>NC_137484.1:9666371-19666371 GCF_918807975.1 Aplidium turbinatum | reverse complement strand
TTTTTGACATGAAAAGATATTTTTACTTTCTTTTTACTGAAGACCTTTTGTGCAGACCGCAAACCAAGAATGTGTTCGAAGCTTGTTGAAAGTAAGCGACAACACAAAAAAGTGGTCACTGTAGGAAAGCATCAAGCAGACAAGATCAAAAGTGGCAAAAAATAACACAAGT
Organism: Aplidium turbinatum; assembly: GCF_918807975.1. NCBI lineage: Eukaryota > Metazoa > Chordata > Ascidiacea > Aplousobranchia > Polyclinidae > Aplidium > Aplidium turbinatum. Next base: position 19,666,199 of record NC_137484.1, on the reverse strand, counting down.
AAAAAGTTGATCGGCCGAATGAACAAACCATGCGAGCAAATATTTGTTTTGGAACAGTTTCGTTACACGCCTTCAAATTTAAGAACTATCCAGCTCGTTTTGAACCGCTACAGCTTCTATCCTGGAAGTTTTATTATATTTGGTGCTTGAACAAGCAGAGCAATGGCTTGATGAAATGTTGGTAAGATAAAGTGTAAAAACGTTCGGTTTAGATTGACTGTGTACAATGTACATAGTCACAAAACCACAGCACCAGAAAAAGCAGATGTTGAAAGCAAACGTTGAATCAATGTCATGATATTATGGACGTGTTTGTTTTTCTATTCAAGTAAACCACGCAATGGCTTTTTTCTGGACATGGATTTCTTTGGAAAGGTTTATAAAATAACGAATGCTTCATAAATAAGAAAAACGGTGTATTGCAAGATGAGGCGGGTAGCCAATGGACGAATGGTTCGACATAGTTATGCCTTCCGAAGCTTTTCTTTCATTTTTACAAACTCCGGCACGGATGACGAAGGCTCGGCATCATCCTTATCATCGCTCTGCAAATAAAATGATAACAAATTGTGACAGCCCGTGATAGCTTTGCATCCTTTATTGACATATACTGTACAATCTTCGACAGCAATTAGTAGACAGGGATGGTAAATTCCCGTGTTTTACAACTTTGCAATTGTTGTCGTAAGGTTGCTTTTCTTATTTGGCAGTAGTTGTAGCGTTTATCTGACGATTGCGAAAGCAGAAGTGCATGTTTCTGCTTTTACTTTCGCATTACAGAAACATGTAACAGAAGCATGCAATTCTGCTTTCACTTTCGTATTCATCAGATGAAGCTCTACCCAGACAATAAATCGGTCGTTTTTTCACATTGATTCAATGTCTGTATACTACAGACATTGAGTTAATGTAAAAAAACGACTGATTTGTAGTCTGGGTACCGCCAAAAAAGATACTAAACCTAATGAACATCCAAACTTTTCACCACTCAAGGTCCCTTTTGTTGAGCCACCAACAAACAAAACCAAATCATGATACAAAAAGAAAATAAAAACAAACGTTTTCGGCTATAAATCTAGCCGTTGTCAATCTTACAATATCATCGACAAAATATTCCAGTGAAACCTACTCAACGCATGGCACTGAAAAGTGGCAGACCAGGCCAACAAATCAACTCTTTTTTACACTGATTTAACACGTTGGGAATCCGTGTAAAAAGAGTTGATAATTTGCTGACTGGGGAGTGGGCTATCTGCAGTAGAGCTTTGAAAAACGTGTCAAGATAAGCGGAAACACCTATGATTTGAAGCGTCAAAACAGGGCTCGAAAGGTTACTTAGAAATGCGTTGTATGGTCGTGCACAAAGGCATAAGGTTTGATTTTTGAATCTTTATCCTCGGACTGATTAGGTCATTCCTGGTAGTTTCGCATACTTATAGACATTATATAGAGGCTTTTGACGCAGGACCGGTTAACTACCGGGATTGACAGAGTAAAGTTTTTCCGATTGCTGAAGTGTTGTTGCCGGGGAATTATTCCATCTATTAGGTGCCGCTGAATGTTCACGTTCACGAAGTCACGCGCTAACCAACTGAGCTATTGGGGCGGATAATAAAACCACATTTGTATATTCAGTTAATTTCATGGCATATTTAAAACACAGCACAGTTAGAAATATCGTCAAAATGAGGCTAACCGTACACGCGAAGTACTTTCACTATTTGAATATCAAAGATGATACCGACTTTAGAAAGTGGCGACTGTTGTTTGCTATATGACGCCTGTTTGTGAACAATACAGAGAAAGAATGAACAGTAAAACCAAAGAATTTATTTAACAGGGATTTTGCTGGATAGATATAGCTTTGTTAGCTCGGCTAATGTTGATTTAAATAAAGCAATGTTAGAAAGAAACATCATGTGAACAAGGGGTTCCCAGCCAGCAAATCAATCTTTTTACATCGATTTAACGTCTGAATATGTTAAGCAAACAGTATGTAAAAAGGGTCTAATTTGCTGGCTGGAATTTGCTCAGCAATAGCTTTTAAGGATTAACCATTTGCCTCAGCGTGGTATTTCTTTGTTATTGATAATGTTCACAGCATGGGATGTTGTGCATCCATCCGTGCGTCATTAAGCAGATTTACTAGGTAATTGCAATAGTTTAATGACGAATAGTTTCTCACTGATGTCGCTCGTAAACCGCCAATGAAACAGAACAGTAAACTACAAACTCGTAAACTACAACAAACACCATTGTACATCACAGTCAGCACTTTGTTGTACAACAAGTGCATGTGACAATGATCCACAGTAAATTGCGACAACTGCAGTACCGTACATAAAAAGTCACCTATTGTTTCTGATATAATTTTCTACTTGATTGTTGTGAATACACTTACGCTACCGCTTTCTTTCTTTCGTTTCTCGAGCATCAGTTCAAATTCGGATTTTTCTGGCTCATTTTTTATCTGGCTTTGATGATGCTGCTCTCGTTGTTTTTCTTGGAACACTTTCGTCAACTCCGACTTTTGATTGAGGACGTTGATGCCTCTGGAATGGTTTGAAATGTAAATTATCCCAAAGTACCGATTTATGGCTACACATCTTCCAAGGTTGCAAAGTGCAAATTGGTACTTATTCAGATCGTCTTTAAAGCATATTAATGTAGGAGTTAATTTTTATCAAGGCATGATTTGTGAAAAACAACAAATCGGTCATATTTTGCATTCATTTACATAAGCAGTATAGCAACGTAGCTGCGGACTAAACGTGCAAGACCTTAGCCATACAAAGTGCATTCGCAGCACACTTTTAAACAGGAAAAGTTTGAAAATGCGTGGTGACATAGAACAAATGTTGCAATACAAAGTTATGTAACCGAGTTAGCGCATCGCTGTGATACAGGAAGGATGGCGTGCTGTAACACCTATTTCATCATCATAACAACACTGTTCGCGGTTCACACAAGCGGTTGTGACACAACGAATTTCTTGATGCGTTTCAGAGAAACAGTAAGCAGATTATAGCGAATTCCAAACTAATAAGCAACTACACTCCACCTTTCAGCACTACAATTACAATCATTTGGTCAAACAAGGCAACAAAACAAACTGAGCAAACAACATGAACATCCCAGACAACAAAATCCGTCATTTTTACAATCTTGCTATCGTGGTTGCATTACCAACAGTATGCAATAAAAACTCCAATTTGAAATGTGGAGTGTTGAAACATTGGTGTTGCAACAATGTGGAGTGTTTTACAACATTTCCCAGCGGTTAAATTAAAAACAATCATGGTAAAAGGAAAAAGCTCAGTAACATACGCAAATGGCATGTAATAATCACTAAGTAGCATACCACAAAGAGTGCAATGCTATGCAGTCATAACTCTTTCTACAAAATTTATCATGATCAGTTATTTCATTCTGCTAAAAATGACGCTTTTTGTTGCATATCAAATGAAGATTCTTGGGATGTTTAATACAAATTATTGGTATATAACGTAACCAGATTGCTACACTCCATTTTGATGCTTGCTAACTTACAGTTTATTGTTCAACTTGAGTTCTCTCTGCATAGTTGTGTGACTTTTTGATTCCAGTACTGGGTTGGCGAGTTTCTTTGGCTGAATTAACAGATCATCATTATCAGCAGGCCGGAAAGCATTGCTATATGCTGGGGGCTCTCGGGTGTGGTAACCTGAAGATGCAGAAGATAACTGAAACGTGTTGCACAAGAGATCTTATAACCAGATAATAAGCTTGACCAAGCACAATGCAGGATGTAGATTGTAGAATGCAATTCAGTCTGCAAAATTGGTTCTTTTCAGGGGTCTGCTACTATTCGGCGAGTCCGATTCGGCGAGTCCGATTCGGCTAATCCAATTCGGCGATTTCCCTATTCGGCGAGAGCCTTTTTCGGCGAGTGCCCTATTCGGCGAGTTTTTGAAATTTTATTTTTGAAAGGGAATTATCGGGTACCGTAGCCTAATTATAATTGCCGTTTTTACATCGTTAAACGTTGAAATCGGGCAGAAAGGAATAAAAATAAAATGTTTGAACTATTAAATTAAAATTCGTTATGTCAGTTCAGTTCAGTTGTTTTTATTTCTGACCATCATATCAAAAACAATACACGTCAACATAGCAAAGGTAGAAGCGACAAAACGCGAACGTTAAAACGTGCTTGAATTCGTCATGTCAGTTTAGTTGTTTTTATTTTTGATCATGACATCAAAACCAATTCCCGTCAACATAGCAAAGGTGTAGAAACAGGTAGAAGCGACAAAACGCGAACGTTAAAACGTGCTTGTGACCGAAGTAAGTTATTGAGTTGAAAGAAATTTGGCACGGTCGTAACACCTTCAGAAAAATTTAAGAAATGAAGGGAAAATAAAAAAAAGAAAATGTTACAAAAAAAAATCATGTTTAATGTCTATAAGTTAGTACTTTTGAATAGTTAAAATGATTAGTTTGGATCAACAAATGTGTGGCCTACAGTTTGGATTGAAAGGAAATCATCGGGTACCGTAGCCTAGTTATCCCGACCAGCAGAAATTGCCGTTTTTACATCGTTTTAACATCGCTAAACGTTGAAATCGTGTAGAAAAGAGAACTTTGCTGACTAGGATACGTTGAAACTGGGAAGCATTCACAGAAGCTCTTCGATTTGTTCCAAGAACCCATTTAGCCTAACAGTTCATTTGTACATTGATTCAACGTCTGAATACATTATCTTAAAAATGCAACGTATCGAAGGATTTCTGTGAATGTTTCTCAGTTTCAACGCAGGCCTTAAAACTCGTGTTTTTTTCCGGCAGCCATCGTGGCCTACCGAGAGCTCCTTCTCGGCAGCCAAATCTGCGTGCTTGGAGGCCAAAATACAATAACGATAGCACAAGTAAATAGCATTAAACTTGCAACAATGTTAAAATGATCACTTAGCGTTGTTGAAGTCTGGGCGACGTCCAGCAATAGAATCGTTGTACCACGCATTAAATGCTTTATCGGGATTGTAATCCGGTATTGCTGGACCATCTAACGACCCTAACGCCTAAATTGTTTTCACTGCTCGCAGCTCAGTAAATTGTTTCAACTGCATACCGCCTTTCATAAAACCTGATCATTTATTCCGTTATGATGTCACCATTGAGGGTGTGAAGTCACTAACCCACAGCAATGGACTTCTAAATAGTAGCATCTGGACTGGAAACTCAGTGGGCAACAGTAGGCCAAACAGTTGGTACAACAGTTGGCCAACAGTGTTAGTTACTTGGCTGTTGGCCCACTGTTGTACCAACTGTTTGGCCTACTGTTGCCCACTGAGTTTCCAGTCCAGATGCTACTATTTAGAAGTCCATGCCACAGCGTTCTCAACTGTGAAGACACGTGTTTTACCCACGGATGTCAACTAACCTAGTTCTCCTTCTTAACAACGGTTCAATGTCCGACAACATTGAATCGATATAAAAACGGCAATATTGCCAGCCGATGTAAATTAGCACTTCGGATTAACACTTCGTTAAAATAAACATCGGGAATTGCAAACAAGATATACAGCGCTGGTGATCGCAGCTGGATATATTCAATACAACAGTAGTGACTATGATGCGCTGTTTCTGCGTCACTCTTTGATACTACATATTTTCGACATTTAATCCACGATCATTCTATTGCGAAATTAAATAATTGGCTAGAAGAAACCGGCGGCCAAACTTGGCTGACGGAGGAGGTAGCACAGGCGGTCATTCAAGCACTACTTAGCGGCCATGGCCGCCGGCTGCTTTAAGGCTTGCAACGTATCCTATTCATCAAAGTTATCTTTTCTACACAATTTCAACGTTTAGCGACGTTAAAACGATAGGCCACACATTTGGTTAGCCTTTTCATTCTGTTGCTACAATGTAAAAATGAACTGTTAGGCTAGCTGGGTTCTCGGAACAAATTTTTGCTGGTAGGGATAACTAGGCTACGGTACCCGATAATTTCCTTTCAATCCAAGCTGTAGGCCACACATTTGTTGATCCAAACTAATCATTTTAACTATTCAAAAGTACTAACTTATAGATATAAACATGATTTTTTTTTGTAACATTTTCTTTTTTTATTTTCCCTTCACATCTTAAATTTTTCTGAAGGTGTTGCGACCGTGCCAAATTTCTTTCAACTCAATAACTTACTTCGGTCACAAAAAGCACGTTTTAACGTTCGTGTTTTGTCGCTTCTACCTTAAAAACAACTGAACAGACATGACGAATTCAAGCACGTTTTAGCGTTCGCGTTTTGTCGCTTCTACCTTTGCTATGTTGACGTGTATTGTTTTTGATATGATGGTCACAAATAAAAACAACTGAACTGAACTGACGAATTTTAATTTAATAGTTCGAACATTTTATTTTTATTCCTTTCTGCACGTTTAGCGACGTTAAAACGATGTGAAAACAGTTAAGCTACGGTACCCGATAATTCCCTTTCAAAAATAAAATTTCAAAAACTTGCCGAATATGGCACTCGCCGAATAGGGAACTCGCCGAATCGGATTAGCCGAATCGGACTCGCCGAAACGGGCCATTCCGTCTTTTCAGAGCCTCTGGTGGGCAAAAACAACTAATTTCTCAAGATGGTGAAATCTCCTGTTAAATTGCCTGTGATACAAAATGTATCTTGGGCTCTGTCTAATGAGCTATAAGACTCAAGCAACAAGATAAATATCATTTGCAATAACAGTGTCCCACAAATATGCTTTCTACATACATAAATTACACATCTGAACAATGCATCTAAACCAGTTGTTCTCAAGTGGGGGCCATTTGGCTCAGAAAGGGAAGCCTTTTTAATTCCCTGTGGGAAATTTGTTTCAGGGAGAAACTGGGTAGGAAAAGCTGTGTAGAAAACCAACCTTACCTATTTACATAAAAAAAAACCTTACTAACAAATAAAAATCTGCAAAACTAGGTTGGTTTAGGCCAGTGTTTCTCAACCTTTTTTGGCCCAATGCCCTCTTCATGAACTGGCAAAATTTTACCGCCCCCCAACAAAAACGATTAATTACGAAAAGCGAATATAAAATAATAAATACTATTAATGCTACAAAAAGTGCTCAATGCCAAGCAAAAAGCCAAGCAGAGCGATATAATTACATCAAATATAGGCTAATTACCAGTCTCTAAAACCCTTACAGCCTGTTTTACCTTAAGAGGGGGATCATCAGAAGGTCATTATTCAAATAGAATTTTATTTCTACTAAAATAAAGAACTTTTGATGATCCCCCTTTTAGGGTGAAACAGGCTGTAAGGGTTTTAGGGACTAGTAACTATATTTGATGAAAAGCAAATATATATTTGCGAGCATGAAAACAGTGTAGGCCTACTGGTAGTCAGTGTGAACCTTGGGCCTGGTGAGAACGTGCCAGTTTCTTCACATCCAGTGTAAAGCCAGTGAGAAACATTCGAAGATCACCTCTTGTGGATATGTCAAGTGGGTTTCGCTGTTTGGTATGTAGCAGAACAACACAGCTGAACCCCTTTTCCACCGGTATGAGGTAGGAAATGCTACCACTAAGATGCAAGCTCTTTGACGAAATCGTTACGCTGGGCGGTAGATGGGTTAAACTAGAATGCTAATAATTTAATATAGAGAATAAAATAATAATATTAACAACCAAAACGCCCCTCTTAAGCCGAGGTAATCATACCGCCCCCTCCTGCAAAATCAAAACGCCCACCAGGGGGCGGTACCGCCCCCGTTGAGAACCACTGGTTCAGGCGAAAATATATGCAAGGAAAAACTGGTTTAACTATAGTGACATATTACGAAAGCCTCTATTTAGTTCAAAATGATGTGCTGTTTCTTCATGATCATTTACCATTTACCTACACTCAGGGTTGCTAGTTTGGTCGTTTTCCTGCCAAACGCAAAAAAACTGGCAACTTTTTTACAGCGTTTAACAAGTAAAAAACGTTTTTATACTTTAGGCAGTTTTTGAAAAGCACATTAACATTGATTTAGGATCGGCAAGTATGAGCTAAGTATACCAAATGAGCTATAAGTCCTCACAGCAAAAACGCTACAAGCTATTCCTAATGACATATATAGGTGAATGTGCCTTTATTGCCATTACAGACATTTTGATCCAGAAAAAAGAAACACTTGACTTTTGCTAGCATGGAGATTTTCTACCAAAATCTACCATTTTTCTCTTTGATTATAATTCTTAACTGCTCAATAATGAGACTGACAGTTCTCACAAATATTAAATAAAGTTTGCTTGTAAATTTGTTTGGTAAAATAGTTTTCTAAATGCTCTTTTTCAAAGTTTTAATTTTATCATTGAGATGAATCTCAAAACACACCTGGAACCAAAGACTATCCAGTTAGTGTCAAAATTGTGTAATTATATTTTCTGTGATTTTTGCTGGGGAGAAATTGGCAATGTAAGTGAAGAGTAAAATGCTGAAAAAAGTCTTGAGAACCACTGATCTCAACAAATAAGCCTTTCACAGATCAAAGTCTTCATATATTAACAATACAGTGACTTCATACTAACAATACATACTACATAGTGAAAACTGTATTATTATGTACATGCACTATTATAATTCGCTTGTAAAGTTGAAAATGCATTTTACTTCAACTTTTGATCTTAATGGAGTGTGTAAGATTGAATGCTTTGTTTGCTGGATTGTGATAATGCACAGGAGTAAACCATTGTATTATTTATTAAGTTTATCAACTTGACTAAAGAAATGAATTTTTAATTTTAATTTTGTAAATGTAAAATGAAATATCACTAGGCTATCAAGTTTCCACCACTAAAATTGATGAAAAAGTGTGATCCATAATGCATAGCTACTACACATTCAAACCTTTATTTAAAACATAAATAAAGTGTTTTTGTGATGTTTGATGACCTAGTTTACCAAATAAAGAACATATCCGTATGGCAGTTAAGTTGAAAAAGGTGGACAGTGAAGGGTTACAAGCAATCTATCATGTTTATTCTGCAGGAAGTACAAATTAAATAAAATAGAGACTGCTTGAAAAGAGAAACACTGGTGATGCCGTAGTACACATACTTAAATAATTATTTCAGTTTTGCTTTGAACAGCAATATAAACAATCTCTTTCTCCATTTTGCTGCCTGTAAGTTAGTAAGACAGTTGGTAATAAATTTAGAAAGCTTATCAAATTTGCTACATATGATGATTAACAGCAAGTAAATAAATAAATAAATAAACTAAAATGAATAACTTCTTGCAAGCAAAATAGACATTAACTAGGCCACTCCTTTAGCTGACATTTTAAGGCAGCTTGCTAAAATGCAACACCATGCACAATAATACCATGGTTATATTATTCATCTTACTATGAATAATAATTAAATCATTTATCTCAAAAATAAACTGCTGTTTATGTACCTATAAACCTATTTACACATCACAACAAGACTTCACCTGCAAACACAGTTTCTGCTTGTAATTTGCTGGAATGGTCCATGTTGTGTTCTAAACATAAACAGGCAGAGTTGATGCTTTTGTAAAACGTATTCAACAATTAATCACTACACCTCTTTTCTCGAAACAACTCATTATTGCAGCGATATTGATATGATATTAATATTACATGACATATCACATATAATACCACATTTACAATGCCGATACATTACTGACTGGTAATCTCTAATCTTAAAGATAAACTACACAAGCAAACATGCAGTATACTAAACAGTGAACACAACTGAAACATAAAAAATAATACTAGTAGGCTACATTGCTTTTTGCAAGAATTTGCAAACTAAATAAACAAATTAAAAATAAGAAATATACTGTAAATACAATATTATAGAGAAACAAATAAATGTACAGGCTACATTCCTGTACAATGTATATTATCATTATAATATACTTTTTTTTGATACTGTACGATCCTAACCTGTACAGAACTACGGTATGTCATGAAACTATTAACAGTAATGCTAGGTTTTCAATTAAGAATTATTTTTATCAGATAGCCTATTGACATTACTTGATCTCTTACAGCTTTTGATTACTTTCTACATTAGAAAGTAATCAAAATGATGATTAGCAGTCTATGCTATTACCTGAAAAAAGGTATTTTTCACAGAAAATTGCAGCCAATTTTTTTGATATCTGAGAATGGATGTGCAACCAGATATAAATTGAAACAAAGCACCGAAAATGAAACAGCACCTTGACTGACACCAAAATTTTTCAACACAATATACTTGATATCTTGGTTTTGTTTCTGTAAAAGCAAAAAGAATTTTAAGACACTACCGGTAGTTCATATACATTTTAAGTTTCCTTTCAGACTATTATAAATCAGGCTGTTTTTGTATGTTTGGTAGGGCATTAACATATAAAAGTGCTTTAAATGGAATTGAATCACTTATGACCAGCATATGGACATAGCACTCCCATGCCTGTTACTTTGCCATAATTTCCACTTGATCTGAAATTATAAATACCCAAAAAAGCTGAAAAGAAGCCAAAATTTCATTTCTTTGTTTAGAAAACATACACATAACCTTAAGCTATTAAGTATTTTGAAATAAATAAACTTTAAAATGAACAGAATGTTTTGAGAAAACTTTAACCGTTGTCGCTGATACTTTCTCACTACCTGACTTTAAAAAGTTTTAAAACTAGCCCAGTTTGACGGGAAGTCGTCAATTTAAGACTTCATACTATGCACTTATCATGAACACCACGCTCAGTTGGTGCCAATGACGTGAAGACTCACAGCCAGTCACAGCGAATTGTCACCTACGTTAATATATTTTGCTATTTTCTTCAATTGCCTTTCTTCCTTTGTTTATGACGCTCACTCACCGCGTCCAAGCACGAGAGCGATTGCAAACAAGAATTCGCGATGCCCAAATAAAGAGAGACGGTTTCCAGCTCACCGACATCAAAGCGTTGTGATATCGATCGTTGTGAAACGTTGAAACAATCAAAGTAACAATCAAAAATGGTTGTCGGCTTCATCATTTTACTTTCGCAAAAAGAAAATGACGCTACGGTATATCAATAAGCCCTGGCTGAGACCGATGAGAGGTAGGCTAATTATTTCATAATTCGTAGGTTCTTGCTGTCATTTTACAAGAACCTACCCAGCAACGTTTGCTTTTGATACTTTTGTGCACCCTCAGTGCGAAACCCAATGTGGCCTGTCAAAAATGAAATCGACCCAGTCAAACCCATGAAATCGAATCAGAAGTCCAATCCATTCACAGAGTAGGGGCCACAAGTATGTAACGCAAACAGGAAACGTATCATAGTTCACGCAATGTTATCAAGGTTATGAAAAGTGTCATTGTTCCCTGGCATTGGAATTAGAAATTCTTACTACAGTAGACTACAACCCGACACACCACTACTGCAGATGATTTAGTAGACTATACCAAGGTATGAAAAGAGTCTTTGGACAATGTAACCACTTGTACATGCTTATGAAATATTAAATCGCGCACGTGCCACTCTACTGCTCTTGTCTTCACTTAATTGCTCCTGAACAAAACCATTCGGTTCTTCATTGCTCTGGTTACTGGTAAGTGCCTCCGTAGGTTGCAATGGCGTGCGCATCTCATTTTTCTTAAAAAAGATCAATTTCGTTCAAAGACGTTCCTCCCTTAGCAAAGTCCTATAGCCTACGCCAGGGTTACTCAACTAATGTTAATAAAGGTCCAGTGTGACAAATTGAATGCTTTTTGCAGTCCGGTGAATAAATTATTTCACACGCAACCACGAAAGTTAAAGTATCAATGCTGGTAGCCTACCGAACCTTTTTTTAGGTAAAACGCAACTCGACTGGGATTTTTGACAAAGTGTTGGGGGCTCTGGGAAGCTTCGCCCCCAGTTACTAGGATAATCACAGAAAAAAATGCTTCCTCTCAGTAGAAATCTGTTTAAAGAAGCCCTGAAACGTGGCAATGAAATTATTCTTCCGGAAGCCCGAGGTCCACTACTATCAACACTCAGAAGGTCGGGATTCGAACCGCGGTCCGCAAGTTGAGTAGCCCTGGCCTTCGCTATTAATTAGCCTACTCAGTTAAACTTTCTTGCTAATTTCATCATTTTAATAGGTTGCTGTAGCCTACATATGTTTGATCATGCTGTCTATTAGGCCTTATAACCTATAGCTCGAAAATGGGTGTATAGGCTAAATGAGCCAAGGCCTTGCATTCCCATGCACTCGCCTTCGCCTATTATTGCTATCATAAAATAGCTAATAGCAGTAATCACGTAAGAAAACAAAACGTAGCTAAATAGCATATTGTTTCCGTACAGAGCCGTTGAAAGAACATTTCGGGCCCGATTTCAACAAAAATTACGGCTCTCTATTAGTGGAAGATCTAGGGGGCGATTGAGCGATTACCCTCCTAAAACACAGAAAGGTAGGTAACTTTATTCATGGTGTATTTGCAAGGTCAAATTAATGTAGGCTTACACAAACACATCATCGTGTTTCGTTGTAAACGCCCCTCACCACCTAAGGTTAGCCCACGTGCTGGATCCTCACTGGCTTCCATAACAACATAATAAAACGGCACCTCTAAAAAAATAAATTATACTTTTTTTAGTTCCTGCGTCCCTTAGAATAAAATTATCCCAAGTATGGATACAAAAGCACCTTGGATCACCTAGTCAGCGCAACTGATTCTGCAGGAAGCTCAACCTACCATAAAGCCTACGTACGCTACTCTGTCCGCTATTCAACTTGAATCTTTGGTAAATTTAAAAAACTTTATTGCTCTAACTTAGGCTACTCGAATTTGTTGAGACACTGATAGTAAATCTACCGTGAGGAACACAGAAACTACTTTTTGGTAGCCTAAGTGGCAAAGCTCTTTTTTGTATACGAGAAACACGCGCAATTTCTGAGAATAATCATCTTAAAACTCTCCATTTCGAGGAAGAATAATTAGATTTCTTACATTCGTGAAAACGTCTGTTCATATTATGAGCTTAAATTAAAATAGAATATTTCAGAACGTTTATAAACTGTTTTTAATTTTCTGTAGTTTTTTTAGTGTGTAGGCTAAGCTAATATTTTAGTTGGCTGATTTTAGGTTATATGACACAAATAGGCCTGCCTAATCAATTTTTTTCACTTGCAGGCAGCTGCGTTGCAGCAATATTTAAAACAAAAAAGCTCTAAACTTTGAGTTGAAAGCTTTGGCTTACTTCCAACCAACAAAAATTAATAGTCTAATATTGCAGCTCTATCTGTTATTCATTGTTTAATTAACAAAAAGCTTTTTACATTTAAAAACTTTTGAAATTTACTCTTGAGCTTTTAGGTTTAGGTTAAATCTAATCACAAAGCGACGTTTTTAAAATTCTATCATGAGCTTTAAAAAAATCAGAATAGCAAACAAACAAGAATCAGTTATTTGGAAGCAAAGCATGGGCTCCGTTAGAGGGGGGCCGCGGGGGTAATTACCCCCCACCAATCGGAGTGGGGGGGTAACTAATGCAAAATTACCCCCCCACTAATGTCGAGATACAAATTTCATTTTTAATACATTTTTTACTTTTGTGTTTTATTTTCATGTTTTTATTTTGTTGCACAATTTTTGAGGTTTTTGCTTGGAAACTTCGACTCGCAAGACAACGCCAAACTATGTATTCTGTCAAAAATATACGCATCACAATATGTGTGATGTCATAGGTTCTCACTGCTACAAACTGTTTAATTTCGCTTTTACCACTCACGAACGAAACCCACTACAGTTGCATTGTTTCAATGTCTTTATATTTTTGGTTGTTGTAAAAGTTAATGCATTTTGACTTTCATTTTATTTTTTATGCTGAAACTTTTTCTTTCACTGCGGAGTGCGGATGTTATGGCACAGGTTATCGTGCTGTATTCATGCAATTGTAAATGGAGTTATAGAAAGCTTTGACCTTAACGCTTTTGATCTTTTAAATCTAACCATTTAGCGTCTGAAGTGCAAAATTTGGAGCACTTGAGTCAAGGAAGAATACAGAGAGGAATTTTTGCGTACGTCCCCTTTTCCAGTCAAAATTGTCTAAAAACCTCAAAAATGTGGCAAATGTTAAAGAGCTTTTGCTCGCGATTTTAGATTCGTTGAAATAATTTTTCGATTTTAAATCGTGAGGCGCAAAACATGCAGTCTGAGACGCTGTATAAGAAACTGAAGCTTTCAGTAATGCGAAGGAGAGTCTGCGAGGCGATCTCCCAGAAGTATATGTGATGCGCTAATCCAATAAGCCCCCTGTCGATGTCAAAACATCGTTTCTGCCCCTGCTTAAATTACCCCCCCCCCCCCACTTTCAGGAAGTGTCCGGAGCCCCTGAAGCAAAGTGATCATATTCTGGTACAGTATTTTGCTTGAGCGTTTAATTTCTGCTGACCTATGAAAGAATAATTGGTTGGTTGGTTTTGAATCTTTATCCTGGGACTGACAAAGCCTTGATAGGTTATTCCTGGTAGTTTCGTTATTCCTGGTTATTCCTAGGTTATTCCTGGTAACTAAGCGTCTAAGCTGGTAACAATTGAGCAAGCTATAACTTGGCATGTCACAAGCCAGCAAACTCAGTTTAGCAAGCGATGGCCAAGCAAGTCTGGCATGAGCAGTGAGCACATAAATCTGATTTGCTGACTTGGCAGTAGCTGAGATGTGATTGCTGAGTTGAAGCACTTGTTGAGTTGTCGCATGCCGAGTGGTCCGACGACCAAAATCTCACCGTCATAACACAAAATATCTTGTAGTGTTTGCAATCCATCACTTTGTCTTCGCTTCGTCATAGTAGCTGCGTGACATGACTTTTACAATAAATTATTAAAGAGCCGTTTCAAAAGGTTGTTTTAGGCTTTATTAAAATAAATGCCCTAACGGTGTAATACCTGCCTGATCGATCATTCTCAACTACTAAAAACGTAATTTTGCATAGTTTGTTTGGTAGAATTTTTAGCAGTGCACTTAGTTGTAAGAATTTTTGTTAGTCCATTCACGTCTTTTTTATATTTATTTATGTTCTTCCAAAAAGCTGAATGAGCAAGTGATGAAAAATATGCTACTGCACTAAAGTTGTATTAATGTTTACATATATAATCAAAAGAATAATTGAGACAAATTTCAAGAGCTGATTTAATATTCTAAGTAGAAAGCTGAA
Organism: Aplidium turbinatum; assembly: GCF_918807975.1. Classification (NCBI taxonomy): domain Eukaryota; kingdom Metazoa; phylum Chordata; class Ascidiacea; order Aplousobranchia; family Polyclinidae; genus Aplidium; species Aplidium turbinatum. Next base: position 19,651,031 of record NC_137484.1, on the reverse strand, counting down.
TTTATTTAGCTGGACACTGCAGCTTTGTCTGAAATATCTATCGTCGAAATTTTATTTGGCCGAAATTTTACTATGGAATTGGCCAAACAAATTTTCCTTAAATAAAATTTATGCTTTATAAAGTTTTACTGAAACCCAGTATTGCTGAGATATGAGCAACCAAGTCACTGCGAGCTATCTTTCAAAGGTCATACATAATCATCATACGTAATCAATGCAGCTTTGCCACCCGCAGACCACGTGCTATATTGCTGCATCTAAGTAAATATTTCTTTCTTTAACCTTTTCAAACGTTGATTACAGAAAAGCTACAACAATACAAAGTCAAGCAAGATTATAGGGTCGAAAGTTTCTTTAAGTCTATTCGTGTAATGAACGGTTCACTAACTGTCTGGTTTTTTTAAACGTTTTCATATAAGGTTAGTAAATGTAAAAATATAGCCTAACAAGTAAAATGTGGGGGAGGTTTATTTCTCGCGTCTATGACGTAAGCTTTCTCGCAACGTGCTGTGAATACAGCGACATAACAACCAGACTGCAGATCAGTCGTTTTTTACATTGATTCAACGTCTCAGACGTTGAGACGTTGAATCAATGTAAAAATGGACTGATTTGATGTTTGGGAAGCAGTTCCTGCCATTATTTGCAAGCTGTAACTGCTTTGGGATGCTCAAACTTGATTACTGTTCATACCAAAATTACCGAAACTTCGTCAACATTACTTGATCACATTTATACTAACAACAGTGAAATTGCACAAACTAATGTATTGACTTATGATATATCTGATCACCAACATTTTTATTAATCAAAACTGTGCCACACAAAACAAAAAAACGTCAGTATTTAACAAGAAAAATTGAAGAAAATAAAATTGATGTTTTTTTAAGTGATCTTTCGGATCAGCTTGAAAACCTACAATTGACAACAAGCCATGAAAATGTTAACGACAGCACTAATAAATTCATACTTATTATGCAAACACTAATCAACTCTCATTTCCCATTAAAAAAAACTCAGTGGAAAAAAGTCTGGATTGTACAACAAACCATGGATCACAAAAGGAATTCTGGTTTCAATCAAACACCAAAATAAATTATTCAAACTTTGCTACAAAAAAAATTGTCCTGAAAAAATAATTTTTTACAAAAAATATAGAAACAAATTAACTCACATTAAACAAATGTCAAAACAAAACTACTTCAAGCATCGCTTCAATGAATCGAGACACAACTCATCAAAAACATAGAAATCTATCAATGAACTTCTTCAAAACAGGAAAACTAAAACGAATACTCTTCCCAATGAACTTATTGCAAAAAACATTTCATGCAAAAATCGTGAACAAATATGCAACCAACTTAACTACCACTTTACACATATTGGCGAAAAACTAATTTTACACTTAAAGCAAAAGTCAGACTTTGATTCATTCATGGGGCCTCCTTTAAAACAAACATGTGCGGTATATGAAATTGATGAAAGTGAAGTCGAATGTCTAATAAACAAACTAGATGTTAAAAAATCAGATGGACCAGATGACATCTCTTCTCGAATGTTAAAGTTATCAAAAAGTATTATTGCACCTCATTTAACTAAACTTTTTAATGCATGCTTGAAACAAAGAATATTTCCTGAAACTCTAAAAATTGCAAAAGTTATTCCTGTTTTCAAGAAAAACGCAAAAACAGATCCAAATAATTACTGTCCTATTTCCTTGCTTTCAAATATCAGCAAACTTCTAGAAAAAATCATTTACAAACGCTGATAAGCTTTCTTGACAAATTCAATGTGATTAATGATCAACAATTTGGATTTAGGGAAGGTCATTCTACAACGTTAGCAATAAGTAATCTTTATGAAAGACTAATTGAACTCAAAGAAAAAAATCATTGCGTTTACCTGTTGTTTCTTGACTTAGCAAAAGCGTTTGACACCGTTAACCACCAAATACTTCTAAAAAAGCTGGAGTGTTACGGCTTGAGAGGCTTAATTGGAGACCTTATAAAATCTTACTTACACAACCGTAAATAATATGTTTTTGCTGATGGCTTCAAATCAAAACATGAAAATATCACATGTGGTGTTCCGCAAGGATCTGTACTTGGACCATTGTTTTTTCTGCTTTACATAAATGATTTGCCTCTTATAACAACTTTCCATTCTCAGCTATTTGCTGATGACACTGTTTTATTTACTTCAGCAACATCTATTTTACAATTGCAACAAAACATTGAAATTGAGATGCAACGTATCACTGATTGGTTCAATGCAAACAAATTATGCATCAACTACTCCAAGACGTTTTACATGTTACTTGAACGAAAAGGGAGATCCACTTCTAAACTAAATGTAGTCTTAAACAATACAAAAATTCAAAAAACAAACAACATCAAATATCTTGGCATATTTCTTGATGACAAACTAAGTTGGAATCATCACATTGAAGATCTATCTGGGAGATTGGCGAAAATATCTGGAATATTTTATAAAATTAGAAACTACACAAACAAACAAAGCATGTTAACGCTGTACTATGCTCTTGCACGCTCAATAATACAATATGGCATTTTATGTTGGGGTTCAAGCACACAAAAAATGCTCAAGAAAATTTCAACAATGCAAAATCGAATCATTCGCACAATAACCTTTTATAGCAACAGAAGAGCAAAACTTTCACCATTGTACCAAGATTTCGACATACTTCCTATCAGTAATTTGCATAAACTAGAGATTTCTAAATTTGTCTTTAAATTTAAAAATATGCTATTACCTGGCTACTTTGAACCTTACTTTCAGAAAATTACTGAGGTGCATTGCCATGGCACGAGGGCTTCTCAAAAAAATAACTTTCACTTACGTAGTGTCAGCTCAAGGAAGGATCAAGGCAGTTTGAAATTCTTAGGCCCAAAAATATGGAATGATTTACCTTCAGAAATAGCTGGGGCTACGAGTTAGTTATTAAAACTTTTACGAAAAAAATAAAAATTTATTATATGAATGAACTTGGTCCGTGACTGTTTTTATTGTCACAACATTGACGATTATTTCGGATTGAACATTGTTAGTACTATATGTAATTATAGGCTTACTACTCACGAACTTGTGCTACGTACTACTTATTAACGACTGCAATCTTATTAACTGTACTCAAGTCGGCCTATAAACTGACTGATTTTGTTAAAGTATGAATTTATAAAGATAGGCCTACTTTTAGTGTTTTTGCTTCGTCCTTTATACTAGCAGTTAACAGTTGTTGTTTTTGCATAGGTGTTTTTTTTCTCATACTAACTTACTTTTGTTGGGCATGATATTTTTTGATGTTACAATGAAACCACAGGAATCCACTTTTTTGTTTACATTTTTGCAGAACTTATGCTAATCTTGTTTGCAACGTAATGCCGATGCTTTACATTTGTCACGTTAAAAACACGGGAAGCAGCTGACTCGATGACTAATATAGTCTTTCGCTGCTTCCTGTCTGTTGTTGAATATATTTGTACTGATTTATATTTGTACCGTATACTATTTTTCAGAGCAGACAAAATAAAAGGTTTCTCTCTCTCTCCAACTTTGCAAAGATGATGTTGCGAATTCTATATTTTGTTTGATGTGGTTTGACTTAAAAATTTTCAAGCAACTAAAGAAGGAAAAGTTTTCTGAATGAGTTACAATGTCAGAAATAAAAGTTTTTAATATCGTAATTTAATTAAGTTCTTATTAATTAGCGTAATATCCTGTCATGACAGTTTACAGTAAGTATTTAGTCTCTAAACATAAAGAGCTTAAATATTTTTTACATCTCGTGTCGTCTATCCCTGGCGGAGTAGGCTGGGCTGCGTCTGTTTGTCATTGCTGTTTTTTAGTTACTAATTGTAGCCTACTGTTACTACTAAATGGAAAAAGTGTTGTTTGCGGTTTGCCAGTATTGCAGATTAGAAATTCTTGATGAGAGTTCCGTAGAAGCCGAAAACGTTTGATTTGTTTCTTTGAATTGTTTATGTCTGAATTAAAACAATGTCACGTTGTGTGATGTCACAAAGTTGTGTGTGTATAGTATAACAAAGTATTGTTTCAGTTTCATGTTTTATTTCCGACCACCAAAGCAAAAAATGTTACTTGCCAAAACACAGCAGGAGTATGAAAAAAGATAGGCTAAATGCGAACGTTGAAGCGTGTTCGGGACTGAAAGGATTTACTAAATACACAAGTTTGGCACGTTCGCAACCTATAACAGTATAACACTCAGTTTTGCCACGAAATTGTCTACCAAAGCTCTGTTTCAGAGTTTTGCAGAAAAAAAAGTGATTGTAATCTTCACGTGAATTCTAAATAATGATGTTTTATTTAATCATCAATGTATTATTTAAATATCTGCAAAAACTTAATGACTCAAAAAACAATTTTAGAAAACACAATGTAATATTTCAAAACGATCTTGCTCAAGCGTTTAGTTTGACTTTTCTGCTTTCTCTGTTGAGCTCGCTAGGATAATCTAACAAATTCGAACTAAAATTAGTTTTCAACTCAATAAGAATAGAATGGAACTTGGAGGTGTTATGATATATGCTACTAATAAGTCTTTTTAAACCGCTACCATAGTTTTCAAAAGCAAATTCAAACTATGTACAACTTTTCAATCGAATATGTCGAATTCGACAGCTTGAACAACTTACACAACTCGCTGTACCTTTCTGGATCTAATGAAAGAGTCCATGCTTTGTGATAACTAAAAGGAAAGCGGAAGTTGAGGTCAGATTGGCCTACCCGGTGTACATACATTCAATAGTAGGAATTGTTTAGTTGTTTTATGTCACTTCAGCCAAAAGCGAAACAGGATTGGGCTTTGTCTTGTATCGAATTCGGTATCCCAATTGTTTCGTTTCCATACAAAAAAACTCTACCACAATTGAATCAAATATAGGCTACGTTTGATAACATCGAATCAATGTTTTGTTGTTGAGAGTAAATGAACGTAAAAGTAAATAAACTCTTCAAATACAAACTTCGGAATTCACAATCGAAAATACTAGGAAAACGAAATGTTTGATCATACCCAATTAACTTAAATTTCTGTGAGTTTTTTGTCGTTTTTTTTTCTCAATTCAAGCAACAATCATTTTTTATTCCCAAACAAAGGTTTCTTTTTTGAGGCTTCTAGCCCGCTTGTTTGCAACAATTTTTAACAAAAAATAAACATAAACAAAGGCTGACACTCCAAAATAAACACCGATAGCACTGTTGCTGAGATACTTCTGAAACAATTTACTACATTATCGTTTCAGCCTATGTTTACAGAGGTAAATAAACGCTATCTCTTGATTGTTTACCAAACCTCTTATGCATGCATCTGTGTCAGTGCATGGAACTGTGTCAGTGTCACCTTGCAATCCTATGCAGCAGAGCTAAACCGTCTGCATTACCAAGCCCCAGTTTGTTTATTTATAGACTACTTGTTCAATACTATTTTCACACCCACTCAAACACGAGGTGTTACATGAACAGAAGCTCAAACGACCGAAATTTCTCATTGGTCAGTAACCAATTATTTTCAGCCACTAAAAGCAACAATATCTTCTGTAAACATCACTGCGCACCAGCTGTGAAAATACATAGTTTTTAAAGTTAAGATAAATCATCGATGGAAGTTCCCACCAAATACTGTAGGTTTCCTGCGTGTTCAAATTTACGTCAAACATCGTTAAAGCAATTTCAACAGAATTCCCTTAGCCTACTGAAAGGCTAGTTACAATGTTTTTTACTTGATTCTGATGACAATTGCACATTGTTTGAAAAATATGCGAAAAAAGTTTCTTTTAAGCAAGCAGTTGCTAAATAGACGTAGCTATTTGTTCAATGTATAGCCTACAAACCACTGCATAATTAGAGACAAGGCTTCTTTCCTCCATTGATTAGTGACTCAATACACGAAAAGTGTAAGCAAATACTTTTTCTACAATGGCTCTCTTTGTCAACGCAAATGATGTACCGGTGACTGTAAAATTGTTTATTATTGTGCTGAGTAGCCTCCTCTACACAAGATAGCACTTATAGATCTCTTGTAAAATGAAACGTAGATAATAAATTCTGTTTGTGCGCTCGCGAAAATTTAAACTAAAACAGTCTGAATGATTTGAAGTTATGCGACTTCTATGGATGATGAATCATCGCCTGACTGTAGGCACGACTTGAAATTTTATGAAACACTTACAACAAGTTTATCAAGAACGGGAAAAGATTTTTTTGTTCAGCATGTTTGACGATGCAAGCTGCTGCTGTTTTTAATTTTACACAGCATCACTCTAAATAGCGCCCACTGCCGGTAATAAAACTAAAAATTTATGACTAAATTTGTTTATCTTCAATCAAAAAATGTTTCGTTAGGTATTTTTTCTGCTAAATCGACAGTTTAGTTTTTCAACTGAACCAACCAGCTGACTTTTGACTCTAGGTTTTCAAAATTTTTTTACAAATCTTTTCACCCATTAATTGACTCGATTCCGTTTGTGTTCTCTTGAAATAAAAAGTAGCTTTCAAACAAAGGCATAATAGACTTATTGCAGGGTTGCAAGTCGATATTGAAAAAAGTAGGGGATAAATCGATATCGATAGTCAAACAAAAAAGTAGAGAAATATTCGATTTCGATAACCTCTCAAAAAAGTAGAGAATACAGAACAGGCTAATCGAAACGCAGTTCAAAAAAATAAAAATCAAGTACCGTACTGTATCTGATTTTATACTGCCTACCAGTTCCCTCTAAAAATTTAGCCAGGGGGGCAATCACCTGGCTGGGTTTATTTCCCAACTCCTCCAAATTTGAGTTTTCTGCATGCAGTGCCGCAGCGGCTCCGTAGATATCGCGGTTCAAAGTGAACCCTTTTACCCACACTATTTAAGTGGTAAAATGATTTAATGAATGTTTTGTATTGAACAGTGTTGCCACAAAAATATTGTGGGTAAAAGAGTTCACTTCAAGATCAAAATCTTACTACGCGATCAAAATATCCTACACGATATTCAGTGCGGAGCAACAAGATTTGCAGCAAAAAACAGACAATTCACACCGTAGGCAAAAGAATGAATCAGCTATTTTCAATTTTAGTGCCTTAATTCTGCTCAATCATGCATAACTTCAAACAAAATGCTTATCCTTTCAACTCCGCTTGATCGGTATTGCTCAATTATCGTTTTTCTCGCATTAGCGTCAAAATATGCAAAATATGATATCTTTGTCCGTAGTAGGCTATGTTATTAAGTAGAATTAAAAGAAAAACCATAAACGATATTAGCGGAAAAAAGAAAAGACTTGGACGTAATCGATATGGAAAAGTAGAGAATAGCGCTATCGAATAGCGATTTGGAACCGATAGTAGGGCCCCTTCCTAGTTCAAATTGGTGTTGTTATATCTTAACCGTCATCAACAGATTTACACGCAGGCCCGAAGCCATTCCCCTGTCAGACGTCAACGAGAAGAGCTGCGCAGACGCATTCATACTGCATTGGGTCTCAAGATTCGTAGCTCCCGCGTAATATCATCGGATCGTGGCAGGCAATTCACCTTTATCCTATGGCACGATATGGCCACATTCATTCACGAGATGGCCAAAAATAACTCCGAGAATTGATAACTTATGCAATAAGAAGCTATCCCATCCGTCCCATTGATGTTGTCAGTTTTTTAAATAAATAAAATTCGGTTTTATTTATTTTTACTTTTGTATTGGGGGTCCGTGAATAAACAGATTCACAAATAGTGGTCCGTGGCCCAAAAAAGTTTGGGAAATCCTGGCTTATAGAAGCTAATTGTTATCAAGCTGGACAAGCTAACTCAAAGAAGGAGAATTTGTCGAATTTGAACTAATCAATTGTTTACAGTTTGTAAAAGATAGCCTACTTGGACTCAGTCAAAAGCGGATCTAGAAAAAGCATTTTTGGGCCACCTTAGTTCCAGCAAATACTAATTTTTTGGAAACAATAAACAATGTAAATCTGGAATTGTGAAGAAGCTGAAGTGATAGCAGGGCCAGGGGCGTTGACAGGGGGGTCTAGGTGGTACTTTTGGACCCGGGCCCGGAATATTTAAGGGGCCCGGATTTAAAAAATTATCCGCGACTTTAAACATTATCAAGATCTTAATATCATCATCAACAGTATCATAGCCGATGCGGCCTTTGATGAACTAGATGCTCAGTTCGTAAATTTCTCCAGTGTTCCCTTTGTCGCGCAGTGTCCCAAAGTGTTCTTGGTTGGCTGATTGATGTATTGAAATTGGATATAAATGTTGTTCTTTGTCTGCCACGAGCACGTTTCCCGAGAAGGCGGCCGCTAAGACAGAGATTTTCGAAATCTTCCTTTCTGATAATGTGACCGAGAAATTTGAGTTGCCTTTGAGTTATGTTGTTCAATAGTTCCTTATCTTGATGTACTTGGTTCAAAACTTCTGCATTTGTGATGTGATCCGTATATGAAATCCTGAGCATTCTTCTGTAAAACCACATTTCAGCTGCTTCAATGTTACGCCTAGTTTCTGTGTTGAAGGTCCATGTTTCACAACCATACTGGAGAACAGACCACACTAACACTTTGAGAAGTCGCACCTTCAGAAGAATAGAAAGCTTGCGATCCAATAGAATAGGTCGTAGTCTATTAAAAGCGTCTTTAGCTAGGCCTATTCTTCTTCGTATCTCCTTCTTACATCGTGCGTCCGCTGTTAAGAGAGAACCAAGATAGTTGAAAGAAGACACTTGTTCAATTGTGTTGCCTCCCTGGTGAAGTACAAAGTGGGGTTCAGGACTTTGTTTGGAGATAGTCATGCATTTTGTTTTTTTGTCATTAATTTCAATTCCATATTTTGCACTGATGTCTGAAGTTTTGTTAATTAGTGTTTGTAAACCATCCGGGGATGTCGCTATGAGCACAGTGTCATCAGCATAGCGAATATTAATATATTCAGATCTAAAGGAATTGCTGTCAGAGGTTAAAACAGCCCTTTCAGCCGTCAGATGGTAAAGTACCGGGCCCCTTCTGGGTACCGGGCCCACTTCAGCTATCTGGTGGTAAAATAACCACTTCTGCCACCAAACAGTAAAATAAGAATTTAATCTAGTATATATAGTGATTTCCCTAACCACGAATATTACCCGAAACACGAATTTCAAAATAAACAGACTAATATTTGTTCAAACTCAAAAACTGAAATGGCACAGGTAAGAAAATTACTATTCCTATTTCTGCACTAAAAATTAGACCAAAACCGCTTTTCCGATTGCAGCAATCAGCAAATGTTTGACCTAGGCCCAAACACCTTTCCGAAATCAAATTGAAAACTTTCTGACTGTCTGCAGTGCTGTAAATTCTCTTCTGGTGAGCCTAGAATGACCAGTGGAACATCAATGGAATCGGGAAGTAATACTCTAGCGCCATATGAGAAATAAAAGTTTAAAAAAGCAACCGCTAGATAGAGATAGTAAGTTTTACGGTTCAAGAAATTTTAAGATTGACCAAGATTTGTTAAATGACTATGCTTAAACGACATCAATAAAAGTTTGCACACAACCTTTATATTCATAACTTTGTCGATGAAGGGGGCCCGAAAATAAGTTGGTACCGGGCCCAAGAAGTCCTGTCAACGGCCCTGAGCAGGGTGTTCCAGACAATGGTTCACCTAATCAAACGTCATATAAAAACCGTTCAAGTCTACTGAATATTACGTCATGCAAGTTGCTAGAAAATGTGCCAAAATTGCACCATCGTTCATAAGACTTGTGTCAAACCTGTTTGGGCCTGTTTGGGCCTGTTTAAACAGGAAATATTACATCAGCTTTAAACACCTGTTGGAATGACTTCATAATTGTCTTTCATTATTGCGTCACAGTACTGCATACGTGAATTTGAGATATTGCTATCTATTCTGGTCATTCGTAAAATGATTGTTTGAAAGTTGGCCGCACATTTAACTGTTGGCTTAGTGCTTGCTAGCTGGACAAAGGTTCCGTCTTTTATCCAAGTAATCTGTATCGTAGTGACAGTTTTTAGAGGTGTACGGCGTTGCATCTCGATTTCGATAGCCGCGGGCTAATTTTACAGGAATACACTTATTGAATAGACGTTTCAAGGAGTGTTTCTTTTTCGGTCGATACATACAGACGAACGGATTCGGGAATCTTATGTTACAATTTTCCCACGAAGAGATTATGGTTTACCGCTGTGACCACAGGGCTGCGATAGGTCTTTCCACTAAAGGCTCTTTCCACGTAGGCCTGTTTTTCTACGTCCCCCCGTTAGCTCAGTGGATAAGCTCCTGACTTAAGAACACGCGGCGCTGGTTCGGCTCTCGAGGTGTGCGCTTGAGCAACGCATTTTGGCAATGACCCAATCGCAGCCTTTCACCAGTGATTCTGCTCCATAGGGATTGATCGCTCAAGTTTCTCCCTTGTAGCACAACGTTGCATTATGACGTCAAATCGTGTGATTTCATCAACAATAACTTTAAAAAATAGCTTCATTTTCAAGTTGTTGGCTTGTTGCTGTGGAATAACAATTATTCAATATCTCCGCAATTTACCTCCATGACGAGATCTTAACACTTTCACTGCCGGCGTTTTGAAAAAATAGGAGAAGTTTTCCTCCTCCTCTTGTTACCATAGTAATGAAAAAATATGTTGCCAAACGATTGAAACGCACTTTGTAACTTTGGAGCAAAATCGGTGTTGCAATTGATCGTTGAAATGACTATTGCATTTACAAGCACGCCAGTCAGCTAAACAGTTTTTTTTTTGCATTGAATCAACCTGTTCAGACGTGAAATCACTGTAAAGAAAAACAAAAGGCCAACTGAGTGATTCAACGTATTCAAACATTGAATCAATGTAGGCTAAATACGAACTGCTAGGCTAATTCGGTTCTTTGAACAAATTGAATGGCTTTTGTAAATGTTTTTCAGTTGCAACCTATACCTAGTCAGCAAAAGTTACCTTTTTACACGATTTCAACGTCTGGCGACGTTGAAACGATGTAAAAATGACAAGTTTAGCTAGCTGGTAGCTAGGCTACTGTACCAAAGTTTAACTTAACCAATTAGGCGGTTGCAAACATATTTCCTTTCGATGAAACCTATAGGCTACCACGTTTGGTTAGCCTTTACATTACATTCAAAAGTTTTGTTGACAGACATAGCATGGTCATGGCCTATGTTCATAAGAAAATGTTTGCTTGGATTTTTTTAGCTACTAGGTTTAGGTAGCCTACAGGACTTCTAGCTAGTACCGGTAAGCAGTTTAGTGACCCTAAATGAATAGGTAAATTAGTCTAAACCTTAAAATATAATAGAATATTTCAATTACCTTGCTAGATAAAAAGTAAGCTCTTTTACATGACCTATGTGCATTGATCAATACACTTTTTTTGACTAGTAGCCTGGCATCATAGCTCTGGCATCAGACTTAGAAGTTATTGCTGAATTTCAAGCTTCACACTGATTGGTGTTTTGATTTCTATTTAATTTTTAAAGATTTGACGGGGAAATGGGTTAAAAAACGTTTTTTTTTAGTTTAAAATTGAAGCAACCTGTCAGGCCCCAGGATTGGCAACACATTAGGATTTTTGGGGCATTATGATGTCATGGGGTGAACAATTACATCACAAATGACTAGATATCTAGTCATTTGGCAGTGAAAGTGTTAACATGATTTCACCTTTGCTGTTCTACAATCGCAAACATATTGTTGGAATTTGCCAATTTTAAATTAGCTTTCGACTACCGGTACGTAATTGGTTGCTTTTTCTTTTATTTTGAAAGTGCTTTATATAGGCTACCTCCGAACAAACAAGTTTTACAGATAATTACAATAATTCTTACTTACGAATTCAAAAATTCTACTCATTCTAAAAAACGCTACCGGTAGTTAAAAAATTGGTGTTCTAAATTCAGCAATTCGAACTCACAAATAAAGCAATTCTTGAGACTCATTGCGTTACTTCTGTGCGATCGAAGCTTTGTTACACCAGCAGCGTAGGCTATCTGCTGTCGTTCAGGAAAAATAAACAACAAAATAAAACCGTATAAACCCCTGCAGAATAAACAAGTTGGAACAAGATAACACATTATCAATTGTGTCATATAGGCCTAGGCAAGTAGGCTAACTGTTTTTAGCTGGGTGTGTGGCGCTCCCCTTTACAATTCTGCCTGCGTCTGAATAGTTCTGTCCGCTAGAGGTCGCCAAGGCTGGAACGTGGCTCGCGCCGCGGATGAATACTAAACAGAGACTTTTGAAAACAACAACTCAGCGATCGGACGTGAAATGAAGTGAAGGAAAGCGATGCACAAAAGACAATAAAGAAATGACATTCGGAAATCGGAACATGGCTACAAGGTTGAACCCGGACTATTGATTAAGGACATTTATTCTATTAAGTAATATTACTGTGTGTGTAACCTGGTCTGCCCTGGTGACCTTCATTTGTATTAGCTTCTACCATTGTTAATTAATGTTAAATTGTGTGTACTTTGAATTATTATACTACTTCTACAATGCTTGCTTTTGTGTGGTATTAATAGACAGTGCACTCTAGAAGAGATAAGGTTAGAACATCGCCCCTTCTGAGCTAGGAGTCGCATGTCGGTAGTGCTTAGCGTACACTATTCGACCACCTACAACCCATACGCCAAACTGGTGACCCCCGACAAAGCCTTCTTCTAGCAGTGCATTGCCTGTTAGTGTTTTGTGTAAATTTATATACCATAATGTGTGTAGACTAACTTAATTTTTTTTTCTAATCATTTTTTGTTATCATTGTGGCTACACACACCTACAATACACGCCACCAATCACGCATCACACAAAATAACTCTCATACCTCACCAACACTAGTAACAGCGTGATGACAGAGCACAACCCAACAACTTCCATTTTAAAACCGGGTAAACGAGTCACCCAAGAATTTTGCAAATCTGCCCCTAAGGCATGGTTTGCTAATTTCAATAGAGTGTGCCAGAAGTGGAGCATAGTTGAGGATTCAGACAAGATTGAAGCTTTAATGTCTTGTCTGGATTCATCAACTATGATTGCAGTGCAACCACTTTTGGCAAGACAAAAACAATTCCCGGACATTCAAAGTTTTCTGATAAGCAAGTTCACAGAACCTTTATGTGACCAAATTCAAAAGTTAGTTTCTGTCAAGCAGTTAGGTGATGTAAAACCTTCGGAGTTTGTGGCTAACATGAGAGTAAATATCTCGAAGTCAGACATGTCCGACTCTGTGGTTAAGTCCATGTTGGTCGACAAACTTCCTCAAGAAGTTAAAATTGCATTGGCACCACTTCATGAGGCTTCACTAGAGGAGTATGCAATAGCAGCAGACCATGCTATGAAGCATACTGCCCCTTTATCTTTTGTGGGTGCTGTAAACAAAGAGCCCCAGCAGTCTGAAATGGTTAGGGTAAATTTACAGCTGGAGTCATTGACTAAGTCAGTGCAAGAATTAATGAGGACTCTTCCAAGCCAAGCTTTTTCCCAGAACACAGGTCCATCACATGCTAGGTTTGCACCAAAACCACAAGCTCCACCCTCAAATTACTCTCGCGTGGCTAGAACACACAATACAATGTGTTTCTATCACCAACGGTTTGGTGCAAATGCTCGCAAATGTAACCCTCCTTGCTCTTTCCAGGGAAACTGGTAGGTTGCACTGCGAGATCGACTGTGCCCAGTGCAACAAAACTTCCATTTCATAAAAGTCACAGTCCACTTCTTCACATTAGGGATCACAAGTCAGGTTTATGCTTCATGATAGACAGTGGTGCTGAAATAAGCTTGGTTAGGCCGTATAAGTCTGAAAAACATTTAAAAACACATAGTCATTCTTTAGTGGGGGTGAATGGAACTTCCATTGCCACTTTTGGACATCGAACCATGAACTTGCAGTTTGGTGATAAAACTTCAAGGTTTCGGTGGATTTTTGTAGTGGCCGAAGTGTCTCAAAATATTCTTGGTGCTGATTTTCTCAAACATTTTAATTTATGCGTCGACTTCAGTCAATCTTGTCTGAGAAGTGTCAACCAGTCAATTGCATGGCCACTTTACCCAAAAATGGTAGCACATGTAGGTGCACCCAAAGCATTTGTAGCCACCAATTCCTTCTTACAAATTTTAGAAAAATATCCTGATTTAACGCGTCCACCAAACAAAGACAAACCAATCAAGCACAATATCACCCACACCATTGAAACCACTGGCTATCCTTGTTCTGCACGCGTTCGCCCTTTGTCACCTGAAAAATTAAAAGCGGCCAAAGAAGAAATTGACATGCTCCTGGAAGCAGGCATAATTAGTAGGTCCAACTCTAACTTTTTCTCAGCCCTGCATATGGTACCTAAAGGAAACTCTGGTGTTTTTCGTCTATGTGGAGACTATCGTTCCTTAAACGTCCAAACAGTGCCTGATATGTATCCTACACCTTCGATCAATCAGTTGTTGCACATATTGCAAGGTTCTTCTATCTTTAGTAAAATAGACTTAGTTCGAGCTTACCACCAAATCCCTTTGTCGTCCGAGTCAAGACATAAGACTGCCATCACATGTCCTTTAGGTCTGTTTGAATATAATTTTATGCCTTTCGGATTAAGAAATGCTTCCAGCACCTTTCAACGCTTCATTGATCATGTCTGTCATGGTTTAACCAACGTAATGGCATATGTAGATGACATAATTATATTTTCTGAAAATGAGGAAGACCACAAAATGCATTTACATAAGTTATTCCGCAGGTTGGATGAGTATGGAATAATCATCAATCCTACAAAATCTGAATTTGGTAAGAGTGAATTACTGTTTTTAGGGCATCTGGTGTCTAAGGATGGTGTGCGACCCACCCCTGACAAGGTCAAGGCAATTTCTGAATTTCCCTTGCCTGAAACAACAAAACAATTAAGACGTTATCTGGGTATGGTAAACTACTACCACAGATTCATACCACATGCAGCTCAATGCTTAGCACCCCTCAATGACTTGATTTCTGGTAAAACACGTGCGGATAAAAAGATTGTTTGGACTAAATGTGCAGAAAAAGCTTTTTTCGACAGCAAAGTAGTTTTGGCTGAAGCATCAATTTTGGTGTATCCACTGGAAAATGCTCCTTTAAGTATGATGGTTGATGCCAGTGACACAGCAATAGGTGGTGTGTTGCAAGTGAAAATTGATGGGTCCTGGTCTCCTGTAGCTTTCTTTTCGAGACGACTGGATAAGACACAGAAATCTTATTCTGCCTTTGATAGGGAGTTATTAGCGGCCTACAGTAGGCTACTCTTAAACATTTCCATCATTATGTAGAAGGAAAGGATTTTACTCTTTTCACTGATCACAAACCTTTAGTAAGTGCATTCCTTTCCAAATCTAATCAATCTATCTTGAGGCGAGTCAGACAGATGAGCTACATCACAGAATTTACTTCAAACATCAAACACATTCAAGGGTCTGCAAATTTTACTGCTGATGCTCTTTCTCGAATTGAAATTAATGGTGTGCTACATGTGCAAAGTGGCATTAATTTCTCCGAAGTGGCTGCAGCCCAAGAGTGTGATGAAGCTGTTCAGAGCATGCTCAACAATCCACAGGCATCTGGGCTGTTCTTAGACCAGTATGCTATTCCAGGTGTTCAAGATAAACTCATATGGTGTGACACTTCAACTGCTGTGGTTCGACCGGTAATTCCACTAAAATATAGAAAGATGGTCTTTGACCAGTTGCATTCATTAAGTCACCCTGGAGTAAGGGCTACTCATGATCTTATTTCGCGGCGTTTTGTGTGGCCAGGCATGCGAAAAGAGATTGCCAGCTGGGTAAAAGAGTGTCAGTCTTGTCAACGAAGCAAAGTCATTCGCCACAACATTGCTCCATTAAAGGATTTCAAAATGCCTCAGTCACGGTTTGAACACATTCACATTGACTTGGTAGGTCCCTTACCGGAATCAAGCGGCTATAAATACCTATTTACAGCAGTAGATCGTTTTACTCGTTGGCCAGTGGCAGTACCCTTGAAGAACATTTCTACAGAATCCGTAATAGATGCCTTTATGTATGGTTTTGTTTCACAGATGGGAGTGCCCAAAACTGTCACTTCTGACAGAGGAGCTCAGTTTGAATCAAATTTGTGGGGTCAGCTCATGAATTTCCTTGGTTGTCGTCGAAATAGAACTACTAGCTACCATCCGCAATGCAATGGCTTAGTAGAGAACATGCATAGACGACTGAAAGATGCTCTACGTAGTTGTAACAACCCAGGTGATTGGTACCATAATCTACCCCTTGTGCTACTCTTTATGCGCAATACAGTCAAACAAGAGTTGAAATGTTCTCCAGCAGAGCTTCTTTATGGTGCCTCCGTGGCCATGCCAGGAGATTTTCAGGTTGAAGGGACTGCTGCTGCTGTTCCTCAGCATGAGTTTGTAAAGACGCTGAAAAATCATTTTAAAGACATTCAGCCTTCACCAACTCGACCCCACCCACAACACAAAAGCCATATTGAACCAGAGCTTATGTTATGTGAGTATGTGTGGATTAGAAGAGATGCAACTGCATTTCCTCTGCAATCACGTTACACAGGTCCTTACCGGGTGATCTCTAGAAATGAAAAATATTTTACTTTAGACATTAAAGACAATAGGAAAACTGTATCCATTGATCGCTTAAAAGCTGCACATATGCCAGAGCTGAACAATCAGCCTACACCTAAATCTTCACCACCTCTGACTCCAGTGACACCGACTGCAACGACAGTTCGTCGCACAAGGTGTGGTCGTAATGTAACTCTTCCTGCACACCTCAATGATTATGTGCAAGTGTAAAGTCTGTCCTCTCACTGTATGTTCTTACATACCATAGTTTCTTTGCTTGTAGTAGGAACTAGATTAGGACCAGTGCGAGGAAATATATCAGCTCTTTTCTTTTCAGGCAGTTGTAGATTCTCTTTCAGCAGGTATTTATTCTGGATGACCAATTCTCTAAAGACTCAACATGTGTTGTATATAACAGGACTGCATACACAGTTCACTTGTTTTATATACACTTTGTGTCTGATAGCTGCATGTTATTTCTAGTTTTCTTTGCAGAGGATTGTGGCCAACCCAGCCATGACATCTGTCTGTGGGCTAAGTCAAGCATGTAACTTTCCTAAACTCTTTAACGGTGCACACAATGCATTCAACCATTCGTAGTGATGATATCATTATGTCCTCTGTTGTACTCACTCATGTACTTGAGCATAATTGTACCACTCTGCATGTCTGTGGTGTTGTTTGGTACATCCGGAGTACCATTCGACGTTTGGAGAGTACTAAGATCTGCAATAGGCATCAAGTTCTCCCTCCCACATTGTTTTCTTCCATTTTTTTCGTATACAAGCCATAGGCCTACTCCATTTTGACGATTGTTTGAGAACCGTTCATCCAGAAGTATCTTGACTGAGTAACCTCATCTTGACAGAATCTTGCCTTGTTTTTCTTTTGTCTATTCGCACGTACAATTACCGAATCATTGTACACATACTACATTTCATTGACATGGAACACACACTGTCACGCATCATGTTGTAGCAGTTGATTCGTTTATTTTTTTGTATGTTTGCAACACTTCTGTGTTGGAGTAGTTTTCACTCTAAGCAACCGCAATTATTGTTAACCCAGCAGCCGTCATGCTGTTATGTTTTGAGTAAGTTTGTGAGCATCATTTTTATTATTGTATGATAAGTCATTGTTTTATGTTTGAACCATTCGAAGTTAACTACTACGTCATTACCAGGGTAGACTTGGGCAGCAACCCCGTCGATAATTGCATTTGTTTACCTATCTTGTGCACGTTTAATGATCAACCGACAACACATAGTTTTGGCCGCATAATTTGAAAGAAAACTAGTGCTACAAACAAGACTGTTATAAAGATTCCTGCAAACGCATCAGTCCGAGCCACCAGCATCTTCATCGAGAAGTCACGCCAAGAAGCATGTCGATGTTTGATCATTTCATCAACTCATGATCTAATCATCTGGCGCCAAGTGATGTGGCGTTCCCCTTTACAATTCTGCCTGCGTCTGAATAGTTCTGTCCGCTAGAGGTCGCCAAGGCTGGAACGTGGCTCGCGCCGCGGATGAATACTAAACAGAGACTTTTGAAAATAACAACTCAGCGATCGGACGTGAAATGAAGTGAAGGAAAGCGATGCACAAAAGACAATAAAGAAATGACATTCGGAAATCGGAACATGGCTACAAGGTTGAACCCGGACTATTGATTAAGGACATTTATTCTATTAAGTAATATTACTGTGTGTGTAACCTGGTCTGCCCTGGTGACCTTCATTTGTATTAGCTTCTACCATTGTTAATTAATGTTAAATTGTGTGTACTTTGAATTATTATACTACTTCTACAATGCTTGCTTTTGTGTGGTATTAATAGACAGTGCACTCTAGAAGAGATAAGGTTAGAACATCGCCCCTTCTGAGCTAGGAGTCGCATGTCGGTAGTGCTTAGCGTACACTATTCGACCACCTACAACCCATACGCCAAAGGTGAAAGAAAATTCATTACTCCATCTGTGCTTCTCTTTGTCTTATCGACTATTGTAGTTATAGTATCTTTTTCGTCTCGGACGCGTTAATAATGAAAAATAAAATGATTGATTGAAATTAGTCGAGCAACTGCACTGCACTATGAAACACAGAATTCCAATCGAAAACTGTCTTTCCTGACGGAAAAGACTATAACATCACACGCCCAGGGCGAAAGAGAAAATTGAATTGAGTCCTGTTTTTGTCATGAGTTACCAAGGGGAGTGGGAGGGGGGGGACTTATATACCAGTCCCAGGTATAACCTGTCCCCCCCACTCCCCATGGTAACTCATGAAAAAGAGAAGACTCAATTCAATTTTCTCTTTCGCCCTGGGCGTGTGATGTCATAGTCGTTACCTTCCCTGACAAACGTTTTATTAGCTTCATTATTACAGAGATGCAAGATGTTTTACATTGGAGCAATTGCTCCTCCTTAGTTACGTCACTGGCTCAATGTAAGCTTTTAATTGTCAAAAGAAATCAAGATTCATCTTGCCATCAATAAAAAAGTGAATCGTTGTGACAACAACAGCTTGGACGTGGAACACTAGAACGGAGTTGCCAGATGAAGGATGCTGACCAAACTTTTGGAAGTTGTTTAGCTTGCAGTGGACAAGAAATCATAATCAGAAAAACTTTGATTTTTGAGGAAGAAAAAGCAAAAAAGAAACTTGGGCCTGGAAACGTAGAAATAGGTTGGTTGGTTTTAAATCTTTATCCTTGGACTGACAAATCTTTGATAAGTTATTCCTGGCAGTTTCGCATACTTGTAGAAGTAAAGGCTTTTGACGCAGGGCCGGTTACTGAGATTGACAGAGTGAAGTTTTCACATTGTTGATGTGTTGTTGCGAATAAATTATTCCATCCATGAGATGCCGCTGAATGGAGAGCAGTCCTTAGAATGCGTTGCCCAAGTGCACACCCCGAGAGCAGGGCCGGATTTAGCTGATGGGGGCCCGGGGCACTTTTAGATCGAGAGGGCCCCGTGCAAAAATTTTTTTGCGCCTACGGCGTGAAAAACCACCTCTACGTCTACAGTATCATTAATCTAGCACTGCACTGCACAGCATTTTGCAGAAACTTTAAAGGCTAAAAGAAAGAAAAAAATAATAACACAAAATCACATTTTTTCCACGTAGAGGGCCCTTGAAAAGTCGGGGGGCCCGGTGCACCTGCACCTTCTGCCTCTCCCTAAATCCGGCCCTGCCCGAGAGTCGAACCAGCGCCGCTTGATCTTGAAGCTTCTTCATTCACAAAGTCACATGCCGACCGATTCAGCTATCAGGGCTGACAATACTTGCGTTTTGAAGGACGATAGCCGTTTTTGTTTTCAAATTACCTTGATATTAGTAAAACAAAATCATGATAACTAAATATGAAGATTTACTTTTTTTCGTAAACTATTTGTAAAGGTAAAAGTTGGTGAAATGAGAGTGTGATTGGGGAATTTTAGAAGTAGCAATTGATTTTTTTTCCGCAAGGTTTGGCAACACTAATTGAAAAAACAAAAAAGCTATTTTCTGGTGTAGTCCCAGTCTCACTCTCAGAGCAAGTCTATCTTGTTGAATGAATTGGATGTGGGCTCAGTGGTTCCTCTTTTTCAGGAAGTTTAAGCATTTGACCGGTGTTGATTTGTTGTTGCTTGGCCAGTTTGTCACACTGAAAGACGGCAATACATGGAAGTTTTTAGGTTGTGACAATTTTATGAGCAATTTTGAGTCTATTTACGGTATGCAATGGTCTGTGCAAATTGTAGTTTATAACCTGATAAGAAATTAATGTTTTGTTACTTCACAATGTAGATGACCTGTTTCAGCCTGATGCTGCGAGTTTGTTGTAGTAATAGTGAATTGCACTAGCTTTCATAACACAGATCCCTAGTATAGTAGTCATGTGCTATGACAAATGGTGTTGAAGTCAGCGAGTCATTGTTTTATGTGGCTCTTTTGTTTGGCTTGAGGTTGTTGTCTGTTGAGTTTCTGTGTTGTTAGGCGTACAGCGTAATTTGAAAACCAAAAAACAAGTTACGTAGTTAGAGTAAAAGGATGAAACTTATGTGTGAAAAAGTCAAGGTAAAATTCATTTGAGTCCTGCGGGAAACATCAAGCCATGTTGTTACTGACATGAATGACACCAAATCAGTTATGACTCTGAGGATAAGTTTTTTGGTGTGTTGGTGCCATCTCATCAAATGTTGGTACGGAAAGAAAAGTCACTTGTGGCCCGGGCCTTTTTTTCAGACGAAAGCAAGTCCTTGAGCTTTCCCCATTGTAAGTTAAAACGTCTTTATTAAATACAACATCCCCATTTATTCCAGTGCTGTGATAGGGAGACTCCTCTTGATTGGAAAAGACGTGCTGAAGCCAATTTGGGCAGGTCTCAATGACCTACATTTTTGAATGCTTGTGTTTTTGAAAGATGAGTAGCCTAATACATTTCACCTCTGAGAGCATTTTATTTATAATGTTAAATGGCAGTGTAAATGAATGTAAAAGAATGAATGAAATCTTTCATCTTCAGAAATCAAGTTGTTTTTACTTTACAAAGTACTTAAATCATCTATTCTAGTGTCAGTTTAAGAGTAGCAGTAGCGTATGCTACGTTACCCACCTCTGCATGCAACCGCAGGTTAAGCCGTTCCATTTCTTGACATTTTTTCAAAATACGGTTAATATTTTTGAAGGTTTTCACCAAAAGTCTTGTGGTATAGCATAGGTACTTCCTTGTCAGTTTTAACAACACATTTGTCACAGTTTGAAATAACTTTGAAAGAATATGGCCTTGACCTCTATGAGTCTTGGAAAATTAAACTATCTAGTACCGGTATCTAGTTTAAAAAAATATTTTCTTTGCTGGTCATTGATTGTGAGACTCTCTACTCTCATAGCAAAGTTTCTTTGAAATCTTTTCAAGCAGTTTTGCATACAATACTAGTATACCGAAAAGTACTGACATACCTATCTTACAAACATGTGTTGATCAGAGTAGAGATTGCAGTTAGATTTATCCAAGTTTTTTGTCTGTCAATGTTTCTGGTCCAAGTTTTGTAGAAATGCTACTTTTTTATTTTGTTAGCACAGTAAGCAAGTAAAAGCAATCTACTCTGTATTATTCCAATAACTTGAAACTAATAAAGCTTTGTAATTTGTATCTTTGATTATATTGATTGTTTAATGTTTGTAAAGCAACTATTAACATTATGGTAACTTTTAGATATACACAAGTACCGAAGTACAGTATATATATAACATGTTATTTATCTCAAGTGCATTACATCAAGATTATTAGACAATATAGACATGGATGAAGATGTAAGCAGCACCCCTTCTTATGGAACACGATTGGCACGTAGATATCAAACATATTTGGACAAGACAGTTCCTCATATAATTCCAAGATGGATTATGGCTGTAGTTCTGTATATCCTGTATTTTGTTAGAGTATTTTTGTTGCAGGTATGAAAAATAAATACAATCTAAACGACTGTAATAGCATGAATTTAATATAAAACTGCATTTTGATATTAATTTTTATCCATAAGTGTGCATGGTTTAAATTGTTGAAAAAATGCTGATTAGGGTATGATATGCTATTGTTGAAAATTTGAGAACCGGGACTAGCACAGTGCTGCAGTTGATGTACCGTACTACTAGTATATATGTGTGATCTCAAGATGTACAGACTAACTACTGAAATGTAGATTACAAGGAATAATACATAAGAACTTTGATAGATCACACACAACATTGACTCCCAAAACTGAATGTCACTTTAGAACCAATGTTCTGATGCTAAAGTTGGTACTTAGTTTCAGAAGCGGTGTCAGATAAAATGTAAGACTGTTTGCCTGAGCGATTATTATAAATATATACACAGTTTAATGTTAATGATGAAGTTTTCTCTAAAAAAATTGACTTAAAATTTTATTTGATTCATAGTTTCCAAAAATAATCTGATAATGCATTAAAATGTTTTTGTTTGACACTATTAACATTATGTTGCAGGGATGGTACATAATCACATATGCATTAGCAATTTATCATCTCAATCTCTTCATTGCATTTCTTTCACCAAAAGTTGAACCCTCAATATATGGAGAAGACTCTGATGGTTAGTATAGTTTTACAATAAAATAGCCAAAATATTTTTATTGCAAGAAATAATAGAACATCTAGTGAGGTGCATAACAGTTTGAAATGATAAAGTTTATTGTGTACATACTGAATACTGATACTAACACTATATATTGTAACAGATGAAGGTCCAAAACTTCCTACAAATAACACTGAAGAGTTTCGACCATTCATCAGAAGACTTCCTGAGTTTAAGTTCTGGTATTCTGCAACAAAAGCCATCTTGATCGCCACAATTTGTACATTTTTTGATGCTTTCAATGTTCCAGTCTTCTGGCCCATTTTAGTCATGTATTTCTTCGTCTTGTTTTGCGTGACAATGAAAAGACAAATAAAGGTAATACTTGAAGCCAAAGCATTGAATACATTGTGATCAAAGTTTTTATCTTTTATAGTTTGAAAAACGTAGAGTTTGACAGTGTTTGGTTGGTTATTAAAGTTTGAGTCTTCTAAATTTCCAGAATCATTTACTTACACCTTTTTTATTTCCCCTTGGCACAAAACACATTAACACTTGCAGAAATGTTTCGACATTATATTATCTTGCTTAAGGGCAAAAACAAACTCAGACAGAGAATCTACTCGGTGATCCCCAACATGGTGGTTCTCCAAGCTTGTCACTAATTGACATTCATGACTGCACCTTTTAAAATTGATGCTGCAGGTTTATTTTACAAGTGATATGCATATATATGCGTGCAATACAGGTTATATTTACAAGTGATATGCAACTGAAAGTGTTGTCGAAACTTTATTACCACATCAAAAATAACCTGGGTTTATTAGTTTGCGGCATAGAAAATAATGTAATAATAAAAGTAAAACGTAATTTTGTTTTTGCAGCATATGATCAAATACCGGTATCTTCCGTTTACACATGGCAAAACAAAATATAAAGGAAAAGAAGACACTGGAAAAGTGATTGGTTCCTAATATCACTTTTTACCTCCTTGTACGGCAATATTTAATTAACGTGTTGTGCTACTACTGTAGTTGTGTAAAGCAGAGTATGAAGATCAGAAAGTTTCTATGTTAGGTAATCAATGTGCAAGTATTTCATGTGCTGATGTCGACTCAGGTCTCTCACTTCGCATTAAAAACTAGTCACTCTGCGGATGGTGTAGAACGGTATTGAAACCTAGATCTTGCGTATCGGTATGTCAAAAATAGCAGGGTACTATTTCTGACGGTTCAAATGAACACGTTTCAGCAATTGTGAAATTCCATCACTTGCTGCATGTAGACTTTGTTTTTATGCCATGATACAAGCTCTGGGTTTCTTACATATAATATTTTAATCATATTAACTGCAATAGTTTGTGTGTATTGGAAACATTGAGACAAGTTTTCTATTCATTGGTTTTGTGCACTGTTGCTTGTTATTAAAAAAGTCGAGTATGAGCGTCTGCCATACGAATTTTCAAATGTATTTCGCTGTTTGGCATGGCGCCAATTACACTTTGTCGTGTTATCGATGCGCATTGCTTGTAGCTGTATCAAGAACATTCATCACCGCATGCAATGAAGAACATAAGAATTGTTTATGCTGACTATTAAACTCAGTTAGATGTTGTGACTCATTGCTTTAAAACCTGAGTGAAATCCAGAGGTGGGCAGTAGCGACGTTATTTTTTTTTTTCAATGTAGCGGAGACAAGCCCGCAACCAGGGGGGGGCATTGGGGGCATTTGCCCCCCCCGAAATTTTTTGAAAATTTTTTAAGCGTTTTATGCAGTATGAAATGTAGGCCCTACTATGCGTCGTACACGTACAGCCATACTGTAGGGTACCCGGACATTTTGTCGAAAGGACATTTTGCCGAAAGGACATTTTGCCGAAAGACATTTTGCCGAATAGACATTTTTTCGAAACTCATTTTGCCGAAAGGACTAAATGCCGATTAGACAAATTGGCGAAATTATAGAATTCGGTAATTAGTCCTGTCGGCAAAATGAGTTTCGGCAAAATGTCCTTTCGGCAAAATGTCTTTCTGCAAAATGTCTTTCGGCAAAATGTCCGTGCACGTACTGTGGAGTGTAGACTACCGTATCGAAACCGAAAGTAGGCTACGCTGGTTGGAAGCTATGCTAACAATTTTGTTCGATAAATTAGGCTGGCATCCTCATTATCTGCTTCGTTAGCGTATACATAATGTCAGCATCCATCATCACCATAAAAAGCGTTTAAAAACAACTAAATAATTCGAGATCAAAAGCAGCTGCGATAGCTTGGTGAATAAGCTGCTCAGTTGGGCTTAGGCATTTGTAAATCTGATTTTAAATGAATTCTTGAAAGTGAAAGGCCAGCAAGTGCGATTGATGCGGTGTCAGCAATAGAATCCCAAAAAGAGTTTTATCCAAACATTTACAAACTCTTGATAATTTTGGCTACACTTCCAGTCACAATTGCTTCTGCAGAAAGAACATTTAGCTGTCTACGACGCTTGAAAAGTTACCTTAGAAGCACTATGGGGCAGGACAGGCTTTCTGGACTAGCTCTCATGCAAATCCATCGTAGCCTACTCGAATTCCAAGCGCGGAATTGGTGTTAAACGAACTTGCCAAATCAAGTAGAAAGTTAGACATTATGCTCTAAATTAAAATGTCATTTTTGCATTTGCAAAGTCAACTTCTGTGGGCCTACAAACATAAAAACTTGTTGAGCCAACAAAATGTTTCAGGATTGTAATTTGTAATTACCGTGTTGAGTTTATTCATATGTATCTGTTCGTTTATGTTGATGTAAATATATGTTATTGATTAATTTATGACTCCAGTCGTGCCAATGCAGTTCGTAGCCTACAGATGTTGTATTTTATTTGTAACCGACTGAACACATTACTGTGATATCGTAATTTTCTTCCTTGGGTAGTCATAGCTAAATGAGAAAAGGTTACAAAGGCTAGTTTCCTTTAATGCTGTACTAAACAAAAACGTGATTGACATAAGCTATGACCACTGAACCGTAGCATGGTAGTGCCACACACTCTATCAATGGGCGTGGACATTAACATAAAAATGTCACAATGCATCATTTTAATGTTTGTTCTTTGATAAAAATTAAATGCCCCCCCCGAAAATATTTGCTGGTTGCGGGCCTGAGCGGAGAGGTGCTACTTTTGCTTGTCTCACTTCCACTGCTTTCCAATTTAAATCAGAAAAAATGAGTCGTTATAAAGATTTTTGATGGAAATACTGGAGCATCAGAATAAATTTTCACTTTGAAGATGTTTTTCATGACGACGACGATACGTAAACGAATGTGGTACTGAAAGGTGATATTCGTTTACAAGGTCATTTCACTTTAAGGTACCGTACGTACTTCAATATAGCTTTCCAGGGTCAGTTTAATACAAAAGAAGCGCGCGCTACTTTTGGTCCGGGTGGTACGTTAATTAGTTTCATCGACTGGTAGCGCCTCTCTTTTTTCAAATTGTAGCGGATACTTTCAAAGTAGCGGATGCCCAGTTGCCCACCTCTGATGAAAGCGTTATGCAACAATGACAGTGCAATTAGCAATGGACGTCATGTGCAAAGTCTTTCTGGTTTGTATATACGTAAATAGAAGTTAATTTTACTAAAGAAGTAATATTTTGTATGTTCTTTTATTCTTGCTACTAGTTGAGGAATGGATACCCTATCATAAACTTTTCTAGCAGCCCCTATGACAGTGATCCGAGGAAAGTATTCTTATCTGCCCGAACTACGGCATCTACTGCCCTAACTGTCGCACGTCGGCAATTTTTTTATGAAGATGCGCATTGTCATGGTGCTTAAAATTTGTAGTGGTACTGTAGACTGTAGAGAAGCAATAAAAAGCAGATTACATGTTTCACTTTCCAATTCACCGAAAGATTACTAAAATGTTGTAGTAGTCAGAAGAATGTAGGCTATGTAGTGAGGGAAAATGTGGCCCCCTTTATCGCGATGAAATGATCTTGAGAAACCAAATGATATAACAATCAGACGATAAACTGCAATTTATTATACACAACAATGATTTTCAGCTATAGTGACCAAATACAGCGGGCCTACGACCCTGAAAAGCGTCAAGCTAACAAAATAGCAAAACTATCCCAGACAGCAAATCAGTCGTTTTTACGAGTAACTCAGGTAGAAAAATCCATTATTTTACGTTTGATTTACGTCTGCACACTTTGGTAGCTGGAAACAGTTTACATCTTCCTGCGCATTTTCGTTCGTCATATACACTATAATTCGATCAATATTTCGCAATACGTAATAACGTAACCCATGCAGATGAAGCAAGTAATAGAACATGCACAAAAATAGGATACGGGCCTCATCTTGTAGGATTTGTGGTGATTCAAGAACAAGCTAAATCTACTGCCACATTATTTCACAGTGAAATTGATAAACTGATGTTTTGACTATCAGGGTGTGCCCTTGAGAAACACATTTAAAGGACAGCTCTCCATTCAGCGGCACCTAATGAAGGAGTAGGCCTAATTCAGACAACATTTCAAAAACAAACGAAAACTTTACTCTGTCAAAACTCGGTGACCGGACCTGCATTAGTAGTTTGAAACCTGTGTCTACAATACAAGCATACGAAACTGCCAGGATTTAAACTCTGAAAGAAGCTTTCTCAGTTCGAGGACAAAGATTCTCACAATCAATAGTTTTGGCTTGAGGATGCATTTCTGCACGTTAAAAAAGTAATCCAAATTCAAGTGCAGATTACACAGCAGAGTATGAATGTTCCTCACACAGAAAGGGATAAGTTGACAACGAAAAAATTCCAAGGTGTAATAGCCACGTGATACCGTTTCCATTAAAAATGTCAACAATATATTATACTATATTCGTTTGCTTTAACTCCCTTCTTTAGATTGAAACACAAAAAAACAAGCTAAAAATACTTTTCTTATTTACAAAAAGGTTTTAAAAGAAAAACACTTCAAAAGTAAATTGGCAGGCTAATGCCACAGCCATGTCATAATTTTATACTTTAATGTAAGAAAATTAAGCTTTAGTTTGCATTTTTCTCACGGATTACACATACAAAGGTTGCTTTGTGTTGGATGAACACGAAAATGTGTAACTACCGTAGGATGTGAAGTCAGGTCTTTTAGTCCGACTGCTCAGTTCTGTTTGAAACTCACCCACGCCAGTGATATAACTGCCAAACGCGCATTAACTTTTAGCTGACAAATACAACAATAACAACCACAATAGCGACTAGGATAAGAAACGGTAGCCAAGTTTTCAAGAATGCTCCAACACTGTAAGAAAAAAGTAGGTAATAAAGTAAACGCTGATGTCTCTAAACCTCCAGCGATTACTCGGTGTTACAGAAAATTATAGGGTGTAGGCTACTGTAGTGTACAAGGCACCACCAACTGGGGTTGCAAGAAACCCATGATATGTAATGTGTAAATGAAACTAACTATGATTGAATTGAAGAGCTGATTGAGTTTCAGTGATAGAAATCCTACTTAGTTATACTGTATGTATGTTTGATTAAAATTCTTCCTATAAACTTGAAAGATGACAATGTGAAATTGTCTTTGTTAAAACGTATCAGCATTCAACATGATATTGCTTCTATTCAAGGTTTGGTTGATTTTGAATCTTTATCCACGGACTGACAAAGCCTTTGATAGATTATTCCTGGCAATTTCGCATACTTGTGGAGGGTTTGACGCAGGGCCGGTTACCGACATTGGCAGAGTGAAGTTTTCCTATTGTTGTTGCCGGGAAATTATTCCATTCAGCGGCAGCAGGTGCCGCTGAATGGAGAGCAGTCCTGAAATGCGTTGTTCAAGCACACACCCCGAGAGTCGAACCAGCGCTGCGTGATCTTGAGTCCGGCGTATAATCACTGAGATAACGGGGCGCGAAATTTTTTTCCCACGAACTTTCTGTCTCATTGATTCTAGTCACTCTAAAGTAAGATTTTCCGAAAGTGTTTTGAGAGATTGGTTGATTCAGATTGCGAAATAACTATTTGCCAATGAAATTCTGCAATGATAATAAAATATAAGCTTTCCCTAACCCTACTTTTTTTAAAAGCTCTTGTACAGCGCAAAAATTAATTTAAAGAAAAAAAAAGTTTCACTTCGTCGGGCGTCGAACCCTCGTTCTCATGAATACTAGGCAGAGAATGAAATCACTGAACCAACCGTGCCAACGAGAAACTGTTGCATTCACACGGTTTTAATACAAACTTTTACCAAAATATGTAAATGAGACAAAAAGTACGTGGGAAAAAAAATTTCGCTAACGGGGCAGACTGTTACCTTCAGACACATCTTAAGGTCTTATTGATTTTTGAAAGTTTGTAGTTACTGCTGGTAGTTTACAGCTGAGCGCTTTGGCGTCAATGTGCCTGCTTAATTGTAGGTTAATAATGTACCGCTACTATTGTAGGCTACTAATTATATACCAATAACCTTGAATGCTCAGACTACCCCGTGTGATCTTGACGACAAAATGTCGAACTCAACTATCCTGTGTCACATGGTATCGATGTTTGACATGCTTAGTTGCATGTTCTTCAGTCAGGATAGTCAATTAATGTCAAAAATGATACGTCAAAACACTCCTACCTCACATATTTTCCATAAAGTAACATTAAAAACCAAACTTTAACCATATTCCATTTTGTCGACCCATCATACTGCATAATATTCAAGGCAAGAGCGACGTGGGAGTGGCAGTTGTCACAGCAAAGATTGTGCTTTAAAAATAAAAAGATGTTTGATTAGACAGTGCATGATTTTGACAGATGCGCTTGTGCCTTACTATTCTGGAAACAGTGTCAACGATTTGAGACTGGTAATGCGAGAAAAGATCACTCTCATTAAACTATTCTGGGTAGTGAGATATACATTTTGCATCCCATTTTTTTACTAAACAGGAAACACCATGCATTTTTATAAAAAAATGTTTGTGATTTTCTTACGTAACCTTTTTTTGATTTTTAAATAAAGGCATGGACTGTAAACAGTCTGGAAAACAATACAAATGGTGAAATTGTCGACTCCAGCCACTCGCACTTGCTGTTGTTTCTCTGGGCAAGAAACTTTACGACAATTGCCTCTACCTAGTGATCGATTTCGAGTAATGGGTAGTACCAAATTTAAGTCATAAGTAAAGTAGACAACCGGAAACAGACATTGCCGTCGGCTGCAGCGTGGGTCAGGTGTATGTCGGAAGGCGTACACCGATGCATAGCGCTCAAGTCCGCTTTCCCGCAATGCAGGATAAAGATAAACAAACAAACAAACAGAGTTTTTCAGTCCTAAAATTTTTTTTCTGAAATAAACAAACATATTTAAAGTGCAACTGCACGATGACTTTGACCGCACTTTATCTGAAAGAGCATGTTTCAATCTATAAATACCAACCTCGCCCTTACTTTTTAAGGCTATATTTATCTCAATAAAAATTATCAAAACTATGGTTTTCCACGCGCTTGCATTTTTGGCCACGTTCCTGCAATAGAAGATGGCATTGCGCAACACGCGGATTATGACATCAGTTGGAGTCAGTCAGATCGAAGCGACAATTGGTTTTGCAAGTCTTTTAGTTGTGTTTGTCCTAGAGCAGTGGTTCCCAACCTTTTTATGGCTGTTACCCTAATCTCCACTCTGAAGTGAGGCAATTACCCCCACGATCAATTTTCAAAAACAAAAGTGTTTATTGCTATCAGGGATTTTCTATGTGTTTCAAAGAGCTAACTATGACAATCAAAATGCAATACAATACTGAATACATGGCAAGGTTGGGCCTGGACTTCAGCCGCCAGCTTTGTGATCCTGGGCTTTGTGGTACTGAGGGCGATTCTTGCGTCACTTTCGACATCCAGGCGATTGCGCTTCTTTGTCTTCATTCCCAAGACAGTTAAAAATCTTTGTTCATAACCATAGCCTACGTTGTTGAAAAAGATGTCAGAATATTTAATGCCTGTGTCGCTAATGTTGGTGTGTCCTGGAGTTTGGGGTTCCAACCTTTCCCCCTTGAAATCAAGTTTCAACTCCTCGTTCATTCGGAGAGTGATAAATTCTTCTTTAGTCGGAAAGTCGTCATCATCCACCTGGCTGTCATCACATGTGAAGGGCTCAGTGCACCATTGGAGACTAGCCGTGTCCAAATTTGGAAAGGAGTTGTCCATCTTCTTGGCTAGCTGGCCTAAGTGGTCAGCTATGTCCTCCTTCATTGCCGCTGTCAAATCAAGTTCATAGCCTTCGAGGTAGGCTACATGTCAAGCGTGTGAAACTGTGCCTCTTCCAACTTGCTTGTTCCACAATTTAACCTTTGAGATAAATGCTGCTACGGTTACTGTGGTGTCGATCACAATTAGCTACATTCTTGCCTTGAATTAAAAGATTGCCTTTGTTCAATTCACCAAAGATATCAGCCAGATAGCACAGCTGGGAAATCCACTGTTGGTTAGAGAAGTATTCACTGAATACTATTCAGCCAAGTCGGACTTCTTTTTTACCAAAAAACATGGGCAGCCTCACGAAGTTCTACCAGATGGGTTATCACTTTGCCATGAGACAGCCATCGTACTTGTGGTACAGTAATCGGTAAGGCGATCTGTGTGGTACAGTAATGCTTCGTATCTTTCTTCCATCTTCTTGCACAGTTCTTTGAAAAGACGGCTGTTCAATTCCTTCGCTTTTATAAAGTTCACAACTTTCACTTGCTTCACTGCTTTTAAGTCGAGTCTCGTTACCCCCCAAAAACAGGCAAATTACCCCCTGGGGATAATTTACCCCCAGGTTGGGAACCACTGTCCTAGAGGAAGTTGTTTTTTTTTCACTGCTTTGATCTTGTTGCACGTGCTTTTTATGTGAAGGCAGGTAGCATAGGCTCTTTGCAATCTCGAGTTTGAAAAAAATAAGCCAGGTCTGTTGACTTATCCATTGAAATTGTTGGTTAAGGAACAGACCAAAGCTGTCATAGGCCATGCGAGGTAAGGTACGGTACATCTTAACCAATGTTATGTGACATTCTTGTAAGCTTCAAGTCTTTCGTTCAAATATATAAAACTTTTAAAACAAAACATTTCTCTTGCAACTTCGTTTTTTAGATTATTCTAATTCTAAGCCAAACATTTAAAATGGTGAAAATTTGCTCTATCTGTCACACAAAATTTGTTTCTGGTGCAAAGGTGACATTTTTTGCCTTCCCTAACAATGAACGTTTGCGAATTAACTGGTGCAAGTTTGCTCATCAAGTCCGCAAATGAGGACGCGATGGAAAGTTGTCAAATGAGTGAGTTCACTTGAGCTTGTTTACTGTTCAACAGCCTTTCAAAAGCTGGTTGCGTAATTGTTCCATTCATTATTAAACGACTTGCTGTTACATCTCCCAGGCAATTCAGGCTGGTCGCCTATAGGCACGTGCTGGAGTGGCTGTTGGATGGAGAAGTTCTGGGCAAGTCCAACACAGTCGTGCTGCCATCCTGCATTGTCTCTTTTATCCGCAGAAAGTATCCCAGCGACGATGGAGACTATGCTGCGTTCCGAAGACCAGTGTTAACATTTTAGTCTTTTTAAAACGAAATCTGGTTTTATTTGCAACCAGTTAATTTGGTTTATTTTTATTTTTCGATTTGGTGTTTTTTTGGTTTGGTTTGTTTTCGATTTGTGTGTCGTAATGCGATTTGTCATCAGTGTTGTATGTTGGTTTATTCTTATACTTTATTTCTGCTTCAATTTGGCTTATTCTGGTCTTTTTTATTTAGCTTCATGTGTTGTAATGCGATTTGTCATTAGTATTGTATGTTGGTTTATTTTTTAGTTCATTTCTGCTTCAATTTGGTTTATTCTGGTCTTTTTTTTAGCTTCATCTAGATTATTTTTAAAGAACGTAGATGTCAACACCGCCGAAGACAGTCCCAATGAATGCTAAAGCGTTATCGCATGATAGTCGACTGTACTATGTCCTACAATACAAAATATTTTCGATATAACCAAGCTTGGCTGTTGTAATCTACGAAACTAGCCTTCGCAAACCACTCCTGGCACACAGGCATAAACAACTAAATTTGTATAATGCTGGCTGAAAGATGCGTCTTCACTATGGATGCCTTATAAATTTGCGCATTCACTAGCAACCAAGCCTATCTCAGCTAGTTTGGTCTCCACTAACCTCGACTCCAACTGACGTCATATCGCTAGGTGGCGTTGACGAGTTTGCTACTTCCAGGTAGCGTGAGAGAGAAGCGCTAGAGAGCGTGGGAAAAGGGTCAGTTTCTCGGCTGTGGGCCTCAATTGTAAGGAAGTAAGTTTTTCAACAGGTTCCCGATGTCTTGGCAATGGATTTTAGCCAATGCTAATTCGATCGTGCAGTTGCACTTTAAGTCATCCTGTATCGGGTAACTCCACTCCACTAGCTTAGAACATTCACACATTATATGATCCAGAAAATTAAATTGAACTTAATCTAATTGACAAGAACCTTAATTAGCAGCCAGGACTTTGCCTTTCAACTGCTTGTTGCACTTTCACAGTTCTTTATAATCATTATTCTAAACCATTGCTACTTGAAAATGCATAATAAGATTGCAAATAATACAAAAAACCTACAATAATTAGTTAAAGCATTTAACACCTCTAATTTTAAGAAATTTGAATTATACAAACAAATTGTAAATATGCAACAACACATTGGTATACAAAGTCTGGGCTTCCAATCCAATAGTCCAATTTTAGTTTAAAACAAAACGCTGCAACTACGCACTTATATATAACTACAAGTTGTTATGACAAAATAAAACTAACAACTACCGCATATTATATGTAAGAAATGCAATGAAAACTAAAATAATTTACTACAATACATCACAGTCAGAGAATTCGTTTTCGACCAGCCAATGATCGAAAAAAACACACTCCTCACACACGTTACATTACATTCAAATGCATATCTGAGTATCCCAGCTAGTTTTTTCACAGACATGGCATAAAAACAAAATTGAAACTTAAAACTCATTCATTAAAAATACAGTAGAATTCGCCTATAGCGGCACCTCTAGGGCAGTGGTTCTTAAACTTGGGGGCGTGTGAGGCTCACAAGGGGGGCGCAAGAAATTGAAAAACTCTGCATGAATTATGACTAAACATGTCTTCACAACTACGCTGGACAGTCGATTGTTGAAGATGAAACTTTGTTTTACAGCAGTAGCCTACCAGTGTTTGTAGAACGTGTTGTTGTCACATCTCGCATTCTTTGTGATGTTTTAGACGTTGCAAAATGTTTCTGCGACACCTTAACTCTCGTAACATAACGGTTTTCTGAGCTCTAATTGTAATAATGGCAACGACTGACTAACAAGTGACAGCGACTAGAAGTGCAGCAGTATCCACAACTCTACAACAGTAGGCTACCATGGGTAAACTTTTTTTTTAAATTTTAGCATTGATTTAATTAGGTTTATTGTTAATTAATCAATTCTATTCACATAAAATGAGTGGAAAAAAGAGAAAGTATGACAAAGATTATCTGAATTTTGACTTTATAGATGCCATACTAAATGACCAAGTTGTACCACAATGCAACATATGTTTTCAAAATCTGAGCAACGACGCTTTGAGACCAACTCGTTCGCAGAGTCATCTTGAAAAAAAAAACACCTTGACCATCAAAGTAAACTTTCAGCTTTTTTTCCAATGCAAGAAAGACTCTTTTAAAAAAAAAGATTGTAAGTAGTGAGTGCTTTCGCCAATCGTCGTCGGCGGAAGTCGTAGAAACGTCTTTCGGAATTGCTCACATGATAGCTCGGAAGAAGAAACCCCACAGACAATTTACAAGAGGAATTCTTGGAGCTAAAATGAAATTCTACTGAAAGGGACGACTTTGAAGCAATGCCACTAACTGAGTTCTGGATGAAATAAGTACAAACATTTACAAGAGTGTGGGTGCTGTGGCTGTACGCACACTTCTTCCATTTTCATCCACTTACTTGTGCGGAAATGTTTTTTGTACTCCCGTAAACATAAAGACAAAATCTAGACGCAAACTTGACTGTGAAGCCGATCTGAGATGTGCATTATCTGCTACTAATCATCGAATTAAACAATTGGTAACCAAAAAACAGTTACATCCTTTGCATTAATGCAACTTACCTGGAAACAAATTGCTGTTCTGCGTAATGTTGTTTTATTTTGAAACAAGGTGGGGCGCGAATTTTGTTAAAATTGTAAAAGGGAGGCATGTCTCAAAAAGTTTAAGAACCACTGCTGTAGGGGATTGCAGAAATTGACGTTATAGACGAACTACCGCAAACTATTCCAAAACTGTATTTTGATTAAAGAAAGAGGTGTATAATCCAGTCAGGTTTACTGTGTACGACCAAACTGACAAAAGTCACGCAGAAAATACAGCAAACAAAGAAATTGTTTAAAAAAAAAACCTACAGCGAAAGGTACAGGAAATTTGCGCTGTAGAGCTGCTTTTTACACGTGATAGTTTTTCATGAGGGAAAAAAGTTAATTCAGTTAATTAAAGTCCCTGCTGCGAACGACGTAGCAAATAAAGGGAAGACGTTTTGCAAGCAGCAGCGCTAACTGGATTAACCTGTTAAGCGTCACTCCTGGGAAATGAAGTTGTTTTCGTATTGTCGCCTTTTTTGCCAATTATCGCGCACCGCGTCAGGGTTACCAGATGGCCTAAATTTAGGACTAAAATCGATAAATTGGCCTCATTTCATTTACTGTGTGTCTGACAGCTATCAAATCATTCGGACATTTAGCTTGTGTCCTAATTTGGCTGAATTTTTATGACCTCTGAAAAGTTTTTTGGTTCAGTTCGTATTCCTAGCACCAGTTCCGTGCAGATTGTTTTCTGGGTATCAGCAAATCAAAGGATGCAACGAAAGACTATTCTGAGTTTTATGTTTTTTCTTGCCTGTCTGTCCCTGCATTAATTGCTACAATCGTGCGGCTTTTCTTTATGCTGTCATTCACATTTTACAAAGACAAACACCAGAAACTAAATGAAATCGACCTTACTTTATTTATTTTGCCAAAAAATGCTCTTGACTAAATGCTAAAGAGATGAATGAAAGGTTCTCTGCACATGAGAGATGTAGGCTACTCAACCCAAGAAGCAGGGGCTCTATCCACTTTTAGAATTTGGGGAGGTGATTTTTGAACAGTAGGCTAAAATCGTCATAGTCATTTCAACTTGACTCCAATGAGTAGGGGGGTGATCAGTGATCACCCCCCCTTGGATATAGCCAAGCTTTGATATAGCCCGTGCTAAGAAGAAATTGAAAATTTAGCAATAAACATCGAAAGTGTGCAATAGGAATTGGAGTTCTGCCATGTCTTGTGTTCTATAAAGCCTATGTCAGTTTTATGCAGTTTATGCAACGCAACTTTTATGCACAACAACGTAGTTTTGTGCGTTGTTGCGTAAATTGCTAAAGGGTGTAGGCTAATAATCGATTTTTGCTTTCTCTGTTTTGTCACATTCTGGATGTGCTTGATGGTTATGTGCAAACGTTTCATTTTTCTGCGAGAACAGTGAAGTGCTGGATGATAAATAAAACAATTTTTATCATTTTTTCTAAAATGTCCGAATTTCAGACTGCTACTGTCTGAATTCCTTCAGAATTACTTGGCAACCCTGCATCGCGCAGAGACTGGCTTGTGTGCTTACAATAGCAGTTTTTTCTTGCAGATAGACTAATTGTTGTTGTTTTATGTTAAACAATCATAAATAAATAAAAACGTTGAACATTGTTGTGGCACAGTTTATTATTAGTCTAAAAACGGATCAACAGTGTACACTATGGCCTACTAATGGCAGATCCAGGGGGAGCGATCGTCCCCTCCCCCCCTAAAACACAGAAGAGTAACTTCATTCAAGGTGTATTTGCAAAGCCGGAATAATGTAGAGCTACACATTATTGTTTTTGTTGAAATCTCCCATCAAAGGTTGCTGGATCCACCCCTGCTATGTAGGCCGTACAAGTAGGCCTACCTCTTCCAAACCAACAAACTGCACTTGCAGTTGCGTTGTTGCTATGACGCTTTTTCGCGTTTGATTGATCACAGAGTTTCCAGAGAGTTTCCTTTTTTCATCACTTCTCTTTTCTTTGCGAGAAACGTAATATGTCGTGGCTGACAAATCAATGTAAACAGCTCAAGTCTGAAAACGGCATATGCCGTTGGTGTCAGTTCTAAGTGAACAACTGTAAACGACTTATGCAGTTGGTGACGCTTAACAGGTTAAAAGACTGACTGTTCGTGGTGAAGGTGATGGCTTAAAGTGACGTTATAAACGAACAAAAGACGTCTGGGGTTGGTTTTTTTTTTTCACTGAGACTTTTCGATCATTTGTCCGAAAAGACTTGAAAAAATTTGGTCATTTTTTATTTATTTCGGTCATTTTTTCTGATGAAAATATTTCCTTTCAAGTAGCTGATACAAACCAAAATTTGCACTTCCTGGCTAGCTACAACATTCAGTTTCGCTGAGAAACGTTGTCGTGTTTTATCTCTAAAGGTACATTTTGACCGAATTGACTATATATTTTTTCGGACATTTTGACCGTTCGGTCTTGTTCAATTTGACTTTTTTTTGGCTTTTTAATTTTCAGATTGTCAATTTCATCTCTTTGAGTGGCCTGTCATTCATTGCAGTAAGATGTTCACTCATCAAACTGAGTTGCTCGTTGTAGTTTCTTCTTGTTACAGAAAGCTGATCCTGTAATTGTGCCACCCGCTGACTACTTTTGTCAACTTCATCATGAAGATTCTGTTTCGGTCTTGTTCATTTTGACCGTTCAATTCGAATTGACTATATTTGTTTTGGACATTTTGCTAAAAAATCGGTCAATGACCGATAAATGAGCGAAAAAAAAACCCCCAGGTCTGGGGACCAATAAAGGGTGCTGTTACATGTGAATTGACGTTATAGGCGATGCTGTTGTAGCCGAACTACAATGTATGTAAAAGATAGGAATTCTGCCGGGACTGAGCGAAATGTGACGTAATAGGCGACTTGACGTTATAAACGAAGCCGTTCTAGGCGAATTCTAAGCTGTAAAATAAAAACTTGAAACAGTACAACAAAAGTTCTTTTAACTACCGTACAGTAAGGTTTATTTCATGAACGGATAATTTGTTTAGAATCATGTTAACATGGTATAAACATATGTTGTTGACTTACCATGCGTTGTTTATACTCCTCAGAGGCTTCATGAATTGCTTGGTCCCACGTTGAATAACGAACTTTGTTTTGATTAAGCTGCCAGTACTTAGTTGGTTGGCCAAAAGCCATGTCATCTTCAGAAACATAGTAGGGACCAGCAAAATCTCTTATGACACCACTCGTGGTCCCAATACCCATATGGCCAATTACGGGAAACAGCCAGCTGCAAGTAACATGGTCATTAAAAACTTTACGTCCACCTCCCCTACTGCGCCGAACCCACCTACCTCGGCGTAACCCTGGACAGGTCACTCACGTACCGACGACACGTGGAGTCACTGCGCAAAAAACTATCTGCGCGCGTTGCACTTTTGAGGTGGCTGGCGGGTTCCGGTTGGGGAGCTGATGCGAAAACCCTTTGCACAGCTACCTTGGCCCTTGTCCATTCTACCGCTGAGTACTGCGCACCAGTGTGGTGCCGCAGCTCTCACACCCGCCACATTGACACCGCCATCAATGACGCACTACGCACTGTGACTGGATGCCTGCGTCCCACTCCAACGGACTGCCTTCCCATCCTTGCAGGCATCCAACCTGCTGAGCTTCGCCGTAAAGGAGCCATGATTTCCCTTGCTCGTCGCGCAGTGGACCCGACCACCTCCTCCACAGTACATTCCAGCGCCTACCTGGAGGACAGCAGCGACTGAAATCAAGACGCCCATTTGTGCCCGCCGCACGACAGCTTCTGAACAACGTTGAAGATCTTGGAATAAGTGCGGCACACTGGACGAACTACACATGGAACATGGAGTGGCAAAACAACACTTCCCAACTCCGTGATTTCCTACCCGACGTCGATCCCCACCCTCCGGGAATGTCCCTCGCAAGACTTGCGTGGGTCCGGCTTAACCGCCTACGAACCGGCGTCGGTCGCTTTCGTTCAGACATGTGCAAATGGGGCCTGGCTCCCTCACCGGGATGCGAGTGTGGCGCCACAGACCAGACAGTAGATCATGTCGTCCATGACTGCCCAATCCATCAACCACCACATGGAGCGCCTGGACTGAAGGCCCTGGATGACGAGACTGTCGAGTGGCTGATGACATCATGCCCAAACATATAGTCCAGAAGAACAGCTCATACGACGAAGAAGATTAAAAACTTTATTGAAATTGTGAACAACGCAACAACCGGAGTAGAGGTTTTAAGATTTAACATGCAATATCACATATATTATCCTTTTTGTAGCTACAAAATGGGTATTTTAATACCATGGATAACCTAATCTATTCTAGATACCATAAAAAAACAAGCCATAGCATATCCTACCTCAACATTGGTATTGGTGTCCAAACAATACATATTGGAAATCGAGCAATTTTTGGATTAATTTCCATGCCTTTGTTGTTTGGCATTTCCATAGATTAGTCCTACGACAAGCTAACAATATATTTAGCCAGAAATAAGGCTTAATTTTGAATATTAATTTCACCACGAGTCTGTAAATTAATCACTTGTAAATGACTTAAACATTATTTAAATCAGCACATAATAAAAAACACTTAGTGAAACATAATGCCATGAGTAAAAATGTTAAATGCCTTGGTGTTTCAAGTGAAGATTGTAGGCCCAGAACTTAATTGTCAACGGTTGTGAAAACATCATCAACTGTGTATATAATACACAATACAGACGAAATTGGTTAAGCACATGCTGCTTAAACGTAGCCTATCAATTGTCTTATTCTTTTGCATATCAATTCATCTTATTCTTTTGCATATCAATTCTTTACAAAGCTACAGTGCATCGTAAGTGAAATGTTATGGAAACCAACTTGCCAGTTTCATGATTATGCAATACAACATGTTCAGTCGGAAACTTGATTAATCTCTGCTTGCTTCTTGGAATTTTGTGTTTAGGCCTACCGGTACTCTTAAATATGTTTTTTTTTTTTGGTGCGTTTGTTGAAGCGCGGGAACGTTGTTAACGTTTTATTTTTCTCTTGTAAGCTTATTTTAAATGGCAAAATCGTCATTTCCGTAGGGTGGCAATTGACTAGTAGACCGTATGGTCGTCTTGTTGTCTCCCTGTCGGTATGGGAACTTGTGTAACTTTGCATTGTGTATATTAATTGCATATTTCAAACATGTACCTATGTTCCTGTTACTGACAAATAAAACATTGATTGATTGCATACTTCATTTATTAAATTGTATCTACATTTGCTTGCAAACATCTGGACAAAACCAATGAGTCATGTGACAAACGTTTCCCAGTAAGCGTAAGAAAATAAGGTCAACAGACAGATGCGTCCAATTAAAAGAAAAACATGCGCAAGATCTCATGCGCAAGACGTCGCGTTGTTCACAGAGATCTAATCTTTCCATAGCTGGACTTTGTCAAAGCAAAAGAACTGACAAAGGAAATAACCACACTGTGGGATTCATGTCGTCTACCTCCGCGTGGTGAATCCTGGTAACTGAAAAATTTTCAGGCTAATGAGGACAATCAGAAACAGAAACTGCAAAAATTGCAGGTCACAGACAAAGAAGTCTGATAAGCGTGACGCCTCCCCTGAGCATGTGCCCTTGTTAGGGCAGGTATATTCTAACACCGTAAGGGAAGGCATCACGCTGTTACAGCTAAATGGAGAAGGCCTAACATCAGCCAAAATTTCGGTCAAAAATTCATATGAACAACGACGACCACACTGTAACAGATTTAAAAATAGTGTGCTTAAAACAAAGAGGCATGCGGTCAAAGTTCGTCTTGTGACGTCACAGGGATCCTAAAAGTTTGCTAAAAAGGAAAAGGTGGCAAAAATTTTGTTTCAATTTGAAAAAGTTCGTTTCGAACAACCCTAATTTCTACCTACCGGTTGTACATTTAAATGGACAAAAAAAGTTGAACATCTGGCAACACTTCTTTCAAGGGACGACATCGAGGAGACGACATGTTCAGGGGATGACATTGGTGGCATCCCTGTTTTTGTATGTTTTAAATACCGGTAACCTAATATTTGTTGGGCAGTGGCTATTTGACCGGCACCGGTCTTTGAATCTGAAACACTATTTGACCGGTCATGATGTCACTATATAGGCATTTTTTTCTTTTTCTCTTTTAAAGCAAAAGACGAGAAGAGTGCCTATATAAGTTATAAATTCAACACCTATGTTCAACTGATTCTGTGGCGCGTAGGATACATATCGGTCTGGTGCTCCAGAGGGAATGAGTTTGATACTACGCGGAAGCGTTTTTTTTAAAATTTTTAACTAAATTTTGACCCGAAGTGACTCAATCGTTAGGCTTCTGCAATTTTGTGGTCAATTTTTAATTTGAGTAGCCTACAAAACGCAAAAATGTAATGACGAACGGAAAATTATGACGAACGGAAAATTATGACAAACGGAAAATTATGACAAACGGAAAATTACCCAGAGAAATTCTCAAATTCCAGAAAATTAAAAACTCTAACTTTATTACTTAATTTTATTTTTTAATTTTCTTGAATTTAAGAATTTCTCTGGATAACTTTCCGTTCGTCATAAGAGGATGTGACTGTGTTTGCCGAACGACGCAAAAATGTAATGCGTCATTCGGCAAACACGGTCACATCCTCTTATGACAAACGAAAAATTACCCAGAGAAATTCTCAAATTCCAGAAAATTAAAAACTCTAACTTTATTAGCCTACTCATAGTTGAAAAGAGATAAAAAATTGGGCTGTAGGCTACTCAAATTAAAAATTGACCACAAAAATGCAGCAGCCTAACGATTGAGTCAATTCGGGTCAAAATTTAGTGAAAAATTAAAAATAAAAGAACGCTTCCGCGTAGTATCGAACTCATTCCCTCTGGAGCACCAGACCGATATGTATCCTACGCGCCACAGATTCAGTTGAACATAGGTGTTGAATTTAGAACTTATACAGGCACTTTTCTCGTCTTTTGCTTTGAAAGAGAAGAAGAAAAAATGCCCATATAGTGACGTCATGACCGGTCAAATAGTGTTTCAGATTCAAAGACCGGCGCCGGTCAAATAGCCACTGTCTATTTGTTGCAATTCGGTGGTGGTATTTCCCAGTTATTTCAGGTATTTCCCAGTTATTTCAGGATAATTTTCACAAGTGCTGTAGCCTATTCTATCACACAATCACATAGGCTATTGGTCGTTGGTTAATTCTTGATCGCTGGTTTCAATCTTCATCTTACCCAATCTAAGAATGGAGATACAAACCAACAGCAGTTGTTTCTCAATCTCAGTGACGAACCCTTTGTATTCATTGAAGTAGTGTGTCTGCCTCTGCACACCTGTGTGTATGAATGTGTACTTAGATTTACTGTTATGGGGTGGTGGCTGAGTAGATGACTGTTTAATGGTATTTCGGAGCTGGTATACAAGCCCCACCCCCCTTGGCAACTCATGACAAAGACGAATTGACCAAAACATGTAGATTGAAGTGTGTGAACAGTAAAGCAAAGGTAAAGTAGTTTCACCCTATATGTTTGGTTGAGTCCTGTCTTTGTCATGAGTTACCAAGGGGGGAGGGGGGGACTTGCATACCAGCTCCGGTATATCGCTACCATCCTGATTGCGCCATAATCTAACCAACAGTTGTACAATGCATTGTTTTAACAATTACATTTACTCTGCTTGTTTGTTAATATATGGCACTGTTGGAACAAAATAAATTGACTTGACTTGTCAAGGTTAACAGAATCTGTGAAGTGTGAATCCTTGCCAAATGCCAACTTGTATCCCTGCCACAGGGTCGTCAGATAGCTTTTGAGAAAAAGAGCCAAACAATGACGAAAAAAGGGCCAAACTGGGGAAAAAACAGCCAAATTTTTCAATAACGTTAATAACGTTGTTAATAATGCATATTTAATAACATTAACAACGTCAATAACGTTACAACAACACAGTCCACATTCTACAGCAGTGGTTCCCAACCGGGGTGCCGCGGCACCCTGGGGTGCCAATTGCAATGCTCAAGGGTGCCGCGAGATATTGAGATATTGCAATACTGCGGCCCATTCTTTATTTTAACTTTAACCCGTTAAGTGCGGAATTTATTTATTTCAAACCGTTTCAGTGCGTATTAAGTTTCGCGTCTCACAGTTATTCCCGGCTCCTTTCTGGAGAGTCGCTTGGTGGAGAAGTTGCTGGCGATAAGCCTTTGTTTTCTCGCCCAGGAAAAACAGCAAGAAAGAGATTTTGACTCTTGCTGTGTTTTCCATAAAAACGTTTGAAACGCATCATTATTGCCAGGTTTCCTGATTTTATTTTGCGTTTCACGGCGCACAAAGTCAAATTGCAGTGATGGATTATCGAATTGTGTGACCCAGCACGATTATAAAATTGCACGATTGTTTGCGAACCATTGTAAACCAATCTATTCACATGCCAGCACTGCTGGGGTGTTTAACGCATGGGTAAGAAATCCATATTGACTCTCACATTGTTTTGAAATCAAGAAGAAG
The DNA here is from genome assembly GCF_918807975.1 of Aplidium turbinatum. NCBI lineage: Eukaryota > Metazoa > Chordata > Ascidiacea > Aplousobranchia > Polyclinidae > Aplidium > Aplidium turbinatum. The sequence goes on along the minus strand of NC_137484.1, from coordinate 19,607,678 downwards.
ACAAATTAATTGACATTCGTAAGTAACGATGGAAATTTTAAGCTTATGCACAAGCAGATGCCTCTAGACGAGTTCTGGATGAAAATTCAAAATGAATACCCTTGCGTTGGAAAGACAGCTATTGTGCTTTTGCTGCAGTTTTCCACGTCATACCTATGTGAGAGTGGATTTTCCGTATTAACGAACATAAAAACTAAAAAACGGGAACGACTGCTTGTAGTTGAGGAAGAAATGTGAGTGGCTCTATCGAATGTGCCTCTGTGTTATTTCATTCAGTTATTTGAAATACAGAAACCTCATAAAATTGATCCAGTTTTGCCAGGGTGCCGCAAACTATTTATCTCTTTGATAAGGTGCCGCAAGGTCAAAAAGGTTGGGAACCACTGCAGTTAGAGTGCATCAGTTGCCCCGATGTTGGAATTTTTGATCGGCCCTTGGTAATTTTGTTCCAAATAATGAAAAAACACAGGATGTGAAATATTTTGTCAATCGGAGTTGGTTAAGGGGGTCAACATCTAAGTCAAAGTTTGATGTTTAAAGCTATTTTGTGAATATCCGTCGGTCACGTTGTGGAGTTTCCCTGCAATCTGGCCATTGTACGTCACAATGGTTTATTGTCTTTGAACAATCAACAAACTAGTCGTTGTATAATATGCAGTTGAAATAACCGTTGTTTGATAATTTGATTCGTTTGCTGTTTAGTTAGAGTTATGCTTGCTTAATGGTTTGTCGAAGCTAGCTAGATAGAAGATAGATAGAAGCTAGAAGCTTGAAGATAGATAACAGCAATGTAAATTAACTTTTATGAGACAGTCTTAACTTTTACATCGATTCAGTTGAGAGAAGTGACCATAGTTGCACAAATTCAACGTTTGACAATGTTGAATCGTTGTATAAATGATGAATTTGGTATATAACTACGTTGGTGTGAACTTTTAAGTTTGCTTTGAAATATGTGCATGTCTGAGCTTAGTTAACAACTTTACTAAAACTTAATTTGGTCTATGTAACGCGTTCACAGGCCTGGAGCATAGTCAGTAGTCAAATGCTTCACTGACGTCCAATTCTCTAATTTTAATGACATCACTTCAACATTTCCACCTCTTATATTTTGTTTTATGTACACACTGATTTACGATTTAAACAGCCTGAGAAGCTGCTCTTACACATATCCATAATATGGAAGTTACAGTGTAACTGTGTATTTATTCCACTTTTCTTTCCTTACCTTGCTGTACATACTGTGATAAGGGTGCCAGATGTTTCGTCCCTGAGATCTTTCGTCCCGACGTTTCGGCCCTACAACACATCGGCTACTTTGGTGGAAAGTGCGAGATTAACAGTGGCAAAACACCGCGACCGAAAAAAAGTTTTATTCGAAGTCGGCAAGAGGCCGAAACATTTCTTGAGCTGGCGAACACCGCGGCCGAAAAAAAGTTTAATTCCGCGGGCGAAAAAAAGTTTAATTCGAAGTCGGCAAGAGGCCGAAACATCTCTTAAGTTTTCAATTTAACAACCTTTGGGCTACGGCCGTGTGACACACGATGAAGAAAATCAATAACTATTGCCTTATATGCCTACAATACAGCCACTGCAGGATTCAATGTAAAGTCTATGATTCAACATAACAGCATTTGATTATATTCGTCAGAGGTAGATGAAGACATGACTTTTAATTTCAACTGTCAGATAGTGGAAACGAACTAATAGTAGGCCTATCTAAATACAATTGTGATTAAAAAAGCTATAGCCTAATTATCATATCATATATTCATTGATTTAGACTAGAAAAAGAAACGCATGTGGTTTTTTTATTTATTCACAAACGTATTGTAGCCTATAGTATAGAACATTGCTTGAAAAAGTAGGCTAAAACAGCCACAGTAGGCTACATCATGTCTATTCGTCTTTCCATTGTTGGCCAGAACAATCAAGCAGCGACGATCGCTCCCCGCGGAGCAGCTGGATAGTGCAATCATTTGTAGGTAGCCTACCGCGGTAGCCTACTGTGTAATTTTTTCAAAACGAAGTTGTATAGAATAAATATGCCAATGGTGTGTTTAGGAAAAAAAGACAATTGTTACGGTATTTCGAAATAATTATTTTATAATTTTTCCCATCATCAAAACAAGAATTCGAACGCCCAAAATTACTAGGCTACATGGACGTAGACTTCCTTATGAGGTCACTCAGAACAAATAAGTTAAACGTAAGTTTTGAAAATGAATAAATCAAAACATAGGCTAATATATCTATTCGATCATGTGCATGTTTAGTTTTCTTAAATGTGTGACAAGCCATTTACAAGCTAAGTTATGAGTCTGACTTATTAATCAAGATGGGCTTTTAAACTCTGCGCCTCTCATTTTCTAAGCAGTCGAGGAACAAGTAGGCCAGATTATAATAGGGAAGATTAGGCTACTTGAAGAAAAAAATGTTTTTGAATGTAGCTTCATAGATGGGTGGATGAGCTGAGGGATAGGCATATAGGTACTAATTTTCCTCAGCGATCCCCATTGAGATACGTTCCTAGAACAAACACGATGTAGACGGATTATCGAGACCACAAAATCTTGCGGTTGTGACAGCAGACGTGCCATTTAACTTGGTATAAGCTTTATTCTGGCATACTTTTTTATTCTTCCTGACAGGATGTTTGCATTAAAGTATTTGTTGAACAGCTGGAATTCGTAGATAATTGGCCACATTGTCTTGTTTTGATTCGATTTCTAGGCCAACAACAAACATTTTGTAGGCCGACAATTGCATTAGTAGATAATTGGAAACCTTAGTAGAGGAAATCATTGATTAACTTATATTTCTTTTTTTATTTACTCGTACTGTTGTTACCTATTTTCTGGTCTTCATTCCATCACGCTTTGCACAATAGCCTACTTTATATAAAGCCAAAGTTGTATTCATCTGCGGTTTCAGTTTCACAACTTCTTAGAGATGAACGTATCAAAAAAAAGCTCCTGCTCTTACTGCAGAAAAGTGGTTCGAAAACGACAAGAAGCGATACAGTGTGATAAATGTGCAGGTTGGCAGCATCGCATCTGCAATACAGGCTTATCGCGAACATTGTACAGAAAAATGGTCAAGCATGAGTGGGAACTGGAGAATTGGCTATGTTTCCAATGTTCGTCTGAACAAGTAAGTTAATAGCTTACAGTGATATTTTATTAACATACTAGCCTTCATCTATCTCGAACCAGCCGATTTTTGATAGGCTAATAACATGCGGTAATTGCAAATGCTAAGGCTATTGCCAGTTTTTATGAAAACCTACACTGTTAATCAAAAGGGTGGAAACCTTGGGGTGGAAATTTCCATGGGTGGAAATCTCTCGCGGCAAGGGTGGAAAGCGAAAAGAATGGTGGATATTTCCACCGTTTAGTATTCAATCCACCCTAAACTGTGGAAATACACACGCTGTTAACAACGAGGGTGGATAGGCTGAGTTGGAAATTATTGAGGGTGGTTATTTCTCGCGGCAAGGGTGGAATGAAGGAAAGGGTGGATTGTTCCACCCATCTGAAATTTGTTCACATCACAAAATAGAGACAATTAACGTATAGCATCAGTAGCTTTGCGGTAATCATTCTTTTTTTTAATTTAAATTAAATTTTAATGCAACGTTATATGATTTCTTGCGAATATGAATAATTTGGAATAATTTTTTTTGCAAATTAAGCTTGATAGAGTTCCTATTTCTGTTAGCGTTCAGCGTTCCTAGCAATTGAATTTGAACCACGAATCTATCGGAAAATATTCTAACTTATTTTTCATGTGTAGAGTACGATCATATTTTGTCGGTGGTTCAGGTTTTTGACGATGCTGACTGCACGTTTGGCTCACCATCGGAAACAACAAACACAGTGATGCAAAACAATATAAGGATTGTGAATTTATGTAAATATCGAATGACTAACTTTGAACTTACAGAATCAAGACCAAAACAAATATTGATTGCCAAAGCCTATTGCTCACCATCCCTATGGAAAACCATGTTCTGCTGACACATAAAGTGTTCCGTGGCTCAAAGAAGGTTGAAAAACACTTGTGCAAGGAACACTTTTCACGCAACCTGGCGGATTGGGAGGTAGAAATACAACGAAAAAATACAGCAACACGGAATTTTTGCGATAAACAAACGGTCTGAATTATAGAGTGGACATTTCCACTTCAAGCAAAAGGAATAAGGTAAAAATAGGACCATCCTAAAGGGTGGAGCACCGGTGGCTCAGTGGTTATCGCCTTCGGCTCTGGTGCTGGTAGCCCTGGGTTCGATTCCAGGTCGGGTCATACCAAAGACTTCAAAAATGGTACCGATTGTGTTCTTTCTTGCATAAGGCAGTGAGGATAAATCGGGTAATAATCTAGTGACATATCATCCTCTTCCAATCTGCCTTGAGCCAGCATGGAAGCAGTACGGCTCATAAAATCACATGGAACCCTGTCAAGTAACCCATGTTGATGCGCAATCTGCTGCAAGCGGAGATAGAGAATGATTATTAAAGGGTGGAAATTTAGACAGCCTGAGAGTGGATGCTGCTGAGGTGGAAATTTCCACCTCAGATGAAGGGTGGAATTTTACAGCTTTTGTGATGGAAATATCCACCCTATAAGTGTATAGGGTGGGTGGAAGTTTCCACAGTTTAGGGTGGATTTTGTTGGGGGTGGAAATCTCCACCATTGGTCAAAGGTGGAAATATCCACCATTTTTGGTGGAACGATCCACCCTACAAACGCATAGGGTGGAAAACAGAGACCACCCCTAGGGGTGGAAATTTATACACCTTTCACTTAACAGTGTAGTCTTTAGAAATGTGCAACGAGATCAATTGGTGAGATTAACCAGGGATGGAGGAACCACGTGGGCCTCGTGGGCCTGTGCCCACCTACTTTATTTTCTAAGTGGGCCTGGCCCACCCACTTTTGAAAGCCAATTTCTTTGAAAAGGTAGCGAAAACGGCAAATTAGAGAAGGAGTTCCAAAAAAAGCTCTTCACTCATTTTATACACACTAGTTTGATTACACAGGCCAACAAAAACATTTTGGCACAAAAGGTGAGAGTCAATTTAGAGTGTTTTAGGGCCCCTGATTCCAAACATGCGCTTTGTTTTTTCGAATTTTCGAAACTACCAGGAATTGAATTTCGAACCAAGATTACGTTCTTCCGTAACAAGGATAAAATTTTAAGCAGCTACTTTATTGAAGAACACAACTTTGTATTCTGTAATTATATAAATGGCCTTCGTACCTTGATGGGTGTTGCTCGGGATAGTAGGCCTACCATAATAAAGAATTGCGTTTGTTCATCGATGGCTTGGAAAGTTTGTTCCCCCAGAAGTTTGATTAACTTTGACTCCTACGCCTTTGGGCCCACCTACTTTTAAAATGGTTTCTCCACCCCTGGGATTAACCTCTGTAATGCCTTTTTGCTTTGAAGCAGGGATGCCCAAAGCGCGGCCCGCGTTAACAATGTCTGCGCTTATAATTTGATAATATCCGGCCCCAGTCTAGGCTTGTGAATTCAGTTTATTTTTATTTCTGACCATCACAACGAAAAACAATAGGTACCGGTATGCCAAACATAGCAGAAGTCAAGAAAAAGGTAGAAGCGACAAAACGCGAACGTTATAACGTGATTGATACTAAAACAGTACAATAAGTTAAAAACATGGCATGATCGCAACACCTTAGTAGAATTTCAAAATTTAAAAGAAAAAAAAGTGATTTTCAACATTTTTATGAGTAGCCTAAACAAAACAAAAGAAGACAAAAAAATAGACAGTCGCAAGGTTGATCGGCCTTGGTGCGTTATCAAAAGTGCTGATGGTCTTGAAGAGCAATACAATTTCCCTAAGTTATACAATAGCTTACAGTCAGCCCCGCTTAATCGAGACCAAGCCAAACTGGTCTTATTAAGTGGGGAGAGCAAATTCCAATGTTTTTGCGTGTTATAACGTCGTCGTTTTGTGCCATTTTTCCTGTCCCGTGTTTCTCTGTGTTGTTTAATCCGCACAAGATAAAGTGAAATAAACACTAAACTAAATTTAAATTTTTTTTATCAGTCGGGAAAATTTTGCAATTACAGGTTGTGCGGTGGTTGGTTTCTTGAACCATTTTATTTGAACCATTTTAAAAGTAGGTGGGCCCAAAGGCGTAGGAGTCAAAGTTAATCAAACTTCTGGGGGGCTTCGCCCCCCAGACCCCCCATAATATTGCCGCATTAGCCTAATACTTCAAATCGTTTATGCATTGTGTTTTCATGATTGCCTTTTGTGTCAACCAGCAAAAAATTTCCGTTTTAGCCAAACAAATTACAAAATTGTTAAATTGCTCGATAGCACTGTACAAAATATGGCGATGTGCACACAAATAAAAAGGCAAAATACACGCACAGTTATAATACCAATCTGGGAGATATAATCTGCAGCATTATATAGTAGGCCTACGTGCATGCACTGCATAATAGGCTATGTAATGTTATCATTGTTTTTACCTTAGAGAAGAATTAGATTGATTTATAGATTACTCCACCAATCACACGCAACCACACCCACATGTGCTGCCCATCAACAGTTGGGCTCAACAGAAAAGTTTGAAGATTAGATTTCATCATTCACAGGCCAACAAAATGTTTTTTTTTAAAAAGCACGGGATGTGAGAGTCATTTTAGGGTATTTCGGGGCCCCTGATACCGAAAATGCACTTGTTTTTTTCGAATTGGTTCTAGTTTTTGAGATAGCCTACAGCAAAAACATTTTTTTTTGCAATTTTGATCCCCTATAGATTTAACGTCGTGACGTTTATTACATAGACAAAACTGGAAGTAATCCCAGGCACATTTCTGAGTTTTATAAACGCTATTTGGAACCGATCACGTTGATTACAACCCAAGCAAACGGCTATTTAACGTTTACTGGCCTAGTAGGCTAACAATCAAAATACGAAGCAAGCCTTAGGATACAATTAAGATGTAAAATATATAACTTGTGCTTTGCGTTAATATATTTGTTGACTTCAACAGTATCAGACTTACTAACTAAGCTACTAAGCACAAACAACAAAATACGGTACATAGCCTACATTGTTTTGCTTAACAAACTAGACGAATAAGCAAAACAAAGCCATCGATGAACAAACGCAATTCTTTATTATGGTAGGCCTACTATCCCGAGCAACACCCATCAAGGTACGAAGGCCATTTATATAATTACAGAATACAAAGTTGTGTTCTTCAATAAAGTAGCTGCTTAAAATTTTATCCTTGTTACGGAAGAACGTAATCTTGGTTCGAAATTCAATTCCTGGTAGTTTCGAAAATTCGAAAAAACAAAGCGCATGTTTGGAATCAGGGGCCCTAAAACACTCTAAATTGACTCTCACCTTTTGTGCCAAAATGTTTTTGTTGGCCTGTGTAATCAAACTAGTGTGTATAAAATGAGTGAAGAGCTTTTTTTGGAACTCCTTCTCTAATTTGCCGTTTTCGCTACCTTTTCAAAGAAATTGGCTTTCAAAAGTGGGTGGGCCAGGCCCACTCAGAAAATAAAGTAGGTGGGCCCAGGCCCACGTGGTTCCTCCATCCCTGCTGGTAACCTTTGCCACTAATATAGCATAGCGCCATGCCCAACATTAACTCTGGACGTGTAATCTCGCTAAACAATACAGTGTGGAAAACGCAAAAACCGTTAACCATTTTTACCACCAACCTATTTTTGGTGGGAGAGTGGTCCGTTTAAGCGGCGTAGTGGTCTAAATAAACGGGAAAAATTGTACAGAACATTTGATTTAGATACAGAACCAGCGAAAAACGGTTGATTGAAGGGGTAGTCTGAATTATTGTGGGCCATAACAAGCAGGTTGATTGAATAACTAAATACGTTTCGTAACTGCTTACCTGACGATATAGCCTACATAGGCCGAACTTCAGGGAAAAGACTCACAAACAGCGAAATAAGGCCCGTGCCTACCAAACTTTGGGCATAGCCTACTTGTTTTAATGCAATAACTGGTTTTAAACTATTTGTTTGGGTAAATGCTTGTTCTTAAGCAAATGTTGCTACTTACACATTAAAGTAATATTCAAATTAGCAGAACTCCAAATTCATATCTAATTCCGGCTTTAAAATAGCTCAAGGCCGGATTTAAATCCACATCAACGGAGGACTTATTATTTTATACTAGCGGTAGGCTAACCCTGTGGGCTAACCTAACCCAAAACATGCCCATAAAAGAACTATGCTACACTTAATCTAAAGTACTTTTATTATCCACATCAAATCATCATAATGCTTGCAAATTACACCGAGCTGATAACATGAAAACAAATTCAACATTTGAAACATGATGGTTTATGTTTTTGCAGTCTACCCTTCTTTAACAGTACAATTTTGGTAAAGAGGTCACCTTCTTCAACCACAGACATATACAACCCTTCTTTAAGTTTTCTGTCTTTAAATGCTCGGTAATATATTTTCTAAACCTGAAAATTCTTTTCAATTTAAGTTTTTAAAATAAATTTACAACATCACTGCAAGATAACATAATTGTAAATTGCTTGAAATCAATTTTGTGTAACTTGAAGTTAGTAAGCGGGCAAGATTTGGGCGAACGCTAGCCTACTCTAAAAATAAAAGATAAAAAAAAGCTATCTGTTTCGTAAGATGTTATAGGTCGAAACAATTTTTATTCAGCCAATCCATGAGGACGTTGTTACATTGGTGGGCGGTGAGGTATCCTTGAAGCTGGGTTACTGGGTTAAATCTAGCAGCACTGTTGTACGCATTGTAGTTGGCCATCCCATAGCGTTATGGGTCCCGGGAGTATGGATAAGCCTACGTTCTATTATTTTGTTTGCAGAAAAGTATACTTTCTTATGTTTGTCTTTTCAGACAGAAGAAACAAGGTTACCGCACACGGTCAGCCCCTCATCACAAACTGCGGATGAACAAACTTTCCAAGGTTTCGATGCAACTTCCAGTTTGGTTGCCATAACAGGAATCGAGTCAGAGGTAAAAGATAAACTGATTTCATGCACACCTAAGGCCAGGGCCGGATTAAGGTTTTGATGGACCTGGGGCTATATGGTAATCTGAGGCCTATATTATAGCCTATTTCATTCCCTTTATTGTACCAATCACAATTAAAATGAAATAACAAAAATTATACCCGAACTGCAGTATTTACTTATTGAACACATTCAAATGACATGTTTTCTGGATTTAAACAAAGCAAAGCTGGTAATAACATCATGGGTGTCTATTTTTTTCCAAAATTTTGTTTTCAATGCAGAGTAGAGCTAAGGAATGTAACCTTTTCTGGCCCATAGATAAACGCAGTTGATTCTTTACTCTTTTGAGCACTGAAAATGAGCGCTCACCTGAACAATTAGAAATCATCAGACAAAGATACATTCTTAGTAGGCTACAACAGATACGTTAGGAAATGCATACATAAACTCATTTTCATTGATAAATCTAAACATTTGAGTTTCTTTCCTGCATTCGCTGTTAAAATGGTGTTGTTTTAGCAGTGAAGAAAAATGAATCATCTCTCCAGGCAGTGATTCTTCTAGATCATCTGGATAATTGTGAAGCAATGTTTTTGCACTCTCTTCAATGTTTCAGTTAGACATGGTGTTTAATTCCGCCAGAAACGAAAATATTGTTTGAAGACGATCGTATGCTGCAATTCGGGATTTCATACACAAAATAATTTGGGCAATGATTGGCAAATATGAGTTAACTTTGAATCTGCTCGATGGATTAAGTAATGTGTCTTCAGATCCACCTCCGCTATCCAAGCATACTTTTCTTCTCTCCTTTCTTGAAATTTCTTCAATATAATGATGACAACCACTTAATACTCTACCTTTTTCTTCGAATTCTTGAAATTGGGATCTTGATGTTAGAACAAAGTCATGTAGATCATGAAGAAAATGTGTTGCCTTATTCAAAGTAGTTTTGCCATCCTGCAGTGCCCGACTAGTTTTATGAAACCGTTCCATTATACACGACCATAACTTAATTAAATTAACGATTAGGTCTCGCACCTCCCTTGGAAATTAGCTGACGCCCACTGGGGAGGCATGCCCCCTGGTTAAGAACCACTGGTTTACACAGTTAGCATTCGTTCTATGATTCTCGTCCTTTATTCTTTAGATCATGACAATAAGCATGTCAGTTGCTCTTAGTAAGTTGCTATCGGTGGGCCTATTTTTTTGGTGGGCCTGGGGCTGCAGCCCCATCAGCCCCCGCCTTAATCCGGCCCTGCCTAAGGCTGGTGTTTGGAATTCAGGATTTGCGTCAATCTGAAAATTGGGCGATGGTAGTTTACGTAGCATAATGTTAATTAAGCATGGTTTAAGTTTCGGTTCACGTCTTCAGCCTAAGTATTAAATTCTCTAATTTCAATACAATACTGCTTCCAAAAATAAAACGTTGTTCATTGGCTACTTGGCAGAACTTCTGATTGTTGACCTTTGCATTTTTTGTTTTTTCGTTTGCATTTTCGTTTTTTTTTCGTTTTCGTTTGCATTTTTTGTTTTTTGTTTGTTTCGAGGTTTTTTGCTGTCAATAACCTCATACGAAGGCTATAGCCTACAGTAGACAAGGCACTGCAACCTCCTCATTTCAAAAGGTGGTCGCTGCATTTGAAATACAATTTGCATGCTAAAGTTTCGAAACAGCTCGGAACATCTTAGTAGACTACAGATGTAGGTTTCAACAAAGTTGCAAAAATTGCCCTCACATGCCAACTTAAATTTTACTTGTTTTATTTTCAGCTGGTACAAACGAGTACACCGAGAAACAGCATTGAAGCAACGCAAGGCGAACTACCAATACTTGATGGTGTATCAGTAATTGATGATAATGCATCCCCACTCGAAACATCCTCTGTTGCACCTCTTCACACCAAAATGCGTGTAGGCGCATCCTATTTGGACGAGTCATCTTTGTCTTACTCGAATCCTGAATATGAGGAAGTACTTGAATGTGATCAAGTGATGTACAATGTGATTCAAGGAGGATCTAAAAGAGGTAAAGATAAATTGTTTGATTCATTTGGATTCAGTTATACATTGAAGAGAGAAACTGCTTCCACAAAGCAGTGGCGCTGTTCAATCAGAAGCAGTAATATAACATGCTGTGCAACAGTGGTAGAAAAAAACGGCAATTTAAACGTGGAGCAGCCTGTCACAACCATCCACCAAAACATGGCGCTGAGAAGGTCACCACAATAACATTAGCTGCGAAACGAAAGGCAACCGCTAAACCATTTGAACCAGCGACTAAAATTATACGAGAAGAAATTCGAAAAGAAATCTCAAATCCTTCGGATTTGGAAAGATTACCTCCGATAGACAACATGTCCCGATATGTGAACAAGTTTCGGCAGCAGCACCGCCCCCAAGAACCAACAACTAAGGATTTCGAATTGGATTACTCGAATGTGCCCCATGACTTCATATTTGAAGATATCTGTAGCGTCCCTGAAGCTGGTAGGAGCATAGTCTTTGCCACTAAATTGCAACTGAAAATTTTAGCGCAAGCTAAAACGTGGTTTATGGACGGTACATTTAAAATAGTCCATAAACCTTTTCAGCAATTGTACACAATTCACGCATTTGTTAAAAAAAATGAACAGTTTTTCCAAGTTCCACTTGTTTACGTCTTTATGACTGGAAAGAAGACAGAAGACTATATGGCTGTATTTGAAGCTGTTACGACCGGCTTCGTCACACCGCCTGCAGTTACACGCGTGATCTTGGATTTCGAAGTGGCTGTGTGGAAGGCGATCACAAACGTTTTCCCTGCTGTTGAAATTAGAGGTTGCTCGTTTCATTTTACCCAAGCCATTTACAGACACGTGCAATCTTTGGGATTATCGGCATCCTATCGCAATAATGTTGACATAAGAAATTTTATCAAAAAGCTAATGGCGTTATGCTATCTTCCTTCCCTTCATATTGGACCAATGTTCGAAGCTCTGGAGCAAGAAGCAAATGCGTCTGCTTCCCTGTCTGAACTGACAAACTATGTGCAATCAACTTGGATGGAAAATTGTGTGTGGAAAAAAGAAAATTGGAGCGTTTACGGCCTTCCCTTTCGTACAAACAACGACGTTGAAGGATGGCATCACAAAATGATCAAGAAGGCCCGTCCAAACACTCCATTTTATTTGTTAGTAACTCTACTTCGTGAAGAAGCTGGCGACATTCCAATAAATGTCCAGCTCCTTGATATGGGATGCTTGAAGCGTCGCCAAAGAAAGAAATATGTTGCACTCCATAAGAAGGTATTTCGTTATTGGCGTCAGTATGAAAATGGCGAAAGAAGTGCGAACAAACTGTTAAACGCAGTGCCGGATTAACCATTAGGCAAAGTAGGCACGTGCCTACAGGCCAGTCAAAAATCCAGGCCACTTCAAAATCAATAGAAATTTAGTCATGTTTTCAAAATAATTATTTTCTAATGGCTACGAATTGCTCCGGGAACTCTCGCTTCACAACTGAAACGAATTAAAGACGTTAAACGATCAACAATGTGTCAACAACGTCTTGGTACACTGGCACTTTTGTGTATTGAACGCGATCTACTCCGTAAGACTGACCTCCAAAAACTAGTCAACGCGTTTTCAATCGCAAAAAAGCGCAAAGTTGTTATTTAGTTAGGCCATGGCTACCTAAAGATACGGCTTGATTTGTCACATTTTGCAGAAATTTCCAGATTTTGCTAACATTGGGGGAATGTAAATAAATTTTTCTAAAAATTATATTTTTACGCTTTCTTTACTGTTTTCCCCAGACGATCCTTAGGTTTTAACATCCTCACATGTTGAAAAACAAAGAAAATTTGATTTCGAAGATTTTAGCCAAACTGTTAATTTTTCAATAACAGTCTGATTCAGCGTTTTTCAACTTACTATTTCTCACTTGCTATTGCTTCTCCAAGACAACAAAAAGCTTTTATATAATTAGGAGACAGCAAAAAGTAAAAAAATCTTAGAAAATGTCAGTCAAACACTAGCAGTACGGTAGCTGTAATCAAAATCTGCAAAATGTGACAAATCAGGCCGCATCTCCAGGTGGCCATGGTTAGGCATATAAGTTTTTGCACGGTACCCTGTGTTATAGTTGCAACAACGATCTTTGTGACAAGGATTTGACAACACTGATAATTCTAATTTTTTGGTTGGCAACCCTGATTTTCGGGCCTTTTATAAAATGTGCCTACAGGCCAGCAGATCCTTAATCCGGCACTGGTTAAACGCCTGTGCAAAACTAGTCAGTCCGGTGGTTGAATAGCCCATCTTATCTACTGAACAGCAGACAAACTGCTTTACCCTTATTTGGGATCATCAGAAGATCATGAAAAATAATAAATTGGTAAAATACGGTAGCCTACTTGAAAAGGGTGTCCGACGTTTTTTTCGTAAACAGTTGTTCGTAAAGCAATTGTTCGTAAAAGTAATTCTTCGTAAAACAATTCTTCCTAAAGCATTTTTTTGTGCGTGCAGTAATTTGATGTATACGAAGAAATGCTTTACGAAGAATTGTTTTCCGGATTTCATTTTACGAAAAACAGTTTACGAACAATGGTTTTACGAACAATTGGTTTACGAACAATTGCTTTACGAACAATTGCTTACGAACAATTTGCCTATAACCGCAAGTATTAAACATTACAACCTTAAACCTGCCTGCAAAAAAACTCAGAGTTATTGAAGGACCACTACCAGAGTTTTTCGCACAAGACTCCGATAAAAACGTGAACTGATGTTAAATAACAACGTGTATGACGTCATACAGAAGCAAAATACGATGCAGGCTGACGTAACATGTAGAAATGAAAATAAATTTATGTTCAAAATTAATGAATGAAAACGTCCAATTTCAATTATTATGTTATTTTAAATTATTTGAGTTTAAATTTATTGCGGTGACGACATTTACTCACCAATTCAGAACGAAGTTACAATCGGCCTTCAGAATAGCAAGCTCCTCAGCAAGACAAAGACCACAATTGTTACGGCCACCCCCACTATTAGGACGAGAATAACTGTGGGCCATAATATTTTAGGACCCACACCCTTGTCTTTGAATAACTCTGAATTTTCTTTTTGCAGGCAGGTTTAAGGTTGTAATGTTTAATACCTTTTCAAGTAGGCTACAGTATAAAACCGATTTATTATTTTTGCATATTTTTCATGACCTTCTGTGACCCCAAATAAAGGTGAAACAGTTTGTAGAGGTTTTTAGAGAATCTCTTCAAACAGATTGACCATGTTAGATCATCTATGATCTCCCATACGAACTGCCTCCATTTTGTTCTGTCTTTTGTTTTTATTAGTACATCTGGCATGCTTTTTATTCCCGTAATTTGCTTGCTGATATTGTCAAAATATTTCATTTTTTGTCGTCCTTTTGTTCGTTTGCCTTGCACCATCCAGTGCCGGTCTTAGGGTATTTCGGGCCCTGTGCGGAATATGCGTTTGCGGGCCCCAATGACAATGATCCAATTCAGTAGCGTAGCTAGGTATTTTAAAAGGGAGGGGGTGATTTGACGGTCGGCGGGCGAAGTCTGACGGCGTGATCGCTGAAGGCGACACCTAGCAGAGGGGGGTCTGGGGGGACTCCCCTAGAAAATTTTGAAAAATTACTTTGAATTTGGGGCATTCTGAGAGCATGTTCAACAAAAATTTGGGTATAAATATTCCTGTAAAATGGTGCTGTCTAGTGGCATAGCAAAAGGATAAGATCATGCTTTCTTTGGCATTTTTCGGAAATAAAGCTATATGTCTCTATGTTGAGTATGAATGCAACCTATTTCGTCTCCTGAAAAATTCGTAGGCTACCCCGATTTCGTACCCTGAATCGTGTAATAAAAAAAAATTGACCTATTTCGTTCCTTGAAAAGATCGAGAAATTTTGAAATGTTTGCAGCAACTCCGATCAGCGACTTCGGCTCTGTTGTTTTTTTTCTCGATCTTTTCAGGGTACGAAATAGGTTGCACCTGTTGAGTCTCTATGTTTTTATGTTGCTAATTCCTTGTTTGTTGAATTCACTTGTTGAATTTTTCCATTGGAAATGACAAAATTACTGCAGTTTCTGAGTAAATTGCCGGCCCCCTAATTTGCGGGCCCTGTGCGATCGCACGGTTTGCACACCCCAAAGACCAGCACTGCACCATCCCAGTCATTACAGTGGCGTACGCAGGGGGGGGGCCATTGGGCCATGGCCCCCCCCCCCCCCTTAAAAATGTTTTAGTAGTTAACGACGTAGATTAAGGCATTTAATTTGTTTTGCATTGCTCTGTCAAAGCAATTACTGTAACAATGTTGTTTTATAGACTAAGCCAATACGAAATGCATGGCCCACTCCACCTACCCCACCCCAGGTATGCCAATGCAGCATAGTGTTCTGTAAGCCTATTACAGTGATTACTGATTAGTGAGAGAGAAATGGATATAGTTTAAACTAAAACCATACTGGGATATCATGAAGACATCTGGGATATCAATGGCCAGTGGCGTAGCCAAGGGGGGGGGAGGGTGGTTACAACCCCACTTGGCACGCGTGTGACGTCACGATATTGAGAATGATGCTTTCAGTCTCTTTATGCTTGGGAATGATGCTTTCAGTCTAAAAAAACTAGCCTAATTTTAAACAAAACTGCATTAAAAGAGCGAGTTTTGCCAATACCAAACATTCAAACATCTCAGCCAGGAAACATCTCAGCTTCGATTGAATTTAACACATTGAACAGTAACTTGCTACTGGCACAGCTTTTTCAAATGTATTAATCACTTTAAAAAATTTAGTTTGATGATGTAAAACTGTTTTAAATCTATTACTTTTGTTCTCTCAAAAGTGATAGTTTATACAAATGTTCTAATTCAGTCAGTGGCGTAGCCAAGTGGGGGTTTTGGGGGTTGCAACCCCCCTTTTGGCACGCGTGTGACGTCACGATATTGAGAATCATGCTTTCAGTTTAAAAAAAATTGCCTAATTATATACAAAACTGCATGAAAAAAGCGAGTTTTGCCAATACCAAACATTCAAAGATCTCAGCCAGGAATTAGCAACAAGAAAACATTGAGACTTGGCTTTATTTCCGAAAAATGCCGAAGAAAACATGATCTTATCCTTTTGCTATGCCACCTGACAGCACCATTTTACAGGAATATTCATACCCACATTTTTGTTGAAAATGCTCTCAGAATGCCCCAAATTCAAAGTAATTTTTCAAAATTTTCTGGGGGAGGCCCCCCAGACCCCCCGCCGCTGGATGTCCTTAAGCAAAAACGCCGTCGGGCTTCGCCCGCCGGTCGTCAAAACCCCCCTTTCAAAATTCCTGGCTACGCTACTCTCAATGGCCCCCCCCCCCCCCTTGAGAAAATCCTGCGTACGCCACTGCCAGTCAACATTGCATTTTCCAACGCGTTGCTTCTTGCAATATGTCCGAAGTAGCCTATCTCAATTTTCTGAGCCTGATGTTGTTAATCAGACTCCATTTATCGTCTAGCCTATTTGATGGGAAACAAATTCTTTGTCTTTCTTTAGAGAATAGTAATTGTATTTGATGTAATTCGCTCTGCTTGGCCTTTTGCTTGGCATTGAGCACTTTTTGTAGTAGGCTACAAGCATTTATTGTTGAACAGTAGACAAATGTATTGTAGATCTGCAAACCAGCAGTGCCAAGCGATTACTTGGCTACGAAATAGACTAATAAAAGGATGCATTTGAAAAGTTACTAACAAGCGTTGTATTTGAATACATCTGTGAATCACTGTAGGCTATAAACTTCAAGCTTTCGGAAATAAATATTTTTGACTTAGACCTAGCTAGCTATTTTTTTAAACGTATCGTAGTCTAGTTTATTTTGCAATTTGCATGTGTGTCACCCAAGTAGCCCATGCTTGTGTTTATTGTAAATCAATACACACGCTTTACGCTACCAGAGTCTGCATGGTTGTCAACTTTACTAACCCAGCTATTGGTTTCTTACCATCTAGGCGTCACTTTTTGCTCAAGCTAATAAACTGGTTTGTCATCCCCCATTTTGTCACATTGGCTTACTTTACCTATTAGGACCTCCCTGGCAACATCCACTATGTTTCTTACAGAAAATATTAGTGACTCAAAAAAGAAACCTTTAACCTACATAGTGGGTCATGCAAAATTCTTTTGATGTGGTTCTAAGCAAGGATCGTCTTGCATAGAAGAAAAGCAGCTTTATGGCGTCACACCAGCCCACGGTTAACAGGCACACCCGCTTATTAAAGTCAATTCCAAGGTAGATTACACCAGGGTTGCCAGATTGGCCTTTTTACGGCCAAATTTCAGAAATTTGGCCTTTTTGAAAAGTGTTTGGCTGGACAATTTTTGTTTGGCCGCTTGGCCTTTTTTTGGTCTTTTTTAGTTTCCCGATTGGCATTTGTTTGGCCTTTTTTTCTTTTGGTTTTCATAGTTCTTTTGGTTATCCCTAGCAACAGTGAAAAGTTTTGGTGTAGCGTTTTACATCATGCCCATTTCAAAGACCTTGCTAGCTATGCTTTAACATGTCTCTGCATCCCTGTCAGTAATGCAGTAGTAGAGAGGATTTTTTTTATTACTTACTGCAGTGAAAATAAACACGAAACAAAATGCAGACTGAGCTTTTGGAAACGATTTTGCGAATACAAACGGACATAGGCTGCTGAATGGAAAATGTTGCACAAACTTTGATGGCAGTGCCATAATGATAAGGCGTTTCACATCTGATATTGTTTATGGTGAAACTAGCAGTAACGAAATGGCAGAGGCGCTAGCTTTCCTATAATAAGGAGTGTTCATTGTGGAAAGATGTTGGACATAAATGCAATTGATTTCTTTGATTTTGCAGTGTTGGGTGTTTAATGTAGCCTACAAGTAATTATATTGGGTATAAATATTGTATATATATACTATTTCATATTGCATTAAGTGATATGCCAATATTAACTCCTTCTCACTAGTCACCTAGGTCTCACTGGTGGACGTTAATGGCTTTTTAGTTTACAGGATGACGCTTAGCCTAATGTTGTATGCATATTTCAGTTGTATTGTAATTGTTTCCATACCTATCTGTTTGTATTTAATGGATTGCATTTTTTCAGGAATTTTACTACGCGATTCTTCTTTAACAGATAACATGTAGAACAATAGAAACTTGGTAAATATTATCTAATTTGTTGTTGAAAGTAAGTGCAAAAACACCACTGATTTCAACAAAGAGAACAAAACCTCAGGTTTGGCCTTTTTTTCTATAATTTGGCCTTTTTTGGGTATGCATTTGGCCTTTTTTGTTATATCAATCTGGCAACCCTGGATTACACTTGAAATTGCCCGCAACAGCTTGACAGGAAGCCAGAAACAAAACCATTACGAGTCACTGCCCAAGATGTTTCGGCCCTTGCCAACTTCGAATAAAACTTGTTTTCGGTCGCGGTGTTTTGAAACTCTCAATCTTGCACTTTCCACCAAAGTAGCCGATGTGTTGTAGGGCCGAAACGTCGGGACGAAAGATCTCAGGGACGAAACATCTCGCAAGCCTAGGGCCGAAACGTCGGGACGAAAGATCTCAGGGACGAAACATCTGGCAAGCTGTGATAACGGATGCGTTAATTTTCCAAAATTTTGAGTTTACTGTTGACCCCTTTAATGAAGTTCAAATTCAATAAAATTTTGGCTATGACGTTTTTTGGTGAATAGGAACAAAACGGGCGTCTTTAAATGTCGCAAACCTAGCAAACCTCGCAAACCTAGCAAACGTAGCAAACGTAGCAAACCTAGCAAACCTAGCAAACCTCGCAAACCTAGCAAACGTAGCAAACCTCGCAAACCACAAGTTGCCAGATGGTATTTTAGTAATTGTATTTTTTTAATTTCTTGGCGTTTTATTTGTCTGGTGGATCTATAAAAAGATATCAAAATCTCTGCTTTGTTGTTTATGGTTAGTTTTGATATAAATACGTTTAAAGCAATGCCTTTGCGATCAACATTTTTGAGATGTTGAAAGTTAATATTAACGCAATATTTGGTAGTCAGACATTCGGGAATCAGTATTCCCTCCCTTAAACCATGGTTGGGTGAGTTCACTAATCACTGGTTCTCTAAAAACCGAGCTGCAGACGATAAATAAAACTTAACTTTTGCAGGCAACCGTAGTTCCTGCCCTTGGCTACGCCGTGTGACACACAACGAAGAAGTTCCTAATGACAAGTTTTTGTGGGTGTTTAGAAAGTAAGGGATAGTTTGTGAATGAAACCGGTTTTTCCAAAATTCTTTGTTATTTCAAGTGTGTTTAAAATACCTATATGCTTTGGCTCCTTTTTGGGCTACTTGCAAAAAAAATTGGCTTGTTTTTGGGATTGGTTTGAAACGTGTTTTTGGCTGGGTAATTTTTTAGTATCTGGCAACTCTGCATGGCTTGCTTCTTTAAATGTAGCAAACCTAGCAAACCTTGCAAATCTTGAGAAAGGTTTCTACAATTGATGGCCGATGAGGTTTTCAACTGTTTATAGTTTGCATAAATAGATAGGCCTAGACTACAGACAACCTTACCATTACTTGCTGCTAATCTAAATCTATCTTCTTTTGAGAGACTATGAAAACCTACTGGGGTAAGCTTTCAAATGCAGAAACCTTCTCAAGCTTTACGAGGAATTCGGAGATCGCGACATTTAAAGACACCCGCTGAGAAAACCTCATTACTATCAATTGACAAATGCACAAACCTTTCTAAAGTCATAGCCTAGATAGTAAAACCTTGTCGGGTTTGCGAGGTTTGCTACATTTAAAGAAGCAAGCCTTGCAGAGTTGCCAGATTCTACAAAATTACCCAGCCAAAAACACGTTTCAAACCAATCCCAAAAACAAACCAATATTTTTGCAAGTAGCCCAAAAAGGAGCCAAAGCATATAGGTATTTTAAACACACTTGAAATAACAAAGACTTTTGGAAAAACCGGTTTCGTTCACAAACTATCCCTTACTCTCTAAACACCCACAAAAACTTGTCATTAGGAACTTCTTCGTTGTGTGTCACACGGCGTAGCCAAGAGCAGGAACTACGGTTGCCTGCAAAAGTTAAGTTTTATTTATCGTCTGCAGCTCGGTTTTTAGAGAACCAGTGATTAGTGAACTCACCCAACCATGGTTTAAGGGAGGGAATACTGATTCCCGAATGTCTGACTACCAAATATTGCGTTAATATTAACTTTCAACATCTCACAAATGTTGATCACAAAGGCATTGCTTTAAACGTATTTATATCAAAACTAACCATAAACAACAAAGCAGAGATTTTGATATCATTTTATAGATGATAATAGCACATCAATACTAAACAAATAACATATTTAAAAGGGTTTTAAAAAACAGGCACCAGACAAATTAAACGCCAAGAAATTAAAAAAAATACAATTAATAAAATACCATCTGGCAACTTGTGGTTTGCGAGGTTTGCTAGGTTTGCGAGGTTTGCTAGGTTTGCTACGTTTGCTAGGTTTGCGAGGTTTGCTAGGTTTGCGACATTTAAAGACGCCCGAACAAAACTACCAAGGGCCGAGTTGAATTTCCAATTTTTTAAAAATAAAGGGGCAACTGATGCACTCTAACTGCAGTGCTTCCACTTTTGATAATTGATAAATCCTCTTCAGTTTCCTTTTTTATCCTGAAAAATCCCTTTTTTCTCAGTCAGAAATCCTTCAAAATTTCCTTCATAGGCGAGGTTATTTTTGACGTTATTTAAGTTACCTACCGTAAAAAAGTGCCAATACAACTTTAAAGTTATTTTAATCTCACCTAAGTTATGTTTTAACCTGAAAGAACAGAAAATCAGTAAATTGAAGAAGTGGTACAGTATTCAAATCGCTACAAAAAAACAAAACCTTGCAGGCAGTACCTAGCATGGCTGATTTAGTTGACAAACCCAATCTGATAAGATGAAGTTGCTGAATAAATTACAAAGGTTAGCTTGATTTTTTTCAGTAGCAACGGTATGTCGAAGCAACGTTGTTTAATTAGAACAGTAGGCTACACAAAAGCAGCACATATTTTACAATAACATGGTTTACTTCCTTTGTTCACTGTCTAGCCAAACAACCGCTTGTCAGTTAGCCGGTTCTGGGATACTTATCACCTGGAGTCCTGGACATCATTTACCAATTACCACTCTCATCTTTCCCACACGGACTCTTTAACTTATCCCTAACACCGAAAATATACAGGTGGTAAATGTGCAGTAACGAATTATTATCCATCGATTAACAAATTTAATTTTGTGTTTAGTTCGGTTTTCCTTGATGCGCTAAATTGTTCAACTTTATAAGGCGAGGCTATCTCTTTTTTCTCCTTGTCAGTAACGTCTTCACAATCATCTGAGACTGATGAAAAACTTTAAGATACTAGGCCTATTCATGATACTGACTCAGTCTGACTGTGTACACTGTACACCATACGGTACAGTTATACGTGTCGTATACACAGCCTAGCTAGCCCTATTATGGGTGCAACCTAATTCTTACACTTGGTTTAGGTACCCTAATTTCGTACCCTGAAAACTAACTCACTCACGTCCAATTACCAAAATGGCAAGAATAAAAATCAAGTGACGGAAAGGCGAGAATGGGAAAAAGAGTGAGAGGAGGTTTCGGATGGCGAGTGGCGACGGAACCAGCTGATCATCGTTATTCTAGTCGTTTTGAGAACTTTTGAATGAAAATATTAATAAAATTTTCTTTAATATTACTAAAAACTACAACTCCCTTTTTAAGACAAAATTTCCTTGTAAAATTGTCAAAAATCCCTAAAAAATCCTTCCGATCTTCATTTCCTTTTTTTATCCTTCAAAGCGTTGAAAAATCCCTTTTTCGGGATAAAATCCTTCTAAGTGGAAGCACTGAACCACTGTTCTACAAGAACAATTATTCCAAATCTTCATCTTCTACAGTGTTTCCACTCGAATCTTTGACATTGGCATAAACATTGTCAGCTAAACACTGTCTAAAAATCGTAATAACACTTTTCAGTCTCAATTTCTGTAAGACATTCATTTAAATAGCTAGTTTGATAGTATGTGCCAACTGCTTCCAAAAAGAAGTCGGCAGCAGTGGCCGAGTGGTTAGCGCGTTGGGCTCGCAGTCGAGAGCCTGCATGTTCGACTCCAGCCACCCGCACTTGCTGTTGTTTCTCTGGGCAAGAAACTTTACGATAATTGCCCAGTGATCGATTTCGAGTGATCCCAGTGATCGATTTCAAGTAATGGGTAGTACAAAAGTAGACAACCGGAAACAGACATTGTCGTCGGCTGCAGCGTGGGTCAGGTGTACGTCGGAAGGCGTACACCGATGCATAGCGCTCAAGTCCGCTTTCCCGCAATGCAGGATAAAGATAACAAAACAAACCAGAGCCAAATATTGAAAACAAAGGGCCAAGGGGCCAAACATTTTTTTTGCGCCAACTACCTCTAAAAAGGGACAAATTTGTGAAATTTGGCCCCAAAAGGGCCAATCTGGCAAGCTTGCCCTGCCAAATAGCAGAATTACTCAAATCTATTTTTTTAAAGGTGTTGCCAGATATTTTTTAAAGTTTTAGAAAACATATCATTTTTGCATTTTCAATTCAATTCAATTCAATTTATTTTTCTTTGTCAGAATGCAAAAGAAATAATATTGTGAAAAAGAAATACAGTAACAAAACCAACAAAAGGAAAAGGTGGCAAAACCTTAATGGTTTAAGACGTGTATGAAAGGATCTAATATTGCGGTATATGCATCAAAGTATCAATCAATCAATGTTTTATTTGTCAGTAACAGGAACATAGGTACATGTTTGAAATATGCAATTAATATACACAATGCAAAAGTTACACAAATACCGACAGGGAGACAACGAGACGACCATACGGTCTACTAGTCAATTGCCACCCTACGGAAATGACAATTTTGCCATTTAAAATAAGCTTACAAGAGAAAAATAGAATAAAACGTTAAAACGTTCCCGCGCTTCAACATACGCACCAAAAAAAAAAAACATATTTAAGATAACGTATAGGCCTAAACACAAAATTCCAAGAAGCAAGCAGAGATTAATCAAGTTTCCGACTGAACATGTTGTAGGCCTATTGCATAATTAGAATTTTATTTTTCAACAAAAAGTTCCCGCGCTTTTCAAAGTAAACAGCAAAATTTCTCTCTCCAGGCCCAAATCAAAATTGGACTCATAAAAAAAAATTAAGGCCTGGAGAAAAGCTAATTCTAGAAGAAACAAGAAGAAAATTTGATTGTAGTCATATCAACACCAAAATAATCAAAATCAACCAGGAAGTTGCAGAGATAATTAAACTTGAAAACACCTTCAGTTAGGCTAACTAACAAGTCAGCAGTCATTGTTTGTTTTGCATTTACGAAGATAAATCACTGCTGCCAGTGAAATCACTAAGTTTAGAAGACAAAGCATTAAAGCAAAGTAAGTTAAAAGGACTCATTTTGACATTCTTTACATTTTCTCAATCGAGCCTTTATTTTTTACCCAAGTGGGAATAAATATTAGTGGGAATAAAAATATTTGATTGAGGTAGCCTAGGTCGCATAGGTAAATGAGAAAGGTTATACTGTATTTTAGCATAATTTTACCACGCAACTCGATGCGCCCATTGTCATGCAAAAACTACTACAAGATGGAAAAAATGTGATGTCGGTCTGCATGTCAAATGCTTCAAGCAATATCATATTCCGTGTTACGTTCACTGTTAGCACCCTTATTACATCATTGTTTTTTAGTTTCGAAATCGGAAGTTGATGTCTAAGTAACTTCGGGTCATAATAAGAAAAACAAATTATTTCCTTTGTTTCGAGCATTTAAAGAGAATGTCCCCACTGATTGATATAACCCCTGTTGATAATTTGTGCCATAAACAGCGTTTTTTAGGCAACTGACCTCAACTGACTGGTTTGTTTTGATGCTAAACCCGCTACGTAATGCCCAATGTGTTGTTATTGTGAATGCTGCTTCGTTTAGCGGTTTATTTGAGCGTCAGCAAAATCTTACATTTTGTCTACTCTGTGTATCTTGACGTTGAACCAACGTAGTTAGAAGTTTGCGCCGGCAAAGGCAGCTTGTATCTTTTTGACTATGACGCTATCATTGGAATCATTTCTCTTCTCTTTTCGTACTATATATGAAGTCTGTTCTTAGCGAAACTCATAATTTTAATGTTACATTAGTTAACTACAGTACATGAACGTACCAATTCTGTTGAGAATCGATTTAGTAGTTATGAGGATCGCCCGACAAAATTTCGGTGAGTTTATGTTGCTATTTCATTATTGTTTTTTAGTTATTGATCAACAGAGCACATTTCGACAAAATGTTTAATAATTCGGTTCTTCCGACGTAACATCGATTTGTAGATTTGTTTGCCGTTTTGTAGATTCCTTTGATTCTTATATATCGTAGATTGTTTTAATTTGAACGTGTTTATAACGTCATTTTAAGCGTAATTATTTTATGTTAGTAGCCAAGGTCTTTTCGTTTACAGAAAGACCGTGATCAACGATAGAAGATAACGACACGAGGGTCGGACTGTCTTGCTATTTTCACGCGTCCACGATATACTGGGTGGTATCGTTTGTACATTAAAGTTATCATTTATTTTATACTTCTCATCTATGGGTGTGAGTTCACGGGCGGAACTAAGAATTCATTTTCAACACAACATTCCGCAATGACTTGTTTCAGTGATATTGTGTTACTTTGCTAATTTTCATCTTCATATTTTTTTGAACTTTTATTTTAATAAAATGCTCGATGACAATAATGACATGACAAGACATGAACAAGACATTTCCCATTTATCACTTTGAGCGATAAGTAAAATGTAATAACGCGCATTACGCACAAGAAACTTGTGAAATTTGATAACGGATTTGCCTAGCGTCTTGTACAGTATATAGGATGTTTTTTTTTCTCAAAAAGTACAAACACAATTAGGAAAAAAATAATTGTGATATGTTCTTTAGGTCATAATTATGCAATATTTAAATTTTCCGAAAATTTTTTTTAAGTACTTTCACTTTCGGTAGCCTACAAATGGGTTAACTTTTTAAGTTAAATGGCACTTACGAATTTGGTTATTATTTTTGGATTAAAGTTATATTGCCAAGCTAGAAAAAAATCGATCTTATAGTCTATAACCGATCTTGTGTTGTTATTGTGCGTGAATTTTGTCTTTTAAACTGAGTTTGTGACGTAACCGCACGTCTCAAGGCAAGTTCTTGCAATTTTAGTTAATCTACTCATCTAAAGATTTAATGCGCTTAAAACAGTAAGTTTCAGGTTTTGATGAGAAGGATTTTATTTTTTTACGACAATTACTAAAAATTAACACTTCCAACGAAAAAAGAAAACACAAGAATAAAATAGTTGATCGTGAGGTGGCGCGAAAGACTATGTTTCCAACGTAAAAGCGGCCTCGTATTGCGACACTTTCACAAACCACTTGCCAGTTTCTTTCGCTTCGCTTCAAAGGAATCTGTACTGTCTGTGCGCTTACATTTTAATTGTAAAATTCACTCGCGATTGCCCATTGCAGCAAAACAACAAGAGACTTGTTGCATGCATTTCATTGCATTGCAATTTGCAACTCTAAAATTTATTGTGTTGTCAGGGCCGTCGCTGCAGGGGGGCGTGCCCCCTCCCTTGACAACGACCTGTGCACATACACTTCAGGCACTGAAGAAGAACTGGTTTTAATTTTAGTTTCATTAACTAGGTGGCTAGTAAAAATATTACTTTTTATGGTCTTTCCACGTGAGTTGATCCGAAATAAAATTTATCGGCGATTAATTATCGGCGATAATCAAATATTGCTTTTGGCGATAACGATAAACGATAACTGAAAAAATAATTGAGCGACAACGATAAGCGATAAAAATTTATCGCCGATAATTATCGCCGGTAAATTATCGCCGATAATGCCCATCACTGGCTACAAACGCCTCAAACCTTATCTACAGCTGCATACCACAGACCTTAAACCAGCAAAATGTTTTGCCGAACTCTGGTTATGACGTCACGTAAGCAAATATTTTATTTCGACAACAGTTGAAGCGGTGTGTGTTGGAATTGCAAAACCAAAACTTTGTTTTAAGATTGCACGAGAACAAATGAGTGTTTTTTCATAAAAACAAGTGCAATGTGTTTTTGAATATCCTCTTTATGTATTTCAACTCTTAATTTGCGTTTGAAAATGGACTTGTCTGCCCCTTTAAGGAAAAACACAACCACACTTTGGAGTCATGTGCTGCATTAGAGCAACTTAAAATTCTGCCTGATACAAAAGCAACTTTTTTTAGATATTTTCAAAGTGGATTTACTGCTGCTGAAGCTTTGTCAGTAGAGCAGTCAAAGCTTTTTGCAGCAGGAAATTTGTCTGACATAGCTAACAGCCGCATAAACCCAAAGCGTGACTCCGTGTATTACTGGTGGAGGTTATGGCGCCAACAATCGTGTGGCACATACACAGGCGAGAAAATGTTTCAATGCATCAAAGACTTTGCAGAAACATTACAATCAAAAGTGCAATTAAAGGAATTTGGGAATGGTTCATTTGTTTGTGTGGTTGTTACCCCTTTGATGGAACGTGTTCATGGAATGGAACAATCTTGTGAAATGGTTTTTGTAGATTCCACATCTCATTTAGGCAAGTAAAGTCTATGCATCTTCAGTTGATGCAAAGTTGGCCGACTGTATATATCAGGTGTTTCCAACGTTTTTTGACCCATACTCTAATGCAGTTCGAATCTGTTAATTGCATACCTAATTGTTAATGATTAAACAATTTCGACTGCACTTAATTCATATAGTGTATATCACTTCTTTCCAAATAGGCTACATTTTGATGACATCACATGTTGTCTTGTTTTATTACAAGATTCTTTTTCATTTGTAGACCAAACAAACGCCACTCTTACTGTTTTATTGTGTGGAAGTCCTATGGGTGCTCTTCCATTGGCAGTGATCATTTCCAGTGGTCAAGATGAGGAAAGAAAACCTTTAAGCTACATTGGATAAGTTGACAACCATTGCAGCATTGGCCATTAGGCCTCCGCTCATTCTGGAAACTTGTAAGGAAAACTACTTTTACGTTTCAGCAGAAAACAACACTTCAAACTTACTGCAAAAGTCAGGACTAACATGGGTTTTAAAACAAAGTGTTGATGGGCAGCCAAATAACTGACCTAATTTGAAGTGTTTCACATTTCATCCACGGTTGCCAGGTATTCTTCAAATTCTCAGATATATTGCGATATGCTATTTTAGCTTAATACTTGCAAGTTCAAATTAGGCCAAGAATTCCAAAATTATGATCCATCAATAACTGAACAGTAGCATTGTTCCAAACAAAAACCAATCGAAGCAAAATTTGTTGTTTTGGATTTCTGTGAAAGTATATTCTTATACCTGGCAACTTTACTTCAAGCTCAAACATCACTCTTTCCCGGAGAATTTTTCTCCTCCTGGGAGAAGTGTGAATCGCTTGCTGGTTTCTGATTGGTCAATTTTGCTTATGGTGCCGTCTAACAGTAGGTTTTACAAATACGCCAACCGTAAGTAGGCCTAACCTTCAACCCAACCAAGACCAATTTCAGCACAAGCTCAACCATCAACACCAAAGAGGTTCATTTATTGGAAACAAATCAAATTTCAGAAGAAAAGAAAAAATATCAAATCTGGACAGTTAATTATTGTACGTTACCACTCCATTTTTTGTTTAATTTTAGTTTGTTATTCTATTAATTTGTAGTTCTGCACAATTTTGAAGTAACCAGCTAGGTCAAGACTGCCGAATATTTTTTTTTTCTAAGTTTCATACTTTGTGACGTAATAATAATATTTTTGAAATCTTTACCTATTCCGACATTGATTGATATCATAAACCGACTAAATTAGGCTACGTCTACGTAATCCTCGCCAGTCTTAATTCTCTTTTTAGCTGCATATTTTTAATCAGGTATCATTTTAACTCAATTCATTTGATTTTATATCACTGCTTGACAAAATTTTGCCCTGAGTTATGGGAAGGTGGGGTTAGTTGAGTCATGTTTCAGATTTTTCCTTATAATTTTTTACCTATTGTAGATACACTTATCAAAGTCTAAGTGAAACAAAGGTAACGAAGTATGCTTGCTACTACCCATTTATTAAAATGCTATCTCACGTTTAATTGTCATTTTTATTACCTTGAACACAGAGCACCGTTTGACTCAACCAACCCTGCATGCAGGGTTACTTGAGTCAGTGGGTGGGGTTAGTTGAGGCGCAATGGCATTCATGAGATGCATAACTTTTTGGGGCTATTGGGCACCGTCCCCATCTGGCAGACTGGCACCTCTGATCTATACCATCAATGAACGTTTATTGTATCCAGAAGTGGGGAATAACCTATACTTTGTAGGTATGGGCCACAAGAAATATTAAAAAAAACAGGCGGCCACATGGCTCCTCCAAATTCGCCCGTTTCCACAAACTTTTCATAAAAAAAAAGTTTTCACAACAACCAGTCACAAATTTTCTTCGAATTTGCCCGACTTCATGCCATTTCTCTAAAAAAAATTTAAAAAAAGGTCTTCACCGCAACCAGGCCCAAATTTCTCTCAATTTCGCCCGACTTCATGCCATTTCTCTAAAAAAAAGGTCTTCATATCGCCCAGACCCAAATTTCACACGTATTATCGAAAGTGACATGAAATCTAATACTTTTC
This sequence comes from Aplidium turbinatum, assembly GCF_918807975.1. NCBI lineage: Eukaryota > Metazoa > Chordata > Ascidiacea > Aplousobranchia > Polyclinidae > Aplidium > Aplidium turbinatum. The sequence continues at coordinate 19,578,881 of NC_137484.1, read as the reverse complement.
ATGCTCCCACAGGCCACATTATATTGCTTTGCGAACCACATTTGGCTCGCCGGCCGTAAGTTCCCTACCCCTAAATTAATCACAAGTGGACATGTAAAAACAGCACTGTTATCGGTGCACGCCAAATGTGCCCAACTGTTGCATTGGAAACATGTAGAACTACTACTTCCACCATAGGACAGCACGAGTTGCATCAAGTGCAGCAATAACGAATCGAGCAATTCCAAGAGTATTGATGGTGCCGATCATAGTCACCAAATCTCCTCTATCCCTAAAAACAATAGACCCAACTTGTTTCATGCCTTGTTTGTGGTTTGAGCATTCCATCTTTACTTTAGAAGCATCAGCTCCAGTTTCATTTTTCTTCTTCAAACATCTACGAAACGTTTCTTTGTCCACACCAACTCTTTCTGCTGCCTTTCTTAACGACATACCATCTTGCACTAACTTCAAACCAGCTTCAAAAGTCTCCATAAGCCATTGTCCACGACCAGTTTTTTTTTATAATTTTTAAGACTTAATTTGAAAATATTTTAAAGCTAAACAGAAAAGTAATAATCAAATAATAGCTTATTTTGTCCAAGTAACTGAATTAATAATGCGCGTTTAGCAATAAAATTCAGAAGTAAGATTTCAGCAGCCTGCAACTTGAGGTAGGGTTAGTTGAGTCACTGCCTCAACTAGTCCCGCAGCTATTGACTCAACCAGCCCCAATCCTTCCTCGTGACAATTATTGAAAGTATTATCTATACGTAAAGCTTTATCAGTTTTACACAAATGCACTGTGCATAAGATAGCTATAAACTATATGAAACTTCGACGCTATTTTCGCTTACGCCTATCATAGCTTCAGCATCCTAATCAACTTTGAGCTGAAAATATTTACTTTTTAGTCCAAAAAATGGCATTTTGCTGACTGTATAACCTGTATAACTTACACAGCTGCTAAATCAAGATGGACGCAGTTACCAATGCTTATTATTTCAAGCAATTAATCTTCACGAAGTCATGCTTGGTTAGTCAGAAAACAATGGTGACTCAACCAACCCACTGACTCAACTAACCCCACCTTCCCCTACCTTGCATCAACTAAAATAAGTATCGTAATTTAATTTAGTTCCTAGTTTCAAATTTAAATTATCACTTGCAGTGCCTAGTCAATCTCCAAAATCCTTGCTAAATTAAATATTTCATAACTCAATAATAGTGTTTTGTTTATTTTCCAAAGTATTTCTCGCATGCTCACACCACTTAAACCAGACCTGTTTTTTGTTCTTTTTCGACGCTTATTGGTCACCGTCCTATTTCGTCACACATAAGTGGATTCTTTGATTATCCTGACTACAAGTTACAAATGCAGGTGTTGGTGATTTTTCTTTTTATCTGTTTTGTTGCAAAGTCATTTTGTAACCTTTCGTGTCCTACGTTATTGGTTGTGTTTGTGTATTCATCTGTTGGTCATACTTTGTTTGTTGCAATGTCTGCTGATTGTAAAAATTTGTATTCAAAAAACTCCTTCTCTTTAACTAACAATAAAGAACCAGCTATCGATTTTACATGTAAACATGAGAAGCCTAGTTGGCAACTTTGAAAAATTAGAATCACTACTTGTCGAAATGCAAGAAGCACCGGACCTTATTGCTGTGTCAGAAACCTGGCTGAAGGAAAATCGATTGCAATTTGTTAGTTTGCAAGGCTATAATTTTGTCCACTTTAATAACAAACGAACTGATGCTAAAATACAAGCAGGCGGTGTCGGGCTATACGTAAGCAGTTCAATAAAGTATAATCAAATTAATAATTTAAGTTTAAACTTACAGGAGTGTGAAGATCTCTGGGTGGATATTACTTTATCAAACAGTAGACAATGCACAGTTGGTGTAGTATACAGGCATCCCCAAAATAAGCTAATTGAGTTTCAAAACAAATTCTGTGAGTGCATTGATTCGTTAAACAACTTCAAAAAGGAATATTACATATGTGGTGATTTCAATATTGATATTCTAGCCAAGACAAAAAATTCTGCTGTAAAAAATTACTGTGATGCATTTCTCTCTTTAGGCTGCAATCAATTAGTACAATCCCCAACCCGTGTAACTTCCGCAAGTTCAACTTTAATCGATCATGTATACAGCAATGACCAAACTAATAAAATTCAATGCCATGTTCTTATACATGATGTTTCTGATCACTTTCCGATTGTAGTTGTGATAAACTCTATAAAACCAAAACAAGAAAAGTACACACAAAAAATAAGGAATATGAAAAACTTTGTTGCTGATGAATTCGTTTGTGACCTGGAAAATAGCTTGACCAACCAATACACAGAAAGGAATGATTCAGTTCATAACAAATTCAATCATTTCATCGACACTTTTAATGAAACTTTAAACAAGCATGCACCTTTACGATTGTTGTCTCGAAGAGAAAGAAAACTCTCAAGACCAAACCATGGCTAACAAAAGGAATTTTGAACTCCATCAAAACTAAAAACAGACTATAACACTTAAAAATAAAAGACCCAACAAACACTTCTGCACAAGCAACATACAAAAAGTACAGAAATGTACTTACTCATACCAAAGAGCAAGCAAAAAAAATGCATTACAGTTTTCTTACGCAAAGCAAGCACAACACTGGAAAAATATGGAAAACCATAAATGGCATCATCAGGTACAAACATAAGCACACAGCTCACATACCAGAAGAAATAATTAGCACTGACAATGAAAAAATATCTGACCCTGCACAAATAAGTAACTGTTTTAATGATTATTTCACAGAAATTGGTCCTTCCATGGCATCTAAAATCCCTCTGCCGTCTCCTGGCTCATTACTGAAATTGCAAAGTGTTCCATTCTCCTTTTTCCTAAAACCTGTCACTCAAGAAGAAGTATTAAAGCATCTTAATAATCTTTCTGTCTCTAAAAGTACAGGACACGATGGAATACCTATAAAATTTGTCAAACTATCCTCACCAATAATCGCCCCTTTTCTCACCAACTTATTCAATGAGTGTATCGATAAAGGTGTATATCCTGATGTACTAAAGGTAGCTCAAGTTACCCCAATCTTCAAAAGTGGTTCCAGGAAAAATTGTTCCAACTACAGGCCCATATCACTATTGTCCCCTTTCACCAAAATATTCGAACAATGCCTGTATGAACAAATCTACAATTATCTAACAAAAAAAGACCTGATCACACCACATCAGTATGGATTTAGACCACAATGTTCCACTTCGTTAGCTGTGTCAAACGTTTGTGATAACATCTTAACTAACCTAGATAATAAAAATACAACTTGCTCTGTGTTTCTTGATTTAGCTAAAGCCTTTGACACAGTTGATCACACTATTCTCATACAAAAACTGCAAACATATGGTTTTCGAGGCCTTCCATTACAATTGTTAAAAAGCTATATCAGCAATCGTCTACAGCACACGGTCGTCAATGGAATCTCTTCAAACTCAAGGCAGGTTACCTGCGGTGTGCCCCAAGGATCGACATTGGGACCCCTTCTTTTCTTACTTTATATAAATGACTTACCAAATTCAACAAACATGAATGTTAAACTATTTGCTGACGACACCAATCTTACCATGAGCGACAAATGTGAAGTAAATTTGCAGAACAATGTGAATGCCGAAATGCAAAAAGTTTACAACTGGTTGAAGCTTAATAGATTATCGTTAAATTTCTCAAAAACTGAATACATGCTAATAACAAATAAAAAACACATAAAAAATTTTAACATTAACATTGGTAACACAAGCATTCAACAAAAAGACCAAATAATATACCTTGGCGTTTACATAGATAACAAATTAACATGGAAATATCACATAGATAAAATTTGTGGAAAAGTAGCAAAAGGTTCATGGGCGTTGCTTAAACTCAGAAATTATGTCAACACAGACACTTTAAAAGATGTGTATCACGCTTTGATTTACTGTCATTTGCAATATTGTATTTCAAGTTGGGGAAAGGCCTGTGACAGTGCACTGGATCCATTAATAAAATTACAAAAAAAGGTTATAAGAATAAATACGAAACAAAATTACTATGCTCACACTAATTTTTTATTTTTCAAAATGAACATCTTGAAACTAAAAGACATACATAACATTGAAATAAAAAAACATATGTACAAAGTTCATATGAATCAGTATCCGTCTACGTATTGTGATTTATTTACAAATGCTTCATCTATTCATCAGCATAACACAAGATATCAAACAAGCAACAACTATTTTATAAATAGATCTAACACAGAATATGGCAAAAAGTCCATGCAGGTATTGGGACCAATGCTCTGGTCAGAGGTTCCAAGTAGGCTAAAAAACTTATCATTACATTGTTTCAAAAAAGAGATCAAAACGTTAATTTTACAAAGCTACAGTGCATCGTAAGTGATATGTTATGGAAACCAACTTGTCAGTTTCTTCGGAAACTTGATTATTCTCTGCTTGCTTCATGGAATTTTGTGTTTAGGCCTACGTTATCATCAATATGTTTTTTTTTTTTTCTGCGTTTGTTGTTGTTGAAGCGCGGGAACGTTTCAACGTTTTATTTTTTCTCTTGTAAGCTTACTTTAAATGGCAAAATCGTAATTTCCGTAGGGTGGCAATTGACAAGTAGACCGTATGGTCGTCTCGTTGTCTCCCTGTCGGTATGGGAACTTGTGTAACTTTTGTATTGTGTATATCAAACATGTACCTATGTTCCTGTTACTGACAAATAAAACATTGGTTAATTGATTGATAGAAGGATTCTACGTTACGCTTCAATGCGCACTGAGAGGTTGAAGCGTTGCATGGAAACCATGGTACTGTATTGCGAAGCCCTCTGTTACCAGTCAAGTTATTTGTTTCGATGCTAAATATCTACGATGGAAGTGAATAACTGGTCATAATCTTTACTATATTTACCATCGTTTGATATAAGATCAATATCAGACTGGATTGGACCATCTGCAAGACCTCTCAAAGGAGGTTATCAGTTTTTCATTGAAGATTATTTGAGTAAAATTTTTACTAAACGTGGAGATTCTCAAAGTTTTATCTGCAAGGGAACGTTCAAATATTACGTAACGCTTTTTTTCCGAATTTTTGACCCCCCCCTCCCCCATGTAACGCCAACGTAACGCATTTTTCAATCCCCCCTCCCCCATGTAACGCTTTTTCACTACGAATTCAGCACAAAAACCTACCATTCCGTACTCGAAAGCGTTACGTAACGTTTTGCTTGAACCCCCTCCCCCCCGATGTGACGCTAACGTAACGCTTTGCATAAACCCCCCCCTCTCCCTCGAAGGCGTTACGTAATATTTGAACGTTCCCCAAGGCAAAATGTTGGCCAAGTCAGAGAAAAACTGATAAACTGCATGAACTCACACTTCAGATGAAGCAATCGACTCCAGTAATACAGAAAGCAAAGTGCTTTTATAAAGCAGGGTTCGTAAATGGTTGTAGGTGTAACATGTGTAACAAACCAAAAGTTTTTTGCGAAAAACCTAGCTAAACTTATAAAAAAGAAATTTTCATGTGACGTTCATCCTGTGTATAAAACATTTAAAGTACACCAATATTTTCAACTGAAGTCGCCTACCCCCTTTGCTCTTTCTTCAAATGTTGTGTATAAATTTAGTTGTTTGCGTGACGCAAACCAGACATACATTGGTATGTCAACCAGACATTTGTTGACAAGGGCCAGGGAGCACTTAAACCCAAACCTAACAACTAAAAGTGCAATTAAAGAGCACATCGCCTCTTGTGAAACGTGCACTGACAATGTCTCGATCGACCAATTTAAAATCATCTCTCGAGGCAGATCTGATTGTCAGACTAAGATCATGGAAGCCTTAAGAATTAAACGTAACAATCCATCTCTCAACCGGCAGTTATTCGCCTGTGGCTCATCGTTCCTTTTGTGTGTGTTCTAATTGTTTTGTCCAATGCCTGTAGTCTACACCTCATGTGATCTGTTTCCCACCGCATAATTTACTCGCAATCATTCTCGTATCATTTGTTCAGTTTGTGCTTTCAGTCCAGAGTGTCGTTACAGTTACAGTGCATAGTCAAATTTATCTTACGATTTTTCATTTTATATATTGCAGATTTAATTCCTGATGAGGACACACGTACGTGTCGAAAACGTTTGAGCTTATTTTATTTTAATTATGTTATATTTTGTGTGAAATAAAGTATGTTGAACCCGCTAAAGTTACTATGTTTTATTTCTCTATGGTTCAACAAAGCAAACTCTCTACCAAAGCTTTATTATAAATTGAGTTGGCACACCGACCTATTCAGTGTTGTACGCGTCATTGAAATAATTTGACGGCGTCAGCGCGAATTGCCTAAAAACTTTACGGCGTAAAGGACTGCGTAAGCTCTTAAAGAAATTGACGGCGTCAGCGTCAGCGCTAATTTCTAGCGCTATTTTTTGCCAGCGTCTCATAAAACGGAAATATTTCAACCAAGTTCAGCCTAACAATAGCTATAAATAAAAAGCAGGTATTATGTTTTGAGACTGTATTGTAATTAGCTGCTCAGCCTATTAGTTATTTCCTTGCAGAAAAACAAGCATTTTAAAACGTTTGTCTGACAATCTGCTGCGTTTGGAACGCATATTCAGGGGCGCCGGAGCGATTTTTGACTGGATCGGCAGGAGTATGAAAAAAGGGCACTTTTGTTGCTGAAAGGCCAATCTTTTTTGTAAGTTTTAAGATAAGATATAGCGATAATGCTCATCTATCAGCTCATTGTCGAGTAATGATACAAGTGTCCGCTATACAAAGAACAATGGCACGGAAGGGCATAGCCTAATGCTATTTTATAATGATGTAATATAACTTACTGTGATGGAGAATTTTGTGTCGTGAATATTATTTTGAGGCAAAAATAGAACATTATAATTAGGCTAATAGCGAATAGCATAAATTGTTATAATGCAAAGTGTGCAGTAGCTTACATGACCTTAAAAGGGCACCATTGCCCCCTCTTCCCTCCCCATCCACAGAAATTTGAGGGCAGGGGGGCATTCGCTCCCCCTGCCCCCCCCCCCGCTTCCGGCGCCCCTGCGCATATTGTCCTTTCCAAGTGAAAACATGCGTTCCACAGCAGCGCTGGTTGGTATTGGTGTGTTGTATTTCAAAAACAAGTTGAAAACGTTTAGTTGGAAAGGTATCACTGTTCCAAGCGTGCTGTGATAGTTTAGCATGTATAAATCTTTTAACGAGGTCCACTGCACCAACATCGCTCTTTTCAGGGGCATAGAGCTCTTGAAATAAAGTAGGCTATATTCAACGTCCGCGATGCCATTCATGGATTTTTCGCTTTCTGTCTCTGATCCCTCGTTCTCAATACATGGGTGATCACCATTTGGCGAAGTTCTTCCGCATGTATTCCAGGGAGCCATTCCAACCAACGCAAAAGCCGGTAATTCGGATGAGTCGCGCTGGCCAGAATACACTGTGAAACTCTTATTGTGAAACGAGATTTTCCATGAAAACAAAAAATGACGCTTAGCGCTTGACGCTTAAAATCGGCAAAATAGTTGACGGCGCTATCACTTCCGTCAACTGAAAAATAATTTGACGGCGCTAGCCTCAGCGTCAACAAAAAGTTGACGCCGTCAAATGACGCCGTCAAATTGACGGCGTCAACGTACAACACTGGACCTATTTTACCAACAAAAACTTGCATAAAGGAAACACTGCTCGTGAAACACAATAACGGTAAAACGCACACTAGTGTTTACATAACATTTACAAACGTAAAATAAGCAATCCTATACTCACAGACAATTTCGAAAACAGACGTATTATAATCAACCACTGGAACAATGTGGCTGGTCATCGCATTGGAATAACTTCAAGCAACCCCCACCTAGAACTAAGTTATAATCTGATTGGTCGGTCGGTGGAATCGTATGCAAAGCGAAAATATGCTTCGCGGTAGGGGTGTTCAATTTCGACTATTTGAATATTCGAAATTCAAAATTCAATTTATTTTCGATTTCGAATATCACAACTATTCACCACACTGCAAAATGTGATTTTATTGAAAGAAACGCCATGAAAATTTGCTAAAAAACACGAAAAAACGCCATGAAAATTTGCAAAAAAAGAACACAAAATAACGTCTACAGCTCCAGGCCCATGTTGGTGTTTAAGAACACAAGCTGATCGACATGGTCACCCGTCAATCGGGATCTCAGCTTCGTGACGGTCAGGCCAGCTTTTGAAAACGATCGCTCCGCTGGAGCCGAGGTCGCGGGGATCACACACACCTTCTCGGCTAGCTTTTTTAGCAGCGGTCAGTGGCGTAGCTGGGAAATGTGCCGCCCGGGGCGGATTCAGATTTTGCCGCCCCTTCAAGAAAAAGCATGTGAAAACAGGTCCAGATTTAGGGGGGGCAGAGGGTGCAGGTGCCCCGGACCCCCCGACTTTTAAAGGGCCCCCTACATGGAAAAAATGTGATTTTTCTTTCAGCCTTTGTAGTTTTTTCAAAATGCTGTGCAGTGCTGGATTAATGCTACTGTGGACGTCGAGGTGGTTTTTCGTGCCGTAGGCGCGAAAAAAATTTTTGCACGGGGGCTCCCTGATTTAAAAGTGCCCCGGGCCCCCCATTAGCTAAATCCGGCCCTGTGTGAAAATGAAATGCGTTTTTTTATCAGATTATATACAAAATCAAAAATCGTAGTCTGAAAGTGCCTTTCACAGACGTGCCGCCCGGGGCGGTCCGCCCCTCCCCCCTAGCTACGCCTCTGGCAGCGGTAGCTCGCCTTCGTTTGCTTTCCACCAGGAAAGCGGATCAGCTCGCCCAGAAGCAAGCTTCTGCTTCATAAAATAGGAAATCTCGTTTGAGATTGAACTGATTTCAACATCATCACTGTTGTTGGAGTCTTCCGTCTGGACCCTGCCCATGGAGAAGAGTTCCGTCAGAGTGGTCTGGCGTCTTCGCTCATCGCCTGTGTTGACTCAACGTCGGGGCTATCGGAATCGGAAGAACTGACAACTCCCGTTGGCTGCACGCGCGTGGAAGACAACGACGTTGCGCACGACTTTCCTCAACGCACGTGTGCAGGACTGGCCGTTGGACCCGCGAGAACGTGTGATAGTCACGTGATCGACGATGCGCATGCGTCGAAGTCTTTTTTCGCTTGCAAAATGCGACAAGACAGATTTCGCGTCACTCGCGTTACTTTCAATCGCGTTCAGCCGAAAGGCCGGCTATAATTTCGAATATGTCCGATACGAAAACGAATTTCGAATATCACGTTAATCGAAATTGAACACCCCTACTTCGCGGGAAGGATTTTTTGCCTTCATGATCTTCAACTGTTCAAGAAAAGTAGTTTTGATTATACTTGTACGCTGATACCTTTCGCGGGCTGCACAAAACAGCGTGGGGGGCCGCATGCGGCCCGCCAGTTGGTGACCCCTGGGCAGTGATGTACGCGCATACAAAAAATATTGACGCCGTTAGCGTAAACGTTCGAAAAACCATACGCTGTATGCGTCAACGTAACTTGTAAAAAAAGTTGGCGGCGTCAGCGCATAGGCTACACTAGGGTAAACTCATTTTGTTTGCTAGGTGCCAAACATTCACACGGTATAAACCACTCGAAACAAACAACTTTTCATTTGAATTTTTACGAAGAAACACAAGCATTTGAAAGTGTTCATCTGACATTTTGCTGTGTTTTGGTTTCAATTATCGCCAGCAGTGGCCGAGTGGTTATAGCGCGTTGGGCTCGCAGTCGAGAGCCTGCATGTTCGACTTCAGCCACCCGCACTCGCTGTTGTTTCTCTGGGCAAGAAACTTTACGATAATTGCCTCTATCCAGTGATCGATTTCGAGTAATGGGTAGTACCAAATTTAAGTCGTAAGTAGAGTAGACAATCGGAAACAGACATTACAGTCGGCTGCAGCGTGGGTCAGGTGTACGTCGGAAGGCGTACACCGATGCATAGCGCTCAAGTCCGCTTTCCCGCAATGCAGGATAAAGATAATCAAACAAACAAACAATATGTCTTTGCCCATTGAAAACATTCTTTCAACTGCAGCGCTGGAAGGTATTGGTGTGTTGTACCGAAAAAAATACATTAAAAAGTATGCGTTGACGCTATGCGCTAAAAAACCGCGAAAACTTTACTTGCCTTGTTGTACCAGATAGGCTACATAACAATTAGTAACGTTAACGGATAAAGATTTTTTATTAAACACACAAAAAAGAACAAGAAAAAACTACTAAATCCAACGATTTTGACACCACATTGTGTCCTCATCAGGAATAATTATAGGCTACATCAAGAGAAATAAGTAAATGAATTTGAAAATTTTACATTAAAGCTGTACAAGCGACACCTCTCAACAGCACCATCAACAACTGACAAACGAATTCAACGCAGGACACGCAAATTGGCGAGGGACAGATCACATGATATGTACCGTACAACGCAAAGCACTAAATAATAGTTTTATTGTAGCCTGATACTATTATTGCGCACAGATGTCCAATTCTGGAGTAAAATGTTGTATGGTGTGCAATACGCCCAAGCAAACATCACGCGTTTTGCCCAAGACAAAGGGGGCCCGGAATGACTCTTCGTACCCCTAGTGAAAATTTATCTCAGAGGCCCTGGTGGGATGATGGTACTTGTCGACAGTGGGACTGCCGTGCTCTGAAAAGAGCGGTTCTCGTGGGGTCTTGTGCTGAGCGTTCCGGTTCGAGGTTCGGTTTTGACAGTCTTCGTTTCGCATTTTTATGCTACTTACAGGGGGGACCGCGTGAAGGTGATTGTTCTTCTCCCCCTAGACCGCGTCGCCGCCACCGCCCAAGGGTGGTAAAAGGCAGAGCCCCTCGACCCATGAAGTGGCGAAGGTTCAAACGAACAAGATCTTAAAAGATGTCCCTGCAAATTGGGAACCCCTTGGGGTCTTAAACGAAATGTGCCAAGCAAGCGTGCTTACTTCTCAGTCCATATCTCTTTTTGCTATTTACATCGATAAATTATGCTAAAACAAACAAAGTACAAGCTGGATACTATGTTGGCAATATTTGTGTTAATCACATTATATTTGCAGATGATATTTGTTGCTTTTCCCTTAGTTTACATGGTCTCCAAGATCTTTTAAACTGGTGTGACGATAATGCCTCCAAACACGAGACTGTTTTTAATTAAAAAAATCTTTTGGTTTGGTAAGTTTTCAACAATCAAAACTTTTTCGAGACACACAGGTTTCGCTTGCCTAAAAATATTTCTTTGTTGAGTTAGTTAAACACTTAGTTGTTGATATACATAGGCTAAGTTTATCTTATGAACTGGGTGTAGGCTTTTTCATATTGAGCTGTCTCTAGTCTCAACCCTATCCATGGGCATAACACATCCAGCTTCTTACACACACCTTGTACAACCTTAATTTCTATTCGCAAGAAAGCATTCTGCCACAAAGTGTGCCATGACAATGTTAAGAATTTTTTGTTTCACTCATACTGATTACTGAACCTGCTTTTATGCCTCGCAATTGTTGCATAAATACCGTCTTACTTGCTTTAATCGTTTTGGAATGCTGCATAATTTGTGAGTGCATGTGAACATAAAATTGATTGTAACATTATTACAAGTGATTCTACACATCAACAGAGAAATTCTTCAATACAAATTTATTGAAATGCACAAACCATATATAAGGTGACAGATTTTTTTTATTTTGTATACTAGCATTCAAAAATTTTTACGAAGCACATTATCCACTTAACAAGTCTAGCCCAATCTGCATCTAGTGACAAGTACAATTGCACACACACGATGCAAAATCTTAGCTTCTTTTGTACGCTGAAGGTGACACAGTTTTGTATTGATTAAAAGAACATTAATTTCTGTATTTTTACTGTTTAATAAACTAAATAGCTTAAAATATAACACAAAGTTCAAAGCTTTTTAAAACATAATTACATTTCATCAAAACGCATCACACATTTTTAATCAACTCAAGGAAAAGATTGAATTAATAGTTCAAAAGCTATATGATTTGACAGTGTAGTATTGTGTAAAGTATTTCATGCTACATATTGAAAATTACATTTTTTATAACAGCACACAAAAGTGATTTTTAAAGCTTGATTCGCTAAGTAAATCTTACTAGAATCATACAAATTGTGTACATGTTGAAAAACATCATGCATGATTATAATATTTTTGCCCAACCGCAGTTTTAGCTATTTTACTTGAAACAGATGCAGTTCAGATATTGACAAGAATTTAAAGTTTATTCCTTAGTAGACATGAAAAGAAGCAGGTCTACCACACGGTTGCTGTAACCATATTCATTATCATACCAAGATACCAATTTGACAAAGTTGTCGCTGAGAGCAATTCCGGCTTCAGCATCAAAGATGCTGCTACGGATATCTCCGTTGAAATCTGTAGAAACTACTTGATCTTCAGTGTAACCCATGATTCCTTTCATTGGACCATCAGCTGCTGCTTTCACTGTTTGCTTAATTGTGCCATATGAAGCTGCTTTCTTCAATCGAACAGTAAGATCAACAACAGACACATTGGGTGTAGGCACTCGGAAAGCCATGCCAGTGAGTTTTCCATTAAGTTCTGGAATGACTTTACCAACAGCTTTAGCTGCCCCTGTTGATGCTGGAATAATATTCTGAGCAGCACCACGACCATCTCGCCATTTCTTGCCACTGGGTCCATCAACAGTTTTTTGAGTTGCTGTGTAGGAATGAACAGTTGTCATCAAGCCTTCTTCAATGCCAAAGTTGTCATTTATTATTTTTGCCAATGGGGCAAGGCAGTTGGTGGTGCAAGAAGCATTGCTAACAACTTTCATAGAATTATTATACTTATCTTCATTGACTCCCATCACAAACATGGGAGCATCAGCAGATGGAGCAGAAATCACAACATGTTTAGCTCCACCTTTAAGATGAGCAGATGCTTTTTCAATGGTAGTAAACACCCCAGTTGATTCTACGACAAACTCAGCAGAGTCATCAGACCAAGGAATTTGACCAGGGTCACGCTGACCATGTACAGAAATAGCATTGCCATTAATATACAACTTTCCATCTTTGGATTCTACAGTTCCATTGAAACGACCATGGGTAGAATCATACTTAAACATATATACCATGTATTCCAAGTCAATAAAGGGATCGTTGATAGCAACGACTTGAATGCCATCTTTGGCAACAGCAGCACGTGTTACCAAGCGCCCAATTCGACCAAAACCGTTAATTCCAACTTTCAAAACCATTTTGACAGATATTCTTGCAACAAAATTTTTGAAAAATCTTACACAAATCAACCTACAACTGCACTCAAAACCAATCAATAGCAATGTGAATTCAGATATCTGACAGCGCAAGGGCGAAGAAGGACAGTTAAAGAAAAAGATACTTGACCGATTAAGTTACTGGTGCATCTGCAAAATTTTCTAAATTATTTTCAAACAAAACCTTTACAATTAAGACTTTAAGCGTCTATTCTTACTCTTTTAGCCATTAAATTTAATTAATTACGGGTACGCTTTGTACAATTTTTTAATGAAATTGTTAACATTTGAAGATGATTGTCTTTAAGTGTTCAGTGAACCGCAAAAAAAAATGAGGACGTGACTGAAACTCGTCTGCCGGGTGGGTCGGTGACTGCTATCGACGCTGTGCAGCAGCGCGCGTCGCCACAATACCACAACGCGATGGAATTAGCTTTCATATGCGTTGTAATACCCAATAGCAATCACAAGTCACGCACTCAATAGCTGTAAATTAAGTTGACTTTTACTTGGATGTCTGGGAAATTTCAATCTCACTTCGAGATCTTGGCGACATCCAAGAAAATAAGCGCTTGTCTTGGCACGGTAGACTTTCTAAATATTTAAATGAATTATGAAATAGGTTACCTTTAATTTGAAAAACTAACGAGTGGGACTGTTCTAAATAAAAGTGTAGATCAGGGGTCACCAAACTTTTTTCTCTGAGGGCCAGATTGCTGCGAGATTAACAGCTGCGGGCCGGATGCAAATCGCGAAAAGATATACAACTATTTAGAATCGCCATTGACTTGAATTGAGCACAATAAATGACAAAGTCAGCGGTGGAATAGCAAAGTTGTGATGAAATCGAAAAGTTGCTGGAAAAGTTATCCCCTGCTGACTGCTGTGATACACTAGCCTACATGGCATCGTGCTCTTGAAAAAACATTACATCTTTCCACCGCCCCGATAGCTCAATTGGTTAGCGCGTGACTTCTGGAACTGAGAAGCTTCAAGTTCAAACGGCGCTGGTTCGACTCTCGGGGTGTGCGCTTGAGCAACGCACGTTAAGGACTGCTCTCCATTCAGCGGCATCTAGGCCTAATAGATGGAATAGTTCCCCGGCAACAAGACTTCAACAATCGGAAGCTTCACTCTGTCAATCTCGGTGACCGGGTCTGCGTCAGTGAGTCAAAGCCTCTACAAGTATGCGAAACTGCCAGGATTAAGCTCTGCAAGAAGCTTTCCCAGTCCGTGGATAAAGATTCAATCAATCAAATCAATCAATCAAATTTGGCCTAGGCTGTTCCTATTTGTGGTGGCCTAATCATAAAAACAGAACACCAACATGTAGGCTGCCTGGTGGAAAAATGTGCAATTCAACATACAACAACGAACTATAAGAACGAAGAACGAACAATTTTCACAAAGAAGTCTCTATTACACAAAAAGGCAAAGCTAAAGACGGTTGCTAATGCCAAGGAAAGCACATTTCTTTTTCATAACTTTTTTCCTTAACAGTTGTAGTGCAGCTGTTATTTCCGCAGCACGTGGTGGGCCGGATGAAATCAGTTCGCGGGCCGTAGTTTGGTGACCCCTGGTCTAGATTTTCGAAATAATGCACTTCAATTCCACACAAACTTTTTTGCTTCATTCAAAAAAGGTTTTGTTTTGGCTTTAGCATTAAGCAATGTCGTTTTGATGTAAGATTGAAAGGAAACACCCACATCTCAAAACGCATGAAGCGCTTTGAAAGCTGGATGGCTAAGTGGTGAAAGCACCAGCACAACGCTCAAAAAGGCGTCGATTCGTCACCGCTTAAAAGCACGCGCTTGCAACACACGTGCCGATGATCGGACAAAATGGGACCAGTTAGTCTCCAGACGGTCATAGGGGAATATTTATATAGGCCTACCCAGCACAAGTCTTAAACTTACCCAGTAGGCTATCATATCCACACTGGTTGACTGAGTAAACGTAAGAGTGTCTCGATAACCCAAAAAAGGTTTTACTTGCCTCAAAATGGGCACATTGAAGATAAAAGTGCACGTGTTCAGAAGGAATAACCTACGTTTTTGGAACTGTAGAATTTATTGCGTTTAAATTGCGTTGTTTTTCCTGTGTTAAGCGTACATATTAATCATCCTGCTTCTTAAATTAAAGAATCCTGATAATTAGGCCTAGGCCTTGTACGTGCGCATAAAAATACAGGGAAAACAACGCAATTTACACGCAATAAATCCTAGCCTACAGGAACTGCCGAATTTCTCCTACAGTAGGCTAATATTATTTCCAACAGACTTTCAAATTTTCTAAAATTGACAAGTTGAAAAAAAACGGCAAGATCAAGTGAGAATTATTCAAAACAAACAGCAAGACACTGTTTTGACCTTTATTTTTTTCAATTTAGGCTAAGGTTTTTTTTATTTCATTTTGATTATTAGCTACTTTTCATAAAACAAAATTTGGTTTGGACCAAAATAATATGTTTTGGATAGCCCTGGTAGTAGCCTAATTCTACAAAATTTTGGGCGGAGAGTGAGCCGGTCAACGAGTCACCGAAGGTGGACGCCCACAGGGGGTATGGAAAGCCTCTCCCAGAAATGTTTGAACAAAATAGCCTACCTTAAAATTGTGCATTCACACTGTTACAGCAGTATTAAACAAAATTTTTTGTAAGCTGAGTGAAATTTTTAATTAAAATAGCTCGGGAGGAGGGCAATTTCTTCCATTGCCCCCCTGACTACGCCGGCCCTGCATCTGCATAGGTCAACTTGTCTAGCATAAGCTACTCAGTGTAGCGTAGGCCTACTCGCTTTGCAAGAAGCCATTCATAAAATTCATAGGCTGTTTTATAAAGAGCCTAAGTTATGAACTGGCTCTACGTGATCAAAAGAGCCTACAAATTAACCAATAGCCACTGCCAGTGATAAAGATTTTATCAACATTGGCTCACAACTTCAACTTATAAAAAAAAGCACAGAATTCAGCAGGCTATAATTGTTTACCATTTAATACAAAAGTAGGCTACCAAAAATTAGTTCACCGTTTCTATTTCTGACTGTTAAGCCTACTGCAAAAAAACAGCACATGCTAACTTAGACCATAGTTAATAAATATACCATTTATTAACTATGCTTAGACATAACTTTGCGATCTAGAAAAGGGAGTGGCAAAACAGTCACTTTAGGCTACAACTCGTTTTAGACCGAAATAGTATAATAAAAGTTTAGTAGCTTAGCTAGGTCTCCTACTAGAACCACACCAAAATAATTAACATTTTCGGCTTTCTTTTGGAGTTGCTATCAAAATCAAAAATCGATATAGCGTACCGGTAAGCTAATGGGATGCGGTAGCTTATCGTGAAGTTTCATAAGTCCTGTGACTTTAACGCTACCCCATTTAAAATTACAAGGCCTAGGCTACTCTGCTGTGAGTTTAGTCTACTCCAGCACAGGATGTATAACTTTCTCTTCGGCCAGGAAGTGAATTGCAGGATATAGCGTATGACTCTAACGTCTGAACAGGGGCATGGTATCGTTTTGCGCACATATGCAGGGCCATCCATTTCCAACTTTTCGTACAGCTTCATGGGACACAAGCCTCTTTGCTCATTGATGATGATTTAAAATCAGATGCCAAAAGAAGTAATTAAGTGCCACAAACTTGCCTTATTAATATAATATGAGATGAAAGAAGGTAGCCTACCGAGAAGCCAATGCCTTTGCTGAAAGATGAAGGTCTCTGAGTCTAACGGACTGTAGAATGAAGATCATTGGTTTCCCGCCTATCGAGAGCAAGCGCATGTGCTTTGGCAAAACGCTTTATATATAGCATATACCATCAGCCAGCAAGGGCTGATCTCATGACTGTAGCTTACGATAACTACAGTAGCCTATATTCTTCCGGTTGCCTACTTCCTGTTGTATATGTTCTAATGCATCTGCTGTTGCATTGTTCGGCATAAAATGCAAGGCTATGTGTTTACAATAAAACTGTTTTTATGCAATTTTACTCCTAGGCAATTTTACTCCTTTAATAACCTGAGGTCTCAAAGAAAAAAGAAAGTGAAATTTCAATTTGTCAAATTAAAATGAATGGAACAACTATAAAACAAGTAAAAAGTTTTCGATAACCTGGGACAACAATAAACTGGGACGCCAAAGATGATACGGAGTTCAATATATTGTACGTATTGCTCAAGCAAAAGCCTCTTTCCAGCAAATGAAAACAATATTATGCAACAAGAACATATCTTTCGCAACCAGATTCAGAGTATTGAAGTGTTACATTTACCCAATTTTTAAATATAATTCAGAAACCTGGACAATTACCAAATCAATTAATAAAAGAATAAATGGGTTTGAAATGTGGGCATTCCGAAAAATGCAAAGGATTTCCTGGACTGAGAGAAAAAGCAACCAAAATGTTCTGAATCAAGTCAAACAAACAAAGAATCTACTAAAAAATATCAAAGAAAAACAACTTCAATTTTTAGGACACGTGCAGTGAAAAGGAAAGTTAGAAAATCTCTCCCTCACAGGCAAAATTGAAGGGAAGCGTGATCAAGGCAGACAAAGATTAACCTACTTAAACCAACAAACCGACAAAACTAACACTAACATACAACTAATACACAAAGCAAACAACAGAGAATCTTGGAAACTTTTCATGCAAGAGGCAGTCAATGCTTGGAATCAAGTGCGACAATAAAAGAGACTCCTAGGCAGGGAAGTAGCCAGCACAAAAGTTCAGGAGAAGCAATCATTATTATTGCACAATGCACATATTGTTATTGCACATATTACACTGTCTGCTTTGTAAAGCGCTGAGGAGCAGCGTATTCTGCGATGGGTAAAGGGCTATATCAGTGGTTCTCAACGGGGGCGGTATCGCCCCCCAGGGGGCGTTTTGATTTTGCAGGGGGCGGTATGATTACCTCGGTTTAAGGGGGGCGTTTTGATTATTGGGATGCATTCTGATTTAGCCCATCTACCGCCCAGCGTAACGATTTCGTCAAAGAGCTCGTATCTTCGTAGTAGCATTTCCTACCTCATACCTGGTGGAAAAGGGATTCAGTTGTGTTGTTCTGCTACATACCAAACAGCGAAACCCACTTGACATATCCATAAGAGGTGATCTTCGAATATTTCTCACTGGCTTTACACTGGATGTGAAGAAACTGGCACTTTCTCACCAAGCCCAAAGTTCACACTGACTATAGGCTACTGTAGGCCTATAGGCTACTGTTTTTATGCTCGCAAATATATATTTGCTTTTCATCAAATATAGTTACTAGTCTCTAAAACCCTTAGGCTACAGCCTGTTCCACCCTAACAGGGTGATCATCAGAAGGTCTTTATTCTAATAGAAATAGAATTCTATTTGAATAAGGACATTTTGATGATCTACGTTTTAGGAAAAAACAGGATGTAAGGGTTTTAGAGACTGGTAACTAGCCGATATTTGATGTAATTTGCTCTGCTTGGCTTTTTGCTTGGCATTGAGCACTTTTTGTAGTATTAATAGTATTTATTGATTTATATTCGCTTTTCGTAATTAATCGTTTTTGTTGGGGGGCGGTAAAATTTTGCCAGTTCATGAAGGGGGCGTTAGGCCAAAAAAGGTTGAGAAACACTGGCCTAGCGTAAGCTAATTTGTGGTGCAGTAAAAGGTAAAGATGGTCCCATACTTGATTCAAGTGTTGTGTATGAGAAGATAAGGTTCTCATTGTATTAAGCTTTCAGCACTAAGAAGAGTAGGGTGGCCAGTTCATTTCTCTCGGCCGACTTTCCTGCAGCAATTATGCCCACTCAATTTATTACACTCTAGGTAGAAGTGAACAGTGTTTTCAACACCCAGCTGAAGCCGGGAGTCGAGCCAGGTTGGCATAATTGGAGAACCAACGCTTTATCCATTGCGCCATCCACCGCGGTAGTGGTGCAGTAGTTTTTTTGTGTTTGTTGTATCCAGGCTTACACCCGGTCAGGGGCGCCGGAACGATATTTGACTGGGGCGGCAAGATTACGAAAAAGGGGCACTTTTGTTTACTAAAAGGCCAATTTTTTTTCAAGTTGTAAGATAAGATATAACGACAATGCTAATCTATCAGCTCACTATGTATTGAGTAATGATAGCCTACAAGTGTCCGGTATATAAAGAAAGGCATCATGCTATGTTATAATGATGTAACCTACTGTCAAGCCTGAAAGCAGCCTGCGGCCATGGCCGCTAAGTAGTGCTTGAATGACCGCCGGTGCTACCTCCTCAATCGGCCAAGTTTGGCCGCCGGTCTCTTCTAGCCAATTATTTAATTTCGCAATAGAATGATCGTGGATTAACTGTCGAAAATATGTAGGCTACTTATGTAGTATCAAAGAGTGACGCAGAATTAGGTCAGCGCGTCATAATCGCCACTGTTGCATTGTGCAGGAATATTTGTTATTGATGGTCTGATGGAATATATCCATCTGCGATCACCAGCGCTGTAAGTCTTGTTTGTAATTCCCGACGTTTATTTTAACAAAGTCTTAATCCGAAGTGCTAATTTACGTCGGCTGGCAATATTGTCGTTTTTATGTTGATTCGATATTGTCGGACATTAAAAAGGAGAACTAGGTTAGTTAGGAAGGAGAACTAGGTTAGTTGACATCCGAGGGGAAAACATTTTTTAATCATATTTGGCAAAAATTATGCTTCTTTTAGTAATGTCCTTCACATCATTGAAATACTTATTTTATTACCTTGCCGTCATCGTCAACATATGTCGAACGTTATATTTTGTTGCTAAAGAGAATTCTAGGGGAGTGGCGAACTTCCTTAAAATCAGCCACATTGGAGACACTCGTGCGAGTGTCGCTAGATAGTCCCGCAGTACTGGATTACAATCCCGATAAAGCAGTTATTGCGTGGTGCAACGATTCTATTGTAGGACGTCGCCCAGGCCCAGACTTCAACAACGCTAAGTGATCATTTTGCACTGTTTCAAGTTTAATTCTATTTACTTGTATTATCGTTATTTTGTATTTTGGCCTTCAAGCACGCAGATTTGGCCGCCGAGAAGGAGCTCCCGATAGGCCACGACGACTGCCGAAAAAAAAAACGAGTTTTAAGGCCTGTACTGTGTTGCAAAATTTTGTGCGGTAAATATTATTTTGAGGCAAAAATGAAACATTATAATTAGGCTAAAAGCGAATAGCAGAAATTGTTATATTGCAAAATGTGCAGTAGCTTACATGAGTTTAAAAGGGCACCATTGCCCCCTGCCCCTCCATCTGTAGAAAAATTGAGGGCAGGGGGGCGGCCGCCCCCCTGCCCCCCCCCGCTGCCGGCGCCCCTGCACCCGGTGGTTGAAGATTTAGATTAAGTGGACGGGAAGGCAAGGAAGCCAATCTTCGTGTCCACCTTCAGGCATGCCTTTAAGTGTCCTGCCACAGACACAGCCGCATGCTCGAGCGGTGTCGAACCGGCGCCCTTTCGATTGCCGTTCCAGGGTTCTCATCACTCGGCTATGCATGTTTATGCAGTAGTGTTAGCCAGGCTGGGGGAGCTAGCAGCCGTGCTGACACCGGCCAAGATGGAGCTTTCTCTCACAGACGGCCTAACTCCTCCCGGAAAGGGTGAACACTGGAAGTCCTGGCGATGTCTCAACCGCTTAAAAACCGGAATTACAAATGACGACGCAAATGCAATATAGTAGGCGTAGCTAGGGGGGGGGGAAAGGGGCCATGGCCCCCCAAATTTTCCAAGTTTGGATTCCGAAGTTGAGCCCTTTGTTAAAAATGTAATAAAATTTGTAGAAATTTATTACGTTTTCCAAGACATCTGGCTATTAACACATCCAAGGACTTGTTTTAGACACACAGAAAGACACCAATAAATCTTGCAAATCCTAAATCGCGCAAAATTTACGCGATTTACGTTTCTTTGAACTAATTTGTGGAAGCAATTTCAGAATGGCTTACTCTGTTGGGTTTTTGTGTAGTTATTGAGTTGTTGTGTAGCTGAATTTTTGGTGTTCTCTAACTTTAGCCGCAGTTTTGCCCGTTCGTGTGTAAGAGCTACTTTTAATAAGTTAATAGCTGTTTATCTGATAATAAATTTCATAATAAATTTCATACAAATATTACCCTAAAAGTGTTTCCAGAAAGCGCTATAATCCATTATTTGAGTGTAATTTACTCTAGGATACGCGTGCCTTAGGCACGCTTTAACCCCCACCAGTTTCATTGCTTGCCTTGTTCAACCCACCAGGATACGCCACTGGCCACTGCACATCAAGTGGCGATGGCTTAAATCAAACACTTTGTTGTTCTCTTCAATTCATCAAATGTTTGGCCCCCCCAAAATGTTTTTTCTGGCTACGCGACTGCTCGTATTGCGACACTTTCACAAACCACTTGCCAATTTCTTTCGCTTCGCTTCAAAGGAAGCTGTGTACCTGTGCGGTTACATTTTAATTGTAAAATTCACTCGCGATTGCCGATTGCAGCAATACAACAAGAGAATTGTTGCATGCATTTCATTGCAATTTGCAACTCTAAACATTATTGTGTTGTCAGGGCCGTCGCTGCAGGGGGGCGTGCCCCCTCCCCTGACAACTACCTGTGCACACACACTTCAGGCACTGAAGAAGAACTGGTTTCAATTTTAGTTTCATTAACTAGGTGGCTAGTAAAAATATTACTTTTCATGGTCCTTCCACTTGTGTGTTGATCCGAAATAAAATTTATCGGCGATTATAGCCTATCGGCGATAATCAAATATTGCTTTTGGCGATAACGATAAACGATAACTGAAAAAAGAATTGAGCGATAACGATAAGCGATAAAAATTTATCGCCGATAATTATCGCCGGTAAATTATCGCCGATAATGCCCATCACTGCCTATTGTAAGGTGTCTGCATTGTGTTGCATTGGCATGTTTTTTTTATGGATTTCCAAGATAAAGAATATGGAGTATCTTTCTTTTTTGCTGCAACTTGTATATTTAGTACAACATACAATATGCGTTGAAGTTTCACCAAATTAAATGTAGTTTTCTTGTTTCTCTTTTTTCACAGTTGAGATCTCGGGCTTTAGTAAAGTCCAGGTGAGATCTATTGGTTTGACGATAGATCTCACGCAAATAAATAATAATAATAATAATATCCTGTTGATGAATTTTTGTTTGAAGAAGGGCGTTTCAGTCAAATTCGATGTCTGATCAAAAGCTCAAGCAAGCTGGTAAAATCAGGCCATAGTGAATTCTGCATTTTTGTAATTGTTTTCAATTTTCTAATTTTCATTAGCTGGATATTAATGAGATGTGATAAATTTTGGTTTCCCCCTTTTGTGTACAAACCCCACTTGACTCGTCTTGTCACGGTTGAGAAAATAGGATCAAGCCGCGAAATACAACTTATTTATTTTGACCCAAAAATATATGAAGTTTTGGAAAAGATTGGGCTTACCAACATATTGGTTTGTCCTGTAGCTAGTAAGCCAAGGGCGTAGCCAGACCAAACTTTCAGTGGAAGGGACTAATGAGTATTATTGCGCATGTCAGTCAGTTTCAGTTCGTTAGGTGAAGCCATGTGGCGACATCCTTGTTAGTTGGTCTGCATAACCACCCCAGAAAAAAATGACCACTGACCAGTAGGCTACCTTAAATTTGCGTATTCTGAGAGTACTTTCCTTTCAACCCAAATCAAAGGTAAAACTCTGTAAAATGATGCAGCAACATAGGGTAAAAAGTTAATTTCAGTATCAGACTTCAGTTTCAATGGCCGACTTCAACTTGTCAATTAATCTGTTTCGCACAAAATTCAGCATAGTAGCCTACTCATCTAATGTTCTCATTAGGTTTGTGGTGTAGGTATGTGTTCATATGAGATAGCTAAAATTGCTTCTTTTGCTCCTCTGACTATGCCCCTGTATGCAGCCATGCTACCTGTTCCTATTTTGGAATGCCGTTAAATGTCTTGCCAAGAAGCAGTTATGAAGTCTCAAGCATTAAAAACACTCAGAAGTATAGAATTAAAAGACTGTCACTTTATCTCCTAGTTGGTGTATATACTTTTATGTTGCTATTATTCCTTATTCCCTATTATATACGGTAACATATGAGATGTTGCTAGCAGAATACTTACGGTACCGTATTCATTTTTCAATTATGTATATACAGTAAACAAACTAATAAAGACAATAACTATATTGAATTTAACAGTTGGTATCAACAGTGATACAGCAATAAGTGATACAGATAAAGTAAACAGCTATGTAATATCAGTGAGGGTAGGTAAACTGGCACATAGACAGTAGACACAATACCAAAAATGATGTTATTGGATTAAAGCTATATTGGTAGGCCTATGCATCAATTAGGCAGTGAATGCTGGTATGGGCAATGCTCAAAGAGTAATTGAACACTAGTGTTAGGTTGGTACAGTAATAATATTATCCTCTATTATCCCAAGTCTGCCCCGATAGCTCAGTTGGATATCGCGTGACTTCGTGAACGAAGAAACTTCAAGATAAAGCAGCGCTGAATCGACTCTCGGGGTGTACGCTTGAGCAACGCATTCTAACAGATGTGGGCACCCGCTACTTTTAAAGTAGCGCGCTACCGCTACTTGGGCCAAAGTAGCGCGCGCTTTCGCTACTTCTTCCGCTACTTTTGTCTAAAATGACACTAGGAAACACTCAAGTCCCTAGTGACGCAAAAATGACCTTGAAAACGAATGTTATCGTTCATTTACGCTGTCATTTTAACGTTGTTATAGAAAACACATTCTAAGGGAAATTTATTGTTACGCAGCTTTCAAAAACACAAGCATTTCAAAATGAGAGTCACTAAGTCCTGCCCGCTTTCGCTTAAGCACATCTTTTCCAACAGTGAAAAGTTTCTCCACCGCAGCACTGGAAAGAATGGGGGTGTTGTATTTAATGAACAGATGTTTTAACTCGGTATTCGAAAAGCTCAAGGACTTGCTCTTGTCCGAAAAAAAGGCGTCCACAATTGTTGCTTCCTTCTGCACCGACGTTTCACGGGATGGCGCAAACACTCCAAAAAATACATCCTTGGAGACTCGGAGTCATGACTGGTGTTGGTGTCACTCTTCTCGGTATCAACCTGGCTTGATGTCTCCCGCAACAGTCGAATTACATCTGTCTTGACTTTTTCTTGCAGTGCGTCAGCATCATCCGTGGAAACGTAATGCAGAAATTGTAGCCACGACGTCTTGAAGGAGGGATAAAGACATGATGCCATAACGCATTTCATGTTGTTGAAGCACTTGTTAAATCGTTTCTTCACCCCTTCAAGGACTTTCACTTTCAACTCTTCACAGGTCACAAGATCACTGATCTCGGTCAACTTCTTCCCGCAAATTGTGATGGTTAGAAGCAAGACTCCGTAATATGTCTTGGACTCACCCTGGAGAATGTCTAAAGCCTGGCAGATAGGCTTCATCACACGGAGATATTCGCCGAAGAAGTTGGCGTCAGCTAGAAAAGACCGAAACTTTGCAACTAAGCCGATTATCTAGCTGCTTGACCACGCCAGTATTGCAAAAAAACAAGCGTTTTTTTTTCAATTTAAATTAAAAAGTAGCGGGTAGCGGGAGTGCGACTGAAAAAAAGTAGCGCCTCTACCGCTACTTTGGAACAAAAATAGCGCCGCTACTGCAGCTGCTACTCCAACTAAAAAGTAGCGCCGCTACTGCCCACCTCTGCATTCTAAGGACTGCTCTCCAATCTCCATTTAGCAGCAACTAATGGATGGAATAATTTTTTGGTAACAAGACCAACAACCAAAAACTTCACTCTGTCAATCTCGGTAACCAGCCCTGCTTTAAAAGCCTATACTGTACAAGTATACTACCAGGAATAACCTATAGGTTATTATATCTAGATAGATCTAGGATTTGTCAGTCCGAGAATAAAGATTCCAAGCCAAACCAATTAGTGGGGTTATTATTATTATTTTCACATTTCTCACATTCAGCCAATCTTTTGCCTATCACAGTTTAGTAGCATTTTTTAAAATTTAATTTATTGTTCAGTAGTTTTTAGCCTGCAACAATGTGTTGTTGCATGTCACATTGCTTGTTAGCCTGTCAGAAGCACAGAGGATAAAACTCACAGTCCAGTTGAGCAAAAAGTCCTTGTAGTTACATATATAGTAGCAGTTTGAACAAGTTAGTAGTTGAAACAAGTGCATGTTAAAATGGGATCCTGTGTGAGTTGTCAAGGTAAAGAATGTGATCAGCAGATGGAACACTTGGAACAGCTATTTGAAGAAATTCTTTGCCTGTATTCTGTACCCAGGTTACAGTTAAGTAAGGTAGAAAGTATAAGTTGTCTGGACAATTTTCCTTAAACTTAGCTTATGTATTATGCTTCCAGATAAAAACTTGTGTAGCAAAATTGGACAGCCTCTCAGATTAATAATCATGTTTTTTCTTGCGCCTATTGGACTGGCATGCAGTACACTGATCACAGATGCAACAGAAAAACCAGCTAGAAGCAGCAAAGTGACAATGCGACATGTAGTCATTGAATCAGATACTCCCATTATTGATTGATTTATTCATTATCCTCGGACTGGGAAAGCTTCTTGCAGAGCTTAATCCTGGCAGTTTCGCATACTTGTAGAGGCTTTGAATCACTGACGCAGGCCCGGTCACCAAGATATATTGGTGTACCGTTAGGCTGAGTGTCTTGCCAAGACTTGACTGTGCTCTAACTCGGAATGGCCCGTTTCGGTGAGTCCGATCCCTTAACGGGGGATTTTTTCAATTTTTTTTGAAAATTATAGGGTACCGTAGCCTAATTATCATTGCCGTTTTAGGGTTAGAGGTTAGGAACTCACCGAATCGGACTCACCGAATAGTAGCAGACTCGCTCTAGCTAGAGCAGTGTCAAACTAACAACCTTTTAAGCAAGGGTCTCAAACTCAAATTGCTCCGAGGGCCAAATGAACACTTGTAAATTAATCTGAAGGCCGCAATACACAATGAGAAGTCAATAAACAAAATAACACAATTAAAACGCAATAAAAACAGGTAGTAAGAAAATACCAAGAACGATGGATTGCAAGAAAAAGTAGTTAGAACAAAGAGATGAAAAAACACTGTACAAATGCATAAAAACAAAAATTAAAAAAGAAGTCAAAGAAAACGACGTACGTGGACTCGTGGAGGGTAAAAGTCTTGCAATCAATTTTCAAAAGCTCGGAAAAAAACTGAACGCTTGAAGAACTGACTTTATAGCAAATACCAAGGTTGTTATTGCGATGACGACACAGTGAGTGAATAGGCCTAGGCAATGTAATTGTGATGTAACGATACGAGTTTCTTGCATGCAACAAAACAGCACAACAGTAGTGCTAAAAAGTCGTCTAAAGTTTGATGAGCATTTTCAGATTTTTTGAGCATTTTTAAAGTGCATTTTATCTTTCTAAATCTATAGAAAAAGTATGTTGTATATACTGTAATTGTTAATTATTTCAAAGTTTTAAAAAATGCATCGTGGACCGCACCAAAGCCCTCGGCCTCTTGCAATTTCTTGTTTGAGACCCTTCTATTTGAGCATTGTCATTTTTCTTCTTGCTTTTTGTTTAGACAGCTGTGCTGTGAACTTTTTTGTAACTGAATTATGTTTTAGAGATACCACCAGGGCTGTGGAGTCTGACAAACAGTTCCTTGGTATATAACTGGCCAACGCTGGATATGTCAAAATCCCTCTGACTGCTCGGTTTATGACTGGCCAATTGCGGACATGTCAAAATCCCTCTGATTCCACCGGAATGGCTCGTTTTGGCTAGTCCGATTCGGCTAGTTTCCTATTCGGGTACAGTCTTTCTCGGCTAGTTCCCTATTCGGCAAATTTTTGAAAATCCAACCATAATCCTTTTGTAATCCAACAAAATCTTTAAGTAAATCCAACAAACCAGCCGAAAAAGACTGCAGCCGAATCGGACTAGCCGAATCGGGTTTGCTACTATTCGGCGAGTGCCCTATTCGGCGAGTGCCCTATTCGGCGAAAGCCCTTTTCGGAGAGTTCCCTATTCGGCGATTTTTTTAATTTTTTTTAAAAATTATCGGGTACCGTAGCCTAATTATCATTGCCATTTTTACATCGTTTTAATGTCGCTAAACGTTGAAATAAGACCCTAACCCGTCACCCTCACCTCTAACCCGTAACCCCAACCCCTCACCCTAAAACGGCAATGATAATTAGACTACGGTACCCGATAATTTAAAAAAAAAATTCAAAAAATCGCCGAATAGGGAACTCGCCGAATAGGGCTCTCGCCGAATAGGGCACTCGCCGAATCGGATTAGCCGAATTGGACTCGCCAAAACAGGCTATTCCGAGCCGAATCGGACCAGCTGAATCAGACTAGCCGAATAGTAGCAGACCCGATTCCACAGCCCTGAATACCACCACAAATTTTTCATAGTTTTGTGTGATATTTTTCTGGTTAAGGTTGTTTGACACTAATTTTTTGGTTGAAATTTTGCAAGGTGATTCATTTTTCTAATTCATAAACCTTAAAAATTGAGAACAATCTGTAAGGCCACTTACTTTGCATTCTTAGATTCTCGCCTGTTTGTTTTGAAACCACAAATTTGTGTTGTTGGATTAAGATACTAAATAAAATCATGAACCAACAATCCAACATACCATACAAACGAAATTATGTTGAAATGTAATATGTTCAGTTTTTTTTTTCATTAAACTCTAGAGCTGCTATTTTCAGCAATTACTGGGCTCGTAAAAGTTGAATTAAGATATTATAAATCAGTTTTGACACAGTTTGGTTAAATAGAAATAAATACCGTATCTGTGTGCCACTTCAAAGAACATCGGTTCGACACTGCATCCAAGCATGCGGCTGAGTGTCAGCAAGACACTTATTGAGAGCAGCTGACTCAATGACTGTATGTTCCTTTGCTGGTCCTGCATTATGTTATCTGTTGTATTACACTTGTAATTGCACTGCACTGTAGGTTGTCGCAATGGGTCAAAACATGATTATAAGATTTTACTGTTTGCTTTATTTTGATACTGTATGAAGCAACAACACACAAAGCAAATTTTATTTCTTCTGCTTTTATCTCTGAAGCCTGATTTGCTGTAGTGCGTTAAAATGACCCAATAATTTGGCTGTGCAAATCAACCCTCTCTTCCAAAGCTTTGATCAACTTACATACTTTGCATAATGTTTATCATAATTACATTCTCTAAACAATGTCAAATGTTTATAATGAAAATATATTAGACTTTCTGATGGTGATAGCAAAATATTGTATTCATTGAGTTCCTTGGAATGTTAAACTGATTATAATGTTTAAATCTTCCAAGAAAGCCTCTTGTATGGAGCCGAAATGCAATTCCCGTATGTTAGTTAATCATGGAAATGAAGTCAGGTACAATTATGATTCATAGTTGCTTTCAATCTTATTAATTTTTGCTTCCACAAAAACCAATTTGTTAAATGCCAATTTTTTTTACCAAGCTTAAAGGGAAGTAATGATGTCATGTTTTAAAAGACAACTAAAAGAATGAATTTGATGTTGAAGAATGAAGATATGTTTACAAGGGACATGTGTTATTCTGTGGTGTTATCCATTGAAGTTGACACCAGTGGTTTTAAGTTGTTTTCTGCTTTAGTTAGTTTTATCTTTTATAAGATTTTACCAAAGCTATATTATAAGATTTTGTTTTTAGATCTGGCATTGCACGCCTTACTCGATCAACTTCATTTTTAAGTCCTTTGGCAATATTTGATCATGGAATTATGGTAATTTTTTAGTTTACCAGCATTTTATTAAATTATTTAAATTTGTTTTCATAACTTTAATTGAATGACTAAAGATTTGGCATAATGCGAAAATGAAGGAAAGCTTCATTAAAGTTTATTCATCAAAAAATATTAATCAACATCAACATGTGGGGCTTAAAGAATAAAATTAAAGCATTTTCTTAATGTGAGGAGCCTTTATTTTTACATGTAGTATTCTTTTTGTTTTACGGTATCGTAGTGTGATGTTGTACTGAATATGATGAAAGAAATCTGAATCAAAAATGTCTGTTGAAAAGCTCTATCTTGGCAGTTTTGCAACACTTGTGGGGACAATGAATTCCGTGGACAGAATCAGCCACTAAATTTAATAGTGGGAAGTTTTTAATTGTTGCTGTAGGTTATTGGTGCATGTTGTAAATTATCCTATCTACTTGGTCTGAAATTTCTTTTGGAATTATTTTGTTCAACTGCACAGTGCACATGTCTGGAGTACAACTGTCACTTAATTTCGTCCCTTTTTTGCATACACAACCCAACGTTTGTCGATTAAGCTATCAGTACTGTATAGGCAACTTTGAAAAGTGGTATTGACAGTTGACACAGTACCTTTATATATTTTTTTAAACATTTAACCTAACAAGAAATCCTAAACTCACATTAAAGGTTCTGTTTCAGTAGTGGCACTGATGCAAGTTTTTATTTTAGGCCTCAAGTAGAAAACGACGGCAACTAGAGATTGAAAACGAGGAAAATGACAATTTGAGTGTGAAAAGCTTGCAAGTGAACAACACTTTCAAGGTAAACCCGAAGCTGCAACGATGTTAAGCACTAATTTGTGGATTGAGAATCAATTAAGTTTAATTAAATTCTTTCTTGAATTTTATTTAATTTTAAAACATCTATTGTAAAAAGACGTTGTTCACGGAAGTTCGATCTACATCTTTCTGCTTGTGACATGACAAACAAGCAGCTGCCTCAGTTGGCAAAGAAGACAGCAAACTCGAAATACGTCGTTGAACTTCTTAATAAAGTTGCAATTTGAAGAGGTTTCATCTTGGTTCATCGAACACTGAAGTGCCATCGTTTTATTAATTGTCATTCGTTTTCGACCTGTTGAAAAAGAAAACTTGTTTTTTTCACTTTCTGAAAGCCTCCTGAAACAGGCTACCTTTCCAAATTTCTCTTTAAATACGAATAATTTAACATTTAGGTGTGTTTTTTTTCTCGAGGTTCGGTTTTGACAGTCTTTATTCCGCTTTTTTATGATGCTACTCACAGGGGGGACCGCGTGGAGGTGGCTGTGTTGCTGTTCTGTTGACCTTGTTACAATGGCGTGATTAGTTTACAGAATTATTATTTCTGTTCCAGATCGATGTAGGCTATATGTAAAAAGGTTAAATGATAATACCGCAATTTATGCAGTACTAGCACAAGACAATAGGTTGCTGTTTCTGGTGCATATTTGCACTACAATTAAAGAATTACAATAACGAATGATACTGGAGGCAGCTGAGCAGCTAGTCAACACGGTTTGTTGACTTCACGTGAAACAATATCCCTTTGAACCCTGCTGTCGCACTTTCAACGTTTAAATTTCACCTTCACCCGCCACAAAATGATCTTGCGTATGCGACTGTGCGTGCGCTTCAAGTTGAAGCGTTTCGTCGTTGTTTTGAAGACCGAAAATAATTGAAATCTAACCACTTGTGTTGGGAACTGGCCACCTCTTTGAAGTAAGACTTCACCGAAATGCTCAGATGTACTCAGCAAACATTCAACGAACTTGTGATGTGAGAACTGCAGTTTCATGATAATCCTCGAGATTATAATTCTGTGCTGCTTTACGATTTAACCTTTAAATTGATTTTAAAAGTTGCTAGAGTACCGGTGCAGTAAATAAAAGACAAAATGTATCTACAGAAATATTTAACGCAATCACACATTAAAAAAGGAATTGAAATTTACCGGTCTGCGTCAGATAGGATTTTAAATTAATGATTTAACAGACAACTAAGTGTTTCAACCTTCAAGTTAAGTAAGACTTATAAAAATTGTTGTGTTGTATTATGTTTAATTTTATTTCTTATATCGTGATATGAGAATGGTTTATTGCAGACTACTTTATCTGCCGACGCCGTTTCAGGTACCGGTATTGCTGTGTTATGAAAGAAAGCATCCTCTTTTACCTCAATAGCTCTTTACGTAGGTGGATTCCAATTAGCACCTTCTAAGTTTTGTGTCAAATCATTGTAAAACAATGTCGGTTAACCATAAGCTAAACACATCATACTTTGGAGGTCTGGATAGTGTGAGCTTTTTTTATAAGTTGCGACAGGCTTTGCAGCTGCAGCAACTAGTTTTGTGTTACGTCAACTAAGTGAGTGCATTGTTTTTCATAAAACTTTATTAAAGCCTAAGTTTGCACCATGGTTCGGGTTATCGCACAGGAGAATTGAGTTCAGAGTTAGTGATAGCAAGCATTGACTTTGAAATCCAGATCGTAAAATTTTATGATCTGCTTTAAACCTTCAACGTCGCTTTATTTCTTCTTGGTATGCCAGTTAAATCTTGTTTTATTTGCTCTTGGAAAATATATGATGTCTTTGAATCTTTATTCACTTTTTAGTTGGTTTCGTCTTAGCTGAATAGTTTCAGTTGCTACGACCTGCAGCATAGCTATCGATAGATTGAATGAGAACAACTACTCAGCATAGCACTCAGAACAAGAATGTTTAAAAACAAGATGTAGTTGTGTCTTGTGGTTACTATGGTGGTTCAGGATAAAAAATGCTTTGTTTCAAACTAAAAAAATTTTCTTGCTTTTGTTTCGAATCTATCAGATTGAGAAGAATTACGTTTCAGAGCAAAATTAGCTTTTCATAAAGTTAATTTTCGACTACAAATAATGAACTACCCTATTGTCACAAATTTTGAACTACCCTATTCTCACAAACAATTAGGCTATATACTTGATTGATTTTCTTACATGAATTGCTTAAATACACCATGCTACACCATGATCTTCCGATCTCAGTTTTAAGTTAGGCTCTATGTGTGGCTAGAGAAAGGTACGTTCTAAACGTATACTGCATAGCGAAAGTCAGGCTTGGAAAACTGAAGTTATGTTCAGAAGCGTGATAACCATTAAGAGAGTGGAGATAGTTTATTTCAGGTTTTTGTCTGCTCGATACAAAACATTTTTATTTAATTTTCTAAAATACTACAGTTTTACAGCTACAATGTATTGTTCTTTGTAAAAAGTAGTGATGATTTTACTTGGTATTATTCTTTGATTTTTTTTGTACTTGCTGTAGCATGATACCAAACAGAATGTTGTTTTACTTTGCAAAATGTTTTTTTTTTAACTTTTTGAATATCTGTTATTTCGTAAAGTATTACCGTTTCAACAAGACAGTGACCTTTGTGAGTTTATGTAGAACTTTAAGTTGAAGATTTTTTTCTCTTACATCTCACGTTTGATACGACCGAAATTATTAAAGTGGTTTCGGCAATCAGTACCCACGCAATCTATCTTTTGCAGGAGGGAGCGCAAAATGAATCATCGTTTGCCATATTGAATAATTTTGAACGGTGTCATTGCTGAGAGCCAGAAGATTACTGATCAGGCCTAACCACGCTTATTTTTTGGGTAAATGTTTTTTCATTTTGGGTTCAGCAGGCTGCATTTGAATGTATGCCGTATGCGTACAGGACGCACAGAAAAAGTCACACAGTAGGTCAGTCATCAGGTTGGTTATGTAGCCACCACACTCTTAATGTGACAGTAAGTTTTACAAATACGCGTGCAATAGCATATCTCGTGTGTGGATCAATAGCCTCTGGGGCAGGACGGTCCTCATCAAACGTTTTGGTGGTGAATGTTTTGGAAGTGTATATCCACTATTGGCGCTGCTGCGCTACGTTTAAGAGGGGAAACCTCTTTAGAAAAAATGTTTTTGCGGAGCTGGCATTTCACATTCTTACTCATGCATCATACATTTAAATAAAAGCATTTATTCAAAGAAGAAGCTGACTCAAAAATGTGCACTTGATTTCTGCACATAAAAAATCAAAAAAAATCTAAAAGCTCAAATTTCTTTCAAGATATTTTTTTTGTAAATTTCTGTGAAAATAATATGGCTTGAAATAAATACGTTAATGGAGGCTTTTTGATGGTACTGCTATTTTGCATTCATTAAATGCTGGCATTTGCACAACAATCTAACCTCTTAGTGTTATTTATTAAGAATCGATTTCGCTATAGTAATAGCATCTTCAGCTACACATGTAAGAGGCTTTTTGAAAAATAATGTTTCTGTAGTAAAATATAATATTTTTTGGTAGACGCACTCTGAATTTTAAAAGTTTACCTGAATTTTTAGCCCTACTAGCCTTCACAGACAAAATTTTTCATAAACGCTCCATTAATGGATGGCTCTACCCCCACAAGCATTGCTGTAAAATTTCAGAAAAATTGGATAAGCCGGCCTCTAAGCTCCTTCATTTTTGCGGCGACCAAGTATGCCTGCCAAAGCTCCTTCCCAGCTACCAAATTCTTGCACCCGGTAGCCAAAATGAAAAATCCGTTAAATTTTTTTTTTTCATAATTCGTTAATTATTATCGTGTTTTTGCGTTCATTCAGGTAAACGCAGCGTAAACAAGCCTTGAAAACGTATTTGCAGTTGTATTTAACCCATATCCCCCTGAATCCGAGTTTTTTTGTGCATTTCTTCAAGATAGTTTTAGATATCTGTAACTTGAAAGGAATAAATGTTTTTTCAAAAAAATTTTTTTTTGTAAAATATAGATAATTTTACTTTTGTCAGTCTACTCTAAACTGACGCTAGGAGCAGGAGGGTATAGGTAAAACAATGCAAGATTGCGTTACTTTAATTGTTTTATGTTCAAATACAAACTGTTTTTCGCAACAAATAAGCCAACGAACAAAAGTATCAACAGTTTAGATTAAAAAAAGCAAACGAAAGCTATCATTAAAAAAAAGTAACGTTAGCTTAACATGTACACCCAAAGCTTGCTTAAATAATAGCCTAGCCCCAAGTCTAGTTTATAACTAAAAAAATTTAATGCTAAACTAAGTTACTTTGTTGATTGCAAATGGTATTTGAATTAAGAATTTGTATTTTAAGGAGGTGTGCCCCCTTAAAAGGCTTGCCATTGTGGTTTCCGACAAACAACAAACTCTGTCCGGAATTTCACCTTTTATTCAAAATCTCGGTCTACTTATGTTGGTCACTGACAATTATTTACATCTTATTACGTCACTTCCTTCGTAGATACAACTGCAATGGTGCGTTATACAGTATAAGTATTCAGATAGCGTGCGATTACAATTCTCCTGTAATTGATATTTGCATGAAATCGTGTTTCTGAGCTGCACCGAAAGCGAAATTGTCTGTATCGGAACACCTTTTACATATGAACCAGATATTCCAACATCAATTGATCCGCCAAGAGAGATTGCGGAGTCAAAGTTGGTTGTGTTGTGTGTGCTCTTGGCAATTGGCACTAGCCCCTTTGAAGCTGCTAGCGTTTTTGACAATTAGCAAAAACGAGTCTGCCTGCAGGTTTACGCGTTTATGCGATCATCCTGTTTTAACATGTCTTACAGTCTTTTTAACGATTGCAGACGTTTATTAAATGTAAAATGGACGTTATAAGTTGGGAACTAGCTTGAAGGTCGTTCAAGGTAGATCTAATCAGCTGCTTTATTGGAGAACCAGCTTTCAGCGTGATGGTACTTTTATGCATTGCGTGGTGCAGCGTTTCTGGCGTTATTAGGGACATTACATTAACTGTTCTGAAGGAGATATTACTTGAGTTATCTATTTTATCTGAAAGGTTAGTTGAGATGAGTGGAAGAAAGGTGTTATATTTTGTATTGACCAGTGAAAATACAGCCGTCACAGCAATTGTCAGCTGCAGACCTAGTTTTTAACGAACAGAAAAACAAACAAATGAACGTGTGCATTTAATTTTATTTGAGTTTCAAAAACATCAGAACTTCACAAACTGTTTAACTTATGGTAGTGCGTTAATTCTACAGCACTTTTATTTTTAACTCAGCATCCATGTTATTGATGCCACTAGCAATGGCATGTGATTTCAGGCATGCACCAGTAAAAAGGGATCTTATATTTTGGTTAGGCTACATTGCAACACTATTGTTATGTATGCAATCAGCGCTTTTTCAAACTTATGCAGCTTACTGCGCCGTAATTTGTGAATTGTTTGGATGAAAGCTGCTTTATTCAGGCGGAAAGGCTATGAATTATCCAACCATAATAATTGCTACCTGTATGAAAATTCGTAAAAAATATCGCAGTACGATATCAAGCATGCTTTTGGTTTTAGTTGTCAATATATTCTTAGCTACTTAATGACACTGCTCGACGGAAGTTTGTCATTACATTACTTTTATACGTTAATCGACTTCAACAAAATCATGACTCAAATCCATGTCCTCAAACGACCCTCCGTTGTAAGCTAGCCTAAATGTTATCATGTTATCTGTTAGGACGTTTTATTCTCTTTTCCTCGCTTGATAACAAGGTGTCTGTAAGTCTGTTGCTTTCGTTGTCGACCCGTGGTGACGTCAGAGAAGGCAATTTCGATCGCTTTGCTTGTTACCGAAGCAATTAAAAGGAAATCCATGTTTGAAGCCTTGCTACTGTCTCTTGTCCATTTGATTAAATTTGTTTACGGCAAGCTTGCTGTTATCAATGCGACTTCAAGCAACATTATGCTAGAATTGCTAGATCAATAGCCAATGTTCTTGTAAACAGAGTCCTCCCTTATCTTAAGGACTTTCAATTAAAATTTTGTAAACTTTTCACTTCCAACTACCAACACCACAGCTTAGTAAACTAAGATACAGTGATCACATCTGTTGGTCATTTTTGGCGATTTGTTTTGCTTCAAAAGTGATGCACTTTATGCTTTGATCAATTAGGATTTGCTTTTTAACGTACATAACATCAGTAAAAAATCATCATCTCACTTTGCTTTTTTTAGCGAAGTGTTCAGTTAGTCAAATTTTTTGCGTCTCTAAACTTTAATTCTCTTTGCTAATGGTTTTACAATTGAAAACAATACCCATAGAAGATTGTGTTACTCTAATACTGCACACACATTGACTTAAACTGTTTCAAAACAAAGCGTAGCGTGTGCAAAGGTAGCACTTGCGCATAAACCACCCTCACAGTAAAATCAGTCATTTTTTCATTGATTCAACGTCTGTAAACGCTAAATCAATTTAAAAATGACGAATTTTACTACCTGGGCGAAGCTTGTTTGAAGTACATTCACCCAAGCGTGGAGGCCAGCACACTTAGACATTCGCAAACAAACTATACTTAAAATGTTTTAAAAATACTTTGTTCAATTGCTTTCTTCTAATTCCTAGTTTGTGTTTTTCTATTGTAAACATAGAACTTTTCAAACGAGCGAAACGAGCACTAATTATGAATTACGATTGATTTGTTGATTGTATTTGTGGTTGGACAATGGACATATCTCGTTCAGCGAATGAGTCTTACAGCTAGCCAATATTTAAACTGTCTGCTGTTACAATTAACCACAAAACAAATTTATTGCAGGGTCTCTCAGCAACAGGAATGCAAAACAATAAAATAATCCCTCTTTGTGGCACAAAAGCATTGGTAAATTGACATGGAAGACAGGCCAATGTCTTTTGACTCCATTTTTTTCTTTAAATTAACACGACATGTTACGAAAACAAATACTGTACAGTGTTATGGTTACTTGGTTAGGAAACGCAGCATTGTTGTTTTGCAGTGATGGCACTAAGTGCTTCTATCCCACGACCGCTTTCAATTCGAAAACCCATATGGCCACCCGTGTATTGCTTGTTTACGTAGACGCTTGTCCCACAATACAACCTAATTACAGTAGGATTGCTTGCATGTGTTGGAAAGGAACGGGGCTGATAAATTTTTCTTGTGCGGTTGCGTTCAATACCAAGGGCACCACTCAATAAATCATTGGTTAGTTAATTGCTTTAGTGTCTTCAAGGAGATCAAAACTGTTTAATAACCGCACTTGTTCTGAAATGTTGCGTTGGTCTGCAGCGAAGACTACCACCCAGGCTTGGAAGCGGAAATTTATACAATTATACATCTATGAGATTGTTTTGCAAAACAACGCTGCCAGAAATTTGAGCTGATTGTTTATTTCATATCCTTGTGTTCAAGTGCAGATTTTCTTGCAGACGTTTACAGTTCAGATTCCATGCGGTTAGTATTTACTAGGCATCTCATATTTTTTGATTGATAGTTTCGCTGGACAAAACCAAAAATGGATTATTTCGAATTCGTTTGCAGGGTTTATCAACTTTACAGGCGTTAGTGACGTAATCGAAAACTGTTCAATGTTCAGTGGTCACGTAGTCACAGTTTTCTTTTTCCACCTGTTTGTTTTCAGGTTTGTTTGTTGAGTGAGCAGCAATCCTAATTTCTGAAACACAAACATGATGTAATTGCAGTTGTCTGTTCGAACAGTGTTGGTAAAATGAAGCAGGTGAAATTGTTTCCGTGGTTCATCATAAGGTCATCAACGCAAGAATCACAACTAATTTACAAGAGGAATGCAGGCTGATGATTTGGGGCGTTCTAGTTGATTGATGCAAATTCTTGTAAGCTTGCACCGGGTTTATTCAGTGGTCAAACTTGTTTTTGTTATTGGTTTTTTATTGTTAGACGTTGAACTAACATTACCGGACAATTGTTGCCTGACTTATGATTTTACTGTTTTAAATTTCCAATAACTTGTTGCAACCGAACATCGTGCGTAGATCGCAAAATCAGCTTTTTCGCACTGTAACTTATAAAAAAGGATGAAGAGGTGACGTTTTTGGATGTCTATTTTTATAGCTGCGTATTTCCACTAAATAGGCACCAATTCAAAAATGAGACGATAGAATATTTCCAGTGAAAAATCTAGCCGTGGTCCAGTCTACTTGCAAATTATATAGCTCGTGAAAGTTTCATGCTCTCGCTTTACATGTTCCTGTTGTAAACTCAGAATCCAAGCCAGCAGAACCCAGGCAGTCCCTTGGTTGGTAGTACAGCATTTCTCAAGAACGTGGTATTTTTGCTAACTTTTGTTTGGCCATATTACCAAATCTGCGATTCCTCGGATGAGTTGCTTTGTGGCCTTGACTACGTGAGACTGCAGTTTAATTGAAAGATGGAATTAATCCCTTTGCTCTGCTGGACAGATAGTGAGTGTCAAGAAAACTGTCTCATTTGGCTCATTATATTTCTTTCCAGGAGGCAATGTTTTTGCGTACATGCGCATAGTTTGAAACCATGTGGCTTTACAATGTCACTGTTCGAGTGCAAATCTTAAAGTTTTCAATTCTGTGGAATGCAGCTTTGCTTTGGTTTCGTTTAAGACCATGGCGACCTCATTAAAATTCCAACTATTGTGATATTTTTTGCCTTTGTGAACCATTGAAGCTTCATTAATTTCATGTCAGTTTAAATGTTTCGCACACCACAAAATACAGGTTTTTACTTGTTCTGGAAGAGAGAAATGCAGAGGCTCTATCGGAGTTTGCTTTATTTGTTCGTTTTACGTATTTTTCAAATTTTCTTTTTTACATCTGTAGCTGAAGATGCTATTACTATAGCGAAATCGATTCTTACTTAATAAATAACACTAAGAGGTTAGATTGTTGTGCAAACGCCAGCATTTGATGAATGCAAAATAGCAGTACCCAACATCAAGAGGTTTTTTTTACCTTGGTAACATTTCACGCACGGAATTATATTTTGCTATTCAGCTAGACGGTAATAATGCATTTGTTCGATGCAAATCTCATCTGATTTGTTTGTTTAGTATTAAAATATCTTACTCTATTGCTGAATGTGGTCTCGTATGTTTTTAGTAATTTCTGAAGTAGTGTAGCACCCACTATAGACTTTCCATATGAAATTATTTTTAACAATTTATTTTTATATTGTTTGCGTAAGCTTGTAGTGATGTTTGTCAGACTTTTATGAAAGGCAAATGGCCCTGGCAAACTTAAAAACAGCATCGTAGATTTTATATTTTTCATCTTTATATACATCGCTTTATATTTTGATGTATGCTTAAATGCTTGCAAGTAAAGATACTGTAGAATAAAGTGTAGGCTATTTATTTCGAAAGCTTGTGCAGTTTAGAGGAGTCGGTTTGAGAGAATGATGTTGTGACGAGCGTTTTGAGACGTTCTGCTAAGATTGTGATGACATAGCAGTGCAACGTAATTATGATATCATGTCAGCACCTCTGGGTAATAACGATAAATAATAATCAAGCCAGCGTAATGACATATTTTCGTTTTCTGCGACTTTTCACTGAAGCAACCTATTTATTATTTTACCTGAGACATGTCAGCATTCTTCCAGCCCTAGATTGCTGTGTTCATCGAGTTTAGAATTCACGTTTAGGTGTTGAGCTTTATATCTCATCTTGTGATATTGTAGTAATATAAAATGGGCAAATTTTGTTAGCTGGTAGCTCACAGAAACACTAGGTTTTGTGTTGAGAAGTCCAACGCAGGTTTATATCATTAAACTGTCAGACTTTTTTCGCAAAAGTTTTAAAGGCAGAATATCAGCTTGTCTGTAAAGTGTAAACAGTCTGGGAGAATCCTGTGTGGAGTTCACTGGCATTCGAAGTTGCTAGGAAAATCACTGGTAAAGTGTAAAAACACATTACGTAACCACTGAATAATTTTCTCCAATTGTTCTGGCAGTTAAGTGAAAAACTAAACCAGTTCCGATCTGCCGATAATAACCGGTGTTTCCTACTGTGATGACCAGGCTGATGATTCACTAAGAGAGGCATGGGGCCAAATCAGAACCCTTGCGAGTCTTCGTCCACAAATTGTTTCTTTTTTGAGAGTTTTTGTTTCCACTTGATTTATACTAATGTTCTTGTTCTGTTTTTCAGATTTCGTGCTTCCACTGTCACATTGGCAGAACATTGATTTTATTATATGATATTGTATTGCTTTTAACCCTGGCATTGATCTAGTTTTTGCGCTAGCACTTTTACAAGAATAAATTATCCAAATCATATAAACCCAGCTAGCAATTCATTCTTTTTTCACGTCAACTCAAGGTTTGCAGACGTTAAATTATTGTAAAAAGGGCCGATTGGCTTGCTGGTCATTTCATGATTTGATAATGCCAAGCAAATAAACAGGCCCTCATTATTTTATTGACGATCAGTTGAAACCACTGATATGTTGAAATTCCCACAGAGGTTAATTGTTATTGATTTTCATTGATTCAGACACTCGACTGGACTGATAGATTTCCTCATGCGTCACGCAAGTCTAAATGCGCTTGAGTTTAGCCTTGCTAGATTTTGTTTACATTTTGTCAACGACAAATAGACGAAAAAGGTTTTGATGTGATGTCCATTGTGTTTACATACAGGCGTGTGGTATCGTGGGTAACCTAATACGTGCTTTGTCGCCTGAAATCACGGAGTCAATATCACCAAGCAGTTTTTGACTTTGAAAAGAAAAACCACAGGAAGTGACTAAACATGTGTTTCAATAGAAATTGTCAGTTACTTTAGTTCTTTGTTTGTTGAACGATGTTTGATCTTTAGCAACAGCTAAAAGTAGCTTAACGTTATAACAAACTGAAGCCTACGGATTCCACTTCGTGTCACGAATTTTTTTACCAATACATTCTTATTTTTGTTTTCTTTTCTCGAACAGCAACTCTCAGATTCATTTTCACCATTGTCGTCTAGTTCAGCCCTTTTATATGACATATTACTGTTTGATTTTAAACTTGTTGTCTTCTGATTTTGTCCGGTCATTTCCGATCTTCGTCATCAAATCTGGAAAGACCTTACATTATTACATAGACGACTTGTTTCAGTTTTGCTTCAGATTAGAACACGAATTGACAGGTGACACCTGTAACCGACAGAGTACGAGTCAGGCTTTAAAACAAGAATTAGTTGACCTATTTTGTCACCGTTGGTAAGCTCGCGCAGTTGACTGATAACAGCGTATCTTGTTTCCGTGCACTTCCATAAATTCAAGCTTTTAATCACAGAGAGGTGAGGTGAGTTTATACAGTATTGATTCTTTAATGCGCCAACGGTAGTGAACACCCGTACGGAAACGAATACGTTTTCGTTTTGCTTTGTATTGAGTTGACACCCGGTTGCCAACTTGGATTAGGGTATTAAACTGTAGTGGTCAGGGAGAACTGTAATGCTTTTTTGTACCATATTTGTTCAACATACGAAACACCACTTGAAGTGAAGTTGCACAGCACTGTGAGCTGGCACTATTATAAAAAAAGTTTTTGATCTCACCAAGCGCTGATGACATTCCACTTGTTTTGTCAATATGTACTTAATTTTGTGTGTAAGGTTTGACAAGTTTACATAACCTTCGTACCTAAGCGCTTAGCATCATGTAGGGCGGGTGTATGCCAAGTAGCCACCCAACTATACCTTTATGCTTAATGGATAGTTTGAATTTGGTTAATTTCTATCGGCAGGATTTTGCAGAAAAGTTTCATTCCAAGAATTGATGGTGTAGACATGAGGACAATTAAAATTCAAACGGCAATACAAGACCCATAGCTTTTTTGAGCAGGCAGTGTTATGACAGAAACCTTTGGATGTTTATGTTTTATTTATTTGAGGAAACACGCCTGAAAGGAAGTTCTATAAATCTGCACCAGCGAACCCAAATCCCGATAGATCTCCGATTTCAATAGTTTATGTGGGATTGAACACAACTAACTCAAGTGCTTTTGTAAATCCTCCCTTGGCACAAGTTTACTGCTTATTTTTGTACAGTTCAATCAATTATTGAATGAATGACGTCATTTTAGTTGACTCAATACCTTGTCCCCGGTCATGGGAAATTCTGCATTGGTCTGAATTGCTCCACATTGCAATTGCTGACTAATTAACTGTTCTGGCTTACGTCGTTACGCGAGTACCCACTCGTGTTGGTACCGCGTGTGGTTACGGATAGTAGCCTACGTGGTCAGTCTCAGCCACTTGAACAAGATAATTTTTAGTTTCAGATTGGAAAGTAGTCGTATTTTTAATCCTTTACCATAAAAAAAAAAACATTGCAACTTTTTTCCAGATTCACAAGCCTTAAGTTAAATTTGCAATAATAGCGTGACGTGGTTTCCATGGACAGATAGACAGGCAGTGGATGAGTTTACATGTTGCAGTGTTTCAATTTGACTTTTAAATCAATATAAAAAAGGATTGATATGCAGGCCGGGAAATTGAATCCGCAGCGTCATGGCTCTGTCATTGAGAGGGAAATATTAGCATGAGTTTTGTGAGCATTTGTCCCGTAATTGCAGCGTGTAACTATGCCCATTGTAAATGGTTTGTATAATTTGTTAGACAGTTATATAGATGCAGCGAACCCAAAATTTTTATCCGCACACCGCACCGCAACTGACTCATCTATCCGCGCACCGCACACCGCAAACCGCAATTTTTCTGGAACTTTGACACTGCACCGCACCGCACACCGCAAATCACAAAAATTTAAAAAATATTTCAACGCATTTGTTTAGAAGTCAATTGTAGCAAAAAGCACCCATGGCATATAACTGGTAACCTACCTACCAGTACAGTTGTGCACTAATTGGCTAGGCTAACCAGATCATATTCTCTTATCTGCAATGCATTTAAGCTCTAAGACATAATACAAACTAAGACAAATAGAATGTTCCTGGATCCAGTATCAGGACTTTTGAACACTTTTTGTAAGCAATAATGCAATTTTAATGTCAGTGGCTATATGAACTACACACACAAGAGTAAAACTTATAGCCTGAACTCACTAGGCTAACTGTTATAGTAACTAATGCGGTAGTTGCGCTAGGCCTATGGCCTGGTAACTGGGAGCTGAGCTTATCAGCTAGGCTATTAACCAAAAACATTCGTACAGCTTCCCTGACAAGCCAGCCCCAAAACCCTGTCAACTGCAAGCCATTTGCATAGCTTTCCAGCTTAGGGTTTCCGAAGAAAAAAAAACTAATCCGTGTTTCCAATTTAAATTTGAAGTTTCATAACTGATTTTCTTGAAAAGTTGAAAGTTTACGTTTACGAAAGTTTAATTTCTTAAAATTTTACGCGGCAAGCGGCGCGGCACGCGGCGAAAAAGTCAAAAGCGGCCGCGTACGCGGCACGGCGCTGCGCGGCTTGCATCACTAGACAGTTGTCTTGTCGTTGTTTCACCGCTGGTATTACGCTTAAAATAACTGCTGAGAATGACTGGTTTTTTGTAATTAAATTAAATTTTGCGAGGTTTGAAAGACTTAGCTGAGAAAATGAAAACGGTTCTGGTCTCATTATTTGAAGCCAACTGTTGCCAATCAGCAAGTTCAACGTTGAATCAGACGTTGACAACTTAAAGGTCTTCAGACATCGAATTCATGTAAAAAAAAAACTTTTGGTACGTGTTGTTTCATCAATGTAAAAATGACGGAATTTGCAGTGTGGGCGTCTACACATTCTGTGAACTAGGCATCAAAGATCAAACCAATTCTTTTTATATCGATTTAACATCTGCTGATGTAGAATTGATGTAAAAAATCTGATTTGCTCGCTGGGGAACAGCTGTGGCCTTGCCATATTGTCAATTGATCTATTTCAAATTTGAAATAACATAAGACGCATCGATATATACCTATTTACGATTGTATGGTTTAGTTATTGTTCATGATCAACCATTATTCATTATCATTATCTAACGGTAATTGGTAATAGATAGATGGTAAGATTTGCTTTCGCTCATTGGGATTCAAAACCTATTCGGACTGTTCATACGTTGTATAAATACTGGCACTTAATAACTGGAGTACTGTGACGTAATATCACAACATAAATTGATTACAGCACTTGATTATTTATTTTGAAGTGATGCCAGAAACTTCAAGCCATGCAAATCAAGCCGTATGCCCTTAGACACGGGTCGCTTTGTATTTTTACGTTTTACTTTGCGTGAGATGTTAAATTCAGCCATTCAATTAAAATAAATTAATTTTACTAAAGTTTCTTGTGACATGAAAAGCTAATCAAGTTACTTGTACAGAACTCTATAGCGGAGACAACAGTGACAGAAAATACAAGGCCCAGTTACTTTGAAAGAAGATTGATAGCAGTTATCTGGGTTCTATTTCAAAAATTGGAGAAAAGTTGGTCAGAAAGAGTTGTTATTCTAGCACTTTATGGTTGCTCATTCATTAAAAAAAACTTGAAAAAGTTAGCGAAATCTCTTACTGATCAAGATGAGACAGGTGAATCATTGTTGAATTGACCGGATTGTTTGTGACTTCAGACAGGAAAAAAGTGTGACCACGGAGGTGGAATTAAAGCGTGGTTTACAATTTTTTATGCAGACTGAAAGACAGGAACTACGTATCTGTATGGTCAGTTATTTTTTAACTGTTTA
The DNA here is from genome assembly GCF_918807975.1 of Aplidium turbinatum. NCBI lineage: Eukaryota > Metazoa > Chordata > Ascidiacea > Aplousobranchia > Polyclinidae > Aplidium > Aplidium turbinatum. The sequence continues at coordinate 19,534,314 of NC_137484.1, read as the reverse complement.
TTTATACTGTAGTTACTCATTCTGCGCTTTTCACCTTGCCTACGTATAGTTTCCCCACCATGATCATACTTAGATACTTTTGCACACGGAAAAGTTATAAATTCGGTATCTAATTTCAGAAAACGAAGTCTATTGAGAAAAGAAAGTAAAACTAGTAAAGTACTTGCAAGTTCATATTTCACGAAGTTGCGCTGAAGATGATTGCTGGCAGAATGTTAGTGATTGTTCACTTTCGGTTAACTCTGTGGTGGATAGGATACTCGCTGTTGAGTCAGTAGGTGTGGTTTTGACACCCCACCAGCCACATGAAAAACCTGATACAAATGCAGCTGCTCTGAAATTGTAGGTGTTACATGATCTTGAAAGTTGTGGGATGGTAAAACTGGGTGAGATTTACTCTTTCGACTGCAGCGTGGATTGAAATAAGAATATTCTTAACAGTTAGTTAAGTTGAGTAGTTCAAGTCTTACGCGAAATAGTTTGTCTTTGCTTGACTTGATTAAGGGATGATTTAAATTGAAGTGTATCTTCACTTTTTTGGTGTTTAGTGACGAGATACCTCCATGCTCCTGAAGCGTTTGTTTTCCACCATTGTGCACATTGAAATGGCTTTTCTTTTCAAAGTCGTGAAAGGCAGCTGGTTCTACCACTGCACAATCAGCCTGTCAGTATAATGATAAACCTGACACTGTTGATTGAGATGAAAGAGGCTGGATAAAACAGCGTCTAGCGTTATCGAGGATTTACTCTGCTTGGCGGTGCATTATCACGTTACGTGTCAGGTTATTTAAAGCTTTGCTGTCATTCGATGCGATTGCTATTTATACTTGTTCAAGAATACTTACGATGCTACCTTTTGTACGGGCAATTGCAAAAATCGTTATTTTCTAATTAGATTGAGTTATTACCACTGCTAACCTGAACCATTAAAGTAACACAGTTTAGAAATCACGGCTTCGATTACACGATGCAAGGAGCAATTTGTGCGCATGGTTGAATACGAGGTTCGTATTGCAAATGTTAAAAATAGTCCATGCACAGAGAAATGACTGCTCTCACGTGCCTCGGGCACTACAACTTCAACCACCGGTTACAAATCCGTTTGGATATCAGGTATTATCTTTCTATCGCTTTCTACACACGAGAACTTCAAGTTAGATAGGTTAATGATGGTGTTTGATAAGTTAGCAGCTTTTCGGCAGTGTTCGGTTTGGTGAGCTTGTTAATGACTTGGATCTTCGAAGATAACTGAGCGACGCAATATTCAATGCAATATATTTTGTGATGATACAATAGAGATAGTTTGTTTCTACAACGTAATCTTTGCTAGTTCTGAAAGGATTCCCATGTGAACAAGTCAGGAGTTGGTTTTATATTATTTCTCTCTGGGGGGTATTGGTTTCGCAAAGTTTAATTTTAGCTTTATTCATGTTCTTCAGCGTTTCTGTCTTGTAGTTTCTTGGTGGACAACTCGTTATCAAATAGTCAGGCTCAAATTCAAGCTAAGACCATGAATTATTTAACGTTTGCTATAACACCGATGGTGAAAATGATATCATTGTGCTCTCATGTCGGGTTTTTATAAAGTAGTGCATTTTTAGTTTTGGAGAGTTATATCAATTTTTCGTCGTAAAACGTTGATCGAGTGAAAATTGTGTCGAATTGTTATTGCCACTCTCCAAGAACCTTCATCTCGGCACCCGCCTCAAGTGTATTCAAGATAATTGACTTTTGACTTAGCTCACAATTAGCTTGGCTACGTTTCGCAAGGTCGTTGGGAAGCCTATAATTATTCATTTTATTTCAAGTTGAAACCCAGTCAACAAAAGTTGCCTTTTGTAATCTGACGACGTTGAAATAATGTAAAAAGGAAAAGTTTTACTAACCCAGAATTGCCCACTTCTTGAAATCAGTCAAGCGATGTGTCTGTTAAGTTGGAAGTGCACTGTAGCTTTCAAGGTGTTGTCTATATCTCTTCTCCATGAGCGAAAGGTTGCGCTTGATTAGTTTGTTTGAGAGTTTGAGTTTGTGGTTTGACTTTGAGCATTTCAGCTTGTTGCTTGCAGTTCAAAATTGACATTTTTAAACTATATCCTGAGGAAACAAAAGCAAGCAGCCTACAGCCGAGCTGATAAATCGACGAAAAGTCAATGATTTTACAGATGAACATATAGTTGGATTATGTAGCTGTTCCCGTCAGAAAGAGTTAAAATTTTAAAGGGAAAATAAATTTTTACCCAAATCGCCTTTTATACAAGACGGTAATAAAACAGTCAACTTTTGAACTCGTAAAATTTGCTAGCGTTGTGTGGTAGTCGAACTGATAAAATTCACTTCATGTTGGTTTAACGTTCGCAAATGATGAACTAATGCTAGAAGAATTGATTTTTTAATAGCTGAGATGCGTGGATTGATCAACACTGTAGAATAGTCGAAGAGAAGTATTTCATTATTCAGTTCTATGTGGCTCGCCACGAGCGATAGTGAAGCGGCAGATGTGGTTCAGTGGCTGAAAAAATAGACAAGTTTCTAGTTGTTGGAGAGGCCAAGTTTAAGCACATGGCTCCTGGCACTGATGGAAAAAGCTTTGAAATGTAACCAACCTTTACGTTGCGTTTGAAATCGCAGCAAACAGTAGTCTCATTTCGTAAAACCCGAACAAGAAGTGATAAAATAAGATTTTTTTTATGTTATGAATAGCTAAGTCGTAAGATACAAAAAATAGTTCGGTTGGCATGCAAGGTTGCAAGTTAAGTACCAACTTTTTGCCTGGATTGTTTGAGGTCAGTCAACCTGACAAGGAAACGCCTGTTTTCTGAATGTGTGTGTCACAGAAGGTGTAGTTCGTACAACATCAAGTGATTGTTAAAGGAAAAATGAAAAATCACCGTTTTATAAACAAACTGGTTTATCACGTACTCAGATGACTATGGTACTCGTCGATATTGTTGCCTTAAGTTGAAATTCACAGCGGGTCAATAATTTCAAGTTGTTGGCCAATCATGTGCTACACTTTATACTTCAGTTTTATGACACGAATACAGATTAAAAATTGAAAATCAATAACTGCCTCATTGCTTGTTCGGTTATTGATTTTCCATTACACTATTGAATATCTCTACTTGTACGACTTTGCCAGAGCACTGGTGTGGTCGCGCCTGTTGTATAAATTATTTATGCCCCATTTCTCTATGAAAAGACTATTTATTAGAGCAATAAAGAGCTAGAGCTAAGTAGATGCCCTGGGAGGCCTTTTCACTAGAATTTTTTATTCCTTTTGCTTAAAATTTTTGTTGTTGACAACGCTGCTTTTGTTAACATTATGAACAATGACAAAAGCCGACTTAGTCGCCATGGCTTACCATCTCATTAATGAAAGCAACAGTTGGTTTATGCCCAGAGTTTTTCGTGATGCATGTATTCACCACTGGATTGAGAGCTCTTGTCTTCGCAATAGTCTTATATCACTGGTGGATGTTGCAGCCGAAATAATCGAGAGTAGAAAAAATCAGTGAAAGAATAGAATGAGAATATTTTGCAGATGGGCTCATGACATTGCAGTAGTGATTTCGATTTTTACGCCCCGTATGTCATAGAAACGTTGCAGATGGCATACCTAGCCAACAAAAGTTTCCAATTTTTACATTGTTTCAGCATTGAGCGATAAAAAACAGCTACAACCTTTGCTAGCTTAGAAAGAGCCATCGAGGTTCAACGTTTTTAAATTTTCTGGCTTGTTTAGTTTGTCGTCAAGGTTGAACACTGAACAGCTGTCAGCATGCTTCAATAGTGTAGTTTCCTCCGTCATTGGGTTCGCTACGACACATCACTGCATATTATGTAAATGCTGCGGTGTTTTGCTGACTGCCTTGTTTGGAGTAACTCAACATCTGTTTTAGTCAGACCGATTTGTTTTTAATTAATTTGTTATATGGTAATCGTGGAAGTGCATAACGTTTCAATACATTTTAATGCTCAAAGTAAATTTTTACGGTACAGGCCTTCACAGTTTTGTATGCTGCATTCTTGTACGGGCCGAACACCTTAATCCAGTGCTGGTTTCAAAGTGCCCAGCTCGAGAAAATATTCTATAAAGGTACTTTTTTGGTATAGAGCATGACCTGAGGTGGGCTATTGTATCGGATCAAGAAAGTTATAGGTGGCATATTCTTGAATTGATTCCGCCAGATCTGATCACCAACACTGCCATGTTAGCTCATATTTCGCCTTGTAAGGTGAAGTTGTTCCATCCTCAATATCAAGCATCACTAAATAAGTCGATCTGATTGTTTTCACTAGCAGTGTAATTTTTCGCAATATCAATGAAACAACCAAAAAGAAATAAACTACGCAATGTACCGCACTAATACCCAGTGATGCCGGATAAACGTGTAGTAAGGTGTCTGAATGAGTTGCAACTTCTACCTTATGACGAGCGTGTGACTTAAACACGTGACAGGTATTTTACAAAGTTTCCATAGATTGAAGCAATTCCAATAAGATAATGCAGAGCTTCTATTCTATGTAGGTTGTTTTTCAACACGGACAAATTGTTAATTTGATTTCGTTCATACAATATCTCTTTTTCCTGCAGCTTAATTTGTCATAGCCAAGGCGGTGATTATTGAGTCATAAAAAACATCATTTGGCAGCTATCAGATCTTTCGGTAGGTCCGCTATGCATCAATCACTCGATCTCACGTTACTGCTGCGCAGCTTCCGGTACATTTATGATGTCACTTCCTTTTGCAACACTTCCTTGCATGCGTTATGACGTTGCACCACAACAAGGTGTCACAACAAGCGCCCACTAAATTAACGCACATGCAAAGCGCATGCAAACGCTGTTAACTGGAACACAATGGACAATACAACGTTTCAGCTCAGTGACGTATTTGGATGAGCTGTTTTGTGCGTGGTATAGTGACAGTAAAGCAGGTAATATGCAAGCGAATGCTTTTACATTGTGGATGGCAATTAAATCAATGTACCTACACATCTAAGATCTAAGTATGATTGCACAATTGGACACTTGACTGTATATAAAAATAGCAAGTTTCAGCAGGGGCTTACGAGAGCAGTTTTTTTCACTTTCTCGTCGATAGAGTTATTGGAAGATGATCATTGATTTCTGTTGTAATTATTGACAATGAAAGCAATGGTTACAAGCGACGTTTCATAGAAGCTCCCTTAGTTTAGTTTCGTTTCTCAACATTCGAGTGTAGCCAAAATTGACAGCGATCGACACCGGTGTTTCGTTTTTGAGACTGGGCTCATCAGTATAGCACTAATTCACGCCACAGAGTTGCTCCTTCTAAATAGTTTAATTTAGGTGTTTAGAATTAAACTTAGAATGTTTTATATTTTTTTCGCAAAGCGTTATGTCGTAAATCGTTTGTTTCATTGAATGTGAACTTTGCCTTTTCTTCAGCAAAGTAGGCTTTTGCAGTCAGTTAAAGGTAATTTTTGCGTTTATAAGTTGTTTTATTATTTAAATCTATATGACAACGTGGATATAATTCTAAACGAGGAGTATTAGCCATTGCCATGAGGATGAAACGATTTTTTACGAACAAACAAAAGAAGAAGAAATTACATGACAGCAGTGATGGAATATTTGAATCCAAACCTTCAGAAATAAGTGCCGATAGTTTGTCAATCAATATCAAGAGCGAGATTTCTGATAGTAACACCCGTTCCGCGGGTAAGAAGAAACAGCGTCACCATAAAAAGAAGCCAAAGTCCTTGAAGAAGCAAAACTCGAATGACAGTGACGTCGCTACCGTTGATGCAGCAGGATTGACATATCGTGCCCCGGATGGGACTACTGTTGTCCTAAGAAGGCCTGATTGTGTTGTCACCAATAGGTCATTGTTATCTCATGAAACCAGTGGCACTGAGATCACGAACAAACGCATTCCTGGATCCGAATCAAGTTCCCGTACTGCCTCCTCAGCATCTGCATCCTCATCTTCGTCATCACAGCGCTGGTCTGTCCGTCGGCCATGGTCTCTTGTGGACCCTTTTCGTGGTCACAATCTGGATGAATTTTCACCATCACAAAATTCAAGCCTCCACGATTTCAGTGATATTGCCGAAGATTCTCATCCAGTGTCTTCCATTTGTACTCTTCCCAGAGGTACTGATCCGAATGACTCGTCGCTAGAGAGAAATAAACACAAATCAATGATGTTGGACTTCAGCTTCTTCCGACGCTTTAAACGATCATCACTACTGATGTCTTCTGAAGATCATCATAGAAACCTAGATTCCGCCAATTCAGAAGCTCCTGTTTCTGACGAACGTAGAGGATCGTTTCGTTTAAAAAATTTCACAAAAAACAAGAAAAACAAAAAGAAACGACGGAGCTGGAATGATCCGAACTCCTGCACTTCTCAGTACGCAAGAACAGAAAGCTATACACCCTCGTCACAGCCAGATGTGGATTTCACTGGGAAAAAAATGATGTCTCCAACTGACTCGTTGAATTTTGATCCAATTGAAGCAAGTATCCCAGAAGAACATCGATCTTCGGCTGACAATCTCTCTTCTCGATCGCAAAGCAACGGTAGTAGTGCTGGCACTTACGTGGTGACCAGTGAATCCGAGCACAGCAGTAAAACGCCATCTGAATGCACGTCCAAACGTTCCTCTGCAACTTATTCCTCTCAAGATATGTTGCAAGATGATGATTCTGAAGACATGAAACAGAGACACAGACGTTGCAGTCGTGTTTCATGCAATGCCCAACTCCCCACTACAGATAGGGGTCCTGAGTTTTATGTTGAAGCTGGAAAAAAGGCTCTAACTAGCAAATCATCTAATCACACTCCATGCAGAGTGGCACATTCGCTCGAACCGTGTACTTCTGCAAGTCTTGGTGACATTTGTGACAGCGGTACGATTACCAACAGTTCCAGTACAACCGTGCAAGCCGGCTTTGGTGGTTCATTGATAACTTTACCTTACGCGTTCGCAAATCAGGAAAATGTAACAGCCACTACCTTACCCCGACGAAGGTGTATCGCCGATGACGAAAAATTTAAACTTCAATCCCCTAAGAACAATGCAATATACGCATCGTCACCCCAACTCAGTGTTGCCAACCGACGCAGTGTCGTTGACAGGTCAAGAGATAGACCAACATCGACTTTACTTCAGTTGTCAGAAGAGAAAAAACCATCGTTTACCGTACGCCTGCGATCCGGTTCGAGTTCAACAACCAAATACGAGAATGCAGTCGTCGACTCTCCAGTCAAACGTGCTATCGGCTATCCTGGCGTGGTTCTTCGCCGTCATCAAAATCGCCATTCGAAGAAAAGCAACGATACAAATTTAACCAAGTCAGCAAGCAGCGATTTCCTGAGCGGAGCACAAAGATCAAAGCAGGTTTTGTCCCTCAACATGGAAGACTTGCCCACTTATGAAAAGATGCGAAACGATTCCAGGTGGCGTGCGTCCACTGTGTCAGCTTCTGGAGGATTGTCTAAAGCCACATGCAGAATGTCGGAAGAAACAGGAAGAGAAAGACTCCGCGTTGCTGTTCTTTACCACCGTTATGCATCGCATTGCACCAGCAGTGACAACGTCAATGATGTTCAGTTTTTGTTGGGAAAGGGTCATTCTATTGAAGATATTGAAAATATGGACGAAGATGAGTTTTTAAATCTCTATTTATCCGGTGCTCCAGCAAATTCTCCGTCTCAAAACGTTCATAGATCGGGTCAAAATCAGGTATACATGTGTAGATCTTCTAGAAATGTATATAGATAGTCTAGAAGCTCTGGACAAAACTTTGAAAACGTTTTACCGTCTCTCATCATCATCATCATAATCCATCGTCGGTTTGTTCCCCACTAGTGGGGGTGGTCGATTGTTTCCGCGCAGCAATTGTCTTAATCCCTTTTCTCCATTTCACCCTGTCCCCTGCATCTTCCTCCTTCAGTCCGACTTTTTTAAACTCATCCTTCACTTGTTGTTTCCACGTTCTTCTTGGACGTTCTCTCGTCATTGCAATATTACTTCAGTATTACGATTTATTTTTATGGTTTCCAAAGGCCAATTTTTTGTGGGTTTTAAAGGTGACGTTTTTGTGGGTTTTAAAAGTGACCTTTTTTGTGGGTTTTAAAAGGTTATTATTTCATGGGTTTTCAGGGTTATGTAGTTTTGGTTAAAAGAGTTCACCTGAAACGGAAAATGTTCACTCACTTTTAACCCAGACAACAAATCAACTGTATTTTCATTGATTCAACGTATGCAGACGTTGAATCAATGTAAAAAATGGTTGATATGCCGTCTGGGAATTTGCTTCTCACCCGCAGACTGTGTTGTGTCAGATCAAAAGTGGCACGTTGACTTATGCAGCAGCATCAGAAGAAACTGGAAAAGCTTCAGGAGCGATGCTCTTAAATTTAGTTATCATTTTGATGATTTGTTTGCTTGGTTCGTTCAATTGCGTCGGTTGTGGCCGAGAAGAGATAATAGCAGCCCCAGGCGATATACCTGCGTCAAACTATCGTAAACGATGACATTTCGCGTTGTAATCTCTTTACGGAGCAGTAAAATTTCGTGGCGTGACTTCAGATTAAAACTCGTCCCACCCCGTTAATATTAGAAAGTTGTCAAAACTATTCAACGTTTTTTGGTCGTGTCTGTTTGCAGCGGTTTCCAAGTTTAATGATTTTGGTGCTACTGAAAACAAGGCCATGTGATCGGGCATGAAAGTATTCAATCTCAATGAAAATTCACAAGGTCTATTTTTCTTCAGCTATCGTTTTGCGCTGAAGCCTTGCAACGCGTGGTGCAACAATGATTGAGATAATTGGCTTGTTGAGTTGTTTTGTGCTAACAAAGGTGTGGCTCGCGATTATTAAGGCGATTACTTCATCGGTAATTATATCTAAATTTTCTCCAACCAGTAATTATTATAATTGCTTTGAATTGATGCAATTCGTGTAATGGCAGAGAACAAAAGTTCAACATCAACGTCTTGTAATGTTAAAAAAAGGAAAATTGAAACAAACACAAAAACTGTAAAATGTGACTGTTAAATCAATGTCGCTACAATATATCACCTCATTCAACTTTCGAAACATGGCCATTGACAGATTATGAAACAAACTTTGCTTCACTGAGCTGCGCCTGATCGTTGGTTGTTTTGCAGGTTCATTTTGCTTTTGCTTAGTGGCAGTGCTGTGCAACAAAAGAGAGTTGCAGACCGTGTTGTTAAAAAGCCTCTTGGTGACACACTGCCGCCAATTTAATGGCGAATCGATAGGATACCGGTTCAATACCCAATCTAAGCGTTTATTTTTTTTTATGACACTACCTTGCATCGGTAACATTGCAACATAGAAATTAAATGCACTTTTGACCAGAATTAAATTTTTTAAAATTCAAATCAGTATTTAGTTGGTGAGGTTATCACTTACATACTTAGCAGTGAGGTTCCCTTCCACCAATGGCAGCTGCCTCGTGACATCACTTCTTTGTGATGTCATGGCCGTGCTGACCACTTTCGTTAAATGCTTGTCGGCAATTTTCACCTGATTACGTCATTTGATATTATTCTACACAACGCAAATATGCTTGCGCGATTGTCGAAATACGTCAGAATCCTTTCGCAACGTACCACGAAACGAACTTTTGTTGACCAAGCATCTAAAAATATCTATTTACTGTAAAAAGACAAAGAATGGCATTTACTGTTAAAACAAATGCTTTTTGTTTGTTGTTGGTGATGTATATGTCAACAAATACATCATTAACTGTGCAGAAGTGAAATAATAACCCTGCTCACATAAAGTACTCTCTTCACTGTGTTTTATTACCACCAAACACAAAGGAAATGGAAAAAAGCGCAACCTTTGTTAAATGTTTCTGTGGTGACTATGCACACCATAGGTTTTCTAACTAATAGTTGTCACAGCAGGGACGCTTGGTTGTTTAAAGTGAAATATTTCAAGTTCAAAATGCACTCTTTCGTACTTTAGTTGCAATAAAAAACAGAAGAAATTATCTATCATTGAAATAGATCGTAGTAATGCGATAGAGTGCGGAATGCTTTTTTCCCGCTTCTGGCACTAATTCGCTCTTGAACGGCATGTAGAAAAAACATTGTTAAATATCCTAATGTGAGATGTTTATGGCACAGTCCGTCGGTTCAAAGAAAAGTTGTATTGTTTTCCTGGGCATGACTTTACCGCCAATTGGGCTTCAATTTACGTTGAAATGATGTAAAAGTGACGTTCCCTGAAAACTTTGTGATAAGCTCAATTTTTGACTTGAACTTTTCCACTGAGGTGGATGTGCCTATGGAGTGATCTTCAATAAAGGTTCTATAAGTTCATTTCAACCCATAAGGCTGACGACTATTGCAAATTGAACGTTGTATGATGTCTGATTGACAAAAATACCGGTTCGATATGATCTATGAAAATTTGTTTGTGCAGACTTTTCGGCGACAGTCGTTAGCGGGTGGCTGCGCCATCTTCAACTGCCGCCTACTTTTGGTGGTTTTCAAAATGGCCGAGTCATCCACCAACTTTTTGTTGATTTATGATTCGATGTGTTGTCGCAAATGCAATCGCGTATAACTTATTGCGAATATTAAAAACATGTCTTTGCAGTGGTGTGTTCAAATTCAAAGATTTTTTTGCATTATTTCTTTCTGATTTTTGTGACCTGTTTAAACGTGTCGGTTGTGTTTTAAAATTCAACTTCGCGCTTTGAACAAAACAACAGCCCCGTCACTTTCACTGCACTGAGTGAACCAAAACTATGACTCAAACCAGAAACCATGCTTACCCAAAGTAGAACTCGTGAAGGATGTTCAATTATGGAAAGCCTTTGTCCACAGTTTTTCTTCACTGACATTTCCAGTAACCTTCTGTACGTCCAGCAAAGGGTGACAGATTTGGTCCAACAAATCCATGCAGTCACCAACAACGTGCTGTTGTTCGATGTTGGATTTTTATATCTCCTGCTACGTTCAAAGAACATAGTCCCTCGGGATTTCATCGGTCGACCATATGGATATTTAGCTTTCAATGGCAATGATCACATGCTCGCCGTTTTATAAACGTAAAGAAAAGGGGTGATAGTAATTTCAGTTGCAACTTCTTGCTTAAATGGATAACTGTTACTTTTTGGTGGTGTTTACACTTTCATTAGCGTGCAGTCGTCTTCTAATTTCCCAATCAAACTGAAAAATGGAAACTAGCAAATCAATGTTTTTACATTGATTCAACATTTAAATCATGTGAAGTAGACTGATTTGCCAGCTGTTGTATCATCTTACTTCGCTGTTGCTTTTTGGAAGGTTAAATTAAATCGAAATTTGTTTTCACGTGTGTGTGCAAATGCTGTGTATTTTCTTCCCAGCCTTTGTGTACACGGTTGGCAATGATTTGTCATCTTTCGGTGAGTGCCATGGGAAATCGTGTGCTATGCCCTAAACTAAAGATCAAACAAAATGAACTCGAGACTTTGCTCCCCCAACTTTTGCATTTATCCCAAAGTTTCAATTTTCCAGATGCAGTGGATGACAATTTTCTTTCTGCAACTTCATTAATATTTTAGGCGGCTCGTGGCCTTACCTAACTCGTGGCCTTACCTGAATTCGTTTGTTTTTGTTTTCCCAGGAGCCCAGCTCGAAACGGGTGAAGACATTGAGAAAATCTGTAGCGTCCTTTGCCAACCTCATATCTCCTGGGAAGCCAGGTCGAAACAAGTTGCAGGTTTGTGTGTTATTGTTGTCGTGTTACATCAAAATAACGTTTTTGTTGCGTTTGTTCAACAGGTGTAGAAAATTTGTAAAACCGAAAGAAAAACTTCCAAGTGGACGGGAATATCTCAGCAAATCATTTTTTTGTAAATTTAACAAACGTCAGCAGACGTTAAATCAATGCAAAAAAAGCTGATTCACTGATTAGGACGTTTGTTTCTGTTTCTTGTTTCAATCCTTTATTGCTAAGTCGTCAAAGCCTCACCTGGTTATCAAAAATTACCTTTTCCACGTTGTTTCAACAAGGTTACGACCTTAGCGGCATCGGTCAGATGCTCTCATCACTTACAAGCATATAATTTAAGTTTAAAGTATCAAAACACGGCCGAGCATACACGCTTGGGTGTCGAACTTAGGATTGGAGACTTATCTCTCGGCAACGCCTTCGACACGCGAAGCCACAGCTTGCTATGGTTGAAAGCAGTTGTCACTTCACAGTTTAATCGCCACCTTTTTTATGCATCGATTGAACGCTGAAAAAGGTTGAGACAATGTGTATGACGTGTATTGTGAACACATGTTTTCATAGCGTGATCTTCTTCGAGTTTTTTTTTTGGTGTCGATTTTCGATCTTAGTCAGTCTTCAAGTTCCCCTGGTCTTCGAAGAAGCGTTGTTTGATCGTGTGAACTTGCATTCAAAAGCCCTTGTTGTTTACGCCTCGCTTGCAGTCCCCTGTTGGTGGCATTTATGTTCCTTGGCTCTTGTGGTTAGCGTGACGCAGTTCTTTATGATATGTCTCAGTCAACAACACAAACTGCTTTGATGTTGATTTTTACACGTTGAATCAACGAAAAACCGGGTAGTTTTAGTGTTGGTTTATCTTCAGTGGTTTTCTCAGCATTCGTATTGATAGACTTCTTCAGCACTTACGGCGAGGGAAACAGCGCTATTTTATCATTGTGAAACCACATCTGTTCTGTTTAGGTCGCTTGTTTTTCTTCAGTTTTGCAGGTAAATTATTTACATATTCAAACCAAAATGTATCGTTCATAGGTTTGCAGAAGTGAGAATGTAGGAAGATATATGCACGAAGCTTATGCAGCCAACAATGAGCTCATATCACGATAAAAGGCATCGAAACCAACTTTCAGTCAGCGTAGAAACCCCAGCGTTTAGTAACATTGCTCCGTTGTAAAAGGCAACAGTTCTCAGCTAGGGATGGTTTTCAGGCGATGGAAGACAGTGTCCTTTTCTCACAATGGGCAGTTGGGCACACATGGCATCGAAGCCTGACAAAACAGTGACTCATTGCAAGAATAATATTTTGTTTTAACAAAACTTGTCTGAGGTTTTTCGGTTTTAAATCGCTTGGCAGCTTCAGGTACAAGAGGCATGTAGTGTTTGATGTGGCTCATTACCTAGACAGCAAAATTCGTCCTTTTTACATGGATTCAGCGTCTGCACACGTTGAATCAATGTAGCAATGACAAACTTCACTGTCTTAGTGACCATGGCAGTTTATTGTCACTGAACCACAGCGTTTTGTTAAGTAATTAATTCATCGCGGACGTTTTGATTGCAAGTGAAAGGGTTCAATCAAAACCATTTTAAAGGCGGCTTAAGATTTACTGCAGTAATTGCGTTGAAGAATGAATGAGGCGAATGCGATTTGTGCTATGGTGATGTGAGGCGTTCCCAGCGAAGTGAACAGATACATTAGTCGCGCACAAAATCTCATATTGTTGATGCAAAGTGAACAAAAAATCTACATGTTCGGTCTGAGTCGTTGAGGATTTAGAATATGCTCCGACAAGCTTGAAAATGCTTAGTCAAAGGACCAGCATTGCATAGAGATAGTGAGAATAGAAACAAGACAGTTTGGAAGTTCTTAGAGATTTCAAAGGAATTTCGCTTATTGGTTTCGTGGCTTGATTTGAGTACTGTATAAAATTCGTAGCCATCGTGGCAGTTGCATAAGTCCGTTAACCTTTTAGTTTTCTTAATCTTGCAAACACATTTGTAAATGCGACTAATGACGCAAAATGGATTAAATTGGTTTCTAAATTGATAACATTCTTGCCATGTTTTCCAAACCGTCACTTTATGTCGTGTGATCACAGCAAACGTATTTCGTCTTGAAAGCACTGGCTATCAAACTGCCATGACAAACCAGGTAACAGAAATTGTCATCATTTCAATGTAGCCAGCAGTTGAAATTACGAACAAGAAGAAAACTCTCAGCTTCCAGTAGAAAATGAATGATCATACGTTTATACAACATTAAACACACGTTAAGTTCCAGGTGGAGGTGAAATATGGCCGGGTTTTCACCTAACAAGAAGTACTTTTATATTGATTTAACGTCTGCCAGAATTGTTTTGCTGACTAGGAGCTAGCTATAAAAGGAAGATGTTTACGTAAACTTGAAACGTTACTTCAATGCAATACAGCCAAGTGTAAGTATTGATCGCAAACCGGCAGTGCATTTGACAAGGACTTCCACAATTAGGTCCAAGTTTCCGTGTTCAACAATTCACGTCTACATGACAATTGCCTTCATATTTTGTGAACCTGAAAAGTAACGAAGTTGGTCATTTCAGGATCGGCGTTCGTTCACTTTCTGAAAGTTGCACAATAGGAAGAAGGATTTGAAAGCACGAATTAATCATGAGTTGGTCGCACGCATAGAGCAGCAGCTTCTTTGGTTTCAGTTCCATGACCTATTAGAAACGAGGGTCTTGCTACAGTTTTTGTTCTGACGACATCAAACGACGACACAGCTTCGTAATGTTCGTGCAAATTAGATACAGAATAACTGGCTATTCATTGACTTAGAAACGCTTTTAATATAAGTGTGGGGTTTTTACACTCTCAAAGGCCTCAGTCTTATATCAGTGAAAGAGCGCAAAGCAAAAGATAATGATATTTCAATGCAAAGCATAAGATAAAAGAAGTCAGACCATTGTCAAGATGTTGAATTGTGAGGTAATTAAACAGGCAACTTTTCTGTGATCGGCTGTTAGCATGGAATTTGGGTGAAGTTCTTCAGTTTGGCTAGTTACTCAATATCTTAAATGTTTTTGTTAACAAGCCACCAGGAAATGAACACAGTTGCAAGTTGGAGTATTTATTTCAAGACATTGTGTTTTTGTTTCAAGAAACTTTTGAAATAAGGTGTAACTTGAATTAGATTTAAATGACCGAAGTTTTGCCTATTTTGAATGGAATGCCTGTTAGACTGCAACGCTACTTAATGAAGACAGTTAATATCATGACTGTTCACAAAATTGAGCAAGCAGAAATATATCAGGTTTGAAATTTTTTATTCAAAAATATGACGAATTGTTTACTTTTTGCTAAATCTAGCCAAAGTGTTTAAATTTTATCGCATTGCTTATAAATAGATGAATTTTTTCTGAATTTTATGGAACGTTTGTATCGCTTATATTTGTACTTGGTTCTGTACTGGATTGATAATGCTGGTACAAAGACATTTTTGTAAAACTTTAATTTGGGCGATATGGCACGAAAATTATTCCGTGACACAAATTGCTTTTTTACGTTCATACTAATCACTATTGTAAATTTCGACGAACAATTTTCCCAGTTTGCTTCCAAGTTCAATTCATTTTGTTACAATGTGCCAATTTTTTTTTCACAGCAACTAAATATCTATCGGCCATCTATTCTTGGTGCTGCTATTATTTAATGTAATTAATGGTTTTGTAAAATAACACTTCTAATCAACCCACCGCAAGTACTTAGCCACAGTCGGGTAATTGATATTATTATAAGTCTCAACATGCTATCTCTTGCTAGCATGCCAACAATGCATTTTACTTTTTCAACCAACAATTGTAAAATTATCGAATTTCAGTTTATTTGGTGTTCCTCAGTCTCCAAAAACCGTTTTTTTGAAAGACTTTAAATTAATGAAAAAACGATGTATTTTGCTGACAGGGTCGGTCAATATTTAGTAAACATAAACAGAATATTCTTCAGAACACCTACGCTGTAATTAACGCATTTACCCGCCTTCGGTCAAATTAATCTAGAGATGGCAGCTGCTGACGAAAAAATATTGACTTCTGATTGGGAACAAGAACTGACTTTAGGATTCTAATCATTCCTTTGTTTTTCGCAGAGGTCGTCCAGTTTCAAAGAGTCCTCTGGTCCCACGTTCAAACCATACCGCCCCCCTGGCAGCCACAACAACAACAGCAGCAGCAGCAGCAGCGGGGGAGTGTCAGCCTCTTCAGGGTCCACGAGTACCCCCGGCCGTCGTGGAACTGGGAGTGCCACCAAGACCAGGGGTAGCAAGCTCTGGTGCGAGACTTTTGACCACTCCGGTTTGGACCGGGCCGAGTTAAAACGGCAAGAAGCGATTTTCGAGCTCTACCAAGGGGAGCGAATTATGGTACAAGATCTAAAAATGGCCAAACAGGTAAGCTATCCAACGAAAAACTGCGTCTTTTCGTGCCTAACTGAAGAAATATTTTGGCAACGAAATGTATTCACTACGTTATGGTTATTTATATTTTTCTCTGGTTTTTCCGTCCCACCAAACTCAAAACACTATTTTGTTTTTAGTCGTCTCGTATGAAGCCTTATCGTAGATTCCCCTGCCCTTGCATTATTTTAACAAAGTGATTTAATTCTATGGCAAATGTCCAGCATCCGGTGATTACTGATACGGTATTCTATAAAGCTCAATATATTTTGCTGCCAATTCTAATAATGACAGGAAAATGGCTTCATCGTGTCATGCGAGTTCTATTTCTGTTTGTTTTACCAAACGGAAAAACGGTTCTCACGTTAATTGTGGCTGATCAAACAAGATCTGTCGAAACGTAGTTTTCTGTTCAAATGCTCTAGTAGTCTAGTCCAGTGGTTCTCAACCTTTTAACACTGGAGGACCGGCAAAATTTTTAAAAACTGTTCGAGGACCGGCAACCAAAAATCGTAGTGAATAGAATGAATATTTGCGACGTTTTGTTAACCAAAGCTGCCGTTGCGTACCATAATGCAAGGTTATATATAGCATATGACTTGTATTCAGCTCGCAAATTGGAATAAAACGGCAATCAAATCAACTCAAACAGAAAAATGTCAATCCATTTGCACACAAAATCAGTGTCAGTGGGAAATTTGTTGCTGTTACGCTGCCATTAGCCTACAAACATCAAAGAATCTTCTTAAACACGTAGCTTTATTTCTGCATCCAGGCGATTTCTTTGCTTTGTTTTAATTAAAGCTAGAGATGAAAAAGAATTGTCGTTTCTGAATAGCTAGTTGAAACAATTATCCTCAATTCGATTGTTTTGAAAGTTAGGCACGAATTCGTTTGCAACAGATAACCAGAAGTGTGACAACATGGTGTTTTCCGAATATGGACTGCAAAGTAAAAGCACAACATATTGTAATTCAATCAGATTTTCTTTTTCATGAAGATTAAGGTCGCATGTGTTGACATCATCAATGCATGGATTGTTTATCCAAAAGTTTCCATGTCGAAGATCTTCATGTTACGCAAAATGATCGTCAAAATTGTTAGCCAACTCTTTCAAGTGTTGACTCACAATGCCCAGCAACTCTTTTTAATTTTTTAAAATCGCAACTCCATTTCACCAGCATTTTCCACAGCAAATCGTTTGTTCCATTCCATTCCGAAACGCTCTTTTCCCATTATTTTCCGCATTGTCTTTGAAAAGATCTTTGCTTTCTCAAACTCCGGTTCTGGCAAATTTCGATTGCAGGCCTGACCTTTCGATCCTTTATCCGGAACTTCAAATTTTCGTCTCCAACGACTTTGAAAATTTCCAACATCAAGGACAAAATTCCCCATTTGGTTATGTATTTCTGTGTTTCAAAACTTTTTGAAAACTACACGCAATTTGTCACGAAAACCTTATCAACGGCACAGACTTAGGTCATCAAAAAGTTAACCTGTATTATCAAACAATTTTGCGTGGAGATATGTCAGTTTTACAGCTGGGACTGTTTCACAGTGCGATCACAATTTTACAATGCTAATGCCTCCATTTTAAAATAAGCTTTGCAGCTACACGGACCGGCGGTTGAGATTTGAGAACCTCTGGTCTAGTCTACGTACGATACAGAAGTTACTTTCAAAAACAAGATTTTCATTCAAAACAAAACAAAAGAATGAAGTTAAAACGAACAAGATTTTTGCATCTGACACTTTACGTGAAATAAAACTTCACTTCATTTATGTCTTAAAAGCTCAAATAAAGCAATGATTTTCGATGATAAAATGTGCTGTTATTGTCAAGTTATTACGTTAGTACCTGGCTACCAGTTTCATTCAAACTGACCAGCTGTTGGAATCGTTAGCATTTTCACTCATCGTTTCTCATCAATTCACTTTTTAGACTTATCGAGATTCCATGATGACTCTTAAGATGTTGACTGCTGAAGAAGTGACTCGCATCTTTGGGAAGCTGGACTGTCTTCCTCCTCTTCATGATGACCTCCTTTCTCGATTGGAGCAAGCACGAGCAGCGGATGGCAGAATCAACATGGTTGGCCAAGTGTTCATTGACTGGGTATGTTCATTTATCCACAATCCATTCACAACGTATTTGATATTTTTCGGAATGTTTTTACCCTATGCAAGCTTAACGCTTAAGCTTTCGCTTAGTGGTTGAAGATTTTGATTAAGTAGCGGGAAGGCAAGGAAGCCAATCTTCGTGTCTACCTTCAGGCATGCGTTTAAGTGTTCTTCCAAAGACGCAGTTGCATGCTCAACACCTTCAGTATCGTGCCACGGCTCTCACCACCCGATTCTTCAGGGTTGTCGATAGAAAGCTCACAATTAGTCAAGTAGTGGTTTTGGTCTTCATTGTAGTCAGTTGACTGTCAAAATAAAAACACCTTTGTCATGACTTCTTATGTCATAAAAACGTTCATCATCATTCATTGTACAGTGTACTTTGTACATTGGGCTCGTGATTGGGGCCATAAAAAGTAGCATTCAATATCTATCGATTTCTTACGTAGCTTCAGTTATGCTTTGTGTAACTTCGATAGATTTTTCTAGGACGTAATGACACTTACAATGCATGTACAATGTACATTTGCTAATGCTTTGTGTTTGTATATTTCCTTAGTTTCCCACCCTTTCCCCTTATAACGAATACTGCGCGAATCAAGCCGATGCCAAGGAAACTCTGGATGCTGTCGTCAACAGGGAAAAGAGAGTCCGTGATTTCCTCCAGAGATGCCTGGAATCTCCATTCAGCCGCAAGCTCGACTTGTGGTCATACTTGGATCTCCCCCGTTCCCGGCTGGTCAAATATCCACTTTTGTTGAAAGCCATTTTGAAGGTGACCCCCCCTGACCACGAAGACACTGCCCTTCTTCAGGGAGCGGTAAGTTATTTCTACAGCACTTGTACTTCATGTGGGTTTGTTTTTACGCTTCGCCTTTTTCGCAGCAACCTTGCTCGAAAAATTGCCATGTTTAGATTGTTTGTAATCTTGATGGGATACTGATGTTTCTATGAATAGATTCTCACCGATACTTGTGCAAAATCGATGCCAGAATTGCAGTTTATGACTTGCAATTAGGTTGCTGATCAGCGACAATTTTGCTGTTTTTGATTGCGAAATTGGTTTTCTGTCATCTATTTCCGATTTCCAAACGAGAAAACCTATTTCTTCAAACCAGGAAACAGTATCATATGTTCCTGGGCGAGTTGTTCGCAGGTCTGTAGGCGACAACGATGGTCAATTAATTTATGATCTTCGTTGGACTCGATAGAATTGTGGTGTCTTGTAAATCATTCGCATTTAGTGTGAAATTGCGTTTGTTTTTTATGTTGTTCAAATGTGACCTCGCAGTGGTCAGTAGTTGCCATCTTTCACTTCAAAGTTATCTTGAAACGTGTTTTTGACATCAAAAGTAGGTAAATAAACCTTCTAATTCTATGAAAACCTATTTGCGAGTCATGGACTGGATCGTTTCAAACTAGAAATGCTGAGAAACTGGTCAAATCGCAAAATATCGTTTAGATATATATATTTTTTTTGTCAAAGAAAAACAAAATATGCATAATAATCTATCTCAATTTTATAAAAAGAAATTAATTTCGCGTCGATGTTGTAATTTTGTTGCCAATCTAGCGCATGACAAAGCCCTCTATTTTGAACATCGCAAGATATTGGTTTGCTTAGAAAATTCAGCTTTTTCTTGCAAGCTGACGCCCTGTTGCTTTACACTGCACCGCGCAACGTCGGGTACTGTCAGCTGGCGAACACTTTCAATCGTTACTAGACGTTGTAACGATGTAAAAAGGCTATTGCTCGGTCGGCAGTTGTTGTGCATTTGTTCCATCAATCAGTTCATTGATGGGTTGAGTCATTTCCTAGTAACCTTGTTATGATTCCTTGTTTCTATATATAAACTGTTGCCACGCTTTCTTTAAAAACACCTTTCAAATTTCTGATATGACATCATCAAACAATTATCGGCTTTGTACGGTTCATATTTGTTCTGCGAAAAACTAAACAATCTTTTAGTTTGATACATGGACAGTGGACACCCGTTTTCCAGACAGCAAAATCCGTCATTTTTGCATCTGCAATCGTTGAATCTACGTAAAAGTGACGGATTTTGCTGTCTGGGTTGGTCTTGCGTCGGTGTTGAATCTGTCGCGGCTAAAAAACATTGTTTTGGTGCGCTTTAGTTTTTGTTGACGTTAAAGCGACGCAAAAACAACTGAAAATGGCATTTCATAAGTTGTGTGAAGTTAAACGGTGGTTCTGAGCGGTTGGAGAAGACAAAAATAAAGTAAAACTCAAATCACCTATTATATTTGGAAAGCAATCTGAAGTGCCACATTGCCATTCGTTTGCACTAGTTGAATCTGTGGACTTAGAATCAATCTAATGAATCGTATTTGCTTGTTGAAAAACTTTATTTTTATTGGACACAAAGACATCGGCTTTTGCTTCATGGGTTCTTTTATCAAAAAAAAT
Source organism: Aplidium turbinatum (assembly GCF_918807975.1). Lineage (NCBI taxonomy): Eukaryota > Metazoa > Chordata > Ascidiacea > Aplousobranchia > Polyclinidae > Aplidium > Aplidium turbinatum. The sequence continues at coordinate 19,513,589 of NC_137484.1, read as the reverse complement.
TGTTTGTTCTTGTCATCCTGCGTTTCTAAAGTAACTTCCTTCATTAGTGGTGCCTGCTTAAATGTTCTCATCTTGAGTAGACTATCTTTGCAAGGGTCAATTAAGAGATTGAGGACGGGTTTTATCTCTCAGTTCTTCGAGATAAGCCAAAGATTAAGTTTCATTTGTAAACTAAACACGATATGGTGAAAGCCCGTGATGTTTCTTTCGACTTGCTGGTGCTAAAGTACGGATGAGATTATTAGATTATTTACAGCTACAAAGCTGGCAGAAAATCCGGCTTGCTTTTTGTACGATTTCATCTGCTGTGCGCAAAGCATTGTAGAAGCGTGCAGTGTATTATTTCCTAATTTGAAATCTAGTTTAAAAAAACAAACACAGCAACACTCCAGTATTGGTGTTCACTTCAATCTGCTTGTTACAAAGATGCGAAAACAATTCGATCTTGTTTACCAATCAATTTAACGATGGATTAGTTTAGAATTGTTATTTTTACCAGTAGCTCACCTGTGCTTTGTAGTGCTAGTGCAAATGGAGTTATGCTTGGTGTGAACATACAATTCGAGATACCACGATCTGCAACTATTCGTGTAACTACTAATTTCAAGTATAGCTTCAAACAGTTCAACTCTTTGTTGATTCTGCTCTAAACTAATACTTTAAAGAAGAAATTCCATTGTAATGGAATAACACCATCTGTCACTGAATCGATGGACAAATGTACTTTGAAATGCCGATATTGTTATTGTCTGTTCAGTCACGATCTTGAGAAACATTCTGTCTTTTAATTGGCCAATAAATAACTTCTCGCAGGCGACAAAAAGATTTTTTTGTGACGTCACCCTGTCTACAGTGTGTATCTGCGCAGCGCTGATGACATTATGTTCAAATGGTGTTGGTGCAGCATCTGGCAATGTGAAATTCACGTGCATGCACGCTCATGTATCACAGCACAAGGTCATGTGAGTTTCTTTTGCGAGACAAGATTAGCTCATGAGTCTTATTTTTGTTGCAGTTGAAAATCATAAACGACATAATCGCAAGGGTCGATTACCTGACTGGGGAAAGACAGTCCAGGTTTGTGCAAAGCAAGCTCGAATATTTGGACGACAAACAAAAGTGCAAAGATGTTGACAACAGTCGGAAGATACTTTGCTCTGGTCAATTGAAAAGTAGTCGTGGAACGGTACGTTAAGCGAATGCCTTGCATTAATTAAATTACAAAAAAAATAATAACGTGTGATTTTTCTGTCTACTTAGCAATAAACGATGCTTTTTAAAAAATCAACGAAATTACCTAAAACTTAACCAATTTTGGCTTGACCAATTACTATTTTTCATAACTTCAACAGAAACTTCACGTGTTCCTCTTCGACCTCGCTTTGGTTCTGACAAGAAACGCCACGAGGGGAGAGAAGCTGACTTACCAGGTTTACAGGCAACCTCTTCCCCTTAAATCACTTGTCGTGGAGACGGAAGAAGGAGGGAAATTGAGCGGATCCTTCCGCGGCGGCCTGCTGAGCAGCGACAAAGGTGAGACGTCTTTTTTGTTGTCAGAATATCTGAATGTCATGAGACCTCAGGTGATTTGAGTCGATTTATATTGATAGTGGATGGATGAATGGTCATTTATTTTTGTTTAGATGCGAAACAAAACGTACATAAAACAAAAACGTACAGTGTGCAACTGTGCATCCACTGTGCGCAATCCATAGTGAACTTCAGCGTCATGCTAACTGTGATCTATTGCTTTTCACAGCAAAGCATTCTTTCCGCGTCAAGTCTGAAGAACTGAACGTCACTTACACGCTTATTGCTGCTGACGAACACGACAAGAAGCAATGGGTCAACTCGCTACAAGAAGCCATCAACGAGTTCCGGCCTTCGCTACAATCAGCGGGGAATCAATCGCCTATTTCTCGCCGTGCTGGCTCCGAAAAGTCGACCTTGGATAAATCGGGTGCCAAGCCGGCGGTCACTGTCAAACGATCAGCTTCCGTTAAAAGCGAAAGTGGCAGCTCAAGCCCTTGGCAACGAAATAGAAGTATGACTGTAAACGGAAATCCAGTTAGACGGAATAGTAAAGAAAAGAACGACTTGAAAAAGAAATCAAAACTATCTCCTTTGAGTATACGTCGAAACAGCAAACCAGAAGCGTTGAGCTTGTCCAAGCCTGCTAATGTGGTTAAACCGACTAAAGATGAAAAAGTCACGGAAAGTGGAGAGAATTCTTGCAAACGGAGCAGGAGCTTGACATCTTCCCCCATCACTCTCATCGCAAATCTCCCCAAGCGCAGTCCCCGACGTGAGTCTGCTCTTGCACGAAGTGAGAGTTGCAGCTCCAAGCCTCCTTCTGGTCGCGTTCACGCGCTGACGAATCATTACGATCTTCGTTCCGGCTCCCGGACTCCTCCAAGATCCCCTCGACTTTCCACCACGCGTTCGATTCCGGACTTGAGCAAGACACAAAACGATACCCAACTCAGTCTTGAAGACGTGAAGAAACAATTGTCTCCAAAAAATGCTGAAACAAATACTGAGTCCCCCATCACCCTTGATTCCACCGAACCCTCCCAAAATCTGTCTCTTTCTCACAAAACTTCCCATTTTCCCACAGTTCCTCCTCTCATGGTCTACTCTGCTGACCATCCTGCCGCCTCTGATACCTCACAAGACTTTCCGATCGTCGAAGAGGACGTGCTATCTCCTATGTGCAAATCCCTGGTTGTCACATCATCACCACTGTCACTTGTTACGTCATCTACCACTTTTCCTGACGTCATGGCATTGCCCCTTTCTCCTCCCAGTGTGGTGACGATAAGACCGAAACTCCACTCAATTGAAAATGTAGACTCGAGCAGTACGTCATCAGAGTCCCTTGATGACGTCAACCTCCTGATGGATGACGTCGAGATGATTCTGGAAGAAGCTGGGGAGGAGCAGAGCGATGATGACCGCATTTTTAGGCTTGACGAAAATCCTGTGAACAGTTGCGTCACTACGCCTGACGTCCAAAGTGACGTGTTGGACACATTAAATGACGTCATCGACCTTGTTTGCCAACAGCACGGAGTCGTTCCGTGTTCAGATGAAATAGAATCGTGTCGTGATGATGGCGTCACTGTTACTGTGATTGATGACGTCACTGTTACGACAGATGCTGGTTTGCCCTGGCAGGGAAATAACGTGGAAGTAATAGCGTAGTCGCTTGTGATGAGGTGTTTCTTGCATGGCACATTAAGAGATCTTCGGCCGAGTGAGCGCATTATGATTCAAGTACACCAGTGTTGGGCCTTCAACGTTTGCATGTTAGAACTATTACATGTTTTCTGCTAGTTCAAAACCATTGGACAAACACCTGCATTTAGCAATGTCACTGTTTTTTTTACCTTTACGATCATCGTTCATGTTTTTCAATGTCCTGTTTTGTACTTAGCAGCTCTTTCTGTTGTGAGGTTGCAAAACCAGATGGGGTCTCCTTAGTTATGATGCTTACTTTGTATTGTTGAGCGTTTTTTGTTGCAGCATTTGAGCTTGTGTCATTCATCATTGTTAGGAAAAGCGACCATATTTTATATCAAAAAGAATGTCCTCGACTCTCTAAATTCAAGTAATTTTTATGTTAAAAAACATCTAATATTTTATTTCTAAATGTGTTATTCTTGCCCTGTTTTGACGAGAAAGAACTTCTTTGTAATTTTGTTACTGAACAATGAAATGAATATTGTCTGCTGATTGTGCGACAAATTTTCTAATTTTTCGTTTTGAGTGGTGGGTATTGTGTGCAGCTGGACTAACAGAACAAACCTCCAAAAATCCTATCTGGTTATTTATTATTGCTTCATTCCATTACGTTTTGTTAACTATTGTCACGTAATAAAATACAAAGCTCTTTCGTACCTTGTCATTGATAAATTGAAACCAACTCAATCAATTCAAAGTGCTAAAGTTCGAGTTTTAGGAATGCAATCATCTGGTAGGTTGACACTGCTACGTACTAGCCCAGCCAACAAACCGGTCTCATGTCATTTCTACTGCGCCCTTACAGTGGCGTAGCCAGGAAAAAAATTTGGGGGGCCAAATATTTGATGAATTGAAGAGAACGACAAAGTGTTTGATTTAAGACATCGCCACCTGATGTGCAGTGGTCTATCCTGGTGGCTTGAGCAAGGGGAAGATATGAAACTGGTGGGGGTTAGAGCGTGCCGAAGGCACGCGTATTCTAGGGGGGTCCGGGGGCATGCTCCCCCGGAAAAATTTTGCAAAATTACACTTAAATAATGGATTATAGCGCTTTCTGGAAACACTTTTAGGGTAATATCTGTATGAAATTAATTAGCAGATAAACAGCTATTAACTTATTGTTTGAGCAACGCATTCTAAGCACTGCTCTCCATTCGCCGGTACCTAGTGGATGATATAATTCCCCCGTAACAACACTTCAACAATCGAAAAATTCACCCTGTCAATCTCGGTAACCGGGCGTGCGTCAAAAGCTTTTACAAGTATGCGAAACTACCAGAGTACCAGGAATAACCTATCAAAGCTTTGTCAGTCCGAGGATAAAGATTCAAACCAAACCTCCTGCACCTCAAGAACATGTTTTAAGGAAGAAGAGTAAAGTTTCCGATTTTTCCCATCCCCTGCTGCAGTATATTTTGTTAAAGGTAACGCGTCTATTGTGTTATGTCACTCATGTTGCTTGTTGCTTTAGCAGTGAGAAGCAGCGACAGAAACAGCTGATTGCGGCTTTCATTCTTTTTAGTTGATTGGCCAATGGCCATACGTACAGCCGTACACAAAGGCTTCTAGGTAAACCGACAAATGCGTGTAACAGCTAAAACACCATCGAATGCGCGCAGGTGTAAATTATAATAAACAAACAAAAATATTGTAGGTTCCAACTGGTTAATTTTGTAGCACTAGCACCATTCTTGCAATGATAGAAAATGTAACATCTTACCTTTTTGTTTTCGTAGAAAAATTTCTCTTCAAATCTAACTTTTTAATTTTACTGCAATAACAACTTTGCCGTTAGGGAAATCGACTTTGCTATTGCTGGCTCATCAGAAATCCTATTACCGCCATTTTTTTCTTGATTTGCAGCGAAGAGCAGATACTGTCGTCATATCAAATGAAACAAACCAATTCTCTCTAGTTTTCTTTTTTCGGACGAACCACGCAATCAAAGATTCAATTACGTCACTTGTTTATATGAGCGGTCGTGTGCTAGGGTTGCCAGATTGGACTTTTTAATGCCAGATTCCACAGATTTTTTTTTTTTTTAGATTCTGTTGGCTTTAGAAATGATACATTTGGCCTTTTTCTAGATTGAGAGTTGAAGTTAGAAATTATACAATTTATAGAAATTATATTACAAAATTATAGAAATTATTCTATTAGACCCTTTTCTTGATTGAGAGTTGAAGTTATTGAATACGAGTTGATGAAAGTTTGTGCTATTATATATAAGTTGTGATCGAAATTAGAGTTATATCATATGAGACAATTTATGCAAAAAAATAAAATAAGGCCCCAGAAGTAAAACAGTTTTAATGATAATAAATAAGATACAAAAAGATCTGGCAGCACTACTTTTTTTTACAAAACAAGGAAGGTCCAGTTGCCAGCTTGGAAATCGACTGCTGCTTGAAGATGCAGCCAAAGGAGGAAGGTGTTCACGAAAGCATCCGACCTCACCTTCAAAAAGACATCGAAGTTTTTCCATGCTCCGACATCATATCAAAAGCGGAGGTAGAAGCACTGCGTGAGGATCGTTGGTCGATTTTATCCATTTCCACTCTTCTGCTTATGTGTGCTTGTTCATTTTGTGTTTCGCCTAGTCTTGTTGATTTATCAAGTGTTCTTATTCTTTCATTGTGATGTGATTCTCACGTAGCCTACCGGTACCAATATTTTTTGAGCAACAATTTTTTAAGAGTTAAGTGAGGCTTCCCGTGACGCACCGAGTATTGAACGCGGGCCGGTAGAGTGAGGCACCACTCCACTGACCGCTACGCCACTCAATACGCTTGAGCAACGCACGTTAAGGACTGCTCTCCATTCAGCGGCATCTAATGGATGGAATTTGGAATAGTTCCCCGGCAACAAGACTTCAACAATCGGAAACTTCACTCTGTCAATCTCGGTTACCGGGCCTGCGTCAGTGATTCAAAGCCTCTACAAGTATGCGAAACTGCCAGGATTAAGCTCTGCAAGAAGCTTTCCCAGTCCTAGGATAAAGATTCAATCAAATCAGATCAAGCGGCGCTGGTTTGACTCTTATGGTTGGTTTAAAACCATCCAATAAGTAAATGTTTTATTTGCGCCCATTGCGATATCATGCAATAGCCTATATACAGTGCGATCACAAATGCGATACAACAGACGATAGGAAGCGGCGAAAAGGAACCAACTAATCTTCTTAGTAGCCTGCCGGTAGGCTATGCAACTTGCGTAGGCTACTTGATGTCTGCCTGCTGATTCACTGAAGTAGCCAGTCTGTAAGGAAAAAGAATGACGTAAAATGTTCAGGAGAGCAATTTTCCTTTATCCATTTAATGAAATACCAATTCAACAAGGAGTATTAATTCAATAAAATACCAATACCCTGGTCTGAGGGAAGTGCCTGTCTTTGGGGTGTGCAAACCGTGCGATTGTACAGGGCCCGTAATTTACTCAGAAAATGCAGAAAACATAGAGATAGTTAGACAGTTTCATACCCAAATTTTTGTTGAACATGCTTTTAAAATGCACCAAATTCAAAGTAATTTTTCAAATTTTTTTTCTGCGGGAGGCCCCCAAGACCCCCTGCCACTGGGGGTCGCCTTTGGCCCTCAAACCTCCCGCCGCCCGTTCGCCCGCCGGCCCTCAAACCTCCCTCCCCTTTCAAAATACCCAGCTACGCTACTGAATTGGATGATTTGGATAATTGTCATTGGGGCCCGCAAAGCATATTCCGCACAGGGCCCGAAATACCCTAAGACCGGCACTGCTGGGGTCACAGGAAGAGAGTTCCGACGTCCCTAAGCCCTGTGAGCCGTTATTCATTCATTCGATTGTGCAATAGATGATGTAAACCTATTTATTTAAGTGGCTTCCGCGCAATGATATTCCGCGTGCGCATATCCCTAATAGGCGCCACGCATTCATATTTTTAAGTGAAAATGAGGGTAGTGTGTCTTTAATTAACTGCTTAAAAACGCGAACCGGAAATGACGTAATTTTTTGGGAGTACGTACCCAAGATGTTAGGCTAGCTACAGGATAAAAATTAATTGAAATGTGCAAGAACTATTTAAGCTACATTAAAGTTTCTTCAAAACCTCCGCGCATTTGTCGGTTTACCATATATCGCATGTTTCCATGGTGCTGAAGTGTTCAAACAAAACGACATCTGCACCAACAAAAAGTTTCCCTGTCGGGAAGTGAAGGGAAATCCCCTGGTGCTGGCCGCGCGACTTGTGAAAAATGTTGACCGAACGCTAACTTGCATAACAATGTGAGGTGTCGTTTTGTCTTCACTCGGCTTTATCCGGAGAACAAAAATCAACAATTCTAAGCTTACTGAAGAACAAGCCACAGAAGGTTTGGTTTCGCAAAAGTTTAAGGCAAAATTTGGAACTTTGGTCCAACAAAAGCAGCACGAATTCCGTGTGTATTTGTTCTCAGATCTGATACATGCTTGTGATATTCCACTCAACGACAAGTTTATTAAAACGGATATCATTCGAATAATCAGATAGTCAAATACAAGTGGCATAACCGCCAAGTTCAGTCCAGCTTCTTACTCATTGCCCGCTACTTATCGTGCCACCTTACCAAATAAGTTTATTCACCATGATTTGCTTTTTTGAAAGGTATTTTATAGTAAGAAAAAAGTTTGGCTATGCAGCTTAAAAGCATTTCGCAAATCATATAACTTGTCTATACATCCCACCACAACTTTTGCTCGAAGTGACAATATAATTTATGTTTATGCTCATAGCTGCATTCTTAAATTCATAGCTCCGTTGTTGAATACATCACTTACGTTGTATAGTAGGTCTATCATACAACCTCTCTCTTTCGGGGTGCACCATCTGCGTTTTAGGCTTGAATTTAAAGTTGGCAGCAAGTGATGGAGACGCAACAGTGGGGCCCGTTCTTGAACCCATTGATCTAGAAAAAAACGGCAACACTAGTTTTCACAATGTGACAGTTTTGTCAATAAAAGTGAAACACGTTCACAACTTCATTCAATTGTATGTTGCAACTAATTCATGATACAACAGTGTAGCTTTAAGAATGGTTTAGATTCCTAATGAGATAAAGTTTTAAATCTATCTCCATTTCGGTTGCTATTTTACCAGTTCTTCTCATGTATATACTGTGGATACACAGAATACTATACAATACATTGCCAATCCAGAAAAACATCTATTTTGTCATAAAAACGTAATATACTGTATAAACGATAACTTTGATAATGCCAAATACAGCACTACCTAAAAGAAAATAGCAATCACATCCTACTTGTTTTGTTTTCCTTGATTTTGAAGCTGCTGCTTTATAAGATGTCCTCTGCCCATTCCTGTAACGCCACTGCGCAGCTGAGGGTTGTTTCGGGGGCGTCTTTCCATTGGGAAGGGCTGACATGTCTGTGCAGTTTGCCGAGCTTGAATCTGAGCTGGTGTTTCTTCAGGGAATCTGTGTAGAAAATATTAAACTTAAAATAAAAAATCTGCTTGAGTTTGAGAAATATCCGAAACACATTCCCAGTGTGAAGAAATTGTGTCACTCAGACTTACGGTTCTTCGCTGTTCCTGTCATCCCAAGTATATCGAGTGCTTGTCTTCACAATTCTGTAACTTGGCCGGTGTTGTTCAAACTCAGCAACCTGCAATGAAGCAAATGCTGAGTTTTGTATCGGTTGTTTGTCTTTAAATTATTACATCACAGAGCCTTAATTGAAGCTTGAGCAGAAAAACCGTCTAAAGTTAACCAATCAAGAAATATATTGGGATGGAAACTTTAAAAGCATATTAAAGAAGGAAATATTTCTAAAAGTGATCTCAAATGGCTTTCAGAATGGCCCGTTTCGGAGAAATCCCTATTCGGACGGAATGGCTCGTTTCGGTGAGTCCGATCCCTTAACGGGGGATTTTTTCAATTTTTTTTTTTAAATTATCGGGTACCATAGCCTAATTATCATTGCCGTTTCAGGATTAGGGGTTTGGGTTAGGGGTTAGAAGTTAGTAACTCACCGAATCAGACTCACCGAATCGGACTCATTGAATAGTAGAAGACCCCTATTCGGAGACAGCCTTTTTCGGATATTTTTTTGAAAATCCAACGTTGCCTCCTGTTTATTTAGAGAATTTGTATTGTATTTCACAATATCGTTTCTTTTGCATTCCGACAAAGAAAAATAAATTGAAATTTAGCGAAGAATAGAAAGCGAATTAAATTTATTTTTGAACTATTAAATTAAAATGTTTGCTCACATAAAATTGACATGTATGCTGCGTCGCCGTCTGTATGCAAACTTAGAACATATTCGAATCCTCAACTATCGGAAAATTTCAATCCCTAGTAAGTCAATACAAAAACGCCGGAGATGGTTCAATCGATGTCAAATAACAAAACAAACAAAAAATACCAGTTCATGCGTCCATTTGGAAATTGTGGCTGATACCAAACATACTTGTTTGCATAATTACGAGCAGTTTCCTTTATGACAGTACGGTACCGTATCGTATTCTACAGTATTATCAGGTAGGCTATAAAAACACCTTAATCTTAATGTTAAGCAACAGAAAGCGAGATTGTTTCATTCATTATATTGTTAGCTAATTCCTTTCAATTTCCTGTAAATTTACAAATCTGCAAAAAAAAAAATTCTCCGAATATTAGGGAGTTTTCCGAATCGGATTCTCCCAATAGTAGCAAACCGAATGGTTTTGGCTACAAATATGAATATAGGCTACCAAGGAAGGTACTGACCTGATATTGTGAGTTTGTGCATCAAAACCAAAGTAAACAATGACTTTAGTATTCCGGCTGAGACTATTTACATTCTGTTCATCCCATAAAATTTCTATCAACCATGAAAGTAAACACATAATACACAATACACAATTACACATATGATGAAAACATCAACCCATACCGTAGAATCTAAGTGACTAGCCTAGCTGATGGCCTGATACCTCGTTATCCCAATCTTCACCATCCTCAATGTCCAGTGGTTGATCATGATATGGCGGAACACTGGTGTCTCCTTTTGCTTCGTCGCCATCAATGGCTAAGCGTTCTAAAAATAGATTCGGGTCAGTTTTATTTCCGGCATTCAAAGCGAAAAAACAATACCACCTGCCATAATATAGCAGGGGTCTGGAAAAAGGTAATCAGCAACAAAACGCGAATTGAAGTTAAAGCGTGCTCGAGAGAGATGTGACTTATTAAATACGAGGATTATGGCTAATTTATGACATGATGAAAAAAAATTAAAGTTTGCAGTTGAGTACATAACAATTGGAACTTGATACCAAAACACATGCACTGGCTTCTAGATCTCAATTAAAAGTACAAACCAGCTCTTTTGTCAATAAGTCAACATAAGATAAGGTCATAAATTGTCACCAATTAGTGCTTTATGCATTCTTACTTTCAAGTTCCATCTCAATGAAAACGTATGTAAGATTCTTTTCAAAATGATATTTGATTTTTCAGTAAAACCTTCGCAATTTAATATATAATTGTTATTACCATAAGCTCGTTCTTGTTCAATCATTCTTTTGTCTGGGCAAGTGCTAAGATGCAGCTGTAGTTCTGGCTTTGGAACAACATGGCGAGCATTGAAAACACAAACAGCCTGACAAAAAAATTGTGAAAAGTGAAATATCATGGCAGCTTAAAATATATAAAGCTACTGGTACCTTATAGGTTCGACTACTGTAATACAAAATAATACGGCAAAAAGAACACCACTAACAAAATATCAATATCAAAATTAATGTGACAAAGTATTATGTAGACTTATGCGCATTGCAGCAAATGTAAACTGTAGCTTTAACCAATATATTAGAAAAGTAGTATCAAGTATCTTCTAGTATCAACAACAACAGTTAAAGCATACATACATGTACAATGTACATACATTGTACAGACACATACCAAGTCAGTGTTTGGAAAATTTTTTCGACATTTTAATAAATGCCTGATAAAACGGTTTGCACGAATTCGATGAACAGGATCATAAGGACAAACATACAGTTCTTCTCTGTCCATTTGCTGCATGGACTGCATGTAGACAGGTACTTCAGCCATTTTTTCAAACTCGATAGAAACTCAAGTATAAAAAGTAGTAAACCTATCGGTGACAAAACCAGTATTGGTACAATATCAATATCTAATACAAGAAAAAGCATTTATTTTTTATCATACCAGTTAATAAAACATAATAGCAGACTATAGCTTTCTTAAATAAAATATATGAATCAAGGCCTCGTTATATTTTATGTCACACCTAATTATCTTGTATAAATATAAGTTGGAAAGCCTGAATTTTAACTTGGAACAACTTTTGCCAGGTGAGCTTTTTCTAAGGAGCCAAATTGAACAGGTTTGTTTTGGGGTGGTATGATGTCACAAAAAGTATATAAAACTTACAGTATGTGGAATAGTTTTACAATAAAACACTTTAAATAGATCACAATTTTTTTTTAAAGCAGCAGATCAGGTCATGTTTTTTATAAAAAAAAAAAAAAGGTCATGTTGTATCAAAATGACTAGTTTAATGTTTTGGTTGAAGTTGGCAAACTCGAGTTTCAGTCTCGCTGTAATAATGAGAGCTCACTGAACTGTGTAACTCTTTATATTGCACAAATGCTTATTCTAAAAAATGCACATCTTTACATTCCTATAGCTGTGCGTATCCGGTAGTTAGCAAACTCAGTGGCGGATCCAGGGGGCAATCGCTCCCACTAAAACAAAGAAAACAATGGTATTTAGGGTGTACTAACAAGGTTGGAGTAATGCAGACCTACACATTATGGTGTTCTGTTGAAATGCCCTGAGTCTTAAAAGATCAAAGTTTGTCTGAATAAGTACATCAGTTATGTTACTAATCACCTTGTTTTTATGATCTGCTCAATTGTATCTTTGTTTTTTACGTTTTTTTCTACATTTGTGCGGTCACACTGAACCGGTTTCCTGCAATTTTTTACCTTGCTGAATCTTCTTTGACAGCACAATTCATTTTTGAAAATGTCTTCGAAAACTCTTAAGGTAAAAAGATCAGGAAACTTGTCACTTTTTATTTTTTTTTCAATTCAATTTTAACATTACATCATAATTGGGGTTTCTTGAAAATTAATAAAGTGTTTGCGCAAACTCTCCAAATAGGCTATCATAATTGATAAGATGTAAAATGTAAACCAAGTGATTTGTGTAGTCGTACAAAAATTATTCGACAAGTAATGTGCAACCTAAGGGCGCTTGTCGTTTGGTTGAAAAGCTTTTGCCAGGCCAAGACTACCCAGGCAGCAAAAATGTACAACTCTGCATCGCCCCCACGTTGCCAAACGTCCAAAAAACCCATGCAACCCGGCTGCCCCCAGTAAGCCGGCACCACCAGTCCACGATCTAACTTCTACCCCTCGCCGCAACAAACCCACCAAGCCCAAACAATGTCATGGCAGAATAAGCAGGCTCAAAATGAAAGCAATGGGACCACGAATCCCCATCAAACCAATCAAAATGGTCCCACTGCGCCTAAGACGACAACCCCACCGCAAAGAAAGGAGCGCTCCCCCCGGCCACCAGCACAAGGCCGAGCACTCACCAGCACAGCGACTCGCCAATCACAACGGTGCAGCTTCCACACCAGCCACTTCAATTCTTGTCGATGTCAATTCTTGCTACAAAACGGCTGCTGAGAAACATATAGTTGAGATTGGATAGTGTAAATGGCTAGCGTGGAAGCCACACTGTTGTGGCCAGCGAACCGCAACAGCTCGCTGCACCAGTGAGTGCTCAGCCCCGCGCCGACAGCCCAACAAGACCATTTATTGATCAGCCCAGCGAGGACCCGCAGTCCCACCGCCCCCACCCCGAGCCCACCCACTCCGCCATGACATTGCCCAAGCCCGGCGAGTCCACCACAACGAAAGGTGGAAACCAAATCACAAACTGACAGAACCAGCCCACCAAAATGAACCAAGCCACATGACTCCCTCAAACGCCCAGCAACGCAAAAACGATGCAAAATTATACATTTCTGCAACCTGGGTAGTATTGGCCTGGTTTTATCCTCTGCTGAGAGTAAAAAAGAAACACAAATGATAAATATTGAAGAAATTGAGTCTCCTTCACAACTTAAGAATCGAACAACGCAAAACTGCTGAAACAAAACGTTTTGTTTGAGTGAAAGAATCATTGTAAGCAAACAATGCCAAAAGGTGCGCGCATGAAGTCATGGGAGTGTGAGGTATTAAAAATTTGAACAGGTTGTTATTTTTCTACATCAATGTGACGTTAGTTACTACTTTAAAAAATCTATATCTTTGCTTCTGCAGAAAATCCGCAGCAAACGCCTTTTTTTACATGTTTAGTATCGGCCACAGTATCGGCCAAATTTTGCCGATACCGATGCAGATACTCAAAAACTGGCCGATATCACCGATACCGATATATCGGTACATCTCTAGTTAGGGTAAAGGTTAGCGGAAACTGCTATCAGCGAGGGTTAGAGCATAGATTACTGTACTCTATGTTAGAGTTAAGGTTAGGGTAAAGTTTAGTGGAAACTGCGGTCAGTGAAGGTTAGGGTTAGAGCATAGAAGATTAGTCTATGGTTAGGGTTAGCGGAAAAATGTAAGCGGAAACTGCGATCAGCGACTTCCGCTTTTTTTAATTTTTTCTCTTGATCTTTTCAGGGTACAAACTGAGGGTACGAACTGTTCAGGGTACGAACTGTTCAGGGTACGAACTGTTCAGGGTACGAACTACCGGTAGGTTGCATCCATAAAATTTAAGTGGCAAGTGTTGCGGATTATAGTTTTATTTAAAATTTGTCAAAAGTAAGTCAGGTTGCATTTTGTACCTCGCACTTACCCAAGAATAACTTTTTTAGGCAGAAAGAGGAAAAGTTATTCTTCCAGAATGACAGTGGGTGTTTTATCTGTCTATGGCTGTTTATAACTGTATCATACTACTATTCTCGCAACAGACAAAATAAAGGTCGTTCTCTCTCTCTTCCCTCTAATTCTTCTTGCGGGGTAGGGTTGCTAATCCTCACACCCGTTGGTCGACGTTGCCTTACATGCGAGAGTGGGAGCTCCCGATGTTAGGGTGCTCAGCGAAGGCAAGTCGACCCTTGTGTTCTATCAGAAACAACTTAGGCTTGAAGTACGTAACAAAGTAAAGCAAAATCCCGAAAACGGATTTAGCTAACTTCGTGCCACATCTTCTTGCTGGATCTACCCCTGAGCCTATTGGAGTAAGTTTTGACATTGTTCTACAAATTAACGCTACAAAGACTAGGTAATAACGAGGCAACTGAAAATGGGTCCTTTCTGTTGAGTCTGTACTGGCCATGTCAAACGAATCAACCTCTTTGAAGCACAGATTCTGTACTTTGCCCTTTTCTGTCGAACAGGCTACATGATGACTGCTCAATGTTCATCCACATCAATATTGGAAGTAAGAACTGGCAAATTCAATCCACAACACTTTTCAATTGGCTGTCATTCATTACTACATGTGTGCTTCTCTTTGTTTTATTTTTTGCTGTTTGTTTTTTGGGTTTTGTAGGGTAACACTAAAAGGCGGAAATGCGGAAGCGCGGAAATAAGCCGAAATAACTTTAGAATTAAAATAGTCAAAGTATTTAATGATCTCACAATTGCTTCTAAATAATATCTTTCAATGATATTTCAACATAAGAAAATGCTCGGTATTGAGTTGTGGCTAAAAATCGCATTTCCGCCTTTTCCTATTTCAATAAATTCCATTAAATTTCGAAATTTACTCCAATAACTGTGGAATTAAAACAGTCAAAGTATTTAATGACTTCACAATTGCTTCTAAACAATATCTTTCAATGATATTTAAACATAAAAGTAGGTTCGGTGTGAGTTGTTGTTAAAAATCGCATTTCCGCCTTTTTCCATGTTGCAACATTTCATTCTTTCATGATGAAGTTATCGCTATGTTAAACAATATGGACGCCAAGATCGTAGTTCCGCGTTTTCTACATCGGCATTAAATCGCTACTTCTGCGGACAATACGCCATTTCATGCCCGGCTTATTTCCGCCTTTTAGTGTTGTCCGGTTTTGTACAGACATACCGTAGCCTACTACATGATTTTCTACTCTGGCAAGTTTTAATTAACCTTTCAAGGTTTTGCCACCTTTTCCCGTTCATTGCCTTGCTGGTAGGTCTACATCGACTATTGTAGTTAGTGTAGTACCTTTTTCGTCCCTGACGCGTTAATGACGAAAAATAAAATGAATGAATTCTTTCATTCCTTCGCAAGTTGTGGACAGTCAACTTGTCATGCACAGAAGTGTTGCCATACCCTGACAAATAAATTACTCCGCAGCCGGTCTGCAAATTTCACAATCGCAAGTTCACTTCACCAGCATTTTTTACTACAAATCGGTTTCTTATGCACTTTTGCGAAATTTAAGCTGATATTTAAAAAAGTTTTGACCGTATTTTCAAGTTTTTTTCCGCCACTGTTTGCATTATTCCTGAAAAAAATCTTGCCCACTGAAACGCTAATTCTGGAAAGTTTTTCTGTGCAAGTCTCATTTCCTTTCGCTTTCCTTTTTTATGAACCTTGAAATTTTTCCAACTCTAAATTGTTTCCCCTATTCACCGACGTACCCACGGGAGGCTTGGAGGGCGTTTGCCCTAAAAAATCAAATTTTGCCTTCCTCAATCAATAAGCTTTTTAGATTAATTAAACTTTTATGCTTGTTTCGTTAACCAAGTTTCGGCTTTGAATGAAAATGTATCATTGTGTGTGAGCTATGTTTAAGTAGGTAGGCTACCTTATTGTACTGATAACGTGTGTTAGTTTAAATTAACAATTCATCACACGCCATGTAACATGCGATAGTTTTTGAGCCGGACGCGTTATCACTAATATTGATTCAAGACTTTGCTACACTCCAGGATATTTATGCATTGACTGATCCGTCCAAATAGTTCAGTTGGTTAAGCGGTTAATTGGTTCAGTTGGTTAAGCGGCCGACTCTGTGCAAGAAGAAACCTCAAGATCAAGCAGCGTTGGTTCGGCTTACAGAGTCTTACACTTGCTGTTGCTTCTCTGGGCAAGAAACTTAACGATAATTGCCTCTACCTAGTGATCGATTTCGAGTAATGGGTAGTATCAAATTTAAGTCATAAGTAAAGTAGACAACCGGAAACAGACATTGCCGTCGGCTGCAGCGTGGGTCAGGTGTATGTCGGAAGGCGTACACCGATGCATAGCGCTCAAGTCCGCTTTCCCGCAATGCAGGATAAAGATAAACAAACAAACAAACAAGTCTTAGTAAAAAATTTATGGTAAAAAGCAAGGCAATTTTAAAACAGCTCTCCATTCCGCGACACCTAGTGGATGTAATAACTCACAGACAGAGACTAGTGGCAAGCCCGCAACCAGGGGGGGCATTTGCCCCCCCCGAAATTTTTTGAAAAAATTTTAAGTGATGAAAGTCTAGCAAGTGCGATTGATGCGGTGTCAACAATAGAATTCCAAAAAGAGTTTTATTCAAACATGGTGCTGGTTTAGGATCGGCCGCCTTGGTTAGTGACGTCACAAAAATCTGTGACGTCATGCAAAAAAACGCAACTACTTTTAGGAAGGGTGCAAAAACGCGAAATAGAAGTAAAAGCGGAATGTTGATTTTTAAATATTTGTAGGCATTATTATTGATCTAGCGCTAACTTAAACTGTTACTATTTTGTACCAATTCTCAGCAATTCATTTTTACAATAAAAATACTTGCTTTATTAACGTAACAACTTTCACGTTTATATGTTATCTACAAAACGAGCAATCGTGGTTCAGTATAAGCCGCCCACAGTTTGCTGTGATCGATGAATACTGCCTCCACCAAATATGCTGTAGCTTTCTCATTTCTGCTCGGATTTTAACAATTTTACTATCGTTGGATGGCATTATGCTTCATCTACCCAAATGGATTAATTGCCAATCTAAAGTAGGCACTATATTTATGTAGCGCTAACTTAAACTTTACTATATTGTAACAATTCTCAGCAATTCAATTTTTACAATAAAAATACCAAACCAACACAAATTAAAAGAGTATGTCTTGTTTTATTAACCTAACAACTTTCACGTTTATATGTTATCTACAAAACGAGAAATCGTTGTTCAAACGTAACCGCTCAACGAAGCGTTTTTCCAATGCATTTTTCAAGGCGATTCGATCATGGTTCAGTATAAGCCGCCCACAGTTTGCTGTGATCGATAATTACTGCCTCCACCAAATATGCTGTAGCTTTCTCATTTCTGCTCGGATTCTAACAATTTTACTGTTGTTGGATGGCATTATGCTTCATCTACTCGAATGGATTAATTGCCAATCTAAAGTAGGCATTACATTTATGTAGCGCTAACTTAAACTTTACTATTTTGTACCAATTCTCAGCAATTCATTTTTTACAATAAAAATACCAAACCAACACAAATTAAAAGAGTATGTCTTGCTTTAGTCAAATGTTAACTTTCACATTTATATCTAATCCACAAAACGAGCAATCGTTGTTCAAACGTAACCGCTCGACGAAGCTTTTTACCAAAACAATGCAAACACAAAGCGATCAGTTTCCAGTATTCATTACAAGCCGCCCACAGTTTGCTGTGATCGATGAATACTGCCTCCACCAAATGTGCTGTAGCTTTCACATTTATGCTCGGATTTGAGAAATTTTACCATCGTTGGAAAGCACGATACTGCATCTATCCGAATTCATCAGTTGCAAGTTGAAAGTAGGCATTATATTGATCTAGCGCTAACTTAAACTTTACTATTTTGTACCAATTCTCAGCAATTCATTTTTTACAATAAAAATACCAAACCAACACAAATTAAAAGAGTATGTCTTGGTTTATTCATATGTTAACTTTCACATTTATATCTAATCCACAAAACGAGCAATCGTTGTTCAAACGTAACCACTCGAAGAAGCTTTTTTCCAATGCATTTTTCAAGGCGATTCGATCGTGGTCCAGTATAAGCCGCCCACAGTTTGATGTGATCGGTGAATAGTGCCTCCACCAAATATGCTGTAGCTTTCTCATTTCTGCTCGGATTCTAACAATTTTACTATCGTTGGATGGCATTATGCTTCATCTATACGAATCAGTTAATCCTAATTCACAAATAAACACTGGAGCCAATAACTGATGGTTTAAACTTTACTATTTTGTACCAATTCTCAGCAATTCATTTTTTACAATAAAAATACCAAACTAACACAAATTAAAAGAGTATGTCTTGCTTTATTCATATGTTAACTTTCACATTTATATCTAATCCACAAAACGAGCAATCGTTGTTCAAACGTAACCGCTCGACGAAGCTTTTTACCAAAACAATGCAAACACAAAGCGATCAGTTTCGAGTGTTCATTACAAGCCGCCCACAGTTTGATGCGATCGGTGAATACTGCCTCCACCAAATGTGCTGTAGCTTTCTCATTTCTGCTCGGATTCTAACAATTTTACTATCGTTGGATGGCATTATGCTTCATCTACCCGAATAGATTAATTGCCAATCTAAAGTAGGCATTATATTTATGTAGCGCTAACTTAAACTTTACTATTTTGTACCAATTCTCAGCAATTCAATTTTTACAATAAAAATACCAAACCAACACAAATTAAAAGAGTATGTCTTGGTTTATTAACCTAACAACTTTCACGTTTATATGTTATCTACAAAACGAGAAATCGTTGTTCAAACGTAACCGCTCGACGAAGCTTTTTTCCAATGCATTTTTCAAGGCGATTCGATCGTGGTTCAGTATAAGCCGCCCACAGTTTGCTGTGATCGATGAATACTGCCTCCACCAAATATGCTGTAGCTTTCTCATTTCTGCTCGGATTTTAACAATTTTACTATCGTTGGATGGCATTATGCTTCATCTACTTGAATGGATTAATTACCAATCTAAAGTAGGCATTACATTTATGTAGCGCTAACTTAAACTTTACTATTTTGTACCAATTCTCAGCAATTCATTTATTACAATAAAAATACCAAACTAACACAAATTAAAAAGAGTATGTCTTGGTTTATTCAAATGTTAACTTTCACATTTATATCTAATCCACAAAACGAGCAATCGTTGTTCAAACGTAACCGCTCGACGAAGCTTTTTACCAAAACATTGCAAACACAAAGCGATCAGTTTCCAGTGTTCATTACAAGCCGCCCACAGTTTGCTGTGATCGATGAATACTGCCTCCACCAAATGTGCTGTAGCTTTCTCATTTCTGCTCGGATTTGAGAAATTTTACCATCGTTGGAATGCACGATACTGCATCTATCCGAATTCATTGGTTGCAAGTTTTAAGTATGCATTATATTGATCTAGCGCTAACTTAAACTTTACTATTTTGTACCAATTCTCAGCAATTCAATTTTTACAATAAAAATACCAAACCAACACAAGGGTCATTCCATGTCAACTCAACAGGTTTTTGGAAAAGTGCAAGCTCGACCCTCTTAGATTTTTTTGAAATTCACACTAAAGTTTCATATTGATGTATAATGAACACAAACAAAATTTCAGCTCATTATCTCAAGACGTTTAGAAATTACAGCCCTTCAAAGTCACCAAGGTCCCTCACAATGCGTTCGCATGTAAATTTTCCTCCATGTTTGGGTCTTCACAACTTTTCATGTAAAGCATTTACAAATCTGAAATTTGGTATTCTGATTAAGAAGCAGCCCTAGTTTTCATATCTACCATCGAAATTGCTAATTTCAAATTAGTTTTAGATACAGAACCTTTCAAAAATTGAAATTTTTTACATTTGAAAAAATTACATCAATTTTTGATGTCCGCTATCTCCCAAACCAATAGTCCCAGAACTACCATTTTGCATATTATTATTCTATACTAGTTGGTAATTAACCCCCATGAGACTTACACTAAAAAAATGTGAAATTATTGAAGTTTGGAGGGTGCAAAGATGAAGCGCGAGCAAAAAAGCGCAAAATGCGCCATCTTGTGGTTAATATTTGACCCTGTAGACAGTCATTCAGGAAGTTGAAACTTTCAGAAAAAAATCTTCTTTGCCTAAGCTATAAACAGTTCAAGTTTCAAATATGTAACCCAACTCCTTCAATAGTAAATGCAGCTGTGAAATCATGAGTTTGACCATCACATGCAAAAGTCTTGGGGGTGTGAGGTAGTGTGGCTTACTTGGCAAACATGAAAATGTTTTGAATTTTGCTGAGGACACCCTTTTAAATTGTGAAGTTGTCAGAAAAAATAACTCCTTCAAAACATTTTTGAATTTGAAATTGATTTAGGGGTGGCCCTCTCCCCCTGAAGTTCTGCGCCCTCCCCCAAAATACCAAATCTTCATATCTCAAAAACTGCTGGAGCTAGAGATACAGTTTTTGTGTCAAAAGATGCAGAAAACATGATTTCCTATCTGCTTTCTGAACAATGATTGTGCCTATCTTGAGTAGAAAAGCAGTTATTTCAAAAAACTTGTTTCGGGTATTCCAGCACAAAGCAGCGCTGAACAAGTATTTTGGTCCAAGTTATTCAATGCACAAAGTTCATAAACTAACTTGTATAGCTGGTTAGTTTCAAGGTAAAAATGAAACTAAACAAACAAGCAAGCAAACAAAGAAAAAAAAACAAATGAATCAGCAATAGGTAGTAGCAGCATCACATCAGAAGATGCTCTCACAACTCACGAATGAGTACTGGGTTCCATTCCGGGATATTTTGTGTATAATAAGTCCTCTACAGTTGCAAGGGCACGGTGGCAGACAGTACAGATTAAACACAATGGACTATGATCGAATTATGATTATTTTGCCATCACACTGCAAATGAATTGTAATGACTTGCCACAATCTTTTGTGTCCGTTACTTTGCTTCCAGTGTTTAAGTCTTATGTAAGATGTTCTGACTTGCAAATCTCAGTGTTAACTTTTTTTTTTATTCCTGGCCGGGGATGTCCTGTGACAAATATATCCTGTACACTTATGGAGTTATATTATTTTGCTGTGCAATATTCTTTGCCTCATACTGTTGAATGTGCTTTGCTAACTACAGTATTATACCATACTTGCTTTGTTGTGTTAGTGCTGCTTTATTTTACTGTTACCAACTCAATGTGCTATAGAGCAAGGCATTTAAAGATAATTATGCTGAAACACGGAAAAGCCATCTACCCGTTGTGATGGTTATGCATGCTATGATCTTAAAAAGTCAACAGTAAATAGCAGAGATTCACAAAAACATGAAACAATACAACTCTCCTGTTTTGACTTAGTTATAGCTGCGAGTTGTGACCTATTACTGATTCATTTGACTTTTTTTTCTTTGTTTGCTTGCTTGTTTGTTTAGTTTCATTTTTATCTTGAAACTAACCAGTTATATACAAGTTAGTTTATGAACTTTGTGCATTGAATAACTTGGACCAAAATACTTGTTCAGCGCTGCTTTGTGCTGGAATACCCGAAACAAGTTTTTTGAAATAACTGCTTTTCTACTCAAGATAGGCACAATCATTGTTCAGAAAGCAGATAGGAAATCATGTTTTCTGCATCTTTTGACACAAAAACTGTATCTCTAGCTCCAGCAGTTTTTGAGATATGAAGATTTGGTATTTTGGGGGAGGGCGCAGAACTTCAGGGGAAGAGGGCCACCCCTAAATCAATTTCAAATTCAAAAATGTTTTGAAGGAGTTATTTTTTCTGACAACTTCACAATTTAAAAGGGTGTCCTCAGCAAAATTCAAAACATTTTCATGTTTGCCAAGTAAGCCACACTACCTCACACCCCCAAGACTTTTGCATGTGATGGTCAAACTCATGATTTCACAGCTGCATTTACTATTGAAGGAGTTGGGTTACATATTTGAAACTTGAACTGTTTATAGCTTAGGCAAAGAAGATTTTTTTCTGAAAGTTTCAACTTCCTGAATGACTGTCCACAGGGTCAAATATTAACCACAAGATGGCGCATTTTGCGCTTTTTTGCTCGCGCTTCATCTTTGCACCCTCCAAACTTCAATAATTTCACATTTTTTTAGTGTAAGTCTCATGGGGGTTAATTACCAACTAGTATAGAATAATAATATGCAAAATGGTAGTTCTGGGACTATTGGTTTGGGAGATAGCGGACATCAAAAATTGATGTAATTTTTTCAAATGTAAAAAATTTCAATTTTTGAAAGGTTCTGTATCTAAAACTAATTTGAAATTAGCAATTTCGATGGTAGATATGAAAACTAGGACTGCTTCTTAATCAGAATACCAAATTTCAGATTTGTAAATGCTTTACATGAAAAGTTGTGAAGACCCAAACATGGAGGAAAATTTACATGCGAACGCATTTTGAGGGACCTTGGTGACTTTGAAGGGCTGTAATTTCTAAACGTCTTGAGATAATGAGCTGAAATATTTTTTGTGTTCATTATACATCAATATGAAACTTTAGTGTGAATTTCAAGAAAATCTAAGAGGGTCGAGCTTGCACACCCTGTTGAGTTGACATGGAATGACCCACAAATTAAAAGAGTATGTCTTGTTTTATTAACCTAACAACTTTCACGTTTATATGTTATCCACAAAACGAGAAATCGTTGTTCAAACGTAACCGCTCGACGAAGCGTTTTTCCAATGCATTTTTCAAGGCGATTCGATCGTGGTTCAGTATAAGCCGCCCACAGTTTGCTGTGATCGATGAATACTGCCTCCACCAAATATGCTGTAGCTTTCTCATTTCTGCTCGGATTCTAACAATTTTACTATCGTTGGATGGCATTAGGCTTCATCTACAGTCAGTCAGCCGCGCAGCGGCTGAATCGGCGGCTGGAGTCCAAAGGGGGTCTGGGGGTAGTACACACGGGGTAGTCAACGGTACTACACAGAAAGCTCAAACTTGATGAAAATGGCAGTTAATTGGTTTAAATTTTTTCTACTTGGGTTGAAATTAGACTTGTTTGAGCCTTTAAATAGGGGTGGGGTATATCAAAATGTCATATGATGGGTCAGAACGGGGGGAGGGGGTTAGCTGAAACTGTCAGATAAGGGGAGAGAGGGTCCAAAATCAAGAGCGAATCCGCAGAAGTAAGTTACTGTTCCGATCAATGAACCAACAAAAGATATGAAACACTTCAGAACATAAACAATAAGTTAGTCCTCCCGACCTCGAATACCTTTTGAACATTCTCTGCGATTCGCAATGACAATTTACATTTTAATGCGATGGCTGCGCTTGGCAAATATATCAATGACTGCATCATGCTCGAGTACAATATCCTTGTTTAAATACATCTGAGCTAGAGCATCCAAACGTGGCTCGGTCATGGTCGTGCGGTAATAATTTTGCAGGTAGGCTGCTTTATTGAACTGAAACATCGCTCATTGGAGGCAGTTGTAACTGGAAGCGTAGCAAAGATTCGAAGTAATAATTTATGGATAATCGGATAAGTGCCGAGTTGTTCAGCCGCTTGATACGCATCCACAAGAGTCGCAGGTCGTTTATCCACAGAAACTGCAAGCCAATTCGCTCTCCATCTTCGCAATTCAATAGTAGCTGCAAAGCAATTGCTTGGTTCAACATCCAGCATTCCATGGTAGAAGTCGAAAATCTCGTCGATCGTGCAGTCCTCATCTTCAAGTATCAATGAAGGCAGAAATGTGCTGACTTTAAAAGCTGAGCAGTGCTCATTGAATCTATCGTGAATTTGTGCCATGCAATTGTCAAGAAAAGGAAGAAAAACTGTTGATAAATTACATTGCAAAAAGTATACCCCGCCCCCCGCGCTAGGATGAATCATCCAAGCAATTATTGCGCTACAACTTTTTTTTTTGCAAAATTTGTATTTTATTTTTTTACCTGATCATTAGGGGGAGGCCATCGCCCTTTATTCTCCCCCCTAAATACGCTACTGCCTTGGACAATGGACATGCAACCAATTGATTCGGGTAGATGCAGTATCGTGCTTTCCAACGTCAGTAAAATTGTCAAAAAAGCTTCATCGAGCGGCTACGTTTCAACAACGATTTCTCGTTTCGTGGATTAGATATAAATGTGAAAGTTAACATATGAATAATCCAAGACATACTCTTTTAACTTGTGTTGTTGATTTGGTATTTTTATTGTAAAAAATGAATTGCTGAGAATTGGTACAAAATAGTAAAGTTTAAGTTAGCGCTACATAAATGTAATGCCTACTTTAGATTAACAATTAATCCATTCGAGTAGATGAAGCATAATGCCATCCAACGATAGTAAAATTGTTAGAATCCGAGCAGAAATGAGAAAGCTACAGCATGTTTGGTGGAGGCACTATCACCGATCGCATCAAACTGTGGGCGGCTTGTAATGAACACTCGAAACTGATCGCTTTGTGTTTGCATTGTTTTGGTAAAAAGCTTCGTCGAGCGGTTACGTTTGAACAACGATTTCTCGTTTTTTAGATAACATATAAACGTGAAAGTTGTTAGGTGAATAAAGCAAAACATACTCTTTTAATTTGTGTTGATTTGGTATTTTTATTGTAAAAAATGAATTGCTGAGAATTAGTAAAAAATAGTAAAGTTTAAGTTAGCGCTACATAAATATAATGCCTACTTTAGACTGGCAATTAATCCATTCGGGTAGATGAAACATAATGCCATCCAACGATAGTAAAATTGTTAAAATCCGAGCAGAAATGAGAAAGCTACAGCACATTTGGTGGAGGCAGTATTCATCGATCACGTGAAACTGTGGGCGGCTTATATTGAACCACGATCGAATCGCCTTGAAAAATGCATTGAAAAAAAGCTTCGTCGAGCGGTTACGTTTGAACAACGATTGCTCGTTTTGTGGATTAAATATAAATGTGAAAGTTAACATATGAATAATCCAAGACATACTCTTTTAATTTGTGTTGGTTTGGTATTTTTATTGTAAAAAATGAATTGCTGAGAATTGGTACAAAATAGTAAAGTTTAAGTTAGCGCTACATAAATGTAATGCCTATTTTAGATTGGCAATTAATCCATTCGAGTAGATGAAGCATAATGCCATCCAACGATAGTACAATTGTTAGAATCCGAGCAGAAATGAGAAAGCTACAGCATATTTGGTGGAGGCAGTATTCATCGATCACAGCAAACTGTGGGCGGCTTATACTGAACCACGATCGAATCGCCTTGAAAAATGTATTGGAAAAAAGCTTCGTCGAGCGGTTACGTTTGAACAATGATTTCTCGTTTTGTAGATAACATATAAACGTGAAAGTTGTTAGGGTAATAAAGCAAGGCATACTCATTTAATTTGTGTTGATTTGGTATTTTTATTGTAAAAATTGAATTGCTGAGAATTGGTACAAAATAGTAAAGTTAAGTTAGCGCTACATAAATGTATTGCCTACTTTAGACTGCCAATTAATGCATTCAGGTAGATGAGGCATCATGCTTTCCAACGATAGGAATATTGTTAAAATCCGAGCAGAAATGAGAAAGCTACAGCATACTTGGTGGAGGCAGTATTCACCGATCACATGAAACTGTGGGCAGCTAACAATGAACACTCGAAATTGATCGCTTAGTGTTTGCATTGTTTTGGTAAAAAGCTTCGTCGAGCGGTTACGTTTGAACAACGATTTCTCATTTTTTAGATAACATATAAACGTGAAAGTTGTTAGGTGAATAAACCAAGACATACTCTTTTAATTTGTGTTGGTTTGGTATTTTTATTATAAAAAATGAATTGCTGAGAATTGGTACAAAATAGTAAAGTTTAAGTTAGCGCTACATAAATGTAATGCCTACTTTAAACTGGCAATTAATCCATTCGGGTAGGTGAGGCATCATGCTTTCCAACGATAGTAATATTGTCAAAATCCGAGCATAAATGTGAAAGCTACAGCATATTTGGTGGATGCAATATTGATCGATCACATAAAACTGTGGGCGGCTTATACTGAACCACGATCGAATCGCCTTGAAAAATGCATTGGAAAAAAGCTTCGTCGAGCGGTTACGTTTGAACAACGATTGTTCGTTTTGTGGATTAGATATAAATGTGAAAGTTAACATATGAATAAACCAAGACATACTCTTTTAATTTGTGTTGGTTTGATATTTTTATTGTAAAAAATGAATTGCTGAGAATTGGTACAAAATAGTAAAGTTTAAGTTAGCACTACATAAATGTAATGCCTACTTTAGATTGGCAATTAATGCATTCGAGTAGATGAAGCATAATGCCATCCAACGATAGTAAAATTGTTAGAATCCGAGCAGAAATGAGAAAGCTACAGCATATTTGGTGGAGGCAGTATTCATCGATCACAGCAAACTGTGGGCGGCTTATACTGAACCACGATCGAATCGCCTTGAAAAATGCATTGGAAAAAAGCTTTGTCAAGCGGTTACGTTTGAACAACGATTTCTCGTTTTGTAGATAACATATAAACGTGAAAGTTGTTAGGTTAATAAAACAAGACATACTCTTTTAATTTGTGTTGGTTTGGTAATTTTATTGTAAAAATTGAATTGCTGAGAATTGGTACAAAATAGTAAAGTTTAAGTTAGCGCTACATAAATATAATGCCTACTTTAGACTGGCAATTAATCCATTCGGGTAGATGAAACATAATGCCATCCAACGATAGAAAAATTGTTAAAATCCGAGCAGAAATGAGAAAGCTACAGCATATTTGGTGGAGGCAGTATTCATTGATCACGTGAAACTGTGGGCGGCTTATATTGAACCACGATCGAATCGCCTTGAAAAATGCATTGAAAAAAAGCTTCGTCGAGCGGTTACGTTTGAACAACGATTGCTCGTTTTGTGGATTAAATATAAATGTGAAAGTTAACATATGAATAATCCAAGACATACTCCTTTAATTTGTGTTGGTTTGGTATTTTTATTGTAAAAAATGAATTGCTGAGAATTGGTACAAAATAGTAAAGTTTAAGTTAGCACTACATAAATGTAATGCCTATTTTAGATTGGCAATTAATCCATTCGAGTAGATGAAGCATAATGCCATCCAACGATAGTACAATTGTTAAAATCCGAGCCGAAATGAGAAAGCTACAGCATATTTGGTGGAGGCAGTATTCATCGATCACAGCAAACTGTGGGCGGCTTATACTGAACCACGATCGAATCGCCTTGAAAAATGCATTGGAAAAAAGCTTCGTCAAGCGGTTACGTTTGAACAACGATTTCTCGTTTTGTAGATAACATATAAACGTGAAAGTTGTTAGGTTAATAAAACAAGACATACTCTTTTAATTTGTGTTGGTTTGGTATTTTTATTGTAAAAATTGAATTGCTGAGAATTGGTACAAAATAGTAAAGTTTAAGTTACCCGCTACATAAATATAATGCCTACTTTAGATTGGCAATTAATCCATTCGGGTAGATGAAGCATAATGCCATCCAACGATAGTAAAATTGTTAAAATCCGAGCAGAAATGAGAAAGCTACAGCACATTTGGTGGAGGCAGTATTCATCGATCACAGCAAACTGTGGGCGGCTTATACTGAACCACGATTGCTCGTTTTGTAGATAACATATAAACGTGAAAGTTGTTACGTTAATAAAGCAAGTATTTTTATTGTAAAAATGAATTGGTACAAAATAGTAACAGTTTAAGTTAGCGCTAGATCAATAATACTGCCTACAAATATTTAAAAATCAATAGGCATTCCGCTTTTACTTCTATTCCGCGTTTTTACACCCTTCCTAAAAGTAGTTGCGTTTTTTTGCATGACGTCACAGATTTTTGTGACGTCACTAACCAAGGCGGCCGATCCTAAACCAGCACCCAATTATAATGATGCTGGGGGCCAGTCTATCGAATAACACATGAATTTATATGAACAATTTATTTAATGGAAAAATACACGCAATCAAGTTACACATTGAGTTTCAGATATCTTGAAGCTCAGTTTTGTAACAAGCTCAATGTCTTTCTTGTAACCGTGAAATACCTCTTGTTGTTTGCTCAAAGACTTTTTCAACTGCTGCATTTTGTCAACCGTAATTGACCCACAATGCTATCATAATTAGCAGAGTGTTTTGCACAGTAGTGTCGCTTGATATTGTAGGCTACTCTTTCATTACTGCTATAGTGTTTTGACAAATCAGGCAAACAACATCCTGATTGTGTTGAACAACGAAGTAATTTATACACCACTCATTGTTGAACTTCCGCCTTTCATAATCAACCTTCCTTTTCTTACTTGTGGACATTTTTACTATGCTAAGCTTTTTGTAGAATAAATATTAATATATTCACCACACTGCACCCATAAAGTAAGATTTATGTTACTGAATCATTGCCAGAAAAACAAGACCACCGTCATTCTGGCAGAATAGTTTTTCCGCTTTCCGCCTAAAAAAGTCATCCGTGAATAAGTGCGAGGCATAAAATGCGACCTGACATACCTTCGAAAAACCTTAAATAAAACAAAAACTCGCAACACGTGCCACTTAAATTTTACATGCATCGGATTCAGTATTAAATTACCTTTCCAGGGATGTGCACCAATAGGTGGGCATTTGGAAGGAACTCCCAGCAGAACGCTTCAAAGATGGAGGATATATTTACGATAAACATTAAAACAATACGATTTTTGCATAATAGACACCACTTCAAACATCTTCAAATAGAACTATAATCCGCAACACGTGCCACTTAAATTTTGCATGCATCGGATTCAGTATTAAATTACCTTTCCAGGGATGTGCACCAATAGGTGGGCATTTGGAAGGAACTCCCAGCAGAACGCTTCAAAGATGGAAGATATATTTATGATAAACATTAAAACAATATGATTTTTGCATAATTGACACCTCTTCAAACATCTTGAAATAAAACTTTAATCCGCAACACGTGCCACTTAAATTTTGCATGCATCAGATTTAGTATTAAATTACCTTTCCAGGGATGTGCATCAATAGGTGGGCATTTGGAAGGAACTCCCAGCAGAACGCTCCAAAGATGGAGGATATATTTACGATAAACATTAAAACAATACGATTTTTGCATAATAGACACCACTTCAAACATCTTCAAATAGAACTATAATCCGCAACACGTGCCACTTAAATTTTGCATGCATCGGATTCAGTATTAAATTACCTTTCCAGGGATGTGCACCAATAGGTGGGCATTTGGAAGGAACTCCCAGCAGAACGCTTCAAAGATGGAGGATATATTTACAATAAACATTAAAACAATACGATTTTTGCATAATTGACACCACTTCAAACATCTTCAAATAGAACTATAATTCGCAACACGTGCCACTTAAATTTTGCATGCATCGGATTCAGTATTAAATTACCTTTCCAGGGATGTGCATCAATAGGTGGGCATTTGGAAGGAACTCCCAGCAGAACGCTCCAAAGATGGAGGATATATTTACAATAAACATTAAAATAATACGATTTTTGCATAATAGACACCACTTCAAACATCTTCGAATAGAACTATAATCCGCAACACGTGCCACTTAAATTTTGCATGCATCGGATTCAGTATTAAATTACCTTTCCAGGGATGTGCACCAATAGGTGGGCATTTGGAAGGAACTCTCAGCAGAACGCTTTAAAGATGGAGGATATATTTACGATAAACATTAAAATAATACGATTTTTGCATAATTGACACCTCTTCAAACATCTTGAAATAAAACTTTAATCCGCAACACGTGCCACTTAAATTTTGCATGCATCGGAATCAGTATTAAATTACCTTTCCAGGGATGTGCACCAATAGGTGGGCATTTGGAAGGAACTCCCAGCAGAACGCTTCAAAGATGGAAGATATATTTACGATAAACATTAAAATAATACGATTTTTGCATAGTAGACACCACTTCAAACATCTCGAAATAAAACTTTAATCCGCAACACGTGCCACTTAAATTTTACATGCATCGGATTTAGTATTAAATTACCTTTCCAGGGATGTGCACCAATAGGTGGGCATTTGGAAGGAACTCCCAGCAGAACGCTCCAAAGATGGAGGATATATTTACGATAAACATTAAAATAATACGATTTTTGCATAATAGACACCACTTCAAACATCTTCGAATAGAACTATAATTCGCAACACGTGCCACTTAAATTTTGCATGCATCGGATTCAGTATTAAATTACCTTTCCAGGGATGTGCACCAACAGGTGGGCATTTGGAAGGAACTCCCAGCAGAACGCTTCAAAGATGGAGGATATATTTACGATAAACATTAAAACAATACGATTTTTGCATAATAGACACCACTTCAAACATCTTCAAATAGAACTATAATCCGCAACACGTGCCACTTAAATTTTGCATGCATCGGATTCAGTATTAAATTACCTTTCCAGGGATGTGCACCAATAGGTGGGCATTTGGAAGGAACTCCCAGCAGAACGCTTCAAAGATGGAGGATATATTTACGATAAACATTAAAACAATATGATTTTTGCATAATTGACACCTCTTCAAACATCTTGAAATAAAACTTTAATCCGCAACACGTGCCACTTAAATTTTGCATGCATCAGATTTAGTATTAAATTACCTTTCCAGGGATGTGCATCAATAGGTGGGCATTTGGAAGGAACTCCCAGCAGAACGCTTCAAAAATGGAGGATATATTTACGATAAACATTAAAACAATACGATTTTTGCATAATAGACACCACTTCAAACATCTTCAAATAGAACTATAATCCGCAACACGTGCCACTTAAATTTTGCATGCATCGGATTCAGTATTAAATTACCTTTCCAGGGATGTGCACCAATAGGTGGGCATTTGGAAGGAACTCCCAGCAGAACGCTTCAAAGATGGAGAATATATTT
This sequence comes from Aplidium turbinatum, assembly GCF_918807975.1. Taxonomy (NCBI): domain Eukaryota; kingdom Metazoa; phylum Chordata; class Ascidiacea; order Aplousobranchia; family Polyclinidae; genus Aplidium; species Aplidium turbinatum. The sequence goes on along the minus strand of NC_137484.1, from coordinate 19,482,497 downwards.
ACGATAAACATTAAAATAATATGATTTTTGCATAATTGACACCACTTCAAACATCTTCAAATAGAACTATAATTCGCAACACGTGCCACTTAAATTTTGCATGCATCGGATTCAACATTAAATTACCTTTCCAGGGATGTGCATCAATAGGTGGGCATTTGGAAGGAACTCCCAGCAGAACGCTCCAAAGATGGAGGATATATTTACAATAAACATTAAAATAATACGATTTTTGCATAATAGACACCACTTCAAACATCTTCAAATAGAACTATAATCCGCAACACGTGCCACTTAAATTTTGCATGCATCAGATTTAGTATTAAATTACCTTTCCAGGGATGTGCATCAATAGGTGGGCATTTGGAAGGAACTCCCAGCAGAACGCTTCAAAGATGGAGAATATATTTACGATAAACATTAAAATAATATGATTTTTGCATAATTGACACCACTTCAAACATCTTCAAATAGAACTATAATTCGCAACACGTGCCACTTAAATTTTGCATGCATCGGATTCAGTATTAAATTACCTTTCCAGGGATGTGCACCAATAGGTGGGCATTTGGAAGGAACTCCCAGCAGAACGCTTCAAAGATGGAAGATATATTTACGATAAACATTAAAATAATACGATTTTTGCATAGTAGACACCACTTCAAACATCTCGAAATAAAACTTTAATCCGCAACACGTGCCACTTAAATTTTGCATGCATCGGATTTAGTATTAAATTACCTTTCCAGGGATGTGCACCAATAGGTGGGCATTTGGAAGGAACTCCCAGCAGAACGCTCCAAAGATGGAGGATATATTTACGATAAACATTAAAATAATACGATTTTTGCATAATAGACACCACTTCAAACATCTTCGAATAGAACTATAATCCGCAACACGTGCCACTTAAATTTTGCATGCATCGGATTCAGTATTAAATTACCTTTCCAGGGATGTGCACCAACAGGTGGGCATTTGAAAGGAACTCCCAGCAGAACGCTTCAAAGATGGAGGATATATTTACGATAAACATTAAAACAATACGATTTTTGCATAATAGACACCACTTCAACCATCTTCAAATAGAACTATAATCCGCAACACGTGCCACTTAAATTTTGCATGCATCGGATTCAGTATTAAATTACCTTTCCAGGGATGTGCACCAATAGGTGGGCATTTGGAAGGAACTCCCAGCAGAACGCTTCAAAGATGGAGGATATATTTACGATAAACATTAAAACAATACGATTTTTGCATAATTGACACCTCTTCAAACATCTTGAAATAAAACTTTAATCCGCAACACGTGCCACTTAAATTTTGCATGCATCAGATTTAGTATTAAATTACCTTTCCAGGGATGTGCATCAATAGGTGGGCATTTGGAAGGAACTCCCAGCAGAACGCTTCAAAAATGGAGGATATATTTACGATAAACATTAAAACAATACGATTTTTGCATAATAGACACCACTTCAAACATCTTCGAATAGAACTATAATCCGCAACACGTGCCACTTAAATTTTGCATGCATCGGATTCAGTATTAAATTACCTTTCCAGGGATGTGCACCAATAGGTGGGCATTTGGAAGGAACTCTCAGCAGAACGCTTTAAAGATGGAGGATATATTTACGATAAACATTAAAATAATATGATTTTTGCATAATTGACACCTCTTCAAACATCTTGAAATAAAACTTTAATCCGCAACACGTGCCACTTAAATTTTGCATGCATCGGAATCAGTATTAAATTACCTTTCCAGGGATGTGCACCAATAGGTGGGCATTTGGAAGGAACTCCCAGCAGAACGCTTCAAAGATGGAAGATATATTTACGATAAACATTAAAACAATATGATTTTTGCATAGTAGACACCACTTCAAACATCTCGAAATAAAACTTTAATTCGCAACACGTGCCACTTAAATTTTACATGCATCGGATTTAGTATTAAATTACCTTTCCAGGGATGTGCACCAATAGGTGGGCATTTGGAAGGAACTCCCAGCAGAACGCTCCAAAGATGGAGGATATATTTACGATAAACATTAAAATAATACGATTTTTGCATAATAGACACCACTTCAAACATCTTCGAATAGAACTATAATCCGCAATACGTGCCACTTAAATTTTGCATGCATCGGATTCAGTATTAAATTACCTTTCCAGGGATGTGCACCAACAGGTGGGCATTTGGAAGGAACTCCCAGCAGAACGCTTCAAAGATGGAGGATATATTTACGATAAACATTAAAACAATACGATTTTTGCATAATAGACACCACTTTAAACATCTTCAAATAGAACTATAATCCGCAACACGTGCCACTTAAATTTTGCATGCATCGGATTCAGTATTAAATTACCTTTCCAGGGATGTGCACCAATAGGTGGGCATTTGGAAGGAACTCCCAGCAGAACGCTTCAAAGATGCACATCCCTGGAAAGGTAATTTAATACTGAATCCGATGCATGCAAAATTTAAGTGGCACGTGTTGCGGATTAAAGTTTTATTTCAAGATGTTTGAAGTGGTGTCTATTATGCAAAAATCGTATTATTTTAATGTTTATTGTAAATATATCCTCCAATTTTTGAAGCGTTCTGCTGGGAATTCCTTCCAAATGCCCACCTATTGGTGCACATCCCTGGAAAGGTAATTTAATACTGATTCCGATGCATGCAAAATTTAAGTGGCACGTGTTGCGGATTATAGTTCTATTCGAAGATGTTTGAAGTGGTGTCTATTATGCAAAAATCGTATTATTTTAATGTTTATTGTAAATTTATCCTCTATCTTTGGAGCGTTCTGCTGGGAGTTCCTTCCAAATGCCCACCTATTGATGCACATCCCTGGAAAGGTAATTTAATACTAAATCCGATGCATGCAAAATTTAAGTGGCACGTGTTGCGGATTAAAGTTTTATTTCAAGATGTTTGAAGAGGTGTCAATTATGCAAAAATCATATTATTTTAATGTTTATCGTAAATATATCCTCCATCTTTGAAGCGTTCTGCTGGGAGTTCCTTCCAAATGCCCACCTATTGGTGCACATCCCTGGAAAGGTAATTTAATACTGAATCCGATGCATGCAAAATTTAAGTGGCACGTGTTGCGGATTAAAGTTTTATTTCAAGATGTTTGAAGTGGTGTCTATTATGCAAAAATCGTATTATTTTAATGTTTATTGTAAATATATCCTCCAATTTTTGAAGCGTTCTGCTGGGAATTCCTTCCAAATGCCCACCTATTGGTGCACATCCCTGGAAAGGTAATTTAATACTGATTCCGATGCATGCAAAATTTAAGTGGCACGTGTTGCGGATTATAGTTCTATTCGAAGATGTTTGAAGTGGTGTCTATTATGCAAAAATCGTATTATTTTAATGTTTATTGTAAATTTATCCTCTATCTTTGGAGCGTTCTGCTGGGAGTTCCTTCCAAATGCCCACCTATTGATGCACATCCCTGGAAAGGTAATTTAATACTAAATCCGATGCATGCAAAATTTAAGTGGCACGTGTTGCGGATTAAAGTTTTATTTCAAGATGTTTGAAGAGGTGTCAATTATGCAAAAATCATATTATTTTAATGTTTATCGTAAATATATCCTCCATCTTTGAAGCGTTCTGCTGGGAGTTCCTTCCAAATGCCCACCTATTGGTGCACATCCCTGGAAAGGTAATTTATTACTAAATCCGATGCATGCAAAATTTAAGTGGCACGTGTTGCGGATTAAAGTTTTATTTCAAGATGTTTGAAGTGGTGTCTATTATGCAAAAATCGCATTATTTTAATGTTTATCGTAAATATATCCTCCATCTTTGAAGCGTTCTGCTGGGAGTTCCTTCCAAATGCCCACCTATTGGTGCACATCCCTGGAAAGGTAATTTAATACTGAATCCGATGCATGCAAAATTTAAGTGGCACGTGTTGCGGATTATAGTTCTATTCGAAGATGTTTGAAGTGGTGTCTATTATGCAAAAATCGTATTACTTTAATGTTTATCGTAAATATATCCTCCATCTTTGGAGCGTTCTGCTGGGAGTTCCTTCCAAATGCCCACCTATTGATGCACATCCCTGGAAAGGTAATTTAATACTGAATCCGATGCATGCAAAATTTAAGTGGCACGTGTTGCGGATTAAAGTTTTATTTCAAGATGTTTGAAGAGGTGTCAATTATGCAAAAATCATATTATTTTAATGTTTATCGTAAATATATCCTCCATCTTTGAAGCGTTCTGCTGGGAGTTCCTTCCAAATGCCCACCTATTGATGCACATCCCTGGAAAGGTAATTTAATACTGAATCCGATACATGCAAAATTTAAGTGGCACGTGTTGCGGATTGAAGTTTTATTTCAAGATGTTTGAAGAGGTGTCAATTATGCAAAAATCATATTATTTTAATGTTTATCGTAAATATATCTTCCATCTTTGAAGCGTTCTGCTGGGAGTTCCTTCCAAATGCCCACCTATTGATGCACATCCCTGGAAAGGTAATTTAATACTGAATCCGATGCATGCAAAATTTAAGTGGCACGTGTTGCGGATTGAAGTTTTATTTCAAGATGTTTGAAGAGGTGTCAATTATGCAAAAATCATATTATTTTAATGTTTATCGTAAATATATCCTCCATCTTTGAAGCGTTCTGCTGGGAGTTCCTTCCAAATGCCCACCTATTGGTGCACATCCCTGGAAAGGTAATTTATTACTAAATCCGATGCATGCAAAATTTAAGTGGCACGTGTTGCGGATTATAGTTCTATTCGAAGATGTTTGAAGTGGTGTCTATTATGCAAAAATCGTATTATTTTAATGTTTATCGTAAATATATCCTCCATCTTTGAAGCGTTCTGCTGGGAGTTCCTTCCAAATGCCCACCTATTGGTGCACATCCCTGGAAAGGTAATTTAATACTAAATCCGATGCATGCAAAATTTAAGTGGCACGTGTTGCGGATTATAGTTCTATTCGAAGATGTTTGAAGTGGTGTCTATTATGCAAAAATCGTATTACTTTAATGTTTATCGTAAATATATCCTCCATCTTTGGAGCGTTCTGCTGGGAGTTCCTTCCAAATGCCCACCTATTGATGCACATCCCTGGAAAGGTAATTTAATACTGAATCCGATGCATGCAAAATTTAAGTGGCACGTGTTGCGGATTAAAGTTTTATTTCAAGATGTTTGAAGAGGTGTCAATTATGCAAAAATCATATTATTTTAATGTTTATCGTAAATATATCCTCCATCTTTGAAGCGTTCTGCTGGGAGTTCCTTCCAAATGCCCACCTATTGATGCACATCCCTGGAAAGGTAATTTAATACTGAATCCGATACATGCAAAATTTAAGTGGCACGTGTTGCGGATTGAAGTTTTATTTCAAGATGTTTGAAGAGGTGTCAATTATGCAAAAATCATATTATTTTAATGTTTATCGTAAATATATCTTCCATCTTTGAAGCGTTCTGCTGGGAGTTCCTTCCAAATGCCCACCTATTGGTGCACATCCCTGGAAAGGTAATTTATTACTAAATCCGATGCATGCAAAATTTAAGTGGCACGTGTTGCGGATTATAGTTCTATTCGAAGATGTTTGAAGTGGTGTCTATTATGCAAAAATCGTATTATTTTAATGTTTATCGTAAATATATTCTCCATCTTTGAAGCGTTCTGCTGGGAGTTCCTTCCAAATGCCCACCTATTGGTGCACATCCCTGGAAAGGTAATTTAATACTAAATCCGATGCATGCAAAATTTAAGTGGCACGTGTTGCGGATTATAGTTCTATTCGAAGATGTTTGAAGTGGTGTCTATTATGCAAAAATCGTTTTATTTTAATGTTTATCGTAAATATATCCTCCATCTTTGGAGCGTTCTGCTGGGAGTTCCTTCCAAATGCCCACCTATTGATGCACATCCCTGGAAAGGTAATTTAATACTGAATCCGATGCATGCAAAATTTAAGTGGCACGTGTTGCGGATTGAAGTTTTATTTCAAGATGTTTGAAGAGGTGTCAATTATGCAAAAATCATATTATTTTAATGTTTATCGTAAATATATCTTCCATCTTTGAAGCGTTCTGCTGGGAGTTCCTTCCAAATGCCCACCTATTGATGCACATCCCTGGAAAGGTAATTTAATACTGAATCCGATGCATGCAAAATTTAAGTGGCACGTGTTGCGGATTGAAGTTTTATTTCAAGATGTTTGAAGAGGTGTCAATTATGCAAAAATCATATTATTTTAATGTTTATCGTAAATATATCCTCCATCTTTGAAGCGTTCTGCTGGGAGTTCCTTCCAAATGCCCACCTATTGGTGCACATCCCTGGAAAGGTAATTTATTACTAAATCCGATGCATGCAAAATTTAAGTGGCACGTGTTGCGGATTATAGTTCTATTCGAAGATGTTTGAAGTGGTGTCTATTATGCAAAAATCGTATTATTTTAATGTTTATCGTAAATATATCCTCCATCTTTGAAGCGTTCTGCTGGGAGTTCCTTCCAAATGCCCACCTATTGGTGCACATCCCTGGAAAGGTAATTTAATACTGAATCCGATGCATGCAAAATTTAAGTGGCACGTGTTGCGGATTATAGTTCTATTCGAAGATGTTTGAAGTGGTGTCTATTATGCAAAAATCGTATTATTTTAATGTTTATCGTAAATATATCCTCCATCTTTGAAGCGTTCTGCTGGGAGTTCCTTCCAAATGCCCACCTATTGGTGCACATCCCTGGAAAGGTAATTTAATACTAAATCCGATGCATGCAAAATTTAAGTGGCACGTGTTGCGGATTATAGTTCTATTCGAAGATGTTTGAAGTGGTGTCTATTATGCAAAAATCGTTTTATTTTAATGTTTATCGTAAATATATCCTCCATCTTTGGAGCGTTCTGCTGGGAGTTCCTTCCAAATGCCCACCTATTGATGCACATCCCTGGAAAGGTAATTTAATACTGAATCCGATGCATGCAAAATTTAAGTGGCACGTGTTGCGGATTATAGTTCTATTCGAAGATGTTTGAAGTGGTGTCTATTATGCAAAAATCGTTTTATTTTAATGTTTATCGTAAATATATCCTCCATCTTTGAAGCGTTCTGCTGGGAGTTCCTTCCAAATGCCCACCTATTGGTGCACATCCCTGGAAAGGTAATTTATTACTAAATCCGATGCATGCAAAATTTAAGTGGCACGTGTTGCGGATTATAGTTCTATTCGAAGATGTTTGAAGTGGTGTCTATTATGCAAAAATCGTTTTATTTTAATGTTTATCGTAAATATATCCTCCATCTTTGAAGCGTTCTGCTGGGAGTTCCTTCCAAATGCCCACCTATTGGTGCACATCCCTGGAAAGGTAATTTATTACTAAATCCGATGCATGCAAAATTTAAGTGGCACGTGTTGCGGATTATAGTTCTATTTGAAGATGTTTGAAGTGGTGTCTATTATGCAAAAATCGTATTATTTTAATGTTTATCGTAAATATATCCTCCATCTTTGAAGCGTTCTGCTGGGAGTTCCTTCCAAATGCCCACCTATTGGTGCACATCCCTGGAAAGGTAATTTAATACTAAATCCGATGCATGTAAAATTTAAGTGGCACGTGTTGCGGATTATAGTTCTATTCGAAGATGTTTGAAGTGGTGTCTATTATGCAAAAATCGTATTATTTTAATGTTTATCGTAAATATATCCTCCATCTTTGGAGCGTTCTGCTGGGAGTTCCTTCCAAATGCCCACCTATTGATGCACATCCCTGGAAAGGTAATTTAATACTAAATCCGATGAATGCAAAATTTAAGTGGCACGTGTTGCGGATTAAAGTTTCATTTCAAGATGTTTGAACAGGTGTCAATTATGCAAAAATCATATTATTTTAATGTTTATCGTAAATATATCCTCCATCTTTGAAGCGTTCTGCTGGGAGTTCCTTCCAAATGCCCACCTATTGGTGCACATCCCTGGAAAGGTAATTTAATACTGAATCCGATGCATGCAAAATTTAAGTGGCACGTGTTGCGGATTATAGTTTTATTTCAAGATGTTTGAAGAGGTGTCAATTATGCAAAAATCATATTATTTTAATGTTTATCGTAAATATATCCTCCATCTTTGAAGCGTCCTGCTGGGAGTTCCTTCCAAATGCCCACCTATTGATGCACATCCCTGGAAAGGTAATTTAATACTGAATCCGATGCATGCAAAATTTAAGTGGCACGTGTTGCGGATTAAAGTTTTATTTCAAGATGTTTGAAGAGGTGTCAATTATGCAAAAATCATATTATTTTAATGTTTATCGTAAATATATCCTCCATCTTTGAAGCGTTCTGCTGAGAGTTCCTTCCAAATGCCCACCTATTGGTGCACATCCCTGGAAAGGTAATTTATTACTAAATCCGATGCATGCAAAATTTAAGTGGCACGTGTTGCGGATTATAGTTCTATTCGAAGATGTTTGAAGTGGTGTCTATTATGCAAAAATCGTATTATTTTAATGTTTATCGTAAATATATCCTCCATCTTTGAAGCGTTCTGCTGGGAGTTCCTTCCAAATGCCCACCTATTGGTGCACATCCCTGGAAAGGTAATTTAATACTAAATCCGATGCATGTAAAATTTAAGTGGCACGTGTTGCGGATTATAGTTCTATTCGAAGATGTTTGAAGTGGTGTCTATTATGCAAAAATCGTATTATTTTAATGTTTATCGTAAATATATCCTCCATCTTTGGAGCGTTCTGCTGGGAGTTCCTTCCAAATGCCCACCTATTGATGCACATCCCTGGAAAGGTAATTTAATACTAAATCCGATGAATGCAAAATTTAAGTGGCACGTGTTGCGGATTGAAGTTTTACTTCAAGATGTTTGAAGAGGTGTCAATTATGCAAAAATCATATTATTTTAATGTTTATCGTAAATATATCCTCCATCTTTGAAGCGTTCTGCTGGGAGTTCCTTCCAAATGCCCACCTATTGGTGCACATCCCTGGAAAGGTAATTTAATACTGAATCCGATGCATGCAAAATTTAAGTGGCACGTGTTGCGGATTAAAGTTTTATTTCAAGATGTTTGAAGAGGTGTCAATTATGCAAAAATCATATTATTTTAATGTTTATCGTAAATATATCCTCCATCTTTGAAGCGTCCTGCTGGGAGTTCCTTCCAAATGCCCACCTATTGGTGCACATCCCTGGAAAGGTAATTTATTACTAAACCCGATGCATGCAAAATTTAAGTGGCACGTGTTGCGGATTTTAGTTCTATTCGAAGATGTTTGAAGTGGTGTCTATTATGCAAAAATCGTATTACTTTAATGTTTATCGTAAATATATCCTCCATCTTTGGAGCGTTCTGCTGGGAGTTCCTTCCAAATGCCCACCTATTGATGCACATCCCTGGAAAGGTAATTTAATACTGAATCCGATGCATGCAAAATTTAAGTGGCACGTGTTGCGGATTATAGTTTTATTTCAAGATGTTTGAAGAGGTGTCAATTATGCAAAAATCATATTATTTTAATGTTTATCGTAAATATATCTTCCATCTTTGAAGCGTTCTGCTGGGAGTTCCTTCCAAATGCCCACCTATTGATGCACATCCCTGGAAAGGTAATTTAATACTGAATCCGATGCATGCAAAATTTAAGTGGCACGTGTTGCGGATTAAAGTTTTATTTCAAGATGTTTGAAGAGGTGTCAATTATGCAAAAATCATATTATTTTAATGTTTATCGTAAATATATCCTCCATCTTTGAAGCGTTCTGCTGGGAGTTCCTTTCAAATGCCCACCTATTGGTGCACATCCCTGGAAAGGTAATTTATTACTAAATCCGATGCATGCAAAATTTAAGTGGCACGTGTTGCGGATTAAAGTTTTATTTCAAGATGTTTGAAGTGGTGTCTATTATGCAAATGTCGTATTATTTTAATGTTTATCGTAAATATATCCTCCATCTTTGAAGCGTTCTGCTGGGAGTTCCTTCCAAATGCCCACCTATTGGTGCACATCCCTGGAAAGGTAATTTAATACTGATTCCGATGCATGCAAAATTTAAGTGGCACGTGTTGCGGATTATAGTTCTATTCGAAGATGTTTGAAGTGGTGTCTATTATGCAAAAATCGTATTATTTTAATGTTTATTGTAAATTTATCCTTCATCTTTGGAGCGTTCTGCTGGGAGTTCCTTCCAAATGCCCACCTATTGATGCACATCCCTGGAAAGGTAGTTTAATACTGAATCCGATGCATGCAAAATTTAAGTGGCACGTGTTGCGGATTAAAGTTTTATTTCAAGATGTTTGAAGAGGTGTCAATTATGCAAAAATCATATTATTTTAATGTTTATCGTAAATATATCCTCCATCTTTGAAGCGTTCTGCTGGGAGTTCCTTCCAAATGCCCACCTATTGGTGCACATCCCTGGAAAGGTAATTTAATACTGATTCCGATGCATGCAAAATTTAAGTGGCACGTGTTGCGGATTAAAGTTTTATTTCAAGATGTTTGAAGTGGTGTCTATTATGCAAAAATCATATTATTTTAATGTTTATTGTAAATATATCATCCAATTTTTGAAGCGTTCTGCTGGGAGTTCCTTCCAAATGCCCACCTATTGGTGCACATCCCTGGAAAGGTAATCTAATACTGATTCCGATGCATGCAAAATTTAAGTGGCACGTGTTGCGGATTATAGTTCTATTCGAAGATGTTTGAAGTGGTGTCTATTATGCAAAAATCGTATTATTTTAATGCTTGTTGTTAATTTATCCTCCATCTTTGGAGCGTTCTGCTGAGAGTTCCTTCCAAATGCCCACCTATTGATGCACATCCCTGGAAAGGTAATTTAATACTGAATCCAATGCATGCAAAATTTAAGTGGCACGTGTTGCGGATTAAAGTTTTATTTCAAGATGTTTGAAGAGGTGTCAATTATGCAAAAATCATATTATTTTAATGTTTATCGTAAATATATCCTCCATCTTTGAAGCGTTCTGCTGGGAGTTCCTTCCAAATGCCCACCTATTGGTGCACATCCCTGGAAAGGTAATTTATTACTAAATCCGATGCATGCAAAATTTAAGTGGCACGTGTTGCGGATTAAAGTTCTATTTGAAGATGTTTGAAGTGGTGTCTATTATGCAAAAATCATATTATTTTAATGTTTATTGTAAATATATCCTCCATCTTTGAAGCGTTCTGCTGGGAGTTCCTTCCAAATGCCCACCTATTGGTGCACATCCCTGGAAAGGTAATTTAATACTGAATCCGATGCATGCAAAATTTAAGTGGCACGTGTTGCGGATTATAGTTCTATTCGAAGATGTTTGAAGTGGTGTCTATTATGCAAAAATCATATTATTTTAATGTTTATTGTAAATATATCTTCCATCTTTGGAGCGTTCTGCTGATAGTTCCTTCCAAATGCCCACCTATTGGTGCACATCCCTGGAAAGGTAATTTAATGCTGAATCCGATGCATGCAAAATTTAAGTGGCACGTGTTGCGGATTATAGTTCTATTCGAAGATGTTTGAAGTGGTGTCTATTATGCAAAAATCATATTATTTTAATGTTTATCGTAAATATATCCTCCATCTTTGGAGCGTTCTGCTGATAGTTCCTTCCAAATGCCCACCTATTGGTGCACATCCCTGCAAAGGTAATTTAATACTGAATCCGATGCATGTAAAATTTAAGTGGCACGTGTTGCGAGTTATTGTTTTATTTAAGGTTTTTCGAAGGTATGTCAGGTCGCACTTTATGCCTCGCACTTATTCACGGATGACTTTTTTAGGCGGAAAGCGGAAAAACTATTCTGCCAGAATGACGGTGGTAAAACAAGGCGGTTTTCTACACAAGGTTGCCAGATTGCTAAAACAAAAAAGGCCAAATGCATCCCCAAAAAAGGCCAAATTATAGAAAAAAAGGCCAAACCTGAGGTTCTGTTCTCTTTGTTGAAATCAGTGGTGTTTTTGCACTTATTTTCAACAACAAATTAGAAAATATGTACCCAGTTTCTATTGTTCTACATGTTATCTGTTAAAGAAGAATATTGCTTAGTAAAATTCCTGAAAAAATGCAATCCATAAAATACAAACAGATAGGTGTGGAAACAATTACAATACAACTGAAATATGTATATAACCAGAGATGTACGTATATTATACGCCGCAAATTTTATGCTGCATACTTGCGGCGTATACTTTTTGTTTGCGCTAGCGCTTACGGCCACATTTTTTTGGATAGTTTGCGCTTGAGGCTACGCCGTAAAGTTTTCGCAGTTTTTGAGCGCATAGCGTCAACGCATACTTTTTAATGTATTTTTTTTGCTACAACACGCCAATACCTTCCAGCGCTGCAGTTGAAAGAATGTTTTCAATGGGCAAAGACGTATTGGAACCAAAACACAGCAAAATGCCAGATGAACACTTTCAGATGCTTGTGTTTCTATGTGGAAATTCAAAATAAAACTTGTTTGTTTCGAGTGGTTTATACCGTGTGAATGTTTGGCACCTAGCAAACAAAATGAGTTTACGCTAGTGTATGCGTTCAACCGAACACCACCAACTTTTTTTACAAGTTACGTTGACGCATACGGCGTATGGTTTTTCGAATGTTTGCGTTTACGCTGACGGCGTCAATATTTTTTGTATACGCGTACATCATTGTATATAACATTAAGCTAAGCATCATCCTGTTGCATTTATGTCCAACATCCTTCCACAATGAACACTCCTTATTCTAGGAATGCCAACGCCTCTGCCATTTCGTTACTGCTAGTTTCACCATAAACGATATCAGATGTGAAACGCCTTATCATTATGGCACTGGCATCAAAGTTTGTGCAACATGTTCCATTCAGCAGCATGTCCTTTCGTATTCGCAAAATCGCTTCCAAAAGCTCAGTCTGCATTTTGTTTCGTGGTTTTGTTTTTACTGCAGTAAGTAATGAAAAAATCCTCTCTACTACTGCATTACTGACAGGGATGCAGAGACATGTTAAAGCATAGCTAGCAAGGTCTTTGAAATGGGCATGATGTAAAACGCTACACCAAAACTTTTCACTGTTGCTAGGAATAACCAAAAGAACTATAAAAACCAAAAATAAAAAAGGCCAAACAAATGCCAATCGGGAAACTAAAAAAGGCCAAAAAAAGGCCAAGCGGCCAAACAAAAATTGTCCGGCCAAACACTTTTCAAAAAGGCCAAATTTCTGAAATTTGGCCGTAAAAAGGCCAATCTGGCAACCCTGTTTCTACAACGCTTACTAATGACGCAACAATAATGCTAATGATGTAATAATGCTAAAAGTCAATAATGCTAATGATGACGTTACAAATAACAACATCCTCTGATCTAACAGTGAAAAGTATTTAAAAATAATGGACTACTTGATGAAGAATGTGCGGGCCACGTAAATGGGTACCGCGGGCCGTGCTCTGGCCCGCGGGCCGTATGTTGCACGCCTCTGCCTTAGAAGCACTATGGGGCAGGACAGGCTTTCTGGACTAGCTCTCATGCAAATCCATCGTAGGCTACTCAAATTCCAAGCGCGGAATTGGCGTTAAACGAACTTGCCAAATCAAGTAGAAAGTTAGACATTATGCTCTAAATTAAAATGTAATTTTGCATTTGCAAAGTCAACTTCTTTGGGCCTACAAACATAAAAACTTGTTGAGCCAACAAAATGCTTCAGGATTGTAATTTGTAGCCTAATTACCGTGTTGAGTTTATTCATATGTATCTGTTTGTTTATGTTGATGTAAATATATGTTATTGATTAATTTATGACTCCAGTTGTGCCAATGCAGTTCGTAGCCTACAGATGTTGTATTTTATTTGTAATCGACTGAACACATTACTGTATTATCGTAATTTTCTTCCTTGGGTAGTCATAGCTAAATGAGAAAAGGTTACAAAGACTAGTTTCCTATGCTGTACGGTACTAAACAAAAACGTGATTGACATAAGTTATGACCAATGAACCGTAACATGGTAGTGCCACACACTCTATCAACGGGCGTGGACATTAACATAAAAATGTCACAATGCATCATTTTAATGTTTGTTCTTTGATAAAAATTAAATGCCCCCCCCGAAAATATTTGCTGGTTGCGGGCCTGACTAGTGGTGTATACTGTAGAGTCAGGTTTTTTGAACTCCTGCTCTTTTTCGACTCTAAATCCACTCTGCTCCAAATGTTTTGAAAATATTGACTCCAAATGCAAAACATAAACCACAATCCAGATTTTTCTTGTCTATTACGTATAACACTTAGGGTCGAATGCAGAAAGGTAGCTCAAAATAAGCCTAGCTTAACGCCAAGCTCTTCTCAGGCAAGCGGAGGTTTAGTCAAGCTCGGTTTAAAACTTGAGCGCGATGCAGAAACTAATTTGCAAGGTCGCTTGGCCAAGCCACTCTTTGAGCTGCGCTTCCTAATAAAACTGGTTTTAAGCCACGTTTTTGACGCAAAGTGTGACGTCACTCGACTAGCCATGGTGATTTTTGACAAAGCATGTTGACAGCAACTAGCAAGCATGTAGTGGTAGACAACAATTTGTAGGCTACAAGTAGCAGTTGTTTTTTAACAACATTGTAACTGAAAAATAGCAGTGAACCAAAACTATCTGGAGGTTTGTCAAGGGGCTAAATAGGGAAGGGTAGGCTATTAATAAAAATTAAAAGTATTATTGAAGTCTACAAAATGGCGAGAGAGAGATGATTCTTTATGAGAGCCAAAAAATCAACTAGCAAGTATGAACAAACAGCAACTTGTACACATAGGCGCCGACTCCGGGGGGGCGGAGGGGCGGCGCCCCCCCGTGAATTTAGCTCGGGGTGGCTGCCCTCCCGCAAATTATTTAAAAAAAATCCTAAAGCAAATGTTTCTAAGTTCAAATTTGCGTTAGTTTGACCTTCATTGCGGATCGATCTCTATTAAAAGATCTACTTGTTGCAACAAGAGCGCTGCTCCTAAGATAACAAAAGAAACAGAAGTACGGTAGCTGATAAACGCCAGCATGGTGCCGTTGAAGCATAGTAACAATGATTGAAAAACGTTTTTCTTGATTTCTTCCGCTTTGTTTTTTCTTGGAAGTGTCAATAACGAGGTACAGTTTGCTCAGTTTAGCATCTACGCGTATTAAGAGCTAAAGTTCAAAGTGACCAGCATATAATTCGAAGTAGCCTACAGGCCTCGAAATTAGTTTTTGTTGACGGCGGACAAACGTGTCCCGTCTGAGCAGCTATCTCGGCGGACAAATCAAGTCTCACGGCGGACACACCAGTTTTAGCCGTCGATCGTCATGCTTAATCACTTTATCTTGATAATAATTCTTCGCCATTTCAGAACTATAACTACGGTTTTAGAAGGCTTTTTAAAAAGTCAGTAAAGTCACTCTGAAAGGCTTTCATCACACCAACGACTTGCGCTTGAAGAGTCAAAGCGTCGTGTAGCTGGTCAATACGTCACATAACTGATTAACTTCCCCCGATCGAGGTTGTGTGGCTTATTGCGTCACAATACTCTGGGCAGGAGTCGGAAAATTTCTACACCAACGCTACTATTTTCTGCTATGCAAAGTTTCACAGGCTTTTTTCTTTAAGTTTATTTTTGGGTGTCATTTGAGCGAAAGTGAATTTTCCTTGGGTCTTTTCTTTCTTACGGTAATACCAAAACTTAACAAATTTTGTTGCATCTTGCTGTAATAGCCTACTCGTATAACCTAATTTAGTAACCAACCTTGCCGTGCCATTATTACTCGGAGATCAAAGCCAGACATTGTGACGTAAGCAATGTCATCAATCCTGGAAGCAACGTAAAAATCGAAAGTTTTCCTCCTTGAATGGAAGCTAAGGGATACAGTATTCACATTTTCTAGATGCGCGCTAGAATGCGCGCTAGAATGCGCTGGAAACTATATTATTGCAACAATTGTTCGTGCTATGCAATGACGATTTGTATCGCTAGTTCCTGTGTTATTTATCGGCGGACAAATATGACCGATCTAGATGGTACTTCCCGCGGACATCACATGCGGGGATGGCGGACATGTCCGCCATGAATTTCGAGGCCTGAGCCTACATTACAAAGCTTGGCGTTACACAATGGCAGATAGACGCAAACAAACATCAATGCTGACAAACAAACATCAGCATTTTGAATGTAAGCAACCAGTCGGCTAGAAAGTTTGCCCCCCCGGCAATTTTCAAAACCCGGCGCCTATGCTTGTACAAGTACTGTAGAGTTTTTTCTTTTATATCTACAGAACTTCGTTGATAAAAAATGGTTGTAGAAAGGCAGAACCTCATCTTACTGAATGTATAGCCATAAAATAGCTTACCTGCATGCTGTACTACAGCCTCTGCAGGCAGTGGCGTACGCAGAGGGGGGGGGGGGCCATTGGGCCATGCCCCTCCCCAGGCCCGCAACCAGGGGGGGGCATTGGGGGCATCTGCCCCCCCCAAAATTTTTTGAAAAAATTTTAAGCGTTCTATGCAGTATGAAATGTACTATGAATAGACGTACGCGTACACGTACAGCCATACTATAGAGTGTAGACTATCGAAACCGAAAGTAGGCTACGCTGGATGGAAGCCATGCTAACAATTTTGTTCGATAAATTAGGCTGGCATCCTTATTATCTGTTTCGTTAGCGTATACACATAATGTCAGCATCCATCATCACCATAAAAAGCGTTTAAAAACAACTAAATAATGCGATGTCAGCAATAGAATCCCAAAAAGAGTTTTATCCAAACATTTACAAACTCTTGAAAATTTTTGGCTACACTTCCAGTCACAACTGCTTCTGCAGAAAGAACATTTAGCTGTCTACGACGCTTGAAAAATTACCTTAGAAGCACTATGGGGCAGGACAGGCTTTCTGGACTAGCTCTCATGCAAATCCATCGTAGCCTACTCAAATTTCAAGCGCGGAATTGGTGTTAAACGAACTTGCCAAATCAAGTAGAAAGTTAGACATTATGCTCTAAATTAAAATGTAATTTTGCATTTGCAAAGTCAACTTCTTTGGGCCTACAAACATAAAAACTTGTTGAGCCAACAAAATGTTTCAGGATTGTAGTTTGTAATTACCGTGTTGAGTTTATTCATATGTAGGCTATCTGTTTGTTTATGTTGATGTAAATATATGTTATTGATTAATTTATGACTCCAGTCGTGCCAATGCACTTCGTAGCCTACAGATGTTGTATTTTATTTGTAGCCTAATCGACTGAACACATTACTGTATTATCGTAATTTTCTTCCTTGGTTAGTCACAGCTAAATGAGAAAAGGTTATAAAGGCTAGTTTCCTTTAATGCTGTAGCCTACTAAACAAAAACGTGATTGACATAAGTTATGACCACTGAACCGTAACATGGTAGTGCCACACACTCTATCAATGGGCGTGGACATTAACATAAAAATGTCACAATGCATCATTTTAATGTTTGTTCTTTGATAAAAATTAAATGCCCCCCCCGAAAATATTTGCTGGTTGCGGGCCTGCCCCCCCCCCCCTTAAAATTGTTTTAGTAGTTAACGACGTAGATTAAGGCATTTAATTTGTTTTGCATTGCTCTGTCAAAGCAATTACTGTAACAATGTTGTTTTATAAACTAAGCCAATACGAAATGCATGGCCCACTCCACCTACCCCACCCCAGGTATGCCAATGTAGCATAGTGTTTTGTAAGCCTATTACAGTGATTAGTGAGAGATAAATGGATATAGTCTAAACTAAAACCATACTGGGATATCATGAAGACATCTGGGATATCAATGGCCAGTGGCGTAGCCAAGGGGGGGTGGTTACAACCCCACTTGGCACGCGTGTGACGTCACGATATTGAGAATGATGCTTTCAGTCTCTTTATGCTTGGGAATGATGCTTTCAGTCTAAAAAAACTAGCCTAATTTTAAACAAAACTGCATTAAAAGAGCGAGTTTTGCCAATACCAAACATTCAAACATTTCAGCCAGGAATTAACAAGAAAACATAGAGACTTAGCTTTATTTCCGAAAAATGCCGCAGAAAACATGATCTTATCCTTTTGCTATGCCACCTGACAGCGCCATTTTACAGGAATATTCATACCCACATTTTTGTTGAAAATGCTCTCAGAATGCACCAAATTCAAAGTAATTTTTCAAAATTTTCTGGGGGAGGGCCCCCAGACCCCCCGCCGCTGGGTGTCGTATTAAGCGAAAACGCAGTCGGGCTTCGCCCGCCGGTCGTCAAAACCCCCCCTTTCAAAATTCCTGGCTACGCTACTCTCAATGGCCCCCCCCTTGAGAAAATCCTGCGTACGCCACTGTCTGCAGGTATACTTCGAAAATAGTTTTTACACCAAAAACATAAAATTGCCGAGGTGATAAGCATTGGTTAATCATGCATCCAATATTTTGTTTGCTAGCAAGAGGAGGATAACAAACGTTTGTTTATTTTTTACCAGAAAACGGTTTACTTTTTAGCAATAACATACGGTACTTTATGGATACATTAGACTTGCTTGAAAGATTCATTGAAAATGAAGAACCAACGGTTAACTTATCACGCAGGATGATTAGGGATGCACAAAATCCATTTGATTATTACGATGATGACCAGCTTCATGCACGCTACAGATTTAGCAAAGCTGTTGTAGTAGAACTGTGCCAGCAACTATCCGATAGTTTCACAGAGCGAAGTCAATCCCTCTCACCAATGCTACAGTTGCTTGTTACCTTAAGATTCTATGCAACTGGACATTTTAAACTGAGTGATGGTGACTTGATTCAATGTCACCAAACGACTGTATGCCGTACAGTCAGGCCCGTAGCCAGCCGGGGGCCAGGGGGGCCTTGCCCCCCTGGCAAAATCCAAACATTCTCGAGCAACAGCTACAGATATAATGACTTTGCCCATTTAAATTTTTTCGCCCCCCCCCCTAAAAAAATGTGGGCCCCCCCTTGCTCTGCAGTCTGGCTACGGCCCTGCGTACAGTAAAAAAAGTTTCAGCGTACATTGTTGCAAGGAAAAACACATACATAAAGTTTCCATCATCGCCAGCAGAAATTCTAAATACCAAACAGAAGTTTTATGGTATTGCCTATTTTCCTTGTGTGATAGATGCAATTGGTGAAAACGCTGAAATTTTCTGGAACAGGAAAGGCTATTTCTCAATAAATACCCAGTGCATTGTTGATGCAGAATTACGCATTACAAATATTTTCGCATCATGGCCAGGAACTTCCACCGAACACACAACTTCACCGGAATCCTTTGAAATCCAGTTTGCAAAAATGCTTAAGTCAAGATCTGCCGCTGTTAAGTCGCCATTTTTGGCGACTTAAATTGGTGGCTCAAAACCTGAAATGAAACGAGTTTTAAGCTAAGCTTAAAGTAAGAATAGTTTCTGCAGCGCAAAACTCGGCTCAAGCCACTATTTAAGCCCGGCTTGCTCAAAACTAGTTTTAAGATGATTATTAAAACTAGTTTTAAGATTGTTATTTTAGATGATTGGATGTTGATAAAACCTTAACAAAACAACCATTACTCCTAATTGGGAGGTCTGCTTCCTACCCAGGACATAATTTTAGCTTTCTAGCTCCCAGATAAAATGCAAAAAAATCTTAACAGTCGAAGTTTTGCCAGGTATATTTCAAACACAAAAACGAAGAAACGTGCTCTACAACAAATTGTTCAGCATTCCAAGCAATTCTGAAGTTCTTCTGAAGTTTTCTGTGTCGTAGGCAAACCCGGCGGCTACAAGTGACACATGCAGATCGAGTATGCTTTGCACATCTGTAGCATCTTCCCCGTTTGATACTTTGAGCTGTGCGACTGAAAGTGCCTGAAGTAGCAGCATCGATGAACCCCAACTTTTCTACAAGTAGTTCAGTTTCTCCGCCAATTTTCTTTTGTTGACATACGGTTGAGCAAGCTGAAAGCTAAGTTGTTTGAGAACGTCTATTTTTTGTTACTTTTCCCATTGCTTCTCATTATGAGAAATGCGTTATTACTGGCATTTATCAAATTGTAATTTATAAGCATTGGCCAATGATTTTTTTCCTCAAGCAATTGAATTCTTCACAGTTTTCATCAAGAGTGTCAACTCCATCATTAGTCCATTATGCTTGTTGTAATGCATAATAACTGTAGGTTTCTAGTGAGAGTCAGTGATGGAAACAGAAGAGTGTGAAGAAGACATCGTGAGGACATTCCTGTTTCGTTTTGGTACATATAGCAGAATCTTGTTCAAATGGTCATTGGTCATACAACGCTTCAGTACTTTCCACCTCTCTTCCCCTTGCTGATTTGAGCTGCGATGGAACTTCACGGCGACTAGCCATTACTGTTCCTACCAATGTAAGATTTAGAAGCAAAAGATTGCAAACTAGACTATGAGATGTAAAACATCTGTCAACGTATATATCCTGACCAATACCAAAGTAAACAGAACACAGGTTCATCACTATATCACTTGCAAGATTTCTGTGAAGAGCCGAGTCGGGTTCTCTTCCGGAATAAATAATGCCACTTAGAGCAAAACCTGATGTGGCTTCACACAGACAAAAGAACTCTATACCATATTTCCACGGTTTCGATTGCATGTATGTTCTTCCAGGAATTTTGCCTCAATATCCAACCAGTTGTTCATCCACAGTCAATGCCTCCTTAGGGATGTAGGCGTTGCGCAGATTGCTGTTGAATGCTTCCCACACCTCTCGAACAGCAACTAACCTGTCGTCCCTTTGTCTTTCTGATCGATTGCGATAGTCATCAAAACGCATGCATCGTAGCAGAAATTTCAATCAATTTAGTGCCATAGCCACTCTATAAAATGGCCTACTATCAAGAGGATCCCACAATCGACGTAAATCGGTGAAGTTATCTCTGTCCAAGCCAGCACGTATCATAATTCCAAGACCTGCCTCAACTTCTTCAATTGTGAAGTTTTTGTGTTTAGAATTAGGCAACAGTTTATATCCGTGTCTCACGTCCTTTGTTTTTCTGTTCGTCTCACGTACTGTCTGAAGTATAATTTCAGGCCAATAAAATAATTTGAAGGCATCCACTTCAAGTTCAGGAGCAGCATCAATCCGAGGCTGTTGCGTCAATATATTTCTTCTTCTGAGCTTGCCTGGAAAAGGATTTGCATAATAGATTGCATTGCCAGCTGTTATTGGTACTTGATCTTCATCTTCTGAGGAACCATCATTAGATTCTTGATCTGCATCACTACCAGTCTCATCATCTTCACTTTCTTCCTCAAAGACATCTATATCGGACAGTTCCTCTTCTTCCAAAGGCAGTTCATCAACATCTGGTAAGGACTCACATTCACTACTACTTGTAGCCTCAGCATTAGAGTCTATCAACATCATCAGAAGTTATTTGCAGGTGTCTTAGGGCCTCTTGAGATGAAAATCTTCTCTGTCTGTCTATCAGTAAATTTGCATCTTGCTGTAATTAACCGAAACGACCTTTGAATTTCAAATAGTTAGCATTTCATGTAAGAGCTAATACACATGTAAAATCTTATAAGAGCTAATTAGAGGTAGGGCAAACGTTTCCAACACAACTGCTTAGGAAGTATTTTTCTTCTGAGTTATATCAACTGGCAGTCTAACTCCAGTCTGACTATAGGACCTAGTCACACAACGATTCACTAAATACACGTGCAACCTTCCTGAACGTCGCCAGTTATCACTTTGTAATAATAGCTAGCTACTGCATAGTGGCTTTAAATTGAAAACTCCTATACTTTCTGATTGTTGACATTTTGTCAACAGATGTGCCGATTAAGTTAAAACGCAAATAACTCATTGTGTAAACAATTTAACGTTTTGAAATCGCTACAGTAGTAAGCTACTCAGAAGTTCTCCTTCGTCACTGAATGTTGTTGAGCTAATGCATAAGGGGCGAGAGCAATCTCACACAAAAAAGTCGATGTTGACAAAATGTCAACGCATGTGCTGATAAGGGTTAACGCGTCAGGGACGAAAAAGATACTACACTAACTACAATAGTCGATATAGACCTACCAGCAAGGCAATGAACGGGAAAAGGTGGCAAAACCTTGAAAGGTTAATTAAAACTTGCCAGAGTAGAAAATCATGTAGTAGGCTACGGTATGTCTGTACAAAAGTTACAAAACCCAAAAAACAAACAGCAAAAAATAAAACAAAGAGAAGCACACATGTAGTAATGAATGACAGCCAATTGAAAAGTGTTGTGGATTGAATTTGCCAGTTCTTACTTCCAATATTGATGTGGATGAACATTGAGCAGTCATCATGTAGCCTGTTCGACAGAAAAGGGCAAAGTACAGAATCTGTGCTTCAAAGAGGTTGATTCGTTTGACATGGCCAGTACAGACTCAACAGAAAGGACCCATTTTCAGTTGCCTCGTTATTACCTAGTCTTTGTAGCGTTAATTTGTAGAACAATGTCAAAACTTACTCCAATAGGCTCAGGGGTAGATCCAGCAAGAAGATGTGGCACGAAGTTAGCTAAATCCGTTTTCGGGATTTTGCTTTACTTTGTTCTACTACAAGCCTAAGTTGTTTCTGATAGAACACAAGGGTCGACTTGCCTTCGCTGAGCACCCTAACATCGGGAGCTCCCACTCTCGCATGTAAGGCAACGTCGACCAACGGGTGTGAGGATTAGCAACCCTACCCCGCAAGAAGAATTAGAGGGAAGAGAGAGAGAACGACCTTTATTTTGTCTGTTGCGAGAATAGTAGTATGATACACAGTGACGATCGGTGAGGGAAAGCAAGGAAAGCAGTGCTTACCTGAGCGAAAACTATGCAAAATATAATGACTGAATTCTAGGTTTAACTTCTTATTATTTTTATCAAGTCTATTTTAACTTGAAAATTACTGTGTTCGTGACTAGAATTACTCGTAACTCTTGTGAGTATCTAAGTCCTCACCAAACCGCATTTCTTGCCTATAAATGCCAATTAACGCAAACGCTTTTGTCAGAAACCATCACTGAAGCTCCAGGGAAATCAACTTTCAAAAGTGCTTACCTTACATTGAAAAACGCCTTCGTTTTATCCAATCCTCAATCGTTTTGCAAAACGACACCAGCTGCTTAGCCAATCAGATGTGTTATCTGGTGTTATGGTTAAACTTGCTTTCCCAGTGACGTCAATGCGTATCTCATAGCGGCTGTTTTTGGTTTCAGGCGAAAGGAATACAGCCTCTACGCATGAGTGATTTTCGGGCTTGTAACTATAGGCTACTGAGTACGCTGAAAATAAAGCTGGTTCTCTTACCAAAAAAAACATAGATTCTACAATAAGACATGCAATTCCAAAGGGTACATTAACCAACCAGTACTGAAACAGCACAAGTGTTTTTTAAATTCTTTGGGTCAATAGACTGACATCACAAGTTCAGAGCAAACATACTTGTGTTCTTCAAGAATGGACTAGCTTAATTTATAGGCTAATTATTTGCTCTTTACTAGTGCACCAGTCCAATGCATGTTGTAAATGCTTACAGATGACATTGACAATAAGTTTTTGTGCTCAGTCTAAAAAAGCAGCCAACATTCTAGACTAGTCCCAGTTTGATTGATTGATTGAATCTTTATCCTCGGGCTGGGAAAGTCCGAAGATTTTGTTTTGGAAATGCTCTCAGAGCGCACCAAATTGGAAGTGTTTTTCAAAATTTTCTGGGGGAGGCCCCCCAGACCCCCCGCTGGAAGTGTTGCCTTCGGCAACACGCCTTCGGGCTTCGCCCGACGGTTACGCCCCTCGTGCCTACTAGCTTGCTGCAACATATTTCCAAGTTGCTTTCCCAATGGTTTAAGCCACCGAACGTCACTGATGATACAGTTATAAACAGCCATAGACAGATAAAACACCCACTGTCATTCTGGAAGAATAACTTTTCCTCTTTCTGCCTAAAAAAGTTATTCTTGGGTAAGTGCGAGGTACAAAATGCAACCTGACTTACTTTTGACAAATTTTAAATAAAACTATAATCCGCAACACTTGCCACTTAAATTTTATGGATGCAACCTACCGGTAGTTCGTACCCTGAACAGTTCGTACCCTGAACAGTTCGTACCCTCAGTTTGTACCCTGAAAAGATCAAGAGAAAAAATTAAAAAAAGCGGAAGTCGCTGATCGCAGTTTCCGCTTACATTTTTCCGCTAACCCTAACCATAGACTAATCTTCTATGCTCTAACCCTAACCTTCACTGACCGCAGTTTCCACTAAACTTTACCCTAACCTTAACTTTAACATAGAGTACAGTAATCTATGCTCTAACCCTCGCTGATAGCAGTTTCCGCTAACCTTTACCCTAACTAGAGATGTACCGATATATCGGTATCGGTGATATCGGCCAGTTTTTGAGTATCTGCATCGGTATCGGCAAAATTTGGCCGATACTGTGGCCGATACTAAACATGTAAAAAAAGGCGTTTGCTGCGGATTTTCTGCAGAAGCAAAGATATAGATTTTTTAAAGTAGTAACTAACGTCACATTGATGTAGAAAAATAACAACCTGTTCAAATTTTTAATACCTCACACTCCCATGACTTCATGCGCGCACCTTTTGTCATTGTTTGCTTACAGTGATTCTTTCACTCAAACAAAACGTTTTGTTTCAGCAGTTTTGCGTTGTTCGATTCTTAAGTTGTGAAGGAGACTCAATTTCTTCAATATTTATCATTTGTGTTTCTTTTTTACTCTCAGCAGAGGATAAAACCAGGCCAATACTACCCAGGTTGCAGAAATGTATAATTTTGCATCGTTTTTGCGTTGCTGGGCGTTTGAGGGAGTCATGTGGCTTGGTTCATTTTGGTGGGCTGGTTCTGTCAGTTTGTGATTTGGTTTCCACCTTTCGTTGTGGTGGACTCGCCGGGCTTGGGCAATGTCATGGCGGAGTGGGTGGGCTCGGGGTGGGGGCGGTGGGACTGCGGGTCCTCGCTGGGCTGATCAATAAATGGTCTTGTTGCGCCTGGGCTGTCGGCGCGGGGCTGAGCACTCACTGGTGCAGCGAGCTGTTGCGGTTCGCTGGCCACAACAGTGTGGCTTCCACGCTAGCCATTTACACTATCCAATCTCAACTATATGTTTCTCAGCAGCCGTTTTGTAGCAAGAATTGACATCGACAAGAATTGAAGTGGCTGGTGTGGAAGCTGCACCGTTGTGATTGGCGAGTCGCTGTGCTGGTGAGTGTTCGGCCTTGTGCTGGTGGCCGGGGGGAGCGCTCCTTTCTTTGCGGTGGGGTTGTCGTCTTAGGCGCAGTGGGACCATTTTGATTGGTTTGATGGGGATTCGTGGTCCCATTGCTTTCATTTTGAGCCTGCTTATTCTGCCATGACATTGTTTGGGCTTGGTGGGTTTGTTGCGGCGAGGGGTGGAAGTTAGATCGTGGACTGGTGGTGCCGGCTTACTGGGGGCAGCCGGGTTGCATGGGTTTTTTGGATGTTTGGCAACGTGGGGGCGATGCAGAGTTGTATATTTTTGCTGCCTGGGTAGTCTTGGCCTGGCAAAAGCTTTTCAACCAAACGACAAGCGCCCTTAGGTTGCACATTACTTGTCGAATAATTTTTGTACGACTACACAAATCACTTGGTTTACATTTTACATCTTATCAATTATGATAGCCTATTTGGAGAGTTTGCGCAAACACTTTATTAATTTTCAAGAAACCCCAATTATGATGTAATGTTAAAATTGAATTGAAAAAAAAATAAAAAGTGACAAGTTTCCTGATCTTTTTACCTTGAGAGTTTTCTGAAAGCATTTTCAAAAATGAATTGTGCTGTCACAGAAGATTCAGCAAGGTAAAAAATTGCAGGAAACCGGCTCAGTGTGACTGCACAAATGTAGAAAAAAAAGAAAGAAGTTAAAAACAAAGATACAATTGAGCAGATCATAAAAACAAGGTGATTAGTAACGTAACTGATGTACTTATTTAGACAAACTTTGATCTTTTAAGACTCAGGGGCATTTCAACAGAACACCATAATGTGTAGGTCTGCATTACTCCAACCTTGTTAGTACACCCTAAATACCATTGTTTTCTTTGTTTTAGTGGGAGCGATTGCCCCCTGGATCCGCCACTGAGTTTGCTAACTACCGGATACGCACAGTTATAGGAATGTAAAGATGTGCATTTTTTAGAATAAGCATTTGTGCAATATAAAGAGTTACACAATTCAGTGAGCTCTCATTATTACAGCGAGACTGAAACTCGAGTTTACCAACTTCAACCAAAACATTAAACTAGTCATTTTGATACAACATGACCTGATCTGCTGCTTTAAAAAGAAATTGTGATCTATTTAAAGTGTTTTAAAACTATTCCACATACTGTAAGTTTTATATACTTTTTGTGACATCATACCACCCCAAAACAAACCTGTTCAATTTCGCCCCTTAGAAAAAGCTCACCTGGCAAAAGTTGTTCCAAGGTAAAAATCAGACTTTCCAAATATTATTTATACAAGATAATAAAACGAGGCCTTGATTCATATATTTTATATAAGAAAGCTATAATCTGCTATTATGTTTTATTAACTGGTATGATAAAAAATTAATGCTTTTTCTTTATTGTATTAGATATTGATATTGTACCAATACTGGTTTTGTCACCGATAGGTTTACTACTTTTTATACTTGAGTTTCTATCGAGTTTGAAAAAATGGCTGAAGTACCTGTCTACATGCAGTCCATGCAGCAAATGGACAGAGAAGAACTGTATGTTTGTCCTTATGATCCTGTTCATCGAATTCGTGCAAACCGTTTTATCAGGCATTTATTAAAATGTCGAAAAAATTTTCCAAACACTGACTTGGTATGTGTCTGTACATTGTATGTACATTGTACATGTATGTATGCTTTAACTGTTGTTGTTGATACTAGAAGATACTGTACTTGATACTACTTTTTTAATATATTGGTTAAAGCTACAGTTTACATTTGTTGCAATGCGCATAAGTCTACATAGTACTTTGTCACATTAATTTTGATATTGATATTTTGTTAGTCGTGTTCTTTTTGCCGTATTATTTTGTATTACAGTAGTCGAACCTATAAGGTACCAGTAGCTTTATATATTTTAAGCTGCCGTGATATTTCACTTTTCACAAATTTTTTGTCAGGCTGTTTGTGTTTTCAATGCTCGCCATGTTGTTCCAAAGCCAGAACTACAGCTGCATCTTAGCACTTGCCCAGACAAAAGAATGATTGAACAAGAACGAGCTTATGGTAAGATATAACAATTATATATGAAATTCTGAAGGTTTTCCTGAAAATTCAAATCCCTTTTTTTCAAATGAAATTTACATACTTTTCTATTGGGATAAAGCTTGAAAGTATGAATGCATAAAGCACTAATTGGTGACAATTTATGACCTTATCTTATGTTGACTTATTGACAAAAGATCTGGTTTGTATTTTTAACTGAGATCTAGAAGCCAATGCATGTGTTTTGTATCAAGTTACAATTGTTATGTACTCAAGTACAAACTTTAATTTTTTTCATCATATCATAAATTGGCCATAATCCTTGTATTTAATAACAGTCATTTCTCTCTAGAGCACGCTTTAACTTCAATTCACGTTTTGTTGCTTTTATCTTTTCCCAGACCCCTGCTATATTGTGGCAGGTGATATTGTTTTTTTGCTTTGATGGCCGGAAATAAGACTGAACCGAATCTATTTTTAGAACGCTTAGCCATAGATGGCGACGAAGCAAAAGGAGACACCAGTGTTCCGCCTTATCATGATCAACCACAGGAAATTGACGATAGTGAAGATTGGGATAAAGAGGTATCAGGCCATCAGTTAGGCTAGTCGCTTAGATTCTACAGTATGGGTTGATGTATGATCATCCAATGAATGATCACCCAATTTAATAAGTTAGTTTTAACAATCTTGCTTTCTGTTGCTTAACATTAAGATTAAGGTGTTTTTTGGTACCGTACTGTCATAAAGGAAACTGCTCGTAATTATGCAAACAACTATGTGTGGTATCAGCCATCATTTCCAAATGATCGCATGAACTGGTATTTTTTTGTTTGTTTTGTTATTTGACATCGATTGAATCATCTCCGGCGTTTTTGTATTGACTTACTAGGGATTGAAATTTTCCGATAGTTGAGGATTCGAATATATTCTAAGTTTGCATACAGACGGCGACGCAGCATACATGTCAATTTTATGTGAGCAAACATTTTAATTTAATAGTTCAAAAATAAATTTAATTCGCTTTCTATTCTTCGCTAAATTTCAATTTATTTTTCTTTTTCGGAATGCAAAAGAAACGATATTGTGAAATACAATACAAATTCTCTAAATAAACAGGAGGCAACGTTGGATTTTCAAAAAAATATCCGAAAAAGGCTGTCTCCGAATAGGGATTTCTCCGAAACGGGCCATTCTGAAAGCCACTTGAGATCACTTTTAGAAATATTTCCTTCTCTAATATGCTTTCAAAGTTTCCATTCCAATATATTTCTTGATTGGTTAACTTTTAGACGGTTTTTCTGCTCAAGCTTCAATTAAGGCTCTGTGATGTAATAATTTAAAGACAAACAACCGATACAAAACTCAGCATTTGCTTCATTGCAGGTTGCTGAGTTTGAACAACACCGGCCAAGTTACAGAATTGTGAAGACAAGCACTCGATATACTTGGGATGACAGGAACAGCGAAGAACCGTAAGTCTGAGTGACACAATTTCTTCACACTGGGAATGTGTTTCGGATATTTCTCAAACTCAAACAGATTTTTTATTTTAAGTTTAATATTTTCTACACAGATTCCCTGAAGAAACACCAGCCCAGATTCAAGCTCGGCAAACTGCACAGACATGTCAGCCCTTCCCAATGGAAAGACGCCCCCGAAACAACCCTCAGCTGCGCAGTGGCGTTACAGGAATGGGCAGAGGACATCTTATAAAGCAGCAGCTTCAAAATCAAGGAAAACAAAACAAGTAGGATGTGATTGCTATTTTCTTTTAGGTAGTGCTGTATTTGGCATTATCAAAGTTATCGTTTATACAGTATATTACGTTTTTATGACAAAATAGATGTTTTTCTGGATTGGCAATGTATTGTATAGTATTCTGTGTATCCACAGTACATGAGAAGAACTGGTAAAATAGCAACCGAAATGGAGATAGATTTAAAACTTTATCTCATTAGGAATCTAAACCATTCTTAAAGCTACGCTGTTGTATCATGAATTAGTTGCAACATACAATTGAATGAAGTTGTGAACGTGTTTCACTTTTATTGACGAAACTGTCACATTGTGAAAACTAGTGTTGCCGTTTTTTTTTCTAGATCAATGGGTTCAAGAACGGGCCCCACTGTTGCGTCTCCATCACTTGCTGCCAACTTTAAATTCAAGCCTAAAACGCAGATGGTGCACCCCGAAAGAGAGAGGTTGTGTGATAGACCTACTCTACAACGTAAGTGATGTATTCAACAACGGAGCTATGAATTTAAGAATGCAGCTACGAGCATAAACATAAATTATATTGTCACTTCGAGCAAAAGTTGTGGTGGGATGTATAGACAAGTTATATGATTCGCGAAATGCTTTTAAGCTGCATAGCCAAACTTTTTTCTTACTATAAAATACCTTTCAAAAAAGCAAATCATGGTGAATAAACTTATTTGGTAAGGTGGCACGATAAGTAGCGGGCAATGAGTAAGAAGCTGGACTGAACTTGGCGGTTATGCCACTTGTATTTGACTATCTGATTATTCGAATGATATCCGTTTTAATAAACTTGTCGTTGAGTGGAATATCACAAGCATGTATCAGATCTGAGAACAAATACACAGGGTGTTCGTGCTGCTTTTGTTGGACCAAAGTTCCAATTTTGCCTTAAACTTTTGCGAAACCAAACCTTCTGTGGCTTGTTCTTCAGTAAGCTTAGAATTGTTGATTTTTGTTCTCCGGATAAAGCCGAGTGAAGACAAAACGACACTTCACATTGTTATGCAAGTTAGCGTTCGGTCAACATTTTTCACAAGTCGCGCGGCCAGCACCAGGGGATTTCCCTTCACTTCCCGACAGGGAAACTTTTTGTTGGTGCAGATGTCGTTTTGTTTGAACACTTCAGCACCATGGAAACATGCGATATATTTATAGAACCAGTGATGCCACGGCTTGTGTTTTAGCACAAGATCTTGTATTTTTACTTTTGATCTTGTGTTCATGTGCTTTCCGATCGATTTTTGGCTAAATCTTGTGCTTTTTGATCAAAGTCAAATTAATCGTTGCTACCATTGTTTGAGTTTGGTAGAGAATTAAGGACTGGAACTAAAGGTTTTGGTAACTAGGTTTCCGGTACCATATGGTACCGTACTTATACTTAGGCATATTGACCAATTTTACTCATTGAGTTATCAGGCCTGACAAGATTAGCTAAAAACTTGATCTGAAGAGAGTACGGTACCGGTATGTGCTTGTCGTCAGACTCAGAGGTTGTGTTGCTCGATACTAGATAATAAGAGCAGCGAAAAGAGTAACTTACATCAGCATCAAATAATGACAATCATTCACCAAGTCTCAAAACGATAAGTGGTATAAACAGCCTTTTAATCGTCAATGGTTGGATTATCCTGATTTTAAAATTTCGATACAAGAAGACAAAACTGATCGATACGCAGCCTTTTGTGAGATCATCATCATAATCCATCGTCGGTTTGTTCCCCACTAGTGGGGGTGGCCGATTGTTTCCGCGCAGCAATTGTTTTAATCCCTTTTCTCCATTTCACCCTGTCCCTTGCATCTTCCTCCTTCAGTCCGACTTTTTTAAATTCATCCTTCACTTGTT
Source organism: Aplidium turbinatum (assembly GCF_918807975.1). Lineage (NCBI taxonomy): Eukaryota > Metazoa > Chordata > Ascidiacea > Aplousobranchia > Polyclinidae > Aplidium > Aplidium turbinatum. Next base: position 19,451,645 of record NC_137484.1, on the reverse strand, counting down.
GTTTCCACGTTCTTCTTGGACGACCGCGTTTCCTCTTCCCATCCACCTTTAGATCCAGTGCCTTTCTAAGAAAACTTCCTTCCTCCCTCCTTATCACATGTCCATACCATCTTACTCCATTTGCCCTTGCCAGTTGGTCTATGGTCTCTCTCATCTCTAGCATATCCAACAATTCTTCAGTCCTTTTTTCCCTTCTCGTTTTCACCCCACACATTGCTCTCACCATTGACCTTTCCGTTCTTCTCAGGATTGCCAGTTCACTCTCTCTCAATATCCATGTCTCGCTACCATATAGCATTGCAGGCCGCACACAGCTCCGATATACTTTCCCTTTCATCCTTAGTGAGAATTTTCTGCCATACAACATTTCCCCACATTCCCTGAACTTTGCCCAGCCCAATCTTGCCCTTGTTGTCACCGCTGCTTCACATCCACCACTTCCATTTATCCGATCACCCAGATAACAGAAGTCTGTCACTGTTTCGATGCCATGGCAGAACTCATCATCATGGCCTTCCACTTCATTCCTTCCTTTACTGCATTTCCCACAAACAAAACACTTCGCCAATCTTGTTGCGGCTCTCTTGACATTAACACATCTTGCATGTACCCACTTTCCACATTCCTTGCATTGCATTGAATTTCTCATCACTCTCTTGCCACATATTCCACAGGGATCTACTTTGCTCTCAACAACTGTTCCTTCTGCTCCACTCACCATCACTTTTGTTTTTTCAAGATTCACCTTCATACCCTTGGTTTCAAATGCTTCTTTCCATTTCTCAAACTTTCTCTCCATTCCCTCCATACTATTACTTGTCAAGACCAGGTCGTCTGCATACAAAATTTCACTCAATAAGCCCTCCCTCACTCCTTCAGTTACAACGTCAACCACAATAGCAAATATCAGAGGTGACAAAACTGATCCTTGGTGTACACCAACCTTCACAAAAAACTCGTTTGAATAATTTGATCCAACTCTCACTTTTGTTCTTGCATCCTCATACATAGACATCACAGCTCTCACTAATACCTCCGGTATACCTCTTTTCCTCATTGCCCACTCCATCACTTTCCTTGGTACTCTGATATTAAATGTTTTGATATGATGGTAAACTGTTGGTAACTTTATACTGTAAACTGTTGGTAACTTTATCATTGCTGTTGTTTTCCGACAAAGAAAAATAAATTGAATTGAATGGTCAGAAATAAAAACAACTGAACTAATTAAAGACCACGAATAGAAAGAGAACAGTGATTAGTAAGCATGTATCTTCTCTAAACTGTTGATTTCAGAGTCATGTTATTCTTCAAATTCGCACAAAATGGGTTGCAAAGGTTCAATTTTGCAATCTTGTGCTTTTGTATCCAAATCTTGTGCTTTTTTTTCTTATATCTTGTGCTTTTTCCGAATTTGCTGTGGCAGCATTGTATAGAACTACCAGAAGCCTTTGTGTACGGCTGTACGCATGGCCAATCAACTAAAAAGAATGAAAGCCGCAATCAGCTGTTTCTGTCGCTGCTTCTCACTGCTAAAGCAACAAGCAACATGAGTGACATAACACAATAGACGCGTTACCTTTAACAAAATATACTGCAGCTGGGGATGGGAAAAATCGGAAACTTTACTCTTCTCCCTTAAAACATGTTCTTGAGGTGCAGGAGGTTTGGTTTGAATCTTTATCCTCGGACTGACAAAGCTTTGATAGGTTATTCCTGGTACTCTGGTAGTTTCGCATACTTATAAAAGCTTTTGACGCAGGGCCGGTTACCGAGATTGACAGGGTGAATTTTCCGATTGTTGAAGTGTTGTTACGGGGGAATTATATCATCCACTAGGTACCGGTGAATGGAGAGCAGTGCTTAGAATGCGTTGCTCAAACGCACACGCCGAGAGTCGAACTAGCTCCGCCGCTTGATCTTGAAGCTTCTACGTTCACGAAGTCACGCGCTAACCAACTGAGCCCGTGTCGATATTGCGCGTATTATTAAGTAATCATCGTTTTGTTTTTCCGTCATCGTGCCCTACAAAAAAAGCTTTTTCTATTAGCATTGTGGGAACTAGGCTAGACGTAATTGTATAACGGGATTTTGAGTTTTAAATTTGATGACAGTTTTTTGTAGAAATCCAGTCTTCAAAAAGTACCGTGTCCCATGATGTACCCAATCAGAAAAGTTGTTTTAATGTCTAACGACGTTGAAACAACATGAAAAAGCAGCCTTTTCTGATTGGCAACAATTTCCTTGTATGACACTTCAAGCGATCACTAGTATAAACAATAATTCGCCCTAGCAAAATGAGGCAAGAAGTTACTTGTGTTGTTCAACTATAGAACAAGGAAGGGGGTAAATGTGAAACAAGACTATGTTAGGACAATTTTTTCTCTACATATCTATTTTAATTATAACCCCTCAGACTGCATCCTTCCTTTTGAAAAGGCAGTCACTTTTTTCGTTTTATACTCTCATCCAGAAAATAGCTAAGTATTTTTTATAGATTTAACATCTGCCAATTAATCAATATTAAAAATGATTTATTTGCTTTGGTCTGACGTTTGGCGAGGAAAATCTAAATGCGGATTGAAGCGTTTCTTTAATCTGTCGTTTGGTTGTAAATGTCCCAAAATTGTTGCAAAGTTGGTAATACAGTACTAACACAACAGCTGTGGCCACGTTCAGATGATAATCGTCTGTTTACGTTTTTTAGATGTCGAGCGAACCCGTAAGCCAACACACACGCCAAAGTTTGCCGATCAAACTGCAACGCCCAGTTATGTAACCACAACAGTGCAAGATGAAGAGATCGGAAAATCTATTGGTGCGGAGATAGGAAGCTCGTCTCAAACGAATGGTATTGAAATGTTTACACGTAAACTTGGTTTATTCCTCAGTCCGATACCGTTGCTGCGAAATCAAATGATTTAGAAATTGGCTTTCATTTTATCACAACTGCCAACCTAAAAACGTGACCAATTTGACAAATCTCTAGAAAACTTCTACTTCATTTAATCATTTAAAACTTATGTTTTGTGAAAACATCTCTACTCAAACCAACACAGCCTTTTGTAAAATTTGCTTCACTATTTTGCATTCTGAAGTTACAGTAGATATACAAAGTTTGGTCGTTAACCTAATCGGAACGAAAACGAAAGTATTATCTGCAATGTGCCAGCGTGCCACTGGATAGAGGACGGTGGCAAACCTTCTGGTGTTTTTATTGTGAATCAACATTGAAAAGCTGTTTCGACGTTTTTGGTGGCAGCCCAGGCAGTAAATGAGTTACTTTTTACAGACGTTGAATCAATGTAAAACACGACTGATTTGCTGTCTGGGACGGCATGAGGTGGTGCGCGTTTGCGTTTGTACCACCACTAAACCTCCCATGTTTTTACCGTCCAAAACCGTCCGTATATGCCAAATATAATACCTCGCTCGAAAGCAACGTATTATATTTGGCATGCCGGGTAAATTTGGATCGAAGTGAAATGAACTTGGGAAACAGGAAATATTTCTAAACAGCGCATGGAATTACGATCTGATCATTGTGCTCAAGTTTTGTGTCTTGTCAGCTTGGTTATAATCTAGTCCTGCAAAATCTACTATTTTTATGTTGCTTCATCGTCTTCTAGCGACTTTCCAAACAGCAAATCAGTCATTTTTACATTGATTCAACGTCTGCAGACGTAAAAGATGGCTGGTTTGCTGTCTGGCTTGACGACAACTTTGCTGGCTGGGCAGCCTACTGTGGCCAGTGTCAATTTATATGCAAGAACTTCACGTCCCTCTGTGAATCTTTAGTCGCCCCACAATCGCCGCCTCGGTACGGGCAGATCTACAGCGAAAGGGCGAGCAGCCAGTCCCCTGCAGAAGATAGCCAGAGCCCGGCCGACATTTTGAAGAGGGAGAAACGAAAATTAGTGAAATCCTTAAAGCAGGTGGGTTGATGCCATAATTTAAGGTTGAATAATGCTTTATTACTTTTTGGTGCAATGGGAAGTACTGAAAGCGGTTCTATGTACGGTACAGTATTTGATTGTGAAAGTGCTTGATCATTTAAAAACCCAAAGTTTTACTGAATAGAGCTGTGTTCTCGTCTTGTCTAAAGTTATTTGCTGCGGCTTTGCCCGCAAATACTTTTTTACCCGCTTTAAGTGTTGGATGGCATTGGTCCTGTATGTTTTGGTAAAAAAATACTTCTCTCATTTTTAACCCGATTTTGACATGCCTTGTGACTTTTAGATCTCCAACATAGAAGCAAAATTGCGCGACGGAAAATCCATCAACGATGATGAAAGAATAAAACTGGAAAAGAAACAAACGATTGAAGAGAGATTAGAGGAACTGAGTTTGTAGGCGGACAGTTAACCTGCAACAGTATTAGGCCAATGACATTGCAACTTTCGTACATCAAGCGAATGGGTTTGGCACTATGCCGAAAAATGTGACTTTTTTCGTGTTTCTACAACTGAGTCAACCTGTGCACAGTTGAGTGTTGTGCTGATGAGTTACCCGGGCGCGAAATTTTTTCCCCACGTACTTTCTGTCTCATTTACATATTTTGGTAAAATTTTGTATTAAAACCGTGTGAATGCAACAGTTTCTCGTTGGCACGGTTGATTCAGTGGTTTCATCCTCTGCCTGGTGTTCGTTAGAACGAGGGTTCGACGCCCGTCGAAGTCAAACTTTTTTTTTTCTTTAAATTAATTTTTGCGGTGCACAAGACCTTTTCAAAAAAAGTAGGGTTAGGGAAAGCTTATATTTTATTATCATTGCAGAATTTCATTAGTAAATAGTTATTTCGCAATCTGAATCAACCAATCTCTCAAAACACTTTCGGAAAATCTTACTTTTAGAGTGACTAGAATCAATGAGACAGAAAACTCGTGGGAAAAAAAATTTCGCTACCCGGGCAACAAATCAGTCACCTTTTACATTGATTCAACATCTGCAGACGTTGAATTAATGTAAAATATGACCGATTAACACGTCTGGGTAGCATCACTTTCTTAGTGAAGATATTTCATCTGCCTTTTAATATCTGAACGTTTACAACCTGCGACCTGCGTTAATGCCAATCATGCAGCCGTGGCTCTAGGCCGGTTTTACCGAAGCATAACATGCCAACGTGTTTTTTTACAGACAATCATTGCTTTGTATATTAGCTTCAGTGCTTCACAGTCTTGAACAAATGCTTAGATATTTTGATCTTCAATAATATTTATAACTGAAAAAAATCGATTTAGTGGTTCATTATTGCTTGTGCGTAGTCAAATTAAGCTCAGCGGTGGTTCTCGTTTCGGTACAATCATGTGCCGGCCATACTATCTTTTAAGTAATTCATTTTTGCAAATGCCGTTACAAAATCAAGGAACATGTAATTGTGGCCGCAACATTATGTTGCATGTGTGATATTCAAGATGATCATGTCCACGTGAAACCAATAATCGAAGTGTATCGTGGTCTTTTCAATGCCTGGAGGTCTTGGCTTTGTGACTTTTGGTTTCGTTGGCACCACCAGACGAAGGTGAACTTTGGTTTCGTTGGCACCACCAGACGAAGGTGAACTTTGGTTTCTTCTTTAAAACTAATTTTTCTACTGGTGACGTGATTTCAAAACCGCAAATTTTAAGGGTATTTTGTTTCATCGACTTTCTTGAAAGCAACTTTTCCAGCGGAAACTTTCAGTTGTGATTTTGTCCTGCCAAAGCCCAACAGTCGAGGGTTTGTGTCACAGCTTGGTTTATCTAAGTGAAAGGAAGACAAAGGAGCCGATATTCTTGTCTACCTTCAAGCATGTGATTGTTGTACCCAAACCCTGCGGCGTGTACTGATGAGTACTAATGAGTACTGATGAGTGCTAAAGTACTAATGAGTGTCGAAACGACGTCCTTTCGAACGTCTGGCACTCCCAGTCCTTGTTTTAAGTGCGCTGACCAAAGCCGTAAACATCAAAATCCGTTATGTTTACATTAGATGTAAAAATGACAGATTTTGATGTCTAGAGCCTTCTAAAACTCTAAAACCAAGGAAATCTTTCGTTGAATTGATGAGTTTTGATTGAAATTTGATATCACGAAGTTGGTTGCAGTTTTCCAACATACTAAGTTTGAAGTTGCAAACATTTTACTGAAGTGGCTATAGTTGTCATTTTTACGTTTAGTCTTGTAATGTTGCAACAATGTAGCAAAAGTTTTGCGAGCTACGAAAGCAACGAAACGAACATTTTAGACAAAACAAACGGCACGTTTTCATTTCAGAACTTGCATGAACCTTTTTAATTTCACTGTTTTTTCGTTGACGTCATTCCTGTCGCTTTACGTCACACGTTTGTTTGACCAAAGTGATGTTTATCAGAGATGCAAGCTTGCTTAAGGTGAAATCATGACTTTGCTGCGTCGCTGATTTGCTTTGTCGCTTCCCAGATTGAAAATTAGTCGCTTTTTTCATTGATTTAACATCTGCAGACGACTGATTTACTGTCTGGGCTTTCATACACCATAAATGGGAGCTTTGAGACAAACAAATGGTCTCGAGTTGGTTTCGGTGTTTTTATTCCGCTGGATGACATCATCAATCATCATTGCCTTTGAGTTTCTTTTCGACTGTCGTCTGCTTAAGTATTTTCGAAATAAACAGAATTCAAATTTCTAACCAGTTAGTTGTTATCCTTCAAAATGTGAAGTTACACAGCGTATAGCGGTGGTGTTTCACTATTGCAACGTGTAGTTTGATGTTCTTCTGTTTAACTCGGCCGCGGTGGTACATTAATCCTGTGCAGTGCATGCGAAAACAGTTGCTTTTCTAGCAGCCTTGGACTCAAGACTTTAGCGTTGACGAGGGACCCGGGGAATATTTTTGTCAGTTTTTTAAGCTCTCGACTTTGTGTAGCCTACAAATAAACTGCAAGATCAAGCGACGCCGGATCGACTCAGGTTGTGCGCAATCCAAGCGCAGCTCCCTGCTCAACGACACCTGATAGATGGAATAATCGCACAAAGACACTTCAAGAAGCGAAAAGTTCTCTCTCAGTTTCGGTGACTTAGCTGCGTCAGTGTTTTAAAGCCTCTACAACAAGTATGTAAAACTGCCAAGATTAAGCTTTCAGATAGAGCAGTAATATTTTCTCAGTCCGAGAATAAAGGTTTCCATGATCATTCAAAACCTCGGATGATTTTGCAGGGCCGGAATCTTTCCAGTAGGTCAAAGTCATTTGCAACACTTGGTTCTCTAGAACGGTGACTTACCGATGTTCTATCGAGAGTCGCGGGGACGTTCTTTCACTTGGCCAACAACCAACTTTTGGAAAGATTTTATTTTTGGTAAGGTCCCATAAAATTTAGTCATTCATTAAGTGACACGCTTATCTTAGAAACCGATGTCTATGTTCACCTTCGAGCAAGTCTACGCTTGTGTTTTGCTAAAACATTAGCACGTGTTTTTGAGATATGTCTAACCGAACTGCTCTTAAAACATTCAAACGGTTTCACCGCTGAGCCGCCAATATTGCTGCACACCAATTTAATTAACCTGCACATTGTATCTCATATGTTAGGCCTGGTTGAAAAGTAGGTTATACATTTATACAAGCTTGCAAAGCATTAGTACATCGCCAATTCATTAGTTTATTGAATTCAATCATTCAGTCTACAAAAAGAAACAAAAATCAGCATTATAGTCGTTTGAAGTTGCCGGAATGCTGACACGCGCACATTGGCATCCGCAGACGAACAAGAGCTTTTCCTATTTCATCACCGCGTAGCATTCCAAGAAAAGCTCTGGCTGTGTTTTCAAAATCATCGGTGATTACTTCTCGGATTTTTATCCTTCGCTGAAAATTAGTCAAATGGTACATAAATAGTTGAAAAAAACGAGTGCTCACACAAGATGCACACTCTTCAGTGCACAGCACTCTGCAATGTACATCCAGTGTCGTAAGATAGTCTGTTGGCAGACACAGGGCCGGACTTAGCTGATGGGAGGCCCGGGGCACTTTTAGATGGGGGGCCCCCCCGTGCAAAAATTTTTTCGCGCCTACGGTGCAAAAAACCACCTCTACGTTGGCCCAATGTTGGGTTAGTTAGTTAGTTAGTTACTTGACAGGGTTAGTTACTTGGCTGTTGGCCAACTGTTGTACCAACTGTTTGGCCTCATGTTGCCCACTGAGTTTCCAGTCCAGATGCTACTATTTAGAAGTCCATGGCTGAAAGAAAAAATAATAATAACACAAAATCACATGTTTTTCACGTAAGGGGGCCCTTGAAAAGTCGGGGGGCCCGGGGCACCTGCACCCTCTGCCCCCCCTTAAATCCGGGCCTGGGCAGACAGAGACTTTAACTTATAAAATTGAAACAAAATTTTCCGAATTTTACTAAACGCTCTTTTTCGCTACGGAAACTAAAGCTGCAGTTGAAAATTTCAACGTAGGCCTAAATGTTTTTGTGTGTTCGTGCTATGTTCCCACAATTGAAATAAATTTCATTTATATATTTTTTTAATTTCAATTTTGCATTTTTGATACAAAAATTGTAGGCTAGCCTACGAGGATTAAAGAAAAAATAAAATATGAGTAGGGATAAGGTACCGTAAACTACTAAAATAATTACTTAATTTTACTCAACATCAAAACAGTCTTTATCTTAGAACAGCGTTTCTCAAAGTGGGCGAAATCGCCCCCCTGGGGGCGATTTTGAGCGCCAAAGGGGCGAAAAAATCAAAAGGAGCAATCGGGGAGCGAAAACATTCAAAGGAGGCGAATTTATCAAACCACCAATAACAGTCCAACGCTCAAACCATTCACTGCAAGTAGATGAATCCACCTTGACTGACAATGTGTCGCTGCTGCTTGGATATGTGCGTTTTGTTCATAATATGAGAAAAAGAAGAAATGATTTTTGCGCTCAGTCTTCCTACACATATAATTCTGGCATCAAGCACCTTTCATGCAGTGAAAAACTTCTACGAAGAGAAGGGGATTCCACTGAAGAATATTCTACAATGCGCAACTGATGGTGCTCTGGCAATGGTTGGATAGCATCGAGGGTTCATTGCACTGATGAAAAGATAAATTCCTGACATTGTGTAATTCACCGTCAGCATTATTTTGGTTGCCCGTAATCTCAGTCCTGAACGGCATGAATCACAGAATATTGTGATAAAATGCGTCAACAAGATAAAAGCGCATGCTTTCAACGACAGATTATTTCGTTCACTTTGTTGGCAAAATGATGAACAATTTGAACGTCTTTGCATACCGCGGTAAGATGGCTTCAAAAGATGCTTGTTTGAGCCGCTTTTATGCCTTTTCTGTTTCAGTTATCGAATTCCTATCAAGCACTGACGTGACATTAGCTGAAGATGTGATACCCTTAAAGAGCGGGGAAACCCAAATTAACTTTGCGAGTTTTTTTGTTTCAGCGTGATGTCATTGTGTACAACATGCGTTTTAGCAATAAAAAAATCCAAATTTTGTTGCCCTCGTCTCGCTAAGGCCGCTTTTGTTTGATACCTGTTTGCGAGGTCTCGTTGCGCATCAAGCTGTGATTCTGTTCACTGTGACGTCACAAGGTACATATAGTTGTGGCCAAAAGTTTAAGACCAGACTTGATTTATGACGATTTTTGCATTACTTTAAAATACTGCATCAGATATAAGATGATGCATAAAGATGATGCAACTGAAACAATATATGATGCAGTATTTTGAAGTAATGCAAAAATCGTCATAAATCAAGTCTGGTCTTAAACTTTTGGCCACAACTATATGTACCTTGTGACGTCACAGCGAACAGAATCACAGCTTGATGCGCGCGAGACCTCGCAAACGGGTGTCAAACAAAAGCGACCTTAGCGAGACGAGGGCAACAAAATTTGGATTTTTTTTTTGCTAAAACGCATGTTGTACACAATGACATCACGCTGAAACAAAAAACTCGCAAAAAGTGAATTTGGGTTTCCCCGCCCTTTAAAGAATGACATCGCATATTTGGCGGGCATTTTCAATGCCATAAACGAAGTAAACAAAAAGCTTCAGGGAGAAATGATAACCCTCATCAAGTGCAAAAGCGTGATTACCTCATTCATTGCAAAGCTATCTTTATTCAAACAAAGTTTGGCTCAAAATGTCTTAACTCAGTTTCCCAATTTGAGCGAGAATGTTATTACAGAAGAACAACGGCAAAAATACTGCTCACATTTAGACATGCTTCATAAAGACATGAAACTTCGTTTTGCAGATCTCGTGGACTTCCATGTTTCAAACTGGGTGGTACAACCATTTTCTACCGAACCCACAGTCAGACATAGAAGTGGAACTTCAAGAGCAGTTCATTAATATGCAAACAGATGATGAGTCAAGAGTGAAATTCAGAAAGGATCGATACGATTTGTTTTGTCCCAGGTTGCTGGCAAATATTAGCTTCTCTGGAAAAAAAGCTAGAATGTGGATTTTGTCGTTTCCTACTTCATATATGGTTGAAAGGGGGTTTTTGTCTGTGACATTGATGCTTTCAAAGCAAAGAAATCACTTGCTAGTTCATAAACGGGATGATCTTCAACACTATCTTACGAAGATGTCGCCAAACATTTCAAAACTTTGTAAAAGTCGTCAAGCTCATCCTTCCCATTGAACATTATCATGTTACTGTCAATTTTGTTGATTAAATTCCCAAAACTAAATTTGTCTATCACTCTATTATCAATGTTTATTTTACTTGACAGAATTAGGGGGGCGAAATTTTATTTCAATAACGAAAAGGGGGCGATGGACTAAAAAAGTTTGAGAAACACTGTCTTAGAATGTCAAATTTTTGACCACGTTCTACGGCTAGCTTTCCATGAACTGAAGTTAAACAAATTCAAAAGAACAAATTGTACCTTTGATACCCAGGTAGCCAAGTCTCTAACCGCTTCTGGAAACCTTGATTTGAAACGAGAAAGTGTAACTACCACCCCTTTCATTTTTAATTGTTTGGAAACTATGGCCGGCTGCACAATATCAGCTAGAAAAATTGCTCAAGTTATATCTCAAAGCAATGAAATAGTTCTGGTTCTAGAGCAGTGGTTCTTAACCTTTACTAATCTGCCGAACCCTTGTGTTAACCTGCGAGCTTTCGTTGAACCTCAAATTTTCACTAAATCACAAAAACAAAAATCTACCATATTTAATAGCCTACATTACTGTATCAATGAGACTTTTGTTGTTGTTTTTCCGAAACCAATAGTAAGATTCGAGGCTTTGTCTCGGAATTCTCATGTCATTCTCGCATATTCTCGAAACAGCAATTCTCATGTCATTTTCGCATGCTGCATCGCTGCAAGCTGGTTTCGTTTTTTTGCTTTAACATCCACCAGAATAGAAAACACATGCTTGCATAAATGAGTGGTTATGAATGGCATGAGGACTTCAAGGTCAACTTTTGTAATAAGAGGATAACTTTCCATTAGTTGGCACCAAAACGTTTGAAGATATTTTGTATTGAAGATTCTTTTTTTTGCACCTCGATTTCTTGAAGCTCGATAATTGTCATCCAAGTATGGATTGTTTCTGCTGTTGTAGTATCATAAGCAAATGGTTGACGAATCCATGCTGGATATTACGTTTGTTCAGGAAAGTAGTTTGAAATGAATGTTGCAACTTCTGCAAATGCTTAGTAAATAGGCTACTGGCTTAAGCCTCTGAACTTCTGTTACTTCGCCATTAATTGCTGTATCGGAACTACTTACTACCTCATCCAGACGTGGAAAGTTAGCAAAGTTGTTATTTTTCAATCGCTGCCACCACAACTGCAATTTCCTCTGAAAAGCACTCATTTGCTCTTCAGCTTCTATTACATTTTGACCATCTTGTTGCATTTGGTAACTTAGCTGATTAAGATTGGTTGACAAAGCAGAGCACTTTTCAAGAACTTCAATAATTCTGTGCGCAAAGCAAAAACGCGATTCATCACTTTGCCCCTCGATAGCCATCATACTTCAGTGTGGTTCAAAAATGTTTCCAAAAATTCGGGCGTTCGCGCCGAACCTCTGAAATAGCTTCGTCGAACCCCAGGGGTTCGATTGAACCCCGGTAAGAACCACTGTTCTAGAGTTTGTAAAATGGTATCTTACGTAATCACACAAATGTAATAAGCTAGTCTTAGGAATTGTTAGATAGGCTGCTATGTAATTCTTCTATCCAATCTATCTTATTTGCACAACTGCTTGCCACTTGACTTAAATTGCGTAGGTTTACAATTTGTTTTGAGGGATAAAATTTAGCAAAGCTGAGAAAGATATTTCTTGGTTTAAAATTAACTTTGCAAAACAAAAAAAGATTTGTACCTTTAGTCGGATTTGCGTTGCCGTAAAAGTTAATAGAACCGCAAACTGCAATTCTTCCATTTTCATTCATATGATTGATGACGTCAGAAGATAGCTGTCCTCCAACCTAAGCTGACATAAAATAATAAAGTAAAAAAATGTAGGTAGATTTTGTGCCCCATTTATCTGTTGCAAGTATTGAATGAGAATCATTATCCTTGGACTGAGAAAGTCTTAAAAGGTTGTTTCTTGCAGTTTTGCGGACATGCAGACGGCTTTAGCGTCGACGCAGGCCCGGTCTTTGAGGTTGCCAATGAAGTTTTCGATTGTATTGAAATTGTGCTGTGGTTCTTCTATGACTGCCTTTTGCATGGTAATGAGCATCATCTTCTTCTTCAACAGATTGATCATGTTTGATCAGCTGTGATCTCCCTTATGAACTGCCTCCATTTTGTTCTGTCCTTTGTTTTTATTAGTGTTTCCGGTATGCTTTTTATTCCTGTAATTTGCTTGATATTGTCAAAATATTTCATTTTTTGTCGTCCTTTTGTTCGTTTGCCTTGCGCCATCCCAGTCAACATTGAATTTTCCAACGAGTTGCTTCTTGCTATGTGTCCGAAATATCTCAATTTTCTGAGGTTAATGTTATTAATCAGACTCCATTTATCGTTTATTTGTTGGGAAACAAATTCATTTGTTTTTCTTTCCATCCAGCTGATGCGTAATAGTCTTCTGTGACACCACGTTTCAAAACTTTTTAACTTTTTAATGTCACGTTTTTTGCATGTCCAAATTTCACATCCATATGTGGCAATTGGGAAAACGAGAGTTCGCAGCAATCTTAATTTTGTGTTTTTACCAATTGACCTCTGTTTCCACACCGTTGTAAGTGATGTCACAGCTGTTTTTGCCATAGTAATTCGCCTTCTAATTTCAGTGCTATCATCATAAGTGTCAGTTATGACACTGCCAAGATAGCAGAAATTACTTACACTTTCAACAACATTACCACCAATGTATAAGTTTGGACAAATTTCATCCTTTTTACTTATGGCCATCACTTTTGTTTTTGTGGGATGTAGTTGCAAACCATATTCTTCACTTCTTGACTTGACCCTATTCAAAAGTTCTTGCAGTTCCGTTACACTTCCACCGACCAACACTATGTCGTCAGCATATCGAAAGTTGGTTACCATTTTTCCTCCAATTTTCACAGTGCCATCAAAATTCTCCAAAACTTTTCTCATTATGTGTTCAGTATATAGATTGAAAAGATATGGTGACAATATGCATCCCTGTCTGACACCTTTTCCAATGGAAAACCACTCGGTGAGGTCATTTCCAGTTCTTACTGCTGCTTTTTGAGCAGTATACAGGCTTCGCATTAAATTGATCAGATGTGTAGGAAAGCCATAACCTTTCAGAATTGTCCACAATTGTTGGTGCTTCACTGAATCAAAAGCCTTTCGATAGTCTAGAAAACATAAGTGAGTTGAAAGGTTGCGTTCTCTTCGTTTCTCTATCAGCATTTTAAGATTGAATATTGCGTCTTTTGTTCCTTTGCGGGGTCTATAACCAGCCTGTTCAGGAGCTAATTCGTGTTCAATTTTGTTTTCTAGTCTTTTTTTAATTATTGTTAACATTACCTTGCTGGCATGACTAATTAAAGCAATTGTTCGGTGGTTGCTGCATTCCGTTATATCGCCTTTTTTTGGTAATGGGACAAATATTGACTTTACCCAATCATCTGGCAAAATGTTTCCCATATTCTGATACAAAGTTTATGAATTGTTCTTACTGCATTTTCTCCAATATATTTCAATAGTTCGATGGGTATATCATCAGATCCGGGACTTTTTTTGTTTTTAATAGTGTTTAAGGCATTTTCTACTTCACTCAGCAGTGGTCGTGGCTCTGTATCATTTTCATCTTTGCATTGTGTAATTGGATTTGTTTGTACATTATCGATAGGGTCTTTTTCTTTGTATAATTCTTCGCAATATTCTTTCCATCTCTTTTTTACCTCCTCTTTCTGCCACAAAACTTCACCATCTTTACTTTTTATGTTGTCTAGCTTTGGTTTGAACTTATTGGTTAAGCTTTTTACCGCTTGGTATAAATCGCGACATGAGTTATTTGATGCGTGTTTTTCGATTTTACAACATTGTTGTTCTATATTGTCTCGTTTGTCTTTTCTCATGGCCTTTTGTAGCCTACCTCCCTATTGAGCTGAGCGTACTCTTGTCTGGCCTCTTCTGAATGGAAAATGTTTGCTTTCAATTTTTTCCGTTGTTTTATTTTCATTAATGTCTCTTCTCTAATCCAGTTGTTTCGCTTCCTGTTTTTCATTGGTAATGTGTTCTTGGCTGATTTTAAAATTGTTTCCTTTGTGTTATTCCAAAGCTCCTGAGGTGATGATTCCCCCTCTATACCCAATAAAACCTCAAATTAATAATTGCAATTTGTCCAATGAGCATCATACCAGGATTTAATCCGACATTCACAGTGTTTGCACACATCACTGTTTCGGCCTGCTATTTATTAAAAAGCTTACGTTGTCGAAAAAGCAATCTATTCCATCACGAGCACATTTCCTTATCATTCTTGACCACTGCGTGTCTTTCTTGTAATTGAAAACTTCGTAAAATCCAATCGATCTGGCAAATTGAACCTTTTCATCGGATCCACAACAGCCAACCGCCCTGCAACCCTACACAATGAGATGCTATATTTTTGTTCATTGCATTGTGATTATTGTACAGCAGTTGTCCAGCGGACTTCACACTCCACAGGCATATCATACCAGATGCAAGCGTATGCATGCAACAACAGTGCCAACACAATTTAGTTTTCAGTGCCTTAGTTCTTCTTTCAAAGCAGAAAAATAAAAATTACTGTATTAGCTCTATATTGTAGCTCTCGCATTTCACGTAACGGACCGTCTAAGCTAGTGGTTTTGAAACTGTGACCTAAACATGGGTTGCAAAGGGTACAAAAATGGGGCGTGCAGGGACGATTTAAATCTTTAAAAATGGGATAAAAAGAAAAAAGTTGAAAAAAGCATTGAAAATTGTTTATAAGCTATAAGTTCTCCGTGGTCTTGGATCGTGAGATGTTCACAAAAATCAGATTTGAGTCTCACTTAAAAAGTTCGAAAACCACTGATTTAAGCAGTGTCCGGCCTCTAATGGCGTTCCAGGAAATCTTTTGCAATCGTCCACTTTGCTATTGCGTGCCACAGGATTGGGTACCGTAGGCTGCCTAGCAAGCTGGCATGAAAATACAAAGATTAAGAGAAAATCTCATTCTTAATTTTTTTACCTTAATAATTGCAATTTGTCCAACAATGCTTCCAACAACACTTGCACACCCGCTCACAAAAACTGTTTCCCTTTGCTGTGGCTTGCAAATGTCCAATAATCCAAAATACGCTGTTAATCTAGAAGTGATGCATATTGTAGTTAGCTTTGTAGCAAATAAAATAGTAATAAAATATTATATGCTGAGATATTGGGAATAGCCCACTGTAGCGTTTAGATCGAGATTACTTTCATTTTTGGAAATCATTGCAACATTTTTCAAACGATCTTGAAGAGCAAAGATAAATATCAACCTACTCAATAAGTTAAGGAACATCTTTCAAAAGTGGAGCTTTCTTCTTTAATGTGAGCCTTATCTTGTTTTAACTTCAGGACAGGGTGTAGCCAGCGAAGTCAGAAAAGCTTTCTGTTACGCACTGGGCTGTTGAGAGGATAATTTGGGCCCGGTACCAATGAGATCTTCCCGCCCCAAATCAGGACATTTCTAGAAAAACTAGGCCATATCTAAAAAAGACGCCCTGGTTTCATCAAGTTTCAGGGTCTTTAAAATCCCCCTGGGCCCGTGTCCAAAAGTACCCCCTTTACCACCATGTCAACGCTACTGGCTACGCAAATGGCATTAGTCTCATTTGGTGAAATATTGGTGGAGCACTCGAATGACACAGTCATCAGTTTAAACGGAGCCTTTTGGCGCTAGCTAGGTGTGAAATTGCTCACAGCTCGTAGTTTTTTAATTTCTTTTTAAATAGTTCACGGCAGATCTAATCCTGTTGGCCTTGTTCACAGCGTTTCGACGAGGATAACCTAATTCAAACACCGAAAACTGGTTCTTAGAAACTTTGTTTATAACCCAGATAATAAAATTCGTTCATTCTACATTGATCCAACGACAGCATTAATTTAAAAACAACGAATTTTGCTCCTTGGAAAAAGGGAAACATTACCCTGGCATTCCAACCACGCTCACACAATGCAATATATCCACTCTTGGACGAAGATTGTCAACTCTATACCAGATGAAATCGTCGTCAGAAACGCATATCGTCTTCCATCCAGTTTTTTGCAATACCATGCAGCCCTTCGGATAGTTTCCATTTTTGCTTTCCAGCACTCTGGAATAAAAAAATAAAAAACTGCAATATTGATTAATCTATGTCTGAAATACTTGCGCTCCTAAAAAGTTGGCATCTTCAACCGTTTTATACAGGGCTTTGGAGCCGGGGCCCCGGAGCCATGCATTTTCAACGGAGCTGGAGCTCTACGTAAAATTCAAGTGGAGCTGGAGCAGAAGCTGGAGCCAGTTGTTTGAAAAATATGTCCGGCTCCGATGGATTTCATAAGATGCTACTACTATTGGCTGAATTCACATAATTTTACAGCAACTTTTCACAAAATTAAAAAATTATTTGCGTAATCAGACGTCAAATTAACGAATAAGCTTCTGTTTTGAAACGCAGTTCCGCATGACATTTTGATGAAAGTACCTTAAATTTCATAAAGTTGTGCCATGTTTTAGCAACAGTTGACTGCAGGCAATTTTAAGCTTTAGAAATTAAATTGATATGTCATCATTATTTTAATAAAAGCACTTTTCGAAGCCTGAAGCTGGCGCAGTGGTATCAATAAGCTCCGGAGCAGGAGCTGGAGCTAATTTATGATAAAAGAGAGCTCCCGAGCTGGAGCTGGAGCAACTTAACATGTACGCCTGCTCCAAAGTGCTGGTTTTATGTTAGGTCTTTAAATAGTAGGCTACAGAAAATTTGGTTAAATAGGCTACTATGCCAAGATATAGCGGTTATAGCCTCGTACTTTCCGTAGCTGTCAAACCTATGCACTTCCTGCAAGCAGGCCTTAGCATCTAATTCCACAAAAAAAGACAACATGGATAAACCAAGCTTCTATAAGCTATATTTGAAACTAATTTTGCCTCAATGTAATTTTGAACTAATTATTTCATTAAGCGGTAAGTAGGTGAATATTAAATTTAATTTTTTTGTTTCATTAACTCAGTGATAAAGTTAGGCAAACCGGGGCGTGTTGTCACAGGTTTGGGGTTTTTCGATTTGTGCTTTTGCTATATACAATGCAAGTGATTTAGTTATATCATTCGCACGCTGTCCACTTACACTTCCTTTTGCAACTAGTTAAACTTTTTAACCGTAAAAGGATTTCAAGAAAATCAAATTTTTGTAAAAAAAAAATTGTGACGACAATTTTTCACAATTTTTTTTTTTACAAAAATTGCAACTGTTCTTTTGCACGTTTGCAGTAACTTAAAACCTGCTAACCGGTGCCGCATCAAGTCCATTTGGGGCCCCGCCCAAATTCTAGTAAAAAGGACCCTCTTAAAATTAGCCTATGTTAAATATTTACGGTTTGAAATCCTAAAATGTACTTTTTAGCACTTTTACGTTTTCACTATAAAGTTAATAGAAAAATCCGTAAACTAAACAGAATTCAAAGAAAAGGCTTGTGTTGATGGGGTAGTGTTGTTGAAGTCCCCAGTTTTTGAAATTGTTTGAAATGTTTCAATGAAATTTATTAATATTCTTGCATTAAACTTGTACGTTGGGGCGTGTTGTCACAGCTGTGACAACTCGCCCCGGCGTACGCAGTCAGACAAAAGTTTTAATGGCGGCTAGAAAAGGTACGCTATTAACTTCTAAAGTGTCAGCTAAACTCCTAACATTATAAGCTATAAAACTGATTTCATACTTGCGGTCAGACTGCTCTTACGAAAGCGTCACACAATTTTGAAAAGTTAGTAAAATTTATATCGATGACCAAATTTTTGATAATAATTTAATTTAAGCTAAACCTGCTGTCTTTTCTTGATTTTGCTAACCTCAAAATGAAGATGACACATAACGAAGCACATGCTACAAATATAGACTAGAAGTCGTCAGTGTAAGTACAAAAAAATTGCTGTGACAACACGCCCCGGTTTGCCTTTTTATGTTTTTCTAATAGTAATGTAATGCTAAATTAGATGACCTGGCAATCTGAAAGCCAACAACCGGACTGTCTGGTGGAAACGGATTGTCTCTGTAAAAACAGTAGCCTAGATTACGATTTAATTTACGGTTGTTTGTAGTAGGCCTGGCCTAGCCAGTAGCCGATAACGGATCTAAAAAAAATTGGACTTTTCGGACCAAAGTAAAAAGCCTACAAGAAAATTTTGTGAAATCGGAGAGAAATTATAAGTTGTTTTCTTTGCTTTGGAGGTGACGTGACCAAACTTCCCTTTTGTATCCGTTATTGAACCTACTTAGGCTATATCTAGCCTACAATATTTGCTATTATAAGTTATAGGCTATTTCTGAAAATTAATTGGAATTCGATGGAAAATAAAAGCAGTGGTGGATCAAAAAACCTTTAAAACACCTTTAGGCTAGTTCAACTTCAAACCAACATCGCAAGACATAATAAAACAAAGAGCCAAGTTAAAAAGGGTTAAACTTCAGATCTGGATGTTTGGGCAGTGAGCAGAGATGAGCGTTCGCCCACCTTTTGTTAGTCATACCAAATTATCTTCTTTTTACGTAATTCAATCAAATGCCCGATAGATCCATAATTATATGAAACGGTTTTCAGATTAATGTATAGATTCAAAAATCAGTTAGGTGCAAAGTAATTGATTGAAAATCTCATTTTTAATATCAGAAATTGTGATAATCTTATCTTAAGAAGTAAGAAAGCCCCTTTAGAAGTTCAGTGTCGGTAATTTCGCATATTTGTGTAAGCTTAAACCATTCACGTAGGCCAAGTTAGTTGATAATGTAAAGTTTCTTCTTGTATGGGCTGATAAATTGAAATTGAAATATTGTCTGTAGATTATTCCATCCACTAAAGATCGTTATGAAACTGCGTCGGAACTTTTTCATAAAATTATTATTGCTTTTAGCCTTTTGTCTATTGTTGTTTACATAAGAAAAACAAGTTTTTAAAATAAAAGTTAGCCTACAAGTTAGTCGGTTCAGTGGATAGGCTACTCAAATTAAATTATTCAAATATCATACCTGATAAACGGGTCGATGCTGATGCACAAGGCTTCAGTCAAAACTTCTGTCAATGCAATCAACGTTATGGATAAAGTAATTTTTACACTCGTATTGATAAAGTAATAGTTTTAACTTATTAGTTATGGTATTACGATTATATTATTTTACAGCGATTAATTGAACTTAATTGCACATTACGTTTGAATTTTTTATGCTAAATTTTTTCTGAAGTTATGCGGAGATTATTGTAAATTTAGCCAACAAAGTTGTTTTCTTAAACCAAAATAACCCATTCCCCAGACTTCCAATCAACCGTTTTTTACATTAGTTCAACGTCTGAAAACGGTCGATTGCTGTCTGGGCAGTATAAATCCAGTCTATAAACCTATAATTGAAAGCACTGAACCAGCCACCCATCTACCTCCTTGTTTAAGGTCATCCTCCACTTCACCTTCAACAATACAAAAATCTTCTAAACGAGGAGCGCCATTAAAATCTTTTTTCTTTATGAAATATTCTGTTAACATAGTTTCAAAACTTTGTGGTTAACGAAGAACTAATTGCATATTTTTTGTAGATAATGAAGTGGAATTGGTGAAACAATCATGCAAAATAAAACAAGTTCACTTGAGTTTTTTTAAATTTAACGAATAAACAAGTTTTGAAGCCAAACTGTTGTGGTATGAGTGTATTGTGACGTCATAATTGTATCAATATAGAAAATGCTTCCGCATTTTCAGAATTTTTTTGCTTGTGGAAACATCAAACATTTAATTGCCATTGCGGAAATTTGATGGATTATGGAGAATTTCTCAATGTGACTTAGGCGAACTTCCTGTTTTTAGCAAAGAAGTGTGCCGATGGTACCAGCTCTTGGTTTCACATAGCGATATCATTAAGTAGGCTATTTAAAACATGGCATTTGACACAAATCAGTGCCTCCACTGGAAAGATATCGCGCTAGGGTTTAAAATAACTTTTTCCCAATTCCTACTCACTTTCCCCTTCCAAAGTACGGTAGTTTATTCTCTAATTCTTTCAAACTCGGAGACTTGCCTACACTTAAGCCCGGCATTGAATCGAAATACAAGCCTAGAATTAAAGTGCAGTGCAGATAAGTGATCCATTAGCATTGATAGGTGTAGAAGTTCGTTCAATCGATTTCCTGTTTTCAACAACATCACACTACTGAACTTTCCCCTTCATTTTTCTGTTTTTGCATTTCCTTTTTTTGATGAATAAAACTTTTTCAAGAAATGACACAATCAATCGTTTAAATACAATTTTAACTTTCTAAACATGTTTTTAATATTATAGGTTTGGGAGAGGAGCAATTTTACAATACCATAAACAGATGACTGACAGTAACTTAATGGGATAGAATAGCATTATTCAAAACAAATACAATACCGTACTCTAATTCTAATACAATAACAACATAATAAACTCAAACATTTTCGTCAAGAGTTCTTTGTGCCCTCTTCAGGAAGTAGCCTACCTAATTTAATACATCTAAAACAGTTCAGTTTATTCAGTTCAGTTTATTTTTTGAGTTAAAACAAAAAACAAACAAACAAATAACTGTAAATAGTGGTAGTGATAAGTGACTGAAATAAATAAGTGCAATATGTAGGCTACTTAGCTAACCTACCATACTAAAAACTTAGGCTACGTGTTGTGACCAAAAATCATTAAAAAATTGTTTTCCACCCAATAAACCACCTCAACTTTCACCAGTGATTCTGTTCAATAGCGATTGATCTCTTTCAGTTATCTCCGTTTTATCAAAACATTACATTATGCCATATGCTCTAACCAGTTGTTTTTGTCAATATCTTGGACCGCACCGTCGCACCATTGTTTATCTATCACTTTTTTTCAACATAGGCCTAGTCCAGGGGTGGGCAAAGTTGTTCAAAGAAAGAGCCACTCGCGGATAAACCATAAACACCAGCGAGCCGCGAAATCAGTTGACACAAAATAACATAACAGCAATAAAAACACAATGATTGCTTATCCATATGAGTTTTGTACTTGGCTCACTAATCTCTGAAAATTGGACGATAAGTTGTTAATGCTGTGCGAATTAATTCTTCCAAGTGTTCATTTGTCAAGATTGCACGATGTTTTGATTTACAAAGTTATAAATTCTTGTAAAAATGAATAAGTAAATTCTGGTACTACTTCTAAGCTTCAACTAATCGCTGCTTATAGCGACTTTACTAAACTTCCAATTGTTGCTGACTGAACTCAAAATGAGCCCGGAGAAGCACAATGTTGCTTTTGCAAAGTCACAATTCCATTGTTTAACAATGGCTACAGTAAAAGAGAGACTCTTTTTTGATCTTTGTGTTGTATTGGCCGCAAATTAGATTTTGAAGGCAGTGTAGGCTGAGTCACAATTTTAATTTATAGCCTACTAACCGATTTTTGCGCCTCTATCAATGTGGCGCCCATGGCTTGAGCCATACCTGCTATACCCTAGGTACGCCACTGCTTGATTGACAGTCCGAGATAATATATTTATAAAGTATAATCTTAATTTTTTGTAATATTACGATTCAATACAAGAGCCACAAAATTTATGCTGAAGAGCCGCATGCGGCTCGCGAGCCGCAGTTTGCCCACCGTTGGCCTAGTCTAATGTGCCGAATTGGATTAGACTACTTTGTTTATTTTGGTCTAACATGTAAAACATAACCCAATATTACTGTGACTTGCTGCTACTACATCTTAAAATTATCCCTCTATTCACGTAACTTCACATTAAAGCACGTTTGATACCGTAATACATAGGCCTAACTTCCTTGGGGGTAAAATTCAATTTCTGCAAGAAGATGATGTTGCTTCTACTTGTTCGTCGTATTGTCAAATTGTAACAATTTTGTAAGTCGTGCAAGACCTGATGCGTTGCGATTGAAATGGCTTCTTCCGTGGTAGGATTTCTTTGTAGGGGTTTCTCTGCCTGCCTTGCTCTTGTTTGCTATGAGCTGAACGTATCAAGATGTGTTCCCCTTCTCTTACGATCATCAGCACTCTGAATAACGCATCATGGCCGATCTTCATAACAAGTGTCTATTTATGCAAATCTTGAAAGTATCGGCTAATAGCTATATGGGCTGATAAACCTATAGCCTGCATATATGTTGTTCTTATTATTTTTGTGGGTAATTTTTTTTCATTTTATCGTAAAAATTTCTGAAGGTGTTGCGACCGTGCCAATTTTCTATTAACTTAATTAATTATTTCGGCCTCAAGAATGATATAACGTTCTCGTTTTGTCGCTTCTCTTTTTTGGACGTTTGCTTAGTTTTCTACGTTGACGTACGTATATTGTTTTGCTGTGATAGTTTACGATGTGAAATCTTACGATGAGCGACAAATGTGAAATAAATTTGCAGAACAATGTGAATGCCGAAATGCAAAAAGTTTACAACTGGTTGAAGCTTAATAGATTATCATTAAATTTCTCAAAAACTAAATACATGCTAATAACAAATAAAAAACACATAAAAAATTTTAACATTAACATTGGTAACACAAGCATTCAACAAAAAGATCAAATAAAATACCTTGGCGTTTACATAGATAACAAATTAACATGGAAATATCACATAGATAAAATTTGTGGAAAAGTAGCAAAAGGTTCATGGGCGTTGCTTAAACTCAGAAATTATGTCAACACAGACACTTTAAAAGATGTGTATCACGCTTTGATTTACTGTCATTTGCAATATTGTATTTCAAGCTGGGGAAAGGCCTGTGACAGTGCACTGGATCCATTAATAAAATTACAAAAAAAGGTTATAAGAATAATTACGAAACAAAATTACTATGCTCACACTAATTTTTTATTTTTCAAAATGAACATCTTGAAACTAAAAGACATACATAACATTGAAATAAAAAAACATATGTACAAAGTTCATATGAATGAGTATCCGTCTACGTATTGTGATTTATTTACAAATGCTTCATCTATTCATCAGCATAACACAAGATATCAAACAGGCAACAATTATTTTATAAACAGATCAAACACAGAATTTGGCAAGAAGTCCATGCAGGTATTGGGACCAATGCTCTGGTCAGAGGTTCCAAGTAGGCTAAAAAACTTATCATTTCATTGTTTCAAAAAAGAGATCAAAACGTTAATTTTACAAAGCTACAGTGCATCGTAATAAGTGATATGTTATGGAAACCAACTTGTCAGTTGCTTCGGAAACTTTATTATTCTCTGCTTGCTTCATGGAATTTTGTGTTTTGGCCTACGTTATCATCAATATGTTTTTTTTATGCGTATGCTGTTGTTGAAGCGCGGGAACGTTTCAATTATTATTTTTCTCTTGTAAGCTTATTTTAAATGGCAAAATTGTAATTTCCGTAGGGTGGCAATTGACTAGTAGACCGTATGGTCGTCTCGTTGTCTCCCTGTCGGTATGGGAACTTGTGTAACTTTTGTACTGTGTATATTGCATATTTCAAACATGTACCTATGTTCCTGTTACTGACAAATAAAACATTGATTGATTGATTGATAGTCAAAAAAAAAAAACTGAACCCTCATTGTAAATAAATTTTTACTAAAAAATTGCAGCTTTTCTAAATAGGTAATCCCCCTGATCTGATGTAAACATTGAAGAATGAAATGGAGACCGAATTTGACAGAGAATTTTTTAAAATATTGCGTGTTTTATTTTTTCTTGCCTTCAATCGCACTGCAGTAGGCTATATAACCTGGTGAAATTTTATTTTGTATGTTTTCGCTCTGAGGATGCGCATTGTCATGGTGCGCGAAACGTCAGTGAAGCAATAAACCATCCATCTTGTTTGTTGTTAATTTTACTTTCAATTTCATCAGATGAACATAGCAACTAGTGTTAGAAACGATAATTGTCCTGATGAACACCCAAACTTTTCAGTATTCAAACCTTTTATTTCACCTGTTGTGAGAATAGTATACGGTACAATTATAAACAATGCGAATAAAATAGCACCATAACAATCTAGATCCCACAACAGACAGGAAACAGCAAATTACTATTTAGTTCATCGAGTCAGCTGCTTCTGGTGTTTTTAAATATTGTGACAAATATGTCAAGCATTGGTATTGTCAAGCAATGTCAAGTATTGGTACAAGCAAGACAAATTTAGAAAGTTCTAATTTATGCAAATTAGGCTACTGATAGGAAGTATGTCAATATCTTGGTACAGTAGTGAAAGTTTTGCTCTTCTGTTGCTAAAGGTTATTGATTTTAGCTCTTGATAGCCGAGAAGCAATTGCAAAATTAAAACATTTTTCTTTCTGATCATGATTTTAAACCTAATTAGAGAGTGTATCTCTTGTTGTGTCAGCTGCTTTTCCAAGTGGTAAGAGCCCATACCTAACTCGAAAGATTGTTGGATTGATGGATGCCGGGTACTATTGTTAACTATGTTTTGGCAGCACACCTTCATTACAGAAAATGCTCTTATCTGGCTTCGACACTGGCGTGGCAAGCTATGAATGGCAGCACAACTTGTAGTTAATTAACTTAAAGGTGCTGGTGAATTGTGGGTTTATTGCTTGATGCTTGTCGAACACCTCTGTTTCCATTGGGAATGTTTTTCAGGATCTAACAAAGTAAAACAAACCTATTTTTTGCACAATGTTTAGAGTTTACCTCACTTAAATATATTGCCACCTAAAATTTCTGAAATAAATTTTTAGATTGATAAAGAATTAAAGATAAATCGCAGTATTGAATGTAGTATTTTTAATAGAAATTAACTTTTTGGCTTTGAACAGCATAGATCTTTGAAGCTTTTAAGAATTGCGTACTGCGTAGCTCAAGCTCAACAATCTTCTTCTGACTTTATTTCCACTTCAAGTGGGGTCGCTGGCGCGGATTGCAGTCTTTCACACCATTCTGTCATCAGCATCTTCTTCCATACCTCCCGCTATTTCCTTATCTTCTGCTACACAATCTCTCCATCTTTTTTTTCGGCGTTTCTTGCTTGCTTTTACCAACTTCTAATTGTCTTAGTTTTCTTCGACATAATCTTTGACCTCCTTATGATGTGACCCAACCATTTTGGCGTATCTCTCTTAGCTGAGTAACTCAATAATAATAAAAATAAAGTATGGTACTCTAGTCCCAGAGAAAATCATTTGTTAAGTTAGTGCATAAATTAGAATGCACATATTTGATTTGTTACATTTTTTAGTAGGAAATTCTTGTCAGCAGCTTATATAGTAATAAACAACTAAACTCCGTTAAGAGCAGATGTTGTTTGGTAACGTTGTAGTAGATTATAACTAGCTGGGCAGTCTCTATAAATTCTTAAAATGTTTTATTGAGGAATAAAAATTAATTGAAAAACACCACTAAATAATTTTTCATAAGTTGATACATTTGTAAGTATGTGTGCTTTGTTTTTAGTGTGCCTGGCAAAACGAATCATCATGCTCATATTAAAGACCACTGTTGCATATTTTAAGGTTTAATTAGCAAAACTTACATACAGTAGAACTCGGTTAATCCGGATTCGGTTAATCCGGATCTTCGCCTAATTCGGATGAAACTGGAAGTACAAATGATTTGTAATCTTTTTTTTGAGAAACGGCTTCGGATTATCCAGATTATTTAATCCGGATCTTTGCCTATTCCGGACAAAAGTTGCGCTTTCTCTATCGCTTTATCCGGATTTGCCCGACAGTTTTGCCATTTTATGCTAAAACGTACGTGGCTTACTGCGAGAAATTTCTTATCTATTCTTCCGTTAATGTGACGCAATAAATTATTGCGAATTTCTTCTTTTCATAAACAGTAATCCCTCCTAACGCAAAATTCGTGCGCAAATGCTAAAACTCGTACTGTAACTTGAAAAGATGTCGGTGGAGTTTTCGGCGGTATGTCGGTGATGTTTTTCCAATAGAAGACTTTGTTTGATTTTTTGTAAGTTTTCCAAAGAAACTCGTCTTCCGTAACTGTTTTCAAAAGTTTTGAGTGACTACAGATTATTCCGACACGCATGTCTGAAGATATAACTTTTGCCAGTGTGTTCTTGCGTTAGACGCAGAGTCTACAAATACCTTCGTTTTACATGCATACTGCATTTCAAAAGAATTCTATCGCTAATGTGGTGATCGCGCGTCTTGGAATTGACGGATGACCACACTAATGCGTTCAATTTCGGTGATTTTTACTGATACCCTTCTATCTAAGTAACATCAGGCTTGATAGAACCGTCATCGGTTAATCCGGATCTTCGCCTAATCCGGATGGAATCGCCGGTCAAATCGAATCTGGATTAACCGAGTTCTACTGTATTTACTAATTAAATTCTAAAAAAAATATTTTTGTTGCAGCATAACTAGCCTATTGAATTTACTAACAGCTGAATGGATTCATGTTTTCATGAAATGCATTCAGCATTTGTAAAAAATGCCTTAGTTGCCAAAGTTACATAAATGCAAAGGATGAATATGGTGTATTTCTTGTTATCGGCTTGCATATTTCTGTGTAACTTGGTTCCATCAAAGCAGCAGGAAAGAAACCACTATGCGTATAGATCGACAGACAACAAAAAAGCATTTTTAATATATCGCTACTTAACAGATACGACGGGTTTATGTTTGGTTGCCCAGATGAGTTTTGAGGCCGGCAAAGAAATATTCAGTCTGACATTAAGTCCTCGGTGTTTATTGCACAGTACTGCAGCACAATGGATAAAGCTAAGAGGAAATTTATTTCAAAACATTAGATTTGAACGATGCATTACTGCTAATATGGAAAGTGGTGGTATATTATCCAGTCAAGTTTCATTAAGCTTATGTGATTTTAGTAATGCTTATCAAAAATGGAACTGTGACCTGTCATGCAATGTTGGCATTCAGATATCTTCAGCTTCACATATTTATTATCTTGAGCATGAGTTAAGTATTGACAATATGCAGATATCAGGTGGTATTCTTGTTCTGCGATTACCTGAAAGAAGCAGTCGAATTGTAGATCAAACAGTAGCTATGGTACCACATTGGTTGATTTATGATAAACTGGGTAAAAACCAGCCCACATGTATTTGCAAAGCTGCAACAGCTTCTGGAAAAATGATAAAGCATTATATGTCAACTGTGGCAGGAGGTAATGTGGTAGGAGAATATTGTGTATTTCCATTTATATATCATGGTAGTGAGATATGGCAGTGCATTGAAAATCAAGATGGTTTGTGGATTTGTGCGACAACAGATAATTTAGACAAAAATATAAATCAGTGGGGTGTTTGCCCAGGTGGTAAGCGTGGCACCTTTTCTGACTGGCTTGCTCCAGCGATGTGTGACAAAGCTTGTGGTAGTGGTCATGTCATGAAACGCAGGAAATGTCTATTTCCACCATGCTCAGGAAGCTTGCTTGGTGTCCAAGATGAAGAATCTTGTAATGATCATCACTGCACTGGTGATAGAGTATTCACTGTAGATGGACACTCACATTTATTTTCTGTTGATAATATGATGCTATTAGTCAATGAAAAAGTTGTCGGGAAATGCGTTTTTCCTTTCATTTTAGATGGAGAAGAATCAAACGTTTGTTTAAGCGATTACAGACGAAGCAGATACTGGTGTTCCTTGACAAGTAACTATGATGTGCATCTTAAGTGGGGTTATTGTACAAAAGAAACATTAGGAATGTGGGCAAGTTGGACCGAACAAACTACTTACCCACATTCATGTTCGAAGAGCTGTGGAGGAGGTTTTAAGATTGTGACAAGAACATGCCATCAACCACCTTGTAAAGGAAAGTCAGAAAATAAAACTGGCACGTGTAATACTCAACCTTGTCCAGACTGTTACCATGGGACTGGGAGACGTTATCGTGGTAAAGTACACAAAACTAATGATGGCACACTGTGCCAAGATTGGGGTATGCAAACGCCACATTCTCATCCTCAAGAAACAAAGTGGAGATACCCAGAGCTTCTCAAAAACTACTGTAGAAATCCAGGCGACAGAGCAAAGCAGCCATATTGTTACAGAAATTCAACTGATCAACCCTCTAAAATGTATTGTGATATTCATTTATGCAGCATCCGTTTAAATGTACCTGGTATTCCTTACACTGTTCCAGTATCATTTCAGGATAGGATTCGAGTTACAAAGCCATGTGTTTTCCCTTATTCTTATTTGAGTGAATGGTTTGATTCTTGCTTCTATTTAGACAAATTTAAAATAGGTCGTGAAAAATGCATGATATCTCGTAGTGGTCCAGCACAAATTCGTTATTGTCCCTCATATTTTAGAGGAACATGGTCAGATTGGCATTTTAGTGGAGAGTGCAGTCGAAGTTGTGGTGGAGGTTATCAGGTGAGGTATCGTTTTTGCTATATGATGCCTTGTGTTGGAAAAGCAGTGTACATTGACAAAACCAAAGTATGTAACTCATTTCCATGCACCTGGACTCAACCCGGCAGTGAAGATTGCTTTATGGGAAGAGGAGTTATGTACATTGGAACTTCAAGAGTAACTACCAGTGGTACGACTTGTAAGCAGTGGGCTGATGTGCGCAAAAACCACACCGGCCTTAGAATCGCTAATGAGATGTTGCCAGAAGGAATTCCACATCTGGTAAATAATTACTGCCGAAATCCAAGACCAGGTGCATATAAAGCGCCTTGGTGTTACGTGGATCAAGAGCGACAGTGGGAATACTGCAGCACACCAAAGTGCCCAACTCGAGAAGGAGAAATATTTGGATTTTCTGTTGGTCGGTTTAATCTTAATCGTACAGATGACCCCTGCATTTTCCCATTTTTGGGTGGTACTAATATAATGTACGACAGTTGTACATTGATAAATCCTTTTAAAACGCTGCCTGGTTTCAGCTATTGTGGAGTATCGTCATCTAAACGACAAAGTGGTTTTAGGGGCAGTGTGATTAACCCCTTTTTTAAAACTTCTGCTTCTGAAAAAAAGAGAGCCATTGCACTTATTCAAAGAAATATTCGTCGTGGATTAGAATCGGGAGTATATAAGATATGTCCACCTTCAACCCAGGGAACATGGACGTCATGGACATCTGCCGCGAGATGTTCTGCTCCCTGTGGAGGAGGGAAAACAACCCGCCATCATCGTTGTCTGCATCCTCCTTGTTCTAAAAGTCAAGACACCGGCTTTGCAAATGAAACCCAGCCTTGCAATACACACGAGTGCCTTGAATGTTTGGTTAAAAATGGAGTTACTTATCGTGGAAGCATAGATGTTGGTTATCTTGGTGATAGATGTATGCGGTGGTCTGCAGTTAGTAACAAATTTACCAAATTTACTGCCAGTAATTATCGTGATTTAACTGGAAGGCATTGTCGCAATCCTGGTGAGTTTGAACCAATACCTTGGTGCTTTCGTGATTCAAAAGATAATAGTACATTACAGCGCATGTATTGTGATATCCCACACTGTAGTGATAAAAACCTTGTAACTATACCTTTTACCATACCCGAAAAGACAGCATTATTTGATTATCATAAGTCAGGAAAGGGATGTCACTTCCCTTTTAAATACCGTTGGGATTGGTATTATTCATGTTTTCGCTATCCTGCAGACAGAAAATCACGGTATTTTTGCTCTGTGGTGGAGGAATTGACTGACAGCAGACTGCAAATTGCTATATGTCCACCACATTATAAAGGACTATGGACAACTTGGAACGAAACTAACACCTGCAGCAAAGTATGTGGTACTGGAAAAAAACTTTTTGTGAGGGAATGTCTTTATCCACCATGTAATGGAAGCAAGTACAAGTTTGAAGGCAGTTGTAATACTAGTCGGTGTAGCGGAAAAAGGAAATGGAGAGAAAACGTTGATTGCTTTATGGGCGAAGGAATTGCTTATGTTGGTGATGTAAGTCGTACTGTGTACAAGCAGAAATGTGTGTCATGGCGGTCATCTCAAATTGATCACCGATACTTATCACATGGCATGGGTATGCCTTTGCTGAACAAGTGCAGAAATCCTAGTCCAATAGGTTTTAGAACAGGTCCTTGGTGTTACATTATGGGTGCTTCAAAAAGATGGGAGTACTGTGACATACCACGATGTCCCACTAGGCCAGGAGAAATCCGCACTTTCGGTGGGCCTAGTGACAATCGCCCGTGTCACTTTCCATTTATGTCACAGAATGCTAACCAGCAATCTTGCAAACTGGCTTCTGTTCCCATGCATGGGTTAGCAACACCACGTCAGTTTTATTTCTGCGCAACTTCTAGAAACGTCAATCAGCACCCATCACGAAGAGGTGACCGTAGTTGGGGAGTTTGTCCAAGTGCCAACCGTGGTACAGTGTCTCCTTGGACCTTATTAGAATCATCAAAAAGATGCACCGTGCCATGTGGAGGAGGAAAGTTGAGGTATTTTCGCGCTTGTCGTTTCAAACCATGTAGAAAGTTCACATTTTTAAGGTTATCTGGAGAATGCAATACCGAACCCTGTGAATCTTCTTGTTTCACGGCTGATGGCACAAGCTACAGGGGCGCAAAAAGTTTTCGTTTTTTAAACAATCTGCATATGTGTCTCAAATGGAACACACTGAATCTTCCGAAAAGAAAGTATGAGCAGTTGCATCTAATAGGCAACGGAAACCATGACTACTGTCGCAACATTGCACCGTCTAAATATAAAATGCCATTCTGCTTTTGTAGGTTTGGTACTTCAACCCCCCATGTGGTTATGTGTGATATGCCTCGCTGTGGACCTTCAGTTGATTTATTGATTACTGTTGGCACAGCTGATGAGAACGGGGGAAAGAGATGCATTTTTCCCTTCAAAGTGAATGGACGGTTTGTGCATTCGTGTCAGCCACGTAGATTTGCTGGCTATAGTCACTATTGTGGCATTGCTGAAGGTACAACAGATGTGTTTAGAGAACGGTCGTACGGTTACTGCTCCAAACTGTCTAAAGGTACGTGGGGTGACTGGTCAGACACCGGTAAATGCAGCAAACCCTGTGGTCACGGAGAATATATTCTAATCAGGCACTGTAGATATCATCCCTGTGTTGGACGAAATAAGAAAGGGCAGGGTTCCTGTAACACGTTTGAATGCCACAAACGAAAGAACTGTTATGACGTTCGTACGGAGGGTAGTGATTTTGCAGGAAATGACCCTCGTTTCAACTCGGACATCCCTTGTGCACCTTGGTATCATTATTATCCGGAACTGCAAGACAAAACGTTCAAAGCATGCAGGAAACGTCTCAAAATGATAACTCCTCGTCCTGTTTGTGTGGTTTGGAAGCGAAAAGGTACAAAATCTGTTCTAAATTTCCACATGTGCAAAGTTCCTTTTTGTCCAGATTCTATCGTAGATCCTATCATGGTTATGCCAAACACTGCGCAAGGGCGCACTTTGTCTCCATGTATTTTCCCTTTCACTGATAACAACAGGATTTATTACCAATGTACAAATGTTCCTCCTCCATCAGCGCCAGAAGGCCGAGAAATGTTGACAAATCGTTGGTGTGGAACTATTCGAGATATGCACCCAACAGTACGAAGATTTGAATGGGGATATTGCCCTGTGGAATCAATCGGTCAATGGGCCCAATGGTCTTCACAGACCCAGCAATGCACAGCTATTTGTCTATTGTTTCAGACAAGAGAATGCTTACACCCTCCTTGCGTTGGGCAACCTTGGATAATTCAATCCACTCAATGCGAGCATGCTTCATGTAGACTTGTCACTTGGGGAACATGGGCCGAATGGACAATGTGTGAGGCTTGTTATCAAGTCAGAACACGATTTCGAGAGTGCTTGAACAAGCGAACGCTAATGCGCATGAGCAAACGGAACTCGGGACGTTTTTGTGAAGGTCATTTTCATGAAGCTAGGTCTTGTGAAAACAATTTGAATGCTCGAACCAAAAGTAGTATAGATGTTTGCGATAGCCTTTATGTTGGAGGTCATGTAGACGTTTCCGAGGTTTATAAAATAGTTTCTTATTATCGTCAACTCGGCCATGTGGGTAGCACTGCCAATCAAATAGTTTTCAGTCAAGTTTTACTTTTTTTTTCTGTCGTTTTTATTTGAAACGTTTCTGACACTTAATATTTGAGCTAAATTAAAGCTATCAGACCATTTATCGTTTCATTGTGGAATTATTTATGAAAACTTAATTATTGGTGTTAATGTGACTAATTCTAAAAGCATAGCGTGTTCATTGATGTCACTTAGGCCAGAGTGCCATGACATTTAAAAAAGCTAGAAATGTTTTTTATGCCGCTGCATAAATCAGATAATCATAATTTTGAAACGATTGGAGTGTGTGAGATTTATTTCAACGGTTTGCTGGGTTACCTGCGGAGTAGTTTTGAAGCTCTTACACCAGTGGTTCTTAAACTATGGGTAATTACCCACATGTGGGTAATTTCAGGACAGCAGGTGGGTAATCAGCTGAACCAGAATATTTATAAAAATAGATGTAACAAACAATGTCACAGCTGTAAGTGGTAAAGTTGCTTTATTACTTATGCTTTTTTTATGGTTTGAGTCCGTTCAAAACAACCAAACAAGCAGTGATATTTTATCATTTTTAGAATTGTTCGTCATAGTGATTTATTTTTCGCATCATTTTTGTTGCCGGTTTTATGTATTTCATTTTTGTGACATAATAGTAAGATTTTTCTTGTATAATCAGTTCAGTTACAGTTGTTTTATGAGCAAGCTTGATGGCTGCGTTGCTGTTAGCAGTTGTTTGAAGTAGTTTAAATAGTTAAGTGTACATTTAGAGTTAGTGTTGAGACGAGGGAGCTATATTCTTTTGAAGATGAAAGCTTGGGAAAATTCTGGGGAATGATGGGGAAAGCATATCCAAAAGTTGTGCAAAACCACTAACATTGTTGACTATGTTCCCTTCCACTTATCTCTGTGAATCAGCATTTTCAAGTGTTGTTGCTTTGAAGTCAAAATTTCCAAACAAGCTGCTAGATCTGAAGTCAGATTTGCTTTGTGCAGTACCGGTATCCAAAATCGCACCCAATATTGTATCGATTGTACACAAAAAAAGCGCAAATGTCTCACTGAAACTATTGATGCCGTTCTTTGCATTAAATGTTGTTTTTGTTGAATCATCATCATAATCCATCGTCGGTTTGTTCCCCACTAGTGGGGGTGGCCGATTGTTTCCTCGCAGCAATTGTTTTAATCCCTTTTCTCCATTTCACTCTGTCCCTTGCATCATCATCATCTTGAATAACGCTGTTTTATATTTTTAATATGGTAAAATAGATAAAATTAGATTTTGGGTAATGGGACTTTGATCTGGACAGAAATGGGTAATAAGGGAAAAAGGTTAAGAACCCCTGTCTTACACAATCTCACTTTGCCAAAGGCTAAAAGTAGGCCTATTCAGAATCAAGTTGATGCATTTGTTTTCTGGAAATAGCTTGTTCGAATGTACGTAGGCTTATAATAAGCTACCTACGTTCCCCTCCGGGTCTGACTCATGTCAATTTCGTTTTGGTAAACACTGAAACTAAAATAGTTGATTTTCACCCCACATTAGGTCTATGTCTACAGTAGGTAGGCCTATTATTATGTTCTGTATGTTGATGCTGTTGTGTCACATTTGAGAATGTTATAGTCGTCATTTTATTTACGTTGATTTTATGTAACTTGTGACCTGCTGTTCCAGACGGTTGTTCGCCTGGTCAAACGTCATGTAGAAACCGTTCGGGTCTACTGAATATTACGTCATGGAAATTCCTAAAACATGAGCCAAAATTGCACCATCGTCCGTAAGACTCGTGTCAAACCTGTTTAAACCTGTTTCAGTTGAATCCTGTTTGGACATGAAATGCTGCGTCACGAACTGCTCTCGTGCCTTTGAGTTATCACAAATTTTTCTGATTCATTCTCGAAGTTGTTTGTTGGAAGTCGGTCGCACATTTAACTGGTTTATTTGGTGCTTGCTAGCTGGACAAATTCTCCGTCTTTTATCCATGTAATCTGTATCGTAGTGACAGTTTTTAGAGGTGCAAGGCGTTACATTTCGATTTCGATAGCCGCGGGCTAATTTTACAGGAATACACTTTTGAAAAGACGTTTCGAAAGAGTGTTTATTTTTTCGGTCACCTACATGCAGACGAACGGATTTGGGAATCTTATGTTACAATTTTCCCACGAAGAGATTGTGGTTTACCGCTGTGACCACCTGCCTCACTACATAATAACATTCAGCGTTTTCTGGTACAGACGTTGGAATTGATTACCACCGCACTGCGCGTGTAATCAATTAAGCGTTCTGTACCACGTTCCTTAGTTGATTGTTTTGCGTTTCTTTCTTACTATACATTGCGTTGTTTTTATAAACTGAATCAGACTTTAAAAACGGTACCGATTGTGTTCTATCCTGCATAGCGCAGTGAGAATGAGTCGGGTGATAATGTGATAACATCGTAAACCTGATATAAATTAAAAATGAGCCCTGTCGCTAAAAGACCTTAGCTGTTGTAAAGCGACAATAAATAAAACCATAACATTATTATTATTAGTAAGTAAAAGAGGTAAATGGTTTTCTCACTTGGTTGGCTATCGCTACAATTAGTATTGTTTATTTTATATTAAACGTCTGGGAATACAACAGTAGGCCTATTATGTTCTGTATGTTGATGCTGTTGTGTCACATTTGAGAATGATCCCTCGCATTCACATTTCTAGAATCTTCTCCATTCTTAGCTCAAAGGCTAAGTTCTATTAGCCGATTGAAAAATATGATGATGTAGGCAGTGTTGGGCGCGATAACTCATTTTTCAGTTAAGCGATAACGATAATCGATAAACCAAAAATGCCTAAAGCGATAACGATAAATCAAAAAAAAGTTAAGCGATAAGCGATAAATTATCGCCGATAATGTCCGATAACGATAATTTTTTTTTCTTGATTAGCACTGCCCATCCCATGCAGTACGAACTGTTTTCATCAACATGACGTAACATCGAACATAATATGCTGTAAAGGGACAAAACTTTTTGTAAGTTATGCATGAATAGAATCGCAACAGCGGCAGTAGGTATCGAATCTTCAACCTCTTGTTCCAGAATCAAACCACTGAGG
Organism: Aplidium turbinatum; assembly: GCF_918807975.1. Classification (NCBI taxonomy): domain Eukaryota; kingdom Metazoa; phylum Chordata; class Ascidiacea; order Aplousobranchia; family Polyclinidae; genus Aplidium; species Aplidium turbinatum. Next base: position 19,415,944 of record NC_137484.1, on the reverse strand, counting down.
TAACCGCCGTGCTTATAATTATACCAAGTCATCGACCACTACCAGGCAGCAGTGGTCGAGTGGTTAGCGCGTTGGGCTCGCAGTCGAGAGCCTGTATGTTCGACTCCAGCCACCCGCACTTGTTTCTCTGGGCAAGAAACTTTACGATAATTGCCTCTACCCAGTGATCGATTTCGAGTAATGGGTAGTAAATTTAAGTAATTTTAAGTAGTAATTACCAAATTTAAGTCATAAGTAGAGTAGACAACCGGAAACAGACATTGCGTCGCTGCAGTGTGGGTCAGGTGTACGTCGGAAGGCGTAGGTACACCGATGCATAGCGCTCAAGTCCGCTTTCCCGCAATGCAGGATAAAGATAATAAAAACCTTCAAATACCAGTTGGATGCTTTTATCGATTGAGTTACACTGCCGCTTACGTGCAGTAGGAAAAATAATTAAATCAAATGAAAATACCATAAAAAATTCCAAACTTTGTATTTTGCTTTCTGTTTAAAGGGCTGTTTACAGCAAAGTCAGCAATAATAAAAAAAATTCCAAAAAACGCAAAATGCTTGAAAATTTATCAGTAATCTAAAGCGTTATTGGTAGTAAAAATGTGCATACTGTGAAATCCATCAAGGGAACGTTCAAATATTACGTAACGCTTTTTTTTTCGAATTTTTGACCCCCCCCTCCCCCACGTAACGCCAACGTAACGCTTTTTTCAATCCCCCCCTCCCCCATGTAACGCTTTTTCACTACGAATTCAGCACAAAAAACTACCATTTCGTACTCGAAAGCGTTACGTAACGTTTTGCTTGAACCCCCTCCCCCCGATGTGACGCTAACGTAACGCTTTGCATAAACCCCCCTCCCCCTCGAAGGGGGAGGGGGGTTTATGCGTTACGTAATATTTGAACGTTCCCCAAGCTTGTCAAATTAGTCGTGTTTGTTTAAGAACAATATCATAATTATCGTAATTTACTGATAATTTCAGATAATTTTTTTTGTTTTCTTTGTGAACACCATCAAGCAATGGCAGAACGCTGATGAGTTGTTGAGATAAGAATTACAATATAGGCACTGTATTGGTGGGAATAAAAATATGTGATTGAGGTAGGCTAGGTCGCATAGGTAGTATAAATGAGAAAGGTTATACCCGTACTGTATTTAGCATAATTTTACCACGCAACTCGATGCGCCTATTGTCATGCAAAAACTATACTACAAGATGCAAAAAATGTGATGTCGGTCTGCATGTCAAATGCTTCAAGCAATATCATATTCCGCAATGACTTGTTTCAGTGATATTGTGTTACTTTGCTAATTTTCATCTTCATATTTTTTAAACTTTCATTTCAATAAAATGCTCGATGACAATAATGACATGACAAGACATGAACAAGACATTTCCCATTTATCACTTTGAGCGATAAGTAAAATGTAATAACGCTTAAGCATTAGGCTACGCACTAGAAACTTGTGAAATTTGATAACGAATTTGCCTAGCGTCTTATAACTTATAAATAGGACGTTTTTTTTTCTCAAAAAGTACAAATACAATTAGGAAAAAAATAATTGATAGATAAAAAATAAAAGGAAAAAATAAAAGGAAAAATAAAAGGAAAAAATAAAAGGAAAAAATAAAAGGAAAAAAATAAAAGTTAAATGGCACTTACAAATTTGGTTATTATTTTTGGATTAAAGTTATATTGCCCAAGCTAGAAAAAAATCGATTTTATAGTCTATAACCGATCTTGTGTTGTTATTTTAGTTAATCTACTCATCTAAAGATTTAGTGCGCTTAAAACAGTAAGTTTCATGTTTTGACGAGAGGGATTTTATTTTTTTACGACAATTACTAAAACTAACACTTCCAATGAAAAAAGAAAACACAAGAATAAAATGGTTGGCGTGGTGGCGCGAAAGGAGGTGGCGCGAAAGACCATGTTTCCGATGTAAAAGCGGCCTCGTATTGCGACACTTTCACAAACCACTTGCCAATTTCTTTCGCTTCGCTTCAAAGGAATCTGTACTGTCTGTGCGCTTACATTTTAATTGTAAAATTCACTCGCGATTGCCGATTGCAGCAAAACAACAAGAGGCTTGTTGCATGCATTTCATTGCACTGCAATTTGCAACTCTAAAAATTATTGTGTTGTCAGGGCCGTCGCTGCAGGGGGGCGTGCCCCCTCCCTTGACAACGATCTGTGCACATACACTTCAGGCACTGAAGAAGAACTGGTTTTAATTTTAGTTTCATTAACTAGGTGGCTAGTAAAAATATTACTTTTCATAATCTTTCCACTTGTGTGTTGATCCGAAATAAAATTTATCGGCGATTAGTTATCGGCAATAATAAAATGTTGCCTTTGGCGATAACGATAAACGATAACTAAAAAAATAATTGAGCGATAACGATAAGCGATAAAAATTTATCGCCGATAATTATCGCCCATAAATTATCGCCGATAATGCCCATCACTGGATGTAGGTTAATTGCTTTTTGGACGTCTAACAATTTCTTTGGTTAAGTTACGTGGAATTGGTGGAAATCAACTGGTAGGCCTACTGGCTAGTTTTTAATCTTTCATTCTTTTTCGCATAGTAGCCTAGGCTAAGTAAAAATATGTTTTTCCTATTTTATTGTGTCTTTTATTACGTGCCCGTTTGGTCTGTTCGTATGATAAACTATGTCGTGTTTAAAAAAATGTGCTTCTTAATAAAAATGAATTCTTTAATATTTAAAAAAATAAATTAGAGCCAAACGGACCCTAAACCTTTTTAGGTTCGTTGGTTTTGAATCTTTATCCTCGGATGACAAAGCCTTGATAGGTTATTCCTGGTAGTTTCGCATACTTGTAGGCTCTTGACGCTCTTGACATAATGACATAGAGGCTCTTGACGCAGGTCCGGCTAACAAGATTGACAGAGTGAATTTTCCGATTGTTGTTGCCGGGGAAGTATTCCTCTCACTGAGTGCTGCTGAATGGAGAGCAGTCTTGAAAGGCGTTGCTCAAGCGCACACCCCGAGAGTCGAACTTGAGCCGGGCGCGTAACCGCTGAGCTAACGGGGCGGACATTTTTAGTTGAAAAACAAAGGTAAATCTGAACAAGAGATCTTGTCGGTGCAGGTGACCATTTAGTTGAGAAAAGATTTCTTTTTCATGTTGTGTGACACTTTTATCTTGTGATTTTTGGTAAACTCTATGAAAATTTTACATTCATTGTTGGATAAGTTAGGCTATTTGTTACGGCCAATCTCTGTACAAATCAAACGTCATATAAAAACCGTTCAAGTCTACTGAATATTACGTCATGGAAATTCCTAAAGCATGTGCCAAAATTGCACCATCGTTCATAAGACCTGTTTGGGCCTGTTTAAACAGGAAATATTACATCAGCTTAAACACCTGTTGGAATGACTTCATAATTGTCTTTCATTTATTGCGTCACAGTTACCTTCTACGTGAATTTGAGATATTGATATCTATTCTGGTCATTCGTAAAATGATTGTTTGAAAGTTGGCCGCACATTTAACTGTTGGCTTAGTGCTTGCTAGCTGGACAAAAGTTCCGTCTTTTATCCAATTAATCTGTATTGTAGTGACAGTTTTTTTAGAGGTGTAGGCGTTACACCTATTTTCGATAGCCTCGGGCTAATTTTACTGGAATACACTGTTTGAATAAACGTTTCGAAAGTGTGTTTATTTTTGGGTCATTGCATGCAGACGAACGGATTTGGGAATCTTACGTTACAATTTTCCCACGAAGAGATTATGGTTTACCGCTGTGACCACTATTTTTTTCTTGCTGTGATTTACCTTCGAGTAAGCTTAATTGGTTATGCTTGTGTTTTACCAAAACATAAACGCGTGCTTTCAAGGGGCGGCGAACCGAAATTGTTTTGAAACATCGTTTAAAGCAGGGGTCCGCAAATAATGGAGACCATCCACCGTGGGTCGCAAAACAGTTCAAATTTAGGCTACCAATATAATTAACTTGTTTTGCAAAAATAAATAGGCTACAATCATATAGGCTAAGCTTAGGCGTGATAAGTTTCATACAATATTGTAGACTAGGCCTATAGTGTTGTTTCGCTCTTACTTTAGGCTACATCTCTTTATGCTTGTCAACTTTGGCACAATTATCGCTGTTCTTCGATCAATCGGATTAGAATTGCCTATGATGACTCATTTCGTATTCTACACAATATGCCTCGCTTTACTAGTGCACGTGAATGTCAAGTTAATGCGAATGTTATCACTTTTGATGCTCTATTGCGGAAAACAGTTTATGCTTTTGTGCAACGTTGTTACAATTCTCTTATCATAGCTTAATGTCCTCAGACGCTTTCTATAAAACATTTTTTAAGCACTACAATGATATGTTGCACATGTCATCCAAGTGATTCCTTACGTCTTGTCTTTTTGTGTTTTGGTTTTAATATGGACAACCTTGTCTGATACAAATAAATAATAATAACATAGGCCTACAAGAAAATTTATACTTTCAATGGTAGGCTAGTAGCCTAGTCCCCGCTTATCAAGCCCGCGGTTAGGCCTAATAAGTCCACCCGCTTATTAAGCCCAATTTCGTCCATTCCGGAATTACTGAAAGTATAGGAGTGGCAGAGAATCGTCCTTCGCTTAATAAGCCCAAAATTACCCAGTCCGGATGTGGGCTTAGCCTAATACGCGGAGACGACCGTATTGATATTGAATTGCAAAGCAGGCTATTTTGAGCACAATTATACGCTTCCGAAACGTTTGTGTCGCGAAGAATTAAAAGTATTGTTTTTGGGGTCGCGCCAACAAGTAGGCTATTTAAGGACCCCTGCTTTAGAGTTAGCCGCCGCTGTTGCACACAAATTCAAATTTCACCTTGAATCTCGTTTGTTAGGCCCAGTTGAGAGAGAGAGAGAGAAACCTTTTATTTTGTCTGTTGCGAAAAATAGTAAGCTTAGCCTACAGTACAAATATAAACCGGTACCGGTAGCCTACAAATATATGCTACCTGTAGTCAACAACAGACCGGAAGCAACGAAAAAATATATTGGTCATCGAGTCAGCTGCTTTCGTGTTTTTAATGTGACAAATGTAAAGCATCGGCATTATGTTGAAAACAAGATAAGCTTAGCCTATAAGTTCCATAAAAATGAAAACAAAAAGTTGTTTAGCCTACTGCTGCGGCAATCAAGTGAATTCCTGTGGTTTTATTCAAACATCAAAAAGTATCATGCCCTCCTATCAGTAGGCTATCATATCAATCAACAAAAAAATAAACTGAACTGAACTACTAAAGTAGTATGAGAAAAAAAACAATAGCCTACAAAGAAGTGAAAAAAAAACCCCTACCGTATGCAAAAACAACAACTGTTAACTGCCAGCATAAAGATTGATTGATTGAATCTTTATCCTCGGACTGGGAAAGCTTCTTGCAGAGCTTAATCCTGGCAGTTTCGCATACTTGTAGAGGCTTTGAATCCCTGACGCAGTGTAGCGATCCATTATTTCAACATATAAGTTTTCCTGCCTTTTACTAAAGTTTCTGTAATTTTCCATGCAACTGCTCCCAAAGAAAATAGAAAAAAGGGCGCACACAATAAAAATGGTTTGTTCGTCCTTTGACGAGAGCTCTATCAAATCGGACTAGCTCACATCAACCAGCTCAGTTAGACCAGTTCAGCTCTCAGAAAAACATTAAATTGATTGTTTAATTAAAATGTAATAACTCGTGATAATGTTTCACTATCCTGTAATTTCATTATTCTGTACCGTTTAAATTCAAATTGTGTTATAGACCTACAACATTATACGAACACCTTCTGATAACTTAAAATTATAATTCGAATAACAATTGTGTGGAAATTAGTTCATGGAGTCAGATAGCCAAACTAGATAAATTAGATAGATAGAAATGTCATCAGGCAGTCAGACAGCCTTCATCTTAATTCAACTTATAAACAAACCATTCTCATACTTAAATATAAACTATATCCTCATGCTTAAATAACCTAAATAAAATGTAACCACAGCAGGCCCGGTCACCGAGATTGACAGAGTAAAGTTTCCGATTGTTGAAGTCTTGTTGCCGGGAAACTACTCCATCCATTAGATGCCGCTGAATGGAGAGCAGTCCTTAACGTGCGTTGCTCAAGCGCACACCCCGAGAGTCGAACCAGCGCCGCTTGATCTTGAAGCTTCCTCGTTCCAGAAGTGACGCGCTAACCAGTTGTAGGCCTAATCATAGTTTACAACTTCATATAATAAGATAACAGCCGTTCATAAGTAGTAGCCTACTGCGGCGACGTTGCCTTTCATGCGAGCTCCCGATGTTGGGGTTCTCAGCGAAGGCAAGTCGACCCTTGTGTTCTATCAGAAACAACTTAGGTTTGTAGTATGTAACTAAGTAAAGCAAAATCCCGAAAACGGATTTGGCTGCTTTGTGCCACACTACCAACAATGTTCAATCAGAAATAATTTGCGAAACAGTCGTCAATGTTGTGACAATAAAAACAGTCACAGACCAAAGACGAAAATGTAGCCTAAACATTTTTATTGTAGCCTAAACAAAACAAATCAGCTTGTTTGCCGCGATGGTCCTGACTTTACGAACGAAGAAGCTTTCAAAGGACATATTGCTTTCAATGGACTTCCTAAAATTTTAAATGAGTTATGTTTTCATACTTTGTCGATAAGTACTTTGTCTTCGCACACGATGTTAGGCGAATTTGATCGAATTTAGCCTATGCCTTTAGTTTTACCTTTTATAAAATTAAAAACAAAAATTTCACTTGTTCCAGTGTTGCCAGGTTGTTTCCTGAGTTTCTATGTACATACGAAAATCTAGTTCACATTTTTATTTTTTTTGCATGCTGGATGCTGCTAACTTGCTATGGCAAAAAGGTAGTGCAAAATTATGCCAAATGAATCGTCAGACTGCGTTTATCAACTACAACTCAGATAAGCAGCTAACTTTTGCAATTTAGCCTATCATCAAACGCAAACAAATCTATCTTTAATCCCACTGAAAACACTACCGGTATTACTGAGGCATTACTGAGTATTACTATGTACCGCCGTACTGCTATTACTGAGGCCTGTATTGAAAACTGCCATGATTCAAGCACAGTCTATACAAGCATTCAAAGCGATGCCTTGTTTCAAACAATTGTTTTATTCTTACTCAAACACAACAATGATCCAGAAGCATTGAAATCAAAAAAAATTATTTTGTACGGGGCAAAATACGGTACCGGGAGTGTTGAAAAAGTCCCACTGTTAAATAGGTCCCAAATCTTCCATAATCCTTTTTGCAGCGCATGCGGGCTGGCCGTCAGCAACCTAGGTACCGTACTCTTCTACTGAGTCTTCAAATTGATAGAACTGATATAAATTGGCTTTCATGTATAATATTGTAATATACCGTAGTAACATTGCTTAACTTCGGACAGCCATGTACGAAGTTTGGACATGGTGTCCGAAGTTTGGACATGGTGTCCGAAGTTTGGACATGGTGTCTGAAGTTAGGACAGTTGATGGTAGGGTGATGGGTCGATAAACAAAAAGCAACCGATCTTGAAATATAATTGCCATAAGTACATGGATTCATAGTATATAGGGATCGCCAACTCGGCTGGAAATCTGACAAGCGGAGTGTAAAAGTGTTGCCAAATATTTTTTAAGATTTCCAGCCGAGTTGGCAATCCCTATACTAATGAATCCCTGCATAAGTAAAAGCACATTGTTTTGATATTGAAAAGACATTGTTTTGATATTGCTCCAGAGCAAGCAGCTGTGTAGCTATTTAGAAGATACTGAATGGCATGTCAAAATGATATAGAAACACCTAAGTTGATGACCAGCCTTAGTACCGGTACTAGTAGCCTACCGGTGTAGCTTTATAGACTTTCAAAACTAACAAATTTTTCTCAATAGTTGAGTTTAGAAAGATTTGACAGGTAGGCTATAGACACGGTTTTGCTCATAAAGCTCGACTCATTAGCGGTGTAGCAGTGGTCGAAATCTTTGGTGTGAATTAGTGGTGTACGGTAATACTTATAAACCCAGTGTCATGGGTGAAACATGTAGGTTTCGTTCTCAGTTTTTGCTAGCCTACACTTGATTGCCGAAAAACATTTGTTAATTGGAAAAGTCTTCATGGTCATTGTGGAGGCAATATTGGCATGGTTAGCAAATTCCAATTTCGTAGTGAGTAATTTCGTTGTTTAACACATCCTTCACTTGCTAGATAGTAAGAACATCCTACACACACATATGTGATAATATATTTGTTTTTATTTATAGGCTGCATAGCTTCATTATTATTAAGTTGACGATAAAAATTATGAGTATGAGTTTACGGCATTTCCTAAAGTGTTCGTTTCATCACAGGCTTTTAAGTGAAATCCCTTCCAAGGTTAGTTTGTTTTCTTTTCACTGGTTATTGGAAAAGTGATGCTTTGTTAGTGTTCACTTTTTGTACCAAAAATAACAAACCAAGTTTTGCTATTGTTATTCTGTATGAAAATGATGTGTTAAAAACATTAAATTTTTTTGTTTATGTATCTATTGTTTTGTGTGTTTAAAATGAATAGATATATATATGGTGAGGCCTGGATCCAGTAGAGTTGTTAGGCTTTGGACATATGGGAAGAAGTTTTAATACAATTGATAAATATACATATATACCTTTATTATTTGATTTAATATATTAGGTGTTTATCCATATTGTTTAATACATTTTAGCTAAACATCTTCTATGATGAAAACACTAATGCCATGTGCATGTACATTTCAAAGCATTTTCTCATCATCCATTCAAAGAAACCTGGTCCTTATTTTCAGGTTTCTTTTTGTCATGTCGTCTTTCACGGTGTCGTCCCAAATTTTCTTTAATCTTCCTTTTTTCCGTTTCTTTTTTCAAAGCATGTACAATTGGTAATATTAGTGAGATACATTTATGTGTTGTTAATTTTATTTCAGTCAAGTACAAGCTTTGTTGCTTGCAAGAGATGGTTAAATCTACAGGAATATCAGAGCAAGAAATTGATGGAAAACTATGATGTTAATGTACAGAGGTTTCACTTGGTCAACTCTGCTGATACTGCTAAAGAAGCTGCAAAAAAACTTCGTTAGTGATTTTTATAAATTATCTCATTAGTTATTCATTATATAAATTATCTCACAAGGTTTATTCTTACAAAGGAATTTGTTTTCACACGAGTCAGTTTGATCAAAAATAGCTAAATATCGATTTCGATCAGCTAGCAGCTGGATCATCTTTAGTTAAGCTTATTCAAATAGAAATTCTATTTGACTAGCCTATTTGACTTTCTATTCTGAAATTAGAAATTCTGAAATTCTATTTGAATAAGCTTAACTGAAGATGATCTAGCTGCTAGCTGATCGAAATCGATTTTTAGCTATTTATGATTGAACTGACTTGTGTGAAAATAAATTCCTTTGCATTACATGACATGTAGCCTAGTCATTCATATCAAGCATTGTTGCAAGTTTGACACCTGGCAGAAGATATTTCATTTTCTTGATTAAAGGTTGATTCTTTATGTTTTAGTTAATTTACAGATATGGAGATGTTTTGTTATACGGTATATTGGAAAAATTGTGCTAAACAATTGTAATCTTTTTACTTCAAATAAGTGTTGATGATAAACTCTTTCTTTATTAACTTACTACCAGTGTCATTAATCTTTAATGACCAGTGAGTATTTTTTGTATTAAACTATCGTAGCTTTGCAAGACACCAATGAAAGTTTGCATTTATGTTGTTGCCCACTAATTAATTAGAAATTAAGGCTACTTTGTGAGATTGGTATGTGTTAGCAAAATCAATTCCATTCTGTTGTAATTTCAGTTGATTCCAATGCAAAAGAATTAGTTATAAAAGCAATGATTCTTGCTGGAGGCCGAGGAAAAGGTCATTTCTCGAGTGGTTTAAAGGGTGGAGTTCATCTAACAAAAGATCCTGACTATGTGCAAACTCTTTGCAAAGACATGCTCGGTTACAACCTTGTTACAAAGCAAACCCCTCCTGAAGGAGTGAAAGTAAACAATGTGAGTTTTACATTTTTTTTACCAGCGTTGTCGTTGATTAACTGACCACAACAGCAATTTTTTTTGAAAGTATATTCAAAAATTCTTTATGACAAATGTCAATGTCATGGTTTATATATATTAATATTACTGTTGTTTCACTGATTCTTTGATGTGATACAGAGGTATGTGAAAGTTTTATAATTCTATTCCACCACAGAATTTGTCAGTTCTTCATTTTGTAACAGTCTCCTTGTTTATATATACTGTAAAACCATGCAATTGACAAATCACAATGGTGTCGGATTCTCTGCGAGGTTGCTTTATCAGAAGTGTACATTATTGTTCATCGCCAATGCACGGTGAAGACACTGTGCATTGTGCATTGAGATGTACATTGTACAAGTCAGATTTTATCTTTTTTTCGATTTCACTTTCCATATGTCAACGAATTTGAACCGTATTTTATACAAAACAAACTGTTACAGCAGCACTTGTTTTGTCTCTAAGTGAGTACGGAACTAACGTTGTAACCAACCTTTTGCTTTTCATGTTTTTTAGGTTATGGTTGCCGAGGCATTAGATATATCTAGGGAAACATACTTCGCCATTCTCATGGATCGAGAGCACAATGGTCCGGTGATGGTGGGTAGCCCTGCGGGTGGAATGGACATTGAAGAGGTTGCCGAAAAGTCACCAGAATTGATATTCAAAGTCAGTAAACTTGTAATGCAATGAATTAAGTTGCATGTGCTTTTGCTTGATCACAATGAATTGTCCAAAGCTTTTTTGCTTCAACAAGCTCAACAACACACTCAGTTTAACAGAACAGTGATCGGTTCGGATTACTGAATAGGAGATACACCAGAAAATACAAATGTTGAAATAGCATGGTGAAGCAAGGTGGGTTCAAATCTAGGCGGGAACCTTAAAGGAATTCTTAGACTTAATTGATTTAAAATATAAATTTCAACTTTCTGTTGGAACCTATTACAGCCAAGTAGCAAAGATTCAACGTGAAAGCTCCAGTTTTGAACGTTTGTCTCCAGAATTGAACTGTAGAAGCCGTATAGATGCCGTAAGATAAATTTTATTTGCATTTTGTATCCAACTTGGTCAATAAATTTGGATACGGTACGTTTTTCTTTTTATCATTTTGAACATAACTGATCAGATTGACACGGGTTGTAATTCCTCTGAAAATTTACTTAGCGAGTAATTTTTTCACCCTATCCATCCCTGGTTGCACGTCCTGTATGGGTTCTTGATGAAACTTGTTATTTCGTACTTATCACAGGAGCCGATTGATATCAACAGAGGTATACAAGATTTCCAAGCAGTTAATATGGCAAAAAATCTCGGTTTTGATGGGGAGCGACTTGAAAAGGCTGCTAATCAAATCAAGCGACTTTACAAATTATTTATTAACGTCGACGCGACCCAAGTAGAAATTAATCCTTTCGGGGAAACACCTGATGGGGAAGGTGAGTTAGAATAAAACTGTCTGTGTAAAAGTGCCGCTTCGTCAAATAGATGAAGATTCTCGAACGTTACAGCATGTTTGTGACGTCATGTGGTTTCCGTGCAATATCAAAATTGCGTTGCATTTTTTTCGTATAATTTTTCTGTTTCTTAATCCTTTTGTGAGAAAACAAATTATTTTATTGGGGATTTTATAAAGCAATTTACACAAACAATGAACATGTGAAGTGGGCTCGGATCCTATCTAAGGTGGATGTGCCTCATCAAAAGCCGATCATCTCAGGAAGATTGTTTATTGACCGAAAAAAACTCCTGTTATATGATTACCATTGTACTTTCCTAAACAGCAAATCAGTCGTGTTTTACATTGGTTCAACGTCTGCAGACGTTGTGTAAAATGCGGTTGATTTACTGTCCGGGTCACAATCGCCAAACACAAATGGTGACAATTACAGTCATGGCTGAGTGCTGTGTGTATTTCTCATAGTTGTGTGTTTCGACGCCAAAGTGAACTTCGATGACAACGCGGAGTTCCGACAGAAGGAAATCTTCGCAATGGACGACAAGACAGAGAGCGACCCTCGTGAGGTCGACGCGACAGAGAACGGCCTCAGTTACATATCCATGGACGGGAACATAGGTTGCTTAGGTAATATGACGTCACATAACGATTACTATCAAGGCGTCGTCACCATCACAATAATAGCCGTCAATGCATGGGGAAGATCACGTTCATAGCATGATATATTTTCGCAGGCGTTTTATAGTTTATCCATCAAATCATTATCTTTGATATAGCCGAGTGGCGAAGCCACTGGCATGGCACTTGAAAGAGTGTCGGTTCGATAACGCTGGAGTTGCACTGTGTCTTTGGCAGGACACTTTAAAGGCTTGCCTGAAAGTGGACACGAAGATTGGCTATCTTGCCTTCCCTTTCACTGAATCTAAGTCTTCTACGTCCGAGTGTGAGCCTGGATATATTATACAGAATCATTATCGTAATGATGACTAAGTTTTCGTTTTTCCTTCAATGTCATACCATTTGTTTACCATAATTGTGTTCTCGCAGTTAATGGAGCCGGGTTGGCTATGGCAACCATGGACATCATCCAACACAGCGGAGGGTCTCCTGCAAACTTCCTTGACCTTGGAGGAGGTGTTCAAGAGCATCAAGTCTTTCACGCGTTTAAAATCATCAAGTCCGATGAAAAGGTAAGCACCAACTGTTTCTATTCACTGCATCTCGGCTGCATAGCCGAGTGGCGAGAGCGCTGGAACGGCAACCGAAAGGGTGCCAGCTCGACACCGCTCAAGAGCATGCGGCTGTGTCTTTGGCAGGACACTTAAAGGCATATCTAAAGGTGGACAGGAAGATTGGCTGAACATAAACCACTACCCGGGCAAACTCATCATTTCTTAAACTCTTCCTCCGATATCTCAAAGATCATTCACATAGGAGCAAATTATTTGCAACGCTTTTATCACAAAAATAGAGATCCTACAATGTAGATACCAAACTCAGGCTTAACAAACGTTTCGAAAACGAGATCAACGAAACTTTTTTCGAAACGTTTGCTGAACATGACTTTTGTGTCTAGATTTTGGGCGTTTTGTTTTTTTATTAGATCATTATCAAACTTCTATAAATCCTGGAAAAGATCGCTGCTAAACATTTTTTTCTTGACATTTTAGGTTAAAGCTATTTTAGTGAATATATTTGGAGGCATTGTCGACTGCAAGATTGTCGCGAACGGGATTGTAAAAGCCGGGAAGGAACTTGACATTAAAGTCCCACTTGTTGTCAGGCTTGAAGGTGAGTTGAAATCATTTTGACTTTGCTGCTCTTAGAGAAGGCCCGCTTTGATTTATTTGATTGCAGGAATCTTCATCCTCGAACTGAAAAAGCTTTATCTTGAGCTCATAGTTATTGAAATGTTGTCTGTGAATTATTCGTCCTCTAGATCAGCGGTTCTTAACCTTTTAACAGTGGGGGACCGGCAAAATTTTTAAAAAATGTTCGCGGACCGGCAACCAAAGATCGTAGTGAATAGAATGAATATTTGTAACGTTTTGTTAACCAAAGTTGTCGTTGCGCACCATATAATGCAAGGTTTTAGCATATGATTTGTATTCAGGACGAAAATTAGAATAAAACGGCAATCAAATCAACTCAAATAGAAAAATGTCAATCCATTTCCATACAAAATCAATGTCAGTGGGAAATTTGCTACTGTTACGCTGCCAGTCGCCTATGTGAGGAAAACGAGATATCAAAGAAGTTTCTAAAACACGTAGCTCTGTTTCGGCATCCAGGCGATTTCTTTGCTTTGTAAAAGCCAGACATGAAAAAAAACTGTCGTTTCTAAATAGCTGGTTGAAACAATTACCATCAAATCGATTGTTTTGAAAGTTAGGCACGAATTCGTTTGCAAGAGATAACTAGAAGTGTGACGATGATGTTTTTCGAATCTGGACTGCAAAGTAGAAGCATAACATATTGTAATTCAATCAGACTTTCTTTTTCATGAAGATTAAGGTCGCATGTGTTGACATCATCGATGCATGGATTGTTTATCCAAAAGTTTCCATGTCGAGGATCTTCATGTTACGCGAAATGAATTGTTAAAATTGTTGACTCACAACGCTCAGCACCTCTTTTTACTTTTTTCACCACTCCATTTCACCAGCATTTTCCACAGCAAATCGGCTGTGGAAAATGCAAACTCCGGCTCTGGCAAATTTCCATTGCAGGCCTGACTTTATCCCGAAACTTCAAACTTATCTAATTCCAAATTTTCGTCTCAAACGACTTTGAAATTTTTCAAAAGCAAGGACAAAATTCCCCATTTGTTTATGTATTTCTGTGTTTCAAAACTTTTTGAAAACTGTTATGCAATTTATCACAAAAACATTATCAACGGCACAGAATTAGATCATCAAAAAGTTCACCTTTATTATCAAACAATTTTACGTGGAGATATGTCAGTTTTACAGCTGTGCATGTTTCACAGTGCGATCACAAGTTTACAATATGCTAATGATTCCACATTAAAATAAGCTTTGCAAAAAGTAAGATCTTTTGCGGACCGGCAAATAAATTACTCGGACCGGCACCGGTCCGAGGACGGGCGGTTAAGAACCACTGCTCCAGATGCCATTAAACTGAGAGCTGTTGTCGAACCAGCGCCGCTTGATCTTTGGATGGTCTAAATGGCTAGCGTGGAAGCTACACCGTTATGGTTGGTTAGCGAATCGCACTTGCTCGCTGTGCTACAAAGCGCTCAGTCTTGTGCAGATAGCCAGGAAGAACCCCCCCTTCTTCACATTGAAGTTTTATTTGTTTAACTTAGGCTTAGTCAGGCGCTTAGTCAACTGAGCTATGTCGACTAGGTTAAAAAATGGCGGTATGCTTCATGCGCATTACTCGATGTGTACTGATACAGGTATGAATGTGGATGCTGCCAAGAAGATTCTGGAAGACAGCAAACTTCCCATCACATCATCTGATGACTTCGGTGATGCAGCGAAGAAGGTGGTTGCCAGCATTAGCGGCTAGGCAATTCGTTGATATCTTTGCAATGATCGTACTACAAATGCATATTCTTCTGGTGCCCCTCAAGCCAATGTCTCATTCAAGTTTTTTTTTTTTTTTCATTTTTCGCGTATCAGATAACCATTTGCCAAAGTATAAGTCCTATTAATTATTGCACTGGACAGTTCTTGAGTGCTATCTATTGTTTATTAGCTTACCCTAGTGCTATACATTGGTCCGAACAACTGTTCATCCAGTATATTGGAATTGGCTATTGCTTTTCATCGTTTAGATTAGACAGAAAGGCTACCAAATTGATGGTTTGCAGATGCAAGTGTGTGGAATGGTAAATTATGATATTTTACTGCATATTTTGTTTGTATGTTGGTTGATCAATGATCATACATGTCGCTTCTGAGCCTCTGGCAGGCGTCTTTTATGCGTTACGTCGCAATTGTTGACAGAAAGTCGTTTGGAAAGCACCTTTCTACCTTTCACTCAACAATCACACACAATATTCGCTTTAATATTTGTTCAATAAAACACGCTGAGTGTAGCATGAACTACTTTAAGATGAACCGGCAATGGTCGAGTCCCCTTTCCTGAGTTTTCTCTCATATCTCTGCAAACTCGAATTCTGGTACCAGCCATCAAACGACATCGACGCAATGTTAAAAAGTACGTTGGTTGGTGGACTCGACTATTTCCGACTCACCCTACTATACACAGCAAATCGAGTGCAAAATAGACAAGAAATCAACGTTTTGATAATTATGCGCAGCGGCTGTGTGCTGTAAAATCTGATGTTTTTTCTTCTCTCAGCAAATTGCGTCGTTTTTACTTTAATTTCACACAAAAATGACGGATTTTGCTGGGACGGTTGACACGAAAGACGCTGACACAGATAAGCAGATTATGTTTTGGATTTAATGTTATCAAATCTATATTGCAAATGCACGAGGTATTCGACAAGCCTGACCTTGTCCATTGAGATCATAAATATCTATGTACAACAACGAAACAGTGAGGCAGGTGGTTTGATTGCGAAATGTTGAAAATCATTAAATAAATGTCCATCATGGTCTCGCGTTTTTCAAAGGTATCATGCAATGAGTGCGAAGTTAGCAGCCTCCAGTTACCCAACTTGGGGGTTAAAGCAAACTTAATAAAAAAAATAAAAAGCTAAAAAGACGTTTCGCAAACGTAATATTATTTTAAAAACAATTTGTTTTAAATTACTAAATAATTTTAAACCGTACAGTTTAAATGTAGCCAACTTAAAGCTACTTTTTGTAAAAGTAAATGCAAATGGTTTGCACGGGCAACACATAGTGAAGTAGACAGAATAACAATTTCTTGCAAGAACAAACAGCAGAGAACCTTCACTCAAACATTGCATAGCGCCATCACCATCTATTCACTGTCTTCTCCAGGGATCAATACATTGAACAAATTGCAGTTTCCTGTTGAATGAAAACCAAACTTTATTTTGTAACAAGAGCTGACTTGCATGTTGGTCGTCACGTTGCCTACCTCAGCAGCCTACAGTTTGTACGATTGAGATCATGTCTTTGAACGAAGATAATGTCTATAGGCTAATTATATTGACAAGGATTTGCTGAATGGAAATTTGTTCTTTCGTAGTTTGATTACCGTATGGAATTCGTTATCCTCGGTCTGAGAAAGCTTCTTTAGCATAATCTTGGCAGTTTCGCCTACTATATTTGTTGGGTTTTTAAACCACTGACGTAGGCCCGTTTACTGAGATTTCAAGCGAAACTTCATTGGAACTGTTAGTGTTGTAGACTGCACTATATTTTGTCCACTAGGTGCCGCTAAATAGACACAGCAGTTCTTAAAATGCATTGCTCAAGCGCACACCCCAAAACTTGCACCAGCGCTGCTTAAAACCTATCATTTAATCGTTCTAAAATTCCGCGCTTAACCACCTGAGTTATTGAGGCGACGCTCAAATAAACAACCCAAGGTTTAGACCATAGTTGCAGCAAGGCCAGGTGCTTAACCAACTGAGCCATCGAATTAGTGCTCCATAGAGTTTCCATTGTGATAATGTCGCGTTTGAAAACGAAGAGTTTTAGAAGTAAACTGTTTATAAAAGTTTAAACTAAAAAAATGCAGCTAGGCCATTCTGAAAACACTGTAGGCTACAGCGTAACACTGTCAGTCAGAGGGCACTAATGAGATGAGCCACGTTATCGTGCGTTTTATAGCATGTTGAATAGGCCTATTCAAGTTCTAAGTTTGTGTGGCTACTCCAAAGGTCAATTGTATCAACTTACCTCCGCTACACGACCTGCGACAAGAGTTGAATACAGGCCTGGACAGACAAATTGTGTCTTGCGTTGGTGAACATTCTCTTTTAATCGTCGTGGTTTTGCCTCGGCCGACGAAGTCTGAAATATGATTTTGTATGAAACTATGTAGCCTAAATATGGTTTTGTATTTCGTATAAAGTTATAGGCTATTTTGTTATGAACTTACGATGCTAAACGTATTTAGGTAGGCAGTAGGCTAGATGACAAAGAAAATAGGTCTTGGAGTTTTTGCCAGTAAAAAATGAACTTACAACTTTGTTAAAGTAAACTACTTAGTATTAGGAAAAGTTTTTGCCGAAGTGTAGCTATGTAAAAGAGGCCTTCACATTTAGTTTCAAAAACAAAACATCTCGCTCTTTATGCGTTACCGGTACCAGGGCCGGATTTAGCTGATGGGGGGCCCGGGGCACTTTTAGATCGGGGGGCCCCCATGCAAAAAATTTTTTCAAGCCTAAGGCGCGAAAAACCATCTCTACGTCTACAGTAGCATCAGTCCAGTACTGCACAGCATTTTGCAGAAACTTTAAAGGCCAAAAAGGAAAAAAATAACACAAAATCACATTTTTTTCCACATAGGGGGACCCTTCAGGCTTCAACCCCCTCTGCCCCCCCCTAAATCCGGGCCTGACCGGTACTAAAATTGTTTACCGTACTTACAAGGGTTTGTTTTGTGGCTGGTTCTGGTAACACTGCAGAAATTGTGCCCCACTGGGCAAGGCCTTTTGTAAGCAGGGTCCAAGGTTTCTGATTCACAGCCTGGAGTAGATTTATCTTGCGAGATGCACTGATAGCATTCATGTACGTCTGAAAATAAAGAAAATCGCTAGGCTATATTCCGGTGTTATAAGTGATAATTTTACATTACTATCTCAAGCTATATTCCGGTGTTATAAGTGATAATTTTACATTGCTATCTCAAAAAAACATTATCATGTCGACAGAACGTGCTGTAGCCTACCTTAAAATGTCGGGTTATCGTTAAGCAAATATTATAGCCGTTGAATTCACATAATTTACCCTGATGCAAAGCGTTGTTTAAAGTTGATAAAAAAAAAAACGTTTTACCGCTATCAGTAAAAACTATCGAGAAAATTTGATGACTGCTCAGTGCTCACAAATTGAATCTTACCAGAAAGTAAATCTCTTGTCACTTGACCAGAATTGCAGGCATCTGCAAAAATATTTTAAATCAGTGTTTGTCAAATAGGCCTACCGGAAGTTTAAACTACTTGTTAGTAGCCCTAGTTGAAACAATTACAAGAATAAATAAAAGTCAAGTGTGGAAGCTATAACCATGTATGGAGTATCCTGTCATAAGCGTTGCAGCAAAGCAGGTCACCGTTGAGAGGAGAAAAATATTACCAGTCAAATTATTGCGGGAAGACGTAGGCTACTATAACCCCGAAAGGCAAAAGTTTTCTCTAAAATGGTCGCAAAATCATCACTCATCACAAAAATGTTTGTTTATGTTACCACAGTGTTTATGTTACCACGTCTTTAATCATGCGTTTTTTAGCAACGGACATTTTTTGCAAGCTTCATAGGCCACCTTGTAGATATTTAATATTTTGACTCACCTGTGTCGCAAGGCTCAACACAAAATTCCGTTTCACGATTAGTTGTGATGATGCAGTTGTGGGGCGTCGTTAGGGCACAGCACCGTCTTGACAAGTGCACGTCTTCACCTAGAAATCATTTTAGAGTTAATTTCCAGCCATTGCAGAGTTCGTGAAGCTCTTTTCTATGATTACACGTTGAATGCGTGATTGTTAGCACAAGTCAAGGGTTTCTGACGTCAATTTTGCATGCAAGATAAGTTGCTACAATTATCTTCTTAGCCTTTGCTTAAACGTGAGCAATGGATTGATGTTTGAGTTGTTTCGGACAAACCGGTTTATTGTTGTGGAATGGAGCAGTCCACGATCCAAAGCCTTTTGGTCATAATCAAAATATTATTAAACATAAAAATTGGTTCACAAAACATAGGTTTGGTCAAATTTAATTTAGGTTTTTGTTCAAGGCTATGTAAAAGCAACATCGGAACCCTAGTCTGCAAACATGAAGGGCACTTTTAAAAGTGTAGCCTATACGCCGTGCGCTTGTAAAATCGGAAGCCACTTTAACATGAAGAAATTCAGCCATTGCCTCTGAAAACTCGAACCAATCAGAACATGTTATAAGAGACTACCGTCCCATTGTGACCTTTCTAGCACTCAACTAGAGAGTTAATTCTTGTTTTGAGCTTTATTTGGTAGTTACAGGAGAAAAAAGAGTAGCCTGATGTTAGAGGTGGTAATCGAACCCATGTCATGGAAATAACTGCTTTCTAGCTCCAACCCTATAAAGTCAACCAGCTGACAGAGAATCCATCACTTGATTTGCTTTGTATTCTCTTTTTTTGCCCTTTTTTACGTCACTGAAAACGTTGCTTATGATTGGTTGGAGGTTTCAGTGGCAATGGCCACATTTTTTCTTCTTAAGTGGCTCCCTTAAAAATACACGGAGAGGGTTTCGTGTCAGAAAGTTTACTTACTGGTAATATTTTTTACTTCAACAATGCAGCACTTCTCCCCTTCCAGACAAGACGAAATGTAGGAAGAGTCCAATTCATCTGCTACACATCCTTGGTTAATATTATCTTCTGATGATGAGCACTGATAGCAATTGAGTGCAAGTCCTGCAAAAAAACATAAATGCTATATTTATTTTCAAGTTTTAATAGCCGTATTTGCCAACATTGCCTTTTAATCAACAAAAACACTCAAGTCCCTAATTGCTTTCAAGCTTAGCCTAATTGAGCAAGCAAGTGGTGCGCAGAGCCAGCAGACAGTTTCATTTAAAGATATACGGACATCGTTTTTAGGAAAACACCAAATTCGTTACCTAGATGTATTTTCGATATAGCTTTAATGGCCATATGATGTGGGTGCTTCCGATCCAACAATTAAACAATTAAACTTTTGTCTTGGAATAAGAACTTTTTAAGGACAAAAACCAGACGTCGGCAATGCGTTTTACAGTAAGTCTCAAAATGTATGAAAAAAAATTAAACTGAACGTGAGTGGTCCACTTAGTCAAAGACTGCTTGATGCCAAAGGAAAATCATAAGATTGCAACACATCCTTTCAAACTGTTAAAATGCCAGGATAACCGTTGAGTCATGCTCTACGAAGTTTTTTCATATTACGTCACGAATCGTGGGAGATGAGGCTTTGTTTTCAATGTGCCTTGCAGAAAATCAAATTTCATAATTTTGCAACCTTCGATTCATATGAAATACGAACTGTCTGTTGTCAGCAGATAGAAAAATCAATTAAAATAAAAAATTTGAAAATCTAGTTAAAATCCATAAAAAGAAACCTAAGAAAAACAAAAATGCTTCTAATTTGTAAGATATCATAGAAATGTTTTACAAACTCTCATGCGAATTACCATTGACACATAAATAGTCGTGTTATTGACAAACTAGTACTACGTCTCTCGTTATTCTGTTACTGATTAGTTACTACAAACTCTTAGGTAAAAAGATAGTTTCATTAAAACAAATGAGCAAGTATTTCTACAAAGTAATACGGAAATTGAGTTCAATTAAAATGTCAGCACTAAAATTGATTTTCATGGACAAAAGTTAAGTTTTAAACAGGCCATCCTGTTTTTATTTTTTTTAAAACGTCACCATTCAATAATAGATATTGTAAAATTTCTACTCAAAGGCAGCAGCTCTAAAAATAGACCGAAATTTTCTCAACCGTAATTATGTTTTCTTAAAAGCGACACCTTTGGTCATTGAAGTCACTTGTGAAATTATACAACTATCTTTTACTCATTACCGGCAAAAAATCAGGGAATTTTTATGAGTTGCTTATGCCAGTCTAGGACCCTAGATAGACATCTCTGAACGTATTGGTGCATAAACTAGAGTGTTCTACCTTTAAAGCAACTTATAGTCTATTGTTGCAGCTGACCGAGAATTAACCCCAGCGGTAATACCACAAAGTACATTTTTATTGTTATTTAATGTACCAATTCTAACTCGCAGACTAAAAATAGCTTTACCTGTAATAAGAATTAACCACTTATTTAGGTTAACTGCAGCACCAACAAAGCTTATTGTTGTTCTTAAAATGTACAAATACGTGGTAAAAATATGCACCTTTTGATGCAAGTTACATACAATATTGCTTTTGACTTGCTTAAAAATGTGTCAATAAATAAGGTTGAGGTAGCCGGTACCAAGGTTCACTTGGACATGAAGTGGTGACAGAACAAGCTGGTTAATGGTTTTTCTACGCCCAGTGTCGGTAATAAAAATTCAATTATCTCTGCAGTGTATTCACATGCAACAAATCGAAGTTTACAGTATTGCTTGTGAGTTTCATGAAAATGATGCAATTAACTTCCTGTTTTTGGCAGTAATATCTTCTTTGATGCACTACATCATAAAAACTTTTTAAATGTTAATGACAGGATATTTTTGTAAAACAAAAATCAGCAGTTTGCTTAAGGGCTTTTGTAGCCAAGCAGTGATAACTGGCTTTGTATCGTAGCCGAGCAATATCTTCGAAACAATTGCCACTGATAAAATAGTTACAGACATACAAATGCGGTTGATACAGCCAATTTAGTCAACAGGACAAGTTATTTGTTTTAATTAATTTCCAATACTGAGATATATTGAACTATGTTTACTTATCGTAGATCAAGTCTACGTAGTTATTGACCAATTTCGTTACACGACTAAATAAAATCGCCAATTTTCAGGAGTGGTCATGCAAAAAAAAAGTATTCTCTTTAGACCAGTGGTTCTTAACCTTTTAACAGTGGGAGACCGGCAAAATTTTTAAAAAATGTTCGCGGACCGGCAACCAAAGATCGTAGTGAATAGAATGAATATTTGTAACGTTTTTTTAACTAAAGTTGTCATTGCGCACCATAATGCAAGGTTTTAGCATATGATTTGTATTCAGGACGAAAATTAGAATAAAACGGCAATCAAATCAACTCAAATAGAAAAATGTCAATCCATTTCCATACAAAATCAATGTCAGTGGGAAATTTGCTACTGTTACGCTGCCAGTCGCCTATGTGAGGAAAACTAGATATCAAAGAAGTTTCTAAAACACGTAGCTCTGTTTCGGCATCTAGGCGATTTCTTTGCTTTGTAATAGCCAGACATGAAAAAGAACTGTCGTTTCTAAATAGCTGGTTGAAACAATTACCATCAAATCGATTGTTTTGAAAGTTAGGCACGAATTCGTTTGCAAGAGATAACCAGAAGTGTGACGATGATGTTTTTCGAATCTGGACTGCAAAGTAGAAGCATAACATATTGTAATTCAATCAGACTTTCTTTTTCATGAAGATTAAGGTCGCATGTGTTGACATCATCGATGCATGGATTGTTTATCCAAAAGTTTCCATGTCGAGGATTTTCATGTTACGCGAAATGAATCGTTAAAATTGTTAGCCAACTCTTTCAATTGTTGACTCACAACGCTCAGCACCTCTTTTTACTTTTTTCACCACTCCATTTCACCAGCATTTTCCATAGCAAGTCGGCTTGTCTTTATTCCATTCTTTGAAAAACAAGACCTTTGCTTTCTCAAACTCCGGTTCTGGCAAATTTCCATTGCAGGCCTGACTTTATCCCGGAACTTCAAACTTATCTAATTCCAAATCTTCGTCTCCAAAGACTTTGAAATTTTTCAAAACTTTTTGAAAACTAATATGCAATTTGTCACAAAAACATTATCAACGGCACAGAATTAGGTCATCAAAAAGTTCACCTTTATTATCAAACAATTTTACGTGGAGATATGTCAGTTTTACAGCTGGGCATGTTTCACAGTGCGATCACAAGTTTACAATATGCTAATGATTCCACATTAAAATAAGCTCTGCAGAAAGTAAGATCTTTTGCGGACCGGCAAAAAAATTACACGGACCGGCACCGGCCCGAAGACCGGCGGTTAAGAACCACTGCTTTAGACTACTTGATGAATAAAAATCGAAGGCTGCAAGTCATTGCCATTGTATGACAAACGCAATAGAAACTTAGGTTTAGTTAAATATCAGGAAAAATTAAACGTTTTTAGGCACGTAATTTATTGAAAGGTTAAATTACTTTACAAATTGATATCTTTTTACTTTTGCAAGACACAACACTTTTTCTGTGGCAAGACACAACTCTCAACAATCGATCTTACAAGTTACAAATGCAAAACACCGGTTTGTTAAACCATTATTTTGAGAAAAACATATTCAGCAACACTCCCAAGCAAGTAAATTAGTCTTTTTTACGTTGATTCATCGTTACTGGGTCAAAGGTCCTGCTCAGTTCCAAGCAAACAGTATTCCAGCGATATGTTCATACCCAGCAAAGTACGATCTTTCACTTTAATTCAACAGACGTCGAAACCAAAAATAGGTGAAAAGAACAGATTTTAGTTGGGATTTGGTATGATACAGCTTCTGGCATTATGAGTAGGCTTTGTCGCAATGCTTTCAAACGCGCATCATTATCGCACTGCTGACCGACGCCAGAAGTGATTGATCACGTCACGTCGCATCACGTCACATCGCGTCGCGACGCGTCATCATTGTTGCCAACACTCGTCTACGCTCAAAAAGGAGATATCAAAACTCGGCTCAGATCCCATCCACAGAACATCACAAAGCCCAGTTTTGACGGTTAGTTCAAAGCATTTGTGTGTAATTACACTATCACTCACAAAAACATTAAATAAAGAATAAATTAAGTTTTTATTTTACAAAATCATGCGCATAAGCAAAAGTGCAAGCCAGCTTCAGAGACAACTGGATTAAAAATACTCGGAATTCTCGGAAAGCAAATTTTGTGCCTTTTAAAAAACTTGATTGTCGTCATATCATTCTACAGTTTTTCTTTATTAAGTTTACTGTGATTTCATATCTTCTTGAGACTCGATTCGGTCCTTTATCATATTTTAGGTAACGATTTGAACATTTTACAGCTTTTATTTTATAAACTACGTCAGTAGCCTAAATTACGCAAAATATAAAATTGACTTTTCACGAGATATTTATTTTAACCCGACGAAACCCAGTCATGGTGAAATTTTGTCTGAATACACTAAGGCAGATTCATTTAGTACAACTTACGTTGGTATGCAATCTCCGAAAGACTAGAAACTTATTTGTAGAAATTCCACGTTTAAATTTGCAATGATAGTTATGAAATAAATTGCTTTGTCAATCAAACGTGTTTAAATCATTCCCCATGCTATCATATAGGTAAACCTTTGAAGTCATTAGGCTAGTACCTATTTACAATTTGCAATAAACTGAAAAGATAAAAAAAACACACAAATTCTTACCTTGAGTAAATAAATAAGAAGTCAGAGCAATCGATAGCAGGTACATGTTTATTAGGCAACGTTTAAAAAGATGCTTTGTAAAAATGTTGTACTTTATAGAATTTCTGCATCAAAAATAAAAATGTAAAGCAATGCATAAGTTGTGGTGAGAAATTTAATGTTTCATGGTATTAGTATACTTCTATTGCAGCGAATTTTTTACTTCAACAATAATATCTATCTTTCGCTTTCATGATTAACTTATTACTTATCAAGTTTAACTTATTTTTTATTTACACGAAAAAACATAGGTACGGTACATAAAATAAACAAGTAAAAACTTTCAAACGTTTTAACACATTGAGGTGCTCTCATCAGGAATGGCTAAGGTGAGTCCTATACTCAATTCTAAGCTTTGGGAAATGAGAAAATAAGGTTCTCATTATACTAAGCCTTCGGTACTAACCAGAGTAGGGTGGCCAGTTCCTTTTTCTCGGCGCCTTTCCTGCAGCAACTGTGCCCACCCAATTTATTACACCCTGCAGAGTAGAAGTAAGCGGTGTTTTCAACAACCAGCTTAACCCGGAAATCGAACCAGGTTTGCATGATTGGAAAGCCAACACCTTATCCGATGCGCCATCCCACCGCCCTGGAATATCGTCAGGAATAGTATGACAAAAGAAAATGGCAGCTACAAGTAACTTCTAATTGTTACTTTTTATTTTGCAGATTTAGCCATGTTTGAACTGTTCCCAGTAAGGACGCTACGATGTGTTCAAAATGTTCGAAAGTTTTTAATTTGTTCATTCATGTTATGTAGCCTACGTGTGTTTTTCTCGTAAACAAAAATAAAATAAAAATACGTTAAACCCATTTACGGTGCCAAGTTTTATATATCAGCGGTACAACAAAATATACTCACGCTCGATTAAACACAATATCATAATATGCGAAAAAATTACGTTTAATCAATATAACAAAATAACGATTTTGTCACAAGTTTTACTTTTACTTTTGTCATAATTTTTTGTCATAAATTGTTTGAAATGATTTCATTAAACAAAATGTTTTTTAAATTTTTTTTTTTAATAAAAACTGGAAAATAATTTTATTTTTTTCAAAAATGAAGACAAGTGCTCCGATCCAATTTAATAATATTAATTGCGATCTTTATACTAGAATATTATGTACAAAATGTAAAATTCAGTTGCAAAATTCGTGGGTTTTTTTCTGCGAAAGAAAAATAATAATTAAATCAATGAAGGTTGAGAAATTACAAAATGGTAGTTAGGCTAAAAAGTAATTATTTTCAGTTAGAAAATTTTATTCTTTTAAAAAAGTTTACAGTTTGCAGTGCGGTAGCCTACTGAAAGTCAGCGAATAAAATACGTTTGCTGAAAAGATTCTGACTGACTGCGTAAAATTTCTTGAAAAAAAACAACAAAAAAACACAAACAAAATCAAGCTTTTGTCACAAAATCAAGCTAATTTATTGTCTACATTCTTTAGTATTATTTTTAATGATTGATAACAATAGGGACGAAGACGAAAGCAGCGATTTAAAAATATATTTCCTTCAGGTGACAAAGTCTGTCCCTGACACCTTTACGTTACGTTTGCAGATAAAACATTTACTCCAGCAGAGGTTGAGTCAGTGCAGAAATAAAATTTAGCTGATAGAACTTGATTTCATATCAAGTGAACCTTCCAGAAAGTTACTTTCAGCTCTGCTCACGAGCTATTCCGAAGTAACACAACTCAGAGCAGACATGGCTTTATAGGGCCACTATCTTTTTTCTTCAGTTTAACTTTGTTTTTGAAAAGAACTCAAATTTGTCCAGACAACATCCACAACCACAACTTTTGCACAAACACTACAAGCTTAAATCTACAAGCTTACACAAGCACTAACGTTCAAACAAATGACATTTTTGTCGCACAAAAATAATTAAGGTTCAGTATATTGATTGGTTGCAATGTTTTGCGTCATTTTACACGATAGCGAAACTGCCTGAAACTACAGTGTTTGTTTTTGCATTAGATAAACTTGAAATTTTCAAAAGATCAACATCCATCATGCAGAACTTTTATGTGCAAAAGGTTCATAGTGTTGGAAAACATTTACTTTCAGTTGGAAAATATTTATTTTACGTTCAAAAAGCATCTGTTTTGGAGATTGATGTTAATAGTTTCGGAGGCTATACTTGTAGAGGCTTTAAATAACAAGCCCGCTACCGTACCAAAGTTATCAAGAAGTTTCGCTTTTGATCTAACTGCCTTTGCCTGTAAACTAGTCCATCTACTACTAAGTGCGCTAAACAAGGCCACTGAAATCCATTGCATAAGCGCATACAATATAGTGACATTGGTTTGACCATCTTTGCTTAGTTTGGTGCTTCCTTGTAGAGGGGCTTGTTGAAACACTGGAAACGAGATTAGGCTGAGTTTTGTTTTACAGCAGAGCCTGGCTTGGACTAGTTAGATAAAACATGACGATACTTTGGATTTTAATTCTTGTGTTATTACTTTGATGAACACTCAAGCCGTCAGTCTTAATAACCTACATCAATTTAACGGACCCTAGTCCCTTGCATAGAATGCAAGATTTCAAATGGAATCGTCTCGAATGCCGGTGTTTTTTTCCTTCAAACATCGAGTGATGATGACAATGAAACTATTTTTCTTCGATGCTACGTTAATTTACATCACTTCTCAATAGAAAAATAGAGTATTAAACAGACATAAATCATCACAAAATCTTCTAATGACTTGAATAGATTCAATGCGAATTGATTAAAATAGTTTTAACAGTTTCAAATAACAGTATAGGAGTTATTTTTTAAATATTATTGATTACCACACAACAATGACTTGGCACCAGTTTCGCAATAGTTTCCAGGCCAATGTAGTTTTTGGCTTTCGGCCCAAAACGTCACACAAAGTTAAGGATGCCAGTTTCTGTAATGTTATTTTGTCACATACAGTTTCGTTGAAAAGCAGCTTAATAGCAACAAAGCTCTGTGTTTTCGATGGATAAACAAAGATGTCATAGCCACAGCAAATACAGATTACCAGTGTGATTAAATTGAGAATAAATCTGTAACTTCTTGATGAGGATTCCGTGACACGCCAGTGCTGCGTTCTTTGCTAGTTTTGCCATAATCTTGTAACGTGGATGCGGTTTTTCTTGTTAAGTTGGTTATGGAGTTAGACTGGTTTTTATTCTACATCAACAAATCTCGAAGGATCAATTTGGATAAAAAAAAAAAAACAATTCCTTTGTGTAGTAATGCAGATTTAATGGCTTGGTGTAGAACTATACAAGTCAGTTTATAACGAGACGCATTGATGGATCGTCTTAAAATGACATCTCAAGCTTACAATAGCCTACCTTTCTGCTGAAGTAAACAAAATAATATGATGTAAAGCTGTTAAAGTCTGGTGTTTCTCAATTTTTATACATGCCATGATCAAGTTTGATAAACACTTTATCAATAACGCCAAAAGAAACGCCAAGTCTTCATAGCGTACCAAGTGGCCCACGTTGCCGGAACACGTGACAATAGAGTTAATCGATAAATAGTTTTATTAAGCGCTTATAAAGGACGCGCGACTAGTCACTTGTGGCATAGTCAGTGGCGGCTCGTGCCATGGGGCTGCAGGGCTGCAGCCCCACCTGAAAGAAAGCGAAGAGGGAAAATATGTTTTCTTCTGTGTTTGTCCGACCCAGTTACTTTTTTCACTTAAGATTTGCGGATCTAAAATTAAAATATTAAAAGTTTCGTTTGGCAACACCGATTATGGGCAAACTTTTTTGCAGCCTGAGATTCTAGATTTCAAGCGCTCTGATTGGTTAAAAATTATTCTTGAAGCTCCACCTCTTTTGGTATTTTACAGCAATTTTTGAATCTGTTGGGGCTGCATGGAAAACAGCCCCACCTAGCCGAAAAACTTTACAGACTTTTTAAAGTTAAGGCCGATCATTTTAAAGTTAGCATCAAGGCCGATTAACACAGCAACGGTCCATATGATTTAAATAATTTCTTCCTTTTGTTAATTAAAAATTAAATCCATTCTCATTGTCTTACAACAATCACTCTTAAATCTATGTCTCAACACTTTAAGACAACTTTCCACTTTCACTTTACTGCGCTGAAGAGATCGGAAGATCGAAACACTGGCCAGTGGCCACTGTCCGTAGTTACTTTCAATTTGAAAGTAACTACGGACAGTGGCCACTGGCCAGTGTTTCGATCTTCCGATCTCTTCAGCGCAGTAGTTTCAATAATGTCTTTTTAGACATTCTTTTTGGACAGTAATGTCTTTTTAGACATTACTTTGAAAGAGATAAAAAAGAGTTAAAAGGCATGTTAATTTCACCATGTGTGGAGCTACATGCACTTGAGAGGTTAACTGTTATTTTTTTATTCACTTTTTAAAGTTAGTTCTTATTTCGCAGAGTATCGATGAACCATGAATGTAGAAGTGTTAGCTGTAGAGTTAGGGTATTCAACAGGTTGTAGGAAGTGCTAGGGCATCTCAAAATCACATGAACCTTGTATGCAACGGCTAGGCTAGTCAAGGCTAAGCTCAATACCAGTAAAGTTTGTCTCCAAAGCAATAGCCTATAGCCTACTGTTAGTTTTTTTTTTAAATACAGCTTAGGAATACATCAACTTTTCAACAAAGTTTGAATGCATTTTTTCAAAATTTGGGGTAACAACATGCTCAGAACGCATTAAATTTAATGCAATTTTTCAAAATTTTCTGGGGGAGA
This sequence comes from Aplidium turbinatum, assembly GCF_918807975.1. Lineage (NCBI taxonomy): Eukaryota > Metazoa > Chordata > Ascidiacea > Aplousobranchia > Polyclinidae > Aplidium > Aplidium turbinatum. The sequence continues at coordinate 19,386,445 of NC_137484.1, read as the reverse complement.
TCCCCCAGAGACCCCCGCGAAATCATTTGCAGCCCCACTGCTCACAAACAGCTCCAGCCGCCACTGGGCATGGTGATGTAATAAGTGGCGTTGACAAGGGTACTTTTGGACATGGGATAATGTTGTAGGCCCGGAACATTTCCTGGGAGCCGAAAAAGTGATAAAAGCGGCATATATGTTTTGCTGTTGTAAATAAACAACACGTCCATTTAATTGCTCTCTACGGTGATGACAGGCTACTATTCTTCTCTTTAAGTATTCCTCAAGAAGTTTTTTATTTATTTATGTTCAGCTGTGTTTGCTGAGGGGGGCCTGGTTTGTTATTGACATCCTCTCTATGCCCTGAATGCAAGTAAGTTTGAACCACTTATGTTTAAATAGCAAGGAACCGCTTAATACTCTGGCAAGTCGTATCCAAATGGTAGAGAAGTTAGTTTCACAATATATAACAACGTAGACAACCACTTTGTCCGGTCAAGATGTTTACCAGATTGGGTAAGGAACTGACCAGATCTTTACCAGATCTGGACCAGATAAAGTGGCTCTCTGGGAACTTACTTCAACTAAGCCTCAATAGCTCAGTTGGTTAGCGCGTGACTTCTGAAACAAAGAAGCTTCAAGATCAACGGCGCTGGTTCGATTATCGGGGTGTGCCCTTGAGCAATGCACGTTAAGGATTGCTCTCCATTCAGCGACACCTAATGAATGGAATAATTTTCCGGCAACAAGACTTCAACAATCGGAAAACTTTCTCTGTCAACCTCGGTGACCGGCCTGCGTCAGTGATTCAAAGCTTCTACAAGTATGCCAGGATTAAGCTCTGCAAGAAGCCTTCCCAGTTCTAAGATAAAGATTCAATCAATTAAGCTTAATCTATACTGTCCACGTTGCAATGTGGTGTCAAGACAAAGGCGTGGTGCAGGCTTGACTTCAGCACCGTGCACAAGTGCAGTGTATTGTTCAGGTGCGTTGCCAGCAAAAAAATTGGGTTAGGGGGGAGGAGGGGAAATAAGCATTTTTGCACAAAATGAATGAGCCCGGCAACGAATCATCGAAGGCAAAGCACTCAGAGTGGGTTCTGGAGGATGCCTCTAAAATTTTTTGAAAAAACCACACCTTAAAATCACGCATTTTCAGGTTTTTAATTTACTTTCAGCCTAAACCCTAAACCAATAATAAAACTTATTAAATGATGCTGTCACAGAGTTTGAAATGTTCATTTAAAATTTTTTGAGGTGGCAATTGCCCCCTGTGCCTCCACCTGACTACGCCCCTGATAATGTTATGCCATCAACAAAACTTATTCTGGTTCAAAAAATGTTTTCTCTAGAAACAAACACTGTAGTGCAGCATTTAATTGAAAATTTTGTGCAAACACAAAAATTGTTCCACATTTTTTGTACACATTTTTTGTCGGCTACACATTTTTTTCATTTATCTGTAATCTATTTCTATTTAAACCCTCCACACGGCGATGTGGTTATGTTTTCATTGTTTGCAGTTGCCCAGTAAAGCATGAGAGAAATGTCGGATTATTATACCACGAAATTTAGATCAGTCACCAATCAACTCTATAATGAAACTGATTTTTATTTTTTAACATTTTTATTTTAATGAAACTTTTTCCACACTTTTACAAAACCTGTGTCTAAGACAATAATTTGACAAAATTTTTCTATTTATTCTTGATGTACATCATGCACACGCACATAATTTTGCGAAACGACCTGAACTTGAACAACTTATTAATTTTATTGGTAAAATTTTATAAGTTGCTCCATGGCCACCTGGAGATGCGGCCTGATTTGTCACATTTTGCAGATTTTGATTACAGCTACTGCTAGTGCTTGACTGACATTTTTTGAGATGTTTTTACTTTTTGCGGTTTCCTAATGACATAAAACTTTTTTGTTGCCTTGGGGAAGCAGTAGCAAATGAGAAAAAGTAAGTTGAAAAACGCAAAATCAGACTGCTATTGAAAAATTAACAGTCTGACTAAAATCTTCGAAATCAAATTTTCTTTGTTTTTCAACATGTGAGGATGTTAAAACCTATTGTGTCATCTGGGGAAAAGAGTAAAGAAAGCGTAAAAATCTAATTAAAAAAAATATATATTTAAACGTTCGCCCAAAGTTAGAAAAACCTGGAAATTTCTACAAAATGTGACAAATCAGGCCGTATCTTTAGGTGGCCATGGTTGCTCATGGTTTACTTTCTACTTACAAATGCATTGCTAAATCGGAAATCGCAATTTTCTACAGAATAATGGCAATTTTGTAATCTTTTTTGAGCTTTAATTTACGGCATTGTACCTTTGATTAATTGTATACTATTGTGTACTCTATTGTATATTGTATACTGGAATGTTCATAATATAGGGGCGCGTAACTATCAAGTATCGTTGCATCTATCGATTGTATTTATTGCATATGTATGTTCTGCATTTTTATATGCAAATGCATGAAGCTTTATGTCTTTAATAAATGTTACAAGTTCATTAAAATTAACCTGAGATTACAGAAAGTCATGCAGTGGCGTAGCTAGGGGGGGGGGCGAGGGGGGGCGGACCGCCCCGGGCGGCACGTCTGGAGGGCGGCACTTTCAGACAGGACGTTTTTTTTTATAATGCAAAAGTACACGAAAAATAAAAGCAAACAGAATGGCAACGTTCAAAACACAGGGCCGGATTTAGCCTAAGCGCTTCCCTAGGCAGATACGAAAAGTGCCGCCCCCCAAAAAAAATTTTTTGATGGTGCGCTACGATTTATATTTTCAATTCCTTACCAAAAAGTTATTTGCACTGTTTATTTGAATACATCAATGAATGTCATTGTATAATGAACTAATTGTTCAAAATCGCTTGCGGCGGGATTTTCTCTTGCAAACAAATCAATATTTTCTTCAAAGTCTGTAGAAACAAGTAAAGATGAGTTAATCCTCAAAAATGCGAGATCATTCATGCGATCATTCATGGTTTACATGGCCTACTTTAAGCATCAAGGTAAGTACACAAAATAGCCTGCAACTTTTCCATCAACCTAACATTGACTAAAAACATTTTTTCTAGGCTCCTTTAAATTTACTAACAGTGAAACAAACCGAACAAAGATTAATAAAAATTGTACAGACAAACCCTCGTCCTCCATAATAAGCGAGACAGAAAAATAAAACAAGCGCTAAGCAGCACATATTGTTGAAAACCAATCAAACGTGAAGTACTCTAGGGGCGATGACTTGCCATAGCCTACATGACTTGCCGCACTGTTTATAAATGTGTGTGATGTGAAAAAATATTTATTAATTCCTATATATCTGTTGTTAATTATTATATTCACGTACAGTATTATCATTTATCAATGTAATATATTCGTATATTTTGCCGCCCCCAATAATTTGCCGCCCTAGGCAACTGCCTACTCTGCCTACTGCTAAATCCGGCCCTGTTAAAACATCTTAAATATCTAAAAACGTTTCAAATTTTCATGAATTTTTCTGCCGTTATGTTTTTAATACGTTACAAAATTCCTATACTAGCCTTTATTAAGCAGAGGCGGAAACATGCTCTTCAAATTTGGGTAGCCTTGTAAAAGGTTACAAATTGATTATTTTAATTCTGCAGCAGTTTTTGTGCTTTTGCATTCAGTATATTACTAAATTAAAGTGGTCAGTAACGTAGCCAAAGGGGAGGGGGGGAGGGTTGGGGGTTTCAATCCCCCCTTTTGAGAAAAACTAAATGGAGAAAACTGAATCACTTTTTGAATTTTACGAAGCAGATCTGCCGTGTATAAACGCCCTTGCTATTATATCTGAACTGCGTATATGTGGTATCGATGTCTTTTCAATTCTTCCCAAACCAGTTTGCCAAAAAGTTCTGTAAGTGCATTGCCATTTTGCCCGCAGTCAACGTTTCCAAACATTAATATTTTACTCCGCATTCTGGCTACTCTTCCAGTTAGCCTACCACTTGCACCAATGAAAGATCTTTTTCTGCTCTTCGAAGACTTAAACTTATTTAAGAAATCCAACCTCTGAAACCCGATTAAATGGTTTGGCTTTGGTTAATCTGCATAGAAAATTGGTCCCAACTGTTGAGGATGTCATTAACAAGATGTGTGAAAAGGTTCGTTGACTTCCTTCTTCCCTTTAGTTTCATCACTATCAATGATTTTTTGCATTCTTATTGCTTGTGTTGATGAATTTTTCATAGCTGTTAGCGTAAGCATGATTCTACTAATTCGACATGTTAAAGCAATTCTGGTGCTTTATCTTTTAAAATGAGTAAGAACTTGTGTGTCATATTATGCTTTATAATTCGAATGACCTTTCATAATTCATATAGCAGGGTGTGACCGCTCTACAACTGTTCAGTATCCATGGTATCCAGCTAACTCGTGCAGTCGATGGAAACACCGCAATATCTACAGCTGTGAAAAATTGCACTAACCTTTTATAGCGTATACCCGATTCCAGTGATTCGTTATACAAAACTTGAATATATCAGAAATAAAGTAACTTCTTTGTCTCAAAGCTTTTTGTCTGACACTCGTTAAGATGTATGACGTCTATGACGTTACATTTTTTAAACTTTGGGTTAACTTTAAAACATAAAAGGTAGTGACTTACCGGAATAAGATCGTTTTTTGGATCAACTAAGGAGAAAATCGATAAATAATAAAACTGTAATAATCTCGCAAAAAAAAGCGATCAACCTATGTCTCTAAAAAAAAGTTTGCCTAATTTTAAACGAAACTGCATTAAAAGAGCTAGTTTTGCCAATACCAAACATTCAAATATCTCAGTCAGGAATTAGCAACAAGAAAACATAAAGACTTCAGCTTTATTTTCGAAAAATGCCGAAGAAAACATGATCTTATTCTTTTGCTATGCCACCGGACAGCACCATTTTACAGGAATATTCATACTCACATTTTTGTTGAAAATGCTCTCAGAATGCACCAAATTCAAAGTAATTTTTCAAAATTTTCTGGGGGAGACCCTCCAGACCTCCCGCCGATAAATGTCGTCTTCGGCGAGAACGCCGTCGGGCTTCGTCCGCCGGCGTCAAAACCTCTCCCTTTCACAATTCCTGGCTACGCTACTGATAATGGTACGTTCGTCTCACATTACACCGCAAATTTAAAATAGCATGTTGCGTATTGCAGTGCTGATAAAAAAACGCATTTCATTTTCACATGCTTTTTCTTGAAGGGGCGGCAAAATCTGAATCCGCCCCGGGCGGCACATTCCCTAGCTACGCCACTGAAGTCATGTAAGGCTGAAAACCGTGTTTTAATGTGTTGGATGCAAACAATGCGTTGTAATTTACACATGGAAACTCTTTTTCACATATCCAGTGAACAAATATTCGATTAATGTGTGTTGTGCTAAGTTGAGTTATGTTTATCAAGTTTGAAATTTGGATATTGAAAGGGCCGCTTTCAATTGACGTTGCCATTTCATTTCTCAACGTTACAAAAGCTTGTGATGATGAAATGGAAAAGCATGGCTACATCAGTAAATACGGTGTTCTGTTTTTATATGGTGGTATTCAGATTAAAACATTCAATATTTACAATAATGAATTCAGACTGGTTTTATATGGAATGATTTAACTGCTAAGCAACGCACTAAAAGAACAGTACTGTACAAGTACAACAATAGCAACAAAATGTGGCACATTGTTAATAGTCATATAATAAGGTCTCATAATTGGAAACGCACTTTTAAAGCATAACACTAAAAATGTCAACCATATTCTCCAGATCTTAAATACTTAAATTAGCATTGGTAAAGATGTACTTCAATTAGACATACATCTATACCAATGCCCGAGGAAGCGCTAAAGCACCTTGCATTTATGGAGAGTAGCCTAAGACTTGTTGCACAATGAAAACGCTTGTATTCGTGAGTGATTTGAATTTAAGATGGACACTTATTAAGATAGGTATCTTATAAACGTGATCAACACCTAATGTCAACATGTTTAAACGAAACAATTGGGTTACGATTTTTGGATCAACACAACATTTACACGCTCCCATTTCTCCGTAATTCATCATGCGATGATTTTAATCGGAGGCTTGTGGCATGCCAAACGGAGTATAAAGTGTTTTTGAAAGGGAAAGTCACCGGTTTTGAAACATTCTATTCTTGTACAATTTCAACACTGCTATACATAGAACTTTCTGTCACCCAAGAGAAAAATGTGTAAATGAAAACATAGAAAATTAACTCTTTCATTTAGACCAAAGTCAAGATCATGTGAAGGTTAATAAGTGACAGTATGTACATTGTACAATGATGAGGTCGAAGAAACTTTTGTAGAAAGGTAGATCTAACAAAAATGACCGCATTGCATTTGTAGATCATGAAGTCATAACGTAAATATGTCTGTTCTTGCCTTGTAATACACACCATTTTAATGACAAGGAGGAAGTTTTGTCATTGCTAGAAGCTGCAGTCCTACTTTTTGTTTGACTCATCAGGAGCTTGTCGCCAGAACATAAACAACCAAAAAAATTTTGAAAAGTTTTAGCTTGACTTTGTTCTACAAACTTTTGATGAGTCAGACGAAAAGTACAGTGCTGCAGCTCAAGCAATTACCTTCACATTGCCGTATTCAAGTACCTGAACCACAAATCAAATCTTTTAAGTGGTTCAATATCTGCAGCTCAATGCATCTCATTCTACTCCATGTACAATATACGCTACATGGAAGAATATCGAGTCGTGTTCATATCTATTATCGAGTTTCCTTGTCAATACACTGTTTGTCACGCGAAGACGCAAACTTTCGCATTTAAAGCGACTACAATACATTGCAGTAAAAAAAATTCGTATGATTGTAATCAAATTTAATAATCATAAAAAGCCGATGCTTTTAAACAAAACGTCAATTATACAATTTTCATCCGTTTTGTATTTTTCTCTTAAGTTATTTGTGTTATGGCAAAACTTGCATGGATGTTCTGCAAGCAGCGAAAGTCTTACAACTCAACTAGTTCTCTAAACTGCCATGGCAGAATCTAAACAGTCATACCATGAGCCTAAAAAGTTACTTTTGAGCCGCATGCAATTTTTTTCTCGGATTTGCAAAACGTTTCGGTAAACATTTCCAAAACGTGGTCATGCAAGATTAGGAAAATCGCTACACCAAGTGTCCAAACTTGTTTCGAGAGAAATACAATACAAGCAAATTATAAACGTAAACAATATATAATAAAACGTAACATAAACGTAAGTCATGTGAACAATCTTGTTTTGTTTTTGATATACGGAAGTTATTACATATTGTACAAAAGTAGCGTGCGGTGCTCTTTATTCTATATGCAAATGTAATTTATATTTTGTATTGTTTTCTGTTTTATATTGCTATTTCTGTAGTTCATTTCTTAAGCTTTCAAAGCACTGATTGTTCTACAGCACTAATTTCATCAGTCAGTTATCTCGATTAAATGCGGCTTGTTTTCAACCAATGTATCTGACGCTGCAACACCCCATCCCTATTCTCATCTTGTAATCATAGAGGAATAATGGTTACCGATTGTTGCCCTACAAAAACCGCAAAGGTCTAGCAGTTAGAGCGTTCGATCTTTAGCTGTTACTGGGGGTCTCAACAACTGCAGCTCTACTTCTTAGCACTGAGAATTAAGAAATAGCATGGAGCTGGTGGGCTCACAAAGCTGCCAGTCATCCGAAGGCTGGTACTACTAATGCAACGCATATTGGCCCAGAGTTACAAAACGACTAGCCCCATTTTACGCTCATTCCAGACATAGGATATCTTTAATTTATTTTTACTATAAAATTATTTTTATGACTATGCGTTAAGTTACTTCTATTCTTACTCTCATTGCTGTTTGCTAAAAACACAATCAAGGCCATTTTTAAAACCTTGCTATCAGATCAAAAAGAATACAGTATCAACAATGCTTCGCCGTTCAAACAAAATAATGAGACTCAAATGAACCAAAGCACTAATACCTTAATGCAGAAATCAAATCAAGGCATCAAAGAAATTCCAGTTAACCAAATTCTCTCTTCCTACATTGATTCAACGTTTGCAGATGTTGTGTTTTGCAGACAGAGTCCACACGTGGGACTTGAAGCAAGTTATCGCTTCGAAGAGGCCTATTTATGTTGATTTAACGTCACTGGACGTTAAAATTATAAAAAAAACACTTTCTTTTAGAAATGTATATTATGATGGCAACAACATTTACTGTCCGCACACTTTGCTGCCAGAGGTAGACGATTTTCATCAATTGCCCATGACGCCGCAGGAAATCTTCCGCGATCTCGTGCCATATTGTCACGTGACACAAAATACCAGGTCGCTGAATGACTGGTCGATGTCTTTGCTCTGCTACTAGACCTGGGTTCAATTCCACGTTGGGTAATACCAAAACTTTCAATGATATGGGTAACGATTGTTTTTTTAATCCCATAGAATTAATGGGGGTGTTAATGTGGTCACATCAAAAATGTAATATCAAAAGTGAACAAGATACGAAAATAAAAAGCTCTTGATGGTTGTTCAGCCACAAAAATCAACCAAAGCTAATCACTATCATCATCTCTTATTATTTCAACACAACCATTTTACACTGGGCGCCACAAATCCAGCAAAATAAAAAGCAATAGGCCTACAATGCAAACAAGTTGAAAAGCAAAAAAATCTATAAATATAGTGAGCACCAGTTTTAAATTCAGTTGCATATAGGTTTCCAAACAGCAAATCAGTCGTTTTTTACCCTCTGTACTTAACACATTCTTACATTCAACGGCGGTAGACGTTGAATCAAGGTCGTCGGACTACTCGGCACACGACAAGAGCAAATGCTTCAACTCACCAAGTAGGCCTACATTTCAGCAACTGCCAAGTTAGCAAATGAGATTTACGTGCTCACGTCAGACTTGCTTGGTCATCACTTGCCAAACTGAATTTGCTGACTTGTGACATGCCACGTTTTGGCTTGCTCAGTTGTTACATGCCACGTTTTGGCTTGCTCAATTGTTACTATAGCTCAGTTTCATCGTTTACCAACTTCAGCCACTTGCTCAAATGTGGCTAGCTCAGGTGTCACGTGCTTAGTTGTCGCTTGCTCAGTTCACAACTGCTGACTTGTAGGAGACTCTTGAATTAATATAAAAATCGACTGATTTGCTGTCTGGGATTTGTGCAATTAAGGGCGATATGACTTGACAGAAAATGAACGTGAGAATCTGAATAAGAATCTGCTTGCAATGTTGCTGTGTCTTCCGGTTCTTCCCTGAAAGAGCAAGAGCAATGGTCCTCTTTCCAGGCTAATCCATTTGCCTTGCTGATCTGTGAAGTAAAACATGATGGTTTATTTTTTACTAGTACACGAATGTTTGACACTTTTTGTTCATCTAAACAGGTCATTTTTCATTGATTTAATGTCTATAAACGGTGGTATGTCCTTGTGTAAGACGCTGAATGAAACATCACAGCCCTTATTGTGTGCTTGCCCGTCTCGAGACCTGAGAGAAATGGCGCCCCACTAAATTTATCAAACTTATGATGACGGGATTCTATGGTTTGAAGACAAATCGTCGAAATATATTTACCACAATAATTCATGGTTAAATAAAGGCGAGCCTAATAATTGACCTTTGTTTACAATAAAATGTTCTTGTTAATTTTCATTCTAAAATAAGCTTCTTTGTATTTGCGCGAGCCTTTTCTTTGTTAGTCCTAAGGTTGAAAAGGTCAGGGTTAAGGGCCTAAAGCATATTTAGCGATGGCAGTTTAGAGCCCACAGTAGGCTGATTTGTTTAAATCCAATAGCCAAAATTGCCTTTCTCACATTGCTTCAACGTCAGGAGACGTTTACCAACGTAAAAACACAAATTTATAAGCTGAACTATGACTATACCTTCCATTAAGCCGCTGTGAATTGCAGCAAAGCACACTGAGGATTGCGCCGCGTACCAACGATCTCCCCATAATGGGAGCGACTTTCGCATTTTAGCGGCTATCCTGATGCACTCCACAGGGCAGTATGTGTACATTTTTGCTCCTCGGGTGTTCATAGTAAGTGATAGAGTGTTGGCATCACTCCCTCGAATGTTGCAACCTAGAATAACAATTTTCAGTATAATTTATAGAAACATAATGTTGTTTTTAAATTAAATAACAAATAAATAAATTTAAGTGGATGAAGCAACTAATTGATTGAGACAGAAGTTTCCAGACAGGAGTTCACTACACCTCGGAGTACGTGATAAGTTTTAAAAGGGCCCTTAAATGCATTGATCTTAGAAAACGTTTGCGAAAAATAGGCAACGAAATCTTTATATAGAAAAGTAACTTTTCAAAATTTTAACTCAAAGTTGCTTCTTGAAAGTTGAAGGTCCGCAAGCTTAAAACTTTTTGAAAAGTGTTCTTGATTACAGCAAGGTCGAAAGATGTTAAAAAAGTTGTTTTGTGAAATGCGGGCAATAGTTTTTTATTTGCAAGCCTAAAAATGTTAACAATTTTAACCAGTTAAAAGCATTCAGTCATAGTTACAATACTTCATAAACAAACAACACGTTAGATCAGTTACACGTACGCAGATGACCGCACAATGCTGTAAACGGCTTTTAAAAGAAGGCTTTCTTAATTTTTAGATTTTTTTAACTGACTTTTAACTACTGTTGTTTCTTTCAAAAACAATTATTGAGGAAGCAGATCCATTGTCATTTTATTCTACAAAGATCTTGCGGGTAGAAAAAAGAGCCGTAAATTCCACATTAAAACCACTTTGTTGCAAAGCATAGCTTTCTCCCATAAAGTTATTATCTTTTTTGTGGTATAAACAAACACGAAAATACAAAAAGGTTCAGCTTACTGAATTCTATCGACTCTTCAGGCATTGTAGACTTCCAATCTTTGAACATAATACCTCTTCTCCACAGATTGCTAGGATGGGGCAAGCTTTGTATCCCATATCGCTTACTGGCTTCGTAATGACGATATTCCCTTGTTTTTTTCACATAGATTTTACCCCCAGTGGAGGCTATAAAAAGAATACCGTACTGTAATCTCAACATAAGCATTACTTAATTTAATTAATCTAGCATTAGAGCGTCTTTCTTTTAATGCATGTAGGTAGGTACTTAAACCTAGTTACCTATAATCCACCACTAACAGATAGCCTACCGCTTTATTCTTGAATATATTTATCTTTAAGAGCGATAGTTTAACGCCATTATCAACTCGTTACGTTTCAAATTAAAACACAGTTGTTTTTTGGTTTAAGAATTCTAGAACAATGGCAGCTCTGATTACCGCCTGAATCGGATGTAAGGTTCTGGTACCAAACGTATGGTACCAGTCACAAAATTAAGAGTTTCAGTCTAAGCTTTGATCGTTTTGATTGAAATAAAGTCCTCTCACGCAGCAAATAACGATACAATTGAATACAACATCCCTGTAGAGAACCAGTCCTTTTAACTCTTTTTTTACAATGTAGAAAAAGCTGATTTTTAGCTGGGTATTCTTGCTTCCATTACTCACCATTAATGCGTCCAGCATGTATTGCCGCCGCACAGATACTCGAATCCATTTTGTACACATCAATGCCCCAAATACGATAGGGACTCCGATGACAATTTGGAGGGCATGTCGCCATAAACTCCTCCGGTTTCATGATCGAAGCCCGCGAATTACAATCGATGCCAACTGGACGTACAAACGTTGTAAGATACCAGAACGATACTCGGTTAAAAGCAACTTTTTGTATGTTACTAATTACTTAGGCACAAGGGATTCTCATGTTTTAAACCACCCTTTGTTTTTTAATCTCATTCTGGTTACATAACTATGCATAACTTACAATTACATTCAAATAGTCCACAACTTCTTTTAGCACTTTTTTGTTATTTCAAACAATTAAGTTTTTAAATAACCTAATGCTGCTAAACACGAGTTTAGTATCTGCATCTTGGCTCTTTTGGCTATTTTGTGATTAGATCAGCAAGGCGTTTCAAACATTCTTTTTTGCTTTCAAAGATCCCAAAAATTCTCGTCACATAAATCTGCTACGAACAAAAAAAATGCAAAAATTAATATGCATTTCATCATCGTAGCCTACTTACTTCTTGGAATTGTTGCAAATGTAATCGTAACGAACAAAGCAACAAAACTTAGTAAAACTTTCCAGTCAAACATATTTCCAAGAGGATTCTGTAAGCTGCTAGATTTAACTCTGGCAATCAGACACTCTACTTTCACATCAATGACTAAATTGTTTATGTAGAGATTTTGCAGTTCATTTGTAAACTGCATCCATTACAGTCGTGTCCTTTTTTGACTTAACGAGAGTCTGATTCTCATAATTGCGTTTTGTTCTAAAGATTTTTATCACAGGATTGAGGTGGCAAAGTGAAACCTGACATTTCATTATTTACAAACGAAGTCGTGGCGGACCGGAATGGTCAGTTTCATGACCAAAATAATTGAAGGGTTATGTGCGGTAGATGACTGGACATCAGGGCAAGCATTGTACGTGGCTGTAAACGTGGTCTTGCCCATCTATCTTCCCAGCTGGCAAAATCTGTCATTTTTACATTGGTTCAACGTCTTCAAAGTTTGGATTAGGGTGAAAAATCGCACTGTGCTGGGAAGGTCACGACAGCAATGATTTGAGTCATAGTTGCATCGATTGCCGTTGGATGTGAATTTAAATTCACTGAAGGCAGTGTTGTGCCTCACAGCAGAAATCGTAGAAGTTTTGAAGTCTGCAGACGTTGAATCAATGAAAAAAAAAATTATTTGCTAACTGGAATTTTACCATAAACACCAAAAAATTATCTTGCAACTAGGCAAAGACCTTCTTATGTCAAAGCAATCCAACGTCTGTATAATGTGAAGCTAAAGCTCACTCAAGGAGCCCAGACAGCAAAATCCGCTATTTTTTTACATTGATTCAGCGTTTGCAGACGTTGAATCAATGTAACCATTTTGTAACTATTTATTACTGCAACTATTTTGTGTTTTAAACATAGGCGTAACTAAATCCAACGGTGCTTTCCACTCAGTTTCAGAAGCAAATATTAGCAGTCCATTAAGAAACTGTGAATTGAAGCACGCTCGTAAAATTGTCCTTTAAAATATTTATTTTCCAACAAACAAAATCCACTCAAGTAAAATTAGGTAACAAAAGCAGGTTTGCTAATTGGATTTTACCAACTTTGGTTTAGTTCAGTATGGGCTTGACAACTCATATTTCAAACTTGTCCCAAAAATAGCACCGGAACAGCAGACGGGGACAGAAGTGCAGCTGTTTGAATGCACGCTTGACTTAATAAAGTGCTGGCATTACTAATGGCTTCTGTCAAGAAGAGAATCAATTAAAATTGTTCTACTGCAACTTTCACATTTTTTTATGCAAAAAATATAGGCAGACACTAGAGACACCACGCAGTGCCGGATTAACCATTAGGCAAAGTAGGCACGTGCCTACAGGCCAGTCAAAAATCCAGGCCACTTTAAAATCAATAGAAATTTAGTCATGTTTCCAAAATAATTATTTTTTAAACTAATAAGCATTTATCTTAATAGCTCTGTTTTTCTACTAGATGAAGCAAAAATCGTTCACAACTGAAACGAATTAAAGACGTTAACGATCAATAATGTGTCAACAACGTCTTGGTACACTGGCACTTTTGTGTATTGAAAACGATCTACTCCGTAAGATTGACCTCCAGAAACTAGTTAACGCGTTTTCAATCGCAAAAACGCGCGATGTTGTTATTTAGTTAGGCATACGACCAAGTTTTTGCACGGTACCCTGTGTTATAGTTGCAACAACGATCTTTGTGACAATGATTTGGCAACACTGATAATTCTAATTTTTTTAGTTGGCAACCCTGATTTTCGGGCAACTTATAAAAAATGCCTACTGGCCAGCAGACCCTTAATCCGGCACTGGACACCAGTTTTTACGGCTAGCTCACCAGAGGTGATTTATCCCTTTGCTGCCATGTCATTTCTGTTCTTGTTTTCAACGCTAGTCGGATTGATCAATGAGACAAACACATGCACGATCAAGAAACCATGGTTATGCTCTCGCTTTAAAAAAAAACTGTCGTTGAATCTAGAGCAGAACAAATTGAAAACATTTTTTTCATACAAATAAATGTGGCAAAATTAACAGATTGAGCTATTTGCGAAAGCACTGCATCGCTAGCAGCAAGCTCAGATTGCCTATCTCTACAAAGCCTACTGGAGTTGCTTTCAAGGTTATTACAAGTTGTTGAAATTGCCAGAATTAAGCTTATAGAAAGGTTGAAAATAGGTATTTCTACAATAACTTTTTCTAAATAGGCCTATTTCCGTTTGGTTGTCATACTAATGACATTTAAGTGTTCTTTTGAAAATGAAATAAAGAACCTTTTTGCTATTTTTGAACTTTTCTTGACAAATTTACTTAAGATAGCACAATGATTCATGCGACAAGACTTTGGTGCCGGTACCAAACTCATAGGTCATGCTCTCAGAAGAAAGAAGTTTGAAATTACTTAAAAAAATTAGATTTGAAACTCACCACGCTTGGAAACCAAAAGTTGTTACTGGCAACAGATTTTTTTAGAATTCAAATAATTTTTTAACAAGATTTCTCGCTTCAAAAAACCTCGCTGTAGCCACGTGGCGGTTACATTAATTTTGACGTTTTTGTCTCGTGTAGAAGAAATAAGAAATTATAGAGTCAGAAACGTTTCAATCATATTCAAATTGTGTGTGTGCATGTATCCAGTAGTGTTGATAGTGGGGGACCAGGGGGTACTTTTTGTCACGGGCTCTGGATGATTTTAGGAGCTAGTAGTTTTTCCAAGGGGTCTGGAAACTTGAAAAGAATACCGCGTATTCTTTATTGCGATTTTCTAAGAATTTTCTTGGTTTGACACTTGAGGATCTCATTGTTACTGGTCTCAAGTTACCCTCCCAACGCCTTGCATGTAACTTACATGTAACTCTCAACGCCTTGCATGTAACTTGCATGTAACTCCCAACGCCTTGCATGTAACTTGCATGTAACTCCCAACGCCTTGCATGTAACTTGCATGTAACTCTCAACGCCTTGCATGCATGTAACTACAATATGAAAGGTGTGCATTAGATACCACACAAGCGTGCAAATGTTGTCATACCAATAACCAATATTACTGTATATTAAAATGAAGCTTTGTTTGAGGCTGTACAAATATCATATAACGCAGTTGCAGAAAAGAGGAAATTTGTTAAAACAGTCATTTTGAGTCTTTGTAGGGTGAAGACAAACGGCATATGCTGGGTAGGGGGTGAAGAGGCCAGTGAATAATGTTATGTTATATCTAAACTACCTCTTACCATTCTGAGTGAAACACATTTAGAAAAGTGCGACTTGAAGAAATCAAGGTTTGAGTTATTTTTTATTATCACAAGTTAATCACAATCGTTGAATCTTCGTCTGATATTTCGATAAAAGCGGTAGACCTGGTCATTACTCCTATAATCGGTTTTGATCAGGGCCTCTGAGAGAAATTTTCACTAGGGGTACGAAGAGTCATTCGGGACCCCCCTCTCACTCCGGGCCCCCTTTGTCTAGGATAAAGCGCGTGATGTTTGCTTAAGCGTATTGCACACCATACAGCACTTTATTGCAAATTGGACATATTTCTTTTAAATGTAGCCTATAATTATTCCTGATGACACTATGTCGTGTCGAAAACGTTAGATTTAGTAGTTTTTCTTGATTTTTCTATGTGTTTAATAAAAAATGTTAAATCTGTTAACGTTACTGAGTGTTATATGTATCTGCTACAACAAGTCAAGCTCTGTATCAAGGCTCAAACATAACATCTTGTTAAAACATAATCAAATTAATCATCTGACCAATAACCTTTCTTCATTAACTTTTGTATTCACCACATGCCTAGCAAAGGTGAACGAAGTCACTTTTTTGACTCCGGATCCGCTCCTCCTCCGAAAGTATTAACTTCGGCTCATGCTCCAACTCCGAAATTCATTTTGAAGTGGAATAAGCTTGAAACTACCTTTTTCAAATAGTTTTTAAAAAACAAAAAAGCCTAAAAACACAAGGACTTTTAAAAAAAAACCCGGATTTTTCTCAACCCTACTTTTGCTACACTATACCCCCTCGGACAGGAGAATAACCAACATTTATGATTTAATTTAGGGTGCTTTTAACGGAACATTTTTGCACATAAAGCATTAAATCACCATTTTGGCCTTTTTTGCTAAATTACGGGCCCCCCCAAGGACTAACGAATAAAAATTTTTATGCTTGAATTTAGTTGTTTAGGATGGTTTTAACCAAAAAATGTTGCGCATAAACTATAAAATTACAATTTTGGGCCCCCCAACAATCACAGGCCTGGGCCCTCAAGGGTACGCCGTACCCTCCGTACCCCCCTCTCATAGGCCTTGGTTTTGATACAAAACATTTAAAGTCAAACGACGGAAATAGATAACACATGGCGGCGGCATTTCAAAAACCTGCTAATTTTAATACAAATAGCCTACTTTAAGGTCACAAGGAATACGCAAAACGTTAACATGACAAAAAGGCAAAGTATTTCATTTAGTATTATAATGATTATGACTAATCTTCTCTGGTTAATAAAAAATATTTTGGATAGTGACAATCCAAGTTTTAAATACAAGATAACGTGTTTGTTTTATTCAAACAAATGTTGGAAAACAAATTGTTTTGTGGTTGCTTCACTGTTCAAGGCTATAACAATGTCCAATGTCCGTGATGAGCAACGAAGTCTCGACGATGAATTGGACACAGAGGCCGGTTCATTTATCAGGTGTCTTATTTTTGGAAGCACGTTTGATAAGAATAATAACTGTTAAATTATGAAAAATTATTAGCGTTAAAATGATATGTATTGCGAGTTGTAAAAATATCAAATACTTTCGTTGGGAAGCAGATAAAGTTGCTTTTCATTCTCTGAACCATGTAGAGCCAGCACTG
Organism: Aplidium turbinatum; assembly: GCF_918807975.1. NCBI lineage: Eukaryota > Metazoa > Chordata > Ascidiacea > Aplousobranchia > Polyclinidae > Aplidium > Aplidium turbinatum. The sequence goes on along the minus strand of NC_137484.1, from coordinate 19,369,454 downwards.
TTACGCACATATTCACAAATACTGAACTATTTTAACTAAAAAAGATAGCCAAACAAATGGACGGGGTTAGTGAAAAACACACTTCTGTCTTCTGCAACGTGAAAACATTTCCACAGTATTGTTTTGTTGAAGACTTTCATAACCTGAAGATTTTCATGAACTGAACATTTTCACCAGGATAGAGTTGCTCTCATACATATTCCAACTTGCCCCGCGTAAGATTTGTGGTAGCATTGCTGAAAAGCATAACCTTGAGTCACGACTACAATATAAGCTGCGAGAATACATACATGACGATTAAACTTCAAAAGGAATTCGGTTCGACACCTCTCGAGAGCACATAGCTGTGCCATTGACAAGACACTTAATCACATGCTTAGGTAAATTCGAAGATTTCTTAATTGTTCTTTTATTTTGTAAACCTCCTAGTACAAAGCATAGACGTAGAAAAAATAAAAATGATTCAAGAACAACCCAAATTTAAGTTTTAGGCAGTTAGTTCTTTGTTCTATTGTAATTTCGTAATTAGAATAAAAGTAAGGGATTTGCTGAATTGTAATTAGAAGCGCTTGAGCTGGTTACATTTGTGGCAATACAAGACAAAAAATATACAAGATGTTGTTAAACAGAAAAGCAGTTAAAAGTTGTGCTTTTGTGGAATTAACAGTATTTTTATATTTATATTCAAAGAACTGCAAAGTTACTCTACAAAAAGCGCCAACCTTTCCACAGGAAGGTTCTCAACAATTTCGTTTCGTTAAAAAATCCTAGTTTTAGTTACGAAAGTTTGTGGTAGCTTTGTCACGTCATATTGTTTGTGACAGCAAAAATGTTTACACTGGATAGTCTCAATAAAGGATTTAAAGAAAAACAAGTGAAATCGTGCTTCAAATTTTGCAAATAAAGACGGCCTTCTAAGTTGAGCAATGGTAGTGTCTGCGACATATCTCCCTTACTGACAGAGTGTATTCATGAAAACAGTTATAAGTTGTTGCGTATGTACTGTATTTTGGTAAAACAATTTTTGTCAATGTTTGAAGATTCAATTTTGAGATATCCTTGGTACAAATCACACAAGACTGATGCAGAGCAACGCTTTGTCATAGACTGTGTGCTGTAGGTTTATGTTCCGTTCATTTAGAACACGCATCTTATAGGAATGGAAGTTTGGTCGCACAGTAAAACGAAATTAAATGAAAATGAAACCAAACTTTATAGGTTGATGCACCGTAACAAATTTAGGAAAATTTGAACTTTTCAAAATGTAACATATTTATTTTAATATGCATGTCTAATTTTCATTTTAATTTATTTCTCATTAATTTTTGCCATCCTTGACTGAAAGCAATAGTTTTGAAGCTGAAGACGTAGCACATGGCGAATCTCAACAACATTTAACGACCGAATAATAAGATAGTGGCCGTTACACTACGTGACGCTAATCGAAAAATAAATTTGATAACTACGTCCACTCACCTGGGAGGGTGGTATGCTGAGGTTGCTGGAACGTATGTGTCACGCTTTTCGCGCTTCAAGTCACGGAATGAGCCAATTATCAAGACTAGACTGGAAATCAAGGCTGTAGAAGTATATTAAAGTTCAAAAATTTATTTTTATAACTGCAGACAGACAGGACAAAAATTTACTTTTATAAATTTTTCATGGCGAGTTTAGATGGAAGTTTATGACATACCTTGCAGTTTCTATGCCAGCAAATATGGTGAGTATATTAAAGTTTATATATCATCGCCAAGGTGATTAGTATCGTGACACAGCATAAACTGATGGAATAACAGGCAGAAAAGTTTTTGTGGTTATTATTATGATGAGTAATAGGTCTAGATGTTATAAATAAGGTTTAGAGAATGTAGCCTACCGTGTAAATTTACAAGGTGATACTTAAGAAAAGCACATCATTTAAATAAATATAAACGAATTTATTTTCATACAAATCAGTTCAATCATAAACAGCTAAAAATCGATTTCGATCAGCTAGCAGCTAGATCATCTTTAGATAAGCTTATTATTCATTTATTTTAATAAATAAACTAATTATTTAAATAAACCATTATAAATCACTGCGTATATGGCATATTTTGGGCTTCGAAGCGGCGGAGCTGCAAAATATTTTTCTTCAGTTAAGTTTGTGGGTCAGCATGAGCAAACTTTAAATGCAACACTATTCAACCTGAGGATCATGAAACTTCATTAAAGGGTTGGAGCGGATTTGAAAACGGTTTGGTGTGTTATTTGCCCTTTTGCCTTCAATCGATTCAAACTGCTATTTTATTTTAAGCATTTAGCAATAAAAAAAGATATTTTCATTTGCACTTTAAATATCAAATTTATCAGTCAGAAAGAATTAATTTTCAAACATAATGTGCTCTGATTCTGTGTTGTTTACCTTTTTATTGCCGAGTTAAATAGGTCTGCATAGGTCATTATTAACACTAACAAATCAAAACATTTGTTGTTGAAGTCAAAAAATTATTTTTATAAAAATTGAGTCAAAAATGTTGCAGAAATATCTGTATAAAAGTTTTTGTATTTTTCATTAAATTTGGTAAATTAGCCAATTATCAATTTTACGTCTTTCAACCTAAAATCTTTTCAAAATCAAAATTATCTCTTAGTAAGTTTTTTAATTTGTTATCCGAGTCAGCTTTGTAGTAAAAAATCGTTGCAGACTCACTCAACAAATTTTCAAATTGTAGAATCCATGTATTACGATGGACTTGTGTAAAGTTTGTAACAAGGCTTCAATTAGTTAAAAGTATCAGCTGCGTAGCCGAGTGGTGAGAACCCTTGAACGGCAATCGAAAGGGCGCCGGTTCGACACCGCTCAAGAGCATGCGGCTGTGTCTTTGGCAGGACACTTAAAAGGCATGCCTGAAGGTGGACACGAAGATTGGCTTCCTTGCCTTCCCGTCCACTTAATCTAAATCTTCAACCGCCGGGTGTAAGCCTGGATACGACAAACAAACAAACAAAAACAAATAAGTTAAAAGTATGGCTTGAACTGGTTGCAATTGTTACTGAAAAACTTCAAAGGTATTGTCTCAACACCCTTTTTAACTTACAGATTCCAGAAATAATCCAGCCAATGTATAAACAAGATCCATATTCATATTTAAACGAAGCGTGTTTGTATTCAGGGTTGTAAAACTGCTTTTGAAGCTCAACACCGAACCAAATTGTCGCAGTCATCACACAAGCACCTGCGTTAGAGTTTCTTTCTACACCACCAGATAGTACTTTAATTCATAAATTTCAAATCTTAAAAAAGGACGTAAATTCAGCTTTGATGTTTTAACCCATAGGCCAGGGGTGACCAGCAAAGAAACAGCATATATAAACTTTCCTTTCATGGGACTCTTTTTATCAATGATGCAGAAATGCAGACAAAAAGCTGATGTTGTATATTGCGTATTTCTGACATGAAGTTGCATGAAGTATTTTCAGTTTTCATTGCATAACCCCATTTATCTGCTTTGTTAATTTGTTAGCACTAATTAAACTACATTTGTGCCATAAGTGTGGAGTTATTCATTTTAAAGTTTTCACTTTTGAGCTTTATACTCCCAAACAAAAATATATTTTTGACTAGACTTTAATTTCTATCCAAAAAGCTTTTGAAACATGAGCGTATTTTTGGCCACCCCTGTTCTAGACACGCAAGACCAGACAGCAAAACTTTAAGACAAAAACTCGAAATTAAACATGTTCAAACCACACACAGTGTCCAAAAAGTAGACACTTGTGCAAGAAAAAATTACATTTTACAACACCAACAAGTGAAAACAAGTGGGTAGCTCAATAGAAAAGATGATTTGAGAATTGCAAAACTTAATTAACATGTAACGAAATCTGTACATACACAATTTCAATTGCGAAAATACAAAAACGTGTCAGCCATCGCATTTCAACAGACTAATGGTTCCAAAAAGCTCCCCTTAACAGTTGATCATAAAGGCACATGCAATAATCTTGGATTAAATTAAAATCGCACAGTCTGATAAGAAATGCAAATCAACTACAGTTGCGTCATGTCTGCTGAGCGCTAAATTATTTCTAAAATAGATTGCAATGATTTTACTTCGCTGTTAAACGGGTGCTTGGTGCTACACAGCATGTAAGCTAAGATTGAACTGATGGGTGTTTGCATTGACTAATATTATCATTCTTCATCAAAGTGCACTCAAGCAACGAGTGTTTGTTTCAAACAATTGCTTTTGTGCAGTGCACAATGCACATCAGTCTTTGTGAAATGTCTGAAAATGGCCAGCTAGATGACGTATATAGCCGAAAACGTTCACAGGTTTAGTTTCTTGATAAAATGACGAACGCTGGGTCGTAACTTGGTTTTGTTTGCGTGTGGTTGAACTGCTTTATTTGTATTGCATCGAAGTCGCTTATTATCAGGAGGACAATTCTGACACACGCGGTAACTTCAAAGGAAATGTGGTAGACGTTTTATTAAATGTTTCCAAAAAAAGTGTTATCTGTGAGACCAATTTTAGTAATTTTATGGGTAACACCAATCAGATTTGTGGTATTAAACTACTTTAATACTGCGTTAAAACATAGCTTCAAGTTATGTTTGAACAATAATATTTTGATTTGATTTTTTCACTTACCAAGAAGCATTGTAACCCAACCAATGTACAAACAAGCTCCAAATTCGAACTTGAACTCTCTGTTGCCGTAGATGGGGCTGTAATATTCATTTGTCACCCTCCAGGCAAACCAGGACACTGCACCCCCGCATCCTATGCCTGTTGTGAGATTAACATGCATTCAAGCGCTAATTACAGCGCAACAAATTTACGTCCTTTTACATTGAATTCAAAGTTTAAATACGTTGAACCAACGTTAACGAATCAAGCAAACTGAACTCATCAAAATTTGTTGATGAAACGCAAGTTCAATGTGTTTATACTTTGAAGCAACGTAAACCAGCAGCTTTTGTCCAGTTTGATTTGTCGGCTTGTCAAAGTATAATTTGAGTGCAAAAGCCTGCAGTGATTGAATTAATGCATGGTTGCAATAGTGCTGATAGTAAAACCAAGCATACAGTGCTTCCCACAGCAATAAAAGAGTTTATATTGTTTTAATCATCTGCAGGACCTTGAGCTTTTAGAAATGCAGCTTTCCACAACGTTTTGTTGAACAATCCAAAAACCGAGAAGGAATGGAAACTAATTAGCTAAAAGGATTGGTTACAAAGTAGACCAGAAATGAAACTATTTGTATCACAAATAGCCAAAAAATGTTGACGTCACAGTTTTCGTTGCTTAAGACTGAAAATGCAATTCTTGTACAGAAAGTGTTTATGTCTTTTTAAAAATTCATTTTCACAACTTTCCAGATTTGCATAAAATCTGCAGATGTTAAATGTAAAAGCGATTGATCTGCAGTCTGGGGTGTTGATATAATCTTTTTTTTACGTTGCAACTGCTTTTGTTGAAGCAACTTAAACTCACATCAATTAAGGTCCTGCAGAAGACAAGCAACAAAAACGCTTTTGGACAAAGATCTAACCAGCTAGAAGGAAAAATCCTCCGGTCACAATGCCAATGATCGGCTTGCTTTTAGCATCGTTATCGATCATGGTGGAACAACGAAGACTAATCATTCCAACCACTAATCCAAACAGCGATAATATCACTGCTGCTATCATTAAAGCTCTTTGGACTTGCAGATCAGCTAAAGTTATATTCATAAATAGGTTTTAGGTTAAATTAATTTAATTTTGTTAGCGCAATGTAAACATGACACGCATTAATAACAGAACGTTTGGCCATCCAATCAAAATGGATGGTCTCAAAAGGCAAAAAGGTTACCTCAGTCTGCTCACATTCATGGATTTTTGTTACATATTTGATCGATCTGTGCAGTAAAAAGTACAGAAAACTTTAAACGATATTTCTTGCAGTGGTTTTCAATCTTTTTGAACTACGACCCAAACTGATAACCGCACGTGACCAAATAAACCTCTTCAACCTACTTTGATTCAAATGCATGAGACAAAGTGACAGGACAATTTGCAATCAATCACGTTTCATCGCTCAAACTACATTGAGACCAAATCAAATAGGTCCAAATATGCGGAGAGTTCCATTAAACGGAGTAAAGTGCACAGCAGTTAGACTCGAATTAACGGAAAAACAATCCATGTCTGGTTAAGCAGGTTTTGCCATGTTTAAAAATGCTCTCACTCTTAAGACGGATAAAAAAACAGGATTGTCTTACTGTACAAACATTGAATCAACGTCTGCACTTTGCAGGCAATTAATCAACACATAAAAAACGGATATTGCTAGCTGGAGATAGGTCTTAAATTGAGGTTTCTAAAAAGGTATAAAAAGTCCTTTTGGTGATAGCGATGTTTCAGTTTGAAAACCACTGCTCTCATACATCACAACTAATATTGGTGTTTGACTCAAACATGAATAGTTGACTTATATAGCCTACAGTAGAATAAATTTAATAAATAAAATGAACAAACCAGCCAATAAGCAACAAACTCCTGCGCCAATGCCAACTCTGTCATTGCATTTGGTTCCAGGGGTAACCATGGTGGTGCATTCCAAAGTTAGAATCGAAAGAAGAAGGCCAATAAACGAGAGCAGAGTGGACCCGCACATCAAAGCACGGGAGACTTGGATGTCCACTGAAGAAGTGGTCAGATGCGTTTAACAAAAATGATGTTCAAGAAACAAACACAAATTTGTTCTTGCGTGTGTTAACAAAGAAGGTCCAAAAATTGATGAAAAAAGTTGCATAAAATTAATCCCTTAACCACAAACCAATGAAAATCCACCAACGAACAATGTTTGAAGAAATTACTCTAACTACATTGCGATCTGAATGTTACATTAAACTATTAGTCACTGAAGTACTTTCTTATAAACACGCTACAATTATCGGCATCAACTTTCAAAACCAAACCAAACTTACAAGCGACAGACAAAATGCTTGTATCGAAGCTATCGCAAGAGTATGCCCCTGGCACAGAAGAGGAACACCTCACCCAAATTCCTTGATAGATATTCTGGCCGGAAAGATATTGCACAGTGGACACCGATGAATTTCGAATCCATTCTGGATAAAGAGTCACCAACAAACACCCAACAAATACTAAAGTTGCAGTGAAAGATGCCACAGATTTTACTTCTGCCATTTTAAAAGTTAAAACTTTGCTACGCAAGAGTTCAAGGAGCACCTCACGTCTAAGAATAAAAATTACGTTATGAGAGAAAGGTTAATGTAGCAAGAAAGAAACGTTTGATTATAATGACATTTTAGTTAGCAAAATCTATATTTGTGTTATTGATTTGAGGTTAGATTACTTTTCCAACGTCTGCTAAAGTTTGTTTGAAAATAGGTTTGTCAATGAAAAAGTGATAGATTTTGCTCACTCAAAATATGCCTGTACTTTCCACTGCTTCGCAGGCTATGTTGGAAAATGGAGCTGGAATACGCACTGGAAATATGCGGCTCATTTCCAGTGCTTCAAAGGCTATGCTAAGACTACTATCAAGGATATCTAAAGAAGGGGATACAAAGGCTCACAGCGATTGCCTTATTCTCACGACACTAAAAGGGCGGTAGTTGCTACTGTGTTAAACATGCGGTTGTTTTTTGAAATTGCAAAAAGTTTTGTAGTGCAGCTGATACAGTCAGCTACAGAAGACATTTAGGAAATGTTATGTAGAGAAAATTTGTTTGGAAAGATAGTTGAAAGGTGACTAGTAAGGAGTTTTACTTAACAAAATCTTTGCGGTAGGCAAGATGTAAAGCAAGTATAAGAGTAGTTGAATTACAAGTAACTGTAGGCAATGAGCATGCAGTGAATATCCAGGCTTGATACTAATAGCGTAATGCAGGTTATCATAACAAGTTTTAACTTCCGGTGCCAATTGTCGTTTTACGATAAACAGAGATTATTTATGATAAAAATATGATAAATAAACAAAAAAATTATGATAAACAGAAGTCCTTCTATTGTCAGACGTAATAAAAGCCTTCGTATCCCCTTTTTTAGATATCCCTGCTACTATTGCTACAGCAGCAAGACTACAAGCTCTGAGAAAGTTGGTTTCTGACCAAAAAGAGAGAAAAAGCTTCACAAAGTGGGTGCTAAGCTGTTTGATTGATTGTTTTGCACAAGACCTTGTGATTTGAAAGTTCAATTTCAATTCAAATTTCATAAAAAAGTCTGTAATCACGTTAGGCACTTTGTTGATGAAGCCCTAAGAGGAAAATTAACTGCAAAATCGCCATTGAGTTAAAGCGCGGGTCACATTGTCAATGTCCGCAATAACACTGAGGCATGGTGTGCTATTTTGCTGATATTTTTTTTTTTTCTGAATTGTGTCTAATTAATGTTGAAGCCTAATGTAGGCTACGAACAATTTTTCAAACAGCCCACGTACAAAACAAACCTTTATTTGTTTAATTTTTATTTCAAAACGCAATTTGTCAGAGGATTTTTCAATTCTTTAGCCGAGACAACGTATTCCTGGGTTGGGCATTCGCTTCCCTTGTTTGTTTTTAAAACTAATGAAACGCGGATGTAATAATAAAACTGATTATCATGATTACAGCATCTGTGTAATTTTTAAATTAATTCTTGCTTTACATGCACGGAAAAGCTGGTCAGATAGCCAAGTTTCTGCAATATCTGCTCGAACGCAGCTGACCTGAGCTAAATAAGTGGAAGGAATTTTTTCTTGCCTTATTTCACAACTTGATTTTTAACAAAACATGCTAACTCCTATTTCATCTACTGATGAAAGATTTTTACTGCGACATAAAAACGCTATTTGTACTTTGCATTCAAACAAAGAAAAATTTCTGCCTCATCATTTTAGTGCAATGCCAAAAAAAGATTGGGTCCTGGATATGACGTAATAAAGCAACCTAATGTCATCGCAATTGCAAAAAATGTCGCAACTATGAATCTAAATATTTGATTCTATTCTACAACCGATTTAAATTTCAAAAAACAGGAAGTGAAGTAATTTGCCAACCTTTACTTGAGTGTATAAGTATAACCAACACAATGACAATGTTAAACAATTAACAATTATGACACTTGTAAATCCTTGCGTCTTACAAGATTACAGTGACTAAGAGGAAAACGTAATTCCTTGTTTTGCTAAATAAAGCATGTTATTTTGATAAAGGCCAGTCGATTTAAACTTAATATTTAAACTATAAACTTGATTGTCTGAGCCACTAAATGTTGCTGTATCATTGTAAGCATGCAGTTGCAGATGACAGGAGCTTACTTGAGGTGTGTGCAGGGACAAGCTAGGTTGATGAAATCTCGATATACCTTTGCGTCATTTTGGGCCTGTGCGGGTCGCAAAGAATACAATGCTTGCATTAACTTTGAAAAACTTGTTCTAACTTTAGCGCTATATTTGAAAAGATGATCGCATGACACTTCTGTCAAGAAATCAGGCCGAAATCAAGAAGTTAGGCCGATTCAATGTCTGCAGACGTTGAATTAATGCAAAAAAAAACAACGATAGATTTACTGCCTGGGACACTGCGTAGAAATGGTCGTCTTTGTATATTGGAAGGCGTTAACAGTGTTGTCGGTTGCATATCCAAGCGATACACCAAAAAAAGAAGACTTAAAGAAACTTGTGGTTACTTCATAAGTTAACTAAGTTAAAGGTATAGCGACGAAAACGCTTATTCCAACCACGATCTTGTTCATCATTATGGCATAAATCCGTTATTTTTACGTTGATTCAACGGTGCAGACGTTGAATTAATGCAAAAAGTGACAGATTTGTTGCCTGGGATACATATTAGTTTCGCCATCTTGTCTATCAGTTGCCATACATAAGCGTACTCCTGTATATCTATCAATGCTATTTCTCCAACGCTGTTTTGAAACGCGTGAAAACTTCAGTGGCAGAATTTTGTACCAAATTGCCAACTGCTTGAAGAATGAAGAGCTTAAAGTTGTAAAGCATGGAATTGCCTAATTTGTAACTTTGTATTCAATTTAACGATAGGGCACGTAATCGGTATACCAGCCAATAAAAGGTAGTCATTCGAAGTCTCTTTAGTCTCTATATCAAACTTATTTAATCAGACTTAGTCGTTGTAGTGTGTATATCACACAGATTTCTTCTTAGTTCTATACAAAGTGTCTGTGTTCGTTTTCACTCTTTCTCAATTTTAAAAGTATTGTGTAGTTTTACCACCCTCCATATTCACCTTTTCCAACTCGTGGTTGTTGTACAACAAAGAGCTTCATCTGTTTTTGATTTTGTTTTTATCTGAAATATGCTAATTAATGTGTGAGCATTATCTTACATCAAGATTTTGATTTTATTTCTATTTGAATTTGAGCTGAAGATGTTACTATTATAGGGAAATCAATTCTTTTACAAATTATAAGAAAATTGATTTGTGAAGAAGGGACGTTCTTCCTGGCCATCAGCACAAGGCTGATCACTAACTAGTACAGCGAGCAGCAATTGGGATTCGCTAACCATAACGGTGTAGCTTCCACGCTAGCCATTTAAACCTCCAATAAGCCATTCGGCTCTCCAATAAAATGATAAGTTTCTGGGCAGCCGATTTGTAGCAAGAATTGACAACGCTGTCAATTCTTGCTACAAATCGGCTGCCCAGAAACTTATCGTTTATTAGAAAATAGATTGTTGAGAAAATTCCAGCATTCGAGATCTCGAAGAATGCAAATTAGCAATGGGCTACTTACATTTTCAATTCATACTTGCTACAATCAATAATAATTTCTCTATTTTTGTAAAAAAATTTGACTTTGTTCATGTTTTCAGGTACAATTTGATTATGAGTTTGTTTTTACTTTAATTAACGTTTCATCACACTTCTGATACGTTTTTAGTCAGATGAAATAAATGTCACATAACACCACTTACAGCCAATGTTGAAACTCAAAGTGTGATGCAACACACCAACTAGCGGATAAAACTATCAAAAGCTCACTACGCTAGAGGAAATATTGATGGACTTTGCTTGTCAGGCTGGTTTGGATACGAGCGCGGTGTTGTATCAAATTGACATTTGCTGTGCGTGACACGGTACACATGTTAAAAAATCTATGTGACAAACTTTGTATTTATTTTTATGTAGCATTTAAGCCTACCATAATAGACAGCGCACACTGCACACAGGACATATAACCTTTCGAATGTATACTACAACACAGTCCAGTGATAAATTGTGTTGCAGACTCGACTAAAGCAAAACCAAAGTTTTTTTTTTATAAATTCTGTTTGAAGCACTAACCTCGCTATTTTTTTTAAATGTTAGTAAACATGAAAGGCAAGCAAAGCTTTGAGAAGCTAAATATCAACCCTGGCAAACTTTTGTCAATTACACGAAAATTAAAAAGCAAGTGATTACATTTCTCCGGGACATAAAGACAAGATTTAGTAAAAAGATAAATTTGTTTCATTGTACAGTAAGCAGAGAAAACCAAGTAACGAAAGCATTTAATATAAAATATAAAATAAACTATAAATCGTGAACGCCTTTCGGTTAGGCCTATACAGCAGACAGTTTTGGTCCCATAGCATTGCTGTAGCATGTAGGGTATAGCTGAAAACGTTCGCAGTTTCTAGTTTATTTCTCCGCATTTAATTAAATACTGTGTCATTGCTGGGTCTATCTGCTTTCAACAAAAACAAGTGGATTGAGAAAGACAGAGATGCACACACCAAGCTGGTTTCAGAAAGATATCATTCAGGCAAGGCAGAGTTTGTTGCTTAGTTGGCTATTAAATGGTAAGCTACTGTCACATTAGTGCAGAACCCTGCTTAACACCACTGGAGTTCCTATACCGGTAGGCTATACAGCATATACCGGTAGGCTATTCAGCATATACCGGTAGGCTATATATCTAAAATAAAAATTACTTGTTTTCAGGTACTTGCTGTTTGTGAAGAAACAAAGTGAATAAATCAAATATGTCGTAAAGCATTGAAAACAAGTTGCAACTGTAAGCTGTATGTCAATTTCCACTTTGTTTGTTCACCTAAGTGTAAACTTATTACAGTAGTTACCAGATTTGAAGCCAAATATAGAAGTTTTGAAGAACTTATTTTTATTATATACTACACCATAAGTAAAATTGTAAAACTTTCATAATTGTTTCATAAAAACTTTCGTAATTGTAAAAACTTTCATAAGTTGAATGCTTTGCTCTTTGTGAGGTCACAGCAAGAAGAGAAAAGAGCACTTAAAAATTGGCAATGATGCTTCATGCTATAGGAATTTATTTACCTTTTGAAAAAATAGGCGATTTTCCATAATTGTCGCAAACGAATATTCCCCATTTTGGAGAAAAACATTCCCACCAAATGCCACCAAAAGAAGCGAGTCTTCCAATGAGTCCTGACGACATTTGCCATGAATTGTGTTTCCAATCGGGAAAAATACAAACAAAAATATAGAAAATGTGAACAATAACTTGCAAACAGATTGAGGCGAGAAATACTTTGCCAAACCCTTCAGAAAGCATTTTTCTTGTACTTCTATGTAGAGGTGAGTATCTTCAGATTTATCAAGTGCAAAAAACCAGACCAGATCTATCTTGTAAACTAATTTAAGTATTAAGTCCAGAAAGTACCATCCGCTAGAATATACATCAGCTGAAAAAACAAGTTTGCAAATTTTTTTGGGTGAATGCACACAAAACAACAGCCTCCAGAATCTGGCTGAGAGCGTTGATAAATTTATTCTGATTAATCAGTCTACTATTTTTTGCGGATTCGAAAACCGATGCAAGAGAAGTTGCCACCTCTTTGCTGCCCTACTTTGACACTGATTGATAAACTCATACCCGTATGGTGGTGCTATAAAACTGATGTAATCAAAAAGTTCATTTTTTCTGCTATCTTCCATCTGCCATATTTATAAAATAATTCATCTTAGATTAAAAACTCCAGCTTTAAAGATAAATATAATAACTGAAAACTAGAATCACTTTCTTTGTAGCTTGACTTTCATTTCATTATTTCCGCAGCACGTGGTGGGCCGGATGAAATCAGTTTGCGGGCCGGTTCTGGCCTGTGGGCCGTAGTTTGGTGACCCCTGATCTTAGATCAAAAACTGCAGCTTTAAAGGTAAATATAATAACTGAAAACTAGAATCACTTTCTCTGTAGCTTGACTTTCATTCCAGAAACTCATTAAACAATAATAATATCAACATCTTAATGCTGCAAAAGTACAAATAACACGCGTTATTTTGTTAGTACAATAAAATTATAAGCTTTTAGTTTTTTCATGCCTTGCAATTTTTGCAGACATGTGTCTATAAACAAAAACAAAAAAACAATACAAGCAGTGTTTCCTAAACAACAATCTTTGAAACCCACTTTCTTTTTCATTGTTTGCTTCTAGTCACATAAATGATTAGGACTGCTAATTTGCTTATCGGTTGGTTCTTTGTTGAGATATATCTTGGTTTCTAAAAGAGAGTTGATTCTTGATTTCAGGTTTTCAACAGTTTTCCAAAATAACGATATTTTTTCTTTAATTTTCCGCAGTCAACACGATTCCCATGCGCTTGAAAACAATTGTAATATAGAAATGTTTTTGCCATTCGGTCTGTCACAGCCATTAGCTGGCGCCTTCCTAGGTGAGCAAACAAGAAGCGTTGTTATGCAAAGGCAAGATGACGTGACGAGCAAGCAGATGACGAAGAGGTGACTGGCAGCAAAGCACATTTGAAACCGTTAGTTGTTTTATTCTATTGAAATTACATACTATGTCGAAACTTTAAAATAAGAATATATCTTCTCTCAAACAAGAGTTCGAAAATATTTTAGTTTCGTTTTTTTAATGTCCGAGCAAGAGTTAGATCAATTACATAGTTTCAGGTCCATTTGGATTACTATTGCAACAACATCATCAAAATGTTTAATTACATTACAGTTACATGGTTATGGAAATTGAAAAGTACAACAATTACTTTTAAATGTAATTAATTACACGTTTCAACTGTAAAAATTAAATGTTTTAATATTATTCTTGATCAACAATATTTTCATTGTTTAATTGTATCAAAAACATAAGAATTGCATTTGATAAAAATTAGGTTAGGAAAATTGGCTGTATCAAGTAAGTTCCCTTTTGCGGTAGAAAAGTTGCCGGCCTTTGAAAACAATCGTTTTGCTGGGGCTGATGTGTTGCGGTTAACCCTGTGTGTGATTGTGATTTGGGCAAAATCTTTTAAAATTACACAACAACAAAAGGTCTCAATTACAATTACATGAAAATTTGTAATTACTTAATTTCAATTACAATTGTAAATGGTTCAGCTCTTGTCTGAACCATGGCCAGACATAACCTATTTAATCATTACAGTATAGTTGTGATAGGTTTTGCTAGCTAGCTGTACTGAAATTATGCCACAAAAAACAAACTGATAAAAATAAAAAGTTTAGTTTTTGCTTCCCAAAGCAAAAACTTGTGAAAGAAACATGTTTTTTTTTCATCTCTCCGCTGTAGGCGAGAGATGAGATTGGCAAGAATGTGGAACAACAAACTATAAATACAGGTACATAAAAAACACACGATCGACTAGATCGGCAAGAACAGAGGAAGGCCTTCACCCATCAGTGGACTATAACCAAAGGGTGATAATAATGATGACTGTAGGCTACATTTTCGTTTATCAAATATTCTTAAAAACATTCTTACTTACTATAAAACTGTAAGGCTAAGTTTAATAACTATCAAAGCCTCAACTTTTCAATTTTGAGTTCATACTAAAATTGTGTAGTATCATGGTTAAAGTATCTTTCCACCTAAAAGTTCATTTCGTAAACAGATGGATTCGTCACAGCAATCCTCACAATATGTGCCAATAGATAACTTTCTATAGCTTTTCTCAACTTTAAAATCATTTCTTTCAAAAGATTTCTTTTGTAACTTAAGTAGATTTTCCAAGAGAAACCTTAAGTTAAAGATCTACTTAAGTTACAAAAGAAATCTTCAACTGACTCTTCCGAGTCAGTTAAAATAATTTTAAATATAAAACATATAGTTTTTTAAGCTTTTTAAAGCACTATATAAATACTGCACTCCATTTAAGCTAATGCACTATGTACGTGATATATCATTTGTAGTTATGCTATTTTGCTATACTATGCGTGCGTAGCACAGATATGAATGACTAGTCATAACATTAATAATTTTTATATTGTTTTTGCTGTGCCAGTATAAATAAAATTATTACTAATGCAAAACACCTGCTAATAGACTACAATGAAACATTACTACATGACCTGTGCAATGTAACGCAATTAGCTAACTGCTGTGTATGGTGCAGTTTTGCTTCACCAAATAGGCTTTTCTAAAAAATTAGTCTATCGAATTGTTGAGTCGAACAAATATTTTATAGACCGTAACTATTGGTAAGAGCATGACTAAAACAAGCGAAGTAGGCTACTGCCTGAAAAAGTTCTCAAGACTACTCAATAGAGAATATAAGGCTATCATCTTTACAAGTTTTTGTCTATTAGGCGTAAGGCCAGCTTTTCTCTTTCTTACTAGGCAAATAAAATAAAAGTAACAAATCGACCATAGATACCTGGATATCTTTGGTATCTCAGAAACGAAAATGCAATCATGCCTGTTCTTTGGTAATCTGCGCTTCTTTCTACTCAGCCCACGCTTCTAAATACTACACTGGAGACTGGCTGATAATATTCTACTCGATTTCATTCTGAGGTAGCTCAAGCTTCTGAAGACAAACAAAAAGTTTGTCGATTTTTCTCCTGACTTCTTTCTTCTGTTGGTAACACCGGAGCAAAGGCATCTAAAATTAATAACCTCTTTTTGATTTGTCATTACAAAAACTACAAAAGAAAAATCTCGCAACAGAGAAATTTTTGAAACCCCTTTTGAAAAGTTTGTTTGATTTGCGACGCACTCAGATATAGGAATCTCAGTCATTTTTATTTGCTACAGTTTCGTAATAATGAGTTTTAATGCGGAAAAATAATATCTGGGAGCGTTTTGTTACCGAAATGGATTTTAGGTAAGTTACAAATGGAATCATTGTGCAACGCCTTTGAAAAATTGAAACATCGCACCAGGGCGTCTTGACGCACAGTTTGAGAACCCCTGACCTGGGTTGTTCAACAGAAGCATTAAAACGTTTCAGTTTTCAATGTCGCTGCTGATGTTAGCAGAAGTAGTGCAGCCTGGTCTTCTACTCATGGGACAGGCCGACAGCTTAATTATATTTAGTCTAATTTTAATGATCTTTTTGTCTTGGAGCGCTTTGCCGATATTCGTTAAACTTAAACTTGTTTGCCTTTTGTCGTGTACTTTGAGATTTTTTAATATACTGTATTACTATAGGTGGTACGTTAACACTGTATGAAACTGTTGTATGGTACGTGAATGGAAAAAGTTTGCGAATCACTGTACTAAGGCTTCAGCACTAACGAGAGCAGGGTGGCCAGTTCCTTTATAATAATAATAATCGTGCTTTTATTTGCGCTCATTGCGATAACATACAGTACACTGCGATCACAGATGCGATACAACAGACGACAGGAAGCAGCGAAGTGACATATAGTCTTCGAGTCATCTACTCCCCTTATTGTGGCTTGCCATTAAGTGTCTTTGCTGAGACACACCCGCGTACTCTGGAGCGGTGTCGAACCCACGTCTTTTCGAACGTCGCGCAGACGTTCTCACCACTCTGCTGCACAGCCGACAATTCTCGAGGCTGCCTTTCCTTCGCTTGGTTTATTACACACTGGTGAAAGTAAACAGTGTCCATCAACAACCAACTCAAGCCGGGTGTCGAACCAGGATGGCATTATCGCCAAATATAAACTCCACCAATACTGTGCCGAAAATTCACAAATAAAAACACGATTATTATTATTATTATTAAGATGAGAATATATCTGCCTATCTGTCACTTCCTTTCTCTTCCTTTTTCCATCGCAAAGTCGTTAACTTGAAAAATACGTAGACTACTTCTGCGGTACTCGTTGGCCCGCTGCACTTTACTTTAAAAGCTCTGTCCAATCTAAGCAGGAATAATGCCCTTCTAGAGCACAAATGTTTTGTTTAGTCCAACGCATACCCAAGCTCAGCAAAACAATCGTATGCTGGAGGGGCATCGTTTCTGCTCAACTAATAAGAAATTCTGTTTATTGTTTGTTTTGCAACGATACTTAGAGTTTTTGATATTTTTTATCGCTCGTTATCTGCAGACGTTGAATCAATGTAAGTAACAGTTAATTTCCTGTCTGAAATATCTTTCGCAATGCTTCATTCGTCTTGTGATTGTAATATTTGACAACCATAACATACGAAAAAGTACAAAGCTCGCCGTCTACAATGCAGTAGTTATCACAACACTACTATATGCTTCCGAGACCTGGACCACCTACCGAAACCATATTAAAACTCTTGAAAGATTCCAACAACGCTGCCTGCGCAAAATTCTGAATATCAGCTGGGAAGAGAAAAGAACAAATTTGAGCGTGCTAGAAGAGGCTGAAACAACAAGCATTGAGTCCCGCATTATTCGAAATCAACTCAGATGGTGCGGGCATGTAGTGCGAATGCCAGATCAGCGTCTCCCTAAGCAAATGTTCTACTCGGAATTGGCTAAGGGTAAGCGTTCGGTAGGTGGACAAAAGAAGCGGTATAAAGACTCACTGAAGAGTAATCTTAAAATGTGTAACATCAATTATACAAACTGGGAGGAAACCGCAGAGGATAGGCTGCTTTGGAGATCTGCCACTCAGAAAGGTGTTGCCACGTTTGAGAAGAGCAGATCTAAAAGGTTAAAAGAAAAAAGAATGCAAAGAAAAGAACGACAATCACACCCACAACCAACTCTCCCAAAGGATCTTAAATGTACCAAATGTAACCGAACTTTCAAAGCCAAGATTGGACTAATTAGCCATTTAAGAACTCACCGTTAGCTTTTATTTTATTGCGAAGGCCATCATCCTCGAAGACAAGGGATAGCCATCACATTCTAGCAAACATCTGGTAATAGATTGGGGCTTATTTATTTGCTTGTTTGCACTGAGTATGTTGGTCTTGCAAATTGTAATATTTCTTATGGTCATGTAATATTATATACAGTTCTCTTTGTTTTTGTGTAGATGTATTGAATTAATTATTTTCTTGATGAAAGCATAGACCATAGAGCTTTGCCAAAAACGTTTGAATTTAATATGTATGTTAGCTTATTATATTGCTTTTAATATTGTTATCCAATCCCATTATTTCAATTCAAAAAATGTTTGTGAAAACTTCATGTTGATTCGATGAAGAACACGTTTCGAACAAATCCGTATATATCATCTTCTAATCATAATAATATTATGGTTTATATATTGTCACTCTACAACAGCTAAGGTCCTTTAGCGACAGGTGTCTAATTTACGATGTCATCACATTATTACCCCACTTATTCTCACTGCGTTATGCAAGAAAGAACACAATCGGTACCGTTATTAAAGACTTCAGTGTGACCTGACCTGGAATCGATCCCAGATTTACCAGCACCAGAGACGAAGGCGAAACCATTCGGCCACTGAGCTGGTCTACCATCTTCGACTTCATTGTTAGCTTCGCCAACTTTAGTTCTGCTGCAATCAGAACGAAGCTTGCAAAACATGTTTTTGTTTCAACGTTTTTCCCACACTTTTGAACATTGCATCATCGTTATAATTCGTGTGTGATGTAATGGCAAACTGCAGTTTCTGCTGCGGGGACGTCCGTTTGGGTTTGAAGAAACATCTTGTCTTTTGCTCGAAATTTGTAGGCTGCACCCCAGCCAGGAAACCAATCGTTTTTTTCCTTTTTTTTTATCGACTAACGTTGAATCGATGTAAACAGGATTGATTACTGCCTGAAATTTTAGCAGAAGCAGCCTACAGCAAGAAACCCTGTTCGGCTGTTCACCAAAGTTTTGAACAAATATTTTTCAGTTTAGCAAAAAAAAAATTCAAACAAAAAATATTTGTTATGTTTTTGATCCATTAAAAACAAAAAAGACTTTTGAAATACGTTAAAAATACTTTACATGTTATTCGTAAAGTCTGCGATACCAGGTGAATTTAAGCTGGAAGTACAACCAGACATAAAACAATAATTTTTGATTGAAAACAAATGATTGTGTATGTTTAATAACGATTTGTTGATTTTTATTTACAATTTTCAAAAATATGAAGCAAAAAAAACACAGCTCTTCTAATAAAAACGAATTTTACAATGTAGCATTGAACAAAAGCGAAATGTGATTGTTTCAATTTGAAGTATGAAACTTTTTCATGTATTTGATGATTACATGGAATTCAAATAATTTTAGATGATACAAAATATGACATGACAATAAAAAAACAACAAATTGTGGCATTAACGTTAATTTAACCGGAATAAACGTTGAAATAACACTATGTATTGATCATAGATGAATAATCATGAGAGACAGGATCAACACACCAACTCACGCACACACAATTATATACATTAGCGTTGACAGACGGGCCCAGGGGTTACTTTTGAAACCGGGCCCGAGAAGATTTTAGGGGTCCAAAACCTTTCTTGAAGACTCAAGAAGTTCAGTAAAACATCGCATCGTGACCACGAAATGTAGTAGGGGGTGATTGCATTAGCTTTTTCTATGGTGCATTTTTACCAGTGTTTTGTTTTGGGGGCCAGAAAATGTCATTGATACTGGGCTCAAATTAGCCTCTCAACGACCCTAATTACATACACCGCACGTCAACTGTACATAACTAAACAACAACAAAATGCTATGTGGCAAAATGCATGGTATGTTTGCATTGCACGGGCATGGCTAAGGAACTTTGGTGAGAGGGTTTTATTTCACAAGTAATTAAACAACACAACAGAAAACAACACTTAATATACAGTATATACAAGATTAGTCTGAAAAGCTTATTGCAAATCGTATTTTACATGATTTACAAAAAACAAAATGGTCTTAAAATTTTTTTGTGCATTTCATTTTTCAAACGAGTCTTAAATTGTCTGTAAGGGACCGTGCAAAGTTAGTTTTTGAAAAGACTAACTACTAATAGATAAATAAATATATATATTTCTATGTTACAAATAAAAATATTCAAGCAAAATGAAATATATTTTATTTGACTATTGCCCATTTCCAAGTAACTTTTTCGCTTCTTATGTAAAGTACGTAATATCTAAACTTAATAGAGGTACACTATAGGTCATGTGTCCGATGGCCGAATGCGAAGATAGAAATGTCAGTTTCCAAAATTTGTTATTTTTGCATTGATTTAACATCTAAAGACGTTGAATCAATTTAGAAAAAAATTAAAAACTTAAACGGGGGAATGACCATCATGAAGGAAAGTACAAGTGCGAAGCACCGGAGAAAGAATGAATACAAAATGACTGAAAGCTGGTTTTGAAGCAGATGGCGAAGAAGAAGAAGATGAAACAGACAGTGTCTTTGCAGCAAATGCTAATTTTCGACAGCAGTTGTGCTAAAATTTGAAATTCAACCAAACTGACAAAGCGTAGCTTAGCTAAGGAGATTTTAAGGGTGACAACTCCCTTTGTAATTTGTGTGCAGGGGGTTAACTACCAACCCCCTGTTTACGGGTTCTGCTATCAAATACTTACAAAAAATTTTGCAATTTGAAATAAGTTTTTGATAAATTTGCATAACAATTAGTATCTGCATAAAGATACTGATGATGATGATGATGATTATGAAGAGTGCTGAAAATGACAAAAATATGTTGATAAATAACTTAACAGTTGGTAATTTGATTAAAAAATAAGAAGCGGTATTAAATATATCGACATAAAAAAGAGTTGTTGTTGTTTTGATTTGTCAATTCTGGGAATAAAAATCAGATAAAAATGGTATAGAAAGTAATAAAGAATCAAAGATAGAAATGTATTATTTGATGTTGGAAATTTCTACAATGTTAACAGAATATTTATGAAAGTATCGGTGACGTTTTTTTATGGATAACTATAGCTTTAAATGTCCAATCAGTGCCGTAAAAATGTAGTCAAATTGGTTTCTCTTTTTTGGATAGAGCCATAGTCATATAAACTACATGAAAAATGACAAAATTAAAATTTTACATGTTTTACTGAGCTTTGCCAAATATCAAAGTTTAGATAAAAAGGAAAGATAAACAAATTTGATATTTGATGAAGAGTGCTTCAAAATTCATTTTCCTAAATTCAGGCCGATGTACTGACATGAATGATATCAGCATTGCTCTGCACTTTTGCTATCAATCAATCATCTCCTTAAAGTAACGATACGCGCATTCGTAATCTGCAGGTCGCAGATGAGGTCTATCAACCAATCAAAAGGCAAGATTTACATCAGCTGATTGCAGTCATGCGACTTTCGACGTTAGAAAGTAATTGAATGTTTGGTCGTCGCCAGCGTGGCCTTGAAGGGTAGGGCTAGGAAACAGTAATTTTGATGGCGTGGGTTTGATTCCCAGCATAGCCGTTACTCTTTTTTCTTCTTTATTTACCAAACAAAATTCCAAGCAAGAATCAAGTCTTTGGCGGAGTGTTAGAAAGATCAGAATGACTGCAATCAGCTGGTTGTTAGAGAGAAAATTGTCTTATTTTTAAAGTGTCTACCTGTCAAAACACTCCATCTGCTGCAGCGACCTGCAGATTACAAATACGCTAACGGTACCATGTGAATTGATCTAGCTAAGTATCGAATGTTTACAGTTTTTTTGAGTTAGGATTTCATTACTAAAAAGCTTTTGTTACATGTTTATGACCATTTAAAAAACCACTTATTTCCTATTGTTTGTCGAAGGGGAAAGTAAGTTTTAAAATTGTGATTTTTGTTGACGAAACGGTCTGATGTTAAAACTCTAGTTGCTTTCAAAGATTCGTATTTGTCTGCAATGGTCTTCCTGCCGTTTAGCAAGCCAGTAAGTAATCATGCTATGATTAAGCAGCAAATCGACCCGCAAGAACCAGCCCGTTCGCATACGTGGCGAAAACACAGACTAAGAGGAAATTACAAAGATGAACAGTTTCCGTTATGGGGACTCAGCCAACCCAACCTCCAACAATGTATTCGACTTTAGGTTGACAGATTTGATTTAAATTTTATCGATCAAACGGTTATCTATGTAACATTAACGTGAAAAGGTTTGTCTTGTGTCAATGTAAAGTTATCAGAGCTGCTGCTGCGACCTTGCCGACGGACAGACTACAGAGTAAGATGACGCCTCAGCATTCAGCAAAGTTTTTGACAAAGAAATAAGTTTAACAATAA
This sequence comes from Aplidium turbinatum, assembly GCF_918807975.1. Lineage (NCBI taxonomy): Eukaryota > Metazoa > Chordata > Ascidiacea > Aplousobranchia > Polyclinidae > Aplidium > Aplidium turbinatum. The sequence goes on along the minus strand of NC_137484.1, from coordinate 19,347,128 downwards.
ATATACACCTAAGGTTGGAATTACGTAATGACACAATGTAGATTGTTTAGATGTTTTGGTATTTCCGTGTTCAACTAACAATAAATGACATTTTTTCCCAAGTTGGACTGCAATTGGCAACAAAACATTTTTTCCCAATAGCACCTGTACAAAAGCTATATTTCGTAAGCATAGAATAATACTAAAGTCTTTTGCTTACTGTAGTTGTTTATAAGAGTGACCAATTGCACCCAAACATACGTAAGCCTAAAGGCTTGTGCAAGTTTTAAAATGTTCAGTCTTAGTTAGAATAACACAGATATTTCAAAATACTTGATTGTGAAAGTCGACTTGAAAATGGCTTAGTGCTATTATTGAAAATAGTTCGAGCTTACGAACAATGTAAGCCTATCGGCTGTCGAAGATCTAACCAAGTTTGGAGAAGGATTGTCATTGCTGGATTACAAGATAGAAAATGTTTACAACAGCTTCCAGCTTATTATCCACAGATATCATGAAGCAGCACTTAACGAAAATTGCCGTCAATGAATTGTCGCAGTGTTTTTGGTTAGTTAACTTGTTTCGGATGTTACTCCTTTGGATAAAGAGTTCTTGTTAGATTGATCTTTGTCTGCGTTTGTTACCGCTTCTTTAACGCTTTCTTTTGTTTGGTCGATTTTTCTTGAATCAGAAGTCGCATTTATCTTGATGGATTCCATGCCATTCGTGATTGTTGTCACATTGTTTGCCTGTGCCAATGGCTTGTTACTAGACTTGATGACGGATTTTGGCGGCAAAATAGGATACATTGGCGGATGAAACGGAATTGTTCCGTTTATCATAGGATTGGGATGGTAAATATAATGATTGACAGCTGGGGGGCGCGGAACAGAACGCGGAACAAACTGGTTTGAAGTAACATTGAGCGAAGCTGACTTTGGTGGTGCACCCATCACTGAGTATGTTAGAATAGGCCGAACTCCAGGGGTAACTGGTGCAGTGATAGCAGTAGCATTACTGAACTGATCATTTGATGATGGTTTTGAAATAACTTTTTTGTTTGGAATATTATCAGATGATTGAATAGAGCTTTGGACTTCGGCAGAAAAACTTTCTATCTTTGGAGGACTAGTCGTGTTTTGTGCTTGAGACACTTCTGCTGTTTGGCTGCTTGAACTTGTGATCGGGGGTGCTGGTACAGACAAAGCAGTATGTACAAGGGGGTTGGAATTGAATAAGGGTTTTATCGGTCGAGCCTGCAAAGAAGTCGTGAAGTTAATTTTTACTACGCTAGCAAATCGTGATGGATAATGAACAAAACTGCAACAAGCTAAACAACTTCTGCACACACTTTGGCATATGTAAATGAAAACAAATTAACTTGTTTCAAACAAACGGCTTCTTATAAAAATAGACCATAATAAAGACTGAATAAAGACTTATCGCATCACGAATATTCTTATACTACTAACCTGGTCACATTCGCCATCCCGGCATGCCTGGCAGAGTTCTGCATTGTGCTGGTTACGAGGCCGTCCAGGTCGTCTGTCGATGCGAATTGGAGGTTGCAGAAAACCGTAGTATGTCTGCCCTACTTTGTTGTACACATTGCACATGACCTTGCAGAGAAAAGGAAAAGATTTAACAAAAGTTTAGATCACGTCCCAGCCGCCAGGAAAGAGTGCCATTACAAACCTTTCTCGTACCCGCAAAAAATAGTTTTTACACCAAGCTTAATAGTCAACAATATTTCAGTAGCTGAAGTGTATTTTTTTGCTGATATGTTTGTTCCTTTGAACCTTAAACTTATAATCAATCTGACACTGGCCTACAACGTAGATCAAATTCGAACATCTATTTTGGTGTGTTTCTTAACTGTTAATAATTACAAAACTCTTTTTTTTAAATGTTTTACAAGATTGCCGACGATGTGGCTTTGCATGACTGTTTGAAAAAATCTTGCTTGTCAAAACAACACTTTGTTTCGTGATGAATCAAACATTTCGCAACAAATTTCTGTTAATTTCGAACAAATGCTTCGAGTCAAACAACTTTTGGATTTATCTCCATATGTTGGTAAATTTCGTTACGTTATTGGTAAAGCATATTTCCTGAATTCCTTATTAGTCACCAGTTTTGAATTTTTTCTTTTTTAATTTCATTAAAAGTCTAACTGATTAGAGTTTTCTGAAAAAAATTAAGAAAATTTTGTCCGTTGTGAAGTTCACGTTGCACAGAAACATTTCTTGTCATATGCTGTATTGTGGCAATTGTGACAATATGGCTACGAAAATGGCTACATCGACAAAAAACTGGAGACTTTGAAAATTGTATCATATATGATACAAGGCGACTGAAAGGAATTAATCCTTTTTAAATTATAAATTTGATTACTACATCAACGTATAAGTTGCAGCGATTTGTGTACGAGACACAAAAGCATGTCAATAAACTGCTACATTGCCCCTTGCGTGAAACAGTATTGTAGCCTGCTGTGTTGCGACAAGCATGAAGCTGTTAACATTTCATGCGACAGACTATACCTGCGATGAAGTAAATACAGTGCTTTTTCTAAACCTATTGGAGATTGCACTGGCATTTAAATTTGTGCCAATTTTCATCAAACGTAAGCTACAACTGTTTCTGCAATGCCCAACCGCCCACCGATCAATTCAGAAAGGTTTATTTTTAAGTTATTTAATAGAGAAGAAAAATTAAATAAAACGTGTTTTTCTTTAGTGACAGATGACCAAAAAACGTCTTTGAGTTTTTAATAACGCAAACGGATAGGCTATACCATGTTCTAAAATGTTCACCGTAAATTGTTACTGTGATATTCTAAACGCTTTCAAGTAGCAATAGTAGGTTAATAAAAAGTAATGAAAAAATTGTTTTAAAAAAAAAGTGTGAGCATTGCAGCAAGTATCTCCCACCTTATCGTTATACAACAACGACTGTTTTGCTTCAGAGTGCGCTTGGCCAATTACAAAATTCATACCACCATGGTCTGGTAAGTTTTTTCTATTAAAGTAGTGCAAAATGTTTTAGTAAGTAGAAAACAATCACGCTTTTTTACAGTAACTTCTCGCATTAAGTTTTAGCTTCTTGGTGCCATGAATTCAATTGATTTCTGTTTGCAAGACTGATATCAAAAATGAAACCTGAGACAGCCAAACTGCAGCGCCATTTGTACACGTCACAACTCTATACAGAATTGGAGGAAACGGTCGCTAGATTGTCTCTATTGTCTAGTGTTATTGAAAGAGCCAGTGCGCAATCATGCCAGGCTATACCATGCGAAGCAAACTCATAGGTAAATCTACAATTTTTGTTTTTGTTTTTCGGGTAGGCTATACCTATCCATTCACTGCGTACAATACATAATTTTGTAAAGTGGGCCTAGTTAGAAAATGATTCCTACAGTTACCTATTGTTAATTGTTGGGACGAAAATAACGTAGGTTCAAAATTGTTTTGATGCATGTTTTGTATTAATTTAACTGCAGTTTCTGCCTATTTCTTAAACCCTTGTATTTCAATGAGAAATATCTTACAAACATATTGGTCAAATTTTATTCACCATAAATTCTATTGCTTTATTCTTACCTTGGACACTTCCTCTGGGTACCACATGACGTATTCGAACTTTCCCGAGTTGCATTTCTTACATTGTTGGCCGTACAACTTGAACTGCACAAATCCAGAGTTGTTGTCATAGTCCAAATAGAACCAGAACGTCACTCTTCCTTTCATTGATGTCCACCCATTCCCACAATCCTGCACAAGAAGAGCACTGTCTGAAGCAATGCTGTTGAAAAATGTTGACAATAATGCACTGTCATTTTCAATGTTGATAAAGTAATTCCATAACTTGCTGTAAAACTTTCGAAATGCGTAGGCTAGACTAGATAAAAAGGAATGTGTTTTCTTTCAGCTTATGCAAGTCTACCCTATACAATCATACAATCAAAAGTATTTAAAATCTATTTTTATCGGAAAATAGGGACAGTAGAATATTATCTGAAAACTTTTGAAAGCAATTTGGAATATCAACAAATTATCGAACATCTGCAAAATTGCAGCATTGGTAATTAGCTATGAGCTTTCAATGCGATGCATGTTGTTCACAAGTAAAAATAGGCTCTTGTTTTCATAACAGCGACAAAAATATTTGTAGATTGAAAGATTCTGTCAGTTGTGGATAATTCAGTATTAGCAGTATAATGTTCTTGCACCTGGAATCCAAATCTCACATTTGATTAACTTATTTGTACGTTTCATAAGCACTTGCATTGAGGCACGTTAAATTTAAAGAACACTCAAAGAAAAACAAAAAAACATACTTTCAAAAATTGTGTTGTCAAAGCTAATGTTTTCAGTTAGTGACATTGAGGCAACCGGTGAATTTAAAATTTTTTAAAGAAAATAACCCAGTGCTCATACCTGGCAGCAGAAGCGAACTTTGGCACTGTCTCTATGGAACTTCCATTTGTGTTGAGGTGCTTGGTTAGTGATTGTAAGGTACCAAACGTGAGGAGGATAAAAGTTACTAAAAAGTCGACTGAATTCTCCATGCCATACTACTTCCATACCACTGTAAAATATATATATATGAGTGAAAAACGCTTACGAACCAGAAAAATATTGTTTATCTTGACAATTTTGACAACGACATTGTTTTGTAAATAGCTTTTCATATCATAATGTAAGCCTAAATGTGGCCTAGTCAATCGTATAAAATGGTGATTCATTTTAAATTCTGTTAAACAACTTCTGATTGTAACAGTTTTTGCTGCTGTTTTGGACTAACGATACAATATCATCTTATAGAATCTATGCCAAATTTCTACTGTAGTGTATTTAAATATTGTCTAAATTTTCTACAAAAGATGCTGAATTTCCATTGGAAATGTGCACTTTTCTATTTATGAAAAGGGTCAAGTCAAGTTTAATAAATTTACTTATTTTAATGAATCTAATTTTTTGTCGCATTATTTTAGAAAATTACTACCTGACCTTAAAGCGGTCACGTTGAGATCAAAGAGAAGCCATTAGTTCTTGTCAAAACAAATAAATCACTGCTTAAATTGAATAGAATTTAACGCAATAATCACTTAATGGCTTGGCAGTGTTGTAGAATTAATCAAACACCAAGCCATATAACTGTTCATGGAGTGAAGCAGTGTATCTTGGCTATGCCTTGTAAATACCCTTTGGGCTCAAAAACTATCATGTTTTATATGTTCTAATAAAAGAGCAATGTACATTTGAAGCATTAAAAATCTAGATAATTCTTTTCTTGCATAGCTCACAGTGTTGGCACAACATTTTATTTTAGTGTTGAGTCATTCTATTGGTTAGTTGTCGTATCTAACAATGCAAGACTGTATATCGCCACATGCAATGGACTGTTTTGGACGACTTTTGAAGCTTTCTTGTGTCATCATGTTTATAGTAACTTTCTATTTCGGCTTCGAATCGTGCGCTAGTTTCTTGGTAATTAAATGAGAAACCGTCACGTAAAAACAACGTTATGATATTGTATAATGTGCTTGCTGGTACACAATGAGCAACCAGGCTTTTTTGTTATCAAACAAGAATAGATCAAAGTTAAAGCCTTTTCTTGTACTGTAATGTATGTTATAATGCATGTGTGAATCGTAAATTCGATATACGATTACAATTGAAAAATACTTTCAAGTTTTGCTGACATCTCTTTCGATGTTGCATCCACCGGACGCTGCCAATACATCGCTTTCTTAATGGAGAGATAGAATTTTTGTTGTTGTCCACCATTCCTTTCTATTCAACTACAAGTTGTAGTTTTAACCATAATTTTAAATCAGCCCGCCAAACAGGTAAGTTAGTGTTTCGAACTGAAAAATACAGTTTTTGTTGCAGAACAGCAGCTTTTCTCAAGTTACACGTGGCTTCCTGTCGGGTAGGCTTATCGAAGCATATGTTCAGTGCTGGATTTACTATCAGACTAAAAGGGCTGAAACCAAGAGCCTAAAGATTTAGGGGCCTCAAAATTTAAGATGAAACACGTATATTTAATAAAGTTTAAACATGGCCTATATATTTGGAGAAATCTTCACCTGGCAATAACGTGAAATTTTCTGGCAACCAGTTCTAATAACGTAAAGTAGGCTAAGTATTTATACACAGGTCGTAATGCAAATTCAATTTCTGATGTGTTTCTTATGGAAAAGAAATATGACACAGGTTAAAGGTTACATTTTTAACTTACTTTGAAAATGGCTTGATTGTTAATAGTCATTGAGAAAATTATCTGCTAATTTTTGACGAACGATGTTAGTTAATTATTTTCTTTGACTAACATTTCCTACTTTACAGTAGCCTAACGTTTCACAAAATGTTTACAATCAAATTATAAAATTTCGTTATCTTCAAATGGTTAATTTCAACATTTGAGTGTAGGAGCGTAATCAGGGGCAATTGGCCCCAAAATATTTTTTATGTATGCACCAATTAACAGACTGTTAAGATAGGCTATTGGCCAATAGATATTGATACATTGTCAGTGTCAGTAACATTTTTTGTGTTTGACATGATAAAATAATCGTTTTTGTAGGGTGGCAATAGACAAGTAGACCATAAGGTCGTTTCGTTGTATCCCTGTCAGTGTGAGGACTTGTGTCACTTTTGCAGTGTATATAAAACTTGTATAATTCGAACATGTACTGTTTTTGACAAAGGATTCATTGATTGAGTGTTAGTTCTAGCAACGATGCAAATAAACAGAACAAAACAGTTGTTTTAGTTTTAAGTAACTTAAATAGACGTTTTTCCCTCTGTTGCAGCATCATTTGACAAAGTTTTACTATTAATTTGGGCTCAAAGTGCTCTCAGAATGCGCAATTTTGAGACGTTTCTTCATAATTTTCTGGGAGAGGTCTCCAGACCCCCCCATGCTCCCAGGGTAACTGGCATGTGCAATAATAGCCTCTTCATTTGCACCCTCCCGAAATTCTGTGTTGACGACGTCCCTGCTTGAGTGTATATTTCTCCATCACTAATAATTTACTGTGGTATCAGTGGTTGTTTGAAATACTCGTCTCTGTGGCTGAGGGTGGTAGTTAGGGGCCGACATTGGACAATAGCCTAGGGCCTTTTTTTCTCTAAATGCGACCCTGCATATGTTCATACTCCATTAAGCTGGATATATCACAGAACTTGACGATAGTGTTTGGAGTCTGTTTTATTCACTATCTATTCGCCGGACAGTACTACACATTATCACAATTTCTGCTTCTTGTTTCATTTTGAATAGTTGCGCAATCGTAGATCAGTAGTTGTGAAAATTAGCCAAAGTCGAAATATTTTTTATGCTACATCTTTCCCAGACAGCTAAATCCGTCATTTTTGCACTGATTCAAAGTCTGCAGATGTTGAAGCAATGTAAAAATGACGGATTTTTCTATTTGGGATGTAACACTTAATTTTTTTCTCGGCTAGGCCATGCTGTACCCTTGTACCAGCTCGAGCATGTATTGACTCGGCAACGCAGAGGAGCATGCTGGTGACGCAACGCACGACTCGTAATAAACAGGAAGGCAAAATATCCTGGGGGCTCGGCAGCATAAACGACTGGCGCTTACAACCGGAAGATGTTGTTGACTCCAAAATCAAGCCTTCAATAAACTACAGCGTACTTTCAGTGCAAGTCACTATCAAGCTAACAAATATAAGTTATCGTTTTTAGCAGTAGTTGCAACGTTCATCTGATGAATGCAAAAGTAAAAGCAGAAATACACAAGTTGTTTTATTAACTTGTATGTTTCGGCTTTTACTTTTGCATTCCTCTGATGAAAGTTGCAACTATTGTTAGAAACGACAATATTTTTGATGAACACCCAAACTTTTCGTTATTCAAACACAAGTTATGTACGGTATTTTGCCGTTCATTGTGGTTTTATAGTTCACTTGCCTGTGCCATGAAGGTATAAAACCAAGCAACCTCACAATTCCATCATTGCAGGAAAATTTTTGATTATGTGTGTCAAAGAAGAGCACAGCCACCAACACATGATTCGGTGCCAAAAACTGTTATTTTGCTAAGAGGAGTGTGATTTGTTGGTAAAGCGTTTATTGAATGAATTGTCGAAAAAACTGTAAAAGTTTTTTTCACTTTTCAGAACTGCATTATATTCTTATAATGCGTGAAGTCCAACTGATAACTGTTATTATAAAATGGTTATTAACACTTGTCAATAGACTAAGACTTCCCAGAATGTCCTGATGGTTACAAGAACTACCGTATACTGAGAAGTGAGCACAGAAATGCTAAACATAATTTAAAGGTATATAATAACATCATCATCATCATCAAACACAATTCTCCTATTATTTTCAGGCTTCATTGATTTCATTATTATTTTGTCAGCATGGTTCGATGCATTTAAATTTTACATTTTCTTCTGTAATAATTGTTTTAGCAACCGGCTTCTGTTTTCGATTTGAGCTGTAAGCTACAAGTTACACATTAGCGTGATATCAATTCACAAAGAAATCAAGCACATATTGCTATTCAGACAGCAAAATCCGTCATCTTTGCATTAATTCAAGGTCTGCAGACGTTGAATTAGTGTAAAAATATGTACTTACGAACAACTTCACTTACTGCTTTTAAACTCCAATGCACCTGCTGGTGATAATTAATCAAATTAATCTGTAAGCGATTTCCTGAAAGTCGTCTAAAACCTAATAACTTACTCGTTATAGCATCCTCCTCCAACGGGGATGACCGGTACTTGTAGAGTCGGGATAGAGAGGTTGCCAAAACTTTCTGCTCCTCCATTTGTAGAAGTGACGGGAATAACTCCTTGAGAAAACTGAGGATTCATTGGAACCGCAGTTACTGGAGGAATTGTTCCTCCTGGAATAGGGCGTGGTACAGCTCCTGGTATTGCTCCGGAGTAATTGATGAAATGAGGAATTGTGAGAGTAGATGTCATTGTCTGTATTCAACTGAGTATAACTATAATACAACACTTTAACCTGAATGATGAGTTCTAAAAACGGTACAGTTCAAAACCAAACATGTCAGTCATAAAATATGTTGCAAACTTGCAAGAAATAATTCACGAGCCTGAACTCTTGACACACTACAACAACACATACACCCGGTTACTAAAAGCTCTCATGCAAACAGTCAACTGCCGGCAAAGTATCTGAATAACTGATTGAGAGCCTGACCGTACGCTTACTACGTTAGCATTAGCGGAAATGCGTGCACGAAGGACTGCTGGTTTCAAGCTAGCATGCTGTTACCAGCTCGTCTATTAAATAGATGCAGCGCTTCGGCTAGTATCGCTTTCCAACCAAAAAACCAAAGTAGATGCTGTCGAATCAGTGTGAAAACATGACAAAAAAATTACTAAAACAACATGCAACCATTTAACAGCAGCAATGATTTCCCATAAATTAACTAAGTGAAAAGGGAAACATCAGCAGCAATAATGGATAACGTGGCCACGGTAAATAATGTCGAAACGTGACAACCAACATTTTTATTCAAAAACTTTACTTGACTCCGTTTGTAAATAGGCTAAACATTGAGTTTCGCAACATTATGATCAATGTCTATATTACTCGACAGAAGTTATACGTTTGTTTCCAATTGGCAAGTGTTATTTTAATCGAGCAAATTCTGCCAAAACACAATAACTTTAAAAAAATACAGTGATTTTCAATAACTTACAATTGCAATAATTTACTGTATATAAGAGTGGGAGATTAAGGTTTAAGAGGTTTAGTTTTATTGGTTTGACTTCGAGAGTAAGCATATAGAGATTCCTTGTTGAAGAAAACTGACCACACAGAAAATGTTTTCAATTGGTTTTTGAAAAACTTGCAAGGAATGACATGTAGGCTACAACTGCTATTTTTCTTCAAATCAACGCACAAAACGTTTATAAATGTTGTAAAGACGCAGTTTTCAAATTGAAAACAAAAAGGACAGTTTCGTTAAGGACAAAATCTTTTGGCTTGGTTCAGTGGCGTAGCCAAGGGGGGGGGGGTTGGGGGTTACAACCCCCCTTTGGCACGCGTGTGACGTCACGATATTGAGAAAGATGCTTTCAGTCTAAAAAAAATGCCTAATTTTAAGCGAAACTGCATTAAAAGAGCGAGTTTTGCCAATACCAAACATTCAAACATCTCAGCCAGGAATTAGCAACAAGAAAACATAGAGACTTAGCTTTACTTCCGAAAAATGCCGAAGAAAACATGATCTTATCCGTTTGCTATGCCACCGGACAGCACCATTTTACAGTAATATTCGTACCCACATTTTTGTTGAAAATACTCTCAGAATGCACCAAATTCGAAGTAATTTTTCAAAATTGTCTGGGGGAGGCCCCCAGACCCCCCGCCGCTTGGTGGTCAAACCCCCCCCTTTCAAAATTCCTGGCTACGCTACTGGCTTGGTTGTTTTGATGCTGCTTACGGATTGCAGAAATGCAAACTTCACCGAAAAAAAGTCAGGAGGCTACGAAAATTATGCTTTTATGGACCAACTGACTTCTTTGGTTGGAGGGGATAGAGAATAAGATTTCTGATAGGCATTTGCCCTCTCAAATTCTTTATAGCTGTTTGTTGTGGTCGAAATAATAGTCATAGCAGCTAATGCAAGATGTTTTGTGGCGCAAACTATCAAGCTACAGCCTAGTAATAAATCTACGTCTGCTTGACTACCTATAATATTCTCTACTAGGCTACCTTTCCTGTTTTGATTCGCCATATCGGTAAAGCACAATACTGAACGTTTTAGATAGTAAGCACTTCCTTAAGATAATTCGTGCTGTATCGATTTCAAAATAACTTCCTAACTTTCAGAATCTATTTCGTCCATTGTTTCAGATAAAAATGCTCCGAGAAAGGTTGCCTTGATTTAAATTAAGTGGGTCTGTGGTGTAATGACTGTTAAAAATTAATTTGTTTCTAGTCCCCTTCAGCATGTTTTGTCGCACGATCTACAACATTTAGTTTTATTTACACCAAATAAATTTGCACTATCTGAAGTGATAAAAATTGATCACATTTCTAATTTCAGATAGAATCAGTGGACTTCAAGTAGGTGTTGTTAACGTTAGATACAGATACCAGAGTTGTATCAATTTGACTTAAGTTACATTGTTTCAGTTTATTTACATTACAATTATATCACTACATTTTTTAATTACATTACGATTACATTGTTTTAAAATTTTGTAATCGCGATTCCTTCCAAGTGTCATTAATTACACGTTTCAATTACAAAAATTTAATGTTTCAATATCTAAGTATGTTTATCAATGATTTTTAACAGCTTGATTTTATCAAAGACAGTAGAATTGAATGTGATAAAAACATTTATTGCAAAAAATACATTTACATTACATCATAGTGCATTTGCACAATAATGGATGGCCACATCTTGACAGATGAATTGAAATGGTGTCCGGGTGGTACTTTTGGACTCTAGACAATTTTAGGAAGCCGTAACTTTTTCAGAACCCCAAAAACGAAAACCCTGATTTTTATTTTCCTAAAAATCTTACGCCTACGTTTTGGAAAAAACTGCTTACTCAATGGAATTACAAATACTTCATCTTTCCTTGAGGAAGTGTCTCGTAAAGGTAGACTATTTTGTTTGTGGAACCCCGAGCATCTTATAGGGACCGGGCCGGAATTATTCTCTTAACAATCCTACATGTGGGAATAAACAAAAATGGCTTATCTAAAGGTTTGTACTACAATATAGGCCATGTAGGAAAAACATTGCTTAAATCGCTCCTGTCCGTTTCGTGTGTTTGGGGCAAAATGTAAGTAAATCTTCTTCTATCGAGTCTTCATGGGAGTATCTTTAGATATTAGAGTAGAATTTGCAGCAACTACTGTGCAGTGTGCTGACAGAGATCGCTACGTGTACGCTTCTACTATGATCCCAATGAATAAATATTTTGAATTCTGGTCATCAGGATCAGGTTGGACCCTTAAACAGTTGCACTAAAATCGGAGCTAATCTAATCAATTATGTTGTGAAAACAAGTATTTAGAAAATATTGGGATATAGCAAACATTGTGAATTCCTTTATTGCGACAGAAGACAGAATTAAACTCTTGAATAAGTGTCAATCCATGGTGTTACATGCTGTTGAATAAAGATTATTAATTGCATCCTATTAGTACAAGACGATACTGTAATAGCCTAGTCACAAAGGTGGCAAGGAATGGACTTACTATTATGACAGTGTAAGTTAGAAGTCCAAAAGTGATCTTTGCGAAGAAGACTCGCAGTATCTACTGCAATGAACAGTTCCCGACCTATGCATGCTCACAATTGAGCGTGGCGTGCCGGCATACCGACACGTGCGTTTCCTGCGCGCTCACACACGCATTTGCAGTCTTCAATAAGAAAGCATATGGTCCATAGCAAGCCCACACAACAACTTGGTGTGAAAACAACCTTTTTGATGCAATCTTTTTATAATATTACCAGTCGTTGAGGAGTAGGCTATATGTGACACAAAGTCGTGTTGCTCCAGTAAAAATACTAATAATAAAAACGTAGTTTTCTTTTTATTTTGTGTATTGTTTTTGAATTATACAGTTCAATCCCATAAAGTTGCTATAAATTATTATCTGTCTATGGTATTCAAAAATTATCTCTCTACCAAAGCTATAATAATAAAAAATAACCGCGTTTTATGTTGCGATCATTGCGACAACGCACAGTGGACTAGTTACCAACGACTTGAGGTGTTGCGACCGTGCCATATTTTAAACTGATTGTCCTCCTTTGGTATCATGCACGTTATAACGTCCACGTTTTGTCGCTTCTACCTTTTTCTAGACCTCTGCTATGTTTGTCATATATTGTTTTTTCGTTGTCATGGTCAGAAATAAAAACAAACTAAACTGACTACACTGTGGTTAAAGATGCAAAACAGCAAGCGGCTGGAAGCAGCAACCATCATCCAACCAGCAGCTCTTTAATTTGGTATGCCGGACACAGCCGCGCGCTCTGGTACGGCATCGAACCGACATCTTTTCTAGCGTCGTGCAAATGTTCTCACCACTCCGTCATAGCCGACTAACTCCCTCTGAAGCAGCTTAATGGCGGAAGGACTAGCATGTCCACCACTGTTCCAGAAAGCCTGTTCCAAACCACATCATTAGCAATATTAACTCGAACCGATTGTTTTTGCTTGCTTAGAAAAGTGAGGAAATGTAGGGGTAGGCTAATCGTGTGTGTGATAGCAAATATGGTGAAAAACGCGAAACGTATAGTTTTATAAATCAAACATTAATTTATCGGTTCTACCACTTGGTGATGCTGCTCTGGTTTTTGAAATCAAGCTGTTGCCCTGATCACTTTAGATGAAGAATCCGCCATTTTATTGTAAGCTTAGCTTTCAAATTTAATAAAAAATGCAGGCTTCCAAACGAGTTTCATGGCGAACGGATCAAACAAACCGACAAACTATTCGTCGAGTTAATGTCGCAGTATTTTTTTAACAACAAGCCAAGCTTCCAATGTTCGAACATTGTCGAAATACTGCCATCAAGTGGTGCAGACGTGCTGTGAAACTTAGATGCGAGCTTTGTTCGACGATCGGCTACAAACACTTTACTAAAAGAAGCAGATCACCGTTCTCCCAGACAGCAACACAACCAAACGCGACAACTTACAGTAGAGTTTTCATTCTCACTATGAAACTTCGGTACGTCTCGTCTCTATCCGAGCAGTAAGATCCGTCATTTTTACATTGATTCAACGTCTGCTGACGTTGAATCAATGTAAAAATGACGGCTCTTGCTATCTGGATATGGGTTCCAATCACAAGTTTGGGCTCCGTTTCATGCCATGTTTAACTTCCAGACAACAAACCAGTCCTTTTTTATATTGATTCAACGTTTGCAGACGTTGGATCAATACGAAAAGCGACTGATTTGCTGTCAGGGGCTGATATTAGGGCAGTGGTTCTTAACCTGGAGGGCGCAAGCTCAACAGCAATATTTGATCTGTGCAGTGATTTCAATGTCTTACGTTGTCTTGTCTGATTTATAGCTTAATAAGCAAATTGTTTTCATATTTTATGTTGCATGAAAACGGTTTTGAATAAAATGAATTTTTTTGGAATAGAATCGGCTGCAGAGCTTAACAGAAAATCTTCTTCTGTGCTTGATCTGCAATCTGGCTTTGGTATAAGTGAAAACGAATTTTGTGGTAGTATTCGTTGCATTATTTATCGCGAAGCCTTAGCATCCACAACTTTGCCTCCTGTAAAGCAATGGGTGGTGTTCTGAACTTGATTATCGAGATGGTCCATTTTACAAAAACTGGTACCCTTAACAATTGTCTTTCAAACTTTCAACGATCTGGACCATCCACTTGTGTCAATTGGAATGCTGACAGAGTGCGATTCCATTCATCTTTGTAAAGCTGCATTTCTGCTGCAGTTGCTATCAAGACCCAGGGACAGGCTCAGATGAAGACTTAGTTAGAAGACTAGGTTGAGAAATTTCAGGAGTCAACCCTAGTTAAAAATCTAGTTGCTAAGCAGTGTCAAGCACCTCACTGATATCTAGTGTGATAAACAAGAAATGTGTTTGGTACTACACTTGTTCAAAATCGAAGGGGGGGGGGGGGCACAATGCATGTGGTGATTGCTAAAGGGAGGTGTGATAGAAAAAGGGTAAAGAATCACTGGATTAAGGAACATCAATAGACGGTGGTTATAAAGAAGAGGGTAGCTTTGCAATAAAATTTATACACTATTTACTTGTTATTTTTCAAATTTAGAAAACATTTGCCAGTTTTTTTTTAAGCGGCTCGCCTCGGAGCAATTGATGGCTCTGAGTTGCTTCTACAGGGCACAACATGAAACAGAAAAGTTAAAATAAAAATCAAAAAGTTACTTTAATTTTATTAGAACGGATATTTTTTTTTACATGATAATGCAAATAATGGAATAACGATTCACAATAATATAACTCGCAACCTGCATAAGTGTTTATCGATTCCATTAAAGTGCAGGATGTTCTTTCATGAAATTCCAACATCAGCAATTTGAAAATCGGAAGATTGAAGAAACCACTGAGACCGTATGTATCACGTTGTGCATCATCGTTTTAATATTGATTCAACGTCTGCAGACGTTGAATCAATGTAAAAATGATAGAGTTTGCAGTCAGGGGAAGGACGCCTAAAATTGGCGTTGAACAAAGTTGAAAACAAGCCTGGAATAAAGGCTTGAAATCTCATGCACGAGTTTTTGGTGATTTGAAAATGTTTCAATCTCGCGCACTGTGCTTGAACAAAAACTGACATGGCAAGTAAGCTCTGCTTTGAATGCGCGATGACGTCATACAGAATATTAATAAATTTAGTTGAATAAATTAATAAATTTATGAATTAAAATATTTATTAAAACTTTTACGAATATAATATCGCCTTGAACGTTGATGCAACAAAAAAATGTAAACTTAACTCAGCGAAAAAAAACATTACAAGAACGGTATCAAGATTGCAAAAGCTCACCCAGACAGCAAATCAGTCGCTTTTTATATTGATTCAACGTTGAATCATGGCCACCTGGAGATGCGGCCTGATTTGTCACATTTTGCAGATTTTGATTACAGCCATTGCTAGTGTTTGACTGACATTTTTTGAGATGTTTTTACTTTTTGCGGTTTCCTAATGACATAAAACTTTTTTGTTGCCTTGAGGAAGCAGTAGCAAATGAGAAAAAGTAAGTTGAAAAACGCAAAATCAGACTGTTATTGAAAATTAACAGTCTGACTAAAATCTTCGAAATCAAATTTTCTTTGTTTTTCAACATGTGAGGATGTTAAAACCTATTGTGTCATCTGGGGAAAAGAATAAAGAAAGCGTAAAAATCTAATTTTTAGAAAAAATTATTTAAACGTTTGCCGAAAGTTAGAAAAACCTGAAAATTTCTGCAAAATGTGACAAATCAGGCCGTATCTTTAGGTGGCCATGGTTGAATCAATGCAAAAAGCGACTGGTTTGCTGTCTGGGCAGTGCCATAGCATGCGCATGAAATTTTTAGCACTTAGAGCTGGATGGAAAAAAGTTTACATTGTAAAGATGACATTAATTGACATGAAAACATTGCAAGAAATCTTGGGACACATTCTCACTTTTTGAAGATTTTGTCATCAGATTTTTCAGGTGACTTCCCAGACAACCAAATCCATCATTTTTACATTGATTCAACGTCTGCAAACGAATCTAAAAATGACGGATTTTGCTGTCTGGATTTAGTCATGTTTACATCGAGGAAGATTGTGAAAACGTTCAGAGCAATAAAAATTATTTTTTCGAATGAAATATAAAAGCGGCTGCTGGAATATCACGTGATCACACCTGGGCAAGAAAAAGTGGGTGACATGGCATTGGAGCAGTCACCAATTACATGGAAGGAAGAAGGTGGGTGTTACACCACCAAGCAAAAATAAACGTATTAGAAAGTAAAACATAAACAAATTTTCTGCCATGCCAGATTGAAAAAGCAAAAATGGAAAAATGAGAATTCCTTCAAAAATTGTTCGTATTTTGCTGAACCAAAGGCACTTCATTGCCTACTTGTTATCTTTTATCAAAGCTTTTACCAGCCTGTTACCATCGGGGCATAATGGTTCTTCCGGCGTCTGCATGGACAAGACATGATTCGAATAATTAAATTCATCAATGTCTGTAGAAATATACTACCGGTTCGACATTAGTCGCATGATCCAAACCACTGAGAGCTCAGGTTAAGCTGTCTGGAACTAAAGAATTGAACTGCAGGTAAGCCCCAGGGGCTGATAGCTTCATCAACACTGCTCAATTCATGTAAAGAGTGCAGGCGACAACGCCGTGATGACGCCATTGCTTTAGTGACGTTTCACACATCATTCATGACGTGTTATCACGTGACAAACGAATCGATAGCGAATAATGAGATTTGAAGTTCATGGTGCTTGGACTTTTTAAAGTATTCCCAGCCGGCAAAGCAGTATCTTTTTAACATTAATTCAACGTCTGCAGACGTTGAATCAATGTAAAATAACGGATTTTGCTGTCTGGGTATAGACAAAGCCCACAACGAGCAGGTAATTACGTCAGAGCAAGATAAAAACCACGTTACATATCAATTGAAAAACACGAAGAGTATTTAACAGAAAATAACAATACATTGCATGATTATTATTATACGAATACCCAACTTTCAGAATCCGTCCTTTTTACGGGTCTGCTACTATTCGGTGAGTCCGATTCGGTGAGTCTGATTCGGTGAGTTCCTAACTTCTAACCCCTAACCTTAACTCCTAACCCCTAACCCTAAAACGGCAATGATAATTAGGCTATGGTACCTGATAATTTAAAAAAAAAATTGAAAAAATCCCCCGTTAAGGGATCGGACTCACCGAATCGGACTAACCGAATCGGACTCACCGAATCGGACTCACCGAAACGGGCCATTCCGCCTTTTTACAGCAGTTCAACGTCTGTCGATGTTTAAGCATTGTAAAAAAACAGATTTTGCTAGTGGGGTGGTCAGTTAAAAAATGGGGTCGGATAATCATAAAGAAGACAAACAATTAGATTTTGACCCAAGCAATAAAGGCCATTTATTTTGCAATACTCTGTTCGAACCTAATACTAGAGTTTGAATTAAGTTAAATATATGGGCAACTTAGGTAAAACGCCAATGGCGTTGTGAAAGGGGTGAAAGCTCGGGTCACAAAGCGCATCTCACACTGCACGGAGAAGGTTCCCTCTGTCAAAACGACCAATGACACATAATTCTACTTGAAGGTAAAATCAAAAGCTTTAATTTTGAAGTACAAAAAGGCACCGGCCAACGAAAAAAAGGAAACACAAATGCGAAATAAAGTCACTGGTATTGCACTGTGAAAGTTTCGGTCACTGTGAAACTCTCTACTTGCAAGATGGGGCTGAAGATATAGAAAGTAGTATCTCAGACAGCAAAATCCGTCATTTTTACATTGATTCAACGCCTGCAGACGTTGAATCAATGTAAAAATGACAAATTTTGCTGTCTGGCAGACAGTATATTTGGAAGTCGGGACGGATGAAGCAAGCGCAAATTAATGGCAATCTTATGCATTTAAAAAAAAAACAGCTCATTTTTTACATCTATGCAATGTCTTTATCAACCACAATGCTTTTTACCTAAGGAAGTACGGTCTTATTAAAGCGAAAATAAATTACAAAAAAAAGGAAAATAATCCGCAAATCGTCAAAAGCTCACTAGGATCGTATAGTTAGGCTACTTACCGCTTAATTTTCTATGCAAGCAATTACACTTCGGTACGCAAAAGAAGTTAATCTACATGACCCAAGAATCGTTAGTCAGAGTACAAATATTAAGTTTCTTGCGTCTGAGGCGTCCGGTCATTCGATATGGACAGCATGATCACAACTGTAGCCAGTATTTCTTTGTGAATCAAACGTGCAAATTTTGTTCAGCGTTGAAGAATGATAAAGCTTTGGTAGAGAGTTTGCTTTGTTGAACTAAAGACAAACAAAACAATGTAACTTTAGCAGGCTTGACATGTTTTTATTAAAAAGAGATACAACTTAATTAAAAAATCAACTCAAACGTTTTCGGCATATACGTGTGTCCTCATCAGGAATTACTTAAATTTGCAATATACAAAAAATGAAAAATTATTATGTATAAATTTTTCATTTCATGTATACTGCAGATTTAAGTAATTCCTGATGAGGACACATGTACGTGCCGAAAACGTTTGAGTTGATTATGTTATATCTCTTTGAAATAAAACATGTTGAACCCGCTAAAGTTACTTTGTTTGGTTTTGTCTATGTTGAAGAAAGTTAAAAATCGACATGTCGTGTAATTCCTACAATTTATAAAACTGTGAAACATTTGCAGGTGGCAGGATGCCTTCCCCTATTTTGATTGGTTGGTTAGACGAAGTTCCGTCTTCGTCATCTTTCGAATCGTCCAATGACAAGCCAGAACCGAAAAACTTTCTCTGCTCCTCTTGCTGCAAGATGAAGGACTCCTCCAAGTGCTACAAAAGGAAATCGAGTGAAAACTTTCGCATTGTCAGCCAGAAAATAAATTCCTTAATCAGATTACATTTTTGTTATTTTTGCAAAGTATAAACTCTTCTAAATCAGGGGTCACCAAACTTTTTTCTCTGAGAGCCGGATTGCCGCGAGATTAACAGCTGCGGGCCGGATGCAAATTGCAAAAAGATATACAACTATTTAAAATCTCCATTGACTTGAATTGAGCACAATAAATAGCACAGTCAGCGGTGGAATAACAAAGTTATGATGAAAATCGAAAGGTTGCTGGAAAAGTTATCCCCTGCTGTGATACACTACAGGGCATCGTGCTCATGAAAAAACATTACACAGATGAAACATTGGTGTTTTGAACAACAAAGTTTGTGATGTCATAAGAAGAAACAATATGGAAAAATCATTAGCAGGTTGCGTGTAGCTCAACAGCAACGTCAGTCCTTTGCAAAAAGTTCGGTAACTTTTTTCTTTAACCGTTGTAGTGCAGCTGTTATTTCCACAGCACGTGGCAGGCCGAGTGAAATCAGTTCGCGGGCCGGTTCCGGCCCGCGGGCCGCAGTTTGGTGACCCCTGTTCTAGATGAAAACGCCGATAAATTAATAGGAATTTCACTAAATAACTAAACTCTATTTATGGCGGAGAATTGAGTAAAGTTGTAGATCTAGTCATGCATATTACAATGTGGGCATTGTTGACAGCAATTGAATTGAAATTAGCAGATGACACGCAAATTGAAAATTAGGTTCTTGATTTTTATTAGAATTGAATTAACCTGAAGTTGCCAACAATGAGAAAACACAGTCGCAATATTTCTGTGATATATATATGGACCAAAAGTTTTCATTATGAGCATCCAATTCCAAGCAAATCAATTAATTATCTTTCAAATTGTGCTTGGTCGATCGAGACCCATTTGCAGGGTCATCTTCAAACAAAAACAAAGATGCGGATCATCTTGGAATGCATTGAAAATTGAACAGTCCTACAGTTGGACATAATGTTGTCTTCAATGTGAAACAGCGTTAGGAACATTAAATCTGTTTAGATACTGCTTGTAGTTTTTATGTGATCATAATGTGTATTATTACTGTAGAAGCTAATGAAACACCCGGACGGCTTCTTCATTTCTTTTTTTGCAAAGTAGAATGGGATATGTATTATTAGGTGACTGCATCAAACAAAAAGTATTAGTACCATAAAATCAGGTCCTGCACATTAAGTATCAATAACTTGATCAGCAATTACGTTAAATTATGTCAGGTGTAAGAATTAGCAACTGTATGTGGTGCGATACTGATGAGCCCAGCCTCATGAACGAAACACGTGTCTATCGTTGTCAGGTCTTGCTGCACTCGAATGCCGAGAAACAGCATGTCATGTTACGCCGCTTGGCCCAGTAAATTATTGTGTGGTGTACTGTTGAAATGTTTGGAAGAGTGATTTAAGTACATGCCCAGACAGCAAAATCCCATTTTTACATTGATTCAACGTCTTCAGACGTTGAATCAATGTAAAAATGACAAATTTTGCTATCTGAGTAAAGGATAACAAAATCCGTGAAATTAGTTGAAATGGTTCTAGTAACACTTAAGTTGATCAGTAACGAGTGATGCAAATCTGGGAGAATTGAATGTTGCAAATATCGCTGACTCGGTTCTCGTTTGATTCTCGAACATAAAACATTCGCCAAGCATCGAATCAATGCACTCCATTGGACCTGGTGAGCAGAAGCCATGTTGACTGGCACAGAAGTCCGCCGCCATTGTGGAGGATCTGGCTGCGTTGTTTTGACAAACAGAGAGCTTTTTGATTTGAACATTTTCTTTGGTTTTCCTGAACTAATAGAAGCCATGGAGTTTCGACTCTTCCTCCCGCTTCCGTTGGATGAAGTTGAAAAAATGCTCTCATCATCGGAGAAATCACTGAGAGCGAATGCATCCATGTTTTCACGATCCACTTCCTCTATCTCAGGAAGGAACAAGCTAAAACGTTTGTGCAGCCGATCTCTCATCACTGACGACCGTGACTCACTTTCCCGCTTAAAGTTGTCGCTGAGCAGCTAAAGTTGAAATAAAACGCAAATATAACGTCTTTGAACATCGCTAATAAGTACACCTGCAATAAGTTGGAACTGAACAAGTTTTCTCCAGTTACCTGAGGTAACATTAAGAAGGTAAACAAAACGCTAAGGTTACACAGACCACACGTGTATTAAAAAGTTGCAAAATTGAAAAGTATTTAAAGTAAAAGTTAATAGAAAACTTTCAGATTTAACAAACGGCCGTGTTGCATAAAGCAACTTTTAATATAAACTGTTTCAAGTTGATTAAATCCTTCAAAATGGTGATGTTGTTGGAAACTGTGAATTTCCTGCCAGTGGTGCTCACAACAGTTACAATGCAGAATCGCTATGCTGCAAATGAATACTGAAAGTACTACATTGATTCAACGTGTACAGACGTTGAATTAATGTAACATGGCGAATTTTTGGTGTCTAGGAAGATTTTATAACGGCAGTGGAACAACAGTCAACTCGCCAAACGTAATATCCAGGTGCAATGCGTAATGATTGCATTCAATGATATTGCAACTTCGGCTGACATCTGTTCATGAAAATCAATAAAATTTGCTTACAGACAATAAAATTTTGCTACAACCGAGTCAAGAATTAGTTCTTTACCGATATGTTTCATTTGCATCTTTTTAACGTCCGTCGACGTTGCAGGCAATTTACTGATACCGCGTTTAAATGAACCCACGCACCACCAACGATGTGTAAATAGACTGTCGGTTGTACCAGCCAATGGCAAAAGCCCAGGCAGCAAATCAACCGATTTTTACACTGATTCAACGTCTGCAGATTCAATGTAAAAAACGGTTGATTTGCTGTCTAGGATTGTGCCTCAATATTCGGAGTTTGTAAACATGTCGTTTAAAAAGACCAACAATACAAAAACAAAACGATTTCTCGCGATTGCGGATGCAAAATGGGAAATTGGTTGCCACGGAGACATTCTAAAATTTTGAAATGACGTCAAACCAACTAAATATAGATAACGCACTGTGCCGTTAAGTTTTATGGACTCATTCACAATAGGCAGTTGAATCGTCCTTCTTTGATAGGATCTATAGCCATTTTCAGTTAGAATCTATATAAATCAAAGAAGGTTATGTAGGATGTCTTATTGGCTTCGGCTGCCTTGTCATCAATCCCCATAGCGAAGTTCACATGTCAAACGACAAGTCAACGATGTTGCTCAAATCGAAGTGTGTCGCTTAATAAACAAGTAAAGAATTTGCATTTTTTTGTAAAAACTAACTTGGACACGACCCCACACTTAGGACTCACGCAAACCCTAATGAATGAACAACTCTGAGCACGGATATCCCATTATCATATTGTAAATGTTATGCGTGGTCTGCGCAGTAGCTTCTTAACACCTGCCCAAACATCTAGCCCGAGCCGCCGCCACTGCTCAAGAGTGGTAAAAGGTAGAGCTCCTCGACTCTTGGAAAGGCGAAGAAGATGACGTAATGAAAACGTGTCTACCTTCTTTCGTGGGCGAAGTTGCTCCTTCCACATGGCAAGCTCATCAGTGAACAGTTCATCCAACTTCTTCAACTTTTCAGTTTCATGTTCAACTAAAAGCTTCCTTTTCTCGTTTTGGAGTTGTTGGAGCTCTTTGAGATTCTGGGCGGACCTTGCCTCTAGTTCTTTTAGTTGCTCCTCATGCTTGGATTGTTGCTGCAGTTTCTCCGCTTTCTGCCGTCTCGTCTCTGTCAAGGTGAACTGAGGGAATACAGATAATTAACAAAGCGATAGTTACTATGCTTGAGTCTAATAGAAAAAAAGGTCCGTAGACGAAAATTCTTAAAAAAAAAAGACGGAATGCAGGAGCAGATCGATAGCACTTTTGCTTAGATCTTTAAAATGGTAATTAGAAACTTTAATCAAAATGGTTTGTAATTTCTGCTTTCCTGAAAAAGAATTATAATCCCTATGGTAAGGTTCACTAATTTCTTGCCATTGACTGATGAGACGGCTAAGACTTTTTATAGCATTCTCATCAACAAACGGATGCTCAAACACAAGGAAAGATGGAAGAACCTGTTTCAGTTGTTCCCGCTCATTGCTTCCAGGACCTTGAAGCTTCAAGCTCTTCTTGAACATGTGTATCCTTGTTTTTCCTTCTGTTCTCTGGATCTTGGGGAGTCGCAACTTCTGCTGGCGTTGACGAGCAATGAGCTCCTCTTCTAATCTCTTGTTATGTCGAATCATTTGCTCCTGCTCCTGAATCACGAAAAAAAGGATCGAAAATGTGAAATTTGAAACAACATTTAAACCACGACGCATAAACAACGTGTTGTTTAGTGTGAAGATAAACGTCAATCAATATGCGAAGCCTCACGACAGGCTACATGATGTGTCTTGACCAAGCGTACTGTTTTGATTGTATAATGTTTATGAAATGTTATTATCGGTTACTGTCCTACAGTGACCTTTGATTGCGAAATCCTTATTATGTAATGTATTTCTAGAAGATTCTGCATACGTGCAGGTGCAAGGCTAGAAGGTTCTCCAACTAGATCGAACGATTTGTCAAGTAGTAGGTTGTTATGACGTCACAAAGATGTTTACGTGCAGTAAAACTTGACCAGAACAATAAGTACTTATGACGTAGCATTGTCGTACCTTCTGGAAGTTACTGGTCGAAACAAACTTTTATACCGTAAATAGTGGCGTAATTTGCATAATTAAAATAGAGATAGAGATTATAGTGGGATGATTGTAGATTGAGAGTTGAATTGAAGTTGAAGTTATTGAATACGAATAGATGAGAGTTGATGCTATTAGAAGTTGTGATCGAAATTAGAGTTGTATGAGATGCTGTAAGTGAAGTACGTTAAAGTCGATTATAATAGTTACACTTCAAACACACTGCAGTATATAACTTTGTAAATTTTATTTTGTATGTTATTCGCTCTGAGGATGCGCATTGTCATGGTGCGCGAAACGTCAGTGAAGCAATAAAATAACCTGTTTATTGTAGCTTTTACTTTCACTTTCATCAGATGAACGTTGCAACTAGTGCTAGAAACGATAATTGTCCTGATGAACACCAAACTTTTCAGTATTCAGAGTTACAGGCGTTGGAATCTATTGCTATTCACTACCACTTTAATTATTTGTTGGAGGTGTTGAGCCATTCGTTAAAGTCTTTCAAGAATTTTCATTTATTATTTCACTAGTAGAACTGTTCGACCATTTAATTGACTGCTTTACGTTAAAATCCCAATAAACTACGTCATTAATCTTTCCCAAGTTTTTTTCATGGTAATAGATAGAATGAATCGTGACAATAAACAAACTGCAGCATTGGATTTCTTCTGACGTCATCATCACTGATTGACGTCATGTTACCTCTGATGTCACAACGAATATGATGCAAGCTTAGGAGCAAATTCAACACAGGTCCACAATCGATACCTTATATTGAACCACACGGGAACTAATACTTTCCAAAACGTAGGCTAAGTTTCTTTGCAGCGCGTTACTGTACCCTCATGTACAGGCGGCTGGATTTGTACCTTGTCGTGCCTGATGACAAGCTGGTGGCGCTGGAGATGATACTGGTCTTTGATTTGTTGCTTGCTGGTTTGGTACCGTTCGTGGAGATGCCGCTCCTCTAGCTTCCAAATGTCGCACTCTCTCGCTGGAACGAGATTGGGTCAGCTATACGCCACCAGCAAATCAGTCATTTTTTACATTGATTCAATGCCTGCGACGTTGAATCAACGCTAAAAACGACTGATTTGTTGGCTGGATACAAATCAAGTGCTAGCTGACGGACTTTTATGTTCTTAGACGTTGAAACGATGAAGAAATGGTAATTTTTACTAGTTGGGTTAAAATGAGCTGATAACAAAGCCAACTGACACAAAGTGGATTTTTCAAGTCGCTTTAAGCTTTGTCAGTGTTTGAAATTGTGGGTTGGAACAACAAAGAAGCAGCTATTCTGCGACGTTAAATCAATGTACAATGCAACGGTTTTTGGTGTTGGAGCGTTCCAACCATTTTGTTCTTAAGACAGTGTCTATTTCATAACTTGTAAGTGGCAGTGATGAAAAAAGTGCTTACATCTTTGTAGGTCTTGCTTTTTGAGCAGGCACATCTTTTCGGTGCTGGTGATGTCACGGCGCTGGGTGTCGGACAAATCTCTGACGCTCGCACGTAAGTATTCAGCCTGCTTTTCGTAAAAATCTTTCTCCTAAGAAACATTTTCAATAAATCGCCTTTACTTCAAAACAAGTCATTGATGCTTGACTGTAAGACTTAACGCAATCCGCCAACATATAGGTGTCATTTTTACATCGTTTTAACCTTTGATGACATTAAATTGGTGAAAAAATGGCAACTTTTGCTTACCAAGAAGACTTTTATCATAGAATCTAATAGTTTTCACTATAATAGTGCAGGTTAACATTCAGTAGATTAGTGGCGATGGGTTGCAATCAGTAACAACAATGCACCTCGTTCTTCTGTTGTCTTTCCAGATCATCTTTCCGTTGCTTGGCAACCTCCTTTCGTTTCTGCTTTGGGAGATGCTCCAGCTCGATTTTGAGCATTTTCTGTTGCTGCTTCAAGTTCTCAAAGAATTGTTTCCTGCGAGCGTTGCGTGAACAATAAACAGCAAATCAAAAACTCCAACAAGAGAAAAGTGACATTTTAAAGATATTGACGAATGCTGGGTACTTTTCTGGACGTTTTAATTCAAAGTTGACTTCATTGACCGGCATGCTAAACAGCAAAATCCGTCATTTTTACATCGATTTAACGCCTGCAGACTGTGAATCAATGTAAAAATGACAGATTTTGCTGTCTGGTATGCTTGAGATACAAGAATGGCTACACCTGTCGAAGTGCTTTTTTAATAATGCCAAAAGCAACAGTTTTCGCAGCCAATATAGTTACAATTGGTTGTAATAACAACCAATTGGTTGTAACAAGCCGAATTCTACACTGCTGAGTGCTGATGGTGCGAAAGACTGCATATTGTGACTTGTTGTTTTTGCAATCGTATTAACAAATCGTATCGTTGAGAGAACAGGCACCCAGACACCAAAATTCGTCATTTTTACATTGATTTAACGTCTGCAGACGTTGAATCAATGTAAAAATGACGGATTTTGCTGTCTGGGACCCAGCCTCCCAATACCTTTCTCTTTCTTGGTCTTTCTTTATCGTGGATATCAAATCCTTCCGTCGGTGTTCTTGATTTTGTTCTTGCTTTTCTATTTGAATCTTATGAGCTTTTTCCATTTGGTCGAGATCGTATGTGTACTGACGCTTCAGACTCTACAAAATAAGTACCGGTTACACATGTGGTAAAAAGTTATTTATCTCATTTGTACAACAATTCACCGAGGATTAATTACTGGAGTGTATAAACGGACCTTCACATGTTTTGTCTTGATTATAAATTCAAACTGCTGATGGTAGTTAAAACCGCGGTATCATTTTTTTTTCTGTTTTTGCTTCTTAAATTGCAATAATTCTGCTGGCAAAGCATGCAACAATTTGGAATTCAATGCAGCAATATTCTTTTAACAAAGTACTCACAGCCATTTCGTTTTCAAACCGGCTCAGCATCTGTTCAACGTGCATCACCAGCTTCGTGTTGAGCGCCGTGTGCTGCCGTTGCTCGTCTCGCTGAAGTTTACGAAGTTCTTGCAATTCTTGGCGTCTGGGAAACAAAAACTAAAATCTAGATTGCTGCAAATGATGCATTGAGATCTGTGTAGCCTATTATACGTTTGCGAACAATTTTATCTCAAACTCGCAATTATTCCAGAACGTGGAGGGTGAGAGTAATGCAACATCACAACAGATCATTCATGTGCAAATGCAAACAAGTATTTCCATAATTCGTATGCTTTGGTAGGTGCCAAACTAAAAGTAGCTGGGCCCGAATTGGGGATAAAGTTTGGAAAACTCAAGACCCAGATAAAGATTCACTTTGTAGATACAATATATACCCAATTCATTTTATTAAAAAAAAAAATTCAGTCCATTTTAGGCTTCAAATTGATATTTGCAACAAGACCAGACCTAAAATACAGAGCCCTGCATACAATTGAGTGGTGAACAAGCAACATTTTAATGTTTAGAGTTAAAAACACACAAATTAGTTAAAGGTTGAGCTAATCTTAAACGCTTTGAAGCAATTCTAGTCATGCACAGTTAACGCAGACCTGAAGAACTTCCTCTCCTTTTCTGAATCCACATCAATGTCATCGATGATCCTCGTGGATGTTGAAGTAACCTGGACTCCATCAATGATGTACTTTCGGGTTTTCTTGAGAGTTTTATGCTTCGGGTTAGATCTCTGAAGAGAAGAGCAATGGATGAAGTTTGACGGCAGACTTGTTTTGACAAATTTAAAAGCATAATCTTTAACCAGACACAACGAGCAGAATTGAACAAATACGTTTCGCGCCAATTTGATGACAACACTTCACAGTTGACAAAACGTTTTTTTAAATGACCATTTAAAGGTACAGCTACTCTAACAGCTTTACATTTACGGTAAGGCATTTAAAAATTTAAAAAAATTACATAATAATTTGAAATGTTCAAAAAAATGAGTGCCGTTTTACATTGAACTAACATTTACCCACGTTGAAGCGATGTAAAAAATAACTAATTTTTAGACTAGTTCTCATGCGTTGTTAGAACCACATGCAGCAACACATAATCTCTCCCCAACAAAACTACCAAGATAGGTGATTCACAAGAGATGTGAAAATAAAAGAAGGTGCTTATTCAAACGAATGCTAAAGTGCAAAATCAAACTTATTCCACGCAAGAATTTGTGCAAACATTAAGTTTCATTCCGTGCATGCAATGATTAAGTGTAATCCATGCTTGAGCTTGACATTATGGAAAGAATGATTCATAGGTTAACGTACTTATTAGTCGCAGAGAAAGACAAAAGTGAAGAGCTTTAGCTGCTAAATGTATGAGTGACGTGAGTGTGACCTTTCAACTCACGTCAGCCAATCAGAGCAGTGACCTAGAGTTATGGCACTTCATGATCCTATTTACACTTGGTCGGGGCTCAACTAACCCTAACTTGTAAAATCCGTCCTGTTTACACAATGAAAACTGTAAACAAAGTAGATTTTGATAGTTGCAAAGAAAACAATTGCCTTGGGAATTTAAATAATGAAAGCAAAACATAGTAGCCAGAAAAACCAGTCTCTTTTTACATTGGCTCAACGTTTTCAGACGTTAAATCGATGAAAAATGGAGCTGGTTTTATGGCTGGATAAAAGCAAGCAACCATGCAACCAATCAGAAAGTGCTATTTCAAGTTGGGTTGAACTTTTTGGACTTTGCAATTTAAACACTCGACACAGTAACAAGATGTCCATTGTCCAGCTAGAAAAATTGATAACTTTTTATTGATGCAACATCTGCACACGTTGAATCAACGTAAAAAGGACAGACCAAACTTTGCTACCTGGAAAGGCTGTTACGGTTGAGTAAATATTAATTAATCAATATGAGTCGGAAATAAAGTTGTGAAAGGAAGGTGTGAAAATAAAATCACATGTTTTCATCCCAGGTGACCGATTCCAGTCACTTCTCGCCGAGCATTTTCCGCTCG
The DNA here is from genome assembly GCF_918807975.1 of Aplidium turbinatum. Taxonomy (NCBI): domain Eukaryota; kingdom Metazoa; phylum Chordata; class Ascidiacea; order Aplousobranchia; family Polyclinidae; genus Aplidium; species Aplidium turbinatum. The sequence continues at coordinate 19,318,383 of NC_137484.1, read as the reverse complement.
TTTTACATTGATTTAACGTCTGCAGATATTGAAACAATGCAAAAAGAATTTTGATTTGACATGGAAGTTGTCACAAGAGAATAATTCCTGATGCATACATGACAAAATGAAATGTTAGTCCCAGCCACGGCAACTTTTGTCTAGGTGAGAATGCATTTTCCAAAGTAAAATTTTAGCAAGTAATGATGTAAATAAAACGGTTTGTAAATGTTATTGTTAATTGATGATTGCGAACTTGTTAATGCCAATAGCAGCACGTGAAAAAAAGAGTGTTGTGAAGAAAAAAAAGTAAAAGAAACAAAACATCACCCTAAACCATGCAGTTCTTTCTTTTTTTCTAATTCATGTACGTTCTCTGCGCTTCATCCACATCTAAAGGTATAACCTGACCTTTCTCGAGGCAGTTCACTACAGTATCTTGACTAACAGGTAAATCTTTTTTATCGCTACATTCATGTGTGATGATGTATCATGACCTGTTCCCAAAGAGGCTCTGTGAAAGTCCATGAAACGTCAAATGACCGCTTACTGGAAAGGTACAGGTGGTACCAAGAAACGCTGCAAAACTTGTTCTGCAAGGGATTACAGAAAACAACTGTTATGTCAACACGATTCTACAGTAGAAAGACGTGACCACAGATATTACCTCTGAAATACATGCTGAAACTATTTGGACGACTCGGGTAGCTTAGAGTACGTTTTTCTAACGATTAACAGTCATTCTTGACAGATAATAGCAACTTTTATTGGCGAGATGGGATAGTGCATGTAAAGGTTGTATTTGTAAGGTTAATTGGAAAAATTGTATTTTTTTCAATATAAACCGATTATATATTATTGTTTGTTGGTAAACTAGATAAAGTATTGCAATATATTTTTCTTGAGTACCAGATTTAGTTACAAGCGACTTTTCTCGTCTTCTGAGAATGCTTACATGTAGGTAAGAAAACCCATTGTGATCACAAAAATAAAGCCACAGCAATTTACATACACGAGACACGGTAGTCTTTCAAGCCATGGAAACCTATATCCACAGGCCATGCCAAGGTGCAAGCTTCAAACTTGACTGGAGACCAATCAGTCATTATATGGCTTTGCATGTTAGCAAGGACTGTCTATATACAGTAGGCAGCTATGTCTCAATCATACAAATGAAAACAAAACTCAAGACATTCATCACAAAGATAAACTCTCCAAAACACGAAGTCACAGAACCAGTATTCCACATACATGCGAGAGCTGCGCAAAATTTACCGTCACAGAAGAAACATTTTCACTTAAAGAAGATTTTCTTGAATCTGAGGCACTTGAAAGTTGTGTGGATGTGCCAGGTTGTACAAACTTTGCCGAAGCGTTCTCGTTCTAAAAGTTTGGATTAGACTGATCACTAGGCATTTAATTCAAGAAAAACTTTGTCATCAACAGCAATAAATAAAAGATTTGCAATAAACATGCGAGAACTTAATTTAAGTCGTTATTCTAACTCTATACTTAACAGGCGCTAACTATGTTGTGATGCCACTATAGACCAGCGAACACAAAGTTAACCAGTATACATACACGCCAGCTACAAACAGTATTACAAGTATTATGTTAAAACCTTTGGACTGCAAGACAAAATTGCACGCTCTGAGGGCCGAGACAAAGCACATAGCCTACAGTAGAATAGCTGTTTTGCAGCAACGAAGTTGAAGTTAGCAATAAAAACAAGAGTAATTGAAAAAGTTTAATTGGAAAAATTTGCCTTGTTCAGAAAGACTTGTCAAGTTCTATTATGACAAAGATGGTGATAAAAACGAGTGAGTGTGATTGGTCACATATTTGTAGGTTGTTTGAACGTTGTGGAGAATGCAATTTTGATTGGTTGCTGTGAAAGCAATGTGCTTTTAAGTTAGATGCCTTGTTAACAATATCGTTCCATTTTTATTGGTTATAAATATTCACCTCAACAGACAGCAGGGACGCCTGCTTTAGTAAATAATTTAACGTTTGTGAAGAATTGTGTCTTTGATGAAGGACATGTCAACTACTGAAAAATGCGAATGTATCGCCAATGCAACGATTACTGAGTTTGATTTCCAAGAATAATCACACGCTGGCATGGACATACGTGATTGCGTACTCAGCTTCACTGCACTATGTGGTAATTACGGCCAGTACAATCTGCTATTTATAAAGAAATGACATTTACAAATGGTGTAGCGTAGGCTGATGTCGTACTTAAGCTGAGGAAGTAAAACAAGTGAGAACGGTACAAGCAAACGTGTATTCAGATTTTGACGCAGTAAATTGAGATGTTTGATTCAAACAGAAAATAAAAATACTTTCGCCAGTATAATGTTCAGTGTTGATGGCGTTCAATGTATTAATCAAGAACTCTATTCCATACTTTTTTAAACTTTATTGTTGTTATGAAATAATCTCTTCCTTCTCATGATCAAGTATTTGAAATGTGCTTACATCTAAACAACGTAATAACAAAGCAAAATCATGTGCAAACAAACTATAAAGATGTCCTGACAACTTTCTACTCATACAATCCAAGTGAAAATGAACGACAACATTATAGTATGACATCTTAAGTCAAGCAGCCACATAAACAGGCCAAGAACCTACCTTCACACATCATGCAACATCTACAACATACAATGGCTATAAAACGTTCGCCAGCGGCTTTCTACAAGCAAAAAGGAGGGGGCATGAAGTTAAAGTTATATGAATTTGGATGACTTCAACTAAGTTTTGTCTATAAAATACCAAAATTTTAAATCGAATGAATTTCGTTACCGACTGAAGCTGCTACACGACATGAGTCCGATAACCTACAAATTCATTGTTTTTACGAGGTTTTAACACGCGCGACAACAGAGATTCTACAATGATTTCTGTCGTCACTCTAATTCCGTATTTTATTTACCAACGGACCATAGTTAATACGTTAGTTTGTGGACATGCTTGTGAACTACTCATTTTCAAGATGAACGACTGGAAGGAAACATTTGGTGCATACACCTCGTGACCTCATACACATGAAATCCTCTGGTGAGAACTTAGCACCAAAGGCAAGTTAACAGCAAAACTATTGTACAATCCATGTGAAATGATTTCCACACAAGTCCTATGGAATATTTTTACAAGATTGACTCTGCCAGCAAATCAGTAAACTTTTGGCAGGGTAAAGCTTGCTTGTTTATAATGTGTTTACAGGTAACAGCAACAAGAATAATTGCATAGCTTGATGATCTAGGAACTTGGCTTGAGTTGCAATTGTCAGGTAGTTCAAATTTCAAAATGATTCAGCAAACATGATTGTTGTTTTGTTCGAGATAAAATGAAACCATAGAATTAGCTGTGAACGAATTGCCGATTGATTAATGTTTGTGGATTATGTGACAATTAAAGCCAGTGGTTCTCAACCTTTCATAGCTTGTGATACGCTATAAAACTTTAAACAAATCCGGGCACGTCTACAAACTCACTGCGGTACCAAAACATTCACGGTCAAAATACTTGTTTTACTAAGTTATGTTACTGTCAATGAAGAAAATAATAATTTGTCTGAAAGCCAGTGTTTAAATCATGATTTTATCATACTGTGCTCATTTTTGAAACAGTTGTGTTGATAGTATATGTATGTGCAATTTGTGCACGGTTTAAATAAATTTAAGGTGTTCCTTTGTAAACGTGGTAAATTTGTATGACATGACATACTTTGATTAATTTTTCTGCACCTAAAAGTGATACTTTTAATCTCAATACTTTGTAGGTAAAAAAATATGAGCATTAAATTATAGTATTAAAAAAATGTAAAAGATTCTATTTGCCAGAACTGTGCCGTGGCAGATATGTTGAGAACCACTGGTCTAGGCCCAGTTATTGTACAATGTTGAAAACAAAATGCAACTAAGTTTAAACAACATGTAGCTAACTGCGCTAGTCACGATTACCCAGGGCATGCAACGAATACCTGAGTACCAGAAACAGGACGAATTTCTCTGGAAGATTCATTGACTTTCGGAGCATTTTTCAGGATTAGGTTATTGGATGAACGGGCTGAGGTTGCAATTGAGGTAAAAGTTTTCTCAAAAGCAACATTAGTTTCTGAGCCTTTTTCTTTTACAACGATGGGAATAGAAGGCACTGAAGCTGCGCTACTAACGCTTGAATCTTTGGACATTTGGGAAGTTAAACCTGTACCCTTTGTTGCTACATCAGAACTTAGCACCTCATCAAGCATGTCAAGCGCAAACGTCTCGTCAGAAGTTGATTTATCAGATGCTGATGACAGACTTGGGTTTAGGACGTCACAGCCTTGCTTTGCAACTGCGTTGGCTTTTGCTACTTCAGCGGGTATTTTATTTAAAGAAGTGAAGGAGGTCCCTTTGTGTAAACTAGAACTATTGCGTGAATTGGTACTAGATCCTTCGGTGTTTTCAGGTTTTAAGCTATCTTTTCTCAAAGCTGACGTACCAACATTCGAACTTACTCTATATGCTGACGGTTTTGCTGAGGCTTCCACTGAATTAATCTTATCAGGTGATGATGAAACAGAAGAAAAACTCAAAGAGTTGCAAGCATTAGAACTATTGGGTTCAAGGTTATTTGTTAGACTGACATGCGCAGGGGAATGAAAGGATGGCAAAGCGGCAAGGCGGTCTTCTTCTTCTCTGCCGGGATCGTTGGAGCTCGATGTGCTTAAGTTATCCACCTCTATGTCATTAACAGCCGACGATTTTCGTTTGTCAGGAGTCTTAGAGTTCGTACGGGTTGCTGTGAAGCCGATTGCAGGTAAAGATTTTCGTGATTCGACGTAATTATGTTTTTCTTTGTTTTGTGACCGTCGCAAGCTTTCTTCTAAGAACGAGTTTCGGTTAATGTGCCTGAGTGGGACTTTGGCAGAATCTGATGCGTTTCCCGATCGGAGATAAACGTGGGTGTTGCCTGTGCCGTTAGGAGTCTGATCAGACTTGACACCATTGCTTTTCATGTTGGGTTTGTCTTGGTTGGAAGAATTCGTGTCTTCAGTACTTCCGATCGATTCTGTTTCAACAATGCTCGATGTTTGGGAAACGTTGGAGTTGGTTCGAGTGATATCACTGCTTTCGCTGGGCGCCAACGATAACCGCTTGTCTACATCATCCTGTCATAAAACGGCGACATTCAAAACCAGAAATTCAACCAAAAGTAATAAAAGTGCGACAATCAGAAAGCGATCTTAAATAAAGCAGAAAAAATCCTAGACTTAAATCTAAAGTCACTTACAATTGGTCTAAGATATTAAAGTCACTTACAATTTTTCGCAAGGGCGTTGAGAAAATAGTTTGGACCTGGTACGACCCTTGGAAACTTCTGGTACCTGAACTGATCCCGGGTACGGTACAAAAGTATCACCTGGATCTCTCTGTTAACGCTACTGATTGCCCATCATTACAATAAAACCAATCAACAACATTATATGATAATAATAACTATCATTTATACGTTACCTCGGGATCATCTACTACTTCGATCACTTCAGCTTTGGCTTCTGCAGTTAATCTTACTAAAGGCTGCTTTGCACTGGTTGACAATAAGTCAGGAGATGCCAGGAAGGGATGAGAAAGGAGCTCACTTAGGGTGGCTCTCTTCTCGACATCTTTCACCAAACAGCGACTGATGAAGTTATTGAAATCTTTCGACCTAAAAAGTTTGATAGAATTTTCACGTTACATCAACGTGTTGTGGTCGCACAACATGCAAAGTTGTCGTTTTATACATTAATTCAACGTTGAATCAATGTAAAAAACGACATATTTGCTGTGTGGTAACAAAGTTCTGTAACCGTCGTAGAACCAAAACGGCTTTTCTGTATGCAAGATGACGCGTCGCAACGTTACCGGTACAACGTTATTTTGTATGGTTAATTAACATAAGCATCGCAACTAAAGGATGAAGTGCTACAGCAAATACATTAGCCCAGTATTTGCATATGCAGAACAGCCACTCAAAACGAGAGCATTGCCAAATAACGAAACAGAAAGTTAAATTGTTAAAAAAACACGGTACCTGGTACCCCAGCCAGTAAAACCTCTCTTTACTACATTAATTCAACGTTTGCAGACACTTAATCGATGTAAAAAAAAGGACTGATTTGCTAACTGAGTTTACCAACAATTAGTATTAGCAGAACTTAGAGACATTCCTATAGTCACACACCATTGGCTCGGAATGTCAAGTGTGGGAGCATCGGAGCGAGTTAGACGAAGTAAAACCCGAACTGGATTGAGGTCATGATTGGGTGGTTCGGTTTGGGCCAACTCAATCAGTGTGATTCCCAGTGACCACACGTCAGCAGAATACGAATACTTTGTCTCCTGCGTTGGGAATAATTAGGCGAGTGCTGTCTACAAAACTAAAATCCTCTATGCTTAATTTTGAAACCAATACCAAAGATCTATAGCAATAATGAAGACCTGCATTCTGCAACCTTTAAATTGTAAGAATAGTATGACAAATACTCGTTTAAGTTGCACAAATATCATTGAAGATGACATTATGGCAGCGCAGTTAAAAGGACTCGGCGTACACTTCGTTCAGCAATGAATATGCACCTTGGCATATTGAAAAGATAAACCTACCACAGTTAAGAATATGACACTGTATTAACCTACAAACAAACAACCATAAACAACGTTTAGGTTGTTTAAGTAGTGAAGCAACCACATTTTATCAGTATAAATACAGCTGAATAAATATAAAAGTGTGAGGTGCAATGTACAGCTCCAGCAAAAAAGTAGTACGATCTTGCAAGTCAACACATAATTACGTAATAAAAAAAGAAGAAGAAGCACGCTATGCCAGTCATACCTTGAAGGTTTCACACATAATAACTTCGGGTGCCATCCAGTATGGAGTCCCTATGAAGGTATCGCGGTTGTCCATTGTTCTGTCATTCTTTGCAGACACACCAAAGTCAGCTGAGTGAAATAAAAAACAAATTGTCTTTATAATGCAAACGCATGTAAAGATGCATGTGTGACATATCTGGCTGCTATCTCAGCTATATATATGAAAATAAATTTGGTTTGTTGAAAACAAAATGTCTTTTCCCAAAAAAAGATCTACAATATTTCGAAATGCTATTGTTTTTTTAAACACCCCGCGTGGTAATTTCCACGAGTCAAAGCCAGAATTTTTTGTAGCACCGGTATCTACAAAGATACAAATCCTCTTGCCAACGCATGACGCATTAAAAATTACTAATAATAACCCACAAAGAGCATTTACCTTACTCATATACCGTTGATGTATTTATACATAATAATATCCGGGTGGTGCAAAGGTGGGCGGCTATGCACATTTTAAATATAAATCGTAGCCTACCGCAGTTTACCGTGACAGTCATCATGTATTTCTATAATGACTGACATCGACAATATACTCAATTCAAAGTATAAGCTCCGATCACATACACCACGAGGAGCATTACCCAATTTAACTTGTCCTGCCATTGTCAATAGAATGTTTCCAGCTTTCAAGTCACGATGGATGATGCGATTCTGATGCAAGTATTGTAACGCAATAACCGTTTCTCGACATATCACTCTTATTTGATCTTCGGTTAAACCTCTTTCAAGTTCTGAAAAGCATTCTTAGGATTAAGATCTCAATATAGGAAAAATGTGCAATTGCGCGATCATAAGATATTGCAATGTCTGTGCTTCGCAATATTGTTAATAATATGTTGCGGCACATGATTAGCTAGAATTTTAATGCGATCAAACCAAAGGATTAATTGAGTTCTTTTGTAAGGAAGAAGAAACGTCATTACACACGGCTAGTTTACATTTAGCTCATGCACACGATGCTTACAGCACAAAGACAGTAATTTTCCAGCGACAAAAACCGGATCTTTTGCATTAATGCAACGTCTGCAGACGTAAAAGGACGGATTTAGCTAGCCGGGTTCAGACAATCACGGACCAACAATGAAATAACAAAACTGAATAACAGACCGAGTCCCAATTTTGTTGCGTTTAAAACTACCAAAAATCTCCTAGTTTGAAAATGTTACCAGAAAAACATTTATCGCTACTCAGAAGCAGTTTGCCCGTTGAATAGAATATTTTTGGAAATAAAGCGCTGCGAGATCATGAATCAAGTTGTTATTCTAAATAACAAACAAATGGAAACGAACTACCGACTGACAAAGCCTGGATTTCGTGCCACAGATCGCGGCATCGGCGACAAAAGAGAGGTTTATGACATACAGTATATACTTAGTTGTTCAGTATGTTCACGTTTCATGCTATCGTCGGCTCAAATATCTTCACGACCATTTTACAATCATAACTTACCAACCATTATTGAATCCAGAGCACCAGCATCACAAAACTCTATTAGCACCTGGAATAAATTTTTGGTTACTTTCATTCTAGCATTGGTTATATGACGTAGTTCGAAGTTTGATAAATTCCAATGATTGGTTTTTGATGATTGAGATCATGGAAACTGGAATGGTGTGAAAACTAAATGGTTGCGTTTGGTGAAAAGAAAACCTTTACACAGTTAGCTAAAGAGTTTTTAAATATACATATTTTGCAGCCCAATGAAGGAGGCTAAACGTGTGTAAAAGGCACTGAAACGCTAAAACTAAATGACTACAACAAAACAAGATTTCCGGGAAAAAGTTGGGCAATTCAAATGGCTAAAAGGTTGAGTTTGCTAAGTTCTACAATGCCTCATACAAAACCTGCAATGCAATATAGTTTACAGCCATATCATTCAATGTGGCTTGCATTTTGATTATGAAAACTAGGTCTGTAAACAATTCAAAACAATTAAACGTCCCTACCCAAAGATTGAATTCAAAGTAATATGCATCCAGAAGCTTGGTGATGTTAGGGTGATCACATGTGGCAAGTATGTTGATCTCACCAGCAAAATCTATCAATTCCTCTTCAGACCGACACTCAACAATCTTAGCTGCTGCCAATTGACCTGTGACTTTATGCTGGGCCTGAAATTGCAAAAAATATCTGATTTTCTAAGGTTCAGATCTTAATTTTAAATTAACTTTTTAAAGGTTGTTACAAGAGTAGCAAACTTGAGTTACAATACAACAAGTATTTTACACATTTTGTATCAAATAGAAATTATAATGAAATTGCTTCATAAATTCACAACAAGAAAACACTTACGAATATGTACCACTGACTTAATTGAAGAATAGTATTGCTATGAGCACCCTACAAAGAGAATTTTACTTATCTGCAGCACAAGGTAGAACAGTTACTAACTGCCAACATACCACATGCACTCAAAAAGAGTCTGCTACTATTCGGTGAGTCCGATTCGGTGAGTCCAATTCGGTGAGTCCGATTCGGTGAGTTCCTAACTCCTGACCCTAACCTCTAACCCTTAAACGGCAATGATAATTAGGCTACGGTACCTAATAATTTTAAAAAAAATTCAAAAAATCACCGAATAGGGAATCGGACTCACCGAATTGGACTCACCGAATCGGACTCACCGAAACGGGCCATTCCGCTCAAAAAGGCCCAGGCTTTCACATTAGCCTAATGTGCTACAGGTATTTCACATTTATTGAAAAACTGTGATCTGTCAGACTATGTAGTAAACATAAACTTTGTACATACTTTATAAACAGTTCCAAAAGCTCCATCTCCAAGCTCTCCAATTTTTTCCCAATTCTGCTCTGGGTTTTCTCCACGTTTGATATGCTCATAAACCTTAGGCTTAGAGCTTTCATTGCTCATCTTCAGGATCTTCTTAAAGAAGGCCATTGTGAAGGTTTCACAATAAAAAATTCAGAAGTACTTTATTGCAACAACTAAAAATGCACAGTAGGTAAAAGTCATCTGTTCAAAAAAAAAATGGATTTTTAGTGTTGAAACAACGTAACCAAACCAATTTTATAATTAGTTAATAAGGTTGCAATAATCTAGAAGCCTCAATGAATAAATTCAATATCCATTCCTGTCTTTCTTTAATCTAATAATCAGATGAGGTTGAAGCTGGCACAACAGCAATCTGTGTATCAACAACCTTTGCAGTTCCTTCACTACACACAAAAACACCAATTGAATTACTATTCGATTATCAAATAACAGAAAGAAGTTGAAACAATTAAAAAAGCAGTCTAGTGAAATTCATAAATTAAAAGTGGGGGTACACCAGGGCTCAATTCTCAGCTCTATCTTATTTGCTGTTGTATATACTGAACAAGGTAACAAATGATGTCAGAGAAGGATTGATAAAGGAATACTTATATGAGGAAGATCTGGTACTCCTTGGATGGCTTAGTGTAAAGAATGTGGATAGAATCAATCCCACCAACCAAGAAGCATAGCAAAAGGGCTGCAAAACTGGTGGACCCCTTCTAGTATGGACACACGCCAGGTTTCATCTACTAAAGAAGGGACAAATGGATGATGATGAATTCCACCCAAATGCAGCCAGTGGGATATATGGAATTATTCATTAGGTTATCGCAAAGCACAAACTTTAGTTAGCCTACCCAGTAGTACAATTACAGCAATTTCAACTTTCCACCAGTTTCACATTAAATTGTGAAGACAATCAGTATATACCTATCATTAAGTAATGTACTTCTTAATAGTTGCATTTTAGTGAAATGTGACAGCGTGTAATTTTATTGCCAAGCTTCAATCAATCAACTGTTTATTTATCAAAAAAACAAAACACAAAAGTGACATAAAAAATACACACAATGTTTAAAGTTTGGTTTTGAGAGGAACACAATGAAATATCCATAAGGTCCACTAGTCAGTTGCCAACCTGGAAAGAATAACTATTCATTTCAACAATACCACCAAATCAGTTACCATACAACTAAAACAAGAAAGAAAAACAAGGCTAATGCTTTGATTAGTAACCTACAATAAATTTTCAGCTTCATAAATTTTTACGCAAAAATTCTCGACCATAAATGATGAAAATTACAGATGGGAAGCATGAGCAGATAACCAACAGACATCGTTGAATGTCAGGATATGCTTGCCAAATGAAGACCCACTTATCAAGTAGGCTACCATATCATAGCTTTGCAAAGCTAATGTTCTGCTATATTTTTTGAAATCATGAAAAAAAAGCCTTCAAAACCTACGCTTTATCAGTGTTACTTTAAGAATCTTATCTTTTTAATTACAGCATATTTCTGCTTGTTTTTGTTGATGCAAAGTTTAGGCCAATGCAGTGGGTATGGGTAAGACTGTTAAACAAGGTAAAAGTTTTATGATCATTTTTTGAAAAACCTTTCAGCCTTGATACTTAATAATTTAAAAAAAAAGTCAATTATCAGGATATAATTGACTGAAAAAGAATTATATATAAGGAATATATTGATTAAATGCAAGTGTTCCATATGCTAGCCCTATACATAAACAAACCAAAGACATGCATACTAGAAATTTGTAATAAGCAAATTGTGGCTTCTGTAAGATTATATAAAGAGGATAGAAAGGAGAATAGATATTAGCTATTAAAGGTTTTATTACTACAAGTATTATACTCTTGCTACCAATCAATTTCTAATAAATACCTGTCATCTATGCAAATCTAAACTTATATTTTCTTGCAGGCTAGTTCTAATTTTACAGAATGAAGCAATTTCCACCCAGATAGCGCAGTTAGTTAGCGCGTGACTTTGTGAACGAAGAAGATTCAAGATCAAGCAGCGTTGATTTGACTCTTGGGATGTGCACTCGAGCAATGCACACTAATGATTTCTCTCAATTTAGCAGCACTTAATGGACAAAATAATTCTCTGCCAACAACACTTCAACAACAATTGGAAACTTTACTCTGTCAATCTCAGTGGCCGGCCTGTGTCAGTGCTTCACAGCCTCTACAAGTATGCGAAACTGCCAGGATTAAGCTCTCAAAGAAGCTTCCTCAGTCTGAGGATAAAGATTCAATCAATCAAGTAGTCTTCTTATAAAGAATAAAAATTATTGGCTATGGAAAGTCAAATCCAATTCATTAAAACAAAATACCAATAATTCAGTCACAGTAAAATGGTGAGGCAACGAGTCAAGCTAAAACCATTTAAACGATCATTTTTGCAACCACTGTGCATGTGGCGTGCAACTATCACCAATTCTGTACCGTAACTAGCCTAGTAGGTCTTTGCTTCATGCTTCAAGATAATCAGAAGCTTAAAACATGCAAGGCCTCTGCAGGCTGCAGTTCCCTGCCCAACATTATATGATTAGGTGAGCGACTGAGCGTCCTGTTAACATTTAGCCTAGTTTGCTTCCTGAACTCAAAGCATAAAAAGCATACCAAAGCTTGTAAAAGTAATAAGTCACAAGCCTAGCTAGGCTAAATTTTTCATTGCACTGCAAACAAATTAAGGAATAAATATAATCTATAAATGTTCACAAAGAGTAAAATATGTGTTGTTTTGCTCTCATTGCAGATCGTTTTATGCATGTCAACTGTGGTAGAATTACCATAGATCTTCGTTCAACAGGACTAGAACTGCCTATAATGACTCGTTTTGAATTTTACACAATATGCCTCATTATGTTAGTGCACGTGAATATCAAGTTTCCGGAAATGTTACAACTTTTGAAGCTCTCTTGTGAAAATCTCTTTATGCCTTTGTTCAACGTTGCTATAAATCTTACAATTATCTACTTAAAGCTTTATTGTCCTCTGACTATTTGTGATAATCAAAAATTTTTAAACACTAGCCTACAATGACATGCCATCTTTTTGATCTTTGTGATTTACTCTTTGCTTTCAAATCTGTCACGTTTTACTGACCTGACCGCAGTCCATTGTATTTGTGCTCAATTGTCTTCAGGCTACTTTTGTACCACTGCTGTTTGTGCTAAACTGTATAACAATCTCATAGACTCACAGTTGGAGATCGGAGTTGGGCCAGTTCGACTGTTCGTTCGAGTTCGACTTCGATTGTTTTGTTTTTGCAAGCCTAATTTCATAACGATTCATGTTGCAGCATATGTAGTTGGCCGTCCTTTCGAAATTTCCCAAGTATGCAATAATGCAAAAAATGGAGCTTAAATTGTTTAGGGTTAGGGGCATGCAAATAACATTATTTCATCCACATGCAATTATTGTTGTGCTCACGAAACAACTCAAAACTAGTGATGAAAACTCCGAATGAGTGAGAAGTCAGCGCACTCTAAATTGGACAAAGCAATGTTAGCTCCACGAAGAAATGGTGGTCTACCACCTTACTTCAAGCAGCTAAAAGTTCTTAAAATAAAGGACATTTATGAACCAGAAATTGCTAACCTAAAGTTTAAATATACAGTAATCATAATACTTTACCCTGTATTTTTCGGTAGCCACTTTAACAAGTCGAAATTCTGCCACTGCGAATGACTACAATGCAACTGCCAACCAATCAGAAGATGTTATAAGAGGCTAGCGTCCAATTGTGACCCTTCTAGCACTCATCCAGAGAGTTAATGCTTGTTTTCAACTTTATTTGGTAATTACAGAAGAAAAAGAGCAATAGCAGTGGTGGGAATCGAACCCGCGTCAATGAAATGACTACTTTCTAGCCCTAATCCTAACCCCTAAGCCAACCAGCTGACAAAAAATCCATCACTTAATTTGCTTTCTATCAGCTTCTTTTCGCCATTTTTTACGTCACTTTAACCGTAGCTTATGACTGGTTGGCGGTTTCATTCTAGTCAAATTTAGTGGCAGAATTTCGACTTGTTAAAGTGGCTACCGCATTTTTCGAACTATTGTTAACCTGCTGTTCTTTAAAAAAAAACGTTCATAACAATAAAAATTCCAAAAATTTTTTGTTTATCTTTATATTTTTATTGTTTCTGGATAATATCGAGGAGCTGATTTCAACTATGTGATCAGTTTTTTTCTACCATCGATCGTTGACTGTCAGTAAAAACCAAACCAAGCCAGTGGGCCAATTTGAATAAACGGGTTACGCGCTCAGCTAATCCGTTAAAAAGGCACTTCACAATAAAAGTAAATTGACAAACTCTCTCAATATTATTATTATTATTGTGTAAAATGTAAATCGAAGTTTCCTTAACATAGTTCGAAGAAAAAGTCTCAAACAAATTACATAAATTACAGGGGTAGAAACAAAACCTTTAGAATCCCTTATGGTATAGACCAGGGTTTCCCAGACTTTTTTGGGCCACGAACCACTATTTGTGAATCTGTTTATTCGCGGATCCCCAATACAAAGGTAAATATGAATAAAACCGAATTTTGTTTATTTAAAAAACTGACATTATCAATGGGACGGATGGGATTGCTTCTTATTGCATAAGTCATCAATTCTCGGATTTATTTATGAAAGGTAAACTCGTAAGTCAGGGTCCACGGAAAGTCTGGACCTGTATTTTGTCTTCATGTTGGTAAGAGCTGAAAATGCTGTCTCACACATGGTAGGTCGTGGAAAAAGGCAATAAAATTTTAGTTGCCTTTTGAGATATCAATGGGTATTCCTCCACAACACTCAACCAGAAAGATGCAATGGCTGTTTGATTGAAACTAAGCATTAAAGTTCGACCAGATGATAATTCGGCTAATTCTTCTTCTTTGCGTCCTGACAGATCAGTCTTTGTAACAACAAAAGGGTTTAAAATCCAGTCAAAATTCTCATATGTCTCTTTTAAAAAGTACTTCTTGAAATGTGCAGAAAGCAATTCCAAATGTTGTGTAACGTCAGAGAAAATCAACTCTGTATTAATTAAGGATTTGTTGTTAATGTAGTCACACAGAACAGGAAACATATCCACAACATTATCATTTATCCTTGTTTTCCATATGTTGAGTTTCTTTATGAATGCTGTTGTTTTGTTTTGAGTAAGTAAAATGTTTGCAGTTATATCTGACCATATATTACACCCGAATAGATAAGGATGATGATTACTATCTTTACTCTTCCATGAATAAGCTTCTATACTGTATTGCATAATTTAATATTTGCCAGATAAGAATATATCACTAAGTTACTACAAGCTTGCATCTAACTACCCCCTGATTATTATAAGCTATTATGTTTGTTCAGAGGATCGCTTGACTTTTCGTAAGATTATTGTTTAGATTGGTTTGGAAAAGATGCTTGAAACAACTCAGACACTACATCCTTCATCGGCACTACCAAAGAATCTCCACCTCTCATTAGCGATACCAAAACACTCCATCCCTCACTGACGCTATAAAAGATGATTCAACTCTTATTGGCAATACGAAAAACACGCTGCTATGTCATCATACTTCTTATGCTCTTACATGTGCAGGAAATTAATTTAAAAAGCAAAGCTTTTTTAACTATTTTATCTTAATAATGAGCTACCATATTGTGTATTTGTTCTGCAATCTATAAGCTACTTAATATCGTTGCTGCGAACACTTTATTTCTGTATAAAACCTGTAAATAGTCCTTGTTTTGATAGTCCCTTACGTAATTACAATATGTGTGTGTGTATTAGTTTGTTTTTGTGATGTTGTTGGGTTCAGTCGTGTTCTCATTGCTTTAAGAATTGGCGCTCCAGTTGTTTCAGGAACGAGGAGGCGACTGATTCTTAACTTATTCATCTAATTGTTTTAATGTATCAGGTTTGGTGGCCGTGCTTAACTATATTTATCGATGCATATACCGCAATATTAGATCCTTTTATGCACGTCTTAATTAAACCATTATTGTTTTTTCCACCTTTTCCTTTTGTTGGTTTTGTTACTATTTCTTTTTCGCAATATCATTTCTTTTGTATTCTGACAAAGAAAAATAAATTGAATTGAAGTGAATCTTCCCTGAAGTGACAAGTTCAATTGGTTTAGAAGGTTAAAAATACCTGCCAAGTATGCAAGTTTCCCAAGCCAAATTTCATCGGCTACTAGTGAAACCAAGTCAGCATTGTGCGCTTGCAGGAAAACTAAAAGCTCCTTTCACAGTTCAAATACGCGTGCTACAAGTTTTACTAGTACCGGTAGTCCAGTTTTAATCCGATGATGTCCCCGTTACTGCGGGTGGCCGGATTCACCTCCAAGTGCCGCATTCGCTTTCACACCCTGCCTCCACATCAATCTGTCTAACGCGTCCTCTCTTGTCAAGCCCACCTTGCTGCTTTCCTCTTCAACTTGCCTTTTCCACGCTTTCTTGGGTCTTACTTGTTTTCTACGACCTTTCACTTGCAACTCCAGCGCTCTCAAAACATCATCTTCATCCCTTCTTAAAAGATGCCCATACCACACCACCTCACTCCAACAAGTTAAATGAGAATCTTGAATACGAGAATTTTTCGTAAACAACTTTTTAACTGCAACGAAGGTGCAACAAGTAAGATTTACGATACTAGATCGCAAAAGCTTTCGAAATCATTTAGGCTAAGTTGTAAAGAACTGCGGCAATTATCTTTGACAGGGTACGTACGATACGACGTATATGCGTGACTTTCTAATTTCTAGTCATATCGCCACGGACCACCTGTGCAGTCGTCGCGGACCACAGTTTGGGAAACCCTGTATAGTATAGAGTGTCATAGCAGCGCTACTGCCTTTTTGATAAGTTGTTGTAGATCTAACCTTAAAGGTACCGTAGGTGATTGGTGAAGGGTTTTGAACAGAGACGTGCAGTCAGGGGAGGCAGGTGAGGCACTATCTCACCTGCCAACATCTGGCAAAGCAAAAGTTATATCAAAGAAATGGTTATCACAGAATAAATACTGTGACGTTTGGCTTCGATCACCGCAAGCCCGCGCGAGAAACTAAATTAGTCTCGCGCTTGCCTTCAGATGATCTCACATTTTTTGTAAGTTACGCGTTTCATTTTTTGACTAGGTTGAGAAAAATGCAAGAGTTTTAAGTTGGTTGAGTTACAGGACGGTTATTCATTTTTTTGCTTATCACGAGAGAGAAGAAACTGAATTAATAAAACAAAAGTGCACAATTATTGTTTCTCTTCATTTTGCAAGTCGTTGAAAACTGAGACCGAAGAAAGAAAAGTGAACAAGTAGCCCGTTTCGCGCACATTGGTGACCCCGACAGTTCAGTTTATAACAGGAGTGCGATCGATTACGATAGACTGGCAGAAAGGAAGGAACAGCAACCCTGGCGTCGTCACATCAGATGGTCACTAGGTCACGAGCAAAACTCACAATGGGAATGGGAAGCCCCACAATGAGAAGCGAGATGGACAAGAAACAAGGAGCATCAAGATCGACAACACCAGGTAACCTACCACTCGTAGGCCTACCAGATTACAAATTTTCGCATCCCCCTTTGACTCAAAAGATTCCCTTCAAATCAAACAATCCCGCTACTGATCCATTCACATTTGACCCATTTCAACCAGTAGCACCTCAACAACAAACACCCTCTTTGAATTACCAACCAGGAAGAAAGATTTTCATAGATTTTAATAAACAACATCCTTCCATCTGGTTTGCCGCATTGGAACTCAGGCTAAAATTCTGGAACATTACAAACGAAAATATCCGCACAGATATATTAGTAACACATCTAACTGAGGAACCTTTATTAGTTATCCAGGATTTACTGTTTGAAGAGCCTACCTACGATTCCATTAAATCTCGTTTATTAAACAGGTTTGAACCATCAATGAGTAGCAGGGTGGCGGAATTATTCAATCCAACACACTTGGGTGACAGACGGCCTTCAGACTTATTAATACACTTAAAGGCAACTCTAGCGCGAAAAGATATCTCCCCTAGCATGCTAAAAGAAATGTTCATACTACGCATGCCAGAAAGCATCCGCCTCTCGTTGTGCACCATGACTGAATCCTCCGTGGAACAGCTAGCGGAAGCCGCGGATAAAATGGTTGTAATCTCTCCATCACCCGGAATTCATAATATTTCCTCCGCCTCTACAGGAAATACGGCTTTGAGCGAATCCATAGCTAAAAACGAACGAAGAACCCTTCAAGCTCGTCTTAGTCACTTGGAGGAGAAAATGGAAACTCTTCTAAACCAACATTCACCTTCTAATAAGCCTTCAACCTCTGAATGCCAATCACCTCATCATAGATATTCGGACTCGAGCAATTTTCGCCCACCTAGATTTAACCAACACAACCATCCTCAGTCACGAGGAAGGCAAAATCTTAATCAATTATGTTTTTATCATCAGAGATTCGGCAATAGAGCATTCCGATGCACAGCACCATGCGAATGGCGTCCAAGATCATATAACCAGGGAAACGGATGGAATCCACGTCAATAGTGGCGGATGTGGAGAATCAAGACAGAAGCCCACTTCCTCATGTTCGAGATCAACGTACCGGAACTTTATTTCTTATCGACACGGGTGCTGAAATTTCAGTGGTGAAACCGAGTAAAACTGAGCGGAAGTATAAAATCACTGATCGTACTTTGGCGGCTGCCAATGGTTCCCCCATCGCAACCTACGGGTACCGTTCCATGACAATAGAGATCGGTACTACTAAACCATTTAAATGGATTTTTATGATTGCAGATGTGTCCCATAATATTATTGGCATGGATTTTTTGGCTCACTTTTCCTTATCGCTGGACTTCGATCGAAAATGCTTGAGAGATCAAGAGCAACAGTGTTTCGGATATCTGGTGGAAAAGATGATATGCAACATTCAAGCTCCACGACCATTTGTTCCACAAAACGACTTTATGAAGATTCTGGCTAAGTACCCTGATCTAACCAGACCTCCAAACCGCAAAGACCCACCGAAGCATAGAATTAAGCATAAAATAGTGATTAGTGGGTACCCCTGTTCTGCTCGACCACGCCCTCTGACTCCCGAGAAGTTTCGTCATGCTCAGAAGGAAATCGATGATCTGATGGAAGCCGGCATTATACGAAGGTCCGATTCACCTTTTGCTAGTCCTCTACATATGGTCCCTAAATCAAGCAAAAATGGGTCTACTTACAGGATGTGTGGTGATTACAGACAGTTAAACAAAATGACAGTAGAAGACAAATATCCGGTCCCAAAAATTCAAACTTTGTTTCACAGGTTACAAGGCTCAACAATATTTTCAAAGATCGACCTGGTTAAGGCATACCATCAGATTCCGCTGGAGGAGGAATCTATTCCGATGACTGCAGTTACAACCCCGTTCGGCCTTTTCGAATACTTGTCCATGCCCTTTGGTCTTAAAAACTCGGGTGCTACATTTCAACGATTCATCGATCATGTTTTGCAAGGATTAACCAATGTAATGGCTTACATAGACGATTTAATAATATTTTCCTCTTCTGCAGTAGATCACAAACGTCATCTTGAAGAACTTTTCCAACGCTTAGACCGATTTGGAGTAGCCATTAATCCATCAAAGTCGGAATTCGGTTTGCAACGTCTCAACTTTCTTGGACATATCGTAACACCGGACGGAATTCTTCCCTTAGAAGAGCGTGTAAAGGTGGTCAAAGATTATCCTCGTCCTCAAAAATGTAAGCAATTGCGTTCATATCTTGGATTTATCAACTACTATCACAGATTTGTGGAGAATTTGTCAAAATATTTAGCCCCGTTATACGACCTGCTGAAGAAGCCCAAAAACAGAAACCAGGATCTTGTTTCTTGGTCTGACGAAACTAAAGAATGTTTTGAAAACAGTAAAGAGTTGTTAGCAAATGCAGCACTACTAGTGTATCCTGACAATAATTTGCCAACAAGTATTCAGGTGGATGCAAGTGACGTTGCCATAGGTGGAGTTCTACAACAAAAACACGATGAAACCTGGAAACCAATTGCTTTCTTCTCCAGGAAACTAGATGACACACAAAAAAGGTACTCTACTTTTGATAGGGAGCTTCTGGCTTCTTATTTATCCGTGCAGCACTTCTATCACTTGGTGGAAGGTAAGACGTTTACCTTATTCACTGATCACAAGCCACTAGTCGCTGCATTTTACTCCAGATCTGACCCAATAATTGCAAGGCGCGCACGACAAATGAGTTTCATTGCGGAGTTCACGAATGATGTCCAGCATATAAAAGGAGAAGCTAATTTTACTGCAGATGCTCTGTCACGTATCGAAATTAACAATGTTATGTGTAGACAGGAAGGAATTGACTACGTTGCAATTGCGAAAGCTCAAGCACAAGACGCCTATATTCGTGAAGTGCTAACCAACCCAGAAAAGTCCAACCTGAAACTGAAGGAATTTCCTCTTGAGAACAGCGATGTGGCCTTGATCTGCGATACATCTATGCCAAAAGTAAGACCGATTATTCCTCTCGATTTTCAAAGACTTGTTTTCGACAAGATTCATAACTTATCACATCCTGGTGTGAACGCAACTCGATCGTTAATTCAACAACGATTTGTATGGAACCTCATGAAGAAAGAGATCGCCTTTTGGGTTAAAACATGCCCCGCATGTCAAAAAGGAAAAATCATTAGACATAATAAAGCAAAGCTTCAACAATTTACCTTACCGTCTCGTAGATTTTCCAATATTCATATCGATATTGTTGGTCCACTTCCACCCAGCAACGGTTACCGATACTTGCTTACGGTCATCGATCGATTCACTCGTTGGTACACAGCTACACCGATGAAAGACATTACAGCGGAATCAACCGTCGAAGCATTTCTACATGGTTGGATCCAATATTATGGGGTGCCGTCATCCATAACCTCAGATCGTGGCGGCCAGTTTATCAGTCAACTGTGGCATGACACTATGAAATTCCTGGGAATAAAGCATATTACGTCAACAAGCTTCCATCCTCAAAGCAACGGAATCGTCGAAATTGTCCATAGAAGGCTTAAAGATGCCCTTCGTATGCAAAAGAATCCAGACACCTGGCATCAAAATCTACCTCTCGTTCTACTGACGATACGTACCACTCTGAAGGAAGAATTAGAATGCTCACCTGCAGAACTTGTTTATGGTGAAACACTGAAGTTGCCTCAAGAATTTAGGGAATCCCCGAATCAGATTGTGGATACTCACCAATTCGTTCGCAAACTAAAAGAATACTTCGCCAGCATCCGCCCTACACCTCCACGCGTTCACAGTGAAGTAACTTCATATGTGGACAAAAACCTCTGGACTTGCAAGTATGTGATAGTTAGAAACGACCACCAACAGGTCCCACTACGTCCCCGATTCAGCGGACCATACGAAGTAATCAAGCGCAATGAAAAGTATTTTATACTTTCGATGAACGGCAAAGAAAAATCAGTTTCTGTCGACAGACTGAAAGTTTTTTATAAACCACCAGATGAACCAGAACGGAATGTCAGCAACGGGCAGGACGGCAACAATGCTCAAACAATCCCAGGCTCTCTGGAAGAGGATAGTTGGCAGACTTTTGTGCAAACGCGTGCTGGCCGCGTGATTGTACCGCCGTCAAGATACAAACCCTAATCTACTTGTATGTTATCTTGAATAATATTTTCTCTTTCTGCAGGAAAGTTACATGGCCGTTCTTAGTTGGTGGATCAATTTGTCTGGTAAACCCCGATAACAACGAAACATTCTATCTTTATTCATTCTATTGGTAATCAAGAGTTGATAAATTTGTTTAGTTTTTTCTTTAAATCTCAAGAGTTCAGGCCTCAAATGTCTTTTATAACCATTCCTGATGGTTTTGATGGATATGCATGTGATTTATTTTAGATTTATGCTTTAAAATGTTTACCATACTGTACTGTAATTGGAGATGTTATGGCAATATTTATGCTAGTTTCAAATGGAAATCTTCTACATAAAGCAATGTCATCCAACTTGCATGTTGCTGATCAAAACTGATGCTTTGTGATTGGATTTTGTTGAAAAATTCATTGTTATATGTACGCACTGACACAAATACACATTTTAACAAAGTAAAGTTCAGAGAAAATAGTTTTCTTTTTTGAAAAAGGATTTACTTCAATGATTGAAGATGCTTTTTGATGTCAGTGCTATTTTGTGTCACAGTAGCTATATATATTGCGTTGGTTTTTGTTTTACATTGTGTTCTGCGTCCTTTGCATAGCATGTTAGCTAAAGTAAGAATTGTGTAGTTAGATTTCATGTTGACTTAGTGTAATCTTATGTTGTCTGAAGGTTTTTGCGTTTTTTGGCAAAAGCTCATGTAGTTCATCATTATTTTTGTAATATGAGATTGTTACTTTTTAGTGATTATTTAAAGTCATGGGTTTTGATAGAAATACTGTATCTTTTAGCATGTGTTAATTAAACATCAATTTCTTGCTGATTCGCAGGACAAAAAACGTTCTCAAAAGTGATTTATGTAATTCGCCCAAGAAACCAATTTGTCCGTAGCAAAAAAAAAAAAAGTGATATGTAATGGAAGTACTTTGTTCTTTCGTGCAAAAGTACCATGGTCATCTCTTCTGTTCATCCAGTGATTTCATTTGTGCACATCACATATGTTTTGTCGATTCACCATTTTTGTTTGGAATATCACATGGTTCATCTGGGGGAGGGCTGGTGTGACGTTTGGCTTCGATCACCGCAAGCCCGCGCGAGAAACTAAATTAGTCTCGCGCTTGCCTTCAGATGATCTCACATTTTTTGTAAGTTACGCGTTTCATTTTTTGACTAGGTTGAGAAAAATGCAAGAGTTTTAAGTTGGTTGAGTTACAGGACGGTTATTCATTTTTTGCTTATCACGAGAGAGAAGAAACTGAATTAATAAAACAAAAGTGCACAATTATTGTTTCTCTTCATTTTGCAAGTCGTTGAAAACTGAGACCGAAGAAAGAAAAGTGAACAAGTAGCCCGTTCGCGCACAATACTATTTGTTAAAAAGTAGTACGGTAAATATTGCACGTTTTTAGGTGCTTTAATTTGTGTGAATTGCTTTAGTCGTGCCCCCTTTTCCGCAAATTTTACGTTTCTACACCCAAACTGTGCTTTTATTTTTTCTGTTTCTGTGGCGATATTCATATCGAGCGTGCACGTGGTCAAAATCGTTGAAATACGCTAGAAGAGGCAGCGCCAAGCTGTGCCTCACTTCAGATCAGAAAACTTCCATACACTGCATTATGCGTGTCTTTTTCTTTCGCAAAGTCGCCCAGAAATCATCATGAACGATTCAGCTGTGATTTGAGGCATGCCTCAAATGTGACGTCACAGCTATGAAACCTTTTTCGTCAAGCTGGAATGCCCGCATAGCACGTGTATGTGACTTCTTGCAGTGTAAAGGATAGTTTCATATAAAATTTAACTAAAGTGGAGGAAGACTTAGTATCTAAGCTGAGAGGTTTTTCAAAACTAAACTTCCAATCTAAAGTTGAAGTCATAAATAAAGGAAACAGATGTTTTTGTCTAAAAGAATAGGCGCATGGATTTTATTTTTAAATAATTGTGAAATTATGCTGGTAGGCCTACTTATTTTTATTTTTTGATTAGTATGATACCGTTTTTGTTGTTGTTAAAAAAAAATTATTGTAAACGTGACTTGAAAAAATGAGTGCCTCACCATCTAGGAAACTCACCGCACGTCACTGGTTTTGAAAGAGGTTTGTCAGTTGCTACTCCAAAAGTTTTGAAAGAGCCGCAAAACTATCATCCCGACTGTTGCTTCTGTATGATGATTATTGTAAATATCGAAAGGTCAACGGAAAAACAGCACTGACTTATCGAAGTAGGGTTTCGGCAGTGTTGTACGTTGACGGCGTCAACTTTTTGTTGACGCTAAGGCTAGCGCCGTCAGTTTATTTTTTAGTTGACGGAAGTGATAGCGCCGTCAATTATTTTGTCGGTTTTAAGCGTCACGCGCTATGCGTCATTTTTTGTTTTCATGGAAAATCTCGTTTCACAATAAGTTTCACAATGTATTCTGGCCAGGACGACTCATCCGAATTACCCGATTTCGCGTTGGTTGGAATAGCTACCTGGAATACAAGCGGAAGAAGTTCGCCAAATGGTGATCACTCATATCGTGATCAATATCGAGAACGAGGGATCAGAGAGAGAAAGCGAAAAATCAATGAATGTCATCGCGGTGGTTGAAGCTATTTTATTTCAAAAGCTCTATGCTCTTGAAAAGAGCGATGTTGGTGCAGTGGACCTCATACACAAAAATAGTGTAGGTCTACGTAATGTAATCGCTCAACTAGATGTTCAGTTAAAATGATAATTACTTTGTTCCAGTGTATGCTTTTACAAAACTTCAACAAAGCATCAAGTGTAGTGAAGTTAAAATATGGAACCCAAGTCAAATATGGAAAAAAAAAAGTCTTTCAGTCTAATACAGTTGTAGCTCCTGCGAGCTCTGCATTCGTCATTTTTATGTTCTCTGACGCCACTCATATTAATTCTGGAGTCTGTGTGACCTTGCAGGCTTACAATTCATTTCTGCGTCTCTCACAAGCTCTCAGCACTGGAATTCCACAGAGCGCGCGGCCGCTCTCTTGCAATTGCGTTACATTTGTATAGCTTTGCATTCATTTGCGTTGGTAGTTTGATGCGTACAGCTTGTAATCAATATGTAATCGCGACGTTTGTAATCTAAAACTAGTTCTTAGCTGGAAAGTCCAGCGTCATGACTTTTTACTCCTGAACCACCTCAGTGGCCTTCGGCTCTAGTGGTAGTAGATCTGAGATCGATTCCAGGTCGGGCCAAACCGAAGACTTTAAAAACGGTACCGATTGTGTTCTTACTTGCATAACGCAGTGAGAATAAGTCGGATATTAATTTTTAAAAACAAGCCTTGTTGCTAAAAAACCTTATATGTTGTAAAGCGACAATACATGAAACCATAACATTATTATTATTAACTCTTGATGCGTAAGTTTCAACAAGTTATCGAAGGTGTTGGTTTTGATAAGCAAGTTCGGTGCATGTTTCAAGAAATTTTAATATGTAGTCGAAGTGTAGGAAAGTAGTTTCAATAGTTTTTACGATGATTAGTGTGTTCCAGTATGGAACCAGTGCGTGACAATACGTTTTCAGTAGGCTATGTTGCAATATGTATCGACACGTGCCGGAGAGCTTTGTTACTAACTTTAGTCTGAAGTTTGGTTTCAATCAGTTTTGCACTCTGTTGTTGGTTTAATTTTTGGCCGTCAGACCGATCTTCCCCTTTTTGTTCTGATGGTGTCAAGTTGATTTTTGTTACTGTAATAAACTACCACGCAAGAGAATAGACATTGTCCTCAGGTCACCCTCACCTCTGTCGTCCTCGGAATGTTGCTGCAGTAACTGCAGCTGTGTATGGGCGGATTACTGTCAACAGTGCCGCTACATATTTTAGTGACCCCGACGTGATACTTGTGGATTAATATTAGATTATATCTCCATGGATTACATTGGATTATATCTAAGTCTATGTGTCTAAGTGTCTACTGAAGTTACTGAAATAAATGCAGGCAATGCAACGTAGCAACAAATTTAAAATGCTTAAAAGTTGTTTTATTCAGAAGACGACAGAATAATGTTCGACCAACAAAATAATTAAGATTTAGCCAATCTGCTATTCGAAGCGATGACAATAACAGAGAACTCGCTACTGCTCAAGTCTAAAAGGAATGACAATAGAAAAAGGCGCGAAGTGGTCCACCGAGTGCCCTCCACTTTGCTTGACAGCAAAATCGTGTGTTTTCCATAGCTCTTTTGATAGAAGATTGTAACGATTTTAAATAGCATTTTAACAATCCAACTCCATTATTAGCAAATAGTACAATGTCAAGCAACGTAAAAAATACCACAAACGTTTTTCTACTTAAGCAACCATTTTGTTTTTCCAGTTTCTCTTAGATCTTTTGATCATTTGTGATTAGCTAGCCAAGATTGCACTGTGTTGACATAAACGTTCAAACGCTAGTTAGTCGGCAATTGATGATAGCTACTACAACATAACCACGCAAAAGGTGAAGGAACGGGATTGTATTGTTACTGACAATTAACAAAGGAAAGTTGAATTTGTGGGTTGGTACTTGTGTACCAATACAAAGAAATGGCTAGGTTGTACTGCCTTAGAAAATACCGCATGATACAACAAAAGATAACGACCCTTATTACTTTTTTATAGGCCTACATAGACAGCTTGACAATAGACACTTAGACAATAAGGTCAGTCGGCTTTTGGAAAATTAGCTATATTTAGCCTGAACTTTACAGAAACGAAAACTTAACAGAAATGATTAAAATCACTTTTTTCAAGTTATAGCCTACAAATAGAACTAGTTTTGGCTTACAAATAGATTAATTTTGTGCTAGCCACTTCAATCTACAAAGTTAAAAATCGATTTCTGGACTATTTTTAGTTAGGCTTTTTAAAATAGATAGCTTATTTTTTCCAAGTTAGCAGATGTTTTTCCAAGTTAGCACAGTCAAGCGTGATAGACAGAGGAGAGAAGACAGGAAGATGTAAAAGTAAAATGAAGAGAAAATTAAGCAGCTCCAGAAAAGTGAGTACTTTCATTTCTTCTGTTTTTGGATTAATGTAATTATAGTCAAGTCAGGTTAGCTCGTTCGACTATAACGATTATTTTGTTTTTACATTTTTCTATTAATGTTTAAGACTTTTTGTCAATAATGTGTCTAACGAACCATGGTTCAATTGGAAAAAAATACTGGAGCAGGCCTAATGAAGAAGTCAGTCATCATGTATACAAAGAACACATCCAGTGAACGCAAAAGTAAATATTCTTTAATTTTGATTGTTTTGCTTAGCATACTTTGACCATGCTGTACACAAATTACTCCAGTAGAGATGCATTATGCAATACTGTGAAATAGTTCTTGCTATAAGATCACTTCTCACCACTTTTCCTTGTGAAAAAACTTATGTTTTGGCAGAAGACTAACTTTCAAATTAACTTCTGTACAGAGACGTAACCAGCACAGAATTTCAGAGACGGAAATAACAAATAAGTATTTCTGCATCGAGTAAAGTCCATCGGCAGAAAGGGACTGGAAGGCCTATCCCGTAAAATTTGAAAAAAATACCATAAAATTTGAGCAAAAAATACATATTTGTTTGGTAAAGTTTTCAACAGTGTTTCAATTCATCACAAGTCTTTTAATCGGATGCATATACAAAAATATTTCCGGAAAGGTAGTTTCTCCCTGCCTTCTGACTACTGCTTCTGCATTATAACACGTTGGCTACTTTACAACATCGCAGACAAATACGGCACGAAAATCAGATAGGCTATAATCAATTTATCACCTTGCGTTCAATGAGTTTTAGAAGTATTTAATATCAATTTATTAATTCAATCGCAACTGATACTTGATTGCACAGACGGGAAAAGTACGGAAGTTTATAACATTGAAAACTAAATAGCCTACATTCGAGGATCCCTAGGATCTAGAGCAGGTTGCGATGGTTTCAACATGTTTAGAGAAAGGAAGGCAATGACAAGGCGATTCTAGGCATGACAATTGAGTTCATCCAAAACTGAACGATAGTTTTTTTTTTTTTTTTGATCATTTGTCGATCAATGACCAAATTTTTAGCAAAATGTTCTAAAAAAATTAATGTGAATTTTGTCAAACTGTCCGAAAAAATGTAAACGCGGGTAGATCGATTTTAAAAGATTGCAATAAAAATAATCTATTTTTGGCAATCGGAAATACAAGACTAGACCAAGTGTTACATTGATCCAATGTCTTAACACACGTGATAAATGCAAATACAAAAGTAGCACACAAAGGAAATAGCTTCATCAGAAAAAAACGACCGAAAATAAAAAATGACCGAATTTTTTTTAAAGTTATTTCGGACAAATGACCAAATAGTCTCAGCGATAAAAACCAATAAAAAACTAAAGTTGTCGCAGCTACTCCGAAATGGATAAGTTTGTAGACATGCAAGAATCACAAAGTGCTTTGCGATTAATCGGGGCACCAATAACTGAATTCGTTCTGATCTTTCCTATTTTTATACGACACAGCTTTAATGATACTCTACTTCAGTGGTTCCCAACCTTTTTGTTGTCACGGACCCCTTTAGACAAATTATTAATTTTGCGGACCCCTACCTAAATTTTGCCTCAACTACTGTGTCATATTGTATTGCCGCTATGACTCTTGCGGCAAATATCAGGTTGAACAGTTGCCCAAATAAGAAAATGAATGAATTGTTCAAGAAATGTTAGCAGTATTTGAATATTAAGGTGACCCAAAGTGCCATGCCGAAACTTTTTCAACGTAAGCAAATTTAATAAGAGGGCTGTTGTTGCCTTTCCTGAACTAAACGACTGAACTGTGGTTGAGTTTTTGACAATGCAACACGCATGTCATCTTCAACGTCCAGGCGATTTCGATGTTTAGTTTTTATTGTAACAATAGCTGAGAATTCTGCCTCGCAAAGGTTAAGTGGTTATGAATGGTAACAAAACAATAATCGCTTGCTTTGCCAAGAATAGGTAGGTTTGCAGTTGTGATCACCAAAATTCTTCTACAGTTTTTGAATGAAACTCAATGCGTAATCACTCTTTTAATCTCAAATCAATTAGGTCATTTTTACTGAGATCGTCATCGCTAATGTTGTTCAAGTCAAAAAGAAAAGGATTTCGAATCCATGTTTCAACTTCCTTCGGCAGGTGTTCTAAATTAAAATAACGTTGAAATGAGATTTGCAGGGTTTCCAAGTGTGCGCAAAATTTTTCTCTCATAGAGGTTAAAAGAGTACATTCTCTTTGAGTTTTATCCATCAAGATAAGATCTTCTAACATTGGAAAGTTAGCGTAATTACCTGCTTCCAATCTGCGTTTTCAAACCGGCAACTTCTCTAAAAACGCCTTCAGTTTTTCAGCTGCATCAATTATTGTCACACCTGGTCCTTGAATGCCACGATTAACATTGTTAATATGACCAAAAATATCGGCTAAGTAGGCCATGCCGTATAGAACATTTTTACTCTCAAACAATTTTGAGAGGGGACTTCCTTTTGCTTTCAGGAGTTGATACCTCATTTTTTAGCTGCTGCAGTCGTTTTAAAACTTCTCCTCTAGATAACCAACGTAGCCTTACCTCAAAATGATACAAAAGTACTTCGTAATCTGACCCTACTTCTTGACAGAGCGCTTTAAAAGTACGGTGTACTTGACACATTTGCATTTAAACAGAGAAATGAAAGTAAAAAGATTGCTTTTCTTTTTTTCCCCAAAATTCATCAAGGTAATCACGGACCCCCAAATGCTTTCTCACGCACCCCCAAGGGGTCCGCGAACCCCAGGTTGGGAACCACTGCTCTACTTGGAAATATTTGTTGCAGAAACCCACATGTTGTCACCGCGTCATCAAACTATTGAAGCGTATCGAAGACTTGGCATGTCCCTTCCTCCAATTGCTGCAGAAGGACACACGCAATCTGCTCTCAAACCAAGGAGAAATTCACATCACGTGGTATGTTCTTTAAGTTTTTTTCAAACTGTACAATTTCATTTGCTTTAAAGTTTAAACATGTTTTGATCCTTAATTTTTAAATTGGAAATAATACCAAATCATCAGGTTATGTCGCACAATTTAGGCTTATTTTGTTTGTATTTACACTTTTGATCTGCAGCACGATTTTTTGACACTGCTTAAACTTTGTCGAGTATTTACCTTGAAGTAAATCAATTTTGTAAAATTGTAATAATGGTATATTTTTAATTTTTTTGATTGATGTTATGTTGTTATCACTGTAGCGAACTACATAACCTGTCATTGTATCAAAACATAATAGGTGACACATTATCCCTGTTTAAACCTTCATTATTAGCGACAAAGGCTATATATAGACATCAAACAAAGAGGTGACAAGATACGGCAGTGTTTACGATTGTGTATGTCTCAACTACAGAAATACAACACCACAAAACAAAAGCCGCAGACGACAATTTCACTGACAGTAGGAAGAAACTTGTCGGATTACGTCAGAAAACCTGTTTACTTTTGTCATCCTGTTTCATTTTCATCACACCATAAAAACGGTAAGTTTGTAGCTTTGATATGTTAATTTCAGTGGTTTCTTAATTTACTTCATTTAAAAATTTAGGACGGCAAAGACTTGAAATACTACGTTATTTAAGATACGCCTATGTGGAAAGTAGAAAGATCTTTCAATAGTTATATGACTTAAATTGTGCAGGTTTCTCATTTATTTTGACCGTCAACGGTGGTTTTTAAAGATTTGAACATGATTTTAGACATAGAAAGAGATGCTTTGAACAAGAAAAACCTTGAAAACTCAAAGACACAGAACGAGGAGCCAACAAAAAACGCTGCAAAAGATTTTTTTAACGTTTCGCAAATCAAGACTCAAGCGCGTCAAAACGTGGCTTGGAAATACGGTACCAACCAAAAAAATGAAACTTCAAAATCGGTAGACATTTTGAACAAGTTTTTACAATTTTGTGAAAGCGAAGGCTATGACACCAAGTCAGCTGTATTCCAGAAGGCGTCAATCTCCTACAAAAGAATAAAAAAGTTTTCAAAAGTCTCAAAACCACCTCAACTGAGAACTATAAATGAATGCAAAGTTTGCATTGTAGAACAAGCAGCAGACAAGCAAGAGGTGGTGACATCGAACAAAGCTTACGAATCATGCAAACTTCAGCCGAAAGCAGCATGTAGACTACCGATGCAACGATTAAATATAAAAGGGACCGCACAAGCTTCTGCGGCGAAAGGACAATTCGCAGCTTCAAAAGCAATCACGTTTATTTTGAAGGATGCGGATGCAAATAAAAAGCGGACAACTTTGCCGCCTCTTGAAAAAACCTCAACCCACACTTTCATTACCACTTGGAACCCGGATACGACTGTTACTGAAAGTCAAACTACTTAACTTCTAGTTAAAAAAATAGTGTTTCTTTTTTACAACAAGGCTAAAGTGCAATGTTTGAGGGAGTTTTGTTTAAACTGTGTGTTCATCGTCGAAAGTGATGCAGTTTTTAATGAGTTATTTGCCGACGATCGCTTGTAGTCTAAATAATATTTGCTTCGATCGATACCACAATACTTACAAGGCTACAACCAATAGCAATAGCGTACGCAGAGTTTTCTAGAAAGGGATATTCTATGAGATTGATACTTTTTTTTGGAAAACTTTGTTTTGGTCGTGGCCTACATATGGTTAGCAGACTCAGCCTATATTAACGATTTTTCGGCAGACTGTAGGGTAGGCTATGACATTGCAAATGATGTCTGTTTGACACTTGAGTATTGCAAGTTAATTTTTATTGTTCTATAAGAGTACAGTATTATTGATATTATAAGTATTCTTCCCCGAAATAGTTTCAATATACTATTACTATAACAACGTAGTTGCCTTAAAATAGGTTTTCGAATCTCTTGTGGTTGCGTAGCCTAATTATTGCGACAAGCACAAAAAACAAAATATGATTTTGACTTTTGAGTACGCAAAGTAAGTCATTCGTTTTCATAAGACAGTAACAACTGGACCATATTCTAAAAGCAATCACTTCTTTTGTGAGTAGGCTACTACTTTCGTGGGTTAATCTATTTCGATCACAACCAGAAGGAAATTTATGTTGGAAACAAAAATCTTCAAGCCCCAAAAATCCAACGTAGCTTAAAACTATTCTTCAGTAAATAAGTAAAGATATGCCAGCGGTACTTCGTCATTGTTGAGAGTTTTATTTTTATTTTATTGGCTTTGCAATTTTTTTTTTCATATTTTGCAACCTTTTTTTATAGGGCGTTGCCAGACCAGTAGGCCTACCGGTATGTGCATGTGGCCACTCGATGCATAGGAAGCAACAAAATTACAAGCCCATTAATTGAAAATACATTTTACAGTCCCATTACGTTGATTTTTGCATAAGGCCAGCCATGATGAGGCTCATAAGTTTTAAGGGGTATAGCTTGGCCATTGCTGGTAGGCTACCAGGCTAACTACGGATCTGATTTTCTGGCCATTTGGTGTGACAACGGTTTCAGAAGTAAACCCATTGCCGTATTTGCAACATTTCGCATAGTTTTTATTTTCTCAATGTCTGTATTTCATCGTTTATTTTATCAATGTGATTTTTCTTGCATATTTCTGTTTTCTGACAAAAGCTTTAATGAACCAAAAAAATACAATTTGCTTTTTTGCTTAATTAAAACAATGCAAAATGATCTTGTTGTTTTACTTGGCTTTGTATCTTTAGAATGCAATGGGGAGATACCAACGGGTGTATGTGGGGGGGGGGGGGGGAGGCAATCGCCTCTCAAAAAATTTCATTCTGCCCCTCCCCTCAAAATATGTGTTTCTTGTGGTATTATGTGCAACGTTTTAATGACATTGTATTACATATTAAATGACATTTCATAAGTGTTTGGCTACATTCAGTAGTTGTATTTTCATACAAACTTTTTATTTCATATATTGAAATGTCTTTTCATCGACCAGTTGCTTTTGCCCCCCTCCCCCTAAAGTACTCTTTATAGTTACGTCACTGGAACGCAACCTGTTAATCAAAGCACTGCTTTGGGAAAAAACCAAGTTGGTCTAAGGCTGTAAGAGACTTTTCCAAAAAGTTTAGGTTACAAACTGATTGTATTAAAAAGTTTAAAGATTTCATTTCTACGTAATCACCATGTTGAAAGCGTCTTATATCTCTGCTTAGTATTTAGAGTTATTCAAATGTAACATGACGATCTTTTCTTGCTTTTCTTTACCCTTCTCATACAAAGCCATATTGGCTACGTAAGCTATAACGCTTTTCGGCGACTGTCATGACATCACGTAGATTTGACAACCCAGGTCTCACAACTAAAAGCGAAATATCACATTTACAAAATCACTTTCTTCAACTCTCATCACCGACAGAGATGTACGTATACGCCCCAAATTCTACGCCGCATACTTGCGGCGTAGACTTTTTGTTTACGCTAACGCTTGCGGCCACATTTTTTTGGATAGTTTGCGCTTGAGGCTACGCGTAAAGTTTTTGCGGTTTTTTAGCGCATAGCGTCAACGCATACTTTTTAATGTATTTTTTTTCGCTACAACACGCCAATACCTTCCAGCGCTGCAGTTGAAAGAATGTTTTCAATGGGCAAAGACATATTGGAACCAAAACACAGCAAAATGTCAGATGAACACTTTCAGATGCTTGTGTTTCTTCCTGAAAATTCAAAATAAAAGTTGTTTGTTTCGTGTGGTTTATACCGTGTGAATGTTTGGCACCTAGCAAACAAAATTAGTTTACGCTAGTGTATGCGCTAACGCTGACGCCGCCAACATTTTTTACAAGTTACGTTGACGCATACGACGTATTTTTTTCGAACGTTTGCGTTTACGCTGACGGCGTCAATATTTTTTGTATGCGCGTACATCACTGATCACCGATGTGGCCAGAAGTTTGTGTCAAAGGGAGAAAACATGGCTGAAACGAATTCACTGATTACATTTTGATATAGGTTAAATACATATTTCTAATGCAAAATATGAAAAAAGAACTGCTTGGTTGAATGTAGCCTGCCAAAGGTATTTTGTTACTTTCGACCCTGTTACAAATTCACAGCAAGACGTTTGGTTTCACGATGACTTTTGGTTAGTTGCATTTTATTACAAAGCAATAGTTTTGATTAGTCGAGTATAAAACTTACACATTTAGCTAATCAAACAGGTTATAAAACAAATACTAAAAGTTACTGTGGAATCAAATGAAAATCACAATGCAATTTTTAACTCTGACTAGACAAATAAGAGAACAACCTACACTGGACTGTGGAGTTGGTTGGTTGGTTTTGAATCTTTATCCTCGGACTGACAAAGCCTTGATAGGTTATTCCTGGTGGTTTCGCATCCTTGTAGAGGCTCTTTAGTCTTTACGCAGGGTCGGTTACCGAGATTGCCAGAGTGAAGTTTTCCGATTGTTGAAGTGTTGTTGCCGGAGAATGATTCCATTTATTAGGTGCCGCTGAATGGAGAGCAGTCCTGAAATGCGTTGCTCAAGCGCACACCCCGAGAGTCGAAGCAGCACCGCGTGATCTTGAGCCGGGCGCGTAACCACTGAGCTAACGGGGCGGAGTTGCAACAAAACATCATTCAAGTAAGACTCCAGAGTCCAGACACATTATAATCCTTTCGACTCTGAAGTCGTGCATAGTAACATCACAAGTAATAATGCATCATTAAAGATACTAACATTGACTCGTGCATAGCCGAATGGTAACATGTTGTAATGTAAAATTTCTGGTCTCAATAAGATTATGTGGCCAGTGATTTAACTGAAGGTTTGTGCCAGAAGCAAAATGAAATTAAACTTGCTTTCGTGGCCAAATTGGTGCTGTGGGTAGATTAATGAATTAATATGATCTCACAAGTCCAAAATTTTTTCTTACAAGGCCAAAAAAAAGCTCACTGTGAGAAATGGCGGTTATAGCTACTGTTATTAAATTTAGAAAGCCAACGATTTAGATTTCAGTGGCAGTGAAAGGATATTCATAAAAAGTGACACACTATTTGCAGTGAAACATTTTAAATCAAAACCAAGCTGTCCATCATCCAACGCTTAAGTCGGAGTCGCTTTTTGTTGGTGCCTCCAGCTCCGTGTGAGATAAAACAAAAATGTTTAGGCTTTGACGTCACAGCATCTTTCAAACGATACAATATAACTTATACAGAAGAGAGCAGTAACAATTGAAAATTGGCATTTGATTGATTGAGAGAATCTTTATAGTGGGACTGAGAAATCTTCTTTGAGAGCTTAATCCTAGCAGTTTTGCATATTTGTAAAGGCTTTGAACCACTGACGCATACACCGGTCATCGAGATTGTCAGTAAAGGTTTCGACTGTTGAGTGTCGTTGTCTATGAATTCTTCCAATCACTAGATGCCGCTGAATGGAGAGCTGTCCTGGCAATGTGTTGTTCAAGAGCACATCTCGAGAGCCAACGTTGCTGTTAGCAGTACACGCACCACACCAGTAGCATGATGACTAGAGGCTTCTACCAATAGAAGTACGTAACTTCACAAATGTAGATACAAATCTCAATTGATACTATTGCAGAAGTAGGTAAGCCTAGATAAAGGCACATTTGAATGTAAATGACGTATTTCTGGTACCAAACTTTAGCAGTGCTGAAAGTTTGGTGTCAACACTAAGTTTTTCAGAGAAGGTAGTTAACTCCCTCTGCTTTACCCCACTGTCAACTACGCATTTGTGCACCAGCAATATTTTTAAAGAATTAGTAAGGTGGATTAAATGTGTAAATAACAAAACGTTTACCACACCAAATCGAAATTGTGGCAATGATTTTTCACGAAAAATAAAACTTGAATAAAAATAGGAATGCTCGAATGATGGCTTGTAAGTTTAATCAACTTTAGGCAAACGAAGTCAACATTTGTTGAAAAGATTTGCAACCCTTCTCGATTGTGTTGTTCATGTGAAATGCTTTCAGGTAATCTTGATGCTGCTGATAGCACTACTAACAACGAAGTCCACAAAACTGGGACGAAAGTCTGACTATATCTTTGAAGCAAAACACAGGGCTGCTGCTGCTGCAAAGTAACAGGATCATACAAATTGGATAAGAATGTACATGGCTCCTGCGCCAAAAATCCCGGCTACTGGCAGAGTTACAAACCAAGCAAAAGCGATATTACGGACTATACTCCATTTCACAGCCGCACGAGAACGGTACCAACCAATGGACACGACTGCTCCAACCTAAATAAAAGTAATATTTGAAAAGTAGGCCTACCAAGTCGTAAAGTGCAGTTTATATAAAAAGGGATATCACATCTTCATGTTTAGTGATAAAAAAGTCATACAAATACTAATATTATAAGTTTATAACAGACTGAAACTTCAGAAAAAATGGCGTTCCACAAGGATCAGTTCTGGATCCGATTCTTTTTCACAACTTTTTTCTCATCTAACATGTTTGGGCTTTCACATATAAAGTTTTTACCAAAGGGTAGTAAAGATTTAAATTCAGTGAACGGCAAGAAGCGAAAGTCAATCATCGTTCTGTACTAAAGTATGTCATTGGATACAGGGGCGTATCCTCAATGGAAGCAAGGGAAGCATTGCTTCCCCTGTCAAAATTGAAAAAAGAGAAGCTGATATTTTTCAGTAAAACGATTTCGTAATTTCTTTATCTAAATGCGATTTAGAACGGTTTTTTAACTCATGCCCCCCGTATGATTTTGAACTCGGTTTTAATTTTAAAAAAGTTGGAAGCCAACGGAAGCGAAGATTCGTATTGCATCCATTGCTCTCGTTTTTGCAATAAGAAGAAACAAGTTTGAAAGAAAGGAAAAAAGCAGCGCAAAGTTTTCGCAATTCACGTTTCTTTTAACTAATCGCTGGAAGCGATTTAAAAATTGCTTCCAGTCGCGGGGTTGCCAGATTAGCCAAATTCCGCGAATTAGTTTTTTTTTAAATAACTTTTCAAAATGCATAATAATCAATATTTCTCTAATATTGTAACCTTACCAGATGAAACCATATTCAACATTGTTCAGTACATGTTCTATACTTATTTAATACTCGTAATGTGGCGGATCAAAACTCATTCGCTACTTTTATAGGCTAACTTGCTATTTTTGGGCTACTTTCAGAATTATTTTTGCTAGAATTTATTAAAATCCACTACAAGTTATAAAATATATATGTAAATTTTATTATTTTTGATAGAAACAGGTAAATATATCCATTTGGCCTTTTTTGTCTAATGTTTTTCTTGTTTTGGCCTTTTCTTTGTATTATTTTGGCTTTAAGACTTTTTCATAGTCTGGCAACTCTGCTCTGTTGGATGTTGTGCCAGTGAGCTATGTAATGAGAAAATCTAGGGCACTGTTATGGTTATAATATCGGCCTTGTAAGCAAAAGTTTGAGCCAAATGTTGGCTTTACACTGTTATCCTGGCTGGATAGACTTTGGAATAAGACAGGATATGTGAGGTCTAAGCTAGACTTGACTTTGTAGCTGAGTTTTTGGTGTTCTCTAATTATAGTCGCATTTTTGCCCCTTGCCCGTTCGTGTGTAAGAGCTACCTTTAATAAGTTAATAGCTGTTTATCTGCTAATAAATTTCATACAAAAATTGCCCTAAAAGTGTTTCCAGAAAGCAGTATAATTCATTATTTGAGTGTAATTTTGCAAAAATTTTCCGGGGGAGCATGCCCCCGGACCCCCCTAGAAAACACGTGCCTTCGGCACGCTCTATTCCCCCACGAGTTTCATTGCTTCCCTTGCTCAACCAACCAGGATACGCCACTGATTGGATATCTTGTCAAGAGTCAAGGCACATCTACTTGCTCTCAATAGGCGTCTAACAAAGGTTGGGCAGACGCTCTCAGATTAAACAATGAAGAAAATGATCATAATTCGGTAATGCAGCTAGCAAAATTGGTCCTTTTTGCAGTGATTTAACATAAGCAGACGTTGGGTCAATGCAAGAGCAATTTTGATAGCTGTGAATGTGTCATCGGTGGATCAACAAAGATTGTTTTCTTTAACAATCCGTTTAATGCATCCCAGAAAGCAAGATCTATAATTTTTTTGTTTGATTAATTCAACGTCTGCACACTTTGATTTAATGTCTTTGCTTCCTGGGATATGAACATAAAGTGGAATTTCCAGCCAGCAAAATCTGTCTTTTTACATTGGTTTAGCGTCTGCAGCGGTTAAATCCATGTAACGAGACGAAGTTAGTTGGCCGGAAGCTTACCTTGCAATGAGTTGTTGAGATTGGTATACCAAGATTGGACGCAACTAGCACTGTCAGAGCTGTCATCAACTCTATACAAAAGCCTCTGCAAATCAGGAAACAAGAAATTTCTTCATTAATGAATTTTTATTTGGCAATTAATTTCTAAAAAAGGTTCGAACTTCCAGCTGAATTAAAGCGATGGTTTCTGCATTATACTATATGTTGCAAGTTTTACCTTCAGCAGTTAGTCAGATTGTCCTAAAAATTGCTTGTAAAACTCTTGGTTAGTTTTATTTCCGCAAAACTGGAGTTTATTTTTTGTAATATGTGTTGATTGTAAAATTTAAAGAACAAGTTAAAGTTGTTATCGTCCAGGTAATAAAATGGTTCTGATCACAAAGTCACGTTATTTACTCATAAACCTCAAAAACACGATTGGGTGCAAGTGCAAATCAAAGTCTGCAGCACCGGTATATGAAATCAAAAAAAAGATTATACTGTAATCTTGAAGCGGTTGACTGGCCAACCGCGATCACTGGTGCTCCAGGAAGATGAAGAATGCTTTAGACTTGGTTTTACGGTGTTATTTTTTGCATAAAATAAGAAAAATCATATTTGAAAACGCAACAAGTTTAACAAAACACAATAATATTGTGTAACATATTATGTTAATTTGGTTTATGGTAATTTGATTGAGTCAATACTTCTAACCATATTTAAGTGAATTAGGTCTGTTCGGGAAGAACTTTTTGGTTGCAACAAGTTCTTCATAATTCGAAATGAATGGAAATCACGACAAAGTTTTTTGTTCCAAAACATTTTTGTACAGAACAGTTGGCACACCGTTTTATTTCATTTTTAAGCCATAAATAGACAGGATAACGTTTCCTTCGAAACGAAACTAAACTAAAGTAAGAATTTCACGTCACGAAACACTTTTTATTTCAATTATCTCTAAAGTAAAGTTCTAACAACCTGGAGGGTGTGACTTCTGTTAAATCTTTGCCAATGGTCTCCATGACACGTCGTCCTAGTAACCACAACCCGATGCTGATACCAACTCCACCATAAAACAGCAAGTACCACGGTGTGTAGGCCCTCTGCACAACATTCCCTGACCAAAATATGATCCAGAGGGCAATCAAAGGTCCAATAGCATTACTGTAAATTTAATAATAAACAATAATAATAATATAGTATTAATCTAGTCGTGTAATATTATAGTACAGTGGTCGGGAAACTTTTCTTGCCTTTACCTATTACGGATACTGTTAGAGATGCTGTTATTCGAGATTGTACAAAAATTCATTAGTTTAAAAAGTCTAGAGAATTGCCTACAGCCCTTTTAAGAGCTACGGCCTGCTTAACTGAACACCATTGACATTTTTTGTCACAAACCTGACATCATTTCCTCCATGGGCAAAGCTCGCAAAGCAAGCTGTTAGTATCTGGATGGAGGAGAAAAGTTGACGGACAACAAAAGGGTCTTCCTCATCTTTTTCTGAATCCAGTTCTACCTCTTCTTTTTTCTCTTGCTTTTCGCTTTCTGGCGACTTGGTTTTGGTTCGTTTAAATTCTACCTAAATGTGTGGAAATAAAGCTCCTATACATAAATTCATAATAGGATAATACTGTATTTGCGAAGTTGTTGGTAGCATGAAACCACCTAGTTTATTTTCAAGGTATCAGAAGAAATACCATATGCAATATTTCTACTTTCGCTTGAAAACTTGACTTTTGAAATGATGAAATTGATAGCCTGGTTTTCAACACCCTCAGTTGCAAGGTCGATAGCTAAGGTTTAAAAACAGTAACATCTTTGTTTTAATTGCAAACGCCCGGCCTGTGGTTCTGTTTGTACTCAGATAAATTAAATGTATGATGATATGAATAATTAACCTCAGAAAATTGAGATATTTCGGTCATATAGCAAGAAACAACTCTTTGGAAAATTCAATGTTGACAGGGATGGTGCATGGCAAACGAACAAAAGGACGACAAAAAAAGAAATATTTTGACAATATCAACCAAATTACGGGAATAAAAAGCATGCCGGAAGCACTAATACAAACAAAAGACA
Source organism: Aplidium turbinatum (assembly GCF_918807975.1). NCBI lineage: Eukaryota > Metazoa > Chordata > Ascidiacea > Aplousobranchia > Polyclinidae > Aplidium > Aplidium turbinatum. Next base: position 19,278,750 of record NC_137484.1, on the reverse strand, counting down.
GAACAAAATGTAGGCAGTTTATGATCAATCAGTTGAAGAAGAAGATATGAATAATACTCAAATGATCTCACCACTTTGTTGAAACTTTCTGTTTCGTCTAAGGAGCTGAAGCTGTCGGATGACGTCACTAGTTGCACCGGAAAGATTTTAAGCTTTTCCTTTGGTTCACAGTCATCTGATGAATCCCCGGATGTCTAAACAACACTGTTTCTTAAAAAAAGCCACACAACAACTCAAAAAATCATCAAACCAACCATCAAGAAAGGAAGTAAGCAGTTTAACTACATAAAAATTTTGGCGTTTTATTTCCATAACTTGATTTGTATTACATGTAAATCATGTAAATCAAAGACATCAGCTGCTAACGTTTAACCTACCGGTAGTAAAGAAAATAATAAATTTTATACGACTGAAGCTAGATTTTTTTTTGCCCTTCAATAAAAGAGAGTTTGTCAATTCGTTGAGTATATCGATTAATGAAAAAGAACACATTCATGGCTAACAGATTTGAGTACATTAATTTCTTGTAGGAGCAATTTTCGTACTTCTTGTTCAAAACGAACCAGTTTTCTTCTAACTTGCAGTAAAGATGACTCTTTTTTTTGATATCCATCTAAAAATTGTTGGTGATGACTGATGAGTAAGAAAGTAATCCACAAATAAGTTAACTGAAGATTTATACCAGGGGATTGGTAAACATTGCTAAATCAACCCACAGACACTATTTGGTGACACATGCTATGTCGATTTGTAGTACAAAGGGAGAGTAATTTTTGACTTGTCATGGAGGTGGCTTGCCCCCTTTTCTACTAGGCATTCCCGTCTGTGGTTCACACCCGCAGTAATATATTTTTTTTTCATCTTCATATATGTTTTTTTGTCAATAAAACAAAGAACGAGAGTAAACTACATAAGAAATAACCTCGATTTACATTGACAGTATAATATGAAAAAAACTTAAAAATAGAAAACACATGAATATTATATAAATCAAAAACGCATAATAGAGTAATAAATCAGCTGAAAGCTTTAGTGATACAAACATCTAAAAGAATATATTTTAATCGTTCTAAGTCAAAAATGGTTGGGCAATAATGTGGTATTCTCACATCTCACTTAGCCGATGAGGCTAATCAGTTATGAAAGACAGAGATGGTGTTACACTCTTTCGTCCATCCGCATGCATTGTTTTTATGAAAAAAATATTGCTTTCAACTATAGTCATGTAAAAACACCATGAAATAAAAAGTTGCTCCGCCAAAATATAACAAGCAAACTGAATAAATTATCAATAAATAGTTTCCTGAATCATGCATCAATTTAGCATAAAAACGTTATTTTTGGCTGATAAGTTATGTGCATAAACATACTTAAGAATTCTTTTCTTTCAACATTTATTATAAAGTATAGTGGACTAAAATCAAGCTAAGTTTAATGTATTACAGTAGAAGTGGCCTAATTCGTCATCTCAGGATGAATAGAAAAAGTAACGAATTAGGCGAACTAAAGATTTATGCAAACAGGTCAAAACGAATTAAGCGGGATAGACAATGACGAATTAAACGAACTGGAATGTAAACAAAAGATAGGAATTCTGCCGGGACCGACAAAACTCTGACGAATAATGCGGACTGACGAATTAAACGATGACGGATTATTCTGCTGTACCACCCACCAAGAACGAAGTAAAACAGCTTTTTTGATAGCATTGATATAATTCAAATATACAACTCACCTCGATTTTCTCTTGAACAAGAGCCTTCACATCGGGATGTGGAAGGATAGAGCTGAAAAAAGAGTTTCAATGTTTTTTTAATAAATTTATTCGAACAAACGTATCTAACAAAATATCTAAAAATATCTAACAAGCGTATAGATAGAGCATGATTAAGATTTAGAGCAAATAACGTCAACTTAATTACACTGGGGAACAATTTTGAAATTTTTTTTTGTTGACTTTGATTTTGCACTTGATTTAGGCTAATTCCGGCGTGCTGATTTCAAAAATGCCACCAGTTTTCTTCTATCGCGTCAAGTTTTTGCTCTACAGCATACATTCAAAATATGCAACTTTTCACGAGTTTAGCCGTGTTGCTTTTCCATACGTAAAAGGAATGCACAAGCTAATCATATAGTAAGTTATATACAAGGAGGTTCAACTGAATTATTAAGTAAAAAAGGCACATGCATCGATTTAGGTGGATGCTAGGCTATTTCCCCATTTTTGGTAGGAGGATGCAATCATCCAACGAAACTAGATTACCGTGGTAAAATTGAAGTTAGTTGCTTTCCACTTTCAACCATGTATGTACTACAATCTACATGTTTGTTTGTTAGAATACTATCTTGTCTGCGTCTGCTGTTTCTCGTCGTCAGTGTCTAAATAATCCGGATTCCTTTTGCTATATTTGCAGCAGTTTTACTATTTTTAGCCAAAGAAAAGACGTCATTTGTTAAACAAGCCTACTTCACATATTTTAAAAATAAAACTTGGTGATCAAAATAAGTCTTGGGCACCCCACAAGGTATGCAAGCAGTGTATCGAGAGTTTGCGGATGTAGACCAAGGGAACACGTGATAAATTGGCATTCGGTAGACCCATGGTTTGTGGCGAGAGCCCAAAAATCATTAGTCTACACAATTACTTTTGCTTGGTGCAAACTTCAGGGTATAAAAAGAAAAACAAACGTAAAATTGAGTATTCAAGTCTTCCATCAGCTATATGTCCAGTGCCTCATTCAGTTGAAATCCTAGTTCTAGTTTTCGTTCAAACACCTACGCTCGAAGATTTGGATCATGATGAATGTTTTACTGATGAATCAAGCATTCTTTATTACAAAAATATATGGAAAATCAGCAGAGCCCAATGGGCATATGCATTTCGCTCTAACTGTAGAGCATCATTACTCACTAGTGCCTTATTCAAATAGAAACTAAACTGTAACTGTAACTAATACAATAACAACAATAAATAATATAATAATAATAATATGTAATAGAAACTAAACTAAACTCTAACTGTAGAGCATCATTAGTGCTTTATTCAAATAAAATCTATTTGAATAAGGCACTAATGATGCTCTATAGTTAGAGCGAAATGCATATGCCAATAGGGCTCTGCTGATTTTCCATGTATTTTGTAATAAAGAATGATTAATTGATACTTGATGGAGAATCGCTGGCCTGCTGCTTCTTAGTCTGGAGATCCCCTAGCCTATCCTAAATGGAAATCAATATATGTATTGTTTTAGTGATGGCAGGCCTAATGATGAAGATTTTGAAATTGAAGACGATTCAGAACGTGGTGTATTACATCAACATGAGTTGAATGATTTGGCACGAGATTTAGAACTAGGAAAAAAAGCTTTGGAACTCTTAGCATCCAGATTAAGTTAAATGAGAAAAATTTACTTTGAAAAAGAGCGAAGGTATCATACTTTCGATCGAAAGAAAGTGCGTTTTTACCGTACTTTCGAAGTGACAGCAGCTTTGTTACCGAGATCTGACCTTAAACCTGGTGATCTCAATATTCTACATGAGCCACTTGTTGACAGAGAGAAAATTATTTTCCCACCTCTCCATGTAAAGCTCGGCCTAATGAAGCGATTCGTTAAAGCATTGCCAACTGAAAGTGAAAGCAACTGTTTCAATTACTTCGTTTTGGCTTTTCCTGGCCGGTCAACACAAAAAATTAAGACTGGTGTATTTGATGGTCCACAAATTCGGCAACTGATCAAAGATGAACGTTTCAGTGGTTCAATGTCAGAATTGGAAGAAAATGCGTGGTTATCATTTAAAAACTTTGCCAAGGGGTTTCTTGGGAATACACGGGCAGAGAATTATATCGAAATTATTCAGAAGCTATTGGAAAGCTACAAAGAACTCGGCTACAACATGAGCATCAAGATGCATTTTTTGCATAGCCATCTTGCTAATTTCCCGGAAAACCTTGGTGCGGTCAGCGATGGGCAAGGAGAAAGATTCCACCAAGATCTGAAGGTGATGGAGGAAAGATATCAGGGAAGATGAAACTTGCATATGCTGGCTGACTATTGCTGGAGTATTAAGCGAGACTGCCCATAGCTTGAACATGCCAGGAAAAGCTACAAGCGTAAATTTTGCCCTAAAAGTCGCTCTTTATTTGTCCTGCAGAAGCAATATCCGTTTTAAGAAATAGAATATAGCTGTACAAATGCTTATTTGAAAACCATGGAGTTACTTTCGGTTGCTTGTAGTTCTTAAAACGTTTTATACAATAAACGCAGATGTCTTAAATGTTGTACTTTTTGTGGGTTATGAGACAAAGTGGTGGGTGCCTAGCTCAAAAACGTGACGTGATAGAAAAAAAACTGATGTCATTTTTGGATTCAGCTCCCAAAAGTTAGTCAAAAACAATTGTTAGATCGAAGTCAACAAAAATTGTGTTCCCTTGTGTTATCATTGAGTGCACATGAACAACCAACGACCTTCCTCATCTCAAAAAGAACCATTGGAGCTCGTTTGTCTAAATGAAGTGTGCAACTGTACCCATGCTGTACCTGTAGCCTACCGATTGTACCGACTCTAACTCATGAGGTTTAAAATCCTTCAAGATTTTTTCACTTTTAGACTATCGTCTACTGACGTGCTGGTGTATCGTTTATCGTAGCTGGTACTATCTTGTAGGCTATGTCTAGGACAAAAATAAAAAATAAAAATGAAATTATGGGAAACAGTATTTATCATTGTGACAGCAACCACAAGTATATGTTCTTTGAAAGTGAACTAACAGTTTGAGTGTCGTACAATTAGCATTTGAAACTTTCAATCGACGTGATATAATTCAAAAATATATAAACTACAAAAGATTTGCCTATACCGAGGATTTCGAAGAGCTGGTCGATAAGTTGGGTTTTGTCATACTTTCGATGTCCTTAACACTGGTCAAAGCAATCGCATTTTCTTCCAAGTTATCTGTAGAGTTACTGTTTTAAATACACTGTAGTTTCATGCAGTTAATTAGTTGGTAGAAAACTATTCAAACCAAATTTGAAACAAAATCAACTTCTATGGCTTAGTTTAGGTTTAGGAGGATGTTCAATATTTTAATTAAAAATATTGTTGCTAATAAACATCTAAACAGTGACTGAGGATCAACAAATTTATCAATCACTGTGCAATATAAAGTGTATTTAAAAGCATAACTAAACCGGGGGTACAAAAACACAAGATCTACAGGATGACAAGAAGATTAGACTTTCGCTCAGCAATCGGCTACGGCAGGCTGAAAATGATAATGATTAAACTGACGTAAAAGAAACGATAAAAAACGTAACTACAACATAACATCATCAAATTTTATCAAAAGAAGTCACTCACTAGCACTTTGACGGATTTTAGGAACAACAAAGTACTGAACAGCCATTGCGACAAGTATCATTCCGCCAAAGGAAATCAACAGAGTTCCCCAAACTGGGAAGCCGTCCAAACCTAACACTGGGAAAAAGGAAAATGTGTATTTATAGCAGTTAAAATATTCATTTATAATTAAGGCCTGCTAATAGTTTATCATCTAAAGCTGCATTGTCGGCTGCCTTTCTGAGTGGTGAGAGCCCTGGAGCGGCAATCGAAAGGGCGCCGCTTCGACACCGCACAAGAGCATGCGGCTATTTCTTTGGTAAGACACTTAAATGCATGTCTGAAGGTGGTCACGAAGATTGGCTTCCTTTCCTTCTCGTCCACTTAATATAAAACTTCAACCGCCGGACGTAAGCTTGGATACGACAAACAAAAATCTAAAGCACGAGCATACAAGATTGCATTTGACTTAATGAATCAGAAACTCCGCTCTGTCAATCTTGGTGATCGGCCCTACGTCAAAAGCCTCTACAAGTATACAATACTGCCAGGAATAACCTATCAGAGGCTTTGTCAGTCCGAGAATAAAGATTCAAATACCAACAACCTAATGCTTTGCAAGTATGCTTTAAATTAAATTCAAAGCAGACAGTTTCGTTAATACAGTATAACCACAAAATCTAGAAACGACAAAATATTTGATTGTAAGTTTTCAACAGTCGTTTAACGTTTAACAATCGTTTAACAATCGTTTATCAATCGTTTAACAATCGTTTAACGTTTTCCAATTTTTATGCTCAGTGTTTAATCTAAAAAGTGTAAATGTAAATTAGTTCAAGTTGTATGAGAGGGATCTGCGACTGCGAAGCACATTATTCTTGCCAACTTACGTGGTGCCCCAGAATACAGGATTGAAAACGTATTGAACCCAACAGTAAAGCCGTAGAATACAGGAAGCATTAACAATCCGTTTTTAAGTGGGTTTTTCTACAAATAAATGTGTATTTAGATGTAATCGATACTTTAAAAAAAATTAATTCTCGAAATGCAGGAAGTTAAGATTCCGATGTAACTTATAATTGAGCAGCTATAAATTTTATGTGATTCGGTCATGTAATACTAGTTTGTTGCACAGCAATATACTACAACTCGCAATGGAGCATGCATCGGTCAGGATTTGCTGATTAATTATAAGCTTATTTGAAATAAAAATATTTTTCATTTCAAAGAAACTGGTTTTTCTTCGTGTAGCCTAGAACTGCGATTCCTGGTATAAAACTTTACTATATTTCGCTTGACTTACAGAAATTTGTTTCGAATAACCTTCCTAAGTAAAGACCAGAAAACTTGCAAAAAATAGAAAAACTTGTATTGAGAAAATAAAACTTGGATAACTGACACCCAGACAGCACATTAATTTTTTTTTTTGCATTGATTCAACGTCTGTGATTGATTTTCTGTATGGGCAATAACTGTAAACCACGACGACAGTGATCAACTTACATTTTCAATAATAAACTTTCGAATGAAATGGTAGAGAAGAACAGCCATGATCCCAGATAGAACAGGTGATATAAACCAACTTGCCACTGCAAGGAAAATATGATTGTTAAATAATTATGTGTTGAGACAAAGGGTGGTGTGGGTTATATGCCACGCCCACATTTCAACCAATTACATCACAGGAACGAGCAGGTGGTGAATTTGATTTCATTCGTTTCATGTTAAAAAAAATTATTTACAACAATTTGGATTTGCTTTAAAAAAACACCTATACAGTATATTTATGTGTCATAGCATAACATGTCTGTCCTAAAATCTCAATTGGAAAAGCTTTTAAGTTTGTAGACGAAAAAATGTTGGGACGTTGAATCAATGTAAAAATCGACTAATTTGCTGTCTGGGAAAATAAACACGATATTTGTGCGTCTTATGCTTAAGCTCATTAACCTTGATTTATGTTGCATTGCTTTCAAGCAATGTGAAATAACAATCTTTGCCAGTTTAAATCTCAAAGTTAGTATCAGATTGTTAAAATGTTAACACTGAGTCAACCAGGTGATAATATGTACAATATTTTGATTTAAACTGCGGTGTTTTCTATAAATATTTTGTACAGAGGGGCGAGCCACCACTGCTTTTTTCATAGGGTTAAACCTGTAGTTACATTGTTGCCATTCAGGCTTGTCTTGAAAATGAACCATAAAGATAAAAACATACAGTAAATGCAACAATATAGCAAAGCGAATTAGTTCAGTGCTTTCTCCTTACCGATGAATCCAATACTGGACCATCTTACTCCGTTGGAACCGACAGTGACCAAGGAAAATCCAATACAAGCTCCGACTATGCTATGAGTTCCAGATACTGGCACTTTCAAATAAGTCGCAATCAGTTGCCAAATACCCGACCCTGTAAACAACAGTTGATGATAATCAATCACAAATTCTTTTCATAGTTTTATATTTAGAGTACAGTAGTTTCATTCTCACTAACCAACAAATAAACTAACTGATAAAGGTTTAATTGCACAAAGTCCATAGTATAAATCAGAGTAGTTTGGGAAATTCATTTTAGCCGCCTTTGCTGTAAAGAACTATTCCCACATTGCAATACACTTTGGATAGAAGTGACGTCATTTTTGAACATCCAACTTCACTGGGTATCAAACTAAGATCAACGAATTGGAAGAGAAGCGTCAGTGTTAAAATAGTATTATACCCTTGCTGGGCTTTTCCGCCCGATCATATCTTGTATTCCAGGGTCTATTGTTTGAAACCAACAAATTAACCGACTTAAGATAGCACACGCACAAGAAGAAGGCGACTATCTCATTTAAGGTCTTGTTATGTATAGGTTCATTTTATTTTGATCTGAAAGCATTCTTGACTACGTTAGATGTCATCTCTATTTGAGCAATAGCCTCCCTCTGTTTATTCGATAAGTACGGAAATTAGACCACTTCTTGTCAGCTTGTTGTATTTCATCCTTTTTTTATCAACTTACCAAACATTGCTGCTACTTCTCCCATCATCAACAAAGTTGTTCCCTTTTCTGACTGATAAATCTCTACGTCTATGATGCCTTTCCGAATCATTTCACCAACTTTTGCTCCAATCAGAACAGCTCCGGCGGTCTCAAATACAGTAGCTAATATGCAAGCCTATAGTAGAAACAAGATTAGTGAAGGTTTGTTTATCGATCATCATTTACAATAATCTTTTTGATTGCCTGACTGTGGAAATCTTTATGATCGGACTGAGAAAGTCACTGACGCAGGACCGGTCACCGAGATTGACAGCAAAGTTTCTGCGTGTTCAAGTGTTGTTTGTGCATGAATTGTTTCATCCACTAACTGAATAGAAAGCTGTCCTTGAAATGCGTTGCTCAAACGCACACCCCGAGGGTTGAATCGTCGTTGCCCAATCTTATCGATTGTTTGTTTGTGAAGTCGGACAGTTTAGCCGAATGAGCTATCGGGAAAGCTTTTTGTAAAACCTGTAATAATTTCTGCGCAATTTCAAAGAAGGCTAATTCACTTAGTAGGCTACAGCTACAAGATTAAATTTTCAACCCTTTGATTTTCCAATCACAAATTATTATCAATTCCCAGATAGCAAATCAGCCGTTCTTTACATTCACTCAACGTCTACAGACGTTGAATCAATGTAAAAAGCGACTGATTTTTTGTCTTGAGTCCATCCACTTACTTGACGCAAAGTTAGCACTTTAGCGCCCACACTGGTACCAAAGCTGTTGGCGACGTCATTTGCTCCAACGGAAAACGCAAGCAAAAAGGCGGCAATAAATCCAACTACCAATAACCAAACCAAGTCGTCTGTCACCCAGAACATGGTGGCGCTCTCTAAAATACGAAATATACGTTCGCTTCAAAAGATTTCTCTTCCAAAGAACTTTCTTTTTGTAGGCTAGTATCAGGCTAATAAATTCAAATAAAAAATTAAAAGACAGCAAAAATAGGGCTAACTCGATCCAACTTGTCATGTTTGAAAATAATTTTTTGATATAATTGATGTGATTTTTATTCAATTTCCATGGCCATGCAATTTCCAAAGAAATCTTTTAGAAAAACAATAAAAAAAGTGCGCCAGATGGCCATTTGGGTTTTAATTCGTGATTGAGCGCACAATTTACGCCTTAAACAGGCCCATAATGTCACAAACAAAAACTTGTGGTTTTGAAAAAGAAAAAAGATTTGCTGAAGACTTTTTATTCTTCGCGCTTAGTTGGTTCAAATATCCTGCAAATGATAACCTACATTGCTATCGTTTTTGCATACAATAGACTACATACTTAACATTTCAAAAAAGGTACGGTACTGTAAATGCACATAAAATTAGCTGTAAAATCTTTCAAACAAAACTGTTTTGTTTTTGTAATTTATTCAACTTGGCAAAATGGCAAATTTGCAAATACACTGTTCAAAGTGGAAATGCAGACATTGAAGCATAATATTTCAAAACAAAACTTCGTTGTTAAACTTTTCATCAAATCTTCTTATGATCGAGTTAGGATGATCGAGTTATGACTTCTTATTATCATCAATATTAGAAACAAAGTATACAGTATCACACTAAATCAGAAAAAAATTAATTGTAGAGCTTTCGCCACACAAGTGTGGCTTCTTCAGTATAGTCTTATTTAAATAGAATTACATTGAAGCATAATAGTTTGAACTTTTATGTACGTGAAATAGAATTACTTTTAATTTAGTACACAGTCAATAAAAAACAATACGTCTTCCTGGCTCTTTTACCGCTTCAGTGGCACAAGAATGTGCAATGAATAATTTCCGATCGTTGCTCAAATGCTCAACCATCCACATGTTTGTTGTTATCTTTGCGCTTTCAATCGACAATGACGATTTTATGTTGAGGACTATGTAGCAAGAATTGACAGCGACAGACACGTGTTTCGCCCATGAGGCTGGGCTCATCAGTATCGCACCACTAATTCATGCCACATAGTTGTCAACCGCTGCAATAGTGTGTGTTTTAACCTTTGCGCTTTCAACCGACAAGTTCGTTATCTCAAGGTGCCATGGCGGTTTTATGTTTCTTCTGAAATCTTTTGGAGTTGTTCACTAGCCTAGGTTAGCTACATAGTGCAAGCTATTCTAGAGACCCAAAAGATTTTATGTTTTTCTATTCATTGTGTGAAGTTTATTATGTATGGTTTAGTAAAAGATAAAAAAAAATTATTCGGGGGAACACCAGAGTTTCAATAAAGTGGTAGAGAATTTGGGGGCCTTGCTCCCAGAAAATTAAAAAAAAAAAATATCTTGTTTTGATCGCTATTTGTGTGTCTCATTATCCAATAATGATTTATTGTTTAATACGCTAATTTTGTAGGCTACTTAACCAAATTTATCAAATTCAAACACTACTTCTGTAAAATTTCGAGTTTACTTGCGAGACTTGGTTTTAATTGAAGTTAAGATTGCAATCTTTTTCTAGCCTACGACCACAAAAGGACTTCAATAATTTATGTTTTGACAAAGTTTTTTTTATAGTCTTGTAAGCTACATAGTTTGTTGGGTTATAGCTTTTTAGTAAAATATCAAAAATCCGTCCGAGGTGTCTCCACGTTCCCCTTTAGTAGGCACTACATAAAGCACATTTTACCTCATGTCTCAGTGAGCAATAGACTAGGTTAATTTGATTGTTAACTAGTTGAGTTGGCAATATGTTTACGTGGAAGTTACCTATTGCATCGTTTTCTTAATTTTTGAAGAACACATAAAATTCTATCCTTTTAATCCAATGCAGAAAGCATTCATGCCCAATACCATCGGTTAGCTAAATAAATTTTTCTCGCTAAAGAACTAAATGTTTCTTGTTTTATTTCGGGGGGAAGGGGCACGCGGCTAAGTGCCTCTTTGAGTCCTCTACTGGTCTAGTTCAACTAAGCAAACCTCTACTCAAAGAAATGAAAAATTTAAGCATACTATTGTTAGTCTTGCAAAAGAAAACTTTTAAATTGATAAAACAGAACAGTTTATTTTCATGAAAACAACAACAAGTTTTAATTATCATAAATTCATCTAACATTTTGGTTTATTACCAGGAAATTAAAATTTATTGAAATAGAACGTAAGACGGCCCTAAACATAGCATCTGGTATTATTTGATTTTTAAAGTAGAATGATGAAGCTTTTGTGCTGTCTTACTATTTGATAGACAATCAATAGACCCGCAAACATGGCCTAGGCTACATTTTTGCTTTGCAAAATTTCAATTTCTCATTAAAACATGTCAAACATATCTAGGGTAACAAAGCATACCAATCACTGGTCTGGAATGAATTGTATTTTCGAGTTTATAGGAATTTAAATTAATTGAAAGCCTCGCCATAATTAAAACTACTTCTTGAAATTACTTTTGTTTCGAAGCGAATTTGAATCAAGAAAACTTTGCATCGAAACGAAAGATTTAGAATAGATTTAGTGTTGTTGAAGATAAACAATCAGTACCGAAGACAGAAGATCCAAGGGGGTAATTGTGGACCCGTAATCGTTTTAGGGGCCCGAATTCTTTACGGGGTCCTGGATCAAAGAAAACACAGCATTTTCATATTCATTTGTTTGTTTTCGTTAGCTGTGTCTTGTTTGGGGGCCCGGCTTTGTTTCGTAACGGCCTCACGGGCCCAAGTTATTTTTTAAACGGCTTTGTAAAAAAATTATTGCTTGATGAGCAATGGATATCCTACAAATCTTTGAAACTGTCGACAGCTTCCAATCATACTGTATTCTTTTAAAGTTTCCATTGCATTAACCTTTTTATGGGACAAGTTCTTAATGGATGTTGGTATAGTTGGTTGGTTTTGAATCTTTATCCTCGGACTGACAAAGCCTTGATAGGTTATTCCTAGTAGTTTCGCATACTTGTAGAGGCTCTTGACGCAGGGCCGGTTACCGAGATTGGCAGAGTGAAGTTTTCCGATTGTTGAAGTGTTGTTGCCGGGGAATTATTCCATTCACTAAGAGCCGCTGAATGGAGAGCGGCGCCGCGTGATCTTGAGCCTGGCGCGTAACCACTGAGCTAAAGGGCGGACAAGGATGCAATAGATGTCACAGCGCTTTCACTATGAAAAATCGCTAGTACCCAACTTTTTTTTACATCTACCGTACTAAACAACACAAACCACAAATTAAGCTACAAAATATTTAGACTAATTTGCTTACCTGCCGTGGCTGTCATTGCACTTGTAGTCATGTTTACCTGTCTCAAAAAGCAGAAACTATATACGATCGTTGCGATAAACAGACTTGAATGAACATACGAATCTAACTGTAGGCTACCCTGTAAATAACATTGTTAGTTTGTTTTAGATAGTGAAATCGGCCAACACAGCTGCTACGTGCTACCCTAAGCAGCAATTACGAAAAACCCCGGACACTGGAGCATACAGCTTTTTTTTAAACAAAAAATACACTTAGCGAGCTGTTTTTCTTTTCTTATGAAGAGGCCAATGGCAACTGCTAACTTACCTTGCAAACAGAAATAAGAAGCCTAAGAATGACAACGCCAAAACGTCCGTAAACATTCGTTTTTTAATAGCCATGACAAACCAAAAAATTTAGTTTTATTTCTAACTAATTTAACAGTTTGTCTATCTTCAATCAAAATCTCTCTTTCTTGCTGGTGTACACAGGCACGGCAAATTTGTTGGCCTAAGCCTGTGAAGTCTTTTCACTTGTGTCACTGTCAGTTATAGTATTGCAGTACAATTCCTAATACTAATCATAAACATTACCAGGTAAAACTGGTCATTGCGTAAAATCGCCATGGGCAATGGACCACAAAAGAAACAATGATAACCAAAACACCCAAGCAGAGTGTAAATAAGAACAAGTCAATTATTGCAATCATTATTATGGCAAGACTGTCTGATTGTTTTTACATTTTACAACATCATGTTTACCGTCAAAAAAGCATGATTTTGTGCACGAAACGATTGCTATTTTTGTAACCCATTATTTCAAAAACAAACAAGGCAGCTTTACCTTGTTTTGCACAACACTTTGCAATTTTTTAGATTATGATTCGAAGCAAGCTGGAATCCAATTAGTAATAGCCTCCTTTTTATATTGATTTAAGTCTGCTGAAATTCAATTAGTGCAAAAATAACTAATTTTGCAAACTTGAAATCTTGTTTTTTGCCTGAAGTTGCGCAATCAGGCGATTTATACCAAACACAAGCCATCAGAAAAAAAAACCCAGTCACCTTCTGGCGATGCGCACTGCGCAGTCCACTGACCGGCGTGTTGTCAGTGGTGCGTAGAAGAAAATTCTAGCTGTGCATAAAGAATTGTTTAAACTGATCTTCACCCACAAGTCACAAACGTTCCAAGTGCTTTTCCAGTCATCAAATAAGTCTTTTTTACATTGATTCAACGCCTTGCAGGCTAAGTTGTGCCTTTGCAACCATGCGTACAATCACCTTGAAAGAATGCTTTCTTTTTGTGTGTCTGAGATGGCCAAATTTTATCTATTCATTGCCGTGATTGAAAGCGACACGCTCAATGTTCCGGCACCTACTGTGGCCTATCCCAGACAGCAAATTCGTCACCCCTGATTGCTGCAAAAAACGCGCCATAAATTTTTTATCACAAAGCTCAGCATGTTCTTCTTGCAAGCGGCGGCTTTTGCAACCAGTGTACAAAAAAGCAACCATCTTCTCCTTTAGCAGATTAATCACGTTTGATCAGCTGTGATCTCCCACATGAACTTCTTCCATTTATTCTGTCTTTTGTTTTTGCTAATACTTCTGGCAATAAGAAACCATGATGTAACTAAATTATAATTTGTGAAGACGTCTGAAATACTAAAAACCTGTATTTGTCAAATAGCTTCCTTGCCTTTATTTGTCACAGGCCTATAGCTTCTCTGCTATATGACCGGCTATTATGGGTGTGTGCACAACAGAGTTGGATTAATTGGGCTACAATTGTAATTGAATACAATTATTTACATTTATGTAATTAAAACTGTTTGTTGTGCAATGTCAGGGTAGGCTAAGTCAAAAAAAGAATTAGTCGAAATTACAATTACATTTTCTAATTTGCACCCGTTGCACACATGATATAGTACAATGTAGCCCACATTAGAATAGATGCACCTTCGTGAACTTGTGTGTGAAAGTGTACTTTAATGCAACTACAGTACGGTAATTAATATAAATGTAACTTCTCGCACTATGGTGTCTTTATCAAATGTAATTCAGTTGTCTTTGATAAAATCAAAGTGTTGAAATTCAACAATAAACATAAATATTGAAACATTTAATCTTTGTAATTGATTATTAATTACATTTGCAAGGAATTGTAATTTGAAAGTTTCGGAACAATGTAATGTTATTAAAAGTTTTGGTGACGTAATTCTAATTGAATAACTATGTAAGTTGCCGAGACTATAGATTTGTTAAGCTTGAACACGTGAAGGCTTGCGCAGGTTTAAAAGAGCCAAGGGTAGGTATAAGCACTAGCGTACGCAGGGGGGGGGCCATTGGGCCATGCCCCCCCCCCCCTTAAAATGTTTTAATAGTTAACGACGTAGATTAAGGCATTTAATATGTTTTGGATTGCACTGTCAGAGCAATTAACAATGTTGTTCTATAGACTAAGCCAATACGAAATACATGGCCCAATCCACCTACCCCACCCCAGGTATGCCAATGTAGCATAGTGTTCTGTAAGCCTATTATAGTGAGAAAGAAGTGGATAAAGTGTAAGCTAAAACCATACTGGGATATCATGAAGACGTCTGGGATATCAAAGGCCAGTAGCGTAGCCAGGGGGGGTTTGGGGGATTACAACCCCCCCTTTGGTACGCGTGTGACGTCACGATATTGAGAAAGATGCTTTCAGTCTCCTTATGCTTGGGAATGATGCTTTCAGTCTAAAAAAAAACTTGCCTAATTTTAAACAAAACTGCATTAAAAGAGCGAGTTTTGCCAATACCAAACATTCAAACATCTCAGCCAGGAATTAGCAACAAGAAAACATAGAGACTTAGCTTTATTTCCGAAAAATGCCGAAGAAAACATGATCTTATCCTTTTGCTATGCCACCTGACAGCACCATTTTACAGGAATAGTCATACCCTCATTTTTGTTGAAAATGCTCTCAGAATGCACCAAATTCAAAGTAATTTTTCAAAATTTTCTGGGGGAGGCCCCCTAGACCCCCCGCCGCTGGGTGTCGTCTTAGGCGAAAACGCCGTCGGGCTTGGCCCGCCGGTCGTCAAAACCCCCCCTTTCAAAATTCCTGGCTCCGCTACTGTCAATGGCCTCCCCCCCTTGAGAAAATCCTGCGTACGCCACTGGGTATAAGGTATTAAAAATGTCATTTGTATTTAACTGTTTGATGTCGGCTGCATAGTCGAGTGGTGAGAACCCTGGAACGGCAACCGAAAGGGTGCCGGTTTGACACCGCTCAAGAGCATGCGGCTGTGTCTGTGGCGGGACACTTAAAAGGCATGCCTGAAGGTGGACACGAAGATTGGCTTCCTTGCCTTCCCGTCTACTTAATCTAAATCTTCAACCACCGGGTGTAAGCCTGGATACGACAAACAAAAACAAAACAAAACTGTTTGATAGATGACAAATGTGTATAGAATTTTAGACTTCATCCATTAAGACATAAAAGATTTATATGATGTCTGACGGTTGAAACCTTGTCAAGCAGGTTGACGGGAATATTTCTAGCATTCAAACGGTGTCCAGTTGAAATTATGCAAAAGACTTTTGCTTCCAAGTTGGTTGGTTCGGTTAATTTATATCAATGTTTTGTTGGATTTCATTCGTGGAGTCGTAGATTCTCTTTACGAAGAAACTGGCTCTTATGTTGTCTTATGGAAGAGTTTGCTGGTAGCTCTCGTCTATGAACACTGAACGGCAAAAGAAAAAAATTCGCATAGGGTTATAGGGCTTCACACGTAAAGTAAGCCACCCTTGCCCAGCAAAACGAATAAATTTCCTGTTGCTCATTTTTTACAAAAACACGCTTATTTGTGTCATAAAGTGTCCAGTGTACCCTATTTCATTAAATTACGTTGCCTCATGGTAGCAATTTTGAGGTTACGCTATTGACTTCACTAATTATGCCTATACAGTTTGCTTTGTTTTGCATTCAACTATTGTTTATCAAATTGCTTGGACATCCTGGAAGAATAAACATCTTGTTTTTGTTTGTTTTTTCATATTTTTCTCCTGCATTGCATCTGGCGTAAATGCCTCCAGCGTAAGAAACAACCACAGCAAAAAAGAAATAACAGCAAATAACAAAGGTAGTTTGAATTTTGAATCAGAACTTCACAATAGTATAACGATCACCATTGTTGCGTGATTCAGACTGTCTGGTTGGTTTTTATGCTACCAGAGATGCGTTTTTTTTTTACATTTTTGCAAATTATTTGGTTGAACCTTTTTAGACAAGAATGCTTTCTTTCGTGAAAAGTGCATATGCAGCATGATCCGAAGAAATGTGACGTTGTCGGCAAACCCACATTTCGGTTTGACATCGTTCAACTCGAAATTTTTAATTTGAAAATACCAAGTCACTAGTTGGGCCTGAGGTCCAGGGGCGTAGTCAGGGGGTCAAAGAGAGCAATTGCCTTCCACAAAATATTTTAAATATAAATTTTACACTTTGTTACAGCTTCATTTGGACAAAGTTTTACTATTTATTTCGGCTGAAAGTACTCTCAAATGCAGGTTTTTTTTCAAGGTTTTCTGGGGAATGCCCCAGACCCCACTTTGGGTGCTCCGCCTTCGGTGACTCGTTGACGGGCTTATTTACATATTTAAAAATACTTATTTGCCCCCTCCGAAATTTTGTACTGGCTACGCCCCTGCGCTCTGCATGGGTTTCAAACTAGTATTGCTCTGGGCCAAATGAATACTTCTAAATTAACCAGAGGGCCGCAATACAGTAGGCTATACAATAAAAAGCCAATAAACAAAATAATACAGTTAGGACCCAATAAAAGAGAAAGGTAAAACGCACCAGGAAAGTAAGATCATAATAAAAGAAATAGTAGTAAAAACAAAGAAATAACGACACGGTACATAGGAACGCAAAAAAAAAACTCCAGCACAAAAAAGAACGCAAACGCAATGACCTGTCCCTAGGGAGCAAAAATCTTGCAACCGACTTTCAAAAAGCGCGGGAAAAACTAAATCTATAAAGAACTCACTGTCCCAATTACTGAGGTAACATCACAAGTGAATAAACACTGTGATTGTGTTGTAACAATGTAAGTTTTTCGCGCGCAATAACATGGGCCAAGCGTAGCGCTTCTAAGTCGTGTTTAGTTTAATGTTTAAAGTGATTTGTTTCCTGTTTAAATCTATGAAAAAGATATGTGGCACTTGAACAGGTGTAATTGTTAATTATTTAAAAGTTTAAAAATGCTTTATGGGCCTCACCAAAATGTTGTAGCGGGCTCGTGTAGAGACTCTTGTCTTAGTCAGGAATAAAAATACCACGCTTCGTCAATTTTTCGACTGCTTTTTAGTTATTCTGCGTGGCTCATGACACGAAATAAAATACTAGAAGATCTGCTTACAAAACCTCTAGAATGAACTTTAGCACAAAGATTGCGCAAACATAAAAAGAAATTCCGGCACTACTGAAATTTTTGGATATAGGCTACGTAGCCAAATTTAAGCTAATTAACTTGTCAGTTTAAAGCTTAGTATTAAAACTTATCAAAGCTGCATGGTTGATACCAGGGGTGACGAACTTTTTGCGGTCGCGGGCCACTATGTCAATAACACATGAGTTATCGGGCCACACAACTTTTTAATCGTAACCTACTATGAAATCTTTTAGAAGCGACTCAAGATATTATTCATGAAAAGTAACAAACGGCAGATAAAAGTAATAAAACCACACAGTTGAAATTATCTTTCGCAGAATCGAAACATACAACAGTAAAAAATAAAAACAAATCAACTTGAGCAATAAGAATAGAGCAACAGTACTTGTACTGATAATGAAGACAGTTTAATTTTCGAAGCGATTGCTTTCATATGAGTATGATTTCTTCTTTTTTTGGCTCTATCCATTTTGCTCAAGTTGACTAAATGTTTCGACCATTATGCTCCGAGATGTATTTTGTCTTTAATGCATTAGCGATTGTCAAATTATTTTGCGGGCCGCACAAAGTTTTTTGACGGGCCGCATGCGACCCGCAGGTTCGTCACTTCTGGTTTATAACATGGCCTGTTGAATCGCCTAATAATTCACTTGACTTAAGAATAGTTAGGCGAGGTCTAATTGTTCAGGTTTGTGTTGAGCTTGTTGATAAACCAAATTAGCCTAGAGCTAAGCCTACTGATTCTTCATTAACGTAATTGTTTTTTCAGAGAAAGCTTTAGTTTGAACTGTTTATTCGTATCCGTCACGTCCTAAGAAAAGTCTATTTTTTTCTGACTTTTCTGTCAGACTATTGTAGACTAACACAGAAAAATATGTTTTGAAAAATTATCTTGGTTGCCACACAAATTACATTACTGTAGGCGGTATCGTTGACAAGAGGTTAGCGCTTTAGTTGCTAATAGAAAAATAAAGGGCCTAACTTATAAAAAAAATCACGATATGCCATTATGCCAGGGCAAAAAAATTAAAAAAACACAGTACAAAAGTAAGACAAAAAGTAAAAAAAAACACTGCTAAACAAGCTAAAAATAGTAAAAACTATCAAATATAAAAAGTTTATTGGGATGTATGCACTTGTTTTGCTGCAATCAATTCATAACTGTTCGGTTTTGGACAGCGCAACTTTTATGTCGTGTGTTACTTGATACTAATGCTCCTGTTAAACTATCAGTCAAGAAAGTTTTGACTCATGCAAGAGATGTCAAAAAAAACTCAGTGAAATTCTAATCATAACGACTGAGCAAACATTCATCATCATTATCATGTTCAGCTTATGGTAGCCCTAGGGCCGGCGCGAAGGGCCTCTGAGAGAAATTTTCACTAGGGGTACAAAAAGCCATTCCGGGCCCTCCTCTCACTCCGGGCCCCCTTTGTCTTGGACAAAACACGTGATGTTTGCTTAGGCATATTGCACACCATACAACATTTTACTGTAGAATTGGACATCTGTGCGCACTGCGCAATAATACTGTAGTATCAGGCTAAGTTACAATAAAACTATTATTTAGTGTTTTGTGTAGATCAAGTGATCTGTCCCTCGCCAATTTGTGTATCCTGCATTGAATTCGTGAGTCAGTTGTTGATGATGCTGTTGAGAGGTGTCGCTTGTAGGCTTCAGCTTTAATGTAAAATTTTCAAATTCATTTATTTATTTCTTTTATATGTAGCCTATAGCCTAGTTAATAGTAGTTATTCCTAATAAGGACACTATGTGGTGTCGAAAACGTTGGATTTAGTAGTTTTTTTTTACTTTATTTGTGTGTTTAATAAAAAATGTTAAATCTGTTAACGTTACTGAGTGTTATATGCAGTGCACGGTATCTGGTACAAGTCAAGCTCTCTACGAAGGCTCAAACATAACATCTTGTTAAAACATAATCAAATTAGTCATCTGACCAATGAACTTTCTTCATTAACTTTTGCATTCACCACATGCCTAGCAGAGGTAAACGAAGTCACTTTTTTTACTCTGGCTGCGCTCCTGCTCCGACAGTATTGACTCCGGCACCTGCTCCGAAATTCATTTTGAAGTGAAATAAGCGTGAAACTACCTTTTTCAAATAGTTTTTGAAACACAAAAAGCTCAAAAATACCCGGGCTTTTTATAAAAAGCCAGGGTTTTTCTCAACTCTGCTTTTGCTACACTATGCCCCCCTCCCCGGACAAGGGGAATAACCAACTTTTATGTATTAATTTAGGGTGCTTTTAACAAAACAGTTTTGTACGTAAAGCATTAAATCACCATTTTGGGCTCCTAATTTGCGCACAATGCATTCAATTACCTTTTCGGGCACTTTTTCTACATTACGAGCCCCCCAGGACTAAAGAATAACAACTTTTATGCTTGAATTTAGTCGTTTAGGATGGTTTTAACCAAACAATTTTGCGCGTAAACTATAAAATCACAATTTCGGGCCCCCCAACAATCACAGTCCTGGGCGCTCAAGGGTACGCCGTACCCCCCTCTCATAGGCCTTGCCGGCGCGTCCATCAAGTGAACTAGACAGTCGCCTAGGGCGCAGCCTTCAAGGGGGCGCAGAACTTTTTTCTTGCATTTTTCTTTTTAAATTTTTTTCAACTTATGTTTCTTTGAATAAAGATGTATTTGTTTTTCGAATACTGTCGTACGAATTGCAGGCCTATACTTTACAACAGTGATTTCAACCGGTGTTCCACGAAATATTGTCAGGTGTTTCACAATAACTTTATTAGTTTGATTAGTGTTGCATGGAACACCGGTCGAAAATCAGATATCGTACCGAGAAAAACTTGAAGTGAAGAAATTGTTGTTGTGCTGTTTATTTTATTGCATCATCATAAAATTTTATTTGGTGTTCACAAGATTATTTTAACACATAAAGTGTTTTGGGGCTCAATAAAGGTTGAAAAACACTGCTTTATAAGAAAATAAACGCGAACGTCGCTCTGATGCATTAAAACAGCAAATTTTATGAGCTTATCTGAAAATAAAGACTTGTAGGCCTATTTGCAAAGCCGTCACAAGAGCCGGACATTGCTGCAATTTTTAGAAAAGTTGATAGGCTACTATCAAGCAGGCACATTGACGCCAATGAGTTGAGCTGAGAACTAACAGTAATAAAAGTGAAGTACACCCTGGGTAGATTTGAGCTGTGTTTTCAACGACCAGTTGAAGCCGGGAGTCGAACCAGGTCTGCGTAATTGGAAAGCCAACGCCTTATCCGTTACGCCACAACACTAATAGGGCTAGGCTAACTAAAAAATTCTCACAATCTATGAAATCTGAATGTAGGCTACTATTGTTATTGGTGCAATAAAAATTTCCAGACAAAATACCAAATGCATCATAGATTTGCGTTTTCTAGTGACACTTCCAATATCCGTGGCAAGCGCTGAGCAAAGCTTATGAAATTTCGATTTTGAACTCTATAAGCTATCTTTGCTTTATATTTATTAGAAATGATAGCTTCCAGATTTCAAATTTGTTAAAGTGTGATCACTGAATATCAAATCACTACAAAACTCGTAAATAGCGTATAAATTAAGTAAAACATGAAAAAAACGACAAACCTTTCCTATTACCAGTGTTGCCAGATGTTTCATGGATTTCCAGCCCAACTGCCCAATTAACTAAGCCCATCATTTGTATGGTAACGATAGCAAAAAAGTAACTCAAATTGCACAAACATCATATTTATTAACTTCTCCTCAAACTATCAACTTATAGGTTACTGGTAATTTTGGCTAGCCTACTAACAGATCAGCCTCCAGTCAAATTTCAAGCTGCACGTTGGCATGGCCTGTGTAGTGTGTAGCCTATGAAATATTAAAAAAAATAAAGTCCAGATATCAAATGAAGACAAAAGTGTTTTCATCTTGCATGCGTGACGGTGCTCATACGTTTTACTTGTTCTTTGTGATTAATCACCGCAAATTGAAAATCAACAATATTTTGCACAAATCTTTTTTATCTAGTGGGGTGCAAAAGGCAAAGGGTTTGTCAAAATATCATACGAAGCGATTTCCCCTCTTGTAACGCACGTTGTCAACCTGCATAGGCCTATCGTAATACGACGGTGCTCAAAATCGATTTGACAAACTAGCCGAAAGCTATGTTGGTGCTACGTACGTAGTAGCTTCAAACGTAGTGTTTCGTTGGGGTCTGTAAGTCTCACTGGTCTGCGCCGAAGCTCAAACGGCAAATAACTCATCGCTGCACTTTACCCGTACTTGTGGACCTTGCAGACTCCAGTACAGAAACACTACAACTACTGAGGGTGCCACATCAGTCCCAGCATTGAGAGCAAAGTGACCTCTCTGTCAGATTTCACAAGAAGTTGTAACTGAGAACAATGGCATAATATCTTAATAATAATAATCATGCTTTTATTTGCGCCCATTGCGATAACATACAGTACACTGCGATCACAGATGCGATACAACAGACGACAGGAAGCAGCGAAGTGACATATAGTCTTCGAGTCAGCTGCTCCCCTTATTTTGGCTTGCCTTTAAGTGTCTTTCGCCGAGACACAGCCGCGTGCTCTGGAGCGGTGTCGAACCCACGTCCTTTCGAACGTCGCGCAGACGTTCTCACCACTCGACTACGCAGCCGACTTCTTGGATGTTTTCGTGTGGATTTCCAGCACGATACTGACTTTGTGATAGGTCGAAGTGAGCCACAAATATCAAAAGGATTAAGATTAAACACTCTCTTAATTCAATTTTATTTTCATTGCTGGCGCGAACATGTAGAAAATAAGAAACTTAAACTAAATTCACAAAAAACAAACGTAGGCTATACTTAAGCCAAATTCACAACAAAATTAATGCTTTTCAAGTCTGATACTACAGAAGAATATTAAAAATATCATATAAAAAATTCATTATAAACGAAGCAATTAGAAACAGAATTGGAGTGCAAGATGATGATTTAGCAAAACAAAAATGGAATTCGAGAGACATACTTTGAGAGGATCGGTAGGACGGCTACATCAATTGGTTATAGAAGATATGGTAGAAGGAAAGAGGTGCAGGGAAAGAAGGAGACAAACTTGGAAAGATAATGTGAAACTGTGGGCTGACTTGTCATCGAAAAATCAAAAAAGAGTAGCGGAAGAACGTGACATGTGGAAGCAATTGACAGCCAACCTTCGACTCGGAGACGGCACACGACAATTCGTCAAGATAAGTGTCCCATTGAGAGGATAACTTTGACCTGGTAGGAATAAAAAGCTCGAGCCCCCAAAACAAAACACCTCTAAAAACGTAACAAAACTTTAAAAAATACGCAATGTTTTATTCGTCTCAGGCCCCTAAAAATTTCGGGCTCAGGCTCAAAAGTAGGCTACTTTTGTCAACGCCACTGTCCATTGGTAAGTGGAATGCAAAAGTTGTTGACTTTCTTAGATTCAAAATACTACTTTATCTTGCTTAAGAAACAATAATAACAACTTATTTTTATATAGCGCTGTTTACGGTATGCCTGTATCTAACGCAGATAGCCCATGCGTTGCGCTGAGCGCTTTACAAAGCAGACAGTGTCAGCGCAGCCGCATGGAGGCGTAACCCAGCACAACACTTCTCGTCGATTATCACGATGTAGTGGTAAAGAAGTCAACACATTACAAATCACCAGCAGCGCTGATAGGGGGGTAATTTTGGCCCAGGGATGATTTTGAGGGCCTCGAAAACTTGAAGAAACCACCATGTATTGTTTGGAAATAGTGTAGTTTTCTTAGAAATGTCTCATAGATACCGGTCCCGAGTTATATCCTCAACAGTCCTGCAAATCACAGTATATTTGTGAAAAAGCATTGCCTTAATGTGATGTAGCCTTACTCATATGTACACTGACACAGTTTGAAGCAAAATTCTTCACAAAGAAATTTAATCCGTAACAAATTAAAGGCAGCAACAGCTTATATTTTGCGTCGAAACGATTTTTGTGGCGAGCATTTGTGAGTCCGAGTAAGTTAACTGGAAAATCTACGATGCATGTTTTTTCAAATTTGCCAAGAAAAAAAGCACCTTTTTCAAAACAAAGATAACAAATATTTTATAGTTTCGGGAGAGAGTTTGCTTTTTTATACCAAAGACAGGCAAGACACAACAATAACACAGGGTTGAGCATTACAACAGTATATTACATATTTACAATAGTTCAACATTCAAACGTTTTCGGCCTAATTTAAGCCCTCATCAGGAATCTGCAAATATTTACAAAATACAATAAATTCCAACTTCTTGAAATTAACTACCGTAACTAACTAATTAAACAACTACCGGTAACAAAAAGCATCGAGAAACACGCAACGATTAAAAGCAATAGTGTGGAAAACATACAGACAGACGGAAAACAAATTACATTAGGAAAAGGCAACTGCAACTGTTGTATTGCTCAACCCTGTGTTATTGTTGTGTCTTGCCTGTCTTTGGTATAAAAAAATATTTGGGTGCAAATGAGATCGTTTTGATTCGAGTAGTCCAGGTAATGTTGTGCCAATAAACCGAGCGCTTCAAACAAAGATAAAATTGCAATGCAAGCAGCTTATTAACAAGATAGTTGCTATATCCTGTGTACGAAGCGACAACAGATATAATTAATAGAAGGCAATATTACGTCATGTTTTCAACTGCTGCGTTGTTTGTGTGCGGCAGACATGTTATTGAATTCTTCAAGTGAACGTCATAACTTTGTGGTTACAATTAAAGCGTTAATTCAATTCCAGTGAACTGGCATCTGTAATAAATAAGTCAACAAAGAAAGTCTAGTTGCGACAATCAAGCAATATCAATCTAATCTAAAAGATATAGGTTAGAACTTGGCACAAAAACAAATTTAAATATTAATGAAACACGAACACAGTGTTACCAAACAACAAGACCTTTTCACGAGATAAACCAATGCAGCCACCGAATCGTACTGCTGTAGGTTGGTTGGAATCTTTATCCTCGGACTGAGAAAGCCACTGATATGTTATTCCTGGCTTCATATACTTCATTACTTGCAGAGCCTTTGCACCACTGCTCCAGGCCCGATTACCGAAGTTGGGAGAGTGAAGTTTTCGACAATTATTGTAGTGCTGTTGTCTCTACAAATTATTCCACCCACTACGTGCCCCTGAATGAAGAACCGTCATTGAAAATGAGTTGCTCAAGCGCACACCCCGAAAGCCCAACCAGCGCCGTTTGATGTTGCTTTTTTTTCGTGCACAAAGTCGAACCAAGTGATCTGCCGTGGCGGATACAGTTTGAAGTGTGGTCAAAGATTAATCCTTGAGTCACAACCAGTTCAAAGATTAATCTTGAAATTCTTAAGCTTTTGATGTGGTGGGAAGTTACATTTTACGACCGTGTTCGGACCAAAGTCAGAAAATGCGCAACAACAAATCATCTTGCATTGTACTCACGTCAACAACAACACGTTGGTTCCAGACAGCAAAATCCGTCATTCTTACATTGATTGAACGTCTGCAGACGTTGAATCAATGTAATCGGAATGTAACTGGCAACTCATTCTAAGAAGACTTAGGAATATTCTCAGTAAAAACAACCAAGTTCCATGTTTGTCCAAGTAATATTAACGCTCCAAGCAAACAATGGCATGTAAAAACAGCAGTATCATGAAGAGGAAACTGAACTAAGAAGCAAAATGGTTGGAACACCTCGTCAATCTAATAAAAAAAATAAAGAGCCTGGAATGGAGATACTAAACTCATGTTCAGCAAACGTTTCGAACTATTCAATAACACTGAAGATGATAACAGTTTAGGTTTCGAAACGTTTTCTCAATACAAGTTTAGTGTTTGCAATTGCATTTTGGGCTCTTTATTTTTTGATTAAATTGAACTAACCTCAACAAAAGTATTCCATAAGCCACACCAGAGTCTACAGCAAGTTAGGGCTTTCTTTTCAAACCACGATACTAATGCTGGATGATGAGGCGTATTTGAACATAGTCGCGATGCGTTTGCATCAATGCCAGCGTTTGAGTTCTTCAAGCAACAGTTATGACTAAGCTGTCCATATTTGGCCCAACCCCAAGTGACGAGTTGACCTGACAAAAGAATGGCGGCAGTATGTCTTGAACCGCACGCCACTTGCAGGACGGAGACAAAACTGTGATCCTTAGTGTCCAAATAGCCTTCCAGTTCAAGAAGCATAGGAGTAGTTATCATGCCAACCGGTTCGTATTGAGGAGGATCGTCAGATATGTGACAGCTTTCTTCCACGATGTCGCTGCCTTGCTCTTTTACGCCAAAAGCTACACTTTTTTCGAGAAAAGATAGGTCAGTAGATGGAGCTGCTGCGCTTTCGGTTGCTGACAGCGGTGAAGTGCTGTCTCCATTTGAATCAGTTTCTGATACTGTTGTTTGTTTCGTTTTACTTTCGATCTTTGTGGAAGTTGAAAATATGTTTTTAGGCGCCGGAAATCCCGTTTGTCCAGACTCGTTCCAGCCCCATGTGTATAAATCGTTAGTTTCTAGAACATAATAAGCATTGTTTAGCAAAACAATAAATTTGAGATTCAATTTAAAAAAAATTGCACATGCATGACCAGTGCGGAAAAGTATCACAAAACCAGAGAAGATTTGTGCTGTAAATAATCACTGCATTATATATGTGGCGCCACTACTTGTATCTAGTGGCGGCTCGTGTAATGGTCAGTGGCGCTGCAGCACCACCACCAATTTTTTGGGCTCATTCTGCCCGTAAAACACGTCGTGATTTTTCACTATTTTTGTTAAATTTGTTTAAGTTTGCAGACCTTTCCAACTTTTTCGCTTTGTTGTATGGAAACTCCTTCTCAGAGAGGGAAACTACCTCGTTGTCATATGACTTCCACTCAAGCTTGACCGCTATGATTTCACTCTGTGAGGCGCTGCAATTTTCCGTGCACCAAAGCACGAGCGTCATAAAAGCAAACAAACCAAGTCGAAGTCACGTGACAATGATGTAGTTTATCAGTCTGGCAATGCTAACGTTCGTCCTTTTGGCGCTGTCTTGAACAGCGCGCCTAGGGTTGCCGTATCGGCGATTTTATCGCCAAATTCAAAAAAATTGCCCATTTTCAAAGGTGTTCGTCTACATATTTGGGGTTTGGTTATTTGGTTCTTTTTTAACTATTTTTTAAAACTGATGTAGTTTAATTGATTGTGTTTGGCAATTCCCCAACCTATATTAACTTACTTGCAGAACAATACATTGCAAAAGTGTTTAGCAACGCTTTCTGTCACAATAATAGCTGCAGCCAATTCACCAATTCAATTTATTTTTCCTTGTCTTAATACAAAAGAAACGATATAGTGGAAATAAAACACAGCAACGAAACCAACAAAAGGAAAAAGTTCAAACCGCAAAAGTTTTATCTTCTTTTCATTACAATTTAAAGCTGAAGATGCGCACAGAATGCACCAAATTAAGTGTCATTTTTCAAATTTTTCTGGGGGTGGCCCCCCAGAAACCCCGCCGTTTTACTCGCCTTCGGCGAAGACGCGGCCGGGCCTCGCCCGTCCGCAACACCACCACTTTCACACCTCACCAGCCGCCACTGCTTGTATCCACATGTTGTCAGTCGTGTCTTATTAAATTTACATTCTCTTACCAGCCAATGCCGCTGAGTGCCATCCTCCACAGCATACTTGACGCATCTTCACGCCATCTAAAGCCTCGACCAAACGAGGTTGGTCAAAACTAGCTAAGTTGCCATGGCCTAATTGTCCACGGCTGCTGAACAAGATGGTGATAATTTAGGCTTACAGTAAATTCACAGCATGTATATAGACATAGATTCTTTTATATTTCAATTTTCATTGTGATGGAAACAAGTCTTACGTAATAATTTTAATATATTAGTCAACTACCGGACTTAAAATTTAATCTTCCACAATGGCATAACAAAAAGATACAAGCCGGATTTGGAAAAAAGTGGGGTTACACAGTAGCTTGATTTCCGCATGAGCAAAGCAAGAATAGATAAGGGTGCAAAAACCAGGCCTAAAAGAGGTTAAGCTTTAGTTTTCTAAGGGCGAGCTCCAATAAAATGTAGATATTTTTTGTTTGGTGGCAAAATGTTGACTTTTTTCTCCAGTTTACAAAGTGATAAAGGCTACAGTATAACCAAGTACGAAAACTTAGTATATATATCAGTGGTTCCCAAACTTTTTTGAGCGCGACCCAAATATGAGTTTGGTGAACATCTCGCGACCCAAAAAGCAGAAAATCTGTATAAACAATTTCAGCAGTCTATACTGTTTTTGCAATATTTGCCTGCTTCTTCTTCTCTCGTTTGACTTGTAGTAGCTTAGATTGGCAATGCCTCATCGTGTAGCCATGATACGGTAGTTGGGTCCGGTTGTCAAATACGGTACCAATGTTTCCACTTGGAGGCCGTAAGATGGGACATTCGTGGAATATGTGTAGCATTGTTTGTTCTACCGCTCCGCAGACACATATCGGCGTATTGTGCAACCCCCACCTAAACAGATTAGCTCCAGTGCAGCCAACGTCACATCTGATCCTGTTCAATGTGACCCATGCCTTTCTTGAGAGGTCTGCTCCAGGAGGGATGGAGAGTGCTGGTATAACTGAAAACTGGGGAGGGATATGTGGCAGCCCGTTCCATTCCTGGGCCCATGTCTCCATGCAGCTGAAGTTCTTATCCACAAGCGGTGTAGCATATCGATGAAATGGTTGATGACATGCGTTGAAGCCTGACTGGTCCATATCTTTGGGAGTGACTGTGGAGAAGGTGTTGAGGATCGAGTCTTGCATGCAAAGCCAGTTTGTGAGAGGCTTCTTCCCTACGGACATGAGCAGGAGAAATGGCAGCCAAAGTTGGTAGATAAGCAGTAGGTGTGGGGCGGAGACAGCCAGTGATGATGCGCAAGGTGTCGTTAATGCATACATCCATCTTTTTTGTGTTTCTGCTACGGTTCCACACAGCTGTGGCATATTTGGCTGAGCTGTAGACCAAGGCTAGTGCACTTGTACGCAAGGTTGATGCTCGGGCTCCCCATCCTGTTCCTGCAAGGCTTCTCAAGAAGTTATTTCTCGAGGTAACCTTGGCACGGAGTGACTCCATGTGGGGTCTGTAGGCCAACTGCCGGTCAAGTTTTACTCCAAGGTAAGTTGGGTTTGCAGTATAATATGGTAAAGGATTTCCGTTTAGCGAGACAGACATTTGACGCTGGGATTCCCGATTATTTAAATGCCTGCTATAGACAAGACACAGACAACCAGTTGTAGAGTGGTGTAGCCTACTGTAGCTCGTCTTGCTCAGAGAGTAAGTAAAAGTGCTGGATTCGTTGTAGAGTCAAACCGGTTTGGCTTCAGTGCCTCTTCTTGGTGCTTAAAAATAGCCTACGCACATTTTTTTGCACATGTCGGATGTCTCTTCTTGTTCTTCTTTGTATTCGTTTGACAACATTTTATAACACAGCCTACGTAGCGGCTTCCCTGCAACCAGGGTCGCAGATAAAAATTAACTTCAAATTAAAAAAATAGTTCAGAAATCTTAAATTGTCAACTCAGAGAGTAATCTACGTTTAACGTGATTTGTTGAAGGAAGTGACTTGAATGCCGGTAAAACTGTTGGCCATAATTGATTGATAGAAGAGAAGCCAAATAAAAGTGTAGGATGCAATGATACTGTCGATGTTGGGATTAAAACAACTCAATAGAAGAAAAAAAAGTTTCTTTATAAATTAATTTACAACAGTCCTATTTTGGCAGATTTAGACCGTCTCTGCACGACCCATTTTCTAACCCTTCGCGACCCATGTTTGGGTCGCGACCCATACTTTGGGAACCACTGATATATATGCTACTGCAAAGGTAACAAATTTTGATATACTTAGTACATATATCATCAATTTTCGTTTGTCATGACTACTTTGGAGATCAAATGAGAATGTTTTATTAAATAAAATGGCCATATCTTATCGACTTATAACACAATGCACCTAACTTGAAATAACAGAAGATTCAAATACCCAACCTGCCGATGCCCCAAGAATACACTCTTCCACTTGATGTCAGTGCTAAGCAGTGGTCGTATCCACAACTGATTTCCGTTATAGAAATGTTTATGGTGATTTCTGGCAAGAGATTATACTTTCCAAATTCACCGCTTGCTTTAATTGTTTTCACTTGACTATTTTCTGTGTAGAGAAACACTACCGTAAGTTGTAATGTTGTATGTGTAATTATAAAAAAAGATGGCGCAGTATTAGCATTTTCCATTTAGAATAAAAATCTCTGGTGTTTAGTGCAGTACTGAGCTGTATTTATTGAGATTATAAAAAAAAAACACTTAAAGCACTAATGAGCACCCCTAGTACTCATTTGAAACGTCCATCAAGATTCTTGTATCGATAATGCTGAGAATGAAACTAGCATAAATCTAAAAATCACAAACTTTTACTGAAGAACAAGACAAAAAATGATCAAAAAAATAAGTTAAATAATAACCTATCAAATATGTGACAAGTTAATAAAAACGATTCTAAATTTATCACTTCATCAACAAAAACAATACCAGTGACTGCAGATTATTTTAAACGTTGGTATAGCACAATTAGTCTGTCTTGTATGATACAAGTATATTTCTTGCATACAGTGGTAAAAAAATAACTTTTCATCATCTCATTTTCACTTTTCAAACACTTTTAAACTTCAAGGTACTGGTACCTTTTAAATGGTGGTCTGAATTGGCTACAGCTAAATCATGATACTTTGTTAAATGATAAGTGCAAATGAAAAACCTCATACCTGTGACTATAGTCCATTTGCTTTTATTAAATCCACATGCTGCTGTTTTAATCAGTTCATCTTCACAAGCAAACAGAAGAGATATGTTATGGCTATGCTCTGCTAGGTTGTTTGCATTTGGACATTCTTTAGCTTGATCTTGGTGTATAATTTGATACAAGTAAAATTTCTTTGAATGTAAAAGAACACCAATCAAATCTTCACGATGAGCCAACATGGCTACATCAACTGCAGAAGTGATGTTTAAATCTTTGAGATTTAAAAAACATGTTGAATGGCTTTGATTATGGCAAAAACCCCTTAAAGTTATGTGTCCATCTGCCCAAAAAAAAATTGTTTATAGCAATATGCTGATTCATATCATTGTCATTTCAGTAAAATTTACAATAAATTTTGACAATCCAAAAGACTTCAACCTAAAATAACGAAGCAGGATTTTAAAGCGCAAACAAAACGGCGCAGAGACAAAATGGCGTAGAGGCAAAACGGCGCAGACAACTCTAGCGCAGACAACGATAATACTCTGCAACCATAACGAAAGTTTATGTGTGAATAAGGATTTTTGGAGATGGTATACAAGTCCCCCCCCCCACCACCCTTGGCAACTTATGACAAAGAGGAATTGACCAAAACATGTGAAAAAAATAAGGAAAAGGTTCTGAGCTTGTTACGTTGACTTTGGCGCCGTTTTGCCTCTGCACCATTTTATATCTGCGCCGTTTTGCCTCTGCGCTATTGTGTCTCTGCGCCGTCTTGTCTTGCGCCGTTTTGTTTGCGCCTTAATGTCGTGGACCGCTAAAACAAGGGTCACAAACACCTGGCCTGCCACATGCGCCTGAGACGACCCACAATGCGTAATGCATTTTTAAACTTTGAAATAATTAACAATTACCGTACATATTATTTCATAGAAAGGTAAAATGCATTTTAAAATTGCCTAAAAAATCTGAAAATGATCAAACTTCACACGATTTTTTTCACTACTGTCACGTCATTTTATGGCATGTAAGAAACCCGTAAATCAGTTCTTCAAGGGTTTATATTTTCCGTGCTTATAGAAAGTTGACTGCAAGTTTTTTGTATTCCGCAGGGTTGATCTAAGCGGTTTAAACCTGGTTTTAACCGGTCAAAACTAGGTTTAAACTGGTCAAAACTGGTCAAAACCCTGACCTGACTGGTCAAAGCCCTGACCCAACTGGTCAAAACCCTGTAATGAGTTGCTTGATCGTGTTCGCCAGAAAATCACTGAAAATGTGAGGGAGATGGTAGAAGGTGAGGGAGGAGGGAGAAGGTGAGGGAGAAAAAAAAGATGAAATTGACTGGTGAATGAAGCATTTGAATATACTGGAGAGACTTGTTAATTCCAATTGTTCAATTGAGGTGTTCTACATAAAGTAGATAGGCATAAGGCATCACAACTTGTTCCTTTTCCGATAATCCTTTCTTGGCTTGACGTGTACTTTGCTTCAAAGAACAAATCATAAACTATCCTTAAAGAGGAAACGCGGTCGTCCAAGAAGAACGTGGAAACAACAAGTGAAGGATGAATTTAAAAAAGTCGGACTGAAGGAGGAAGATGCAAGGGACAGGATGAAATGGAGAAAAGGGATTAAAACAATTGCTGCGCGGAAACAATCGGCCACCCCCACTAGTGGGGAACAAACCGACGATGGATTATGATGATGATCCTGTCTTTAATTTTTAAAGCATCTTGGAATATGCATTCGCATTGTTTTATTTTAACTGGATAAAATTTGATGGCAAATGTTTTTCATAAAAAAAAAAAATTGTTGGAATAAATTCTTGTACTTCAGTTGGCTGTGCAAATTGTTCATCGTTCCACCAAGCATTTTTTGGTTCATCAGAAACTTATTTTTAGAATTTGAATTTTCTCAGTAATTAAAATAACCAACTGATTGAAATATCAAAAACAAACAGAGAAGTTGAATATTTTTTGTTCCAAATCCAGCATTTAGGTTATGTTGATCAAAACAAAATATAGTTGAACATCATTACTAATAACATGGAGGGTAATACTTTTAATTCAATTGAAAAGCAACTTGATTCATTCACTACAGGGGTTTTGACCAGCAATAGGTGGTCAAAACTGCCTGGTTTAAACCAGGTTTTAACCGGTTTTTACCGGGCGGTTTAAACCGCCCCAGTTTAAACCGATCAACCCTGGTATTCCGGGTCAGTCGTTTCGTTTGCAATCTTCTTTGTTTTTCTTTTAGTTCATAAAATGTTTTTCCATCTTTTTTATTCTTACTACTTTTTGTTGCAATCTAATGTTCTTGGTGTATTCTTACTAACTTTTTTATTGCGTTTTAACTGTGTTCTTTTGTTTATTGACTTCTTATTATGTATTGCGGCGCTCGGTTAATTTACAAATGTTCAGTTGACCCTCAGAGCAATTTTAGTTTGAGACCCTTGATCTAAAAGGAACATTGAGAAAAAGGAAATAATATACATAAAAACTTGAATGATATAGCAGTTGCCAACAAAAGCACACCTAAGATAGAGCTATTATCTTGTATATATATATTTACCTTGTAAATATAGTACTGATTCCCATGCAGATGATAAATGGGTGATTTGTGTGTCACTTTCTTTAATATCTTTGTGCTGGATGCAACACATAGTTGGCTCATATATTACGTCTTGTCTTTTTGTCTTGATTTGACCATAACCATTAAATCCAAAGCCATATACTTGCAACATGGCTTGCTAAACAAATATTGTAAAACATATGCAAATTGTGTACAATAGCATAAACCGGCAACATGAATTTGGGTTTAAAAACTAGATTTCCTTTTTTGGAAAAATGGTAATGTGAAAACTTTCATTATCTCAAACATGGTCTTTTGTCATGCTACTGTGTGGTGGAAAGCAATGTTGTCTTATACAAAAGCATGACAACTTAAAACCTATACAGATTCAAAATTAAAATGTTGAGAAAATGAATGAACTAACCTACCAGTACTTTACATCAAAAGTGTGCTAACACAGTAAGTTCTAGCCTACTCTTTTCTTAACTACATTAGCTATTTTATTGTGTTGCCTTATGTAGTATACCCTAAGTTTTGTTAAGATCAGTGAAATTTCGGGTCTGCTACTATTCGGTGAGTCCGATTCGGTGAGTCTGATTCGGTGAGTTCCTAACCTCTAACCCCTAACTCCTAACCCTAAAACGGCAATGATAATTAGGCCACGGTACCCGATAATTAAAAAAAAAAATTGAAAAAATTCCCCGTTAAGGGATCGGACTCACCGAATCGGGCCATTCCGGAAACTTCAAACCTTTTCTCTCTTTAGTTATTTTCGATTTAGGAAAATACCCACCACCAGGTCAAACAATCACTAGCATGCTGCCTCTTTGTGCTTTTTTTATCTCAAATTATCGCCTTCAACCATAAGTCACACAACATTTTAGACTTGTAAAAGAGATAACTTTAGATTTTCCTAGATGCCTATAATAATACAAAATTAAGTTCAAATAGCCTACGGTACTTTAACATGGTACAGTAACCAGCGAAAATCCGTGAATGCACTGCAGTCGAGTTCGATTTTTGATAAAATCACTGAATCAAATTGATATCAGTGTTGCCAGATAAAAAAATTATACTTCGCTTGAGAAATATGAAAGTTGTTTTCTATCACGAAATAAAATTGAATTGGAAGAACTTTGATACTTTAGACTTAGAGATACTGTTTTCTCAACATAAATGCACAATTCTAATAGGCTGCTTACACTTGTGTTATGTTGTGAAACTACGTGAGGTTTTGGCGTGTGGTCACTTGTCGGTCCTTTTAGCCGCAGCTCTGGAAAAAGCGAAGTGCGTTATGTTGGGGGTTGGAAAAATGCAACCTGATAGCTTACAGCAGATCATGTAAAAAGCGAAAGTAATTTAAGAACGGTGTAGGAGAATGGCTAAACTCACATAGCTGCTTTGTTTATGTTTTTTTTTTTGGTTCTAACCATTCTATCTTTTTCTAGCGTGAAATTAACCAGGCTGTGAGCTGGTGTTACTGATGCTGTATTTGAAATATTTTTTCATTGTGAAAAATTATGATTAATGGATAATGACGTTTGGTTCTTTGTCCAAAGTTATTTGTGCTATTTCTGGAGGAGTGGACAGTGCTGTAGCAGCTTTCTTGCTTAAACAAAAAGGTTTGTTAGATTAGATTTTTTTGTATATCATATAGGCTACTGTGAAAAAAAACCTCAGCATATGCTTGTCTTGTCTATAATATGTAGAGTGTAGACTAGTTAATAGATATAGAATTTTTATGTGAGAAATTCCTTAATAACATCACCTAGTATTGCTTTTTTGTTTGAAGGTTATAATGTTACTGGAATTTTTATGAGAAATTGGGATTTGCGTGATGAGATAGGGCATTGTAGCAATGATGAGGACTGTGCATATGCCACCAAAGTTTGTGAAGTGCTGGATATTCCTTTTTATGAAGTAGGTATTAATGTTTTATGTGTTGTTACTTTAATATAAAGTTAAAGTTGTTTTTGTATGGGCTGCATTTCCATAATTCTTAGTAAGTCAGGACGGCTTCTCAGAAATTCTTTGCACAAACTGTATGTTGGTAACACTTTGAGCACCTGCTGTAATAATTAAAAGTAGAGTGTTCAATGATAAATTATTTCTGATGAATCATAGGTCTGCAGTTTTGTTTTACACTTTAATTAACAACGATAGGAAGTAAAACTGTTTATCAAAGTTAAAGTGCATGCTTCATTAATGAAAGTGTGGTGAAAATGCACTTTAGCTGCCCAAATTATTTGAAATTTATTCTTGCATTTTAGCTGCCCAAATAAGTAATCAGAAACTCACAGCGGGTAATTGTCAGCAACAGCAGCCAAGAAATGGTAGAACATGTCGGTGTTTCTGAATTTGCTGCAAAACATGAATTCGTGAATTGCATGACAGAAACAACATCCTTGAGGTTTCGAACTGGCCCTGCAGCTTTAGCCCGCATCCACATATTTTCAACTGAGTGCGTGTGAACGTCGGGATGATCTGAACCGTTATCGCATTCCCGCAATTGCGCTTGGCATGACAATGGTTGTCAGAGCATGCGGTCTTCCAGCCATTGCAATGTTGGCAATTACCTTTTTACGTATAAAACACATTATTATTTTGTTTTTTATTACACAGTTTGAAATAATTTGAGCAGCTAAAGTGCAGGATATGCAGAAAACAAAATTTGCAAATAATTTGGGCAGCTAAAGTGCAGTTTTATCGAAAGTTCATACATAAAACTTTATATCACTCAGACTTGCTATAGTCCAGTAAGTCTGACTTCCAAGTCAGACTTACTGGACTATAGCCCAAGGGCTTTCCTAAAAATATCCATAAGATATGAAAGCAAGACTTTGTAATGGAAATTTTTAGGAAAGCCCAAGTCCCAAGCTTTGATGTGCTCAATTATCTTGCACCAAAATGTCATATACCCCATACTGTAAGGCAGTGACGTTCGGTGGCTTAAACCATTGGGAAAGCAACTTGGAAATATGCTGCAGCAAGGTAGTAGGCACGAGGGGCGTAACCGTCGGGCGAAGCCCGAAGGCAACACTTCCAGCGGGGGGTCTGGGGGGCCTCCCCCAAAAAATTTTGAAAACACTTCCAATTTGGTGCGCTCTGAGAGCATTTCCAAAACAACATCTTCGGACTTTCCCAGTCCGAGGATAAAGACTCAATCAATCAAACTGGGACTAGTCTAGAATGTTGGCTGCTTTTTTAGACTGAGCACAAAAACTTATTGTCAATGTCATCTGTAAGCATTTAAGACATGCATTGGACTGGTGCACTAGTAAAGAGCAAATAATTAGCCTATAAATTAAGCTAGCCCATTCTTGAAGAACACAAGTATCTTTGCTCTGAACTTGTGATGTCAGTCTATTGACTCAAAGAATTTAAAAAACACTTGTGCTGTTTCAGTACTGGTTAGTTAATGTACCCTTTGGAATTGCATGTTTTATTGTTGAATCTATGTTTTTTTTGGTAAGAGAACCAGCTTTATTTTCAGCGTACTCAGTAGCCTATAGTTACAAGCACAAAATCACTCATGTGTAGAGGCTGTATTCCTTTCGCCTGAAACCAAAAGCAGCCGCTATCAGATACGCATTGACTAGGGTTACCATATTTGAAAAAGCAAAATTCCGGACAGTGCATGACTATTTCATGAGACCATATATGCGCTACCGAACTATTAGCCATTAAAATTAGTCAAGGATTCTATATCAAAATTTCACTAGGCTTCCTCTATGACATTTCAAGTAAATCTCTGATTATATGTGCGAAATCGCCTGCTTTTATAGTCTGTTGGAATGTTCTAGTAATTTTCGCAGCATGTGATCTATATCTAACCAATTCTGATTCAGCACAACGGTCAATAAGTTCAAGAAAGTTCCAAAGCTCCATAAAGTTCTAAGTGGTAAACATCATTAATAAATCAAACGCTCTGTTACATCATAATTTCGTACAACCTCGTAGTAAAAAAAATGGCAGTGTTGCACAGTACGATTGCAGATGCAGTAAAATGAGCTGGCTGAGCGAATTTTCTAGAAAAAAAATTTCTAATTCTCCCAAAACGCCCATCATAAAATTCCGGACATTTGAGCATTTTTTAAAATTCCTTCCGGACGCAAAATTTAACACTAAATTCCGGACATGTCCGGAATTTTCCGGACGGTATGGCAACCCTAGCATTGACGTCACTGGGAAAGCAACTTTAACCATAACACCAGATAACACATCTGATTGGCTAAGCAGCTGGTGTCGTTTTGCAAAACGATTGAGGATTGGATAAAACGAAGGCGTTTTTCAATGTAGGGTAAGCAATTTTGAAAGTTGATTTCCCTGGAGCTTCAGTGATGGTTTCTGACAAAAGCGTTTGCGTTAATTGGCATTTATAGGCAAGACATGCGGTTTGGTGAGGACTTAGACTTATCACAAGCGTTATGAGTAATTCTAGTCATGAACACAGTAATTTTCAAGTTAAAATAGACTTGATAAAAATAATAAGAAGTTAAACCTAGAATTCAGTCATTATATTTTGCATAGTTTTCGCTCAGGTAAGCACTGCTTTCCTTGCTTTCCCTCACCGATCGTCACTGCTGTAAGGATAGCACTATCTATTACTTAGTAATATTATTGATCATATCTAGGTGTTGACTGTTTATGCAGTAATTTAATGTTTTTTTAAGGTAAATCTTGTGAAAGAATACTGGACAGATGTGTTCATGCCCAGTGTTGAAGAATATGGAAAGGGTTTTACTCCAAATCCTGATGTGCTTTGTAACCATTACGTGAAGTTTGATGCACTGCATAAAAAATGTCATCGTTTTCTTGATCCTGGCCAAATGATTATTGCAACTGGTCATTATGCTCAAACAACACTTGGTGAAAATGTGCTAATAAAGAATCATAATCATGGAAACAGTGGTGAGTAATATCTATGCAATTTTCATCTGCAAACTACTTTAATCGTTCAATGTTTTTTTACAACTTGGTTTATTTGCTAAAAGCTAACATGAAATTAGAAATTCATGTCCCTTTGTCCCTCACCCAGTCACCCTGAAGTTTATTGAATTGCAGAGCTCGCAGATTAGTTATGTTATTTATGTTTAGATCAACGTTTACTCAAAAGTGTCGATGAGCAAAAAGATCAAACGTTTTTCCTTCATCAGGTAAGATCACTTTATTTTGAAGGTGGTTTGAATGAATTAAATAATAATTATTTCTACTATAATACCATATTATATAATTATACAAATCTTCAACAGAAAGGGCAACTATGAGAGCAATGTGCAGGATAAAAACGATGGGATAAGACTGAAGCATTATAGAGTCCATATGCAGTGCATTAGTAGGCCTCGAAACAACTTTTCTTTTCCGGCGGCCAGATGTGTCCGACTGAAGCAAGCTGTTCGGCGGCCAATCACATGGACATGGCGGCCATCGGAACTTCGACACGCATCAACATACAGTCTTCAAAATTAGCACATTTTTACTTCGGCAGAAACGTTGCCGAGGCCAAACGACAAAAGTTGCAATTGCTGTGAACGTTTATTACAAAACAATTCTACCAAAACATGTAAAACGAGAAGCGAAAAATATACTAGAGTAGTTTATCACGACCGCACTGTTTGATTTATTGTGATGTAATAATACCAAAAGTAGCGATAAAGCGAGCAACAAGATACGCACGCCGCACGCCAGTGGCGTAGCCAAGGGGGGGGGGGGGTTACAAACCCCCCTTTGGCACGCGTGTGACGTCACGATATTGAGAATGATGCTTTTAGTCTAAAAAAAAATTGCCTAATTTTATACAAAACTGCATTAAAAGAGCGAGTTTTGCCAATACCAAACATCTCAGCCAGGAATTAGCAACAAGAAAATATAGAGACTTAGCTTTATTTCCGAAAAATGCCGAAGAAAACATGATCTTATCCTTTTGCTATGCCACCGGACGGCACCATTTTACAGGAATATTCATACCCACATTTTTGTTGAAAACGTTCTCAGAATGTACCAAATTCAAAGTAATTTTTCAATTTTTTTTGGGGGAGGCTCCCCAGACCTCCCACCGCTGGGTGTCGTCTTAGGCGAAACCCCTCCCCCCCTTTCAAAATTCCTGGCTACGCTACTGCCGCACGCTGTTACAGTAATTCACGTTAAATAACTCACGGGGGGAAAGGTAAGTTAATTTTGGGTTGATTCAACGTTCGAGTCAGCACAAATCGATTTAATTTTCCCGGCCGGTTATATTGCGTAACAACAATGCCCAATAAGAAAATTACGTTTGTTTTACATCAATTCGACATCTAGCAACGTTGAATTATTAAAATAATGTGAATTGCTCAACCAGGTATTAGTAACAAATTAATAGCTCCCTGCGAGAAGATTGTCTCGATTTACGCATACACTAACATAATTTTACTGCGAACTACACAAAGTCTGTTTGATATAGAACTAGCTGTCCGAATCGGAATCATCAGATGCTATATCGGAGCACGAGGTTGTGGCATCATCACTGGAATCAGACACATCAAGAGGCTCATCGCTTGGCTGCAAATCTACACCGTCTTCGCCGTTCGCAATAAAGCGTCCACGTTTTGCGGCTTTCGGGCTTTGATACCAATCCACACGCCTCTTTCTTTTTCGTAGAGCTCCATCAGGGTGTTGACTATTGACTAAGGAACAAATCTATGGCTGTGCAATAACGACTGGGAGGAATGTCTAACCCCAACCTTACAAGCGCTCGTGTGGCCTCGGCATTTTTATTGCCGACGTTAATGCGCCATTCATGCATCTGCGTTGGCAATTGCCGACACTAATTTCGAAGACTGAATATATCGCGTCAATAAAGTGTATTGTGATGTCACTTGCATCCTGCGGATGTCAGACATCAGCTGCTTGGTGAATCAATAATGTTAATAATTCAAGCATAGACAGTGTGTATTGTGATTTATCGGGTGCTTTGACTGCTTTCTAATCCTTTGTGATTATAAGTGGCAAAGTACTTTATTCACAAGGCCGATTGCGTAAAATTTTCTCGGAACTTCATGGCGAACAAATACGGCCGACGGAAGGACGAGACCCGGCGGACAAAATGTCGGTTTTAGTAGGTTAATCGCGGCGATGGCCGCCTTCAGTTTCGAGGCCTGCATTAGGTTAGGGTGGCAGCTGACAGAGATGACCTTAGTACAGGTCTTTCGTTGCCATCCTGTTGTGCTGATAGACACTCAATTTGTACATATGTATATATATAGTACTTTTTGTTTGTTTATCGCCAGCAAAACAATAAACTGAACCATAGACCAACAAAGGCAAATGGAGTAAGATGATATGTGCAAAAAAGATAGAAAGGAAGGTTTCTTTGAAAAACATTAACTTTGAAGGTGTGTTAGAAAAGGAGACAGGGATGTTCAAAAAGAGCATACAAAGAACAGGTGAAGGATGAGGCGGGCAAGGTTGGACTGAAGGAGGAAGATGTGATAAGATAGACTGAAATAGAAAAAAAGGGGTGAAGGCAATCGCTGAAAGAAAAAAAAATCAGCCTTCCTTATTAATGGGAAGTGATGATAGAGCATGCTTTTTTGCCATGTTTTTGTTTCCATATGATGTTCAAAAATTGAAATAATCATTTTTTTAGCTTTTTATTAACCGTTTTCTAGATATTTTATTACCGATACTTGTCAATGCTTTGATGTAGTCTACTTATGGTGACGTTACACATGCATTTAATGAACACATGGGTATTGCAGATAACATCTTCGGCATTGTTACATACTTACTTTCCTCTGGGTCATTTACGCAAAGATCGCGTGAAAGAAATTGCAAAAAACTCTCCAATTTCTTTTACATTGCAAAGGAAGGAAAGTATGGGAATCTGCTTTATTGGAAAGAGGAATTTCTCTGACTTTATCAAGGTGAACTTTATTATTTATTTTTTGGTTTTTGTGTAGTTCAAGGGTTGTTGATACAAGAAATGTTACACAAGACGTAATATTGGTGCAACAGTATGTTCAAGAGTTTCCTACAACAAGTCAGCAGTTGTGAACTGAGCAAGCGACAACTGAGCTAGCCACATTTTAGCAAGTGGCTACAGTTGGTAAATAATAAAACTGAGAAAGCCGAACTTGACACAACTTGACATGCCACGAGTGAACGAAATGAGTTTGACAAATGATGACCAATCTAGTCCGACGTGAGCACACAAATCTCATTTGCTCACTTGGCAGTAGCTGAAATGTAATTGCTGGGTTGAAACGCTTGCTGAGTTGTCGCATGCCCAGTGGTCCGACGACCATGTTCAATGCATCAACTATACCAACATTTTTTTACATCATGTGATAAATGTTTGCTCTAACTGTATTTGAATCAGCGGTGTCACACGTAACAAATGCTTTGTCAAATTATTGAGACGTTTCACATTTCAAAGTTTACTTGCCTAGGTTTATACTTACTGTTAAAACATAGTTTGCCTTTAATGGAATCGTTTAATTTTCTATTTTTGATCATTTGCTGATTTATTTTTGCAAAAACGAAAGCGAGAAATTTTCCAGTTTCCTCGTCTCACTGTAAGCAAAATTGGCTTATAAACGAGTGTAAAGCGTTGTACTGCATCGTACAAGACCTTTACAATGTATTTGTTTTTTGTTCAGGATTACCTGCCTGCAAAACCAGGCAGGTTCATATGCTACAACACCGACAGGGTGGTAGGACATCATGAGGGAATTTTCACGTTCACTGTTGGTCAGCGGTCACGGTTGGGTGGATTTTCTGCGTCATATACGGTTTTACACAAAGATGTAGCTACGGGAGACATATTTGTGGTAGGTAGCTTTTAAATCAGGCCATCCAACTGCATTTAAAAGGCCTTGTGAAAGGAAAACTAATGACATTTCCTATCTTGGTACCGCATGGCCATCACAGTTTGTTAGCGCAAGCCAGTCCGCCCCGTAAGCTCAGTGGTTACGCGCCGGCCTCAAGATCATGCGGCGCTGGTTCGACTCTCGGGGTGTGTGCTTGAGCAACGCATTTCAGGACTGCTCTCCATTCAGCGGCACCTAGTGAATGGAATAATTCCCCGGCAACGACACTTCAACAATCGGAAAACTTCACTTTGCCAATCTTGGTAACCGGCCCTGTGTCAAGAGCCTCTACAAGTATGTGAAACTACCAGGAACAACCTATCAAGGCTTTGTCAGTCCGAAGATAAAGATTCAAAACCAACCAATCATGCTTTTCGTTCTACTACTTGCAACTTTTGCAAGTCAGATGAAATTAAAAAACAGCTTTCTGAGATATTTTCTTCTAGGTTCCTGGTACAAACCACCCCTCACTATTCTCCAGGAGCATGATATGCGATTCTCCACACTGGATTGGAGGAAGACCTCTTGGATGGAAGGATGGGGAGCCTTTTTATTGTCAGTTTCGTTTCCTTCATCAACAACCTCTTGGTACGGTTTAAGCATTGTCGCCATTTTAGGGTTAGTTGCACTAATAGCAGATGATTCATCGATTAAGCAAATCAACCCATTCAAAAGCTTAATCCGCCTATTAACTTTTTTATTATTTAATAATGGTAATCCGCAGGTTTGAATCGACGATTACTGATTGTCGGATGAAGTTTGCTTAATCTGATTCTCGATTAAATAATCAGACGATTAGCTCAATAGGCTAGTGTTAATGCATCCAATCCTGATAGTGGATAATGTACTGCTTTTATGGTATAATAATCGTGTAATCATAAACTTCGTTCATAGATTCCACGATTTTGAAGTGTAATAATCAGAAAGCGTTATTATCATTTAAATAAGCACCATATTTTAAATTGGAATTTATTACGCCAATTTTTATCTTGAGATTAATTATTTTAAATTGTAAGTTTCACTTCGGCAATTGCGCAAACAAACAAACAAACTTTTCGAACCGCTGATGCCGTTTGACGTTATGCAGTTTTCCATTCGCCAGTTGCTGTTGTGTTGATATTTAACTTTTTTTTGAGTCATTGGTGTAACGGTGTGAATATTGAATCACGTGGTGAACGGTTGTATCGAATTGCAAACCATGTGAAGCGTCACTCATTTGCACAAAAGCAGAGACACTATGTGATTTTATTTAATGGTACGGCAGTCATGATAACTTTGTATTTTCACTAACACTTTCAACTTTAATACAGTTGACTGCGTCTTATATGCCCTGCCAGAGATGAACAAACTTCTTGTTGTATTGAATCAGCCTGAGAGAGCCTTGACTGTTGGTCAAGTAAGTTTCGCTTAATTAGCGTAGGCTAATTCCAAGTTTCATTACGACTGCTTACAGCTTCTTGTTGTTGCTAGTCATGTGGCATTATTGCCTCTGAGTTGTAGCCGTTTGACCGTAAGCCT
Source organism: Aplidium turbinatum (assembly GCF_918807975.1). Classification (NCBI taxonomy): domain Eukaryota; kingdom Metazoa; phylum Chordata; class Ascidiacea; order Aplousobranchia; family Polyclinidae; genus Aplidium; species Aplidium turbinatum. The sequence goes on along the minus strand of NC_137484.1, from coordinate 19,235,062 downwards.
CATTGCAATTTCACAGTATATATAAAGGGCTTTTAGAGTTAAACTGCGTTTTCAAACAAATCAAAGAAGCGAAAAATTTCAGTATTTTCAGCTCTCGACTTAATCAAAAACAGACATAGCTCAGCAACAATACGACATTTAATATAATAACACAGAATTAAATTATAGCAAACGCTTTCGACTATAATAGATATAGTCCTTTTCGAGCCTTTAAAAGAAAAATAATTATACATTGCTTTGCGTATTATTGCTGAGCTATGTCTGTTTATGGTTAAAAAAATAACTTCACCCAAGTTGCACTAATGAACAAAAGTTGGCCAAAATGATATGGAATGGATAATTGGATATTATACCTTGCTATGCAAATTCTGAACTTTGTCTTGACCCTTGTTTTGACAAACTGTGGTAAATATATTATTTTAATTATGAACAGTTTGCATTATTTATTTTCAGGATGGTGTGTTTTACCTTGGCAATGAATGCTTGGGTGGAGCTCGGATTGATGACGTGGGACCAACCATGCATGAATGCACATCACGTGATAACATTCAATTTGCACACTTCCGCAAGAATCCGGAAATGTGGCAAAAATTAATCGACAATCACGAAGAAATAGTGTTGTTTTCAAAACAACAGGAAAGGACGTTTCAAAATTGTTCGAAACACATGTAGCTATCACCATGTAACATCGACCAAAGTTATTATTAATTCCCTAGTTTATCCTAAAACAGGGGTTTTCAACCTGTTTTGCACCACGACCCCCTCAGAGCAATCAACGTAGCCTCGTGACCCCCCATAAACATATGGAACAAAAACATATTTAATGCAAAATTTAACCAAATTTGATTCAGGACGACATCCAGTTTTGTCTCGTCTCGATGTTCTAATGCAAACTTTTGAAATCGAAAACGTCTTTTCACAGCGTTATTACCTACGTTTTTTTACATTTTCTCCAATTATTATTTCCATTTCCTATCAAGCTTGGCTTGATTATAAGAGAAAAAATAATAAGAATAAGCTACACTTTCACCGGTTGAAGTTATTGCAATTTTTTTTTAGTTTATTGAAATCAGCTTCAGTGAGATGTTTGGTGTTGCATTTTTTAAACCAGCTTTTCAATGTGTGGAACTGTTGCTGAAAGAACTTTTAAATAAAATAGCCTACACACTAGTGGAGTATCCTGGTGGGATGAGCAAGGGAAGCAATAAAACTCGTGAGAGGTTAGAGCGTGCCGAAGGCACGCGTATTCTAGGGGTCCGGGGTCATGCCCCCCCGGAAAAACTTTGCCAAATTTCACTCAAATGATGGACTATAGTGCTTTCTGGAAACACTTTTAGGTAATATTTGTATGAAATTTTTTAGCAGATAAACAGCTTTTAGCTTCTTAAAGGTAGCTCTTACACACGAGTAGCTCTTAACCTCTCATCAGCACACGTGGCTCAGTGGTTATCGCCTTCGGCTCTGGTGCTGGTAGCCCTGGGTTCGATTCCAGGTCGGGTCATACCAACGACTTTAAAAAGAGTACCGATTGTGTTATTTCTTGCATAACGCAGTGAGGGTAAATCGGGTAATAATCTGGTGACATATCACACTTTTCCAATCTGCCTTGAGCCAGCATGGAAGCAGTAGCCTACGACTCATAAAATCACATGGAACCCTGTCAAGTAACCGATGTTGATGCGCAATCTGCTGCAATTGGAGACAGTGAATGATTATTATATTACACACGAACGGGCAAAAGCTGCGGCTAAAATTAGAGAACACCAAAAGCTCAGCTAAAGCTACCTACTGCTGTAGTAGCTTAAGCCAGTATTCATTTCAGTCAGGTCTAGCCAAGACCTTGTTTGTTTTTCATATGTTTATCCTGCATTGCGGGAAAGCGGACTTGAGCGCTATGCATCGGTGCACGCCTTCCGACGTACACCTGACCCACGCTGCAGCCGACGGCAATGTCTGTTTCCAGTTGTCTACTCTACTTATCAGTGGCGGCTCGTCATAAGGGACTGCAGCCCCCCCAACATTTTTGTGCATTTGTGAATTATATTACATATAGATAGTTTTGCCATGTTTTTTTTTTTTATTTATTTCGCTTGAAGAATTAAAAAAACTCTTAATCTTAATTTTTTTTGCAATAAAAAAAAAGTTTGTGTTACAAAAATTAATTGGCAACTCTGGGTCTGCAAATTCTGCAGGTCCGGTGTTTCTTGTTCTTTTTTTTATGACGTAAGTTTTTCAGAAAAAAGTTTTCTAGCGTCACTGAACAAGCGCTGTAGGGACTGCAAATAGAACAGACCCCGGTCAGGGATTCCAACTTTGGTTCTCGTAAATCTTTAGGGTAAGCGTGTGGAAGCTATCGGTGATTAGGTGAAGGGGTCGTAGGTACCTTCTCAATCTCTATCTTGTTTACTATAGTTTACTTGATCTGTGTTTTGAGAAGTCACTGAGACAGACTAGTTTTGATGTGAAGTAAAGCCAATTACTGTAATTATTGGTGCTCTTTAACAATTCGTCCTTTTGTGATGATGACGTCATGATACGTCACACACGTTGGAATGGACTATTATAAAGGAGGAAGTACGGGGTGGAAATGCACTGAAAAACACCTGAAGAAAATTGTCTCCCATTTATTCATTTGTTGTTCAATTTCAACAAATTTGCTATCGTTGGAAAGCACAAGCACAAATCTAACTAACTAAGTTAATACCAAGTCCCAAAATAATACTAGCTCCATCTGGTGACCACCTGAACTTGACCAAATTCAAGCCATTATTAAAAGTTTACATTTAATGATAAAAACATTAAACGACAGCCAATGAAAGAACATGTTACTGTGTTACTAACTCAGTGCATTTATAACTCAGTCCGGTACAGGTTTATAATTATTTATATTAGGTTAGCCCAGGGATATTAGAACTATTGTTCTAGATATCCCTGGGTTAGCTTACTGGTTGATACAGCCCCCCCATGTTTTAGACCACGAGTCGCCACTGCTACTTATGACTTAAATTTGGTACTACGCATTACTCGAAATTGATCACTGAGTAGAGGCAATTATCGTAAAGTTTCTTGCCCAGAGAAACAACAGCAAGTGCGGGTGGCTGGAGTCGAACATGCAGGCTCTCGAGTCTCGACTACGAGCCCAACGCGCTAACCACTCGGCCACTGCTGCCGAGTGGTTAGCGCGTTGGGTTAGCTCTAACCACTCATATCCTGTCTTATGCCAAAGTCTATCCAGCCAGGATAACAGTGTAAAGCTAAGATTAGGCTCAAACTTTTCCTTACGAGGCCGATATAACCCTAACAGCGCCTTAGATTTTATCATTTCGTAGCCTACCGTTCATCATCAGTGGTTATCTCCGCCTGCGGCAGATTGCGCATCAACATGGCTTATTTGCTCCCAAGAGTGGCGATTTTGAGCCAACTCGCCCAGTGTCTTCAAGTTGAGTCCGGTCCATGATTGAATGTTGTCTTGCCATCGTTTTGGTTGTCTGCTACGTTTTCTTTTTCCTTCTACTTTGCCTTCTGTGCAAACTTTGCTGATTCCGAATTGTGATCTTTTAGTGTGGCCGAACAGTTTTAAAACTTTTGATTTTATTATTGCTGCAATTGGATGTAGTTTTGTCATAGTTTAGCCGTTGGTTTAGCCTACCGTTACAATACCCAATAACAAGCGATTCAGAAATTGCTTCCACAGATTAGTTAAAAGAAACGTAAATCGTGTAAACTTTGCGCTGCTTTTTTTTGTTTCTTCGCATAGCAAAAACGAGAGAAAGGGATGCGATACGAATCTCTGCTTCGGTAAACTTCCAACTTAAAAAAAAATTAAAACCGAGCTGAAATCATACTGGAACATGAGTTAGAAGCTGTTTTAATTCGTATTCAAGTAAAGAATTTACGAAATAGTGTTACTGAAAGCTATCATCTCTTTTTTATTTTTTAACAAGGGGATGCAATGCTTCCATTGAGGATACGCCCCTGCTACGTACACTCTGAATTTTTTTAATGCCTTTAAAAGCGATACCGGTAGGCTACTGACCAGTGGTGGCTCGTGACCTTTGGTGATGGGGGTGCTGCAAATGTTGATGGTAAGTATGACGTCATAATGTGACACGAACAGTCGAGCGCCGAAGGCGCGAGCTTCCTAGGGGGGTCTGAGGGCATGCCCCCCCAGAAAATTTTGCACTTTTATATGCTCTAAAATGCCATTGCTGGTGTTTTCAGGACAAAAAATAAAAATTTTGAGCAGTTGAAAATGTGGACTTTGAGAACTTTGAAACAAAAAAATTGCTTTTTCTGAAAGGTTGGTACAAAATAGGAAATCTGAAGTAGGCCTAATAGATGGGAACATTTTGCTCATAATATGAATATCAATCAATCATTTTATTTTTTGTCATTAACACGTCCGGGACGAAAAAGATACTCTTAACTACAATAGTCGATATAGACCTACCAGCACGTTAATGAATGGGAAAAGGTGGCAAAACCTTGAAAGGTTTAAAACGTTCCTGAATAGAAAATCATGTAGTAGGCTATGTCTGTAGTTAGCACGGCCACAAAACCCAAAAAGCAAACAGTAAAAAATAAAACAAAAACAAGCACAAATGTAGCAATGAATGACAACCTAATGAAAAGTGTTGTGGATTGAATTTGTCAGATCCAAGATTGATGTGGATGATCAATGAGCAGTAATCATAATAATTATAGGATGGAGAAAGAAAACCGAACATAAAAGAAACCCATCCTCACTCCTCAGGCAAAAGCTCGTTTCGATGTGGCCCAGGAGAGCAGGTGTTGAGCTCTTTCTATGGTCAGACTGCACATCACACAGTAACCTATGGTGATTAAGGTTTGAGATCCAGTTTAAGTTATTGTTTCTTGTCCTGGTGGGTGAAGATGGAATGGATGAGCTGCTGGTAGATAAGATGATGATGTCCTGATGGTGTTGATGAAGCTCTCATCCCCTTTTGCGACGTGTCGTGTTGATTATGGAGTGTTGCGTTTGCTGTTAATATCTACAAACATAAAAGTACAGCACAAGCAGTCGACATTATTGTTAGGTAGGCCTAATCTTTTGTAAATTATTTCGGATTTCCACTAAAATCTTCACAAGAATGCAAGAAAGTCTTTCTACATTGTCTTTCTATTGTGTATCCGTTTTGTTTGCTTAAATTTTGTTTTAGATTGTGGACAAAAAGTGACTTTGTATCACTCTATCTAATTGAAGAAGGAAATTTGTTCCATGTTTTCGCACCTGTGAATTCTATTGAATGCTGAGTTACAAGCGTTTTTGAGAAGTATGGAATGTTTAGAGAATCATTATCATGGTTTCTTGTACACAGGCAGTGAACCTCTTTGACACATTTAAAACGGTTGGAGAAGCAATCTGGTAGTAAATTGTTGTGAAATTTAAACACGAAAACACTAATTTCCAGTTTGAACAATTGCTCAATTGATATCGGATCTTGCTACAACTACCATTGTTGGGACAAAAAATACGATGAATTCAAAGCAGATTTTTTCTCCTAATTTACAAGTAAAAAGAGAGTGTCCAACAGGAGATTGACAATCTAGCCTATATAATATACATTGGTTAAAATTATTTGCAATATCATATATATAATATGCATATAAGCACTGTTTTGTAAATAGTTACCAGTTTTAACAAATTAGATAGGCATAGGCTATTATAGGCCTAACCCAAAACATAAAAAGATTAATTAATCAGTACGATACTTAACTTTAGGATGGCTTCTGAAGATTTGATTATGTGTGTCTGTGAATAAATAAATACAAAACTGTTGCCATTGATTGTTCAGACATTTCTTTTCCCAAATTGGTGTTTTGCATCGTTGACGAGTTGAACACTCCGTTTAGTGAGAGACTCAGTCAAGGCCATGGATGATCCAGCAAAGTTTTTCTTTCGCTGAAATACAAGATTTCTTGTGGTTTGTCTGACAAATTATTTTATGATGGGTTATTTTATTACTATGAATAACAAATAAACAAAAGACACAAAGTTCCTACAGTGCATGCTGCACATGCACTATGCAGGCTATAATTAGGGTGCATACAAAGGTAAACAGTGGGATAAACTACAAAACATAAGTTACTTACAAATAAACTGCTCCATGTCAACTGGAACCAAGCTTATTTATAGACAAAATCCATTCTTCTTGTTTACTTTTGAGCAAAATTATGACTTTGTCGTTAATGTCTGGGTAACGAAGAATTTTTTCTCTGTTGAAATGACGGCAATAGCATTTAATGATTGGAGCCTTTCTTGATTGATGGTACTCAGAAAAGTTTTGATTCTTTTTAATGTCGAAAAGCAGCGTTCAGGCTCTGCTGTGGTCATAGGAATAATTAGGAGGATTTTTAACAGTTTGGAAATTTCACTGAGAGCATCTCTGAATAAATGTCAACAATTCAAATAACACGGAATATTCATACATGTCCATTGTCCAATCTGCTGTAGAATACTGCAAGTTCAGTTTCAAACTTTTCTTTTTCTATGATGGGATATGCTTCCACAGTTACTGCCACCTCATGTATGGGCAGTTTATTCTTAAAGCTATTGAAGCTTCTCTTGTTGAACAATTTTGCATTTACTAATTGTTTGGTGAAGCAATATCTAGCCATTATGTCAACACATATGCAGTCACATACCTCCTTCGCTTCAGCCATAAGTGTTTTTGAAGAATTCTCACAGTACGATACTTTTGAGTTTCTTATCACAAAAATTGCACTTTTGAAATTGCTTATATATTCATGTACTTTGAACACATCAATATCTCGAGATTGCATTTGGTTGAAAATCACTTCAACATGAGACATTATTTGATAAAAAAGCTGCAACCAAAAGAGGAATTTTTTGTTGGTAAGGTAATGCAAAATACCTGTTGCTTCTGAAATGGTATGATCAGTAGTTGATGTAGACTGTAGTGTATTTCATCAAGGCAGGATTTTAAGGGTTCCAAATGTTCATGAACTTTATTAACTGTTCGTAGGATGAAAGTTCACATTGACAGCACCACGTTGCAGCCTCCCATGTCATAACCTATCCTTCTACCAGTCTACAGCTTGCTGCACAACTAGACTAGCACTTATAAACCATCAACACACAGCCTGAAAATAACAATGCGATGTGGAATTAATGTAAATATGGCAGACCCTGCTCAGCAAAATGCTGATAAAAAAATCTAGCCAATTAAGAAATTGCGTTGTTCTTACAGTTACACCCCTAGATCTTTGACCTTAACTTATTATCGCAAGTAAACAAAGAACCTAGCTTAAATCTAATTAAGTAAGAACAATAATGATAACCTAGTGACTAGGTCCTAGTCTAAGCTCAATCAAGATAACCTAGGTCCTAGTCTAAGCTTTATCTTTTTGTGCAGAAAGCAAAGCATATTAGTCTAACCATGTAACAGCATCAGTCACAGCCACCTAACATTGTGCTTGAAAACGATGAAGTATACTTGCAACAATAGTTAGCCTGACCAGCAACTGCAAAATTTGCAGTTCGGTATCGTCGAGTTTTAAAACCACCGTCATTCTGACAGAATAGTTTTTCCGCTTTCCGCCTAAAAAAGTCATCCGTGAATAAGTGCGAGGCATAAAATGCGACCTGACATAGCTTCGAAAAACCTTAAATAAAACAATAACTCGCAACACGTGCCACTTAAATTTTACATGCATCGGATTCAGTATTAAATTACCTTTCCAGGGATGTGCACCAATAGGTGGGCATTTGCAAGGAACTCCCAGCAGAACGCTTCAAAGATGGAGGATATATTTACTATAAACATTAAAACAATACGATGTTTGCATAATGGACACCACTTCAAACATCTTCAAATAGAACTTTAATCCGCAACACGTGCCACTTAAATTTTGCATGCATCGGATTTAGTATTGAATTACCTTTCCAGGGATGTGCATCAATAGGTGGGCATTTGGAAGGAACTCCCAGCAGAACGCTCCAAAGATGGAGGATATATTTACGATAAACATTAAAATAATATGATTTTTGCATAATAGACACCACTTCAAACATCTTCGAATAGAACTATAATCCGCAACACGTGCCACTTAAATTTTGCATGCATCGGATTTAGTATTAAATTACCTTTCCAGGGATGTGCACCAATAGGTGGGCATTTGGAAGGAACTCCCAGCAGAACGCTTCAAAGATGGAGGATATATTTACGATAAACAGTAAAATAATATGATTTTTGCATAATTGACACCACTTCAAACATCTTGAAATAAAACTTTAATCCGCAACACGTGCCACTTAAATTTTGCATGCATCGGATTTAGTATTGAATTACCTTTCCAGGGATGTGCATCAATAGGTGGGCATTTGGAAGGAACTCCCAGCAGAACGCTCCAAAGATGGAGGATACATTTACGATAAACATTAAAATAATATGATTTTTGCATAATAGACACCACTTCAAACATCTTCGAATAGAACTATAATCCGCAACACGTGCCACTTAAATTTTGCATGCATCGGATTTAGTATTGAATTACCTTTCCAGGGATGTGCATCAATAGGTGGGCATTTGGAAGGAACTCCCAGCAGAACGCTCCAAAGATGGAGGATATATTTACGATAAACATTAAAATAATACGATTTTTGCATAATAGACACCACTTCAAACATCTTCGAATAGAACTATAATCCGCAACACGTGCCACTTAAATTTTGCATGCATCGGATTCAGTATTAAATTACCTTTCCAGGGATGTGCACCAATAGGTGGGCATTGGGAAGGAACTCCCAGAAGAATGCTTCAAAGATGGAGGATATATTTACGATCAACATTAAAATAATATGATTTTTGCATAATTGACACCACTTCAAACATCTTGAAATAGAACTATAATCCGCAACACGTGCCACTTAAATTTTGCATGCATCGGATTTACTTTTGAATTACCTTTCCAGGGATGTGCATCAATAGGTGGGCATTTGGAAGGAACTCCCAGCAGAACGCTCCAAAGATGGAGGATATATTTACGATAAACATTAAAATAATACGATTTTTGCATAATAGACACCACTTCAAACATCTTCGAATAGAACTATAATCCGCAACACGTGCCACTTAAATTTTGCATGCATCGGATTTAGTATTGAATTACCTTTCCAGGGATGTGCATCAATAGGTGGGCATATGGAAGGAACTCCCAGCAGAACGCTCCAAAGATGGAGGATATATTTACGATAAACATTAAAATAATACGATTTTTGCATAATAGACACCACTTCAAACATCTTCGAATAGAACTATAATCCGCAACACGTGCCACTTAAATTTTGCATGCATCGGATTTAGTATTAAATTACCTTTCCAGGGATGTGCATCAATAGGTGGGCATTTGGAAGGAACTCCCAGCAGAATGCTTCAAAGATGGAGGATATATTTACGATAAACATTAAAATAATACGATTTTTGCATAATAGACACCACTTCAAACATCTTCGAATAGAACTATAATCCGCAACACGTGCCACTTAAATTTTGCATGCATCGGATTCAGTATTAAATTACCTTTCCAGGGATGTGCACCAATAAGTGGGCATTTGGAAGGAACTCCCAGCAGAATGCTTCAAAGATGGAGGATATATTTACGATAAACATTAAAATAATATGATTTTTGCATAATTGACACCACTTCAAACATCTTGAAATAAAACTTTAATCCGCAACACGTGCCACTTAAATTTTGCATGCATCGGATTTAGTATTGAATTACCTTTCCAGGGATGTGCATCAATAGGTGGGCATTTGGAAGGAACTCCCAGCAGAACGCTTCAAAGATGGAAGATATATTTACGATAAACATTAAAATAATATGATTTTTGCATAATTGACACCACTTCAAACATCTTGAAATAAAACTTTAATCCGCAACACGTGCCACTTAAATTTTGCATGCATCGGATTTAGTATTGAATTACCTTTCCAGGGATGTGCATCAATAGGTGGGCATTTGGAAGGAACTCCCAGCAGAACGCTCCAAAGATGGAGGATATATTTACGATAAACATTAAAATAATACGATTTTTGCATAATAGACACCACTTCAAACATCTTCGAATAAAATTTTAATCCGCAACACGTGCCACTTAAATTTTGCATGCATCGGATTTAGTATTGAATTACCTTTCCAGGGATGTGCATCAATAGGTGGGCATTTGGAAGGAACTCCCAGCAGAACGCTGCAAAGATGGAGGATATATTTACGATAAACATTAAAATAATACGATTTTTGCATAATAGACACCACTTCAAACATCTTCGAATAGAACTATAATCTGCAACACGTGCCACTTAAATTTTGCATGCATCGGATTCAGTATTAAATTACCTTTCCAGGGATGTGCATCAATAGGTGGGCATTTGGAAGGAACTCCCAGCAGAACGCTTCAAAGATGGAGGATATATTTACGATAAACATTAAAATAATATGATTTTTGCATAATAGACACCTCTTCAAACATCTTGAAATAAAACTTTAATCCGCAACACGTGCCACTTAAATTTTGCATGCATCGGATTTAGTATTGAATTACCTTTCCAGGGATGTGCATCAATAGGTGGGCATTTGGAAGGAACTCCCAGCAGAACGCTCCAAAGATGGAGGATATATTTACGATAAACATTAAAATAATACGACTTTTGCATAATAGACACCACTTCAAACATCTTCGAATAGAACTATAATCCGCAACATGTGCCACTTAAATTTTGCATGCATCGGATTCAGTATTAAATTACCTTTCCAGGGATGTGCACCAATAGGTGGGCATTTGGAAGGAACTCCCAGCAGAACGCTTCAAAGATGGAAGATATATTTACGATAAACATTATAATAATACGAATTTTGCATAATTGACACCTCTTCAAACATCTTGAAATAGAACTTTAATCCGCAACACGTGCCACTTAAATTTTGCATGCATCGGATTCAGTATTAAATTACCTTTCCAGGTATGTGCATCAATAGGTGGGCATTTGGAAGGAACTCCCAGCAGAACGCTCCAAAGATGGAGGATATATTTACGATAAACATTAAAATAATACGATTTTTGCATAATAGACACCACTTCAAACATCTTCGAATAAAACTTTAATCCGCAACACGTGCCACTTAAATTTTGCATGCATCGGATTTAGTATTGAATTACCTTTCCAGGGATGTGCATCAATAGGTGGGCATTTGGAAGGAACTCCCAGCAGAACGCTTCAAAGATGGAGGATATATTTACGATAAACATTAAAGTAATATGATTTTTGCATAATAGACACCTCTTCAAACATCTTGAAATAAAACTTTAATCCGCAACACGTGCCACTTAAATTTTGCATGCATCGGATTTAGTATTGAATTACCTTTCCAGGGATGTGCATCAATAGGTGGGCATTTGGAAGGAACTCCCAGCAGAACGCTCCAAAGATGGAGGATATATTTACGATAAACATTAAAATAATACGACTTTTGCATAATAGACACCACTTCAAACATCTTCGAATAGAACTATAATCCGCAACATGTGCCACTTAAATTTTGCATGCATCGGATTCAGTATTAAATTACCTTTCCAGGGATGTGCACCAATAGGTGGGCATTTGGAAGGAACTCCCAGCAGAACGCTTCAAAGATGGAAGATATATTTACGATAAACATTATAATAATACGAATTTTGCATAATTGACACCTCTTCAAACATCTTGAAATAGAACTTTAATCCGCAACACGTGCCACTTAAATTTTGCATGCATCGGATTCAGTATTAAATTACCTTTCCAGGTATGTGCATCAATAGGTGGGCATTTGGAAGGAACTCCCAGCAGAACGCTCCAAAGATGGAGGATATATTTACGATAAACATTAAAATAATACGATTTTTGCATAATAGACACCACTTCAAACATCTTCGAATAGAACTATAATCCGCAACACGTGCCACTTAAATTTTGCATGCATCGGATTCAGTATTAAATTACCTTTCCAGGGATGTGCACCAATAGGTGGGCATTTGGAAGGAACTCCCAGCAGAACGCTTCAAAGATGTAAGCGAAGCTGGAAGAGTGAAGAGTGAAGCATTAGCTGGACCTCTTCGGTTAATGCACGAAGCTGCCAGGAGAATTGCAAAGATTTCGTCAGAATCGAAGTTACCTTTGGATGAGGAGGAATACATTCAGTCGTTCAAGACCATGCTGATGGACGTTGTTCATAGCTGGTGCAATGGTTCCACGTTCGCTCAGATAGCTGAGATGACCGACACATACGAAGGCAGCATCATCAGGTGCATGAGAAGATTAGAAGAACTTCTACGAGAAATGTGCCACGCGGCGAAGGCGATTGGAAATACTCAACTGGAAAATAAATTCGCGGAAGGCATCTGCCTCATCAAGCGAGATATTATATTTGCTGCCAGTCTTTACCTCTGATGTCTACAGCGCCAGTTTTGTCGCTTTATTCGTCGAGCGAAGTTTAACATCAATACGCCCCGTTAGCTCTTCAAAGAAATATGTTATTATTCACCAATATAGCAATTGTGTTGATTAACCAACTTATTTCAAGAATTACTATTTTTGCACCAAACTTAACCCGCTGTTATGAATAGGATAGCCTACAGATCTACCGAAAAACTTCGCTCCAACTAATTCTCCATTGTCTAATTTAGTGGTTCTCAACCTGGGTGCCATTTACAACAGCCTACTCTGGGGTGCCGCGAGCTATTTCTCATATTCATTTTTATCTGTTTTCACATAATTAATTAGCTAGAATCATTGTTGCTGATAAGAATTTGGAAGCACGTTTGCTTTTGTTACATCATTAATCAAGGGCTTTAATAAAGGGCTTTTTTATGATATAAAAAATCAAAAGATATGACTTTATTTTTTGAGATACAGGGTGACCCAAAAAGATTCGTACCCATGTTTTATTCGATTTTTTCACATTTGGAACACATCTTGGAAAAGCCATAAATTGACTAAAAATTGACAGAAAAAGCTAAAACTCTGGTCAATGGTCTTTCATAAACTGAATAATGTGTGGTTGTAATTTGAAATAAATAGCTTTTCAATCAAAGTCACAATTGAAATTTTCATGGGTACGAATCTTTTTGGGTCACCCTGTATATGACAATATATGACTTTAATTTTTAAACATCAAGTTTATGCTAATTTTCATAATTAAGAATAACATATTCGAATTCGAATAACATATTCGAACAACGAACCCAAACTTTTACGTTATATCACTTCAAAATCTCAAGAAGAATTCAAATGTCTAACTCTAATGCATCTAAGTACAATTTCATTTATTGGACCTATGCATATACAATGTTTGCGTCTGCAAAATTTATGTTTGGATATAGCATTGATTTCAAAAAGGAAAATCATCGCTCCACATATGCTAAAGTAGGAACAATTTTGCCATACAATGATGGAGAAATGTCTGGTCTACTCAGCTTTACAATGTTTTCTAAGCGTTTCTTGATGTTTTTTCTCCATTGCACAGAGTAGCCTAATGGTCTATGTTGAAGTGTCTAGCGAAGCTCAATGAACTTGAACCTCATCAGGTTCACACAGAAAGAAGTAAATAGCAATCAGCTAAGTCTTTGTCAATTACAGCGAAATTGCGAAAGCAGTCGTTGAATTCGCTAGCAGAAAAATCAATAAATGCTCGCCTATCACTCATTACAAAAGCGATTTTTTTGTCACTAAAGTTACTTTTTTTTAGTTGTACCAATTAATAAAAAAAGTGTAAAACCAAAATTTCATGGTTATGGGGTCAATATGCTTGTCCGCCCCGTTAGCTCAGTGGTTACGCGCCTGGGTCAAGATCATTCGGCGCAAGTTGAACTCTCGGGGTGTGCGCTTGAGAAATGCCTTTTTAGGACTGCTCTCCATTCAGCGGCACCTAGTGAATGGAATATTTCCCCGGCAACAACCCTGGCCTAAATTGTAAAAACTGCAAATGAGAGCGATGTGGAATCGTTAGTAGAAAGTGCACTTGCATACAACCTCGCCAATATCAAGTTTAAAGGAAATCCTGACACAATTAATTGTCACGTATCTATGCTTGGTTGTCGTCATTGTTCAGTCAGATACACACCAGGCAGGTAGAATATGGCTACTGGCGATAGGTCCTGCCTCAACAAAAAACCTAGCGACCGCATGAGGTTGCCTCAATGGCGCGGTAGGAAAACCTTGTATATCACACCGATAATAGTTCTATTCGAAGATGTTTAGAAAAGTGTCAATTATGCAAAAATCATATTATTTTAATGTTTATCGTAAATATATCCTCCATCTTTGAAGCGTTCTGCTGGGAGTTCCTTCCAAATGCCCACCTATTGGTGCACATCCCTGGAAAGGTAATTTAATACTGAATCCGATGCATGCAAAATTTAAGTGGCACGTGTTGCGGATTATAGTTCTATTTGAAGATGTTTGAAGTGGTGTCTATTATGCAAACATCGTATTGTTTTAATGTTTATCGTAAATATATCCTCCATCTTTGAAGCGTTCTGCTGGGAGTTCCTTCCAAATGCCCACCTATTGGTGCACATCCCTGGAAAGGTAATTTAATACTGAATCCGATGCATGCAAAATTTAAGTGGCACGTGTTGCGGATTATAGTTCTATTTGAAGATGTTTGAAGAGGTGTCTATTATGCAAAAATCATATTATTTTAATGTTTATCGTAAATATATCCTCCATCTTTGAAGCGTTCTGCTGGGAGTTCCTTCCAAATGCCCACCTATTGGTGCACATCCCTGGAAAGGTAATTTAATACTGAATCCGATGCATGCAAAATTTAAGTGGCACGTGTTGCGGATTATAGTTTTATTTGAAGATGTTTGAAGTGGTGTCTATTATGCAAACATCGTATTGTTTTAATGTTTATCGTAAATATATCCTCCATGTTTGAAGCGTTCTGCTGGGAGTTCCTTCCAAATGCCCACCTATTGGTGCACATCCCTGGAAAGGTAATTTAATACTGAATCCGATGCATGCAAAATTTAAGTGGCACGTGTTGCGGATTATAGTTCTATTCGAAGATGTTTGAAGTGGTGTCTATTATGCAAAAATCGTATTATTTTAATGTTTATCGTAAATATATCCTCCATCTTTGGAGCGTTCTGCTGGGAGTTCCTTCCAAATGCCCACCTATTGGTGCACATCCCTGGAAAGGTAATTTAATACTGAATCCGATGCATGCAAAATTTAAGTGGCACGTGTTGCGGATTATAGTTCTATTTGAAGATGTTTGAAGTGGTGTCTATTATGCAAACATCGTATTGTTTTAATGTTTATCGTAAATATATCCTCCATCTTTGAAGCGTTCTGCTGGGAGTTCCTTTCAAATGCCCACCTATTGGTGCACATCCCTGGAAAGGTAATTTAATACTGAATCCGATGCATGCAAAATTTAAGTGGCACGTGTTGCGGATTATAGTTCTATTCGAAGATGTTTGAAGTGGTGTCTATTATGCAAAAATCGTATTATTTTAATGTTTATCGTAAATATATCCTCCATCTTTGGAGCGTTCTGCTGGGAGTTCCTTCCAAATGCCCACCTATTGATGCACATCCCTGGAAAGGTAATTCAATACTGAATCCGATGCATGCAAAATTTAAGTGGCACGTGTTGCGGATTAAAGTTTTATTTCAAGATGTTTGAAGAGGTGTCAATTATGCAAAAATCATATTATTTTAATGTTTATCGTAAATATATCCTCCATCTTTGAAGCGTTCTGCTGGGAGTTCCTTCCAAATGCCCACTTATTGGTGCACATCCCTGGAAAGGTAATTTAATACTGAATCCGATGCATGCAAAATTTAAGTGGCACGTGTTGCGGATTATAGTTCTATTTGAAGATGTTTGAAGTGGTGTCCATTATGCAAACATCGTATTGT
Organism: Aplidium turbinatum; assembly: GCF_918807975.1. Classification (NCBI taxonomy): domain Eukaryota; kingdom Metazoa; phylum Chordata; class Ascidiacea; order Aplousobranchia; family Polyclinidae; genus Aplidium; species Aplidium turbinatum. Next base: position 19,219,112 of record NC_137484.1, on the reverse strand, counting down.
TTTAATGTTTATCGTAAATATATCCTCCATCTTTGAAGCGTTCTGCTGGGAGTTCCTTCCAAATGCCCACCTATTGGTGCACATCCCTGGAAAGGTAATTTAATACTGAATCCGATGCATGCAAAATTTAAGTGGCACGTGTTGCGGATTATAGTTCTATTTGAAGATGTTTGAAGAGGTGTCTATTATGCAAAAATCATATTATTTTAATGTTTATCGTAAATATATCCTCCATCTTTGAAGCGTTCTGCTGGGAGTTCCTTCCAAATGCCCACCTATTGGTGCACATCCCTGGAAAGGTAATTTAATACTGAATCCGATGCATGCAAAATTTAAGTGGCACGTGTTGCGGATTATAGTTTTATTTGAAGATGTTTGAAGTGGTGTCTATTATGCAAACATCGTATTGTTTTAATGTTTATCGTAAATATATCCTCCATGTTTGAAGCGTTCTGCTGGGAGTTCCTTCCAAATGCCCACCTATTGGTGCACATCCCTGGAAAGGTAATTTAATACTGAATCTGATGCATGCAAAATTTAAGTGGCACGTGTTGCGGATTATAGTTCTATTCGAAGATGTTTGAAGTGGTGTCTATTATGCAAAAATCGTATTATTTTAATGTTTATCGTAAATATATCCTCCATCTTTGGAGCGTTCTGCTGGGAGTTCCTTCCAAATGCCCACCTATTGGTGCACATCCCTGGAAAGGTAATTTAATACTGAATCCGATGCATGCAAAATTTAAGTGGCACGTGTTGCGGATTATAGTTCTATTTGAAGATGTTTGAAGTGGTGTCTATTATGCAAACATCGTATTGTTTTAATGTTTATCGTAAATATATCCTCCATCTTTGAAGCGTTCTGCTGGGAGTTCCTTTCAAATGCCCACCTATTGGTGCACATCCCTGGAAAGGTAATTTAATACTGAATCCGATGCATGCAAAATTTAAGTGGCACGTGTTGCGGATTATAGTTCTATTCGAAGATGTTTGAAGTGGTGTCTATTATGCAAAAATCGTATTATTTTAATGTTTATCGTAAATATATCCTCCATCTTTGGAGCGTTCTGCTGGGAGTTCCTTCCAAATGCCCACCTATTGATGCACATCCCTGGAAAGGTAATTCAATACTGAATCCGATGCATGCAAAATTTAAGTGGCACGTGTTGCGGATTAAAGTTTTATTTCAAGATGTTTGAAGAGGTGTCAATTATGCAAAAATCATATTATTTTAATGTTTATCGTAAATATATCCTCCATCTTTGAAGCGTTCTGCTGGGAGTTCCTTCCAAATGCCCACTTATTGGTGCACATCCCTGGAAAGGTAATTTAATACTGAATCCGATGCATGCAAAATTTAAGTGGCACGTGTTGCGGATTATAGTTCTATTTGAAGATGTTTGAAGTGGTGTCCATTATGCAAACATCGTATTGTTTTAATGTTTATCGTAAATATATCCTCCATCTTTGAAGCGTTCTGCTGGGAGTTCCTTCCAAATGCCCACCTATTGGTGCACATCCCTGGAAAGGTAATTTAATACTGAATCCGATGCATGCAAAATTTAAGTGGCACGTGTTGCGGATTATAGTTCTATTTGAAGATGTTTGAAGTGGTGTCTATTATGCAAACATCGTATTGTTTTAATGTTTATCGTAAATATATCCTCCATCTTTGAAGCGTTCTGCTGGGAGTTCCTTTCAAATGCCCACCTATTGGTGCACATCCCTGGAAAGGTAATTTAATACTGAATCCGATGCATGCAAAATTTAAGTGGCACGTGTTGCGGATTATAGTTCTATTCGAAGATGTTTGAAGTGGTGTCTATTATGCAAAAATCGTATTATTTTAATGTTTATCGTAAATATATCCTCCATCTTTGGAGCGTTCTGCTGGGAGTTCCTTCCAAATGCCCACCTATTGATGCACATCCCTGGAAAGGTAATTCAATACTGAATCCGATGCATGCAAAATTTAAGTGGCACGTGTTGCGGATTAAAGTTTTATTTCAAGATGTTTGAAGAGGTGTCAATTATGCAAAAATCATATTATTTTAATGTTTATCGTAAATATATCCTCCATCTTTGAAGCGTTCTGCTGGGAGTTCCTTCCAAATGCCCACTTATTGGTGCACATCCCTGGAAAGGTAATTTAATACTGAATCCGATGCATGCAAAATTTAAGTGGCACGTGTTGCGGATTATAGTTCTATTTGAAGATGTTTGAAGTGGTGTCCATTATGCAAACATCGTATTGTTTTAATGTTTATCGTAAATATATCCTCCATCTTTGAAGCGTTCTGCTGGGAGTTCCTTCCAAATGCCCACCTATTGGTGCACATCCCTGGAAAGGTAATTTAATACTGAATCCGATGCATGTAAAATTTAAGTGGCACGTGTTGCGAGTTTTTGTTTTATTTAAGGTTTTTCGAAGGTATGTCAGGTCGCATTTTATGCCTCGCACTTATTCACGGATGACTTTTTTAGGCGGAAAGCGGAAAAACTATTCTGCCAGAATGACGGTGGTGTTATAAAGCAACCTCAGCCAAAAATGACGTCACGATTCCTGTTTGTTCTTCTTTTATAAAATCACAACTGCAGAGCTTGCAGTTCAGAGCTTCCAAATATAAAACTTGAAAAATCATAATACTTTTTAAAATCCAGAAATTATGAAACTTCTAGTCGATGGGATCTATAGAGAAAATGAAAAAAAACGTGAAATTAATAAAAAAAATAAAATTCTGAAATGTGCAGGGGGTGCTGCAGTTTTGCAGTTTCTATAGACGAGCCGCCACTGCTACTGACAAATCCATAATTGACATAGGATTCCAAATACGGTAACCTTGCTTTTTTGCCATAGATTGGTTATACTGATTAATTTTAGTTTGCACAAGGCAACGTACGAATAGGAAAAGCATCAAATGCTTTTCTATTGCGGCTACGCTAGATTTTCAGGCGTCTCACGACCAACCCAAAAACGGCTTATGACCCCTAGGTTGAAAATTTCTGTCCTAGAAAGTTTTTAAATTATGGAATTCCAAATCAAGTGATTGGTTCGTTTGTCAAAGACTCGCAAACAAGTTTATAGCTGCCACATAGCCTATAAGCTAATCTTCTAATTTACATTCTGTAAAGTAGGCTATCATGTTGCCGATTTTGTAGAACACATTGAGGGTCACTTGCAACCAGTAGCGTATTTAGGGGGGAGGATAAAGGGCGATGGCCTCCCCCTAATGATCAGGTAAAAAAAAAATACACATTTTGCAAAAAAAAAAGTTGTAGCGCAATAATTGCTTGGATGGTTCATCCTAGCGCGGAGGCGGGGTATACTTTTTGCAAAGTAATTTGTCAACAGTTTTTCTTTTTTTTCTTGACAATTGCATGGCGCAAATTCACGAGAGATTCAATGAGCACTGCTGCTCGCTAGCTTTTAAAGGCAGTACATTTCTGCCTTCATTGATTCATGAAGATGAGAACTGCCCGATCGACGAGATTTTCGACTTCCACCATGAAATGCTTGATGTTGAACCAAGCAATTGCTTTGCAGCTAGTTGTGAAGATGGAGAGCGAATTGGCTTGCAGTTTGTGTGGATATACGACCTGCGACTCTTGTGGATGTGTGTCAAGCGGTTGAACAACTCGGCACTTATCCGATTATCCAGAAATTACTTCGAATCTTTGCTACGCTTCCAGTTACAACTGCCTCTAACGAGCGATGTTTCAGTTCACTAAAGTAGGCCACCTGAAAAAATATTGCCGCACGACCATGACCTAGCCACGTTTGGATTGTCTAGCTCAGATGTATTAAAACAAGGATATTGTAGGTACGCGAGTTTGATGCAGTCATAGATATATTTGCCAAGCGCAACCATCGCATAAACTGTAAATTGTCATTGCGAATCGCCGAGAATGTTCTAAAGGTATTCGAGGTCGGAAGGACTAACTTAGTGTTTATGTTCTGAAGTGTTTGATATCTTTTGTTGGTTCATTGATTGGAACAGTAACTTAGCCTACTTCTACGGATTCGCTCTTGATTTTGGACCCCCTACCCCGTTCTGACGCATCATATGACATTTTGGTATAGCCTAACCCACCCCTATTTAAAGGGTCAAACAAGTCTAATTTTAACCCAAGTAGAAAAAATTTGAACCAATGAGAGCCATTTTTATCAAATTTGAGTTTTCTGTGTACTACCGTTGACTACCCCGTGTGTACTACCCCCAGACCCCTATTGGCCTCCAATGACACAATGTCTTGGCCTCCCCCTAACAAACTTTCTAAATACGCCACTGCTTGCAACTAACATTCAGATATAACCTGATGGTATTTTCTATTTCTCTTCTTGTAACGAAGCCAATATAGCCTACAAAGGCTGATAGGAGGTTTAGGAGTGCCTTAATGCTGTGCACGACTTATCAACTTTATTTTTTGTCATATCCACGCTTTCGCCTTCTGGTTCAAGATTCAGACTAAGTAGACAAAACCTTTGTGTCCACCTTCCTTCAGGTATGCTTTAGCAAAGACACGGCTGCATGCTCTTGAGCAGTGACGTAGCTGTTACTCTACCAGCAAGAAAGAAAATTTTAGGGGGCAAGCAACTGTTGGGCAGGAAGCCAACAATTTCACGGTTAAAATAAAGCATTTGTTTAAAAATATAGCGACTGAATGCAGCCAAACATTTATGAAACGTTATTCAACATGTAGTCTAATAGCCTACAATGTCATTAAAACGCTGTAGGCTAATAATATTAGGTTAGGCTACTGTTAAAACATTTCTTGTGCGGGCGATTGCTTCCCCAAGCAGTAGCACCCCCTTGGCTACATCCGTGTTTTTGAACGGTTTGGAACTGTTGTTTTTTTGAGCACCATTTGGCCATGCAACTGACAACTTCTTGTTCGTTCAGTGAATTCCAATGTTTAGCCTACTTTCCCTAAATAGCCTTATTTTTTTCTCCATAACTCACATAGCCTAATTTGTAAGTCTTCATTTCAATTTTGTTTTGTAGGCCTACCATTGATAGAGAGCAAGGAAATTTCAAACGTCAAATTAGCGTAAGGCGCAGCTGAAAAAAAAAAATGAAATGCTCACAATAACAAAATAAGAAAATTAGAAACTAGAGGTAGGCTTCGGTATCGAGAGTATACTGTCCTAGGCTACAATAGACACAGAAACAGTGGTTAGCGCGTTGGGCTCGCAGTCGAGAGCCTGCATGTTCGACTCCAGCCACCCGCACTTGCTGTTGTTTCTCTGGGCAAGAAACTTAACGATAATTGCCTCTACCTAGTGATCGATTTCGAGTAATGGGTAGTACCAAATTTAAGTCATAAGTAGAGTAGACAACCGGAAACTGACATTGCCGTCGGCTGCAGCGTGGGTCAGGTGTATGTCGGAAGGCGTACACCGATGCATAGCGCTCAAGTCCGCTTTCCCGCAATGCAGGATAAAGATAAACAAACAAAAAAAACAAACAAAAGATAAACCAATTCCAGGGATATCTAAAGAATCTTCTTTAAATCCGTGTTAAACTTTCTTCTAAATAAGCTTTCCTATAATTTTCTTTTTGACATTGAGGTAGCCCGTAAATAAGTCTTCCTAGACTTATTTTTGCATACCTGACCAAATTATCCAAAACTTTTGGTTTTCACAAACTAAAATTTTTGGATATTTCGGCACCTTTTTCTGTTCATTGACGTGCTGGTTTATTGGAGTTGATATGTTTTCTTTCCGGACAAGTTGGAGTACACCAAAGAAAAAACAGCATTCCTATGTAATGTTTTTGTTAGCATTAAGATTTTATATGGATTTGCATTTTGTGCAGGGACCTGCAGCTAGAGGGCGCAACATGCATTAACGTAATAACGTTACTAAGATACGTAAACATTTTCAGCTGCAATGCAAACGGGACTTGATTCTGTTGAATGAGTGCTTGAAAAGAGGTTACTTGAAGTCAATGGGTGTTGAGTTTCACAACGTGAAATGTGATATGGTAATAACATCAACACATTTCACGTGGTCAAAGCGTTCATTCAAATATTTTACTGTAAATCTGCTTTTGAATCTTGGCGGCACATTGGGTTAGCTTCATGGCTTGCTATGTAGTACGTTGAAAATACTAATACAAAATTAAAAATTAGATATGCAAATTGTTTATGTTGTTTTATGCATGTTGTCACACTGTAGGCTGTAACCTAACATGGTACTGGTAAGATTTTTTACTGTGGGTTTGCCTGCCTTGCTCTTCTTCATTATATGCTAAATGCTTCAAAATATGCTCTTCTCATAATCATCAATTCTTTTAATAATGCTGCGTGGTCAATAAATATTGCCATTGTCTATTTTGTCCTTTATATAAATCTTGATACAGTAGCCTAATCTTCATTTCATAAACCTGAAGTTACCATAATAATCCCAGCCCATACAAACCCAACTCAACATTTTCTCAATATAATCAATGTTTTTCTAGATAGTATTCTCTGTTTTATAAACCCAATATAACTAGCTTTTCTGCTGCATCAGCTCTTTTTTACAAAAATTTAAAGCAAATATGTGGGTGATAAAGGTTTTGCAATAGTACGGTAGGTTATGGGATAGCACAGTTATATGCAACCAAGTAATCTTTACTTCTGTATGTACACCCTCAATTTGGCTGTTAAACTTAACTTTTATGTCACAAACTTGATTTGTCACGACTTCAATTCCAATTTATCTATGATCGTTAAGTCTGAATAGTAGCCTAACTGCTGTGGTGTGACAAAGATTCATGTTTTAAAATTTATTGTATCAACCCAGCATAGTGTGCAGCCACAAGTGATCAAAATTGCTCAAACCATATTTTTTGTAAGGTGCAGTATCATAAGTCTCCTACAAGTCAGCAGTTTTGAACTGAGCAAATGGCAGTTGAGCATGTGACAACTGAGCTAGCAACATTTCAGCAAGTGACTGAAGTTGGCAAATGATAAAACTGAGCACGTGTCATAACAACTAAGCAAGCCGAAACATGGCATGTCATAAGCCAGGAAATTCAGTTTAGCAAGCAATGACTAAGCAAGTCTGAACTGAGCTAGTAATCATTTACTGATTTTGCAGTCGCTGAAATGTACTTGGTAAGTTGTCACATGCTGAGTGGTCCAACGACGCAGTATATAATATCATACATTACATTAGCTAACATGATAACAGTCATTTATCGTATAAGCATTAGATTCACAAAAATTTCACAAAAATCGGCAGCCGTGGCCGAGTGGTTAGCGCGCTGGGCTCGCAGTCGAGAGCCTGCATGTTCGACTCCAGCCACCCGCACTTGCTGTTGTTTCTCTGGGCAAGAAACTTAACGATAATTGCCTCTACCTAGTGATCGATTTCGAGTAATGGGTAGTACCAAATTTAAGTCATAAGTAAAGTAGACAACCGAAAAACAGACATTGCCGTCGGCTGCAGCGTGGGTCAGGTGTATGTCGGAAGGTGTACACCGATGCATAGCGCTCAAGTCCGCTTTCCCGCAATGCAGGATAAAGATAAACAAACAAATAAACAAACAAACAAACAAACTTATTTTTAGATCTTCAAATTTTAACAAGGCTGATTAAAATTGTATCTTGTCATATTTCAATTTCGTTTATTGGAAGCTCTAATTAAAACTATTTAATTTGGGTAAAAAAGTACAAAAAAGAATTTGCTTGTTGTGCAGTGGATGGTATTAAATTTTGTTGAAAGTTGATGATTGTATTATGTTCAACATACCACTTGTGACAAAATATAAAAGTTCTCCTAAAGCAAGTCATAGCAGTTGTAAATTTTTTAAAGCTTTTCTTGTCAAGGTAATAATTTGTTACAATACCGCCATATAACCAACAAGTAGAGTGAATGAAATTGTCAAAACAATGCATTGTATAACTGTAGGTTAGATCAGTGGCGGATTTAGGGCAAAGTTTTAGGGGGCTCCAAAGAAGTATGGAACAACCTCGCCGCAAATGGCTTGGGAAAATTTTTTGCGTTTTTATCAATAACATTGCCTATCTAAGTCAGGTAGGCTACCAGTCATTCCCACATCACAAATCAACACCACAAGTGACAATCAGTTGTAAAGTTGAGGCAATGCCATAATGCCGCTTGTGGCAATTAAAAGCAATAACGAACGTGAAATGATTATTTAGGTATTTTCCACTAAAACTTTGGTAACTACCAAAATCCATTTTAATAAATCACCAACCTAGAGTGCCTGAAGCTCACTGGTGCATAGCCCAAAAAAATGCATTATAAAAAAACATTCGAACGGTGAGGCCTAGGTGTACTTAGTACAAGTGAGTGGTAGCCTACTCAGTTAAGATATTGCAAAAAAACAAATAATTCAAATATGAACAAAGCGCTTGCAGCAATAAGATTCTACTATTTCTATTTTGTAGAATAAGCGAAATCGGGCCTATGCCCTGTCAGCAAAACAAAACATTGTGAACTGACAATGATGCAATTGAGCAAAAGAAGAATACGATTAGAAAAGAACAATTATTAGCGGTTAGTAGGTCTACTTGCTGAGACTAAACATCACGCATTGTTTTACGTTAGTAAAATAGAAATTTACAAGTTAAAGTATAGCATAAAAAGGAAATTTGCATGCAGACATAAAAAAATAAATTGGAATTTTAGGGGGCGCCCCGGCGCCATAGGTAAATCCGCCCCTGAGTTAGATTATGGTGCAGTCAGGGTGGTAGCGAAAAACCATGAGTGATTATCCAGTCAGCCCCCACCCCAATTCCACAACAATAAATTTAATTGCACATTAATACTCACCAGTGTGTAGAGACAGGCACACGTGCACTGCTTTAATGAAAGAATGTAAACATAAATTCAAATATTTTCTTATTGAAGCCTAGTCTATGCAAAGACAATGGTCAAATTAAAACTTCTAAATTTTTAAAGTGTTTAAAGTAAGACTATTGCAAACATGTCCTCATCAAAGGACCATCTTACGTCTCGAATGACGGCAATCAATGAAAGTCTTAGTGAAATGTCCCACAAGCAGTTGCTGCCAATTCCAATGAAAAGACCACAAAATCCTGGGCGGAACTTTACCAACAGTAGATTGATGACTCACAGAAGAAGTCGCAAATATCAGGAAGCATTAAACAACATTATGTGAGTCAAACAGTATTGCATAGCGGCATAGCTTACATAATATGATCTATAAAACTTGTTTAAAATATTTTGTATATACAAAGAAAAATATATCAAAGTTATAATAAAACTTAAAAATAAATTTCAAGCTTTTAAACGATATTAATTACTTTAGTGGATTGTATATAGAGATAAGTTTTATTAATAGCCTACTGATAAACATCACAATTTGTGCTTTGACATCACAAAAGAAATGTGCTTTGCAATTTTAGCAAAGGAGATAAAATTGATTTTACTTATTTTTGTTGTTGGGTGAACAAATCTTTTGAGAATAGTTTCATTTAGTCTATTTGCTTTTCATTTATTCTTTGTTTAAGAACATGAATTGCATTATATCATTTTAATCAGATCAATCAAAACTTATACGTTTGTATGGTAAAACCACTTAATACATAGACTAGCATTTAACCATATTGTCTTGCAGTGTAAAAGATGCTGTGGCAGCAGTGGAAAAAACTGAAGATTACCTCTGCCGAGCTCCTCCTAAAAAGCCTGAACCATTGATGCCATCATCTGTATGTTATTTATTCTTAAATTCAAAGTTATTTACAAACAAAAATTATGTGCATCATGTGCTGACACAGTAGACCATCACCGTCCTTGCTCAGGCATTAAGTATAAAAAAGTAGATTCAATTTTATTGTAGCCTATTATGAGAATAGAAAAAGAACAAAATGTCAGGGTCTTTTCCTTTGTTGCCTTTCTTCTCTCAGGTGTGTCTGCACAGTGCACAGTTATGGCACCGAAAGTGAAAACAAACTGCAATTTTGATGTGTTATGTCTAGTGCCAACCATATAAGTTATATTTCATAGACTATCAAGTTTAATTCTTAATCATACACTACACTTGTTTGCCAATAATTTAACTCAATCTTCCATTTAGTGGATTTGAGCAAATGTAGCCCATTATAGTGTAGTGTAAATGTCAATATTTAAACTTCGTATACCAGACATGCCAAGGCCTTAGTAGTTCAGGTGTATATTTTTTTCACCCTGGAAATGTAGACAATATTCAGCAGAAGAGTGGTTTTTATGCTTTAATACAAAGTTGAAGCATTACAAAATAAGCTCATCTATACATTTTATCTTTAGTGTTATATTGTTAACGTAAAGTCTCATCAACAAAAAGTTAATTCATCATCATCCGTTTGTTCCTTTTTCAGCAGATGAGATTTGGCATTTATTCCCGCTAGCAGGGGCCCGCCAGATTTTTCAGCCCTTTTGCCATGCTTCCCTGTTATTAGGGTTGATTCTGTCTGGGTTCCTTACACTGATGTCGTTTCTCACCAACTCTAGCCAGATTTTCTTTGGTCTTTTACTTTCTCTCTCTCTGGATAAAAGTTTTCTTTGCCATCACTGGCGCTTTGTCGTTAGACATACGTCCCACATGCCCATACCATCGCAAACGGTGGCTTGTAAGAAACTCACTGATGCTTTCCACTTCTGCCATTTCTCGAATACTTTCATTTCTAATTCTATCCTTCAAGCTTCTTTTACACATCATTCGAAGCATTTTCATTTCAGTTTTTTCCAACCTGTTTAAATCTTCAATTCTCATGGTTATCCTTCAGCTCTGTAGCACGTTGTACTTCTCATGCATGCTTTATGAACAATGTCTTTCATTTTTTGGAAGCACTCTTCCACACAGAATCCCTGATACTTCCTTGAATTTTTACCAATCAGCTCTTATTCTTGACATTATAGAATTTTGCACTCTTCCATCCATTTTTAGGACATCTCTTAGGAAGCAGAACGTTTCAACCATTTCCAGTTTATCCCCATCCAGAGTGACGGTCTCTTCATATCTTTCGTTTATCTTCCCTTGACACCGTTTGCATTCAAAATCTTTTATTCATAGCAGGCTTTGGCTAATTCCTGTGTATTATATCTTTTGTGAGCCCATTCATAGCAGCAATTACATCTTATGGAGTTTCTGTCAACTCTTTTCGCGCATACTGAGCAAGGATCAACCTTAGCTGGATTGATGGTCTTTTCACCAGTACGGAAGACTTTTGTTTTGCTCAGATTTATCTTTAAACCTTTAGATTTTGAAGCATCTTTCCATTTCGAAGATCGCACTTCCACTTCCAGCCAATTGCTTCTAAGAAGTACCAGATCATCCGCATATCAGTATTCATTTGCCATTCCTTCTTTGGCATCCTTTGTTACTTTGTCCAGTATGATAGTAAATAAGAGAGGCCTGAGAACTGAGCCTTGGTGAACTCCCATTTTTACATTTTTACTTCAAATCGTTCTGATCTTCCATTTTCCAATTTTACAGCAGGCGTGGCATATTAGTACATAGTACATCTCTATTAAAGCCTAAATCTCCCATATTACGACACCCTTTCTTCTCAAAGACCACCATATAACATTTCTTGGGAGTCTATCAAAGGCTTTTTCTAACTCCACAAATACCATGTAGCCTACAGTTTCTTGCCATCCGCTTCATACTTTTCCAGCAACCAGCGTGCTGAGAAAATTGCATCGATTGGGCCTTTTTCTGGAACAACTTCCATTTGCATTTCATCCAAGTCTACCATCTCCCTTAAGCGTCTTCAAATACTCTTTCAATTACTTTCATATCATGTTCTAGCAGTTTGACACTTTTGTAACTTCCACACGATCTTATATCACCTTTTCTCTTGAATATTACTATTAGATTATCACATTATTATTAAAAAGAAAAAGCTAATTGTACACTAATTAACCAGCGTGAAGACCTTCTAGATATAGTCTAGGTACTGTAAATTAGCTGCTGTTTGTTTTCTTAAGTTTGTAAGAATGAAAGTTTTTCTTGTTTATTTTGATGTTTTTTTTTGTTTTTAGATGATGAGCTATCAAAGAAAAAGGCGGGTAAGGTAGAAATCCGAACAAACTCAATTTTTTATCAAAAGCTTACAAATTGTGTTTCAATGAAAGGAAATGATGCATGTACCATAGTAGCCTACTAGGACTGTTTCAACATTCACAACATTTGATTTCATTTCGGCACGAAATTTTCCATTCATTTAGAAAAAAAAGCAATTTTTTTCATTTTGAGTTCAAAATGAAAATTATCATTTATCAATTACTCAGGCTTACGAGTGTAGGCTAGAAATGCAAAACACTTTGATATGTAGCCTAGCCTACTGTTTTGTTTTGATGCAACATATGTTATATTTTATTTTGGTTTCAACTTGGCTGAGTTTCACGTCCATTGTAAAGAATTTAGTTCCGACCAAAAATTATTCTAAACAGCTGTATTTTATACTGTAACCCATGCAAGAATATATGCAATTACTTCAGCTAAAAAATTGCTTTTTGAAAGTCTATTTTTGATTCAGCAACTGTACATGTATATGAAGAAGTGTGTTGAGTCTGGACCAGTGGTTCCCATACAAAAAAAATGGTTAGAGGCTATGCTGAAGAAAGTACCTCTGCATTTACGAAGGACCAAAGAGCAGATCAGCCAAATAAACCAGATATTTGTGGAAGTTACAAGTGACTACGAAAAAAGCATTCGGAAATCTATGGGTATAGAAAAAAATATCTTTTAGTGCTGGTAGATAGTTGGCTATTGGTTTGCTGCATGTGACATTATTTTATTAACCTTAAAAATTTTTCAAGTTAACCGATCTGATCCCTTTTAAATTCCAATTAAAAAGGACGTATTTTGCTACCTGTGCGTTTATTGAAAAATACTTCTGGGATCGTTAAATCCTACCTCAATCTCATATCTAAAATAATTTAGCAACAAATAAAGTTCAATGCGATTAAGTTGCAGTTTGTGTCAATCATTTTGTTTTATCTTTCAGTTCAACACGTTTTACTAAAGCCGAATGTCTCTGGACTGGAGCAAGAAGAAGCTGGACCTCCGCCGAAAGAACCGGTGTGAGTACAATCTTTGACTTCATATTGTCGTGGGTTCACCTACAATGTTATGTGACATATTGTACCGGTGTACCCTCATGTCGCATGAGGGTAATCACGGTTGCTTTTTGTTGTTATGACTTTGGCGAGAGTAAAAATAGCCACCAAAACAAGGTAGAAAACATTAACTGAATGGATTTAATTTTAGACTACACAGTAGCCTATAGCTCCTGTTTATCGACCATATTGATTACACTGGTCTACAAATTTCAACTTTTTTTTTCAGGTTTGGGTTTTGACAACTGATTTTGGCTAATTTTGGGGCGCTGAATCCGAAAATGAACTCAGATTTTCTCTATCACATCAAGTTTTCTTTCTATCGTTGCCATTATTTTATGAAATTGACCAATTTTACCCTTTTTAGTGCAGTAAAATGTCAAATATAATTATTTTCTGACAGCTATAAACTTTCAAACATAGAGATATTTTTACACTAAATTCATAAATTGGATCAGATTTCCTCTAAAATAAAAAAAAAATTCCTGTTATGATAATCGTAATAGGACATAGTGGAGATTGGTAGCGTTGAGTTTTTCCATGCTGGCTTGAACTCCCTGTCTTGGTTTCTCAGGCATTATCTGTGGGTCAGCTGCTATCTCTGTGCAGATGGAATATCGTAGGAAGACAGCTGGTGGGAGTAGATTTGACTTAGTAATAAATTCTTGCTTAGTAAGGAAGATTTATTTAGAAGTTTCATAAAGCACATGTACATTGTACAGACCAACATCAGAGTTCAAGCTGAAAAGTGGTCTGTAGAAGGAAAAGATATTTTCATACTTTATAAGTTTGAGTTCGAGTCGGTTAGAGTTTTTGGTATAATGGTGTTTCTGTGGAAAAAGTTGCTCTTAGAAAATTACTAACAAAGAAAGGTTGTATTTGATCTCAAGCTATGTCTGCTTCCAGCAAAAAAAGAAAATGTTGTAATGATCCGGATATATTTTGTTACATTTGGGGATGCTTCATGTTGAAGTCTCAACAATGCAATGTTACCACGATTGTAAAAAGGGCATATCTTGCTTACTTTAAAGTCAATTTGGGGGACCAGGATAAAAGCTGGGCTCCTCATAAAGTGTGCAAGACCTGCATTGAATGTCTGAGAAGTTGGTCGCAAGAAAAAGGTTCACAAATGAAATTTGGAATGCCCATGATTTGGCGAGAGGAACGAAATCATGTTGACCATTGTTATTTTTGTCTTGTTAGTGTGAAAGGGTATAACAAAAAGAGTAAACATCGTTTGAAATATCCAAATCTGGATTCGGCATTGCGGCCAGTTCCTCACAGTGATAAAAAGCCACTGCAAGTATTTACATCACTTCCAGAACTACACGAAGAGACTATTTCTTCTTCAGAAGCATCGTTTAGTGAAGGAGAAAGTGAAATTTTTCAGCCAGCACCCGAGGATCTGTCAGACAAGCCTTCTCAGTTTAATCAGATGGAACTAAATGATTTAGTGAGAGATTTGTATTTGCCTAAGCAATCTGCGGAGTTATTGGCATCAAGGCTACAGGAAAGGAAACTTCTCAAAGCTGGTACAAGCGTGACATTTTATCGCAAACGAGAAGAAGAACTGCTTCCATATTTTGCTTCCTACAATGATTTCGTTTATTGCAACAATATAGAAGGGCTTCTTCTAGAAATGGGACTACCACAGTATCATGCAGACGAATGGAGACTTTTCGTTGATAGCTCCAAACGAAGTTTGAAGTGTGTTCTACTTCACAATTGTAACGTGTACGGTTCTATTCCGACAGGACATTCGGTGACAATGAAAGAAGAGTATCAGAACATCAAAACCGTTCTTGAAAAGTTAAAGTACCATGAGCATGGTTGGCTCATCTGTGTAGATTTCAAAATGGTGAACTTTTTGCTGGGGCAACAAAATGGCTACACCAAATACCCATGTTTCCTATGCTACTGGGACAGCAGGGCCAAGTATCAGCACTGGAACAAAGAAGAGTGGCCTCCAAGGCTCACCTTGACACCTGGACACAAAAATATCATACGTGATCAGTTACTTGATATCAAAAAGATCCTCTTGCCTCCTCTTCACATCAAACTTGGTCTCATGAAACAATATGTAAAAGCTTTAGATCATGAAGGAGAGTGTTTTAAGTATATATGTTATGCTTTTCCCGGTCTCAGTGAAGAGAAAAAAAGAGCTGGGATTTTCAATGGACCACAAATCAGGCAAATGTTAAAGGATGAAAATTTTGTAAAATCAATGTTGCCATTCGAGGCTAGAGCTTGGAATGCTTTCGGTGCTGTTGTGAGAATTTTTTTGGGAAAAAGAAAAGCAGAAAATTATAAAGATCTCTTAAGGGAGCTACTGCTTAGTTTTGAAGGTTTGGGAAGCAGGATGAGCATCAAAGTTCACTATTTGAAGAGCCATGCGGATGAGTTTCCAGAAAACCTTGGGAAAGTTAGTGAAGAACAGGGTGAACGTTTCCACCAGGATATTAAAATTATGGAGGAACGTTATCAAGGTCGGTGGGATTGTCATATGATGGCCGACTATTGCTGGAGTTTTAAAAGAGAAATTCCAGATGCTGCTCATAAAAGAAAGTTCCTCAAAAGAGCATTTTAAGCTTATATATAAGTGAAGAGTTCATATTTTATGAAAGCTCTTTTTTTGACTGTTTCTGAACTCGCCCTGCCCAAGTCAATCCTTTGAGTCAATCTTTATTTTGGCACTTTGCTATTTTTGTGTGTGTCTTCAAAATTTCTGCATTCCATTGGAATGTCTATGTGCATATTGTGTGAACTGTAGGCTATAATTCAGATAATACCTTGTCACTGTCCTATCGACATGTTCGTCAGCATAATGTAGCGTTTGATGTTATTATAGTTGCTCTTTTGCATGCCTATTTTTTATTCCAAGGCATGAAATTTTAATAAAGACAACGCAAATTTGTGTGAATATAATATAGAATGCTTGTTTGCTAATTAAAGCTAGATTATTGCAGGTAAAACAGTGTTTATTGCATCAGAATTCCTTGTTTTGACAACAGAGGGGGGGCAAAATTGATTTTTTTCAAAAATTAGGGATATTTCATATCTCAAAAACGTGATGTGATAGAGAAAATCTGAGTTCATTTTCGGATTCAGCGCCCCAAAATTAGCTAAAATGAGTTGTCAAAACCCAAACCTGAAATTTTGTGTAGACCAGTGTTATTGAACGACCGAATGTTAGTACTGACGATCAAAATAATAGTGTATTTGTCCAAGTATTCGCTGAGTCGAGTTTACTTCCTCAGTTTTTGCGTTATGTTTTTATTCAGGCTGCAATTTTACGGTCAAATTCATTATATTTCAATTACCCTTTGATGATTTTTGATTTCTCTTCATCCAGAAAACAGGAATAGTTTATAAGAGCTTGTCATTGAGTTAGAACTTATAAGTAGGCTACACTTAGGCAGTTTTTTAATTTTGCAGAAATAAATATCTGGCTCAAAGACTTTATGGAGATGTAGAAATAAGGTAATTTTCTTTGTAAATACGAAGCAATGCTTGTATCAGTAGGTGTCAGTCAGGTTTAGTCCTACTACAGGCTACCATTTATCTGTTGTTTAAAATGCTATAAAACACTGTAGCCTATGGGTCAGTTTAGTTGAAGATAGCTGAAGCTAGATATCTAAGTTTGAAAGGGGTGAGATCATAAAAAGTTGCAAGACTTCTGGTAGAAATAATACGGTAAAGTTACCACAGTTCAAAACAATTTTCAAAGAGGTTTTTTTTGTTGTTTTTGTTAATGCGATATTCGAGCTTGGATTTAACATTAACTGCCACTTTAAACCACGATCCAGACTTCTCCATGTTGTTTGCGGTAACCGGTCAGCATTTTAAAGGAACATGCCAGATTGCCTCTCGTTTATTTTTGGTATTTTTCTACTCAAACGCATTGGTTTCAATCTCTATTTTACGAACGGCATGTTCCGTTGCACATGTACAGGTTAGCATATTACTGACCGTGGAAACGAAACGTGGTCTAACGCCTTCAATCGTTCATCACTGCACTTTAATATTGACAACTGATATTGGTACAATGTTTAATTTTAGCGCAATGGATTACTCAAGTCCATGGCATGAGAGGTTTGTCAAATCCCGCGCTGCCATTAGCAACAATCTGTGGATAACTCACTCCTCAATGCAGGCGGTACTGCAAATGTGTCAAACAGATCTTCAGAAACTCCTCATGGTGGATTTGGGAAAAATCAGGTGACCTATTAATTGTCTGCTGCAAAAATATAATCAGAGTAACTTGTTATTAGTTGATCGGCACTTTCTAGGTTATTCAAATCACACATGTTTGAATTAAACCCAAGAAAGTGTGAAACCGGTGAACCCTTGGCAACATAGTCTTGAGAAACTCATTGAAAACGTATTTTCAGAACCTTTTCAATTAGGCATTGCATGGACCCTATTTTCTTCTTTCATGCTTCGTTGTACTCTGAGGCCGATGCCCACGCCTTTTTCTACCCACAGCAAAACTGTTGTAGGCTACCAAACTACACTGCGAAACCACCATAGAGAAACGAATTGTTGAGCATTTGGTTTATACCAGTTGTTGGTAAGCTACATAGTACGTAGTATACTCCAAGGTCCTGTCCGTAACTGTACTCATAACACAGCTTGAATAGGAAAGGTTCATGCTCAAGACTTAAGATGCTTTGACCATCTTACTGCAAGTACGCATGCATGTTGAGGCCGTTGCAACTTATACTGTACATTTAGACATGCATTTGCATTGTTTGCATAAAGTCTTTTACAAGTATAAATTATGAAATATATATGCCTAATTGCTACAAACATCGCTTCTAATGTAGCCAGAAAATACTTATGCCGTTGGTAGGACTAGTCTGTGGAAGGATGCTGAATTTTTTTATATATATAAATGGCAGCTTAGGGTACTGTTTTAAGATCACAAAGTTAGCGTTTTTACGAAGACCATGATTCTCAAACGCTAGGGATATCCACCACTGCTTTGTTGTACATCCCAGCTAACAAAATGTTTTGCATTGATTCCAAGATTTTGAGTCGTTAAACTAAACCGAAGAAGTTTTTAGCTAGGATAAATGCATTATGATTAAGTTGTTGATGTCGCTACCACACAGAGACGAGGGTCCGCTAGACATTGAGGGACTAAAGAACCACGTCACAATACAATGCGACAGGACAGAAGAGAGGCTGATGCAGAGGTGGTATCCAAGAGTCATCAACGTATTTGTCGACGACGCCAAGTTCACAAAGATCAGGAAGGACAAGTTGGATTCGTTCTACGCGTGCGTGACCACGCTCCTTTCGAACCAGGTACCTGACAGCGTTCTTTGTGCGATTGGCTGATGTAAAGTAGGCTTCATTCTAATGCCGTTGTAAATCTGCTGCTCGTACTATTATGTATTGATGCTGGCAATGTTGTTTTTTTTGTAATACTACAATGAGTTGTCATGTCATGTGCAATGACGGATTCGTCATTGCACAATGCAAATGACTAGGAATTTGTGTTCCGAAAGCTGGTATAATCCGCTACTACCACAGGGAATTCGCAGCATCAAGCTGAAATAGGTTGTTTGCATCTACATTTGTGAAATTACTTATTTTGTTGTACACTGCAAGAACATTATCTTCATTCAAGGCAATGGCAAAATGAACAAAGCTGTTAGTTTTACGTAGCCAGTTGAGGTTGTTTTCAGCATGTCTACTGGCTGTATTGTGTCGATTCTGTTATTTCTGACACAATATATCTCGCGATAACGCCGCAGTCGCTGTCCATTGTGTTAGAAATTTAACAAAAGTACAAAACTAACTTAACCTTCTCCTCAACCGGTGTTAATTGGTTCAATTCAAGTAAGTTGTCCCTTTTACAAAATTTCAACTTATCTGCACTAAAGAAATAGGAACAACAAGGGCCAATATATTTCGACATATTTCTTGTCTGGAGGACAATAGCCTTGTTATTTTTTGCGAAAAAAAAAGCAAATGACAATTTTAAATCTGGGCGAGGAGGCTACCGCAATTACTGTGGTTTGCCGTACAAAAGCAGCCAGACTTTGGAATCAAGAAACCTACCCCGATAGCTCAGTTGGTTGGCGCGTGACTTCGTGAACGTAGAAGCTTCATGATCAAGCGGCACTGGTTCGACTCTCGTCGTGTGCGCTTGAGCAACGCATTCTAAGGACTGCTTTCTATTTAGCGGCACCTAATGGATGGAATAATTCCCTGGCAACAACATTTCAACAATCGAAAAACTTCACTTTTTCAATCTCGGTAACCGATCTTGCGTCAAAAACCTCTACAAGTATGCGAAACTACCAGGAATAATCTATCAAGGCCTTGTCAGTCCGAGGATGAAGATTCAAAATTCAAAACCAACCAAAACCAAACCACGGCGTTTGGATTTTGCCAAAAGGTTATTTGCTTATCTCGCAGTCGGCTTACATGCTAGAAAACGTGATTTAAATTTTTTTACATCATGCCCTACAAACACAGCTCAATAAATTTTTGTACCGAAATTGTTTGAAATTTCCCTTTTGAGTTCTAAATCATTTTTTTAACAGCTGAAAGATCTTGTGAGACGTTCCCTTTACCACTGGATGTCGCTATTTGAGAGTAGAAACAGGTACCTCCTCCCAATGATTAAGATGGAGCTGACCTATGACGATGGTTCTATGGACTTCTTTCCAACTTATCAGGTTCAGTTATTAACATGTTGTAAATTGCCCTCAAACGGTTAACAAGTGTCATAGTTTGGACAAATGGCTATTTAGTTGCTCGATACTGAAGGAAGTTGTACTGAACTGGAGAATAAAAAGGTAATTTTTAAATCTTTGAGGAAATTTGAAATGTAAGTTCCGTTTACACTGTCACCTTGGAAGACTGGGCCCTTTTAAATGTTATACTATTAAATATGACACCCACCGCTTAATCAATCCATAATCGCTTTGGACCGAAGTGGATTTATTGAGCGGATTCCACTGATATGTATCAGCATCGTTTATCTGTCAATTATGTTATGTTTGTAACACGGCAATGAAGAAGCTTGCCAAGAAATCACGGGGGAGTAAGGTATTCTTTTCCAGTCATCAAATTGACAGAATCTTCATATCAGGATCAAAAACCGTTTCTTGGATTTTATATTTTAATCAACGCACACTTCTTGACTGTTCATTGTTGCAGCAAATGGTAAAAAAATTGTTGAATGTCGTCAGGATTTGGAAGACGCTATCCTTTATGTGACCAACACCATTAGTGAAAGCATGCACAGCGTGCCTACCATCCAATCCTGGCTTTCTGATGCTGTAGCGTCAGAATACGTAAATACAGACATAGATGAACGCCTGACGAGGAAAGCCGCTGCTACTCTGAAGCGATCCCTTAAGAGTAACTTCAAACAAGTCCAGAAGCACTTGAACATGTGTGGTACAAATACGTTTTACTTGCTTTTTTCACCTTAAAACATAGAGTTAACTACTTAATGGTGCTACTCAGAATTGCTCTGTGGCGGTGAAAATTATCTGATACAGAGCTTCTCAAATTTTGGTCGCGACCCCGAAGGGGCCCGCAAATCGCAATTTTAAGGCCGCCAAACACGTTAGATATAGGGATACAGTGGGTAGTTTACGCTAGAAACTGCCCACCAAGTGCACAACAATTTATTTTTTGAAATGGGGTAGCATAATAAAAAAGTTTAAGAAACCAAAATTTTGAGAAGCCCTGATCTAATGCATTTATCGTCAAACTCGTAAAATAATTTTAAAAAATATATTTTTTTGTACAGTATATCACTGCAGTCCGCACTTTTTGCATTACTTTTACAGTTCTGCACTGAAACTGTCTGCGTTGTACAGCGGTGAAGCATAGAGGCAAAGGCACGAAGCAAACTGCACTGTCACCTGCAATCAATTCTTAAAATATAAAGTTCTAAACAGGAACGAATTCAATGCCTTTATTGTAATGCCATTGCTGTGGCCTAATGTGAGATCTATCTCTCATTGCCAGACAAAGGTGGATTCTGGTTTCACTAATCCGGATAATGTTTGGTATTAAACGTTTTATTTTTTAGTTGTAGGACTAATACCTTGTATTCATTATTTAGCAAAGAAATACGGTTACCTCGTCGACGGGGATGCTGCTAAATCAATAGAACAGTTCATGGATGAAGAGCACACTTTTGAGGAGTACTGCGCATTCATCGAACAGTTCCGTGAGGTAGCAACTGAGATCAAGGAACTTGACAGTGTAGTGCGCTTCAGCATGGCAAGTATTTGTTCGGCAATGACTTTAGAAATAACTTCAAATGTGTCAGCCACCCAACCAAACTATCGGTCTTCAGCAGAAAGATCCCTTTTGTTCCAGCAATTGGACGTTCATTCAAAGGATGGTTTTTGCTATCGCCGAAAAAAATTGTCATTTTCAAATATGTAAATATGATGTTTTTGCGACGCAATAACATGCAAAAAACGGTTGCAATGTCTTTTTGATGGACGTGACGTCACTAGCTGTAAGCCTCGATGGTGAATTCAAGAAATTCTTCTCTTCATTGCAGGTCCGCCTTGACTGTGGAGATCTCAAGCACACACTCGTTGAGTTTGCGCGCCAACATTCTGACACGCTGCTCAATCGCCTGGCACGTGACCACCGGGATGACAATGAAAGGTGAAGATATCTTTATGGAGTTGAATGTTGAATAACTTGCATCGTGACCCACGGAATCATGTAGTAGGCCGTGCTTGCATTTTCCGTTCGGTCCACGCTGTTTATTTCGAATAAAATTAGAAGCTAATAGTTCTACGACAGATATCCTTTGATTCATATTTGATTTCTTTTTTTTTGTATACAAAAGTACTGCGCCATACGAGAGAAAGGAACTGGCCATCCTACTCTTGTTAGTGCCGAACGCCGAGTGTGATTAAAATCTGATATTCTCATTCAAACGTTGAAATAATTTAAAAATGACATATTTTGCTACCTGGTTTTACTGCACCAAAGCTAACAACAACAAAATTTAAAAGAGACGACCCACGAAATGGAGTAAATTATTGTACAGCACTGTAGTTTTAGATTATGTACATATAAGGATGGATGGTCATTTTATTTTTGTTTGGATGCGAAACGTACATAAAAAAAAGCGTACAGTGTGCAATGCATTCAATGAGAGAGTGCGAAAGACCGTAGCCCTGAAGGCGTAGAAGATCGTCGAGTCACTCTCTCATGGAAACAGTTATCTATAATGATGGTATTGAACTGGAGGTGACCTGGTTCAGTTTTCTCAAAATGTGCTAAACCAAAGGCTTATTTACAAAATTTAGGCTAAGTTATTTCCTTCAGTGATAAATTATCACTGGAAAGCGTCTTGCAACGGGGCAGTTGATGTAATTGCGTACACTTTCGCTGAAAACGACGAATCAATGTTACGTCGCGGCAGCATATAACTGTCATTGCGTTGTCACTCATTTTACGGCTTTCCTTTATTCTAGCATTTGTTTGAGATTCGAAGAAATGAAAGAAAGATGCTTAAAAGCTCCAGAAGACACTGAAGAAATCATGGAGATTATGGAGTTTGTGAACGAAGCAAGGGCGACTGGTGCGTGAGTTTTTTTTTTATTTTTTTGCTCCTTTTTTCTTTCCAACAGATGACTTAACAACACAAAGAAATAACGTCTGATCTTAATTTGTCATCTTCCAGCTGCTCAAAGCCTAAGCCTTTCTATATCGTCACAGAACTTTGTACGTCGCACTCTCTCCTTATATCGTAGGTCATCATCAGGTCTTTCAAACTGCTGTTTCCTCTTGGCAAAGTTCACGTTCCAGAACTGCAGCGTTTAATCCACAAGTTGTGAATGTCTGACTCTAGTGTTTAAATGTAATGTTACGTCGTTCAAGTGTTTACAAGACCCTGGTGTGTTGTTACCGTAATACTAAAAGGCTAGTTTGATGTTATATTGTTACTTTGGAATTAACAATATAAGCCAAACATAGCAGAGGTCTAGAAAAAGGTAGAATGATGTAGTTTTGGCAGAGTAGAGTTTTGGTAAAGTAGAGAGTTCGCTTTGTTGCATCATCGACAGAAAAAAAAACAAGGTGACACCATAAATATGATATAATATTGAAAATGAACCCTGTCGCTAAATGACCATAGCAGTTGTAGGCCTACAGCGACCTTAATAAACTATGGCCATGGCCTACCATTATTATTATTTCAGGACTTCTACTCGACTGCGGTGACCGGTGGACGGCTGTTGTACTCTTGTGAGTTGCACCGCTCTTAAAAAAATCACATTCTTTCACAGGCACCAGGGAGTTGAATGAGCGCATCAAGGAAAGCCATGTGAGACTCGACTACTTGCTGGACGTGTATTTTTTCAGCCCGGAGGATATTGACTTAAACTCTACGGTTCTCACTTGGCCCCAGCAGATCGGTCCAATATTCGAAGAAAATGATGAGGTGAATGTCTGATATTTTTTGCATTCACTTTTGTTGTGTTCACAACTGGTCAGTTTGTTTCTAGTTTTGCGTTCAGCTGCAACCCAGCCAACAAATCAATCATTTGTACATTGGTTCAACGTTTGCAAACGTTTGACCAATGTAAAAATAACCTACGAACTGGCTAGGAATTATCTCGTTAAATCGTCACAGTCATGGCCTTAGTTTGGGAAAAGAATTTGGCAATTTTTCAGAAAACCAACTTTGTGCAAAATAAGTTAACGGAAAAGTTAACGATAGAGTTACCGGAAAGAGAGAGCGAAGATAAAGTTAACGGAAAGAGAAAAAGAGTCTGACCACCAAGGCGATGGCATTACAACATCCAGGCATGGACCGAACTCAATTTGACGACACTGGGCGAGCTAGCTAAAAACCGTGACTCATGAAAACAGATAACCCATATTGATGCGCAATCTGCTGCAAGCGGAGATGGCGATTGATCATATTGTCTATGGCGAAAAACCCTAAAATGGGCCTCTCTGCATCATGCTAGCCTCAACAAAACAATACTTTTGTCTTAAAATGCTCATATCAGTGGCAGTATTTATGAAAAACTTTGATTTCAAAATCTACATTTCATATATTTAACGATAAACAAACGTGACTGAAGATTTTTAACTGTTTTTGAGTGACATCGAGAATATCGTAAAAATGTTTTAAATTTTTTTTGTTTGTTTATCGTAATTTTGAACTTTTGACTTGTCATATTGAATTAACTACATTGCACACAAACAAAACATTACATTCAGCAAATGTAAACCTAATTTTAGAGTTGAAGTACGCAATAAAATGATTTGCGACCAGATTGGCATTGGGGCCCCTGGCCCCTTCCCCATGGAGCCAAAAAACCTGAAACCCAATTTTTTTCATCTTTCAATAAGTCTGAAGGTAAATCAAGAAAAAAACACTTTTAGCACGAAAAAATCACGAAAGTACACAACGCCCCCTACTAACTGCGTTGTTCCCACTTTGTAACTACGGAATCACTTCATTCAACCGAATATTCTGGAACCTTTTTCTTTTTCAGTTGATCGAAAACGCAAAACTCTCCCGCGAGAGAGAGCTACTTGCTAAGAGAGAACGAGTGACGTTGGAACTCGAAAAACTTTCCCGGCGTGCCGCGGAGTTCACGGAATGCGGCGAACTGGACATGATGCAGCAGTACGTGAACGACACGAGGATCGTCCAGAAGAGAGTGGCTGACATAGAAGAACAAATCGCCTACATCAACAAGGTCAGTTGATATGTATTTCTCCTGCATCTTTCGTGTTTTTTTCACCTTGTAATCTTTCGTTGCCATCGGTCCCAGCACCGCATTCAACATTTCAGGATAGTTTGTGTTATATTCGTTTTGTCAGCGTTGCAGCAATGGAGAACAATCTGAGCCTTGCTTGCCTTTTCACTGTCCGGCATTTGCAACAAGATGGCGATTTCAATGTACACACCAAGATAATTACTTTTTTGTATGAAAAATCTGGATAGCACTTTTGATTACAATCCATCGAAAGGCGACAAAATTACGTCATAGCTCCTCAACTTCATGAACAAAGAAATGACAAGATCACGTGGCGCTGGTTCGACTCTCAGGGTGTGCGTTTGGGCAACTTATTTTAAGGACAGATTTCCGTTCAGCGGCCGTTCGTAGATGGAATAATTTACAGTATACACTTTTAGCGGAAAATTCACTCTGTCAAGCGAGGTGACTGAGCCTACAGTACGTTGGTGATTCAAAGTAACTGCAACAATGCAAAAATACTAAGAAATCAAGCTTTTAAAAAGCCTTCTCAGTCCGAGAATAAAGATTTCCACAATTCATCAAACTCAACGTAAGACGTGCTATACCCCATAGTATTTTTAGGCCACTTTTTGTAGACAACCGAATGTAAACAGTTATCGACCTCAGTTAAGTTACTACCTGTTCCATCCATCGATAAAAACAATAATTCATTTTTATTTACAGGAGGAGGGTTTATTCAAGTGGGATCTCTCCACCTACCCAGTGGTGGATGAGATCCAAACGGGCATTGAGCCTTATCAGAAGATGTACGGAAATGTGCTCAAGTGGCAGAAAGCAGAGAAGAAATGGATGGACGGTGAATTCCTCCGACTGGATAGCGAAGTCATTGAAGCTGAAGTGGATGAGTACTGGAGGGAAGTGTACAAAGGTGAGGTAGGCTTAGTGGTTAGTGTGTCCGCCTCTGAAACGATAGGCATGGGTTCGATTCCCTGTCGGGTCATACCAAAAACTTTTTAATAGTTGTACTGAATCTTATTCTTGCCTGGCACTCAGCAATAGAATGGATTCGGGTAATAATGTACTCAGTTGCGCCTCTATACGGCTGCATTGACACTGTCTGCTTTGTAAAGCGCTGAGGAGCAACGCATTCTGCGATGGATACAGCGCTATATAAAAAAAACCAAGCATTATGAATATTGGTGAAAGTGCTTGGAAAGGAATTTTTATGTTTAGTTGTTCTCACAGAAACAACACAGAACGACAACTTGAATGAAGATTTTTTTTTCCGTTGGAATTCGTTGCTCGAATTTCTCCAATTTGGTCATGGCGGATGCTAGGACATTGTGCCCGCTGTATTTAATTCTGTACGGTTTCATTTTGTTGTATTAGTCTGATATTTTGTGTAATGACTGTTAAAAATTTGAATTCTATGGACTTTGAGTCTGATTGCAAATAAAAAAAAAAAATATTAATAACCTCAATGTCTCCCGTGTGAGAACAAAACAGCTTGACTCAGATAATTGCGTGATATTTTCCGATCTCTTCACACTTAACCTTCAACTTGGATAAAAGTGTTGCATTCTACATTTTGCTTTTGTGCACTGCACAGCGTATGAAGTTCTACTGAAATAAAGATTGTTTGATCACAGCAAACAAGACATTCTCCATGAAAGAGAAGAAGCTAAAGGAAATGAAGCGAAAGCAAGCTCCGAGGAAGAAGCTCAGAGAAGACGAAAATAAAGAAGAAGATGAGGAAAAGAAAAGTGTCATGTTGGTGCTGTGTGAAGAGATCATGAGTGACATCAAAGAATTCAAGGTAAACTTTCAAATATTTGCAAAAAAATTGTGGTGATGCCCGTTCTTGGATGATTGCTTCAAGAAAATCTCTCGAAGATCTGTTCCCAAAACAGCTCTGTTTGTTTTGTTGCTTTTTGTTGTTACGTTCATAATTAGTTTGCTTATTTTGTTGTCTTTTATTAACTCAACGCTAGTCTATTAAACTTCTTTACGGTCTTTGGGCGTTGATAGACAAGCTCTTCTTTTCAAAAGTGAAAGCTCATAGGAATACTTCTGTCAGGTGCAATTATCTGTCTAACAACATGATGTGTTGCGAACAATTTTGTAGATGTACATTTGTACAGGGTGTAGAGAAATCGCTTAATTAGCGCATATTCCTCTCCACCACGGTGGTGACTTTTAATGACGCTTTTTTTCTTGCGTACGATAGGCTAAGACTCATAGAACTTTTGGAAATACATGGTGGTTTAATCTTGCCATGATGTTTTATGCATGATGGTGGCACTTTTAACGGGTT
Source organism: Aplidium turbinatum (assembly GCF_918807975.1). Classification (NCBI taxonomy): domain Eukaryota; kingdom Metazoa; phylum Chordata; class Ascidiacea; order Aplousobranchia; family Polyclinidae; genus Aplidium; species Aplidium turbinatum. The sequence continues at coordinate 19,192,000 of NC_137484.1, read as the reverse complement.
CAGTTTTGATGGATTGGTACTTGCGGGGGCAATCACGCGGAGGTGTTTGCTTTCGTTCTCGTAGCATATTCATTTTTTAACTAAAACAGATGTTATTTGATCACGTCTCAATGCTGAGTTTCTATCATTCGTTCATTTGAAGGACAAACAATATTATTCCGGTTGCACTTTGGTTTTTCTTCATTGAGAGACTTGAGATTGGTTTTGATTTTTTTCAGAGAAACATTCCTTTAATTTCAACGCTTTGCAATCCCGGCATCCGAAAGCGTCATTGGATCGAAATGTCAAAGATCTACGAGGAGGATCTCACTCCGGATGCAGGAACAACTTTGAGGAAAATGCTCAAGATGAATCTTGAAAACTACATGTCGGATTTTGAAGCCATCAGCAGCGCTGCGAGCAAGGTATACACTGCTTGTGTCCAGGCAATAATAAACTGGCATTGTTACATTGTATCAACATTGCTTGGAGTTGGTAAAAAAGTAGTCGGAAAAGGTTTCTTTGGGAAGTAGATTGATAAAGTAATAAAAAAATAAAGGCGTAGTCGAAATAAACGTATGTAGACTACCGATAACCCTAATGATCCATAACTGGGAGGTGACAGATCAAGCTATTTCAAAGTTTTTTTATCAAAAATTATGCTCCTTCAGTTAACAGAAGGTTTTTGATTTTCCAAATTTTCATCAAGCCAAGAAAATGAAAAAAAAAACTGGAACCCGGGAAACAAACGGGATTACTCAATGATATAAATAGCTGGGTACAGCAAGAATAACAGAGCAGAGATCCATCTGAGCTCAATGATCCATTTTTCATGTGTTAATTGTGTAGAAAGCTCAAAGCATTTACAGATTTGTCGCCAAATCGTGAACGAACTTTATTGACGAAGAGTCGTGCTCAATACTGCATAAAAACTCATTATGCTTCAAGTGATGTTGGTGGAATACTCAGCGGTGGAAAAACCAGGAAACGAAAGATTTAAAAACTCGCTAACCCCGAGCATTCCTGGAACTCTAGCCGTTAAAATGTAAAGAAACGCTGTTTTCCAAATTAGAAATCAACATTTGATTCACAGAGACAGGTGCATGAAGTTTCAGCATGGAGCTAAACGATAAAATTGTGTTTTTAACTTTTTCAGGAATTTTCGTTGGAAAAAGCTCTTACAAAGATGAAGGACGATTGGGCACACGTGGTTTTCCATACATCGACCTACAGAGATTCCGGTGTGGCGATTCTATCTTCTCTGGATGAGATCCAGACTCTGCTGGAGGACCAAATCGTGAAGACCCAGACCATGAGAGGATCTCCATTCATCAAACCTTTCGAAGAAGAGACCAAGGTATGATGAATTTGTTCCACGGCGTTGCATAGAGAGTTGCTGTTGTTTTACTGTTACTTAAAATAGTGAAATAAAACGCACATATTTTGAGCGAGGATTAGCACCGGAAATGACTTTGCAATTGCTGGCAAGACTAACATATACAAGATGTTTCGTAGATTTAAAAAAATGTTTCAAAAAAACTTCAATTGTCAAAATGAAAACAAAATCGTTTCACGAAATTGAATTGCGTATTTTTTGTTTATGTACATTTCACAAGTTTATGTTTTTACGGTGCGTTTCTCGTTTTGCGTTTTATGTCTTGCGTTTTAAGGCTCTAGTTGCGCAGATGATCGCTTTGCAAGTTTCCTTCTTGTTTTATTTGTGTTTTTTTTGTTACTTCAGAGTTGGGAAGAGAAACTTTTAGGCGTCCAAGACATTCTGGATGAGTGGCTCAAAGTCCAAGCCCAGTGGCTCTATCTTGAACCAATCTTCAGTTCCGAGGACATCATGCATCAGATGCCGGAGGAAGGGAGACTTTTTCAAACTGTTGACCAAAATTGGAAGGAAATCATGAAATACGTCTTTCATGATCCTCACGTGAGTTGTGACCATGAATGTTTTCACAGTTTCATGTGATTTTCATTTGAATTGTGTATTTTATTCCTCTAAGGCTGAGTTTTAAGTCAAGTAACATATGACTGAATATCCGAGTACAAGCTTCAAGTTCTCAGCAGTTTCTGTTGCATTTGCAACTTTGTAAATGTAAATTTGCAAATTGTTTGCAAGTTAAGCGTAAGTTTGCATAGTTAAGCGTGTCATATCTACTTTTATTGCTTAAATTTGATCCAAGACAGCAAAGTCTGCCCTTTTTCAGTACATTGCTTGCAACGTTCAACAGACGTTTTCATCCGTTGAATAAAGGTTAAAAAGACGGAGTTTGCCAACTGGGATGCATGACATTATACAAGTGTTCTTGCTTGTGAGACAACAGTGCACACGAGGCTGACTGTCCCATCACAGCGCCGCAGCGTTAGGGTCTATGAGATCCACATGTTTGCACGTCCGAGAACGCCACAGTAGATGATGCACTGTGCTGTTTGAGATTCACAGCAGGTACAGAATTGTAGCGCAAAGTATTGAAGTCCAGTGGAAGCAATTGTCGCATCATTTTCACCCAGGTAATGGCTGCGACTTCCATGAACGGATTACTCGAGAGATTCATCGACAGCAATGCACACCTTGAAAAGATCAACAAAGGTCTCAATGCTTACCTGGAAAAGAAGCGACTTTTTTTTTCAAGGTATGCTCTTCTGAGATGTTGTGACTTGCGTTGTTTCGACCTGTTCTGATGTTGCCATTTCGTTATTGAGCCCTTTTTTGTGGCGTTCTTTAAAAGGAGCAAGTGGAAGAATCACTTCTTTTCTTCGACTAACGTCCCGGGAAAACACAAACTGTTCTTTTTACATCACTTCAATGTTGTGATAAAAACAGAGCAACTTGCCCCAGTCAGAAAACCAATCCTTTTTACGTTGATTTAATGTCTGCAGACCTTGAATTGATGTACAAACGGATTGATTTGCTGCTGGGATGTTATTGGATCATTCAGATACCTGCAGTGTTAATGTATACGTTAAATGACGTTTTCCAAAATGTTGTATTTCCAGACGTTTAATATAAAATAAACAATAATAATTGTAGCGATAGCCAACCAAGTGAGAAAACCATTTACCTCTTGTTACTTACTGACTCAGTGTATAAAAGCAACGCAATATATAGTAAGAAAGAAACGCAAAACAATCAACTAAGGAACGTGGTACAGAATGCTCAATTGATTACACGCGCAGTGCGGTAGTAATCAATTCCAACGTCTGTACCAGAAAACGCTGAACTGTGATTATGTAGTGACGCTGGTCACGAGTTACATATATTCAACGTAAATAAAATGACGACTATAACACAAAATAAAAGAAACTAGCATTGTCTTTTGAGCATTCTTCTGCGACTTCCCACCAATATATTGTACAGTACCATTTCTTACCTAAACCGGTTTGTTCAGGTTCTTCTTCTTGTCTAATGACGAGATGCTTGAAATCCTATCAGAGACGAAGGATCCCACTCGAGTTCAACCTCATCTCAAGAAATGTTTCGAAGGAATCGCAAAGCTCGAATTTCTTGATAACCTTGACATCAACGCCATGTTCAGCAGTGAAGGAGAGAAAGTGGAACTTGTCGATGTCATTTCGACCTCTGCTGCCAGAGGTCAAGTGGAAAAATGGCTTCTTGAGGTATCAGTAGAAATATGTCTACTTACCCTGTGCGATGTGCTCTTTAATTGCACTTTTAGTTGTTGGGTTTGGGTTCAAGTGCTCCCCGGCCCTTGTCAACAAATGTCTGGTTGACATACCAATGTATGTCTGGTTTGCGTCGCGCAAACACCTAAATTTATACAATACATTTGTTTAGCTGAGCAACGGACATTTGTTTGAACTCAACATTACTTCCAACTATCACTACATTAATAATTGCATAGTTTAAAAAAACATTAGAACGAATTGTTTTTTTTCATACTGTTCAAAGTATCAAATTTTTTCTTGTTTTCCGCTTAACGAACATTCTATCCCAGGTTGAGGACGGCATGCTGGAGTCAGTGCGTGACGTCATCATCCGAGCTGATGAAGCGTATCCGTTGACGGAACGCCACGTTTGGGTCACTGATTGGCCCGGTCAAGTATGTTACTACCTTAGTGTTATTTTCCATGCAAATTTTTTGAAACGGCTGTCTCGAATAAATTTTTATTTCCTTGTAAAAAAAAAATCATTTCTAATATAGCTCGTCATCATCATCCATGTATCCTACCTTTAGAAGGTAACAGCTGACGTATGTCCAATCGAGTTGGAGTCCGCCAGTTTTCACTGCTCTTTGCCATGCTTCTCGTTTGGTTTATATAATTCCTTGCCTGTTTATATAATACAGTACATGACAATAATAACGCGTGTAGTTTATTTTTACTGCTCCCGCATCATCATGTTCCAAGTTCTAGCTATCGACAGTAGTTTTAGCCATGTTCAATTTCAACTGCGTTTCTCACCAGAAGTGTTTGTTGCTTGCAGGTGGTCTTGTACGTCTCACAGATGCATTGGACCTCTGAAGTACACGATGCTCTGCAAAACAATGGACTGCAGGGCTTAAAAAGCTACGTCAATGACCTGCAGACGCAAGTGCGTTAATTTCGTTTGTAGTGGATGAATTGATGTTAAAGCGACATTGACCACAGCTGACGTAGTTTGAATGTGTACGCCAGGTTAATTTAGTTCCATGTCACAGAAACACCCACCCAGAATTTTTTTTACATAAATTCACCGTCCACAAACTTTAAACCAATGTAAAAAAAGCTTGGGCAACAATAAAAATCTTGCTTAATGAGATCAACAGTAAAAGAAATGATTGAGCATAAAGCTCTGCTCACCTGGTCTGAAACAGCAGACAAGTTGCGGAGTGGTGCACATCAGGATATGTGCAGTAAAGAACACAAGATTCACAACAACGTTGTTCATTCCACTTGGCAAATCTGCTCGTTTTGCCATTGATTCAACGTTTGCAGACTTTTTCGATTTAATGTGAAAAAAGCGGATTTGCTTGCCGGAATGTTTCGTAAACCATGTTATTACGTATCTTGCCAAGACGCAAACACCTCCTCTGGGTAGGTGTCGAATCGACGACCTTTTGTGCGTCAGTCAGAAAATCTCACCATTCGACCGCAAAGCGAAAAAAAAGATCAAAGATAAAAATTTGTTCAACGTTTTTTTCTCATCCGCCATTTTCTCTCCAGCTCGGCCACATTGTCAATCTTGTGCGTGGAAAGCTTTCGAAGCAAACGCGGATCACGCTCGGAGCGCTTGTCACCATCGACGTGCACGCTCGCGACGTCATTGTGGAGATGATCAGCCACGGTGAGCAGGAAAGGGTTGCCAGTGCCGCTGTTTTTCGTTGTTTTGTTAAAAACATCTGGAAACTCTGGAGCAGAGTAGAAACTCCTTAAGGCGGCCACTATCGGTTCACACAAGGTGTCCGTTTTACCGATGTGGTTAGGTTTACGAGAAAATGGACAACAAGCACAGGGTTAAAAATGCCATTTCGATTACAGTAGTCCCCGTTTATTAAACCGCCGCCGGACCGGACGATTTTGGGCTTATTAAGCGTGGAACGATTCTTGGCCACTCCTATACATTCAGTAATTCCGCATCGTACCAAATTGGGCTTAATAAGCGGGGAATACTGTATAACATAGTCTGCAGCTAAAGTTCATCACACGAAATTGCTCTGTGTTTGTGTTAGCGAACTTACTGAACAGTACCTGTTGTGTGTAATGTGAACAGTTTTTTACGGAATTTCACTCTGTGTTGCAGTGTGTATGAAAAGATGAATTGCTATTTTATGTAGCCTGCTATTACTCAAGTTCAATTTTATTGACAAGCTTGCTTGATTTTTTTTTATGAGAGCTTTAAACTATTTTTTGTGGTTTCACATAAAAAAACCCTGATATTATCAGATAACAATATCGATGTTGTCATTCATGCAGAGGTGTCAGCTGAGAACGATTTCAACTGGCTGGCACAGCTACGATATTACTGGCAGGACGATGAGGCCAGAGCTCACATCATCAACGCCGACGTCAAGTATGCGTACGAATATCTTGGGAATTCACCCAGGTACGTCATAACGATGTATCGAAAAGTTGATTGAATGTTGTCATGCAGTACCAGTTTGACTTTGATAATCTTACAGTTTAAAATACTTTAAACACTTTTTCGAAATCTCTCCATCTACTGTAGGTTACTGTTGTTCCTTGTTCCCATTGCTGTAGCAAATATTTATCTTTTAATTTTATTTAAGAACCAGTAAAAAGTCCAAGATAATAAGTAGGATAATAAAATGTTTAACTGACCAATCTGTCCTTTTTTGTTGTTTCAATGGTATCTATGGAAACACTGCCACTTGCAGATTAAAACAGGCTTATATTTAGCTAAGATAAAAACAATTGTAGAAATCACAGCGAGTCATATCAGAAGCCTACAGAAGCGTAAGTAATTCAAAGTCAAAAACAGGAGATTTGAAGTGTTTATTTCAACATAACCCTTTTTCATCTTTCCGTTGAAACGACGTAATAACGATGGAAAATCAACCATTTTTACATCAGATTGGTCATCACACCGCTCACTGATCGATGCTATCGGACACTAGTTGGTGCGTTTCACCTCAACCTGGGTGGGGCCCCGGAAGGACCAGCGGGTACCGGAAAAACTGAGACAACAAAAGATCTCGCCAAGGCGCTAGCCGTACAAGTGGATACAAAATGGGTTCTAAATTATGTTAAACTGCTTCGTTTCACACCACAGTGATCTTTCATTGCATGTTTTTGACGTTACAGCTTATAGCATGCATTGCATAGGGTATGTCTTGAGTGTATAAATAAATAGTTTGGTATATGTTTTAGTTTGGTATATGGTATATGAGAAATATTCTGATTGGTCTAATTTAATTTGGCCTTCAACTGTCTTCAAGTGCGTTGTGTTTAACTGTTCGGACGGCCTGGATTACTTGGCCATGGGGAAGTTCTTCAAAGGGCTGGCTTCATCCGGCGCTTGGGCTTGCTTCGATGAGTTCAACAGAATTGAATTGGAAGTTCTCAGTGTGATTGCTCAACAGGTATGTTGAATAATGAAACGGAAACAAAGACGTTGACTCTCTTTCCGTTGAGTGGATCACATTTGACTTGTATATCGCTCAGGAGTGTCCCAAGTAAATATCTTCATTGCTGTCACATAAACCCGCTAGCTTACCACGAAACAAGGTTCTTATTTCTATTGGGCATGTGAAACATTCAGTACTATAGATCTGCAAGCTTCAAGTCTGCAAAAACTCTTGAATTTCAAGACAATCATTCGCTTTTCACCGATGTTTAAATTAATGTTTAGCGGTTTTTCCACTTCATGTTGTTCTGCACTTTCGGCCTTCTCATGCTGCACTGAAACGATGGAAGATTATAGTGCAGTTGGTGATAAGCTAACTATGAGTTTTTCTTTTTTAAAGCCATCTTTCTTCAGATGCTGTGCATTCAGCGAGCGATTCAAATGCACGTTGAAACCTTCATTTTCGAAGGAACAGAATTAACTCTCAAGCCCAATTGCTTCGTTGCCATCACCATGAACCCGGGCTATGCTGGGAGGTCTGAGCTTCCTGATAACTTGAAGGTTAGTCTGGGGGAAGTTTGTAGAACAAGCAAAAAGTGAGAAAAACTATTGCAAATACAATAGTGTTGTTCTACGTCGATTCAACGTCAAAACATAAGAAAACAGTGTAGCCTTTGTTCAAGAAGTAAACCTTTGCTGGAATTCTATCAAGACCTGCTGTGATATAATTAGTCAAGTTAATAGCCTATAGGCGTACAATCGTACATTGTGCGTATTGATCGAATGTATTAGTTCATTAGTCAAAAAGTTGATTGCAGGTGGTCCAAGTTCAGACTTAAAACGGGCAAGTGATGGTTGGTGATGTATTGTCTATGCTAAGCGTAACTTGGATCATAATACATCATGGTATAATGTCCGTACTTTCCGTACCACCGAGAAGCGAGAGCAGTGGCAAAAGACACCAGCTTTCACTGTATCTCTCATCTTCATTAACTTACATCTTGATGGTCAGGTCCTTTTCCGGACTGTCGCCATGATGGTTCCGGACTACGCTCTGATCGCTGAGATCTCTTTGTACTCCTGCGGATTTCTGGATGCGAGGAATCTTTCGGTCAAAATCGTGATGACCTACCGGCTCTGTTCGGAGCAGTTATCTTCCCAGTTCCACTACGACTACGGAATGAGAGCGGTCAAAGCTGTGCTGGTTGCGGCTGGCAATTTGAAGTTGAAGTTTCCTGATGAAAATGAAGACATCTTAGTGGGTTTAGTTTAAGGCGTTTGGTTCGTTGAAAGTTGTACAAAAATCACGAATTTTTAGTTGTGTCTTGAACAATATGATGTTGCAGCCTGTGATGCGGTTATGATACAGCAACGTAAACTCTTCGCCAAAGCGTTCAAAAAAGGTTGTGTATAAATTGGACAACAAAATCAACTTTGCATGAGATTGATAAATGAATGTCATTATTATGATGATTATTATTATCATTATTGTTATCATTCTGAACCATCGTAACTTTTCTCCAGCTGCTTCGGTCGATACAGGATGTAAATCTTCCGAAGTTTCTATCCCACGATATTCCTCTTTTCCGTGGCATCACCTCCGATCTCTTTCCTGGCATTGACCTCCCGGAAGCGGATTACGAATTATTCCTGGATGCTGTTAGAGCTACTTGCAAGACCCACAAGGTTCAGCCTGTTCCAGTCTTCTTAGAAAAAATCATCCAAACTTACGAGATGTTGGTTGTTCGTCACGGGTGAGTGAAGACAAGTATTATACATTTTTTCAATTTATAAAAAGGGCGTGTTTTTATTAAACTAACCCTTATTATCAAAACTGTTGTTTTGTTCCTTCACTTTCACAAAGAATTGATCTACATCCACTAACGATAGTCACTTGATCGTATTTGCAAGCAACAATCGTATGCCATGGTGAATTGACAACTGCATGTGTTTTTTCACTGCTTTGTGTGTGGTGTTTTCTTCCCAGTTTCAAAGTTTCGAAATATTAAATAATTCTTCTCAAGCATTCGGAATATTATGTTGAAATCAACCACCCATGAAAAACTATTAACAAAAGATTAAAAGAACAGTTAAATAGATCCTTCTGCATTGATTTTTTCCCTTCAGGTTTATGTTGGTTGGTGATCCGTTCGCCGGAAAGACGAAATGTCTTCACGTCTTGGCCGACACTTTGTGCCTCATGAACGAGAGAGGACACAACGAAGAGGAGAAAGTGATCTTTAAAACGATTAATCCCAAATCCGTCACCATGGGTCAATTGTTTGGTGAATTTGACCACGTTTCACACGAGGTAAGCAACACAGATAGGTCATTTCAATGCTGATAGTGATAGCGTCCTTAACAGGCTTTCCAACATTGAACTATGTATTTTTCTTGTAATTTAAGCTGTTGAGACGTCGGAGAGTTAGTATTCTTGCATCATTTATCGCGCCATTGCTGTATAAAAAATTTAAACTTTTTCGTTTTGTTTTTCACACAGACAACCACTTAGTCTAATATAGATTCACACCAGATTTATACGGATCTGACTCGACAAGCTCTCGAGCCTAAAACTAATACTTAACCAAAAAATGCTTTTCTTTCTGTTTTTTACCAAGACAACCACTTAATTTAGTACAGATTTATACCAGGTCGAGTACGGATCTTACCTTAGAACCTTTTTTGTGATATATTTTCAGTGGACGGACGGGAACGTTGCTAACACGTTTCGAGAATTTTCAAGTAACGATTCTCCTGACAGGAAATGGGTCGTTTTTGACGGGCCCATCGACACCCTGTGGATTGAGAGCATGAACACGGTGCTTGATGATAACAAGAAGCTCTGTCTCATGTCCGGAGAAATCATCCAAGTGTCTAACCAAATGAGCCTTATCTTTGAAACGCAAGATTTATCACAGGCGTCGGTATGTTGGGCCTTTTTAAACTGAGTTTCAGTTGATCTCTTGGAGATGAGATTCAAAGATCAAAAATATTTGAAAGGAATTGCAAATTTTGCAAGACAGTTTTTTATGCGTACAGTACTTTACTTTTAGACAGAAAACTTTCATTATAGTTATGCAAAAAGCGAATTTTTTTTTCGAATACTCGATTTAATATTTTTCCCTCTGTTTGTAACGCTAAATATAAAGCTCGTGAAACCGGTCCCACTTACCAGCAAGCTTCCATTAAATCATTAAATAAACGAATGCAGTGTTTCAATTCATTTAATTACCTCCATTGTCAGCCGGCGACGGTTAGCAGATGTGGGATGATCTACCTGGAGCCGTCATCCCTCGGCTGGAAGCCGATGTTCATCTCATGGTTGGATGAGCTGCCTCCCGCACTGGGGAGCGACAACAGAGCGTTGATTGAAGAGCTCTTCGATTCGTTTGTGCCATCGTGTGTTCGTTTCGTTCACAAGAATTGCAAGGAGGTAATGCTGTGTAACTTTTGAAAAAATATGACATTTCTAATGCTGCTTTCACTAAAACAACGTCGAAAAACGTCTAATTATGGTGATATCGAGTTGTAATATCACCATGAGATTCAGTTTGAAGGTAGCTGCAGTGATATTATTGTAATACCCCTGTGTCTGCAGTTACCTTTAAACTGAAAGTAAACTACGATTGGTTACAATGTTTGCGTTTCTGTTTCAAATTGCAGGTGATTGCAACACAAGAACCGAATCTGATTCGCAGCTTGATGTACATGTTCGAAATGTTGCTTTGCGAACACGCTAACGCTGAAAACGCGAGGCAAAACAAAAATATGAAGATATGGGTTCAGGTTAGCTTTGTTCTGTCAAATATCCAGTGAGCTAGGATAATAAAATATCCTTTCTGCTTACGCCAGGAAATGCTTATCTTCTGGCTAACTGTAGGTACTTTTTAAAACTAGTTCATATAGCAATAGCATAGCGCACTTGCAGACGCTTTGAACGACCGTCGAAGACTCTGTCACCGAGTTTGATAAAGTAGAGTCGCCACATTCAAGTGTTATTGCTTGTCAATTTTATTATTCTGTGTATTTGGTACAGAACGGCGAACTGTACTGAAGTTCAAAGCGCATTCCGTTTGTCTTTCGTAATCCTATAATTGTCGATTTAAGGGTGGACCAGTTCAGGTGTGGTTACAGCGTCCTTTTTAATTTTTAGAGTGTGTTCCTTTTCTCGGTTGTTTGGTCTATCTCGGCTCTGGTAGATTCAGATGGACGTGGGAAATTTAACCATTTTCTGCGGGAGTTGCAAGCCGGAAAGCTGGAAGATGTCTCGTCTTCGATCGGTAAATTCGAAAATGGCATTCCCGAAGGCGGTCTGGTCTACGACTACTACTTCCAGCAGAATGGTCGCGGAAAGTGGTTTCCTTGGACTGAGCTCATCAAAGAACAAGACTTGACCGTGGACCAGGACATCAATGTCCAAAACATCATCGTCCCCACCATGGACACGGCTAGGTTTGCGTATCTCTTGGACTTATGCATCCACAACTCGAGACCACTTCTGTTCGTAGGCCCAACCGGAACAGGTTTGCATGTTTTTACTTTTATTTTTGGTTTTGTTGCACGCTTTCTGCTTGGGACAGTGGCTCTTAACCTTTTTCCTTGTTTGCACCACCTTGAAATTACTAACCAGTTCTCGCACTTTCAAGGTGGTGTATACAAGGAAAAAAGTTAAGAACCACTGAATTACTAACCAGTTCTCGCACTCCCTTTTAGAACGACTAAAAAGGAATAGTCACCGACAATTTAGGATATTGGTTAAAGCGCGGAAACAAACATGGCTTCTAACGATATTTTATTTGATTTTCATACTGCTTGCAGTGGCAACAATCTTATTGATTCTTCAACAGGCAAGAGCGCTTACGTCAAGGACAAGCTGATGAACAACCTCCCCAAAGACAGATACCTTCCCGCATTCGTCAACTTCTCCGCCAAGACCACGGCCAATCAAACACAAGCGTTGATCATGTCCAAACTGGACAAACGAAGAAAAGGTAAGAAAATTTGTTGGCCAACTGTCCGCGTATTGATATAATCTGTCGGTCGCTGCAACAGATGGAGTGTTTTGACTGTTGGACAATTTAATGTACTGCAGAACAATTTTCCCTGTGAACCAGCTGACTGCAGTCATTGTGACCCTTTTAGCACTCAGTTAATTTTTGCTTTGAACTTTGCTTGGTAATTAAAGAAGAAAAAGACTAATAACCAGAGTAGGAATTAAACCCACGTCCTTGAACTTGCTACCTCCCTAACCCTCAAAACTCTAGGTCACGCTGCCGAAACATTCACTTAATTTAGTTTTTTTCTCATCTTACATTTCATTGTATTTGATATTAGATCTCTTCAAATGTTACGTCATCGAACGTTAATTTAGAGTTTTAGACCTTGCGCATTTAGGCAGGTTTTTATTCTAAGGCATGAACTTCAATCTGACGCAGGTGTGTACGGGCCACCAATGGGAAAGAAATGCGTGATATTTGTCGACGACATGAACATGCCTGCCAGGGAAGTGTACGGGGCTCAGCCTCCAATTGAATTGCTGCGACAATATTTTGATCACGGAAATTGGTAAATTGCCTAAAAGTGTTTTAAAACTTCAGTTTGCTATTTCATCCCTATAGTTTATAGTTGCCGTGTGACGAGAAGTCATTTTTGCTGGTAGGTGTCACCAGCTTTTATTCCCTGAGACTTGTTTTGACCTGGAAAGATGGCATGTCTCTGTGTACGTTCGCGCACTCCATCTATCAATCGGCCCAGAAATCCAATTGCGTTAATACTATCCCATAATTACAGTATATCCATTTAAGTTGAACTCAGCAAAATCCGTTCCTCTTGTATCCATCCTACATCTGACAACATACATGAATCGCTGTAAAAACAAATTTTGTTGCCTGTAGACCGGTTTACTTACGACTCTTTGTGAGAATAGTTGCCAGGATCTATACCAGGGGTGGGGAACCTACGGCCCGCGGGCCGAATGCGGCCCGCGTAACTGTTCCATGTGGCCCGCGTCAAAATTTCTTTACCCAAAATATATTGAAACAACAACTCAACCTCAAAAAAGAGTAGGCTCTGCAGTCTGCATTCTCGGTATATTGCGAATGGCCTTCTATGACTAGTTAATCCATCATAGAAGGCCATTTGTAACAACAATGTGTATGTCACAATGTGACCAGTTATTGTTAATCGGTCAGTTATGCCATTCGTGAAAAGTGTTTTGCAGAGTAGCCTTCTGCTCAAATTTCAAAATTTTACGTTGTATAATGGCTTCTGGAAAGAAAAGAAAGATTGGTGATGAAGGCAGAATGTTCCAGAAAGATCGGACAAAATTTCGAAATTTTTAGTGGCCCGCGTGTGTTATTTCTCATTTTATGTGGCCCGCAATACTAAAAAGGTTCCCCACCCCTGATCTATACGGTGTGCCCATCAAGTGCATCGCCCGCGTTGGGCCATATAACTACGGGGGTCATATAGCTGCAAAAACATTTCAAAAAGTGTTTCCTATTTTCTTGTTTTTCATGTTTATTCGAAGATGAAGCCTCAGGTTAGTTAAGACCTCGTTCGATCAGATCTTTCAAGATTTGTTGAACTTTAAATTCTGTACATGTTCTTATGGCTAGCGTGGAAGCCACGCTGTTGTGGTTAGCGAATCGCAATTGCTCTCTGTACTAGTGAGTACTCAGCCTTGTGCTGACAGCCAAGAAGAACCCTCCCTTCTACACAAAAAGACCTCAAATTAATATTCAATTTTCTTGGAATATTCTTCTTGGAAATTGTAATAGTAAACTCCTCTTGATCATCTCATGAACCTTAATTTACCAGGTACGACTTAAAAGACACCACTCGTCTCGCCCTTGTTGATGTGTTGATCGTTGGTGCAATGGGACCACCGGGTGGCGCTCGTAATCCGGTGACGCCACGGTTTACACGTCATTTCAACGTTGTATCAACGTTGGAATTTAAAGACGAAACGATGATAAAAATATTCACCACATTAATGTCTCTCCATCTGAGATCGAATGAATATCCCACCGACCTTCTGGCGGTTTCCCAGCACATTGTTGCTGCAACAATGCATGTGAGTGCTTTCATAAAACGTAATTCCTGTTCTAGTAAAATCAATTCCTTTAACTATGCGTTTGTCCTTTAGATAACGCCTACCAGGTATCAGAGAATGTCATAGAACAATAGTTTTGTGAAAGGTTTTCTCCTGTTTTTTTTTTTTTTGAAAACTAATTCTAAGCAAAATACATCATTTTTTAAAGAACCTTTTATATTTAATATCTACGTATGCGACAACGATACAAGCCACAATCGAAAAGTTATTCAGCTGTGCAAGAATTTGCTAATTTATTTTTAAACCGACCAGCTGACCAGGCAGTCACAAGCTTCACACAGTTGGCGACAACATAAATTGCTTTAAGTTTTGGTGACAAGTAAACATTTCAAAAGAGACTGAGTAGAACTTGTTTCTTTGATTTGGTTGGTTTTGAATCTTTATCCTCGGGCTGGCAAAGCCTTGATTGGTTATTCCTGGTAGTTTCGCATACTTGTAGAGGCTTTTGACACAGGGCCGGTTACCGAGATTGACAGAGTGAAGTTTTCGATTGTTGAAGTGTTGGTGCCGGGGAATTATTCCATCCATTAGGTGCCGCTGAATGGAGAGCGTCCTTGGAATGCGTTGCTCAAGCTCACACCCTGATAGTCGAACCAGCGCCGCTTGATCTTGAAGCTTCTTCATTCATGAAGTCACGCGCTAACCAAATGCGGAGCAAATCGCCAGTTGAATACCATTTGGATGTTCAATCGGAGTAAAGCATATCACAGTGTTCAATAAGCAACTTGTCTTGCCTACAGTGCAGAAGCAAGCTTTTACGCAAAGGTTAACACAGACACGGATTGCCAATAAAATTCTATCTTCACCACAGTACGATAGCATGTGATGTGCATCTTGGTTTATATTTTATTCCTGACTGAGCAGATATACAAAGAAGCTATGAAGCATTTACTTCCCACACCAACCAAGTCCCACTACACCTTCAACCTTCGTGACTTCTCGAGAGTCGTTCTCGGATGCCTACTGATTAAGAAGGAGAGCATCGAAAATAAAAAGACCTTCATCCGGTAATTCCAATACTGAAGTTTACATATTTGACAGATGCATTTTTGTAGTTAGCCAAGTTCTGTCTAGCCGTAGTTTGGACCTGGGCGTCTTTGCAGTTCACAGCTTATGCGGAAGCTTTCTGAAGCTTCGTCAATTTCTTTTTGTAAAGTGAAACGACGTGCTTGCCATGACGCTTCAGCTTTAATTTACTGACTCTTCTTTTGATATATATATGTTACAGTTATTTACTTAAACTTTAATTACCGTATTTCCCGAAGAGACATCTATATTGTGAAAGAGAACTGTTCGTTCTTGACTCCATCTCGAAAATGAATTTTTAAAGCCTCTGCAGGCTTGTCTTGTCAATTTTGGTGCAAACGCAAGTGAGTGAGGCAAGGAAAGCTCAACCACACTTCACTCACAAGACAACCGTTTCAATTTGTGGGGCCCGAGAGGTGGTAACTGATTGTGGCTAATTTCCAGGTTGTTCGTCCACGAAGTGTTTCGTGTGTTCTATGACCGCTTAGTGGACGACGACGACAGAACGTGGCTGTATGAGCTGACCACGCAAATGGTCAAGGAATATTTCAAAGAAAACTTTAAGACGCTGTTCCAGCATTTAGCGCAACCACCTGAACCGGTTAGTTGGCATCTGCACTGACACTGTCTGCTTTGTAAAGCGTTGAGGAGCAACGCATATCTGTGATAAATACAGCGCTATATATTTCATTATTCACTTACTGAAACTGTATTGCATGCCGTCACGAATGATGCAGCATAAACAATCATTATAGAACATTTTCAAGGAGAAAATTTCTTAACTTCTTTTGATCCAGGTTTGTGAGGATGACATGCGGTCTCTGCTGTTTGGAGACTACATGAATCCCGACGCCGAGGGCGACGATCGTCTGTACGCCGAGGTCCAATCGATCGACGAATTTTCTCGCGTCGTGCAGCTCAGTTTGGACGAATACAACCAGACGCACAAGGCTCAGATGAATCTGGTTGTTTTTCGGTGAGAGCTTTTGTGAATTACTTGTATAAGGTTTGAGGTACTTTCTATACCCAGGTGGGCTTTTGCAGCAATTTGCAAGAGAGTCTTCAAGTAAAGAAAGGCAACGTTTTGAGAGGTTAATGTCGAGATAAAAAGTTAAAATTTTTTACAGTATTAAAAATTTTACAAAATAACTCATTGAAAAGACTCATTAATATCGAGTTTTTCGTTCGTGAATTTAACAGAATGCTGTTGAATTTAGCAGAATTTAACAATTGGGTTGGTTTGCATTGGGGAAGAGAAGTGATCACACGTTTTCCTTGGGCCTCAAATGAAAACTAGGAAGCATTAAATAATCACTGTAACCGGTGCTTCGTCATTGCCTTCAGATATCTGCTCGAGCACTTGTCTCGGATATCTCGTATCTTGAAGTCCCCGGGTGGGAATGCATTGCTGGTAGGTGTTGGTGGCAGTGGACGTCAATCCCTCACCAGGCTGGCGGCCGCCATGTCCGGTATGAACTTGTTTCAACCGGAAATTTCAAAACATTACGGAGTTCCTGAGTGGAAAGAAGACTTAAAGGTGCAAATATATATAATTTGTGTGTAGAAAATAAGTGCTTGTATAAAACTTAGATCTTCTGGTAGCTGTATTCGTTGCTGCAGATTGCAGTCCTCGACATCACTCTGTCAGCAGGATCTTTTTATTTCACTCCTATTATATCCATCCCTGTATAAAACTTAGATGCCTTTATAAATCGTAAAACTTAGTGTCATCGCTGATTTGCTGCAAGCTGCAGTGTTTTGAAACTTCGACTTCTTTGAAACTCCATGGCATCGAAACAGTGACAGACTTCTGTTATCTGGGTGATCGGATAAATGGAAGTGGTGGATGTGAAGCAGCGGTGACAACAAGGGCAAGATTGGGCTGGGCAAAGTTCAGGGAATGTGGGGAAATGTTGCATGGCAGAAAATTTTCACTAAGGATGAAAGGAAAAGTATATCGGAGCTGTGTGCGGCCTGCAATGCTATATGGTAGCGAGACATGGGTATTGAGAGAGAGTGAACTGGCAATCCTGAGAACGGAAAGGTCAATGGTGAGAGCAATGTGTGGAGTGAAAACGAGAAGGGAAAAAAGGACTGAAGAATTGTTGGATATGCTAGAGATGAGAGAGACCATAGACCAACTGGCAAGGGCAAATAGAGTAAGATGGTATGGACATGTGATAAGGAGGGAGGAAGGAAGTTTTCTTAGAAAGGCACTAGATCTAAAGGTGGATGGGAAGAGGAAACGCGGTCGTCCAAAAAGAACGTGGAAACAACAAGTGAAGGATGAGTTTAAAAAAGTCGGACTGAAGGAGGAAGATGCAAGGGACAGGGTGAAATGGAGAAAAGGGATTAAGACAATTGCTGTGCGGAAACAATCGGCCACCCCTACTAGTGGGGAACAAACCGACGATGGATTATGATGATGATGATGACTTACGTTTGATTTCGGTTTCCAAAGTATTCTTGATAATACACTACTTTATGAACTCCATGAAACCTCAATTGTGTAACTTGCTTGCTTGTCCGTGTTCTAGTTGCTTCTACGTGGGGCCGGAGCAGAAGGGAAGAAGACGGTCTTTCTAATCACCGACACCCAAATCAAAGATGAATCTTTCCTGGAAGATGTTGACAGTTTACTCAACACCGGGGAAGTTGCAAATCTGTTTGCTGTGGACGAAAAACAAGAACTTATTGAGGTACTTTTTTATGAAATAGTATTTCAGTCTTCATACTGCTGCGCAAAGGCTGTCTGCATTTTAAAGCTCTCAACCAACCGCGTATCTGCGATAAACGCCACACTATAGAAAACGCTCATTACTGACATAAAAAGAACGTACAATCTGTTGATTTTCTGTTCTTCCTGAAGTTTGAATTTAATCTATTAGGTAAAAAACTGTTTCTCGGATTGAACCTGACGACTAAAATTGATCTTTCCAGGCTATCCGACCAGCAATGTCCCACGAAGCTGGCAACCACGCTGATTTCAGTCCCCTCGCAATGTTTGCTTATTTCATCAATCGTTGTCGACTTAACCTGCATATCATCATCGCCTTTTCTCCTATCGGTGACGCATTCAGGAACAGGCTTCGTCAGTTTCCTTCCCTCATCAACTGCTGCACCATAGATTGGTTTCAGGTGTGAAAAGATCATATTTCATGTTTAAAACTAAGGTTTCACTTCAATATGTTCACGATAAACTGATGATGGTGATGGTGGTGATGATGGTGATGGTGATGATGGTGGTGATGATGATTGTAATGGGTAGCAAGCTTTTGACCCTGAAATTATCTGTGTGGTTATATTTATCTATATGTTATCAAAATTGGCCTATAATATCAACATTTGTCCAACCAATATTTTTCAAGTATTTAAAACTTTCACAATTGTAACGCCACTTATCATTATTGTTACTTGATGAAACTTTCAGCCGTGGCCGGCGGATGCTCTTGAACTTGTGGCGAATAAATTCCTCGAAAATCTTGAATTGTCGGACCTCGAGCGAACTGAGGTTGTTCCGATCTGTCAGTACTTCCACACGTCGGCTCGTAACCTCTCCGAAGAGTAAGTCGGGTTGGTGTCTGGCCTTAGCTTCTCTCATAGTGATGAACTGCGGTTAATCATTTGCAATGGATTGCTTTCTTAGATGAAGCCGTATGCGCTCAAATACAGTTCCCACTGTATTTGAGTTCCCAATACAGTTCCCACAGTTCCCACTGTATTTGCCACTCATGGCTATGAAGCGGTTAAGGGAAACAAGTAATAATTTATCGACACACATTGTTGTAATATTGATACGCATGATTGCATGCGCTTTATCAGATCGTCTAATTTTAGATTTGAGGTATTTTCCTTTTTAGCTCTGTATTACATAATTTTTATCGTATGTTGCAGATATCTGCATGAAATGGGACGTCACAACTACGTCACGCCAACGTCATATCTCGAATTGATCGCGTCGTTCAAGAAGCTTTTGAACGAGAAGCGCGACACTGTTGAGAACGCAAGGACACGATACATTGGGGGACTGGACAAGCTCTTGTTCGCTTCAACACAGGTTTAGTTTTGAAGCCGATCGATGTCGAATTGATATAAACCATGCTCTGTGAGATCTATTAACACTTGTAATTAAGCTTAACGAAGCTGTTTTTGGTTTTGCAATTTGAGAGAAGATAAAACAGTATTTACCGTCTTTAAATAATGTTACACAAGCAAATGCAGACAGTGAGATTTGAAAAGCGAATATTGCATAGTTTGGTTTTGAGTAGAAAGATGACTGTTTGTTTTTTTGAACCAAACAACCCGTGTGGTGTTAAACTCTGCCACACAGCTTCTTGTTCTTCAAAAGATTGATCATGTTTGATCAGCTGTGATCTCCTATATAAACTGCTTCCATTTTGTTCTGTCTTCGTAATAGGACATAGTCTGGAGGTATGAAAATTATGGTGGTAGAGCCTCCAAAGTTCTTTCCACCATCGCAGTATCTCGCTAACTGAGATTACATCGATTTACAAAGCTTACATCCCGAAATTACATTGTAGGTGGAAGAAATGCAGAAGGAGCTGCAAGAACTGCAGCCCCAGCTTATTGTGACAGCTGAAGAGAACGCCAAGATGCTTGTAGTAAGTTCCTATCCTTCAGTCCTTCAACTAGTCTCTGATTCTTATAAAGCTTCAGTCTGCAAAAAATATGAAGTCTCTTGCAATATTGACAAGAAAAATAAAATAAATTGCCACTTCACTTTGATGTTATTTTAGTATTTCTTAAACTGAGATTGTTTTACCATGACGTGTTTGTTGTATGACGCCACAGTATTTTATGACATCGCAATGTTTCATAGCATCATTTTAATGTGAGATTTGGTTTACTTATTTGACTTCATTTGCCTAATGCGTCATCGCTGGACCCTGACGTACTTGATTTTGATTGACAGGTGATAGAGAAGGAGACCATAGAGGTTGAAGAACGAACAAAGACAGTGAAAACTGATGAGGTCATCGCCCACGATCAGGCCGCGGAGTCGCAGCATCTCAAAAATGAGTGCGAGAGCGACTTGGCTCAGGCAATTCCTGCACTTGAAGCTGCCATGCACGCTTTAAAGACTCTAAAAGTAAATAAAAATTTACTATTTTATAGCAATCCACAACTTATAGAAAAACAACCCTGAATTTGAGGAAAATTTTTGGTGTTTTCTCTTGAGCTAGGAATTTGTTCTTAGAGAAAGTTTCAGAATTTCAACCATGGTGTTGGTTTGATTGGTTGGTTTTGAATCTTTACCCTCGGACTGACAAAGCCTTAATAATTTATTCCTGGTGGTTTCGCATACTTGTAGAGGCTCTTGACTCAGGGCCGGTTAGCGAGATTGGCAGAGTAAAGTTTTTCGATTGTTGAAGTGTTGTTGCTGGGGAATTATTCCATTCACTAGGTGCCACTGAATGGAGAGCAGTCCTGAAATGCGTTGCTCAAGCGCACACCCCGAGAGTCAAACCAGCACCGCGTGATCTTGAGGCGGGCGCGTAACCACTGAGCCAGCGGGGCGGACAAGCGTGATTTGATGAAACTTCATGCCAGGTGTGTAATTCTTCTCTGATGTAATGTCTCAACATTCCAGCCTGCTGATATCACAATCGTGAAGTCGATGAAGCAGCCTCCTCATGGTGTGAAGTTGGTCATGGCCGCCGTGTGCGTCATGAAGGACATCAAGCCGGAAAAAGTCGCCGACTCTTCTGGAAAAGGAGAGAAGATCTTCGACTACTGGGGTCCGAGCAAGAAGTTACTCGGAGACATGAACTTCTTGCAAATGCTTCAAACATACGACAAAGACAATATACCAGTAAGATGTTTGAACATGCATTAAGTGTGGCGTTAGTTTCCATAAAGTAGTGCCCGCTTATAATATACGAGTCTACTGCATCAGTGAGGCTTAACATAATAATTACAAAATAAAAAGTAGCAACTGGTGATATGTGGTGTTGGTGCGTGAGACTATGGTCTGAAATGTTTACAAAATACTGGACGCGCTGTGAAACCTGAGACTGATAAAATGATGGAGGGCATGTATATAAGAGCACTGTGTGAAAAGAATACGAGTAGAGAAAAAAAATGTTAGTCGATACCCTAGAGATGAGGGAGAGTATAGAAACCAACTTGCAAGGGCAAATTGAGAGATTACATTGGCTTTTGCTGAGAAGGGAGGGTGTTTTCTTAAAAAGGCATTGGATTTGGAGGCCGTATGGAAAAAACGTCGAAGTCTAAAAAGAACATGTAAAGGATGAGGTAGACAAGACCAAGCAGGAAAAGAAAGATGCAGTAGACAAACTGAATGGAGAAAGTAGTTTAAGATAATCACTGTATGGAGGAAAACTTTCAAGGAAAAACTTTTAAGGAAACTTTCAGAAGCTACTCATACAAACAGAATTTACTTTATTTTATCTTTTATCTAAATTTCCTCTGCTTGACATTTTGTTTATCATTGAGAGCACTTTTATTGCTTTCCCTTTCAACACTGTTGGTATTGCGCACATGTTTTCATTTTGTGTACTCAAGGTTGCTGTGATGAAGAAGATCAGAACTGAATACCTCAACAACCCAGACTTTGACCCGCACAAAGTGGCCAAGGCGTCGTCTGCCGCTGAGGGTTTATGCAAATGGATTCTGGCCATGGAAGTCTATGACAGGGTGGCTAAGGTAGGCTGACTGTACTTGCTGTGACAGAAGAAACATTGGACATTTGTCCTTTGTTTTGTCATTTGTCTAATAGAATTTTTATGCATGTTGAATGTTGATGATATTGGAGTTTGCTTTGTTTGTTTGTATTAAGTATTTTTCAAATTTCTTTTTTTACATGTGCTAGCTGAAGATGCTATTAAGTATTACTGTAGCAAAATCGATTTTTAATAAGTTACTCTAAGAGGTTAGATTGTTATGCAAATGCCAGCATTTGATGAATGCAAAATAGCAGAAATAATAATAGTAATAACAATACTATAATAACCTAACTTTTAGTTTTACGGTTTTGGAAATTTTTTGTTTATTTATATTTGGTAATTGTTTGTTTACCGTGAATGCTTTAAATTTTGCAGTTTTGTTGCGTCACTAGTTGCACAAATTTCGAAGACTTTCACAAACCGTTAACCACCGTCTCAAATTGTTTTCCAAAAGTCTTATTCTTTTATTCTTCGTCTTGAAAGGTTGTGGCGCCGAAGAAAGTGAAGCTAGAAGAAGCAGAGCAGTCTCTAGCCGAAACCATGAGGGTGCTCGGAGCCAAGCGAGAGGAATTGCAACAAGTCCAGGACAAACTAGCTAATCTAAAGTTCAAATTCACTGCCGCAACGGACAAGAAAAAGCAGCTGGAGTTCCAGGTCAGTAAAATTGTCTCCTGTGTTTGTTAGTTTGACGTTCTCCATTGAAAGTGGTGAACACTTTTTATCTCCACAAAATTCTTTCGTTTTTGCAAATATGAAAAAAGATATGAAAAAGATATGATATGAAAAATTAGTGCCTCTGTCTTATGTTTATCTTTTTGGACGCGAAAACTCAACCAGCCTGAGATCGTCCGACATAACTTTTCCAGACCAAACTCATATTTGCATTTGATATTATTTGAAAGAAAATATTTGGATTGAGCCCGACCTGACATGGAATTGAACCCAGGTCTTTCAGAAGTAAAAAAAATCCTGCTGTAGCTCAGCTGGCCGCTTGTAATGTCGGTCAAGTTGTGCATCACCGTTACTTTATGACGTCAATTTTCGTCATTTGTCGACGTCATTTTGTGACGTCTCTTCCAGGTTGACTTGTGCTCGAAGAAGTTGGATCGAGCGCAGACGCTGATCGGAGGTTTGGGCGGTGAGAAGGTGAGATGGACGCAAGCCGCAGAAGATCTCAAGACTCAATATGACAACCTCACTGGTGAGTAGTAATTCTATTGCATCACTCTTACGACCGAACTTGCTCGTGGGATAAATTTGAGACATTTTACAGCCAATGTTGACATGGTTTTGTGTTTTTTCTGTCATGATTGCTTCTGCCAACGGAAAAATATCAAAAGAAACAGTGTACAAAGATAAATTGGGAGCCATCGGACATGTACAGAGAATTGTACGTGGTATTTTTTCATCGTTTTTTTTTCGTAAGTTTTCTCTCAGCCGAATGACAGCCTATCATTCTCTCAGGCGACGTTTTGATCTCCTCTGGTGTTATCGCTTATCTTGGGGCCTTCACTGCTGCCTTCCGAAAGCGATGCACTGCTGACTGGACCAGTATTTGTAAAGTAAGTTCGTTGAAAAAATAAATTATTTTTATGTAAATTATTCATGAAATACAATTTTTGTAAAGAGGTGACTTTCTTCAACCATAGACAGATATGGTTGTTTGATTTCATCTGTCTATTCATGAAATTGTTGCAGTTTTACTGATGAACATAAGCGATGACGTAGACGGTGATGCCTCTTGACCTCTGACCCCTGTTCTCGATGTTATTGAAAATTAAAAGTTGCACAAGGATCCATCGTTTAAGATGATTTGATTCTATTTGAATAAGATATTGAAGAAGCCAACTGTTGATTTAAACAGTGGCGAGTTTCATCAATAAATTATACAAGTTTTTACACCTGACTGAGTTTATTTACTTGTTATATTGATGTAAACTGACGTTTCATTTCAGTCCCATAACATCACCTGCTCGGACGTGTTCAGTTTGAGTTCGACGCTGGGAGACTTGATCAAGATAAGAGCTTGGAACATTGCTGGTCTTCCCACAGACGGTTTCTCAATCGACAACGGGGTCATAGTGGATAACTCACGCCGATGGTGAGTTGGTTTGAACTATGAGCCTTTC
The DNA here is from genome assembly GCF_918807975.1 of Aplidium turbinatum. Lineage (NCBI taxonomy): Eukaryota > Metazoa > Chordata > Ascidiacea > Aplousobranchia > Polyclinidae > Aplidium > Aplidium turbinatum. The sequence goes on along the minus strand of NC_137484.1, from coordinate 19,168,015 downwards.
TCGTTGATCGAATCGCAAAGTCAAGAAAATATTTTGAAAGTTGTAAAATTGTTTTCTTCCGTTTTGATGATATCATTGGTCAATACATAATATGCAAAAAAATATTTTTTTAACTTTTCTTGACGCTTTGGAATATCTCTGTTATTCGTTGTAAGAAAATTATCCCTTTATGCTTCTTTTTGAGCATAACTGTATTGCTTATGCTTGCAATAGTTTTCATTACGTCATTATTTGCTTTATTTATCCGCCACACTTTGATGACCAGTTTGTGAAAATATCCATTAGCGCCACTATGAATAGATGCGCAATTCAAAAAGGGTTGCCGTTTAATGAACGAAAACACAGAACGAAGTAAAATAGTAATTAGCTATGTCAATAAATGAATAGCTTTTCAATTTGGAATGACTAAAACAGCATGTCTTACTTTGATTGAAGGCCCCTCATGATAGACCCCCAAGGTCAGGCGAACAAATGGGTGAAGAACTCCGAACGGGATAACAAGCTGAGTGTGATCAAGTTAAGCGACATGGACTACATGAGAGTGATGGAGAATGCCATCCAGTTTGGAACTCCGATCCTCTTGGAGAACGTTGCCGAAGAATTGGATCCATCTTTGGAACCCCTTCTCCTCAAACAGACCTTTAAGCAAGGTCAGAGTCCAACATGAGTTTTGATTGTGTGCTGTGGATAGTTTGTGTTCAGTGTGTAAGTTTTTACCTTCAAAGATTTTGTCACTGATTTGTTGTATTGTGGACATCTTACTTTTGCTGGATTAGCTATTGGAGACCTGAAGAACTACCTGCTGAGTTGAACAAGTCACAAAATGCAACTTTTGAGAAAAAGCAAGTTAAGCTTTTTCAAAGTTATTAAATTTTTCTTGTCTATGCAAACATCAGCGTGTGTTATAGCGAAATTAAGTCGTTTTTTAAATCATACTTTGCTCTGGGACGTGCATTGACCATCATACAACACTCATACACAACACATTTCTGGCGATAACCTAAATTTCCACAAAATGTCACTTTATTAGTTTTCATGCTCAGGTCTTCAATTTCTTTAAGTCAAAAATGAAGTCCCGGAAAAATAAATTATACAAGTTTCCAAACCTGGCTGGTTTTGTATGTTATTTCTCCACGAGTTTTCCAATTTCCGTATTTTCCAGGCGGTATACTGTGTATCCGCTTGGGTGAGAACGTGATCGAGTACAGCAACGACTTCAGGTTTTACATCACGACCAAACTGCGCAACCCTCACTACTTACCTGAGCTTGCAACGAAGGTCTCTTTGCTTAATTTCATGATCACCCCTGAAGGGTTGGAAGACCAGTTGCTTGGAATCGTAGTTGCGAAAGAAAAGTAAGCCACGTCACTTGCGTACCGTTGATTAACTTAACTCTAATGAACCTTTTATTCGTCGCAACAATTTAATGACTGAAGTGAAGTCATGGCTTATTTGAACCCATAGATTGCGTTGCTAAAATAGCAATTGGTTTAACGTAATTTATTACACAAAGAAACACAACATAATTAAAATGAACTCAAATTATGTTTATTTGTAGTACAAAAAAGGGAACTAAATGCTTTCAATTGACCCTCTATATCCCAATGTTGCGACTTTGCAACAAAATGTACGGCTAAATATTCTGTGTTGGTTGCGCTACATCTTTTTGAAAAAAAAAAATTCGGAAGGTTTGACTATTTTTCTTGGGCACTACCGGGATTTTAACAAATTTCACGGTTTTCTACAATTTCACAGAGCACAAGTTATATCTTGAGCTTTTTATTAGATTTTTTTTTTACTTTTAAGTTAATTATAACGAATAGACACATGTAACTATTGGTTTACTTCTTACAACTACTGTGTTGCTGCCGCTCAACAGTTTCACTGCTGGAATACAGTTTATATTTACGCTCAGCATTGTAAATTTATCATCAAACTTGATCTCACACTGACAGACGTTTGACCAATTTGTGTCTTTTGCATCAGGCCAGAGCTGGAGGAGGAGCGTAATATTCTCATCCTCCAAAGCGCTTCCAACAAGAAACAGTTGAAGGAGATTGAAGATAAAATTCTCTACACCCTATCCTCCTCCGAAGGCAATATCTTGGAGGATGAAAGCGCCATCCTGGTGCTCGACTCTTCCAAAGTCCTCTCGGATGATATCCAAAAGAAGCAACAAGTAACTTTTTCAGTTGTTTTTGTATCACAGCGAGTCATCTTTACTTCAATTTCACGACTCTCTGAACCACCGCATATCAGTCATCAACGACAATGTCTTTGTTGCTTTTCTTTACTTTTATATATCCACGTGCTATGTAAAGTTGTTGTCGGAAATGCCAGTTAGCGAATAATTTTTCTTGTTATAAGTTTCTTTGAGCAAATAAACATAAGAGAATTGACGATGGTACAACAAACACTAACTCAGTTGTTTTTTCTGCAACAAAAAGCCAATTTCCATCGGAAGTTACACGTGATGGTTCTTTGAAAAGTAGTTTTACAACTTAAACTTTTTTGTATAACATTTCATTAACTTTGTCAGTCAATTGTATTCCTCAGCTATGACTCGCTTGCTTCTAACATTCTGATGTTTCAACTTTAGATTGCCGAGACAACTGAGCAGAAGATAGCCGAGTCACGTGAGTGCTACCGTCCAATCGCAAAACATTCGTCCATATTGTTTTTCAGCATTACCGACCTGCCAAATATCGACCCCATGTATCAGTATTCTCTGTCCTGGTTCGTTAATCTCTATGTCAACTCGATTTCCGACAGGTACGGCGGTTTGAATTCTATTCAACCCAATTATTAAAAGCAATGTTGTTCAAATTTGGCTACCAAACCTTAAATTTATTTTTAAAGTTATAGTTTACATGTTTTTGTTAAAGTTCGTCTGATGCTGCACCGTTTTACTGATAAACGTCCGAATTAAATGTACATTTGTTGCATTCTTTTTAATTTTTACAACTTGTTTTCTTCTCAGCAACAAGTCAAAGATAATAGACAAACGCCTTCGCTACCTCATCGACCACTTTACCTACAATCTCTACTGCAATGTCTGTCGCTCTTTGTTTGAGAAGGACAAACTTCTCTTTTCGCTGGTTCTATGCACTAACCTTACAATGTGAGTGACCTGCAGTGCGCTACGATCATTTACATTATTGCGTTATGCTATGAATTCAATTGACCCGACGCTTAAAACAGGAACATGCAGCTTACTTTTGAGTGGGAACCAAAAAATTACTAGAAAAAAAAAAGTAGCGTAAATTTACTTTTTTCAAGAAAAAGAGGGGGTTGCACCCTCAAACATCTGCCAGATTGGCCCATGAAACAAGAAAAGGGTCCGCAAAGGATACAAACTGATTTAAATAGATTCTACAAGTTAAAACGAAAAAAATCAGCAGCCTCTCAATTACTTTTTTAGTCTGATGATTTTCTATGTTGAAGTTACGAAAAGTAACGTTGTGCCTTTTGCACTTGTTCGCTTTTAACCGATATTTACCTTAACAGGGCAAAAGGCGACCTCACAAAGGAAGAATTTCTTTTTTTCCTCACTGGAGGGGTTGGGCTTGAAAACAAACGAGCCAATCCGGACTCGTCATGGTTGAGTGACAAGTCATGGAACGAAATTTGTCGATTGATAAACCTGCCGGCTTTCAAGGGTTTCTTGTAAGTTGCTCAACGATGTCACTGTCTGCTAATTGCAAAGACATTTCGAAAGCGAAAAGCAATCATGCATTCAATATTCCCAATATGACGTCACTGTCTTGATTTTCTTCACTGCCCATGTGCAGAAAAATGTGATATTCGTCACCCATCTATGTAACGTTTTATGATGTAAATAGGCTTTAATCCCCCCCCCGAGACTTTACTATAATGTTTGAACTTTCTAATAATTAAACTTGTTTTAGAAAAATAACCAATCGATTGATTTATTGGTTTAGAGCAGGAGTCCTCAAACACCCGGTCGCGACCCACCACCGGGCCCGCGAAAAGGTTGCCACCGAGGCGCGAGAACACACGTCAGAAATGGCCGTTTGAACTGTGTTATATTTAAAGTTGTTCTAGAAAAACAACCAGGCCATTGGTTTAGTGGAACAGGGCAATTGAATGCAATGAAACTATGAAGTATTGAAGCCATATTGTTTTGATGATCCAAGGGCTCACTTCAAAGAAAATCTCGAGGAATGGCGGAAAGTTTACGACATGAAGGAGCCACAGGGCGCGAAGCTTCCGAAGCCCTGGAACCGGAAACTGAATGAATTCCAGAGGATTACGGTCATCAGATGCTTGCGACCGGACAAGGTGGGTGTGCTAACCCAGACAACAAAATCCGTCATTTTTACATTGATTCAACGTCTGCAGACGTTGAATCAATGTAAAAAATGACGGATTTTGCTGTCTGGGAACGTTACTTTTGTTTGTTCAGCGAAAAGACTGTCATGAGGCCCCGGTTGAAGCCACACACTCATTGGCAACCGGGCTGTTCAAACATCAGTTGACTCTTTCGCGCTAGGTGTTTTCCGACAGCTCGATGGAAAAAATCCGAATTGTTCTTCCGGGCTCGATTATCTATACCTGTTTCTTGAACCGGGAAAGTTCCTCAATTACTAATTTTGTATCCAACGACCTTGAAATTCCCATCTATAACCACTAGGATGTTTCATTTTTTCACGATTTTTGAAATTGAAAATGCTTGGGGTCTAATCAGATTGGATTTTGGCCACAAACAGCCGATCCAAAGTATTTTTTCAATCGGACGACTTTTAGAGGGTGCGCGGCCCCCCCAAAGTTTGAAAATTTGAAGCGTGGGAAAATTTGCAGGAAATATGCGATATCTCGGTAACGGAAAGTGATAGGAAGACGTGTAAGGTGTCAACTTGTGCGGAATGGCCAACTTCCTATCTGCGTTTAATACATTTTGCTACCCTATCTGCAACGAAAAAAAAGTTAATTGCAAAAAACTGTTTTTTTCATATTTTTGATATTTTGTTCTACAGAAGCAAAACCCTTGGAACCAGTAACTACAGTGATTACAAGTTATAGAGAGCAACAAACATGTGCTATGGCATAGGGTACAAGTGTGCATCGAATTTTACATGACAATGGACTTCCTTTCACGATTGGCTTAGAATACCGTCATCTCCTATCGCACAGTGTCTCTCACATAGTATGTAAACGTTTCAGCATAAGCTACCAACACAGAGTAATTAAACAAAACAGTTGACATTGACGTAGCTGTGCAAATCAAGAGTCATACACCATGCAAACGCGAAGAAAATCATAAATTCAACAGTATGTACAATACTTGCGGGCTAGAGGTACTCAAACGCAGCTCCAGGAACAGGGATCCCCAGTCATGACCAGTGAAAGCAAAACAAATAAGCAACATCATGTAAAACGAAAAATCGGGCATGTTACCCAAGAATAAAAATTACTGCCGGCATGTAACACTTAATGATTATTCTTCAGCATTGCTTAAATACGACCTCAGTCTAACATCAACTTTGCTTTGTTGATCAGAGTTGTTAATAATCTTCTTTCGTTGTAGCAATTCTATGATCTTCCCTATTTCCCTCTCATTTGATCTATTGTGGTTGTTGACGCTCTTCCAGAACTGCCTGTTCCCAAACAAAACACAGCGTGCTTGCTTGCTTTGAACAGTGAAGAAATGCTTCAGGTTCGATTGTCTTTGTTGCAGCATATTTTCGATGCTTACCTCACTAGGTAGTGAAGTAAGATCTGTCAGTACATTTTTAGAGAAAGGTGGATTGTCTGAATATATGCTTATGGCAACATTTTGTGGAGAAAGCCAGCTTTTTGCATGATCCAGATAGTAGCGCCATACTACAGTCACGAGTGTGGAATCAATTTGCTTCAAAAGCTTGCAGGAGATCTTTTTGGAACAAAGTCAGGAAAGGAGCATCCAGGGCAAAAGGATTGAGATGGATCATAATAAAAGACGGAACATAAACAGAAGCAATGTACGAAACTAAACGTGACAATTTGCTCTTCTCAGCAGACGTTAGATCAAATGGGCTGAAAAGCAGCATTCTAAGGTACCCATTTGCCGTTGTCACCCAACGTGATTGACTTATCTGTTCTTGCTTGTAGGAAAGCAAATGCTTCAAGTTGGCTGGAACATCCATAAACAGTTGACAAGCTAAAACCAACAGACACATTTGGTCACTTCGAAAACTGTTGTCAGAAATTCTTGAGCGTTTTTGATCTGAAAACCATTCAATTTTGCTTCTGAGGTGGAGAGCAGCTATGGGTGTGATTTGGACATCAACGTTGTTCCTGGCGATGAGATTTTCTAAGTTACATTTTGTAATCCACTTAATTTTGTTGAGTAGTGCGCCTTCTTGCATTGCACCTGGACCCTTGCTTTTTCCTTCAACCTAAGCAATTACGTGAGACAAGTAAATTTCATTTACATGAAACATACATTCAAAAGAATGTATTTCATGTCCAATATTCTCGATGATGTAATCAGTCACTCGTTTATTAACACCACTTTTTTTGCCCGTGTTCAATCTCGCTGTATCACTCATGATCGAGTATACTTTGGAAAGATTTTCACCACATGCACCAATAATCGCATTAAAGACAGCTTCACTATTAACAGAAATTTTCTTGAGAAAAGACTTTACTCCGATAACTCTTTCCATAGTTTTGTTCTTTGCTCGATCATGCGTTTGATCCAAAAACACATAACGATCCATACCATTCACATTTCGACCATCATAATGAAGCTGCAGAAAATCGGAAGCAGAGGTGTCATCCTCACATTTTTCTAAACACAGCTTTCTTGTTTTCTCCCTACATCTATATACGGTAGTCGGTGAGGCAGCAATATCGTCACCAGCACATGCAAGCAACTGGTCAGATTGTTGGCGAATAGAAGTGTTTTGCCGGTCAGCTAACATACAGCTTAAAGAACTTACGGCAATTTTTCGTTTTTTTGTGTACATCTTGCCACCTGTTACTGCTTTCTTGGCGAAACCAGGATCAAGAATTAAGCCTTGTGTCTCATCTTCCGAAGACTCACTGCTGGAAACGGTTATATCAGGTGGAATCATATCTGTAGGTCTTCGCCTTAGCCTCTCCTGTGCTACCAGGCTGGAAGTTTCTGAGCTGGTTGAATAAGAGCAAGATGGTTCATCTTCACTTGGTAACTTTTGCTGGTAAGAACTCTGATGACTCAATTTATTTTTGAAGAAAACATCAAAAATATGAAAAAAACATTTTTTTGCAATTAACTTTTTTTCCGTTGCAGATAGGGTAGTAAAATGTATTAAGCGCAGATAGGAAGTTGGCCATTCCGAACAAGTTGACACCTTGCCCGTCTTCCTATCTCCTTCCATTACCGAGATACCACATATTTCCTGCAAATTTTCCCACGCTTCAAATTTTCAAACTTTGGGGGGGCCGCGCACCCTCTAAAAGTCGTCCGATCGAAAAAATATTTTGGATCAGCTATATGTGGACAAAATCCAATCTGATTAGACCCCAAGCATTTTCAATTTCAAAAATCGTGAAAAAATGAAACATCCTAATAACCACTGTTTCACCTCAAAGGGAATCAATAGATTTGTTAGATTCTGCTACGAAAGCTTTGTGCAACGCATTGACGAGCATCGTTTTGAAAATGATGCTGGCTGTGAATGAGTAAAGAAAGGTATCGGAACCAGCTTATTGTTTTAATTAGGTTGGCGGAAAACGCAATGGCGTTATATTATTATTATTATTGTAACTGTCTCCGCCGCCAGTGTAGCCAAATCGTTTGGCATCCGCTGGCTTCGATCAGTCTTTCAACAAGGTAATTTGATAGGATCTCCATTCTGTTTTGTCCTTTGCGATGTTTTGCAATCGATGGAGATGTGGTGTGCTGAGCAGGGATCCCAGGCCAGCTTTTCTGATGTCAGATCTCAGCAGTTGTAATAAATTGGTACGGTGACGTCCGGTTCGGCCTTGGTACTTTTTGCTGCCAATTATTGCAAATTCAAGGGCTTTCTGGGGAGGTGAGTCCTGGTGAAGTCTCAGAATGTGTCCAAACATGTTCCATCTCATGGTGGAGATCTTGCAAGACAATGGTTCACTGTTGCATATTTTGTAGAGATTTTTGTTCGAGATAAGACTGTTTGGCCAAGTATGACCAGTTATGACACGTAAATGTCTTCGATGACAGGCATCCAATCTTTCAAGGCTTCCTTTGGTAACAGACCAGCTATTACAGTTGTAGATCATAATTGGGATGCAGTACGCGTTGTACAATCTTAGTCGCAACTGTAATGGGATTCTCGATCTCTTGCTCCATAGTTTCCAGTGTGATCTGAAAGCGACATTGCCTAAATTGCAGCGGGATTTGACATCGGCAGTGCTGCACAACAATGATCCCAAAAGTTTGTGTGTACGCCATTTTTCGTTTCCTCGAATCGGTAGGCTATCAGCATCAGTTTCATTTGTGTCTGCAAGAAATATGTGGGTGAATTCAGTTTTAGTCTCATTCATGAAAAGATTGTAGTTTTTCAGGTTCTTTGTTGCAATAGATTGTAGCATATCAAGTGGCTGTCTTTCCTCATCCAGAAACTCAACATCGTCTGCATACTCCATTTTCAAAGGCATGCATGTGTCAGATATAGGGGGGTTTGGTCTGGAGGACTGCTCTCGCACTGAGCTCAATGCTGCAGATAGGTAGCAGGTGAAGAGTATTGGGGAGAGGCTGTCTCCTTGAGGGGAACCGATGGTAGTCTCAAAGTTTGCGGACATTTCGTTGTTAATGCGCACATACAGTTTCGTGCCAGCTAGCAGGGTGCGGGTTAGTCCCAGTTCATCTTCATCACAGCCAGCTTGGTCTAAAATTTGAAGGATTTTTTTGCGTTTGATGGTGTCAAAGGCTTTGGACATATCTATTCCCATTTTGTGGAAGTCCCATTTTCTAGCCATTACCACTGAAACGAGCATACGTTGTGCCCAGACAATGTCAGCACAGCTTCTGCCACGTTTGAAACCGCTTTGGAAGGGTCCAGTGAAGCTGTCAATTTTGTCTCTAATCCGATGCAAAATGATGATGGAGAGGATTTTTCTGATGCTATTGAGGAGCACAATGGGTCGAAGATTAGCTGGTGGTCCTTTTGGTTTCTTGGGTTTTGGTATAGCAATTAGTATGCCTTCGCCGATGGTGTATACTGGTTTGTGTTGTTTGAAAGATTCATTAATAGTCTGTGATATTAAACCGGAGGTTATGTCTTTGGAGAATTTAAAGAGTTCGTTGTTGACGTTATCAGGGCCAGCAGCACGACGGTTTTTCAAAGAAGAAATTGCTGCAGACACTTCCTCAGTGGTTATTGGTGTTTGCAAGGGTCTTGCTTCTCCGGTGAATGGTTGTATTGGTTCATCATCTGAATCTGTAAATTGTTGCTGAAACCATTTTCTTACAATCTCTACTTTGCTTTTGTCTGAGAGCACAAAACTGCCATTGACATCTTGAATCATGATGGGGGTAGGAGGCTTTCTCGCTTTAAGTAGTTTTGCTGCTTGAAACATTTTACTGCTGTCTTCAGATGCGGATATTTCTTCTGCCAAAGAGTTGGCTTTCTCTATTGCAACCTCCTTTAATCTTTTGGATATGCTGTGTAGGATGTTTGTACGTTTCTTTCGGAGGTTAGAGCGTTCCATGTTGTTTGTGCTTTGATAAATTTGTAGCCTTAAAGCTTTTTGCTGTTTGGACAGATCTGCTACTTGTTGATCAAACGTATGTTGTGGTGGGTTGCTTCTGGTGATGCCGGCAGCTTTTATGGCTGAAACTTTCATGCAGTCAAGTGGATGGTTTATAGTTGTGTTTGGATCATCGTTGCGGTCTAATTCGCTCAACATATTCTTCAGAATTTTCCTATATGATTGCTGGGTCTTTCGATCATCTTTCAGACGATGGATGTTGATTCTCTGTTGCTTGGATTTCTTTGGATGGCGTTTGTGAATTAAATGAATTTTATCAATTCTTAGTTTCGTGGAAACAAGCTTGTGGTCAGAGTTTAGGTCCGTGCCTGCAAAAGACCTTGCGTTTTGTAGTAGAGGGCGTGCTTTCTGTTGACAGATGACGTAGTCAATTTGGTTGTAAATAGGCTTACTTAACTTGGGGTTGTTTGGATCTTTGATAAATCCCGTCCAGGTAGTGCGGTGTCTGCTTGGGTGTTGAAAGGCAGTGTTGCTGGCAAAGTAACCATTGGCAGAAAGAAAATCCATGAGTGCATTGCCGTTCAGATTGCGTTGGCCAGTGCCGTAACTGCCCAGGCATGCGTTTAGGCCCGTGTCAATGTCATCTTGGGTAAGCTTTCCGAGTTTGGAGTTCATGTCGCCACATATAAAAGTAAGCCAGTTAGCGGGGGTGGTGCTAGCAGTGTGAAGTTCTGCATAGAAATTTTCAAGATTTTCTGGTGTTTCTGCTGCTCTTTCAGAGGTTGGTCCATAGGCGTTGATCAGCCGCATTTTTGTTAGACTACCATTTCGAGTTGGAATAGCGAGGTCCATAGTTGCAATTCTGTCGCTAACGTACTTATAGTTCACAACATGGTTGATCAGTCTTTGGCCAATAATAAATCCCAAGCCATAATGAACTGATTTGTTTTGTTGCAGCAGGACAAGTTTGTGCCCTGTTTGTAGGTTGACTTCTTGGTGGTCCTTGATTTTGGTTTCTTGAATGCATAAGAGGTCAATATTGTAGCTTTGGCAGTCTTTGCCCAGAGTTTGCTTTTTGGTTTCAGCATTAAGGCCTCGTACATTCCATGTGCCGATGGTGATTTCCCATGGTATAGTGCTGGGCCTTGAAGGTGCTTGTTGAAAGTTAGACATCTTTCCGAAGGTGGGCCGAGGGTTTATCCTTTTACCACCCACTCGGTGTTTATGCGGCTGTCAGCCCGCAAGCCTAGACGATGATTAGCTTCCTGAAAAATCAGTACTGACAGGGTGAACCGCGAGAAGGTTATCGTCTTTTCCCACCCGTTATATAGTGAAAAGATTAAACAAGCAGCAAGCGACATTATGTTTGAAGATCTGTTGTTGTCTCAGCGGATGACGCTATGTTTAATAAAACTTGGGTCTTGTTTTGCTTCATGCAGGTCATTCCAATGGTGAGGCAGTTTGTTTTGGAAAAGTTGGGAAGGAAATTTGTCGAGCCTCCTCCGTTTGATCTTGCGAAGTCTTACGCCGACTCCAACAAGACTATCCCTCTGGTATTTGTGCTCTCCCCCGGTGCCGACCCTATGGCAGGTAGGCGACAACACTGACGTCATATTTTGTTCATGTGCTTTGTACGTGGATACTTCCTTCAAGTCCAAAATTCAAATATTCTAGATCGGTAGACCACCGATGCGTTAACGCTGGGCTATATTTGAATTCCACTGAAGTATTCTGCATGGAAGTTAAAAATACTTTGTTTGGTGCAATTGCAGCCTGAGTATTTGGATTTTCATTTTCTGGTCTTGTGATTGGCTTCAGGTTGTCTGAGACAAGCCTCGATCGTTGCTAATGTATTGAGTTTCCGACCAACCACTTTATATATTTTCATCTCCATGGTTCTTTGCTGCAAACACAGCCTACAGTGTTCTGTTACTTACAAACCTTTCACAATGATAACTTTTTACTTTTGAGGGTTTAAAGTGTAATTTTATTTTTTATTGATCTTTATTTTACCAGCCCTGTTGACATTTGCTGCGGACAAAGGCTTTGAAAGAAACAAGTTCAACGCAATATCACTGGGACAGGGCCAGGGACCGATAGCGGCCCAAATGATCGACGCAGCCATGAAGGACGGCACGTGGGTGGCGCTTCAGAACTGCCACCTAGCTGTGTCGTGGATGCCAGCCATGGAGAAGCTATGCGAGGAGTTCAACCCGGACATGATCCACAACGACTTTCGCTTGTGGCTGACGAGTTATCCTTCCGACAAAGTAGGTGTCTGTTGTTTAAGCAAGGATGATGTGTTGATTTATACAGCCAGCCCTCCACCAAAAAAAACTATCAATAGTCCTTTTATGCAATGTGTGTTTTATGGTTTTGATCATGGCTACTATAAATTTATAATGTTAAGGTTGGTAGACATTTTTTAAATATTATTACGTTGAAGATTGAGACTTTATATCTTAGCTTTGATTTTTGTTAAGATTTTTCGACACAAATAAACTGCTGTGAATCCTCATCATGCGAAGCTGGAAAAGAAAGTTATAGGAAAAAAACCTAAGAGGTGTGAAATAAACCTTAAAATTCCCATCTCGCATCTGGCGAACTTTTCAAAGCAGCTTATGATTTTTTTTCTATTAAAATTGTCGACATCAACTGAGCTGACCATCACAGAACATTCAACATGTTACAGTTCCCGGTCACAGTGCTACAGAACAGCGTGAAGATGACGAACGAACCCCCTACAGGACTCCGTATGAACGTCTTGCAATCCTACCTCAGCGACCCCATATCAAACCCAGATTTCTTTTCCGGTTGCGGAATAAAATCTCCGGTATGTTTTGTTTGACCTGTCTTGCAAAATTTGCAAAAACCAAAGGATTTGTTCGAAAATGATCTCAATGTTGATCATACTGATAGAAGTTAATTTAGCGAAGAAACAATAAGCTCGACATGAAAAATAGTTTGGGCAATGTTGCTGATGTGAATTTAATTCTACAGTAGAACCCCGCAAAGCGGAACGGAGTCGGTTTGTGCAGCGGCAGCGTCAAAACAATTCAATTCGCTTCCAGGTGTTTGAAAAGCTTCTGTTTGGACTGTGCTTCTTCCACGCGCTTGTGCAAGAAAGGAGAAAATTTGGACCTCTCGGATGGAACATTCCGTACGGATTTAACGAATCGGATCTGAGAATCAGCGTCCGACAACTCCAGGTATGTCCATTGTCCAGTGTTCGCATCTACTTGTTTTCAACTGTATTCTTTCTTGAGTATTCCAAAAACATAAGCGTGATAGTTCCTAGCACAAAGATGTCTGGACGTCCCAGGAAAACATAGGCTGAGAACATAAAAGATGACAGGAAGCGGTGGCAGATGACCAACACTAAACCGCTGGATCGTGATGAGTGGAAGCTGAGGACCCGCCTTGCCAGACCCCTTCCTGCCCCGACATCTGGGAAATGGGGTGGTAAAAACAGGAAGAAGTCTCATTATCTAAAATCTTAGGTGTAGCTATAAACTAAACAACACACTAGAAATACGTGTCTATAGCTGTCGATTCTTGCTACACACGACCTGGGGGTGGCTTCAGCAAGCAGGGTAGTGGTAGGGGACGGTTTCAACAAAACACAATGATATGAAGGTCCACAATAATCCAAACTTGCAAATACACCATGAATTTACAGCAAGTTACTTTTCTATGTTTTAGGAGCGAGCGATTGCCCCTCTCTGGATCCGCCACTGCCGAGAAACAATATTATTTTTGTTCTTAACCAAAAAATTCCTTTCAGATCTTTATAAACGAGTACGATGACGTCCCCTTCACCGCCATCACCTACCTCACGGGGGAGTGCAATTACGGGGGGAGAGTCACTGACGACTGGGATCGTCGGCTGCTCAGAACTGTGTTGAAAGACCTCTATTGTCCTCCGCTGGTCTATGAGAACAAGTATAAAATGTCATCCAGTGGAAACTACTTCGTGCCATCGTCCATGCCTCACGACGAATACATTGAGTTTATAAAGGTACAGTAGAATTCATTGTCGTTTAATTCGTCAGTTCGCTTTATTCGTCACATTTTTATCGGTTCCGGCAGAAGTTGCTATAGTTTTGATTTGCTTACATAGTTTGTCACTTTTTTTCAGTCCCCTTGATGTGACGAATTCTATTGTATATTCTAATGTATAATTTACATATATTTTGTAAGATAGACTACTTTTGTGTAGTAGGCTACCGTTCCGCGGTATGTTCAACACTTGTTGTTTCGGAATCGTATGACATTTTACACTAATCTAACCTACATAGCACAGTATGACGGTTGTGATAGCCTTTCCAGATATCGTCATGTAATTCTTCAACAACATGGTATGGTTCAACAACACCTTGGGTTGGGATCTCGTGCGCGATGGTATTTGCGGTTTTTGATGATGTCATTGAATTGTTTTAGAGATTTCCAGTGACCCAGCAACCGGAAGTGTTTGGAATGCACGAGAACGTGGACATTTCTAAGGAGCTGCAGGAGACGAGGGAAATATTTGACTCTGTCCTCCTCACCTTAGGATCGCAAGTAAGAGACGCCCGTCTCGTTAGCTCAGTATCCGTATCGGACTTGGTGAACAAAGATACCTTGAGATCAAGCGGTGCTTGTTCGGCTCTGAGAGTGTGAACAGCTCACTTCAATGACCGATCTACTTTCTGCAGCATCTACTGAATGGGATAATTTACAGACAACACCTCGACCATTGAAAACTTCACCCTGCCAATCTGCGTCACCGGTAGTGGTTTTACAGCCTAGACAAGTATGCGAAACTGTCAAGAACAACCGATCAGAGATTGTCTCAAGTCTGAGGATAAAATTTCTTTTTCTCCACTTAGAGATAAATTTTAGGTAACGGTGCCACGTATTTCAAATAGGAATAAAAAAAACTTGAAGCTTTTTATTTGAAAGCGTTAAAAATAACAAAAGCACCAATAAGAAACTCAGCCTACTCGGAAGTATTAAAAAAGTCATTAATAAACTTATTGAAGTCAAAATGGAGAAAAGTGCTCTGCGTCTAAAAAACGATTTAAGATGACAATACGCGTGGAAGAATATAGAAATGTGACTGTAAATATTTTCTCCATCGTGATAATTTAGCCCAGGCCACAAATTGAGATATCGTTACTTCAAATGGGTTTTCGTTCTAGTTCGTATTAAAAGCTTTTCTGTACAAAAGCTTAAACCGTGTATAAATGAAGCGGTTTTGAGGGCTCTGTGGGGTTCATCGTTCACCATTTTCATTATCTCAGTCTTCCGGCGGAAGTGCAGGCAAGACCGATGACGCAATGAACGAAATAGCTGCCGACATTCTGAATAAGCTTCCCAAAGACTTTGACCTCGAAGTGGCCTTGCAGACCTACCCGGTCACCTACGGCGAGAGTATGAACACTGTGCTAGTGCAGGAAATGGAAAGGTTTAACAAGTGGGTTTTAGAGTTTAAACAACAAACACTAACAGAGTAAACAAACAACACTTTAACTAACTTTAACTCTACTAGTATCCCAAACAGGGTTAAACTCTCAAAGAAGTTTTGTCAGCCCGAGGATAGACTCTCACAATCAATGTTGATCTGACAGCCGAGGTGCTTGTATGGCACGTCAGGTGACGATTCACCAATCAACGTGTTTTCGATTGTTAGCTTGCTTCGCGTGATTCGAACAACGCTGGTCAACTTGCGGAAGGCGATTCGCGGCCTCGTGGTGATGAATGCCGAACTGGAGAACCTGGCTGGAAGTCTCTTGATAGGGAAAGTACCTGCGCTATGGATGAAGAAATCGTATCCGAACCTGAAACCGCTCGGAAGTTACGTCAACAATTTCTTGGCAAGGCTCAAGTTCCTTCAGGTTAGGATATGAGACACATGCTGAATATCTGGATCAAACGATTGTCACAGACTATTCAGCTGACATCGTAAATGCAAAGATAAGCAGGGATATGGATGATTTAGTTAAATCAACTCCTTTTTACATTGCTGCAACGTAAAACCAAGCAGTATACAATGACGTTTTTGCATTTTGTGATGTAAAAAGGTCAACTGTGTTGGTTGGGAAAAGACAAATAATTGTGTCACCTGAGATGTTTGTTAATTGACCAGTCTGGTTGTCATCACAGACATGGTTCGAGATGGACAAACCGGATGTGTTCTGGATATCCGGTTTCTTCTTCACGCAAGCTTTCCTGACCGGAGCCCGTCAGAACTACGCACGAAAGTACACGATCCCCATCGATAAGTTGGACTTCGAGTTTGAGGTCCTGTCCGCTGACGAGACGGACAAAGGTCCACCCGAAGACGGGGTCTACGTGCATGGCCTGTATCTCGACGGGGCAAGATGGGACAGAACAAGGTGATGTTCGCATTACATTTTGTAGACTTCTACCGGTTGCAATCACCGTTTTTGAGATCACTCGTGGCTACAGTGTGGAGAGACTGCATGCTTTGTTCTCAAAACTGACTACCTCCAAGTGATGACTGCAAATTCATTTCTTAAAACGCATTTTTTATTTTATTTCTAGCGGCCTGTTGGCGGAACAGAAGCCAAAAGTGCTGTTTGACGTCGTTCCTATAATATGGCTCAAACCAAACAAGATCGAAAACATTAAACCAGGTGAGCTGCAACCAGCAGCATTTTAGCCCACACCTGACTGGGATCGTGTTTAAACATAAGCCTTGCTCGCGCGGTCATCTCACGTTACCGAGTGATGCGGCTTGAATGTCACGGTACCCGGTCATTCGTCGACAGGACGTTAGGTCGACAGAACGATTCATTTTAGGGTTAGTTAACTAACCTTAACCTAACCCAAATGTCCTGTCGACCAAACGACCGGCTACAGAATGTCACACCGTTAACTGCCCAATCGGTTCGAAAAAATCACATTGTGAATATCATGTTCACTCATCCATATCACCCAGGTGCGGAGTACAACTGTCCGGTTTACAAGACGAGTGAACGGAAAGGGACCCTGTCGACCACCGGCCACTCCACCAACTACGTCCTGGCCATCAAGCTCCCCTCTGACCGTCCAGAGTCTCACTGGATCAAGCGAGGGGCAGCCCTTCTTTGTGCGTTGGATGATTGACACAGTGGCCTTCGAACAGACTCCTCTGCAGGACGGTTCGTCGTATTATCGCAGCTAAATCCCATGCAGTAATGGTCTGCTACGTCTCTCCCTCTTATATTTCAATAGCAGTATACTCTCAGTGCATTATTTGTATTATTAAATTTCATCGTTATAAACTGTTTGAATAAAACATTTTGTTGACTTATGTTGCGCTAGTTCAAGAGTAAATTGCTCAGTTTATGTAGGCTCCGGTGAGCGCAACGAGTAATTCGTCTTCAAATTCACTTCATGACCTACCTGGTTCTAAAATTAAAACCGCAGTGGAAGGCTATCAAGTGAATTTCAAAACTTCCACAATCCGACACATAATGCACGGGCCAACAGTAAACTAACCAACCATTAAAATGGTATGAACAGTAGGGTGTTTCATTTTTTCACCATTTTTGAAATTTAAAATGCCTGGGGTCCTATCTGGTGGTATTTGGGGAAAAAATTTTACACTCCAAATTTTTTTCAATTATGACGTCATATTAAGGTGGTCCACAAGGTTTGAAATTTTTGGGCCTCAAAATCTCGAAATTTGGCCGTATCTCCGGAACCGCTCATCATAGATCGACAAAATTAGTATCAAAATGCGCAGAAGGGTCGGTTTCCTATACCTGATGTAGAGAACATTAAGGTCTATCTGCTTCAGAAAAAAAGTTATTTCAAAAAATCTGATTTTCGGTCTATTTTCTCCTGATTAACAGAGATCAGGTGATCAAGATGAAAGTTTTTCTGTATTTTTCTACTCTAGGAAGCTGTTATTGCGTAAGAATAGTTGGTGTTAAGGTTTCAGTACTGGGCTTGTCTAGTCTTGCTATCTGGTTAAGCAAAGCCCCGTCTTGCATTGCTCCGGGACTCTTCTTGGCGCCGTCCACAAAAGAAATGACATGAGAAAGATATATTTCGTTTATGTGGAACATGCATTAAAGGGTATGAATATCATGACCAACTTTATCATTAAAATAATTGACCAGTCGAGTATTGACTCCGGACTTTTTTCCTGTGTTGAGAGCAGTCGTATCAGCCATGACTGAATATACTTGGGATAGGTGAACTCTGCAAGCCTCGTGGATGATGGTGCCAAAAATCAGTTCTGCAGTGACCGACACACTTTTGGGAAAAGATTTAACAGCAAGCACACTTTCGTGCTTCATGCCATTATCATCAACAAGTTGGCTCAAGAAAACGTATCGATCTATTTTATCGACAACGCCCCCATCGTAACATAACTGCATGGCAGAAGCTGAGTTGAGAAGGTTCTCACTTTCCATCAGAGATTTTTCTCTCGTTTTTTGTCGTTGGCGGTATACTTAGGTGATGCAGCATTGCAGCATGGAAGGTGGTGCAGCATTGCAGCCACTTGATCTTTTCCAAGAACCGACCTCATAAGATCTGACTGCTGGCGTACCAAAGTCATCCTACGATCAACAAGTACATAGCTTCTATCATTTATTGAAAAAGAATGTACTTTCTTGTACACTTTTTCCTAACAGCTGGTTTCAGAGGCTCGTATTCCTTATCATGTTCCCAATTCATATCACCATCAGAGTCGCTTTCGCTACTGTGTAGACATCTAACTACTTCATTTCTCTTTCTCTGTTTCAAACATAGTAGTGCCGATGCTTTGGCAGATTGTATGCCAGAAGTGCTAGGTTTTTCTGTTTGCTAAGCACTGGAAGACCAGCTTTGTTCCACATGCCAGCTACATCTTTCAGCAGTTCATCTTTCAAATCTTTGAAATGGGGTATTTTCTTCAAAAACTTAGGATTAGCTTCGGCTACTTTCTTCCTCAAGTAAAAATAGTGACTGACTATATCTGAATTAAGGGGAAGCACATTTCTCCAATTCCTTGAAGTTTGGCATCGACTTTTACTAATACCTGACCTTAATGCCATAATGACACTTAATCTAAAGCAGGTGAGCACTGAGCAGCATACCTCTTCCTCAACGGTTACATTAACTTATAATAGTAATACCTTCAAATTACCATTTCATCTCTTGCAAAACGAACAAGGACTATTCTTACGCAATAGCAGCTTCTAAGGTGGAAAAATACAGCAAAACTTCTTATCTTGATCACCTGATCTCTGTTCATCAGGAGAAAATAGACCGAAAATCAGATTTTTTGAAGTAACTTTTTTTCTGAAGCACATAGACCTTAATATTCGCTACATCAGGTATAGAAAATCGACCCTTCTGCGCATTTTGATACTAGTTTTGTCGATCTATGATGAGTGGTTTCGGAGATACAGCCAAATTTCGAGATTTTGAGGCCTAAAAATTTCAAACCTCGTGGACCACCTCAATATGACGTCATAATTGAAAAATATTTGGGGTGTAAACTTTTTACCCCAAATACCACCAGATGGGACCCCAGGCATTTTGAATTTCAAAAATGGTGAAAAAATGAAACACCCTAATGAACAGTGATGGTACATGAAACAGAATCTGATCACCAAAGGCATCCTGCCTCACACTACGGAGTATAATATCCACCCTGCTAGTTTGTGTAAGTTGACTGAAACCGGGATTTGTCAAAGCAGTAGACACGAAGCTGCGTGAAATAAAAGTGTTGCCAGATGTAAAATCAACAGGCTAAAAGAACATATTATCACATTTCAACGCTCTCAGTGGACAGTTTCGCTTCCCTTTTAAGAAATATACACAGATGAGACGCAAGCAGGAAAATACTAAAAACACTACTTTTCAAGCAAGACAACATCAGCCGTCGTCAGGAATTTGACGACCGTATTATTGATGCGTTGCCATAAACTTTTTGATACGCAATTTCAAGCAAACGCAATTGGACGGGACAACACAGTGGGACAGAGAAAGTGCAAAAAATGACGTCATCAACGCAGACAAGCAATGATTACGTAGGCACTAGCGGGGTCGGTGACGTCATCAGCAATATTTCGTAAAAGTGATATGAAGATTCATGATTGTTTTCACTGTATCGTTACGAAGCCATGGGAGCAGATTTTGGCAAGCTATCAAAATGTAATACTGTTTTATAATAATAATATAATAATAACATGTTTTAGTTTTTGCCGATGTAACAACACAAAATAGTCAGTTGAGGAGAAAACACATTTGACGCATGTGGACAGCTGACCCATACAGCAAAATCCTTCATTTTTGCATTGCTGTAACGTCTGCAAACGTCAATGGCAATCAATGCAAAAATGGTAGATTCTGCTGTGTGAGGAGAAACATGGGATGTAATACCATCATCATTAATGAACTAGCAACGGTCATGACATGTGGTTTGACGACTGGCTCGCAACTAAATAGTGCATTAAGGGTAATAAGCAACATACACCACTTGAAACATATTTCCTTCTACAAACGCTAGGCTGGATAAGGTAAAATAGATTGCTTCGTCGCAAAAACGTAAAGCAACGGTTTTATATAGTAACTTCGCGCGGTATTTCAGGAGTTTAGCCAGTAAGCAAGACTTGTGCAATGTGCAGCACCAGGGTTTTCCATCATGACTTTCTGGTCTAAAGTATAGTTCATTCAAAGGAAAACATGCAATACGAACAGGAACTCAAGATATACGAAAAAACAACAAGATACTACAGTAAAGTCGGTGTATTTTTGCACCAACAAGACATAACTAAATTTTTTGTAAAAGTTTACTATATGCGCAAGCACCTTATTTGTATTGCAAAGATCAAGAGACTCCGCTGAGTTTCAAACTGCAAATGCTTCAACGAGAAAAATAAAATTTCACAGAACCAAACTCTC
The DNA here is from genome assembly GCF_918807975.1 of Aplidium turbinatum. Lineage (NCBI taxonomy): Eukaryota > Metazoa > Chordata > Ascidiacea > Aplousobranchia > Polyclinidae > Aplidium > Aplidium turbinatum. Next base: position 19,147,450 of record NC_137484.1, on the reverse strand, counting down.
TTTACTTTGAGGTAAATATATAAACTACCTACCGACTACGGTACGATACGAATTTGTACCTACCATATTGCAACAAGAAGACTGCAGAACAGTTAGTGCACCTAAAACCCCCTTAAACAATAGAATATAATTAACAAGCTGGACGAAACAGAATGAACAACAGGCAAGAACAATCCAACGCATGCATATAATGGCATTACAACATGATTAGAAACCTTAAGAAAAATACATAATACTTAGCACTGTACGAAATAACCCGGTCTGCAGTGTTATCCAACCATGGTGATAAACGACGTTGATAAATGTAAAATAAACAAAATAGTGCGACAGAAATCTGAAAATTTCATGCAGAAAAGTTAAAAAGATTTAAAAAATAAATTGTTCAGTGTCCGAGCAGAATGAATATACTCAGCCCAGACACAGCAAAACCAGTCAATTTTATTCTCAATTTAACCTCCGCACTCGAATCCCAACTCGTCTTAATGACGTAAACAGACGTCACGCCCAAGCGGTGAGGTCAATGACGTAATGCAAGGATGACATCAAAGATTGAAGGTCATTGCAAGAAGTAGAAATGAAGCTGAATATAAGATGAAAACAGAATTGGGAAGATGAGAAACTGAACCACATTCCGTGTCGAGCTCCTGCGAAAAAAAATATCACGTGATCGATTGAAAGTGTTTCGCATTGTCTTTTAGCCAACAAAGTTGCGAAATAGTCGGATAACTCAGTGCAGACATATTTCAACGAGATCGCACTTGGCAAGTCATGAGTGTGGACTGCAGATACTGAGGATAAGTGGAGTTAAGATTCTCATGAGACATCATTTTTCAGGACCTCAATCCGTTGCGTCATAAGTGACCAATTATGAGTGTAAAATTGTCTAAACCTAAAACATTCATATTCCTAATTTTACAACAAAAATAAAAAAGCGTTGAAACTTACAAATGGGAAATGAGTTTGTGCTCTTGCATCGTAGCACTCGCCGCCATTGGGCTGAGCTCTGTACCTGCGTCATTGCAAAATGTTAGAACCACTTCTACCGAATTGTTCAACCAACAGCTTTTGATAACTCAAAAGTTATAACTTTACGACGTTCGAAAAATACAAATCAAGCTATATCCGCACTTGATAATCTTATAATCAGCTTAATTGCTTCAAGAATGTAAAAACTAAATAATTGTAAGTTGCTCAAGTGTACTGAAAATTATACAGACTCGGTTAAACGCATGAAAAACATGATAAATTGATTACGAAATTAACCGGTTGGAAAAGAGCACAGCTGTTAGATATAACATTGGTGCAGAAGCAGATATTGTATCACCCAATACTGTCCAGTGCCGAATAGCGACCAACACAGTGCACCAATACAAATATGCAGTGAAAAACACACGCTAAACCGTACGAATATAACACGGAAGTATAGTATTTGAATAACTTCACAGTGTTTAAGGCGTGTAACTTTTTTATGCTTGCTTATCCTTCCCAACTTTTCAAAGGTGAATTTAGCAACACTTCGAGGGTCAAAAATTGTGCATTTGTTATACCGTTTATCGTACTTGTTTTAGTAAATTCATCATCCTAAAGATGTAAGTTAACCTCAGAGGTATCTCCATTCGAAGATGTAAGTTAACCTCAGAGGTATCTCCATTCGAAGATGTAAGTTAACCTCAGAGGTATCTCCATTCGAAGATGTAAGTTAACCTCAGAGGTATCTCCATTCGAAGATGTAAGTTAACCTCAGAGGTATCTCCATTCGAATATGTAAGTTAACCTCAGAGGTATCTCCATTCGAAGATGTAAGTTAACCTCAGAGGTATCTCCATCCGAAGATGTAAGTTAACCTCAGAGGTATCTCCATTCGAAGATGTAAGTTAACCTCAGAGGTATTTCCATCCGAAGATGTAAGTTAACCTCAGAGGTATCTCCATTCGAAGATGTAAGTTAACCTCAGAGGTATCTCCATTCGAAGATGTAAGTTAACCTCAGAGGTATCTCCATTCGAAGATGTAAGTTAACCTCAGAGGTATCTCCATTCGAAGATGTAAGTTAACCTCAGAGGTATCTCCATTCGAAGATGTAAGTTAACCTCAGAGGTATCTCCATCCGAAGATGTAAGTTAACCTCAGAGGTATCTCCATTCGAAGATGTAAGTTAACCTCAGAGGTATTTCCATCCGAAGATGTAAGTTAACCTCAGAGGTATCTCCATTCGAAGATGTAAGTTAACCTCAGAGGTATCTCCATTCGAAGATGTAAGTTAACCTCAGAGGTATCTCCATTCGAAGATGTAAGTTAACCTCAGAGGTATCTCCATTCGAAGATGTAAGTTAACCTCAGAGGTATCTCCATTCGAAGTTGAGTTGTTCTTTAAGATACATTCATCGTACAATTAACAAACCTCTCGGAGGGGCGTTGTATCTTCTCTGTCACGTTTTCATGGATGGGATTGATGACATAGGGAGAGGAACACGACTCTTCATCCAGTTGCGAAATCACAAAGAGAAGATTCGTGTTCGGGACACGCATCGCTGCGTAAGTTCTGCGAAAGATCAATAAGAAAACGTCATTATTATTGTTATGCTACGTGTGGGTTTTGAGGCTAAACTGGCAGTTTCGCAACATGCACAGGGTGTCAAACTGCAAATGCTTCAACGAGAAAATCAAAATTACACAGACCAAACTCTCGGCTTCGGTAAATACTTCAACAGTCTCGCAACATGAAAAGATTTGATAAGATTCAAATCGTTAAAACAATCCACATACTCCTGAACTAAAAAATTACCTTACACGGTGCAATCTAATTCTGATGCAAAGATTTTCGCAAAGCGAACAATGCCGCAAAAGGAAAATGCTTTCCTCTCAGTGACAAAAACTGCTGTTGAATAAATCAAACGCGCTTCCGTCAAACGGTTGTTTGCAAAAACGCGTCACGCAACGGTGTTGATTATCCACATTATTCAAAGACACAAACCAGCAGCCATCGCGCTCAGAAGCGCGTTGTATAACGACAGGACAATCCCACTACGGGATCTCTAGTCGTTCGGTTCTCATGGCAACCATTCAGTACCCCTGCGCGGTTCATCACTGCGCATCAGTGGCTGCTGGGTGGGAAGTTAGAATCAAAAACGTTTCATTGATGTTCGTCTAATGGCGAGAAGCCACATCACATCATGCTGCTAGACCTGCCCTAAGTGCAACATATTCTTCCATTATCTTCTCAGTCGCCGTGAATATATTTTCGTACCATATGAAGAGACGTGTTTAATTGTTAACCAACTGAAATTTGCTGTAGTTTTTATGCGACCTCACCAGATATAGTTATAAGACGAAACGGTTTCGAACCCACCGATTGCATGCATCTTCATTTTCCGAAACGGAGTCTTGTGGGCCAAAACTGAAAACTTTCGTTTTCAAAACGCAATGTTTCTTCATCGAGTTCGTATTCGGCAGAATATATTCCGAGGTTTGAAAGGGAATTTTCCATACGTCAGAAGCGTCATCATAAAACACGTCACTGGCGAGGGAGACAACGGCACTCGCAAAACTTTGCACAATGATCAAAAAGGTCGAGGTGATCCACCAGCCTGCAGAGAAGGAGAAACATTTTAAGGCGAAACCGCGGACTGTGACAACATGGAAACAAATTATGTAACTTTTCAAAACCGAAGTTATTGATAATCAGATTAGTTTATTTATTTTGCAGTCTGCTGTGCGGCAGAGTGGTGAGACTGAGAGTACAACAAATCAGCAGCCAGCCATCGCGCTCAGAAGCGCGTTATATAACGACAGGACAATCCCACTACGGGATTTCTAGTCGTTCGGTTCTCATTGCAACCATTCAGTACCCCTGCGCGGTTCATCACTGCGCATCAGTGGCTGCTGGGCTGGAAAGGAATAGTAGTGAACAAAATAAAGAAAATAAACATTACCGTAAAAATATTATTAAACCAGGTCCACAACAAAGACGCAATAACAAAAGATAGCTTGGCCTTCTCGACGTTAACCCGCCCAAGGCTTTATAACAGCGCTGCCATACAAAAACCCAACGGGTTGGAATATACGAAACTGACAGAGTGAAAACTTTAAAAAATAGTCTTGTCTTCAATTGATTTATCTACATCTACCTGCATTAAAAAGAGTTGCCAGGGTGGGAAGACGGAAATTGCCAGGACCGGAGTTTGTGGATTCCGGGATGACCTTGCACACCGCTTGGTGATCGTATATGTCTCGTGACGTGTACAGGCCATCATTTTCCAATGACGTCATTAGCTCACCATCAACTTCACCAAAAAAATTGCCAACCTAAAGTGAGAGAATATTGATTCTCATTTATGAAAGTACCTTCTCGAGAAGATGTGTGAACGATGCATAACTGAAGGAAGTGCCCAACTATAGAAAACCGAAAAAACCTCTATGACAATAAAAATCAAAGTCTCTATGCTGCAAACACAGTTTTGGAAATTTGTACAAAAATCAGGCAACGCTTTACCCAGTTTTTTGAGATATTTAGTCATATTTCAAACCACCGCATACAGTGCGATGTGGAATCGTTTTAAAGCAAACAAACCACAAGTTAAAGCACGAAGCGTTTGAAACGCAAAGAGTGAGTTACCGTACTTTATTTTGATGCCGGTCTTGATTCGAAAGGAGTAACATTCCTCCATCATCCAACACGGCACACACGAGATCCTGGGGGAAAAAGAAGATAAAAATGTGACGAAAATGAAGTCAATTCCTCCCAAATGCACAAGATTGATTATTATGATGCAAATAGAGCGCAACAGGGCAAAAGCTCGATAAGAGAACCTTGTTACGTATCTGAACTTGATAAATGTATCGATCTGAGTTACCACCACAACGACATTGTGGTGACTGATTTTAATAAGGAATGAATTTACAGAACTTGCACCTTTCATATTTACACACGCACTTTCATGTTGAAGTTGACAAACCACAAACCAGCAGCCAGACATCGCCGCGCTCAGAAGCGCGTTGTATAACGACAGGACAATCCCACTACGGGATTTCTAGTCGTTCGGTTCTCATAGCAACCATTCAGTACCCCTGCGCGGTTCATCACTGCGCATCAGTGGCTGCTGGACGAGAAAGAGAAAGCAGCTAACATAATAATGCCTGATTTCGCTTGAATCAAGACTGTAACAGTGGAAGAAGCCGAAGGAGTGGAATAGCTTGATAAAAGTCATGCAAAGATTGCAATTGTTTAAATTGTGACAAGTCACTGACATCGAGCGAAAGTTGTTTTATCTCATAAAGTTAATAAAACTGCTGATCATATGATTGACGGAGCCGACATCAGGATCCAGCTAAAGAATAGCAAATTGATCTCCAATATGTGTTCTATGGAGTTGGTAGTGGGCACTCAAGCAGGATACGCATTCGGACAGCGTGAAGAAGTTTATCAACCAAAGCAACAGCTTGGAGACGTCGTACAGAGAACACAGCATGAAGATAACGAGCAATTGCAGATACAATCAATACCCAGCAAGCAAGTTGCCATTTTTACGTCGGCAGACGTTGAGACAATGTGAAATGGCAACTTCGGTAGCTAGATATACATTCGCTCAACCAAACACTTAGCCCAGAATATAGATTTTTAAATCATGACCAACAACGTGAATACTGAACTCGTTTTCTTTGTGTAGGTTTTATGAATTTTAGCGTTAAACTAACAAAATAATTTGACTTCAGTTAATACGTGGTGGTATTCATATAACTAACTACAGTCCCATGAGGGATACGCTGAGTCCAGTCGCACATACGAATGTGAAGCCCAACTAACTGGCCCAACTAACAACATTCGTTCTTCTCACATTCCTTCAACGTCTGCATACGTTGAAATACATTCGCAACCAGGGCTGTGGAGTCGGAAGAATTTTGACGTGTCCGAAGTCATTAAAAAAAGGTCGACTACTTTTGATACAAACGATAAACAATAAAAATTTAGTCTGCAATCGTTTTTGAAAATATGGTTTCTTTTTCTCTGTATTAAGCTCTACAACTTCACCAGAAAATAGAAGTGTTTTATCTTGATAGTTTTTATGAAAGCCACCGTTTCAATTCGATCACAACTTAAAGTGAAATTAAATTTAAAAAAATGAAAAAGGACAAAAATTTAAAAAAATCTGGCAACACTGAAGTTGGAGCGGACAGTTATAAACTGATTAATCAAAGTAGTAAATTTTTGGCCCGACTCCACAGCCCTGTTTGCAACAGAGCCACCTAGTGTTTTCCAAGCTACAAAGTCATGCACAGAAAAAAGGTTGTTAAAACGACAACTCACAGATGACCAGCAGTTGTAAGAATCAAGGCATTCTTCTGGATTCGAGCACTGAAACCAAAATAGCTTCGCTTTAATGTTTGTCCAACTACTTAGATTCAACATAAAAGCGCCAACAGCAGCAATGAGACACTGGCAATCATGTTGAAATAATACGATAGGTGACGAAAATGGCTCGAATAGTAACCGCAATAATTAATGTATTGTTACCTCACGAGTCACGATAGCATTATATTTAACAAAAACCCAACCTTTGACATTGTTGTGTTCCAGAATGTTCCTTTCACATCGTCATATGACAAAACGGCGCCGGTGACCGCCGGAAGAATGTCTTCGCCTTCTGAACGGACAGTCACGGCCTCGCTGGCAACTAAATACTTTATCGTCTGCAAGTAAAACCAGAAACATCTTGACACTCGGCACATACAATCATTTTTTGATATTGAGATTATAACCGTACAAACAGTTTACAGATATCTTTCGCGAGTCAAAATAGATCAAAGTATCAATTCGATTACATCAGATGTGTACCGATTTAATGCAGAACAGTTCAGTCATTTTGTTTAGCTGTTATTTTTAAAACTTGCACTTACGGATATAGATGATGCGAATGTAGACTGATCGTATGACCTCGTAGTGAACCAATCAGCTGTGTTCATATCAGACGTACTTGAGGGGTTACTCGTGGTCATTGAACCGCTGTCTTCGGGGTCAAATTGAAGCAATGTGAAAATGGTGGTAGATGAACTCAACAAAGCGCGAAGAAAATAGTCCTTATGAGTTGGATCACTTAAAGCTGATGTGATTTGCTGAAAACAACACATATATGATATCGCAAACTTAGAGGCAACGTAACAGTTAGATGTCAATTTCGTGACGAAGAGCGAATGGCAAGAAAGAGAGTCAGGCAGTTACATTTTTTTGTCAACTTCCAGACAGCAATACCGTCATTTTTACATTGATTTAACCTCTTCACATGTTGAATGAATGTAATGAGGATTTTTCCTAGCTGAGTTTGCACCAGTTGAAAGGCTCTTAAATTCTGTACATTGGTGAAAGCAAAATAATTTTACACAGCAACCAAAATCAAACCTGTTGATGGTCTTCATTTCCAAAGTGCTTTATGCGTAACACTGATGGTTTAGAATCGGTGGCCACAAAAACCGTTCCCACAATTCCCGACATAGAAACATCTGACCAATGGTTTGCCAGCTCGCGTGTGACGAAACCTTGCAGAAGAAGCTCGTCCAACTGCTCTTTGTCGCTACCATCTGGAGATGTGGTACAATACAGCGTCAGCAGCGTTGAAAACATTTTTACTTAAAGAGCACAAGAGAATTTTCCAGGGCTGCAGAGTTGGGCAAAAAAATTGCGACTCCGACTCCTTGATTTAAAACTGGCCGACTCCGGCTTCAGTGTTGCCAGATTTTTTTTAAATTTGATTTTACTTAAGTTGTGATAGAAAGGGTAACTTTAACAAAAACTGAGAACAAACATTCCTATCTTCTGGTAAAGTTTTAAAGTGCAAAACGGAAAACAAGAAACAATATTATGAGAAAATTTTATTGTTCATTGTTTTGTATCTAGCCGGAGTCGGCCTTTTTTAACGAATCCGGACACGCAAAAATCCCACCGACTCCACAGCCCTGGAATTTTTCACTACAAAAATCTGGCGCTGGCCTGGTTGAATGACACTCTTACTATAAAGTTAAACGAGTATTGTCTGGTTTGAAATATTGATATGACAGCCAGTTACTTTATAGCACTGTTTTACGTTAAGTCAATGTAAAATTAAATCACAATGATGTGAAGTTTAAATCAGTGCAGCACAAGCAATAGCAAACGTATTAACAACCGCTGATAAAAAGTTGCCCTTGGCACTTAACGGATGTTATGAGAACAGTGGACTACATTACCAAGCATGAGTAATGTAAAATGTTACTATTGTCATTGTCAGAGCATTTTAAGATCTGGTAACGTAAAGGGCAACTTTTTATCAGCTGGGTTTATTCAAGAACGCTGGATTCAACAAAGTTGGTCCTTTTACATCATAGATCATCATAGATGCAACGTCAGCAGATGTTGAATTAATGTAAAAAGGATCAATTTTGTTCGCTGGAAAAGAACTTTGTGATAAAGATATGATAATCTACAAGCCTCTTTGCTTTTCTATGAAGAATTTAAACATGAAGAGCGTTCAGACTCAATTGACAGGAGACAATGAGTATAATACACTGTCAAATCGCCTGGTTACCTGAACCACAAGAGGAAGAGGCGGCGACAACATCTTCAAGAAGATGGCTCTGAACGGATGAGTTGTTGGATGTATTGAAAGAATTGTTGATGTCACATTCTTGGGCATTTCTTGGCGAGCTGTGGTCAAATATTGTAATGATTACAGCTCGGTAACAACATTTTATATATCACCATTACGTCGTGCCTAAATGAATCGCCCTGCCTATTTCGATCTGCTACCCAGTCAGTTTATCAGTCCTTTGTATATTGATTCGACGTCTGCAGACATTAAATCAATGTCATAAAAGACTGATTTGCTGGCTGGGAGTGAGCTGGTTTCCATGCACGAGCAAAGATAGTTCAAGAACATGTTTTGATGGTCATACGTTTAACACAGAGTCTCTGGAATCTTTCGTCAGATTGCGTCATATTCTTCGGAATGGCTGACGACAGTTACCTTGGTTCGCAGTGTAGCCCATAAGCCGCTGAATAAATATCATCGTCTAGCAGCAAGATGTCTTCAACTTGGATAGGTCTAAGATTGCTTTCCAATGTCCGGCCCGAGTCCAGTCTGTGCATGCCGTTGGTTGGAAGGGCAAGCGCGACACTTGAAAGAAAAAAGGATGGGATAAATAGAACGTGAACAATATCTCATTATGTCAACCATAACCTCGATGCTTGTATGTTTTGGTGCAGTAGTTTAAAGTCAATCAAGATCTGGTTATCGCGTTCTATATTTTGTAAGAAATTTTAGTTATAAAAAACCCTAAAAAGTTAAATGCCAGTGCACTCAATTGCAGTGACGTACTGACATTTAACAAACGAAAACTTAGTCAGCAAATACGGTCCTTTGTACAGTACACCGATACAATGTATGCAGACGTTGAATCAATGTAAAAAAATAGCATCTAGGATGATTGAGAAGTTATCAAGGAGCAAAATGTTCGAAACCTCTATCTGGATAAAAAGCACCAAGCGAAAAAGGGGGAGAACTAGTAGTTCAGTAAACGTTTCGAAAACTGAACGTTGCATCTTTCGTGTGAAATTTGAATGATAATAATACTAATGGTGATCATAGAATTTTAGAAGTGAACACGAAAAACAACTTAGTTTTTGGAAACTAATCAATTTGCGCAAATCAAGTAACATTCTTCAGTAAAACAGGAACTACGTGAGCCGAGTTGAAGGGATTATTACGTGATTTACGTGATAAAGGGATTATTACGTGATAAAGGGATTATTACGTGATAAAGGGATTATTACGTGATTTATTACGTGCGCTTCTCGGATCGTTTGCCCAAGCATTTTATTGGAAATGTTGCCAGCCAATAATTAAACTTGAAAAATATCGTAGGAGACGTTCAGAAAATCGATGAAGGACAATAAACAAAAAACAGAGGCATTGATTGAAGAAAAATAGATTTTAATAAAAAATAGATGAGTATCGACTGGAATTATAGGAAACCACCCGTTGCCATGGTTTTCATATCGCTCCCAGCAAACACAGGTTTTTGTTTTTCTTTCAATATCGGGAGACGCGAAAACGATGGAAATATTTAGTCAACGCTTATGTGTCAAACTACATTAACAGTCAACATATTGAATGGGCAGAAAACAGTGATCCAGCAAATAAAAACCGATTTTTACACTGTTCCAACATCAGCAGGAGTTGAAAACTTCAAGCAATGGAAAAGTTTTGATTTGTTTTTCATCATCATCATTTTCAACTATTTTTACCGAGACGAAATTTCGCTCTCACTAGACCAGACCCAGTAGGCAAATCGGTCTTTTGCGACTCTAGGGGTCGAATCAACGTAACAAAAGGCTGATTTGCCGGCTGGGGAGCTTTCACTGAGAAAGAGCAACTCTAAAATATCATGTATGGCAAAATAATAGAATGCTATGAATGTGATTTTACTGGCTGAGGTGTCTCCTGTTCTTCTTGCTGCTAACGAAGTTACAACAATACTACATTAAAACCATTGCTATTTTCAAGGCAGCAATTGATTTGGGTATGTTTCTCAACCTCATTTCAAGACAAAATAAGTCGATGGAATTTTGAGAATCAAGTGATTGAATTGGTAACTGTACCGTGAAAGTTACAATAAAGAATCACAGCATAAAGTTTTTTAACACTACACTGTCAAGTTAAAATAACGCGTATTTTAGTCAAATACAACCAATTTGCTGCTCTGAATTAAGTGTAAATATTTAAAAGACTGACTGATTTCAAACAGTGAAAGTCAAAGGAATTTAAATTGACGAATAAAATAAATTATTGATCTTGTACGGGATTACGGATGCTATCACTAACAATACCTAAAATCACATCCGGGTATCTCGGCGTATGAATATTTGTATGATGACGTTGTTAAATGGCGTTCATCTTGAGACAACGTTTCTCTCTGAAGAGCAACATCTGTTCTCCGCTGCTTGTCAATCATGTTTATGCGGATCTAAGAATAAAATTGAAAATTATCTCAAATTCACCGTCAAATGCTGAAAAAAAAATTCTACTAAACGTTTTGTGATGTTACATTAACGTTGACTTAACAAATAACAATAGCGATTTTCCGACACAAATTGTTTCGGTTTAACGAAAGTGATTGAAGTTTTGACCGAAAAATCTATTTGACATAAACATGCATAAATGGGAATAGAAAAAGTGCATTACATCTACCTGGACAAAGCTATGAATATTTTATGAATGTATTTCGAATCTCAGCCGACTCAGTAATCTAAAGCTGCAGCGTGAGCTCAGAAAGGCATTAGATGAATCCATTAGTCGCATTCGAAATGCACATGACAACCCAAACAAAACCGGCCATTTTTACATTGATTCAACGTCTGCAGACGATGAATCAATGTAAAAATGACAGATTTGTTGTCTAGGAATGCATGGCTTAAATAAAACATGAAAATCTCAACGTTTCATTAACAAATTATACAAGCTATACTATTACAACGGTCATTACGTTGAATCAACATGGGATTGCGTTATGTCACGGTAGACTAACCTCTTTGATATCCATTACTTCCATGTCGGATAAATCAACAGTCACGGGAGTATTTAGACGACCCTGCAGCAAATGATGACAATTAAATATACCGTGGAAGAAACTTAAAGGATGAAATTATGATAGTGTCGCCTCAACAGAATAATCTTGTCATCAAACTGCAAGTTAAGTACCGTATTAATTCTGTCCATTAAAGGGTTTTCTTCGCTAAGCTTTTTGCCAAAATCCCAGACAGAAAATCAACAGTATTTTACATTGATGCAACGTCTGCAGACGTTGAATCAATGTAAAATACTGTTGGTTTGCTATCTGTTGATTATTATTTTTGTTCATATAAATGATGGATGCATTCGGTCAAAATTAACTGTTATTCGATGAGATAAAATGTTATTTGTGAGTGTCCTCTGTGGATGGCTTTGGTGGCTGCAATGGAATTTAAACTAATCGTAACAATTTTTAACACAACGGGGTGGCTAATGTTTCAGATTCAACTGCGCAAAATAAAAATATAATACTTAAAAAACAATAGCAGTATACTGTTGGCAAATATGGGCGTGCGAAAGTAACTTTTAAGGCGTACCAAAATCTCTTTAAAGATGCTTTCAAAACATTTAGACAAAGTGCTGCCATTTATAGTTTTATTAGTGAGTTGAGGCTTAAAGATGTTACACACTATACACAGCATACAAAATATCAAAATAAATACATCTTACTGATACAACCGCAACTTGTAAAAGCCGACCCCCATTACGGGGTTTCTGTACTCACTTTTTTCAGTCGTGGGTGGTAAAAAAGGTGCCCGTTGTTTTCAATCCCAAACATGTAAGAGGTGGCGCCCCACTAAAAATAACATCAATTAGACAAAGTAAATTAAGATGACTTATAAGACAATGTTAGTTAGACTAGATATAAAAATGTAAAGAATTTTGAGTAAGTACAGTGAAAAATTACCCTCCTTTTTCAGAGAACGTTTTTCATTTTCACCTGACGAATTCCCAATGTATTAGTTCTTTCTCTATATTAGATGGCGAACGAACTTACAAGACAAATTTATCAAACGCAGCAATGCAAGAAGAGTAATGATGACCTCGTAAATCCACAAACAATTGGACAAATACAGACATCCCAGTGAAACTTTTTCCATTTTTACTACATCAGATGTTAAAAGGACGTAGAATGGCAACACTGTTTGCTGACAAGGAAAAATGCTTAAAACTTCACGCAGATGCTAACATCAACATTTTTTTTCTAGCTAGCATAACATGAGTTACAGTGATGTTCATCCAAGGAATTAGAAAGTAAAAGCAGAAACATTAAAAGTGTTTTACTGCTTCACTAACGTTTCGCATACCAACACCATGGCCTTGCGTGTCTACTCTCTACAGGGCAAACAACTTACAAGAAATTTCAAAAAAAAAATGTGCTGCAATAAACCTACGAGTAATCGCAAGAGAAAAAGTGAAATCAAAACACATTGAGAGAAAAATTTATAAAATCAAAACCGGTAGAAAAGAAAACAATCCAATAAACAAAACAACTTTTTAGCATTCAATGACCGTATTGGGCGCAAAACATAAATTTGTGGAAAAAATTAAGTGTTTGTCATCATCATCATCCTTGTCCGCATTAGTGGGGATGGCCGATATATGCGAAAGAGAAGCGCAGCGGCTTTATTGTCAGTCATGAACAAACGTAAGCTCAATCCAATCCTTAATGAGAACAGCAATGGACCCCAGAGAGTTATTAAGCAATTCAGCAAACACTCAATCAGAAGTTAGAAGCACTATCATGTAACGTTAGTATAATGTATAGATCGCTATGCTACAATGTTAACAGATCAGTGGACGTGATGGCGAAATACATCCCTAGTCGACATGTTGCACTCGCTATCCTCAGCGTATCAATGCAGTGCACACTGCATAATGTTATCAATCCATAATGTAAGCTGACGCTCTGAAGGCAATCCATCAAAGAACGGGTCACAAGGAGCATGCGCACAAATAATTCATATGTTTGACTATTATTTCTGTTGTAAAGCAGATGGACGTGTCAATTAATGACCCTTGAAACTGATATCATGTTTTTCACTGTCAAAATGCAGCAACCTGGTTTTTTTACTCGGTCATTCTCGGTTTTTTTAGCAAATTGTCCGAAAAAAATATAATCAATTCGGTCAAAATGTCCAAAAAAAAATATATAGTCAATTGACTATATACGACCAAAAATGACTAAAAATGACCGAATTTTTTCAAGTCATTTCGTACAAATGATCGAAAAGTCTCAGCAAAAAAAAAAACAGGCAGCAACTGGTGGTACCCAGACAGCAAAATCCGTCATTTTTTACAGTGATTCAACGTCTGAACTGATCTACAATACATACTGGGTAAAAATAGCGAAATCAGTTGCAGCGGCAAATGGCGGATGAATAATAAGTTAATAACGTTGGAGAAATTTACACAGTGGCAATACGAAGACAATTGAATTTACGGTTATTAAATGAGGGTAGTAATGAACACAATATTACCTTGCTTGTATCGAAAGCTTTTGCAATATCGCTGTACATGATGTCCGTTCCTGCAACAGCAGCAACTCCAAGCACGTACTTATCTTCCGGACTTCGAACGAAGCTATTGAAGATGGGACGACTGATGGTCATGACGGTGCCCAGACCAAGATGGTCTTCGTATGGCAAAGTCCATGTATTGGCTTTCCTGAGATGAAAGAAAATAAACAGATGTGAATATACAGAAAACAGAAAAAATTAGGTTTGTCAACAAATGACGTACCTCGGAATGGATTCAGCGAGTAACAGGGAGGTGGGTGGGCAATTTCAACAAAACAGAATGATGTGTAATTTCCTAATAATCCTACCTTGCAAACACACCGTAAATAAAGTCACTTTTCTGTGTTTTAGTCGCCATCTGGGTCCGTCAAAGGACAAACCCACCTATTAAAATGTTTTTATACCAATTCTGAAAACAAATTACTTTATTGGATTGGTTCGGAAGACGTTAAAAATTCATTTAAGATGTAACTGCGTCGTAATTTGCCCATTGTTGCAATAAACTTGGCAGTCAGTGACGAAATATTAGTTCAACATACATTTTGGAGAATGCCATAGGCTTGCTAAGCTTGGCAAGATATTCCATCGTCTGTATATGAGTGGCGCTATCGGAAGGAATTGGCAGGAACACTCCCCTGTTTTTGCAAGCCATGTCTTTCAGCGATGCTGTACTCGAAAAGTGTTTTCCGACAGAATACGTAAAAACTCTCGTCTGAAAAGATAAAAGCTTAATTTTGACGTGTTTCCACATAATGCAAGACAATAGCAAAGCGTTAAATATATGAGATTGTGGCCGACTTATTGCGTATCTGAAGCAATCTACGCTTTGGATTAAAAGCTTGCACTGAGATTTCACTTGAAGTCGACCCCAGTATCAGGTTATAATTGCTTTCATCGTGATTAATAAGACGATAATTTGCAGATAGACCACTTTTTGTATTTCCATACTATATGATCAATTTCATAGCGTAGGGCTTGGATTTTCAATGCAGTTAACACATAAAATATGTGGCAAATTTACGTCTGCCGACGTTTGTTCAATGCAAAAAAGACAAAGATAGTTGATTGGGATATTCATGCATTTTAAAGGCAGCAAAACATTTACTAAATGGGCTGAAAACAGAGATTGACAACCAAAGGGACGCACATGCTTGTGGAAGTTCCATTTGTCAAAGACAGCAGCAGGGTACTCTGCACCTCCATCAGTGAAGAGAAGGATCAATGGATTGCAAGATGCCCGCATAGCCTTGGCAGTGCTGCTAAACAGGGTGCTGTTCTCATCACTTAGGACATCAAACGCAAACTCAAAACCTTCTTTAAACGAAGACTTTCCTTGTGGGATGATTGCAGACATCCAGCTTAAAGCTAACTGCAAAAATACAATGAGAACATGAAGTTATACAATACGTGTTTACTGAAGAAAGTTAGCTTTTTGATAAAAGCACTTTCACACGAGCTGTAGCATTGAATCTGATATTTTGGTGCTGTTCTCCATTGGGGAGTAACAATTTAGAATAGCATGTCGAATTAATTGCATTAAACACTTATGATTAAGGGTCAAACATGTCATTATAAACAATATCGCCTGACGAAACGACAGCATTCGATTTGATGATGCTGTACTTCAATCTTCACCCAGACAGCAAAATCCGACATTTTTACAATGTAAAAATGACGGATTTTGCTGTTTGGGTATTGGTCACGGTAGGTGAGTTGCAATTTGGAATAGCAAGATGCAGTTGATTGCATTTAAGCAAGACCGTTAAACTCTCTACTTAAGCGTCAAAATATGTCATTAAACAATACCGCACAACGTAACGGAAGCTGATGAGAAGCCATGTGAACTCTAGTTGGAAAGTTGTGCCTCGTAAAAAGCCATTATATATAGCTGACATATTGAAATAAGAGATTTCAGAAAGTGAGTTCATTCCAAGCCTGTTTCATAGCATGTGAGTTGTTTTGGAGAAACCTGGTTCACTGCTTCCTCATTCCCCAAACAACTTGTGTCGATTTCTGCGTATCTGTGCTATGATGATGAAACGATCATACTTAGAAGATTAAAACGCTGCGTTAAATCATCAGGTATTTTTTTATGAACACAGAAATGAAGATGCTGCATGTCTTTGTTCAATCTAGAACAACTTTAAACAAACTTAGAGTTATAATTTTTTTTATAAAATTTGCATTTTCTTTGTGGGTGGTAATCACGAAATTTGTGACAGGCGACGGACTCAAAAGTGACAGGCCACTCTTTTGAAGCCACTAGTACCTGTTTATTCAAAGGAGTTGCTTGAAGAAGTCCTGGGCACTTCGGGTTTAAAAAGCTTGCGCTCTCGTTGAAAACGAATATATTGAAGAAGTCGTTGCTTGCCAGCGAGCTCATCACGTGATGGACGGAGAGGTGGATCAGGTTCCTCGTCAAGCCAAGCGTACTCCCACTGGTGTCCACCATAACCAACACGTCCTTCGGAGATGACATGCTCTGCAGATGAATTGCAGTGATAGATAGTTATAGATGTCGTGACGATGATTATTCTAAGACAGCAAATCAACCATTTTTTACATTGATTCAACGTCTACACAATAGACGTTGAATCAATATAAAAAATGGTTGATTTTCTCTCTGGATTGTTATAAACTTATAACTGTTACGTTTGAAACAAGAACATTTCGAAGTTATTTTATTATCTTATTTTGACGTAAAATTATGTTGGTTTGCTTCGTAACAAGTTTCTAAAGTGAAGATATTTGATAAAATATCGTTTCCGTTTCGTTCAAACCGAAACGAGTGGGACTCTAAAAGAATGTACCAAAAGGTTCGATCAAGGTAATGGCCTTGCACTTGTTGAAGTTAGTATTTCTAGGTGGTTGCTCAACAACTTCACCTTACGTTGTTGCAAGAAATGTGTTCTTTAAAAAGCAACACTAACATTTGAGCTGTGATAGTGAACTTCCTTGAATCTACAGTATATTTACAAAGCTTGTGCTAACGCATTTGATATTGATGAAACATGTCAAAAAAGGTGGATCAGTCTACAAATGGTCGATGTGAAATCACAGGTGCAAAGGCAACACTATGCAGTGTATCATCCAAAACGCAGTTTGAATATTTTTTCAAATTATCAAGAATTTGTATTTAAAAATATTGAAGAATCCATCAATAGTTTCGTCAAAAGTGTTCAATCGATTTCAAGAAATATTTGTAGGCTAAAGTTTGAAGAAAAAGCACAAGAGTTCTTAAGCATTAAAGACAACAATTACCCCGAAGAAAGATCAACACTTAATTTGTGGTAACCGTTAATTTTCCTCTTAAATGTAAAACCTATTGAACCTACTTTAAGCATGTGTATGAGTTTAACTGGAACGCTGAAATGCAGTATGACAATTGCCTGAAAATCATTTACAGCCGTATTGTACAAACTGATACTAGAACCAGATGTTGTCACTTGTCATATGAACAAAGTAGTTGTTTTTTACTTCAATCGTACCTGTACAAACCAAGGGGTGCTCCGCGCGTCGTAAAAATCAATATCACCGCAGGGAACATTCCATGGTCTTGAAGGGAAGTATCGAAGGACGCCATTCAAGGTGGCAACATATAACCATTTGGTGGTTCCTCCGTTCAGTGATGCGTTGCAAAGGCTACTGTTCAAGAGTGGCTCTAAGTCATTTGTCCATGCAATATCCTTCAAGACATCTGACCCTAAGCACATAACTTGATAGTTTACAATAAAGCAACCAACATTTTTTTTCGTAATTTGATGGTTTTGAAGCTTTTATGTCAACTCATGCCAAAGAACCTCTTTTGCTGAAAATTTTTTGAAATAAACTTTTATCTTTTAATAACACCACGAGATCCAAAAATGAAAAGAAAACTTTGGTTCCAGATAAAGGCTAAAACTTTCATCCATACAAGAAAACAATTTTCGCATTATCAAACTCAAATTCGGAGTAAATTGACTAAAAGTGAAAAACAACCCACCTTCATTGTACATATCGACTGGGATGTGAACGGCGCTTGCAGATACAGAGATTTTTTTATCAGAAAAGAATTTGTTTGGTGCAAATTGAACGGGAGGAGTGAAACAGTTCACTTTGCTGTCTTCTGTGAGCTGCAGGAGCTGATGACTGTCTTCACAGCTACACTTTGCATTATAATAACGAAGGGTCACATTATCTTTTTCAAATACGTCGTGACCAGTCACCGAAGACGATGGCAAAGGAATTTCGTTGAAGACAGACTCTGTCTGGTTTTCAGCTTTCTCATAAAATGTCACATGCTCGCCCTAAACGAAAAACTAGTATACAGGAAAAAAGATAAAAATCACTTCAGAAAGATAGATGACAAAAACTATACCTTTTACTACTTTTACATTGATTCAATGCTCTCCATTCAAACATGATACAAAAGTATATAACCTTTTAATAGATTTAAATGAAAAACACCTTTAAATATCAACACTTTATCAAAGATTTTTCTTTCATCTGAAGAATAAAAACCACAGCTTTACAATTACTTTGGCTAATTGACTCTAACCCCACAGATAGTTAGAACTTAGAAGCAAATAAGGAGTCTGCACAAACAACAACTCACAGTAAGAGTTTTCTTTGATTTCACACCACGATCTTCTATATTTTCAGCTTCTGCAACAAGAGCCTGTCAAACAATAAGTCGTTACTACGATTCGAGCTCGTTTTAGGATAACTTTTTTTTCAATATTTAAAATATTAATTTCAGTAAAAGTCTAAATAAAGATCAAAAACTGGATGCTTAGTCAAATCAATCAGTAAGTTAGTTTATGATGAATTGAAAACAATAACAATATATACTACTCCTGTGGTTACCTCAACCAACTCTTCCGCTGTTTTAAAAATCTTGCTCGCTTTGCTTATCGCATCCATTAATACATCATCGGAAGCCAGAGTTGTCATCCTTGGAGACATGTCTAAGTAAATCTAATAAATAAAATAAAAGTTTAAACTTTGTCAGAGATTTGAAAAGTAAAATGCTGGTGTACAAAATTGTTGTGGTATGGGTCGCAATCGCAAGTTTCTTGTCATAATCTGGAGGACACATCTGGTGGCAGGGTTAAACATATTATACGACAAGTGTTGTATTTAGCTCAAACTTACTACATGCAGCTGTTTGCAAGCTGAAACGATCTGCAAGCCATTTCAGTGACCTGGCATACGGGAATTTCTATGCTCAGTGACATCCATGCCACTGGTGTGATGCTTCATGCATGAGCAGTAAATAAGTGTTGTGTAAAAATTGGCTTGAGATAATGGTTTTTATTTAAGCAAAAACTACTCATGTGGGGCAAGCACATTAATGCAGGGGCTCGTAGCCAACAGAAAATATATCACATCTTTAGCAAAGTAAGTATAGTACTAAAATGTGAATGTAAAATTTGTACGCAGCTCAAAATACTGTTTTGAAGCATATTGACGACTTTGTTTTGATGTAATTCTAAGCAAACAACAATTAACCAAGCAATGAAAAATACTCACTCTTTTTAACTCATCTGAAGCAGCTGATTTTCTCACAACCTTTTCAAGAATCTCTGTTTCGAGGTCATCAGTTACTGACGTGAGCCTAAAAATAAATCTAGTAAAACTCAAAAGTCGTTAAGTGGGGAATATGACAGAAAGTGAGTAAGTAACCTAGAATTAAGCCAAAGCTTTCAAATATGCAACCCAACATTACAGGGAAAAAATAAGATTAAAATCAAGTATAAATACGATAAGCATATTATTAACAATCAATGCAAAATCTACTTTTTAAAGGTTGTGCTGGTTTGTCATCAATCTTTAGTGGAAACGCCACTTTGCTGTACTATGAACAATGCATACAAGGTACTCAGTAACACAACTGGATTCAACATTATTTTATTTAGAATTTAGAAATAAAACCAATCACTGTGTTAAGGACACATTGCTGTTGCATTGTTTCCACAATGTGAGCTATCGAGCAAGATTGGTGAAAATACCATGTGCGATCACTCCTGAGGGGGCAATTAATACAGAATCATCACCTTTAGTTATGATCAGGCCTCGAAATTCACGGCGGACACGGCGGTCATGTCCGCCGTCACAGCATGTGATGTCCGCGGGAAGTACCATCTAGATCGGTCATATTTGTCCGCCGAGAAATAACACGGGAACTAGCGATACAAATCGTCATTGCATAGTACTAACAATTGTTGCGAGAATATAATTTCCCGCGCATTCTAGCGCGCATCTAGAAAATGTGAATACTGTAACTCTCACCCAGACAACAAAATCTATCATTCTTATATTAATTCAATGTAGACGCAGACGTTGAATCAATGTAAAAAGGATAAATTTGTTGACTGGGTCGCTTCCATTCAAGCAGGAAAACTTTCGATTTATAGGTTGCTTCAACGATTGATGACATTGAATCATCGTAACAAAGGCGAATTCTTCGCTAACAATCGATGGGAGTACCGGTACTTCCACACTAATCAGCGCAACTTTGTTCAAGTTTTACCTCACAATGTCTGGCTTTGATTTCCGAGTAATATTGATAAGGCAAGGTTGGTTACAAAATTAGATTATACGAGTTCGGTAGGCTATTACAGCAAGATGCAGCAAAATTTGTTAAGTTTTGGTATTACAATAAGAAAAGACCCAGGGAAAATTCACTTTCGCTCACATGACACGCAAAAATAAACTTAAAAAAAAGCCTATGAAACGTTGCACAGCAGAAAATAGTAGCGTTAGTGTAGAAGTTTTTCTGACTCGTGCCCAGAGCATTGTGACGCAAGAAGCCACACGACCTTGTTCAGTAGAAGTTAATCAGTTATGCGGCGTTTTGAGCAGGTACACGGCGCTTTGACTCTTTAAGCGCACGTCTTTCAGAGTGACTTGGCTGAAATTTTAAAATGCATTCTAAACCGTAGCTATAGTTCTTAAATGGCGAAGAATTTTCAAGATAAAGTGATTAAGCATGACGATCGACGCAAAAACTGGTGTGTCCGCCATGAGACTTAATTTGTCCGCCGAGATAGCTGCTCAGACCGGACACGTTTGTCCGCCGTCAACAAAAACGAACTTCGAGGCCTGGTTATGATACATTGAAAGTCAAAGCCTTCTATCTAGTAAATACTCATCAGACCGGAAAATTAAAACAGTGCAACTGTCTGCAGTTTACATATATACAGTGGGACTGAAAAAGAAATGTTGAGAGCAAATGTGCGGAGTGAAGCTGATGGATAAGAATACCAAGAAACTTATAAACTTATTTGGCTTTCGCTTGAGTGTTGATAATTGGCAAAGCAAATAGAGTGAGGTGGTGTGGGCAATGGGCATGTTTGAGGAGAGATAAAGAAGATGTTTTAAGAGCGCTATAATATAGTTGTGAGTGGATGGTTGAAGAAAGCAAGCACGAGGCAAAAAACATGAAAATGGCAAGTTGAGGAGGAAACCAACAAAGTTGGCTTTTTGACAGGATGCTTTGGACAGGTCAATGTGAATTGTAGACTGTGGAGGCAGGGTGTGAAGGTGATTGCCGCACATTGAGGTAAGTCTGGCCACCCTTGGTAAAAGGGACATTACGGGATTAAAAGTGGACATACATACGACTACAACAATTGCAGCTTTTTTCTTTTAAAATATGAAAACATTTTTTACTTTCATGTAATGTCATTGCAAATACAATACATAAAATTCTAATACGTATTTCATTTTATCTTAAAAAGATAATGACTAAAACATTACACCCACTCACCATTGTGTAGTTATGCTGGGATCGCTGAAAATTTGACATGCGGCATAGTTTACAATACATATGAGTAACACACTAAAAATGGAAGACAGAGACGTTCCATGACACTGACAGTTCATTTTAACACTTTTTATTTAGCGGACAAAAGTCCAACACAATGCTTTTAACACTTTGTCATCATATGATGTTGCTTTTAATCTCCTAAACCATAGAACAACAAGAAAATATGAGTCAACACACCTTCGTTTCTGCTAACAAACAGATATGAATGGGAAAGTTAAGAATTATTAAGTATAATATATATGGTACAGGTTAATGCAGAAATTGAAATTTGATTGATAAATAACAAATAGGCTATTTTAAACCAGAGATGAAATCATAAATGGAATGAAAAAATGAAACTTATACAGCGCTACCGGTATATTAATGCCGGCATCTATAGACAAATCAAAAACTTAGACAAATAACAAAAAATAATGCTAAATGATTAAAACTGTGTTTGTTACAAGCAGAAGTGTATTCCTAGAAATCTAGATCATGAGCTTCAAATAGAAACCGGGTTGATAACATGAATAGTGGCAATGTTAAAAAGAAATGTTGCAAAATAATTCCAGAGTACAGTAAAACTACAAATGCACATTGCACACACAAAACACTTTACATTTTGTTAATCCAACACAGTTTTCACCAACGCATTATATAACTATTAAGCCATTCAGTATTTAACAAGTTTCAAACCGACCATTGTTAACTGTTATTAAATGCCCAAGTAAACATCTAGAACACGATTGTTGATGTTTCCCTCTCACAAAATCAATTGCAAAGGTGAAACCATTCTCTAGACAAATTAAATATTGTCAAGTCACCACCCAGTTCCACAAGCACTCAGCCTATTGACATACGGTATGCATAGTTCAGTACCCGGGTACCGTAAATATTGAGAATGCAACCTAATTTGTACCCTCATTTCGTACCCTGAAAAAATCGAGAAAAAAATTTAAAAAAGCCAAAATAGCACAAGGATCAGAGTTTCCGCTTAACCCTAACTTTAAAATTTTTTGCGGAAACTCCAATTAGCGACTTTGGCTTTGTTGCAAGACTTCGGCTTTGTGCTATTTGTTCTCTCGATCTTTTCAGGGTACGAAATGAGGGTACGAATTGTTCAGGGTATGAATTAGGTAGCACCCAGTATTGATAAGCAACAACATCACTTTTAAAATTATTATCATGAGGAAAATGGAGTTTTAAATATTTGCTGCTGTTTTTCCAATTTAACTTTAAGTTCTTCCATATCAGTCTTTACCACTTCACCAGTTTCTATAAGTTTTTGACTGGCATTGTTCAATAGCATTTGTCCATTTGTAAGATTTTCATTCACTTTCAGGAATTGACAAACCTTTCTGTATTGATCTTCAATTTTAGTAATTGCTAGTTTTCTTTCTTTTTCATTTGCTTCATCACCTTTTTTATGATCATTCAATATTACATTATCAGGAGCAAAGTCATCTTCTAAATTACGGCCAGACTCAAAAATATAATCGTCTTCATCAGCGCCACGCACATCTTCTTGTATCTCACTTAGTGAAGGAGGAGATGGGCGCACAGGTAAAACTGATGTTTTATCCGCATGCTTCTTTTGAATTAAATGCATAACAAACAGGTAAATCCAAGTTACACTAGCCTACTGAAATATTTAGGCAACAGAATGCTAAACCTAAATGATCAGGCAAGAGGTTAAGCAGTTGATTCAATAAATTTCAGTTGACTGAGTGATAGAATATTCAACGAAAACGCAATTCAATTTTTTTGCCTGCTTTCTAGATAACAGAATTATATTGAAGCAAAACCCACCTCGGCCTCTCCTTGGGAGTTCGGACCACGCTTGTAATTTGTAAAACAAAGTTAAAACTTAAAAAACCCAAGCAGTGTTGCCACTGTTTTTCCGGTTATCAGCTCTTGGTTTGCAATCTTGAAAACTGGCAACCAGTCAAATACTTTAAATAATAATAATATTCTGTGTTTATTGCAAATAAAATATAACCCAGTTACAAATTTGCAATAACTTTTGTCAATTTCAATCAACTTGTAGAGATCCAGTGCTAAGTCTTCATTGAACTGGCACTCAACTTTTTTGCCTTGGCGGACCCCTTTTGGTGCCTCGAAGCGGTCGCGGACCCCTAAACAATTTTTATCTGAAAGTTTGATATATCGCGTCTCCTAATGGAATCTAAATTTCCTTAGTTTCGAAACGACACACAAGAATTTTCTGAACTCGCGACACACTAATGACGATTGACGAAGTTATGATGAGCTATATGTTGGCACATTGATTGATTGATTGATTGATTGAATTTTTATCCTCGGACTGGGAAAGCTTCTTGCAGAGCTTAATCCTGGCAGTTTTGCATACTTGTAGAGGCTTTGAATCACTGACGCAGGCCCGGTCACCGAGATTGTCAGAGTGAAGTTTCCGATTGTTGAAGTCTTGTTGCCGGGGAACTATTCCATCCATTAGATGCCGCTGAATGGAGAGCAGTCCTTAACGTGCGTTGCTCAAGCGCACACCCCGAGAGTCGAACCAGCGGCTTGATCTTGAAGCTTCTTCGTTCCAGAAGTGACGCGCTAACCAATTGAGCTATCGGGGCGGACACCAGTAGGCTAATCAATATGCAGGTTTAATGTTTTTCTATAAATTGTATAAAAAATTATTAGAATTTTTGCAACCGTTACAAATAATTTCTCTATATTTTCATTTTCAATCAATATTTTATTGTAATCACCGTCATGTTAAAACTGTGAGGGCTGATAGACTGCTGAGAAACGTTTGCATTTCTAAGTTGAGCATTGATCAAAAATCCGCTGTCTCAAAGGAATTAAGTTGAACATAGCCTTATTAAAAGCTTTGTATGATTTTTTACAGTTTGAAAATCACTGTAATACACTAACAAAGCACAGAAAATTTCGTAAATCATGCTGCAAACTTTCACGGACCTCTTGAAATCACTTCGCGGACCTCTTGGGGTTCGTGGAGCCCCAGTGCTTTACTGTTTTTCACACATTTTTTACGTAATATTTGCATAATTGAAGCCCACGTGTTTAAAAGCAGAAATTGACAAATAAGCTATGCGTGGATACCTTTGTTTGGACAGTCTTTTTGATAAAGTGCTTTGATAACCTAATTGATAAATCTGTCAATCTGTCTTGATTTTCTAACAAAGAAAAATAGGTTGAATTTCTTGTTGGTTGGGTTGGTTTTGAATCTTTATCCTCGCACTGACAAAGCCTTCATAGGTTATTCCTGGTAGTTTCGCATACTTGTAGAGGCTTTTGACGCAGGGCTGGTTACCGAGATTGGCAGAGTGAAGTTTTCCGATTGTTGAAGTCTTGTTGCCGGAGAATTATATTCCATTGACTAGGTGCCTCTGAATGGAGAGCAATCCTGAAATGCGTTGCTCAAGCGCACACCCCGAGAGTCAAGCCTTCGCCGCGTGATCTTGAGCCGGGCGCGTAACCACTGAGCTAATGGGATGGGCTTGTTACTACAGTATACCTATTGTTGAGTACCGGTAGTTCGAACGAACCGTTTCTTACCAACTCCCAGCCTTCAAATATTTGTTAAAAATACTGAAGGCTAGGCCTAATGTAGGCCTAATAGCCTAGTCCAGTGGTTCCCAACCTTTTTTGGCTGTTACCCTAATCTCCACCCTGAAGTGAGCCAATTACCCCCACGATCAATTTTCAAAAACAAAAATGTTTATTGCTATGTATTTCAAAGGGCTAACTATGACAATCAAAATGCAATACAATACTGAATACAAGATAACAATGCGTGGTAAACATTCAATGCGAAGGTCAGGCCTGGACTTCAGGCGCCAGCTTTGTGATCCTGGGCATACATCAACATGATACAAGACATAAGGCTAAAACCAGATTTTTTCTTCCCAGGTTTGAAACAAACTTTGGCAAAAAAACACTCCATTTCTTGTGTGTGCAAGTGTGGAGTGAAATTTCACACGATATAAAAGATTTACCGTTCCATTGCTTTAAAAAAAATCTCAAAAACCAACTGTTACATGAATATACATGCGTACCTTAAGTGCTCAATACAAAGGATAACTTACCTTTACAGTAGGCCTATATCATCATATCGTACTTATTAATATTTGTTCTCTACAGTTATTAGTATCAAATTGCCCTGTTTTTGTATGCTTCACATAAAAATTGTTGCAATTCGGTGGTGGTATCCACGTTTTTCCTCGTTATTTCAAGAAAACTTTCGCAAGTGCTGTAGCCTATT
Organism: Aplidium turbinatum; assembly: GCF_918807975.1. Taxonomy (NCBI): domain Eukaryota; kingdom Metazoa; phylum Chordata; class Ascidiacea; order Aplousobranchia; family Polyclinidae; genus Aplidium; species Aplidium turbinatum. Next base: position 19,121,291 of record NC_137484.1, on the reverse strand, counting down.
AGCCTATAGCACACAATCACTAATTATTGGTGGTTGGTCAATTCTTGGTCGTTGGTTTGAATCTTCATCCTCGGCTTACTCAGTCTGAGAATGCAGATTCAAACCAACAGTAGTTGTTTTTCAATCTCAGTGGCGAACCCTTTTTATTCAATGAAGTAGTGTGCCTGCCTCTGCACACTAGTGTGTATGAATGTGTAGTTAGATTTACTGTGATGGGGTGGTGGCTGACTAGATGACTGCTTATGGTCTTTCGCTACCATCCTGATTGCGCCATAATCTAACCAACAGTTGTACAATGCATTGTTTTGACAATTACATTTTACTCTGATTATATGTTAATATATGGCGCTGTTAAAACAAAATAAATTGACTTGACTTGACTTTGTGGTAGGCTACTGAGGACAATTCTTGTGTCGCTTTCGACATCCTGGCGATTGCGCTTCTTTGTCTTCCTTCCCAAGACAGTTAAAAATCCTTGTTCACAGCGATACGTTGTTGAAAAAGATGTCAGGATATTTAATGCCCGTGTCGCTAATGTTGGTGCGTCCTGGAGTCTGCTAAACCAGAAGGTTTCTAAGCCTTTTCCATTGAAATCAAGTTTCAACGCTTTGTTAATTCGGAGAGTGATAAATTCTTCTTTGGCCGAAAAGTCGTCATCATCCACCTGGCTGTCATCACATGTGAAGGGCTCAGTGCACCATTGAAAACTAGCCGTGTTCAAATTCGGAAAGTAGTTGTCCATCTTCTTGGCTAGCTGGCCGAAGTGGTCAGCTATGTCCTTCTTCAACGCCGCTGTCAACTCAAGTCCATTGCCTTCGAGATACATGTCAAACGTCTAAAACTGTGCTTCTTCCAACTCGCTTGTTCCACAATTTAACCTTTGCGATAAATGCTGCTACGGCTACTTTGGTGTCGATCACAGTTACATTCTTGCCTTGAATTAAAAGATTGCCTTTGTTCGATTCACCAAAGATATCAGCCAGGTAGCACAGCTGGGAAATCCACTGTTGGTTAGAGAAGTATTCAGTCAAGTCGGACGAAGTATTACTGTACCACACAGAAGTACGATGGCTGTCTCATGGCAAAGGATAACCCGCCACGGACTCACGAAGTTCGACCAGGCGGGTTATCCTTTGCCATGAGACAGCCATCGTACTTCTGTGTGGTACAGTAATACTTCGTATATTTCTCCCATCTTCTTGCACAGTTCCTTGTAAAGACGACTGTTCCATTCCTTCGCTTTTATAAAGTTTACAACCTCCGGTCTCGTTACCCGCCGAAAACAGGCAAATTACCCCCAGGTTGGGAAACACTGGCCTAGTCGATAGTTTGTAACTGACAGGATCATTGAAAATAAGCAGGATCAGGACAGGATTTTTTAAATCATATCAGGACAGGACTTGTAGGCTACTCGTCGGATCAGAGAAACGGTATACCTGAACATCTCTGTTGAATAAATTGAATGCTTTCCGCTTTTCCGAATACTTAAGTTATTCCGCAATTGTTTGAATAAGCTCTTGCTATTTTCTGACTGCGAGTTTGTCTGTCAATACGCTACTGTTCAGTTTTACTTGTTCTTATTTCCTTTGGCATAGACTTAGGCCTTCTGATGACTGTTTCATATCGTCACGTTACATTAGCATTGAGTAGCTTAGGCTATAGGCTAAATATTACTTTTTGTTTGTTTTGCTTCGTTCTTGTTGGTAGCCTAGCAGGAGTTGCTGCGTTTCGAATGCTTTTTAGATTTTGACTTAACTGGAGTAGGCTACACTTTCGCTGCTTCCTATCTATTCTGAAAGTTAGTGTTTTATGGAGCTATTTTTCGCACTGGTTATGCTACAGGCCTTACTTGTACCTTAAGCCCTACCGTCCTCATAACAGATGAGGAAAGTTTTCTCATCGTTTAAGTGTTTTCCTTGACGAAACTACCGTGTTATCTTCACGCATAGTAGGCCAGGTTTCTATTTTATCATTTTTTGAAGACTGCCTATTTCGAAAGAAAACCAATAGAACCATATTTCTTCTTCGATTATTTTAGTTGTATTTTCTCCTTGGAATTTTCTTTTTTGAAAAAGTTTTTTTCAAAGATGTCCTGATTTGGAGGCGGGGATCTAATTGGTATCGGACCAGATGTCCCTCTCAACGGCCTCGCCTACGACTCTACATAGACAGATCGTTAGAATACCGTACTGTATATAAAAAAATGAAAAGTATTCTTCAAAAATATTCGAATGCTTAAGAATCTACACCGTACTGTCATCTTTTTCGCTTTCTCATACATGGGCTATTCAGGCTTTGTATTACAAAGAAATAAGAAAAGGTCATAAACAAATCACAAATCACGATTCTACAATACTGAAGATTTCAAGCAATCTTGTCACAAGGATGACACATTTCAAGCAGGCTCATAGAAAAAATTCAAAGAGACTAGTTTACTCACACACGTAGTACTGTAAAGCACATAAATTTACAATACCATTGCATTTACGTCTATTCACGGTCGACCGGCAAAGAAAGTGGTTTAACCAACCTTCGAAAAGTTGTTTGTGTCATGCCCTTCGATGGTGCAAATAGCTATGTATTGGCCACTAGACACTGATCGACACGTTTGAGAAAAGATAAACTAGTCGCTTTTACAAAACAATACGGCATATTCTTTGATCACTGACAGAGGAAAAGACAAAAAACATAATTGTCAAAAAACAAGTCACATCAACTCACGGTTTCAATACAAAACTATTGTAAAAGGTCGAGTGCTAAAGCCTATGGTTTGAACTTTTTGGCCAAACGTAGTTATAAACAGTTAAAACTTGAGTTATTGTATTTGCGCAGAAATACTTAATTCTGTCTTAACCAATATGCTATAATTTCCCATTGGCAATATCGGCATAGATTAAAAGGCAGATTTTTGTTGAAGTTTAAATTGTATCAGTCTGCAACACTACGAAAATGAAATGACGCTAGACATGCGGCCTGTTTTTGAAGAATCGGTAATACTTCTCTAGGAAAAAGTTTGCCCTGGTAAACATTCCTCAGAAAAAAATCTATTTTGGTAAACCTAAATACCCCCCGAAAGAACAACTACATAAGCGAACGCCTTTCCGAGAAAGAAAATGCTTAGGCTACCAGAGGGATTTTATCCGGGGGCAATCTTTTTCATAAAAGATTTTGGGGAATATTTCTTGGGTAGATTATTTCCCTAGGGATGTTTACCTACATTGGTTTTAAAAGCAATAAATAACGAAAAACATAACGATAAAGGCTTATTGCTAACAGACAATAACTTAATCACTGAAATGATTTTTGCTGCACGTCTAGTTTTGGCTGAGGTTAACCTATGCTGATATAACCTACTGATGAAGGAAGGTCTATCAGAAAGTCTTACCAATTATACTATCATGATCTTGCACAGTTACGTAAAACACGACTAAATAGGATCCAGAAAAGATTAAGAAAATAACCTTAAAAGCAGGACTTTTGAGGTAGTTTTATAATTTCTTTCCTCTGATAACCATCTATTTTGAAAAAACAATGCAAACAGTATGAAAAGAAAAAATTACAAAACTTTAACCAAAAGAATGATTACCCCGATAATTAGAAGAAGCACCGCAATAAACAACACGCTAATAATTTTAGCTTCTCTAATCATTTTCTTGGCAATCCACGTATCTTGCATCATTCTGTCAGTAATGTTGTGCTTTGAACTGGCTTGATTTTCACACGGAAAAGGTTCATTTGGGACAGGTTTTTCCAAAAATTTGCAAAGGGGTTCCCATCCCTGAAAAAAATAATATCAGTTGTGAAACTGAAACAAACTATGATTTTCAAACAACATGTATAACACCTCCTACTTTTTTAAATATCTAACCTTCAAATTGCCACCGGTAGAGTACGGTGTGCTTTAGCAACACTAAGTACCGCACAACCATTCCTTACGTCACGGTAATTTACTGTTTTCATGTTGACGCTTAGAGTAGTTTTCACAAAAAGAAATAGGTGTTGAAATGCAGCAAAAGTTTCATTGTGTACAAAAATCATGATAGTACAGTAGGCTAAAGTGATGATACAATCGCGCAAAGGAACGTGATAGATGATTGCAAGGAGAAGCAGCATAACTCAGTTCATTGAGGTTCAACTGAAAATCATGCCCACAACGCAAACAGTTAGACTGTTTAAGATCGAGCAAATGTTTGCTCAACTGTTTGCCTAACGTAGGCAGCAGATTTAGTATTCCGAGCTACAAAAGTTTTAAGAATTTATGACTTTAAACTTTACTAGAAGTTGTTCAAACAAATTACCCAAATTGTAGATCTCGTTTGAATGGTTGGTCCAAAAGTTGTAAAAACAAACCAACCACAACAACTTTACTTATCAGTTCATCAGCCATCAGTGAACAAAATATTTCGAAATTCAGGATAATTTTAACATGATGACGATAATTTCAACAATGTGCTTAGAATTAGCATAGATATGCTTTGGTGAAACGTTTGCATCTTATATTAGAGCAGCAAGTTATAGCCCATTGATTAACTATTAAAATCTTAACAACTACTGTAAACGTAACTTTTTTCAAAAAAGCACCACTCCAAAAACATAACGCAAGAAATAGATAACTTAAACCTTAACTTCGACATCTGTGTGTAATGATACAGCTTTAAAATGATTTACAAAAACGTCATGTCGCCTTTCATATTCAGCTCACATTAAGGTATAATCACAGCACAATCAAAAACTATGTAAAAAATTACCCTTGGTAATCCAAGAGAAGCTCTTGGCAAAACATAATATAAATGATAGGCTACTAATATAGTCAGAAATGACATCACAATTTTATGAAGAGCCATTAATTGCCTCTTTCATTGAGTTGCATTAAAAACCAATTTTTATTCTTGCTTTTCAGTTAATTTGATGTTGAATACGTTTTCAGGGGACTTTTTTGTTTTAAGGGGTTTCTGAAACAAAACCATTTCTTCATTGAAGAAACTTGGAAAGTCGTTGAATACACCAACATGTTCCCGTCACAATTTAAATGGGCCACAAACGCGATACGGCGTGACAAACTCACCTCTATAAAATGCAATTATATCAATTAAATGACGAAACTGGTTTCACTTTTCTCAGAATGTTCCTTTTAAACACACGTCTTTTGCCGCTTGAATACATTTCTGCTCGTTTAATTGGTTTTTAAAAGGCAGCCTACCAGAAATTTTAGTTGTTTACGGTTTTCGGTTCAGATTAACGCCAATATGGTTAATTGCAAGCATCAGAAGCACCTAGTTGGGATATAATTTGTTTGACAACTTTGTATGGAAGCTAAATCTTTCACTGCAACAAGCAGAAGACATGAAACTTGACAAATTTTGTAAATGTCAAAATCTTGTGTGCACCTTCAACATAACATATGTTTGATTTAGCAAACACAGACAAAGAAAACAATCCCAGTAGTCATCAAAACGTGTAGAATAATTGGTTTAAATTTCAGATTTCGTGTTCAGGTAAAATCTTCAGAATTTTTAAAGGTATTTTAAAAAATAACAAAAATTGACTCTTATAAAAATTTTCAAGTTTAATTTACAAAATTTCTTGTGATTTAATTAGCACCAATTTTCTTTTTTGTAAGTCACAGAAAATCTACGCAACTAGCAAAACGTTAGACTCTACCCACTATTTCGCCCTTAAAGTAATATGTCAATACACATTACACAACCATCCCCAGAAAGGCCGTCAAATTATGTTCCAGCTTCTAAGCAAATTATTTGACATTTGTAAAGACGTTAGGGTTATGTACCAGACGGGAGTGATATTGTGATAATACATGGGTACAACCTTAAGCAAATATAACCGAAAGTCGTGTTAAGCCATCATCTTTTACAACCTTTCCTAGCGTCTATGTGTATTCACAATTCACATGCTACAGGTCTTTGTAGTTAGAAGGTCATAGGCCTAAATAGATAAATCAAACAAAGCACTGAAAAAACCTAATTAGCTTTATGTAGGTTCGTATATAGCAATACACAATTAAGTTCTCAGCTTATTAGCAATTTATTGTTTTTATGAACGGAAATTATTTTATTTAAATAAACAGTGGCTACATTCCCACATTTTCCGAATTGAAAAAGGATTTGTTGAATTTGTGGCGATTACGGGTAATGCAGAAATACAGAAGTTCTCCTTATTACAAAATGAAAAGAGAGTTTAAGTTTAGTTTGTTTTTTAATTTTAAAAATATTTGGCAACACTGTTGTGCCACAATTCCTTAATTTCAACCCTGAGTTTCCCTACCATGCCTAAAGATCATTTAAAGTGTCCAAAAAGACTAAAATGTGACTTTATTTTTTAATGTTTGACATGTTTGAAGATTTAGTGGTTTGTGGATTTAGGGAAACCCCTGAAGGATTAACTTACCTCTTCGACTCTGTATTCTAACAGCTGATCGGACGGGACAACATTCCTTACAAAGCAGTTGTGTCTTTTGTACCAGGATTTCCACAATATTTCGTGAGGCATTACGGTTCCCTGAAATGACATGTTTTTCTCATAAAACAGACTGTTATAACCTTTTTCTTCTACATTCTCAAAATCATGTAACAAGACAACAGTTTATTTCATCATTGCATAGGCTCTAGTCTACAATTATCCCATGTCAACGAGAAAACAAACAATAAATTGGTATGCAAAGATAAGGAGGCAGCGAAGGTAGGCTACCTTCCCGCCATCTTGTCAAGCAGCCGTCTTTCTAACTAAAACATGGTGGCTAGCCTGACAATAAACAAACAAGCCTTAGCTCAAGTCCCGAATGGACTAGTTTTTTTATTCCATCAGACTGTTAAACGATATTGGCAAACCTTTGGCAAGGAAGTCTGTTGCTTTGAACTATCACACAAAGGGAACAAAGCCATTAAAGCGCGCTACAAAATATGCTTCGTTTGTAGTGATTGGCATGTTCCTTACACATTGCAATCCAAGGCTTTGAGTCGTCAAGGTGTCAACTGTCTTGTCACCACCAATTGATATCGAAAATCAAATACGGGAACTCTTTCGAAACAGTTAAAGAAATGTACTCAAAGTTCCAAAAAGATTCATGAGCAAAAGTAGGCTATGCGCTGCAATTTGCAAAAATTTTCCATTGCAAGGTTGTAAGGAGAATGTTTCTTATCCGGAGAATGTTTACAACAGCTAATTTAAATCGAAAACCAAACAACTTTCCGGAAGTAGTTGAAGAAATGGAGGCCAAGTTCGAAAAAGGTTCATGAGCAAAAGTATGCAGTTTGCAAGAAGTTTCGATTGTAATGTGAGGAAAATGTTGAGTATCCGATGACTAGCCTAATTGCAAAATCAAGTAACAAAGTAAAATATCGAAAACATGCAAATAAATTTCTTTTCTGAAAGCGATAATTTTTTCACTTACAAAAACAGGACTGTCGAGTCGTAATTTAGGTCAGGGAGCATTTTGTCGTGTCTGGTATGCAAGTTTAAAAAAAATTGCGTATTGCAAATCGGTTATCTAAAACAATTTACCCGGTGGTTACGACACTCACAATGCATGACTTTGACATTCCCTTGCACCAGTTGTACATTCGTCGTGTGGCAGGTGACAAGTAGATCAAGAACCATAAATAAAATCCATATTTATCACGCGCTCCCTCCACCATGGTCTTGTAGCTGTGGTACCATGCCTCTGTTTCACGCAGCATCAGGATCACCTGGCAATGGAATCAATAAGTTGACGTCCACAGCGGAAATGTCTTTTGAAAATAAACAAGGAAAATGAATCAGCATTGTTTTGAGTTATGTTTCGTTTCAGACATGCTAAAAGAGCAAGTGTGGCATGTTGAAGACATCGAATGAAGCTCGTCATTACTGAAAGCAAATTTTGCCTATAACTGGCACGGAGAAAAACAACAAAGTTTGAAGAGAATGAGAGAAAGATTATTTCAGGTTAAAATGCCAAGCTTAATGGCAAAAGTTGGATTGTGAAGCGTTTTGATTACGCTTGGTATTTGAATCTATGCGGTTGCTTAAAATAAGTGACAATCTTTATTCAGGAAGTCATTCAAGATATTTAAGGATCAAAAATGAACTTTACGAGAATGAATGCTTTTAGCATTTATTCTGAAATCAATCGTGTTCTTAATGCAAATTTAGAAAAGCATGAAACCGAGACTTTAATAAAGCGGCAGATTTTACATACTTGTGGTAATAACGCGCGAAAAATTGTGTTAGCAACTTTTTAAATAAACGATGATAGAAAAATAGTAAAACTTAATCTACACTAAATATATTTCTGTTGCGGTCCATAGCTTCAGGCTTACACGATTAACTTAACTGGGCAAGACAGGCAGGCCTAGTGTTGTTGCTTGTAACATATTTCATTTAATTACAAAGCAAATCATAATCATGTCAAGCAATATATAAAATTGATAGGAGTTTGATGCGTACATATTACAGCATACCAAGCTTTGCGTTTATCGAGTTCTTGGTACTGAATGCTTTGCTTGATGATTGTCATCTTTTTATCTAACCACAGTCGCAATCAGTGTTGTCACACACAATCAGCCAATGAAAACATTGGAGATCGTGTAAGACCGTTCGTGGTTTGCTAAACGCACTACACCAAATTTTAATACGCCAAGGCAAAAGTTCATACTGTAGAAAGTCCATTTAAATGATTTTTTTGATGACACAATAATATATGAGTGCAAATGAGTGGTACAAGCTTGACGAAGTTGCACGTCAAGACTGCATCGTCATGTACAATCGCATCGGCTTAGCCTTCTACAAATAAAAACATTTGACTAAAATTCAAAATGTATATTCCAAGTTTTCGTGATCAGAGACTGATATAATCTTGTCAAAATAAACAAATGATAAGATATAGTCAGCTGGTACTTCAGGCTACTGACGAGTTGCTAAAAGCATTTTGTTTATGATAAGAGCCTGAATAGCAACGTAGAGTTTAAAATACAAAATATTTGGCAAGAAACGTTCTTTGTGGCATAGAGACTAAGTATCGTCCTTTTAACCCAGCTGCAATAGATTTAAATCAATACCTTCTAAGCAGAGAAAATATACAAAAAAGTCACATTTGCTTTTTAAAGAATTTTTCGCATTAACAAATCACCTAAAGTAATACTACATCCAACGTTATCACCAGAAAAGTGACAATTTGTAAAACTACGATATGGATTTAAGACGTTTTAAACCTTCACGATGAAGCTCGTCATTTAAAAAGTGGTCGTTCGTTTTTCTAAAGCCGCAAAATAATTGAACGCTCCAAAATATCATAAAAGCGACAAAACTATATCACCTCCTATGTATTAGCTGAACTTAAACGAAATCGATACACATGGATCCAACTAGAGTGATATGTTTCAAACTGCTGGGTAGGCGAGATTTGCATTAGGCTACACCAGTGCAGTGAATGAATTTCCTTGATTGCTCAGGATGTTATTTGGGAATTAGCAATACGTGACCTTATCTGCAGTTTTCTTTAAACTTCAATGATGGGTATAATGTTGCGATTAAAATGTCTGGTTTAGATAAAACTGTGATCAACGTCTAATTGTACCTTAGCCTTGGGCCATTCTTCGAGAAACTCATCAAAGAAACAAGAATGCGGCATGTCAACTACTGCCTCTACACCTTTTGAATACGTATTCTTCATCAACTTCTTGCAATTTAAGGTCCTGCCATTATATAAGTCTTCCCATTCCTCGAATGCAAATTCCATCGCCTCCTCAACATCGTATACACCTTTGAAGGTAAAATAACATAAGTAGGTTAAGCATATTTTTTTTGATGACAGTTTTCGCCATGAAAATTGTACATAAACAAAGTAGAATTTGAATATACCGAACTGTGGTTTTACACTTTTAGTAATAGCGCAAACGACTGTTTAAAGGTATAGTGCAATTTTTAGGGTTATTGAACAATAGAAGCACATTGGTAAAATACGGACACGTTTCAATTCTTCTCTCTAAATACTTACGTAGGGGGGAGGTGATCGTCCAAATAATAACCAGTGACCCAAACATATCAAAATTACTTTGTGCAGCTCTTGCACTGAAGAATCTTACCATATAATTGGAAACTCAAACAGTCTTCAGAAGTTCCCAATTACTTCTGTAAAAAGTAATTCCACTAGTTGGCGGCAAAGCGTCTGAACGACAGAAAGTCTCGGGGTTTGATTTTTGATTTTTTTCGTAGCCTGCAACTGCTTCGGTTCGATTTGGAGAGACAAAAAGTAGCAGCAATTTTGGTAAACTTTTAACCTACTTTTGTGATTTACATCGTTTAAGTCTTCGAAGCAATTAACTCAATGCACGCAAAGAAAATTTCACATGCTCTAATCTAATTAGGGACATCCTACATTTGTGTTGACTGCTAAATACACATGTCCAATGAAGACTAAAACAGCAGACAAAACACGTACCAAGATAATAAAACATGCACTTAAAATGTGTTAATTATCAACTTCTTTTCAATATTGAAACGGCAGCGGAAAACTACAAGTGGTTGTTGATGTCAGCTGATATTATTGACTGCAAATTACATCGAACAAACAACTGGCAACAAATCGTACAACATTACAATTTGTTCCTTTTGTTGGCTTGAATCATGAAGTTAACGCGCTAACGAGCAAGTGAATTGAGGGCAGCAAACTGCCAATTCAGCCGTGATTTTCTTCCATTGATTTGAGTGTAGCTTTGGTTTCAAATTCATGGTTTGAAAAGGTGTAAAACCATTTTTTGATGCTTTGAATGGCAAAAAAGTGGTCAATGGATTGCTTGTAGTTTAGTATTCCATTAAACCCAATATTTTTAGTGTTGAAACTCAAGAGACAATTGCCGCTTGAAAGAAACAAAAAAATACTTGCTGAAGTTAAAAAGCTTGCAATGTACTTTTAACGCTAACTTAAATTCCATGTTATGCTGTTTCAATAATTCAAATTCTAAACTTAAAAAAAATTATGTCTCATATATATTTAGACGTGAAATAGTGAGACCCGGTTATTTCAAATCTGTGTTCTTATAAGATTGTTAAACTTTGGTTACTAAACGTAGTTTCAACGATACGTAATGTCGAATCACGAGCATCTTGAAAAGTTCTCACAGGGTTGAATTGGTATTGCAACAAACGACTGCTCTGTCAATCATATATTTCGACACACAAAAATAAACAGAACGTCCGGTACAATCACGTTTGAATGGAGGTTAACTGAGTTTATGCGAACGAGCCTCTTGTGTATGCAAAATTATCCAAAGCGTCTAAATGTTTATTCCATTTTCTATTTCAATATTTTAAAGCCAATTTTGTAAATGATTTGATGAGTTTTGTTTCGTGGAAGTCATAGACTAATGCAGCAATTCATGTATGTATTCAGCATGGATATGAGCACGATTAAAAGGAATTGGACTATGTAGAAAACCCCTACATGAAAGCTTGAAATGTTTTTGATCAACCAATGCTTTGACATTTTCCAAATTGGCAAACAAGTTAAAAATGGAAGAAGTAGATTCAAAACAAAAACGATACAACATTGTGCAGTGTCAATGAATACAACTGACTGCGAGAGCCGAATCAAACATACAGCCTAATATTAATAATCTTGGATCAAGTCATCCAACCTGCTCAGTGGCTGAGTGATTATCATCTTTGGCTTTAATGCTGGTATATCTGGGTTCGATTCCAGGTCGGGTCGTACCGAAGACTTTGAATGCGGTGCCAATGCTATTCTTTCTTGCATTAATGCAGTGAGGATAAGTCGGACAATATAGTGATTACATCGTAAGCGTGATATAAAGCTAGATATGAGCCCTGTCTCTTAGCAGTTGTAGAGCAACAGTAAATTAAATAATGTTATTATTAACAAAACGCCCGATTTGTGAAATAACCAAGAAACCGTGAGAAAAGCGATCATAGAAAAGTTTTATCGTCTACATTAGGAACTGAAAACCACACTAGGACTTCTAAATTGAGTTTTTCTTCGAATAATGAATTTAAAAGGGATATTTCTAGCTTTGTTTTTAGATTTACATCTTTTGCATTCCAGTCACGCGTTGCTTTTTCAGTCATGTGACAAGATTGCCCTGTCATTCTTTGGGATTAAATGCAGACAATGCGTTTAATTTCGCGTTTCAGTTCAACACCAGTTGAACTATTTTCTTTGGCACGACGAAAGAATGCGACTTCTAAATTTCCGACTCTTCTTTAAAAATGAAACTGTATGTGTGGTACCCATAGGGCCTTTGAGGTCAAACGTGCCTATTGCAGTCTTTTTAAATTCATAAAAAAGTATTATTTGAAAAGCACAGCCTGTCTTTGCAAAGCGATATTGTTTTCAATATTTGCAGTGTCGAGTTTCAGTAACCTATTGCATATGCCAACACTGTGCTTGTTACTTTCAATTGGCACATCCCAACGGCACAAGTATTTGTTTGATTGTTTACCGCAATTATAAACATACAATCTGTGTTCAGAAGACGTGCATAAAATTTGCTGGTAGTCTCTAAACATGTATTCTGATTCAAGGTTTAGCGCAAACAACAATTTGATGGAAATTGTTGAGATTTCTTAAAATTTCTTGGTCGTTGATCGTAAACAAACCTGTGCGACAGATACCAACAAAGACGTAACATTGTAAACAAAGTTCTTCTGGAACTCAAAAGCCCACGTAAAATAGCCTACAAGTACAAAAAACACAGAACACAACACCTACAGAGAGCAACATACGCTTAGATATATCAATCAGATTAGAAGATTAACTAAGTTGCATCTGTGAAACCAATGTTCAAATGCGGAAAGTTACCAATCACAAGTGTGATTTATCCAGCCAGTAGATGAAACCTTTTTTACCTTGACGCTTGCTTAAGTTGAATTAACGTTAATAAAGATTAAGTTTCTGGCTGGGGTAACAGTTAGCAGTCCCATGAGGACCGGTAGGAAAACGAAATAAATGGCTTCTTTAATTGAATTTGAAATCGCGCGTTGTGGGTGTGGGCAGGGTTAAGCTCTATAAGCCCATGGAGAATTCAAATTGTTGCGATGATATGATATTATGATTATGAAAGATTATTAAATGCAAATCAACATTTTGAAATTGTTATCAAGTAAAACGAAAAGCAGGCTACACGCTATAAACATGCAGATTGGCCTGTGAGTAATCTACAAGATACTGTAGTTTTCTGAAATAATCTTTCAAAAGAATAAAAATTGAAACTAAGGGTATGGCGCAATCGTGCAATACAACTAGACTTACGAAAACACAAAGAATTTAGCTAGTCAAGAAGCTTTGGTTGGGTTTAGCACAGATGGAGTATACTAAGCTGCAAAACACTTTGAAACGTTTTTCAACTATCACACCCGGACGTTGTTAAATCAGCCAGGTTCTTTTTTAACATTGAATCAACGTCTGCAGACGTAATATCAAATCACGAGTATCTGCATTCTGCAGACGTTGAATCAAATGCAAAATGACCTGATTAGTTTGATGGAAAACCTGTGATATCAGAAGCTTATCGTAGTTCAGTGCCAGAGCATTGTAAAAGCAAACAATGAGAACATAATACTTTTCCAGCCAGTAAAGTTCATAATTTTTACATTGATTTAACATCGTGAAACATTAAATCAATGAAAACACAAATTTTGGGACTTGCAAAGAGTGAAAGTTAAAAGATGTCTGAAGAGTGGTGAAACTATCGGTATTGGGAAGATACAAGAATTTTAAAACAAGACAAGCAGTGAGCATTGAGCAGTATCCATCACAGCATAGTGAAGCAGAAGCTTCCAAGTCAAATGAGGTTGTATTTTGGTATTTCTAGGTCACCAGTGCACGTGCCTATCCTACCTTTGGCTGAATTTCAACCTTTCATTGCACGCGATACAACTTTGATTCTTTGACCCAATAGGTGTCAAGACGGTTAAGTAGACAGGGTGAAAAGGCACGTTCGATTGAAAGCGTATTCTTCAGTTGCAGAACAATGATCAAACATTATGTTACAAACGTCTTTCAAAACATTTCTGCAAATTCTTCACACTTCGTTTGATGCAGGACTGCTTCTGAAAACCAACGCGTTTGCAAAAAAGAATTCAAGTATTTCCTTTGCGAAGTTTTCTCGTTAAACCGTAAACTGACACCAATCGCTGAACGTTTTACGATGCGATGCATGTTGTGTTGATACAAACTGAAAAGAGGAAGCAAAGTTGACAATTTTTGTGCTCAAACGTTTTGCTTTCATTGGCAATAATGCAAAGACAATGCCCTGGGTCAGTGAAATATTCAAAGCACAAACATCATTTAAACTTTTTAGCTGAGCGCTAGTTTATAAATTAAACAACTCAAACACAGAATGCATTCCAGTCGCAAAGAAAATTAACCACTGAAAACAGTGGCGTAGCTAGGGAATGTGCCGCCCGGGGCGGATTCAGATTTTGCCGCCCCTTCAAGAAAAAGCATGTGAAAATGAAATTTTTTTAATTGACTTAAAGTGTGAATTATTGTATGTTTTGAACCAGTAGCGTAGCCAGTAGCCTAATTTTGAAAGGGGAGGTTTTAAGGGCCGGCGGGCGAAGCCCGACGGCGTCCTCGCCAAAGACGACACCCAGCGGCGGGGGGTCTGGGAGGCCTCCCCCAGAAAATTTTGAAAAATTACTTTGGATTTGGTGCATTCTGAGAGCATTTTTAACAAAAATGTGAGTATAAATCCCCTAGTATAAATATTCCTGTAAAATGGTGCTGTCCGGTGGCATAGCAAAAGGATAAGATCATGTTTTCTTGGGAATTTTTCTTTAACTTAATAAAGCTAAGTCTCTATGTTTTCTTGTTGCTAATTCCTGGCTGAGATATTTGAATGTTTGGTATTGGCAAAACTCGCTCTTTTAATGGAGTTTCGTTTAAAATTAGGCAAACTTTGTTTTAGAGACATAGAGACTGAAAGCATCATTCTCAATATCGTGACGTCACATGCGTGCCAAAGGGGGGGGGTTGTAACCCCCAAACCCCTCCTCCCCCTTGGCTACGCCACTGTTTTGAACGTTGCCATTCTGTTTGCTTTTATTTTCCGTGCACTTTTGCATTATCAACAAAAAAAAACGTCCTGTCTGAAAGTGCCGCCCCCCAGATGTGCCGCCCGGGATGTGCCGCCCGGGGCGGTCCGCCCCCCCTCCCCCCCCCCTAGCTACGCCACTGACTGAAAATCAAGAGCATTTCAATGTATTCTCAGCAATCCAATTCGCAAAGGTGCATTGCAAGAAATTGCCGCTAGTAGCCTTGCAGCTTAGAAAAAAAAATAAAACGTTATCACGGAATTTTCTCCCGAAATTAAGCAATGTGAAGAAAGACAGCAAGAAAGAAGAAGACAGCGTAGACATTTAGTAAAGATGTTTGCTTACAAGCTAGTTAAACAATAACTAAAAAACATAGAGCGGAAATTTTGCGATATATTTAGCCGATATTATGGTTTTAAAGATTAGTATCTTTTGAAATTAATGCACCTGACATAAGTTACCGATTAGTCTTCAGGAATTATAATGAAGTTGTTGATACTCTTACTGTTGCCACGAACTGATGATAGCCATGATAAGAAATAATAATGAGAAAATTTGCTAAAATACGTTTGCATATTTATTTTTGTACAGATTGCAATCTTGGTAAATTTTTCTTGATATATATTTTCATCTTTCACGTAATTTTCCACATCATTCATGAGCGCATATGATCTGAGGTTATTTATTTAATCCCAAAATTATGATTTTGAACAATGTAGCTTTGCGTTGTTGAAAATCCCAGAGCAAAAGGGAAAATGTAGGCTATTACAGACTGTTGGTTACAATCATTGGTGAAACGATCCTAAAAACAACATAAAACTGAAGACTCTTAACAAGCAGTTAGTTATCGAAAACTACTTGACTCATTGGGAAAACCATGACGAAAAAGGGAAATCCGGGAACAAAAAACGATATTTCTAGAGGATACAACCATAGATATCTTATATATAGATATGCAACTCAGTGGTGCGTAAAGATGTTTGAAGGCTAACAGCGTAGCTATGGCTGTATGCATTGACTTCAAACTTGGCACAGCAAAACAACTTTATTTTTAATATATTTTTTTGGTTTTTGTTTAAATAAAACTTTCTTCGTTTTCAAGTTGACGTATGGATTGCTTGTGATGACGTCACATTCTCGTTCCGCATGGACTGCTTTATGGAGATTCTGGCGATTGAAAACAAATCACAGTCACAGAGGGTACCTCTAAATACCTATTGTCTGGCATTGTAGGCATTGTCGGGCATTGTCAGCTTTTTGGGGGGTTGTGGAGCATTTTCAGGGGTTGTCGAACATTTTCAGGGGTTTCAGGTATTGTAGAGTAGGCTAACTACTTTCAGGCATTGTTGGGAATTTCTAGGCATTGTGTAGGATTTACAGGCATTGTCGATCATTATCAGTGGTTGACAGGCTTGTGAGGCATTGTCGAACATTTTCAGGCATTATCGAACATATTCAGGGGTTGTCGAGCATTTTCAGGGGTTGTCAGGCATTGTAGAGTAGCTACTTTCAGGCATTGTTGGGAATTTCCAGGCATTGTCTAGGATTTCCAGGCATTGTCGATCAATATCAGTGTTTGACAGGTTTGGCAGTCATTATGGAACATTTTCAGGCATTGCCGAACATTTTCAGGGATTGTCGAGCATTTTCAGGGGTTGTCAGGCATTGTAGAGTAGCTACTTTCAGACATTTGTTGGGAATTTCCAGGCATTGTCTAGGATTTCCAGGTATTGTCGATCAATATCAGTGTTTGACAGGTTTGGTAGTCATTATGGAACATTTTCAGGGATTGTCGAGCATTTTCAGGGGTTGTCAGGCATTGTAGAGTAGCTACTTTCAGGCATTGTTGGGAATTTCCAGGCATTGTCTAGGATTTCCAGGCATTGTTGATCATTATTAGTGGTTGATGGGTTTGTCAGGCATTGTCAAACATTTTCAGGGGTTGTCTAGCATTTTCAGGGGTAGTCAGGCATTCTAGATTAAGCTACTTTCAGGCATTGTTGGGCATTTCCTAGCATTGTCTAGGATTTCCAGGCATTGTCGATCATTATTGGTTTTTGACACGTTTGTAAGGCATTGTCGAACATTTTCATGCATTTTCATTCCCAGCTCTGCATGCGCAGCAGAATGATCCCTTTCTATTTTGCGTAGGTTGTAAACGTATTTACGGTATACACAAACACAGCAGCGTTTAAATGACCTGGCTATCATAAGTATCGACAATGCCTGACAAACCTGTAAAAACCTGGTAATGATCGACAACCCAAGAAAACGTTCGACAATGCCTAACAAACCTATCTACCACTGAATATGTTCGACAATGCCTGGAAATCCTAGACAATGCCTGAAGATGTCCGACAATCAGTGGCGTAGCTAGGGGGGGGAGGGGCAGACCGCCCCGGGCGGCACGTCTGGGGGCGGCACTTTCAGACTACGATATTTGATTTTGATTATAATCTGATAAAAAACTGATTTCATTTTCACACAGGGCCGGAGTTAACTGATAGGGGGCCCGGGACACTTTTAGATCAGGGGCCCCCGTGAAAAAAAATTCGCCTATGGCGCGAAACACCCCCTCGACGTCTACAGTAGCATCAATCCAGCACTGCACAGCATTTTGCAGAAACCACCAAAGCTAAAAGAAAAAAAAATAACACAAAATCACATTTTTTTCACGTAGGGGGCCCTTTAAAAGTCGGGGGTCCGGGGTACCTGCACCCTCTGCCCCCCTAAATCCTAGACAATGCCTTGAAATTACCAACAATGCCTGAAAGTAGCTACTCTACAATGCCTGACAACCTCTGAAAATGCTCGACAACCCCTGAAAATGTTCGACAATGCCTGAAAATGTTCCATAATGACTACTAAACCTGTCAACCACTGATATTGATCAACAATGCCTGGAAATCCTTGACAATGCCTGGAAATTCCCGACAATGCTTGAAAGTAGCTACTCTACAATGCCTGACAACTCCTGAAAATCCTCGACAACCCCTGAAAATGTATGGCAATGCCTGAAAATGTTCTATAATGCCTAACAAACCCGTCAACCACTGATAATGATCGACAATGCCTGTAAATCCTAGACAATGCCTAAAAGTAGCTATTCTACAATGCCTGACAACCCCTGAAAATGCTTGAAAATTTCCGACAATGCCTAACAACAAGCCTGTCAACCATTGATAAGTAGGTAAAGACCTTTTTTGGAGCTGTAGTTCCAGGACAAGCTGAAGTTTTATTCAATTAATCTACTGAGTGTTACCAAAATGAAAGTTACTGCTGGCTACCGAAAGCTGTGCTATAGCATTTGGTAGCCTAGTTATGGTGTGTACCAAACATTAAAATTGTCTTGGTTTGGCGGTTGGATCCGTGATGCTAATGAAGCTGTCTCAGCAGGGGGAAGGATGCCCCCTGCCCTCAAATTTTCTCTGGATGGGGGCAATGGTGCCCTTTTAAGGTCATGTAAGCTACTGCACATTTTGCAATATAGGCTAACAACTTCTGCTATTCGCTTTTAGCCAAATTATAGGGCCTATAGCCTACAGTAGGCCCACACAAATTATCCCGTGGGCACATTTTATACTTTGCAGCAGATTGTGATGCTATGAAGGTGAAATTTACCTTTCGTTTCTTGTTCAAGTTATTGCAATTATTCATCTGTCTCACATTTCGACTTTCATGGCTAATAGCGGGAAAACGAACGAGTTTCCCAGCATTATCGCTACCGTATATCTCACCCTAAAATCGTTCCGGCGCCCCTCTATCTCAGGTTTGTAAACTGCCTACAACAAGCTTTAATGAGTCACTGGGAATAAGCTTAAATGGTAGTTCCAACGATCATGAAACAGAAGTTGCATAACCTACGTGAAGAAAGATTATTGTTTTGATTTTTCATAGTAGGCTATTCTGTGAAAACTTGCAATATACGCCAAACAAAATATTCCAAAGGAGCTCAAAAGCCGCCACTCGCCAAGCCCAAACCGTACAATAATAGCCTACCATAGATACGCTAGCCAAGCTGGCAACCTTGATTGTTGATTGTGTCCATAAAGTCAGTCGAGCGTGACGATAATTCCACGATTGCTGAGTTGCATATCTATATGTAAGATATCTATGATACAACTAAAGCAAATCATTCCAAAGTAACAATTTAAGCTAACGATAGACTGGTATCTGAACACACATTGGAACATACGCCAAGGAAATAGTCGAAGTTTTAAACCAATCAAAGACTAAACTCCTTACCTTCATATCCTAGTATTCGTAAAGCTTTGGCAATTGATTTTGTTCCTGTCTTTGGCGCTCCTGCGCATATAACTTTCATGATAATAACTCTAATCAGCTGCGGACTAACTACTTAGCTGGTTTGGCATCGCTTTGTAGTGACAGGAATTTGTCGATTGGTTTTGTAGTTTCGATGATTTGCCTTTTTCTTCAAATTGCTTTTCTCGTTTGTGACGAAAAGTTGCTCGTGGTCTGCAAAAGCAGCTGATGCAAAGTTGTTGGCAAAGTTTTGCAATCCGTCGTTTCAACGTTTGTGTGACGATAATAGACGTAGAATCAACAAAAGCTTGATGTTATATGACATGAATTTTTTTATGAGAATTTTGTTTCAAAACTAACTTCCTTGTTACTAACAAAACTGAACTAAATAAATAAAAACATTTCCGTTTCGTTGTCAATTCGAAATTATATCAAACAATGATAATTTCTGAGCGCAGAAAGTAGATTAACATCTCTGAAGTGCATTACAAAACAAAGTGGGTAATCTTAGCGATGTTATCAAAGATTATTTAAACTCACAAGTGTCCAAAACTTCAAAACAAAACAATTTTGAAACTTTTCATCTCGTTTCAACGCAAAACTCCTTTATCTTAATTTCGTTTTTCAGACTTTTTATTCTTGCAAAGAATTTCGTTTCATCGCACACGTTTCAAAGAATTTCGTTCCTGGTTCGACTTAAGCTGGTTGTTGATAAACACCGCTCACGTCTACCCAGGGTGTAATAAATTGGGTGGGCGTAGTTGCTGAAAGAAACGCGGCCGCGAGAAAGAAACTGGCTTCACATCCCTTCGATGCTTGGATCAAGTAATGGACCCACCTTTACCTTACAGCAAGTTATTTCTTACTTTTCTTCTTACAATGATTAAGTTCTTGTTGTTCGGATTGTTGCTAATCATTTACAACTCACGTGATTTGCCTTCTCGGCAAGGGATGTCAAATATGTGATTATTTGGTCTACTGTTAAATTGCACGGGCTTGAGCAGTTTAAAACATTCTTTTTTTGTAATTTCTTAAATGTCAACAAAATCTGAACTGTGAAGTTTATTTCATTTGGTTGAACATGTCTATATTGTCTAATATACGATTCATGAAAGCCAGGCATGTTGAACATATCGTGTCTTAAGTAGCCTATGTCCTGCCTAGACTAGGATTTAGTGCTGGCATAACTTATTTGGAAAATTAGTATATTTTAAAAGACAAAAAAATAAAAATATCTAACTAGAACTAGAAATCTAGAAACTTTGATTACTAGAAATCCACTCACCAATACAAGCACCCTAGTTTTAATAAGGCTATCTCGGTGGTAACGATTTGACACCCTCTTTGGTAGCAATCTTGGTTTGCAGTGTAAAATCTGAGACGTACTTCTCCTATTTCCACTTGCTCTGACTTGTCGATTATGTCGATTATAGAAATCTTTATCCTTAGACCGAGAAAGCTTTTTTGAGAGCTAATCCTGGCAGTTTGGAATATTTGTAGAATATAGGGGAAGGTGGGGTAAAGTGGAATACCTAAAGGTTAATTCAGTACAGCTCACTGATTTCAACAATTTTTAAAGTGCACTTTTGATGACTGCCAGCTTTTTTATATAAATTTTTTTAATTTTAAAATTACCTTCAATAGTCCACCTTACCCCACATATGTGGGGTAAACTGGACCGTTGTAAGTTTTGAGCAAATTCCGTAATTTTTTTCTAGTAAATCAAATTATTTACAACTAGCATCATTAGCGAAGAAATTATGAAACTTCACAACTGCAGTTCATAAGTCCACTACAAATCAAACTTTGAAGAAATTTTTTAAAAACAGAGTTCACAGATAAAGTTGTCATCCTTTTCATTGCAACCAGCGCAGGCTTCATGCGCCCACCGCAAACATTTGGAACACTGGATCTACCCATCATTTTGTGCCAGTTCAAATGCAAGTGATTGGAGATGTTTCCTTGTAACCCCAAAAAATCTTCGTTCAAGCAAGCACATGTGCAACTAACTCTTTTTCCAGGGCTTTCGAAAATATTGAATGAAACCTTCCAAGTCCCTTTTTGCTTTGTGTCATTAATATTATTTCCTTTAACTCTTCTTCTGAGTGTGGTCTTCGGAACTCCGTAATCTTTGCTTGCTTTGAGGTATGGTAACCCATTTTCTTTTCATTGACTGCCTGAATAGCCGTAGCCATAGCTTTTTCGATCGGTCCAAGATTGTTGGGTGGATGTCCTTTGTTGATAACGAGGCTTTCTGAAAAACAAGAATATAACTAAGTTAAGAACCAGCTCGTCTACTCGATCATGATTGGTGGGATATCAGAACAACTATCCACTTGAGTGCTAATTAAGCCTACACAGCTGTTGTGTAAAATAAGCTACAAGATTATAAGTAACACAGCACCTAATTCGGTCAAGAAATCATAAACAAGAAAAAAATTTATGACGGGGTAACGTGGACCACCACTGGTCCACTTTACCCCACCTCTACATTACTACTAATTTAACTGTTGGCCAAATTTAAGCTACTCAGCAACATGAGTGAATCTACGTGATGCGTACGTGACAGGGGTGAGGCTCATTTTTATCATTCAAAAAAACTTCTACCTCATGGACACAAGATACAATTTAAGTTACCATACATACTTTTCAATAGATCAGAGGGTGCAAAAAGTACTTTCCGTGCTTTTTTGTGTTTTCTAAACCATGAAACCTTGAATAATGGCGTGTGCAGCTACTTTTCGTCATGCTTCCCTAAACTTATTGGTATCCGCACAGTAGTGGAACTTTAATAGAAAAAAAGGCGGGGTTCCACTTTACCCCGTTGGTCCGATTTACCCCACCTTCTCCTAGTGGTTTTGAATCTCGGACGCAGGCCGGTGACTGAGATTGACAGAATGAAGGTTCCAATTGTTGTGGAAGTGTCGTTGTCTGTGAATTACTCAATCCACTAGGTGCCGCTGAATGGAAAGCGGTCCTTCAAAAGCGTTGATCAAGCGCATACCCCGAGAGCCAAACCAACGCCGTTCGACCATGAAATAAAAATTAAACCTGAACCCAGAATTCATAAAATTAAGCAGGACACTTTTCTGCTGCATTTTCAACTATTTGAGTTCATAAAAGTCCCTCTACAAGGCTACTCATTTTCTAGGAGTCAGGAGAAAGAGGGAAGCGAAATCATTAAACGAGGAAAGATAAACTGCTTAATACAGTATATATCCAATATCTAATTTAACATTGAGGTAAAGATAATTTCATTTTTAAATCTTCAGCAGACGTTAAATGTAAGCAAAAAAGTTGAATTCTAAACTATTGTTGTTCCATAATCATCAAACGTATTACACTCCAAGGAGTCATACCGGTACTTTAATTTGATGAAACTACAACATATTTTCATGTTTTAATTGTCTAAAGTGATTTAAATTTTTTATTGCATGAAATTAAAGTCTCATTGATGGTGAGCATATAACAACCTGTATTTAGTAAGCAAAGTTAGTTATTGGAGTTTAGTTTAAAGAAGGGAAAAATGGTGCACAAATTGAATAATAAATACTGTAAAGCTGGTCAACATTTTTATAAGAAAAAATGCTTTTCAAACACTTTTAAGATTTCATTTTATTTGCAACGTAGCCATCAGATTGGGATGGCGCAGCGGACAAGGCGTTCGCTTTCCAATCATACAATCCTGGTTCGAATCCCGGCATAGGCTGCTTGTTGAAAAACACCGCTCACCTCTATCCAGGGTGTAATAAATTTGGTGGACTAGTTGCTGAAGGAAAGGCGGCTAAGAGAAATTAATTGCCCACCCTACTTTCGTTAGAGCAGAAGGTTTTGTATAATGAGGACCCTATCTTATCATCACCCTGTGCTTGGATTCAAGCATGGGACTCACCATTTTACCTAACCATCAAATTACTGAATCCATGAAACATGGAATTTAAGAAATTGGTTACCTAATCTGCACCCCTTGAGTGTCCCAATTTACCCAGATAGGCCTACCTATTTGCAAATAGCCCTCAAGGCAATCTCCTGTTTTCTTTCCTCAAATAAGCTTCTCTTCTACTGTCTTTCCTCTTATTTTAGTGTTTCAATTTGAGAGCGGAAAATAATTTTGCATGGATTTATCGTAGGCAATTTTTGGCTGAAACAAGTTTAGGGTTCGGACACTAAAAAAGAGTCAAAAAAAAAATTGGTAGTGGCCTTAGCAGCTTACCAAACTTCATCCATAAATCGTGGACGGAGTTGCAGCAAATTTTAACATTGCTTCTTTATTAAATACTGTAAATCTAACTTATTGTATATCCCGTATTTAAATATTGCTTTCGAGTTGAATGCAAATCAAGACAGCGTTGAAGATAAACTGATAGACATATTGCAAAACAGCTTTTCAAGCAACATTCTATTCAATGTTTATTTTCTGTAGAAGGTTTTTTATCGGCGTGCAGCAACAATTTATTTGTGGAGGATTATCTTCTCTTTGAACTCTGTAACCTTTTTTAAAATGAAACTACAATGAAAAACTTTCACGCCGTTTTCACGGTGAAGTATTTCAATAAACAAACAAATGTCAAGTCAATTATAGCGCAATTAGTTGGAAGAATGTAACACTGAAGCGAGTTAAATTCAAAGTTTTTTTTGTGGATTTCTACAAGCAAATACTTTTTCAAATTTAAACTGTATTTTTATTTATTTTTTTAATTTTCAAAATGATATTGAAACGACGTTTCCATGGTCTTGTTTGTCCTTCTGTTTTGAATTTGAATAGCAGCTTTCGTTTAAACATTTCGCTTTTTACAATTTTAACAATGTGTATTTAAAATTTTTAATTTATTTCCCATTTACAACAAACTATAAATATAGAAAATTTGTGTTTTTGTTTGCTTTTTGAAAATCGTAAGCGCAAATTTGTTGGTTTGCTTTTAATAATAAAACAATTGATATGAATGGGTTTCGAATCTGTGACCGTCTAGTCAATTCCCATCGGATGACAGAACGACGAATACTTTGTAATGCAAATCATTTTATAAGATTTTATAACAATGCTACAGATAGTAGTGAAAAATAATATATTAACATAGAAGATTTAATATAAAAAGCGCAGAATTGAACTGTTCTGTACAGAAAATCAAAAGCAGACAAAATGGCTTAAACAAATGGCAACTGAACACGACGACAACTTTGTTTATTTGGAAATTTTTTAACATTTACTTTAATGACAACTAACAAAGACATGCACTTCAGTTATATCAGGAAACTACACATTTTAGAGGTAAATAAAATTTTGATAACAGCTGATAAATTACGCTGTCCAAGCATCTAAAATTAATGAACTTATGAACTTGGAAAGTTTTACGTAAAACACCCCAATTTGCAGTTGTTATCTTTCATCATCTGGACCAGCCGCGGCTAACACAAGATGCCCAAAAATGATAAACTTTTGTATTACAGTACACACAGTGCAATATGTACTTTGACTTCTGAAAAAGTCAAAGTCAAGCAAATGTTACTTTTTTCAAACATCAGATGTTTGTGGTTTGTCTTTTAATCCAAATAAGTTTATCGGCCTGAACGTAGGCCTACTTTGTGGACAGAAAGTCTTGTACATTTCCAACCTGATTGACACCTTCTTCTGCAGCAGAGTTTTACACTAAAAGGCCCTTTTTTCTGTATTGGGTGGTAAACTCGGAGCACACAGGAAGAGGGTCCACTGTTTGGGACTAGATACCACAAAAAACATGCAATTTGGCCTGTTTTTCAACCAACATCACCATTGCAAATTTGGTACACCCAACATTGGTTCGGATTGGATTTAGAGTTTTACACTTTAATCAAGGGCCGTTTGTTCCAGGAGGAAGAGACTCTGATGGTAAAACCTTTATTCCAGAGTAAAATGGGTCATTTTTTGATTTTTTTTTCATTATTAGGAGATTAGTAAAAGCATTCATATCGCGATCCCCGTCAGCGCCATCTGCTGTAGGCTAGATGCTGTGAATTTTATTTAAACTTCTAACAATACGCTACTATGACTAACACTTAACACATGCAAATCCAACAAACTTATTGCAACTGCGTGCAATCTTGCTGGAATGAACGTGAAAAGGCGCCACCTAGAAAATAACGTTTCCTGAGTTTTCAACCACATCGGGATTTTATTTTTTTGCCAACTTCATTTTGGCAATAACCACAAAACAGACAAAATATAGCAAACGAATAATTCCAATCATAGCATCTTATTTATTCAGAAGCATAAATATCAAACGCAATGTCACGCAGTGAAAAAACTAGCCTACTTAGAGACTACGGAACTGGAGAATCGGGAAGCGGTTTTTAAACTATTACGGAACCGCGAGTTGAGCTTGGGTAGTTTTAATTCAACTTAACAATCCTGCCCAAAGTTATAAAGTCAGGGTGGAAAAGATTTTAATGTGGATTGTTAGAAAAATTAAGTAGTCAGAATTTTTTTCTTTTACTTTAACAGTTCCTAGGCCTGCTGCATCAGTATTGGATCTGGAGCAGGATTCTTTTAATGATCTATCCAACTGCACAGTACTTTATTAAATTCAATCCTATAAATACACTACGACGAAGTCAATAATCTGTTGATTGTTCTGCTTGATTTGGGAACGAAACTAAATAAATGGAACAGATTTGCCGCTGCCCAGGACAATAAATTAATTCACTTTCTGTTTGTTTTGGCTTTCTTTTTAGAATACTGAGAACTTAGTTCTTTGTCGGCACCAGGCTATCATCAAGATTGCTTTGTTTATCTGAAGCAGCTAAATAAATTACTTCATAGAAATTAAGTCAATACACAAACGAAAAATCAGCGGCAGATCAATGTTCTAATTCAACTGAAAATGTGTTCGATGGTTTGTTTGTTTTTGTTTGTTTATCTTTATCCTGCATTGCGGGAAAGCGGACTTGAGCGCTATGCATCGGTGTACGCCTTCCGACATACACCTGACCCACGCTGCAGCCGACGGCAATGTCTGTTTCTGGTTGTCTACTCTGCTTATGACTTAAATTTGGAACTACCCATTACTCGAAATCGATCACTGGGTAGAGGCAATTATCGTAAAGTTTCTTGCCCAGAGAAACAACAGCAGTGCGGGTGGCTGGAGTCGAACACGCAGGCTCTCGACTGCGAGCCCAACGCGCTAACCACTCGGCCACTGCTGCCGACAATGGTTGATTTATCAAACGTTCAATCAGCAAAAATTGTCATTTTTTAATTACAGATTTGCGTACAGTTACAACGTTTGACGACGTAGATAAAATGTAGCCTACAAGTTGCAGCTTTTGTCGTTTGTGCGAAACTATATCGGAACCTGGTAAAAGCCATTTCTTTGACCAATGCGAAATTTCAGTACAAAAACTGAAAGTTCAACAGTAAAATCAAAAAGCAACTTAAATAAATATTTGTCCAAAGGAATAGAACCCACAATTTAAAATAAAAAAGAAATGAAAGTGTTAGATTGTTAGTGGGGGTTCTGTGAGTTGTTCCTCATACTGCATTTTATATTTTTAAATACGGAATCCACCGCTAATTAAACTCAAAAACGCTCAGAACCGAGGTGGATTTATTAAACGGATTCTACCGTGTTAGTAAACTTTTTTGTATTGCGACTAAAGTCTGAACATCATAAGAAATGAGCGGTGTGCAAGGAATGATTGTTTTGAGCAGAAGTCATTGTAGTCCAGGAAAAATCTTTTCAATGGCAACCTGTGGCCACAGTGTCACGTACTTTTAATTTGGAATTAAATGCCAACTTGGCTGAGAAAAACATGGCGTTTTAGCTCCCGCGTGGAAGCTTATTATCGCATTGCAACTTTGAAATAATTGTTTTATGCCAAAAAAGAAACTTCATACCAAAAGTAATTCATTTCTTTTAATCCTATGAAGTTCAAATTTTCTGGCTGATCAAGAAACCATTTTGCTTTAAATTTCTTACTATACGTGGTGGCTCATAGGAACTTTTTGACGTAATAAAAGCGAAGTTGATATCATTTGTTTATGCAGCAATTATGCTAAACAGCAGTCTATCTTTATATTCAAAACACAACTGATCAAAATTTTATTTATGACGTATTAAAAATAGAGGATTTTATAGAGAAATACAAAATAAGTCTTCTGCTGGAGCGCGCACCAACCGCGTTATGCCGTATTTCGTGATTAGTCGCCATCTACGCTTGCAGAAAACTGCGCATCAACATGGGTCCATTGTTTCCATTGAGCTACAGCGTTTGGGTTGTCTGCCATGTTTTCTCTTTCCTTTGAATTTATCTTATCTGCATTCCCAACTTTGGTCTTTTAGTGTGGCCGAACAGTTTTAAAGCATTTGATTTTATTGTTGCTGCAATTGGAGATAGCTTTGTCACAATTAGTAAATCTTTTATTTTCATGTGCTCAAGTAACCTTTTGTTGGTCATGCTGTATTAATGAAAGCGAAAACCTTAGGCTTGAAAAAAAAAAGACAGAAAACCTAAAGTAAAAAATGACGTCACAAACTCTTTGGAAAATTCTGGCTGAGCTACTGTTCAGAGATAAACTGACTAATTAGAATTGTCTAGAAACAATTTAACCTATCTGGAGGAAATTGATTGATTGAATGTTTATCTTCGGACAGGAAAAGCTTCTTTGAGCTTGATTCTGGCAGTTTCGTATACTTGTACAGTAGAGGCTTTGAATCACTGACGTAGGCCTTAGACTGACTGGATGGATGGCCATTTAATTTTTGTTTGGATGCGAAACGCCGAAACATACATAAAACAAAAACTGACAGTGTGCATCCAATGAGAGAGTGCGAAAGACCGTAGCCCTGAAGGCGTAGGAGGTCTGACTGACTTACAACTGACTTAGACTGACAGAGTGAAGTTTCCGATTGTTGAAGTCTTGTTTCCGGGGAATTATTCCATTCATTAGAATGGAGCGGAGCATGGAGAGCAGTCTTTAACGTGCGTTGCTCAAGCGCACATTTGAGGCGAACCAACGCCGCTTGATCTTGAAGCTTTTACGTTCACGAAGTCACTCACAACCGAGCTATCGGCGCTTTTTTATAAAAGTTGAGTCATAGTAAGACGAAAATTCGTTTCAAAGATAAAAGCAGAAACGAATCAGAGAAAAAGTAATTTAGAAATTTTTGCATCCAAACAAAGTTTTGTCTCGCTTCTAACAACCTGGTGTTAATGTTGTACGGACGGCAAAGTCAACTAATGCTAGGCAAGGATGCCAGAGCTTGGTTTTTCCACCTAGATCTGTTTTTTTTTTACCACATCTGGGTTTTAAGTTTTTTTATTTCAAATTTAGGTAAACCTAGGTTTTTTGGTTTTTAACTTTGTACAGAGCTTGCACGGTGTTAAGGCACTGGGATCCTTGATAAATGGTCCACACTGCAACACAAAAATGAGAAGGTACCGTACCGGCAGGGCCCACAAGAGGGGGGGGACAACCGGTGCATTGCACCGGGGCCCGGTGAGTTCAAGGGGGCCCGACAAAATGTCTAAATTCACGCGATAAAAAGATTGATTTCAACAATTTTGCATAAAATATTGTTTTTATATTAGTTCCGTATGTCGAATGGAGCCCCCTTATGGGTAGCCTAGGCTCAGTGGCGTAACTACCCATTGGATCTTGTGGATAAATCCAGGGGCGGCACGTTGCTGGAGGGCGGCAAAATGTGATAACGTTTTAAACCAGGAGTTTCCAACCTTTTTTGCTGCTCGTACCCCTTTGTCAGGTCAGAGCATTCTTCGTACTGTACCCCCAAAAAATTCTGACTGAATTTTTCAGATATATATTACTAAATTAAATTGCTTTTATAGCTCAATTGAACATTAAATCTGTAGACTATTTCACACAAAAATTACAAAAATAAATGAAATGTCAGTTATTTTGTTTGTCACTTCTCAGGGATATACTGTATTTGTTGCTGCTACATTGATAGAATTCGCTCAAACGATGGTTCGATATTATTCAAGGCAACACGTAAATCATCTTCCGGTTGCAAACGATTTCTGTACTTATTCTTGATATACAATTATACATCATGGTCGAAAAACCACTTTCACAGTAATAACTTGTTGATCAGAGAATTAACACTGTCATGGCTTAGATAAGTAAGACTACATAGTAAGACTTGGGAAGGCTTTCATAGCAACACACCAAAAATCTTCTAACTTTGATTTTTCAAATAGCAGTTTCAATTTTTGGCTGCTTTTCATTTCGATGACTCCTTCAAATTATCCTCAGCCAACATTTTTGTTAAATCAAAAAGAAATGGATTTATAATCCAATGATGGAAATAATTCAATTCAACGGCAGAAAAGTAACCATCGAAAGAATCAACCAGCATCTTTAAATGGGAAATAACTTCATTTTTGACATTTTGCACCAAAGAGTTATTTGCAATTTAATCAAGAGAAGGAAAATTAGCAAGGCTTACATTTTCAATTCTTCGAGACCACAGGGGTAGTTTTAGCTTGAAAGCTTGAATTTTTTCACATGCTGTAACCACATTTATCTGTTGACCTTGAAGCGACAGGTTTAGCTTGTTTAGGAGATGCATGACATCAGAAATATAAGCCACCGTTTGAACGAATTCACCACCTTCTAGTGAGACAGCCATATTAGAATTTCGATGTTGTAAGTACAACTTGATTGTTCTCGAAGTTCAAAAAATCGTGACATCACTCGACCTCGAGATAGCCACCTTACTTCAAAGTGGTACAGCAGAATGTCGTGTTGATTTCCGATTTCGGCACAAAAAGATTGAAATATTCTGTGACTCGTGTCACTGTGAAATTTGTTTGAAAAGCTGCTCTGTGGCCCAAGGATCTTCGTACCCCTTGATGTTCAATCTCGTACCCCCGAAGGGTACGAGTACCCCCGGTTGGGAACCCCTGTTTTAAACGAACAAAGACAGTCACGTTATTTCATTCTCAGGGAGACTCAGACTTAAGCGACCTAAGTTAACACTGATCTAAGTGAAGCCAAAAAATTACACGTGAGGCCTATGCCTGTAAAACTAATTTGCAACGTTTTTAAATTGTGACTCACTATGTGGTATTTGGGACGGCATCATGATACTCATGCTGTTCGAATGTCGGTTGTAACTTGTAAGCTATAGTATTGTTCAGTCAATTTAGCTTTGGTAGTTAAGTTTAGATTAGTTTTCAGTTTATTTCACTTTCGCGAGGAGACAGGAAGAGACCCTGATATCAACCATCTGTCTGTGAGTGGTAGATAGACGGGATTTCTCCATCTTCATGTGTGAAGATGGGTTAGGTTTGTGAAAGGTTTAGAGTTTCAGGTCTTAAATAGATCACTTAGCTTAACTCAGCAAATTTGCAATTATGGTTATTGTTTTTTAACTATAGTGCTGCAGATTCCAGAACAAGCTTTAAGCTGCAAATTATTTAAGTTAATTTTTGCATATGAAGAGAGTAAAAGAAAGTGGAGCCTTTTTAAAAAGAAATAGAAAGCTAGAGAAGAGAAACTAAGACAAAATGAAGGATCCATTTTGAAGTTCGTAAAAATCGCCTCTGTTAAAGAAACAGAAGAGGTTAGCTGCCACAGTAAATCGCTACCTCAAGTTGAGACTGAAGAAGAAGTGTACCTCGAGCAAAACAATAACAAAGTGATCATTGAAAGAAGTCAGCCTATGAATGAAACACTTTCAGATAAAAATAAAACAGATGATATCTATTATTCTCAATGCGATGTGGCTACATGGCCAGAAATACTAACTCACAACGTTAGAGTTGAGATGATCAAATTAGGGAGTTTGAGATGATCAAAATCTTACTTGAGATCGACTATGGGAGAAAGCAGGCTGTCTGCGCTAGTAATACTGTCCAAAGTCCATTGAAAGTGATTTACCGTAATCGAGACATTATCTTTTGACGATGTAATTTCTAAATTTGCTTCAATGAAAACTAGACGTATTAAATTTCGAACTTTCAATAAAATGGAACAAACACTGCTTTAATTCTTCTGTTGTGTGGAATTTTAATCAGCTTTTACAGCGGTGTTAAAGGGGGCGGCATTTCGTGCAAACATCCAAGAGCGGCATATTGCGTTGCTACGCCACTGCCTAGGCTATGCCATTTTTTAAAATTATAGAATGTTCAATTTTTTGAGTTTAGGGGGGCCCGACGAAATGTTTAAATTTGCGTGCTCAGGTCGATTTTGCATAAAATATTGTTTTTTATATGAATATTAGTTTGGTATTTTGAATGGGCCCCCTCATGGGTATGCCCTTTTTTAGAACAACAATATTTTCATTTTTTTGCGTTCAGGAGGCCAACAAAATGTTTAAATTTGCGTGTTAAGGTCTTCTTATATGAAGTTGGTATTTCTTATATTGAAGTTGGCATTTCTCAATGTCATGAACAAATAGCAATGCATTCATCCTAAGTTTGCTGCCCTAGTCTCTGCAGATTTCAAGGTCAGAAATGGTATTGTATGTTAATGTAAAGCTATAAGCACACATATGCAATGCTATGTCAGCCATGTCGGATAGTATTGCTATTTTTATCTTCCAAATGGCTAATTTTACCCACTTGTTGCCGTGGTTATACAATCAGGTGTTGCCAATTAGGAAAGGTTAGGGTTTTGATCTTTGCCCAGGACTAAAAAAATATCCAAAATACAAGTTTTTGTTTTTCAACAGCTATAAACTTTTCCTCAAATTATGGCAGAATTCCATATCTGACAACGCTATTGAGGCTATATTTACACTATGTAGTGTTTTAGCATTTTACAGCATTTTATCTTTGTGTAGCCTACAACTAGTGTGTATCTGTGAATTTAAAGTTATATTTACAATAGTGCATTGTTTGTGAAATAATGGAGTGTTAATACTTTAACCTAATTTATCCTTTGTAAGAACGTGCACCGCAAATTTTGCTTGTGGTACTGGTTGGTGAGATATCACGCGACATGTCGCGCTGGTGGGCCCGGCAGCAACATCTGCACCGGGGCCCGGCAGGGCTCTTGGAGGCCCTGGGTACCGGTAATGTTTTTTGCATCAGCTACTGCAGTCAGTGAGGTACAGGATGCTGAAGAAATGATCAAACTTTTTGAAAATGTGGATGACTAAAAATTGGAGTAGTACAACTATTTGTCTTACTGAACATTTATTTATTGTGAATTTGAGTTATTCTTTTCAACATTATGTTCAAATGAAAAAGGCTAAGCAGGGTTTATTGCTAAGAACCAAGTTATCGTAGTTGTACACCAAACTGTAAGCAGTAAGCAGGCATGATGATTCTCCTCAGCCGCAGTCTACAACTCACACAGCAAAAAGTTTAATTCAAAAGTCAAAACTAACCTTAATGGCTCGCTTATACACTCATAGGCTACATCTAGTCAGTTTTAAAAATTTTGGTTAAACACACACTGAACCTTGCTAGCTAGACGCTTTACCATAAAGGTAATTTTGAACCAAAATCTTTGCTGTGAGCCCATATAGGCCTACCAAGCTCTTGTTTTTGCATATAGTTATATTACATATAAATTAACTAACGGTACCACACCAACATAAGCATGTATTAAAAACAGAGAGAGACTGTTCACCAGGCATTTTATAATAAAAGTAATTTGCGTTCTTCTGGTGACTATTTACTAGGTTACCTCCTGATGTTAAAGATGATAACTAGCTTTTGTATTTCCGACGTTTCGTCAGTCAGCACGACTGACTTTATCAAGGTGGCTAAAACAGGTTAACACAACCTGTTCAGCAACGATGGCACAACACAAAAACGTACTGATAAAATGAATAAAGTAAGCAGCAAGAATCAGAATTAAAACACGCAACAAGATACCTAGAGGTTAACCCTTAGAAGGTTGGGCTCTCTGGAGTCTTGCTCAGTTTGGGGGAGGGCTGTCGATTCTTCTTATGCTTTAGGAGTGATATCTCTGTTATTTTTTAAAGCACGGTTTCAAAACTTGGGATTCACTTTGTAAAATTATTCACGCTGAGCATATCCGAAAATTAAAACTATGTGAGTTTTAGAACTGCTCATATACGTTGAGATGTTGAGGTGACTTATGACGTTTGGGTTATTTGGTATTTTTTGGTAGAGTAATGAAAAACATGCATTGCAATGTTGTGATGAAATTTTTTTTACATAATCTCAATTTGAATCATTTGATTAACGAATCATTTGATTAACGAGGCCAAATTAATTACTTTCATCCAGCTGGTGGGAAAATTTTGTTCAATAGAATAAGAAATATTTCAGAGGATGTGCTGAGAAATGCCTTATATCTCTCAATTTATAACCTTTATTCGCTCAAAATTTCAGCTCAATAGAGGTGAATAAAAGTTAGGAAAAGTCAAGAAGTCTCATAGTCGCAGCCTCAGTGGTTTTAGAGATACAAATGTTGATACAAAAAAGTTGAATTGACAGCCCCCCCCCCAACCTTCAAAGGGTTAAACTGAATGCAGTGAATGCCTAAAACCAGTAGGCTGCTTTCCAACAGAGTAAATTTATCTATCTATTGGGCCACCGTCAAGAAACATTGAAAAGTCATCAGACAAGACAGAAACCAAGGGAATTGGCAATAACAATGATAGAGAAGACGCACTGAGAATGGAAAAGGTGAAGTTAAAGTTTAACTTCACCTTTACCTTTTCCATTCTCAGTGCGTCTTCTCTATCATTGTTATTGCCAATTCCCTTGGTTTCTGTCTTGTCTGATGACTTTTCAATGTTTCTTGACGGTGGCCCAATAGATAGATAAATTTACTCTGTTGGAAAGCAGCCTACTGGTTTTAGGCATTCACTGCATTCAGTTTAACCTCTAGGTATCTTGTTGCGTGTTTTAATTCTGATTCTTGCTGCTTACTTTATTCATTTTATCAGTACGTTTTTGTGTTGTGCCATCGTTGCTGAACAGGTTGTGTTAACCTGTTTTAGCCACCTTGATAAAGTCAGTCGTGCTGACTGACGAAACGTCGGAAATACAAAAGCTAGTTATCATCTTTAACATCAGGAGGTAACCTAGTAAATAGTCACCAGAAGAACGCAAATTACTTTTATTATAAGCATGTATATTGTATAATTATATACGTGTTACTGTTACTATTTGTAGCTTTCTGAGGCTTCTGTGTAATGATTTAAAACGGTGATGAAAGCACACGCAGGTTTTTTCAACCGCTTTACTACATATTTTCTGGACCTGGTTTTTTTTTGCCTCATTTGGCTTTTTTTTAGCACACAATCTAAGTTTATTGGAAATTTGTCGCTGGCATCCCTGATGCTAGGTGCTCAGAACCCGAGTGTAGCAAGCACTGACGACTATAGGGAACTATCCACACGTATTGAGAATATATTTTTAACTCTTTTTATGACGTGACCGTGTTGTCATACCACTTCTACTCATTGTTGTATGCACGAAAGAACACAATCGGTACCGTTTCTAGTTTAGTATGACATGGCCTGGTATCGAACCCAGACTTACCAGAAGCTGAAATAGCGACATGTAATAGTCTACAAACGAATCAAATTCTCAGTTTTGTGGTACAACAACAGCCAAGGTAAAAACAAAGAAGTTTTCACTGGTATCTGCACAACTCAAATAGCAAATCAGTCCTTTATACATTGATAAACGTTTATAGACGTTGAAACAATATAAAAAGGAACTGATTTGCTGGCTGGGAAAGGTTCAACTATTGTGATAAATCCGGGCAAAAAAGATCTAAAACTGGCCGATTTCATTTCAATCAAGCATAATTTTACTCATTGGAAAAAATTTAACTAAACAATTCTTTAGAGCACTAAATGGTTCATATGTGATGTGACCATTGCAAGTACTGCAACATTTCTGCTTGCTGTGTTGCTCTACGCTTTAAAACTTGAAGTAAAGTTTTACTGTCATTTTTTTACTATCTTTGTTTTTGAAGTGAAGACTAAACGGAGCATTCCAGTATTAAAACTTTAAGCAAACCAAAATTATCTACTGTATTTTCAAGTAAAATTATTATACCACAGGAGCATTACAGCAGTGCTTCCCAACCTTTTTCAGTTTGCGATCCACTTTTAATGCAAGTTTTATTAGACCCACAATGAGATATGACATCTTTATTCTGGCATCTTCACTACTGGCGTACGTTTTTAACTTAAATGTTTTTAACCTTTCGTAAACATATAGACGATTATACCAAAACCTAACCAGTAGGCTACTGCCCCCACTACCCTATTTTGCTAACTATATCTACATTTGTAATATTGTGATTTCATTTAATATCAACTAGTGAGCTATGATTAATTCTATAGCGAAGCATAAGTTGGATAATAAGCTAGTGGTTCCGAATCTTTTTTGAGCGCTAGGCTATTGGCTATAATTAGAGTAAGCAATAATTCACTCTTGCTGTGATTTTCTGAAGGAAGTGACTTGGATGCCCACAAAACTGTTTATTGAAGCAATAATTGACCTTGATAAGAGGAGCAAAATAAATACGTATGATACAATAATCCAGTCGATGTTGGGATTAAAACAACTTGATAAAAAATAAAACGAAGTTCATTTACAAATTAATTTGCAACAGACACATTTTGGAACTTTTGGATCGTTCCTGCAGGACCCATTTTTCGACCCTTTGCGACCCATAGTTTGAGAACCACTTGACATAAGATGTCATTGTCATAAAAATCGTTGGCTACATAATATACTCTGACACTATTGTGTGTTTGAATATTCATTTCTCTCAGAGTGATAGCTTAGTTTATCACCCATATGTGTCAGCTCATTTACAGCCACAGCAGTTCGCGTTACATCTCGATGTCTTGTTTGAGAATAAACAAACTCTACTTTCTGTTTGCTGCTTGCACAGGTAAGCCCAAGAGATGAGCTTGATGCTTGCTCATTTGTATGTTTTTTTCTTCTCAAATTTAAGTTAACATTTTTTAACAAGGCTCGGTGAAAACATATTTTTTCGTGATCGGCCATTGGCAGCAGATAAACAAAAGTTACCATTTTGATAGAAAAAGTGACATTTGGTGATGGCATTATGATGGTGACCGATAATAATAATAATAATATTTATTTGCATCAGACAAAGCTGTCCATATCCAAAACAACGAAATACTACACAAACTGCAAATGCACAAAGTCATAGCTTTTGATTAGATATAAATATATAGTATACACCATTAGCTTCAATATTCTTCAACTTTGCATAACGGAACTTGACAATGCAAATTATTACAGGATAAAAATAACAATATTGGAAGTTGCCTGAACTTGAGGAAATTTCCATACCCTACTCCTAAGACAAGTTTATTTCAATTAAAAACAACCCATACGATGAAAGCACAACATCTGCAGACGTTGAATCGTTGTAAAAATGAGGCACTTTCCAGGCTGCAAAATCCGTCAACTGTAGTTCTTGAATCGCAATGACTTTTTAGTTATTTGTAGTTTTCAACCATTTTCAAGTTGGTTTTAAGGAAACAAGTTCCAAATCTCTGGACCCTGTCATGAATAAATCTTTTCAAGCAAAAAATAGTATACCAACGCAAAAGTCAAAGCTTCTTCATCGGTTTAACATCTACAGACGCCGAAGTGAAGTATTTTGTCAGCTGGAAATATAATTTGATCATTATAACTGATTAGCCTAATATTTGTATTTTTTTATCTGAAGTAGTCTACGTCTATGTTGGATAAGTCTATGTAAAGTAAAGCTTAAAGACGCTTGGAAGATTTTTTGCAGGCTTTACTTGATGTAAAAACATTTATGTAAATTAGAAAAATAACGTTAGCGACTCTATTTGGTTGCTTGGACAACACAACTGTAAAATTTTATTGATTTGTTTTTTTAGAAACCGTTTCCAAGCCTTTCCACCTGTTGCGAGCAAAACAAAAGCAAGCAGGAAGTAGGAACTAGGAAGTAGGCTACCAGTGATGGTAGTAGTCTGATATTCTCTAAAGCTTAATTGAATCTGTTTCACTTTTACCAGCACCATGGCCACCTGGAGATGCGGTCTGATTTGTCACATTTTGCAGATTTTGATTACAGCTATACTGTTAGTGTTTGACTGACATTTTCTGAGATGTTTTTACTTTTTGCTGTCTCCTAATGATCTAAAAGCTTTTTGTTGCCTTGGGGAAGCAGTAGCAAATGAGAAAAAGTAAGTTGAAAAACGCAAAATCAGATTGTTATTGAAAAATTAACAGTCTGACTAAAATCTTCGAAATCAAATTTCCTTTGTTTTTCAACATGTGAGGATGTTAAAAACTTATTGTGTCATCTGGGGAAAACTGTAACGAAAGCGTAAAAATATCATTTTTAGAAAACGTTATTCAAACATTCGCCCAAAGTTAGCAAAATCTAGAAATTTCTGCAAAATGTGACAAATCAGGCCGTATCTTTAGGACCTTAGGTAGTCATGCCAGCACATAGTTTAACTGGGAAAAAAATAAACTGTAATTTTAGAGTTTAAAACATTTTAATGTTTGCAGATCCATTTTATCGCAAGTGGTAGGCAAAACCAATAATGATTTTTTTTGTATTATTGAACCCATTTCCGGGCTCAATTTGCGTGAAAAAAGATGACATTAGAAGGTAGCAACACGCCAAGGTAATAGGCTACAGAAGGCTATGCAACTTTGGATACTTTAACGTTAGTTAAAAGTGAGAACTGAACATATGAATTTAGAAGGAAAACCAACGCAAAAATAAACGTCTCTAAAGACACAACAAAATGTATAGGAGATAGCTCTCCACAAAAACAAGTTTTATTTTAATAGCATTTTTAAAATGAATTGAGAAACGTAAGGGGCAGTAGGCTAGAAATAAAAGACAAAATATAACAAAAATGGGCGTGGTCACTGCAATCACCAACAAACCGATAATCCTGTTTTGAAATGTTAATGTCACGTCAAATAACAATTATCATACCATTTAAATTGTTTTGTAATGACGCTTGATTTTTTGCTTGATGTTAAAGAACCATTTTCTATGCTTTTGGTGTTTCATTAGCAGTTTGCTGTCAACTGAAAACGTTTCATATAAAGTCTATGACCAGGAAAACATACAAGCAGATTTCTCATAACACTTTGAAATTCAATCTAAACGTATAAAATTATAAAAAATTCATTAAAAAAATGACAATCTATACTGCAGGGGTCACCAAACTTTTTTCTCTGAGGGCCGGATTGCTGCAAGATTAACAGCTGCGGCCGGATGCAAATTGCGAAAAGATATACAACTATTTAGAATCTCCATTGACTTGAATTGAGCACAATAAATAACAAAGTCAGCGGTGGAATAGCAAAGTTGTGATGAAAATCGAAAGGTTGATGGAAAAGTTATCCTCTGCTGTGATACACTACAGGGCATCGTGCTCTTGAAAAAACCTTACATCTTTCCAAATTTGGCCTAGGCTGTCCCCATTTGTGGTGACCTAATGATAAAGGTGCAATGTGATGGTAGCTCAACAGCAAAGTCAGTCCTTTACAAAAAGTTTGTTAACTTTTTTCCTTAATAGTTGTAGTGTACCGGTAGCTGTTATTTCCGCAGCACGTGGCGGGCCGGATGAAATCAGTTCGCGGGCTGTAGTTTGGTGACCTCTGAACTACAGCAACAGACTGTAGAGTGTAGACTATAGATAACTTTACTTTCATCTGAGAATGTTGTTTTTTTAGTTTTTACGTTGTTTATCTTCAGCATCCAATAATGCTTTTTAACAACTGAGAATATGAGCTGATATTTGCACGCATAAATATTAACGCATAACTTCTTATTGGAAATAATGAAAATAACTACACGAATGAATGCGGTCAGTTTGAGTGGGGAAAAGGCCAAGTTCGGTGATAGTGGCAATTGACACTTTTTATAGCCTAATTCCATTCTAAAAGTTGTATTTTAACCCTAAAACACTTGCATTGTGTACCTCGGTGTTGACTGCGGTGTAAACTTCGAAGTAACGGTAAGTGGATGTATTGTACACAATTCAGTTCTGCAGGCTACAGCCCTAAGAAGGGCCGCATGCATTTCTCTCTATTGTAGAGCAGCGTTCATAATCATGAAAAAAAATCAAGGGGTATAGTCGAAGGGGCGCCACTCCGCAATCGAAGCATGCTTAAAAGTGTCTTGCCAAAGACGAAGTCACATGCTCTTGTGCGGTGTCGAACCGGTGCCCTTTCGAATGTCGAACCATTGCTCTCACCGCTCGGCTATGCATGTACACGCTAACAGATATAATGTAGCTTACAGTAAGTGTAAAAAGCAAAAAGAAATTTTATGCAGATAAATAGCCTACTGAGCTGTTTTTCATCTGGTTACTCATCAACAAACTGTAGCCTATCACATAACATACATTTATTGAAAGAGGTAGCGCACATTTTTCTTGTCACAGAGTAACGCGTAATCTATTTTTGTCTTTTGTTTACCAAGCCCTATACAACTTTCGTTTTGACAGAAAGCAGTATGCAATTCGCCTGTGATGAATTTTAATATTTCAGTGCTTAGGTTAGTGTAGTCTATTGCATTGTGATTCTGCACCAAAGTAACAGTGATAGGCCTACTCATTTCATTGTTTAAAATCTAAAATATGAAGTTACACTTTAATCTTTGTGTTGGATACGGGCAGAGTACGAAAAGGTAGTGAGTTACAGGTGTGAAAAACATTTTGCTGAGTACGAAAAATGGCAGACTTTAGTTCGAGTCCGGCTAACAGGATATCTTGAACATTAAGATAAAATGAAATTATGCTTTGTTATATCCATCGGTTGGAAATAAGTATTTTTCTAAAAATTTTCAAAATATTTAAATTGTGAACGCTTGCGAGCTTGAATATTTGGTAAACCGTCGCAGAACATAGCCCTGGTACACCCATTTTGGATTGTATCCTGCATTGATTTCTGGATTTAGAGAGTTTAGATGCTTTTCGTTTTTATCTCGAGTAGAAAACAAAATAGCTTTTATTTTGCAACGAGGCGAAAAGTTTCAGTAAAAAAGAAAGTTTGCTTAGAAACGAAACAGCAGGTTTCGAAGTATTGTTGTGTTTTGACAGCCTTGTGGATATAATCCGTGTCGTGTTTAACGTGTTACATTGCAGCCCATTTGCTTATCAACGTTGGAGCATCTTTTCAATTTAATGCACTGCGTACATTTAACTGAAGTGAAAGACCAACCTTGTTATTTCAGCGACCTAACTTTTAACTAACAATGAAATTACACATGCCAATCTGATGCAATTGTGCTGCAAAACAAAGATTCAGTGAAATAGCACAGCAATACGTTTTTCTGAGAATTTTTTGTTTTAAATATTGTAAAAAATACTTAAAATTTGTTGCCAATTCGGCTGTACATACACAAGCGCTAGTTCAGAAAAATCTGTTAATGTATTAATCGTATAGTAGCCTACATGTGCTAGTGAGTGTAGCTAACATAATTGCTCGCTGAATAAGTGCGTGCTTAGTCCAGTGCTGATTTCCAAAAAGAACTAACTCTTTCCACCAATGGTAGGCTACAGTAGCACATTCTAACTATTTATCACATTCTAGCTATAACGTAGCCGCTACGTTATAGCTAGAATGTGAAGTCGATTGATTGCCTAGGCTTAAATGCTACTACAAGAGTGCGACACACCCTAATAGAAATTAAAAGGATTAAATAGTTAAATCAAGAAAATGAAATATCTTCTAACAGATGTCAAACCCACAACAATGTTTGATGTGAACGACTCGGTTACATGTCTTGTAATACAAGCGAATTTATTTTCACACGATCAGTTCAATCATAAACAGAAAACAGCTAAAAATCGATTTCGATCAGCTAGCTCAGCTAGCTCATCTTCAGTTAAGCTTATTCAAATAGAATTTTTAGTTTCTATTTGAATAAGCTAAACAGAAGATGATCTAGCTGCTAACTGATCGAAATCGATTTTAGTTGTTTATGATTGAACTGACTCGTGTGAAAATAAATTCGTTTGTACTGGATAGAGGATTATTCAAACAATTACCCTGTATTTAAGAATTAATTTCCGTCCAAGCAAATGCTATAAAGCTCTTTAATGTTTTTGTTTATAACATACAGAGATGGAAACGACGTTTTTTCTCGCTTTTATGTTTATAACTTTGCACACTGTGACTGCTCAAACTTGGTATCAGCACAATTCCACTGAATATTACGTCAGCACCTCTTCTGCAAATGGCTTCGACAAAGCACAAGAAGTCTGTTCAAGTTTATCTGCCACTTTGGTTCTTATCCAAACCAACGACGTGCAAGATTTCATCAATTCAATTGCATCTTCTTCGTTTAGTAAGTATTTTTTACTGTAAACTAATAACGGGACACTTATTGCAACTGTAAGCTTAAAGCTGTAGACCTACAGAGTATATTGTAACTACGATTCTGCAAGTAGCTTCGACAAAGCAGAAGAAGCCTGTTCAAGTTTACTTGGCACTTTGGTTCTTATTCAAACCAACGACATACAAAATTTCATAAATTTAATTGTTTCGTCATCAAGTAAGTATAGCCTATTTTTAAAAATTATTTCAACAAAGTGTAGTGGTAAACTGATTGAAATAAACCAAATGTTCGCACCCAACTTGAAAGTCATGTGAGGTATGTTGTGTGACCTATGCATACGACGCACTGACGCAAAAGCACAGCAGGATAGAGCATATTAGGCTTTCTGAAAATGTAGTCTACCTGACTAAATAACCATGACGAATTGCAGTATCTGTATACAGGAATATTCTTGAAGAGCAGAACATAAAAACTAAACAAATGAGCATAAAAACTAAACAATAGTTATTTGATTTCCGAAAGGTTAATTTTTTGATCACGCAGTGAAGTATTTTGATTTAGTGGATTTTGTATCCATTTGTAAAATTGTTTTAGCTCTAAAAAATCACATAATGTGATTCACAGCACTAGCAGGATCGCATGCAGG
Source organism: Aplidium turbinatum (assembly GCF_918807975.1). Taxonomy (NCBI): domain Eukaryota; kingdom Metazoa; phylum Chordata; class Ascidiacea; order Aplousobranchia; family Polyclinidae; genus Aplidium; species Aplidium turbinatum. The sequence goes on along the minus strand of NC_137484.1, from coordinate 19,079,076 downwards.
TGTTAGCAAGCTACTTAACTTTGTGCTAGCAAAGTTTAATGAACAAAAATTTGACTTAAAAAAAAAAATGTAAACCTACTGTTCAGCATTGGAAAACTATCTTTCGGTTCGAGTTAGCGAACAACGCATATAATCTATCTACTTTTATGAATATTGAAGGCAGTTTACTTCATATTCCTTATACTTTATTTAAATTTAGCCTATGAGCAATTTGCTTTGGTCTAGCTTTGGTTTAACATTTTCTTGCTTCCCCTCTAAACAGTGCTGTATTCGAGGGTATACGGCGGTATACGCCGTATACTCTCTGCTTTTTCGAGCAACTAATGGTATACCCTCTAGTTTTCCAAAGAGAGTGCTATGCTATCCTTACTGATTCGTTATGTATGATGTTCTGCAAGAATTATCCATGTTAGCCATTGAACTTCAGTCTCGAAGTACAACTTTACCTAGAGCCGAACTTTTATTAAAAAGGACAATACGAATTATTGAGAGTTTCAAGGAAAATCTGGGAGAAAAAACACAGTTGGCTTTAGCAGCGAAGGATAATTTAATGTTCAGAAATATTCTTCTGATATAGAATTCTAAAATGGTGCCAATTAACGCGAATCAATTCATTCAGAGCATTGTTAGCAGAATGCAAATGAGACTTTGCACTAATGCCGACACTGACAAAGGTCAGCTACTGGTTTATATTGCTAACTTGCAACCTGAAAAAATGATAGAAGGAAATTTGCGTCATGGAGAAGCAGAGGTGAGAAGAATTTGTAAACGCTTTGACATTGAAGAAATACAGTCAACCAAGGATTAACAGACTTTAGTAAAAAAGTTGAAAATGTGCCCAATAATTTGAAGTCTCTCTTGACAGCTATTTGAACTTCACCTTGTTCGACAGGAGAATGTGAGCATGGTTTCAGTTTAAGGAACAATATTATCACAGGTTTAAGAGCATCTTTGCTCATTGATAACACAGGCCAACAAAAAAGATAAAAAATTTTGTGTCTGCAATGTAAGATGTGATTTGGGGTATATTGAGGCTGCTGATTTCAAAAATCACATCAGATTTTACCCATCACATCAGGTTTTTGAGATTTTTGCATGATATTTTTTCTCATAACATTGGCTTTTTGGCAGAATTTTCTCTTAGTGTTACCGTTTTATAAAGACCTTATGAGCCAATAGTGTTTGAAAATTTGTCATATTCATGGAAATGATTTTATTTTGTAACATTTGGAGATGTATGATGACACCATGACCATTGGAGTGACCGACCTACCTTCAGAAGGTACACTAGTCAGAAGCCTCCCTAGCTAGATGGTCAACTGGTCAAAAGAGTCACCTAGACCATCTGGCTAGTGGACCATCTGTCTATGGTAGACCATCCAACTTATATACCTTCTGAGAACTGTCCATAAACCACCCCTTACAGGCTGGGTTACATTCACTTTCTCCTGAATGCTTAGTACCATTCTACTTTTTGATATATAACATCGGTTTTATCTTTTTCGCTCAACGTGGCGATCCCTTTGCGGTCCTCTCGGTCCTCTTTTTTTTACCGTTTCGGTCACCACAGGTCCGATTTTTTTTGTTGCATTTTTGGGTAGTTTTATATGTGTAGATTACGTTTGTGAATTTTTTTTTTCGAAGTATTTTTTAATTTTAATTTTTTTAGCTTATGGGGTGCCAGGGGCACTTTTAGATCGGGGACCTCCGTGCAAAATTTTTTTTCGCGCCTATGGCGCGAACAACCACCTATACTTGTAAAGTAGCACTGTAGGCCTACAGAATTTTTCAGAAACTTCAAAGGCTGAAAGAAAGAAAAAATAACACAAAATCACATTTTTTCCACGTAGGGGAGCCCGGTGCACCTGCACCCTCTGCCCCGCCTAAATCCTGAGCATCAGCATCAAGCGTTTATCTTGCCATCCAAGTCTTAGAATATTTGTAGATGACGGTATGCTCTCACCTGTAAATTTTGCAATCGCAAACACTTTACTTCAGTGGGTAGCCCTCATTTGGTAGGTGTTTGGGAATTATAAGCTTTGAAGGCAATACGCCCTTTGAAACCAACTGGCTACCACAGTTTCACCAACTGTTTTCCAGTTCAAACTTAACTTCAATTTAACCTAAGTTTGGAGAATAACCCTAATAAATACCATCTAGAATGTACCAAAACCGATAACAAATTTTCTAACATTCGTAGGATGAAGGTGGACCTGTAAAAGCCGCTGTACACAAAAGTCATCCCAGGGATGTAGGTGGACCGCATTACATAATTTTGTTTATCATCCCAGGGATGTAGGTGGACCGCAAAGGGTTAAGCTTATGTGAAACTTGTCTATGACTCATTCTTATTTGAATTTTCATGTATTCAGATTTTTTCATATTAGCAAGGTATTAATTCTGTTTTTGGTGTGAATAAGTAGCAGAATGACATCTTCAAAAAAGTGTGAAAGTAACCTTGATGTTCTTTGTTACATATGTGGCAGTTATAGGCTACTGTTCCTAACCAAAGGCAAACCATAACACGTTTAGTGAAACAAGCATATCTTACATACTTGAAAATTCGCCTGGGTGATCAGGACAAATCATAGTCTCCACACATGCTGCATGTAAAGCTTGTGTGGAAAACCTAAGACGATAGATCAATGGAAATCCTAAATCCACTCACAACATTCACAAAAATCATGCAAGCGAAAGTTTGTCCAGAGTAACGTTTCCCAAATGTGCATGTGAATTTCTTTTTTTCTGTAGAATTGAACCTATTTTTAAATGTCTATTCTATTCAATTTCTTCAATTTTATTTTTCTTTGCTTGCGCAAACATAATAGTGAATGACATTACAAACACACAACTGTAGCACCAACAAAAGGAAAAGATGCCAAAACCAAAAGGTTTAAAATATGTATTGGGGATTTGCAAAGCCACCAAACCTACTTCTTAACACGAAAAAAATAACAGTGTAGCCTACTCTTGTAAAAAAAATGACGTTGAACGTTTAGTGTTAGCAGATAAACATTGAAGAATTAGGTTCAAGTTACCATACTTCAATGAAATTAAAAATAAAAAAAAAATAAAACAGGTCTTGAAATACCTCAATGTTTTCATTAATATTATGTTTGTATCTCTTGTGTAGACTTTAGACTTTATCGTGATGAATTTAGACTTTATCACAGACCTTGTTGACAAAAAAGAGTTCAAATTCCATGAAACGCCATTAGTCTACCAATATAGATCAGGAGTCGATTTTACCCATTTTTACCAAAACAGCATTCAGATATCATAAAATCCTGATGTGATACAAAAAATCTGATGTGATTTTTGAAGTCAGCACCCAAAATATACCCTAGAATGACATTTACTATGCTGACACAAAAAGTGTGTTGGCTTGTGTAATGTGAGCTGTTTGATGTTTATTAATTGCAATGGACCACCTGTGGCTCAATTTACCGCTAAAAATATGGAAAATCCTGGCTGCTAAACCACCGATCAGCTAAGGATACTAGATCTCAAATTTGTAAAGAGGATAAAGATGTAGATTCCTCTCAGCAGGCTGTTTGGAATGTATTCATAGAAAAATAAACAATTTGGTACCTCTCGTCCAATTTTGATGTTGATAATTCATGTTATGGTAGAATAAAGATTAGTATTTTGCATGTTGTGTATTATTTATCATTTGGCAAATCTGACAGTATACCCTGTCATTTTTTTTACGAATACAGCACTGCCTCTAAAGTAGGCCAAGTTAGTTCTTTTTAACCCTATGCAATAAGGTAATCAGTCGAAATTGTGACTTAGGAATTGTTGGGTTACTTCATAGCTTTGTGTTTGTGCTTTTAAAACCTTTGTCTTTGTTCCTTAATCTATCTAGAACCTTGGCCTGAGATTGTTTTAAAAGTCCAAAAACAAAAATACTGTCCATTCTTTGGAGTTTTACTGTTTTTTTAGCGATGTCTTGTGAGGAGAGAAATATGTGTCTCACTGGTACTTGGCCCGAATTATTCTTTCAACGGCCCTGTCTCTTTTGAAGATCTTTGAAATTTATGTCTGGCAATAATAATAATAATGATAACAATATTTATACAGCGCCACATCCACAGGCAAACTATGCTCCTGGGTGCTGTACATGACAATGGTGATAATTAATACGGTACTTTCAGTCATAATATTCAGTGAAATAGAACGTTTTCAAGCGAGTTTTGAATTCATTTAAATTTTCAGCTTCTTTTCCACAAATAGGCAAACAGTTCCAGCAACTGGCAGCAACAACTGGGAAGGTGCGATTTCCATATTGTGTCTTACATGAAGGGTTGCACAAGAGCAATTGATGTTGAGAACGCAAAGTTTTGGCAGGTTTATAATGAACAAGCAAAGTGTCCAGATAGTTCGGGGCAAAACCATGGAAAACTTTATAAATTAATAGACATATTTTGAAGCGAATACGATACAATACTGGAAGCCAATGCAGGGATTTTAGTATAGGAGTGATATGCTCATGTTTACGTGTTAAAGTAATTAGCCGAGCGGCAGCATTCTGAACTCTTTGAAGACGTAAAATAGTACAATGTGGAATGTTATTTAACAATGAATTTGAATAATCAAGCCTGGATGTTACAAGTGCATGAGTTAAAGTCAAGCATCAACATTTATGAACTGTCTGATGGAACCAATATTTCTAAGATGAAAAAAAGCAAGATTTAACAGTGGAACTGACAAAGTTTTCTAAACACAAATTTTGATTTAATGTTACACCAAGCAATTTAATTGAGTTAGAAGAAGAAAGATTGATATTACTCAGGGTAAGGGTTATGTCGTTAATCTTTGAAATAGACCGTTTCGGAGAAAATACAATAAACTCACATTTTTCTTGATTTAGCTTCAACATATTATAAGACATCCAATTTGAGATATCAACCATACATTTTTGGAATTTTGATTTAATACAACACAATGAATCTTCATCAGTAACATGCAAATACAGTTGTATATCATCAGCATATGAGTGGTATGAAAGCCCATGTAGCTTTATGATGTCAAAGAGAGGTTTTATGTAGAGGCAAAACAAGACAGGGCTGAGAACAGAACCCTGAGCAACTCAAGAAGAAAGAAATGTTGTAGAAGACATTGAGTTTTCAATTGCTACAGACTGAGTTCGGTCATAAAAATAAGAAGAGAACCAGTCAAGTGCCATTCCTGTAATGCCAAAATTTGATTTGAGACGATTTAGAAGAATTTTGTGATCAATGGTGTCAAAAGCAGCTGATAGATCAAGAGAAAGTAGAACAACGCTGTGATTACTATCAAGTGCAATAGCAATATCATTATGAATTTTTAGTAAAGCTGTTTCTGTGGAGTGATGTTTACGATAAGCAGATTGCTTGATATCAAATAAATTTTGCACGTTTAAGAAATTATTTAATTGTCTGCCAACTACTCTTTCCAATATTTTTGACACAAAAAATAGATTGGACACAAAACGATAGTTCTTGAACTCTTCTTTGTCTAGACTAGGCTTTTTTTAAGTGTGGACGAACAATGGCATGTTTGAGTTTAGGGGGGACAAGACCACTTGTCAAGGATTTGTTTACAATGGCAGTCAGAATAGACAGAAAAGATGATGAATGCTTTTTGAGGAGCCATGAGGGTACTGGATCTAGTTCACAAAATGCAGATGATAATGCAGTTAAAATGTTAAGAATTTCAGTCTTGTCTGTTTCAAGAAAACTAGAAAATGAAAAATCAACGTTATTATGTCTACAAGGATCTGCTGACTGAGTTCCTAGAGTTATATGGTCAAGACACAATGACATAATGATCATAATGAATGTATCATTCAGTGGCGTAGCCAGAACAAATTTTTGGGGGGCCAAATATTTGATGGATCGAAGAGAACGACAAAGTGTTTGATTAAAGACATCCCCACCTGATGTGCAGTGGCGTATCCTGGTGGGTTGAGCAAGGGAAGCAATAAAATTGGTGGGGGGTTAAAGCGTGCCGAAGGCACGCGTATTCTAGGGGGGTCCGGGGCATGCTCCCCCGGAAAATTTTTGCAAAATTACACTAAAATAATGGATTATAGCGCTTTCCAGAAACACTTTTAGGGTAATATTTGTATGAAATTTATTAGCAGATAAACAGCTATTAACTTATTAAAGGTAGCTCTTGCACACGAACGGGCAAAAACTGTGGCTAACATCAAAGAACACCAAAAGGTCAGCTACACAAAAACTCAAAAACTACACAAAAACCCAACAGAGTAAGCGATTCTGAAATTGCTTCCAGAGATTAGTTAAAAGAAGCGTAAATCGCGTAAACTTTGCCCGATTTACGATTTGCAAAATTTATTGGTGTCTTTCTGTGTGTCTAAAACAAGTTCTGGGGGGCGTTAATAGCCAGATGTCTTAGAAAACGATATAAATTTCTACAAATTTTATTATATTTTCAACAAAGGGCTCAACTTCGGAATCCAAACTTTGAAAATTTGGGGGGCCATGGCCCCTTTCGCCCCCCTGGCTACGCCTATGGTATCATTGCAATAATTCATTACATTCGCCAACGAAATTTCACTTATTTTTTAAACAAGAACGCAAGTACATCATTTTAGATGTATTTTTAAGATGATTTTGAATCTGCCTTTAGTTTTTCTCAAGCACATCACATTTTCAAAATATTGTCGAATTCGTGTTTTCAAAAACAAAAACATAAATAGTAACACACAGCTCTGATGCATGGCACTTAAAAATATTTAGCCTGTGACCTTCTTGTGTATACAGGGCCGTTGAAAGGATAATTTGGGCCCGATTCCAATGAGATTCTCGGGCCTAAAATCAAGACACTTCTAAAAAAAATGTAGCCTACTATATCCTAAGAATACCCGAAATTTTTGTCGATTTCCCGGGCCCATTGAAAAGTATTCGGGTCCCTAAAATCATCCAGAGCCTGGGTCCAAAAGTACTTGCTGGACCCCCAGTCAACGCTACTTTTTGTATACCTAACTGGGTCATCACAACATAGCATCCAGCAATAGTTCCTCATCATTCTATTTATCGCAAAACCTTGGTAACAAGATTCCATAGCTTGAATGTCTTTGTGAAACTGTTAATCTTGAATTCTCTATCACCAACTGCACCAAAGGTTTCTAGAAAGAAGTTCAAGTGGGAGGGTAAAATGCATTTTGAGGAAGCCTACCTGCGACAACCTCCCTACAAGCCTCAAGCAAATGTTCAACTCGTGGCTAAAAAGAAGACGATTTTGAATTTTCTAAAACATAATTTACGCAACCACTTGAATGCCTGTCAAGAATATAATTTCAACTTTTTCGACCTACTAAAGGAAATTTTTGATGTCAGCCACTTCGAGTACGATTTTCTGGCAAGCCAGTCTTTTCTGATACCATGTGCTGTGGTAGCATGATTGTTCCACAAACACAGAAACCAGTAGCATTTCGTAAATCCTCCTTGTATGCCCATCAGGATGCTAGTGATTCTAAAGTTTCGGCAGATGTTGAATTTTTAAGGATAACACTGAAAAGCTTCCAAAAGGATTTCAATACTTTCATAAATTACGTATCAAAACGTTTTCAAACTTCTCTCCGAAGACTCCACTCATCAATAACTCGTTGTTTACTCAAGTTTTGAAACAAGTCACTAATGTGGCAGCAGCAGAAAAAAAGTCCGCATACTGTGAATGATGCGGCTAGGTCCAAGTTTCACTTTCTGTTATGATTGATTAGCCTATTGCATCTTTCTCAAGCAAGATGTTTTCTTCTTGATGCAAGTAGGCTAGTTCTAACTTTTCTTTAGAAAGAGGCAATTTGTTATATGGTTGTTGAAAAGTTCTTGAAAAAGTAGAATTGGTTTTGAACTTTTTTTTAGTTTGTACTCAAACTCGGTAGAATTAATATTAGGATTTGTGGATCTCCCTTCACCCGGACTATCTTTAACTTTATTAGGAACAGTTTCAAGACCTCCATGAAGAAGAAGTAGAATAGGTATTGAAGCATCACATGATACAGGCCTTCTCGCTGAATCTAAGTTAGGATATGCAATTTTTGATTCAAGTAAGCTCTGAAGCAGTTACATAAACACACTTTGAAGTCCACATCAAAAATTATATGCTCATAGGCAAACGATACTTACTATAAACTGTTCTTAACCATGATAACAGATAGTCATGCATGAATGATTCACACCATGGTTTACGTCACTATTAAATCACATCGCACAGCGTCACTTGCCGATAATAAAAATATATAACATTAAAAATTTAAAATGCAAATATTGCAAAGCTTTACGTGCTAGAAGACAATTAAGGGCATTTTTGGAATCAGCCTCAAAAACCTATCTAGAATTGTTTAAAGAGATCTCCGTTCAAAATCTGCTATTGGTCGGTGTTATTGACGAAACAAACTAAACTTTACATGGAGGTTGGCACTTCAAAACTGAGCAACTTAAAAAATGTGATATTAGCCTACATGAAAATTTTGACACAAAAGTTCGTAATGGCATATATTGTTAGAAACTGTTATGTGACTGCATCTGAATCGATTGTTTAGTGATAGATATTAGGGTTTCTCAAAGTTTTTTATTGTGCGACTCCATTCCAGAAAATAATGTTTTATGCGACCCTTTGATAGGACGGTTTCTAATGCAAACTACCTTCAAAATTTGTTTGGTGGCTCTAAAATCACGATTTGCGATTCCGTTTGAGGTCGCAACTCATAGTTTGGAAAGCACAGGCTATATCATGTACCTGGAGTACCCAACGAACTATTATATCTTATGTAAGCTCGAGTTCTTATTGATACCTCATGGTTTAAAATGTCCATTTTTTTTGAAACATTACAAATTTAATTTTTGAGCAACAGTATAAAGCATGTTGTGAATAGAAATCGGCATTATTAATAATTGCTAGAAGTTAGTTAGGTTTAACTTTTTAAGCAATACCGTGTTTACGAATTAAACAACGTTGAAAATTTGCCAATCATTTTAAGGACAGCTCTTCATTCAGGGGCATCTATGGGATGTAATAACTTGCGCCCATCGATAAAATTAAAAAAGCAAAAACTTCATTTTGCAATCTTGGTGACGGACGGGGTCTGCGTCAGTGGTTAAGAAATTTTGCAAATATGTGAACCTGCCAGTATAAACCTTTTAACGAGGCTTTTTCAGTTCGAAAATAAAGATTTCCACTAACAAACAGTTGAGACTTAAAATACACTATAATTTACTTAGGCCACTTTCATTGTACATTTGTTTGTGTCTCATGTTGTAGAAAAATTAATTTAATTCTAACGAGTTCTTTAGAGACTGTAATTAAAATTGGGTCGATGAAAAAATGATTTTCAAAATACAAAAACTCATCTACCAACTTCAATAGGGTATATGTAATCATTTGCAATAGATTAATAAAATAATAGATTAACGAATATGATAATGGCTTTACAAACTGGACGAATGATAAACCGGTCTTTAAGCAGAAGAAACAAGAGTTGTACAATAATAAAAAGGGATATGAAACACTTTACCTTGCAGTGTACAATGGCGTGATGAAATAATCAAAAATCATGTTCTCAACTTTTTTCATACTCAATAGATTACTACATCGGCTTGGAGCGCGTTGCCTACAACACCAATCCTTGTGACTTCAATTGGATTGACGGAACGACGTCATGTGATGACTTTACAAACTGGGCAGATGGTGAACCCAATAACAATGATGGCAACAACAACTGTGGAGTGATGAATGAAGGAGGGAAATGGTATTCAGAATCATGCAGTATCAACATCAACCACATTTGCCAAAGAGAAGGTAGAATGTTCGAAAGCGTATTTAATTTTCCGTTATGACAAAATTATTTACATATCGAAACCAGGCATCAAGATAAGAGTTTCTTATATTTAGAACAATCCGAGTAGCAGTTGGCGAGCACAATAATCCACTATGCGGTGAACTTGATGTCTACTAACCGCCCTTCGTGTGTTTGATATTGTTGATGTTCTGTAGCGTTCGCAAGCTTGGCAACCATTACCTTTTCCAGTTGAAAACTCTCAAACAAGCACAAATTTTTATTTGTCGTTTCAATTTTTTGCTTAGGTGATTAACAGTCGCCAAGATGGCATTTTTATTAGTAGTGGATGAAAACTTAAATTTTTAATTTGAGTCTTTACATTTTTGCTACGTTGAAAAATAATTGTTCTCCAGGGTGTATTGATATTTATCACTTAAAAATGATATTAATCGAAAATCATTCTGCCTAATTTCTGTTTTCATCTCTCTCTCTCTCGTGTTGTCGCTATATGTCAGGGCATCCGTTAGTTAGCCACTGCCTGGTGTCGTCATCGATGGAAACTAGGCCTTCCATACCATGAGGTGGTCTGTATAGCCGGCAATCCTTGATAATGTGGGCTGCCGTCTGTATTTCACCACACTCACAAGCAGCACTCTCTGCCAAGCCCCAGCGCAACATGTCTGCACCATAGCGTCCAACACCAGTGAGCAAACGGTCACGCCTTGATGAGGCAAGTTTAGAGAGGCCATGGCCCAGCTGGTTCTCGGGCGGGGATCTAAATACTTGGCGAAGTGGGGATGTGCTGCTTGACCATTGTTCACACCATGCCGCGTGGCACCACTGTTTGCTAGGGCTTCCACCAGAGGCTGCCAGAAGGTCTTGTGCAGCGCGTACAAATGGCTTTCTTGATTTTAACCGCTGCTTTGGTGGATATCTCAGCGTGGTTGCGTGTAGCAGATGGCCGGGGTTTAGGGCTTTACGGCTCAAGGAAAGAACAGCACGTTGGCGCCGTAGTGCAGCTGGCTCAATGTTTGCGAGGACAGGCAAGCAGTCAGTTGGATTTGGACGGAGTCAACCTGTGACAGTTCGCAGGCAGTTGTTGATTGGCACATCGACAAGGTCAGTATGGGCGCTTCTGCACCAAGTAGCAGCACAGTATTCAGCAGGGGCGTAGACTAAGGCTAAACCACTTGTTCTCAGCACTGAGGGGCTAGCACCCCACCATGATAACTTTATAGCGACAGTTGTAGCAAGTTTAGTTTCCAGAGTCGGTACTTGCGGGGACGACCACGTGGAGGTACTTGCTTTCGTCCCCTCTGTTTTCATAAAAGATGTGGAATAAACGTTTATAAATGTTTTCATAAAAGATGTAGAGTGAACGTTTATCTAAAAATTAATGTGGGACAACTATTTCTTTTTCTAGTTCTTTATACTTATGAGGCAGCAATTCAGATAACACTTTGCTGTTGTTGTAACTAGCGTATTATCTTAGCTTTTGGGTCGGTAAGGTCCACATGTCCTGTAAGTCAGAAAAGTGTATTCTGTGAGCTAAGCTACTATCTGACGAGACTTGACTAAAAATCTGTAGTCTGAGTTATATTGTATGAAATTAAAGCTTAGTGTCGTATTGTGTAGTTAGGCTTAGGCATTCGATGTCTCGACAAGTATGAGCCTACGAACAATGGTTGTTCCAGCTTTGTGAAGAAACTAAAACAATTAATTATCATTGTGTTTAAAAACAGCTACATTGGGACCAGATTTAACAACAACAGCAACAACTACTCTCCCGCCTTCAACTACAACCACAGAAACAACATCAACTACTTCCACCACCACAACTCCAACAATGACAACAACTCAAACGACCACAACAAGCAAGTTTCTTATACACTGCATTTATGTTAATTTAAAGAAATAGAAACTAGAAATATGTCTAGTTTATTTAAAAACAATTGTTTCTTGTTATTCAAAATATTAACCTTTGTTGATTACCACTTAGCCTTGTAAGCAAAATGCGCAAGGTCAAACAACGCTGGTTTAACTTATGATGCAAGCTGCAATCACACAACTCTGCACTGAGAAAGCTCTTTATTCAGTAAAGTAACAGTTTGCCAATAATATAAGTTCAGCTACAACCCAAAAATTTACGTTTAAAGTTTCAACATCGACGATTACGACGACTTAGCCTGCTTAAGTGGTTGAAGTTTTGTGCAGCCACAGTGTATGCAAAGCTACTAAGACTGAGCGTTGTAAAAGTTCATTTATTCTCAGAGAATAATTTCAAACCAATCTGTTTTACATTAGCCTACAACCTATAGACATCTACAAAATATTTTCAAAATCTTAATATTTTTTGTTGTTGTTCCGACCACTTGATGTACCCAACGTCCAATTAGCAAAGTTTACTTTCTGTGACGAAAGTCTCTGCATTTGGCATAACTCAGAAGGACACCTCACCATATGTTACATTATGCTAACATAACAACAGATGCCGTACATGACTATTGCCTATATGTCAGTGGTTTTCAATCTTTTTGGTGGAACGGAACCCAATAAAACATTCCAAAAGCTCGAGGAACCCCTGTTCAATAATGTAATTGCCTTATGCAAAAAACATCGTTTGATAAATAAAATTAAACTAAAATACTCATGTAGGCTACTCATATCCATACTTGTAAGGCTGTAAGCAGAATTTTATAAATTATAAATATATATAAAAACAAACCTAATACTGGCAAAACAAAATGATCTCTAACACGTTCACGGCGATTTGACCCACCGGTGTACAAACGAACTGTCTGAAAGAACTCCTTGAAGTGATGGAAACATGACGACAAAATGTGGCAGGAAAGCAGAAAGTTAAAGGTATCGCACCACAAGAAAACAACGAAAATTCGGGATCGCAGCGAACGTGTTAAAGTGTAGCAAATTTATTAATAGTGGCAAACCTAATCAATATTTGATTATATTTAAACAATATGTATATAATAATAAAATAAACTCTAGGATTTGAATTTAAACTTGTGGAACCCCTAGACTTACTGGCGAAACCTTAGGGTTCCGCGGAACCCTGGTTGAAAACCACTGGCCTATGCACTAAACATTGTTTTACAAACATGTTTACCCTACACTAATAAAGGTAATAAAAGAATGCAGGTAAATATCCCTTCTAAACATGTGCATTAAATTCTTGTAGTTAAGTAAACCATTACACATTACCATAAAATAAACAAGGAAAAAAAAGAAGCATGAGCTGTGAAGAAATTGTGGGTTCGTTAACAGAAAATTAAAATTTCATGCTTGTTAATTCTGTGGTCATGTGCAATTGTTTACCGTGTAGCTATTTACCAAAACAGAGTTTCCTTACAGCTTTATTGCTGTGAATAATATTCATGAGATACGTTACCTATTTCAAAAATCTGTTTAAAATCTGAGTGTCTATGAAGTTTCCTTTAGTTCTAACTTCTACGTAACCACTTTTTTAATCGTTTCACTAAGTGATTTTCGACGACAGTGGATAGTTCGAAGATATGTAAACAGAAAGAATGAGAGGAAGTTATTACTGAAGAGATGTTTACCAGAGGGATATTTATTATTTACCGAGTTAATAATTACCAATCATTTCAAAATGGACACAGGTTTTGAATTGTTTGTTTTGAATACATTGTTTTTTGATATCTTTTTAAACTGACATCAGGTTATCTAATTTAACAAATAAAAATTAAAATTACTATGCAGTAACAAAATATTGTGCCATATTACGAAGGCAGAGCCATCAAAGCAACTTTCATATCTTTAATGTGAGCTGTTTTCTGTTAGTCTAGTGGCAAGTTCATCCTTGATAAATTAAACTTGTTCTACTTCGGCGTTAAGAAATCTTAACATCTTTTATTTATTTTTATTTTTCAAATATCGCGAAAGTGTTTACAGTAGGTTGCCATTCATTTAATTTCATCACCTTTTCACCAATAACAGTTTCGCCAACCAACACTTTAGCTCCTATGGCTACCGTTACCACTGCTGGCTCAGATTTACCCACACCAGGCCAAACGCTCACAGCAGGTGAGTTATTTTGTCACACATCGGATTTGTTGGAAAAAACCGCCATCTTCTAAGTTTTCGCCAACACCAATAATCTCAATCGACCACCATTTGGAAACCTGCGTTCTGCGTTATTCTATTACACAGCAATGAGCAATGTACTTCATAATAAACCTCTTTTTTATCCATCGCGATTCAGTGCATGGTCGTGTAACACTTTACTGATGACATAATTGTAGCTACAACTGGAGACTTTAAAATTTTCAACTCAATGTCAACTGCAGTGTCTGACCATAGGTTTGTGGATTTTAGTTATTTAACGTACATCTGTAGACTGTAGTCGCCTAAATTGCGTAAGCCCTAGATTTTCGGTGAGAGCACTTTCTGTTTGCGCTTCAACTTTTGGATCAGTTATTTGTAACTGAAACGTTGTCTCTCACTTGAATAAAATAAGATGGAATTACAATGCTTAAAACTTTCCTCCTTGAGACTAATGCGCTGTTAAATCTATTTCATGATGAAGCTACATTGAGTTTGCAATGGGTTAAATCAATTGAAATTAAACTTCTCAGGTAAACTGAAACTTCTCTTGTCAATTGAAATTGAACTTTCCTTTCTATTTAAAATCAAGGTAAATGCAAAGTTTAAGGCAGTGATTTTACGTTATGTTAAATTAAACCGATAAGTCACCGCTTCACCGCTCTATTCGCATCGCTTTTATCTTCAACAGCTTCTCCAAACACTATTCCTACCACAACCTCTTCCACTATTTCAACCATTTCTGCTAGCTCAGATTCAACCACGTCAACTGGAGCGCTCACAACGGGTGAGGTTGTCATGCTTCCCTGCAAGATCACAAGTAATTGATCATTACAACCTGCTCTATGGATAAACACCGGTCCCTGTGAGCATAGCAATGGCAAGATCAAGCGATTAAGGTTCAACTTTCTGAGTAAGCAGCTGATGAGCTCAAGTTGTGGATGCTATTTTCTCAACCTAATTGCTGCATAGAATAGTTTATCAACAAAACCATTATAATTTGGCTTTTTTACGCTCTTTGTCGATGACTACGACAAAGTATGGTTGCCATAAGGTTGACAATAATTGTCATCGCAATAAAAAGTAATTCAAAAATGTTCTGCATTAAACCTGAAATCTATAAGTTACCAATGTTGCCACATTCCACTAAAAAGTATCACTATTAACTTCAAATTGTCCAACTTAAAACCATCATTAACTAGTGATTAGCATAGAATATAACTCATCGCATTAAGAACAGGATAATTTGAGTAGAGAAGCTGCTTTTTACCCTTAAACAAACATAGCTGAGCAACACCACAGCAACAAACAAAAGTAAATTAAAATAGCAAACGTTTTTGACTATGCATATAGTCTTTTTCAAACCTTTGAAAGAAAAATTGTCAATTGTCTGATACGTATAATTTTTTTTATAGGTTTGAAAAAACTATATTATGCATAATTGAAAACGTTTGCCATTTTATTTCATTTGTGTTTGTTATAATGTTAAATGTTGTGGTGTTGCTGCGCTACGTTTGTTTATTGAGAACAGAAGAAGTCAACAAGTTAAACGATTCGCCTACAAATGTAACAGTAAATCAAAAATAGGATATGACATCGCAGAAAAAACTGTGCAAGCTGGTCCAACAATTTTATCCCGAGATACATTTACCCCTTGAAGGTATATATTTTTTCATTGTAAGGGTAAACAATTTGCCGCAACTGACTGGACAGTAGCAACAAGGCCTGCTCTGCTAAGTTGCCAGGTTGCGCTGAAGCTACTTTAAAGTAGCTTGCTTGATTATCTTTTCTTTCAAAATCATTTTGGTAATCTTGCTTTAAATAAAGATGCGAGAAAAATGTTAGGTTCGCTGTCAGGGAAAAATGATTGGGATCTGATACAACCGTCATGCTTTGTCTCTTTAACAGCCACCGAGAAAGCACGTGAATATTCCAATGATGTCTGGTTACTGGACGGTGTAATTTCCAATTTCTCATTTTAACCATTCTTGGTTTAATACAAAAAACCAATGACTGGTTAGATCAACAGGTCATAAGAGATAATAAAAAAGATATAAATTTTTTTAAAGCAGTCAATTTTTTGCTACAATTCATCGAATAGGTATTTTATTGAAACGATAAGTTGTTAAAGCAACGATTCATCGAAAAACAATTCACTAAAACGACAACTTGTCGAAGCAATATTTCATTGAATAATCAATATAATTGATCGAAAAAAATCAATTAATCAAACGACAATTCATCGAAGCGACGAATTGTCGAAAAACAACTTAATAATACAAAATTTATTTTTTAATCATTTTGATAAATTTTTATTTCTTACCATTGTATGTTCCAGGTAATACAGCAGGTGACTCAGGTGACTCGACCACAATCATAGCGGTCGTTGTGAGTGTCGTGGTGGTTATCGTGATACTTATCATTGTGTTTCTGGTTGTGAGAAAAAAACGAAGCAAAAGAAAAAGGTGACTTGTTTTCTGTACAATGTGTAGAATTCGTAGCGTGACCATTTTTGTTGATGTTCACTTTTCAGTAAGTTTTAAGTATATCGGCTCCTCGTATTTAAAAAAAAAACAAAAAAAAAACAACCAGTGGAGCTGACTCGGTTGAACCGCACCCAGAGCTTTTTGAAATACAAGTTTTAAAAGAAAGTAAACACCCAGGAAATGGTCACGCTACTCCACTGGTAGAATAATGTCATATGACAGATCGCAAAAGTTGATTTCCGTTTCACACATAAGGCTTCCAACTAAAACTGTAAATCAATCGATTCGATAAGTTCAACGTCTGTAGATATCACATTAATATAAACAACTACTGATTGCTGCATGGGAATTAGAGCTGGAAGCTGAACTTGTACGATAAGCTTTGATCAGATACTTCATTTGCAGGCGAAAATTTATCTGAAAGTCAAATTTTCGGATAAAGAAACCAAATCCGAGTGGCTAATTTCCTATGTAGCGCTTTGTTTTTTGCCATAAATATTAAGTATTTTAGGTAGGAAATAAAGTATAGATTGCGTTCTATTTCTATTACCCTCCTTAGAATATGTATTGAAATAAACATTTCATTTCATTGTAACTGTTGGTTGAAAGTTTATAACCTTCCTAGAGTAAGCTAGCATTAACTTATATTTTTTAATACTGTAGTCAAAATGAATTGAATGACATGTCTCTCAACTATCAAGAAAGCAACAAAGATCATCAAAATCCTGGTAATAATACTGTAATAAATAATAAAAACATAATAACTATGGTAATTCAAACAAATTTATTTGCACACAAGTCAGTTCAATCATAAACAGCTAAAAATCGATTTTGATCAGCTAGCAGCTAGATCATCTTCAGTTAAGCTTATTCAAATAGAATTCTATTTTTATGTTAGGCCATGTGTTAGGCCAGAGGTGAGAAAACTACGGCCCACGGGCTGCATGCGGCCCGAAACCACTTTCTGTGCGGCCCGCGAAAGCCTAAAGCAATCATACATAAAAATAATAATAATAAAATTGCTTGAAAATTTTAATTACTTACAATAACTAAATTAAACTCTTTCTTGGTATATTTCATCTTGATAAAGATAAATTATAGTTTTTTTGTCGCATTGTGTTCTTTAGTGAAGTGCAGTTTTAGCAATATGCATCGTGTCATTTGTGTACTCAGCCATCTTGCAAGGCTATTATGGGTGTTAAAGCAGCCGATTGCTAAACAGCTGATTACATCGCAATGGAAATTTCTGACTTCGGTTTGTCGCATCACAAGACTTTCTTTTTCGTTTTAGTCTTCTTGGACCAAAGCCAAGACTCTTGGTAGAGGGAGGAGCGGCGATTGCGACAGTTTTTCTGATTATGTTAATTCGCTCACAAATGTGTTCTGTTTAATTCGCTCAAAGTGCGTCTGGCACCGTATTATCTTGATGTGGGTTGTATTCAAATAAATAATTGAGACAAATATTTTGTAACCTATACTTTTATGCAACACATGTATTGTATATAAAATCTCCACTTCTTTGGTCACTTTAAAACTAAACAAAAGCTTGTGTTTTGACTATTTTAGATTTCATGTTTTGGCTTATAATCTTAATTATGCTAAAGTGCGGCCCTCAAACAAATTCACATTATGAATACGGCCCTCGAGATAAAAAGTTTGCCCACCCCTGTGTTAGGCCACTGTTGGGTTATGTCATGGCTCTGATTTGAGATAGGTGTTAATAAATGTTTTGCCAAGCTGGGTACAATCCGAAATAAAGTTATACGTGTAGGCTATAATGTGAGTTTTAAATGACTGATCTGGAATGTGCAAAAAATTACAAGAAAGGACACAAAAATTTTACGAAACGTTGGCGAATTTCTCAGTAGTTTTGCCACTTATTCGTTTTTTAAGACACATTTTTTATTAATTGAACGTCGGTGTCTTTCACCCATTATTTTCGTAGAGTTATGACAGGTCAGTCATTTTTTTCATACCCATCAAACGTAATCCGGTGATAAAAATCAGACGATTAACTTAACCACTCTTGGTGCAATAAGACTGTTTGTTTAAAATATAGAGCTAATGTGAAAACAAAAACGTTTGAAAATACAAAGAAATCAAAAACATGAAATAAAAAGTGTTTTCTTCGTCATGGAAATGGGATAGGCTAGCCTACGTGTAGTACATAATTTTCTGGTCAACTTACCTAGACTATAACTTACTAGGTTATATTTTGATGATAAATGAACTTTAAGTAACTAAACAAAAGAAAAGCTACATTTAAGTAAATTTTATTGATGAAAAAAATGTTCATGTAGTGTAAGTACCTTCTCTCCATTATTTTGTCAATTCTACAGATGTCATAAACACCCATTGCGTTTGACATTATATTTGCAGAAAATGGAAGTATTCATTCATATACTGACGTTGATAAACCTCATACTTACGAGAAAATTAATGGAGCTTTAAAGATTGCTGAAGATGAAACCAGTAAGATCAAACAGAACCTTTAAACAGATTCTAAATTACTACGGTTTTAGTAATATTTGGTATAAATTCATTAAAATTCAATATGGAAAAGCAGCAGAATGATTGAATGTCGACTTAAATACTAATGATTTGATGGCAACATTGGTATTTTGTTATTTCATTTAACACCTACACGGTAGCCATAGCGATCTATAAAGGTCGCCATGAGTGTAGCACAATGCAAATAACAGATTTTCAGTAACACATATGTAACCATTGAAAGATCAGAAAAGATCATGTTTTACCATCCTACCAATATCAAAAACTTGTTTTTAAATTTTCAATTGCAGAAAATGAAAGTGCCCATTCATATTCAGAAGTTGACAAGCCTCACACATACGAAAAGATCAACGGAGCTTTAAAGTTGCCTAAAAGTAAAAACGCTACATTGAAGAAAACTCTCCTCAACGATTCTAAAATGCTGATGTTTGTGCTATTGTAGTTAAATTCAATAGCCTAATTTCGGTTGTGTAGTTTGAGATGAAATGCAATTTTGGGGTTGCAAAAACCTATTGAATATGTATTTCGAAGCAACAATGCAATAAATCGGTTTATTTATAAAGCACACCATACCAATGGCCCAAGCCTTTTTTGATTAACAGATTTTGGATCTTTTCATTTCTTTCCTAATGCTTATAGCCTACCTATAGAATAGATTAAGCAGAATGGTTGATATAGCGAAGCGTTGTTTTTAAAATGGTCGCAATTGCATTTTGTAGGGTGAATTACCATCTTAACCGTCCACTTCAGTTGCGTTGTTGAATCTTTGGATACATCACTAGTCACACACAAGCCATGACACAGGTTTTCAGAACTATGTGTCATTGCGCAATGATAAGCAATAGAAAGGAAAATGTGTCACAAAAGTTTGCGTGACTTGAGAAAAAGCTTATGTGAACATTGGAGGATAGTTTTCAAACGTATGATGCAAGCAATAGATACAAATTCAATGGATTTCTTTTTTAATTTTAATGCGTAGTGGAGTGGTGAGAGCCCTGGTTGGGAAGAGCGTCGGTTTGACACCGCATAAGAGCTTGTTGCTGTACTTTGGCACATAAAGGCAAACACATAAAGGCATGCCGTCGATTGCGGAGTGGCGTCCCTTTGACTTTCACCCTTCATTTCTCTCATGATTAAGAACAGCATTTTGCTCTAAAGAATAATGCCTACGGTCCTCCTAAGGGCTATGGTGTACGAAAGTGAACTGCTTGAAGATGGATGAGAAAATTTCTTTCCGGTTTATTTTTTTGTCACCACACATAAGCCAATATACAACATAAAAAATTTAAACAATAAATACTATTAATACTACAAAAAGTGCTCAATGCCAAGCAAAAATCCAAGCAAAGCAAATTACATCAAATATAGTTACTACTTTCTAAAACCTCTACAGTCCGTTTCGCCCTAAAAAGAGGATCATCAGAAGGTCCTTATTTAAATAGAATCTATTTATTACCTTTATTTATATTTATTCTATTTGAATAAGAACCCTTTTAGGGTGAAACATGCTGTAGAGGTAGTAACTATATTTGATATAAGGAATTCATTATTTTTTTAACCATCGAATGAGTTTCATTCATAAAACCAAGGTGATAAGTGTGACAGTACGCGATGTGCAAATGCAAAGTAATGTAATTGATCGAATTTGATCCAATGTGAACTTGTAAGAAATGCTATACTTAATACTTATGACGAATAACTTAATTATAAAGTCTAAAGTGAAAATGTCTTCCCTAGACTCATGTAGCCTAACTTCTCCCTGAGAAAAGATTTCCCCCTGTACAACTGCTGCACTACAGGCAACACTAATAGCCTACTATAGCCCACTCTAAAAATAAAATAAACAGAAAAAACATCGTGTCACTAAAGATGCAGCCATGTATTTAACTTTTCAATTACAGCAGTTGATGAAAGCAAGAATCCGTATGCAGAAGTCGAGAAACCTCACACGTATGAGAAGGTCGATGGCCCTTTGAAAATTATAAAAGATAAACAAAGTAAGTTCGTGTATAATATTTGCAAAGATTCTGAATGGACAAGGCTTTTAAAAATGTTGTACAGTAGTCCCCACTCATTAAGCCCCCGGTTAATATGCCCACCCGCTTATTAAAGCCCAATTTGGTCCGATCCGGAATTACTTAATATATAAGAGTGGCAGAGAATCGTCCAGGCCAACCAGCTTATTAACAAGCCCAATTTGGTCCTGTCCCGAGGCGGGCTTGTTAAGCAGGGACAACTGTATTACAATTAGTTCCTTTTCCATGGGAGCATCTACAAAGAATTTGTTAAAAACTTTTGATCTTTTTGTTTTTGTTTGACGTGATCTGACGTTAGAAAAACACAAATAGGTTTGGACTGATTGTAGCAATTAATGACAAATCGTTATCTCAAAGCCCTTTTGTGATATGTGACCACTTACATCATATTAACTGATTAGACTAACATATTTTGCATTCAAGCGAAAAAAGTGAGTTAAATTTTGGCAGGAATGCCAATTCCATTTATTTTCACAGGCTACACCTTTCCTGATTATTTTTGTGTTATGAAGTTATTGGTTGAAAGTTTTTATTTTAGAAATAACATTATATTTTTGCTACTATGCAAAAATCAGAATTGTACCAAAAACGTTACATTGGTTGATTGGAATTTAAGTTTTGCCTTTCAAAAACTTTACTTAGGTGTAAAATTTTTTATCATTTTTTTTTAAAAGTGTAGGCCACTCAATAAACTTTATTTTTTTCAAAGGCCACTGAAGCTTTTGAAAGATTCATTGCTTACTGTGTTTATTAGGTAATCAATTCGGCTATACTGAGAAACTGGTCAATAATATGCAAAAAACATCTAAGTAAATCTTTCACTTTCCTTTTCGTTTCTTAGGGTGTGTTTAAAGACTGAGAAGATGCTCAATGGTATCAGGTACTCAAACATTGCTGAGCATTAATCACTATTTCAGCAAAAATCAGTGACATTAATCTTATGCAATCATTTGACCTTATTTCAGCAATGCCAACGTTTGAGGATGATGAAATTTTTGAAGACGCTGTTGGCATGGATACTGAGTCTGATCAACCGAAAGGGCAGCCTGAAGGTAACACGTAGAGAGGAAACTGTCCCCAAAGACCAGCAGAATGGCACATTGATTTTCTAGTTGATAATATCAAACTTTTAAAAGAAATAACACATCCATGTGTAAAAATGTCCGTTTGCACATGTTGTTTACCTTTCAAAATTACACATTTTAACTGTAATTTAAAAAAAATGTACTTACATATTTGAGAAAGTCTTGAAAAAAGTGATGACAAAATTCAAGAAATCTTGAAATGGTGAACCTTGTGAGTAGCAAGCAAAACTTGCACTATTTTGTCACCACAAAATGCAGTTTTGATAGTTAAAAGTTCACTCAAGGTGCCAAAACATATTTATGTTACGAACATAAAGTTGCATAGGTTCCCGATTTTACAAAAAATGGCATATATTCATTTTGTACTTTGTTTTACAGACATCATTCCCAAACCTCTCTACACAACTGTAAACAAACCCAAACAAACAGAAAACGGTAAGCTATCTAATAATAATAATAATCATGCTTTTATTTGCGCCCATTGCGATAACATACCGTACACTGCGATCACAGATGCGATACAACAGACGACAGGAAGCAGCGAAGTGACAGATAGTCTTCGAGTCAGCTGCTCCCTTAGTTTGGCTTGCCATTAAGTGTCTTTGCCGAGACACAGCCGCGTGCTCTGGAACGGTGTCGAACCCACGTACTTTCGAACGTCGCGCAGACGTCAAGTCCCGAACGTCCCGCAGACTAAATAATTGCTCTTTCTTTACAAGGTTTCTAGGTGTTTACACAGGTAGACAATTTGAAATAAAAAAATTTACCTGTGAAAATGTTAAAAGATGAGATTCGAATTGATTACTGGGCCAGATATTTGACTAGTCTAACTTTTTGATTTAAAAACTTAAAAAAATCTTTATAATGATCTCTAAATTGAGTAATTTTTTTGTTTTATTAGCTATTGCTGTGTTTGAACTGTTTTTCTTGAAAGGCTTCAAGAGGTTTGGCTCCTAAAATTCTAAATGTTTTTCGGGTTTGGATTGCATAAAACTAAAATTTTGCTGCAAGTTATTACAAATTCTTTTGCAGAAAGCGATTCCACACTTGTCTATTCTGTTGTCAACAAACCTCAAAAAACAGAAGGTAACGCTGCTTAATAAAAATCAATTTTTTTCTCAAATTTTTGAAATCTATTATGAACATTGAACAACTCCCTACTAGCCCAGCTTTGTAACATCAGAAACTTAAATGAAGTTAAAAAGTAGCTGTTGTCAACTTAAACTTGCTCGAAACATTACAATTGATAAACTTGTCTTAACACCAATGAATCTCAACTATAATTAAAACTTCCTCTTCTGTGTGACAACTTTAAAATGAACTCAGCAAACTGATGGCAAAAGTATGAAGCCGACAAAAACGAGCAAGCACAAAGACGGCAAAACAATAACTGGAAAGCCCAAAGCAAATTTCTTTCCAATGCTGCAACTTTTTATTGTTTTTAGGATTATTTAAAACTTGAAGCATTTTGGCATAGCTACCGAATGATTAATGTTTATTCTTCTGCATCTGGTAGCCCTGGGTCCAAGTCCACGTGTGGTTTCTAAAAGAATTCAAAGTAATGCGGAATTGCGTTTTTTTAAAATAAAAATAGTGAGAATACAATCAGAAAAATAATATCTTTACATTGTAAACATGAAGTAATTTAATTGAGAAACTACAGTTGGACAAAAAACAACAAATTGTGACATAGTTATGATGTTGTATTAGTATTGGGTGTCATTGCTATCATTTGTCATTATTCTTTTTAACTTGGATTCTGAGAAGCTTTTCTACGTTACACTATGCCCTGAAGTTGTAGTTGTCACTTGTCGTAGGATTGTCATCGTTTGCAGATATCGCGTGTAAAAAGACTGATCCAGACAGCAAATGTCCTTTTTCACAATGACTTAGCTTCTGCAGACGTAAAAAACGACTGATTTGCAGCTGTCTGAGTGATTTGCTGTTTGGGTGATTTCCTGGCTGGAGTATCGCTATTCTAGTTTGTTATGTTTTGTATTTCAGAAGCAAGTTCCAAGCATCTTTATGCTGCTGTGAATAAACCTGGCCAAACAGAGAACGGTAACCATATTTTATGAAATTAAATATCACAAACCCGTAGCCTATCTATCATAAACGTTTTGCTCTGAAAAAGGGAACAGACCACACCGGAAAATAGTAGTTAAAACTGTTTCATCTGCTGAGGTTTGATCGTGCTTAAGCACAGTTGCTAGCCTATATGTTCAATGGTGTTGAGTTGATACATTGGTCAAGTCAGCAGTAAGAATGGAATTTTCCTGCAAGCAGTTATATGCTTTTATAGTTCAATTTGGGTATAAATTAGTTTTAAACCGTGTTGGAAAATAGCAACCGTATATGACTGAATTAATGCTAAAACAATTATATTCCTAAACATTTCTTTGAAAGTCAGTTCGCTTTTTGATTCTCAAAAATTGCTGCAATTTATCATTCTGCCAATGTAATTTTCTTTTAATGTTACATTGTGAGACTGTCAACTATTAAGCAATATAGTTAGTCTTAATTTTTGTTGTGCTACATTCATTTAAACGTGACAACTCTGGTACATAAACTACAGGGTTGCTTTGATTTACTAAGATTTTTAGAAAAGTGTAAACAAACGTTTATTGCTTGCTTATTACAGTACAACAAAAGTTGATTTTTCACACAAAATTTGAAGATCTTTTCTCGTGCCTTTTAGGTGTTCCTTTGTACAGCACTTTGTCAATGGAAGGTACTTCGAACTCGGCCAATCAACAGAAAAGCGGAGAAGATGCTTCATCTACTGATCTTTACAATACTTTAAAATTTAATAACTGAGGCAAAAAAAATCATGACAAATTCAATAAATGATGACAATATCGCACATTTTGGTGCAAAAAAAGCAGCTTATATACTGTACATTGGTCTGTAGCTTATTCTTTGCGAATTGCATTATTGTCCCCTGACTTCTGTTTAGCGAGGCCTGTTCGCCTACTTTTATACATGAATGCAAGTTTTATAATTACTTTCATAGTTCAGAAATTGACATATTTCGAGTATCTGTTATAATCTAGTGTTTAGTCCATCTTGTCATAAATCACAAATTTAATTTGAAACTGTCGCATCATTTCTTGTTGCCTATTACACAGCAACTACAAACCAGCTCAATGGCCTAGCGCTTAGGTAGGCACTTTAACATGCAGATATCCAATCCAGCACGAACCAATCAGAAGCTACGCTGTTCATGACGTCATCGAGGTTGCGTTCAGAAAGAACAAAGGAAAAACGCAAATTTTAACTAAATTAAGTCATCGGTGTGCCATCGGTTGGCTTGGCGCAGAGGGTTAGGGCGGTGGTAGGCTAGTCATTTCATTGACGTGGGTTTGATTCTCACCACTGCTATAGCTCTTTTTTCTTCTGTAATTACCAAACAAAGTTCAAAGTGATGATCAAGTCTCTGGCTGAATGCTGAAATGGTCATAATTGGACAGACGACGTAACATCTGATTGGTTCGTGTTGGATTGGATATCTGCATGTTAAAGTGCCTACCTAGCGCTTAAATGCTCGCCTCTGCGTTGGTAAATGTGTGTTCGATTCCCCATCGGGTCATACCAATGGTATTAAACTTGCAATGTCAACATGGTACTAAACGCCATTCCTGTTAGGCGCTTAGAAGAGGAGTGGGTTTAGGGTATGGTGCTCACGCACTTCTCTGACGTCGTTTGCAACCGTTCTCAACGAATGCCATTCGGAAAACAAAGAGGACCCTCCACAAACCCGGCAGTTGATTGCGATTCAAGATGCCTTCAACGTTAGTCCGGGAAAGGAGCCTAAATTGCTCAACAAACAAACAGCAATTGCGTACATGATTTTCTTCATTCTTTAACGGGCAAAAAAAAGTAAAAAGAGACAAATTACTGAATTAGATGAAAATAGTTGGATGTACTTCCAATTTTCTCATCTTGTAGGAATGTGATGGACAAACGGTTTAATTTTGACCAAAAACACGGTTAAACTTTTTATTTACAATCAGTCATATTATTATTGTACAATATTGTATATCTTGCCCTTAACCTTTTGTTTATGAAAATGTGTCCGTGCTTAACTGAGCAATGTGCTGAATTACATAGCCGATGTTAGTTAAATTCACATCAAGCTATTTAGCAGGTTGTGTTGTTAAATTACGATGGCTATAAACTTTATTTTTACAATAAAATTATAAAAAAAATTAGAAAAATTTTCCAGTGTTTATTACATACCGGTAAAGAGATAAGAACTGTAGCAAGAAATACAAGATAATAAAATTTCGAAATATCTCGTTTCAACTTGAAATTTTTTGTTTTGTTTTTGTGTCATTTCAAAAGCGAAATAATCTGAAGGAGTGGTGAATTTAGAGCAAATGAATGATGATTATCCAAGTTTACGAGTAATCAGCACTAAAATGCTATGTTTTCACATTAAATTTGTTGTCATGATTGCTTTCTAGAATTTTTTGTTATTTTGACGAAAAATTTTTGTTTCAGTTATTTCTTGTTGTGATAAAACTTTGTACTGCACCAATAAAACATATACAGAACTTATCAAGTACAATATGTGTCGATGCGTTTTTCTACACTGCTCTTGTTACACATGGCTTTGAACTGTAAGATGTTCATAGTATCTTGTACTTTCTAACTTATTTCTTCCAACACAGGATCGCAAAGGATAGGCTACTTTCTTGGTGACGGATAGTCTGCACAATTGCATATAAGACAGAGAACATGAAAATCAAAATCTCCATGAAAGCTTGTATCATCACAATAATGAACATAGTCTATCGCATTCATCGCTTGTCGATCTATCGTCCGCCACAATAGCTCGGTTGGTTAAGCGCTTGACTTTGTGAATGAAGCAACATCAAGATCAAGCGGTGCTGGTTCGACTCTCGGGGTGTGCGCTTGAACAACGCATTTCAATTACTGCCCTCCATTCAGCGGCTACTGGAGAATGCAAAATTTTTTAACACTTTAAAGACACTTTAAACAGAAAACAATTTAAACACTTTAACAGAAAACAACACTTCTCTCTGTAAAACTCAGAGAATGGGGCTACGTCAGTGATTCAAATCCTCTACAAGTATGTGAAAGTGCCAGCATAAAGCTTACAAAGAATTTTTTATGTCCGAATATACAGATTCCCACAATCAATCAATCAGTCTATACAGCATCCCATCCAATGGTTTGCCTTGCAACGCCCACAGTACCAAGTCAGCACAGGAAAATACAACAGCAACAAAACAGGATACTAAAAGATAAAAATACTTTACAACCAATTGTCTGGTGATAGACTGAAATATAAAATTATGTTTTTATTGCTTTCTTTGAACAATCATTAACTATCAGTTGGTTTCATATCATAAGGTAAATGATTCTATAACGCAAACATAACGTCATATTTCGAAACGCCCACTACGTAATTAAGCGTTCAAGCATACAGATCGAGAACACCAATCTTTCAACCAGTGGCCGATCCAGGAGGTTGATCGCTCCCCTAAAACACAGAACAAGTAACTTTATCCACGGTGTATTTTTAAGTCCGGATTAATAAAGACTTTCACATCATCGTGATTTGTTTACATCGCCCCCCTCTCCCCTACTTTCTGGGTCAGCCCCTGCTTCAACAAAGATGGGATAGGGACAACATAAGTAGTCGCTTGAGTACCTTGAAATTCATACGAAACTAGACTGCAGCAATCATAATCCGAGCTTTTGTGAAGCTGCAATGTGCATTTATGTAAGCATTACGCTGCATTTTTGGTAGTTTTCTGCTGCGGATACACTGGTTGATTACTTACAGACCACTCAGTATGTTTTTTGATGTTCCTTGTTAGTTATAGGCCTACCTAGAGGTCTTTAGGCTTAAAATGAAGACACTTCTACAACGCACTATTGGCTATTCAAAGAATACAAAGTGGTTTCTTCAAGTTTCTTGCCCCTTTGAAAAGGTTAAAGGCAACTAATATCCCAGGCCAGGGTCTAAAGTATTCCCTGGACCCCTCTATCAACGCTATTGATCTTATGTTTTCATCCAACGATCTAGTATGCAGGATCTCTTTTTGTAATCGTCAGAAAATGTATTCATTTCAGCGAATCTATTTTACCGATAGCCTATTTGAGCCTTTGGTATAAATCTTGACTTTTGTCACTACCAGTAGCATAAGCAGTTCCGTATTAAAAACCGGCAAAAAGTTTGGTGGATTAAGGATGTTCGGAATGGAAGTTAGTGGTTTAACACCGCATGGCTTATATTTTAAGTTTGCACCTTTCTTAGCTTATCAGTTTTCCCAAAATTAGTTAATATTTAAAAATGAGATATGATAGGCTACATTGTAACTTGTAAAGTGAGCTATATTGCTTGCATCAACGCTTTTTTTTTAAATTTTAAACCCTAATTCGAAAACATTTTCCATTATTCCACATAATAAACTGTGGCAACTGTTTATCAAGGGCAGTTTCATCAACTATTCAAAACTTTAATTCAATTCAGTTTAACTTTTAAAATTCAGAAGACTTAGTTACAAGAAGTGACACGCAACTAGCAAAAATGTAATTAAATCAATAACTGGAAGATGGCAAAACGAAAGTAGTTAAACATCCCAGCTATCAGAAGACGTCTTTTTGAATAGATTCACTTCAACAGATGCTGAATCAGCTAAAACTGATTTTGCTAGCTGTGATGAGCTCCCAAACAGCAAAATTCATCATTTCTACATTGATTCAACGTCTTCAGTCGGTCAATCAAGGTGAAAATAACGGATTTTGCTATCTGGGTTGGTTGAAGACTTGAAAGTCTGCTAGAGCTAGAAAATCAAATAAAGTATAGCACACCAACCATACATAAAAATTGAGCTTTACGAAATGAATCCCATCAGGTGCTCTACACAAGAATGATTTGAAATTTTATGGCATTGCGCCCAAACAAACAATCTAAGTAGCTGATACAATCAATAACCTGACTTGAGCAAATAACAACCATTAAACGTATACCCACACCGATAATAATAATAATAACAATGATCATGTTTAATTGGCGTCAATATATAGTGCAATGCGATCAGTCACTGATGCAACACAACAGTCAGCAGGAAGCGACATACTCATCGAGTCAACTGTTCCCATTATTTTTGTTTGCCGTTTAATTGACTTGCTGAGACACAGCCGCGTGCTCTGGAGCGGAGTAGAACCGACGTCCTTTCGAGCGACGCGCAGATGCTCTCACCACTCTGCCATGATACAGTATGACGTGGCATTGTAGATGACTGAATGTAATCATAGAAAAAAAAAAATAAAAAATACAACAGGTAGAAAAAATAAACAAAACAGCTAATGCTTTTAAATGTGATAATGCTCGTAAGTTATCCAAAACAAAAATCACCTTTCTCTGATTGCTTTTGAATGCAGCTAGTTGAAGATATTGATTGAGTGGACTGTGGACCATAAGACAAGACTGCCAATTTTTGTGTCCACCTCCAAGAATGTGATTGCCTGTTTTGCCCATAACCCAAGCATATGCTTTCAACAGGTGTTGAACCTGTGCAAAGGCTCATCATCACTCAGCTGTGCAGCCAACAGCGTGTAAATAACAAAGGTTAGGCATCACAAACTTGCCAGTGAATAGAAAAACTGCAGAAAAGCCTTGTTGGTTCGTGTATGAGTGTCGTTTGGAAAGTAGAGTAAATAAAAAATTGTAGCTAGTTCTCTTAACTTCAATCTACTTTCATTTTGGCTTGTTGTCCTTCGCTCTCAAAAACAATCCATTATCATAAAACAACAGAGGAGAGTATTTATTTTGCTTGCCATTACAGCATGAGAGCTTTCATTAAATCACAAGGTTAATGTTTGACACAATGTTTTGCAAGCAAAATTGTGGGGAAATGTTTCAGGAAGAGCGGACAGTCAGCCTACTAAAGATTAAGAAAAAGCCTTTCTTCATGAGCATTGTATATGTCCTACTGTAATTTGTAACTGTTTTTCAGTGTTTTTAACATTAGAAATTGACATGATTTATTTTTGATCATGCATATTTTTTTCATGCAATACGTCCAATAAACGTGAATGGAGGCTTGATGAATGTTAGTAGCTTTCGGAGAAGGTAATATTTTGTTTAGAAATGGGTGATAGAACAGATCGCTCCTACAAAAGTTTAATGCTTCACTTCTCTACTGTCTCGGGTGTTCAACCAGTAAGGGAATGTTCAAATATTACGTAACGCTTTTTTTTCCGAATTTTTGACCCCCCCTCCCCCATGTAACGCCAACGTAACGCTTTTTTCAATCTCCCCCTCCCCCATGTAACGCTTTTTCACTACGAATTCAGCACAAAAAACTACCATTCCGTACTCGAAAGCGTTACGTAACGTTTTGCTTGAACCTCCTCCCCCCCGATGTGACGCTAACGTAACGCTTTGCATAACCCCCCCCCTCCCCCTCGAAGGCGTTACGTAATATTTGAACGTTCCCTAAAGTGATTAAAATCAAATATCTTCTCAATTGTAGTGTGGTCCATTGTGGATCATAACAGGCAGAGACAAGAATAAATAAAAGTGGAGACTTTGTGTCAATAAAACATTTAAAATTATTTTCTGCTTATTTGATACTTTACAGTAGTTGAGTAAATCAACTAATTAACTGCAGAAAAGCTAATTTTAAAGATTAAGAAAGTTTTCACCCGAAAGCTAACCCTAGTTTTTAATGCTTGGAGAGGGTTTGCACTGGCACCAAGCGCAGTGCCAAGATTCACGATAATAACATCTAGATTGTAGGCTCTTGTTAAAGTGATGTTGTTCATTTATGCTTTAGGCGCCACTGAATATAAAACTGTACTTGAAATGCACTGCTTGACAGAGTGCACTTACTAAAAGTCGAAATACATTTGCATAACTTTAAAATTTATTTGCATACATAACCAATTTATTGATTGTGCTATATTGATGAATTTTTGAAAAGGTATTTCCGTTTGGTGCAAATTCTTGATGCCCGGTCTCCTCACTTAAAAGTTAGCCAACGTGAGTGCATGTTGCTTGTGCTGAAATGACCAACATCAAATACTGTGAACATAATGGACAGGATGCGGTAGAATCGCAATTTGACAAATAAATGTTCTTAAGTAATTTCAGAAAGCTGAATTGCTCAAAGAAAAATGTCTATTTAGAAGAACATTTGTTGCTTAACCAGTGTGTTTGCCAAGGTTGTAGTAACGAGACAGCAAGCTTAGGAATGGCAAGCTCATGTCAAGAATTCCAACTTCTTTCTATCCAACGAGTCCCTTACATTTTTTTCAGTTCTTTACAACCATATTTAATCTTTGATTTACACAATATGATTTGGTAACTTCACAATATAGATATTAACGATCTGTTTCAGCCTGATGCTGCGAGTTCGCTGTGGTAATAGCGAATTGCACTAGCTTTCGGAACACAATTCCTCAGTCATGTGCTATGATGAATGGTGTTGAAGTCAGTGAGCGGCTGTTTAATGCGGCTCTTTGGTTTGGTTTGAGGCTGCTGTCTTGAGTTTCTGGAACTCAACAGACACCAGCCTCAAACCATACAAAAGAGCCGCATTAAACAGCCAGTCACTGACTTCAACACCATTCGTCATAGCGCATGACTAGGGATCTGTGTTCCGAAAGCTAGTAAGGAACTGTCTACTTTGAAAAGCAATGAAAGCAAGACATATTTGCGATGGATAGCCTACAACGCAATATAAAAACACATTATTATTATTCGAAGATCGCACATTTTTCAAACAGTAAACGTAATTGTTCTGGCTGCTCTATTGGTTTAACGTAACATCATTCGTATACAAAACCTATCAATAGATGAAAGCTTGTTAATTTTCAATCTTCATGCTGCCAATAAATCCAATTTTGTATTCCAACATTCAGACCTTATGTAAATTACGAAGTAGAGTTGTTTTATATGTTTGTCTCTAAACTAGATGACGGCAATATTTTTCCTGGCTACATTATGTTTGCAGTTATTTACTGCAACTGCTCAAACTTGGCATCAGCATAATTCCACTGAATATTACGTCAGCACCTCTTCAGCAAAAGACTTTGACGAAGCAAAAACCAAATGCTCAAGTTTATCTGCAACTTTGGTTCTTATCCAAACCAAAGACGTGCAAGATTTTCTCACTTCAATTACTTCTTCCCGGCCAGGTAAAAGTATTCAATTTTATGTTTGCAATAATAGTAACATACAGATTACCACAAACAAAGCTGATATCCCAGCAGAACTGTAATAAAACTGAAACGTATTAGAAAAGTAGTTACATATTCAAATAAAAGATGTACAAGACTTCATTAGTTCAGTTTTGGAAAACGTTTTCTTTTTTTTTGGCAAATTAAGTTTATGTTTTTATTTTGAGTTTTAAATACTAAAGTCCATGTAAGGCTTGCGATTGACAAACCATTGTTGTATCACTTGTTCAGTTTGTGCTTTTTACACCGGAATGTCGTTACAGTTATAGTGCCAGTGCTGTGTTAAGGGGAGGGCCAAGGGGGGCCCGGCCCCCGGGCCCACCATCTCAGAGGGCCCACAAATAACAGACACTTGCGTTTCAGTGAAGTTTTTTTTTTGATTTTTTAAAGTTTACTGCGTGTACTTGTCCATTATAAAGATGATTTAGGTCTTATAATACTAAAACATCTCAAATTTGGCCCTTACTACACTGACACATCTCTAAAAACAATATTACTATCTTAAAAGAAAGTTAAAATGCGATAACGTTAGTTCCGGTAACATGATCTACAGAAATATATTTAACATATATATAACAGGTGGGATGCAATTGAATATTGAATTCAAGAAGGGCCCAGTTGCCACAAAGTGTTTTTGCACAACCATTTTAATTATTTTGGTCATTTACTTTTGTGGTGAAACTTTGTGGTGAAGACATTGAAAGAAATTGGAAAGCACAAATAGTGAAATGAAAAAAATACTAGAGGGCCCTTTTTGAATTCACATACCGGTATTCAATTTCTTTTGATTGAAAGAAATCGGAAAGCACAAAAAGTGAAATGAAAAAAAATCGAGTTGGGCCTTTTGTGAATTCACATACCTAAATATTCAATTTATTTTATGATTTATCATTTCATTTTTAACATTTACAGTACCATAATTATAAATATCCTTGACTAGTGATGTCACGAGCAGAAAAAAACCTGTCCGCTGCCGCACTGCACATGTCTTCCCGTACACTACAACGCAAAACATCTCGAAATGTCATACTGCCTCTGCAGTCTGCACCATGAAGAATAAGAGTGCACTTGTGCAAGTGCACATCAAATGCAAGGAAATCATTTAAACAAAAGCAAATTTTGGAAAAAATTTAGGGCTTATTTAGGCAATTGAGGAACTTGCACCACTTGTTATCTACCTTTTATAGCTCGAATCTGAGTTGCTTTTTATTGAATGCTGGATACTTGTAGCAGAAACGTTCTTCTGTATTTACTTTTTTCTGAATATATGCACATGAAATTTCTTTTATCTTCAAATACCTTATAGGCCTGGCATATCACATGTTGTATGGTAGCCCACTGAAATTGCTTTGATCCAAAATAAAAATCATTCTTTCACAAGTGATCTATTTAAGTGTTTATTCTTGACACTAACCAAGACTACCATACCCTAAAAACTTTAATTAACTTGAATGCCTGCATAAAATAATGAAAGCTTTGCCTTGGAATGAAATAATGTTACATAAAAATAATTAAACACCTGATTCTCAAAACTCTTGACACTGTTTTTGTTTACAAATTAAAATTTACAATCACAATCACAATGTTTTTACCTTGGTTGACTGAACAAGTAGTGTTGCCAGATAAACCATAAAAATGGTGAAAAACAATAATGTTACCAGACCAGATGACCAAATCTGAATGAAAATTAATAATTTCTTCAGTTTTGGTTTTATCCTCAGATTTTATCGCGTACCGCGATGCAAAGTTCATACAGTCAAAATTCTGCGCGGTACGGTGGTATTACCGCGTCGTGACTATACTGATACTCCATTGCCAGTATTTTTTTTATTAGAAATTGTTAACACTTTTGGCTTTCATTCCGAGCAAAGGTGTAGCTAAAAAATGATAGACCTGTGTTTGCGGTTATTTACACTTGTGTTGTTTTCTGAACTGGTGAGAAAGTCTATCGAAGTGAACTACCTTTCCATATCAGTGCAGTGCAGTGAAATTATACACAATACTATAGGTCTGCTTGACGACAGAGGGCCCAAAATTATTCTGGCCCCTGGGCCCACAAAGGGTTTAACACAGCACTGTATAGTGCATATAGTCAGATTTATCTTATAATTCTCATTTTATCTCTATTGGAGATTTAAAATAAATCCTGATGAGGACACAAGTACGTGTCGAAAACGTTTGAGTTTATTTTTAAATATGTTATATTTCGTTATATAGTGAATATGTTAAATTCGTTAAAGTTGCTTTGTTTTGTCTGTCTATGGTTAAACTTAAAAGAATGGCAGAAGCAGATTTCAACAAAACACAATGATGTATCGGTTTACATTAACCTGAACTTCCCAATACACTATGAATAAAGTTACTCTTTGGTGTTTGGGGAGGGCGATCGTCCCGATTATCCCTCCTGGATCCACCACTGGTTTATAGGTGTTAGGTAAACTTGAACTGTGTGCTTATTTCTTCAATTTGCAATACACACAAGCTCAGCAGATTAAAAGAGCTGGATAAACACTTTCAGTCAACAACAACTTATCCTCCATCTTTATCAGGAATCATTGGCATGCAAGGCCCAATGTTGCATCCATGCAACATCAAATTTAAAAAACTCATAAAACAAAGAAGAATCAAAATTTGTTTTATTCAAAATAAACTTACAATAAAATGTTAGTTCTAATGTTTAGCATAAAAACAACAAAATAACTTATCTGAAAATGCAAGATACTATCTTCCACTTTTGTGTAGCCTTTTTCTCAACCCATTTTAAGAGTCCACATTTCACCAAAAATAAAACTGTCGGAATTCTGTGACTTCCATCCACCATTATTTTTTTTAAACAAAAAACTGCAACTCAATAACGACACCAGGCTTTTATTTGAAAAAAAGTAAGTTTTGCGATATCCAGCGAGGCGCTGGAAAAGCCTAAACTTCTTGTTGCATATATGATACAATGGGCCTTTAATTAAATAAAGTAAACTGAGCATTTTCAAGGGCCAAACTAAAGATGTACAAAATTTCATTAATTTGATTAATTATTCGCCAGGTGTGATTGTTTAAACCAGTTTCCAAACAAGCAGTAATAGACAGATTAAATTAAACACAACACTTACAACTAAGCCTAACTGTGACACGAATAGTAAAAGTGCAATAAAAAACGTGCAACTAAACCTAACTGTGCCATAGAGATTATAATCTAAAAAAAGTAATAAAATAAATGACAAAGAGAACATGTAAACTTGTGTTGATCAAGCTTGTTCATACTCAATAGGTTACTACATTGGGTTGAAGCGTGACACCTCCACTAAAAATGGTGACTTTGAATGGATCGATGGAACCAATGAATGCGATCCTGGCTTTACAAACTGGGCGACTGGTGAACCCAGCAACAATGAAGACTGTGCAGTGATGAAAAAAAAAGAGTGGTATTCAGAATCATGCAATAACAAAAATAACTATATTTGTCAAAGACAAATAGGTAATACATTTCAACGAAATAGGGTTCAATAAAGTAACCGTTATATTCTGTTTACCGCAACACTTCCTTGTCAAGACAACATTGCTAAATTTGTTGGATAAAAAACTAGAGTAGGGTTTTTCTGTGCTTGTGTTCTGGTTAAACGCTCGCGAAAATAATACTTTATATAAAAAGCAGGTTTTCGTTTGGGTGGAATAATTTAAACTAATTTGTCTTTGTTTAATTGAATGTTTTAGTTTTACTTTAATATACAGTATACTGAATTTGATGCTTTGCAAATTGACATTTTTATTGTTGTAAATTGAAGTTTAGAGATTTAATTTCTGGCATTGTTATCAAGATGAAGACAGTTTGTTCGGTTTCAATGGTGAAATTTACTATTGTCAGATTGTAAAAATAAAACAATGTTTGATTTTACGATTTCAAAAATGTTATAGAATGTACTTTTGCAGAGAAAAAAAATCTAAAATACTAATGTGATCAATCAGCTCGCTAATAAGTTATATTATTTGTCTTCTTCTTCGTCTTCGTCGTATGAGCTGTTCTTCTGGACTATATGTTTGGGCATGATGTCATCAGCCACTCGACAGTCTCGTCATCCAGGGCCTTCAGTCCAGGCGCTCCATGTGGTGGTTGATGGATTGGGCAGTCATGGACGACATGATCTACTGTCTGGTCTGTGGCGCCACACTCGCATCCCGGTGAGGGAGCCAGGCCCCATTTGCACATGTCTGAACGAAAGCGACCGACGCCGGTTCGTAGGCGGTTAAGCCGGACCCACGCAAGTCTTGCGAGGGACATTCCCGGAGGGTGGGGATCGACGTCGGGTAGGAAATCACGGAGTCGGGAGGTGTTGTTTTGCCACTCCATGTTCCATGTGTAGTTCGTCCAGTGTGCCGCACTTATTCCAAGATCTTCAACGTTGTTCAGAAGCTGTCGTGCGGCGGGCACAAATGGGCGTCTTGATTTCAGTCGCTGCTGTCCTCCAGGTAGGCGCTGGAATGTACTGTGGAGGAGGTGGTCGGGGTCCAGTGCGCGACGAGCAAGGGAAATCATGGCTCCTTTACGGCGAAGCTCAGCAGGTTGGATGCCTGCAAGGATGGGAAGGCAGTCCGTTGGAGTGGGACGCAGGCATCCAGTCACAGTGCGTAGTGCGTCATTGATGGCGGTGTCAATGTGGCGGGTGTGAGAGCTGCGGCACCACACTGGTGCGCAGTACTCAGCAGTAGAATGGACAAGGGCCAAGGTAGCTGTGCGAAGGGTTTTCGCATCAGCTCCCCAACCGGAACCCGCCAGCCGCCTCAAAAGTGCAACGCGCGCAGATAGTTTTTTGCGCAGTGACTCCAGGTGTCGTCGGTACGTGAGTGACCTGTCCAGGGTTACGCCGAGGTAGGTGGGTTCGGCGCAGTAGGGGAGGTGTTTGTCATCGGTGGTAATGTTGATCTCACGTTTTGCTTCCTTGTTGTTTAGGTGGAAGGCCGCCGACACTGTCTTTGCCTTGCTGAGCTGTAGCTTCCATTTCTGGAGATATGTTGATATAGTTGACATGTCCTGGCTTAGGTTCCTCTCCATTGACTGCCAATCTCCGGCTGGATGCAGGAGAGCCAGATCGTCTGCATAAGCATACTTCCTGGAGATGGTGTCAGGCAGGTCATAGATGTAAGTGTTAAAGAGGAGGGGAGCCAGGACAGAGCCCTGTGGGACGCCGTTCCTAAGTCGACGTAGTCTACTTCGTCGGCCGCTACCGGTGGAAAGGGTAAAGCTGCGGTTTTGCACAAGTTCCATAATCATAAAATGGACCATGTGCCTGTCAGGAAGGAGACGGAGTAGTTTGCAGGTAAGGCCGCTGTGCCATACAGTGTCGTAGGCAGCCGTGAGATCGACAAACACGGCGCCAGCCTTCTTTTTTGCCGAGAAGCTGTCCTCGATGTCTTGGGTCATCAGAGTGACCTGGTCTACAGTTGATCTTCCGTGGCGAAAGCCAGCTTGTTCCCGAGGGAGCTGAGGGTCTATTATCGGTTCGACACGGGCGTAGATAAGTCTTTCGAGTATCTTGAAGGGGATACAGAGCAGAGAGATGGGACGATAGCTCTTCGGATCCCCTGGGGGCTTCTTCGGCTTTGGGACTGCAACCACTAGGGCTCTTCTCCAGATTCTTGGGATGCGCAGGTGACGCAAGCAGCAGGAAAGGAATTCTTTTAACCAGGACCTCATAGAGGGGGCAGCTTGGAGTATTAGTTCCGGGCATAGGTGGTCAAGGCCCGGGGATTTGCCTGGCTTTAGGTGCTGGAGGGCGGAGGCAAATTCTTCTGGGGTAAACTCACCAGAGATGTTGCCCTCGACAGGTGTTGGGACCTTCCAGAGGTCCGTCATTTCCTTGAGGACGGACTTGTCTGATTCACGGTCTCTCGTTCTGTGCACTCCATTTTTCACAAGTTGTGAGGCGATGGCATTTGCTGAAATGGGGCATTGGCGACGAGAGGCACGTGATCTGCCAGTGAGG
The DNA here is from genome assembly GCF_918807975.1 of Aplidium turbinatum. Taxonomy (NCBI): domain Eukaryota; kingdom Metazoa; phylum Chordata; class Ascidiacea; order Aplousobranchia; family Polyclinidae; genus Aplidium; species Aplidium turbinatum. The sequence continues at coordinate 19,040,895 of NC_137484.1, read as the reverse complement.
TTGTTGAGTGTACTCCAAGCTGTGCGGCTGGAGTGCGTGAAGTCGATTGAGTCTATGGCTTCTGTCCAGCGCTTCTTCCTCTTTGAATCCAATCTTGCCAGCAGGGCTGTTGCTGAGTTGGTGGTGGCGGTACCCTGGGGGGAACGGAGGAAGTCGCGGTAAAGCCTGTCGCACTCCACATCCCAGCAAGGTATGTAGTTTTTCCGTCGACCTCGCGGGATGGAGTCTTTTGCCGCAGATATGATTGCATCACAGAAGTCCTGGTAGGCTTCATCCACTTTGATGGTGTGTGGGGTTGGGAGGTACTGAGTAGCTTCGTTTGTGAGGAAGCTGTAGTATTCCCAATCGGCCTTTCTGAAGTTCCATCGCTTGACAGGCTTGCTCGGAATAGGTGTGGCAAGCAAGGGGGCCGTGATTAGCGAGGGTCGGTGTTGAGACCTTGGGAACTTCTCTAACACACGTCTGTCCGGCTGGCGATCATCGGGGTCATCACTTGCGAAGGCCAGGTCTGGGTTCGTGCCAGTGTTCCAACGACCGGAGTGGAAGCTCGGTGCGCCCTTAGGATCGTATAAGAGGGCGAGGTTGTTGTTGGTTGCCCAAGCGGCCAGACTATCTCCGTCGTTGTTGATGGAGTTGTACCCCCAGTCAGTGTGGTGGCAGTTAAAATCGCCAGCGTAGAGGCTGGGGTGGGGGAACACTGGGATGGCTGTTGATGTTATCCGCGAAGGTGGGGGCTTGTAGACATTGACGATGTTGTAGCCTGCTACATCTACACAAAGCCACTCGATTTCCGATTGAGCTTGGGATTGGTCAACCAAGGACCAGCTCAGCCGGTCATGGACAAACGTGGCGAGGCCGTGTTTCCTGCTGCAGGTTGCGCCTGCGAGTGTGAAGTTGGTTATTACCAACTTATCCACAGATGTACAGTGAGTCTCCTGGAGGAGGATGATGAGGGCTTGATGCTTGGTGGCCAGGTGCTCGATGATGTTGAGCTTGCTGGCCGTGATGCCCTCGGTGTTCAGCTGCAGTACGGTGGGTCGTCGGTACTTTTCGACAGTGCGAGTACTGCCGTGCCCTGAAAAGGGCATTTTCCTACCCACCCTGCGCTGAACAGTCTCATTAGCTCTTGTTTGACAAGCTTCGTTTCGCATACGTATTTTGTATAATTTTGTATGTTACTGACGGGGGGGACCACGTGAAGGTGCTTGTCTTCCTCCCCCTTCCTTGTTTGTCTGAATACACTTTTAATTATTTTTTTTAAACTTTGTCTTATTATGTTAGAAAAATGTTAAAAGGTTAAGATTAAATCTATGTGCTTGTTTTTGCATAATTTAGGGATAGATATCATTTTGTAATAAAAATTGTAGTTTTTAAAGCGGCACATACCTCATTTTGGTGAATTTAGAGTTAATGCTAAATAGAAAACTTTCATAGTAAAATGCTTGCGAAGACATGTCGGCCTTGATTTCTGTAACAATCTTACTCATTGAATCTGTTTTACACAAAACTGGTATTTTGTGACTTAAGCACAATTCCATTCTACGATGTAGGCTACTTTCACGTATGTCATTAAAGGTTTGCATAAAGACTGAGACAACCGCCCATTGCATTTAACTCTTTCGCGACCACGGACGTATACACACGTTTTGAGATTTTAACCATGATGACCAAGGACGTATCCATACGTCCAAGTTTAAAAGGTGTTTCAAGCAAAAAAAATGTAAATGATGGCAGATCCATTCATAGTCTTTACCTGTCCTTATTCATTCTGCTGTATCTTCTAAAGCAGGGGTGTGCAACCTTTGTTACAGGAGGGCCAGATATAAATAATTGGGTGAAACCGCGGGCCGCACGTTTATTTAACATATGATTTCTAGTAGTTGCAGGCACAAGAGAGTAGTTTTCTTGTTATTCATGTTATTCTTATATTAGGGGTTATCTCCTTCCAGAAATAATAAGTTAGGACGCATAAATTTCTGAAGAAAACTGCTATTCAAATTTATTGTCACACTGTCTTTAAACGAGCTCAGTGAGAAGTTTGCAGCTGGCTTCTTTTCCTGACGGCTTTTTCCAAATTTACTTTAATGGAAGTGATCGCAATTCGAAGTCCATTTTCCAAGTGTTGGTCTGTCAGAACCGATCAATAGGGAGATTTCATGACGCCCGTTTTAGAAAAAATGTTCGCACAAATACGTTGAGCCAAAAAGTGCCATTTTTGAAGCCATGGATTTTTGAAATGTGGAAAGTCATCTTAGTTGAAATGTTTTCGGTAAAAATCGCCAAGATTCATTTTTAAATACTTTGCTTTCAAATCCTTTTTCTCTTGAAGATCAATCAGTTCAAGTTGGATATCAGCTGGTGCTTTGTCAATGACTGTGTTGAATGGCGAAGAGAATATACCAAACAAATGTTCATGAGATTTGAAGTCCTTGAAACGAGCCAAAAATTCATACAACAATTTTTCAAATTTAGTTTTCTTCTCCGGATGCATTCCATAGTCTCTGGGGGTCTGCTACTATTCGGTGAGTCCGATACGGTGAGTCCGATTCGGTGAGAGCCTTTTTCGGTGAGAGCCTTTTTCGGTGAGAGCCCTATTCGGTGATTTTTTTGAATTTTTTTTTGAAAATTATCGGGTACCGTAGCCTAATTAAAACCCCTAACCCCAAACCCAAACCCCAAAAACCCAAACCCCCAAAAAAACCTAAAACTCCCAAAAAAAAACGTTTTTAAAATCAAACCCCCCAAAAAAACCCAAAATCCCAAAAACCCAAACCCCCAAAAGCTCAAACCCCCAAAAACCCAAACCCAAAAACCCCCAAACCCAAAAACCCCCAAACCCAAAAACCCCCAAACCCTCAACCCCCAAAAAACCCCAAACCCCAAAAACCCCCAAACTCCAAAAACCCCTAACCCCTATCCCCTAACCCTATAACGGCAATGATAATAAGGCTACGGCGCGCAATAATTTAAAAAAAAAACTCACCGAGTAGGGCTCTCACCGAAAAAGGCTCTCACCGAAAAAGGCTCTCACCGAATAGGGAACTCACCGAATCGGACTCACCGAATCGGACTCACCGAATCGGACTCACCGAATCGGGCCATTCCGGTCTCTGGAAAGTGGAAAAGATGTCCTGTCTGTATGTGAGCTTTCCAAAGTCGTACTTTGTTCATAATGCCTTTTATGTGACCATACATTTTTAGAAATAATTGATTAAAACTACCATTCAACGTTTTATAGGCAGAGAAAACTTTTTCTCAAACCGTAGAAAATTTCATGATCAGATCATCGCTTCAATGCGTGATGGAAAGCTACAGATAAATCTGCATCTGGCATTACAGAGTGCAAAAAACAGTGTTGCAGAACGCGTTTTCGAATATTAAATTCTCAACAGTGCAACTACGTTCATGAACGCAATAACAACGGTTAACTTTAAACTCAATACAATACATTACAAACATTATAAGGACATATTCTCAGTGTTCAATTGAATATTAATAAATCCAGAGACATCAGAATAGAAAATTAAATACAATGGATTGGCGGTGGCCGGTGGGAGACTTCTAAAATGGTTAACAGAAGGTGCGAAATCTACAATACTCCACTCCACAATGAATTGTTCAAACGTACCAGACTAAACTAAATTACCGTATAAACATGTTTCGCGGGCCGCACACAATTCAAAATTGGCACATCTTCGCGGGCCACATTTGGCCGGCGGGCCGCACGTTGCACACCCCTGTTCTAAAGCATTGCGCGCAGAAACGAAGTAAATTTTTTCTCATGTGCATAATTGTTTTGGCATTCGATTAAACTACATATATTTTCATATTATTGTATCATGCTTGGGTAGTAAAGATTATAATGAAATATACTTTTCTGCCAATTTTTAATTTTTTTAGAAATTAGAAAAACCGTTTGGAAAGTTGCTAGTTGTACATTGAATGTTTTAAATTTTATTGCAAAACTTTTAATCTTCGGGTAGCTGAAGATGTATGCTTTCATTTGATGTCATGATTGTGCGTCTACATCGATCACATAAGATATTATTACGGCGTAAATACAACAGGTTTTTGTGAAAAATGTCTGGTTATTTAGATTAAAACGTCGTGACCTCGGTGGTTGCGAAAGAATTAAAACTAAATCAGTCCGCAATGAAATCAACAAAAATTAGCAGGTTTTGTGCTCATGGTATCAGTTTGTTTATCATCTGGCTGGCACTGATGCATTTTCTGATTCAAAAACTTTTCACTCATTGTGGCAGATCCGATTTGGTATCAGAATGGTTCTGTTGAATATTACTTCAGCTACGAATCTGCAAGTAGCTTTGACAAAGCACAAGAAGCCTGTTCAAGTTTATCCGCCATCTTGGTTCTTATCCAAACTGAAGATGCTCAAGATTTTATTACAATGACTATAATTTTTTCGCCAGGTAAGATTGTTTAAACTGGTTTCCAAACAAACGGTGATAAACAGATCAAGTTAAAAACAACAGTTGCAACTAAACCTAACTGTGCCATAGACATTGTAATTTAACAAAAGTGATAAAATAAATGACGAAGAGAACATGTAAACTTGTGTTGATCAAGTTTGTTTATACTCAATAGATTACTACATTGGGTTGAAGCGTGACACCTCTACTAAAAATGGTGACTTTGAATGGATTGATAGAACAGAGGAATGCGATGTTAACTTGATAAACTGGGCAGAAGGTGAACCCAACAACAATGAAGACTGTGCAGTAACGAAAAAAGGAGGAAAATGGTATTCAGAGTCATGCAATAACAAAAACAACTATATTTGTCAAAGACAAATAGGTAATACATTTTAACGAAAAAGCGTTTAATAAAGTAACCGTTATATTCTGGTTACCACAACACTTCGTTGTCAAGACAACCTTGCTAAATCGGTTGGGATAAAAAACTAGGGTAGAGTTTTTCTGTGCTTGTGTTCTGATTAAACGCTCGAGAAAATGAATACTTCATATTATGAAAACCAAGTTTTCGTTTGGGTGGAATAATTTAAACTAATTTGTCTTTGTTTAATTGAATTTTTTAGTTTTATTTTTATATTTACTGAATTTGATACTTTGCAAATTGACATTTTTATTGTTGTAAATTGAAGTTTAGAGATTTAATTTCTGGCATTGTTATCAAGATGAAGACAGTTTGTTCGGTTTCAATGGTGAAATTTACTATTGTCAGATTGTAAAAATAAAACAATGTTTGATTTTACGATTTCAAAAATGTTATAGAATGTACTTTTGCAGAGAAAAAAAAAAAGAAATGCTGATGTGATAAATCAGCTCAAAAATTATATTTTTTAAAGCGGCACATACTTCATTTTGGTGAATTTGGAGTTAATGCTAAATAGAAAACTTTCATAGTACAGTAAAATGCTTGCAAGGTCACGTAGGCCTATGATTTCTGTAACAATCTTACTCATTGAATCTGTTTTACACAAAACCGGTATTTTGTGACTTAAGCACAACTCCATTCTACGATGTACCTTCACGTATGTCATAAAAGGTTCAAAACTAAATCAATCCACAATGAATTCATCAATTAGCAGGTTTTGTGCTCATGGTATCAGTTCATTTATCATCTGGCTGGCACTGATGCACTTTTTGATTCAAAAACTTTTCACTCATTGTGGCAGATCCGATTTGGTATCAGAATGGTTCTGTTGAATATTACGTCAGCTACGATTCTGCAAGTAGCTTTGAAGAAGCACAAGAAGCCTGTTCAAGTTTATCTTCCATCTTGGTTCTTATCCAAACTGAAGATGCTCAAACTTTCATTACAATGATTATTTTTTCGCCAGGTGAGATCTTTTAAACTGGTTTTCAAACGAACAGTGATAAACAGATCAAGTAAAAAACGTGCAACTAAACCTAACTGTGCCATAGAGACTACAATTTAAAAAAAGTGATAAAATAAATGACGTGGAGAACACGTAAACTTGTGTTGATCAAGTTTGTTCGTACTCAATAGATTACTACATTGGGTTGAAACGTGACACCTCTACTGGAGATAGTGACTTTCAATGGATAGATGGAACAAAGGAATGCGATCCTGCCTTTGAAAACTGGGCGGGACATGAACCCAAGTATGGTAAAGACTGTGCAGTGATGAAAAAAGGAGGGGAATGGTATTCAGAGTCTTGCGATTCCAATAATAACAAGTATATTTGTCAAAGACCAATAGGTAATACATTTCAACAAAATAAGTTTTAATAATGCAACCATTATTTTCTGTTTACGGCAACACCACTGTACGTTGTCAAGACAACATTTCTAAATTTGTTAGAATAAACAACTAGCGGTGATTTTTTTCATGTACTTCATGTAGGCTACGTTGCAAGTTGACATATTTACCGTTTAATTTCACGTATTTCATTCTAGCATCATTTAGAAATGATTTGCGGTTTAAAAACGAAAGGCTTAGGATCATTTTTTTAATCGTCAAAAAGCTTTGCTTGCAGAAGAACATCGATAAAATCATTGAATCCTTTTAAAATGTTGTAAGATGCAAACTATCAAGGTTGTTGGAAATGAAAGTTTTGAAATTCTACGAACTGTCATCTTCTCAGAAATTGTATTAGAAATCGAGTCCTGCAGAACTGCTTGGGTTTATCAATCAAACGCAGGAAAAACGCAGGACACGAAAGAGTAGAAGCTTTACAAAAAGATTGAGGCAACTATCCACTGCATTTAAACTAAATCAATCTTCTATGAACTCAACAACAATCATGTCTTGTGCTCACAGTATCAATTTATTAATCACTTAGCTGGCAGTAATGTATTTTCTGGTTTAAAAACTTTTTTACTCATTGTGGCAGATCCGATTTGGTATCAGAATGGTTCTGTTGAATATTACGTCAGCTACGATTCTGCGAGTAGCTTTGACAAAGCACAAGAAGCCTGTTCAGACTTATTCGCCAAGTTGGTTCTCATTAAAACTGAAGACGTGCAAAACTTCATTAATTTGATTATTTTTTCACCAGGTGAGATTTTTAAACTTGTTTCCAAACAAAGAATAACACACCGATCAAGATACACACAACAATTCCAAATAAACACAACTGTGAAAATGAATAATGAAAGCACAACTAAAGATTTACATGTAGATTGTAAAATAATTATTTCATTATGACTTCTGAAACCTGTCTTCAACATGCTTCAGCTGAATGCACCATTAAAACCACTTTTTCAAATGCCTTTGATATAGCACGAGAAACTTGTTCAGACTTATGCTATCCGCTATGGCACTTATCTAAATTAAACTGGAACAAGATTTCATCGATCTAATGTTGGAAAAAAGTTCTTCGTCTAGTTGTAATAAAATTTTTAGTTGCTCAACAATTTCCTAGCATAAAGCAGCATTTAAGTAGTAACAAAGCAACGTTTAAAATTAGATGGCACTTGATTAGTCCAGACTTGTCAAAAGGGCATATGGCGTTGAAATTCACAAGGAGGTTGGTGTTAGTTGGTTTTCGCCAAACACAAGTATCAAATTTGTTGCTATTAATTTTGATTTCGACACTGAGAAAGGGGATGGTCTGATTGGCTTTTTCTACTCTAAAGGTTATGTTGGGATGTTTATTATTAAATATAGCACAACTGTCGTCAACATAATGGAAGTACAATTTTTTAATGACAATTCACATCAGTTATAGCAAATATTTTATTTTCTACATCTGCCAAAAAGAAATGCCTCCTATCTGCTAAATGTCTTCACGTAATTTTGCGTTATTGATTTGTGTTTTTTCTTAGGCGATTAAGCGTCATGTGATTTTGCCTCTCCTCTGCCTTGCCGTTTCATTCTTACGCGTTTTTTTTCGATGTTTGTTTATGTAAATCACTTTTATAATTTCAATTTATGTAGAACATCAGTCAGTTAATTGGTTACTTGAAAAAGGCTAACATAATGAGTATGGCCGAAAACGTTTCTAATTTTTAGTTTATTTTCATGTTATTATATTATGTTAAATTCCGTGGGGTTGTGAAAAAAGGGGCGTTCTTCCCGGCTATCAGCACAAGGCTGAGCACTCACTAGTACAGCGAGCAGCTGCGATTCGCCAACCATAACGGTAAAGCGGTGGTCGAATAAATTTGTGGCAGAATACGGTGCGATACTGATGAGCCCAGCCTCATGGGCGAAACACGTGTCTATCGCTGTCAATTCTTGCTACAAATCGGCTGCCGAGAAACATTCCGTGGGGTTGTTAGGTTTTATTTGTCTATGGTTCACGAAAATCATCTCTACCAAAATGGTATTAAATAAATAATTAAAAAAACATTGTTAAGGTTAAATTAAAAACAAGCCTTCAAGGTAGGAAGATAGTAATCAAAGATCCTTTTAATTTTTCTGGCTTTATCTGTTTTTGTGCAACAGATTATTACATCGGATTGACGCGTGTTTGCCGATTGGTATGGATCCAAATCGTTTGTCATTTTGAATGGAGTGATCGAGAGAACGTAAATAATGGTTTTACAAACTGGAAAAAGGGTGAACCCAACTACGACAACAAGTGTGTAGCGATGAAAGGAGGGAAATGGCACACAGTGCCTTGCGATTCCAACAACAACTATATTTGTCAAAGAGAGATAGGTATAGCCTAACGTGTTCATACAAATTCAGTGTAGCGTGGGGTTTTGCATACAGTATATTCATTTCCATCATTCATGACAGTTTGCTGCGTTTATCGGAATGTATCTACAAATTAATCTTTTTCATTGCTTTCATCTATTTGCTATAAAGCAATTATAGAGCGAGCTCAATAATTTTACTTTATTGCAAATTTAACGTCTATTACGTTGCTCATCAGTTGATATTTTAGAGTTGCCAAGGTTACTCTGTGTCTGCAAGTAGGCTAAGGTTGCCAATGTTATATTTTTTCATAGATATCTAACAAATAGATATTTCCATTTTCAATTGTAAAGTAACCACTTTTTGTAAAATTTCTCAGTTCCACTAAAAAATGTTTATACGTAGGTGGGTGGGGCAACAAACATTAACAATTAGTTGGTAAATCTTAACTTGAATATTGCCACTGGTTCCACGTTGCTACGACATTTTAACGTCATTGAAATTATATGTGTTTTTGAAAGGACAGAAAATTGTGAAACCAATAAAAGTGAAAAAAAACTATGCAGCTATAATTACTGGGTGTATTCAACAATTTATAAGTAAGTTACCAAAAGCCCTATTGTTGTAAAATACAACTTTTGATTTTGACGTTGAATAATTGAATCAGTGCTTATTCTTCGTGAATGCTCGGGCATGTCTTAATCAAATTGAAAAAAAAGGATTCCGATTTTCCAATTACTATTATAATTAATATTATTCTCACTGAGTTGTAAAAACAAAAGTAGCTTAAATTAAACTGACATTTTATGAGAAAATTAAGTTTCTTGTAGAGTTATGAAAATAATTTTATGGTTCTATTTTTGAATCTTCGTATGGCTGTTTGAAATCAAAGCAAAAACTTCGAAACTGAACGAACATTGCTTTTGTTTTGAAGCTAAATGTCTTTGAGCAGTTTCTTTTTATCGACTTCTTCGAAGCAAAAAGGCATGGGAACTCACATCGCATATACTGCTGTAAACTTCAAAACAAAATGATTGCCTGTTGTCTTGTTTGTTGGAGCTACGACGGCTCGAGACGTTCGGAATAGAAATGTTCAAAGAAAAACAAAAAGTTTCTTGTCATGATTTCGTTTCTGCTTAAGTTTATTAGTAAAAACATGTGCAAAACACCCGCAGCTCACGCTGACAAGACAAATAAGTGACACAGGAAAAAATTCGGCAAAAATTTCAAATTTGTATTTAGTCCTGATTTTAGATGCAACAGAATATTCTAAGATTAGGTAAACGTGTTTTACTGTAAAGCCTAGACCAGGAAAATTGCTTGCGGCTGTCATGCAACATGTTGGAGAGTTTTAGTAATGTACTGTAGCAAACAAAATTTATACTTCAAATATTGTAAACAAAAATTAATATAAATACAACATGAGGCGATTTTACGGCGTCGTAAATATTCTCTTTTCCGAAACTTAGTTTTTGGCGTAAGAAGGGATTTGATGGAAATTTCAAAAAACTATTTCCGAGATCTTCGAATATCAGGGCTAAAGTTGAATTTGAAATTAACACCCACCTGTCAATATATGGCTTCTCCGACAGTTTATTTTACAACTAAGTCTATTTATTTTTTGTGTCAAAACTGAAAAAGCTGTTCTTCGTTTTTAGAAATACCTCCACCGACATCAACAATGACCTACCTCAGTGCATCCACATCTATGAATGCAGAAGTAACAAGCTCTGATACTACTGCCCCATTTTCAACTGCATTGACTCAAATGGTCACAACAGGTGAGCTTTTATCACGTTTTATAAGTCAATTTAATAACAAAACCGCAACCTTTTCCCGTTTCAATAGCTCAATAGGTCAACACTTGTATGTATACAGTACTGTAGGGTAGGGGTAGACTGTTGGCTATACTGTATACATAAAAAGTAGCACGTTAACAAATGTACGCCACGTGTATGTTTTTTATTTGCAGTAGCTTAGTACTTGGCAAAGAGTAGCCTCGTTCAATTCCCAATCAGGGAGCAAAATAGATATCACAAATTATTGATTTTTGCAGAAGCTGAAAAATTAACAGATTCGTTGTTTGTATCTTAGGTACTTTGAATAAACAATGCATACCTATTCACCAACAAACGATGCTAACTGCATGGTTTATTTATTTATTGCCCAGTAACGCCTGCGTGTTTTTTTAACGACTCCTTTGCTTTTCGTTTCTATCGTATTTATAACGGGAACACATAGTTTCCCAACCTACTCTCACTTACAAAAAGAACACAGAGTGTGCAATTTGAAAAGTCTTTGTTTTTACCAAACCTGGAATCGAACTCATGACCTGCCAGAGGCAGAGGCAAAGCCTTTAATCACTCCGCCGTTGAGCTGTTGCTCCCCAACAAACCTTTCAATGACTCAAGTGGCAAGAATCATATAGAATTGGATGTGAAATGGCGACTATTGCTACTGGATGCATTATAAAGTGCGGATAATTTGTCAAACTAATTTGCATTAAACAACAAACCTAGAAGAATAAAATAACTTTGTGTTGTTTTTAACACACTGAAACAACCCTGTTTCTGCTGATACATAGCCTAATCATAAAACATTAATTTTTATGAAATAAAATTTCTTAGCCTTTTCAGTTAAAATGTTGAAATTTCAAGTACTGGCTAACATGCAGTCTATTTAACTGTTGTAAAAGGTTAAAAATACATTTTATTATATTCAGCAACATATCCACTACCAGCAAATTCAACCACAAACATATCTAGTAACTCAACTTCCGCAAATGTAGCAGCAACCAGCTCAGTTACTGCCGAGCCAAGTACAGGTGCAACTACAACACCTCAAATTGCCACAACAGGTGAGTTTTTCTTCTCACGTAACATCTTCAAAAACTATTATTTTCAAACAACAATCAACGAGCACTCAACTTTGCAAGGAAAAAGCAAGATCAAGCAACAATTGTTGAATTAAAACCATCAATCGCCTCAGCACTGGAGCTAGATTGTTCCGCTGCAACGTGCATAAGCGGGATGTAATCATCCGCGATCTGTGAGTGCAGCAAGGAGGAACGAGCTGCGAATCCCCCATTGACTGCAGCATCTATTGCATACCAATTAATACAATGGTTGCTCGACGCTTGTCAACCTCTATTCTGAGTTACTGCCACTGTTCAATGGTGGTAAAAGGCAATGTCACGACCGTTAGAATGGCAAAGAAAATATTGTATGTAAATATGTAGGCTACACATGCTTAGGCGATGCGATGGCGCAGCGGATAAGGCGTTGGCTATCCAATAATGCAAGCCTGGTTCGACTCCCGGCTTAAGCTGTTTGTTAAACCACTGCTCACCTCCATATAGGGTGTAATAAATTGGCTGGGCATAATTGCGGAAGGAAAAGCGGCCGAGAGAAAGGAATTGGCCAACCTACTTAGTGTCGAAGGTTTAGTACAATGAGAACCTTATCTTCTCATCCCCGACACTTGTGATCAAGTTTGGGATCACCTTTACTTACACATGCTTCATTATTCTTGGTAACACCTAAAAACTATGCTGTAGTGTAGAACACAGTGAAAGACTTCAAGTTATGTGTTTTTCTTTTTGCAGGTGTTTGTTTGCAGGTGATTTAATTTTTAATTCAATGTCCAAATGTCCTTATTGGTGAAATCAAATATTATAGACCAACTTAAATAGAGACGTTTTTGGGTTATTACGTTTTCAAAAATGATGCATAACTAGCTGTTGATAGCAATTTAAAAAACAAGTTCAGAACTCTTGTATCGGATGTAACAGTTGCTAGCAAATAGATTACAGTGCATCTACGAAAATTAGGTGTTTGATGTATTTGTTGTTAGAAAATTTTAACTTGAAAAGTAACTTATTTAACTTCTACCACAAGATTCAGAATATTTTTCAATAAATTCAGAAGAAACTACATCAACAATGAGTGCAACAACTACCACGACTAGTCTCTCAACCTCGACTAATGCAACAACAGCAACAAAGTTGACTACCAGTAGCTCAGATTCAACTACATCAAGTCAAATGGCCATAACCGGTAAAGTTTTTGTCACATGCCTCATTTAGTTTGAAAATGTTTTGAACTCGATCTGTATTCGTTGTTTTAAAAGCTCCATTAATCAACAATTGATCATGCAAACAAAACTTGACAAGGTCAAATGACAGTGGCTCTAATCTTGGAGTGTCCTAATAAAGACATGTTTATATTTTGCTTAACCTAATGCGTTGAAGAACTGACGCCCACTGGTAAAGTTACCATTAATCCGGTGTCATTATTCAAACTGATCTTGTCAAGAGCTAAAAGCCTTTTTAAGTTTACGAAACTGCCAACCTGAAGGCGAATATGAATTTATTCAGTTTCGAAGTAAAATAGTTGCACAACAATCTAGCTGCTTGTCTTTCCAATGTTTGGTTTCACAAACTATTTCTACACTTTTTGTTTTAAACCTGAGACGTTCATAACATTAGCTTAACGTTTTAAACAGTTTTGTAAAACAGTCTTCATAACGCCCACCCTATTTCAGCAACATTTCCACCAATCCATTTAACAAAACCCTACACCTATGATTCATTTAAAACATAAATAATAAGAGTATTTCTGCATTTATAATGTGTATACCTTTACTTACAGATACTACTCAAACTTGGCCTCACCATGATTCTGTTGAGTATTACGTCAGCACCACTTTCGCAGCTAGTTTCGTTGATGCAGAGAAAATTTGTTCGAATTCATCCGCAATGTTGGTTGTCATTCAGTCGCCAGACGTGCAAGATTTCATCAATTCAATTCTGGAAGACGCCCCACCTTTGCGTAAGATGGTTTTTCCTTTGATTTGCGCAGAAAATAAACGGAAAAATATTTAAGTTAAATTATGACTAACAAAATAAACACAATTGCTTAAAATATTTTATGAAATTGAAAGTCTGTTTGATATTTGTTGTGTACTGTGTAGCTTATACTTTGGGGTTGTTGAGTGAGTAGACTTATGAATGCAAAACTTGGATTGAAAAAATTACTACTATCCAACAAGGCTGAAACGAGACTTTTCCCATATTGGGTGGTAGTAACTATACTATACTGTAGATTGGCTTAAATTAGCTTTGCTTAGGTTTTGCATTGAGTAGTGTTAACATTATAACATTTTAAAATAAGCTCAAACTTTTCGACACGTACCTGTGTCCTCATCAGAAATTACATAAATCTGCAATATACATAAAATGAAAATTGTAAGGTAAATTTGACTTTGCACTATAACTGTAACGATACTCCGGACTGAAAAGCACAAACTGAACAAGTGATTCAAGAATGATTACGAGAAAATTATACGGTGAGAAACAGATCACATGAGGTGTAAACTACATGCATTTGACAAACAGTTAGAACACACTGACACAAAAGGAACGATGAGCCACAGGAGAATAACTGCCGGTTGAGAGACAGATTATTACTACAATAACCACGGTTGAGAGATGGATCTCTCAACCGGCAGTTATTCTGTAGCTCATCGTTCCTTTTGTGTGTGTTTTAATTGTTTGTCTAATGCCTGTAGTTTACACCTCATGTGATCTGTTTCCCACCGTATAATTTATTCGGAATCATTCTTGTATCACTTGTTCAGTTTGTGCTTTTCAGTCCAGAGTGTCGTTACAGTTATAGTGCAAAGTCAAATTTACCTTACAATTTTCATTTTATGTATATTGTCACAATCAAGGTGCAATGCCTCGCGATGGCTTGCTTTGTATCTTCAACGAGCGTGTTGTTTTCATTGTAGAATTCTGGTGCGATGTGTTATTATCGGTTATGACCTGAAGTAACCTCTGATGACGAAATCTGTATTATGTAACGTGTTTTCTGGAATCATTTTCCCTACGTGACCTTCTAGAGACTTCTGTTGTTTACATTTAAATGCTACGTGACCGAACGATGGTTCTTTATGATGTAACCTTCTCGAAGTTACTGGACTGAACAGCCAACTATAAATAGTGGTGTAGTTTGTGTAATGTTTATTCTGAGATTATTATTATGGTGATTATTATGATGATTATTATTGAGTTGGTTATGAGAGTTGTGCTATGAGTTGTGGATTGGTAGTTGATGCAGAAATTAGAGTTATTTGAGAAGCCGTTCGTTAAAGTTCTTCAAGAAGTCAGATTATCATTTCGCTAGTAGAATTATTCGACATTTAATTGACTGCTTTTCGGTTGACCCATTAAACTACGTCATTGAATCTTTCCAAGTCTTTTTCCTGGTAAGAGATAGAAAGAAATCGTGACATATATTGCAGATTTATGTAATTCCTGATGAGGACACACGTAGACCTACGTGTCGAAAACGTTTATATTTGTGTGTGTAATAGCCTACAGCATGTTAAACCCGATAAAGTTACTCTGTTTTATTTCTTTATGGTTCAACAAAGCAAACTCTCTACCAAAGCTTTATTATAACATTTATTGTATAATCTTGAACTGTACACCTTTCCATACCTATGTATTTATCTTGTACTGTGTGCTTGGTGCGTAGCCTATAAAACTATTGGTAACAGTAACCTTTCGTCTTTTCAAGGATTTTACAATATATTATTAGAACTTTGTCGTGCTTAATAAATTACTAAACCGAAGTACTTGGTGGCAATACTAATTTTAATCGATGAAGACAATAAACCGTGTTATTGGTTTACAAACTAGGCGAAAAAATAATTCAATGAAACATAAGAATGTTTGCTTGAGATTATTTGTGGGAAATAGAATACACATGGTTGAAGCGTGCTACCTACAATAAAAGTGTGACTTCGATTGGATCTAATGAAACAAACGAAAATGATAATACTTTACAAACTGGGTGAATAATGAGCACAGTCCTTAAAAAGAAAATAAGAATTGTACAGTAAGCTAATGAAAAAAGGAGGGTATTAAACACTTTACCTTGCAGTTTACAATGGCGAAATAAAATAATCAAAATTCACTTCAAAATGCAAGAAATGTTCTCAGCCTTGTTCTTACTCAATAGAATACTACATCGGATTGGAACGTGTAAGTACTACAAGCACATGTGACTTCGAATGGACCGATGGAACCAACGAATGCGATGCTGACTTTAGAAACTGGGCAGATGGTGAACCCAACAACTATGAAGGCAACAACAACTGTGCAGTGATGGAAGAAGGAGGGAAATGGTATTCAGAACCATGCAATCTCTACATCAACTATATTTGTCAAAGAGTGACAGGTATTCCACTTTAAACGAAGGTGGTAGGCTACTGCTATTTTGTTGTTTACTTTGTGTTGTTGCAACTAAAAACAGTAGGCTACGATTCTAAATACCATGCAAAGTAGTGAAAAAAATAAATGTAGTAGCCTACTGCAGATGCTGCAATGAAGCAGATTTTATTTTTTTTATTTTAATCTATTTTTTTTTATAAAAATACAAAGGTTTTAATCTAACGTTGTTAGGTTGCAAATTTTACTTTTACACTTCATTTTAATATGGAGTTTTGAAATTGCCACGTTCGCTTGTTGATTGCAGTTGGCACAGATGCCAAACAAGATGTCAAGATTGCTTCTCTAAGTTGAAAAATAATGTTCGTCTCACTTCGAAAACTGTCACCGTGGTTGGTTACTAAATTAGATTATACGAGTAGGCTATTACAGCAAGATGCAACAAAATTTGTTAAGTTTTCGTGTTAAAGTAAGAAAGAAAAGAACCAAGGAAAATTCACTTTCGCTCACATGACACGCAAAAGTAAACTTAAAGAAAATAACCTGTGAAACTTTGCACAGCAGAAAATAGTAGCATTGGTGTAGAAATTTTCCGACTCCTGCCCAGAGCATTGTGACGCAAGAAGCCACACGAGCTCGTTCGGTGGAAGTTAATCAGTTATGTGACGTATTGACCAGCTACACGGCGCTTTGACGCTTCAAGCGCAAGTCGTTGGTCTGATGAAAGCCTTTCAGAGTGACTTTACTGATTTTTTAAAAAGCCTTCTAAAACCGTAATTATAGTTCTGAAATGGCGAAGAATTATTATCAAGATAAAGTGATTAAGCATGACAATCGACGCTAAAACTGGTGTGTCCGCCGCGAGACTTAATTTGTCCGCCGAGATAGCTGCTCAGACCGGACACGTTTGTCCGCCGTCAACAAAAACGAATTTCGAGGCCTGGTCACGAACAACGTTTTCAACGCAGCTTTTAACAAACTCTTGTATCTATTGCTGTTATTCGCCCATAGCTTCAACGCCTGGATGAAATCACGTGACTCCTACCACCAGGGCCGTTGTGAGGATAATTTTAGCCCGGTACCAATGAAATTTTCGGGCTACAAATCAAGACATTTCTAAGAAAAACGCGCTATGTCCAAAAAGACTCAATGATTTGTTCAGGTTCCCGGGCCCCTGGAAAGGGGACGTGCTTCTAAAACTGTCCGGGCCCGGGTCCAAACGTACATCTTGGACCTCCTGTCAACGCCACCGGCTACCACAATAAACAAAAAAAAACTAATTTTAATGTTGCAATTTATTTTCATTTCCCATTGTGTTTTCCAGGTGATCCACCAGGCGAATCAGACTCGATCACAATCATAGCGGCCGTTGTGAGTGTCGCAGTGGTTATCGTGATTCTTGTAGTTGTGCTTTTGGTCATGAGAAAGAAACGACACAAAAGTGAGAGGTGAGTGAGTAGCTGGTAACTCGAAATTTCGGTGGCCTGCCACACGAAACGGTCCCAACACTGTGTTTGTTTTTAGTAATACTGTATTTTTATCCTTGCATCTTTTTTTGTAAAATAACTCATGGCGTGTTTTTCCTAGCAAGCATTTTTTCCTCAAAACTATCAAATTCTTAATATAGCCTACTGCAAGTTATTTATGCATTGTCCCAAATAACATTTTTTGCTTCACTTGCAAAAACGAACCTTTACTTATAAAGATATTTATCTTTGCAGACCATAATTTTTTTTGTGTTTTCCAGCAAAAATCAATATAATGATTTGCCGCTCAACTATAAGGAAAACAAGAAACCTCAAGAAGATACAGGTTTTTATTGTTTACCAAAAATGTTTCACAACAAAGTTTCTGTTGATTAAGCAGCAAATGCCAGTATAGTCGTACGTGATGTAGTCGTACGTGATCGTACGTCGTACCCATTAAAATAGTATATGAGGCCCATATGGGCTTGCTGGCTGGGGCTGATATTACCACAAAAGTTGTCTTGTTGTATGACCTTCACTATATTGTAGCCATCGTTTCTTAGCATCATGATCTTTAGTAAACACCAGCCACTGTTTATATTTCATTCTTGCTTTGTGGTTATTATTCTGCCACATCTTGATAACAAGTCGGTGTCCATGCTGCTCGAAAATGGTGTTAATTGAATTTTGAAAGATCATTATATGTTGCACCAGTTGTTTGATCACAACTCTAAATATTAGCAGAACAAACTGCCATCACATGGTATAACAAACAAAAGTTTCTTCTGCATTTAAGTCAAATGTGACTTTGTGCTTCAGAAAATAATTTATTACAGAAAAAAGAATGCCATCACATAATTATGAAGAAGTAGCGATGGATGTAAAAAGTCGTCAAAGTAAGTTGGAACTCATGTTTAATAAGCATCAAGGCATTGGTGCAAAGTAGGGTAGTAGAATGTTGCGCTTGGCTTATAGCATAGGGATGGGGACATGCGTAAAGTAAGTACAACAAGTGGCAAATTATTGTTCGCTTCTTGCACTGTCCTCATTTGCAAATTTTCATTGCCCGAACCAAAGATTACATTCTACTCAATAAAAAAAACACTGCGCTGTTGAAATGCTCGATTATTTGCCACTATAAGGCAGAGTGTTCGTGTTGTACATTGCATCATTGTTTGAATGTAGCACAAATGAGCAGAAACACTTCAGTTTCATTAGCAATTTTACAGACATGCCATAACCTAGCGAAAACTATCAAATGCAGCAGATATTTTGCCAATACTAACAATATCACAGATATGTTCTTGACTTTTTACAAACAGGAAATAAAAGTAACGATTCATATCCCGAAGTTGACAATGCTGATACATACGACAAACTCAACAGAACTTCGAAGCTAATTGAAGATGAAAACAGTAAGATCAGTAGCAATTTTACAATGATCTTTAACTACTTAGTGTATAACTGTGATCTATTCTGCGTACTTTAGGTATTGCCAAGACAGCAAAATCCGTCATTTTGACATTGATTCAACGTCTGCAGACGTTAAATCAATGTAAAAATGACAGATTTTGTTGTCTAGAGGTTTAGCCGTAAATATGCACAATCTGTTGGAGCAAAAAATAAATTCATTAACCCTCTCAACTAAAATGTTTCAAAAACAACCCGAACAATGACAATTGATAAAGAAACTACACATTCTGCTATGTGTACAGGAACATTTCAGTTACAATAAGCATAAACAATCACAACTACTTATTACAGTGAAATCTGCCTTCACTGATGCCAACATAATAAACATTTTTCAACTTTTTATTTGTAGAAAATGGAAGCACTGATTCATATGCCGAAGTTAACAGGCTTCATACATATGGCAAACTCAACGAAGCATTCAAGCTCAATGAAGATGAAGACAGTAAGATCACGTAGCTTTTTCAACAAAGAATCTAACCTGCCATCCACTGGTCAACTTTTTAATTTGCAAATATTGCAAACTTTAAGGTTGTTGCTCAGGCCTAGCGAGCGTACTTTCGCCAAACCTTTTCGCCAATTTCACCATGTTTCGCAATTTGCACCCGGTTAAGTTTAGTTAAACAGCAATTTTGGGAGTTCTTAAAATCGTTGCGATAAAAGTGAAAAAATCTCAGATTACAAAATTGAAAATTCCAGATGAAGTTTTGAAAATCTGGTTTAATGTTTTATTTTTCAAGATTTTTTTCAATTTTTTTTTTAAACAGAAAATGGAAACAATGATTCTTATGCAGAAGTAGACAAGTCTCAAACATACGACAAACTCAATGGAAATTTAAAACTTGCTGAAGATGAAAGCAGTAAGACCAAGCACCTTTTTGAACAAAGAATTTAACCTGCTAACCACTGTTAAACTGTTCAATTTGCAGAACATTCTTTTGCACTGTTCAATTTGCAATCAAGAGACTAGAACTTTAAGATCAGGTCTAGCGAGTGTACTTTAGCTAAAATTTATCCACCGAAGTATTCCTACTTTGTAGTTTGTACACGTTTAAGTTCAATTGAACAGAAATTTTAGGAACTATTGTAATAGTTGTATAACAGCTGAACAATGTCAAATTACAAAATTAGAAATTCTAGAATCTAAATTAAGCTTTGAGAACTTGGTTTCATTTTGTTTGTGTTTTTTCAATTGTTTGTTTTCTTTTAAACAGAAAATGAAAGCAGTGATTCATACCCCGAAGTAGACATGTCTCACACCTACGATAAATTCAATAGAACTTTGAAGCTTACTAAAGATGAAGACAGTAAGAGCAAGTAGCATTTCATGATGCATCAAAACTGGAAAATAGCTTAGTGTAAAAATTTATTAGTAAATACTGCAATTTCACAGCCTCCGCCAGGTCTATCTGGCTCACATCAGCCAATGCTGCAAATTCCTGATACGTTGGAATCTTAGAAAAGTTAACTGTCTCCTTCTGTTGATATGTTCCCAAATAGTCGCAATATTTGACATGGCTACTAAGCAGTTCGCAAAGAATGTTTCAGATAAAGCTCTGGAAATCTGGTTCTACACTTGATGATGGTTCTACACTTTTCTTTTTCATTTCCAAGTATTGGAAAAAATTTTCAATAATTTCCTAAGACTTTAAGTTAGTTTTATAACTTGAACTTTTGGAAATGAATAAATAACTTATATATATTCCACATAAAACAAAAACACAACAAACATTTGAGTGGAATGTTTCATTATGATAAACACAAGCACCACAACTCATTTGACATAAAGATTTTTTATAACTCCACCGTCTTTTTTGTTGAGTGATGTAAATTTAATCTTTTTTTCATATCCTCTCAGTTAAAATTGATCCATACGAAGCCGAGTAAAGTGATCAAGTTTAACATATTCAAGTTTATTACAATTACAGAAACAAAAAACTACACAACAAATTAAATATCGAACGTTTTCGACATCACAAGATGTCCTATTCAGGAATAACATAGCCTACATGCAATTAATCTTCATCTGAATAAAATACAATGGTTTACTAAATTTATAAACAGGAAAAAACTGCACAGTACTTCTGACTAGCTCAAAATTAACACTATAGGCTCTACGAGAATGAAAGTTAACTGCATCAAAAGGTGCTGAACAGATCACATGATGTGGTAGAAAAGCAAGGTGCGAAAAAACTAATTTTAAAATACAGAGAGTAAGAAAGGTGAGCAGCGAGCCTTCAATTGTCTGTTCAAAGGTGGATTGTTACGTTTTATGTACAAGGCTTCTAAGATCTTGGCTTGATACTCAGACCTGCCTCTAGACATGATCTCAAATTGCTTGATAGATACTTTGTTTTTGCATTCTGTGCATGAGAAAATGTGATCTTTGATGGCAGTTTTCTATATAGAATTCAAATTGAAGTGTTCCCCAGCTCTAGTCGATAAATGTCTTGTTGACATTCCGATGTATGTCAGGCTTGCATCACGCAAACAACTGAATTTATAAAAGACATTAGAACATAGAGCAAAGGGCGTAGGCAACTTCAGCTGGAAGGGTAAATGTTACAATCGAATTTCTTTTGTACAATTTTACAATTTTTTTAAACTTTCTTATAATATCTTAATCAATATCTTTTTAACAATTGCCCGTTTGGTTTGTTCGACGGGCTTATTGTTCCACAATGAAACTAATAGGTTGAAGAGTATGCTGCATTTAAATGGATACCCGTGATATTTTTTTGTTCAAATATTGAAAGCTTTTTTGGTTAAAAAACCGAAAGATATACCCGAAGAAGACGATTTTAACAATTTTTTTGATGTACCACTCTTGGGAAAATATTCGGTAAGATTTTCAAAAAATCTAGCTAAAATTGTTAAAAAGAAATTCGATTGTAACATTTACCCTGTAGCTTATATAGAACGTTGGAGCAAAAACATGAATTCATTATCCCTCTCAACTGAAATGTTTCAAAACAACCCGAAAAATGACGATTGACTACACATTCTGCTGTGTGTAAAGAAATATTTCAGCTACAATGAGCATAAGACAACCACAACTACTTATTACAGTGAAATCTGTCTTACCTGATACCAACATAATAAACATCTTTTCAATTTTGTATTTGCAGAAAATGGAATCACTGATTCATATGCCGAAGTTAACAGGCCTCATACATATGGTAAACTCAACGAAGCATTCAAGCTCAATGAAGATGAAGACAGTAAGATCACGTAGCTTTTTCAACAAAGGGTCTAACCTGCCATCCACTGGTCAACTTTTTAATTTGCAAATATTGCAAACTTTAAGGTTGTTGCTCAGGCCTAGCGAGCGCACTTTCGCCAAACCTTTTCGCCAATTTCACCATGTTTCGCAATTTGCACCCGGTTAAGTTTAGTTAAACAGCAATTTTGGGAGTTCTTAAAATCGTTGCGATAAAAGTGAAAAAATCTCAGATTACAAAATTGAAAATTCCAGATGAAGTTTTGAAAATCTGGTTTAATGTTTTATTTTTCAAGATTTTTTTCAATTTTTTTTTTTAAACAGAAAATGGAAACAATGATTCTTATGCAGAAGTAGACAAGTCTCAAACATACGACAAACTCAATGGAAATTTAAAACTTGCTGAAGATGAAAGCAGTAAGACCAAGCACCTTTTTGAACAAAGAATTTAACCTGCGAACCACTGTTTTAAACTGTTCAATTGACAATCAATGCGTTACATTAAGATCAGGACTAGCGAGTGTACTTTAGCCAAAATGTATCTACCGAAGTCTTCGTGCTTTGTAGTTTGTACGCGGTTAAGTTCAGTTGAACAGAAATTTTAGGAACTATTGTAATAGTTGTAATAAAAGTTAAACAAGGCAAATTACAAAATTGGAACTTCTAGAATCTACATTAAGCATTGAGAACTTAGTTTTATTTTTGTTTGTATGTTTTCAATTGTTTTTTTTTGTTGTTTTTTTAACAGAAAATGAAAGCAGTGATTCATACGCCGAAGTAGACAAGTCTCACACCTACGATAAATTCAATAGAACTTTGAAGCTTGCTAAACATGAAAGCAGTAAAAGCAAGTAACATTTCATGATGTCTCGAAACTGCTAAATAGCTTAGTGTTAAAAATTTCAATTAGTAAATACTGTAAATTTCACAGCCTCCGCCAGTTCTATCTGGCTCACATCACCCAATCACCATGCTGCAAATTCCTGATACGTTGTAACATGGCCACCTGGAGATGCGGCCTGATTTGTCACATTTTGCACATTTTGATTACAGCTACTGCTAGTGTTTGACTTACATTTTCTGAGATGTTTTTACTTTTTGCGGTTTCCTAATGACATAAAACTTTTTTGTTGCTTTGGGGAAGCAGTAGAAAATGAGAAAAAGTAAGTTGAAAAACGCAAAATCAGACTGTTATTGAAAATTAACAGTCTGACTAAAATCTTCGGAATCAAATTTTCTTTGTTTTTCAACATGTGAGGATGTTAAAACCTATTGTGTCATCTGGGGAAAAGAATAAAGAAAGCGTAAAAATCTAATTTTTAGAAAAATTTATTTGAACATTCGCCCAAAGTTAGAAAAACCTGAAAATTTCTGCAAAATGTGACAAATTCGGCCGTATCTTTAGGTGGCCATGGTTGTAATTATAGAAAAGTTGATTGACCCCTTTAGCTGATATGTTCTTTAAATAGTCGCAATATTTGAGATGGCTACTAAGCAGTTCAAAAAGAAGTTTCAGATAAATCTCTGGAAATCTGCTTCTACACTTTTCTTTTCCATTTAAAAAAATTTCAATAATTTCCCAAGACTTTTAATTAGTTTTACAACTTGAACTTTTGGAAATGAATAAATATATTCTACATAAAACAAAACACAACAAACATTTGAGTGGAAAGTTTCATTATGATAAACACAAACACGAAAACTCATTTGGCACAGAGTTGTTTTATAACTACAGCATTGATCATACACAATGTTTAGTTTTCATTACACGCAGATGAGATATCACAAATACCAAGCATGTTCTGGAGAAAACTGCTTATTATTGTACGAAATGTCATCATCATATACTGTAAATGTGGTAAACCAATTTTTGTCTTTTCACTCACAGCAAGTGAATGCGATGATTCATATGCTGAAGTTGATACGTCTCATACGTATGAGAAGGTCAATGGACCTTTGAAGATTGTTGGAGATGGTAACAGTAAGATTAAGTAACATTTTCACTAAAGCCTTGAACTACTTAGGTTTTTTTTTTAAATCTTGCTTAAAACTTCGTATTGTAGATTTGCACGTTGCAAGATTCTACAATGAGCTTTGCTAAGAACAAACTTTAAGGTAGTTTTCAATTATATTTTTCATAACATATGAAACCAAATTACTCCATATAAGGTTTGGCATTATCATTATTAAAGCAAATAATTTAGTCTAATATTGTTTATATTTCTATAAACGTTCATCAAGAAATATAATTATTATGAAGTATGAAGCAAAAATAATCAAAACACTCCTATCAAAGAAATTCGGTATCTGATTTTCGGAAGTGAAAGAATTTACATACATTTAAAATTCGGATTTTCTTATGAAGATGCGATGATTTTATACTGTTCTTCTGAAGCATTGTTTTAGGTCATCTCACTTTGTTACAGAAGCGCCAACGGAATTTGATACTTATGAAGAGGTGGAATGGATCGACAAGTTCCATCAACGTAAGTTACAAGCTGTGTTCAATGAACACCAGTATTCCAGTGTAAAGCAAGGTTGTACGATTTCTTGCTGGCAATATGGTTGAAATAATATATATTGAACGCAGCATTTTTCAACCAACCCATAGCTTTACTTCAAAATCAAATACGGTCAATTATTTCCCATTTAATCGCATTACTTTCAAGATAAGACGAATAGTCAGGGCTTTTCTTAAAAATTGGATACTTTATGTCGTTTGTACCGTATTCATAAAACGACTTTTAAAACATCTCCATGGTAGGTTACCAACTAATGACTCTGCGTGGTTTGAATCATGTGAAAGTAAAATCATACTTGCTTTCTGTTAACAAATTCCTTCACTCAATTACATTTTATTTTAAAGAATGATATGTCGCAGGTCGTTCAACCACACCTCCAATCTTCTAGTATCAGTAGTAGAATTGACTTCCACCATCTGGTTAAACAGCAGAAATGGCCTCTTCGTAATGTTATAGTTGATTTATTGTCGCTTATACTCACTCAGCACAAAGAACACTAGTTTTTACAGTCTAAGGTATAACAGTACGTGGAATCGAACCCAGGTCCACCAGCATTAGAGCCAAAGGCGATAATCACTCGGCCATTAAGTTGCTCTCTTGTAGTGGTTGTGAGTCATTTTGTGTTCCAGAATAAAATTTACTTTGTTGCAGAGAAAAGAACGACATCAAACAACTATGAAGAAGTAGCTGAGTTTCCACAGCGTAAGTTTGCTTACAACAAGAGATTAACCAAGTTGTGTTGGCCTCTGCTATAGGAAACCCTCATCAGAAAATTCAATATTACAATAATGTGCAAAAGAAGACTCATCAGAACACACGCAGCAATGCATTATGTTGTTTTGTATATAAAAGTGAAAGAATTTTAATTTAAACGAAGGTTTGTGGACTATTAAAGACATGACAAAAGACTACAAAGTTCATACAAAGTCTATAAATAGGTCTGCCAAAAAAAAATTGATACAATGTGTCTTGAGTTTCACTGAATCTTGTGATTTCACTTAACGTTTCTTCGCTTGTGTTTGAAAATGGAACAAGTGTGTAAAAACATCATTTGCTGAAACGTAATAACATACTAATTTTGCTGCAACATAATGCTTGTTTATTGACTTGATCTTATTTAAAAATTTAACATCACATGTTGTTCATCAAACAATTTAAAATGAACCAGCCGACAGAAATACTCAATTAGCTAAAGCGAAAGTGCAAGCAAACGGTAACATATGGAGGAAACTAACTTCAAAGCAAAACAGCCCAGTAACGATTGATTTTAAGATCGAAAACATTATATACCTTCTAAACAAAAGCAACATCGTTCCATTTACAAAGAGTGAATCCCTGTGGTAGTCTATGCAATAACTGCATTAACTATTGTACGAAATTGTTCTTCAAACAGCCATCACATTTGGATTTCTTTGAATACCTTTTCCAGACAGCATGATATTGAAACAAAGTTGAAAATTGTAGTCGTAAATAAAAGCAACTCATGTGGAGAATGTGGAGATATGATTTATCTACTTTCATGTTACCATAAACGTTTCAAAATCTATTTTTTTCATCATTAATCATCTTACTTTCATAAGAGAATACTTTCTGCTTCGCTTTCTAATTGCTGCGCTTAAGCGAAATGTCGCCAGCTAAAACACCACACGGAATTTAACTTAATAAACGAACCTCTGAAAGGATCAAATGCTTAAAAAAATCAAGCAAACAAGTGAGAATCAGGCCTATGCTAAAATTGCCTATTAAAATGATAACATTGAATCGGTGTCGTTTTCTTCGTAAACAGTTCTTCGTAAAACAATTCTTCGTAAACAATTCTTCGTAAATAATTCTTCGTAAAATTTATTCTTTGAAAAACAATTCTTCCCAAAGCATATCTTTGTGCATGCAATTGAGATTTGATGTATGCGAAGACATGCTTTACGAAGAATTGTTTTACGGATTTCATTTCACCAACAACTGTTTACGAAGAATTGTTTTACGAGCAACTGTTTACGAACAATTTGCCTATAACCCATTGAATCATTATTACCATTATCAACCGGTTATACCACTGCAGACTAATGGCTTCCACAATCCATGTAATATTATTCTACAGCAATCTATATTTTGCTGTTCTTATCAAAGTGATACCAATATTTTTTTCAACATTAGCCTATCGGTCTTCTGTTAACTTTCTTTAAGTCTTGTCGAATTTCTTAGTCCACTTTGAAATAACAAAACATTAAATATTAGCTATTTCAATCTTGCTTTACAGAGACCAATGACAAGCCACTCTACACAATTGTGAATAAATCCTCTCAAAAAGGAAATGGTAAGTCTACTTATGACAAATTACTGTTTGGTTACATCGTATTCAGGTTAGTAGACGTCGAAACGATACAAAAATGGTAAGTTTACTTACTGGCACTGCGGTTCAACAGTTGAAATTAACGAGCTGTGGCTGAGGGGTTTTTCCTTCGGGTCTAGAGCTGATAGATCTGCTGAGTTTGATTTCAAGTTGGATCCAACCGAAGATTTTAAAAACCGGTACCGATTATGTTCTTTCTTGCACGATGCAGTGAGAAAAAATCAGGTAATAATGTAATGACATCGTAAACCTGATATAAAATTAAAATGAGTCCTTTCACCAAAAGACCTTAGCTGTTGTGGAGCGACAATATATAAAACCATAACATTATTATTATTTAGAGTGGAAATTGGCCACAGAGATTCTTTAGTTAACCCATGGCTTTGCTCCAAGATCAAATATTTTTTGCGCGTTTTATTGTAAATATTTTCAGATGTCAGTGGAATTTTTCAAAATCAATGCATTCATGTTCCTTTTAACTTTAAGCATTGGGGTTAGGATGACCCAACGGGGCTATACCGATAACGACTCTGCTTGCGTTTGTTCTGGTTTAGATTGCGTGAACATTTGATGTAACTTGTGTGATTTATTTTACAGGAACGCAAACCAAACCTGCTTATGCCGTCGCAAATAAAGACGAACAACCAGAGAAAGGTAATATTGTTGTTAATCTGTAATTCAGGTTCGTGTGCTGCTCAGTTTTTGTTAGTGGGCAGGTAGAAGTCAATTTTTTTATACTAGAATTTGCAATTTTTTGGGCTTCTGCCTAATGGTTTTTAAAGAATTTTGAACCGCTACTATTATTGCTACGGTTTTCATTATTTAGTCTGTTTTCCAGGCTAAGAGTACGTGAAAATAAAGTGTGATAACAAGTAATTTCAATTAACCTTGTATTGTAGTAATTGTAGAAGCTGGTTCCTGTGACAAGCCACTTTATACTGTTGTTCATAAACCCGAACCAGCAGAAGACGGTAACTATGTTTGTGCAGTTGGTTATTATTATACAACAAATCTGTATTAATCACGACATAATTTGTATCAGACAAGAGATCAAACGAGATTGTGAAAGTTTCATAAAGCTGAGGCAATGCCCTCAAAACTTTGTTCAATTTAGTGTAAATTTTCAGCTTGTTCTGTGATTTAAAAGAGTGTGTATCAGTATCTGTTTTGTTTCTGTGAATTTTAATCAAGTTATGAATTTCTTTGGTTGCAACCCAATCTACAGTCAAGGTTTAAAAAAACTGTTTTATTAAATGACATGCAGCTCAAGTTGTATTCTCTTTGGTATAGTTTGTAGTAAAACCATTTACAATTCCTCAATTAGAAGTTTATTTCACTAAAACGCAGCTACGTTGTGAACTGAAAACTAAAACCAAACACCAGTAAAAAAGCAACAAAGGAACTCTAGACAAACTTAAGGCAATGTGGCAACATAACCATCAGTGGGTGCATTGGTACAATTATTTTACAATCTGTGTATACAGAAGCTTGGGGAGGGTTTAGCTGAAGACAAGTTGAAATTTCTTATAAATCATGTAGGCTAGATGCTTCAATATACGAACTAGGTGTGTGAGGCAGCAAATTACGATGAACCAATATCACGTCATAGCTATCGTAATGTTGTACAGTATATTCGAACAAAATTGTCGTTATTTTGACGTCAAATTTGTGTAATTAACTTGATCGATCAATATAAGTTAGATTACGCTCAAAAAGTAAGCTACTATACACAACAGTCAAAAATTTTGCATACTTTTTAGATGATTCATTTTACAACGTGTTATCAACTGAAGGAGCTGCTCACCAAGTCAAGAATCAGGAAAACAAAGAAGATACTCAGTCGTCTGATGTTTACAATACTTTGAGGTTGTAACAAAAAACAAAGGAAGTATTGAACAATTAAGCAACAATATGCAACCTCAAAAATGTGACTGAAAAACATCAGCTTGAGAACACCTGCAGAATAGTGCAGGTGTCATCGTTGATATAATCAATGTAAAGCGAACGCGTTTTAATGATTAGGATCATTGCTGTTTATGTTCTCCGAAATAAGTTTTTTTCTGTTTTATTTGAGCTTTAATTCAACTTTAAATCACATTCGTTTAAATCAGGGGTGTGCAACCTTTATTACAGGAGGGCCATATATAAATAACTGGGTGAAACCGCGGGCCGCACGTTTATTTAACATATGGTTTCTAGTAGTTGCAGGAATAAAAATGTATTGTTTTGTTACTCATGTTATTCTTATGGCATTATTAGGGGTTATCTCTTTGCAGATATAATAAGTCAAGACGCATAATTTTCTTAACAAAACTGCTATTCAAATTTAATGTCACACAGACTTTATTTTCAGTTTAGTGAGAAATTTGCAGCTGGTTTTTTTTCGACTGCTTTTTCCCAATCAATCAGTTCAAGTTGGATATCAGCTGGTGCTTTATCACTGTCCGTGTTGAATGGCGAAGAGAATATATCAAACCAATGTTCATGAGATTTGAAGTCCTTGAAACGAGCCAAAAGTTCATACAACAATTTTTCAAGTTGGTCTGCAAAGTCAGTTTTCTTCTCAGGATGCATTCCATAGTCTCTCAAAGTTGGAAAGTGGAAAAATTTTCAGTCTGCATATTGTGAGCTTTCCAAAGTCGTAATTTGTTCATAAAGTCTTTTATGTGACCATACATTTTTACGTTCCAAATGATTAAATACAATGGATTTGCGGTCACCGGTGGGAGATTTCTAAAATGATTAACAGAAGGTGCTAAATCTACAGTAGGCTACAATAATCCACTCCACAATGAATTGTTCACACGTAGGCCTATCAGAATAAACTAAATTATAAACACGTTTCGCGGGCCGCGCACAATTCAAAATTGGCACATCTTCGCGGGCCACACAATTTTTCTTCGCGGGCCGCACGTTGCACACCCCTGGTTTAAATGGTAATTGTAAGCCTCAGAAAAAGATTGCAAACATGCGCTTAACTTAAAGTGGTTGTACTGAAAGTTGCCTCAGTATATTTCAGGAAAAATTTCAAACAACCCTTGAAGTTGCAGCTGCGTAACTTAACACATCTTTCCAACGTTTTCTTCATGCTGAAAGTAAACAGTGCAGTGTGATTAAATTACGATTGCTAAGAGAATCACAACTTTGCGATGAAACTGTAAATAGCAGTTGAAAAGCATTGAAGCGTTTATTGTATATATATTGCAAGTTGTAACATACTAAATTTTTTTACTTTATTGAAAAACAAATAAAAACTGTCAAGCAAAGGAAAACATTGCAGTAAAGACATCGTTTGATACTCATACGCAAAATTCTTCTTCAAGATGATGAATTTTGTTATCTTCACTGGCTGTTGTGATGTAATCATCAGTTTCAACTTGAATTGTGCCGTGATTCTTTGGCACAATGCGGGAAACAACTCTGTTTATAACGTCAATAAAACAATTATGACAAGTTTCGTTTTATACGTATGGAGCAGATTTGTATTCTCTTCTATTTTTAAAGAAATGGGAGCTGATGTCCCTCAATCTCCGTTCTGGTTCCTCCATGTTATTGAGGATGAAACGTTATGCAAGGATCCTTCATTTAAGACGCTACCGAACGATTTAACATAATTAATTACACCAACCTGACTGATTTTATTTACTTTTATATTTGCTATAGAATTTTTGACCAGAAAGGATAACTTGTGGTTAGGCCTACATAGCTTACTAAACGCAGACATTTTGTGCTGCTTTGCTTACAACTCAAAAGGTTTAACTAGAGCTTTCTATTGTAGCCTATGTTCTCCACACATCGAGTCTCAAATATTTACGAAAATGGATTTCGTTCTGAAATTGAAAGCATTTTTGTTTTATTCAGTGAAAAGCATTTTTGTGATTAAATTTGAAATTTGCCAACTGAAGATGACCAGCAGCCTGTGTGAGACTATAGTTTATGTCAGAAATAGTTAATCACTTTAAACAGCCAATGTGTCTGGATTGAATTTCCAATATTAAACAAGGTTTGTAAAATTCAGTTTTGTTTTAGGCTTTGCAAATCGTCGTTCCGATATCTCTTACTATTATGAAGTAGCCGTCTGAAAACAATGATACAGTTTTTTTTTTTAATATTTTAAAGAATTTCGCTTTAATCATTACAAGAAAGTTAATGTTTGAAACAGAGCAACTGATTCTCTTCAGTTGCAGCAAACAAAAGATACTCTAAGCTTTCAAGGAATACAAATAGATTATGTTTATCAAGGGGACTTCTTCTTAAAGTGCATTCAGGCAATTCTTTTCAGGGTTTTAAATCTCACCAAAAGGGGAGAATTGTATTGAAAAAGTAATAGAAAAAAAACTTGTTTTTCACAATATTGTAGGCTATACGTCAAAAAAAAAGGTTAAACATTTTTCACACAACAGAATTTGTAAAGATGTTTGATTGGTCGTTGAACCAAGCCAGGCAACAATGTCTTTATAATTAATTAATTTATAATTAATTACTATAATTAATAACACTTAATAATTACTGTGAACATATTGAACAAACAATTCTATTTATAACTCGATGCTAATTAATTCTATCAGCCAGTTTGTTTGCATAATTTCATTGTCTGCAGATAGCTCGGTCGTTATAGGCTAATGGAGTTGTTGTGCTTTTTTCAAACTTAACTTACTGTATACTTTGCCGATGCTTCCATTTTGCTTCAATAACTGCTTTAAGACGGTACTAGGAAAAATATTAGATTTTTGTTTTAATATTGTTGCTATGTGCATTTTAATATTTTTACTTTCTTTTTCAACGTGATTGAGATAGCCTAACTATCATTAAAGTTTAAAGTTTTGACACAAAAACAAATTAAAGGAGCATTTTAATCCGCACAAGAAATCTTATTCTTGCTATTCTTTGTAACATGCTGCCCAACCTGTAACACAAGGGAATAATTTTGAAATTTTTTTTGTTGACTTTGATTTTTCACTTTATTTTGGCTGATTTCAAAACTGCAGCCAATTTTTTTCTATCACACGTCACATTTTTGGCTCTGCAGCATGCACTCAAAATATGTAAAGTCGTATTGCTTTTCCGCAAGTAGCCTAATACGAATGCACATGTGATTGTTACTGAAACACCCAATGGAATCTAAACGATTGCTCTTAGTGTTTTACTTTCCTTAAGCAAATTTTCTTACATTTGTTTCCAGAGCTAGCTTTCCGGTATCGTTTACTTGACTTTTACGGTGTATTTCTTGATGAGAATAGCAATTGTGTACGTGAAGTGTAAATAGTTTAATCCATGTTAACTCGGATGCCTAAAAAGTCATTCTATCTTTTAATCGGAATTGTTCACAATACAGGTATAAATTGCACCTGCGTCAAGATCATTACCTACACTACAACTTTTGCTTGGTACAAACTTTAGGTCATCCGACCACTCGGCATGCGACAACTCAGCAAGTGCTTCAACTCACCAATTACATTTCAGCTACTGCCAAGTCAGCAAATGAGATTTACGTGCTTATGTTGGACGTGCTTGGACGTGCTTGATCATCGCTTGCTAAACTGAATTTGCTGACTTGTGACATGTCAAGTTTCGGCTTGCTCAGTTGTTACTTGCTCAGTTTCATTGGTTATTTGCGAACTTCAGCAACTTGCTGAAACGTT
Source organism: Aplidium turbinatum (assembly GCF_918807975.1). Taxonomy (NCBI): domain Eukaryota; kingdom Metazoa; phylum Chordata; class Ascidiacea; order Aplousobranchia; family Polyclinidae; genus Aplidium; species Aplidium turbinatum. The sequence goes on along the minus strand of NC_137484.1, from coordinate 19,008,402 downwards.
GCTATAGCTCAGTTATCACTTGCTCAATTGCCATTTACCTACTTCAGCCACTTGCTCAAATGTTGCTAGCTCAGTTGTCACTTGCTCAGTTCGCAACTGCTGACTTTAAGGAGACTCCAAACTTTATACAAGCACTTATAGCACAACCATCTTGCTAGTTTCCCAAAAAACACTAAGTACCTTGAGCAACTGGTAAGATTTACATACATAATAAGTTGGCGGACTATTGTTGGACCATCAAGCGAGACTGCTCACAACTTGAGCATGACTTGAAAAAGTTACAAAAATAAATTTTGGTTCTAACCTCGCTCATTTTGGCCTTGCAGAAGCGTAGTCCGATTAAAGAAACAAAGACGAGTGTTGTAAATATGTTTGAGTTTAAAAACCAATTGAGAGCAGTGACGTAACTAGAAAGAAAATCTTAGGGGCAAAAGCAACTGTTGGGGGATAGTTAAAGTCATTCAACATGAATAACAATGGCACTGGAACACTTTTTTATGGTGGGAACGAGACTATGTCCCTGATAGAGTGAGTTTATATTGTTTGTTAGTCTTCGAGTGTTTTATACGTTTTTTTTTGGGCAAACCAGTATTTCTACAATACGAACGTCGATAATTTTGCAACTAAACAACTTACGTTATTATTTTAAGTGTTGCAACTTGCTTTGCTGTTGCTTGCAAAAAGCCATTTCATCGTGTAACTACAGTATCTAATCACTTTATGATTTTCTATAAGCCCACGTAACATCCCATGTGGTAGTCTACACTTTTATTTTAACCATAAAAGGCCAAAATTGACTTTGACTCTTGTGTATTGAAACCTTGATTGAAACCAACGCAAAGTTTAATTATTGAGTGTTATTCTGCAAAGAAATATCTTGTAATGAGGACGAGTAGTAGCATGCGTGGCATACACCACATGTGGCGAAAGTCTATAAGGAACGCCTCTTGGCCATAATTGATTTTAAAATTTATATTGATTTTTTTGTACAGGATATTCAAGGTCATCCAATGTTTGCGGAAGCCATTTCGATAATTTGATATTGATGCTGGATAATTTATTGTATTTTTATAACATTTTCTTTAGTGTATTTTTATCACTTTCTTGAAATGTGGTTTTACAGTAGCCTACTGTCTTTGAACTACAACAAATTAAATAGTTGCGATTATCGGGGAAGGTGGTAGTATCAGTGTTCTTTCTTGTGGAATCGTCTTGCTGAAGTTGAACATACACAACTGCACACAGAATGATGAAACTGCTGTTGAGATTGTTCTTATAGCAGTAATTTTATATATTCGTTTAGGTGTGAGGAGTTAGAAGGAATGATCAATATTAAATGACATGGTGAGCAGGTACCAAAAGAAAACAGAAAGATAAAGGAATGTCGACATAAAGAGTTGGCATGTCCCAGAAATCGATTTTGAAATATATTTTTCGAAGCTTGTAAAAGTTTGAGAGCGATTTGAAAATGGTTCGGAAAAGAACTTACGTGTAAAAAATTAGCAGGCCATATAACTAAAACTGGAGAAACACATTCACAATTATGGAGTTACTGCAAAACAATACATAAAAAATCATTTGACAGTTCAAAATACTTTTACAGTTTTGACAGTTTTCGAAAATACATTCCGAAACTGAAGCCGGAGCGAATGTATCAAACATGGTATATGAATTCTTTAAATCTTTTTAAAGGCCAAGTTGTTTTATGGCATTAATTAGCAAACCATGGGCCGTGGCTTAAATTTTATCCCATGATGGCAACGGAAGAATGGAAACCGGCGGAAACGTATTTGATTACAAAAAAGTTACAAGAGAGTAAGAGGCGAGCTTACAAGTCGACCGCGAAAGTCATTTTAGAAAAACGTTAGCAAATTTTGTTTATTGCAAAGAAAGGTTTTAAAACTTTGGTTTGTAGTGACTTTCTAGTTCTGTTTCCAAGTCAAAAGTGCAAGCAATGATTAGATCACTAGGTTGTAGGCCGTCGGCTGCATAGTGGTGAGAGCTCTGGAACGGCAATCGAAAGGGCGCTGGTTCGACACCGCTCAAGAGTATGCTGCTGTGTCTTTGGCAGGACACTTAAAGGCATGCCTGAAGGTGAACACAAAGATGGGCTTCCTCGCCTTCCCGTCCACTTAATCTAAATCTTCAATCACCATGTGTAAGCCTGGATACGACAAACAAAACTTAATGTAGGCTGACAGTTCTGTTGTCGATCTTACTTATTAACCTAGATGCTGTGATCCTGCTATAAATACTCTGTTGTCAGTATTGTCATCCTTTTCGGTTTCGCGCACGCTCTAACTTAATGTTTTGTTGCTTCTACATTTCACTAGATTCGTATTATGTTGTGACAAGTACTATTTGTTGCTTCGATAGTGAGACATGAAAATAAGCTAAACTGAAGTGAACCAAATGGCAACGACGGTTCTTTTAGCATTATTGTGTCTTCCTCTATCTTTGTACGGCTGTAGGCTAGAACTTGGACCAGAACTTGGACCAGAACTTGGACCAGAACTTGGACCAGAACTTGGACCAGAACTTGCGAATGTAACATGGCACCAACATGGCTTCAACGAATATTACTTCAGAAACAATACTGAAAGTGACTACAGAGAAGCTGGAGTTGTTTGTTCAAATCTATCCGCCATGTTGGTTCTCATCCAAACTGCAGATGTGCAAGATTTCATCAATTCAATTTTGAAAAGCTACTTTTCTTCTCCCCACAAGTCAAAATCCGGTAACAGAATTTGCTTTGATTCCAAAATGCTTAACACTCAAAATGTTGTGCAAAACAAAATTATTTGAATTACAAGTATATTGCCTTTTTTATCACGTTCAGCTTGCCAACTGTAAATTTATTAACAAACAAGCTTTTTATTTGATTTCAAATGTCACTAGTGGAAGTTATTTTTTGGTTTCTTCAAGTATAAGCTTCAGACAATTAAATAATAACATTGGTTAGAATTTGACAGTTTACGTGCCAGGAAAATTAAGATACTGTTATTCAGGCAGGCTTGAGTACCATACAGTTCTACTTCACAATATTCTCAAAGTCAAATTCTCAATAGATCACTACATCGGCTTGAAGCGTGTGAGCAACACCGGCACAACATGTAACTTCAAATGGATCGAAGGAACCAATGAATGCGAAGCTGACTTTACAAACTGGGCAGATGGTGAACCCAATAAAGACAAAGCCTACAGAAACTGTGCAGTGATGGCCACAGATGGGAAATGGTACGCAAAACCATGCAAGATTAAAAGGAATTTTATTTGCCAAAGACAAATAGGTATTATTCATCGATTGGTGCACCTTAAGTATTTGTTTTTGTCGTTTGTCCCAATTTCCAGCTAATGAACCAAGGATGTAGCCAAGCAAAAAATATTAGAGAAAAAAAACATTTGGAGTAAGATAAATTGTGGGGGGGAATTTGACGTTTTATTTACATTCAAAGACTTTTTAACAACAGTTCCAACAAAAATATAAATCTCCTTTGCAATATCTTTTTCAGCAACAACATCTTCGACAGCAAGAACTACTTCAAGTTCTAAGAATTTTGTGTCTGAAAATTTTGCCATTTCCAGCTCGATTTTCACATCAACCGCTTTGGCAGAAACAAGTTTGTCTGCAGGTGAAATATTACATTATTACAACCTAGTTGGCTGTGTGGCCGAGGGGTTAGAGCACAGCATCGACTCCATGTTCGAAGAGACGTCGAATCAACACATTCCTGTCGAGATCATACAGCTGGATCTTGCCAAGGTCTTTCATGGCAAGTCTGAAAAAGGTTCAAAGCTTTATCGCACACAAAGTTGAAATGCAGAGTCAAATATTTACATGCGATGAAAATATTTCAATATAAGAAAATTAAGATGACGTTCTGTGGATTATCGTGCTGCTGGTTTCAAATTTAGTGAATTAGGTTCGATTCCCTGGCAAGTCAAATAGTACAATGTTATGTTAGTGGTAACTGTAAGCTTAAATAATTTAATAAAATTGGCATATAGATGTTTGCATAAAAGTTTAAGACTTAAGAGGAAGAAAATTTTTACATTAGCAGTAGTACTAGGTTCGACTCAAAGACAAGATGCATGAAAATAAACGTGGGCATGCAAAGTGCGGAAAAACATTTACACGACAAATTGATAAATACTGTAACTTTCAAGTCTGCTGCAAAATAACACTTTTTGGTACGGATTGTCATTTTTTACTTAGCCAAAAGCTTTTTAATTTTCTTTTGGAAGTATTCGCATCTTTTTCAGTGATTTTTCGACATAAATTTTTGCATAATATGCAATTATGAAAGCGTGTGGCGATTCCTTCAATAATGTAGCTAATGATTACTGCTGCACATAGCTGGAACTGAAAAAGGTGGCACAAGAGTTCCTTCATAAAAAGTTAATAAAACAAGCTTTTTAAATATTTCTCGTTGGTTTAAACCGCAGAGAAACAAGTTCTTTATTTCAGACTGTGTCACCTAGCAAAGATTTTCCAGCAAAGGACGCCAATATTGTATATTTCTTCAGTTGGTTGCCAGAGACCGCCTCCACTAACTTCTCGAAAAAAATGTTGATATGTTCTGGAAGATCTGCTAATTCTTCTACCATTTCAACAGTCGCTTCTCTGCCGGAATTGCATTTGTATGACTTTACTAGCGACCGACAGCAGTAGTCGGTAACGTAATATACTATGACTGCATCAGTTTCAGTTGGTGCGACATTTAAAAGAAGTTCAGCTTGCAGGTTACCAGCCATAGATGTTACCTCTTCCAGCGTTATACCACTGCTTGATTTGGAGGCTTCATCAATGTTAGTGATTGAAATTCCAGAATATTGCAACAAAGTAATAGCTCGGAGTTTACGATCACTTTAAAAAATCTGTCGCATGGAAATGAAGTAATTTGCTCCGCTAAGCTTTCGTATATGCCGGAGCCGGAGCGATTTTGACTGGGAGGGGGGGAGGATTATGAAAAAAGGCACTTTTGTTGCTGAAAGGCTTTTTTTAAGTTTTCAAGTAAGATATAGCGATGGTGCTCAATCAACCCATTATCGAGTAATGATATAATAAGTGTCCGGTATACAAAGAACAAATGGCACGAAAGGGCATCATGCTATGTTATAATGGTGTAACCTACTGTGATACAGACTTTTGTGTCTTGAATATTATTTTGAGGCAATAATGAAAGACTACAATTAGGCTAGAAGCGATTAGCAGAAACTGTTATATTGCAAAATGTGCAGTAGCTTACACGACCTAAAATGGACACCATTTCCCCCTCTGCTCTCCATCCACAGAAAAATTGAGGGCAGGGGGGCTTCTGCCCCCTTGCCCCGCTTCCGGCGCTCCTGTAGCCTATATGCTCAAATCGTCCTTCAATATTGTCCGATTGAATTTTTCCGACGTGATTTCGCTTTGTCTGACGTTTTGTCGTTTTAATCTTTTGTCGAAATGACAACTCGTTTTCACGCAATAGGCCACGATTTGACTGGCCTCTGTTTGGTCGGCAGTAATTGCACTTATCGCACTGTTTCCTGTCCAGATCCTACTATTGAGAAGTCCATGGTATACCTTAAGTATTTGTTTTTGTCGTTTGTCCCAATTTCCAGCTAATGAACCAAGGATGTAGCCAAACAAAAATATTAGAGAAAAAAACATTTGGAGTAAGATAAATTGTGGGGGGATTTGACATTTTATTTACATTCAAAGACTTTTTTACAACAGTTCCAACAAAAATATAAATCTCCTTTGCAATATCTTTTTCAGCAACAACATCTTCGACAGCAAGAAATACTTCAAGTTCTACGGATTTTGTGTCTGAAAGTTTTGCCATTTCCAGCTCGATCTTCACATCAACCGCTTTGGCAGAAACAAGTTTTTCCACAGGTGAAATATTACAACCTAGTTGGCTGTGTGGCCGAGGGGTTAGAGCACAGCATCGACTTCATGTTCGAAAAGACGTCGAATTAACTCATTCCTGTCGAGATCATACAGCTGGATCTTGCCAAGATCTTTCATGGCAAGTCTGAAGAAGGTTCAAAGGTTTCAAAGGTTCAAGTTCAAGGTTCAAAGGTTCAAGGTTCAAGGTTCAAAGGTTCAAGGTTCAAAGGTTCAAGTTCAAGGTTCAAAGGTTCAAGTTTGAAGAAGGTTGTCTTCTTTGTCTTCACTTCCACTTATTTTAATGCAAATCTTAAACCAATGAGTGTAAGCTTGGATATGACAAAAAATGCTGCTCGTTTTAAACTATAAAATTATAAGCACAATGTTTGGTAGATTAAGATATGTTTAAGCGCTCAGCAGGATTTGCAGTAAGTATATTAAAAGAATGGACACGGAATGGCGAATTGATATTTTTTCTATAAATAATGCTTGGAAAAAACGTTTCCAACAACTTTTACAAAAAAATATTTACTGAATTGATATGTGAACAATACAATATGAATTGTGCTTGCAAAACATTGCTAGCGAGAATCCAAGTTGCATCTTATGAAAAAAGCCCAAACAAGCGCATTTGTGTGTTTCAACTGATAGCCTCGTGCTGACTTTTTGTTGTGCCCATTCTTACGCCCTATGGTTAAAAATTTTGCTTAAACGTTCAGGAAAGCAAAGAAGCTGATCTTCATGTCCATTGACCACTGACAAACAAGTCAATGTTTTCTCACAGACGCTGCGACACGCTCTTGAGCGGTGTTGAATCAGCGTCATTACGGGTATTATACAAAAGGGTTTTATCATTCGTCTGTAGCCTAGTTCCTAACAATTATTTTAAGATGAATCCTGCACTGAGGTCTGTTAAATAGTCGTGGAATCGTAAATTACGCCTCATGACGCGTTGACACGTGACATTTTCATACTGTCGCCATCTTTTTTTGCAGATAATTCACCAAATGAATCTCTGTCGGGCATGGCCGTCATAATAATCACGATTTTTGTGAGCGTGACAGGGACGATTCTGGTTGTTGTAGGTGTGCTGCTCGTGATGAAAGCGATACGAAACAATAAAAGAAAGTAAGTTGTTGAGCTGATCAAGCCTTGGTCTAGCCTACCAGATAACTAAACACTTTACCAACTAAGAAGTAAACAAGAAATTCACAAACTACCTTCAGCAGCCATTTTATATTCACCTTCTTTGGTGGAAGAAATGATGAATCTTCTTAGTAGAACATAGTTTTATCGCAACAATGTTTTTAGCCCAAAGTTGTAATTTGAACCACTTTTTAATAAGTTTCAATGACTTTTGATTTCAGAAGCAGAGAGTCCAACGATCTTCCAGTGAACTACAATCATGATTCAAATTGTCAACATGCCACAGGTGCGTGACTTTCTCAGTAAACAATTACAATTAAAATATTTGATATCATCGGATGTATTTAATACCAGTTATAAAGTTATTTCTAAGGTATTTAAAAAGTTTGTCTTTCATCTTTGTGAGTTGTCTTTCATCATCATCATCATGTGCCGTCTCAGCGTTGAAGGTTGGCTGTCAATTGCTTCCACACGTCACGTTCTTCTCATACTCTTTTTGCTTCTCCGATGCTTGACAAGTCAGTCAACAGTTTTACATCATCTCTCAAAATTCGCCTTCTTTCCCTGCACCTCTTTCCTTCCACCATACTTTCAATAACCAATTGATTTAGTTGTCCTGCCGATCCGCTCAAAATATGTCCAGCACATTTCATTTTTTGCTTGCTAAATCGTTCGCTCATTGTAGCGGCACGTTGCTTGTTAGCATGCCCGCCCATATACAGTCGTTGTACGGACGACAACACTTCTGGGCATGACGATGGCGAGAAGTAATCAGGACACGATGGTCTTTGCTATTGATTCGTTTATTGATTCATTCCAATATAATAAGCTTGACGTTGAACGACAGAATCTAGGTAACAACAGCACCAAATGAAAAACACCGGAACGATTGACAGTCCCATCACCAGAAATTAACACAACGCTCTGTCGTCCTACACTAAAATTATCCATTTTAACATTTTGCCCAGTTATAGAGTGAATGCCTGCACTCCGCAACTAAATACTTGATCCCATTTTCCAACATGCAATTAATGTCAAAACCTGATTTGATCTTGCTTTCTCTGCAAAGCTCAAATAACAAACTTTAAATTTGTTCATACTACAGTATACTTGGTTTTACTAGACATTTACAGTTTCTTGTTTTGCATACAGAAACCTCATCAGAATTACATCATGAATATGAAGAAATTCAAAATGCAGCAAAAGAAACTTTTGGTAAACCAAACAGAAGGTCTGCAGTCAGTGGCAGATCCAGAGTGGGATTGGGGTAATTGCCTCCATTGGGGTGATTGCCTCCATTCGGGGATTGGGGTGATCGCCTCCATCAAGTGTTCTGTTTTAATTGTATATTTCTTACAAGATGTTATTATCTGCTGTATTACTGTCCTATAATGACCTTCACAAAACCTTTATTATGTAATGGAATTCTAAAAGTTTTTGCATACGTGCAAGACTAGAAGGTTCCCGAGTTGATCGAGCAATTTGTCCAGTAGTAAGCTCTTATGACGTAACAAAAACTGTTATGTGCAGTAAAACTTGACCAGAAGCATGAGTTCTTATGACGTAAAAATTGTACTTTCTGGAAGTTACTGGTCAAAACAAACCGTCTATAAATAGTAGCGTAAAGAGTAGCACAACATGCTGAAGCAAAATAAAATTTTAATCACTATTTTATTGCGTCCCCCCCCCAAAAAAACTCAAATTTTCAGAATTTTTTTTTCAAAAAGTTGTGGTGCAACCGACACAGAATATTTGTTTGTTCCAATTATGCAACATTGAGTCTATCGAGGGTCAATTGAAAGTATTTTTTGTTTCATTTTCTTCCCAAATATTCAATCTACTCTCCCAAAGTCATGTACTTCCCAAATTTTTTGTTACAACTATGCAACATAGGGCGCTACGGGTAGATGTGGCAATGAAATACACTTTATTGATTTCAGTTCACCCCGATAGTTCATCAGTGAAGTGCCCAATTTTATGCACAAAGGAACCGCAAGATTAATCGGCGCTGGTTCAACTCTTAGGGTGTACGCATGAACAAGGCACTTCAAGGACTGCTTTCCATTCAGTGGCACCTAATGGATGGAATAACCCACAGACAACGACACAAGCCTCTACAAGTATGCGAAACTGCCAGGAATAACTTATAGGAGGCTTTCTCCATTTGAGAACACAGATAAAAACTACCCAACTATTATTGCTAGTAAGTTATGCTTTGCTTGGCCTAGAAAATAATTAAAGTCGTAAATCAATATTTAACATTTCCAATTTTGTTTAAAATAGACTGACACTGACACTGATATACAGTAACAAAGTTACAATGTAAGAAAACCGATAAAGTAGTTTGGCGGACAAAATACATTTGCTTTGTGTTATTGGCAACTTGTAATTTTATTTTCAGGAAGCAGATCTGCGACTTCAAGTTCAGCTGCAAGCATATCCCATCATTACGTGAATATTCAATACGCTGACTAAACCAATCAACACGGATTAGAAAAACATCGCAGTTTACAATCTATGGGTGTGCCATTGCGGCATTAAAATGTCCGTTTATACAAATAAAAAGAAATCAAAATCACATCAGATGCATCTTGCCGACACAAAACTTCAAAGACGTATCTGTCCTAATTTATTTTTTAACTGTTATACTTGTTTGCTTCTTGTGTCTGTAACATAATATAAAAAGAAAATATTTCGAATATAATATTCCAGTATAAAACGATTACGTGTTGCTTACAATGATTCTTTTAGAATATTGCACAATTTGCCTCGTTATGTCAGTGCTCGTAAATATCAAGTAATGAATAATATAACGTTTGATGCTTTATTGAGAAAAAACATGTTTTTGTTTATCAACCGTTGCATACACTCCTCAAATCGCTTCATATCAGACTTGATGTCATCTGATTGTTTTTATCGTTGTGAATACTTTCAATTCTTCCAACGCTCCTTGTATGTAAATTTGTAACAGTAGTGAGCTTTTAAACCGACGGCATCCAAAGTGGCTCTCTGTGACCATTGTACATATGCAGTTTGTGTATTATTTCGTTGCTTTGTTTTGGATATGGACAGCTTTGTCTGACGCAAATAAATAATAATAGTAATATAAAGAACACTCATTTAATTACGTCTGCTTTTGTTATGTCGTTTCATTGATCGCATTTTATGGGAAACTCTAAAATTTGGGAAACATTTTAATGATTCAGCTATAGTACACAGTACATATATTTTAAGGTATCATATATGTTTCAAGTGTGGTACATTGAAGATACGAAAAAGATGCTATGTAGACACATCATTAATATATAATTTTGTTCTCACAAATGTTGTTTTCAGCACAGTTTTCTAGCTCCTTGAATCTACCATTGAAAAACAATTGAAAGAAAGCAACCTTTGCAATAACGTTGCTGAAAATACGTTAAAGTCCCTACCTCAAACAAGGTTCCAAACATAACGAAAACAGCTTAAATATTAAGGAAAAGGTGCAGTAAACAACATTACTGTACTTCGTGTGCAGTTAAATACAACGACGCGTAATAGGGAGGTTATAACGTTAATAGCTTCTGTCATGTTCGCTTGTGCAACAGCAGACCTTATGTCGATCATTACTTGCTGTAGAATAAACTTCCTACGAGACACAGTTTTCTTGTTTCCATGCAAAGGTGCAAAGCACTAAAGCGCTATAGGGCGTACGGCGTGTCGCGATTGGTAATCAGGGGATTTAGATGTCGCGGGATTGGCCTGACAGAAAGTTGTTTCCTACAACTTTGCCTAGCCCTGTAGTTACTGTTAGAAAAGAAAGTGGAAGTCACCTAGCAAATTGCTATGTTAAGAAATATAAATACCATATGAAAATAGTCTTTTGTATTTTGAAATATGTTATTTTTTCTAAGTAAGCGGAACTTTTTTTTTATGTTTATTGTAAAGAATTTAGACTAAAATATAAAACTACTTGCACAGCACAATTTTTTGACAAAAAATTACCTTTTTTGTCCTCTATGTAATCAAATATCTTCAAAACACAGTGCTATAAAAAGTTTTTTTGCTTACATAGGCTACTTCAAAAATTGTAATCAAATACATGTATCAATTCGTATAGCACAGCTGTATGCATTTGCTTTGCAAAGTTTGATTTGTGTCAAATAAAAAAATAAACAGATGAAACCAAGCAACCACACGGCATTTAACATAATATATTAAACTGAACATAAACTATAAACTACGAACGTTTTCGGCCATACACATGTTAGCCCTTTTCAAGTAACGAAAAAATAACTGATTTTACATCTACATTGAAATAAATAACTAATCTACACACTAAATAGAAAACGAAATGCATCAGAATGAAACGGCAAAGCAGAGGAGAAAGGCACATCACATGGCGGTGTTCCAGACAATTGTTCACCTAATCAAACGTCATATAAAAACCGTTCAAGTCTACTGAATCTTACGTCATGGAAATTCCTAAAACATGAGCCAAAATTGCACCATCGTTCGTAAGACTTGTGTCAAACCTGTTTAAACCTGTTTCAGTTTGAAACCTGTTTAAACATGAAATATTGCGTCACACGAACTGCTCACGTGCCTTTGAGTTATCACAAATTTTTCTGATTCATTCGAAAAGTTGTTTGTTGGAAGTCGGTCGCACATTTAACTGGTTTATTTGGTGCTTGCTAGCTGGACAAATTCTCCGTCTTTTATCCAAGTAATCTGTATCGTAGTGACAGTTTTTAGAGGTGTAAGGCGTTGCATCTCGATTTCGATAGCCGCGGGCTAATTTTACAGGAATACACTTATTAAATAGACGTTTCAAGGAGTGTTTCTTTTTCGGTCACTCCATGCAGACAAACGGATCCGGGAACTTTATGTTACAATTTTCCCACGAAGAGATTATGGTTTACCGCTGTGACCAGGCGGTTAATTCCGCGAGGCAAACACGCATCATATGATGAATTAAGAAAAGACGTTAAGCAAGTAAGAAGCACCTGCGGCAAACAACTGCGTATTGAGGTTAGGATTGCATGATTTTATTAGCAAAGCCTCGTAGATTTTAGTGTCAAATTCGGTGAAACATTTACGCAAAACTCTAAAAGATTTCAAGGATGGTTTGTTGTTTAAACATGATTGGCAATCGAATATAGCAATCCACGCGGCATTTGGCCACGAGAGTGAGGGAGCACTTAGATTTAACTAATTTGAACAGAAGAAGTGCCAAGACCATATATTCGATTGCCAATCATGTTTAAACTAAAAAAAAAATCCTTGAAATCTTTTAGAGTTTTGCGTAAATGTTTCACCGAATTTGACATTAAAATCCACGAGGCTTTGTTAATAAAATCATGCAATCCTAGCCTCAATACGCAGTTGTTTGCCGCAGGTGCTTCTTACTTGCTTAACGTCTTTTCTTAATTCATCATATGATGCGTGTTTGCCTCGCGGAATTAACCGCCATATGATGTGCCTTTCTCCTCTGCTTTGCCGTTTCATTCTGATGCATTTCGTTTTCTATTTAGTGTGTAGATTAGTTATTTATTTCAATGCAGATGTAAAATCAGAATTTTTTTCGTTACTTGAAAAGGGCTAACATGTGTATGGCCGAAAACGTTCGTAGTTTATAGTTTATGTTCAGTTTAATATATTATGTTAAATGCCGTGTGGTTGCTTGGTTTCATCTGTTTATGGTTGAAGAAAGTCACCTCTTTACCAAAATTGTAAAATAAAAAAATGTTGTGAAATTGTAGGCCTATTGTAAAGTTTGAGAAAAGTTTCCTCCAAAATACGAGTTGAGAAATTGCTTGAAATCTTGCTTTAGAGTAAGATGCAGAAGCTACTTGACCACATCAAAATAGAAGATCTATTGACAATGATAAAGCTACATCCAATTGCAGCAACAATAAAATCAAAACTTCTAAAATTGTTTGTCCACACTAAAAGATCAAAATTCGGAATCAGCAAAGTCTACACAGTAGGTAAAGTCAAAGTAAAAAGAAAACGTGGCAAACAACCAAAACGATGGCAAGACAACATTCAGGCATGGACCGAACTCACTGTGGCGACACTGGGCGAGTTAGCTTAAAATCGCCCCTATTGAAAACAACTAACCCATGTTGATGCGCAATCTGTTGCAAGCGGAGATGGTGACTGCTGATGAAGATACAGAACAAATAAGCCATTGAAATAATTAGCTAAGTGAGGTTTTCAAAAAATAATTTATAAGTTAAGTCATAGCCAAAACATCATTCAATTTCTCCATCACAGTCTTTCTGTAGCTGATGTCAGGTTTTGCTAGTGATCATGGAAGCTATGCTAAAGTAGGCTGATACTCTAATTCTCCAAGACAACAAACAAAATTATCAACTGCAACTTAAATGTCACACACTATCTACTCGCAAAGATACTTCTTTCATTGTGGTACTTGATTCCAAGCATTGACTGCCTCTTGCATGAAAAGTTTCCATGATCCTCGGTCTTTTGCTGTGTGTATTAGGTGAATGTTGGAGTTGGTTATGTCGGTTTGTTAGTTTAAGTAGGTTAATTTTTGTCTGCCTTGGGCACGCTTCCATTCAGTTTTGCCTGTGAGAGAGAGATATTCTAATTTTTCTTTTTGTAGCACGTCTCCTAGAAATTGAAGTTTTTTTTGATATTTTTCTGTAGATTCTTTGTTTGAATTTGATTTAAATCATAGTTTGTCATAAAATTTGTATTGTTTAGATATAACAATGATGTTTTTCCTCGCTTTGATGTTGATGATTTTACACTCGACGACTGCTCAAACTTGGTATCAGCATAATTCTATTGAATATTACGTCAGCACCTCTGTTGCAAATGGTTTTGACCAAGCACAAGAAGCTTGTTCAAGTTTATCTGCCACTTTGATTCTTATCCAAACAAAAGACGTGCAAGATTTCCTCACTTCAATTACCTCCTTACGCTCCGTCCAAGGTAAGTAATTTTTACTTATAAATGATCCAGGGTATACGAACAACGGTAGACTCTTCGAAATTGTAAGCTTGTAGCCTATAGGCTACACCAGCGTTTTTTAACCCTTTTAGACTCACGGACAGGAAATGGAATGGGATAGAATGGAAGGCATATTTTGCGATGGAAGATGGAAAATGTCAGATGGAATGAGACGGAAAATTTGGATGATGGAATGGAAGACAGCTCCATCATTCCATCTCAATTCCATCGTTAACTTTCTTGCACGGTTTTAAGACATAACAAAATCGTAAATTAACTCGAGTAAAAGTTGCCTTTTGAAGACATTTCTCGAACTGAAATAATTTGATTTTCGATTCGTATTGAACCAACGTGACTGTTGCCGGGACGGTTGTTCGAGAACAGGAAGTCGACAACATTCGCAGCGAAACAAGCATCCCCGTGAGTAGCATATAGTTTCACTTCAGTCATTTAAATGCACTATATCGCCCTTGAATCGTTCTATTTGTGTGAAAACGTGAACAATCAAACCGTTTGACAAACAACAATGTTTGTGGCAGCATGTAGAGCGCTTTGAAAACCAAAGCGCATTTTACATTTGACAAAAGTCCGAAACAAAAATAGTAGGCTATATCATACACAAAACCTAACTTTTATTCATATCGAAGCTACACCTTGAAAGCATCGAAACAAAACTTGCGGTTATAGAAGACAAGTTGCCCCCACAAACATACAAAAAATTAAACGATAGAATAGAGAGTAAGCTTGCCCCGCTAGAAACTCCAAAAACACACTGGACGAAAATCGCCGCGCAAAAACATATCGACGATAAACTCAGAGGCATAAAAAAAACAGTCATCTAAGGAAAATACCCCTGATGTTTCACATGAATTGACAAAACACGGAAAACAGCCACTCCAACGCATTCCATCTAGCTGCGTTTCCTGTACTAAAAGTTTTATAGTTGCAATGAAACAAGCCCACTTTCAGGACCACATCAGATATTTAGCGCATAGTTCGTAGGCTTACGTGGGATACAATACAGAAATCATAAAATTTGCAAATGTAAGACATTTTTAAGATGGAATGGAAGATTTGTATAATGGAATGGAAATGGAATAGAAGAAAATCTATGTATTTTGGAATTTCAGTTGTTCTGATAGGGTTTTATGCTGGGCGGTGTTTCGCAAACAATACGACAATAACTTAATTTTTGATTTAATACGTGAAAGTTTTTTGAAATAAATTTTATTATTCATATTTAGCCAGTCTGACCTGCGACTGAGTACGATTTTTAACTTCTGCTTACCCTGGAGAATCCCTGTCAAACTACACTGGTTGCCATTATTGAACATCTTTGCCGTTTCACAAGTATTTAATGTTGGACAAGTCTTATTTAACCATTGAAAGACAGTTTCCAAGAAAAAACAAGAGGATAATATTATTTTTTATATAAACTGACAAAAATAGCATAGGCTACTTTAGATTTACTTGTTTCGTTGATTTAAACTAATTATCATTCCAAATGATGAATAACAATACAAAATCCGATTGATGCAGCCTAAGCTATAGAATGTAGAGCTTTTGTAACGGTATAGTTACTTTTTATTTCAAATAGCTGAAACACGCTGTACCAACTAAATATGGGTGGACCCCTAAAGAGAGGTGGGTCTCCAAGCAAGTTTTTGGAAGCGGTAAATACGCCTTACATAATTCAAGCTATTGAACATTGAGCTTTTGCAGCAGTATTTACATAAATGTTTTTATTTCAAATTGCCAAAAAACATTCAACAAACTGACATAAGTGGACCCCTAAGCATCCGTGTCCCCCACACGCCAGAGGGTACAGGGTTAGTTAACACGGTCCTCAACAAGGCGACCTATTTCTAATAAAAATACTAGTTTAATATTTAGTTGAGATCACAATACACAATTTTGAAACACAAGGACAAAGTTTCATAAGTGCAACAATAGAAATAAGTGCAAACATACGGTAAGCTTGAATTTATGCAGTATTCTCTCTCCATAGAATACATCATCGGCTTGAAGCGTGCAAGTACTACAGGCACATGTGATTTCGTATGGACCGATGGAACCAACGAATGCGATGCTTACACAAACTGGGCAGATGGTGAACCCAATAACCTTAATGGCGAAGAAAGCTGCGTGACGATGCAAAAAGGAGGGAAATGGTTCGATAAGAGCTGCTATTATTTCGTCAACTATATTTGCCAACGAGAAGGTAGAGCATCTGGAAAGGTTGTGATGTAGAGTAATGTGGAATTATCTGTAAACTATTTTTTTTAGCAATTACAATCACGTATTGACGTGCAACAAGAAATAAAATGACCGTCATGCTACAATCGGTTGCCGAGAAACATATAGTTGATTGGTTTGTCTTGATGATTCATGTGGAGGCTTTGCCGTTATGGTTAGCGAATCGAAATTACTTTCTGTTCTAGTGATTACTTAGCTTTGTGCTGACAGCTAAGAAGAACGCTCGTTTCCACTCAATTAAATAAATTATTTTTATTTTAGGAAATAACCATTTGTGCCAAAAACAGGTTGCATTCTCATAAACGTGACAGAAACAGTAGGGCTACTCCCCCTTTAGTAAAATAAATTATGCTTTTTTTAAAAGGTGATGTGATAAAGAGAGACTATGTGGAGAAATGTAATGTTTTCAGGGAAATGTATGTAATAATTTATCTCTTTGTTTCAGTCGGTATTTCGCCTAGCAAACTTAAACGCAAGCAATCTTATTTAATAGAAACACTAATATCAACAACAACAACCTCAACGACAAGTCCAGAAACAGTACCCACAATAGTAAATTCAACAGCACCTTCAAAACTACTTACTGCAGATTCACTGACAAGTTTTGCATCAGACAGCGCTGTTACAAACAGTTCAACTTTTGTGTCAACTGTTTTGGATGAAGTGTTTTCAACAGGTGAGTTCTGAGTAGGCTATCTTATAGATCTACTGTAAAGTTTTAAAAAACTTGTCTCTAATGTAAGCAATCTGGTTTGAAAGCCACAAAAAACTTTACCAAAGCTATGTTTTCAGCTATTCAGAAAGAATATATATTGCTATTTAACTGCAGACGGGTGTGTGGACGGCTCCCGGAGCGGACGCACTAATGATGAGACAGGAAACAAATCCATTTCATATGGAAAATTGTAAACCTGCAAGATGTAGTGGTATCCATCTTGAACTCTGAGCGTTGCGCAAAAAAAAAAAAAAACTCGTAATAATGCTATTTAAATGTACCACGTCATTATTTAGATGTCTACACTTTTCTCAACAAGAAATAGCCTATAATGGCAGTGCCGGTCTTTGGGGTGTGCAAACCGTGCGATCGCACAGGGCCCGCAAATTAGGGGGCCCGCAGTTTACTTAGAAAATGCAGTAATTTTGTCATTTCCAATGGAAAAATTCAACAAGCGAAATCAACAAAGAAATTAGGAACAAGAAAACATAGAGACTCAACGGGTGCAACCTATTTTGTCCACTGAAGATTTTGTACCCTAAAAAGATCGAGAAAAAAAACAACATAGCCGAAGTCGCTGATCGGAGTTGCCGCAAACATTTCAAAATTTCTCTCGATCTTTTCAGGGGACGAAATAGGTCGAAATTTGATTTTGTTACTCTGATTTCAGGGTACGAAATTGGGGTACAAATTTTTCAGAGAACGAAATAGGTTGCATCCAGACCCAACATAGCTTTATTTCCGAAAAATGGCAAAGAATGCATGATCTTATCCTTTTGCTATGCCACCGGACAGCACCATTTTACAGTATATATTCATACCCAAATTTAAAACATGTTCTCAGAACGCCCTAAATTCAAAGTAATTTTTCAAAATTTTCTGGGTGAGGCCCCCAGACCCCCCACCGCTAGGTGTCGCCTTCGGCGATGTCAAACAACCCCTCCCCTTTCAAAATACTTAGCTACGCTACTAAAGTGGATCATTGTCATTGGGGCCCGCAAAGCATATTCCGCACAGGGCCCGAAATACCCTAAGACCGGCACTGATAATGGCATCAAACTATCACAATATGTTGAGCTGCAAATGTTTTATTACATAACAAAATTTAATTCATATGATTTATGGATAAGCCCAAACGTTTCTTCAGTCGCTTTTAAAAACTTGACGTGGATGCACTACAAGAGGCAATTTTTTCTGAAAAAGTTGTCTGCAAAATAAAATAAATTTGATGCAAATTCTTGAATTTTCTTTTCATTTAAAAGTATCCCAGGATCGCTCTGTCAATGCTACTGATTTATGACTAATTTTGCTGTTCATTAAACACAAATGTTATTTACAAATTTAGATAGGAGTAAAATGCATTGTCAAGCAGATAATGTCAAGTTGTTGAAAAAACTCTTTCTCATCTCTATTCGTTCGCTTGCATTTCAGTTATTGTTGTTGTTTTGGGAATCTAGTTATTGAATGAATTGATTCGTTGAAGTTTTAGATTTGTGATCGTTATAGAGGAAGTACCTTAGTGTCTGATCCTTTCTATGACTTTAGCAGCTTTTCAATAATACAGTAAATCAATTGAACAAGTGTCTTCTTTTAACCTTCTTGGTTCCCTCATAACAACGGCCGCACGATGTAAGAAAGAGATACGAAGAAGACCAGGCCTAGCTAAAGACGCTTTTAATATACTGTTAGCTATTCTATTGGATCGCAAGATTTCTATTTCTCTGAAGGTGTGACTTCTTAAACTGTTAGTGTGGTCTAATCTCCAGAATGGGAGCGAAACATTGATATTCATTGCAGAAACTATACGCGTAGCAGTGAAGCACTTAAAATGTGGTATTACAAAAGATTGCTCCGGTTTCATATGATTCGAAAATCTTTGTCTAAGCAGACGCCATCTCGGGAGACGTGCTCGTGCCAGACAACGAACAACATTTCTATCTAATTTTCAACAAAATACATCAATTAACCAACCAAGACCTCTTTGCGACATTGCACGACACAGGGAACGTTGAAACAATTTACGAACTCATTGTAGTTTATCAAACGCCGAATCGACTATGATACTGTAGCAGTTGTTATCTATTTTGCAGATAAACTTCCAAATGAACCTCTATTTGTCAGAAATATCATAATAATCACTGCCGTTGCAAGTGTGATTGGAACCGTGTTGATTTTTGTGGTCATGCTGCTCGTGATTAAAAAGATGAGGAATAATAAAAAAAAGTAAGCTAGCCATTAACGAGTTTGTTCGTCTTATAAATATAATAGAATGTTACAATAGTTTTGGAAACGACTAGCAGAAGTACAGTTGGAAAAAAAAATGTTGCATCTAGTATTGACGGTCTAAGATTTAAAAGATTAACGATAATAAAAACAAAATCTTGTTCGACATCACAAAAGGGTATGTCAAGTTATAACCATTGGTATAGTCATGTAATTCTAAGAATACGATGCAATTTAATTTCAAAATTTGAGCACTTGTTAAAGATTTTCCATCTTTGCAGGAACAATACATCTAACGACTTGTCCACGGACCTCAAAAATAACACAAATCCTCAATATCCAACAGGTTTGTCACATTTTGATCATTAACTTTTTGTAAGTTTTTATACAGTTTCTGAGTTATTCTTTCAGGTATTTCAAAACAATCTTTTCCTATTGTTGGCTGCTTGTTTATTGAAAATATTTATGAATTTATACAGTAATAACAATCATTCATCAAGTACAGTAGTTACTATTCGCTAAAAACCAGAACAAACTGTTTTATCTTCATTGGGATAATGAAAAAGTTCTTATTCAAATAGAATCCTTATTATCAATTAATCCTCATCATTAGCATAGAAGAATTCTTATTCAAATATATTTTATTTGAACAAGAACCTTTTGATGGTCCAAGTAAAGGTGAAACAGCATCAGCAATATCTATAACAGCATGTTGACGTTTGAGTGAATAGTAACTGTATTGATGTAATGTGCTTTGCTTGACTTTTTTGCTGGGCATTGAACACTTTTTGTAGGATTGTTTGTTTGTTTGTTTGTTTATCTTTATCCTGCATTGCGGGAAAGCGGACTTGAGCGCTATGCATCGGTGTACGCCTTCCGACATACACCTGACCTACGCTGCAGCCGACAGCAATGTCTGTTTCCGGTTGTCTACTCTACTTATGACTTAAATTTGGTACTACCCATTACTCGAAAATCGATCACTAGGTAGAGGCAATTATCGTAAAGTTTCTTAATAGTATTTATTGCTTAATACCAATCCTATGTGACTAACATACGTATTCGCCATAATAATTTCGGGATTTTGTTTATTTTAAAGTATATGTGAAGCAAACTTTCATGCGAAGGATTTAATATGAATGAATATGTTGATTCCGGTAATGTTCCTTGGCTTTGTATGCTTGTGGTAGGCCTACATCCTACAGTAAGATAGTATTTTGTGATCCTGTCTTGAACTAACTTTAGCATAGCAACTGCTTCTTATTTCTATCATAGAAAACTGGAACAACACAATGAAAAACCAGCCTCACACTTATTTGCAAATTGAAGCAGAATCAATTTCTGTTCAACAAGGAGAGAGTAAGTCTGCACACAAATTGAAAAGTAAGTGTGAAATCGTAAGATAAAGGACAGAATATTGTCAATAATGAAGTTATATTAATTCATGATGACAGCTCTCTTGTAAAATAAGTGATTACCATCATCAACTTGTCATACCACTACTGGAAGATAACACAATAAATCTAGCATTTGATCCGACAAATCGTATCTCTTACAACTGGTTGATAACTTGTTGTAATTTTGTTTCTAGAAAGCAGATCTAAAGCTGCAAGTTCGGTGGCAATTCAACCTCATCAGCACGTGAACGTCCAACACGTTTATTCAACTAAGATTGACTACACATTTTAAAGGTTAAAGATAGTTGAATCCAACTACGATACAATAAACTGTCATCTCGTACATTTGGAAATACAAAAACATCATCGTAAATGACACAATTTTAAATGTGATCTTCTTGAGCTTTTTTTAATTGTGTTTTCACAGTTCTCTCTATCTCTTACACATAAAGAGACTTTGGAAGAATTGATGACGTAATTTATAGAGATATCAAACGTTAAACAGTCAATAAAATGTTCTACTTTTGAGATTGTAGATTGATTCTAGAAATTCTTGAAGTCTTCAAATTGAATCACGCAGCTACTTATAAGAAGTATAGTTTGACCAGAACCTTCCAGAGACTATGGTAATTTTACATCACCAGAACTCATTTTTTTTTGATCAACAAGTTAAAGACGTTTCCAGAATCGCACGAACGCAAAATCTTCTGGAAGCAAGTTTCGCAATAAAAGATTACGTAATTAAAGTTTACTATAGGATAGGAACTGACAATAAAACCTTGCAAGCATTACACAATTAAAATATCACACTTGTTTGTTAATATATAATGTAGCCTGCCGTCTGGGCTATGCTTATTAATTGTGACAAATTTAAGACATTTTTCAACTCATATTGGTTGAGAATACATTGCAAGTTGTTGGTAGCATAGTTATGAATGTAGCATTATAACGTTCATGAATCATGAATATAGGCTACTATGCTGAAAAGTTCGATCTATAAACAAGCATGAAACTTAGATTAAAAGTATAATTTTGACGTTTCTGTGTTTAGGCTATAGTCTGAGGAATTATTGTGGGCTTCAGCACCTGATGAATTCGTCCTTGGAAAAGCATTTAAATATTTAGCAAAATTGTTCGGTGACGTAATATTGTTGCACAATGGTGACAATAACAATAAAATATACAACACTGAGGCAAAAAAAAAAAAAATTTAAAGAAGCTTGACCAAATAAACTGCGTTTATCAATTTTTATGATTAGAAAATGAGTTACCGGTAGCCTATTTGAACAGAACGCAGAAAATTTTCTTAGAGATTAAAAAAAATCGCTTGAAGCTATGTTAAACGCAACCATTGTAACCTACTTTTACTCCAAGACAGAAACAAACGTCGGCTTCGGAAAGGAAAGAAACTGGAGGCTTGTAATTATTCTTATGTTCAGGGCTGCCAGATAGTTTGGAGAATGTAATCAACGTTTAAGTGTAAGTCAGCGTGTAAGTCAGCGCGCGAATTGAAAATTCGTAAGATAAACAACTGAATATTGCCAATAATGAAGTTATATTAATTCATGACCACTTAACATGAGTTATATTAATTCATATCCGCCCGGTTAGCTCAGTGGTTACGCGCCCGACTCAAAATCATGCGGCGCTGGTTCGACTGAGCAACAAGGTGTGCGCTTGAGCTACGCATTTCAGAACTGCTCTCCATTCAGCGGCAAATAATGAATGGAATAATTCCCCGGCAATAACACTTCAACTTCAACAATCGGAAAACTTCACTCTGCCAATCTCGGTAACCGGCCCTGCGTCAAGAGCCTCTACAAGCATGCGAAACTACCAGGAATAACCAATCAAGCTTTTGTCAGTCCGAGGATAAAGGTTCAAAACCAACCAACCAAACGTTTTTTGGCTAGAAAGGTCGTAAGTTTTTTCGTTTAGTGGGCAATGTAAGCTGTGTAATGTAAGCTATAAATGCAATTCACTGTCCACAAATGGCCTATCGCGGTCTTTCCTGTTGAGTACAAAATGAATTTTCCTTAGTTGCGCTAAAATTGCATCACAGACAACTTTTTATAGTCATTTGCCTTTACTCTACTCCAGAAAAGAGCAGATCAATGGTGATCAAACCCTTGTATTTAGTAAACCCTGCGGTATCGAGCAAGCTTTTACGATCGTGTTTTGTCGCTTCTACCTTTTTTCAAACCCTTACTATGTGATGGCAAGTAATATGTCTAGCTTTGATGATCACAAACTAAACACGAAACTGAGCTGTGTCTTTTATTGTCGAAAAGTAATTTATTTACAAAAAAAACAAAAAACGATTAAACGCACCAGCAGAGTGACAAAACGAAATAGTAAGTCGACAAAGCACATAGGCTATTTTCTAGTAAAAGTATACATTTCTACAACTTCTCTTTGTAACATCACATTTCAAAATAGCATAGCTTCTTTACTCAAACATGGAAAGGTATTGTTTACATCGAATTTAAGTGAGTGCAGCCTGTTCTCGGCACAGATGTTTATTTGCAAAGAAATTTGACGACACGCATAGAAGGCTTTCAGAAACCGCAAGTAAACTATGAGATTGAAAATTTATGCTGCTAAATAAGCTGTTCAACAATCAACAAACTAAATGCGTTTTCATTTAGGAAATTAGGTTGAGACAATATGGCTGACACACGGTATTCAAACTTCTGAAGCGGAAATATCACTTGATTTAGAGATAACTTCGGATTAGTTTACATCCCATATGATCTCAACCTTTTCAAAAGCTCTAATTTATCGTTGACAAATATAGTTGATGTTAAGATTGCATGGCTCTGAGTACCATTCCCCTCCTTCTTTCATCACTGCACAGTTATCAACGCCAGAAAAGTTGTTGGGTTCACCATCTGCCCAGTTTGTAAAGTCATGATCGCATTCGTTGGTTCCATCAATCCAATTGAACTGACAACTGCCGCCGTATTGTTTACGTTCTAATCCGATGTAGTAATCTGTTGAAGGAGAATAAAGTTTCAAGGTTATCTTTGCACTTTATTTTGTCATCGTGTTGCACAAGGCTTTGTTTTTGTACTTCCTGTGCAGTGTTCATGGATAAACAACTGCATGCTATGACTTAAATATCAAACGACATTTTTATCAGAAATATATAATTCAGATACTTTTTTTTAGAAAAATGTGTTTTTCATTGAAGGATTAAAATTTATCGCTTGTTGAAGAAATTTTAAAGTATTTTCTTATGGAACCTTAAATGGACAAGCGTTCTAAGACCATAAAATATTCCATTAGTGAACCTGCTGTTTTAGAAAGGATCAGTCAGTTTAACTGGGTGGTTTTATCATAACCGGTTCGCGAACCGAAACAGCAATCCACGACAACAGAAACCCCTGTCCAATCATTCGATTAAAGCTATGCAACAAAGTAATGCAAAGTGGAACAAGAATAAATGCAAATTGCAATTGTGCACAAAAATTTGCTCATTTTTAGCAGGCTTCAAGTTATTAAGACCTTTGGACGCTGACAAATGAAAGTGAGTAAGACGGCAGATAAAGCATTGGGTATGGGAAGGCATTTTTTGTTGACATTAAAATTAAAAATAGCATGACCTCAAAATAAAAAAAATGACTTTGCTGACTTAGCTTTGCCCTAATACAAATGAAAAAAAAAAATTAACGTTTATTTATTCCACCTGACCGGTATGGCTAGGAAATGTCTTCAAAATTGACATTGTTGTTGTTGTCATAACTATACTCTACAATCTACATCTGCGTCTCTAGGTTTACCGTTGCAATGAGTCTACCGTTATGAGCTCATGCAACGATCAATCACAATGAAAAATACTTACCAGACAAGGAAAATGCAATTGAAGTGATGAAATCTTGCACGTCGTTGGTTAAGATGAGAACTAAAGTGGCAGATGAACTTGAACAGGCTTCTTGTGCTTTGTCGAAGCTACTTACAGAAGTGGCGCTGACGTAATATTCAACAGAATCATGTACGTGCCAAATTGGATCTATGAAAGTAACAAGAAAATTATGACAAAACGTTGTTTCTAGTCAGCAAGGAAATGAAAAATTCAAAGAAAGAATTGGTCTCCAAGCAACACGTTTGCGGAAAAAATTAGATGGTTTCGCAGTCGTGTCGTCGTCAAAATGTGGAAAATATAACAAGAAAAAACAGGCTTTGTTGTAACGCGCCAGGTTTTATTTGCAGTTGAAAACGGCTTAATCAATAGACCGTTGTTGGATCATCTCTCAAAGTTGCTTAAAGGAGACTTTCAAATTTAAGAAGCTTGTATTGTAAGTTTCCCTATCCTTTTCTAAAACTTCCTTCAACACACAACTTTTGAAGCTTATTTGGTATTCTTTTTGAAGAATTAAAAATAGTTCTTTACAAACACCAAAAGATCTCAGCCATCCGGATGACATTAACAAAAAACTGAAGTGATTGAAAGTAAACAGTGAAACTCTACCTTTGAGAAGGCGCCTTCCCGCAGGTAAAGCGCTAACGAATTAGGTGAAGCGTGCGCAGAAACAATTAAGTAAATAAGCCCCGGGAACAGTTGTACAGATGTCTTTAAAATACAAAAATTTATGAAGCAAACTTGTTATGGAACCGATAAACCACTATTATTGAAATATAGTCTACAAACCTTCAAAATCACAAGATAGATGGTAGACGCAGAGGTGTTTACAAATTTAAAGTAGACTACCAACAGTAGCAAAAACAAAAAAGTTGAATTTTTTATTGATCTAGTGATGTTATTGAAAACTTTAGGTTTTTCGCTTTATTATATACAGTTTCTATTAGCTTTCCATTTAAAATCAAATTTCTTACAATAGTATAGGTTACCTATTTGTCTTTGACAAATATAGTTAATGTTGAAATTGCATGACTCTGAGTACCATTTCCCTCCTTCTTTCATCACTGCACAATTGTTGTTGCCTTCACTGTTATTGGGTTCAGCATTTTCCCCAGTTTTTAAAGCCAGCATCGCATTCATTGGTTCCATCGATCCATTCGAAGTCACATGTGCCAGTGATGCTCACACGCTTCAATCCGATGTAGTAACCTGTTTGATATGAACAAGTCATATTCACAAGTACACGCACGGCCGGCGATCATCATATATAACCTGTATGTCATTTTCTCCATCAGTGACCAGTTCATCCATCAGTTGGATGTGGCTCACAAATACAAAAAAATAAAAAATTAGCATAGTTTCATCTAAGTGTATCTACAAATTCAATTCATCTGTAATGGTTTTACTTTATTTTTCTGGCATAACTACAGCAATTAAATGTTTGACATGCACGTTTTTAAGTTCGAACATTCAATAATTTACAATCCGTAATACTTGCCAAAATATCCAATATGTTGTCATAACTATATGCTCTTACGTCTACGAGTCTAAGCTTACCGTTGCAATGAGTTTACCGTTATACGTTCACCTACCGGTCAGTCACAATGAAAAATACTTACTAGACAAGAAAGAAACAATTGAAGTGATGAAATCTCGTACGTCGTTGGTTTGGATGAGAACTAAAGTGGCAGATAAACTTGAACAAGCTTCTTGTGCTTTGTCGAAGCTACTTACAGAAGTGGTGCTGACGTAATATTCAACAGAATCGTGCTTGTACCAAATTGGATCTATTAAAATAACATAAGCAAGAATTGGTCTCCACGCGTTAAGTCAGCGGAAAAAAATTAGATGGTTTTGCAATCACGTGGTCGTCAAAATGTGGAAAATATAACAAAAAATAAACACACTTTGTTGTAATGCGACAAGTTTTATTTGCAGTTTTGAAAACAATCTACTGATGTCTTTAAAATGTAACCGCTTATGAGACAAATTTGTTAACAGATCCTAAGATAAACCACTATGATAGAAAATATGCTACAAACCTTCAAACTCTCGAGGTAGATGGTGGACGCACAGGTGTTCGAAACTTTGAAGTACACACAAATTTTTTTATAAACTTTTGGTTCTTCAATTGAAGTTGTTTCAGTTGGTAGCTTTATGTTATCACCCTTGTTTTGGCTTTTCATTAAAAAAACAAATACCTTTTTATTGCTGGGTAAGGGAATAAGTTACTCGTTTATTTTTTAAGTTTTTTGTTCCCTGTTTGTTTTGTCTCCTTGTTTATTACCTTTCAAGTGCTATATTAAGGTACAAGGGTAATTTGTATCGTACAGTTTTTATTAGCTTTCCATTTAAAAACAAATTTCTTACAAAGGTATAGGGTATTAAGTACAAGGGAATTTAGGATACAAGGGTATTAGGGTATACTGTAGATATTACAAGGGTACCTGTTTGTCTTTGACAAATATAGTTAATGTTGAGATTGCATGACTCTGAGTACCATTTCCCTCCTTTTTTCATCACTGCACAGTTCTGGTTGCCATTAAAGTTATTGGATTCACCATCTGCCCAGTTTGTAAAGCCGGCATCGCATTCGTTGGTTCCATCAATCCAATTGAACTCACATGTGCCAGTGATGCTCACTCGCTTCAAGCCGATGTAGTAACCTGTTTGGTATGAACTAGTTACATCTACAAGTACACGCACCGCTGGCGATCATCACATAAGTTAAGATCTGTATGTCATTTGCTCCATCCGTCCATGCATCATTTGAATATGGCAATATTTCTAGCAAACAGTTGAAGCTATTTCAAAATTTAGGTTGTATTGGTGAACTCTGATAATCTACGTTTGAACTTTAGATAAGAATTAGCATAGTTTTCTTTAAGTTAGTGGTTTTCAACCATTTTTGCACCGGCACCTCCTCAGAGCCTCGCAAGACTCCATAAAAATATACACTAAAAGCATATTCAATACAAAATTTAACTAAAGTTGATTAATGCCGACATCCAGTCAATGTTTTTCTGAACTGATGTCTCGTTTTTCTGTTGTAATGTAACCTTCTGAAATCAAAAACGTCTTTTTGCGATGTTATTATTGCTTGTATTAGATTTTACCGATTACTTCCATTTCCTATCGAGCTTGGTTGAATTATAGGAGAAAAAAAGGAATAAAAGACAACATTTTTGCATTTTCATTCCAAAAAAACTTGTTTTTTTGCCCCATAGCATGGTTAGCCTTCTGCTTAACCTTAGTTTGCATAAAGCAATGCAGAAAACCTAGGTGAAAACTATCGAAGGCTTCCTATTGTTAGAGTTTTTGCAATCTCTGCAAGCTTACACAATATGGTAACCTCAGGTCAAGAAATGGGCGATTGCAAAAAACAACAGTTTTTTTCTTTTCCCTCAAATAAGAATTGAAAAAATACACTGCATTTTCAGGCGTCTAGCCTCCCCAGGAAAAAGCCCTCCACCTCCACAGCCGAACCCAGGTTGAAAACCACTGCTTTAAGTGTACCTACAAATTCAATCTAACTGTTATCTTTTAACTTTATTTTTGGCATACAGTATTTCAATGTTTTATACGCACCTTTTCATGTTCGAACATCTAATAATCTACATCCCACAATACTTGCCAGTTATCCAATATGTTGTCATAATTATACTCTACGTCTGCGACTCTAGGTGCACAGTTGCAATGAGTTTACCGTTATGAGTTCATGCACCGATCAATCACAATGAAAATTACTTACCAGACGAAAAAGAAGCAAATGAAGTGATGAAATCTTGCAGGTCGTTGGTTTGGATAAGAACCAAAGTGGCAGATAAACTTGAGCAAGCTTCTTGTGCTTTGTCGAAGCCATTTGCAGAAGAGGTGCTGACGTAATATTCAACGGAATTATGCTGATACCAAGTTTGAGCAGTCACAGTGTGCATAGTCATCGATGTCAAAGTGAGGAAAAACATCATTATTATATCTAATGCTAGACAATATAAATTTCACAATGATGTTCTTGAAAATAGTTAGTGACATTACTGTATGTTATTATTTTAACTTTTTCTAACTCAATGTATCTGTTACGCGGATTGCTCACTGACAGCTCACAACAACCAACAACTTCTGATCTTTTGTTTTTTTGAAACAGGGATTGCCTGCCTGTCACGACGTGACTCGTCATGACAGGCACGTAGCACTTGTTACGTGCTCTAGTTTCACGTAACAAATGCTCACAAACAATTTCAGCCGCTAAAGCTTGCATCAAACTACACATAGTTTATTCAATTGATACTTATCAGTGTTATAACTCCTCGGTGACAGCATTTAACATGTATTTTGATTTGATGACCAAAGAAACAGTTATGGACGTCAGACCTGTTCGAAACAACTTTTTTATTTTGAAAAGATTTTAAGATGTTTAGTTTTATTTCTGTAGAAATTTTCTGGTCCTGTTTCGTTTGAAATTCACTTGTGTGAGGAGTTTAACTTCGTCTTCTTTCGCAATGACAACAATTTTGTTTCGTTGTCAATTTGAAACAGAAACGATAGACTTAACCCAATGAATCTTTCAAAGAAGAAGCAATTTATTATAGCCAGAATGTTTAGAAAAAACATATTTCAATATTTCATCAAAATATAGTTACTACTTTCTAAAACCTCTACAGCCTGTTTCACATTATACGTAATTTTCTCTGCTTGACTGTTTTGCTTGGCACTGAGCACTTTATGTAATATGTAGTAGTAACAGTATTTATTGCTTATTTCAATATTTCTGTTTTTTGAATTTATTTTGCTTTCTTTTCCTAAAAGAACTTCACGTCATGTCGAACTGAATTTCATGATGCAAGCTTACAAACTTTGTTTAAAAAAAAACAAAACTGTAAGACTGAAAAGTCATTCAGAACATCCCCTTGTCGAACAACTCAAAATATAAACTAAAACAAAATTTCTCAACGTTTTAATCTTTGTTTATGCCATGTCGACTGTACCAAGAACACTTTACCTCATAATACTTTTTTGTATTTTAAGTGTTGGACATAATATATTATATCGTCACTCGTGTATAGGCTACTTCACAATGTACAGTAGATATTAACAAATCTGTTTTAGCCTGATGCTGCGAGTTCGCTATGGTAATAGCAAATTGCACTAGCTTTCGGAACACAGTTCCCTAGTCATGTGCTATGACGGTAATAAGCATAGCCTTACTTGCTGAGATTCTTGTTATTTTCATTCTTAATCCTGCTTGTCATATATTAACCATTAACTTTCCTATATGGTGCGTGTCTAACTTTGTTGAAATTAAGTATGCTGCTCAAACAGTAGCGTCGCGTTCAAATTGTAATTAATCAAAGTTTAAATGCATTCTGTGTTTACTGAGGTAGCCTACATGAAAACTAGACGAAATGTAATGTCCCAGGGTGTCCCAGCACAGTGGCTCCGAGAGGGGGGAAAGTCGGGCCAGTTTCCCCCCTAGCAAAAAAATTGTAAAGGAAAAACGAGTAGTTTTTTGTTATTGCACTTTTGAGGGGGACCCATTTTTAGTACTAAAGTAAAAATGTATCAACTAAATAATCAACAAATTCTTAAATGAAGTTAGGGATAATAAAGTGCGTTATAGTTCCAAGTATTTCTCAAGCATTGTAAATGTCACTCTCAATGCTTCTCATCAAGAACAAATCATTTTTGTGTTAAGGTAGGCGATGTTGAACAGCTTCAAGACGTAATATCTGAAGCTGAAATGATTTCTGTATCACTGAACGGTTTCGATTGTATTGATAGTTTCAACTTGAAAACTGGTGCTGTTTTAGCTAAGCGGAAACTATTTTTGCTTGACAACTTAACCTTAACTTCAAAATCTGCGTTGGCCAGGCATAAGATGTTGTATCCAACATAAGTTATCTGGGAAAGTTAAAGGTATCAGTCCAAGCACGATTAAAGAAAGTAAATCCTATATATTTTTTGTTTATGGATCATCAGTCATCATCTCCGCCTGCAGCAGATTGCGCATCAACATGAGTTATTTGCTTCCAAGAGTGGCGATTTTGAGCCAGTTCGCCCAGTGTCGCCAAGTTGAGTCCGGTCCATGATTGGATGTTGTCTTGCCATCGTTTTGGTTGTCTGCCACGTTTTCTTTTGCCTTCTACTTTTCCTTCTGTGCAAACTTTGCTGATTCCGAATTGTGATCTTTTAGTGTGGCCGTACAGTTTTAAAACTTTTGATTTTATTATTGCTGCAATTGGATGTAATTTTGTCATAGTTAAAAGATCTTCTGTTTTCGTATGGTCAAGTAGCCTTTTGTTGGTCATGCTTCTCATGATGTGATATTGGAAGGTAGTGAGTTTTTTCTTTATTTGAGTTTTTTGTTTATGGATGTTGTTGCTTAAATCTAATTGGAATTCATAATGTTGCCTACAGACAGCGTTGTTCAAATGTATTAGCCCAGTCAGAGGAAAAATTCTGAAAAATCTTAAGAAAGCTTTCCTATCATCTTGCAAAGAAAATTGACTTCGAGAGGGTAATCAAGGCGTGGTGCAGTCAAACCCAATGCTTTATATTACCCTTTTGCAATTGAAGCTCTATAAAGACGTTTCTTAAATGCATTAAGTTGAAACCAACAAGAGCTTGATCGGAAGCTGAGTCAATGCTGAAGTAGCCTACAACTAGCAGTTTTAAATTTGTGACTGCTTTGCATTATGTGGATTACGGTCATAAACAAGATTCACTGATGAATTTAATGAAATTAAAGGAAGGTGTAATCTAAGTAAGAGCTGAGAAGATGAGTAGGCTACTGCTCGCAAGCTAAAGTTGCAGTGGTAATTATAAATTTAAAAGAAAATGATTTTCTTTTCCTGAGGACAGACAGAACGCTTTTATAACTCCACTTAACTAGCTGAATCATTCGAAGGAAATGTATTCTACCGTAGGCTACATTGCAAAGAATTCGATAGTTGTTGGAATTGACAAATGTAGGTAGGCCTATCAACAAACTCAAACATATCGTCGATGAATTTGAAGTTCCATGAAAATTTCATCGCATGTCTGTTGTGCAGTTGCGGGCATGTGGGACAAATTTAAACCATTTGTAGGCTACAACAATGACATTTTTCAACACATTTTGGATGAGTTGGTACTTTTGACAGAAATTCACACAGCAAACTTCAGCTGCAAACCAGAACGAACCACTCCATAATCAATACAAGGAATCATTGATTGCAACTTTCGAAAGATTTTTCCAAATAGTTTTGTTATGATTTTTTTTTTGTGTTCCGCTATAGCTACCTCCAACGGTTGCGCTTTGACAACGTGGTTTTAGCAATTACTGAAATTTGTAAAGAATTGTTTGCGCTCCAGTAGGCCTATGACTCAAAACCGATTGAAAAGCCTAACTATACATGTTGTGCATCAATTCAGACGTCGCAAAATTTTATCATTTCATGCTGTGATCCGCAACTTTGCATCGCAAAAAGTCCAGAAAGG
Organism: Aplidium turbinatum; assembly: GCF_918807975.1. Classification (NCBI taxonomy): domain Eukaryota; kingdom Metazoa; phylum Chordata; class Ascidiacea; order Aplousobranchia; family Polyclinidae; genus Aplidium; species Aplidium turbinatum. Next base: position 18,976,489 of record NC_137484.1, on the reverse strand, counting down.
GTTAAATTAGATCAGGGATGTCCAAAGTCCGGCCCGCGGGCCAACTCTGGCCCACGAGACGTTTTTGTATGGCCCGCGCCTGTTGTTGTACAATGTGTTATTTTTGGCCTGCAGACACACAAAAATCATATAAATTCAACTTGCAGTTTTCAGAAAAATTATTGTGGCTGTTGGCCCGCGAACACTTATTATCAAATCTGGCTCGCGTGGGAAAAAGTTTGGACACTCCTGAATTAAATGCTTGGTTGAACTATTTTCGTTGCCTGTAAGCCTATTGTGTGTTTACAAAGCTTTCTAGACAAAATAGTTTGCCTCAATGGCATTTTTGCTGCAAGTGTAGGCTAATCCAGTTTGATGATTTTTACATTGAACGAAGTTCTTTTCATGCTGAGGAAAGTAGGCTAATTTCAGCTTAACACGAACATGCAACGCAAGATACAAATTAGTTGTATATTTGCTAAAAAATATTATGGGGCCCATTTTTCGTATTGTTTCTCGACCAGTGCTGACTTCTCTCGGAGGCCCTGTCCCAGCATCCCACATCTCGAAAACTATAGAGCTGGTGAGACAAAGCGGATTACTGTTTTGGAGTTAGGTCCATCATTCCAGACAACAAAAACTTTGTAGTTGTTGTGGGCCAGTATCTTTATTAGTCCAATTTTAAAAAACATTCCGACATCAAAACAATCTAATCTAATTCTCATCCGTCGTTTAAAGCTTCAAATTTAATCTCACACAAATGAATTATCACGAAAATTAGTAGTCTTTTTATTTTAAAAGGCAATAAGATCACAAGTACACATTTTATTTTGTTTGAAGTAAACTAAAAAAGACACTGATGGTTATTTTCAAAATCATAAACGTGGCACACCTATACCTACATTTAGTTGTCGTGTGTTGGTAACATGTGGTAGGATGGGTATCTTGACAGTCAAATTATAAATTGGATAAATTGCTCTTTATTTTCTGTTGCCTATCATAATGATTATTTGCTTTACACGAACGTGCTCAATAGGGTGGCTCGTTTTTGAATTTTTTTTTTTAATTCTCTCGGGGTAGTGGGGAAATGGTGCCAATGAGTGAGAAAACGCTCATGACAAAATTTGAAATTCGTAAAAAAAATTGTCTTCAGCCTCTTCATGGGGCCCAAAAATCGAAAAATGGGGTCAAAAACGCATTTTTTTTTTTCAAAAATATTTTTAGTTTGGGTAAATACAATATTGTTTAGATATATCTAATTAATCTAAAAAAAAAAATTGGAGTCATTTGAACTATTCCTTCAGCTTCCTCACAGCTTCTGAAAATTTCCATTTTGCTGAAAATTTTGCATTTTTGTGGGTGGTTACAAGATACATAATTGCGTTAGACATTTTGCCAGCTATAAAACGTCATTGTATTTCTCTTTATAGACCTGCCCTGAGCTGTTGCATCATTTTTTAATGAAATTGGGTTAATTCGGTAGGAAAAAGTGACGTCTTTTATTTGAATTTACGTCACTGACGAAGTTTGTAGTTATGTAACCACAAACAAAAATGCGAAATTTTCAGCAAAATGAAAATTTTCAGAAGCTGTGAGGAAGCTGAAGGAATAGTTCAAATGACTTCAAATTTTTTTTTTAGGTTATTTAGATATATCTAAACAATATTGTATCTACACAAACTAAAAATATTTTTAAAAAAAATTGCGTTTTTGACCCCATTTTTCGATTTTTGGGCCCCATGAGGAGGCTGAAGACAATTTGTTACAAATCTCAAATTTTGTCATGATTGTTTTCTCACTCATTGGCACCATTTCCCCACTACCCCGAGAGAATTTAAAAAAAAAGTTTAAAAACGAGCCACCCTAGTGCTCAATCCGATAGTGTAACTCGGCTGTGTATGTTTGTGGTACAATAAAGTAAAGATTCTATGGATTTGGTTTAAATATTAAACGACTTCTCGTTCTTTTCGTCATAGCAAACTGGAAAAACACAATGGAAAACCAGCCTCACACTTATTTACAAATTGGAGAAGAATCAAATTCGATTTAAGAAGGTGACAGAAAGCCTGCAACCGTATCGAGAAATGTGTGTCAAATTTTAAGATAAGTTGTTTGGTTTAGTTTCAAACTTTAACCTCGGATTGAAAAAGCTTTTCTCATAGGCTAATCTTGGCAGTTTCGCATATTTGTGTAGAGGCTTTGAACCACTGACTCAGACCCGTTATCAATGATGCGTAAATTAGATGATAGAAAATAAATCAATTTTTAATATTTTCAGTGCCTCTATCAGTCAAATGTTTTCAAATACAGGAATTTGATTACATTAAATTTCTATTCACATAGTTAATTATTTTTATTTTTATATGCTTCCACACAGGTTTTATATGTTTTGCTCTATATTATATGTTTTGCTCTATATGCTCCCAGCATAGCTTCCAGTTTCCTTTCCATTTGCTGAGCAAATATTAGAATGTCATTTTGGAAAAATCATTCGGTTACCAAATGGTGTTTAATTTCTGCTTCCGTTTCACAGAGAACATAACCCGTTGCTGCTGTTTATGGAATGTTGACTGCTTCATATTAAAAATGTGGTTGATTGATTGATTAAATTTTTATCCTCGGACTAGGAAAGCTTCTTTGAGAGCTTATTCAAGACAGTTTTGCATAAGCTACTTATAGAGGCTTTGAACAACTGAGGCCCGGTCACCGAGATTGACAGAGTGAAGTTTCCGATTGTTGAAGTGTTGTTGCCGGGAATTATTCCATCCACTGGATGCCGCTGAATAGAGAGCAATCCTTAACATGCGTTGCTCAAGCGCACACCCCGAGAGTCGAACTAGCGCCGCTTGATCTTGAAGTTTCTTCATTCACAAACTCTCGCGCTAACCAACTGAGCTATCGGGCCGGACTTTTAACGTGTGTATTCATCGACAACATCAAGTAGCCTACTTCTGAACAGCGTTTTCTGGTCAGATTCTAAGCTGTCAAATTTTTATCTCTGAATAAGGAACTAGCAATGGAAAATAAAATATTGTTTGCTATAAAAATTTATATGCCGTGAAATTGATCTACAAGAAAATGCAACTTAGCCTAGTCCTGCAGTCTGCGATAACTGCTGTTAAAAAAAGAAAGTTAAAGTTGGTTTAGAATCTTTATCCTCGGACTGACAAAACCTCTGATAATTTTTTCCAGGTAAAGCCTTTCGACGGCTTTTTTGCAGACTTAATTCAATTCAATTCAATTTATTTTTCTTTGTCAGAATGCACAAGAAATGATATTGTGAAAAAGAAATACAGTAACAAAACTAACAAAAGGAAAAGGTGGCAAAACCTTAATGGTTTAAGACGTGCATGAAAGGATCTAATATTGCGGTATATGCATCAATAAATATAGTTAAGCACGGCCACCAAACCTGATACTTTAAAATAAGTTGATGAATTAGTTAAGAATCAGTCGCCTCCTCGTTCCTGGAACAACTGGAGCGCCAATTCTTAAAGCAATGAGAACACGACTGAACCCAACATCACAAAAACAAACTAATATACACAGTTACACACACATATTAACGGACTATCAAAACAAGGACTATTTACAGATTTCATACAGAAATAAAGTGTTCGCAGCAACGATATTAAGTAGCCTATATATTGCAGAACAAATACATAATATGGCAGCTCATGATCAAGATAAAATAGTTAAAAAAGCTTTGTTTTTTAAATTAATTTCCTGCGCATGTAAGAGCATAAGAAGCATGATGATATAGCAGCGTGTTTTTGGTATTTCTAATAAGAGTTGAATCATCTTTTATAGCGTCAATGAGGGATGGAGTGTTTTTGGTATCGCTAATGAGAGGTGGAGATTCTTTGGTAGTGCCGATGAAGGATGGAGTGTCTGAGTTGTTTCAAGCATCTTTTCCAAACCAACCTAAATAATAATCTTACGAAAAGTCAAGCGATCCTCTGAACGAACATAATAGCTTAGGCTATAATAATCAGGGAGTAGTTAGATGCAAGCTGGTAGTTACTTAGTGATATATTCTTATCTGGCAAATATTAAATTATACAAAATGGTATAGTAGCTTATTCATGGAAGAGTAAAGATAGTAATCATCATCCATATCCGGTCGGGTGTAATATATAAGATATACGTATAGTAAAATATGTTAATGTATAATATAGTAATATATGATATGTAGGATATATTTACCAAAGTGGCATTTAGAAAGGCATGCTATACCAGGATATGGTGCAACAATCAATAATACAGTCAGATAATTAAAGAGTTACAGCATAGGTTGTTAGAGGTTAATTTTCAAAACGCAAGTGCTTTTTCAAGTTACTGCAAAATATTGAAAAGGTTTCAATTTCAGTGATGGTTTTCGGGAGATGGTTCCACACTTTAACTCCACTAAACTGAATGGATTGTTGAGTCAAGCTTTTGGAGAAGTAGGGGAGGAAAAAGTGATTGTTGCTTCTGGTTGATATTGAGTGCAAATTGTTATTAAGTTGAAATAGAGAATTAAAGCATTGGGGTAAGTGATTGTGTTTGAGTTTGAACATAAATTTTGCAGTTTCTATTGTGTATAGTTCGTCAATTGTGAAGAAATTATGGGATTCAGAGTGATTTGATTCATGTTTTGCAATCATTTTTATAAATTTGTTGCAAATCTTTTGAAGCTTTTTTAAAACAGTTACATGACCATGTTTCCATACACTTATGCAATACCGGAGATTGCTTTCAATTAAGGAATGATAAAGGCAAATCAAGTTGTTGGTGTTTAGGTAGGGCTTAACCTTGCAGATAACTCCAAAGTTTTTGCGAAGTTTTTGCAGTAAAGATAGCATGTGGGGTTTCCATGACAAGTCTTCGCTCAGCAAAATGCCTAGAAAACTAATAGTGTTGACACGTTCAATGGGTTGATTGCATATAGACAGAGTGTAAGAGAGGTTTGAAAGTTTATTTGTATTATTGAATAACATGTATTTAGTTTTTTTTACATTTAGTGATAACTTATTTGCTGCTAACCAATTTGTTACTCCTGTCATTTCCTCATTTGCCATTTCGAAAAGTTTATCATAATTTTTACTGCAAAAGAATAAATTGGTATCGTCAGCAAACATTATAGATTCAGAGTGTACTAAACATCTCGAAAAATCATTAACATAGATTAAAAATAATAGTGGTCCAAGGATCGATCCTTGTGGTACTCCATAACATATTTCTCTTTTAGCAGACATTGAGTGAGATACTTCTACAACTTGAAATCTGTTTTGTAAGTAACTACTGAACCAGTCATGGGCTATACCCCTAATACCAAAATAGTAAAGTTTGTTTAGCAGAATGTGGTGATCGATAGTATCAAATGCTTTGGACAGGTCCAAAAATATACCTAGTGTTGTTTCTTTTCTTTCAATTGCATTTGAAATTTTATCAACAAGATGTAATGCTGCATGACTTGTTGAGTGATTTTGTCTGAAACCAAACTGCTGACCATAGAAGAAGTTATTGCCTTCTAGAAAATTGTATATTCTATTGTACATTATTTTCTCAAGTACTTTTGAAATTGATGGTAATAAACTGATAGGTCGATAATTACTGCAGTCTTCTGCTTTCCCTTTTTTAAATACAGGTATTACTTTAGATGTTTTAAATGATGATATGAAATTGCCATTGGTTAAGGATAGGTTAAATATATGTGCAAGTGCAGTAAGTATATTGTCTGGGGAAGCTTTTATAATTTTTGTTGGTATTTCATCAATGCCACAACTTAGTTTGGATTGAAAGGAAGAGAGAATTTGCTTAATTTCAAGAGTGGTGGTGGGCTGTAAAAAAATTGATTTACTAATAGGATTGGAAAGGTATTCTGAAAATTGTGAAGTTTTGTTTGGGATTTTATCAACTAGCTTTGAGGCAATTGAAGAAAAATATTCATTAAAGTAGTCAGCTTTATCTTTGTTGTGAGTTAAGATTTTATCTCCAGCAGCCAGACGGGACCATTTGTTGCACTTGCTTCTCCCTAATAGCTGATTTAAAACACTCCAGGTGCTTTTAAGATCATTTTTGTGTTTTAACAGAGCAATTTTGAAATGATTTTGCTTTTTGAGTTTCAGTGATCTAACATAAAAGTTTCTCAGAGCATTGTACCGGGATTTATTTATTGCAGATGATTTTCTAATGTACTTTTTATATGCAAGTTGTTTTTTTCTATGAAGTTCACAGAGTTCAGCATCATACCAACATTGGGTTTTCGTGTGTTTTACTGATTTGACAGGAAAACTATTTTTAAATAATTCGGAGTAATTGTTAAAAAACCTATTGTAAGCTGCATCAGTGTTAGTTTCTTCCATTATATTTTTACTGTTTAACTCTGATAGTCTTTTAACAAAATTACAGATGTTTGTGTTACTAAAGCACCTTTTCTCTTTGAAGTGGGAAAATTCTTGAATTAAACCTAATTGAGAGCATTGTATTACAGGCAGATGGTCAGCAATGCAGTCAACTATTATACTAGCATTTGTTTTGGCATTATAGACATTTGTCCATATGTGATCAATAGCTGTGGAACTGGATGAAGTAATTCTAGTTGGTTTAGTTATCAATGGATGGAAGCTGTATTCAAACATTGCATCAACATAGTTACTAGTGTGACAGTTGTTATGGTCTAATAGATTGTAATTAAAATCGCCCATAATAAAACATTGTGCATTTGATTTTGATATTGTTTTTATAGTTAGAAGGAGTGTCTGCAGAAAATCAGAGTTGACAGCACAAAGTGATTGAGGGGATCTATAAATAGTACCACAAGTTAACTTTTTTTTGTTCACAAATAAATCAACAAAAAGAGATTCAAACTTTTTTTCTTTCATAATAGTTAAGTCATTTCTTACAGAGAACATAAGATTATCTTTAATGTACAGTGCTACTCCTCCGCCCTTCTGTTTGCATCTGCTGTTTGCAAGAAAAACATACCCTGCTAGGGAGGTAAATTCACCAATCTGATTTATTTTTAGCCATGTTTCATTGATGGATATAATATGTGGTTTAATTGTCATGGAGGTTAAAAGTGCTTGAAGTTTAGAGAAATTGTTTGGGTTGGATAGAGATCTAATGTTTAGATGCATAGTTATCAGGGATTCATTTATTTGCATATTTGCTAATAATGAGCTTGCTTCAGTTGAACTGATATACACATCATTGACTTCAAAATATAGATCTGGTTCATCATTACTGGCAATTTCATTTGCATTTTTAGATGAAAAAAGCTTGTTAAGTACTGAAGGTTCATTGCTGAGGGGTTGAGGAGCTGTGTGTATGAACAGTTCTGAGAAATTAGTATCATCACAGTTTAAAAAGGGTAAAGAGTTTTGCAGACAATTTCTGCATAAGTAAGAATGATCAAGTTTTTTACATGTACCAGTGGGTATTCTTATATTACTGGTAGTGCATTTAAAGTGATAAGAAAAGCCACACATGCTGCAAAATGTGGATTTCTGGTTGCTGCGAACAACCTTATTACATATGTTACATTTAGGTTTAAGCATAACAAATAAGGAATAAGGACTTACCGGTAAAGCTGTGAAAAAACAAACCAAACTAAATGCAGAAAATGTAGCCTACTGGTTTAGTGCTGAAAGCACTATAATTGTGTTATTGTTATTTTGGGAATAAATGGATCAAAAGGACAATAATAAAATATATTAATGTCAGTTGAAAGAAAACATATTTTTCTAATTGTCAGACTTGAAGTCCATGTACTAATTTGCGACGGTTTATCTTCAGGGACCTTTAAACATTTTATTTGTTAACTTAAACAGCTCCAAATTTTTCTCTGTCAAATTATTTTCAGTTGCAAAATCTTTGCAAATTTTGAAGTGGACACCATTACAGCGATGGTAGCAAATTCATACATGGACCCCAATATGTATAAAGTTAATTTTAGTAGTTTATTTATCAATATGTCATTATTTGAGAAAGAACAAGTTTCTATTTACAATTTAAGCTGATAAAAAGTAGATTATTATATGGATGTAGCTAAAATCAAGTTTATCTATTTACTTAACTCTTCAATGTCCTTTGTTGAGTGAACTTGGTGCTTTTTTTCCTTGACATATGCGAAAATGTTGCCATTGAAGGTGTAGACATTACTTTTTCCGAGTTTCTCTTTTGCCTGATTAACTAATAAAAGCCTTTTTTTAGTTAGAGATTCAGTGATTGCCATTCCTGTACCTTTCAATTTTGTTTTTGACTTAAATATTATGTCACGAATAGACCGCCTGGTAAATTTTACAATCATAGGTTGTTTTTTAGACCTTTGGGACAGTGGATGGCAAATACTGATGTCCCAAGCAGTTACCTCAGTACCAGTACTCATTCTCCTATTAAATATATTTAAAACATAATCAACAAATGAGGCATGGCTGCTTGATCTATCAGGCATGTCTGAGCAGCCATGAATGATCAAGCAGTCACGCCGAGAATACTGTTCCTGCTTGTCCAGCTGTTCTTCAAAGTTTTGTATGGCAGAAGATATGCCACTAATCTTCTTGGCAAGGTCATCTATTCGTTTGTCTAATCGTTCAACAGCATTTTTTTTAGGACCTGAAACAAAAGGGACAGGATTAGTATCAGTTTTAGATTCAGAATTTATGTCACCACGCACTGACCTTTGAGAACCTTTTGTTCTTCCTTGATTTGAGCCAAGCTGTTCAACACATCTGTCATCATAACTCTCAAGTCTTCTTTACCTCCCATTGCAGTACCGTAATTAATAGTAGACTAGTTGAATAAAGATTTAATGGTAGTTTTAACACAGACTTCCTAGACACTCATTTACCTGAAACTTATTCAAATAGAATGACTTGTAGAGGTTATTGACGCAAGGCCGGTTATCGAGATTGACAGAGTGAAATTTCCTATTGTTGAAGTGTTGTTGCCATGGAATTATTCCATTTATTAGGTGACGGAGATACTTTGAAAATTGCTACATTGAGGAATAAAATCGAGACAGAAAGGAGTTGTTACTACAGTAAACAAAATTTTTACTCATGTTGTATTTTGTGATGTGACAATTTTCATTACTAATAAGACTTGTTTTTTATGCTTATGAAGACTTTACATTAAAAAGCTGGAATAAAACTAATTGTACAGCATAGCCTAATGCTTTCATAAATCAACACTTTTTTCTTTTGAGTATTAGCAAAGCAACTTTTCAAAAGTTGAAAGTATACATTTCTACAACCTCTTCTTGTAACATCATATTTCAAAAAGCAGAGTCTCTTTACTCATAATCAGAAGAGTATTGTTTGCACCGAATTTAAGTGAATGCAACCTGTTATCGATACAGACCTGTTGTTACATATATAAGTTATATGCCGCCATATAGGTTTTATGTGCTTTGCTCCCAGCACCGCGTCTAGTTTACTTTCCATTTGCTGAGCAAATTTTAGAATGTTTTTTTGGAAAAATTATGCGTTACAATGTTAATCTTACCTACCAAGTGGTGTTTAATCTCTACTTTCGTTTCACAGAGGACATAACCCGTTGCTGCTGTTTATTGAATGTTAACTGCTTCATATTAATACATGTGATTAAAGTATTTATTCATCGACAACATCAAGTGGGCTAATTCTGAACAGCGTTTTCTGAACAAGCAGATTCTAAGCTGTCAATTTTTTATCCCTAAGTAAGAAACTAGCAACAGAATTTTTTTTTTGCTACAAAGTTTTATATGTTGTGGCATTGATCTACAAGAAAATTGTGCAACGTAGCCTAGCCTTGTAGCCTTTGGTAGCTGCTGTCAGAAAAACAAATTTAAAGTTGGTATAGAATCTTTATCCTCGGACTGACGAAGCCTCTGATAGGTTATTCCAAGTAGAGGCTTCTGACGCTTTGACCGCTTTTTTACATACTTGTAGTGGATTTTGACGCAGAACCGGTTACCGAGATTGGCAGAATGAAGTTTCCTATTGTGAAGTATTGTTGCCGGAGAATTATTCCATTCACTATAGGTGCCAGAGATACTTTGAAAATTGCTACGTTGAAGAATAAAATCAAGGAAAAGTAGTTGATAACACTATGTAACAAAAAAAGAAAAAAGTTTTGTCCTTGGGAAATAATTGCTATTTTCTGTTTGATTTTGCCTAACAAATACAAAAAATCTTTATTATACCACAATAACTTCAGGTTTGTGTTCCTCAGATTAGTTTGAATTTTTTTCTCATTTCTCATGAAAATAGGCATAAACATAACGTTGAAAATTTACTGTCAGCTGCTTCCAGCAATAGTTACCTAATAATGGGTATTATTAAGTAACAATTGGATTCTGTTTGCACACAAAGCCTTGCAAGGTTTTGCTTTTGTGATGAAACAAAAAATGCTGAGCAGTTTTGCAGTCGCATACTTTTCTTGAGCAATTTATTAACATTTACTGCTTTGCGAGATGCTACCCTACACGGTGTGTTTGTCTTTCTTTAACTCCACGTTACTGGTGAAAAGCGCCCTTACTACCGTCATAAAAAAGATATAAATGATAGTGTCAGAAAATTTTCATTGACATAGCCTACAAATCCAAAACCAGTAGGCTACTATCTTTATAAGTTCACTGCTGAGTCACTCATTTCTACAATAGAGCAATGGGACTTAATTGGATGACAGTGTTCAACTTAGTTTACAAAGAAGTTTTTCAGTGTTCTACACATTAAAGACAGTTTATGCTACTGCCATGATATTGAAAACTTTTTCAGGCTAAATAGGTATTTCCTGCAATCCTTGAGTGGAAGCTCTTCACCGACAGCTCATCTAAAAGTCTCACAGCTGTATTGTTGAGTAACACAGACAAGTGTCCCTCCATTCTTCCGGCTTACTCAGTTTATATGAAGAAAGAATATTAAAACATCAAAATCGTGATGAGTGCATTGAAGTAGGACCTCTACAATTGGGAGGTTGTTGGTGATTTCAAGATAATAGCCTTCATTATGCCATACAAATTAGCCTTCATTATTCTTCATTAAAATATACAAATAGCCTTCATTATGCCATCCAGTGGCGCAATCGGTTAGCGCGCCGTACTTATAAACAGTTAAGGAGTAATGCGGAGGTTGTGAGTTCGAGCCTCCCTTGGAGCACGTTTTTTGGCGTATTGAGTGGCGTAGCGGTCAGTGGAGTGGTGCCTCACTCCACCGGCCCGCGTTCAATACTCGGTGCGTCACGGGAAGCCTCACTTTACTCTTAAAATTCATATTTGCATACTTCATTATGATGTCCATACAAATCTTCAATATATCAGCTAAAGTTATGTAAGCTAATAAAGTTATAGTAGGGGGGTGTGTTATTTGACGAATTTCACGATGGCAACGTGGTACGGTGCTTAAAATATGTGGAGTAGTATCAAAATCCGGAATAAAAAAACAATTATCATATTGGACCACCCTAACCCCCATGTACATGCCCCCTGAAAAGGGGGTATCCATAAATTCACCAAAATATGAGTTTTTAAGCCTTTTCACCAAACGACGTGTATTTTGGCGGTATTTATGGTGCTCCTATAGGGGTTTTCGGAGTCTGTGAGTTCAAATATGGCATTAGAAATTACCTCTAAAAATCCAATATAATGGTAATCCAATATGGCGGCCAAAATGGCGCTTAGAATGGGTACTTTCGTAAAGTTTAACCAAACATAGTCATGTAATATGTCGAATTATAGGTTTTCGGGGGCGTAGAATACGAATTCATGATTATTTCAAACAAAAAATAAGCTGATAACAACATATTTTCAAACTTATGATGTATATGTAATTTAGTATAAAACACAGTATTCAGCTCTTTGTTAGATTCATGCCGTCAAGAACAGAATTTAAATCAGTCATCGTAACATCCGCTTTGCAACTCAAATTACTCAGGTAAGCTTTCAGATTGGCCCCATAAGCAGAAAATGGCAACTTTTTATGGTCTTTCAATAAACGAAAAATGTCACTTTGTTTTGGAACTGAGAGTGCAGTGTCACGGGCGTATCTGATCTTGAGGTATAACCGCTTCTGTTTCTCAATCTCTGTTATATTACTATTTAGAATCTCATCCACATCAGAGTCCTTTGTAAAAGGACCGCCTTGTTTTTTCAGTACCATGAGTATCATAAACAATTAACTGTAGCAAGCCAGCCATCTTCAGTCTAGTGCATTGGATACCGCCAGACTTGTAACAAAGGACTTGCAGGACTGGTGAGCAAATACTGGTATTACCCTTAAATCGTGGCAAGCGTTAGAACAGATGATCCTTACAGTTATTGAAGAATACAAAGTAAGGAAGAGTAAGAGGAATAGGTCAACAGATACAAAGCCAAAAAAGGGGAGTTTTTGGCAAACACGAGGTAGACATTTTGGACTGGAAACAGAGCTTGGTAGACGTTTTCTGCAACTGGCTTGTAGACACCACATCCATGAGTTGATTGGGGGGCATCTTGCTCAATTGTGTATAGCCCAACCACATGATCCAATGAACAGCTGTTCAAGCAACTGGTGAACAATTGGAGCGAATTGAACCACAACTATATACATTGATCGAGGTGACTGCTCCATAAAGAGAGTTGACAGGCTATATACATAACATCATCACCTTCCTTCAGGCATGGATCGAGAACAGCACCAAGGAGACTCTTCAACACGACTACCTAGAGGTGACAGAACTAACACTGCTGTTTCTTGGAGGGATCGTCCCTGCTAGTCGGAGATCCATTACCATCAAAACTCCTGGGGCATTCCACCATGCCCGTTGGATTAGCAAAACTTTGTACACGTTTAAGGTGGCACTCTTCCGATGCCAGCTTGGAATGTGTATGCACCCGAAGAATTGGAAGAAATCACCACTCACCAGTCTTGCTGTATTCTTGGCAATCTTTTACACGAAAGCGTAGTTAACGTGCAGGAGTGCTGCTGATGCACCGTCGAATGACCTGGTACTAATGAAGAACCCCCTCAAGGCAGAGGCCAGTATCAGCAAGGACCCAATGATGTGGCCTGCCAAATTTCTCTCCTTTGTTGTTCTGGCCAGACAGAATCTACAAAACCATATATGGTATCTCTCAGAGAGATTGGTCTCTTTGGCACTCTTCTCAGAACGAACATCATCTGACAAACAGACGATGAGAAATGCTATGCTGATTGCTGAGGTACCATAACTCGACAGACAGTACACAGACAAGAAAACAAGAGATGCCAGCCTCATCAATTGGACACAAAAGCCCTCAAAGACTTCATTGGACATGACTCTTGGAGCATGTTTGAGCTCTTGAATATTGACTCCAGCTTTGTCAAGCTGCCCGTTGCACAATGGACCACCTCAGATAACTACCGTCATGGCAAGAAAGTTGTGGCCAACCTCCATGTTGTCCATGACGCAGCAAAGCGGGCATTGGGACTCACCACAGATTTGAACAAAAATAAAGCGTCCAAATGTGAAGAGCAGCTCGGCTCCAGGCACTATACAGAGTTGTGAAGGGTGTCCGAGAGAAGCTGCATGGACTGGCAACGTCATCTGAGGTTGTGACAAAAAAGTCACTGGCCTCCATTTTGTACAGTTGAGACTAATATGAATGTTTATTGTATGAGTTTGTATTGTGTACTGAAGTTACTTGGAAGTAATTGACTTCCATTGGTCAACAGGGGCATGTAGCTTTAGCAAGTACCGTGAAGCGCCTACAACGTAATGACAGAGCCATGGTAAGATGGACCTGCCTGGTCAAACCTGAAGACAACATCCAGCTGGAGACTCTGCTATCAAAGCTCAAATTAAAAGATATCAGTGAAGTCCTCCAATTAGGCAGACTGAGATGGCTTGGTCACGTTGAGCGCAGCTCAAGCTGGATCTCACAGGTCAGATGTGTCAACACCGCAGCACAGCGGGGTCAAGGTAGACCAAAACTTTCTAGGGAAGAACTTGTAAAACGTGACCTTGTAGCCCTTAACATGGACTTTGCCAACCCAATAAATCGCGAGGTGTGGAGGGGAAGACTTCGTTCTCGACAGACAGATGGACAGGCCACACCCTCGACATGAGGATTAATTCATGGCCTGTATAATCAAAATTGGTTGATGATGATGATGATGGTACATTTCGGGATAACTTATTTTCATTTTGTTCAATAATTGACCATAACTGTGAAGAAAATATGTTTTTTTATTTAAAAGTGGAATTAATTTTTTCATAGACATCGTGTATAATATGTTCCATGCTCTTTGGCTGTCTTTTTTGCATATTTTGGTACCAAAATGAGCCCTGACAGTCATTCACAGCCTGAAAAATCACCACTTTAGTCAAGTTGTTGTCTTGCCGGAAACGGTTGCTATGGTAACGGACTGTCTAACCGTAAGATATCATTGAAAAATAAAAATTTTATCATGGGTTTGCTCCTGATACCCATTCACAACTTTTAAGTGACTTACAACTTCCTAGTATAAATTCTTAAAAATAATCCCTTTTTTGGCCCAGCCTAGTAAGAGTATATTGCAAAACACAATGCAAAATAACAAGCATAATTCATCAGTATGAACATATATAAATACTCAGTTAATTTCATTGCGCATGCCAGGAAAGAATAAGCCTACTTTTGGGATCAAATTCGTTTTCTACGCCCTCGAAAACTTATAATTCGACATATCACACAACTATGTTTGGTCAAAATTTACAAAAGTACCCATTCCAAGCCTCATTTTGGCCGCCATATTGAAATACCGCCATATTGAAAATTCTTAGGAATTTTCTAATGTCATATTTGAACACACAGACCCCGAAAAGCCACATAGGAGTAAGATAAATACCACCAAAACGCAAGTATAGTGGGTGAAAAGGCCAACAATCTCATATTTTTCTGAAAATAGGGGTACCTTTTATTCAGGGGGCATGTACATGGGGGTTAGGGGGATCGTATGTCGAATTTTCATGAATATTCTAGATTTTGATACTGCTCCACAAATTTTTAGCAGCGTACGGTATGAATCGACAATTAACACACCCCCCTAGTTATAGCCTATATATGTTTATTTGTTTTGTAACATTTTTTATTTTTTTATTTTCCCTTTATATCTTAAATTTTTCTGAAGGTGTTGCGACCGTGCCAAATTTTTTTCAACTCAATAACTTACTTCGATCACAAGCACGTTTTAACGTTCGCGTTTTGTCGCTTCTACCTTTTTCTTGACCTTTGCTATGTTGACGTGTATTGTTTTGATATGATGATCAGAAATAAAAAACAACTGAACTGAACTGAACTGATGCCGCTTCAGGGTAGTTTTATCAAGTTTCAATGCTGTCTTTGTCTCTGGGATAGCAGAAACACAGCTTTTCACTACAAGAAGAGGAATTGCCTCCAAGAACCAGCTATGAAATTGGACCTTATAATGTAAAACGACAACCTCTGGTGTCTGAAGTTTAACAGACAGCTTGGACCTGTTTCATGTCTGCAGTTAACAGATTTTTAGGCAATCACAAGACAGAGAATTACAGGGTGCTTTTTGATCAACTCAGAGATGCGTGTTACAAAATGGGATGCAGGATGTCACTGAAACTACACCCACTACATGCTCACCTTGATCAATTCAAAGATAAAAAGGGCGACTCCTCAAAGAAACAAGGTGAAAGATTTCCTCAAGATATCAGGTTTAACGCTATATAAAGGCCAGTTGGCCTACAATGAAAGTATGATGGAGGACTACATATGAACCGTTTACGTGAAAGAAAACTGATATATTATCGCTAATCTCAAAAAAAAACATTTCTTTATAATTATGTTATAAGTTGTAAGTGCTTTACGTGATGACGTATAAATTTGCTCTGTAATAATTTTGACCAAAGGTCTGTAGCAGGGTATTTAGGCCTTCAGGTCTTCTATCGTGTTTGTAGCCTAAATTAAAATCGCGTTCTATACATGTTTTTGTCTTGTTTATGTATTTAAAAAATCTCTGAAACAACGTTCATCGTCATTATTTTAGAATGACAACACAGACAACAATAAGTAATCTTAGATTTAAATTCTTTATATTGATTTAATAAGATATAGCGGGAGCCAGTGCATTAAAAAGGCACAATTAGCCAGAAAATCCAATAAATGAATCTCATTAAATTGTATGATAAAGGGCAAAGTATTGCCAATAATGAAGTTTTATTAATTCTTTAAGACTGTTGCTGCTGAAAAGTAAAATAATATATTACCATCATCACGCCATACCACTGTTGGGATACATCATAAATCTAGCAATTGATCTGACAAGTAATATCTCTTACTACTTGCTGATAAGTTGTAATTTTGTTTCAGAAAGCAGATTTGAAGCTGCAAGTTCGATGGCGATTTAACCTCATCAACGCGTGAACGTCCAACACGTTTATTCAACTCCCATTGATTAGAAGACACAGAGTTTAAAAGATAGATGAATCCAACTGCGCTGCAATAAACTGTCGGTCTACACATATGGAAATATAAAACATTATCCTAAAAGACAGTTTAAATGTAATCTTGCGTTTTTTATCATTCTGTTTTTTTATGTTGTACATTTAAGACAATTTTTCTACTCATATTGATTGGGAATTTATTGATAGTAGTTATCAGTCTATTTATGAACATAGCTGTAGAATGTAGATTGTAGAACATAAATGTAACATCATAATAGACTGCTATGCTGAAGAGTTCATTTTTTACAAACGAAAAACTTAGATTAAAAGTTCATTTTAATGTTTTTTGTTTGAGACATCATTGTGGACTTGAGCAGCACTGGCGCCCTCGTCCTTGGTATGGTATTTGATTCATTTGAATAATATGTTGAGCAAAGTTGGTTGGTGACTTAATATTGTTGCACAATGCTGACAATGAGAATAAAATAATATGCAACAATGAAGCAACAAAAAATTCAATTTCAAAAACGAATGACCAAATAAATTGTGTGTCAAATTTTATGAAAATGAGTTGCTAAAGCAAAAAACATAGAACTTTTTCGTGGGGTGTAAAAAAAACTGTCTGATGAAACTACGTTAAACAAAACAATAATAGCCTATACTTGTACTACTAGGCAGAAACAAATGTGGGCTTATGGAAGGCTACAAAATTTGTATTTATAACTATTCTCATGTTCTCTTTCATGTGAAGAATTGCATACTTTTTATATATGTTATGAGCATTTTTAATTCATTTTTTATCAGCCTTTTTATCAGAAATATGAATGTGGTAAGCTAATTTGCGTGAGAACATAATGTAGGTTTTGAATTTTGACATAAAATCAAATGTGCTTGTGGCAGGTTATTACGGTTAGCACCGAGGGTTATTACATTTAAGGGCTGTATCATACTTTTCCCAATACTCAGCTATAGTGCAAAGACAAATTTATCTTACGAATTTTCATTTTATGTATATTGCAGATTTAATTCCTGATGCGGACACACGTACGTGTCGAAAACGTTTGAGTTTATTTTTAATTATGTCATATTTTGTGTGTAAAAAAAACAAAGTATGTTAAACCCGGTAAGGTTACTCTGTTTTATTTCTTTATTTTTCAAAGATAATGGTACTTCTC
This sequence comes from Aplidium turbinatum, assembly GCF_918807975.1. Taxonomy (NCBI): domain Eukaryota; kingdom Metazoa; phylum Chordata; class Ascidiacea; order Aplousobranchia; family Polyclinidae; genus Aplidium; species Aplidium turbinatum. Next base: position 18,958,958 of record NC_137484.1, on the reverse strand, counting down.
TCCTGATTTTGTTTACGGTTCCCAAAAGACTCGTTTGCATTTATTTTAGTTGAGTGACTAATTTCACAGAAGTAAAATAATTAGCAGTGGTTACATTTCTTCCTTTATTCAGATAAGGGCCCATGGGTTGCATTACAACAAGATCAAAAACGCGGTCAATTGCGGAGCGTGTTTTGTCCTTTCCGACATAAGGAAAGCCGCTTATCAAATATTTGCTTTCCTTGTCTACTGCTAACCAATATTTTGCTCAAACTTGTCTGGCTTTGATGCCATAAATTGGGTGAAAGGGCATCTGGCTTTGCTAGGGAAAACCTGCTCGTCCACTGTGATAAGAGCTCCAGGTTTATAAGATGTTTAGCAGTTATCTACAAATCGGTTCAAGACTTCCGAAAGTAGAGAAAATTTGTCGGTCTGTAGCCTTTGTGAACGATTTGATCTTACAATATATCAAAACGAAGGAACCGGAGAATTTCACCGAATCGGTTTCTGGACATAGCGCTTTTGCATAATGGCACACCCCATCTTTCACCACAAAAATCATGCAAAGGTAGATCATATTTTCCTGCAACTCCGGCGCATACATGACAGCGATGGAAGCTTCCAATTCTTCATCAGTAAGAGCAAACGTATGGCTTTGTAATTGGCGATACGCTTCTGCAACGGCGCATTGGTAATGTGTTTGCGAATAAAGTTATCGACATGAAGACGCCATGCACTTGCAAGGCTGCCAGCTAACACATTTCTTTTTGCATAAGGCGTAGGCCTAGAAGCTTATCTCAATACGTTCTGTTGTGAACGTTTTCATCCAGAATAATCACCAAGAGTTATTTGATTCCACTCCGTTCCATCTGGAGTTGTCACTAGTATGCTTCTATTCTCAACAGCATTATCAACATCTGGAGAAGGAAGTTCACTTTGTGAAGTGTCAGATGCCAACTCAATATTCTGATCTATTTCCTCTTCATTGTGACTTACATTTACTGCAGAATCAGTAGGCTATCATCTATCACCTGAAGAGCTTCGGCTGCTTTACGTTGATTTTGAATCCGACCTCGTTTAGGAGGGCGAACAGGCAAACGAGGACCAGAATTCAAACTCCATGATGAGCCCTGCTCAGATTCGTCACTGGAAGTAGAATCTAAATGTTGCTCAGGAATATATGAGTCGTCAAATTTAGATCCACTGTCTTCACACTCAGATACGTCATCAGGAATATTACGGAAGTATTCAAGAACTTCGTCTCTTCCAAAACGTCTTCTTCTCGACATAACTGTATTGCACTAGACTGTCTACTGCTGCTGGTTAGGAAAATACAGAATGAGTGAAAAAGCGACAGCCAGTACTTTGAGACATAAACAGAAAAACTGAGCAGTCGAATAGAGAAAAAAATCTGGTGATAATGTCTACTATCACAAAAGCTTAGCAGGTAGTCAAAATGAATACATTGGACATCGAGGAAAGTTTGGGTCATATGACCCTCAAACAAATAGATTTCAAAGTGTTAATTCGATATCCAATTAAGTTCACCGATTGATTAAAAGTCACAACTGGACAGTGACCTGAAAATAACAACAAAAAAGATGTGTGAAATTTCACATCTTCAAGTAGTCATTTTGACGACCGTGGGCATTCTAGTGACAAGCAGGGCAAAATATGCATTTGTAATACTTAAAGACTTAATTAGAAAGAAACCACAGTAATGGAAATATGCTACTTTATACGTAGCCTATTGGAAACAAAACAAAAAAAATTATTCAGTATGATGGGTGCGACTGCTTTCTACTACAAAGCAAGTCTAGCCGTTGCTCAATGTTTGTTACTGCTGGTCTCAAGGCGGTTTCAATGTTGCTTAGTATGGAACGGTAGCCTATTATCTTGCGATTACCGTCAACTTTGAAAACGTTGACTCACAAACATGTGGAGCCAAACGGCAGGAGTGCGGTTACTGCTAATAGTAGATATTCCGCTCTAACGAGCCAAAAAGTGTGAAGCTTTTTTCAGAATATTCAAATTGCAACTTAAAGTCAGAAAATAGATCAGCGAGTTATTCCTGAGATTTTGGAAAGAAATGCTCAGTACTTTGTTTTTATATTGCAAAAGGGTTTTGGATCCAATCTAATTTGGCATTGTCTAATTCTTGAAGAAAATACTTCTAAAACAGTTTCAACAGATTTGGCAAATGATCGATAACCACAGTCTTAACGTTTGGTTCCACATCATTGTTAGTCAAAAAATCTTCAGTAGATGAGAATATTTCACAAGAATCATTTTCAATCTCTTCTTTTCAGACGTTAAATTTTTTAACAAACGTTTCAATTTTTCATTTCAATGTAAAAACGTTGGTGTTTTTTCCTTAGATAGATAAATTAAGTTCTTTCAGTTTTTCAAGCAAATCTCACAAATAATATAATTTTAAAAGCCAGATGTCGTTGCAGAAATGATGGACCGAGAAGTGAACAGATCAAGTCTGATTTTTTTTCGTTGGAAAAACCACGACTTTATTTTTCAAGGTTAATAATCTCTTTAAAGCTTTGGTTTTGTGAGCCACCTTACTTCACAGTGCAGTAATAGGAATTTAAACTCTGAACTTTAATTACAGTACGTTTCACCATATAAACTTGCAAAAATACGGTTATGGCGTGCGCGACTCTTATAATAAAGTTAATAATTTCTCAGCCTCAGCATCTTGCACTACAACCTTTCGATAAGAAGATATTTTTTTAGCTATTAGGGTCTCGCAATGAATCACAGCCTATGATGTATAAATGCAATATGTGTACCACTTGCAAATCGCACTTTTGCATGAAACCCAGCTGTATGAATTGTCACTGCAGCAGCTCCATCAGTACACTGTACACAAACCAACACAGTCCTTCCAAAATAGCCCTACTTCCGTGAAAAAATCGTCGAAACCGTCACCGTTCAATTTTTTTAATCAGTTATCTATTGATTGGACTAGTTTTCTTTTTCAATATCCAGCTAGTAGCATGCAGCACTCAAGCTAGCCCACTATACCAGGGCTTGGCCTATTTACGCAAAATCTACAGCTCAGTTAAAAATAATTTTTTGAACAGTTACATCAATTTTAACAACTGCGTTGTAAAATAAACGTCTGAAAAGTACCATAGGATAATATGCAGTACTTTATGTAAAATTGGTGTACTCTCTGCGACCCTTGAAGTTCGTTACGCGATCCTGCAGGATCCGTTGCGGGGTCACGACCCCCAGTTTGGAAAGCCCTGGTCTAGTACAATAGCTTTGCTATTTTTGAGAGCATCAAATCTTGCTTTAAGTTCGTATGATGAGAAGGGTGTTGTCAAAACAGTATTTTCAGTATATTCCATATTCTTATTTTAGTTCTGGGGATTTTTCTGTTGGCCTTCCATTTTGTAGTAACTGGTAGGCAACTTTATTAGCCGTGACAGGATAATGTTGCTGTTTTGGCTTTACTGGATCATTTCTTAATTTTCTTATTAGACTCCATGCCTTCTTGCTGTTTTTTGACATATCGGTTGGTTCGATGGTGTTTTGCCATATTCGTTGCCGTTCATGGCATGAGAGAGGTACAAGGTGTGGGCCTAAGTAGTCGTAAGGATGGGCATAAGAAATTTAAAACATGAGCATAACCGATATAAAACTTGGACATGGGAGATCGAAAACATGGACATTGGGGTTTCAAAACATGGGCTTAAAATATCCAAAGCATGTGCATAGGAAATCCAAACCCGTGGTCATAAAAAGTCTAAAACATTGGGATATAAGATATAAAGTATGGGCCTGGAAGATCCAAAAATGGGCATAAAAGATCAAACCTGACCCCTGGCGCAAGAATTACTTATATATCTAATGAAATTGTAACAGAGATATATGGTAGCTCACATCTGTTTTTGTTTTTTGTTGTTATTATTATTACGTTCTCCAGCATGGGCAAGCCGGTAATTCTACAATACGAATCTCGATAATTTTGCAACCAAACAGCTTAACGTTATTATTTCAAGTGTTGCAACTTGCTTCGCTGTTGCTTGCAAAAAACATTTCATCGTGTAATTATCTAATCCCCTTAATATTTTCCATGTAACATCCCATGTGGTAGTCTACATTTATATTTTAATAATAAACTTTGAAAATTGATTATGCTTCTTGTGTATTCAAACCTTGATTTCAACGCAAAATTTAACTATTGCGTGTTATCAGAGATGGGCAAGATCACCAGTATTGGTGATCTTGAAGATCAAGATCAAGATCACCAAGAATAGGTGATCTTGAAGATCAAGATCAAGATCACCAAACTATGTGATCTTGAAGATCAAGATCAAGATCGTGATCTTGAAGATCAAGATCACTTTCAAGATCACTTTTTGTGTAGGCTACTTGAAAAAAAATGAAGTTTTTGATCAATGATGTTGCAAAATGAATTACAATGAGCAACCTGGGTAAAGGTATATAGTTGGTATTGCTAACTTTTACTTTTTACTACTCGATCGCTAGCCTAAGAATTGTAATAAGTTAGTGACTGTTGCTATTAGGCCTATCAATTGTTGACGTAGTTTGCGTAGAATCGCAACGTCACACCCAAAGCCAAGGTTAATTACAGTAGTTTTGAAAAAGTCGCAAAATTTGCAATTAGTTTTATACTTTTTTATTTACAATAAATAAATAAAAATAAACTTTGAACAGCATCTTTTTTACCAAATTTTTGTCTGGTTCATGTGGGAGTTTTTATTCGTGTTACTAAGTAGTTTTAACTTTCACTGTATTATGTCAATGTTTATGGCACCATTTACCCATCTGGCAACATTGATAGTGTTGTCTGCTATCAAAAAAGTTCAGAGGTTTGCGGTCCGACAAACCGCTCCATACTCAAACCCTAAACAAGTCTTGGTCTGGTTGATTTGCTGCAATAAACCACTTCACATGACCAAAGTTTGCTAGAATCCAGATTTTTTAACACCGCCATTCTAGACTTTTGAAACATCTAAAATTGGGTCAAAAAAAGCAAACATTTCTTTAAAATTCGCACTTGGAAATTGTGAACAAAATTAAATCATTTTTTATTATGCGTCAAAATAAAGTACACGGAAGTTGACTTCTTTATTATGACCAACACAGAAAACTTTTTCAATTTTGAAATGGCAACACTGACTAGGTTAGATGGAGACTTTAAATCGTCTTTTGTTGGGCACATATCATATTAACAGTGGCTTAATGTTAGTAGTTGCCACTAACTTCTTTGTACAGTACTAGTTTTAAAAAAATGCCTCCATCTAGGAAGTAAAATTCAATTTTAAAGTGATCTTGATCTTATTGTTCTTCAAGATCAAGATCACACAAAAAAAAGTGATCTTAGATCAAGATCAAGATCACCAAAAAAAAAGTGATCTTGAAGATCAAGATCAAGATCACGATCTTGATCTTCAAGATCACTTGTGATCTTCAAGATCAAAATCACGCCCATCTCTGCGTGTTATTCTGTAAAAGAAATATCTTGTACTAAAAACGAGTAGCATGCGTGGTAAACACCACATGTGACAAAAGCCTATGAGGAACGACTCTTGGCCAAAATTGATTTTAAAATTTATATTGATTTTTTTTTGTACAGGATTTTCAAGGTCATCAAATGTTTGCGGAAACTATTTCGATAATTTGATATTGATGCTGGATAATTTATTGTATTTTTATAGCGTTTTCTACAGTGTATTTTTATCACTTTCTTGAAATGTGGTTTTACTCTCTTTGCCTTACAACAAATTAAATATTTGCTGTTATTGAGGAAGGTGGTAGTATCAGTGTTCTTTTTTGTGTAACTGCTTTGCTAAAGTTTAACATACACAACTGCACACAGAATGATGGAAACAGCTATTGAGATTATTTTATAGCAGTGAATTTATATACTCGTTTAGGTGTGAAGAGTTAGAAGGAATGATCAATAGGCTATTAAATGTCATGGTGTGCAGTTACCAAAAGAAAACAGAAAGTTAAAGGAAGGCCGACATCAGAAGTTGGCATGTCCCAGCAATCGATGAGTTGAAATATGTTTTTCAAAGCTTGTGAAAGTTTGAGAGCGATTTGAAAATGGTTCGGAAAAGAACTTACGTATAAAAAGTTAGCAGGCCGTATTGTAAATAAAACTGGAGAAAAAAATTACAATTTTAGAGTTACTGCAAAACAACACATAAAAAAACTTTTGACAGTACAAAATACTTTTTTTTTCGAAAATACATTTCGAAACTGAAGCCGGAGCGAATGTATCAAACATGGTATGAATCCTTTAAATCTTTTTAAAGGTCAAGTTGTTTCATGGCAGTGATTACCAAACCATGGGTCGTGGTTTAAATTTTGTCCCATGAGGGCAACGGAAGAATGGAAATCCGGCCGAAAAGTATTTGATTACAAGAAAATTACAAGAGAGTAAAAGCATGACGAGCTTACAAGTCGACCGCGAAAGTCATTTCAGCAAAACATTAGCAAATTTTGGTCATTGCAAAGAAAGGTTTAACACTATCTGTAGCAACACAGGACTTTATGAGGACGCCCCACCCTAGTAGTGAAATACTTCACATAAGGAAATATGCTAGAAATGTGAATTTTTTTTACTTTTAGTTTTTATTCTTTTCGAATTTTCTAAACCTAAACTGGTCATTTTTCTACCTTCCTGCCCTTCACAATAAGCATTTCGTCTCAGGTGGCTAGACATTTTTTTGTGCAATGCTAGTAGTTATATATATGTTAATGTTAGTGCAATTACTTTGAAATGCAAAAACGCCTAACAATAGCTTATATTTATGAGAAAAAGTAATGTTTTGTTTAGTTTAGCATTACTGTATGTTGTAATTAATAAATTTCAATTTTAAAATTATTATTGGGAAATTAGAATAAAAACCGACCGACTTTCCGACGTTTTTTCATTAAATTTCAATGAATTTATTCGGTAAAAATTAATTTCTGTACGCACAATACACATGGCTATTATCTTGTAAAATATTTTGGCTCTGTGGTTTTCATAGCTCCCGTTATTAGCAATTTATTAGCACGGGCTAAGATAGCTCGTGACGTGCTGTCCACGTACGAAAACAGCTCGTATAAGAAAGGTTAAAAAATCATTGGTTTGTCGCAACTTTCTAGCTCTGTTTCCAAGTCAAAAATGGAAACAATGATTATATAACTTAATGTAGGCTGACAGTTCTGTTGTCGATTTTACTTATTAACCTAGATGCTGTCACTATGCTAAGTACTCTGTATTCAGTAGCTTATTAACATCTTTTTCGGTTTTGCGCACACTCTAACTTGGTGTTTTATTGCTTCTACATTTCATTTCACTAGATTCGGATTATGTTGTGACAAGTAGCCTACTATTTGTTGCAATCACAATCAAGGTGCAATGCTTCGCGATGGCTTGCTTTGTATCTTCAACGAATGTGCTATTTTCATTATGGAATTCTGGTGCGTTGTGTTATTGTCGGTTATGACCTGAAGTAACCTCTGATGACGAAATCTGTATTATGTAACGTGTTTTCTGGAATCATTTTCCCTACGTGACCTTCTATAAGCTTCTGTTGTTTACCTTTTAAATGCTACGTGACCGAACGATGGTTCTTTATGATGTAACCTTCTCGAAGTTATTGGACTGAACAGCCAACTATAAATAGTGGTGTAGTTTGTGTAATGTTTATTCTAAGATTATTCTGAGATTATTATTATGGGAGTTGTATTATGATGAGTTGGTGATGAGAGTTCATTATTGTAGTAGTAGCAGTTGTTAATAGACGCAAAGATTATTGTTGATCGAGAGTGGAAGTATTGAATACGAGTACTGTAAAGCAAAGTTGATGCTAATATAATTTCTGATTGAAATTAGAATCGTATGAGAAGCTGTGAGTGGATCACGTTAAACTCGATCAATAGTCGCAAGCATTGGAATCTATTGCTGTTTACTATTACTTTGATTAATTGTTGGAAGTGGTGAACCATTCGTTGGAGTCCTTCAAGCGTTTTTATATATCATTTCACCAGTAGAACTATCCGTGAATTTAATTGACTGCTTTTCGGTTTGACCCATTAAACTACGTCATTGAATCTTTCCAAGTCTTTTTCCTGGTAAGAGATAGAAAGAAATCGTGACAAGTAGCTTATTAACATCTTTTTCGGTTTTGCGCACACTCTAACTTGGTGTTTTATTGCTTCTACATTTCACTAGATTCGGATTATGTTGTGACAAGTAGCCTACTATTTGTTGCTTTAATAGTCAGACATGAAAATAAGCTAAACTGCAGCAAACCAGATGGCAACGACGTTTCTTTTAGTATTATGGTGTCTCCCCCTATCTTTATACGGCTGTAGGCCACAACCTGAAAAGAATGTAACATGGCACCAACACGGCTTCAATGAATATTATTTCAATAACAATGCTGCAAGTAGTTATAGTGAAGCTGAAGTTTTTTGTTCAAAGCACTCTGCTATGCTGGTTCTCATTCAAACTGCAGATGTGCAAAGTTTCATCAATTCAATTTTGAAAACCTTTTCTTCTCACGGTAAGCCAAAGTCCAGTAACAGATTTTGCCTTGATTCCAAAATGCTTAACGCTCAAAATGTTGTGCAGAAAAAAACAAATTTATTTGAATTGCAAGTATATTGCTTTTTTTATCAGGTTCAGCTTGCCAACTTTAAACTCATTAACGAACAAGCTTTTCATTTGATTTCAAATGTCACTAGTGGAAAGTTATTTTTTGATTTCTTGAAGTACTGTATAAGCTTCAGACGATTAAATAATAACATTTGTTAGAATTGGACAGTTTATGTGCCACGAAAATTAGATATTGTTATTCAGGCAGGCTTGATTATCATACAGTTCCACTTCACAATTCTCAAAGTCAAATTCTCAATAGATTACTTCATCGGCTTGAAGCGTGTGCTGAGCATCACTGGTACTTGTAACTTCAAATGGATCGATGGAACCAGCGAATGCAATAGCTTTACAAACTGGGCGCCTGGTGAACCCAATAACGACAAAGTCTACAGCAACTGTGCAGTGATGGTCACAGAAGGCAAATGGTACGCAAAACCATGCAACATTGAAAAGGATTTCATTTGCCAAAGACAAATAGGTATTATTAATCGATAGGTTTACCTTAAGTGTTTGTTTTTGTCGTTTGTCCCAATTTCAAGCAGGTTAATAAACCAAGAATGTAGCCAAGCAAAAAGTATTAGAAAAAAAATATGTGGAGTGAGATAAATTCTGGGAGGAATTTGACGTTTTATCTGCATTCAAAAACTTTTTAACAAAAGTTCCAAAAACAATATAAATCTCCTTTGCAATATCTTTTTCAGCAACAACATCTTCGATAGCAAGAACTACATCAAGTTATACGGGGATTGTGTCTGAAAGTTTTGCCATTTCCAGCTCGATTTTCACATCAACCGCTTTGGCAGAAACAAGTTTCTCTACAGGTGAGATATTACAACCTAGTTGGCTGTGTGGTCGAGGGTTTAGAGCACAGCATCGAGTCCATGTTAGAAAATACATCGATTCAACTAACTCCTATGGAGATCATGCAGCTAGATCTTGCCAAGATTTTTCATGGCAAGTTTGAAGAAGATTGTCTTCTTTGTCTTCACTTCCGCTTAATCTAATGCAGGCCCGCAACCAGCAAATATTTTCGGGGAGGGCATTTAATATTTATCAAAGAACAAACATTAAAATGATGCATTGTGACATTGTTATGTTAATGTCCACGCCCATTGATAGAGTGTGTGGCACTACCATGTTACGGTTCAGTGGTCATAACTTATGTCAATCACGTTTTTGTTTAGTACAGCATTAAAGGAAACTAGCCTTTGTAACCCTTTCTCATTTAGCTATGATTACCCAAGGAAGAAAATTACGATAATACAGTCGGCCTAATGTGTTCAGTCGATTACAAATAAAATACAACATCTGTAGGCTACGAACTGCATTGGCACGACTGGAGTCATAAATTAATCAATAACATATATTTACATCAACATAAACAAACAGATAGCCTACATATGAATAAATTCAACACGATAATTACAAATTGCAATCCTGAAACATTTTGTTGGCTCAACAAGTTTTTATGTTTGTAGGCCCAAAGAAGTTGACTTTGCAAATGCAAAATGACATTTTAATTTAGAGCATAATGTCTAACTTTCTACTTGATTTGGCAAGTTCGTTTAACACCAATTCCGCGCTTGGAATTTAAGTAGGCTACGATGGATTTGCATGAGAGCTAGTCCAGAAAGCCTGTCCTGCCCCATAGTGCTTCTAAGGTAACTTTTCAAGCGTCGTAGACAGCTAAATGTTCTTTCTGCAGAAGCAGTTGTGACTGGAAGTGTAGCCAAAATTATCAAGAGTTTGTAAATGTTTGGATAAAACTCTTTTTGGGATTCTATTGCTGACACCGCATCAATCGCACTTGCTGGCCTTTCACTTTCAAGAATTCGTTCCCACTTAATTTTCCACCTGGCAAGTTCATCTATCATGGCTTCGCAGTCAATGTCTCCTTTGTAAAATTGTACTGTATTGTCAATGTCACTATAGGCTACCTCGTTGAAGCGACATTTCTAGGCACAATGAGTTGAATTTGGGCAGTTGTTTTAAAATGCTCATGAAATCTTCCTTGCAATTCTTGTAGAAGGCCATCTACATACGGTATGTATACAGATTGACGATAAAAATCTTCGGAACATTTGTCTCGTAGTTTTCTCTCATTGATTGACGACCAGCTTTCCTAGGTATTGTTATTGCATCTAGAAGCAGCTCTTGGGCCTTAGAATACATTGTTTTGAAATCAGCAACTGCATTTTCTCTGCAATCAAATACAACTGCTTGAACTCCGCTAATTTCCTTTGCACACTGTGTGAGGTCCATATTTGGAGATTGAAGAATTTTAGAAATCGGCAAAAGTAATCTTGAAAATCTGGCGCACACACAAAGAGATACAACAAATTTTGGAGAGAGCATAGCACATAAATATTGCGGTGCCTTGGGAGCAGCAGTTGTATCTGACCACTCTGTCATTCCTTCAAGTGTGTTAAGCACGACAGGAAACATTTCCACAAATTTTGTGACATTCTTGTGACGATCCACCCACCTGGTTTGGTTTCACACAGGCGTGTGAGTGACTTACTCCTACATGCACCCGAAATGGATTCACTGCTCTGTTGCAATGCTTTCATGCGCTTTGCTGAACCTCTAACAAATGTGGTGATGTCCTTAATTGTGCTCACGCAATTAGATATGGCAGCTACACTGGAAGCCTTACAAACAACCAGATTCAATAGGCTACGTGTGAAGCACAGTGCATATATAGTACACAGCAGTAGGGTACTGTCTTTTTACATGTGCCTGCACACCATTAACGTACCCTTTCATCGATGCAGATAATGAGGATGCCAGCTTAATTTATCGAACAAAGTCGTTAGCATGGCTTCCAACCAGCGTAGCCTACTTTCGGTTTCGATAGTCTACACTCTACACTACAGTATGGCTGTAAGTGTACGACGTACGTCTTTCTATTCATAGTACATTTCATACTGCATAGAACGCTTAAAATTTTTTAAAAAAATTTCGGGGAGGCAAATGCCCCCAATGCCTCCCCCTGGTTGCGGGCTTGATCTAATGCAAATCTTTGACCAATGAGTGTAAGCTTGGATATGACAAAAAATGCTGCTCGTTTTGAACTATAAATTTATAAGCACAATGTTTGGTATATTTGGATATATTTAAACGCTAAGCAGCATTAGCAGTAAGTATTAAAAGAATGGACACGGAATGGTGAATTAATAGTTTTTTTTTGTAAATAATGCTTGAAAAATACTTTCCCAACAATTTTTACAAAAAACTCTTTACTAAACTGATATGTGAACAATACGATATGAAATCTTGTGCTGCAAAACATTGCTAGCACGAATCCTGGTTGCATGAAAAAAGCTCAAACAAGCGTATTTGTGTGATTCAGCTGATAGCCCAGTGCTGACGTTTTGTTGTGCTCATGCTTATGCCAAGTGGTTAAGAATTTCGCTTAAATGTTCAGGAAGGCAAAGAAGCTAATCTTCGTGTTCACTGCCTAACATGTCAATGTCTTTTTACAGCAGACGCTGCGACACGCTCTTGAGCGGTGTCGAATCGGTGTTATTTTGAGCACCTTACAAAAGGGTTTTATCATTTGCCTGTAGCCTAGTTATTAACAGTTATTCTAAGATGAATCCTGCAGTGAGGTCTGTTAAGTCGTCGGGGAATCGTAAATTGTGTCTTATTACGCGTTTACAGTTGACATTGTCATACTGTCGCCATCTTTTGCAGATTTATCGCCAAATGAATCTCTGTCGGGCACGGCCGTCGTAATAATCACGATCTTAGTGAGCGTGACAGGGACGATTCTGGTTGTTGTAGGTGTGCTGCTCGTGATGAAAACGACACGAAACAATAAAAGAAAGTAAGTTGTTGATCTGATTAAGCCTTGGTCTAGCCTGTATGTTGTGCATGAGCCTATCAGATAACTAAACACATTACCAACTAAGAAGTAAACACGAAATTCACGAAGAACCTTCAGCAACCATTTCAGCCATCTTTTTTGATAAAAGTAATGATGAATCTTCTTAGTAGGCTAGATCAAATTTTTATCGCAACAATGTTTTAGCCCAAAGTTGTAATTTGAACCACTTTTTAATAAGTTTAATAAGTTCCAATGACTTTTGATTTCAGAAGCAGAACGTCCAAAGATTTTCCAGTGAACAAAAATCCTTCAAATTGTCAACATGCCACAGGTTCGTGACTTTTTCAGTAATCAGTACCATCGGATGTATTTAATACCAATTTTTAAAGTTATTTTTAAGGTATTTAAAAAGTTTGTGTTTGTCAGTTGTCATTCGTATGATATGATATATCATTGACAGTCCCACCACCAGAAATTAACACAACGCTCTATCGTCCTACATTGCCGACTTGAATTCAAAAATTAAGAGTTCTTCTTGAGTGAGTGAGAAATGAGAAAGAGGCTGCGAAAGGAATTAGAAATCATGGTTGTAGGCTACTTACATAAAAAGGACCCTAGTTCTGTTTGGAGAAACGCCACTGTAAGCATTGCAATCGCTGTCCACAACCACACAATGTAACATAACGGCGAATCTACGTGTGTATGAATCACTAGCCAGAATGCGATGAGGCAATAGGCATTCTTACAAAAACTCATTGCTTACAATCCCTCTAAATTCAATTCCCTAGATTTCTAAGCGAGACGCGGGATTACGCTAAAAGCCCCCGGTATTTGTACTAATTAAGTGGATTCCAGGATTCTGACGCGACGCCAGAGGAGCGAAGCGCGTGACGTCAGAGAGAGCTTTCGGCGTTACAGCCATCTATCTTGCACTTCAATTTTTTTTTCTAATTGCTTCGTTTGTAATGTGCTTTATGTATGATATTTTTAATGTTCTTCTGTAGCACAAGAGTTGAAAAGCATTAATTTGTGAATTTCTTTGTTGTAGCTCCAACTTTCACTTCCATTTTATGACATATCTGGTTTGATATAACAAAATTATAGTCTCCGTTTTAATTGCAAATCTGCATCTCTTCTTAAAATTTTTCTACATTTCCAAAATTACGCTTTTGCTTGACGAATTCTTCTTTTTACATCATTAATGCATCTTCCATCTTGTGTAATATGGAACCCTAGGTGTGTCTAGGTAGTGACCTGTTCCAATTATTCTCCTTCCAGCTTAATTTTTATTTTTTTGTATTTATTGCTTTTTTCTATCAACATTCTTCTTGTTTTTTTTTTTTTTTAATTTAGTTTCATTCCGTACTTTTTGCTGACTTCATTGATTTTGTCCATACTTTCCAGCAATTTTTCTTCGGTACAGTTGTCTTTACAAAAGTATAAAAAACGCATGATATTTGCTAAATTGTATCTGGGACTGAAATATTGATCTGACATTAAACACACGGGCATTTTGAAATGACAGAATACCCGGTACTCATAAACAGGTCGAGATTTCAAATAAGATTCCTCCGAAAACGATGAAGAGGTAGTTTTCAACCTAAAAAAATAATTATTTCAACAAAAAGGCTCTTAAATAGATGCAGCAGATTGAAGACACATTATACAGCAATTGAACTCTACATAACAAAGGGTGGTGTTTTCCCGTTCTCGGCACCTTAAAAAAAATCCCGGTTTCAAGCAGTCATTCCAGGTTCTAGCTCAAGAGTAATTCCAGGATTCCTCGCTAATCAGCCATTGCAAAATGTACATGTAAGACAATGATATAAAAGAAACAAAGCGATCGGCCAAAAATTATGTATCAAAAAGCTTCACTCCACTGTATTTTTTCACATTGATTCAACCTTTGTAGACCTTGAATCGACGTAAAAAGATCAGATGTGCTTGTTTAGGCAGTGTAAACTGTTATGACGTGTCAACATAACTTGTGGTACGTGACTTATCATTATCGCATTTTCTCATACCAGGATAAACTTGACAGTTGGTTAACTTGACCCCATTTTGACAGTTTTATCGCAGCTTTCGCTATTTTGATGCAAACCAGCCCTGACACTTCGTTTCTTATCATCACTAGTTTGGTTAGAACATCCTGCAACGATTTTCATTTTAGCGATAAAAGCATTATTTTTCTACATTTTGGCCAGCTATACAGTGAATGCCTGCACTCCGCAACTAAATACTTGATCCCGTTTTCCAACATGCAATTAATGTCAAACTTGATTTGATATTTCTTTCTCTTCAAAGTTCAAATAACAAACTTTAAAATTGTTCATACTATACTTGATTTCAATTAAACCAGACGTTTACAGTTCCTTGTTTGCATACAGAAGCCTCATCGGAACTACATCATGAATATGAAGAAATTCAAGATGTAGCAAAGGAAACTTTTGGTAAACCAAACAGTAGGCCTAGTCAGTGGCGAATGTGGGGTGGGATTGGGATGATCGCCTCCATAACACACAGAAAACTAACTTTATTCATGTTGTATTTGCAAGTTTGAATTAATGTACTCCTACACATCATCGTGTTTTGTTGAAACCGCCCCCTCCTTTAAGGCTACTTGCTAGATCCGCCCTGCCTACAGTATCAAATAGTTTCAGAGTGTTTCAAGCACACTACAAAAGCAGCATCCTAAGGCGCTTGCTGTGGTAAGTTCTCTGGGAGCAAAACGTGTTTGAAGAAAATTTTACGATGGTTTCCTTGAGTTGTTCAAGCAGTATCAATACATCTAATCGTCTGCAAGGGATTGGGTACTCTTTCAAAAGTGAGACAGAAGTTTGTTTTTCTGTAAGGACTGATACATACTATACTGACACAGATATCATTACAAACAAACATAATGTAGGGTGATAGATTAAACAGGCCAAACAAAAAAAGTTGAAAGGCACGACATGTGAGAGTCACTTTGGGGTATTTCGAGGTCCTTGATTCCGAAAATGCACTTTCTCTTTTTGAATTGGCTCTACTTTTTGAGATACAGCAAAATTATATTTCTTACAGTTTCCAGTACCTCTTGATTTAACTTATTCATTCGAGTCGTTTATTACATAAACTGAACAGGAAGCAGTCCCAGGCACATTTATAAGTTGTATAAACGCTATGTGGAACCAATCAAGTTGATTACAACCAAACAAACAGTTTACTGGCCTAGTAACACTCAGACTATGATGTGAAGTAATCCTGAGGATACAAGATGAAGAATATATCACTTGCGTTTGTATATTTGTCTACTTTAACACTATCAAACCTGCTAATTAGGTTATTAACTACCTACAGAATATATAGATTGTTTTGCTTAACAAATTCGACAAATCAATCTAAACAAACGCAACTCATTATTATGGTAGCCTACTGAGCGACACCCATCAAGGTACGAAGGCCTTTGACATAGTTAGTTACAGAATACAAAGTTATGTTCTTCTCTAAAGTAACTGCTTAGAATTTTATCCTTGTTACGAAAGAACGGAATCTTGGCCTCGGAGTCAAGAATGCCATGTTGATCGAGACGAGGAGCCAAGGTTTCAGCTGCCACTTTTGATATCTAGTTCTCTAACTACAGTAGGCGGTAGAGATGGTTTTGAAAAAGAGGTTTGACCAAAACATTATGAAGCTATTGAGGGTTACTCTTGGTCATGCCTATTTTAGGCCTATCTGTTGTTTCAAGCAAACTTCTACTTGAAACAAGAGGAGGCAAAGAAAAAATAAAAGTAGGAACGTCAGTGCAATGTCCACCTTGCAGGCTCCATGTAAGAATGACGTTGCAACTTACTTTGTGACGACTTGATGCGAACATGTTCACTGTAAGGAAGTAGCAATTGTCATGGTGATTTTTGTTTGGCTACTTTTTTTAGTGCTCTTTAATATATTTTTTGGTGCTGAGTTCAAAAATCCAGTTGGTTTTTTCGTACTATCGTTACTTTTTGAGATATTCAATTTTTTTGTTTTATCTGATGTAGCTGTAAGTTGCAAATTGTTTTACACTCTTGCAGTTGATTTCAACCTGACATCAAGGTCCGGTTTGGTTTTTAAGGTCATAAAGAAGGCTTGAAGATAAACGTAACATAGTTTTACAAACAGTAAGTGTCATTCAAAAATTTACTTTTGAGCAATCTTTTCTTTTATGACCGCTCTTGCCTTGCTTTACCAAACACCCAATGTGGTCTCTCAGCATTGCATTGTCCAAGCGGCCTTTATGTCGTTTTTACATTGACTCAATATCTTGGTGAAATCTCTCCTCATGCTCCTTACTGAAGTCACCAAGATTTTCTTGAAAAACATCCAGATGCGAACATAAAAAATAGTTTTTTAGACATTGAGACAACCCATGGTTTGGTAACATTTGATTTGTTTTTCCACCAACTCTTTGTAATTTCGGTCCTTTTTATTTATCAAAACTCCATCATCCACGCTTTAAAGTACTTGCCACTCTTCCATTTGTGTTTCATTCATTCTTTCTTCCAAGCTTTAGCATTGTGCTCATCTGGGGACCCACAAATATTCCTCAAATATTCCTCCTTTCGTTTTGCCAACCGATAGTCTGGGAAATATTAAGCCAATTTCTTGATATACTTGTCTTTAAAAATCCAAAGCTTTTACAAACTGTTTTACCAGACCTCAGTTGATATGAAGTGATTGCAGTAAATGGTTTTCCCAGCTTAGAAGAGACTCCCTAGTAACGTACATTTCTGGAGTTAGTTTTTCCCGTGTCGGCCAATAAATTTTCTCATAGTGCTCACCGTCAGCTCTACTACACAAGCACAAAAAAGCAAGAGTCGCCAAAATCACCACAAACATATCACTTAAACTGAGCGTAACTGATGTCAATGAGCAGTTGCTTGACATTTTCATCATCTTTTTTCATCTATATTGAATAAACAAATGAAATTGACCGATATATGTTGCCATTGTGAAGTAACACTGCTTCAGATTTTTTAAGATCCAGATCACGTATTAATTAATACAATTATTTTGAGCTGGAAAATGAGGTTCTGAGATTGTTGGTGCATATTCCGCATCAGTGTATGTATTTTTATTTGTTGCTGAGTCTTTCCTGAAGTATATTAATTTTCTATATAAAATAATGAAGAATAGTACACAGCATATAAGAAATGGAATCCAGTCTCAAAGCATATAAATCACTGTTAGTGATGCAGAGAAAAAACTAACATTTGATGGTGGGTTTGGAACTGGTAAGGCTGCAATGAATGAGGGTTTACTTGCATATGTCAAAGCTGTTCTTCCGCTGATTTTGCGATACTTCGATATGTTTATGATGCAAAATCATCATGCAAGTCTCTCAAACTCACGGAACTGCAAATAACATAACTTTTCCAAAACCCACTCAATCATCCTTCAAGATTAGATCGACAGCTGCCACAAAGTCCATGTAGTGCTCATGACTAATTCTGATTACTACTGTCCATCCCCAAATATAGTCTAGCTGTCCGAAACATGATAATGCTGACAGACAGACACAGATCGTATAGTAACCATAACCACATAAACAACCTGCAGTTTACGGAAATCACAAAAAACGGAAATCATCGTATCTCAAAAACGATCGATGATAGAAAAAACTGATAGCATTTTTGGAATCAGCGCTTGAAAATCCTACAGATACACGTAAAAAATGTAGCCAAAAAACATTTTTTTTAAATTTTGTTACGTAGTGTTATAAGTAGCCTAGAATGAGAGTTGGTGTTATTAGAAGTTGTAATCGAGATTAGAGTTGTATCAGAAGTTGTGAGTGAAGTACGTTGAAATCCATTATAAGAGTTACAGGTGTTGGAATCTAGTGCTGTTCAAGTTATATTGATTATTATTTGTTGTAAGTGCTGAACCATTCGTTAAAGTCCTTCAAGAATTTTCATTTATCATCGGATAACCAGAACTCTTCGACCATTCATTTAACTGTTTTACGTTTGATATCCCAATAAACTACGTCAATTTTTCCAAAGTCTCTTTCCTGGTAAGAGATAGAAAGAATCGTGACATAGATCTAATTGGAAAAACCAAGTACATTTTTGGAATCAGAGGCCTAGAAATACTCTAAAATGACTTTCACCGTTTGTGCCAAAACTTTTTTCGGCTTGTGTTATAAATCATGTGTTCTAGTTTAAAATGTTGACCAGATAAAATACTACACAGTACCATTGTTTTTAAAATATTATATTATTTGAAAAAAGCTTGAGTTTTTTTGTAATATCAAAATTCTAAACTATTTTGAGGCTTCGCAATGAAACGCTGCAATCCTGGTAGCGACCGTGAGTATGTTGCTATAAATAACAACTTTAGGGCCTTTAGAGTTGATTACTTTTATTGGGTATATCAAAACGCTATTAGCATATTCATATGTAGAAGAACATTGGAATCATACCATGGATCCCCATTCCCACACGTACCTACAATTCGGTGATTATTCGAATCCTATTGGAGAAGGAGAAAGTAAGTTCTGAAAGGCAGGTCATAATAATAATTCAAAGAATTAAAAGGAATGTAGCCTACACTGTAAACGAAAAAGGCTCGAAAAAGAACCTATAAGGGAGCTACTGCGAATGGGGTTCTTTTTAAGAAAAGAACCCTTTAGGGGGTTCTTGAAAGAACCTATAAGGGAGCTACTGCGAATGGGGTTCTTTTTAAGAAAAGAACCTTTTAGGGGGTTCTTAAAAGAACCTATAAGGGAGCTACTGCGAATGGGGTTCTTTTTAAGAAAAGAACCCTTTAGGGGGTTCTTGAAAGAACCTATAAGGGAGCTACTGCGAATGGGGTTCTTTTTAAGAAAAGAACCTTTTAGGGGGTTCTTAAAAGAACCTATAAGGGAGCTACTGCGAATGGGGTTCTTTTTAAGAAAAGAACCCTTTAGGGGTTCTTGAAAGAACCTACAAGGGAGCTACTGCGAATGGGGTTCTTTTTAAGAAAAGAACCCTTTAGGGGGTTCTTGAAAGAACCAATACAGGGTTCTTTCAATAACCCCCAACGGGTTTTTTTTCTTAAAAAGAACCTTTTTGAGGTACTATTATGAACCTTCTGAACGTTCGATAAAATACCTTTCAGGTTTTTTTCTTATTTAGTACCTTTTTGAGGTACTATTATGAACCTTTGATAAAATACCTTTCAGGGTTTTTTTTTATTTAGTACCTTTTTGAGGTACTATTCTGAACCTTCTGAACGTTCGATAAAATACCTTTCAGAGTTTTTTTCTTATTTAGTACCTTTTTGAGGTACTATTCTGAACCTTCTGAACGTTCGATAAAATATCTTTCAGGGTTTTTTTCTTATTTAGTACCTTTTTGAGGTACTATTATGAACTCTCGATAAAATACCTTTTAGGTTTTTTCTTATTTAGTACCTTTTTGAGGTATTATTATGAACCTTCTGAAGGTTCGATAAAATACCTTTCACGGTTTTTTTCGTATTTAATACTTTTTTGAGGTACCAACCTTCCTATGGTTCCAATAGACACCTTTAGATAAACTTACAGTGCTATAACTGATGCTTAAGGTTTTATTGAAAAAGACGGTTACAAAGCAAATACCTTCACAAAACACGATTATCAAGAAATCGTGTTTTGTAGAAATGAACAAGTGTAAAGAAAACGAAAAACAGTGAAGCATCTTTATTCTTTACATATAGGACGATAAAAAAATACAGACCACAACAACTACAAAAATTATATAGGATGATCGATAGCTTTTAAAGAGCGCAGAAAACGTACTTGCAACAACGAGATACCGGTACACGTTTTCTGATCTCCTAAATACCTTCCGAGCATCCTGTATAATCACTGCCCATTACAATTTATTTACAAAACGCAATACCTTGCTTGTTACCTCCACATCTAAATGTAAAATGTGGGTAGAGAAAAAAGACAAGGTATGCTTAATGGATTTGGGGTACTGGATGTTAAACACCCAGTAAGTACTCATCAGCACGGCCACAGCATCCACTAAATTATCCATGCCAATTACTTGACACCCGTCAACCATGACAGTGAAGCCATCTTCTTCTTCAAACTGTATAACCGGATATGTTGATTCTGGATTCTATAACAAACAATGAGCATATTATATATCAACTCGATGGCCAGCACAAGTGCGGGCATTGAGCAACATTCACTTCACCAAACAAATAGCCTACAATGGGTGGGAGACACACAACCAAGAGCCTTTTACTTGGTATCACATTTAGCGATTATCAATCAAGTGCGATGGCTCGCCATGCAGGACATCAGTAATGTTCTTAATCAACTTTTACATTCTTAATTAGCTTAATTATAACCACCAATTTCCGTAACAAAGCATGCATTGAAAATTGATGCTTATAGCATTGGTTGTGATGTAGCCATGATAACTCTCATGAAAGAGTGACGGTACCGTGAGTATAGCCAGCTTGGATTAAACTAGTTCTTCTCTAAAAAATGATCTATTATTATGTATTAATTAATAGTTGCTATACATACTGTACGAACTACAAATTAGGGAGCGTTCAACGTCAAGCGGTAACTGGGGAGGGTACCTGAAAGTTGATATTGGAGGAGGGGGTGAAAAGCTGGGTGACGTCAATTGTAAACCCTTCTCCTCAAGCAAAAAAAGATAGTTTAAACTTAACTTGATATAATGAGAATGCAAGTTTAGTTATGTTACCTGTTAAGTTCAGAATGTCCGCCGGCAATTTCTGCTTTTTAACGTCCTGATAAAAACGGTGGTGGCTAGTTTCTGAGAGCAGTTCAACACAATCTTTTTGCACCAGACTGTTCATTTCTTCGATCATCTGCAAAGACAAAAACCTCAAATTAACCTTCACATACATCCACGATTTCTGTCACTATATAGGATATATTAAAACTCATAGTATAAACACAGGGTCAGTTGGATAATAATGCTTAAAGGCGAAATATATTTGTCAATTAATCAGGCTTCTGTGTTTATACTGTGAGTTTACTGCACTGAGCTAACAAGTTCCAGCAGCGATCGCCTGATAGTTGTCGCCTGATATATCTGATGTCAGCTAGATCCCAGTCACCTTACTAACCAGTACGTCACACTGGCTTTAGTCTTTAAATAGTGCCGTATATATATAAAAATGAACGTAATGTTCAACATACCCAAACAGCGGTTCCCAACGACAGATATTTCGCTTGCAGATCCGCAACCGACATTTCGTTCCCATTGTGCAAACACGTGGATCGAGTGCACAACATTCGGTCGCGAATCAAGCCGTTGTTGCGACAGCTCTCCCCCTTCGCCATCTCCCCTCTCAATTGTTTCAAATGACGCTCAATGTTGAAAGCATCTTCTACCTCGCCAACCAACTGTAAAACACAACAATTAGCACGCACACAACCATAGATACAAGGTTTGCAGTAATAAGGTTTATAGTAGAGTAGACATTGACAGTTGACGGTATCCTGATGCGATGGTTTCTGAAGACAATATTATAAATTGTAAATAGAAACAGAGGATTAACTGTTGTTTTACAAAGTATAAAGTTGTTGTTATTGTATAAAGAAGACCACGTTGCGTAATCACAAAACAACAGACGAGAACATTAATCTGACGTGAGAGGATCCTTAGAATACAAACTTTTAACCAGTATATCGCCAAAGTACGACATAATTAATAATATAAAGAACAGTATCTTACCAACTAATTGTAGCATACAGATCTTCACGAGTTGATTTCTGCACTTCGATAGTTGGCATAATTACTGATACTATCTTATATATGCAGCAGCAGATGTCTTGACTCTATGTCTATACACTAATCTAACTATCCTAAACTGTGAAATGCGTTGTAGTCACCACATACACTGGCTTGACCGGTAAACTGGTCTGACCCGTAAACGTACGATAACTAGTAGAAATTACGTCAAGAGACGCACAAATGCTTCCTTCAGCTTACGAAAACGAAAAAAAAGTTTTCTAAACGACGACTTCAAGCTTGACTGAACAGCGACACAAAACGATAAAAACACAAGGTTGTTTTGATAATTTTACGTTAGTTTTTTGTATTGCCTACTTGTGTTCCTTTATTTCGTCATGCGTTCTTTATTGTTTTGCACTCTCTTGCACTGATCGCCAAAAGAAAAAAGGATTCGTAATTGGCAAATCGGTTTGTATTACATTCGTTCTAAAATTGCTTATTTCAATATTTCATAATTTCAAAGACAGTCACAAATCGAAAGCTCAAAAGTTACAGCGCAAGTGAAATTGTCTAACACGCACATTAAAGTAGCCTAAATTAATGCACATCAAGCATATTAAAAGCACAAACAAAAACCAAATCAAAAATCGTGTGTCGTTTCATCTCATTTTACAAATGTTGTAGACTATGTTTTAATCATCATCATCATTCGTTCAGTCAATTGGAATTGTCGGTCACGCAATATGCCTTCTCTCTTCACAGCTGTACAGTTTTGCGTTTATCAAACCTTACTGCATCAATATCGGATTGTCCATGCACAAACTGTACAGTCTTGCCTTTACCAAAATGTAATGCACCAATATCAGAATCAACATATCCGGTTATACAGTTTGAAGAAGAAGATGGCTTCACTGTCATGGTTGACGGGTGTCAAGTAATTGGCATGGATAATTTAGTGGATGCTGTGGCCGTGCTGTTGAGTACTTACTGGGTGTTTAACATCCAGTACCCCAAATCCACTAAGCATACCTTGTCTTTTTTCTCTACCCACATTTTACATTTAGATGTGGAGGTAACAAACAAGGTATTGCGTTTTGTGAATAAATTGTAATGGGCAGTGATTATACAGGATGCTCGGAAGATTTTTAGGAGATCAGAAAACGTGTACCGGTATCTCGTTGTTACAAGCATGTTTTCTGTGCTCTTTAAACGCTATCGATCATCCTATGTAATTTTTGTAGTTGTTGTGGTCTGTATTTTTTTATCGTCCTATGTAAAGAATAAAGATGCTTCATCGTTTTTCGTTTTCTAAGGTTGGTACCTCAAAAAGGTATTAAATAAGAAAAAAATCCTGAAAGGTATTTTATCGAACGTTCGGAAGGTTCATAATAGTACCTCAAAAAGGTATTAAATAAGAAAACACCTGAAAGGTATTTTATCGAATGTTCATAATAGTACCTCAAAAAGTTATTGAAAGAACCCTGTATTGGTTCTTTCAAGAACCCCCAAAGGTTTTTTTTCCTTAAAAAGAACCCCCATTCCCAGTAGCTCCCTAATAGGTTCTTTTTCGAGCCTTCTTCCTTTACAGTGTTGTTGCTAAAAGAATCTCAAAAAAAGGTTAAAAAAAAAACGTTTCGAAAAGAACCTTTCTGCAGGGTTCTTTTCGAAACAAGTTCCGAAAAAGAACCCTAGGCTTAGGGTTCTTTTGGCAAGCAAAGGGTTCTTTTTGCAATAAAGAACCTTTGTTGTTAAAAGAACCCTAAGCCTAGGGTTTTTCTCGAAAAAAGAACCCTAAACGAACCTTTTTCGAAACAAGTTCCGAAAAAGAACCCTAGGCTTAGGGTTCTTTTGGCAAGCAAAGGGTTCTTTTTGCAATAAAGAACCTTTTTTGTTAAAAGAACCCTAAGCCTAGGGTTTTTCTCGAAAAAAGAACCCTAAACAAACCTTTTTCGAAACAAGTTCCGAAAAAGAACCCTAGGCTTAGGATTCTTTTGGCAAGCAAAGGGTTCTTTTTGCAATAAAGAACCTTTGTTGTTAAAAGAACCCTAAGCCTAGGGTTTTTCTCGAAAAAAGAACCCTAAACGAACCTTTTTCGAAACAAGTTCCGAAAAAGAACCCTAGGCTTAGGGTTCTTTTGGCAAGCAAAGGGTTCTTTTTGCAATAAAGAACCTTTTTTGTTAAAAGAACCTTAAGCCTAGGGTTTTTCTCGAAAAAAGAACCCTAAACGAACCTTTTTCGAAACAAGTTCCGAAAAAGAACCCTAGGCTTAGGGTTCTTTTGGCAAGCAAAGGGTTCTTTTTGCAATAAAGAACCTTTTTTGTTAAAAGAACCCTAAGCTTAGGGTTTTTCTTGAAAAAAGAACCCTAAAAGAACCCTAAACGAACCTTTTTCATTTACAGTGTACCAGCTTTTCTTAGAATTTTCTTTGAACTTTAATACATACAGTATTTGTGTCGCTAGTATCCAATTACTTGTATTTTGGATCTATCTCAGATGATTGTTATGTCCAAGCTTAGTGACAAAATCTTTTATTTTTCTCAAGTTTTTATTTTTAACAAATTCAAACCATTTCTTAGCACAATCTTTCTCAAAAACATTACACCATCTCATTGGTGGGAAAACTAGCTTACGTTACGCAGAAGTCCGAAATTAACAATTAAATCAATTTTCATTCGGCTTATTAATCATTCTTGAAAACCATCATCTCATCCGAAACTTTAAAGCAATCCAAGCAAATTCTTCACTTTTATTGTACTTCGCTCAGGAGATCCGTAAGATCGAAACATTGGCCATTGTCCGCAGTAGACAACATCTTTTTAGACATTTTCTTTAAACAAAAACAAAAACAGAGTTTAAAGTCGTGAAATTTTCACTTTACGTGGAGCTATATGTGCTTGAGAGATTACTGATAGTTTTTATTCACATAATAATAATCATGACCTCAACCGTCTTCATACGGGCGTCGGACTTTTCCGCTCAGCCATGCACCAATGGGGAATGGCCTCTTCCTCTTCTTGTAAATGCCGTGCTGAGAAACAGACCGCAGACCACATCATCAACGAATGCTCCATATTCAAGCCACCTAACGGATTGAAAAGTTTGCTCGTCTTTCCATTCAGCGGCACCTAGTGGATGGAATAACCTACAGACAACAACACTTCGATAATTGGAAACTGCTCTCTGCTAATCTAAATAACCGGACCTTTGATGGTTTAAAGCCTCTACAAGTATGCGAAACTGCCAGGAATAATTTAAAGGAGGCTTTCTCCATTTGAGGACAAAGATTCAAACTACCCAACTATTATTGCTAACTGTTTATAGTAAGTTATGATTTGCTTGGCCTAGAAAATAATTAAAGTCGTGAATCAATATTCAACTTTTCAAATTTTGTTTAAAATACAGTAACAAATTTACAATGTAAGAAAACCGATAAAGTAGTTTGGCTGACAAAACACATTTGCTTCGTATTATTGGCAACTTGTAATTTTATTTTCAGGAAGCAGATCTGCGACTTCAAGTTCCGTTGCAAACATATCCCATCAATACGTGAATACTCAACACACTAACTAAACCAATCAACACGGATTAGGAAAACATCGCAGTTTACAATCTATATTGTGTGCCATTGCAATGTCCGTTTATACAAAAATAAAAAGAAAGCAAAGTAACATCAGATGCATCTTGCTGACACAAACATTCAAAGACGTATCAGTCCTAATTCATCTTTTAACTGTTATACTTGTTTGCTTCCTGTGTTTGCAACATACAGTAATATAAAAAGAAAATATTTCGAACATAAAAAGAACACTCATTTAATTACGTCTGCTTTTGTTTTGTCATTTCATTGATCGCTTTTTATGGGAAACTCTGAAATTTGGAAAACATTTTAATGATTCAGGTATAGTACACA
The DNA here is from genome assembly GCF_918807975.1 of Aplidium turbinatum. Classification (NCBI taxonomy): domain Eukaryota; kingdom Metazoa; phylum Chordata; class Ascidiacea; order Aplousobranchia; family Polyclinidae; genus Aplidium; species Aplidium turbinatum. The sequence goes on along the minus strand of NC_137484.1, from coordinate 18,932,895 downwards.
TTACACCCATTTTAAGGTATTCTGTTTGTTTCAAGTGTGGTGCATTGAAGATACGAAAAAAACGCTATGCAGACCCATAATTAATAATTTAATATATAATTTTGTTCTCACGAAGCTTCCAGAGACTATGGTAATACTAACTCACGAGAACTCATTTTTTTTGTGAACAAGTTAAAGACGTTTCCAGAATCGCACGAACGCAAAATCTTCTAGAATCAAGTTCCGCAATAAAAGATTACGTCATTAAAGGTTACTATAGGACAGGAACTGACAATAAAATCTTGCAAGAATTACGCAATTAAAATAGCGCACTTGTTGAAGAACATATAATGTAGCCTGCCGTCTGGGCTATACTTATTGATTGCGACATAATTATATTTAAGACATTTTTCAACTCATATTGGTTGAGAATACATTTGCAAGTATAGTTGGTAGTATATTTATGAATGTAGCATTATTATAACATATATGAAACATGAATAAAGGCTATTGCTGAATCATTCCATATACAAACACAAATCTTAGATTAAAAGTATAATTTTGACGTTTCTGTGTTTATAGTCTGAGAAATCATTGTGGACTTGAGCAGCCGATCCTTGGTATAGCATTTGAATGTTTAACAGAATTGCTCATTGACGTAATATTGTTCCACAATAGTGACAATATCAATAAAATATACAACAATGAAGCGACAAAAAAAAATTAATTTAATAAAATAAAGACCATATAAACTGCGTTTATCAAATTTTATTATTAGAAATGAGTTTTTAAAGCAAAGAACGCAGAAAATTTTGTTGAAGGTTAAAAAAGTATTGCTTGAAGCTATGTTAAACAGAACCATGGTAACCTACTTTTACTCCAAGACAAAAACAAAAGTCGGCTTCGGAAGGGATACAAACTGTAAGCTTGTAATCATTTTCATATTCAGAGCTGCAAGGTAGTTTAGTGAATCTAATCGACGTCACATTTTTTCGTAAGTTTTTTGGTTTAGTGGGCAATGTAAGCTGAGTAATGTAAGTTATAAATCCAATTCACTGTCTACAAATGGCCTATCGTGGCCTTTCCTGTAGAGTACAAAATGAATTTTCCTAAGTTACGCTAAAATTGCATCATAGACGACTTTTTATAGTCATTTGCCTTTACTCTATTCCAGAAAAGAGCAGATCAATGGTGATTAAATCCTTGTATTTAGTAAACCCTGCGGTATCGAGCATGCTTTTACGTTCGTGTTTTGACGCTTCTACCTTTTTCAGACCCTTACTATGTGATAGCAAGTAATATGTCTTGCTTTGATGGTCGCAAATTAAACACAAAACCGAACTGTGTCCTTTATTGTCGAAAATTAATTTGTTTACAAAAAAACAAATAAACGACTAAACGTACCAGAGTGATAATACGAAATAACAACTGTAGTAAGTCGGCGAAGCCCATAGGCTATTTTCTATTAAAAGTATACATTTCTGCAACCTCTCTTTGTAACATCACACTTCAAAAAAGCATAGCTTCTTTACTCAAAATCAGAAAGGTATTGTTTGCATCGAATTTAAGTGAGTGTAGCCTCTTTTCAGCACAGATGTTCATTTGCAAAGAAAATTGACGACACGCATAGAAGGCTTTTGGAAACCGCAATTAAACTATGAGATTGAAAATTCATACTGCTAAATGAGCTATTTAACCATCAACGAACTTAATTTGTTTTCATATAGAAAATTAGGTGGAGACAATGTGGCTGACACACAGTGTTCAAACTTTTGAAGAGGAAATAGAAGCGCACAAAGCTTTTAACTGAATGTCATTTTATGTCTTCGCTGTAGGTTGAAGCAAAATCTTTTCAATGCTTAATTGTAGTTGAAAAATATCATTTGATTAAGAGATAACTTTAGATTATTGTACATTGCAAACTTTTCGAAAGCTCTAACTTATTGTTGACAAATATAGTTGATGTTAACCCTTTGCTTTTCAACGTTTTTTTGGAAGTTAACTGCTCAAGGGGGGGCCGTTTTTGGATCAAATTCAATCAGCTGTTACGTGTTATCCGCTGATGCTATTTGAACAGAAGTTGCACTGGTGTGAAAGCAAATCATTTGTATATAAGTTTGAAAAGTCATTATTTTAAAATTTTATATGTTAAACTTGATATTTCAATTTTTGCAAAGGTACCCAAAAACGACAATTTTGATTTAACTTGCCGCTATTTAATTACCGTGCTAATCCGATTTCATGCAAACTTCTGAATAACAAAGAGCTCGATCGAACGCACGAAGTGTGTGTGCGGTGTGCCGAATCATTGCATTGATTAGAATTTACGACTTGCGAGCAAATCTTATTGTAAGCTACTCACTGATTCTAAAATAGTTACAATCAAAGTAACATTGTTACACGAATTTGAAAAAAAAACAAAACTGCGTTTGTTGTCTTACATTTTTATCCTAAACTAATGCATTCCCAAACTCATGGCTAGCTTCTAGTTTTATGGAACCAAATTTCTCATAAGTAACACCTTAGCCTGCTTGAATAGCTGTTTACATCTTCGTTTGTGTATTTAGGTCTACAATTGAGTTTGTAGTATGAATATTTTTAGTAGAGAGAAGACAGTTGAACAAGTTGTTGAAATTATCTGAAATTTCTAAGTTCAAATTAGGTGCTTTTGAAATTGTGGATTTGTGTCAAGTCGCATCACAAATATCATGCAGGCCACATCATAAGTCATTTCGCTTACGGGTGTTTATAAACATGACTCATAAATTACATCCACAAAAAATACAGCATTTATATCAACAAAGCTAAGTTCGAAGCTCACTTTTTATTGAAGATTGTGTCAATCAATTCGAAATAATGCAACAGCGAATTGCCGCCAGCGTCGAAATAATGCAACAGCGAATTGAGGAACGTGCGTAAACAAAGGAAATGTGAAATAACCCACAGTCAGCAAATCTACATAAATTTAACGTTTACAAATGTTGAATCAATGTAAAAGGACTGGATTGCTGACTGGGTCCTTATTGTTTGAAGCACTAAAAATACGCGTAATATCGACAACATCAGCAAGGCAGTGATTATGTTTCTGGCCAAAAAAAAAAAAATAACTTTTGACTTCAAAGATAAAAATGATTATAACGAAGCTTCAAAGTTTGTCGTAAAACATTTTACAGAGATACAATAAACATAATCATTTTGTGCCAGATTGTGAGAAGACTTCCTAGATTCTTTCCAACCATTTGCATGATTGCAAATTATTTTCTATAACTCTATATTGCTAAAAAATGGCTTCTTTGTTGAAACAACGTGGCTACAATTCTATAAGAAATTCTTAGGCCTACTACATTGAAGTAATGAAATTTTTTTTGTGATTTTGCTGATGACGTTTTACAATATCCGAGAAGTAAAAAATAATAATGATGAATTATTTTATAAAACCGTGGTTTGCAAGTGCTTCACAAAAAATTGTTGAGGGAAAATTTACTATTAGACGTAAAACGTTTGTAAAAGAAAATTGTCGGTTTACGTATTTATAATGTTTATTGCGCTGTTATCGAATTATAAACTGCCTGTATTGTCTACCTTTGTGGTTGCCGGCCAGCTTAGAGCAGCATGCAAACCATGCGTTTTTGGTATTTGCATCGTGTTATGATTCTCGAAAATCTCCCACAAGGTCTTTATTTTTATCGTGATATTTTTGTGCCTTGTCTGTCCTGAACTTGAAGTCATTGTGCAGCACAATCCACACCGGTTTTTAGACTCAGTCTTCATTGAAAATCTTTTGTGTGGTGCATCATTTCAAGTAGTGTCTTCCCCTAAACTGTTACACAAATCGCCCAGAACCAGAACCATCGTGTTATCTTACAGCAGTTGAGAGCCCGTTATTGTATGTGTGGAATTATTACTGTAGATGTCTGACTAAATTCATGCCAAAGTTGAGCAAATTCTGCTTTCGGGATCCTTGCCGTTATTTACGGTATTTTTTGTTGATAAGTTTGGGCAGCATTTTTCCAAGATAAATGAAGACATCGGTATTGTTCGTCACTTAGATTTAGTTTTCTCAGCATTGTTTATTCATTCTTTGATCCACTAGTTTGTCCCACTTTTGGTATAATCGGATCGTTTATAGCCTAAATGGCGGGTCTTCACAATAGCCGGCCTCTTATACATTGGCGCAACGTATTCAGATGTTGAATCAATGATGAAGAAAGCTGATTTGTTGTTTGTCTTATGTGACGCCTAACTTTATGCCTCGTCTACAGTACAAAATATTTTGTAATGTACATTGTGTACATTGTACATTTTGTTTGTAGGCCTACATTACAAAATATTTTGTAATGTAGATGAAGCATTATCATCTTTATTTTGCGCTCTTTGGAACAAAACACAGTGCACTGTGAAACAAAAATACAGGACATAACAACAAGTAGGCGACATAAATCAGTGAAGGGACGCCATCGAGTTAGCTGCTACGTGTAAATGAAGCCTATCTCATAATTTTGAGTATCTCACAATTACTGTTTGCAAAAACGCTATTTCTCCGGCTTCTCCCAAAAGCATTTGCAGTGATACATTTCCTCAATTGCAAGTTTTGTCAATGAGAGCATTTCCATAGAACGTTTATTTCGAAACCAAGTTTTCGTGTCTTTATCCAAGAGAAGATTTCTTATTGTAACGTTTTTTATTCGTCAATGAATATTATCTGCTTGAAACAACTGTTTTGAATAGTTTGTGGCCTCCATAGTCTACTATTTTGATCGTGGATTGCTATTCTTCTTTGTAGAGCTGATAACGCAAAAAACGTTTGCTATTATTGTTTCTAATTAACAGCTTTGCGATCACTGGCTTTTCTTTGTAGCATAAGAAATAACGCGCTTTGTATTATTGAGGTCAAACCAAACAAAAGAAAGCAAGAGAATGCTTCTCTCTGCTCGCGCATATCGATGCACGAAGCAATTATGAGCTTATGGCTTGTCATCGCAATGTAATCCATTTCACGCTTTGCTGGAAGTTAGCTAGAAATAGCAAAAATTCACCAAAATCTTGAATTTACAAGAAAACTACACAACTTTTAGCATCAAATTTAATATCATCAGATCCGCCTGGCAATTTTAGGAAAAGTCAAGAAAAACCAAGTGCATGGCGTTACTGTGCTTCAAATAATTAAAGGAAATATGAGGGGGGGGCCAAATCCGGCCTCCCTTTGAGGAGCAAAGTGTTAAGATTGCATGATTCTGAGTACCATACCCCTCCTTCTTTCATCACTGCACAGTTGTTGTTGCCTTCATTGTTGTTGGGTTCACCATTTGCCCAGTTTCTAATGTCATGATCGCATTCGTTTGTTCCATCGATCCAATTGAAGTCACATTTGGCATTGAAGTTGTCACGTATCAATCCGATGTAGTAACCTAGTGTATTGAACGAGAACAAAAGTTATCTTCGCTCTTTATTTTGTCATCATATTGCACTAGGCTTTGTTTTTGTACTTCCTGTGCGGTGTGCATGGATAGACAACTGCATGCTGTGACTTAAATATCAAGTAAAATTTTTTATTGGAAATATATACTGTATTTCAGATCAATCTTTCTAGAAAAGTGCTTTTTTAATTGAATGATTAAAATTCATCGCTTGTTGAAGTAATTTATTTGTTTATTGAAACATGAACAATCGTTTCAAGACCATAAAATATTCCATCTGTGAACATGCTGTTTTAGAAAGAAGTCAGTCTATTTAACTGAGTGGTTTATCATAACCATTTCGCGAACCGAAACAGTAATCCAAGACAACAGAGCAACCGCTGTCCAGTGTCCAATCATTTGATTAAAGCTATACAACAAAGTAAAGCAAAGTAGAACAAGCATCAATACAATTGCACTTGACATTTTTTAGCAGGCTCCAAGTGATTAAGTCCTTTGGACGCTGACAAATGAAAGTGAGTAAGACGACAGATAAAGCCTTTTGGATGGAAGGCATTTTTTTTTTGACATTAGCTTGACGTTAAACATAGCTTGACCTCAAAATAAAAATTTGACTTTGCTAACTTAATAAAAATAGTTTTGCGCTAATACAAATGTAAAAAAATTAACCCCCATTTATTCCAACTGACCAGTATGACTAGGAAATGTCTTCAAAATTGAATTGATAAATTCTTGCACGTCGTTGGTTTGGACAAGAACCAAAGTGGAAGATGAACTTGAACAGGCTTTTTCTGCTTCATCCAAGCTACTTACAGAAGAGGTGCTGACGAAATATTCAACAGAAGCGTGCTTGTACCAATACCCAATTGTATCTATTAAAGCAAAATAGTACTGACAACAAAATAGTGCTGAGAATGCAAAACAATAATAAAATGCAATGAAAAAATTGGTCTCCAAACGTCCAGTTTGCGGAAAAAATTAGATAGTTTTGCAATCACATTGTCGTTCAAATATGGAAGATATTACACAAATAAACAAATTTAAATAAACAAGGGCAAACTTGCTACAGGATCTTAAGATAAACCAACGTTATATAAAAAACCTACAAACCTTTTAACTCGGGAGATAGATCTAGACGCGTAGGTGTTCACAACTTTGAAATAGGTTACCAACACAGGGATATGTACAAACATTAGCAAAAAAAGTAGAAATGTTGGATTTTCTGTTGGTCAAAGGCATGATATTATATTTAGATGTTTCGCTTTACAATATGTGTGCAATTTCTATTAGCTTTCCATTTAAAATCAAATTCCTTTTAAGCGCTGTACAAGGGTATAAGTTACCTGTTTGTCTTTGACAAATATAGTTGCTGTTGATATTGCATGACCTTGAGTACCATTTCCCTCCTTTCATCACTCCACAGTCGTTGCCATTTAAGTTATTGGGTTCACCAGTCTGCCAGCTTGTAAGACCATAATCACATTCGCTAGTTCCATCGGTCCAATTGAAGTTACATTTGCCCGTGATGCTTGCAGTCACACGCTTCAAGCCGATGTAGCAAACTGTTTAGTATGAACAAGTTATATACACAAGCGCACCCGCGGCTGGCGATCATCATAATAATATGATCTATATGTAATTTGCTTCATCGGTCTATGCGTTAGTTGGATGTGGCAATATTTCCAGTAACAAGTTGAAGCTATTTCGAATTTTTTCAATAATCCACATCCCACAATACTTGCCAATTTATTCAATCTGTTGTGATAACTATGCTCCACGTCTGTGACTCTAGGCTTACCATTGCAATTAGTCTACTGTTATTAGTTTAGCCACCGATCAACGAAAGTGAAAAATACTTACCAGACGAGGAAGAAACAATTGAATTGATGAATTCTTGCACGTCGTTGGTTTGGATAAGAACCAAAGTGGCAGATAAACTTGAACAGGCTTCTTCTGCTTTGTCAAAGCCATTTGCAGCAATGTTGCTGACGTAATATTCAATAGAATTATGCTGGTACCAAGTTTGAGCTGTCGCAGAGTGTACAGTCATCAACATCAAAGCAAAGAAAAACATCATTATTATAACCTAAACAATATAGATTTCATGATTAACAGCGTTATTGCAAGTATATGACATTACGTTTTCAGTTTTAAGACAATTTTATCTATTTTTTTGGAGTATTTGCGTATTATCTGGATAGCTTCTTCCATGAGCATTTTCTAAACTGTTTGCAATCACCATAACTCTGGTTTTGTTTGACAAACTGCATGGGTCTTATTTTTTTAGAAAACGAAAGACTGGTGTTTTCTAAAAACTGAAAAAAAATTTGAGGCCTATGTTTAAATTTTTTCTGCAATTTTCAACCATTGGCACAATTTTTTTTTTTTTTTTGCAAAGTGAAGTTTATTCATTTTATTCAAGTACATTTTATAGAAGTTTACTTGTTTTTTTCCTATACTACGCTACATAAACACAACTGCTACAGCGTATGAATATTGTATCGTCAAAATAACAAGAAAAAAAAACATTTGTAAACCAATAAAAATTGTCACATCATAAACAGAAATAAATCAGAAAACATCAAAAATCAGAAAACATATCAATCAGAAACACAAGCTAAGCATGAGGTTCTCAAAGTTTTCACCTTTGTTTAGCCTAATCCATGCCGACTGCACCAAGACAAATTTACTCTCATTACTATTTTTGCTGAGGTGTTGATCATAGGCTATACTGTGTAGTCTGCAACTTGTTTTTTAATAAATTTACGCCATTGTTACATAAAATTTACCTCCGGTTGAGAATCCTTAAATTGAATATTATAAATAAGAGGAGGGGGGAATTTAATCGGCTTTTTTTTCAAATCCAACTTTAGCCCTGCTTTTAGAATACTATAAGACATTCTAAGACCTCTGGGAAAAAAACTTTGAAACTTCAGTTTAAAAAACCCCCCTACCCCAAAAATTACTTTTCGCATTTATTTGCCTTGTGTTAAATTGGAGTCTCTTTTTGTTAATGACATTTAAAGTTCAAATATTATTTGCTGCTGTACTAAAACACTTCAGGTATGTTGCAAGATTGCCAAAAACATTTTTCTGGTTATTTTCATCTTAAAATGCGGAAAAGTGGTCATTTCGATTTGTGCGCATGGCTATGCGCATGCACAAAGCGTGACATTAATGCTAGCAGTTTGTATAAAGCTGCGGTTGTATTTGAGCCGCCATAGATAAAACCAAAACCTATCTCTACAACTTAATTTTCAAAAAATAAAGTTATTTTTAGCTTGTTTTGTTATGATAACTGATTTAACTAGTAAAACGTCTTTGGCTTCTGTCTGCAAAAGTTTACTTCGCATTTTCGATTTAAGCCCTCTTTCTGAGATTCTCTATATTTACATCCTCAAAACAAATCCTATTTAATCGAATATATCTGCATCGATTTCAGTTAGATTCTATCGAGACTTTTTCTATCAATTTTGTTTTAATATTTACAATGTAGTCTTCTTTTGTTTTCCCACTGAAGCATTAATTACGAATTTTGTGTTATTAAAACCTTTAAAAAATCTGAAAATTATCCCGTTTTAAGAAAAACTCTCAAAATAGTTAGAAAAACTCTCAAATTACCTCATTTCAACTGATAGCAAATTGCACTAGCTTTCGGAACACAGTTGCGTAGTCATGAGCTATGACGATAAGTAGGCTTACTTGCTGAGATTCTTGTTATTTTCATTCTTTATCCTACTTGTCATATATTAACCATTAACTTTCCTTTCTGGTGCGTGTCTAACTTTGTTGAAATTAAATATGCGGTTCAAACAATAGCGTAGCGTTCAAGTAATTAATGAAAGTTTTAAGGCATTCTGTGTTTACTGAGGTTGCCTACATAAAAACTAGACAAACTCCAGTACCTGGCGTCCCATATCTCGAAAACTAAAGCTGATGAGAGAAACCGGATTACTGTTTTGGAGTGAGTGTTTTAGATATACATCAAAATAGGTCTAACGTTCCAGGCAGCAAAAAAATAAGATTGTTGGACAGTATCTTTATTAATCTAAACCAAGAGTCTTAAACTCAAATTGAATATTTGTGAAATAACCCGAGGGCCGCAAAATCTTTTTGCCTTGCAGAAAGGCCTGTCCTGAAACGCATCAAGAACGTAAGGTCCCGAAACAGAAACAGTATGATAAAAAACACAGTAAAAACAAAAAAAAAAGCAAACGAACGACTTGGGCTTGGAGAGCAAAAATCTCGCAACCGACTCTAAAAAAGCGGGAAAAAACGAAATGCTTGAAGAACTGACTGCCGCAAATAGGCTATCAAGGTTTACATTGCGATAACGGCACAAGAAGTGAATATAGACAATGTCAGAATGTGATTGTGGTGCAACACTTCGGGTTTCTTGCACGTAATAAAATGGCTCAACAACAGGCGGCTAGCGCTTAGAAGTCGCGTGAAAAATAATTTGATTAATTGATTGATTGATTTTATTTCGTTGTAGGTAAATATAATACAATAAATACAGCAATAAAAAAGGAATTTCCAGCAACGGGAATCTGCGAAGAGACCATGGGTCTTCGAGTCAAGCAGATACCCCAGATTCTAATAGAAGGTCTAAAATTGCGATAAGAATAATTCAATAACGAAAATTGAGACAGGGTGTTAGAAGATGGTCACAGAGAAATATATTTAGTAGTCTATCGGTAGCATAAAGGTAATACAAAATTAATCGTGCTAATATTTGGCGATGAGTGAATATTTGTGTTGTTTTTTAAAAGAATAAAATGACAATTTACGCAAGCTCGTTGGTAAGGAGTTCCAGACTTTCACTCCGGCATATTTAATGCTGCGCTGGAGTCGGGATGAGGCGTAACGTGGGACAAAATAACAATCATTGGAAGAGTGTCTAGTAAGACGTGCATTATGCATGAGTTTGGTTTTTTCAAAGTAGTGTGCGAAAGGCAGAGGCAATACATCCGTATCAAATTTAAACATGAATTTAGCAATTTCGTGTTCGTACAAATCTTTAAGCTTGAGTATGTTAAGTTTCTTATAGAAAGGTGTGACATGATCAGACCACCTGCCACCTGCTACTATTCTGACAGCCTTATTTTGTAAGGTGCTAAGCTTGTTCATTTGTGTCTTGCAGCATGAACCCCAAATCGTTATCCCATATACGATATGAGAATGTACCAGTGCGTAGTAGGCTATAATTGTAATAATGTTTTGTTTGGAAGAATGTATTTGAGTTTCGACAGTATCCCTACAGATATAGAAAGTTTCTTGTGGAGCATATTAATATGAGGTTCAAAATTTAGACCATTGTCAAAAATAATGCCAAGGTATTTGGCAAACTTAACTTGTTCGATCTGAGCACAATTATAAAGTACATTGATATCTTCTGGGTAGCTGCATTTTTTAGGAGGGATCACAATGACATTTGATTTGGAAGGATTGATAACTAATTTATTGGCATTAATCCAGTTCTTGATGTTAAGTAATTCAGACGATATTTCCTTTTCTAAGTAGGTTGGATTAGGAGCGTTAATTACCAGGCAGGTACCGTATGCGAAAAGTCTTGGAACAGACGACGTGCAGTTTGGTAAGTCGTTTACGTACAATAAAAACAGTAATGGACCCAGCGTTGAACCCTGAGGTACACCGTGTGTTATGCATCTCTGTTCAGATTCCTGTTCATTAATCGCGACATACTGCATTCTGTCTTTTAGGTAGGAGGAGAATAATTCGTTTGCTGTACCTCGGATTCCATAGTGGTTGAGTTTGTATAGTAGAATGGGATGGTATACCGTGTCAAAGGCTTTTTTGAGATCCAAGAGAACCAAACCTGCGTACAGGTTGCTTTTTAAGTGTTCATAGGTGGCACTAATAATATCAATAGCGGCATATGAAGTAGAGGAGCCAGACCGAAATCCAAATTGCGTAGGAGCAAGGACAGAATGTTTGTCTAGAAAGGAAGAGACCCTTTTATATATGAGCTTTTCCAAAATTTTTTCGAAAGACGATAAAAGGGAGATAGGTCTATAATTATTTACCTCAAGTTTGTCTCCAGATTTGAAGACGGGTACAACTTTGGCAAGTTTAAATGTATCAGGAAAAATACCGAACTGAAAGGAATAGTTAATAAGATTTGAGAAGGGCAGGGCAATAATCACGGAGGCGATTATCTGTATAAAATATCTGTAAAGTTATCTGTATAAATAATCACGATCTGTATGAAATATGCTGAAATGTCATCGTAGCCAGTTGCTTTGTTGGGTTTTAGAGCTCGGATTTCTTTGAGTACCTCATCGCCAGTCGTTGGTTTAAGAAAAATAGAAGAAGGAACGTGGTTTGTAAGGTAGGATGTGAAGTTGTTATCGTTGGCAAGCGGAACGCTGTCAGAGATCTCTTTTCCAACGTTGCAGAAGAATTTATTGAATTGGTTCGCCATTTCGATGGGTTTGTTTGATGACACTCCATCAATATTAATGGAATTGATTGTTTGCTTTGATTTTTGTTTATTTGGCAGCAGTGAGTTAATGACTTCCCAAACTTTACGTGGAGAAGATTTGTTCAGTTCAATTTCCGAATGTATATAATTTTGCTTGGAAATGTATTTCAATTTAGTGAGCTTATTTGCGTATTTTTTGTACTCTAGCCTGTCTGTTTGATTCCCTTTCAGGTAGTGCGATTGGTACATTTTTTGCTTAAATTTAATTGAAGTAAACAACCCACTGGTAATCCATGGCTTCCTTTTTAACTTGCACATTTTCCTTGACATTTTTTTCAGTGGAGCGTATTTGTCAATTGCGTTTTTTTAAATCTGTAATAGTTCGCTATATTTATAATCCAGTTCCTGAGGTTGTAATGATTTAATACCCAACAGAAACGTGCCTAGTTGAGAGTTTAAGTCCTCAATGAAGGAAGCCGAATCAAGGTTACGCTTGTCTCTGTAGAAACGAGGTTTGTGTTGATGCGAGTTGTCAACATGGGAAATTATACAAAAAGTAGGGTAATGATCAGAGTTAATTATTCCAGGTAATACGGAATGAGAAACATCGTTCGATAAAATGTGATCAATTAGTGTTGACGATTTATCAGTAACTCTTGTTGGCTGAGTAATTATAGGGCAAGTAGGCTACCATTGCTGTTATTTGTGACCGGTGAAGGGAGAACGTCATTTAAAATATTGATATTGAAATCACCTAATATATAGTAGGTTTGATTCATTTTGTTTAAGTTACTTAGCACACTGTCCAGAGCATCAACAAAACGTTGTATATTGGTGTTTGGGTGACGGTATACTACGCCAATTTTCATGTTAGCGCTTGTTGTGGTGTTACTTATATTAACAAATAAGCTTTTACAGTCAACACAAGGCACTTCAAAAGGTTTCAAGGGTGTGATATTATATTTGTCTAATGCGTAAATCAAAACTCCACCTGCAGAAGTAATGGGGTTAACGTATTTATACTCGTACCCAGGTAGAGTAATATTTGACAGAGGAGTGACTTTAATACGAGTTTCAGTTATGCAAATAACATTAGGAAGTTTGTCGAAGTTAGCAAGAAAATCGTACAAAGAGTCAAAATTTTTTTGTAATGACCTGATATTTACATGAATAACAAATAATGATGCACTACGAATTGTCTCAAAAGTAGGAGAGTTGATGTTGTGGTATTCGCAGTTATTGAAGTTGCGAGTTAGTGACCGATTAAGAGAATCGCATAGGTAGAACGCATTTTCTGCGTCTGAATCAAGAGCAGCAGCTTGACTCGAGGACACATGGGTCTCTGAAATGTCATTATTGGTACAGTTAATTACGAGATATGTGGATCAGCACAGTTTGACGCGGTAATCAGCACGCAGGGTTTATTCAAGATATGAAGAGCACGCAAAAGAATAGCATCACGTGGCATCGCGGAAGGCCAAATGTTGAATTGAATTATCACTAATAATCCACGCAGATGCATGAGTGAAAGATATTAGACAAATAACAAGCAAACAAATGATAAGGTTTTGTAAAAAATTAAATGTTACTATTAACAAAAATCAACACAGAGAGAGCAGAAGTTAATCACAGTTCGCAGGCAAGTATGCATAGGCTATTCATGCCAGGGTAATGGAACATAAAGAAGTATAGTACACATTCGTGTCTACAAAACTAGGCCGTTGAATGAAATGTCCGGAGTATTCAAAGGAAACTATCTTACAAACATAATGTCAATGATTTCCATTGCTTCTACACTTAAAGCAAGACAGAATCAACCAGTGCCCACAAACACCGAAATAAAACTAGTGCCCGGAGCACCGAAGGAATCCCACAATGCCTACGGCACCGAAGGAAACAATCAGTGCTTGCAAGCGCCGAAAGGGTTCCCAAACCAAGGCGAAACACACTTGCTTAGTTTCACAAACTGATTTTGCTATGGGATGCAATCGAGTGAATGTTGCATATCTTATACACTAAACACATATCTTTGGTACACTAAACATCAACAAGCTTACCGTTGATATAAAGATTTATATCACCGGGCGAGGTAACCCACTTGAAGCTTTCATTATTTTCTTTAGCTTCCTTTAATCGTGGGAGCAATTTCTTTTTTTTTAAGTATATTTGTTTCGGAAGACGGTCAGTGAAGAATATTTTACAGTTATGTCGTTGATTATAACTCTTGAGAACTTTTAGTGACTTAAAGATTTTATCTTTTACCAACACACTAGAAATTTTGAATATGATTGGTTGTTGGTTAGACTTACTTGAAGTTTGTTTAGAGCCCAGTCTGTGGCAGTCCAGCAGTTCAACATTGTTACAATCAAGAGTGTTTTCTAAAAGTTGTTTGACGATTTCTGTTGTTTGGTGTTTCTTTTCGTCTTTATCTCCTTCGATTCCGTGGATTAAGATGTTCAGCCGTTTTTCGTAATGCTCCTTAGCTAAAGTTTCTTTTCGACTTTTTTCTTTAAATTGATTGAGTTCGAGTTCTAGAGCTTGATTTGAGTTTTCTAACGCTTTAATTTGTGAATCTTGGCCGGAAATTCTAACTTCTAGGGCAGTAGTAGTTCTGTTCAGTTTCTCTATAGACTCCATTTGAATCCTAACCTGCTCCGAAAGTCTACTTTCGATTTCTTCAAGTTTTTTGGTGAACTTGTTCTCAAAATTCTCCAGCATTTTAACAATACTTTCAAATGAGCCTTGCTCTGTGTTAGATTTCCTGCTTTTTTGCGACATGGCACAATGCTTGTAGCTTTCTAATTGTTTTCCCTGTCGTGCTGTTAGAGAAGCTAGCAAACCATGCGGTCGCTTGATCAGAGAAAAAAAAATACGTCCGCTTGCTAGAACGACTGAATCAGAATAGTGGGCATTTTCAGATTTTTTAAGCAGTTTTAAAATGAATTTTATCTTGTATTAACGAATAATGAATGAAAGTGAATTTTTATTGTTAATTATTTGGAAGTTAAAAAGTGCATCGCGGCAGCACCAAACGTCCTCGCATTGAGACCCATCTGAGACCCTTGATCTTAACCAAAGATCTCAAACTCAAATTGCTTTGAGGGCCAAATAAATACTTGTAAATAAACAAGAGGACCGCAATACACACAAAAATTTAATAAATAAAATAACATAGTAAGAAAGCAAAAAGGACGTGAGATCACAATAATCGTGGTAAGAACAAAGAGATGAACAAAACACTGTACGAACCTAACAAAACGTAAACGAAACAATTTGGGCGTGGAAAGTAGAAACAATTTGCAACAAACTTTCAAATATAAACAGGCATAGCTCAGAAACTATACGACATTTAACATTGTAGCACAAAAAATAAAATAAAGCGAACATCTTCGAATATATTGATTACTGATAGACCTTTTCAAGCTTATAAAAAAAAACTATACATTGCATAAGAAAATACTAGAGAAACACAGTATAACATCAAAAATATGTTTAATCTAAACATTGAAACACTGCCAATCCTGCTCACATACAAAATGACTACACAACACAACGGATCAAGTAGAAGAGTTAAGTTCAGAAGAGAAGTATCCAGGCAGATTGCGCAAGATGGACTAAAGCACAAAGCAAGAAAATTGCACAAAGCAAAAGCAACACCGCTTCTAGTTTCCTTTCCATTTGCTGAGCAAATAATAGACTGTTTTTTACGGAAAAATCATTTGTTACAATACTAATCCTACCTACCAAATGGCCTTTAATCTCTACTTTCGTTTCACAGAGGTCATAACCCGTTGCTGCTGTTTATTGAATGTTAACTGCTTCATGTTAAACATGTGATTAAAATATTTATTCATCAACAACGTCAAGTAGCCTACTTCTGAACAGCGTTCTCTAAACAGAATCTAAGCTGTCAATCTTTTTTATCCCTAAACAAAAAGCCAGAAACAGAAACAAAAACCTTTTTTGCTACAAAATTTTATATGTTGTGGCATTGCTCTACAAGAAAATTGTGCAACTTAGCCTTGCTCTGTAGCCTTTGGTAGCAGCTGCCAGAAAAACGAATTTCAAGTTAGTTTAGAATCTTTATCCTCGGACTGACAAAGCCTCTGATAGGTTATTCCAGGTAGAGGATTCGAAAATCTCTGTCTATACAGACGCCTTCTTGGAGGAGACGTGATCGTGGCAGACAATGAACAACATATCTACTGTACCTAATTTTCAACAAAAGACATCAATTAACCATCCAAGACCTCTTTGAAACTCTGCACGACCACAGAAACGTTGAAACAATTTACAAATTGATTATATAGTTTATCAAAAGCCGCATCGGCTATGATACTGTATCAGTAGACGTAGTTGTTGTATATTTTGCAGATATACTTCCAAATGAATCTCTATCGGTCGCAGACATCATAATAATCACTGCCGTTGCAAGTGTGATTGGAACCGTGTTGGTTTTTGTGGTCATGCTGCTCGTGATTACAAAGAAGAGGAATAATGAAAAAAAGTAAGCTAGCCATTTTAACGAATTTGTTCGTTTTATAAATATAACAGAATGGTAAAATAGTTTTGGAAACGATTAGCAGAAGTACAGTTGGAAAAACAAATGTTGCATCTAGTATTAACGGTCTAAGCTTTAAAAGATTTACGATAATAAAAACAAAAATCTTATTTCTTTTCTAAAGTAAAACTTTTGTCATCACAAAGAGTATGTCAAGTTATAACGATTGGAAGTCATGTGAATCTAAGAAAACGATGCAATTTAATTTCAAAGATTTTCCAGCACTTGTTAAAGATTTTCCATCTTTCCTGAAACAGTTCATCTAAAAACTTGTCCATGGACTTCAAAAATAACATAAATCATCAATATCCAACAGGTTTGTTACATCATAGACATTAAATGTTTGTATTATACGGCTTCTGAGTTATTTTTTCATGTGTTTCAAAACAATCTTTTTCTATTGTTGGCTGCTTGTTTATTGAAAATATTTATGAATTTATGATAAAAACCCTTCATCAAATGTAGTTACTATTCACTATAAACCGTAACAAGCTATTTTATCTTCATTGGGATCAAAAGAAGGTTCTTCTTTGAATAGAATCTTGTCTCCTAATTAATCCTCATTACTAGTACAGAATTTTTATTCAAATAGATTTTGTTTGAACAAGAATCTTCTGATGATCCAAGTAAAGGTGAAACAGCATCAGCAATATCTATAACTTAACAGCATGTTGACGTTTTGAGTGAATGGTTACTGTATTTGATGTAACGTGCTTTGATTGGCTTTTTTGCTGGGCATTGAGCACTTTTAGTAGTATTAATAGTAATTATTGCTTAATACCAATCCTATGTGATTAACATACGTATTCGCCATAATAATTTAGGTGTTTTGTTTATTATAAAGCATATATGAAGCAAACTTTCATGCGAAGGATTCAATCCTTTACAGAACACAGCTCGGAAGAACTGCGACAGTTGATTGAATATCGCCCATTACAGAAACTTTTAATTGACGCTATTTCGCACCCCACGGTGTGAAATAAATTATTATTATTATATGTGAAACAAATTTTTTTACAATAATCAAGCATACAAAACTCAAAGTCGTAGCAAAGATCTAAACCAATAAAAGTAAAACGCTCATACAAAGTGAGCAGACAGAGTAAAACATCATTATATTTATTGATATCTAAAAACAACTTGAACCCTACTGCTGAGGCATTAGCTCCGACCTAACTGCACAATGTCGCTAAAACTGATTATGCTTTGCCTACACAAAACGCTTTCTGAAACGGCGGGTAGACCTATTGCTAGACTTGGTTTTATAGAGTATAGACTGTTTGGGTTGGATGCAGAAAAAGTGGATTATTTGCCCATGAAGCAAATTTTGCGATTAAACAGCTTCTATTGCAGATTGTTTGTTTTCTTTATGCATCAACTGTGATCTGCAAGTAAAATCACCCATTTGCCTACTGATATGAACTTCGTGTAAACTAATTCTCGATAAAGTAACTAGTCGTTTAGCTGCATCGGCCGCTTAAATAACGCTTAAAGATCAGTGAAGACCATGTTTAATGTATACTTTCATCATTTTCTTGGGGAGATCCACAGACCCCCTAGGTGCGTTATTTTTGGCGATAAGCCACTGGGTTCCTCCGGACAAACTCACTGACGTGAAAAAATACTTATTTGCCTTCTCCTGTTTGAAATATTGTGCTGGCTACACCCCTGCTAGACGCTGGTCTGAGCACCAAACAAAAAACTTAAAACCCTGGTTGGTTATCAAGCGTAATCCCTTGTCAAACTGGCAGTTATTAGCTTGCAGCTTGTCATTTGTTCATGTTGTATGTTCCTTGATCACGTGATTTAAATCTCTAACTGTTTCTTGGTTGTGTAGAATAGAGATAGAGCGTTCTTCCTGGCTGTTAGCACCAGTGTTTATCGCAGTGAGTGCATTGCTGCAATCGCCTGCCGAAAAACATGTAGTTGCTTGGTTGTTCTTGAGATGTAGCTAAAATTCATTTTAAATTGTTATTCTTGACGAAGGCTCAATGTTGTGCAGAAAGGGTTTGACTTTCTTTTAAATCTAATTTTTTAACATGAATAAATATGCTGATTCCGATAATGTTCCTTATGTTTGTTTGAGAATGTTTGAGAGAGTGCAGACTCGACGACCTCCTACGCCTTCAGGGCTACGGTCTTTCGCACTCTCTCATTGGATGCACACTGTCAGTTTTTGTTTTATGTATGTTTCGGCGTTTCGCATCCAAACAAAATAAAATGACCATCCATCCTTGGCTTTGTATGTTTTTGGTAGGCCTACACCCTACAGTAAAATAAATATTTTGTTATTCTGTCTTGAATATTTTTCTTGATATCAACTAACTTCAGCATAGCAATTTCTTCATATTTCTATCACAGAAAACTGGAACAACACAATGAAAAACGAGCCTCACACTTATTTGCAAATTGAAGCAGAATCAGTTTCTGTTCAAGAAGGAGACAGTAAGTCTGCACACGAATTGAAAAATAAGTATGAAATCATAAGATAAATGGCAGAATATCGTCAATAAATGAAGTTATATTATTTCATGATGACAGTTGTCTTGTAAAATAAGTGAATGCCATCATCAACTTGTCATAGAATTGCTGGAAGATGACACAATAAATCTAGCATTTGATTTGACAGATCGTATCTCTTACGACTTGTGGATAACTTGTTGTAATTTTGTTTCTATGAAGCAGATCTGAAGCTGCAAGTTCGACGGCAATTCAACCTCATCAGCACGTGAATGTTCAACACATTTATTCAACTCACATTGATTAGAAAGACACAGAAGATGAAGATGGTTGAATCCAACAGCGCTGCAATAAACTATCGGCCTGTACATTTGGAAATACAAAAACACCATCTTAAATGACACAATTTAAATGTGATTTTCTAGAGCTTTTTTTTAATTCTGTTTTTCTATGTTGTATATTGTCACAGTTCTCTCTATCTCTTACGAGACTTTAGAAAAATTGATGACGTAATTTATTGAGATATCAAACGTTAAACAGTCAATAAAATGTTCTACTTTTGATATTGTAGATTGCTTCCAGAAATCTTTGAAGTCTTCAAATAGAAGCTTGAATCACGCAGCTATTTATAACAGATATACTTTGACCAGAAGCTTCCAGAGAGTATGGTAATACTAACTCACGAGAACTCATTTTTTTGGTGAACAAGTTAAAGACGTTTCCAGAATCGCACGAACGCAAAATCTTCTGGAAGCAAGTTTCGCAATAAAAGATTACGTAATTAAAGGTTACTATAGGACAGCAACTGACAATCACACCTTGCAAGAATTACGCAATTAAAATAGCGCATTTATTTAAGAACATATAATGTAGCCTGCCGTCTGGGCTATACTTATTGATTGTGACATATATTTAAGACATTTTTCAACTCATATTGGTTGAGAATACATTGCAAGTAGATACAGTAGCATACTTATGAATGTAGCATTATAACGTATATGAAACATGAATATGGGCTACTATGCCGAAAAGTTCATTCTATAAACAAGCATGAAACTTAGATTAAAAGTATAATTTTGACGTTTCTGTGTTTAGGCTATAGTCTGAGGAATCATTGTGGACTTCAGCACTTGATGAATTCGTCCTTGGAAAAGCATTTAAATATATAACAGAATTGTTCGGTGACGTAATATTATTGCACAATGATGACAATAACAATAAAATATACAACATGAAACAACAAAAGAATAATTTCAACAAAGATTAACCAAATAAACTGCGTTTATCAATTTTTATGATTAAAAAATAAGTTGCTTAAACAAAGCACTCAGAAAATTTTCTTGGAGGTTAAAAAACTATTGCTTAAAAAGCTATGTTAAACAGAACCATAGTAACCTACTTTTATTACATGACAGAAACATGACATTAATCCACCCCGTTAGCCCAGTGGTTACGCGCCCGGCTCAAGATCACGCGGCGCTGGTTCGACTCTCGTTGTGTGCACTTGTGCAACGCATTTCAGGACTGCTCTCCATTCAGCGGCACCTAGTGAATGGAATAATTCCCCGGCAACAACACTTCAACGATCGGAAAACTTCACTCTGTCAATCTCGGTAACCGGCCCTGCGTCAAAAGCCTCTACAAGTATGCGAAACTACCAGGAATAACCTATCAAGGCTTTGTCAGTCCGAGGATAAAGATTCAAAACCAAACAACCAAACAAAAGTAGGCTTTGGAAAGGATACAAACTGTAGGCTTGTGACCATTCTCATGTTCAAGGCTGCAAGGTAGTTCAGTGAATCCAATCGACGTTACGTATTTTTGGTTACAAAGATCGTAAGTTTTTTGGTTTAGTAGGCATGTAAGCTGTGTTATTTAAGCTGAAAAGGCAATTTTACTGTCCACAAATGGCCTATCGCGGTCTTTCCTGTGGAGTACAAAATGAATTTTCCTACGCTGAGCTAAAATTGCATCATAGAAGACTTTTTATAGTCATTTGCCTTTACTCTATTCCAGAAAAGAGCAGATCAATGGTGATTAAACCCTTGTATTTAGTAAACCCTGCGGTATCGAGCAAGCTTTTACGATCGTGTTTTGTCGCTTCTACCTTTTTTCAGACCCTTACTATGTGATGGCAAGTAATATGTCTAGCTTTGATGGTCGCAAATTAAACACGAAACTGAGCTGTGCCTTTTATTGTCGAAAATTAATTTATTTACAAAAAAAAAACGATTAAACGTATCAGCAGAGTGACAATACGAAATAACAATTGTAGTAAGTCGACAAAGCACGTAGGCTATTTTCTAGTAAAAGTATACATTTCTACAACCTCTCTTTGTAACATCACATTTCAAAAAAGCATACTGTAGCTTCTTTACTCAAACTTGGAAAGGATTGTTTACATCGAATTTAAGTGAGTGTAGCCTGTTCTCGGCACATATGTTTATTTGCAAAGAAAATTGACGACACGCATAGAAGGCTTTCGGAAACCGAAAGTAAATTATGAGATTTAAAATTCATGCTGCTAAATGAGCTATTCAACCATCAACGAACTAAATGCGTTTTCATTTAGGAAATTACGTTGAGACAATATGGCTGACACACGGTGTTCAAACTTTTGAAGCGGAAATAGAAGCGCACAAAGCTTTTAACTGAATGTCACTTTATGTTTTCGCTGTAGCGTATGTTGAAGCAAAATCTTTTTAATGCGTAATTGTAGTTGGAAAATATCATTTGATTTAGAAAAAACTTCAGATTATTTTACATCGTAACCTTTTCGAAAGCTCTAACTTATCGTTGACAAATATAGCCAAGGTTAAGATCGCATTTATCATCCTCCCATTTCCCTCCTTCTATCATAATTGCACATTCCTCATCGCCATAAGAGTTGTTGGGTTCATCATCTGCCCAGTTTTTAAAGCCAGCATCGCATTCGTTGGTTTCATCGATCCATTCAAAAGTGCAACTAGGACTGTAGCTGACACGTTTCAATCCGATGTAGTAATCTATTGAAGGAGAATAATAATTGTAAGTTTTATTACTTACATCTGCCGTTTGTTACTTTTCATGAATAATATCTTGAGTCGCTTCTAAAAGATTTCATAGCAGGTTACGATTAAAAAGTTGTGTGGCCCGATGACTCATGTGTAATTGACAAAGTGGCCGGCGACCGCCAAAAGGTTTGTCACCCCTGATCTAAACCAAGGGTCTCAAACTCAAATTGCTCGGAGGGCCAAATAAATACTTGCACTTTGATTTAACAATACACATAAAACTTTAATAAACAAAATAACATAGGAAGAACGTGAGATCACAATGAAAAAATAATTCTAAGAACATAGAGATAAAACAAAAACACTGTACGAACCTAACAAAACGCAAACGAAACAATTTGGTTGTGGAAAGTAGAAACAATTTGCAATAAACTTTCAAAAATGAACAGGCATAGCTCAGCAACAATACGACATTTAACAATGTAGCACAAAAAATAAAATAAAGCGAACATTTTCAACTATACTGATAGACCTTTTCAAGCTTATCAAAAAAATTATACATTGCATGAGAAAATACTAGAGAAACACAGTATAACATCAAAAATATTGTTTAATCTAAACATTGAAAGACTACCTATCCTGCTCACATACAAAATGACTACACAAAACAACGGACCAAGTAGAGAATTATGTTCAGAAGAGAAGTATCCAGGCAGATTGCGCAAGATAGACTAAAAAAGCACAAAACGAGATAATTGCACAAAGCAAAAAGAACATTGCTTCCAGTTTCCTTTCCATTTGCTGAGCAAATAATAGAATGTTTTTTATGGAAAAATCATTTGTTACAATACTAATCCAACCTACCAAATGGCCTTTAATTTCTACTTTCGTTTCACAGAGGACATAACCCGTTGCTGCTGTTTATCGAATGTTAACTGCTTCATATTAAACATGTGATTGAAGCATTTATTCATCGACAACATCAAGTGGCCTAATTCTGAACAGCGTTTTCTAAACAGATCCTAAGCTGTCAATTTTTTATCCCTAAGTAAGACACTAGCAACAGAAAATGATTTTTCTTTTTTGATACAAAGTTTTATATGTTGTGGCATTGATCTACAAGAAAATTGTGCAACTTAGCCTAGCACTGTAGCCTTTGGTAGTTGCTGTTAGAAAAATAAATTTAAAGTTGGTTTAGAATCTTTATCCTCGGACTGACAAAGCCTCTGATAGATTATTCCAGGTAGAGGCTTCTGACCCTTTTGACCGCTTTTTTACATACTTGTAGTGGATTTTGACGCAGAACCGGTTACCGAGATTGGCAGAGTGAAGCTTTCGATTGTCAAGTGTTCTTGCCGGAGAATTATTCCATTCACTATAGGTGCCAGAGGTATTTTGAAAAGTGCTACGTTGAAGAATAAAACCGAGGAAAAGTACAGTAGTTGATAATAAATAAAATCTTTATTTATGTTGTACAGTATGTTGTGATGTGACAATTTTCATCAGTAAATAAAACCAGTTTTTATGCTTGTGAAGACTTTAGATTAAAAATTGCACAGCGTAGTTATTTAATAAATTAACAATTTTATGTATTAGATATTTTCAAAATAAAATGACGACAGATCTTTCTCAGCGGTCTTAGTACATTTATTATATCTCAGTGACATCTTCGCCAACATTGTCTCACCTTGTTTACTGCTTAAAGTATTATCAAATATATAAATTTGTATAAGGCAGTGGTATGCTTTTTATTTATAAAATTTGGCTTGATAAGGAAAAAATCTTTTAAATTTTTTTGAAAATTTGATAAGTATGTAGGCAAATGTATGTATGGTTGTATGAGTATGTAAGATAAGTATGTAGGCAGGTTACAAGTATTTCATTCAAAATATGAGTTGAAAAATAATTTGAGGTCTTGCTTCAGAATAAAGTTTTAGAAAAAGAACATATTGAAATATTAGCTAATGGAGGTTTCCAAAAACCAATTTGTAAACTGACTCATAACCCAAGCAGCATGCAATTTCTCCGTCTTTAGTCTCTTTGAAGGTAATGTCTGGATTCAGTGACGGATCCACGGAAAGGCGTTGCTCCCCTTAAAGCACAAAAAAGTAACTATTTGCGGTGTTTTTAAAAGGTCGAATCTATTTAGACCTACATATCATCTTGTTTTTCTGAAATTGTGTTTTTCTCAAACCCCCTAAAACTGCTTGCTGGATCTGTCCCTGTTTGGGATTGCTTTTGATTATTATTTAATGATCATACAAAAAGCTACCGGGTAATACTCTAGGCATATGGGCTACTCCAAGAAAATATATAGAATTATTCTAAAACTACAAAGTAGCCTAATGCCACAAATTATTCTTGTAAGGACACTGTTGGTCATAAAATTTGTATTGTTTAGATATAATACTGTAAGGATGTTTTTCCTCGCTTTGATGTTTATAGTTTTGCACACTTAGTCTGGGAGCCTACGACAGAAGATTTCACCCCATAAGGTACAAAAGGTTTGACCCCTTGAAGTTACTGGGGTCAACCATGTCACTCACAAAAAGTATGGAAGATTGACCGCACCGGGTGGATCTGGACCCTAGAGCCCCCTAAAAAGCCCAAAAAGGGGGTTAATTTCACCCCATAAGGTACATGGACCAAACTTGGTGAAAACGAAGTTCTATGTCAGGACATCACAAAAATATCAAATCTAACAATATTTTCGAGTGGAAAGGTGATGTAAGACTCCCCCCAAAGTGACCCCCCAGGGGGTTAATTTCACCCCATAAGGTACATGGACCAAAGTTGGTCAAAACGAAGTCTTATGTCAGGACATCACAAAAATATCAAATCTAACAATATTTTCGAGTGGAAAGGTGATGTAAGATGCCTTCAAAGTGACTTCCCTTAATGTGACCCCCTCGGAAGGTTTATTCCACCCCATAAGGTACATGGACCAAACTTGGTCAAAATGAAGTCTTATGTCAGGACATCACAAAAATATCAAATCTAACAATATTTTCGGGTGGAAAGGTGGTGTAAGATGACTTCAAAGTGACTTTCCTTAATGTGACCCCCTCGAAAGGTGAATTTCACCCCATAAAGTACATGGACCAAACTTGGTCAAAACGAAGTCTTATGTCAGGACATCACAAAAATATCAAATCTAACAATATTTTTGGGTGGAAAGGTGATGTAAGATGTCATCAAAGTGACCCCCAGAGGGTTTATTTCACCATAGAGTACATGGACCAAACGTGGTCAAAACGAAGTCTTCTAGGGCACCACAAAATATCAAATCTAACAATACTCTCATTTGGAAAGGTGATAAAAGACCTACCCAAAAGTGAATCTCCTCCTATAGTTTAATTTACTTCATCCCTTTCTTGAACCAACCTAGGTGTAACGAAAGTGCTATGCCAGGACAGTACGAATGGATTAAATTTAAAAATATTTTTATATAGGTTTTGATGAAATACATTCACACGCTGTCCCATGATGCATGAAATGGAACTATAGCCTACTTTACAAAAAGTTTTTGTATAAATCATATTCAGTCAATCGAAAAAAGGCAACAGGACATGACAATACATGGCTTTGTAACACCAAAAACAGAAAGTACATAAGAAGCATATAGGCTACAGTAGCCAGAAAATTGATCCAAGATCTTGATACGACCACTAAATGTGGACTTAATCGAACAACTGACTATCCAAATCAAAACGTTTCGAAATGAATCATTTGGAACGTTAATTTAGGCAGTAATGAACATTTTCCAGCTGCTACAATAAATAACCCAATAAACCCAATGTAGTAATTTTTTGTTTAATGCCATTTGCTTCATGTCTCCAATCAGTTATTGTAACTGTTCATTCATAAACAGAGATTGTTCGTGTAAATGTAAACGGTCGTTTCTTTATTCTTCATTGTCACTGCTGTCGCTTTCACTTTCTTCATCTTATTCTTCAGATTCATACAATTCTCCTGTTATATACAGAGATAAAGCAAGCTGTCTGCGATGTACCAGCCCCAAGCAATGTGGTTATCCGCACGTCTGACACTGACTGTCTTGTAATTGGCCTAGGTTGCTATGGAACTTTTGATCCTTCATTAAAGATATGGATAGAAGCTGGCTTGCAAAGCAATAACACGCAGCGGTACATCAACATCAACCAGCTGCATAGGCCTACCGCACTTGGAGTGACGATTTGCAAGTGTTTACCTGCATATCATGCCTTTACAGATTCTGATTACACCTCGTCATTTAGCAGGAAAGGGAAAGTGCGGCCGCTGAAATTACTCCAAGGAAACCACGAAGCGCAGGCAGCTTTTAGCCAACTCGGACAAGACAAAGAAATTAGTGAAGACATTATCATCGCAATAGAGAACTTTGTGTGTAACATGTACAAAAACAAGAAAATTAATTATGTCAACGAAGTCCGTTTACAAATGTTTTTAGACGGCTACAAACCCAAAAAAGAAAATGAAAGGATATCATGCATACCAGAAGCTACTGTAGATAGTAGTACTCTACCACTTTGTTTACGAGTACTTCTCCAGAAGACAAGGCGCACTCATCTCATCACAAGATGGTGGTTATCTTCAACTAGAAGTGAACAAGCAGCAACGTCGCTGCTAGAGTAGGCTATGGCTGGAAAGAAGAAGGAGGTTGTTATAAAGTGGTGTGGTTTGAAGGTAAAGGTATAAAGCATCTTTAGATGTCTCTGCGTGGAATCTGATCTCATCCAGGAAAGTCAAGAAGAAGGTAAACAACATTGGATGTCGCTTGGGTTACCCTTTATAAATATAAAACTTTCTCCTGGTCTATCTGTCATTTACTTTCTTACTGTAAACATTAGCCAATAACTGGCTGTAAAGTTTCGTTTTAGGAACCTATAACCAATAGTTTCTGCAATCTTGAGAAAAATGCCTGGGTGCACTAAATAACAAATAAATGTTGAACTTTTTCCAGTTAATAGTAAGTTGCAATGTTGCATTATTCGAAGAAAAATAGACGTCTGTAAAAGATAATAAAATTACTATTGTATGTTACGCATATCTGTAGTGCATAATAGCAATTGTTTCGTACAGTCTTTATTTCTCTGTATATAACAGGAGAATTGTATGAATCTGAAGAATAAGACGAAGAAAGTGAAAGCGACACCAGTGACAATGAAGAATAAAGAAACGACCGTTTACATTTACACAAACAATTTCTGTTTATGAATGAACAGTTACAATAACTGATTGGAGACATGAACAAATGGCATTAAACAAAAATTTACTACATTGGGTTTATTGGGTTATTTATTGTAGCAGCTGGAAAATGTTCAGCCTGCGCTTCGTGGTTTCCTTGGAGTAATTTCAGCGGCCGCACTTTCCCTTTCCTGCTAAATGACGAGGTGTAATCAGAATCTGTAAAGGCATGATATGCAGGTAAACACTTGCAAATCGTCACTCCAAGTGCGGTAGGCCTTATGCAGCTGGTTGATGTTGATGTACCGCTGCGTGTTATTGCTTTGCAAGCCAGCTTCTATCCATATCTTTAATGAAGGATCAAAAGTTCCATAGCAACCTAGGCCAATTACAAGACAGTCAGTGTCAGACGTGCGGATAACCACATTGCTTGGGGCTGGTACATCGCAGACAGCTTGCTTTATCTCTGTATATAACAGGAGAATTGTATGAATCTGAAGAATAAGATGAAGAAAGTGAAAGCGACAGCAGTGACAATGAAGAATAAAGAAACGACCGTTTACATTTACACGAACAATCTCTGTTTATGAATGAACAGTTACAATAACTGATTGGAGACATGAAGCAAATGGCATTAAACAAAAATTTACTACATTGGGTTTATTGGGTTATTTATTGTAGCAGCTGGAAAATGTTCATTACTGCCTAAATTAACGTTCCAAATGATTCATTTCGAAACGTTTTGATTTGGATAGTCAGTTGTTCGATTAAGTCCACATTTAGTGGTCGTATCAAGATCTTGGATCAATTTTCTGGCTACTGTAGCCTATATGCTTCTTATGTACTTTCTGTTTTTGGTGTTACAAAGCCATGTATTGTCATGTCCTGTTGCCTTTTTTCGATTGACTGAATATGATTTATACAAAAACTTTTTGTAAAGTAGGCTATAGTTCCATTTCATGCATCATGGGACAGCGTGTGAATGTATTTCATCAAAACCTATATAAAAATATTTTTAAATTTAATCCATTCGTACTGTCCTGGCATAGCACTTTCGTTACACCTAGGTTGGTTCAAGAAAGGGATGAAGTAAATTAAACTATAGGAGGAGATTCACTTTTGGGTAGGTCTTTTATCACCTTTCCAAATGAGAGTATTGTTAGATTTGATATTTTGTGGTGCCCTAGAAGACTTCGTTTTGACCACGTTTGGTCCATGTACTCTATGGTGAAATAAACCCTCTGGGGGTCACTTTGATGACATCTTACATCACCTTTCCACCCAAAAATATTGTTAGATTTGATATTTTTGTGATGTCCTGACATAAGACTTCGTTTTGACCAAGTTTGGTCCATGTACTTTATGGGGTGAAATTCACCTTTCGAGGGGGTCACATTAAGGAAAGTCACTTTGAAGTCATCTTACACCACCTTTCTACCCGAAAATATTGTTAGATTTGATATTTTTGTGATGTCCTGACATAAGACTTCATTTTGACCAAGTTTGGTCCATGTACCTTATGGGGTGGAATAAACCTTCCGAGGGGGTCACATTAAGGGAAGTCACTTTGAAGGCATCTTACATCACCTTTCCACCCGAAAATATTGTTAGATTTGATATTTTTGTGATGTCCTGACATAAGACTTCGTTTTGACCAACTTTGGTCCATGTACCTTATGGGGTGAAATTAACCCCCTGGGGGGTCACTTTGGGAGGAGTCTTACATCACCTTTCCACTCGAAAATATTGTTAGATTTGATATTTTTGTGATGTCCTGACATAGAACTTCGTTTTCACCAAGTTTGGTCCATGTACCTTATGGGGTGAAATTAACCCCCTTTTTGGGCTTTTTAGGGGGCTCTAGGGTCCAGATCCACCCGGTGCGGTCAATCTTCCATACTTTTTGTGAGTGACATGGTTGACCCCAGTAACTTCAAGGGGTCAAACCTTTTGTACCTTATGGGGTGAAATCTTCTGTCGTAGGCTCTCGGTCTAACTGTCACTGCTCAAACTTCTACTGAATATTACGTGAGCACCACTTCTGTAAGTAGCTTTGACAAAGCACAAGAAGCCTGTTCAAGTTCATCTGCCACTTTGGTTCTCATCCAAACCAACGACGTGCACGATTTCATCAATTTAATTGTTTCTTCTTTGTCTGGTAAGTAGTTTTCACTGTAAACTAATAACGGCACAATTATTGCTACTGTAAACGTAAAGCTATAGACGTACAGAGATAGTTGTACACGAGCGGTCTCCCTCTTTTTCTATCACAGACAGGTCTAAAAATAGAAATAGCCTCGCAGAGCGGCAATCGGAAAAACAATGTTTGACACCTACTTATAGGTCTAATTTTTATAGAGGTTTTTGAGGGGCTGTTATAACGTTATCGATAGGCTGGTATTCCTTCAGTCCCTTGCCAAAACAATGCATTTCCAGTGCCGCCGGTATTTAAGTTAAAAAGAGAGGGTGGAACGAGCAGCAGCAGTGACCGAGTGGTTAGCGCGTTGGGCTCGCAGTCGAGAGTCTGTGTGTTCGACTCCAGCCACCCGCACTTGCTGTTGTTTCTCTGGGCAAGAAACTTTACAATAATTTTTGCCTCTACCCAGTGATCGATTTCGAGTAATTGGTAGTACCAAATTTAAGTCATAAGTAGAGTAGAGTAGACAACCGGAAACAGACATTGCCGTCGGCTGCAGCGTGGGTCAGGTGTTCGTCGGAAGGCGTACACCGATGCATAGCGCTCAAGTCCGCTTTCCCGCAATGCAGGATAAAGATAAATAAACAAACAAAACAAAAAGCGAGCGAGAAAAGTTTGCAAAAATGTAGAAAATTTAAGTGTTGTTTTACTTTTTTTTAGCATGTGACCAAGTGCCCCCTCCCTGTATCAGTCACTGCTTGATAGATATACAACAGGTTATAGGAAAGATTCATACCTATTAAGTGCATAATTTCAATTGCTTTCATTATGATTGATGAATTTAATTTATGAGTATGAGAACATACTTTCAACCAACTGAGACTCTCGACGGCCATTTTGATCGAACGTTCTCGCGAGCCGGTAGCATCTTTTTCGCGACCCGGTGGTTAGAGGGCCTTGTTGCACACAACACATTACATAAATTGGCAAGTATTGTCGGGTAAAGTGTTGGTTTTTGAATGTTTAAACATGATCAGTGTTTTTTTTAAGGTGTTTTGGGGGACCGAAACGATCCCCCAAATTTCTCCAGCGGTTTCCTAAAATTTGGACCTGCAACTACAGTAGAAAAGTAATGGTTGTTTCTCGCTATGTCTTGTCGATAATACGAATATAGCCTACGATCAATAGTTCAACTGCAAACAACGAAGAAATGGAAGCTGGCGGATGGGAACGGGATTGCGAATCTGTTTTGTTGCATGAGATAGAACCTGAAAATTTTGTTCTGTGATTGTGCACTGCCAGTAGCTTAATAAATAATTCGTTTAAGCAACTATGGCTATTATTTGGTATTTAAATGAAACACTTGCGGTCTCTTAAAACTACTTAGCGGTCACCCAAACCAAACCTTAAAAAAAAAAAACTGAACATGATCATGAGCAAGTGCATGAAAAATATTTTATTATACAGCGTAAACCAAGATAAACCATTACAGGTAGATTGGATTTGGAAGTAACTTAGCAGAAACAATAATAATTTCAATCCAAAGTCTAAGCAAAATAAGGATAGATGTTACATGAATTGGCTATAAACACGAGTAGCTTATTTACCTTGCATTTACAGTGTGTTTGTTAAGGATTATCTTTGATGGAAACACTTGCCTTGCTAAGATTTGTACATAATATAGAGCCTTTTCATACTCAAATTTAGCATCTTCACCAAAGTACAAAGTGATAACACTAACTTCAATGGGTGAAATAACTAAACTTTGTCATCACTTTACACACTTTGCGAATAGCGTATAACCTGACGAATAGCTAATAACTTGACGAAAATCTACGATTATTTGCTTGAATTTACTTTGGTGAAATAGATTACTACATCGGATTGATGCGTGACAGCTACAACGCCAAATGTAACTTCGATTGGATCGATGGAACAAACGAATGCGATGCTGACTTTACAAACTGGGCAGATGGTGAACCCAACAACAATGAAGGCAACAACAACTGTGCAGTGATGAAAGACGGAAAGTGGTACTCAGAGTTATGCAATATCAACATCAACTATATTTGTCAAAGACAAACAGGTAATCTTGCAAGAAATTCAAAAGGAATTTAAGCCAAAGAAATGGAATAATGCCGTAAGCCAAAGAAATGGAATAATATAAAGCGAAAAACCTCAATAACACGAAATTGTTTCTTTTTTGCTCTTGTTAGTACTTTAAAAGTGTGACCACCTACGCTGCTACAATCTGTCTCGCTAGTTTGAAGGTTTGTAGCTTATCTTCTATAACAGTGGTTTATCGCAAGCAATTGTATCGTATGGAGCTTTGTAGTTCCAAAACGTATGTAGGCTACAGAGGTCAATAAATAAAGGTGCTTTCAAGACTTTAAATAAAACTTGGAACAAAATACTGTAGGTTTACTTTGTCATAACTTTTTGACGACCACATGACTTCAAGACACTCTAATTTGTTTCCCCAAACTGGTTACTATTTAGGCATCTAGACCAATTCTTCTTTTCTTCTAGCTAGATCAGAGGTGGGAAAACTACGGCCCGCGGGCCGCACGCGGCCCGAAACAACTTTTTGTACGGCCCGCGAAAGCCTTCAGCAATTATATAAAAAAAATAATCCTAAAATTGCTTGAAAATTTTATTTACTACCATGACATAATTAAACTTTTTCTTCATACATTTCATCTTGATAACGATAAATTATAGTTATTTTGTCGCATTGTAGTTTGTTTTCCCAGCCACATTGTGATCTTGCATGAATGCATGGCTATTATATTGCTAAACAGCCGATTATGTTACAATCAAAATTTTTGACTTCGGCCTGTCGCATCATGAGACTTTCTTGTTCGTTTTAGTTTTGGATCAAGGCCAAGACTCTTGGTGTTTGTAGAGAAAAAGCGGCGATTGCGACAGTTTTTCTGATTATGTTAATTCGCTCACAAATGTAGTCTGTTTAATTCGCTCAAAGTGCGTCTGGCAAAGTGTTATCTTGATGTGGGTTGCAGTCAAATAAATAATTGAGGCAAACATTTTTTATATCTTTTATATAACACATGTAGGCCTACTGTATATAAAATCTCCATTTTTTTTATCATTTTTAAAATAACAAAAATCTTGTGTTTTGACTATTTTAGATTTTATGTTTTGGCTTGTAATCTTAATTATACTATACTGCGGCCCTCGAACAAATTCAGATTCTGAATGTGGCCCTCGAGATAAAAGTTCTTGCTCCCCCCTGAATTTATCATTTTCAGACTTAGAATCATTTTCTTGACTTAATTTCTCTGTTACTTTAATAGATCCAGTTTGGTACCAGTATGCTTCTATTGGATATTACGTCAGCACCACTTCTGCAAATACTTTCGAAATAGCACAAGAAACTTGTTCAAGTTTGTCCGCAACGCTGGGACTTATTCAAAATTCGGACGTACAAGATTTCATTAATTCAGTTTTGAAAATCTCTAGTCCTACTGGTCAGTTGGAATGATAAAACGCTAATGTTTTTTCACGTTTGTGATGGTCCGTTAATAAAGCCAATTTTTTTAAATTTGAATCAAGCTTTTTTATTTTTATGATAAAAAATGCTTTTCCGAACAAAATGCTTTGTCTGCAGTTTTATTGACTCTCATTTGTCAGTGTCCACACATCATAATACATTGGAACCGGCTAAAAAGTGCCAGGTGCAATTTGTATAAGCTTGTTCCATTTTTCTTGTAAGCACGCATGACTTGTTGGTATAGCGATAGCTTAAATCGAATGTTTGAACTGTGGTTATGCTGTTGTCGTGAATCGCTGTTTCGGGTCGTCAGACATAAAAGATTAAAAACCACCAGGTTAAATCGACTGATTGTTTTCTAAAGCAGTAAGCCCCAAAGATAAAATTTGATAGTTTTGGAACGCTTTCTAATGTGAGTTAGGCTACAATAAGCTCATAGGTTGCTTTAAAATTACTTTAGCAAGCCAAGAATTTTAATTATTTAGCTAAAAATGTTTAGATAAAAAATACTTGACATATCTAATAAGACGACCTAATTTCTGATAAAAACAGTTGTATGACATTTAATTGATAACACGCAGTTGCTTATCCATACACGGTTTTGGAGTACAAAAGCAAAACCTTGTGCAATGTAATGACAAAATAAGTGCAGAGATAAGCTTGAATTTCTGTAGCAGACCTATTCTCCTTCAATAGATTTCTACATCAGATTGAAGCGTGTAAATAGGACGAGCACATGTGACTTCGAATGGATCGATGGAACCAATCAATGCGATCATAACGTTACAAACTGGGCAGATGGTGAACCCAATAACACTGAAAGCAACAACGACTGTGCAGTGATGAAAGAAGGAGGGGAATGGTTTTCAGAGTCATGCGATCTTAACATCAACTATATTTGTCAAAGAAAAGGTGGAGTTTTCAAAAAGTTTGCGATGTAAAACAATCTGAAATTATATTCAAATCAAATTAAATTGTCAACCACAATAACGCATGAATAAGTTTTGTTTTGACCTACAACTCATGCAATAAAATGAACCTCAATTACAAATTATATTTTTCTTTTATGTTCTATTACCAATACCATCTCAAAAGTTTGAAGACAGTGTGTCAGCCATGTTGATTTCAAATGAAAATGTGTTTACTTTGTTGGAGGGTAAATAACCCATTTAGCAGCATGATATGCATATCTCATATTCTACTTAGGTTTCAAAATAGTCTTCTCTGCGTATCATCATTTTTCTTGGAAAACCAACATTTGTGTCGATAACAGATTGCACTCAGTTAGCATCGGTACAAACAATAGCCTACCCTCCTGAGCTTTGATAAAAGAAGCAACATTCTGTCAAAAAGTGACGTTACAATGAGAGATTATGGAAATGTTGCATGTTCTTAAAAAAACGTATGTGATTCAGCGCCTGATACCATTGTTATTCGGAATTTTCAATCTGGTACATTCAATATAGTTTTTTCAATTCAATTTTTAAACATAAGGAACACGCTCTCATTTACAAAATTTTACGCTTGTTAAGTCCATATCTATTTCGTATATTTTCAGCATGTTAAACTTAGTATACAAAAATAAGTTTAAGGTTCATAGGCCAACGATAAACCACCAACAAACTTCAATAGAGAGTCATGTACGATTTTTAAAATTTTAAATTGAAAAAGATCAGCAGACCTGTCCATATTGTTGTTCTACTTGGTCGACCACTTCAGGCTTTTCTCCCATGGATAGATTTAAATGAAGAGGACAAGGAAGTAAAAATGATAATCTTCGTTTCTAGCTTGAAGCATATTGTCATTAAACGCTTTACCAATCAATAGCCTACCAAGAAGATACAGTGTAATACATACAGCAATTTATAATATAGCAATAAAACTGTATAGATACTCGACTAGGTCGATTTCTTACAATAATTCAAGTTTAATTGTTTACTTACTTTTACAGCACATGGTGGAACTGTTTTACGAAAAAGAGCATCGGTTTAACAAACCTTTGCAAACATTAGTTTTCGTAGTTCAAACTTTTTAACCCTTCCATTTAATCTTAATAATCGTGTTTAGACAATGGCAGTTTTAAATGCAAACAATCTTATTTAATAGAAACTTCAGCAACAACAGCATCTTCAAAACTTATTTCTACAGATTCAATGACAAGTTTAGCACCAGAGAGCACATTTTCTACAGGTGAGCAGACTACCTTATTCATCCAAGGTTTCTAAATAAGTCTGTGTCCCGAAACTAGGCCATCTCGTTTGAATGCCACTAGAAACTACAAAGCTTTGTTTTCAGCACTGTGAAAAGAAAATATAACAAAACGACAAGTCGTATTGCAATTGTTTTATTAAATAAACTAATCAACTATAAAACATGAAGGAAAAGACAATTATTTCGAAGCAAGAGTTGTCCCTTGTTGCAAATGTACTTTTTCATAAAAACTTTTGGCGTTTATTTTCAATTTTTTACACTTAAAAAAGTATTCCAAGATCGTTCTGTCAACGCTACTAGTTTACAACTAATTTTGCTCTTTAATAAACAAAAGTCACTTACATATTCAGTTTGAAGTAAAATGCAATATCAAGCGGTTAATATCAAGATCATGAAACTCTTTCTCGTCTCTATTCGTTTACTTGCATTTTTAATTGACACTTTTTGTTGTTTCCTTTACGGATGAACTTCCAGATGAATCCTTATCGGTCACAATCATTATAATAATGACAGCCGTTGTGAGTGTGGTGGGCACTGTGTTGGTTGTTGCAGTCGTGCTGCTCGTGATCAGGAAGACGAGGAATAATAAAAAAGAGTAAGTCAGACACATCCCGGTCATGTTAAAATAATTTCAAAAACACATGTAGGAGACGTAAACTAAGAAAAACAATTGCAGCGGGTATCCAACGAATATCTTTTATTAAAATAATCATTATTAATCTAATCTTTGAAGCATTGCAACATCAAAAACAAAGATCTTATCTATTTTCTAGAGCTTCAAATATAACTCCAATAGAGACTATAACCATAAATGTTTCACACCTAGGCCTACGTTTGTTTGTTTGTTGTTGGTTAATAACATGAGATAGAACTCTTAGCTTTACAGCTAAGTAGGTTAATAAAGCAGATAAATTACTATTTTATCTTCTGTATCATAATTACTATTTTGGACACTGCTTTGACTACAAAAAGCTCCCGAGTTAAAAGACACATACTGAAACCGAACAATGATTAACAAAAAGAATAAAAGAATCATTAGTTTGGACAATGAATTTTTAATCGTTATCTTGGCTAACTACTGTATATCACATCTTCACTAACTTCAAGTCCATCAATGCCAACAACAGTGACAGGGACAAGTGTGTCGTGGTGAAAACGGTGCAATTTATTAATTTCAAAATTTGAACACTTGTTAAAGATTTTACCTGTTTGCAGAAATGATTCATCTAATGACTTGTCCATGAACTCCAAAAAGAACACAAACCATGAACATCCAACAGGTTTGTCACATCATAAACATTCACTTCTGTATTTGGCCTAAAAAGCTTCTAAGTTATTTTTTTATGCATTTCAAAACAATGTTTTTCTATGGTTGGCTGCTTGGTTGTTGAAAAAAAATCGTCGGATCACTAGGCATGCAACAACTTAGCAAGTGCTTCAACTCAGCAAGAACACTTCAGCTACTATCCAAGTCAGTAAATGAGATTTTCATCTAGCATCGGACTTGTTTGGTCATCGCTTGCTAAACTGAATTTGCTGACTTGTGGCATGCCAAGTTTCGGCTTGCTCAGTTGTTACTTAGTTTCATTAGTTATTTGCCAACTTCAGCAACTTGCTGAAACGTAGCTATAGCTCAGTTATCACTTGCTCAGTTTACAACTTGCTGTGTACAGTACAGCTATGTACTGCTGACTTGTAGGGAATTCGTTAAATAGCCTATATCAACAACATGTAGACTAATATTAAATTAATGTGACTGGATGTAGGCCTAATGTGACTAATGTGACTAGAAGTAGCCTACATGACTCAATTTAATGAACTAAAACCTTAAATTGCGAATACGAATCAAAGATATCAGAATGAGTCCACAATGTGTTAGGAATCTATTCTTAACTACAAACTAATGCAAAGGGCTATTGAGTTTGACTAAAATAACTAAAAGATTATCATTATCATCGTTTTCAGCCTGTGGTAGCCCACTGCTGAGCGAAAGCTTTCCCGATTTCTTGCCAATCTAGTCGATCGTATATTCCTTTCTGTCTTCCTTCTTCTGGATGTCATTATTGAACAACTTTGTTGTTTCAAGAGCATTTAATTTTGGACAAGTTTTGTGCTACCAACTGTTGAATAACAGTTTCCAAGAAAGCGAAGTATTATTTCATCACTAAACTCCAACAAAATAGCATAGATTTACTGGTTTCGCTGATTTGAAATAGTAATTCCAAATGATGATCAACAATACAAAACCGATGGATGCAGCCTAAGCTATAAAATGTCGAGTTTTTATAGCAGTATTGTCCCTTTTTTTATTTAAAATTGCAAAAAGTCGCTGCACCAATTAAATATAAATATGAGTAGGCCGGTGTTTTGGAAGCAGTAAATAGGGCCTGGCGTGATTTAAGCTATTGAATATCGAGCTTATGTAGCAATATTTACAACACTTTTTCATTTTAAATGGCTAAAAAACGTTAAACAAACTAGAATGAGTGAGTCCCTAAACAGCCATGCACCTCCTCTCGGGGGGTATGATGGGCGGTTAATACAGCCCTGCTACCCAACACCACTTGAACAATAACATGTTTGCACTACACTAGTGGTTTCTTTACCAATGCAAGCTCCCCTTGAGGTGCATGAAGATTGGTTACCTTGTGTCGCGATTCTTGACTGAAATTGTGACCTAGTTTTGACTTTATTTTCCAGCGCTTAAACATTAAGTACGGTAACAATAGTTGTTAGTGACGTTTTTTGTGAAAAATGGCTTTCCTGCACTTGTAAGTGTGAAGACAGCAGCTCGGAACAAACTTAATTGTGAAGATGACATGGGAAGTGCGCATTGCGTTGTTTTCAACTAAGCCACGAATTATATTGCTGGCTTCGACAAAGCAGCTACAGTTCCTTCTCATTAATTCGAGAAAAAGTATATTGTGATCCACTAATTTTTTTGATTTGTGTAACCATGGCCACCTAAAGATAAGGCCTGATTTGTCACATTTTGCAGAAATTTCCAGGTTCTTCTAACTTTGGGCAAACGTTTAAATAAATTTTTCAAAAAATTAGATTTGTACGCTTTCTTTACTCTTTTCCCCAGATGACACAATAGGTTTTAACGTTCTCACATGTTGAAAAACAAAGAAAATTTGATTTTGTAGATTTTAGTCAGACTGTTAATTTTCAATAACAGTCTGATTTTGCGTTTTTCAACTTACTTTTTCTCATTTGCTACTGCTTCTCCAAGGCAACAAAAAAGTTTTTTGTCATTAGGAAACCGCAAAAAGTAAAAACATCTCAAAAAATGTCAGTTAAGCACTAGCAGTAGCTGTAATCAAAATCTGCAAAATGTGACAAATCAGGCCACATCTCCAGGTGGTCATGGTGTAACATGGAAAATAAAAAATAAACTTTGTCTGTTCTAGAGCCCAAAACATGTAAAATTTATGTGGTTTGACTTTGATTTATAACTCAAACGAGA
The DNA here is from genome assembly GCF_918807975.1 of Aplidium turbinatum. Lineage (NCBI taxonomy): Eukaryota > Metazoa > Chordata > Ascidiacea > Aplousobranchia > Polyclinidae > Aplidium > Aplidium turbinatum. The sequence continues at coordinate 18,894,528 of NC_137484.1, read as the reverse complement.
AAAGGGGGCACAAAGTTTTACAAGTGACGCCAAAGGGTGCGCAGCCCAAAAATTTAAAAATCCCTTCACTGCACACTTACAACGCTAAAAATCAACGTTTTTGAACGGAAGAGGGCATGGTCCAATGCCCCTCTCTCTGCGTACGCCACTGCTGGAATACGTATTCGCCATATTGGTTCTAAAAGTATATGAAAAATAATCTCTACAGTAATCTAAACTCAAAGCCAAAACCGAATACAAAAGTAATAATATTAAAGGCTCGTGACAACTAACTTAGCCACATTTCAGCAAGTGGCTGGAGTTGACAAATGATAAAATTGAGCAACTAACAACTGAACCATTGTTAATCTGCTTGTTTCAAATACTTGCTTCGCATGGCAAGTAACCAATTGGAACCGCCGCATAAATATGAAGAAATTGGAGATGTGCCTCAACCAACCGATGGTAAGTCAAGAAGTAGTGTCCACAAACATAAACGCTCGGCACAGTTTCAGCGTGGCAATTTTTTTCTTTATAAATCATGAGCAGAAAGTGCCTGGAAAAAAGTTTACATTCTGCTTTGAGATAATTACTCAGTTAAATGTATTGAACAATTTTCTGCAAGATTTTTACATTTCAAGAGCTCATGTCGCAATAAATAAACTTAAATTTGGTGAAATATTTACATTAGAAGAAAAACTAAATGTAAATTGAGCTAATCAGAAGAATGCAAATTAACGAAGGAGCGTTAAGGCAAAAACGAATTCCTGTTGCACACTCCGAGAGTCGAACCAGCACTGCTTGATCTTGCCATTTCTTGCTTTGTGAAGTCAGGCGCCTAACCAACTGAGCTTTCGGAGCGAATCTTGTTGCACGCTATCTGATCCGCTCCTTGACCACGCAATCTGAATCTCTAAATCCTGTTGCATGGCTGTTCTTCAGATATAGCTAAATTTTTATTAATATTGTTTTTTTTGATAAAAACACAATTATGTGTTAAAAACTTTCGATTTACTTCTATGTGTGTTCAATATAAACATACTGAATCAGGAAGTGCAACTTGGCTATGTATAGTATGTTTGTGGTTCTGTTTTGCATATTACCTAGGGGAAAGCCGTGTATTATGAACCCCCTAACAATAAACGTTCCTAATTTCACAACTTCAATGAAAATATGGACAATATTTACAGAATAGCAAGCTAACATGCATACCTATTCCCCTTCAATATATTAGTATGTGATATTTTGTAATAAAAAGGTTATTTCAATTTTATTAATTTAACAAAAGAGTTCATATTACACAACCCTCTGTGTAATATGAACCCCTGTGATGTGTAATATGAACCGCTTTGAATCATTGCTGAATAGAGGTAGATTGACGACACAAAAACTGCACTAAAGCAAGCCACATTACATGTGCAGCATAACAATTTAATATCATTTAATACCATAATAAATTTAATACCATAAGGTTTTCAAATAATTTACACCAATTTTAGTAAACATGCACTACTTTTTAAATGTAAGCATTAAATTCACAAAAAGATAAGCAACATTAATCGAATGACGTGTACTGCATTGAAAATGCTGGTAAAATTGAAGTCTGAACCCAGTTTACAGAACCCAGAACCACCCCAGTTTACAGAACCCCAGTTTACAAAAATTCATTACACCATCATAAAGCGCTTGGTAATATGAACCTGGGTTCATATTACACATTCAGTTAGGGTTCATGTTACACACTTGTGGTGATTCCAGTTAAAATGCTGATAATCAACTAAATAATGCATTTTTCAAACAAAACTTGTTGTGAGTTCCATCATCAAGTTTATGTGAGGGTATATTAATAAAAAAATTACAAGTCAATTAATACAATGACAAAAAAAACAACAATTTCTCCATCTGCAAAATAATATCACACAAGCTTTAAACCTTTATACCCCCAAAACTTCGGCAACACGCCAACTTTCAACAAGAACATTTCCGGTCGAATGACCAGCAAGCTTACTTAATTCAAGCTGTTAAAAGTCAAACATTTTTATTGCCACGTTTTCTGAAAACAACAGGGGGTTCATAATACACAGCAGTTCATATTACACGGCTTTCCCCTATTTTTCTAATAGAAAACTGGAACAACACAACGGAAAACCAGCCTCACACTTATTTGCAAATAATTGGAGCAGAATCAATAAGTTCTATTCAAGAAGGAGACGGTATGTCTGAAAGTGTATTGCGGAATGTATGATAAACTGTAAAAAAATTGGCAAATTATTACCAAGAATAATTAGTTCTTTACGACAGTCATTGCAAAACTAAACCATTACCACTATCACAATTAACTTGTCATACCACTGACGAAAGATCTTCTTCTTCTTGCGTTTGAGGCCTCCACAGATCACGTTGTTACATCCAGGCGCAGCACCCAATGGATTGCGTATTCATCGAGCGTTGTTAGGTCCACATATCTATCTTGTGGTCGGTATACAGGACATTTATAGATTATGTGGTGTGCAGTTTGAACACCACATAACAAGATGACATAATAAATCTAGCAATTAATCTGACAAATCGTATCTCCTGTGACTTGCTGATAACTTGTTGTAATTTTGTTTCTAGAAAGCAGATCTGAAGCTGCAAGTTCGGTGGCAATTCAACCTCATCAACACGTGAATGTTCAACACGTTTATTCAACTCACATTGATTAGAAGACACAAAGGTTGAAAATGGTTGAATTCAACTGCGCAGCAATAAACTATGGCCAGACGTGTACACGTGGAAATATAAAACATCATCTCAAAAGACAGTTTAAATGTAATCTTGTGTTTTTTATCATCTGTTTTTCTATTTGTATCATGGCCACCTGGAGATGGCTGGTAGCCATAGTTGTATATTTAAGACATTTTTTCAACTTATATTGGTAGAGAACACATAGCGAGCAGTTAGTAGTAGTCTATTTATGAACGTAGTTCAGTTCAGTTCAGTTGTTTTTTTTGTTAACCTAACATCAAAACAGAACACTATGTCGAAACGTTCAGTATAAAACTACACAACTTAGTTTCAAAGTGTTTTTTTTTGTGTTTATTGTTTGAAGACATTATTGTGGACTTGAGCAGAGGACGCCTTCGTCCTTGGTATAGCGTTTGAATGTTTAGCGGAATTGCTTGATGACGTAATATTGTTGCACACTGGTGACAATAACAATAAAATATAAAATGAGACAAAAAAAATTCAAAAAGTATAACCAAATAGATTGTATGTAGGCTATCAATTTTTACGCTAAGAAAATAAGTTACTAAATAAAGACAAAAAATATTGAAAATAAATACTTGATTTTCTCATAGATGATACACGGGTTAGTTTAAGCTATTCAAAATGAATTGTTTTATATTATTTTCAGTGTCTCTACATTTTCTAATGTAGACATTTTGATTACAGTACAATAAAATTCTCTTTTCATAAAGTTAATTTTGTTTATATTTATATGTTGCCATATCTAGGTTGGTTTATTGTAGTACAGTAAATTCCCACCACTACCACGTTTGCTGTAGTTTCTTTGCACGTTTGCTGTAGTATCACTCCTTCCTGCCAAACGGCCATACTTCAGTTCATCGAAAGCATAACTATAGGTACTGCATCAAATATAGTTACTAGTCCCTAGAAACCTCTCTACAGCCTGTTTCACCCTAAAAGAGGGATCATCAGAAGCTCCATATTCAAATAGAATACTAGTTAACTAGGTGCTGCTGTAACCGCTTTATACTGGAACAAATTATTTTGCAACAAGGTAAAGTTTGTTCTACATTCGGTCACGAAATGTCGGTTGTGAGAAGATGAGATTCTTTCCGTTTTTGACCTGCAATACCAATGAGAGTCAAGTAACTATACCTCTACCAGTTTAACTCTGGCTAAGGGTAAGCGATGTTATGTTGACATCCAGAACAGCCACGTCTTTATTCAGATTCAAACAGTTGAAAGCCAAGCGTCGCAGAATTCGACCTTTCACTGCTATTTAGTAATATACTGTAACATAACAAAAAAAGACTTACTGTACCAGTGGCGTAGCCAGAAATTTTTTTTGGGGGGGGGGCAAATATTTGATGAATTGAAGAGGACGACAAAGTGTTTGATTTAAGCCATCGCCACCTGATGTGCAGTGACGTATCCTGGTGGGTTGAACAAGGGAAGCGATCAAAGTGGTGGGGGTTAGAGCGTGCCGAAGGCACGCGTATTCTAGGGGGTCCGGGGGCATGCTCCCCCGGAAATATTTTGCAAAATTACACTCAAATAATGGATTATAGCGCTTTCTGGAAACACTTTTAGGGTAATATCTGTATGAAATTTATTAGCAGATAAACAGCTATTAACTTATTAAAGGTAGCTATTACACACAAACGGACAAAAACTGCGGCTAAAATTAGAGAACACCAAAAACTCAGCTACACAAAAATTCAATAACTACACAAAAACCCAACAGAGTAAGCCATTCTGAAATTGCTTCCACAAATTAGTTAAAAGCAACGTAAATCGCGTAAATGTTGCGCGATTTACGATTTGCAAAATTTATTGCTGTCTTTCTGTGTGTCTAAAATAAGTCCTTGGGGGTGTTAATTGCCAGATGTCTTGGAAAACGTTATAAATTTCTACAAATTTTATTATATTTTCAACAAATGGCTCAACTTCGGAATCTAAAGTTTGAAAATTTTTTTTTTTGGGGGGGGCATGGCCCCTTTCGCCCACCCCCCCTGGCTACGCCTATGTACTGTACTACTGTGATGTTTCTAAAGTCCAATACTTTTGAAAATTTTACGTTTGTTACTTTAAACTATTTACGCAGTCGCAAAAAAATGCATCTGCAAAATTTAGAGTAGTCTTTAAAAATCGAAACTAAAAGAATAGTTTTTTAATACAAACTGATGAAGTCGCCTCCATACCATCTTCATGAACAAATGTATCCTACTCGGAAAGTACATCACTAGCTGTCTTAGCCCCGTGCTAATCAATCGCTAATAACGGGAGCTATGAAAATCACAGAGCCAAAATATTTTACAAGATGATAGCCTTGTGTATTGTGTGTATAGAAATTAATTTTTTACCCAACAAATATATTTAAATAAAGTGTTTGAGATAAAAAAAAAAAAAATACGCCAAAAAGTTGGTTTTTGTTTTAATTTCCCGAAAATAGCTTCAAAATTGACCGTTCAAACGCACATTTTTGGATTATAGCCTAACATAGAGTAATGCTAAACTAAACAAAAAACTACTTTTGCTCATAAATATAAGGCATTTTGGGTGTTTTTACATTTCAGAGAAATTGCACTTATATTTATAATCTACCATATACTTTGTTTGCTCAAATATCAAGCAGCGAAAGTGTCTAAAAAACTGCATGGAAGTGTCTAGCCATCTGAGACGAAATGCTTATTGTGGAGGGCAGGAAGGTATAAAAATGACCAACGTAGGTTTAGAAAATTCGAAAAGAATAAAAACTAAGTCAAGAATTTTCACACTTCTAGCATGTTTCCTTCTGTGAAATATTTCACTACTAGGGTGGGGCATCCTCATAAAATCCCGTGATGCTACAGATAGGGTTAAAACCCTTTTTACAAAAAAAAAAAATCAAAATAACGTTTGATACATCTCACTTTGGCTACACAATTCTCCTGCAGACGTATCGGCCCCATCAGGCATAGGCTTAATGGATTTTTATATATTGTATTTGTTTGCTTGTAACTCGTGCTGTGCTCGTAACGCGTGCTGGTAGCATAATATCTGTTAATAGGAAGAACATATTTCCACTATAAAAAGATCACGAATTCAAATCGATTACCAAATATCTTACGTTTACTTTCGTTTAGTCAGATCATTGATCGCTTTTCATGGAGAACTTCGAGTTTCGAGACACATTTTATTACTTTCCATATGTTTCACATTATATTACTCTTATTTCAAGGTTGTATATTTGTTTCAAACATTATACATAAAATTATTAAAAAAATACCATATCGACACATCATTAATCCATAATTTTGCTCTCACGGGTATCGTGTTATGTGCAGTTTACTCAATTCTACTAATTTATAATCTTTTTTTATTTGATTTCCAACGTATGTTTGTACAATGCTTTGAAGACATGTTTAACTTTTAAGTCCGTTTGTCAAACATTAATGTTGTACATGGAATAAGGTTTTAAATAAAAAACGGAGGCGGTTTGAACATTCAGGGAAGGTTGCAGTAAACAACATTATTCAGCGGAACGTTAAATACAGCACAATAATTAAAAGATAATGATGTAGTAGAGCGTAAATGGCTTCTGTCATGATTCTATGTGAAATAACAGACCATATGTCAACCATTAACCATTACTTGGAATAAACTTCATACGGAGGCACTTTTTTTTTCATGCAAAGTTACAAAGCGCTTATCATGCTATACGGCCTTTAGTAATTGGTCATTGGGGATATAAATGTCAAGATATTGATCCGACAGCAAATTGTAGCCCATAACTTTGGCTAGCTCGACAGTTACTGTGAGAAAACGAAAGTTGAAGTTACTTGGAAAATTTCTACGTTGAGAAATAAAATTGAGAAAGTATAATAATAATGTGATGGTTTTATTTATTGTTGCTCTACAACTAATAAGGTCTTTAACGACAGGACTTACAGTATATTTAATTTTGTGTTACGATTTTTCAATACATCATTATCAGACTTATCCTCATTTCGTTACGCAAGAAAGAATGCAATCAGTACAGTTTTCAATGTCTTCGGTGTGACCAGACCCAGAAGCGATCTCAGACCTACCAGCACTAAACCCGAATACGAATCCACTCGACCAATGAGCTGGTAATTGAGAAAGAAAGAAACTCGTCGTGAAGTTCTGCTGCTAAAAGACTTTGCCCAATTCATGCAAGGCTGCGGCTTTCTTTTTTACCTTTTGCAGTCACTAAGTTGAAGTGTGGTTCTGCCAGTGCCGGATTATCTGGGTTTATGTCCACATAAATTCGGCCCACTATGCACAAAGAAGTTACTCAGACAAAAAGTTAAACATTTTGAAAAGGCTGCGCTTCTTGCGGTCCTGCCATTGGGCCATGAGAAATCCGCTCAAAACGGTTTATAAAATAATTCTTTATTGTCAAGTTTATAGGCCTAGTTTATAACTTCACAGACAATGCCCCAAGCAAAAATAATTTTTCTGTGAGAGGTTTCGGAATATTGGGATAATTTTTTATAGCTTTTTAAGCTTTATGGTTGCAAATTGCACAAGAAAAGAGAACGTTAGGTTTGGGTTATGAAAAGAATTAGAAACTATTTAAAATCAAGCAAGGGTCAGAGTCGTTTGGTTGATTTGAGAATACTTGAAATAGAAAGTGAAGTTGCAAAATTGCTTAATCTTGACAATATTATTCACGACTTTGCAGCTGCAGGCGCGAGAAAGGTCATGGTTTTAAAATTTTTATTAGCTGCAGATTTTGTGTAGGCTTATGCAAGTGACTTGTAGCTTGAAGTAATAATGATCTTTGACTCTTTCTAGCCTACTGGCTTTAATGACTTATTTTTCTGCAGCACTTATAATGCTTTGTGAAAACTAACTGCTTGTTCAAATCCAGTAAACAAAGATAACTGTCTGCGTCATGCATTCTACTATGTTTGATAGAGCTTCGGTAGAGAGTTTGTCTTGTTGAACCATAGGCATACGAAGCCGAGCAACGTGATCAAGTTTAGCATCTTCAAGTTTATTACATTTACATGAACATAAAACTACGCAAAAAATTAAGTATCGAACGTTTTGGACATCACAAGATGTCCTCTTCAGGAATAATATACATACAAATTAACTACATCTGAAAAATCTGAAAGATTCTCCTGGAGCCTATATCGTTGAGTTTGAGCTAGTCAGAAGTACTGTGCAGTTTTTTTGTTTTTTCTGTTTATAGATTTAGTTAAACCATCGTATTTTTTTCAGATGTAGTTAATTTGTATGTATATTATTCCTGATGAGGACATCTTGTGATGTCGAAAACGTTCGATACTTAATTTGTTGCGTAGTTTTATGTTTATGTAAATGTAATAAACTTGAAGATGTTAAACTTGATCACGTTGCTCGGCTTCGTATGCCTATAGTTCTACTATGTTTGTTCAAGAGATCAGTAGCTTGTCTTGAGTAGGAGTTAAACTGAAATTGGAACCACGGAATGGAACTTGGGCCAATTAGCAAACATGTGGCCATTCACACAATAGTGGCCGGATAGCTTGCTTGAGATTTAGTTGAAACAAGTTTTATGCCTCCACTTCAAGCTAACCTAGGTTTTCGTCGTCGTCGTCGTCTGAGCTTCTGGGGCCGAGGGTCTATCCTTTTACCACCCCAGATTCACGATGTTCCCGGACTACACTGGAAGGCTACTAGAGAGCAGCCAGTCTTTAGTTTCATCATCCATGACGCGCAGACCTTCCACTCCGTTAGGTGGCTTGAAGATGGTACAGTCATTGATGATGTGGTCTGCGGTCTGTTCCTCGGCACCACATTCACAGGAGGAGGAAGAAGCCATTCCCCATTGGTGCATGGTTGAGCGGAAAAGGCCGACGCCCGTACGGAGACGGTTGAGGCGCACCCACGCCTGTCTCTGTAGTGTCAGGCCGATTGGGCGTGTGTCGGCGTCGGGGATGAATGAATGGAGTCTGGTGGTGCTTGACCTCCATTCAGAATTCCATTTATGGTCCGCCCAAGTAGCCGCAGAGATGTCTTGTTCATCAGCTTCGTTGATCAGAAGCCGAGCGGCTGGCACGAATGGGTGTCTTGATTTCAGTCGGCGGGGGTGCCCGTTTGGGAAGGCAGAGATCTTGTGGTGGAGAAGATGATTAGGCTCCAGTGCCCGTCGACCGAGGGACAGAGTGGCTTCTTCGCGACGAAGCTCAGCAGGTTGGATGCCAGCGAGAATGGGGAGATTGTCCAATGGTGTGGGACGCAGGCATCCGGTCACTGTGCGCAGGGCGCTGTTTATGGCAGTGTCGATGTTGTGGCGGTGAGCACTGCGGCACCAGACAGGTGCACAGTACTCTGCTGAAGAGTAGATAAGGGCTAAGGCTGCTATTCGCAAAGTGTCAGCCCTCGCCCCCCAGCTAGAGCCTGCCAGGCGCTTCAGTAATGCAGCGCATGGATTACACCACTTCTAGTTTTAATAAACCAAACAATGCACCTGTAAAGCATAATAAAATATGAATATTTCTTCACGTAGGGACAGCAGTGGATTACTACTGGCCACAGAACCGATTTATGGGTATTGTGGACCTAAGGCTTTAATCATTTGTGGGCCTAAACAAATGATTAAAGCCTTAGGTCCACAATACCCATAAATCGGTTCTGTGGCCAGTAGTAATCCACTGCTGTCCCTACGTGAAGAAATATTCATATTTTATTATGCTTTACAGGTGCATTGTTTGGTTTATTAAAACTAGAAGTGGTGTAATCCATTTGATATCATTAATTCAATGTGTTGCAAATTTGTTGTTAGATAGCTCTTATTTATGTTGTATTTTATGATGTGAAAATTTTTACTGCCCAACAAAAAAGGTTTTTCATGGTTATCCTGACGATTTTGAATTAAAAAACTAGATTAAGGCTAATTGCACAGTATACTGTATATTTCTCACAAATAAAAACCGTTCTGTCCGTTGAGTGTTTTCACAACACAATGACGACAGAAGACAGCCACCCACATGTTCAAAAAAGAAATAAAATTACCCTAAAACTGATAACGTAATGCACACCAGCCCATTCTTGCAATAACACAGTTGGCCATAAAACTTTGTTTAGATTATAATAATGATGTTTTTCGTCGCTTTGACATTGATGACTTTGCACGCTGTGACTGCTCAAACTTGGCATCAGCATAATTCCACTGAATATTACGTGAGCACCACTTCTGTAAGTAGCTTCGACAAAGCACGAGAAGCCTGTTCAAGATTATCTGCCGATGCTGATTTGGTTCTTATTCAAACCAACGACGTGCAAGATTTCATCAATTCAATTGTTTCTTCCTCGTCTAGTAAGTATTTTTCACTGTGGTTGACCGTTGGCTAAACTAATAACGGTAGACTCATTGCAACTGCAAGCCTAGAGTCACAGACGTGGAGCATAGTTATCACAACAGATTGAATAAATTGGCATGAGAAGGTACATGTAAAACATTGAAATATACCAAACAAAGATCGTTAGCTCTTGTGGATTTACACGTTTTGCTTTACAACAGTTTGCTACGAGTAGAATGTTATTGATAGCTCGAAGCTGCAGGTTTTCGTCTGACTCTCTTCAGGAGCTAACGTCAGAATAAAATAAACCCAAATGTGCTGAAGTATTTACAGAGTAGGAAAAACGAAATGTAAATTTGGCTAATCACAATAATCCAAACTAACGAAACTATTGTAGTGAGAGATATCATATCATACTAAAATATCTTACTATTTAGTAGGGCCTGCTAAAGTCATTAACGTTTTTTTGTGCAAAAAATTGTAAAACTGATAGCAGTGAAAGAACTACGTTGTTATGAGCTCCAACTTATTTAAAAAGTTATAAAGTCATGAAAAGTCATCGTTTCTGTTTTACTGTAGGTCATAAAATATGACTTTCAATTTATACTTTAAAATGCAAAGACAAGCAGCTTTTGCAGACATTGAAATTTAATAGTTTGTGAATGAGGGAGGCAGTGACAGTTGTCATGCTGAATTTCACGAAGCATTGGAAACAACATTTTTATTGTTTTCTGTAGCCTAACAGCGTGTTCCGTTTGATGTCAATTTGTATTGTTACAAAATTTTGACACATTATTGTGCAACACACAATCTGTTTTCTCTTCATCTTGTGAGCCTCTTGGACCAAGGGCCTGTCCTTTCACCACCCTAGATGTTCCCAGACTAGGCTGGAAGACTACTAGAGAGCAACCAGTCTTTGGTTTCATCATCCAAGAGACGCAGACCTTCCACACCATTAGGTGGCTTGAAGATGGTACAATCGTTGCTGATGTGGTCTGCGGTCTGTTCCTCAGCACCACATTCTCAAGAAGAGGCCATTCTCCATTGATGCATGGTTAAGCGGAAAAGCCCAACGCCTTTATGGAGACGGTTGAGGCGCATCCATGCCTGTCTCGGTAGAGTCAGCCCGATGGGACGGGCGACGGGATGGAACGAATGGCGTCTAGTGGTGATTGACTTCCATTTATGGTCAGCCCAATTAGCCGCAAAGTTGTTTTGTCTGTCAGCTTTGTTGAGCAAAAGTTGAGCGACTGGATGAATCTGAGTTTTGATTTCAGTTGACCGGGTACTCTTCTAAAGTAGCAGAAACCTTGGGGTGAAGAAAGTGGTTAAAGCACACAAACTAGTCTCTGAATAACTTATTATAATCACATGCGGCAGGTCAGACCATGCAATTAATCATATCAGAAAAATACCTTCTATGGTCAGCCAGCTTCGAGATCTTAAGTGCTAAGGGCACTTTTTGAGCTAAGAGCTATTTGACTTTATTTATTTGCAGTGCCGGTTCGCATTTTACTCAGTGCTTTAGACATTGTGTACTTAATTCATAAAGTTGTACTTGAATGCTTAATGATTAGATGCTTTAAACATTTGATTTTGTGTAGTGTTTTTGATTTGAAATAAGTGCTTGGTTTGTTATTTGATTATGTTATTTTTCAAAATATATGTAGCCTAAAAAACTTGCACGTGAGTCGAGATCAGTGCAGCGGCACTATTTAAAGATGAGCCACCTGTATACAGTTGCAGTAGTGCAACGACATCACGAGCACGGTAGAGGATAGATTACAAATAGAATACAAAACTGATTAAAATAAATCTTGAAACTGAAGCCCATAACGAGAGTTTCTGCAGTTGGAGAACACTGTTACCTTGAACACTATTGAAACGAAATTACTTTTCCATTCGACTGCACGTTGAAAATTCTTAAAACATATACCAAACTTACATATTGAAAACCAATTCATTCCATAACTTATCGAAACTTACATACCAAGAGTTCAGACTTCTCCTAGTTTTCAAACTAAAACTTAAGACGCTGGACGTTGCAGCTTAATAACCAGTTTTTCGATTACAAACATGGCCCCGATTTATTGATTTATTATTGCTGAAGCATAGCCGTACGAGACCAAACCCTTTTGGGGGGGCAGAACGTAAATTTGCCCAAATCTGCACGCTTTTATAGAAATTGCCCAAATATAATGTATGCGGTGCATGATAAGAGTGAAAAACTAACATAACAAGATCACCAGCTAGCTAGAATTTCTTACCAAAGTAATCAAGATAGAACAACTGAATTCATCTTTAAAGATACGCATGCAGCTTGCCAACATTTTTTTGCAACCAGAAAAAAACAGAACAGAAGTCAAGATATAAATGAAAAAAGTGGAGCTGCCATGTTTCACACAAGATCTTGCAAGGCAAATATTTTGCCAGCTTGCATGGCAGGTTTTGAGTTTGGAAAGCTTTGAAATAAATGAATATATTATGATTGGTTTGAGATTATATATTTCAGCAGTAGCATTTTAAATGTTGGTGAAATTAACATGACACAGTTGCATAAACAAACTAAATATTTTATTTTTATTTTGGAGCGCAACTGCATCATTTTAATTTGGGTAGTTTTATAAAAGTAACCAAACAAAGCTAAGCAACACCACAACATTAACATTACATTTAACAGGTATAAAAATTTTTTGTTAAATGTTGTGGTGTTGCTTACAGCTATGTCCGTTTATGGTTGAAAAAGTACTGTAACCTCTCCACCCGAATTGTTTTATAAAAGTATTCACCAGATTTATATAAATTCATATTTTGCAGTTGCCCAAATCAAGATGATGCATTTATGGATATTAGGCCTATGAAAAAAATTAAAGACTTTGTAAATTTTGATGCCGAGGCAACTGCATCATGCCAATTTGGGCAGTTTTATAAATAGACTATGATCAGACAATTTCACATTTTTTTGTTGCCCAAATCTAAACGATACAGTTATGTAAATAGGAAAAATTAATGAATTTGTTCATTTTGGGGAAACTGCCTCACGCTAATTTGGGCAGAATACTGAAAAGTTTGGGTGTTCATCAGGACAATTATCGTTTCTAGCACTAGTTGCTACGTTCATCTGATGAAATTAAAAGTAAAATTAACAACAAACAAGATGGTTTATTGCTTCACTGACGTTTCGCGCACCATGACAATGCGCATCCTCAGAGCGAATAACATACAAAATAAAATTTCACCAGGTTATATACTGCAGTGCGATTGAAGGCAAGAAAAAATAAAACACGCAATATTTAAAAAAAAAAAATTGGCCAATGATGTGTGAGCAGTTACTTTCCACGTTAAATTACGTAAAAACTTCCAACAATAGCCATAAAAATTCGAAGCGGTGACGACTAACAGAAAAAAATGCGATTGAAGGCAAGAGAAATAGAACACAATGTTTTAAAGAATTGGTTAATAATGTGTGGTTACTTTCGACGTTAAATTACGTAAAAACTTCCAACAATAAACATAAATTCGAAGCACTGAAGACCACTAGAAATTCGAGACAAAATTAGATTGCAAAGACTGTTCTAACTGTGTTTAAGTAGACTTGAAGCCTGCATGTCGAGAAATTATTGTTGTTAAATGTCGAGAAATTATTGTTGTTAAATCATTATTGTCTCGACATGCAGGCTTCAAGCCTACTTAAACACAGTTAGAAAAGTCATTGCAATCTAATTTTGTCTCGAATTTCTAGTGGTCTTCAGTGCTTCGAATTTATGTTTATTGTTGGAAGTTTTTACGTAATTTAACGTCGAAAGTAACCACACATTATTAGCCAATTCTTTAAAACATTGTGTTCTATTTCTCTTGCCTTCAATCGCACTTTTTTCTGTTAGTCGTCACCGCTTCGAATTTTTATGGCTATTGTTGGAAGTTTTTACGTAATTTAACGTGGAAAGTAACCGCTCACACATCATTGGCCAATTTTTTTTTTTAAATATTGCGTGTTTTATTTTTTCTTGCCTTCAATCGCACTGCAGTATATAACCTGATGAAATTTTATTTTGTATGTTATTCGCTCTGAGGATGCGCATTGTCATGGTGCGCGAAACGTCAGTGAAGCAATAAACCATTTTGTTTGTTCATAATTTTACTTTCAATTTCATCAGATGAACGTAGCAACTAGTGCTAGAAACGCTAATTTGGGCAGTTGCATAAACAGACTAATCAGTTTCATCAGATAATTTCATGCTTTCAGCCATAGCCGTAGGAGAGTAAAAAATTTTGGGGGGGCGAACAAAATTTGCCCAAATTTTCCAAACCATGCCCAAATTTTGCCTTTGCAAACATATTGTGAAAAACGCAATATTACTCACAACCTCTGAGATAGTGTAGTCTAAGAACTCCACAAATTCATCAACTTGGCAGTGTACAAAAACACAGGCAGCAAAACAAGGCTGAATTAACTTTAAACTAAATAAACCATCAAATTGAAATAAGTCATCAAATTCAAAAAACATTGATCAACTTGGCAGTGTACTATAAAAACACAGGCAGCAAAACAAGGCTGAATTAACTTTAAACTTAATAAACCATCAAATTGAAATAATTTTCTTGTGGCACAAAAATATGTATATATATATACAGGCCTAACTGGATTCAACAACAAATTAAACTGAGAATTCAACAATAACTGGACAGCAGTGGCTAAATATCCATGCCCTCAGATCATTTCAAAATCTCAAGGTTCGTAAATTTGCATTGAAAAAATCTAAAATGACAACCTATTTACTCATCAAACTAAAGTAACATTACTTACTCCATGCTACTTAAAACCTTGCAACCTGAAAAGAATTCGACAGTTTATCATACTATGAGCATCAAATTTGCACCTTTGAAGAAAGCTAAGTTGCTATTAATTAGTATGAATATTGATCTCATTACAGTGAAGTTGTAGCCAATGTTTTTTCATTAACATCATTACCAAGATAAATTTTAAGTTCATGATGAAGCAACTACTGAAATCGTAGGCACTGAACTAAAACAACTCATAGGCCTATCCTAGTATCCTATAGGTAATAGTTTCAAACTCAATCCTTGCCAGAAAATACAGACAACATCATCAATATCATACTATCTACATTGCCCGATATATTAACTGCATGAATTGGATGCCAAAACAACATAACACTTGCCTGTATATTTGATCATTGATTGCTATAATACTGTGTCATTCATGGTAAATAGCTGAGCATATCAACCCTAGGACCAGTAAACACAAACAGCAGTTAATACAAAAAATTCTTTTTATAGAAAACAATTCAACTGTAGCCCACAAAAACATGAAATCAAACACTGGAAAATTCACAGGTACTAAAACGAAGCTTAACATTCTCCACAAATTGCAACATACCAAATACAATATTTTCCAAAATTGAAGATGACACTGTTTACATTCATGGGAAAATTTTAATGTATGTCATACAAAATATTACACTATAACAATATACAAAGTTTTTAAACTGGTAAGATGTTCAAAACTCATGGTAAGATTGATTCTCTCAATAACTGGACATTTTTACAAATAAATTTATTAGTAGAATATAGATAAAGAAGCAAAAAACCTCATAAGATTACCAGTACAAAGCAGGGTTTCAAAATTCCACCAATGAAGAAATGTGTATATCCTAATGATTATTAGTAATAGCTTACCTCTGCCTTCTTATTGCATTATTTTACATTTTGCAGATGATATATCATATATATATATACTAAATCGAAGCTTAATATTCTGCCCAAATTGCAATATACCAAATACAAAAGTTTTAAAATTGATGACACTACATTTAACATTTAAAAAAAATGTTAATGTATTTCATACAAAATGCAACACTATAAACAAATTCCTAAACTAGAAAGATTTTGAAAACTCATGGTAAGATTGATTTGCCCAATAACTAAACATTTTTGCCCAAATATTTTTACAAATAAATAGGCTATCATACATTAGTAGAATATAGAGAAAGAAGCAAAAAACCTCATAAGATTACCAGTACAAAGCAGGGTTTCAAAATTCCACCAGCGAAAAAATGTACCGTAGTGTATATCCTAATTCCAAATGAACTTCAGTGATAAGCTTACCGGTACCTCTGCTTGCTAATTGCATTTTTTTACATTGACACTCTGCAGATATATACTGAATCGTGAATCGAAGCTTAACATTCTGCCCAAATTGCAATATAACAAATACAAAAGTTCCAAAATTGATGACACTACATTTAACATTTAAAGAAAAATGTTAATGTATATATTACATACAAAATGCACATAAAGTAATAAGCAAAAACCTCATAAGGTTATTAGCAGGCTACCCAGCAAGCTTAGAAATCTCACCTGTGAAGAAATGCAGCCTATGTACATGCTGGTGAATATCGGTACTAATAAGCTTAACTTTGCTTGCCAATTATGTTCTTTTACACTTTACTTTTTGCAGGTGGTGTTGAATCGAAACTTATCATTGTGCCCAAATTGCAATACCACATGCAACAATTTTCAAAATCGATGAAAATGCATTTTACATTGATTGGAAAATATTAATGTATATATCTCATAAATTATAACAATTACGTAAAGTTTCTAAACTGGTAAAATGTCGAAATATCATGATAAGATTGATTTGCCCAAATAAGTGCAGATTTTTGCCCAAATTCGCGGCGTTTTTTTTTCAGCGGGGGAGCGACCGCCCCCCCTGCCCCCCCATCTCCTACGGCTATGCTTTCAGCTGCCCAAATCAACACGATGCATTTGTGAAAATTAATAAAATTAGCTATATAGCAAATTTTGCGTTTTGACTTGGGCAGTTATACAGAAGTATTACAAACATATTTTGGTGGCTTCCCAAATTGGCATGATGCAGTTAGTTAAATGCATTTCGTACTACAGTTTGATTACCATGCAATAAAATACTTCAATACGGGTATGCCAAATGAAAATTTTGCGGCACATTTCTTCTGCAAATAAGAGGCTGTAGCCTACTTAGTTTGATAGGTAAAAGATATTAATTTATAGTTTTTCTTAATTCATGCAATTTTGTAGCTTTTCATATAGCAATTTTTGCTCTAATAATTGCAAGATTTTGCCCGAACTCGCGATGTTTTGAAACAACAAGGGGGCAGCTGCCCCCTGCCCCCCCCCCCTGCCCAGTAAACATTGATTGTTGGGGCAACATTGGCAAGAAGTTGGCCGCAACATTGGCAAGATGCAGACGCCAACGTTGGCAAGATGTTTTATGCACCATTTGGATGCATCTGGCCAGCGTTGGCGTCTGCATCTTGCCACCGTTGGCTTCTGCATCTTGCCAACGTTGGATTATGCATCTTGCCAACGCTGGCTACTGCATCTGGCCAACGTTGGCTTCTGCATCTTGCCAACATTGGCAAAATGTTTTATGCACCATTTGGATGCATCTGGCCAGCGTTGGCGTCTGCATCTTGCCAACGCTGGCTTCTGCATCTTGCCAACCTTGGCTTCTGCATCTAGCCAACATTGGCTTCTGCATCTTGCCAACATTGGCAAAATGTTTTATGCACCATTTGGATGCATCTGGCCAGCGTTGGCGTCTGCATCTTGCCACCGTTGGCGTCTGCATCTAGCCAACGTCGACTTCTGCATCTAGCCAACGTTGGCTTCTGTATCTTGCCAACATTGGCAAAATGTTTTATGCACCATTTTGCTTCATCTTGCCAACGTTGGCATCTGTATCTGGCCAGCGTTGGCAAGATGGCTTGTGCACCATTTTGCTTCATCTGGCGCCTAAATTCTGGTTGACTTTTATGCACCATGACGCTGCTTCATCTGACCTATTGACTATTGTGATGCCCGCGCTTTGACCAAGGTTGGCCATGCGAAGCAAGCTGGTGCATAAAACATCTGAACAGCATTGGCATTTACATTTGCCAAACGTCTCTGTACCTAAACCTCGCTCATCACCAAAAGTTTATTGTTGAACCTAGCTAATCCTTGGGCGAAAGAACAGCAGCAACACGGATTTATAAGCAACACTACTCCCTTTGTGACAAAGCAAAGTAACAGCCGAGCTTCTTATATTTTCACATTTATTAGAAACAAGCTACATCAAATCGTATTGACAGATGGATATTCATTGCACATCAGCAGCTTTTTCTTGCGTATCTTTATCATTCTGAATTCCTGCGAATGAAACAAAAATATTTAATTCAAGAGGGCTGTTTGGCAACAGTGTAGGATTTTGATCAGTTGTTGTCTAGGATAATACGAAGTTAATTGACAATCTGCAATATCAATGTAATATCCATGGTAATATCCCTCTCTCCAACGTGCGTGACAAAAAACTTATCATTCGATTCTGCGCCACGCAGAGCGATAATCAAGTTCCAATACATTTTAATTGCGTGTACAGATAGTTATTCAACAACTAAAGCAACACATTCGCAGTTGTCTTTCAAACATACAACAAGCTCACCAAAAGTTAGTTTTTGCCGTTTTCGGCCACCTTGCCTGTCCTTCCAATTTCGAAATCACTCTGAAACTCTTTATCAATTTGCTGCACGGCAGCAGCTTTGTCGTGCGCCATCACCATGTCTAATCATGAAAGTAAAAAAAGAAGTGTTAAATCAGCATATAATGCCGACATAGCCTACTAACCACCATGTTCGTTGTTCACATCAATGCGAGTACACCACTAAAACATTTTCATACATTACTCAATACTCTTCACAATTACATCATACATTAATCAAAAGAGCAAAATGGCATAGTTATGACATAATCATTTAGTCGTAGTAGAAACATTTATCCGTACTCACCAAGAACAACCTTTTTCAGATTCTTCTTTAAACAATCAAACGAGTGCTTAGGCTTCACGATGTTTTTTTTTTTTTTCTTTCTTTGTTCTCGACATGACTTGAACTGTGTTGTGTTCGATAATGATAGTTGGAATAAGTCCACTGATACAATCGCTTGCATTTTTGCCAACAACTTAACTTAAATTTGCCACCTGCAAAATGTAAATCGAATGTAATGACAGGGGTTTCATCCATCATATTAAAAAGCTTCAGCACTTGTTACAGAAATTTTCGACTGTTACAAATGACAGCCAACGTTTAAAGTTTTATTTGGGATTCCAGTCGTGTGTTGCGTATGTAGGTCGCAGTGTAGGCCACTGTAGGCTATGTTGTCGCAATGGGCGCAAAATAAAACATGTTATTATTATTATTATTCAGTTGACGGCAATGAAAGCTACATTTGCAAATACTCTACAACCATCACAGACCTATCCACACGACATAAAAATACAAACACATTCAAGCAGTCAGGCAAACACTGCCGGAGCAGCAAAATCAAAGATTGAGCAAAACCCTACACATGTTGTGGGACATCACAAGCTCTGCTACTTTGCTGATATCTTCTTAGCACTCATCTAGGAGCACTGGCACTAAATTTGTCACGAGAATATTTCATATGAAAGTTTTCCATTGGTCATTGAGTTTTATAACTTTCTCTAAATTGAGTTTTATAACTTTCTTTAAATTGTGTAAACGTAGCCTAGTGACAAAAACGACTTTACACAATTATTTCAGGTTCAATGAATAAAAGACATTCACTTACCAGATTTTCATAAACATTGTCGTAAGTCATTCCTATAGTTTTATTTTGATCATTTCTAAAACTTCTTTCGGCTCATTTCTAATTGATCATTTCTAAAACTAATATCTCAATTGAATTCGATTTTTTATATTTTCGATGCAAGAAGCGAAAATTCCTCTTAGCGCTGTTCACATAAGCATTGTGCTTTCGCCTCTCCGGCTCTACACGTAATTGTGTATTGCGCACAACCGCCATGCTTGAACAGTCGAAGTGCATCGAGTGACGTCATAATCCCTTTAGCAAAGGATTAAGTCATGGCCTTTGTCTTCCTTCATCAAAACAAACCAAGTTCTTCTGCTAAATTGCATCTCCTCACGTTGATATAACACATCGCCGCATTCTAAAGCTTTGTTGCCTATTTCACTTCAACACGTCATATTGCCCAGTCAAAGTTTAAGTAGTGACGTCATAATGAAGTTTTCACAACAATTATTGTGTCTGCAGTGTTTTTCTATGCACCGCGGGAGGAGAAAAACGATTTGCCGGATCGTTGAAAGTAAAAGTAGCAATCGTTTTGTGAAATCTCGCTTCAAGAAATTGAGGAGAGATTTCGACGCAACATGACTGCTCCTGAAGCTGGGAATTGCCCACCAGTAGCGGTGTCAGGGGAGTTCAGGGAGTACTTTTGAACTCGGGCCCTGGATAATGTTAAGAGCCCGTAACTTCTTCAAGGTGTCCGGAAAAGCAAACAAACTACCGCGTATATTTAAATGTAGTGCGTTATTTTTAAAACTGTTTAGAGGCCCAAAGATCTCATTGGTACCGGGCCCAAATTATCTTCTCACTGGCCTGGTCTGTAGCAAATGATGGTGTACATTTGCATAAATTGAAAGAAAACTTTAGAGTAGTTGTTCAACTGGCACAACGTTGGCAACATTTCTAACCGATGCTTGCTCACAGAAACATATTTTTAAACAAAACCGCATAAAAAAGGTTTGTAGGCTATTGATATTTTTAAAAATGGAAATAAGTAATAAAAGCATAGGCTACACTTCTGACCAACGCTGGTCTTAAATATTCATAGTATACTTGTACGGTATCAGAAAATAATAACAGCATTGATAGCCTATTATTAAAATTGTAGCAAAATGATTGCATAGCCTACATTTGCATAATTTGAAAGAAAACACCGAAATTGTTATGAATTGGCACAACGTTGGCAATGCTTCTGACCGATGTTAGCCAATCACACAACTGTGTTTTGAAGCAATACCACATGAAAAGAGGTTTGTGTTAGTATTTTTCAAGTTTAAAACAAATAAGCTTAAACCTGAAATAAAATCTTTGAGATCTTTTTGAACGCTTAATAAGAAGTATTGAAATTGTTGGCGTATTGTTGGCAATGTTGGACGAAATTGACGACCTTGTGCCCTCACATCCAGCATATAGCCAACGTTGCAATTGTTTATTTTGTGGAAACGTGTAGGCTAATGGAAACTTTAAACTGTTTCGGTATCAAGCACGTTATCGCGTTCGCATTTTGTTGCTCCTACCTTTTTCTAGACCTCTGCTCAGTTTGGCATAAACAAACTGAAATGAAAGTACTTTGTTGGCAAAGCATTGGCTACTCTTCTGGCCAACGCTGGTCTTAAATATTCATAATATACTTGTACGGTATCAGAAAATAATGACAGCATTGATAGCCTATTATTAAAATTTTAAATTGTAGCAAAATGATGGCATACATTTGCTTAATTTGAAAGAAAACACCGAAATTGTTTTGAATTGGCACAACGCTGGCAATGCTTCTGACCGATGTTAACCAATCACACAACTGTGTTTTGAAGCAATAGCACATGAAAAGAGGTTTGTGTTAGTATTTTTCAAGTTTAAAACAAATAAGCTTAAACCTGAAATAAAATCTTTGAAACCTTTTTGAACGCTTAATAAGAAGTATTGAAATTGTTGGCAATGTTGGACGAAATTGACGACCTTGTGCCCTCACATCCAGCATATAGCCAACGTTGCAATTGTTTATTTTGTGGAAACGTGTAGGCTAATGGAAACTTTAAACTGTTTCGGTATCAAGCACGTTATCGCGTTCGCGTTTTGTTGCTCCTACCTTTTTCTAGACCTCTGCTCAGTTTGGCATAAACAAACTGAAATGAAAGTACTTTGTTGGCAAAGCATTGGCTACTCTTCTGACCAACGCTGGTCTTAAATATTCATAATATACTTGTACGGTATCAGAAAATAATAACAGCATTGATAGCATATTATTAAAATTGTAGCAAAATGATGGCATACATTTGCATAATTTGAAAGAAAACACCGAAATTGTTATGAATTGGCACAACGTTGGCAATGCTTCTGACCGATGTTAGCCAATCACACAACTGTGTTTTGAAGCAATACCACATGAAAAGATGTTTGTGTTAGTATTTTTCAAGTTTGAAACAAATAAACCTGAAATAAAATCTTTGAGACTTTTTTGAACGCTTAATAAGAAGTATTGAAATTGCTGGCGTATTGTTGGCAATGTTGGACGAAATTGACGACCTTGTGCCCTCACATCCAGCATATAGCCAACGTTGCAATTGTTTATTTTGTGGAAACGTGTAGGCTAATGGAAACTTTAAACTGTTTCGGTATCAAGCACGTTATCGCGTTCGCGTTTTGTTACTCCTACCTTTTTCTAGACCTCTGCTCAGTTTGGCATAAACAAACTGAAATGAAAGTACTTTGTTGGCAAAGCATTGGCTACTCTTCTGACCAATGCTGGTCTTAAATATTCATAATATACTTGTACGGTATCAGAAAATAATAACAGCATTGATAGCCTATTATTAAAATTTTAAATTGTAGCAAAATGATGGCATACATTTGCATAATTTGAAAGAAAACACCGAAATTGTTATGAATTGGCACAACGTTGGCAATGCTTCTGACCGATGTTAACTAATCACACAACTGTGTTTAGAAGCAATACCACATGAAAAGAGGTTTGTGTTAGTATTTTTCAAGTTTGAAACAAATAAACCTGAAATAAAATCTTTGAGACCTTTTTCAACGCTTAATAAGATGTATTGAAATTGTTGGCGAATTGTTGGCAATATTGGCAAAATGTTGGACGAAATTGCCGACCTTGTGCCAACATACCCAGCATATAGCCGATGCTGGCCCAGCAATCAATGTTTGCTGGGTGGCTCGTACGGCTATGGCTGAAAGTCCTTTTCTACATTCGTCTGCACGTTGAAACTTCTTAAAACACATAAAAACTTACATTATTAAAAACCAAATCATTGCATAACTTATGAAAACTGACATACCAAGAGTTAAGACTTCTACTACTTTTTTCCTGTCTCTCGAGCGTAGGGCGCTATAGACGTTGCAGCTTTAAGAACCAGCTTTTAGATTACAAACATGGCCTCGATTTATTGATTACACACAGCACACAACATGCAACGTAATGCGAGAGAGCAAGCATGCACTCCGTGAAATTCCAACCTGAGGATTTGTACGCAAACAAGGGAAAAACAGTGAGCCTATAAAGGCCACCCGGATTCCAGAACCAATTATATATGAAAAGACGTGTGCAGTGCCCGCAGGATCTACAATTAGCATAAATTTGATGCTTAAGAATGAAGTCCTATATTGTAAAAAAATAAAATCCTATTTTTCGATTTTTTTGATCATAAAGGCTTGCCCTACTCATTAATAGTAAGGTTAACTTTAGGTCATTTAACTTTAAGACTTTTTGTCAAAAGCAAGATTGCAATAAGGTTTAACATATTTTAGAAAATTGAGAATTGATCTTTCTGGTGTGGCCGTAAGAATAGAATTTTGTTTTTTATTATGCAACGTCCCTGGATAAAAGAGCAGCATTTTTGCATAATAGTAGCATAATACAACCTTATCAAACCATATCAAATTAATCAAACAAGATATGAATTTTAATTATTTAGCTAAAAAAGTTTCAAGTAAATTGTACTTGAAATATCCATCAAAACGAGACGATCAATTACTGATGATCCAGATTCATATGAAGATTCAGATTAAAGTAGTTGGTTGATATTTTAGTTGGTAACACACAGAAATACTTTTTGTCTTTCTATTCACACTTTTGGAGCACAAAAATTATCCCAGTGCAATGCAATCACAAAACAAGTGGTAAGATAAACTTGAATCCTTATTCTCACTCAATAGATTACTACATCGGCTTGATACGTGTGAGCACCACTGGCACATGTGACTTCAATTGGATCGATGGAACCAACGAATGCAATAGCTTTACAAACTGGGCAAATGGTGAACCTAATGACAATGAAGGCCTCAACGATTGTGCAGTGATGAAAGAAGGAGGGAAATGGTACTCAGAGTCATGTAATCTCAACATCAACTATATTTGTCAACGACCAGGTAAAGTATTCGAAAATGTTAAGATGTAAAAAAACATGTAAATATCTTTAAACCAACCATATCTGCCAACTGAAATTATGCATTGAATAAATTTTGCTTTGACTTATAACTAAAATAACAAAATGATTTATCAACTTAGCAATCTTTTTATTTAACCTCTGGATATCCAGAGACAAAATTCTAAAAAATACACACTGTTTGCAATCACCATAAATCTGGTCTTTGTTTGCCAAACTGCATGAGTCTGAGTGTTTTAGAAACAGGAAGACTTGTATTGTCCAAAAATTGAAAGAAATTACTAGGTTTGTATTTAAATTTTTCCTGCAATTATCAATTATTTACAAAACATTGTCATTTTTTGTGCAAAGTGAAGTTTATCCAGTTCTTTCTTCGCAAAACGCGTCAATATCTCCGTGACAACCTTTGTGCGGCAAGCGTAGTACTTGCCTGACATCTACCGGTGAAGTTTATCGCAGTTTGAACATTTTTTTCCGATATCTAAAGGGAAGCGAAAAAAAATCAAAAAAACACAGACTTTTTGTAATTTGTCAGAAATTTTAGTCTTTTAAGGCATTTTCAAAAGAAAATGCACAAAATTTGTAAACATACTGTAAAAGACTGTTGAAAATGCAACAACTTTCATGTTTTGATTTGTTTTCTAGCAGTTACCGTTCTCAAAATACAGCAGTTCAAAATCAAAGCCTTTGCTCAGGCTAAATCCTGAAAATTTCATCAAAAAAAGCGTGGCAGTGATAGTGGGCAGTGACACCTTGTGTCAGCCATGTTGGTTACAACCTAATAACCGCTAACAAAACAATTTTTACTTTAAGTTTCTAGGCAGCCGATTGTAGCATCGAATAGACAGCGATAGACACGTGTTTCGCCCATGAGGCTGGGCTCATCAGTATCGCACCGTATTCTTGCCACTTGGGTAATCGACCACCGCTTTACCAGTCAGTTTAACTCTTATCTTTGTGGAAATACACCGTTCTGGTTAGCGAAGCGTTACTGCTGCTCGCTGTGCTAGCGAGTGATCAGCCTTGTGCTGATGGCCGGGAAGAACACCCCTTCTTCACAAATTTTTACTTTGTTGAAGGTTAAATAACCCATATAGTAGTATAAATTATATATCTCATGTTTTTCTTGACGTTTCAAAAAGCTATTTTACGTGCAGCAAACAAACACATGTGCCAAGAACAGGTGAAACAGGTGTAAACTTGATGTAAAAAATACGTTTTTTTATCAGCAAAGTAACATATTTTTTTAACACTAATATTATACAAGAAGAGATTATGGAAACGTTGTATGTATTTAGTGAAATGTAATTGCTTCATCACGTTGTCATTCCATATTGTTGATCTGGTACATTCAATTGTTTTTGTTTTTTTTACATTCCCAGGCAGCAAAATTTGTCATTTTTACATTATTTCAACGTCTACAGCGTTGAATCAATGTAAAAATGAGGATTTTGTTGTTTGTGTTTAAGTTTTGAAAATATGGGACACGTTTTAACTCACCGAATTCAATGTTCTAATTTATTATTTTATATGGTTTACGTTTTGCATAACATACTTTGTTTATAAAAAATAGATGTTAAATCCATAAATGGAACCAGTAAGATAAGCTACAATAGACAGTGTGGCAAGATTTTTAAAATATTTATTGAAAAAGATCATCTTCACACCTGTTCATTAGTTCAAAGCTCCAGGGCTATGTTCGATGGATAAAGAATTACAACAAGTAGCCTAGATAGGAAAAAATTGATAACTTTCATGCCCAGCTTGAAGTATATGCTGTGATTGAATGCCAGTTAATACCAAAAAGAAACCAATATATAGCATACAACAATTTACGTAGAAATGAAAATGCATAAAAATTAAACGATAATTAGGTGAACAAATAATAAATAAAGTTTGGATGTTTACTTGTTATTGCAAGGGAGGAGTTGTGTTTCGCAGAATAGCATTTGCTCAACAAAACCTTGCAAACATTACTTTTTGCATGAATTTCAAACATTTCAACTCTTGCATTTATTCTTATTAATTATGTTTAGACAATGGAAAACCTAAATATAAAAAATCTTATTTAAAACAAATACTTGTCTCAACAGCAGCAACACCAACGACAATTGCAACAACAGCAACACCAACCACAATTGCAACATCAGCAGCCTCAACGACAAATCAAGCAACAGCAGCAATTTCAATATCACTCACTACGGATTCACCGACACGTTTTGGATCAGACAGCGCTGTTACAACCAATTCAATTTCTACATCAACTGTTTTTAACGAAATATTTTCTACAGGTGAGTAGGCTAGCATATTCATCTAGGCTTCTAAATGTCTGTGTCCCTGTAGTAAACTATTTGGTTAGAATGACACAAAAAAACTTCAGCGTGGCTATGTTTCAACACTACAGAAAGAAAATATAATATTATTGTAAAAACAAAATGTGCCTCTTAAAAAAATAATAGCCTATGGAAGTACAAAATAATCCGCACAAAAAGTAACCACAACAAGTCAGAATTTTTTAGAGGAAACATTTTGCAAAACCAATTGCTTCTTTGTACCTGCCTGTTCACTATGACGTTTACAATGTTAACTATGAATTAAGTGTGCACAATGCAGTAATATTATTGTATACAAACTGCAATAAGTATTCATATGTCTACACTTTTCTCTACAATCAAAACCTTATGATGGCCTCAAACTATTGCAACTGTTTTATTTAATAAGTTACTCAATATAAAACATGAAGTTAAGGCAATAATTACTGTTGCTTTAATATGTGGTTACTGTAAATACTGTAATATAGTAATAATGTAATTATATAATAATAGTAAAATAATATAATAATATATATCTGTAATATAATATTACTAAAAAGTGCTCAACGCCAAAAGCAAAGCAGCCAAGCAGATAGGATTGCATCAAATGTTTGGTTTTGATTTTTAATCTTTATCCTCGGACTAACGAAGCCTGGATATGTTATTCCTGGTAGTTTCGCATACTTGCAGAGGCTCTTGACGCATGGCTGGTTACCCAGATTGGCAGAGTGAAGTTCTCCGGTTGTTGAAGTGTTGTTGCCGGGAAATTATTCAATTCACTTGGTGCCGCTGAATGGAGAGCAGTCCTAAAATGCGTTGCTCAAGCGCACACCCAAAGAGTCGAACCAGCGCAGCGTGATCTTGAGCCGGGCGCGTAACCACTGAGCTAACGGGGCGGATCGTTACCACTGAGTGGTGGTGATCAAATGCAGTTATCATTCACTAAAAACCTTAACAGGATGTTTCACCCTAATTGGAATCATCAAAAGGTTTTAAAAAAAATACAAAAATATTCTATTCGTTTGCTTGTATTATTAATTGACGTTTTTGTCGTCTATTTGCAGATAAAGTTCCAAATGAATCCCTATCGGTCACATACAACATAATAATCACTGCCCTTGTGAGTGTGGTTGGAACCGTGTTGGTTTATACACTTGTGCTACTCGTAATCAGGAAGGCGAGAAATAATAAAAAAAAGTAAGTAACCCGTTTCATCGAGTCTATTTATCACTTGCAAATGTCGGCTGCATAGCCGAGTGGTGAGAACAATGGAACGGCAATCGAAAGGGCGCCGGTTCGACATCGCTCAAGAGCATGTGGCTGTGTCTGTGGCAGGACACTTAAAAGCATGCCTGAAGGTGGACACGAAGATTGGCTTCCTTGCCTTCCCGTCCACTTAATCTAAATCTTCAACCACCGGGTGTAAGCCTGGATACGACAAACAAAAACCTGCAAATGCAACAAAACATTAAAAGAAAATTAATGCATAAAAGGACAAAAAGGAAAACAATTGAGGACGTTTTGTAGAACTGTTGTATTCAAGACACACCTTGTGGAAATTGAGTTATCACTAAAATTTTGTTGTGTTATCATGGCCTGTTCCCGCCAACACAATGGTTCCCAACATGAGGTTTACTAACCAATCAGTAGGCAAGATTTAAATCAGCTGATTGCAGTCATGCAACTCATGCAGAAAAAAATTATGTGAAATTTTCTCTCGCGCCAGCGTGAACTATATAGGCCCTCAGATATTAAGGCTTGGGCATAGCCATTTTGATGGCTTGGGTTCAATTCCTATCCTTGCCTATACTATTTTTTTGTAATTACCAAACAAAGTTCAAAGCAAAAATCAACTCTATGGCTGAGTGTTCAAAGGATCACAAAAAGTGCAGTCAGCTGTTTCATAGGAAAATTGTTCTAGAGTATGTTTAAAGCGTCTTCTGGTCAAAACACTCCACCTGCTGCAGCGAGCTGCAGAATACTAATAAGCTAACGGTTGCAGGGACAATTGTGTTTCTGCGCAAACAAAAACGATGCAATTTAGTTTTAAAATTTGAGCACTTGTTAAAGGTTTTCCATCTTTGCAGGGACAGTACATCTAACGACTTGTCCATGACCTTCGAAAATAACATAAGTCATCAATATCCAACAGGTTTGTCACATCTTAAACATTCACTTTTTGTATTTGGCCTAGAAAGTTTTTACGTTATTTTTTTATGCATTTCAAAACAATGTTTTTTCGTTGTTGGCTGCTTGTTTATTAAAAATATTTATGAAGACATAATATCAATCCTGTGTGATTACTATACGCATAGCATATTGATTTTGTCATAATGATTCGGAAAAGTTTTCATTTTAAAGTGTAGGCTACTGTACATTAAAAATAAATCTTCACAGTTCAATGGCATTGAAAAGTCAAACTATAGCAAAAATGAAAGTAATAAAACTGAATCGCTAACACAAAATTTATAGACGTGTAAAACAACATATTTCTTGAAGTCTAAAGCAAGTTGTATCTTACTGCACTGGCCCCGTCTTGACAACATAATGTTGCTAATGTGGATTTTTGCCTAGCATGACGAAAGCATTCTCTGAAACTGTTTTTTCTAGATTTGCTTTCGAACACAATCAGGTTTGGATACACTAAAAATGGATCAATTGCTTACCAAGCAAAAACGTCGATTAAATGGTTTAATTCAGGGACAATTTTTGCTTTGTGCATCAACGTACTTCGCGATTAGTATCACTGATTACTGATGTACCCATGAGCTTTGCACAAACTCGATCTCAATTAAGTTAACTAATCCAAAGTTTATTCAATCGGTCACTTAAAAGATCCGGTGTTGGTGTATCCGACGCTTAAAGTATTATAACGTTGTTAACTTACTTGGTTCAAATACTATTACTTGCTTCGTATGACAGGCAACCAATTGGAACTGCCGCATAAATATGAAGAGATTGGAGATGTGCCTCAATCAACCGTTGGTAAGTCACGAAGTAGAATCCACCAACGTAAATAATCGGCACAGTTTCAGCCTGGTAACTTTTTCTTTATAAATCATCTACGAAAAGTGTCTGGAGAGAAATTTTCCTTTTGTTTTTAGCTGATTCCTCGGTCAAATGTACTGAAAATTCTCTTGCAAGATTTGCACAATTTTTAAACTAGCGCACTCTGTTGTTTTTATGGTATTAAAACACCTTCATTTAAATCGTATACACGAATTTGCCATTATTGATCATATTTCGTCATCTGCGGTGAGTCATCACAACAGAAACAACGTCTTGATCAACCAGTGTATTAGCATACCTAGAGGCAAGCTTGAACACCAAAGAAATCCTTGCCTGTCAAACATGATTCCTGGTTGAACAGGCAGTCGTGTGATCGTGGCTTATCGTTTTGTGCTGGTGTTAAATATTTCAAATTTGCTCACTCGTTATAACTTATGTGATGTATTTCTTGATCATGTGATTCAAACCCTTTCCTGCTGCATTGTTGATCTTTAGATGTAGCTAAATTTCATAATACTTTCATTCTTGACGAGGACACAATTATGTGTTGAAAGCGTTCCATTTATTTCCAAGTCTAATGTGTGTATCTCAACATAAATACACTAAATCGCTTAGTATAACTTGGCTTGTATGTTTGTGGTGCAAGGAAGCAAAGATTCTATGGTTTTGGTTTGAATATTAAACAACTGCTTCATATTTTTATCATAGAAAACTGGAACAACGCAACAGAAAACCAGCCTCATACTTATTTGCAAGTTGGAGAAGAATCAAATTCTATGCAAGGAGGAGACAGTAAGTTTGTAAAAGTATTGAGGAATGTATGTAGGCTAAAATTGTAGGAAAATTGGCAGAATATTGCTAATAACAAAATTTCATCAGTGCTTTACAACAATCATTGCAAACTAAACCATTACCACCATCACAATCAACTTGTCATACTACCGCTTGGAAGGTGATATAATAAATCTAGCAATTGATCTGACAAATCGTATCTCTTATGACTTGCTGATAACTTGTTGTAATTTTGTTTCTAGGAAGCAGATTTGAAGCTGCAAGTTCGGTGGCAATTCAACCTCATCAACACGTGAACGTCCAACACGTTTATTCAACTCACATTGATTAGAAAGACACAGAAGTTGAAAATGGTTGAATCCAATTGCGCTACAATAAACTATGGCCAGACGTGACATGTTGCAACATAAAACATCATCTCTAAAGACAATTTAAAAAATGTGATCTTGTGTTCTTTTTTTATCATCTGTTTATGTTGTATATTTAAGACATTTTTCCTACTCATAATGGTTGGGAACACATTGCGAGTAGTTAGTAGTAGTCTGTTTATGAATGTAGTAATAAAACATAAATTTAACATCAAAACAGAATACTATGTTGAAACGTTCAGTATAAACTACACAACTTAGTTTCGAAGTGTAATTGTGATGTTTTTTTGTTGTTGTTTGAAGACATTATTGTGGACTTGAACAGCTGATGCATTTGTCCTTGTTATAGCATTTGAATGTTTAGTAGAATTGCTCGGTGACGTAAAATTGTTGCACAATGGTGACAATAACAATAAAATATACAACAATGAAGCAAAAAAAATAAAGTTTCAAAAAGTATGACCAATTAGATTGTGTGTAGGCTATCAAATTTTACACTTAGAAATGAGTTATAAAATAAAGACAATAATTAATGAAAATAAATACTTGATTTTCTTATAGATGATGCACGGGTTAGCTGTTGCTATTCAAAACAAATTGTTTTTTGTTATTTTCAGTGTTTTTATGTTTTCTAATATACTGTAGACATTTTGATTACAGTACAATAAAATTTCCTTTTCATAAAGTTAATTATATGTATTTTTATATGCTGCCATATCTTGGTTTATTGTATTACAGTATGTTCCCAGCACCACCACGTTTGCTGTAGTTTCCTTCCTATTTGCTGAAGAAAGATTAAAATGCTTTTTTTTTTTTGGAAAAACCGCTTGTTACAATATCACTCCTCCCTACCAAACGATCCTACTTACGTTCATCGAAAACATAACTAGGTGCTGCTGTTTACAGAATGCTAACCGCTTTATACTGAAGCTGTGAACAAATCATTTCGCAACAAAGTAAAGGCTGTTCCACAATCGGTCACTCAATGTCGGTTGTGAAGAGATTCTTTTTGTTTTTGACCTGCAATACCAATGAGTCAAGTAACTACCTCTACCAGTTTTATTAAACCCTGGCTAGAGGTAAGCAATGTTGTTTTGACATCCAGTGCAGTCACGTGTTTATTTAAATTCAAGCAGTTGAAAGCCAAGCGTCGCAGAATTTGACCATTCACTGATATTTTTTAATATACTGTAACATAACAAAAAATAGACTTATTGTACTACTGCGACATTGCCAAAGTCAAATACTTTTGAAAATTTTACGTTTGTTACTTTAAGTTATTTACGCAGTCGCCAATAAAAATTCACATCTGCAGGCAGTGCCGTATTAACCATTAGGCAAAGTAGGCACGTGCCTACAGGCCAGTCAAAAATCCAGACCACTTTAAAATCAGTAAAAATTTAGTCATGTTTTCAAAATACATTATTTTCTCAACTAATAAGTATTTTATCTTAACAGCTCTGTTTTTCCAGATGAATTAAAGGTTGCAAAAATCGGTAGGCACTTTAACATGCAGATATCCAATCCACCACGAACCAATCAGATGTTACGTTGTCTGTCCAATTGTGACCATTCCAGCATTCAGCCAGAGACTTGATTATTACTTTGAACTTTGTTCGGTAATTACAGAAGAAAAAAGAGCTATAGCAGTGGTGAGAATCAAACCCACGTCAATGAAATGACTAGCCTACCACCGCCCTAAAACTCTACGCCAAGCCAACCGATGGCAAAGCGATGACTTAATTTAGCTGGAATTTGCGTTTTTCCTTTGTTCTTTCTAAACGTAACCCTGATGACGTCATGAACAGCGTAGATTCTGATTGGTTCGTGCTGGATTGGATATCTGCATGTTAAAGTGCCTACCGCAAAAATCGTTAAAAAATACGAATTGAAACATGTTGCCACTTCCTTTTTGATGTTTTTAAAAATTCGCATTTCCGTTGGGTGACGCAACGAAACAAACGTGGCGTTGTGTTAAAAAATTAGAAATAACTTTTAGTCAGATTCAGAATGATGGTCAGATCAGATTGAGTATTTGGACGTAGGTACCGGTAGTGAAAGATTGAGTCCTCGAGTGTATTTACTATATAGCAGATCCTGCACACTACTGGTGTTTATAATGCATTTCCGAACACCGAAGTAGCACTTAGAATGTACTTGTCTCAAATGGTTACGAATTGCTCAGGGGAATGCTCGTTTTCACGACTGAACTGAAACGAATTAAAGACGTTAAACGATCAATAATGTGTCAACAACGTCTTGGTACACTGGCACTTTTGTGTATTGAAAGTGATCTACTTCGTAAGATGGACCTCCAAAAACTAGTTAACGCGTTTTCAATCACAAAAACGCGCAAAGGTGTTATTTAGTTAGGCATATGACCAAGTTTTTGCACGGTACCCTGTGTTATAGTTGCAACAACGATCTTTGTGACAATGATTTGGCAACACTGATAATTCTAACTTTTTAGTTGGCAACCCTGATTTTCGGGCCACTTATAAAATGTGCCTACAGGCCAGCAGACCCTTAATCCGGCACTGTCTGCAGGATTTAAAGTATTCTTTAAAAAAAGAAACAAAAAGAATTAATTTTTAATACAAACTGATGAAGTTTCCTCCATACCATTTTCATGAACAAATGTATTCTACCGTATAAATAATATGCTCCACTTCTCGACCTGACCAAAATGCCATTGGATATTTTAAAATATTATGAAGCTATGTTTGTAAAAAAAATGGGTCATTTTTAGTATCTATATTTTAACTTGTTTTGTGGTTTTATAATATATTGTTTATACTTCGATCTCGGTAGCGACTGTAAGTATGTTACTATAAATAACAACTTTATTACTTTTGTTCGTTATGTCAAAAAGTTATTACCATGTACAGTACATATATAGGATGGCACTGGAATCATGTCGTGGGCCACCAATCCCATACGTATCTACAATTTGTTGATACGTTGAATTCTGTTGGAAAAGGAGAGAGTAAATAATTGTCAAAAGTAGGCCAATAACCATAACGATTTATTTTAAAGCCATTGCGACAACAAGCAGCCCACCGCGGCTACAGGTGCAACGCAGAGAACAATAACTTGTTGTCATCGAGTTAAGTAGGCTACTGCCATCATTTGAACACGCCAATAAACCTATTGTCTAAAAACAGAAGCTTTCTCAAGGAGCGGTATCGAACCGACGCCCTTCCGAACATCACGCAGACGCTTTTACCGCTGGACCGCAAAGCTGACAAACCTCCCTTTCTTGCGTCCTTCTTAAATTGAGTTGGAGTAGATTACCCTGCTAGTCATACACACAATATTTTCTTAGGCGACAAAAATTTTCTTCTATATACAGTAGGCCTACTACAAATAATGATGTAGGTATGTGATATGACAGATAGCATTGAGAGTGATAAAAAAAAGAAAATTGAAATGATATAGTTGGTCGATTGTTTGAAGACTACGCTTACTTTTGTTGCAACCAAATCGCATCAATACGTGAATGTACAACAGATTGAACCATTGACATTGATTAAAAATAATATCGCAGTTTAAAGTCTATGAATGTGCAAGTGCGAACTTATCGCGTTTTTAAGGCCCTATTTACAAACAAACGCAAATCAAAATAACGTTTGATGCATCTCACTTTAGCTACACAATTCTCCCACAGACGTATCGGCCCTCTCAGGCATAGGGTTAATGGATTTTTATCTATTGTATTTGTTTGCTTGTAACTCGTGCTGTGCTCGTAACGTGCGCTGGTAGTATAATATCTGTCAATAGGAAGAAAATACTTCCACTATAAGAAGACCACGAATGCAAATCGATTACCACATATCTTACGTTTACTTTCGTTTTGTCAGATCATTGATCGCTTTTCATGAAGAACTTTGAGTTTCGAGGCACATTTTAATGATTTCCATATAGTTCACATTACATTACTCTTATTTTAAGGTTGTATATTTGTTTCAAATGTTCTACATCAAATTATCAAAAAAGAGACCATATCGACACATCATGCAATTTACTCAATTATAAAACAATCTTTTTTATTTAATTTCCAACATACTTTTGCATAATGAACATAATGCTTTTGAAGTCCATCATGTTTATTTAGAGCCATGTTTAAGTCCATCTGTCAAACATTAATGTTGTACATGGAATAAGGTTTTAAATAAAAAACGGAGGCGGTTTGAACATTCAGGGAAGGTTGCAGTAAACAACATTATTCAGCGGAACGTTAGACAGCACAACAAAAAGATAATAACGTAGTAGCCTAGATCGTAAATAGTTTCTGTCATGATTCTATGTGAAACAGCATACCATATGTCAACCATTAACCATTACTTGGAATAAACTTCATATGGAGGCAGTTTTTTTCATGCAAAGTTACAAAGTGCTCATCATGCTATGCGACCTGCAGAAATTGGTCATTGGGGATACAAATGTCGAGATATTGATCCGATAGCAAATTTTAGCCTATAACTTTGGCTAGCTCTGCAGTTACTGTCAGAAAACGAGTTGATGTTTCTTTGGAAAAATGCTACGTTGAGAAATAAATTTGATTCAGCATAATAATAATGTTATGGTTTTATTTATTGTTGCTCTACAACGGATAAGGGCTTTTAGCGACAGCACTTATATTTAATTTTGTGTTACAATTTTTCACCACATCATTACCCGACTTATCTTCATTTCGTTACGCAAGAAAGAATACAATCAGTACCGTTTTCAATGTCTTCAGTGTGATCTGACCCGGAAGCGATCTCAGACCTACCAGCACTAGACCCGAAGACGAAACCACTCTGCCACTGAGCTGGTAATTGAGAAAGAAACTCGTCGTGAAATTCTGCTGCTAAAAGGCTTTGCCCAATTCATGTAACTTTGCGACTTTCTTTTTGACCTTTTGCAGTCGCTAAGTTGAAGTGAGGTGTTGCCAGTGACGGATTATCTGGGTTTATGTCCACAGAAATTCGGTCCACTATGCACAAGGAAGTTACTCATGAAAAAGGTTAAACATTTTGAAAATGCTGCGCTTCTTGCAGTCCTGTAATTGTGCCACGAGAAATCCGTTCAAAATGGTTTATCAAATAAATCTTGATTGTCAAGTTTTTAGGCTAACTTTATAATTTTACAGACAATACCCCAAGCAGCAAGAAAGATAATTTTTCTGGGAGAGGTTCCGGAATATTGAGAAAATTTTTAGTATCTTTTTAAGCTTAATGGTTACGAATTGCACAAGACAACGTTGGGTTTAGTTTACGAAAAGAATTAGAAACTGTATAAAATCAAGCAAGGGTCTGAGCCGTTTGGTAGATTTGAGAATACTTGGAATAGAAAGTGAAATTGCATTATTGCTTGATCTTGACAATATTATTCACAACTTTGCAGCTGCAGACGCGAGAAAGGTCATGGTCTTGAAATTTTTATTGGTTGTAGTTTTTATGTAGCCCCTGTAGCGCACCCAGCATGGGGCTAAGGGGGCTCAAGCCCCCCCCAAACCCGCCACCAAAAATCAAGTTTTTGTATGTTCCCCATTTATACCTTTTGCTTACAGGTTAGATATGAATAAGACACAGGAATACAACAGGGCTGAGCATTATAACAATATATTTTACATATTTACAAATAGTTTTAACACTAGAACGTTTTCGACTTAACTTAAGCCCTCATCAGGAACCTGAAAATATCTGTAAAAATACAATAAATTTCAACTATTAGGAAAAGGCAACTACGTGAATAACTACAAAACAATTTGCTCCACAGGGAACATGATACCTACATCAAGTAAATGTTGAGAAAAATAGACGCGCCTCCAGCAAATAAGTTAATTTTTTGTTTAAATTTGGGTTGTAGCTTTTGATTAACACTGCTTCCTGAATTTTGATGTAAAATTTGCCTTTGCGTAAAATTTTAAATAAGTCAGCAGAGAATTTTCGATCGGTACATAAAGAACACTCCATGATTAGGTCTGATGGCACTTTTAAAGTTCAGATGCTCTCGTCGTCAAATGTCTGGTCACTGGTGGACATACCGATGTAGGCTACCGTAGCCTACGTCAATGCTGAATCACACGGACATGTAAAACTGTATACAAAATTTGAGCAGAAAGACGAAGGCGTTTAGGATTTTAGTTGAAAATACGAACTAATTTTGAATGTTTTGTAAGTAGGAAAAACGTCCACATCAAATTTAATGTTTACAAAATTCGTATTTTGTTTCAAACTGTTTTCGTGCTAGTTGTTGTTTTCGCACTTATGCAAACAGAAAGCTAATTCTATTTTGTCATACATGAGGAAAAAGTCAAGATCTATAGAAGATTGCGAGAGTAGACGTAGGAATGTAGGATGCTGATGGTGCTAGTAACATAGGGTTCACTAGGCCAACTTGTAATCTGATTGAGAGAACAAATCCTGATGTATCGGTAACCGGTGGGTTGTGGGCCGTGAGTGCCTTAAATATTAATCAAAGGGATGGGTATTGGCCTATTGTCACTGTCACTCAGGGGCGTATTTTCAAGGAAAGCATTGCTTCCCCTATTAAAAAAAAAATTTTTTTTTAGTAAAACGATTTCGTAATTTCTTTACCTGAATACGAATTAGAACAGTTTCTAACTCATGTCCCGTCTAGGTTTTAATTTTAAAAAGTTGGAAGCTTACGGAAGCAGAGATTCGTATCGCATCCATTGCTCTCGTTTTTGCTATAC
The DNA here is from genome assembly GCF_918807975.1 of Aplidium turbinatum. Taxonomy (NCBI): domain Eukaryota; kingdom Metazoa; phylum Chordata; class Ascidiacea; order Aplousobranchia; family Polyclinidae; genus Aplidium; species Aplidium turbinatum. The sequence goes on along the minus strand of NC_137484.1, from coordinate 18,857,292 downwards.
GAAGAAACAAAGGAAAAAAGCAGAGCAAAGTTTACGCGATTTACGTTTGTTTGTTTGTTTATCTTTATCCTGCATTGCGGGAAAGCGGACTTGAGCGCTATGCATCGGTGTACGCCTTCCGACGTACACCTGACCCACGCTGCAGCCGACGGCAATGTCTGTTTCCGATTGTCTACTCTGCTTATGACTTAAATTTGGCACTACCCATTACTCGAAATCGATCACTGCGTAGAGGCAATTATCGTAAAGTTTCTTGCCCAGAGAAACAACAGCAATTGCGGGTGGCTGGAGTCGAACATGCAGGCTCTCGACTGCGAGCTAAGGCTTTGGGGTTATATTTGCCTCGCAAGGAAAAGTTTGAGCCTAATGTTAGATTTACACTGATATCCTGGCTACTACAGCAGTAGGTAGCTGTAACTGAGCAGTTAAGCTGAATTTTTGGTGTTCTCTAATTTGAGCCGCAGTTTTTGCCCTTTGTGTAAGAGCTACCTTTCATTTTAAGTTAATAGCTGTTTATCTGCTAATAAATTTCATACAAATATTACCCTAAAAATGTTTCCAGAAGGCACTATAATCCATTATTTGAGTGTAGTTTTGCAAAATTTTTCCGGGGGGCATGCCCCCAGACCCCCCTAGAATACGCGTGCCTTCGGCACGCTTTTGCCCCTACGACTTTCATTGCTTCCCTTGCTCAACCCACCAAGATACGTCACTGCTGTCACTATTCTCGCAAATCACTCAGCCGACATTTCTGAATTAGCCCCCCCTTTAAACTTTTTTCTGGGTGCGCTACTGTGTAGCCCTATGCATATGCAAGTGACTTGTAGTTTGAAGTAATAATAATCTTTGACTTTTTCTAGCCTACTGCTTTAATGGCTTCTTTTTCTGCAGCACCTATAATATTATTGCTTTGTGAAAACCAACTGCTTGTTCAAATCCAGTAAACAAAGATAACTGTCTGCGTCATAGGCTAGAGAGCAATGGCTTGTCTTGAGTAGGAGCTGAACTGAAGCTGGAACCACGGAATGGAACTTAGGCCAATTAGAAAACATGTGGCCATTCACAGTTCACACAATAGAGGTCGGATAGCTTGCTAGACGTTTAATTGAAACAAGTGTCTCCATTTCAAACTAAAGTAGGTTTTAGAAGTTTTTACGGAAGTAAAAAAACAAGCCCACAAATGATTTAAGCCTTAGACCCACAATACCCATGATTCGGTTCTGTTGCCAGTAGTAATCCACTGCTGCCCTTACGCGAAGAAATATTCATATTTTATTATGCTTTACAGGTGTATTGTTTGGTGTATTAAAACCTGAAGTGGTGTAATCTATTTGCTATTAGTAATTCAATTTGTTGCCAAGTTGTTATTAGATAGCTTTTATTTATATTCTATTTTATGATGTGAGAATTTTTATTGCCTAAAAAAAGAGTTTTTTTTATGATTACTCTGACGATTTTGAATTGAAAAACTGGATTAAGGCTAATTTCACAGTATCTCTCACAAATAAAAACCGTTCTGTTTGTTGAGCGTTTTCACAACACAATGACGACAGATCTTAACAGTCTTAACACATTTCATGACATCTCGGTTACAGTTTTGGCCACAAATTTTTTCTTGCTCACTTATAATACTTCTCAAAACATAAACAAATACATAAATTTGTAAAACGCAGTTGCATGCTTTTGGTTTGCTAATTTGGGATTTAACACGAAAAAATATTTTATAAAATTATGAGGAATTGTAAATAAAAGTTTATCAAAAATGTATGTATATTCACTCTCCATCTCTGCTCGAATGAAATTGTGCATCAACATGAATTATCTGTTTCTATGAGTCACGGTTATTGCTAGCTCGCCCAGTGTCGTCAAGTTGAGTTCTGTCCATGCCTGGATGTTGCTATGCCATCGCCTTGGTGGTCTGCCTCGTTTTCACTTCCCATTGACTTTACTTTTTATGCACATATTGCTGACTCCGTACTTTGATCACTTATTACGGTTGAACAGGTTTGGAACTGTTGATTTTGTTGTCGCTGCAATTGAGTGTAGCTTCGTTATAGTCAATAAGTCTTCTATTTTTATGTGGTCATCAAAAATATGAGTTTGTTTGTTTGTCGTATCCAGGCTTACACCCGGTAGTTGAAGATTTAGATTAAGTGGACGGGAAGGCAAGGAAGCCAATCTTCGTGTCCACCTTCAGGCATGCCTTTAAGTGTCTTGCCAGAGACACAGCCGCATGCTCTTGAGCGGTGTCGAGCCGGCAGTCCGACACCCTTTCGATTGCCGTTCCAGAGCTCTCACCACTCAGCTACGCAGCAGAAAAATATGAGTTAATAACTAGTTTGAAGTTTTACAACTTTGGGAAGTTTTACAATTTACAACTTTGGGAAGCACAAGTTGTAAATGTGGACAGGAGGAAACGATGCAACATCTCCTCGAATGCCCTGCCCTAAAACCAAGATGTTCTATAGGCTACAGAATTTAGCCGAGTTCAACGATAGAGCAAGAGCTTGTGTAATGCTTTGGGCTACGACCGTGTGACACACGACGAAGAAGAAGAGGTTTCCATCAAATCATTTACAAAACTCTTTTACTGCCACGCTTTTCTTCAATGCATCATCCAGAAATTGGCTAAAGCAAGGCTTTGATTTTGAATCGCTGTATTTTGAGAACTGTAACTGCCGGAAAAAAAGTCAAAACACGAAAGTTATTGTATTTTGAACAGTTTTTTCAATTCTATTCACAAAATGTGTGTACTTTTCTTGCAAATGTAATGAATAAAATTTTGACAAACTACAAAAAAGTTTACATTTTTTATTGCTTTTTGTTGATGTTTGAACATTTAAAAAACTCTTCAAACTGCGTTAAACTCAACCGCTAGGTATCAGGCAAGTCTCAGGCTTTCCACACATACGCTGTGTCAGTGGTATTTATGTGTCATGGGAAGAAACAGAACGAATAAACTTTATTTAGAAAAAAATGCAAATGATTGAAAATCATAGAAAGAATTAAACACCAACCTAGATATTTTTTTCAGCTTTAAGAAAACACAAGTCTTCCGCTTTCTAAAAAAGCAAGACCTGTGCACTTTGTCAAATAAAACCAGAGTTATGGTGATTGCAAGCAGTTTAGTAAGTTCTCATGGAAGAAGCTATCCACGTAATAGGCTACTCTAATACTCTAAAAAAATAAAATTGCCTTAAAAATGAAAAAGTAATACACTATACTTGCAATAACACTGCTAGTTATGAAATTTATATTGTTTAGATATAATGATGATGTTTTTCCTAACTTTGACATTAATGACTTTGCACACTGTGACTGCTCAGACTTGGCAACATTATGATTCCACTGAATATTACGTCAGCAACACTTCTGCAAATGGGTTCGACAAAGCAGAAGATGCCTGTGCAAGATTATCTGCCGATGCCACTTTGGTTCTTATCCAAACCAACGACGTGCAAAACTTCATCAATTCAATTGTTTCTTCCTTGTCTGGTAAGTAGTTTTCATTGTGATTGATCGGTGAGTAAATTCATAACGGCAGACTCATTGCAACCGTAAGCCTAGAGTCACTGACGTAGAGTATAATTATCACAACAGATTGAATAAATTGGCAAGTATTGTGGTGTGTGGGTTATTGAACGTTCGAACATGAGAAGGTACATGCAAAACATTGAAATATATACCAGACAAACAAAGATCGTCAGCTCTTGTTGATGAACACGTTTTGCTTTACAACAGTTTGCTACGAGTAGAATATTGCTCATAAGTTCAGGCTGCAGGTTTTCGTTTGACTCTCTTCAGGAGCTAATGTCTGAATAAAATAAACCTAAATGTGGTGAAGTATTTAAAGCAGAAAAAAAATAATGTAAATTGAATAATCAGAATAATCCAAATTAACGAAATTATAGTAGTGAGAGATAGCGTGTCTTCCTAAAATATCTTACTATTTAGTAGAGCCAGCCAAAGTCATGAAAGTCATTTTTTTATTGGTGCAGAAAGTTGTGAAACTGATAGCAGTGAAATAACTACATTGTTATGAGATAGAACTTATGACGTCATAAAAAGTTATCGTTTCTGTTTTACTGTAGGTCATAAGATATGACTTTTAGTTTTTACTTTAAACTGCAAAGACTGACCCCTGGTAACTTTGTAGATGTTGTTCAAGCAGCTTTTGCAGACATTGGAATTTAATAGTTTGTAAATAAGGGAGGCAGTGACAGTTGTCACGCTGAATTTCACGAAGCATTGGAAACAACATTTTGATTGTTTTCTGTAGCCCAATAGCGCGTTCTGTTTGATGTCAATTTGTATTGTTTCATAATTTTGACACATTATTGTGCAACACACAATCTGGATTTTCTTCATCGTGTGAGCCTCTTGGGCCAAGGGCCTATCCTTTTATCACCCTAAAATTTGATGTTCCCAGACTAGGCTGGAAGACTACTAGAGAGCAACCAGTCTTTGGTTTCATCATCCAAGAGACACAGACCTTCCACACCATTAGGTGGCTTGAAGGTGGTACAATTGTTGCTGATGTGGTCTGCGGTCTGTTCTTCAGCATCACATTCTCAAGAAGAGGCCATTCCCCATTGGTGCATGGTTGAGCGGAAAAGCCCAACGCCTTTGCGTAGACGGTTGAGGCGCAACCACGCCTGTCTCGGTAGCTTCAGGCCGATGGGACGGGCGACGGGATGGAACGAATGGTGGTGATTGACTTCCATTTATAGTCAGCCCAATTAGCCGCAAAGATGTTTTGTCTGTCAGCTTTGTTGAGCAGAAGTTGAGCGACTGGATGAATCTGGGTTTTGATTTCAGTTGATCGGGTGCTCGTCTAAAGTAGCAGAAACCTTGGGGTGAAGAAAGTGGTTGAAGCACACAAACCAGTCTCTCAATAACTTATTGTAAACACAAGCACCAGGTCAGACCATGCAGTTAATCATATCAGAAAAATACCTTCTATGGTCAGCCAGCTCCAAGATCTTAAGAGCTAAGGGCACTCTTTCAGCTAAGAGCTATTTGACCTCAGACTTTGTTTATTTGCAGTGCCAGCTCGCATTTTACCCAGTGCTTTAGACATTATGTACTTCATGAAATTGTACTTGAATGCTTAATGATTGGATGCATTAGACATTTGACTTTGTGTAATGTTTTTAAATTGAAATAAGTGCTTGGTTTGTTATTTGATTATGTTATTTTTCAAAATACATGTAGCCAAAAAACTTGCACGTGAGTCGAGCTCAGTGCAGCGGCACTATTTAAAGATGGGCCACCTGAATACAGTTGCAGTAGTGCAACGACATCACGAGCACGGTAGAGGTGGGGATGAACAGAGAACAGCGTCTGTATTCTTCGTAGTAGTTTATTGCAATAACGCAAGCCAACTTGACACGTTGGAACAAAAAGAGTAAGACCGGTCTGACGAAATTAAGCCTAGATTATAAGTAGAATACAAAACTGATTGAAATAAATCTCGGAACTGAAGCCAATAACGAGAGTTTCTGCAGATGGAGAACACTGCTTATCTTGAAAACTATTGAAACTACTTTTCCACATTCGACTGCACATTGAAGCTTCTTGAAACATATACCAAACTTACATATTGAAAACCAACTCATTCCATAACTTATCGAAACTTACATACCAAGAGTTCAGACTTCTCCTAGTTTTCAAATTAAAACTTAAGACGCTGGACGTTGCAGCTTAATAACCAATTTTTCGATAGCAAACCTGGACCCGATTTATTGATTTATTATTGCTGAACTGAAAGTCCTTTTCTACATTCGTCTGCACGTTGAAACTTTTTAAAACACATAAAAACTTACATTATTAAAAACCAACTCATTCCATAATTTATCAAAACTTACATACCAAGAGTTAAGACTTCTACTACTTTTTTTCCTTTCTCTCTTGCCGTGGGGCGCTAGACTTGGCAGCTAAGAACCAGCTTTAGATTACAAACATGGCCTCGATTTATTGATTACACATAACACACAACATGCAACGTAATGCGAGAGAGCAAGCACGCGCTCTGTGAAATTCCAACCTGAGGATTTGTACGCAAACAAGGGAAAAACAGTGAGCATATAAAGGCCACCCGGATTCCAGAACGAGACGTGTGCAGTGCCGCAGGATCTACAATTAGCATAAATTTGATGCTTAAGAATGAAGTTATATAATTGTAAAAAAATAAAATCCTATTTTTCGATTTTTTGATTATAAAAACTTGCCCTACTTATTAATAGTAAGGTTAGCTTTAGGTAATTTAACACTTTTTGTCAAAAGCAAGATTGCAACAAGGTGTAACATATTCTAGAAAATTGAAAATTGATCTTTCTGGTGTGGCCGTAAAAGCAGAATTTTGTTTTTTTATGATGTAACGTCCCTGGATAAAAGAGCAGCATTTTTGCATAATAGTAGCATAATACAACCTTATCAAACCATATCAAATTAGTCAAACAAGCTATGAATTTTAATTATTTAGCTAAAAAAATTCCAAGTAAATTATATTAGAAATATCCATCGAAACGAGACGACCAGTTACTGATGATTCAGATTCATATGAAGATTCAGATTAAAGTAGTCGATATTTTAGTTGGTAACACACAAAAATACTTTTTGCCTTTCTATTTACACATTTGGAGCACAAAAATTATCCCAGTGCAATGCAATCACAAAACAAGTGGTAAGATAAACTTGAATCCCTATTCTCACTTAATAGAATACTACATCGGATTGGAGCGTGTAAGTATCACATTCACATGTAACTTCAATTGGATCGATGGAACCAATGAATGCGATGCTGGCTTTACAAACTGGGCAGATGGTGAACCCAACAACAATGAAGGCAACAACAACTGTGCAGTGATGGAAGAAGGAGGGAAATGGTACTCAGAGTCATGTAATCTCAACATCAACTATATTTGTCAACGACCAGGTAAAGTATTCGAAAATGTTAAGATGTAAAAAAGCATGTAAATATCTTTAAACCAACCATATCTGCCAACTGAAATTATGCTTTGAATAAATTTTGCTTTGACTTATAACTAAAATAACAAAATGATTTATCAACTTAGCAATCTTTTTATTTAATTTCAATTTCAGCTTCAGAAGTTTAAACACCTTGTGTCAGCCATGTTGGTTACAACCTAATAACCGCTAACAAAACAATTTTTACTTTAAGTTTCTGGGCAGCCGATTGTAGCATCGAATAGACAGCGATAGACACGTGTTTCGCCCATGAGGCTGGGCTCATCAGTATCGCACCGTATTCTTGCCACTTGGGTAATCGACCACCGCTTTACCAGTCAGTTTAACTCTTATTCTTGTGGAAATACACCGTTCTGGTTAGCGAAGCGTTACTGCTGCTCGCTGTGCTAGCGAGTGATCAGCCTTGTGCTGATGGCCGGGAAGAACACCCCTTCTTCTCAAATTTTTACTTTGTTGAAGGTTAAATAACCCATATAGTAGTATAAATTATATATCTCATGTTTTTCTTGACCTTTCAAAAAGCTATTTTACGTGCAGCAAACAAACACATGTGCCAAGAACAGGTGAAACAGGTGTAAACTTGATGTAAAAAATACGTTTTTTTATCAGCAAAGTAACATATTTTTTTAACACTAATATTATACAAGAAGAGATTATGGAAACGTTGTATGTATTTAGTGAAATGTAATTGCTTCATCACGTTGTCATTCCATATTGTTGATCTGGTACATTTAATTGTTTTTGTTTTTTTTACATTCCCAGGCAGCAAAATTTGTCATTTTTACATTAATTCAACGTCTACAGCGTTGAATCAATGTAAAAATGAGGATTTTGTTGTTTGTGTTTAAGTTTTGAAAATATGGGACACGTTTTAACGCACCGAATTCAATGTTCAAATTTATTATTTTATTTGGTTTAAGTTTTGCATAACATACTTTGTTTATAAAAAATAGATGTTAAATCCATAAATGGAACCAGTAAGATAAGCTACAATAGACAGTGTGGCAAAATTTTTAAAATATTTATTGAAAAAGATCATCTTCACACCTGTTCATTAGTTCAAAGCTCCAGGGCTATGTTCGATGGATAACGAATTACAACAAGTAGCCTAGATAGGAAAAAATTGATAACTTTCATGCCCAGCTTGAAGTATATGCTGTGATTGAATGCCAGTTAATACCAAAAAGAAAACAATATATAGCATACAACAATTTACGTAGAAATGAAAATGCATAAAAATTAAACGATAATTAGGTCAAGAAATAATAAATAAAGTTTGGATGTTTACTTGTTATTGCAAGGGAGGAATTGTGTTTCGCAGAATAGCATTTGCTCAACAAAACCTTGCAAACATTACTTTTTGCATCAATTTCAAACATTTCAACTCTTGCATTTATTCTTATTAATTATGTTTAGACAATGGAAAACCTAAATATAAAAAATCTTATTTAAAACAAATACTTGTCTCAACAGCAGCAACACCAACGACAATTGCAACAACAGCAACACCAACCACAATTGCAACATCAGCAGCCTCAACGACAAATCAAGCAACAGCAGCAATTTCAATATCACTCACTACGGATTCACCGACAAGTTTTGGATCAGACAGCGCTGTTACAACCAGTTCAATTTCTACATCAACTATTTTTAACGAAATATTTTCTACAGGTGAGTAGGCTAGCATATTCATCTAGAATTTTAAATGTCTGTGTCCCTGTAGTAAATTATTTGGTTAGAATGACACAAAAAAACTTCAGCATGGCTATGTTTCAACACTACAGAAAGAAAATATAATATTATTGTAAAAACAAAATGTGCCTCTTAAAAAAATAATAGCCTATATGGAGGTACAAAATAATCCGCACAAAAAGTAACCACAACAAGTCAGAATTTTTTAGAGGAAACATTTTGCAAAACCAATTGCTTCTTTGTACCTGCCTGTTCACTATGAAGTTTACAATGTTAACTATGAATTAAGTGTGCACAATGCAGTAATATTATTGTATGTAGACTACAATAAGTATTCATATGTCCACACTTTTCTCTACAATCAAAAGCTTATGATGGCCTCAAACTATTGCAACTGTTTTACTTAATAAGCATTACTCAATATGAAACATGAAGTTAAGACAATAAATACTATTGCTGTAATATGTGGTTACTGTAAATACTGTAATATAGTAATAATGTAATAATATAATAATAGTATAATAATATAATAAATGTATAATAATAGTAATAATATATTAACATATATCTGTAATATAGTATTACTAAAAAGTGCTCAACGCCAAGAGCAAAGTAGCCAAGCAGATAGGATTGCATCAAATGTTTGGTTTTGGTTTTGAATCTTTATCCTCAGACTGACGAAGCCTGGATATGTTATTCCCGGTAGTTTCGCATACTTGCAGAGGCTCTTGACGCATGGCTGGTTACCCAGATTGGCAGAGTGAAGTTCTCCGATTGTTGAAGTGTTGTTGCCGGGAAATTATTCAATTCACTTGGTGCCGCTGAATGGAGAGCAGTCCTAAAATGCGTTGCTCAAGCGCACACCCAAAGAGTCGAACCAGCGCAGCGTGATCTTGAGCCGGGCGCGTAACCACTGAGCTAACGGGGCGGATCGTTACCACTGAGTGGTGGTGATCAAATGCAGTTACCATTCACTAAAAACCTTAACAGGATGTTTCACCCTAATTGGAATCATCAAAAGGTTTTTAAAAAAATACAAAAATATTCTATTCGTTTGCTTGTATTATTAATTGACGTTTTTTGTCGTCTATTTGCAGATAAAGTTCCAAATGAATCCCTATCGGTAACATACATCATAATAATCACTGCCCTTGTGAGTGTGGTTGGAACCGTGTTGATTTATACTCTTGTGCTACTCGTAATCAGGAAGGCGAGAAATAATAAAAAAAAGTAAGCACCCATTTCATCGAGTCTATTTATCACTTGCAAATGTCGGCTGCATAGCCGAGTGGTGAGAACAATGGAACGGCAATCGAAAGGGCGCCGGTTCGACATCGCTCAAGAGCATGTGGCTGTGTCTGTGGCAGGACACTTAAAAGCATGCCTGAAGGTGGACACGAAGATTGGCTTCCTTGCCTTCCCGTCCACTTAATCTAAATCTTCAACCACCGGGTGTAAGCCTGGATACGACAAACAAAAACCTGCAAATGCAACAAAACATTAAAAGAAAATTAATGCATAAAAGGACAAAAAGGAAAACAATTGAGGACGTTTTGTAGAACTGTTGTATTCAAGACACACCTTGTGGAAATTGAGTTATCACTAAAATTTTGTTGTGTTATCATGGCCTGTTCCCGCCAACACAATGGTTCCCAACATGAGGTTTACTAACCAATCAGTAGGCAAGATTTAAATCAGCTGATTGCAGTCATGCAACTCATGCAGAAACAAAATTATGTGAAATTTTCTCTCGCGCCAGCGTGAACTAGGCCCTCAGATATTAAGGCCTGGGAATAGCCATTTTGATGGCTTGGGTTCAATTCCTATCCTTGCCTATACTCTTTTTTTGTAATTACCAAACAAAGTTCAAAGCAAGAATCAACTCTATGGCTGAGTGTTCAAAGGATCACAATAACTGCAGTCAGCTGTTTCATAGGAAAATTGTTCTAGAGCATGTTTAAAGCGTCTTCTGGTCAAAACACTCCACCTGCTGCAGCAACCTGCAGAATACTAATAAGCTAACGGTTGCAGGGACAATTGTGTTTCTACGCAAAACAAAACGATGCAATTTAATTTTAAAATTTGAGCACTTGTTAAAGGTTTTCCATGTTTGCAGGGACAATACATCTAACGACTTGTCCATGCACTTCGAAAATAACACAAACGATCAATATCCAACAGGTTTGTCAAATCTTAAACATTCACTTTTTGTATTTGGCCTAGAAAGTTTTTAGTTATTTTTTTATGCATTTCAAAACAATGTTTTTTCATTGTTGGCTGCTTGTTTATTAAAAATATATATGAAGACATAATATCAATTCTGTATGATTACTTTACGCATAGCATATTGCTTTTGTCATAATGATTCGGAAAAGTTTTCATTTCAAAGTGTAGGCCACTGTACATTAAAAATAAATCTTCACAGTTCAATGGCATTGAAAAGTCAAACTATAGCAAAAATGAAAGTAATAAAACTGAATCGCTCACACAAAATTTATAGACGTGTAAAACAACATATTTCTTGACGTCTAAAGCAAGTTGTATCTTACTGCACTGGCCCCGTCTTGACAACATAATGTTGCTAATGCGGATTTTTGCCTAGCATGACGAAAGCATTCTCTGAAACTGTTTTTTCTAGACTTGCTTTCGAACACAATCAGGTTTGGATACACTAAAAATGGATCAATTGCTTACCAAGCAAAAACGTCGATTAAATGGTTTAATTCAGGGACAATTTTTCTTTGTGCATCAACGTACTTCGCGATTAGTATCACTGATTACTGATGTACCCATGAGCTTTGCACAAACTCGATCTCAAAAAGTTAACTAATCCAAAGTTTATTCAATCGGTCACTTAAAAGATCCGGTGTTGGTGTATCCGACGCTTAAAGTATTATAACGTTGTTAACTTACTTGGTTCAAATACTATTACTTGCTTCGCATGACAGGCAACCAATTGGAACTGCCGCATAAATATGAAGAGATTGGTGATGTGCCTCAATCAACCGGTGGTAAGTCACGAAGTAGAATCCACCAACGTAAATAATCGGCACAGTTTCAGCCTGGTAACTTTTTCTTTATAAATCATCTACGAAAAGTGTCTGGAGAGTAATTTTCCTTTTGTTTTTAGCTGATTCCTCGGTCAAATGTACTGAAAATTCTCTTGCAAGATTTGCACAATTTTTAAACTAGCGCACTCTGTTGTTTTCATGGTATTAAAACACCTTCATTTAAATCGTATACACGAATTTGCCATTATAGATCATATTTCGTCATGTGCGGTGAGTCATCACAACAGAAACAACGTCTTGATCAACCAGTGTATTAGCATACCGAGAGGCAGGCCTGGATACCAAAGAAAATCTTGCTTGTCAAGCCTGATTCTTGGTTGAACAGGCAGTCGTGTGATCGCGGCTTATCGTTTTGTACTGGTGTTAAATATTTCAAATTTGCTCACTCGTTATAACTTATGTGATGTATTTCTTGATCATGTGATTCAAACCCTTTCCTGCTGCATTGTTGATCTTTAGATGTAGCTAAATTTCATAATACTTTCATTCTTGACGAGGACACAATTATGTGTTGTAAGCGTTCCATTTACTTCCAATTTCAATGTGTATTTCAACATAAATACACTAAATCGCTTAGTATAACTTAGCTTGTATGTTTGTGGTGCAAGGAAGCAAAGATTCTATGGTTTTGGTTTGAATATTAAACAACTGCTTCATATTTTTATCATAGAAAACTGGAACAACGCAACAGAAAACCAGCCTCATACTTATTTGCAAGTTGGAGAAGATTCAAATTCTATGCAAGGAGGAGACAGTAAGTATGTAAAAGTATTGAGGAATGTATGTAGGCTAAAATTGTAGGAAAATTGGCAGAATATTGCTAATAACAAAATTTCATCAGTGCTTTACAACAATCATTGCAAACTAAACCATTACCACCATCACAATCAACTTGTCATACCACCGCTTGGAAGGTGATATAATAAATCTAGCAATTGATCTGACAAATCGTATCTCTTATGACTTGCTGATAACTTGTTGTAATTTTGTTTCTAGGAAGCAGATTTGAAGCTGCAAGTTCAGTGGCAATTCAACCTCATCAACACGTGAACGTTCAACACGTTTATTCAACCCACATTGATTAGAAAGCCGCAGAAGTTGAAAATGGTCGAATCCAATTGCGCTGCAATAAACTATGGCCAGACGTAACATGTTGCAACATAAAACATCATCTCTAAAGACAATTTAAAAAATGTGATCTTGTGTTCTTTTTTTATCATCTGTTTATGTTGTATATTTAAGACATTTTTCCTACTCATAATGGTTGGGAACACATTGCGAGTAGTTAGTAGTAGTCTGTTTATGAATGTAGTAATAAAACATAAATTTAACATCAAAACAGAATACTATGTTGAAACGTTCAGTATAAACTACACAACTTAGTTTCGAAGTGTAATTGTGATGTTTTTTTGTTGTTGTTTGAAGACATTATTGTGGACTTGAACAGCTGATGCATTTGTCCTTGTTATAGCATTTGAATGTTTAGTAGAATTGCTCGGTGACGTAAAATTGTTGCACAATGGTGACAATAACAATAAAATATACAACAATGAAGCAAAAAAAATAAAGTTTCAAAAAGTATGACCAATTAGATTGTGTGTAGGCTATCAAATTTTACACTTAGAAATGAGGTATAAAATAAAGACAATAATTAATGAAAATAAATACTTGATTTTCTTATAGATGATGCACGGGTTAGCTGTTGCTATTCAAAACAAATTGTTTTTTATTATTTTCAGTGTTTTTATGTTTTCTAATATACTGTAGACATTTTGATTACAGTACAATAAAATTTCCTTTTCATAAAGTTAATTATATGTATTTTTATATGCTGCCATATCTTGGTTTATTGTATTACAGTATGTTCCCAGCACCACCACGTTTGCTGTAGTTTCCTTCCTATTTGCTGAAGAAAGATTAAAAGGCTTTTTTTTTTTTTGGAAAAACCGCTTGTTACATATCACTCCTCCCTACCAAACGATCCTACTTACGTTCATCGAAAACATAACTAGGTGCTGCTGTTTACAGAATACTAACCGCTTTATACTGAAGCTGTGAACAAATCATTTCGCAACAAAGTAAAGGCTGTTCCACAATCGGTCACTCAATGTCGGTTGTGAAGAGATTCTTTTTGTTTTTGACCTGCAATACCAATGAGTCAAGTAACTACCTCTACCAGTTTTATTAAACCCTGGCTAGGGGTAAGCAATGTTGTTTTGACATCCAGTGCAGTCACGTGTTTATTTAAATTCAAGCAGTTGAAAGCCAAACGTCGCAGAATTTGACCATTCACTGATATTTTTTAATATACTGTAACATAACAAAAAATAGACTTACTGTACTACTGCGACATTGCCAAAGTCAAATACTTTTGAAAATTTTACGTTTGTTACTTTAAGTTATTTACGCAGTCGCCAATAAAAATTCACATCTGCAGGCAGTGCCGTATTAACCATTAGGCAAAGTAGGCACGTGCCTACAGGCCAGTCAAAAATCCAGGCCACTTTAAAATCAGTAAAAATTTAGTCATGTTTTCAAAATACATTATTTTCTCAACTAATAAGTATTTTATCTTAATAGCTCTGTTTTTCCAGATGAATTAAAGGTTGCAAAAATCGGTAGGCACTTTAACATGCAGATATCCAATCCACCACGAACCAATCAGATGTTACGTTGTCTGTCCAATTGTGACCATTCCAGCATTCAGCCAGAGACTTGATAATTACTTTGAACTTTGTTCGGTAATTACAGAAGAAAAAAGAGCTATAGCAGTGGTGAGAATCAAACCCACGTCAATGAACTGACTAGCCTACCACCGCCCTAAAACTCTGCGCCAAGCCAACCGATGGCAAAGCGATGACTTAATTTAGCTGGAATTTGCGTTTTTCCTTTGTTCTTTCTAAACGTAACCCTGATGATGTCATGAACAGCGTAGATTCTGATTGGTTCGTGCTGGATTGGATATCTGCATGTTAAAGTGCCTACCGCAAAAATCGTTAAAAAAAGACGAATTGAAACATGTTGCCACTTCCTTTTTGATGTTTTTAAAAATTCGCATTTCCGTTGGGTGACGCAACGAAACAAACGTGGCGTTGTGTTAAAAAATTAGAAATAACTTTTAGTCAGATTCAGAATGATGGTCAGATCAGATTGAGTATTTGGACGTAGGTACCGGTAGTGCAAGATTGAGTCTCGAGTGTATTTACTATATAGCAGATCCTGCACACTACTGGTGTTTATAATGCATTTCCGAACACCGAAGTAGCACTTAGAATGTACTTGTCTCAAATGGTTACGAATTGCTCAGGGGAATGCTCGTTTTCACGACTGAACTGAAACGAATTAAAGACGTTAAACGATCAACAATGTGTCAACAACGTCTTGGTACACTGGCACTTTTGTGTATTGAAAGCGATCTACTTCGTAAGATGGACCTCCAAAAACTAGTTAACGCGTTTTCAATCACAAAAACGCGCAAAGGTGTTATTTAGTTAGGCATATGACCAAGTTTTTGCACGGTACCCTGTGTTATAGTTGCAACAACGATCTTTGTGACAATGATTTGGCAACACTGATAATTCTAACTTTTTAGTTGGCAACCCTGATTTTCGGGCCACTTATAAAATGTGCTTACAGGCCAGCAGACCCTTAATCAGGCACTGTCTGCAGGATTTAAAGTATTCTTTAAAAAAAGAAACAAAAAGAATTAATTTTTAATACAAACTGATGAAGTTTCCTCCATACCATTTTCATGAACAAATGTATTCTACCGTATAAATAATATGCTCCACTTCTCGACCTGACCAAAATGCCATTGGATATTTTAAAATATTATGAAGCTATGTTTGTAAAAAAAATGGGTCATTTTTAGTATCTATATTTTAACTTGTTTTGTGGTTTTATAATATATTGTTTATACTTCGATCTCGGTAGCGACTGTAAGTATGTTACTATAAATAACAACTTTATTACTTTTGTTCGTTATGTCAAAAAGTTATTACCATGTACAGTACATATATAGGATGGCACTGGAATCATGTCGTGGGCCACCAATCCCATACGTATCTACAATTTGTTGATACGTTGAATTCTGTTGGAAAAGGAGAGTAAATAATTGTCAAAAGTAGGCCAATAACCATAACGATTTATTTTAAAGCCATTGCGACAACAAGCAGCCCACCGCGGCTACAGGTGCAACGCAGAGAACAATAACTTGTTGTCATCGAGTTAAGTAGGCTACTGCCATCATTTGAACATGCCAATAAACCTATTGTCTAAAAACAGAAGCTTTCTCAAGGAGCGGTATCGAACCGACGCCCTTCCGAACATCACGCAGACGCTTTTACCGCTGGACCGCAAAGCTGACAAACCTCCCTTTCTTGCGTCCTTCTTAAATTGAGTTGGAGTAGATTACCCTGCTAGTCATACACACAATATTTTCTTAGGCGACAAAAATTTTCTTCTATATACAGTAGGCCTACTACAAATAATGATGTAGGTATGTGATATGACAGATAGCATTGAGAGTGATAAAAAAAAGAAAATTGAAATGATATAGTTGGTCAATTGTTTGAAGACTACGCTTACTTTTGTTGCAACCAAATCGCATCAATACGTGAATGTACAACAGATTGAACCAATGACATTGATTAAAAATAATATCGCAGTTTAAAGTTTATGAATGTGCTAGTGCGAACTTATCGCGTTTTTAAGGCCCTATTTACAAACAAAAAGAAATCAAAATAACGTTTGATGCATCTCACTTTGGCTACACAAATCCCCCACAGACGTATCGGCCCTCTCAGGCATAGGGTTAATGGATTTTTATCTATTGTATTTGTTTGCTTGTAACTCGTGCTGTGCTCGTAACGTGCGCTGGTAGTATAATATCTGTCAATAGGAAGAAAATACTTCCACTATAAGAAGACCACGAATGCAAATCGATTACCACATATCTTACGTTTACTTTCGTTTTATCAGATCATTGATCGCTTTTCATGAAGAACTTTGAGTTTCGAGGCACATTTTAATGATTTCCATATAGTTCACATTACATTACTCTTATTTTAAGATTGTATATTTGTTTCAAATGTTCTACATCAAATTATCAAAAAAAGAGACCATATCGACACATCATGCAGTTTACTCAAATATAAAACAATCTTTTTTATTTGATTTCCAACATACTATTGCATAATGAACATAATGCTTTTCAAGTCCGTCACGTTTATTTAGAGTCATGTTGTCCATCTGTCAAACATTAATATTGTACATGGAATAAGGTTTTAAATAAAAATCGGAGGCGGTTTGAACATTCAGGGAAGGTTGCAGTAAACAACATTATTCAGCGGAACGTTAAACAGCACAATAATTAAAAGATAATAACGTAGTAGAGCGTAATTAGCTTCTGTCGTGTTTCTTTGTGAAGCAGCAGACCATATGTCAATCATTAACCATTTCTTGGAATAAACTTCATAGCCTACGGAGGCAGTTTTTGTTTTCATGCAAAGTTACAAAGTGCTAATCATGCTATATACGGCCTGCAGAAATTGGTCATTGGGAATATAAATGTCGAGATATTGATCCGACAGCAAATTATAGCCCATAACTTTGGCTAGCCCTGCAGTTACTGTCAGAAAACGAAAGTTAAAGTTACTTTGAAAATTGCTACGTTGAGAAATAAAATTGAGAAAGCATAATAATAATAATGTAAAGGTTTTATTTATTGTTGCTCTACAACTGATAAGGTATTTTAGCGACAAGACTTACAGTATATTTAATTTTGTGTTACAATTTTTCACCACATCATTACCCGACTTGTCCTCATTTCGTTACGCAAGAAAGAATACAATCAGTACCATTTTCAAAGTGTTCGGTGTGATCAGACCAGGAAGCGATCGCGGACCTACCAGCACTAGACCCGAAGACGAAACCACTCTGCCAATGAGCTGGTAATTGAGAAAGAAACTCGTCGTGAAATTCTGCTGCTAAAAGGCTTTGCCCAATTTATGTAACTTTGCGCCTTTCTTTATGACCTTTTGCAGTCGTTAAGTTGAAGTGAGGTGTTGCCAGTGACGGATTATCTGGTTTCCATGTTTGCTGCCGTTTGATTACAGGCTGTCTCAAACCTACCAACACCATGTCGCTACACATTTTGTCTGGAATTGCTTCTCCCAACATCAGAAGAAGCGTGACCAGCATAAAAGAAAGATCTTGTCAGGACATGGATTTGAGACACCCACTATTGGAAGATGTAAGACGTTGATGCGACACTGGAGATATTCTTTGAGAAGCACAAGTTGTAAATGTAGACAGGAGCAAACGATGCAGCATCTCCTCGAATGCCCTAGGCCTATGCCCTAAAAGCAAGATGCTTTACACAGGATTTAGCCGAGTTCAACGATAGAACAAGAGCTTGCGTAATGCTTTAGGCTACGACCGTGTGACACATGACGAAGAAGAGGTTTCCATCAAATCATTTACAAAACCCTTTTACTGCCACGCCTTTCTTCAATGCATTATCCAGAAGTTCGCTAAAGCAAGGCTTTGATTTTGAGTCGCTGTATATTAAGAACTGTCACTGCCGGAAAAAAGTCAAAACACGAAAATTGCTGTATTTCGAACAGTCTTTTCAAATCTATTCACAAATTGTGTGTACTTTTCTTGCAAATGCTTTACATGACTAAAATTTTGACAAACTACAAAAAAATTGTGCATAATTTATTGCTTTTTGTTGATGTTTGAACATTTAAAAAACTCTTCAAACTGCGTTAAACTCAACCGCTAAGTATCAGGCAAGTCTCGGGCTTTCCACGCATAAGCTGTATCAGTGGCATTTATGTGTCATGGGAAGAAACAGAACGAATGAACTTTATTTAGAAAAAAATGCAAATGATTGAAAATCGTAGAAAGAATTCAACACCAACCTAGAAATGTTTTTTCAGCTTTAAGAAAACACAAGTCTTCCGCTTTCTAAAAAAGCAAGACTTGTGCAGTTTGTCAAATAAAACCAGAGTTATGGTGATTGCAAACAGTTTAGTAAGTTCTCATGGAAGAAGAAGCTGTCCACGTAATATTCTAATACTCCAAAAAACTAAAAAAATAAAATTGCTTTAACACTGAAAAAGCAATACACTATTCTTTCAATAACACTGTTAGTCATGAAATTTATATTGTTTAGATATAATAATGATGTTTTTCCTAACTTTGACATTAATGACTTTGCACACTGCGACTGCTCAAACTTGGCAACAGCATAATTCTATAGAATATTACGTCAGCATCACTTTTGCAAATGGCTTCTACAAAGCAGAAGATGCCTGTTCAAGTTTAAATGCCACTTTGGTTCTCATCCAAACCAACGACGTGCAAAATTTCATCAATTCAATTGTTTCTTCCTCGTCTGGTAAGTATTTTTCATTGTGTTTGAACGAGTAAACTTATAAAACGGTAGACTCATTGCAACGGTAAGCCAAGAGTCGCAGACGTAGAGTATATCACAACAGATTGGATAAATTGGCAAATTGTGGCGTGATGGGTTATTGAACGTTCGAACATGAAAAGGTACATGTAAAACATTGAAATATACCAAACAAAGATCGTTAACTCTTGTTGATGAACACGTTTTGCTTTACAACAGTTTGCTGCGAGTAGAATGTTGCTCATAGTTTCAGGCTGCAGGTTTTCGTTTGACTCTCTTCAGGAGCTAATGTCTGAATAAAATAAACCTAAATGTGGTGAAGTATTTAAAGCAGAAAAAAAAATGTAAATTGGATAATCAGAATAATCCAAATTAACGAAATTATAGTAGTGAGAGATAGCGTGTCTTCCTAAAATATCTTACTATTTAGTAGAGCCAGCCAAAGTCATGAAAGTCATTTTTTATTGGTGCTGAAAGTTGTAAAACTGATAGCAGTGAAATAACTACATTGTTATGAGATAGAAGTTTTGAAGTCACAAAAGTTATCGTTTCTGTTTTACTGTAGGTCATAAAATATGACTTTTAGTTTTTACTTTAAACTGCAAAGACTGACCCCTGGTAACTTCGTAGATGTTGTTCAAGCAGCTTTTGCCAACATTGAAATTTAATAGTTTGTAAATAAGGGAGGCAGTGACAGTTGTCATGCTGAATTTCACGAAGCATTGGAAACAACATTTTGATTGTTTTCTGCGGCCCAATAGCGTGTTCTGTTTGATGTCAATTTGTATTGTTACATAATTTTGACACATTATTGTGCAACACACAATCTGGTTTTTCTTCATCGTGTGAGCCTCTTGGGCCAAGGGCCTATCCTTTCATCACCCTAGATGTTCCCAGACTAGGCTGGAAGACTACTAGAGAGCAACCAGTCTTTGGTTTCATCATCCAAGAGACGCAGACCTTCCACAACATTAGGTGGCTTGAAGATGGTACAATTGTTGCTGATGTGGTCTGCGGTCTGTTCTTCAGCATCACATTCTCAAGAAGAGGCCATTCCCTATTGGTGCTTGGTTGAGCGGAAAAGTACAACGCCTTTGTGGAGACGGTTGAGGCGCAACCACGCCTGTCTCGGTAGCGTCAGGCCGATGGGACGGGCGACGGGATGGAACGAATGGTGGTGATTGACTTCCATTTATAGTCAGCCCAATTAGCCGCAAAGATGTTTTGTCTGTCAGCTTAGTTGAGCGACTGGATGAAACTGTTAAAAAATTTCGTAATTTTACTGTCAAAAGAGCAGTAGAATATTACTATCTTGTTACAGTACTTGAAATTACTGGCCATTTTGTGGTATATTTACTAGACAAAGACGTTTTTTTACTCCAAATATAGTAGAATCACTGATTGAGCAGTTTTAAATTTTACTTCTTTTCGTAGTAGATGATTTCACTTCTTTTTTGGAAGTAAATTTACTGGTCTGTGAAAGTGTTTTGCAATTTTACTGACAAAAATAGTAAAATTTCACTGACTTTTTATAGTTTTTTTTTTTAACTTGCATTGGCAGTAATTGTACTATAGGTACGGTAGACTACATGGGCAGTAACATTTTATTAACACCGTTATTTTAGTCCGATTAGGCTACTATACTCCTGTGCAGCAATATATTTAGCACTTCTACGAAACGTCAACCTTTTTTCCGGTCAACATATTTACGGTCACACCAGCACATTCTCGAAACAGTGGGATGCTACGTTATGTCATGCCTTTCTGTTTTGATATCTGATATAGGCTACCTTGGTCAGCAATATAGAGTTCGTGGGTTAATTGAAACAATCATGACTGGAAGGAAAGTTTGCTAGAGATCCGAACTCACGGGCTTCCAACAAAAATGTTTTAATTGTTTGTAGGCTAATATTGGTTCCTTAAAAATGCACTGAAAGTACTAGAGAGTCGAACCGAACCCGAACCCGAGTTTTATAGTCAAACGGTTCGACTCTCTGACTAAAACCCGAGAATTATTATCACTTATCAGTCGTCAGCCGATGGGCTGGCGAATGTTATCCTGGTCCGCGCTCAATTTCCCGCCTTCCCGCTCAGAATTTGCAGAGTCTGATTAGCGTTGCCAGATGGGGAAATAGGATAACAAATTTAGAAAAATTCTGGTGAAATTTAATTTTAGAGGCCTTTGATGCCAAATTTTTTGACTTTGGGACCAGAAAACTTTTTGGTGAAATCTAGTGAAATTTTCCCCCAATCTATTTTTTTCAAGAAAGTTTTTTTAAACTTTTAAGCGAAAAAAATCCCCGCTCTTATAGAAAACGTTTTGCAAGAGGTTTGCGCATGCGTGACGGCAGTGTCTTATGTCTTAAAAACTATTTGTATTTTTAGGCGAAATTTTTTTATTTAGGGTGTTTTACATATCTGGTGAAGTTGTATGCAATCTGGTGAAATTTTATTTACTTTTTGGTGCTAAGCATCTGGCAACACTGAGTCTGACAACTGAGCATGTGCAAAAATGCAAGCATCAAGCATGGTTGCAGGAATAGTGCAGTACCTAACTTAGTTACAGCTGGTTTTGTTGCAGTCATAAGTTTCAGATAGACAGAGGAAGCGTGTCAATAGCAAAAGTAGCATCGTTAAACCTGTATCACTGAGCAGGTAACAAGTTTAATCTTACAAATGGTATCTTTGCTGATTTTTTTTATGTTTACCATCATGGACAAATGAGAAGAATAGCGTACCATTGAAATTAATTTATTTCGATGCCTTTAGTAAGTTAACTGCATTAAACTGCTACGAAATTACATAGTTAAGCAATATGCACTTCGTCGTCGTATGAGCTGTTCTTCTGGACTATATGTTTGGGCATGATGTCATCAGCCACTCGACAGTCTCGTCATCCAGGGCCTTCAGTCCAGGCGCTCCATGTGGTGGTTGATGGATTGGGCAGTCATGGACGACATGATCTACTGTCTGGTCTGTGGCGCCACACTCGCATCCCGGAGTTTTTTTAATATGCACTGAACAACAATGACTTAGATCAGGCAGGTCGGTCTGTCAGTCTTAATGCAGTGAGGCTCTGCCCCCTCCCTACAATTTTCTAACCACTGCACCCCTGAGTCAATGTGAAGAACTACCTAACACATCTTCCCGGTATACCACAATGTTGAAGTAGTCGAGCTCTGTTGTAGTAGCTTCTAGCATTCGGACTCTGGATTGGAAGATCCAGTGTTGGAATCGTACTATAGAAAGATTAGGCAGTGGCTATTTGACCGACGCCGGTCTTTGAATCTGAAACACTATTTGACCGGTCATGACATCACTATACAGGCACCTTTTTCTCTTTCAAAGCAAAAGACGAGAAGCGCGTATATAAGTTCTAAATTCGAAAAGTTTATTCAACTCGATACGTGGTGCGTGCGATATTTCGCCGGCTTCTATTCTAGAGGGAATGAGTTTGATACTACCCGGAAGCGTTCTTTTTTCTTTAACTAAATTTTGACCCGATGTGCATTTTTGTAGTCAATTTTTAATTTCAGTTGCCTACAGCCCAATTTCTTATGTCTTTTCAAATGTGAGTAATAAAGTTAGAGTTTTTTTAATTTGCTGGAATTTGAGAATTTCTCTGGGTAATTTTCCATTTGTGACCGTGCTAACTACTGTTACTGACAAATAAAACATTGATTGATTGATTGATTGAACTACCGGTACTGATATATAGCCTACTACATAATTTTTCATTCAGGCACGTTTTAAACCTTTCAAGGTTTTGCCACCTTTTCCCGTTCATTAACGTGCTGGTAGGTCTATATCAATTTTTGTAGTTAGTATCTTTTTCGTCCTGGACGCGTTAATGACAAAAATAAAATGATTGATTGATGTGACCGTGTGTGCCGAACGAAGCATTACACTTTTACTCTCAACAAGTTAGTTATATACAATGCTTCTTTTAAAAAAATGGTAATGGTATGTAAATGTAATGCAACTCAAATTAAAAATTGACTACAAAATGCACTTTGGGTCAAAATTTAGTTAAAAAAAAAAGAATGCTTCCAGGTAGTATCGAACTCATTCCCTCTAGAATAGGAGTCGGCGAAGTATCGCACGCGCCACGGATCAAGTTGAATAAAATTGTCGCATTTAGAACTTATATACGCGCTTTTCGTCTTTTGCTTTGTAAGAGAAAAAGAAAAAGGTGCCTGTATAGTGATGTCATGACCGGTCAAATAGTGTTTCAGATTCAAAGACCGGCGTCGGTCAAATAGCCACTGCCAAAAGATTACTAGGCATGGCTGCTGCAACTGTCTTCAAAATGAGAAAATATTAGGTAGCCTACACAGTTTTAAAAAAAACAAGCTGTGACCCTAGCTAGAGAGTACATCTGCCATATCTGGTGCTACGCCTTGCCCATGAGTAGCCAGGGAGGGGTGGCGACGATGTCGTCCCCTGCCGATGTCGTACCCCCGATGTCGTACCCTCATACATCGGGACGCGCAATAATTTACGCCGCCAAAAAAAAGCTTCATATGCGGCGCGCTGTTGGATTTCAGCTCGAGCGTCAATGCCCATGTCGTCTCCAGTGAGTGATCATGAATCACGCTGCCGAACAGACTTCAAAATGCGGCGGGCTGTTGCATTTCAGCTCGAGCGTCAATGCTCACGTTATTCTTTCAGTTTGGTAGGCTGCGTTATTCTTTCAGTTTGGTGCAACTTGTGGGATTAGTTGATGAACAAACATTGTTTTTTTTGTTCAGATGAACAAACAAATTATTTTAATTTCAAAAATTAAAATTAATTTCTAGGCTAATTTTTTTTTTCAAATGTCCGCTAGACAGGGTTAATTATTTTGTTGCTGACGAGTGCACAGTTTTGCACAACCGAGTGAACAGTTTGTTTATTTATTATTATTTCTTTAAAATAATATAACCTACGGACACGGTAGCCCACTGCTACGAGTGGCGGATCTATGCAAAATGGCGCCCATGGCAAAGTTTAAATGTGCGCCCTTTTTAACAATATAAGTTAAATATTGCATACAAGTCTTTTATGAACAAATCGTGAAGAAAATAAATCAATGTATTATTGCCGTTTTATAATGTTCAAAGGCAGTCACGTGAGATTGTTTCGTCGTGCAAATTTTGTTCTCTGCAGAGCTAATCAATTTGATAGAATGCTGCGCTATTGCGCCTTTCCAAGTTATTTCTGTCATAAAAACTAGCCAACGCGGCTTATTACTTTTTCATCTGACGCTGTGTGTGTATAGCCTACTGTAGCCTACTACCAAGTGAACTATTGGACAAAATCGGACATAAGTTTGTCTGCTTGACTTTTCAGCTTCTGCTGCTTGCAAGTTTCGTCTCTTTCGCCCTTCAGCCCCACTTTTCTTTTTCTTTGTATTGGTTTGTTTCAGGGTCTAAAAGAGCAAGTTAAATTAAAAAAATCCTTGGTCGATAATTACAATATATAGCCTAGGCATACGCAAAATGTTTTGGTGACCGACCTGTAGATAGGGGTATTTTTGTCTGATAACTGTGGATAAAAATAAAACGACCCAAGTCCGGCAGATTTTTTCAAAAATTAATATTAATTAATTTAATTTGTCGCCGACATTTGTTGGCATGTCGGCGGGTTTTGTAACCGTTAGGTTAATTATAGCCTATGCTAACTATAGTAGGCTAGAGATTGAAGAAACTGATGGCGAATCAATCCCAACATTGGTGTGTAGGCTACCGTACTACAAATTGCGTTCATTTTATCCACTTGACAACTTGAGGAAGTTAGGTAAAAGTACGGTACCGTATATTTATAAAGCACAGCTTGTGAAGTTGTCAATGAACCTCAAAACTTCAGACTGCTTAGTCACTTAGTGCTAGGCAGCGTCAGCGCAGCACGTAAAAGAAATCATACCTAGTGTAGCGATCTGTTATTTCATCATATAAATTCCCTTTCTTTAACTAAATGAACCATTTCAAACCATGCGTAATTTCCTAAAGAATTGTAATTTTCCATTGAATCTGCTCCCGAAGTCAATAAGAAAAAGGGAGCTGATGATTATAAAATGACTTGTTCGCATTTGGCGAGAGCTCGATCACATCAAACCAGCTCAATTAGACAAAGAGCTCTATCAAATCGGACCAGCTCTATAAAATCGGACGAGCTCTATCAAATCGGACCAGCTCTATAAAATCGGACGAGCTCTATCAAATCGGACTAGCTCACATCAAACCAGCTCAGTTAGACCAGTTTAGCTCTCAGAAAAACATTAAATTGATTGTTTACTTAAAATGTAATAATTCGCGATAATGTTTTACTGTTTTGCAATTTCACTATTCTGTAATGTTTAAATTCAATTTGTGTTATAGACCTACAATATTATACGAACACCTTCTGATAACTTAAAATTATAATTCGAATAACAATTGTGTGGAAATTATTTCATGGAGTCAGATAGCCAAACTAGATAAATTAGATAAATAGAACTTTCATCAGGCAGTCAGACAGCCTTAATCTTAATTCAACTTATAAACAAACTATTCTCATAATTAAATATAAACTATCCTTATACGTTAAATATAACCTAAATAAATATAATATTACCACATTTTTATAAGTTACGCATAAATAAAATATTACCACACTAGCATAATTCTTGGTCTCAAAATTTCACATAATGATGCTTATAGGCTCAATAATACTTCAATGCTAATTTCTTCCTAGAACAGACTGAGTGGTCTGGTCAGGCCAAATTGAAGTCAAACAGATTAGATTTATAAATTCTTATAAAAATGAATAAGTAAGTTCTGAAGCTACTTCTAAGCTTCAACTAATCGCTGCTTAGCGACTTTACTAAACTTCCAATTTTTAAATGGCAAAATCGTTATTTCCGTAGGGTGGCAAATGACTAGGTCGTCTCGTTGTCTCCCTGTCGGTATGGGAACTTGTGTAACTTTTGCATTGTGTATATTACTTGCATATTTCAAACATGTACTGTACTATGTTCCTGTTACTGACAATTAAACCGTTGGTTGATTGATTCCAATTGTTACTGACTGAACGCAAAGTGAGCCAGGAGAGGCACAATGTTGCTTTTCCAACGTCAATTGTTTAACAATGGCTACAGTAAAAGAGTGACCCTTTTTGATCTTTGTTGGGCGCAAATTAGATTTTGAAGAAAGTAGGCTATAAGTCACAAATTGCGAAAGTAGGCTATAAGTAACTATAAGTATAAGGCTATAAGTAAGCTATAAGAAAGTAGGCTATAAGTCACATTATTGCGTTTATTTATTGTCCGCCCGGTTAGCTCAGTGGTTATGCGCCGGCTCAAAATCACGCGGCGCAAACTCGACGCTCGGGGTGTGCGCTTGAGCAACGCATTTCAGGACTGCTCTCCATTCAGCGACACCTAGTGAATGGAATAATTTCTCGGCAACAACACTTCAACAATCGGAACACTTCACTCTGCCAATCTCGGTGACCGGCCCTGCGTCAAGAGCCACTGCAAGTACGCGTAACTACCAGGAATAACCAACCAAGGCTTTGTCAGTCCGAGGATAAAGATTTAAAACCTACCAACCAATTTGCAGTGGGCTACGTTAGCGATGTCAAAATAAATGTTTATGAAAAGAAATTGAGTGTTGATTCAGTGGCGTAGCTTGGGAATGTGTCGCCCGGGGCGGATTCAGATTTTGCCACCCCTTCAAGAAAAAGTATGTGAAAATGAAATGAGTTTTTTTATCAGATTATAATCGAAATCAAAAATCGTAGTCTGAAAGTTCCACACCCAGACGTGCCGTCCGGGTCGGTCTGCCCCCTCCCTCCCCCTTAGCTACGCCACTGTGTTGATTGCAGGAACATGAAATCCATGTTCTTCGGACGGAAGAGCAATGCGAAATTCATGAGGAGTCAGAACAGGGCAAGAAAGTTTTTTTTTGTTTTCAATTCAGTTTTATTTTTCTTTGTATAACAGCATGTAACAAAATTTGGCAAAATTTTTAGTTGCGGAAAAATTTTTATGTATTGTGTTCTGTTACTTCAAACTAATCACCAAAATAGCAAAAAAAAATCTGAAGTGTCCTTACTTTTGATAAAATGTCACTTTTTCTGATTGTTAGTTTTACTCAGAGATTGTCTGTATTAACCAGCATAGTTTTCTATTAAACGTGTAAGCATGCAAACACAAAGAAATAATATGCAAATATAAGCCATATATGCATCATGCAAAGATGAAAACACTTCAAAAGTGATCACATTTGTGTGACTTGCGTCTATACACCGAGAAATCTTCTCGTACTGCGGACAATACACCCCCCCCCCCCTCTTTCATGTTGCAAATCCACCGCCCTAGATATTTTCTTTCCATATAAGATGAAACCTTTCACCATCTTTTCCGCTTCCACCAATCACCATACAAGGATCCACACAATCAAGATGGGAGTGCAGGAAATGCATTTTTATGGACATGAAACACACCATTTTTCATATTCTTTCATTACAGTGTTTCCAAAAGTTGATAATAATTATTGCTTCGTTGAGCCTATTACCCAAATTCTGAATTTATGTCTGTATTAAGTAGGCTATGTTGAATTCGTCATGAGAGACTTTTTCTATATCTTGAGACATACTACCGTGTCTTATACAGTTTTTTTTGCTCCAGGGTTTGAGAATCGGCAACTATCAGCTGCTGACTGCCACGCGAAACAGGTTCTATAGAACATAATATGGAAGAATATGCAATGTCATGTCGGTTTTTTGTTTTTCTAAACCGTGAACTGTCAACGATATAGCAACAACGGTCTTCTGTATGGTTTCGGGGTTCTCTCCAAACTCTTGAAATAGCAAGTAGCCTACTGTAGTATCAAATGTCGTTTTCCCTTAGTCAGCTATCTAAATTGGACCGATGTCCTCTACAGATCAAATAAGGTGCACAGCTTTTAACTTGGTCAATTTGGTCGATAATTTCCTTACCAAAAAACATTTCATAAGTATAAAAGTTTTGTTTGTTTGTTTGTTATATCTTTACCCTGCATTGCGGGAAAGCGGACTTGAGCGCTATGCATCGGTGTACGCCTTCCGACGTACACCTGACCCACGCTGCAGCCGACGGCAATGTCTGTTTCCGGTTGTCTACTCTACTTATGACTTAAATTTGGTACTACCCATTACTAGAAATCGATCACTGGGTAGAGGCAATCATCGTAAAGTTTCTTGCCCAGAGAAACAACAGCAAGTGCGGGTGGCTGGAGTCGAACATACATTTCGCTGGTTAGTCTGATATGGTTACTGATATAGATAGACCACAGACATAGCAAAAAGTTTTAAAACAATCAGTAGAAAGTTTGCATTCACGTGATGATCCAATTCCCAACTTATCTGCAATTTAGGCTAGAGCTTTTTACAGAACACAGTAAGCAACAACGAATGGTTGAAACATTTTAAGTTCTATGTTTTCTGATTACATTGATCATCATCATCATTTTGTTCCTTCCTCGTCTGGAGGGTTGGATACAATGCGCCATTGTTCTCGACCATGAGCTGTGCGTACTGCACATTCATAACTTAATTTTGTCCATTTTGTGATGTTTGTTGTCCAAATCATTCTTGGTCTGCCTTTACTTCTTTTACCGTTTATCTTCCCTTCTATTAATGATCTTTGTAATGAATTTTGCCTTATTGTGTGTCCGAAATACTTCAATTTTCTTCTTTTGACTGTTTGTAAGAGCATTTTGCTTGAATTGAATTTGGAGAGTACTTCATCGTTAGTGATTTTTTGTTTCCATGAAATTTTTAACATTTGCCTGTATGTCCAGAGCTCGAAGGCATCGATCCGTTTCTCTATTTTTTGTGATATTGTCCAAGTTTCAGAACTGTATAATAGGGTCGACCAGATATAGCATTTTAAGATCCTGAGACGAGTTGATAAATTTAAACGTTGATTGGTTAAAATATTTTTCATTTTTCCAAATGTAGTTCTTGCAATTTCTATCCGTCTAAGAATTTCATGGTCACACCTCCCATCTTCAGTTATTAAATGACCAAGATATGAAAAAGATTTTACTTTTTGTATAATTTTATTGTCAATTATAATTTGGAGTACTGCGGTGTCTGGTGATTTTGAGATTATCATTGATTTGGTCTTTTTAGTGTTAATTTTCATATTAAATTCTTTACCAATTCTTCTTCTTCTTCTCTCGTTTGACTTGTAGCAGCTTAGATTGGCAATGCCTCCTCGTGCAGCCAAGATACGGTAGTTGGGTCCAGTTGTCGAATACCAGTGATTCCACTTGGGGGTCGTAAGATGGAACATTCGTGGAGTATGTGTTGCATTGTTTGTTCTACCGCTCCGCAGACACATATCGGCGAATTATGCAACCCCCACCTAAACAGATTAGCTCCAGTACAGCCAACGTCACATCTGATCCTGTTCAATGTGACCCATGCCTTTCTTGAGAGGTCTGCTCCAGGAGGGATGGAGAGTGCTGGCATAACTGAAAACTGGGGAGGGATATGTGGCAGCTCGTTCCATTCTTGGGCCCATGTTTCCATGCAGCTGAAGTTCTTATCCACAAGTTGTATAGCGTATCGATGGAATGGGCGCCTTGATGATAGGCGTTGAGGTCTGACTGGTCCATTTGTTTGGGAGTGACTGTGGAGAAGGTGTTGAGGATCGAGTCTCGCATGTAGAGCCAGTTTGTAAGAGGCTTCTTCCCTACGGACATGAGCAGGAGCAATGCCAGCCAAAGTTGGCAGATAAGCAGTAGGTGTGGGGCGGAGACAGCCAGTGATGATGCGCAAGGTGTCGTTAATGCATACATCCATCTTTTTTGTGTGTCTGCTGCGGTTCCACACAGCTGAGGCATATTCGGCTGAGCTGTAGACCAAGACCAATGCTGATGATACTGTTCTGTTGGCTGAATCACAAGAAGATCTTCAAGAAATATTGGACAATGTTAACTCAATTACTATCAAAAGCCATTCAAGATCTGAAATGTAATAAAGCTGCAGGAAAGGATAACATTTATCCAGAAATGCTAAAAGCACTCAATGGCATAAGTTTAAAACGCATACACAAATTATGTAATGAAATATATATGACTGGATTTATACCTAAAGAAATGAATGAAACTGTTTTTGTCAGACTACCAAAGAAATCCAAAGCAAAGAACTGCAGTGACTTTAGAACATTAAGTTTGATCAGTCATGTACTGAAAATTTTGTTGAGAATAATTTTATTTACAATTTACATTGATAGTAAATAAAAACAATTTGAAATTTCTGTGCTTGCTCTACTCCACGACTATGACAAAACAAAGATCATTGTTATGATACAAGCTACAGTTATGAAGCTAAAATGATAGCCACTATGACGTCACACTTTACCGACCTTATAAGGAATTTAGAGTAAGAGCTTGAGAAACAGGGTACTAAAAGTTTAAAAACCTTAAATAAATATTTTTTAAACGACAATCGTGGAAAAAAATTGCTAGAAGTATGTTTTAATCAGCAATATCAGCAACCATGCACCAATGGGGAATGGCTTCTTCCTCCTCCTGTGAATGTGGTGCCGAGGAACAGACCGCAGACCACATCATCAATGACTGTACCATCTTCAAACCACCTAACGGAGTGGAAGGTCTGCGCGTCATGGATGATGAAACTAAAGACTGGCTGCTCTCTAGCAGCCTTCCAGTGTAGTCCGGGAACATCGTGAATCTGGGGTGGTAAAAGGATAGACCCTCGGCCCCAGAAGCTCAGACGACGACGACGATCAGCAATATCTTTCAAAAAATACTAAAAACTTGGCACAACTAATTTTTTGTTACATGGTGTAAGTCATGATGAGTTGAACAATATTGTAACGAGTAAAACAGTAATGATAAATTTAACAATAGAGTACAGGAACAAAACCAACAAAAGAAAAAGATAGCAAAATTTCGTTTCGATTTGAATAAGTTCGTTTCGAACAACCATAATTTTTACCTACATTTAAATGGAGGACAAAAAAAGTTGAACATCTGGCAACAGGGACGACATCGACGTGGGACGACATCGGCAGGGGACGACATCGGGGGGACGACATGTCCAGGGGACGACATCGGTGGCATTCGCCAGGGAGTAACGACATTTGAGATGCAACTCCATTTTACCTCAGAGTGAAACCTCTGCCGTCAGTTGCAGTTTATAGGCCTAGTCAATGCCCAGGACTGTTAAAAAGTGAGAACTAAATAATTGAGTGAAGTTTATCCAGCTGTGGTGATAAAACTTGTGGTAGGCTGATCTTTCGTGTGTGACCAGCGTAAATAATTTGAGCAGCAGGTCCAGGGTGGTAAATGATAGACCCTCAGCCCTGGCCAAAGATCAAGAAGGAAAAATCTCCATTAGGCTACAGGAAGAGGACCAGTACTTATTACCGGTATTATTCGTGACAATGTCTCATAATACATTAAACCGATTTAGGTTTTTTCATGCTTTCCTGAGCATGTGTTGTATTTCATTGAATAACTTGATACTTGGATATTATCCTTGTGCATTTATGATGTGCCGGGAGACAACTGGCGGCTGGGAGACAACTTGCCCATCTCAGTGGGATTAGTGGAACTGATTACAACATATATATTTTAAAGAAGATTGCTCAGCGATTTATCAATGCTTTGAGGTAACGTACATCTATTATTATTTACTTGCAAACACAGATTTTTTAATACCCAACCTTCCCATTCCCGGAAGAACATCCGACACATACTTTGCAAATATATAGCTTATATGTAACTTGTGTGATATGAACACCATGCTACTAGCCCTACTACTGCTAATAAATTCTATTTCATTGCCTTCTTAGCGATAAGAGTGCGGCTATATGAGTGTTTGACAATGTTTGTATTATTTTCAATATCTTAAAAATGTTGAATTCAATTTGTAGGATTCAGCTATCTCCCAGTTTGAAGAAACTCGTGTACCAGCATCCAATAATTGTGTGTTTTGGTAAGTTGTGAATGAGCGTTTGTACAATTTTGACTGATGTACAAGTGAACTTTTGAATTGCTCACCTAAATATGAAGTTGGTAAATGTAAATATGCACTAATTTCAGTTTTCGTAGTTTCATTTGTGCCTCATTGCATCTGCAGGGCCCACTCTTGCCAGTGCAGTGAAGTTTCTCGTGTTCATCGAAGGCAACCTTGCAATGGAAACCAAGTCGTTTTTTGTAGCGCTGGCTTACTTCTGCTCATATTACGTCTTTGCAATGTCATATCCAGATAGTGCAGCTGCAAGTCTGGAGTTTATACAGAGGTATGTAAACCTGTAATGTGTTTAATTGTTTATGTATGAGCTAAGGAATAACAATAATGGAACTCCCTCCTTCACAAAGTCATTCATACCAGTGACAAGCTGGTCTGGAGTGGGATTCAAATCCACGAAGTTCTTGACAGTGTCTCTCTACTGCAGCTAGTAAGAACTGCACCCATTACCGGAGGGATTGCGTCTTAGACCACTCGGCCATCCAGACTGATTATTAGAGGTGTTAAACTGTTAATACTAGTTATGTACGCAAGTTCCAAGCCACAACTCCAGAGGATGACGATTATTCTAAGGTTTGTGAAAGTGACAACGCATTCTGATCAATTTGAAGGTTTCACTACACGATGGTATTGTGATGTAGTTACAAACATTGCTAAATATCACGGTCAAATTTGAAAAGATCCACTGATATAACTTGTGTTGTTTCCGCAGATACTTTGCTCGCATTGGGGTCATCCGTCATGACAAGAAAAAGTGGGATGTGCACCCTAAAGTACTCCGACTGTGCAACGAGGTCATGCTTCGGCAGGGATGTTTGTTATGAAGATTGAAGCAAGTCAAGAAATTCACTGTTCAGTCGCTGCTGCTTCATGCTTCGCCGAAATATAGCCTCGGCTGAACTCTGCAGTTAAAAAAGCGAATTCACGTGTTCGTGAAACGTCAAACAAATAGCTATACTTGTAACATCTTGAGAAATATATTGTGAAACATTGTCGCCAGTGAGGTCTGCTGTACACAATAAATTTATATCTGCAAATGCACGTGTGTAATATTTACTTGTAGAGAAAGTCATTTTACTCTCATAATGCCGTTTGTCACAAAAACTATTCGGGAAGTTATTTTGCTGCCTGTCCAGAGCAGTAATTTTACTGATCAGAAACATTTAAAAAATGACTATCCGGAGCAGTAATTCTACTGATCAGAAACATTTAAAAAATGACTATCCAGACCAGTAATTTTACTGATCAGAAACATTTAAAAAATGACTATCCAGAGCAGTAATTTTACTGATCAGAAACATTTAAAAAATGACTATCCAGAGCAGTATTTTTACTGATCAGAAACATTAAAAATATGACTGTCAACGGAAGTAAAAATACTTCCATTACAGTAAATAAAATTACTACTTAGGAAGTTATTTTGCTGCCTGTCCAAAGGACAGTAAAATTTTTTAACAGTGATCTGGGTTTTGATTTCAGTTGACCGGGTGCTCGCCTAAAGTAGCAGAAACCTTGGGATGAAGAAAGTGGTTGAAGTACACAAACTAGTCTCTCAATAACTTATTATAAATACAAGCGCCAAGTCAGACCATGCAGTTAATCATATCAGAAAAATACCTTCTATGGTCAGCCAGCTCCAAGATCTTAAGAGCTAAGGGCACTTTTTGAGCTAAGAGCTATTTGACCTCAGACTTTGTTTATTTGCAGTGCCAGCTCGCATTTTACCCAATGCTTTAGACATTATGTACTTCATGAAGTTGTACTTGAATGCTTAATGATTAGATGCATTATACATTTGATTTTATGTAGTGTTTTTGATTTGAAATAAGTGCTTGGTTTGTTATTTGATTATGTTATTGTTCAAAATACATGTAGCCTAAAAAACTTGCACGTGAGTCGAGATCAGTGTAGCGGCACTATTTAAAGATGAGCCACCTGAATACAGTTGCAGTAGTGCAACGACATCAGAGCACGGTAGAGGTGGGGATGAACAGAGAACAGCGTCTGTATTCTTCTTAGTAGTTTATTGCAATAACGCAAGCCAACTTGACACGTTGGAACAAAAAGAGTAAGACCGGTCTGACGAAATTAAGCCTAGATTACAAATAGAATACAAAACTGATTGAAATAAATCTCGGAACTGAAACCCATACTGAGAGTTTCTGCAGATGGAGAACACTGCTTACCTTGAAAACTATTGAAACTACTTTTCCACATTCGACTGCACATTGAAGCTTCTTGAAACATATACCAAACTTACATATTGAAAACCTAAGAAAGTTACAATAAAGTTTTGTCAAAATTAAAAGTTTTAGACAGGGATCTCTGAAGTACGGGATGGCTCACTTGTTTTTGCCCCGGACACTAGTAGGGTAGATTTTCAAAACCCTGCAAACTTGTTAATGTTCTCTTAAATTAATGTTCTAAGAGGTCAATACATAACGCTGATCCAACACATTTATTTTTTGATGTTTTGAGGGCAACTTAACTCACTTCGTCAGATCACATTGTAGAAATTATTACAATTATATTACCAATAAGCGGTAGCAAAGTTGGCTTCCAAAGGATATAATACAATTTGCAGCGATAATGATGTAACAGTAAATGCGTGAAAGGGAAAGTTTCTTCAAATACCGGTACTACACTAAAACTAGACCGTTTTAATTTGATAATGACATTTAACACATCCAACCTTTTTGGAGAAAAAGGCCACATTTATTTAATAAAAATAGTAAGGTGGTGTGGATACTGGATAACCTGAACATAACAATGCTTTGACATTTCCGAAAAGGTACAAACAGTTATTGTAACTATTCACCGGATTCGTATCCCAGTCGGGTCAGGCCAGAGACTTCAAGTAGGAACATACATCAAATATCACAAGCATACAACGTACAAACAACAGAATTCATCGGAGCATGTGGGTCAAGCAATCTACCCACTATTGTGGCTCTGCTTAAACTGATGATTGCAAAGGATCCGATATTAGTTTGCCAGACAGAACATACTGGAAACTGTGTTTATCTTGCAAATGCGGAGTTAATTCAGGAAGTGCCCCCATAGTTTGTATGCACCCTGTGAAGGTTTCGGTTGTAAGTCCAGATCTATGAGATGCTTGCCATTCTTTTAAGAGTTGTGTTGCTTCTTGCAAGTATGCCAATGCTGCATGATTTTCACCATCTTCTACCTTCATCTCCATATACATTTGGTCTCTTTTTCTTAAATTTACCAAAACATAACCAGAATTATTTTGTGTATAATATAATATACTTTAGTAGACAACGCGGAATTGAACACTCGGTAATGATGGGCGATTTCCTTGTCAGAGGCACCGGGGACGTCCACGTTTGGAAATCTTCAAAAATCTTTTAACATGGACAAACCAAAATTTTGAAAACCTAATTAGAAGTATGGACAATCGATCGTTGTGGAGACTCACGGTAGCCGACGCCTTATTCAGGCATGGCCGATGATGATGAGTAGACACTAATAGGGATATATCAGACATGGATTTTGAGTTCTGGCTAGATTAAAAAAATGCTTTTAAAACCATAACTATTGTGTGACTGTTCTCAGCGACAGTACCTATTTAATTCAAAAACAATACTTAACTTTATATGGTGCTTTTACTGACATGATTTTCCATAATTATATTGTTCACAAATTTCACGTACCGAGCAGTCTGCATGAATGGAGGGTAGGTGCTGGGATAGTATTACAAATCTCTGGCAGTGGATTCACTGAATACACCTGGAAAGTACATTATAGTACAATATACTTTCATTCATGAAGCTCTTTTAAATTGTTCACAACAACAAACCTAATGCATAAGGAATTTAATGATTAACTAATTAATAATTATATAGTCATTCAATAATTAATCAAGCAGTAAAAAGAGCACAAACCTGTTCATATAACCAGAGGTTGTCATTTACCAAGAAGGCTTGACATCAAGCTGCTATCTTACAAAACTTTGCTGTTTCTATGGAAATACAGCACTGGTACTGTATAATACAGTAACCGCTATTTTAACTAACAGTACATTAAATTATGTCTATGTACAATATAAAGTTTGTTATATCCATAATTATTAGTGAAATAAACAGGTAACCAAGGTATAACAAACATATCTACTTACCCAGAGCATGTTGAGAAGTTCGTGCTCTACTGCTTGGATTTAATGACACTTTCTTCAAGCTGTGGGCTATTTTCAGAGTCTTATTTTCCTCCAGAATATAGGCCTACAGCTTCTTGGTGTTTGAGAATTCAACACAACAGGCTTCACCCAATGTTTGTTCATGGCCAACAGTGGGAAGATACATTATTTTCCTAAGAAAGTTGTTGTACATGTTATTGAAGTTGTGTGTAAAGTCGAATAAAATAAACAAACGTTCTCCATTCCGTGTTGGGTGATCAATGCTGTGTGACAACTTCCCATCACAAAGGTCTACAAAAAGCTTCCTAAAAATATGATATATGATATCATATAATATACAATATACATACACCAATACCAGTAGTTAGTACAGTTTATAAATTGCCATAACACAACAAACTAACCCACACAGAGAAAAAGAGCATTAAAATTATGCTTATAGCTGTTATCATCGGATGAGACTATGTATGCACCAAATATTAAAAGCAGTGCAACACACTGCTTTGACAAAACCAAAATGCCAAACCACACTGGAATCATACCACATGAACACCACACTCTAGAGCAGTGGTTCTTAACCTTTTTTTCCCCAGCGCCCCTTTTCAGAGATTTCCATAGTCTGGCGCCCACCATAATATAAGGGCTGTAGCCTACTAATGACATTTTCTTCCAAGACTATAAGGCTAGCCTACAGCCAGTAGTAATTAGTTATTAGTTAGTAAGAAAAAACTAGTTTAAGCCGATGTTAGTTTTAATACTAAAAAATCAGCACAGATGTGCCTTAAGGCTCTTAACTTAAAAGTCTTAAGGCACATCTCTGCTGATTTTTTAGTAGTTAGTAAGAGTTACACTAATAACCATTATTGACTGACTATTATTATGACCAGTCCTTATGGTTTGCTTGCACTGCCTGCCCGCTGTCCCTGCCAAAAGCTGACCACAAAATGCCATTTACTTACTACAAGGAAAGGGAAACAATGCCCATTATCAACAACAAAGGCCATGCACAACACCATCCGACGTCCACGCTTGTCGGATGGTGTTGTGCATTGTGCTGTATAGGCCAACATAGAATGCTCTGAGAGAGAATCACTACTTCCCTTGTTAAACACAATCTCTATACTGTATATAGCTCCTCACCCTCGGTGGATTCTCGTACCCCCAGCAGAACTACTAAAGCAAATTTGCAGTGAGGAAAATATCGTTACACCTTCTGAATGTAGCGCCCCCTATAACGCCCCCTGAATATTTCCGCCCCTCTAAAAGTTAACAGCGCCCACTAGGGGGCGGTAGCGCCCAGGTTAAGAACCACTGCTCTAGAGGATAGAAATTCTAGATGCAATTAAACTTTTCAACTCCACATTTGCTATTTAAAACTTCAAATCTTTTCACATACTGTATATACATTATGTATACATATAATATACAAATGCAGTGTCACTAACAAGATCACTTTTGCACAAAGCCGGCAACAAATGTGAGTTGCTCATAGGTTTTTGTAAAGAAAAAATGTTACCAAGTTAAATCATTTTCATCAAAAAATTTCAAACTCTACATTGAGATTAAAGACAAAGAGTATATATGGTGAGATTAGCGACAACTAACTGTCATTAGCTGCCAAAGCAAGCTAATTTCTTGCACACCAAAAATGTCAATTGTCTAAACAACAATTTCATGCTGCACATGTATCAATATAAGAACATATTTTAGCTTACCTGTTGCAAACATGATTATCTGCACATACAGCTACACGCTTTAATTTCCATACTGTCAGTAATAATTACTAATGCCAGCAACTGTGGAGCATCAACGAAGTTCCCTGAGCATTTCATGTAATGAAATTGCATACAATTGTCTTTCTTTATTGTAATGTACCCACTTATCAATGGTTCATCCTTTATTTTCTGCTGGAATGATGCAAAATCATTAAATGTTTCCTGTTGTAACAGATCTTCACTCATTCTTGTTATTGCTGCATTTCCTAAGTTAAGTCTTGCAGATGCAGGTTGAGATGGGATCCCAGGCGTAGATAAATACTTAGGAAGACACAGAAAAACATGTGGAACAGCCGTAGGTTTAAAACATATCCGTTGCAGTTTATCAGACTTGCGAGTAATCTTTCGACTCTTTGTTGTATCATGAGAAGTGGTAATGAAATCACCATTATTGAAATGTTTTGCACACACTCTATGTTTTTCTGTTGGATTCCAATCTTGACGAGCAATTGCTCTAATCCACTTTCGTTGTAGAATTTTACCAGCTGGAAATTTGAACAAAGCGATTTTTTCAGTGGTGATTGGTTTAGTTGTTTTATATCCAGCTTTACATTTCGGAATACAGCAAGTAAAAATCATGGTATCTAAACACTGGCATAACAGCACTATCCTTAGTTGTATATATTTATTTAGACATTAAGCAAAAATTATTAACTTAATAAAATCATGTAAAGTAACTGATAGGCTAGTGATATAACATACATTGAAGGCAGTGGCTATTTGACCGGCTCCGGTCTTTTAATCTGAAACACTATTTGACTGATTATGACGTATTCTTTTTCTCTTTTAAAGCAAAGGACGAGAGGAGAAGAAAAAAGTGCACTGTTTTTATCTTGTAGTGTATAGCCTAACTGTAATGCTTAAATTCACTTGATATTGCTATTGTTGCACAGCGACAATGATAGTTCAACCAAACAAACAGCTAAAACCTTGCAATTAAATATAAGTTGACTACAGTACAAAAAAATCACTTTACCATTATGAGAACCTGCAAAAAAAGTATAGTCTACTGGAGTAAAACTTCTAAGGTATGTAGCCTGATAGGTGAAAGGCAACATTGCTGATCAAAAGTTTACAAAATTATTAGGAAGTTTATCAGAACTGGAGAAACAGTAGGCTACGGTACCCACCCCAACACATGTTTATTGCTGATGTAAAAGAGATGACCATGACTACAATCTATGCTTAAAATAACCTGTTTGTATCAGCTAGTGAAGTAATAAAAGCACTTGCCACTGAAACAGCTAGAAACAGATTTAAGTTAGCTTGAAAATCATAAGCTTAAAAGTCATCTCTCAGTCAGTAAGGTAGCAATTAGTCTTCAGCTAAGTCTCTTAAACCGAGAACCACCACGTTATTGCTTGTACTCATATGTTAGGAATACCATCTGTTATAATAAAATTACACATCATGAAGATTCATCACTTGCTTGCAAAAAACAGACCACTACCGACCTCAAAGAATCACATTCATAATTCTCAAAAACGTGTGTGTTTTTTTTACCCTACTAGTGGCCACTAAAACACCGAAAATTTTCCAATGAGCGGTCCCGGTATTCTGAGGTCCCTGGTTTTAGAGCCTACCTTAGCACCAAGAACAATTATGACTGATTTTGAACGTGCAGCAATTAATGTTTTTAGAGCAGTTTTTCCGAACTCAGATCAACAAAGTTGTTTTTTTCATTTCTCACAATGTATATTTCGATCCCATCAGTCAAATGGTCTGCAACAAGTTTATGAAAGTGATTCTGATTTCGCATTGAAAATGCGTATGATTGCAGCCATTGCATTTGTTCCTGTTTCAGATGTGGTTAGCTCTTTTGAATTTCTAATGGACAACAATGATTTTCCCGAAGAAGCCCAGCCTATTTTAGATTATGTTGAGGATACGTGGATTGGACGGGCAAACCGTCGCTTAGTACGTTGCCCCCCTCGCTTTGATCATGTTCTATGGAATTGGTTTAATGCAGCCAAAGCCAAACTATGTGGTTCTAAGACAAACAATGCCTGTGAAGGGTGGCATCGCTCATTCAACGAATTAGTTGGGGCATCTCATCCTACCATCTGAAAATTTTTACAAATCTTGAAGGACGAACAAGCAAGAAATGAAGCAATAATGGAACAATATACAGCAGGTGCAGAAATTCCCCGTAGGAAAAAGAAATATAAGGATACTGCATTGAGAATTCAAAGAATAGTCAACGATTTTGAAAATCGCGAAATTCTGGATTTCTTAAGAGGAATTGCACATAACTTGTCGTTTTGATTAAAAAGCAACTGTCTCAGATATTTTTAATATGATAACTTCATTTTAATTTGCTTATTACAACAACTTTGAACTTTGAATTTTAATGGGTTTCATTTACTTTATCATCCGCCTTTTCACTTTAAAAAAAAATGGGTGGACGTTGACGAAGACGATTAAATTACTGACGATGTGGTGTTTTGCGATGTAATTACAATGCGATGACAAGGTATGCGATGTAATTACCATGTGATGAAATTATTGCGATGAGATTACAGTGAATCCAATAAATGAACCATTCGAATACTCTTTTCTTTGTGCAGTATACACGTCATCGATCATTAGAGTTACTACACGTTCTTTTTCGGTCAAGCTGTGGATACGCCGATCCAAGTACTGCAAGTCAATTTTTCCATCTTCAACGGTGTTGGAAGAAGAGAGCCTACACAAAGTGCTGATGGATGGCAAAACAAAAATGCTACGCAACTTTTTGTACAGTGAAGTACTAGTCAGCTGCCAAAAAGAAATGATGTTGTAATTACAGACACAGAGTATCGGCGGACATTTTTGTGACATTGAAGTAATTGCAATTGTTCACAGATAAATTGGAGCAATGACAAGTAAGGTTGACTTGCAGATTGGCTTTCTGCTTGTAAACAGTTCTGCAGGGCAGACACTGCGAAGTTAATATACTGTATAGAGAGATCTTTCATAGATGAATCCTGTTCAACCAAGGATTTGCAGAAGGCAAGCATATTTGATAATTCAGACATGGCTTGTAGATCATTGGAAGCTAAGGCCATCAAATGCCTGTACTGCGTTTGAGGAAGCAAAATACAAGACACAAACACTTTGATTTTTAAGTTGTTGATTACCACAACAGATATTGCTAATTCTGGTGCACTATCAGTTAATTCACATGCAGTATTTTGAATGTAATGAAAGTGAACACTTTCATTTTTAACAAAGTTCTTTTAAGTATCCTTCAGGCAAGATTGCGTCTTGCAGCTAAAGCAAAAAAGAATTAAAATCATACAGCGCATCAAGTTGAAACAATGCAAGTCTTTGCTTTTCTATTCGTTCATTTTCTTTGTCACGTCGAGAAGAAGCAGTACCAGATGTTGTTGGTCGAGACATAGAAACTATTTTTGACAAATGCCTTGGCAGGTGAGGAAAAATAAAATGGAACAGCATTTTTAGTCGCAAACGTTTTGATACCCTTGGCGCCCAAGTGCTTCACGCCGACTCTATGTATTCTTCCCAAAAATGCTTTATGCACACTCTGTGCGAGTTAGTTAATGTCCAATCTTTACGCGGAATGGCTATAAGCCATTTTCTTTTCAACTCCATTCATTGGAAAGACAAACATTGAAATTTTGGCATCTGTCCGGTTAGATTTGTGACCTGACTGGCATTCAGGTACACAACATGTATTACAGTAACCATATTGCTAATAATTGTGACAAAAATGTACAAATATACAGTAAGCACTGAAAAGCATATATGTTTGCAGGTAATTTGTAGAATACATCAGCCAAAATTGTTAAAAACATGTTCTGTCAATAGCCTCACAGCAATTGCAACTGAACTGTCTAAAAAAACTCAAAAAGCCTAGGCTAGCTTAAATCACCATTTTATAACGTTGTTGCTACATTGCTTTTTGTTCAAGTCTTTCTCACCATTACTCTGCACACTTGTCTTAACTTTGAAGCATAGCAAACTTAGACTACTACATCACTTCATGAGTTAACCTTGTGTAACTTTTGTACTGTGTATATTGCATATTTCAAACATGTACCTATGTTCCTGTTACTGACAAATAAAACATTGATTGATTGATTGATTGAACCTCCAAGCTCCAGTCTTCAACTGACAAACCAATACCAAACACGCCACTAAGAAGTTCGCGCATGCGCACAACGACCTTCTTAAAGCCCAATGACAGAAGCAAAATGTAGTGTTTCGTCATAGAAACCATTGTTACGTTTCACTAGCCTATCGTTTGTACTACGTGCGACTGTTACGAGACTAGAGCATGAGATAGATTCAGCAGAGAGAAAGTACAATAAAGTGGTCTGTGTGTAATCTATTAAAGTGTGGTATATCTAAGTTAATCAAACGAAAATACAACAATGGCGACGAGGATTTAAGTGAAAGATGGCTGAACAAGTTACTGTAGCCCGAAGCAACCCGCTGGTCTGCGAACTAGGCAGTCTCAAATCGTTTCAAGTGCAAGGTGATCCACATGGTTTAGGACAAAAATGGAAGCAGTGGAAAAGGTCATTTTCTCTTTTTACTGTCAGTAAAGGAATCGCAGACGATAAACAAAAGCAAGCGTTGTTGTTACACACAGCTGGAGAAGAGGTTCAAGAAGTTTATTTCAGCCTCGTGGACGAAAATGACGACAGTAAGTCTTTTAACGATACTCTAGCAATTTTGGATGAGTACTTTTTGCCTAAATCTAATGTTCCTTTTGAAAGATACAAGTTTCGACAGCTGACGCAAGCCCAAGACGAGACCATTGATAATTTTATTTGCCGTTTGCGCCAGCAAGCAACGTTGTGTGAATTTGGAACCAATAGAAATGACTACATTCGAGATCAAGTTATTGAAAAATGTGCTTCTAACATATTGAGAAGGAAGTTGCTCGAAAAAAATAATCTAGTATTGAATGATGCAATAGTTATTGCAAAAGCTCATGAAGATGTCGAAAATCAATTAAAGACAATGCAGCCTACGTCATCAGTTCATGTCAACGAAGTGCGCCATCCAGACCATCGACGCGCATTGCCTTCAATTAAGAAGGAAGGGAAAGTATGTTTTGCTTGTGGTAAGACTGGACATTTTAAGTTTGATCAACAATGCCCAGCAAGAGGCAAGCAATGTAACAAATGTGGCAAAGTCGGACATTTTGCTTTACAATGTCGAACACGGTCACGAACGAATAGATGTGTGACGTCACAATATCCTTCTGACGTCAAGATGAATCGGAGTACGCCGTCGCGGAGACCAGTGCAGCGCAAGTCCAATACCAATACATTAGAGGAAGAAGAAGGAAAGACTTTTATTTTCGCAGAAAACGAGGAGAGCAACAAAGAAGTTTTCAACTTGCAAGGGACACGTAAGAACTCTTGTACAATAACTTTGAAAGTTGGTGGTGTAAAATTATCTGATGTTTTGATCGATTCAGGTGCTGCCAGTAATGTGATTAGTAAAGATACTTGGGAATGGTTAAAATGTCGTAATGTTGTTGCCCAATGTCGAAAATCAGCTAAATCTTTGTATTCATATGGGAGTACTACACCGTTACCTA
Source organism: Aplidium turbinatum (assembly GCF_918807975.1). Classification (NCBI taxonomy): domain Eukaryota; kingdom Metazoa; phylum Chordata; class Ascidiacea; order Aplousobranchia; family Polyclinidae; genus Aplidium; species Aplidium turbinatum. Next base: position 18,813,620 of record NC_137484.1, on the reverse strand, counting down.
CACTAGGTACTTTTAATGCAGAAGTAATTTGTGAGGATACTAATTGTGCCTGTGTAACTGATTTTATTGTAGTTAACTGTGATGCACCTAGTCTCTTAAGTAGAGATACTGCAGAAAAATTAAGTGTATTGCGTATTGGCCCTTCACGTGTAAACAATCTGTGTAATGATGTTTTTGATAGTTACCCTAAACTGTTTAATGGGGTGGGACTTTTAAAAAATTATGAATTAAAGTTACACATTGACACATCGGTAAAGCCCGTGGCTCAACCAGTACGTAAAGTTCCATTTCAACTTAGGGGTAAAGTTGAGTGCAAATTGCAAGACCTACTCGACGCAGACATCATTGAAGAAGTTCCCGAGGGACCTACAGGTTGGGTTTCACCCGTTGTTATTATCCCAAAGCCAGATGGGGATGTACGATTGTGTGTAGACATGCGTCGAGCGAATGAAGCAATCATCCGGGAACGACATCCCATTCCAACAATTGAAGATTTGTTGCATCGAATGAATGGTAGCACTATGTTTAGTAAACTCGATTTAAAGTGGGGTTTCCATCAAATTATGTTAGAGCCAGAAAGTCGTTACATCACAACATTTGTGACGCATAAAGGACTGTATCGCTATAAACGTTTGATGTTTGGAATCAACTCCGCTCCAGAGAAGTACCAAAAGATTCTGTGCGATGTGTTGAAGAAATGCCAAGGAGTAGCCAACATCGCAGACGATGTAATTGTGTACGGGAAGAACAAAGAAGAACATGATCAAAGATTGATTAATGTTTTAGAAAAACTACAGGAAGCCGGATTAACCTTGAACAAACATAAATGCCAATTTCGTTTACCGAAGCTGACGTTTTTTGGACACAATCTGAGCAAGCAAGGTGTCAGTCCTAGCGAGGAAAAAGTCGCAGCAATACTGAATGCAGAACCACCGAAAACTTCAAGTGAAGCAAGATCATTTATGGGATTGGTTCAATACTCTTCTAAATTTATTCCAAATCTTGCTACGATCGCTAGGCCTATACTTGATCTGACAAAGAAAGAAGTTAAATTTGAGTGGAAGCAGGAGCAGCAACAAGCTTTTGAACAGCTGAAATCATTGATGACCAAAGCTAATGCATTAGCATTTTTCCGAACCGATTGCAAGACACGCATTATTGCAGATGCATCACCAGTCGGTTTAGGAGCTGTTCTTACACAGCTACAGGATGGGTTATGGCGCGTAATTGCCTATGCGTCAAGGAGTCTTTCTGACATTGAGAAGCGTTATAGCCAAACAGAAAAGGAAGCTTTAGGATTAGTTTGGGCATGTGAACGCTTTAATCTGTATGTGTTCGGGAAGGAATTTGAGCTGGAAACAGACCATAAACCTTTACAGTTTATTTATAACAAAACGTCCAAACCCTCTGCCAGAATAGAAAGATGGGTTTTAAGGTTACAAGCTTATGATTTCAAAGTTGTTTACAGACCGGGACGTACGAACATTGCAGATGCCTTATCAAGACTCAACTCCACAAAATCAAAAGAAGACGGTTCGCATGAAGAGTACGATTTTGTGAGGTTAGTAGCAATAAGCAGTACTCCAGTTGCATTAACACCGCTAGAAATTGAAAGAGAGTCTGCTAGTGACAAGGAGTTTGAAGAAATTCGAAAATATGTCAAATCTGGCGATTGGTCAAAGTGTTCTCAATTTAGCTATTTACATGTCAAGGATGAACTTTGTTGTTATGGTGAATTAATTTTAAGAGGAACACGACTAGTAATTCCAAAGTCTTTGCGAGAACGCGTTTTGGAGCTCGCACATGAAGGACACCAGGGAATCGTTAAAACTAAGAATAGACTACGCACGAAAGTGTGGTGGCCTAAAATGGACAGTGATGCAGAGAAGTTATGTAGGAAATGTCATGGTTGCCAAGTGACAAGCGAATATGCAAGACCGGAGCCGATGACAAGAGTGGTTCCTCCGAACGGTCCATGGCAAGCTTGTTCTGCTGACATTCTTGAACCGTTGCCAAGCGGTGAAAACATTTTAGTTATTGTAGACTATTACAGTAGGTACTATGAAATAGCTGTCTTGAAGTCTACTACCACCACGAAAATAATAGACGCAATTGTGCCTATGTTTGCACGATTCGGTGTGCCAGTTTCTTTGAGAACTGATAATGGGCCACAATTTGTTTCTTCAGAGTTTGAAAATTTCTTAACCGAGTACGGCATAAAGCATGAAAAGTCGACGCCATTGTGGCCACAAGCAAATGGAGAGGTGGAGCGACAAAACAGAACGTTGATGAAAGCGATCAGAATTGCACATGTGGACGGAAAAGAATGGAAAGAGGAGATCAGTAAATTTCTGATGGCTTATCGATCGACACCACAGTCATCCACTGGTGCATCTCCGTACTATTTGATGTTTGGACGAGAAATGAAAACGAAACTTCCAGAATTGTGTCGTGAGCCACAACAGTTCGACGAAGAAGTTAGAGATCGTGATTGGGAGAACAAATTGAAAAGTAAAAGCTATGCTGACGAAAAAAGGGGGGCTGTAGAGTCGGAAATAAAAATGGGTGATGAAGTCTTAGTTAGAAATCCTAAAACTTCTAAATTGTCTCCTACATTTAAACCTGTCCCTCAAACAGTTGTCTCGAAAGAAAAGGGTGAGGTTACTGTTATGGATAAAGATGGTATTGAACTAAAACGTAATTCGTCTTTCTTTAAGAAGTATATCAGTCCAGACAATAGTCCTTGTGAAAGTGAGACTTACGACTCACCACTAGTCACTGTCGATGAATCAGATTCAATGAATCTATCACCCCCACGTTTACAAATGCCAGAACGTAGATCTTCTCGCTGTATAACTAAACCAACAAGGTTTAATGACTATGTTCTCACATAAACAAGTTTACTGTATGTGGTAACATTGTGTAGTTCTGTTTTTACGTGTATTGGAGTAACCTACCACATACTAACAATTTTCTTATTTGTTTATGTCTTGCTTCATACTTGCATATTAAGGCATATCGTCGAAATAGTAATAGCCTGATCTGATGTTCTATGTACATACCGTTTATGTCACCAATTGTTTCGTAATTGAGTCGCCACTAAAGTGCAGCTGTAGCAGTTCATAAAAGCTCATTCATATTCTTGTTTTTCAATGTTAAAGCTGCATTAACTATTGTGATGTGTACCGTATTTTAAGTTTAAAAAAAAGGAGGGATGTAGTGTTTCGTCATAGAAACCATTGTTACGTTTCACTAGCCTATCGTTTGTACTACGTGCGACTGTTACGAGACTAGAGCATGAGATAGATTCAGCAGAGAGAAAGTACAATAAAGTGGTCTGTGTGTAATCTATTAAAGTGTGGTATATCTAAGTTAATCAAACGGAAATACAACACAAAATTTGTTCAGTCGGAAGTCCCCTTCTCTGTAGTCCCGGATTATTCGATTCACTAGGTGCTTCTGAATGGAGAGTAGTCTTGAAATACGTTGCTCAAGCACACATCCCAAGAATCGAACCAGCAACGCGTGATCTTGAGCCAGGCGCTTAACCACTGAGCTAACGGGAGGACACATGCAATGTATGTGTTGCCAATATCGAGAGATATCTTCTTTTGAATGATGGTGTGCTTGGCAACATTTATCATGATCAAAGATGCTGGATTTTTTTTTGTCCGCCGGGAATTGATTGTAGAAGATCATGTCCTTTGTTATTTCAAAGTTGTCATTAGTTGCAGTCAGTTATCTCAGAGTATCGCTGATTCAGTCGCTCCCATATTTCAAATGCAAAAGAGCACTCTGTGAAGTGGAAACATGCGAGTGACGTTGTCATAAGGTTTTCGATCGAATTTGCAATTTGTGATTTTACTGGCATGTATTTGTCTTTCAAAGTCACCCCATTAGTAGGCTCCATGTGGTATCCGATAGGAGGTAGATGATAGGTCCGGTGATAGGTAAGTAGAAGGAGAAATTCTATTTCTTTGTTTCTAAAAATAATTTTGTTTTCCCAGGGATTGTTTGTCCTTGTTGGTTAATTTTGGAGATCTTCTTTTGGTTTTGCGTTTTCAGATTAAGGTAAATACTTTTGTAAAAGATGTTTTCCCAATCGTGCTTCAAGTTTTTCAGTTTGCAAATGAATTTAAAGATATCCGCATATATTTTATTAGGATTTGGGGCGTGTGAAACGCTGTTAAAAAAGGGAGAGGATTAATGTGCCTTATCTTGTAGCTCAATTTGAACATGACCCATTCGTGCCAGATTTTAGCTGTGTAATCTAGAAGAAACTGTAGACGAATTCTGTCGATGTAACTTGTTCCGAATTTAGACTAAATTTCTACTATGGTAGGCTATGCCTCTATCTTTGGCTGGAGGCATTGTTTTACTGTATTTCTCTGGAGTTAGTCTAATGGTGAAGGATTTCAGAAGAAGTTGAAAAGGATTTGGTTGAGGTCTTTGACGTGTCGCTGTGTTAGCATCAGCACTTTGCTTAGATGCAGTGTGATGGGTATCAAGAGAGTGTCGATGATGTAGATTTTTCCATAGAGTGAGAGTCGTCTAGGTTTGTGAATGTTTGCGATTGTCTGGGTTTTGGTGATGGCCGTCTACCAGTTCTGTTTTGCTTGTTCCTAGCTAAATGCTCTGTGCTGCTGAGCTTGATGGGCAAGATTATTCCTTAATTTAAAGAACTATACGGCATACGCCTTAAAAAGTATTACTGTCCTTATTTCTAAGAAATGTCCTTATTTTCTACTTGTGTTCCCATAATATCTTATTTTCAGCAATACCGTCAGTATTGCAAATAATTTTTTTTCCGCAATTGTTCAAATTTTATTTTCATATTATTATCGATATCGGTGGCTGACAAAGTAACCTCCTTTGTTAAATATTAATTCATAGTGTAGGCCAGGGTATGGTACTTTTATGGTGAAAGAAACAGTCTTCATGAAAGGACAGTTAATTCTCTGGTGCAAGTATAAGTAAACTTAGCTACTACCATAGCCGTGAGATGTACAGAGTAATTTATATACTGTATAAGAAGAAGGAATAGCTAGAAAATATTGTTTCTGGTAAAAGATGGGGTAGTAAATGACTTGACGCATGTAGTGACGTTTAAACCGAAAAATGTTGCTTTTGTTGTCTTTATTTTTTAGTGCAAATCAATGGTAGCCCTGTATGTATATAACTTACATGTACTTTAAATCTATAGACCAGTGGTTCTTAAACCATGGGCCGCGAAGCTTCTGATTAAAGGAATTGTGAAAATACCTACTAGGCTACATCACAAATGGGCCACAAAAGTTGTTTTAGAAAGCTAACAAGTCAATTTTGTTGGCAGTAAAAAAAAGTATTGAATTGCGCTATTGGATGGAAAAGTTGGGGACATCTATAACGAATCATCTATTAAAAATCATCTATTTTCGAAACTTTAATGCTGTGTGAAAATCAAGAAAAGCACAGACAAAAGCTTGTGTTCACGTGTTGTAATATTATTTGAAACATAATAAGCAGGATATTTTTAACTTTTGTAACGAATTTTGCATTAAAAAAAAAAATGGATAAATCCAGCATGCCATGTGTCCAACGTCTCACTCCCTTTGACCTGTAGCCTATGACCTACCTTTCTCTCATTACCATTAAAATGTTTCACCAAAACGATTTGAAATGGAAATTCAAAATTGAACCAAAGCTTTCAATTCCAACTGGTAGGCTAGAGAAATCTAGGTTTATGCTTATGAGCAACTTAAAAGTGTGCGTCCAAAAACAAAAAATCATTCTTGAGCTAAAAAATACGCAATAAGTAACCAAACAGAAGTCAAATTTGTCAAAAGTTTCTGGGGTCAAGCTCCCAGACCAGTTTAACTCTGTTTGTATTTGCAGTATTTCTAACCATGCAAATCTACCAGGATTAAGCTCTCAAAGAAGCTTTGTTAGTCTGATGATGAATATTCACTCAATCAATTATTGCAACTATCTAAGCTACTAATGAAAAAATAAGCTTGAAATGTCATCTCACTCAATAGATTACTACATCGGCTTGAAGCGCGTTGGCTACAGCGGCAGTCCTTGTGACTTCTATTGGATTGATGAAACGACGTCATGTCATGACTTTACAAACTGGGCGGATGGTGAACTCAATAACAATGGAGGCAGTGACAACTGTGCAGTGATGAAAGGAGGAGGGGAATGGTACGATGAGTCATGCGATCTTAACATCAACTTTATTTGTCAACGAGAAGGTAAAGCTTTCGAAAAGGCTACAAAGTAAAATAATTTAACATTATCTTCAAATCAAATTTTATTTACGTATTGCATAAAATTTTCCTCTCACCTATAACCAAAGCAGTGAAATGATCACTGATTAAAAATTCTCTTTTTATTTTATTTCCCATTTCAGCTTTAAAAGTTTAAACACCGTGTGTCAGCCATCTTGGTTTCAACTTGATTTCTCCAATGAAAAATCTGTTGATTTGTTGATGGGTAAATAACCCATTAAGCAGTATAACTTTTGCACGTACCCTATTCTACTGTACAGTGATTGACATTTCAAAAGGCCTTCTATGCGTGCCATCATTGTTCTTAGCCGATGACAGGAACAAGTGAAACTGGCGTTAATTCGGTGAAAACAATTCGTTTTTGTCTCTCAACAAAGGAAATGAAACTGTTTAAAACTGATAGGCTATTACAAGGAGAGATTGAAACGTTGTATCTTTTAGTGAAGTGTTGTTGATGCGTCACCTTGTCATGACATATTGTCGACCTAATGTATTCAATTGTTCTTATTTTTTTAAACATTTATCTTTCAAAAACGTGGAACTCGTTTTAACTCACCAAATTCAATGCGGGTCAACTTTATTATTCCATTTTATTTATGTTTCGTATATCGTACTTTGTACATAAAAAATAAACATTAGATTTATACGAGCAGCCAATAAGGCAAGCTTCAATAAACAGTTAAACAGGATTTTTAAAATTCGGAATTGAAAAAGATCATTCACAGTTTTCTATGTGTTGCTCCATCCAGTTCACGACTCCAGGGCTATGTTAAAATATGTTATTAAATGCCAATCAATATCAAGAAGAGACTAATGTAGCACATACAAAAATTTATGAAGTAATGCAAAAAAATATCTGAAGAATTAAAGATACTTTAGTTGATGGATAATAAATCAAGTTTGGATGTTTACTTGCTATTGCAAGGGCGGAATCGCTTGACACAAAACAGCATCTGCTCAAAAAAACCTTGCAAACATTACTTTTTGCATCAATTTTAAAAATTTCAGTTCTTACATTTAATGTTATTAATCGTGTTTGGACAATGGCAAACTTAAACGTATAAACCATCTTATTTTAAAAAAGATACTTATGTTTGTATCAGCAACCTTAATTCCAACAACAACAACCACAAATCCGACAACAACAATGTCAAAATCACTTACAACAATTTCACTAACAAGTTTTGCGTCACACAGCGCTGTTCCAACCAGTTCGATTTTTACATCAACTGTTTCGGATGAAATATTTTCTACAGGTGAGTAGGCTGTCTTATAAATTTAAAGGTTTTAATTGAAATGCCTTTGTTCCTGAAGTAGGCCACGTGGTTTGAATGCCACTAGAATTTGGCTGTCTACATTTTTCTCTGCGACAAATATCTTATAATAATAATAACAACATTTATATAGCTCCACATCCGCAGTGCAAACTATGCTCCTGGGCGCTGTGCATGGCATTGACAATGGTCATAAATAATACGGTACTTTCAGTCATAATGTTCAATGAAATAGAACGTTTTCAAACGAGTTCTGAAATGCTATGACGGCAAAATACTATACTATAAGTTGTGTTGGAACTATTCTAATAAATAAATACAGGAACTATAAAATAACAACAACAAGTCGTGCTGCAAATGTTTTAAAAAATAAACTAAATCAACACAGCAATTATAAAACATAAAGTTCGATTCTTATGATTTATCTTGGTATGTCCTGATACTCTTAGTGCAGCATCTTTACTCGTTTGCTTGCATTGTTAATTGACGCTTTTTGTTGTTTCCTTTACAGATAAACTTTCAAATGAATCCTCATCGGTCACAATCATTATAATTATGACAGCCGTTGTGAGTGTGGTCGGTACCGTGTTGGTTGTTGCAGTCGTGCTGCTCGTGATCAGGAAGATGAGGAATAATAAAAAAGAGTAAGTCAGCCATTTCATCGAGTTTATTTGTTTCTTGTAAATGTAACAAAAAGTTAAAATCAGTAATCACTTCGAAAGCGATTAGTGCAGGAACAATCAGGAAAACAATTACAGCTGGAATCTAAGTAGCCTAAGTTAATTTCATTGTTTGCAACATGTTTGGAGTTATGATTGCTCTAAAGCAGTGTTACAAAATAAAGATCCCAACTGGTTTATGTTATAAAATATTGGCAGTATTTTTGCTTCTGAAAAGTAATAATCGTCATTTTGTGTTGGTGTAAACTAAATAAAAACATTCATGGATATTTTGAAAAATATTAATGTTTCAATGTTTCACACGTGCGTTTATTTGTCACGTGTTGGTTGGTGACATACGACAGGTCTCGTACATTGACAGCCATGTGGGTGGCTGCCATGTTGTAAATTGATTAAATTGCTATTTTATTTTCTGTATCATAATTTCTATGTTGCACATTGTTTGGCTGCAAAGAGCTGGCAAGTTAAATAAAAAAAAAATGAAATCGAGAATAATTAAAAAGAAGAATGAAAGACCAACGATTCTATATTCTAAATTTCTGATCAATATCCAAGCTGCTGTGACTATATCCTACAACTATATCTTCACTGGCAAGTTCATCAATGGCTTTACGGTTGGCGTATTTGTAATCTGCAGGTCGCTACAGCAGATGAGGTTTATTAACCAATCAGAAGACAAGATTTATATCGGCTGATTGCAGTCATTAAGTACACAAGGTGAAAGTTTTGTCGTCGGCATAGTGGCCTGACGGTCTGAGGTTACAGTAGAGATAGGGAGGTAGTCATATCGATGACGAGGATTCAATTCCCACTCCTACCAATACTTTTTTTCTTTTAATGTAATTACCAAACAAAGTTCAAAGTAAGAATCAACTCTCTGGCTGAGAGCTAGAAGCATAGCATCTTTTCACAAATTGGGACTAGGTGGGCAAATTTTCAAAAAAGGGCACTTTTAGCGCGTGATTTATGTTAAAAAGGGCACTTTTCGCGCGTAAATGATGGAAAAAAGGGCATTTTTCCCGAGCTTAAAACATGTAGGAGCTTAAAAATGTAGATTTCTCAGGCAAATTGTTGTTAAGAACGCATATTATAGCTAGACGAAACTTTTGAGACCCATAATTGATTCCTATATTCATCTCCGCCCACAATATGTTATAAATAGCCTAATAATGTAGGTAATAAAATTTAATCTAGCAACATTTAGTTGCAGAGGTCTCATTTTACTAAAGTAAAAAGAAACAACTACGATACATAATCTATAAAACACAACTGCTTAAGATATTATAATGAGCAGGCCCGGATTTAGGTGGGGCAGAGGGTGCAGGTGCCCCGGAGGCCCCTCTACGTGGACAAAATGTAGTTTTGTGTTATTATTTTTTTCAGCCTTCGAAGTTTCTGCAAAATGCTGTGCAGTGCTGGATTAATGCTACTGTAGAAGTAGAAGTGGTTTTTCGCGCCGGAGGCGCAAAAAAATTTTTGCACGGGGGGCCCTCGATTTAAAAGCGCCCCGGGCCCTTCATCAGCTAAATCCGGCCCTGATAATCAGTTGAATCTTTGCAGAATTAGATGATTTTAAAGAGCTGGTATTTTATTTTGATGAAAATCAGGAAACAAACTTAATTCAGACATTTAGAATCTCACACAAAATTTGAGGTAGGCTACTCACAACACAAATTGCTAATTAATCTGCTTGAATGGAACATTAAGAATATTATAAGTGATGTTCGCCCTTCGTTTCCGAAGATGGCCAATGAGGCTAAGATCAAGCTTTCTCAGCTGATTCTGCGCCTTTATAAATAAGACTGCGCCATGTTAGTCGTACTGCGGCTAATAAGTCTTCCCACGAATCTACGTCGATGGCGAATTCTTTTATGGAAGCTTTTAAAGTGTCTGGATATTTTAAAGGATATTATCAGTAGGCCTACCGTAAGGTCAAAGGTAGGCTCATAAGTTCTAAATGTATGATGAAGCTTTCCATTTTTCTGTTCTTTCTTTAACTTAGATCTAACTTAAACAAAAATTAAGTCTTAAAAATTGCCCACCTAGTTTCAAACTAGGGGGGCAAAGAAAGGACTAGGGGGCAAGCAAAGAGACTAGGTGGGCAATTGCCCACCTAGTTTATATGTGAAAAGATGCTATGGCTAGAAGGGTCACAATGACTGCAATCAGCTGGTTCATAGAGCAAATTGTTCCATGTAAAAGTGTCTACCGGTCAAAACACTCCATCTGCTGCAGCAACTTGCAGATTACCAATAAGCTAATCGTTGCAGGGACAATTGTGTTTCCGCGCAAACAAAAACGATGCATTTAAATGCAAAATTTTTCCACGTTTGCAGAAAAAATTCATCGAACAACTTGTCCATGACCTTCGAAAATAACACAAACCAACAATATCCAACAGGTTTGTTACGTCATAAACTTTAACGTTTTGTATCGTAAAGTTTCTTAGCTATTCTTTGCAGTTCAAACAATCTTTTTCTATTTTTGCTTTTTGGTTGTTTCTTTATTAAAAATATTTACGAACACATAATATCTAATATCCATCCTATTTGACTCAAGGAAATCGGTCAAATAAACAGCTTAATCTTCGGACTATTTTTGTTCTTATGCATCAACTGTAATTCTCAATTAGTACCACCGATCTATTATTCCATAAAATTCCCACAAACTGAAACACAAATTTTCGGGATATTGTAATGTAATAACTATCAACACTAAAACGATCATGGGCAGGTCATATAGCAAGACATCAGGACAACAGATGGACTAATAAATTAACCACCTAGACACCCTGGGAGAACAAAAGCAAACAAGAAAAGCCAAAAAATGAGATGGAGAGACGAGGTTAACAAATAACGTGGACAACAAACTGGTATACAAACAACATGATCAACTGGTTCAGCAGGAAAAAGGAAGGGCCTTCGATCAGCTGTGGGCTACCATAGGCTGCAAATGATGATGATGATTCTCGATTAACTGATCGGATGTTTAGCTTTGTCGATCGCTTAAACGATCCGGTGTTGATGTATACGATTCTTAAAGTAGCCTACCATATCATTGTTAATCTACTTGCTTCAAATACTATTACTTGCTTCTCATGGTAGGCAGCCAATTGGAACCGCCGCATAAATACGAAGAAATTGGAGATGTGCCTAAACCTACCGGTGGTAAGTCAAGAAGTGTCCACAAACATAAACACTTGATACAGCTTCAACGAAGAGGACTTTTCTTGATAAATGATCAGCGGAAAGTGCTTGGAGAGAAATTTGCTGTACCTTTAGCTGATTCCTTGTTCAAATGTAGCTGCAGAATAAATTGTACTATTTTTAAATCAGTGCAACGACATTCTGCTGACTTCATCGTTAGGAATCACCTTAATTTGAGTCGTATGCACAAAAGTGTTATCATTAAAGATCACTTTTTTTTATCTGTGGTGTGTCAAAAACAGCGTTTTGATCAGCCAATTTAATATCAAATCTAGAGACAGTCTGAGCACCAAACAAAAACCTTGAAAACCTTGCCAGTCAAGTATAAGCTATAATTCCTCGTTGAACAGGCAATTGCATTCTTGCGCCTCATCTTTTTTTACTAGTGTTTAATTATTTTAATTTTGTTCATTCGTTAGGCCTACACCTCATGTGATTGTTTGTTGATCATGTGATTTGAATCACTAACTGTTGCACTGTTGTTCTTTAGATGTTGCTAAATTTTCTAATACTTTTATTCTTGACGAGGACATAGTTATGTGCCGAAAGCGTTCGATTTACTTTTAAATCCAATATGTATGTGTTAAAATAAATAAACTAAAACCGTTTTTATAATGTATTGTATGTTTGTATATTTGTGGTACAATAAAATAAAGATTATGGGGTTTTGGTTTGAATATTAAACAACTGCTTCATATTTTTACCATAGAAAACTGGAACAACGCAACAGACAACCAGCCTCACACGTATTTCCAAATTGGAGCAGAATCAAATTCTATTCAAGAAGAAGACAGTAAGTTTATGAACGTATTGAGGAATGTATGTAAAATTGAAAGATAATTGGTAGAATATTACCAAGAAAAGAATAAAGATACATTAGTTCAGTACGACAGTTATTGCAAACTAAACCATTACCACCATCAATTTGCCATTTTTTTTTAATCTTTTTATCTTTTATCTTGTCATACCACTGCTGGAAATTGGCATAATAAATGCAGCAATTGCCCAGACAAACGGTACCTTTTGATGCGTTGTTGACAACTTGTTGTAATTGTGTTTCCAGGAAGCAGACCTGAAGCTGCAAGTTCGGTGGCAATTCAGCCTCATCAACACGTGAACGTTCAACACGTTTATTCAACTCACATTGATTAGAAAGTCACAGAGATTAAAGATAGATAAATCCAACTACGCTGTAATAAACTATGGGCCTGAACATGTGGAAATATAAAACATCATCTCTAAAGACAATATAAATGTGATGTTTATTGTTTGAAGACATTATTGTGGACTTGAGCAGCAGACGCCTTCGTCCTAGGTATCGCGTTTGAATGTTTAGCAGAATGCTCGGTGACGTAATATTGTTGCACAATGGTGACAATACCAATAAAATATACAACAATAAAGCAAAAAAAAAAATTTCCGAAAAGAGTAACAAAAAGTTAACTCAAAGCTGACTTGCAGACTATACTGTATGTTCCTTCGCTACTCCCTGTTGAGATACATCTGTGATCGCAGTGTATACCGTAGTTGATAGCCTATTTATGAATGTAGTATTATAACATATATAAAACCTGAACAACTATATATAAAACCTGAATATATGCTACTATGCTGAAAAGTTCATACTTTACAAACGCAAAACTTAGATTAAGAGTGTAGATTTAATGTTATTATGTTTATTGTTTCGGACATCATCGTGGACTTGAGTAGTTGGCGTCCTCGCCCTTGGTGTTTGAATGTTTAGCAGAGTTGCTCGGTGATGTTGTTACACAACGGTGGCATTACAATAAAACATGAAACTTCCCAAAAATAATGACCGCATAGACTGTCTTTATTAAATTTTACGCTTAGGAAGTGAGTTAATAATTCAAAAAGATAAAATCTGATGAATTGAAATAATTTATTCTCTTGTTGACGAAATATTAAAAAGCTGTTGCTTTCGGTAATAAATAGATTTTTAATATTTTCTTAAGCTCCTAAATGCAGACCTGGTGGTTGTGTTTAAATTTTTTTTTCTTGCAGTTATGAGTTAGTATATGAGTAGTGAGCCAGATAATTATATGAGTTATAAAATAACGGACACACACTGATAGTTATATCAAACAGAAACTATCAGTAGTCGATTCTATATGGCGTTTGTTGCCATATCTCGATTTAGCGTATTCTGTTCCCTGTTTATTTCTCATTCTCTGATCAAACACTAGAATATTAGCTTTTGGAAAAACTAATTGTTACAATATTAATTCTACTTTTCAAACAATTCACATATTGATTGTTTCGTTGACCGAGGTCATAACCCGCATTGCTGCTGTTTATGGAACGCTAACCTCCTCGTACTGAAGATGTGAGTGAAGTGTTTGGCAATAAGATAAAGGTGGTCCCACTTTCGGTTTCTCAGCACGTTATATAAAGATTCTCATTGTTCTAAGTCAGTGTCGTGTACTGTCAGCAGGGGCTAGCCAACAAAAATTTCCGAGAAGGCAAATAAATATTATAACACATGTCAGTGAGCCAGGCAACGAGTTGTCCAAAGGGTCTGAAAGGTCTCTACCAGACATTTTGAAAAAAATACACTTAAAATTGCGCATTCTGAGAGTACTTTCAGCCTAAATCCATAGTAAAACTTTGTCCAACGATACTGTAACAAAAGATAACATGTTTACTTGAAATATTTCGTGGGGGAGGGACAGGGTGCAATTGCCCACTTTGTACCTATTGACTACGCCCCTGACTGTGAGTGCAGTGTGTGCACCATCTCGAAAGCCACTGGTAGGCTTGAGGGCACCTGAAATGTTTTGTGATCTTGCTTCTCAAACCATAGGTCCATTTAAAAGTGGAACAAGAAAGCATTAGGATTGGCCAGTAAACTTTCAATGTAGGCAAAATAAAACGTTCACTTTCATCATTTTAGAAAAGAATAAACCCTTTCACTTTCTTTGCAGTAATTTGCATTACAGTCTGCCAACCATAATCTGTTTTGTTTTAGGGCTTCTGCTTCAATGGTTTTAGTGAATTCATGACACTTATGTTGTACGTTTTACATGGGCTGTGAATTCGCATTGAAAACATTCCGACTTTGACTCCAGACCATCTTTGACGCCATGACAATGTAAAAAACTACAGATTTTAACTACAGTGAACAAAGTTAGAAAATACTTCTGCGGTTCACGTCAAAACAATAGACACCCACCATCAGTGGGGTACGCAAGAAGAGGATTAGGGGTCAACTCCCCATTGAGCTTGACATGTTTTTTTTTGTTATTTTATTGCTAATAATGGCTTTTTTTAATGAATTATCCTCTATTTAACTTCACCAATCCAACTTATTGTTGGCGTGTAAATCGAGTTTAGTGAACACGTATTTTTAGTGATAAAGCAATTATAGCCAAGAAATTACCTTTAACGGAACAAAAAAGTAAAAAATTGAGTAGCTGCTATCAAAATCTCTAAATTTGGCGCTTGCTGAAGGTATGCCGTTTGTTGTTTGTAAGCCTAATAGGCTGCTTGATGCAAAAGTAGGCTATTGTGAATCCAACCTAACCACCTGCTTGAATAATAGTCTTTTTTTGCTAGTGGCTAGCTTACTTTTCAGTAGGCAACAGTTTTCACCGTTTATTTTGACAGCTGGTTACAAAAGCAACTTTACTTTTAAGCTGAAACTTTTTAAACAAAATTTTGTTGCATTTTGACGGTGTCTCCTTTCGAGATCGTAGCAATTTGGTTTCTTTATGTGCCTAGAGCAAAGATGAAATGCTGACTTGAAGACCTTGAATGGTCACTTCGCAGCCTCCCGCTGCTGTGATGCTATTATCATTTTCTGTTTTTAATTGTAATCTTTTCAACAGTTTTACTGTACATTGCGTTTTGATTTATCGAACATCTTTTTTGCAGCAGCCAATAAACATCTATTTATCTATCTATCTATCTATCTATCTATCTATCTATCTATCTATCTATCTAATAGACGCAGCCATCGAATCCCATTGATTTTAGCAGGAGAAGCTAGATTTGCAGTTAAATGTAAAGCTGACACAAGCATTCGAATGTGATGATCTATTTCACTTTAGGAGTCGAATCCCAGCAGGAAAGTATCCCAACTTGACAGCCAATAATGCAGTGAAAAATGCCTCTGTATTTGGTTCAACATAACTCACATGTGTGAAGCACTTTTCAGCAAAACGGTTTGAATTAAATGCAAATATCACAACCGATTGACAAACCGTCATTTTAACCAGATTTTTAGTACCGGTACTACATCTTTCAATATTAGACCATTCCTTGTTTTGGGAAACTTGGTTGGTTTTCAATCTTTATCCTTGGACTGGTAAAGCCTTGATTGGTTATTCTTGGTAGTTTCGCATATTTTTAGAGGCTTTTGACGCAGGGCCGGTTACCGAGGTTGGCAGAGTGAACTTTCCGATTGTTGAAAATGTTGTTGCCATAGAATTATTCCATCTATTAGGTGCTGCTGAATGGAGAGCAGTCCTGAAATGTGTTGCTCAAGCGTACACCGCGAGAGTCGAAAAAGCGCCGCGTGATCCGGACTCGGGTCCCCACTGAGCTAACGGGGCGGAAAATCAAAACTTATTAAATTAACTCATGAAAAGTCATAACCAACATCAAGTTTTGCATAAAACTGTATTTCTTTTGCTGTTTAAAAAACAACTTTACAAAATTTAGGTTTTGAATTTAGCCCAACGTGCTGAAAAAGGTTGAGAACCACTAGTGTAGACTTTTGTGTTTTTTGTGTTTTTTTTTTACAAACCGTTGACCTACGAGGAATGAGATTTTTCTTCAATTGTGAACTAAGAGGTTGGAAATCAAGACGCGCCGAAACCAAAACAGACTTTTCTCAATATCTTCAAGATTTTGTCACATTTGACAGGTACCGTTTTGTAGAAGTTATGTTATCTCACATCCGAAATATTTTCTTGGCTTGAAAGACATTTAAAAATATCAGCCACATTATGTGCTTTGGAAGACCAAATCTTTAAAGATTTAATCGTCCAACCTATTAACTCCAGAAAGAAGTTGATTTCAAATTTCATTTCATCAGAAACATCACTAGGCTCATAGCCTACCTTGTATTACTTCTATCTTTTTCATCAAACATTCTCCTTCTATGATTGGTTTCAGCAGGGTGCAGTCAACAGGGAGGTTTTCAGAGAGTAATCTGGACCTGGTACCAATGAAATAAGCCAGCCCCAAAATTTGCAGATGTAACACTTTTGTGCATGATAAACTAAAAGCAGGGAAAAAGATGAGTGATATAGCATACTCTGTCTAATAAGACGCTAAAATGGATGCAAAAACACTACTTCACACTAAAGAGTTAAATTTAAAAATGAGGCGTCGTGAAGTTTCCTTGCTGTTGCAGGGTTCTTAATAGATTTCAGGCCCATAATCACTTCAGGTCCAAAAGTATACCATGAACTACCTTTGTCAACGCTGTTAACAAAACTCACCCGTGTCACTAGACTCTGCGTAGAAATAAGTTAGCTGACTTAGCTTTGACTTTGAAATAGGTCGCTTTGACTTTTAGTAGTTTGGCAGAGTGTTCACCCAAATTAAAATTTAGTTGTAAGCGAGGCTTCTTGGCATTTGGCCACTTACCGCTAATCCATAATACATCATAAAAAAACAGGTCTTTCACTGGGACGTAGCTAAAGTACAATATTTTCAAACATCATTTCCAAATGCATGTTTAGGCCGTCAATTTTATTTTTAATAAAATAACAACAACAACAAAATAATTCCTTTAGTGCTACAAAGCATAAAAGTCCGAATACGCCAACAAAAAGCCCCTTGTAACTTAACTATTCTGCTCAAGGTCAAGGAGTAGAAAAGGAAACCTTGGTTATTAATTTCACCATGGTTGATGTTTTCATTGTGTCTGCTGAATAGAGGATAAACTTGATTGATTGAAACCACGTAGATTGAAACTCCCAAAATGGTTCATTTCTTAAGGAAGCATTCTTTTTAAAAGCAGCCCTGATGGATTTAATGCACCGCACCAATTGTCCAATAAAATAGGTTTCTGAACGCCTCGATTGCATATGATTCTAGCTGATGCAAAACCAATTGTTTTGGTCCTTCATGACACAACATTGACTGATATATCAACTATATTTGGTATTTTAAGAAGGTCGACAGTTCCATTTTTACAGTGTCGTCAGATTAATTACCCTTCAAAAGTGCAAAGTATCAAATCACAGTAAAGCGCATGGAATTCTTCTATTTCTATTTTATTGAATAATAATTAATAAGTTGGTTAATCTGTCGTCAACTTAATAATTCATAATTGTCAGTAAACAAAGATAAGTAGTGATTGTCAGTAAACAAAAATAAAGTGCATTAAACCAGTCAAACAAAAGTTTAAGCAAGAGCTGTTAACACATTGTTTAAGCTTTTAGGCAAGACTAAAAGTTAAGTACAATTCTCAATTTCACTTGGCTCAACGTCTCAACTGCAAAGTATCGTAATCAGATAATGAGGAGATGACCGACTCCATTTTCTGGTTATGAATCCGTTGCGCACTTGCTTCTTCTGAAGAGGAGTTTGAAGCTGCTCCGTTTTGAATTCCAACACCGGTTGACAACGTACTGTACACGGAAACATCTAAGAAAACACAAATATAAACATTCTTTACGGTTATATCTTGCAACTGCGTTTGAAAGTAGGCCTACAGTAAGTTTGAAAAATAGCATAGACTAATTTTCGATCGGCTTCTGTGA
This sequence comes from Aplidium turbinatum, assembly GCF_918807975.1. Taxonomy (NCBI): domain Eukaryota; kingdom Metazoa; phylum Chordata; class Ascidiacea; order Aplousobranchia; family Polyclinidae; genus Aplidium; species Aplidium turbinatum. The sequence goes on along the minus strand of NC_137484.1, from coordinate 18,795,457 downwards.
AAAGTATCATAACTGGATACAATGAATAGCGCGTTTTAGATAACGACTACATAGATGTTGAAAATGTACAAATTTTAGTTGTAGTTTTGAATATACAAAAAACCTAAGTGTGGAACATTTGAATGCTTCTCTTAACTGTAAAAATACATTGGAAAGCTGAAACTAAAATGAACTTTTATCCTTTGAACCTTTTGAGCCCTCAACGTTTCCGTTGCCAAACAATTTAACTTTTAATCGATGCTTGATTGAGTAGTTATACGCATTCGAATAGTTATACGAATAGTTATGCCCATTCTTTTAAGGTTATTTGTTTCAACTGCAGATGTAGAAATAAAATCATACCTTCAAGAGTGATATTGGCCTTTTCAGAACTTTTTTCATAATCTATGGCTCCATAAGGATCTGCGTTAGATTCACCTGCAAACGCGTAGTGAGATGCAAGGACGGCACCTTCGTTAATAACTGCAGAAGAAAAATCAAACTTTGTGAATGAGAAGTTTAGCACCAACTAATACATGACGTAATTTCGTTATTTTTGAACTTATGGTTAGAGATCAAAATGGTCTTGTTTATAATTCCTTTTAAAATCAATAAATTCAAGGTAAATGGGAAAAGCATGATATGATGTACTAAGAATCATATCCAAAGTAGAACAGATAACATTCTATGTTGCTAGATGGGAAATTTTCTTTTCAATTTGGGAAAATTACAAACTGTTAGGATTCAAAATATTGTAATTGAGGAAATTTTGAGTTCTTTTTTAGGCAGCTGTTAAGAATGCTTTAAAGTTGATGAAATAAACGATTTGCGATGGAGAAGCGATGGTCTAATGAAATTGCAATTGGAAAATTTACGAAAAGGCTATGGGATAATGGAATCGTAGGTGTCTAGCAAAACTGAAAGAGTTTGTTAGTAGACTACCGTAACATTTTTTTTTTGAAGATATTAATATTCGTATCACATCGGGTTTGCCTAAATAGTAGATACGTTAAGCTCCACACATATTAACACAGAAATGACATTTTCATCCATGCTCAGAGTACTTTTGAATTTTACCAAACATTTAAAGCACTCAAACACAACGAAATCAACCCACCTTCTAAGGTTTGGCCTGATGCAGGTGCCTCCATACCAAACGAAGTCTCTTGAACGTTGTATGACAACTGAGATATTTTGCGACCACCTTGAGGGGAAAATATTAATATATCTCAACAATCTGGTCCAATGTTGATTAGAGCAGCTCGACGTAGAAGAAGAGGAAGAAGAACAAGAAAAAGAAGAAGAAGAAAGATTTATTATATTTAAGTTAGAACATAATTTTACTCCAAAAGAGGAGATTCAAAATTAAATAAAGTACTTTACAAAAAAACAACATTTTTTTAAATTTCTATTTTGAATAGCCTACTCATATTGATAACAATTATAATCGTTCGATGAACGTGAAATTCAGAAGCAAGCCCAGTAAGAAAGACCATCAGCGTATTTTTTGCATTTGAATATTGTGAGTTTTGGGTTCGTTTCATGCTTTTTGCATCCGTTGTCAGCGAAACGAAATTGAAAGTCAGAACAAGGAACCTTGCATCAAACAAACATTTTTCTTTTAAATACTCCAAGCCCTGATGATAAGCAGTAATTTACTCTACTTTTTTACGAAAATACTTGTTAAGAATGTTATAAAATTACTTTTTATGAATTACTAACTACGAGTTTGTATGAAATTGCTATTGCTTTCTTGATTGATTTGAATGTATTTACACAGAAATAAAGCTAACTTAAGTGAGCTAATACTAACAAATTAAGGTTTAATTTTAAGTAAGATACATGCTGCTATGCATTTCGCCTTCAATAAAGATTTCATTTGGAATCTGAGCAACTAAACATTGAGAAGCCACAACCAGAACGTTAGCCAAACAACGCGCCTAAAACTAAGCAGTCGGAATTGAAGGTTTGAAATTGTAAATCTACTGGTTAAAAGAGTAACCCTAATTCTCCAAGCAACCAAAACCGATCAGCAACGGCCCAAAGAAATAAAACGACATAACATTAGCTTTTCAACAAAAATTTTTTGAAGCTTTAAATATTAAGCGTAGTAGCCTACAATGTGTTCAAATATCGTAGGCGAATATCAGCCAACGATTTTGTTCAGGCAGAACGCGTCATAATTGGTGAAAGAAGTCTAGACCACGCCTCACATGAGCATTTTAGCCAAATTGTCATGGCAACTTCGACTTGCTTTTGAAATGAACGTTTTTTTCGGGGCATCACCAATTACTATAAATGTTTGTGTGTAATTTGTTTTCAAAATGTGTCATTGCTCAACTCGCAAAATGTGCTAGTTTTGCATTGATCCAGTATCTGAAGATGTTAAATCAATGTACAAAAAACGAATTTTGCAAACAAGATATTTTGTTCAAATTCCCGATGTCAGTTCCATAGAGGGCAAACACTTTCATTGTTGGCTATTGAAGAAACTGCCCAGAAGGAACGACAAAAAACAGAAAGTGGTTGGTTTTTTTCATCATTATATTTGAATATTGTTGATCCTATGTCCTTCACATCTGTTGCTGTTTGCGAAAACATATTTTAAAAATTATTAAAAGCACCGTACCTTAGTTTATAAAGGAAACAACAATTTGTGTCATTCCAGACAATTAAAACTGCTGTTTATCTTTGCTGGTAGTCCTTGTCTTTACTTTTCAAGATAATTACTAATGAGACAATTTCGTGTGGTGAGTTTGCTCATACCAAATGGCAGTCAGAAACAAGAGGTCACGAATGTTTGTTTAAAAACACATTTACAGAGAATCCTTATTTGAATCTAAACCACAATTTTCTGCTAGCTAGTTCAACAACAACAACAACCTATTTAGCCTACAGCGAAGATGGTAGTTGGTTCGTGGCCCGTCCATGCCGGAACAAACATTGGAATCCAAAAATCACTTAACAGTTTAACAAACAACAAATTACACTGGACAACAATTTTTTGGAAAATTTTTGTTTATGATAAATAAAGCTTTGCAAAAATAATAAAATATCTTTAACAATGTAAAAAAGACATGAAAAAAAGTTACGATATTTATCAAATGTCTTTCTGCAATGTGCAGTAGATCTTTGTACAGAAATACACATAATGAATTCCAGTAGTCTTCGTGCATACTAACAAACCTCTTTTTTATCTAGAGCCCCATCCGATCGGAAAAGACGGAGGGTAATTCCTCCGTCTCTACCTATCCACAGCCCTAAGCATAGGGCCTTATTTCATTAAAATTACACTTAGACATCGATTTGAAATAAGGATTGGTTTCAATGTCACGTGAAGCTCTTATGGGTTGTCAGAAACGGGCTAGATAGGTTAGCAACTTGGAAACCAGGAACGTGTTTGACGAGCACTGCAAACGGCTTGATCTGCTGTTTTGGTCTTAAAGTATAGATTAGCAAAGTTATTTTGTAGACTTTTACTTGTAAATTTAGTTTTTGTTTCACAAGAAAAGTTGACTTGTTAACCTGAATTGTCTCTATCTTCTTCAATTTCGAAAGTTGGATTGCTATTTCCAGTAGAGGAAGTTTGAGATGAGACTTTTCTGCAATGAAAGTACTTTTGTTACCTCTTGTATTGGCTTCACAAGTGGTTTTGTAGCTTAAAAATGTAGGCTACATGTAAGGAATAATGCACAAGTACAACACAGAGCCCGAATGTCACAAAATGCGCTCTAATACAACGCAATGAGTTATAAAACATATATTAAAATCTGGAAAGCAAAAACTATTTAACAAACTTTTTTTACATAATACAGTAGGTCTATAATCTAGTTATCAGCCGTTTTACTGTTATTTACCTCTAGCAGGCAACTAAAAGATAAATTTACTTCCACTACTATAATTCAGTTCAAAATTTATGTATTTTTCATGCGGTTTATTCTTCTGATTTTGATAGAGTTAATTTTATTATAAATAAAATGTCGCCCTTTAGAGGTAAATTAAGTCCCGGTCGAGAATTTCTAGTCTATCTGAGTGCATCTATGACTACTGTATTCTAGTACCACCTTTTGTAGCGCTTCTTCAACTTCCGAACAATCACAACAGCGATGCTGATAATTACTCCGCCAACAGCAATGCCCCCCAAAATAGAAAGAACGAGGTATAAAGGATCGAAGTTGTTTTTCGGCTGAATGCCTAAAATATTTAAAAATTTAATTGAATTGGTTGCTGTACAATCTGCTTGGACGGTTTCCTACCTTTTTGTAATCACGGACCTCTCTGCTTTCAAAGATTTATAACACGTGTGCACCTCTAAACTTTCTACACGTATATTTGAGTGAAACTGTTACAAAATTATTATAAAACATATGAATTTTAAATCTTAAACTTTACTACTTTCTTCTAAAATGAAAAGCTTCAAGTCTCTCCTAAAACTTTTCACAGTCTTTGTAAGTGCGTGTGTCCCAGTTTAAAAAACACAAGTTTAGGTCCCAGGTTGGAAGGAGCACAATGTTAGGTTTTTTGCCTAAGCCGTAAGATGGCTTTACTGGTTTCCTTTGGAAACTTGGAGCTTATGTGTGGCCCACACTGAGCATGCTCATTGCATGGAAACTGCGGAAGCTTAAATATAGTATAACGCTTTGAGAAAAACCATTGTCGAAGGGTACAGCAATCCAAAAAAACTTTCTTTATTTTTCTTAATCAATCTGCCGAAAACTAGAATTTTTTTAAACAAAATAATTTGAAAAAAAAGTTATTGGCCGTAGTTTTCTTTCAAAGTAATGAAAACAAAACGAACAAAAAATATAACAAAAAGTTTTTGTCTTGATATTATTTCGATTCACTTTAAATTAATATTAATTTTTTCTCACCATGCTGCTAATAGCCTATGCTGCTGACAAAATTAGTTTCAAATTACTTGTATGTTCAGGTGATGGTGAAGAACTTGACGAGAAGGTTTCCTCAGATGATGTAGTAGACAAACTAACAGAGGAAGTGTCTGTTGGCAAATCATTGCTTTGATCTGTAAAAGATGTTGCGGTCTTTGTTGGAAAGTCCGTGCTACTATCACTGTCAGTTGTTGAATGAGTATGGTTTTCTACAGGAAATGTAGTCTTGAAGGCTGAAAAAACAACGCTTATTGAAAAATAAATTCTAACAGAATTATTGTATCCTAAAATCAGCTACTAGCACTCACGAAAAGCGCCAATTAAGTTTCTATGTTCGGCGTAGTCCGGGAGGGTTGTGAATCTGGGGTAGTAAAAAAATACACACTCGACCCCAAAGGCTGACACGACGAAGCGTTTCAATAATCTTTTTTTCTTCGTAAAATTAATTAGTGATTGTCTGCAAAACCAATTTCAAGATTGTGTTGTTACCACTTTTTAAATTCAGACCTTCAGTTTTAATCCTTGCTTCTGAAATTTTGAATCCCAAAATTTTTTGCATGCCTTCGAAAAAGTCTGATTGTCTTTAAGCGGTAGATCTAATTGCAGGTTAATAGATTTTTGTTAGTCACACTTTTATACACGTTTATTGTCAAAGTAATTTGTAAGTAATTGTACCGGTCTAAAGCAATGTAGCCTATATCTCATGAAACAGTTTAAAATTTTTATTCTTGTCAGCAACCCTCTTGCCTTGAGGTAGTTTTGTGAATCATCTCACTTTCTTCAAATGTTCGAGCTTTGTTTAAATCACGAATTCCCAACCTGGGGGCCATGGCCTCCTAGTGGGCCATGAGCCGTTTTCAAGGGGGCCATGGAAAAATTCGAAAATAATAAATTTTTTAATTTATCATCTCTAAGTCCACTCCATCATCATCATCATAGCCATTACATTACCTGCATGTAATAACTAAATAATGTACTATCATGTTTATTGTGTACTGTATTTATATCACTTTATTATTCTAACTAACTGTTACTATATAAACAAGTTTTTTAATTAAAATGATGTTTTTTAATTTTTTCAAAAGGTTGAAAAAAATAGGGGGGCCATTGATTTTTCAAAATTTTCAAAAGGGGCCACGGTGTAAAAAAGGTTGGGAGCCCCTAGTTTAAATGGTATTTTTCCTGGTAGAAGCCTTTACGATCCCTGTCAGGACACTACATACTACATAGTGGTAGCTGCGAATTCTACTAAAACTTTTAAGGAGCTTTAATTAAGCAAACCAAGGCAAAATAAAAATATAATTACACAAGCAAAAATTACTTGTATACTCTGAAGATGAACTTGGTTGGAATGTTTTTTCAGTTGATGTAGTGATTGAAGTAGTGTAGAAACTGTCTGTGGGCGAAGCATGGCTATGGTCTGTAGAAGATGTTGCCGTCTTTGCTGTAGAGCCAGCGCTACTATAAATGTCTTTTGTTGACGCAGTAAAGTTTTCTGTTGGCAGTGCAGTCTGCGTTGCTGCAATAAAACCCTTTGTTGAGAAGGTGCGATCTTCCTGACGTCAGCACTATCTGACTACCCACTATAGCAGAGCCATGAAGACTTTTCCAAAAACATATGTTTCTTGGCAGTCGAGTGTGGCAAGAATTGACAACGATAGACATGTGTTTCCCTATAAGCCCAGCCTACTGATGAGCCTAGCCTCTCGGTGAAACACGTGTCTATCGCTGTCAATTCTTGCTACACTCGACTGCAATAAAACATAAAACCCTTTGTTGAAAAGTAAGTGTTGAAACAACTTACTGCGTTTTACAATAAGCTATCATGGCGTCATTTCAGCTTGACAAAGACATAGCCTAACAGCTTTGTTTTCTCATACATTTGATAACTAATTGGTTACAAATGCAAATGAAACATGTATCTTAACTAGTTTTTAAACGTAGAAAAATATACCTTCGCAATACTGTATGTGCATCTTTTTATAAAAATTATTCGTTTAAAAGAAAAATGGTTTACCTGACTGAGTATGAGAAGAAGTTGAATGGGACGTCTCCTCTGCGTCTGTAATTGAAGATGTAGCAACTAAAGACAAAGTGGTATTTGTGTTGGTTTCATCAGGAAGAGTTTGTGTAGTGGCAGTGGTGGACTCAATGTTGGAAGATGCTAAAAACGTTATATCGTTAAGCCAACACGCTCATATGCGCATTAATCCAAAACATAAAAAAAAATTATGCTGTTTAGAACAAAAGGAGTAGGATCTTTTGGAACAAAAGTTGGACTAAAACGTGTTAAAACTTGCTTTGTCACTTGATTTTTCATTCTAGCAGTCTGGTGGGTTGGGCTACTATTGTTATTAAACTTTTGCGCAGTGACATGTTAGTCACATTTTAATACACATTTATTGTAAAGTAAATCGTAAGTAATTGTACCGGTCTAGAGGCAATATATAACCCATGAGACAGTTTAAAATTTTATTCTTGTCGGTAACCCTCTTGCCTTGAGGTAGCCTACTCGGTTTGAGAATCATCTCACTTTCTTTAAATGTTCGAGCGTTATTTAAATGGTATTTTATCCTGGTAGAAGCGTCCACGACCCCAGTCAGCACACTACACAGTAGCTGAGAATTCTACTGAAACATCTAAAGATCCAGATCAAGCAAGCCAAGGCAAAGTAAAAATTTAATTACTCAAGCAAAAATTACTTGTATGCTCTGAAGATGAACTTGGTTGGAATGTTTTTTCAGTTGCTGTAGTGATTGAACTAGAGTAGAAACTGTTTGTGGGCGAAGCATGGTTATGGTCTGTAGAAGATGTTGCCGTCTTTGCTGTAGAGCCATCGCTACTATAACTGTCTTTTGTTGAAGCAGTAACCTTTTCTGTTGGCAGTGCAGTATGCGTTGCTGCAATAAAGCTCTTTGTTGAAAAGGTGCGATCTTCCTGACGTCAGCACTATCTGACTACCCACTATAGCAGAGCGAGTATTGTGTAGCCTCCACACTAGCCATGAAGACTTTTCCAAAAACATATATTTCTAAGCAGTCGAGTGTAGCGAGAATTGACAACGATAGACATGTGTTTCCCTATGAGCCCAGCCTATTGATGAGCCTAGCGTACTGGTGAGCCTAGCGTACTGGTGAACCTATCCTACTGATGAGCCTAGCCTCTCGGTGAAACACGTGTCTATCGCTGTCAATTCTTGCTACACTCAACTGCAGAGAAACATAAAACACATTGTTCAAAAGTAAATGATGAAACAACTTACTGCGTTTTACAAATAGCTATCATGACTCATGATGGCGTCATTTCAACTTGATAAAGATATAGCGGCTTTGTTTTCTCATACATTTGATGAATAATTGGTCACAGATGCAAATAAAACATGTTTCTTAACTAGTTTTTAAACGTAGAAAAATATACCTTCGCAATACTGTATGTGCATCTTTTTACAAAAATTATTCGTTTAAAAAAAACAGCTTACCTGACTGAGTATGAGAAGAAGTTGAATGAGACGTTTCCTCTGTATCTGTAATTGAAGAGGTAGCAACTAGAGACAGAGTCGTGTTTGTATTGGTTTCATCAGGAAGAGTTTGTGTAGTGGCAGTGGTGGACTCAATGTTGGAAGATGCTAAAAACGTTATATCGTTAAGCCAACACGCTCATATGCGCATTAATCCAAAACATAAAAAAAAATTATGCTGTTTAGAACAAAAGGAGTAGGATCTTTTGGAACAAAAGTTGGACTAAAACTTGTTAAAACTTGCTTTGTCACTTGATTTTTGATTCTAGTAGTCTGGTGGGTTGGGCTACTACTGTTATTAAACTTTTTGCATAGTGGCTTCATGAAGTTTTATAGAAGTTTTCACAGCTTATCGTCTTCTGTTTTAATAAGTGATATTTTAAACTAAATACTTTTACATGCTGAAGCCAACCCATGAAAATTTGGTCTCAGGTTCAAGTCAGTTGTGCCTCAGAAAGTAACATTTAAATGAAGCCAACTCGAAATTGAAAATTGTTATTAATATCCATTTTTCATTTTACACTACAATCAATAGTATGTTCTGCTGACAAAATTAATTTCACTTTACTTGTATACTCTGGTAATGAACTTGATAAAAATGTCTCTTCAGTTGACGTAGTGATTGCTGGGGTATAGGAACTATCTATAGAAGCATTGTTTTGGTCTGTAAAAGATGTAGTTGCCATCGTTGTTGCAAAGCCCATGCCACTGCCAATGTCGGTTGATGAAAAAGTAAAGTCCGCAGGCATTGTAGTCTGAGTTGCTGCAATAAAAACGCATGTTGAAAAATAAATGCTGAAACAATTTACTGTATTTACAAATTAGCTTCTTCTTCTTCTTCTTCTTCTTCTTTATGCGTGTGATGTGGCAGCAGTCACGTTATTTCACCCTGGCATTAGAGCCATTGAACTGTGTTGCTACCAAACCCTATAAGATTGGCGTTCCATTTTGAGGCCAGTAAATGGGTCCATCAGCGTAGAATGATGTGCTGCGTGGTTTGGGAGGCTGATCTACAAACACAAGGCAGTGATTCTCCAAGACCCTATTAAAACATACTGAAATTAATTTGGAGACAATTATATTGGAGATAGCATTCCTACAAATTAGCTCTGAGCACTAATCATTAACGTCATTTTGAGCTTGATAAAGACTTTACACTTTTTCCCATAAAGTTAATGAGCAATTGGTTGCAAACGAAATTAAAGGTTGTTTCTTGCAGCTCTGCAACGCAGAAAGAAATACCCTTGGAATATGAAAAAAATACTCATACGTTTCAACAATTTTTTTACCGGACTGAGTATGAGAAAAGGTTGAATGAGATGCTTCCTCTGTGAATGGAGAGGTAGAAAGAACAGGCAAAGTGGTATTTGTATTGGTTTCATCAGGAAAAGTTTGTGTCGTGACAGTGTACTCAGTGACTGAAGATGCTGAATCGTTATATTGTTAAGTTATATTGTGCAAGAGTTCATTATTTCGAAAAACAGAACATTTTCCTAGCATTTATTGCAAAATAAGTAAGATATTTTGCATGGTTTTCTAGATATTTCGGAACAAATTTGAACTAAAACGACATTAAACCTGGCGGTATTTTTGATTTGCTTTTCTTGGATTGCAATTGAACAGTTCGTAGAAAGACTAAATGAACTTCCTTAATTTTTTTACCATTTATTCATAGCTTATAGCAGGGGTCGGCAACCTTTTTGAGCCGCGGGCCAATTTGATAAAATAAAATATATTGGCGGGCCGTAACTGCCGGGGCAGCTTTTCTGAAACGCGAATGTCTTACCCTTAAATTGCACAGCGTTTTACACTCCTATTCATGCTTATATAATATGTTCATTGATATGATAAAAGGGATTTATTACTTTGAAACCGATTATTAAAAGAACAAATGTGTGTAACAATATAATGTGAATGTTGATGTTGTTTGCATTTTTTTTGCCAAATTGCCAAAGTCAGTTTTGATATTGGAACAAGAAATTTGTAAAACATCATTAACATGTTCATCAGATAAACGTGATCGAAGTTTATTTTTTGAAAAGTTCATCTTGGAAAATAATTGTTCACAAAGATAAGTGTTCCCAAAGATGGATGCAATTTTTTTCGCATTATCTCGTAATTTCGGAAATAGGGTTGCAGTTGCAGATACATGTTCTTTGTAAAACACTTCCGGAGAAGTAACGTGAAACTTCGACTTTAACGTTGTATTATTCTGAAGTTCAATCAGTTCCATCTGCACGCTATTGTCCGCATCGGCTGGATACACATCAAAGGGTGTTGCCAGTAACGCGGATTCGTGTTTGTGCCTTCGCATGTCCTGGAAGGAACCATGTCCTGGAAAATTTCCTTTTTCTTGATTTCCAGCATTGTGATGTCATCTGGCTTGTACAAGATTGCATCATCTTATTGAATCAGTCTAGTTAAACTTTTGCACAAAAATTAAACGTGTGCAATGAAACATATAATTTGTAGCACGAGGTAGTATCCATGGTTTTGTTGCACTATGATTTTAGCATGCAAAAAACAACTTATTTATCGTCGCGGGCCGAATTGCGTGCTTTTGCTTGGAACTGCTCGCGGGCCGGAACGAAGCGCCTGGCGGGCCGGACCTGGCCCGCGGGCCGTAGGTTGCCGACCCCTGGCTTATAGTGTTCTGCTTTCAGAGAACAACAATACTGTATTTCAACCTGCTCAAAATCTAAACTTGTTATCGATATACTTTTTCATTTTTACTATCGCAAACAAAATTATTACTTGTATGCTCAGGTGAAAATGAAGATGGAAATGTTTCCTCAGATGACGTAGTAGCTGTAATGACGAAGGAACTAGTATCTGTTGGCGAAGCATTAGTTTGGTTTGTAGAAGGTGTCATCTTTGTTGTAAACCCAGTGTTGCCAATATTATTTGATGAAGAAGTAAAGGTTTCTGCAGGCGGTGTAGTTTGGGTTGCTGCAATGAAAACCTTTGTAGCAAAATAAATATTGAAAATAGTGTTCGAAACTTTGGTTAACATGAATTTAGTATCTACATTTTGGATTCTCTAGTGATTAAGTTAACCAGGCGTTCCAACTATTTTACAGTAGATGCGTTGGCACAAAACTCCCACTGATGGACGCGGTGGCTATTTCAAAATGATGAAGACAATTTTTAATATATAATGTACCAATGCAACTGCAACCGCTTCAGTATGAAAGCTTACTTTCCAACTGCTGGCATATATAACCAGCAATAGTGTTGCAAGATGTCGTTTGCCATCCCGAATCTTGTGTTAGCACAACGCACTTTTCACAAGTGTCAGTTGAAGTTGTGCACTCGTTATCTGGTCCTTCTCCGCCCCAATTGTCATAATCAAGTTTGCTTCCATCTTCCCATTGAAATTCAGTCAAATTTTCATCGACTCTGGTCAGTCCAATGTAAAATGACTCTGGAATTACACAAACACCGAGCTTACATAAAGTTGTAGTCAATTCCAAGAGAGCATCATCTCACCCCTCCCCGCCGGATATCTACAGATGGATCCCTATTTTTAGCGATGCCATTGAAAATATTTTTGCAAAGGTGTTTCTCAAACCATGGGGCATGCAAGCTTGTGGCCCAAAAATTATCTCGGGTCAAAAAGTATACTTTGAACCTCCCTCATTGAAGCTGTCGTATCCAATTGCCATTTACGAGAGTATAATTTTGAAAAAGACATATTCTACACATTATTGAAATAAATTATCTAAGAAATCAAGAGAATAACTAAAAATTGAAGGAGGCTGCTTTTTGTATCAACTCTAACAAATTAGCAGTACTAACAATGCAGAAGTAGCCTACTGGTTTCCTTGATTTGAAATCGTCATACCAAATGATGATCAACAAACCAAAAAATGATGTGATCAATGATGTGATATAAGCTACCGGGTTTGTGTGGCAGGATTTTTGACTTGCTAATTTTAAATGTCCAAAATAACTCAGGATAGACTAAAAATGGGTGGGCTACCCGCCAGGGATGTGGGGCGGCTAACTCGGCTTTGTGTGCTTTAAGATACTGAGTATCGAGCATATGTAGCAGTATTTCCTTTTTTTCAAATATCTAAAAAAGTCTGGACAGATTACAAATGAGTAGGCCCCAGAAGGTGGTGCTCTCCGGCTAGAGGTTAGGGTGGCGGTTAACAAGGCGCTGGTTGCAATTGTACGGTACAAAATTTGTAACTCATTGGGAATAAAATATTTGTCTTCACAACCAAATGATAAAATCTTAACAACACAGAAGCTCTTGATATGCGCTTTCCGGCATCATTATTATTGTTTCTTTTCAAAGGCACTCAGTGTCAGTAATTGCAATAATTGAATGAAAAGAAAACTTCAATTGCGAGCCAACACTTTTGTAAACATTTGAAAGTGGTTTTGCGCTAGCGATAAAAAACATCGAGACAAATTATGAAAACAAAATCGAAGGGAGATCTCTTGTCTAAACCCTAATCATGCCATGTGACATTTGTTATCAATGTCTCCACAAAAGTGGGTTCGATAAACTCCTCGTTTCCGGTAATTGTGAAACAAAATTTGTCATGAATTAGCGTTTGAAAACTTGTTATGTTGCAATAATGCAAAGCCTTCACAAGTAGGTGATACAAAACTGTCGAAAAAAAGTTAAAATTAAAAAATTTATTTGATCTAACAAGGTTTCTCAAGCATCAGGTTGAACCAATGCATGGAGGCTGCACCTATGCGATACTTTCACTCTCTGTGTAGCTTTTCTTGTCATTGTTTACTTGCACTCCGAAAGAAACAAACTTAGTGATCACCAATGATTGCTTTAGTTTTACTTAGACGTCTACTTGCTTTTCTAGCTTACCAATGGAAAGTTGAAAAACTTGAAGACTTATGAACAATTGGGTTTCCGCATCTTTAATCGAAACTAGAACAGCGGTTACGTCGATGCAACTGTTTTTAGCTTCCTCGTATGTTGCATCGTTCTTACTGTGGAAACAATATTGATAACCGTTTAAGCATTTGCAGTCGTCAGACTTGTCACATGCCAAAGCAGGAAATGCAGCGAAACTCAACAAGATGAATGTCTTAAGTGAAGTAAGCATGATGGTCATTGGTCAGTGTCTACAGCAACCTATTTCAACTGTAATACAAATCATAAGTTCAGTTTTGTAGTTGGCTAAACCCTATTTGCTAAAAGCATGCCACATCAGGTGTTCAATTTTAAAGTATCTGGGCTTTGTTCCTTTACTCCTTTCCACATACAGCGGCCCCCTATCGGCCAGTCCGTCTGGAAACAGCCGTGGGCGCGTCTCAACAATCTCGGCGCAGACATTGGACGTTCTTGATGAACTACTGGAGAAAGGGAAATAGGTCATCCTCTTTCTCTTCCTGCCAGTCTTTCTATCCCCTTTCTTCTTTTATCCGCATCTTTTGAGCGCAAATGTTTAGCAGCCCATACCACCAACTAAAATATCATCCTTGTCCACTCAATGGAGCAAAACTTTGCCTAGTTATTGAGAACAAACGCTGTGCTGCTCTCTCGAGTCTTTCCTTGTAGTTTGGAAAGCGCAACAACCTGGGAATGGAAAAAAATAGACTTTCGGCTCCAAACTCTCAAGCAACGAGAAGTGATAATATTTTTCGCTTTGACACACACACTGCAACTTTATCGAAGTGTCGTAGACTTGGCAAACACTCTTTTATTCTGAAGCATTGGCACGAAAGACAAGTATTGAATAGCATTTAGGGCTATATCCTTTTTAACTGATTTCAAGCTTGTGGAAAAGGCCTACTTCATTTTATAGTAACTTAGTTGCAATATAATTTGTTATCTTACCGAAAGGATAACCAAGAGCATGGAAATTGGAAAGTATGTAAAATCAAAAAATTGCATCATAAACAAATTCAAATAATTAATTTGTTGTTAAAAAAAAAAATTAAAAACCTTAAATAATTTTTCAGAAAAACGAGGTCTGCGTAGTGTTTTCAATGGTCCAAATCAAGCTTGATTCAATTTAAAGCCTGCAGTCTGTCAATTACTGTATCCTTATTTTTAAGCAGGTTTACTTTAACCTTAGAAACTCTAACCACAATATCATGCTAGAAATAAAGGTTCTCGATTCTTGTAGGAAATATTATTGACAGTACCAGTCTACCACAAAAATATCTAAAACTGCGCGAATGTCGGTTCCAATTTATCAATCACAATTTATAGCGCTCTGTTTAGGTTAAACTACACTTTGAAATCTTAAATTACTGTAGAGCACCAGACTACTCAACTAATTTACTGTGTAGATATTATTTTATTCAATTACCATCATCAGTACAAATTAAACACATTTTAGAAAACACTATATGACCTGATTTTCGGCTAAATGACGCTATATGACCTGATTTATATGACCTCGAATTCGGTTAAATGACCTGAACCAACATAAACGTGTTTGAAACAGCGTCTGTTCTGAAGACATCTTTTTTGCCCAAAGCGTTAAATATAATTCACGTAGAAAATATTAATTTTTTTCTACTTTTCTTAAACACACGCCAGTGGTATTGATGCGTATTTATGTAAACACCTGCTGTTATTTGTCTGTCGAATGATATGGTAGCCTATTATGATATTGATTTGAGTTTCTGTTTTTCATGGCTTCAAAAGTTTTCTTGTAGGAATGCCGAATAAAGGAAGTCCACAAACAGCTTAAAAAAAAGCACATAAATATATGAATCCCCCAATATGGAGAGAAAATTCTGACAACGATCAATTGCTCCTGCTATTGTTTCAATAAAGATTATTGCAAAACTGTTTGCTCTTTATTTATCGGACATCTGTTCAAAGCTATCGATGTTGATGCTCACGCTATTTAACATAAATTAGGAAAAAATACTTGCTTGTTACTGGTCTTATCTGTAAAAATATGGCTAACACAACCGTTTAGTTGAACAACGGGCATGAAATATTTTATGGCTTGATATCACTAGATTGATTCCTTTTTGTAATCATTTTCTCCCACTTTTAGACTTTCGATACTTACTGGCAAGTATAGTTGTTTATATAGGTCTATAATATTAGTTAAAGCTAAACACAGACTGAACTCAGTGATTTTAAGAGATTCATACAAAAAAATTAGAAACCTTAAGCCGAGCAACATTTTGTTCATTAAAGTTTAGCAAAAAACGAAATAGGCTAAAACCAGAACTGCGTGTTTGTTTTTTTTTTCCTTATTTTATTTTTATCTCTTAACCTTGGAATTCAGTTTGAATTTAAAACTAAACTCCGATTGAAAAAAGAAGAAAAATGCTTTAGACCTAAGGCAGCAAAAATACTTCCAGAATCGCAAAAGCCTTTAAATGAATTTATTGTTGTTTGCAACCAGCAAAGTGTCCAAAACTGATACAAATCTTAGCACACAATAGTTCAAGCAACATTATCGTGTTTATCCTGATACAAAATAAATACATAAATACAAACGTTCTCATCTAACTGGGGAACTCGAAATACAGCTTGAATAAAAATTTATTGAATCCTAGTTCAGATACAAACTTTTTATTTGAAGGATGATTTCATTTCACAAGCTTTCAATATTTTATCTTTTCTAACAGTTGTCCTTGGCATATCTTTCCGACAGATTGTGATAGTCTGTGAAACAATTTTTTTGAGAAAATCTGACAGATAAGTTGTCAGTCAGAATGATTGAATAAGCCATATTTCATTTGAAAAAGTGTTTGACGATTTCACTTCAGTTATCCTTAGAGTAACAATTGCCTGTGTTTACACTATAGGTGTAGTAGCCTATGCCAATGTTGACGAAATTGTCTTTTAGCGAAGGAATTTATGTATAACAAAGGTTTCTTTGAAAAGTACACATGTACTTTGTACTTGAAGGTGGCAATCTTTTGGTCGTTGCGGTAGCCATTACTTTCTTTGATGGGTGACATCTGAGAGAGGAAAAAGATTAGAAATTGAATGTCTACGCTATATTTACCTTGTTTTCATATGACAGCTTGGCAGACTGATTGCACCGAGACGAAGCATGGATTCGCCTCAACCGCCTTCGTACGGCGTCGGGTTTTTCCGCTCAACTATGTACAAATGGAAAATGGCCTCTTCTTCTTGGAAATGTGGTGCTGAGGAACAGACCGCATACCACATCAACAATTGCACTATCTTCAAGCCCCTAACTGAGTGGAAGGTCTGCGTATCTTGTATGATGAAATCAAAAACTGGCTGCTCTGCAGTGGCCTTCCAGTGTAATCCAAACAAATCGTGAATCTGGAGTAGTGAAAGGATAGACACTCGGCCCCAGAAATTCATACGATGACGATAATATGGCAAGGTTGAATTTAACGTGGCCACACAAGATGGGTGGATTCTTTTTTATGCATGCTCACAGCCTTCAATATATGCTTTCAATTCTCCACAGCCTCTAGAAAGACCGGAATCTATTATTTTGCTGTGTTGATCAGAAAAAAAATTTAAAAAAATCCGATCAATCCATGAATCGTTCAATTAAATCCTATCAATGCAATACACGATGGTAACAGCCCACGTGATATCTGTCTAGAAGAGAGTTTGAGTCAAACAAACTCTGATTTCAATTAAATGCAAATAGAAAAAAAAATAGAGCAACAAGCAAGATTACAATGCTTAAAGAAATTGAACATTTGTAATGTTAAAAAAATGTTTGAATATAAGTTATTTAGTTGATAGTATACATGGAGTATAGTTTTCATACAAGTAGTATAGTTTTCTTACGGCTGAGACTGATCAAAAACAGTATTATGTTCGTAGAAATATTCTCTCATTGGTGAGTTTGATGCTGAATGATGTTTATTCTCAGAACAAAAACATTAACACTACAAAGATTAATTCAAATGGTCTTTGTGAAAGATGTTTAGAAAACTGTAGGATGCAGCTTGATAAGGAAGTAGCGATTACCGAAATGAAGTAGATTCACACGAATAGAAAGAAATTCAGAAGAGTGTACACTACAATACAGTTCAGTTCGGTTTGTTCTGTTTGCAAATAAACAAAAATATACAAAACCAAACAAACACATATGATTGGAACAATAAGGATTCCAGCGAAAGACCAAAAGGTCACCAAAGTCAGCTGCCACCCAAACATGTAAATAAAACACCAAAAAGTACAATTCAGACTTCCAGAGAATTGATATTATGATATCATGACATTACGCATTCGTTTGTAGGTATGCGTAAGTCATTTGACTGCATAGTATCATCATAACAAGAATTTGTTATTTCCCGTTAGGCCACTGATATTTCTCACACAATTCATCTTTTAAAATACAATACTACCTACAAAATTGAATTCAACTTGATCTGTTGATGAATTAGAAAATATTGCGTTGTAGTTTTCTAAAACAACTTATACGGAGTAAAACATTGCAGACTGTTGCAATATTATTTTTAATAGGCAAAATTGCAATTTCTTTAAATAACTTTCTAACATTGTGTCAATTTATGTAGCGATTTCAGTGCAGAAATTATTATATATTCTGATGCAGTACCAGCTGCAAAAATTGGACCGGTATGGTTTAGAAGGAAATACACCTTTTAATGGTATGTAGTTTTCCTTTCAATTGAGCTCCTAAATTCTTTTATTTATTTGTATATGAAAATAAATCACGCTCTTTAAGTATTTTCGAGAAAATCTAATTTAAGAGAAAACTCATTAACAACATTTTAACATTTCAAGTTAACTGGATTCTAAGAGCTTCTATTATACAAACACTCAAACATCGTTTAGTTTTGCCTAGCTCCAGCTCGTAGGCGCAATGTGCCACGCCAGGTCGGCAACAAGGCACGGCTGACTCAAGTCACGATTCAATTGAAGAATCTGCTGCTGTCAGAAACAAATCGGTCAGATCTTAGCGCACCACGACATACGAATATATAGCAAACGGTATGCGTCAATAGTTTTCGCTTTATCAAAGCAAAATATGTTTTAGTAAGACATCATCAGTTATATCAGATTATTGCATAAAGAGCAATTTAATTTTTCTGTAAAGATTTCAGTAGATTTATCTTTTTCCTTTTTGTAGATTAGGTTTGCTTTGGTAAAATATACTGTAGTGGAGCATCATCAACTATGGCAGAAAATTACATAAAAAAACAATTTATTTTAATTTTAACTTGGCTTTTATCGACCGTGTCAGCACAAACTTGGCATCAGTTTGGATCTTTTGAATATCTAATCGGAAATGAAGCCGTCAATGGCTACAACGGAGGCAATAGACGATGCTTATCATTTGGAGCAAGATTAGCTGTCGTTAACAGCCAAGCAAAGCAGCTGTTCTTGGAACAGGCTATAGGTGATATTTCAGGTATGTTTTGGCTAGTTATGTAGCCTACAGTAGCGTTGATAGGGGGTCCAGACTCCAGGGGGCACTTTTGGACACGGACTAATTTTAGAGACCCGTAACTTTTCCAAAGATTCATGATCTTGAAGAAACTACCTCGTATTCTTTGGATATAGTGTGTTTTTCTTACAAGTGTCTTCATTTGGGGCAGGAGGATCTTGTTGGTACTGGGCCCAAATTATCCTCTCAACGGCCCAGGTTATGTACCTTAGTCATAGCTTACTGAGTGGAAATTGGTCATGTTTTCAGAGCAAGTAGCCCATCTTGTAAACAATTAACTTGATGGCAGCGATGATTAATCAACTGTAATTGTTTAATTATGTGTATAACATAGGGACCACGAATTCGAAAATTGCTACGCGGAGTTTATACCTCCGTGGTCATACCGATTGTAAATGCACTACCTACTGCAACGACGTAATAAAAAAAAGCCGGTCACTGTCTGTAAAAAAGCGCTGTCTGAAGTTAGATTATAAATACAATGTACATTATCAATCTAGGAGTAAAAGTATTCTAACCCATTTAATGGAACAACGACAGTTTGTGTTAATTGATTTAGCTTTTAACTAGTTTGAACAAAAATACTGCACAGTGTTAGACTACTACTTTTCATGCCATGTTGTTAAGTTTCTTAAATATAAAGTGGAGTTATTGATAAAATAAATGCACCAAAATTTAACAACACACGGCGATCACACTGAAAGATGCTGAGTGAATTGAAGAATTTAAAAAACAAGAAAATAAATCAATTATTACAACCCCATTGCTGTTTTGCATGTTTTTCTTACGACCTGTGGTGTTTTAGCTTTTTCTTTCGGATACTACATTGCGCTCGTTCGTTTGGGAGATGATTTTATGTGGGTGGATAGGACACCATTCAGCTACAGCAACTGGGCAATCGGTCAGCCGGATAACTTTCGACAAGAGGAATATTGTGCAACTCTGGGAAACGTGATCTCCTCAACTCCTGACCGTGCAAACTTGTTCAAGTGGAGAGATGTGCCTTGTGAGATTCAAGGAAGATATATCTGCCAAAGAAAGATATGTGAGTTTTAGAGAAACAGCATTCAACAAATTTAAACTTAATTTTGAACAAGCTGTAGCGTTCAAAGAAACAAAATTTCTTTTTCTCGTTTCGGTTTCTTCACCAACAAGCCTCATCACAGACCTGCATTTTTCATTTTCACTTGTCCATCAAAATTTCATCACCTAATTTCGTTTCAAACTCATTTTCTCTGTAAACATCCATGTATCAACTTCCTTGGCCTTTTTTGTACAACAAAACAGACTGATAATACAGTGATAAACGATATTACTTTACATTATGACGATTATTTTGTTTTAATAAAACGAAACCAATTTGGAGCCCATAATAGTCTAATATTTCAAAAATTAATAATGTTTCACTTTATACCGTTACCACGTTTCAAAGCAAGCGTGTTTGGGAACTAATTTCAAAAGTTTTGGGTCAAAAATTTTATGATTCCCGATTACGTTTAATACTATTCAAGCCAACTACAACAAACAGCAGGCTTTGCCAACAAGATCTTTTAAGTCAAACAACAACAGTTCGATGCTCTACTGGTGCGGCTCACTTCAAAAACAGCTCTCTGTTTAGCGGTATCTAACAGATTACACAATTAAAGGCAACAAAAGTTCAAGTACCGAAAGGTAATTTTGTACGATTTTAAATTAACTTAAAGCGAAAAAAAGAGTGAAGTTTTATGAGATATAAAAAAATCAATTTTTTTTTTAAAGCGATCGGCAGTCAATAAAATATTACCCTCAGTGCAGCACATGAGCAACAATCAACAAACTGCGCGGTCACAAATAAAAGGAAACACAACGTAAGTCTAACGCAACAACACAGCAATCATATAAAAAAAAACGCTAAAGTTTAAATTTCAATGATGACGATTCACTTCAGGGAAGCACAAACAGGTCAATAGTGGCAACTGAATTCCAGATAAGTCATAGAAATCGTGAAATGGCGAAGAAGCTACCACTGACAGCTGGCCGGGTGGCAAGATTAGTCGATTTAACATAAGAGAAACGTTAATTTAATGTAAAGTGTATCATTTTTTTAACTATGTGTGGAATACATTACTAAAACATCTTACCATGTGCTGAAAAGTGAGATTTAAGATTTCAGGCCTTGTTCGCATTCGACATTGATTCAATGTAATGAACGCATATTAATCATTTTTGTGTATTCTTATCATTTGAACCATAGATAACTCTCTACCAAAGCTTTCTCTTATCATTTGGATAATAAAAAATTAAACTTAAGGCTTCAAAAACCTCTCAATAGATTTTAAGATATACATTAATGATTTCCTTTAATGATGATTGCTTTCCTTTTTTTTATCTACTCTATGTTGATATGCCTTTCATTCCACTTTATTTAGAATTCACTTTTATAGGTTTTCGCTTATACATATTACTTTCAAACCATAAGTATTGCTTTCAAATAATGGCTTCTTTCTTGTTGAGCCAAAATGTATCTTAGTGTAGCTTTTAGCATTCTATTGAGTGTCTTACGATACCAAAATCGAATAGGAATCGAACTCAATGGGGATCGAACCAAGAACCATCATAGTTTTGTCAATAATTGAAGACCTAAGTTGTAGAACTACTTCAGTCACATTTTGTAGAAATTGAGTTATTAACAAAATTATGTTGTGTGATGGTCAGTGCCTGTTTTCGCGCAAAATTTGATTTGGTCAGTTTCGCTGCAACAAATGCTGGTGTTTGCATAAAACTAAAAAATTTAACAACGCTGTAACAACGTTAACTTGCTTTATCCCAAAATTGATGTTTTAGACTTAAGTACATTAGTTCTTCAACTTAGGTCTTCAATAATTGTAAGCAATGTGTGTTTGGCAGCTACTGAAATGCAGCTATTTGTTTGAATTGTTTTTTCAGCACCAATAGCAAGACCAAATACACAAAATCCAATACCACGAACATTTGTGGAAACCACTCGTGGACAGCTTCCAGAAGTAATTGCAACAAATGCGACTACAACAGAAGGTAAGAGTGAAGCTATCCACAACAGGCTACAATGTGATCATCACATGGGAGGTGTTTCTTTTGAATCGAAGTTGTGTAGTTTTGTAATCTAATGAAACGTTGCCGCAAGGTTTGACCTATGCTAGACAGGACTTTTGTCTGATACACTGTAGGCTACTTATTTCATCGATAACTTCACTGCGTGTGATTAAAGAACTGAGGCAACTTTCTCATCGCACGTTTTTTTAGCATGACGTAACAAGAATCTACATTCTACACAATTGAAAACACGTATAGTTGAGTTCTAGGTATTTTACATGTTTCCTTGTGCCATTTGCTGAAAGGGTTGGAATAAAAATGAAGATAAAATCATAGAATTGCTGTTACGTATAGCTTGTGCAGTATCTCTGGATGGTTTGAATTAGAGACAGAAATTCTTCTAAGAGAAATGTAAATCCAAACCCAATTTGGAAACAAGAAACCGTGTTTTAGTGATACTGACATTTACGTCTCATTCTGCTTTCAATGGGTTTCTGTCATTGTTACATATTTCTATAAGGACGATTGCAACTTTTTAAAATGCATAACATCACAATCCGAAAACAATAATCCAAACTTTAGGCAAAACGATCTATAAAGAAATCTTATGCAACAATGCGGCCTGCAATGTATTTTGTCCAATGAAATATGACGACTTAGAGACATTACAGCTTCTGAACATCAATTGAAATGATAATAATAAGTCGTTTTTTCAAAACTTTTATGGTGTAAAATTGAACAAAATATACCTTTAAGAGCGAACTACCACAAAACGGTTAACTCAACAGTTGCGTGTAGAGGTATTAAAACATTACAGAAACGACAACACAGCTCCATTACCATGGACGTCAAGTGGTAGTAAGTATATTATTTGTGATATTTTAGCAATACTATGATGCAAACCACACAAAGACGCAGACTTGATGTGTTTTGTTAACAGAAATACAAAACTCGGAGCGTCTGAAAATAATTGTGATACCCACTGTGATCGTTGCTGGATGCTTGCTGGTCGTCTTGGTGACTTGGATAGTTTGGAAACGCAAAAGAAGGTAATGGCTTTGTACAAGGGGGAAGAGTTCTCTTTTAATAAGACCAAAACGTCCGCTCAAGGAGTTTGTCAAAAGTTGGAAATCATCAATACTTTGCTTGGTGTAGGTTAGCCTGGACAGAAAAAAGCCTTTGGGCTTCCCATTGGCTGAAAATGATGAGGATGCTCAAGTTGTGTAATTCTCATTGAGAAAAAAAAGATGTACAAATTTCACAAAACAAGTTTTAGTAGGCTATTCATGTCTTTCAGAAAAAGTAATCCATAAATGTAATTGCGATTGGTCTTACCTTTAAGTGAACAATTAGATTAGTTTAAAGTTTACCACTTTATTTAGATCCAAAAATGAAAAAGGTCAAAACTTCACAGAACCACCTGTACACCAGACAATCTGTAAGTTACAGTTTCTTTTTACCAATGAATGGTACCCTAATGATCTTGCTTTGATTCATCCAGAACGTAGTCTTTTCCTCTGACTTTTCGATAAGTTTTATTGCTTCATTTGAAATTAAATTCGGCTACTCATCTCTCTTCTCCCCCCGGCCATAAAAATGTGGATAGCATATTTTTGCACAAGTCTATGTCAAAACTATGACGCCTAAAAGGTCCAGACTGACCTGTCAGTAATATTCGCAAGTTGAGCTGGATTAGCACAACCAACTTCAATCGTCTGTTTTCCATCTACAAGTTGCTACAAATACTGCATGAAAAAGATATGAAGTTGGAGTCTTTAGGCCGAGAAATTTTTTTATTTTGTAACTAGCTGTTAAACATAGTGAGTCGGAATCCAGTATTTTGTTTTGATACTCAACCCCAGAATCACGATAACAAAGTTAATGAGAGTTATGAATTATACTCAGCGGTTACGAACAGTTTGTACGAAGACATTGATGGCAGAAGCTTTTCGCAAAGTGCGAATCAACCAACGTACGATGACGTGCCAGATGAAGGTAATTTTTTGGTTTAAATTAATGTTTTTTTTATGATAACTCATAAATGAATCAAGCGGCTTTGACAAAAAAATATGCAAAATTGCCATTGTTAAAACTTTTGTGCCTTGCAAATTAATTTTATGATATCGTATATTTTCCAAAACTTACTATGAACTTACGTATATTAATACTTTTACAGTTTATTGCAAAAAAGCAGGTTGTAGTTTTTAAAATCTATTGTGGTTAAATTAACTGTCTATGTTTTGCTTGAAAATATTGTGATACCAAGCTTTCAAATCTCCACCGAAAACTTTTGTGTTCTTACATTTTTCAAAACCAGATACTTCTGCCTACTTGACTCCGATTCCATGCAAGCCTGACGCTGAAGAAGAAACAATCAAAACAGGAGAATCCCATTACGTAGATTTGCCTTGTTTCAGGTCCGACGATGCCACCTACGCCAATATTTCTCTGAGTGGCGGACCAGTAACAAAGGATGGATATTTACCAGGAGAACATTATGACTTATTAGACAAAACTCGATAAAATCCAATGACTGTACAGCATTTCGAAAAAATACTTTAAACTTGCGTTTCTGTGACAAAATTAATGTTATTTTGATGCGATATGTTTTTTTGACTGTGAAACTCTGTTAGCTGTGGAGCTAATATCAAAACCATTAACCAGTTTTTGCAAGTAACTTCACAAAATCAAATTTTTAGCCTAAGCTTATTTTTGTAGTTCCTGTACAACCTGTTTCCACTGCATACATTGCTGAGTACGCTTTTCTCACACTACTGTATTTCATTAGATCTTCTATTATTATCGATTCTACAATATATTGATGCACAATAGTTTCGACAAACGAGATTTGACATTATTTAGTTCAAAATGTAGCTGTACTCTCACATCGAAATATGGATAAACGACAATGAATTAGCTGCCAGGAAGCAAGAAGATGATTTCCTTCTAGCAAGCAAGCTCAAAAATAGAGTCCATATTTGCTTATGTTTTATGACAAAAAGGCGCAATTTGTGTGAAGATGAGGCCAGTGGCTAATTTTCAGCATTCTTGCCCCCCTGGCCAACCTCTAGGTGGCATCATTAATTGGTAATTTTACTCTGTGACAAAGTATAACAAAAAAAACACTTGAACATTTACGAATAGCAGCAATGATAACAATTTTTGACACGTTTTTTGTCATACATTTCTGAAGTAATTTCTCATGCCGATTTTGGAAAACAAAAACGAAAAAGCAGCCTTAACCCTTAGAAGGTTGGGCTCTCTGGAGTCTTTCTCAGTTTGGGGGGGGCTGTCGATTCTTCTTATGCTTTAGGAGTGATATCTCTGTTATTTTTTAAAGCACGGTTTCAAAACTTGGGATTCACTTTGTAAAATTATTCACTCTGAGCAGTGAGCATATCCGAAAATTAAAACTATGTGGGTTTTAGAACTGCTGATATACGTTGAAATGTTGAGATGACTTATGACGTTTGGGTTATTTGGTATTTTTTGGTAGAGTAATGAAAAACATGCATTGCAATGTTGTGATTAAATTTTTTTTACATAATCTCAATTTGAATCATTTGATTAACGAGGCCAAATTAATTACTTTCATCCAGCTGGTGGGAAAATTTTGATCAATAGAATATGAAATATTTCAGAGGATGTGCTGAGAAATGCCTTATATCTCTCAATTTGTAACCTTTATTCGCTCAAAATTTCAGCTCAATAGAGGTGAATAAAAGTTAGGAAAAGTCAAGAAGTCTCATAGTCGCAGCCTCATTGGTTTTAGAGATACAAATGTTGATACAAAAAAGTTGAATTGACAGCCTCCCCCCCAACTTTCAAAGGGTTAACACAAGTCGGATGTACTCTTTTGGTAGATTACAAATCATATGGTGTCCGCTCCTTTAGCTCAGTGATTACTTGTCCGACTCAAGGTCAAGCGGCGCTGGTTCTACTCTCGGGGTGTGCACTTGAGCAACGCATTTCAGGACTACTCTCCATTCAGTAGCAATTAGTGGATGAAATAGTTCCCCGGTAACAACACTACTCACTTTGTCAATCTCTGTGACCGGGCCTGCGCCAGTGGTTTAAAGCCCGTATAAGTAGACGAAACCGCCAGGATAAAGCTGTCAAAGAAGCTTTTGCAACCCAAGAACAAAAGAAGTTTTTGCAATCCAAGAAGCTTTTGCAATTCAAGAAGCTTTTGCAATCCAAGAAGCTTTTGCAAATCAAGAAGCTTTTGCAATCCAAGGACAAAAGAAGCTTTTGCAATCCAAGAAGCTTTTGCAATTCAAGAAGCTTTCGCAATCCAAGGACAAAAATTAATCAAATAACGTTTTGGTGTTGAGTTTGTATTTTTGGAAAAAGTCTAATTCTTAAAGATGCCTTTCATAGTTCAATGTTAAGGCGAGATAGATCACCGACGCTGGTTTTCAGCGTGTTGTATGCAACAACTTGCAAAGCGTGATTCAATAAACTGTAAAGTGGCCACAGTTTATTAAAAATTGTGAAAAAATATACCTTTAGATCAGTGGTTCCCAACCTTTTTTGTTGCGTTCCTCCCTTTGCCTATTTTGGAACTATTCATTCCTCCCCATATTACTAAAAACAAAAAAGGGAGTCCTAAATTTTAGAAACCCTAGAATTTTAACTAAAATGGTTTCTCTACAATTCCCCCAGATTGTAATAGACACCATTATGTTAGGGTTCTAACACTCTTTCCTCATTCCGATCGGAAGTAAAAACTGGATCAGGGACCGCACAGCCGGCGGTCTATAAAAATTACCGGATAAGCCAGTTTTTGGTTTGGCTTCTCAAAACCATCGTGTCGATCATATTCATTCTGCGCAAGCGGAACCCAAGGTATGTGAAGGCTTTTTAGTGGCGTGTTGGCCAGTGGCGTAGCTAGAAATGTTTTTTTGGGGGGGCCAAATATTTGATGGATCGAAGAGAACGACAAAGTGTTTGATTAAAGACATCGCTACCTCATGTGCAGTGGCGTATCCTGGTGGGTTGAGCAAGGAAAGCAATAAAACTGGTGGGGGGTTAGAGCGTGCCAAAGGCACGCGTATTCTAGGGGGGTCCGGGAGCATGCTCCCCCGGAAAATTTTTGCAAAATTACACTAAAATAATGGATTATAGCGCTTTCTGGAAACACTTTTAGGGTAATATTTGTATGAAATTTATTAGCAAATAAACAGCTATTAACTTATTAAAGGTAGCTCTTGCACACGAACGGGCAATAACTGAAATTCCTCCCCTGAACTCATGAAATTCCTCCCTAGGGAGGAATTCCTCCCCGGTTGGGAACCACTGCTTTAGATTAACAAAACCTTTTCGAACACTATTTCAAGTTCTGCATGATGGTACCCCAATTATCAATGTCAATTATTTTAACTTTGGTTCAAAGTATGTATAGTATACTGTATGATGTATGGTGAGGCTGGCCTGGTCAAACGTGGTAGAAAGTAAAAAAAATTCGCTTCACATTTGCAAACAAAAATTTTATTGTTTATCGTTTTCTATCAATCCGGAGTCGGTCGTTTTTTTTTTAACAACTCCGACTCCGTACAATGACTCGCTGGTCTGGTCATTGAGGTAGAGTCGGTGGAGAATTCATTCAACGAAAGTTATCAAAGTAAGTCAATTAATTCTTCGTCGAAAACAAATCCAAGTTTTCTTTTTGCGAAACTAGGTTTCAACAAAGTGGAACTTGCTGTGAGGCAAATATAATTTCGCAAATTTTACTTCATAAAATTTGCACGAAATATCGCTTCTATAAGCTTCCTTGCTTTTTTTCGCAAACTGTTATACAATGAACTGTCGGTTGGGCAAACTGTGTCCTGATGCGCTGTGGTTTGATCAAATCATAAATCTAATAAAGGGTGAAGTTTACGATTGTGAATGGAGTTTTTGTTACCTGTAAAGAGGTACGTTTTTAAGTTGATAAGAAATGAAAAGATGTCCTTGAAATGTATTAATCAACTACCAATGTCACAAACTGAACCGTTAAGTTGAAAATTGAAAAGATCTAGCCTCGCTACTTAACAGGAATATCTTATAGAATGTAGAGTAGAGCCTTTTGAAGTTCAACATGTGCTTCAACTTTGCCACTGAAATGGTGGAGACCAATAACATAAGCAGGAGGGGGGCTTAGGCCATCAGACCCCTTGATGAAGTCAGTCATGCTGACTGACGCAACGTCAAAAATAAAGCCAGTTATTATTCTCAACATCTTGTGGTAGCTTATAGTTTGCAGTCACTAGAAGAACGCAAGATGCTACTGTATCTTATAAACACTGTAATGTTACAGTACTTTGCCTTTTTGTAATTTTCCAAGTTTGGCCCAAAATGTTGCATTTGTTGGTCGTGTTAAGCAATAACTAAAAGATGGATGTATGCATTAACGACACCTTGCGCATCATCACTTGCTGTCTCCGCCCCACACCTACGGCTTATCTGCCAACATGGCTGGCAAAGCTCCTGCTCATGTCCGTAGGGAAGAAGCCTCTCACAAACTGGCTTTGCATGCAAGACTCGACTCTCAACAGCTTCTCCACAGTCACTCCCAAAGAAATGCATGGACAGTCAGACCTCAACGCCTATCATCAAGGCGCCCATTCCATCGATATGCTACACAGCTTGTAGATAAGAACTTCAGCTGCATGGAGACATGGGCCCAGGAATGGAACGAGCTGCCACATATCCCTCCCCAGTTTTCAGTTTTACCAGCACTCTCCATCCCTCCTGGAGCAGACGTTTCAAGAAAGGCATGGGTCACATTGAACAGGATCAGATGTTACGTTGGCTGCACTGGAGCTAATCTGTTTAGGTGGGGGTTGCATAATTCGCCGATATGTGTCTGCGGAGCGGTAGAACAAACAATGCAACACATACTCCACGAATGTTTCATCTTACGGCCCCCAAGTGGAATCATTGGTATTCGACAACTGGACCCAACTACCGTATCTTGGCTGCACGAGGAGGCATTGCCAATCTAAGCTACTACAAGTCAAACGAAAGAAGAAGAAGAAGAAGAAGAGATAACTAAGCAGTAGTTGGGCATAAAAAAGAGTAGCATACCTACCCAAAATTTCTAGGCTTTATTAAATTGGAATTTACTGTCAACAAATTCTGATATTGTTAACGATTTTCAACCTCATAAAGCAGAGATAGACAATAAAGTTGAGCAGGCATTTCAAAGCTAAAGTTACAACACTGAATCAAAATGATCTTCATGGCTGTTTCGCGGACATAAAATTAAAAACCACGGCTACTAGTTTACAGACATGAGAGATGAAGCAGATGTCTTTTTGCATGCAAGTAGCATTGTAACTCTGTTGCTTCTACAAATCAAATTAGGAAAAGGAATCAGCAAATACGCTTTCTCCACTATATACTAGCAAAACCCGGCTGTTAAATATTGAGAAATTGTTAACCTTCCAGTCAAAAAGTTTGCCTACCCTTGCTTTAACAGTCCCGTACTCACTTTGGTCATTTTAAAATAAAAGTACAAGACGACTAATTTAATAGTCTGCTCATTATCGTACTGAATACAATGATAGGGCAAAGTCAATGGATCAGACTCACTCTTCTGGATAGGAGTTTGCTAAACGGTGTAAGTGAAGTTTATAGATAGATACGGAAAGTAGGAGGCGAAGAGGAGGAAAAAAGGAGAAAATGTTAAATTTTTTTTTATAAAAAAAAACAACTTAGTTGTAATGAAATAAAAAAGGACCGTAAAAGATAGAAACGTATTGTCAAGAGGGGAGCAACACTCCTGTCGAGTAGCAAAGAAATTTAAACGTCACAGCGCATCGGATATCATGAATCTGTCATCGGATTTTTGGATACCATTGGCCTTACAAATTCTCACACAGAAACTCTACAGAGGCCGCAACAATTGTAGTGCACCACATAGACCGTTCCCATGCAAGCGAGCGACAAGAATGTTGGAAGGTTTTTTTTTTTTTCTCTAAAAATGCACAAAACGTTGCTAAAACAAGGTTAAATTTTTCAAATTTTCCAAGAGCAAGCCCGTAGACCCCCTACTAAGCTATTTTCTATTTCCGACAGCGACTGTTGCATGGCCTATTTTAGCTTATGACTTTGCATTGTCAGAATCGCTGACACCCTTCGTCCATTTTTTTTTATACTGTATCCGCTTCTGCCTACGCATGACCGCATCGTATCAAATTCATTTTGGAAGAAAAACAATTCTTAAAGAGTAAAAAATTGCATAGATAGTGACTGACAGTTCTATAAATAATGATTCTAAAACCAATTGCCATTTTCGATGCTCTCTTTTCTCGGTAATTTCGTTTTTGTTTTTCCGCAGATCTCATTTTGTGCTAAATATACATGCATGTATGTAGCCTACACGTATTCTTGCGTGTATTTATTTTACTAGAAATGATTTTACAAGAATGGCAAAGAGCGTGCCATAAGATTTATTATAATATTAAAACTGTTGGAAAGTGATTGGAAGCATGTTAGCAACTAAGTTTTCAAATGTTGATTTAAATGTTAAGCTCTTTTGAAGAATTCTAGTTGCAGACAAACGTGACAGATCCACTATTAAATCAGGTGTGCTGCTACAAAGACAAGCGTTTATATGTCTCAAATTACTGCTGCCATTTTTGCTTGTTTGGTGGTGCTGATTCAAGCATCTGCAGAAGTGTGGTGTCCCTTTGGGGAAAATGAGTATTTGGTATCTCAATTTACTGTCAGGACCTATGATGGAGCTTACCAGCGTTGTGCAGAGAAAGGCTCTCAGCTTGCAGTGGTTGACAGTGCAGAAATACAAGACTTACTACAAGAAAATATCGGAAGCGCAATATCAGGTAAATCGCATAGAATTATTTTAAGTACTGGTACATTAATTTTTTTTTAATTGCTTGTGTAAACATCTATTTTCCAAAGAAATGTTATGTTTATTGTTTGATTTACACAGCTTCGAGTTCTAATGTTATTATCGGTTGACTGTTAAAGCTTGTCATCCCGATTGGCATGGCTTGTCAGGAGACTAACGTTTACTCTTGTTCTGTTGTTTCATTTTGTTCATGTTTATAAAGTTGTTTAGTTTATGTTGATTGTCTATGAAGCTGCAGTGGCAGTGGTTTCAAGACCAGTCCAATTTACAAGAAAACTGTTTCGTTATAATAACTCCTGTACACAATAAGCATTTGTTTTGTCAGTTACAACTAAACCCAGATAAATCGTGTAATTAGTTTTTTATTCTAGATGGTGTTATTTTTCTGTGTCTTTTCATTGTTGGTGCTACAGTAGGCTACGTCACATTTCAACTTTTGTATTTTTGTCTTGCAAAGTTTTTTGTAAATGTCCTATGTTTACCTCTGTAGATAGGTACCAGAACTTTAGACAACCCAAAATGATGTGAAAGTAATGACAATAAAAATCATTTTATTTTTTAATCTTTATTTTCATCGGTTACTGGTTATATTACTGTAACTTTTCTGTAGAGTCTAGATAGCTCAATCGATGAGCATTTGGCAGTGTAAACAAAAAAATGACAAGGTCAAACAACTATGTAACTATCATTTATTAGCCGTCCAGCAGCACAGTACAATAGCAGCTTTCAAAGATGCTAAAGCGTCAAGTCAAATGTTGCAGCAAACGTGTCGACTAATCACTAAACTGAACTGGAAACTGGCAAAAAAAACTGAAAGAAATTAACTAGTGTTATGTGAGGCTAGCGTATGTCGGATACCCGCCATGGGTACTTGGCAATCTTTCTCAAGTAGCAGAGAACGCGGCCCCAGTATGGGACCCATGCATCTTCTATACCAACCTCGAAAATCTTCAAAGGACGCAAATTAGTGAGGCAAGAATTATGACAACTACCTCTGTTCCATTCCCACTGAGTATGCTCTTCATGACTCACCTTCCCTTTTCGCCTCTAGCTTCTAACGTCTCTCCATGCGTGAAACCGATGACTGGCCACCTCCTCTTTCGACAACCGACGTTACTCCAACGTTAACGTTTTCATAAACGTGCTGTTAAACGCCTAAAACGCTGAACATCTTCGTTTCACCTTCTTTAAAACTTTAAATTATCCGTTGGAAGAAGCCCCAATGTCAAAGAGTAACCTTCCTGACTTTGCGTGTTTTTGATGCGGTCACCACCGTGTTCTATAACCTATGAAGATGTTTACGTCAGACGGAGAAGAGCAACGACAATCGATGTCGTCTGTGTGACGAGGAAAAAGAGTCAACAGAACATCTTGGGTTTCGGTACCCAGCACTGATAACGTAGAGTCCACTGATGACACAGTAGAGGCAGTATCCACAACTGGGATAATCCTTTCGAAACAATAGAAACAACAACAGCTTTCTGGTTACACAATTAGTCTTCTTCGTTTAAGCTTCTAGAGCTAAAGGTCCATGCTTTCACCTCCTATGGTTCACGTTCTCCATACTACACTGGAAGGCTACTAGAGAGCAACTAGTGCTTGGTTCCATGATCCAAGACACGCAAACTGTCCACTCCATTAGGTGGGTTTAAGATAGTGGAATCGTTGATGATGTGATCTGCAGTCTGATTCTCAGCATCACATTCACAAGAAGAGGAAGATGCTATTCCCCATTGATGCATGATTGAGTTGAGAATTCAAAATTAGTCAAAAACTGGCGACGCAGTAGGTCTTTAACAACAAGCAGAAACATCACCCTTTCAATCTTAATAGCAAAGCGAACCTCGGGGTTCCAAGCAGTGACGTCGCCAGAAAGACAAACTTTAGGGATGTAAAAAGTTTCTTTAAAATATAGCTACAGAATGCAGCCAAACATTAATGAAACATCATTCTTTATAGGTACATGTAATACAATGTCATTAAAACGTTGTAATTGCATTAAAAACCTATTTTAGAGGGACAAGAGAAAAATTTTGGGGGTGATTGCTTCCCAACTGCCCTTGGCTACGTCCCTAGTTCCAAGCCACGCAAAAAAACTTGGTTTAGTTTATGAAGCGGTTTTGTTTTTCCGAGCATAAATGTTCTTCTAATTAAGGAATTTTTAGTTTATTTTACATTTTGCCTTTTATTATGCAAGAGCTGTTCTTCATTTTAATGCTTGTGATAGCAGCTGAAAGTTTTAATTTCAATTACAATACCGTATATTTTATTTTCAGCATATCCCCATAGATTTTATATTGGACTAAGACGTGCGGGTAATACTTTCGCTTGGCTGGATAATACCTCAATCTCTTATCAAAACTGGGCATGTTACCAACCTGACAACTCGGAGAATAACGAAGACTGTGTGACCTTAGGTTTAGAGCCAGGGATACAAAATACTGGTCTGTTTCAATGGCAAGCCACAAACTGTATCACAACTAATGCAAAGTATATCTGTCAACGACAAAGAAACTCAAGCGCTGTCGTGTCTCGAGATTGTCCAGTTGACACAAGTAAAAGAGAAAGTCAAACACCAGTCATATGCCCTACCACTACAACTGCAAGAACCACTCTTTCTACAACCACCACATCAACCATGCCTACAAGATCCACCACACTAAAAGAGACCAGTGCATCGAATACAGCAACAAACCGGGAGCGTATGAACAATCTTAATAGAACAAATGTCCTTGCTACACTACCTGTCTTACAAGGCACAACAATCGAATTCGGAAAGGAAGTGACACCACTCGATAACACAGTAGAAGAAAATAAAGAAAGCAAAGGTAAATTTTGGTAAAGTAAAAAATTAATATTGACATTTGTGATATGTTGAGAATATGTGACATTTCGTATAAGCCACAATTATTCCTGTGTGTTTTTTTCTCTGCTTAGCTTTTTGCTTGGCATTAAACACCTTATGTAGTATTAATAGTATTTATTGTTTACAATACATCTCAAAAAGTCTAGCCCAATACAAACCGATGCGCTTATGCAGTAAATTGGATTAACCAGCAATATATCTTGGAGTATTATCAGCAGAGAGCACTCTCAACGACTAACGGTATTTTTTGTGGTGTCACATTTACTAGGCTACAACAGGGAGGCCATGCGCTCATTTGTTCATGAAGGATGTATGATTAAGTCAAGCCCCCCATTTTCCATAGAGCATTCAATAGTTAAAGTATGGTAAAGTAATAGTAGACAAATGTTTTATTTCTGTTTGAGAAAATCAGTTTTAAATTACTTTTACAGCAAACACAAACACACCATAAAGATTACATACATCATTCAAATATCAGAAACGTCTTAAGTTCTAGGTAACATTCGATAAAATTTGAAACTAGAGCTCCAATATTTACTGAACTTAGTATTTTTCAAATTTTTTTTTTTTTTTATGTCACTTTTAGTTTGCCAAACCTTTTCCTATTTGTCTGATAAGCAGAACTTATTGACAACAACTTTTCTAAAACTAAGCCTAGCTAGTTTTTTTTTTACTCTACTTCGTGATAGTTATATAAATATAAGTACAAAAATTAAAATAAGTATATAATTTTGCTTTCAACATTTATTTTCAGATTCTGACATGGATCAATATCTTTTAACCATTTTAGTTTCTGCTATAGTTGTGGCCATAGTATTGGCTACCATCATAGTCATCGTGGTGAAGTACTTGAATAGAAGAAAATCGTAAGTATGTCTATTTTTCGCACGCATTTTGCTAAAGCAATCAATTTCATGATAGATCAGATTGAAATTGGTCCAAGAAAATTTTGAGTTTGAAAGTAAAATTCTCCGAGGTCTAATAATTTAACTTTAACACTAACATTTGTACCAAACTTTACTTTACAACTTTGTATTTTTACATCTACTGTATATATTATGTTAAACCTTTGTGCCTTTGTTTCCAAGAATTCGAGAAAACCTTTTTGAAAATTTGTTTTTGGGGTTTTATTTATGTAATTGTCTTAGCTCGGGTCCTTTAATTGATTCAGATCTATAGCCACTGAATGCCAATCTTGAGTTATTGCTGTCACTGTGATGAA
The DNA here is from genome assembly GCF_918807975.1 of Aplidium turbinatum. Taxonomy (NCBI): domain Eukaryota; kingdom Metazoa; phylum Chordata; class Ascidiacea; order Aplousobranchia; family Polyclinidae; genus Aplidium; species Aplidium turbinatum. The sequence goes on along the minus strand of NC_137484.1, from coordinate 18,760,718 downwards.
ATTGGTAGATTTTGAATTAATTTTTGTTACTCAAGTTTTTGCCGAATATTGTAAATTGGTGTTATTCAGACTGTGCATTGTTTAAAAGCATAGAGGCATATGCGAGGTCTAAAGTATTTTTGTTTAATTAAGCCATGTATTGCACTGCAATAAACAACGGTTTTCTTTCTTTTTCTTTCTTGTTTGGACTTTACATATATTCTCAACCAACAATGTAAATGCTGAAGTTGCATTTTTCAATTGTTACAAACGAGGTCAGCCATAAAATTCAACACTAAATCTATCAATTCTGCTGAGCTCTATCCTCTACGTTCGCAGAGCTTTTGTTGTTATCTATTGTCATGCTGTTCATTTTTGCAATAAGCTAAAGTCACTTTAAAAAAAATTGAAAACAAGTTTGCAAAGATGGCTTTGGTACTTTAACCCTATTAAGACTGGGGCTGACATAATGTGCCTGCGCCAATTTCAAAGATAGCTTTGGTACTTTAAATAAACCACAGTACATTATAATGGAAAATACATTTTACTTTTAGAGCAGGAAGTGAATTGCCACCCAAAGGGATTCGGCAAACCAGTACAAGTTCTGACAAAGGTAATTTTACAAGTGGAATTTTTGTATTAAATTCACACACAACAAAATCGAATTTAGCCTAATTCTTTCAAGGAAGTTTGAAATTAAGTAGTTTAATTTAACCGGTTTGTCAATAAGTTTTCAATAAGTGCAATAATAATAGTTGTAGTTGTAATGCCTAATTTTTGTATTCAAGCTTTGACTTCAGCAATCAGAGGGATTGAAAAAGCGGCATCAAATTCATCTAACGACGATTTTTAGTTATGGTTTTGGGCACATAAAATTTTTAAATCCACTGGCAAAGTTTCGAAAACCTTTTAACGGATCTAGTCCGTTTAGTAACTAACTAACTGATTAACGCTTACGCTTTTCTTTTAATCATTTCTAGAATCTCCAACTCATTCTATTCAACTCATCGATGAAACAACGAAAGAAAACCAGAAAGTCAATACAGAAAACATCACAGCTGCTGTTCCTAAGCAGAATGGAGGTATTCCTGCCTCTAATGTAACATTTAATTAAACAATAAATTCTATCAATACTACAAAAAGTACTCAATGCCAAGGAAAGCGAATTAACATTAAGTAACATTAATAACATTTACTTAAACATTTATTGTAAGGTTGTGGTTGCGTGGTACAGAACTACTGTATTAATCTCTGGAACATGTAGCTTCCTTGTAGTCAATCAACCAATCAGCTTATTAGCCTATTTGTCATTAATGCGTCTGAAACAAAAAAGGCCTACTATACAACCTACAATAGTCGAAATACCAGCACGTCAATGAATGAGAAATGATGGCAAAATCTCCTTGACAGGTTTAAGACATGCCTAAATAGAAGTTTATGTAGAAGATGTATGTTTGTAGCTAACACGGCCACAAAACCCCAATAGTTTTGACTGGATCGTAAATAGGGTTGCACACTTAGAAAAATGAAAAAAATAAAACCTTTTTCTTAACTTTCTATTTGATTCAGTTTCTGAATTCGTTTATATTATTGACAAACTGACAAACTTCACCTTCAACATAGTCGCTAGGTGAAACAACTGCATTTTGCTCAATAGAATTATATTTGACCTCATACATGATTACAATATCATGACCCAGACGAGAAAATCCGTCGTTTTTACATTGATTCAACGCCTACAGACGTGGAATCAATGCAAAATGACGGAATTTGCTAGCTGGGACTTTGCCAGTAGCAGTCTACAGTGGAATGCTTAGTACTCCTAATCGCTTTTATGAAGTTACAATGTTTATTGCTTGAACTATATTCTGTTGATAAATTTAATATTTAACAATTGTATTTTGTTTAGATGTAGATAAAATTGCTGTATGTTATTCTTGAAGAGGACATCATGTGATGTCGTAAACGTTTGATGTGAAATTTCTTTCAGTGTAGTTTTTGTTTTCTGTAAATGTTAAAATAAATGTAAATACATTAGGTTAAACCTGATTACGTTACTCGGATTCGTATAGCCTACTTTTGGTACAAGACAAACTCTCTACTAAAGCTCTATCATTATTTCATCCATTAAATTATTTTCCTTAAGTCAACTTCTCCCCTTCCTCAAGTAAGAAGTTGATTTATAAGATATTTCAAATCAAACATTTTAAAACCTCAATCAGGTCACTACTGTCACTATTCATCAGCTATTGCTTAAAAATTCTTTTTTTCAAAGGAGAAACCACGAAGCCTTTGTACACAAAAGTGATAAAGAAGACCACTGCACAAAAACAAAAGCCAATCATACTGGTGTCACTTGACCACGAACAACCAGGTATCTTACATCTATACGACTTACTTATTTAGCATCATCAGTCGCCATCAACCGCTTGCAGACGATCGCGCAATAACATGGGTTCACGCTTCATAAATTTTGATTCGATGCAAGTTCACTTAGTGTCTTCAAATCGAGCGCCATTCATGCTTTAATTCATCCTGCCCTATTTTCTTCATCTTTTTATGTAATTTATTTGCAATAAATGGCAAGTTAGTAGATATAATTTGTAACACATAAAAGAGTTGTTCATTTTACTTAGACTGGAAGAACGTGCCATTCATTTAAACATAAATCTGTTGATTTAATCGTCTGTGAACTAGTCTAGAATTATATTTAACGAGTAAATATAATGACATAGGTTATATTGGTACCGTAGTTTTTTCATGTCATCTTACAATACTGGATGCTCATACTGTAGAACATTACTTTATTTAACATTTATTATTACATTTGATTTTTTAGGTTGAAAGATGTTGAATATCTATAATAATTTAGCTTTAGAGTTAACGGTTATTCCCTCTTGATTTTTGCTTAATCTACAAATCTATTTTTCTATCACATCCACGTTCATATGTTACAGTGAAGACGACGCCTCCTTACACGAAAATCAATAAGCAAAGAAACAACCAACGTAATACAGAAGTGTATTCAAAATTGAACTTGCAGCAAGAAGTTGAGGAAGGGGCATACGTGACACTAACGGCGGCAGGGATAAGTGCTGCAAATGTGTATGACACGCTCAACAAATCACGATGAAGTCCTCAAGAAACACTGCAAGAATCTTTGAAACGTAAAAGCACATGTTTAGCGATCAACTCAAAAACACCATGTGTCATCTGTATTGCGATTTTACAGTATTTTGTATGTAAAGTGAAGAGATGCTGCAAAGCAGTAGGCTAACGGGAATGCTGGGATTGATTAATTTGAAGTCATCTCACTTGTGTCTCAACCCCATATAAAATATTTTTACAAGAGTATTTATTAGTTGCTAAATCATCGCAATTCGTTTCTATATGTTTTAAGCTTAAACCCTTCCAATATCAAACCGTGCAACAACACAGCAGAGAATAGGATCATGCTACTGTATGACACTGTCATAAAATACAGCTAATGTATAATTTTATCCTGGAATGTTTTTACAAGCATCGAAGTATTATTCAAAGCCTCTACAAGTATACGAAACTGCCAGGATTAAGCTCTGCAAGAAGCTTTCCCAGTCCGAGGAAAAAGATTCAATCAATCAAGTGCTTTACTTTGAGTTGGTTCTGCTGTTTCAGTTAGGCCTCTTACATTTTATTTTTGCCCCTGGTGATATCGCATTGTAATGACAGATGCAAAACATCAGACAACTGGAAGTAGCAAAAGACTAGCAATCGTGCAGTCAGTTGCTTTCATTTTCGGCACACTAGCAGTGTCTTGCAACGGCACAGTCACACGTTCTCAAACCGACAACCTTTTGAGCATTATGCAGGCACCACTCAGCTCCACACCAAGCATGCAAAGTGTGGTAGGGATAAGGCTTTGTTCATTAAAATATCGAAGTGCAAGCTGGGCTACAGAAACGTGAAAATAGCTCTAAAACGTAAAAGAACTAACCTGTTGTCAGCAACCAAAGAATCTTAGCGATTAAATCATCATTCAAAATCAACGCTTATGTTTTCGTAATCAGTTTCAAAACACTTTTAAATCTCATACAGAAGAATAAGTGCAGACAGAGCTTTGTTTCGATTCTCTGGGTCTCATCCGTACAGTGATAACTGGAATACAACTCATCCTGTTCATTTCAGAAAACTGGGGCTTTTGACATTTACAACTATCCTGTTTATTATGCAATGTGCTGTAATTTAGCCAATCTTGAGTTTCATGACAAATAGAACAGAGACCTACTGTAGTTGATTGTTTGGAAATAAACAGTTTTAGTGTTTATTTGTTTAATCAATAATATTATAAGCTGTATGCTATTGAACAATTTGTGGTCACTTCCGTCGACATCGTCAACAATGGGTCCGTTTTCCAGTAGGACAACATATTGATGTTGGTGAAGAATGTGACTTGAAGTCCTTATCTCTGATGAAATTGTTGAGGGCAAAACTGTATAATGTAGGCTAAAGTAGGCATGTCAAACTGGCACAATTTCCCATTGCAGCTCGCCAAAGCATCGAAGCATTATTAATGTTAAAATTATTAGTAGTAAGGGAATCTGTGTAATTTGGTACCATGTGTAGTTCGACCAAGTCCAATAATTTTTTCACTGACTTATCAAAGTAACCGTTAGAGGACGTGGTTGGTTCAACTTCTCCTTTCTGGCCTAAGCTTCCATCAAATGTAACAAGTCATACTTTTCGTTGGTTGGTGTCCTTGAGCTTGTTCAAATATAATCAGGTTTACAAATCCAAAAACCAAACAGAACTTGAAGCTTTACTACAAAACGAAGGAAATACTAAACGCATACATTGAAAATTTGATATTTAATGCTTTCTGTAGGCTAATGATGACAGTAGGTTAGTCATATAAAAATAGTCGACAACCAGCAAAAATTAAATTATTGATGTTAGCTGATTAATATTTCAAACAGTTCATATCCCAACATAGCAAACGATAACGTAGACCATTTGATCGTATGGGGCCCACATCAGTGATCAATCTTCCCCAAAATGAATTTCATCCTCAAACATATCGTCTGGAAATCGAGAAAGTTGTAAAACTAAGCAAAGATTTAAGCAGGTAAACAGCGAAATTCCAAGACCAAGGTGGGTTATTCTCTTTTGACACTCGATACGTTATACCTTTAAAAACTTCCTTTCCTGAGCATCTTTTATTTCACAACTTTTCCACGCTTCCGGAAGTGAACCATAAACTGGCCGCATAAGAAAATAGTTGGAACTTTAGTTTAAACATATCGCCGCGTTAAACCTGAAATCCTTTTTACAATAAAAGACACTCCAAAATATTTTTATTCATTTTCCAAAATTATAGAGCAAGTACAACGAAGCTTTTCAATTTTGGAAAAAATACGAGTTTTCTACATTTTTAATATGTTAGTAACCTAGGCTGAATTCAGTCGTAAAAATTTATTTCAATGAGAAAAGAACGAAAATCAGGCAGACGCATTACGTGCAAAAATTACATGACGCCACGTGCGTTTAAGCAACACTTCATATATGCAATACCGTACTGTAGTATAACAAAAAGCATTAGGTTAAAATTGCGACGCGGCAGTCTGCCTTGAAAAAGTTATTTAAAATGTACGCGATGTAGAATCTTCAAAAATACAATCTTCAGATTAACTAAACAGCTCAACACAAAGAGGCACAATGCAAAGCAGAAAATGCTCAATTCAGCATTTCTTGACATCAAAACAACTAATATATAAGCTACGCAATTTGTACTAAGAAAACATGCACAAGATTAATGTAGGCTATATGCTACTCCAGGTTCGGCAATTAACGACCAAAAGGTGAACAGCGATGTTGAAACACTGCTGTGTGTACTCGCTGCTCCATAACGAATCTCGGTTCAGCAGGCCATAGCCCTAACAGCCGTAGGCATTTCTCTTTAGAAGAGCGTACCCAACTGTTCAAAAACATGAGGGAAATCAAGGGCTATATAGGCCAAGGGACGCCATTCTGCAACGGCATGCCTTTAATTGTCTTGCTAAAAAATACAGATACATGCTCTTGAGCGGTGTCGAATCGGCACCCTTCGAACATCGAACCAAGGATCTCGCCACTCGACTATGCAGCCAGAATCTATGTAGCCTATGTTGTATACATGTACATACATGTAGGGCATGTTTGGTTAGACTTAGAAAAGCACTTTATTCGGCAAGCCTAAAAGGAACTTCTGAAATGTGGGCTGGTAAATTTTAAAAAGCCTTGCAGAAGATTAAAATCAATTTATTTATGTTGGCTTATGTGTTACTTATCAAATAATGCGGAATGGTGAGTCGTTCCTAATAGCATCAACTTAAAGCAAAAACTCTCGTTGCGAGTTGCAGTTTCAGACGAATGAAGAAAAACGATGACCAATAAATATAAAGCATAAAATCCCAATACCTCTGCTTGTAAGCATTAGGTGATAAAACTGATAAGGATTAATTTATTAGAAAAATATGAAAAAACTGTCACTTTTTGCAAATATTTGAAATATTCAATATCAACATGGGCTTCTGACATTATCAACATATTTGAAATATTCGATTAAAACAGGGCTTCTTTTCAAAATAACTTATATCTAAAAAAAAATATATAATGGAAAATGTTGTCGACCTGGTTTGTAAAACCACCCCCTGCAAAAGTTGGAACGGTAATGACGACATGCTTCCAATATTGTATCCGAAAAACACTAAATTATACTTTTACATTTCACAATCATAACATTGTCTCCGCCGACATGAGATAATGCTTTGAAGTGACCACTCAGCACCATTTTGACATGCAAAAACACTGAAGTAGCTTATTATAATTATTCTTAAGCGATCGGGCAAACCACCACTGGAATTTTAGAATGGTGAATTACATAATCGCTAACGGAACCTAAAATTGTTCGTCTGATGCCGCCCAAGCCTCTTGATCCCACCACGATGACGTCACAATGTTGATTTTCCGCTACAGCGATGATTCTTTCTCCAGGCTTTTCCTGGCCGATTTGAAAAAAGGATTTGTGTTTTGTCTGAAAGGTGAACATAGAAGTTTTAGACTAGAATAAATCATTTAAAGATATCTTGTATGAACTCCGGGGTGTTTATATCGCAACAAAATTTATTCCGAGCGCTTCAATTCCAAAGTCTGTAGGTACATGCGTTCTTGCAAAACTTTTAGTAAATAAAAACAATAACTGGCTATCTTTTAAAATTACAGTATTCATGTGGACGTGAGCATGGTATAGTAAGGTAGACTAAGTAAAAATCTGTTTAGAGAGCATACAAAAATGAAACTTATTCTTTGGTTTTGCATATAACTGTTTCGAAAAAGTGTAAAAAAAGTACAAACTCATATTCTCATGCTAACAATTTATGAAATCGAAACACTTGCTTCCTTATCTTGTTCAAAATAAAAAACTTTATACCTCACACGCACAAAACAATTAGCCTATAACCACTTGGCTTTGCTTGTTGTGATAATAATAATAATAATGTTATGGTTTTATTTATTGTCGCTCTACAACAGCTAAGGTCTTTTAGCGACAGGGCTCATTTTTAATTTGTATCAGGTTTACGATGTTATCACATTATTACCCGACTCATTCTCACTGCGCTATGCAGGATAGAACATAATCGGTACCGTTTTTAAAGTCTTCGGTTTGACCCGACCTGGAATCGATCTCAGATCTACCAGCACCAGAGCCGAAGGCGAAACCACTCGGCCACTGAGCTGGTTTGCTTGTTGTGAAAACAATTTGTTTCGCAATTCCTTTAAATCTACTAGACACTATGGTTCAAGAAAAATCCAATCTAAATGGTTTATATGCCTTTGTCGCTAGCTGCACTGTTTAAAGGTATTGCAGGCGATCAAGATGCAGAATTGTAGATTTCAACAATTGAATAAAGTGGTCTTTTTTACTTTGGCTATAATTTCTTTGATGAGTATTGTCTGCTTGTATTGGCTTTTGTAAACATAAATCAGCACGAACTACGCAGGAATTTCTATAGATGAGCACTGGCTCGCTCACAACAGCAAACAACCGTGTAGTTGTGCGATGCGGATGTAATTATTGCGTGACGCTATCGCTTCCAGAAGAAGCAATGAATTTCGAAGCATGGGCTGGCTGTATGTATTAATAGTAATGTTTAAAAAGCATGACTAAGTAATTTTTTATCTTTCAAATCGCAAACAGAGTCAGTTTATCTTTTGTTGTTGCATGACTAAAGGTAGCCTACTTTGAGTGGTTGTTAGTTAGAATTTTTTTCAAAAATGTGTAGTTCAACCAACACAGAATATTTAGCCGTACCACGTGTTGCTAGTTTGCAATATTGGAGTATAAAAAGGGGCCAATTGAAACTATTTTTGTTTCATTTTTTCAAAATTTTTATCCTACTCAACCCAAAGTCATGTACTTTCCAAAAATCTATGTTGCATATGTGCAGCATAGGGCACTACGGGGTTAAAACTCTATTCATCTAAAACGACACTCCAAGTCCAAACTAACCCCGTTAACAACAACAATGTAAACATCGAAAATACAAGTTGAGGTCGGTAAAGGAAAATAAACTTTGTGTAAGTCTATACCAGAACTTGCCTTAGTTTCCGAACATTTCATGTCATACTTGTCTTGAAGCAATTTCATCCGTTCGATGCTTTCTTCTATTATTTTTCTTATTTGATCACTTGGAAACGCTATACCTTCCACTACAAGAAATATTCAATGATGACAAGGTTGCTTTCTTTTCAGTTTTAAAAGCCTACTTCTGGGGTTTGTACATAATAGTCTGCTCAGCTCTGACAACGGAGGGAAATCGTCATCCAAGCAAAATTGTAGCTGCTGTTACTAAAGTGACTGACAAATGACAGCATCCTGACGTCAAATCAAAAGTGAAGAGTTTTTTTCACACGACTCTTGAACTGATGAGGATGTTGGCCATTTGTATGAAGATTGAAGATGGTCAAAAACTTTTTACCATTTTTTTACACAAAACTTTAGCACAAGTCTTTGACGTGTCAATGCGGAGAAGTGTCCATAACAGGAATGAGTGAGAAATAATTTTATTTACCAATGAGATTCCACAACAGTTCGCAATAAGGATACATCACAATAACATACAATTTACAAACATAGACAAACGTTTAATTACACTTAGTGAATGGACAATTCAATCTGATTAGCTAGGAGCAACGAAAGACAAGATGGTTTGAGTGGAAGATAATAGGTTGGGTCGTATCTGTGGGTTGGCTGAAAGCTATATAATGTTTTATAAAAACAAAATGACAACGTTATGATATTCAAAAATTGCTCGCCTGCCTGTAAAGTGCATGGTTGGTAGTTTAGGCTGATCGCTGGCATGGACGACCACCAGTTCATTCGAAGCCTTGTGTAAGTGATGCAAGTACCCTGAAAGCAAAATAAATCGGGCAGCTTGAAAAGTTGTATGTTTTTCACCAACGGTATGTGGTTTGTTTTTGACGGTTTTTGACCAACAGTATGTGATTGGCATTACAAATATGTTCGTTTCGCCTTTTCAAATCTTTCAAACTAGGATTTTTAGCAAAAGGATAATCAAAATTCGCAACCTTGAATAGTTCAAATCTTGAACTCTGTAAAACGTCTAAGGTTTTCTAGGCAATGCAGAAGTAGAGTATCATACTTAGCTTGCTACAAGTGGTCTGTTTATTTTCCAAAACAGTGAAGTTGTTTGAAATATTTGGTTATGTTTGCAAAGATACAGTCGTTGTTAATTAAAAAAAAAACAATCGAATTTTTTTTAAAACTTCAATCTAAAAATAATTGTCAGTAAGCTATAGAAATAGAATGGATTTGACCGAATATAGATTTAAATTCATAACAGACTTGGATAAAGAATATGGATTTAATAGATTTAGCTTTTTATATGCTGTGTGACGCTGACAAAAAGTCACGTGGAACCCAACTACTTTGAGAACTTTAAAAACAAACAGTTTCTTTTGTGAGAAAACTTCAGTCAATTGCTAACAGCTGGAAACGTGTCATTACTTCACCACAATCTATATTCGTCTTTCCTAAGATCAAAAGATGACAATTAATTGATGGGTGTGAAAGATTGCACGGTATTTAGCCTACCTTGTTCTTGTAACCGGTACGAACAGTCAAGAATACAACTTTGCTGCTGAATTTGGCTCAACATCAAATGCATTAAACACTTACAAAATTGAGAGACATCAGATGCATTATGGCTAATGAAGCCAATTTAAAGCTATGTTGAACAAAAGGTGAATCGCTTACAGTCAAATGCCTTTTCAGCGACGATGCTCCCATCCACAGCAACTAACACTTTCATCTTGATTTGGTTGACCACAAATTTGGAAATCTGCCACTTTCAGTTAACAGTATAATCAAAAGTAAACGTTTGAAACAGTGCTATTTTTCAGCGCGTGAAAGCAAATGATTGAGCTAATCGCATGTTCTGCAAGAAGATTCAATGAATGTGAAATCAGGTGAATAACCTTGTAAACGTACAGTATTTCATAACTCTTTCAATGCAGGTTGTTGATTTTCAAACGCAAGAAAAACTTGACCATAATGTCGAAAATACAGAGATCGGCTGTGAATTGATAATTTTGTGATAAACATAAAGTGATGAAGCACAGAAAAGCGAGGGATCACAGACAAAATAAAACTACACTGACGTTTATGCAACGTTAAAAAACCTTGCACAAATGTACGTTTAAAATACCTCATGAATACAAGTCTCAGCAGAAAAACAACTAAACTGGCAGCCTTTCTAAATAATAATTGAAAGCAACAACGATAGCATATTTTACACTCGAAAAAAATACTATGATTTCAACATATTCTCATCTAAAAATTTTCAAAAATGTTGTCAGTTCATTGCCCTTGTTTGCATAACAAAACTACCAAAACATAAAAGCAACAAAGCAAGAACTGTTCCTGTACTTTCTCCGCTTTTTATACGCATCAAGCTGTAGTTAAAACCGATATACAAATGGCAAAATTACTTGCAATTGCCCTTTTGAGACAAAGTATCATCAACGTTAAGAATCCTATTTGACGGCTCTTGCATGGCTATTTGCTACAACAAGTCATGGGTTGATTGCTCAGTTAGTTACGAATTTTATTGAATCGTGCTTTAATGCCACATCGACGAAGCAACTCGCCTAGGTTACTTTTGTTTGACTGTGAAGTTCATATCTAAAACTATTTATTGATTGGTTAAACGTTTTCGCCTGCTTACGTAGATTTTTGGCAATATTCAGTGGAGCATGAAAAAAAAACTTTCAAATGCACACACAACTATAATTTAAACTCACAACAACATCTGTATGCTATACATCATCTCATTGACAATTCTTTCTTTTTCTTTGACCTGCATTTAATGCTGTCCGTGGAAACCAAAGAAAAATACACTAAACGAAAAAAAAACATTTGAAGAATGCAGAACTAAAAAAAGAACTTACGAGCAGCGAGGAAATTTTCTAAATATCTTTTCAGATTTTTTTAAACTATCGTCCGTAGACTATGTAATATAATTAACGCTATAGATACTAAAGACAAACTTTCGTTTTGAAAGAGATCGTGACAATGCATGTCTTGCGCAACTTTTGTCAACACCAAAATAAACCAAGTTTGTAGAAATAATCATCACAATAAAATTAAAACTAATTTTAGTATAAATGTCTTCATGCAAGTGACGTGACTTAAAGCGTCTAAGCTAAATTATGCAATTACAACTTAACCATTTGTCCTAAACTTGATATCGGCTAATCTAAACTGCTTTTCTTTTGTGAAAAAAAAACGCGCAGCTACATTCTTGTGCTTTGACAAGCATTGCACATACTTTATTGTATCAGCACTGAATCTTTACCTAAATAGTAATTTTGCAGGTGCTTGCGAGATTACAAAATTATTTTTTCTCTATGAGCATTTAAAAGTTTTGATATATCTCAGTAGAAACACTATTACAACCAGCCCAATAAATTCTAACTTTTTATTTAAATGTTTGTCTTCAAAAGATTACCTCAAAACGGTGTAGGGTTATATCTTTTTCTCAAAAAATTTGGACGTTTATGTCATTTGGAGCAAAGTTGTTTGTTGGGTTGAAAGAATCTGGAATCAGTGCCTCGTTTATTGTAACGTAATCTATTAGTCACCCCCTTTTGTGCCTTTTTGTTTTCGAATACATTTCCGTGACAAAAGATTGGCTTTTGTAATAATGCCATCAACCACGAAGTTGCATTCTCTGACTGCATCTCAAACGCTATACCATACTCAGCAATTTTTCTGAAGAGTTGTTGCGTAAATGAAAAAATAAGGGAAATATGTTGAATTGAATTATTTATACGGAACGTTTTTGTTGTCTCATAAAATTAATTAAAAAAAAAAAAACGATTTTTAAGGTTTGGCATAAAAACCAGTATATAGAGGCTCAACTTGGCTTGCATAATTCATTCATTTATTTGATTTTTCGTCATTAACGCGTCCTGAACGAAAAAGATACTACTAACTACAGTACAATAGTCGATATAGGCAAACATAGAATTGGAGAAGTGCTTTTCACAGCTGGCTTATTTGATCCTTCGTGAAGATATCAGTTATAGTTTCTATCAGATGGAAGCTGTTCAAACTATATATAACTATGATTTATTTAAGAATATAAGATTTTGCAAGTATAACCTACTTCATTTTTGTGCTTGTACTTTGAAGTTATTTGCAACGTGAATCGATTGACCAGAGTAGCCTAAGTGAACCAGAAAGCTACGGCAAAAACTTGATTACTTTTTATCAAAATGTTTGCATATTGGGAACAGCAATCACTTTGTTTCAAATCAGCAAATCACTTTTTGTTCCTGGTTCAACGTCTGCAGACGTCTGAACTAATATACAACAAATTGGGTTTTCTGGGTTTTTGGTTCGAAAAAACATCATTATGATGTATGGTGACGTGGTCTATAGAAATCTTCTAATGCGTAAGAAATAGCTTGACGCAAAATGCACGTGCAACAAATTAGAAAAAAGTGTAGAAAAAATGTATCTTGAAAATTTAGTTGACAACATGAGAACAGCCATTTCAATCGTTTAGACACAAACAATTTTGCCAAGGAAAAAGTCAAAATTTAGTGATTTTTTTTGTAGGACAATACTGTAGCAATCAGCCTAAAAAAGATTTTTTGCAAGATTTGATATCTTGCTAAATGTATATAGTTTTTGTATCGTTATGCCACGACTTTGAGTTTGTCACACAGATCGGAGTTCCATTTGGCAATGTACAAATTACCTCTTCTATAGCCTACCAATACAATTGGACTAAACGATTATAATCACTGCACTTTATCAAAACTGGTTGCAAAATTATTTCATTCAAAGTGATCATTGTTGGTAAGTATGGAAACATATCACTTTTGTAGTGCATCGTGACATAGTTCATCAGTCAGGAGTTTCAAACGCTTTTTGTTTTTAGAGTGCATGAAGGCCTAAGTTGGAACAAGCTCCTATCGAAGCAAGTAACAACTACCTTTGGTTTTGGATAGGTTGTTGTTCAAATATCATGTCACACAATTAGGCTACCTTACTTTTCTGTATTCAACCGCTAGCCAGACAGCAAATCATACACTTTTTACGTCAATTCAACGTCTCTAGACAGTGAAACAATGTTAAAAACGAATAAATAGTTCCCTGGAATGTGCTGCAAAATTCAAAGCGTTGTTTGATCATGTATAACCAAATTAGACATTGTGAATGTGAAAAGAAAACTGAACTAAACACAATTGACACAATAAAATGTTTACAAAAGCTCATTGCTTGATTTAATTCTAATATCAAGTGATGACAGTACGTTTGAAAAAGTGTAGACCATAACATGTAGTTCGGAAATAACTTGAAACATTTTTTTTGCGGTGATTTTGTCTCGTTTTCTGGAAATATTCAGACAAAGCAAAAGATTTTTACAATTCCTCGGGCAAAACAACAAGCAAACGCAAGTCGGACGCTAATTACAATTACCGGAAAATGCTAACTTCTTATATTTTACATCAAGCCTTCGTACGAATGCCCAAGCGTCCATAGAGGGACGTACCATTTTCTGCATTCCTGGTACAGATATCAGAAAATTTTCTTTTGAATATTCATATTCAACCCATAAGGACCTTTCATGAAACTTTTTGTAAAAATATTCCGACTAGAACGATGACTGGGCACTAATGGGTTAAGGCGTGGACAACGTCCATGCGTAAAAGATTAAAATCGAACACAAAAAAATTGGCCTGTCACACTCAATTATAAGGTAATTAGCAAGCGATTTCTAAAGTCAAATAAAAAAAATGTGACCAACCATCAAATTGTTTGATTTTTCAAGTTGTGCTGTTGAACAAATTGCAAAAGACTTTCGATGCTGTGTTGTCAGATAAATTATCTGCATCATGTGAAATTTTGATCAATCTATCTTACGTAGTTTTTGAGTTACACGAGCTCAAAGTGCTAGTGTCGAACCGACCCAAGGTCCGCAGGTCAACTGGCCAAAAAACGTCACAGGGAATAGTGTTAAATGAATTTTAAACTGTTCTGTCTAGTATTTTGTCTTGACTCATAATAGCCTACCTAATTGCTTTACCCCTGCAATTATGCTGTAGTTCTTAACATAATTATGCTGACAACATGTATACAAAGTGGCAACGTACGAAGCAGTTAACAACAAAATACCCAAAAAAACATCTGTGCCGGGTTGTATGGAATAGCATTTTTGGATCAAAATATAGATTAAAACGTTGTGCAAATATTTGATATTTGAGCTAACCTTAAACCGTTGCGAAAATCTGATTTAGCAGAGATCTCAAGCACATTAGCTTGTTTGTGTCAACCTTCACCCACGCACAAAATCTATTGTAACTAAATTTAACTGCTTCATGTTTGTTTGCACGTAAAATCTTGTTCTTTAATCGAAATCTACAGACGAAAAAAGGCCTAATTTACGACCACTCTAGAGTATTTTTTCTTACAAAACAAGATGGTTCCATAGTATATCCAATTCTCCTACCTACTGCATAACACTCACTGCAGTTTGAACAATATACGAGGTCCGGCTAAAAAGAAACGAAACTGGTGAATTTTAAAGTTTATTAAAACCCATAGCAAGTGAAGTTCACTTTGAATACGAAGTACAACTATAATGTGACCTCTAACGGTCACCTTCAAAATATTCGCCATTGGCTTCCATGCACTTTGTCATTCTTCTTGACCATGTCCTGAAGCATTCTTCAAATTCCCTTTTTTCTATTGATTTGATGTGTGCTGATTGGTGAATTCACAGTTTTCCATTGCCGGCTCTGTCTTTTTGTCTCAGGATCGTATTGAAAAATCCACGATTCGTCTCCTGTGATGACCCTTTCTAATATTGTTTCATCTGCATCAATTTGTTCAAGAATGTCTTGACACACGTTCAGACGACGAGCTTTCTACTCTTGTGTCAAGAGCCGTGGAACCATTTTGGCACACACTTTTCGCATGCCCAACTTTTCTACCAAAATGCTTCGGACTGTTTCTTTGTCAAGACCAAGTTCGCCAGCCATAATTCGAATAGTGAGCCGGGGGTCACTGCGAACCAACTGACGAACCTTTTCGATGTTTGCATCTGTCTTAGAAGTGGAAGGTTTTCCTGATTTGAGATCATCATCCACATCCTCCCTTCCCTCCACAAATCGCTTGTGCCATTCAAACACTCTTGCTCTCGACATGCAAGAATCACCATAAGCCTCACGCAGCATCTTCAAAGTCTCTGTTGCTGTTTTTCCAAATTTAACACAAAATTTGATGTTGATTCTTTGTTCAGTTGTCATTTTGCAAAATTGAAAACAAAATCACTTTATTCAATAAAAAAGTGTAATGGAAATTGTTAACAGATACTTTACCACCTTCACTTCACTCTCCCTAAAAACAAACGCAACAATGTCATTGTGACAACACATCTGTTGAACACTCAACAGATGTTATGAAACTCTGTGAAAGCATTGATTCGAGTAAGACTTTTGTATTACGCAGTCTGTGGTGTCAGTCTCGTTTCTTTTTAGCCGGACCTCGTACACAAAAATATTCTCCAACAATCTTCTCATTGTCTAAGCCTGTGATACTTTCAGCATACACAATCATGTTGTTATAATCTACTTTTTAAAAAACAACCAGAGCAATCCTTAGAGTCTATGATCTGACCTAATGACCAGGCACAGATCCACAATCCCAACCAGTTCTCTCTTACCAATGGCACTGAGTTAATTGCAGATGAGTTTATACGTCTTACTTTGAGCACTGATGTGGAAAAGCGTTTTATAAAGATTTCAATTCCTTGGGCTGGATTTCAAAACCAATCAAACAAAAATTGCTTTGAGATGGTTACGCACTACAAAGTCTTCAAACTGCATGTGGCCAACAGACCACAGAGTAGGCAAAGGTGCTTGAGTCATGAAGTGTTCTTTACCTATTGTTTCTGCTAAAAAGAATATTCTCCAACAATCTTCTCAATGTCTAAGCCTGTGATACTTTCAGTCTGTCTATTTCTGCTGCAGATAATTCCGTTGTTTTCTGTCAAGTACACGCAAGGTAAGAGTTTATTTTTAAACCTAAAACAAGCACGACCGTGAGAATGTCAGTGACTGATACAAACAAGAATTGCGCACTGTACTGTACAAGAAAACGTTTTGTCAATGCTGTCCAAAGTTGGAATGCAAAAACATACAACAGTTAACACCAACAGCAAAGCAGACTTGCTGGGGATATTAACACAACGCTTTAATCTCACGATTTAGAACGTATCCATTGTTAATGGTTGCGTTCGGTTATTCAACCCGACGTTAATCAAAACAATACTAATCAAGTGACATTAATTCCTGCTTATCTGCTAACTACTGTAATAATACGTTGTTTAAAGGTAAACGTCTTGAACTGGCTTGACAGAGGAAACTACGCTATTTGACTGCAGTTTGAGGGTAGAATGCACGATACGCTCGTCAGGCAGGCAGGCTTGTCTTTTGAACGCTTTGTCAAATCAGGTCACACGGATATTGGTTTCCTACAGACAATTTATAAATAACGTCATTGCCACGCGTACGCATTTGAAATTTTACCGATTTTATTGTGAAAAAAATGATTGAATTACAATACTCGCAAGTCTATGCGAAATTTTTGCTTAATCTGCATCCACGCAAAAGCTAAAAGCGCTGTAGGATGCACACAAACCTATTTTTGTAACTTTGACGTCAAAGATAAGTCATGCATGCTCTGTAAAGAGAAGCTTTTAGTTAAATGTTTCAAGGAACGCAGGATCAGCTGTAGGTTAAGCACTTGAGCAGTGAGCTCACTATCGACAGTTTGTTTACGAGAAGTGCGTCAGCAAAAGGTTGCGGTTTTAACGTATCGACACTGCGAAGCTTTTTGCTGGCACGATATTCCCAACTGTAATCATCCATGTATCTTGCATATAAATCTTTTCTACCAAGCATGAGCCTCTGAGCCTGGTTAAAAAAAAAGATCTTGCAGTATGCTCAAAAGCACAATTTGTGAAAAGGTTTCTGTGTGTAGGAACTTGCTTGATACGCTTTTGAACCACATCGCAAAAATCATAGCTCCCTGTTTTTCTATAAAGTTAATTTTTACTTGTTTAGTTTTCGACCTAATAGCAAAACTTTCCACAAAATGTCGTTCAATATTTAAGTCTAGACAACGTTCGTTATTCAACCAAATAGTAGCAATCACACAAATCAACTTTTTCCTTGATTCAACTTGAGGTATTTGTCGTAAGCCTGTGGCAAGGGCGAACTTGTTTTAGCTGCTTGCTTTGCTTGTGCTTAACATCAACGTCTATTGCAACTCTAATATCATCAGGCATTTTGCTTGAGGAAATTATCTGCCAATTAGTTTGAATTGCGTGTTACCATTTCATCAAACAGACCAACTATTTTGTAATTTATAAATTTTCTACTGTTTTTTTTTTTTTATTTGTAGACGTCAAAGTGTATTCCGTGGGGACATGTGACCATAACCCATGCTTGAACAATTGCACATGCGTGAATGTTGGAAATGTGGATTACTACTGCAACAACTCCATAAGTGGATTTTTGGGAAAAAATTGCTCGAAATGTATTATGAAATATTAGTACTTTTTTTTAACTCTTTTTTTATCATTAACAGACATTTTCAACTCAGACAGTTTTGATAATGTTTTAAAAACGTTTTCTGCATTTTAAAATGAGATAGGCTACTTCTTCATTAGCTTACGATAGTTCAAAGTCCAGCCTAGACGATAAGACGGGCCTTACATCTTGGGCTAGTAAGTTTTAATTACTTCTACCGCTTTTACTTTTGGCAAAGTATTGTCAAATATGAAAAACTTGTTTTGCGCCAACTCAGGTTGATTTTTAATTTCACTTTTCTTTTCTTTTTAAACTGGAATCTTCAGCCCCACCTCGAGTGCTTTGCGAAGACGATCTGATCAAAATCCATGTCCCGAAGTGGTTTGTCTCCGACATGACGTCACATCACAGACGAAATGACGAAGCACTGCATGACGCCATGGTTTATATCTCACGCTTTGATGTCGCTCCGTCAAGTCAGGACGAATGCATCGCGGAAGAGCACGTTCTCCCCAACGGAGAAACAATTTACAAGTAACATTGTATAAGATTCCTTGAGTTATATTTGTAATATTGTTTGCAATGGGCCTGTCACTTCACAGATTCAGAATAAGCAGTGTGAAAAATACTCTTATAGCAATTCAAGGGTACGCAATTGCCAATTTTTATCTGAAAGCGCACCAAAGCTCACTTTTTACTGTGATACTTAATGACAAATAATGTCAGGTAGAACTTTGAAGGCATTTTTCCTCAAACTGACTTTTGTGACTTGAGCTCTTTAAAATCATATTTATTGAAACACCGACTATCAAAATTACAAACAGATCTTCATATTTAAGTCCAGTGATTTCAAGTTAGTTAAATGGTTTGTTTGCAGTAGCCAACTTTAACCAACTACATTTACAGCGTAGTTACACTTAACTTTTTCATTTATAATTTCTCTCAGATTGGCCATCAAATCCCCTTTTCACGCCTGTAGCACAAAATCAAGGATATACATTGGAGAGGACAATATTGAAAACATTGCGTTTGAGAATTCTGTTTGGTGGAAGAAATCTTTTGGATCAAAAGACTTTCTGCCTTTTCATTTGTACAGCTTTGAATGCAACTACAAAGAAAAGGGTTTAATCAGCTCTTCAGTTAACCCGAAGTAAGTTTTACAACCTAAAAACTGAAAAAGTCTTTTCATAAACTAAAAACAAAAGATAAAAATGAAAAAACAGTGATAGAAACCAAATGTTTTCCACAAAATTCTTATTTCGAAATAACGTTTTCGTTTGGTTGTTTTCTATTTAACTATTTTGTTACAAACGCATTGTTTGTCTGATGGTTCATTTCAATACGTCATCAAACGTCTATTTCAGGTGCTGTGACGCTGTGTCTACCAAGTTCTCGATTGGCAACATTCACTTGAACATAAACTTTTGGGTATCTTTGCCAAATGACGATATAAGAGTTCGACCTCTTGTGCCGCCGTTTGCATATCTTGTAAATCAGGTGAAAATGTGACCAAGAAGAATAGTTTTGCTGAGACCGTAGGCTATTTTGATTGTTAACCAATGTGGTGGCATGACAATGGTGATAACATGATCACTTTAAACATTTACGAATTACAGTAGGGTATATACCATATGATCATATTTACGATCAACGGCATCACATGATTCAACGATATATGCATGCTTACGACTGGCAACACCGTGTCATCAGACAGGAAGGAAGTATCAGCTTTCAGACGAAAATGGAAGCTCCATCGAGGACTTTTGGATTAGAACTTCAAATCTTTGTGTTACTTGACTGTCACGCAGGAAGTTTAGGCCTATCGTTTGGAAGCTAAGTATCTTGAAGCATCTATTCGAGGGATAGACTCAGTGCTAGCAACTAACATTATTCCAAATGTTAGAATCAAAGATCCCATACAATATCACATAACTGCATCTTCAAAGTACTCCTAGCAAAGTCAAACTTTATAATATTTAGGTCACGACTAAATCAAAGTTTGTTTTCACAGACCATGTTTGTGACAGTTACAGCAATTGAAGAAACTGGAAAATCAAACTTCAAATTGCTTCTCCTTGACTGTTATATGTCTGCTCGCTTCAAACGTGGAAGTTCTTCCGATGTAATTTCTTTGATAGAAGAAGGGTGAGTGGGTGTCTGTGTGGTTGCAGTAGTTTCTGTATTTCAATCATACTTTATTTTTACGTTTAGTTTTGCAGCTTTCATTCAAACCGAATTCAAATTAGGAAGTTATCGTGAAGGTACTTTATTTCTAGTTGTTAGTCATCATTGCCTCCAAGCTATCTGTTAATCCGATCTGTTTAGTTTCATCCCTAATAAGGGAGCGGGATAGAGAAATTGAGGTGAACAAAAAATGATCTGAAGGTAGTAAAAATGTGCTCAGAGGCCAAAGAAGTACTAAAAACAAATACTTGTCATATTGAAAGTTACTTATTGAAGAAAAACGGTCACGTTTCTAAATATGGCAGATTATTTTACAGTACACCGTTTAGCAAAGAATTACTTTTTGTCTGGCAAACCTGAATTGTTTGTCATTCACTGCGTATCCCATAGCCTACTTGCTGTGCTCAAGCTACCACCCCAAACACACAGATAAGGAGGTTTACCTTGCATAAAAAAAACTATTTTGCAGATGCCCTGCGAAAAACAACTTGGCTCACGTGAAATTGATCAAAAATGGAATTGGGCTAAAATCTATCTTTTCTTACCATGTTATTCCAATGGAAAATGGAACACATTTCTATTTACATTGTCATGCAACAATTTGCGAAAAAAATTGCGCAACAACGGTAAGCCTTTGCTACAAGTACGGTACTTGTGAAGCCACATTGCACAATGCACATTGCACACTCTTTAAGTTAGAGATGGGGTTCTTAACCTTTTTCCCGTTAAGTACATCTGAGTGGTGACATAATCAACACGAACCCTCAATAAGCTGACACCAAATCAGTGATCCTTTATTTGAATTAAGATTTCATTATTAAGTGGTAAGAATATTGACTAACAGTTAGTAACTAAGAAATTTCAATGGCACTGCAAAGGATTTTAATAGAAATATTTGCTTCAGCACTTTATCCTGAACTTTAGTGCGAAGGTTGTTTCATTTGTTGCAAATAAGTTTCTCAATTCTAGGAGTGGTATTAGAGAGACACAAGCGTAAGTCATGCTCCACATTAAGCCGTGATGGAAGTTTTCTTTTTATGTTTAACAGCGTTGAAAATCATTTTCAATCAGCAAACATTTTTCTCTATTATAGGATGATAAACAACAGCAACACATGAAAACTTAACTGCCACCCAAGTGCCCTTAGAAATTTTTTTGTGAACCCCTGGGGTTAGCGAACCCAAGGATAAGAACCCTTGGGTTAAGGCTTTTGGTAGTTAGTGCATCATAATGCTTGACCAGAGGTTGACATTAAATTTGCTCTGTTTTTGTTTTACGTTTGATGTAATAATGCTATGCTAGATTTGAAGAGTAAAAATAAACCAGCATAAAAACCTGACAATAAGATGCTGTGGGGGGATATAAGTTGGAAAATGTACGATGGAAAATATAAAAACGCTAAAGAAAATCGTATGATTTTTTAATTACCAACACCACGTATGAGACATCTTTGAAAGACCATCAAACTCAGCAAAGCTATCTACAGTGGAATGATGTTATCTTGCCATTCTTTTCACGATTTGACAGCAGCAATCATTTTCACATTCAACATTGGAAAATAAAATACCAAGTTTGTACAATAGCTAATCCAGTGCAGTTAGAAAAAGTGAATTTTAATCTATTCTTTAATTTGCAGTGCAAAAGTGGGTCTACGGATACGCTTCTAAATAAAACTGCAACAAATCATACAACATTAGCAAAAAGCTTTCATCAATCCACTTTACAAAGAACATTTGGCCCTGTTGAAATTCACGAAGAACAAATAAACAAGAACTTGGATTCTAAAGAAAATGTTCCCCCTCAACCTATTGA
Organism: Aplidium turbinatum; assembly: GCF_918807975.1. Classification (NCBI taxonomy): domain Eukaryota; kingdom Metazoa; phylum Chordata; class Ascidiacea; order Aplousobranchia; family Polyclinidae; genus Aplidium; species Aplidium turbinatum. Next base: position 18,738,602 of record NC_137484.1, on the reverse strand, counting down.
AGGTTTGTATAGACGGTGTGGCTGGCCGCTTTAGGTCACTTTGTTTAAACTAAATCAAATACAGCATAACCAAAAGTACCAACAAAGCGGTAATTGTTTGCTGGTCCGCTGTACACAGGCTATACGTGTTATCTTTCATGCAGAGCTTAAAACCGAGATCTTTCGAAGATGTCCAAAACCACTTTGGAAACAAGGTTTTAGAAATACATAGATAAATTTGAAAAATATTTATCACTTTTAATTTAAGGCGTTAATCTCTGTAGCTCTCAGCCCTAGAACAGTGTCAGTTTACTTAAAAAAACCTTTCTGATAAAGTGTTGCGATTGTACCAATTTACTTTTAACTTAATTACTTATTTTGGCCTCAAGCGCGCTTTGTCACTAAAATTTAGTGGAGCTGTTTTTTGATTTATTTATTTCAATGTTTAGATACTCATTCCACAGTCTGGAAATGGGCTTTTCCGCTTGTGCTGGTCTTCAGCAATTTCACTTGCGTTGCTTTACTCGGCGTACTCTGCTACACCATCGCGCGGTCGGTTGAAGCACGACGTCGCACTCGCTTTCGGCGCCTGAACGCAGAGAGCCTATTTATCTCGACAGATTTTTCTGCAATAGACGACAGCATTGCTATATGCCAGGTGGAAAATTGTTCCTTGAAATCAAAAAAGAAACCCAAACAAAAGAAAATGTGTAAAATTATAGCATCTGCTAATGTTACCCCGTTGAATAGTCCGCAGTTCAGTCGGTTTGAGCATTCTAATGTTGGTGAGACATCTTATGTTAAATGTCAAGACGAAACCGTTTAAGTTTTCCTTACATTACAGATACAATTAAAATTATGACTGCGAGGTACACATACTGTAAGTGTGTATTTTTTTTATTTAAAATGCTTGTACTTTGTATACCGTCCGTACCACCAGTGGCGGATCCAAGAGAGGTGATTAGGTTGATTTCCCCCTCTAAACCACAAAAAAGTAACTTTATTTACTTAATAGAGATGTACGCATCATTGTATTGTTGACATTGCCTCCCCCCTTCCACCCACCTTAAGACTACTTGCTCGATCCGCCTCTGCGTACCGGTACTACTATTCCGCTTCAACTTGTAACGATTATCGATTCCCTGACAGCAAAATTCGTCATTTTTGCATTGATTCAAAATCTGCAGACGTTGAATCAATGTAGAAATGACGGATTTTTCTGTCTGGAATTGTGCTTGCAAGGGTTTTTTCTTACTGTGAAAAAAACAGTAATATTTTGCCTATGGTGTTGAAAAAAGTTGTTAACTTAGGGTATAGCCTAGTTAATTTATAGTATTCAAAGATATGAATTTGACTGCGGTTGAAAGCCTACAATGTAGATTCTTGAAATGCATTGAATCAGTTTTAACTCCAACGGGTTTATCTGGAAATCACTGAAAGCTTGGTGTAAAGTTAAATACATTTCGCAGATAAAAGTGCCATGGCGGTGTTCTCTTTGCTCTTGTCTGATGTACAAGTTAAGAAAAAATGGTTGCTAAAGCTTAATAATGGTAATTGCTCGTTCGCACTGTTGCTGAAATGTTGAGCCCAGTCAGCATGACTTCATTTCAACTCTTGTTGTATCTTGCAATAAATAATCTTGCTTCAACCTCTCATTGTTATGGTTTGTTGAAACCGTCCACACATTCTTTTGTTTCGTACAAGGTCGCTTGAATAAAAGCGACTGCCCTCTGTGTGTTCGCTCTCAAACAATGGGGCAATCATGTCCTGTAACCAAGATACTAATTATAAAAAAAAATCTCCAATACTCTGTGTCGCTGAGTGTCTAAGCCCCAGAAACGCTCCAATGATTTAAAAATTTAGTCTCGATTGATTGAAAGAAGCTATTTTGGAGAGAGTGATAAGATAATTTTAAAAATTTCGTTCATCTGAGGTTCAAGATTATCGTTTGCAACAGCGCAAGGCGAAAGGTCAAAATTTGTAGTAAGTCAGAAAAACTACTAACGTGTTTAAATTGAGCTGCTAATTGCTGTGAAGCTTTTTTTTCAATTTTAAAATGGCCAACTTCAGGTTATTGCTTAAAATTACAAAAAAACTCATTCCGTTTGTTGAAACAATAAACTTTTTAGAATAAAAAAAAATGTATGATTTCTTAACGACAGATTTTCAATAATTTTTTTGAGTTGTAAGTATGAGCACAAGCACAGTTAGCCTTGAGTCACGACTTCAAATGAATGAGAAAAAGAAACTGTAGATTAATTCTATGCTGTTCAGCGGATTACAAAAAAATATCTTATTTTTCTTAAAATTCTGCAAGATAAAGACAATTTGGTTTGGATAGGCCTAATCCTCTATAATCTATATGCCAACGAAGTATATCATTATTTTTAATGAGTGTTTGTTAGTATTTTCTTTGATGTGGAATAGGATTGTTCAGATTTCGCGACATATGCAGGGGATAGGATTGAAAAATCATACTTTGGGTCGGTAAAACAAAAAAAAGTTAGAAAACATTGAATTCCTGTAATTAAAATGCTTGAACTTCGTTGAATTTGTACTTTATTATTGCAGTTGGAGAAAAAGAAAAAATACAACTTTTTGTCGTAAAAGATAGACTGAAGTAAAAGAATAACCCACTTAAAAACACTTAACAAGATAAATGCTTCTAAAGTAGGGAAGTATAATAGATCTGAATTTATGTGAAGTGGACACATAAAGTAAAAAGTTACTTTCCAATTTCAAACAATGAGATGAAATATAACCCTTAATGGAGTCAAAGAAAAATTAACAAGATATTTTTAGAGAATGGTATTTCTCAACAGTTTAGAGTCCAGGTCATCTGTCAAGTAGGCTACATCTTGTGCTGTTCATCCACGATCGCTGCTTGCTTTAAAGCGTTAAATTTAAGCAGATTGAGTTACCCGTTTAGTGGATGATAGCAGAAACTTCTAAATAAAACCAAAAGTGTAAGTTACGACCTCGAGTTGTAACAGTTTTCAAGAAATATTTCAGTAGGCTACGCCGTAAGCAAATGACTGTATGCCCGTATCTGATTCAGACTTTGAGAATGTTTTCTTCTGGCCAAGATTATCTGCATCAGAATCATAGTGTTCAGGTTGCCAGTTTGCTTTCATGTTACATTTATTTTTGCTAGAAAACGGCTATCCACTCAATTACTTGATGGTGGTCGAGTAGGGCCCGACCAATGTAAAATCGGACCCAAGTTGTTCAACTGCAGCCCACTTTAATTCACAAGAGAGCTAGCACTAACTCAAAATTTATGAAAGGAAATAATGGTTACTGAATTAATATACTGAAAAGTAGGCGTGCCTTTTCCCGAGAACATTAACCCTTTTGGGCGTTTAGAAAACATGTAGAGTCTGAACATGCGCAAACTTAAACAAAGTTTACAGTACAGGACTACAAAACAGATACAACAATATAGCAGTACTTTAAATCAGATTTAACAAAAGAAGAAACAGTTGATATCAATCTCTGTGTTATTGTTTTATTGTTGCTTATCTTGTGTTTTAAATTGATCTATTGTTTTTATGTAGAGATCATATTTCTTGCACAATACTATAAAGCAATATCTTTTTGGCTACTCTAGATATTGTGTTAACACCAAATCTTGTTCTGAATCATAAGGTTTGCGTAATACTGTAAATTAACACGTTTCCACGTCTTTGTCGAAGCAATAGTCTTATTAATTAGAAAATGAAAATTAATAAACTAAATTTCAACTTTGTTGTATTTTTCTGGATCGGTGACATTTAAAACTCTTGTTATAAAATTTTTGTCTTTTTTCCTCGTTATTTAATTTTTTTCTTATAAACGACTTGGAGCTAGTAAAGTTACAAAATAACCAGGACAGAGAAGGCTGTTCAAAAAGAAATGAGAATACTGGCAAGCGCAAGTTGAATTCTTTTACAATGTATTGATTCCAGAATTACATAGACCAGATGCGACTTTTTAGTAAATGCTTTTGTGTAACGTAGTGTGCTGGTCATTATGACGTTAGCAGCAACGGTTACCATGGCACCAAGGGCCAGTTCTACTGAGAAACGTCCACGTCACAGGAGAAGCGCCACTCTACCAACACGACTCCCTGACATTGGTACAAAGTCCACTCTCAGCACGCCAATTATATCAAATTTAAATCCTATTAAAAGGTAAGAATATTATTGCGGTGCACGGTCGTTTGGTCGACAGACATTTGGTCGACAGGACGTTTGGTCGACAGGACGTTTGGTCGACAGGACGTTAAGTCGACAGAACGATTTATTTTAGGGTTAGGGTTAGGGTTAGAGTCAGGGTTAGATTAGGGTTATGGTTAGTTAACTAACCCTAACCCTAAAATAAATCGTTCTGTCGACCTAACGTCCTGTCGACCAAACGTCCTGTCGACCAAATGTCTGTCGACCAAACGTCCTGTCGACCAAATGACCGGGTACCGGTATTGCAACAGGCTTATTGCAGGTTCATGCATGCAATCTTTCATTTATCCATATAAAAATAATTTGTAAAAAAATTTTGCAAAAAAATGGGGTTAATATTCAATAGACGAGATGACGAAGCAGGATCATTTCACTGTAGTCATCCAACATCCTTTTTATCGTATCAGGCTTACATCCTGTGTTTGAAGGTTTAGATCAAATGAACAGAAAAACAAGGAAGTTAACTTTTGTGTTCACCTTCAGGTACGCTCATCAGTGTTTTGCCAAAGACACAACCACATGCTCTTGAGCGGTGTCAAATCAACGCCCTATCAACACGTTTCTCACCACCTGGCTATGCAACCAGTATACTTGAATCTTTAGGACAAGAGATAAAATGACAAAGCTACAAAAACGTCGCAACATCACTTAATTTGCTGAACAATAAATTTAAACCTTCTCAGTGATACTGAAATATTTCAATATAATTCACGGCAATAACAAGCCTCACTATCCTGAATCAAGCTATAGTAGTAGGCTACGTACTACAGTACAGGTTTAATATTGTAACGAAACATAAACTCGCAGCGTCATCTTACTTTAACAGAATTAACATCCTCCATCCACCAACGATATCACGCCGTACTGTCTTCCTGGAAACAAGGGAAGCACAATATCACATGCAGAGAAGATGTGCACTGATGCAGCAGCAACAATGGATGAGAGAACATGGTGAATGGCAAAAACCCATCTATGGTACAGCTGCCGTGAAGGAAGATTACAAGTCAGTTAGTCATGTTTCGACGGCAAACACATTCTTAAAGAGTAAAAGGGTACCAAAGATGCAATAGCCTACGCCTGAATTATGTAGCATACCTCACCACCTAAGCTATTTTTAACAGGTCTCGTCTGAGATCAACGTTGAAATCACAAATGGAAGATCGGCAGAAAATAAAACAAAAACAGTGGGGACAAGCAGTAAATGATGCTATGATGATGTCCGAGAAAGATCATCGGGACTGCATGGCTGATGCCGACAAGAGGAGGAAGAGACACGACTTTTTAACTGCTTTTACAAAAGCCAACAAAGAGGTGAGTCCTTTTAGAATTTATTTTCTTTGACAAATGCTCATCTACTTTGGCTACGATATATCCATGATCTATGGCAGGGGTTACCAACCTTTTGTACACCGTGGCCTCTTTTGAAAAAGCAATAACCCCCCTATTTTTTCAACTTTTTGAAAAAATTAAGAAACGTCATTTTAATTTAAAAAACTTGTTTATACAGTAACCGATAAAGACCATTTCATGAAGATTTGGGCAAAATGTAGGCCTATATACTAATATTTTATTAAATTTTAATTTATTTCTTTAAGGCTTATGGCCCACTAGGGGGCCATAGCCCCCATGTTGAGAACCCCTGATCTATGGATTAGTTTAATGAATTTTACCTTGTGTCTGTCGCTGGTTGCCTACTTTGTGGCCCAACAATGATTCTTTGTTTTAAATTCCGCTTCGTAAGTTAGTTGACCGTATTCGTCAAGTTAAACTAGATTTCTACAAAAATTGAAATTTAATTTCAAACGATTTTGATGATCACAGAAAAATGTCTATAATTATTCTTTGGACCACAGTACAATTGATTTCAAAGAACTTTTGAAAAATTGTCGGAGGTGTCTCCATCTTGTCATAGACAAAGTTTATTTAGTTACTAACTAAAGTTAAATGAGCAATGTTTTTTGTATGATAAATTGTTTTAATTTTGAGGAGCACATAATCTAAGTTTTATCCATAAATCAGTTACCGAAAACACGCACGCCCTACATTGCCAGATAGGTGAAGAAAATGTGAATGAGAGAACGAAAACATTTTGCAAAAAAAACAACATAAAACTTATAGGCCACGTGTTGTTTTTTAATTTTAGGAGGCAAGTGACCAATTGCCTTCTGATCCGCTACTGCTTCATAGGTTATAGATATTTTGTATCAAAAAGTGATTCCATAAGTTTCTAATAGTTTAGGAGACATGAAAATAATATAAAGTTAAAAAATTATTCTTTTTTATACTTTCAGATGATGGAGTCAAAGTGGCAGCAACAGCGTCAGCAAAAAATTATGGAAAATAAAAGAGATTCCGAACAATTAAGATATAATCCAATTAACTGGAGTCACACGATGAAATAACAGCCAGAAGATGCCTTATTGCTACTGTGGGAATCATCGTTGTTTCATGAAGATGTATATTTACAGACGCGTCCTACAAATGAATGAGAAGGAATTAGAAAAGTATTTTCAAACTGAAAAGACGTTGTTCTTTCGTTTACGAAGTTTCCAAATTTTCCTTATGTCTTGTTATTGTTCCGAACAAGACCACTTATTGTTATTCCAAGGGCTGTTGTGATTTTTGTATCCAATGTAGATTTGAATCAATTTGTTTTTGTGCATCTTTTCTTGAAACAACACTGTGATAAATGGCAATAAATTTTTTTTTTTTTGTGAAGTCTGAACTTGTAGGATCATTTAAATGGAAGCAGTTGTTTTCCTCATAACATGCAAACCTAAATATCATAAAAAAAATTACCAAACCAGCAACACTGAAAATAATCTTCTTATGCCCATTCAGACGGAAGCCACTTTAACATGAAGAAACTCTGCCAGACCCCAATGACACCGCCAACCAACCAGAACATGTTATAAGAGGCTACCGTCCAATTGTGACCCTTCTAGGACTCAGCCAGGGCGTTAATCCTTGTTTTGAGCTTTATTTGGTAGTTACAGGAGAAAAAGAGTAGCCTGATGGTAGGAGTGGTAATCGAACCCATGTCTTGAAAACGACTACTTTCTAGCCCTAACTCTATATAGTCAACCAGCTGACAGAGAATCCATCGCTTGATTTGCTTTGTATTATCTTCTTTTCGCCCTTTTTCACGTCACGGAAAACGTAGCTTATGATTGGTTCGAGGTTTCAGTGGCTGTGGCAGAATTATGTCATGTTAATGTGGCTACCAATTCAGACACAACCTATAAGCTTGTGGTGGCACATTCTGAAATAGAACGGCGTCCCGAAAACGAACACTCGTGAGACTATTCACAATAAGTCAAATCCACACGATCTCTTCTCACTTAGAATCAAGCAATGTTTTAGATTGGTTTTTAGATCATGAAGCTTTCTGTAATGACGTCAATTCACAGTAATACGGTGTTCAACAGGTTGTTGATCAAACTTATAAAGAGAAAGCTGACTGCTATTTACTTTCCTGTTTAGAATTGATCCACTGCATTATCAACTGCCAATGTGTTTACTGTCTGTGACAAGAACTTGTCGGTTCACTCCGCCTTGGTTGAATATCAGCCAAAGTTACAACAAAAAATTTATTCAAACCAAACCAGAACATTATAAAATCTGTGGCAGTGTTGATTGCAATGAAATGCTGAAACAATCTACTGTGTCTTTACACCGCTACCGTGATAAAGCCTCAGCAGCCTTGCTAGCGGCAACAAACATAAAGTGAAACACACTTTTTAAGAAACTAAATGCACGGTGAACTCGTAGAAGTTATTAAAAAAGTATAATAGGTTTTTATAAAAAGGTAGACCAACGCTCAGGCAAGACTTCATTGGACTAGAAAGCAGCAAAACAACCATAAAAATGACTTTGTTTAACGTTGATTCTATGCAAAGAGAAAATGAACGGCTACAGCTATAGATGTTAGCCTAGGGATCAAAACCTACTAACAAAGCCGGTCAGGCATTTGAAGATTGGAACACAACGTAAAAATGTATAAAAACAATGCAAATAATCCATATTCAAAAATCTACGTGGCAAGAGTCAAGTACGCTTGCAATGGTAAGGTGCAAAGTAATGGGACTTGAGTACAACTAATACACAAAACAATACTTTTTAATAACACTCCACATGAAACAATCGTACAGAGCAAGAAGGCACTCAATGAACATCTTGTAGCTTGAAAATGCTGATTTCGTCTGCAGCCTCGTAGTTGGAATTCTTGAATGGCAAATTAAAACATTTTCCAAGCTGTGTTTAGTTTCCCAACTACTTCAAATGATGTCTGTACAATGTACGTCATTGTACAATGCATGCAAGTAAAAAAAATTACATTCTGTATAAAATCGCTGACAAATATCGCACGAAGTACAAAAATAGACCATTAAAATATAAAGTTGAAGAATTAACAGACGATAAGTTTTCATGAAGACCTCTGAATACTGCGGACGGGAATAAGACAAATTATTTTCGCTTCAAACGTGGGATCCGACTCTGGGTTTCGACTGCGCTCTTTTCCTTTAGCTTCCTGTTTGTTTGGGTCAATGCTCTGCAACAGAGAAAGAAAAAGGCTTCAAATTTGTTCACACCAGGTCTGGGAGAGGATAATTTGGGCCAGGTACTTATAAAATAGTCGGGCCGCAAGTTAAAACACCTCTAAAAAGAAAGTACTATATCCAAAGAATATGCGATGTTTTTTCAAGTTTCCGGGGCCCTTCTTGAGGTTACGAACCTCTAAAATCACCCTGCGTTCGAGCCCAAAACTACCCCTGAATCCAACGTCAGCGCTACTGGTCAAGACAGTATAGCGACCAATTACGACGTCATAAAAAGCGCGTAAAGCAAAATACGAGACTCTGGTAAGGGCAAATTCCCACACAAAATTAAGAGTGCAACAGTGCGATTCCAATACATTAGTTTTAACACAGCTTGCGTGGCCTTGGAAGATGTGAACAAATTTCAAAATCAACAAAAAGGTTCAATATTACAGAAGGTAGTATAGCTATGATTTCAATCAATCGCACTTTCAGGCGCCATGTTCTTTGGTTACATCACTTTTACGTGTCACGAGGGTAAAGTGATGTAAAAAAGGTAAGTTTTGGCGTCTGAGCTAAACCTTGAACTACCCAAACAGCAAATCAGTCGTTTTTTTACATCGATTTAACGTCTGCAAACGTTGAATCTCTGTACAAAAAACGACAGATTTAATGTCTGGGCATATTTTGCAAACGCAAAAATACTGTACAATGGTGGTATCCTTTTTTTTCCGAAAGTTACACCTGCTACACATCTTCAACAGGATAAAAGAATTGACTTCAAGGTCTTATTTGAGTCAATCTAAGCTTTGTAGATGACTGATGTCAAGGTTACTCACTTCCATGATCGAAACGTCATCATCAACAAGTCATGCTTCATTTCATCCCATGATTGATTGGCAGCGTTCACTGATGCGTATCGTAGCCTCCAAGCAGTCCACGCTTTAGTGACAGCTTTGTAATCGTACTGAGAAAGAAGAAAAAAATTAAGCGCACACTCCGAGAGTCGAACCAGCACTGCTTGATCTTGCGGTTTCTTTGTCAACAAAGCCGGATGGTAGTCCGACTGAGCATGAACGCAGAAAACGAACGCAGACACAAACGCAGAAAACACCTTGAGTACCAATGGTTGTTGATTGATAAACAATACTTTATAATGAAAAGTCTTACAATGTAGAGGTGCAACTCATCATCATCATAATCCATCATCGGTTTGTTCCCCACTAGTGGGGGTGGCCGATTGTTTTCGCGCAGCAATTGTTCTAATCCCTTCTCTCCATTTCACCCTGTCCCTTGCATCTTCCTCCTTCAGTCCGACTTTTTTAAATTCATCCTTCACTTGTTGTTTCCACGTTCTTCTTGGACGACCGCGTTTCCTCTTCCCATCCACCTTTAGATCTAGTGCCTTTCTAAGAAAACTTCCTTCCTCCCTCCTTATCACATGTCCATACCATCTTACTCCATTTGCCCTTGCCAGTTGGTCTATGGTCTCTCTCATCTCTAGCATATCCAACAATTCTTCAGTCCTTTTTTCCCTTCTCGTTTTCACCCCACACATTGCTCTCACCATTGACCTTTCCGTTCTTCTCAGGATTGCCAGTTCACTCTCTCTCAATACCCATGTCTCGCTACCATATAGCATTGCAGGCCGCACACAGCTCCGATATACTTTTCCTTTCATCCTTAGTGAAAATTTTCTGCCATTCAACATTTCCCCACATTCCCTGAACTTTGCCCAGCCCAATCTTGCCCTTGTTGTCACCACTGCGTCACATCCACCACTTCCATTTATCCGATCACCCAGATAACAGAAGTCTGTCACTGTTTCGATGCCATGGCAGAACTCATCATCATGGCCTTCCACTTCATTTCTTCCTTTACTGCATTTCCCACAAACAAAACACTTCGCCAATCTTGTTGCGGCTCTCTTGACATTAGCACATCTTGCATGTACCCACTTTCCACATTCACAATTCCACAACTAAAAATTCATAACTGCATGCATACTCACATAACGACGAGCAAATAGCGCACAAGATACTTTGTTTTGCCAAGCAAGTATACACTTCTTGATGGCACTGTCATTCCGTTTCCTTGTGAACAAACGAGTCTAAAAAACAGTTAAATAACTCAACATTACTTCCTTGCATTCGCCCAACTTTCAATGAAATCCTTTAAGAAAGAAAGGACATGAAGCCGCTGATGCAGTAAGTGATTCATGCAATATGTAAGTAAGCAAGCCACCTTGTAATTTTCCTTCCATCGGTTGAAGGACCACCGCTTTGCAACTCGTCGTTGTAATGACCTTACTGCCCTCTGACGGCTCTTGTTTTCTACAAACTGCATCCACTTGTCAACGACTTTCCGTTCGATGAGCCGCGTACGACATTGCGAGTCTTGCCTCTGTGATTAAAAACATGCGTATTAGCATTCAACAACACCTCTGAGTGTATTATTTCTAACCACACTATCTTTGTGCTGCCCTACTAAGACATGTATAGTTCAGCAGTGCTCCCTTGGATGAAGATGACACAACCGAGCTTTAAGATGAACCCTTCCCAAGCAGTAAAAACGGTCATTCTTACATCGATTCAACGTCTGCAGACGTTGAATCAATGCAAGCAGAATGCAAAAAATAACAGGTTTTGCTATCTGGGTTGTGACTTGTTTTCAATGACGTTTGTGAAGTAACGGGTACATTCAATTTTGTGCGTCATAAATCCACCACCAGACTTCATTTTATGTTATTTTTAAAACCCCCTTAAACCTCAGCGAAATAAATACCAGGTTAAGAGCTGACTTCCACTGTAGCCATTTTTTAGTCTGTAGCTCGAAATGGCGCCTGCACAGGACCTCATCAGCAATGAAGTAGTTGTTCTGTATTGCTCGGTGATAGTCCTTCCATATGCGCAGACATCCCTTAATAACATATCGTAAAGTTTAATTACTTTGGCAAATGCAATGAAACACAAAACAAATTTTATTCTTTCTTGTTCATCCAATTTCTAGCGCGACTGTGCAGCCACTGCCTTTTAAATGAACACCCAAACAGCAAATCAGTCGTTTTTGACATTGTAATTCTGCAGATGTTGAATCAATGTAAAAATACGAGTGACTTGCTGTCTGGGATTAACTTGAAACAAATCCAGTGTTTCGAGACATAAATTTCAGTGACGACTTGCCTTGAGCAAGGACGTTCGGTGGACTGCACTTGCTCGTGCGTTGTTTTGCTGATGAATCTTTCTTTGTTTCAAAAAACCATCCCACCTGTGAATAGGCAAATGACCGTCATGAAAGCAGAAAAGCTACAGCAAGACCGCCCAACGCAAAGATGTAATTATTTAGTTCCGATTGTATCATAGCAAGAAGCCGACCGTGTATCATTTTCTACTGCATTTAAATGAGAGAAGAATCTTTGCAGAAGATGATTAAAGAAAGTCCTACATTTCAAAGTTTCTTAAACCTTATTGATGATATACATCCATTTATTCATCTTTTCAATTATTCAGCTTTCAACTGGTTTTCAAAAACGTTTGGGCTTGGAATTAATATTCTGCAATGAGTAGATTGTTATCAAACAAACGATTACTGGTCTTCTAGAATAAATTTTTGATACCTTTGCAAAGCGTGACGTTTCATCGACATGGTTGACTGATTCGTTGCCAGTGTCAAGCGTTGGAAAGCTGCGCGCCATTCTACATAACAAGATGACGTGATGCGTCGGTTTCTGGCATCCTTGTACTCGCCAACCTGCGTCAGCACGTTCTTCTTCAACGCAACCAACTGATGCCACGATCTGACATGCTGAAAAATATCATTTGAATTGAGATTAAAGTTCTAAGTAGCTGTAGCTTATTATGCAAGAAACAGAAAAAAAAAAAAGGAAAAACGAAGACGTTTTGCCGTGAGGCAGATTTGGTTGAAGTTTGTTGAAGCAAAAAAGATCGATGTGAAGAAATATCAGCTTGTTGACTACAAATAATCATATGCTAGCCGTTATAAGCTTACAAGAACGTTCATGTGTGAAAAACTGTCAGTACCTCCCTGAGCACAGCCTTGGCCCGCAGAAGATCAAATGTGATGGCGGTTTGTTGGTTCTCATAAGCTTGGTACCAGTAGAGGAAAACCTGATCATGTAATAAACAGGTAACACTTCCAGTAACGACACGTAAATGAAACAATCGAAATAAGTTTAAAAGGTAAGAATGTAAAAAAAACTACGGGCCACCTTGTTTTTCAACTTGGTTTGGTGAAATTGTCGAGCTTTTGTCAAGTCCAAGCTGCGTTTCCATGGCAACCAGACCTGGAGTTGAGTCTTTTGTCGTTGGATGCGTTGAAATTGAAGAAGCAACCGACGCAAGTATACGCAACGAGTGGTGGCGGTGCGCCATCTAGCGAATGAAATATCCACGGTAAATAAATTTGCGGACAAAAGTACTTGAAAAGTATCAAATGCAAATTATGACTGAGCACTGTGAACAGAGTGCAACTAGCCGTATATTCGATATATACATTCAATTCACTTCAATGTTAACAATATTTCTTCAATTTTACGTCTCTCCCTATCAAGCCATTGCAGGTGGCAAAATCAGTCAGTTTTTACAATGATTCAACGTCTGAGCCAATGTAAAAACACAAATTCTCTAGCTGAACGAAGTGTATGGCGTAATGTCACTTAGAGCAGTACTTGTATTTGTTGGTTGTCTGTCGCCACATTGCCTTGTGTGCCAGATCAGGGTTCTTTTTCTCCACTCTGATGTTCACTCTAGTTTCATGTAAGACCAGCTCAGTGGCCGAGTGGTTATTGCTTTCGGCTCTGGCGCTGGTGGGTCTGGGTTCGATCCCAAGTCGAGTCATACCAAACACTTTAAGAGTGGCATCAATTAGGTTCGCTCTTGCAAAACGCAGTGAGGACAAGTCGGGTAATATTATGGTGACATCGTAAATATGGTACAGATTGACAAAAAGAACTGTTGCTAAAAAGACATTTTCGATAGTACAGTGACAATAAATAAGCCATACCATAAGTTTCATTTAGTTTGAAACCTGACTGCGTTATAGCTGCATAAAATTTCACGTTGGAGACCAGTGATTAATAATTCTTAAACAGTGACCCTTCCTGTTTCCCACCAACCTGAGCCAAGTGGACGTCAGTTGTCGCTCTACTTTCACACATTGAAACGCTGTCGCCAAACGTCTGGTTCTGGCTTCATTGGCGACGAAGCTTCTCCAAGTCAAGAAAGTTCTAACAATGCACAAACAGTTGCTGTATTTTATTTCGGTTCTTTAGTGAAAACAAAACGTGGAAACTCTACAAAACACTCTAAATCAATACTTTATAAAACACAGTAGGTTTTGTTGAAATCCAATTCATAACATCGCATTTTTATTACACTTAACAATAATCGTAATAAACTATTGCTTACATTCAGTCCAAAGCCAAGATTAAGTGTAACACAGCAATATAACTATCAATCTAACTTGCACACGAAGAGACTGCATTGGTTTGGAAGGAAATCGAACTCCGGGCTTAAAGTTTTGCTTTCGTGTTGACTTACTTTTTGACTCTTTGCCGCTGATGAAAACCGTCAGCTCGTATTAGTCTCTTGTGCAATGATGACCATTTCGTGAAAATGGCAGTCACCAGTGCATGCGACGAGCGCTGAGTGAAGGCATCGGTGGTGGCTTGACACTGACGATGTTGCAAGACCATGGCGTGCCTAGAAGGTTGGATTGAAAAGAATGTCTTGCTTATGAGGCAGTAATTCAGGCAACATCTCTCAACTGCTGCAACCAGTGCACTGTGTCAGAGATGATTGAAAGTTTAATACTTTACAATAAAACAAGATCTGCTTCACGTTATCTTGCTCAAGAGGTTGATGCAATGCAAGTTACCCTGTCTTCTATTTTCGTCAAATAAGATTTTCAACAATTGAAAAACGATTAAGTTTGATTGAATGCTATACGCAGAGTAAAATAATGTTGCAGCTAGTAAAATAATCAGGTGATCATTTCCAGCGGCAAACTACTTGATGTTCCTACCCACCATTTTGTAACAACAATGCGAGCAATTTCCAAATTTTTTCTGCTTTCTTTGTGCGCGTTCACCCATGCATATAGAAATCGGCGAAGCGTAACGCTTTTTCCCAATCTTTCAGCCCTGAAGCAAATTAAAAATCGACAGCTATAAGTAACTTATTGAAAAATATTTTAAAAAAAAGTCGAAACTATCTCCATCTAGACCAAAAACTTGATGCAGACACACACCTTTTGTAAAATAATTACACATAATTCTTGATGAACAGTAGAAGACATCGAACGTACTGGCAATTCGTAACTGAAACACTTGAATGATTTTAGTTCGTTTTTACAAAACAAACAACCAACAAAATGAACCTTCGTGTGTTAAAGCAACATTGCCACCGTTCCCATAACTTCTTTTGCTTGTATGTGTTGAACTCTCCTTCAAGCAGACGCATGTTGTAAGCTGATCTCCACGAATCGAAACATCTGGTAACCTAAACAAAGTGGATGTGTAATTCGATGTTTGTCGAATGCCAGCAAACAATGGAAAAGGTTTAATGCGTTAAGTTTCTGTTGTCTTGTTTGTTTTTTTATTTTATCACTACGATACGACTGGATTGATTTTGTTATAGCTATGGCTGCTCAAACAAGAACAGCTGCTATTTTAAAATTTTATACAGTATAGTGTATACAGTACACTGTAGTAAGAAACTTGCGTTATTATGAAAGCAACCAGAGTAATCACCACATGCAACCGCTGTTCACGAGTGGTTAACTGGTTACGTTAAACATCCGCTGATGAAAACTGGAAATTTCCAAAAGTAAATAAAGCCGCAATGCCCCAAGATAATGGCAATGCCTCAGGCCTAACAATGAACCATTTTTGGGTAACACAAGACAGTAACTTTAGATCGAGGAAACTCACCGCCATTCGGTTGCGCGTCATCGCCAGGGAGTCCACTTGCTTGGTTGCGATTTTGTTGACGACGACAATTCTGCGCCACGAGATGACGCACTTGTACAGGATAGCTCTGTCACGTGACCGATCGGCAATCAACCGCAACGAGGCTTTGTGACGCCACAAGTAAAATTGCTGCTTCATTATTTCTTTTCTTCGTAAGTTGATGAGACAATGATATCGAACGCACCTCTCACTCTCGCCTGGTATGATGAAAGTATGACATAGATTAGACGTTATAAGTAAGTAGAATCAATGTAAAAAATGACGGATTGTATGTAAAAATGCTGTATTGCTGTAACGGGTAAACAAACGTAGGCCTACTTACTTTCAGCCCAAAACTGCCACCTAGCGATGAGAGACACCAGCCAGGATTTCAAGCAACGTAATCGCATTTGTTCGATATTTTCATGAGTCTCCAGTGCTCTAAAAGGAAGTTTTTGTGACTAAGCGACAAGTCAAAATTACTTACATTTCGTTGTAACCTGAGTAAAAACTACTACACAATTTTAACGGAAACGAAAAGTAACAGAAATTGATCTTATAACTGAATTGCAGACTTTCAAGACTAGTGAGGAGGATCGGAGCCCAAACATAGTTGGACATTCGTTTCAGCCGTGGCCGTGTGGTTAGCGCGTTGGGCTCGCAGTCGAGAGCCTGCATGTTCGACTCCAGCCACCCGCACTTGCTGTTGTTTCTCTGGGCAAGAAACTTAACGATAATTGCCTCTACCTAGTGATCGATTTCGAGTAATGGGTAGTACCAAATTTAAGTCATAAGTAGAGTAGACAACTGGAAACAGACATTGCCGTCGGCTGCAGCGTGGGTCAGGTGTATGTCGGAAGGCGTACACCGATGCATAGCGCTCAAGTCTGCTTTCCCGCAATGCAGGATAAAGATAAACAAACAAACAAACATATTTCACAAACCAAATGAGATGCAATGTGGCAACAATGACTGACAATAACCGCGTGTGACTGTTATATTGACAGGGCAGTAATGTGACTTTGTGTCTAACGTTGAAACGACGTGAAAATCAAATTTAGAGACTGGATCATCGCATCGCTTACAGGCGGACACCAGCCCTCAGTGCTACAGCGCTACCTCTGATAGCCACCCTTGGCTACTCTTTAGCACTGTGCGCCTGTTTGGTGCCGCAGTGGTCACTGCCACAACATCGACACCAGCCCTCATTGCCAAAACTTTACCTCTCATAGAGTGTAAAACAAGTCAAAATACCATCGGAAAGCTTTCACATTTGAGAACTAGGATACCTTGACCAAGTATGCAGAGTCCGCCGCATTGTAATTTTCTTTCGAATTGCCTCAATCTTCTGTCTCTCTGCTGTCCTCTGGCGTGAATAATCACACCAACGGAGTAGAGCCCTGTCACGATGATAAATCAGTTACAAGTTATATGAATTTAGTTTAGTTTTTTAAATACAACAATCTCATTTAAAAAATTTAAAATAGTATAACAAATACGTAGCAAAAAACTTGCTCAGTAGCCGATAGTGGTCAAAATACCAAACCAAGTTTTCCATCACCGTAGCGGATTACAAGGCAAATTTAAACGTAATTGCATCAGCACTCGGAAATAATTGAACATATACAGTACATGTCCGCCCGTTAGCTCAGTGGTTACGCGCCGAACAAGATCAATCAGCGCTGGTTCGAGTCTCGGGGTGTGCGCTTGAGCGAGGCATTTCAGGACTGCTCTCCATTCAGCGGCAACTAGTGGAAGAAAAAAATCCCCGGCAACAACACTTCAACAAACGGAAAACTTCACTTTGCCAATCTAGGTAAACGGGCCTGCGTCAGTGATTCAAAGCCTCTACAATTACATGTAGGCGAAACTGCCAGAAATAACTTATCAACGGCTTCGTCAATCCGAGGATAAAGATTCAAAACCAACCAACCTTTGAGACAAGTTTTTGTTTTGATGAACGTCACATTCTTTCAACTGATTCAATCGCAACTTCCATGTGTTCACATAGCGTTGCAATAATGCTGAGTCATGCTTAGTCTGCATTGCAAGACTTTTCTCCGTCATCTGGCTCCGGTCTGGCACTCTGCTCTTCCAATACTTAAGTATAGCTGAAAGAAAAATCACATCATGCAGCAGAGGTGGAAAACTTTTTTGCAAGAATTAGTGGTACGATACTGGCAGGTTCAGTCTCATTGGCGACACACCAGAGTCTATCGCTGTCAATTCTTGCTACACTCGGCTACCAAGATATTCTGCAGTTTTGTTCAGTACAAAAAAAAAACTGGTTAAAAAAATTGAAAAAATTTATGTCATTGCTTGTTAGAAGTCTCCAAAATACGATTTCCATCTAATAGCTCTAGGAGATTTTTTTTAGACGAAAAGTACCGTATACTAGAATAGTTCATGTTGCTGAAGAATCTATTTTACTATATTACTTTCAAAACAAGACAAATGATGCGATGGTAAAGTTGCTACATAGAAAATTTTTAGAATAAAATTACCCTCTAACGCCGTTCGCCGATGGTGCGCTTCGAACCATTGTCGCATGCACCATGACGTCAATCTTTGATTGTTCTTTGATGACGCTTTCAGTTTCATTCTGTTTCACATGAAATTAATTTGTTTGAAAGTTTGAAGGAAACAGGTGTGTTTAGACTCTAATCTCTACTAACAGTTGGAAAAATAACTATTATCACAGAAGCTTCCTAATTAATCACTATTCCTGCAATGCAGGCAATGCTCTGATAATTGTGCTGTGAAAATCACCTTTTCAAAGATTGCTTTCGCACAACCCAGTCCTTCCAAGTCTGAATGCAAGTGGATAAAAGAGCCCGTTCACAACGTTTCTTCCAAATATGAAGTCTTCTCGTCTCATTACGCCAATGTCTGGAGTATAAAAATATTCAAACGGCTAAAATCACTTGGTTTATTACACGGAAATAAAGGGTCGCTTACGAGAAATGTTGTTTGAGACGTCGGTTTTCTACTTCGAGCTGGGAATATCTGCGCATTGCTTTGTCCCATGATGAAGCATGACTCAGCAGTTTCCATTGGTAGAAAGCTTGACTCAGCGAAGGTAAACTGAGTCTCCATGCAGCAAAACGAACAAGCTTCTCAAGACGACATTCTAAAAAGAAAATTTTCTTTAACAACTTAAAAAATTTCTTAACAACTTGCTTCATAACAACAGAGAACAAAGGACAAATCGCAAAAATAATAACACTTTAAAAAAAAATGTTTTATTTTACGTCCATCGCATTAACATAAGGTACACTGCTAGCACTAAGTGTCATGTCGACACACAGACGACTGCTTTGGAGCGGTATCGAACTCACGTTCCTTCGAGCGTAGCGTAGAATTACTCACCACTCGGCTCACGCAGTCGAAAAAATCTGGTTAGGAGTTTTGAAGCGGGCCTTGTTCATGTAAAACTTCAAATGATTTTAAAGCAAAAGAAAATTTGAAAATCGTTTTACAAGGACTCGTCAAAAAAGCAAGACAGTTCATGACATGGCTAGAAAGATACCATTGCAACTTGGCGAAGGAAAAGCCCTTGAAGTTGTCAAAAAGTGTTGGTTAAATAGAAATTAAATTTCGAATTGTGGAAAGTGAAATAGTGGAAAGGCACATAAATATTTTACTGCACTTTCTAAGCGTAATCAGTCGTCATTTCATTGACACTAACGACCATATGAGAGGTAACTCCATATACGTGAATGTTCGCCTATTGCTGTACCTTGAGCTACCACTTGGAACACGTGTTTCGGTCTCGGAGGTGCAACAACTTGGTATGGCTCGGTGAGTGATGTGGAAAAGTCTTCATCAGCAGCTGGCCAATCCACACTGTTGCTGGAAGTAGCACGGACATCCGATAAACTTCGCATATTTTTACTTTCTTCCACACGGCGTTGAGTGATCAATTCCTCAGACGCAGACGAGCAAGTTTCAACTGAAGACGAATCCATTTCCGTCCCAGCCAAATCCCTGACGGTCAACTCACCGTCTGTATCCATTGAGTGGTCGGGAAAATGGTCAACTTGGAGAGCTCGGCAGTCCACCAAGTGAACAGGCATGACGCCGGGGGTGATGAGATCAGCGCACGTCGTGCTGACGTCATACGGAACAGCCGAGTCGGCGCTGTTCATCCGAGCGCAGTCGTGGTTATGGTAACCATCAGAAGTAAAACCTGCTACTTTCTGCCGAGATGATGTAGTGGAGGAGTCGGAATGGACATCCTTGAGTAAATCCAGACCAGAATCACTGTTTGTGGCTTGATCTCCTCCAAAGAATCCCCTCGATGGAGCAGGACTCGATATTTGAGATCCACCATTGTCGTAATGGAGCAATCTTGGAGGAAAATTCAAGTCCGAATCCAAGGAGGAGGGGCAATGAATCCAAGAGGACAATGGGAGATCTACAGGAGAAAGGTCACCGTACTGGGTGCTTGATTTTGTTCTCAAAGATGCACAGAAATCATCGGATTGCGCTTGAATCGCATTTTGTGTGACTGCATGCCATTCCTTAAGGCAATTCTGAAAAAAGCGTAACAATTGATCACATTTGATCTGAATCACGTTTTCACATTGACAATAAGCAATAAAGCGAGAAACTCTGAGAGCGCATATTTAGCTTTCTTTATTTTTATTACAGCAGCAAGTACCATACGAATATTACACAGATTATTATCATAAGATGCTAAGTGTGGTGCTGTTATTGCTGATACCACAGTGGCAGCAAAGGATCACGGGATCAATGTTGTGAAGTTCTGTTATGCTTCTAGCTTTACGTTGGTCACAGCGACGTCGCTTTCTTGCAAGGTTGCGTTGCGTACACATTTTTACATTGAGTACACATTTGTTCAGTTACTACTTGCAAGTCGCTTGAGTTGAAGTAAGGACGCCAGTCGTGATTGATCTGCCATCGACACTCGAAAAATATCTATGTTTTATTATGTGTTACAGATGCGCTGTTTAGTTCGCTGAAGCCGAAAATAGGATATCACTTATCAGCAATTGTTGTTAACGTCGTTAAAGCCAGCTGTCACCTTTACACATCAACGCATTCTTAGGACAGTGCTTGGGTTTCTCACCGATACTGTCGCGAGTAGCTGCTTCTTCGTGAATTGTTTCGCCAGGCGACTGTGAAAGAGCGATACTTTCCACCGCTTGAATGTTAAAGTTTTCAAGTTAAGATTGCGGCATTCCGTGAACCACGATACGTTATCCTCACTCAGTATCTTCTCACATAGGATCTCACGCTTCCATCTGAAAACAAGAGGAAAGGACATTGAAATATTTATCATACGTCTTATTAGCAAATAAACAGGTGATGCCTTATAAACATTAAGTACAACGAACTCACAAAGAAAAAATAGTTTTTACAGCTAGATAATATGTAAAACGTTCATCCATTAGCTTACCTTGCAAAAGCTTTGGTAAGTATATGTTGAGTTTGGAGTTCACGAAGCAGTTTTTCTTCTTCCGCTAGACGGCGCTTCAACACACGAGCCTTCCAGTGACAGAAACACGACCGAATGACGCCATCCGTACGAGAATGTGTAGCAACGTCGAAGCTTCGCTGACGCTGTGTATACTGAAGCATAAAAAGGCACATGCTGAATTTTAACTTAAAAAATGAAACGATGTCTAAGGAAAAACACCTTACAGTTTAGGCCAGCAATTAAACATTGAGCAAAGCACCAGAAATGAACTTTTTGCAACGTGAATTGACTGCAAAGTTTTAACAAGCTAAGTTAACAACGTCGTACTCTAGCTTACCAAAGATGGTTTATAAAGACGGTTTATAAAGACGGTCCTAACCAAAGACGGTTTTGCTTACTAAAGATGGTTTTATACTACTGACAGGTGAAAATCGACAAAATGTAAGCTTTTTAACACAATGCAGTTTTCACTTACTTCTTTCCAAGCTTGAAAGACAATAAAGGTTTGATAATCTTGCTTCTTTTTCAAAGTCTCTTCCACCAGTGTCCTCTTTTTGAATTCCCTGCGCCACTGAAAGAACATTGCTTTTGTCTTCGCATCTTTCACTTTGTGAGTGAAATCATGCAAAGAACGCTTCTTAACCACCACTCCTCGCCATGAGTCAAAAACCCTAAGAAAAAAATAATAATTCCCATTATAGCACAATAAAGTGATTTTACTCAATTTCAAGCTTATTTTTAACATGTGCTAATTGTAATGCCATTGACATGTACAATATTGTACATAGACAATGATGGGGCGGAAATTAAACCTCTAAAAACACACAAGAAGCGGGGCACAAAACAACTTAAGTTCATCTGAATACAAGCAAAAATGTATTTTTTTGCATTGAGAAACACACAAAAAATCTGAGATAAAAACATTATGACGGATGAAAGAATTCTAAGCATTAGTATAGTCGCTTTTAAACGATCCTGTATCATTTACTATTAAAACTAGTCAGAAACAATTAGTTTCTTGATAAAATAAACCAGAAACTCCACCTTGTTCGGTGCTTGCGTTCTCTAGTGGTAACAAATGGACGGATGAGATAAGACTCTTGAGCGAGCTGATGCCAATCTTGGATAACTTTAGCTCTCTTCCGCTGGGAAAGAGCTCCGAAGAGTGCTTCTGCTCTGCTAGCTTTCTCCTCTTCAACTTTAAGTATCCTTGTCCATTTGTTGAAGCAAACTAAAGTCGCACAAAGCGCATTGAAATAAACAACTGGAAGCGTTGCGCTTTATCACAAACGTTCAAGTTCCTTTTTGGCTAGTCGTAGCCACTATGAAAAACATACAATTTTTGATGTTGAGAGGGTTTACTCAACATCAAAGACAAAACAATATTTTTACGTATGTCGAAAGTTAAACAATTTGGCTCATCATTTATTTTAGTTATGTACGTAGCCTGTGTGTCCTACTGCTAACGGTCGTTCACCGAGCCGAAAACAAAAGTAAATTGACAAAGCCTTGTCGGAAACACTTCAAAAATGACATGGTAACATCATACACGCCTACCGTGCAACTTATTTTTCATAACTTTAACTGCCATGCGTTCACATGTTCTTTCCATATTCTTCTTTTTGACAAAATCCTTCCACCTAGAGGCAGCACGTTGGACACACGTCATGCTCCACTGGTTTCGGGCGTCACGCTCCACTAATATTCGGTAAAACAAAGATTTCCAGACTAAAAATCCACGACATTGAATTGCCTGAAAGCAAAAGGCGAGAGTAAACCATAGCACTTCTTCCTTCAGAAGTGGAAACTTTAAAACTAATAAGTAAAATAAAAATATAGATGATTGCTGACACATAGTGACGTGGCGAGTGCGCAGTGAGTTCATGAACGACTTCCATCAGAGCTGTGCGATCTGTGAAAATATAAATGGCTGCTATTTTGTGAGGAACGACCCAGATAATGACAAAATCGTTTCAACTTCACAAGTTTGCACAAGACAATAAAGGCCAAAGATGCTTAACCAGTAACCATGCAATATTTTAAACATCAACTTTCCATTCCACAGCCCTAGTAGTGTTTTTCTAGCAAAAAAAAAACAGCAGTTCTATAATGTTATCAATGTAGACAGGTAGTAATTACTAAGCACTGTATGTTAAAAAGAAAGTACCACCATAAGCGAAACATCAGCGCATCAACACAATTACCGGTGGAAGTTGGCAAACTTACTGCTCAGCTTATTGTGGCTGAACAAGCTAAGAAGGTGCCAGACCATTCTGTACAAGCGTCCAAAGTTCATCTTAGTTTATCTTTTCATGAAGTTGTGTTGGTTTCAATTTACTGTGGTAGAGATATAAAAAAGTTATCAATAATAAACTTTAATTTTAACTGCGATTTACCTTACTCTGCACCACTCTAAAGCTTGTCAACTTTTCTTGGACCATTCTCTTTCCATTAACAACCTCACACCATGCGGTCAGGACTCTTCGGAGGACGAAGCGTTGCAGATGAATTACAGCGGCAAATCTGACGATAAAAAACCGTGTAAAAATATCACCGCCGTCTTCGATTGGAGCTCTATGCTACTAGGAGAGCTGCAAGGCTTCTGCTTTCATCACCCTGTGGCAGTGTCTAGTGCTACGAGTACATAATTTTTGGGACGTAGGCATATTAGAAACCTTTTTGTTTGTCTGAGAGCACAGAATTCCTTCCATTGGCAAATAGTTCGCTGCAGCAGAGATTTTCTTTGGAAGTCGCGCGACAAAGCTTGATGGTGCAACTTCATGGCGGTTTCAAATTTCCAAACGTTCAAAATCGTTCTAAAAAGAAAAAAAAAATTAAATTGAAAGTAACGAGCTTAAAAAATGTTAAGTTGAATGGTAAATATGCAAACTCAGTGTACAAGCTCTTCATAGGAAGACTACACATTTTGCTTTTGCATTTTATCAAGCAATGATACCTCAAGTCTTCGTGGCGATTTTTGTTATAGAGACAAACAGCTTTCAACCGCGATGTCCATATGTTCCATGAGCGCTTGATCAGCTGACGTAATCGTAAGTGTCGAGCAGCGCACCACTGCTTCCTGTGACGTAACTTCAAGTAATCGATGGATTTTCGCCATTCGCAAAACCGCTGTCGTAAAACCTGTCAAAATCAATGACATAAGATATCATCACGGACTGTGCATCAATAATAACAGCATAATACTGTACTTGCACACGCGTTATTCAGCATAAAATTCATACAAAATGCTACATTATTGAAAGAAGACTTTTCACAGAGGAAACTAGAAATGCAGTAAAACCAAACCAGAAATAATTACCAGTGTATACCGAGAAGGGGTGTTCAAAAACTTAGACAGTAAAATCTGTTAATTTTACGTTGATTCAACGTCTGCAAACGTTTGTTGTCTGGGTATGCGTATTAGTACACGCGTAAGATTATCTCTTGATGTTGCTTTATCCCTTACTTTTCTGTTGAATTGCTTCCTTGCAATTGACATTCGTGTTGTAATCTCAGTCCACCGCCGTAAAGATTGCGTCAGAAGTTTATATTCAAAATATTGGCTCGAGATTTGATCCTGGTTACGATGGACGTCACAGTCGGCTGTAATGTTGAACCACAATACAATACAATCATCCGCGGCAAACCACAACAACAAATAAAAACAATCCACCGTGCGCTGTAAATGAAATGATACAAAGATTTTGTACTAACACTTCACAAGAGCTTAAATACGTGCTCACGTATCCATACACTAGAGTGTATATAACCACGCTAATACAAAATAAAGCAAATTTACATCGCTGACGATTGAGTATGTGGTTGCTTGAATTCCTGTTTTGTTAATAAACTGGATTTATTAAACTTCGTGCATCAGTTTTACTTCGTTGTCAATCGACAACTCCCATCGTGAAAGTGGCAATAAACCTACCAACGAAAAGATTCCAGCCTTGAAAAACTTTCCTCTTCAGATTGGTGCGGTAGAACGACAGGGCAACGCTCTCTAGCTCCCTCTGTTGGAACCGACGTCTCCATGTGCAATAGCACTGTCATAAGAATGCAAAATCAAGTTTGCAAAGTAAGTTTTAGGTAAATTTTGCATTTAGATGACCAGCATAACACAGAAGGACATAACCCCATCACCAAGTACCCAAATCCACCACATAATTAACAATATTTTACGCTACATTATCTGGCGTAGAGTTTTTATTCGATTTGGCGGTTAATATAGTTAATACTAAAAGTGTATGATAAATTGTAAAAGGTGCTTATTAGCAAAACATAGTGCTAGTAGGCTGACATGTGCTCTAAGCTTCGCGAATCAATTCATGTGCTCTAAGCTAGCGAATCAATTCCTTTTTTTGCATTGATTGAACATCTGGAAACATTAACTTGATCATTGCAAAAAAAATACTGATTTGGCTAGCTGAGCAGTACCTGGATTATTTTTTGCCGGGTCCTCTGCTCCCAGACGATGTCCAACCAAACTGAATGTCTATGTTGAGTTTTCCAAAGGTCGAATGATCGCCGCAGAAGCTCTTCTCGGCGGATGTGAAATCTGCGGTGAAATCGAAGCAATGAAACCATAGAACTTCAGCAAAGTTTGCAACTACTATGTAGTGATTTTTCGCATTAAAGTATCATCTATTAGAGAAGCTAGTTATTTAATGACACGCAACGTTGATAATAGAAACCATGCAATTCAGAGCTTTCTGCTTACGTATGATGCCACTCCATTAACATACGCTTCAACGTCAGAAAATCACGCCTTCTATTCAACCAGGCATCCCTTTCTTTGCATTTCATCATGAACCACTTCAGAGCTGCAAACAAATACCGTTTTACGTTAATAACACGTCAATTAGGGTGAAAGTAATGTAATAAAAAACAACCTTTTTTAAGTGCAAAGCAAATAAATCTGAAACCTGTGATTACTGTTTGACACCCACTTCAAGCATTGTTAACTGAGATGGGTTTGGATGGAAGCCTATTTATTAGAAAATCGTTGGTTGAGCACATCAGTGGTAGTCTGGTGACGTTAATATGGTACTTTGAAGTTGTTTTAGTGCATTCATTAATGAACCGAACATAAAAACTAAGATTTGAAAATGAATCATAAGACTAACTGTTGAATAAGTTGTGACAACATATTAGAATAGCATTAAGAAATGAACTTTACAATAGCAAGATAAAAATCAAAACAAAAGTTTTTTTACAAGGTTACAAAATATATAAAGTTAACATTGGTAAGAGAAGAGGGAGCACCTTTGATTCCTTTAGTCAGCATGTGTTTTCTGTGCAAACTATCTGCTAAGAAAGAAGCTTCTTTGGTACACATAGACCATGAATAAAAGTGACGAGTCAGCAGCTTATTTTGATAGTGGATTTCAGCTCTAAAGTTGTAGAAAATTTATTGAAGTTATATATCATAAAAAAAGGGAAAAAAAGTACTGTAGAATAAATTTACAAATCGTATAAAAAACAAAGACTAAAAAAATTAACAAAAAATGGAAGACACGGCATTGCTAACTTCATATTTTATTGCAGTGACCACATATATACTCAAAAAGTAACACGTTCAGGTCGTTCACCTTTGCCATTTTTCTATATAAGATTGCTTCAAAAGTTGATTCAAGCGAGCATTTTTTCGCCATTTGAAAAAGCATCTGCAAATCAAAGATACTCTGTTTCACAGTCGACAACTGCTCTCTCACTCTCATGCAATGTTAAAATTTAGTACAGTTGTCCCCGTTTGTTAAGTCCACTTCGGGACTGGACAATTTTGGGCTTATTAAGCGAGGGGGAGGGAGATGTTACTCTTATACATTCAGTAATTCCAGACCAGACACATTGAGCTTAATAAGCGGGTGAGCCAATTAACCGTGGATTCAATAAGCGAGAACTGCTGTATAGATATTCAACAAAAAATCTGCAAACTATATTCTGTTTCTCAGCAATTGAATAATCTGGTTACCGTAGCTCATTTATTTCTATCATTGCCCGATAAAGTAAATTCAATCTGAATCATTTAAAAATATCGATTATCAACCTCAACCTCATAGTGCTCAATTATAAAAATCAAATCTTAAGATTTTTAGCCTAAATTAAGAAAGTGTAGTCCAACCAACAAAGAATAAGCAGTGCAGCTTGTGGCAAACATGTATAATAATAGTGGGCTACAAAGAGTCTTCAAAGATTTTTTGTGTTATTTTCTTCATAAATATTTGCCCTACCCCCAAAACATCATGCTGCAATCCCTGCATATAGCCTATGCACTATAAGGTTAACTTTATTCATTGAATGCACTTTACAACACAAAAGAAGCATTACTTTACCTGTACTTTCTCATTACATCTTCTTTTCTTCTTTGATCAACACCTCGGAGAATTCTACGCAATCGCAATAAACGCAAAGACATCCCAAGAGGCACAAGATGGGCACTATTGAAAGAAAGATGGTTGATGCTGGCATGCAATATATCTTCTTCATCTTCACTTGTGGTGTCAACATAACCATCTGTGGAGATCACTGCATCTTTAGACTCTCTTGCTTGAAATTCAACATCATTTAATGAGGCAATGCCCACAGAAACACTTGGTGAAAAAGTTTCTTGGGAAGTGGAAGAATAAGGTGAAGAATTAGACATAGAATTGGGAAAACTACGCTTGGAAGCAGAATCATCAAATGTGGTGTGTTCCATGTTGCCAGTGACCCTTGAAGAATCACCACACGATGCAACAAGGAGTGTGCTTGAAACAGGTAATTCTTTTTGTCTGTTGTTATCTATTTTGTTTTGCTCAGTTTTCTGACTTTCTTCATCACTGTAGAGATCTTCCATAGTGACAACATCCCATGCATTTGATTGTTTAGCATTCAAGTGGCTTAATGACTTTTTCTCTTTCAAAAAATCATCTTTGAACATCATTGCTTGACCATAAGAAGATTGTGATGTTTGATTACTATTAGCCATCAGTGGTGGTAAGTCAAAATGAACAGTTTTTTGAAGACACAAGCTTTGTACTGTTTTGTTATCAACACTTTCAGAGGTTTTACTGTGAAGTTGTGGTATGCATGAAGGAAGATCAGTCTTTAATGAGTGTGGATAAAATAAACCATTTTCAATAGAATCAGATGATGAACTCTCGTGAGGAAGAAGTGTATTATCTTTGTTACCTATAAGTGTTCCATAAAATTGCTTTTCCTGAATGGGTGAGTCAATCACAGGTGAAAAAGTGTCTGACTTTGACTCCAAATCACGCACCCGTATCACTGGCAGATCTGAAGCTGTTGTATCTTCGGAGTCATATAAAAATTCAGGAAGAGAACCTGAAACCACCTCACCTGATTTTATTTCAGAAGAAACCAATTGTTGCAAAATTTGTGATGGAGAGCTGCAATTTCCATTTACAAAGTCAAGTATCTCTTTTTCAGACTTTGCACTGTGACTTTGGGAAAGATCAGGCTCTACAGCATTCTGTAGTATGTCATTTTCTTCCAATTCTTGAAATGAAAGAACTGATCCTAGTTTGTGAGGCTTATGTTCCAAATCCACAAAACTTGAAGACTCAAGGTCCCTGACTCGCAATATTGGTGAATGAGAATCTGAATCCACTACATGACTTGAAACGTCAAGTTCACAAAGTGATAATTTGGGAATATCAAGAGGCAAGTTCGCTATAGTATGACTATAGCTTTTCTTGAGCACAGAACAATTATCCGAGATGTTAGAGTTATCAAGAAGTGCTGCTGTTTTTGTATGACCATAGGGTGTCTTTATGTTGGTGCCATTCACAAATGGAGTACAGTTAGATGGATTACTGAAAATGGGAGTAGGCACTACAGATGATGAATCTGAGCCAAAAAGATCACATCTCAAATGGTCAACATTTTGATACAAGTTTTCTTGATCTAATCCTTTCTTGATCAATTTATGATCTTTAGTGGGGTATTCAAAGTGCAACAATGGCTTTTTACAAACAGGAAAACGTTGAGAAGATAATCCTTGGTTCAATTCTGATGTTTGAATGCCAGCATAAGCATGCTGCAATGAATTGCTTAATCTTGCTTGGTGCTTCTCACAGCTTAATTTCTTTTTGGTGTCATCAAAAGAAACTCCATATATTGGAGAGCAAAAAACATTAGTTTGCCGAAGACAAAGCGTTTTTGTTGGATGAGTGTTAGTTTGACTGTTACGAAATTGATGATTGCAGTTGGAAATCCAGCAATCAACTGTTTCATGCTTTTCAATGTTTGACTGCTTTTTAATCAATTTGTGACACTGCTTGTTTTTCTTGTGTGACATTATACACTCCACATGCCTACAACTGCATCATTTTAAAGACTGATTGTGGCACAGTCTCTTTCTTTAATTCTCAAAACATGGCTCACAACAGTCTAACATAAATCATATGAAAAAACACCATTAATACAGCAATGTTTGGCAACAGATAATCTATAAAATTGCAATAACATGGGACTAAAATAGTAAGCTTATTTAGTAATCCTTAAGATGGTTATCTCTATTGTGGCATAAACCTGCAGGTCAGTTAATACAACAATCCTGTGTTTCTAGATTCTACGTTAATATATGCAGCATATTAGCCTATGTTTGGTGACTGCTTTCCTGAGCAGCTTAGCAAGAAACAAAAGTGTAAAAGTAGTTGACACAACTGTTACTTAGAAGCTAGTTTTATGAATGTAAGCTATAATATGGTAGGCTGCTGTTTAAGGTGTACGATACCATTTTGTATCTAAGCCTAGCGCAGATCCTGTGTACCTGCATGAAAAACATGTAGTCAGACTAGACAAATAATAAAATTGTTAGATTTTATCTTATTGCCTTTTGACATTTTACCTTGCCAGGTGTGTGGCCGAGAGATGAGAATCTGTACTACTAGGGACTGTGGAATACTACTATACTCACAACAGTCTAACATAAATCATATGAAAAAACACCATTAATACAGCAATGTTTGGCAACAGATAATCTATAAAATTGCAATAACATGGGACTAAAATAGTAAGCTTATTTAGTAATCCTTAAGATGGTTATCTCTAATGTGGCATAAACCTGCAGCCTGCAGGTCAGTTAATACAACAATCCTGTGTTTCTAGATTCTACGTTAATATATGCAGCATATTAGCCTATGTTTGGTGACTGCTTTCCTGAGCAGCTTAGCAAGAAACAAAAGTATAAAAGTAGTTGACACAACTGTTACTTAGAAGCTAGTTTTATGAATGTCAGCTATAATAAGGTAGGCTGCTGTTTAAGGTGTACGATACCATTTGTATCTAAGCCTAGCGCAGATCCTGTGTACCTGCATGAAAAACATGTAGTCAGACTAGACAAATAATAAAATTGTTAGATTTTATCTTATTGCCTTTTGACATTTTACCTTGCCAGGTGTGTGGCCAAGAGATGAGAATCTGTACTACTAGGGACTGTGGAATACTACTTCTACCATCCCTATGTACTACACTCAAAACGGTGTCGGTTTGACACCGCTGTATACTGTAGCTATAATTTGGCAAAACACTCAATGACATGTGGTACCAAAATAGTAGGATCAGCTGACATGATAACTATGCATTCCTTTTCTGCTACCTGTTGTGTTGCATCTGTAATTGCATTGAATCACAGCATGCTGTGTGTTGTCTGAAAGAGGGCAAAATAAAACATGACTGTTATTATTTGCACATTTACAATTGTCTGCTCTCTAAATAGTATATTATACGTTAATTCTTCTTTTCACTTAAAACCTACGGTACCAGTTATTGTAAATGTTGAGTTGCAATACTTCATAGTTAGTAGGGTGTACCTTAAAAAAAAAAAGTTTGATAATTTATGCTCTCACCCCCTACATTTGTGCCATTTGACCTAAAAACAATGTCTGTTAAATTTGAGACAGATCCATTGATATTTAGAGGTCAACCTGGGACTTTGAATTTTTATACTGGGTCATTCCATGCCAAGCGTCCTAGACCTATCAGTTTGACCCTCTTCGATTTTGCTTAAACTTGGTTAAAATGTTATTTGGCATGATTTAGCCATGCATTACAAATTTTAGCTCAGTATCTATTATAGTTTTGAAAATGTGATGCTTTAAAGTTTTAGGTACCCCCTAAACTTTTCCACATTCGGTTTTTTGGATCATTTTCAATTAACCATATCTTTTTCTCCGAAGGTTATACAGTAGAACTCGGTTAATCCGGATTCGATTTGACCGGCGATTCCATCTGGATTAGGCGAAGATCCGGATTAACCGATGACGGTTCTATCAAGCCTGACGTTACCTAGATAGAAGGGTATCGGTAAAAATCACCGAAATTGAACGCATTAGTGTGGTCATCTGCCAATTCCGAGACGCGCGATCACCACGTTAGCGATAGAATTCTTTTGAAATGCAGTATGCATGTAAAACGAATATATTTGTAGACTCTGCGTCTAACGCAAGAACACACTGGCAAAAGTTATATCTTAAGACATGCGTGTCGGAATAATCTGTAGTCACTCAAAACTTTTGAAAACAGTTACAGAAGACAAGTTTCTTTGGAAAACTTACAAAAAATCAAACAAAGTCTTCTATTGGAAAAACATCACCGACATACCGCCGAAAATTCCACCGACATCTTTTCAAGTTACAGTACGAGTTTGAGCATTTGCGCACGAATTTTGCGTTAGGAGGGATTACTGTTCATAAAAAGAAGAAATCCGCAATAATTTGTTGCGTCACATTAACGGAACGATAGATAAGAAATTTCTCGCAATAAGCCACGTTACGTTTTAGCATAAAATGGCAAAACTGTCGGGAAAATCCGGATAAAGCGATAGAGAAAGCGCAACTTTTGTCCGGAATAGGCGAAGATCCGGATTAAATAATCCGGATAATCCGAAGCCGTTTCTCAAGAAAAAGATTACAAATCATTTGTACTTCCAGTTTCATCCGGATTAGGCGAAGATCCGGATTAACCGAATCCGGATTAACCGAGTTCTACTGTATTATATAAAGTTTAATTTTTGTAAAATGATTCACTTTTAGCAATATTACATGATGATTGATGACATTGTCAAAATACAATTAATTTGCAGCATAATGGAGTAATCAAGCCTCAAAGTAGCTCTTTTCTTCACCAAAAACAAATTTTGTGCCATATTTGGAAGTCTGTAACTTTTTTATGAAAAGTAGGATGGTTATTATATTTATCATGTATGCTCTTTCCCTACCAGGCAACAACTTCACCAAGTTTGATAAGTAACATTATATTTGTTAGAAGGTTACAATGCATCAAATTGTGCACCCCAAGCAAAAAAGCCTTATTTTCAGCTCCTTAAGTGAAAATGGAGGTGAAAATCTCTTCTACCAGAAACAAGAACTGGGAGGCGGTCAACATACTCGTTTGCTGTTATATACCCATTGCTCATCTACCTCAATAGATTGTTCTAACGTTTTTTTACATATCTGCTTCCTAACCCTATGTAGGAGGTTCGAGCCGGAGTAGTCAAAAAGCAAATGTGGTGGGGCGATAACAGGCAAACACCGTAAGGTTAAATTTAGTTTTTAAAAATCATTCTTTGCCAAGAATTTTGTGCATATTAATTGTATTGTCACAATTTACTTTGTACATCATCATCATCATCATCATCATAATCCATCGTCGGTTTGTTCCCCACTAGTGGGGGTGGCCGATTGTTTCCGCGCAGCAATTGTTTTAATCCCTTTTCTCCATTTCACCCTGTCCCTTGCATCTTCCTCCTTCAGTCCGACTTTTTTAAATTCATCCTTCACTTGTTGTTTCCACGTTCTTCTTGGACGACCGCGTTTCCTCTTCCCATCCACCTTTAGATCTAGTGCCTTTCTAAGAAAACTTCCTTCCTCCCTCCTTATCACATGTCCATACCATCTTACTCCATTTGCCCTTGCCAGTTGGTCTATGGTCTCTCTCATCTCTAGCATATCCAACAATTCTTCAGTCCTTTTTTCCCTTCTCGTTTTCACCCCACACATTGCTCTCACCATTGACCTTTCCGTTCTTCTCAGGATTGCCAGTTCACTCTCTCTCAATATCCATGTCTCGCTACCATATAGCATTGCAGGCCGCACACAGCTCCGATATACTTTCCCTTTCATCCTTAGTGAGAATTTTCTGCCATACAACATTTCCCCACATTCCCTGAACTTTGCCCAGCCCAATCTTGCCCTTGTTGTCACCGCTGCTTCACATCCACCACTTCCATACAATTCATGATATTATAGTACAGTTGATATATATACAGGGTGACACAAAAAAAAACGTTCATCAGTAAAAATCGAATAACTTCCAAAAATTTATTTAGATTAACACAAAAATTCAGCTACATTAGGTTAAGTATATGTAGCAGACATATCCAAAGTTTCAAGTCTATACCACAAAAACTCTTTGTTTAACTGGCGCTCAAAAAATGTGCTCTAAATGAGCTCCCCGTTGCTGCAAGCACATTTGGATCCGGCGGGCAAAGTTCTCGATGACCCTCCCACATTCTTCCCTTGGGATTGCTTTTATTGTTGCTGTAATTGCTGCCTTTAGATCAGGAATAGTCTGGGGGTTGTTGCCATACACCCTATCCTTAAGGTAGCCCCACAGATAAAAATCTGGAGCGTTCAAGTCCGGTGAATACGGCGACCACTCCGGGTCACACCTGCGGCTGATCAGTCGGTCAGGAAAACGCTGCTGTAGCCATGCCAATGATTGGTTTGATGTGTGGAGGGTGGCACCATCCTGCTGGAACCACCGTCAGGGACCTCCAGTGGTTCCAGAAGGATGGTGCCACCCCCCCGCACCTCAAACCAATCATTGGCATGGCTACAGCAGCGCTTTCCTGACCGACTGATCAGCCGCAGGTGTGACCCGGAGTGGTCGCCGTATTCACCGGACTTGAACGCCCCATATTTTTATCTGTGGGGCTACCTTAAGGATAGAGTGTATGGCAACAACCCCCAGACTATTCCTGATCTAAAGGCAGCAATTACAGCAACAATAAAAGCAATCCCAAGGGAAGAATGTGGGAGGGTCATCGAGAACTTTGCCCGCCGGATCCAAATGTGCTTGCAGCAACGGGGAGCTCATTTAGAGCACATTTTTTGAGCGCCAGTTAAACAAAGAGTTTTTGTGGTATAGACTTGAAACTTTGGAGATGTCTGCTACATATACTTAACCTAATGTAGCTGAATTTTTGTGTTAATCTAAATAAAATTTTGGAAGTTATTTGATTTTTACTGATGAACGTTTTTTTTGTGTCACCCTGTATAATGATATTATAGTTGAGTGACAAAGTCAAAACTTTGTACTCAAGTTCCTTAGCTAATGTTCTTCAAATGGTTAAACAGTTTATTTTGTAAACACTTTTTACAGGGGTATTTTTATACCACAAGATGGCGTTATTTTGGCTTTATTGCTTGGGGTGCACAATTTGATGCATTGTAACCTTCTAACAAATATAATGTTACTTATCAAACTTAGTGAAGTTGTTGCCTGGTAGGGAAAGAGCATACATGATAAATATAATAACCATCCTACTTTTCATAAAAAAGTTACAGACTTCCAAATATGGCACAAAATTTGCTTTTGGTGAAGAAAAGAGCTACTTTGAGGCTTGATTACTCCATTATGCTGCAAATTAATTGTATTTTGACAATGTCATCATGTAATATTGCTAAAAGTGAATCATTTTACAAAAATTAAACTTTATATAACCTTCGGAGAAAAAGATATGGTTAATTGAAAATGATCCAAAAAACCGAATGTGGAAAAGTTTAGGGGTTACCTAAAACTTTAAAGCATCACATTTTCAAAACTATAATAGATACTGAGCTAAAATTTGTAATGCATGGCTAAATCATGCCAAATAACATTTTAACCAAGTTTAAGCAAAATCGAAGAGGGTCAAACTGATAGGTCTAGGACGCTTGGCATGGAATGACCCAGTATAAAAATTCAAAGTCCCAGGTTGACCTCTAAATATCAATGGATCTGTCTCAAATTTAACAGACATTGTTTTTAGGTCAAATGGCACAAATGTAGGGGGTGAGAGCATAAATTATCAAACTTTTTTTTTTTAAGGTACACCCTAATAGTTAGGCTATTCATGTTTTCCACAAAAGTTATCTAGACATACCGGTACGGTACCTCATCATACCAAAGTCAGTGGCGTAGCCAAGGGGGGGGGAGGGGGAGGGTTGGAGGTTGCAACCCCCCCCCCCCCTTTGGCACGCGTGTGACGTCACGATATTGAGAATGATACTTACAGTCTAAAAAAAAATTGCCTAATTTTATACAAAACTGCATGAAAAGAGCGAGTTTTGCCAATACCAAACATTTAAACATCTCAGCCAGGAATTAGCAACAAGAAAACATAGAAACTTATTTAGCTTTATTTCCGAAAAATGTCGAACATGATCTTATCCTTTTGCTATGCCACCGGACAGCACCATTTTACAGGAATATTCATACTCACATTTTTGTTGAAAATGCTCTCAGAATGCACCAAATTCAAAGTAATTTTTCAAAATTTTCTGGGGGAGGCCCCCCCAGACCCCCCGCCGCTGGGACGTTAAACTTCCCCCCTTCCCCTTTCAAAATTCCTGGCTACGCTACTGACCAAAGTAAAACACATTCACAAATAATCAGGGTTGCATTCCTGGGGGGCTCGGCACCCCGAAATACGAAAAGGCTTGATGTAGGGGGGGGCTCGTTCAAGCTTCCATTTTTCAGCTTTTCTGGCTGAATAACAACTTCTCGACTGAACCAGTAAAACTTTAACAGCTTTCCCACAACAGAACTGCAAAAAAACACGAACATAAGTTGATAGCAATCGCCAATTATCACGTTCGTCAGAAACTCTCCAGACTGGGAATATCAACTTCGTAGTAGCTAATCGTCATGTCAAATGGACTGTTAATTCTCTACTTCAAATAAAAAAATCTATTCCAGAAGGAACATATTCGTTTGATGAAGTTGTTAACTTGAGTCCCGGAAGTACAAAATACTACTCCTTTAAAGGCACAACATTGGACCAGTTCAAAGCTCGACGTAGAGACTACCCTTCTTTTGATCGTAATCGGTTTATTCAAGCTTTGGTTAACAACATTGGAAGCAGGATGGTGGACACCAACAATGAAAATTCTGTGAAGAGCTTGGAAATTACTGTACCAGAGTTATGGCCTGCTGCAGTCAAAGTTCCATGGCAAGAAGGGGAGCACAGATTACGAAAAATAGAGGAGAGATTTCATGTCATCACTCCTATTTCCGATTGTATGTTGACAATCCTTGTCATATACCAGATATGATAAAGTTGCTCAAGAACGTAGTAGGCTACTAAACATGATTGCTATAAGTTCTGCTGAAGCCGAACGTGGATTTTCACAAATGAACTTGGTCATCACACCGCTACGATCACGGCTGACCATTATATCACTTGTTTCAGCATTGTCGTTCATCAGCAATAACGGACCACCTCCTCATTTATGGAATAGCACTGCGGCAACTCAAGAAG
Organism: Aplidium turbinatum; assembly: GCF_918807975.1. NCBI lineage: Eukaryota > Metazoa > Chordata > Ascidiacea > Aplousobranchia > Polyclinidae > Aplidium > Aplidium turbinatum. The sequence goes on along the minus strand of NC_137484.1, from coordinate 18,701,929 downwards.
TGGTTGCAGACTCATCGGTCGGCTGTGGATATTCAAGTTAAGCATTCTAAGCTGCCCACATTGAATGAACTCAGATCTCTGCAAAAACTGTTTGCTGGCTAAAATCAAGGACTGTCGTGAGTGCCTTGGTGCTTATAACTTAGCCCATAAAACCAAAGACCTGGCAGACAGGCTATTTGTTTTGTGTAATCTCGTTTGCACCAACTTGCAATATGCTTTTGCTGTAATTGGAGTTTTTTAAACTGTTCGTTAATAACTAAATGAGATTTTAGTGTAACTGTCACATTGGCAGCTTATTGGTTCTTATATAGCAAATCTGCAACCACAAGCGCTCATTTCAAGAATGCATTTCCTTAGCCTACTTTCCTATTGCAGTCAATGTTTTTGCAAGTGTGCTTAGGATTGGCTCATACAAATAAGTTTACAATTGAGTTAAGAGATTGGAATTAGCTCATGCAAATCGAGTTTCAAGAGCAGGCCTACGCAGTAAAAAAAAAGCAAAGGAGATTGCAGTGTAGCAACCACGCCAAATTTCAAACTTATAATTTTATATCGGATTCAACTACGTTTTCACGTTTTGTTGCTTCTACCTTTTTCTGTACTTCAAGCTATGTTTTAGCATGGGTTGTTTTTCGACATGATGTTCAGAAGTAAAAACATACTGAACACTGTTTCCTTTTAAAAAAGTTAAACATTGTTGGCTAACCTACACCGATTACTTATACATACTTTGTCTATAACAACACAGCTAAATGTTAGAGCCCCCCCAAAAAAAATTTTAGGAATGCACCCCTGCAAATAATATACTGTACAAGGTTACAGTAGGAATTACAAAAAAGTTACAGAATTACAAAAAGATAGACCAAATAATTCTACAGTTAACTTTTCTCTGTTCCTTAAATTATTCTAATTGCCAGGATAGCCAAGGCCAAAACGAGATGACCAAGGCCAAAAAAGTGTCAACAAAAACAAATCAAGGCAGAAACGACGCCTGCCAGAACAAGATCTGTTGCGGTCATGCATGAAAAATGCAAACTTTCTTTCAATCGAAAAGGAGGAGTGGCCAAAATGTGGGGCGTTGGCAATTGGTGCTGCACAAACAAAAACTTAAATGTTCATGCAAGAGCTTGTGCTAGTTTGTTGCTAACTTTTTCTGTTCTGAAATACAACAGGATTTGCAACTGCCTTTTGGGATCTTCAAAAAAAGCTGCTGCTTGTTTGTTTTTTTTTTTGATGAAAGGTTTATTTATCAACCAATCAAACATTATTCATTTTACTTTTCGGCATTAACGAGTCCGGAACAAAAAAAGATAGCCTACAACTAATAGTCAAAATATCAATACGTCAATGAACAGAAAAAGTTGACAAAACCTTGAAATGTTTAAATTAAGACATGCCTGAATAGTAGGCCTATTCCATTCAAATAATGTAGCTTAGTAGATAGACTATGTCTGTAGCCTAGCCTATGTCTTATAATATTTTTCTTATCAACTACTCCACGCAGCCGGTCGTCATATAGGTTTAGAATTATATTTGATTCCTGTAGACAAGTGGTTTCAAAACAAGACAAACAAAAACTGTGCATGTTTTGCAACACTGGTCTGACCAAGGAAATATCGAGAAGAAATCTATCCAGGAGAAATATCGAGCAGGCCTATCTCTACGGCAATAGCTGGTCTAGTGTAAAGAAAATAAGTTGTTAAGACTGTGTAGTGTGTAGCCCACTCGTACCCCAATACATAACCTAACACCAAGCAGATGAAGGCGCTGAATTGCCAAAATACTATCAAATTAGTTTGTGGTAAGAATTGGATTACAACTTGTGATTTGAGAAAGGCTAGATATCGAAACAAAAGTGCCTCTGACCTGTTGATAGCCTACAACCACTGTTTTTTGTTTAAAACACAAGCTTTCACAATACTGTACTTGAACAAAATGGAGAAACGACGTTCAACTTTGTTTCTGGTACATGTCAAATAAAAGAACTTTATAAGCTACCAACCAACTCTTACCAAATTTTTTCATTACTAACTTATTCTAAAACAAGCGAAGATCTTAATATGATGTGCAGCCCAACTATTGACAATAGCCTATTGCGCAACTGTAGCTAAATCTGACTTGGTTATCAACGATAAAAATAGCCTACATGAAGGTAAAACTACAAAGCACACCCCACCCCCTTCCGTTTTGCAAGAGCACACTTTAACTCAATGTAATATATACTAAAACTGTTTCTGTTTTCACATAATTCTTTAGTACATGATACAACAAACATCTGCGAAAATTGCTAACCTACAGTATTTTTAAAATGGTTTGTGCTCCTTGATCAGCGGTGGCTTGATGCCGTGTTGGTGTCTGGTTACGCGTTGTTCCATTCACTTGATTCAAATGATGCACAATCCGACAAACGATTAAATGATTTACTGTACCTTAATCTTTCACGTAACAATGTAAAAAAGTAACCATGTAAGCGGCAAAGGATTACGGTGACTATTTTTTTGGGTGTTTGTTGTTTAGAAAGTTTCTAATACACGCTTGATGTGCACAGTGACTCGTACTTATATCATATCACATCAGTTTAGTTTGATATGATCAAAACAGCCATTGAGCAAACTGCAAACCTAGCGTGTGCTCAATGCCTGCTAACAAAAAGTGAACACCAAAACAAATGGTGGTCACCGATAGGTTAAGTTCGGTTACTTGTGTCTGCATAAAAGATCTGCTTTTTTCTTTAACCCTAAACAAACAAAAAAATCAAGTGGCTATTTTTTTTTGTTTATCTTTATCTTGCATTGCGAGAAAGCGGACTTGAGCGCTATGCATCGGTGTACGCCTTCCGACGTACACCTGACCCACGCTGCAGCCGACGGCAATGTCTGTTTCCGGTTGTCTTCTCTACTTATGACTTCAATTTGGTACTACCCATTACTCGAAATCGATCACTGGGTAGAGGCAATTATCGTAAAGTTTCTTGCCCAGAGAAACAACAGCAATTGCAGGTGGCTGGAGTCGAACATGCAGGCTCTCGACTGCGAGCCCAACGCGCTAACCACTGCTGCCGACATACGTTTATCTATCTTCGCCAACAAAGCGTAATAAAGAGATTTTACATTTATTTACTTCTTCAATATGCTTCTACACAACTCCATAGGAGAATAAAAACATGGAACTTAACATCATCATCATAATCCATCGTCGGTTTGTTCCCCACTAGTGGGGGTGGCCGATTGTTTCCGCGCAGCAATTGTTTTAATCCCTTTTCTCCATTTCACCCTGTCCCTTGCATCTTCCTCCTTCAGTCCGACTTTTTTAAATTCATCCTTCACTTGTTGTTTCCACGTTCTTCTTGGACGACCGCGTTTCCTCTTCCCATCCACCTTTAGATCTAGTGCCTTTCTAAGAAAACTTCCTTCCTCCCTCCTTATCACATGTCCATACCATCTTACTCCATTTGCCCTTGCCAGTTGGTCTATGGTCTCTCTCATCTCTAGCATATCCAACAATTCTTCAGTCCTTTTTTCCCTTCTCGTTTTCACCCCACACATTGCTCTCACCGGTAGCCACTTTAACAAGTCGAAATTCTGCCACTGAAATTGACTAGAATGAAACCGCCAACCAATCATAAGCTACGGTTTAAGTGACGTAAAAAATGACGAAAAGAAGATCATAGAAAGCAAATTAAGTGATGGATTTTTTGTCAGCTGGTTGGCTTAAGGGTTAGGGCTAGAAAGTAGTCATTTCATTGACGCGTGTTCGATTCTCGCCACTGCTATTGCTCTTTTTCTTCTGTAATTACCAAATAAAGTTCAAAACAAGCATTCTGGATGAGTGCTAGAAGGGTCACAATTGGACGGTAGCCTCTTATAACACGTTCTGATTGGTTGGCGGTTGCATTGTAGTCAATTTCAGTGGCAGAATTTCGACTTGTTAAAGTGGCTACCGCTCTCACCATTGACCTTTCCGTTCTTCTCAGGATTGCCAGTTCACTCTCTCTCAATACCCATGTCTCGCTACCATATAGCATTGATTGAATTTCGTAAAACTTCATTTGACATGCATCAAAAAGACCGCCTAATGTACGAGTTGCTGACTGCAGCTTACTTCATTGTTGTAGACCAACTTGTCTCCTTATTTTGGGCGACAAAATAGTGATATACAGTTACCTACATTATGCACATTAATACAGCTTTGAGCTGGTTGCGTCTGGCATCCAGCCTATCTGTCCATAGGGTCTGCTACTATTCGGTGAGTCTGATTCGGTGAGTTCCTAACCCCTAACCTTAACTCCTAACCCCTAACCCTAAAACGGCAATGATAATTAGGCTATGGTACCCAATAATTTAAAAAAAAATTGAAAAAATCCCCCGTTAAGGGATCGGACTCACCGAATCGGACTAACCGAATCGGACTCACCGAATCGGACTCACCGAAACGGGCCATTCCGCTGTCCATACTATCATCTCAAAATGCAATAGGCCTATAGATAAAACAAAACACAAGAGCCGGTAAATCTGTTTCTATTATCATAAACAATACAACAAAGCAGGTTTGATACAATTCGTCAATGGCAAAAATATTCAGACCAGTCAAACGCACCCACAATTAAACCTGACAACTTTTGCAAGAACAATCGTAAATAAACTCCGGTCAAGCCGCTCTTGACCCTTTCGCTCAAAAAATGATTGCCACAGAAACACGTTCACGTATGGGATAAACAGAACCAAACAGTTGCATTTGAGAATAAGGCATCTAAAGTAGAAAAAATGGTACAAAAGCATATAAATAATAATTACATCAACCAACAATTACGCGATTACATTTTGGTGGCCTTTTTAAAAGACAAAGTGGGCTGAAATAGGGTAGATTAATGTAAAAGCAAATGTCTCTTTCGGTTGGCTACAACTGCATGATAGTTCTTCGCGTGAAGTTAAGCAATTACAGTAAAAGGTTGTTGATATTTCCCAATGCTGCTCTTGGTACGCAGTATTTTCAATAAGAATGAATTGTTAGTTAGTGCACGGTTTTACGTGCTTTGTTCTCCGTATTAATAATAATAATCGTGTTTTTATTTGCGCCTATTGCTATAACATAGGCAGTACACTGCGATTACAGATGCGATACAACAGACGACAGGAAGCAGCGAAGTGACATATAGTCTTCGAGTCAGCTGCTCCCCTTATTTTGGCTTGCCATTAAGTGTTTTGCCGAGACACAGCCGCGTGCTCTGGAGCGGTGTCGAACCCACGTCTTTTCGAATGTCGCGCAGACGTTCTCACCACTCGGCTACGCAGCCGACAAGTACTGCGAGAACCGATGAGGTTAAAATCTTTTCTTGTACATTTGTGAAAAACTGCATCCTGAAATGCTTTCAATATATTTCTAACACATCAGATTGATGATACAGTATAGCATTTATTTCCAAATGCGACGCCACAACCTTAACTGCATACAGTAAATTGCATGGAGACTGCGATTGCTGCGCGTAGTTTGGTACCTCGTTTTAGGCAAAGTAATAACATAGATTTTGCAATCTTTCAGAAATTAACGTGCTAGAAAAAATATGAAAGCATATCTGGAATCAGAGCAAGAAACACAATGGAGATAAAATATTTGCATTCTTGATCGCGCAAAAATATATTGTCTGTCAGTGATAGTCGTTGCCCACAGCCTACTAGAACACGGCCGAATATGTTGTTAATTGGGAAAACTTCTAAGAGTCTTAATTGTTGCAATCATAGCAATGATAAACCTGTCATCTTCCCAATTCAAGAAGTATGTAAAATAAGCAGTATTTGCGCCTGAACATAGTTTTGACGTGTTTAGCTGGAGATTATGTAATATATGTACGTTGAGCAAAATTTACGCAATAATAGCGTAAGATTTAAGACTTTCCAACTACGCCCTGAAGGTGGCCTTATCATTTGGTATATCACTTTTGGTGCAATTGCATGTTCAATTCAAAATATCAAGAACTTTTTGTGGAGTCCACGTTATAAGCGGTTTATCTTATGTGCAAACTTAGATTTTAGCTCGTTCCGTTTTTCGCCAAGTTTGAGTTTGCATGTAAAGTATGGCTTTGACGAAAGATCCAGCAATGCAAAAAACCTAACTACTGCATGATGAGACTACCTCCAGGATACAGTTGGAAAGTCTTACATATTTTACATTATTACTGCGTAAATTGCGCTCACTGTACGTACCTAATTCCAACTAAACAAGCCAAAAATATGTCCAGGTGCAAATATTGCTTGTTTGACATACTTCTGGAACTGGGAAAATGACAGGGTGTCATTGCTATGATTGTAACAATTAACACTCTATTTCCAAAATAGCAACATATCCGGCCGTGTTCTAGTTGTAAGCCGTGCGTCGTCACATCAAACCTGTCACCGACAAGGTGTTTGGAAAACCTTTAACTTTAAATACGGCACAGCAATAAATTTGCTAAAAAGTTAACAATATTCGTTCCTTTGACATTAATTCAACGTTTTCGACGAATAAAAAGCAAGCATTTGATCGACCAATCTATCAATAAACAAGTGTTAATGCTGTGAAATTTTTCCAGTTAACTTCAACACAAAAACATTAATTACGCTTAACAGCAACATCATTTTCACTTGTGATTAACACGTCAACAGAAATGATTGGTCAAGCACATTACATTGATAGTCTACATACAACTTGATTGCGTTGGATAAAGTTCATTGTAAAAATATAAATTAAATAAAGCGTTTTAACAAATGGTACGTTGACTGAACGTCCAACAATGATGGAACGATTGTACCTTTGATTGAACGACATAAAATTCACAATCTGTGTTGATGTGTGTCTAATTTATGATGAACAGTAAGTAGGTTGCTGTATTTGTCGAAATGGTTTCGTAGAATAAGGTGGATGAACTGGATTTTTGTTGGCAAAAAATCGATATTTTTACATTGAATCAACGTAAAATGGGGCAGTTTAGCAAGACATTGTTGTTTACCAGCGAAAACATATGAAACGACGTTTTTATAGCACAAACTCCTTGTTAGCTATTTCGATGTCAACTTGAGGCTCTTACACGTTGAAGTGATGTTAAATTACAAATTGAATATTTATGGATACGAAATCTTTTACATTGAGTAAACGTAAAAAGAGAGTGATTTTCTGGCAAGGGGTTGGAACATTATCATGATAGATCACATATCCTTACGAAAAAGTAACATTTTTGTCATTTCAAGAATAATAAAAACAATGAATAATGATATGATAATAATGATGATTGTGAATTCTGGGTCGTGTCTTATCCAACTTCACGACCCTGCTCCAAACCAATTTTCACTTTTACATTGATTCAACATATGCAGAATGTAAAACAGGATTGATTTGATAGCTAAGAACAACCTGTGAGGCGAGCCTCGCGCACAACGTTTCTTTCTGGAGTTAAGAAAATGAAAAATGATATACATGGAATTCACAGTCATGAAAATTCGAGAATTTTTTGTTTAAAAAACTTTCAACCAATCGTTGGTATAACAATGCACACGATCATTCATCGAAGTTATTGAAACGTAAAATAGACGCAAAATATCGCACACGTTGACATGAACGCTCAGATATGAAAGTTATCAGACGAAAGAAATGTTGACATAGAAACCTGACGGGATTTGATATAAAACATTAAATTTTTATCAACAAAAACAAGATTGATAAATCTGATAAAAACAATTTTGTTTCAAAGCGACGTAAAAAAGCTGGAATGAAACCGAGTGAAGCAAAAACCAACAATGACGTTAAATTTACATTTTATCAACGCAAATCGGTGCAAGAACAAAGATGGAAAACAAAAATGTTAAAACATTGTTTCAACTTTCCCAACTTCCACGGCATAAAAGCAAATCGAACAGATGAAATTGATTAAATAGCAGGGAAAGAAACATTGCAATATCTGCGTCGAATTATTTTTGCTAATAGAAAGCTAGAATTGAACGTTAGGTGACGTGCAATTGACGTCAAAATAGTTTCATACGTTCGAAACAACTAAACAATCAAGTTAACCACCAATCAACCATATATACCTGATACAATACCAAGCAAAGACCAAAATAAACCAAAAATACCAAGCAAAAACCAAAAATGTAAAAGTGTAGTAAGGGTAAAACCAAAAGCTACCCAGGCAACAAAATCTATCTTTTTACGTTGATTTAACGCCTCCAAACGTTGAATGAATGTAAAAATGACAAATTTTGCTGGCAAGGCAATGTGTTTAAAAAGCATCCGAGACTTGAAATATGGCAAAACGCTTAGCTGCTAAAGTTAGAAAAAAGTATTCGATACAAAAAAACTGGCAGATTTGTGTTTTCATTGTCAAAAAGTAATGTAAAAGCACTCGCTGAGCTAGGTCCTTCCCTCTGGTTTGAAGCCATGATTCGAGCAGAACTGCTTGCTTATTGGAATGCAGTTGAGATAATGGCAACTGCTGCACTCGGTGACAGGGTGTACATAGAAAAAGAAGATGAGTGCGACGAACAGGCCGACAAACAAACCCAGGCAAGTAATCACTTGTATGCGCTTTCTCCGCTTGTCGAAAGTGCTGAAAGTTATGTATGGTAAAAAGACGAACGAAAGCAGCTGAAAAAAAAAACAGCTGTTAATACGAGGACCTTTAGGAAATAATTACAATAAAAGTAAATTCCATAGTTTAATATTTTTCAAAACATAGAATTTAACTTCACAAATGCAATAACAGATTTTGGTAATTCACAATTACAAAGACGATGCTCACCAAGCCGGATATGAATCCAAATATATGAGCAAAGTTATCGATCCAGGGCAAAGCACCAAACACGAAAAGGACAAGCGTGATGGCTACCAACTTAAACAACGCTCTCAGCGGCGACTTGAGGAGCTGCCAGCTCTGCAGTACCTCAACAAACAGACATGCCAGGATACCAAAGTGGGAACCAGCTGGCCCAACCTGCAAATGCATAGCAACATATGAAGAGCCCAATTCCAAAACCAAGTAGGCGCCGCTTTTACCAAAATTGAGTTTAGAGTGTCATTAGGTAGAGTATTACCATAGGGACCTACGATCCAATCCTTTCTTTCTAAAATCTTTTCTATCTGCTTCAAATTCGACTCTAAAAATTGCGTTTGTTTTAAAAACTACTTACGCGCCTTCACACTTTCTTTCCAAAACCATTTGTTTCCACATTAACCAATCATATTAAGCCATTGTGTCACGTGACATATCGCTGATTGTTAAACCGTTTTTGTCATCATTTCGTGATAAGCAGCAGTGTTACCATTTGGCAAATCTCACTGCCAAATTCGAGAAATTTGGCAGAATTTTACGTTGTATGGCATTAAAATTTTGAGTTGGCAGAATTTTGGCAAATTTTTTTCGTGAGTTGGCAGTCAATTTGGCAGAATTTGAAATGTGTTTGGCAGTTTGAAGCATCCACTATCTGGAAACACTGATAAGCAGTGTTGTAGGCTTGTAGCCTACTGTTGCAGTTACCAACGGTGCTTAGTAGCCTACTTGAGCTTTATAGCTGTGTTTTTGCTTTGTTTAAAATGGATTTGGATTGTGGTGGTTAACTTGGAAAACCCCCCAAAAAAAGAAAAAGATATGAGGCTGAGTGGAAGAACTTCCTTCAACAAGCAACGTCAAAGCAGTGAAAAAGCGAGAAGTTTTTCAGCTTTTGCAGCAGGCAATGGGGCAGAATGGGAATATTCCAGTAATGGATTTTTACCAGGCTGTATGGGAAACAACTCGAAGTGAAGCAAATGATAGTGACTGTGATGATGCTATTCGAATTTCAAATGAAAATAGGTAGTAGAAGATCACAAATGTGACATTTTTATTACGAAAAACTCTTTGTTTTTTTATTTTGTTTGTTTTGTGATTACTTTCGTTGGTTTGGTGAATAAACGAGTTGGTTTCTTTCATTCTGGTAATTTTTATTCTCCAGTTATTTCCAAAACCACTTATATCCACATTTCTAATTTTATAAAAAGGCGATTCTAAGCGCTCCAATATTCGTTAGATCTGGGCAAACGTCATGTCTCACTTCAGTAGGTAGTTATACATCGTCAGAGATCAAAAGCGCATTACATTGTCAAGCGAAACTGTCATAAACGTTTTTCGTCGTTTTCTCGAAATCACTGAAAGTGGATGTAAGTAGTTTAGGAAATGGGCTCTTTAAATGTCAATCCAATTCCTACACAGCACACCAGTCGTTTTTGACATTGATTGATTTTTTTTACGTTGATTCAAACTGACTTGCTTTCTGATTTCTTACCACCATGCATCAGAAAAGAAAATTCCAGAATGAATTCGTCTTCGCGCCTGAAAAGAGTGTTTAGTTTTTGTTTTTCAAAAAGTCTGGGGTCTGATGTGGTAGGGTTTTAGATAAAAACTGGACACCCAAATTTTTAGCTCATTATGACATAATAAAGACGTGGGGCATGGTCCTTGAAGTTCCAATAGCCCAATTTTTACGTAATTCGAAAATTACATATTAACTCTACATACGTCTTAGCGACTGCGCAGTTCCACAGCTGCTTGCGTAGTGTAAAATTAAAGCAACCGCCAGTAAACAGTAACGTGCAATCCCGATTTTTTGATAAATAGTGATGTGGAAGCAAATATTTGGCTTTGTTGACCAATAAACGCACAAGAAAGTTAACAGCATGTGCTATCATGCTAACCAGAAATATAAGTAAACGAGTCACAACTAGTTGTGTTTTAATGGATGATATAAGTTATAAACACTAACCTCAGCACGATAAGGGAGAAAAATAGCAGAAGCCAAATTGCCGGTGATGCCACTAAACATGTAGATAATGCTGATACGATGCCAGCCAGCTAGCTTTTCCATGTCTCTTAACACCGTCATTTGAAACACTACTGACACTAAACAGTGCAAGATGCTGGAAAAGATATACCAAGCTGATTATTAAGGCAGGCATTGCAGTTGACTTGAGAACATACAGCCGTTACTTTTCGTTAAATCGATTTATTTTGTGTAAAAAGGCTGGAGTAGCAACCAATACTGCCAATTGTTGATTTTAAATTTTATTTTAGCAGAAAATACCAAGAATTGTCGTTGAAACAACACGCCCATTGCAGTCAGGTAAATTTATGTGTTTGTAGTTTTTTGAAATGACAAAACAGCTTTTCGAAAAAAAAAATTCATCCTTTTTAATTTTAATTAATAAAAATTAATTTATCCAAATCAGCATCACAACTTTAACAAAGTTAAACGAAATAGCAACGTATTTCTTCATACCAAGCTTTTAAGACAACTCACCCAGCATGAAGTAAAACAGGTAACCACAGCCTGTATATTTGGTCCGGGTACTCAGGGTCACGGAATGGTATCAAGCCACATGTATCTTCCATGCAGTTGACTTGAGAACAAAGAGCTGCTTCGGAATGATAGACACCATGCTTATACTTGCAATATTGCTCGGTTACAATTTCGCACCTGATGGTAAAAGGCGTTGAATTATTTAGGTGAATATCGTTTAAGTCTGTTAGCTACAGCGCGTTATGAAAGAACAGAAGCCATTAACAACGCACTGACTTCAGAAAGCCACATACAAGACCACTTTACTTTTTTATCACTTTTATGGATCTGAAACTGTCAAGGAGTGGTTTGTGCGCATAACGATTTCTTTCAGCGAGCAGATTTGTCTTCCATTCATTGATTCAACGTTTAGCCATTTCGAATCGATGTAAAAAAGAGCAGTTTGTCAGGCTGGTTAACTTAGTGGGATATTATTTATTTGCTTTCTAGAATCAATGTTATTTTTATCAACGACAGGAAGGAATTAAAATCCTGATGTTCGATTAACATGAAATTTGAAAATCTGCGAGTCAACGGGACAAGCATGGAGCAGTTGTATGGCCTATTTCAGGCATTTCAATTCAAACGGATACCAGTTTAATAATAAGCTCACCAAACAATGTAAGAGACTAGAACTTCGTCAAGCACCGTGCTGTTCTAAAGAGATAGCGTAAATTGAACCAAACCGCAGGTTGTTATCAGGGGGTGAAAAAGCAAACACTTCTGAGGACATATTGCTCCACACGTAGCAAAAATAATGTTGACGCCATGTCCAATTTTGTACATAAAGATTGGACAATGGTTCAACAGGCACTGCTAACTGCAGTGCAGAGGCTAAATGGTTCCAACTTATTGTTTACAATGGTCACAAGCAACTCAGAATATGCAAAACACTGCGAATTGGTTCATAAACAGTAAAGATAAAGTAGCACGACGCGCTACTGAAAATCATTTTATTTCGCTGCGTAGATGTAAACCAATCTAACCGTACTACGGGTACCACATCAATCGTTTCAGATCAAAGTTACCTTGCTTCTTGCCCGATACAGCACGGGTGGCCGACAACATTGCAACGTACGTTGTCGAATGAGCTGTTGCGAAAATACTCTTCAGGCAACGGGTCGTTACAGATCTGTGAAAATAAATCAAACGATATCTTGGAGCCCTCCGTCATATGTCAATCATGATGTCACTAAATCATGTTTCAACAAGCAACTTTGTTGGCAGAAATTTGACACCGAAATGGCATTTAAATGTCGAAAACTTTTGTACGCTTAAACAAACGTTATTTTACGTTGTTTCAGCAAAAATACAGAATGACGTAAAAGAAGTGACATTCAGTCAAAGGGCTCAAGTTAGTTATTTCCTAGTCTTAAACAACCCAGTTAGCAAAGTCTCCCTTTTTTGCATCTTCTTAACGTCTGGAGACGTTGAAACTATTTAAAAATGGCAGCTTTTGTTAGCTGAGTCCTCACCGGCCACAATGTGATGTCGTCCGGCCACTGATTCGCAGTTGAGCTACCTTGCTGGGAACGACAATATCTTGGATCTTGACCACAGACGGAACCTGAGGTTCGCTTACCGATTGTGCCTGGTAAAAATTATAACACAATTTAAGAAGAAATCAACTTGAATCATAAAAAAAGAAATAACGGTGGTCTTACCGTATCAGCCGGTACACATGACACAAAAAAAACATGATGCAAGCAATGCAGAAATGCAGTAAAAAGTTAAACGAAAAAAATTAAAGACAGAATATGAGTTGTTTGCTGAAAACTACAACAGATATGACATTCTTCTTCTATCGAGTCTTCTAAAGTTCGTCGATACACCACAGATTGACACATTCTTCCGCAACGGAGTTATACACTGACAGGTCCCACCTACTGCACCGGGAGGTAAGCCGAGGGCAAACAAGAAGGTGGTCCGCTGTTTACATGCAGATACATGCAACTGGGCCCGTGTCGTAGCCCCACTCCACCATTGCAGACTTGGTGCGTCCAACACCGGTTCGGAGTCGATTTAATGTTTTCCACTTTGCCCAAGGAGCGTTTGCTCCTGGGGGGAGGGATTCTAATGGTGGGACCTTCATTTCAGTACATGATTTTCATCCTTTTCGAATTGTTGTTTCCATTGCTTAAGTCTTGTTTCATGACATGTGACATGTATGACATGTAGCATGATGATGATGATACATGACGTCATGGTCTTGACGCAACGTCGACAGGTGTGCTCAAAACAATATGAAAAAAATGTTGACACTCACCATTGGGGTAAGTAATCTCCGGGGCCTTGAACTCCGGCCAGGTGACGTGTTTAGCAAAAGTAAACTGAGGGATAGAAATGTCATTAGCAGTTAAGGAACTACTAGCATTCAAATCTGTCTGAGGCAACAAAGAATCATAATATTTCAAAACACGTCATCAGGCCTCATGCTGCGTAAAAGGCTTACACGGTTTCACGTCCGTCCGCCCCGATAGCTCAGTTGGTTAGCGCGGCGTGACTTCATGAACAAAAAAGCTTCAAGATCAAGCGGCGCTGGTTCGACTCTCGGGGTGTGCGCTTGAGCAACGCACGTTAAGGATTGCTCTCCATTCAGCAGCATCTAATGGATGGAATAATTCTCCGGCAACAACACTTCAACAATTGGAAACTTCACTCTATCAATCTCGGTGACCAGGCCCGCGTCTTGGGGCTCAAGTTGTCAACCTCCTGGTGGTGAGCCCTAGTAATTGATTTTTGCAACCAAGCGAATGGCAACAAATCAAGACAGCAATGGTAGCTCACAGAGCTCTATGCAACTCCATCCTGTATGGAGTGATGCGACCCAGAGCATGCGCCCAGTGGTGGCCTTTGGGGTGGGAAAACTGGCTGACCGCCCAGGGCCCGCAATTTATGGGCCCCGCGCTTATCCAAAATATGCACAAATAAAATTTACATTAAGCACTAGCAGAAAGCAGTAGGCTAACTTAAACTTTTCCACCATAGTTTATAGTTTGCATCCATATTTTTTTTAGAGTCGGTTTTGCATATTTTTTTCAACCAGCACCTGGCAACCCTGTTTGAAGGTGCTTCGTTTTTTTACTTTTATAGGTGTTTTTTTCTTCATGATAGTCAGTTCGGTGATCCTTATGACCGACAAGTAAAGTCAAGGACCATTAAACTACAACAATTAATTAGTTATTAAACTATTAAAAATTCCTGACAAGTAGGATCAAAATCATGTTTAATGTTTGTAATGTGCTCACTACTAACTTAAACATTTAAATGTTTAGTAGTAAACTATATCTAGAACATATTACAAACATTAAAAATTATTTTAATCCTACTTATCGGTTTTTAGGGCGGCCCAGTCAGTTCCTCGACTACAATGTTTTGATTGTGGTTTTTTATAAACTTGAAAATTTCAGTTGCAGGCAATCCGTTGCTTGCACTTAGCTCCTACTGTTTTGTGATTGAATTTATGGTAGAAACTATACGTTCTTTCAAGTGTGAATGGTTGGACTAGCTTGGTTGGACTAGCTGTTGTTTCAATTGAGCACAACGTGGGCAAAGTATTGGACAATGCTTCTCTTATTAAAGAGTTTGCAGTAATAAATGCTAGAAAGGTGCGTTTTGTGTAAGTGCTGCAGACGGGTGGCGTAGGAATCGGAGGGCACTGGGTGTGGTGGTACAACATAACATCAGAGTGATGTGAAGATGTCACAGCATGAAATACACCTTTCTCGCTTACCATCGCTGTTTGTTGTTGTATGATATCATGTTAATTCCTTTTTGTGTTATTGCGATCTATGGTTATTTGAGTTTGCGTACTTTAATTTGTCGATAACGGAATGTAGGGGGCCCTCATATTACTTCTTGCCCAGGACCCACAAAACCTTAAGGCCACCACTGCATGCGCCCTTCATGTGTCTAATAGCTGTTTAGGGCAGGCAGCTTCGGTTGTCGTATGGGAAAGCATCACCTTGCTGCAGTTGAATGTGGAAGGCCTGACCAAGTCTAAAATCGACTTCTTAGAACAACCAGTGAAGGCCAACCATGTAACGACTATTCTTCTAAAGAAGACGCACGTCACCAACAGTTCTGTTCTGAAAATTCACGTCAGCGATTTAAAGCCTCTACAAGTATGCGAAACTGCCAGAAGCTCTGCAAGAAGTTTTCCCAGTCAGAGAATAAAGAATCAATCAATCAATCAATCATGACTAAATCAAGCAAACAAAAAAGTATGATCATGCATGTATAAAGAGCAAACAAAAGATACGTAACTTTTACGTCAATAAATGTGGTCAGATGCAAAAGAATTTACAAATGGAAACTGACGTGGCATTCTCGGGACTGGATGCAACCGGAATTGTCATTACGGACACAACAGGCTGATTCCCTCTCCGTGTCTCGCTCCTTTTTTATAAACTCGTCTAGTTTCGGATCCAGGCGCATGCAGGGGGAGTACTTGGCTCCCAAGTGGATCAAATCTTTCTGCAGAGCGGAAGCAAGATTTAAAAATGATCATAAAAAAGAGTTCTGGCTTTCATATTGTCAGGCATCAAAGTATTCGGTATCATTACACTATGACCAGCAATAAAACTTGAAGATGTTGTCGTTAATAGTTACACAACAACGAGGCAAAGTGTTGGTGGAGTTGAAATACGAGAACTGTATCGTTTTCAAAGCAAAAAGCCAAAACAGCAACACATCACTACGGTAACTGTGCTTGGATGACGTCATTCAACAACATAATGTGATAAATGGTATGTTTGCCGACATAATGGCCAAGCGGTTTGAGTAACTGCCCGTATTCAGTTGCTTGACAATAGTGCGTAAGATCAAACAAACAAATTTTATCGATCACTACATAAAAACCGCATTGAAATTCTATGCTGGAATGCCGTGTAAATGATCAAGTTCAGCAGCTTTCAATTCACTTTCATCCCATGAAAATATTTGGCCCTGGTTTTGGCCTTGCAAGTATATATGACTCGCAGTGTAACCCAGCCAGCAAATATGTTTTTTTCCGTTGACTCGCCTTCGCATGTCTAAATTCTATGAAATCTGAGACAAGACTTTTAACACCAAATCTGCTTTTAAATTAATTCCATTCTATACACAACATGAATTGCTGTATATCTAGATTTCGAGTAATAAACTCTCTTCAGCACAGCTTGAATAGCGAATGAATAAACACTACGATGAACCAATATATATATAGTGCGAAAACAACACGTAGGCAACAGTGGCGAAACAAATGCTTTGACTCAAGGTCTGAAGACGTAGAATCATTAAAACATTGGTTTGCTGGTCCGGAATGACTACAACTTGACTAGAAAAGGAGATCAATCTCATTCGCATGCAATGTCAACAAAACAATTACTGGGAATTGTTTTAGTTGGAAAGTAGATCCCCTAGCCAGCAAAATTAGTCTTTTTTACGTATGTAGACGTTAAATCAAAGCAGAAAGGACTGATTCTGCTAGCTGGATGAATGGTAATTTATTTTTGTTTGGATGCAAAACAAAACGTATGTAAAAAAATCAACAACAAAAATGTACAGTGTGCATTACGCAATGCGCATGCAATGAGTGCGAAAGACTTGGCCCTAACGTGGGTTGACACTTTCCATTCCAGTTTGAATATAAAATGAGATTAATAAAGTAATACATAAAAAATCATAACAATAACATCCTTATATAGATAGTAAATAATAAAGTACTGTAACTTTATTGATTGTTCGTTTTCTACAACTCGTGTGAGAAATTTGTTTTGGGAAGAAAAAATATCTTTGTTTCAATAGTGTGTAGTTAAGGTATAAAAAAGTCTTATTTTCTTTTACTAACCTTTATAACAGAAGTGTCACATGCTGAAGAAATTGCCGTGAGGCAAAATCTATTTATAACATCGATGAATACAAAGAAGTTTCTATGATGAAAGTCTCCATACATAACCAAATCATCAAACAGGGACCATTTAATACAAATTAACTGTCACTCACCGTGGGATACTAGAAAAATTTAACGTTAAACCAACATAAACGTTGTTTAATCAAAATCACCCGAAATTCCAAACAATGTAGTTCGCAACCACAGAAATTTCCGGGTGTCGAGTTTCCTCCCTCACGTGATGACGTCATACTAAAGAGAATGGCCACCGGGATTGGTGTACGACATTGAATAAACACAGCAAAGGTGTAGTCAGTCTAACCTTGTCTATATCACACTCAATGGAATTTATTTGTTTGTTTTAGCTAAATTTAACCATTCACGGAAGAAAGTTTCTCCACGTTAACCAACCGGTCAACAGATCAGTCGTTTTTTACATTGATTCAACGTCTGTAGACGAATCTGCATCAGTCTGAATAAATGTAAAAAAAAATGTTCTACTGGCTGGGCAAATAGAAGTGACTTACCGTACGAGGTCCAATCCAAAAGTTTTGTGGCTCTTCAAAAGTCTCACTTACTCTCGACAGAGACTTCTTCGTGGTCTAAAGTCGAGGAAATTGCAATGAGTTACAGAAAACTTCACCAACTTACAAAAGTGAAAAACACTGATGTAGCAAAATAGGTTACACAATACACACATATGCTGACACGAGGATTCAAATCAACCAGCACCGCTGTTAAATAATTCCAAGCGCAGCTAAGAGGGAGTAGTATTGAAATATTGATTAATAACCAAGACAAATTTCATTTTCAGCGTAAACATAATAACATAGACAAGACCATGACAAGACTAGTCTCACCGTGAAAGTTTCTGTGACGGAAGTGAACCCGATGGGAGCGATCCCGTATACGCCAATAGAAATAATGGCGATGACGATATGTACAAACGTGACCCAATATGTGAAATAAGGTCTGTGAAAGTAGCGATGTATTAACAAAGACACGTCTCATTGAAAACTTGAGGTTTGAAATACACACCCTAAAAAGCATACTGAATATAATATATATACTTATAATACTTCCCAGATAGCAAAATCCGTCATTTTTACATTCAACGTCTGCCCTAAACGTCGTCTTCAAAATGACGGATTTTGTTGTCTGGGTTAAGTGGGTTACAGGAACTACAGACTGACATCGGTCCAACTACGAGTAAAAAAGTTTATGTAAATGTCAAAGCACAATCATGTATGTGGTTAGCTGGGTAAATACGTTTCTTTCGAGTAAATGCTACAGTATGCAAAGAACAACTAAAGAGAATAGAACCATGAACAATGTCGCGCAATCAAAAACACAAGCAACAGAAAAATTCGTTTATAAAACATGAACAACTATCACATCAGATTTTATCTCCAACGTAATTTTTATCAATTTATGTGCGCGTGTAACTGCGTAATTTGTGCTCTGGTGGTAAGATAAAAGTGATAGGGGCCATTGAATACGTGAATTCAAGAAGGGCACAACTCTTACTAAAGTGGTTTTGAAATAAATGCGTTTCAACTATTTGGTTCATTTGCTTTTGTGGTGGAATTTCGATAACGATTATATACTTAGATGTATATACCAGAAAGACGTATTATGCCTGAAAATTTCACTCGGTGAAGCTTCTGTGGAAAAACTATGGAAACATTGAAGCCCGATTGCAGTAGTGTTCTTAAAATCCATGGAAATATTGAGGCACGAATGAGGGTAAGCATGTGCGATGAGCAACTCCTTTCTACCGGTCAACCTACCTTTTCAACTACACCTACCAGTACCTCATAACACAATCACCCGGCCAAAAAATACACACTTTGTGGTGTGATTCCATGATTGCAGGCGTTGAATCAACGTAAAAAAATGCAAATTTTGGGAGCTGGTCACAGACAGACTACAAGGTAAGAGGTTTTTATACCCTGAACTGAGATAAGAGGTAACTTTGGGGAGATAAACTACTAAAAAAGGAGCATACACTTGGGTAAATACTGCAGTAAATGCACTATCGTACTGGTCAAACGCAATATAACGCTTCACTTGGCTGGATTGTTAGTGTGGCGAAAACTATTAACAGTACGGTAGTTACCCAACATAAACAAACAGAACCACAGCTGAGTTTTAATCAAGCCTAAGAAAAACACAGTTACTTTTTTAGAAAACAGGTGACGTGCCTCTGTAGCCATGAATGTGAAAAAAAGAAACAATTCTGTTGAAACACCGTCCCCAGACGTAAAGGCTGCCACCTTCATAATCTTCATCGCGTTTCGGTATGAATCAGACTAGGCCAGAAAGACATATTCACAAACACCTGACGATTCATCGATCACAGTATGGAAAGTTCCATACACTTTGCTTTAAACAAGGAACCAAGGTGGATAAGAACAAAGACTTGCTGGGGATTTCGAAAAGAGCCAGCATGGAAAGAAAAATAATAAAATACAACATATGGCATTTCTAACAAGAAAATAAGAAACAGATGGGTTGAAAGTTATTGAAGGGAAAAATATTTCTCAAATCAAATAAATCAGCAGCTTTTCCTTAATTTAATACTATCCGATGTACAGTGCACCAAAACGTATGTCGACTCTTAATAGAAAGTATGCCAGCACAAAAACAATTGCGCGTGGCTTGATTGGTTATTTTCATATTTCGTAGACATCCCCTAATGATAAATCTTGATATCCTAAATAAATTCTAATCATAACATTAAAAACATTAAACATTAAAAAAGATATAACTCCCAGTCCCCGGCAGCCCTTAAATGGGCAGGGGGTGCAAAGAATCTCCAGATTGTCTGACAATGCTGTTAAAATTCAGGGGTACGACAGGGAAGTCTAAGAGAGGGGTGCTTGTGCTTGCGTGGTAGAGGTGCTGAGGTGAGTGAAGAGCTGAGAATGAGGAACGTAGATGTTTGCTGTTTACAGAAAGACGAAGTCCGATGGAGGAACAAAGGAGAGCTAGGTTTTTTGATGTCAAAGGAAGGAGAAACAAGCTGTGGTGGTCAGGCAATGACATTGGGACCGGAGGAGTTGGGATTTTGGTAAAAGAGCTATGTGAAAATGTTGTTGAGGTTCGTAGACAGAGTGACAGAATAATGGCCATAGTGTTAGACTACGTAGTGATAAAAGTAATCTGTGCTTGTGCACCACAAAGTGGAAGATCCGATGCAGAAAAAGAAAATTTTTATGACAAAATGGCCCATAAATGGAGCATCAGAAATGATCAGGAAATCGTATTGGGTCTTGGGGACTTTAATGGGCACGTTGGCAAACAAATTGATGGCTTTGAAGGTGTCCATCGAGGGTTTGGCGTGGTAGAAAAGAATTGCGGATTGGTGATTTTAAGAAGAACTGATAGAGCGATGGTGAGGGCAATGTGTGGTGTGAAGCTGATGGACAAAGGGAATACCGAAGAACTTATGAACTTGCTTGGGTTGAATGAGAATGTTGAGTTGATAAGTTGGCGAAGGCAAATGGAGTGAGGTGGTACGGGCATGTTTTGAGAAGGGATGAAGATGATGTGTTGAGAAGAGCGCTGGAGTTGCAATTGGAGGGTCGTAAAAAACAAGGAAGACCTAAAAGAACGTGGAAAAGGAAGGTGAGAAGGAAAGCAGCAAGGCAGGCTTGACAAGAGAGGACGCGTCAGACAGATCCATATGGAGACAGAGTGTGAAGGCGATTGCGGCACTTGGAGGTGAATACGGCCGCCCTCAGTAACGAGGACATCACCGGATTAAAACTGGACTACTACTACATCTCCTGATGGCTTGCCGGTCTGGTTGACGTCGATCAAGCCATTTATTCTTTCTTTGTTGATTCACAGAATTTGTAAGTATGACAGAACAAAAAAGAGTGACCTTTGGATTGGTCACGCACTTGATGCACATGCGGTAACGCCACAAGCACTCCCCCTTACTCTGTGCGCAACATTGCTCACTGCAAACGATTCAAAAAGATGTCGTTTGAGAATGGTAAGAACGCCAGTTTTAATTCAGCACAGGTTCCACAAAAGCAAGTTTCGGAAGTCACACTCATCTGTCTTTTTACGTTGTTTTAACGCATGCAGACGTGAAATCAATTGATATAAAAAGAACTGATTTGCTGGTTGGAATCTTGTATTGCTAGTTTGTCGCAACATCGGAAACGTGACAGAGAAAAAACTTTCCACGGTCAGAAGAAGCCATTCAATATTGATGCTGAGCTAAGCAAGTTCAACTATACGTCGATTCAATATCATAACGATGATATACAAACCAGGAAACCAGTTTCACACCATTTCACCGAGCTGCTTGGCAACGTATTCCTTGCTTACCTCAACAACTTTGCACTACTGTAGAAGACAATTTTTTGCATGAAAAGTATGCAATCAAAATTTGACGCCACCGACATGTTTGAACAAAAGTGACAGCTAGAACAAGCAAAATCTGACAACTGAGATTTCCTAACCAAAAACATCTTGCAAGGAACCAAGGCAGCACAGCTCACAAAATTTGGCGTTTGGCGTCGTTTCAATATGATAATAAAGGCGTTTAAACTATGTGAAAAGGACACACTTTACAAGCTGGAAAAGTCTTAAGTTCAACATATAGCTATGGCAATAAAAATTAAAATATCCCAGTCAGAAGACCATTCCTTGTGACATTGATTTAACGTCTGCAGACGTTGAATCAATCCAAAAAGACAAATTTGCCAGCTGGGACTAGACACAGCTGACTCTCACCGATGATTGTCGAATGTGTCCAACTGCTCGCGAACGTTGCTGTTCAAACGCTTGCGGGTCAACCTCCGGTTAAGCCACCTTCCCACCAGGCCGCGCCCATATTGTCGTTTCTCCCGTCGGAAAGCGGTTTTCAAAACACGGTGGACCCCGATCTTGTGACCGCGCTTGCGGCCCTTTCCGGGTTGTAAAGGCGGCAAAGACGCGACTAAGTGGGCTTTGCGGCTTGCTTCTCTGCGATGCAATAAACTTTATGTTACAAATCACTTCAATTGCTCAGAATAAAAAGTTGGAGAAATGCCAATGAATCGATCATAAAATCGTTTACGTGATATTTACTACCTCAGTAACTTGCAACAAGCGCTCAAAACAAATCCATACAAAAAAAAGAAAAAGGCTGGTCATGTTTCGGCTGCACACAGTCACACACCTTCTGCTTGGGAACTCTTCGGCAGTTGTCTGATCGAAGAAAACCTCGTCCGCATACGATTCTCCTTCTAAGATAGTTGGCATCTAGTTGGAATGAAGAAAAAATCATTGGATTTGACGCATAGAAATTTCGAATTAGTATGAGCCATCAAAATTAATGCAAAATTAATAAAAGCAAAAAAAACGCATAAAACCTCGTGCGTGAAGAAGCTGGTGTCTGTTTCCTGGTGGGATTCTTCGATTTCATCTTCGGCTAAGCTAGGCAGAGCGAAACTTCGTTTATCTGGCCCTTGGTGCTCTGACACCAAATTATTCATAACCGAAGTGCCCTGGATAGACACATGACAAAAAAAACTCATTTCAAGATACTCAAAATTGTGTAAAATTCCAACAGTTAAGGCCTTGGAAGACAACTACGAAGCGTCGCAATTTTGGCGGACTTGCAATAATCGTAGACTTGTGGTATGTATTTGCCAAACAAAGTTTGTTGTTCTACATTCTACAATAACATTAATTATCAACATTATTAGCCGGAATGGCCCGTTTCGGTGAGTCCGATCCCTATTCGGTGATTTTTTCAATTTTTTTTTAAATTATCGGGTACCGTAGCCTAATTATCATTGCCGTTTTAGGGTTAGGGGTTAGAGGTTAGGAACTCACCGAATAGTAGCAGACCCTTATTAGCATGCAAACAAGGCTACATCATGACAAAAATAAAATTTCCCCGTTACTATTTTAAGAGATTGTCTTTAAGAACATGACTAAGTTATCCCGTAGAAACGGCATCCCAGACCTTTTTGAAGATTGATTCATTGTCTGCAGACGGCAAATTTTCCGAAAACCTTCATAATGTTAAATTTCTCGCAAGAAACCCGACAATATAATTGAGCGCACAGCAATTTTCCATTCCTACCTTTACAACAGCGCTCAAAACTTTCCAACTCATTTTTGCAACAGACTCTTTTCGTCTCCTTGTGCTTTGATGACGCATTCCACCTCCAAACCTCATACTAGCAAGAGAACGACCACTTGGTGTCATCGGAGTGCGGGGAGGAGGTGGGGTGCTCACTGCCATTGGACCTACAACAAAATAAAAAGATTTTTAAAAACCTGATCCCTAAAAGTTTTCTACCAACTGTTGTAGTGATAGTCAACTATACTTTGATGGATTCCATGTTGACCAACAACATCTATGTAGTAAAACAACAAAAAAACTCCTATCAAATGAAATTGTTCTAAGATCGTAGGCTATATTGCGACTACGCTTCAGCAAAAACACCTTCACTAACTGTACAACAGGCTAAGTGCACAAATTACCTGCAATTGACGCTGAACAGTCTGTCTCATCTGGTGTCCCAGCAGCTGAAGCATAATATCTTGAGCCACGAAAACGAGCGTAAGGGTCATATATCTGAATATTCAAGTAGTTTATGCCAAACGTAAAACCGGTGTTGATTTAATTGCGATACTTTGCTAACTTGAGATACAAAGAAAATGTCGTCTATTTCAATAAATTAGAGCAAATCAGCAAACGCATAACTTTGTAGAGAAGGGTATTAATTTCATAGTTGGATTGAATCAGTGGTGAAAAATGAACCCAATTTAACCAAGGTGTGATGTCACTATCTAGCCAAGCCAAAATGTACGACTGTACGTGTTTTAAAAACACACTTAATTTGATGTAATTCACGTCTGACCAGAACCTTCAGCAAACTTGTGGTTGAACGACAGTGTTAAATTTTACGCAAATTTTCCAAAATTCGAACAAACTATGAAATCAGCAAATGATACAGAAACGTTTTTTTTATAAACAATTTATTAGAGAAGAATTAAAAACAAGTAAAAAGTTCTAGGTGTTCTTTGAATGCAGAATAGACTGTCACTAACAAAGCAAATGCCATAATTTCATTAATCGAATTTAGGTTTAAAACTTATGAAATGTACAAAATAAACTTAAGGTCATGAAACAATCAAACCGCAAAGCTGACATCGTTTTCTGGCTAATAATTTTAAACAATCCGTGAGAAAACACTATTTTCAGCAAGCAGTTAAGTAAAATTCACAAAAAAATCAATCTGTGAAAAGGCTTTTTGCATGCTATTTTTAAATTGTGATGCAGTTGACATACACACGATATTTCGACCCAATCTTTACAAATGAAGAAACGTCATGTCAACCTACACTGCAACATAGAAGTTGCTACTTTTGTGTACTGTACAGTGTACACTATATGTTTAAGTACACATAAAGTTGCAGTCAATCAACTAAGCAAGCCATTTCATAAAAAGCATATTATAAAGGCAACAAACGACCCCTTGTCCTATGTTGATTTCATGTATAATGATGAAAAAATTAACGTGATTCTTAGTGAATACAAACGCAGCCTTCGGACCTGCGGAAGTGAGGGAGATATTGATTGACTGAAGCTTCCTTCTTCCACTTCCTGTTCAAGCTGTGGTTTCAGGCGTCCGTATTTCATGCTACAATATCTGTAACAGCATAGCAACTTGTAAGATGGGTGTACTAAAATATTGTGGGGTATTTCAAGAAGCAGTGGTGTTTACCGTAAATGGCGCAGTCTCCACTTTTCATGATCTTCATTGCAGTTTTTTCCTATCCCCACAAAATTCTCAGTAGCAGCCATCATTCTCTTTGAGCCACTGTAAAATAAAGGTTCACAGATTTTTTAAAATTTAAAATAAAGGTGCCTTTTTCGGTGACGAGGTCACTCGACACGCGCCATCACTATTCGACAAACGCCGTCCGTGCCTTACGAAAAAAAAAGAAGAAAATAAATAGGAAAAAAAACTGAGAGAGGACTAAACGTCGTCAGGTCGAGGAACAATCGGGGGGGGGGGGCATCACGTGATGCAATCATAAGAGTGCTGACTTATGTAAACTTTCTTGCGCCAGGTACTTCAAAGCAAGGTCTAAAAGCGACGCTTCACACGAGAAACTCCCAAGGCGTCAGCGCCGCCATTTTGAACACTGCGGGAGAATGCTTTGATCGAAGTTCCAACGCCTGGCATCAAACATTTCGCCACACACGTTTTGTGCTATTCGACACAACGGTTTTTTTTTATAGATAAAATAACCGAAATAGGCTACTTTAATTGTCAACGTATTTGCAAGTTTGGATTTATGTCTGACTTATGCACTTGTTGTTCCAAGATTGCAGAAATGTTTTGCAATGTGAATACAGAATAGTAGACAGATAAACACGGTTGCAACTTGACTTCCATCCACTAAAAGGGTTTCTGTGATTGGTAATGGGCGATTTTGCATTTGCATTCACAAAAGCACACAACCCAGCTGGCAAAACCCGTCGTTTTTACATTGAAAAAACGAGAACCGAAAAATATACTAGAGTAGTCTATCTGATGTTTGATTTGTAGTGATGTAATAATACCAAAAGTAGCGATCGCACGCTATTACGTTAAATAACTCAGGGGGAAAAGTAAGTTAATTTTGGGTTGATTCAACGTTTGAGTCAGCACAAATCTATTTAATTTTCCTGGCGGGTTACATTGCGTACCCAGACAGCAAAAATCATCATTTTTACATTGATTCAACGTCTACAGACGTGAAGTCAATGCAAAAATAACGAATTTTGCTGCCTGCGTATCAATTCCCAAGAAGAAATTTACGTTTGTTTTACATTAATTCGACATCTGGCGACTTTGAATTATCATAAAATAACATTATATTATTGTTCAACCAGGTACCGGTAACAAATTAATATCTCCCTGCGAGATGATTGCCTCGATTTAGGTTTACACTAACATAATTTCGGCACAACTGAGATACTGCGAGCAAACACGAGTCTGTTTGATAAAGAACTAGCTGTCAGAATCGGAATTATAAGACGCTGTATGGGAGGATGATTGATTGATTGATTAAATCTTTATCCTCGGACTGGGAAAGCTTCTTGCAGAGCTTAATCCTGGCAGTTTCGCATACTTGTAGAGGCTTTGAATCACTGACGCAGGCCCGGTCACCGAGATTTACAGAGTGAAGTTTCCGATTGTTGAAGTCTTGTTGCCGGGGAACTATTCCATCCATTAGATGCTGCTGAATGGAGAGCAGCCCTTAACGTGCGTTGCTCAAGCGCACACCCCGAGAGTCGAACCAGCGCCGCTTGATCTTGAAGCTTCTTCGTTCCAGAAGTGACGCGCTAACCAATTGAGCTATCGGGGCGGACTGCTGTCGCATTGTCACTGGAATACTTGAAGACGCAAAACTGCCTGTTCATGAACGCGCAATGCCATATGATCAGAAGCATTATTTTTCTTTTCTGCCGAAGAACCGTTTATCCAAATTTGTACTACTTTTTTAACTTGACCCCGTAGCTTTTCTAATGATACCACACAACTTGTGCGGTAACTCGCGGCCAAACGCTTATAATCTGACTCTTGTGACGTCATATTACTATTCGACAAACAAGCGTAGAATTTTTGGTCGTTCGACAAGAAAGAAAAAATCGCAGCCCTGTATATATATATAATTATATATATAATACTAACAAATCAAAAACCTATATACAATCGATGCCAAGCAGTGTGAGTGGTATTCAATAAAAGGTTGTGTAGAACCACCCACCTACGAATCATGGCAGTCCTCTGTAAAAGTGATGTTTGTCTTTGCATGCGTGGTGGTCTCGGACGCATGACATTTGTGCCACCTCTTTGTCTTACTGTTGTCGTTGATACAAATTCGTGGCCAGGAACACTTTGACTGCGATTAAACGCCTTGCTACTCATATTTGACGGAGCATTAGCAGACCCCTAAAAGGAGGATTGTTGTAAAATATAGTTCGGAAAGAAAACTCATCCATCAATAATAATATTAAACATTGTAAATAAATTAGCACAATTTGAACAACTGCATTTCTGCTTAATGTTTGTTTTTTTCATAATAGCCTCAGGGCTCCAGATACAATGACCACTTCAGACGATTTCGAATTTTGCTTTATGTAAAGCTGAGGTCCACATAATGCAAAGCATAATGATTACATTTCTATTTTAAGTGTACAAAATTTGTCCACATTAACTGAACATCAAAATAAACATATATTTGTATACTGCAAAAAGTATGAGCAGTAAATCTCAATTTCAATAGGCAACTTACTTTTGGAATTTCTGGAGGATCTTCAGCAATTCCAAATGTATCGCTACTTTCTCCAATTTTACGAATGTTTAACTATAGAAAAAAAAAAATTAGCACAGCAAGTCCTTCAGCAAATGAACAAAATCTGTTTGGATGTTCTTCAGCATCAAACCATTAGGGTCCATGTGCATATTTGCGACCATTGATGTAAATGACGGACTTCACGAATTTGTAAATATTTCGCAATTGAAAATAATTTTGACAGAAAAAAATTTAACAGTTTATTTATCAATAATAATGTTATCACAACTTGAGTACGTTTTATCTTATTACTCTAACTGTGTGACTTGTTGTTTTAGTTTTCAAGTTCAGATTTTAGAAAAACTCTTTTTACAATTAAAATAAAACATGGCATCCTGACTTTCAAGCAGCATAAAAATAAATATGTATATATATGAGAAGTGCTTTTATCAAGGTTTGGCTGTGGTTGCTGACATAACATTATATACCACAGCGTTTTTTTACAGATTGTTTTACTAGGAAGATCAGGCAGAATTATTCCGGCAGAATGACAGTCCAGTGTCTGAATGCATTTTGGAATTAAAACAGCAATTATAAAACGTGCCAGCTATTGTAATTTTAATACACACAACAACACCACCAAATTATTATATACTGAACAGTATGAAAATATATTTTTAATAAAAAAAAACTACGTAACTGTTTAAGTTAACAAATATATACAATTTTCAAAGGTCCTTGAAAAAATAGTTGCAAAAACGCACTTGGATTTATAGAATTTTTTAATAGGTATATATATACTAAAAGTTTTAAAAACAATCTTGGGTCATGTTTATTGAAGAAACAAAACAACCTAGTTTGAACAGGGTACAAGCATTATAAGAGCTTTAAGCAAGTGCTGAGATTTAGTGATAAAACACAAAAGAATGCACGGTACTATATACACATAAAACCTGAGTCCTACTACTAGACAGTTACAATTGTTGCATTAAAAGTATCACCGCAATCATAAAATAACTTACCTTAAGATTATGAATATTTCTCCTAGGTGGAGCTGTAGTAGAACTATGGGGTTGATTAACATCATCATCACTACTACTAGAATCATTTGACATGGCGTTACTACAATTGATGTTTGGATTCAGTACAAAACTATACAAATAATATGCACGCTAACACTGCACCTAGCACCTCTAATGGTATATAACCTAAATCACATCAATTTTTATATAGCCTACTATACATATATATATAAAAGCAGTTTGAAACTTAGGCTTTGTGTTCCTCAATAAAATAAGATTCTTGTTTAGCCTAGCCTACGGTATATATTTTGTAAAATTGTTGTAAGATAACCTCACAGTTTACAAATTTTTTTTGTGGTCTAGCAATACTTGATTGATTGAATATTTATTCTCGGACTGGGAAAGCTTCTTGCAGAGCTTAATCCTGGCAGTTTCGCATACTTGTAAGGGCTTTAAATCACTGACGCAGGCCCGGTCACCGAGATTGACAGAGTGAAGTTTCCAATTGTTGAAGTCTTGTTGCCGAGGAACTATTCCATCCATTAGATGCCGCTGAATGGAGAGCAGTCCTTAACGTGCGTTGCTCAAGCGCATGCCCCGAGAGTCGAACCAGCGCCACTTGATCTTGAAGCTTCTTCGTTCCAGAAGTGACGCGCTAACCAAAGCCAAACAGTGTAATATGGTTTGCATTATTGTGAAAAGATGACATGAAATCAAAAAACAACATAAATATAGCCACTTTCTAAAGAATACAAAACAAAGACTAATGTTAGGTTCCACTAACAGTTCACAGCAAAACTTGGGTGCAACCTATTTTGTCCCCTGCAGTCCTGAAGTTCCTGAACACTTCGTACCACCTTGTCTGACGTCACATTCAAACGAAAAAGCGCAACTACTTTTGGAAAAAGGAAAAGGGTGAAAAGCCGCGGAATAAATGATTAAGCGGAGTGGACATAGATTTCTGTTTCAACATTTATAAAGGAATACTTCTGTTTCAACATTTATAAAGCATATACATCGTTGCTAAGCTATAAGTTAAAAAACATGTTTAAACAAGCTATTGGCAATAGCTTGTAAACTACCACAAACAAGGTAATGTGTGTTCTGAATACTGCCATCCAGTGGCGTAGCCAACGGGGTGGGTTGGGGATTTCAACCCCTTCTTTGGCACGCGTGTGACGTCACGATATTGAGAATGATGCTTTTAGTCTTTATGTCTCTAAAACAAAGTCTGCCTTTCAAACAAAACTGCATGAAAAAAGCGAGTTTTGCCAATACCAAACATTCAAATATCAGAAGAAAACATAGAGACTTAGCTTTATTTCCAAAAAATGCCGAAGAAAATATGATTTTATCCTTTTGCTATGCCACCGGACAGCACTATTTTACAGGAATATTTATACCCACATTTTTGTTGAAAATGCTCTCAGAATGCACCAAATTCAAAGTAATTTTTCAACATTTTCTGGGTGAGGCACCCCACCGCTGGGTGTGGTCTTAGGCGAACACCTGACCCACTCTGCAGCCGACGGCTATGTCTGTTTCCGGTTGTCTACTCTACTTATGACTTAATTTTGGTACTACCCATTACTCGAAATCGATCACTGGGTAGAGGCAATTATTGTAAAGTTTCTTGCCCAGAGAAACAAGAGCAAGTGCGGGTGGCTGGAGTTGAACATGCAGGCTCTCGACTGCGAGCCCAACGCGCTAACCACTCGGCCACTGCTGCCGACATTGTGTATATTGAATAGTGAAAAGTTTGGGTGTTCATCAGGACAATTATCGTTTCTAGCACTAGTTGCTACGTTCATCTGATGAAATTGAAAGTAAAATTAACAACAAACAAGATGGTTTATTGCTTCACTGACGTTTCGCGCACCATGCCAATGCGCATCCTCAAAGCGAATAACATATGTTATTCGCTCTGTATATATGTTATTCGCTCTGAGGATGCGCATTGTCATGGTGCGCGAAACGTCAGTGAAGCAATAAACCATCTTGTTTGTTGTTAATTTTACTTTCAATTTCATCAGATGAATGTAGCAACTAGTGCTAGAAACGATTGTGTATATTACTTGCATATTTCAAACGTCAAACATGTAGCCTACTATGTTCCTGTTACTGACCAATAAACCATTGATTGATTGATTGATTGATTGATTGATTAATTGATTGATTGATTGATTGATTGATTGATTGATTGATTGATTGATTGATTGATTGATTGATTGAGCCTACTGGTCAATTTATTGGTTTTTCCAAAGAAATCAGATATTTTTAAATATAGGCTAGCTTCCTTAGCCTAATTGCCTAAGTACGCAAATAAACAAGTGTTTCCGACAATTTAGGTTCACCAAATCAAACGTCATATAAAACCGTTCAGGTCTACTGAATCTTAGCGTATTACGTCATGGAATTTTTCCTAAAAAAATGAGCCAATATTGCACCATCGTTCGTAAGACCTGATGAAACATTGCATCATCACCTTATCACACCTGTTGAGAATTACTTCACAATGTTTCACTATTACGTCACAGTAACTGCGTACGTGAGTTTGAGATATTGAAATTTATTCTCTCATTCGTAAAATGGTTGCTTGAAAGTTGGCCGCATATTTAACTGTTTGCTTAGTGCTGGCCAGCTGGACAAAATTTCCGTCTTTTATCTAAGTAGTTTGTTGTAGTGACAAGTTTTAGTGGTGTACGGTGTTGCATCCCAATTTCGACAGCCAGGTGGCTAATTTTACAGAAATACAATTTTGAATAGACGGTTTCAAAAGAGTGTTTTTTTCGGTCATTACACACAGACGAACGGATCCGGAAATCTTATGTTACAATTTTCCCACAAAGAGATTATGGTTTACCGCTGTGACCATAAAGAATAAAAGACGAGTTCTTGTCAGTTGGTAGGATGCAGAAGTAAAAATAATAAAAGACGTTGTTGTCAGTTGGAACTTAGAAAGCACAAAATAATAAAAGACGAAGTTGTTGGTTGGTAGGCTACAGAAGCAAAGAAATAATAAAAGAAAATCTTGTTGGTTGGTAGTCTACAGAAGCAAAAGAAAATTAAAGACACTTTTTATCAGTTGGTACTGAAGAACTTCAAGCTAAAAATTAAAGGTGTTTCTTTGTTGGTTCTGAAGAAAAAACAACATTGACATTCATTGGCAAGAAAAAAGATTAAAGACAATCGATCTGTGCTTGAAGATTCAAGTCGACGAATCCAAGCAAGTTTTGTGCAACTTTAGGATTTCAACTTTAGGACTTCATATAACCGCCATTCTAGACTTTTAAAACATCTCAAATTGGGTCAAAGAAAGCCAACATTTCTTTAAAATTCACACATGGAAATTGTGAACAAAGTTAAATCATTTTTTATTATACGTCAACTGGTCACAGCGGTAAACCATAGCCTAATCTCTTCGTGGGAAAATTGTAACATAAGATTCCCGAATCCGTTCGTCTGCATGTAATGACCGAAAAAGAAACACTCCTTTGAAACCGTCTATTCAAAATTGTATTTCTGTAAAATTAGCCACCTGGCTGTCGAAAATGGAATGCAACGCCGTACACCACTAAAACTTGTCACTACAGAACAGATTACTTGGATAAAAGACGGAAATTTTCGTCCAGCTGACAAGCACTAAGCAAAACAGTTAAACATGCGACCAACCTCTTCAAGCAACAATTTTAAAATGACTAGAATAATTATCAATATCTCAAACTCACGTACGCAGTACTGTGACGTAATAGTGAAAGACATTGTCACGCAATTCAAACAGGTGTTCAAAGGTGGTGATGCCATGTTTCATGTTTAAACAGGTTTGATACAAGTCTTACGAACGATGGTGCAATTTTGGCTCATTTTTAGGAAAAATTCCATGACGTAATACGCTAAGATTCAGTAGACCTGAACAGTTTTTATATGACGTTTGATTAGGTGAACAATTGTCTGGAACAGTCAACATAAAGTACACGGAAGTTGACTTCTTTATTATGACCAACACAAAAAACTTTTTCAATTTTGAAATGGTAACACTGACCAGATTAGATGGAGACTTTAAGTTTAAATCGTCTTTTGTTGGACACATATTATATTAACAGTGGCTTAATATTAGTAGTTGCCACTAACTGCTTGTACAGTACGAGTTCTAAAAAAATGCCTCTATCTAGTAAGTAAAGTTCAAAGTGATCTTTATCTTATTGTTCTTCAAGATCAAGATCACACAAAAAAAGTGATCTTAGATCAAGATCACCAAAAAAAAGTGATCTTGAAGATCAAGATCACGCCCGTCTCTGACAACAGGAAACAGTTACAGACATTGCCGTCGGCTGCAGCGTGGGTCAGGTGTACGTCGGAAGGCGTACACCGATGCATAGCGCTCAAGTCCGCTTTCCCGCAATGCAGGATAAAGATATGACAAACAAACAAACAAACTAACTTATCACTGCAACTTTTTGAAACGTCAGAAGTTTAGTTATTTTTTGAAAAAAATAATAATTATATGTTTGGCAACTCTGGAAACTCCTGGGCCGCAGTACAGTGCTCTCCAAGGATGCCAGACCACCGTCATTCTGGCAGAATAATTTTTCCGCTTTCCGCCTAAAAAAGTTATCCGTGAATAAGTGCGAGGCACAAAATGCGACATGACATACCTTCGAACGATCTACGAATAAAACTATAATCCGCAACACGTGCCACTTAAATTTTACATGCATCGGATTCAGTATTAAATTACCTTTCCAGGGATGTGCACCAATAGGTCGGCATTTGGAAGAAACTCCCAGCAGAACGCTTCAAAGATGGAGCATATATTTACGATAAACATTAAAATAATACGATTTTTGCGTAATAAACACCACTCCAAACATCTTCGAATAAAACTATAATCCGCAACACGTGCCACTTAAATTTTACATGCATCGGATTCAGTATTAAATTACCTTTCCAGGGATGTGCACCAATAGGTCGGCATTTGGAAGGAACTTCCAGCAGAACGCTTCAAAGATGCAGGAGGATACATTTACGATTCAAGAAAACAATACGATTTTTGCGTAATAAACACCACTCCAAACATCTTCGAATAAAACTATAATCCGCAACACGTGCCACTTAAATTTTACATGCATCGGATTCAGTATTAAATTACCTTTCCAGGGATGTGCACCAATAGGTCGGCATTTGGAAGGAACTCCCAGCAGAACGCTTCAAAGATGGAGCATATATTTACGATAAACATTAAAATAATACGATTTTTGCATAATAGACACCACTCCAAACACCTTCGAATAAAATTATAATCCGCAACACGTGCCACTTAAATTTTACATGCATCGGATTCAGTATTAAATTACCTTTCCAGGGATGTGCACCAATAGGTCGGCATTTGGAAGGAACTCCCAGCAGAACGCTTCAAAGATGCAGGAGTATACATTTACGATATTCAAGAAAATAATACGATTTTTGCGTAATAAACACCACTCCAAACATCTTCAAATAAAACTATAATCCGCAACACGTGCCACTTAAATTTTACATGCATCGGATTCAGTATTAAATTACCTTTCCAGGGATGTGCACCAATAGGTCGGCATTTGGAAGGAACTCCCAGCAGAACGCTTCAAAGATGGAGGAAATATTTACGATAAACATTAAAATAATACGATTTTTGCATAATAGACACCACTCCAAACATCTTCGAATAAAACTATAATCCGCAACACGTGCCACTTAAATTTTACATGCATCGGATTTAGTATTAAATTACCTTTCCAGGGATGTGCACCAATAGGTCGGCATTTGGAAGGAACTCTCAGCAGAACGCTTCAAAGATGCAGGAGTATACATTTACGATATTCAAGAAAATAATACGATTTTTGCGTAATAAACACCACTCCAAACATCTTCGAATAAAACTATAATCCGCAACATGTGCCACTTAAATTTTACATGCATCGGATTCAGTATTAAATTACCTTTCCAGGGATGTGCACCAATAGGTCGGCATTTGGAAGGAACTCCCAGCAGAACGCTTCAAAGATGGAGCATATATTTACGATAAACATTAAAATAATACGATTTTTGCGTAATAGACACCACTCCAAACATCTTCGAATAAAACTATAATCCGCAACACGTGCCACTTAAATTTTACATGCATCGGATTCAGTATTAAATTACCTTTCCAGGGATGAGCACCAATAGGTCGGCATTTGGAAGGAACTTCCAGCAGAACGCTTCAAAGATGCAGGAGGATACATTTACGATATTCAAGAAAATAATACGATTTT
The DNA here is from genome assembly GCF_918807975.1 of Aplidium turbinatum. Classification (NCBI taxonomy): domain Eukaryota; kingdom Metazoa; phylum Chordata; class Ascidiacea; order Aplousobranchia; family Polyclinidae; genus Aplidium; species Aplidium turbinatum. The sequence goes on along the minus strand of NC_137484.1, from coordinate 18,667,107 downwards.
TGCATAATAAACACCACTCCAAACATCTTCGAATAAAACTATAATCCGCAACACGTGCCACTTAAATTTTACATGCATCGGATTCATTATTAAATTACCTTTCCAGGGATGTGCACCAATAGGTCGGCATTTGGAAGGAACTCCCAGCAGAACGCTTCAAAGATGTAGGAGGATACATTTACAATAAACATTAAAATAATACGATTTTAACATAATAGACACCACTCCAAACATCTTCAAATAAAACTATAATCCGCAACACGTGCCACTTGAATTTTACATGTATCGGATTCAGTATTAAATTACCTTTCCAGGGATGTGCACCAATAGGTCGGCATTTGGAAGGAACTTCCAGCAGAACGCTTCAAAGATGCAGGAGGATACATTTACGATATTCAAAAAAATAATACGATTTTTGCATCCTGTAAATGCTGAATTCATGGCAAATCGTTTGTGGGTTATGTTGTGTGTGTTCATGGACCTGTTAACAGATGTCTGTGGCTTTGCACCCGACTCAAGATCAAGCGGCGCCGGTTTGGTTTTTGGGGTGTGCATTTGAGCGACGCATTTCAGTACTTCTTACCATTCAGCGGCACCTAGTGGATGGAGCATTTCTCCGCCAACAACTATCGGAAACATCACTCTGTCAATCTCGGTAACCAGTCCTGTTTCAAAAGCTTCTACAAGTATGCGAAACGGACATATTAAGGATTTGTCAGTCTGAGGATAAAGATTCAAAAACCAACCAAACATGTCTTCATATTGCTTTACGTCTTTCACAGATACTTGTACAAAGCAGAAGAAAAGAACTGGCGGTCGCAAACGCAAATTAAGCGATTGTACGACATCCATTGCTAGCTTTTGCATAAAAGAGTTAAAAGACATACAGAAGGAAGCAGGTAACCAAACTATCTGCTGTTTTGAAACTACAATAGCCTATCTTTCTTTGCCATAGTAAACTTCAAAATGTTCTGTAGTTAATTTCTATTCGGTAGGCCTACTCAACTTTTAGCTAGACCCCGGCTGTGAATATGGAGTTTATTTTTCCGCTTTGTTGGTCAGAAATACAAATACGTATTATACTGAACTGGCATTGCAACCTCGAGAACTCCACACAAGTTTGAAATCACATGAAATAATTTAACACAATTTGTTGTTAACACCTATTGTTAACAATTTGTTAACACCTATCCTCACAAGCAAGCAATTTCCTTCTGCAACCAGAGGACAAGTTTACTCCAGTTATGTGAGGAGTGTCATGCTCTATGGCTCTGAAACGTGGGCTACTTTAGCAAGCACCGTCAAGCGCCTACAACGTAATGACAGAGCGATGGTAAGATGGACCTGCCTGGTGCCTAGTCAAGCCTGAAGACAACATCCAGTTTGAGACTCTTCTATCAAAGCTCAAACTAAAAGACATCAATGAAGTCCTCCAATTAGGCAGACTGAGATGGCTTGGTCACGTGGAGCGCAGCTCGAGCTGGATCTCACAGGTCAGATGTGTCAACATCGCAGCACAGCGGGGTCAAGGTAGACCAAACTTTCTTTGGGAAGAACTTGTAAAACGTGACCTTGTAGCCCTGAACATGGACTCTGCCAACCCAATAAATCGCGAGGTGTGGAGGGTAAGACTTTGTTCTCGACAGACAGACAGGCCACACCCTCGACATGAGGACTAATTCATGGCCTGTATAATCAAAATTAGTTGATGATGATGTTATAATGTATTTGTTTTCATTTTTGCAGAACAAGAACATAATTCCACCGGCTCTTTCTTTGACTTTGTAGCAAAAGAGGCCAGACAAGTGTCAAAAGTAATCAGGATGAATTTCCAAAACGAAGTGATGGAGCTGGTTAAAAAGTACACACAACAAGTGGAATCATTACTAGTAGCCTATTATATTAGTGTGCCATTTCTGATGTTTCTACACTTTTCATTGAAATACATTGTGATGAAACAAACTTGAAAACGGTTATTTCATGCTACAATTCATCTTAAGATACGTGGTGCTCAGATCTTTTTCATTTTGCCATGAAACTGCTCCAACGTCACTGAAATAATCTTTGAAAGATTCGCGTACATTCATGGCTTCAGATGAGCTCCGTCTTCCGATGCGACGCATTTGAGAAATGCCCTCCATTCACCTAGGTGACGGTCCCATTGCTATCTTTATGGTCAGTAGAATTTGGACTTTGATATTGTGTACCACACTCACATCGGAGAAAATTGTGAAGAACAATGGCTGCCTTAACAATTGCAGAAGTAGGAGCAACTAGAAGAGGACGACGAAAACATCTAAACTTTAAAGCTAATATGCCAAAAGCATTTTCTACAATTCGTTGCGCACGCGACAGCCTGCAGTTCAGTGGTTCCAACCTTTTTTTTATCCGGTAGACCCTTTTAGTCAATATTCAAACCTAAATTCCCCCCTATAAATTTTGATTGTTAAAAACTCGTTTACGTTAATATTTTAATCTAAGTCTTGTAAAATAAAATAAACTTTCACTAGTAATAAGCTTTTTAGCCTGTAATATTCCTTTTCATACTAAAATAATTTAATTAATGAAGAACGTTGCTGAAAAGTATTTTATTCCTAGAAAAAGACCAAAAATGAGATACAAAAATCAGCTGAAAGTCTTCCTCAACCATGCAAACATTGATCTGGATTCATGGGAACAACTTGCTAGCGACAGATTACTCTGGGTAAAAAGAATTTGGAAAGACGCGAAAGAAAAAAACAGGATACAAAATGCCCTTGAAAAACGAAACACTAGAAAAGAAAAGCTAGAACTACCACGTCTCCCACCCTCCATGCAATGTGATTTTTGCCCACGTCTTTTGCATCATAAATTGGGCCTCCAAAGCAACATATGACATCACCATCCAAAGCCAAATTCGATTTGAAAACGAAGCCAATGCTCGGACACAAGCTGGAGCCAACGACATTCAAAATATCAGAGTCAATGCATTTAACAGTCTGTGTGAAGCTTGTGATTTTTTTGTTTCGACAACTCATGAATGGGGTGAAAGAGTATTGGACAGAAAATAACAAACATCATTCTACACGTCTAATCTGTTTCTTTGTTTTGTTCTCATCTGCAACAGTTAACAAACCTGATTTGCATAGATAAGTGGAAGCAAACGGAGGATACCTTGAATAGCTTTCTCTGCCACTTTGGGATAGGAATTACACATTAATGGCCTAAATCTAGCGATTGATTTTTTTAAGTCTCTTGCACAAGAATCCGTTTTGAGTTCTAAAAATTCATTCTGCAATTTATCGAGAAGCTTTTCCATCAACGATGTGAATGACTTTCGTGTTAAATCAAGCTCATCGTCACAAATTTCAGGAAAATATCGAATGAATTCCAGTTCTCATGTTGTGAGATGTTACAAAATCAATTCTTTTTCCAAACTTGTTCATTGACAAACAGAAGAACTTGACAAACAGAAGAACTTGTTCATTGACCAGCACCAGCACCTAAGATAATTCTCTAAATATGGTGACATGTTTAATTGTTCATTCTAATTTTTCTCTTTCAATTATCAAGCTTGCTGGTGAAAGCTTCCAACGCATCTTTAAATGCTGAGCAGTACTGGACTCTGCTCATGGAAAGGCCACCCAAGCCAGGCTGGTCGAAAGGTAGAAGCAAGACAAAACGTAGTCCCCCCGCGATCCTGACAGCAGAGCCTTCTAGTGCCTTAAAATAATCTCCTAATGACAGTGACATAAATTCATCACTCTTTTCCAACCTGCCTTGAGCCAGCATGGAAGCAGTACAGTTTGTAAATTCACATGGTATCAATATGTCAATGGCTCATGGATACAACCCATGTTTATGCGCAATCTACTTCAAACGGAGATGGCGATTGAATATATAGGCCTACCGTATATTGGTGTTTTTCCTTGCATTTTCAAACTCAGTTTATTTAATGGAGCTGACAGACAAAAATAAATTGAATTGAATTAAATCTGTCATCATTCAGCAATGAAACAAATTTCAATTTTATTTAAAGGTCAAAAATTAATTTAAGCTTGTCTCTGAGCTCTAACACTCGTTTGGTTACGTTTCCTCTTGAAAACCATTGAGTATTTTGCATGACAAAGAACTAGGCCTACCCTACGGCCTACGTGATGGTTTGCATCCATGTCAGTGCACAGTTGCTTAAATAATCGGGAGTTAAGGGCTCCTTCTTAACGCTCTAAAGCTCTGGTCACGGCCAACTTACTAGGCTTCTTCTTTCGTATGAGAGGTTGTTTTTGGACTACATTAAACAACCTTAAAACAACCTCTCATACGAAAGAAGACTTACTAGGCTTAAACAGCTTTACAATTCTAAAACCAAATTCCCCCTTGAAAATTGCAAAATTCCCCCCTAGTGGGGAATTCCCCCCCCGGTTGGGAACCACTGCAGTGTAGTTGAATATTTTTTTTATCATGAGATAGGCCTGAACCAGGGTAGGGTCACATCAAGTTTTGACTAAGGGAAAAAGCTTCATCTACAAAATAATACAAACGGCATTGATGGTTGGTTTGTACCGTGTAGCGGTTTATCTGCTGGAAGTCCAAGCTGCCCACTGATTAATAGTTTTCCAAATTCAGACTGAGCGAATATAGTAGAATCGCTGTGTCGCTATAACTTAATCTGCACAAATAACCTGTTTGGATAAGGTCCTTGTGTTTTACTTTCTAAGCCCGAGTGGAAAGGTTGCAGGAACAAAATAAAATGGTCCCTCGTCTTTTACCATTATAATCCACACCCGAAATGTAAGCGACTAAGCGTACCATAAGGTGGGGCTACTTTAAACACTTTTCATAGTTATTTGTGTGTATTTTTCAAAGTATTTATGCTAAATATCTCAAATTTGGTCATCATTGGGTGCAACATAGTCCACTTTGAAAAGTACTACACACACATTGATACAGCCAAACAAACAAAACAATAGGTAGGGCTACTTTGAACACTGTCCAAAGTTATGCACATCAACATAGCGCTAAATCGCTAAAAAACACTATAGATAGCGAAAAAAAAACACTAAAACACTAGATGCAATCCAAAAAAACTAGATCTAGTGGAAAAACACCAGTAGTGGCACCATTGACACTGAAAAACCGACCTATTGGTGCACATCCCTGGAAAGGTAATTTAATACTGAATCCGATGCATGTAAAATTTAAGTGGCACGTGTTGCGGATTATAGTTTTATTCGAAGATGTTTGGAGTGGTGTTTATTACGCAAAAATCGTATTATTTTAATGTTTATCGTAAATATATGCTCCATCTTTGAAGCGTTCTGCTGGGAGTTGCTTCCAAATGCCGACCTATTGGTGCACATCCCTGGAAAGGTAATTTAATACTGAATCCGATGCATGTAAAATTTAAGTGGCACGTGTTGCGGATTATAGTTTTATTCGAAGATGTTTGGAGTGGTGTCAATTATGCAAAAATCGTATTATTTTCTTGAATATCGTAAATGTATCCTCCTGCATCTTTGAAGCGTTTGCTGGGAGTTCCTTCCAAATGCCGACCTATTGGTGCTCATCCCTGGAAAGGTAATTTAATACTGAATCCGATGCATGTAAAATTTAAGTGGCACGTGTTGCGGATTATAGTTTTATTCGAAGATGTTTGGAGTGGTGTCTATTATGCAAAAATCGTATTATTTTCTTGAATATCGTAAATGTATCCTCCTGCATCTTTGAAGCGTTTTGCTGGGAGTTCCTTCTAAATGCCGACCTATTGGTGCACATCCCTGGAAAGGTAATTTAATACTGAATCCGATGCATGTAAAATTTAAGTGGCACGTGTTGCGGATTATAGTTTTATTTGAAGATGTTTGGAGTGGTGTCTATTATGCAAAAATCGTATTATTTTAATGTTTATCGTAAATATATGCTCCATCTTTGAAGCGTTCTGCTGGGAGTTTCTTCCAAATGCCGACCTATTGGTGCCCATCCCTGGAAAGGTAATTTAATACTAAATCCGATGCATGTAAAATTTAAGTGGCACGTGTTGCGGATTATAGTTTTATTCGAAGATGTTTGGAGTGGTGTCTATTATGCAAAAATCGTATTATTTTCTTGAATATCGTAAATGTATCCTCCTGCATCTTTGAAGCGTTCTGCTGGAAGTTCCTTCCAAATGCCGACCTATTGGTGCACATCCCTGGAAAGGTAATTTAATACTGAATCCGATGCATGTAAAATTTAAGTGGCACGTGTTGCGGATTATAGTTTTATTCGAAGATGTTTGGAGTGGTGTTTATTACGCAAAAATCGTATTATTTTAATGTTTATCGTAAATATATGCTCCATCTTTGAAGCATTCTGCTGGGAGTTCCTTCTAAATGCCGACCTATTGGTGCACATCCCTGGAAAGGTAATTTAATACTAAATCCGATGCATGTAAAATTTAAGTGGCACGTGTTGCGGATTATAGTTTTATTCGAAGGTGTTTGGAGTGGTGTCTATTATGCAAAAATCGTATTATTTTAATGTTTGTTGTAAGTGTATCCTCCTGCATCTTTGAAGCGTTCTGCTGGGAGTTCCTTCCAAATGCCGACCTATTGGTGCACATCCCTGGAAAGGTAATTTAATACTGAATCCGATGCATGTAAAATTTAAGTGGCACGTGTTGCGGATTATAGTTTTATTTGAAGATGTTTGGAGTGGTGTCTATTACGCAAAAATCGTATTATTTTCTTGAATATCGTAAATGTATCCTCCTGCATCTTTGAAGCGTTCTGCTGGGAGTTCCTTCCAAATGCCGACCTATTGGTGCACATCCCTGGAAAGGTAATTTAATACTGAATCCGATGCATGTAAAATTTAAGTGGCACGTGTTGCGGATTATAGTTTTATTCGAAGATGTTTGGAGTGGTGTTTATTACGCAAAAATCGTATTATTTTAATGTTTATCGTAAATATATGCTCCATCTTTGAAGCGTTCTGCTGGGAGTTCCTTCCAAATGCCGACCTATTGGTGCACATCCCTGGAAAGGTAATTTAATACTGAATCCGATGCATGTAAAATTTAAGTGGCACGTGTTGCGGATTATAGTTTTATTCGAAGATGTTTGGAGTGGTGTCAATTATGCAAAAATCGTATTATTTTCTTGAATATCGTAAATGTATCCTCCTGCATCTTTGAAGCGTTTGCTGGGAGTTCCTTCCAAATGCCGACCTATTGGTGCTCATCCCTGGAAAGGTAATTTAATACTGAATCCGATGCATGTAAAATTTAAGTGGCACGTGTTGCGGATTATAGTTTTATTCGAAGATGTTTGGAGTGGTGTCTATTATGCAAAAATCGTATTATTTTCTTGAATATCGTAAATGTATCCTCCTGCATCTTTGAAGCGTTTTGCTGGGAGTTCCTTCCAAATGCCGACCTATTGGTGCACATCCCTGGAAAGGTAATTTAATACTGAATCCGATGCATGTAAAATTTAAGTGGCACGTGTTGCGGATTATAGGTTTATTTGAAGATGTTTGGAGTGGTGTCTATTATGCAAAAATCGTATTATTTTAATGTTTATCGTAAATATATGCTCCATCTTTGAAGCGTTCTGCTGGGAGTTTCTTCCAAATGCCGACCTATTGGTGCCCATCCCTGGAAAGGTAATTTAATACTAAATCCGATGCATGTAAAATTTAAGTGGCACGTGTTGCGGATTATAGTTTTATTCGAAGATGTTTGGAGTGGTGTCTATTACGCAAAAATCGTATTATTTTCTTGAATATCGTAAATGTATCCTCCTGCATCTTTGAAGCGTTCTGCTGGAAGTTCCTTCCAAATGCCGACCTATTGGTGCACATCCCTGGAAAGGTAATTTAATACTGAATCCGATGCATGTAAAATTTAAGTGGCACGTGTTGCGGATTATAGTTTTATTCGAAGATGTTTGGAGTGGTGTTTATTACGCAAAAATCGTATTATTTTAATGTTTATCGTAAATATATGCTCCATCTTTGAAGCGTTCTGCTGGGAGTTCCTTCCAAATGCCGACCTATTGGTGCACATCCCTGGAAAGGTAATTTAATACTAAATCCGATGCATGTAAAATTTAAGTGGCACGTGTTGCGGATTATAGTTTATTCGAAGGTGTTTGGAGTGGTGTCTATTATGCAAAAATCGTATTATTTTAATGTTTTTTGTAAGTGTATCCTCCTGCATCTTTGAAGCGTTCTGCTGGGAGTTCCTTCCAAATGCCGACCTATTGGTGCACATCCCTGGAAAGGTAATTTAATACTGAATCCGATGCATGTAAAATTTAAGTGGCACGTGTTGCGGATTATAGTTTTATTCGAAGATGTTTGGAGTGGTGTCTATTACGCAAAAATCGTATTATTTTCTTGAATATCGTAAATGTATCCTCCTGCATCTTTGAAGCGTTCTGCTGAGAGTTCCTTCCAAATGCCGACCTATTGGTGCACATCCCTGGAAAGGTAATTTAATACTGAATCCGATTCATGTAAAATTTAAGTGGCACGTGTTGCGGATTATAGTTTTATTCGAAGATGTTTGGAGTGGTGTCTATTATGCAAAAATCGTATTATTTTAATGTTTATCGTAAATATTTGCTCCATCTTTGAAGCGTTCTGCTGGGAGTTCCTTCCAAATGCCGACCTATTGGTGCACATCCCTGGAAAGGTAATTTAATACTGAATTCGATGCATGTAAAATTTAAGTGGCACGTGTTGCGGATTATAGTTTTATTCGAAGGTGTTTGGAGTGGTGTCTATTATGCAAAAATCGTATTATTTTAATGTTTGTTGTAAATGTATCCTCCTGCATCTTTGAAGCGTTCTGCTGGGAGTTCCTTCCAAATGCCGACCTATTGGTGCACATCCCTGGAAAGGTAATTTAATACTGAATCCGATGCATGTAAAATTTAAGTGGCACGTGTTGCGGATTATAGTTTTATTCGAAGATGTTGGGAGTGGTTTCTATTACGCAAAAATCGTATTATTTTAATGTTTATCGTAAATATATGCTCCATCTTTGAAGCGTTCTGCTGGGAGTTCCTTCCAAATGCCGACCTATTGGTACACATCCCTGGAAAGGTAATTTAATACTGAATCCGATGCATGTAAAATTTAAGTGGCACGTGTTGCGGATTATAGTTTTATTCGAAGGTGTTTGGAGTGGTGTCTATTATGCAAAAATCGTATTATTTTAATGTTTGTTGTAAATGTATCCTCCTGCATCTTTGAAGCGTTCTGCTGGGAGTTCCTTCCAAATGCCGACCTATTGGTGCACATCCCTGGAAAGGTAATTTAATACTGAATCCGATGCATGTAAAATTTAAGTGGCACGTGTTGCGGATTATAGTTTTATTTGAAGATGTTTGGAGTGGTGTTTATTATGCAAAAATCGTATTATTTTCTTGAATATCGTAAATGTATCCTCCTGCATCTTTGAAGCGTTTTGCTGGGAGTTCCTTCCAAATGCCGACCTATTGGTGCACATCCCTGGAAAGGTAATTTAATACTGAATCCGATGCATGTAAAATTTAAGTGGCACGTGTTGCGGATTATAGTTTTATTCGAAGATGTTTGGAGTGGTGTCAATTATGCAAAAATCGTATTATTTTCTTGAATATCGTAAATGTATCCTCCTGCATTTTTGAAGCGTTTGCTGGGAGTTCCTTCCAAATGCCGACCTATTGGTGCTCATCCCTGGAAAGGTAATTTAATACTGAATCCGATGCATGTAAAATTTAAGTGGCACGTGTTGCGGATTATAGTTTTACTCGAAGATGTTTGGAGTGGTGTCTATTATGCAAAAATCGTATTATTTTCTTGAATATCGTAAATGTATCCTCCTGCATCTTTGAAGCGTTTTGCTGGGAGTTCCTTCCAAATGCCGACCTATTGGTGCACATCCCTGAAAAGGTAATTTAATACTGAATCCGATGCATGTAAAATTTAAGTGGCACGTGTTGCGGATTATAGTTTTATTTGAAGATGTTTGGAGTGGTGTCTATTATGCAAAAATCGTATTATTTTAATGTTTATCGTAAATATATGCTCCATCTTTGAAGCGTTCTGCTGGGAGTTCCTTCCAAATGCCGACCTATTGGTGCACATCCCTGGAAAGGTAATTTAATACTGAATTCGATGCATGTAAAATTTAAGTGGCACGTGTTGCGGATTATAGTTTTATTCGAAGGTGTTTGGAGTGGTGTCTATTATGCAAAAATCGTATTATTTTAATGTTTGTTGTAAATGTATCCTCCTGCATCTTTGAAGCGTTCTGCTGGGAGTTCCTTCCAAATGCCGACCTATTGGTGCACATCCCTGGAAAGGTAATTTAATACTGAATCCGATTCATGTAAAATTTAAGTGGCACGTGTTGCGGATTATAGTTTTATTCGAAGATGTTTGGAGTGGTGTCTATTATGCAAAAATCGTATTATTTTAATGTTTATCGTAAATATTTGCTCCATCTTTGAAGCGTTCTGCTGGGAGTTCCTTCCAAATGCCGACCTATTGGTGCACATCCCTGGAAAGGTAATTTAATACTGAATTCGATGCATGTAAAATTTAAGTGGCACGTGTTGCGGATTATAGTTTTATTCGAAGGTGTTTGGAGTGGTGTCTATTATGCAAAAATCGTATTATTTTAATGTTTGTTGTAAATGTATCCTCCTGCATCTTTGAAGCGTTCTGCTGGGAGTTCCTTCCAAATGCCGACCTATTGGTGCACATCCCTGGAAAGGTAATTTAATACTGAATCCGATGCATGTAAAATTTAAGTGGCACGTGTTGCGGATTATAGTTTTATTCGAAGATGTTGGGAGTGGTGTCTATTACGCAAAAATCGTATTATTTTAATGTTTATCGTAAATATATGCTCCATCTTTGAAGCGTTCTGCTGGGAGTTCCTTCCAAATGCCGACCTATTGGTACACATCCCTGGAAAGGTAATTTAATACTGAATCCGATGCATGTAAAATTTAAGTGGCACGTGTTGCGGATTATAGTTTTATTCGAAGGTGTTTGGAGTGGTGTCTATTATGCAAAAATCGTATTATTTTAATGTTTGTTGTAAATGTATCCTCCTGCATCTTTGAAGCGTTCTGCTGGGAGTTCCTTCCAAATGCCGACCTATTGGTGCACATCCCTGGAAAGGTAATTTAATACTGAATCCGATGCATGTAAAATTTAAGTGGCACGTGTTGCGGATTATAGTTTTATTTGAAGATGTTTGGAGTGGTGTTTATTATGCAAAAATCGTATTATTTTCTTGAATATCGTAAATGTATCCTCCTGCATCTTTGAAGCGTTTTGCTGGGAGTTCCTTCCAAATGCCGACCTATTGGTGCACATCCCTGGAAAGGTAATTTAATACTGAATCCGATGCATGTAAAATTTAAGTGGCACGTGTTGCGGATTATAGTTTTATTTGAAGATGTTTGGAGTGGTGTCAATTATGCAAAAATCGTATTATTTTCTTGAATATCGTAAATGTATCCTCCTGCATTTTTGAAGCGTTTGCTGGGAGTTCCTTCCAAATGCCGACCTATTGGTGCTCATCCCTGGAAAAGTAATTTAATACTGAATCCGATGCATGTAAAATTTAAGTGGCACGTGTTGCGGATTATAGTTTTACTCGAAGATGTTTGGAGTGGTGTCTATTATGCAAAAATCGTATTATTTTCTTGAATATCGTAAATGTATCCTCCTGCATCTTTGAAGCGTTTTGCTGGGAGTTCCTTCCAAATGCCGACCTATTGGTGCACATCCCTGAAAAGGTAATTTAATACTGAATCCGATGCATGTAAAATTTAAGTGGCACGTGTTGCGGATTATAGTTTTATTTGAAGATGTTTGGAGTGGTGTCTATTATGCAAAAATCGTATTATTTTAATGTTTATCGTAAATATATGCTCCATCTTTGAAGCGTTCTGCTGGGAGTTCCTTCCAAATGCCGACCTATTGGTGCACATCCCTGGAAAGGTAATTTAATACTGAATTCGATGCATGTAAAATTTAAGTGGCACGTGTTGCGGATTATAGTTTTATTCGAAGGTGTTTGGAGTGGTGTCTATTATGCAAAAATCGTATTATTTTAATGTTTGTTGTAAATGTATCCTCCTGCATCTTTGAAGCGTTCTGCTGGGAGTTCCTTCCAAATGCCGACCTATTGGTGCACATCCCTGGAAAGGTAATTTAATACTGAATCCGATTCATGTAAAATTTAAGTGGCACGTGTTGCGAATTATAGTTTTATTCGAAGATGTTTGGAGTGGTGTCTATTATGCAAAAATCGTATTATTTTCTTGAATATCGTAAATCTATCTTCCTGCATCTTTGAAGCGTTCTGCTGGGAGTTCCTTCCAAATGCCGACCTATTGGTGCACATCCCTGGAAAGGTAATTTAATACTGAATCCGATGCATGTAAAATTTAAGTGGCACGTGTTGCGGATTATAGTTTTATTTGAAGGTGTTTGGAGTGGTGTCTACTATGCAAAAATCGTATTATTTTAATGTTTGTTGTAAGTGTATCCTCCTGCATCTTTGAAGCGTTCTGCTGGGAGTTCCTTCTAAATGCCGACCTATTGGTGCACATCCCTGGAAAGGTAATTTAATACTGAATCCGATGCATGTAAAATTTAAGTGGCACGTGTTGCGGATTATAGTTTTATTCGAAGGTGTTTGGAGTGGTGTCTATTATGCAAAAATCGTATTATTTTAATGTTTATCGTAAATATTTGCTCCATCTTTGAAGCGTTCTGCTGGGAGTTCCTTCCAAATGCCGACCTATTGGTGCACATCCCTGGAAAGGTAATTTAATACTGAATCCGATGCATGTAAAATTTAAGTGGCACGTGTTGCGGATTATAGTTTTATTCGAAGATGTTTGGAGTGGTGTCTATTATGCAAAAATCGTATTATTTTCTTGAATATCGTAAATGTATCCTCCTGCATATTTGAAGCGTTCTGCTGGGAGTTCCTTCCAAATGCCGACCTATTGGTGCACATCCCTGGAAAGGTAATTTAATACTGAATCCGATGCATGTAAAATTTAAGTGGCACGTGTTGCGGATTATAGTTTTATTCGAAGATGTTTGGAGTGGTGTCTATTACGCAAAAATCGTATTATTTTAATGTTTGTCGTAAATATATGCTCCATCTTTGAAGCGTTCTGCTGGGAGTTCCTTCCAAATGCCGACCTATTGGTGCTCATCCCTGGAAAGGTAATTTAATACTGAATCCGATGCATGTAAAATTTAAGTGGCACGTGTTGCGGATTATAGTTTTATTCGAAGATGTTTGGAGTGGTGTCTATTATGCAAAAATCGTATTATTTTCTTGAATATCGTAAATGTATCCTCCTGCATCTTTGAAGCGTTTTGCTGGGAGTTCCTTCCAAATGCCGACCTATTGGTGCACATCCCTGGAAAGGTAATTTAATACTGAATCCGATGCATGTAAAATTTAAGTGGCACGTGTTGCGGATTATAGTTTTATTTGAAGATGTTTGGAGTGGTGTCTATTATGCAAAAATCGTATTATTTTAATGTTTATCGTAAATATTTCCTCCATCTTTGAAGCGTTCTGCTGGGAGTTCCTTCCAAATGCCGACCTATTGGTGCACATCCCTGGAAAGGTAATTTAATACTGAATTCGATGCATGTAAAATTTAAGTGGCACGTGTTGCGGATTATAGTTTTATTCGAAGGTGTTTGGAGTGGTGTCTATTATGCAAAAATCGTATTATTTTAATGTTTGTTGTAAATGTATCCTCCTGCATCTTTGAAGCGTTCTGCTGGGAGTTCCTTCCAAATGCCGACCTATTGGTGCACATCCCTGGAAAGGTAATTTAATACTGAATCCGATTCATGTAAAATTTAAGTGGCACGTGTTGCGAATTATAGTTTTATTCGAAGATGTTTGGAGTGGTGTCTATTATGCAAAAATCGTATTATTTTCTTGAATATCGTAAATCTATCCTCCTGCATCTTTGAAGCGTTCTGCTGGGAGTTCCTTCCAAATGCCGACCTATTGGTGCACATCCCTGGAAAGGTAATTTAATACTGAATCCGATGCATGTAAAATTTAAGTGGCACGTGTTGCGGATTATAGTTTTATTCGAAGGTGTTTGGAGTGGTGTCTATTATGCAAAAATCGTATTATTTTAATGTTTATCGTAAATATTTGCTCCATCTTTGAAGCGTTCTGCTGGGAGTTCCTTCCAAATGCCGACCTATTGGTGCACATCCCTGGAAAGGTAATTTAATACTGAATCCGATGCATGTAAAATTTAAGTGGCACGTGTTGCGGATTATAGTTTTATTCGAAGATGTTTGGAGTGGTGTCTATTATGCAAAAATCGTATTATTTTCTTGAATATCGTAAATGTATCCTCCTGCATCTTTGAAGCGTTCTGCTGGGAGTTCCTTCCAAATGCCGACCTATTGGTGCACATCCCTGGAAAGGTAATTTAATACTGAATCCGATGCATGTAAAATTTAAGTGGCACGTGTTGCGGATTATAGTTTTATTCGAAGATGTTTGGAGTGGTGTCTATTACGCAAAAATCGTATTATTTTAATGTTTGTCGTAAATATATGCTCCATCTTTGAAGCGTTCTGCTGGGAGTTCCTTCCAAATGCCGACCTATTGGTACACATCCCTGGAAAGGTAATTTAATACTGAATCCGATGCATGTAAAATTTAAGTGGCACGTGTTGCGGATTATAGTTTTATTCGAAGGTGTTTGGAGTGGTGTCTATTATGCAAAAATCGTATTATTTTAATGTTTGTTGTAAATGTATCCTCCTGCATCTTTGAAGCGTTCTGCTGGGAGTTCCTTCCAAATGCCGACCTATTGGTGCACATCCCTGGAAAGGTAATTTAATACTGAATCCGATGCATGTAAAATTTAAGTGGCACGTGTTGCGGATTATAGTTTTATTTGAAGATGTTTGGAGTGGTGTTTATTATGCAAAAATCGTATTATTTTCTTGAATATCGTAAATGTATCCTCTTGCATCTTTGAAGCGTTCTGCTGGGAGTTGCTTCTAAATGCCGACCTATTGGTGCACATCCCTGGAAAGGTAATTTAATACTGAATCCGATGCATGTAAAATTTAAGTGGCACGTGTTGCGGATTATAGTTTTATTCGAAGGTGTTTGGAGTGGTGTCTATTATGCAAAAATCGTATTATTTTAATGTTTATCGTAAATATTTGCTCCATCTTTGAAGCGTTCTGCTGGGAGTTCCTTCCAAATGCCGACCTATTGGTGCACATCCCTGGAAAGGTAATTTAATACTGAATCCGATGCATGTAAAATTTAAGTGGCACGTGTTGCGGATTATAGTTTTATTCGAAGATGTTTGGAGTGGTGTCTATTACGCAAAAATCGTATTATTTTCTTGAATATCGTAAATGTATCCTCCTGCATCTTTGAAGCGTTCTGCTGGGAGTTCCTTCCAAATGCCGACCTATTGGTGCACATCCCTGGAAAGGTAATTTAATACTGAATCCGATGCATGTAAAATTTAAGTGGCACGTGTTGCGGATTATAGTTTTATTCGAAGATGTTTGGAGTGGTGTCTATTACGCAAAAATCGTATTATTTTAATGTTTATCGTAAATATATGCTCCATCTTTGAAGCGTTCTGCTGGGAGTTCCTTCCAAATGCCGACCTATTGGTGCACATCCCTGGAAAGGTAATTTAATACTGAATCCGATGCATGTAAAATTTAAGTGGCACGTGTTGCGGATTATAGTTTTATTCGTAGATCGTTCGAAGGTATGTCATGTCGCATTTTGTGCCTCCCACTTATTCACGGATAACTTTTTTAGGCGGAAAGCGGAAAAATTATTCTGCCAGAATGACGGTGGTGGATGCCAGAGCTTGGTTTTTCCACCTAGATCTGGGTTTTTTTTACCACATCTGGGTTTTGAGTTTTTTTTTTCAAATTTAGGTAAATCTAGGTTTTTTTGGTTTTTAACTTTGTACAAAGCTTGCACGGTATTAAGGCACTGGGAACCTCGCTAAATGGTCCACACTGCAACACAAAAATGATAGACAGTGGCTATTTGACCGGCGCCGGTCTTTGAATCTGAAACACTATTTGACCGTCATTACGTCATTGTCCAGTCACTTTTTTTCTTTTTCTCTTTCAAAGCAAAAGACGAGAAGCGCGCATATAAGTTCTGAATCCAACCATTTTATTCAACTCGTTGCGTGGCGCGTGTGGTACGTCGCCGCTTCCTATTCTAGAGGGACTGATTTCGATACTACCCAGAAGCGTTCTTTTTTTTTAACTAAATTTTGACCCAAAGTGCATTTTTGTAGTCAATTTTTGATTTGAGTTGTATTACATTTACATACCATTACCATTTTTTTGAAAGAAGCATTGTATATAACTAACTTGTTGAGAGCAAAAATGTATTGCTTCGTTCGGCAAACACGGTCACATCAATCAATCATTTTATTTTTCGTCATTAACGCGTCCGGGATGAAAAAGATACTAACTACAAATATCGATATAGACCTACCAGCACGTTAATGAACGGGAAAAGGTGGCAAAACCTTGAAAAGTTTAAAACGTGCCTGAATTGAAAAATTATATAGGCTATATACCGTATCAGTAGTTACCGTAGCAGTTAGCACGGCCACAATTGGAAAATTACCCAGAGAAATTCTCAAATTCCAGCAAATTAAAAAAACTCTAACCTTATTACTCACATTTGAAAAGACATAAAAAATAATTAAAAACTGACTACAAAAATGTACTTCGTGTCAAAATTTAGTTTAAAAAAAATAATAAAAAAAAGAACGCTTCCTGGTAGTATCGAACTCAGTCCCTCTAGAGTCGGAGGCGGCGACGTATTGCACGCGCCACATAATAACGAGTTGAATGAGATGGTTGGATTTAGAACTTATATGCGCTTCTCGTCTTTTGCTTTGAAAGAGAAAAAGAAAAAGTGACTGTAGTGTATAGTGACGTCATGACCGGTCAAATAGTGTTTCAGATTCAAAGACCGGCGCCGGTCAAATAGCCACTGCCTTAGGTAAATCTAGGTTTTTTTGGTTTTTAACTTTGTACAAAGCTTGCACGGTATTAAGGCACTGGGAACCTCGCTAAATGGTCCACACTGCAACACAAAAATGATAAGGTAACATAATGTTTTTTGCATCAGCTACTGTAGTTAGTCAGTGAGGTACAGCTGGTACCTATACAGTAGTCTAGTGAGTTGTTGTGAGCAGGTTTTAATTGATACATATATTTGTCATCATTTATTACGCTTCTCAGGGGTATTGGTATTAGGCTGCGTAAGCTATAAGACTCAAATACGACTGTAAGTGTAGACCTAATGTTATAAACTTAACTGAACTCTTCTACAGTACCGGTATTCTTAGAAAAATGAGTGATGAAAGTGAAACACCCAAAAAGAAGCAAAATTTGAAAAGGACTGGCTAAAAGTACTTGAATTCAAAGATTGGTTGCAAATGAAAGAAGATGCTTCAAATAAAATCAACAGTTATTGTAAATGTTGCAAAGCCATACTAAAAAATGCTAATAAATCAATGTTATCTCACAGCCAGACTGAAAAGCACAAACAAAACTACAGTGCTGCAAAGTCTCATGTGAAAATCAATACCTTTTTAACACAAAATTTAGTCACGCAGTCAGATCAAATTGCCAAAGCAGAAGCATTGCTTGCTGGTCATTTTTCTGAGCATCATGTACCATTCACTCACATTAATCATCTTGTTGATGTTTGTAGGAAAGCATTTCCTGATAGTGCAATTGCAAAAAAAATAGATATGAAACGCACCAAGCTTTCATACACTATCCAAGATGGTTTAGCTTACTATGAAAAGTTGGCTATTGATGATATATGTCGAAATCAAAAGTTTTCCATAATTATTGATGAAAGCACTGACATTTCTGTTAGGCTACTCAAGTTTTGGCTATTGTAGTACGATACTTTGACCAAAATAAAATGGATGTTGTTGATGCCCTTTATTGATGTTGATGCCCTTTATTGATGTTGTTGTAAATGGATGTTGTTGATGCCCCATACTGTATAATTATATATACGTGTTATTATTTGCAGCTTTCTAAGGCTTCGGTGTAATGATTTAAGGTGGTGCTAAAAGCATATGTAGGTTTTTTACCTGCTTTACTACATATTTTTTGGACCTGGGTTTTTTTTGCCTCATCTGGGTTTTTTTTAGCACACAATCTAAGTTTATTGGAAATGTGTCGCTGGCATCCCTGGTGCTCTCACTTTTAGGGATTTAGTTCCAAATTGGAACTTTTAGCCTTTTTTAGGGACACATCTAGGGATTTTGATGATCTAGGGATTTTTTAGGGATTTTTCGCAATTTCTTGCAGATCGTATTGTATAATTTGCTAATCAGTAAATTCTGTTTTGTTTCATTTTACCGTATGTGATATGAATGTGATTTTTGAAATCATGTCACCATCACTTGTTTCCTTGTGGTCAGTGGCCTGTTTGTTTCTTTTTTCGCCACTATTCACCAGAAGAAGAAGTTCTTTTATTTTGCATCATCAGCACATGCGAAAAAACAATACAAGATTACAATGTGAGCTAGGTTGTTTGCTGATGACGATGGGAGTGACAGAAGGACCGAACTGGTCATCGAGTCTGCCACACCCGAGTGGTGTCATGGCTTATTTAAAATGGAACGGTGTCGAAGTTGAACGCAAATATTGATTGATTGATATATTGATTGATTTGATTGATAGATATATATTATATACAACATAAAAAAACAATACACATACGAAATTTAGCAGTGCGATATACAAAAAAAACAAAAAAAAAACAGATCTACTAGAAATGATGCAAAAATACAAAATGGCATATACAATATACATACAACACAGCATACTGGTAAGACAAAAGCGAATATACAGTAATTAGCGAGATACGGTGAGAATAAGTAGAAGCAGTTTGATGGTACTATAGGCTATCAGTTACTTATACTCAGACATTAAGTGCAGTTTTAATTTTTTAGAAAACATACTAATTGTTTGAAATTTTCTTAGATACGGTAAGGTTTGCTTTTAGACTAGTGGCCCAGGGTTGACCAGCAGCACCACTATACCAGGTGTTTATTAAGTTGCCTTATCGCCAGTGAACACATGCCACAAAGTGCACCAATGTTGTGAGGCAAGGAACTGATTTATTTTCGCTAAGAAACTGATATGTATGTTAATAAAGACAAAATTCAGCATCTTACCGGATGAAACTACGGATGTTAAACATCCGCAAAACAACTGGGCATTGTTGTAGTCTTTTGTGATGTCGAAGGTATGTTGGCTTGGTTGGTTTTGAATCTTTATCCACGGACTGACAAAGCCTTGATTGGTTATTCCTGGTAGTTTCGCATTCTGGTACTTGTAGAGGCTCTTGACACAGGGCCGGTTACCGAGATTAGCAGAGTGAAGTTTTCCGATTGTTGAAGTGTTGTTACCGGGGAATTATTCCATTCACTAGGTGCCGCTGAATGGAAAGCAGTCTCGAAATACATTGCTCAAGCACACACCCCGAGAGTCGAATAAGCGCCAGGTGATCTTGAGCCCTGCGCGTAACCACTGAGCTAATGGGGCGGACAATGTGTGTGTATGTGTGTTAAAACCCAGTTCCTTGACCTTGGAGAAGTTAATAACAGCACAGCAAAAGGCATATACAGTAGTGCAATCAAGCAGTCACTGAATGACAAAGGCATACCAATGTGCAACATTGTCGGATACACATCTGACACTGCTAAGTAATTTTTGGCAGCAACAGTGTAGTTGCCTTATTAAAGAGAGACTATCCTGATGTTGTGACAATGAAGTGTAGCTGTCATATGATACATTTGTGTGCATCATATTATATGCATGCCGAATTAAAAATAGTGTTGAAACGATTGAATGAAAGGAAATGCGGTGGGCTACCTTTCATTTGAAATCCAATATAACGCGCTAATTATGTTTAGGGATTTTTCATGCCATCTAGGGATTTTTTGACATAGCTTTAGGGATTTTCTGGTTTTCATTTGTGAGAGCCCTGCCGCAGTAACCTCTGCTCTGGTCTGAAGTCTGGACCGATACACCTGGAAGAAGCTCAGGTGGCCCATGCTTGGTCGCCGGAAATATAAAGGAGCTGAGAGGCCAGATATGATATAAAGAGTCACTGTGCAAATCAAATATGTGTTTAAGACTGTCTAAAATAATTGAACACCCCAAAAAATGGCCACTGTATTTCATTGACCTTTTCCATTACATTTCCTGCTTGTGCCTGACAATGAATATTAAGTGGTACAAATACCGCAGTTGCACCATCAGAATTTTGTTGCAATAACAGTAGAATTTTTATTGCTTAATTTATCAATTTTTTTTTGTTATCAACTTATCATACTTATACTTCTCTGTCATGTAGGCTACATTCAAACCATTGCATATGGAAGTTACGGTAGGTGTCTAATCTGGGTGCAACCTAATTCGTACCATAAACAATTCGTACCATCATTTCGTACCTTGAAAAGACCGAGAAAAAAAATTAAAAAAGCCGAAGTTGCTGATTGCAGTTTCCGCAAACATTTTAAAAGGGTTAGGGTGTTTCCTCAAACAAACAAACTGAAAAGATCGAGCAAAAAAACTAGAACAAAGCCGAAGTCGCTGATCGTAGTTTCCGTTTTTTCGCAAACATTTTAAAATTTCCGGTATTGATCCTAAGAGTTTGCCGAAGTCTCTGATCGCAGTTCCGCAAAACATTTTATAAAGGTTAGGATACGGTTGATTGGAATTTCCGCAAACATTTTAAAATTTCTGGTAATAATTCTAAGAGTTTTTGTTTTTTTTTGCAAGAAATTTTAAAATGTTTTCGGAAACTGCGATTAGCGACTTCAGCTTTTTTTAATTTTTTCTCTCGATCTTTTCAAGGTACGAACTGACGGTACGAATTGTTGGATGCAACCTAGTTCGTACCATGAACAGTTCGGACCGTCAGTTCGTACCTTGAAAAGATTGAGAGAAAAAATTAAAAAAAGCCGAAGTCGCTGATCGCAGTTTCCGCAATCATTTTCCCCCTAAAAAGATCAAGAAAAAAAATAGCTCAAAACCGAAGTCCGCTGATCGCAGTTTTCGCAAACATTTTTCCGCAGTTTCCACTAACCCTAATTCTAACCATAGAGTAATCTATGCTCTAACCCTTGCTGATCGCAGTTTCCACAAACATTTTTCCGCAGTTTCCGCTAACCTTTGCCCTAACTATAGAGTAATCTATGCTCTAACCCTTGCTGATCGCAGTTTCCGCAAACATTTTTCCGTAGTTTCCGCTAACCGCACTTTTCGCTTACCCTAACTCTAACCACAGAGTAATCTATGCTCTAACCCTCGAGTTTGTTTCAAATTGTTTGTGGAAACTCCGATCAGCGACTTCGGCTTTGTGCTATTAAACTGCAATCAGTGACTTCGGCTTTTTTAATTTTTTCTCTCGATTTTTTCAGGGAACGAACTGACTGTACGAATGGTTCAAGGTACGAACTAGGTTGCACCCCGAATTGTTCATGGTACGAATTAGGTTGCATCCATCTAATCCAATATCATTAGGCCTACTTACAGTATCTGTATTTATCAACATATCTCAAACTTCTTTCATTAACTTTCTATTTTGCTGGTAATTGGTAAAAATCTTCCTGAATGAAATCCCCCGGGTATATATAAATATCCCCCAATAAACATTTGTCCTTTTAAAAAAGTATCTCCTCACTAAAACTCTTTTAAGAAAATTTTAATTTGGTTTCACATCATGGTCTGTTTATACGGATGCAACCTAGTTCGTACCCTGAACAGTTCGGACCCTCAGTTCGTACCCTAAAAAGATCGAAAGAAAAAATTAAAAAAGCGGAAGTCGCTGATCGCAGTTTCCGCAAACATTTTAAAATTTTCCCCCTGAAAAGATCGAGAAAAAGATAGCACAAAGCCGAAGTCGCTGATCGCAGTTTCCGCTAACCTTAACCATAGGCTAATCTATGCTATTGCTCTAACCCTCGCTGATCGCAGTTTTCGCAAACATTTTCCGTAGATTCCGCTAACCGCAGTTTCCGCTAACCTTTACCCTAGCTCTAACCATAGATTAATCTATGCTCTAACCCTAACCCTCGCTGATCGCAGTTTCCGAAAACATTTTTCCGCAGTTTCCGCTAACCTTTACCCTAGCTCTAACCATAGATTAATCTATGCTCTAACCCTCGCTGATCGCAGTTTCCGCAAACATTTTTCCGCAGTTTCCGCTAACCTTTACCCTAACCCTAACTATAGAGCAATCTATGCTCTAACCCTAACCCTCGCTGATCGCAGTTTCCGCAAACATTTTTCAGCAGTTTTGCTAACCGCAGTTTCGGCTAACCCTAACTCTAATCATCGAGTAATCTATGCTCTGCTCTAACCCTCGCTGATCGCAGTTTCCGCAAATATTTTTCCGCATTTCCGCGGTTTCCGCTAACCCTAACCCTCGAGTTTGTTTGCGGAAACTCCGATCAGCGACTTCGGCTTTGTGCTATTAAACTGCGATCAGCGACTTCGGCTTTTTTTAATTTTTTCTCTCGATCTTTTCAGGGTACGAACTGAGGGTCCGAACTGTTCAGGGTACGAACTAGGTTGCACCCGTTTATACTACCAAAAAATAAATATTTTGTATGGACTTGTAAAAATTGGCATTTTGCTGCTTTCAGCTTTGTGTTGCTGCATCTGTGATTAAAGTGTAGCCTACCCGGAATGGCCCGTTTCGGTGAGTCCGATTCGGTGAGTCCGATCCCTTAACGGGGGATTTTTTCAATTTTTTTTTTAATTATCGGGTACTGTAGCCTAATTATCATTGCCGTTTTAGGGTTAGAGGTTTGGGGTTAGGGTTAGAGGTTAGGAACTCACCGAATCAGACTCACCGAATCGGACTCACCGAATAGTAGCAGACCCTAGCCTACCAGGGTCTATATGTAGTTGATTGTCACAAGGGGTAAAAAATAAAAGGATCATAATTGTTATCTTGTATTGGTGTTATTTCTGATGTGGTGTTTTTTAAGTCTGTTTACATGCTCAAAGTTTCATTACAGGTGTGAGTTTAATTGGCCTAAAATATACTACAAATTAATATATATATATTGGCTTACTAATATAGTAAATGTAATCTTCTATTAAACTGTGTGCTAAAGCCTTGTGGATGCGACCCAGTTCGTACCCTGAACAGTTCGTACCCTGAAAAGATCAAGGAGAAAAAATTTAAAAAAGCCGAAGTTGCTGATTGCAGTTTCCGCAAACAAACAAAAACTGTTAGGATCCTTACCGGAAATTTTAAAATGTTTGCGGAAACTCCGATCAACCCTAACCCTTTTAAAATGTTTGCGGAAACTGCAATCACGACTTAGCCATAACTCTTAGGATCATTACTGGAAATTTTTAAATATTTGCGGAAACTGCGGAAAAACGGTTGTATTTTTTTCTCTCGATCTTTTCAGTTTGTTTGTTCGCGGAAACTCTGATCAGCGACTTCGGCTTTTTTAATTTTTTTTCTCTTGATTGTTTCCTAACCCTAACCCCTTTTAAAATGTTTACGGAAACTGCGATCAGCGACTTCGGCAAACTCTTAGGATCATTACTAGAAATTTTAAAATGTTTGCAGAAACTGCGGGAAAACGGAAACTACGATCATCGACTTCGGCTTTGTTCTATTTTTTTCTCTCGATCTTTTTAGTTTGTTTGTTTGCGGAAACTCCGATCAGCAACTTTGGCTATTTTTAATTTTTTCTTCTCAATCTTTTCCTAACCCTAAACCCTAACCCTTTTAAAATGTTTGCTGAAACTGCGATCAGCAACTTCGGCAAACTCTTAGGATTTTAGTACCGGCAAACTCTTAGGACCGGAAATTTTAAAATGTTTGTGGAAAAACGGAAACTCCGATCAGCGACTTCGGCTGTGTGCTATTTTTTTCTTGATCTTTTCAGGGGGAAAATTTTTAAATGTTTTTGGAAACTGCGATCAGCGACTTCGGCTTTTTTTAATCTTTTCTCTCGATGTTTCGATGTCAGGGTACAAACTGAGGGTACGAACTGTTCAGGGTACGAACTGGGTTGCACCCAAGCCTTGTTACACTGCTTGAAACACAATATTTCGACATGCAATTTGCTTTGATTGTAGTTATAGTAGCCTGTTAAAAATTGTGAACTTGTAATTTTAATATTTAAATTAAAATAATTTTGAAGTTGTTGAGTGGGATTAGCTTAAATTGTTTTTTGTTTTGTTTTTTTCATGTTAAAAAACTGAAATACAAATACCTATATACTACGTAATTTATGTGTTTGAGTTGGGCCAGATGGCATCATGTTGCAGTAGTAATCCAGTTTTAATCGGGTGACACCTCGTTACTGAGGGTGGCTGGATATTTCAAAATTGACTGTTTCATATACCAGGGCTTTGGAACCGGTTTAAACATAAAACTGCTCCAGCTCCTGAGCTTTCTTTTATCAGAGCATAGCTCCAGCTTCGGCTTCTGAGCTCTCTTATACCACTGCTCCAGCTCCATTACCATATTTTTTCGAATAAATTTAAAGTCTCTTGAAATAACAGACGCACAACAATTATCTATTTGTGATGGGTTCCTGTTAAATTATGTGAAATCAGCCAATAGCATCTCATTGAATTAATTGGAGCTGGAGCAGTCTATCAAAAAATTGGCTCCGGTTCCAGCTCCACTTGAATTTTGCATACTGCTCCGGCTTCTTTTGAAAATGCTAAGCTCCGGGGCTCCAGCTTAGAAGCTCTGTTATACACATGTTGGCTACCGGTACTTTTTTTAAGCAATACCAAGTTGTCTAAGTTTTATTTAATGATTAAGATGGCTGACTTGCATTTAAATGGGAACAAAAAGAAAGATGATCTTCTGGATCAAGAATCGGTCTTTCGATACAGTCGTCAGTTGATCATGCCAGAGATTGGGGTTAAAGGGCAACTTGCCCTGATCAATAGTTCTATTTTGATCATAGGAGCCGGTGGCCTTGGGTGTCCAGCCATTCAATATTTAGTGGCTGCTGGTGTAGGAAGGATTGGAATTGTGGACTATGATGAAGCAGAATTAAGCAATTTGCACAGGCAAATTCTTCATACTGAAGAAAGAGTGAAGAAAAGAATTCACAAAGCAACTTCTGCTGCAATTGCCGCTAATCAGTTAAATTCTCATGTAAAAGTAGAAGAATTTCACGTGCAGTTGGACCATAAAAATGCCTTAGACATAATTTCTCAATTTGATGTTGTTCTTGATGCTACAGACAATGTTCCTTCTCGTTATCTTATTAGTGATATGTGTGTTATTGCCAACAAGCCCCTTGTTTCTGGCAGCGCACTGAGATGGGAGGGACAATTAACTATTTATCACTATAAGTTAAAAGATGATGAAGATTATGGGCCATGTTACCGATGCTTATACCCAAATCCGCCATTGCCAGAAACTGTTACCAACTGTTCAGATGGTGGTGTTTTAGGTGTTATCCCTGGTATTATTGGCTGTATTCAATCTTTAGAAGCCATAAAAATTATTATTGGAGCTGAACCTTCTTACCACAAAAAGCTACTTGTATTTGACGGACTTAGTGGGACATTCAGAAATATCAGATTAAGAGGCCAGCAATTAAACTGCCCTGCTTGCGGTACTGAACCAAGTATTACTATAAACAATATTCCTGATTATGAGAAGTTTTGCGGAATGGCAGCCAGTGATAAATGCATGACTTTAAAACTTCTACCCAATGAACAACGAATGACTGTTTTTGAGTACAAGAGTAAATTTGTGGATGCAAAACTTCCTCATGTCTTAGTAGATGTAAGACAAGCTGTTGAAATGGACATTTGCAGTTTACCTAACACTACAAACTTACCAATAAAAGTGCTTGAATGTTTTAAGGCACAAAGCAACAGAATAAAACAAGATGGGTCGAAACAACTCTTGCCTACAGAAAATGACACCTTTAAATCACTTTGTGTAGCCATTAAGAATGCATCCACAAGATTAAACAATTCAACTAAACCTGTTCCTATCATTGTCGTCTGCAAGCAAGGTAATGACTCTCAAAAAGCTGTTGAAATACTGAAGACCTTTGTTGAGTTTGAAGGTCCAGTTGAAATAAAAGATTTGATAGGGGGATTAATGAGTTGGGCTGCAAACATTGACAGTACACTGTATCGTTACTAAAAATATTATTGATTTTTTTACTGCCAGCACTAGCCTACTGCCAATAAGTAAGCATTTAGATATTTCACCAAACTTTTTACAACAACACATCAGGGCAATCATAAAAATGTTGTGATAGACAATTTTTATTACACAATTTTAATCTGATTAACGCTTCTTTAGTTATCGTAGTAGCATGCTTGTGGCTCATTCGGCTTGAACCTTGCACACCTGTTTTAGAAAACAGCATTAGAGTAATTGTAATACTTCCAACTCCAATACCTGCTGATTGCTGATGATTTTAAAATTGTATTGTTGATGAAAAATATTTAATATTGATCAAACAATGAAAACTATTAATACTGTACTACAAAAAGTGCTCAATGCTAAGCAAAAAAGCAAAGTAGAGCGAATTTAATCAAATATAGTTATTTCGATCTAAACCCTTGACAGCCTGTTTCACCTAAAGGAGGATCATCAGAAGGTCCTTATTCAAATATAATCTATTTCAAATAGATTAATAGGACTTTTTGATGGACTTCTTTACTCAAAGAGGACCTTCTGATGATCCTCCTTTAGGTGAAACAGGCTGTCAGGGGTTTAGATAGTATTTAACTATATTTAATTTTCATTTAATATTGATCAAAAATATAAGCTGTCTCCAAATCTAAATGCTAAAATGATGACAAATAAAAAGCTTATAATATATATCATATAAGGTTTGCAATTGAGTAAATATGGTATATATGTCATTCAAACGTATACATATATATATGAACATTGGTATTTGTTGCTCATTCTCATTTTTTTCATTTTTGCATCAATTTGATGTTACCCTACCGAACATTATCATGCATTTTCTGGCTTTGAAGTAAAAAGAACAATGCCGTATGAAATTATTTGATGCAATAGTTTCCATTAGCAAATGCGGCTTATGTTTCGATCAGTATTAGATATTTGTCATCGATGGTGCAATATTTAAAACAATGGCAATCAATCGATATCGGATTTAGAAGTATTAAAATTACTCTGTTTCTGTTTCCTAAAATAGATCAATACATATCCAAGATTTGAGCCAAATAAGCCACAAGCATGCTACGATAGGAAAGCGTTAAACGTATCAAGTCGTCTAGTGGTAAGATGTCCTTGTGACAGATCGGCTGCAACAGGACGTCTTGTACCCTGCGGTTCAACAGTAAACCAATGATTGCCTTATGATATATAATGTCTAGAAATTTGTCTTAACAATTTAATCTAAGGCACTTTTTACCATGCCTAAGCACGAATGTCATTCACCAACATGATGAACATAGGTGAATTAGCCTTTAGATTACAACCTAAAAAAATGAACTTTTTGAAATAGTGCTTTATTTAAATACTTTTCTCAGTGCTATCTGAAATTTGTCCTCTTGTATTCACTATTCATACTTTTTCTGGGTGATGACTTTCATGATTTTGTGAGTAATTTATTAGACACTGCAATGTTTGTATTTATATTCTTTATTCTATGGGGATAGTTTTTCATCATGTACTCTTAAATTTAAGCTAATTTCTAAAAGTTCTACAATGTGTTATTGTGTGTATTGCTAATATTCTTTCTACTAATGCTCTCTGAAGGATTTTCTGTTATTGTACCAAATGAAAATAACTTTTAATGGTGTCTGGGAAAGTTACACTTGTATGCCAGTAGGCTAGTTGTGTTATTTTTTTTGGTGGAGCTTCTATTGCATTAAAACATGAGTGTCTCTCATGTCCTTTTACCAGCAACTGGATAAAAAAAAGTTTGCAAAGAAAAAGTTATGCTTGTTCGATTCAACGTAGTTGTGTGAGCATATAATGTTCTCGGGTATAAACTTGAACAAGGACCGCTTGGGATCAAAGCTGAGCTACTCTCACCTAAGTGAGATTTTGTGCTTGTCTGTCACCAACCTGGGTAATGGGTATACGTATAGAAATCAAGACATCAGTTTTATCCTTCACATTAATACCGACATGATTTACAAAGTTTCTGGATGTGTTAATTTCTGATGGAAAAGCAGATAGGCTAACATATAAATACAGCCTAACTTTTCATAAAATTTTTAAATTTGCGTATTGCTTTGTTGCATGAAAATGACATTAAATTATATGATATCAGTAATACAGTATGTATATAATATAAGTTATGCATATTTCTTTACGCAAAACAAAATTGTCAAAGATTGTTGACCCGCAGGCACTTTCACTATATCAAACTTGGCCCCGCTGAGAAAAAGTTTGGACACCCTTGTATTAAAAGATTAAAAAATATTGTTGTTTCTGTATTATACTTGATGCAAAAATTTGTTACGCTGTAGTGTAGAGTTTGCATTGCAGTGCAAATGGCATTTTATAACACTCTTCACAAAAAGTTTGCCCATTCCATGCTGAAAAATGTTCACCAAGGTATTATAATATTATGAACAACTTTCATTATGGAGGATATTTACTAAAGGGCAAAGGCCCATTGTACTATCTTTTAAATAGTGTTGGCATGCCAAAAAAATCGTAGAACTTAATTGTACAATGCTGTTAGATCTTATGAAGTGTTTTGCAAACAGTAGGTTATTTTGCAATTGCAAAAAGTTTTTTTAAATGCTATAGTTATAAGATTTATCTGACATGTGATATGACGGAAGAAGGTACAACTCAACAGGACACCAGTTTATCCCATAGAGGAGTTACCACAAAAAGACCTGGAATGACTTTGCAAAAAAACATGAAAAGTTAGTTAGTATTTCTGCATTTTAATTTTACTAAGTTTGATCGTTTCAAATTGGTAAGTTGCATTCAGTTTGTTTACAATAAAAAATTACATAAAAATCTCACTGCAATGTTTATTATATATATATTTTATTTTGTATTGCACGATCTGATATTATATAGCAACTAATGCAGTTTCATTGAATTTAGATATGTTTCAAATGAGTTGGTCCCAACGTGGACATGATATCTATATTGTCTTTGTTCGAAAGTCGCCTCTCCTTGACTTCGAAAGCTTTGATGTAGCCCTAACAGATTGCTCCTGCACTATAAAACCAGCTGGTATGTAACATGTTTACGCTGTTGTACCGTATGCTATATGGAATATTACATTAAAATGTTTGAACTGCTGTACTAATAAATATAAGTTCAAAGAAAAGGATCTACCAGTGGTTTGATTTGTGTTAAAGGGAATGTTCCTCTAATGATATGTCTAAATCGCCCTATGCTGATTGTCAATCAATCATAGTTTGTTTGTCACAAACATAAACAACACCATTTTGAAATAGGAAGGGACACAATTGAAAGTTATCCATGGATCAATTTCCCATTAGGAAGACAACTTAAGGACGAAGCAGTCTACTAGCCAGTTGCCACTGAAGGACAATTGAAAATAGGATGCTTAAAACGAATGCTGTACAGTTGTTTCATAGGATTGTATTCATCTTATAAAAGTTTATTTCACATGCAACGGCACACCAAAGGCAAATCCATTGAAGACGCACAATCAATCATGGCATTTCGTTTTGCTCTAATTTTTACATAAAGAAATCAATTTTCAGCTATATCTCATTGCTTGCTTACTTAGATGGATCTCAATCTGGTTGGACGTTCTTCTTGGAAGTGAAAGCCAAGGAAGCCCAGAGAATCCAGAATGATGAACGTCTAATTATTATCATTCCAAAGAAGGATCCGACGCTGTGTTGGCCTGCTCTGAAGGTTGGTTGTGTTTGATTGTGCTATTTCACAATTCATTGCTTTTGATTTGTCATTTTCTGTTTTGAATCAAATTTCCACTTTTTAAAGTTGTGAAAGGTAGTGCGCTTTGTCGCAACACTAAAATTTAAACCAACATTACTTGATTCAGTATTATTGTAATTTGTATTACACCAAAACCTTGATACATTGTATAATGTATAACTAACCTTTGAAATGTGAGGTATAAACAATAAAAATACGAACAATCATTATATTAGCTGTATTGAAGGAGATTATTTCATGGATTTGCATACCGTACTTGTACGAGTTGCCTAATGATGACGCTGGATATCATGTCATATGCGCTGTGTTGGCGCGTTTAACATTGGGTGCAATGTATTGAAAGATGTGTTTAGGCAAGGACCATTCAATAAGGGGATTATCATTATGATAAGTATGGAAGCCACTGTACTCGCACTGTATGACAAGCTACAGTTGCCTGTGTTCTATCATTGAATTTCGTAGCGGTATATTCTGAAACTTTGAATATAATATTTTGCACTGCCGTATTTGGCGTTGGATCTTCGCGCATTTGCACTGTTCAGCATTACATTTCGCTTAGCTTATGATTGTTGGAAAAAAATTTCAATTAGCCCCAAGGCATAAAGTCGTGTCACAGGTTGTGTTTGTACTGGTGCTTTGTGTTCAATTCATGCAAGTGCTTCATACAACTGCCGTAATCTTCCTGATTTATGCGAAAATAACTAATTACTTCCAATTTGTACCCATAACTGCAGTAGGCTATGCGAAACACTGGTGTATTCTTGCTACTGTACAATCGGTTGCCAAGAAACATAGCTTGACATGTTTTACTTTCAACGGTTCAGAGGTTGTTTGTCATGGCATTCGTCGTGGTTTGGTTTGTGAAGGTTTTAGTTGAAAAACAAATGCGCAAACGCGGTCATGTCATTCATTATAAACTTTGTGTAACCATATGTATAGAAACAAGTGGAACTTGAACAGGGCGACATCCTCCCACCTCTGGTACCAACCGATGAACCCGTTGAACCTCCACCAGAAAAGATGGAAAAAAAGGACGACGAAAACCAAGAGGAGACTCAAATGGAAGTCAGTTCCTTTTTGCATAAAAAAGCTGAAATTTTCTGTTCGTAATGTCTTGCTGTTCGAATACTACATCAAGTTTTTCCATTTTAGTCATTAACTTATCCAGGATGAAAGTAGGAGCTCGGAAATTCCATGTCTATTTGCATAAGGGGAATAGACCAATGTTTCAGAATTTGTTTGTTTTTACATATGTTATTGGCCTCGCAAAATAACAAACAATTAAAAATAAAGATATTTTGATATCTGGTACTGTTCTTGAGATATGACCGGGTGACATTAGGCCACTGGGTGGAGTTTTCCTGTGCGAGCACTCATTTTTTGCTTATTGACCAATATGTTAATTCACTTGTATCTCCATGACTACTCGACATAGGTTTACAATAATTGGTTGCTGGGTATTTTCGGTGTCAAGAAATTCAAATCTTTTGTAATAATTATCAAAATAGCAACTATTTCTTGAAGAAAAATAAGATAAAAAATTTTAACATCAAACTTTGATCTCATTTATTGAGCTGTTGACACAAAGTTGCAAACTGATTATTTTTATCTTCTGCTAACATTTTTATACTTTTTATTTATGTCAGTTTGGTAATTATGTTTTTTTAAGCTTCATGAAAAAATTGTGGCAGAAGGTTGACTTGGCGTGGCTAGAAAGAAGGAAAGTTTTAGTCGAAAGCAATTGTTGGGGGAGCAAACGTCATTCAACATGAACTGCAATGGTGTTAAAACGTTGTAAAACTATTAAAACATAATTTTGGATGCCTGCTAATTTTAATGGGGGATCGGTTGACCGTCGCGGCTACGTTTCTAGGTTTTTACATTTTGTTGATATCACACGGCTGTGACTAATGGCAATTCAACAGCAATAATGAAGTATACTGCAAGAACGAGTTATTCAGCCACTTTTATACTATTTTGAATTAGGTTAGCCGTCAAGTATTATTAGCTTTTCCTCAAAACACATATAATTTCTATAAGAAATTCAACAAGCTCAAGCTTTGGATCGCTATCGAGCGTAACAGATCGGCCTCCAGTCAAATTTGAAGCTTGCGCGTTGACATAACTTCGCTAACGCCGATATAGGTCGCTATGGTACGAATATTGACTTTTACCTTCCCATCCACTTATTCTAATTACCACAACTGCCGACCATCAGCGTGACAAAAATACTATTCAGTAACGTCGGACATTGCTGGACAAGAGAGACAGATCGACGTGGAGGCAGGGTGTGAAGACGATTGCGGCACTTGGAGGTGAATCCGGCCTCCCTCGGTACGGGAACATGACCGGATTAAAACTGGACTAGTACTAACGTGTGGCGCTACGTAGTCTATAAAAATAGTTCTTCCACAATCGATGGCTGGAATTTATTTGTAATTTTTATTTTCAGACTATCGAATCAAACGAAATTGAAAAGGAAATGCAGATAGACAATGCTACGCAATCTCCAAATGTTACTATGGCAACAGGTACCATGGTTGCGAATGGTATACTTAAAGGTGGAAATCGCCCTGTAAATACTCACACAGATCGGAAAAGTATGCTACCGTACCTTGAAGAAAAATCAACGTGTTTTGCAATGATTTGTCATTATTGTCTTTCAATCAAATACAAAGTTTTGTAATAGCTTCAAGGCATGTCGATTACATTGCAATGCACGAAGTTTAAGTGTTTTGTTCAGTTAGGGTTAAATTTGTTTTTGTTGTTTTTGTTATTCTTTTTTATTTTGTTTAAAAATTTATATATTTGCTTGAAAGCACTAAAGCAGTGTTATATTTTTCGAAGCTTACATTGGCATAGCGTTACAATAACGTTTATTAATGTTGCGGAAGTTTTACGAACATGTTTGTGTTATTGTCAACTTGATGTTTATCTTTGGCAGATAGTTCGCCTGAAGTTAGCCCAATAAAACCTCCGCATAACAGCAGATCGCATGATTTATCATGGGTCAAAAATAACTGGCATGAAGTGGTAAGTAATTTACGTTAATGTACAAAGATAATGCAAAAGAAAAATTCCAATCGTTCTAATAATTTTATGGCTTTCTTTTTAAGAACTAATGTTTTCTCTTTTTTTGGGTTATGGTTTTTCTTTTTTCGCCTTTCTGGCTTTCTTTTTGGGTCATTCTAAAGTCTAAGTAGTTTTCTACCGAACAGAATTTTTTTACTTTTTGTTATAATTTCTTGTATTTAAATATGACGTGTGACAAGCATTTTATTCCAGGGCGCTGAAGTCATTGTTTTCACGTTGTACGTGCCGCACCTCGACCCATGGTGCACCAATGTCACCTTTGCGGAGGACTGTATGCAGATTTCGTTCAAAACTGCGTAAGTTGTAGATCAGAGCTGTTTAGAAAAACTTCTGTTTTGCCAAATTTCAGCGGAGACACCTGAAGCTATTTGGATTCATGAGAAGGTCGTAAAAACGTTCAAATTCACCCACATTTGGTGCAATGTCAATTTTCAATATCAGGTTTTGGTTAAAGTAACTGTACAAAAGCTATTCCCAGGCTCCCAGCAAATAGAATTACCACGTTTGGAAATCTTCTTTTTCAGCTCTTTTTCCCCATTTTATTATAAACGATTCAAAATAAACTCAAAAGAAAAATTTTAATTTTTAAAGCTAAGCGGAACGCGGAAATTTCATACTCACCTCGCTCGGTCAGTGCTGAGCCAAAAGTACCCAGATTTTGATTGGTTGATTTTTTATCCTCGGACTGGAAAAGCTTCTTGCAGAGCTTAATCCTGGCAGTTTCGCATACTTGTAGAGCAGTGGTTCCCAACCTGGGGTTTGCGGACCCCTTGGGGGTCCGTGAGAAAGCATTTGTGGGTCCGTGAATCGTGATTACCTTAATGAATTTTGGAAAAAAAAGTTCTATATGTTTGGATAGAGCAGGGGTGGGGAACCTGCGGCCCGCGGGCCAAATGCGGCCCGCGTGACTGTTCCATGTGGCCCGCGTCAAAATTTCTTTACCCAAAATATATTGAAACAACAGCTCAAAAAAGAGTAGGCTCTGCATTCTCGGTATATTGCGAATGGGCTTCTATGACTAGTTAATCCATCATAGAAGATTAAGAGTTGCAATTAAGAGTTGAGTTACAATTAAGAGTTGCAACATCTTCCGTGTCAGCAGACATCACATGACTCACCAAAAATAAAAACCTTCAGCCATCCCACTAGCTGTGAAAGTGAAATAAATCATTGTCTACTAACTGTCTTCGTTGCATTTTTTATCTGTAAATAAAATTTCGAAATTTTTAGTGGCCCGCCTGTGTTATTTCTCATTTTATGTGGCCCGCAATACTAAAAAGGTTCCCCACCCCTGGGATAGAGCACCAGCTATGCTCGGAAACAAATCCGGATTTGCTGCTTTAGTAAAAAACGAAGCTCTTTGCGTGGTTGTTTACCCATTGCTTCTTGCACAGGTAGGCTACGCCTTAGCAGCAAAAACTTTACCAGCAAGTCTCAAAAGAAATTCTGAAAAATTGCGTGAAAGTTGTTAATTTCATCAAAAGCAGAGCTGTAAACCACCGTACTTTTAAAGCGCTCTGTCAAGAAGTAGGGTCAGATTACGAAGTACTTTTGTATCATTCTGAGGTAGGCTACGTTGGTTATCTAGAGGAGAAGTTTTAAAACAACTGCAGCAGCTAAAAAATGAGGTATCAACTCTTTTGAAAGCAAAAGGAAGTCTCCTCTCAATTGTTTGAGAGTAAAAGTTTTCTATATGGCATGGCCTACTTAGCCGATATTTTCGGTCACATTAACAATGTTGATCGTGGCATTCAAGGACCAGGTGTGACAATAATTGATGCAGCTGAAAAACTGAAAGCGTTTTTAGCCAAGTTTCCGGTTTGGAAACGCAGATTGGAAGCAGGTAATTACGCTAACTTTCCAATGTTAGAAGATCTTATTTTGATGGATGAAACTCAAAGAGAATGTACTCTTTTGATCTCTTTGAGAGATAAATTTTGCGCACACTTGGAAACCCTGCAAATCTCATTTCAACGTTATTTTAATTTAGAACACCTGCCGAAGGAAGTTGAAACATGGATTCGAAATCCTTTTCTTTTTGACTTGAGCAACATTAGCGATGATGATCTCAGTAAAGATGACCTAATTGATTTGAGATCAAAAGAGTCATTACGCATTGAATTTCATTCAAAAACTGTGGAAGAATTTTGGTGCGCACAACTGCAAACTTACCCATTCTTGGCAAATCAAGCGATTATTGTTTTGTTACCATTCATAACCACTTACCTTTGCAAGGCAGGATTCTCAGCTCTTGTTACAATAAAAACTAAACATCGAAATCGCCTGGACGTTGAAGATGAAATGCGTGTTGCATTGTCAAAAACTCAAGCCCAGTTCAGTCGTTTAGTTCAGGAAAGGCAACAACAGCCCTCTCATTAAATTTGCTTACGTTGAAAAAGTTTTGGCATGGCACTTTGGGTCACCTTAATATTCAAATACTGCTGACATTTCTTGAACAATTCATTCATTTTCTTATATGAGCAACTGTTTAACCTGATATTTGCCGCAGGAGTCATAGCGGCAATTCAATATGACACAGTAGCCTACAGTAGTTGAGTAGCATAATTATTACAATTGTCAATAGTATGTTAATTGAGTTTCAGGCAAAATTTAGGCAGGGGTCCGCAGAATTAATAATTTGTCTAAAGGGGTCCGTGACAACAAAAAGGTTGGAAACCACTGTTGTAGAGGCTTTGAATCACTGACGCAGGGCCGGTCACCGAGATTGGCAGAGTGAAGTTTCCGATTTTTGAAGTCTTGTTGCTGGGAATTATTCCATCCATTAGGTACCGCTGAATGAAAAGTAGTCCTTAACGTGCGTTGCTCAAGCGCACACTCCGAGAGCCGAACCAGCGCCGCCTGATCTTAAAGCTTCTTCGTTCCAGAAGTCACGCGCTAACCAACTGAGCTATCGGGGCGGATTTGGTTTGAACCAGGTGCGTTGAAAGGCAAGGAAACCAAAATTGTTGTCTTTATTCGAGCATATCATTACGTGCTTTGACAAGATACATCTGGTCGCTCCCTAGACAACAAATCGACCGTTTTTTACATTTATGCAAATAATGTAAAAAAAAAAACGGTTGATTTGCTGTCTGAGTCGCTATAGGCGTCGCACCAACAACCGAACCAACAAGTAATTGACCTTATTTTAAAGTAATCCAATGAGTACTTTATCACGAAGCCTTTCCAATAAATAACAATTTGATCTTTCAGTGATGAAAAGTTCCATGTTGAGCACGGCACTTCATTGGATGTTCTACTTCTGTGGAACGTAAAGTTAAAGTAAGTCTCGTTTGGTTGTGATTCATGAACGCTGCTTAGGAATACTAGAATTTCTCTTTGAGAAAGGGCCGGTTGGTCTTTCTATTTCGTTTTCTCACATGAGATGCCAGTTGATTTTATTTGCTGGTCAACTAATTTTTAAGCAAAATACATTGTTTTTAACA
Organism: Aplidium turbinatum; assembly: GCF_918807975.1. NCBI lineage: Eukaryota > Metazoa > Chordata > Ascidiacea > Aplousobranchia > Polyclinidae > Aplidium > Aplidium turbinatum. Next base: position 18,630,597 of record NC_137484.1, on the reverse strand, counting down.
TAAAATATAATCCAATTTATGTTTTTCAGTGGAAAGATTGTACCTTCAAAATGTTCTCATACCGTCTCGATAAAATTAATGGAAATTAAAGTTACTAAAAAAGAAACAGTTAAATGGGCTGAGTTCCTAGCACCTAGTATGAAGTCAGGTACGCTCATATATGGTAGCATTTTTTTATTGACTGCAAAATAAATTCAACTTAAGATTGGTTAAAAAAAACTACTCTGTGTTAATGAAAAGCAATTTTTGAAACAATTGCAAGCAATTAAAGTCAACTTTGATTTTTAACTAAATTTCCATTTTCATGCGATCGATCGTCTTCAGAGGACATCAGCCATCCCGTCCAATGTACTGATCATGATCAGTTGTCATCGGGCGATAATCATGCCATGATTACTGATGAAGATAAAGAAACAACCTCTAATCGTACATGTAAGTGCATTCCCAGATAACAAAATCCATCGTTTTTACCACGTCTGCAGACGTTTGTAAAAATAATGGATTTTGTAGTCTGGGTTGTTCTGTGGCAACTTTTTTTGATTACCCTCCAATTTCTGAGGCACTTTTTCTGATGACCCTCGAATTTTCATGTTTTTAAATTAACTTTCAACGCACAAAACAAAAAGAGCTGAAATCCAGCAATGCTTTAATATGAAACTTCATCGATTTAAGGGCAGAATGCGCACTACTAGAATGCCTTGAGCTAAAAACCGTAATTTTCTGTCAATCACCAGGCACATCACCGAACGCTACCATTCGACGTGTCTGGACCAAGCCAACCATTTCAACAATACGCCGTCCCTCAGTCGAGCCTGGCTACACAGGTGATTAAGATTTCTGTTAATAATTTCTAGGTTTCTGTTTCTTTTTCACTTATTTTGTTTAGCCCGTGCCATTTTAAGATTTATGTACTTTGCCTGCTTTTTGACACTTAAATATCTATATGATTAGTCATCGACGATGCATGCTGCCCAAATAGCAAAATCCTTCATTTTTACATTGATTCAGCGTTTGCAGACGTTGAATCAATGTAAAAATGAAGGCTTTTGCTGTCTGGGTAGTTATTAGTTAAACATATCGTGCGTGGTCGAGTGGTGAGATTGCATATACTGTAGAACACTCATGGTAAGATGACAACTGTGTCGTTGCAGAACATGTATTGGCTTGCCAAAATAGACAGGTGCCACGCAATCGGTGGCTATACGTTCTTTCGCTGCTTTCACCTGTCGTGTTGCATATTTGTAACTCGCAATCTACTGAATGTTAACACAATGGGCTCAAAATAAAATTCGTATTACCGACATTATGCTATGCGTTTACATGCGCACTGCGCAAATATGTATGTATATTGTATATTGCGTGCACGTAACGCCTAATACAGGACACTATTCTATGCATGACAGGCCTGGATAACCTTGGAAACACTTGCTTCATGAACAGCGTGTTGCAAGCGCTTGCCAACACAAGGGAACTGCGGGAGTACTTTCTAGGTAAGCGATCTTGTTGTACTTGTATCTGAGCTCATTTGACGGCAGTTCGACTCCGATGTTGATGAGGAATTTTTCAATTTTTATTTCTTGAGTCTATACGAGCATAAGCTACATTTTGTTTTTTTATTGCACCCAGTGGGTGAAGAATAAATTGTTTTTATTATTATTGAAAAAAAACTTTCAAAACTGTTTATTAAATCAGAGCAACAGCGAAAGGTGTCGAGTACCGGATTTTGATTAACGTTCTTTTGTGAAGATTAAAAACACATCACATCTTTATTTATTTTACTCTGTTGATCTTCGGAGCTTTTTAATTAAGTTTCGAAATCTGTTTTTACTCCAGAAAAAAGCTACGTGGATGACATCAACCAGGATAATCCTCTTGGGATGAGTGGGAAGATGGCCGAGGAATTTGCCTACGTTGTGCAAAAGCTCTGGAGTGGTCTGTTCTCCTCTTATGCTTCTTCTAAGTTCAGGGTGAGGAACCTGCTTTTTATGCAAAGATTTGTAATTAGTTAAACTTTGTGAGACACTGAAAAGGTTCTGACGCAGTACAATAAACTAAGACTAAATGAATAAAGAAAAAAATTCCATCCTCTCGTCATTGATTAAGGTAAAGGCGGTCCCATACTTGATTCAAGTGTCGGGTATAAGAAGATAAGGTTCTCATTGTACTAAGCCTTCGGCACTAAGGAGAGTAGGGTGGCCAGTTCCTTTCTCTCGGCCGCCTTTCCTGCAGCAATTGTGCCCACCAAATTTATTACACCCTGTGTAGAGGTGAGCGGTGTTTTTCAACAACCAGCTGAAGCCGGAGCCAACCAGGTTTGCATAATGGTGGCGGCATGATCGGAAAGCCAACGCCTTATCCGTTGCGCCATCCCACCGCCACCGTGTGATTGCTTGGTGGAGGAGCATTCATTCTCCTGTTAAACAGTTTTTTTTTTAAGCATCTCAGAGAGCAAAGTCTGTCATTTTTACATTGATTCAACGTCTGTAGACATTGCATCAATGTAAAAATGACGGATTTTGTTGCCTGGGATGTTCAGTGTTCACAAAGGTTTCACTTCCACGCAAAGCCGATGTTTGAAGACGTTAAAATAATGTAAAAAAAGGTGGATTTTGAATCTGGAGTAACTTTTTCCCGAATTTCAGTTGACGGTTGGTGAAAAGGAGCCGCGTTTCATCGACTACATGCAACACGACGCACAAGAGTTCATGGCGTTTCTGCTCGACAAGCTTCATGAAGATCTAAACAGAATAAAACAGAAACCTTACTACGAGGTTAGCACCCCAAACAGCAAATCAAAATCTGCTGACGTTGAATCAATGTAAAAATGACGGATTTTGCTGTCTGAAAAGATTCACAAACGCGGCACCTCTTCGTCTGGTCTTATATTTTCTAGCTGGTAAATCAGAACATTAATTAAACGTCTGCAGACATTAATATAAAGGTTTGATTTGCTGCTGGGTTTTCCACTCGTTTGAATGTTGTTCAACAAAACTGAATGGTTAAAAACGCATTTTCTTGATCAATACTTTGGCTTGAAACCTTTCAATTAATTGTTATGACCGTTGAAGTGAATTGCGTTTTTGCCAAGGATTAGTGGTGTTTAATTAGCAACCCAGACAGCAAAATCCGTCATTTTTACATTGGTTCAATGTCTACAGACGTTGAATCCCTGGTTGAATCAATGTAAAAATGACAGACTTTGCTCTCTGGCAATAAACACTAGTCAACCTAACTATAGAAATAAAACCTGTTAAAAAATTAAAGTTTGCTGCTGCGAAGGTATTCTGCAGTCAGTTTATGAAAGTTGTTCTTGGAAAAGCTTGTTTACTTTCTACTCGTTTGTCACGTAACCAGCCTCACTTCCCCAACCAGTAGAAGTTACCGCTTTATCATAGCTTCAATGTCACCAGACGTGATGGTGATGTAAAAAGGACAATTTTTGCTTTCTGTTTGAAAGAGATGTGACCGCGTCAGCATGACGTCACTGCAGGCGACCGTATCCCCAGACAGCAAAATTTGTTATTTTTACGTTGAATCAATGTAAAAATAACGAATTTTGCTGTTTAGGTTTAAGATCTTAAATCGAATTTTAGATTCCGGAAGTAGAGGGCCGAGAAGACCACATGGTGGCAGAGGAGAGCTGGAAGTTACATACGTCACGGAACGACTCGTTCATCGTGGATCTCTTCCATGGGATGTTCAAGTCGAAGCTAATTTGCCCTCAGTGCAACAAAGTAAAGTCTTCCTCGACTAACTTCATACAATTTGGGAGAGGTTAATTTTTTCAACAGTAAACAGGCATAACTGAGCAACAACACAATATTTAACATTATAAAAATCAAAGTATCAAACGTTTTCGGCTATGCATATCCCTTATCAAGCCTTTAAAAAGAAAAGAAAAAAACGGCTGTATGTATAGCCGAAAACGTTTGCTATTTTGTTTTGTTTTTTATAATGTTACATGTTGTGTTGTTGCACACTTATGTTTGTTTATGACTAACTTCCAGTTTCACAACGCATTGAGATCTCACAAAATTTGACTTAAAATTGATTTTCGAAGCTTGCTTATATTTTTTAAGCACTGGAACGTTTGTTTCTTGGGAGACTTTTTCACCGTCAGAATCATGAAATTGGTCGTATTTCTTTCAGAATTCGACAAAATTTGATCCATTTCTCTTTCTATCTGTTCCTCTGCCGAAAGCCACAAGAACAATCAGCTTGTATTTCTTTTCAAAAGACATCACGGAATTGCCGGTCAAGGTAGGATAGTGCCTTTGCGATGTTGTGCATTGAGCTATAGTTAGCATTTGAATTGCTAAAAAATGCATTAAAAGCTTGCATCATTTGCATTTACACCTAGACAGCAAAACCCTTCATTTTTACATTGATTCGACGTCTGTAGACGTAACCATCAACGTCTGTAGACGTTGAATCAATGTGCATTGCATTACTCGTTGATCTTTTCTCTATATCAAACCAATGTTATTCTTGTCCCAGCTTACAGTCAGCATAGCAAAGAGCGGTGGCAGGGTTGTCGAGATGCTACACCAAGTCGCAAAATTTGCCTCGTGCGACGTAGAAAGGGTAAGCAATCGTTTGATATAAACTTGGGCTTTGTCGGTTATGTAACTGTTGAATGTTGCCTTTTTGACATGTTCTATTATCCGCAAACGACCATATACTGTACGGTACGTAGAGAAAAAGCACTTTGCAATATGCGGCTGCTGTCATCTTTGCATAGGCAAGAATAATGTGTTTGCATTGCTTATCTGAAAATTTACTTTCAAATTTTTATTCCAGTCGTGTTCTAGTTTTTACGTTTCATTTGTCTGGTCAAAAAACAAGCTATTCCATTTTACTCCCTGCGAAATCGGCGTTATTGTGTTTTTAAAATACGTTTCCGTGAGATGAAAATTTATTTATTTTTTGGTAGGATTATTATTTTTATTGTTTCAGCTTCGAATGTTTGAAGTTTATCGAAATCGAATACATCGGTTTTTCCTGGAGAATTCAGACACAGATAAGATTATGCCTTCTGACACTATTTTTGTGTAAGTTTTCATCAAAGTTATACTGTATTGTCGCAAGCTAAAAGTAAAACAAAAATCATTCTTTAAGTAATCGCTGTGCCGTTGTGACCAATACATGTAAATTTCGTAAAACAATTATTTCTTAACGCATTTCGAACTGTACGCTTCAAATACCTGCATTCAATCCTTGCACCCAGTTTAATGTTAGCGGTCTTTAAAGGTATTTTCTCTTACTTTGCTTCAAAGAAACCTGATCTTCATCCCTAATCTGATTCTCATCTCGTATCTTGATCCTCATCTGCTTCCTGATCAACGTTTTATCTTATATCCTGATCTTTATCCTCAAGCTGTATCCTGATCCTCATTACGTACACTGTTTCCGTGTCCTGCTCCTTATCCCGTATTCTGATTCTCTTCCCATTTCCTGATCTTCATCTCGCATCCTGATCCTCATCTGTAGAGTCACTCAGTTGTCTGCTGCAACTCCTCTATTTCTCATTGTCGCAGGCATATTCGATGAAGTTCTTTAACTTTCACTATTCTTGTCCTTTCTAAACGTTTTTATAGACGAAAACTCTTAACTTTCTCATGGACAAAACTTTTTTCTAAAACAATCCTCAATCCACAGATTCGAAACCTTATCGCCGACAGAGGCAAACGAACCTGTATATGAGATCATCGTGCAACAGCGTGTTACATTTCCTGACATATCACCTGCTTGCTACTACTGCAAGAAAGTTCCAAGCGACGCGAAAACGAAGCGGTGTACCAAATGTGAGAGAACTGCCTACTGCGACCAGTGAGTTGTTAAGTTGCTAACAATAGGAACTTTCGTCAAAGCAAAAACCAAAACATTTTCCTGTGAGACGTTGATTCTTGAAGCGTTTGTCAAATCATCAGGTAGATATAACATTCCAGTAAACGTTTGACTGTGCGAAAATAATCAAGTGAATTAGTTGAGCAACCATATTTTTAGATATTACCGCATTGTAACTGTGTAACTGATATTACCGCATTGCAAACTTTAATGAGTAAACAGCGGTTTTACATCTGACATGTTCCGAACATTTCAGCTCAATGTTTGGCATCAAATTGTAGGAAACTCATCGGATTGAAATAAAGCTTCAAATTTTTGCCTCTCCTATAACATGGACCGATTTCTGTAATCTTGTTGGAAGATTTTTTTAAGAACAGGATTAGTAACTTTCATGTCATTTACCTCGCACAGGGAATGCCAGCGCGCGGACTGGGTACAGCACAAGAAAGTATGCAAAAAGTATCGAGACTTCGTTGGATTTCCCTTCATTGCCTCAGTAGCACAATCGCAGGCGACCTACACAGGCGTCAAGTCACTACTTGTCGACCAAGCCTCGTAAGTGAACAATTCAAACAACTTTCAATCTTGACTCAAATCTTGGTGCTAAGCAAGCCATGCGTGTGTTTTAGTGTATTTTATTTAGCAACAATTGTATCAAAGCTTTGATGTTTTGGAGTTCTGTGAATAACCGGTAACGATATTTTGCGTGTTACTAGGCATTTTAGATCATGGAGGTGTGACGCTACACCCGTTTTTTTTTTTGGGGGGGGGGGCTTGTCCGCTACACTAAAAGGGTTACGTTTTTTTATGTACAAATAGTTGTATTTTTTATGGGTCATATATAGAGCAGTGACGTGATTTAAAGTTGTTTAAAGCAAGCTTGTCGGGAGGCGAAAAAATTGGCAGTTGACGCATCTTACGTTGGCGGAAAAGCAAAGCTGCGCGCTCCGTAACGTACTGTTCCTAACGTGTAACATGACAAAATCCTGATCTTTTTCTTGAAAGGTTTGCTTTGCTTAAATGTTTTTTTTATGTGGGAGTTTTTGGATTTGTTTGTGCTTACAAACTTAACTATTTGCTTACGTTCCAGGCAATCCGTTGATCTTGAGGTTTATTTCAATTCAAGGAAAGACGAAATGGAAACGATTGAAGGTGAATACAATGCGAGTGTGGGTTGGGTTAGTTTTATCAGGAAGCGGTTGTTTACACAACCATTTCGTTGTGCTTTTTCAGTACAAATAGTTTTCGTCGGCTTGCATAGCCGAGTGGTGAGGGCCCTGGAACGGCAATCGAAAGGGCGCCGGTTCGACACCGCTCAAGAGCATGCGGCTGTGTCTTTGGCAGGACACTTAAAGACATGCCTGAAGGTGGACATGAAGATTGGCTTCCTTGCCTTCCCGTCCACTTAATCTAAATCTTCAACCACCAGGTGTAAGCCTGGATACGACAAACAAAAAGTACAAATAGTTCACGTTAATCTTTTTAAATATGATCATTCCTGTTGTAACATAGGCTGCTTATGTACCATGGTTTGTTATCAAGTCTTTGTTTCAGATTTATAAAATTGTTTTACCTTTATCATTTCTCACAAAACATTTCTTAATAATGTCCACTTCCAAAAATTATCCTTTTCCAAATTCCCGTTTTTCCTCTGCTAACCTCTCCATTGTCTTAGATGTCCCGCTTCAACTGAATAACATGAACTGGAATGGAAGTGTAAAGTCCGACTTACCCTTACTTGAAGATTTCGGTGAGTTTTTAGTCTGCAACGTTACGATTGTGCAAAGTAACGTAAGAATAAGGTCACAAAATCGAATCATTACTTGATTGTAGGTATCTGCCAGCTTATAAAGTTGTCCGATATTTGTTGCGGTTCCAACGTCTTGTACGTCACACCGAAGCAGATTTTCAGAGTACATGCTGTTCAAGATTTGCTTAATAAATGCTCCACAAAAATTGCAACAAAAGCAAAAAAGTTTCAACGACACTTTCGTATTATAATCTCAGATTGCAAATCAGTCGTTTTTTTACATTCATTCAACATCTGCAGCCGTTGAATCAATGTAAAAAACAGTTGAGTTGTTGTCTGGGATATGACACTTCACATTAGTTTAATTTTTTGCAGACCCAGACGAGACGCTCGATTTATCCCGATACAAGTTGATCGCTTTGGATTGGGAGACGGATATCCGGCTGCCGCATTATATCAAAGTCACACCCAGGGCTCTGGTACACGGAAGAATTTAATCATAAGTCGGGATTTTTTAGCCTACCGATACGTCTACTCTAAACTCTTTCCACAAAAATCTTTATCAAATTTAATGTATAATGATCAAAGTTAGTGGTTAGTTTTCCTCGCATGTTTGCTGGTATCTTTCGAAATGGCCTATTTGCAGTGCTGTAACCTTGCAGTTTATTATCTCTTGTTAAATTAACGCAACAAAATACAATTTGTCTTCTACCGAGGGCAGTGACAATCTTCTTATAATTCAGCGCGACGTTTCATTCATTTTTGTTATTAAACTTCTGCAAAAAGACCTCTGAAAATGCATTTTCTCATAATGTCTTCACAAGCAGCTGTTGTGTGCAAAATACATTGTCTGCATTTATATGACGTCATGTCACACAGCACTGCGACCATGGCCAGACCATCAAGCCAACCTCGACAGCTAATCTATACGACTGCGTCCAGCTCTTCACCGAACCTGAAGTGTTGGCGCCGCAGGAAGCTTGGTAAGTTTGAAGCAGCAATGATTTAGAGATTTGAAGTTTTTTTTTTATTTCCGTGGAAGGTTTGTTGAAAATACCATGCTGAAGGATACCCTAGCTAGCAAAATTTGTCTTTTTTACGTCGATTCAACGTCTGCATGTAAAAAAGATGGATTTTGCTTGCTGAGGTAGCCCTGCCATAGTATTGCAGGCGTTAAATCAATGCAAAAAGACAGATGTTGCTAGCTGGTACGGTGCATTTTACATCAACATCTTAGGCAGTACGTTTGTCAAACAATCTTATTCTAGAAAACTACTTTCCTGTGTTATTTTATTGCGTCCTATTTTTCAACGTCCAGGTATTGCCCGAAGTGCAAAGATCATCAAGAGGCCACCAAGCAAATGTCCCTGTGGCAACTACCCGACATATTGATCGTTCAACTGAAGCGGTTTTCGTTTAAGAATTATCTTTGGAGGGACAAGATCGATATGTTCATAGATTTTCCTGTGAAGTAAGTCAACTTTTCAGACAGCAAAATCCGTCAGTGTTATTGATGTAAAAATGACGGATTTTGTTGCTTGGATTGCGGATGCCAACTACCGATGAATCCATCAGTTACAGACTCACTTTTATTTCAATTTTAGAGAAGCATTTCATTTTGATCAGAAATCGTGTGAGAAATTACCAGCTTTTTTAGAGCCGTTACTTTTGCAGACTTGTAGTTAATAAAAAACATAGCTATTTGTAAACAAAAGTTGAGCTGAATAAGGCAAGAAACAACCCCTTTCTCGCAGCGGCTTGGACATGTCGCCATATTGCATCAACAAGCCACCCGATGAAAGGCTCTTGTACGATTTGTTCGCCGTCGTGAACCACCACGGGGGAATATTTGGGGGACACTACACTTCCTGCGTGAGATTGCCCGAACTTGAGGACTCGACGCAGTCAACTGTCGGTATGTGGTCTAATGTCAAACGCATGAAATCACCCAGTCTACAAACCGGTTCTTTTTTACATTGATTCATTCCAAGTTGATTCCTAAAAAAGGGCTGATTTGCAGGTTGAGTAATCCTAATATGATCTAAGATGATCAACAGCTAAGTTAGATTTAATATCGACTAGTTCAACTACTTTTTTCAATTTAAGGTTGGCGCGTGTGTGACGATAGTCACGTGATGAAGATTACTGAGGAGCAAGTGGTTACCAAGGCAGCCTACGTCATGTTCTACCGAAAGAGAAAGACGTCCGCCGCGGTACCAAAGGTAGTGTTTGCCGCTGAAGTTGCTTTTTATTTGATTTTTTACGTGTTCGAACTTGTGCAGCGACTTCTTGCGGATGTGATTTTCTACCAAACCCACCGCTACAAGGTTTTTTGTGTGATTAATTTTCGTGTGTTTGAAAGATCAACAGATTGACCACACTGGCTGTTTTTTTTTTTATACCAAACTTTGAGTTAAAAAATGATTTCAGATACCAAACTCATGGGTGCTTCAGCAAACGTTTTCGAAACTGAACCGTTTTAGTCTTCAGCACTGAAGCCCAATGTCACTGGTGCATGAGTTTGTTCTCGTACTTGAGGGTCTATTCTGTTCATAACATGACCCTGTTTACAATTTCAGAATATGCCTCGAGAAGTTCCTGTTAAAATGGAGAAAGATGAAATGGGCGAAAACAGTAAGCTTCGAATTTCAATGAAAATTTTATCTTAAATTTAATTGATCAAAATAACTGAAGAAGCTACTTTGATGACTGCGAAAGCTTTAATCTCAATAAATACGTAAGCTACCGAACTAGCTTTCATCTTTTTAACGATTCGATTGCAGTGTATGTGTAATGTGTATTGATGCTTATTCATATGGAGTCAGCATAACTAAAATCACACAGCGTTGTCTAATTTTTTTGGTGAATCCCGTAGGTTGCTTTTCGATTTGTACAATCACAAATTATCTTTTGATCATATGGATGTTATAGTGTTGCTTGTTCTATTTTCTGCAAGATTTTTGGAGTAAAACAATCGTTAAACACCAAGTTGAAGAAGGTTGTTTAAAGAATCTCTCTTCTCTTTCCTTCTATAAAAGAATTTAAACTTGATATTTGTGCAGGCTTACCAACTCGCCAGTCTTCTAATGTAGAAATCAACGATATAGCCGGGACATCCAGCGCTGGTCCTTCATCTTTGCAAACGATAAAAAAGGAGTCACCTTGGCCTGAGAATGGCACTGAACCGTTTCATAAAGAAGGAACGTTCCGCCCGATCAAACCGGAAAAAACCGGCGCTTTTCCGGTCGGAATGCCGCCTCTAATATCCGAAGAGAAAGTTGACAATGAAGAAACCGAGACCGACCACTCATCGCATGTGGAGAAGCGCCTTCAGTCGACACTGAGACTTCGCTCGAAGACAAGCAGCGAAAGTTCAATGGAAAGCAGTGATTTGACTGAACAAGCGAACCGCACCGCTGGCGACAATGACAACACTGAACAAACTACCACGATGAATTGCTACACTGATCAATCTTTAATCAAATATGATGTAAGTTAACGCAAATCTTAGTCTCAAAGTCCAGTGGCGCCTACCATGTGGTAGTATATTTCCAACGGAATTTTTTCTTTTCGTAAGTAGCTTATGTTGTGACAACGGGTGCAAAGTTGGTGCCGCCAACTTGTATTTTTCCTTTTTCCGCAACTAGCTAGACTTGGCTGATCACCTTATCCACCAAAACTTATTCTCCGCTTTAAATATTGCTCCTCGACCCGTCACTGATTGGCATTGTTGCAGGAGGTCTTTAACACGGAAGAGAACTCGGACGAACCTCTCCCAGATCACGCTCCGTTGAAATCCGTATCTCATGATAAAGGTTGGTGAATTCGAAGTTATTACCGCTAGCAACGCTGCTGTTTGAAGCTTTCTCTGTGTATTTATTTTTTTGTTGCATTCATTCTCACGACTGGCGGTTGATGTTTTAGATTAAGTGGGTGGGAAGGCAATGAAGCCAATCTTCGTGTCAACCATCAGCCATACAGCCGCATGCTTTTGAGCGGTGTCGAACCTGCGCCCTTTTGAGGCCATACCAGGTCTCGCATCACCCCGCTATGCAGCCGATTTGGTATATTAGTCGAATAGCTTGATGTGAAGTTGACCTGTATAAAATTATTTTGAAACGAAGCCCATGTCGTCTGAAGATGGTGGTTTATTGCAAAATAATTTTTATACTTCAACTAGCATAGTTGCACCGAGTGAACGTATTTGCAAAAAAAAACCAAGGTCTGATAAACTCCGTTGACTAACTTCTACAATAATAGGATTATTTTTTACCATTTATTACCGATTTTTTTTAGTTGCTTTGTGCTGTATTAAAATGCACTTGAACTGATCAACAACGCAAGTTAAAAGAAATTACAAAAATTTGGTGACAAATTTTTACGCCGTTTTACTAGCAAGCTTGATGCAGTTTTTAGAAAAAGATTTTTAAGTGAAGTTATAAAATCGAGTCCTCTATAATTGACTCTTTCAACTGAGGTGGTATTTTTGATGCTTCATCAATTTTTTTTTACAGACGAAAACACAGATTTTCGACCACCACCTAGTGACCCCGGTTTGTGCTACACAGACATGGACGCTGTGGATTAGCTGTTTGAAATTCTTTTCTGGCAATACTTTCCACTTTTCTACACCGTCCGGTTGCTCCAGAAGAGGCTTATGGAAAACCTTGCTGTTTGTTATGTATTTTTGTACAGTTTCTGTGTCCATGTGTTCAATGAGTGGGAAATGTGTAGGACTTTATCTGAGTGCTCCGATGGCTCACCTTATTTGCATAACCCCCAATGGGTAGAGTTCTTGTTTGTTTTGTGTAATTTTTTACTAACATTTTTTTTGCTTTCCATAGCTACTGATGGAGCGATTCCTATTTATGAATTTTTGAAATTCAGATTTTCTAAACTAGTAGCCTAATATCCGTCTGCGCTCTGCTCACCTACATACCAATGTTCAATTTCTTCCACAAAGTTTCAGAAAAAAGGTTCAAAAGAGTAAGTGAACGCGGGAACCTGCTTTTCTATTCGAGTTCAAATTATTACTTTCAATCATAAACTTCGAAACTCCGTCTTTCACTGTGTTGTATTTATTGTGTTCCGATGCTATGAGTGCAAACTTTGATCTTGAAGTAGAAAGTCTTTTTTTTTTGCTGCGCCGTCTCGTTATAATGTTTATAATAAAATTGAAAACATTTTTCAAACTGAAAACTCTTTTCCTTTGTTGGTGCGTGGTGATTGGGAGTTGGTGTGAAAATTGAACTCGAGTGAAATTATGACCTATGTCTGCAAGCGAATCTTTTCAAGTTCTTATATCTAGTTGAGCTTACGTCTTTGATACATTGGATCAACTCACAGGTCATGGCAAGAATCGTTGCAAGCGTAATTATGGTTGTGATTCTTTTCAGTATTATTACGTGCAGTCAACCTTGTTTGTGTTAAAGTGGCGTACATGGTAATTTTCCGGCCGCTTTTGGCTAAACTGGGAAAAACCTATATGAGGTCTGGCTACCCTTACGATATAAACATCGACTTCTCAATACAGTAGTTAGACTTCGATAGGTAATGGAGTAGCCTATAGGTAATGAAGTCATCGATCAGTGCATGTCCAATCAGATTTCAAATGTTTGATAGAACATTCTTCGCACGGATAGGCCAGGGATTTCGCGAAAGACAAATTGCCTTATCAGAGTGGCGTTGGTTAAACAAAGAAATTGTCAACTTTTTTTTTCTAATTTCAATTCTTGACTATTTCAGATGCAGATCAACCCTGTTTAGTAAACCTATCACAAAATTAAATAACTCCAATTCAACAACGTTTGAAAATTTCAGGTGTTTAAGGCAATTCAGCAATAGCCTGAAAAATTAATTAGCCTATTTGTAACCTTTTGCGATGCGATTGTAGCCGTTTATGAGACTTCCCGTGACAGCACCAAGTATCGAACCCGGGCGGTGGTGTGAAGTGCCACCGCTATCCGCTACGCCACTCCATGCCCAATGCGATTGATTTGTAGCCTTTTATGAGTTAAGACGCAGCCTTCATTCGATGCAAATATAGCAAGGTTTTCCTGTTCGATGAAAGCTGATTGCTTTGTTTCGGTGAAATATCATGATAGTTAACCGACCAAATAGCTATTGTAATGGCTATCACGAATTAGTAATTTAAAAAACACTATTAACGTGAAAGTCTGCTACAAGCGGACTGTGGATCTTATGTTGGTAATCGGCCATGCCGTCTCGCTCTAAGAAGACTTATTCCATTGTCGATGAGAGAGAACCCGTCGATGATGGCGCATTTTTCATTGTCATAAAACCTAAAATCATTGCAACATTTCTAAGCAAACAGTAAAAAGATAGATCTTGTATCAAGGATAAATGTGTCAAAACATTTTCAGGCCAGAATTAACATAGCTGACGGACTACTATACAATAAGCTAATCTCCTGCTTGGTTTCAGATCGGGGTTCAAATAGCCAGAGATCTCATTATACTGTATAATTAAGGATGGTTGGTTTTGAGTCTTTATCCTCGGACTGACAAAGCCTTTGATAGGTAATTTTTGGAAGTTTCGCATACTTGTAGAGGCATTTGTCGAGTGCCTATTATACCATTGCACTTGGTGTAGATGTAGAGTAACCAATTCCTTTCTCTTGGCCACCTTTTATGTAGAAATTACTTCCACTAATTTTACAACATGATTAAAAGGTAAATCGTGGTGTAAGCCTTGTTTGGCAATATCTAGCTCAGCTGGGTTTCGAACCAGAGTAGAAGGGCCTCAGTCATTTCATCATCAACCACAATAAGATAGTAAAAAAGTGGCCAATCAGATTACTTGCTGCTGCAAAACTATATTTCCTTTTCCAAGTGCAGCTCAGTCTCTGAGTGTGAATCTCAACGTTAACTTTGGGTTATCATTAGTTGCACGACTTGTTCCTTACAAGTAATAAACGTGAGACGTGCACGTTGCTTTTTCTCTTTACATCCTGCCAACAACTGATCGTTTGAATAAAAGCCAGTTTTTATGTCTTTTATTTCCTTGAAGCTTTCCAAATACCCAATTACCCAGGCAGCAAATCAACAACATATTACATTGATTCAACTTCTACAGACTACAAATGTTGAATACAGACTACAGCGTTTACAGACGTTGAATCAATGTAAAAAAATGGTTGATTCGCTGTCTTGGTCAAGCAAACAGAGCAAACGTTACAACTTTTATATCATTTTGACTTCAATGAATAAAAAACTAGTTACGTTAATCTGCAATTTCCAACAAAAGTCATTTAAAATTTCACAACTCCAAGTTAGCCATGAAATTACAATACAACAGCAAAATTTCCCAGATAAATAAATAATTCAAAAAGATCTCACTAAGCGTTTACACAAAAGGGAATTGATTTCTGTATTTAAGAAAGGTTTGAGTAAACTGTTTGAAAGAAAAGTTTGTCACAATTTCGAAATTTGTCATTTTGACCCAAAATTATTTTTATTGATGTTGTTTCTTTGCAATGCAAGGATTTTATTTTTGTTTCACCACAAAAAAAGCAACTGTTTCTCCTTGTCAGCTCTTAACTCAAACAAAAAGTCTAAATTTCGAGTTATCAAAGTTGTAATTTTTCTCGTTAAAGTTTGTAGTAAGTACCAATAGATTCATTATTATCATCACAGCGGCTCAAGTAATCGATTCGTCGTTGCATTGTTTTTTTTTTAAGTACTGTTTGCAACGAAAGTTTTTAGATCGTAGGCTATTGTTTTCCTAAAGATCACCTTTGTAAAACCGTAGTGTAGAAATAAAGTAAGCAAGAGCTGTTTTGCATTTTTTGAAGCGTAGCCTGCATGTATTGATTGAAAACGAGAGTCCCTGGATCTTTGGAACCCCTCTCTGGTCATAAGCCTACGTTGCTTGTTTGGAAAAATAAACAGTGGAGTTTTTGCTTGTAACCGACATACCCCAGATCAACGTGGCTCTTCATTTCTAAATACCTCAAAGGCTATCAATTTAAACATGCGCTCAGTAAAATAGCTTTAGCAATTTTTCAAATAAAGAAATATATTTGCTGTTACTCTCAGGGATGGCCAATCATGACAGTTTTGTAGTTAAAAGTAACTTTATGTAGGAACACCAACATCAAAAACCTTTGATGAAAATGAGCCATTTATGATACGACTTCTAATTTACAAATAGATTCATCTTTTTGTTTGTCTGTGGTGTCATGAAAAGTGTATTTCTCTATGTGGTTCTGAGAAGAATTGCTTTTGTCGATAGTTTCCACAGAGTTTGCAAGTGGTGTTTTTATTTCACATTCTACGTGAAAACTTGGAGAAAACGTGTTCGAAATATTCTGAGAGTCAATTTCAGTTTTTTTAGACGACTGTTCTTTCAGACTATGTCTGAAACAACTGACAGCTTCATGAATTTTTTTCCAACTTATCTGTCGGTTGCTTTCAGTTCGATATGTCATCAGTGAAGCTTGTTGATTTTCACAGGGTTGCCCGTTGGCTTCATCGTGTATCATTTGTTCGTGACTTCCTGTCTTCATAATGGCTGCTGTTTTTGTAATTACTTTCTGTTCAAACAGCGGTTCCTTCACAGCTTGTTGTGATGTCACACTTCCAGACGACACGTGATTACACGTGACGTCATTGATTGATGACGTCGTGTTGTTGCTTGAAGTATCGCTTTCCGAAATTCCATATATTTTGTAATCACTTGCATTTCCGTAGCCTTGTCTCCACCGTGTTAAATTAACATACGCATCGGATGCATTGCTCCTGGTGTATTGGATGCCAGTATCCTTTTTACGGGTGTCTGGAAGCGTTATGGTTCTTTTCTTATATCTTCTAACTTTGTGCATCTTGAGTTTGCACACCATGAGACACAATAACAGAGATGTGATGAAAATGCCAGTCAGCAAACCGGCTATGACAAGAGTCACATTTGCATCCACACTGTCGTTTTCGGTTGAAAGTTTCACAGTTGTAACGTCCATGACTATTGCAACAGTTGTGATCATACTGCAGTAGCTTCTTAATGATCTTTTTACCTTATATGTTTATCTGCGACAGAAGAAAATAACGATGATGGATCTGTTTTATCAAGTTTAACAAATAAGGATTGCGCAAATCTTTTTCAGTACATCAAATCTTTAAGTAACTTAATTACCGCTCGCTTAGCCTATTGCTGCAATTTTGGAATTGTTGCAAATTATAAGTTTGGCGTAAGCAGATCACTTAAACTTTCCCTATTTCTTTAATCATGCAAGTACAAAGTCAGGGCTAATTTACAATTTTAATCATTATTGAAGGAGCTATCATTACTGTTGGAAGTTAGCCTGCATGTCCATATAAAAATTCATGTTCCTTCATAACGAAAAACTCTTGAAGATTTTTATATTCAGTTAGGCTTACATCCTTTTTCTTCTCTATTACCTAGTCCTCGCTCGCCTAATGCAGCTGCTGCAATAATTTTTGGTTTGGTTTTGCCAACGGTTTAGAAAGCCAGTCTACAATCATATCTTCTTTTACTTCTACGTAGGCTCAAGTGCAGAGAGAACAAAATTTGCATAAGCTAGGCCTACCTTAATATATAATTTATAATGTGCGGCGTGATAAGCATTAATCATTAAAAATTTATAAGCTTCCTAAATTTTCTGTGCTCTAGCTTAGGCTATAACTAATTTGTGTTTATAATGTAACTTTATCGAAAAGCAATAGCAAATAGTCTTTTAAAATTTTCAGGTCATGTTTAAACCTTTGGCAGTTGAAATCGGTTAAAATGCAGGCTTGGCTTGCATGGACTACTTAATCAACCAACCCAATAGAGACTTCCTAAGTAACGTAAAATATTAAAATTTGTTTATAGGTCTAGATGCTAACTTCTAACTTATCAGCAGTGTAGCTAGGGGCAAGAGGGAAAATCTGTCTCCGGCAAAGTATCAAGGGACGTCAAATTGCTTGTTCTAAAAATGAAGATTTTGCTGTAAAGTATCATGTTGACAAGGGGTGCAACAGGTGTCGCTGTACCAAATGCTGGAAATTGTGTCTACGCCACTGCAACTGATGCGTGCAAATCGTCGCTGTGCGAAAAACTTGTCTATTCTTACAACGCTAAGCTGATTTCTGCAAATTCACAAAACGTTTTGATAATTTTATGCTCAATTAAATTACAATTGATTTGTCTCTTTTGAAAATAATTTGCAAACTACGGCTTAATATATTGAGCATGTTTGCTGTTATGTGTAAAAAAAGCATTTAAAAATTTGCATTGCATCAACTTATTTTGCACGCAAAATTTTGCGGTTCTGATTGGCACACTTTTTCTTCGTCACTTATTAACATAAGGTTGGTTGAACGCACATGAAGCTTCACTTATTCACTTTTTATTCATTCTATTTTTGCTGCACTGCAACAGTATGTGTCTATTGCAAGCCCTTTGATTTTTAAGCCATTCACTGCGTAATCTATTCAACGTAGTAACACTAACAAGAAGCTTTGAAAACTTTTTCCTTCTTGCAGTCTGGTTGTATCACGAGTATCTTTGCATAGATCTCACTACAAGCTTTATAGCCCTTTTAACGCGACAGCTAATGCATGGTATCTTACGGCTATTCTGATAACTTCAATCTTTTGTTGATTCCTGAAAGAGTGAAATTATTTTTGTATACAAATGATGGTTTTACGTAAAACTTCTCTCTCGGGTAATAATAATAATCGACTTTGCAACAAAGCGATACTTGCTTTATGAGTTCGCGAAAGTGACTTCAACTGCATTAATGTAGCTGTTTTAAAGGAAATCGTATCCTAATAAGCAGTAGGCTAAGATGGTGAGCTTAATTTACATTATCTCAATTGTCAGCTGCCTCACAATTCACTTAATTAGATTTCCGTGCTGGTCACTACTGCTGATACAAACGAATTGAAATAAGCGTGATATTATATTGAGCAGAATTGCTGCCTCTTCATGTCATATTTACGAATAAGTTATCATCAATTTCTTATTATTTTGATAATTTCGTTTAGTAAAATAATAAGTCTATTACTGCGTAGGCTATAGATTTATGTATTATTGCGTAAATGAATTCTTCAAATATGTATTGGCAACGCATTTTAAAATGACACACTTAAATGTTTTTAATGGCTTCTCAGAGTAGTTGGTAGCCTAAATATCAAATGAAGGCAAAATAAACGAGTTTTATCAATCGACAACTTTATGAGGTTTTGGTTTGAAAGATACTCACGTTCTACCCATTGAAAACGAAACTATTTTGAAAAATTTGTAAGCTCTGGGCATAATTTATACAATTTCAACCAGTAGCTAATCTAAGGGAGCATTTAGTCGAGTGGTCTCTACAAACATGTCGTTTTACTCGATTTCGCAGTTTTCTTGCTTGCTCATTGCTCAATCCCATTTTTTAACCTAATCGCTGGCAAGGCCCGCGTGTTTTCAACAGTGGATTTAAGGGACAAGCATTAGGCTGTTTATGACCCTCCAAAAACTGAGAAAATAATACAATATTCCGAAGTAAACACATTACTCACTCAACTAGTTAGAATTAAATTAACATGTGCCGGTGTTAATGGAAAACGTGCCTCATATTACTGTAGGGAAAAGAGGGGACACTTCAGTCGAATTTTCGAAATTTTACAGAGTCAGCATACAACACTACAGTATGACCGAGTTTACCACCAAATTAAGCAAAATCTTTCTGTGGTTTAAATGATTCAAAACTCAATTTCAGCTTTAAACTAAACCAGGGATAGGCCTATCTACTAAACCTTGCAACTCATACTTTAACAGAAATGGAATTTTAATTTGATGAATTTGTTCAAGTAGGCTACGAAATATGCGTCTTAAAAAACAATATTGTGCCTTAATAAACAATCAGAACAAGGTAAATTTGTCAATTAAAATGTTCTGGTAGGCTACAAACCGTCTACCTAACTATTTGCTTTATCTGACCTCAACTTTAACATCGTCCATTATCTCTTAAGATGTTTGCTTGATTGAAACTGTGGTGACTCCCAAAAGTGTTTTCTAGCCTGGTTTTAACGTCTGCAGTGCAAAAACTCAATTTTTTCTTCCTTTTGAGCATAAATAATGCTTTTTCCCACATGGCTGAAAAACAGTGAACAACATGTCAAATATTTGGACCTTAAAATTTGCTCAAGTTTATGGCACGAATAGTTGTTTACTAAATAAACCTACTTACTGTATTTAGGCTTTTTGGTTAGGCTATACGTTTGAAAATAAATACAACCTAACATGCCTTGGCATTAAGGGCAGATATGTTTAGATACAAAATCGAAAACGTTTTTACCAAAAGTAGCTTAATGTTTTTTTGTTAATTCTGCAAATATTAAAAATATATTTTTATTAAATAGCCTATCACTACAGTTTTTCTCACCAATAACCTATTTACTTTCAGGTCATGAACTCATCGCTTTTTATCAACAAAAACTCGTGACTTCAATTTCGTGAAGTTTTCCAAAACAGTTTTTGCTACAATGATTCATGTCTGTCTTACTCAGACAACGTTGCTTTGCAGAGCAGCTTGTTTTATTAAAATTTTAGAAATAAATCCTCACTTTTACATATTCCAGATAGTCTATAGCGTTCGCTGCGGTTTTATGCAATTTCCTGCTTATTCTCTCTTTTTTGCTTTCAATTGCCAGGTTAAGTCAGTTCAATTTATTAATTAATTTCCGTGATTCATCACCCAATTTCCTTACAGAGTTAGCCTAAGATTCGTAACCACATATGAAGTAAGTTATCTGCAAAAGCTGACAGTTTTATTTTTATTTCTGGCCATCAAAGCGAAACATAGGACGCTACTCCATTTACCTACAATCGTTCAGGTTACATTTTGAGTATCTTCGTCACATGTTGAAATGTTTTAGATTTTGCAATAGGCTAACTTTATGCTGTGTTTATAAACCGTGCAGTGACTATACTAAAGGTAGATCCCAGAGATGTACGTATGCGCCGCAAATTCTACGCTGCATGCTTGCGGCGTAGACTTTTTGTTTGCGCTAACGCTTGCGGCCACATTTTTTTGGATAGTTTGCGCTTGAGGCTGCGCCGTAAAGTTTTCGCGGTTTTTTAGCGCATAGCGTCAACGCATACTTTTTAATGTCTTAGTTGTTGTTTGCAATTTTTTTTGTCAAACTGCGAAATGTTGACGTCTTGCAATTGCCCATTGTTCTAGTGTTGTGTCACAGTGTCATCTATTGTTCAGTCAGCTGGAGTTTGTTTGTATATCGTACTACTGCCTTTGACGCTAGAGTCCCACGTGGAGACTGAAGTCTTGCAGAAAAAAAGAAAGAATTAGTTAAAACAACTTAGATCTACTGAGAAATTAGTAAATTACGGGTCAGAACAGGAATGTAATGTAAGCAAGCAAGTAGGCAGGTTGGTAATGTCGCTCCATGTAAAATGTAAACAATGAAAAGCAGTTGCTTTATGGAACAAACAGCAGAGGTGTGTATGGTCAATAGAATACGCTATTTTTGTGTTTCGTCTAAATATGTGGTGTTTAGTATCTACCACTATCGGCAATTAGATTAAAATTGGTCACAACACAAGCCGCATCACTTTCAACATCTCATTTGATTTATTATTAAATCAAATATAGTTATTACTATCTGAAGCCTTTACAAATTGTTTCACCTAACGGATCATCAGAAGGTCTTATTCAAATTTGAATAAGACCTTCTGATGATCCGTTAAGTGAAACAATTTGTAAAGGCTTCAGATAGTAATAACTGTATTTGATTTAGTTTGCTCTGCTTTGCCTTTTCGTTTAGCATTGAGCACTTTTTGTAGTATTAATAGTTTTCATTGTTTTAATTATTTATTATATATTTTCGTTTATTATTTATTTCAGGATTTTTCAAGCCTCCCAGATAATTAAAAGTAAAGTGGGAAAGTTGCTCGTTGTCCCAAATACCACCAGATGGAACTCCGTTCATGATGGTGTTGCTTGTTTGGTGGGCATTTGCGATAGCAATAAAGCTGGCTTATCAAATGCTTGTAGAAAACTGGAAATGCGCTTTTTTACGACAAGTGAAAAATCCAATGTCTATGAGTTTTGGTAGTAAAAATTTGATATTTACATGAACCCTAAATTTTTAGGTGATCTGGCCTTCCTTCGAGAGTACAAAGTTGTAATGAGTCCTGTTGCTGCTGCTTTGGATATTCTTCAGGGAGAAGAAAGATCATATATGGATAGTCTTCTGCCCACAATAGCAAGTCTGCTAATGCGTTTGCTGGAATAAGTGGCTTCGAACACTGTTCTCCGCTTCATAAAAGCCTTGTGCAGGGTATAAAAAACAGGTGAGTACTGAGCAATAGTTTTAATCCACAATTCAATTGCATAAACAGAATTACACTGTAGCCGACTGTAAAAGTAATGTAAGCAAGTTTCTTTTTTGAAAAAGTTACCATTGACTTTACAGGCTTGGACGGTTGTTTACTGATGCGGATTCCATACTCGCCAGCGCCACACATCCGAATTACAGGCTTTCTCGGTGGCTCGATTGGTTGCCTGATGTCAATCCAGTGGAAATTCGAAACATGGCCACTCGCCACATATTAAAGTTGTTAAAAAACGCTGAAGCTGAAAGCCACTGCAACCAGACGAAGGAAGCCAGCGACAACGAACCCCGTGGGCTACTCCATGCTCTTTATGAGGACACTGACGAAGACAGCATAGACGAGGTTGTAAAAGCGTACTTGGAAGAGAGGCCACACAAAGGACCATTAACCGTGGGCGCTTTTCCAACGAAAGATTTCCAAAATACTTTTTTTCGCTACAACACGCCAATACCTTCCAGTGCTGCGGTTGAAAGAATGTTTTCAATGGACAAAGACATATTGAAACCAAAACGCAGCAAAATGTCAGATGAACACTTTCAGATGCTTGTGTTTCTTCGTGCAAATTCAAAATAAAACTTGTTTGTTTCGAGTGGTTTAGGCTATACCTTGTGAATGTTTGGCACCTAGCAAACAAAATGAGTTTGCGCTAGTGTATGCGCTGACGCTGACGCCGCCAACTTTTTTTATAAGTTGCGTTGACGCATGCGGCGTATAGTTTTTCGAACGATTGCGTTTGCGCTGACGGCGTCAATATTTTTTGTATGCGCGTACATCACTGGTAGATCCTACCTAGTTCTGAAATCATGATTAGATGGACCACTGCCAAAAATTTCAGGTCAAAAACGACAACCGATTTGCGCACAGAATATGGGCAAATGGGAATCCAACACTTAGGCCTATACACTTAATTTTTATAAAATTCAACAAAAAGCTTATTTATAGGCTAGTAGTCAGTAGGCTAACACGGAAAGGCTATTGTTATTTAAATACAAGTAGCCTAATCCAGAACAAAGCTGAATTAATTAGCTGCTGCTAATTTAGGCTAGTGCTATATCGTTTAATGATCAATTATAAATTGCCGTTCTTGCTAGTGAGTGCTGTCTCGATTTATTCTTACTCGCTTGATTGCAAGCATCAATTACCAGAGCTCATCACTAAGAGGAGATTGACAGCTTCAAAACCTCAGTAATGTAGGTCATCTTACGATACACTAAATTGAAAATTTCATCCCTTTTTTTAGGCTATGTGTAGGCTGTAGGGTTACGGCCTAAACACAAAATCCTTTTGAAGTAAATTGAAACAACAGCTCATGTAGATTAAGTTACAGCTTCTTTTTTAATCTTTCTGCATGCTAACGGCTGTCACCAACTGTTGCTGCTAAAATAAACTGAACTGTTTCCGTTTTGCTAGAGCAAACTACTAATTGCTCTTATAGGCAGGGTTGCACACCCCATTGATTTTTACTCGTTAAAAAAGTAGTTTACGGTAGCCTATATACAGTAGGCTATACAAGGCTTTTTCGATGTTTATTTTTTTGCGTGTTCAACTCGGGTAATTTTTTATTGAAACTTCAAATCAGTAAGCTACACTATTTTTCCTAAGCCTTGACGTTTTAATGCATCAGATTTTCATTTAAACTCTCTTCATCAACTTACAGAAGATATTAGCCTATGCCATGGGTCACCATTCACCAAACTACGACCGCGGACGAGATCCGGCCTGCCGCAAAGGCTGGTCCACCCTGCTCGTCGCACTGTGCAAAGAATGTGATTTAGCATTGACAAAAAATCTTATAAAGACTTAACGCTGCGTGAAATGTTTAAGTTGTAATTAATTTGCCGTTTCCTGTTCTTGTAGCCTATTCTGTAAACAAAACATTTTGAAAATAGCTATTTCTGAAAAATTGAACATGTGTGACTTTGGATGTTTGCGATAAAATATTGATTCTTTTCTCCGCCCTAATAGCTCAGTTGGTTAGCCGCGGGACTTCGTGAACGAAGAAACTTCAAGATCAAGCGGCACTGGTTCGACTCTCGGGTGTGCGCATGAGCAACGCATTTCAAGGATTGCTCTCCATTCAGAAGCACCTAATGGATGGAATAATTTCTCGGCAACAACATTTTAACAATCGGAAACTTCACTCGGTCAGTCTCGGTAACCTGCCCTGCGTCAAAAGCCTCTACAAGTATGCGAAACTACCAGGAACAACCTATCAAGGCTTTGTCAGTCCGAAGATAAAGATTCAAAACCAAACCATCTGTAACAAACGCACGTGTCAATTGTTGCATAAATACCACTCATTCCGTTGAATCACCTCCACAAGTCGCAGAAGGTTGAACAAGATTATTATCCGGCCGCGAACATCTCTTCTCACAGTTAGCCTACTTGGACTTTTCTTAAAAAGTTTGGTGGCCGCTGCATCAAGCTAAGTTTGTTTTCCTAATTTATTTAGAAACAGCTATTAATCCACTGTAAGCTACAGTGGGATAGAGCACTAGGCCGTCGGCACTTCAACACTATGCAAAGTCATGTCAATAATTCATGCCACTTCTCCCGAGTCCTCAAGGAATATAGTAATTTTTAATTAGACAAAAGCAAATGTTGATGTAGCATTTGCAGCCTCGATGCTCCACGCAGTCAAGTGCATTGTGCTTTAGCGCTTCAAATGCAAAGTTGTGAACAGGCCAAAGTGTCGGAAACATAGCCGTAAGAGATTGGGGTGCAGGAGGACGGCCGCACCTCTACTACAAAAAAACATTGTGAAATTTGGAAAAAATGTGCAGGTATTTGGGAAAATTGTAAAAAATCTAGTTGCTGCGTTTTTAAAAACATCTTTGCAAAGACAAAATTTGGGTAAATTTTGTTTGCACTCCCAAAAGGTTTTATTCTCCTACATCTATGGTCGGAGAGATGAAATGTTTGATACGTTGTGTTAATGATCACATTGTGAAAAGACCAGCAGAGACAAACATGTTTGTTTGCGAAAGTTGAAAAACAGATCTTTAGGCCTATGAGTGTGTCATCAGTAGCATTGACAGGTGATATCCGGAAGGTAATTTTGGACCATAGCACGGGATGATTTTCAAGCCTTGCGTTAACATGATGCAATTCCTCTACCTTAGCAAGTTTTGTGCATTATTTCTTTTCAGTGAAAGCATGTAGGATATTCGACGAAGGTCCGGAGCGAGCTAATTTTAGACAGGAATGTTTACTTTCAAAATTTTAGACGTTTTTGACTTAAAACTGTTTGCTCTCACAGTCATTCATTGATTTCTCAAGAAAAAAGGGTTGTCTGTGCAAGTGGCCTTAAACTTTACTTAGGCTAGACCATGGCCACCTAAAGATACGGCCTGATTTGTCACATTTTGCAGAAATTTCCAGATTTTTCTAACTTTGGGCGAACGTTTGAATAAATTTTTCTAAAAATTAGATTTTTACGCTTTTTTTATTCTTTTCCTCAGATGACACAATAGGTTTTAACATCCTCACATGTTGAAAAACAAAGAAAATTTGATTTTGTAGATTTTATTCAGACTGTTAATTTTCAATAACAGTCTGATTCTGCGTTTTTCAACTTACTTTTTCTCATTTGCTACTGCTTTCCCAAGGCAACAAAAAAGTTTTTTGTCGTTAGGAAACCGCAAAAAGTAAAAACATTTCAAAAAATTTCAGTCAAGCACTAGCAGTAGCTGTAATCAAAATCTGCAAAATGTGACAAATCAGGCCGCATCTCCAGGTGGCCATGGCTAGACATAGAAGCCCGTGGAAATTTTTCCTGCCAGGCTTATAAAACTTCCGGTGTAGAATTTAGTGAGCTTGCGCATTTGTGTGCAGATTGTGTAAGGTAAGGTTCCATACTCAGTTACTGAGCTTTGGGGAATAAAAAGATAAGGCTCTCATCATACTAGGCCACTACTCGGCACTAAGGAGAGTATAGGGTGGCCAGTTCCTTTCTCTCGGCCGCCTTTTCTTCAGCAACTACGCCCACCCAATTTATTATACCCTGATTAGAGGTGAGCGGTGTTTTCAACATTCAGCTGAAGCCAGGAGTCGAACCAAGTTCGAATTATTGAAAAGCTAGCGCCTTATCCGTTACGCCATTCCACCGCAGATTGTGTATTTTCTGACAAAAAAATTGCGCTCAGAATGCGGCAGGGAAAGAATGATTTGCTCTCACATTCATTTGCTTGACGGGTGCTTTGCAGTCGACTTGTCGTAGTCTATTCAGAATTAGGGAAAAAATAACGGTTTGTTAAAATGTAAGTTAAGTTAACCTACTTTACTCAGCAGCCAGAGACGTAGCCTAAGTTGGTCTTACATTTTAGGCCAGAGTTCAAAAAAGTATATTCAAATTAAGCTGGTTTCTTTGAAAGACTGGAAGACGGTAGAAGTAGCCTAGCTTAGCTTATGTTAGTTCGTAGCCTAAGCTATGTAGCCTATTATGCAATATCTTTGAGAGGGGTAACCTACTTGGGACTCGCATTTATTTTATAGACCTGGGATCGCTCCAGGGGGCTAAAACAGCAAAAACACCGAGTAGTTGTTTGAAATCTTATAGTTATTTAGAAATAGAAACTCTTGCTTGAAGGAACCGGCTTCTTATTGGTACCAGGCCAAATTAGTTCTAAACGTCTGTTTGGTGATGGGTTGAAAGGTTGTCATACATTATTTTGTGAAAAAAGGTTTAGTCAAGACAAATCTACAATTTGATTAAACGGTTATTGTTATTTTGAAAGGTAAGGTGCAATTTTTTGAATAAATACAAGTAGCTTTATACCTAGCTAATTCACCCAGAAATTGTGCAAAAGCCGGAATAATTTGATTTATCTGAATACACTAAATATATCATAGTGAAGCCTAACATAAAAAATTTGTATGGTTTTGTTCTAGTTCTGCGTGTTCTACTGGTGTCCGCACAGCACTTTGTGAAACAGTCGACCAGAGTCTCGCAACAAATGTCAATCTTTATTTTATCCGCATGGTGACACCAAAGAGTTAAAACACCTGCGTTTTTGCAGAATCGCAATGATGAAAAGTTTTTCTGCTAAAAACTGTGATCAAAACTATGGTTTAAGTTTAACCAAGTTTTTGTTTTTTTTTATTAAAAAAGGGTCCATTCTATTCGTACTAACTTGCATTTACGCGTAAAATTCGAATCGCAAAGTCACATTATCTGGGCGATCGCGGAGATAGTTAGACAACACATTGTTGCATTGGATTTCTCGTCGCGATTGATTCTATTTCAGATTTGGTTTTGAATCTTCATCCTCGGACTGACAAAGCCTTTGATAGATTGTTCCTGGTAGTGTCGCATACTTGTAAAGGCTTTGAACCACTGACGACAGGGCAGGCCGGTTATCGAGATTGACAGAGTGAAGTTTCTTATTGTTGTCGCTTGCCGCCAAATTATTCCATTCACTTGGTACCGCTGAATGGAGAGCGGCCCTGAAATGCGTTGCTCAAACGCATACCCCGAGAGTCGAACCAGCGCCGCGTGATCTTGAAGCGGGCGCTTAAGTAGGCCTAGATTATTTATTGTGCCGCAAAGAATCCAGTAGCCTAAACAAATCTTCTGAATCGCAGGTAAACTTCATTTATCAAGGAATGCAGTAATTTGCAGCAGTAAAGATTTTGCGATACTGCAGCATAAATGCTCAAAAAACTGATCCAAAGATGGAAAGGCTAAGTTAAAAGTTTTGCATGTATCATGTAAAAACAAAAGCTAATAGAAAGGTTGAGAACCTCTACAGTAAACCATGACCAGTAGGCTACCACACGCGTTGTAGCCTAACGCCCATAGCATTCAACAGAAGTAGACCAAGCCCCAGTAGCCTAACAATAGGCCTATACTACGACCAGTGTTGTACGCGTCAATGAAACGAATTGACGGCGTCAGCGCGAATTGCGTAAAAACTTTACCGCGTAAAGTACTGCATCAGCTCTTAAAGAAATTGATGGCGTCAGCGCTAATTTCTAGCGTTATTTTAGCCAGGGTCTCACAAAACAGAAGTATTTCAACCAAGTTTAAGCTAACAATAGCTATAAATAAAGAGTAGGTATTGTGTTTTGAGACTGTATTGAAATTGGCTGCTTAGCCTATTAGTTATTGTCTTGCAAAAACACAAGCATTTCAAACTGTTTGTCCGACAATCTGATGCGTTTGGGACGCATGATGTCCTTTCCAACTGAAAACATGCGTTCCACAGCAGCGCTGGATGGTATTGGTGTGTTGTATTTCAAAAACAAGCCTTGAAAACGTTTAGCCTACTCGGAAAAGTATCACTGTTTCAAGCGTGCTGTGATGGTGTAGCATATATAAATCTTTTAACGAGGTTCACTGCACCAACATTGCTCGTTTCAGGGGTGTAGAGCTCTTGAAATAAAGTATTTTCAACCTCCGACATTCATTGGTTTTTCGCTTTCTCTCTGTGATCCCTCGTTCTCGATACTGCTCACGATATGAGTGATCACCATTTGGCGAACTTCTTCCGCTTGTATTCCAGAAAGCCGGTAATTTGGATGAGTCGCGCTGGCCAGAATACATTTTAAAACGAGATTTTCCATAGAAACAAAAAATGACTCATAGCGCGATACGCTTAAAATCGGCAAAATAGTTGACGGTGTTATCACTTTCGTCAACTAAAAAATAAATTGACGGCACTAGCCTCAACAAAAAGTTGACACCGTCAACGTACAACACTGCGCTGACTAGCCCACAACTTTGCACACGAAAGATCGAGCAACTTCGTGCTCTTCTATTGTTCACCTGAATTAAAAATGGGTGTAGGTCTACCGCATATGAGATGTGCTTTCGCTGCTATCTGTCTGTTGTGGTATCTAGACTGCTTTTTTTCGTATTGCATATAATTGTAGGCTACTGAACTATTCTCGCAACAGACAAAATAAAAGTTTTCTCTTTCTCTCTCTCTGTGCATGCCGATACCACACGATTCTAGGCCTACTCTTGAAGAAATTCAAAAGTTTAGGCTAAAGCTGCAATCCATTTATTGGCGACTTTAGTTTTTGTCTCTCCCGAGATATTTAAGTTTACTTCATTTCTTTGAAAAGGGTGCCTTTTCGCGATAGAAAGGCTGTATTCGAAAAATAAGTGGTGAAAATTAACCACGGTCAGTTACATTACCGTATGATGAATCATCGTCTTCGTGGGCGTACCAAAGTAAAGAGCAATTATTCCAAAACATTGAGACAATTGAATCACAAAATATTGTTTGCGTAAATCTGTTTTCGAAAAGCCGTGGATGACGCCAGAAAAAATGGATTGCACCTCAGCAAGATATGAAGAGATCTAGATTCAACAGTGGCTCGGCCATCAGGGGATTAAATATGGAAGTTTTCAAAGCACCTAGATATTTTTTTAATATTATTCTTTTCTGATGTCCAAAATCAATCTAAAAGTTATTTTGCTGGTTACTTCCAGCTTGTCGAGATCATATGAAAGATTCTATTTTAAAGCACTAGGCTATAACTACATAGGTATTCCTAGAAAGGATGAGCAAGATTGATGGAGTATGATGAACAACATCTGATCTAAACTATGATTTTGAGTGATGTGACTCATACAAATATTAAGACAATTGTCTCAGAATGACAGTACTCCAACTACGAAAAGTAAAAAGGTCTAAGTTCGTTGAAAAACTATGTTGCATTACTTGGTAGATTTAAAGTCCAGTAAGTTCTTACGTCCTGAAAGACATCAACCACAAACGCATGATTTATTATTCTAGTTTCATAGCAGCATAAATAGACACACGGATAATAATCATTCACTAAATTATTACTGATTTTTTGATATTGATGAAATTAGCCTGCCGCGCATTAAAGGAATAAGTTTTAAATGTTCATCGGCACAAGAACACAAGCAGTCCCCAAAAGCCCTCTCTGCTTGAGGTTCCAATGAAGTTCCTGAAGACATGGAATCTTTAGCTTTGTCTTGACAAGACATCATACAGCGCTGCAGCCTTTGCTGATATTCTTCCAATTCTGCAAATTAGAAAAATCTGTTCACTTGTATGATGACGAAAAGGACAAAACGTCCAAGGTGACAAGAAGTCTTCAGTTTGACTCAATTTTCACTGACATTTTTCAACTCCAAGCTGTAGATATAGAATTTAAGAACTGGGGGAGACCATACACAGCAGTAAGTAGGCTATACACGAGCAACTTTGCATCATATTTATTAGACAGAGTAGCCTAGGCGTTTTATATAAATCATGCTTTTTCAAAAGACAGCTGAAACAGCTGCTATGAAAAAAACTACGCTTCCCACGCAAGGGAAGCTTATTCTTGAAGGGCGGGAAGCGGTTTCAGATGTACTATAAAAAATACCTATCTTGCTGCAACTGGTTCCGTGTAATACTGCAACTCTGCGATTCGGGAGTTTCGTTTGTGCCTTTGACGAATATAGCTGTGTGCTTTGTTTGTTTGTTTGTGAGTTGCCCTCATTAGTCAAGGTCAACGCAGTGGTTTTCATAAAAATAAATTATGTTTCTTTCCTATTCAAGTAATCATCGAAAACGACAAAAGTCAAGCAGCAGTTTTTTCTAAAGGAACTTGATACACAAGTTGTGAGGGCGAAGGGATCATCTTTCCGTTCGTAAGCGCAAAACTGGTTATAAAACTACCATAATGTAGATTTCTTAAAATAGTTTTCCATAAATAATTCGACTTTTCTGTTGGTTGTTTTGCTCATACAAGCTCAAAACGCGTATAAGGTTAAAACAATTTTTATACAGTGTGTCGCGCGTTATTGCTTGAAAGCAATAAAACACAGAAAATAAAGTCTGGTTCAAGCCTCAAACAAACTAAACGTTTTTTAACCACACCGCAACAAAACGACGCTAAATCATTGCAGAATGCCGTTTGCGCAGACTTTCAATGATGGGCTATGCACATATGCAGGTTTTCTATACAAAATAGCTATCATATCAATTTAAATATATCATATAATATAACAACGATCATGCTGCTAAAAGCGAAACTCAATCAATTGCATATCATATAATATTCAGCAAATTATACAAAAAACTATTATCATGGTTGATGTGGCTAAAACCGCCCCCATAGTTTCTTGAGTAAGAAACTGTACGTGAGCAAGAAGGTGGGATTTGTGGCAGTTATTATCAGCTCAAACTAACGCAATTGCTTTAACAGACCAAAAGTGTGCATGCTTGCAAGCAACAGCTGGCACAATGTACAGCAATCTTCGACAAAACAACCATAGTACCATTTTCTGGTGTCAAAAAATGCAATTCATTACTTTTAGCAAAAAGCTATTATCATTGGAGAAGTGATATCCAGCCACCTTGGCTTTAAGACTTATATAAGAACCCACACATTTGATCATTACATTTCCATCTTCATATACATTAGTACACAATACAAAATTTCTATAATCAAAACTACCATACCCTAAAAAAAATGTTTTTTTCAGATGATGTACATTGTACAAACCTTAAACAGAGAACTACAATGCGTAAGAAAAGTGCTACAGTACAGAGTTTGCACTTTTTTCTCGATAGTATGAGTGGTTTTTTATGATCCACAAACTTACCTTGTTTCATAATAGATTGTATTTTGATAACAGGTTGCTGGCTTCGTTTAATACAATCTTGAACTTCTTCAGCCGAGGTGTTCGCATTGTCGCAACACTTGGCACTTTCGCGTAATGACTGACCCTGCAAATTGATAAGACGATAAAAAAACTTATGGCAACAACATGACCTTCTGCAGCAGCATGAGTCTATGTATGAGTACAAGCAAACTTCAAGAAAATTCCAGAACACCATGAGCAATGTTTATTTGATGTTTTAATCTGTCTTCTCCATAAAAACTAGTGGAATACTAATGTTTGCTGTTAATAGAGCTAAATGTGTAAAATTCCTGAATTGTTTATATATTTTGTAAAAAATCAGTCATTACAATTAATTTGAGATATGACAGAAAGGGCCAGCAAGCCCAGCTTGACTGTAGAATATGCGAAGATCTCGATGAATGAATGATATATGCGCTCAACTGATACTCCACACTGTCTTCAGATGAATGTGTTTTAACTGAGTGGTTTTGTGTAAAATAAACTTTTCAGTTTTAACTGCATTGCATTTTGTTTACGATTATACAGTTCTTGTCATAGAATTAGTTTAGCAAATGATCGTATAGTATCATTTTCACGCATAAATCACAATTGAAATGTGACTACTAGTTATACTGAAGACTAAAACATAGATAGAATTCTTAATACCGACACCATAATTATGCTTTGTTCCTTTCTTTTATGAATGTACTGTGTTTGTACAATTAACTACATACAATTGACACAATATGCAATACAGATGTTTATTGGAAGAGAAAAATATAGTAACAGAACGAATATAAGTAACAAGCAGTGGCATACGGTGACCTTTGTTATGACTTATGGTGTTCATTTTTTAGAACGTGTCAAACACATGCTTGATATGCACATTGCACAGTGATTCTTTATAAAACATCAGTTTATTTTGATAGGATCTGAACAGTGAACAGCCATTGAGCAAACTGCAAACCTAGCGTGTATTTAAAGAGCTTGCCAGATGTTTCGTCTCTGAGATCTTTCGGCCCAGGTTTTCAGCACTACAAGACATCAGCTACTGTTGTGGAAAGCGCAAGATTACAAGTGGCAAAACACCATGACCGAAATGACTTTTAAGCTTTTTACGATTTCCAATAACACTACAATAGTCTGTCGTAGAGGCTTTGAACCACTGACGCAGGTCCGGTCACCAGCATCGCTTAATCTTGCAGTGATCTCTTTATCCACACAACCGGAAAATGTGGCTATAATTTCCGAAGTGCTGAGGGTCGAAAGATCTCAGGGACGAAACAGCTGGCACCCTTAAAAGCCTTCTAAAAAAAGAGAACACCCAACAAAATGGTCACCGTACGCCACTAGTAATTAGGCTTTTTTTCTAGTGTAAGTTCACTGCACTGATGAGACCTAAAGGTAGAAACAGTGTGCAGTTATAATGGTACGAACCTGAATTTTTCTCATGAAATTTTTTTCCAAATCTCTTTGCAAGTCACTAGCTGCCACATCTATACGTTTCAGTGATGCTTCAACCCGCTCTTCCATTTCTTGTGGTATCAAACTCAACAGCAATAAATTAAATTATTCAATATTATATAACTTAAGCTGCTAACCAAATTCTCCTAAAAAATTCAAAAGTAGTTGGGAAAACTAAACTAGATGGCGATAACAATAATAATGTTTCATTTTGTGCTCATTACAACAACCTACTGATTTTATTTTGGCATACCATTAAGCGTCTTTGCCGATATACACCTGGGTGCTCACTGCTCAGTAGCAGTGTCGAAGCCACATTCTTTCCAACATTGCACAGACCTTCTCACCACAGAGCCGATATTAACAGGCTTAGCTTGTTTTACAGCATCACGGTTCGGTGTTCTGCCATGCTAGACAGAGTCATTATATGCCTGATCTAGTAGCCCCCCCCTAAAGAAGTCAGTGGTGACTGGTTGATGAAACATCGAAGTAAATGCAGATTATCCCCTGAAACACTTTGTAATAAACTAATACATATATAGTTTGTTTTGCACCAGAAGAGCATAGGCCTATTATGTTGTTGCAACCACACTATCTTTTGTAGTTAATACTGATTTAAACTGCATAAATGCAACTACAATTTATGTACAGTACCGTATA
The DNA here is from genome assembly GCF_918807975.1 of Aplidium turbinatum. Classification (NCBI taxonomy): domain Eukaryota; kingdom Metazoa; phylum Chordata; class Ascidiacea; order Aplousobranchia; family Polyclinidae; genus Aplidium; species Aplidium turbinatum. The sequence goes on along the minus strand of NC_137484.1, from coordinate 18,596,923 downwards.
TACTACAGATTTAGAGATGGTATGATATCATAAGCATTGTATGCATGGCTCGACAGAGTATTACAATGTTTAATTGTTTAAACATTATACAATGTTACAATGTTCAATTTGCAAATCATAAACAGAAATATGCTACCATACCATTATACAGTGCATTGCATTAATTTAAACATATATATAGGCTAGGGTTAGTCAACAAAGGTCCAGTTCGACAAGTTGTATATTTTTAGCAGTCCAGCGAATACGTTCGTCGTCGGCTCCAGCTCGTGTCCGAGCATTGGTTTTGTCTTCAAATTGAATTTGGTTTTGGATGGTGATGTCGTATATGTCGTACGTTATTTCACACGCAACCACAAAAGTTAAACTATCACTACCAGTACCGAATAATTTTTTTTAGGTAAAATGTACAACTTGACTTAGATGTTTGACGAAGTGGCAAACTATTATTTAATATTATTATTAAAGTGTTGTGAGGTCAGAAGGGCTTCCCTCCCTGCTACTAGAATAATCACAAAAATTGCTTCCTCCCGGAGTCCCGGTAGAAATCTGTTTAAAGAGGCCCTGACATGTGGAAATAAAGTTATTCTTCCAAAAGACCGAGGTCCACCATCAACAACCAAAAGATCCGGATTCGAGTTTGAGTAGCTATGACATAGGAAAATGATAATAACAGCATTTACATCGATAGTACAAACCATTTCTGAAGTGCTGCACAGAACAATTGCAAACAAAACATGTTTAGCAAATAGTCCAAAATCATATGAATAATCAATCAATCAGTTTATTTATTTGTCACAAACAAAAACATGAAAAGAATACAAAGTATCCAATAATCTGTTGTGTGTCATATGACAAGGAGACTGGGAAAAGACCAAGCGGTCATCTAGTCAGCAGCCACCTCAAGCTAGGTGATGCACCGTACGTCTAAATAACATACAAAGTAAATACACAAACAATCATGTAAAAAATCAAGCATTTGCTGATACAGATACACATGTTTTCATTAGACAAAAAAAAAACTAAGCAGGTTTAATAAGAACAGAAATAAAAAGTTTTTAGGCAAGTCTTAAATTAATTTAATTTTTTCGGCATCCTTGTATGAGTAAGTAAATAATTTCCACCACTAGCAATCCAGTAGAGGATCCTTGGGAGCACCTGGTGACATGCCCTCACAACCGAGAATAAACATGTACTTTTTTATTTTTGCAAAATTGTCTTGCTGGCTTTGCTCAATTATAGTAGGTATCGTTTAAACCTAACTGCTGGCATTGGGCATGTATAATTGCATATTTTTAGCAGAGGATAAGAAGAAGAACTTTTCATGCCCCTTCAAACTGAAAACATAATCCACTATATTCCAAAATAAACACATTGTTAGCTCAAGTAGTTATGGCTCATCTTTGCCATCATAGGGAAACTTTTCTATGGAAACTCTGTATGCACAATGCATTATTATAGCACAAACATAACTAAGTGCCCAACCATGCAATATTTTAAATACAAACAAGCATGTTTTGAAGCATATGCAATGAAAAAAACAAGTAAGCACATTATGATATACAGATGCAAGTACCACAGTGTAAATTTCAAAACTGACTTGAGAGCTGCAAAATCAACTCTATTGCATTAAACCTCCAATTCCTATTGCATTAATACTTCAACAATTGTTTTTCTATGACAATGTGGCTATTTTTACACACTTGTTGCCATGGTTACCATCAGGTGTTGCCAGAGTTAGGATTAAAGTTAGGAAGGGTTAAGGTAAGGGTTAGAGTTAGGTTTTTGATCTTTGCCCAGGACTATAAAAAATTTCTAAAATACAAGTACCAGTATATATTTGCTTTCAACAGCTTTAAACTTTTCTCAAATTAGGGCAGAATTCCTTATCTGGCAACGCTATTACTACACTACATAGTGTAAATATAGCCACAGCCTTTCTATTTATTTATTTATTTGGATTTTGTTTCAGACACAAGTAGAATTGGTCCATAGGATACAAACACACAAAGAAAACGAAATACAACACCACACAAGAGAACGAGTAGCAGCTATCGGTACTACACAAATATTAACCACAAGTTTCAGGCTGGACAGCACGATCACGATGCTGGAAGAAAGCAGATTGATAATAATATACATTTTTGTAGCCTAATAGTAATAGCAGATCAATACAAGCATCTCAGCAGATATCTTACAAAGTGGCTTTATTTAATGCACTGGCTGTAATCTGTCCAGGCCTTCAAAACATTCCAAATCACAAGTTTTTGTCTTCAACTGGTTTAAACTTTTCTTAAATTAGGACAGAATTCCTTATCTAGCAACACTAGTGCCGTAGATATAGTCACGTTCTTCATCTTAAGGTAGCAACTTGTCTGTTGAAAAAAAGATAAAAGATAGACCTAATTCCAATCTAGCGCACAGTATCTTTTAAACCTCAATTCTTGTTTCATAGCCTCATCAAAGACCATCAATTATTGCAATTCGTATTAAAGAAATGCATTTCAACCATTCATAGAACAACACTTAACCTACCACAGCAGTCTCAGCGACCTTAAACTTGCTCAAACAACGTTTTCAGCAATCAGCTCTCAGATCAGCAGTTACTGCGCTCTAGCCTCTATCACGTGTAGCCCTACCAACCGAGCAAGCAAACCATAGGAGAAAAGGCGAATTGTTTCCTAGGAAATACCCAACCTTTTTGTCCCTGAAGATGAAAGCAGAACCGAAAAGTTACGGAAATATCCGAACACAAAGATTAAAGTAAAATGACTTTTCCAAATTTGGTGATTCTACCCGTGAGAGATTGAGACAGTGTTTCATCGTTGCGACGTAGCACAAAGGAGAAAATCCATGTAAGCTTCACACTCTTCGCCAAATATGGGCCACATCAAAATACGTCAACGTCAAGGAGAAATAACTCTTCAAAAAATATTTAACAATTATTCAAAAAGTAAGGCACTTTATAAACCAAAAAATAGATCTTTGGAAAGATATTTTTCTGCTCTATCGATTGGTATAGTTTTCTCAAAAATTCATCGGTTAAAAAAGAAGTTATTTTGTAAAAACTATTTGGGCTTGCGCGTGAATGACGTCAACGAGACAAGCGAGATCTCCAGACGATTGTTCATAAGCGAGATCACGCACGAATTCGTCACTCATTCTCTTTGCGCTTTCTCTGAAGCAGGTTGAATTGGAGAAGCTTAAGTGAAGAACAAGATTTGCAAAACGTTAGCAATTGTCAGCCTATCATCAAATTTCATGCTTATGATTCATTAAATATTTTTTTCTGAATCACATGCTTGAGTGGTTGAAAAGTTATTGTCAAGTTTAAGAAATATTTAGTCAGGAAAACGGTCCATATGTTGGCACAGATCACTAACACGGTGGCGGTGCACAAGAATATTTCAGAACCTCTTTGGAACAATTGGGAAGGTATACCTGTTAGCTCACCTAGCTCAGTTGATTCCCGTGAATGCGACATTACCTCAGACTGCAGTGAATCTAAAAATACGAATTGGAAAAAGGAAAAGAACTGTATGCTTGCAGATTATTCAAATGTTTGGCAAGAAAATGAGTTGGAGTTTTTAGAACAAAGTCTTAACATTGCCAACAGCGATACCAACGTAAATTCGTATTCATCGAGTATCCTCACAAACATTGAAGTAGGAATGCAAACTAAAAATGGTCAAACGCCCCTGCTTGCAAAAATTACGAAAAAGGATTATGAGGATATAGACCGGTGCGTAGGTGGTAGTAATTATATCAATGCACATGCATCTCCAAGAGATCTGCTAACATTGTCATCTCAAGCTGATACTACTTTACAACAATCAAGACAGGGCAACCAGGAAACAACTTGTGGTAATTTTCCATCGGAGTCAGATCCATTGGGATTACTATTGCAATCGGACTTTAACCCAGCAGCAACAGATTCAAGTGTAACTGCAAACTCGAATTCCTCACCAAAGAGAAGCACACTGCCATCGAGAAACAAAAACACTTTAACCGCTTCGAGAGGCATGAAGCTCGAAGCACCGCTGGCCGACAACAAATCAAACGAGAAACGCCATTTTTCAAAAGCACCCAACGTCGATCTGTCTACAACACATTTTCCATCTTATCAAGATACTCAGACTTCGGGTAAGTAAACAAAAACGTTTGTTTGATTTAATGAAATCTGTGTAGATAGATCTAATATATTAATATAAACTGTAGAATACCGTAATGTTGAAATAATATACCTTTTAGGCTGTCATTAGTGGTAAAAAACATTGTCAGGTGTGTTGGGTGTTCGTTCTGCACCTACCAAACAGAATCTGTATTGTACAAGTATTCCACTCTTTTTATATACTTGGGTGTAAAGTTTATCGTGATGCTGGTTTTAAGTTTCCACTTGGCGTTGATCATGACATCATTTAAATGTATTACACCGGAATAAACAATTAATTAATAATAACAGCTTAATTAAAATGGCACTTGAATAAATTGTATTGCAAACCGCAGAAACATAATTTGTTAAGTGCTTTGAGTACCTGACGTAAATATAGGCCCATATAATGTAAACTGCATACAAAAGTAAATAACAAGAACGTAATAATTAAATATTTTATTACCATATTTAATTTAGTACTTTGTCTTCCATACCTCCTAATTTGGACAGTGCGCAATTCAAAAACTATCGTTATTTGACAAAAAAAAATCTTCAGATAATGGCGTTACACATTAGGTATCATTACAGCTACAATTAACCTGTACCAGCGCAATTTTTTCGAGGGACTTTTGGTTACGAAATTTTTTATTTACGACAGTCTTTTTTTGCAAGTAAAATGGTATATATTTCGGACTACAGAAAGACATTATCCATAGTATAAGCAGTTTGTAAGCGAGAAACAGACAGTTGAAGTGTATGAAAATTAAATGTTCATGACAGCTTTATGCTACAATATAGACCTATGCGCAATGTTTTTAAATATTTTTATTTTTATATTTCAGATTCAAAAATGCATTCGCTACAATATTATTTACCTCAACAAACTTTTGCTCCATCGCTGTGTGAGAATGGAATTGATATTCCGATGCCATGTATGATTCCATCTGTTCAAACCACAATGCAGTCAAGATCAGAATCTTTTGACCAACAGACGGCAATGTACGAGCCAGGCCACCAGCTATCTCCAATGACGTCATCTCAAAGTTCAACAGCAGATATAGAAACGACGTACACAGAATCTTGTGCAAGACACAATGCCGTTCATATGACATATTCATCTCCAGCTAGTATTGGGCGTCCACGTTCCCACAGCCCCTTTGGACTTGGAATCTCCAAGGCATATTCAATGAATCAATTCTCTGGCAATGATGAAGGACCTTACATTTATTCCCAATATCCGGACAACGCCGCTGCATCCCCTATTTCTAATCAAAATGCAGGTGCTCAAGATATTGTTTGCTCCCACCAATCTTCCATGGTATCTTCTAATGAAATACCGTTGTACTCGAAGCAATCTCAACAACAGGGATCACCAAGCTTAGAAGCATATTCCGATGCAGTTTCCAACTCAATCAACCAATCATTATTGAACAACGTTACAGACATAAAAACAGAACCATATTCTCCACCTCAATATGTCGTCTGTGGCAGTTCTCCACCAAATGGGTATTTATCAAATGGATCTCCAACCTATGAGCCGTCTTCGAGTGGATTGGCACAGCAAGACTTAAATTACACAAATTTTGCTTCCCAAAATCAACACGTTTTTCAATTGAATCCCAATCTTGAAAATGACTATTTAATGGACCAGCAACTTTCATCAACTCAAGGAAGCCCCATTGTTGATCATTATTGTAAAACCTCTATCAATGAACTTGATATGACTGCGGAAGATACTATTCGACAATTCCAAGAAAGTCTTCTATCTACTCAGCAGCCATCTAGCCAACAAAGTAATATTGAAGACCAGTTTTCTCGTCAATATAACAATTTCCTTCCTCCACCCAGCTATCCAAATGAAAATGTCGTCGAAAATTTTTCTCGGGAAAATAATTTATTTCGGCCGGAGTTAAGCCACTCTGTTCCGGCAAACTCATACCCCAATGTACAGCAATCAACACCTCGTGTTTCGCCTTACAACATACCGAGAAAAACAGTTTCTGCAAGCGCTTCTAACAGAAAGTCACAAACTAACCGAAAAAGTCCAAAAGTTTTGCCACAAGATCGACCTTACGCTTGTCCAATAGCTGGATGCGGAAAGAAATTCTCTCGCACTGACGAACTGAACAGACACGTTCGAATCCATACAGGTAAATACATAAAGTGGTTTAAATTTTATTTGTTAATTTTTTAACCCAAAATTTCTTGACTTAACTGTCATACTTATGTGGTAGGTCGACGTAAAATATTTTGTTTAAATGGCTAAAGCAAGTTTAAAAATGTAGAGTAATTAATCAATGATATCTTGTGTTTTTAGGCGTCAAACCATTCGTATGCCAAGAGTGCAATCGGCGGTTTTCGAGAAGCGATCACTTGCGTACGCACACTCGGACACACACTGGAGAAAAGCCGTATCCTTGTGATATTTGTAACAAACGATTTGCCAGAAGTGACGAGTGCAAGAGACACAGAAGAATCCACGACAAAATAAAGGCAAAAAAAACTGTGACTACCCCACAACCCAGAAAGCAATCGAGGCAAAAGAACAACCAGACAGCCTTGGAGGACGCTCAAAGAGTGTACCACTCAAAAACTCATAAAATGGCAGAAAGCTTAGCCATTTCTTCACAGCAGTGTCTGCCCAAAACTGAAAGCCCGTTTGAACAATTTTATTAATTTTTTTATGAAATTTTCTTTCCGTTACACGACTAACTATTCTGATAATATAACAAGGTAACACAACTGTCTATTTTGTGATTCATATTAGTATCTGACACCGTTTATTTTTTGCAATTGAAACAATGCAAAAAATAAATAAGGATTTCTTTTTCTGTAGCCTACTTAAGAAAAAACGGTTCGTATTGAAATTTTTAATTTTTGTGCTTAGTTTTACTTGTTATTTTGAGTTTGTGTTTGTTTATATGATGATATCATGGTGAGTATATTCTAGGAATTAACTAAAAGGATTTTAAAACGACGTAACTATTTAAAAGTATTTTCTTGATATGTTGCGTTCGACATTCCTGTCAAACAAAAGCGATTGAAAAATAGCTCAAAACGCTATAATGCTGCTTTAAAATTGTTCCGATTCAACGTAATTTATTCCTTTACCACTGGGCAACATGCCTAATTGAGCAATTAAAATGTCTGTGTTTTTATTCAAATAGACACAAAGTCAAACAATTTTCCCAAAAAAGCTCATATATGTTTCAAATTACTCAAAGAACTTACATTGAAAGTTTACATCATATTTTTAAAAAGTTCAGGTGTATTTTATCATTGTTTTTGTCGCAATAACTATATGATAATATTTGTATGGTATAGGTTGACTGCCGAACCAATGGCTGGACAATAGTTCACGTACGGTACAAAGCTTTTTTCATCTATGGCTGTCTCTATAAAATTCTGCTTGTGTTTCCACGTTGCTATTAGTCTGTCGTTGGGGCCGAAATTTGTGCTTTGTTTGTGTATTTTGTTGGAAAATTTAATACGCTGATGTTTTGTTAAATTTTATCGTTACAAATGAATTTTTTGTGTATTTTTTCTTGCTGTTGATCAGCGAAATGTGCTTCTTAAAAGGCGGATAACGCTTAATAAAAGCGGAAACCAAAAATACTGCACACGAGTACACATATGCTCCTCAAGTTCATGAGTCACGCTGTCTCAGAGGAAATGTCAGCTTAGACTGGTGCAAGGATTAAGACTTAACTTAGTCTAATAGTCCCATCGGCGCATCCTGTTCACACTGCACACTTTTGTCCATAGTGTTTTCGAGTAACGTTTTTGCTTTGTCTGATCCAGTCCAGAGACTGTACGCCAAAGTGACAAGTCTCAAGCTGCAAGTGAGACGATGACATCATAGTATCGTTTAGCAATATGTCCATAAGCTTACCGCATTTGCTTAAGTCATATTAATCAGTTTCATACCGATCGCTTCTCCAAACCAAACTTTTCTCCATTTGTAAGTTAAAGTGGTTACATTAACAAGACAACTTATACGCAATGTTGTTAAATAAAGATGAAGTATTGAAGCAATGGAGACCAGGCAAATCGAATAGCTCAGGATGCAAAACTCTGACATCCATATTTTAAAATTTATTACAGCAAAGAAGCACGTTATTAGAGCTGTGACTTTGCAGCGTTATAGTGAAACTTAACTCAAAAGTCATTTGAAGAAAACATTAATCAAACACATCCAAGCTAGGCGAAACCGTCTTTTTGTATTGATTCAATGTCTGCAGACGTTGAAATATTGTACAAATGTACAAAGCACAGCCTTTGCAACCTGAGATAAGTCCACCTCTCAATAGTAGGCTATGTACATCAGAGAATCTCAGTTGGTTACTAACAAGGTCTTACAAGTTAGAAGCTCAGGTGGCAGATCATACAAGTTTGTATTGAAGTACAAAGTAACAATGTTAGTCTTTTAAATAGTTATAATTTTTGTCAAAATTTTCCTCCTTTTTAGCTCTGGTTACCTCTTCAAACACATATGATGCAATATTGGAAAAATATCTTTTGTTTCAAATGCAAATATTTTGCTGAATGAGTTGCGAAAATAAAAAAATTCAGATGGCAATACTCACAATTCTCTCTGTTGATTTCAAAGCAACATTTTCTAAAAATGAAACTAAAAATGCGTGTAACTGTAATCAATGCCAAGTAGCTGTGTAAATAAATTTTCAAATTTGGTTTGTTGATAAATAATTAACTATTAGTCTTTCAACTAACGGGAAAATATTTACATAAAAGTATAAAGGCTAGTGATTAGCCTACAATATGTAGTTTTACAAGTGAATCCGAGACACTGCAGCAATCGTCGATAGATTGTTTTGCCTCGCCTGCTACCTTACCACAAGAGATCACCAATGTTGTTAAGTATCTGAGATGGGCTACTTGAAGACCCTGCTTCAGAGGAAATCTGAATATACGAGTGGTTACAGCTGTTGTTCGAGAAAAAAGACATTTGCATAAACGTTAATCGTTAGATCTTAGAGAATATACTAGTTGTGATAGCATTGGCATGCAAGGTTGTTCGGTGCTGCCAGACCTATGTGTTGCTAAATTTTGATTTTTATGTAATTGTGTTACTTTTTCTCGACGCGTTTTAGGAAAGCAAATAAAACAAACATCCTTATCTCTTTTTCCCACACTCTCTCTCTCTCTCTATAATCTACTTTATTAGCGGCATTATCGACCTAATGTGACAAACAAGTCAGTGAGGCCAACTGGACCTTATGTTGCAGTGACTACTGCTGATCATCGCATAGGAATTTTTTAATCATCAAGTTATTTTATCTTGTAACGTCGGAAGTGAATTTGTTTTTTGTACGTTAGATTTTTTTTACTTCACGTTATTTTATATATTTGCAAATAATAATAATAAACCATAAACAGACAGAACTCAGCAACAACACAACATTTAACATTATAAAAACAAAAACAATAAGCTAACGTTTTCGGCTAGTCATACGGCCCTTTTCAAGCCTATCAGAAAAATTTCTGTTTATGGTTTAAAAAAGTTACCTCTTTACTCAAATTGTAAAATAATAAAATCGAACAAAACAATAGGCTACCGTATCCGTAGCCTACAATTTTATTTATTTTTTCCATAAATTTAAATTCCACAAGTTAACATCATTAACCTAACTTTGATTAAAAACTTGTTAGTCTGTTAGATTAAAAACTTGTTAAATTGTTTATACTGTAGCTTGTAAGTTGACCTTTAAGTTGGCGCAAACATTTAAAAACTATTTGTTTTTATAAAATTAAGTTTATAAAAAGTTTTGCAACTTTTTTAATTTGATGAGTTTCTAAAAAAAGACGTAAAAGTTTGTCAGTAAATTTTAGTTAACATTTCAAATGCTATTTTTCAAACAGAAGTCTTATACAGTAAATAGAGCACGCCTGATATTTACCTGGAAAGATTATTTCATCTCTTCGCATCCACCTCGTTGATCTTTATAAGTTAGGCTATGCCTGGTTCGGCATATCTAACTTGCACAACACGTTAATTAACGTAAAAATGACTGATTGGTTATCTGGGTAAGACATCACACATCTATTTCCATTAATTATGTGATTTAGTTGTTGCGGAAGTTCCATCAGTTGTAAGGTAAAATAAATTTTCATATTGTTCAAAAGTGTTGCTGCATTCTTATAAAGAATGACTGGCTCTTTTGAGAAGAAATCTGATAACCATGCTTGGACAAATCACTTCTTTACCAAAATTGAAAATAGGATAAACGCACATTTGAAGAACAACATCTTTATAGAATTTTGCACATGTTACCAATAGCCTACGTTATGTTTGTCTTCCTTTTTGGACATGGGCAGTATGTGTTTTCACAAGTCAGAATGGATAACTTCAAACTAACTTTACACGTTGTATCAAAAGCTTCAGAAAGTTTTCTAGTCTTCTTATTTTGCATCTTATACCAGATCCTAAATAAAATGATTAAACCAAGCAATTCTTAGGTTTATAAAGGTAAAATCAATTGTTAATAGCTTACATTGGACCAACAAGTAACACACACAGTAAAACAATGTTCTTCGTTATAGACAAGTTAGACCAATATAATGAACAACGCCTCTTCAAACCACATTTCCGTTTGAATTATTATGAATAGTGTATATTTTTATCTATCATAAACAACTCTTCACGTGATGTTGCTGCAAGTTAATTTTAATCATAATCTTTTTCATTTACACCAGAAAACAAGCAGCCAACACTGTTAAAACTTTCTCCTTGGCAGCATATAGAAAAGCCTGCGTTTCAGGTGGCGGACATTGAAATAGGTGGATGATTCATAAGTTGCACCACACATCTTGACATTTGCCTGGCTCTGCTTTTGCGGTAGTTGTTACTAAACTGTTTAAGAAGTTGTTTTTGAGTTGACGTGGTGGAATGTTAAAGTGAATAATTTGCTGGGTTCTTAATCATACGACCCTGGTTCGACACCAGGATGAGATGTTAGAAAAGAGCGCTGTGACTGAAATAAATAAGTGACCTTTGTCAGTTTATAAGTGATGTAGATTTCGCAAAATTAAAGCCATGACTTTTAACTCGATTTTTATTACCGGTAACAAAGTATGGTGTTTTGGGATAAGCTATTTCTTTTTTTTACGTACGTATGGTTGCCTAGCTGTTGTTGGCAGTTTTGTTAATCTTAAGGCATATTCATTTTTGTAGTTTTTCAAAATAAAGTTTACATCATCAATTTGCATTTTTAAAACTTAAATCCATGTTTGAAGTTTTTTTAATTTTGAGCAAAATTATACTAATTTAAAGATTCTTAATCTTTCGGATGCAAAGAACATGATGCGGTTGGTACATTGTTTGTATAAGGTTGAGCTTATATGATACTGCACAAAGTAATTCCTTTTTGTTAAAAAAAGTGCAGTATTTTCTTTAAAATTATTTCGTTTAAAAAATACCTGCCTAGCTTTTTTGTTGTATGTTTCTGAAAAAAAAAACGATTCTCATTGCCTCCTGGTTTTAACTAAGCCTACTTGTTTCAGTCTAATAATATTCAACTGTCAGCCTACAGATATTTTTATCCGTTTGCGGTGTTCCTTAGAACATAATCAAACATTACAATTCGATTTAACCACGACACAATCCTAACTAGACGTTTACATGTGCCAAAGCAAAAATTCAAACGGAAACGCTGTATGATGATTCACTTCATTGTAACTTGTCCCACACATTTTAATGCACGTACGTAAATACAGCATTGTACTTTTTTTGAAAACTGTCTGATTCATCCATGCTTTAAAGTTCAAGCAACAAAAAACTTATACATATAAGTTACACAGCGCTTACTTCACTCAGTGGAAAGTAAGAAGTGTTATGCTGCAGATCTACAATCCTGCTAGCCTATGCTTTAATATTGGATGTCTAATGACGTTTAAAAATAAAGAAAAATAGTTTGAATAATAATTTGGTTCATCCATTCAACAAATTTTTCGTTTGTTTTTTTATAACGTTTGCATCAGCACCCGATCATCGAATGCGCATCTGTTTGATGCGCTAAGACCCCATACTTAATCTTGAAGCAAAACAATTTCAATTTTGTAAAAAAGATATAATAGCAGTTTTGTTTCTGTGGTATTCAAAAATATACAACATGTGGCAGTTGACGACTTTGAATCTACCCTTAGAAAATCAAGACTTTATTTTCCATAAATAGACAAAGCCTATCAATTGACTGGAAACTAATATTCGCCTACTATGCTTTGAAAATAAGCTTGTTCTTCAAAAATAGATGCTGAATCACAAGAAATGATTATGTAATTTGTTTCTCTTTGTTTGAGTTTTTAACGTCTTCCTACTAGCTGGCTATGCATCCCTCAAACATACAGGTCTTGACAGGCACTATCTTCAAGGAATAGATAACCTAGCTATAGTTTTTTTTCAAAATCTAATTCGCAATGAGCAGGCAACAGTTTGGTACCACAGCTGGTATGCAGAAAGTGGAGATGAAAATTTGCAGGGTTGTTTTTAATGTCATATGACGCCATTTTATTCTTTGCTACCCTCCCCCTCCTTTGACGTCAGATATGACATATTTTGTCAAACGTGCATAACGCAATACAACAATGTTAGCAAAATGTTATATGTGATATAAAGCTATGTGATGTATAAACATTTAAACAACCAAAACAAGAGCATTAGACCATCTTTACTAAAATATCGGAAAATAAACCCTCTGTCGATTTGGACTCTTATAGAAGAAAGTACAAGGAGTGTAAAAAAGTCAATCTTTGTATTGATTTTAAAACATGTTATTGAGTCCTGCAGTGCACTTCTCAAACGCGGCAGCTCATGGACGTTGAACCGACATCTTTTGCGTCTCTGTCAGGCTCACGCAACCCGAGGCAGCAAAATCCGTCTTTTTCACATTGTTTTAACCTCTGCAGACGTCGAATCAATGTAAAATGACAGAATTTGCTGTCTGGGGAACTTTGCTAAGCAAGTGACTTGAACAATATTTTTGAGATCCAAAAACTTCGTTTGTCATTGAGGTTGCTATTCTTGGTCTCACATCTCATATTTATGTTTATTTTGAAAGCCTGGTAGACTTAATTGTAAGTTTATCTCAGCTTAAAATAGCTACGAATCATCTTTGGTTTTATGCTAACTAGGCTAATTTTGCTTTTTATCCGGTGCACACTTAAACATAAAGCGTAAGTTATAAGACAAATAAAAATTATCTTCAAAATGGCTGTCGCAGCGCCACCGATGAAGACAAAACTGAATTACGGTCTTATGATAATTTTTCAAAATGGCGTTCACATTTTCTGCGATAAAACTTTTTAAAAGTGTTGTGATTAATTTTACCTAGAACTGTTTGCTCTTGAATAATCATCAAACATTTAATTTTTACGCAACATTTTCAAACAAAACTGAAAAATACAAACGCTCCTTACCTTGATAGTTATAAGTTTGGAATCATAGCATACGAAAATAAAAATAGTTTGAGTTATTGGATTAGGCAATAGTACATAAAATAATATTGTTACTTCCAAGACGAAAAAAGAGTTTTTTAAAAATATAAATCAAGTATAGAATGTCATGTTTTTGTCAAATTGAATAACAGGCAGAATGCTGAGAATAATGATTTTGCAAATGTAGAAAGAGTTTTGAAGCAATAAGAGCAAAAATTTTAGTTTGAAAAAATCCTAAACTTGTTATCGATGTAATGAATTTCATAATTTAGTACATTTTCTCAAAAACGCTGTTAAATGCCAGTTTCTTACATTGGATCAGTAATGAAAAAGCATCCAAACATCTACAAAAAGGACCAAGCAAGTTATTTTTTTTAATTTTTGAAAACAGGTTTAAAGTTTTTTTTTAATTATTGTGGGAAACGGTTTATTTATTTAGCCCATTTCCCTTTTAGGCCTACCTGATATAGGTCTACCTAGTTTTTAGTTGTTGTGTCTTTTATCTGTTGACAAATTCCAAATCAAATAGGCCAAAGTAGCTTTGGACATTGATTGAGATTAACAGGCGACTTGTTGTCAATCTTTTTTATCCAAGTTTATAATTTACCAGAAGAAATAACATCCTGGTTTGCCATTTAAAGATAGGGCACAGGCAATACTGTTTATTTAAAATTTGTAAAGTGTTTGTTTTAAAATGTTTGTGTTGCCTAACTACTCTGAAACCTTGAACTTAACGTAATTTAAGAATCATAACTTCGCTGTGGTAAAAGAGTAATTACATCATTTACTTTGCACTGTCGTCACAGTAAATCAACCAATTGCTTGTCACAAACAACTATGGTGGTTCTGTATATCACGTTGAATTTAGTGTTTCTGTTTTACAAGTGGTTAGCCAAGGCTATTCATAGTCAGTAGCCAAGTTATGACGGTTTACTCAGTAGTATTTTACATAGCCTACAGTTAATATATTTATTGAGTTCCATTAAGGAAAAGGGATCTCCTGACTAAGAAGCAGCAGGCCAGCGATTCTCCATCAAGTATCAATTCAGTATTTTATTATTAAAAATGCATGGAGAATCAGCAGAGCCCTGTTTGTGGCATATGCATTTCGCTCTACAACTGTAGAGCATCATTAGTGCCTTTTTCAAATAGAATCTACAGTTAATAGAATCCTACAGTTAATAGATGGGCTAATCTGCTGATATCATAGTAATTTTTGCGACATATATACTCACAGTATATCACTAAAAAATAAGTAAACATATGATCAGGCTGCCTCAAAATAGTTCAAAGATATGTTGTAAATCGACAAGCGCGTGTATTTACCAATAAAAGTATCATCTTTGAATTAACTAGAACAGTGGTTCTCAACTGGGGGTCCGCGAAGCGATTTCAGGGGGTCCGTGAAAGCTTGCGAGTTTGCAGCATGATTGATAAATTACGAAATGTAAAAATTGGTTGGTTGTGCTTTATTTGTGTATTAGGCTACCGTGATTTTCAAACTATACTTCTCAACGAACTTGTGCGATGTCCTTTGAAACTTCAAAGGTTTGGTTTCTAACTAAAAAAATATCATATAAATGAATTAATTTTTTAATAAGGCTATGTTCAACTTAATTTTTTTGAGACAGTAGTCTATTGGTCAATGCTTAACTTAAAAATACAAACGTTGGTCAGCAGTCTATCACCACTCACAGTTTTGCGATGACAAGATTATAACGAATTAATATTGATTAGAAACGAAAAAAGGAAGAAATTGTTTGTAACGGTCGCAAAATTCTATTGGTTTTTGATAAAATTTATAGAAAAACATCAAATCAACATAATTATAGATTATATAGCCTACTGATTTTTGATGTGCCAACATAAAGCTCATAACATAATTTCTCTAATGTCACAATAGTCATAAGTGTGTCGCGAGTTCACCAAATTCTTTTAAGTGTGTCGTTTCGAAACTCATAAAACATTTGATTCCATTATAATTATAGGAAAAGCGATATACCAAAATTTCAGATAAAATTTTTTTGGGGGTCCGCGACCGCTTCGAAGGTACCAAAAGGGGTCCGCCAAAACAAAAAGGTTGAGAACCACTGAACTAGAACGTATAACAATAGAGCAACAGGGTTACGTAACAGTCAAAGCCTGCATCGAATAAAGAATGTGAAGAAATTTGTTAAAATTATTAATACTTTAAAAAAATTTCAAGTTTCAAATGGATTTACACTTGCAGGTTGCTTGTAGGAATTTTAAACACGAACCGGCCAAGTGTTTCTTCAATGCAAAACGTTTAGTAGCGTGATATCAAAGTTGTTTAAAAATATTTTTCATCGAAAAGCAAGGTAGGCTATTTTAACTTTTCTTCAAAATATATCATTATCAATGCCAAGCATTTGGAAGTCTACATAAATGAAAACCTTTAGTTTGAGTTTCGTTTTCGTTTCGAGTTTTTTAAAACCATGTTTTTTTCTTGAAAACTAAACCAAAACAAAACTTTTCTTTCAGAACCAACAAAGTTTTTGAAATTCTGAAATAGTAAGTTTTGGAAAATCTTAGCCAATATTATGCCAAAATTCTTTTGGTAAAAAAGAGGGTTAAGAAAACATTGTAAAGATAGAAATTCATGTGATCATAGCTTTTCAATGCAGCTGGCAAATGGGGCTCAAGATTATGTCACTTACGCTGGGGAGCGCTTGGTGCGACATCTCCAGTTGGTACAGACACAGACTGTACCAAAGCAGAAGATAAAGTCGCTTGTCTGCGGCCAAGTCTTTTTATTGCAATGCATGACATTGACATCTTATGGCTATTGGAGTATTGGTCTATAGCAAAGTTTATGTTCATTGGGAAGCATTCTGATAAACCCAACAAATTAAAACGCTTATAAACAAATTTTCTTTCAAAAGACATACGTGAAACTGACAAGGAAATCCACAACTAAATAACAGTATTTTTAAAGTGTCAAAGATATCAAACAGTTTAAATACATTTTCTCTTACAAAATTGTCCTTTTTTTTTTATGACCGAATTTGTCGATATTCTGTAGTCAAAGCTGGTGCAAAATAAAGTTTAACATTTGTGTAGGCTGTAGTTGAACCTTGCTTCACAGTCCAAAGTTTTGTATTTAAATATCATAACAGTATCTCTAAAACGCCAGGTTTTTATCAACCAAACAAAAATTGGATTTCAATCAGTATGAAAATCTGCGTGGGATTATATTGTTGTCTCAAAACATGTTTTAAAGCTGCATTAGTTGTCGGTTTATAGTTTTTACTCTGTTGTAAAATTTTACTAAAGTTAAAATTTTGTAAAAAAACTTTTCGACTGAATATTTGTACTACAGTACATTGTTATCAACCAAAAATAACCATCTGCTTTCAGCTGAGGGCAAAGATATTAACCGAGGTTTGTCAAGCAGTCTAAAAATTTGTTTCACGCTATAAAAATGCTAAGCGGAACCCTACGTAAATAGATAGATATCTTCTGCGATTACGGCATAGGCGGCGAACATGTAGCTCGAACAAGCGTGAAAGATCTTTCTCATTATTTGAAGACCTGCCCAGAGGGGCTTTCAGCCATTGGTTTAAATTTTTTTGGAAAGAAACTGCCGGTTCAGTGCAAAATAAACTAAATGGCATCCGAACAATTTACATAGCAATTCTTTCCTATAAAACTCTTATTATGAACGTCATACTATCTGCTGTTAGGCTACATACCTATTTTCAACATTGAAGTTTAGCTATCGTAGATTCGTGGTAAACATTTGTGCTGTAGATTGTATGGAAGCCTTACTTTAAAATCGCATGCTATAATATTACAACTGGGCTATTCTAAATGCACAAAAAAATTCGGAATGTGAAAGACGCAAGACCGAAGTAACCAATTATACAATGCCTCGCATGAAAGCTACAAATTCGAAGCGTTTATGGTAAAGCTTGGACCGGCTTTGCTTTGCCATAGATCGATTTATCTTCTTTACATGTCCCAAATGATGTTAAAAACGGAATATTGCAAGATATAATGCAGTGATGATCTTTAAAGTGAGACATCACAGAAACAATGATATAGATTTACATCATTTTTAATCATGTCGTCATTACCTATTACAAGTTATCAAACCTTCTCTCTTTTTGTTAACAAGTATGCAGATGATGTTGCCAGATATGCTCACATCTACGTAAAGTTTAGTACAATTTAAAATATTTACGCACCGAATATAATTATTATCTTCTACCCGCAGCTTGTCAACGTAAGCAAACCACGAGCAATGATGTCATAATTAGTTGCATCATATTCAATAAAGTAATAAAGTAATTGAGGTTTTGCTCAGACAATAAGTGACCAGTCCAATTGCTTGAGTGTTTTATGGCCAACCGACATAAGCATACAAATCAGGAACGTGGGCATAGGAGGGGGGCTTGGGGAGAGCAATGATCCAAAAAATAAGTTTTTAACACTATTACAACATTTTGATTATATTTGATTACATGTTGAATGATCTTTTAGAAATGTTTGGCTGCATATTTTAAAAGAATGTCTTTATTTGAAATATTATTACAATATCCCCCCCAACAGTTGCTTTTGCCTCCTAAATTTTTTTCGAGCTACGTCACTGGCACAAACCTTCTGGAGTGGAAGAAAGATAGTTTAATAGTTTCAACTGGAAAATGTTCATAACCATAACATAAAAACAGAATAGGCCTATCATTCATCTATTTTTGCTTGTTTTGAAGAAAATCAATTATATATATAATAACTTATGATTTTTTTGTTATAAATAAAATGTAGGCTACGTTTTGATGCAAATCTTGATCTTTTCAACAATTACAGGAAATCAACATTCATCCCAAGCAATGTGAAGCCGGTCTATTACGTCAAATATATGCAGAATCTCCACCACATCACTGTCATCGTCTGGTCATGAAGATACTGGAAGATGGCCTCCACAACACGTTTTAAGAATCACTTATTATAGAATGTAGATGATGACGATTAATTATGCCTATCACTGAAATGATGATGCCAAATATTAAAAAAGTTGCTTTTCGTTAAATTGATTTGCAATAAAACGTGATTGCCAACTCAAACAATCGTAGGCTACCTTATTTCAAGCGGTAATTAAATCATTATTTATCGATAGAGGAAACCACAATGAAATGCAAGCAAATTATCATCGTTCTTAGACACTTAAAAAACCATTATTCTCTATTATAAAATATAGTCATGTCCTGTCAAGAGCTCATAATAATGAACCACTTATAAAAGTCCTGTATTACAAAATATATATATATGCTCCTGTGTACAAGAGTTTGACTGACATATAAAAATAACATTCTGCGCTATCTATCTATGTTGTCGTAACCAGCCGAAATAAAAGTAGTTTTCCAGTATGAAATTTTGGTGCAGTAAAACTTACCTCGCTTATCAATCAAAAATGATTAAATGAAATCTAAAATCCGAGTTTAGCTGGTGCAAAGTGAGATTAAACAGTTTCAAAAATATTTGCTGAAAAATCAACTCGTGTAGGAGAAAGCCTTGCCTTTAAACTTGAATCCCAATTGAAATTAGAATTTAAGTTATTCCCCAACCTTGCTTCCAACATCACCTTGAAAAGTTTTTCAAAATGAATAACTACTAACTGACCGATCATTTAAATTTTAACAATGAAGTTATTATTTAATTGAGTTTACTAAATTCTACATATAGGCCTATCATTAACAGCTGGAAACAAGAACACATAACGTGAACTCCAAAACACCGGGTCTGTATGGGGTCTGTCAAAAAATATACGACTCCGACTCTTGGGTGGCTGGCTTGACTCTAACTTCAACTCCGGACACGCCAAAATCCCCCTGACTCCGACTCCACAACCCTGACAGGGCTGTGGAGTCGATAAAAAATCCGATTCGGACTCCTCGGTATATAACTGGCCGACTTCGACTCCGAATCCATCTTGAACTCTGAGCTTTGCACGAAAGAAAAAAAGAAGAAAAAAGAAAAAGACTCCGAATCCAACTTCGGACACGCCAAAATCACTCTGACTAATTTTTGCCACTGCAATAACACATCATCCAGTTAACAAAAGTAATAGATTTGAGCCGAGGTGTGAGAGTTCTTGTTCAAAAGGACGTCGTTAAAAGATAGCGCTCCAAAGCACTCGGCTGTGTTTATGCAAGACACTGAGTTAAGAGCAATTGACTCGATTATATTAAGATGATGTCTCTTTTGCTGCTTCCGGCTGTTTTTATGTCACTTCTCTGCATCTGCAGTTTCGTAATATTGTATGATCACAATGGAGCTAAATAAAAAATGATTAAGCTCATTGCCATTATCCCATTGATAGATTGGATAACTATGGCTTCAAAGATATCTTTCAGTAAAAGGCTCTGTAGTGTACGCCTATCTTTGAATCAATTAAATGGGTTACTAACAAACTATTAAATTTTGATGTTTTTACTTCATTAATCAAAAAAATCATATATTTTACCCAGTTATACAATATAGGGAGGTTATATTTATAAAAGCAAGAAGTAAAATATGTTACTTTCATTTAATCAAGCCTTAAAATGTGAAGAAAAATGTAGAGTTGTAGACAGTTGTAATAACCAAATGAATGCAAATGTATTTGTAAATAACTCGTAGTGTGGCAGACTACCATATTCAGTCCATTGTAAGCCGCCGTTGTTTGTTAGGTTCCCGAGATCGTAAATCGTAAGTAATCTCGTTAAAAATGTTCGAATTTTAACTTAAAGATTACAAAAGCTCCAAGCTTTCAACTTGACCTTTTTGCGTCAACGCAGTTACGTTGACAAAACAAAGGTTCTGCCGTTGCCCAAGGCAATGTTGACTGATGTATGCATTAAATTAATTTACGCTATTTTATATCATTGGTAGCCTATATGACATTACAGAATGCTTTTGAGAAAAAATACTTATTTTTTGAAGTCATGTCTATTTGTTTCTAGCAACAAAGTTTACAAAATTGCAGCAGTTTTGACACAAAGCAATATTATCATACCTTTACCGTCTTAACCGGCATGGAACGTGA
The DNA here is from genome assembly GCF_918807975.1 of Aplidium turbinatum. Classification (NCBI taxonomy): domain Eukaryota; kingdom Metazoa; phylum Chordata; class Ascidiacea; order Aplousobranchia; family Polyclinidae; genus Aplidium; species Aplidium turbinatum. Next base: position 18,576,278 of record NC_137484.1, on the reverse strand, counting down.
ACAATTTGTACATCTCCAGGCAACATGCTAAAAGGGGTTAGCAGTTCCAAGAACTTCGCGTGTCAAAGTTAGATGAAAACATGCTTTTATAAATTCCCCTGAGGTGTTTTCATATCTCGTGCAATATTTTCAGTTGTAAAACTGCGTGCCTCAGTTACAGTAGACTATTACGCTCACTGCTCACCAAACAAGCATGGATTTTAAATTTACTAAATTGTTTTTACGATTTGAAATGCAACAGAAAAATCTTTGACCTAAGTTACACAATATAGCCAGTTAACTTTTTAAGATAGTTATTTTGTCATACAACAAGTTTCAACTCCAGTCCGTGTTTTCAATCTAAACGAGACCAAGACAAATCAGATACTTAAAATGGAAATTTGAAATTGGTTCATAAAAGGAGGTTTTGTAACTTGACATACAAACTCAACTAGTTAAAAAACATTTTAAAGTGCGAAAGCACTTGTTAAAAGACGCATCACAACAGCAAGGTGTTTATTTTCTGACAAATCTGTTGTCAACTCAACCATAACGATTGGAATGTATGCCAAAAAGCCAAAACCGGACCTTAAAATCAAATTCATTTACCGATCCCCCGCGTAATGCGTAATTTAACACAGTTTGAACGTTCGTTCGAAATTGAGTTTTTAATGTCTCCTGTTTGATTTCAAGTAGCTCAACTCTTACGCAGTGTTGTATGAATGTCACGCAAATTATGGTTAGAATATATTTCAAAATTTTGTATTACAAGCAATGAAGCCCATAAATGAACTAACCTAAGTTATTAATATGTTTCTGCTTTCATCTTCCAATTTATCTTATAAGTATTGTAGCTATTGTCTTAAGTGTAGCGACGTGGGCCTAGAATAGTAAGATTTTGACCGAGACAGAGGCAAAACTGTTCATTTAGAAAACGCTCTCCTCTACCATAACGTCATCATTGACACGACAAGAGCTGCGTTGTTGCTTAGTTTTATACATTTATGATGCAGCCATTCATTTATCAATTCAAAATCACTTTTGAAAACAGTTTCAACGCAAAAGTTGTACTTTGTGCCTTTCCGCACACTAAACTAGATTGCAGCAAACTATAGTGAATTGCAGATATAGCATAGTAGAAGCACGACCGCCAATGAAACTGCTGCTGAAAATTATTTGCAAGCAGCAACCGGCGCTTGCGGATAAGAGAAATCGATTTTCTATTATTACGCATTCTTCGGGTCATCTTCTCATTACGTTACAAATAGTTTTACGTAGGTTTTGAGATTGCGGTTACGTATTCTACGTCACACAAAGCACAAAATAACTACAGCATGGCGAAACTATGCATGGTATGCACCACCAGTGAAAAATAAAATTGCATCATTGGAAATTTTAAGCAATGCTTTGAGAAAGTTACAGAAAGAAAATAGGCATTACATCAGTTGTGTATTATGAAACTTCAAAAGAGGTTACTAATGTAATTAGCGCATTGTTGGAATGTTTTTTACTTTTTAGTCCAATTAAAAAAAAAGAAAAAGAAAACTGCAAACTTTATTGTCATAGGCTACAGCAGTGGTTCTCAAACTTTTTTTTGTTGCGACGCCTCTGGAAAAGTTTTCTAAACTTGCGACGCACCAGCAAATAAAAGTTAATGAGGAAACTTATTATTAAAGTTTTGTTTGTTGATACAACAACAAAAAGCAATGCATATTATTTAATGTGACGTGTGGGCTTGTTTGTTTTTACAAAGTTCATTAAATCTTGGGAGAATTTTTGAAATTGCCACCCGCATTTTTCTTTCAGTGTTTATTGGTGATCGAAATTTGCTTTTTATCACCGCCAAGGCAGAAAATCTTGCTTCACATAAATATGACGTGACATATGGGATAATAATTCGTAGTGCTTTCTTCACCAAAGCTGGATAATCGCCATTCATTGAAATCTAGAAATTTGCCGGATTTCCTGAATTAAACATCCTTTTCAGGGAATTGTCACAAGAAAGGTCAATGTAGGCTTCTTTTTCTTGTGCAGTAAAAGACAGTGGAGTAGGTTGGACGAAAGGATCACGAATCCATTCGTAGTTTGATAAATTTTTCGGGAAGTATTTAGCAAATTTCGACTCGAGCTTGGACAAATGTTGCCCAAATATGCTTCACAAATTTGAAAGCAGCGTCATACTTTTCTTTTCAAGCAAATTGGACAAGAAAGTGAAGTATCGAGAGCTTCCAGACAGGTTTGCTATATCTTCCTTCCACAATAGCAGCTTTTTAACGAATGCTGCAATTTTATCTGAAATGTCATTTTTATTCGGCTCTTGCATAGAAATGTTCAGTTTGGCGAAGATATCACACAAGTAAAGTAAGCCAATTTCAATAAGAGATTGTTCTGAGCTAAACAATCTGCAAGTGGATTATTTTCTTGCTGCAAAAAAAGCCTGAAGTTCATCCACCAATTCGTAGAAGCGTTCAAAGAATTTTCTAAGCGAAAGCCACTTGGATGAAAATTGAAAGAGCAAACTCCGATGCGCTGCATTCATTTCTCCACAAAGTTTTTTAAAACTCTTGACTTCAGTGGGCGTGTTTTAATGAAGTTAACAACTTTGATGACAACTGAAACTGCTAATCAAAGGATTAACCTCATCTTTATAAGATAAACTGAATTCAGCTACGAAACGAAACTCTTCTGCGACGCCCTTGGAAAATTGAAACGACGCACCAGGGCGTCGCGACGCACAGTTTGAGAACTACTGGGCTACAGGAAGCCTTCTTTGGGCATTCGAAAAAATGATTTGTATTGCACTGAAGCAAGAAATCGGATTGGAAAGAGGACGTAAGGTGTTGAATAAATAGTATTGAAAAAAAGTGTTTTATGACGTAATCTTTTCAGTACAATTTCTTGTTTCAGTTTATAGTGATATTCATTCAAATCACCGAAAAAAGCTTAAGAAAAACAGAAAACATTCTCAGTTTTATCTTTTCACAAGTGCCATGTTGTTGCTTGGTTTTACCTTACTTGTCTATGGTTTTACAAAGTAACCTACTAAATTGTATAGCCTAATCGTTGTATCTGAAATACAAGAAAGTGTAAAGTTGGTAAAGTCTGGATGGACAGAGTGGAAAATTCATCCTGATGCTTGCTACTTCTCGGTTGCTGCTAAATAAATATTGATTGGTTCAACTCCCACGGTTCAACTACATTAAATTGCTGTAGTGGTTGCTGTTATTGCGTACAACCATCGATTTTCTTCTTGTTATTTTCTACATATTTCACAGCACAACATGTTTATAGATGCGAGTGGAATGAAAGAAAATATGTCCAGTTTGTCCAGACTTATTGCCTTCCCATACCGCCACAGTAATTGGTTGTCACTTGATACTGTCGGAATTCAACAGTTTATCTTTCAACAAATTTTCATACCATCAGAGTGCGTAGCCTGCGTTACTTGCGTAGCTGTTAGGCAATCATGAAGATCACGTGGTGTGACACAGCCACAGGCAACGTAAGGCAACATCTCGCAAAGAGTAGTATTTTTGGCTTTTAGATTGTTTTTGCAATTTTGTTCTCAGTTCAATTTTGAGTACATAACAATCGCAGTTTCTGGAAATCCGTTTGCGGTCCTACAAAAGAGAGGGGGCTTAAAATAGCAGAACAAATTCAATTAAAAACGGACTGTGTCAAACATAGTCATGTGGTCTTGTTGGGTGTCGAACCAGCAACCTTTGGTAAGCCGAGCAGTTATTCTAGCCACTGGTCCAGGTAACAAACAAATTTTTTTATGCATTGTAAACAGGTTTTCTTAACGAGCTTTTGGGATGCGATCAACGCAAAGCTTTCTTTCGACAAATAGGCCTGAAGCACGAAAAAGTAAAATGTTAATTGAAATCTTGACAATAGAAGTGCAAACTGCAATCTGATTTCAGCTCGAAAAAATACCAACTGAGTTCGAGTCGCAATAGATACCTGGCAGCACTTGAAATTCTGAGCCCAAACTTGGCCCAAGAATTTGTTTGAAGGGCCAAACGACTCAAACAGTCAAATATCTGAATTCCACAAAGGTCTACAAACTTTACCAAACTAAGGCAAAAAATTGGCCGATGTTGCTCGAAGTAAAAACTGACGCCAACCCAAAATTCCATACCCGATTTAGAGCTCTAGTTTCATTTCAATTGTTTGATAACTTTGGCATAAAAAATCCTTAGAATCTACCGCAGCAAGCATATTGGTGACGGCATGAATGAGAACTAAGGAAGTGAACTAAATAAAGCAAATAGTCCAAATATTATAAGCTTTAAGCTACACATTTCCAAAACTTGCCTGGAAATCTTTTAGCCTGAGTTGTATTGCTGAACAACAAACCAAAATCAATAAAAAAAAAACTCAAATTTGAAACAAACTTGGAAAACAGGAAAAATTAAATTCACGTAAAATCGGCTGAATCTGCAAAGGTTATCATAATAACGTATCTGTTGACAAGATAGTGTTTCTTCATACATCATAATAACAGAACGCAGCCTCTTGTGTTTGTGCCGTCAAACCAGTGAAACTGGTACGCAATGCACAAACCAAAAGATAGTGTTTGTTCATACATCATAATAACAAGACGCAGCTTCTTGTGTTTGTGCCTTCAAACCAGTGAAACTGGTAAGCAATGCGCAAACAAGAATGACTCACGTTTTGACGCACAACTCTTGACGTTACGTTTCGATACGGTGTCTGATTAACGTGTTTATAGATTGAAAATTAACAACACTCAAGCAGATTAGAAACTCGACACAATTATGTTGATATGACTATGTGTAGCAGTTTAATGTGACGTAATTGGCGTTTGTGGCAGTTATGCAAGACGTTTAAATGAAGATCTTAACTACAAACTGAAAACTAATTTTCTAGGAGAAAATGTTGCTTTTGTGGCCGTACCAAACTATCGCTTTCTTACCAAGAAAAAAATTTGACTACCATTGAGCGAAAAGAGCAAAAGGCAAAAGATAACCTTAGTTTTGAGTCGCCTAAATGAGCAGACAACACACAGCATTTACTTTGAAATGAAAACTTTACAGTATAAAATAATAAATTTTTTTGCATTTTTTTGTGTGCCATAGGCCTACTGTAGAGTAATAGACGGTAGGATTGACAGAGGAGTTCGGGAAACACTCTTGGAAACGGGTCTGGGATGTTTTAGGGATCCTAAATCTTTTTAGAAAGTGGGACAAGAACTGGACAAATACTCTGCGTCTTGTAATGCGTTTGCACCCATTCTGGAATCTTTCTTTTTATAGACAAAAATTTAATTTCGATGGAAGGCTATGTCTCTCTGGATAAACTAATTGGAATTTTCTTCCTTGAGGAACTATCTTGTTTTGTTTGATTTTTAGTGCTGTCTTACTTGGGGGAGACTGGCCTCTTATTGGTATTGAACAAAAGCATCTTCCCCACCACCCTGGCCATAAATGTTGCTTTGAAGCAGCACTTAAAATATATTATACGTGTTTTCAACGTTTTCAAGCAAAATTTCGTGATGCCAAATCTACTTTCTTTGTGATAAACTGTCGCTTAATTTTTTGGCAAATATGCTTCACAAAGTCGTTTGCATAAAAAATGCTGATAAATTTACCGCGATCTGATTGATGGTAGGCTACAGTGCTTGTATAGGCTGTAGTGTGCCATATTTGAAGCTTGTTGTTTTTCCATTTCAAGTGGATATTTTTGCACAAACAAAAACAAAAGTATCTTTTTTAAGACATATGGATAGAAAATCAATTTTTTAGATGATCATGTGTTTTGATATGCCCAACTGCACACCTGATTGTTTGTAAGGTGGGCCAAAACCTTCTATAATGATTAAATACAAATAACAACAGTGAACAAGACTTTAACTATACATTAACCAAACAGTCTTAAAGTTAAAATTTGTCTAAATATACTCTTGAAATCACCTTCAGTTTGATGCTATTTAAATATTTCTTAATATGCGTCGGTTATAAATAACAACGTGATATTCGGACTCCTAAGTTATTTTTTGCGTCTGATAACCAATATTAGGGAGTTATTTTTGCGTGAAACTGATAACCATCTGTGTAAAAATCATTGAGCCATTACCTCGTCGTCGTGCCATCGCCCAGAGGGCTTCTTTTCTTCAAGGTACAGCTTGGTTATTGCATTACAGTAACGCTGCATATTGTCATGCCGAGCTATTGATAAGCTTTTTTTACCTCTTGTATAAATTTTGGTTTCCTTCATTTCTAGCTGAGATTATGTCTTAAAACAGAATTGAAGTGTCCTTTTGCACTATGGCGTGCGAACTTGCTGAAGGCCATTAAATTCATTTATTCACGTGGATAAACTAAAAATAAATTATCTCATTGACAAATGTTCAAGGAATCTTTTTGCGATATAGCCTATGTCAATGCAGAATTTTTTTGTAACCTATGATTGTTTGTATTTCTGCACAATGCCACTGAATGAAATTTGTAGAAATTGCAAGCACAAATACTGTAGACTGAAAAGCATTTTGTAACAAATGTGGCCTCTCCGGTTAAGAGATTTATTTCTAATAGTCATGACTAACATGATTGTACGTATTTGAAACAATTTTACGTATACAAACAATTTCCTATCATCAATATTTTTAAATGTTACTTCAAAGTATCCCTGCAATAATCACCGATAAACCAGATTGATAAATTTGAATCGTATTTTTTTTGCCATTTTACCAAGCAAAACTTACTAGCATGAGAGTACTAAACAATGTATTCAAATCCAATACAAATTTGATTGGTTAGGATTCTGCATTATATATTATAGACTAATCTACTCCGCAAAATTTCAGATGTGGCTTTGTGCTTAAAGTTCGGCACGAAATTCTTTGAAGAGGACCCTTTTTAGCCCGTACCATCTGCCTGACAAGTTACAAGCTGTCTAAGTATTTTTAAACAGCAACTTTGAAATATTTTGGAGAAGTCACCATTATTAAAGTAGTATCAATGTAAGCTGTAGTTTTGTAGCAAGTAAACTCAAGTGTTAGAAGCACAATTTGCTTCAGTATTGCCTGAATTCCCAGTTGAGATTAACAGTCAATCATGTAATATCTCTACTGTGGTTTCACTGCGCAGTTTACAAAACAACTCTTTGTATGTTCCATTATCGCAATTCTCAGCATGGTTATTTTAAACTAATTACCAATATCCTTTGTAGCGGATAGAGCTCGGCTAAACACCTGCTTCATGATCAACTTCGCGTTGAAAATGAGAAATTATACTCCTGCTAAACAATGATTTCCGGTCAACAGCAGAAGTCAAAAGTAGCAGATAAGCAAAACGTTGAGGTATAGTGCTTGTGTCATCACTGGTTTGGTTTGGTTGGTTTTGAATCTTTATCCTCGGACTGACAAAGCCTTGATAGGTTATTCCTGGTAGTTTCGCATACTTGTAGAGGCTCTTGACGCAGGACCGGTTACCGAGATTGGCAGAGTGAAGTTTTCCGATTGTTGAATTGTTGATGTCAGCAATAAAGTGATAAAAGCTTCAAAATTAAATGTAAAATCCTCGAAAAATAACAAGAAGACTAAATCAGTCAGGTTCGAAAACATGTATAAGCTAATTTATTGATAAAGCTTTTGCCACCGTAAAAGCGGCTTCTTCGGTATCTGGAAAAGCACAAGTGAAAACATAATAGTAGTTAAAAGTTAATCCTTGTCAAATGTCATAACTTGGACTTTAATGCTATTATAAATTTGATTTGTGTCCGTTGTTTATCCGGTTTATTATGCATGTGACGTCGAAAACGTTCTTGGAAAGTTTGCTGTTCTTGCAGACTTAACATGTTAATTAATTTCTTGCAGAAAATTTCTTGCAGACTTAACATGTTAATTAATTTCTCTTACTCAGTTGATTGCTTTAAGCTTTCCTGCGGTTTGCACAGTATCAACTGAATTGATCGTTCTACTAAGATAAATAGATTACACTTTAAACATGAAGAAAGGAACGTCACGTGGTTTTGCGTGAACGGAGACAACGGAATGCGCTTAAAATAAACCTAATGGAGTTTAACGAGCTTACGTATTTACGTGAAACGCATTTCTCCTTTGTGCAACCACGTGGTGTTTTGAAACCGCTTTTTGCTTTACAAACCGCTCAATCAGCGACACCTTGTGGTTATTCTTGGCTGTGATTAGATGGAATCTAATCTTAGATATGACTTTCATACCTCGTGAGTGGTGACGTCGTGACGATTACACGGAAAAAACTTTTCAACATAAACAGTTGCAACTCATATGCCTAAAACGTGTACAAACGTCCACATCTGTCAAAAAACATCTTTTTCCTGGGATAAGCATTGAAATATTCCAGAGGCCACACTACGTCATCACGTTAATCACTTTTTCGAGAAAAAGTTTGATCTGTTTATCTCAATACCACAAGCAAATATGTTTATGCCAAAATTAATTCAGAAAAATAACTTTCTGATGTAAATGAATCGTCACTTTCTATGATGGAAAATTGGCTTCCTTTCAAGCGTCGTGCATGTGGTTTTCCGTCTCTTCCCACTTTAACACTCACAGCCAACAATCGATAAATGCGGACAGCTACGTGTGTAGCCTATCCTTTTGTCTACCATGGGGTGTAATGGACCTCAAAAGAAGCTCTTATCTTTTCTCACGACATACAGTATAACCAGTGACGTTCGGTGGCTTAAACCATTGGGAAAGCAACTTGGAAATATGCTGCAGCAAGGTAGTAGGCACGAAGGGCGTAACCGTCGGGCGAAGCCCGAAGGCGTGTTGCCGAAGGCAACACTTCCAGCGGGGGGTCTGGGGGGCCTCCCCCAGAAAATTTTGAAAAACACTTCCAATTTGGTGCGCTCTGAGAGCATTTCCAAAACAAAATCTTCGGACTTTCCCAGTCCGAGGATAAAGATTCAATCAATCAATCAAACTGGGACTAGTCTAGAATGTTGGCTGCTTTTTTAGACTGAGCACAAAAACTTATTGTCAATGTCATCTGTAAGCATTTACGACATGCATTGGACTGGTGCACTAGTAAAGAGCAAATAATTAGCCTATAGGCTAAATTAAGCTAGTCCATTCTTGAAGAACACAAGTATGTTTGCTCTGAACTTGTGATGTCAGTCTATTGACCCAAAGAATTAAAAAAACACTTGTGCTGTTTCAGTACTGGTTGGTTAATGTACCCTTTGGAATTGCATGTCTTATTGTAGAATCTATGTTTTTTTTTGGTAAGAGAACCAGCTTTATTTTCAGCGTACTCAGTAGCCTATAGTTACAAGCCCGAAAATCACTCATGCGTAGAGGCTGTATTCCTTTCGCCTGAAACCAAAAGCATCCGCTATGAGATACGCATTGACGTCACTGGGAAAGCAATTTTAACCATAACACCAGATAACACATCTGATTGGCTAAGCAGCTGGTGTCGTTTTGCAAAACGATTGAGGATTGGATAAAACGAAGGCGTTTTTCAATGTAGGGTAAGCACTTTTGAAAGTTGATTTCCCTGGAGCTTCAGTGATGGTTTCTGACAAAAGCGTTTGCGTTAATTGGCATTTATAGGCAAGAAATGCGGTTTGGTGAGGACTTAGACTACTCACAAGAGTTACGAGTAATTCTAGTCACGAACACAGTAATTTTCAAGTTAAAATAGACTTGATAAAAATAATAAGAAGTTAAACCTAGAATTCAGTCATTATATTTTGCATAGTTTTCGCTCAGGTAAGCACTGCTTTCCTTGCTTTCCCTCACCGATCGTCACTGAGTATAACAGAAACAACCGCAATAATAATACCCCCTGATGTTTTACAAGCTTGGTTGATCTTTCGGAGAATAACACATCAGTGATAGCAAGGGATTGTTTGTAGCGCAGAAACAAATGAAAGCACCGTGTGCGCGTGGTCCATTGAACTTCAAGTAAAACATATCAACAAACTTCCATTATTTGTAAACTGAACATTTTTTATTTTCAAATCGTTTGCAATCATTGTAATCGTAAATAAAATTCATAAAAGTTATTGTAAACTATCTTGAACTGTTCAATTGGTTATTTATTTGGAGTTAACTTTATTGGTTGACCGTTACCTGACATTGGATACAGCACAGATCAGCTTGTTTATGTCAGTGCACCCCACTGTCTGATTTTTTATGTGATTTCGTTAGTGTGTTTTTGGTGCTGTTGTAGTTTTTGTTTGCTAATTAGTTCTTAGTTGTTGTAATTTATGATATTCTTTTTCACTTGAAATGAAATTTTATTGGAACTCAATGGACGCTGCAAATTGCACAACTTTGTTGTCGTACTGTTCATGTATTGTGATAAAATTAAAAATCTGCTGACAGGTAATTCCATGTGTTGTCAAAGCATATGAGACTTACAATATTTAATCGGCTATCACCTGTCTACTTTTATCGCAAGCACACAATTTTTCTGTCTTGTTTTTTATGTCTTCTCTATTACCAACCAAAATTTGAAACCCGGATAATACTAATTGACATTTATGAAACAGTTGTTGAGCCTATTTCTCCTATGCGCCATACCGATACTGTGAGGTTGGCTACGTTGGTCTGGACAGAGGAGTAAGAACTGAAACCGGAGATACGGAAATCGATCAGAAATCGGTTTAATGCCATCGCCAAAACGATTATATAAATCTATGCATTAATTTTTTTCACATGCTTTTTTTCACTTTTAATGTGTATTATCAACACGTTGGCGAAGGAGGAGGTATCCAAACCACCCCCTCACACGCATTTGCTGATGAATCATCTCTTACGTATGGTATACAAACGTTTGATAAGTTAAAAAATAAAATTAACATGAAAACTTCTTTAACAACACCCCAAGTTTTGCATGATCATTATCTTCCCTAGTAGCAACTACCGCTTTTGAGAAGGCAATAAAAAAATAAGGTCATCGCTTACAGCAGTAGTGATAAGAACTACACTGCAATTTCCGATTTTATCGCATCTCCGACTAACATTTTCTGCCCACACAATCGAAAGCAAGCCTTCGGAAATGCAATGGTTATGTACGGTAGATTATTTCTCGGTCAATCAAATAAATAGCCTAAATCATTATAAAAAAAAAATTGAAACATGCATTAATTTTTTGTGTGCTTGGTTGTAAAGTATGTGCATAAAAACATTTAATATTTAAACTGATAAATTATTTTTTAGCGATAAAAACGTTGTTATTTGAAAAATTGAAAGAATGACATAATAACATTTGTAAAAGTCGTTTTTTTTCTGAAATTTAAAAACAGCAAGCTTAAAAAGTGGTTAAGTCCATTATCTTCTAATAAATGTCATACAATTATGGTAATGAGGCGACTTTCTTCAACCATAGACAGATAAAACCAAGCAACCACACGGCATTTAATATAATACATTAAAGCGAACAAACTACGAACGTTTTCGGCCATACGCATGTTAGCCCTTTTCAAGTAACGAAAAATAACTGATTTTACATCTACATTGAAAATAAATAACTGATCTACATTCTACACAATGAATTGAAAAGCGAATTTGACAAAACCGTGGAAATTTTCCATCACCACCGGTAGCAGGCTTTTCATGTTACCGTTGCGACCGCACCAACCAGTCACGCATTGGACTTTTCAATCATAAGAGGACTTGCAAATGACGTGATTTTTAAACTGCTAACTTCGTTCCGAAATACTGCCATATATACGTCTTCGCAACGTAAATTAATGCAAGTTACGTTTCTTCAAGCAAATTCAGTAAACCTTTGTTGAAAATTGATTGCGATGATTCGATATATTCTATTTTTTGGAGGCTTGTTAGTTTCACAGTGTGGAGGTGAACACGCTTGAGTGAAGCCCAATCAGCAAAGAGGTGCCTTTTTACATCGTTTCAACGTCGCCAGATCTTGAAACGTTAATGAAAAAAAATTGTCTGATACAAGATCTTGTGTTTCTTGAATTTCTAAATCACAATGTGCGTTTCTCAGTCTTTGCAATGATATGCAGTTTTCGTATGCCAAAACTTTTCGGTCATTTAACCAACCTGCTTTCGATCTTTGAGTTAACAAGCGTAGTTTTCTATTAGGACCTGGCTCATTTTGTTTAGAACAAGTTACTTAAATATTGTTCTTTTCAAATCTAAAGAGAATTTTCTGTTGCAGTTTTTAATCAAGTCTTGACCAGTCTTTAAAATCTTCTAAATTCTTGGTGATCTTTCCCGATTTTGTTTTCCGTTCATTTTTTTTCAAATGGTTGTCTTTGAATAAAATTATTGCGAATCATGTGGCTAAAATATTGTAATTTTCTTTTTGTTTTAATAGTTTGAAAATTTTCTATGTTGGTTTGTATTCTAAATAGTACATCTTCGTTTGTAATTTTTTTCCTTCAATAAAATTTTAAGCATTCTTCCATAAATCCATATTTCAAATGCCTCAAGTCGTTTTACCATTTGTGATGACAATGTCTACGTTTCTGTATTGGAAAGTAACGTAGTCCACCACACCGTGACACGAATATTTCCGTATGTTTGTGTTATTTCTATTTTGCTTGACAAAAATATCTCTCGTTCAGAAAAGCATTGTAATTTGCGATTAGTACAAGGTGACCCAAAAAAATGCCACCCATGCCATTTTATTGACTTTTTCATGGGTGGCATTTTTTTGGGGGTCACCCTGTATTATGGTTTGCTTGCGCGCGTGTGGTGATTGTGAAAACCTACGTGTTACGTAACAAAGATTTAAATTTTGCCGTAACCATTGTGTTTCTAATTTCTCCCATTAAAATTATTACGACAATCAAAAAAATATACGAAGATAAAATCAATGCAAGAGTGCCGAGTTGAAAGCGGTGAGTTGTTTTGGAGCAAGAAAGTTCCAAAATATAATCTTTCCGTTTGTCGTAGGCGAAAAAAATAAGTTTTTGCATTTCTCCATATTTTATCATAAAAAAACGGACGTTACTCAACTTTAATTGTTTTGATGTTTGACAAAAGACAAAATAGACAACTTGCATTTTCTCTATAATTTCAAAAATCGTTTCGCAAAGACATTTTCTCTTCACTGCAAACTGGTTCTTTGTCTGTGACGTCACTTTACAGGTGTTTCGGATGGTCTTAATTTTCTCCTTTCATCGCTGCCGTGAATCTGTTTACATCATGGCTTACTATATGGTTTACATCCATGTGATCACAGTTTCGATAACCATCATAGTTTACAAGTTGTGAGGTTGTATCTTTAAAATGACAATAAATTGACATGACATGAAGCAACAAAGCAATCTCATTATTTCTAGAACTAAGTTATTTGAACGACAGCGCAAAAAGCATTGCGATTTTAAGGCATGCCAGAATTACGTATAACCAAGGAAAATATTTTGTTTTTTCCAGCCAAACTTTGGAGCACGTAAACGTATCTATGATATCATGAAAGCGCACCACTTGATTGAGTCAGAAAAGTTTCTAGATTCTAGAACAGGGGTGGGGAACCTGCGGCCCGCGGGCCGAATGTGGCCCGCGTGACTGTTCCATGTGGCCCGCGTCAAAATTTCTTTACCGAAAATATATTGAAACAACAGCTCAAAAAAGAGTAGGCTCTGCATTCTCGGTATATTGCGAATGGCCGTCGATGAAGAAATGAAACGAAACGAAGTCGATCAGTTCATGAATAATCAGGGAAACCATGTCGTCGAACTCACTGATAGCCAATGGTTGTGTGACCTAGCGTTTATGGTTGACATTAGCGAGCACCTCTCCGAGCTCAACGTCAAATTGCAGGGACCGAATCAGCTTTTGAACTCCTTGTTTGCAAAAGTGAAATCATTTGAAGCTAAACTACATCTGTGGAAAGTACAACTTGAAAACAATAAGATGTTCTTAATAATGATGTTCCTAATAACTTCCAACATGAAATAGTAGATCTCCAGAATGACGGTACGTTGAAAGCGATGTACTAAAACATTCCACAGCTCAACTTTTATCAAAGCTGCATAAATGCTGGTGATTTTCCAGTCATGCGGGAACATGCTTTGAAATATGTGTCTCTGTTTGGAAGCACCTACCGCTGCGAATCAGTTTTTTCTGTAAATAAAATTTCGAAATTTTTAATGGCCCGCTTGTGTTATTTCTCATTTTATGTGGCCCGCAATACTGAAAAGGTTCCCCACCCCTGTTCTAGAAAATCAAAAAAATCTCGAATTTTCTTGAAGGTAATCGAGCAATGGATTTTGCATAAAGGGTGGACCTAAATGCTACTTTAGGACAAAATGGACAAAGTAAAACTTACTTTAAGAACACAAAAGCTTAAGTTGCAAGCTCCATTCTGTAGAATTCCACAAATCAAACCTCATATTTCTGCCTATTCAGCGGCACCTAGTGGATGGAAAATTTACCGACAACAGCACTTTAACATCAAGCGAAACTTCACTCTGTAACTAAGGTACATGCAAGGTGCTAGGTAGCCAAAATCTCGTTGCCACTCCATAACGTTGTTAGCCTAAGTTATCTTTAAAAACAACAAACAACTATTGCTTAGGAGACAAACTTTACTAGTATTGAGCTTAGCCTTAGCCTTATTAGAGTTGACTAGCCGTTGCATACAAGGTTCAAGCGATTTTGAGATGCCCCAACACATTCTATAACCTGTTGAATACCCTAACCCTACAGTTATCACTTCTACATTCATGGCTCATCGCTACTCTGCAAAACAAGACCTAACTTTAAAAAGTATGTAGGCTAAGGTTATTCGGTTAGAGGGGACTGTTTTCCATGCAGCCCCAAGAGATTAAAAAATTGCTGCTCAGTACTCTGTAAAATACCAAGAGGTGGAGCTTCAAGGCCAAGTTTTAGCCAATCAGAGGGCATGAAATCCAAAATCTGGGGCTGCAGAGTAGTTTGTCCCAAAACCATGTTTACAAACGAAACTTTAAATATTTTAATTTTCCATCCGCAATCCATAAGTGAAAAAAGTAATCGGGTCAGACAAATGCAAAGGAAAACCTATTTTTCTTTTCTTTCTTTCAGGGGAGGGCGGAGGCTGCAACTCTGCATCCCCATGGCACGAGCCGCTACTGCTCTGTGTATTAATTGATTGATTAATCTGCCATTTGCTTCATGGCAAAACACCTTTGCTGGTTGCTAATGAGCCAGGCCATCACATCGGTAAAAAAGTTAAGCAACAGCCCTCTAAAATTGTTGTTGTGTATCAAATATTTATGAAAATATTTTATTTTATTAGAAACTTTAATTAGTTTAATTTTTGATCCGCAGTCCATCAGTGAAAAAAGTAATCGGGTCAGACAAACACAGGGGAAAACATGATTTCACTCTTGCTTTCAAGGGGGGGGGGGGGGGGAGCTGCAGCCATGAAGTAAATGGCAGATTGATCAATCAATTAATACACAGAGCAGTGAAGGCTTCAGTTAAGCCGAAAACGTTTGACTGTTAAACTATTTGTAAATATGTAAAATATACTGTTGCAATACTCAACCCTGTGGTATTGCTGTGTCTTGTCCGTCTTTGGTACAACAAAACAAACTTTCTCCCGAAATTATATTTATTAAAAAGTGTTCGATTTTATAAAAAAAATTAATCATGAAAGCAAAATTTCAATAACGATTGCACAAATAAGACAAATTATGTGTAGGGTATTGACTGTCTCTGTAACAGATAGAAATAAAGCCTTGCTTTGATTCATTCGGAGTAGTCTTCTCGAAAAGGATAGTATTTGTGCTGTGGGGTATTGTATCCAGGTATAAGCCTGAAATCAAATTAGGTCTGTATGTAACACAATAAGTTAAAGGTTTTTAATAAAAATGGTAAGTTATCTTACTGACAAACCGTTTAATTAGTGAAGTTAACAAACGGACAACATACTGCTGCTAGGCTAGTATGAAAGATATCACTAGCTTGTCCCGAGGATAGCTCACTGGGTAAGCGCGTGACTTTGAGAAAAAAGAAGCTTAAAGATCAAGCGGCTCTGGTTCGAGTCTTGAGGTGTGCCCTTGAGCAACGCATTCTAAGGACTGCTCTCCATTCAGCAGCACCTAATAGATGGAATAATTTTCCGGCAACAACACTTCATCTGTCGGAAAACTTCACTCTGCCAATCTCGGTAACCGGCCCTGCGTCAAGACCAAACCAATTAATTTAAGAAATTCTAACTCGATTCTATGCGACGTGTATACAGTATTATAATTTAGGCTACCTATCACCGTACGCAATTACCAAGCAATAATTCTTAAGTTTTCATCCAAACTCCGCAGCTTCTCCATGTCATCAGTGGAAAGTTCAAAGTCGAAAACCTATCATAATATCAAGATTTAAAGAGTTGATTGGTGGCAGAAAACTTGAAAATTGCGAATAGAAGATTGCACAGTCATAGCTCGAAGCTGAAGGTTTTCTTGAAGGCAAAATAAAAACATGATTATTATTGATTATTCCCTTCAGGAGCTAACGTCAGAATAAAATAAATCTAAATGTGATGAAGTAGTTTAGTTACAGTAGAAGAACAACGAAATGTAAATTTGGCTAATCAGAAGAATTCAAAGTAATGAAGGAGCTTTAAAGCATACCCGACTTGCTGAGGTCGAAAGCTTGTACCTGAAAGTTGGACTTGATTCGACTCGGTGTCACACTTTTGGGGATGACAATGATGTTGCGTTGGATTTGAAATCGTAATAAAACTTGAGCTGGAGTTTTATTTAACCTCTTTGCCATTTCCATCACTATAGGATCATCCAACAAAACTTTTTTCAATTCTCCTCTGCAAAAAAGAACAAGTTAAAAATCTTTCGTCCATGGTTGTTGCGCAAGTCTCACGCCCTTGATTTTCACAATATTTTACTTGTTATAGCCAGTAGCCAAATGGATCTATTAAACAATTTTGGGAGACATCACAGTTTGGTTGCAAATGAAGGTCGCAGAAGAAAATAAAAGAAGCAAAGACAGCCTCGAAGAAATTGAGAGTGAGTTAGGTGGGCATTGTGAAGCAAAGCTGTGCATTTCTTTGTAAAATATACAGTATAAACTAAATTTACGGAGTTCCTTTGCATCCTAGTGGACTGTAAGCTGTGACAGCAATTCCTTTGCTTTGGCAGAAGTCAACAAGATTTTTTTGCACCAAGTAAGGATGGTTTTCTATTTGATTGACAGCTGGAACAATGGTTGCTTCTTTGATGATACGATTGATTTGATACTCGTTGAAATTTGAAACACCGATACTTCGAACTAAGCCCTCTTTCTGCAAGGACTCCATGGCCTGAAAAGTAAATGTAGGTTAAATAATTACAGCTGATTTATTTTCTTGTTTAAATACGACTGCTATTGTGAAAACAACGCGACGAATCGCTTTAAAATCTAAGGGTTTTCAAACTTTTCTGATTTACTGATAAACAAAAAGAATTTAATCTTCTAATTCTCACTTTTATGTATATTGCGGATGTAAAGTAAATCTTGGTGAGGACGCAAATATGTGGGAAAAGGTGTGAAATTTGTTTTAACTATGTTGTAACTTCTTTGTGTGATAAAAATAAAATATGTTAAACTCGTTGAAGTTACTTTGTTATGTTCGTCTGTGGTACAACAAGCGAACTCTCTACAAAAGCTTTAAACAAAAGGAAACTAGTAAGCGGTTTACTAAAAATGCTTGATGATGAGGAAAACAGTTGTTGAAGCATAAATAAAATAGGTTATTGAAAACTTAGGCCGAATACTTGGCACTCATGTGGGAGGCGGACGCGTCTGAAAACCACAACATAGTAAAGTTTATTTTAATTAAAACTTGCAACAAACAAATCAGCCTACTTACTTTAGAACTTACTCTATTAAAATTAAAAGCACCATTTTACATCTCATAAAGTCCTACCTTCCATGTTGCAACGTAGTCTACATCAGTGAAACTGTTGCCAGCCTCTGCTTCTTCCTGCAATAAATGCTCAACTTTTCAGCTTTTGTAACTTTCAGTTTTCCGCCCCGACATCTCTGTCTGGTTACTAGCAAGCAAGAGGCTTCGTCAACGAACGGGAAACTTTTTATAAGCGACGGAACGGGCAACTCTTTATAAAAAACGGAACGGGAAACTCTTTATAAATGACGGAACCGAAATGCTTTTAAATGCAACGTTTTAGAAGGAGAATCCTCCATTTTTCGGAAATTAGTGGAAGGAACAATTTACAGAGAACGACACTTCAGCAACAAACAAAAACTTCACTCTGTCCCAGTCAGCTATAGCAAATTTTTCTTTTCCTACATTGTTTATCACTAGGTTAAAAAAATATTTACCCTACTGCGAAATCCCACAGGGAAATGCATGAGATATAGATCTACGTATTCTGTTTGCAACATCTTCAAGCTGTCCATGAAGGCCGCACGCACATCTTTAGGATCATGAAAAGTATTCCAGAGCTAAAACAAAAATAAATTAAGATTGATTGATTTTTCCCATATTTATTGGATATGTTATGAAATAATCTGTTCTTCTCCAAGTTCTCCTGTTCTATACCAAGCACAGATTCACAAAAGTCCTGGAGAAATAAAATGAGGCTATAGTCAAAAGTGCACCCACTCTTAGCAATGCAAGGCCTCTATTCGTGTTTTTCACAAATGTTCAACGTTGGCAGATGTTGACACAATGTAAAATAAAAAAATTTCTATTATTGTAAGAAAGCATTCTTTTAATGTCACATTTGCACATTTTTCCTGCTTGGATAGAACAAATAAAAATTTTGCCCTTGGTGAAGAAAATAATATTTAAACGTTTGTGTGCTTTCTGCAAACAATGCATAATGTCGGATGTTAAGAATAGGATATATAGCAACTTATTATATCACCCAAGAGACAGGACAAAGTTTTTGGGGTAAACATTTTTACTTTGGTGGTGAGGAAAATATCTTCTCTCTTCACTATTCCTTCTTTGATCTTGTTGGCTAATCCGGTTCCAACTTCTGTCTCATTTTTGTAATCCCAAGCATCGTCAATGTGACGGTAGCCGCAGTCAATTGCGCACTCTACGGCCTTTTGTGCATCGTTGTCTGTTGACTGCAAATGCAATACAAATTTGTTGATATAATTCAAATTGGGATACAAACAAAAACTAAGTCGAAACGAAGCAAAGAGTACACTTGTGTTCGAGTTCACTATCTTAAAAAAAATATGTAAATATATTGTAAAGCTGCAGTAATACAGAAAATACCTACAGTACTACCACCACTGGTTAGAGGGGAAACTGAGATAAAAACTCTATGGTAAAATTTTAAAGTAACCATAATCCTCCAAGACTGATATAGAAAACTTGAAACGTCATAGTTAGCTTATTTTCCTAACAGAAAATTGAAATTAATGGAAAATCATTAAATTCGAAGTTGCAGCAAATTTGAAAAATTAAAACTCGAACCAGGAATGATTTGAACTTGAACTCACTCTCGAGTGTCCAATGACTCGAACTTTCGCAAAAGACAGAGTTTGAATCCAATATAACCATACTAGCAATAACTCTTCATCCAGTTTTGTAAACTTTGCTTCATCTCACAAACTATTTTAACCTACGGTGAGTTAACACAACCTAGGACTATCCATTTTACCTGCCATGTTCCAATCCCAATCATTGGCATTTTGAATCCAGTGTTCAACGTAAGGGAGGGCACAGACATTGTTTGTTTAATTTAATTGATTTAGACAGTCTCTAACTCTGCAAGTCTTGATAAAGTAGAATTGCATTATTGGTTCTACTGTAGTTCTACCAAATTAAACCAAAGTTAGCATTTCACTAAAAATGCAAGAGCTGATTTGATTGCAGTCAGTAGCGTATTTAGGGGGGAGGATAAGGGGCGATGGCCTCTCCCTAATGATCAGGTAAAAAAAATCATAAATTTTGCAAAAAAAGTTGTAGCGCAAGACATAATTGCTTGGGTGATTCATCCTGCGCAACTGTGTCACAAGACCTAAGGGGCGATAATAAGCTTTTTCACCAACTTTTTGGCTAGACTTGCTCAGTTTTTGGCGAAGAAATCCGAATGCCGCGGAGAGCACCTAGACAACAACATTGACCTAACATTCCAGCTGAAACTGCGGAGATCTATTTCAAACAAACAGTTTTTCTTCCTTTTCTTGACAATTGCATGGCACAAATTCACGAGAGATCCAATGAGCACTGCTCGCTAGCTTTTAAAGTCAGCACATGATATATCTGCCTTAATTGATTCATGAAGATGAGAACTGCCCGATCGACGAGATTTTCGACTTCTACCATGCCTACCATGAAATGCTGGATGTTGAACCAAGCAATTGCTTTGCAGCTTTTATTAAATTACGAAGAGCGAATTGGCTTGCAGTTTCTGTGAATAAAAGACATGCGACTTTTGTGGATGCGTGTCAAGCTGTTGAATAACTCGGCAATTATC
Source organism: Aplidium turbinatum (assembly GCF_918807975.1). Lineage (NCBI taxonomy): Eukaryota > Metazoa > Chordata > Ascidiacea > Aplousobranchia > Polyclinidae > Aplidium > Aplidium turbinatum. Next base: position 18,555,923 of record NC_137484.1, on the reverse strand, counting down.
CATAAATTACTTCGAATCTTTGCTACGCTTCCAGTTACAACTGCCTCCAATGAGCGATGTTTCAGTTCACTAAAGTAGCCTACCTGCAAAATTATTACCGCACGACCATGACCGAGCCACGTTTGGATGGTCTACTAGCTCAGATGTATTTAAACAAGGATATTATACTCGAGTATGATGCAGTCATTGATATATTTGCCAAGCGCAGCCATCGCATTAAACTGTAAATTGTCATTGCGAATCGCCGAGAATGTTCAAAAGGTAGGCTATTCGAGGTCGGAAGGACTAACTTATTGTTTATGTTCTTGATATCTTTTGTTGTTTCATTGATTGGAACAGTAACTTACTTCTACGGATTCGCTCTTGATTTTGGACCCCTCCCCTCCTATCTGACGGCTTCAACTAACCCTCTCCACCCATTCTGACGCATCATATGACATTTTGGTATAGCCTACTCCCCCTAGTTAAAGGATCAAACAAGTCTAATTTTTACCCAAGTAGAAAAAATTTGTAACAATTAACAACCATTTTCACCTAATTTGAGTTTTCCATGTACTACCGTTGAGACTACCCCTATTGGCCTCCAGCCGCTGAGTCAGCCGCTATGCGGCTGACTGACACAATGTCTTGGCCCCCCCCTAACAAACTTTCTAAATACGCCACTGATTGCAGTTGTAAAAGTAGGCTAGCTTATCGACCATTGTCAAAGCAACTAAAAACCTCATGCACGTAACCAAACTGTGTTCTCAATGGAAACTGTCTCGGCTTTACGACCAACAAGCTTTCCTTTCAAAGTAAACAAGAAGAACTCTCGTGCAAACACAGTTATTGTTTGCTGATACATCGCGTTTCGAAATTTCAACATTGACATACGCAAAATCTGCTAAATAACCGATTTGCAGTTTCGCGCCCTTTCTTATTTATCTTATTAGCTATTTTCTCAAAGAGTTTGAGAGGTGAATTTTTGTGATTCAGTGCCCACAGATAACAGACTAATTTGTCAGATTGCATGGTTGCACCGTTGCAGCAACAACAAAACTGCAATAGCCACCTTAAATCATTCATAAAAGAGTTTGGTTTGCTAAAAACGCATGCAAACAAAGGTTGAACTGAAATAATCTTCCTACCATGATTGCCCAGCTGGCAAACTAGGTCTAAGCCAGGCGCGGATCTAGGAGTTTTTTTTGGGGGGGGCCAGAAAAATTGAAAATGAATTAAAAAGTAAGAAAAAGATGAAACAGATATTAACAATCAGTGGCGTAGCCAGGAATTTTGGGGGTTGTGACGGCTGGCGGGCGAAGCTCGATGGCGTGTTCGCCAAAGGCGACACCCAGCGGCGGGGAGTCTGGGGGGGCCTCCCCCAGAAATTTTTGAAAAACTACTTTGAATTTGGTGCATTCTGAGAGCATTTTCAACAAAAATATGGGTATAAATATTCCTGTAAAATGGTGCTGTCCGGTAGCATAGCAAAAGGATAAGATCATGTTTTCTTCGTCATTTTTTCGGTAATAAAGCTAAGTCTCTATGTTTTCTTGTTGCTAATTCCTGGCTGAGATGTTTGAATGTTTGGTATTGGCAAAACTCGCTCTTTTAATGCAGTTTCACTTAAAATTGGAGACATAGAGACTGAAAGCATCATTCTCAATATCGTGACGTCACACGCGTGCCAAAGGGGGGGTTGTAACCCCCCCCCCCCCCCTGGCTACGCCACTTTGAACAATGATACTACGACATACACGATATGCTATTAAATAGACATTAAAACAGCCATGTTCATCAATAAATTTTGCTGGAATAAAAATTGCTAAGCATGCAAAGTAAACTTGAAATCTGGTTTAAAATTAAAACCCTGTATGCAGTGTCCATGACCAATTGGATATTTGTATGTTTGCAGACATATAGCCTACGGTAATTGATTGAAATTGTATGATGAAGACTAAAAACTATAAAACAATTCAGGTTTCAGATTGTTTCAACTGACGTCATTTGGCTCAGCGTTGGTTTCAGCTGAGCCAGCTCCAACAAATGTTGCTATTAAAATGTATAATCGATGGATAATTTCAACCTTAATAATAACAAAAATAATTCCCCCTCCCGGGATAAGTTAAGTCCGCATTTGGACTAATATCAGCTGTTTAGATGCATATCAAACCATTCAACAATTTCTCACAAAATTTCGGGGGGAGCCCCCATAGATCCGCGCCTGGTCTAAGCCTATCTTCCCCAACCAGTAGCGTATAGCTAGGGCTACATGCTAGGCCTACATCTGTTTCCAAGCGCAGTTTTTGGGGATGCCAAACTGATTAGAAAAAGTAGTTAATCTGCAGCCTACAGATGACGTGAAAACAATTACAGCAATAGGACTGCACAGGGAAGAAACTCGTCGATTGCAGTTGTTAGCTCTTTCACTTATACCAGAGGCGTGTTAACATTTGCGTTTTGTCACGTCTTCTTTTTCCACCAACGGCTATATTGACTATTGAGTGCTGACCAAGTTACACTAACTTATTTTCCATTGGTTGGTTTTGAATCTTTATCCTCGGACTGACAAAGCCTTGATAGGTGATTCCTGGCAGTTTCGCATACTTGTAGAGGCTCTTGACACAGGGCCGGTTACCGAGATTGGCAGAGTGAAGTTTTCCGATTGTTGAAGTGTTGTTGCCTTGGAATTATTCCATCCATTAGGTCCCACTGAATGGAGAGCAGTCCTGAAATGCGTTGCACAGGCGCACACCCCGAGAATATACCATAATTGCTCGCTGAACAAGCAAAGACATTCCTCGTTTTCTTTCTTGGATCGCAATCAAATCGGCCCGATTAAAATTAAAGGAGAAGTCACAATAAATCGATAGGAAACTTGATTTCGCGCCACCGAAAAACGAATCAACTAACTTGGTAGTCCAACCTAAACGGGTAAAGCTGTTGATTGTTTCTAACGCATATTAGGTACCAGTTAAGGGTGGCTGCTTGACTTGAAGACCTTGAACGGTCACTTCGCAGCCTCCCGCTGCTGTGATGCTACCATCATTTTTTACTCGTTTTTTTTTATTGTAAACTTTTCAACAGTTTTACTGTACATTGTGTTTTGATTTATTGTACATATTTTTCACAGCGGCCAATAAACAAACAAACAATATAAAAGTTTTGAGGCCAGGTTGTTTCTTTTTTTTTTGTGTTGCTTTATAGACAATATTTGTAAATTTATTGGTTATCTACACTACTACAGATATAACTATAGTTGTTATTCGTCGCATAACGTTTATCGTAACTCCCAAACAAATCTGAAGATATAGTTTAAGCCTGGATCTCAAAATAATGAACAAAGGTATGATGATAATATGATGATGTTGTTATTGGTTCATCATAGAAAATCCACAAGTCTTTGATTGACAAAAGAAGCAAACTTTTTTTAAACTTCAATAATAACAAAACAGTAATCTACCGAGAGTAAATAGACGAAGTGATTTGACAAAACAGTGGACGTAAAATTGTACACACTCTATGCCATACGACTTTACGAATAAATCCAACTACAGACTGCTGAGCTGCTCTTAATATGAACCTGAAATAAAGACAACCATGTTTCATGTCAGATTAATTGGTCTACCTATTGCTACTGCCACCCCTAACGCTCATGTGGTGAAATGCCCTACTTTGTGCACAATGAAACCGCAAAATCAAGCAGCGCTGGTTCAGTTTTCGGGGTGTATGTTTGAGAATGGCATTACGTTGAACATTATGATTATAACAAGGATTGCTCTCCGTTTAGCGGCACCTAGTGAATTGAAAATTTAACGACAACAGCACTTAATAACTTCACTCTGTATATTAATTAATTGATCAATCTGCCATTTACTTCATGGCTTCATTTACTTCAAACGCATTGGTTGATTGCTAATGAGCCAGGCAATCACATTGGTAAAATGTTAAGCAACAGTCATGTAAAGTTGTTGTTGTGTATTAAACATTTATTAGAATGTGATCAATTTCATAAAAAAAAAAATAGTTCATGATGAAAGCAAAATTTCAATGACGATTGCACAAATAAGACAAATTGTGTAGGCTATTGACTGTCTCTGTAACAGATAGAAATAAAGCCTTGCTTTGTTTCTTTCGGAGTAGTTTTCTCGAAAATGATAGTATTTGTGCTCTGGGGTATTGTATCCAGGTATAAGCCTAAAAGTAAATTAGGCCTGTATGTAACACAACAGGTTAAAGGTTTTTAATACAAATGGTAAGTTATCTTACTGACAAACCGTTAAATGTTAACAAACGAACAACATACTGCTGCTCGTGACCCGACAGTTTATCGAAAGACAATTTATCGAACGACAGTTCATCGAACGACGGTTTATCGAAAGACAGTTTATCGAACGACAATTCATCGAAACGACAGTTTATCGAAACGACAGTTCATCGAAACGACAGTTCATCGAACGACAGTTTATCGAAACGACAGTTCATCGAACGACAATTCATCGAAGGGGCTAGGGGCTAGAGGCTAGGAGTTAGGGGCTAGAGGCTAAAGGTTAAGAGTTAAGGTTAGAATTAGGGGTTAGTGATTGGGAGTTGGAGTTTAAGGGTTAGGGGTAGGGGTTAAGGGTAGGGTTAGGGGTTGGGGGTTAAGGGGTAGGGTTAAGGTTAGGGGTTAGTGGTTAGGAGTTAGGAGTTAGTGGTTAGGAGTTGGGGGTTAAAGGTTAGGGGTAGGGTTACGGTTAGGGGTGAGGGGTTAGTGGTTAGTGGTTAGTGGTTAGTGGTTAGGGGTTGGGGGTTAGGGGTTGGGGGTTGGGGGTTGGGGGTTAGGGGTTAGGGTTAGGTTTTAGGGGTTAGGTTTTCGATTAACTGTTGTTCCAGGCCCCTAGCCAGCAGGGAGCCAGGGAGGCCTCGCCCCCCTTAAAAACAAATCCGCCTCCCCCCTGGCAAAATCCAAACATTCAAGAGCAACAGCTACATTTATAATGATTTTGCCCATTTAAATTTTTTTGGCCCCCCTTAAAAAAAGTTGGCCCTCCTTGCTCTGCGGTCTGGCTACGGCCCTGTGTCGTTCGATAAATTGTCGTTCGATAAACTGTCGTTCGATAAACTGTCGTTTCGATAAACTGTCGTTTCGATAAACTGTCGTTTCGATAAACTGTCGTTCGATGAATTGTCGTTCGATAAACTGTCGTTTCGATAAACTGTCGTTCGATAAACTGTCGTTCGATGAACTGTCGTTCGATAAACTGTCGTAGTACCACTGCTGCTAGGCTAGTTTGAAAGATATCACTAGCTTGTCCTGAGGATAGCTCAGTTGGTTAGCGCGTGACTTCTTGGAAAAAGAAGCTTAAAGATCAAGCGGCGCTGGTTCGAGTCTTGAGGTGTGCGCTTGAGCAACACATTCTAAGGACTGCTCTCCATTCAGCAGCACCTAATAGATGGAATAATTTCCCGGCAACAACACTTCAACAATCGGAAAACTTCACTCTGTCAGTCTCGGTAACCGGCCCTGCGTCAAAAGCCTCTACAAGTATGCGAAACTACCAGGAATAACCTATCAAAGCTTTGTCAGTCCCAGGATAAAGATTCAAAACCAAACCAATTAATTTAAGAAATTCTAACTCTATGCTATGCTACGTGTACACTGTACAGTATTATAATTTAGGTTACGTTTTATAACGTACGCAATTACCAAGCAATAATTCTTAAGTTTTCTTCCAAACTCCGCAGTTTCTCCATGTCATCAGTGGAAAGTTCAAAGTCGAAAACCTATCATAATATCAAGATTTAAAGAGTTGATTGGTAGCAGAAAACTTGAAGATTGCACATAGCTCGAAGCTGAAGGTTTTCTTGAAGGCAAAATAAAAACATGAGTATTATTATTAATTGTTCCCTTCAGGAGCTAACGTCAGAATAAAATAAACGGTACAGTAGAAGAACAACGAAATGTAAATTTGGCTAATCAGAAGAATTCAAAGTAATGAAGGAGCTTTAAAGCATACCCGACTTGCTGAGGTCGAAAGCTTGTACCTGTAAATTAGACTTGATTCGACTTGCTGTCACACTTTTGGGGATGACAATGATGTTACGTTGGATTTGAAATCGTAATAAAACTTGAGCTGGAGTTTTATTTAACCTCTTTGCTATTTCTATCACTATAGGATCATCCAACAAAACTTTTTTCAATTCTCCTCTGCAAAAAAGAACAAAAAATCTTTGGCCATGGCTGTTACGCAAGTCTCCCCCTTTTGACTTTCACAATATTTTACTTGTTATAACCAGTAGCCTAGTGGATCTATTAAACAATTTTGGGAGACGTCACGGTTTGGTTGTGAATGAAGGTCGCAGAAGAAAATAAAAGAAGCAAAGACAGCCTCGAAGAAATTGAGAGCGAGCTAGGTGGGGTCTTCCTTCAAGAAGTTGTAATTACGCCTACTGTAGCCTACCTATGTTGTTGTAGGCCTATAGCCAAAGTGGATTTGTTTTCTAATTTTGTGGGGGGCGCCAGTTTTAATAGCTTATAGCTATGAGAATTTTATTTGAGTAAATGGAATCATAGTTTTTTTTAAATATTTCACATTTTTAATACCACTATAATTTCCAAAAAGCTGCAAGTGAAGCAAAATTGTGCATTCATTTGTAAAATATGCAGTATAAATCAAATTTACGGAGTTCCTTTGCATCCTAGTGGACTGTAAGCTGTGACAGCAATTCCTTTGCTTTGGCAAAAGTCAACAAGATTTTTTGCACCAAGGATGGTTTTCTATTTGGTTGACAGCTGGAACAATGGTTGCTTCCTTGAGAATACGATTGATTTGGTACTCGTTGAAATTTGAAACACCGATACTTCGAACTAAGCCCTCTTTCTGCAGGGTCTCCATGGCCCGAAAAGCAAATATAGGTTAAATAATTGCAGTTGATTTTCACGTTGAAATATTAAAAGTTAAAGCATCATGTTACATCTCATAAAGCCATACCTTCCATGTTGCAACGTAGTCTTCATCAGTGAAACTGTTGCCAGCCTCTGCATCTTCCTGCAATAAACACTCAACGTTTCAGCTTTTGTAGCTTTTAGTTTTCTGCGGTAGCTATGTCTGGTTACCAGCAAGCAAGAGGCTTCGTAAACAACGAACGGGAAACTTTTTATAAACGGGAGAACGAAAAAATCTTTATAAGCGACGAAATAGAAAACTCTTTATAAACAACGGAACGGGAAACTTCTTATAAATGACGGAACCGGAATGTTCTTAAGTGCAACGCTTAAGAAGGAGAATCCTCCACTCCACGGTAACTAGTGGGGTGAACATTTCACAGACTCCTACACTTCAGCAACAAGCGGAAGCTTAACTTTGTCAATCTCGGTGACTGAGTCAGTGGTTCAAAGCTTCTACAAGAAATGCAAAAGGTTCAAACAGGTAATCAAACAATAAAAACGAATTTATTTTCACACGAGTCAGTTCAATCATAAACAGCAGCTAGATCATTTTCGGTTAAGCTTATTCAAATAGAATATATTGCTATTTGCATAAGCTTAACCGAAAATGATCTAGCTGCTAGCTGATCGAATCGATTTATCGCTGCTTGTGGTTGAACTGACTCGTGTAAAAATAAAGTCGTTTGTATCACATGTAACTGAATCGTTCATATCAAGCATCGTTGTGAGGTTGACACCTGTGATAAAATATTTCATTTTCTTGAACAATCAAACAATTAAACTTAAGTTATTACATCCACGGCGTCAGCAGAATGCCGCCATTTTCAATCGTCATGACTTGCGCGTTGCCATTGGATAAAAGTGATGGCTTGCCATGTTTTACGTTACGTGTGCTATTTGAATATGTGTCGTCAAGTTTGCGTTAATAAAAACCACGCACATACGCCTTTGAAAAACACTCAAATTGAGTAATGTTAGACAATGCCCTCACCTACTTGAACCCCTGGGCATTTTATCAGGTTTTTGAATGCACGTCTCATTTCCATCGAGATATGGTATGATTACATCAGTATTTCCACAGTATTCCAGTATTTCCATGTGATTACAGTACAGTACTGTATTTCACCACGTCACTTCGTTGTGCATGATCACATGATCATGATCACACAATCATCATGATTGAGCAGGGAAAGATTAATAACAAATTATTGCATGCAAAGAATATGCGAATACTAGCTTTCATAGTCATGCCTTTGCCCTTTTTACAGCGTTGATATAACGTTACTTCGCCAATGAACGTTCAGGTGCCGATGCAATATTTAGTTCGTTAAGCTTCTATAGGCAGGAGGCAAACTTATCCAGCTTTTAGTACAAATTGCTTGCGGTTGTAATGTTTAGGCCTAAGTGTTAGTTTTTGTAGTGTAGGCTTAACTGAATATCTGAGAATGAACATTCATGACGAATTAAATATTTAGACAACTATTCTTCCATGTCTAACACTGGATTTTGGTCCTGCAACGTTAAAATTAAGATTGTTCATGACTTCTAAACATTAAATGGATGTATGATCACGACATAGGCGAAGCACAACTTGACAGATTTTTATTTTTGATTTGTTTTGGAAATGCTCTCAGAGCGCACCAAATTGGAAGTGTTTTTCAAAAATTTCTGGGGGAGGCTCCCCAGACCCCCCCTGGAAGTGTTGCCGAAAAGTTGCTTTCCCAACGGTTTAAGCCACCGAACGTCACTGGTTCTCAATGGAAACTAATTCGGCTTTACAACCAGCAAGCTTTTCTTTCAGAGTAAACAAGAATAACTCACGTGCCAACACGTTTATTGTTTGCTGATACATCGCGTTTCGAAATTTCAACGTTGACATACGCAAAATCTGCTAAATAAGCGATTTGCAATTTCGTGCTCTTATTTAGTTAGCCTATTGGTTGTTTTCTCAAAGAGTTTAAGAGGTAGATGATTCAGTGCCCGCAGCTACCAGACTAATTTGTCAGGTTGCAGCAACAACAAAACTGCAATAGCCATCTTAAATCATTCATAACAGAGTTTGGTTTGCTAAAAACGCACACAAACAAAGGTTCAACTGAATAATCTTTATACCACGATTGTCCAGCTGGCAAACTAGGTCTAAGTCTATATCCCCCCAACCAGTAACGTATACCTAGGGCTAGGCTACATCTATCTCCAAGCGCAGTACTTCGGGAAGCCAAACTGACTAAAAAAAAGCTAATCTGCAGCCTACAGATGACGTAAAAAACAATTACAGCAATAGGACTGCACAGGGGGGAAATTTGTGAGTCAATTGCAGTTGTTTGCTCAGTGGTAAAGTGCCTGACTCAATATCAAGCGGCGCTGCCGCTGGTTCGGCTGTCATGATTTACGCCTCTTTATTTAGCAGACAGACAAGAACACTTCATTAATTTGTAAGCTTCATCCAGCCAATTTCGGTAACTGGCCCTGCGTCAGTGGTTCAAAGCCTTTGCAAGTATGCAAAACTACCAGAAATAACCTAGGCTTTGTCAGTCTTGAGGATAAAGATTCAAAACCAACCAACCAATTAGAGGAATATAGTTCAGTCGGAGACAATACAGAGGAGAATTTTTCATTTCATTGAAAACAAAACCAGTTTGTACAGAAACAATTGATGAAGTAGAAGAGATGTGAAGTGTCACAAATACATTCACATTCGTTTTACACTGGTTGGAAAATGTGACTGAAAATATTTAAAGAACTGATTTTCTGGCTAAAGAAATTGTGGTATAACTCAGTATTCACTAACAATCGCACGTTAGCTCGGTTTAATCGCACATCCTGTCATGCAGTTGTGTCCGCTGTTTTAAAGCTAAACTCAGCCATATGCAACATAACTACATAAGCTACTGTATGTGAATGTCTATGAGCACAGTTACATTGCAGTTTTGACATCTGGTAGGGAAAAGGAGTGACACAGTTCGGTAGTAGATTGGTTGGTTAAAAGTTGAATCAGTGACTATTCAATATCAGCCAACTCTTGCTTGTGGCATTTGCCATATAACTTTTCTTTGACTTTCTGTTTTACCAGAGCCGTGTTAACATTTAGGTTTTACCACGTCTTCTTTTTCCACTAACTGCCATATGGGCTATCAGGGCCGGATTTAGCTGATGGGGGGCCCGGGGCACTTTTAGATTGGGGGGCCCCCATGCAAAAAATTTTTTCAAGCCTACGGCGCGAAAAACCATCTCTACGTCTACAGTAGCATCAGTCCAGTACTGCACAGCATTTTGCAGAAACTTTAAAGGCCAAAAGGAAAAAAAATAACACAAAATCACATTTTAACCACATAGGGGGGCCCTTCAAAAGTCGGGGGGCCCGGGGCAACTGCCCCCTCTGCCCCCCCCTAAATCCGGGCCTGTGGGCTATTGAGTGCTGACCAAATTATACTAACTTATTTTTCGTTGGTTGGTTTTGAATCTTTATCCTTGACTGATGGGTGCTTGTTGGGTGATTCCTGGCAGTTTCGCATAGTTGTAGACTAGAGGCTTCGCAGAGCCGGTTTCTGAGATTGGCTGAGTGAAGTTTTCCGATTGTTAAAGTGTTTTTGCTGTGGAATAAGTCGGGTGCTTAGTCAGTGCGCTAACAGGGCGGACCACTGAGCTGACCAGGCAGACGTTATTTAATAAATATTCAGCTATTTTGCGTTCACTTTCACTTATTCTAAATCTACATGTATGATCTGTTATGTAGCCAAAGTTGCGCTAGTGCAGCATCTTTAGTTGACTGAGACTGACTATCTTTCCAACTTAACCTACTAGCCCAGGGGTTCCCAAACTGGGGTACATGTACCCCTAGGGGTACATTTCGACTTTTCAAGGGGTACATTAGATTAAGTATAAGGATATTCTTTCCATAACTTCTAATCTCATCCATCACATTAGCTAGAATTGCTGGGCTTATTCAGCCGATATATTGTTTGTTTGATTGATTGCAGTGTTTGTTTAACCTTGGATTACATTGTTATGAATAACTTTGTGTGCTTTGATTGGTACAAAACATCATGTATGCAGTCTTCTAATGCAGCTCTACTGTTAATTTGTTGCAATATCTAAACTTTCTAAAGCCAAAAATATGAGAAAATTTTGGGGGTACACGAGCGAATCTATAAATTGACCAAAGGGTACCGATGAACAGAAAGTTTGGGAACCCCTGTACTAGCCTGTTAGACAGCGAGAAAACTTGCTAACTTTTTTTCCAAGAAGCAAAGCCATTTTGCAAGCAAAATGACGTAACAGCGATACAGCATCTGATTGGTCAGTTTTTCAACCAGGTCACCAAACTTGATCTTGCAAAGCGTCCTCTTTTAGCTGAAATGTTGGTTGGTGCTGATAATAATGGGCATCTCTTGGTTTGACGCTGCTGCTTCAGACTGTGTTTGAGTGCAGAGGTCAATTTCCCGTATCAGAGTTAAATTGTGGTTTAGTCTTTTGCTGTATATTTGGTTTTATGTCCGTGTGTTTATCGACGGAACTGCCGCGATTGGGCGTTAAGCTGTCTCTTCCTCTTTCGGTTGATTTAACGCGTTGAAATGTCAATGCAATCAAACATTTTTTGATAGCCTACAATTGCAGACTGCAGTCTTGCAAATTCGAATTGCAGAGCGGTTCAGCTCAAGCTTAGCCTATTGTTTCAGAATAGATCAGTGTTGATACACAAGATGGCTTGGTTTAGCAGAATATTGTCAAACCAGTCTACGTTCATACGTGCATAGTTTTGACACAGCTACTGTAAAGTGTAAAGCAACTGAGTGCTTTACAAGCTATGGCTGATCTGGAGAATTATTTGACTTACCTTGAGTGATAGCTGATTTTTGGGATATTTGCTTCGGAAACAATTTACTCATGGCTAAACTCTAAGTTGCACCTTACATGAAAGCGTCTGAAATCGTAAAATGAATAGCTTTTCATGCAGCAAAGTTTTGTTTAGTAAAAATAAAAATTGCCGTTTTAAACAGCGATTATTTGCAAATCAAATGTAATCTAATTTGAACAATCAAAACTTTCCTAAATATTGTTCCTATAAATATGGCTGTTCCATCTCTTACTTTAAATACTGGATTTCAAATGCCCTGCGTTGGTCTTGGAATGTGGAAGGTAAGTTAGAGATTGTATTTTTACAATACTGTAACTCTCTTACATTATTGTCATGTTTAATTTCTTCGTCGGAGTTGGACCGAGAAAGTAGGTAGGGCTGGTAGGCCCATGGCTAATCCGTTCGATCGCTTTTTTAGAGCAATGGTGGCTTCTGTGGCTTGTTGTGATCGTTATTTTGGTAGGTTGCAGTTTCAATTTTACTTGTTGTAGATTTGTATGTCTTTCTCAGCAAAATCAATGGCGCAGTGTCCTAATATGAGATACCTTAGTGTTCAGGCTCTTTGACTTTTCTGCTCTTCGAAAAAGAAAAAATACCAGTGTTACTGCTGTTGCTCTAAAGTAGTGATTATAAGCGATGCTATAAACTGCAGGGGTGTGCAACGTGCGGCCCGCGGACCAAATGCGGCCCGCGAAGAAAAATTATGTGGCCCGCGAAGATGTGCCAATTTTGAATTGTGTGCGGCCCGCGAAACGTGTTTATAATTTAGTTTAGTCTGGTACGTGTGAACAATTCATTGTGGAGTGGATTATTGTAAATTTTGCACCTTCTGTTAGCCATTTTAGAAGTCTCCCACCGGCCACCGCTAATCCATTGTATTTAATTATTTGGAACGTAAAAATGTATGGTCACATAAAAGGCATTATGAACAAAGTACGACTTTGGAAAGCTCACGTACAGACAGGAAATCTTTTCCACTTTCCAACTTTAAGAGGCTATGGAATGCATCCTAAGAAGAAAACTGAATTTGCTGACCAACTTGAAAAATTGTTGTATGAATTTTTGGCTCGTTTCAAGGACTTCAAATCTCATGAACATTTGTTTGGTATATTTGCTTCGCTATTCAACACAGACATTAACAAAGCACCAGAAGTGATAACTTGAACTGATTGATCTTCAAGAGAAAACGGATTTGAAAGCAAAGTAGCCTATTTAAAAATGAATCTTGGCGATTTTTACCGAAAACATTTCAACTAAGATAACTTTCCACATTTGAAAAATCCATGGCTTCAAAAATGGCACTGTTTGGCTCAACATATTTGTGCGAACATTTTTTTCTAAAACGGGCGTCATGAAATCTTCCTATTGATCGGTTCTGACAGATGAACACTTGGAAAATGGACTTCGAGTTGCGATCACTTCCATTAAAGTAAATTTGGAAAACGCCGTCGGGAAAAGAAGCCAGCTGCAAACTTCTCACTGAGCTCGTTTAAAGACGGTGTGACAATAAATTTGAATAGCAGTTTTCTTCAGAAATTTATGCGTCCTAACTTATTATTTTTGGAAGGAGATAACCCCTAATATAAAAATAATATGAATAACAAAAACACTACTCTTTTGTGCCTGCAACTAATAGAAATCATATGTTGAATAAACGTGCGGCCCGCGGTTTCACCCAGTTATTCATATCTGGCCTTCCTGTAATAAAGGTTGCACACCCCTGCTATAAAGCATCGCTTATAATCACTAATTATTTTCAGTACGGTATGTAGCTAAAATGAATTAGACCGAGTTGAATGAAACATCAGGGACCTGGATTCGTAAAATTATCTATTGAGCAAATTACAAATCTTTGCATATAAAATGTCCAGATTAATTTTATTCCAGCCCAAAGGTGACGAAGCTCAAAAATCTGTAGAACGTGCCATTGACTTTGGGTATCGCCACATTGACGCCGCGTGGAGTTATCGCAATGAAAATGAGATTGGAAACGCTCTTGCGAATAAGATCAATGAAGGAGAAGTGAAGAGAGAAGATATCTTCCTTACTAGTAAGGTATGAGGATTGCACAAATGCTTTCGCTCCTTTAGCTCTGTGGATAAGCGTCTGACTTTAGATCACGCGACCCTAGTTCGGCTAACAGGGTGTGCGCTTGAGCAACACATTGCAGGACTGCTCTGCATTCAGAGACACCTAATTAGTGGAATCTTTCACAGATAAGAACACTTCAACTATCGAATAGTTTACTCTGTCAATCTCGGTAACCGGCCCTGCGACAAAAGCCTCTACATTTACAAGTTTGCGAAACTGTTTCATTGCATTGATTATTTATTTTTCAGTTATGGTGTACTTTTCACGAGCCTAAAGACGTTCGCAAAGGTTTGACTGACAGCTTGAACAAACTACGAACAGATTATTTGGATTTATATCTTATGCATTTTCCAGTTGGATTTCAAAGCAAGGTAAAATTAAATTCTTTAGTATTCCTACAAAAACAGCAATGAACCAAAAAACAGTAGCCTAGGCTCTAACAACTACTGTAGGCCTACACTGTATATAATAATGATAAAGCTTGAGATGTAGGCTAAACTAGTTTATGATTGAATACAAGGAAATATACAGTTTTTAGCTTATGATTTATTCTTTCAAATTTACATTTTATGGCTAGAAACCCAAGTAGTCCCCTGCATGCAGCCATGACACTTTGAAGTTTCAGAAAAGTTTAATAAATTACCCCAGTTGTTTAAAGAAAATTGTATATTTATAAACACAATAAATTATGGTTTAGGATGATTCCAGTTCTGGCAGTCCATTTTCTGACACAGATTACGTCGACACATGGAAGGTGAGAGAATGATTGTCTTCTGGCACAATTTGGAGCATATGAGCCTCCTTAACTACAACTAACCAACAAAATTAGCATTTGGAAGAAACGTTACCAAAAATACAGTACGGTCGTCAGTGTCAGTACGGTGCGACAAGTCAGCAAATGAGATTGACTTGCTCAGTTAGAACTTTCTTGGTCATCGCTTGTTAAACTGATTTTGCTGACTTGTGGCATGTCACAAAAGCTAAAGTGGGCAGAACTCAGCGATTCGCATTGTAAATTGTTCGTGTTTTTGAAAGGCGTGTAACAATACATTACACGTAGAACGTGTTTTCTATAACGACGTTGAAATGGCCTTGTAAATGAATGATATCATTCGTTCTCAAGGCCATTTTGACGTCACAATTGCTTTAGTTTAAGACAAAAGTAGCAGGAGAAGTAGCGGTAGCGCGCGCGAGTTTATCCCGAATAGCGGTAGCAAGTAGCGCGCTACTTTTATCGATTGGTAGCGGTAGCGCACGCGTGTTTATCCCGAGTAGCGATAGCAGGTTGCGCGCTACTTTTAAAGTAGCGGATGCCTACCTCTGGAAAGCTGTAGGCTACACAAAGCACCGACAATGTTGTTGCAGTGCTAAGCACTACCACGCGTTTACACCCAACAAGTGAAGACTACTGTGCACTGTAAGCTACAGCCATGATAGCCTACAGCATTTTACAGAAAAATAAA
Organism: Aplidium turbinatum; assembly: GCF_918807975.1. NCBI lineage: Eukaryota > Metazoa > Chordata > Ascidiacea > Aplousobranchia > Polyclinidae > Aplidium > Aplidium turbinatum. The sequence goes on along the minus strand of NC_137484.1, from coordinate 18,540,601 downwards.
TTATGGCTTGTCTTGCTGTGTGCATTGTTTCCCAGCGAGAGCCTGTGAGGCGCCACTAAAACGCTACGCCATTTGACAAATACTTGTCTAAGCTGATCTAATTATTTATTCCACAGGCCATGGAGTCCCTGCAGAAAGAGGGTTTAGTTCGAAGTATCGGTGTTTCAAATTTCAACGAGTACCAAATCAATCGTATCCTCAAAGAAGCAACCATTGTTCCAGCTGTCAATCAAATAGAAAACCATCCTTATTTGATGCAGAATGGTCTTGTGGAGTTTTGCCAAAGCAAAGGAATTGCTATCACAGCATACAGCCCACTGGGATGCAGAGATTTTCCGTAAGCTCGTGTGTAATGACTAGCCTATACTATAGTTTTTTGTTTTTTTTTGAATAAAAACTCATGAATTCTTTAGCCCTACTGTAGCTCAAGTACTGGTAGCGGGTGGCGCGCGCTACTTTAGCTCGATTAGCGGTAGCGGGTAGCGCTCGCTAGTTTTAGAATAGCCGATACCCACCTCTGGCTACACCTCTGGCTGAAACAATATCAGATCTATGGCCCTACCTAAGGGTCATGTTTCTTTTAGAAAATTGAGAACAATATATTTTACGACAAAACAAGGCAAAGCTTTTGACATTTTCTGGTTACACTTCCACCAGACCTCTCAAAACGCAAGATGGCGTCTTTCAGGCTATTGTTTTTTGGTAATCTTAAATTACATGGAATGCTTTTTCAGAAACAAAGTTTTAGAGTTCCAATTGATTTTTTTGTAGTAGCAGTAGACAAAGTAGATCGCTATATTGTCATGTGGCGTGTTAATTTAATTGAGACGGCCTTTGTAAAATTCACAATCAAACAGTCCTATACTATGAAGTTTACAATTATTTGCTACATTTGGCTTGGAAACTGGCATACATCGGTGTAACAGGTTATGCGTCAATTCAAAGCCGATAATTCAAAGCGGTCAATTCAAACCCAATAAGCCCGATAATTTATTTACAATAAAGATAATAACCTTAACACTAATACTAACCCTAACCTTAACCCTTCATCTTTGAATCCTCGGCTTTGAATTGTCGGCTTTGAATTATCTGCTTTGAATTGTCGTGATACCGGTAGCCTTTAACATCCTCTTCTTAGGCTACTGTCGTAAAAGTTTATAACCTAATATGCACCAATTCCACTGTGGATTAAGAAGTAATAGCAACCATAAAACTAAGTGCTTTTTTATAGTGGTAAATTGAAAAAGGTGCTCATGGAAGATTCAAAAGTGATAGAAGTTGCAAGAAGATTGGACAAAACTGTCGCGCAAGTTTTGTTGAGATTTCAAATACAGCGCAATGTAATAGTCATTCCGAAAAGTGTTACTCCAAACCATATGAAGTGTAATCTTCAGGTATAATCTAAGTTACAAGTTATGCTTCACAAAATCTTAAACAATTACAGCAGGTTTAATAACTCATAGCCGTAGGAGATAGAGGGTACGGGGGCAGTCGCTCCCCCGCGTTGCAAATTTAGGCAAAAATGTCCAGTTATTTTAGTAGGGTCAAAATAGGAAATATATGGGCTAACGCAAAAAAAATTGCAAGAAAACGTTTTATTGGTTTTTCCTTTGGCTTAACCTCAACAGAACAACATATTAAAAGTTTTCCAAGATTTGAGCATCACAAAGTCTGAAATATGACGTCACAAAAAGTGGCCTATTGCAGGTAAAAAATCTCTCTGGACTGTCAATTGTGAACGGACATAGCCGTTTATCCATAATTTGTTGACAATGAATTCATAAAATAAGTGTCTAGTGTTGTTATTTTTCCATTATAATAAAATATAGATAAATTTTGCTTGTGTTACAACTAATATTATGACGTCATTATTATGTCATCATGCCTGTAAGAGATAGCCGCCTCTCAGCAAGCAGTTTCACTGAGCGATTGTTACTAGGGTAGACTGAAAAAAAAAAATTTTCTAAAAAAATCAAAAAAAACCTTGGCAAATGGCCTAAAACTGGTTTGGGGGTGTTGCCCGCTAAACTGGCCGAGCCCGGGGCCGATAAAGGTCACGGAAAGGTCAAATTTCATAAAATTGCCGTAACTTTTGAACCAATTATAATAGAAAGGTGAAACTGGTCTTAAAAGATGCAGAAGGGCCAAGTTTCTATCTGTTGTAAGAGAAAAGTCTTATCTATCTTCTTTAGAAGTAGAAATATTTAAAAAAAAATTGCTTTTTAGAGGTCTGAGGCACTAAAATATGAAACAAAACTTGTAATTTAGTGAAGTTAAACAAGACAGGTAGCTACACTGTGCAAATGTGAAATTATATAATGCTATAGAACAGCGTTTCTCAAAGTGGGCGAAATCGCCCCCCTGGGGGCGATTTTGAACGCCAGGGGGGCGAAAAAATCAAAGGGGGCGATCGGGAGGCGAAAACACTCGAAGGGGGCGAATTTATCAAACCACCAATAACAGTCCAACGCGCTAACAAATGTCCAACGCGCAAACCATTTACTGCAAATAAATGATTCCACCTTGACCGACAATGTATCGCTGCTGCTTGCGTTTTGTTCATAATATTAATATGAGAACAAGAAGAAATGATTTTTGCGCTCAGTCTTCTTACAGATATTCGGGCATCAAGCATCTTTAATGCAGTGAAAAACTTCTACGAAGAGAAGGGGATTCCACTGAAGAACATTTTACAATGCGCAACTGATGGTGCTCCGGCAATGGTTGGAAAGCATCGAGGGTTCATTGCACTGATGAAAAGAGCAATTCCTGGACTTATTGTAATGCATTGTGTAATTCACCGTGAGCATTTGGTTGCCCGTAATCTCAGTCCTGAACTGCATGAATCACTGATTATTGGGATAAAATGCGTCAACAAGATAAAAGCGCAGGTCAAAATGTCTCAGTTTCCCAATTTGATGGAAATTATTACTCAGTTTCCCAATTTGAGCGAGAATGTTATTACAGAAGAACAACGGCAAAAATACTGCTCACATTTAGACATGCTTCATAAAGACATGAAACTTCGCTTTCCAGATGTCGTGGACCTCCATGTTCCAAACTGGGTGGTACAACCATTTTCTACCGAACCTACAGACATACTGTAGAAGTGGAACTTCAAGAGCAGTTCATTGATGTGCAAACAGATGATGAGTCAAGAGTGAAATTCAGAAATGATCGATAGATACGATTTGTTTTGTGCCAGGTTGCTGGCAAATATGAGCTTCTCTGGATAGAAGCTAGAAAAATGTGGATTTTGTCGTTTCCTCCTTCATATCTGGTTGAAAAGGGGTTTTCGGCTGTGGCATTGATGCTTTCAAAGCAACGACATGCTTGCTAGTTCATAAACGGGATGATCTTCGACTCTATCTTACGAAGATGTCGCGAAACATTTCAAAACTTTGTAAAAGTCGCCAAGCTCATCCATCCCATTGAACATTATTATGTATTCATGTTACTGTCAATTTCGTTGATTAAATTCCTAAAACTAAATTTGTCTATCACTCTATTATCAATGTTAATTTTACTTTACAGAATTAGGGGGGCAAAATTTTATTTTAATAACGAAAAGGGGGCGATGGACTAAAAAAGTTTGAGAAACACTGCTATAGAAGATTAGCTATTAAGGAATGATGAAAACAATGCACAGTAGGCGTGAACATTCAGGTCAATCATCTGTTCTCTTCCTACCAATGATCGATATGTACCCCGGCGACAAAACATGTATTCTAGCCACACTTGACTTCATCTGTAAGCTCGCAACAAGGCACAACATTCCACCTGTTATAACTTTTGATCAGCCATTGTTTTGGAAGGCTTCTGAAATTGTTAATGAAGTTGAAGGCTCAAGTCCACTAAAAGATATTGTCTTGTTACTTGATAGTTTCCATACACTCATGAATCTGTTGGGTACCATCGGGACATTGATGGAGGGAAGTGGACTGAAGGAAGTCCTAGAAACAATCTATGGCGAGAATGCTGTGGTTCACATGATGAAGGAAAAGGCTGTGCAGCGTGCGCTTTGAGGACATCTCCTAGTAGACCAGTGTCTCAATGTGACCCAGAGTTTGCGATTTACCTGCTTGAACTTGAGCAATTATACAGTCAAACTGAGGAAGGTGTTATAGATGTCGCCACATTATCCAGATCAGCGTGCATGGATATGCTTGCTTGTTCAGTTGCCACAAAGAAATGCGAGTTGTCTGAAACTTCGAAAACTAGCAAGCTTTGGTTGAACTATCAGCGGATGTTGGGAATTGTCCGAGAACTTATCAAGGCCGATCGCATTGGATCATGGGAAATGCATCTTCATGCCGTATCCGACTGTCTGCCAATATTTGCTGCCGTGGGTCACCCAAATTATCTGAAGTCAGCTTACCTATATCTCCAAACGATTACTGTCTTAGAGATTGAACACCTTGATGTGATTCAGATGTTCATGCAAGGATACCGTGTCATTCGGCGAAATGACAAATTGTGGGCTGGACTAGGTTGCGACTTACGAACTATGCCTACTTACGGAACTAAGCAATACGGAACTATGCCGCTTCTGTGGAAGATGCTGTTCTTCGGACTGCACCAAAGACAGAGCACTACGTCCTAGATGGGGGGTTCTCTTTTACATCGACTGAAATGGACAGAAGGATGCACATATAGCTCAATTGTGGATGATTACGCATCTTTCACAACTGGGTTGTATGGTAAAGCAACTGTCGTTTGCGATGGATATGGAGGGCCCAGTACAAAGGATAACACACACCAAAAACGGAAGACATCTGCTGCTTGAAAGGTCAATGTGACCGAATCTACCACATTAGTTGGGGAGAAGCAAGACTTCCTGTCAAATGATGCCAACAAGCAGTCACTCGTTGATATGATAGCAACTCGACTAAAATAGTGTGACTGTTGTGTTGTGAAAGCAGAAAGGGATGCAAATGTAGACATAGTACGAGCAACGGTGGATTCATCTAAACAGAGAATCACCATGCTCATTGGAGAGGATACAGATCTCCTCATTCTGCTTCTCTACTATGGTGATGTAGACTGTAAAGATCTGCACTTCCGATCAGACAAGGGGAAGCCAACTATCTACAACATCAGAGTTCTGAAAGATTTACTTGAGAATCAGGTCTGCACTGACCTGTTGTTTGTTCATGCATTTACAGGCTGTGGTACATCTTCCAGAATCTTTGAGGTTGGAAAAAAATCAGTGTTTCAAAAAGTTATCAAGGGAGACTCTGTATTGCGATCATGCTCAAATATTTTTTGTGGACCACACTCTTCTGAACAAGGTGATGTAGAAAGTGCTGGATGTAAGGCTGTAGTATCATTATTTAATGGGACTATATCTGACTCGCTCGTATCGTTAGGCCTACGTTATGGCTATCTTTGCAAAAAAGTTGTGACATCAAGCACATTTGTTACGCCTGAGCAGTTGCCGCCGACAGAATCTGCATTGAAATACCACTCATTTCGCTGCCACTTGCAAGTGATGGAATGGATGGGCCTAAGTACTCAAATGGATGCTGAAAAATGGGGTTGGAAAATTCAAGGGGATAAGCTATTACCAGTGATGACGGACAAAAACTCTGCTCCTGACATTCTACTAAAAAAAATGGTTCACTGTAATTGTTCAACTGGGTGCAATACACTCAGGTGCAATTGTAAGAAGTCTAAACTTGAGTGTACAAGGGCATGTGGTCTATACCAGGACGGCAACTGTGCAAATATTAACAATGCACCCATTCTAGAAGATACTGATGACTGATTTATAACTCACACCTGATAAGACAGTTTCGTGACTTCTGGGTATATCAAAGTCTTCTTTAAACGTATATTCGGTGATGGAAAAGTGTGAATACACATACGAATGAAGACATTGGCATATTGATGTCATCGGAGATGATCAGGCAAACTGATTAAGTTTTCTGTAAGCCAATCTTTCGCACACGTTGTTTTTTTACAATATCTCCACATATTTTAAAATTGTAAATATTCGTGTAAATAGTTGAAAACGTCATGATGATGTAATAGATGACGTCAAAAGTGAACGTTAGAGTACTGTGTTAACCAGGGGTTCCCAACCTGGGGGCCATGAGCCTTTTTCAAGGGGGCCTTGAAAGCATTTGAAAAATTATAATTTTTTAATTTATTATCTCTAAGTCCACTCCAACACTATATAACAAAAGAAATAAATTAAAAATTAATAAAAATATTAGTACATTTTACCCAAATCTGTGGGTTTTCAACAATGTTACTTCTGAAGACAAAGCATCTGTGTCTTGGATATTCAATATGACATGCGGCTTGCTCTTTCCACCACCAAACCAGCAATTAAGACAATGTCACAGCAAATACAAGCTCAACCATCACATTAACTGCATATGTAATAACTAATTAATGTACTATCATGTTTATTGTGTGTTGTATTTATATTATTTGATCATTCTAACTACCGGTTACTGTATAAACAAGTTTTTTAATTAAAATGACGTTTCTTAATTTTTTCAAAAGGTTGATAAAAATAGGGGGGCCATTGATTTTTCAAAATGTTTAAAGGGGGCCACGGTGTAAAAAAGGTTGGGAACCCCTGGTGTTAACTGTTAAGATTACTGGGGTAATGCAGTTTATGGTTAAATTTGCCATTTTCATCGGTTAAGAATCAGTGTTTTTTTGGATTTGGTATACAGTATATACGAGTATTTCGATAAAATGGCGGCCATCTTGAATTACGTAATATTTAGACCCTTTGTGACGCTTGAATTTTGGAAAACTTTTTGTATGTTGTTCTTTGATCTGAAAACTATTGGAAAACATCAAAAAACATTTTCTTGCAATTTTTTTGGGGTTGGTCAGCATAATGACCCTACTATTTGGGAAAATCAATCTTACCATGACGTTTCGACGTCTCACCAGTTTAGAAACTTTACACAATTGTTATAATTTATGAGATACATTAATATTTTCCAATGAATGTAAAATGTATTATCGGTTTTGGAAACTATTACATGTGGTATCGCAATCTGGGCAAAATAAGATAAGTTTCGATTTCACCACTGCAAAAAGGAATTGTAAAAAAACACAATTGGCAAACAGAGGTAGGCTTACTATTACTGATATTCACTGATAAGTAGGCTGCATTTTTTCACAGTGAGGCTAAGATTTAAAAGCTAGCTGGGTACTATTAACTTTATGGCGTTTTTTTTAAATATCCTACTAAAGTATAGTTGTTTGTAAAAATTATTTGGGGAAGAATGTCTAGTTATTGGGACAAATCAATATTATTCTTAACATGGGTTTTCAACATTCTACCAGTTTCGTAACTATTATAGTGTTGCATATTTTTATATAAAAAACATTAATAATAATAATAATGTTAGTTTTTAAATAGCGCTGTATCCATCGCAGAATGCGTTGCTCCACAGCGCTTTACAAAGCAGACAGTGTCAAAGCAGTTACAAAGCAGCAGACATTAACTTTTTTCTTAAAATGTAAAATGTAGCATCAACAATTTTGAAAAATTTTGTAGCCTATTTGGTATTAAAATTTTGGAAGAATGTTGAGTTTCGATTTAATAATTGCAAAAAATAAATGTAAAATAATGCATTTGGGGAGATGAGGTAAGCTTATTACAGATATTCATTAGAATATACACACTAGATTACATTTCCGCATGAATAGAATTTTAAAAACCTGTTCTGGTAAACTTATAATGCTTTTTATTTTTTCTTTATATCCTATACTAATGTAGTTGTTTGTAAAAATATTTGGGCAAAAGTATTCAGTTATTAGATAAACCAATCTTACTATAAGTTATGCTATGCTCAAAAAACTTAACTTAAATACTGCAAAGATAGCTTACCATTTTTAGATATGGCCAAACAAGTTACGCATTTATTATAAACTTTAAAAATCAACAGCCGTGAGGCCACACATAGGCTATGCACCGCTCTTGCGAGCATTTGATTCCGGCAACTAACTATATAGGCCTGCACTAAGTGAAAAAGTATATTAGCTTAAATGAAAACAATTTGTGAATTCTTTGACATTTGATTTCATGTTTTTGTAGGCTACGATTTTACTGTTTTCTCTATAGAAGTTTTTTTGTATAAACTGCTGTTTGTCTTTGCCAGTCCTCCGGTTGATATGCTCAGCTATTTACTATCTATGCCACAGTATTCGATCAACAAAAATCCAATACAAAGACACGTGTCATCTTGTTTTGTTGGTTATGCGGTCTGTATTCCTTGCAAGGATTGAGTTTGAAGTTATTACCTGGAAGTTTCTTTTTTTTTTTAGTGCTTGCGATTTGAATCGCTGCTTTATTATGAAGTAGGAATGTCTGTGTAATGATCTTCTGAAAGAACATAGACTATGATTTTATTGTAATATGATATCAAATATTTGTGATATTAAAAGTATTTTTGTTGAATGGTGCAAATTTGATGCACATAGCATGATAAACTGTTAAAGTCTTTTCAGGCTGTAGGGTTTGAAGTAGCATGAATTAAGTAATGCTACTGGCTTGATAAGTAGGCCTGCACAAGTTGTCATTTTAGTTTTTCTCGATGCAAATTTACAAATATTGAGTCTTTGGACTATCGTTATATTAAAAAGATTGAGCTACTTTTGGTCTAGCATTTTATTGAAATTGGGCTGGAGATTTTTGAATAATCTGGTGACATGGATATTCAGCAATTGTTATCGAGTTATTGCTGAAATCTCAGTTCAAATTGTTGTTGAATCCAGTGAGGTTTAATATATATATTTTTTTGTGATACTCAAGAATATTTCAATTTGATGGTTTATTTCGGACACAGACATGTCTGTGTACCGTATGTAGATTAAAGTTAATTCAGCTTTGTTTTGCTGTTGTACTTTTTGTTGCCTTGTTTTCGTACACTGCCAAGTTGATGACTGTAGAGTTGTTAGACATCGCTACCTCAAAGATTGTGAGTGATTTTGCGTTTTTGAAAAAATATATGCAAAGACAAACTAAGTTTGGGAAAATTTTGTTCGTCTCTCCAAAATGTTTTACTCTCCTACGGCTATGGGCTAACTGATCAATCTAACACCTTCAAAGGAGAAAATCTGATTGGAAATTGACAAATTCAGATTTTATAGCAGAAACAAAATAAGGTCTGTGACTCACAATTGCTTTTACAGTAACCTACGTTTCCCGTCTAATATGGAAGGGGTCTATTTCAATCTTTCCTGTTGTGTAGCCTGTACTTTTTTCCAGGTGTTTGACTTTAAACTAAGTGACTCAGACATGAAAACACTGGAGGGATTGGATGAAAATCTGCGGCTTCTTCCTTGGTAACTTAAAACCCTTTTTTCTGTCTTCATTACGTCTAGGCTACTGGTAGGCCATAACATAAACAAACGGATACAATACTTTCAAACATTTTCAACACGTCGTTTGAAAAAGTCCAATACGGTAATACGCTAATTACAAGAACACGAATAGGCCTACCATAATTTGCCTACATCTGCAATAGCCTCCCTAAAAAAAAGTTTGATTTGAAACCCTGCTATATGCATTATGCAATGGACGCCTAAAACGAAGTTTTGCCTCAAATTCAATATTTTTTCCAATCAACTCTGTAACTGCTGTAAATAAAGATTTTATTGGCGTTAGCCTACACGTCGTAATAAATAACTTTATTTTATATTTCAGCCATGATCTTGTCACTGGATTCGCTATTTCAGATCACAAATACTATCCCTTCAAAGAAAACTACACCGAATAACATCAAAGACTGTATTAGAAATAATATGTTGCATATTACAACTTTACAACAAAGCATTTTGACAAGATTGCTCTTATCATAAAAGTTAAATGAAAAGACAGACCTAGGCTGATACGTAAAAGGAATGATGATGACAATAAGATCGTTCTTAATATGTTACATACAGTTTATAATGTGCTTTTAAAATTATAAAGAATGGCAGTTTATAGATGTATAATAATTTTAATTTATTACCCTAGGAACAGAGGTTTTATTCCACAAAAGTTGAAAATAGGTACCTAAGTTTCTTCCACTTTTACAACCCACCAGCTGCCACTGCTTGTTTTAATTAAATGCAGTTTTCAAACATACGTTGGTTTGGTGTAGTTTTAAATTTTTATCGGGCTAAAAAAGCCTTGATAGGTTATTCCTGGTAGTTTCGCATAGGTATTGTAGAGGCTTTTAATGCATAGTCGATTACCGAGATTGGCAGAGTGAAGTTTCTGATTATCGAAGTGTTGTTGCCATGAAATTCTTCCATCCATTAGGTAGTCCTTAGAATGCGTTGCTCAAGCGCACACCCCGAGAATCGAACCTGCGCCACTTCATCTTGAAGCTTCTTCGTTCCAGAAGTCACGCGTTTGCCAACTGAGCTATCGGGTCGAAGAAGAATCGACAAAATACTCTAAGTTACAAGCACGACACTGTCAGTGCTGTTTGAGGTGGATATATCATCAGCAGAACTGTCCGTTGAAGTTGTTGGGGGAAGACTTGGTTCAAAAGTCGATGAACACTAAAAAAACAATTTATGCCAGCCAGAGAGGCATTTGGTTTTTGCCGAGAAACACGATGAATGCACAACTCCACAATAGCAAAAGATTTGCCTTGTTCAGACAAAATTATTGTGCAGAAGTTCATTGCATACAATGAGCATGAGTAGGCCTATGTTTGTGGACTCTCAAAAAAATTTCCCGAATTCTACACCACACAAACTATGAAACAGCCCCCCTACAACGCTATCGTAGCCTAATTATTTATTGGAGCAACTAGCATGACTGGGTGAACGGAACAGGTGGATTATTTTTGCTACCCCCTGAAAAAAAAATCATGAAATGCCAGAAGAATGTCTGATTTTTCAAAAGACGAGTTAGAACTATTAATGGCCTTTTGTAAATGCCCAGTTTTCACAAGACTTTAGGCTACCGTTACATATCACCGACGGCGACATATGTCATGTTATCTCGGTGACAACGCCTATACACGATGGAACAGTATGCCATCGCTCCGAGATTGTAATTCTTTTCAACCATAAACAATCATACCGTAGCTCAGCAATAATACGACATTTAACCAGGGCCGGATTAAGGGTTTATGGGGCCCTGGGCTGAGCTGAAAGTGGGGGCCATTATCAAGTGACATTTTTCGCTAAAAAGTAATGGTGGAGTGGGGCTACGACACGGGCCCAGTTGCATGTATCTGTGGCACCGAGCCCCAAACAGCGGACCAGTGGCGTAGCCAGAAAAAAATTTTGGGGGGGGCCAAATATTTGATGATTTGAAGAGAACAACAAAGTGTTTAATTTAAAGCCATCGCCACTTGATGTGCAGTGGCGTATCCTGGTGGGTTGAAGCAATAAAAGTGGTAGGGGAGGTTAGAGCGTGCCGAAGACACGCGTATTCTGGGGGGGTCCGGGGGCATGCTCCCCTGGAAAAATTTTGAAAAATTACACTCAAATAATGAATTATAGCGCTTTCTGAAAACACTTTTAGGGTAATATTTGTATGAAATTTATTAGCAGATAAACAGCTAATAACTTAATAAAGATAGCCTAGCTCTTACACACGAACGGGCAAAAACTGCGGCTAAAATTAGAGAACACCAAAAACTCAGCTACACAAAAACTCAATAACTACCGTACACAAAAACCCAACAGAGTAAGCCATTCTGAAATTGCTTCCACAAATTAGTTCAAAGAAACGTAAATCGCGTAAATTTTGCGCGATTTACGATTTACAAAATTTATTGGTGTCTTTCTGTGTGTCTAAAACAAGTCCTTGGGGGTGTTAATAGCCAGTTAAATGGTTAACAGCCAGTTAAATGTCTTGCAAAACGATACAAATTTTTACAAACTTTATTATATTTTCAACAAAGGGCTCAACTTTGGAATCCAAACTTGGAAAATTTGGGGGGGCATGGCCTCTTTCGCCCCCCTGGCTACGCCTATGCAGCGGATCACCTTCTTGTTTGCCCTTGGCTTGCCACCCGGTGCAGTAGGTGGGACCTGTCAGTGTATATACTTCGTTGCGGAAGAATGTGTCAATCTGTGGTGTATCAACGAACTTTAGAAGACTCGATAGAAGAAAAACTGCATCATTATTCATATCTATCTGACCATCTTGTATCAGATAGGCTAAATGTCTTCAAAACAGGCAAACCATCTAGGAATTTTCGATGGACTTGCCAACGATGAGTAGGCTAGACGAGACGAGCCATGAGTAAAGGCTTTGCAACAATTCAAAAAGCTCAGCGGCAGAACGGCATGTTTCTACAGGACATTTAGGCTATCGATTAAATTAAGTGAATGTGCTGTGCAAGGGACATAATGAGCTACACTACATTTCTCGCGCAGTATAGAGCTTGAAGACGGTTATACTTGCCACTCATATTAGCAGCATTGTCATAACTTTGACCCGTAATCCGTACCATTTTCGGATATAAAAGTATCAAATAAATATGTTTTTTGTTAAAAAAAACGAAGAAAAATGGAATAACTGGGGTTGGGCAGGGGTGCTGCAGCACCGCAGCACATATGGGTGAGCCGCCCTTGCTTGTTTGAGATACAAATTAAAGCAGTAATCTCCAGCTGTGTAATTAAAAAAATTAGTAGATTTTTTTCTTTGAAGTGGGGGCCCCCAAAAGTGGGGGCCCTGGGCTTCAGCCCAGTCCGCCCCCCCCTTAATTCGGCACTGCATTTAACATTGTAACACAAAAATATAATAAAGCGAATGTTTTCGACTATAACATACATATAGTCTAGCCTTGTCAAGATTATAAAAGAAAAAATAATTATAGGCCTACAATGCATAAAAAAAAATACCAGAGAAATCTATAACATCAAAAATGTTGTTTAATCTATTAAAAGACTGCCTATCCTGCTCACATACAAAATGACTTCACAGCACAACGGATCAAGTAGAGAATGAAGTTCAGAAGTACCCACGAAGATGGACTAAAGTACGGTACCGTAGCCTACAAATGAGATATTTACACAAAACAAAAGCACAATGAGTGAAGGGCCGGATTAAGGTTTTCATGGACCTGGGGCTATTGGTAATCTGAGGCCTATATTTCATTCCCCTCATTGTACCAATCAGAATTAAAATGAAATAACAAAAATTATACCCGAAGTACAGTATTTACATATTAAACTCATTCAAATGACATGTTTTCTGGATTTAAACAAAGCAAAGCTGTTAATAACATCATCGGTGTCTATTTTTTTCCAAAATTTTGTTTTCAATGCAGAGTAGAGCAAAGGAATGCAATCTTTTCTGGTCCATGGATGAACGCAGTTGATTCTTTACTCTTTTAAGCACTGAAAATGAGCGCTCACCTGAACAATTAGAAATCATCAGACAAAGATACATTCTTAGTAGCCTACAACAAATACGTTAGGACATGCATAGCCTACATAAACTCATTTTCATTGATGAATCTAAACATTCGAGTTTTTTTGCTGCATTCGCTGTTAAAATAGTGTTGTTTAAGCAGTGCAGAAAAATGAATCATCTCTTCAGGCAGTGATTCTTCCAGAATCTAGATCATCTGGATAATAGTGAAGCAATGTGTTAGCACTCTCTTCAATTTTACAGTTAGACATGGTGTTTAATTCCGCCAGAAACGAAAATCTTATTTGAAGACGATCGTATGCTGCGATGCGGGATTTCATACACAAAACAATTTGGTCAATGATTGGCAGATATGAGTCTACTTTGAATCTGCACGATGGATCAAGTGATGTGTTTTCAGATCCACCTTTGCTATCCAAGCATACTTTTCTTCTCTTCCTTCTTGAAATTTCTTCATTCAATATAATGATGATAGCCATTTAATACTCCCCCCCAGGATTACTCAATTAATCTTAACAAAGGTCCAGTTTGACAAGTTGTATATTTTTAGCGGTCCGGTGAACAAGTTATTTCACACGCAACCACGAAAGCTAAACTATTTTATCAAACCACTTTCTTAGGTAAAATGTAACTCGAATTACATTTCTGAGGAAGTATTGGAGAGGTTGGGAGTCGAAGACCCCAGCAATTAGGATAATCACAGTAGAAATTGCTTCCTTCCAGTAGAAATATGTTTAAAAAAGCCCTGAAACGTGGCAAAGAGGGTATTCTTCCAAAAACTCAAGGTCCACCATCAACCCCCAGAAGGTCCGGATTCAGACCGCGGTCCGCCAGTTGAGTAGCCCTGCTCTACCCTTTTCTTTGAGCTTTTGAAATTGGGATCTAAATTTTTGAACAAAGTCATGTAGACCCTGAAGCAGATTTGTTGCCTTATTCAAAGTAATTTTGCTATCCTGGAGCGCCCGACTAGTTTTATAAAACCGTTCCATTATGCAAGACCATAACTCAATTAAAATAACGGTTTCAAGCTTTTCCATTGACAAGATAAACCCCTTGGCTGTTTCTTTAGTCTGTGATTGTTCGTCATTGTCATCAGACATTGCTTTCAAGACTTGAAGAACTGCTTGATAACTTTTTCTTGGCGCATGTAGGCCTATAACGTCATATCGTGTGCCTCCCAACGTGTATCAGACGAAGGCTTAATTGTTGGCAAATGAGTTAAGAACCACTGGTTTACACAGTTAGCGTTCGTTCTATGATATTCGTCCTTTATTTTTTCGATCCTGATAATAAGCATGTCAGTTGCTCTTAGTAAGTTGTTATAGGTGGGCCTATTTTTTTGGTGGGCCTGGGGCTGCAGCCCCATCAGCCCCCGCCTTAATCCGGCCCTGAGTCTAGCCTTGTCAAGATTATAAAAGAAAAAATAATTATAGGCCTACAATGCATAAAAAAAAATACCAGAGAAATCTATAACATCAAAAATGTTGTTTAATCTATTAAAAGACTGCCTATCCTGCTCACATACAAAATGACTTCACAGCACAACGGATCAAGTAGAGAATGAAGTTCAGAAGTACCCACGAAGATGGACTAAAGTACGGTACCGTAGCCTACAAATGAGATATTTACACAAAACAAAAGCACAATGAGTGAAACACATAAACACTCGTGACAATTTAATCCAAGACGGTTAAGAGAGAGAGGAGGCTCCGCCAGCAAACAATTGCTTGTTAAGACTTGGGTTGGAAGATTTAATAATTAGTGCCTCGTGAATCTTTGTGTCGAACTCGGACAAACAATTACAAACAATCTCGAAATAATTCAATGAACGTTTATTACTGACATACGATCGGCAGTTTCAAACATGGTCTGTAATTACATTGCTTTTTACAGTGTAAAGACCATATTCGAAACTGCCAATCGTGTTTATAGGCTGGACATTCAGGTGAAAGTTAAAAATTTCATGGAAACAAGAAATCACTAATAATGAAATATTATTCAAATTCAATTCAAGCCAAATTCTCTTACAAATAAATAGTCAAAAGAAGAATATTGAAGTAGCCTATTTCGGACATACAAGAAGGCAAAACTCCTTGAAAAAATCATTAATAGAAGGAAAGATAACAAGGGTAAAAGAAACAAAGCTTTTTCTATGCCACCGGACAGCACCATTTCACAGGAATATTCATACTCACATTTTTGTTGAAAATGCTCTCAGAATGCACCAATTTTAAAGTAATTTTTTCAAATTGAAAAAAAAAACGCCGCTGGGTGTCGTCTTAGGCAGACACGTTGTCAGGCTTCGTCTGCCGGCCGTCAAAACCCCCCTTTTCAAAATTCCTGGCTACGTCATTGTTTCACAGTAGGCTACCGCTGAGTAGGCCTCCTTTTTGAGCGAGTTTGCAATGATAGCAGGCTCGAAGTCTTACAAACCTCTGGCAACCCTTTTTTCTGCAATTTGGAAAGTTTGCATTTTGCAAACAGTAATTCTACAAATTGCCGCAATGCCGCTCTGTCTTTGCTGCAGCCGCAGCGTCGCACATGAGAAGCTCTACTCATGTACTTCTAGAGCTAGACTACATGGTAGTCTAGAACAGGGGTCCGCAAATACTGGGTCGCGACCCAAATTTGGGTCGCGAGACCATTCACACTGGGTCGCAAAACGGTTTAAAATTACCATAAATATAACTTGTATGACAAAAATAAATACAATCATATAGTCTTTGATGTGCTGAGTTCCGTACAATTTGGTAGGCTACAAGAAAATTTATACTTTCGATTGTAGTACAGTAGTTAAGCCCACGGTTATACATATAGCCTGGAAGACAGCTTGAGCCAGGGCATGAAAACTCTCTCAGCTTAGGCCATCTCCAGAACTGGCGACTGAAACTTAGCGAAGACAAAACTTTGGCGGCAGCTTTCCACCTATAGCCTACAGTCGGGAAGTTGATCGTGAGCTACATGTTCAGAACAATGGAAAACCTCTGACCTTCTGCCCCGAACCAGAATATCTTGGGGTGACACTAGACAGATCGTACACATACCGCCACCATTTGGTGTCACTGCGCAAGAAAATGACATTCCACGCTGCACTACTCAAGCGCCTGGCAGGCCACAGCTGGGGGGCGAGGGCTGACACTTTGCGTATAGCAGCCTTAGCCCTTGTCTACTCTTCAGCAGAGTACTGTGCACCTGTTTGGTGCTGCAGTGATCACTGCCATAACATCGGCACTGCCATAAACAGCGCGCACAGTTACCGGATGCATGCGTCCCACATCATTGGATAATTTTGCCATTCTCGCTGGCATCCAACTTTCTGAGCTTCGTCACGAAGAAGCCACTCTGTTTCTTAGCCGACGGGCACTAAAGCCTAACCATCTTCTCCACCACAAGATCTCTGCTTCCCCAAACCAGCACCCCAGTCGACTGAAGTCAAGACAACCATTCGTGCCAGCCGCTCAACTTCTGATCAACGCAGCAGATGAACTTCATCTCTGCGGCTACTTGGGCGGACTATAAATGGAATTCTGAAAGGAAGTCAAGTACCACCGGACTTCATTCGTTCATCCCCAACGCCGACACATGCCCCATCCGCCTGACACTACAAAGACAAGCATGGGTGCGCCTCAACCATCTTCGTACGTGCGTCGGGCTTTTCCGCTCAACCATGCGCCATTGGGGAATTAGCCTCTTCCTCCTCCTGTGAATGTGGTGCCGAGGAACAGACTGCAGACCACATCATCAATAACTGTACCATCTTCAAGCCACCTAACGGAGTGGAAGGTCTGCGTGTCATGGGTGATGAAACTAAATACTGGCTGCTCTCTAATAGCATTCCAGTGTAGTCCGGGAACATCTTGAGTCTGGGCTGGTAAAAGGATAGAGTAGACCCTCGGCCCCAGAGGCTTGCACGACGACGAAGCGCACGGTTAATAGGTTCACCCGCTTATTAAGCCCAATTTGGTCCATTCCGGAATTACTGAAGGTATAGGAGTGGTAGAAAATTGTCTCCCGCAGCCAAAATCGTTCGGTCCCGATGTGGCCTTAATAAGTGGGGACGACCGTATTGGAATTAATATTAATTTGCAAAGTGTTTTGCGCAAAATTATATGCTTCCGAAACGTTTGGGTCGCGAAGACTTCGAACGATTGCTTTTTGGGTCGCACCAAAAAGTATTTGCGGACCCCTGGTCTAGAAGTACATGCTCTACTCCAGCCAAGGTCGCCTGTGAGTTTTTCATGTGATATCCACCATTTTAGTCTAATATCAAGTTACCAACGCTTATTCTGAGCTGTAGTTTATTTCGCTTGAATTCACAGTCTAGCATATAATCTGGTTTTCCACTGTGTTAAAAATGACTGAGCATTCATTAAAGCTTAATTCTGGATTTAACATGCCACTTGTTGGCATTGGAATGTGGAAGGTAAGAATTTGTCATTAAAATTTGTATATCCAGCTTAGAAATAGTTCTCATGACACAAAATACTTAGAAATTTTATGATTGTTGTGAACAGTTTGGCAATTAGGCATATTTAAATATTGATAGTTTCATCAGAGTCTGTTTTATTTCAAATACTAAACTACTAGCTCAGTTGGTTAATGCGTGACTTCTGGAACGAAGAAGCTTCAAGATCAAGCAGCGCTGGTTCGACTCACGGAGTGTGTGCTTGAGCTTGAGCAACGCATTCTAAAGACTGCTCTCCATTCAGCGGCATCTAATGATGGAATAATAGGCTACTCCGGCAACAAGACTTCAACAATCAGAAACTTCACTCTGTCAATCGTCTGTGATTCAAAGTCTCTACAAGTATGTGAAACCGCCAGGATTAAGCTCCGCAAGAAGCTTTCCCAGTCTGAGGATAAAGATTCAATCAATGTAAATAATTCAGTGTCAGTGAACAAAGTGTATGCCAAACACTGCCACATGTTTATCCAGTAACCTCAACTAAAGAAGAAACAAGGCTTAAGTCTGCAAAGACAGCAAGTAAGTTCTGCTGATGTCACCAATCCTGCACCATTAAGCTATGCCCAGAAAGTATCCTCTAATTTGAATCCTGAAGTTTAACTTGCTAGAAGTGTTTTTTATTTAGGCTGCTATTGTTTATCTAATTTTGATTAAAATTTACCAGGTGCCTTTTCCATCGATCTTGTATACATCACACTGTATGCTTATGCCCTGTCTTAGGCTATAGCCTACATTTTTTCGCTAATATGCGGATCATAAATAACCATAATGTGCTTTACATTGTAGCGCACTTATTTTTTAAAACTTGCAATTGAAACGAATAAACTTTTAAACCATGTTGTTTTATGTGAACTCTGGTTTCTGATTTAGCTGGATACCAATTCTGCTCTCTGCTCTCGATACAGTAGAAATCGTGTAATTCGTCAATTTGCTTAACTCGCCGCATTTTTTCTGTCTTGGCAGAATTTCTACCTTCGATGTAGGATACATGTAAGTTGGCAATTATGGTCAATTTACCTAACTATAGTCATCTCTATGTCCAAGACAGGTCTTTTGTTCGGTTAACTGGTTAATTGCAAATTAGTTTTTCCTTCAATCTCAGTGGTCGGTTCAATATTAGCTTGGTTCTCAACTAAAAGCAAAAGCTTCTATCGGAAGGTAGTCCCTTTACATGTCAATTATCAGTAAGACCCAATGACACCGTCAACCAGTCAGAACATGGTTAAATGGCTACCGTCCAACTGTGACCCTTTCTAGCACTCAGTCAGAGAGTTGATCCGCGCTTTGAATTTTGTTTTGAACTGCAGAAGAAAAAGAGTTGTGATATGAGTGGGAATTGAACCCACGTCATCGAAATGTATTCCCAAGCCCTAACTCTCAATGCCACGCTGGCTACGGCGGAACGTTCCCTTTTTATCAGAACTGTTTGCGTTTTTTCTTTGTTCTACCTCTCACTTCTGATTGGTTGAAACGCGTTGCTCAAGCGCACATCCCGAGAGTCGAACTTGCGCCGCGTGGTCTTAAGCCGGGCGCGTAACCATTGAGCTAACACTTTTTTGAAAGTGTGTTCTTCAGCTTCACAACCAGGGCGGATTCAGAACGTAATTTATGGGTGGGCCTATAGGAAATATCTTGGTGGGCCTTCACCAATAATGCTACGGCGGGCCAGCATACAAAAACTTAGTGTTACCGGAGCTTCTATACACAAAGCGGAGTCTCCTAGGCTTCGAGCACGGATGTTGATTGTTAAACCTTGTCGAGGTTAAAGGTTTTATTGATTTGGTTGATTTGATCCATTTGGTTTGGTTCTAAACAAATTTTAGGTCTAGTCTTGGTTTGGTTTTGAATCTTTATCCACGGACTGACAAAGCTTTGAAAGGTTATTCCTGATTCGCATACTTGTAGAGGCTTTTAACGCTGGGCCGATTACCGAGGTTGACAGAGTATAGTTTTCTCGATTGTAAGATTTTTGTTGCCGGGGAATTATTTCATCCACTAAGTGCCTCTAAATGGAGAGTAGTCCTGAAATGCGTTGCTCAAGCGAATACCCCGAGAGCAGAACCAGCGCCGCTTGATCTTAAGTCTAGTGCTCCGGGCGGTTTGGTTAAAACAAAAAAAATATTTTTTATCAAAAGCTTAATTCGAAATGAAGCAAAATCTAAACAAAAATTTTCAGTCGACACAAAATGTTTTGCCACACATTGCCATTGGTGTTTAACACTGGTAAGCCTGAACAAAATTTGACAATCAACGAAAGAAAATGGCATTCGTCTTATGATTCTAGCAATGTAGCTTACCCCTGTGCTCAGGGCCCGATTAACTATAAGGCACACAGGCCTCAGGCCCCCTGGCTTTGGGGGCCCCCATTTTTTTACATTAGTACCGTAGGCGTAGGTAGTGGATGTTATTGTGCCAGTGTGTGCACAGTTGTTATTTTTGAGAAACGATTTCAAGTTGTGTAACAATTGCTAAGCAGAATAATGATCCGAATCGTCGCGCTTTGGCGAAGTTACTGGCTATGCTAGGCAAAAGTTAAGCACTGCTGCTCTGCATCAAAAGCAATTGCCAATAGGGGCCCCTAAACTTAGCTGTGCCTCGGGCCCCCGTGAGCCTTAATCAGGCCCTGCCTGTGCTTATGTTAGCCACTTTAACACAACAAATCTTGTAAGAACCCTAATTCGAGTTAAAAAAGTTGCTTATGTCATCATAATCCAAACTGTCAATGAGTTGTCTTTCAAAAGACAAAGGTGTCAAGTTGCTAAGGCGTGCAGTCAGCATGGATGATCTCAAGCGCGTATGGATCCTGTTTGTTGCGGAGAAAAATCTCTCAACGCTGCAGGACGAGTACGGGACGCGCAACTCCGTTGTTCCTTCAACATTAGAAGGGTCAATTGCCAATTTGACATTTTTTTTTACACTTTACTGCTGGCTTGCTTTCAACTAAAAACCTTAAATTACTTTAAAACCAACTTCACTCTTCTTATGTAACCCATAAAAAGTAAAATATTTTGTAAATTACAAAAAAACGTAACTCTTCTAGTGTCGCGGATAAGCCAAGCGGATGAAGTTTCGCATCCCTATGATCTACAATTCCTAAGGACGAGGAAGGCAGAGGATGGTCCTTAAAACTTTGTTCATGTTTGGGAAAGTGTCATTAGGGTAGCTGTCCAGTAGGCTTACTTCCATTAATGTAGGAAAGCTTTCCCGATCCATTTTCCGTCTGATGTGTTGAATGAATACAGCATGTTCAGCATCTGCGATCTCAATGTCATACAGTGCACACGGACCATTTAGAATGTTTTTTCGCGAAAAGTGGCAGATCCAGGTGCGATAGAGGCCGCTGCTCTCATTAATCCATACGTGTCGTCCATAAAGCGGCAGTTTAACTCCGTTGTCTGCCTGTCAAGAATACAGTTCCACAGCGCCCTTAAATCCTCATTGCTCTTGACAGCCGACGATTTTCCCAGCGTTGTGGTGACAACAGGCTTGTGAAACTTTGAAAGCAGCTTGCGTTCACTTGAAGCATGGATCACGGAATTAGATGATTCAGTGATCCATGCTAGAAGCAACTGTAGCGCCTGAGAGTTTTTTCTCTGACGTCACGCGCTTCGCTTCACTGGCGTCGTCGGATTCTAGAATATTCTAGCATTTAACACATACCGCGAGCTGCTGTTCTCGGACTTCAATCTAGCAATCAATTTTTGTAAGATGCCTAAACCGCATTCCTATTGTACGTCATCGACACGTTGATCTGCCGTTGTGTTTCGTTATATGGTCGTGTGTAGAGCTGGCAATGCTTGCGGCTGCGCCTTCCCAATCAACAATCCCAACCCTTCTTTTAAGAAACGTAAACCAAAACCATGGTTCCACACTGTGTTGCCAGATTGGGCTACTTATCGCAAATTGGGCTACTTTCCATATGTGATTTGCGACAAAAAATTGAGCTTGGCGACTTGCGACTTTTTGGGCTACTTTTAAATTTAGATTGGCGACAATATAACAAGATTGCGACTTTTTTACATTGGAAATTTCTTACTAAAGTAAGTTTCGCTTGCAGTCTACTGACAGTTTATTTGTAGCTTACAAATTTTACAGCGCATTCTCATGTTTCCAAGACGTAGCAAGGGACATGGTTGAGTGAGTTTCTAGTCTATTCTAGCGTTACATTACTCCGTTCTATGTCTTACTGTAGAAGTCAGAACGCAGAAGTGCTTGAAAAGTAGTGTGCTGAAAAAGTAGTGAGAATCTAATACTGTACCCGATAGAGCCTGATGTGAACGTGCCTTACTGTACCGGTAACTCTGTTGCTATTTAGCAGAGTAATTTGTGCAATTTCACTGGGTTTGTTAAGCTGATTTTTCATATGTGTGTTTTTTAGCTGTACATTCAAGAGTATTTGACGGCTTGTATGTTATTAATTAACATTTTTTTTCAGGTTCTTCCACTGACTGGCATGCAGTTTTTACATAGTTTACTAATCAATGTAGTAATAAGTAATATGTATGTTTGTTGAATTTGTGTAATGATGATTGTACACCTTGTCCTTCAGTGAAAAAAAAACCCAACACATGCAGGTGTTCCACTCCACAAATCTTAATTTTTGTTACGATTTTATGAGAAAAATTGGCTTTTTTTATGCTTTTTTATGATCTTTTTGCTTATTTTATGCTGTTTTTATGCTTTTGCACCGGCCACATTATATTGCTTAACTGAAGTTACATTCGCTAAAAAAGTTTGGAAGCAATCCACACTACTGACAAGATACCAGCGACTTAAGGGAGGGATTTCAAGCAATTTTGATTATTAACTAATATACCATAAACAAACGAAACCAAGCAACAACATGGCGTTTATCATGATACACAGGAAAAATAACTAAAAATTCCAAACGTTTTCAATCAAATGTGTTCAACCATCAAATGTGTCAGACGAACAATCAAATGAGCTGCAATTTTTATGATTTTTTATGACTAAGGTAAAATTTTATGACTATTTTATGTTTTTTTTTAAAAATGATAAATTTTATGATTTTTTATGATTTTATGCCGAGTGGGACCCATGCACATGACAAAACTGAGGCTAAGCAGTTTCTGTCATGAAGTATACCTAATAGAGACATCCAAAAGATTGTGGCTGTGTCAGTGATAAAACGCCTCACGGGGGTCTGGGGAGCGAAGCCCCCCAGAAGTTGGAAAACATAGTTCCCGCGCCCCCTGCTATAAATTGGGCTACTTTGGGAGCAAATTTGCTACTTTTTTGGCTACTTTTTTTTTCAAAATCTGGCAACTCTGGTTCCACACATACACACAGACTCTCAGTTAATTTCTGCAGTTAAGTTAAGTGGTGGTGAAATTGTTAGTCGTTTGGGTGCTTTCATTTTGGTGTTATTGGATTCTATTTGTAGTCAAGTAAAAAGATTAAGTCAATAAACAATGCAGCTGTGAAAAACTCTACTTGCAATCAGCAAGCACTGCTCAGTTGAAGATTAAGTCAAGAAACAAGGCAGCAGTGAAGACGACTTTGTGTTCTGGTCATTCCTCGCCAATTATGCCCAGGAATGTCGCCGTCTTGCTGACGGCTGCATATGAGCGCGAATACTGACTAGCAGCGTCCGCTACACAACCACGTCCCAGTTAGTTATCTCATGTTTTACCATCAGTTGTTCTGTCAGTTTGAGCACTTCACCAAAGTTAATCCTCGTGGAAAGTTCCATAATTATGTAGCTAAGCTTTCAGTGATTCAATCAGTGATATAATCTATAGGCCTACAGTCTGTCACACAAAGTGTTGAGCTCTGCAGGCCCTTGGTGGCAAAATCGCTGTTTTCAAACAGTCTGCAAAAAGTCAAAAGCATGAAAACGAACTTTTTCGTTTGCATCTGCTGCAGGAGCTGCTCTGCTTCTATTTTCGCTTGTCCACTGGTTTCAGAAAAGCCAGCCAGAGATAGATCAAGCAACTGCAATATCTTATGCACTGACCCTGATTTTGAACTCCACTTGGTGTCACATGAGCGCTCCAGCTCCATAGTGCAGGTGCAAAGGTCAGTTGGGTTCACATTTTGACCTATCCTGCTCCTGTACAGTGTAGCCTACATACCACATATCCAGGGTTGGAAGTAACGACTAGTTGTCACTATTCAATAACGTTATTCGTTGCTTTCTGAATATCGAATGCTTATACCCATTCCTTTTAAAAATAAATATCGAATGCGCGTTATTCCTTGCTTGTTTATGCAAACAACAAAATCATTATTCGTTTTTCACTAATCGATATTTATGAGAACTGCAGAATCATTTTTTGTTGTTCATTTACTTCGTCGTCAAAACAAATTTACGAGGTTTAGTTTTTGGATTACTATCCGAACTAGTCTCTTCCGATTTTCTAACTTTCAAGGATTAAGGAAAATTTTGCGGCAACACAGTTCAGAAACACCATGCCAGTGAGAGTCGTTAACAGTGTTGTCAGCCTTGTGGTTTTCTCACAAGTTTGGGCTTGTTTTTTTACGAGTTTGCGTATTTTTTTGAGTTTGCGGGTTCCTTGTTTTTGGGCTTGTTGTTTGACCAGTCAAAATTTTTTAAACTTGTTTTTGACACTGAAATTGCGAGGTTTTTATTGTAGTCAACATTGGATGTATCCCTTTTCAAAATAGGCTAATTATTGCATGGAATGGCGTAAACAAATTCCATTATTGAAAAAAACGTGATGCATGGACTGCAATGGTTGCATTGAAAATTTGAACCGCTAAATTGCGTGCTTTATGCTTATTGGTATTGGTTGCAAATTATTGGGCTTGTTTTTGTGTTGATTTGCCTGTTTTGGGCTTGTTTTTTAGATTCACTTGCTTGTTTTCAAAAAACAACCTGGCATCACTGGTTGTTAAATACGCAAATACAATAAACTACAATATTTTTAGTAGTTGCTATTCATTGCTTTTTTAAGTATCGATAGCAGAAAGTCATTGCTTTTTTGGGAACTATCGAATAGTGAAATAATCATTGCTTTTTGACTAACGACTTCCAATCCCGCACATAATTGGCCAATGCATGAGATTTAGCGCAATGAAGTGCTATTTATAATGTCACGCTTCATTGGTTGGCAGCTGGAACGGTTAACGGCAATGCTCACGAAACCAATGAAGCATAACTGGAAAACAATCACAATCAGCGCTTCCACTTTGGTGGTAATTACCACAATTGTGGAATTTTCATCATACTTGTGGTAAAAATGTGGTAATGAAAAGTTTGTGGTAATTTAGTGGTAATATGGGAATTTTGTGTGGAGATGTTGCCAAAATGTGGAAATTATAAATTTTGAAAATTTGACATAAAATACTATCAATAAAAGAATAAATAAGAGTATTTAAACTGTTGTCTTCCGAATCGAACAGATATGCACAAAACTAGCGTACTTATAATAGCATGCTACTAGCATTTTCCGCTGTTTTCGGTTTGATTTTGGAATGCGTCCTGACTTTTGACTTTGAACGTAGGGTAACCATGTGATCATATTCATAGTCAAGATGTTATTCAGATTCTAGTTGCGGTGTCAAGTACAGTACTTTGCTTACTTATTTCAAACGTTTCAATAAGCGGTACCGTTTATAAACTGAGTAGCCTAGTTGTTTTAGACCTTATTTTACACTATATAGTGTAAATATAGCCAAATAATAGCGTTGCTAGATAAGGAATTCTGGGTGCTGGTTTAGGATCGGCCGCCTTGGTTAGTGACGTCACAAAAATATGTGACGTCATGCAAATAAACGCAACTACTTGTAGGAAGGGTGCAAAAACGCGGAATAGAAGTAAAAGCGGAAAGCCTATTGATTTTTAAATATTTGTAGGCATTATTATTGATCTAGCGCTAACTTAAACTGTTACTATTTTGTACCAATTCTCAGCAATTGAATTTTTACAATAAAAATACTTGCTTTATTAACGTAACAACTTTCACGTTTATATGTTATCTACAAAACGAGCAATCGTGGTTCAGTATAAGCCGCCCACAGTTTGCTGTGATCGATGAATACTGCCTCCACCAAATACGCTGTAGCTTTCTCATTTCTGCTTGGATTCTAACAATTTTACTATCGTTGGATGGCATTATGCTTCATCTACTCGAATGGATTAATTGCCAGTCTAAAGTAGGCATTACATTTATGTAGCGCTAACTTAAACTTTACTATTTTGTACCAATTCTCAGCAATTCATTTTTTACAATAAAAATACCAAACCAACACAAATTAAAAGAGTATGTCTTGGTTTATTCATATGTTATCTGTCACATTCATATCTAATCCACAAAACGAGAAATCGTTGTTCAAACGTAACCGCTCGACGAAGCTTTTTACCAAAACAATGCAAACACTAAGCGATCAGTTTCGAGTGTTCATTACAAGCCGCCCACAGTTTGACGCGATCGATGAATAGTGCCTCCACCAAATATGCTGTAGCTTTCTCATTTCTGCTCGGATTTTAACAATTTTACTATCGTTGGATGGCATTATGCTTCATCTACCCGAATGGATTAATTGCCCATCTAAAGTAGGCACTATAATTATGTAGCGCTAACTTAAACTTTACTATTTTGTACCAATTCTCAGCAATTCAATTTTTACAATAAAAATACCAAACCAACACAAATTAAAAGAGTATGTCTTGTTTTATTAACCTAACAACTTTCACGTTTATATGTTATCTACAAAACGAGAAATCGTTGTTCAAACGTAACCGCTCGACGAAGCTTTTTTCCAATGCATTTTTCAAGGCGATTCGATCGTGGTTCAGTATAAGCCGCCCACAGTTTGCTGTGATCGATGAATACTGCCTCCACCAAATATGCTGTAGCTTTCTCATTTCTGCTCGGATTCTAACAATTTTACTATCGTTGGATGGCATTATGCTTCATCTACTCGAATGGATTAATTGCCAATCTAAAGTAGGCATTACATTTATGTAGCGCTAACTTAAACTTTACTATTTTGACCAATTCTCAGCAATTCATTTTTTACAATAAAAATACCAAACCAACACAAATTAAAAGAGTATGTCTTGGTTTATTCATATGTTAACTTTCACATTTATATCTAATACACAAAACGAGCAATCGTTGTTCAAACGTAACCGCTCGACGAAGCTTTTTTCCAATGCATTTTTCAAGGCGATTCGATCGTGGTTCAGTATAAGCCGCCCACAGTTTCATGTGATCGATGAATACTGCCTCCACCAAATATGCTGTAGCTTTCTCATTTCTGCTCGGATTTTAACAATTTTCCTATCGTTGGAAAGCACGATACTGCATCTATCCGATTAAATTGGTTGCAAGTTTAAAGTATGCATTATATTGACCTAGCGCTAACTTAAACTTTACTATTTTGTACCAATTCTCAGCAATTCATTTTTTACAATAAAAATACCAAATTAACACAAATTAAAAGAGTATGTCTTGCTTTATTCACCTAACAACTTTCACGTTTATATGTTATCTAAAAAACGAGAAATCGTTGTTCAAACGTAACCGCTCGACGAAGCTTTTTACCAAAACAATGCAAACACTAAGCGATCAATTTCGAGTGTTCATTGTAAGCCGCCCACAGTTTCATGTGATCGGTGCATACTGCCTCCACCAAGTATGCTGTAGCTTTCTCATTTCTGCTCGGATTTTAACAATATTCCTATCGTTGGAAAGCATGATGCCTCATCTACCCGAGTGCATTAATTGCCAGTCCAAAGTAAGCATTACATTTATGTAGCGCTAACTTAAACTTTACTATTTTGTACCAATTCTTAGCAATTCAATTTTTACAATAAAAATACCAAATCAACACAAATTAAAAGAGTATGTCTTGGTTTATTCATATGTTAACTTTCACATTTATATCTAATCAACAAAACGAGCAATCGTTGTTCAAACGTAACCGCTCGACGAAGCTTTTTTCCAATGCATTTTTCAAGGCGATTCGATCGTGATTCAGTAGCCTACAAGCCGCCCACAGTTTGCAGTGATCGATGAATACTGCCTCCACCAAATGTGTTGTAGCTTTCTCATTTCTGCTCGGACTTTAACAGTTTTACCATCGTTGGAAAGCACGATACTGCATCTATCCGATTAAATTGGTTGCAAGTTTAAAGTATGCATTATATTGACCTAGCGCTAACTTAAACTTTACTATTTTGTACCAATTCTCAGCAATTCAATTGTTACAATAAAAATACCAAACCATCACAAATTAAAAGAGTGTGTCTTGCTTTATTAACCTAACAACTTTCACGTTTATATGTTATCTACAAAACGAAAAATCGTTGTTCAAACGTAACCGCCCAACGAAGCTTTTTTCCAATGCATTTTTCAAGGCGATTCGATCGTGGTTCAGTATGAGCCGCCCACAGTTTGCTGTGATCGATGAATACTGCCTCCACCAAATATGCTGTAGCTTTCTCATTTCTGCTCGGATTCTAACAATTTTACTATCGTTGGATGGTATTATGCTTCATCTACCCGAATGGATTAATTGCCAATCCAAAGTAGGCATTATATGTATGTAGCGTTAACTTAAACTTTAGACTGGCAATTAATCCATTCGGGTAGATGAAGCATAATTCCATCCAACGATAGTAAAATTGTTAAAATCCGAGCAGAAATGAGAAAGCTACAGCATATTTGGTGGAGGCAGTATTCATCGATCACAGCAAACTGTTAGACCGAGAGCCTACGACAGAAGATTTCACCCCATAAGGTACAAAAGGTTTGAGCCCTTGAAGTTACTGGGGTCAACCATGTCACTCACAAAAAGTATGGAAGATTGACCGCACCGGGTGGATCTGGACCCTAGAGCCCCCTAAAAAACCAAAAAGGGGGTTAATTTCACCCCATAAGGTACATGGACCAAACTTGGTGAAAACGAAGTTCTATGTCAGGACATCACAAAAATATCAAATCTAACAATATTTTCGAGTGGAAAGGTGATGTAAGACTCCCCCCAAAGTGACCCCCCAGGGGGTTAATTTCACCCCATAAGGTACATGGACCAAAGTTGGTCAAAACGAAGTCTTATGTCAGGACATCACAAAAATATCAAATCTAACAATATTTTCGGGTGGAAAGGTGATGTAAGATGCCTTCAAAGTGACTTCCCTTAATGTGACCCCCTCGGAAGGTTTATTCCACCCCATAAGGTACATGGACCAAACTTGGTCAAAATGAAGTCTTATGTCAGGACATCACAAAAATATCAAATCTAACAATATTTTCGGGTGGAAAGGTGATGTAAGATGCCTTCAAAGTGACTTCCCTTAATGTGACCCCCTCGGAAGGTTTATTCCACCCCATAAGGTACATGGACCAAACTTGGTCAAAATGAAGTCTTATGTCAGGACATCACAAAAATATCAAATCTAACAATATTTTCGGGTGGAAAGGTGGTGTAAGATGACTTCAAAGTGACTTTCCTTAATGTGACCCCCTCGGAAGGTGTATTTCACCCCATAAAGTACATGGACCAAACTTGGTCAAAACGAAGTCTTATGTCAGGACATCACAAAAATATCAAATCTAACAATATTTTCGGGTGGAAAGGTGATGTAAGATGTCATCAAAGTGACCCCCAGAGGGTTTATTTCACCATAGAGTACATGGACCAAACGTGGTCAAAACGAAGTCTTCTAGGGCACCACAAAATATCAAATCTAACAATACTCTCAGTTGGAAAGGTGATAAAAGACCTACCCAAAAGTGAATCTCCTCCTATAGTTTAATTTACTTCATCCCTTTCTCGAACCAACCTTGGTGTAACGAAAGTGCTATGCCAGGATAGTACGAATGGATTAAATTTAAAAATATTTTTATATAGGTTTTGATGAAATACATTCACAAGCTGTCCCATGATGCATGAAATGGAACTATAGCCTACTTTACAAAAAGTTTTTGTATAAATCATATTAAGTCAATCGAAAAAAGGCAACAGGACATGACAATACATGGCTTTGTAACACCAAAAACAGAAAGTACGTAAGAAGCATATAGGCTACAGTAGCCAGAAAATTGATCCAAGATCTTGATACCACCACTAAATGTGGACTTAATCGAACAACTGACTATCCAAATCAAAACGTTTCGAAATGAATCATTTGGAACGTTAATTTAGGCAGTAATGAACATTTTCCAGCTGCTACAATAAATAACCCAATAAACCCAATGTAGTAAATTTTTGTTTAATGCCATTTGCTTCATGTCTCCAATCAGTTATTGTAACTGTTCATTCATAAACAGAGATTGTTTGTGTAAATGTAAACGGTAACTCAATTGGTTAGCGCGTCACTTCTGGAACGAAGAAGCTTCAAGATCAATAGCGGCGCTGGTTCGACTCTCGGGGTGTGCGCTTGAGCAACGCACGTTAAGGGCTGCTCTCCATTCAGCGGCATCTAATGGATGGAATAATTCCCCGACAACAAGCCTTCAACAATCGGAAACTTCACTCTGTCAATCTCGGTGACCGGGCCTGCGCCAGTGATTCAAAGCCTCTACAAGTATGCGAAACTGCCAGGATTAAGCTCTGCAAGAAGCTTTCCCAGTCCGAGGATAAAGATTCAATCAATCAATCAATCACTGGTGTCGCTTTTACTTTCTTCGTCTTATTCTTCAGATTCATACAATTCTCCTGTTATATACAGAGAAATAAAGACTGTACGAAACAATTGCTATTATGCACTACAGATATGCGTAACATACAATAGTAATTTTATTATCTTTTACAGACGTCTATTTTTCTTCGAATAATGCAACATTGCAACTTACTATTAACTGGAAAAAGTTCAACATTTATTTGTTATTTAGTGCACCCAGGCATTTTTCTCAAGATTGCAGAAACTATTGGTTATAGGTTCCTAAAACGAAACTTTACAGCCAGTTATTGGCTAATGTTTACAGTAAGAAAGTAAACGACTGATAGACCAGGAGAAAGTTTTATATTTATAAAGGGTAACCCAAGCGACATCCAATGCTGTTTACCTTCTTCTTGACTTTCCTGGATGAGATCAGATTCCACGCAGAGACATCTAAAGATGCTTTATACCTTTACCTTCAAACCACACCACTTTATAAGAACCTCCTTCTTCTTTCCAGCCATACTCTAGCAGCAACGTTGCTGCTTGTTCACTTCTAGTTGAAGATAACCACCATCTTGTGATGAGATGTGTGCGCCTTGTCTTCTGGAGAAGTACTCGTAAACAAAGTGGTAGAGTACTACTATCTACAGTAGCTTCTGGTATGCATGATATCCTTTCATTTTCTTTTTTGGGTTTGTAGCCGTCTAAAAACATTTGTAAACGGACTTCGTTGACATAATTAATTTTCTTGTTTTTGTACATGTTACACACAAAGTTCTCTATGGCGATGATAGTGTCTTCACTAATTTCTTTGTCGTGTCCGAGTTGGCTAAAAGCTGCCTGCGCTTCGTGGTTTCCTTGGAGTAATTTCAGCGGCCGCACTTTCCCTTTCCTGCTAAATGACGAGGTGTAATCAGAATCTGTAAAGGCATGATATGCAGGTAAACACTTGCAAATCGTCACTCCAAGTGCGGTAGGCCTATGCAGCTGGTTGATGTTGATGTACCGCTGCGTGTTATTGCTTTGCAAGCCAGCTTCTATCCATATCTTTAATGAAGGATCAAAAGTTCCATAGCAACCTAAGCCAATTACAAGACAGTCAGTGTCAGACGTGCGGATAACCACATTGCTTGGGGCTGGTACATCGCAGACAGCTTGCTTTATCTCTGTATATAACAGGAGAATTGTATGAATCTGAAGAATAAGATGAAGAAAGTGAAAGCGACAGCAGTGACAATGAAGAATAAAGAAACGACCGTTTACATTTACACGAACAATCTCTGTTTATGAATGAACAGTTACGATAACTGATTGGAGACATGAAGCAAATGGCATTAAATAAAAATTTACTGCATTGGGTTTATTAGGTTATTTATTGTAGCAGCTGGAAAATGTTCATTACTGCCTAAATTAACGTTCCAAATGATTCATTTCGAAACGTTTTGATTTGGATAGTCAGCTGTTCGATTAAGTCCACATTTAGTGGTGGTATCAAGATCTTGGATCAATTTTCTGGCTACTGTAGCCTATATGCTTCTTGTGTACTTTCTGTTTTTGGTGTTACAAAGCCATGTATTGTCATGTCCTGTTGCCTTTTTTCGATTGACTTAATATGATTTATACAAAAACTTTTTGTAAAGTAGGCTATAGTTCCATTTCATGCATCATGGGACAGCTTGTGAATGTATTTCATCAAAACCTATATAAAAATATTTTTAAATTTAATCCATTCGTACTGTCCTGGCATAGCACTTTCGTTACACCAAGGTTGGTTCGAGAAAGGGATGAAGTAAATTAAACTATAGGAGGAGATTCACTTTTGGGTAGGTCTTTTATCACCTTTCCAACTGAGAGTATTGTTAGATTTGATATTTTGTGGTGCCCTAGAAGACTTCGTTTTGACCACGTTTGGTCCATGTACTCTATGGTGAAATAAACCCTCTGGGGGTCACTTTGATGACATCTTACATCACCTTTCCACCCGAAAATATTGTTAGATTTGATATTTTTGTGATGTCCTGACATAAGACTTCGTTTTGACCAAGTTTGGTCCATGTACTTTATGGGGTGAAATACACCTTCCGAGGGGGTCACATTAAGGAAAGTCACTTTGAAGTCATCTTACACCACCTTTCCACCCGAAAATATTGTTAGATTTGATATTTTTGTGATGTCCTGACATAAGACTTCATTTTGACCAAGTTTGGTCCATGTACCTTATGGGGTGGAATAAACCTTCCGAGGGGGTCACATTAAGGGAAGTCACTTTGAAGGCATCTTACATCACCTTTCCACCCGAAAATATTGTTAGATTTGATATTTTTGTGATGTCCTGACATAAGACTTCGTTTTGACCAACTTTGGTCCATGTACCTTATGGGGTGAAATTAACCCCCTGGGGGGTCACTTTGGAGGGAGTCTTACATCACCTTTCCACTCGAAAATATTGTTAGATTTAATATTTTTGTGATGTCCTGACATAGAACTTCGTTTTCACCAAGTTTGGTCCATGTACCTTATGGGGTGAAATTAACCCCCTTTTTGGGCTTTTTAGGGGGCTCTAGGGTCCAGATCCACCCGGTGCGGTCAATCTTCCATACTTTTTGTGAGTGACATGGTTGACCCCAGTAACTTCAAGGGGTCAAACCTTTTGTACCTTATGGGGTGAAATCTTCTGTCGTAGGCTCCCAGACTATGTGGGCGGCTCATACTGAACCACGATCAAATCGCCTTGAAAAATGCATTGCAAAAAAGCTTCGTCGAGCGGTTACGTTTGAAAAACGATTGCTCGTTTTGTTGATTAGATATAAATGTGAAAGTTAACATATGAATAAACCAAGACATACTCTTTTAATTTGTGTTGGTTTGGTATTTTTATTTAAAAAGTTGAATTGCTAAGAATTGGTACAAAATAGTAAAGTTTAAGTTAGCGCTAGATCAATATAATGCCTACTTTAAACTTGCAACCAATTAATTCGGATAGATGCAGTATCGTGCTTTCCAACGATGGTAAAACTGTTAAAGTCCGAGCAGAAATGAGAAAGCTACAGCATATTTGGTGGAGGCAGTATTCATCGATCACAGCAAACTGTGGGCGGCTCATACTGAACCACGATCGAATCGATTTGAAAAATGCATTGGAAAAAAGCTTCGTCGAGCGGTTACGTTTGAAAAACGATTGCTCGTTTTGTGGATTAGATATAAATGTGAAAGTTAACATATGAATAAACCAAGACATACTCTTTTAATTTGTGTTGGTTTGGTATTTTTATTGTAAAAAATGAATTGCGGAGAGTTGGTACAAAATAGTAAAGTTTAAGTTAACGCTACATAAATATAATGCCTACTTTGGATTGGCAATTAATCCATTCGGGTAGATGAAGCATAATACCATCCAATGATAGTAAAATTGTTAGAATGCGAGCAGAAATGAGAAAGCTACAGCGTATTTGGTGGAGGCAGTATTCATCGATCACAGCAAACTGTGGGCGGCTCATACTGAACCACGATCGAATCGCCTTGAAAAATGCATTGGAAAAAAGCCTCGTTGGGCGGTTACGTTTGAACAACGATTTTTCGTTTTGTAGATAACATATAAACGTGAAAGTTGTTAGGTGAATAAAGCAAGACACACTCTTTTAATTTGTGATGGTTTGGTATTTTTATTGTAAAAATTGAATTGCTGAGAATTGGTACAAAATAGTAAAGTTTAAGTTAGCGCTAGGTCAATGTAATGCATACTTTAAACTTGCAACCAATTTAATCGGATAGATGCAGTATCGTGCTTTCCAACGATGGTAAAACTGTTAAAGTCCGAGCAGAAATGAGAAAGCTACAACACATTTGGTGGAGGCAGTATTCATCGATCACAGCAAACAGTGGGCGGCTTATAGGCTACTGAACCACGATCGAATCGCCTTGAAAAATGCATTGGAAAAAAGCTTCGTCGAGCGGTTACGTTTGAACAACGATTGCTCGTTTTGTGGATTAGATATAAATGTGAAAGTTAACATATGAATAAACCAAGACATAATCTTTTAATTTGTGTTGGTTTGGTATTTTTATTGTAAAAATTGAATTGCTGAGAATTGGTACAAAATAGTAAAGTTTAAGTTAGCGCTACATAAATGTAATGCCTACTTTAGACTGACAATTAATCCATTCGGGTAGATGAGGCATTATGCTTTCCAACGATAGGAAAATTGTTAAAATCCGAGCAGAAATGAGAAAGCTAGGAGGCACTATTCACTACAAATATTAAAAAATCAATAGCCTTTCCGCTTTTACTTCTGTTCCGCGTTTTTGCACCCTTTTTAAAAGTAGTTTCGTTTTTTTGCATGACGTCACACATTTTAATGACGTCACTGACCAAGGCGGCCGATGCTAAACCAGCACCGAATTCTGTCCCAATTTGAGAAAAGTTTAAAGCTGTTGAAAACAAAAACTTGCATTTTGGAATTTTTTTTTAGTTCTGGGTAAAGATCAAATCCCTAACCTTATTCCTAAGTCTAACCCTTCCTAACTTTAATCCTAACTTTGACAACAGCTGATTGTAACCATGGCAACAAATAGGTAAAAATAGCTACTTTGTTCATGTAAAAGTAAGTAAAAATATGGTTAAATTGGGAAGAAAATCATAGTAAAAAATGTGGTAATCTGAGGACAAATGTGGTAATACAAGTGGTAATCTAGTTTTGTAAAAGTGGAAGCACTGATCACAATATGCAAAGAAAGAAACACCAGTCACCACATGCCACTGAAATACACGCACCATAATCTTCTCTGTTGAAATGCAGTGGGCAAGTTTCTTATCTCTGCATCCTGCAGGCATGTGCAGTTTTCCACCAGCCCAGGCCTCCGGTGGATAGGTAATGATAAGTGCAAGATGGTTTAAAAAGTAAGGTAAATGCATAGACATATTGCTATTCACTTTATAGTAAGTCTTTATTTTTAAGCAGACTGATATATTTAGTCACATTAAATTAGCAAATAAATCTCTGCATCATGTCTGGGCCAACTGTAACATTTAACAGTGGACGAAAAATACCAGTTGTGGGACTCGGAACGTGGCAGGTACACTTGTTTTTTATCGAATAGGCGTATGCACTGTCACCACTCCACGGTTTTCTGTCATTTTTACTGCAAAGTGTAGAAACTAATTTAATTTTATTTTGTGCACACAAGAAATAGGTTTGATTGACAACAAGTTGGAACCATGCT
The DNA here is from genome assembly GCF_918807975.1 of Aplidium turbinatum. Taxonomy (NCBI): domain Eukaryota; kingdom Metazoa; phylum Chordata; class Ascidiacea; order Aplousobranchia; family Polyclinidae; genus Aplidium; species Aplidium turbinatum. The sequence goes on along the minus strand of NC_137484.1, from coordinate 18,504,958 downwards.
AATTGCTAATGTCAGAGGAGCCAGGGTTTGGTGAATTATGCTACACTCTGCTAATGTTTCATGTTTGTTGCACATGTGTTATTAACTTGTTTTTTGTATGTATGAATAAGAATGCACCTTTTGTGCATCTCATTGGATAAAAAGTTACATCCAATCAACCATACATCAACATAGGTTGAAATTCTGCTGTGTGTAAATTATTCATTTTCCCATGACAAAAAGTAACATGAGTATCTTTCCTCCCAGTTATACAATGAATGGTATGATGTTTTTATAAAACTATTAAGTTTGTACACTTGGTTGGTGTACTTCGATTTGTGTATTCACAAGAAGTTCGCGTTGAAGGTTTTAAACCAACTAGCACCATAAAAAAGATGACAAAAAGAAACATTATATGTCTGAGGTGTGATTGGTATAAAACCCGAAGAGTGAAGACCTGAAAATTTTATATAAAACTGTCTTGTATATAGTGCATGTGCGTATTTGCAACCATTTTTTTGAGATCTCTGAAAGTCATACTTAATCACACTTAAGCAGTTATGTACTCTTTTTTTATAAATATTTTCATACGCATAAGCAATAAGCATGTAATAATTTGTTGGTATTGTTGTGTGGATTAAATTAGCAATAGCGCATTTTATGTTTGCTGTTTTAATCCCAAAATGCGTCCAAACAACACTGTCATTCTAACAGAATAATTCTGCGTGATCCACCAAACAAAACAATTTGTAAATAATGCTATGACCGGATAGACACGATGACCTGGATAAAAGTACTTTTTGACATATTTATTTTCATAGGTCACTTAAACTTCAGGATGCCATTTTTTGTAAGAAGCGGAGTTTTTCTAAAAACGTAATTTGAAAACCAAAAAACAAGTCACATAGTTAACGTAGAATGATAAAACTTACACAAGTTGTGATAACATTCATAAATTTTTTCTGTAAAATTTTTTAAATTGCAAAATATTTACAAATTTGTAACGTTAAGCAATTAAGTCGATGGTTGCAAATATGCACATGAACCTTATCCCTATATGAAATTATTACTGCATATTTTTCAAACCTTTTGTTTTTAGTAACCGTTTTATTGTTCCTGCATTGTACAGTACAAGCTGGTGACAGCTGTTGTAATTTCATGGCATAAGCAGCAAGACCGTAAAAATTGTGCAATGTGATATACAATACATCCTCTGAAGCGTTTATGAAGCGAAAGTAAGTTTTTAAATAATTTTTTGTACATGTTGTGTGTTCAGTCAAAACCTGGTGAAGCCCAGGCAGCTGTTGAAGAAGCTATTTCGTGTGGATATCGTCATATTGATGGTGCTACATTATACGGAAATCAGGAAGAAGTTGGGAATGGCATCAAAAGTAAAATCAATGATAAAACAGTTAAAAGAGAAGATCTGTTTATTACTGACAAGGTATTATCTTGTGTGTACGAATGACTTTTTTCATATTTTAAAAAGTTAATACTTCGGTAATTGTTTGGATATCCCTACAGACATAAGTTATTCTTGTGTCTAGTATTTTTTAACTTGTGAAGACTAGGCGTAAATAACCTCCCTGGAAAATATTCCACTCAGACAAAAAAACTACCCTGGTAAACATCCCCAAAATGTTCCACACTGATAATATTACCCCAAAAAATCCTTCTGAAGTACCGTACGGTATGTAGTAAATATTTCCTCCCAGTAAATATTTCCCCCTCAATAGTTGAAACCATTTAGTGCAGTGTTTCCCAAACTTTTTTAATAATGCCCCCTGGACAACAAACAGAGTACCAAAAGCCCCCTTCGACAAAAGTAGTAAAACCAAAGTTATTTTCCACTCATCACAACTTAAAGTCCAACTCTAATGAGATGGATGAGACCGGTGTAATGTCATCAGCCTCTTGATATCGGGTTTCAATTTGGATAGGAACAATCTTAATCTAGCTATGTCAAGATGGTTTCTTTTGTTATCCAGAAGCGTTGTCACGGCACTTCTTCATCGTGTGTCACACGGCCGTAGCCCAGAGCATCATGCAAGCTCTGAAAGCACGCTCCACCAAATATGAGCTGGGAAAGGCAATGATAAAAACTTTGACCCTATTCCACACGTGAGGGTATTTCTCTTTGATTTGGGTCTGTAGCTAGAACGATTGATACACGATATTGAACTTTGGTTTGAGTGCAAAATCGCTTTGCAATGTTATTATCAGTTCCTCTTCAAAAATTCCATTTTTAGAAATATCACAGAATGGGTTGATTAATTATCCAGTCAGGGATTTCTAACTGAAATATATACATCCTGGAATCGAACTCCCATGTCTTGTGTACTTCTTGAAGATGATTGCTTTATGTTTATACTTCAACATCAGATGTGCCTTTGTCATTGGTATCAAGTTGATGCAAGCTCGAGAATTGGAAACATTTTCGTCTAGCTAAATAGTGCTGATACACCACGAGCTTATTTCGTTATCCTGAAGGGATAAATTCAATTCATTAAATTTTGAAAATATGTCTGACAAGTAGGCTATATCATTTCTCACAACCAGGACGTCATTCGCAAGACCAGGGTTACACTCACAATCCTGTAGAAATTCCACGACAGTTTTAAACAGCGAATAAAATCATGGAAGGTAATTTCCCTTGGAAAGCCATGGTACTTCGGTGTGGAGTAGGCTAGTATGTTTTGATGACAGTTTTCAAAGATAGATTAAGGCGAACACTCGATCATAATACTCTCGGATTGTAAGATCGGATTTGCGTAATCGTAGTGCTTCAAAGTAAGTCATGCGTTACAACCTCAACCTCAACAAACTTGTAAGCCTAAGGCACTACGAAGCAACGTTGCCAACATAATTGCCACAAAGCTGTTATAGTCACCTTCTTTTGTATTTCTTTGAAGCGAAACATGACAAAAGAATGGTTTGCAATCCTTTCCTTTTAACTGCCCCGATTTATTCTCAGTGCCCCCAATCGCCCACTTTATAGCCAGCGCCCCCTTCATGGTTGCAAACATCCCCAGGGGGTGCTGGCACCCAATTTAGGAACCACTGATTTATTGGGTGTATTTTTCCAGGTTGATATTTTCCAGGATGGGTTTTTTCTGGTGGGATGTTTATTGGAGCGGATATTTTCTGGAGCAATTTTTACCGAGTACTGTTATGAATCAAATATTGTTCGATGTTCCCCTTCTGCAACTGCAGAGTATTTCCAGCTAGACTAAAATTGCAAACAGACAGCAGTATATAGATTGTACTTTAAGATGGTTATTAAAACCAGCTGTAGTTTCCAGGGTTGTTTGATTTAAATCAAACAATAAAGAAATAAGTCAAATGTTTTTTTTAGCATGTAAAGCAAAAGACGTGCTAAAACTAAGCCTTAAAAGTCACACGTATTTCAAGAAGATGTGCTATTTTGATTAAAAATGATCCTCCCCTCTAAACAAACATAAAACAAATATTTAAAAAATCCAATTTTTTTTAAATTATGTTTTTTTTTCAACCCTGGACTGATTGCTCTTGTTTAATGTTTATGTGTGATGCATTCTTAAAGATCTGCTGTAGGCTACCGTATTGTTTATTGGGAGTAACTAATATTGACTATTTTAACTTTTTAAATGCTGGTAGTGTACTAGACTAGCCGGAAATTATCCTGTGCACAGCAGAGTTATTGTCTTTTGCTATCTTGAATGTAATGTTCAAAAATGTGTCAAAGAGCTTGAACTGGAAACTAAGAATGCTAGCTATTACTTTTTAATTCATAACATAGTTTAACAGCCGGTACTTATTATCCAGCTATGGTGCACCTTTCATGCAGCCAAGGATGTTAAACCAGCACTTGTAAGCACACTTCAGCAGTTAAAGTTGGACTATTTGGATCTCTATCTGATGCATTGGCCTATGGGGTTTGTGGTATGTATCACACTTTGGAATATTGTATATGTGGTACTCTGCATAATTTCAGTTAAGCTTATTCAAATAGAAATTCTATTTGGATTTCTATTAGGTTATCTAGCTGATCGAAATCGATTGTTAGCTGTTTATGATTGAACTGACTCGTGTGAAACTTCGTTTGTATTGATATTTTTAGGTTAGACTTTGTTAAGCTGAACACAATGCACTATTATCGGTATGCAAATCATAACGAACATGTTTCAGCAGTGAAAACAGGTCACTTCCGTTGGAGTAACAAAAGCCACGCGATTCTGTTTACTTGTCTGTTTCAAGTCAACCATCCAGAGTATCAAAATCAAACTGAAAAATTGGCCTGAACATTGTGAAGAAGGAAGCGTTTCGTTATCGTTACTAACTGAGAAACTCTCGTGAGTTTCGGGCACATTTCCGCTTTTATTGGCTTAGTTGTAAACCTACCGTAAAAGGGACGTGACGACCTACTGTTTTGATTACGCCTGGTCTGGGGTATGTGTTTATTGATTTATTGAACCGTGAAACACGTGCCTATCGCTGTGTTAATACTTGCGACTGCAGGCTGTTGCGAAACAATTCATTCGTTTGTTACATTTTATGTGTTACATATTTCTACAGAACAATGGAAATTTGTTTCCCGTCAATGAAAAAGGAGATGCCATACCTGATGACACCGACTATGTTGATACGTGGAAGGTGAGTATTTGTAGATATTCTATTTTTAATAAATTGTCCTACCGTATTTTAATTTTATTGAAACTACCCTCTTTTCATTTTGCTTCAAAGACCTGGCTTCTTTAAAGCAAAATAGAGAGGGGGTCCACGTCTTTTAGGTGCAGACAGTTCGGTGCTGGTCAAACAGGCGACACCCAATACTGAATTCAGTAATGTTCGAAAACTGGAAAAATTTATTGATAAAGCTTTCGCCGACGCAAACCTGGACTAACAAATAAATGCCGAACACGCGCATTAAAACAACAATATATTTTTATGTTTAATGTAACATTTTGTGTGAAAAGCATTGCCGGTTTAAGCAGCTTCACTCACGGAAGCCATGACGTATTTTTCTGTTCAATATGACATTTTGTATGAAAAGCATTGCCGGTTTAAGCAACTTCACTCAGGGAAGCCATGACATATTTTTCTGTTCAATATAACATTTTGTGTGAAAAGCATTGCCAGATAAAGCAGCTTTACTCACGGAAGCCATGACATATTTTTCTGTTCAATATAACATTTTGTGTGAAAAGCATTGCCCTACCTGCCAAGCTGATATGATCTGCAGACTTTACTAAGAATAGCACCTAAATGAACAGGCGCCACAGTGCTCCGTACCTAAATATACTGACGCCACACTGTGCGCGCCTATTTGACCGGCACCCAACTGTCTGCATCTGAAAGACGTGCTCCCAGAGAGAGAGAGGATCCTACTTTTATTAAAGTTAAAAGTAGTAATAATAATACATCATGTTTGACTTTGCGACAGCATGCACTGCACTAACAGATGCAACATGGCAACATCACACAACAAAAAGCCGCGAAGGGACATAGTCATAGAGTCAGCTGCTTCCATTATTTGACCATCGGTTGTGGACGACAGCGATGCCAAACCGACGTCTTTCGAGCGTTGCTCAGACGTTCTCACTCGCCACTCAGCCGACAATAGTAGTCTTTAATAGTTTTATTTGATTCTATCACCAAAGCATTATTTATACTTCATAAGTTAACCACTTTTGGTTTATTCGTATTATGTCGGCTGTGTAGCCGAGTGGAGAGGTTCTTGGTACAGCACTTAAAAGACTGTTTGACGCCGCTCAAGAACATGTCGCTGTGTCGGTGGCAAGACACCGAAAGATGTGCTTGAACGTGGACCCGAAGATTGGCTTACTTGCTTTTTCCGTCCACTTAGTGTAAATGTTCAACCACTCACTGTGATACGACATTAATCTTCTAACACTAATCTTCAACTGTGACACAACAAAAAAAAGAAATGAGTCATGCAACGTCATTTCTGACTGACCACACTAATACACAACAGTCAAGTAAAAGTTGATATTTGTCTTTTAAAGTCCACATTCTAACATTTTAGCAGAGTCTTGAAGAAGGCTTGTTTTGTAAGTCAAAAAACATGTTTTAGGCCATGGAGGAATTGCAAAAAGAAGGCCTGGTTCGGGACATTGGCGTTTCCAATTTCAATCAATATCAACTGACACGAATTATGAAAGAATGTTCAGTCAAGCCAGCGACGAATCAGATAGAAGTTCATCCATATCTTGTTGAAGAAGATCTTATCAATTTTTGCAAAGCAAATGACATTGTTGTGACTGCTTACGGCCCTCTTGGTTCACCAGGTCGTCCTTGGTAAGAGTCATTAGTGCACGTTTTTAAGCAGACAAGAAGTGAATCTTTGTGTCTACCCAAAATATCGTTAAGTGCCTCGCTAGAGACCACTCTCCTGCTCTTGATGGTTTGTGAATTCATGACTGTCTTCCGAGTGTCGTGCCAGGTGCTTTCACCAGTCGACTGCCCCGATAGTGCGCTGTAAAGCTTTCAAGCCGGCTACTGAATTTTGATTAGTGATTACTACTATTTTTGCATGATGTAGTTTAGGTTAGACTACAATAAAGCATAATTTAACATCAATTTTATATTAGGGCAAAAAAAGAAGAACCAGTGGTGCTTGAGAATCCTAAGATCATTGAAATAGCGAAGAAAATCGGCAAAACCCCAGCTCAAGTTGTTTTGAGATTCCCCATTGAAAGAGGACTGGTTGTCATTCCTAAAAGTGTCACACCAAGCAGGATCCGGTCGAACTTTCAGGTTTGTTGCAAATGCTCAACACAGTTTTATTGATCGACGTTGAAAAATAGACGACTGTACTATATAAGTCGTCGCTATGCTTTTTACCTATCCGGCAAAAGTTGCATGTTTACTTTGTTTCAACGTCTTTCCTGGCTGGGAACGAGCAGGATAATTTAAAATTAAGATCGTAGTTGGCGTTGTGTATAAACTGCGGTACAAACTTTTTTGTGAGGATGCTTGTTTGAAATTTTAACAAAATAAAGTGTCAAGACTGGGTATGGTCGGTCTTCATTGGCACAAGATTTGAAATCGTTTTCCAAAAAAGTTATTAGCCAAAGAAATTTTATCTATAGCATTTCGCTTCTAGCACTAGTTGCAACGTTCATCTGATGAAATTGAAAGTAAAAGTAACAACAAACAGGATGGTTTATCGCTTCACTGACGTTTCGCGCACCATGACAATGCGCATCTTCAGAGCGAATAACATACAAAATAAAATTTCACAAGGTTATATACTGCAGTGCGATTGAAGGCAAGAAAAAATAAAACACACAATATTTTAAAAAATTGGCCAATGATGTGTGAGCGGTTACTTTCCACATTAAATTACGGAAAAACTTCCAACAATAAACATAAAATTCGAAATAGTGACGACCAACAGAAAAAATGCGATTGAAGGCAAGAAAAATCGAACACAATATTTTAAAGTTGGCTAATGATGTGTGGTTACTTTCGACGTTAAATTACGTAAAAACTTCCAACAATAAACATAAATTCGAAGTAGTGAAGACCACTAGAAATTCGAGACAAAATTAACTTACAATCACGTTTTCAACTGTTTTTAAGTAGACTTGAAGCCTGCGTGTCGAAACAACAATGATTTATAAGGTTTTGGTAAAAGGTTTCGGTCGTTCCGGTTGAGTACATTGCAATGTTTTGATGTGATATTGATGAAGCAATTTTCTACCGTGGTGCGTTGATAATAATTACTTTCATTTTTCAAATTTTTTGTTTCTGACCAGTTAATTAAACCATTCTGTTTGTTGTTGCTTTTACTTTCAATTTCTTCAGATGAACGTTACAACTAGTGCTAGAAACGATAATTGTCCTGATGAACACCCGAACTTTTCAGTATATTATATATATAGCATTTCACGATAGTTTCTTTTTTTGAGAAATGACTTGTTGCCATTTAGGTTTCAGACAAAAGCTGTTATTTGTCATCCTACGTGGAAGCTCGAATCGGTTGTTCATAAGTTGTGCTGTTCTAAAAATTTTAAAGTTTTGCACTGGACGCAATAGCACAGCCTTCATTCAAACAGGAAGTAGTTTAACACGAACAGCTTTCGCTTGAATCTCATGCAATACAACGAATAGAAACAGTGTGATTGTTTGACTTTTTAGGCACAAGTTAATTTGGAAACCCCCCCCCCCCCCCCTTTGGCACGCGTATGACGTCACGATATTGAGAATAATGCTTTCAGTCTAAAAAAAAATTGCCTAATTTTAAACAAAATTGCATTAAAAGAGCGAGTTTTGCCAATACCAAACATCTCAGCCAGGAATTAGCAACAAGAAAACACAGAGACTAAGCTTTATTTCCGAAAAATGCCGAAGAAAACTTGATCTTATCCTTTTGCTATGCTACCGGACAGCACCATTTTACAGGAATATTCGTACCCACATTTTTGTTATAAATGCTCTCAGAATGCACCAAATTCAAAGTAATTTTTCAAAATTTTCTGGGGGAGGCCCCCAGATCCCCCGCCGCTAGGTGGGCAAAACCCCCCCTTTCAAAATTCCTGGCTACGCTACTGGTGATGTGTGATATCTTCGTGGTAGCTGGGCATTAAAATATAAAGCGATTTATGGTTTGTTTTTGGGTGTTGCATTTTTGGATGGTTCAGTTGCCATTCTCTGTATGGGTTGACTTTTCCGTGTGTTACTTTTATGTTTGTAGGCTTGTGGTTTTGTTGTACTTATAATTTTGTGGCAGTTGCTTTAAAAATGGGGAAAACTTTGTTTGGTCTTCTATTATTTCTTCACCAGAGAGCTGCTATTTTTTTGCTGAGACTTTTCGAGTATTTGTTCGAAATGACTTTAAAAAATTCAGTAATTTTCTGTTTAATTTTTCTGATAAAAAATATTTCCTTTCGGTGGTGCTAACTTTAGGTTTATCACACGTAATAGCCTAAGACATTGGATCAACGTCTAATTACAAGTCTGCGTCTTGTATTCCGATTGCCAAAAATTGTGTTTTCTATCACTAAAATCGATTTATGCGTGTTAACGAAATTCACTTCAAGTTTTTAGGACATTTTGCTAAAAACTTGGTCAATGTACGAAAAAAACTAGCCAGAGAGGATTTTTTTACTAGCCAGAGCTTTGCCTCTTTGTTGTACTTGTACTATTTATTGAGATAAGTCTGTTTTGAAGAAGGGGCATCTCGACTACGTTACTAAAAGTTTTTAGTGTTCTGTTCATTATTAGTTGGTGCTGTGTCGGTACCACTAGATTTTCTGCGATGTTGAAAATTTGTTGGCGCATGTATGGTGCCCTTTCAAGCATGTTATTGACTTTTTCCAAAGCACAACCCCGTGATCTTAATGGGTATCGTGCCTTAGTCCATTCTACACCAGAAAGATGGTCTCGTAACTCGGAATAAATTGCTGCTCACGTGGGTTTACTTTTCTCTGTCCAGTCTTACTTAAGCCATATAGTGTCAATCAACATAATGAAGACCTTCGTTTGTTGAACAAGTCACTGTTGATCCGCAGCAGTCAGTTGTGAAATGACAATTTTTTGAATTTCCTGTAGGTATTCGACTTCAATTTGTCCAAGGAAGACATGAACACAATTCTTGGACTCAATCTCAATTTCAGAGTTTGTGCCTTGGCTCAGTAAGTGTCAACTGTTGCAATAGCGGTGAACAAAGAGTGATTATCTAAACAGCTGCTAATGTGATTTGACTGGCTAGCTACAATAAGCCTTTTCGACTGACTTTGCAATTCTACGTAAGCACTACTTTACCAGACGAGTGTATTTTATTAATCGAAAATTCAACTCCGTTTGATATTGCTACGCCTGCAGCTCAGTGCTGCCATATGCCGCCGCTAAATGAATTTCCCCAGAATCGCTTCGTAAATTCCCAAAATTGCAATTACATTTCACCAGCGCGTTAAGTTGCAAATCTTGCACAATCGTTCCAGACTGTCTTCAAAAAGGGCTTTCGCTTTTTTAAGCGCCGGTTTTGGGAAGTCTCCAGCAAAAGCCTCTCTCTCGGCTTTTTCCAAAACCTCATAATTTTCCCAACTGAAATTTCTTCCGACAATTTTTAAATTTTCCCAAATTGGGAAACGAAACTGCCCATCTGGCTACGCTTCTGTAGCTTTGAATAAATTGTATGAGCTTTAAATTCGCAATGCTTAGCTATGACGAAATGAGAATTCAAACTCTCACAAGGCAGATCAGTGTCGTCAATGGGGAAATTCTATCAACTATATGGAAAAATTTGAAGTTGTTTGGGACAAAAATAGTTTTTGGGTTCCCGGGGGAAAAAAGCAAGATAACGATTGACTGGGAACAATGACATCGTAGCCCTTTGTTGTGAAACACCTTGAAGCTACCCAAAGACAATTTTTGATGAAAAAGCGCTCAAAGTCAAATTGCTATCGGAGAATTTTTGAAGCGATTGCCGAGAAGTTTATTTAGCGGTGCTTGATTGATTGTGTGCGGATTACAATTGTTTTGTTGGCTGTAGGGTTGGGATTTCGGGATCAAATTTGAAATCCCGGGATCGGGATAATTAATTAGAAAAGTAGGAAAATACACATGCAAGCTACACAAACCACATTTATTTATGGTAATATTGACGCAAAAACATGAGAGCTCCGAGAGTGTCGTTGTTAAGACGCTTTCTGATTTTGCTTGCAAAATATCCAAGAGCTGAAAATGCACGTTCAGCCTCAACAGATGTTGGCTTAATACTTTTCAATGCCTCATATATATTGTTCAGGTTTTCTGGTCTTTTTTGCTTGCTTCATATAGCAGCATTTCTTTTGCATTACTCGAGCGCCGACATCAATTTTGTGCCTCTTTACTTTCATCTTCTGCTACGAAAGCATGCGACTCTTGAGGTAAAGTCATTTCAGTGTCATGGCTACTATCTTCTGTAATGGCATTTTCATGCTGTTCAGTAGAGCCTCGATCCAATTCAACAGGTGGGCTTGGGAACAATCTTTGAAGAAGGTTCGTGGCCAGGGCAGCGAGTTTCTGATGCTTTATTTTATGATCAAGCTGATCCTGCGGTTGATCAATGTAGAAAGGTTTCTTGGGGTATCCAAAAACGTGAACCAGTTCGGCATTCCGACGCTCGTCGATTCGAAACCTAAAGCTTCTCTTCAAGTCCTTTCTTATTTCCAAATTTAGTTATTAATCCCTTTGTACTGGACGCTGAATACTGAATAGGCTGTGCCAAAAAATGGCGCGGTTCATGGATTTTTCCTTAACTTTCTGAAAATTTGTAGTGGACTTTTACAAACACAAACGTGAAAAAAAAATTAAATAGTGACGTCACACGGTCGCGCTGGGCGTTTCTATGGTTAGCAGTACCCATTTTCATAAAAATTGTCATATTTCGAAAACCACTGGAGATAAAAAGATGAACGTTACATCAAAAGCTGCAGAAGTGGCATGTTTGTATCTGCTCTAAGAACACTTTTTATTCTAGGACAACTTGAAAAATATTTATAAGCAAAAAACTCATTTTTACTATTTTTTGTAGTAGGGGAGATGCAGGACCTATTAGACATTTTTTTTCTTTTTTTGCTTTCATTTCTTCAGCTTATATCAAAATAAGACAACAGTTTTAGAGAATACGGTCAAGGTCAATGTTTTTTGACTGTGTAAATATCTTGACTGTCGAAATTATTTTTGTGAGGTTAAAGCTTATACATACTTTTTTAAAGAGTGTATAATCGGTCCTGCCCCTGAAGGACCTATTATACACAAGCAAACATTGAAAAACAAAACATGTTTTTTTCACTTCCATTGCAAAAATAAACACATAAAAATGTGAAATAATAATACTTAGTGTCCATAAACATTTTAATTGCCAAAGTAAGATTAATTAGCGTTACATCAATAGCTCTTAACTGTGTAAGAGGCGTCTTTATAAGGGGGGTGTTAAACTCTTTTCCGCCACAGCCAAAATTCACTATTTTTGTTGAAATGACTTTTGCAGCGTACATGTAATATAATGCTGCTAGAAAAGTAAGCTTTATTTTTAAAACGTACAAAAGTTAATTCTTCAAGTGCCTTAACTCATTGTAGGTCTGATAGATCTTGGACGTTAATGTTTAATAGGTCCTTCAAGGATTCATTTCAAAAGTGTGAAGGTGTGACAGAAAAGCTTGGAAGTTTGGCGACAATATCAGAGCAGGTTACTAAAAAAGCCATTGCCGTTGTTGATTATAACTGGAGTTGAGGTGACAAATACCAAATACACATTTTCGAAGTAGGCTATTGCTTGATGTAGACTCTTTATGGACAGACATAAAACGAAAAACATTGTTGTCAGTGCTAAAATCTTGCAATTTCGAGCAATTGCAATATGTCTGTCCATAAAGAGTCTACATGAAGCAATACTTCGAAAATGTGTCTTTGGTGTTTGTCACCTCAACTCCAGTTATAATCAACAACGGCAATGGCTTTTTTAGTAACCTGCTCTGATGTTGTCGCCAAACTTCCAAGCTTTTCTGTCACACCTTCACACGTTTGAAATGAATCCTTGAAGGACCTATTAAACATTAACGTCCAAGATCTATCATAGACCTACAATAAGTTAAAGCACTTGAAGAATTAACTTTTGTACGTTTTAAAAATAAAGCTTAGTTTTCTAGCAGCATTATATTACATTTACGCTCAAAATCGTTTTAACAAAAATAGTGAATTTTGTCCATGGCGGAAAGGAGTTTAACACCCCCCTTATGAAAACTCCTCTTACACAGTTAAGAGCTATTGATGTAACGCTAATTAATCTTACTTTGGCAATTAAAATGTTTATGGACACTAAGTATTATTATTTCACATTTTTATGTGTTTATTTTTGCAATGAAAGTGAAAAAACATGTTTTGTTTTTCAATGTTTGCTTGTGTATAATAGGTCCTTCAGGGGCAGGACCGATTATACACTCTTTAAAAAAGTATGTATAAGCTTTAACCTCACAAAAATAATTTCGACTGTCAAGATATTTACACAGTCAATAAACATTGACCTTGACCATATTCTCTAAAATTGTTGTCTTGTTTTGATATAAGCTGAAGAAATAAGAGCAAAAAAAGAAAAAAAAATGTCTCATAGGTCCTGCATCTCCCCTACTACAAAAAAATAGTACAATTGAGTTTTTTGCTTATAAATATTTTTCAAGTTGTCCTAGAATAAAAAGTGTTCTTAGAGCAGATATAAACATGCCACTTTTGCAGCTTTTGATGTAACGTTCATCTTTTTATCTCCAGTGGTTTTCGAAATATGACAATTTTTATGAAAATGGGTACTGCTAACCATAGAAACGCCCAGCGCGACCGTGTAACGTCATTATTTTCAATTTTTTTTTACGTTTGTGTTTGTAAAAGTCCACTACAACTTTTCAGAAAGTTAAGGAAAAATACATGAACCGCGCCATTTTTTGGCACAGCCGAACGCTGAAGCTTCTTTCAAAACGACTTGACAGAAGTTACATTTTGCTTTTTCTGTAGATTTACAAAAGAAAAAGTTTTGCCACACCTCGGATTTTCTCTTTAAACTTACTGTACATCTTCAAAATTCGCCATTCTGAGCTAAAATTTAACTTCTCCTTCGCTAAAAGATAGGGCAGAATTAACAGAAACTGTCCTAACAGCACCATGGCACAACCGTCTTTTTAACGCTAAAATACCCAGTTGCACTTAGGCTATGCTACGACTGAAGCGATTGCGTAGTTCATTGTTATGCCATGGCTGTTATTATTATCACACTAATGTGGAGTGTTCAAGAAAACCAGCTGATATAGTACTCCACATTGACACCACCATCAACGACGCACTATGCACTGATTGGATGCCTGCGTCCCACTCCAACAGACTGCCTTCCCATCCTTGCAGGCATCCAACCTGCTGAGCTTCGCCGTAAAGGAGCCATGATTTCCCTTGCTCGTTGCGCACTGGACCCCGACCACCTCCTCCACAGTACATTCCAGCGCCTACCTGGAGAACAGCAGCGACTAAAATCAAGACGCCCATTTGCGCCCGCCGCACGACAGCTTCTGAACAACGTTGAAGATCTTGGAATAAGTGCGGCACACTGGACAAGCTGCACATGGAACACGGAGTGGCAAAACAACATCTCCCGACTCCGTGATTTCCTACCCGATGTCGATCCCCACCCTCCGGGAATGTCCCTCGCAAGACTTGCGTGGGTCCGGCTTAACCGCCTACGAACCGGCGTCGGTCGCTTTCGTTCAGACATGTGCAGATGGGGCCCGGCTCCCTCACCGGGATGCGAGTGTGGTGCCACAGACCAGACAGTAGACCATGTCGTCCATGACTGCTCAATCCATCAACCACCACATGGAACGCTTGGACTGAAGGGCCTGGATGATGAGACTGTCGGGTGGCTGATGACCTCATGCCCAAACATATAGTCCGGAAGAAAGCTCATACGACGAAGAAGAAGCTGATATAGTAAACCTGCTTTAAAACCAAAATAATATGAGCTTCAAGCGATATGGCAGTATCACTTACTACCCATGGCGCAACATCAGCTTTTGTAGATGTTTTCTAGAAATCCCGGGATTATAATAAAATTAATCCCAAGATTGGGATCAGAAAAACGGGTTAAAATCCCGGGATTTCCCGGGGTCCCAACCCTAGTTCACTGTACACGAAGTTTGAGAAGAAAAATATGGTTCGATCTGAGTTCGATGCACTATCACGCGGGTCGTAGTTTATCTTTTCTCTGCTGCTGGTATTGTGGAGCACAGCGTAGGAAGTGTCGACTGACTTGAAGATAGCCGTCAACTTGACCAGTGCATCTCAGCCTTTTTATATGCACGAACCTTTTTTAAGGATAACTCAAAGTGAAAATCTAGATTTGATTTAAATGTATAAACTTTAGCGCTTCTTTAATCCTTAAGGTTCCGTGAACTTAAGTTTGGAACCGCTGAGCTTGGCGTTGACTAGTCGATAAAACGCTTTAACCACATTGGCTTATTTTTTTTTTTTGCAGGTTTGCCAATCACAAGCATAACCCCTTTCAAGAAAACTACTCTGAAAAGCAGACATCTGCTTAACGATTATAGCCTGTAATCAACCCACTATGATTAGCTTATTGTATATTTGTCATAACCTGCAACTTCTTCGCTTTATTACCTCGACATGATGCTGCTAATGGGATATCCACTACCGTATAGCGTGAGATCTACCGCTGTATTATCTGTGGGCAGACGATATATTTTTCATTTGTGTGCTTTACCTAGTAACCATTTGCTTT
This sequence comes from Aplidium turbinatum, assembly GCF_918807975.1. Taxonomy (NCBI): domain Eukaryota; kingdom Metazoa; phylum Chordata; class Ascidiacea; order Aplousobranchia; family Polyclinidae; genus Aplidium; species Aplidium turbinatum. The sequence goes on along the minus strand of NC_137484.1, from coordinate 18,489,714 downwards.
GCGTCACAGCCTCAAGTTTTAAGGTTCGCGGACTGAGCCAATGTCGTATAATAGCCCTAAATGTCACTGTCGATTCCTTTAACTGACTGTGTGGGCCAGACATGTGAAAAATTTTCTGCATTCCAGTATCTCCTTGCAACAATCTAGAATTTCCAAACGGTAAAGGGCTCCTCAAGCATTATACAGTAGGTCTATGTCGCATCTGAACTACAGTATCGTGTGAATACACAACCTCTAGTTTGATATTGTCGCTCATTATTTTTCATGGAATATATGGTTGGTTGATGCTATCAGTTGCACTGTATGCAAAATAAATGTATCGTGACTGACCACTGAAACTGAGAACCACTGGAGTAAACAATGACATCACAATGTAAGGTCTACTTCTACTTGATACAAACGTTATGCGAACTTACATAAATAATATCGATAAAATTACATTGTAAACGCTTATTGGCTGGTGCGAAAAAGATGTAGCCTACGATAAATCAAAACAATGTGTAGTAAAATTGTTAAATGATAATAGCATCACTGCAGCGAAGTGACAATTCAAGGTCTTCAAATCAAGCAGCCACCCCTAAACTCACCAGTGATAACTGGCTAATTGAGACAAATAAGAAATGTAGGCTAACGGAGCCTATGTTACAATTACAAGTCATAATGGAACATAAAGATTCTTGTCAGTGGAGATATCAAGGTACAGTAGAATTCGCCTATAACGGCTACGTTTATAACGTCAATTCGCCTATTACGTCACATTTCGCTCGGTCCCAGCAGAATTCCTATCTTTTACGTACATTGTAGTTCGGCTACAACAGCATCCCCTATAACGTCAATTCGCATGTAACAGCACCTTTTATTGGTCCCCAGACGTCTTTTGTTCGTTTATAACGTCACTTTAAGCCATCACCTTCACCACGAACGGTCAGTCTTTTAATCCAGTTAGCGTTACTGCTTGCAAAATGTCTTCCCTTTATTTTGCTACGTCGTTCGCAGCAGGGACTTTAATTAACTGAATTAACTTTTTCCCGCGTGAAAAACTATTACGTTTAAAAAACAGCTCTACAGCTGACCTACAACTCAACGCAACAGTTGTACGTGCAGTACTGTAGTATAGTCGCTGTAGGGTTTTTTTAAAAAAGAATTTCTTTGTTTGCTGTATTTTCTGCGTGACTTTTGTCAGTTTGGTGGTACACAGTAAACCTGACTGGATTATACACTCTCTGAGGAAATAGTTTTGATTAGCCCATATACAGCACCTCATGGCTGAGTAGCCTACTTTTCTGAAAAAAATGGTGTGGACATAAGCGGCTGCAAAAAATAACCACTTCCACGTCTCCGCTCCTTTTCAACAAGAAGAAATTATACTAAATTTGATAAGAATAAGTGGTTCACCACCTTTTTAATCCCCATGTAATCTGTACGGAACAGTTATAATGCACTGATCTAAATGTCAATCTGCTTTTTCATTTTACAAAATGCAGTTCAATACTTCTATGATTCCAAAGCCCGGAAGGTTAGGCCTACACCCGTCTTGCGAACAAAAGATGGTTGCCAGCAGACATAGAGCTTGAAACAGCATCTGCAGCTAGCGAATTTGCAAATTCAGCGGGTTGGTTGTCAAACATGGTTTGGTGTTGCCAGGCATTAAGAACCCGGCTTCGAGCACTGAAAAACTTTCTACTCGCCACGTTCAAATTTCGTATCACAGAAAAAACTCTCCGAAAGGGAATGCAAGAAAGCGCAACTTCAATTTAAACCGTTAGCTGGGGAAGTTTTTATCGCACTCTACCACCCACCATTAATTACTATAGTCTAATTACTTTATCTAGAGTAGACTTTTCCATACCACTTCTGAAGCCTTTAATTAACTTTTTTATATTTCATATTAACTTTTATAGTCATAGTTTATTTTGCCCTTCTCACAAGAAAATTAAAGTTGCTTCACACCTGGTTTGTCCTGTTGCTCAAACCCCATATCTTTTAGACTTGGGCTTCTCAAATTGAGTTGCAAGTGTCATTATAGGCGGTGTTGGGCGCGATAACTCATTTTTCAGTTAATCTATAAACGAAAAATGCCTAAAGCAATAACGATAAATCAAAAAAAATTAAGCGATAACGATAAAATTATCGCCGATAATGTCCGATAACGATTTTTTTTCTTGATTATAGCGTTGCCCCATCCCATGCAGCACAAACTGTTTTCATTAACATGACGAAAAATCGAACATAATATACTGTGAATGGACAAATCTTTATCCAGAATCAAACCACTAAGGTAACCGCCGTGCTTATAATTATTCCTTCAGATACCAGTTGGATGCTTTTATCAATTGAGTGACACTGCCGCTTACGTGCAGTAGGCAAAATAATTAAATCAAATGAAAATACCATAAAAAATTCAAAACTTTGCATTTTGCTTTCTGCAGGGCTGTTTACAGCAAAGTCAGCAATAATTAAAAAAATTCCAAAAAACGCAAAATCAAACGAAATTAATGTCGGAACAACAATATCGGATTTTTCAATGTTAAAATTAGCGATTTAATGCCAAAAACTTTCTGATAAACTCAATGAGCTTCCGATCCTCTGATTCCACTGCGTGTGTTTGCAACGCTTCCCCAGTTCTCTGGCTGAATTTTAAATGATTTTTCATTTAAACTCACTAGGCTATTATTTGTTACGTTTTTGTCTCTGTGGCCTCTCCTTATAAACCGATTTCTTATTATGTTGATTAGTTATTTGTTAACTCTGATTTGCAAAATTACCATTCAGCATTCATAATATTGTTGCCCCACGAAAACTTATGGCGTTTATTACGTGACCGGCTTTTTTATGACTTGTTCATTAGGTTAACATTTTGGTGCTCTCTCACTTTGGGCAGGTGCCACCCTCCCCCTACTTTTTCGCTTTGGCGAGAGCACTGAACTATAGGCCTACTGTATTGTTCTTGCATCTTTACTCGACGGTCATGCCAGTGCCGGTCTTAGGGTATTTCGGGCCCTGTGCAGAATATACTTTGCGGGCCCCAATGACAATGATCCAATTCAGTAACGTAGCTAGGTATTTTGAAAGGGGGGTAGTTTGACTGTCGGCGAGCGAAGCCGAAAGGGGGGTAGTTTGACTGGCGGTGTGTTTGCCGAAGGCTACACTTAACGGCGGAGGGTCTGGGGGGCCTCCCCCAGAAAATTTTAAAAAATTACTTTGAATTTGGGGCATTCTGAGAGCATGTTCAACAAAAATTTGGGTATGAATATTACTGTAAAATGGTGCTGTCTGGTGGCATAGCAAAAGGATAAGATCATGTTTTCTTTGGCATTTTTCGGAAATAAAGCTATGTCTCTTTGTTGAGTCTGGATGCAACCTATTTCGTCCCCTGAACAATTCGCACCTCGATTTCGTACCCTAACCCTGGTAAGAAATAGGTTGAATCCTTAAACATTTTTAACCCTGATGTGATTGCATTGCACGAACAATTGTTGAGAGAATATAATTTCCAGCACATTCTAGGGCGCATCTAGAAAATGTTAATAAGTTACTCTATCCCTTAGCTTCCATTTAAGCAGAAAAGCTTTAGATTTTTAGGTTGCTTCAACGTTTGATGACATGGAATCAGCATTATAATGGTGAATTCTTCGCTAAGAATGGATGGGAGTAGCCTACCTAGCCTACTTCTTCTATTACACCTAGTTCAAGTGTAACATCACAATGTCTGGCTTTGATCTCCGAGTAATATTGATAAAGCAAGGTTGGTTACAAAATTAAATTATACGAGTAGGCTAAGTTTTGGTATTACAGTAAGAAAAAAAAGGCCCAGGAAAAATTTTATAAGTGAGAATGAATGCGATGAACCTACAGTACTTGCTCTCCATCACTTTCGCTCACATGACACACAAAAATAAACCTAAAGATAAAAGCCTAGTGAAACTTTGCACAGCAGAAAACAGTAACGTTAGTGCAGAAGTTTTCCTACTCCTGCCCAGAACATTGTGACGCAAGAAACCACACGACCTCGTTCTGTGGAAGTTAATCAGTTATGTATTGGGCAGCTACAGGGCGGTTTGACTCTTCAATGGTCTGGTCTGATGAAGGCCTTTCAGAGTGAAGAATTATCGACATAAAGTGATTAAGCATGACGATCGAAGTTAAATCTCGTGAGTCCGCCGTGAGACTTAATTTGTCTGCCGAGATAGCTGCTCAGGCTGGACAAGTTTGTCCGCTGTCAACAAAATCGAATTTTGACCTATTTCGTCCCCTGAAAAGATCGAGAGAAATTTTGAAATGTTTGCGGCAACTCCGATCAACGATTTCGGCTAAAAGTTGTTTTTTTTCTCGATCTTTTCAGGGTACGAAATGTTCAGGGGACGAAATAGGTTGTTTTTCTATGTTTTCTTGTTGCTAATTCCTTCGTTGAATTCATTTGTTGCATTTTCCATTGGAAATGACAAAAATTACTGCATTTTCTGAGTAGATTGCGGGCCACCTAATTTGCGGGCCCTGTGCGATCGCACGGTTCGCACACCTCAAAGACCGGCACTGGTCATGCATAGCCTATCTACTTCATACTTACTGCATGGCTAATTCTCTTTAACTTTAAACAGGAACAACTTTTAACTTGCTACGCCCCTAATCTAAGCCTATGCAATAAAATCCCACTCTCCAGAGTCGTGGTGATCTTGAAAAGTGCGGTAAGATGCACGATGCTGCAATCAGAGTTCTCTTTCTGCTGCAATGCTTACTTGAAAGCGATCTCGTATTGCGACACTTTCACAAACCACTTGCCAATTTCTTTCGCTTCGCTTCAAAGGAAGCTGTGACACCTGTGCGCTTACGTTTTAATTGTAAAATTCACTCGCGATTGCCGATTGCAGCAAAACAACAAGAGAATTGTTGCATGCATTTCATTGCATTGCAATTTGCAACTCTAAAAATTATTGTGTTGTCAGGGCCGTCGCTGCCGCCTTCCCTGACAACGACCTGTGCACAGACACTTCAGGCACTGAAGAAGAACTGGTTTCAATTTTAGTTTCAGTAACTATAAGGTGGCTAGTAAAAATATTACTTTTCATGGTCTTTTCACTTGCGTGTTGATCCGAAATAAAATTTATCGGCGATAATCAAATATTGCCTTTGGCGATAACGATAAACGATAACTGAAAAAATAATTGAGCGATAACGATAAGCGATAAAAATTTATCGCCGATAATTATCGCCGATAATGCCCATCACTGATTATAGGGTCACCAAACAAAAAAGTGGATTTACACTGCAAGCTAAGCTGCCCAGTGCCCACCATAGAATCGAATAGAAAGTTAATCGTTGAAATAGGATCGCACAATAAAGAAAACTCTTGAGAAGCCCTCTCTTAGACAATCAGGCTACTCCGATTAGGTCAGTGGTTCTTAACCTTTACTAACCTGCCGAACCCTTACTCTAATCTGCAAGGTTTCGTTAAACCCCAAATTTTCGCCGAATCGCAAAAACAAGAATCTACCACATTTAGTAATAAGACTTCTGTTGTTCTTTTCCTGAGACCAATAGTGAGACTCGAGGCTTTGTCTCAAAATCAGCAATTCTCATGTCACTTTCGTATGCAAGCCGGTTTCGTTTTTCTGTTTTAACATTCACAAGAATAGAAAACGCAAGCTCACATAAATAAATAGTTACGAATGGCATGAGAACTTCAAGGGCAACTTTTGTAATAAGAGGATAACTTTCAATTTGTTGGCATCAAAACGTTTGAAGATTTGTTGTAATGAGGTTTCTTTTTTGAACCTCGATAATGTCAACCAAGTATGGACTGTTCTGCTGTTGCAGAATCATAAGCAAATGGTTGTCGATGAACATAAAAAACAACATAATAAACGAATAAACATAATAAACAACATATTATGCCTGGCGCATGAAATGAATACTGTTAGAAGTGTGCTGTCTTCGTGCTTACTTTTATCATTCTTTGTTATTAAATATATTAGGCCTATGTGAAATTACAGTACCAGAAATAACCAATCATGGCTTTGTCAGTCCGAGGATAAAGATTCAAAACCAACCAACCAACTTTTTCAAATAACACTTCAGAACAATTTTCTCAACCTCACAACTTTTTAAAAAGAGCTCACCTCATGTGTAAGCGAAGATTCATTGATGGAGATACCATACGCGGATGGTTTGATTTTGTTGAGTGACACAATGGAAGATCTGAGAGAGAAATTTGAGAAGTGGAAGGAGTCGCTTCAATGCAAAGGTAGCCTATGCGTGTCAATATAAAAAAGACAGAGGTCGTAATAAGTGGAACGGAAGAGGAAATCACAATGAGCAAAATTGACCCATGTGGTGTATGTGGAAGAAAAGTGATGGCAAATTCTGTTAAGTGGGTGCATGGAAGATGTGAAAAGATGGAGAGTGGCATGCAGATCCGGAGATGATTTTGAATGTGAAAGATGCAAGAAGATCGAAGAAGGAATAGTTGGTCCTGTTGAAAAGATGAATGACTAAGTTGAATCAGTGATGCCTTTTGCTATCTAGAAGATAGATTGAATGCCAGTGGTGGTTGTGAAGCGGCAGTGACAGCAAGAGTAAGGTGTAGTTGGGTGAAATTCAGAGAGCGTCGAGAGTAATTGTTGTGTGGTAGAAAATTTCCATTGAAAATCAGAGGAAGAATTTATACTAGTTGTGTGAGATCTGCAATGCTGTACGGAAGTGAGACATGGTGCTTGCGGGAAAACTAATTGGCGATTTTAAGAACAACTGAGAGAGCGATGGTGAGAGCAATGTGTGGTGTGAAGCTGATGGACAAAAAAAAATACCGAAGAACTTGCTTGGGTGAAATGAGACTGTTGGCGAAAGCGAATGGAGTAAGGTGGCATGGGCATGTTTTGAGAAGAGCGCTGGAGACAAGGAAGGCCTAAGAGAACGTGGAAAGACAAGTTGAGGAGGAAAGCAGCAAGGTAGGTTTGACAAAAGAGGACGCGCCTAGACAGATCGATGTGGAGGCAGGGTGTGAAGGCGATTGCGGAACTTGGAGGTGAATCCGGCCACCCTCGGTAACATCACCGGATTAAAACTGGACTACTACTACTTCTTGTTTTTTCTCAGATTGCGCGACATGACGCAATGAAGAATTTAACTTAAATCAAGCGGTTTAACTCCCTTGTAACATTTCTCGCCTGTCTCCCCTACCAAGTTAGTTTCAATTTATTACCCGGCACCTTTCAAAATTAGGCCTACTTAAAAAAAATGTAACGAAATTTAGAACTTTACTAACTTACTCGAAACTCGACCATCCTTGATTACTATTATTATCGATACACAACCACTAAACTAGGTTCAACACTCTACAGTATAAAATAGTCTGGAGCAAAAATTTGGAATAATATACCAGTTGAAATTTGCAAGCCCTCTTTCACAACTTTTAAAATGTGTCAATAATTTTCTTTTTGTAGCCTACATATTAAATTACTAGGGACACCAAATCACTGATCAGACTTGTAATTCTAACAGGCTCCGTTGGCCTACCTAAATTTCTTATCTTGGACAGCTTCATTGTTCTTTACTTTTATTTACTTGTCTCAATTAGCCAATTACAATAATAAACAACATAATACAATAATAAACAATATAATAATTATTATACAATAATTACAATAATAATATACAAATAATTATTGTATTAATATAGGCTACAATAATTACAATAATTATTATTATTTATTTGCATCAGAAAAGGTTGTCCATATTAAAACAAAAACACAAAAAAACACAAAAAGACAAGACGTGAGGAGTCACTTGGATGACATGTGCAACAAATCATTGTAGTGCTTAAAAAATGTCGTTTTATAGAAAGCGTCTGAGGACATTAATGCTATCAAAAGAGAATTGAGAGATTTGTAACAACGTTGCACAAAGGCATAAACTGTTTTCCGCAATAGAACATCAAAAGTTATAACATTTGCATTAACTTGACATTTACGTGCACTAGTAAAGCGAGGCATATTGTGTAGAATGCGAAATGAGTCATTATAAGCAATTCTAATCCGATTGATCGTAGAACAGCGATAATTGTGCCAAAGTTGACAAGCATAAAGAGATGTACAGTAAGAGCGAAACAACACATTTTTTACTCTTCGTGAACATTTGCTATATTTATTATTTTTAATAAACAATACAATATAATCATTGATGAGTTTAGGGGTGGCTACTTGATTTGAAGACCTTAAATGTTCACTTCGCTGCTGTGATGCGATTATCATTTAATAGTTTTACTGTACATTGTTTTGATGTATCGTAGGCTACATCTTTTTCGCAGCAACCAATAAACATTTACCATGTAATATTATCGATATTGTTGATTTAAGCTCGCATAACGTTTGTATCAAGTTTGCTCCAGTGGTTCTCATAGTTCCAGTGGTCAAACACGATACAATTATTTTGCATACAGTGCAACCAAAGGTGGGCACCGGCTACTTTTAAAGTAGCGCGCGCTACCGCTTCCAATTTACAAAAGTAGCGCGCTACCCGCTACCGCTACCCGGACCAAAGTAGCGCGCGCTACCGCTACTTTTGTCTAAAATGACACTAGGAAACACTCCAGTCCCTAGTGATGTAAAAATGACCTTGAAAACGAATGTTATCATTCGTTTACACCAGTGTTTCTCAACCTTTTTTGGTCCAACGCCCCCTTTATAAACTGGCGAAATTTTACCGCCCCCCAACAAAAACGATTAATTACGAAAAGCTAATATATATTTGCGAGCATGAAAACAGTATACTGGTAGTAGTGGTTACGTCATAATGGAACTCACTAGATTTTGTGATATACTGAACAATTACTGAAATTAAATTTTAAATTGATAGCGTTTGTAAACAAAACGGTTGATCAATCAAATAGGCTACGACGATGGTGTAAGAGAAATTGTTGGCTATCGTGCGAGCATGTAGGCCTATAGATTATCCAGACAATGATGCGGCAAAATCGTTACGCTGGTCGGTAAATTAGAATGCCCCCTAACATGGCCACCTGGAGATGCGCCTGATTTGTCACATTTTGCAGATTTTAAATACCGCTAATGCTAGTGTTTGACTGACATTTTTTGAAATGCAAATGAGAAAAAATAAATTGAAAAACGCTCAATTAGACTGTTATTGAAAAATTAACAGTCTGATTAAAATCTTCTAAATCAAATTGTCTTTGTTTTTCAACATCTGATGATGTTAAAACCTATTGTGTCATCTGGGGAAAACAGTAAAGAAGGAGAAAAAATACAATTTAAAAAAAACTTCATTTCAGCAGTCGTCCAAAGTTGACCAAATCTGGAAATTTCTTCAAAATGTGACAAATCTGGCCGTATCTTTAGGCAGCCATGCCCCTAATAATCAAAACGCCCCCCCTTAAGCCGAGGTAATCATACCGCCCCCCCTGCAAAATCAAAACGCCCCCCGGGGGCGGTACCGCCCCCGTTGAGAACCACTGGTTTACGCTGTCATTTTAAAGTCGTTATAGAAAACACATTCTAAGGAAAGTTTATTATCACGCATCTTTCAAAAACACGAGCATTTCAAAATGAGAGTCATTATAAGTCCTGCCCGCTTTCGCTTAAGCACATCTTTTCCAACAGAGAAAAGTCTCTCCACCGCAGCACTAGAAGGAATAGGGGTGTTGTATTTCATGAACAAATGTTTAACCTCGGTATTCGAAAAGCTCAAAGACTTGCTCCTGTCCGAAAAACAGGCGTTCACAATTGTTGTTTCCTTCTGCACCGACGTTTCACGGGCTGGCGCCAACACAACAAAAAATCATCCTCGGAGTCATGACTGGTGTTAGTGTCACTTTTCTCAGTATCAACCTGGCTTGATGTCTCCCGCAACAGTCGAATTACATCTGGTATGATTTCTCGCAGTGCGTCAGCATCATCCGTGGAAACGTAGTGCAGAAATTGTAGCCACGACGTCTTGAAGGAGGGATGAAGACATGATGCCATAACGCATTTCATGTCGATGAAGCACTTGTTAAATCGTTTCTTCACCCCCTTCAAGGACTTTCACTCTCAACCCCTCACAGGTCACAAGATCACTGATCTCGGTCAACTTCTTCGCGCAAATTGTAATGGTTGGGAGCAAGACTTCTTAATACGCCTTGGACTTACCCTGGAGAATGTCTAAAGCCTGGCAGATAGGCTTCATCACACAAAGATATTCGCCAAAGAAGTTGACGTCAACTAGAAAAGACCGAAACTTTGCAACCAAACCGATTATATAGCTGCTTGACCACGCCAGTGTTGCCAAAAAAACGAGTAATTTTTCACTTTAAATTAAAAAGTAGCGGGTAGCGTGAGTGCGACTGAAAAAAGTAACGCCTCTCTCGCTACCTCTACTTTGGGAAAAAATAGAGCCGCTACTGCAGCCGCTACTCCAACTAAAAGGTAGCGCCGCTACCGCTACAAATAGTAGCGCGCTACTGCCCACCTCTGAGTGCAACTGATAATAATCAACCAACCATTTATTCCATGAAGAACAGTTTGAGCGACAATATCAGACTTGACTACTTGAGGTTATGTATTCACACGATAATTCTGATAGGTAAGAAAAGACAATTGTGTCATACAATACTTCAGCCCTTTACAGAGTGCAAATTGTAGTACAGAGTACAGAATGCAGAGAATTTTTACACGTATGGGCCCAATCAGTTAGTTAAAGGAATCGACAATGTCAGTGACATTCAGGACTATTACATACATTGGCTTAGTCTACGAGTGCTAAACGAAATACTTTTTTTTATCACGAGTTAAATGTTTTAGTCAACCTTAAAACTTGAGGCTGTGACGCAAAGCAAATGGTTACTGGGTGAAGCACACAAATGAAAAATATGTCGTCTGCCCACAGAATAGAGAGGTAGATCTCACGCTATACGGTAATGAATATTACGTTAGCAGCAACATGTTGAATTAATAAACCGAAGAAATCGCTGGTTATGACAAATATACAGTAAGCTAATCATAGTGGGTTGATTAGGCTATAGTCGTTGAGATGTCTGCTTTTCAGAGTAGTTATCTTGAAAGGGGTAATGCTTGTGATTGATAGACCTGCAAGAAAACATTTAAGCCAATGTGGTTCAAGCCTTATATCGGCTGGACAACGCCAAGCTCAGTGTTCCTAACTTAAGGTTCACGGACCCCTTAGGAATTAAAGAAGCGCTAAAGTTTATACATTTAAATCAAATGTAGGAGATTTTTACTTGGAGTTATCCTTAAAAGAGGTTCGTACATCTAAAAAGGCTGGGAGGCACTGGTCAAGCTGAAGTCAGCCGACACTTTCCTACACTGTGCTCTACAATATCAGCAGCAGTAATCAGAAAAAGGTAAACTACGACCGGCCTGATAGCAGTGGCGGATTCAGAACGTAATTTATGGGTGGGCCTAGGAAATATCGTGGTGGGCCTTTACCAATAATGCCACGGCGTGCCAGCATACAAAAACGTAGTGTTACCACTTACCGAAGCTTTTACACAAGACGGAGTCTCCTAGGTTTCGAGTTAAAAAGTTGATTATGTCATCATAATCCGAACTGTCAATGAGTTGTTTTTCAAAAGTGTCAAGTTGTTAAGGCGTCCAGTTAGCATGGATGATTTCAAGCGCGTTTGAATCCTGTTTGTTGCGGAGAAAAGTCTCTCAACGATGCAGGACGTGGAAGGCAGTGTTATGATGGTCCTTAAAACACTGTTCATGTTCGAGAAAATGACAGCAGGGCAGCTGTCCAGTACTTTCATCAAGGTAGAAAAGTTTTCCCGATCTATTTTCCGTTTAATGTGTTGAATGAATACAGTATGTTAAGCATCTGCGATCTGAATGCCATACAGTGCACACGTGCACAGTGATAGATCCAGGTGCGAAAGAGGCCGCTGCCCTGATTAATCCATAGGCCTACGTGTTGTCGATAAAGCGGCAGCTTAGCTCCGTGATCTGTCTGTCAAGAATACAGTTCCACAGTGCCCTTAAATTCTCATTGCTCTTGACAGCCGACGTTTTTCCCAGCATTGTCTTCTTTCTTCTTTTGTTTGAGACTAGATCAAATCAACTTTCAGGGCAGGTGGTGGAGAGCCAGGTGAGTGTAGCTTCGTCCAGCGTTGCTATACTATGCGTTCCATTTGGTGCCTTGTAGATGGGGCATTCGAGAACGACATGGTCAGCAGTTTGTTCCTCCGCGCCGCATTCGCAGGCCGATGAGGGAATGGATGTGCATGTTGGAATGGAAGCGACCGACTCCGGTTCGGATTATGTTGAGCTTGACCCAAGTCGGCCGAGGCAGGTCCATACCAGGGAGGCGCGCCACCGGGTGGGGTATAAAACCATGTAGTTTGGTGTCGGTGGCGCACCACGCTGCATTCCAAGTGTCTTCCATGAAGTGTGCTGCGCTGATGGCATGATCGCTGAATGGATGTAGTAATTCAACAGCAGCTGGCACAAAGGGGTGTTGACTTTAGTTGCAGGAGAGATTCCTGAGGTGGTGACAATAGTGGTGACAATAGACTTGTAAAACTTCGAAGGTAGCTTGCGTTCACGAGAAGCAACCACGTCCCAGCTAGTTACCTCATGTTTTACCATCAGTTTTTCTGTTAGTTTGAGCACGTCACCAAAGTCACCTTTCAAATCCTCGCGGAAAGTTACAAAATGTAGCTTTGTGTAAATTGTTTATGGTTGTTCTAGTATTAAACGTTAATATTTTTTTTTTTTAAGATTCTGATTTTGGGTGGGCCCACTGTCAATCTGGGTGAGCCTGTACCAATCAGGCCCACCCGGTAGATCCGCCACTGCCTGATAGTTATTGAAAAATAAGAGTACATTTTGTTTATACTTTTCTTTGTATGTGGAAATTTTTTCCTGTTCGGATGTACTGTTATTTCAATGAATATTTCTCTACACTTGGTTTGATCACTGTGTAATTGCAATTTCGAGAATTTACGAAGCGATTCTGGGGAAATTCATTTGGCGGCGGTATCTGGCAGCACTGAGCTGCAGGTCTACCAATATCAAACGGAGTTGTGATTATGTAGAAATGCAAAGTCAGCGCTACACATACTAATAAGCTTATTGTAGCTAGCTAGTTAAATCAATGATGTTTACCTGGCTAGATAACCACTCTTTGTACAGTATACACTCACATGACCCGCTTGTCAAATTTAGAAAAATATTTTGCCTTTGAATCAAAATATTTGCCCACCCATAGTTCAAGCGCTATGCTTGCCGAAAACAAAGCAATATGAAGTTACCGCAACAAACAAGTGTACATAAAGTTACTTCACACCGCTATTGCAACAGTTCACACTTACATACTCTTGGCACAAGCTCTAAAATTGAGATTGAGTCCAAGAATTGTGTTCATGTCTTCTTTGGACAAATTGAAGTCGAGTACCTGCAGGAAATTCAAAAACAATGTCATTTCACAACAGACTGCTGCGAATCCAAAGGACCAAACGAAGAACCTCAGTATGTTGATTGACACTATATGGCAGGGTTACTCAACTAATCTTAACAAAGGTCCAGATTGACAAGTTGAATATTTTTATGGTACCCCTACCTAAATTTTGCCTGAAACTCAATTAACATACTATTGACTGAAAATTGAATGAGGCTGTTCACCAGGCATTAAATTGAATGATATGAGATGTTCTATGAGATGTTCAGCAATATGTCCTGTGTTTTGCCATGCTAGACAGGTAGTCACTACCTGGTCTAGCCCCCTGAAGAAGTCAGTCGTGTCTGATTGACGAAACGTCGGAATAAAAGCAGATTGTCACTGTATACATCTTGTGATAGTTTAGCTTAATTTGCACCAGTAGAACATCTCATATCATTTAATACTATTGACTATTGAAATAATTATGCTACTCAACTACTGTATTGTGTCATATTGCATTGCCGCTATGACTCCTGCGGCAAATATCAGGTTAAACAGTTGTTCAAATAAGAAAATGAATGAATTGTTTAAGAAATGTCAGGTCAGCAGTATTTGAATTTAAGGTGACCCAAAGTGCCATGCCGAAATTTTTTCAACATAAGCAAATTTAATGAGAGAAATAAAAGTAAAAAGATCGCTTATCGTTTTTTTTTTTCTTCAAAAATTCATCAATGTAATCACGGACCCCCACATGCTTTCTCGCGGATCACTGCTATGTTGAACCACTGCTATGGATCAAAAAAAACTTTTTGCAGCAAAGACTTGGTCTTAGCAAAGGCTTAGAATAAACTTTCATTTGAACAAGTATCCATTTCAGTAGGCCCAACTTTTCAATATAAAGTTGCATTCATAAACACATGACTTTCGGACTATTTTTCTTGTGAGGTACTGATTCACAACTGTTTTCATTGAATATTCATGTCTCCATCACAATAATCACAGTTCATTTCAAATTTCAACCCTTGCTTGCATTTTGAAGTTTCGTACAACATCAACCAATTAAACTAGACAAGTACAATTATGACATCATAATGGTAAGCAGGGCTGAACATAAGTAATGTGCCAATTAAAGCTTTTGAATAATGATTTCAAAAATATTTTCATTGTTCAAAAACTAGAGCCAATACGAAAAAACAAAGTGCATTTTTGGAATCAGGGGCCCTGAAATACTCTATAAATGACTCTCACCTTTTGTGCCAATTTTTTTTTGTTGGCCTACTGTACAATAGTTCAAAACATCTACTTGAAATACCAAGTCAACAAGCTCTTGCCTAACCATCGAAATGGCTTCAACCAAACGTAGATCAATAAAACTGTATTGACTATTTCCAACATACCTGAAAGTTCGACCGGATCCTGCTTGGTATGACACTTTTAGGAATGACAACCAGTCCTCTTTCAATGGGGAATCTCAAAACAACTTGAGCTGGGGTTTTGCCGATTTTCTTCGCTATTTCAATGATCTTAGGATTCTCAAGAACCACTGGTTCTTCTTTTTTTGCCCTAATATAAAAATGATGTTAAATTATGCTTTATTGTAGCCTAACCATGGCGATCTATACTACTGGCCATCCCAACGTGGCAACAGCCAAATAATGTGGGGGCCTATTAAGTTTTGGCACCTAACAGATATTAGGCGTAAAAAGGCGTCTTTGCATGATTTATTACTAACAAACAAATACTTATGGATTAGAAAACGAATTTTTTAACATACTGAGTGTTTTGAAAGTTGGGTCACTCTTGATTTCATGTACCTTGATTCTGTTGATATTTTGATTCTCATTGTATTCTTAACATGTAGCTATTGTCCTGCTTTCTTGCCACTTATTTAATAATATTACTACATCTTAATTACCTTTTGGCACTGTATTTACAATTTTTAGGCTCAAAAACATTACTTGACCAATAAAAATTGCTGATTATATGTTGTAACACTTGTCTCAGTTGGTAAATTGAATTTTCGTATAGGCCCCTACCCACATTATTTGGCTGTTGCCACGTTGGGATGGCCAGTAGTATAGATCGCCATGAGCCTAACCTAAACTATATATGCAAAAATAGTAGTAATCACTACTCAAAAATAGTAGCCGGCTTGAAAGTTTTACAGTGCCCTATCGGGGCAGTCGACTAGTGAAAGCACCTGGCACGACACTCGGAAGAAAGTCAGTCACAAACTATCAAGAGCAGGAGACTGGTCTCAGCAAGTCACTTATTTTTGGGTAGACACAAAGATTCACTTCTTGTCTGCTTGAAAACGTACACTAATGCCTCTTACCAAGGACGATCTGGCGAACCAAGAGGGCTGTAAGCAGTCACAACAATGTCATTCGCTTTGCAAAAATTGATAAGATCTTCTTGGACAAGATATGGATGAACTTCTATTTGATTCATCACTGGCTTGACTGAACATACTTTCATAATGCGAGTCAGTTGATATTGATTGAAATTGGAAACGCCAATGTCTCGAACCAGGCCTTCTTTTTGCAATTCCTCCATGGCCTAAAAACACGACTTTTTTACTTACAAAATAAGTCTTTGTCAAGACGCTGCTAAAACAAAAGAATATGAACTATGGAGTTGCATGACTCATTTCTTCTTTTGTCGTGTCACAGTTGAAGGTTGGTGTTGGAAGATTGGTTGTCGTATCACAGTGACAACGGTTTGACAACGCTCTATTCCAGGGGTGTGCAACGTGCGGCCCGCGGGCCAAATGCGGCCCGCGAAGATGTTCCAATTTTGAATTGTTGGTCACAGCGGTAAACCATAATCTCTTCTTGGGAAAATTTTAACATAAAGTTCCCGAATCCGTTCGTCTGTATATAATGACCGAAGAAACACACACTTGAACTTCTTTTCAAACAGTGTATTCCTGTAAAATTAGCCCGAGGCTACCGAAAACGAGGGGGTGCAACGCCTACACCACTTAAACTGTCACTACACAACAGATTACTTGGATAAAAGACGGAACTTTTGTCCAGCTAGCAAGCACTAAGCCAACAGTTAAATGTGCGGCCAACTTTCAAACAATCATTTTACGAATGACCAGAATAGATATCAATATCTCAAATTCACGTAGAAAGTAACTGTGACGCAATAAATGAAAGACAATTATGAAGTCATTCCAACAGGTGTTTAAAGCTGATGTAATATTTCCTGTTTAAACAGGCCCAAACAAGTCCAAACAAGTTTGACACAAGTCTATGAACGATGGTGCAATTTTGGCACATTTTCTAGCAACTTCCATGACGTAATATTCAGTAGACTTGAACGGTTTTATATGACGTTTGATTTGTACAGAGATTGGCCGTAACATAGCGGCCCCTAGTTATGACAGTCTAACATGGCATAACTAAAAAAGAATTGAAGGACAATCGTGAGCCAATGAATAAAACACACGATACACAAATTTTTTGAATCACTCACGTTTAAGTTAATACGCAAATACAAAGGGCATGCAAAGAATGAACAGCAATAAGAATAAACACGACGATACATGAAATTGGTACCATAGGTACACGCTAAATGACGCTATATACAATAGTTGCGATAATAACCGACTGTTCCGGGCTCAGACAAGTATCGGCCACCGCAGACAAAACCAGGCTCAAACCCTAACACTTAGGTGTTCTTTACGGGGGCGAGGCACGAAATATCCCTCAACACGTAGTCTACTTTCACTTTCCCCGTACTCTCATCATAGTTGCAGACGGCAACTTTGGCTCTACGAACCACAGGCTTCCCTTTCCTAATTTGTGGAACTACCTCATGCACCCTCCCAAGTTGATACTTCCCACGTTTACCAATGTCTTGGAGAGAACCTACCACTACAAGTTGACCAGGCTCCAAATTCTCGGCCATTTTTAGCCATTTTTTCCGGCCCTGAAGACCTGGCAAGTAAAAATCGATCCATTTACTCCAAAACTGCTGAGAAAGTGACAAATTGAACCGATAATCCCTTCTTAATTGGTCACGATCATGTGGTTGCCCAACAGCACAGTATGGGTCTAAGTATGGGGTCAAAAGTGAGGCAGGGGTGATGACAGTAAAATCCCTAGGGTCGTCACTCAAAGGTACCAAAGGGCGTTCGTTCACGATCCGAACGGCACTACTGGTGTACGTAAGCAGTTCAATAAAACTGGGCTTACGTATTGAAGAGTCCAAAATGTGAAAAAATGCAATTTTAAATTGTTTTACCATTGCTTCCCAGGCGCCACCTTGCGCCGGAGCATATGGAGGTATAAATACCCAGTTTATCTCTCTCTGTCTCAGGGCGTTGTGAAATTCAGCTGATTCTATCAACTCGGGTAACTTCTTAGATGCTGCCTGAAAGATACTTCCATTATCGGAATAGATAGCATTAACCTGCCCACGTAAATCTGTAAACCTTGTAAAGGCAAGTAAAAATTCACTCAGCGACAATGACGTAACCAGCTCAACATGAATAGCGCGAGATGCCATACATGTGAATAAGAGTCCCCAAGCTTTTTTGTGACTCCTACCTTCAACAAAGGTCAGTGGTCCAAGATAGTCCAAGCCGCAATCAAAAAAGGGTTTCCTATGGGCAGTTGTGCGAGACAAAGGTAAATCAGACATGAGCTGCCTTATAGGCCGAGCTTTCTCAATCGCACATACACCACAATCATTAAGATACCTCTTCACGGAAGCATTACCATTAGCGATCCAAAACTTCTGTCGCGTAGACAACAAAGTGTGCTGTACTCCACAGTGCGCATTTCGATTATGATGCGACAGTACAACAAGCCTAGTGAAGGGGTGTTTCGAAGGCAAAACAATCGGATGCTTTGCTTCTAGAGAAATCTCGGGAGAATTACTTAAGCGCCCTTCAATGCGGATTACACCAGCATCATCTACACAAGGTCTGTACTTTTTAAGTGAACGCAATTCTTTCAAGCGTTTCTTCTCACGTTGCGAAGCGCCAACACTACCCCGCTTTATCACTTCCTCAAGTGCATCCGGCGATCGTTTGGTCATTAAATGTAACACATCGCCATACACGCTTTTCTGAACAAACTTCACAGTTAAGTCTAAGGCTCTATTAAGATAAGAGGCGTCCAGTTTTGGCTTCATAAAGCTACGCTTTTTCGTTTTACAGCACAAAAATTCAACAAAAGCAACCAAATAAGCGATTCTCTTTTTCATAACATACAAAGAAGGTGCGGCCTCGATCAATCTGTGAAGGCCACCCTGTCCAACGTCAAGCGACCCCTCTTCGTCACGAAGATATAGGCTATGGACAGGTACTGGAGTGGGGTTTTCTACAGATGGAATTTCTTCACACTGATAGAGAAGCAGGGCCGTTGACAGGATTTCTCGGGCCCGGTACCAATTTATTTTTCGGGCCCCCTTCATCGACAATATTATAAATATAAAGGTTGTGTACAAACTTTTATTGATGTGCTGTAAAAATGAGGATGACACATGCCGTTCAAAGTAGAAAATTAAGAGGAATATCATTTATATCTTCTCAAAGATTTGTTGTACCGTATCCACGAATTTCCCCAACTGTGCAATTACGCATTAGGGATTTCTTCATAAACTGCAAAATCCTTGCTCTCAATCACGATCTTCGTTGATATGTTTAAAATTGTTGGAGTTTTCGGCTGAAATTAATTCTTTGTAAAGTAGAGTAGCCGTAGGAGAGTAAAACATTTTAGAGGGGCGAACACAATTTGCCCAAATTTTGTCTTTGCGTATATTATGTTCAAAAATACAAAATTACTCACAATCTCTGAGAGTCATCAACTTGGCCATGTACGAAACACAAGAAAAAACCTACAACAGCAAAACAAGGCTGAACTTACTTTAAGTTACGTTCATAGACCTGTCTGTGTCCCAATTAAATAAACCATCAAATTAAAACATTCTTGTGTATCACAAAAAAATATACAGCACGGTATATTAAGCCTAACTGGATTCAAAAAAATTTGAACTGAGACTTCACCAATAACTGGATAACAATAACTGCTGAATATTCATGTCACCAGATTATATGAAAATCTCCAGCCCAACTTCAATAAAAGGCCTGACCAAAAGTAGCTCAATCTTTTCAATTCAAAGATAGTCCAAAGACTCAATGTTTATAAATTTGCATTGAAAAAAACTAAAATGACAATCCGTTTACTTATCAAACCAGTAACATTACATACGGTACTTAATCCATGCTGCTTAAAATCCTACAACCTGAAAAGAATTTGAAAATTTACCATGTTATGTGCATCAAACTTCCACCTTTGAACAAAACTAATTTTGATACCAAAAATATTGACAATGAAATCATAGTCAATGCTTTTTCAGAAGATCATTACAAAGATACTCTTACTTCACAATGAAGCAGCTAGGCCTACTCAAATCACAAGCACTGAGAAAAATGACTCCCAGTCTCCCGGATAATAACTTCAAACTCAATCATTGCCACAAAATACAGACCACATTACCAAAACATGACACAAAAATAGCACTGTTTACATTGCCTGGTATATTAACTGCATGAATTGGATGACAAAGCAACATAACATGTATCTTTATATTTGATTGTTATTGCTTTAATACTGTGTCATAGATAGTAAATAGCTGAGCATATGAACCCTGGAACTGGCAAAGACAAACAGCAGTTTATACTAAAACATTCAATATAGAAAACAGTTAAACCATAGCTCACAAAAACATGAAATTAAATACCGGAAAATTCACAAGTTGTTTTCATTTAATATACTTTTTCACTTTGTGCATAACTATAGTTAGTGGCCGGGATCAATGCTCACAAAAGTGGTGTATATGTGGGGTCTGCTACTATTCGGTGAGTTCTTAACTTCTAACCCCTAACCGTAACCCCTAACCCTAAAACGGCAATGATAATTAGGCTACGGTACCCGATAATTTAAAAAATAAAAATAAAAAATCCCCCGTTAAGAGATCGGACTCACCGAATCGGACTAACCGAATCGGACTCACCGAAACGGGCCATTTCGGTATATGTGACCTCACAACTGTTGATTATTAAAGTTTATAACAAATGCTTATTTTGTTTGACCATATCTAAAAATGATAAGCTATCTTTGTAGTATTTAAGTCAAGTTTTACGAGCACAGCATAACTCATGGTAAAATTGACTTATCCAATAATTGGATGTTTTTGCCCAAATATTTTTACAAACAACTAGGCCTACATTAGTGGGATATAGAGAAAAACAAAAACTTCATGAGCTTACCAGAACCCAGCAAGGTTTCAAAATTCTACCAATGAAGGAATGTAGGCTAGTGTGATATTCTAATGAACATCTGTAATAAGCTTATCTCAGCTTGTCGAAGCATTATTTTCTGCAAATATTGAATCGAAACTTAACATTCTGCCCAAATTTTAGTACCAAATGTAAAAGTTTTCAAAATTGTCGATACTCTGTTTTACATTCAAAGCAAAATGTTTTTTATACAAAATGCAACACTACAAACAATAAAGTTAGTAAACTGGTAGAATGTTGAAAACTTATGGTAAGAATTGATTTGTCCAAATAACTAGATATTTTTTCCCAAATGATTTTTATAATCAACTACATTAGTAGGATATTGAGAAAAAACAAAAAACTTCATAAAGTTACCAGTACCCAGTAGGCTTTTAAATCTTACCCATGAAGAAATGCAGCCTACATGTTAGTGAATATCAGTAATAAGCTTACCTTATGATAAGATTGATTTGCCCAAATAACTGGACATTTTTGCCCCAACTTGGGACTTTTTTTTCAGCGGGCGAGCGACTGCCCCCCATCTCCTACGGCCATGTGATGTAGATGCAAGTAGCTAGAAGTGATTACCACCAAAAAAATATATATATTCAGAATTAAAGAGTGGGTGAACATAAATATTTCGTGCTTTTGAAAAAAAAAATTGTGGTTAGGGAAATCACTATACCCGAAAGGAGGCCCGGTACTTCACCATCTGACGGCTGTTTTAACCTTTGATGGCAATTCCTTTTTAAGGTCTTGATAATATTTGAAGTCGCGGGGAATCTTTTAAATCCGGGCCCCCTAAATATTCCGGGCCCGGGTCCAAAAGTACCACCTAGACCCCCCTGTCAACGCCACTGTAGAGAAGACTAGAACCATTTAACCACAACTCTCGAAACTCTTTCTTTGTAATAAGATTTGGCCTTGTGCCAACATCAGCTGGGTTCATATCGGTAGGGCAAAAACGCCAATCCTGGGCTCCAGACAACAATAAAATATGCTCAACTCGACGCGTAATAAACTTATTCAAACGTAAATCAGGGTTCTTAACCCACTGCAACACAGTCCGAGAATCACACCAAAAATACTTACTGCAGTCGGGCATCTTCAATGCCTCGTAGGCCTGCTTCACGAGTCTTGCTGTATTTAAAGCGGCAACAAGCTCTTTCCTAGCTATCGGCCAAGAAAACTGATTTTTTACAACAATGGTAGATTTACCCAGAACGAAAGACACACTCGGAACTCTGTTAACCAGTCTACGTAAGTAAACAACAGAAGAGAAAGCTTGATTCGAAGCATCACTAAACCCATGCAATTGATATGAAACAATATCATCAGGACTGCACACACCAGAGTTTGCAAAATACCATCTCGGTAACGAAAAATCCTTAAGCAGGTCCAAAGAGCGAAGCCACGACTCCCACTCTTTAACAAAGCTATCAGGGACCTCGGTGTCCCAATCAAACTTGTCTATCGCCAATTGCTGAAGTATAAGGCGTGCTTTTAGAAAAAATGGCGCTCCAAAGCCTAGCGGATCAAAATTTTGTCCAAGCTGACTGAGCATACTTCGGCGCGTGTGTTTAGCTAAGGGCTTTAAGGAACATGCGATACGCATCTCGTCAGACTCGGTTTGCCACACACAACCCAATGTCTTCGCTGATGGCAAAGTCATATTTTCAGTCTGAAAGTCAATGTCACGAATCAAAGGTGAAAGCATCTCATTATCCAAATTTGACAAGACAATCATAGCCTCCTTGTTAGCACTCCACTTAACAAGTTTAAACCCACGGCTATCAAACAAAGCAATTGATTCATGAGTGATTTGCTGAGCTTCCTCTAAGCTATCAGCCGAAAATATAAAATCATCCATGTACATATTATCTGCAATATTGCAGAGAGTTAGTTCACCAGCACCGCTGGGGTTCTGCTCGACCATTTTCTTTATAGCCAAGCAAGCGATATATGGGCTACTCTTTATTCCCCAAGGGTGTACACAAAAACGAAATGGTACAATCTTTCCACTTTCAAGGTCATCATCTTCAAACCACAATATACGAAACAAATCCCTTTGCGACTCAGGTAACATTATTTGAAAGAAGCATTTAGTCACATCAGCCATGAGACCAAATCTACCAAGCCGAAATCTAGCCAAGACATCTACCAGAGGGTTTAACAAGTCAGGACCCGAAAAGATTACATCATTAACACAAGTTCCTCGAAATTCAGACTTGCCATCGTAAACAATGCGCTTTTTTAATTGTGACGTCACAAAGTATGGTAAATACCATTCAAATCCCTTGACATTTCCTGCTTCACCAGCACGCTCAATATAGCCATTAGATTTAAGATCTTTCATGGTGTCAGTAAGGAAATCACGAAGTTCAGGTTGTTTTAAAGCCTTCTTTCTTAAAGCAGCAGCTCTATCTGACGCCAACACAAAATTGTTAGGTAGATCAATATCTTCCTTCAACGGAACAGGTATCTCAAATCGACCATCTTTCAACTCAATATTCGGTTCGACAAGTTCTCTAGCCAAATTATCATTGCGAGACAATTCACAGGTTTCATTTTGCAAAGTCAAATCCTGAATGACTTTATTCAGGTCTGCTATTTCCATATCACGAGACTCAATTTTACGCTGAAAGCCAGAGATGACATCCGACTCTGAAGACGTCTGCACTCTGCACACTTTAGCAACGCTTTCAACTAAGGGTGACTTACCACCACAAGCCAACCAACCGAGAGGAGTGAGTAAAGCATGCGGTTCACTGCGATTTTCACCAACACGTTCTTCTTTTGCCCACATCAAATAAGCGTTGTCGTTTCCAATCAGTACATCTACAGTACTACAATCATTCAAATGAAACATATTCACGTCATGAAAATGACGGAAACTACTTAAATTCTGCTTATGTGGTAAAGTCTTAACATCGTCAGCCCAAGCTGGGTTAACCACCGAAGTTATATCACAAAACAGTTCATTCGTCTCTAACGACTGAATGTTGAGTTTAACAAGTTCAGCACAAGTAGGTTTCTGACCAGCCAGAGTATCCATTTTAAACGACGCTTTATCATACGGTTTAAGACCAAGTTCGCACACCAAGTCACTCGAAACAAAGGTCAACTGCGAACCAGGATCATGCTGACAATACACCAACTTCGATTTGCCAGTCATTGGATTCAAAACACGAGCAGCAGTAACGCGGTTAAAGGCTGCTTTAACATTTCCAATCTTAACATTACGCACAGGAACTCTGGCACCAGCCTCATCTTTACCGACCAAATCCAGAGAATCACGTGGCGTCACATAAAAATCATGCAGAAGAAAATAGTGTTTCCTATCGTTGGTAGGTCCACACTTACGACAGTTATTTGCATGATTACAGTCTCTAACCATATGCTGGCGCAAACAATTCAAGCATTTGCCAGCTTTCACAATGACATCTCTCCGACCTTTAGGTGTCAAGCGCAAAAATTCTTTACAATTAGACAAAAAATGATATTCAACTTGACCACGTGATGAACAACAAAAACATGCCGGTATGTCACTACGTCTGGCCACACCGCCGCGCGGTGCGCCAACAGCAGTCGAGTACTGCGAACTCCCTGAAATCACATTATCATGGGGTTTTACCGACGTCTGCCTAACCGGACATGAAGGCAATTTTCCTTTGCCAAACTTTTTAAATTGCTGCGACTCACCAGAATCGCCCATTAGCATAATGCTAAAATCAGTCGACTTGCGCGTTTCCTCTCGTACTACAAATTCAAACAAACTCTGAAAGGTAGGTTCCTCAGTGCTACCATACTGATCACCTAAAAAGTCAAGATAACGCTGCTTAGCGTCAAACGGGAGTCGCTTAGCCAAATCCAAAACAAAACGTCCTTCTAATTTATCACGCTGACCATAAGCTTTCGCGTAAAGCAAACACTGCGACAATTCATCTTTAAACTCTTTCAAATCACTGGAAGAGATAGAAGTCAATTTGCTACCATAGCGATACTTTCTAATTTCTGGTTCTGCGAAAAGACCTCCACGAACTCCAAAACGTTGGGACAAGCGAGCTAACGACATTTCTATCCTGTCTTCCTCTGATAAGCCAGGAGTGTCAGAAACCAAATTAGCAATCGTTTGTGCAGCTGTTCTAACACAAGCTGCTTGCAACAAAGTCAAACGAGTTCCCTTAAAGGGCGAAGCTGCCATCAAGGCCATAACACGATTTTTAAAGAAGACAAATGGCATATTATTACCATCGTAACCAATCAAGGCCGCCTTATCGAAGAACGTCCTACTATTTTGGTATTCAAAAAAGCAATCCTGCTGTTGAGAACTCGATTTAGCGGGAGAAGACAAGCTATATCCCTTAAGGGGCTGAGTGGGCTCAGTCACATGCACAGCCCGATCACGATCCTCACACACGTTAAAATCAGGAGACGCGATACGCCTCTCACAACCACCCAAATTACGTGTAGCTGGGCGATCAAAAACTAGCGGCGCTGAAAACTGTGAAGGGGGCAAAGCATTACTGCTAATGGCGGCCCCGTGACCTGTACGCTCTGGGGGAGGAGTTCGGTTGTAATTTGCAGACCTTGGCTCTACAGCCTTCGGAAGACCCTTAGCCGCGGCCCCGAGACCTCCTGAAACAGCTGGAAAACATGTGGATTGTACAGGTCCACTTACAGATTGAACAGGCGTCTGGAAAAGGTTAGGTAAATTAAACTGTGATTGATGTTCACTTCTGGAATGCCTAGAAGAGCCCTTCCTAGAGCTACGCCGGGAGCCCAACTCTGATCGATATTCGGCTAAAACTACCTCTTTACGTTGTTCAGCCCTCAACTGAGCGTCTTTGAGTGCGAACTCAGCAGCTCTGGCTTCGGCCTCAGCTCTCGCGGCAGCCTCAGCTCGTATGGACTCAGCTCTCGCGGCGGCCTCAGCAGCTCTCGCTTCGGCCTCAGCTCTCGCGATGGCCTCAGCTCGTATGGCCTCAGCTCTCGCGGCGGCCTCAGCAGCTCTTGCTTCGGCCTCAGCTCTCGCGGCGGCCTCAGCAGCTCTCGCTTCGGCCTCGGCTTGTATCTGGAGCTCCTCTCGTCTTAGCTGTAGGTTAATTTGTGCAACTATCCGTGACGAGCTCTCAGACATCCTAGTGCTTACATTTGAGGCGCTATCCTCAGGATGTATGTCAGCATCCAACCTATCTGAGAACTCACTTTCTTTTTGTTCGAAGTTATTTTTTAACGAGTTAAATTCGGGATCTACCCTATCACGAAGTTCTGCTAAGATTGCAGAGTTAAAAATTTTACTCAAGAGAGCATGGAAATGCCGTAATTCCTCTTCTAAAGTAGATAAGTTAGATCGAAAAATTAACAGTTCCTGCTTATCACTCAAAGAACCTAGGGCTACAGAAAGTTTCCCAATTTGAGTCAAAATATCCCGTCTAAGATGCCGGGCCTGTCGAACTGACTTAGCCTCATCGTTAATGGGTCCCTCCCCAGAATGGCCTGCCCGACCGCAAAGAACATCATCAGGCTTAAACTCAGTCGAGTCGACGGCGGTCGAGTCCCTGTCACCACCGAGTGTAGACATATTAAATGTTAGGGCTAAATTTAACAATTAAAAAATTAAGTTACACAAACACACAAAATTACAGTAGTTATAAAAAACTTAACTGCAAAGACCGTAAAAATACAAAAAAGAATTTAAATGCACGATACCGTAGCTGTACGAGTATGTGAAGTCCCAACGTCCACAAAACTTGCTTGGATTCTTCCACTTGAATCTTCAAGCACAGATGGATTGCCTTTAATCTTCTTTCTTGCCAATAAATGTCAAAGTTATTTTTCTTCTGTACCAAACTGAGAAGAAATGTCTTTACTTTTTAGCTTTAAGTTCTTCAGTTGCCTACCGAGAAGAAATGTCTTTAATTTTCTTTGCTTCTTTAGACTACCAACCAATAAGATCTTCTTTTATTATTTCTTTGCTTCTAAGTGCTTCTTAGCCTACCAACTACAAACTTCGTCTTTTATTTTTTTATGGTCACAGCGGTAAACCATAATTTCTTCGTGGGAAAATTGTAACTTAAAGTTCCCGGATCCTTTCGTCTGCATATAATGACCGAAGAAACACACACTTGAACTTCTTTTCAAAAAGTGTATTTCTGTAAAAATTAGCCCACGGCTACCGAAAACGAGGGGGTGCAACGCGTACACCACTGAAAACTGTCACTACAGAACAGATTACTTGGATAAAAGACGGAACTTTTGTCCAGCTAGCAAGCACTAAGCCAACAGTTAAATGTGCGGCCAACTTTCAAACAATCATTTTACGAATGACCAGAATAGATATCAATATCTCAAATTCACGTAGAAAGTAACTGTGACGCAATAAATGAAAGACAATTATGAAGTCATTCCAACAGGTGTTTAAAGCTGATGTAATATTTCCTGTTTAAACAGGCCCAAACAAGTCCAAACAAGTTTGACACAAGTCTATGAACGATGGTGCAATTTTGGCACATTTTCTAGCAACTTCCATGACGTAATATTCAGTAGACTTGAACGGTTTTATATGACGTTTGATTTGTACAGAGATTGGCCGTAACAATTGTGTGCGGCCCGTGAAACGTGTTTATAGTTTAGTTTAGTCTGGTACGTGTGAACAATTCATTGTGGAGTGGATTATTGTAGATTTTGCACCTTCTGTTAACCATTCTAGAAAATTCCCACCGGCCACTGCTAATCCATTGTATTTAATTATTTGGAATGTAAAAATGTATGGTCACATAAAAGGCATTATGAACAAATTACGACTTATAATAATAATAATAAGATTCGTGTTTTTATTTGCGCCCATTGTGATAACATACCGTACACTGCGATCACAGATGCAATACAACAGACGACAAGAAGCAGCGAAGTTACATATAATCTTCTAGTCAGCTGCTCCCCTTAGTTTGACTTGTCATTAGGCTAAGTGTCTTCGCCGAGACACTGCCGCGTGCTCTGAAGCGGTGTCGAACCCACGTCCTTTCGAAAGCTCTGGAAAGCTCACGTACAGACAGGAAATCCTTTCCACTTTCCAACTTTGAGAGACTATGGAATGCATCCTAAGAAGAAAACTGACTTTGCAGACCAACTTGAAAATTTATTGTATGAATTTGGCACGTTTCAAAGACTTCAAATCTCATGAACATTCATTTGGTATATTCGCTTCGCCATTAATAAACACAGACAATAAAAAAGCACCAGCAAATATAACTTGAACTGATTGATTTTCAAGAGAAAACAGATTTTAAAGCAAAGTAAGTTATTTAGAAATGAATCTTGGCGATTTTTACGCAAAACATCTCAACTAAGATGACTTTCCACATTTAAAAAAATCCATGGCTTCAAAAATGGCTCTTTTTGGCTCAACGTAGGCTATTTGTGCGAACAATTTTTTTCTAAAATAGGCGTCATGAAATCTCCCTATTGGACGATTCTGACAGACGAACACTTGGAAAATGGACTTGAATTGCGAGCACTTCCATTAAAGTAAATTTGGAAAAAAGCCGTCGGGAAAAGAAGCCAGCTGCAAACTTTTCACTGAACTCGTTTAAAGACGGTGTGACAATGAATTTGAATAACAGTTTTCTTCAAAAATTTATGCGTCTTAACTTATTTCTGCAAGGAGATAATTCCTAATAATCCATAAGAATAACATGAATAACAAAAAAACTACTTTTTTGTGCCTGCCACTACTAGAAATCATATGTTAAATAAACGTGCGGCCCGCGGTTTCCCCTCGTTATTTATATCTGGCCCTTCTGTAATAAAGGTTGCACACCCCTGCTCTAGTCCACAACTGATGCTAAAATAATGGAAGCAGCTGACTCAATGACTATGTCCCTTCGCGGCTTTGTGTGGTGTTGCCATTTTGCAACTGTTAGTGCAGTGCATGCTGTTGCAAAGACAAACATGATATATTATATTATTATTACTAGTTTTGATTTTATTAAAACTAGAACTCTCTCGAACGACAAGACAGATACAATCAGCCATGCAACATATAATAGGAATATTTGGTGTGAGGCCGCCGGTGTCTGGTTCAGGCAAGGCAATTGAAGAAGGACCCACTCTCTATTTTGCTTTAAAGTAGCCAGGTCTTTGAAGCAAAATGAAGAGAGTCGTAGTTTCAATAAAATTAAAACTAGGACAGTTTATTAAAAATAGGATATCTACAAATACTCACCTTCCAAGTATCAACATAGTCGGTGTCGTCAGGTATGGCCTCTCCTTTTTCATTCAAGGGAAATAAGTTTCCATTGTTCTGTAGAAATATGTAATCATCTAAAATGTAACAAACGAATGAATTGCTTCGCAACAGCCTGCAGTCGCAAGAAGTATTAACACAGCGATAGGCACGTGTTTCGCAGTTCAATAAATCAATAAACACATACACCAGATTAGATGTATTCAAAACAGTAGGTCGTCACGTCCCTTTTACGGTAGGTTTCCAACTAAGAACGGATATGTGCAAAATCAATCAACAGTAAACACATAGGCTACCACCAGACCAGATGTAATCAAAACAGTAGGTCGCCGCGCCCCTTTTCCGGTAGGTTTCCAACTAAGCCAATAAAAATGGAAATGTGCAGGAAACTCACAAGAGAGTTTTTCAGTTAGTAACGATAACGAAACGCTTCCTTATGTTTCTCGGCAGCCGATTTGTACCAAGTCGGCTGCCGAGAAACATACCGTATTGTTGATTGGATGGTCTGAATGGCTAGCGTGGAAGCTACACCGTTATGGTTAGCGAATCGCAACTGCTCGCTGTACTAGTGAGTGCTCAGCCTTGTGCTGATAGCCGGGAAGAACGCCCCTTTCTTCACAACGAAACGCTTCCTTGTTCACAATGTTCAGGCCAATTTTTCAGTTTGATTTTAATACTTTAGAAATGAGTCTGGATCGTTGACTTGAAACATACAAGTAAACAGAATCGCGTGGCTCTTGTTACTCCCACGGAAGTGACCTAGTTTCACTGCTGAAACATGTTCGTTATGATTTGCATACTGATAATAGTGCATTGTGTTTAGCTTAACAAAGTCTGACCTAAAAATATCAATACAAACCAATTTTCATATGAGTCAGTTAACAATCGATTTCGATCAGCTGGTAGCTAGATAATCTTCAGTTAAGTTTATTCAAATAGAAATTCTATTTGAATAAGCTTAACTGAAATTATGCAGAGTAGGCTACTATACAATATTCCAAAGTGTGATACATACCACAAACCCCATAGGCCAATGTATCAGATAGAGATCCAAATAGTCCAAGTTTAATTTCTGAAGTGTGCTTACAAGTGCTGGTTTAACATCCTTGGGTGCATGAAAGGTGCACCATAGCTGGATAATAAGTACCGGCTGTTAAACTATGTTATGAATTAAAAAGTAATAGCATTCTTAGTTTCCAGTTCAAGCTCATTGACATATTTTGTACACTACATTCAAGATAGCAAAGGACAATAACTCTGCTGTGCACAGGATAATTTCCGGCTAGTCTAGACTCTAGAACACTACCAGCATTTAAAAAGTTAAAATAGTCAATATTAGTTAGTCCCAATAAACAGGGGCGTTGACAGGGGGGTCTAGGTGGTACTTTTGGACCCGGGCCCGGAATATTTAGGGGGCCCGGATTTAAAAGATTCCCCGCGACTTCAAACATTATCAAGATCTTACTATAATCAGATCTAAAGGAATTGCGACCAGAGATTAAAACAGCCACTTCAGCCGTCAGATGGTAAAGTACCGGGCCCCCTTCCGGGTATAGCCTAGTGATTTCCCTAACCACGATTTTTTTTTTCAAAAACACGAAATATTTTTCTTCACCCACTCTTTAATTCTGAATATATATATTTTTTGGTGGTAATCACTTCTAGCTACTTGCATCTACAATTCATAGCCGTAGAAGATGGGGGGGCAGTCGCTCCCCCGCTGAAAAAAAATGTCGCAAATTTGGGAAAAATATCCAGTTATTTGGGCAAATCAATCTTACCACAATGTTTCGACGTCTCACCTGTTTAGAAACTTTACATAATTGTTGTAATTTATGAGATACATTTATATTTTCCAATGAATGTAAATGTATTATCACCGACTTTGAAAACTGTTGCATGCGGTATTGCAATCTGGGCAGAATGATAAGTTTCGATTTGACAACTGCAAAATAGAACTGTAAAAAAGCACAGTTGGGAAACAGAGGTAAGCTTATTACTGATATTCACTAATATGTAGGCTGCATTTCTTCATGGGTAAAAATTAAAAGCCTACTGGTTACTGGTAACTTTATGCGATTGTTTGTTTTTTCTCAATATCCTACTTATGTAGTTGATTATATAAATCATTTGGGCAAAAATGTCTAGTTATTTGGACAAATCAATTCTTACCATAAGTTTTCAACATTCTACCAGTTTAGTAACTTTATAGTTTTGCATTTTGTATAAAAAACATTTTGCTTTGAATGTAAAACAGAGTATCAACAATTTTGAAAACTTTTATGTTTGGTATTAAAATTTGGGCAGAATGTTAAGTTTCAATTCAGTATTTGCAGAAAATAATGCTTCGACAAGCTGAGATAAGCTTATTACAGATGTTCATTAGAATATCATCACACTAGCCTACATTTCTTCGTTGGTAGAATTTTGAAACCTTGCTGGGTTCTGGTGAGCTTATGAAGTTTTTGTTTTTTCTCTATATCCTACTAATGTAGTTGTTCGTAAAAATATTTGGGTAAAAATATCCAATTATTGGATAAGTCAATTTTACCATGAGTTATGCTATGCTCGCAAAACTTGACTTAAATACTACAAAGATAGCTTATCATTTTTAGATATATATACTGTATATACAAAATAAGCATTTGTTATAAACTTTAATAATAAATCAACAGTTGTGAGGCCACATATACACCACTTTTGTGAGCATTGATCCCGGCCACTAACTATAGTTATGTACAAAGTGAAAAAGTATATTAAATGAAAACAACTTGCGAATTTTCCTGTATTTAATTTCATGTTTTTGTGAGCTATGGTTTAACTGTTTTCAGCATTGAATTTTTTTGTATAAACTGCTGTTTGTCTTTGCCATTCCCAAGGTTGATATGCTCAGCTATTTACTATCTATAAAACAGTATTAGAGCAATAACAATCAAATATAAAGACACGTGTTATGTTATTTTGTCATCCAATTTATGCAGTTAATATATCAGGCAATGTAAACAGTGCTATTTTTGTGTCATGTTTTGGTAATGTCTATATTTTGTGGCAACAATTGAGTTTGAAGTTATTATCCGGGAGTGATTTTTCTTCAATGCTTGTGATTTGAGTAGGCCTAGCTGCTTCATTGTGAAGTAAGATTATCTTTGTAATGATCTTCTGAAAAAACATTGACTATGACTATTTCATTGTAATATAATATCAATATTTTTGGTATCAAAATTAGTTTTGTTCAAAGGTGGAAGTTTGATGCACATAGCATGGTAAACTGTCCAATTCTTTTCAGGCTGTAGTATTTGAAGCAGCATGGACATTAAGTAATGTTACTGGTTTGATAAGTAAACGGATTGTCATTTTAGTTTTTTTCAATGCAAATGTACAAATATTGAATCTTTGAATTGAAAAGATTGAGCTACTTTTGGTCAAGCCTTTTATTGAAGTTGGGCTGGAGATTTTCATATAATCTGGTGACATGAATATTCAGCAATTATTGTTATCCAGTTATTGCTGAAGTCTCAGTTCAAATTTTTTTGAATCCAGTTAGGCTTAATATTGAATATTTTTTTATGATACACAAGAATGTTTTAATTTGATGGTTTATTTAAATGGGACACAGACAGGTCTATGAAAGTAGATTAAAGTAAGTTCAGCCTTGTTGTATATACTTTTTTTTTGCTTGTGTTTCGTACATGGCCAAGTTGATGACTCTCAGAGATTGTGAGTAATTTAGTATTTTTGAAAATATATACGCCAAGACAAAATTTGGGCAAATTATGTTTGCCCCCCCCCCAAATGTTTTACTCTCCTAGGGCTACTTTACAAAGAATTAATTTTAGCCGAAAACTCCAACAATTTTAAACAGACTGACGAAGATCGTGATTGAGAGCAAGGATTTTGCGGTTTATGGAGAAATCCCTAATGCGTAATTGCACAGTTGGGGAAATTCGTGGATACAACAAATCTTTGAGAATATATAAATGACATTCCTCTTAATTTTCTACTTTGAACGACATGTGTCATCTTCATTTTAACAGTACATCAACAAACGTTTCTACACAACCTGATATTATTATATTCATAACATTGTGGATGAAGGGGGCCCGAAAACAAATGGGTACCGGGCCCGAGAAATCCTGTCAACGGCCCTGCCAATAAACAATGCAGTAACCTACAGCAGATCTTTAAGAATGCATCATACATAAACATTAAACAAGAGCAATCAGTCCAGGGTTGAAAATTAAACATGTATAATTTTTAAAAAATTTGGATTTTTTTAAATATTTATAGTTTGTTTAGGGGGGGGGGGCATAGCATCTTTTCATATATAAACTAGGTGGGCACTTGCCCACCTAGTCCTTTTGCTTGCCCCCCTAGCCCTTTCTTTGCCCCCCTAGTTTGAAACTAGGTGGGCAACTTTTAAGACTTAATTTTTGTTTAAATTAGATCCAAGTTAAAGAATGAACAGCTAAATTCAGTCGTTTTCAACCTTTTTTTGGCTGTTACTCTAATCTCCGCCCTTAAGTGAGCCAATTACCCCCAAGATTCAATTTTCAAAAACAAAAGTGTTTATTGCTACGTATTTCAAAGGGCTAACTATGACAATCAAAATGCAATACAATGCTGAATAGCCTACAAGATGACCATGCGTGGTAAACATTCAATGGGAAGTTTGGACCTGGACTTCAGCCGCCAGCTTTGTGATCCTGGGCTTTGTGGTACTGAGGGCGATTCTTGTGTCGCTTTCGACATCCAGGCGATTGCGCTTCTTTGTCTTCATTCCCAAGACAGTTGAAAATCTTTGTTCACAGCGATACGTTGTTGAAAAAGATCTCAGGATATTTAGTGCAGTGTCGCTATAATGTTGGTGCGTCCTGGAGTCTGCCAAACCAGAAGGGTTCCAATCCAAGCCTTTCCCCTTGAAATCAAATTTCAACGCTTCGTTCATTCGAGATTGATAAATTCTTCTTTCGCCGAAAAGTCGTCATTATCCACCTGGCTGTCAACTCATGTAAAGGGCTCAGCGCAACATTGGAGACTAATTCGGAAAGTAGTTGGCCAATGTCCATCTTCTTGGCTTGCTGGCCTAAGTGGTCAGCTATGTCCAGGGGCGCCGGAAGTGGGGGGGCAGGGGGGGCGAATGCCCCCCCTGCCCTCAAATTTTTTGCAGATGGAGGGGCAGGGGGGGCAATGGTGCCCTTTTAAAGTCATGTAACCTACTGCACATTTTGCAATATAACAATTTCTGCTATTCGCTTTAAGCCTAATTTTTAAGCAACTCGCCAGCCTGTATTTGTGGTGACTGTCAAACAGCACAGCACATCATAAATCACTGTCCAGTGTTTCGACCTGAAGAACATGTGAATCTCATAGACCCTGATATGAAGACACTGCTCTGGTTGCAACAATTGGGAGATGTTACCTGAATTGCTGCCTCATAAGCAAGAAGCCTAATTATAATCTTTCATTTTTGTCTCAAAATAATATTTACGGCACAAAGTTTTGCAACACAGTACAGGCCTTAAAACTCGTTTTTTTTTTCGGCAGCCATCGTGGCCTACCGGGAGCTCCTTCTCGGCGGCCAAATCTGCGTGCTTGAAGGCCAAAATAAAAATAACGATAACACCAGCAAATAGAATTAAACTTGCAACATTGCTAAAATGATCACTTAGCGTTGTTGAAGTCTGGGCCTGGGCGACGTCCTACAATAGAATCGTTGCCAGGGCCGGATTTAGCCTAAGTGCTGCCCTAGGCAGATGAGAAAGTGCCGCCTCCAAAAAAAATTTTGCGATGGTGATTTTCGATTTTTCGATACAACACAGGCACTTGTTCTCATTTGTCCTCAATGCCGCCGTTTTTATAAAACTTCATGAAACTAAAGTTTTTTCGTATACTAGTCTTACTTTTTGGCTTGTTTACATACTTTAAGCATCAAGGCAAGTACACAAAATGGCCTGCAACTTTTCCATCAACCTAACATTGACTAAAAACATTTTTTCTAGGCTCCTTCAAATTTACTAACAGTGAAACAAACCGAACAAAGATTAATAAAAATTGGACAGACAAAGCCTAGTCCTCCATACTAAGCGAGACAGATAACTAAAAGAAGTGCTAAGCAGCACATATTGTTGACAGCCAACCAAGTGTGAAGTACTCTAGGGGCGATGACTTGCCATACATGACTTGCCGCACTGTTTATAAATGTGTGTGATGTGATAACATATTTATTAAGTTGTGAATTATTATATTCACGTGCAGTATTATCAATGTAATATATTCGTATATTTTGCCGCCCCCAATAATTTGCCGCCCTAGGCAACTGCCTACTCTGCCTACTGGTAAATCCGGCCCTGATCGTTGCACCACGCAATAACTGCTTTATCGGGATTGTAATCCAGTACTATTCAAACAACACTCGCACGAGTGTCTCCAATGTGGCCGATTTTATAGAAGTTCGCCACTCCCCTAGAATTCTTTTTAGCAACGAAAAACAACGTTCGACATGTGTTGACGATGACGGCAAGGTAATGAAATAAGTATTTCAATGATTAAAACATTACTTGTAGGCTTTAGGCTAACTGCCCTTTATCAGAATTGACGATGCACTAGCCAGTGCGAAATATATTTTCTGTTACATCTACTGACATCTGATCCCTGTTGCCTTAGCAATTGAGGTTTTAGCTATTTCAATGATGTACATTACTAAAAGACATTAATATACTGAAAGAAGCATAATTTTTGCAAAATATGATCAAAAAATGTTTCCCCATTGATGTCAACTAACTAAGTTCTCCTTTTTAACAACGATTCAATGTCCGACAACATCGAATCGACATAAAAACGACAATATTGCCAACCGATGTAAATTAGCACTTCGGATTAAGACTTTGTTAAAATAAACGTTGGGAATTACAAACAAGACTTACAGCGCTGGTGATCGCAGATGGATATATTCCATCAATAACAAATATTCCCCGCACAATGAAACAGTGGCGATTATGACGCGCTGACCTAATTTTGCGTCACTCTTTGATACTACATATTTTCGACTGTTAATCTACGATCATTCTATTGCGAAATTAAATAATTGGCTAGAAGAGACCGGCGGCCAAACTTGGCCGATTGAGGACTAGGAGGTAGCACCGACCGTTCATTCAAGCACAACTTAGCGGCCATGGCCGCAGGCTGCTTTAAGGCTTGACAGTAGGTTATATCATTATAACATAGCATGGTGCCCTTCTTTGTATACCGGATTATCATTATCGCTATATTTTACCTTAAAACTTGAAAAAAAATTGGCCTTTTAGTAAACAAAAGTGCCCTTTTTTTGTAATCTTGCCCCCCCAGTCAAAAATCGTTCCGGCGCCCCTGGCTATGTCCTCCTTTAACGCCGCTGTCAACTCAAGTCCATAGCCTTCGAAGTAGGCTACATGTCAAGCGTCTGAAACTGCACTATAACTGTGCCTCTTCCAACTTGGTTGTTCCACAATTTAACCTTCGCGATAAATGCAGCGACGACTACTTTGGTGTCGATCACAGTTACATTCTTGCCTTGAATTAAAAAATTGTCTTTGTTCAATTCACCAAAGATATCAGCCAGGTAGCACAGCTGGGAAATCCACTGTTGGTTAGGGAAATATTCAGCCAAGTTGGACTTCTTTTCTATCAGAAAAATATGGACAACCTCACGCAGTTCGGCCAGGCGGGTTATCACTTTGCAACGAGACAGCCATTGTAGCCTACTTCTGTATGGTACAGTAATGCTTCGTATCTTTCTCCCATTTTCTTGCACAGTTCCTTGAAAAGACGGCTGTTCAATTCCTTCGCTTTTATAAAGTTCACAACCTTCACTTGCTTCATTGTTTCTACATCAGGTCTCGTTACCCCCAAAAATAAGCAAATTACCCCTCAGGGGTAATTTACCCCCAGGTTGGGAACCACTGATTTAGAACTTATGAGCCTACCTTTGACCTTAGGCCTAGCCGCCCTATACTTATAATATCCTTAATGTTCCATTCTAGCAGATTAATTATCAATTTGTGTTGTGAGTAGCTCAAATTTTGTGTGAGATTCTAAATGTCTGAATTAGGCTACCGAAATTTGTTTCCTGATTTTCATCAAAATAAAATACCAGCTCTTTAGTTTAGAATCATCTAATTCTGCAAAGATTCAACTCATTATAATATCTTAGTAATTGTGCTTCATATAGGCTATTATCATAGTTGTTTCTTTGTACTTTAGTACAAGAGACCTCTGCAACTAAATGTTGCTAGATCAAATTTCATTACATTATTATTTACAAAATATTGTGGGCGGGGATGAATATAGGAATCAATTATGGGCCTCAAAAGTTTAGTCTAGTTATAATATCCCTTTTCACCCACAATTTGCCTGAGAAATCTACATTTTTAAGCTTAAATGTTTTACGCTCGGGAAAAAAATGCCCTTTTTCCCATCATTTACGTGCGAAAAGTGCCCTTTTTAACATAACTCTCGCGCTAAAAGTGTCCTTTTTTTTAAATTTGCCCACCTAGTCCCAATTTGTGAAAAGATGCTATGGGGGGGGGGGGGTATTTTAGTGACGCAGTATACTAGTTCGAATTAATTGAAACTGTCAAGAAAACAGGCTGAATTTGTGTATATTTGGTTTATTGCGATAATTTACCAGGTGTGTATAGTTTAATACCTAATGTGGCCTACAGCTTCTTTCAATATTGCACAAACACGGTTTGGCATGGATTTGATTAGTTTTTTGCAGTTTTCTACAATTTTTGGGACCCTAAACCACACCTGAATGATGGCCTCCATCTTTCTTATGGTGGTGCAGTCCTTCTGGCGTAGTCGTGCCTTGATTATGCTCCACAAATTTTCGATAGGATTTAAATCCGGAGAATTGCTAGGCCAATCTAACACGGTAATCTTGTTTTTCTTCAAAAAATTAATGTTATTTTTTAGAAGAATTGCATGGTGTGAGGTCCTGCTGAAAAATGCCCTCACTTTCTGGAAATGCTCTTTGCAGGTCTGGGATAACATTTTTTGTGATCACATCGATATATCGTTCAGAAATCGTCATTCCTTCCACCAGAAACAGTGATCCAATACCGCTGTGGCTAAAACTTCCCCAGAACACCTTTCCCAGTTTCAAGTTAGCAGAAACATTCCTAGTTAGCAAAAGCATCCAAGTTTCAATTAATTCGAACAATAGGCTACTGTAAGTTTACTTTATTTTATTTTTTTAACAAAATAGCACATCTTTCTGAAATACGTATGACTTAAAAGGCCCAGTTTTAGCACATCTTTTGCCTTCATATGCTTAAAAAAACATTTTTTGACTTATTTTTTTATTGTTTGATTCAAATCAAACAACCCTGGCAACTGCAGTTGGTTTTAATGACCATCTCAAACTGCTTGAAATTTTTGTCTAGCTGGAAATACTGTGTAGTTGTAGAAGGGGAACATCGAACATTTGATTCATAACAGTACCAGGTAAAAATTGCTCCAGAAAATATCCACTCTAATAAACATCCCACCGGAAGAAACCCATCCTGGTAAATATCAAAGTGGAAAAATATACCCACACCCACTAAATCAGTGGTTCCCAAAGTGGGTGCCAGCGCCCCCCGGGGGCGCTGGCTATAAAGTGGGCGATTGGAGGCGCTGACAATAAATCGGGGCAGTTGCAAGGAAAGGATTACAAACCATTCTTTTGTCATGTTTCGCTTCAAAGAAATACAAAAGAAGAAGGTGACTATAAGAGTTTGTGGCAATTATGTTGGCAACGTTGCTTTGCAGTGCCTTAGCCTTACAAGTTTGTTGGTCGTAACGCATGACTTACTTTGAAGCACTGTGATTACGCAAATTCGATTTTACAATCCGAGAGTATTATGATCAAGTGTTCGCCTTAATCTATCTTTGAAGACTGTCATCAAAACAGTGAATGAAATTATAGTGCACGCTCTGAATACACGCTTATTCTAACGATTGTGCAATAAGAATGATGAAGCTTTTGAGCGCATACTACTCCACATCGAAGTACAATGGCTTTCCAAGGGAAATTACCAGGGTAGTTTTTTTGTCTGAGTGGGATGTTTTCCAGAGAGGTTATTTACACCTAGTCCTCAGAACACAAGTTAAAAAATACCACACACGAATAACTCATGTTTGTAGTGATATCCAAACAATTACCAGTACCGGTACTAATTTTTTAAAATATGAAAAAAGTCATTCGTACACACAAGATAATACTAGGGGGGTATGTTAAAATTAAAAAAATCTCAGTACGGTACCCCCAGTACTGAGATAGGCCGTTTCGGACCAAAATGGGCTTGTCCATACACCTAACACTTCTGAAAATAATAACAGAGAGAGACTGTTCACCAGGCATTTTATAATAAAAGTAATTTGCGTTCTTCTGGTGACTATTTACTAGGTTACCTCCTGATCACCAGGTAACCTAGGATCAGGAGGTAACCTAGTAAATAGTCACCAGAAGAACGCAAATTACTTTTATTACTTCTGAAAATGTTATATTCCTATCTTAACTTTTCAAAACGAAACTTTTGAGACTGGTCCCAGCCTTCTATGACCGGTTCACATTTTAGGTATCAAATCCAAATATTTTGACAATAGCTCATAAAACCCCCCAGTAGCGGGGAGTCCTTGGAGGGGAAATCCAATTTTTTTTCATAATATGTTTTTTTACACCCAGTGGCATAATTTTGGGGGGTTTTAACATTACCCACCTAATAATACCTTGTCAGTAATAAACAGATCTTCCCTTTTAACTGTTTTATCATTGATTTTACTTTGGATGCCATTCCCAACTTCTTCCTGATTTCCGTATAATGTAGCACCATCAACATGACGATATCCACACGAAATAGCTTCTTCAACAGCTGCCTGGGCTTCACCAGGTTTTGACTGAACACACAACATGTACAAAAAATTATTTAAAAACTTACTTTCGCTTCATAAACTCTTCAGAGGATGTATTGTATATCACATTGCACAATTTTTACAGTCTTGCCGCTTACGGTATGTCATGAAATTACAACAGCTGTCACCAGCTTGTACTGTACAGTGCAGTGCAGTGCAGGAACAATAGGCCTACATCGGTTACTAAAGACAAAAGGTTTGAAAAATATGCAGCAGTAATTTCATCTAGTGATAAGATCTATGTGCGTATTGCAACCATCGACTTAATTGCTTAGGCTAACTGTACAGATTTGTAAATATTTTGCAATTGAAAAAATTTAGCAGTTTATTTATCAATAATGTTATCACAACTAGTGTAAGTTTTATCATTCTACGCTAACTACCGTATGTGACTTGTTTTTTGGTTTTCAAAGTACGTTTCTAGAAAAACTCTGCTTCTTACAAAATGGCATTCTAAAGTTTAAGTGGTATGAAAATAATTTTGTCAAGAAGTGCTTTTATCCAGGTCATCGTGTTTTTCCGGTCATTGCATTATTTACTAATTGTTTTATTAGGGGGGTCGCACAGAATTATTCTGTTAGAATGACAGTGTTGTTTGGACGCACTTTGGGATTAAAACAGCAAACATAAAATGCGCTATTGCTTATTTAATACACACAACAACAAATTAATACA
The DNA here is from genome assembly GCF_918807975.1 of Aplidium turbinatum. Taxonomy (NCBI): domain Eukaryota; kingdom Metazoa; phylum Chordata; class Ascidiacea; order Aplousobranchia; family Polyclinidae; genus Aplidium; species Aplidium turbinatum. The sequence continues at coordinate 18,449,173 of NC_137484.1, read as the reverse complement.
TGCTTATGCGTATGAAAATATCTATAAAAAAAGAGTAATTGTTTAAGTGTGATTAAGTATGACTTTCAGAGATCTCGAAAAAAATGGTTGCACATATACAAGACAGTTTTATATAAAATTTTCAGGTCTTCAGGTTGTATGCCAATCACACCTCAGACATATAATGTTCATATCTTTTTGTCATCTTTTTTATGGTGCTAGTTGGTTTAAAACCTTCATCGCGAACTTCTTGTGAATACACAAATCGTAGTACATCAACCAAGTGTGCAAACTTAATAGTTTTATAAAAACATCACACCATTCATTGTATAACTGGGAGGAAGGATACTCGTGTTACTTTTTGTCATGGGGAAATAATATAATTTACACACAGCAGAATTTCAACTTATGTTGATTGGATGTAACTGTTCTTCTTCTTGCGTTTGAGGCCGCCACAGATCACGTTGTTACATCCAGGCGCAGCAGCCAATGGATTGTGTATTCATTGAACGTTGTTAGGTCCACATGTCTATCTTGTGATCGGTATACAGGACATTGATAGATAATGTGGTGTGCAGTTTGAAAATCTGAGCCACACGCACAAGATGGTGAATCGGCGAGGCCCCACTGGAACATGTTGCTGCTGAAACGGCCCACTCCAGTCCGCAGGCGATTGAGCTTCACCCATTCCTTCCGGGGTAGTTCTGCTCCAGGTGAGGTGTTGGTATTGGAAAGGACTGTGAAGTGGAACTGTTTATCCAATGAGATGCACAAAAGGTGCATTCTTATTCATACATACAAAAAAGGAAGGTGCTCTTTCACAAGACGCCCTGTTGGTCAATCGGACAAAATGATGACGTCATAATACGTCACACACGATGTTACGGACTATCATGAAGGAGGAAGTGCGAGGGTGGAAATGCACTGAAACACACCGGAAGGAAATTGTCTCCCGTTTATTGATTTTCTATATCAAAGACAGGCAAGACACAACAATAACACAGGGTTGAGCATTACAACAGTATATTACATATTTACAAATAGTTCAACATTCAAACGTTTTCGGCTTAACTTAAGCCCTCATCAGGAATCTGCAAATATTTATAAACTATACAATAAATTTCACTTCTTGACAGTAACTACAGTAACTAACTAACTAAACAACTAACTAAAAGCATTGAGAAACACCCAACGATTAAAAGCAATAGAGTGGAAAATCTGTACAGACAGACGAAAAGCAAATTACATTAAGAAAAGGCAACTGCATGACTAAGTTGCAAATGAATCTGCACCACGGGGAATGTGATACACTAGTAAATGTTGAGCAGAATGGAGGCGCCTCCCGCAAATAATTGTTTGTTTAAATTTGGGTTGTAGCGTTTGATTAACAGCGCTTCCTGAATTTTTGTGTCAAATTGGGATTTGCCTTTGCGTAAAATTTTAAATGAGTCAGTAGAGAATTTTCGATCTGTGCAAAAAGAACAATCCATAATATGGTCTTTGATGGCACTTTTCTTTAAGTCTCTAAAGTTCAGATGCTCCCGTACTCTCGTGGTCAAATGTCTGGTGGACATACCGATGTACGTCAATGCCGAATCACACGGGCATGTAAAACTGTATACGACATTTGAGCAGAGAGACGAAGGCGTCTGGGACTTTAGTTGAAAATACGAACTAATTTTAAATGTTTTATAAATAAGAAAAACGTCCACATCAAATTTATTTTTCATAAACTGTCCGATTTTACGAGCAAACGTTTTGGATTCTTTTCCCACAAACGGAATGGACAAGCAATGCTTCACGTTTAACTCATTTTCAGCCTTTTCTTTTTGGTTGGAATTCTCAGAGATAAAGTGATTCAATATTTTTTTCAAAGTACAATTTTGGATAACCATTATTATAGAACATTTGTTTTAATTTCTCTGTTTCCATATTAAAAAGAGCATCATTGCAGCAACTCATTTTAGCCCGAGCTAATAGGCACATGATCAAACCAGATTTCCATTTTGTTGTTCAATTTCAACAAATTTGCTATCGTTGGAAAGCACAAGCATAGATCTAACCAACTAAGTTAATACCAAGTCCCAAAATACTACTAGCTCCATCTAGTGGCCACCTAAACTTGACCAAATGCAAACCATCACCAAAACTTCATTTTAAATGATAAACAATCTAAATCAAATCCAATTAAAAGAACATGTTACTTTTTATTGAAGTGCTAACTTTCATTTTTATATCTTATTTAATATATGCGCAATCGTTGTTCGAAGACAGCCCCCCACGAAGCTTTTGCCCAATGCATTTCAATGGCAAATCGATCGTCTTTCAGTATTCGCCCTGCGTGATCACGATAATTAATTGTCTCCCGTGATTAGTATAATTAATTAATTGCCACTAATTAGATGCCTCCCGTAATCAGTATAATTGATTAATTGACACTAGATCAGGGCTTCCCGATTGGGGGTGCTCGCACCCCCTGGGAGTGCAAGTAGCTGTTGCTGGGGGTACGAGAATCTACCGAGAAGAAGAGCTATACCGTATAATATAGAGATGGATTTTGTTTAACGAGGGAGGTGGTGATTATCTCTCAGAGCATTTTACGTTAGCCTAAACAACACAATGCACAACAACAAGAAAATATCACCCGACAACTTGCTGATAACAAAAAGGCTGTGGTCCGAATGTCACGTGATTGGTGGCGGGATAATGCGATAATATTGTGTTAGCAATTTGCTCCTTATTTGCAATTGTTGCTCTTTGTTGACAATTGTTTTCTCATTGTTGGCAATTTCTTATCATACACATTGGGAAAGAACGCGTTTTAAGCGAGAATGAAATGTTTCTTGTAGACTGTGGATTGACTTACGAAAAGGAAAGTGTCAGCTACTAGTTGAACAGATAATTGCAAAGAAAAAGAAGTAGAAAAGTCAAAGATCTTGATTAACGCCATTATGTTCTCAGTTTGTCTTATTTCTGTATTTATTCGCTTTTGCATTTTGTGTGATTGCGTTGTTGAAGGCTGTCCTTTTTCCTATTCGTTAGCTATATAAAGGCCGGTGAGCTGCTTTTCTGCGTTGTTTTCGTACGTATTTTGAATTTTTTTGTCAGAACCACTCCGCTTCAAAACAGGGAGTGCGAGATTGGCTTCATCAATCCCATGGGGTGTGAGGTGATAAACGAATCGGGAAGCCTTGCACTAGATGGAGATAGTAGTATTTTGGGACTTGGTATTAACTTAGTTGGTTAGATCTATGCTTGTGCTTTTCAACGATGGCCGACGATCAACGATGGCCGAGTGCTTTTCAACGATGGCCGGCAGCAGTGGCCGAGTGGTTAGCGCGTTGGGCTCGCAGTCGAGAGCCTGCATGTTCGACTCCAGCCACCCGCACTTGCTGTTGTTTCTCTGGGCAAGAAACTTTACGATACGGTAATTGCCTCTACCCAATGATTGATTTCGAGTAATGGGTAGTACCAAATTTAAATCATAAGTAGAGTAGACAACCGGAAACAGACATTGCCATCGGCTGCAGCGTGGGTCAGGTGTACGTCGGAAGGCGTACAGAGATGCATAGCGCTCAAGTCCGCTTTCCCGCAATGCAGGATAAAAGATAATAATAAAACAAAACAAAAGCGATAGCAAATCTGTTGAAATTGAGAAAGAAATGAATAAATGGGAGACAATTAATCATCGTGATCACACAGGGCGAATACTGAAAGACGATCGATTCGCCATTGAAATACATTGGGCAAAAGCTTCGTTGGGGGGCTGTCTTCGAACAACGATTGCTCATATATTAAATAAGATATAAAAATGAAAGTTAGTACGTCAATACACAGTGTTCTTTTAATTGGATTTAATTTAGATTGTTTATCATTGCAATTGAACTTTTGATAGTGGTTTGAATTTGGTCAAGTTTGGCTGGCCACCAGATGGAGCTAGTAGTATTTTGGGACTTGGTATTAACTTAGTTGGTTAGATCTATGCTTGTGCTTTTCAACAATAGCAAATCTGTTGAAATTAAGCAAGAAATGAATAAATGGGAGACAATTAATTATCGTGATCACACATGGCGAATACTGAAAGACGATCGATTCGCCATTGAAGTGCATTGGGCAAAAGCTTCGTTGGGGGGCTGTCTTCGAACAACGATTGCTCATATATTAAATAAGATATAAAAATGAAAGTTAGCACTTCAATAAACAGTAACATGTTCTTTTAATTGGATTTGATTTAGATTGTTTATCATTTAAAATGAAGTTTTGGTGATGGTTTGCATTTGGTCAAGTTTAGGTGGCCACTAGATGGATGGAGCTAGTAGTATTTTGGGACTTGGTATTAACTTAGTTGGTTAGATCTATGCTTGTGCTTTCCAACGATAGCAAATCTGTTGAAATTGAGAAAGAAATGAATAAATGGGAGACAATTAATTATCGTGCTCACACAGGGCGAATACTGAAAGGCGATCGATTCGCCATTGAAATGCATTGGACAAAAGCTTCGTTTGGGGGCTGTCTTCGAACAACGATTGCTCATATATTAAATAAGATATAAAAATGAAAGTTAGCACTTCAATAAACAGTAACATGTTCTTTTAATTGGATTTGATTTAAATTGTTTATCATTTAAAATGAAGTTTTGGTGATGGTTTGCATTTGGTCAAGTTTAGGTGGCCACTAGATGGAGCTAGTAGTATGTTGGGACTTGGTGTTAACTTAGTTGGTTAGATCTATGCTTGTGCTTTCCAACGATAGCAAATTTGTTGAAATTGAACAACAAATCAATAAATGGGAGACAATTTCCTTCCGGTGTGTTTCAGTGCATTTGCACCCTCGCACTTCCTCCTTCATAATAGTCCGTAACAACGTGTGTGACGTATTATGACGTCATCATTTTGTCCGATTGACCAACAGGCAGTGCTTCCACTTTGAAGGATTTTATCCCGAAATCGGGATTTTTCAACGCTTCGAAGGATAAAAAAGGGATTTGAAGAAAAAAAGGATTTTTTAGGGATTTTTAACAATTTTACAAGGAAATTTTGTCTTAAAAAGGGATTTGTTCTTTTTAGCAATTTTAAAGAAAATTTTATTCATATTTCCTTTCAAAAGTTCTAAAAACGACTGGAATAACGATGATCAGCTGGTTTCCATCGTCACTCGCCATCCGGAACCCCTCTTACTCCCTGTCCCATCCTCGCTTTTCTATCGCTTGATTTCTTTTATCGCCACTTTGGGAATTGGACGTGATTGCAGACTGTAGTGAGAGAGTTAGTTCTCAATTCTTTGAGTTAAAATTAGGTAATCCGTTGATTTACAGTTGAAGTTGAGTAGCAATGATAAAGTTCACTGAGGTTCGACGTACAGTTAGGTATGATAAGCTTAGGCTAGTGATATCTTTAGTGCTAGTGATATGTTTAGAAAAGTTAGTTTTTGCCTATGCTAACTGATGGTGTCATAATAATAGAGGCTATGTAGTATGTATACAACATGTAGCCTATAGATAGTGTACACAGTCAGACTGAGTCAGTATCATGAATAGGCCTAGTATCCTGGAGTTTTTCGTCACTCAAATGATTGTGAAGGCGTTACTGACAAGGAGAAAAAAGAGATAGCCTAGCCAATAGTGTTAAGTTAGCGGATTAGCGCATCAAGGAAAACTAAACTAAACACAAAAATAAATTTGTTAATGGATGGATAATTCGTTGAAACTGGACATTTACCACCTGTACATTTTTGCTATTAGGGATAGGTTAGGAGTCCAGGTAGGAAAGATGAGAGTGGTAATTGGTAAATGATGTCCAGGACTCCAGGTGGTAAATGTCCCAGAACCGACTAACTGACAAGCAGTTTTTTAGCTGGACAGTGAACAAAGGAAGTAAACCATGTTATTGTAAAATATGGGCTGCTTTTGTGCAGCCTACTGTTCTAATAAAACAACGTTGCTTCGACATACCGGTGCTACTGAATAAAGTCGAGATTAAAATAGCTTTAACTGAGATTACTGTATATTATAATAACTTTAAAGTTGTATTAGCACCTTTTTTAACCTAAATAACGTTAAAAATAACCTCGCCTATGAAGGAAATTTTGAAAGATTTCCGACTGAGGAAAAAAGGATTTTTCAGGACAAAAAAGGAAATTGAAGAGGATTTATCAATTGTCAGAAGTGGAAGCACTGCCAACAGGGCATCTTGTGAAAGAGCTCCAAAAGGAAGTGGCTATTTTTCCACAATCAGATGTTGCCAGTTAGGATTAAAGTTAGGAAGGGTTGAGGTGAGGTTTAGAGTTAGGAATAAGATTAGGGTTTTGACCTTCCCAGGACTAAAAAAAAATTCCAAAATACAAGTTTTTGTTTTCAACAGCTTTAAACCTTTCTCCAATTAGGGCAGAATTCCTTACCTGGCAACACTATTGAGGCTATTATTACACTATATAGTGTAAATATAGCCACAGCCTACAAAAAAAGCAGGTTACTATGAAACACATGTGCAATAAACATGAAACATTAGCAGAGTGTAGCATAATTCACCAAACCTTGGTTCCTCTGACAATGACATTAGCATGGTTCCAACTTGTTATCAATCAAATTCACTTCTTGTGTGCACAAAATAATATTAAATTAGTTTCTACACTTTGCAGTACAAATGACAGAAAACCGTGGAGTAGTGACAGTGCTGCATAAGCCTATTCGGAGCTGGTGTACAAGTCCCCCGCCCAGTTTGGTTTTCTGTTCACACACTTCAATCCACATGTTTTGGTCAATTCCTGTCTAGGTGATTTACCAGGGGGGGGGGGGGGGCTTGTACACCAGCTCCGCCTATTCGATAAAACACAATTAAGTGTTGAAGCGTACCTGCCATGTTCCGAGTCCAACAACCGGTATTTTGCGTCCACTGTAAAATGTTATAGTTGGCGCAGACATGATGCAGAGATTTATTTGTTAATTCAATGCACTAAATGTATCAGTCTGCTTAAAAATAAAAACTTACAATAAAATGAATAGCAATTATGTCCATGCATTTACCTTACTTTTTAAATCATCTTGCACTTATCATTACCTATCCACCTGAGGACTGGGCTGGTGGAAAACTGCACATGCTTGCAGAGATAAGAAACTTGCCCACTGCATTTCAGCAGAGAAGAGTCATTATGATTACAGTGCGTACCAGGGTTGTCAGATTAGTTGTAGCCTTCCCTTCCAGATTGCATGCCAGTTTGATTCTAAATTATTCTAAATTTATTCCAAACATTTCATTTCAAGTCTAAAACAAAATACCATTAAATACGCAGTGTATATTGTAAATATGATATAACTTACAATAAGTAGTGGTGAGAATCTTCATGTTGAAATGAAAATATCCCTAAGATAAGATGATGCCAGCACATTTTTTATCAAGTTTTGTAGCCTTTGTTCACCCCAATTTTATGTCTGTGCCTGCGTGCTTGTTGAAAAATTAAGTTTGTCAAATGATTGGCAGTGTAAACGATGTATGTGGACAAATGAACACTAGGGTGCGTCGTGTGCCCCAATGTTCATATTTTTTGTATTATTTTTTTTCAATGGTGAGGTTTCACTGAAACAACAATAATATGAAATTTCAGCAAAAAATATTAATGTTTAGGTGCTCCACATTGCAGTTAAAAATACAGGAAATTCGACCCCCATACTCCATAAATACCTTGTTTTAACATAACACTGGTCTACACGATTTTTGCTCTATAAACTTTGAAAACTGTTTTAGAGTAATTTTGGGGTGCTGAATCCGAATCTGTCCTCAGACTTATCCTATCACGTCAAGTATGTGATATGATGACAGCAAATTGTTACTTTTGTCAAAAGTGGAAGATTTGATGTTGCGTTTATTGCACATACATATTTTGCTATATGCAGAAATCCAGGCCATGTCGTGCATAAGTAGCTGAAATACACCAAATATAATTTTGATACCAATTTGTTTTCTAAGCAACATTATTAACCATGCAGTAATAACAATCTAAAAGGGAGGCTAAAAGTATAACTGACCCTCCCTCCCCCCTCCCCCCCGTCAAAGGTTTGCATAAAACCACAAAGGATTAAGTAGGCCTGTGGCAATGCTTGTACAGTAACCTTAGTTAGGCTGTTTTGGTCTGTCTAACACTAACCATTCGTTATAGCACTGCATATGTTGGTGGTGAACGCAATGCCAAATCTTCCACTTTTGACAAAAGTAACCATTTGTTGTTATCATATCTCACAAACCTGACGTGATCTGAGGTTAGATTCGGATTCAGCACCGCAAAATTACTCTAAATCAGTCTTCAAAGTTCATGGAGCAAAAAATAATTCTTTTTTTGTTTACCAGTGTAATATAAGGATTATGCTTGCATTGTGCTTGGGCATGTTGAATGTTGATGAAGACTTGCAGTTTTTGTCAGTCGGGAAATTATGTCATTCAAGGTGGCTTACACTTGCTTGTAGGCTACTTCGTAAATACACTCATGCAATCAACCCTTCCAAAAGTTTCATGAACTTGTCTGAGTACTGCATCAAGGTTTGCTTCCCACCTTGTTTTGAAATAAAACACCACAATTCATTATCTGATGGGTCAAAAAACTTCTTCAACATGTTGCAAAGAAATCTTCCCAAACCAAGAAGTAAAAGATTTCCAAGAAGGTTTTGGAATGCAATGCATCATTCGCTCACTCTGAAAATGTCATTGTTGGAATGCTAGGTGATGAGATGAAGACTGCCAAGTTAGAAGAGCAGCAGGCCAACAAATCTATTCCTTAGGTGCACAAGCACAGGAAAAGCAAAGCAAGAATCATGTTGGCTCTTCACAAAAAGCAGAAGATGAAAATCGAAAGCTGAGAAAGGAAATTTCACCAGCCGTGCCACCTGCAATATGCAGATTTATTTTGCCACAGCTTAATACTAAAGCAAAATCATACCACCAACTTGTGAAGCTTGGCACAGTTCATAAGTCTGAGCCACCTATCATGAGATCGCTAGCAGATCAACAGCTTGACAATGTCATCGACGAACCTCTGCGGCTGGATTATCCTTGCCACAACCAAGCAGTGGAGTGTCACGTTAAGCTAGTGACTGTTAAAGCAAGCTTATATGCTGTAGGTTTTGAAAGAAGGGATGGACTGATTCGTCAGAAGGTGCGATCTCGTCAACTTATGAAAGAATTCAACAGCAAGAAGGAATTCCCACTAGATTGACAAGTTCACCTTTTTGTGCTGGTTGCTAAAGTCTCAATGTAGTACAGGTAGTCTAGCACATGCAGCAGTATGGAGTATATCAATCTGTGTGCTGGTATTTCCTTGACAATGATTTCATGGCAGATCACAGTCTACCCATCACCAATTATGTCTACTAATTACAGTATTTGTTTTATGCACCTACACTTTGAACAGTCCAGTTAGTAACCCCCAGGTCGTGCAGTAAAGTTGTTACTTACTACTGTGTGTGTACATGACACGAGCACTATATTGTATTTCCAGTCACACTACTGGACCGTTAGACCACTGCCTACATGCTCTCGATTAACCCTTGTATTCTCTACATCATGTGTGTGTACCGTATATTATGCATACCATGCTGTATATTTATTGCAAATGCAATAAGCAAAAGTATCCAAGTCATCTGTGACCTGCATCAACATATGCAGTACAGCATGTGCATTTACCCATTACCTTGTGCCTGCGCTACCGTTTTGTCCAAAACATTGTCAAATATACGCTTTTTGTCATAACTTTTTTTCTAGTGAAATTAAGGCAAAAAATCCTCATAGAGCAGATAAAAACATTATGATTCTGCATCATTTGATACCAAACTCATGTTCCTAGCACCAGCAGTTCCAAAGTTACATCCGATTTGAGAATTTTGGGGGTATTCCCCCATAAAATGGGGGGTAGAACGGCCAATATGTGGTACAACTCCCTGAAACCAGTTTTGTTATTGTTTTTAGCCAATTTGTCAGTGGTCTAGACCCCCCTTTTTTTTAATTAAAAAAAAAAATTTTTTCAATCCACCCTATTGTCAAGCCAACAAGGGGATACAGGCAATTGGGATGTGGAGCACCTAAACCTTGACCAAATTTTTTGAAATTTTGTAATTTTGCTTTTTTAGTCAAGCCTCACCCACAAAAAAAAATAATTTTGTTTTCAACCATTTTTTAAATTTTTGGGGGCACACGACACACCCTAATGAACACAGCAAGCGAAAGAGCAACTGTTTTTTCTTTATATCATTAGAATTCTTGAAAAATGTACGTAGGGTTGCCTCCTGCTGAGAAGCCTTGCCCAGTTTTTGCCCGTTTGTGTAAGAGCTACCTTTAATAAGTTAATCGCTGTATATCTGCTAAAAAATTTCATACCGTACGTACATACAAATATTAGCCTACCCTAAAAGTGTTTCCAGAAAGCACTACATATAATCCATTATTTGAGTGTAATTTTGCAAAAATTTTCCAGGGGGCATGCCCTCGGACCCCTTAGAAAACGCGTGCCTTCGGAACGTTCTTACCCCCCACGAGTTTTATTGCTTCCCTTCAATCCCTTGCTCAACCCACCAGGATACGCCACTGCGTAGAGTCATATTCTTCCTACAATAAACTTCACATACGCTTGGATTTTTGAACTTCTTATCTAACTGCTTCGATGCAACAAAATATGAAAATCAATAAATATCGTACCGGTACTTAACAGTAACTACGGACTACGGTACTGCATTCTGTAACAACCTAAAAACATAACAGATTAAAAGTAAACTTAACATACATGGAAATACAACCCAGTGTTCAGTGAGCGGAAAGTCCTGTCAGCTAACTAGGTTGCGTCACACTTCTCACAGACAGGCTTTCGTGCCAGAGAGCGTGCAATTCAGCAACACAGTTTCAATCAAAGAGACGGAACTAAGGCAGAAAGTTACGCGCACGCATTGCAGCTACTAAATGCAATGAAAAAAAGACAATTACCGAAACAATCTAGACTTGTCTAAACAATCCCAATTTGCTTCTAAAAATTATTCCAGATTCCAGACATTTTTTTTCCCTGCTAGACAGTTCGTTTTGATTCCAGATCTGGAATCAATTATTCCAATCTGACAACCCTGGTGCGTACATTTCAGTGGCGTGTGGTGTGTTCCTTTGCGTATTGTGATTGTTTTCCAGTTATGCTTCATTGGCTTCGTGAGCATTGCCGTAATGCCGTAAACCGTTCCAGCTGCCAACCAATGAAGCGTGACATGAAAAATAAAGCACTTCATTGTAGTCAGTGGTGGATTTCCAGAAGATTAGCTTCCGGAGCGCTAGTTTTTTACTTTCCAAATGCGCTAGGTGCCGTAGAAGAAATTCAGAAATATGTCTTTATAAGACTTTGAAACAACACACTTGATGTACCTAAAACGTTGCTAAAGTAAGTATCATAGTTTATAGATTTGAAAAATTTTTGAAAATTTTGAAAAATTTTGAAAAATTCGAAAAGTGCTGGGAAATCATTGCAGACGGCACTATAACTGTGCGGAAACTCGAGGCTACCCAATGTGTGTCCAGTAGGCCTACCCTTCCGATTTTCAACAACTGCACTTCAACAGCCGCTGCACATTCACCCAATTCCCTGCTATTGTTAGGAGAAGCGTGGTAAAGGCTATAGAGTTTGTCCATAAAAGATCGAAATCGATTCAAATTACTGACTGATTTTACAGCATGACAAACCGATAGTTCCAATCTATAGTTGCACAATACCACACCACAATGTCTGGAAATTAATCACGAAGCCATTTTGCTACACCATTTTTGCGACCTATCATCACAGCCGCGCCATCACATACAGCCAGGGCCGAATTAAGGTTTTCATGGACCTGGGGCTATTGGTAATCTGAGGCCTATATTTCATTCCCCTCATTGTACCAATCACAATTAAAATGAAAGAACAAAAATTATACCCGAAGTACAGTATTTACTTAAACTCATTCAAATGACATGTCTTCTGGATTTAGACAAAGCAAAGCTGTTAATAACATCATCAATGTCTATTTTTTCCAAAATTTTGTTTTCAATGCAGAGTAGAGCTAAGGAATGCAACCTTTTCTGGCCCATGGATGAACGCAGTTGATTCTTTACTCTTTTAAGCACTGAAAATGAGCGCTCGCCTGAACAATTAGAAATCATCAGACAAAAATACATTCTTAGTAGCCTACAACAAATACGTTAGGAAATGCATACATGAACTCATTTTCATTGATGAATCTAAACATTCGAGTTTCTTTGCTGCATTCGCTGTTAAAATGGTGTTGTTTAAGCAGTGCAGAAAAATGAATCATCTCTTCAGGCAGTGATTCTTCTAGAATCTAGATCATCTGGATAATTTAGTGAAGCAATGTTTTAGCACTCTCTTCAATTTTACAGTTAGACATGGTGTTTAATTCCGCCAGAAACGAAAATCTTATTTGAAGACGATCGTATGCTGCAATTCGGAATTTCATACACAAAATAATTTGGTCAATGACTGGCAAATATGAGTTTACTTTGAATCTGCTCGATGGATCAAGTGATGTGTCTTCAGATCCACCTTTGCTATCCAAGCATACTTTTCTTCTCTTCCTTCTTGAAATTTCTTCAATCAATAGGCTATAATGATGACAGCTACTCAATACTCTACCCCAGGGTTACTCAACTAATCTTAACAAAGGTCCAGTTTGACAAGTTGTATATTTTTAGCGGTCCGGTGAACAAGTTATTTCGCACGCAACCACTAAAGCTAAACTATTTTATCAAACCACTTTCTTAAGTAAAATGTAACTCGAATTAGATTTCTGAGAAAGTATTGGAGAGTTTGGGAGTCGAAGACCCCTAGCAACTAGGATAATCACAGTAGAAATTGCTTCCTCCCAGTAGAAATATGTTTGAAAAAGCCCTGAAACGTGGCAAAGAGGGTATTCTTCCAAAAACTCAAGGTCCACCATCAATCCCCAGAAGGTCCGGATTCGGACCGCGGTTCGCCAGTTGAGTAGCCCTGCTCCACCCTTTTCTTTGAGTTCTTGAAATTGGGATCATTGGGATCTAAATGTTTGAACAAAGTTATGTAGACCCTGAAGCAGATTTGTTGCCTTATTCAAAGTAATTTTGCTATCCTGTAGCGCCCGACTAGTTTTATGAAACCGTTCCATTATGCAAGACCATATCTCAATTGAAATAACGGTTTCAAGCTTTTCCATTAACAAGATAAACCCCTTGGCTGTTTCTTTAGTCTGTGATTGTTCGTCATTGTCATCAGACATTGCTTTCAAGACTTGAAGAACTGCTTGATAACTTTTTCTTAGCGCATGTATAACGTCATATCGTGTGCCTCCCAATGTGTACCGTATCAGACGAAGGCTTAATTGTTGGCAAATGAGTTAAGAAGCACTGCTTTACACAGTTAGCATTCGTTCTATGATATTCGTCCTTTATTGTTTTGATCCTGATAATAAGCATGTCAGTTGCTCTTAGTAGCCTAAGTTGTTATCGGTGGGCCTATTTTTTTGGTGGGCCTGGGGCTGCAGCCCCATCAGCCCCCGCCTTAATCCGGCCCTGCATACAGCACCAATCAAACAAGAAGATAAAAATGTTGTAGAGATGCCATATGATTTTAGGCAGTTCTTCAAGGAATCAAAGATGCCATTCGCCGTAAGACTAGCGAGTTCAACAAGACAAATACATTCACAGGTTCGCTTCCGTCAAGACTGGTACGAAGATATCAGAGTGAATACCCGATTTAACGTGTTTTGACTATCAAGAATTATGGATATACTTTTACTGAACAGGGCAAAGCATAATAAGAGTATAAAATATTTGAGCTTCCGGAGCGCCGTTCCGGAGAAGTCAATTTTTTGACCGAGCTTCCGGAGCGGCGCTCCGGACCGCTCCGGCTGAAATCCAGCCCTGATTGTAGTGATGCAAGCCGCGCCGCGTACGCGGCCGCTTTTGACTTTTTTGCCGCGTGCCGCGCAGCGCCGCGTGAAAGGCTAAAATGACAAAGCCGCGCCGCTTGCCGCGTAAACTTTCACGAAATTAAACTTTCATAAACGTAAACTTTCAACTTTTCAAGAAAATCAGTTGTGAAACTTCAAATTTAAATTAGAAACACGGATCCGTTTTTTTTTCCTTCGGAAACCCTAAGCTGGAAAGCCATGCAAATGGCTTGCAGTTGACAGGGTTGTGAGGGAAGCTGTACGAGTGTTTTTGGTTAATAGCCTAGCTGATAAGCTCAGCTCCCAAGCTATAGGCCTAGCGCAACTACCGCATTAGTTACTACAGTAGAACTCGGTTAATCCGGATTTGGTTAATCCGGATCTTCGCCGATTCCGGATAAAACTGGAAGTACAAATGATTTGTAATCTTTTTCTTGAGAAACAGCTTTGGATTATCCGGATTATTTAATTCGGATCATCGCCTAGTCCGGACAAAAGTTGCGCTTTCTCTATCGCTTTATCCGGATTTGCCCGATTTTTTGTAAGTTTTCCATAGAAACTCGTCTTCGGTAACTGTTTTCAAAAGTTTTGAGTGACTACAGATTATTCCGACACGCATGTCTGAAGATGTAACTTTTGCCAGTGTGTTCTTGCGTTAGACGCAGAGTCTACAAATACATTCATTTTACATGCATACTGCATTTCAAAAGAACTGTATCACTGGGTTGCTAATATGGTGATCGCGCGTTACGGAATTGGCAGATGACCACACTAATGCGTTCAATTTCGGTGATTTTTACCGATACCCTTCTATCTAGGTAACGTCAGGCTTGATAGAACCGTCTGGTCACAGCGGTAAACCATAATCTCTTCGTGGGAAAATTGTAACATAAGATTCTCGGATCCGTTCGTCTGTATGTAATGACCGAAAGAAACACTCTTTTGAAACCGTCTATTCAAAATTGTATTTCTGTAAAATTAGCCACCTGGCTGTCGAAATTGGGATGCAACACCGTACACCACTAAAACTTGTCACTACAACAAACTACTTAGATAAAAGACGGAAATTTTGTCCAGCTTATTCAAGCAATAAGCAAAACAGTTAAATATGCGACCAACTTCTAAGTAACAATTTTAAGAATGAGAGAATAAATTTCAATATTTCAAACGCACGTAGACAGTTTATGTGACGCAATGATGAAAGGCATTGTCAAGCAATTCAAACAGGTGTTCAAAGGTGATGATGCAATATTTCATCAGGTCTTACGAACGATGGTGCAATATTGGCTCATTTTTTAGGAAACATTCCATGACGTAATACGCTAAGATTCAGTAGACCTGAACGGTTTTTATATGACGTTTGATTTGGTGAACAATTGTCTGGAACACCGTCATCGGTTAATCCGGACCTTCGCCTAATCCGGATGGAATCGCCGGTCAAATCGAATCCGGATTAACCGAGTTCTACTGTATAACAGTTAGCCCAGTGAGTTCAGGCTATAAGTTTTACCCTTGTATGTGTAGTTCATACAGCCACTGTCCACTGACATTAAAATTGCATTATTGCTTACAAAAAGTGTTCAAAAGTCCTGATACTGGCTCCAGGAACATTCTATTTGAAAAAGCATGATGTCTTATAACTTTGATGCATTGCTGATAAGAGAGTATGATCTGGTTAGCCTAGTCAATTAGTGCACAACTGTAGGCTACTGGTAGGTTACGGTACCGTACCAGTTAGGTATATGCAATGGGTGCTTTTTTCCACAATTGCCTATCTAAAAAATAACGCGTTAAAATATTTTTTGAAATTTTTGTAATTTGCAGTCTGCGGTGCAGTGTCAAAGTTCCAGATAAATTGCGGTGTGCGGATAGATGATTCAGTTGCGGTGCGGTGTGCGGTTAAAAATTTTGGGTTCGCTGCATCTCTACTTCATTGCGCTAAATCCCATGCATGCATTGGCCAATAGGATATGTAGGGTTGCCAGATGTTCACTATTTTAGTAAACAAATCATTATCTTAAGAAAATGTTCACTGTAAACTATTTTGCTAATAGTGATAGTGAACATGTTTACTATTCTTCTGTTCTTAACAATTCTGTCAACTAATTTCTGTCAATAATTCTGTCAATATATTTTAGCCAATAGCCATGGATTAACCTGTAACTATACACTTTCTCCTGTCTGTTGTGGTATCTAGATGGCTATGGTGCTATTCTATTCATCTTGTGTATAATTGTACCGTGCTATTCTTGCAACAGACAGAATAAAAGTTTTCTCTCTCTCTTCTGCTGCTTAGAGACTAAAAGCACATGAGTCCGGTGCTTTGGGGAAAACCCCTACTATGTCAACCAAGCAGTGGCGTAAGTGTCAACCAAGGTATGGCAGGCATGGCTTGAGCCATGGCCCATGGGCACCATATTAATAGGGGCGTAAAAATTGCTTATTAAAAATTAAAATTTGTGACTTAGGCCTATATACTGTACACTTTCTTCAAAATCTAATTTGAACCCAATAGGCACTTGTTTGCAAATACAAATCATCAATGCAAAATCAAAAAGGAGTCTCTCTTTTACTCTAGCCACCCATGGTTAAACAATGGAATTGTGACATTGCAAAAGCAAAATTGTGCCTCTCCTGACTCATTTTGCTTTCAGTCAGCAACAATTGGAAGTTTAGTGAAGTCGCTAAGCAGCGATGAGTTGAAGCTTAGAAGTAGGCTAGCACCAGAACTTACTTATTCATTTTTATAAGAATTTATAAATCTAATCTGTCGTATGACTTCAATTTGGTTTGACCAGAGCACTCAGTCTGTTCTAGAAAGAAATTAGCAGTATTATTGAGCCTATCAGCATGATTATATGAAATTTTAGGCTAGGTATGATTTACTTTTACGTGCTGTGCTGGCGCTGCCTAGCACTTAGCAGTCTGAAGTTTTGAGGTTCATTCATAACTTCACAAGTTGTGCTTTATGAATATACGGCACTGTACTTTTACCTAACTTCAAAATGAACAATCGAAAGAATTAATTCGCACAGCATTAACTCATCGTCCAAATTTTCAGAGATTAGCGAGTCAAGTACAAAACTGATATAGATAAACAATTTGCGTTTTTATTGCTGTTATGTTATTTTGTGTCAACTGATTTTGCGGCTCGCTGGTTTTTATGGTTTATCCTCAAGCGGCTCTTTCCTTGAACAACTTTGCCCACCCCTGAGGTAGCTGACAAACTGAAAGCCACTAGCCCGAGCAACTAACAGCTTAAAAGTTTAGCCATTTAGGCTAACTGTTAGTTTATAGACTAGCTTATGTAGTGTAGGCCAGCTACTCAATCATGTGTGATGTGGCTAATAAGTCAAGATCATCGCTGGAAAAGTGGACTAACTTTTTTCAGAAAGAAACTGCACTTGTTAGAAGTTGAATACTTCCATTTTGTGAGACCCTGGCTAAAAAAGCGCTAGAAATTAGCGCTGACCCCGTCAATTTCTTTAAGAGCTTACGCAGTACTTTACGCCGTAAAGTTTTTAGGCAATTCGTGCTAACGCTGACGCCGTCAATTTATTTCATTGACGCTTACAACACTGACTGCAAGATACTCGCTAGCCCATTACCTGGATTCAACCTGTGATTCGTAGAGCACTATAAGTTACTTGCTAAAAAAGATCAAGAAAGTAAAATTTTATTAATTTTCATCTGTGGTATCACTTATGAACCAAATTGCTGTGTCAGACAATATCACACATAGTATTGTAACAATTTTTGCATATTATGCAAAACAGTAGAATTCGCCTATAACTGCTTCGTTTATAACGTCAATTCGCCTATTACGTCACATTTCGCTCGGTCCCGGCAGAATTCCTATCTTTAACGTACATTGTAGTTCGGCTACAGCAGCATCGCCTATAACGTCAATTCGCATGTAACAGCACCCTTAATTGGTCCCCAGACGTCTTTTGTTCGTTTATAACGTCACTTTAAGCCACCACCTTCACCACGAACGGTCAGTCTTTTAATCCAGTTAGCGCTGCTGCGTGCAAAATGTCTTCCCTTTATTTTGCAACGTCGTTCGCAGCAGGGACTTTAATTAACTGAATTAACTTTTTTCCCGCGTGAAAAACTATCACGTTTAAAAAGCATCTCTACAGCTGACCTTTAAACCACTCAAAGCAACAGTTGTACGTGCAGTAGGCTACTGCATAAACTAATTAACTTAACTGAATTAACTTTTTTCCCCGAGTATTCCGGAAGTGATGCAACGTCATAACTCGTGAAACAGTAACAGAGAGCGACATTTTGCATGACATACATGTACAAACTGCCGCAGAAGATGTCGTACAAGAGGAGGCCGATGATGATGGTGATGGCGGCGATCCTGTAGAAGCCGTTTCAACCCCAGTTGAAGCCCTGAAGTCAATCAGACAACTAGACCGATGCTTCCGAAGTCACGACGATAGCGAGCAAATCCTACATTATTTAGCAAAAGCTGAACGCTATGTGGTAGAGAAATTCGTGTCAAAACCGAAACAGCTAAAGATCAATGCCTTTTTTGCTAATAAATAATGATCTTCTCTACTACTGTATGTAACGAGCTGTATTGCGCAAATTTCCTCTACCTTTCGCTGTGGGTTATTTTTTTTAAACAATTTCTTTGTTTACTGTATTTTCTGACTTTTGTCAGTTTGGTGGTACACAGTAAACCTGACTGAATTATACACCTCTTTCTTTAATCAAATAACAGTTTTGGAATAGTTTGCGGTAGTTCGTCTATATAACGTCAATTCGGCTATAACGTCAGTTTTTGCAATCCCCTAGAGGTGCCGTTATAGGCGAATTCTACTGTAGGCTAATTCTTTGCATATTTGGGCGTGGTTGCACACATTTGGGCGCGTGGCGTGCGTTAGAGGATGCGGTTGCGCGTATTTTGGCATGTGTTTGAGGGTGCGGTTGCGCGTATTTTGGCATGTGTTTGAGAACTTTGAGGGTGCGGTCGCGCGCTTTCAAAATGTTTACTATTTCGAGGGGAAAATTCTGGCAACCTTAGGGATATGTGGTAAGTAATGTAGGCTACACTGTACAGGAACAGGATAGGTCAAAATGTGAACCCAACTGACCTTTGCACCTGCACTATGGAGCTGGAGCGTTCATGTGACACCAGGTGGAGTTCAAAATCAGGGTAAGTGCATAAGATATTGCAGTTGCTTGATGTATTGCTGGAGGCTCTGGCTGGATTTTCCGAAACCAGTGGACAAGCGAAAATAGAAGCAGAGCAGCTCCTGCAGCAGATGCAAACGAAAAAGTTCATTTTCATGCTTGTGACTTTTTGAAAACAGCGATTTTGCCACCAAGGGCCTGCAGAGCTCAACACTTTGTGGGACAAACTGTAGGCCTATAGGCTATATCACTGGATGAAACACTGAACGCTTAGCTACATATGGAACTTTTCGCGAGGATTGACTTTGGTGAAGTGCTCAAATTGACAGAACAACTGATGGTAAAACATGAAATAACTAACTGGGACGTGGTTGTGTAGCGGACGCTGCTAGTCAGTATTCGCGCTCATATGCAGCCGTCAGCAAGACGGCGACGTTCCTGGGCAATAATTGGCGAGAAATAACCAGGACACGAAGTCGTCTTCACTGCTGCCTTGTTTCTTGACTTAATCTTCAACTGAGCAGTGCTTGATTGCAAGTAGAGTTCTTCACAGCTGCATTGTTTATTGACTTAATCTTTTAACTTGATTACAAATAGAATCCAATAACACCAAAATGAAAGCACCCAAACGACTAACAATTCCACCACTTA
The DNA here is from genome assembly GCF_918807975.1 of Aplidium turbinatum. Classification (NCBI taxonomy): domain Eukaryota; kingdom Metazoa; phylum Chordata; class Ascidiacea; order Aplousobranchia; family Polyclinidae; genus Aplidium; species Aplidium turbinatum. The sequence goes on along the minus strand of NC_137484.1, from coordinate 18,429,462 downwards.
ACTTCAGAAATTAAGAACTACCTTTTGAGAGTCTGTGTGTGGAATCATGGTTTACGTTTCTTAAAGAAGGGTTGGGATTGTTGATTGGGAAGGCGCAGCCGCAAGCATTGCAAGCTCTACACACGACCATATTACGCAACACAACGGCAGATCAACGTGTCGATGACGTACAAAAGGAATGCGGTTTAGGCATCTTACAATAATTGATTGCTAGATTGAATTCCAAGAGCAGCAGCTCGCGGTAGGCTATTTGTTAAATGCTAGAATATTCCAGAATCCGCCTTGACGCCAGTGAAGCGAAGCGCGTGTCGTCAGAGAAAAAACTCTTAAGCGCTACAGTTGCTTCTAGTGAACGCAAGCTGCTTTCAAAGTTTCACAAGTCTGTTGTCACCACAACGCTGGGAAAATCGTCGGCTGTCAAGAGCAATGAGGATTTAAGGGCGCTGTGGAACTGTATTCTTGACAGGCAGATAAAGGAGTTAAAATGCTGCTTTATGGACGACACGTATGCATTACTGAGAGCAGCGGCCTCTTTCGCACCTGGATCTGCCACTTTTCGCGAAAAAACATTCTAAATGATCCGTGTGCACTGTATGACGTTGAGATCGCAGATGCTGACCATGCTGTATTCATTCAACACATCAGACGGAAAATGGATCGGGAAAGCTTTCCTACATTAATGGCAAGGATGAACGCGCATACAAAAAATATTGACGCCGTCAGCGTAAACGTTCGAAAAACCATACGTCGTATGCGTCAACGTAACTTGTAAAAAAAGTTGTCAGCGTCAGCGCATACACTAGGCCAGGGGTTCTTAAACTGGGGTCCATGAACCCCCAAGGGGTACGCGGACTAGTTTTAGGGGGTCCATGAAGGCCCAAGAGAAATCTTAGTGTATAATTTCAAAAATGGAAGAAATTTTTCAACAGAAAAGAGATTAAGTTCAAACAACGCTGATAATTTCTTGTTTGGTTTGGTGTTTCCAGATAGCCTAATTGTTATTGCATTGTAAGCCTACTGTTTTTTGTTACGTACGTTTATTACGTTATTCATTAAAAATTTCTTTTAATTCGAAAAGTATTGGCGATTTTTGGAGTTCGTTGACGCAAGCATAGCCTATCTTCTTTTGGTAAAAAGAGCAATGGCTGCTATAATCCTTTTTGCGACTAGCCTACGTATTTATGTAAGTCAGGATTTTCCTCCTTGGGAACTATCAAAACAAAGAGTTGAAACCGTTGGATGCAAAGGATGACATGCGTGTTGCTGTTGCCCTATCAAAGACGAAGCCACAATTTCATGTTCTTGTTGAAGACAATCAGCAGCATCCTTCACATTACTGAAATGAAATCGAAGATATTGAAAAACATCTACATTCGCTATTTCTTAAATTTTATAAAACATAAATTTTGTTAGCCTACATTAAACCAAATATAGTTACTACTCTCTAACACTTGACAGCCTGTTTCACCCTAAAAGGATGATCATCAGAAGGTCCTTATTCAAATAGAAATATTTTTTTTGTCACCAATTCATTTTAATTTTATTGCGTTATGTCCAATTCATGCTGATCAAAAAAGATCCTCGGACTAAGCCACAAAAGGGGTTCAAGCAAACCAAATATTTTTTAAGGGGTCCGCGTTAAAAAAAGTTTAAGAATCCCTGCACTAGGCCTACCATATTTTCATCGCCTAAAAAGAGGACACGTTTCGCCTGCAAGTAAATTTTACGCTTGAAGAATCTTTTACATGTCTTTAGATCATTCATTACAATATTGCCCTACGCAGCAAAAGTTATCAAAAAAAAAAACAAAAAAAAAACGAGAAAACAGATTGACTGAACGTTTAACATATTTATTGTCATTTCTAGTGCTTCCTTAAGACAACAAATGATTTTATATTTGTAAGAGTAGGCAAAAAGTTAAAAAAGACCTAATTTTTAGACAGTTTCAGTCAGACAGCAATGATCGCAAAAATCTGCAAAATGTGACAAATCAGGCACGACCTCCAGGTCAAGCCTTAACTTATTCAACGAAATTGTTAAATTATTTGCAAGAAATATGACTAAAACAGTAGGCTGCACATTAGCGTTAAAATGCTAAAAACGGCGTAAACTAAAAAGCTGTTCCTTTCCTTGCAAAGCTTTAGGCCTATTCATGCCACAATTTCTTTTGCCGTAGGTTAGGTCTTAGCCTATAGCGTACACATTGCACTTTTAGACATTCGTTTCGATTTGTTCAAGTACCAAACTGAGTTGGTAATCAACAACGTTACTTCTACCAGCGTTGTACGGTATCAATATAAAACGTATGTAGGTAAAAGAATAATTCTTTGTTTAAGTGTGAGCATGGCCTTTGAAATGTCATTTAATATCTTACAGTGAACCAGGCAATGAACATTCAACAACGGTTCCATAAAATGCGTCAATTTCTTGTAGAATGTATAAATCAGCATGTTGCATTGGTATACAAAATATCAGTGATGTACGCAAACTAATTTTGTTTGCTTGGTGCCAAACATTCACACGGTATAAACCACTCGAAACAAACAAGTTTTATTTTGAATTTCCAGGAAGAAACACAAGCATCTGAAAGTGTTCATCTGACATTTTGCTGTATTTTGGTTCCAATATGTCTTTGCCCATTGAAAACATTCTTTCAACTGCAGCGCTGAAAGGTATTGGCGTGTTGTAGTGAAAAAAATACATTAAAAAGTATGCGTTGACGCTATGCGCTAAAAAACGCGAAAACTTTACGGCGTAGCCTCAAGCGCAAAATATCCAAAAAATGTGGCCGCAAGCGTTAGCGTAAACAAAAAGTCTACGCCGCAAGTATGCGGCGTATAGGCTACGTACATCTCTGATTAATGGAAGTAGGCCTACTGGACAGCTGTGTTGAAACACACAAAACAAACAAACACTGCCTTTCTCGTCCTGCAGCGTTGAGAGACATTTCTCCGCAACAAACAGTATCCAAACGCGCTTGAGATCTCATGTTGACTGGACGCCTTAGCAACTTGAAACTTTTGTCTTTTAAAAGACAACTCATTGACAGTTCGGATTATAATGACATAATCAACATTTTTAACTGGAAACCTAGGAGACTCCGCTTTGTGCAGAAGCTCCGGTAACACTAAGTTTTTGTATGCTGGCCCGCTGTAGCATTATTGGTGAAGGCCCACCAAGATATTTCCTAGGCCCACCCATAAATTACGTTCTGAATCAGCCACTGGTCGTGAAGCTGAAGAACACACTTCTAAAGCAGTGTTAGCTCAGTGGTTACGCGTCCGGCTCAAGACCACGCGGCGCAAGTTCGACTCTCGGGATGTGCGCTTGAGCAACGCATTTTCAGGACTGCTCTCCATTCAGCGGCACCTAGCGAATGGAATAATTCCCCGGCAACAACACCTCAACAATTCAATTCATTCAATTCAATTTATTTTTTGTTGCTGGCGCAAACATGTACAGAACGGCAAAGTAAACATACGAATTTGACACCAACAAAAGGGAAAGATGGCAAAACCTAAAGGTTTAAAATATACATCGATAAAACAGTGTTACCACTATCTTAAAATTGCACAGCCACCAAACCTAGAAGCGAGATAGAAAAAAAACTTTTTTTGTGTGAAAATATAGCCTACTACAATTACAATAAACACTTGCAAGTGCAAGGGCAATTAAACTTTATGACACAAAGAAGAAATCTAAAAGCTGACAAGTTTCCTAAACTTTTGCTTTGAGAGTCTTAAAAGCATTAAAAAAAGTGATGGCATAACAGACTCAGCAAGGCAAAAATTACAGGAAACCGGCTCAGTATGACCGCCGCACGAATTTAGAAAAAATTAATCAAAAGCAAGGATACGATAAAATAAAAAAAAATGCATGCATAGCCTACTGCTCTTTTTTCTCAGTTTCTCTCTGTTTTACAAAAAAAAAAAAACGTGCGTACAATGTTATTACCACTTGCAATAAGGGCGATTAAAACTTTAGAAAATTCAAGACCTGAAAAGTTTCTCAAACTTTGAAATTAGGTACAGTACTGTAGTCTTAAAGACAATAAGCAAAATTAAATTGTGATGTCATAAAAGAATAACTCAGCAAGACAAAACGTTTCATACACCCGGCTCAGTGTGACCATATATGAGTTCAGAAAAATAAAATAATAAAAAGTGAGATATATCTAAGTGTAATAAAAAAAACTTAGGTGATATTTACTTTTTAGATAAAGTTTGATTAATCAATTTCAATTCAAAGTTTCAACAGCTCAACGAAAATCACAAATAAAACAAGTTTTAGCAATTTAAATTGATTTGCAATGTCGCCAAAAGGGAGGTTTAAGCGATAAAAAGTTAAAAAAAGAAGTATTTGAAAGCAAACAAAGAACAAGGATTATTAATGTAACAGTTGGCACTAAAAATTAATGCTACAAAAAAAACAGTTTAGATGATGCGAGTTTCAGTACGGTACATTATAATTAATCTAAGCACGTCTGGCAACACTACTTTAAAAAAACACTGAGACTAGCAGTCAACTTTAAGTTTAGTGACAATTTAATGATAAAAATTTAGTATAATTTAAAGTTCAATTTTAATCATCATCAATTGCAAATTAGTCTAAAACAGTTTACGTTTTATAAGAGTTAATTTCCATTCGTAAGCCGATCTGAGCCGACTTCTTGTTTCTTTCCACTTGTTGGTTTAGCAAATTTCTTCAAAACGCATTTTCTTCAACAATTCCACATCAATTTTGATAATTTTTTCTTTGCAATAACCACAAACAAATTCTTTTTTCAAATTTTTCCAACTTGACGTGTCTCCAGGCCTTGATTTTTCATTAGTCTATTTTTTAAAATTGGACCAGGAGAGCACAAATTTTGCTGCCGACTTAGAAAACCGCGGGAAAAAAAAAAAAAAAAAACAATCGGAAACTTCACTCTGCTAACTTTGGTAACACTTCAAAACAATTTTCTCAACCTCACAACTTTTTAAAAAGAGCTCACCTCATGTGTAAGCGAAGATTCATTGATGGAGATACTATACGCCGATGATTTGGTTTTGAGTGACACAATGTAAGATCTGAGAGAGAAATTTAAGAAGTGGAAGGAGTCGCTCAATGTAAAGGTATGCGTGTCAATATCAATAAAAAGACAAAGGTCGTAATAAGCGGAACGGAAAATCACAATGAGCAAAATTGACCCATGTGGTGTTCCGTATGTGGAAGAAAAGTGATGGAAAATTCTTTTAAGTGGGTCAGGGATTCATAGTATAGGGATCGCCAACTCGGCTGGATATCTGACAAGCGGGTGTAAAAATGTTGCCAGATATTTTTTATATTCTTAGAAAAAAGCTCATTTTGGCATTTTTAAAGTAGTAGTTGCCCAAAACTTGCCCGTAAATAAACGGACCAGCTTTGGTCGAGCACTACTCTTTAAAAATGCCAAAAAATTAGTTTTTCTAAAAATTTAAAAAATATTTGGAAACACTTTTACACTCCGCTTGTCAGATATCCAGCCGAGTTGATCATCCCTATACTATGAATCCCTGAAGTGGGTGCATGGAAGATGTGCAAAGATGAAGAGAGAGGCGTGCAGATATGTGAAAGATGCAAGAAGATTGAAGAAGGAATGGTTAGTCCTGTTGAAAAGCTGAATGACTAAGTTGAATCAGTGATGCCTTTTGCTATCTAGGAGATAGATTGAATGCCAGTGGTGGTTGTGAAACGGCAGTGACTGCAAAATGAAGGTTTAGTAGGGTGAAATTCAGATAGAGTGTCGAGAGTTGTTATGTGGTAGAAGATTTCCGTTGAAAATGCGAGGAAGAACTTATACTACTGTAGTGCTGTATCTATCTACAGTAGCCTACTACTGTAGTGAGAGATCTGCAATGCTGTACGGAAGTGAGACATGGTGCTTGCGGGAAAACGAATTGGCGATTTTAAGAAGAACTGAGAGAGCGATGGTGAGAGCAATATGTGGTGTGAAGCTGATGGACAAAAGAAATACAGAAGAACTTGCTTGGGTTGAACGAGAATGTTGATAAGTTGGCGAAAGCGAATGGAGTAAGGTGGTATGGGCATGTTTTGAGAAGAGCGCTGGAGTTGCAAGTGGAGGGTCGTAAAAAACAAGGAAGACCTAAGAGAACATGGAAGGCAAGTTGGGCTTGACAAGAGAGGACGCGTTCAAACAGATCGATGTGGAGGCAGGGTGTGAAGGCGATTGCGGCACTTAGAGGTGAATCCGGCCATCCTCGGTAACATCACCGGATTAAAACTGGACTACTACTACTTTCTGTTTTTTTTTCTCAGATTGTGCGACATGACGCAATGAAGAATTTGACTTAAATCAAGCGGTTTAACTTCCTTGTAACATTTCTCGTCGATCTCCCCTACCAATTCAGTTTTAATTGATTACCCTGCACCTTTCAAAATTACTTAAAAAAATGCAACGAAATTCAGAACTTCACTACTCGAAACTAGACCAACCTAGATTACTATTATTATCGATACACAACCACTAAACTAGGTACAACACTCTATAAAATACACTGGTGCAAAAATTTGGAATAATATTGCCTACCAGTAGAAATTCGCAAACCCTCTTTCACAACTTTTAAAATGTGTCAATAATTTTCTTTTTGTACATAGCCTACTGTATTAAATTACTAAGGACACCAAATTACTGATCGGACTTGTAATTCTAACAGGCTCCGTTGGCCTACCTAAATTTCTTATCTTGGACAGCTTCATTGTTCTTTACTTTTATTTACGGTACGGTACTTGTCTCAATTAGCCAATTACCATTATTGATGAGTTTAGGGGTGGCTGCTCGATTTGAAGACCTTGAATAGTCACTTCGCTGCAGTGATGCTATTATCATTTAACAGTTTTACTGTACATTGTTTTGATGTATCGTAGGCTACATCTTTTTCGCAGCAGCCAATAAACATTTACAATGTAATTTTATCGATATATTGATTTAAGCTCGCTGTTCACGAAATTATGGCCAAGTTATCTGTCTCCGTATTGTGACATGGATTGTCGCGCAATCGTGACGTCATCATTGCGATGCACTGTCACGCTTGAGCGACAATCTCTGTCATTCTTTTTCTAATTTTCTAACTTGTGTTTTCCAAACGTGCTTCGTCTTCCTTTTACGATGTGTGAATCTAACGGACGGACGTAATTAAGAGTGTGAAGTGACTATTCCACATCACAATTGAACCCGTCTCTTGTTAACAATATACCATCAATCTTCACTCAACACATGTGGAACTTGAGTCGAAAGTTAGGAAGAAGACAGGTTGGATAGCAGCTCATATACATAGCGGTTATCAAAAAGAAAGAACATCTTCAATTGTGTTGTTCTGGTCACTTCAATCGTGAAGCTACAAGAATTGTTTTTTGCTGGTGCTGTAAAACGCATATTGCTGGCCAACCGAAGCGGCCAAAGAACAGCAATCGAAAAAGCGAAACCAGATCTCCAGCTAGAGAAGTCACTAATTCTACTGTGGGGCAGTATAAGCACGGTTACTTTATACTGCCTGAAGCGGCTGGGGAACGGTCACCAGACCAACAATCCGTCGACGATCGAACTGTCCGAGGAGAGCAAGAAACTGTGTTATTCCACCGACCACAAGACGAAGCGCGCGACGCCATTTTGAAACTGGATCACGTGGACAAAGAGTGCGACGCTTCTTGTAAGGGCAGTGGTGCGAGGACTATTTCCTGCCTCTGGTCAGTGTGTTACTTATTTGATTGTGTATGTTATCGAGCTTTTATAGCAAATTGGTGTAGCCTACTGCAATTTAGTAGTAAAAGTTAATTTGTTGATTACCGTACATATTCCACTTAATAAGTTACTGAAATAACTATGAGTGCCGCTTCCCTTGAGGACTGTCTGTGGGTCTCGGGCGGGCTGGGGAGTGTACAGGGGCCGGTCCGCCGCTCTTTGGTGGGGCGGGGTGGATCTGTCGCGGAGAGTGGGGCCACCGTAGCGCGGCTTCCGGTGAGTGGACCAGTAGTACAATCACAACTGCCCTCAGAGGTCGGTAGAGAGGAGGTTCACCAGGAAGTGTTAGGGCTACAGAATGACAGGGAAGCCCGTCAACGAAGGCGTCAGCTACTTAGTGACATCAGTGCGGCCACGAGACAGCTTGGGGAACTAAGAAGCAGAGACGAAGTGATAGAATTTGAATCACAGCATGTCAAGGCTCTAGATTGGAGGGTTAGAGACTTTTGTGCCATTACGCAGAAAGAGGACTCCGAACCTCGAGTCGCCCCCGAGTTTGAAATGTTGGTGAGGAGATGTAAAGAACGATGGGAGGAGCTAACAGACTCGCCCCCAGTAAATTCAGCTTCCCTGCCAAACATAACCATTGGGGTCCCTCCCTCATCTGCAGGGAAAAGCAGAAGGTCTGCGCATATTTTAGCTCAGATTGATCTGGAAACTCAATTAGAACAGATTCAAATTGAGAACCGCTTAGATGAGGCGCGAGAGACAAGGAAATTGAAGGAGGCCCGAGAACAGGAAGCCCGAGAAGAGCGTAAGCTGGCCAGAGAGCTTAAGGAGGCCCGGGAACAGGAAGCCCGAGAAGAGCGTAAGCTGGCCAGAGAGCTTAGGGAGTTACAAGTACGTGCAAGCTTGCAGAAGCAGATGGCCATGTCGGAATGCTATACAGAGAAGACACATAGCTTGAGGAGTTATCGCACGCGGGATTCCAAGACGAGCGCCCAGGTGAAAGATGGTCCCCATCTCAAGGAAAGCGAGAAACCAAAAAAAGCCCCTCACTCAGTGTTGTCTAAATTCTGTGCCCATATGGAGGCTGCTAACAAAGCAGACAAGTTAATGGCCCCTAGCTTAAATGTACCTGTTTATGAGAGACCTATTAGACCTCCGCCAGGATTTACTGATACTACTAGGTATATCCCTAAGGGTAGTGCAGTCCATGATGGGTATTATGGCTTACCCCTGCATGAAAGTGACGTGATGGCAAGGAGAGAACAGCAACCGCCCCTAGCCTACGACGGAGCGTGCGAAAAGGCGTCAAGGAAGGACTATCTTGACATGGCCTCGCTCATAAAATATGACGGGTTTTCTATGCCCTTTATTGTTTTTAAAAACGAGATAAATGCTTTGTTAGAAAAATGCCCATATGAGGATATGAGACTGAGCTTGATTAGAGCAGCATGTATTAAAACTGCTGCTCAAGACATAAGCTTGGTGATCAGTAGCACCCCAGGTTACAACGAAGCAATGCGTGCTAATATGGCATTGGAGCGTTTGTCTTTAAGATTTTCTGTTCGCGGCGGTTTTAATTCTGAGGCTTGTGTTAAAAGTATCCGATTTGGGCCGCGTGTGTCGGGGGCTGACATTACTGGTTGGCGCAAGTTTCGGGCAGAATTACTAGATTGCCAAATATATGCGGCAGCATACAAGCGGTCGGACTACCTTGAAGGGAAATTTGTCTGTGATCTAGCTAAACGTTTGCCCGTTTATGCGCGTCAACGCTTCATTGATTTCTTAGGTGATAAATTTGGTTGTACGGCGGACCCTTCCTATGATAGTTTGTTGCAGTTTGTTATTGCGGAAGAAAATGCGAAATCAACCGACTTTGGCGTTTGGTTAATGAGTGAGGACCATAAGTCGAGCAATAACCATTCTTTTGGTAAGTCGGAGAGTAAAAGGGACGCGGGTGCATTGCAAGTGAAACATACGGCGGCCAAGGTTGACGGCTATGGTAATATAAATTCCGCAACGTCAAAAACGAGTGTCTCGTTGTGTGAGTGTTGCCTTTCGTTTGGTGTGAATGTGGATCATGGTTTGGAGGTATGTCATCGTTTGCAGGGTATGACTGTGGCAAAGCGTGAAGAGTTTTTCTACAAACATTGGCTCTGTTATAATTGTGGAGGAAAGCATCGGGCTAGAGATTGTCGCTGTGCCATGAACTGTGATCAGTGTCAGGATGCTAACTATAAAACACCGAAGCATTTCGCTATGTTGCATGAATGGGTCGTTAATGATAGGCCAGCAAACAAACCAGTTCCAAAGAAGGTACGCGAGTCCGCTGTGGACAAAGTTGACAAGTCTGCGGTTAATAAAACTGGAGTTCAAGGTAGAGAAAAATCAGTCTCTTTGAGAAATGTGAAAGTGACACCTTGTAAAGTTTTAAACCGAACAGTTGCTGTGAAGGTCATAAACCCGGCAACTGGGTTAGAAAAGTTGGTGTACTGTCAGCTTGATTATGGATCCCAGATAACGCTGGTATCAAAATCTTTGTGTGCAGAGTTGGGGTTACAGCCCTATGAAAACATTTCCTTTACCATGAAAACATTAAACGGTGAGACGAAAGTTGATGCTGGTTTGGTCAAATTTGTGGTAAAATCGTTGTCGACTGGTGAGAGTTTTAATATAGATAATGTTGTTTGTTCGACGCCATGGAGCGATGACATTGAAACCTTGCCCCATAAGCAAGAATTGAGTGGCTACAGACATTTTGATGACATTAGTGTGTTTGAATTAGAAAATCGTCAGACTGTGGACATTTTGATAGGCGATGACTGTCCATTCTTGTTAACTGTGCTTGAAGAGCGAGTTGGTAAAACGTTGTATGAGCCGCACGCGATCAATACACCGTTGGGATGGCTAGCCGGTGGAGGGCGGTCTCCTCTCTGTTCGGACAGTCGTGTCACAGTCAGGAAAGTGCAGGTTCGCGATGATCTTGAGAACGTGAACTGGTTAAAACGTAAAAATTTGACGCGCGACTGCATTGCGGATGAATTAAGGCAGGAGTTAAAAGAGGCCACGCTGGCAGATTCGCGGCGTAGCATGTCACTCGCTGATAAGTTTTGGGGTCACTGGACAGATTTCTACCTACCTAAGTTGCGGGGTCGAAGAAAATGGAGAGACATCTGTCGCAATTTAGAACCCGGAGACTTGGTCCTCGTATGGGATATGAACGACCGACCCAAACGAGGGGACTACCGAGTCGGCAGAGTGGTTGAAATTTTACCGCAGCATCGAAAAGGTAAAGAGTTTGTGAGAAGGGTGAGGGTGGCTGTGGTAGCATGGGACACTAACACAAAGAAGTCGCACGTTGAAACCGTGCTTCGTGATATTTCTTGCGTTGCTCCGGTAGAGGGCGCGCGGGCACGCACTGCTGTGCTCGTTCCAGTTGGTTCGGGCCCCCCGGATGGACGTTAAGGAACGTCACTCATAGAAAATGTGTTCACTTTTTTTATTAATGTTTAATTGTTTATGACTTGTGTGATGTATGATGCTTATGTTGGCTGTTTACAAATTAAATAGATACAGTCTGGCTGGAACCGTATGTATTTATCAAGTACATATTGTCACTTTGAGTTACGCCAATATCGCTTACAGCAAATTTGCTTGTGATACCTGTGACTAAGCTGAGCATCTTATTCATTCTTTCACATTTAATTTAGTATCTTCATATGACAACTTTGTTTTGTATAACTTTAGGTGTATGGTGTGTTAGTACTGTAATGTCGTGTGAGCATGGTCCGTTTTAAATACCTTCAGACAGCAGTATGGGACTACAGGTTCATCTACATGACTATGTATGTTATTTATACGACAATATTATGCGGTATTGCTATTATGTTTAATGCGTGTTAGGTATGGCCAATGATGAGTAATTTCGTTTAGGCAAAAATAATCTTCTGGAAGATGGATATTGTAATATTCATCTTGGAGGCTGCTATGTTCACGAAATTATGGCCAAGTTATCTGTCTCCGTATTGTGACATGGATTGTCGCGCAATCGTGACGTCATCATTGCGATGCACTGTCACGCTTGAGCGACAATCTCTCGTCATTCTTTTTCTAACTTGTGTTTTCCAAACGTGCTTCGTCTTCCTTTTACGATGTGTGAATCTAACGGACGGACGTAATTAAGAGTGTGAAGTGACTATTCCACATCACAATTGAACCCGTCTCTTGTTAACAATATACCATCAATCTTCACTCAACACATGTGGAACTTGAGTCGAAAGTTAGGAAGAAGACAGGTTGGATAGCAGCTCATATACATAGCGGTTATCAAAAAGAAAGAACACTCGCATAACGTTTCTTTCAAGTTTGCTCCAGTGGTTCTCATAGTTTCAGTGGTCAAACACGACACAATTATTTTGCATACAGTGCAACTGATAATAATCAACCAACCATTTATTCCATAAAGAACAGTTTGAGCGACAATATCAGACTTGACTACTTGAGGTTGTGTATTCACATGACAATTCAGATGCGATATACTGTACAATGAGGAGCCCTTTACCATTTGGAAATTCCAGGTTGTTGCCAGGAGATACTAAAATGCAGAGAAACGTCTGGCCCACACAGTCAGAGGAATCGACAATGTCAGTGACATTCAGGGCAATAATACGACATTGGCTCAGTCCGCGAGTGCTAAACGAAATCCTTTTTTTTATAAGATTGAATCGCATAGCCTAATTCAAAAAATAATACATGAAGTAAAATAGCTACATAACTTCAAATGTTTTCGGCAAAACTTTCTCCCCTCGTCAGGAAAATACCTTAATTCATCTAAACAAAAACAAATATTTGTGAAATGTTAATCATAAATGACTGAAAATAAATAAAACTGCACTGACCTGCGTACAGGCACTCCAAATTAAGCAGCACAACCCCAGGCTCAACAAACAATTATTCGCTGGAGGGGCATCTTTTCTGTTGAATTTGTATTAGATTACGTTTGTTTTATGTTGCTTAGTGGTTTTTCCTTGATTGCCTTTATGTTGTTCCGCTCACTATCTTGTCTCATAACCACACTCCCGCATAGTTTGACAGATTGTTACCACCTTTTGTGTTTGTTCATTAGTTGTTGCTTGTACGCAGGTCAGTGCAGTTTTATTTATTTTCAGTCATGTATTATTAACATTTCACGAATATTTGTTTTTGTTTAGATGAATTAAGGTATTTTTCTGACGAGGGCATAAAGTTTTGCCGAAAACGTTTGAAGTTATGTAGCTATTTTATTTTATGTGTTATTTTTTGAATTATGCAATGGTTACTGGGTGAAGCACACAAATGAAAAATATGTCGTCTGCCCACAGAATAGAGAGGTAGATCTCACGCTATAAGGTAGTGGACATCCCGTTAGCAGCATCATGTCGAGGTAATAAAGCGAAGAAGTTGCAGGTTATGACAAATATACAATAAGCTAATCATAGTGGGTTGATTAGGCTATAGTCGTTGAGTTGTCTGCTTTTCAGAGTAGTTTTCTTGAAAGGGGTGATGCTTGTGATTGACAGACCTGCAGGAAAACATTTAAGCCAATGTGGTTCAAGCGTTATATCGATTGGACAACGCCAAGCTCAGCGGTTCCTAACTTAAGGTTCACATACCCCTTTGGGATTAAAGAAGCGCTAAAGTTCATACATTTAAATCAAATCTAGGAGAATTTCACTTGGAGTCATCCTTAAAAGAGGTTCGTACATATAAAAAGGCTGGGAGGCACTGGTCAAGCTGGAGTCAGCCGACACTTGCCTACGCTGTGCTCTACAACAGGGGTCCGCAAATACTGGGTCGCGACCCAAATTTGGGTCGCGAGACCATTCACAGTGGGTCGCAAAACGGTTTAAAATTACCATAAATATAACTTGTATGGCAAAAATAAATACAATCATATAGTCTTTGATGTGCTGAGTTTCGTACAATTTGGTAGGCTACAAGAAAATTTATACTTTCGATTGTAGTATAGTAGTTAAGCCCACGGTTATATATATAGCCTGGAAGACAGCTTGAGCCAGGGCATGAAAACTCTCTCAGCTTAGGCTATCTCCAGAACTGGCGACTGAAACTTAGCGAAAACAAAACTTTGGCGGCAGCTTTCCACCTATAGCCTACAGTCGGGAAGTTGATCGTGAGCTACATGTTCAGAACAATGGAAAACCTCTGACCTTCTGCCCCGAACCAGAATATCTTGGGGTGACACTAGACAGATCGTACACATACCGCCACCATTTAGTGTCACTGCGCAAGAAAATGACATCCCACGCTGCACTACTCAAGCGCCTGGCAGGCCACAGCTGGGGGGCGAGGGCTGACACTTTGCGTATAGCAGCCTTAGCCCTTGTCTACTCTTCAGCAGAGGACTGTGCACCTGTTTGGTGCTGCAGTGCACACTGCCATGACATCGGCACTGCCATAAACAGCGCCCTGCGCACAGTTACCGGATGCATGCGTCCCACACCATTGGATAATTTTGCCATTCTCGCTGGCATCCAACTTTCTGAGCTTCGTCACGAAGAAGCCACTCTGTTTCTTAGCCGACGGGCACTAAAGCCTAACCATCTTCTCCACCACAAGATCTCTGCTTCCCCAAACCAGCACCCCAGTCGACTGAAGTCAAGACAACCATTCGTGCCAGCCGCGCTCAACTTCTGATCAACGCAGCAGATGAACTTCATCTCTGCGGCTACTTGGGCGGACTATAAATGGAATTCTGAAAGGAAGTCAAGTACCACCGGACTTCATTCGTTCATCCCCAACGCCGACACATGCCCCATCGGCCTGACACTATAAAGACAAGCATGGGTGCGCCTCAACCGTCTTCGTACGGGCATCGGGCTTTTCCGGTCAACCATGCGCCATTGGCCTCTTCCTCTTCCTGTGAATGTGGTGCCGAGGAACAGACTGCAGACCACATCATCAATAACTGTACCATCTTCAAGCCACCTAACGGAGTGGAAGGTCTGCGTGTCATGGATGATAAAACTAAATACTGGCTGCTCTCTAATAGCCTTCCAGTGTAGTCCGCGAACATCTTGAGTCTGGGCTGGTAAAAGGATAGAGTAGACCCTCGGCCCCAGAGGCTTGCACGACGACGAAGCGCACGGTTAATAGGTCCACCCGCTTATTAAGCCCAATTTGGTCCATTCCGGAATTACTGAAGGTATAGGAGTGGTAGAAAATTGTCTCCCGCAGCCAAAATCGTCCGGTCCCGATGTGGCCTTAATAAATGGGGACGACCGTATTGGAATTGATATTAATTTGCAAAGTGTTTTGCGCAAAATTATATGCTTCCGAAACGTTTGGGTCGCGAAGACTTCGAACGATTGCTTTTTGGGTCGCACCAAAAAGTATTTGCGGACCCCTGCTCTACAATACCAGCAGCAGTAATCAGAAAAAGGTAAACTACGGCCCGCGTGATAGTAATTGAAAAATAAGAGTACATTTTGTTTCTACTTTTCCTAGTATGTGGAAATTTTTTCCTGTTTGGATGTACTGTTATTTCAATAAATATTTGTCTACACTTGGTTTGATCACTCCGTAATTGCAATTTTGGGAATTTATGAAGCGATTCTGGGGAAATTCATTCGGTGGCGGCATGTGGCAGCACTGAGCTGCAGGTCTAGCAATATCAAACAGAGTTGTGCTTATGTAGAATTGCAAAGTCAGCGCTGCACATACTAATAAGCTTACTAGTTAAATCAATGATGTTTACCTGGCTAGATAACCACTCTTTGTACAGTATACACTCACATGACCCGCTTGTCAAATTCAGAGAAATATTTGAGTGAAGGATGAATTTAAAAAATTCGGACTGAAGGAGGAAGATGCAAGGGACAGGGTGAAATGGGATTAAAACAATTGCTGCGCGGAAACAATCGGCCATCCCCACTAGTGGGGAACAAACCGACGATGGATTATGATGATGATGATGATTTGGCTCTCGAATCAAAATATTTGCCCACCCATAGATCAAGCGCCATGCTTGTCGAAAACAAAGCAATATGAAGTTACCGCAACAAATAAGTGTATATACATAAAGTTACTTCACACCGCTATTGCAACAGTTGATACTTACATACTCATGGGACAACCTATGAAATTGAGATCAAGTCCAAGAATTGTGTTCATGTCTTCCTTGGACAAATTGAAGTCGAACACCTACAGGAAATTAAAAAACGATGTCATTTCACAACAGACTGCTGCGAATCCAAAGAAACAAACGAAGAACCTCAGTATGTTGATTGGTACTACGTATATGGCAGGGTTACTCAACTAATCTTAACAAAGGTCCAGTTTGACAAGTTGAGTATTTTTAGCGGTCCGGCGAACAAGTTATTTCACACGCAACCACGAAAGTTAAATTATCTGTACCAAACCACTTTTTTAGGTAAAATATAACTCTAATTGGATTTCTGAGAAAGTGTTGGGGAGTCTGGGAGTCGAAGGCCCCAGCAACTAGGATAACCACAGTAAAACTTGCTTCTTCTCGGTAGAAATCTGTTTAAAGCCCTGAAACGTGGCAATGAGGTTATTCTTTCAAAAGCTCAAGGTCCACCATCAGCACCCAGATGGTCCGGATTCGGACCGCGGTCCACCAGTTGAGTAGCCCTGCTATATGGCTTGAAGTTAAGACTCGATAGAGAAAAAGAAACTGACATGAGGAGCAACTATATGCGATTTCTTCCGAGTTACAAGCAGTGGCTGATTCAGAACGTAATTTATGGGTGGGCCTAGTAAATATCTTGGTGGGTCTTCACCAATAATGCCACGGTGGGCCAACACACAAAAACTTAGTGTTGCCGAATATCTCTTACAAGTGCTATGAAATAGTGATGCCACAGACAATTCAGTGCCACTTGGTTGTTCTAGTGTTAAACATTAATATGTTCATTTTTCAAGAATCTGATTTTGGGTGGGCCCACTGTCAATCTGGGTGGATCTGTACCAATCAGGCCCACCCGGTAGATCCGCCCCTGGTTACAAGACCATCTTTTTGGTTTAGAATGGACTAAGGTCCGATACCCATTAAGATTACGGGGTTGTGCTTTGGCTAAACAGTCAATGACATGCTTGAAAGGGCGCCATACATGCGCCAATAAATTTTCAACATCGCAAAAAATCTAGTGGTACCGATACAGCACCAACTAGTAATGAACAGAACACTAAAAACTTTGAGTAAAATTGAGACCCTCATCTTCAAAATAGACTTATCTCGATATATAGTACAACAGAGTGGCAAACCTTTGGCTGATAAAAAACAAATCCTATCTGGCTAGTTTTTTTTTTCGGTCATTGACCAAGTTTTTAGCAAAATGTCCTAAAAAACTGAAGTGAATTACGTCAAACCACGCATAAATCGATTTTAATGACGGCAAAGAAAACAGTTTATTTTTGGCAATCGGAAATACAAGACGCAGACTTGGAATGTCATACTTGGAATGTCATTCTTGGAAGGAATGTCATTCCTGATTATGACACACGTACGTGTCGAAAACGTTTAAGAGGTTATTTTGGTTATGTTATATTTTTTGTGTGTAAAAAAGTATGTTAAACCCGCTAAGGTTACTCTGTTTTATTTCTCTTTGGTTCAACAATATTGTTCTCCTTCTTTTGAGACTAGATCAAATTTCAGGGCAGGTGGTGGAGAGCCAGGTCAGTGTACCTTCGTCCAGCGTTGCTATACCATGCGTTCCATTTGGAGCCTTGTAGATGGGGCATTCGAGAACGACATGGTCAGCAGTTTGTTCCTCCGCGCCGCAATCGCATTCAACAATATTGTTAATTGGCTCATACGGCGAAATACCAACTGGTATAGACGTTGACAACTAAAAGTAGCCTATGTTATTTCATCTATACAAGAAACCCGTTGTGTTAAATAGCACGAAACGTGTGTGGCGAAATGTTTGATGCCAGGCATTAGAACTTCGATCTAAGCATTTTTCCGTAGTGTTAAAAACGGCGGCGCGGACACCTTGGAAATTTCTAGCGTGAAGCGTCGCTTTTAGGCCTTGCCTTGAAGTAGTACCTGGCGCAAGACCATTTCCGTAAGTCGACACTCTTATAATTGCACCACCTGATGCTCCCCCACTCCCCGATTGTTCCTCCACCTGACTTGACGTCCTCTCTCAGTTTTTTTTTTCCTTTTATTAATTGTTTTCCCGTAAGACACAGCGTTTGTCGAATAGTGACAGCGCGTGTCGAACGGCATTGCCGCCGAAAAAGGCATAAATCGCAGCCCTGGCCCAGTTACTCCCAGCTACCAGGAAAATATCATACATCACCACCAATGTAACAATGACCTAAAGCAGGGGTCACCAACCTTTTTTGCATGCGGGCCACTTTGGCACTAAGGATAGCTGTGGCGGGCCGCACTAATAAAATGATAGGTAGGTTGACGCTTATGCTAGAATAAAACGCATTTCGTACCCAGTATCCAGCGTTACATGTTGTTCATACTTATGTTAGAATAACGCAGCAACAAAATTAATCGAACAACGCTACTGCCAGGCCAAGCTCCTTTTACAACACTTTTGACTTTTTTAACAATGCCTAATAAACGAGGCCACTTATTTTGTGCACTTATAGCGAGGCGAGCGGTTTCATCAGAATATCCATCGCCAAGCAAGAGTGGTGTTGTTACTTTACTTCGCAAAAGATATCTTGCAATTAACAGTTTCAGTAAACAAGGAAATGTTTGACACATCGCAGTACAGGCAACAATAGTGACCTGCAAACATATCAGCGAAAAATAGGCTCCAATAACAGGGGAAAAAACAGGTACCATGAAACAAACGCTTGCGGAAATCACCGAAAAATCGTAATTCTATCGTAATTCATGAACAGTCTTCCCTCTAAAAAAGCAATGAGTTGGTTTTTCATCCTTTTTGTGAGAGTTTATAAAACCGTCTTTATTTTATTATTGACAACTCTCACTTACGGTGCTTATCAGCATGGCAAGAATTGTTGATTAACAACATTTTGCAGTACTTGCTTCGGCAGAACATACACTAAAATTGGAACGATACAGAGAATATTAGCATGGCCCGCGCAAGGATGACACGCAAAATCGTGAAACGTTCCATATTTCTTAAAAAAAAAAACGTTTTGCAGTACTAAGCTAAATATTTTCATAATATACAATCAGAAAAAGTCTTTAAATTTATATATAATATTTTGCCAATTTATTATAAATTGAGTTGGCACACCGACCTATTTTGCCAACAAAAACTTGCATAAAGGAAATACTGCTCGTGAAACACAATAACGGTGAAACGCACACTAGTGTTTGCATGACATTTGCAAACTTAAAATAAGCAACCCTATGCTCACAGACAATTTCGAAATTCGAAAACAGACGTTTTAATCAACCACTGGGACAGTGTGGCTGGACATCGCATTGGAATAACTTTAAGCAACCCCCACCTAGAACTATAATCTGATTGGTCGGTCGGTGGAATCATATGCAAAGCGAAAATATGCTTCCCGGAAAGTATTTTTTGCTTTCGTGCTCATTAACTCAAGAAAAGTATATTTTGTTATACTTGTACGCTGATACCTTCCGCGGGCCGCTGCGATACAGCGTGGAGGGCCGCATGCGGCCCGCCATTTGGTGACCCCTGACCTAAAGGATTGGCTCAATCAAAATGCTTTGGATTTACAATCAAATAGGTATTTGGCATCATACAAAACAACATTAAATATGAACAAAGTCGCACAAAAAAGGTAACTCATATTTCCAAATTAACTTTTGCCTAAAAATTCAAACCGTCACACTGTTTCTATTCGCTGTGTTGCATGAGATTCAAGCGAAAGCTGTTCGTGTTAAATTACTTCCTCTTTGAATGCAGGCTGTGCTATTGCGTCCAGTGCAAAACTTTAAAAATCTTTAGAACAGCATAACTTATGAACAACCGATTCGAGCTTCGATTTAGTTAGGATGAAAAATGTGTAACCTAAATGGCAAGCACGTTATTTCTCAGAAAGTAACCAACGTGAAATGCTATAGGTAAAATTTTATACTTTTGGATAGTTGAAACATGGTTCAGACAAAAGCTGTCATACAAAAGCTTCAGACAAAAACTAACTCAGTGTGAGTGACTACATCGTTGGTTTATAACCTTTTTTGAAGAACGCGAAAGTTTGGCCCGGCTACGCCATTGGCTTCCATGTCTAATAAATAGACGTCGAACCTTGTAAAAAAACATTTTTTCCAGATGGGGTGAGACTCTTAGCTGTACAACTCGAAAAAGTGATCGAGTTCATGGTTACACAGCTGGAGTTCATAAACTTTCACTGTCAACAAAAATCTAGAAAATCAAACGGTTTCTCAGGCAACACCGCTCAGCGAGCTACGTCATTATTACCACATTTCAGCCACCTGGGGCAAGCGTGAAATTAAAAGTAACTGTGTGAAACAAGCACATTGAAAGAATGAAAGCGAGGACTCGCTTTGACAAATACAACAAGGAATAATAGTTCAAAACATCTACTTGAAATACCGAGTCAACGAGGTCTTGCCTTCCTATCGAAATGGCTTCAACTAACCTAGATCAATAAAACTGTGTTATGCATTTGCAACAAACCTGAAAGTTCGACCGGATCCTGCTTGGTGTGACACTTTTAGGAATGACAACCAGTCCTCTTTCAATGGGGAATCTCAAAACAACTTGAGCTGGGGTTTTGCCGATTTTCTTCGCTATTTCAATGATCTTAGGATTGTCAAGCACCACTGGTTCTTCTTTTTTTGCCCTAAAAGTGATGTTAAATTATGCTTTATTGTAGTCTAACCCTGTTTTTTTTTTCGCTGAGACTTTTCGGTCATTTGTCCGAAATGACTTGAAAAAATTCGGTCATTTTTTATTTATTTTAGTCATTTTTCCTGATGAAAATGTTTCCTTTCAAGTAGCTGATACAAACTAAAATTTGCACTTCCTGACTGGCTACAACATTAAGTTTCGCTGAGAAACGTATATATTTTTTCGGACATTGTGACCGAATTGACTATATTTTTTTCGGACATTTTGCTAAAAAATCGGTCAATGACCGATAAATGACGGGAAAAAAATCCAGGTCTAACCTAAACTACAAAGCTTAACAGTGCACTATCGGGGCAGTCGACTGGTGAAAGCACCAGTACGACACTTGGAAGAAAGTCAGTCACAAACTATCAAGAGCAGGAGACTGGTCTCTAGCAAGTCACTTAAAGATATTTTTGGGTGGACAGTAGATAGATACAAAGATTCACTTCTTGTTTACTTAAAAACGTGCACTAATGCTTCTTACCAAGGACGATCTGGTGAACCAAGAGGGCTGTAAGCAGTCACAACAATGTCATTCGCTTTGCAAAATTTGACGAGTTCTTCTTGAACAAGATATGGATGAACTTCTATTTGATTCATCACTGGCTTGACTGAACATTCTTTCATAACGCGAGTCATTTGATATTGATTGAAATTGGAAACGCCAATGTCCCGAACCAGGCCTTCTTTTTGCAATTCCTCCATGGCCTAAAAACATGTTTTTAACTTACAAAACAAGCCTTCTTCAAGACTCTGCTAAAATATAAGAATATGAACTACGGAGTTTAAAAGACAAAGATGTCAGTCAGAGATGACGTTACATGACTCATTTCTTTTTTTGTCGTGTCACAGTTGAAGATTAGTGTTAGAAGATTTGTTGTCGTATCACAGTGACAACGGTTTGACAACGCTCTAGTCCACAATCGATGGTAAAATAATGGAAGCAGCTGAATCAATGACTATGTCCCTTCGCGACTTTTTGTTGTGTGGTATTGCCATTTTGCATCTGTTAGTGCAGTGCATGCTGTCGCAAAGTCAAACATGATCATCATCATTAAGTTCCTTCCTCTCGTCGAGGGTTGGAGGCAATGAGACGCCAAGTTTCTCTGTTTTGAGCTTTTTCTTTTGCAGTTTTGTAGTTAAGTCCTGACCAGTCTTCAATATCATTAGTCCAAATTCTTGGTGGTCTGCCCCTATTTCGTTTGCCGTTCATTTTTCCTTCTAGTAGTTGTGTTTGAATAGAATTATTGCGAATCATGTGGCCAAAATATTTCAATTTTCTTGATTTAATTGTTTGTAGAACTTCCATGTTGGTTTGTATTCTGGATAGTACATCTTTGTTTGTGATTTTATCCTTCCATGAAATTTTAAGCATTCTTCTATAAATCCACATTTCAAATGCCTCAAGTCGTTTAACCATTTGTGATGACAGTGTCCATGTTTCTGCATTGTAGAGTAGTGTAGTCCATATATAGCATTTCGCAATTCGTTTTCGAGTGTTGATGTTAATTTTGCGTGTTGTTAATGTCTTTTTCATTTTCACGAAGTTGTTTCTTGCTATTTCTATTCGTCTCAATATTTCTGTATCGCATCTGCCATTTTCAGTTATTGTGTGTCCCAGATAGGTGAAGCTTTTGACTTGTTCGACCAGCATTCCGCCAATGGTAATATTTAAACTTGGTACATTTTCTTTTCTTGTAATAATCATAGTTTTCGTCTTGTTTATGTTGATTTTCATGTTATATTCCTTTCCAATATTGTTCACTTTTTCTATTATTGTTTGGAGAGCTTCTGTTGATTCCGCCAATAAAACAGTATCGTCTGCATACCTTAGGTTGGATATGTTCATACCTCCTATGCTGATACCCTCCATTCCATCAATCTGTCTGAAAATCATTTCAGTATACAAGTTGAATAGACATGGAGATAGTATACATCCCTGGCGAACTCCACGTTTTATGTCCATTGCACCAGATAGACCATCTTCCATCTGAATAAACGCCTTTTGCGTCCAATATAGATTTGCTATTAGTCGCAGATCTTTTCCATTTAAACCTATATCAGCCAAACATTGCATCAATTTTTCGTGTTTAACTCGGTCAAAGGCCTTTTCATAGTCTATAAAGCAAGTATAAACATCTTTATTGATTTGGTTGTAACGTTCACATATAGTTCTCATATTGAAAATTCCTTCCCGTGTTCCCTTTCCAGGCATAAAACCACTTTGAGTTTCATTAATTTCATTTTCGATAATTTTTCTATTTCTTCTAAGTACAACTCTCAGCAAAATTTTAAACATGATATATAATAATAATATATGATTTTAATAATTCTAGGACTCTCTCGAACGACAAGACAGAAACAATCATCCATGCAACATATAAAAGGAATATTTGGTCTGAGGCCGTCGATGTCTGGTTCAGGCAAGGTAACTGAAGACCGAAGGACCCTCTCTCTCTCTATTTTGCTTTAAAGAAGTCAGGTCTTTGAAGAAAAATGAAAAGAGGGTAGTTTCAATAAAATTAAAACTAGGACAATCTATTAAAAATAGAATATCTACAAATACTCACCTTCCACGTATCAACATAGTCGGTGTCATCAGGTATGGCCTCTCCTTTTTCATTCAAAGGAAATAAATTTCCATTGTTCTGTAGAAATATGTAACATATAAAAATGTAACAAACAAATGAATTGCTTCGCAACAGCCTGCAGTCGCAAGAAGTATTAACACAGCGATAGCAGGGTGTTTCGCGGTTCAATAAACAGTAAACACATACCCCAGACCAGCTGTAATCAAAACAGTAGGTCGCCACGCCCATTTTCCGGTAGGTTTGCAACTAAGCCAATAAAAACGGAAATGTGCCAGAAACTCACAAGAGAGTTTCTCAGTTAGCAACGATAGCGAAACGCTTCCCTGTTCAGGCCAATTTTTCGGTTTGATTTTGATAAGTACTCTAGATCAAACATGGGAAAACTACGCCCGCGGGCCAAATCCGCCAGTTGGGTTATTTAATCTGGCCGCGTGATATTGGTGGAAACGAATGCTTTAACCCAATTCATTACTATTTTTTCTAATGCACATACAATCATTCCGTCTTATTGAAATTTTGATGTAGGGTTTATTGTTATGTCACAACTAAGCATTGTAAATTTGGTTCATTGTTCCGTCAAAGTTAAACAATTCCGTCACACACAACAAGCAAGGCATCTATTGAGTTCCGTTAAGGATAGGGGATCTCCTGACTAAGAAGCAGCAGGCCAGTGATTCCCCATCAAGTAGCAATTCAGTATTGCATTGTTTTTATTAAAAGTGCATGGAGAATCAGCAGAGCCCTATTTATGGCATATGCATTTCGCTCTACTACTGTAGAGGATCATTAGTGCTTAAAAAGCAAACATACCAAAGCATCACCTAAAACTATTACTAAATAAATGAATCTGCAGTCGCCTAACTAAGGTACTGGCCAAGACTAACTGGTACAACACTGCGTAAAAAATTATAGGCTACGGACAATTGAAACTAAGCTACACGATACTATGACAAAATAATGATGAGACAATGCGCAAAGGCCTACCTACAACATCACAAACTCCATAAATTGGTCTTGAAATTTTTATTTCATGCTATTTGAGGTAAATTACCTAAGTTACCGATTATCTGACCAATGCTGTTCAAAATAGGTCAGTCATTAAGATTGACAGGATGTGCCATAATGCCATCCATTCAGAGTTGAGAAAAACCAGTGTATTTTTAAAAAGGCCCAACTCG
Organism: Aplidium turbinatum; assembly: GCF_918807975.1. Lineage (NCBI taxonomy): Eukaryota > Metazoa > Chordata > Ascidiacea > Aplousobranchia > Polyclinidae > Aplidium > Aplidium turbinatum. The sequence goes on along the minus strand of NC_137484.1, from coordinate 18,405,128 downwards.
CATGTTTTTTTTAAAAAAAAACCCAGTTTTTTTTGGGTTTTATTTAAAAAAGATGCAAAAAAGGTAGATGTATGCTTATTTCACTTCAAGTACTACTTTTTACCAATGAAGTGCCTCTCACTCACAGTACATGCTGGGTGCTGGCATAACTCAATAAAATAACGCACTAGGGCTGTTTAACTATGAGGCCTTCTTGCATAAATGAGTTTTAGTGTAGTACAAAGTGGCATTACTTGATTTTTGTGTACAGAAATATCCACTGTGTTTTCAATTTATCCTTGAAACTTTCCTTCACAATCACATCCTTAAGTCCTAACTTGAAGTTTGTTTTAAGTACCTTGTAGTACTTTGGTTCATTTTTTCAATTTTCTGATAAAAATTGAACAAATATGATGCTCTGGGGTTTTTTTTGGTTTTTTTAAGTGGTTTTTTTTGGGTCGGGTAAAATATCGACAACCCTGCATCCATTACATAACTTATTTACGGTAAGTGCGGTAGTTAAGACTGTAAGTTAAATTTTGCAAAGTGTGGTGGTCAAGCTACCGGTAGTTAATATTTTATGATAGAAATTCAAGACTGGCGGTCAACAAATATTTGAACATGTTAAGAGACAGACTCTGCCAGTCAGAGATAGGCAGTAGCGCGCTACTTTTTCCAATATAAAGGAGAGGCACTACTCTAGCATTTAGTCGTACTTCCACGGAAATGGCCCTTTTCGACAAGTTCCCTATTCGGCGACAGCCTTTTTCAACAATTTTTTGAAATTCCAACGATGCCTTCTGTTTATTTAGAGAATTTTGTATTTTATTCCACAATATCGTTTCTTTTGCATTCCGACAAAGAAAAATAAATTAAAATGAAAGTTAGCAATAAATGTTTGCTCACATAAAATTAAAATGTTTGCTCACATAAAATTGGGGTCTGCTACTATTCGGTGAGTTCCTAACCTCTAACCCTAATAAACGGCAATGATAATTAGGCTACGGTACCCAATAATTAAAAAATTTTTTTTTTAAAAATCACCGAATAGGGATCGGACTCACCGAATCGGACTCACCGAAACGGGCCATTCCGATAAAATTGACATGTATCCTACGTCATCCACCTTCTTTGCGTCATGTTTATGTCATTTGTCATGTCATTCATTTTTTAAATAAGCTATATATTTGTTGATGTTGTATATATGATATTTCAAATATTATATAGTTTACATCAAAATAACCTTTTTCAAAAAATGATGCTGCAACTCAAAACAGTCGAAGAATTTTTGATGTCAACAAAACTTTTGAATGTAATGTAAAGGCAATTACATCGTTTTAACGTCGCCAGACGTTGAAATCGTGTACAAAAGGGAACTTTTGCTGACCAGGTATAGGCATAGGCGTCGAAATAGGGTGGGCCGGGTGGGCGACGCCCACCCTGCCGTATAACGAGGGTGGGCAAAATATGTTTCGCCCACCCTGTTTTCATGACACTTATGAAGTGTTCATTGCAATTATTTCCGTTTTTGTTAAACGCTGAATTATCCAACCAACTGCAGCGCAACTTCTTGTTTTTTGGTATGTCTCTCGCTAGGTATCCGACAGAACAAAGCCATTCCGCAACAACGCTGCGTGAAAAAAATGCGTTACTCACTGCATTGTTGTCGCTACGGCAACTGTCACACGCTGGCAATTCCTGGCGAGAGAAAGCCACGTTTGATCTTTTCTCCGAATGGTCTCACTTTGGTTACGTCACAATCAAACTTCAGTTCCGGGTCAGTGTAAGGGAATATGAATATGACATCACAATGAATATAACAACAAAATAACCGATACAAATTAAAGACGCACTGAAACAATCGCTTTTTACAAACCAAAACGCGGCAAATTCGAAGGCGCCACTTTAAAGATAACAGGTCACGAGTCACGGGCTTTTTAGGTCGCAAAGGAATGTTACATAAAAGAAGTTTGTTTAGTTTAGCAGAGCTCATAAGATCGCAAGGTGCAAGAAAGCAAACATCAAACTTATTAAAGCTTAACTGCTGCAGCGACGTTAAATGCAGTCTTTGTGAGAAACACCAGCCACAGTCTTCGAAATTAGCATCGGCAATAAAAATGCCGAAGCCACACGAGCGCTTGTTGTAAGGACCACAAGATTACAAAAAAAAATAATCTTCTCAGACTACACCAGACTAGGATGTTGATTCGATCTTACTATTGCTGGATGTTTTATTTGGGATACTTCCTACTTCGCCGGCGCTTAGCCACGTGCCCAGCTGGGAGAATCTTTTATAGAAATATCACCCTATTTGCAATGATTTAACTCCAGTAGACATCAAATTATTGTAAGCATTTATTCTCCTTATTGCACCTCACTTTCCGTTATCTCGTCCAGCTGATACAGCATCTGATGATACCGATTCTGACTAGTTCATCAAACAGACTTTGTGTTGCTCACAGTGTCCCAATTGTGCCGAAATTAATCTGGTTGAGCAATTAACGTTATTTTATGATAATTAATTCAACGTCGCTAGATGTCGAATTAATGCAAAACAAACGTCAATCTCTTATTGGGCATTGTTGTTACGCAATATAACCCGCCGGGAAAATTAAATCGATTTGTGCTGACTTGAACGTTGAATAAACCCAAAATTAACTTACTTTCTCCCTCCCCGTGAGTTTTTTAACGTGAATTACCGTAACAGCGTGCGTAATCCATGGCGTATCGCGTTGCTCGCTACTTTTGGTATTATATTACATCCATAGGCGTCGAAACAGGGTGGGCCGGAAACGAGGGTGGGCAAAATATGTTTCGCCCACCCTGTTTTCATGACACTTATGAAGTGTTCGTTACAATTATTTCCGTTTTTGTTAAACGCTGAATTATCCAACCAACTGCATCGCAACTGCTTATTTTATACTACCGGTGTGTCTCGAATCGCTAGGTAACCGACAGAACAAAACAATTCCGCGACAACAACGCTGCGTTGAAAAAAAGGCGGTAATGAACATGACTGCATTGTTGTTGCTGCGGCAACTGCCACACGCTGGCGCATTGGTGAGAGAAAGCCACGTTTGATCTTTTCTCCGAATGGTCTCACTTTCGTTACGTCACAATCAAACTTCACTTCCGGGTCAGCGTAAGGAAATATGAACATGACATCCTGGTTTTTTTTCGCTGAGACTTTTCGGTCATTAATTCGAAATGACGTGCAAAAATTCGGTTATTTTTTATTTATTTCAGGCATTTTTTCTGATGAAAATATTTCCTTTCAAGTAGCTGATACAAACAGTCTTCGAAATTAGCGTCGGCAATTACCGAGGTGATTGCCGACGCAGATGCATGAATGGCGCATTAGCCTCGGCAATAAAAATGCCGAGGCCACACTAGCGGATTGTAAGGTTAGGGTTGGGGCGTGGCCTACGATATAACACGGCCGGATATCGTGCCGCGAAGAGAAAAAATTAGAGGGGTAACTTTTCTGCCCAAAGTTGCATATACTAACAGCTTTACAATGGTTAACAGACAAAATATTTTACATTTCTGAGCAATTCATGGACATAATGATGCGTTAAAAAGCATTCAACATAAAATTGTAATCATACGCTGATATGCTTGGTTCAATTGCTAATCTGGTCAGTCAAAACTTGAAAATTCGATGTGGCAAAGTATCGCAGCTACCGTCATTGTCACTTTCGCTTTCATCTTCTTCTTCAGAACTCGATGGTACTTCAATGACCTTGCGTTTCTTGCCTCTCTGACTACTGGTACTTCCAGATCCTGTTCCAGATGGCATCTTCGACATTTCTTTCTGTGCAGCTATGTCTTCAGACGTATATACCTTCCCTGCTGCTACTTTGGGGCCACGTTTTTGACGTGTTGTTGCTGGTGGAGACAGGTGCTCCTTCAACATGTTTGCCACAACTTCTCCCAAGGCCTATTGGACTGTCTCAGTTGGATTGTTGTTTGCATCAGGGAGACGCTTAAGCACCTGCTGCTCATCCTGAGGTACTAGACCGCAAGCCTTGAATCCAGCTGCAAGGTTTTCCTTTTTCTCCTCCATCTGGTTACACAGTCATTTCAAAAGCGATGGAAACACTGTCTTTGGTATGCTGCCCCTCAATCTGCTCTCTTTTCTCCAGTCCTCCAGTATCATTCTCCACATCTTCTTTACTGGCCCAAATACGGCAACATCCAGTGGTTGAAGTATATGGGTTGCATTGGGTACTAAACTGATAAACTTGATATCATTTTCTTCACAATCAGCTATCACCTGTGTACTGAAATGTGATGCCAAATTATCCCCAATAAGCACTTTCTTCCCAGGCTTCTCCTTTACATGGTCCAGAAACAACTTGAACCACTCCTCAAACGTAGTGGAATCAAACCAACCACTGACTGAGTGATTGTATAATGCACCAGGTGGGCCACCTTCCGTCCAACCAGCATAGAGATTCTTTGATTGATGCACGACCATCGGAGATACTCTCCCACTGCATTTCCGCAAAACATCATGCTCACGGCTTGCTTGGAGTGTGATGTCTTTCCACTCTTCGAAGTCCTCTTCTCACAATGCACTGTTTAGCCCCTGGATTGTCTGTTACATTGGTTTCATCATAATTGTACACGTTTTGGGGCTCTACCCCATTCAGTTCCTCATAAATGTTTTTGAAATATTCTTTCACGATAGTTGAACTAATTTCAGCACGGCTTAGCTTCACATTGTCAGCAAGTCGTTGTGTAAGATGTTGACGTTCCTTAAATTTTTTTAGCCAGTCCCAACCAGGCAGGTTTTCCCGGAAGATTTTTATGGTTTTACCTTGTCGATTAACATCTTGTATATACAAGGTAACGAATGTCAGAAGACGATAATAGAAATTTCCAATCAGTTAGGTGGTTGATGACTTTTACGAGTGCTGTCTCTTCAGCAGCCAATAACACTGATTGTCCACCTGGTTTTCCTGCATGGTTCACTGTTGGACGTGTCTTGTTCCAAACCGTTCCATATGGTATTTTGAACTGCTTCGATGCAGCATGAATGGTCAATCGTCCATTCTGCACCTGCCGCACAGCATTTTCTAGGTCTACTTGAGTATATGCAGTTTGATACTCCCTCGACCCAGCTTTCCGTTTGTAGACTCATGGCATAATTGTTACAGTATAGTATCAAACTTAATCAGTATCTACAAAGACAACACAAAATACAAATTTACTATCATGAAAACACAACTATACAGAATCTTGGACACCATTGTTCAATTTTGACGTTCAGTGTGACTTTGATAACCAATGTCAAAGTCACACTGACTGTCAAAAGTTACCCCGATTAACGGTATTCCAAATATTGCTAAAGCTACAAACATATTTTATAATTAATATGTACAATTACAGTATAAGCACATAAACTATCCAAACGAAGGCTGTAGCTATATTGACGAAAATGAGGCACTTGACTTCCACAGAAAAATTTTAATGTGCATGATTATGTCTGTTCAACCTTGTGACATTTGACAAATATATACTGGTTATAACCAAGTGGTTTTTGGAATATCAGCCAAAATTTCCTCTAGTTTGGTTGCTTCTGGGCTTTGTACAAGGATATTTTTCAAAAATTCGACATCAAATTACTAAATGTTAATAAAAGAATTTTTGGAAAAAATGCAAACTATTTAATTGCTGCTCTCGATCCTGACTACGGCCTAGATCACATCACAAAACTGAATAATCTAATGACTAATAATGTAATGCCTACCCATTATTGCAGATTATAACATAGAGCATAACTTAGTACTGCAGCACAATATACGTCTACCCTGCAGTGTCATCACTGCACTAAAACCTTTACCTGTTAGTCACTATTGCTAAGTAATATTTTCTGTGCAAAAAGTTATCGCTATATTATTGTTATTGTTTATCTTCAAGCATTAACAAGCTGCTCCAATCAGCAATTCAAACTAGATTAGATATGGATCAATAGCATTGCCAGATAAGAAATTCTGCACTAATTTGAGAAAAGTTCAAAGCTATTGAAAACAAAACTTGTATTTGGAAATTTTTTTAGTCCTGGGCAAAGATCCTTAGCTTAACCCATCCTAACTTTAATCCTAACTCTGGCAAAACCTGATTGTGACCATGGCAATATGTGGGTAAAAATAGCCACTCCGAATTACATTTGCTGTTTTGTCAGCAAAATTGATAGGCCTACTGCTTGCTACAGCAAAGTTTTTAACAAGACCAAAGATGTTAAAATGGTGTATGATTACTGGTGCTACCTAGTGCCTACTCTTGCAACAGATACCATTTTAAAAGCTTTGGTTTTATAGGAGCTGTTCTGCAACAGCAACACTTTACATTTAGGCTACAGTTTAGTAACTTCAGAGAATGAAATTAAATGGTGAAAATTGAACTGACAGTGTTGGGTCATTTCATTATAATTCATCCAGGCCATGGAACCATAAAATTTAGAATTGTCCCATTTTTTCACAGTTTAAAATGCTTCAAATTCTGAGTTATTTGGCACAAATTTTGTCAAAATTGGTTGAGCGGTTTTTGTTTTATCGCTATTTTAATGTTTGACCACCAGGTGGCGATTTTTTTAATGAGCCGCATAAAAATGCTTATATCTTGGGACCTAGTTGCCCAATCTTCATAAAATTTGTATCTATCCTCCCATTTTCAGGGGTGGGCTTTCCAAAAATGAAGGTTAAAATGAGCTAGGAGTTATACTTTTTGTGATATAACCATTTGTAGTGCTTCGATAGCATGGCCGATTTCACCACGCGGCCACGCATTTTTTTCAAAATTTTTTTGATCATTATTATTAACATAGATGTTATATTCCAAAAATATATTTTAAAGCACTTACAATTCACAACCTCATAATAAAAATTGTGCACAAAAATGCAGAATTTTTAAAATAGTCAAAAACATTGGATTTTATTTTTTTTGGAATTTTGGGATAAGGCTTTAGATTTCATTACTACTACTTGTATTACAACTATTTTATGAGCAGCACTGTAGTCAAGCCTTTTTCTCAATACTAATATTGACGTAGATAACTGACTCCTATTCCAATAATTCCACTTTAATCACTAACAATTCATCAGCACATACTGGGTGGTCCGCCCCTCCCCCCCTTACTATGCCACTGTATGTCAAGCAAAGAATAATATTAATAATACATTATTACACAAAGTGAAGGAGTTTAATACATCGAAAGGATGTAATGAGCTTGTCCGATGTGGGAAATAATTATATCATTTTCCAAACATGTCTCGCTGCTACTGGTAGGACAGTGTGCACAGTACAATTGCGTTACTTTAATTTGTCAGAAGTTACATTAAAGAACAGCGACAGTCTTAATAGTATAGTGAGCTACATGCAACAATCTAAGAAATACATAACAATCTGAGAAAGAAAGTACATTGCAAAATAAAGTCACACTATTCTGAGAATATAACTACAAGTCGAAGTCTATATAATTATACAGTATACACTTCTGCTATCATTTCTGAATTGGAATATTTATATATAGGCTTTGTCTGCACTGATCATTGTAAAATTACATACATACATCATTGTAAGATTATTAGTGCCAAGAAGAGTATGAAACATTAAAGATTGTTTTAAGTGACTTTCTGCAATAAAATACAATTGAAAAGGATTCAATAAACGTATAGTTTTGCATGCATAACTAGTGCATCCCATTTTGCATTTAACATTATGTGACACTGGACAAAACATGCTCACTGCAGAGCCATTACAACATGTAAGGGGCAACAATCGGAATGAATAAAAACGCAATTGAACAAGGGCCACCATGCATGTAAATAAACCGACAACCACGGTTTCTACCATGTAGCTAAACATGTGAGAGGCAGCATAAATTACTATACAATTGAACACGGGTTGTCATGCGTGCGAATAAACTGTAAACCACGATTTCTAGCATGTACAGTAACTAAGCACTGTGATAGGAAGCAAAAATATAAATACAATATAAATGAATAAAGGTTGTTGCACAGTGCACACTTGGACACATAGAACAGCATGCCATTATTGTAACATTAGTCAAGACCTAGACAGCAATTTCAGGCAATCAAACCCAACATAATAGAAGCCAATCATGCTCAATGCTCATCTTGAATGCAAATGAAGCGACGATTCAGTTTCTATATGTTTGGAGCCGAAAATGTGTATATTCTGCCTGTTGTAGTGGAAGGACTGTCGAAAATCATCAGGATTGAAGAAATGTGCATGTAACACTTATCTTCATGGCCACGCCAATTGAAAGATGGAGAGGGGCCACAAGGATGCATAAAATTGACAAGAACATCATTCTTTTCTTTGTCCACGATTTCAACAAGCCCAACCCACCACTGTTCGTCATAAGCACATGCTACATAAGACATGACACTTACATAGATCTTGGATGTTTATCATTGGGGCTGCATCGAAGAAACAATGCGTACCAGTGAATTGTGAATCATCTGATACACGCTTAAAACTGAAAGAACCAATAAGAACTTGAACTAAAGTAATGGAATCCACGAGTACCAGGCACAGAGCGTGCAAGTTAGTCATTTTTTGCCACAAGTCATGGTAAATCTCCATGTGACGGGATTGGTGGAGTAGTAAAAAGGAAGCTTGGTAACGAAAGTCTAGGCAGACCAATTGCTAATCAAATTTTGACTGCTGCAGCTGCCTTTCAATACTGCTCTGAAGCTGTTACAACAAGTGTAACTTTCTTCTACATAAAAGCTGAGGAACTGCAGCTAGTAAGAAATACTAAACAAAGATTCCAGCGTGGAAGCACTGTGCCTGGTCCTGAATTTCTTCAAACCTGATGATTTTGGACAGTCCTTCCACTACAACTGGCAGAATATACACATTTTCGGCTCCAAACATGGAAACTGAATCGTCGCTTCATTTGCATTCAAGATGAGCATTGATTGGCTTCTATTACGTTGGGTTTGATTGCCTGAAATTGCTGTCTAGGTTTTGACTAATGTTACAATACTGGCATGCTGTTCTATGTGTCCAAGTGTGCACTGTGCAACAACCTTTGTTCATTTATGTTGTATTTATATTTTTGCTTCCTCTTACAGTGCTTAGTTACTGCAAATGCTAGAAATCGTGGTTTACAGTTTATCCGCATGCATGACAACCCGTGTTCAATTGTATAGTAATTTATGCTGCCTCTCACATGTTTAGCTACATGGTAGAAACCGTGGTTGTCGGTTTATTTACATGCATGGTGGCCCTTGTTCAATTGCGTTTTTATTCATTCCGATTGTTGCCCCTTACATGTTGTAATGGCTCTGCAGTGAGCATATTTTGTCCAGTGTCACATGATGTTAAATGCAAAGTGGGATGCACTAATTATGCATGCAAAACTATACGTTTATTGAATCCTTTTTAATTGTATTTTATTGCAGAAAGTCACTATTCTGCAATAAAAACATCTTTAATGTTTCGTACTCTTCTTGGCACTAATAATTATGTGTGTAACTGTGTATGTAATTTTACAATGATCAGTGCAGATAAAGCCTATATATATATTCCAATTCAGAAATGATAGCAGAAGTGTATAGACTTGTAGTTATATCCTCAGAATAGTGTGACTTTATTTTACAATGTACTTTCTTTCTCAGATTGTTATGTATTTCTTAGATTGTTGCATGTAGCTCACTTTACTATTAAGACTGTCGCTGTTCTTTAATGTAACTTCTGACAAATTAAAGTAACGCAATTGTACTTTGCACACTGTCCTACCAGTAGCAGCGAGACATGTTTGGAAAATGATATAATTATTTCCCACATCGGACAAGCTCATTACATCCTTTCGATGTATTAAACTCCTTCATCTTTATGTCTTGACTCCTTCACTTTGTGTAATTGTGTATTATAATATTATTCTTTGCTTGACATACAGTGGCATAGTAAGGGGGGGGGAGGGGCGGATCACCCAGTATGGGCTGACGAATTTTTAGTGATTAAAGTGGAATTATTGGAATAGGAGTCAGTTATCTACGTCAATATTAGTATTGAGAAAAAGGCTTGACTACAGTGCTGCTCATAAAATAGTTGTAATACAAGTAGTAGTAATGAAATCTAAAGTCTTATCCCAAAATTCAAAAAAAATAAAATCCAATGTTTTTGACTATTTTAAAAATTCTGCATTTTTGTGCACAATTTTTATTATGAGGTTGTGAATTGTAAGTGCTTTAAAATATATTTTTGGAATATAACATCTATGTTAATAATAATGATCAAAAAAATTTTGAAAAAAATGCTTGGCCACATGGCGAAATCGGCCACGCTATCAAAGCACTACAAATGGTTATATCACAAAAAGTATAACTCCTAGCTCATTTTAACCTTCATTTTTGGAAAGCCCACCCCTGAAAATGGGGGGATAGATACAAATTTTATGAAGATTGGGCAACTAGGTCCCAAGATATGAGCATTTTTATGCGACTCATTAAAAAAATCGCCACCTGGTGGTCAAACATTAAAATAGCGATAAAACAAAAACCGCTCAACCAATTTTGACAAAATTTGTGCCAAATAACTCAGAATTTGAAGCATTTTAAACTGTGAAAAAATGGGACAATTCTAAATTCTATGGTTCCAAAATTTCAATTTTCTGGATGAATTATAATGAAATGACCCTGTTGCCAGACGCAAAGCGTTACCCCTCTAATTTTTTCTCTTCGCGGCACGATATCCGGCCGTGTTATATCGTAGGCCACGGTTGGGGTTAGACATTCCTCCCAGCCACAGCCATAGATTTGATCCTTAGTCAACACTCTGATGGAGCTCTGCGAAAGAGGCCTGTGGATGGGTATCAAAGCACGAAAGCAGCAAAACGTGGACGCTTCATTGTGAACGGCGAAGACAGTGTAGATTTACAACTAAGCGATAAGCCTCTTGATGTTTCTGATTCCAGTGATGACGCGACAACCTCATCCTCCCATACAGCATCTGATGATTCCGATTCTGACAGCTAGTTCTTGATCAAACAGACTTTGCGTTGCTCGCAGTATCCCAATTGTGCCGAATTATGTTAGTGTACTGTATACGTAAATCGAGGCAATCTTCTCGCAGGGAGCTATTAATTTGTTACCGGTACCTGGTTGAGCAATTAACCTTATTTTATGATAATTCAACGTCTCTAGATATCGAATTAATGTAAAACAAATGTAAATTTCTTATGGGGCAGTGTTGTTACACAATATAACCTGCTGGGAAAATTATATCGATTTGTGCTGACTCGAACGTTGAATCAACCCAAAATTAACTTACTTTTCCCCCCGTTAGTTATTTAACGTGAATTGTCATAACAGTGTGCGTAATCGCGTTGCTCGCTATATCGCTACTTTTGGTATTATTACATCACAACAAATCAAACAATGCGGTCGTGATAGACTACTCTAGTATATTTTTCGCTTCTTGTTTTGCATGTTTTGGTACAATTTTTTTGTAATAAACGTTCACAGCAATTGCGAGACAATTTCAACTTTTGCCGTTTGGCCTCGGCAACGTTTTTGCCGAAGTAAAAATATGCTAATTTCGAAGACTGTACAAACCAAAATTGGCACTTCCTGACTAGCTACAACATTAAGTTTCGCTGAGAAACGTTGTCGTGTTTTATCTGAGAAAAGTTAGAACAGACAAACGTTTCTTCAACGTTCATCAGCGAAACTCAACCTTGCAACACTTTTTTCGGAAATTTTGACCGAATTGACTGTATTTTTTTCGGACATTTTGCTAAAAAATCGGTCAATGACCGATAAATGACCGAAAAACCCCCCAGATGACATCATAATGAACATGACAATAAAATAACCGATACAAACTAAAGACGTACTGAAACAATCGCCTTTTCACAAATCTTTGCCTTTTACAAATCAAAATGCGGCAAATCCGAAGGCGCCACTTTAAAGATAACAGGTCACGCACTTTTTAGGTTGCAAAGGAAAACAGAAAAGAAGCTTGTTTAGTTTAGCAGGGCTCATAAGATCGCAAGGCGCAAGAAAGCAAACATCAAACCTATTAAAGCTTAATTGCTGCAGCGACGCTAAACGCAGTCTTTGTGAGAAAGACTAACCATTGCGAATTTGCGAACATTCAACACATTCAATGAAATCTGTTTGAAAACTCTCGCCCACCCAAAATTCCTCTCTTCTAAGAAAAATTCGACGCCTATGATTACATCACAACAAATCAAACAATGCGTTCGTGATAGACTACTTTAGTATATTTTTAGCTTGTCGTTTTACATGTTTTAGTACAATCTTTTCGTAATAAGTGTTCACAGCAATTGCCGAGGCAATTTGGCCTCGGCAACGTTTTTGCCGAAGTAAAAATATGCTAATTTCGAAGACTGAACCATTGCAAATTTGCGAACATACAGATTCAATGAAATCTGTTTGAAAACTCTTGCCCACCCAGAATTCCTCTCTTCTAAGAAAAAATCGACGCCTATGGGTATAGGTAGTACCTGAGAAACATTTACAAAAGCCATTCGATTTGTTCAAAGAACCTAATTAGCCAACAGTTCGTATTCACATTGATTCAATGTCTGAATATTGAATAATGTTCAATCCTTGGATTTACAGAAGGCGTCGTTGGGTTTTTCAAAAAATCGCCGAATAGGGAACTTGCCGAAAAAGGCAGTCACCAAATAGAGAACTCGCTGAATAGTAGCAGACTCTACTTTCACTACCCACAGCTTTCCTATTTAAAGTGGAAAATAATCAATTGTTTATAGATATTCTTGATGGCAACTTTGGAGCATAAGAATAAAACTTTTCTACAATGACTTTAAATGGCAGTGAAAACAAACGTGGTAGGCTACTGAAAGACCTGTGACATCATTCATTTTCAAGGTCATTTTGACTTCACAAGGAATTTGAACAGAGCTTTTCAGTGTCAGTTTAAGATAAAAGTAGCGCACGCTACTTTTCATTGACTGGTAGCGAGTAGCGGCAATGCCACTCTTTTGGCATATTGTACTTTCAAAGCAGCGGATACCCACCTCTGTTTCCAATGGCGTAGCTTTTGAAACAAATATTCTCGCAGCGAGAAATACACTGTACACTGACTGTCGAGAAAAACATCAACCATGCTATTTATATACTAACACCATAGTAACCAGAATTTAATGAAATCATTTCAAACGATTGGTAATTTTCGATCACTATCATTGATTAAAACACAATGGCAGAGCAAATTATGCAGAGTACTATACAATATTTAAAAGTGTGATACATACCACAAACCCTATAGGCCAATGTATCAGATAGAGATCCAAATAGTCCAACTTTAACTTCTGAAGTGTGCTTACAAGAGCTGGTTTAACATCCTTGGGTGCATGAAAGGTGCACCATAGCTGGATAATTAATATCGGCTGTTAAACTACCTTATAATAAGTATTATATAATTCATTTGGTTTAATAGAAAAATGGAATCAAAAAGTAACAGTTATATATCATTCTTAGTTTCCAGTTCAAGCTCATTGACATATTTTGTAAACTATATTCAAGACAGCAAAAGACAATAACTCTGCAGTGCAAAGAATAATCTCCGGCCAGTACACTAGCACTTAAAGTTAAAATATTCAATATCAGTTATATACTCCCAATAAACAGTACCATAGCCTACAGCCAATCTTTTAGATTGCATGAATAAGACCAACCAGCACTCAGCAGGCTACGCTACAGAGTAGAAAAAAATCATAATTTAAAAAAAAATTGTATTATTTTTAAACATATTTTTATTGTTTGTTTAAGGGGGGGGGGTCATTTTAATTAATTTTCTTTAACAAAATAGTGCATCTACTCGAAATATGTATGACTTAAAAGGCCCAGTTTTAGTATGTCTTTTACCTTCATATGCTTAAAAAAATATATCTAATTGACTTTTTTTATTGTTTGATTTAAATCAAACAACCCTGGCAACATCAGTTGGTTTTAATGACCACCTTGAACTACAATCAATACACCATACACTGCTAACTGCTTAGAATTTTGGTTTAGCTGTACATACTGTGCAGTTCTGGAAGGGGAACATCGAACAACATTTGATTCATAACATTAATCAGTAAAAATTGCCCAAAAAATATCCACTCTGATAAATATCCTGCCAGAAAAAAAACATACTGATAAATATCAACCTGGAAAAACATACCCCACCCGCTAAATCGTTTCAACTATTTTTAGGGGGGGGGGGATATTTACTACATATATACTTCAAAAGGATTTTATGAGGTGATATTATCAGTGTAGAACATTTTGGGGATGTTTACCAGGGTAGCTTTTTTCTTAGGGGGATATTTTTCTGGAGAGGTTATTTATGTCTAGTCCTCAGAACACAAGATAAAATATCAGTCACAAAAATAGCCTATCTGGGGTCGATCTTAACTTTTTTTTTTCACTAGCCCACCAGACTAGTTGCTCCCAGTTTTCACTAGCCCGCACGATTTTTCACTAGTCCGACCAGTTTACTGACTTTTCACTTGTCTGATGACGTATTAAGATAACTGTTTTGGCTTAGACTAAAACTAACTAAAGTAAAGGCTTTCAGATTTCCGTTCCGTGTTTCCTCCTCATTATCTGTTCTCTTCCTCTTTTCAATTAGATTCGAACCTCCTGACAAATATTTCCACATTGGCATTCTAACAAACTAAGGACTAAAGATTAGTAAAATTGAAGCTCTTCTCTGAGTGATTCTAACTAGCACTGCAAAGCCAACAACAACAAAATGTTTTAGTTTAGCATAGCCTATTCCTGTACTATATGCGCCTCAATAGCGGTAACTACCCAACTAACACTAAGCGTTAGACACTTTGTAGTAACGTTGAATCAGCATTTGATCACGATATATCAACAACAAAAAACGTTAATTTTGCTAACTGTTGCTTGCTGGCTTCTCCGTGCTGGCGTGCTCACTACTACCACGTGTCGTGTCTAACGAAGTTGCGAGAAAAAAGTAGTCATGTGCTCAGTTTGCAGCCTTCTCCGTGCAGTTTCGCATCTGGCAAGCAAATTTTTGCAGTATTTCAGAGTGACGTCGCCAATCGCCATTCAAACCAAAACTTTTCACCGGCGAATATTTTCACTAGTCAATCGGACTAGTACTGCAACATTTCTACTAGTTTGCGCAAAATTTCACTAGCCATTGGCTACCAGACTAGCGTTAAGATCGAACTCTGCCTATGATGTTAGTAGTGATATCCAAATTACTATTAATTTTTTCAATATGAAAGAAGTTATTCTTACACAAAACATGATACCTTGTCGGTTATAAACAGATCTTCCCTTTTAACTGTTTTATCATTGATTTTACTTTGGATTCCATTCCCAACTTCTTCCTGATTTCCGTATATTGCAGCACCATCAATATGACGATATCCACACGAAATAGCTTCTTCAACAGCTGCCTGGACTTCACCAGGTTTTGACTGAACACACAACATGTACAAAAAAATATTTATTAACTTATTATAACTACCAATTTATAAACGATTGTTGCTGTCATTGCATTATTTACCGCACGTTTTTTTACAGATTGTTTTGTTA
This sequence comes from Aplidium turbinatum, assembly GCF_918807975.1. Classification (NCBI taxonomy): domain Eukaryota; kingdom Metazoa; phylum Chordata; class Ascidiacea; order Aplousobranchia; family Polyclinidae; genus Aplidium; species Aplidium turbinatum. Next base: position 18,389,562 of record NC_137484.1, on the reverse strand, counting down.
GGCAAATCGCACAGAATTATTCCGCCAGAATGACAGTGTTGTTTGAACGCATTTTGGGATTAAAACAGCAAACATAAAATGTGCTATTGCTAATTTAATACATGTAACAATACCACCAAATTATTACATACTTATGCGTATCAAAATATCTACAAAAAAGAGTAACTGTTTAAGTGTGATTAGGTATTATTTTCAGAGGTCTTGAAAAAAATGCTTGCAAATATGCACATGGACTAGATAATACAAGACAGTTTTACATAAAAATGTTCAGGTGTTCAGGTTTTATACCACTCACATTTGAGACACATAATTGTTCATAGCTTTTTGTCATCTTTTTCATGGTGCTAGTTGGCTTAAAACAGTGCTACTCAAACGCCGGTACGCGTACCAGTGCCGGTACGCGAGCACTTGGCTGCTGGTACGTGGTCAGTTAGGAGAAATTGTAAATTGAGTAATTATGTTGATCAAAACGTCTATATAAAAATTTTTAGGCAACGATAATGTTCAATCTGCTTTCCCAGCTATAGACTGTTTGGTGGCCCGCTACTACGACGACTTCCAGTGACGTCACAAAGAAATGTTATTTCGTAATTGTTATCCATTATTTCAACAAAGTATTGCAATGTTCGATGCTAGATGATCATCCTTTTTATGTGTTTGTGCTGTGTCCACGTGCTTGACTATACCTGCAGCATCCAGTAACGAGTAGAGAAGTGAGAGGCTCAATCGATCGGCCACACTCTGACTTCAAAATATCAGATGATTGTAGTGAGTTGAACATGTTTTTACATAGATTTATTGAAGCAGGTAGCATTGTTTTCCATTGAAACGCAATTGGATAAGCTGGTTGCAAATAAGCAAGCGCACACTTCGCATCAAAATTCGAAAGATTATTAATAAAAGTGGTTTTTTTTTGTGTATTTGTTACAAAAGTAATAATGACTTTGCTCTTGTCTTTTTTTCGCAAATTGACCAGGACGCCAAGTGATGGAAGGTGTTCAGCCGGTACACGGCATCAAAAAGTTTGAGTAGCACTGGCTTAAAACCTTCATCATTAATAAATTTCTTGTGAATACACTCGAATCAAAGTACAGAACCAAGCGTATAAAATTAATAATTTTATAAGAACATGACATCATACCATTGATTGTATAAAACTGGGAGGATCGTCATGTTATTTTTTGTTATGGGAAAATGAAATAATTAATGCACAGCAGAATTTCAACCTATGCTGATGCATGGTTGATTGGATGTAATTTTTTATGCAATGAGATACACTAAAGGCACATCTCATTGGATAACACAAGCCAACACACTTTTTGTGTCAGCATAGTAAATGTCATTCTAGGGTATATTTTGGGTGCTGAATTCAAAAATCACATCAGATTTTTTGTATCACATCAGGATTTTATGATATCTGAATGCTGTTTTGGTAAAAATGGGTAAAATCGACTCCTGATCTATATTGGTAGACTATGGCGTTTCATGGAATTTGAACTCTTTTTTGTCAACAAGGTCTGTGATAAAGTCTAAATTCATCACGATAAAGTCTACACAAGACATACAAACATAATATTAATGAAAACATTGAGGTATTTCAAGGCCTGTTTTATTTTTTTAAATTTTATTGAAGTGTGGTAACTTGAACTCAATTCTTCAAAGTTTATCTGCTAACACTAAACGTTCAACGTCATTTTTTTACAAGAGTAGGCTACATTGTTATTTTTTTCATGTTAAGAAGTAGGTTTGGTGGTTTTGCAAATCCCCAATTGGCTTTGCAATTCGGCCAAAAAGCCAATATTATGAGAAAAAATATCATGCAAAAATCTCAAAAACCTGATGTGATGGGTAAAATCTGATGTGATTTTTGAAATCAGCAGCCTCAATATATATACCCCTAATCACATCTTACATTGCAGACACAAAATGTTTTATCTTTTTTGTTGGCCTGTGTAATTCTTTATATATAGCCTACAATAAAACAGGTTAGTGTAAAACACATGTGCAACAAACATGAAACATTAGCAGAGTGTAGCACAATTAACCAAACCTTGGTTCCTCTGGCATAGCATGTTACCAACTTGTTATCAATCAAACTTATTTCTGGTGTGCACAAAATAGCATCAAATTAACTTCTAAACTTTGCAGTACAAAAAAATGACAGAAAACCATGGAGTAGTGCATACGCCTACTTGATAAAAAAACAATTAAGTGTTAAGGTATACCTTCCAAGTTCCAAGTCCCACAACTGGTATTTTTCGTCCACTGTTAAATGTTACAGTTGGCACAGACATGATGCAGATGTATTTGCTAATTCAAAGTAAATAAAAGTAGGCCTACCAGTCTGCTAAAAAATAAAACTTTTAAAGCATCTTACACTTATTATCACCTGTTCACCTTAGGCCTGGACTGCTGGGCAACTGCACTGTCTGCACATGCTTGCAAGAATGAGAACAAGAAGAAAGAAACTTGCCCACTGCATGCTGCATCCATTCCAGCATCACAGCAGATAAGAGTCATCCATGATTGCAGACTGCAGTGCGTGCATTCAAGTTATTGGCTGTTTGTGTTCATGCGTATATCTAGAGTGTTTTCCAGTTATGCTTCATTGGCTTCGGGTGTATTGCAGCAGAGCCTTTTTTAAACAAAAAAATAATAATCGAAACAAAATGAGACAAACTTTCAGTTTTTTTAGTAGGCTATCTTATTCAAATAGCTAATAGACCAAGAATAATTTGGACAGCAAACATCACTAAATGGACAAAATTAAGTTATGAAAATGCAGTACGAACAGCTCATGGTCGAGAACAAAGGCACATTATATCCAACCCCAGTGTTGTACGTTGACGCCGTCAATTTGACGGCGTCATTTGACGGTGTCAACTTTTTGTTGACGCTGAGGCTAGCGCCGTCAATTTATTTTTCAGTTGACGGAAGTGATAGCGCCGTCAACTATTTTGCCGATTTTAAGCGTCAAGCGCTAAGCGTCATTTTTTGTTTTCATGGAAAATCTCGTTTCACAATAAGAGTTTTACAATGTATTCTGGCCAGCGCGACTCCTCCGAATTACCGGCCTTTGCGTTGGTTGGAATGGCTCCCTGGAATACATGCGGAAGAAGTTCGTCAAATGGTGATCACTCATGTATTGAGAACGAGGGATCAGAGACAGAAAGCGAAAAATCCATGAATGGCATCGCGGACGTTGAATATACTTTATTTCAAGAGCTCTATGTCCCTGAAAAGAGCGATGTTGGTGCAGTGGGCCTCGTTAAAAGATTTATACATGCTAAACTATCACAGCAAGCTTGGAACAGTGATACCTTTCCGACTAAACGTTTTCAACTTGTTTTTGAAATACAACACACCAATACCAACCAGCGCTGCTGTGGAACGCATGTTTTCATTTGGAAAGGACAATATGCGCAGGGGCGCCGGAAGCGGAGGGGAGCAGGGGGAGCGGATGCCTCCCTGCCCTCAAATTTCTGTGGATGGGGAGAGAAGAGGGGGCAATGGTTCCCTTTTAAGGTCATCTAAGCTACTGCACACTTTGCAATATAACAATTTATGCTATTCGCTTTTAGCCTAATTATAATGTTCTATTTTTGCCTCAAAATAATATTTACGACACAAAATTCTCCATCACAGTAAGTTATATTACATCATTATAAAATAGCATGATGCCCTTCCGTGCCATTGTTCTTTGTATAGCGGACACTTGTAGCCTATCATTACTCGATAATGAGCTGATAGATGAGCATTATCGCTATATCTTATCTTAAAACTTACAAAAAAAAAGGCCAAAAAAAAAGCAACAAAAGTGCCCTTTTTTTATACTCCTGCCCATCCAGTCAAAAATAGCTACGGCGCCCCTGAATATGCGTCCCAAACGCAGCAGATTGTCAGACAAACGTTTTGAAATGCTTGTTTTTCTGCAAGGAAATAACTAATAGGCTGAGCAGCTAATTACAATACAGCATGGCCACCTAAAGATATGGCCTGATTTGTCACATTTTTCAGAAATTTCCAGGTTTTTCTAACTTTGGGCGAACGTTTAAATAAATTTTTCTAAAAATTTGATTTTTACGCTTTCTTTATTCTTTTCCCCAGATGACACAATAGGTTTTAACATCCTCACATGTTGAAAAACAAAGAAAATTTGATTTTGTGGATTTTAGTCAGACTGTTAATTTTCAATAACAGTCTGATTTTGCGTTTTTCAACTTACTTTTTCTCATTTGCTACTGCTTCCCCAAGGCAACAAAAAAGTTTTATGTCATTAGAAAACCGCAAAAAGTAAAAACATCTCAAAAAATGTCAGTCAAGCACAAGCAGTAGCTGTAATCAAAATCTGCAAAATGTGACAAATCAGGCCGCATCTCCAGGTGGCCATGAATACAGTCTCAAAACATAATACCTGCTCTTTATTTATAGCTATTGTTAGCCTGAACTTGGTTGAAATATTTCCGTTTTATGAGACGCTGGCAAAAAATAGCGCTAGAAATTAGCGCTGACGCTGACGCCGTCAATTTCTTTAACAGCTTACGCAGTCCTTTACGCCGTAAAGTTTTTAGGCAATTCGCGCTGACGCTGACGCCGTCAAATTATTTCAATGACGCGTACAACACTGTCCAACCTTCAATACGAGGAAGGAACATAATGATGATGATGATGATTCAAATAGAATATATGGTGCCGAAATAAGCATAAATCTGCCTGTTAAGATAATAAATATTTATATGGGATGGCGCAACGAATAAGGCGTTGGCTTTCCAATTATGCAAACCTGGTCCGACTCCCTGCTTCAGCTGGTTGTTGAAAAAACACCGCTCACCTCTACCCAGGGTGTAATAAATTGGGTGGGCATAGTTGCTGAAGGAAAGGCGGCCGAGAGAAAGGAACTGGCCACCCTACTCTCCTTAGTGCCGAAGGCTTAGTATAATGAGAACCTTATCTTCTCATACCCGACACTTGAATCAAGTATGGGACCCTCCTTTGTATGGTTGGAGTATCAGATGTCTAAAACGTTTTCTGCCTAGACTGGATAAAGTGCAGGCCTTACTTATTAGAAGAAATGGTGTATTGAAAACGACAATAATAAAACAAAACAAACAGTTGCTTACCGAATTCTTACATATTCCCTAGTCACTCCAAATCTCCAGTTCTCCAGATTTATAAAACAATGACCACTCCAGTCCATGCCAAAACGTAAAAAGAAAGATCAACTAGCAAAAATTGTTAATGCATGGCCGGGTCACTCAAGCATGAAAATAGAATGGAGCAGAGATACAACAATAATATTAAATGGGCGGGGAATCGTTTCTAACATACCCACCCCCAAAACCAGAGTTTAACAAATGAGGGTTTTACCACTGTAAAACGATTACAACGAAGCAAAATACAAACCAACTAATTGCCACAAGGTGGCCAAATAAACGACAATGAACATGAATTATGCAAATATCGACCAGAATCAAAAATATTCGCGGTTAGCAAGGATCACAATTGCAACACAAAGGCTGGCTTGCATTACACACAAACTTAATAGAACATGCATAACAGTAGCCTACAGAAGGACATCGAAGACACGCCCAAGAGGAGTTAAAAAACCCTTTTGACCAACATGCTTAGCGATTGCTAAAATTAAGCACAAAAACATAAGTCTACCGACAACTGGAAGTCAGCATAAACGGATACACGAAAAACAAATGATAGCATACATGGTACCAGTGGCAGAAGTGGGGATATGGCATAAACAAAAGCACACATACAACCTAATACTGCACAATGCTATGACCAGCGCAAGTGACATTAACGTCAGAGCAAAAGTAGGCTACCAGAAAAAACACGCGACTGTTAAGTCGAGTCGTGATAATTAAGCAATGAATTGACAAAACACGAAAAATAATATCGCACATAGCAAAAGCATTAGTAGTGAGACAGGTGTGTGAAATAGTCAGACCAAAAACAGAGCTAGACTGCTACAGTGTAAATAACTGCAGGATGCAAATAGAAACAACACTATTGATGGGAGTCAATAACACAGTTATGGCAGAACTGCTGGATGCAAATGCATCGACGACACCGCGCTAGCTGCGGTAGTGAGGAGCACAAGAATAATAATAGTAAAATAAACACAAACACGCAATACAATTCAAATATGAAACCTAAGCAGCATGAGCAATGTCAGTTGTGCAATCGTGCCAACCAGCCAGCCTAGAAAACAAAATTGTCATTTCAAAAGTCCATACTGCCCTCTAGCAGGCAGATCTTTCTGATGTCGCGAACAAACTCTGTACCGTCAGCAACCTTTACTCGCACGCGTCTGACAAGTTTGTTAGTGTCCGGCATAACTTCCTTTACAATAGCCTTGGGCCAGTGCCCACGTTTAGTTGCCTCGTCCGCTACCAGTACCAAATCGCCTGGTTTCAAGCTTGGAGATGTGCCAAACCACTTTTGTCGGGGCTGCAGCAGAGGGAGATATTGCAACAGCCATTGTTCCCAAAACTTGTCTGTGAGGTATTGGGTCTTTCTCCAAGAGCGTCGATAACCGTCAGCCTTCATAAAAACATCTGGCGGTAGGGTGTCACAAGCTGATCCGGTGAGTATCATACTTGGAGTCAGGGCTTGCAGATCATCTGGTGACGATGGGAGCGAAGTGATGGGACGATCGTTTAAAATTCTTTCAATCTCTGCTACCAGCGTTAGAAGGTCGAACTCATCCAACGTAGCGTTTCCTACCAGCGACCGCATCAATTTTCTTAATAAACGAAAAAATATTTCGTAGAAGCCGCCTTGATGTGAAGCACGCGGAGGGTTGAAGTGCCAGTTCGTTTCATGCCGAAGTAAGGCATCGGTGACTTTCTTTTGATGGAGGTTCTTGAGTCCTTGCCGAAGTTCGCGGTCTGCAGCAACAAAGTTTCCTCCGTTGTCACTGTACAGATCAGTAGGACAAACGTTTCTACGGCTGCAGAATCTTCGGTAGGCTTGAATGAATGCACTTGCCTCCAGGGATTGCACGACCTCAAAGTGCACAGCACGGGTCGCCAAACAATTAAAAATACAAACATCCGTTCTTTGTAGATCGTGGAAGTTCGAGTAGCGGGTAAACAACCGACAGAGAGAGTCCGAGTCCGTAATCGCGTGTTGCTGGGCTGAGCAATGTTCAATGTTTTTAACCTCTGGATCGTCTGACGAAATTCCGCCAACAAAGTCGGACTGGTTTGGCCAATTGCTCGTGACATCATGCAAAAACTTAGGACCATTGAACCAAAGCTTAGCGGTATTAACTTTATCAGGCCAAACTCCCCGAGACGCGAGGTCAGCGGGGTTTAAAGTAGTCGGTACATAATGCCATTGATTGACACTGGTAAGCATGTGAATAGTGCTCAGCCTATTAGCCACAAAGGTGTGGAAACGAGTCGAAGTATTATTAATGTAACGCAGCACAACAGTTGAGTCTGTCCATAAGACAACACAATTGAATTTAAAATCACACTCCGTCAGGATAAAATTGCAGACTTTGGCAGCGAGCACAGCAGCAGTGAGCTCCAGGCGAGGTACGCTAACAGGCTTTAATGGAGCCACTCGAGCCTTGCCAAATAGAAAATTACAAATTACTACAGAATCATCATAAAACACTTTAACATAAAACACGACCCCATAGCCACTGGTACTGGCATCACAAAAACCATGCAATTCAAAGCGGATAGCACATTTACCAAAAAGAGTCAGGCTTCTAGCGATGGAAACACATTCAAGCTCTGGAAGGGCCTTTAACCAAGCTTCCCAATTAATGTTTACTGGCCCAAGGCCATTAAGGGGTTCATCCCAATCAAGTTGAGCGTCACATGCCTGCTGCAGGAGTTGCCTAGCAGGTAAAATGAAGGGTTGTATTAGACCTAGTGGGTCGTATGTTTGCGAAATCATGGAGAGAACGCCTCTCCGGGTGTTAGGCTTTTGTTGGATACTCACCCTCACCTCCATGCAATCGTTCGCAGCATTCCACACAACACCAAGGGTTTTCTGCGTTGGAAGCTGGCACTGAGGCAAATCGACCTTCGACGCCAAGTCTTCCTGCAACACAGAACTCAAGACCTCTGCACTGTTAGACAGGAATTTAGTTAAATGGAAGCCGCCACTTTGTAATAGTTCACGCAGTTGTTGTATTAGTTCGATAGCCTGATCCGGCGATTCACATGAATGACAAATATCGTCAACATAAACATTTTTTAAAACTGTGTTAACAGTGTTTTGATCAGCACCTGCTTCATTGTCTTTGGCAGTCATCCGAAGTGCGAAGGCAGCACAGCATGGCGACGACTTTGCTCCAAACACATGAGTTTGCATACGGTAGTCGACAGGTTCCCGCTTGAGATCATCGTCCGGATACCATAAGAATCGAAAGGCATCCCTGTCTCCTTCGTCTACACGTACTTGGGAAAACATGGCCTTAATATCGCCCACAACAGCGATCGGATGTTGCCTGAAGCGAAACAATGTTCCTACAAGGTTATTGGTGAGATCTGGGCCATGAAGCAGCTTGTCATTTAATGACACGCCTTTAAACTTCGCGCTGCAGTCGAAAACGACTCTAAACTTGGCCGCATTGGTCGTGCAGTGATGGGGCACATAGCACGTCTTCCCTGGTGTGTCTACCACACCAGTTTCAAGTGGCACAGCATAGCCACATTTAACATATTCCTGCATTTTATCACGATACTTATTGAATAACACCGGGTCAGTAATAAATCGGCGCTTCATTCCCTCTAGGCGCTTGAGTGCCATAGAGCGATTATTGCACAAGTCCGGGTCTTCATCCTTCCACAACAGCCCTACAGAATAGTGTCCATCCACCTTCTTCACCGTGTCCTGCATGATCTGCAGCGCACGTTTATCCTCAATTGAAGGACAGGGGGCCTGTGGCTCATCGATGTCATTAAAATCCTGCAACAATACATTTAACATTCTATCGCAAGACTCCTTTACGCTAAGAAAGTTTACCATTACTGGTGAGTTGAGTTGCCTATCGCCACCATCTTTCCCATAAATGGTCCAACCCAGAAGAGTGTGCAGTCCACATGGTTCTCCTGGTGCGCCAGTACGAACTTCCTGCAAAAGATAAGCCTGGTGAAGATCGCTGCCCAATAACAACTCAACCTTCCTATCTTTTAGTTCAGGGAACTTTAAGTCCTCCAAATGACTATATGCACTACTAAGTGCTTCGGTGGGAATACTGTGGCTGACATCCACAATCTGGTCCATCACCAGAGCATCTGCAACGGAAAACACAGCCTGCTCTTCCATTCCCTGCACAGCCAAAAAATCAATTTTCTTGTCATGAAAGGAGACAGCATTGGTGGTCAGCAACTCCACATTGCTTTTTGTCGCAGCAACCCCTAAGCGAGATACGAGGCTTGAGGAGCATAGACTGACGCTAGAACCTTCATCGATAAAAGCATAAGTATAGGTATAGTTGGAGGGGTCCCCAGCCCATACCTTAACTGGCAAAACCTTAAAAATTGTTGTCCCAGATGTTGCTGGCACAGTTGCGGACGTTGTTGCTGAGATGCCCTTCTTCAGAGCAGAGGGGCTTTCCTCTTCCACACGGTTTACATGCAGAAGTGAATTATGCCTCGATCCACACGTTGCACAAGATTTCTTAAATCTGCAATCAACCACTCTGTGGCCTGCTCTCAAGCAACAAAAACACAGTCTATGCTTTTGCACCAGGGTTCTTCTTTCTGCAACAGGCTTTTGTTTAAACATCTCACACTTCCATAGGGCATGCGACTCTGCACACAAACAACAGGACTCTTGCTTATGGTTAGCAGATTGGGAAATCTGCTCTTGGGTTGTGCAAACCGAAGCACGCTTGTAGCCACCTTGCGGATTAGATCGAGCCATCGTTGGTTGTAGAGCTCTCTTAACTTCTTTGCCTGGTTGCATAAGATGGCCATATTGGCTGTCGGCTCGAGAGGCTGCATCCTCGACCAAGACTCTTAAATCGCCAAACGTGGCACAGTCCGATCCCAAGTGATTAACATTAACAAACTGCTCCTTTAACTTATAAGGAAGTCGCAGGAACAGCCGTTGAAGCACCTCATCACTGTTTAAAAGATGGGACTTACCCCAGCCATCGAAACTGACTTCACACTTATACATCTTGTCGCAAAGCTTTGTGAGGCCCGGCGCATCCCACTCTGAAATAGGGGGTCCTTGCAGCAAATCTTCCTTCACTTTGGCCATGAGTTTTCCAGGGTTGCCAAACCTTTTTCTCAATCTATCCCATGCCATTCCATATGCTCTTTCACTATTTTGCAAGCAACTCAGGCCAGAAATTACTTCCAAGGCCTGGCCTACACAATTGTCCTCCAAAAAGGCGATGCGATCTTCAAAGCTTAGATAGTTTGACTCAATGTATCGTTCAAAACGCCTTTTAAAGTTAAAGAACTTTAACACATTGCCGTCAAACTTCTCCAGCGACAACCGAGGACCATGAACATTTTGAAACCCTGCACTGAGCTGGGGTTGAGGCACGACGATGGGAAATTCACTACTATTATTAGCTTCAGTGCGAAAGGGAGATGTGTAAGGATTAAGAATATTACTAGCACTACTGCTGCCCTGAAGGATACCCTGTTCTGCTTTTACAGGTGGTATCTTTACACCACTCTCACGGGGTGTCACGTGACTGCTAGACTCAGCAGCTTTGCCTGTGTCACTGCCTGCATCCATAACTACCGATGATGTTTGATGTGACACTTGCTTGGATTGCTCTCGACAGCTTCGAATGAGGGTAGAGCATGCTTCAAGCAAACCATAAATGCTTTCCCCCATACGGTTCATCCTAGATTCTATTGAGCCTGATTGCTGTGGTTTGCATTTGAGTAAATCTAAACGTTTAAGGGAGAGCTTCCTTTGAAGTTCAAGGCATCTTTTCTTTACCTCCAAAACTTCAGAAGAACTCAGGAAATCATCACTTGAGCATAGCTCCATGTCGATGGAAGTTATGCCAAGCTCGATTTCAACCAGCTCTTGTTCTAACACAACGAGACCTGGCAGCTCTTCGCTACTGTCATGTTGACCACTAATATTAGAGGCGGCCTCATGCTGCTCTGTTGAGCCACTAGCATAACCATTTGGCTTACTCCGTCTTGGAGTTTGCTTGGGCTTTTTACGAGCCATAATTAACACACAGCAATATACAAGCTACAAAAAACAAAATCTGTATGGTACTTACCTTTGGTGAGGTGACAATTGACCTTCACGATGTTACGGAGAATGTCAGTAAGCAACCTACTAAAATTACAGGGTTTAACGGTAACCAGTTCTACCTGACTAGAACAATGGCCTGACAGAGTACAGGCTTAGAAGCTTCAATCTTTGGCAGACCTGACAAGACTGCCCAAAGTGAAGATCTATTTACAAAATTTAAACAAAGTTTACAACGTGGCGGGCTCAAAGGCACAAACCAAAAAATAATCCTTGGCAGACCTGAAAAGACTACCCTAGGATAACAAACAACTAGGTACAAAGTTCAAAGAAACTTTACAGCATGGCAGGCTCAAAGGCACACACCAAAAAATGAATCCTTGGCAGACCTGAAAAGACTACCCTAGGATAACAAACAACTAGTTACAAAGTTCAAAGAAACTTTACAGCATGGCAGGCTCAAAGGCACAAACCAAAAAGTTAATCCTTGGCAGACCTGAAAAGACTACCCTAGGATAACAAAACAAATTACACAACTAGCTAAAGTGAGCTAGACAAAGGCACATACCATAAATGAATCCTTGGCAGACCTGAAAAGACTACCCTAGGATAACAAACAAATTACACAACTAGCTAGAGTTAACTAGACAGGCATAACCTTGCACCAAGCAAAGGTATGTTTTATAAATGATGTCTAAAACGTTTTCTGCCTAGACTGGATAAAGTGCAGGCCTTACTTATTAGAAGAAATGGTGTATTGAAAACGACAATAATAAAACAAAACAAACAGTTGCTTACCGAATTCTTACATATTCCCTAGTCACTCCAAATCTCCAGTTCTCCAGATTTATAAAACAATGACCACTCCAGTCCATGCCAAAACGTAAAAAGAAAGATCAACTAGCAAAAATTGTTAATGCATGGCCGGGTCACTCAAGCATGAAAATAGAATGGAGCAGAGATACAACAATAATATTAAATGGGCGGGGAATCGTTTCTAACATCAGACCCTCATCGTTACGTACAGCATTTAAGAATATGCTTCTCCCACTGGTGCACAGAGTGCCAATAGCAAAATTGACATTACTCTCAACACCTCCATCAGAATAATCACCGGCTGCCTGCGTTCCAACTGCATAAGGTAAATCACGTAGCCTACGTAGGCTAGTTTAGTTTTACAAGCTACCGATATGTCACGAGATGATCACCTCCTCAACCAGATTGTCTTAAACCAATGCTTAAACTCGCACTTCCAAAGGCCCCAGCGGTTAAAATCATGCAGAAGCCTTTTTTCCCCGCTGTGCTGCAGCTATCTGCAACTCCAACTTCTAAATTCCCAAAGTTTAGATCAGTGAATGTGTAGGACCCGTGATGAATGTTCGTTGTTTTCAAACTTGTATAAAATGTTTTTTTCCTATAATATTTGCGTTTCTTAAAAAACTCACTTGTTGTAAACAAAGATAATTGATAAATCGTTTTCTACCAGACAACATAACCGCAGCCTTTCACCAGTGGTTCTGTTCAACAGCGATTGATGGCTCAATTTTCTACGCTTTAGCAATACGTTACCTTATGACGTCAAATCGCTGATTTCATCAGCGATAACTTTCAAGAAATAGCGTCAGTTTCAAGTTGCTGTGAAGTAACAACTATTCAATATCTCCGCAGTTCACCTCTATGACGATATCTTAACATGAGTTCTACAACTTCGTTGAGTTCTACAACATGAGTTTACTACATAAGTTCTACTTGAGTTCCACTACAACATGAGTTTACTACATAAGTTCTACTTGAGTTCCACTACAACATGAGTTCTACTGCATGAGTTCTACTGCATTAGTTCTACTTGAGTTCCACTACAACATGAGTTCTACACTTTGTTGTTCTACAATCGCAAACATATTGTTGGAATTTGTAAATTTTAAATTACGTAATCCCCTGGCTTTTCTTTTATTTTGAAAGTGCTTTATTTTGGCCTACCTCCACACAAACAAATTTTGCCATAATATAATAAAAGATAAGTTACTATAAGATAACAAATAACATATAATTCTTATATCCAAATTCAAAACTCTATTTATTCTAAATAACGCTAGTTCAAAAATTGGTGTTCTATTCTGCAATGAGACTCATTTTGTTACCTCTATGTCATCGAAGTATAGTCACGCCAGCAGCGGTTCTGCTGTCATCAGGGGATTAATAAACATTTAATAATAAAAAAAAACTAGAACCCCTGCAAATGAAAAGAAGTCGAGAGAACCATTCACAGTCTTTCCCAATACCAATACACCACCTGGAGCTGAACTACAGTAAGTAGGGCCTTGCCGACTCACCATCTTGTGCATGTGACTCAGTTTTTAAGACTTCATACCACATTATCTACCAATGCCCTGTATACGGACCCCAGAATAGATAAGTGGACCTAACAACGCTCGATAAATACACAATAGGCCTACATTGGCTGCTGTGACTGTATATAACAAGGAGACCTGCGGCAGCCTCAAAGGAAAGAAGAATACGTACGACATGGTCTTGTTTTGACGTAATTGATGCAGCAGCATCACGTAGGCCGAGATGACGTAGACCTACTGCATAGAGGCCAAAACATAGCCTACATCATCATCAATATGTTCCTTCCTCGTGAAGAGGGTTAGATACCATGCGCCATTGTTCTCGATCATGAGCTGTTCGAACAGCATTTTCATAACTTAATTTTGTCCACTTAGTGATGTTTGTTGTCCAAATCATTCTTGGTCTGCCTTTGTTTCTTTTACCGTTTATCTTCCCCTCTATTAATGATCTTTGTAACGAGTTTTGCCTAACTGTGTGTCCGAAGTACTTCAATTTTCTTATTTTGACTATTTATAAGAGAATTTTGCTTGAGTTGAATTTGGATAATACTTTATCGCAGGGCTTCCCAAACTGGGGGTCGCGACCCCTCAAGGGGTCGCAGAGAGCATGTCAATTTTACCCAAAGTACTGTATATTAACACTTCTGTGCAAGTTATTAACTGTAACCAAACACGTTGAGAGTAACGCACCCAGTACGCGTATTTCCGCAAATTGGTGTTGTAAAACGGAATCGGAAATCAAAACCCTTCTATTGCAATGTGAAGTAAGATGGCTTTCAAAAGTTGAAGCTAAGAAGGTTATTAGTGTTGAAAATTGAACTCGTGATTTTTCTAACGAACAAATGCAGACTTTGCCCACCATTTTCGCAATGACATCTGGTTCTTGAAATTAAGCTGTTTACCAGATTTTCTTAAAAAACTGAACGAATTTAATTTGTCCCTCCATAGAGAAAACATCTATGTTTTTACGTTTGTTTTACATTGAAATCAAAAATTAAAGCGTTCATCAACACATTAAACGTCTGGAAACAAGAAGTTGAAAATTATTCATTTGAAATGTTCTCATTTACTGAATTTTTGGTTAACAAAATGATGTGAAATCAAATCTTATTAAGCTTTTGGTTATTAAACGTTTGTCAAATCTGTTGACAGTTTCAGAAGTATTTTTTTCCAGAATTGGGCAATGCCAAATTATATTGAATCCAAAACCTTTTTGCAACGTAAAGAAAAGTAGCTAACCGAGCACTTCTCTCAGGAAGAAATTACTGATCTATCATTTGACTTAAAGTTTAAATTTAGTGGAAATTTATAAATTTTGTGCAAAAAACCATAACATTATTATTGCACTGTCAATCTAATTGTTCACAGAAGATATACAATATAATGATGAGAGAAGTAGACCTATGCACAAATATATTTATTTTTATTGATGTTTCAAGGAAGTTAGCCTACACGTCTTCATACTCCCCCAGACAGCAAAATTGGTCATTTTTACATTGATTCAACGTCTGCAGACGCTTAGAATTAGACTATAGCAAGGTAAAAGATAACACGTTGAATGCACAGTGTATAGGGTAGGGCAGGCTTATAAATGATGGTGGAGAAGCTTCACTCGAAGTAGTTTTTCTTAAAAGGGTAGTACTTGTGATTGATACACCTGAAACACAAAAAATAAAAGGGTCAATTGTACAATGAACAGACATTGCTCACTACAGTACATGCAATGAAAGAGGAAAAACAACTTATATGTTTTTACATGGTTGCTGGCTTGCTGCTGAGGACATTCATTTCGCGATGCAAAATTCGGCTTTTTTGCCCACTCTGAAAGGGTCAGCTCTCACTTCGACTACTTTTTATTATAAACGTAATGATAAGGCATAACATAACACTATAAACGTGTTTTTAACAAAAATACTTCAAATGGTAAAGCAAATTTCCTACTTCCATATATAGTCTATAAAATGTAGCCTACAACATCTTGCAAATCGACAAAAATATAATCCTTCTGATGTGGTGCTGTAGGCTGTTAACCAAAAGTGTAAGCAATTTCGCACCCTCTCATCTAAATTTCCTTGGATTTTGGGCCTAAAATAAGTTGCCAACTATTGCATTTAGCCTACTGTTCAGTAGGCCTATATAAATAATCTTGACCATAACATTGGTGCACGTAGACTTATGTGGGCTGCTGGAAATGGCCTATCCCACACTTTTAATGTTTGAACACGGCTACTTACGGATTTATAGCACAAACTCTAAAGGTGATACTGAGTCCCAAAAGTGTGGCCATATCCTTTTGAGATAAAGTGAAGTCAAATACCTAATTTGCAAAACAAAGTTGTACAACTTTATTTACTAAACAAACAAAAATGATACATTTGAAACAAATTTCAAACGTTTTCGACATCACATGATGTCCTCTTCAGAAATAATATATGGTAATTTTATTTATATCTAAACAAAATACAACTGTTAGATATTAAGTTTATCAACAGAAAAAAGCAATGCAGTTTTTTTTTTCTGTAAAGGCTGTAATAAATTGAAATATGTTAAATTAAATGTGATTAAGTTGCTTGACTTCGTATGCCTACGGTGCAACAAGACAAACTTTGTACCAAAGCTCTATTACTATAGCGACCACTTCAAGTACTAAGTACTACTCTAAGTACTATAGCGACTACTTTAACCATTAGTCAGGTTCACTATGTCAAAAAAAAAGAGTTTCGTTCAAATTTTTTGGAGATTAGCAAACCTATACATTTTCGGAAAGCTTAGACCATGAGGAATCCGAAAAACGTTGATTACATTTGCAGAGATGTCCGCTTGGCCGCCATTTTGAACTTTCAAAATGGCCGCCGAAAAATATATATTTTGATATATCTCGGCTTCTAATAAACTTAGAAACTTTATCAAACATGCTAATTCCATATTTTAAGGGTCAAGAAATCCATTGGAAGCATACCTAGATACCAAGCATTAACCACTTTGCAATTATCCGCCATATTGGTTTTCAAAATGGCCGCCGAAATTATATTTCGTTACATTACTACTTACTAGTTGAGATATAGACTTCATTCAACAATAACATGCTAGTACTAAGTTATGTTGACTAAGAAATTCATTAGAAGCAAGCCTGCACGCCACTGTCATATTTTGGACAAACATTTTCCAACAGCTGCTGTCCTGAGTCTTATTTCCAGCATTACAGTCAACGTCATTTTCGCAGTCTATCCCACACAGGCACAAGTCGGTGCAGGTCAAGTTGTTCCTTCGACACGAACATCTCTGGGTTGAGCAGTTGGTTTTGCATTGGCATCGGTCTAGCTCAGGGGTCACCAACCTTTTTTGCATGCGGGCCACTTTGGCACTAAGGAAAGCTGTGGCGGGCCGCACTAATAAAATGTTAGGTAGGTTGACTCTTATGCTAGAAAAGAACGCATTTCGTACCCAGATTGGCTTCCTTGCCTTCCTGTCCGCTTAATCTAAATCTTCAACTAGGCCTACCAGGTGTAAACCTGGATACGACAAACAAAAAAATCAGCATATTCATCGCCAAGCAAAAGTGGAGTTGTCACTTCGCTTCACAAAAGATATCTTGCAATTAACAATTTCAGTAAACAAGGAAATGTTTGACACATCGCAATATAGGCAACAATAGTGACCTGCAAACATATCAGCGAAAAATGAGCTCCAATAACAGGGAAAAAGAAACTAGGCACCATGAAACAAACGCTTGTCGAAATCACCGAAAAATCGTAATTCTTGAACAGTCTTCCTAAAAAAGCAATGAGCTGGTTTTCATCCTTTTTGTGAGAGTCTATAACACCGTCTTTCTTTGATTATTGTCAACTGTCACTTGCGGTGCTTATCAGCGTGTCAAGAATTGTTGACAACATTTTGGAGGACTTGCTTCGGCAGTACATGCTTCGGCAATACTAAAATTGGAACGATACAGAGAAGATTAGCATGGCCCCTGCGCAAGGATGACACGCAAAATCGTGAAGCGTTCCATATTTCTTTAAAAAAAAAAAACATTTTGCAGTAGCCTACTAAGCTAAATATTTTCATAATACAATCAGAAAAAGTCCTTAAATGTATATATAATATTTTGCCAATTTATTATAAATTGAGTTGGCACACCGACCTAATTTTTCAACAAAAACTTGCATAAAGAGAACACTGCTCGTGAAACACAATAGCGGTGAAACGCATGACATTTGCAAACATAAAATAAGCAACCCTATGCTCACAGACAATTTTGAAATTCGAAAACAGACGTTTTAATCAACCACTGGGACAGTGTGGCTGGACATCGCATTGGAATAACTTTAAGCAACCCCCACCTAGAACTATAATCTGATTGGTCGGTTGGTGGAATCGTATGCAAAGCGAAAATATGCTTCCCAGAAAGTATTTTTGCCTTCGTGCTCATTAACTCCTCAAGAAAAGTATTTTTGGTTATACTTGTACGCTGATACCTTCCGCGGGCCGCAGCGATACAGCGTGGCGGGCCGCATGCGGCCCGCGGGCCGCCATTTGGTGACCCCTGGTCTAGCTGAATAATGGCTTGTGGTGCAGGTAGAATCTTTGTGGTGATAGGTGAAATCCCACTTTCATGCTGATGGTAGCCATGCCGAAGTGGATCAAGGAGCTGTTGCCACATGACAGTGGCTTGGCACCAGACACGACTCTGAACTCGCACGCTTTCAACGTGCTCCTCTAATCATTAGAGCATTAGAGTCTAATGCACCAATTGTTGGAGGAAAGTTTCGATTCTCCGCCAAGTTCTTGCAAAACAGGTGCCATCTCAGTTCTGGATTGTTGTTTATGTGGACACCCTTCGGGCAGTACATCGTGCAGACAAAGCTGCCAGCATTTCTTTAACATTCGGAGATAGTGTGCTCTCCTCAGGTAAGTGTATTAGTGCACTGATTGTTTCCATTCCTGCCTTCACGTACTGTTGGAATCACTTGGTTTTATCCAATCCTGAGAATCTGCCAACATTATCAGCTCCACTGAAAGTATGGAATACCTACGGGTAATGCTTTTGCCTTCTCTTGTCCTACAGCTCTCCATATTGGTGCGATCACCAGTGTACCTGATAGCAGAGATGTAGGCTACGTATACGCCGCAAATTCTACGCCGCATACTTGCGACGTAGACTTTTTGTTTGCGCTAACGCTTGCGGCCACATTTTTTTGGATAGTTTGCGCTTGAGGCTACGCCGTAAAGTTTTCGCGGTTTTTTAGCGCATAGCGTCAACGCATACTTTTTAATGTAGCCTATTTTTTTCTCTACAACACGCCAATACCTTCCAGCGCTGCAGTTGAAAGACTTTTTTCAATGGACAAAGGCATATTGGAACCAAAACACAGCAAAATGTTAGATGAACACTTTCAGATGGTTGTGTTTCTTTGTGGAAATTCAAAATAAAACTTGTTTGTTTCGAGTGGTTTATACCGTGTGAATGTTTGGCACCTAGCAAACAAAATTAGTTTACGCTAGTGTAGGCCTATGCGCTGACGTTGACGCCGCCAACTTTTTTTACAAGTTGCGTTGACGCATACGGCGTATGTTTGTTCGAACGTTTGCGTTTACGCTGACGGCGTCAATATTTTTTTGTATGCGCGTACATCACTGCCTAATAGCATGGAAATGGACGAGTGTTTGCAGAGTTGGTCGTAGTTTGCAACAGCAAGGACAAGAAAGTCTGTGGCCAGACTGAAGAAGACTAACTGCGCACCAAGACTCCGCTGTGATGCTGCGAGGCAGATCATCAAGGTGTCAGCTTCTTCGTGATTGTTCACTTCAAACGTGATGTTTGAAGATTGCTTCTTGTGTGGCCTGACGCTGAAGTTATCACCAGCTTTGAAGAATGCTTGTTGTACCCGATTACTTCTTCAGCAAGATACTGTGTCAAATCTGCTTTCGTTTGGTCATGGGACGGGAGCCTACTCAGTGGTATATGTGCTTGATTCTGGTGTCATCCATGATTTGGTATTAGACGGGATCTTTGTCTTTTCGTCGTCTTGCTCTAGTTTTCTGTTTCAAAGAGTCAGACTTGTACGTGTCGAACACCAGAATAATCTCGTCAAACTCTGCTGTCAACGTCATGAGCTTGTCATTGAAGTGTTGGCTAAGATCTTTGACTGTCGTGATGGCTCCGTATTCTTTGTCATCTTCTGGACGACCACCATGCTATTGACAATGGCAATTTTCTGACTCATGTGCGATGCCGATGGTAACAGTTCTGCATTAGCAGTGTCAACTCTCTGTCCACCCGATGCTGGTTCATGCGCATCATGCTCTGTTCCATCAGTTTCAACCAGATGCTGCAGGCAATGGATGAGCTTTGATTTATCAGTGCATGGTAGAACTGATCCATCTGGAGCGAATAGTGCTCTCGGTGTGAGGGTGAACTCATAGTTACTGATAGCGTTCTTCTAGTCAATGTCCCGGCTTGATCTGGATAGGACCATGAAGCTCCCTTAGGAATCTTTTGTTTCTTTCAGATCGACCGACTGGTCACGAACCTTAACTGTTTCCTACTTGTTTCTTGACATCTACATGGGGCTGTTCTGCTTCTTAACTGGTGCCCATAAGCTGACATTACCATTAATGCGTTCTGCAGCATACTCTTTGTAGAGCTGTTGTCCCTGCTCATCGATGGTCAGGATCTGTTTGACATTTTCTTGTGGAACACATACGTGTGTGATGAAGTTATACAACTCATCACCTTCAACTGCGAATGGATTTCCGTGACTCAGTACGGTAGCTTTTATCTTGTCAACAGCTCCATGCTCTTTCCTGACTAAGTTGGCTGGTTGTACTTCAGGGTGACTTTTTTTTAGAAGAAGTGTCTCCAAACTGCTCTTTGAACTTTTCTCAGAGGCGCGACACCTTTGGTGCAGCCAGGAAAAACCATTGCCGGGCATTCGTGTTGTTAGAAATGCCAATTAGTCCAGAGCGGACTTTCATCATCTTGTTGAACTGCTCTCATGCACGATCTGCACCAATGGACACAAATGGGATCTCACCCTTGCTAACAGACACATTGCCTTCTTGAAGTTCTCACCAAGTCTTTGGGTGGTTGATCTTCAGGTCATGCATATCTGCAATATACCGTGGCCAAATGCGCTTGTACTTTATCCGATCTAGGACTTATTCAGTTCCTCACCAACTTGCAAATGGAGATTGAGATCTGCATTCCGGGATACCTCGACAAAGAATAAGATCGTTTCCAGACGGTGAACATAGTTCATCATTGACTTAAACATCGCATTAGAGGACTTTTCCGTTTCCCATGCTTTCGATTGCTGCATCACATCTTAATCTATGAGGATTTGTTCCAGATGGTCATGAGCAGTCGAGATGGATTCAAGAGTAATGTTTCTGTTATCATATAACGATGTGCATTGTACATGCCTCCTGGACCTTATCTGCTGATCTTGAGCAGATAATCTTCAGATGTGGCTTCTCTGTGAAAAACTGATCCCAGGCCAGTTTTTAAAAATCTATGCAAGTGTGGATGTGTGCACGAAGAGTTTTCTTGTAGTGCGCACACTTGAGAATTTGTCTTGTGATCGCAGATCTATACACATCGGCTTCGATCCAGGCATCATCAACCCCAGAGTTCTCTATGGAAGTTCCGAGAGCTCTTAGTGCAGCCTATCACAGCATGCAGCTCACCCAGTCTGGAAACAATTTCTCTTTTCAGGTCGACCCGTGCGTCTAGCAACTATACTGCCTTTTCGTAGAGGGCCATGTCGAAGGCTATCACAGTTGGGTACCCCTGACCAACGACTAACGTCTTCTGCTTGGATACTTGTAGAATCACAGTCAGCATAGTAGGCCACTCGTGAGCAACTTCAGGTAGCAGGGGCAGTGCACCAACGTGAGTGAGTGGTTGGCAAGATGAGATGAGTGACTTGTATCCTGCCCATCCGGGGATCTTGGTCTGTTCATCATTTTCTCTTGCTCTGGACAAAGTAGATGATGTGACCCACCCTAACTGGGTCAGTTCATTTGACTGAGCAACACCTGTTGTGTTGGCCTCAAACACCTGTTGTGTTGTTGTGTTGGCTCTGTTGTCAAGTTCTGGTTTTGGCTTGGCACATGGCTGAACGTGCACATGATATGGAAGGATTGATAAGTTCTTACCTGCAGTAAGTTCGAGCTTTGGTGCGATTAGTTCTCCTGGAACATTTACTTTCTGATGCACTGCAGTGATTGTTCCATGTGTGGTGCCTTTCCAGTACGCGGACAACAAATACGAATAAATGCTTTTTCATTTCACTATTTTCATTTTTTATACTTAATTACGGACAAATACGACGTAACACTGTATATAAGTAGTAATGTAACGAAATATAATTTCGGCGGCCATTTCGAAAACCAATATGGCGGATAATTGCAAAGTAGTTAACGCTTGGTATCTAGGTATGCTTCTAATGGATTTCTTCACCCTTAAAATATGGAATTAGCATGTTTGATAAAGTTTCTAAGTTTATTAGGAGCCGAGATATATCAAAATATATATTTTGCGGCGGCCATTTTAAAAATTCAAAATGGTGGCCATGGGGACATCTCTGCAAATGTAATCAACGTTTTTCGGATTCCTCATGGTCTAAGCTTTCCGAAAATGTATAGGTTTGCTAATCTCCAAAAATTTTGAACGAAATTACATAACGAACCTGACTATATTGTCTCAATGCAATTTGTCAACAAAACAATTTTCAGAAAGCCACTGTTGTTGCTTTTCTAAATCAACAAAGTATTCAAAAAATTTATCCTTACAATAATGAATGCATACTACAAATACTTACCTCGGAATGTAACGAATAGATATGACTAATTGACTATACAGTATAATCTACCTAACTCGACACCTAAGAGGGAATGGAAAAAGCCAATAAGTTAGGCAAAAATTTCGAGTTAAGCAATTCGTGAAATTTCCATTGTTTTCCAAACCGTTCACACTGTTTGTTTGTATGCCATCTATGTAAGATAGAAAAAAATTTAGAGAATGAGATTTGGATGAAGTCGTGAAAACATTGTAAAAAACAAACCGTTTCTCAAATTTCATACTCCGAATTACGTAATTATGTGGTGATACGGGAAAGAATAAAACTATATTCGATTATATCTTGATTATTATATATTTGATGAATCAAAGTCGTCTTTCTTCAGGTGCTTTTTTATTGCTTTTTTCTCTTTCCCTTTTATGCCTTGTGACAAAATCGTATACTTTTCTTCGAAAGTTCTCTATTTCAGCTCAAAATTTTCTAGACATTGTCGAAAATTGAAGTTCGTAGAGTTCGTATAGGCTGACGTTACATTAACGTAAACAGGTTTCACATATAAGCAAATTAAAACTTGCAATTTCACAGCTTGGAAAAAGAAAGTAACAAATTTTTCAAGGATTGCCACAAGTCCTTCGAAAGTGCAGAATGACGTTTAGTCTGGCATCGAAATCGTCCACTTGAAGAAAACGAAATTTATTTTGTAGGTGTTACAATATTAGTGTCGAGTTAGACGAAACGTTGATTTATCCGATGTCGATTTAGCTGAGCCGGTTATATACAAAATCATATACTGTTATACCGTGCCAGAAAAAAAAATTTCGAGTTATGCAAAACGTTAAGTTAGACAGTGTCGAGTTAGATTAATTTTGTTCTACCTCAAACACATAAATAAGTTTTTATTTCTTAAATTTAATCCAATTGAATTATTCATAAGAATGAATATAAAGAACAAAACAATGTTGAGAGAAAGAAGTTTGTTTCGGTTGTTGTTCGAATAGCCCACATGAAATTGAATTTCAAAACAGCCAGGAAGCAGCGAAAAACTCCAAGCTCCAGCAGTTGTCGAGTCAGCTGCTGGACAAAGTATAGGCTAATAATAAATGCAATAGATTGAGTTTCGCTTTAGCAGCATGATCGTTTCTTACTTCACAATGCAGATATTAACGATCTGTTTTAGCCTGATGCTACGAGTTTGCTGTGGTAATAGCGATATGCAACAGCTTTCGGAACACAGTTCCCTAGTCATGTGCTATGACGAAAAGCTTCAGGCTAAAATAGATAGATAGTATCTACTGGTACATTGTGAAGAAAGTAGTAAATGTTCGCTAGGCTGCTACAATATAGCTATAGCCTATTGACATTTTACAACAAACCTGAAAGTTCGATTTGATTCTGCTTGGTGTAACACTTTTAGGAATAACAACAAGTCCTCTTTGAACAGCCAACCTTAATAGAACTTGAGCTGGAGTTTTTCCAATTTTTGTCGCTATTTCAACTATTTTATGATCTTCAAGTACAATGGGGTCTTCATTTCCTGCCCTAAAAGAATAAAGTTTTTCGTTAAACTTATAGTTTTACCACATAGTGTCATCACTAGAGATATTACCTAAACGTTTTTACAGCTAGTAGTTAAATCAAAGTTATCAATTTTTCTGATGTATCTTACCATGGACGATATGGAGACCCGAATGGGCTGTGAGCAGTGACAACGATGTCGTTATTTTTGCAAAATTTGATAAGATCTTCTTGAACGAGATATGGATGAACTTCTATTTGATTCACCACTGGCTTGACTGAACATTCTTTCATAATTCGAGTTAGTTGATATTGATTGAAATTGGAGACGCCAATATCTCGAACCAGGCCTTCTTTTTGCAATTCCTCCATGGCCTAAATTGTGGTTAAATTTATAGCCTAAGTGGCCACCTTTTTTCATTTCAACTGCAGTAAACATGCCTGTTACATTTATTTCTTTTTGGCATGTAGTCTACTGTTGGTCGTAGGAGACTGTAGGCTATCTGTAAGAATGTTCATTTTGAATCATTTAATGAAATCACATGAATCGGGTTTACTTCAATCAAACAAGTCGTTTGTAGTTAAGATATTGTCAAAAAAAGGATAGGCTAGTTGTGACTGTGAGAGCCTATAATATTTGACTTTAGACTTGTTAGCTTATAGAGTCTAAATATTGACCTTTGTTAAGGGGATAAATAAAACTAATACTACCAACTAACAAGCATCCAGTTCAATTGTATAAATAATTAATTAAAGTAGGCTATGCTATGATAAAGGAAATGTTTTCCGCAAATACTTTCCAGGTATCCACATAATCGCTGTCATCAGGTATGTACTCCCCGTTTTGATTCATGGGATGTAGATTCCCGTTGTTCTGAAAAATCAAAATCCCCAAAACAAACTAGTGAATATTTATCAAATCGAACAATACAAAAGATTTGCTAGACTTTCAAGTTAGTGAACTTGTAAAACATAACATTTGAGTTGCTGGGCTTCGTGTGGCTATGGTTAAAAAAAGATGAAGAAGAAGAAAAAAGAAAATGAAAAAGAAAATAACTTTCTGTGATAGTTCATTCCAAACTTCATATTGGCCTACACATTTAATGAGGTAATTAAAAATTTATAGGCCTAATATTTGTATTCGTTACCATGAATTAAAAAATAGCAGTATATCAAATCATGTAAAGCGTTCATACACACCACAAAGCCCACAGGCCAATGAATCAGGTAGAGGTCAAAATAGTCCAATTGCATTTTCTTAAGGGTGCGTACAAGAGCTGGCTTCACATCCTTAACCGCGTGATAGGTACACCATAGCTGTACAATAATTTCAACTTGCTTGAAAAGGTTAGCAATCGCTTAGTTATTGCATATTTCGTTTTAGGCTATACAGTTGACGATGACAATCAGGCCCGGATTTAGGGGGGCAGAGGGTGCAGGTGCCCGGGGCCCCCCTACGTGGAAAAAATGTGATTTTGTGTTATTATTATTTTTTTCTTTCAGCCTATGAAGTTTCTGCAAAATGCTGTGCAGTGCAGTGCTGGATTAATGCTACTGTAGACGTAGAGGTAGTTTTTCGTGCCGTAGGCGCGAAAAATTTTTTGCGCAGGAGCCCCCGGATCTAAAAGTGCCCCAGGCCTCCCCATCAGCTAAATCCGGTCCTAACGACAATATTCGAATGACATAACATAACTTTCTATAATCTATATTATATAGCCTAACATAATGATAATAACTATGGCCACAATAACCGGCTGTTTTCGCGCTTGATCTGGGTTATTTTCAGGGCTGTGCAGTCTGGAAAAAAATATACGACTACGACTCCTCGATTTAAAACTGGCCGAACCCGGACACGAGGCTCCGACACCACCACTGCGACTCCACAACCTTGACAGGGCTGTGAAAATGGGGCAAAAAAATATACACCTCCAAATACGCCAAAATTCCTCCGACTCCACAGCCTTGGTTATTTTCTTACTAGACCATTTCACTTATTAAATGTTTCAGCTGAGCGCGTTGTTAAGACGTTCAAAACGACGTCTGCATGACGATATGATGAGAACATCTAAACGCCGTTCAAAGAACGTCGGTTTGACACCTCTCCAGAACACACGGCTGTGTTTCAACAAAGACACTTAATGGCAAGCCAGAATGAAGGTAATAGCAAAGCTGACCCAAAGTCGACCTGTCTATTCGCTGCTTCCAGCTCGGTTGCATCTGTGATCGCAGTAAGCCTACTGTATGATATTGATGTGGAAACGACGCAAGAATAAAAAAAATGATTAAAAATACGCATCGATAACACGCTACTGTGTGTAGCAAAGTAAAATTTCTAAAAATATGCCCAAAGTTAGACACGAACTTGCTTTCGGTTCATTTTATTTAAATATTCTTCAATCAGTTAGCATGGGCAGGACAAACAAACCTTAGAAATGAAAAACAAATAGGCTATCTACCTTGTTCGTTATGAAAATGTCTTTTCGCCTCACTGTTCCATCATTGATTTTAGTTTGAATGCCATTTCCAACTTCTTCCTGATTTCTATATATCTCAGCACCATCAATATGACGATATCCACAAGAGATAGCTTCCTCAACAGCTGCCTGGGCTTCACCAGGTTTTGTCTGCAATATAAAAAAACAATCAAGATGATCAGATCAGAAGCGGATATAGAATAAAAAATGGGGAGGGGTTGCAGAATATCAGGCAAGCAAAAATTGTAATAGAAAATATACCTCATGACAGTTGAGATCCGAAAAAGT
Organism: Aplidium turbinatum; assembly: GCF_918807975.1. Classification (NCBI taxonomy): domain Eukaryota; kingdom Metazoa; phylum Chordata; class Ascidiacea; order Aplousobranchia; family Polyclinidae; genus Aplidium; species Aplidium turbinatum. The sequence goes on along the minus strand of NC_137484.1, from coordinate 18,362,922 downwards.
AAATAGTAACCCATGGTAGGGGGTCTAGGGGGCTTGCCCCAGAAAACTTTGACAAATTTATCCGGTTCTGTTTTTTGCGTATTTTATGGCTTAAAATATACATGTTTTGCACCAGGCGAATCTTTATAATACAAGTTTCGTGAAATTAAAATGACATTTCTGTAAATTTGGAGTCGGTTTGGTGTAAAACTGAAGTTGAATGATTTTTTAGGATCACAAAAGAACTTCAGTAATTTATGGAAACCGATTAATCAAATTGTAAATTTCTGGAGGGACTCGGATTGCGGCAGTTCGCCATCCACCTGGTCTCTTCGACAAGTGTAGGCGGTGACGTTTTTAATGCATTCGCTTCATTGATTCACGTTGGGAAATTGAGGCTAATCCGTTTACTTAAGTCAGAATATAGAACTATATCAATGTAAGAGCGAAAAATAGATAAGTTGCATTTTTTTCTCCTTTTTCGGAAGGGACGTGGGAAAATTTCATCCTCCTACATCCTTTACTGGCAAGTGTTCGTTAATTTGAAGTAATCTAGCCTTACTGCGTTCGAAAATAAAACAAAAATGTTTAATTCAATCATAGGCTGCAGTGTTAAAGGTGCACTACTGGATGTAGCGTGCGGTTGGCCTAATTTGTTTCTTTGAACATAACGTGCTGCAACAAACTATTAAGCTGTATATAAAACTTACATTAAATGTTCCTAGTCCCAGTGCTGGTATTTTTCGTCCACTATTGAGTGCCAAAGTTGCCAGAGACATTGTTGCAAAATATACTTCAACTAGCAAAAATATAAAAACTCGATCTAAAATAACTTATAAGTTACATTACAAGTTAACTCAAACTCAATTTACATTTAACCATAGCGATAAATTAAGCTTACAGTAGTTTCAAACTTTCAGAGAATGACATAATCAAGGCCTTAGGCGTAGTTACAGCCCTCCCCCTCCCAAGGCCAGTGCAACCACGTAGGACTACCATGGTTGTCGTAGGCTACATTTATAAAGCCAGCCCACCCCGATGCAAAGCGCGTAGGACTAGGATACCATGGCGTCCAGCGGTAGCCTGCATTATTAGTAGCCAAAGTTGTTCGTATTTTTGTTTGTTTGGAGTTTGGTGCCGGCAGTGACGTAGCCTAATTGGAGGTAAGGGGAGTATCTGTTCCCGATAAGATCCGGCTTTTGATTTTTCGGATTTTCATGAAACCTGAAAAAATTTAATTCAATTTCAGGAAAGATATAAGAGATTAAGCTGCATACATATATAACTACACCAAATTCAGTTACTTTATTTTATAAACTACAGCCTGCATATAGCCTACCTACGTACTACATGGTCAGCAATGAAACATTTTTGAATGACATAAAAAGGCTGATAGAAGGCAAAAATGCGGCTATGATCATATTTTCATTTTTTTTATGCAATAACAGCGTAGAAAACTGAAAGCATTTACAGATTTGTTACTAAACCGTAAACGAATTATTTTAGTGATAAGCTAAATAGTCCTACTCCTGCAGAAAAAAGCTCATTCTACTTGAACTGATGAAAAATGCTCAACCGAGCATTGGAAAGAGACTGCAGATTAGCATTTAGAAATACCAGGAATTTTTTTAACATAAAGCCGAGAGTTTAAAAGTCTTTAAGCCCCGAAATCGGGATCTCAGTTTCTCACTGAAGTGTCCGCCCTGATAGCTCAGTTGGTTAGCTTGTGACTTCGTGAACGAAGAATCTTTAAGATCAAGCGGCGCTGGTTCGACTCTCGGAGTGTGCGCTTGAGCAACGCATTCTAAAGACTGCTCTCCATTCAGCGGCACCTAATGGATGGAATAATTCTTCGGCAACAACACTTCAACAATCAGAAACCTCCCTCTGTCAATCTCGGTAACCGGCCTTGCGTCAAAAATCCTCTACAAGTATGCGAAACTACCAGGAATAACCTATCTAAGCTTTGCCAGTTTAAGGATAAAGAATTAAAACCAAACCAACCAAAATATCCTTAGTTCCAGAGCACACTAGTGTCGTGGATGTCATTGTTTTCAGCAGCTGAATCTGGACAATAAAATTTGGACAATAAAATTTACTCATAAAAAACTTTGTAAAAATCCAAAATGATCAAAAAAATTATGAAAACTTTGCCTTTTCTGAGAAAATTTTAGAAAGAATGTAACGTGACGTGTATGATATAAAATCTTATCGCATTGGCCTGCCATAAAAATTATCGTGGTGAATTGTTTTACCTCCAATAAGCTTTGTTCAGACTTAACCTGGTCAACACTCACAAAATGCAGTAGCCTTCTATGACTCTGGTCACGTTTTGCTATATTGGGCTCAGCACAGCTATAGCCTAGAGCCTGCAGAAAAACCTGCGTAATTTCCGCTCAAGCAAGTAGGCTTATGTTTTGATTATATGTTGTCATAAGAAAACCAAACGTTAAGTTTTATACGTTAATAATAATTACTGCAAAACATAGTCCAGCAAGTCTGTTTGTGTTAGCCAACGTTATCTCATGGGCCAGCCACTAGTTAAACTAGTTTTAGTTCAAACTGGTTCGCCGACTTAGGGAACGTTCAAATATTACGTAACGCTTTTTTTCCGAATTTTTGACCCCCCCCTCCCCCATGTAACGCCAACGTAACGCTTTTTTCAATCCCCCCCCTCCCCCATGTAACGCTTTTTCCCTACGAATTCAGCACAAAAAACTACCATTCCGTACTCGAAAGCGTTACGTAACGTTTTGCTTGAACCCCCTCCCCCCCGATGTGACGCTAACGTAACGCTTTGCATAACCCCCCCCCTCCTCCTCGAAGGCGTTACGTAATATTTGAACGTTCCCTTATCAAGTCTGCAGAGCTAAAATCGAAGTAAGAGAGATTTTGAGGTGTTCGGAGTCGGTAAAAAACTAAAAATGCACAATTTCATCTACTGTGAAACAAGATAACTATTGTTGCTGTTTTTTTTTTTAATTGTTCTCTTAGTTTTGTAGCTTACCTGTGCGGCTTCAGTAGGCTATAGCCTACGTAAGCTAATTTGTCTTTTTGACTCGTGGACGTATAGCCACTGGGGGGCTTGGAGGAGGAGTAGTCATTTGGATGAGGGTATTTTAAAATAGCGGTGTGCGGATTGCATGTCTGTTAGTAGCAAATCGTTTTGGATCTCCTTTTGACCCTCTCGTGAAATGACGTAGAAGATAAGACGCTCGTTTTCCAGGTTCGACTCCCCGCTCAAGCTGGTTGTTCAAGAACAACTCACCTCTACCCATGGTGTAGGCTAATAAATATGGTGGACGTACTTTACTGAAAGAAACCTGGTAGAAAGGAACTGCATGTAATGTTTCGTGGACTTCAAATCCACTTCTGACACCATGTAATGTTTAGCGCGATCTGACGTCTAACTATTTCGAACGAACTCTCATAGACAAGCAGATAACTTTATTTGAATTTCAACATGTACTCAGACTTTAACATAAACTAGCAACGTAAACGCCCACATAGCTACCGCACTAAAACGATTGACTCATTGTTGGACTTGGAACTCGAGTTTTGAAATGACGCAACTCTGTCAGGAAAGCGTATTTAACAGCGGCCAATTAAGGTCATGGAAAACGCGTAAGGCAAAATGCAAAGCACAAGGTACAAACTTAAAAGGCAAGTTCTCAAATAAATTAAAAGTTTAAAGGCACGTTTCTAATATTACACTGCATAGCCATTAGCCACCCTACCCTTTTTAGTGCCAAAAGTGCCAACAGTAACGAGAACATGATCTAACCTCCCGATGCTTGCAATCAAGTATGGGAACCAGCTTTTAGTTGATGGATAGTTTTGGATGACCTAAAGATTAAGGTATGATTGGCCAGCGGATAAGGCGCTCTCTTTCCAATCATGCAAGCCAATCATGTTCGAGTCTCGGCAGAAGCTGTTGGTTGTTCAAAAAGTATGAAAACACCGCTCACCTCTACCCAAGGTGTAATAAATTGGGTAGGCGTATTTGCTAAAGGAAACGCAGCCGAGAGAAAGGAACTGGCCACCCTACTCTCGTTAGTGCCGAAGACTTAGTAGCAGGGCCTGATTAAGGCTCATGGGGGCCCGAGGCACAGCTAAGTTTAGGGGCCCCTGTTGGCAATCGCTTTCAATGCAATACCATGTAGTCTCTGCGAATGATGAAATATGGGCTAACAAATAGTTCAAGCAAAACTATAACTTCATAAATATTAATTTAGCCAATTTACCTACAACTTTCTAACAGTATGAACACTCTTATACTTGTTACAAAAATTATTGGATGAAGAATCTCTCTAACAGATTGAAAATTGAGCTCATTTCAATTTCATACTGGAAACACTAGCAAAATATAGGCTACATTTGAATTTGAACTAGCAGAGTTTATTAATGGATCCTTGAAACCAGTGCTGTGTTAAACCCTTTGTGGGCCCCGGGGCCAGAATAATTTTGGGCTCTCTACCGTCAAGCAGACCTATAATATTGTGTATATTTTCACTGCACCGACATGGAAATGTGGTTCATTTCAATAGACTTTCCCACCAGTTTAGAAAACAACACAAGTGTAAGTAACCGCAAACACAGGTTTATCATTTCTTAGCTACACCTTTGCTCGGAATGAAAGCCAAAAGTGTTAACAATTTCTAATAAAAAAAATACTGGCAATGGAACATATCAAACATAGGCTATCGGTCACGACGCGGTAATACCATCGTACAAAATTTTGACTGTTTGAACTTTGCCGCCCGGTACCGCGCAGATAAAATCTGAGGACAAAACCAAAACTGTAGAAATTATTAATTTCCATTCAGATTTGGTCATCTGGTAACAATTGTTTTTCTCCATTTTTATTTTTTATCTGGCAACATTACTTGTTCTGTCAACCAAGGTAAAAACATTGTAGCCTTAACAGTAATTGTAAACAAAAGGAGTGTAAAGCGTTTTGAGGATCAGGTGTTCAATTATTTTTATTCAACATTATTTCATTCCAAGGCAAAGCTTTCATAAATTTATGTAGGCATTCAAGTCTAATTAAAGTTTTTAGGGTATGGTAGCCTAGGTTAGTGGCAAGAATAAACAGCTTCCTTGTGTTAAGAATGATTTTTGTTTTGTACCGTACAACATGTGATATGCCAGGCTTATAAGGTATTTGAAGATAAGAGCAATTTCATGTGCATATATTCAGAAAAATTAAATACAGAAGAACGTTTCTGCTAAAAGTACAGGACAGGTTTTTCCTGCTCGCAACATCACTAGTCACGAGGATATTTATAATTACGGTATGGTAAATGTTAAAATGAAATGATAATTAAACTATCTGAAATGCTATTTTGCTTACACCTAACAATTTTTTAAAACAAAACACTTTTATTGGTGAAAATAAATTGAATATGTGAATTCACAAAGGGCCCAACCCCATTTTTTTTTACTTTTTGTGCTTTCCGATTTCTTTCAATGAAAAGAAATTGATTATATGAATTCAAAAAGGGCCCTCCAGTTTTTTTTTTCACTTTTTGTGCTTTCCGATTTCTTTCAATGTCTTCTAAATGATACTTTAAAAAAACAGCCAAATATTTAAAACATACCGGTACACACATAAAAAATACCCTATCAATTTTTCCATTGATTTTAAAATGGGCCCAACTACAGCAATTGCACTTCAATTTCTTTGTAGTTTCTCCACAGAATCCTCACTGAGTGAACTTTTTAGGTATGATGCTTCTTACCAGTATGTTTAAGCATATAATCATTATCGAAGTTTCACGACAAAAGTAAATGACCAAAATAATTAAAACAGTTGTGCCAAAAACACTTTGTGGCAATTGGGCCCTTTTTGAATTCATATATTCAATTGCATCAAACCTGTTATATGTTAAATACATTTCTGCAGATCATGTTACTAATGTTATTCCATTTTAACTTTGTTTTTAGAGATGTTTCAGTGTAGTTAGGGCCCAAATTTGTATAATAGGGGCCAAATTTGAGATGTTTTAGTATAATAAGGGCCTAAATCATCTTCTTAATGGACAAGTACCTGCAGTGAACTTTAGCAACTCAAAAACACTTTACTGAAACGCAAAAATGTATTATTTGTGGCCCCTGAGATGGTGGGCCCGAGGTCCGGGCCCCCTTGACACGGCACTGCTTGAAACCTATAAAAGTATTGACGCCTACGGTACTAAGGTAAAAAAAAATTGGGGGCCCCCAAATCCAGGGGGCCTGAGGCCTGTGCCTCGTGTGCCTCATGGTTAATCGGGCCCTGCTTAGTAGCATACAGGGATCGGGAACCCATATGGTTAGCGAGCCATTAATGGCTTTTTGATGACGGCATTTGGCTTGCAGATAAATCTAACTTGTTCAAAACGCGGAAGTTTTATCTTAACTTTTCATCTCAATTTAGAGCTGAAAATACGCTCAGAATGCACCAAATTAAATGTAATTTTTCTGGGGGAGGCCTCCCAGACCCCTCCCATTGTTTTTATTGTCTTCGGCAAAAAGGCGGCCTCACTTTATCAGCACGCAATAGTTCAATGTTGTTACAGCATCCACTTTGTTTAATCGAAATTACTGGCTTTATCGAACACAACTCGCCAGCCGCCGCTACATGTTAGTTGTACAGTATCAAATGTTAAAGCATTATATAACATAACTCTTACGTAAGTCCATTTCCAAATACAGTATGTGGCTTTTATGATTCTCTTACCTTAAAAGGTTTCCGACTCCTAATGAACATTTTATTTTCTCATCCCCCAATGCTTGGATTGAAGGCTATAAGACTCATCTCTACCGGATAAATCATTGCATGAGCATCAATTAGGTTTGTAGCCTATCGGCTTCTTTGCCTTAGTACGGTACTCAAAAGATGGAAAAGACAAGAACGCTAATAAAGCTGTTCGAAATAAAACTGTTCAAAAGTTATCCAAAAAATATAAATAAACCTGTTTTGCTTTGACTTTAATTTTTTTTCGTTTTGTATCTTATGTAGTTTAGCGTCTTTACAAAATTTTTCCGCCGCACGGCCGCAAGAACATGGCTAAAAATCTCAGAATGTGAAAGAGCCTAAAAATTGAAAGCAACCTGAGGAATTGCATTACGACTTGGAAATATGGCAAAGAAGGACTTGTACCAAAACTTCAAAGAATCTGTGACAAATTTCATCGTATTTTCCGTCCCAACAATGATAGTTCAGTTCAGTTGTTTTTATTTCTGACCATCATATCAAAACAATACACGTCAACATAGCAAAAGTCAAGAAAAAGGTAGAAGCGACAAAACGCGAACGTTAATACGTGCTTGTGATCGAAGTAAGTTATTGAGTTGAAAAAAAATTTGGCACGGTCGCAACACCTTCAGAAAAATTTAAGATATAAAGGGAAAATAAAAAAAATAAAAAAATGTTACAAAACAACTAAATATATATATATGTAGGCTATAACTTTATTAGCCTACATAACTTTAGCTGATATATTGAAGATTTGTATGGACAGTTGCTATGAAGATCGGCCATGGTGCGTTATCAAGAGTGCTGATGGTCGTAAGGGGACCATCAGCACTCTTGATAACGCACCATGGCCGATCTTCATAGCAACTGTCCATAGTTGTAGTAAGATCCCGATATCAATTGTTCAAACTGGAAATTGGTGGTTTCGTGTTTAAATTTCACAACAATTTACTACCAGATTGCTTCTCCAACCTTTTTAAATATGTCAAAGAGGTTCACAGCATGTCCACGAGAAACCATGATAATGATTCTCTAAACATTCCATACTTCTCAAAAACGCTTAGGCTACTCAGCATTCAATAGAATTCACAGGTGCGAAAACATGGAACGAATTTCCTTCTTCGATTAGAAAGACTGATACAAAGTCACTTTTTGTTCACAAACTAAAACAACATTTAAGCAAAACGGACACGCAATAGAAAGACAACGTAGAAAGGCTTTCTTGCATTCTTGTGAAGATTTTAGTGGAAATCCAAAATAATTTACAAAGGATTAGGCCTACCCAACAATAATGTCGATTGCTTGTGCAGTACTTTTATGTTTGTAGATATTAACAGCAAACGCACCATACTCCATAATCAACACGACACGTCGCAAAAGGGGAGGAGAGCTTCATCAACACCATCAGGACATCATCATCTACAAGCTCATTCATTCCATCACCCACCAGGACAAGAAACCATAACTTAAACTGGATTTCAAACCTCAATCGTCTTAGGCTACTGTGTGATGTGCAGTTTGCCCATAGAAAGAGCTCAACACCTGCTCTCCTGGGCCACATCGAAACGGGCTTTTGCCTGAGGATGGGTTTCTTTTATGTCCGGTTTTCTTTCTCCATCCTATTATTATTATTATGACTGCTCATCCACACAGGGGCGCCGGAACAATTTTTGACTGGGGGGGGGCAGGATTATGAAAAAAAGGGCACTTTTGTTGCTGAAAGACCAATTTTTTTAAGTTTTAAGATAAGATATAGCGATAATGTTCATCTATCAGCTTACAATCGGAATCGAGTAATGATACAAGCGTCCGGTATACAAAGAACAATGGCACGGAAGGGCATCATGCTATGTTATAATGATGTAGCTACTGTGATACAGAATTTTGTGTGGTGAATATTATTTTGAGGCAACAATGAAAGATTATAATTAGGCTAAAGCGAATAGCAGAAATTGTTATATTGCAAAATGTGCAGTAGCTTACATGACCTCAAAAGGGCACCATTTCCCCCCCCCCCATCCACAGAAAAATTGAGGGCGAAAAATAAAATGATTGATTGATAGTTCGAAGCGCAATGGTGATCTTGTGTGATGTTCTTTGATGATTTACCCAGGCTACCATAAGCTACATGACAATTAATCGTTCATAATATGTAAAGTGATATCGTTTCGTTTTCACTGCGTTTCCCGAAAGATATGTAGCCTACAATCCTACATCACTATCAGCAACCTTTTCGTGGTTTAAGGGCTGTCAGGGAAACCTAGAAGATTTCTGGCAGTGTTAGTTTTAAATTCGGACATTTTTGGCCAGTTAACAAAAAACTGTTTTGTTTTTGGTCCAGCACTTCATTGATGTTACAGAAACTTAAACACTGGCACAAATAAATGTCCGAATGATTTGCTAGACCTCGGACATAGCGTATTAAATTAGGCCAATTTATCTTTTTTGTCCCAATTTTAGGAAACCTGGCAACTCTTGGTACAACGCAGTGCAAATTTTTTGAATTTTGTTTGGTGTTTTGCTATAAGTCTACTGTAGTTTTTACTGGCAAAAGGAAGATTGAAATTTGAAAAACACTAGTACAGTGTACACGCAATATGCATAGAATCAAATGCAGTGCTTTTGGCGCTTAGGCACGAAATAGCCCATGTACACTTGTACAGTGTGTTAGGCTTAGGCTACATGGTCCAGTCTAACTATAGCACCGCAATAGTTATTTCATAGACCGCAAGCTACGAATGAAAAGCTCTGTGTTTGCAGTTTTCATTTGTTTCCAAATCATCCACCAAATATTACAAAACAAATCAATTTTACTCTTCATTGCTAGCGCGAACAAGTAGACAACGATAAAGTAAACAAACGAATTTGACACCAACAAAAGGGAAAGATGACAAAACCGAAAGGTATAAAATATGCATCGATAAAGCAGTGTTTGGAAAACATTATCTTAAAAATGCACAGCAAGAAAAAAAAGAAAATTTTTATTTCGTCATCTAGTAAAAATACGCCTACAATTAGGCTAACATTTGCAAGTGCAACAATTCAACAAGAGCGATTTAAGTACGGTAACACAAAAGAAATTCAAAAAGTGACAAGTTTTCCGAAGTTTTTACTTTGAAAATCTCGCATTCAAAAACTTTGTTGTAATGTCATTAATAACTCAGAAAGGTAAAAATTGCAGGAAACCGGCTCAGTGTGACCATGTGGATTTAGAAAAAAAGTCAATAAAAGTATAATGAAATATAATAAAATACAGACATTCTACTTCTGTTGGAATAAACTTTGATCAATCAACTCGTTTTAATTTTCAAAAGTTACAGGTGAATTAACTTTCTAGCGATGTCAATTCAATTATTATTTTACCAAAAAGGTTGCCATAGTGATAAAATGTATTTAAAAGCAATTTAAGGAAAACAATTACAATTGTAACAATTTTTATAAAACATTATAGCTACAGAAGTAAAGTAGTTTTGATGATACAAAGTTTAGTACAAAAAAATAGAAAAAAATCTGGCAGCGCTGCTCAAAAATATAGTTAGGCTAATATAGTCAGCTTATAATTTAATGAACAATTTGATGACAAAAATAACTAATTTGCACCATTTAAAGTTGTATTAATGATAATTAATCACATCTCAGTCCAGCACAGGCAACTTTTTTTATATAACCGAGTTTCCATTTGAAAGCCTACTCTTTGCTTTCCATTTTTTCACATTTTTCTGACATTAATTCCCTTGCAAACTTTTGAAGAAGATGGATTCGTAATTTTTCTTTTATACCTTCTTGAATTTAGATTATCTCCAGATCCAAACTTGCTGAAATCCAGTTTTAAGACTTAGAACTGGAGAGCAAACATCTTGCGTCCGGCATTCAAAATCAGTAGGAGTAATTGTTTTCTGTCCTTGAGTTCCACAAATGTAAGAAAATTCGGGATAAACAAATCAAACATGCGATATCACAATATCACTCTGGCTTCTCCACACAGCATAAATCTTTCGCCTTTTACTAAAGATTTCCGTGGGAAGGAGCAATACAATGAGTCTTAACTTATTTTTCGACCTTGCTCTGGCGAGGATGTTCCACTAATGAAATATTTCGGTTCATCAGCATTTTAAATAGCCTGCTTCATATCAGGGTTGCCAGATTCAAATAAAAAAGTGTTATTTTAAGCGGAGTTTTTTCATGTAAAGGAACAATTTATCTGATATAATACACAAGGTCTGAGTTAAAATTTTGCAACAAGTTGTGGCAAATGTGTTGTTCAAAAGTGCTTTAGTTTTGATACACAAGATATCGTACATTCAATTTATTTTTCTTTGTCATAATGCAAAAGAAATGATATTGTGAAAAAGAAATACTGTAACAAAAGGACTACATATTAGACATTTAGACAATGCTACAAAACCTCAACAACGTTAGTCTATCTGTTAGCAACAGATGTCTACAAATCTATATTCAGTGTTGTACGCGTCAATGAAATAAATTGACGGCGTCAGCGCAAACTGCCTAAAAACTTTACGGCGTAACGTACTGCGTAAGCTCTTAAAGAAATTGTCAGCGTCAGCGCTAATTTCTAGCGCTATTTTAGCCAGTGTCTCACAAAACGGAAGTATTGCAACCAAGTTTAGGCGAACAATGGCTATAAATAAAGAGCAGGTTTTATGTTTTGAGACTGTATTGTAATTAGCTGCTTAGCTTATTAGTTATTTACTTGTAGAAACACAAGCATTTATAATAAAATACAGACATTCAGGGCCAGCGAAATTCTGCGTAGTTTTTTCTAGGGATATCTATAACTACGGGATTGGAAACTCTATCCAGTGCTATAGCTTACATCAGCAGGGTCATCACATTATTACGACCTGCTACGACTACAGAAAGATTAACAAAATAAAACACCGACTAAAAGATACACAAAATTCGATTTTACAATAATAATACAAAATGTAGGGCAAAGTGGGGCGTGTTGTCACAGCACGATTTCCATGTGATAACCCAAGCGTATAACCACGAGTTTTCAATGGAAGGCATAGTTTTCAGTTCTCTTTCGTACAAGCAGTGAAGGTTAATAAATTTGTAACCACAGCAGAAATTATGAGGAGTGCCATTGAATTTTGGGCAAAATCAGGTTTTATAACTAAACTAAAAAATGGCCTGGCAAACTAAGGTATGATCATAACTGATCAGGAAAGATACCATTCGTTAGCTTTAAGCCTGCTCTACTCTCACATTAAAACTTAATTGATTATAAAAATACATTTACGCTGCTAGAAAAAAACGATGAATTCAAAAAATGAATGAATGCAACGAGTCCAAAAACCGCCTATTGTTGTTCTTTAGCATTTTGCGTAATGCAAATCACATCAGAAGTAAATGAGGAGTGTTCAGCAATCAGTGAAATATGCTGTTGTGTCATCAACTTGTTCACAGACCAATCCAATACGAAACCAATCCGTTTACGATGTCATCAGAACTAAAACCAATATTCATTCTGGAAATTTTTTAAGCAGCAAACAAAATACAACATCACTGCACTAATGAAATACAAACAAATAAACAAACCAGGCAAGCGTACACTTTACAATTTACAGCAGGTGAATTGATTGTTACACTTTTGGTTGTTCGTTTAGCCTACTACTTGCTGCCCTTTGAGGTCAATTAATGTGATTATTTATCACAGCAGCGCACAAAGAAAAGTGACCCTACTGGTGTATGAAATGGTTTTCCAATTCCACAGAGTTTCCAATCCCGTAGTTATAAATATCCCTGGGTTAGGTTAGGGTTAGAGTTAGGCTAGGGTTAAGGTTAGTTAACTAACCCTATAATGAATCGTTCTGTCGACCTAACGTCCTGTCCACCAAATGTCTGTCAACCAAACGTCCTGTCGACCAAATGACCGGGTACCGGCCTACCCTGCCCTGCTGCCAGATAAGACAAGACTGAGCATCATAAAACACAAGTTTGTAACAACAAAGAATGGCATTGGCCTACCCTAGATTAAATTCTATACCATGCATCTGAATAATGACATAATGTAAGGTTTAAGTCGCCCCGATAGCTCAGTTGGTTAGCAAGTGACTTCGTGAACGAAGAATCTTCAAGATCAAGCGGTGCTGGTTCGACTTTCAGGGTGTGCGCTTGAGCAACGCATTCTAAGGACTGCTCTCCATTCAGTGGCGCCTAATGGATGTAATAATTCCCAGGCAACAAGACTTCAACAATCAGAAATTTCACTCTGCCAATCTTCGTAACCGGCCCTGCTTCAAGAGCCTCTACATCTACAAGTATGCGAAACAACCAGGAATAGCCTATCAAGGCTTTGTCAGTCCGAGGATAAAGATTCAAAACCAAGATTGTCCCCTTTTTCAAATAGTTTTTAAAAAACACAAAAAAGCCCAAAATCACCCGGGCATTAAAAAAAAACTAGCAGTTTGGGATTAAAAAAAAAAATCCCGGGTTTTTCTCAACCCTGCTTTTGCTACACTATGCCCCTCCCCCCTAGGACAGGAGAATAACCAACTTTTATGATTTAATTTGGAGTGCTTTTAACAGAATGTTTGCACGTAAGACATTAAGTCACCACTTTAGACACCTAATTTCTTTCCGGGCCCTTTTGCTACATTACGGGCCCCCCAAGGACTAACGAATAACAACATTTATGCTTGAATTTAGTCGTTTAGGATGGTTTTAACCAAACATTTTTTCGCGTAAACTATAAAATCACAATTTCGGGCCCCCCAACAACCACAGGCCTGGGCCCTCAAGGGTACGCCGTACCCTCCGTACCCCCCTCTCGTAGGCCCTGTTGTTAGTACGAGGATAAAGATTCAAAACCAAATCTTTTCCCGTTTATTGACGTGCTGGTAGGTTACATAGCCCATCGACAATGACAGGTAGGCTATAGTGCAGGCCCTTAGGGGAATCTTTAGGCTAAGGGAACGTTCAAATATTACGTAACGCCTTCGAGGGGGAGGGGGGGTTTATGCAAAGCGTTACGTTAGCGTCACATCGGGGGGGGAGGGGGTTCAAGCAAAACGTTACGTAACGCTTTGGAGTACGGAATGGTAGTTTTTTGTGCTGAATTCGTAGTGAAAAAGCGTTACATGGGGGAGGGGGGATTGAAAAAAGCGTTACGTTGGCGTTACATGGGGGAGGGGGGGGTCAAAAATTCGGAAAAAAAGCGTTACGTAATATTTGAACGTTCCCTAAACGCGTAACACATTGTTTTTTGCATATTTTTGCAGTTGGTCAACCCAACTTTGATTTTAGTGGATGCCGCAACTTTTTGGGTCACGTGATCACCCCCAAATCGGGGAATTCCCCAGAAACCACGTTTCAGCTCTTTTTACGGCATTTTTGTGCAATTACATATTTGATTTTTGTACACTTTAACTTAAAAAGCACATACAAATAAGTGAGACAAAATAAACACAAAATAATTTGATTGATGACGTTATCACATTTTTTTGCTTTTTTTAACCTATTTCGGTCGTTTGCTGTTGGTTTTAGTTGGAGTACCGGTTACTAAAACTATTTCACAATTCCTAAAAGTAGTTTCGTCATGTTTGCATCTTTTATGACGTCATCATTACATTATTAAGACTAGACAACTTGAAATTCAGGAACCAAAGGTAAGTTTATTCCGAAAAAAGCGACCAAATAGGCTACTCTCATTATTGGCCCAAGTTTTGCAAATGCTTAAAATTTTACAATTGCAAGCAATAACAATAATTCCAGTACAGTATGACGCAATAATGACGTCATGAAGGGTATAACCATAAGAGCAACTACCAGGAGTGAATTTCTCTTTTAGTCATGCCACTTTAAAATAATATGTAATTATGATCTACAACTCAAATTAATACACGACACCAGATGATGTAATGCAGGGGTTCCCAACCTGTGGTACGCGTACCACTAGTGGTAGCCTACGCGGGTAGCTTCCGTTTTTTTCACAAAAACGTGGATTAACAACTTTATATTTCGTTTACCTGATTTTTGCCCAGGTGGCTTCGAAACTGTGCACGAGTGTGGTACTGCATTTAACAACTGGCTGAACCAAATTACAGACAATACTTGAGATGTGCCAACCATAGGACACTGTTACTACTATTTGAGACGATGAGAAACCTTTATGGCTCGCGTGTTGAGACTTGAGATCTACAAAACTGCAATAAAACAATATACCAGACATAGGCTATAGTGTGATTTGAAATAAGTTATACGAGTTATGAGATTGTTTGTTTGTTTGTTAAAAGAGACGCTATTGCAATGAGTTTACCCTAATTGCTGCATATTGTGACATTTAATGACAAAATAGGTAAAAAAAAACAATAAAAAACGAATAGAAAACGAGCTCATTTTTTTTTAAAAACAAAAAAAAACGTTTTTTACATCTCTTATTATGAAGCATTTATTCACTATCTGAACACTGAGCAGTGCTGAAAAACTCCACTTTGAAGGGAAAATTTCTTCATTCAGGGTTGGTAGTTACTAGCAATAGTCCACATGGGTGGTGGGCATTTGAAAGGAACATTAACCTAAACCTTTTCTGACGAATGCACTTACTTTTGACAGCTAAAAATATC
This sequence comes from Aplidium turbinatum, assembly GCF_918807975.1. NCBI lineage: Eukaryota > Metazoa > Chordata > Ascidiacea > Aplousobranchia > Polyclinidae > Aplidium > Aplidium turbinatum. The sequence continues at coordinate 18,347,619 of NC_137484.1, read as the reverse complement.
AGTGATAAAATCTCTTGCATTATGTCACAAATGATCTGCAAAAAGCATCAATGACAAAGTGTCTTAAGACCTTACAACACACGAAAAGAATACTTCTGTTTCAACATTTATAAAGCATATACATAGGCTACATCGTTGTTAAGCTATCAGTTAAAAAACATGTTTAAACAAGCTATTGGCAATAGCTTGCATTAGTAAATTACCACAAGCAAGGTAATGTGTGTTCTGAATACTGCCATCTTGTTTTTGCCAAAATTTCGTCAACCCATTGAGTGCGTACAAGAATAACCAGTCCCGGTAGCCTAGCCCTATACTATAACATTGTAGGCAAACTTCCATAAAAGGAAAAAGAAATTAACTCATCTACATTATGTCATGTATCAAATTGCATTAATTCAATGTTTGTCAGGTCTACTGCCACAAACATGCCTGAGAATGAAGAAATGAAACAACGTAGGACTATGCAAAAAACATATGCTGCCAAGCACACTTAGGAATTTCAGCACACCAATAAAAACCATTTTTACTAGTTTAATGTTTTTCAAGAGCACTATAACGAAACTAAGCTGCAAATTGTAAAAAATTTGCAACTTTTCCAGAAAAATATGAAAAAAACGCGTGTTTCTTTGGCCCAAGTTTTTTTTGCATTTACATCTCTAGTCCGAATGATTTGCTAGTCGTAGGACACAGCATATGAAATTTGGCCAATTTATCTTTTTTTGTCCAAATTTTAGGCCACCTGGCAAACCTTCATAACTGTAGCCTGCTTTCGGATCCCAAGTAGGCTTACTTTAGGATCCCTCATTTGGGCTCTACAGAGGCTAGGCGGTGATTCCACTTTTCAATGTCAATTCGTTTATGCTGCTTTTTGTTTTCCACAAGAAAACTAGAGCGTTTTTGCTTTGCATGGCTTAATTAGAATTTGGCACATGTAATTTACTCCAGCCTACAATGGATGCAGATGCCCACACAAGACTTGAAAAAAATTCAACATTTTTTTTTTTGAGCTGTTGTGAAACATTCGGGTTGTTAGTGGCCAATGAGCGCTAAAAGAATGTTTGTTCTCGTGCAGGCTGCAATAATTGCCTCCGTGGCGTGCCCAACACAAGAAATCGTACATCTTGTGCAAGACTTCCAGCACGTGTGTTATTCAAACACAAATTAAATCATTAACCACTAACCATAACTCGTGGAACTGCACGGCGTGAATAGCCGTTTGTCTAAAACTACGTAGGCCATAATTTGTAGCGTCTGTCAAAAAAAATTTAAAACTTGTATTTGGTGTCCTGTCAAACAAACGATCACTGTGAATCCTTCTGTCAAAGTTCGCCCCTTTTACATTGATTCGGTTTATGCACGTGGACTAGAAAGATATTGATTGACAACACAGCCAATAAAGTAACCACTGTTTGTTACATCTATCGCTTTCTTTCTACAAAAGATCTGAACATTTGAACTGTTTCTAAAAACGAGCATGATCGAAGAGGATACGATTTATTGCACATAAATTATTGTTTTTTTCATAATTATATCATCATTGAGTCGTGCCATTTTCATATTATTAACATAACAGCGCATTTTGTCTTATCCAGCTAATTAACTACAGCCGAAGGAAAAGTATAGAAGCAATGAACCAAAAACTATTGATGGATCAAAACAAAGAAAACGGACTGGAAATCAAGAGGATTTCCGTAAACAGTTTCCATGACTTGCACAAATTACCTATGCAATATCTCTATAAACAATACAGTGACCTGGCTTTCTGAAACCGATACATCTGTACGCACTAACACAGATATAAATTTCAGCACAAGGACAATGCAGCCTGAACCTACATAAGAAATTTGAACCTTGAGCAGTATCGAAATACTGTATTTATTTAGCTCGCTTAAGATAAGCGTGGTAACAAAAGCGAGGTAGAATTAATGTTTAAAAAATATAATTAACAAAAATTGTAATATCAATGCAAAGATTTGAGGACCGAACTGATTTGTTGAAGAAATGGCAAAGTAACAAATAAATCACTCGGAGTAGTTCTCTTTGAATGGGTAATACTTGTGATGGTTAACCCTGCAACAAAAAATACACCGCAATTAGCTTCATTGAGTATAATTCACTACGGTAGCAAAAAGCAAATAAAAAAATTCAACTCCATGTGTTTAAGACAAAAAACAAGCGTAGTCTTTATTGAAACAGAAGCCGGAAAACTGTTCTCAGAAAAGAACATTTTAGGTTGCAACCAAATAAAGTGAGACAAATTGCTTTACGGACATCCTGAATGATTTGTGAATTTTGTAATGTTATGCAAGGCCAAACACTGAATTTCAAAGCTCGCTTTCGAGTACCGTAGGTTCTGACATTCTCATAAAATTGGTTTTGACAAATTTCTCACACAATCCGGGCAAAAAACTTTTCGTCGAATTTTGTCTCGAAATGCTTTTCTTTTAAACACCTTAAATGCACGTCAAGCAAAGTGTATAAATTTGACAACAAAACGTCTTTCTATGGATTTCACCGTAAACTAACTCTTAAGTCCAGCTATGCCCAACCAGCAGTAAGCATGCGGTCAAGTTTAACTACCTTCACGAACCTATTATAGTACCAAGATGAAGGTAAATCACATTTGATTTTTTTTCGGTTAAATTCTTTCAAAAGCGAATTCGACGAATTGAGAACATCTTTGAATCGCATTTGGGTTAAAGATCTCCTTCAACGGCAGATTCTCAATGCTTTCCAGACTACAACAAAAGGCTACCGCACCAGAGAGCAGCAAGTCTTTGGTCTCACCATTCAAGCCACAATTCTGATATTCTGCATTACTTGGTGGGCCTACGCCATACAGTCGGTGATAATATGTCTGCGGTCTGTTTCTCAGCACTGCACGATTAAAAGAAAAAGTCAGAGGCCTGAGCGCACCTAAGCTTGTCTCAGAAGGGACAGGCAAGTGAATCAGTTGTCAGCGTTGGGAATGAAGACTCGGAGTTTGATGGTATTCAGTCCCCGTTGGAATTGTTTAATGAAAGTCAATGGACTTGTTTCATGACGTTATGCTACCAAAAATGTCACATGGCGTTTTGTTTGGAAGGAAAATATCGAGGGCTAAATAACAGAACGAGCTAAGTCCATTTTTGCATTTTTTGTGGTTAGATACTGGAAAGTGTTTCTCAAGCCCCGTATTTTTACGGACAGAAAGAGCTAAGTTCTAGCCTGAACAGGTTTCTCAGAACTGACTGCTCATTTTAAACTAAGTCCAGAGGGCTATACGACACAACGAGCTATTGCTACATAGCTCATTGTGCCGCTTCTGCATCTATACCATCTCTATTGACAAAATGAGCTAATGTGACATAGCTCATTTTGTCATCATTGCCGACTTGCCGTCACAGATCCAAAATATAATCACACAGTAAAAAAGAGTGGTTTGACTCCAAATTTGAAATTAAAATTTTAAAGTTTTAAAATGCCATTTTCTCAAAACTACTTTTGGGTGACTTGGCTCGTTCTGTTATTTAACCCTCGATATATCAATGGGGTTAGCTTTCAGTGCAGATTCTTAGCTTTTTTAGATACATACCATTCCAAACCGCATCCTCTAAAGTTCATATTGAGTCCAAGAATTGTTTCCATGTCTGCCTTGTTTAGACTGAAGTCGAATAGCTACATTGTAAAGCAACATTATGATCACACAATCATACACACGAGTAATACATCAAACCAAGTTAAAAATCAAATCAAAACTTCTTAGATTGAAAAGCTTCGTTATGTACTATGTGTAAATACAACTTGAATCGCAAAAAAATGAGTGCAGGAGAGATTGGATAATTTATTAACCACGCAGTAAGGTAGCATGCTAAACTGACTGTACTACACAACAGTCCTTTTCACCATTTTTGTGACCTTTTTGTAACCCACTAGTTAAGAGATTAATATGTGACACATGCAAGTTGGACACGAATTTTCTCGCTTTTACAACAAACCTGAAAGTTTGATCTAATCCTGCTCGGTGTGACACTTTTAGGGATGACAACCACTCCTCTTTCAATGGGGAATCTCAATGCAACTTGTGCCGGACTTTTACCTACTCTATTCGCTATTTCAACTATTTTGGGATTTTCTAGCACCACTGGTTCTTCTTCTTTTGCCCTGGGCGGAAATGAAAAGCAGCATTTCAAAAAACAGACCACCATGGTGCAAACTGATATCTACAATAATATTTTTGCAGCTAAGATATACATAGAATAGTCTTACTCAAAATTCTTCATATGCTTAAAGATAAGTGACATTAAAGAAATATCAAGAAAAAATTAATTGTGTGAGAACAAACATATCACGAGTTGGTCCAAGTGACACTTGTCTCTCGTTTGTTGGATATACATTAGGGTGCGTCGTGTGCCCCCAAAAATTTAAAAAATGATTGAAAACAAAATTATTATTTTTTGTTGGTGAGGCTTGACTAAAAAAACAAAATTACAAAATTTCAAAGAATTTGGTCAAGGTTTAGGTGCTCCACATCGCAATTGCCCGTATCCCCTTGTTAGCTTGACAATAGGGTGGATTGAAAATTTTTTTTTTTTTCAAATTAAAAAAAGGGGGTCTAGACCCCTGACAAATCGGCAAAAAACAACAACAAAACTGGTTTCAGGGAGTTGTACCACCTATTGGCCATGCTACCCCCCATTTTATGGGGGAAGACCCCCAAAATTCTCAAATCGAATGTAACTTTAGAACTGCTGGTGCTAGAAACATGAGTTTGGTATCAAATGATGCAGAATCGTAATGTTTTTATCTGCTCTAAGAGGACTTTTTGCCTTAATTTCTCTAGAAAAAAAGTTATGACAAAAACGGTAGCGTAAGCACAAAGTAATGGGTAAATGCACATGCTGTACTGCATATACTGGTCACAGATGACTTGGATACTTTTGCTTATTGCATTTGCAATAAATATACAGCATAGTATGCATAATATACGGCACACATGACACATAGAATACAAGGGTTAATCGAGAGCATGTTGGCAGCACTGATCTAACGGTACAGTAGTGTGATTGGTGATACAATATAGTGCTCATGTCATGTACACACACAGCTGCATGACCTGGGGGTTACTAACTGGACTGTTCAAAGTGTAGGTGCATAAAACATATAGTGTAATTGGTAGATGTAATTGGTGATGGGTAGCCTGTGATCTGCCATGAAATCATTGTCAAGAAAATACCAGCACACAGATTGATATACTTCATACTGCTGCATGTGCTAGACTACCGGTACTACATTGAGACTTCAGCAAGCAGCACAAAAAGGTGAACATGTCAATCTAGTAGGTTAACCCTAGTGGGAATTGCTTCTTGCTGTTGAATTCTTTCATAAATTGGAGATCGTACCTGATCAATCAGCCCAGGTCATCCCTTCTTTCAAAACCTACAGCTTATAAGCTTGCTTCAGTCACAAGATTGATGTGACGCTCCACTGCTCGGTTGTGGCAAGGATCATCCATCCGCAGAGGTTCGTCGATGACATTTGTCAAGCTGTTGATCTGTTAGCTATCTCATGATAGGTGGCTCAGATTTATGAACTGTGCCAAGCTTCACAAGTTGGTGGTATGATTTTGTTTTAGTATCAAGCTGTGGCACAAGAAATCTGCATATTGCAGGTGGCACCGCTGGTAAAATTTCCTTTCTCAGCTTTCGATTTTCATCTTCTGCTTTTTGTGAGGAACCAACATGATTCTTGCTTTGCTTTTCCTGTGCTTGTGAACCTAAGGAATAGATTTGTTGGACTGCTGCTCTTCTAACTTGGCAGCCTTTATCACCTAGCATACCAACAATGATATTTTCAGATTGAGCGAATAATGCATTGCGTTTCAAAACCTTCTTGGAAATCTCTTTTACTTCTTGCTTTGGTAAGATTTCTTTGCAACATGTTGAAGAAGTTTTTTGACCCATCAGATAATGAATTGTGGTGTTTTATTTTAAGCCAAGATGGGAAGCAAACCTTGATGCACTATGCAGTACTCAGACAAGTTCATGAAACTTTTGGAAGGGTTGATTACATGAGTCGTAAGTAGCCTACAAGCAAGTGTTAGCCACCTTGAATGACATAATTCCCCGACTGACAAAAACTGCAAGTCTTCATCAACATTCAACATGCCCAAGCGCAATGCAGGCATAATCCATATATTACACTGGTCTACAAAAAAAGATTTTTTTTGCTCCATGAACTTTGAAGACTGATTTAGAGTAATTTTGGGGTGCTGAATCCGAATCTGACCTCAGATTTATCCTATCACGTCAGTTTGTGAGATATGATAACAACAAATTGCTACTTTTGTCAAAAGTAGAAGATTAGGCGTTGCGTTCACCACCAACATATGCAGTGCTATAGTGAAAGGTTAGTGTTGGACAGGCCAAAACAGCCTAAGTAAGGTTACTGGCTAAGCATTATCATAGGCCTGCTAAAAATGTTGTAGTTTCATGCAAAACATTGACGGGGGAGGGGGTCAGTTATACTTTTAGCGTCCCTTTTAGCTTGTTATTACTGCCTTGTTAATAATGATGCTTAGAAAACAAATTGGTATCAAAATTATAGTTGGTGACTTGGTGAGTGTATTCCAGCTACTTATGCACCACATGGCCTGGATTTCTGGATATAGCACAATGTGTATGTGCAATAAACGCAACGTCAAATCTTCCACTTTTGACAAAAGTAACAATTTGCTGTTATCATATCTCACAAACCTGACGCGATAGGATAAATCTGAGGTCAGATTCGGATTCAGCACCCCAAAATTACTCTAAATCAGTTTTCAAAGTCCATAGAGCAAAACTCGTGTTGTTATGTTAAAACAAGGTATTTATGGAGTATAGGGTCAAATTCCTGTATTTTTAACTGCAATGTGGAGCACCTAAACATTAATATTTTTTGCTGAAACTTCATATTATTGCTATTTCAGTGAAACCTCACCATTGAAAAAAAATAATACAAAAAATATGAACATTGGGGCACATGACGCACCCTAATATACATTACAGGAAATTAGATTTAGCCTAAGCTCACTAGTTCGTGCTGGTAATGTAAAAGGAACAACGACGATGATGTTTACAGCTACAGTACCCTAGTATTTATATACTGTAACAAGTGGTTGATCTTACCAAGGACGGTCTGGTGAACCAAGAGGGCTGTAAGCAGTCACAACAATGTCATTCGTTTTGCAAAATTTGACGAGATCTTCTTGAACAAGATATGGGTGAATTTCTACTTGATTCATCACCGGCTTGACTGAACATTCTTTCATAATTCGAGTCAGTTGATATTGATTAAAGTTAGAAACACCAATGTCCCGAACCAGACCTTCTTTTTGCAATTCCTCCATGGCCTACAAACACTCACTATTTTCAACAAAGCACATACGATTATTGCTAAGTACAATTATACATGCTAATATATCTCATATTTGATACAACTAAGCTTAAGACAGAATAAACTAATCTAAACTTTGCAAAGTAACTCAAAAAAATAAAATTGAACGTGTATCATTATACAATTATACGTTCATTATGTAGGCTACATACTTCTTACCATCTTCATCTGAGTGATGAGTCTAACCTCATCAGCTATTGCCATGAAAAAAACATATATATATAATATACTTACTTTCCATGTATCAACATAATCACAAGATTCACTAAAGATGAATTTTCCATTTTCATCTTTGGGAAACATGCTGCCGTTGTTCTGCAAAACCATATCACAAAATTTAGGCTCACATATTAATTTGAAAAATATGAAAGGTTTGACCATGAACTGTGCACTGCGAGTGAAACATTTGAATAAGGATAAGGACCTTCTGATGATCCATCTTTTAGGGTGAAACAGGCTGTCAAGGGTTTAGAGAGTAGTAACTATATTTGATTTATTTTCCAATTAAATATCATCCTTTAACAATGCAACAAATTTCTATGCAGCAGAGCTAAGTGCAGGTGCAAAGGTCAGCTGGGTTCACATTTTTGACCTATCCTGTATCATACAGTTTTACATACCACATATCCCATTGGCCAATGTATGAGATAAAGATCCAAGTAATCTAATTTTAATAGCTTAAGTGTTTGCAGAAGAGCAGGCTTGACATCCTTTGCAGCATGATAAACATTCCAAAGCTGTGATAAAAAGAAATGTAGAAAGTTAGAGTTCTACTTGGTTTTCAGCACAACACTTACCACCAACTAGTACAGAAAGCAATGTTTATATACTATTCTGAATTTTTGTCAAACTGCCAAACAAAACAACTGTAATAAAATTAAAAAGTTAAAACTTCCATCAGCATTTTCGCATTGATTCGATGTCTGCAGACATTGAATAATCAAGGTGAGTGAATCAATGTAAAATAGATAGATTTATTCAAATTATGTTGGTCTTTCATGGATGGATGTGTTATATCATTCTCTCTACACAATTTTGAATAACCTAGAGTTGCAACCCTAATGGTTCAGCCTCTCAATCTCAACATGTTTCAGCAGAGCTCAAGTTATCTTTACTAGCTTGTCTTCATATAATGGCACAGCCGACTGTTTCATACCAGCCACCTAGCTTATCTATTATAATGTGTATGATGATAAATTGAAGATTAACATGAGTAAGAACAAATTTTTCAAAAACAACTTTAAATTGTTTACAAAAATACCTTGTCAGTAATAAACAAGTCTTCTCTTTTCACAGTTTTATCATTAAGTTTAGTTTGGATTCCACATCCAACTTCATCCTGGTTTCCGTATGCATTAGCACAATCAATATGGCGATATCCACAAGAAATAGCTTCTTCAACAGCAGCTTTAACCTGACCAGGTTTTGACTGCAACAAATAGTTATGTCTACATCAGTCAGAAAATTAACATAACCAGAAAATAATCAGTGTATGGAGTGAAAATGAGACCAGAAAAAAGATTGAAGAAATTGGTGGATAACTGGAAATGCTAAAGATGGGAAAGAACATATAGGCTACCGACTTGTAAAGGCAAATAGATCAACGTACCGGTAGTAAAAAAAAAACGTTTTCAAAATGCACTGAACTTGAAGGCAGATGAAAAGATGAAACATGAGTTTCTAAAAAGATCATGAAAAGAACCAGTAAAGGATGAGGTAGACAAGGTCAAAACAAAGGAAGAAATGCAATAGACAGAATGAAATGAAAAAAAAAGAAAGATAACACCGCTGCATAGAACAAATTGGCCATCCCCACTAGTGAAAACCAAATCAATATCGGATGATGATAAAACTACATCCAACTTATTATATAAAAACACGAAATAAAATAATACACTTCAATATTAACTAGTTGCCAATAAAGATAGGCCACACAAAAACTTCCTCCAGTACAAGGTATATAGGATTTTCATGCCAAAATAATTAAAACCCATTTATATTCTATACCAGTATACCTATACAATACAGTGCAAATATAGTAAAGGTGAGTCTCACACTTAATCCCAGCATCGAGGGATGAGAAGATAAGGTTCTCATTATATATACTAAGTCTTTGGCACTAACGGGAGTAGGGTGGCCAGTTCCCTTCTCTCAGCTGCCTTTCCTTCACCAACAGGTAAAAGTGTGTGGTGTTTTTAACGGTAATCAGTAAAAATCCAGAAAAAAATATCCCAAATAGTAAAAATCCCAAATGGAAAATCCATGAAGAAAAAATTCCGACCTGATGGTTGGCCTACAGCATTTGAAGGTAGGTCTATTCAGTAATTTTCAGTGGACTGGACTGCAATTGTACTGGACATTGTCTAAGCGTGTAATGCAAGATCAACAGTAATATGAAATCAATTTTTGTTTTCAACATGTTAGCCTATTTAAATATTGTGGGAAGTTTTATTTCATGATTATAGCTTAAACTTTGATTTAGAAAAAACATCAGGAGGTCTGAGACTATTAGAGGGGAGCAACTCCCTGCGAATTCCTGCAAGAAGAGCAAACGCTAGGTCTCACAAAATAAAGAAGGGATAAACCATGATGAAAAGTTTAAAACAAGTTTTATCCTTCAAGGTTTTATCAAGTTTTATCCTTTTCCATACATTGTTTGAAGCATTCTCATTTCTGCAAATTATATCGAACTTAGACATATTGCTGTTTTTTCTTGATCAAAGTTGACCCTAAGCATAATACAAAACTTCTTACGATATAATATAGCTGGAAGGTGGACCAGATTTGAATGAGATACAGTAGCCTACAGAAGACTTGACACTCACCTTCCAAGTGCCTAGTCCAACCATTGGAATTGTGCGGCCAGTATTTAACATTGCAGTTGGAACAGCCATGATAATAATGCAGTTGCCTATACGTGAATTCCAAATTGCTTTCACCTTGAAGAAAACAGAAATTGATTACACTTCTATAAATGCATTAAATGGACATACAGTAGGCTCCATACATTTTAAGATCCAATGCAAGCGTTATGAAGTAGAATGCAAGTTTGTAAGATAGAATGCACTCATGATATGTATTATGGACAACTGGACAAGAGCCTATCACACAATTTGTATTATTTGCTTTTGAATCTTTATCCTCGGACTGGCAAAGTCTTTGATAGGTTATTTCTGGCAGTTTCACATACTTGTAAGGCTTTGAATGACTTATGCAGAGCATATTAGGCTACCGAGATTGGCAGAGTGAACATTGAAATTTCCACAGCTGTTTTCAACAATTTAACTGTTCTTGCCAGTGAGCTATTCCATCCACTAGATGCCGCTGAATGGAGAGCATTCCTGAAATGTGTTGCTCAAGTGCACACCACGAGAGTCGAACAGCGCCACTTGATCTTATTTTGGGCGTTTAACAACTGAGCTAGCGAGTCGGATAAAAAATTGGAACTAAAATTATTCACAGTCAATGGCGGATCCAGGGGGAAATCATGCAGCTTAAAATTTGACTGAAGGCCGATTTATTAGTAGCCAAAATCGCTAATTTTAGTTGATAATTTGAATATTAATTGATAAACATAGTCTGTGTATATTTTGAGTTACTTCTGTGCTATTGTTGCCTTTTAAATAACGAAGTAGATTTTGCCAGGGATGCCATCGACAAATTTCCAATAAACTTAAGATTGTGTGCTAAAAATACCTAGATGAGGCAAAAAAACCCAGGTCCAGAAAATATGTAGTAAAGCGGTTAAAAAAACCTGCGTGTGCTTTTAGCACCATTTTAAATCATTACACAGAAGCCTCAGAAAGCTGCAAATAGTAACACGTATATATAATTATACAATATGATATACATGCTTATGTTGGTATGGTACCGTACCGTAGTTAATATATATGGAATATACCTATATACAAAACAAGAGCTTGGTAGGCCTATAAGGGCTCACAGCAAAAACTTTGGCTTTACCATTCCTTCATGGTAAAGCGTCTGGCTAGCAAGGTTCAAGGGTCAAATCATTATATTTCAACAAGAAAATTGCAATTTGTAACCCAATGTCTCAAAAACTCATGAATTTTTGATATAAGGTGCACTTGAATGAGCTAAATCTGATAAAAGAAATTTCAGTGAAATCCATCGAGAAATGGCAGAGCTACACTGATTTGATTGTACCACTAGAGGCGCTGTGCGCGATAAGGTAAAAATACAAATATTGATAAAATTTGTAGTTCTAATGCTAGGAATGTGGCGAAAACTGGTAATGTACCATTTTTGGGGGTGTAGAATTCAAAAATGAGGTCAAATTAAGCAAAAAAGACTTGCAAATGGGTCAAAACTGGAATTTTATTTTCAAAAGTGACCCATTTCAAGCGCGTGCCCTCCGAAAAGGGGATGATGTTTCGAAAAAATAAAAATAGGAACATGACCTTTGGGAATCAAGGTATCATGTCCAATATTCAAAATAGGTGCCCCAATGCGTTTTATAGACAAATTTCAAATTTGAAAATTGCAATGAAAAAAAACTCTGAAATAGCACAAAATACTGTAATTTAGTGATCAAATTCAAACATGAAAAGTTTTTACAATTTTTCAAACAGTTTTTACAAGTTTTTTTCAATGCATTGGGGCACCTGTTTTGAATATTGGACATGATTTCTTGATTCCCGAAGGTCAATTTTCTATTTTTATTTTTTCGAAACATCATCCCCTTTTCGGAGGGCACACGCTTGAAATAGGTCACTTTTGAAAATAAATCCCAGTTTTGACCCATTTCCAAGTCTTTTTTGCTTAATTTGACCTCATTTTTGAATTCTACACCCCCAAAAATGGTACATCACCAGTTTTTGCCACATTCCTAGCATCAGAACTGCAAATTTTATCAATATTTGTATTTTTACTTTATCGCACACAGCGCCTCTAGTGGTACAATCAAATTAGTGTAGCTCCGCCATTTCTCGATGGATTTCACTGAAATTTCTTAAATCAGATTTAGCTCATTCAAGTGCACCTTATATCAAACATTCATGAGTTTTTGAGACATTGCGTAACACCCCTTGTTGAATTATAATGATTTGACAGTGTGTGTTTAACCAAAATTTCTAAAACTGACTAGATGTATGAGTGAGTGTATAGGCTAGCCATTAAGGTTAGTTTTGACTTTTGAACTAAACTTTTGCTGTGTGAGTTGTAGACTGTGGTTGAGGAGATTCATCATGCCTGCTTACAGTTTGGTGTACAGCTAAATTGGTTCTTAGCAATAAACCCTGCTTAGCCTTTTTTATTTGAACATAACGTGGAAAAGAATAACTCAAATTCACAATAAATAAATGTTCAGTAACACAAATAGTTGTACTACTCCAATTTTTAGACATCCACATTTTCATAAAGTTGGATAATTTCTTCAGCATCCTGTACCTCACTGACTGCAGTAGCTGATGCAAAAAACATTACCTTATCATTTTTGTGTTGCAGTGTGGACCATTTATCAAGGATCCCAGTGCCTTAACACCGTGCAAGCTCTGTACAAAGTTAAAAACCAAAAAACCTAGATTTACTTAAATTTGAAAAAAAAACTTAAAACCCAGATGTGGTAAAAAAAAACCCAGATTTAAGTGGAAAAACCAAGCTCTGGCATCCTTGGATTTTGCCATGTGCTGGAAATCTAAAAAGTATCTGAAAACACTGCTAAATTAGGAATTTTCGTTATTTTTTTAACGTAATGTTAAGAGTTCTGCAGTGTTTTGAGATTCAGTGATCACACTTTGGCATTTAGGAGTCTCAAGACTATCATTTTAAATATCGGTACCGGTATGTTAGATATAAAGTAAATTTAGCATAGATTTCAAAAGCAAAATTACATCGGCCTTCAGTTCGCAAGCTGTCAAGGGCTGTTTATATAGATCATTATGGTTGATGACGACCAATCAATCAGTTTATTCATTTGTCACAAACATAAACATAAAAAGAATACAAAATATGCAATAATCTGCTGTGTGTCATATGACAAAGAGACTGCGAAAAGACCAGCAAAATAAGCCAACACATGCCATCTCATTGCGGCGGCTTTTGGTTTCGGGCGAAAGAAATACAGCCTCTAGGCATGAGTGATTTTCGCGCCTGTAACTAGGCTACTGGGTACGCTGAAAATAAAGCTGGTTCTTCTACCCAAAAAACAACCACATAGAATCTACAATAAAACGTGCAATTCCAAAGGGAAAGGGTAGGCTACATTAACCACTACTGAAATATCACAAGTATTTTCAAAATTCTTTTGGGTCAATAGACTGACATCACAAGTTCAGAGCCAATAATTTACTTGTGTTCTTCAAGAATGGACTACGGTAGCTTAATTTATTGACTAATTATTTGCTCTTTACTAGTGCACCAGTTCAATGCATGTCTCAAATGATTACAGATGACATTGACAATAAGTCTTTGTGCTCAGTCTAAAAAACAGCCAACATTCTAGACTAGTCCTAGTTGAAAATGTAGGCTATATCATGCAGATGGCTGGTTCCAAAGCACAACCAACATTCTAAACCAGTGGAAAAATTCTACTGTATTATTATGACTGCAAAAACAAAACTATTTTATTTATGTTATATTCAAGTTCTTTTTACGTGTGTACAGATTATTACATTACCAGTTAACTGACTATAATCAAACTACTAGGGCTAATTTCATTGCTAGGATCTCATTGCGGCATGTTTACATAGCCGCAACCACTTGATAACGGTTTCATTTCTGTCAAAACTACCGATGTGAAATACAGACCGCCATGAATCTCACTTCGGTCGCCGCGTGTAAACAGATAACGCTTCCACCAAACGAACCGAAATGGAAATCTTTCATTTCGGGTGCAATGAAACATCATGTAAACGTAGCCTAAATGTTTTCCATATCTAGCCTAGGGTACTTTATCTAAAATGACATTTGCATGAGTGGTTTAACCAGCCGACTGGTTCTTTTAACTAATTCATCTGGAGAGCCTAAACAAACTGTTAGGTTTCACCAAAGAGGTTCATTTATTGGAAACAATCAATTTATTTTTTGGCTGTGCTTAATTTACTTGCAACTCTCTCTTTTCAACAATAACATAACGATCTATTTTCACAGGCCTTGACAACGTGCGAACGGGAGGCCACACTGAAATCTAATGCAATTTCGATTTTTAACTCTTTGCAAAAATTTATTTTACATTTCTTTAAAAAATTATTTTAAAAATATAAATTGCCCAAGTGTGATCACTGGATCTCAAATCACGGCAAAACTCCTAATTTTGCGTTAACACATGTCAAACAGGGATGCCAGCGACAAATTTCCAATAAACTTAGATTGTGTGCTAAAAAAAACCCAGATGAGGCAAAAAAAACCCAGGTCCAGAAAATATGTAGTAAAGCGGTTAAAAAAACCTGCGTGTGCTTTCAGTACCATTTTAAAGCATTACACAGAAGCCTCAGAAAGCTACAAATAGTAACATGTTTATATAATTGACGGTATACAATAGCTCAATTGGTTAGCGCGTGACTTCTGGAACGAAGAAACTTCAAGATTAATAGCGGCGCTGGTTCGACTCTCGGGGTGTGCGCTTGAGCAACGCACGTTACGGACTGCTCTCCATTCAGCGGGATCTATTGGATGGAATAATTCCCTGGCAACAACACTTCAACAATCGGAAACTCCACTCTGTCGATCTCGGTGACCGGGCCTGCGTCAGTGATTCAAAGCCTTCACAAGTATGCGAAACTGCCAGGATTAAGCTCTGCAAGAAGCTTTCCCAGTCCGAGGATAAAGATTCAATCAGTCAATATGACCAGTTAATATATGTGTAATATAACTATATAGCCTACAAAAACAAGAGCTTGGTAAGGCCTATATGGGCTCACGGCAAAGATTTTGGTTCAAAATTACCTTTATGGTAAAGCGTCTAGCTAGCAAGGTTTAGTCTGTGTTTAACCAAAATTTCTAAAACTGACTAGATGTATGAGTGTATAGGCTAGGCATTAAGGTTAGTTTTGACTTTTGAACTAAACTTTTTGCTGTGTGAGTTGTAGACTGCGGCTGAGGAGAATCATCATGCCTGCTTACTGCTTGCAGTTTGGTGTAGGCCTACAACTACGGTAACTTGGTTCTTAGCAACAAACCCTGCTTTGCCTTTTTTATTTGAACATACCGGTACTGTTGAAAAGAATAACTCAAATTTACAATAAATAAATGCTCAGTAACACAAATAGTTGTAGGCTACTAGGCCTACTCCAATTTTTAGTCATCCACATTTTCATAAAGTTGGATCATTTTTTCAGCATCCTGTACCTCACTGACTGCAGTAGCTGATGCAAAAAAACATTACCGGTGTACCTTATCATTTTTGTGTTGCAGTGTGGACCATTTATCTAAGATCCCAGTGCTTTAATACTGTGCAAGCTCTGTACAAAGTTAAAAACCTAGATTTACCTAAACTTGAAATAAAAAAACTTAAAACCCAGATGTGGTCAAAAAAACCCAGATCTAGGTGGAAAAACCAAGCTCTGGCATCCTTGATGTCAAATCTTTCCCAATTACTAGTGTTCAGGGATGCCAGCGACAAATTTTCAATAAACTTAGATCGTGTGTTCAAAAAAACCCAGACGAGGCAAAGAAAACCCAAAGAAAAAAGAAGACTCAAAAATTTCTATATTCTGTACAAAGTTTAGAAACCATAAAATACAACTTGTGCAGACGAAAATGCTCACCATGGAATTCCAGGTTGACACTATTTACCATTTTAAGAACATATTGCAAAAAAAACGAGCATATGCTTTGTTCCACAATTAACAAGTGCATCATCAATCCGTTTTGCACCATCAACATCAACCTTGTCAGTCTTATATTGAGATTGAAAATACGGAACCAGCGCTACCCACTGTTCTAATAACTTATGCTGCTGATACTGATGACCTGTTCTAAAGAAAGCCACCATGTTTGTGCTACTTTTGGAATCTTATGTTGAGCTGTAGCCTATCAGCAACTTTTTGAATCAAATAAAAGTTACAAACCGAAAAACCTAGATTTACCTAAATTTGAAAAAACAACAACTTAAAACCAAGATGTGGTCAAAAAACCCAGATCTAGGTGGAAAAACCTAGCGCTGGCATTCTTGCTAGTGTTGTCAGACACTTATTGAGATTTCCAGCACAAGTAGGCTTTCAAAATCCAAAGGAAAAACGAGTAGGCTACCAGTAGTTTCTCACTTTTGAGGAGAGCCCATTTTACCGCTAAAATAAAAATGTAGGCTACCAAATTAATAGGCTAATAAACGAATTTTAGAACAAGCGCATATTTTGTGATCATTAGTAAATGCTACTCCAGATGTTTTCCATCAAGAATATATTCTTCTTGTATTACGATATGTTAAACTGTTTCAAGATGAAAAATCTGATGCTATAACATCCTGATTTATGTATCACTGAATGGTTTCTGCTATTTGATAGTTTGAGGAGGACGTTTTGGTGCGGTCCGCGATGCAATTTTGAACTTTTAAATAATTAACAATTTAAATATACTCTTTTTCACTTTCTGAGATCATATTCACTTTAGATTTGCTGAAAAAAATCTAAAATGCCCATTAAACATCACACAACTTTTCAGCCCTAGCCCAGGGGTGTCCAACCTTTATTAAAGAAGGGCCATATATAAATATCTGGGTGAAACCGCGGGCCGCACGTTTATTTAACATATGCTTTATAGTAGTTGCAGGCACAAAAAAGTAGTTTATTTTTGTTATTGATCTTTTATATTATAGGTGATCTCCTCGCAGAAATATTAAGTTAAGACGCATAAATTTCTGAAGAAATCTGCTATTCAAATGTATTGTCACACCGACTACGAGTTCAGTGAGAAATTTAAAGCTGGCTTTTTTTCCCGACGACTTTTTCCAAATTTACTTTAATGGAAGTGCTCGCAATTCGAAGTCCATTTTCCAAGTGTTTGTCTGTCAGAACCGATCGATAGGGCGGTTTTACGACGCCCATTTTAGAAAAAAATTGTTCGCACAAATACGTTGAGCTAAAAAGAGCCATTTTTGAAGCCATGAATTTTTTCGAATGTGAAAAGTCATCTTGGTAGAAATGTTTTCGGTAAAAATCAAAAAATTGATGACTTCTTTCCGCAGTTCGTAAAATCGTTGCAACATGCAGCCTTTGCTTAACCAACGCACCTCGGAAAAGTAAAGTAGATCTTTATGTGTCGTGTTGAGATCATTCAGAAACTTTTAAACTGACGATGGTTGAGCCCTCGTGCTCGAATGAAATTACTGCCTTAATAACCGGGCTCAAGACATGTTTGAACTTCAAGGGTTTTGCGCACAGGTTTTGCTGGTGAATGCTACAATGAAAAATTGCTATGTCATCATCGATTTTACTCTCCCTCAAGGTAGACTTCAAGAGACCTATGAATCCAATGCCAGTTCCGGACATGGATCGAGCACCATCAGTTGCGATTCCGCATAAGCTGGACAAGTCCAATTCAAACTTGTCAAAAGCATCAATTACTTCAGTAAAGATGTCAGCACCAGTTGTCGTGCCCTTCATTGAATGTAATGACAGAAGCTCTTTCCTTTCGTTCAAGTTTTTGTCCACTCCTTTCGCAAATAAGGCCTACTGTGCTGTGTCCTTCTGGTCCGTACTTTCATCGATCGCAAAACTCCATGAAACAAAGTTCTTCACCTTATCCCTGAGAGTGTCACTAATATCACAGGCAAGATCATCGATACGCCTCGCTATCGTCCACCGTGACAGCAGGCCGGTAGCCAGCCGGGGGCCAGGGGGGGCCTCGCCCCCCCCTGAAAAAAATTTCGCCCCCCCCTGGCAAAATCCCAACATTCTTGAACAACAGCTGCAATTATAATGATTTTTCCCATTTTCCCGTTGCACAGCTCCAACTGGTCCAATTAACTACAATTGTTTTGTTTAGTTAACAGCTATGATGATTAAACAATTTCGCCCCCCCCCCCCCCCTAACTCCTCCTTTGGCAACCTCAACAGGTTCAATTCAACCAAGGCCAACACGTGTTAGGTTGGTAAAAAAATTGTCAGAAACTGAGTAAAATAAAAATGTTTTGGGAAAGAATGATAACCTAACAAAGAGGGAATGGATTTCCAGCAGGCCTACAAACCGGTACAAATTAGGCTATACTTAATTCTTACCATTCTTAAATACTTACCATTCTTAATTCATACCCATTACTTACCATACTTAATTCTAAGGGTCAGTGATAACCAATCTGTGCAGTGATAAACCAAATTTGTGCAGTTAAGCAGTGTTTATTTTTTTTTCTTCAATCCAATCAGTGTAAATAAATTTTGTTTCTAGTTTTCTGATCTGTGAAGTGTTCAACCTTGCAGCAGATATTGCTACATTTGAATCTAACACTGCCGTTTGTGAGTGTGGATTCTCAGTGTTAACAAGGGCTGACGCTCCCACTAGACGGAGCATGTTACAACCAAGACAGGCAAACTTAGTGCTTATGGCCTTTGAACATTCTGTATCGAAATCTATCGATTTAAACTTGTTTGTGAGACGGCTTGCATCCAAACATCCGCGACTGCAATTGCAATAGACTAGCTCACGGTTGTATAGGCGGAATGTAATCATAAATATCAAAATCCTCGGCAGTAGCTTCTTCGAGCCAGTTAAAGTTTTTGCTCGTAACAAGTACCGCTATTTATACAACAAGTCAACAATTGCTTTGTTATGTTGGTCATTGTAATATGGTTGCCGTGATAAGAGACCAGTGTTGGTCTTAACCAGTGGCGTAGCCAAAGGGGGGGGGGGGGTTACAACCCCCCCCCTTTGGCACGCGTGTGACGTCACGATATTGAGAATGATGCTTTCAGTCTCTTTATGCTTGAGCATGATGCTTTCAGTCTAAAAAAATTTGCCTAATTTTAAACAAAACTGCATTAAAAGAGCGAGTTGTGCCAATACCTAACATTCAAACATCTCAGCCAGGAATTAGCAACAAGAAAACATAGAGACTTAGCTTTATTTCCGAAAAATGCTGAAGAAAACATGATCTTATCCTTTTGCTATGCCACCTGACAGCATCATTTTACAGGAATATTCATACCCACATTTTTGTTGAAAATGCTCTCAGAATGCACCAAATTCAAAGTAATTTTTCAAATTTTTCTGGGGGAGGCCCCCCAGACCCCCCGTCGCTGGGTGTCGTCTTAGGCGAACACGCCGTCGGGCTTCGCCCGCCGGTCGTCAAAACCTCTCCTTTCAAAATTCCTGGCTACGCTACTGGTCTTAACACTAAACTGACATATTGCAATTTTTGTGGATACCGGTGTTTAAGAGGTTAAAATGCCAAAATCATTCAAATTTTTTCGGCCCCCCCTTGCTCTGCGGTCTGGCTACGGCCCTGCGTGACAGACTTATTTTCTCGACCTCACTCTTCATTTTAGGGCACATTTCTTCTGCGACATCGATAAGACACTGCTTCACAAAATTACCGTCAGAATACGGTTTCATAGTTTGAGCTATTCTCTGAGCAATTCTGTGCCTCTGATCTACTGACGTTCCAAATAATTAAATACAATCGAATTAGCCGTCGCCGGTGGGAGATTTCTAAATGGTTAACAGAAGGTGGAAATGTACAATCCACTCTACAATGAATTTTTTGCACGTAGACTACCAGACTAAACTAAATTATAAACACGTTTCGCGGGCCGCACACAATTCAAAACTGGCACATCTTCGCGGGCAGCACAATTTTTCTTTGCGGGCCACACTTGGCCCGCGGGCCGCACACCCCTGCCCTAGCCCATTGTCGCGTCATTTCAATGCGTACAAGAAACTCTGATTGTTACATCACAATCACATTGCCTATTCACTTCTTGTGAATTATCGCAATAGCAACCTTGTTATCCCATTTGCGGCAGTCAGTTCAAGGACTTCGTTTTCTTTCTGCGCTTTTTGAGAGTGGGTATTTTGGTAACAGATTTTTGTTCTTCAGGTCCGTCGTTCTGTTTGGATTTTTTTACAGTGTTGTTTATCTGTTTGTTCTTATTAGGCCTACTATCTCTTTTATTGCGTTCTTACTCTTGTTATTTTGTTTATTGAAGGGTGATGAACTGTTTTATCAGCATCGACAACGCGCGAGTACAAATGAATTGACACGGCGAGAAGAGCATAATAAACATAGCAAGGCCAGAGATATCAAAGAACCGGCCTGCCACACCCACGGCGGCGGGGAACAGTGTAATTTTGCGGTGGCTATGTACCCGGGGAAAGGTCCACCAGCTTAGGTTGTGGAGTCGAGGTGCTTGTGAAAGGAGGGTGTACATCGAATGTTCGTGAACTGTAGCACCCATTCGCAAATTTAAAATGACGGAATGGGCCAGGGAAACAGGCTTAACTTTCCGTAATACAAAAAAGTATTGCGGCCTTCCAGTTCATTTGGCCCTCAGAGCAATTTGAGTTTGAGAATCAACTTATGGCCAGTGGCGTCGAAACCAAAACCGCCATTTAGTTTTGATGTAAATTCATTCATTTCATTTTTGTACATTCTTCCAAACATGTGACATAGCGTGCAACAGTTCCATCTTTAAATACTACCAAGTTTGGGTGGTCCTCAGCAATATTACGGTTTCTAGCCGTAGCTAGTTGCAACGTTCATCTAACGGATGCGAAAGGAAAAGCAAAAACATACGGTACATGTTGTTTTATTGTTTGTTGAAGAGTTGACTTGCGGTGACAGCATCGGGTTTTGATTACATGGCAGATTGGAAACGAAGTGTGGCACCACTCCACTGGATCCATCTTAATGGTTTACACTACAGGATAAATACCTGAAACAACTATTGTGAATACTGACAATACCAATGTAGGCATACGGTATCTATTTCAAAGCACAACCAACAAGGAGCAGATCCAGCAAGTAGCTTTGGGGAGTGGGGGCGACTTCAAATATATATCGTGAATAAAGCTACTTTTCTGTGATTCAGGGTGGGAGGCGATTGCTACCCTCTGGATCTGCCAGTGCAACCAGTACCTTGTTTATCGACAAAACAAATGCCACTATGAATATTTTATAAACTGCGAACGCTCAGCGTGAGTAGCGTCTTCGCAGATTACAAAGGATTTGCAATAACAGGACAGGTCCATCACAGGAACAAGAATGATGTGTTCGGCTGCAGAATTCTTTTTTGACGCAGCTAAAATCAAAAAGCGATAAATTCAAAATCACAGCCGTGCTGCACCACAAAGAGTGTGATATTGCACTAAACGTAACACAATGAAGTGGGAGAAAAAGAGCTCGCATAAACCCAAGCACAATACGAGCAGCTGTACAGTTTCACTGGGTCATTTTTATGGCCAAAACCGCTTTGGCTTATTTAAACTGATATATTTTATTAGGATATGACGCTCAACGATTCAATAACACTTCAACAACAGCAGGGTATGGCACCACCATGCATAAAAACAAAATTACCAAAACATCGAGTGAAAATATGTCTAGCGATGACCTACAGTACTTGTACATGTCAAATTGACCACCACCCAGTTGTGTTTAAGAATATGTGCAGTTGTAGCATTCAAAACACCCCGACGCCCAGTGTTGCCGAGCGCGCAGACATTCAAACTGATATCTTCTACGAACCTTGTTAAAAATTACCGGTACATAGCCTACCGGTTGCTGGATTCTTTTTTACAACCGAAATGCATACTTCAGTTGTAAAAAGCAGAGCTGTGGAGTTAGAGTCGAGGAGTTTTAGCGTGTCCAGAGTCGGAGTCGTTAAAGAAAAGACCAACTTCGACTTGATACAAAACGATGAACAATAAAAATTTTGTTTGCATTTTTTTTTTCAGTATTTCACTCTAAAACTTTACCTCAAAATAGAAGTATTTGGTCTCGTCAGTTTTTGTGTAAGTCGCCAATTCAATTTCGATCACAATTAAAGTGAGATTGAATAAAAAAAAATCTGGCAACCCTGAAGCCGGAGGCGGTCAGTCATAAATCGAGTAGGCGTCATACACTTTTCGCCTGACTCCACAGCCCTGGTAAAAAGCGCTTGGGAAATCCTGCACCAAACAAAGCTACATTCAGACAAACGCAACCAGCAAAAGATCAAGGTATTAAAATCAAAAACTATTCAGAAAAAACGTTGAAAGGAATAAGTTTAAAAATACGGCACGCATTTCAAAAATCTTACTGTTGGCGAAAATATTTTCAATCTCTGATAAGATTGACTACAAATAGTGAACTCTACAGCACAAGACGTTTGAGCAAGCAAACCCCAACAGGCAACTGCTAAATGAATTGGACGTTTAACTTTACAAGAAGTAATCTGGCACTGCATGAAAATGAGAAATAAAAGCAGTGGACACTAGACAATACGCAATTTTACACTAGGCTACTACCACCTGAACAACAATACGATGCATCGATATTACAAAAGCAGATAAGTTGACCGGTTCACAATACCTTGAGCATGGCTACCAAGAGGTACGGGGTGGTTTGCTACATTCTGCAGACTTTTTCAGATTTTGTCAACTTGTGGTAACCGTCTGAATGAAATTTTTCTAAAAATAATATTTAACAGCTTTTCTAATGTCTTTTTGGGGTGACAAATAGGGTTTTAACATCATCAGGCTTTGAAACACAAAAACAATTTTATTCAGAAAATTTCAGTCAGACAGTTGGCGGCTTGCTAACAGTTTGATTGCACTTTTTTTTAACTTATTTTTTCTCATTTTTCACTGCTTCCACAAGGTAACAAAAAGCTTTTATATCATTGAGTCAAAAAACCTAAGAAAATTTCAGTCAAACAGTAAAAGAAGAAGCGGTAGTCAAATCTGAAAATGTGATAAACCAAGCCACATCTGCAGGTAGCCATGCATGAAGCTACTATTGCAATACAGACGATCTGCCAAAGCTCTATTTTAAACCTCTGACGGAGTGATTCCATGAAACAGGTCGTTTCTGCATTATTTGGAACTTTTTCTGAAACCAAACGGCTTACAGACTTTTACAGACCTGTTCCTGTTTGCTCACAGACAGCAAATCAACCGTTTTTTACTTTGATTCAACGTGTGCAATGTGCATACGTTGAATTTATGTAAAAAACGGTTGATTTGTTGTCTGGGCAGCTGGAATGATTCTTCCACTAATGTTGTCAATGCTGCTGGTTATCAACATAGCTTGATTCGGTTTAGCCAAAATCTTTTTTGCAAGTGATGAAAGAATGCTTGTCGTCGGGACCCACATACCTCAATGTTGAGTTGGTTTCTACTGCGATTCCAATTTTCTTTTAGTCTATCCAATATCCATGGCTGCCACTTCCACATCATGCAGCAATGGAAAATATCACGTGTACAAAAACTAGTATGGTCACAGATAAAGAAACACCAAAAACAAAAACTTTAAAATACAAGAGAATAAAATACAATCAAAGGCCCTATAGTAAATTCTCTACAAAGCAGTTGATATGACATGCGATAGCCCATGCACAAAGAAGGTTGGTCCCAGGTCGTTGCTGATTTTGGTGAGCATGTCGACATATTCGTTTGGATTGCAACCGTAAGGTGGCGCTGGTAAGTAGAGGAATGTGACGGCGGTTGAAGCTCGTTGGGAACGGATCAATGAGTTGATTCGCTGCAAAGTACAAAAGTTGCTGAGTCGTGTAATCAAACTAGCACGATATCTGAACCACTAAATTCTACAGAAGCGTGTAATGGGATTATGCGCGGGTCTAAAATGAAGCGCAATTAAACCGAGATTGTCGTAGCAACAAAAATGGTTGTTGACAAAAAATACCACGAATCACAATCATGAAAACAAAACCACCCGTATTATCAAACCAAGAACCAAGTCAACTAATCAGCCCTTTAAGATAGATTTAACGTATGCAAACGTTGAATCAATATATTAACAAGCTGATTTGTATACTGGGAAGTGGGAAGTATACTGTAGTAGCTAAACAGTTAAACACCTGGAGTTGCCTCGCACTACAGAAGAGCTATGGTTCATGAATCATGATGTCACCACATATTGAACAACTTTTTTCGAGCAGAACTCATCAAAATAATCCGTACTTGCTAGTAGTGGTAGAGTCACAGCCATTCGAGTGACAAGTGCAATGTTGCATTTTGCCTTACAAAAGAAACCGCTTTAAAGAAAGAGCCTAAGTGCTAACCCCATTATCACGTGCATTACTGTGAAGTTTAATGACTTAACTTCGTGAAACTTGAGTTTTAGATATTCTCGCATCTAAACTAGACAATAACAGGAAAATTCAAGTTACTATTACATTAATTTTCGTGACACAGCGACACTGTGAAGTACAAATCAATAGTCGTTATCGTCACCAAATTATTTGCACTTTACAACGTGTTAGATACTTTAAACCTACAAAATTTTAAACATAATATGTTGTCACTCACACGAACCGGGACATTCGTACAATAAATAAAACGCACAAATTGACAAATACGCAAACATGATTCACTGCAGAAAGACAGACAACAACGGACAAATTCAAAGCAAAGGTTAGCACAAGCCAGCAACAGAATAAACAAATTATTTTACACTGGTGGATGTTCATTGTTCACACACAGCTGTTGAGCAAAAGGAAGCAATAGTCCGGTTAATAACGATATATGGAGCCTTCTAAAGAACAACATCTATCTTTTTACATTTATTCAACGAATGTAGATGTTAAATCAATGTGAAATATATTGTTGGGATTTGCAACAGTTTGACATTTACAAGTCGATGCAAACCTTCGACTTAAGCAGAAACTTAAAGTTATTTGTGTTCACAATACTTTCCCTAGAACAGTTGCCTGAACGAAGACAACAGCGAATTGGTCCGTGTGCATGCAAAAAATATTCACCGTCTCAGCATGTCTTGCTGAGAGGTCGTAAAGCTGTAAAATCTTTCAACACAAGTACATTAACAGAAAGTTGTTAAAAGAAATATTAACAATTATTGAAACTTAGTACGGTAATTAGTAATCTGCTTTTAAAAATGTGCTCCTCAAGTACAAACGTTGAGGTTATCTCCACGCACGAAACAACCAACACTTACGTTTAAGTAAGACGGCACATCGTTCACTAAAGAATTGATCGGCTGCGTCTGCGAAGCGTGAAGATTCTCGCTGCTGTCATAGTGACCGCCTGCTTGCTTGGAAGGATCGTGAATGGCGAACTCAGCCGAGGCGCTCAAGTCCTGCCCGGGAACGTCGTCCCAAGCCACTTGCTTGATCTCCGCATTGATGCGGACACTTTTGAGAAAGTCCTGAAGCATCCAAGCAGGTTAGTGTCACGCTGAATGAACTTTGAATGAGGTCTTAATGTGAATTTGAAGTGGTTTCATAACTGCGCGGTGAAGTGGCACCCAAATCGATCAAAACTTTTACGAGCTTATTGCATAGGAATTAAACACTTCAGATGATTCACGTAATTAATCCACGTCAGAGATGTACTACAAAAACATACTCTTTCGGTCTGTTGCTGCGTAGAGTAAAATGTTGTTGTTTTTGCATCGTATAAACGTCATCAAACGTTTTGTAGACTAAAAAGTGAAATAACTATGTAAATCTGCATTGATTCACGTACACAAGATTCGCAATGCCTTCATCAGACTAGACCCAACTAAAAAGTTGATCTTCTTTAGATTGATCCACCGTCTTCCGACATTGTATCAATGCAAAAACGACCATATTTGCTAGATGAGGAAAGAGAAACGTTTATCTTTTGGGCCCACCTGCCAATGCTCTCATTGTACGAGTATACAAAAAAATCAATTCAGATGAAAACTCATTCGATAGAACAGTTGTCATTTATAGTTAGTAAAAGTGGCCAACAATCTGACGATGTTGAAATCATGTAAAAATGGCAACTTCTACTAACTTGGTCCGCTGTGTTCAACCAATATACAGAAAACTAAGACGACGAAGCAAATTTGCCTCACCTCCAATTCCTGGTCACCAGGTGCAACGAAGGTGTCATTACCAGGTTCCACGCAAAGAAATATTCGCAGTTTCGTTCTCTTCTTCCAAAACGGCGTCATGTTAAGAATGCAAGCCATTTGCATGAGGAAGACGCAGGTCGTGTCAAAGTACGAGGTCGGTTGGTTGAAGCTCTGAATCAGAAATCGGATGAAATTAAACTTAAATCATCCAACTTTTGGACATTGAATCGAGCATACAACAGAACGTTGCACCCTAAACAGAAAACTAGCTAATTTTTAAATACCATCAAGGTCTTCAATCGTCCCAATTCAAATTGTGTGTTAAATCGGTGTCCGACGTTTTCTTCGTAAACAGTTCTTCGTAAAGCAATCCTTCGTAAGCAATTTTTCGTAAAACAATTCTTCGTAAACTTAATTCTTTGTAAAACAATTCTTCCCAAAGCATTTATTCGTGCATGCAATGGAGATTTGATGTATACGAAGAAATGCTTTACGAAAATTCTTATACGAATTTTATTTCACCAACAACTGTTTACGAACAATTGTTTTACGAAGAATTGCTTACGAAGAATTGCTTTACGAAGAATTGTTTACGAAGAATTCGCCTATAACCGTTAAATCAATGTAAAATGAGGCTGATTTGCTGGCGGGAGAACGAGAATAGTTAGACTAAAAACGCACATAATGCTTGAAAAAGTGCTAAATAAAACAAGAGGCTGGTTTTGACGAAGTGGCAGTTAAAAGCCAAACAACTCATTATAAAACTTTTTTAACATTGTGCAAAGCAGCCTTTGCTGCACAACAGAAACTTTACGGGTTCGTGGTTGGGTTAATATGAACAACGTCAATCCCAACTGCTTTTTACATTGATTCAACGTCTGCAGACGTTCAATCAATGCAAAAAGATGGTTGATTTCCTTTCTGAGTTAGCCACACATTAATGTACAATGTCTACAAAACGAATGCGAACAACCTGAAGTCTCAAGAATCACGACACCTTACCTCTGCGTTTGGACTAGAAGGATTAATTGGTTCGGTGGGTTCCAGTAGAGGACGGAGGAAGTTAACGGGCCAAACGTCTATGTAATAGATGGTGCCCTTGTCCGCTAATACAGTAGATTTGTCTAACTGTAAATATTATATAATCTCGCATAAGACCAACTGACCAAAGTATAATTTCATTGCTGCTTTAAACATCTTATGACAACAGCCAACGATGCGTTTCAACGCAAATGTGATGTCTTTGAAAGTTTAAGAATATATGCCTAGCAATCATTTGCAATCGATGCAGAAAAACAAAATGAATTTCAGATCCTCTAGAAAACTCAAAAAAATGAAGGGTTGTACCAATGTTACAGAAACATCTATATTCTATAGGATTGGTCCATGATACAAGAGAAGAAACCACAGAGGATACAAACTGCTGATATGCATAAATCTATTTCAGTAACCCTCAATACATGTAGCATTGTAGCTCCACAAAGACACTTTTAACTGCAGACAAAGACCAATATTTCGATCCTAAGGATTTCTGACATTATCTTTTGCTTGTCTTTTTAGACGTTATCTTTTAAAAAATGAAAAGAATCAAAAAGCCATGTAATTTTCACTTTGTGTGGAGCTGCTACATTAAATTGACAGGTTACTGATATTTTTTATTCACCTCCAGAAAGCACTCTACTTCACAAGTTATTACGAGTCATTTGCAAATTACGTTTTAATTACTACTGCCTTGACCAGGGTTCAGAAGCATGGGTTTTACTGCAGATGTTCACCATAAAAGCTCAACCACACCATGAATACTAGCAAACACTAAGAGCAACAAAAATCAGACTAGCATGTGTTAACTTCAATGACTTGTACAGGGAAGAAGTATCTTCTAGCAATTGTCAACCCCACATTAAAATAATCTTCATTACTCAGTATTGTAGCAATGACCTGGTTAAAATATCTTGCCAGACAAACGTTTTTGTGCAATTTCAGGGCGTCCGATATGATAGCAACGTATTCCTCATCAGCTAGGTTGTCATGTTGAGCGGACTCTGAATCCGGAGGTTGAAAGAACGTCTCCAGACTGTTGTCATTGACCTCATCGGAAGGAGGAGGAGGACTGGAGGCGGTCAGTGCAGCCGTTAACTTGGACCTTTTTCGACAAATAGGTTATTTTAAGTTGAAGGCTTTCCACTGCAATTAAAAAATCACTCAACTTCGACCTAACTTTAAAACTATCATGATGTATTGGGAATATGCATTAGATTTTTTGTTTAAAAAGGAGTGATGGAAGCAGAGCAGTCGGTGGTACCGTGGTATTAAAACTGGTTGTTGCAGTTGGTTCTTTATGGTGGGGTAACACCTCTTTTTATTCAAAGAAAAAAACATAAAATATTATTTTTATTACAGTACAACTATAAGACTTAAGCTTAAATTACATTGATGGCTTAAAGTTAATAACTCCTCATGGAAACGTTCTGGTACAAGAACGTTTAACGCAACAAACATTTTGAAGCACCCAGTAATTTCCACATGTGTACACTGTACAGTGTACACGTTAAACAAAGCTATGCGTTGTAATGTATAAAAATATTACGTTAATAAAAGTGAATAAAGAATAAAGGTACGATCACTGCACATTAGTGAATCTAGAGGTAGAAAATCTACGTCAATATAAGAAATGTAGATCGACAGGCCAGGGACGAACTTACCCTGATCGTTTGCGCTTGTCCTGAAGTAAGCCAACATCCTTGAACGTGTCACGGTAGGGAGAGTCGTCATGGAAACCAATCACAATGGTGTTCGGCTTCATGCCACCTAGACCTGCGGTTGAAAGTGAAAAATTAAGGCAAAGAAAAGGTTTTGTTCTTCGGAAAGAAAGTTTCTGTTCGCTCAATGCAGTCTCATCTGCAGACGTTGAATTAATGTAAAAATGACGGATTTTGCTGTCTGAGTAGTTAACGAGAGTTCATGTGGAAATTTCGAACACTTCATGTGAAGCCTTTGCTGGCGATGCAAAGCCTCGAGACCGACGCTGTAAGTTTGTAACGCTTCCTGGATTCAGCTTTTAATTCCTTTTCTTATTCCGGAGATGAACCTTTCACAGTTAAGTATGACATCACACGTCCTCAGTGGCCATTGAAAAATTCTCCACCTTAGTGAAGACGCGAACTAACATAAAAAATTATTCAAAATATGGACTTGCAGATGTCACCCCTAAAGATATAACTTAATATAATTGAGCCCCAAAAATTGTTGTTGTTACATACGTCTTGATGAACTGAAATAAAATTTGACCTTTTCTTTTCACGAATTTGTTATTCAATATGTGCTTTGCATGCATGAATTTAACCCGTTCGAAAAACACAAAATATCTAAATTTACCCGAATCTTGCAAATGCGAGGCAGCTGACCTGAGATCCTGAGTAAGTGCTCTGTGCCTTCTCTGACTGAACTTGAAAGGGTTAGTTCGACAAATGCTTTCACTCCTAAAAGGTCCACCAAGTTCAACCAATGCGGATAATCCACGCTCAGAATATCAGTTGACATGTCAGCCAGACGGCCAATCTTCACGTGGCCAAGAACAAACAATCCTAAATGGTGAAACCAAATTAAAACTTTGGTAACTTGAACAAGAAATATACTTTGACTTCTCATAGCGGACGTCCTGCGCGGATAGCTCAGTTGGTTAAGTGCCCGACTTTGTGAGTGATGAAAAAACGGCAAGAACAAGCGTCCCTGGTTCGACTCTCGGGGTGTGCGCTTGAGCAACGCATTTCAAGCGCAGCTATCCATTACACCGCACCTAGCGGGTTGAATAATTCACATTTAACAAAAACAGGGAATTTTATTCTGTCAATCTCGGTTATCAGTCTGAAGAAAAAACACTTTTTATATTAGCATTTAGCAACAGAGGATATGTTACCTGACTTCTTTATGGAATTTATGAAGTCGATAAGTTGACAAGACATTCGGGGATTTTTGACCAGCAATAATATCTGCGGCCTCCAAAACTTGACATGCTCCTTCCGAATATCAAGCATGAGCATGTACTTCCGAACCTGAGGTTGAAAAAACAACATTACCACCAAGGCGGTGGAGTAGACGTTGAAACCAATGTATAAGTGACAGATTTTGTTAGCTGGGTACAATTCTCGCATTGGGATTGATACGGTAGCTTACAGATATCACACGATCTTGTTGTTGTTTGTTGCGTTGAGTAACAGGATTTAATGATAAGAGACAGTCAACCGCCTCAAGTGGATAGTTTGCTGGGTTGGTTCACAAAAGCAGAAAAGTTTTATTAGTCAATATATCACACGGCTAGGTCGGCTACAAAGCTGAGCGGTGAGACCGCTGGCACGGTGTTCGAAAGGACGCCGGTTCGACACCGCTCAAGAGCATGTGGCTGTGCCTTTGGCAGGACACTTAAAGACATGCCTGAAGGTGGACCCATGTCTAAGATTAGGTTCGCCCACTTAATCTAAATCTTTAACTACTGGGCATACGCCTGGATAAGACAAAAAAATTGTCACACACAAAAAAAATGTTGTTACAAACTTGAGGATTGTTCAAACCTGATGAAATATTAGGGCTTGACTGATGTAGCCCCAGGACGAGGTAGGGACTCTGTAGTGGATTATAATGACAAGAATGACCAAAACAACGATTCCCACTGAAGCGTAGATTGGGCTGACAAGGAACATCATGACGATGCAGCTGAGAAAGCCGAGGAGACAGGTATGCCAGGTAAAGAGCTTGAACGTTGGCCTGAGATAAAAAGAAATCTGTTTCCCACCGCATAATTTACTCGCAATCATTCTCGTATCATTTGTTCAGTTTGTGCTTTCAGTCCTGAGTGTCGCTACAGTTACAGTGCATAGTCAAATTTATCTTACGATTTTTCATTAAAACGTTTGAGTTTATTTTTTTTTAATTATGTTATATTTTGTGTGGAATAAAGTATGTTAAACCCGCTAAAGTTACTATGTTTTATTTCTCTATGGTTCAAATAAAAAGAAACTTTAAAATAAACTTGAGGGGCAAAGTCGATGTCCAGCTATGCAATGCACGCAAATTAAAAATCCGCAGGCAATTTCAGAAACAACTGGATGAAAAAATGTGTTTTGTTGACAGATGTAAAATTAACACAACTCCAGTACCCTTAGCGAATATCGCAAGAATTAACTTTAAAATGCATGATTTTACTATTAGACCGCAATCCTAGTACACAAAACTACGTTGATTTTTATAATAGCGTTGACGGTTTTGATATTGATGCGCAATAACAATGCTGGGAATCAAATAGCTAAAACGGAAGACAGCGCATTAATAGAAGCGATTTTGAGGTTACAAAACATTCTATGCCGAAACAGACAGGTGACACAGATTTGGGACCTGATGTTGTAATATAACGTTTAGATGGCTGCGAAAGGCGTTGTATTATCAGACAGTTGGCATGCACTGTTGAAAAGGAAGCAGGAAGCGACACGCGTATACCGCGGCATGATGCACAACAATGGTGTTGTGTCATCAGTTACCTGCCTACTGCTTTGTGGGAACCGTAAGTTGGGTGACTCACTATCATATCGAGGGTTGGATACACCAACTATCCACCGATCAGGTATATCTGCTGATAAAGAACTTTTTTTCGCAGACTGTTTTTTTCTCATGCCCCAGACTTAATCCGCTGATTAAACCCTCCGATTACTGATCCACATATAAAGTTTGGGCAAAATGGTGCTCGATTATCTAATCCGAGGATTACCTTAATCGGCTGCTTAAACAACCCGTTCTTGGTGCATCCAACTATAAGTGAAATAACAAGATCTAACTAACATTACGGACTTAAGGTAAACCTAAAAGCTTTTGAATGTCAAACAGGAAATTCAAACAACCATTGGCTGGCTATGATTTGAAAAATGAGCTACGCAGAACAACGCACCTGAAATTTGGAGCCGATGCCCATTCAAGGGCTAAGCAAGCTAGATCAGTGGCAGCATATGAAAAGAGAAAAAACGTTGTGACGATCGGCGCAATGGTGTTGATCTTCCGGGCAAATAAAGTCAATTGCACAAGAAACCATGTGGCCAGCACGGCAGCAATGGGGTTCCCATTACGAGTTGTCTTCATCACGGGTCGCAATACAACCCCTGTGGAAAAGCAACAGACAATACTTATAAACCTACTATAACATTGTACATTTGTACAATCGACTGCGCAGTGTGCATTAATACTGTTGAAATTCAACTACGGTGCAATTGGTGGTCTACAAACGTTGCTACTTATGGGCTGCTTTGTATCGTCATTGAAATTATTCGCAAGTTGCAAGTGTGTAATGAAGAGATATTTCAAAAACGTCTCAAGTGACGGATTTCTTTTCACACAATCCAGGCCAAAATAGACGTACCGAATAGATCATCTCTCGCCAGGGCGTACAGGATTCGAGAGGCCCCGATGAGACAGCTTAATGCAGCCGACAATGACGACGCAAAGACGCCGATTACAACAAATGGCGGCCACAGGTTGATCCGTAGAAGAAAGCTGTAGTCGCATTGGAGAAGTTCTCTGGAATCACATGAAGATATTTTAGATTATAACTAATAACTGAACTTTTAACCTCCGAAAAACAATTTTAGTACAATCATGAGATGAGAAATAGGCGTTCAGTTGCTAAGAATCAACTGCTGTATCGGATTTGTCGGTTAACCAAAATATATTTTCGGTAGACGATAGACAATCGATAGTTGAACCATACACAAAACAACTGGTTCAGAAACAAAAGAAGCATTTCGTTTTTCAATTCAGTGTTTAGATCAGTTATTCATTTTCATTGTAGATATGATAAGCAGTTATTTTTTGTTACTTGATAAGGGCTAACGTGTGTATGGCCGAAAACGTTTGTAGCTTATAGTTTTGTTCAATTTTAATCGATTATGTTAAATGCCGTGTGGTTGCTTGGTTGTATATGTCTGTGGTTAAAAGAATCTTTATTTTAGCAATGATTATACTTCACAGGTGCAATGCTTGGCACAAGAGACAAAAAAGCCAACACGTTCCGGTCAGTTGACCAATACAAAGCTTTTCATTGGCGTCACGCGCAGTAAAACAGTTTTACCAAATTCAAAGAATGACTGCAGTCGACAACCTTTTAGCATTGCACAACATCGAGCGAAAACAAAATGACAAATAAGAGTGTGACGGTGAATGGCGGGCACTTGAGGTTTATGATAATAATTTCGTCTTGTTAGTAATAAATGCTTTCCTGTGTTTTCGAATCTGCAGGCTAACAACACACATTGGTTCACAACGTCAAGTGAGATTCTTCAAACTTGAATGACATTTACTTATAAACATACAAAATTCGGCATGGAAAAGCCTAATTAAGGCTATTAAGCCTAATTGGAAAAGCCTAAAGCCATTGCAGTACACATGGCAAAGTAAGAGGAAAATGACATACTATTATCTGAGCAGTGAATATTATCGTATTGATTTCGCGAGCTAAACAACTGCGGAATAAAAATATTGAGCTTTGTAAGATGTCAAAGTGGTAAACTAAATACATCATAACACCATTGCTGGAGGTAGCAGCAACCCAGAAACATTTACGTGAGCTCGTCATTGGATTGCACGGGAAGACACATAAAGACCGAGGCTGCCCAGCAATAATGTCAGCAATTTCCAGAAAATCCTATATTAAAATCAAAGGAAAGTTCGGTACATTTTGTTTGAATGCAACATTTAATGAATAGCTGAAGACAGAAAAGCGCATAAAAGATTTATTGCTGCCAGTGAAGATATTTGGTTGCGCTTCGCAACAAACAACATAAATTATTTCGTTTCTAGTTGAAAGCCAACTTCTCTCATTAAACCAGTAAACCGTCACCAACAAATTCCGCCGCGCTGACAAAATATACTAAAAGATTAACATAAAAGTTCGAACAATTTCATGTTAAAAGGAAAACAATACAATAGTCGCATTCACACCTTCCACCCCTGAAACAACTGAGGCCGCACAAGCAAACATTGCCGGGAAGAGAAATAACTCTCCTTGATCAGGCATTAATTAGTCACCCGAGGAAATTAGACGTGCTCCGCTGTAAAAGCACATATTATACGGAATGGCCCGTTTCGGTGAGTCCGATTCGGTGAGTCCGATCCCTTAACAGGGGATTTTTTCAATTTTTTTTTTTAATTATTGGGTACCGTAGCCTAATTATCATTGCCGTTTTAGGGTTAGGGGTTAGAGGTTAGGAAATCACCGAATCGGACTCACCGAATAGTAGCAGACCCCATATTATAAGTAGGTGTAAACAAGTAGATGCACCGATAAATACAACGCAGCCATGCAAACTCGTTCTACAAGCTTAAACTAAACCGCGACATAGGCCTAACAACTTCATGCATTGATACCATTATACTGTACATTGATAAAAGTCCTTTACCTGGGGCTGGTTGCACTGATCAGCATGATGAGAAGCTGATAGGTGAAGAAAGTGATCACACATGCGCTAATAGTTCCCACCGGGATAGAACGACTCGGATTTTTCAGATCACCTAAAAACAATAAAGTCTTTCTAACTAATGGCACCGTGGCGGACAGGAGGCCATTAAATGTGTAAGCGAGACATATATAAATTTATGACCTAAGTTGAAGCTTCCTATTGCTTTTACTTGGCACTACAACTACGTGCAAAAGCGAGGTGCCGCAATCAAGCCACGCCCGACTTTGGGTAGTGTACGTATGCTCTCGTCTTCACACGCTCCTGAAGGCAAATAAAAACTGTGCACCACGCTAAAAACAAACTTGCGTCAAATTGTAACGTTGTGTGCAGTTACCAACGAGGTAAGTAAAAAGCACTAACACGTCATCAATGTGACAGAAAATTTTTGAAGTTGAATCATTTTTTTTGACAAAACTGTTGACGACTGCAGTTCTTAAATTTATCGCATTAACAGTTGTGGTTGTTCGAGAACCAACCAGGTATTAGTCATCGCACAGATTTTGCGCTCCAACCGAAATAGGAAACTTTTCAGTTGATTCATGAAGCGGCCCGTGATTGTGAAATGTTATCATATTCTTTGCCAATAAACCGGCGTAACTTCATAATAACTTCATTACACAACGGTAGAATGGCACAGCGGATAAGATACTCGTTTTCCAAGGAGAATCCCATCTAGCCTAATCAGGATACTAGGGCATAGCTACTTAGGAAACGCGGTCTTGAAAAGGGAACTAGTCACCCTACCCTTGCTAGTGCCGAAGGCTTAATACGATGAAAAACCCATCTCTTCATTCACCGAGATTCAGCGACTGAGCACATGAGACTGTTACAATTCGTTGTTTCTTCCAGCTGGGTTAACAGAGCGAGGGAAAAGGAGTTCAAATCTTTCACAATAGGTCACTTGATTCCATGACCTATCACTGTTTTGCAAAGCAATCAAACAGCTTGCTGGTCGAGCTTCCACTTTCTTGCGTAATGTAGAGAGAGGGAGTTGCTTCTGGCTGTAACCACTGGGCTGAGCACTCACCAGCAAAGCAGCATATTATTAAGTTTCAGTCTCACTGCACGTGCAAGCTTAACTGCTATAGCTTGAGAGACTTCCGAAAGGCGATGGTCAAGAGTTTTGTGGCAACCGGTGCGATACTGACAAGAATGTACTGACGAAAATAGCCGATGCACGGAGTTTGGCCGATACACTACTCTGCCGAACTCTAATTCTTAAGCTATGATACACAACTTACCCGACATATTAGCACCAGCCATGATTCCGGTACAACCATTAAATAAAACTGCAAACACCAAGATGAAGGTCTGAGTTTTCTTAGTGGTGTAATCCTTGGTGAAATTAGCTGAATAAAAGATAAATATATTAAAAACCACTCACAAAATTACTTTCAAAGTAGCATAAACGCGATTCGTAGTAGGTACTGCCCAGACAGCAAACCCTTTTTGTGACGTATAGAGAACAACATGTCATGTTTGAATATTCATACATATTATGCGATTGTTGATTTGACTTTTCAAGTTTGAATTCACGCCAAAATAACAGGAAGTACGTAGTTCAAACTCTCAAAAAACATACAGCATGAAAAAACATGCAGAGCCCCAGCTATAAAAAATCAGCCTTTTTTGCATTGATTCGACGTCAATATTTGCTAGCTAGGCAGTTGGTAACAAAATCCGTCGTATTCAACGTCTGCAGACGTTGAATCAATGTAAAAACGACGGATTTTGCTGTTTGGAAAGGTCTGACATGGGAAGAGTTCGATGGTACAATTCATTTTGCATGTGACTATTACACAGCTTCAAGCGTTTTTGTTAGTTCAGTGTCACATGACAAATTGTTCAAATAGAAGTTTGCAGTTTGTTATCTAGGATTGCATTACCACATTCATTACAAACACATAGCATCAAAGAATACACAGGTCAGTTACAATTTACAGCCTGATGTGGTTTTAAAAGTCTATAGTTGAACCATAGGCATACGAAGCCGAGCAACGTTATCAAGTTTAACATGTTAAAGATTATTATATTTACAAAAAACACAAAACTACGCAACAATTAAATATCGAACGTTTTCGACATCACACGATGTCCTCTTCAGGAATAACATATATATATATATACAAACGTTGTAAAACAATTTCAATAAAACAATTTGAGATTATGTCCAGAGGCAGGTCTGAGTATCAAACTAAAATCTTAGAAGCCCTGTACATAAAACGTAACAATCCACCTTGGAACAGACAATTGTATGCTTGCGGCTCATCTTTCTTGCTCTCTGTATTTTAAAATTAGTTTTTTTGCACCTTGCCTTTCTACCACATCATGTGATCTGTTCAACACCTTTTGATGCAGTTACCTTTGATTCTCGCAGAGCCTATATCATTGAGTTTGAGCTAGTCAGAAGCACTGTGCAGTTTTTGTTTTTTCCTGTTTATAGTTATAATAACCATTATATTTTATTCAGATGTAGTAAAAATTGTATATATGTTATTCCTGAAGAGGACATCATGTGATGTCGAAAACGTTCGACATTTAATTGTTGCGTAGTTTTGTGTTTTTTGTAAATATAATAATCTTTAATATGTTAAACTTGATAACGTTGCTCGGCTTCGTATGCCTATGGTTCAACAAGACAAACTCTCTACCGAAGCTGTATAATTCTATAGTTACTCAATACTATGTCCAGCTCTTTTGTGCAATGGCTTATCCTTTTAACAGTTATCCTTTAAAAACGTCACGAGTAGTGAACTGTTATATCTGCAGTCAATAACAATGCCAAGGATGTGGATTGTGGCCGCTAACAACTGTTCTAGTAAATTGATATTTCTTGTATAATATAAACTTCTCGTAATTGAGCATGGTATTAAGATGCAACATCCAATAGGTCTTGTAGAAATATTTGTTGAAAAGCAAGTAAGACAACAAAATTTCAACAAATAGCCAATAAAAAATCATATGCAGTACACTCAGTGTGTATACTCACAAGGTACATTATCGCGCATCGTTGATATGTTTAAGCCAGTGTACGTGATCGACGAATAGTTGCAAGTACTCGCCAATGTGTCATTAGACAAAAGAATGATCTCTTGTTGGGCGAAGAAGCTGCAATAAGATAGAAAAGAACTTGAAAAGAATTCATTAAAATACAACAAAAAGGGTTGAATATCAAAACAAGTTAACATTAGTAACTTAAAATATATCACACTATTCATTGCAAAAAGTATAAACTGAAAAAACGGACTTGAACAAAAATCTTCTTACATAAAACCTCAACTGAAAGAAGAGCATTTTCACCGCGTACAAACGTGTACAAAAGATCTCACGTTTTAAAATATTTACTTCCTTATACTGTAACTAAAAGTCATTGCAACTCTTGTGCGAGTCGTTTCTCTAACATTGTTTGACTTTTCCGCTTGACTGCGCACAGATGGTGAGCAGCACCCCGATTTGCAACTTGAGTCTTTTAGTAGTGCGACGTTGACGAAGATTGGTATACATTAATATTATTATCAATTCCCTTACCCTTTCTCAAATATATCAAACTGAAGGTCTAAGAGTGCAAAAGACGAAAAAAACAACGGCTACTTTGTTACATACGGTATTCAAAGCAAACTTAACGCTCTAAAATGGCATAAGACACAATTTTCTGGCTCAAATTGAACAAACAAAACTCTTGATTTTGATTACTTACCTAACAACTACGGAAGCAAGTGATACAATAACAACAACAAATATGATGAATGTAGCTTTGGCGTAGATGTCTGCTCCAATAATACAGACCAATAAGCAGATAAAAAGGATAACCGTGCCATACAGATAATCCCAACCCATGCTGGTGTGAAAAACACCCCTGACGAAAATAAAAAGAAAGTAGATTATCAAAAATAACTCTCGAAATTATTCCTAACAGTAAACAGAGTGAAATATAACTTGCTTCAAGCTGGGATTTAACTATTAAATTTCACCTCCACGTGGCCTTAAAAAGTAATGTTTGCAGAGGTTTGTTAAGCTGCCATAGTCCTGTGCTTGTTCACTGTTTACATTTACATGTTGAAATCATATCTAACAAACATTTGCTCAAATGAACAAGTTAGTTCCATTTAACGGTTTTAACCATTAAATTCATTTGAGATGAGAATGCAGCAGCTTCAGATTAAGGGTAGCACAAAGCAATACATTAGACTATTTTGCAAGTTTTACTATATTACAGTGTTAAGGTACCGTACTTACTGCTCTAACTGTCCTTCATCACCAAAAAATGATACCATTGCCTCTACAATACCAAAAATATACAGAGCAGCTGATGCAGCGTTAGCCAAAAAAAACATCAAACCAATTGCTCCACCAAATTCAGGCCCAAGTGCACGGCTTATCATGACTGCATTTAAGGTATTGTTAAGCAATAATAATAAAATAGTGCATATATTAGGGGATCAATAACATCATGCAGTACAATAGTGATCTATAGTAGTTTCAGAACAATAATTTAATGATATATATAAATATTTAAATCAATGAAAACATTCAATGTCCAGGTAGCCTAAAAATATTTGAATTATTAGAAATATCAGTAAAATGCATGAACATTAAACAAGCTTGGCAAATTGTTTATGCAATCATCCGGTCTTGTGTGTGAATCAAGTGAAGACAGTACCACAGTACCGTATCACATATGTTTTAAAGTCAAGCATGGCCACCTGGAGATGCGGCCTGATTTGTCACATTTTGATTACAGCTACTGCTAGTGTTTGACTGACATTTTCTGGGATTTTTTTACTTTTTGTTGTCTCCTACTGATACAAAAGCTCTTTGTTGCCTTGGGAAAGCAGTAGCAAATGAGAAAAAGTAAGTTGAAAAACGCTGAATCAGACTGTTATTGAAAAATTAACAGTCTGACTAAAATCTTCGAAATCAAATTTTCTTTATTTTTTAACATCTGAGGATGTTAAAACCTATTGTGTCATCTGAGGAAAACAGTAAAGAAAGCGTAAAAATATAATTTCTAGAAAAATTTATTGAAACATTTGTCCAAAGTTAGCAAAATTTGAAAGTTTCTGCAAAATAGGACAAATCAGGCCGTACCTTTAGGTAGCCATGAGTAAAGCAAACAAAATTTGTGATGACTGAGGACATAAATACAGCAGTGTTGGTCCTGTTGGACAATATTTAGATAAGGAGATTTAAAAATACCAAGAGAAGGAAGTTACCGTAACTTTTAACTTCAGTAAGTGATAGTTACAGTTATATAA
This sequence comes from Aplidium turbinatum, assembly GCF_918807975.1. Taxonomy (NCBI): domain Eukaryota; kingdom Metazoa; phylum Chordata; class Ascidiacea; order Aplousobranchia; family Polyclinidae; genus Aplidium; species Aplidium turbinatum. The sequence goes on along the minus strand of NC_137484.1, from coordinate 18,307,501 downwards.
AAAGGATACAGTAAGCACCACCCCCTTCTATTGCTCCATTAGTTGAAATGGCACAAATGGAAAGAACAGTCAGACCAATGATGGCATAGGCAAGTACAACCATTGCTATGCTCTCCGGAAGACCAGCTTGACCAACAATAAAACCCATCCGCAGAAAAATAATAACACTGAACATTGATAGGCAACATGGAACGATCACTCCAAAAAAGGTTGACAATTTATGCTGTTGCCCATCGTGACTCTGTAATAGAATTACACAAATATATTTTAAAAACTTGAATTGATATTGCAGCTGCATTGTTACACAAACTGACAACATTTTTTTAGAAAAGTTTGGTTTTGGTAGTTTCTTATACTTTATAGGCTACTTGGTTGAAAGGTTTTAAAACACTGATGCCAACCAAACCAATGAAGTAGACTGGTTGGAGTTTTCAAATAAAAGGATTCATGGTACCAATTTCAAAGAAAAAATGTGTTTCTCAAATGCCACAATAAGTTTTGAGCCACTTTCAGTTTTATTTGGTAGTTTTTGTAGGCTAGGTAGATAGGTAGGCATGGTAGCTATATGACATGGTAGCATATCTAACCAAACCAATTGCAAAAGCACATAAACAAATCTGCGCTAGCTTTTCTTGATGGTTTAAATTTTTTCAGAAATTTTTTCGTTTTGATGTAATCAACAACATACCTGGTTTGTGTCCATTAAATTGCATAGTTGTACTGAACTATGATTTGGAGAAGTGTTGTAATTTGTGTGACCAGATTCAGAAACTAACAAGTCTTTTTCAGATCCAGAAGCAGGCATGGTATCTTTTATATCTGCTATCCAACAATTAATACTGCTCTCCAATACTGGGTTGTGATATAAATGTCTTAAACCAAGTGACCATCCTTATGCACAATTTTTTTAAACCTTTAAAAAATAAAACTTGAATCATTGCTTATTTATGAGCGCATAAAAGCAAACTTTTGTTTGTTAGATAGAACAAATAAAAACAACAAAGCATGTTAAGATAAAAATCTGAGTTGCTATGGTATATATTACCACATCTTATACCCACAGCCACAGCAGAGAAATAACAAACACAACAATTCAAGCACAATGGGTCATTCCATATGAAAACAGCCAATATGAAGATATCTTGTACCGATATGGCACCTCTCAGATTTTTCTGAAAAGTTGTTATACTATGCCTTAGGTTAAATTATCAAACAAAAGAATCCTAAGTTTTAGATCAATATCTCTAATGGCTTTCCCATGGCAGCCATTTGAAGTTTGGGTGCTACCCTTGTTTTTGACTTGTAGGGGTAGTGAATAGGAATTTCAGCCATTTTCAGAGCCCCATCACTTCTATTGTAATTGTGATAGAAGACTAAAAATTGCTAGATGCTAGTTTGTTATACACTAGGCCAGTGGTTTCCAACCTTTTTTAACCGGTGGACCCTTTTAGTCAATATTCAAATCTAAATTCCCCCCTATAAATTTAGTTTGTTAATAACTCGTTTACATTAATAATTAATATTTTAATCTAAGTCTTGTAAGATAAACTAAACTTTCACTAGTAATAATTTAATAAATGAAGAACGTTGAATTGCCCTTGAATTTGCAATAATTGGCAGCAAAAAGTACCAAGGCCGAACCGGACGTCACCGTACCAACTTATTACAACTGCTGAGATCTGACATCAGAAAAGCTGGCCTGGGATCCCTGTTCAGCACACCACATCTCCATCGATTGCAAAACATCGCAAAGGACAACACAGAATGGAGGTCCTATCAACCTTGTTGAAAGACTGATCGAAGCCAGCGGATGCCAAACGATTTGGCTACAGTGGCAGCGGAGACAGTTACAATAATAATAATGAAGAACGTTGCTGAAAAGTATTTTATTTAAAGAAAAAAAAGAAAAATGAGATGCAAAGACCAGCTGAAAGTCTCCCTCAACCATGCAATCATTGATCTGGATTCATGGGAACAACTTGCTAGTGACAGATTACTCTGGAGAAAAAGAACTAGGGAAGGCACAAAAATTTTCGAAAAATCAGGATACAAAAAGCCCATGAACAACGAAACACTAAAAAAGAGAAGCTAAATCTACCACGTCCTCCACCATCCATACAATGTGATTTTTTCCACGTCCTTCTCATCATAGACTGGGCCTCCAAAACCACATATGACATCACCATCCAAAGCCAAATTTGATCGGACACGAGCTGGAGCCAACGATATTCAAAATATAAGAGTCAAGGTATTTAACAGTCTGTGTGAAGCTTGTGATTTTTTTTGTTTTGACAACTCATGAATGTGGTGGAAGAGTATTGGAAAGAGCATAACGAATATCATTCTCCACGTCTGATCTGTTTCTCTGTTTTCTTTTCATGGGCAAGAGTTGAAAAACCTTATTTGCATAGATAAGCTGAAGCAAACGGAAGGATACTTCGAATAGCTTTCTCTGACACTTTGGGATAGGAATTACACGTTAGTGGCCAAAATCCAGTGATTGACTCTTGTGCAAGAATCCGTTTTGAGTTCTGAAAATTCATTCTGCAATGTATCGGGAAGTTATTCTATTAACAATATGAATGAATTTCGTATTAAATCAAGCTCATCGTCGTAAATTTCAGGAAAGTGTCGAATAAATTCCAGTTCTAATGCTGTGAGATGTTGCAACATCGATTCTTTTTCCATCTCTGGAAGAACTTGTGCTTTGCCGTCAACAACCAGCACCAATGATAATTCTTTAAATATGGTGACATGTTCCATTGTTCATTCTAACTTTTCTCTTTCAATCATCAAGCTTGCTAGTGAAAGCTTCCAAAGCATCTTTAAATGCTGAGCGGTATTGGCATCTGTTCCTGGAAGGGCCACCCAAGCCAGGCTGGTCGAAAGGTAGAGGCCAGAAAAAACGTAGTCCCCCCGCGATCAGGACAACAGAGCCTTCTAGTACCTCAGGACAATCGCCTAATGACAGTGACATAAATCAATCACTCTCTTCCAACCTTCCTTGAGCCAGCATGGAAGCAGTAGGCCTACAGTTTGTAAATTCACTGTAATATCAATACGTAATATCAATATGTCAATGGCGCATGAATACAGATAACCCATGTCGATGCGCAATCTGCTTCAAACGGAGATGGCGATTGAATATACATATACCGTATATTGGTGTTTTTCCGTTGCATTTCCAGATTCAGTTTATTCAATGGACCAAACATATCAACCAAATAAGCAAGGAATCTAATCCATCTGTCATCATTCAGCAATGAAACAAATTCCAATTTTATTTAAAGGTCAAAAAATAATTTAAGCTTGTCTCTGAGCTCAAACACTCGCTTGGTTACGTTTCCTCTTGAAAGCCTTCGAGTATTTGAATGAAAAAGAAGTAGGCCTATACGTGATGGTCTGCATCAATGTCAGTGCACAGTTGCTTAAATAATCGAAAGTTAAGGGCTCCTTCTTAACGCTTCAAAGCTCTGGTCTAGGCCAACTTACTAGGCTTAAAAAGCTTTACAATCCTAAAACCAAATTCCCCCCTAAAAATTGCAAAATTCCTCCCTAGTGGGGAATTCCCCCCGGTTGGGAACCACTGCACTAGGCTATACAAAGGCACAACGCAAATCAATAGTAAAAAACAACAACTCTTAAAGCATAGGTGTTGGAAGGGTCATCAAAATTTTGTTTTTTTGCAAATGTTTTTTTCAACTTTCAAATGCTTTCAACGCCCAAATCAATCAAATAACTTCTCTTAAACATGATTATTTGCAGTATTTGGAGACTTTTCTTCTGCCCATTTGAATTTGAGAGTTGAAGTACCATTAACAGAAATCTTATGTAGGTCTGAAAACCCTATTAGGCAGAAATGACTGTTTTCTATCTTTACGTTTAGAGCCCAAAATGACTGCGTGGGCATGTTATGGTCATGCTGAAATTTTATATATACCGTACCAGATAAACACATACATTTATTCTTTCATTTTATGAAATAAAATCTTTGACATGATACAACAAAAAACAGGAATTGCCAGTTCTATAGTTTCACCCTTTGATGCCACCTATTCTATTTATTTCCTAACCTATTCCTTTATAGGTTAATCCTGGCTGAAATAGGCCTAACAGTAATACAATGTTAAAGAAACAAACCAATGCTGATTTTTTTTTTAAAAAGGAAAATTTATGGCAACATTTTTCTTTTTGTAGCATTAATAGCCATTACCGTACACTATTTTAATGAGTTCTCAAAACATAGGCAGTTTCTTCATTTTTGTTTTGAGATTGTTTGAACATTACTAAAAGGCAGAAATGAGGAAACGCGGAAATAAGCCGGGCGTGAAATGGCGTATTGTCTGCAGAAGTAGCGCTTTAACACCGATGTAGAAAACGCGGAAATACGATCTTGGTGTCCATATTGTTTAACATAGCGATAACTCAATGATATTTCAACATATGAAAATGTTCGGTATTGAGTTGTGGCTAAAAATCGCATTTCCGCCGTTTTCCCATTTCAATAAATTCCATTAAATTTCGAAATTTACTCCAATAACTGTGGAATTGAAACAGTCAAAGTATTTAATGACCTCACAATTGCTTCTAAACAATATCTTTCAATGATATTTCAACATAAGAAAATGTTCGGTATTGAGTTGTTGATAAAAATCGCATTTCCGCCTTTTTCCTGTTTAGGAATCCAAGATCGTATTTCCGCGTTTTCTACATCGGTGTTAAAGCGCTACTTCTGCGGACAGTACGCCATTTCACGCCCGGCTTATTTCCACATTTCCGCCTTTTAGTGTCGCCAACAATTGGGTTGGTTGGAACTTGTAACATAAGAAATATAAAAACCAAAAGTTGAGAGTTTTGTTAGCCAGCTCTTGATGTCAGCTTATAAAAGTTCGCAAAAGTGTAGGGGTTGTAATGCATGCGTTACCAGTAGGCTATACAGACAAAATTTGTTAGACTTTATATATCCTAGTTGTCAAACATTTTGATACAGTTATTCGACTAATGCTTTTAATCAATTTGATATAAAAAGGGTTAGGCCTACTGTATTAGGAATCGGTGTTATAGTTAGGTGTGTTACTATTGTTAAAAACAATTAACTAATGGTTTCACTACGTTAAATGGGATTTAGTTCAGCATTTCAGATACTGATGCAATAAAATTGATATATGATAACGCTATTTTAAGCAGTATGGTGTGTAATTGATCAATTACTGTAGCCTATTATATATTTTAAGCCATGTTCAGTTGTTCCCGGTCACTTGAGAATAAAAAGCCGCTTTTATAGTCTCAAATTTGCTGCTTTTTGCATCAGCTTGCATAACTCATCTACAATGTTTGCATGCTAAATTCCACAGGTCCCTAGTTCGGCGCTGCTCGGAAATGCTCTTTGAAAAAAAACATGCTCATAGTTAAAGATTTCCAAATTTGTTGAAAATGATTGACTTTCGAATAATAGTTAACTAGACTAAAACATAGGATAAATTACCAGTACCTACACTTGAAACAGTTGGCTAAGCCATGCTTTAAATTAGTCCTCAGTTATTAGCCCAATTCTGACAAGGCTACAGTACCTAATAAATCTATATCACTTTAAATGTAAATTTTTTTTCTCGCAAAACGTTGCTGAAGTGTTACTGCAGAATATCTAGGTTAGCTAACGGTTGGTAAACTGTTCCTTGCGTTGAGTAACAAAACAAAGGCAAGCTGGCAAAGGCTTAGTTACCGTATGTTGCCAACCAACTTTTAGCCTACTTTGTTTTTCTTTCAAAAGATCAGTGCTGCCAGACTCTCAAAACATTTTTTGATCACTCAAGCAAAAAAATAACCTAATTTATAATAAAAAACACAGGCCTTGTCAACGTGTGAACGTTGGTATAAAGACAGAGATCTGACGTAATTTAAATTCGAAACCCTCGGATCAATGTGATTTATTTTTCATTGAAATAATAATTAAGAAATTCTGTCAATCTCGGATTCTCGGTAACCGGCCGCAACTGCGTTAAAAGCCTCTACAATTATGCGAAATTACCAGGAATAGCAAATCTAGGCTTTGTCAGTCTGAGGATAAAGATTCGAAACCCAAACCAAAATGCCAAGTCAATGCATTTAAAATCATTGCGAAACAGGTTTTCTTTTAAAATTGTGTTGAAAGAACCAACTCATTGAATTTTCAAATGGCTGCTGAGTAAATTCCATATACGCAATTTCACTGGTTTTTGATGCATTTATTACCAATTGTTTTAATTTCTAAAACAGAAACGAGGTCCTCACTCATTATTAAGGCAGGTCTCGTTGCCCGATTTAGCTACGGTACTCGGAATCAGAAATTTTTTGAAATTTTAAATTTTTGTTTCTAACGACACTTCTAGCAAATGTCAACCATCTGGCAACATAAACCAGTGTTGCCAAGTACTAGTATATCCAGGACAAAAGCCAAAGTCTTTCGAAATTTGGAAAATCTGATCTATCTGATTGACCACCATCTTTGTGTAATACAGTAGCAATAGCCAATAGGTAAAGGTGAGTCCTTAGTTGAATCCAAGCATCGAGGAATGAGAAGATAAGGTTCTCATTATACTAAGCCTTCGGCACTAACGAGAGTAGGGTGGCCAATTCCTTTCTCTCGGCCGCCTTTACTTCAGCAACTACGCCCACTAAATTTATTACACCCTGGGTAGAGGTGAGCGGTGTTTTTCAACAACCAGCATAAACCAGGAGTCGAACCAGGATTGCATAATTGGAAAGCGAGCACCTTATCCGCTACGTTATCCCACCACCACCATTTGTCGAATAATAGAATTAAATTCAGGTAAACGCAAACTTTGTCAGTAGAACTCCGCAAATTTCCGTATTTGGACATTTTCTTGCTCCAACTGAATGACCTTTTTTTAATCTGGAGATAGGCTACTATATAAATACTCCAGATAAATATTAGATATTATTAATATAAGTTATAGATTATTTTTTTTACATTCATAATTCACGTCGTAATTCAGCATTCAGACTTTCAATCATTCGGATCATTATTCCGATCAGATACCGACCATTATGTTTTGACATTCGGTCGCAACATTAGCCAATTTGCATCAGGAGTTGTTTGTGAAATGCAGTCTCGCTTGACTTCAGAGTTGTAGCCTATGTCCATGCCTTCAAGTTTCACACGTTCTTCTGTTAATTCATTGTCTATCAACGATCGGAACTTACTAAAATGAAAGAATTGAGATTCCTAAGCTCCTTCTCGCCATTGAAGCAATCGTCCCGTCAGAAGCTGTCTGCTGTGACTTCTGGAACGAGGAAGCTATAAAATCAAGCGGCGCTGGTTCGACTCTCAGGGTGTGCGCTTGAGCAACGCACGTTAAGGACCGCTCTCCATTCAGCGGCATCTAATGGAGGGAATAATTCCCCGGCAACAAGACTTCAACAATCGGAAACTTCACTCTGTCAATCTCGGTGACCGGGCCTGCGTCAGTGATTCAAAGCCTCTACAAGTATGCGAAACTGCCAGGATTAAACTCTTCAAGAAGCTTTTCCAGTCCGACGATAAAGATTAAATCAATCAATATTTCTCATGACAAAAATAAAACAGAAGACCTTGCAGTTTTGTCCGTATTTGAGGATGAACTAATAAATTAGGCTATAGGCTATTGCTCCGTTAACTCAGTGGTTACCCGCTCGATTCATGATCATGCGGCGCTGGTTCGGCTCTTGGGGTGTGCGCTTGAGCAACACATTTCAGGTCTGCTCTCCATTCAGCGGCACCTAGTGAATGGATTAATTCCCCGGCAACACTGCAACAACGATGGGAAACTTCACTTTGCCACTCTCGATAACTGGCCCTGCGTCAAGAGCCTCGACAAGTAGGCCTAGGCTAAACAAAACTACCAGGAATACCCGATCAAGGCTTTGTCAGTTCGAGGATAAAGATTCCAAACCAACCAGGCTTCCTTGTTGAGAAAAATACCATCTTTTAAGAAATATGCCTTAAGGTGAACATTTTTTTTGTAGTTTTTCTTAGGTTGCATTTTGTGGAATTTCTTAAATGCTGAATTAAAGGCATACTAAAGGAAAATTTCAAACCGGAATTAAGCATTAAAATGAGTAAACTGAACATTCAAGAATACATTTCAAAAACAATTACCGAAAAAAATTTGTTTTCAATGGCGCTGGCAAGGCCCAAAGTCCAGAGTTTCATTTATTTTCATTTTTTTCAAAATGACCAAAACGTGCAAACACTGCTCGAGAATACGTCATAAAGGCCAGCAATAACAAAAGCCACGTTACCAATCTGATGTTTTGAGCAAACTGTCTGCTGTTTTGATGTTAAAATGTGCTGTTTTGATGTAAATACATACATAGCCTACAGTCAAATCGCCCGCAGCAACAATTATTGCGTGATCGGTTGATTGCTAGCCTTTATGACGTAGACTGCACAGTCGCACGCTTCGTTGCTCAGGCTCAATCTCATTTTGAAAGCTCTGACAAAAGCACGCCCACAATGGTGGTCAGACCGCAATGGGGCAAAATTTTATTGAAAATCGTTTTATGGTAGCATGTTAAACACAAAGAACGTGGAAAATCGCCAAGTCAGGTTTTTCCTTTAGTACCCCTTTAATAACAATTGTCCGCCCCGATAGCTCAGTTGGTTAAGCGCCTGAATTTAGGAAACATGAAACTACAAGATCAAGCGGTGCCGGTTCGACTCTTTGGGTGCGCTTGAACAACCCATTTTCGTCGTCGTCGTGTGAGCCTCTGGGGCCGAGGGTCTATTCTTTTACCACCCCGGATTCACGATGTTTCCGGACTACACTGGAAGGCTGCTAGAGAGCAGCCAGTCTTTGGTTTCATCATCCATGACATGCAGACCTTCCACTCCGTTAGGTGGCTTGAAGATGGAACAGTCATTGATAATGTGGTCTGCGGTCTGTTCCTCGGCACCACATTCACAGGAGGAGGAAGAGGCCATTCCCCATTGGTGCATGGTTGAGCGGAAAAGCCCGACGCCCGTACGAAGACGGTTGAGGCGCACCCATGCCTGTCTAGGTAGTGTTAGGCCGATGGGGCGTGTGTCAGCGTCGGGGATGAACGAATGGAGTCTGGTGGCGTTTGACTTCCATTCAGAACTCCATTTATGGTCCGCCCAAGTAGCCGCAGAGATGTCTTGTACATCAGCTTCGTTGATAAGAAGTTGAGCGGCTGGCACGAATGGGTGTCTTGATTTCAGTCGACGGGGGTGCTCGTTTGGGAGAGCAGAAATCTTGTGGTGGAAAAGGTGGTTAAGCTCCGGTGCCCGTCGACCGAGGGACAGAGTGGCTTCTACGCGACGAAGCTCAGCAGGTTGGATGCCAGCGAGAATGGGGAGATTGTCCAATGGTGTGAGACGCAGGCATCCGGTCACTGTGCGCAGGGCGCTGTTTATGGCAGTCTCAATGCTGTGGCAGTGAGCACTGCGGCACCAAACAGGTGCACAGTACTCTCCTGAAGAGTAGACAAGGGCTAAGGCTGCTATACGCAAAGTGTCAGCCCTCGCCCCCCAGCTAGAGCCTGCCAGGCGCTTGAGTAGCGCAGCGCGGGATGTGACTTTCTTGCGCAGTGACACCAAATGGTAGCGGTATGTGAGCGATCTGTCCAGTGTTACCCCAAGATATCTTGGTTCGAGGCAGAAGGACAGAGATTTTCCGTTGTTCTGGACGTGTAGCTCACGATCAGCTTCCCGATTGTGGAGGTGGAAAGCTGCTGCCACAGTTTTGGTTTCGCTGAGTTTCAGTCGCCAGTTCTGGAGATAGGCTGAGAGAGTTTTCATGTCCTGGCTCAAGGTGTCTTCTAGATTTTCCCACGACTTTGTGGAGTGGAGAATTGCCAGGTCGTCCGCATAAGCGTATTTTGTGGAGACCGTAGTTGGCAGGTCGTGGGTGTAGATGTTAAAAATAAGTGGGGCCAGGACCGATCCCTGTGGGATGCTGTTTTTCAGGCGTCTCATTCTGCTTCGCCATGAGCTACCGGTGGTGAGGGTGAAGCTTCGGTTCCTGACAAGTTCCATAATCATATGAACCATATGTCGGTCAGGAAGCAGGCGAAGCAGTTTGCAAGTAAGGCCGCGATGCCATACGGTGTCATAGGCAGCTGTGAGATCTAGAAAGACAGCGCCGGCCTTTTTTTGCCTCAAAGCAATCCTCGATGTCTTGGGTTAAGAGTGTGACCTGATCTACGGTGGATTTTCCGTGTCGAAACCCAGCTTGCTCTTTTGAAAGGAGCGGGTCGATGATTGGGTTGACGCGTGCATAGATCAGTCTTTCGAGGATCTTAAAAGGAACAAAGAGGAGGGATATCGGACGATAACTCCTTGGGTCCTCTGGTGGCTTGTGAGGCTTAGGGATCGCAACTACTAAAGCTCTTCTCCAGATTTTTGGGATTGTGAGGTGGTGCAGGCAGGAAGAGAGGAATCTACGTAACCAGGACTTTAGGGCATGGCCAGCATGGAGCACAAGCTCAGGGCAGATCTTATCCGGCCCTGGAGACTTGTGTGGTTTCACTAGGCGGAGGGCGGTGGCGAATTCCTCTGGAGTGAAGTCTCCAGAGATTGTTTCTTCTTGTGGTGTTTCCACTCGCCACAGGGCAGATACTTCCTTGGCAACAAGGCGGGATGCCTTGCGGTCCTTTGTCTTGTAGACCCCGTTCTGCACTAGCTGGGAAGCGATGGCATTAGCAGAAACGGGGCACTGACGAGGGGAGTTTGCTGAGCGCCCAGTGAGTTTGTTGATGATGCTCCATGCTTTGCGGCTAGAGTGTGAGAAATCGATGGTTTGGACAGCTTCGTTCCATCGTTCAAGCTTCTTTGTGTCCAGCCGCTCAAATAGTCTGGTGGCGGCCATGTTAGAAGCTGCACCACTTGTGGCGGCTAGGTATGAGCGATAGAGAGCTTCACACTCAGAGTCCCAGCATGGTGTGTAGCTGGTTCGATGGCCACGTGGTATTGTGGCCTTTTTGCCGTGGCCGTGGCCTCTGCCGAACCCATTTTAAGGACTGCTCTCTATTCAGTGGCACCTGATGAGTGGAATAATTCACAGAAAAACAACACTTTATCAATCGGAAACGTTACTCTGCCAATCTCCGTGACTGGGCTTGCGTCAGTGGTTAGTTTAAAGCCTTTCTGCAAGTGGCCTATGCGAAACTGCCAGGATTTAGCTCAAGAATTTTTCCCAGTTCGAAAATAAGGATTCCCACAATCAGTTTTTTTTTTAATATGATGTAGCCTACGTGATGTTGTGACAGATGATTTTTGTATCGTTCCGAATTTTGCCTATAGTCTGAAAGACTGAAACTGTTTGCAAATATCTTATAACCGGATAGCGATTTTGAATAAAAAATCAAATAATATTTCTCCTTGAAATGCCATAAACATAAAAAAATTACGTGGGTAGGCTACAGCATATGAGGCATTGCAATTTTATTGCAATAAATCGGCTTATTTTTCAGAAAAATAGTTTTCGTAGGAATGGGTTTGGATCAAAATTTCAAAAAAGTTAGCCTATATCAGAGGTCTTGAATATCCTGTTGTTTCTCAAAATGAGAATTAAAGTTGAATTCGAAATTAACGCCTCACCTCTTCCTTAAATATAGGCTACGCTAAACTTTTTCTTGTCATGTGGACGGCATGCAGACTAGCCTATTATTGCATTTTGTGTTGTCAATAATAGTTTTTATGTTTAAATTTTTGTGTGATATTTCGCAATATCTCAGGATGCTTGTGGGCTGCCAAAAAGTGAATGGCGGAAGTTGGCTGCGTGATGGAAAAGGTTGATCAGCACTGGGCTATATAGTCCATCGCACGAATACTACAGTATTCAAATTACCGGAGTTCATCTAGAAAGGTTAACTTTTACTTCGTAATAGCCTAAACATTGCAGACGAGGTTACATTCGCAGCAATTGAATTCAGGAAGAGTGTTCTTCTGTTAATCAACAACATATCAAAAAATATTAACAAGATATCCTACAGTCATAATTATCTGCATCACCTTCACTCAGTCCCTTGAAGTTGAAAAAGAATCAGTCATGCCCGGTAGAGTTGACAGGGAGTCCAGAGGGTAGGCTTCTTTTGAATGTTGGATAATTTTAGGGGCCGGGAACTTGAAGAAACCACCGCGTATTCTTCAGACTAATGTGTTTTTTTAGAAGTGTCGTCTTGATTTGTGAGCCCAAAGACCTCAGTGGTACCGGCCAAAATTATATTCTCAACGGCCCTGGCCTTGCGTGCCCTAACCACAAACACAACGAAAAACGCTCAACTCATGCCTTGTGTGGGACATCGATGTAAGGTTGACTGGGTTGGTTTGAGATGATAGAAAAGTTGGTTGCATCATCGACTTCAGGTGAGAGCTTATAATTGATGACATTAGTTAGATAAATTGATACTGAGCACTTTGGCAAGAAAACGTTTTTGCACTTTTATAAGCAACGCACATGATCACTGATCAGTATTTCATTTCTTCGATTACGCAAGCTCTAGAGTAGGTTACAGTAGCTTATGTTTAAAACGTTACGGTACATAAATTTTGAACCAGTAGGGCGTAGCTTACTCTTATTCAGTGGCTCTGAGCTCTGAGAGGGGGGAAGGAAGTCGGGCCAGTTTCCCTCCTAGCAAAACAATGTAAAGGAAAAACGAGTAGTTTTTTGTTTTTGCACTTTTGAGGGGGGCCCATTTTTAGTACTAAAGTAAAAATGCACCAACTAAATAATCAACAAATTTTTAAATGAAGTGCGTAGTTCCAAGTAATTCTCAATCATTGTAAATGTCACTCTCGATGCTTCTCATCAAGAACAAATCATTTTCGTGTTAAGGTAGGCGATGTTGAATAGATTCAAGACGTAAAATCTGAAGCTGAAATGATTTCTGTATCACTGAACGGTTTCGATTGTATTGATAGTGTCAACTTGAAAACTGGTGCTGTTTTAGCTAAGCGAGAACTATTTTTGCTTGACAACTGAACCTTAACTTCAAAATCTGCGTTGGCCAGGCATAGGATGTTGTATCCAACATAAGTTATCTGGGAAAGTTAAAGGTATCAGTCCAAGCACGATTAAAGAAAGTAAATCCTGTATAATTATTTTTTGTTTATGGATCATCATGATCATCTCCGCCTGCAGCAGATTGCGCATCAACATGAGTTATTTGCTTCCAAGAGTGGCGATTCTGAGCCAACTCGCCCAGTGTCGCCAAGTTGAGTACGGTCCATGATTGGATATTGTTTTGCCATCGTTTTGGTTGTCTGCCACGTTTTCTTTTTCCTTCTACTTTGCCTTCTGTGCAAACTTTGCTGATTCCGAATTGTGATCTTTTAGTGTGGCCGAACAGTTTTAAAACCTTTGATTTTATTAACTTATTGCTGCATTGGATGTAATTTTGTCATAGCTAAAAGATCATCTGTTTTCGTGTGGTCAAGTAGCCTTTTGTTGGTCATGCTTCTCATGATCTGATTTTAAAAGATAGTGAGTTCTTTCTTTATTTGAGTGTTTTGTTTACGGATGTTGTTGCTTAAATCTAGTTGGAATTCATAATGTTGCCTACAGACAGCGTTGTTCAAATGTCTTATCATTTTTGGAGTAATTGATTATTTGTAAGCTATGGTGGCATCTTTACAGTTATAGCCCAGTCAGAGGAAAAATTCTGAAAAATCTAAAGAAAGCTGTCCTATTATCTTGCAAAGAAAACTGACTTCGAGAGGGTAATCAAGGCGTGGTGCAGTCAAACCCAATGCTTTATATTACCCTTTTGCAATTGAAGCTCTAAAGACGTTTCTTAAATGCATCAAGTTGGAACCAATAAGAGCTTAATCGGAAGCTGAGTCAATGCTAAAGTAGCCTACAACTGGCAGTTTTAAATTTGTGACTGCTTTGCATTATGTGGATTACGGTCCTAAACAAGATTCACTGATGAATTTAATGAAATTAAAGGAAGATGTAATCTAAGGTCATAACGTTATTTTTGAAATGGTCATAACTTTTGTATTTTAACTTCAAACAACCTAAATTTTGGATTATATTATGCTGGTGGGTGGTTTTAACTTATAATAAAGCGAAATAAAAATATGTTGATTGGTTAGTTTGTTACGAGAAAAAACAAAAATTTTGCGAAATGTTCCATTGGTCCCACCCCTATGGGACCAATGGAACACCCGATGGGACCTATGGAACGCTATTGTATTAGAGCTAAAAGCACTGCTCATTGTCAAGCAAAATCTAGATTTTTAACAAAGCACCACGGAAAACATTCAACACCAATCGAAAAAAACGAATACACAGAAAAATAACCAAAAATGAAACCCACAAAATAAAGTCACGTGGTAAACTTGTTAGGAGTTAGGCTACTAAAAATATTAAAAACCTAAAAACTCTACCCTTCCAAATTTAAACTTTCTTACTGAAGTGCAGGCGTTTCCAAGATATCACCTTTCAAAGTGAATTCCTTATTCCGAAGTTTTCAGTAGAAACACAATGCAACGAACATTATATATTGAACAGTGTTGCCACTAACAAATTTTTGGTAATAGGGTTCACATTGAACAATAACATTTCGGCAACGACTGCATGCAGAGCTTATTTGTTCTTTCTTATTTGTTCTTTCTTAGTTTTTTACCATTTAAATGACAAATCCAGCCAGAATAATGATAGCGCCCCTTACCTATGGAACACCTATGTGAAACAGTGTTCCATAGGTCCCACATAGCCAAGATGCTTAGATAACTGGTTGTAAGTTTGAAATGATGCACTTCACTGTGCTGCATTCTTGTCTATATACTGTTTAAATAAATGGTTTCATCGGAGATTCTGCGCTAAGAGTCCTGCTTGCCCTAAACTCCTGAAGAATTCTTACAAAGTTAGACCTCAAAGGTACATTTTCAAGCTCAAAAACATAAAAAAGCGTTTGCGTTTTTCAAAACAGCCTTTTCCAGAATTTTCGAAGTTGATTTCTGCTTACATGTCAAAACGGTGTTTCCAAATATAAATATTGTTTAAAATCCACTTTTGGTTTGGGAGCAAATCTGGTGTTCCATAGGTCCCGGGGTTCCATAGGGTGCACGGTCGTTTGGTCGACAGACATTTGGTCGACAGGACGTTTGGTCGACAGGACGTTTGGTCGACAGGACGTTAGGTCGACAGAACGATTCATTTTTGGGTTAGGGTTAGGGTTAGAGTCAGGGTTAGATTAGGGTTATGGTTAGTTAACCAACCCTAACCCTAAAATAAATCGTTCTGTCGACCTAACGTCCTGTCGACCAAACGTCCTGTCGACCAAATGTCTGTCGACCAAACGTCCTGTCGACCAAATGACCGGGTACCTTCCATAGGTACCACACTTCCCCTACTCGCAAGCTAAAGTTGCAGTGGCAATTATAAATTTAAAAGGAAATGATTTTCTTTTCCTGAGGACAGAACGCTTTTATAACTCCACTTAACTAGCCGAATCATTCGAAGGAAATGTATTCTACCGACTACCGTACAATGCAAAGGATTCGATAGTTGTTGGAATTGACAAATGCATCAACAAACTCAAACATATCGTCGATGAGTTTGAAGTTCCATGAAAATTTCATCGTATGTCTGTTGTGCAGTTGCGGGCATGTGGGACAAATTTCAACCATTTGTAGGCTACAACAATGACATTTTTCAAGACTTTTTGGATGAGTTGGTACTTTTGACAGAAAGCCACACAGCAAACTTCAGCTCCAAACCAGATCAAACCACCCCATAATCTCTACACAAAGAATCATTGATTGCAACTTTCGAAAGGTTTTTCCAAATAGTTTGTTATGATTTTTTTGTGTTCCGGTAGCTACCTCCAACGGTTGCGCTTTGAGAACGTAGTTTTAGCAATTACTGAAATTTGTAAAGAATTGTTTGCGCTCCAGTAGGCCTATGACTCAAAACCGATTGAAAAGCCTAACTATACATGTTGTGCATCAATTCGCTCGCAAAATTTCATCATTTGATGGTGTGATTCGTAACTTTGCATTGCAAAAAGTCCAGAGAGAAAAGGTTGAATTAAATCAGGGATGTCCAAAGTCTGGCCGGCAGGCCAACTCCGGCCCACGAGACGTTTTTGTATGGCCGCGCCTGTTGTTGTACAATGTGTTATTTTTGGCCTGCAGACACACAAAAATCATATAAATTCAACTTGCAGTTTTCAGAAAAATTATTGTGGCTGTTGGCCAGCGAAGACTTCAAATCTGGCTCGCGTGGGAAAAAGTTTGGACACTCCTGAATTAAATGCTTGGTTGAACTATTTTCGCTGCCTGTAGGCCTATTGTGTGTTTACAAAGCTTTCTAGACAAAATAGTTAGCCTCAATGGCATTTTTGCTGCAAGTGTAATCCAGTGATTATTATGACTTTTACATTGAATAAAGTTCTTTTCATGCTGAGGAAAGTAGGCTAATTTCAGCTTAACACGAACACGCAACGCAATATTTGCTAAAAAATATTATGGGGCCCATTTTTCATATTGTTTCCCGACCAGTGCTGAATTCTCTCGGAGGCCCTGCTCTTATTACTTGCTCAGAATGCTCACATCTTTTTGATAGGAATATTTAACAAAAATAAAGATCAATGAACAGAAAACATGCAAGTATTTAGTTTCTTTTCATTTTCTTTTAACTTTTAAAGCGGACATAACAGTCGCAGCAACATTTTTTCGATTTCTTTTTTCCTGAATTGGTGTCGAATAATAACCAGGAAGCGAACTATACGATGGGATTCTATCTCCATTGCAATGATGACTGAAACTGTCAAGCAAATCGTCATCAAACATTGAAGGCAAATCATTCTCCGACTTCCATTCTTCTGTGCAATTATTGAGCGCCTCCGTTGCATTGTGGGAAAGAATATCCAAGTCTGACAACGCCATTGTGTTGCCGTCTGGAACAACATTATCGTATTTTTCTTCCAAAACTGAAAGGGAGTCTAGTTCAAAAAGGCTGTCCACAAAGCGTTCAGTTCTCATTTTGACAAACTTGCTCGGGTCCGAATGCAGATTATCAGGTGCTATATCATTGTTGATCATCGAAACAAAACTTGATGAAAAATTTCCAGAGTTTTCATGTGGTTTCGTTCTAAAATGAATACACGACAGTTAAAATGCATTGCGAATGAAGCTTTTATGTAACCCTTACTGCACCACGTTGAGCTGTAAGATACATGTTAAACTTTCAAACTAAATTTGCATCGTTGGTGCGTCATACTTTTTAAAGGTAAATCACGACAAGCATTGGCTGGTGATCGAATAAGAGAGTATTTATCCTCGAACTGAGAAAGCTTCTTTGAGAGCTTAATCCTGACAATTTCGCATATTTGAAGAGGTTTTGAACCACTGACGCTGAATTGGGAGTTGTCTTTGATATGCATCACGCAAGCTCACACCCTGAGAGTCAAACCAGCGCCACTTGATTTTGAAGTTTCTTCATTCGTGAAGTTAGGAGCTTAACCAAGTGAACTATAACGGCGGATTAGTGGCAACCACCTTTATAAAACTACAGTAGCCTACTAAATTTTTACAAATTTTTGACGAGAATTCCTTTTTTGCAAGACAAATCTTGTCTGCTCAGAAAATCGTCTAACTGCTCATTTGACAAGCGAACCGTCAAACAAGCTAAAGGTATGATGTAATTTCAGCAGTGCTCTCGGAGACCCGGTAAAACAACATTAGACCATATTATACAACAATACTTTTTGCATTTTCTTCAATTAAACTAAATGGTTGTCTCTTTCAAAATTAAGTCTTGCCGAAAAATTTTGGTGAAATGAAACTTTGTTTTGCTTTCAAATATACAACAACCTCAGTTGGATCTTCCCTAAAATGGTGAAAATTAACTGCTTTTTTCAAGAGCAAGGGTATGAGAACGTTATAACAACTTATATCGCCACTAACATTGAAAATTTTGTAATGACAATGCGCGGTCTCGATCCTTCATAGACACTTACAGTAGTTTTTATTTTAGAGATTAGTGGTTGTCGTTTTCTCTTTCATTATTTTGAAGACGTAGGCAGGATATTTCCTCAGTCGTCGGCTGTAGCTTGTCCGAGCATTAGTTTGTCAAGATGACTGGTGATGTCGGATGTGGCTTTGGAGGGCCGGTCAGTGGTGGTATAAACGTGGCCAAAAATCACATTATATGGAGGATGGGGGACGTAGTTTATTTAGCTTTTCTTTTCTCCTGAGCTCCGCAGGCCTGGTTAAATCCGTTCTTTCAACGACCTTGTGTAGTAGGGTGTCCCACTTTTAGGCGACTTTTCAGGAAAATTAGGTTCGGGTCAAATTCTGAATGGATTTTCGTCACTGATTTCAAAAATGACGTTATTTTTTTCATTATGACGTCATCTTGATGTGCCAGCTAGCGGATTTTTGCTATTTTGGCCTTATCACGAATATGGCAAGAGCTAGAGACTTGGAACTTGTGCCAAAATGACTGGAAGGGACAATTTCCTATTTGTTGTCAATACAATATGAAACGCTAACTGCAACAGAAAAGGAGTTATTTTGAAAAAAACATGTTTTTGCTCATTTTTGGACAAAAAAATGAGAAACACGGCAATTTTGCTACAATGATGCTTTTATTTTGATTGTTAAGTTGCTCCACCTTGTTTAGCAATTAAGTACAGTGGTAGTAGTAGTGGTACACACTCTTGAATGTCTCTTCCATGTAAATGAGATTTATTTTACACACGCAAAAAGCTTTTTGGAAGGCAAAGTGGAAGGCCCTAATGCATACGAAGATGGTGGTTTGATGAACATAATTAGGCTAAGAAAATATCAAAACTTAAGCCCCAACATCTGAAAATCCGACAATATTGTAAAGTTTCATGACAGCTATAGCCGCAAATCATTTAAAAGTCAAGATCTTATGGTTTTCTGAGCACAAGAAAGAAGCTAAGATTCATCTTTTCGGAGCGACCATATGTGTCTTCTTGCTATGGCAGTTCATTTAGTGATGAATGTTCCAGGAAATTTGAAACCCCTACTTTTTTATCGTCAAGAAAGGTTATCCCATGCGCGTTGAATAACAACAGCGAGTGGTTACTTAAGATTGCTGATTTTTGGGTATTGTGTTGGGCCTCAGGATATCCCTAAACTTCAACGTATGGTTTCTTTTATTGTTTGTGTTTATTTGCCAGCACTTTTAGTCATCCATCTTAAACCTTCAGCTGCTGAAGGTCCCTCAATTCAAGCCCGCAACCAGGGGGGCATAGGGGGCATTTGCCCCTCCGAAATTTTTTGAAAATTTTTTAAGCGTTTTATGCAGTATGAAATGTAGGCCCTACTATACGTCGTACACGTACAGCCATACTGTAGGGTACCCGGACATTTTGTCGAAAGGACATTTTGCCGAAAGGACATTTTGCCGAATAGACATTTTTTCGAAACTCATTTTGCCGAAAGACTAATTGCCGAAAGGACTAAATGCCGATTAGACAAATTGGCGAAATTATAGAATTCGGTAATTAGTCCTGTCGGCAAAATGAGTTTCGGCAAAATGTCCTTTCGGCAAAATGTCTTTCGGCAAAATGTCTTTCGGCAAAATGTCCTTTCGGCAAAATGTCCGTGCACGTACTGTAGAGTGTAGACTATCGAAACCGAAAGTAGGCTACGCTGGTTGGAAGCTATGCTAACAATTTTGTTCGATAAATTAGGCTGGCATCCTCATTATCTGTTTCGTTAGCGTATACATAATGTCAGCATCCATCATCACCATAAAAAGCGTTTAAAAACAACTAAATAATTCGAGATCAAAAGCAGCTGCGATAGCGTGGTGAATAAGCTACTCAGTTGGGTTTAGGCATTTGTAAATATGATTTTAAATGAATTCTTGAAAGTGAAAGGCCAGCAAGTGCGATTGATGCGGTGTCAGCAATAGAATCCCAAAAAGAGTTTTATCCAAACATTTACAAACTCTTGATAATTTTGGCTACACTTCCAGTCACAATATTACTTCTGCAGAAAGAACATTAGAAAAGTCAACTTCTTTGGGCCTACAAACATAAAAACTTGCTGAGCCAACAAAATGTTTCAGGATTGTAATTTGTAATTACCGTGTTGAGTTTATTCATATGTATCTGTTTGTTTATGTTGATGTAAATATATGTTATTGATTAATTTATGACTCCAGTCGTGCCAATGCAGTTCGTAGCCTACAGATGTTGTATTTTATTTGTAACCGACTGAACACATTACTGTGATATTGTAATTTTCTTCCTTGGGTAGTCATAGCTAAATGAGAAAAGGTTACAAAGGCTAGTTTCCTTTAATGCTGTACTAAACAAAAACGTGATTGACATAAGTTATGACCACTGAACCGTAGCATGGTAGTGCCACACATTCTATCAATGGGCGTGGACATTAACATAAAAATGTCACAATGCATCATTTTAATGTTTGTTCTTTGATAAAAATTAAATGCCCCCCCCCCCGAAAATATTTGCTGGTTGCGGGCCTGCCTCAATTGGTACTGCTTACAAGAGATTTATTACTTGCATATAAATCTATGGATGAACCAGTATTCAACGCTGTTCTGAAACATTGCTTTAAGTTTAAGTCCTCCACGCTGAAGCTCCGCCTTTTGCTGCTGATGCGGCAAGACAGAAAAGTTTTCCAAGAAACGTTGATATCGAGCAGACGCTTTTGAAGCGTAACAACTTAAGTGATTTTTTTCTCCGAAGAAAGTAAAATGGCTCCACGCAATGCATGTTTTTCATCTCCATCAGTGTTTTTGCGTATGATCAACAACAACAATCGAGGAACAGAGCGCTTTATTGGCAGACTGAAACGTGTTGTGAACGGCTTGATTCGAGATGACCAAGATGATTTGGCCAAAACAGACTTGCGCATTTGTGCTGCTTTGCACAGTATGGTGTGATAAATAATCCCATTGAACCAGTGGCGCGGGAACTATTTTTCTCTAGGGGGGGCTGAAGCTGTCGTAGTGTTGTGAGCTTCTGGGGGGCTTCGCCCCCCAGACCCCCCTTACATGGGGGGACATTTACAACTGGGCATTCGGTCTCCTCCTGTGCAAAAAAAACGACGCTAAAACACACACATTGCAAATTGTAACAAATGAAGAACGGCAAACAGCAAAGCAGCTGTTCAGGAAATTAAAATGAAAACGAACAAATTAGAAAGTTATATGAAAACGACAGTTTGTAGAAATGAGCTCTCACGCGCTTCCGAAGATTGATTTTCGCTCAGGTGTTTTCTCTATAAACTGTGTCATAAGTCTTTGACATCAACAGTGTCCAAAATGTTTTGGTGGACAAGCATCAACGCAAGATGAGTAGACCTACCGTAAGTCGTTTTTGTGTCATTGAGCTTCTCAACCACGTTTTTAGGCGTCTTAGAGCAGAAAAAGAACGTTGTGATGATGCAACCGAAACCGAGAGGCAAAAGCAGAGCTCCACGAATTTTCGCGTTTCTTTGAAAAGATTTAGTGTTTGGGGGTTTAGTTGCAATAGTATCTCAGCAACCTTTTGAACGGAGTTTGCGGTTTTTCCACTTACAACATCGCTGAGCAAAGTAGGCTAAGTTCCGTTTTTAGGCTATCTTTTCTAATGGCATTGGGTAAGCTGATCTCAGTATCAGATCTTTCCTCACCGTTTGCATAGATCAAAAGGACCTTCTCTCTGTTGGCTGCTGTAAGCAGATCCGCCTGGTCGAATCTTCGATCAAGCTCAGCTTGAACCAAATCAAGGGCTTCGATGTATTGCCGTTTCTATGCTCCTTCTCCCGCAGACGACAAAGCATCCGATTCCTCTGTGTTTCGAAATCTTGCTGGAGTTTTTCTCACTCGGGGATCCTTTGGCGTCTTTAGGTTATTGACAGACGCAAAGACGTTCGCTGCTTCCATAAGACTGGAAACGGATTCATCTTTTCTGAGATTTTTGATCCGTTCGCGGAGAGTGGTGATTGATTCCAAAGCTGAAGAAGCAAAGATCTTTGGAGCTGTCTTGCGACGGCTTCTGCTGGCTGAAAAACTTCCTCGCTGCAGGTAATAGCAAAATAAAGCCGCGTCGTACGTGCTTGTTTTATCAAGCCGAATATGTTTGCACGAGCGTTTCCTCTCATTGCACTACGCAGCGTTTCTTAACCGGGGGTGCTTGCACCCCTTGGGGGTGCTGGAATAGACTGTAGGGGGTGCTAAATGCATGCAGTATAATATCAAAAAATGACATTTTAATTTTCTGCATTTTTTTGTTATTCTGCCAGTATCAACAGTTGTCATATCAATGATTGCTGTTTCGAAGTAGCCTACATGATTTTCTGTCATTGTAGTCATCTCCCAGTCAAATACTCAAATTGATCCTGAGTAGATTGTGCGAACTTATCTGGTGGGTGTTTTGTTGTAATATTGTTGCTCACCTCTCGCTTCTAGAAACCACCATGGCAAAGTATCCAGAGTGGATACAGCAGCCTTCTTGGCAGACATGAGTGATTATAGGCTAATAGACTAAAGGAGGAGCTATGATTGACATGCAGGTGAATCAGAGTTGTGGGACAAACTTTCGTCCTTCCGCTTGCTGATTTCTGGTGTGACCAGTTGACAGCACATCCTGCATTGGCACGAGCAGCAATGGAATTGATCGTCCCATTTCCGACTAACTACCTGTGTGAAAAGGCGTTCTCCACCATGCTCCAAATCAAAACAATTGGCCGGAGACGCCTTCAACATGGGTTGCTCCACGATATGAGAGTGGCTTTGACAAACACGAAGCCTCGAATAGAGAAATTGGTCACACATAAGCAACAACAGAAATCACATTGATACATGTGTAACTAGATACCCAGCTGGGTAACTTAAATATGCTTAAGTTTGTCCATGTTCTTTTACTATTCTCGGGTTTTCCTATTTCTTTTATCACCAATGACGACAGTAGTTTTGAAGAATAAACAAAATGATCAATTTGTACTTCGCTTTCCTTTCAATAGTGCAGGCCAAAGTTTAATGGCGGCGTCGAAATTTTGACATGCTATTTGATCACTGGCGGTATATTTTGTATATTTTTGTCGCCTAACAAACGGTGCTGTTGTTTTAAGAGAGTTGATTCACTTACATATGGTTATAATTGAATTTCTGTTGGTGAATGAAAGCCAAATACCAAATCCTGAATCAACTTCGTTAAAACAACTGCTCAGTTTGTTAAACAACAAGAGGCTTCATTACAAAATATATCTCCAGCGATCTGAAGACATGTTAAAATTTCGTCCTGTACTAAACTTTTGGTCGGTACTGTAGTAGTCTTATGTCAATGATAGTTAGGGGGTGCTAGACTGGTCAGGCCTGTTTACAGGGGTGCTAAAGTCAGAAAAGGTTAAGAAACGCTGCACTACGGTATCTTCTGTCATGTCGGTCAGACTTGACAAAGCAATGTCATGTATTATTGTAATGTTCAGAAGTAGCCTACGCATGAAATGTAAATATTGCAGAATGATGTCCAATAAACGATGTACCGCCGTGTTAGTAGGGAAGGTGGCTAGCACCGCCACTGAGAGGTATAGCTCCCTGTGATTGACGACTCTTTATTGCAGATGATGAGCGCGACACGTAACAGGAACTCGATTCATCGTAGCAATTAGTGTTCGAAAAAATTTCTGAAATTATGTTATGTAGGCCTACCTTAAATTGTCAGAATTTTCTAGGGGGGGCTGAAGTAATTAATAAAAATTCCAGGGGGGAGCTGAATTTTCTCTAGGGGGGCTGCAGCCCCTTGAGCACCCCTACTTCCCGCGCCCTTGCATTGAACTGTGTTGTGTTGTTGAATGGTGGTTTTGTTTGATAGATCTTTGATCGAAATTTTCAAGGGTTTAAAGTTAGCTAGTATTAGTAATTACAACATGCATGTAAAAATCAATGCTGAGGTATATAACCAATTGAAAATACAATATGCTAGACTAACTACCACTGTACTTAGCCTAATTGTTAAACAATGTGGCGCAGCACAGCAACTTAACAATCAAAATAAAAGCGTCACAGTAGCAAAATTGCCGTGTTTCTCATATTTTTGTCCAAAATGAGAAAAAACATGTTTTTTCAAAATAACTTCATTTCTGTTGCAGTTAGCGTTTCATATTGTATTGACAACAAATAGGAAATCGTCCCTTCCAGTCATTTTGGCGCAAGTTCGGTGGCTTAGTGGTTAGTGCGCCCGCCTCTGAATCGGTAGGCATGGGTTCGATACCTTGTCGGGTCATACCAAAGACTTTTTAAAAATGGTACTGAATCTAATTTCTGCTTGGCACTGAGTAATGGAGTGGATTCGGGGAATAATGTACTCGGTTGCGCCTCTGTGCGGCTGCATTGACACTGTCTGCTTTGTAAAGCGCTGAGGAGCAACGCATTCTGCGATGGATACAGCGCTATATAAAAACTAACATTATTATTATTATTAAGTTCCAAGTCTCTAGCTCTTGCCATATTCGTGATAAGGCCAAAATAGCAAAAATCCGTTAGCTGGCACATCAAGATGACGTCATAATGAAAAAATAACGTCATTTTTGAAATCAGTGACGAAAATCCATTCAGAATTTGACCCGAACCTAATTTTCCTGAAAAGTCGCCTAAAAGTGGGACACCCTATTGTATAGGCTACTATTTAACCATACAGTAGGCTAGCAAAATGTCGCCCAACTGCGTTGTCTTTGAACACTGTAGCCTATATCCTAAAGGTTAGGCTGACTCAGTAATAGGCAGCATGTCAGCGGTTTCCTACTTTGGGAATGTGTTTTTGAACGTCTTGATCTGCCGTAGCTGATTTACATTGGGTATAGTTTCACCTTAAAAAAAACATGTTAGTTTGAAAGAAGAAAATTAATCGCAGGAGATCACGTAGCCCCAACGAATCAGCTTCAAACATGCGGTAAAGTGTATTTATACGAAAGAATGTACAAACGTCAAAGTCACGCGACATTCATAACACCGAATGTTACTGGTGAGGGAAAACCGAGCAACAGAAAAGCTTCAAGCACTGAAGAACCAATTTATTTCCATCGCTTTTCAGACGTTGATATCGTTCCCAGTCAACTAATTAGTCCTTGTTTACATTGATTCAACGTCTGCAGACGGGAAATCAATATAAAAAATGACTGATTTGCTGCTTGGGTAAGTACAGTGACCTACAACTTCACAGTGTTATTAACATGCAATTACAGGTAATGACACTGCTTCAGCATTTCAAACTCTATCGAACGATTGACATTGAAAATGAGATGCAGGTATCCTTCACACCAACGTCAAGATGCATTAGCAAGCGTTGAAACCAAAACAGTGTCACGTGTGTCGTCGCATTTCTGACAATCAATTTACGTGCAGTTCTTTGAAGAAAGGTAGTACGGTTTGTAAATACAAAAACCCAGATAGCAAAATCCATCATTTTTACATTGATTCAACGTCTACAGAAGTTGAATCAAAGTAAAAATGACGGATTTTGATGCCTGAGAACACTTGACGTTTTGAAGTACGGAAGAAAGTTTTCACAGTAAATTCATGCAATTGAGCCCTACAATAAAACTTTAAAACAATGATTAAAAAATTTGTGAAATGATATCGTACTTTAGTGCGACTAGCACAGCGTATCCTCTTTGAACAAAAATAACGCTGACCATTTCAACGCGATGTGACCAAGCATTAGAAGTATAACGCAAAACACAACTGGTTACATCATGACAAGACAAAACACGAGTTTTTTGCATTTTGTTAGGTCGGATGAATATTTGTCATGCGTAGCAAGCACTACCTCAAGAACTTTTTAGGGTGTTGCGGAGGAGTTGGTTGCAAGTGCTTGTTGTAACTGGACGGTGAGTTAGAACCGGCTCTGAGCGGTTCCAACCGGTTTGAACCGTTCATTGCGGTCTCGATTGAGCTCAGATTTGGTACACTAACAAATTGTGAGGAAAATCGAGGAGGGGCTGACGTGCTATTGCCCCCTTTACTTTTCTAAAAAAAACAAAAAAATCAATAAAATCGTCATCAAATTATCAAAATAACTCGGTCAAGTAAACTCAACAATCTGTCACTAAATTAGATCAATGTCGGGAAATGTTTGAGCAACATAAAAGTAGCATTCTAAGCTTAGTGCACAAAAGACGACAAAACGAAAATAACAGCAATTTCATTTATTCAATTGCGATAGAACGGGTCACATTGTTTCAATTTAGTCATAATTTTTAAATGATGACAAAAAGTCACTTATCTAACCTTATTAACCTTGTTTCTGGGATTTAGAACTCCAACGTTGGGTGAAGATGAAAAGACTTTGTTGAAGTTCGTTTCACGATTGACCAACTCCATTTGGAAGAATTTCTTGTCGTCCTGGATAAAATCAATGAAGCAAATAAACCAGGTCAACGGTACCTGAGTCCGTCAACGTGTTAGCAAGTTGACATTGATCATTCACATTCTTATTGCTCAAGTAGCCTATCAAGGCATGTACGCCAGACAAAAGTTAGATGTTTCAAAAATTATTACTTCAGAATACGTTTAGCTACGCTAGTGCTTGATCAAAATGCACGAGGCAAAATATTTCACTTTTTTGCATTGAACAAGTGTAATCGGCCGATTACATAATGTGATCAAAACAATATGGAAAATATTATTTGACACATAAAAAAAGTTAAATTTTTCAGCTTGAAATCAAGCAATGCATAACAACACTTCGTTCTGAAAACTTGTAAAGACTTGATGAGACTCACCACGAGTTTTTGGATCTGTTCCTCTCTGTCCCTCACCAAAGATTTGAGTTGATTGATAACATCCAAGTCTTCGGGTCGGCTCTCTCTTCGTTCATACATTTCATTTGCCTCCTCTAGACTGTGCAACACAAAGGCGGCTGTTAGAGTTATTCCAGACAGCAAATCAGTCGATTTTTACTTTGATTCAACGTCTGCAGACGTTGAATCAATGTAAAAAACGACTGACTTGCTGTTTGGGACGACATGGTTTGCACATTAAACAACAATTCTCAACAGCAGGTTTAAATATGTTTGTTTTTGATGCTGTACATTTTCAAGATTGTGAGCTGACATTGTATGGAAAACATTAAGATAACAAGATAAAACTACAAACAACACCTCAATTAATTCGACTGCTGCCGGAGCACTACTTTTGTACTTTCACTTTTCAATCATATTTTACTAATTGAATTTTTCTTGTGCACAAAAAGCAAAAATATACTAGAAAAATTGATCGCTACCACCAAAAACGTAAACAATTTATTAAATTTAAAGCAGTAAAAATAGCTGCCAAACTTTTTTTAAAACTGTTTCAAATTAAACTTTCAAGCTAAACAGGCATTTCACAAAAATTTCTGTAAGCAAAACACAAGCTACAATTTTTGATCAGGCAAATATAAAAAGAATGCTTACGCGATTTGTAGAGATGATATTTTGTCCTTGAGAGCTTCAGTGGCTTTATTGAATTCGTAAACCATGCCATGCTTGCGTCGGATGAAATCCGCTTCGTATTTATCCTGTTTAGACTGAAATTTTCTAGTCATTTCTTCTTCTCTATGACGTAATTCGACGTTGGCCTCGCTTCGAATACGAAGTATTTCTTGACCTGAGCAATAGAAAGTCGTAAACTACTAAATGTGTTTGAGCTTCCTGAAAGCCGTCTGTGAGATGGGATTAACTAAAAACAGCTATTTTTGTGCTTTTCTTCACCCACCATAAATATTTTGTACAGTCTGTGTCACGCAATACCACAATTGGGAACGTGATCTTCCCACACGACAGCCTCATATTCTACTGTATTTGAACAGCCTCTTACTCAAAATGTTGGTGACAGTGAATGTTCCTGCGTACATTGTGTCAAACAGTTTGTGCCAAACACCTTGTGCTAAACACATTGTGCCAAACACATTGTGCCAAACACATTGTGCCGAAACACATTGTGCCAAACACATTGTGCCAAACACATTGTACCAAACACATTGTGCGAAAAAACTTTCAGTATTTTCATTCAGAACATTTCTAGAGATTGTGAAGATTAGAAATACAGTTCGCACTTTCAGAGCCTGGAAAGCTATTGTGATCAAAAGATGTGTTTAATCTTAGAAAATAAAGAATTAAGTATCCTTAAAATATAAATGACATCAACATCGTTCTAACATCACTTTACAAATTACTGACGAAAATTTTAGGCAAAAATTGAGATGGGATAAGGTATTAAGAACGAATTACCTTTCTTATCCAACTCTCTGTTTAGTGCGGACAACATCTCATTCTGTTCTGTGACTTTGTCTCTAAGTTTATTCATCTCTGAAGTTGAGAGCCTCAAATCAGTTTCGAAGTCACATAACTGAAAAAAGCATTGATTAAATGATTAACTCAAGCTTAGAAACAAATATCCATTTAACGTCTATTTCACGTCGAATCGATGCAAAAGCATAACCAGTTACCACGTTGCTGGTTGGAATACGATAAGTTAGAAAGTGACTCGTGTGTAAAAGTTGTTGAAACCAAGGTCAGAAATGCACGAGCTACCCAGCTAGTAAATCACTCCATTTTACATTGATTCAACGTCTGAAGACGCTAATTTACATTAAAAAAGGACTGATTTGCTTGCTGGTTAGGATATGTTTGACCACTGAAATAATACAATACGATTTTTCTGCAGAAAAGTACAAAGTTAAACTAAATAACTAAAAAAAAATGTATTAATGCGACATTGCAAAAATCGTTCTAGTTTCAAAGTTTTCAAATTAATTTATTGTCAGTCAACAGCCAATAGATGCTTCTTGATAAGAATGGGGAAATAAAAGGCTTAACGAACAAAAAATAGTTTCATTCATTGTTTTCGATTCTCTATTATACTAAGTATAAACACTGAAAGCCGTTTATTCAACTCTCAAGGACATTCAAGGGCTTAAGAAAAAAACGACAGTTTTCTGAGAGACGACTATATCCTATGTCTCTATGATGTTTCGTCCTCAATAGCCTACTATGTTTATTTTAAAAACTGAATTAAAAGTCTATTTAATTTTCAACCTGTGCTTTTGATACAACTTACTTTCTGATTGAGTCGCTCTTCGTTTCTCCGCTTCACCTCCTGTGATTGGTCCAATTCTTGTTTCGCTGCAGCGAGTTGACCTTCGTAGTGCCGGGTCATCTCCTCAACACTAGCAGCCTGCTGGTGGGATAACTCACTGCGAAGTTCCTCTGTAAAGAAATCGAAACTTCAAGTTTCCAGCGGCAAAATTTAAACTAATGTTGATCGTTGATCGGACGTTAAACGTAGGAGCAATTACGTTGAGCGATTACACTGAATGACGTACCCATCATGACGTGCAATCGCTGGCAACTAGACAACAGACACAGCTTTAAACTATGTACATCTAGACTTTATCCATCTCGACACAATAAAGTACAATGTAATTACAATTACAGATGCAATATAATAGACAGCCTTGAGTAGCAAAAGACTGTTTATTCACTGGCTAAGATTTTAGGAAGGACACAACCGCCTGCTCTCGAGCAACTACGACGTCCTTTAAGGGCGTTATGCAGGTGATTTCACTACTTGGCCACGTACTTTTCAGAGTCACAGTGAATACTTACCAAGGTCTTGTTCAAATTCCGCCTCCTTTCTTTCCATTTCTTCTTGTTTTTCACGCTTCATCTTGTCTTTGACACCTTCCAGCGATATTTGTTGTGCCCGCATTTGGGAGTGCATCGCTTCTCTGAAAATGATGACGTCATAATGACAATATTACTTTCTATAAAAAAAAATGCTCAAAATTCAATCAACATCATACAGAGGCACACTGTTGCGAAATGCACATTCGCGATCAAAAATTATCAAAGAATAGGCTTTCTCATTCGAAACGTCTCGTGAAATACCAAGAGTAGCTTCCAAATTTCCTCAACAATTTGACAATCGAGCTGTTTCACAAAGTTACAATTTCTCTGCGCAATTGTGACGTGCGCAGAGTACAAACCTGTGTTTTGAGTGCAGTTGGTTCTCAAGGGATTTCAGCTCCTCTTCTTTGCGTTGTTCCATCGCCACTAGCGCCATCTCGTGGGACTCTTTTAAGTGTTTTATCTGAAAATCAATAAATTCTTATCAACCTTTCATTCCACAATGATTAGTACGAGAAAAGATGCAAAAAACTTGGAACTATCATATCATAAACTTGGAACTATCATATGATTTATCGTTGTCGTGATTAGAGGTTAGGAATCACATGATTAGAGGTCACACAAACGACAGATGCTTCAACATCGAAAAAATTCTTTACAAACAATGCAATTGTTAGAGATTTGCAACAATGAACCAGTTTCTAAGATTTTATAATTATTTTTCCAGGGAAATCTTTAGCGCAGTATCGCAGCACGAAAACCCAGCAACAGGATGATGAGAACAGTAGCAAAATTAAGGTTGCTTCTCAAAAAACAAATATGAAGCTTTGGCATGACAGCGCTGCATAAATCCACAATCGCTGTCGCAAGGTTGTTAAAAATTCAAAAGTTTTCACTAAAGTTTTTACTTTCATCGTGTATTCGTTTTCCGCCTGTATTGCTTCGTGTCGTAATCTCCGCTCCGTTTCCGTCAAATCGGATCGATCCGCTTCTAACTTCCGCTCAAAATCCCGACGTTCCATTTCGAATGAGTTTCTCATTTCCGACATCTGCAACAAACAAGATTTGAATACTTGTTCAAAACGTCACGCAACGTCAACGAAACAAAACGTAAAATTTTAAGTTAAACAAACCGTACTCCAAAAACATGAGTTTCTGAACTGTTTCTCCACTGTTCGATAACCAAGCATAACTTAATCCACTGTTCGATAACCAAGCATAACTTAATCCACTGTTCGATAACCAAGCATAACTGAATCATAACCAACTTGATTAGTTAGCATCTTGATCTGCTCCTCCCAGCCGACTTTGGATGCTTCTATCTCGCGAGTCTTCATCACATCAAGATCATGGAGCACATTGCGGCGATCTTCAGCATGTTGCTCGGTCAACCGCATCCGAAGCTCCTCCAGCTTGGCTCTGCGGAACGAAGGAGGATTGGTGTAAGGATTTTTGTGCAAAGTTGAGGTAATTCGATTAAAAGTATAATACTCACATCACAACTAAAAAAGCTTGGGGAGAAAATACATCATCGAAAATACCAAGTTATCAAAGCGATTTAAATTTTTACGTCTCTCCAATTTGGCATTAAATTTCATAACTTTTTTTAAAACTATAGAAAAAGCTTTTCGAATAAAATTTAAGTCGTTGTTGGTTTCATACACAGCTCAAAAACTCACAAGTAACTAAAAGGCACGTTTGATTTTCGAAAATACCTCATTTCTTCCTCCCACTTTCTGTCTGCATCCTTCATGGCCTTCTCTATTGCCACCTGATGTTCAGTGTTCAGTTTGTGAACAAGTTGTTGGTGGGAATTTGTTTCCTGAGTCAGTTCTCCTCTGAGAAACAAGATTGAAGCGTTTTTAGTGAGCTAAGAAGAAAAAGAAGTAGAGCTAACAAAAACATCCCAGACAGCAAAATCGGTCATTGATTTAACGTCGCCAGCCGACGTTGAATCAATGTAATAATAACGTATTTTACTGTCTGTAATGTACGTAATAATGGCGTATGTAGTAATGACTGTAATGTATGTAATAATCAATGTAATAATGACGTATTTTATTGGGAGTCGCTTCACAGTGATTTAACCTTTGCGCATGTTGAATCAACCATTGTAAAAAGGACATGTTTATTGGCTAGGTTTGCATTTGGGAATTACCCAATCAATGTTGTCATCACAACGATGTTGAAAAACGTTGAAAAATTGATCTTCAGAGTTAGAAGTTACGACTTCACAGCAATTAATTAGAAGTGCATTAGTGGCCTTTCGACCCAGGATATCACAGCAAACAAAACATTTTTTTACATTGATTTAGTATGTTTAAACGTTAAATCAATGGAAAAATAACCAGTTTTGCAAGCTAGGATGTAGGACTTTCTGCAAGATAGTCTTTAACAACATTGATTTTTTTTAAATCAAGAATTTCCAGGAAGCAATTTCTAGAAGGACCTAAAAGCTTGTGCTTGAAATAAAAATTTATTTAATAAGCTACAAAAGCACCATGTTGTAAAAATGTAAATCAACATGAAAATGATATACTGCAGAATTGAAGTTATCGTTGCGTTAAAATTCACAGATGCTTAGTTCAGATAATACACACACCACCACTTAAGAAATACCGATACGCCTATGAGAACAGCTCATATGACAAACACTCAGAATACACCACATTATTTTTAATGTCCAAAAATGTATTTTTTAGGCGATGTGTTCTAGTTTATATCAAATTTTTAATCTTGCTTATAAACATTGAGTTTATATTTCCATGAGTGTATGTTATTCTTTTGGCTACGTTGAATGATTTAATCTGGACGTCACTTGGACGTGATCGTACGTTTAGAAAACGTAAAGCGAACCAAAGTGTTCTCAACGCAAGCAACAGCAAAACAGCAGTGGAACCCTCGAAGTCTACTTGACACACAACTGGAGTTTCACACCGCAAGCTATTCCCAAATATATCAATATGCTACTGCGTTGTTTGTTCGATGTTATGGAACGTTGTAGTAATGTTATCGTAGATTTTGTATCCAGATTCTAGAAACTTTCCCGTTGCAGTCTAATATAACTCAATAACAAGACCAACTATGAGACTAACTAAACAATTTTTTCTGTTTGTATGTTAAATAAACGTAAATGAACGATGGATTGTAACAAAAAATAATAGCGTTGAAAGATCGGTGAAGCACAAAAGCAAAAAGTACACATCTTGATGCTCAGTGAACCATGACGCAAATTAAAATCACATACAATGACGTCACCAGATGTCCCTATTCTAAATCAAGTATTTTGATTCGACCACTGAACATAGATTTGACAGCAGAGTAGCAGAAGGCTGGAAATATGATACAACTCACAAATAACCGGTTGACTGTGAATGAATGGATCAAGAAAACAATGCCAGATTGTGTTATTCTAGTCTTGTCGATCTTGCTCACAATACAATACCGTATGCCAGTATATCTTTTTTACAAGAAACGAATTGTATTTTTTTCTTTTTCACAATCTACCTCTAGCAAGAAGTTGAACTTGTGGCAAATCGAAAAATCCTTCAGAAAGACCCTTAATGCTACATACCAGAGTTGCTTGGGTTGCTGGCTGCTAGAAGCTTGAAGGGAGGGTACAAATAACTTATTGTGGCATACCCGGAAGTGAATTGCGAGAGTTTATTTATTTTTCAATTACCCGACCTGTGTGTTTATTGTTGTATAAAACCAAGCCACGTATAAAACATACTGATTCAAATCATAGTCTGAAGAAAGCGTTTTGTCAAAAACAATCCCACACTTTATGATCGGGTATTACGGAGCTGAAGTCGCCGCCGCAGTTGAGAACAGGAACATTAATTGTTTTTGTCTCATCAGTCATCAGCCTTTCCGCTAGTACAATTATCAAATTTTTCTATTACTACATCAACTGTTTTAAGGTGTGTGATGCTTACTGCTTGCGGTATGTCTGGAATTCGGTCGCAAATAAAAATTTAAATTAAAGCAAAAAATACCTCAGTTCAACAATTGTTGCTTCTGACGTTCTGCATTTCGTTTCATTGGCCATGACGTCATTTTCGAGTTCACTGATGCGTGACTTCAAAGCATTGATGTGAGTACTGGCGTCGCCCAAGCCACTTTCGTGCTGCTCAATCAATGAAGATAACCTGTTGACCTAAGATGAAGAAAACAGCCAATTATGTTTTTAAATATTTA
The DNA here is from genome assembly GCF_918807975.1 of Aplidium turbinatum. NCBI lineage: Eukaryota > Metazoa > Chordata > Ascidiacea > Aplousobranchia > Polyclinidae > Aplidium > Aplidium turbinatum. The sequence continues at coordinate 18,273,693 of NC_137484.1, read as the reverse complement.
AACAACAAACAAAAAAGCAAACGGCGGAAAATTACACCGCTCATCTTTGTAGAACACGATGCGTAACGCTCTAACTTGTGAAGACAGACGTTAAACTTGGCTGCTGTCTGCTGGAGTCTTCATCAAAATTAGGCTCTGCATACACGAAATCTTTTCATACAAAAAAAATTCATCCATAAAACAACAACCCAAAACTGCATATTTTGCTCATGCTTTCAACTTATTTACAACAAACTATTTGCTTCATTCTTTATTTTTCTTATGTTCCAACATCCAACGTGTCCTATCAATAGCATTCTGTGAATCACAGATAAATTGGATGCAAATGTCAAGTTAGAATATGCTGAAATCAAGCTCATTGAAATAAAAACTCACTTTTAACATCCCCATCACTTGTTTCAATCGAAAAAAAATACACAGCAGCAAATACAAAAGTTGAACTTCTTTTTTTTAGTTTTGGAAACAAAATATCACTTAACCTATGATTGAATTTCTGCACGAGGATTAAAAGGATTGAATTGAGACAGAAAATTAAGAGAATCAAACCAAAAACCGGGATAGGACATTCATTGAAGCGATGCATATTTCTCAAATGCGTCAATCTGTCAACTACGCCCATGATAAAAATCAACAAATTCATATTCACTTCTCGTTTGGGAAACACTTTTTCGTTAAAAAATTCTACAATTTTTGTTCGATCTTAAGCCAAAAATATTAAATGGCTGTCTAAATGATGATGTCTAAATGCAAAGAAATATATAGCTTTGCAAAACAAACTTATTGGTTTACTCGATTACCGGTAATAAAATTATTTGCGTTACATTGAATCAACATCTTTAGACGTTTAGTGCTGTGCAACAAATTGTTTTTTTGGCTGAGTGCAGACTGTGCAATACAATGGTAATGAAATACCGCATTGCCTTGTGCTACATTTCAAGTGATTAGTAACAGTACGCAGGGTTAACTGGCAGTTGAAGTGTCTAAATTACTAATGGGTTAGCTCATAAATGACAAAGTTGCTATTTTTAAAATGACATGCCGATGGTGTATTTGGAGAATCAAGTTCACTGATAATAATGCGCAGTTTGTTTGAGTTGAAATTGAAACACAACACAAAATGAAAACAATCTTTGAAACGGAAATTTGTTTTCGCCACAAGGCAGTCTTGCGGCTTAAACAAATTTAATAACCCTGTATCGGTGACAAGAACAATATGACCTTTTGTGTTTTTAAACTTTCTGGCATCGAAAAATTCTGAAGAAACCAGCTCTGAAAAATTCTTTATCAGCACCAAAGAATTTCTCCGCGATGGCTTTTATTTTTTATCTATCAAAACTACACAAAACATAAAAAACTGACAAGAAAATGTTGTCAAGCAACGTAATTTTATGGGAAGACTGAAGATTCTTTTGGTGCAAAAACTATTTTCAAAATTGAAACGAAGTAGAAAAATTAGTACTTTTCAATTTGGTCTCAGCTAGTAAAGTTCGTCCTCAACGTCTGCAAACGTTGAATCAACGTAAAATGACAAATTTTGCTTGCATGCCTGTTGCTAATGCTAGAACAGATAGCTTTTTACGCATAAGTTCAACGTCTAAATCAATGCAAAAAATAAATAGTTCTGATTGGTTGGAAAGTGCATCCGATGAGAAACTCACTTCATTTTGAGCGTTCTTGAGAGTGCGCCTGACTGCATCATTTTCACCTTCCAATTTGGCGATAGCGGCCGCTTTGTCCGCCTCGAACTGGGTGGTTTCACGGAGAATACGATCCTGCATCTCTTGCAGAAGTTTGTCCATTGCTTCCTGAGTCTGAAAAAGATTCGTCTTTGTTGTAAGGATTTACTACAAATTGCTCTTTAAGTACCGTAATGAAAAGTTGGAATATTTATCAGAATTAGCAATCATTGCAACTTTCATCAGGTGAACATTGCAATGATTGCTAAAGAATTGCTCTTTTAAAGTAATCTTAACAGTGTGCCGGTATTGGTCTACTGACTATATACCTTTAAGTAAAAATATGATCCCATCTATCACTGACTGAAGGTAATTTGAGACATGATAGCCGTTCTAGAATGCAACATGGCGAACGATGTAATTCCTTTTCGGCTAATTACATTGTAAGTTGTTTCTTTTAATTTTTACACATATTTACTTAATATGGTATTCGTTCCTTTCTCAAAGATGGTTTTCTGAGGAAAAAAAGGTCAAGAACAGCAACAACATTAACGTGACAGAAAAAGGCCACACCACTAATTGACTAAGAACGCAAGCATGTCAAAAACAAGTTGAAATCACATAAAACAAAGCGACCTGTTTCAAGTGTTTTGTGACTGTGCTGTCGATAAGCTCAAGTTACAAAACCTGTTTTTTTGCATTGATTTAACATCTGCCCACGTTACTAGGTTGGATTTTGCGAGCAAGGGCCTTGGGAAAAGCAACACAGACTTGATAAATTTTCAACAACTATTGATTGACAGTTTTGATACCAATACAATCTGACCATGTTTTCGTGAATCTATCTTGTTATTACAATTTGGGTAGAGAGGTAACTCTTTTAAACCATAAACAGACATAACTCAGCAACAACACTACATTTAACATTATAAAAACAAAAAGCAAACGTTTTCGGCTAGTCTGTGTAATTTTCATTTTCAGTTATCATTTTGTGTGAGCGAGGCAGTTTCTCAAATGTTTAGATTTGACCATATTTTTGCTGTGATACTATATGATTCTTTAGCATTTCTTTTAAAAATGTATTTTTCTTATAGGGTTGAAAAGGGCTATATGACTAGCCGAAAACGTTCGCTTTTTGTTTTTTGTTTTTATAATGTTAAATGTAGTGTTGTTGCTGAGTTATGTCTGTCTATCTTGTTATATACTTAAAAGTTTCACAGAATTGCTCGGGTCAATCAGTAAAGAGAGAATTAACCTAGCTAGCAAAATATGTGCTTTTCACATTGATTCAACGTCTACAGACCTTGAATCAAAGTAAAAATAACGGATTTTGCTAGCTAATAATCAACAACGTAGGAGAAAGCAACCCACCATAAAAATAACTTTCAAAGTGATACACAAAACCGGTAGTCATTAAATGCCTGAAAGATTTTGGTAAGGCTAAAGTCAAGCGTAACCGTTTATAACGTTATTTAAAAACGATAGTTGAACAGAATATGACACTGGAGTGGAAGGAACAATGGAGCAGTTTAGATTGTTGTCTGATTTTCAAGTGGCTTGGAAACTTCTTTAACTTATCCATCTGCGGTAAATTAATCCCACGCCAACCAAATGAAGAACCCTAATTATGTCCGTGTCACGTTTGTGCAACTGCATTTGACAGTGAGCAACTCAGGATTGCTGCAATCGCCGCAAGGAAAATCAAGTCTCCACAACTATGAGGTAAAAAATTATGTTGAGCCCGACCCAGACAACAAAATCCGTCGTTTTTACATTGATTCAACGTCTGCAGACGTTGCATGAATGTAAAAATAACGGACTTTGATGTATGGGGAGTAAGGGTGATTCAGAAATTGATTTTTTTTTTTAATTCAATGGGCACCCTCTTGTATCGTGTCAATACCTGAAAAAATAATCCTGTCAAATTTTTAGGGCAATCGAAAGCATTTTTAAGGTTGCTACCGACTTTGAAAGCTGCACATAATACACAAATGGGTCATTCCCTGTCAACTCAACAGGGTGTGCAAGCTCGACCCTCTTAGATTTTCTTGAAATTTACACTAAAGTTTCATATTAATGTATAATGCAACACAAAAAAAATTTCAGCTCATTATCTCAAGACCTTTAGAAATTACAGCCCTTCAAAAGTCACCAAGGTCACTCAAAATGTGTTCGCATGTACAATTGTACATTTTCCTCCATGTTTGGGTCTTCATAACTTTTAATCTAAAGCATTTACAAAGCTGAAATTTGGTAGTCTGAAGAAGCAGCCCTAGTTTTCATATCTACTACCAAAATTGCTAATTTCCAATTAGTTTTAGATATAGAACTTTTCAAAAATTGAAATTTTTTACATTTGAAAATTTTTTATCAATTTTTGATGTCCGCTATCTCCCAAACCAATAATCACAGAACTACCATTTTGCATATCATTAATCTATACTAGTTAATAATTAACCCCTATGAGACTGACACCAAACAAATGTAAAATTATTGAAGTTTGGAGGGTGTAAAGATGGTTTGGGCTTCATCTGTAATTTCTAGGGCTGTAATTTCTAAATTAATTTCTAAAGTAATTATCTGTAATTTCAAGGGCTGTAATTTCTAAACGTCTTGAGATAATGAGCTGAAATTTTTTTTTGTGTTCATTATACATCAATATGAAACTTTAGTGTAAATTTCAAGAAAATCTAAGAGGGTCGAGCTTGCACACCCTGTTGAGTTGACAGGGAATGACCCATTTGTGTATTATGTGCAGCTTTCAAAGTCGGTAGCAACCTTAAAAATGCTTTCGATTGCCCTAAAAATTTGACAGGATTATTTTTTCAGGTATTGACACGATACAAGAGGGTGCCCCATTGAATTAAAAAAAATCACTTTCTGAATCACCCTAATGGGGAGTCATTCTCGCAAAAAGGGGGGAAACGTTGTCAAAACAAAAATATGCAACAGAGAAGCAAGAAAAATCTTTTCAAAAGGTATCTTCAGCGTGCCATCCCCGACAACGTAGCAATCACTCGAAGGCACAAATCCAGTCAAACTGCCAATTTGCCAGATTTTTACGATTAGATCGCAATTTCATGGCGAAAAAACAGAAATAATTCAACATAGTGTACCCAGATCACACACCGCCAATATATTGCTTTGAAATATTGTACATGATGTGATTTTTAAAGATCAAGATTCAAGGTCTTCTAGCTTAATCCTATTTAAAGTCATCGCAGAACAAGTACAAGAGTCTATAATGAGGGAGTTTGTTATGCAAAAAACAAGATTTAGACCAACAGCAAAGTGACATAAAATAATGTTCCTACAAAATTGTTTCTCTGTAGTTTGGAATAAGACTTCAAACGCTAAGAGGCGATGAAACACAAGCAAAACTTAAAATCTGCTCTAAACTTAAAAAAACAACAACGTGTTAACATCCAGTCAGCCCCACCCCTTTTAACCTCCTAAATGGTGCATCAAACATTCTTCGAACGACGTTTCGCGTTACGAATGTGTCTGCGGGCGATGGCAGAACAGAAATAAACAGCTAAACTTTTCGCCAATGCGACAAGGCACCCAAACATTTAACAATAAGGTCATTGTACGAAAGAAGTCTTATAGTCAACCATCCAAAACATGAACTTGTATACGATAAGGATCAACGCTATTCCAGTTCGCAAATCAGTCCTTTTTTACAATGGTTCAACGTCTGGCAGACGTTGAACCAATGTAAAAAAGGACTGATTTGCTGGCTGGCCTGTCACAACCCATGGTCAGTAACATTTACGTCCAAATACGAAATTGTATGGAAAGGCGTTTGTGTGTGACTGACAGTAATCGGAAGAGTTAAATAAACTATGTGTAAATGGATTGCTGAAAAGTTTGTGCTTTCAACAGAGAACGCAATATCGTTGAAAACGCTTGAAGCTTTCACAATGCAGATATGCATGATAACATTTTAGAAATTATATGGCAAAATTAGAATTTTGACTTCAGAAGTAGGCTACAATATATATATAAAATAAAAAAAAGTACAACATATATTAAAAAATCGTGAAAGTGATATACAGGAGCTTTGCTACGTTTCTTTACGGCAAAAGTTTACTGGTTAGGAAAAAGATAAAAATACTGTAGTACCAGCGCATTACAAAGAAATTGAAAGTGCTTTTAAACTGCACTTTAAAATTCTTTGTTATTGCTTTTCGCTCAACGCAATATACGTTTATGTTCATTCAAACGAAGCAGCCAAGTGCACAACCTTATCGGTAACTAGAATGTGATCGATAAATAATTGATCCCCAGCAACACATGCAGCGTGCCAAACGACTTGCTTGATCTTTTGATCAAAAAATTAAAATTCCAGACATCATGAAACTATTTGTTACGCGCGTATGGTTAATTATTACGTTTGGTTTGCAGCATATCGGCCAATCTTTGCGAGCAGGAACAGAACTGTGCCAGCTTCTAAAATGTAAACCAACCGATTACGATCATTATATTTTACCATGGAGATTGGAGATTCACACCTTCTCAGAAGTTTTGGTCGCTTTTTGAGTATTTTTTTTGGGCTCTAAAAACGATTCTTCTTTAATCCGCACACTTTTTATTTAACAAAAAAGTTTACCGGAAGTCAAAAGCAGATGTCTGTAAGTGTAGCCTGCACATTAGACCAGTGGTTCTCAAACCGTGGTACGCAAAAGTCTTGTAGGTGATACGTAAGCAACCCATTGAAGTGAACAAGAGTTAAGGTAAAAATAATAAAATTTGCGAAAACTTTTAGATTTCGCAATGTGCATATCATATTTGCTTTGTTTCGGAGGGGGAGGGGTTCAAGCATTTATGATGCAACTGAAGTTCTCGGCTATGAAAAAATAAAAACAATTAAATTCATGCTATTACAACCATTTGATGTATTGAAAATATTGTTTTGAGCTCACTTCGTTTTTCATGGATTCAATCTCCGACTGATGGGTTCTTGTGACTCCGTCCATTTCTCTCTCAAATTGCTGTCTCAGGGTTTCCGTTTCGTCTTCGTGGGAAACCTTTATTTCCTCTAAATCGTGTTTGAATTGCTTGTGCAGCGACAACTTCTCATCATTTAATGTTTCAATTTTCTAAAAATAACAGTAGTCAACCGATCAAAACTACCAAGAGATGATCTTATTTTCAACTTGTAAAGGGTGTTCATAGCCGAGTTAACTGCACACAGGCAAGATTTATTAAAGCTGTTTTTTGTGCAATTTTAAACATATATATATCGGCACTGTTACATCTAATCTATTATAAACAAACCCACTCGCGCAATCTCAATAAAATTACATTTTGTTGATGTGACGCTGTTTGACGGTTCTTCAACATCAAATTATGTAAAATCAATCAACTAAAGTAATTGTGAAGTAGATACCTTTCCCATAATTTGAAGTTGCTGAAGAAGTTGCCTGTTTTCATCAGACTGGGAGTTTTCAAGGGTAATTTTATCCGACTCAAGATCTTGTAATCTCTTCTTGAGCTCCTTCATCTGTACTTCCAGATCGCGAATGCTTTCCTCCTGCGTGAATTTGATTGCTTCCAACGTTCCAATAATGCCTAAGACAAAGTCAGTTTATTTTGAAACGAGCGGAAATGAGAACAAAATCGATACCAAATGTGCTGCATAAGTACCGTAATCAATATTTGGTGTAAACAGCCAGGGGAGTTGGCATTTCTGTTTTGCTACATAAAAAACACTGTTGATGGATAAGTAAGAAGCCACACAAAAGACGCTATGCAAATGCTGTAAAGTAATACAGTATGCGAAAAAGTCACGAACAATAATAACGCAAATTGTGTGCAAAGAATTCTCAATAAAAGTAGCAATGGCAGTTAGTAAGCAGCCTATGCTGTGGTACGCATTAGTTTATTGAAACAGTTTTGCTTTTAAGTCTATAGAAAAACTCTTTTATCCAAGGAAAGGTGTGTGCATTGTGCACTTGAAATAACAAACCATCATTCCAATACCAGATTTTCAGCTCACCCAAATCCAACTAGTTTTTGGAATCTTTATACCAGTACGGTATATACATTAAGTATGCAAGTAATTGCAACAACAGGTCGATGATTTTCACTTCACGAATTTATCGTTTGTACGCTCATGTGTGTAGTGACCACAATCCCCCACACATATCAGAAACATTTCATGTTTAATTCAAAGTTAGACAGATAAAATTTTGGTTAATTGTACTTGATTTTCTTAAAACATCAGCAGCTTGTGACTCCACTCTTGAATTGGCCGTTTTCAACTCTTCTTCTAAAGACCTGGTTTGATCTAAGGATGCTTTACATTCTTGCTGCAGTTTTCCCAACTGTTCTCTTAAATCCTGAAAGATGAATAACATTTTAAGCAGTCTACCACATGGAATTCCGTACATACATATTGTACGAAATATTAGTGTTGCTACCAATGCAACACATCTCATGCAACAGCAGCAGTAATGCAAACAGTGCAGTACTAAATATTTTGAAATTGCTTTTTAAACTTTTTGGTTATCTGAACACTGATCGTGCTTGCATGCTGCAGTCCATGCTGCAACTATTTCATGTGCATGTTAGATCTAAAGATGTGTATTCCTATGCTGAGTAAAATGTTATAAAAGCAATAAAACCCTTCAAATTTTTTTTTTGACTTTTTATTAGACAAGCTAGACATTTTTAAAAAGTATGTTTTTGTGAATGTGGTAGGCAAGTGAGATGGTTGTTGTGATATTTTTTGAATTGTTTTATTGTACTTGTTATCCCCATGCAGAAGTTTGCAAAATGAAAAAAGCTGCAGTAGATTTTGAAAGCAAACCTCACCCTTTGTGTCAGCTATTTAGGTTAAAATTGTTTAATTTTGTGCATTGCATGAAGAAATTACTTTACCTTTAAGATTAATAAACTTCATAAAACAAAAACTTTTTATGAAGATGAAATTTATCACTTACCTTGATATGATCCAGCGCTCCATTGGCCTCAGATTTAGATTGAGTGAGATACTGATTTAAAGATGCCACCTCATCTCGTTGAATATCTAACTCAGATGATAATTCCTTTACTTTATTCCTCAAGGAGAGCTCAATTCTAGATGTCTCTTGTTTAAGGGCAGTTTCACGTTCCAACCATTTGGTTGATAACTCTTCATCAGAGATACTTGACGCACGTAAAGCCATTAGTTCATGTTCATAAAATGCTTTTGCTTTATCCATTTTTACTTCGGAATCTTCTATTGTCTTTTTAATTTCTTTTTTGAGATTTGAAATTTCAGTTTCGAATTCTTGAACTTGAAGATGATGAGATTCAGTTAGCTTTTCTGTGTTTTGGAATGAAGTCCTTTCTTGCTCTTGCAGTTGCTGTCGAAGATCAGCTACTTGCTGTAAAAAAGCTGAAGTGACTGAATTTGTATTTTTTAGCTTTTCCTTTTCTAAGTTTGTGACAATTTCCTCAAAATCATGGATGCGTTGTTCAAAAGCAGTTTTTGTTTCAATCATTTCTCTTGTTAGCAACCGAATTTTTTCTTCGTGGGCATGTTCTTTTTCTACTTCTCGCTCGGCGCTGATGTGCTTTTCAGCATCAATCTCAACCAATGCTTGCTTCTTTTCTCGTTCAAATACACTGATACATTCTTCAAGATTTTTTATTCTCCTAAAGACAAAACAGATTATGTAGCAAATTCGATATTTATAAACATTTGAAAGAAACAAAACTCAAACAACACTTTTACTAGGTATTGAATAAAAAAAGATAATTAACATTACAAACTTTTGCATGAGCAAGTTTTTTTTCCGACGTTATTTTGAAAAAAAAATAACAAGATTGAGAAAGCAAGATACAAAAACACTTGTCACCTTCTCAAATCAAGTTCGCTTCCAATTTTTAGTCGATACTGCTGAATTTTATAAGCAGTTTCTGTCAACATTTGCTGGACTTCTTCTTCATGTGCATCTTTAAGTGCAGCCATTGAAGCCTCGTGCTCATCATTTTTTGTATTAAGTGCATAAATCACCTGAAATGAATGAATTTGTTACAAAGCTTAAATCTTGCTATCAAAGTTGAAGCAATAAGATGTAAATATGGTTTTAACCAATGTAACAGACATACAGTAGTTAAAAAATGAACTTTTTAATGATAAACTCGTGTTCAATGATAAAGTTCAAAAAAATGTTACCTTAGTGAGCTGAGCAATCTTCTTAGACATTTTCAAATGCATATCCTGCATGTCGCCAGCACCATCACTACCTCCAGACAACCCATAACTAGGCAAGTGCTTTTGGTTATGAAATTGCCACGACATTCTACCAGTTGCCATCACACCACACTACTTAGAATAAATTAAACGGAGAAAAAATAGTTTACTTAGTCATTACATTTTAGATTTTTGGGAACTGAAATATACAAAATTCTTTGTAATTGCAGGTTGTCTTGTCTGTCATTTTTAATGATGAGAAAGAAAACTATATTTCTGCAAAAGCACAAACATCTTGACAACAATTAACATACGGTATATGTGCCGGTAGGCGGTATATATATCTTTCTAGCAATTATTATTCTGCCACATTTTAAATAGAGATGACAAAATACTTATCAATTACCTAATAACTATTTTTAAACAAAATTCTATCTTAAGCATAACCTCATATCATAACGTAATCCGAAAAAGTACGTTTTTATTTCAATTGTGGTTTGAAAACAAACTTTACTTGTGTGAAGTCTAAATCAATTTATTTTTTTAATAGTGCCACTTATAAACAAACAAGCAATGTAAATGAAAGGTAAAAACAATGCATTGTAAGTTACAGCTGTTGGTAATTATGGCACAATCAGGATGATAGTGAAAGACCATAAGCGGGCATCTAGTCAGCCACCACCCCATAACAATAAATCTAACTGCACACTCATGCACACATGTGTGTGCAGAGGCAGGCACACTACTTTAATAAATAAAAAAGGTTTAACCACTGACACTAAAAAAAACTGCTGTTGTGTAAAACAACTTCATCTCCAGATTGAGAAAACCGAGGATAAGGATTCAAACTAGCAACCAAAATGAAGCCAACGAGCAATCTGTGATTGTGTGCTAGAATACAGCCTTTGCTGAACACTAAGTAAGCTCAAATACACTGTTGACCTAACATAGTCCATTTGAAATGTACAAAGTGGATAGCCTAAATCCTTTCAAATGATGAATTTTCCTAAATTGTTATTCGACACCACTCATGTCACAGCAGGCCTAACCAATAACAACCCAAACCTAAAGCTGACTACTTAATCAATAATCATAGTTCATAAAAAGCCAATCTACACTTCTACACTTTTTTAAAGTAAAATTTTATTGCACCATCTCTAAGATAGCGTCCTAAACGAACTGATTTACAGCTCCTATTCAGGTGATTTACAGTACTATTCTGGCACGTTTTAAAGAAGGTTTTACCACCTTTTCCCGCTCATTAACGTGCTGGTAGGCCTATATTGACTATTGTAGTTAGTAGTATATTTTTCGTCCCGGACGCGTTAAAGACGGAAAATAAAATGAATGAATGAATGAATGGTACTAACTAGTCTGCTGTGCTTGGTACAGCTGTTGCGGCTGTTGCCTGCGTTAGAAAATCAGTCAAGTAGAAAGTGGTCCAGAACGCTATTTCCAGCTGTTAGCATAAATAATTCGTTGTCAAGGAAACGTGACTGCTTCAGACACTTAATTTTGCACAAAGTTGTTGAAAAAGTTAGATAATAATTTTACGCAAATATTATATTTCACAACTTCATGGAATCAATTATTTTATGTAATATTTATGCTACATGAGCTCTTTTTTCAACCTTTTCAAAAATAGCAATAGCTATATGGATCCGCCTCGATAACTCGGTTGGTTGTTGAGCACCAGAATTTGTGCACGAAGAAAAGTCAAGATCGAAAAGTTCGATTCTGCGGGAGTGCGCAGGCCGCAGGAGTAACGAATTTTAATCACACCCCTCCGTTCAGCGGCACCTAGTAGAAGAGAATCAATCACAGTCAGCTACACTTTAACAATCGGAAACTTCACTCTGCCAATCTCGGTAACCGGCCTTGAGCCAGTGAAACTGCTGTGAAATAATCTATCAGAGGCTTTCTCAGTCCGAGAATAAAAATTTAAACCCAAACTTTGCTCGTTCAGCTTTCAACTTGCCTTATTTTTTTCTGTCGTACTTTAATGTGATTTTATATCATTTCCCTGACTGTAGGTTGCCAAACCGGTAACTTGTTTGTTTGTTTTGTTTTTCATATCTTTATCTTTATCTAATCATATCTAAAAATATAGTCTTTCGCTGCTTCCAGTCTGTTGTTGAATAATTATATTTGTACCGGTTTATATTTGTACCGTATAGGCTACTATTTCGCAGCAGACAAAACAAAAGGTTTCTCTCTCTCTATCTTGCATTGCGGGAAAGCGGACTAGAGCGTTATGCATCGGTGTACGGTACGCTACGTCGGAAGCACGCTACGTACGTCAGGTGTAGGGGAGGATGAGGTAAGTTGAGCCACTTTTTACTTAAACGCTTCTACTAAGAAAACCGCTTGGTTTACAATAAAAGTGAAAGTGGCAGCATAATGGTTGATGCTTTGGCCTTAATTTAACAAAAAAATTTTTTTTATAACTCATAAGAATATTTAAAAAAAACATGTTTTAAATATTACGTCATTTTGGCTCAACTTACCTACCCCACGTGGTAAGTTGAGCCGGGGTGTGAGGAAAGTTGAGCCACTCGTTTTTGTTCAATAACAAAAGCTGTAGCGATGGTAGCCTACGTTATAAAATGCTATGCAATACATATGTTCACGAAATTATTGCCCAGATATTTGTCCCGAATTGTAACATGGACTGTGACGTCATCATTGCGATGCACTGTCATGCTTGAGCGACAATCTCTCATTATTTTTTCTCTATTCACTAACTCGTGTTTTGCTGCTTGGCGAAAACGTGGTTCGGCCTTTTACGATGTGATAAATCTATCGGACGGACGTATTAGAGTGTGCAGTGACTATTCCACATCACAATTGAACCCGTCTCTTTTTGACAATATACAATCTTAACTCAACACATGTGGAACCTGAGTCGAAAGTTAGAAAGAAGACAGGTTGGGTAGCAGTTAATACATAGCTGCTACCAGGAAGAAAGAACAACATGTAAAAGGATAAATTTATTTTGTTGTGACCAGGGCCGGATTTAGCTGATGGAGGCCCGGGGCACTTTTAGATCGGGGGGGCCCCCCTGCAAAATTTTTTTTCAAGCCTACGGCGCAAAAAACCACCTCTGCGTCTACAGTAGCATCAATCCAGCACTGCACAGCATTTTGCAGAAACTTCAAAGGCTAAAAAGAAGAAGAAATAACACAAAATCACATTTTTTCCACTTAGGGGGGCCCTTCAAAAGTCGGGGTGCCCGGAGCACCTGCCCCCTCTTCCCCCCTAAATCTGGGCCTGGTTGTGACTGCTCGACTGTGAAATGGCGCACTTCCCAGCCGACAAGTCTGCCACTTTTTTGTTGATTAAACGTCAACAGACGTTAAATCAATGTAGTACTAGCAGATCGTGTCAACTGACCTGCAGAACAGAAAATAAAACGATGAATTATTACACAATCCTGATTAAATAAACCTCCAAATGTGAATTTTCTAAATCAATTTCCGTTGTCTGTCAGAGCTAAACTTATTCCATATGCCACTGATCAAGAGAGCATGGAAACCGGAATTTCTTCTGACGGCAGAAAGTTTCTCCAACTGGTCGTGTGAGGAAGCTTTAACGACATCCTCTTTAAGAAAAGCACACTCATCGTCTGCTTTAAAGACAAAGTACCGCACAACTTTTCCTCGGACTTTCCAGGCACTTTTCTTAAAAAGTTGGCCTCAATTTCTCCATCTTCATTGAAGCATTCGATTTTACCAATGTAATGCACAGGTCGGGTTTTCCCTTGCATGTTGCTAGTAGGCTGCAAGTTACACTACAAATAAATTTACACTTCAATAGACCAATGGACAAATTATTTTTTCCAGAGATTTAGACTATTAAAGAGTAAAACACACTTTGTTATCTATTTAATGACTACATATATCATCACTTAACACTGGCAGCTGAAGTGAGGTAAGTTGAGCCACCGGCTCAACTTACCTGTACATCACTGGCTCAACTTACCTCAAGGCCGCCATTAAAAGTTAAACGGGAATTTCTCCAGTCATATATGAGCTAGCAACCTCACTTTAATAGTTTCTGAATGAGCTAACATTAGTGATTACTGTTAGACATATCAATACTGGTGAATGCCATAGACATTTTGTAAAACTCAAAAAATATTTTTTTTCAAAAAGTTCAAAAAACTTCCTAAAATCACTAAAAACAGTTTTTCTGTCTTTCTACAAGACAAAGACCTATAATCTTTACAGAACAGCTCCATATAAGATAAACGGTCAGGTAGGTGGCAGTAGAAAGTTGATGCGATTTTTATTTTTTGAGTTACGGGGGGTGGCTCAACTTACCCACTGGCTCAACTTACCTCACCTTCCCCTACGTCGGAAGCGACGTACACCTGACCCACGCTGCAACCGACGGCAATGTCTGTTTCCGGTTGTCTACTCTACTTATGACTTAAATTTGGTACTACCCATTACATTAGTCGAAATCAATCACAATTATAGTAAAGTTGCTAATGGGCTCAGAGAAACAACAGCAAGTGCGGGTGGCTGGAGTCGAACATGCACGCTCTCGACTGCAAGCCCAACGCGCTAACCACTCGGACACTGCTGACTTCATGAACTGCTTTCATGAACAGCAAATGGAAAGCTGTAGGCTTAGACATGTTTATCCATACGCCTTGTGCAGAAACTGCATACAGTTGAATAGTTGATTGATTAAATCTTTATTCTCGGACTGAGAGCTTAATCCTGGCAGTTTCGCATACAGAGGCAGGGCCGTGTTAACCGCTTCCAGCAGTGCCCCCCGGCCGGCGAAAATTTTTTTCCCACAAACTTTCTGTCTCATTTGCATATTTATGTAAGTGATTGATTGATTGAATCTTTATCCTCGGACTGGGAAAGCTTCTTGCAGAGCTTAATCCTGGCAGTTTCGCATACTTGTAGAGGCTTTGAATCACTGACGCAGGCCCGGTCACCGAGATTGACAGAGTGAAGTTTCCGATTGTTGAAGTCTTGTTGCCGGGGAATTATTCCATCCATTAGATGCCGCTGAATGGAGAGCAGTCCTCATTTCGGGGTGTGCGCTTGAGCAACGCACGTTGAGGAGTCCTCAACGTGCGTTGCTCAAGCGCACACCCCGAGAGTCGAACCAGCGCCGCTTGATCTTGAAGCTTCTTCGTTCCAGAAGTGACGCGCTAACCAATTGAGCTATCGGGGCGGATAGTGTAGCCATTAGTGGTTACCGCGCGGCGCGCGTAACTGTTTTTACCAATGTTCGCCCTCACAGCAGCCCATTTTCGTCCTCCAGGTCCAAATCTGAACGTTGAACTTGAAAAAACGCGTAGCTTGAAGACACACCTAGTCTAGGCAAGTTTAAAAAAGTTGAGAAAAGAAATTGATTGTGGTCACTAGTCTCAAAGTAAGATTTTCCGAATCGATTAAGAATTAACCCTAACCATAGCCCTAACCTTACTTTTTAACCCATTTTGGCTTAGCGTTAACCTTACTTAGGCCTACATTAATTTTTGCGGTGCACAAAAGCTTTTCAAAAAAAGTAAGATTAGGGCTAATGGGATAGGGTTATAATTCTTAATCAATTCGGAAAATATTACTTTGAGACTACTGGCCACAATCAATTTCTTTTCTCAACTTTTTTAAACTTGACTAGACTAGGTGTGTCTCCAGGCTACGTATTTTTTCAAATTCAATGTTTAGATTTGGACCTGGAGGGTGGAAATCGGCTATTGTGAGGGTGAAAATCGGCTGTTGTGAGGGCGAAAATCGGTAAAAACAATTACGCGCGGTAACCAGTATGCAAATGAAACAGAAATTCGTGTGAAAAAAATTTCGAGGCCGGGGAAGGGGGCACAACTGTTTGGGGACCCACTCATTTTGGTCTGCTTAAAAAAGAGAAAAAGTGCTAAGGCACCTGCAGCTAATAAGGCCCGCTAATTTTCAAACCTCAATATTTTTATAAATACTGCATAATTTTGAACGAAACTTGGAACGAGGATACTTTGGGTCTATCTAAACAACATATCTATAAAACAAGTTTCTAAGTAAAAGGGGTTGTAAAAAATTAAAAAAATTAAAAAAAATCTCAAGCGGGCCTTATTAGATGCACGTGTTGTGAATAAGGCCCGGTTTGAATTAGCACCGAAAGTGATGGAAAAGGTGTATTTTCACTATAACAACACCACAAAACAAATTCTAATCAACAACACAGGCACATATCTAATAATTAAATACACAGAGACAACTATTCCCTCCCCCGCTCCATGCTCCATTTTTTAAAAAGCGACATGGTGTTTTTAGATATGGTAGGGATGATAAAGTATTTTGATTCTGAAATTATGATATTTCCATTGCAATAACAAATTGGATTAATGGTTTAACAAGAATTTTTAGGTCACTCAAGTCTTTAACCCTCACTTTCTTAACCAGGGGTGCACAACGTTACCCCAGGGGCCCATGGGCCTCATTACAAAAATTAGCTTAGTCTGATCATCATTATCAGTCTTGCTTTAATTAGAAAAAAAGTTCAAATTTATTGGTTTTACTGCATCAGCATGTACATATCTTTCACATAAAATGCAAAAAAACGGAAGTCAAAGCGGTTTGTTAACTGCAGAACAGTCTAAAATATGTCTAAATTAATAAAACCACTCAATTTCAGTCCCCCTAAACTTCAACTTTCCGTAACTCAAAAAGTTCTCAACTTTAGGCTATGAAACTTTACCAGTTAGTCTCAATTCACCATAGCACCAATCAAAGCTTCCAATTTTGTTTAAAAGGTTTGTAACAACGGAGATCCAGGGGGTGGGCCTTATTACTGGCCGGGCCTTATTAGCTGCATATGCCTTACAAAAGCTCAATAATTATAAATAGTTTAATTGATGCAGGGCCACATTTACTACTTCTAACCCCCCCGCATGTAGGCCTAGCATATTTAGTTTGTGCAGCGTTTTCGGCTTGTAATTTTACATTCAAGCTAACATTTAATATTTAAATTTTTTTGCCATATTTGCAAAATTTTCTCTCTTAGTTCAACCACATTTTATTCACCTAACTAGCGCTGTAGGCTTAACTGTAGCATGCATAGTTTTATAAGTGGATTAAGGGAGTAAAAATCTTTTATGCGAAATGTCCATAAAAAAACTAATTACAATGTATCATAATATTTGAAGTAACACTGAAAAGCCCAGTAGGCTAAACTACCTCAGATAGATTTTGGAAGCTCTAACCTGCTGAAAGGCTACATAATAGCCTACCAGGTTATACAAACTTTCAAGAAATAAATTATTGAAATCCTTCTATGATCGTGAATGATTTTTTTTAATACAGTAGGCTAACTAATTTTAAATCAAACTATTACCCAAATCTAATTTTAATTTGATGAATTTGGTTACATACAAAGTGTGCATCGTGGTAAAAAAAAACATTGTTCATGCACCAAAATTATGACCGAAACAAGATTAGCTTATCTATTGTATTTGTCAAATTTTTCTGTGAGGCAAACCCCTCTGTCCAACTTTACTTTTTCAGACATTAAGTTTTGCATTGTCCATTTGTCTTATAAATTTTGCTTTGTTAAAATTCTGACCCTTCCGAAAGTTTTTTCCAGATCCGCTACTACTGCATTGACGCATATTTACTATTTTTTTCTAAAAAATCTTAGAGTTGTTCACTCTTTGCTGAAATGATGCATCTTTGCTTACATTGAAAGAGTACGCGACTGTAACTGAGCGCTTTCTTGTCCTATTTTTAACTAGGTTTAGTTACCAACACTTCCAAAATGCACCCGCAACATTTACTTATTTCTGCCAGTCCACCGATAAGATTGTTCTTGTGACTTGTTTCGGTTAGGGACGCAAGTTGTCGCAAAGCCATTCCAGGAACATAATGAACACTTCTGTAAGTTGACTACCGGAGATAAACTTTCAGATGAAAAAAAAAACAATGCTCTTTTTGCAGGTTATCGGTTGTAACATGGTACTTCTGCTTGGCGGTTAGGCATATCCACTAGACATAAAATCAAGATACACTACGGTATATTATTCTTTCAACTTACAACACTAGTTGAAAACGCAAATAGATACAACGGACCTATAAAGTGCAGGTTATAGGCTGTCGCTTAGGTAAGTTTTTGGGTTCAGCCATCAAACTATACCAGTTCAACATCACAGCAGCAATTCAATGCAACTACACACGACCGGAAATTTCTTTTACAATAATTTAGGCCTAATCAGGATTCGTGGAGGCAAAGATTTCAGAAACAATTGAAATAAATGTTAAAAGTTTCTTTATGAAACACTGGTTAAGTGACCGTGTAATATGATCAAGAGTCAGACACAGACAAGTTTAAAACGAAAGAGTTCTTGCAAGTTGCGAAATTTGAGCTACAAAGCTAAAGTGGCAACGAAATTGCTTTCAAAACAACAGAAGGTGCCCATAGCACATATTAGTATAAATCTGCAGGAAATAAAACACGATAGTAGAAAAAAACAACACATTAGCCTAATACGTCACTGTGACGCACATATAAATAGCTTAAAGAAAAAAACGAGTGTTTTTATCGTTTAGTCCATAAAATACGCAATTTCGACAACAGAGAAAAGTAGTCCAATTAAATGGTTAACAGTAGCCTATGCTTCAGTTCAAAATAATTGAATGCCACTAAAAGATCGACTTAAAAAACAGGCAAGTCGAGACAGCACAATGCATCATTTTAACGTTGATACAAAGCAAAAACAGTAAATCTTTGCACGTAGACAAACCCCGACAGCAAAATCTGACATTTTTACATTGATTTAACGTCTGCAGACATTGAATCAATGTAAAAATGACGGATTTTGTTGTTACTTCTAAGAATTCAAATTTACTACATCTGCGCTAAATATTGAATAGCACAAAACTTCTTTCAATGACTAAAATTTCGGAATAAGCTTAGAATTGACCCTTGCCTAACAGTTTAAAGAAAGTTTCCAAAATATAGAGAACTTTGCTTAGCATAGGTACTTAGATCCAAAGCCCCGGGCCTATATCAAAACGGGAAAACACAATGAACTAAACCCAAAAATAGATGTTTAAACTCATGATTTTGTTTCAGAAAAATTGATCAGTGTAATAAATTTCGGACCAACAAAAGAATTAATGCTTTGATGCTGTTTCATGATTTGCAAAAATGCTGTAAAGACTAACAGCTGGTTGTTTGGCGATTATCCCAGACAGCAAAATCATTCATTTTTACATTGACTCAACGTCTACAGACGACTTTTCTATCTGGAGTCCCATAAAACTTGAAGAGTCGAAGGTTTGATATTGCCGCGTTATCTCAAACCGCTACGCAACTACAGTGCGGTACAAG
Source organism: Aplidium turbinatum (assembly GCF_918807975.1). NCBI lineage: Eukaryota > Metazoa > Chordata > Ascidiacea > Aplousobranchia > Polyclinidae > Aplidium > Aplidium turbinatum. Next base: position 18,254,487 of record NC_137484.1, on the reverse strand, counting down.
AAATCAGTCAATCACTAACCATTTCAGCTTCTTTACACCAAAGCTGTTCAGTGTTCACAGGGCTGTGGAGAGGATACTTTCCGGCCCAGTACCAATAAAATCCTTGGGGCCTAAACCAGGACATTTATTTCTTCATGTCTCCGGGACCCATCAAAAGATTCCAGGTTCCTAAAATTATCTCGGGTCGAGTTCAAAAGTACCCCTGAACTTCCCTGTGAACGTTGCTGTCTGCACATGACCGACGTTGCGGGTAATGGGGCTGTCACTGCTGATTTTATGGCATCCATAAACTGTATTCCTACACAAAGCTTATATCAACACGAACAGTTTTTGATGGTTACGAACACTGTTTACAAATAAATAATGATATAAATAAGAAACGCACGAAGCTGTTGATAATAAAAACGCTACAGCTATCTAGAAGAATAGCTTTTTTTTACTGTTAAATGTATCGCGAAAATATTTGCTCTGTTCAGAAAAATAGCCGAAGTTTCTCTTCATTGTTGAATACACAGCTTAACACGATTTCAAAGACAATTCACATCAATTTTATACCAATTGGTCACAAGTGGTGAGTTTTTGAATAGTAAAAACCTAGCACAATGGTGGTGTAAATCGTGAAGGTATGATTGCAACTATAGTCAACAAAGAGGTAAAAGTACCCAACAGGTTTTCAATTTTTGAATAAATACACCACTACTGGGAGACCCAAAAAGAGGTTTACAATTACCATCGTTTGTGTGCTTGAAATTACTTGCTAAGTACAATCAGCATAATGCATTTCTCAGAGTATGAATCTCATTAGGATTTACACCTGCTTGGAATTTATTCTATAGTTAAAGTTTCAAATAAACACTAAATAGTCTGCGTGAAAACTGTAAACCTATTTTTGGGCAACACTGTACTGTATGACAACAATTTCATAAAATATGTCTTATTCACTAGAAACGATCTGACCACAAAACTATATCCATTCGAAGTTGTATCCTTATGGAATATCACATATCATATCGGAGTTATATCCATTCAAAGTTAAATTAACGTAAGGGTGATGTAAAAATATGATATAAACACTTGAAAGAGACTTCAAGTAAGGTAGGCCTACATGTTAAACAATAAATCAAATAGAATTGCGTTTGTATTGTATTCTAGCAATGGATCCTAATCCTAGGTCTATTGATGGATGTACGCCTACATGCTGAAGAATGTTGTTTTGCGATGTCTAGACAGTGAACGTCATTGACCAAACAAACACATTCACAATCGCTGATAACAATCTGAAAGTGAAAAAGAATACAAATCGAAAGTAGGGAATTTAATAGGAAAAAAAATTGTTGAAACAATTGAAAGCGACGTCTTTGTGTCGCGCCAGCGACAACACTGTCACAGGGCACCGCGCCCGCTCGTTGCCATGGAAATGGGACTTTCCAATTTGAAAATTTATTACTATTTTGATTTCTTTTTGTTGCGTTTCAACATGGTGGCCTGTAAAATTAAAAAAAGGATCATTTTTTAAATCTAGGCATTTAAGAATACCAAAACGTATATCAAATACTTACACACAAAGTACAAGATCTCACATATGGAATATTCATGAAGAATTCGAAAGAGCACAGAAAGGACACCACTGAGCAATCAATATAACATTTACTGTCACATAAAAAATGCACCATCTCAAGTTTCACTTCAATAACGTTAGGACACACTTATGCAACCAGTCCTTGATTACATTGATTCAACGTTTGCCGAGGTTGAATCAAAGACTGATTTTGTGGCTGGGTTCTAAGTCTTTAACCGTTTAACTTACTCAAAGGGTGAATTTGTAGCTTTTTCATGCAAAATTGCAACCCGAGCTCTTAAAACTGTGAAAACATCACCAAACCTGAAGAGGAGAAACGGATATGATAATTTCTCCAGGAGGTTGCATCCATGGCTCTCCATCTATCTGGACAGCAACCTCCGCCTTGAGAGTAATACGTATGAACGATCCTTGAGCTATCCTGATGCCAGTACGCAACCCACTGTACATTTGACTCTGGATGAAAAGAAAACTCTTCATTTTTCTTGTCGTTGAGGAAGACCCTTTCTTGTCATTTCTATATTATTTTACAACGTTGGTAGTTGCAATGGCAACCATTAAGCCTTCATAAGATTTATTGTCACCAAGAATGACAGTGTTTTCAATGTAATCGCATTTATGTAAGGACACAACCAGACATATAGTTATGTCAATACACACAAAAAGCGACACATCAGACGGTCTCGTCTCCTGAAATGGGCATGGCTAGCGGACCAGCAGCTGATGGCAATCTTAGTAGTGAATACAATTGGAGATTAGCCATCCATAGTGATATATAATTATATATCGTTGTGTTTTGTAGTAATCATTTCGTTTTGTAGTAACAAAACCTTTCAGCCAATTACACGCTTTTGTTTCATAAAATCCAATGCTTTATATAACAGCAGAGGGCCATTATTTGCCATTCATAAGAAATAGAAAGTATTTAAAACTATCTCACCATATGAGCAACGCCACCAACCCCAACCACCTCCAACATACCATCACCAAACGACGGTGGCTGAAACCTTTTGCTCACCCCAGAGCCCCAAGCATTAGCCCCACTGGCCCAACTGAAATAAAAACAATTGTTAAGAAACAAACGGACTGATGAACACTTAAGCAACACGTGAAGTTGCTGGACATTAAGTTGAACATGTTGCAACAGGTGAAGAATGTCTGTAAATATGAATGGCAACAAAAGTAAAGGGTGCAGTAAAAGTATGTTATGAATGTGTAGCAGTAAAAGCATGGTACAGAAATGGGGCACTTAATTAAAGTATAAAACAGTAGAGGGAGGTACTTCAAGGCAGACAGAAACAAAATTGAATACTTTGATTGCAACAACACATTAAAAAATTAAAATAAACCAAAAACAATTAGAAAAATCGATCGATCAAACCACAGCAACGTTTGATATTTTATTTTACCTGCCGATGTTGAGAAAAATAAGGCCCCGTACTGAGGGCAAGGTAGTGGGGTTATTGTCAACCTTCAAGTCGATGACGTGATTGAGGTTTACAGACCTGCTTGTCATCTTTTTCAAACCCGCTTTAAAGTAAATCGCTTTGTTTTTGAACCTGAATTTGGAAAATCGATAAATTATTTATACTCATGATATCGATTTTACGAAGAAAAACTTATCACAGACTTTAGATACAAAAAACGGTAATGTGGTTTGGTTTTTTCATAATCACTGTTTCTACTCAAGTTATGCTTGGTTAAAGACAGTAGTCACTACTTTTTTTCAAATGAGTGCAAACTATGACAAAAGAAAGTTCGCAAGCTAGTACCAGTAGCCTACACACTTTGTTCAACATAGTTCAGCAGGATAGACTGTGATCGCTCCTTCTATAGCCTGAAGTAACCTGCTTGTAAAATCAAGTGCATTACACACGTGTACGCGTTCGGACATTGCAGGTGGAAAAGCTACGGAGAGTCATAACCTCAAACCTTAGCACACTCAAACTTGTCACATTAAAATACTCTTCCAAAAGGCATATATAGTTGAAAAATTTTTCTAGAAAGCAAACGGTAAATGAAGTATCTAAAATGCGTCTCCAACCGAGTTTAGTCATCCTATTTAGCTGTATGTTTTTGTTGTTCTTGAAATGTTGGAAAGTGTACGATCTTATTCATTTCGTGATGCGCTAGGCCCTAATTTCCCAACTCCTGATTAAAGTCAGTATATAGAAGACACAGACCATCACTTCATTAACCAAATAAACGCAAGGAAGCTCACCGGACGAAAATACCAACAACACTGCAAAGCAGTGAACCATACTAAAGCTGGAAATATTTAAAAAGCAAAGCGCACTTTAGATCAAATGCTTGGCTTCTACCAAAAGCGAACACTGGTCGTGTGAAGGGATGCAGCCTCCGCATCGTGAAATAACCCGCTTTAATTAGCAGACAACCTCATCTACAACCAAACCTACAAGGTTTAATAAAATTATGTCGGTTAAAAAGTTGATGAAATGCGTCATCTGGTTACTCTATCTACTGGAGCATGTAATGGCAACAATACAATACTGTAATCATCCACAACATGTCATTATATTAATACTAGTAAATTTGACTGCAGACAAGTTAGGCTAGAAAATAAGAACTTGATTGGGATGACGATGCCATAATAATTTAGAAATCTTGTGAAGGGGACACCCGAAACAGCAAAATCCATCATTCTTGCAATGACAAGTTGAAGCAATGTAAAAATGACAGATTTTGCTGTCTTGAAGTTCTAGCTTTTAACGAGAAACTGGCACTAAAGTCAAAGCCGATTGCCCAAATCTTGAGAATATAAAACAAGGAATAGCCTCTAAGATTAAATGAACTTTTGTTCGCTGTCGAATAGAGGAACTTCCTTTTCAAATACTGATCAGGGTATCGCCTGATTAAGAGCGTTAATATACATAAACTACGTTACTTGTTGTGCTGATATGTCAATCATTCTCATAGTGTAGTTGCGTTTGTTGATAATATGATTAATGTAAATAAGAAGATGGGATGCCGTGCAAAGGAAATTTAGGTTAATGTCAATAAATAACATTAATAATAAACAGAATGCATCGCTGTTTTTGCAGTGCGCATAAACCTGGCAAGAAAAGAAGACTGGGTCGTTTGAAGAACACACTTTAGAACTAACACACAGAAATAGATCTTACAATACTGTCAGCTTTAAAAAAAAAGCAGGACAGCGTGAAACCATGATTGACTTTTGGCATTAAGATACATCAATCAAACCCATATGTGGAAGTAACACCTTTCTACTGGGTTACACTTACAAATTATAACAGAGCGCTCAACTGGCAATACTGCAAAAGCAACGTTTTTGGCAAATAATATCACTTCTGTGCCCAATGTATATATCAGTCAATAAAGAAGCAACTTTAACAACTTTATAATCAACTTGACGGCTGTGTGGCCGAGTGGTAAGGTCACGTGTACGATCAGGAGGACCTCGGTTCAATACTCAATGAAGACACAAGGCTCCACGCTGACAAGAACAAATATTTTCAGGCAATAATTCTTTGCCTTCTCGTTTGCTTCATCAAAAGAAATAACAGATATGTAAATCTGAATGCGGAAAAAAATAAATAAACAAGTTCATACCTGCTGGTACATTTTTCAGGGTTTTCTTCTCTGGCTAGGTGGAAGGCTAAATTGACCTCGGCATCGATTCCAATGCCAAAGTAATTGGTCATGGCTAACATTTTGACGTCATCGTTTGGTTCCTGTAATGCAGGGGATGGTAACAACCCAGACAGCAAAATCCGTGACTTTTACACTGCAGACGTTCAATTAAAGTAAAAATGACGAATTTTGTTGTCTGAAAAGCTGCAGAAACAAGTGAAATCCTTGTGGTAACGAGACGTGATAGAAAACTATTTAACGATACTAAAAGATCAAAGCAAGTTGTACAAAACGAACCTTTGCACAATACAAAAAATGGGTCTTTCGGAAGTAATTTATCTTGTTAAAGTACACACTGAGCAAATGCATTTTAACTACCGAAAGCCATTCTGCATATAGTAAGTTAGTTTATGATCAATGAACACAAAAACACCTTCAGCATCAACCAGTAAGTAGCAAAATTGTAAACGATGCAAGACAACGAAAGAGTAAAAAAAACGTTCTCTATGTCTGTTTAACCACGTTAGACCAACACTCGAAAGGTTCTCGGATCAACACTCAAAGAGAGCACCAGGCTATGTCTTTGACAAGACACTTAACGGCAATCTTAAAGGAGAATACGAAGGTTGACTTCCGGCCTTTCCATCCGCTACTAAACTTATTGACCATCAAGCAAATCTGTCCTTTCAACAATCATTTAACGCCAGCTGACATTGAATCAATGTCAAAAGAATAGATTTGGTAAATTGGGTGTGCTTAACCACCCATACATCAAATCCCGCGTTTTTACATTGATTCAACGTCTGCAAACGTTGAATCAATGCAAAATTGATCGATTTTGTTGTCTGGGTAGTGGAACTCGCTCGCTTACCGGCGCCACTATCTGAGGCGCTGAAGAACACATGGGAAGAGATAACTTTTTCCCACATGGCAAAGTTTTCTTCGTTTTTATGTTCGATTCTGAGACAAACCTGTGATACCTCGGAGTTACTGTTTCTGTATTTCTGAAAAATAAAAAATCTGTAAAAATATAAACATAACTCATCAGATTTCCAAAAGCCTACAGATTTTAATCGCAAGGATTTCATGTATTTTATGTTTATTTGGTGATGCAAACCATTCAGAACAGATCAACAAAAGGAAAAATTAAAGTTGCAAACTCGGCCAAGACAGTAAAATACACAGACGTTGAATCAATGTAAAAATGACAGATTTTGCTGTCTGGGGGTGGGAACATGGTTAAAAGTCGAAACAAAAACAGCTGGAGACCTATAAAAGTTTTGAGAAAGATACTGGCTTCTCTTGAGAGGCAAAATACTTTTAGACGGTGTTACTTCAGCGGACGGTGCATCATTATTAAAGTTTGAAAAGATAACATGGAAAAACTATAGTTGCATATTGGTCACTATTAAAAATAACTTTTGCAGTCTCGTGTACAAAAAAAAATAAAAAACCACCAATGTGCGTAAACAAGTGGTCACAGCACGCGCTAAAGCGTGTAACAATGTTGGAATGATAGACTTCCGGTGGATCGACGCAGCTTACCCACAATCAGAGTTTCCAAGCACATTCCCGTTCATTTCAACAAGCACTTTATATACTTTACTTGACAGTGCATGCACAACGTAAAACAATGGCTGAAAAAAGTGCTGACAAAGGTTTTCCGGCGGATTATTCTTAATGTACCAGCACGTCACAGCGTTCAAGGCACTTTGCAAGTATTTTTATAGACAATGCACGGCTAGTTTCTTTAATACAAGATCGAATAATGTTTCACACGTTGCGTACTTGTGCAATTTTGGTAGGAAGGTTGTTTTTCTCAATCATATGCCTACCAAACCACACAATTCAACAACAGGTATTGAATAGAAAAGACAAACAAAAAGTGTGAATGCTTCCAACTACAAACAATTTACACATATAACGAGATCACAAAGCAAGACAGACCATATTTCTGCCCAAATAAAAACAAAAGCCTAGAAAATTTCCGCACGTAGCGAGTGCAGCATGGAGGAAAAGACTGCCGACCTCATAATCAACTGCACAATGTACTATAATTACCAAATAACACAATTGGCTAATTATCACATACCCTTATATTCGCTCAAGCCACTACTATTAGTCGAGGGTGGTAAAAGCAGGGTCCCTCGACCCTGGGAGGGGCGAAACTGAAGACAAACAGTCAAAAATAAAAACAATTAAATATTCATATCATTGTACTGCACTATACGGAGATTGAAACGCCCCAAAGTCTGAGTTTGGGTTTGTGTGCATCGGATTTGAAATAAAAAATATCCAGTGACCGAAACATAACATTGAGGGAGCAAAACAACACAGCGATTGCACAATTAATCGTTTTTTTTTTGAGAGAGGGGATTGCTTCAGAAAACTTTTTACTTTCCACAAATAATTTTTATGTGAACTTTCTTCGGCTGACAACTTGCATGATCATGACGTAAATTTTAGAATTTACGTCAGAGCCAATCACAGACGCACATGAGGGTTTGAAAAAAAAACCTTTAAAAAGCGTTTGCGTTTGATTGTGACCACCACCTGTTGTCATGCAGTAACATATTGCAAGCAGCTTTAATAGAAATGGTGTTGCTATTTTTGTGAAAGCTTCAAAGATTAACCTCACAGGGTTTCCTGGACGCACTCTAGTACCATGATTAACAACAACAATGGCGTCTTTCCGCGTGGCACAGATAAACAATATTCTCGAAGACTGAGCAGTGAGCATCTTCGCAGATTACACTTTTCACGTATATACGTCATTAAAAAAAAAACAAGGTTAAGCTATACGGGCAGCGCGTTCCTTGTGTTTAACAACAAAGAAACAATGAGATATAGACAGTTTGAAATTTGTGGTAATTATGCTTCTTGAATGCAAAACAGCTGCAGATGTTTGGGTGAACTTTCAAAAAAAAACCTTAGAAATAAAGAAAATTCCCAAAGACAAATTGTTCATAAATTTACTGAGTAGTTTTTTTAGATCTATACCACTTGCTAAAGTAAATCAGTTTTAAAAAAGGCTTGTATAGCTTGTTGTAGGCTTGCATAGCCGACAACATTCGCAATTTTGTTTTCTTTTATATCCTGCTAAATGCCGTGTTATTACCTGGTTTTATTTGCTTATACGTGATCTCTAAAAATCAAGTTTTAACGTTTTTTTTTGAGGAAACGTTACCGGGTCTGTTTGTGTTGTTAACATTTTTGTAAAGTTATTTATAATTCCTTTAATTTTGATGTCAATTACAAACTACAGAAACTGGACAAACATTCAACGCATAAATAACCTACCCAGTGTCTGACAGCTGCAGATTTACAATGTTGTCTGTGATTCCATCCAGCTGTTCATCCTCTTCTTGCACATCAACATCCGATAATCCGCTCTTTATGGAAGAGGTCTCGGAGCTATTTCCCTTTTCAATGTCATCAGCTAGCCTTAAAAAATGGGTCTTGTCCCGCCACCGTAAATTTACTTCGTCGTTGTCATTTTTACTTTCCTCGACACCAATGAAGGGCCCGAAGTCGACATCACTTTCACTCAGGACTTGAACTACTCTGTGCTTTGCACTGTTTCTTGACTTGGGGTGGCGAGAAAGTTTTGGAGAAAAATTTTCTGTAACAGAGTCAGATTTCGATACGTCACCGGCAGTGTTGTCACGCGTCGAAGTACAATTGTCTATTTTTGTCGTTTTGCCGTTTGTTAAATCTTCAACAGTTGACCCTGAGTTAAAGTTGTCATCGCATTTCGAAAATGTTTGTTCAACAGAACCGTCCACAGCTAAACCTTCTTCAACATTAGACGGAGGTTTAGAAATATTGACGGCTTTAGTCAGACATGCCACGTCTTCGGACGAACCCATTTCTTTCCTTGTTGTTTCTGATTCAATGGATACGGTCTCCGGGGAGTCTCTTGATGATGAAAACGTTAACGGAACCAAGTTACGCACCCCGGTCTTGCAACGCACCGCAGAGTTGGGACCCACCCCACCGATGCTCATCACGATGTTGATCGGCGAACCCGATCGCGAGGGTTCGGGGGCGTCGTCTTTGAAAGAAACGGCGTTTGAAAGCAAAAGAGGGTCAGGAGAACTGAGTTTGTCTTGGATGGACGAATCGAACATGATGTTCCACCTGTCCATTTTCACCGGATGTGAATCTTGAACCTGAAATGAAAGCAAAAAGATATCAAGGTCTTGTCATCAGATCCCGTTTACATCCAGGTCCAATGTAGTTCAACCTAATCGCTTTTCCAGATGGCAAATAATTCTACTTACACACGGTACAACTTAACTATCAGAGTCTCGTGGTACCAACTGTACTGAAAATCTTCGGAACGGCCCGTTTCGGTGAGTCCGATTTGGTGAGTTCCCTATTCGGTGAGAGCCTTTTTTGGAGAGTTCCCTATTCCGTGATTTTTTTAATTTTTTTTTTAATAATCGGGTACCGTAGCCTAATTATCATTGCCGTTTTAGGGTTAGGCGTTAGGGTTAGGGTCTTATTTCAATGTTTAGCGACGTTAAAACGATGTAAAAGCGACAATGATAATTAGGCTATGGTACCCAATAATTATCAAAAAAAAAATTCAAAAAATCACCGAATTGGGAACTCTCCGAAAAAGGCTCTCACCGAATCGGACTCAGCGAATAGTAGCAGACCCGAAAATCTTAATATAAGCAAAAGCGTGGATATGCAATAAGATACGATCATTCAGCAAATTGTTGGCGAGACGCATAATCACGTCACTGGTCTTACATCACCTGGGATAGTATCCCTGTGACACTTCCGCCTTCCCAGCCTGACCCAAACCCCAAAACCCTGGCCAGATCGTTTCCTGTTCCCAGTGGCAGGACGGCGATTGGAGGGTGTTTGCACATCAAATGTCGTTGGACCTCTTCAAGATGAGAGAGAACCCAGCCCACTGTTCCATCCCCGCCACAAACTAGGATCCGAAATCGAGGTAGTTTCCGAAAGGCGTATAAGCTGTGACGAGATTTAAAGTTCAATTTGTGTTAATAACGTCACTGAGTGATAGCGACCATTCGCTGACTTGATGACGTATGTAAATATAATGAAGAGAAACTATGTCGGTTAATGTTATTTCCAAAAATTGCGATCAAGAAATATACTAAGCGAGAAGTATTGAATTAAACTTGCAGTTTACATATCGTGAGGCGACTCAGTGATTTGTACCCGGAAGTTTAAATTAGACACACGCTTTTAGTTGTAGTACAGAGCATAAGTCCACTTTGTAGTGGAGAGTTTTTCCCTTCTAGACTTGTCTTCCGCAAGCTTAGCTTGGTATTAGTGAATCAGCGGTAAGTGAATCGTCGTCTGCATAGCTGAGTGGTGAGAACCCTGGAACGGCAATCGAAAGGGCGCCGGTTCGACACCGCTCATGCGGCTGTGTCTTTGGCAGGACACTTAAAGGTATGTCTGAAGGTGGACACGAAGATTGGCTTCCTTCCCGTCCGCTTAATATAAATCTTCAACCACCAGGTGTAAGCCTGGATACGACAAACAAAAAAAGCGGTAAGCTTTTAAAGAAATCTTCGCCAAAGTTTAATGCACAGTATATTCGAATTCGGTTTAATCGAGATCAGTAAACAATGCGCAAATTTAAAACCTCACACGCCGCTCACCCTGGCAACGCCCCAAGTTTGTCCAAAACGAACACTTGGTATGGATTTAGCATTTGTCCTAACATTGGTGACAAATTATTTCCCTGACCACCGCCGCTCTTGCAGTTGATGAAAACCACCAAAGGATCATAGTGGTTGTCTTCTGTGCAAGGAGGCTGCATCAAACATACAACCATGTTACTTCAAACTATAAACTTGTTCATGATTACTAATGTTGTACTACACTTAAAGGCGACAATTTTGTAATGTATATTGGAATATCATACCAGTAGTTTTCCACGTAGGATGAAATTAGCATTTGACGATAGGATAGAAAATGACTGAAAATGTTTCAGAATGAGTAGTTTGAGCTTTCTTCGTCAGTGCAAACTAATTTAATATCTTTAGGTGGGATCACTACTCCTTGAATTTCCGACAATCGGTATGACTTAACTAACAATCATGTACAAATGTGTAGAAAATACTTGCCATGCTTATAAAAGGCAGCAGAGATAGTTCTGGAGACGTTCCACAAAATCTTGTTAATCGAAACAGTTTTAATGCTTGCGAGCAAGAGGTTCCACTCAAGAATGTTATGATAAAGCAACCTAGAACAAATCAATTCGGCAAGTGTAACTTTTCTTTCAACTCTGCGACAATAACTTGCTTTGGAAACATCTTGCATCGGATTCTTTTAAAATACTTAATTGTAAAAGCTTGGCAAATATAGATTAGATTCGTTTAAAGACAGGTCAGATCTTGTAAATCAAGTACAAGACAGTAAAACAAAACCTAACTCCATTGAAGAATTCAATACAGAAAATGAGTAATAACAAATATTACACAAATATTACATATAACATAATACTTAAACAATCGTCATATAATGATAATTGAACAATGCTTGCACACAACTTTAGATGAAAAACGGTTATTGTTTTATAAAATATGAAAACAATATAAACCTCACCTAATGTCGGAAATATGGGACCAACGGAAGACTTCGTTTCTGAAAAACAAGAAACGGTTGTAACTATACATTCATATAAACAGTTTCAGATCTTCACGCGCCAGATAGGCATAGGTGGGCAATTCATAGCATTAAATAAGCAATTTAAAACCAGTAACATATCTAAATTCCAAACAACTATGCGGATACAGCATCAGAATAATTTTGATGGCCTTAGTAAGCAAAATAAACTGATGACTGTCAACCCTTGAGCTAGTTATTCAACTGCATACCAAACCACTCAGAGACGAAATGTTGAATAGGACGAAAAAACTTTCGAATTCGGTAAACTCAAAACACCTTTTTCCCTAATTATCAAAACAAAAGACATACCGTAGTGATTTTGCTCTGTGTCGACAGCAACACTAATCTTTGTGATTTAAAAAGTGATATAAACATTGAAGAAAGTATGACAAAATATACATACCAACTTTGGCACACAGGGTTGCGTATGCCATGTATTGTGAAGATGGGAGATTACGTCTTAACCCTCCAACAAGGAGAACAAGATCTTTTGTCTTTGAAATATTTCGACGAATGGCTTTGTGGTGTCCTGTATGACATTTACAACCAATCAGTTCGCTATATCTTCATGCAAATAAAATTACTAATCGGAACCATCCATGAAACTGCCAAGACAGCAAAAATGGCGGATTTTCCTGTCTGGATGGTCAGTCATAAATATTTGTGCAAAATCTTTCCACAGCTTTAATTTTTCAGGAAATTGCGCAGTGGAAATTTTGTTTTCTAATACTTCCGATTTTTTGTGGTTACGTTTTGTAGTAAAAAAATCCACCTGTGTGTCATCCATGTTTGATTTCTTTCCAGCTAGTAGAGTTGCCAACTTTAAAATCATTTTAACGTCTCGTACCACTACCTACACAATGTAGGTCCTATATTATAAACTACCGGAGCTACTAAAAAGAATGCAAGCGTTGTTAAGACAAGTTATTGCAACAAAACGTAATCCGTATCTAACAAAAACTTACTGCTTTTACTCGCAGCGGGTTCGCTTGATGTTTGTAAATGAGGCACCATATCTGAAATGCATATAAAAAGTTACATTTCATAAGTGCAAGGATGTGAAGACATAACCACAGGGAGTTGTATGTGTTTGAACAAGTTGTTCAGCAAGAAGCAGTATGTTGGTTGAAACGAGACAATCAGCTGCACAACGAAAGAGTACTTTTTCATGAAATATATAAAAGTGTATCAAAATACAAGTAACCTCCAAGGGTTTTGAACAACAAGAGTTTATCTAGTAAATTCACCTCAGTTGTAACATTAAAACAGTTAGAGGGTGTATGGCCAGTATAAAAATAAAACTGTTTCGTAACATCTTTAGCTACTCAAAATACATTTCAAAGAATTTTGTGCAGGCTTGTACGAATATACGTCACAGCGAGAACCGTTATTCAATCAAGCTTCGTACATCATGCTGGGCTATAAATAAATCTGTCAACATTCTTCACAAAGGACACTGCTGCTGATGCGTGAAACCAACATAAACTGGCCAATAAAAGTAAACAGAGAAAAACCACTTTGACATCAGAGTTGTGACACCGAAAGAAAACCAAGTAGAAACGCTTTGACAAACATTAGTGGGCGCTTCAGTTCAAAATACTGAATTATTAAACAGAATAGCATGAAATGCGGTTTAAAATTGTTTGTATGATATGACAAGTCAAATGAGAGTCAATAAATCAATGGTGTATACTGAATTATTCAAAGTGATAAAAGTATGTATATTTTTAATTTTTTAATACAGATATTTCAAAATTGCATGCACAATTCACAACAGCTGGAGTTTGGTCTTCTGTTGAATATAAATGCGGGTTTTGCGAAAACGTTATAATACAATTAAGTTTTATTTCATTTGTGGCGTTTAGTTAGTCAGCAGAACAATACCTCTCAGGCTCTCTGGGAAATCTAAATCGTTCGAATTGACTGTAATACGTCAGAGATAAAGTGAAGGATCACTTTCTTAACGACTGAAATGGAGCAGACCACATTCTCCAAAAGACCAGTCAATTTTATGAATTAATTACTGAGTGAATGACTTCATTGCATTACTGCACATGTGTAGTCGTGTTATAGTCGTCATAGTCGTCATCTACGTTGAATATATGTAACTCGTGACCAGCGTCACTACATAATCACCGTTCAGCGTTTTCTGGTACAGACGTTGGAATTGATTACCACCGCACTGCGCGTGTAATCAATTGAGCGTTCTGTACCACGTTCCTCAGTTGATTGTTTTGCGTTTCTTTCGTACTATATATTGCGTTGATTTTATACACTGAATGAGTAAGTAACAAGAGGTAAATGGTTTTCTCACTTGGTTGGCTATCGCTACAATTATTATTGTTTATTTTATATTAAACGTCTGGAAATACAACAGACATTTAACTGGCGTCGCCGGCAGGATCTTTACAGAATTTCTACAGGATTTAGAAACATGGAGAAACTGATCGAAGTCCTGCAACAACAAATTGCTAACCAAGAACGCCAGACGAAGGAGCAAATTGCCAGACAAGAACAACGTCACCAGGAACGTCAAGAAGAACAAGAAAGGCGCCACCAAGAACAACTACGAGAAATACGAGCCCAAACTGCGAGATCACAGCCAACAACAATACAACAACAGGTATCTTTACCTAAGTTCGTAGCGTTCGATGCCACCACTGAACTGTGGGCAGACTATTGGAAGAGGTTTAACACCTTTGTAGCAGCACATTCAGTCGCACAAGACAAAATGCCGCAGGTTTTTCTCACCAATCAATCACCTACAATCTACAAAATGTTAACAAATTTGGCTGCGCAGGAAACAAACCCAAAGGAAGTCAACGATCTCACCATGACGGAAATTACAAATTACATGGCTCAACAATTCGACCCAAAACGCTTCATCGTGAGGGAGCGATTCCGTTTCTGGAGCGAAATGAAGCGCAAGCCCGGTGAAACAGCTCAAGAACTAGCCATCCGCATACGTCAGGCAGCTGCCACCTGTGACTTCTCGTCCATTTCAAATCCATTGGACGAAGCTTTACGTACTCGTTTTATTTGTTCAATAGGTAACGAGGCTGTGCTTAAGGCGTTATTCAAAATCAGAGCTGATGAACTTACTTTCAAACGTGCGGTGGAGGTTGCATTAGAAACCGAAGAGGCAGCCAAGGTGGCCAAAGAAACTGTTTACGGCACTCCACCAGCACCAGTTGCGAAAGTAAGGACCATCAACAAACCTCCAAAAACTAGGCAACTTACAGGTACTTTCTTTACTTCTAAAAATAAAGAATGCTATCGTTGTGGTAATTCCAACCATAACGCCAATGACTGTAGGTTTAAGAAAGCCACTTGCCATTTCTGCAATATTACGGGACACTTACAGAGTGTTTGTCGAAAGAAAGCTAGACAGTTCAAACCTTCTAAGGTAAATTGTATCGAGGAAATTAACATGCTTTCTAGTTCTTGCAGAAAACCTCGAAATTCAAAGTTGGAAGTACCGATCTCCATTAATTCGGTAACCACAGACTTAGAACTGGACACTGCTACAAATGGAAATTTCCTTTCCAGCGACGTCTGGACTCGGGTAGGCGCACCTCAATTGCAAGCACCAGTGTCGCAGTTCCAATCTGCTACCAAGCATCTAGTACCAATCACGGGTTCTTTCACGGCCCAGGTAACTTGTCCTTCCACGAGAAGGTCAGATAATATTCCTTTTGTAGTCACGACAGTCAAAGGACTAAACTTGCTAGGTCGTGATGCAATTTCGTCTTTAGGAATTTCTATCGATAAATTCCTTCTGTCTAACTGTTCTACTTTACAGAGCATCCAGTCATGCGACAAGCCTGATAAGAGTCTGGAGAAGGCATGCTCCCTCTTATGTGACGAGTTCAAAGATGTTTTTAAGCCTGAACTCGGGTGCTTACGAGATTATGAACTAGACATAGATTTTAAGTCTGATGCTAAACCTGTTTTTCTCAAACCTAGGCCTGTACCTTTCGCGCTAAAGGAGGACTTAGCACAAGCCTATGATTCGGGCATTGCACGTGGTGTATGGACACCAGTTCAATTTTGCGATTGGGGCACACCGGTTGTTCCAGTCCGTAAGCCTTCAAACTCTTCAGGAGCGAAGGCCAAGTTACGCATATGTGGCGATTATTCAGTCACGGTGAACCCTTCCCTGGAGACCCATCGTCACCCGTTACCCTTACCAGAAGACTTAATGCAAAAGTTGGGTGGTGGGTACGGTTTCAGCAAGATAGACTTGGCTGATGCCTACAATCAGATTCGACTTGGTCCTGACAGTCGAAAGCGACTCGCATTAAGCACTCACCGTGGCGTACTTTTACAAAATGTTTTACCTTTTGGCATATCTTCTGCTCCAGGTTATTTTCAGAAGATCATGGACGACCTTACAGCCGACCTTCCAGGGGTTGCAGTCTACCTAGACGACATTCTTGTCAGTGGCACTACTGCTGAGGAGCATCTCCAGAATCTTAGACGGCTCCTCGATCGACTTCACTCAAAAGGCCTGAGGTGTAGGAAAGACAAGTGTAAGTTTGCACAACCTCAGGTAGAGTATCTCGGACACATTTTGTCCAGGCAGGGCATCTCCAAAGGTCCCAAGGTAAACGCCGTACTGGAGATGTCTGCCCCCACTGACGTATCTTCTCTTCGTTCGTTTTTAGGTTCCTTACAATTTTATTCGAAGTTTCTACCGTTGAACGCTTCCACTGTAGCAGAACCACTATACCATCTCACGAAAAAGGACATTCCTTGGAGATGGGGAAAACAAGAGGAAAACTCTTTTGCTCAGCTGAAGCATCATCTATCTACTGATGAGGTTCTTACACATTTCAATGCTTCACTTCCGGTAGGTATCGCATGTGATGCTTCTAGTGTGGGCATCGGTGCTACTTTGTTTCACCGTTACCCAGATGGCACAGAACGGCCTATAGCAAACGTTTCAAAGATATTAACAGCTTCGCAGAGAAACTATAGTCAAATTCAGAAAGAGGCTTTGTCGATAATTTTTGCGCTAAAGAAATTCTATCAATATCTTTTTGGTAGATCATTCATTTTGGTCACAGATCATAAACCATTGCTTAGTCTTTTTGGCCCGACCAAATCGACACCTTCTTTGGCAGCAAATCGTTTGGCTCGTTGGGCACTCTTTTTGTCGCAATTTACATACACTATTGAGTACAGGAAGACAAAAGATCATCAAAACGCTGATGCTTTGAGTCGCTTACCAGCAGGAGGGGATAAAGTCTTCGATGAAGAGGAAAGTGCGGATGACATTGATATCGTCTGTGCTATCGATGCTTTGGATTTGCAGGTCCAGACCCCAAATGCCGCCTCACTGCGTAAAGAATCTTCTAAAGATCCTATCATTTCCACGGTAATGCGTTTCATTCATGAAGGATGGCCGGCCAAGTCTTCTCCACAAGACCCGGTCGAACCGTTTCGTAAGTACGCAGACTCTCTTTCTACTTGTTACGGATGTCTACTTTACGGTTCCAGAGTGGTCATCCCGTCCAAACTTCGTCCTTCCGTCCTTCAATTGCTTCATGAAGGACATTTCGGCATTGAGAGAATGAAGCAGTTGGCAAGAACGTCCGTCTACTGGCCAAACATCGATCGAGACATAGCGGAACTTTGTCACAAGTGCAGTACCTGTGGCGAATATCAACCGCAATCTAAAACCCAGGTCCAATCATGGACGGTTCCAGAAGCACCGTGGAGTCGCTTACACATAGATCATGCGGTAGAATTCATGGGTTACCATTGGTTACTCAGCATTGATGCTTTTTCTAAATACCCATGTATTCATGCTACTACTTCCTTATCTTCAACAGCTACTATCAACCTGCTAGAAGAAGATTTTGCTCATTTCGGCTATCCCCATACTATAGTTACCGATAATGCTACTACTTTTAAATCCACAGAATTCCAAACTTTCTGTAAGGAGAGGGGTATGGTACACATCACGGGTGCACCTTACCATCCGGAAACCAATGGAGCGGCGGAGCGCCTCGTACGTACGTTCAAGCAAGCACTTCGCAAATCTTCCCTGCCCCCGAAACAAGCCGTCTTGGAATTCCTACAGCAGTATCGACGCACGCCAACTCCGAGTGGCTACTCTCCAAGCCAATTACTCAACAATCGTCAGATTCGAACCAAGATTGACACGCTTCTCCCCACACCGTCTCAAGTGGTACCCCGACAAAACCCTCACAACACGGACGCCTCCGAAGGTACAAAACGACATTTCAAACCGGGAGATCCCTGTTACGCGCTATCATTCACTCCACGACGGAGCCAGGATCCTCGTTGGGTTCCAGCCGAGGTGATCAAGCGACAGGGTAGCCGAATCTTCCTGGTACGTCTGCTGCCACATGGTCCGATGTGGAGGCGCCATATGGACCAACTGCAATCTCGCTATGCATCATCGGAGGACCAGGAGCCGGGAGAAACTCCTGCACCAACAGTCGACTCCTCCGCTGTCTCCACCTCAGCTCGAACGGATTCGGACGACACACCGACTGTACCGGAATTCGGGCCACACAACCCACGAAGGTCGAGCCGTCGCCGCAGACCTCCGGCCCGTTTCGGACTTTGAGAGTTATTGTTTAATTCGGTGTCTTGTTCATATTTTTGTTTGTGTATAAAAATTATCGGGGAGGTGTTATAGTCGTCATCTACGTTGAATATATGTAACTCGTGACCAGCGTCACTACATAATCACCGTTCAGCGTTTTCTGGTACAGACGTTGGAATTGATTACCACCGCACTGCGCGTGTAATCAATTGAGCGTTCTGTACCACGTTCCTCAGTTGATTGTTTTGCGTTTCTTTCGTACTATATATTGCGTTGATTTTATACACTGAATGAGTAAGTAACAAGAGGTAAATGGTTTTCTCACTTGGTTGGCTATCGCTACAATTATTATTGTTTATTTTATATTAAACGTCTGGAAATACAACAATGCACAATTCACAACAGCTGGAGTTTGGTCTTCTGTTGAATATAAATGCGGGTTTTGCGAAAACGTTATAATACAAAATTAAGTTTTATTTCATTTGTGGCGTTTAGTTAGTCAGCAGAACAATACCTCTCAGGCTCTCTGGGAAATCTAAATCGTTCGAATTGACTGTAATACGTCAGAGATAAAGTGAAGGATCACTTTCTTAACGACTGAAATGGAGCAGACCACATTCTCCAAAAGACCAGTCAATTTTATGAATTAATTACTGAGTGAATGACTTCATTGCATTACTGCACATGTGTCTTTTTCTCTACTGTTTCACATTTAGCAACATTAGTAACTCAAATCGAACAACATTTTGATGTACCGTAGCTGTAATTGCTTTGTAATAAATTAGCTTTAATGGAGAAGCTAGTGGATGAACGGTCAAAAACGAAGATTGATCATCACAACCAAACATTGGAAATCCTTTGCCAACTGATTGTCAGCACACTCCATTGTCAGAAAAACAATTATTAACTTTATACATATGATATAAATGTATTAGAACGTCATCGACAAACCAATAAAAAAACAATCACCATCCACACTTAACACATGCATGATAGTTCCAAAACAGGGTGCATACCCACACATGTCAAATGCCTATCATGGATTTTGACGATTAAGCAGCAAAAAAAGGATACAGCGTTATAAGGATAATATGGTAGGTAGTTAAGCTCAGGTCATGGGAGTGCATTTATTACAGAAGGCAATAAGTAGCCTACTTGTTCGAATAACTGATTGCTGAATATTAAAAAAAAAATATATATCATCAGGCCTCGAAATTCCGGCGGACATGGCGGACATGACCTCCGGAATGACCTCGAATGTCTGCCGAAGCCGACTCATTGGTCGGTCATAAATGACCGCCGCAAAATTCTTGACAAAAATAGAGCTAATGCAGCAAAAATATATTTTAAATTTGAATTGTGACAATTATTTGTTTAACGCGAACAAATACGGAGCTGAAGCAATAATTGTACAAGCAATGGCTTTAAAGATCACATTAGAGTGGCGTGGTTAACGAGCTGATGGCAAAAGTAGCCATTTTTACATCATTTCAACGCCTTGCAATGTTGCCTTGAAATAAAGTTGTCTGAACTTTTCGGCGAGATATGTATTCTAATTTTAACAATGAGGATTATTGCGTTACATTGATCATTTGTTAAAAAGAAACGTCACAGAGAAGCAAGTCTCAGCTGAGTTCCGCACGTGCTCAGGCGATTGTGGCGACCTTATTCACGCTGATAATTATAGAAATAGAATTTCTGCACAGAAGGGAGGGTGTTAGACTAACACTATTGTGTTAATTAGTTAACACTAACACTATTGAGTCACTAATGCGCATTTGTCTGGACGGTCCTGAGCTGGAGATTTACGACCACGCGCCGGCAGTAATCGCTTGGCACAACGATTCTATAACGCGAAAACCACGAAATAAGTGATGTAGTTGCTTTTGTAATAAGGAAATTTGGATTGTTGTTTTCAATTGTGTTTATTGCGTCATTACACGACTGTCATTAACGCACTGATTTATTTGCAAGCGATATACTTCAGGGTCGGTTAATTAAGCCATCAACTATTGCAGAGTTATTCTGTTGTAGAAAATCTTCTACAAACACGACTACACAATACCGTAGTGTGATTTTGTGCAAAATCTACATGCAAAAAATATGTCCGGTTGAGATATTAAATGTCCGCTGAAAGGGCCAGTCATGTAGGACATGCTTGACCGCCGGAAAAAAGTACAAATTTCGAGGCCTGTATCATACATACTTTTCACGGATTGTTGTCTAAGAGTAACATGACCTTCTTCGGTTGTGGGGATTGAAATGTAGTTGGGTGGTAAAGAAAATTCAAAGTTTGTTGTAGTGGGCATAAGACAAGATGTTTCTTCACATATCTGCATAAAAATATATCAGGTTGGTACAAACTGATCTCATGCACTGTAAAATGCAACACATTAGAAAATTAGTTAAATTAATGCTTATTTCTGGATACTGGATAGCTTCTGTGGCATGGATGGGCAAACTTTTTGAATTAGGGCTAAAAATTCGCAAAAAATTGACAGGCGGGCCATGCTAAGATATAGTAAACAATGAATGTTTATACAAGATTTATGTACAAGATTTTATATATATTTAAAATCTGCAATCTAAAGACAAGAAAACTGTATTAAATCACATTTAATTCTGGTATGAAAAATGCTCTTAGCGATCTTTTTACCATTAAGCATAAAAATTTGGTGTTAGATTGGTTGTAGTAATTCTCCAATCAGTTCTGCTGTGTGCATGCATTGAGATTTGCTAATTAATATGTCACACCTATCTGCAATACCACTAAGCATAACTTTCTTAATCTCAAAGCTTAATCAACTTAAACAGATTGTATGTGCTTGAAAATTCACGAACAAATATTCAACAATACTGAACTGTGACGAAACGACTGTGGCATACAAAAAAAAACAACAACAACAATAAATTAAATTTGTACAACAGATTGATTGTGTATGGATTTCCTTTGTCTTGTGGGGTCTCAATGATATACAAGATCAAAACAAAAAATCATTATAATAATTGCTTTACAACACTTATTATATCTACTTCTGGGGGGCCAGATTTGGTTCCCAGGCTGTAGTTTGCCGATGTCTACGTCACAGCATAATACTGATACATTCACTTTAAAAAATTCATTTCTAAACGAGAAATCTTTACATAATGGTAAAGTTACTATGGCAACCCTGATTGAAGAGTTTCAAATATCTTTTACCTCTATCATACAAAAGCATACACTGCTGCAGTAAGATTTTATGCACCAAGCAGTGCACTTTGACACTGTAATTTATAGTACAGTATATATTACCTTTGGTGTAATGTTTGGCCTATAGCGATCTATATGCAGTACACAGGTCTTGACAACGTGCAAACTGGAGGCCTGAAGGCTGATGTAATTTTGAATTTGAAATCTTAAGCTAAATTTACTTAATATCCCTTTGAAATGATAGTTTTGAGAATCCAAACTGCCAAAATGTGATCACTGAATTTCAAATCACTGCAAAAATTCAAATTTTGTGCTAAAAAATGACAAATCTTTAGCAAACACCAGTGCTGCCAGATACTTTTTGGATTTCCAGCACAGGCACCAAAATCTAGTTTGTTACTTAAATGGTAACAATAGCACTAAAGTAACTCAAAATATAAGTTATACAAAGACTATATATATTTATTAACCAATACTCAAACTATCAAGCGATTTTGGCTACTAGTAACAGATCGGCCTTCAGTCAAATTTTAAACTGCATGTTGTCATAGCCTGTATAAAGGTTGCCATGGTTTAGACTTTTTGTCATTCTTTTTCTCAACACATTAAACAAACTGAATTTAGTTCAATTTACCACATCATTATTTAGTGGAAGAAATTCTTCTTGTTGGTGAATCCGCCTCAGGGGCTTATGATCTTTAACGTCACACATTACAACAGAACTCATTTTAAAAATATGTCTTTTTACATATCTAGAAATAGCAATGTCCAAAAATATGCACCAAAATTCTAAAAGCAATACAAAAGTTAGAAATCACAACAAACAATAGAAGAATATTTCTGGAATACATCAAAGCGTAAGAACTATTAAAGTATTGAAGTCTAACAACCAAAGAAAGAATATGAGGGATAGCCTATGTCACCTTCTATCTAAAAATGATCAAAAAAACAAATTGAGCAAACTTCAAAAATTGTGATTTTTAAACATAAGTCCATTTTCTGCCACAAATTCAAGAGAAAAAATTTGTAGTGGAATTTAGTTTAGCAGGTCATGGCCCTAAGAAGGCTTGTAGGCATTTCTTTCTCGAGCGTGAAACTGCTTACTATCGTGAAAAATCAAGGGTTATAGTCAAATATGGCATCACTCTGGAATGGACGGCATGTCTTTAACAGTCTTGCCAAAGACACAGTCACATGCTCTTGAGCGGTGTCAAACTAGACATCCTAATGCATGTCGAACCAGGGCTACTGCCTCTCACCACTCGACTATGTAGGCTACTTGCACTTAAATACATTTAGACATTAAAATAATAGTGTTTACTGAAGGTTGTCTTCTCATCAGTATCTAATTTTTTTTTCACTGAATAGTTGTTTGTAACAGCATAAACAAAAGCATGATAAATAGGAATGGTATTGTCCTTTCTCACAAGTTACACTGTTAATGTTTGTTGAGACCCTGGGGCTAATGGTCAACTTTTGTTGACCCACTTGTGCCGAAAGTGAAAATACTTAAAAAAAAAATTTGAAAATTTCAGTATTGCATAATCATGACCTAAAAACATTTCACAATTATTATATTAGTACTTGTCGAGAAAAAGACCGTCCTACATATAGGACGCTAGGCAAATCCGTTATCAAATTTTGCAAGTTTCTAATGCGTAATGCGTAGGCCTAATCATTATCGCTCAAAGTGATAAATGGGAAATGTCTTGTCATCGAGCATTTTTATTGAAATGAAAGTTCACAAAATACGAAGAGGAAAATTAACAAAGCAACACATCACTGATACAAGTCACTTAGCGGATCAAAATCGCTTTGAGGCCAAATTGGCCTACGTCAAGATGCCCTCCATATAAAAACGCCAAGAGGAAACTAAAAAAATATCAAAAATTTCAGTAATTTACAATAATTATGTTATTGTTCTAAAAACAAACACAACTACTTTGTTATACAGCGTAGAAATGGTAGGGAATCGCTGTTTGATACCGCTTGATGCGTGGAAATTGATTGACGCTTTTGCTTCATTTCGCTAACATGTGTGGCGTGTGCCTGGCGACCTATATATAGGACACCTATCTTTTGAACCAATTTTCTCAAATATGTTGCTGCCAATTAAATTTAAACATTTGCTGTAAAATATGTTGATACATAACAAATAAAGACAATGACAAATATTTTTGGAAGCTTATTTGCATATGCGGGATTTATTAATATAATTCGACGTGCACTTTCAAAATTTCAGACTTAGCAAAATCGAGAAAATTGAAAATGATGTCACGTCTCAACCAAAAACGCAATTTTTGAAAAAAGTTGTGATATACCGGTGTCACAATCAATGTGCAAGGCCTCGCGTCAGGCTGCTTTGCGTCTTGACAGAATGTGCTGTTTTCATTATGGAATTCTGGTGCGGTGTGTTATTATCGGTTATGACCTGAAGTAACCTTTGTATGAGAAATCTGTATTATGTAACGTATTTCTAGAATCGTCTGTAAGCATGCAATTCTGGAATGTTCTGTTGTTTTTCATGATTTCTGAGCGTCGTTTGTCATGACGTCATAAGGTTGTTTATCAGTAAATGTCCGATTGCGAAATAATTATTATGTAAGGATCTTTTACTCCTACGTGACATTCTTTGAACTTGCTTGTTTATGCCGCTCAATGCTACGTGACCGAACGATGAGTTCGTGTGATGCAACATTACGTAACCGTCTCGAAGTTACTAGACCGAACAAACCTTTTATAAATGGTGGTGTGATTTGCGTAATGATTTTTATTATGATGATTATTATTGAGTTGGTTATGAGAGTTGTGCTATGAGTTGTGGATTGGTAGTTGATGCAGAAAGTAGAGTTATTTGAGAAGCCGTTCGTTAAAGTTCTTCAAGAAGTCAGATTATCATTTCGCTAGTAGAATTATTCGACATTTAATTGACTGCTTTTCGGTTATAACCCATTAAACTACGTCATTGAATCTTTCCAAGTCTTTTTCCTGGTAAGAGATAGAAAGGAATCGTGACAACCGGTATGCTGCACAAATAGTCATAAATGTATTTTGACTTCATCTAAATCTAAAAACTGAACGTGCGAAGAAAAATGTTAATTTGAGTAGGTGTCCTACATGCTAGGCATAAATGGGTTAAGCATTGCATTTTTTTTCAAATAATGTTACCAAGGTTGGGTATGGGTAACCTTCTTCATACAGATAAGTTTGCAGGTTACTAGAACAGCAACAACCCTTTCAAAAAAAATATTATGGGAGATACAGGAAATCTAGAAAAAAACTCTGAATAAGTCGATTTCTCAGAGTGAAGTTTTTAAGCTATAAATCTGTTCTACTTTCAAAATTTCCATGAGAGAGTCGTGTTTATTATCAAGAAAGTTTGCAATCAAGTTATTATACAAGAAATGCGTCAATTTTAATTGCATAACCTATTTGCGAGACGTTTTGATATGGTTGTCGGATTGGTGTATTCATCAATTTGCTCAAGAAAAAAGAATTCTTGTCAATGGTGATTATTAGTGAGCAATGAGCATGATAACTTATTTGCAATGGACATTGGACATTAAAATTAATGATATAATCCTACAATTGTTTACAATTCTGGTTAAACTTGTGAATGTTTATTAAGTACTGTGTTATACAACATAGCACATCGTCAGCTATTGCTCATAGCATATCACATAATAAAAAAAAAATTCGGCAAACTGCAGCAATTAAAGTTGTTTAGTTTTTACTAAACTATGTTACATCATAAAGCAAACTCTGATCATCAATAAGTATGACATTCGCTTTTATCCTTTCTTTCTCCTTAACAAACTCTAGCTATGCAAATATTGCATTTTTATGCAATGCGATGTTTTGTATATGAGATTACAGTCAGTTCTTATAACTTTAGCTTTATCACCTTTAATCTATAAAAAATTCTATCTGCCCTAATAGCAGTTTTTTTACAATCATAACAGCAGCCTAGCCTACGGTATCTGTTGTATGCAGGTGAGAAAACCTCAATGTACCAATTGCACTAGCCTTTTTCAAAATCATACCCCCTAGTTATCAACTGCACAAGATCTTATCTAGTTTATTCTTATAAGCTAAGAAAACCCTATAGCTATCAATTCAACTG
This sequence comes from Aplidium turbinatum, assembly GCF_918807975.1. Lineage (NCBI taxonomy): Eukaryota > Metazoa > Chordata > Ascidiacea > Aplousobranchia > Polyclinidae > Aplidium > Aplidium turbinatum. The sequence continues at coordinate 18,228,743 of NC_137484.1, read as the reverse complement.
TATTATACAAGGTTTGCGACGTTAAAATACAGTACCTATACCCTTTACCCTTTTGTTGCCTTTGAAACTTTCCTTCATCAAATTACCAGTACCATAGGCAAAGAAAGTGAACAAAATTAAACATTTTTATATTATTTTTACTTGCGCATTAGCTTAGTGGCCAAGTGGTTTTGTCTTCGGCACTGGTGCTGATAGATTTGAGATTGATTCCAGGTGAGGTCAAATCGAAGACTTCAAAAACGATACGGATTGTTTTCTTTCTTGCATGATGTTTGCCCTTTGTTTCCGAAGATGGCCAGATCTAGGATCATGACTTGCGCTTGGCTTGTCACCTTATTCAAACCTGGATGTGTGGCAGACTGTGCGGAAGAAGCTCATCACTGGATATAGCTCAACGAACAGAAAGGCACCATCCAGTATCATAGTTGCAGGATGTGCCCAAGAGCATGACGTGACACGCAGACATTATGGTCATCCTGCTGCATCTCATGCTTCACCCAATCATCTTGACCATGTCTTGCCATTGGACCCTGAAACCTGAGACAAGAGAGTGAGGTTGGAGTCCTGCGCAGCCCTCCCTCACTTAAAACAAAATCTTTCTTGCATAACAGTAACACAGTGAGAATTAGTTGAGTAATAATGTGATGACCTCGTGTACTGTACGGTATCTGATATAAAATTAAAAGTGAGCCCTGTCGCTTATAACCCTTAGCTGTAGCCTAGTATACTATAACATAAATAAAGCCATAACATCAATATTATGACATGCTGCTTGTACTGAATTTGTCTTCTATCAAGCTGTGATTAAATCCAAGTCAGAAATCTCAAATTTTCCATTAAGAAATAACTGCGTGAATCATAACATGGTCAATCAACGTTTTAATTTTATGGAAATTGAAATCCATCAAACAAGCTCGTAAGCAGATTAGCAGAAGTGAACTAGTGTTGCCATATGCTTTCAAACTTTCGGTCTAATTGCCATAAAAAAATAAGCGCAAAAGTAGCCCAATCAATCAATCATTTTATTTTTCGTCATTAACGCGTCCGGGACGAAAAACATACTAACTACAAAAATCGATATAAACCTACCAGCACGTTAACGAACGGGAAAAGGTGGCAAAACCTTGAAAGGTTTAAAACGTGCCTGAATGAAATATTATGTAGTAGGCTATATAGGCTATCAGTAGTTAGCACGGCCACAAAACCCAAAAAAAAACAAATAGCAAAAAATAAAAAAAAAACAGAGAAGCACACATGTAGTAGTGAATGACAGCCTAGTGAAAAGTGTTGTGGATTAAATTTGCCAGTTCCAATATTGATGTGGATGAGCAGTCATAATAATAATAATAGTCAAGTCAAGTCAAGTCAATTTATTTTGTTTTAACAGCGCCATATATTAACAAATAATCAGAGTAAAATGTAATTGTCAAAACAATGCATTGTACAACTGTTGGTTAGATTATGGCGCAATCAGGATGGTAGCGAAAGACCATAAGCAGTCATCTAGTCAGCCACCACCCCATCACAGTAAATCTAACTACACATTCATACACACTAGTGTGCAGAGGCAGGCACACTACTTCATTGAATAAAAAGAGTTCGCCACTGAGATTGAAAAACAACTACTGTTGGTTTGAATCTGCATTCTCAGACTGAGTGAGCCGAGGATGAAGATTCAAACCAACGAGCAACGACCAAGAATTGACCAACCACCAATAATTAGTGATTGTGTGCTATAATAGGCTACAGCACTTGCGAAAGTTTTCCTGAAATAACGAGGAAAAACGTGGATACCACCACCGAATTGCAACAATTTTTATGTGAAGCATACAAAAACAGGGCAATTTGATACTAATAACTGTAGAGAACAAATATTAATAAGTAACTTACGATATGATGATATAGGCCTACTGTAAAGGTAAGTTATCCTTTGTATTGAGCACTTAAGGTACGCATGTATATTTATCAGTGACGTTCGGTGGCTTAAACCATTGGGAAAGCAACTTGGAAATATGTTGCAGCAAGGTAGTAGGCACGAGGGGCGTAACCGTCGGGCGAAGCCCGAAGGCGTGTTGCCGAAGGCAACACTTCCAGCGGGGGGTCTGGGGGGCCTCCCCCAGAAATTTTTGAAAAACACTTCCAATTTGGTGCGCTCTGAGAGCATTTCCAAAACAAAATCTTCGGACTTTCCCAGTCCGAGGATAAAGATTCAATCAATCAATCAAACTGGGACTAGTTTAGAATGTTGGCTGCTTTTTAGACTGAGCACAAAAACTTATTGTCAATGTCATCTGTAAGCATTTACGACATGCATTGGACTGGTGCACTAGTAAAGAGCAAATAATTAGCCTATAAATTAAGCTAGTCCATTCTTGAAGAACACAAGTATGTTTGCTCTGAACTTGTGATGTCAGTCTATTGACCCAAAGAATTTAAAAAACACTTGTGCTGTTTCAGTACTGGTTGGTTAATGTACCCTTTGGAATTGCATGTCTTATTGTAGAATCTATGTTTTTTTTGGTAAGAGAGCCAGCTTTATTTTCAGCGTACTCAGTAGCCTATAGTTACAAGCCCGAAAATCACTCATGCGTAGAGGCTGTATTCCTTTTGCCTGAAACCAAAAGCAGCCACTATGAGATACGCATGACGTCACTGGGAAAGCAACTTTAACCACAACACCAGATAACACATCTGATTGGCTAAGCAGCTGGTGTCGTTTTGCAAAACGATTGAGGATTGGATAAAACGAAGGCGTTTTTCAATGTAGGGTAAGCAACTTTGAAAGTTGATTTCCCTGGAGCTTCAGTGATGGTTTCTGACAAAAGCGTTTGCGTTAATTGGCATTTATAGGCAAGAAATGCGGTTTGATGAGGACTTAGACTATTCACAAGCGTTACGAGTAATTCTAGTCACGAACACAGTAATTTTCAAGTTAAAATAGACTTGATAAAAATAATAAGAAGTTAAACCTAGAATTCAGTCATTATATTTTGCATAGTTTTCGCTCAGGTAAGCACTGCTTTCCTTGCTTTCCCTCACCGATCGTCACTGATATTTATGTAACAGTTGGTTTTTGAGATTTTTTTTAAAGCAATGGAACGGTAAATCTTTTATATCGTGTGAAATTTCACTCCACACTTGCACACACAAGAAATGGAGTGTTTTTTTGCCAAAGTTTGTTTCAAACCTGGGAAGAAAAAATCTGGTTTTAGCCTTATGTCTTGTATCATGTTGATGTATGTCGTCTAATTTAACAAAGTAGCCAGAGAAACATGCTGGCAAAAAATTATTTTCGTACTTGAACATGAACTGTGCATATGCCAGCTTTGCAAGGTCACTCACTTTTAATACCTGAAATTTGCTGTACATGTAGGTCGTCGAAGTTTTCCTGTCACCAAACAAACACGCTCTAATAAATTTGTTCTGAATCACTTCCACCTTGTGTAGGCTACTAACGTTTTGTTGGCCCTACCCCAATTAATTATCGAATATTGAAGATTTGATTTAAATAATGAAAAGTAAATTAATCGTAATGTGGATAATGGGACATAGTATCTGATTTTGTAAGCAATGCCACATACTTTACTCAATTTTGTGCAAAGGTCAGAGATATGGGCGTTCCAGTTCAATCTGTGGTCCATCGTTACTCCAAGATATTTTACTTGATCAGTTTTGTTAATGCTTTGGCCGTTTAAGGTGAGAGAGAACGATTTTGCAACAGGAAGATTTCTACAAATGATCATAAAATTAGTTTTAGTGTAATTAATCGATAATTTATTGGTTCTCATCCATACATCAATCTTTTTTATTTCTTCATTGGCTTGTTGTTCTAGGCAAGTCAAATTGTGGTGTGTCATGTTTAGGCTGGTGTCATCCGCAAAAAGAGTGGTCATGAAAGAGGACGCAGTAGGTAGATCGTTCACATATAATAAAAATAACAAAGGACCAAGGACTGACCCTTGGGGGATGCCGCATTTGACCGTCGAAAAGTTTGATGATAATGAGTTAAGTTTGGTGTATTGTTGTCTGTTGGTTAAATAAGACTTCATCAAGTTCCATATTTTTCCACGTAAACCATAACAATATAATTTGTTCAATAAAATTCCATGATCAACAGTGTCAAATGCTTTACTCAGGTCAAGAAAAATGGAGCACGTATAGTTATTGTTATTTAAGTTTTTGAGTAAATGATCATATATGTGAGTTATACTGAGTTCTGTCGAATCGTTTGTCCTAAAACCATGTTCGTCGTCGTCGTCTGAGCTTCTGGGGCCGAGGGTCTATCCTTTTACCACCCCAGATTCACGATGTTCCCGGACTACACTGGAAGGCTGCTAGTGTATATTAACTCCCAACCATGTTGACTGGAAGTTAATATATTATTTTTATCCAGAAATTTAATCATTCGTTCGTACAAAAGCTTTTCAAGAATTTTAGAGAAAGTGGGCAAAAGAGATATTGGCCTGAGATCGGTTAAAGCGGTGGGATTGGATACCTTTGGTATTGGGATGATTTTAGACAGCTTCAGTGGATCTGGATAGGTCTCTTGAGCAAAGCAGTTGTTGTATAATCGAGCAAGAATGGGTGAAATAATACAGTTTGCAAGTTTGATGAATTTTGTCGGGATATCGTGTATTCCAGGAGAAGTTTTTGTTTTCAATGTCATTATGATGTTTGAAACCTCACTGGGATTGATGTCTTCAAGTAAAAAACTGGATTGGCATGTTGTTGTTAAAAAATCTGAAGAGGATACGCCAGTTGGTTTAATTTTACTTGCCATATTAGTACCAATATTGGTGAAGTGCTCATTCAATAGGTTTGCAAAGTGGGTTGATTCAGTTTTGTGTAAAATGTTATTTATTTCCATATTGGTGGGAAGCGATGACATTGACTTGGATTTGCTAGTGATCAATTCGTTAATTACTTTCCATGTTTTCGATGCATCAGCTTTGTTTGCTTCAAATAAATAAGTGTAGTGTTGTCTTTTAGATATTCTTTTTATATGCACCAAGCGATTATTGTAAGCTTTATATTTCTTTATTTTCATGTCATCTTTGTGCTTATAGCACGCTCGATATAGTCTATTTTTTGTCTTTATGGATTTAAGAATTCCTTTTGTGATCCAGGGTTTGTTTTGCAATTTAACTTCTTTACGGGATAATTTCCTTACAGGTGCGTGTTTATTGAGTGTTTTTTGGAACGCATCTATGAATTCACAGAATTGTGTGTTGACGTTGTTTTTTGTGAAATCAAGGGAGTTCATAGCAACATGCATTTCAGATAAAAAGTTTTCATTGTCAAAATGCCGCATACATCGTGTCAATTTCGGAACTTTGGTTTTAAGGAAATTCAAATTAGTTACGCTCAAGAACACTGGTAAATGATCAGAAACATCATATAAACAGATACCGCTGGTTTTGTGTTGTTTTTCAATGTTTGTGTAAATATGGTCCAATAAAGATGGTTCACTAATTTTAGAAAATCTAGTTGGATGGCTTATCACGGAATTACAACCTATGGCCACAAGTGAGTCCAAATATTCTTTTACTTTAGGGGTTTTATTTTCATGCATAAGGTTGATGTTGATGTCTCCGCAAATGATATATTGTGATTTCGTCTTCTCAATTTCCGCAATAGTTGATATTATCCTATTTTGAAAACTATCAATGTTTGGTCCAGGATGCCTGTAGATGACACCCACGACTGCGCTGTCTTGAGAATTACTTTTTATCTCGATCCAGAGGTCTTCACAATTTGATACATTTAAGCTAATATCATTACGTATAGAATATGCAATATTATTTTTAATGTAAAGTGCAACGCCACCAGCATTTGTAGGAGAGTTTTTGTGTAAAAATTTGTATTCGATGAGGTTAAAGTTATCAACACAATTGGGTTTTATTTTAGTTTCAGAAATTGCAATAATATCTGGTTGGTGATTAATTTCGGCCAAAAATTCTTCGAGTTTGTCTTTGTTTTTGCTTAGACTGCGGGTATTGAAGTGGAACAAGGAGAGCTTTGTATTTTTACTTTCTTGAAAGAATTTTTTAGTATCTGATGTAGAGAGGTAGTTTTTGGAATCGAAATTGATGCTAGTAGTGGACATTACAACAAACACAATAAAAATGACTGACATATACATGTGCAATGAATAATTACAATATGACTGGTTAGGCTACGGAGTGACTTTCAGTTGATAGACGAAAAACTTTGAAAAATAAACACTATTATTGGGTTATAAAATATTTAATTTAGCAAGGATTTTACTACTAAACAAATAAGTAAATAAACCACCAACACGTGCATTTATATCTTATAGTCAAAATAACAGAACTGAGAAATTACTTATGGATGACAACAGAAACAATTCAACGGAAGAACTTGTAATTAATTAAGACTAAATAAAACATATAACAAATCAAGTCGAAGTGGTGTGAGCAAAACTTGGAAATAAAAGCACTATTATTACGTCATAATAAAAATGTTTTACAAGAAAGTTGAAGATTAGCCTTGCACATGCACCGTACGCATTAAGTTAATTTTTTTTTAAGTAGAAATTTACAACAAAAAGTTAGTGCAGAACTACAAACAATTGGCCAACAAAAGAAAATTAAATCAAAAGCGGAGTTGTAACATACAGTACTATAAACAGTCCAAATTCAATCCTTTTTTAGAAATTTGATTTAATAGTCATAAGAACCTTTTTCTGAGTCAATGGTTACTGTACCAAGCCTGGACAGGGTTTTATCTTGTTCGGGGTGGAAATGAAGGTTGACTACGGTTAGGTGGAATATAAAGAAGTCCAAAAAGATATCTTGTGACTTTTCTTCACTTTGTCTTCAAAATTCAATTATCTATGAGCGATCCAACTGAGAAATGCAAATTGCAAAATGGCTGTCAAATTCAATGATAAGCTTCTAGCTGGCCTAAATCAAGATTTCTTCGAATTGTTCTGTCTCTGCGAGTTTTTAATCAATTTTGAAAATTTTTGGACTGAAATGACCGCAATTAAATTTCTTTCTTAATTTGTCAAAATCTAGCTATTCTCCAGGCCTAAGTTTTTCTTTAGTCCAATTTATATATTTAGACCTGGAGAGCAAAATCTTTGCTGCTAACTGCTTCCCGCGCTTTTTTACTATAATAATAGGATGGAGAAAGAAAACCGGACATAAAAGAAACCCATCCTCAGGCAAAAGCCCGTTTCAATGTGGCCCAGGAGAGCAGGTGTTGAGCTCTTTCTATGGTTAGACTGCACATCACACAGTAGCCTAAGACGATTGAGGTTTGATATCCAGTTTAAGGCATTGTTTCATGTCCTGGTGGGTGATGGACAGGGGCGCGGAACGATTTTTGACTGGGGGGGCAAGATTGCGAAAAAAGGGCACTTTTGTTTACTAAAAGGCCAATTTTTTTCAAGTTTTAAGATAAAATATAGTGATAATGCTAATCTATCAGCTCACTATGTATTGAGTAATGATAGCCTACAAGAGTCCGGTATACAAAGAAGGGCATCATGCTATGTTACAATGATGTAACCTACTGTCAAGCCTTAAAGCAGCCTGCGGCCATGGCCGCTAAGTAGTGCTTGAATGACCGCCGGTGCTACCTCCTCAATCGGCCAAGTTTGGCCGCCGGTCTCTTCTAGCCAATTATTTAATTTCGCAATAGAATGATCGTGGATTAACTGTAGAAAATATGTAGTATCAAAGAATGACGCAAAAGTAGGTCAGCGCGTTATAATTGTCGTTTTTGTGTCGATTCAAAGTTGTCGGACATTGAATCGTTGTTAGTAATGTCCTTTACATCATTGAAATACTTATTTTATTACCTTGCCGTCATCGTCAACACATGTCGATTGTCCAACGTTGTTTTTTGTTGCTAAAAAGAATTCTAGGGGAGTGACGAACTTCTTTAAAATCAGCCACATTGGAGACACTCGTGCGAGTGTCGTTAGATGGTCCCGCAGTACTGGATTACAATCCCGATAAAACAGTTATTGCGTGGTGCAACGATTCTATTGCAGGACGTCGCCCAGGCCCAGACTTCAACAACGCTAAGTGATCATTTTAGCATTGTTGCAAGTTTAATTCTATTTACTTGTGCTATCGTTATTTTTATTTTGTATTTTGGCCTCCAAGTATGCAGATTTGGCCGCCGAAAAGGAGCTTCCGGTAGGCCACGATGGCTGCCGAAAAAGAAAAGAGTTTTAAGGCCTGTAGCCTACTGTGTTGCAAAATTTTGTGACGTAAATATTATTTTGAGGCAAAAATGAAAGATTATAATTAGGCTAAAATAAGTGAAAGATTATAATAGCAGAAATTGTTATATTGCAAAATTACTTACTTACTTACATTACTTTAAAAGGGCACCATTGCCCCCCTGCCCCTCCATCTGCAGAAAAATTGAAGGCAGGGGGGCATCCGCCCCCCCTGCCCCCCCGCTTCCGGCGCTGGTCTGTGCCAGAAGAAAAACTTCATTGTTATTTGCAAGTAGTCTTCTTGCATAGGCTACTTTTCAAAAATATACTAAGTTTTCTTGTTGACGAAGCATCAGAGCAGGTATAGCCTAAATGCAAGGTCGAGGTTTGCTATAGCCTAACTTTGAAAGTTTGTCAACGGATATTTAAACAAGCCTACTTACTCAATGGCTTCCACACGCTTAACGTCTTGTTTCTATGGAAACCAGTTCAGTTCAGTTCAGTTGTTTTTATTTCTGACCATCATATCAAAACAATACACGTCAACATAGCAAAGGTCGAGAAAAGGGTAGAAGCGACAAAACGCGAACGTTAAAACGTGCTTGAGACCGAAGTAAGTTATTGATTTGAAAGAAATTTGGCACGGTCGCAACACCTTCAGAAAAATTTAAGATATAAAGGGGAAATAAAAAAAGAAAATGTTACAAAAAAAAAAACAAACAAATAAACAACATATATTTAGGCTATAGCTTAATTAGCCCACATAGCTTTAGCTGATATATTTAAGATTTGTATGGACAGTTGCTATGAAGATCGGCCATGGTGCGTTATCAAGAGTGCTGATGGTCGTAAGGGGAACACGTCTTGATGCGTTTAGCTCATAGCAAAGAAGAGCAAGGCAGGCAAAGAAAACCCCACAAAGAAATCCTACCACGGGCAAAGCCATTTCAAGCGCAACGCACCATAGGCCTTGCACGACTCACAAAATAGATAGGCTATAACTTGACGACACTGAAAACAATGACGAAAACAAATAAAACAAACTAGCAAAAACAACATCATCATCTTTCGGAAATTCAATTATACCCAGGGAAGTTATGTCTTGAAGATATCAAGCGTGCTTTGATAAAAGTTGCGTTGATAAAGCGATAATTTTAAACCCCAGTCAGCTAAACTCGTCACTTCCACACTGATCCAACGTTAGAAAACGTTGAATTAATGCAAAAACGGCAGGCATCGCTAGCTGGGATTCCTGGGAAGTAGTAGTGGCATGTCACAGAAATATGATAAATTTGGGTTACCGTGTATATGTTTTACACGTTAAACCATAACAAAAGTGATAAAGAAATCCAATTTGGCATGTTAGAAAAATAGATAAATAATCAGACAATAGCATGACGATCCAGTCCAAGATATTGATATAAAAAACAACTGGTTGGAGCACATGGCCACCGCTTCACCGAAAGATGGCGATTGGTCGAAGAGGATGGAGAAACTTCTGAAGACTCTGTAGAACTTCTGTGGACAAAAAACACAAGAACCAGAAGGCCAGTAGGAGTACTTACAACCTTACTATTTTGCTAATGAATCTACACACATTGGCCTATCATTTCTGGGCAAAAAAAATAATATTAGTATGTTTGGTGCATGATGTAATACTTAGATGGGATTATTTCAAGGAAGATTTAGCTTGTTCATTTTTAATTTAAAGCCTTTTACAGTTTTGCATTCATTTCTTGTAGTAGGGGGAAGCTTGTTCCAAACTGTTGGCCCCATGTACCGTATTGATTGTTTGCAAGTGTTAATTCTACAATATATCGGAATATAAGGAGAATTACTTCTTGTTGTTAGGCTACTTGATTGTTTACACATAATTATATCATTGAATGTTGTGGGAAGTAGCCTTTTTGAATATTTAAACATGAAAGTTGCAATCTCTGTAGTTTTCATGTGGTTAATTGATTTTAAATTATTGAGTTCCATTACACCTTTTACGCTTTCTCTGCTGTCAATGTTAAATACAGTACGAAGAAAGTTATTGCATGTACGTTGTAGCTTTTGCAATGTAGTTTTGTTTTCATGACACCATGTTGAGATACAATATAATATCTGACTCTCAACTAGAGAATGGTAAATGGAGAGAAGTGCTTGTTTGTTTAGGAAAGGCTTAATTTTTTTTGTCACGCAGAGTGTTGATCTTATTTTTTGAACAACCAATGTGAACATGTCAGCGCAAATCATAAAGCCGAAACACGCCAGACATGAAAACACGCCCACCCGCTATATGCTAAATGCGAGACAAGCTCAGTGTGAACCCCGCATTACAAGAAAGCTTTTTCAGCTATAGCCTACCGTTTGTGCAAAGTAGCCTAGCTATCAAAATCCCTATTTCAAACGTTTCTTCAGAAAGAAGTTTTTCGGCGTTGACTCTGATTAAATCCTATTTGCGTAATGCTGTCCTACGACAATTAAAGTAACACTCAGTAACCTCGGTGTCAATAACATCGAAAAGAAAATGTCAAGTGATCTCAATCTAAACTAATTCGTTGATATATATGCAAATAAAACACAATAATAGAAAAATCGCTTTGGTGTAAGCCTAAGTGGTGCCGGTTATTTTCATTTGCCAAAACATCACAAAAGTTTCAATAGCCTATACTTAGTACTTACTATTTCACTGTTGCCCTCAACCACTTTATTGTAGGCCTAGTCTGTTCGTACTGTAGTGAACGAAAGTAGATTTCAAAGCTTTCTTGAAACTATCTTTCTAACAACTGTTATTAAAATTTGTTCAATTTGCGATCTTCAGCCAAAGGCATCAACTTTGTCCTTTTCGCTACTGATAGGGCCTGTAGCCTACTGTCAATCTTCTCACATGGGATAGAGAGAGAGAGAGACACGAAATGCTGTACACGAAATGAACATGAACACGCGGTGATGTAGGCTACCATCTTGATTCAGTAGGCTATATTCGTTTTTTAGAAACTGTCATTTGTGTGGTTTTTTCTTCAGTGATAACCACAATCAGCAAGTGCAATCCGTATGACTAGTCCAAGACAAGAAAGTTAATCCTTAATTGTCAAATAATATTTAATGCTAATCTCAATTTTAAAACAATTTATATTGTCTTCCTTTATGACGTCAAAAAATGTTGCTCCTCCTGGAAAAACTTTGCTCTTTCTTTGCGTCTCTGTAAAATGGATTTGGTTAGTGTTTAAGCCATTGCCTAGACTTGGAGTGTGAATGCGGCATGGTGATCAAAACAGTTCAGAATAATGCATCCAATACTGTAAACAATTAATATCCATTGTCAAGAAGGATATTTTGTAAATAAAGAAACCTGAGATCAAGCGACGATTGTTCTTCAACTCTTGGGGGGTGCACTTGAGCAATGCATTTCAAGAACATCTCTCTATTTAACAGCACCTAGTGGATCAAATAGTTTACACAGAACAACCACCAGAGAAAACTTTACTTTGTCAATCTCGGTAACTGGGCTTGTGTCAATAGACCAAAACCAAAGCCTCTGCAAATATTTAAAACTGCCAAGATTATAACCTACTTCCAAAGAGGATTTCTCAGTTCGAGGATAAAGATTCCCACAACTAATCGATAACGAAAATTGGAACGCATAAAAGTTAAAATAAACCACCAAGTGAAAAATCTCAATCGGCTTTTAAAATAGTAGGCTACCATATCTAAAAAACTCATGTTTCTAAATTGATGTTAACCTAAATGTTGTGTTCTAAATGTTCTAATGCGAAGATGAAAAATCGTGTCAAAAAACGTTTAACCTATGCGCTGTATACCCGAAAGTCTTTGTCAGTTGGAAAAACATTTTATTAGTGTATCGATTTAACAAAGTGACAAAGTTGTGATTTCAAGAATTTGTGAGTGTATTCAATAAATATTAATGCTGCCCATTTTTTAAAGTTTTATTGTGCCACACTTCAATTTGAGCAAGATCTTTCTGCTAGTCAGCCTGGTCAATGTTTGTTAAATGAGCAGTTTTTGCTTTTCATTTGGTGGGAGTTGAACGGAAAGTTGTCAGATTGCTTTTAGACAGCTTGGATAGCCTAAGGCTGTATTTGATCAGAGAGGTACGTTTACTATCTCAATTGGAAAGACTTCAGCTAAGCAGACACAATGTAAGTAGCATAATCTTATATTTTAGCCTTATTGTAAAAATTTAACTTGTAATGGGCCAATATAAAACAGGTTTATTTGCAAAAAATATTTGTAGTTTAAAGTTTAAACAATCTAAGTTAATTGTTGTTCATGCCATTTGTTTTTTCTTTGTTGCAGCAGTTGGTCTCGTACGCCTACACACTATTTTATTCGCTATTTTTTTGCTTGTGTAAGACGTGTAAGACGAGCTGTGTAAGACGTAGTGAAATCAATTTGTTTTCGTTCATTACAGAGACAAAACAAGGTATAGGTTGTATTGTTACAGAACTGAAGGCCATTTACAGAAACTTCACACAACGATATGTCAGTTCCTTCTTCTTACCAATCAGAGCAATGAAAGTGGTGATACATCTTGTGCTTGCTGTTCAATTCTTAAGAACATCATGCGTCCAACAATCATCTTTTCTCAACCCTCCATGTAAGTAGAGTAATTTTTAGTAGAGCTTAAATGATAATTCAATTTAACATTGTGTAATGTTGTTTTTGCAAAAAGAACAAAACAAATTAAATAAAGTAAAATCTTAAAATAAAATCATAAAATATTACTTAAACAACCGTAAACAATATGTTTCTGCTGATGGCTTCAAATCAAAGGATGAAAATATCACATGTGGTGTTCCGCAAGGATCTGTACTTGAACCATTGTTTTTCTGCTTTACGTATATGATATGCCTCTTATATCAACTTTCGATTCTCAGCTATTTGCTGATGACACTCTTTTATTTACTTCAGCAACATCTAAAACTGAAATTGAGATGCAGCGTTTCACTGATTGGTTCAATGCAAACTAATTATGCATCAACTACTCCAAGACGTTTTACATGTTAGCTTAAACAAAATGGAGGATCAATTTCAAAACTACATGTAGTCTTAAACAATACAAAAATTCAAAAAACAGACATCAAATATTTCGGCATATTTCTTGATGACAAACTAAGTTGAAATTATCACATTAAAGATCTATTTGGGAGACTCACGAAAATATCTGGAATATTTTATAACAGTAGAAATTACACAAGCAAACAAATTATGTCAACACTGCACTATGCTCTTGCACGCTCAAAATATACAATATGGCATTTTGTGTTGGGGTTTAAGCACACAAAAACTACGCAAAATTTGCAAATCTAGATTGTTATGGTGCTATTTTATTCGTATTGTTTATAATTGTACCGTTGGCTATCCTATTCTTGCAACAGACGAAATAAAAAAATCTCTCTCTCTCTCTCAGTAAGTCCAGAGACATTGAACATGGTTGAACCTTCTTTTTCCGTCACACTTATCCAGTTTTTGTAGCAAGGTCAGCATTTCTGAATTCATGTTCAAAATTTATTATGTCATATGTTCAGGGCAGTTGAGGGAATGATTTAGGGGAAGTACCAATGAGATCCTAGGGCTCCAAATTGAGATACTTTTAAGAAAAACACACCATATCCAAACAATACGAGGTAATTTCTTCAAGTTTCCAGCCTCTTGAAAAGATTACTGGCTACTATAATTGTTCCTAGCCCACTGTCCCACGCTCCACGCCCCACGTTCCTCCACAAGTCTCTGTAATCATAACTGGGCTTATGTCTGGAATTGCACATTTTGGTTAAATTAACAACAAGACAATGCAGCCGATATTCGTATCTCCCTTAAAACATGTCTTCAGACACGGTTGCGTGATGTCTGTTGATGAGGCGTAGACTTGTTGTCCTTCCTACTGTGGGTCAAGGATTCCTGACATATGAGAATGCATATGATGTCATTTGTTAGTGAAACCTTGGGAAATATTTCACACGTTTTCCGCAATAATGAAGCTGCTTGGAAAGTTGTTAGCATAAGCTTGGTACAATTTAAGTGGAATGAATTATTTTTTTCAATTTTTATGGATAATTTGAAAGAAAACAACTTTTCTTTAACGATTTTAAATTGTTTTTTGCAAAATGACTGGTTTTAATAAATTTAAAATAACATTAAATATTTTTGCAGGGAAAAATTGTGTCCATCGACTTAATGCCAAACGAAGTTGGCAAGACTTTGCGAGCCCGGGCTTCCCACATGGTATCACCACACAAACCCAATGCAGCTGGGTGTAAGTTGAAGTTTAATTGGCTTTGTTTCTTCAACTTACATAAAATCAATTCATGTCAGATTTTCTCCTGACAAATCAGCGATAAATTGTATTCATAAAAAAAAACAAAAAAACAACAACACAGAAGTGCATTAGTTTTTGAATTACAGCTACAGTTTATACTGGTTTGCAGCATGGTTCGCGTTGTAGATGTGTCGCTATATAAATGTTGTTGTTATTATTATTTGCAAATTTACTTCTTTGATAGAAGTAATTAGCCGCAAAAAGTTACTTTTGAGAACCTTATCCCACAAGTAGGGTATCGCCTACAAAACTTACAGGAAAGATTAAAGCTTTAAAAATTCACTTTCTCGCTTGGAGGATAGCTTACATAGCCTAACCTACTTATTCATTTAATTGCTTCTTGAAAAATTTGAAAATAGAAACGTTTTGTGTTTTTTAGAATTTCTGCAAATGTCAAACAGCGTGTTAAGCTGGCTTTCTACAAGTTGAATCTGACTGGTTCCATAAATAACTGTTTCACACAATCTGTAGAAATTTTGGACTTCAAGACTGGCACCAGCATGGTAAGTATTTCCGATTATAATTTTAGTTGAGACTATCGTTTTTCAATAGGGTGAGAGTACCCTTGGGAGTTCTGGAACCAACTTTTGTGGATGGGTGTTGCAAATTAGCCTACTATAGGCCTATGTAGGCTATGATAATGGACCCAAATGTCTACTATTAGTTAATTTCATAAAACAACATGCATTGTGGTAGTCGGGTGTTCGGAATAGTTTAAGATGCGAGACGGTTCATACCTGTGTACAGGGATACCAGTGACGATCGGTGAGGGAAAGCAAGGAAAGCAGTGCTTACCTGAGCAAAAACTATGCAAAATATAATGACTGAATTCTAGGTTTAACTTATTATTTTTATCACGTCTATTTTAACTTGAAAATTACTGTGTTTGTGACTAGAATTACTCGTAACGCTTGTGAGTAGTCTAAGTCCTCACCAAACCGCATGTCTTGCCTATAAATGCCAATTAACGCAAACGCTTCTGTCAGAAACAACCACTGAGGCTTCAGGGAAATCAATTTGAAAAGTTGCTTTCCCCACGTCCAAAAACGTCAAAAAACGCCTTCGTTTTATTCAATCCTCACTCGTTTTGCAAAACGTCACCAGCTGCTTATAGCCAATCAGATGTGTTATGGTTAGAGTTGCTTTCCCAGTGACGTCAATGCGTTCAATCGCTAGACTAACTGGTCATACGCACAGAATGGTCTCTCGTCACGGTACACAGCACAGCATCATAGAGGGATTGTTGCTGTTTTTTGATGTCTCCTCGCCATGTACTTTAGCCTACTAGCTTTCATAGTCATGCCTTTGCCCTTTTTACAGCGTTGATATAACGTTACTTCGCCAATGAACGTTCAGGTGCGGATGCAATATTCAGTTCGTTAAGCTTCTATACGCAGGAGGCAAACTTATCCAGCTTTTTGTACAAATTGCTTGCGGTTGTAATGTTTAGGCCTAAGCCTAAGTGTTAGTTTTTGTAGTGTAGGCCTAACTGAATATCTGAGAATGAACATTCATGACGAATGAAATATTTAGACAACTATTATTCCGTCTAACACTGGATTTTCGTCCTGCAACGTTAAAATTAAGATTGTTCATGACTTCTAAACATTAAAAGGATGTATGATCACGACATATGCGAAGCACAATTGACAGATTTTTATTTTTGATTTGTTTTGGAAATGCTCTCAGAGCGCACCAAATTGGAAGTGTTTTTCAAAAATTTCTGTGGTACGCCCCCCAGACCCCCGCTGGAAGTGTTGCCTTGGGCAACACGCCTTCGGGCTTCGCCCGACGGTTACGCCTTTCGTGCCTACTAACTTGCTGCACAATATTTCCAAGTTGCTTTCCCAACGGTTTAAGCCACCGAACGTCACTGAGAAATACTATAGTCGGAAAAGTTTGAGACACGCCTTGACGTAACTTGTTGTAGAATAAAAAGTTTGCTTAAAGTACAAGCTGTTCAAAGAGATAAAGATTGATGAGGATTAATTGCTACCTTTTGAGCTACGTTGAAAGTAAAAACTTGAGCAAAGG
This sequence comes from Aplidium turbinatum, assembly GCF_918807975.1. Lineage (NCBI taxonomy): Eukaryota > Metazoa > Chordata > Ascidiacea > Aplousobranchia > Polyclinidae > Aplidium > Aplidium turbinatum. The sequence continues at coordinate 18,212,184 of NC_137484.1, read as the reverse complement.
ATGCTGTGAAGAGTGAAAATTCGACTTACTTACCGATATCACTTAGGCTAGCTTCTTTTTCTTTTATTATTGGGTCTGATTCGAAAATCCCCGTAAGCACTAGGTCTTGGCACCACTAAACGATTCAACAAACCACCTTTTTTTCTAAAAGTAAAAAAAATATTTTGATATAAATAAATAAGCAAAATTAAAATTCAATCAAAACAAAACATTTAAAAGACTAGCAAACGTTTTCACAATGTAGATTTAAAGAAATTGAACATTAAAACAACATTACGACAACGCCATTTGTTATTGTACAGGGAAGCTTTTGCGGAGACAGCCGTCCTGGAGATTATGTGACTTACGGTAAGAAAATATGATTATCAAAAAGCGTTGCCCTTAGTCAACTTCCACTTATGTTATACTAGTTTACAAGAGTGGTGAAATTTAACGTTTATGTTGAAATGAAGGAATAAGATTGCGAAAAAATTATTAACAATGTTTCTAAAACTTATGTGAGCGTTAAGTCAATTAGGCCTAACCTCTCTCACTGCAGTCCTGTTCCAAAGCATTGTCTCTGCTCTATTATGCCACTATCCGCATCAAATTCCGCGTAGCACACAAAATCTATTAGACCCGGCATAAACTAACCTATAGTCTATAGAAAGACAGCTTATAATAACTTTTAAAATGCTACTTTAAAAAAAATTGATTAAAACACGACCTAATTATTCTAATACAAGGTCCAGGGTACACTGCGCTGCGTGGAATATTTTCATTCCATCGTCATGGTGTGAGCTCTTTCAGCTGAGCGTCTATCCTTGCAAGCGATGACCAAGCAAATCTGACTTGAGCACGTAATTCTCATTTGCTGACTTGGCAGTTGCTGAAATGTAATTGCTGAGTTGAAGCAACTTGCTGAGTTGCCGCATGCCGAGTTGTCCGACTACCGATTACCATTGGTGCATGATTGAGAGAAAAAACGAACACCATGTAAAAACAATAACGACCTAGGAAGGATTGGATACTGGCAAGCCTGGTTGTAGGCTATTGGTTCTTCAGTCGGCATTTCAATTACAGAGTTGTCAAATTTAATATTTGAGTAGTGTTTTGTACAGAATAATCTTTCTTTGGTAGAAAATTAAGACTTTTTACAACGTAACCTAACGTTGAATCTAAAAATTAGTCATATTGAATGCATTGAATTGGGTATTTACAGGTTACTTGGCACGCGTAGACTTAAAGGCTGACACTGCTGCTGCAGGACATCAAGGTTTTATGATGAAATACAAAATTACTAAGGAGCCAGGAGGGTTTAAAAGTGAGTTTATTGTTTGCACAAAGTTAATTTGAAACTCAAATCTTAAGATATTAAATAAATTGAAAAAATGTAAAATAATACTGTAGGTTACAACTTTTTGTATAGGCTACTTGATACACAATTCTATTCTCAATTCTTGCAGAAACATTTTCTTTTCAAAACAAGCCAGTGAAATCAAAAAACAAAGAGAAATCAAAGAACAAAAAGAACTCAGGAAAGTTCTCGACAAATTCAGTATTTGATGGAAATGGTGGAAGAATAAATCTAGAAAAACGAAAAAAATTACGAAAAAAAGTAAACAGGTAATATTTTCTTCCCTTAATAATTCAAGTCTTTTTTGATACTTAAAATTTATGAATATTTACATCAAGGACGTAGCCACGGGTGGGCTTGGGGAAGCAATCGCCCCCCCACAAAAAATATGTTTTTAATACTATTACAACGTTTCAATAACATTGCGTCACATGTTGAGTGACATTTCATAAATATTTGGCTGCATTGCATGCCGCTGAGTGGAGAGCAGTCCCTAAAATGTGATGCTCAAGCGCACACCACGAGAGTCGAACCATCGCCAACAGAACAATAGTTAATTGCTGCATAAAAAGCAGGTTATAACAATTTAAAGAAAATGAAGGGGTGTACCAGCAAACATCTATAGGATTGGCCCATGATACAAGAGAAGGATCCCCAGAGGATACAAACTGATATGAATGAATCAACAAGTGAATAAAAAAATAACAGTTAACCTCTCAAGTACATGTAGCTCCACACAGAGTGAAATTTACATGCCTTTTGACTCTTTTTTATTTCTTTAAAAGTATTATTGACTCAAAAAGAATGTCTAAAAAGACATTACGAAAAGTAACTACGGACAAAGGCCAGTGTTTCGATCTTCAGATCTCTTCAGCGTAGTAAAGTGAAAGTAGAAAGTTGTCTTGAAGCGTTGAACCAACAACGTTCAACCAACGCTTCAAGACAACTTTCTACTTTCACTTTACTACGCTGAAGAGATCTGAAGATCGAAACACTGGCCTTTGTCCGTAGTTACTTTTCGTAATGTCTTTTTAGACATTCTTTTTGAGTCAATAATACTTTTAAAGAAATAAAAAAGAGTCAAAAGGCATGTAAATTTCACTCTGTGTGGAGCTACATGTACTTGAGAGGTTAACTGTTATTTTTTTATTCACTTGTTTATAACAATTTAGTTTGTAAACACTATTTTTGGCATGTAACTTTCAGAAAACCGCAAGCTGCATCATCAAATGTGAACAAACACAAACCAACTCCAGTGAACCGCAAGATTGCTCCAATCAGGACTCTTCAGCACCAGCCAACTAATCACCCTATCAGGCCAATACCAGGCATAATCAGTACGTTAGCAATCATTAACGACCAGTAGCGGATAAAGTTGATTATAGATATGTGATCGATTTTTTCACGTGTTATTTGATTGCGCAAAACTTATCAATGAAATCCTAACCAGGTTGCTGTTGGTCAATCAAGTTAGAACATTAAATTTGTACTGCTGATAAAATTGTTACTAACTGCCGCCACCCTCAGTATTAGAGCATGAATTTCTGAACAACCATAAAGGGCATTTCATTGGACAAAATATGTTGCTTTATATATTTGTCGTACGATCTGCATTAACAACATGTTTGAGTGTATTTGTGTTGATCGTATTTTGCAGACATCAGCATTGAAGACGACGAAAGCTCACTTCCGTTTGATTTGTGGATCATCATTGCTATTGGAGCTGGGGGATTATTGTTTCTTATTTTTCTTGCATTTCTTACTTGGTTGTAAGCAAACTATACTTTTAGGTCAATGGTTGTTTTAGACAAATATTTTGCACCCCGTCTTATGCTTCAATAGTTTTTTTAAAGCAAATGTCTACAATTGGAGGCTTACATATGGGAAAGGGGCATTTGGCCATGCAGGGCGGTTGAGAGGATAATTTGGGCCCGGTACCAACGTGACTGGTTGGGTTCTAAATCAAGATACTTCTAAGAAAAACGCACTGCATCTAAAGAATACGCGGTGGTTTCTTCAAATAACCGGTCCCCTCGGAAAGGTCACCGGCCCCTACATTCATGCCGGTCCAGGGTCCATGAATACCCCTAGGTCCCCTTTGTCAACGCTACCGGAACCATGCGGGGCGGACACTGATATACTGATATATCGTTTTCCACGATATATCGCTTATGCTGATATATCGCCCGGATAGCTCAGTGGTTACGCGCCGGGCTCAAGATCACACGGCGCTGGTTCGACTCTCGGGGTGTGCGTTTGAGCAACGCATTTCAGGACTGCTCTCCATTCAGCGGCACCTAGTGAATGGAATAGTTTCTCGGCAACAAGACTTCAACAATCGGAAAACTTCACTCTGCCAATCTCGGTAACCGGCCCTGCGTCAAGTGCCTCTACAAGTATGCGAACAAGTACCAGGAATAACCTATCAAGGCTTTGTCAGTCCGAGGATAAAGATTCAAAACCAAACCAAACCAAACCAATTTCAAAAAGTGTAAAATCTTTGTAAGTTTTGCAATTCTCACCATCATAAAGTTCCCAGTTGAAAAACGTTTGATATAAATCTTCACAGCAATATCGCATTCTAAAAAGCGCTAATCCACAATTTAACGATGCATATTTTTTACACAATTTAGTTGCTTTTGTCGAAAACGAGAATCAAGAGAAAACTCTGTACAGCAACCTGCCCCTCCTAAAACACCATTGGACGCAGAAGTAAGTTGGACGATTTGATGCATTTTATCGTAGCTTACAACAGTTATTGACTAAAAATTATTATAATCTATCTTGAAGTTGTTCGTAGTCTTCATATAAAATATATTAACTGTCTTGTGTTAGTTAAAGTAATCTAATAGCCTACTTTAAAATACTCTACGAAATTTAGTAATTTACTGAAAATGATCACCGAAAATTCTTCGTAGTTCAAAAGTAAAATATGCTTGTTTGCAGTTTTTAATTTTTTAAATAGTTTAGTTTTTTCTCTCTCTCATGCAAATAGCTTAGGCTACTAGTACCACTAGCCTAAGTTTTAATATTTAGCTACTAGCCTACCTAGTATTAAGGTTAGCCTATAACCTAAACCTATTTTTGTATTTACATATGCCAAACTAGGTTATTTTGTCATTAAATGACTAAACAGGGCTATGTTTTTCTCAGCCTCACCCAATTCAGAGGCGCCATGAGTTACCAAGAATGCCACCGTCAACTGCAACTCCAGTTCAACCTATTTCAAAACTGCAAGGACCAGTGCGGAGTTTATACATGCCACCAGTCGCACCTCTTCCCTTGCAAGCGCTCCCACAAAGAGCACACACAAAAAGTGTTGCCAAGTCAATTTATCAACATGGAAACAACAATCCCCCTGAAACGGTTTTTAATAACTTTAAAAACAAAGACACCAATCAGTTTGAAAACCAGCTGATTACTCCTTTTAAAGGAGGATACCTTTATCAGTGTCCTAACAAATTATCAGAAAACACGTCTTTGCCTGTCACGGCGCCAGTGTACCAAACTACAACGTCGTCCTCATCTGAAGACGAAGGAATTGTCACTGAAAAAATGCGTCGAAGACGCAAATCTTATCGCAGATCTACAAAAAGCTCTACAAGGATCCCAACTATGAAACGCAAATTCAGCCAATGGGAAAAAGACCAAATTAAAAACGGAACTTTAAAGGGCTGAGTTTTAGTACGGATTCGACACGCGCGTTTGACGATATTGATCAAAACTTATCGATAGGGCTACGTCAATCAGCAGGCACACAGATAACATTTGCTACGTATGACTAACAGGTCTGTGTTGATGAAGTATTTAAGAGTGCTCATGACCTTTACCAACACCAATGAAGTCGGACATTCTGTTGCTTGGCATCTCCGTTTTTAAGAAGTAGCCTATTAATAACCTGCTTGTGGTCAAACCGAAGGTTCTGCTCTTGTGGTGAAACACCTCAAGATGTGAGCTTTGATCTCAGGGTTTGGGCTCTATTTTTTTATTCTTTTGGTTTGGGCTCTGTTGTTTTGAAGCAGTAATCACAAAATGCTGCCCCAAACAGCCACTTTATCTTGCCCAGATATGGTAAGTAGGCCTATCTGGTGATATCCGTACCCGATGTGGTAAAAATCCGAACCAGAAAAAGTGGCTGTCTGGAATAGCATGTTGAATAGTCTAGGTTATGGTGTATCGATTTGATCAAGGTAAATTTACAAAGATTGAGGAAAACGAGATAAATCGGCAGATTTTTTCACTAAAAAAGAATTATTTTACAAAACTGTAGGCCTACTTAAAATCGCTTTAAACGAAGCCTACCTCACACTCCAAAAATGAAACAATATGTGCATCAAAGATGAGATTCAAAAATTGTTTTTTTGGCCAAGACCTGATAAAGCAAAGATGAGAAGAGTGTACTAGTGATATTGTATAATGATAGAGGAAATATTTCTAACCTTAATAATGAAGAAGGTAAACCACTATTGGAGTATGAAGTTGATAAAGCCATAGAATATAGATAGATGAAATGGAGAACCATTAAGCTTCTGCTAGCCTAAACATCAATCAATAACGGTAGCCTATGATGAAAGCACTGGACCTAAGGACTAATACGACATACCTGGACCACAGGACTAAACACACTGTATAGCAGTGGTTCCCAACCTGGGGTTCGCGGACCCCTTGGGGGTCCGTGAGAAAGCATTTGGGGGTCCGTGATTACCTTGATGAATTTTGGAGAAAAAAAACTTTGTTCATGCACGGATGGGGCACTGGAGCACCATCTATGCTCGGAAACAAGTCCGGATTTGCTGCTTTAGTAAAAAACGAAGCTCCGTGCGTGGTTGCTACCCATTGCTTCTTGCACAGATACGCCTTAGCAGCAAAAACTTTACTAGCAAGGCTCAAGGAAATTCTGACGAATTGCGTGAAAGTCATTAATTTCACTGCTGTAAACCACTGTATTTTTAAAGCGCTCTGTCAAGAAGTAGGGTCAGATTACGGAATACTTTTGTATCATTCTGAGGTACGTTGGTTATCTAGAGAAGTTTTAAAACGACTGCAGCAGCTAAAAAATGAGGTATCAACTCTTTTGAAAGCAAAAGGAAGTCCCCTCTCAAAATTGTTCGAGAGGAAAAGTTTTCTATTCGGCATAGCCTACTTAGCCAATATTTTCGGTCATATTAATAATGTTAATCGTGGCATTCAAGGACCAGGTGTGACAATAATTGATGCAGCTGAAAAACTGAAAGCATTTTTAGCCAAGTTGCCGGTTTGGAAACGCAGATTGGAAGCAGGTAATAACGCTAACTTTCCAATGTTAGAAGATCTTATCTTGATGGATGAAACTCAAAGAGCATATAGCCTGCTCTTCTGATCTCTATGAGAGAAAAATTTTACCAACACTTGAAACCCTGCAAATCTCATTTCAACGTTATTTTAATTTAGAACACCTGCCGAACGAAGTTGAAACATGGATTCGAAATCCTTTTCTTTTTGACTTGAACAACATTAGCGATGACGATCTCAGTAAAGATGACCTAATTGATTTGAGATCAAAAGAGTTATTACGCATTGAGTTTCATTCAAAAACCGTGGAAGAATTTTGGTGCTCACAACTGCAAACCTAACTTACCCATTTTTGGCAAAGCAAGCGATCATTGTTTTGTTACCATTCATAACCACTTAACCTTTTGCGAGGCAGAATTCGCAGCTCTTGTTACAATAAAAACATCGAAATCGCATGGACGTTGAAGATGACATGCGTGTTGCATTGTCAAAAACTCAACCGCAGTTCAGTCGTTTAGTTCAGAAAAGGCAACAACAACCATCTCATTAAATTTGCTTACGTTGAAAAAGTTTCGGCATGGCACTTTGGGTCACCTTAATATTCAAATACTGCTGACATTTTTTGAACAATCCATTCATTTTCTTACTTGAGCAACTGTTTTACCTGTTATTTGCCCCAGGAGTCACAGCGGCAATGCAATATGACACCGCACAGTAGTTGAGTAGCATAATTATTACAATAGTCAATAGTACTGTGATTGAACTGACTCGTGTGAAAATAAATTTCCTTGCAATAGTCAATAGTATGTTAATTGAGTTTCCGGCAAAATTTAGGTAGGGGTCCGCAGAATTAATTATTTGTCTAAAGGGGTCCGTGACAACAAAAAGGTTGGGAACCACTGCTGTGTAGTGTATATTGTACCTATAGGCCTACATAAATTATACGTAGGCGTAATACCTAATAGTATCTACATGACCGGACAATAGCCTACTACAAAATATGAACGAATAACCTAAGTAAAAACAAAGCATTCGTGTGATTGCATTGTAATATAATAATAATAATCGTGTTTCTATTTGCGCCCATTGCGATAACATACAGCAGTGCTCTTCAACCTTTTTGTCCGTGGTACACCTTTCTTCAATTTTTAGTAACTTCGTATACCTCACAAATAGCAATGTTTAATTGTGCACAGGAAGTAAAAAAAAATAATAATTAATTAATTAATTGTTTGTTAAAGTGATTGTAGTAGTCTTGAACTGGGCACAAGAAACTACGCATGCAAAAGTGCAAAAAACGTCAAAATTGAAGTTGATTTAATGACTAGCTTGTTGTTGCATTGTTTCGGCATGTTGGACATAACGTGGTGTTAGCTCTTTCTCTATTCCTCCCCGCATTAAAGAATCAATGTCAAGTATCGAGTTTCGTTTGTTTGACTTGATCTCAACAAGACTAGAAAATCCTTCTTCACACAAATAAGTGGTAGGCATCTGCACCAAGACATCAATGGCTTTTTGCGCGAGATTTTTGTATTCGGGAAATTCAAGAAGAGAAACCCAACATTCTGTGTAATCCACTTCTCGGAATGAGTATTTTTGATTTAAATCAGCCCGTAGTTCCAATAATTCCTCATCCTCAGTTGGTTCGTCAATCGTTATTAAATGGTTGGATAATCCACGAGTTTGCTTCCAGACATTGTTTGTTATCTTCAGGAAAATACGTAGTCAAATTGTCGGCAAGTAATTTCAGGTGACCAACAATAAAGGCAGACAAGTTATCTTCAGTAGAAACATCCTCAAACTCCCAGCTAGACTCTTTTATGTATTGACTCAATACAGGAAAGTCATTGAAGTTCCTCGACAAAGCATTCTCTTTCCAGAGTGCAATTTTCATCTTCAGCGCATTGATATTGCTGGTTGACCGAAATATATCACCCCCTCTCCCTTGAAGACTGATGTTCACTTGGTTCAAACAATCAAAAATCGACGCCAAGTATGCCAATTTTGCAATCCAGAATATGTCACGAAACTTGGAAGCCCTTGGGTCTCCGTGTTCAGTGTAAAATGCCCCTAATTGTTCGCGAAGTTCAAACACACCGGAAAGAACTTTCCCTCGCGATAGCCACCGTACCTTTGTTGTGACTTCCACTATCACAGATCTAAGCTGTATACCCTTCGTATGCCCTTATCCAGCTGTATACCCTAGTTTTGATATGGTATACACTTGGGCAGGGGTGTGCAACGTGCGGCCCGCGGGCCAAATGCGGCCCGCGAAGAAAAATTGTGCGGCCCGCAAAGATGTGCCAATTTTGAATTGTGTGCGGCCCGCGAAACGTATTTATAATTTCGTTTAGTCTGGTACGTGTGAACAATTCATTGTGGAGTGGATTATTATAGATTTCGCATCTTCTGTTAACCATTTTAGAAATCTCCCACCGGCCACCGCTAATCTATTGTGTTAATTATTTGGAACGTAAAAATGTATGGTCACATAAAAGGCTTTATGAAAAAATTACGACTTTGGAAAGCTCACATACAGATAGGAAATATTTTCCACTTTCCTACTTTAAGAGGGTATGGAATGCATCCTGAGAAGAAAACTAAATTTGAAAAATTGTTGTAAGAATTTTTGGCTCGTTTTAAGGACTTCAAATCTCATGAATATTTGTTTGATATATTTTTTTCGCCGTTTGACACAGTCATTGACAATAAAGCACCTGCTGATATCCAACTTGAACTGATTGATCTTCAAGAGAAAACGGATTTAAAAGCAAAGTATTTAGAAATGAATCTTGGCGATTTTTACGGAAAACATCTCAACCAAGATGGCTTCCACATTGGAAAAAATCCATTGCTTTAAAAATGGCTCTTTTCAGCTCAACGTATTTGTGCGAACAATTTTTTCTAAAATGAGCGTCATGAAATCTCCCTATCGATCGGTTCTGACAGACGAACACTTGGAAAATGGACTTCGAATTGCGAACACTTCCATTAGTAGGCCTACGGTCAGGCGCGGATTTATGGGGGGGGCCCAGGGGGCCCGGGCCCCCCCCGAAATGTTGTGAGGAATTATTGTTGAAATTCTATGTATCCGCATCAAATCGTTTGATATGCGTCTAAACAGCTGATATTAGTCCCACGGCGGACTTAACTTATCCGGGGGGAATAATTTTTTGTTATTATTATGGTTGAAATCATCCATCGATCAGACTCCGTTATTTTCTTTCATACAATTTCAAATGCATTTTAATAGCAACATTTGTTGGAGCTGACTCAGCTGAAACCAACGCTGAACCAAAGACGTCAGTTGAAACAATCTGAAACCTTGAATGGCCGTTTTATAGTTTTTAGCCTTCATTATAATTTCAATCAATCGCCGTATATGCCTGCAAACATCCAATTGGTCATGGACACTGCATATAGGGTTTTAAACCAGATTTCAAGTTTACTTTGCTTGCTTAGCAATTTTTATTCAAGCAAAATGTATTTTTTAAACATTCACAATTGATGAAAATGGCTGTTTCTTTTAATGTCTATTTTATTTTATGGCATATCGTATATGTCGTAGTATTAATAGTGGCGTAGCCAAGGGGGGGTTGGGGGTAACAACTCCCCTCCCTTTGGCACGCGTGTGACTCCACGATATTGAGAATGATGCTTTCAGTCTCTATGCCTCTAAAACAAAGTTTGCCTAATTTTAAACGAAACTGCATTAAAAGAGCGAGTTTTGCCAATACTAAATATTCAAATATCTCAGCCAGGAATTAGCAACAAGAAAACATAGAGACTTAGCTTTATTACCAAAAAATGCCAAAGAAAACATGATCTTATCCTTTTGCTATGGCACCAGACAGCACCATTTTACAGGAATATTTTTGCCCACACTTTTGTTGAAAATGCTCTCAAAATACACCAAATTCAAAGTAGTTTTTCAAAATTTTCTGGGGGCTGCCCTCCAGACCGCCGTCGGGCTTCGCCCGCCGGCCGTCAATTCCCCCCCTTTCAAAATTGCTGGCTACGCTACTGTCGTAGTATCATTGTTCATATCTATTTTATCTTTTTCTTTCTTTTTAATTGATTTTCAAATTTTCTGGCCCCCCCCGAAAAAAACTCCTAGATCCGCGCCTGCCTACGGTAAATTTGAAAAAAGCCGTCGGAAAAAAAAGCCAACTTCAAATTTCTCACTGAACTCGTTTAAAAGGACGGTGTGACAATAAATTTGAATAGCAGTTTTCTTCAGAAATTTACGCGTCTTAACTTATTATTTCTGCAAGGAGATAAGCCGTAATCATGCCATGGGAATAACGTGAATAACAAAAAAAGCTACTGTTTTGTGCCTGCAACTACTAGAAATCATATGTTAAAAAAACGTGCGGCCCGCGGTTTCACCCAGTTATTTATATCTGGCCCTCCTGTAATAAAGGTTGCACACCCCTGCACTTGGGTATACAGTATACCCGGTTGAAGAGCACTGACATACAGTACACTGCGATCTCACAGACGACAGGAAGCAGCGAAGTGACATATACAGTAGTCTTCGAGTCAGCTGCTCCCCTTATTTTGGCTTGCCATTAAGTGTCTTTGCCGAGACACAGCCGTGTGCTCTGGAGCGGTGTCGAATCCACGTCCTTTCGAACGTCGCGCAGACGTTCTCACCACTCGGCTACGCAGCCGACAAGCGTTGGCAAGCACCTATCGTTTAATTCGTAATAGGCTTCAAGGCAGGCCATATAAATCGGTTATCCACTGTGACCGCATGTTGCACACCTGTCTTTTAGGCCAAAAGTTCTCAAGCAGGGATAAATTTACTACAGAAGAACAGACATCCCGTACTACCACAAAAAAAAAGGTTATATATGATTTGGAAAAGCTGATTGGGTAAATTTATTTTTAGGCAGTGGCGTACGCAGAATTTTTTAAGGGCCATTTCTTTATTTTAGAAAAGCGTCCATTTGTAAACTATGGTCAACATATTATTATTCAGCTTACCTTGGCAACACCAATTTTCGAATCTCCAACAGCTAGTTTACTTTGCCAGCTTTTGTGATGGAAACGAATAATATTGTTTTGGCTGAACAGCTTTCACCTAATTTCGTGCAGCACTGATGTTCATAAAGAGTTGATAAAATATATGTTCATAATAGAGTTGTTGCTCATAAAAGAGTTGTTCATAAAAGTCTTTGTTCATAAAAGAGTTGATGCAAGTTGGATCAACTCTTTTGGTTGCATCATGCAACCAACCTTAAGTAGAAGGTAGAATTTGGGCTTAACCGATTTAAGTGGTGGGCCTAAGTGCTCATGTTAGTGGGATCTCAGCTGATACAAACAGGTATATTGACGTCAGATGCCGGACGACTCAGGTCGCCTGTTATGGTAGGCACTTTAACATGCAGATATCTAATCCAACCACGAACCAATCAGATGCTACGTTGTCTGTCCAGTTGTGACCATTCCAGCATTCAGCCAGAGAATTGATTATTACTTTGAACTTGTTTGGTAATTACAGAAGAAAAAACAGTTTTAGCAGGGGTGGGAGTCAAACCCACGTCAATGAAAGGACTACCACCTCCCTAACCCTCTGGGCCAAGTCAACCGATGGCAAAGCGATGATTTAATTTAGCTAGAATTTGCGTTTTTTCTTTGTTCTTTCTAAACCCAACCTTGATGACGTCATGAACGGCGTAGCTTCTGATTGGTTAATGGTTTATTAGAAATCTGCTTGTTAAAGTGGCTACCGCCTGTTATGTTTTATTAGGGAGAGATATGTTTGTTTTATTTGCCTTTCTAATACGAGTCGAAAAAAAGAAACACAAATACATAAAAATCAAAATATAGCAATAGAAAGGTCTGGCAGCACCACACAACCTTGCGGTTAACCAGTTAAGGTGCTGCCTAAAAGGTTACGTAGTTAGGAAATTAAATCTAGTTAATCGTGCTCTTTGAGGCCACCTTTTAGCAAAGATTAACAAGTTACAAGAATCGGCGGGTACTTGGTAGTCTGTTGGGTTTGAACGCAAGCATCCAATCATATCATTTAAGCTCATGCAAAACCTGCAATCTAACATACCTTAAATTTTTTTGAAGATGTTGCGACCGTGCCAATTTTTATTAAACAAAATTAGTTATTTTGGTCTTCTTCGTCGTATAAGCTGTTCTTCCGGACTATATGTTTGGGCATGATGTCATCAGCCACTCGACAGTCTCGTCATCCAGGGCCTTCAGTCCAAGCGTTCCATGTGGTGGTTGATGGATTGGGCACTGGGCAGTCATGATCTACTGTCTGGTCTGTGGCGCCACACTCGCATCCCAGTGAGGGAGCCAGGCCCCACCGGGATGGTCTTGAGCACGTATTAACATTTCTGTTTTATACATTCTACCTGTTCTAGACCTTTGCTACGTTGACGTGTATTGTTTTGGCTGTGATGGTAACACCTGCCCAGTGCGATGCAGTTAAAGGACAAGGCTGGAGTTGCTGTCCTCTAGGTGTCGGTGCAAGTCAAAATTCTTGTGAAGAGAAAAATTGGCTTTTGCGTAAAGACCGTGGATAGTAATCATGGAAAAATGACCTTGGTGTTGTCAAATCAAGAATAGTGGGGCGGCCGTGTGGGCTCTTGTGGCAAGACGACAACAGCTTATTGCTTCCGAAACAGCAATATCCGTCATTTTCCATTGATTCAACGTCTGCAGACAATGTAAAAATGTCGTTTTTGCTGTCTAGGTTGTGGCCACTTTCATCGGGTGTTTTGCGACACAGGTCGCCATATGCGCAATTTAAAAGGCTGCTTTGAAGATGCTCAATCGCTCATGAACCTGAACTAGTAATTGCGCTTAACAGCTAAGTTAAGAAACTTGTCTGATTTTGCTTTGACCCACGAATGCCTTGACTTTAAAGAACTCTTGATGAAGGATGTCCTTTTACCAGGACAACCCTTTCAAGCATACGCCGCTCGACTTGACAATGTCAACTTTCTTTGAATAGAATTACAGCACGACTCAGAAGCAGGCGCCACATATAGGCATTGCAGAAGTAATTGATTTAATTGCAAAACAACGTCGCAAAAAATATGAGGACTAATAGATGCGAGAGTTCACCTGGTGAGAGGGAAACTTTTTAACGCTGTCACAAATAAAGCTATTACACGCAACCAGGTTTGGATCCAAGCAGATATCAGATCGTAAGTGCAAATAAGTTTTACAGCCAAGAACTGAAAAACAAAAATGAAACACATATGTCATTCCATTGAAAAATAACCTCCACTACGTTGTTGAATGATACGTTCGACTTGCACTGGAAAGATTCAAGTAGGCTGTCACTAAGCGAGCAATGAAATTAAACCTAATAAAATTACATCGTTTTATATTGTCTCAACGTTAACAGAAGTTGAATTAATGCAAAATAATGGGATTTTGCCGACTGAAACGTGAACTCTTGAGAGTAGCCCAGATAGCAAAATCTGCCTTTTTTACATTGAGACAACGAAGAGAATCAATGTATAAATGACAGCTGTTGCTGTCTGGGGAATGTCAACAACATAACAATATCGCTGACAGAGCCTGAACATTTTTTCAATCCAGTACTTTTAGGTTCTATTAACACCAGAAAAGGGTCAGCCTCAAAGTAGTTGTTGCGTGCGAGGTCCAATACAATTGAAGTGCCAGCCGGTCCATTCCGTTACATTAAAAATTCTTTCTCCAATATAACACTGAGAAATGCTGAATAAAAACGTAACAAAAACTACGCTTTTTAAGCAAAAAAAGCCATCACAAAAGTGTGATATACAAACTACATCGTTCATTTGCCGTCGCCACGTTATTTAAGCCAAAGCTGTATGCACGCAAATCAGCAAGGGTAAGCTTCTAATGTTCGAAATCATTTCAATGGATGGGGGAGGGTAAAACGTGTTTTTACGACAAAAGTACATTAGAGGAAAGTACTAAAACAACAAAACACCAAATGCATTGTGCAAGTAGTTTAAAATTACGGGGGCTACTAACAAACTATAAACGCAGTGGGTTCGGGCAAGCAATAGAAAGTTAATTCACCGATCACTCCACCTATGCTTAATTTGGGAAAGCAACATTTGCAACACACTCTGTGAGCAACGGTACATTGCCATGGTAACGCATGAATTGTTTCCACGGCAACAAAACTGCCCAATCGTTGGTCAACTGCGTCTCTCTGGGTCCCCTCTGGATTATCTGTCTCGCGCTTGCATGCATGCGACGCATAGCGGCAAGCACCTGGATTTATTTGAGAGCACCTGGAAAACTGGACTACACTACTACTACCATTAGATGATGCTAGAGCGGCAACACCGGCATCACCATTTTCGTAGATCCAGCACACAAACCTGCGCACAAAATTAAGTTTCAACAATACAAGTTGTCATACTGCACCTGTTCAATAATTTCTAGCGTAGTGTAATACGTTTTGGTCACCTTTAGTTAGAACATGCACTGATGAATAACTTTAAAACCTCTTAATGTCTGCTGCACACCTTAGCAATATTTTACGTTAGTTTCACAACTGAAAGTATGAAAAAGATGTAGAAAAGGAATATTTTTGAATGTTAGCAATATGAAATAGTTTCGTTCCATTCGACACCATGTCCTGTCTATAAACGGTTCATACAAACCATATTAAGTACAAATCAAATGAGTTGGTACATAAGGCAGGAGGTTTCTAAGAAATGCTTATTGCTTACCGTCCCATCAGAAGCGCTAGCACCAACTTTGTTTCCCGTTGAATTCCAACAAACTTCAAATATTCCGCCGGTACCTTCGTAGCTGTGGACTAGTTGCCCCGTCTGTGAAATAAAGTCACTTACTTTAGCAAGAAAATTTGATTTTTACGCCGACATACGTTGAATTAATGCAAAATATACTTCTTTTCAACTGGGTGTGCCCAACGCTGTCTGACAGCAACGTCAGCGGAAGACAGAGTTGGGACATCGTGCGCGTAGGTACCCTTGAAGCTTGTGAGGACGGTAGGCTCAGGTAAGTCAAGAGTCAACGCAACTCAAAGTCAGGTTATTCTCGTTTGACAGAGGAAGTTGCCGCTTCAACATCGAACAACGTTGTTTCAATGCAAAAATTGCTGTTCGATCAACGTGACATGTCACAAAACCATTGAAGCGGAGAAACCATTAAAAAGTGGAGAAGTATACTCAGTACTCACATGAGTGCTCCATATGTGCACGCATTTGTCAAACGAACCGCTTGCCAACAATCTTCCATCTGGGCTGAAAGCTACGCTGTAAACTGGCTCATTGTGCTTGGTAAGTGTGTGCAGACACGCCCCTTTTTCCAACTCCCACAAACGAACTGTCGAGTCGAACGATGCACTGAAACAAGAGAGAAACGTCAGCCTTCTATGAATCGATTGATTACGTTCGCCTTACTTTCTTTCAACATCCGGCTATGTGAGAAAAACGTGATCGAGCAAGAGAAAAGCTGCTCGTCACGTGAGTGGTTTGACTTTTGCGCGCTTGACTGCTTTCGTCTGGCAAGCACGGTCTAACCTTCTTTTCAGTCAAGTTACGACTGTGAAGAAACGCAAAATAACATCTTTTCATCGTAGTCAAAGTATGAAATCATTACCTTGCCAACATGAGGTTTTGGTTGGGATTGTTCGAACTAGGACCGGATGGGCTCCACTCAATGATGTATATTTCCTTATCGTGTGCTCGGAGGTCATGGACAAAGGATTCATGCTTCATAGACCAGATCTTGAGGGTCATGTCATCGGAGCAAGATGCGAGTAAACTCCCTGATGGATCCCATTTGATCGCATTCACTTCATCCTAAAAGAAAATCGATGTTTTTGTACGGGCCTTTCAAGTCAAGGATTTCTAAATTGTCATTTTATATTGTTTCAACGTCGCTGGACAAAGTGAAAAGGGAAACTATTGCGAGCGAGATTAGGTAGAAGTATACAGAGAACTTTGCAACAACGTCAAAGTTTAATTTGCACATTAAAAGTGAAGTTGTTGTTGCTTATGAGTCTTAAACAAGGGATAAAACTGCGTTCTGTTGCTCAATGCAACAAACCAATGACGAGAGTTGTAAAGATAAGTAAGAATTCAATGTTGAGAAATCACGTAATACTTTAGAACTTCATATATACCACATCCAAGAGCAAAGAAAGTTAATATCAGCCACAATTTGTTAGAATCTTTTCAGTGCAAACATCCTGCATGTAAGTATCCAGTCAATAAAGCAGATACTTTTTTACAGTGTTTTAACGTTTGCAGACGGCCATGACGTACTACGTAAGTCAAAAGGTCGGATTTGCTGGCTTACTGAAGTGTTCTTCTTACATGTCATGATTGTCAGGAAAACAGCAAGTTTACTTACGGAGTGACCACCAAATGTCTTCACAGGTCTGTCATGTCCAAGCCTGCAAACATGTATGTTTTTGTCTGTGGAGCATGACGCAAATGTGGTGTTGTTCTGCCAATCAACGTCAAGCGCTGGAGCTGAGAAGCAAAACAAAGACGTTATTGTGGAGGACAAAGTCATAAAACGATTACTAAATTTGTTGGGCCGTGTCTTTTGCAACCCTTACCCCTTCACTTGGAAAAAATTCGATTTAGTTTTATGCTTTTGAAAGCTGCATGGTCAGAATTCAAAAAATCTTTCTTGAATGTCTCTAAAACTGAATCAATAAAAATTGGATACAAAAATGGCAACTTCGTTTCCAAACTTAAAGTGCAACTGCACGATAACTTTGACCGCACTGTATCTGAAAGAGCATGTTTCAATCTATAAATACCAACTTTGCCCTTACATTTTAAGGCTATATTTATCTCAATAAAAATTATCAAAACTATGATTTTCCACGCGCTTGTATTTTTGGCCACGTTTCTGCCATGGCGGATTGCATTGCGCAACATGCGGATTATGATGTCACTTGTAGTCAGACCTCGCAGCGACTATCGGCTTTGCAAGTTCTTTTCTTTCGTTGTATTCGCTCTGTAGACCAGGAGCCAGGTCGATTTATTTGACTGTCTGAGTCAGTAAGGTTTGACAAGTGTTTCTAGACTGAAGTTTTACGTAGATTTCAATAATAAACTTCTTACTTGCACTGGTCTGACCGTTTTTGTTATATTAAGCATTTTCTGAGATGATACCTGGCAATATCGCTATATCCGTCTGTTATGTGTCTGAATGCTTATCAAGATGGTATAGGCCTACATCAGGGGTGTGCGGCCCGCAAGAATGTGCCAATTTTAAATTGTGTGCGGCCCGCGAAACGTGTTTATAATTTAGTTTAGTCTGGTACGTGTGAACAATTCGTGGAGTGGATTA
Organism: Aplidium turbinatum; assembly: GCF_918807975.1. NCBI lineage: Eukaryota > Metazoa > Chordata > Ascidiacea > Aplousobranchia > Polyclinidae > Aplidium > Aplidium turbinatum. Next base: position 18,194,267 of record NC_137484.1, on the reverse strand, counting down.
TTATAGATTTCGCACCTTCTCTTAACCATTTTAGAAATCTCCCACCGGCCACCGCTAATCCATTGTGTTTAATTATTTGGAACGTAAAAATGTATAGTCACATAAAAGGCTTTATGAACAAATTACGACTTTGGAAAGCTCACATACAGATAGGAAATCTTTTCCATTTTCTAACTTTGAGAGACTATGGAATGCATCCTGAGAAGAAACTAAATTTGAAAAATTGTTGTATGAATTTTTGACTCTTTTCAAGGACTTCAAATCTCATGAATATTTGTTTGGTATATTCTCTTCGCCATTCAACACAGACATTGACAAAGCACCAGTTGATATCCAATTTGAACAGATTGATCTTCAAGAGAAAACGGATTTAGAAGCAAAGTATTTAGAAATGAATCTTGGCGATTTTTACCGAAAACATCTCAACCAAGATGACTTTCCACATTGGAAAAAATCCATTGCTTCAAAAATGGCTCTTTTTGGCTCAACGTATTTGTGCGAACAAATTTTTTTTCTAAAATGGGCGTCATGAAATCTCCCTATCGAACGGTTCTGACAGACAAATAGCCTACCTGGAAAATAGACTTCGAATTGCGAGCACTTCCATTAAAGTAAATTTGGAAAAGGCCGCCGGGAAAAGAAGCCAGCTGCAAACTTCTCACTGAACTCGTTTAAAAACGGTGTGACAATAAATTTGAATAGCAGTTTTCTTCAAAAATTTATGCGTCTTAACTTATTATTTCTGCAAAGAGATAAGGTCCCCTAATAATGCCATAAGAATAACATGAATAACAAAAAAACTACTTTTTTGTGCCTGCAACTACTAGAAATCATATGTTAAATAAACGTGCGGCCGCGGTTTCACCCAGTTATTTATATCTGGCCCTCCTGTAATAAAGGTTGCATACCCCTGGCCTACCTCACAGGAAACAGTAAGAAGCAATAAAAGGTGATTTTAATGAAAGGTAATTATAAACTAAAGATATAGGAACAACATGACTTGATATTATGATCAAAATGAACGCTTTTTGTTTGATTATACGGAACATGGTCCCATGCAAAAAGTGTCAATCACCAGACAAAATCATTCTTACATAGGCTACCGGATAGTCTATCTAGTACATTCAGTAACTACGAAAGGTAAATACATAGGCGCCGACTCCGGGGGGGGGCGGAGGGGCGGCGCCCCCCCGTGAATTTAGCTCGGGGTGGCTGCCCCCCCGCAAATTATTTAAAAAAATCCTAAAGAAAATGTTTCTAAGTTCAAATTTGCGTTAGTTTGACCTTCATTGCGGATCGATCTCAATTAAAAGATCTACTTGTTGCAACAAGAGCGCTGCTCCTAAGATAACAAAAGAAACAGAAACACGGTAGCTGATAAACGCCAGCATGGTGCCGTTGAAGCATAGTAACAATGATTGAAAAACGTTTTTCTTGATTTCTTCCGCTTTGTTTTTTCTTGGGAGTGTCAATAACGAGGTGCAGTTTGCTGTTTGCTCAGTTTAGCATCTACGCGTATTAAGAGCTAAAGTTCAAAGTGACCAGCATATAATTCGAAGTAGCCTACAGGCCTCGAAATTAGTTTTTGTTGACGGCGGACAAACGTGTCCCGTCTGAGCAGCTATCTCGGCGGACAAATCAAGTCTCACGGCGGACACACCAGTTTTAGCTGTCGATCGTCATGCTTAATCACTTTATCTTGATAATAATTTTTCGCCTTTTCAGAACTATAACTACGGTTTTAGAAAGCTTTTTAAAAAATCAGTAAAGTCACTCTGAAAGGCTTTCATCAGACCAGCGACTTGCGCTTGAAGAGTCAAAGCGCCGTGTAGCTGATCAATACGTCACACAACCGATTAACTTCCACCGAACGAGGTCGTGTGGCTTATTGCGTCACAATACTCTGGGCAGGAGTCGGAAAATGTCTACACCAACGTTACCTTTTTCTGCTGTGCAAAGTTTCACAGGCTTTTTTCTTTAAGTTTATTTTTGCGTGTCATGTGAGCGAAAGTGAATTTTGCTTGGGTCTTTTCTTTCTTACAGTAATACCAAAACTTAACAAATTTTGTTGCATCTTGCTGTAATAGCCTACTCGTATAATCTAATTTAGTAACCAACCTTGCCGTATTATTATTACTCGGAGATCAAAGCCAGACATTGTGACGTAAAATTTGAACTCAATTGCGCGTGATTAGTGTAGAAGTACCTGTACTCCTATCGATTCTTAGCGAAGAATTCACCTTTGTTACGCTGATTCAATGTCATCAATCCTTGAAGCAACGTAAAAATCGAAAGTTTTCCTCCTTGAATGGAAGCTAAGGGATACAGTATTCACATTTTCTAGATGCGCGCTAGAATGCGCTGGAAAATATATTATTGCAACAATATGCAATGACGATTTGTATCGCTAGTTCCTGTGTTATTTCTCGGCGGACAAATATGACCGATCTAGATGGTACTTCCCGCGGACATCACATGCTGTGACAGCGGACATGTCCGCCGTGAATTTCGAGGCCTGAGCCTACATTATAAAGCTTGGCGATATACAATGGCAGAGAGACGCTAACAAACATCAATGCTGACAAACAAACATCAGCATTTTGAATGTAAGCAATCAGTCGGCTAGAAAGTTTGCCCCCCCGGCAATTTTCAAAACCCGGCGCCTATGGGTAAATATAAAGTAAAAAGTTTATATTGTATATCTTAGATAGAACATACGAACATGTTAATGTTAGCAAAGTTCCAAGAGCTGAAGCAAAACAACCCCATCTGCCCTAATGAATGTTGAAGCGTTATCAGCTCATTATTGTACAATACAAAATCTTTTCGATTTAACCAAGTTTGCCTGTTCCAATCTAAGAAACTAGCCCTCGGCGATGGGCATCGTAGACCACCCCTGGCACACAGGCATCAACAACCAAATTTGTATAATATGCTGGCTCAAAGATGCGTTTTCACTATAGATGCCTTATGCATTTGCGCATTCACTAGCTAGCAACCAAGCCTATCTCGTCTAGTTTAGTCTCCACTAAGTTCGACTACAAGTGACGTCATATCACTAGGTGGCGTAGACGAGTTTGCCACTTCCAGGTAGCGTGAGAGAGAAGCGCTAGAGAGCGTGGGAAAAAGGTCGGTTTCTTGGCTGTGGGCCTCAATTGTGAGGAAGTGAGTTTTTCAACCCGTATCGGATGCCTGGGCAATGGATTCTAGCCAATGTTAATTCAATCGTGCAGTTGCACTTTAACGAATTTCCCTCCTCGACTCTGGTCTAGCTTTGCCATTGCTGGAAACATTTGTTGTGAAAAGTAAGCCATTCTATCTCGATATGGCCATTTTTATTCTTTTTTCTTCAAATTAATACCGCAGATATTTCACTTAGACAGGCGCAATGGCTATTTTAGAACAACTGGCCCAAGATAGTATTCGCAAACGGCGCATGCACTCGCATAGCCGATGGGAGACAGGCGTTGCATGATATGAATAATGCATGTAGAAGTATTTCGTGATAGTATGACTCAGAACAGTGTAGGTAACTTATTGTAAAATAGTGTTCACTAACCATGAAGTGGCTATATCAGGAGTAAAAGCTTTATGCAGTCAAGTAGTGAAATGACTTTAAACAAACACCTTTCGATTGTACACCATTCCTTACACCACACGACAAACACTCAAATAAAACGCAGATTTTCACGATCGCAAAACTTACCGCAAAAAAAATCAAATGACCAGTTTTTTCTGAAAGCTTCAGAAAAAAGAAAAAGGGCAATTTTAGACGCCAAAACAATCGCTTGGCATGAGTCATGTTTCAAAATTTCAGGCATGTTCATTTGCAGTTACCAAATTATCGTAATCCTTTTGCCTAACCCACTTCAACAACGCACCTAATATCTAATTCTAGTGAGACTGACTGTGCTTTAGCACTGTGTGTCATTTAACTGTAAACAAGCATTAATTTTGTGGACCATTATGCAACAGCCAAACAATTTCTTGGTTAAAACGACATCTTACACTAAAACCTGAGGTAAAAACACTAAAACATTTTAAACAATTTAAAGCACAATTAAGACACATGAATTCTGCTTTCGTTTCCAACTAGGTGGAAAAACTAGAAAGGAAAGAATTTTGCAACTGAAAATACCATCATTGAAATAGTGAACAATTAAGCCCGAAAATTAGCAATAAAAATAATACAACGCTGCCCATCTGTAATGGCTTTGACGTGATGTTGTTTGCACATGTCAAGTAATTATGTAACACAACCGCTTAGCGATTCAATGTGAAACACACAGCTGTAAATTGTCAGAAAACAAGACCACTGCTGAATGTTCACACATTAATAGAGAATGAAACACAGCAAGAAAAATACTCAGCATTCAGTAGTAAACTTTACAATTGACGTTGAAAATAGCTTTGATTCAAGCAACACACAGTAAAAGCTGGGTGTACTACCTTGGTGAAAAGGAAATTGTTGTTTTGCTTTGCCAGAATAGGCGTCCCATATGATCGTTGTTTTATCAACACCAGCACTGAGAATATAATTTCCTTTTTCGTTCCATTTCAAAGCAAAGATTGGTCCTTTATGCTGCCCGAGGACATTATTCAATTGCCCTGAACATAATGAGATTACAAGCGCGTCACTTTTTGAACTGAAAACAATGAAAAGCAACGTAAGATCGACATCAAAATAACCATTCTCTTTTTTAGTTTTGTTAGTAATTTGCATGTTGTACAAATAATTGCGCAAAAGTCTGTCTGGAAAACACATATCTTAGCAAAAACAAGCCGTGTAGCGTAAGCAATAAAAGAACTGTTAATTAACAATGGTAACTTGCGATTAAGTCAATCGAAAAACCAGCACAGTCTATCATGATAAAATCCGTTTTGTTACAATGATTCAACGTAGGCAGACGCTGAAATCATTGGAAAAAAGATTAACAACTGATTAGACATAGAAGATTTTTTTAATAAAAAAAAACAAAACAAAAAACAGCTTACCTTCAGTACCCCACAATCTGGCATAGCCGTCGTAGGAGCCAGTAGCAAGAAGTGTGCCATCGCACTAATAAAATATTTTGGCATGAGTGAAAACTTGTCAAGTAGCAAGGGTAGCAAACACTGTCCACATATAATCGAGTACAAAGTGAAATGGAACCATTGGGCTTGCTATTCCACGCAAGAAATATTATTGCATTGCAGTGGTGGCAAAAAGTAACGGGAAAGCATATTCAAAAAAAGCTAATAGCCAACGCCCAACACTCAACAGTAGTAAATAGCTTTTGTGTTTAAGTATTCTTAGGTTAGCCGCTACGGGTCGCTGCGTTGTGAAATCAATAGCTCACTGGCAGAACGATGACGTTTGCATGCCGGGTAAATTGCGTTAAACTCGAAATTTTTAACCTCTTTGCTTCAGTACGTAATTTTTTTTAGAAAAACAAAGAAGTAGCAGCTGTCTATATTTGGCTCTGCTTGACTTTAACCTACATTCCAGTCAAGTGAAGTGACGTCTTTGTTGCTAGGGACCTCTTGGTTGCCTTCTGTAATGCAATGACGCAGCACCAATTGTTGCCCTGTCGCAGGTGGCGGGGACGTTGATGTGACGGCGTCTTCCATCAAATTCCATATACGCGCGGTAGAATCTCCAGACCTGAAAAAACTTTGTCATCAAAACAATTCCTTTGATGTTGCGATTATGTCCAATACAAAGTAGCCTATTTGGAATAAGATTGCAACTGCTGCATTTTTGACCATAAAACAGTCATGTTTAGTTCTTGGGTTTTTAAAGTTCCAAAAGCAATTGAATTTTGCCACAGTTAGTAACTAAAATATTTATTATCAAGGTATTACCCTGAGGCCAAAAGGTCTTTCTTAGGATTCCAAGCACATTTGAAAACTTCAGACTCGTGTCCTCTTAAAACAGCTGATTTGCTCAAGGATACTCTGATGTCATTGTGATTGGTTTCAATATCCATTGGCTCTAAAGGTTCAGACGTAGATGTTGCCCCAGAGTTTAACGCTGAAAAATACGAGACGTCCTGTTACATCTTATTTTCACACTTTCCAGACAGCAAATCAGTCGTTTTTTACATTCATTCAACGTCTGCAAAGGTTAAATCAATGTAAAAAACGGCTGATTTGCTGTCTGGGTTATAACAACACAGCAGTTTAAAACTACAGTCGTGGCCAAAAGTTTAAGACCAAACCGCAAATTTCGAGAAAATCAGTTCTCGGTCTATTTCTTGTCGTTTTTTTACTTATTTCTTGCTAAACTATATATAAGACAAAGTAAAAACAATGAAAACTATTAATACTACATAAAGTGCTCAATGCTAAGCAAAAAGGCAAAGCAGAGCGAATTAAATCAAATATAGTTATTACTATCTGAAGCCTTTACAAATTGTTTCACCTAATGGATCATCAGAAGGTCTGAAAAACATGCAAAAAGTAATGAATCGATAATTCCTGAAAAGATATTAAATATTACAACTGCAATTTAATCTGCAAAAAAACCTTTAAACCTGTAATTCCTGAAAAGATATTAAATATTATAACCGTAATCTAATCTGCAGAAAAAAACCTCAGAATTACTAAGGGCTACCTCTATCCATTACTACAAAGTTTCAATTAATTTGTCCAACTGGAAACCAAGCAACTTGATGGCAACATCTATGACATCACAAAAAAGCAAAATGCAGTTGTGATGATCAATGCAACCTGTAGTAACCTGAACAAAATAAATGAAAATTGTTTTTAAAAAAAAACCTGTAAAAATTAAATGAGATTTATAACCTGTAAAAATCAAATTTAATTTTTTCAAAATTATAACCTGTGAAAATCACAAGGAATTGTGATGATGTAACCTGTAGTAACCTGAACAAATGAAATGAAATCTGTTTTTAAAACCTGTAAAAATTAAATGAGATTTATAACCTGTAAAAATCAAATGACATATTTTTTAAAAAATAACCTGTGAAAATCAAAAGGAATTTATTTTATTTTGAAGTACTTGAGTTTAAATTTATTTCTATGACGACATTTACCCACTAGTTCAGAACGCTTGTTCAAAAGGTGGCCACTATCACTCTATCAGCCTTCAGAATGGCCAGCTTTTCAGCCAAACATAGGCCACAATTATTACGACCACTTCCACTATATGGCCGAGCACAGCTGTGGATGGACCAAGTTATTTTAGGATTAACAGTTAACACCCTTGTCCTTAAGGTCCCAAACTGACTTAAATAGTTCGGTGCTGTTTCGTTTAGACCTATATTCAACCATAATACTATTAAGCTGAGCTACAGTTGTACTCCGAATGTTGCAAACATCATATCCTCCCACAATAAAGCAATATTGCAGGCTGATAATGAACCATCGCAGCCTGGTTGTAAATGTAGGGTGAAGCCAGATTGTCCTTTGAATGGGCAATGCTTGCAGAAGGCCGTTGTTTATAATACAAAGCCACCATTGATAACGGCCCGAAGGTTCTTAATTACATTGGTTGTTGTGAAACTACGTTTAAAAAATGTTTCTACAACCATAAATGTTCCTTCATGGATAGATTGTGGTACTTGTGACGTACTTGTGGTACCTTGTGATTGTGACGTTGTAACTGAAGGAGTGAGGGAGGGCTTATTGAGTGAAATTTTGTATGCAGACGACCTGGTCTTGACAAGTAATAGTATGGAGGGACTGGAGAGAAGGTTTGAGAAATGGAAAGAAGCATTTGAAACCAAGGGTATGAAAGTGAATCTTGAAAAAACAAAAGTGATGGTGAGTGGAGCAGAAGGAACAGTTGTTGAGAACAAAGTAGATCCCTGTGGAATATGTGGCAAGAGAGTGATGAGAAATTCAATGCAATGCAAGGAATGTGGAAAGTGGGTACATGCAAGATGTGCTAATGTCAAGAGAGCCGCAACAAGATTGGCGAAGTGTTTTGTTTGTGGGAAATGTAGTAAAGGAAGGAATGAAGTGGAAGGCTATGATGATGAGTTCTGCCATGGCATCGAAACAGTGACAGACTTCTGTTATCTGGGTGATCGGATAAATGGAAGTGGTGGATGTGAAGCAGCGGTGACAACAAGGGCAAGATTGGGCTGGGCAAAGTTCAGGGAATGTACCCCCAGACCAAGCACAGCGCCCTTGTCAAGGCGAACAGCTCCAGCTGTTGTAGGTCATGGAGTAACCATTCTGCAACTAAATGTTGAAGGCATCACCAACGCTAAACTAGACATCATCACACAGCTTGCCCACAACAACGATGCAGCGGTGATCCTCATCCAGGAAACCCATTGCTTGACCCCGGAGAAGCTTAAGATTCCACACTTTGATCTTGCTGCCTGCACCCTCAGCAATAAGCATGGAATAGCAACGTTCGTTAAAAAAGACCTTCACTGGATACTAGAGGCAACTTCCACAGCAGACGGTGATCTTGAATGGATCGCAGTACGAATACAGGATACGATTGTTGTAAATGTCTACAAACCTCCTCCAAGTAGACTTCTTTCGACATCATTACCACCATTTCCTGCACCCTGCATATATGCAGGGGATTTTAATTGCCGTCACACTGATTGGGGTTATTGCAACAACAACACTGATGGTGAAACTTTAAATGAACGGGCTTCCAAAAACGATCTTTCCCTTTTATATAATCCTCGGGAACCAGATAGTTTTCTATCGGGACGCTGGAACACAGGAACCAATTCTGACCTTGCTTTTGCAGGAGTACTCCAAGGCGAATCCATCCCAGATCATAAAATCATAGAAAAATTTCCCAAATCTCAGCACAGACCCTCTATAATCTTTCCTGCATCTATTGTGCAACCGCCACCAACCAACCCAGTCAGACGCTGGAACTTTAGGAAGGCTAGATGGAAGCAATTCTCTGAAATCACGAGTAAACTAGTTCATACCCTACCCCCACCCAATAATGCAGATGTCAATACCTCCTACACAGCCTTCACAGATCTGCTTCGCCATGCAGCAAAACAGGCAATTCCCCGTGGCCAACGCAAGGAATACATACCATGCTGGGATGAAATGTGTCAAAGTATGTACGAAGACCTGAATGACTCTGAAACATCAGAAGACTTCCAAGAAAGGTCTGAAAGCCTGATGCAGCACCTCAACACCAAACGTCAGGAGCGATGGATTGAGACAGTCGAAGCTATAGACTTTACCCACTCCAGTCGTAAAGCATGGAACACGGTCAATCGCCTGACTGGAAGAAGTTCCAGAACTTGTTCGAAATGTCCTGTAACACCTAATGCCATTGCATCGCAGGTTGTGGAAAATGGACGACACCAACAAATAGACTGCAAATTTCAACGCAGACTCTCAAGCCTCACATCGGAAATGTGGAAGGATGACACGCGTAACAACGAACTAACTGAAGACTTTTCGACCGAAGAAATGAATGAAGCCATAAAGTTACTGAAAGCAGGGAAGGCCCCAGGACCAGACCTGATTCACCCCGAATTCATACAAAACTTAGGAAAGGAAACGATTAATTGGCTACGAAATTTTTATTCTCATTGCATGCGAACCCTAAAGATCCCTAAACTCTGGCGGAAAGCATTGATTGTTGCAGTCCCAAAACCAAACAAACCGGTAACTGACCCAAAGAGCTATCGCCCCATCTCCCTATTGTGCGTGCCATTCAAACTACTGGAGCGCGTCTTACACCGACGACTGGAACCCGTTATTGACCCCAAACTCCCACAAGAACAGGCGGGGTTTAGGAGAGGAAGATCAACAGTCGACCAAGTAACCTTGCTCACACAAAACATCGAAGATGGGTTTGAGGCCAACTTGAAGTCGGGAGCGGTCTTCCTCGACCTTACTGCGGCATATGATACGGTTTGGCACAGGGGTCTCACTTACAAACTGCTGCAGATAATCCCAGATAGACACATGGTTAAGTTTATTGTAGAACTCATCTCCAACCGCAGCTTCATCCTTAAAACCAGCGACGGAAAGAAAAGCCGACAGAGACGTTTAAGAAATGGAGTTCCGCAGGGATCTGTTCTCTCCCCAATGTTGTTCAACATCTACATTTATGACCTTCCAAATACTTCCTCTAATAAATACGCATACGCAGATGACCTGGCTATTCTTTATTCTCACCGCAAATGGGAAACAGTGCAGAACACCTTGACTAAGGATATGGACATTCTATCTTCCTATCTGCACCAATGGCGCCTCAAGTTGAGTGAAGCGAAGACAGTGACTTCTGTCTTCCACCTATGTAACAGAGACTCAAACAAGAAAATTAACATCCAAAATAACGGCCGAACACTTCCTTTCGAAGCCACACCCACATACCTTGGAGTTCGACTTGATCGGTCCCTTACATACCGCAAACATCTAGAACACTTACGCGAAAAAGTGACAGCTCGTACTGCTCTCATGAAACGTCTTGCTGGTACAAGGTGGGGTGCTAGCCCCTCAGTGCTGAGAACAAGTGGTTTAGCCTTAGTCTACGCCCCCGCTGAATACTGTGCTGCTACTTGGTGCAGAAGTGCCCATACTGACCTTGTCGATGTACCAATCAACAACTGCCTGCGAACTGTCACAGGTTGCCTCCGCCCAACTCCAACTGACTGTTTGCCTGTCCTTGCAAACATTGAGCCAGCTGCACTACGGCGCCAACGTGCTGTTCTTTCCCTGAGCCGTAAAGCCCTAAACCCTGGCCATCCGCTACACACAACCACGCTGAGGTATCCACCAAAGCAGCGGCTAAAATCAAGAAAGCCATTTGTACGAGATGCACAAGACCTTCTGGCAGCCTCTGGTGGAAGCCCTAGCAAACAGTGGTGCCACGCGGCGTGGTGTGAACAATGGTCAAGCAGCACGTCCCCACTTCGCCAAGTATTCAGATCCCCGTCCGAAATCCAGCTGGGACATGGCCTCTCTAGACTTGCCTCATCAAGGCGTAACCGTTTGCTCACTGGTGTTGGACGCTATGGTGCAGACATGTTGCGTTGGGGCTTGGCAGAGAGTGCTGTTTGTGAGTGTGGCGAAATGCAGACGGCAGCCCACATTATCAAGGATTGCCGGCTATATAGACCACCCCATGGTATGGAAGGTCTAATTTTCATTGATGACGACACCAGGCAGTGGCTAACCAACGGATGCCCTGACATATAGCGACAATACGAGAGAAGAAGAAGACATGTGATAAGGAGGGAGGAAGGAAGTTTTCTTAGAAAGGCACTAGATCTAAAGGTGGATGGGAAGAGGAAACGCGGTCGTCCAAGAAGAACGTGGAAACAACAAGTGAAGGATGAATTTAAAAAAGTCGGACTGAAGGAGGAAGATGCAAGGGACAGGGTGAAATGGAGAAAAGGGATTAAAACAATTGCTGCGCGGAAACAATCGGCCACCCCCACTAGTGGGGAACAAACCGACGATGGATTATGATGAAGGACAAGGGTGTTGATCCTAAAATAACTTGGTCCATCCACAGCTGTGCTCGGCCTTATAGTGGAGGTGGTCGTAATAATTGTGGCCTATGTTTGGCTGAAAAGCTGGCCATTCTGAAGGCTGATAGTGGCCACCTTTTGAACAAGCGTTCCGAACTGGTGGGTAAATGTCGTCATAGAAATAAATTTAAACTCAAGTACTTCAAAATAAAATCCTTTTGATTTTCACAGGTTATTTTTAAAAAAAAATGTCATTTGATTTCTACAGGTTATAAATCTCATTTAATTTTTACAGGTTTTAAAAACAGATTTCATTTCATTTGTTCAAGGAACTACAGGTTACATCATCACAATTCCTTGTGATTTTCACAGGTTATAATTTTGAAAAAATTAAATTTGATTTTTACAGGTTATAAATCTCATTTAATTTTTACAGGTTTTTTTAAAAACAATTTTCATTTATTTTGTTCAGGTTACTACAGGTTGCATTGATCATCACAACTGCATTTTGCTTTTTTGTGATGTCATAGATGTTGCCATCAAGTTGCTTGGTTTCCAGTTGGACAAATTAATTGAAACTTTGTAGTAATGGATGGAGGTAGCCCTTAGTAATTCTGAGGTTTTTTTCTGCAGATTGGATTACGGTTATAATATTTAATATCTTTTCAGGAATTACAGGTTTAAAGGTTTTTTTTGCAGATTAAATTACAGTTGTAATATTTAATATCTTTTCAGGAATTATCGATTCATTACTTTTTGCATGTTTTTCAGACCTTCTGATGATCCGTTAGGTGAAACAATTTGTAAAGGCTTCAGATATAAGACAAAGTAATAAGCATTTATATTGTGTTTTGCATCAAAATCTCAAATTTTTAATATTTGATGTGTCCTCCTTTCGCTTTGATGACAGCCTTGATTCGTCTGGACATACTTTCGATTAAATTTTTGCAAAGTTCTTCAGAAATTTCACGGATCCAGACTAATTTGATTGTTTCAAATAGGAAAGGAATACTCGAGGGATGTTTTTCAGCAACTTTATTCTTGAGAAAAGTCCAAAAGCTTTCGATAGGGTTAAGATTGGGACTGTTTCCTGGCCACTGCAGAAGAGTAATTTTCTTAGCGCTAAAAAACTCTGTTACTACCTTTAAACGATGGCATAGGGCACCATCTTGCACAAAAAATCGTGCACTCGTGCAACGACATGTGCATTATTGTGCATTTGTAGCTTCCCCTTCATTGAGTTCAAGTATTGCTGGTCGTTCATCGTGGTTCCTGATTTAAGAAAAAAGAGGCTGGCTGTACCTTTGGTCGAAATGGCTCCCTATATCAGTGGTGGATGTGTCGTCGTTTTCTGGGTATAATTTTCATCAAATTGTGTTCCTGAGGGTCGATGGACATTTCTTTTTCTTGCACCAAACTGTTAGACACTTGATTCGTCTGAAAATTAAACTTTAGACCATTGGGCAGAAGTCCAGCCTTTGTGCTGTAATGCAAACAGGAGGCCTTTCTTCTTCATCGCTGGTGTAAGCCTCGGTTTTCTTGCTGGTTTTCCTGACTTCAGACCAAATTCTACAACTAAACAACGGCTAACAGTCCTCATGCTGTCTGGAATACCGGATTAGTGTTGGGCGATATATCGAATTTTCGATACGATATCTTTTCAATATCGATATTTATTTCAATATCGTTCGATATTTTAACTATTACAACCCTAACTCGTAACTGCAAACCCCTACAAAAACGTTGCCGGGGCAATTGCTGTGAACGTTTATTGCGAAAAAAAATGTACCAAAACATGTAAAATGAGAAGCGAAAAATATACTGGAGTAGTCTATCACGACCGCACTGTTTGATTTGTTGTGATGTAATAATACCAAAAGTAGCGATAAACCGAACAACGCGATATGCACGCTTCTTCTTCGTCGTATGAGCTGTTTTCTTCCGGACTATATGTTTGGGCATGAGGTCATCAGCCACTCGACAGTCTCATCATCCAGGGCCTTCAGTCCGAGCGTTCCATGTGGTGGTTGATGAATTGGGCAGTCATGGACGACATGGTCTACTGTCTGGTCTGTGGCACCACACTCGCATCCCGGTGAGGGAGCCAGGCCCCATCTGCACATGTCTGAACCGAAGCGATCGACGCCGGTTTGTAGGCGGTTAAGCCGGACCCACGCAAGTCTTGCGAGGGACATTCCCGGAGGGTGGGGATCGACGTCGGGTAGGAAATCACGGAGTCGGGAGGTGTTGTTTTGCCACTCCGTGTTCCATGTGTAGCTCGTCCAGTGTGTTGCACTTATTCCAAGATCTTTGAGAAGCTGTCGTAAGGCGGGCGCAAATGGGCGTCTTGATTTCAGTCGCTGCTGCTCTCCATGTATGCGCTGGAATGTACTGTGGAGGAGGTGGTCGGGGTCCAGTGCGCGATGAGCAAGGCTCCTTTACGGCGAAGCTCAGCAGGTTGGATGCCTGCAAGAATGGGAAGGCATTCCGTTGGAGTGGGACGCAGGCATCCAGTCACAGTGCGTACTGCGTCATTGATGGCGGTGTCAATGTGGCGGGTGTGAGAGCTGCGGCACCACACTGGTGCGCAGTACTCAGCGGTAGAATGGACGAGGGTCAAGGTAGCTGTGCGAAGGGTTTTCGCGTCAGCTCCCCAGCCGGATATGCACGCTGTTACGGTAATTCACGTTGAATAACTCCAGGGGAGAAAAAGTATATAAGTTAATTTTGGGTTGATTTAACATTCGAGTCGGCACAAATCGATTTAATTTTCCCGGCTGGTTATATTGCGTAACAACAATGCCCAATAAGAATTTGACGTTTGTTTTACATTATTTCGACGTCTAGCGAGGTTGAATTATTATAAAATAACGTTACTTGCTCAACCAAGTACCGGTAACAAATTATGCAAAATAGCTCCCTGTGAGAAGATTGTCTCGATTTACGTATGTACTAACATAATTTCGGCACAATTGGGATAGGCTACTGCAAGCAACACAAAGTCTGTTTGATGAAGAACTAGATGTCAGAATCGAAATCATCAGATGCTGTATCGGAGGATGAGGTTGTCGTGTCATCACTGGAATCGGACAAATCAAGAGGCTTATCACTTGGCTGTAAATCTACACTGTCTTCGCCGTTCACAATGAAGCGTCCACGTTTTGCCGCTTTCGTGCTTTGATACCCATCCACACGCCTCTTTTGCAAAGCTCTATCAGGGTGTTGACTAAGGAGCAAATCTATGGCTGTGGCATAACGACTGGGAGGAATGTCTAATCCTAATCTTACAAGCGCTCATGTGGCTTCGGCATTTTTATTGCCGACGCTAATGCGCCATTCATGCATCTGCGTCGGCAATCCCCTCAGCAATCCGACACTAATTTCGAAGACTGAGAAACTCTTTTCTTAATTAGAACAAAAATATCGAAAAGTATCGAAATATCGAGTATTTTTTCAAATATCGTATCGTTTTTGTTTTTTTCAATATCGCCCAACACTACCCTGGATTCATTCAAATCGGTCCTCATTTGTTTGGCTGAACATGTTAGAGGCTGTTGCGATTCGCTGGCCATAACGGTGTAGCTTCCATGCTAGCCATTTAGACCATCCAATCAACTATATGTTTCTCGGCAGCCGTTTTGTAGCAATAATTGACATCGACAAGAATTGAAATGGCTAGTGTGGACTGTGGAAGCTGCACCGTTGTGGTTGGCGGCAGCTCGCTGTGCTGGTGAGTGCTCACTGCTCAGCCTTGTGCTGGTGGCCGGGGGGACGCTCCTTTCTTCGCAATGGAGGTTGTCATCTTGGGTCCACGTCTTTTAGGTGCAGACAGTTAGGCGCCGGTCAGATAGGCGTGCACTCTGTGGTAACATTTTGTGTGAAAAGCATTGCCTTACCTGCCAAGCTGATACAATCTGCAGACTTTACTAGGAATAGCACCTAAATGAACGGGCGCCACAGTGCTCCGCACCTAAATATCTAGACGCCACAATGTGCGCACCTATTTGACCGGCGCCTAAAAGACTTGCTCCGCCTAAAAGATTTGTGGTTCCATTGTTTTCTTTTTGGGCCTACTTATTCTGCCATGACTTTGTTTGGGCTTGGTGAGTTTGTTGCGGCTAAGGGTGGAAGTTGAATCGCCGACTGGTGGAGCCGGCTTGCTGGGGGCAGCCGAGTTGCACGGGTTTTTTTGGGTCTGCTACTATTCGGTGAGTCCGATTCGGTGAGAGCCTTTTTGGGTGAGAGCCTTTTTCGGTGAGAGCCCTATTCGGTGATTTTTTTGAATTTTTTTTTGAAAATTATCGGGTACCGTAGCCTAATTAAAACCCCTAACCCCCTAACTCAAAACTCCCAAAAAAAAAACAAAAACCCCAAACCCCAAAAACCCCTAACCCTATAACGGCAATCATAATTAGGCTACGGCGCGCAATGATTTAAAAAAAAAACTCACCGAGTAAGGCTCTCACCGAAAAAGGCTCTCACCGAATAGGGAACTCACCGAATTGGGCCATTCCGGGTTTTTTTAGTGTTTGGCGGGGTGAGAGCGATGCAGAATTGTGTGTTTTTGCTACCTGGGTAGTGACAAGAGTACCAAACGACAAGAGCCCTTAAGTTGCACATTACTTGTCGAATAGTTTTTGTACAACTACACAAATCACTTGGTTTACATTTTACATCTTATTATCAATTATGATTAGCCTATTTGGAGAGTTTGCGCAAACACTTTTTTTTCAGAAACCCCAATTATGATGTAATGTTTCTTCCCTTATACCCCAATCCTCAATTATGGTGGCCTTTCATTACTAAAACCTACTATTATGACACAACAATGCGGTTGAGATTGGATTCTTGAATCTTTAATGAATTATGCCAATTGAAAGCTTTTTTTAATAGTTTTATGCAAGTATGGTAAAACTTAGCATTTGATATAATTCCTTGCAAATACCGTACCAAAATTGCTTCTTTTTGTAACACCAAAGTATCGGCCAAAATATCGGTATCAGTATCGGTATCGGCCTAAAAAAGTGATATCGGTATCGGCCAAAATATTGGTATCGGTACATCTCTAATATATATATATTATATATAGTAATAGATGAGCAATTGAGCGATTGCGTGGCCAATGGCTATTTAGGCAAATGCTCTGAAACAGCCATGCGTTAGAATCAGAATCTGTAATTGGTAAATAGCCTCCTAAATTGCATTTCACATCATATATACAGACAGGCGCGGATTTATGGGGGGGGCCCGGGCTCGCCCAAAATTTTGTGAAAAATTGTATGTTTCCGCATCAAATGGTTTAATAAGCTTCTAAACAGCTGATATTAGTCCCTCGGCATCACAATTGATGAAAATGGTTCTTTTAATGTCTATTTTATAGCATATCGTATATGTCGTAGTATCATTGTTCATATCTGTTTAGCTTTTTCTTTCTTTTTAATTGATTTTCAAATTTTCTGGCCCCCCCCCGAAAAAAACTCTTAGATTCGCGCCTGTATACAGACTAAAGTAGAGTAATACTTTCACCAGTTTAACTATAAGGCCTTCTTGCATAAGTGAGTTTTAATGTAGTATACACAAAGTGGCATTACTTGATTTTGTGTATTGTACAATATCCACTGCGTTTTCGGTTTATTCTTGGAAATTTACTTCACAATCACATCCTTAAGTCCTAATTTAAAGTTTGTTTTAAGTGCCTTGTAGTGTTTTTGTTCATTTTTTTAATTTACTAATAAAAACTGGACAAATATGATGCTCTGAGTTTTTTTATGGGTTTTTTAAGTGGGTTTTTTAAAAAAAAAACACCCGGGTTTTTTTGGGTCGGGTAAAATACCGACAACCCTGCTATGTACACAAAAATAAGGAAAATCGACAAACATTATTATATTGTTTGAAATAGGAATCAATCAGCCAGTTTAACGTTATTTCCAGAAGTAGCACAGACATTGCAGCACTGAAACATAACATACCATACAGCATGTAAGATCATGCTTCTGGAGAGACACAACAATAACAAATAAACGGTGATGAACTGTTTTATTTTGGTCAACAACGCACGAGTACAAAATAATTGACACAGCGAGAAGAACACAATAAACATAATTTACAAAAGGGTATGCAGAGAATGTGATCCGAATAAATTCCACCAAGCAAGTTATCTAACAGTTAAATAAACATTTCCTCATTCAATTCACCATCATCCTCCCATTCGAGTTCACAGCATACACAATGTCTGTGGTAAGTTTTTCCACAATTACCGTACTATTGTATTTCCTACCGCTCTCATATCCTGCTTTCTACTTCTTTGGCATCCTAGTCTACCTAGATGAAGTCCAACAAACACAATAATAATAACACTTTGAAAACGGCCAAACAAGGTCCAAAAAAAACTAAAGAGCTAAACTAAACTTTAAAGAACCAATGATTTTCAAAAAGGGCCAATAAGCCAACCCAAAAATAGAGAGCTAACTGGCTTTCAAAAGGCCAAAATTCTGAAATTGGCCCCAAAAAAGCCAACCTGGCATTCCTTCAACTCACTAGAAAAAGGTCATGTTGATGTTAGACTCGGTCAGAGCCGCGTATGAAAACAGGATGAAAAATCAGAAAGTCTAGAGTTGCCAAAACAAAACGTTTTATTTCCATATTGCTGAAACTTTGCAGAAAAATCTAGGAAATAGTTCTCAGCCTGCTCAAAAAGAGCCAACAAAGAGCCAACGGGCCAACCAAAAATTTGGGGGCCAAACAGCTTCAAAAAGAGCCAGATTTCTGAAAGTTGGCCCCAAACAGGCCAACCTGGCAACCTTTCCCACAAACAGCACACACAAAAAGTGTTGCCAAGTCAATTTATCAACGTGGAAACAACAATCCCTCTGAAACGGTTTTTAATAACTGTTCCGGCGGGTCAATTGCCCTCTTGATCAGAATTAAAATTGTGATGGAATTTTGTTGACATTGAATTTGCGTTGTTTCTGTGTTCTGCGTGACGTGGCTTGCCTGGCTGCAAAAAGATTTCGCAACTGATTATCGCCTTTTGCTGCGTGCCGGGAGCCGTTGTTTCTGGACACAACTTTGCCTGCCATTGTGTTGAGTTTCATTTTCATCATCGAAAAAAGCAAGCTAGAGAAATGAATGTGTACCACGGATTTAAGTTGTCGTGTTACCGTGTTACCAGTGTACCAAACTACAACGTCGTCGTCATCTGAAGACGAAGGAATTGTCACTGAAAAAATGCGTCGAAGACGCAAATCTTATCGCAGATCTACAAAAAGCTCTACAAGGATCCCAACTATGAAACGCAAATTCAGCCAATGGGAAAAAGACCAAATTAAAAACGGAACTTTGAAGGGCTAAGTTTTAGCACGAATTCGACACGCGCGTTTGACGACATTGGTCAAAACTTATCAATAGGACTACCGTACGTCAATTAGCAAGCACATAGATGAGATTTGCTTGGCATTTCTGTTTTTAAGAAAGCATTTAACCTGCTTGTGGTCAAACCGAAGCTTCTGCTCTTGTGGTGAAAAACCTCATAATGTAGGTTTTGATCTCAGGGTTTGGGCTCTGTTGTTTTAAAGCAATAACCACAAAATGCTGCATCCCAGACAGCCACTTTATCTTGCCCAGATATGGTAAGAATCTGGTGATATCCGTACCCAGGCACGGAGGAGCCACGTGGGCCTGGGCCCACCGACTTTATTTTCTAGGTGGGCCTGGCCCACCCACTTTTGAAAGCCCATTTTCTTTAAAAAGGAAGCGAAAACAGCAAATCAGAAAGGGAGTTCCAAATAAAGATCTTCACTCATTCGATACACAATAGTTTGATTATCTTTGATAGCTCAATCGTTTAATTTATAATAGGCTTCGAGGCAGGCTACATAAATCGGTTGTCTAGTGCGGCCGCATGTTGCACAGTGCACACTTGTCTTCTAGACCAAGATTTCTCAAGCAGGGGTAAATTTACTACAGAAGAAAAGACATCTCGTACTACTAAAAAAAAGGTCATAATACAGTATGATCTGGAAAAGCTGATGGGGTAAATTTATTTGTAGCAGGCAGTGGCGTACGCAGAATTTTTTTAAGGGCCATTTCTTTATTTTAGAAAAGCGCTCATTTGTTAACAATAGCCAACATATTATTCAGCTTACCTTGGCAACACCAATTTTCAAATGTCCAACCAGAGTCACTATACTCTGGTCCAACAGCTAGTTTACTTCGCCAGCTTTTGTAATGAAAATGAATAATAATGACAGCAAATGGGATAAAAAACTTAACAAATTTTTGGCTGAACAGCTTTCACCTGATTTCGTGCAGCACTAATGGACGCCCGAGCGTCATTTGTTCATACAAGAGTTGATGCAACCAACCTAAGTAGAAAGTAGCATTTGGGCTTTACCGATTTAAGTGGTGGGCCTAAGTGCTCATGTTAGTGGAATCTCAGCTGATACAAACAGGTATCATGACGTCAGATGCCGGATGACTCAGGTCGCCTATTATGTTTTATACAAAGTAGGGAAAGAGAGAGATGTTTGTTTTATTTGCCTTTCTAATACGAGTCGAGAAAAAGAAACACAATTACATAAAAATCAAAATATAGCAATAGAAAGGTCTGGCAGCACAAAACAACCTTGCTGTTAACCAGTTAAAGTGCTGCCTAAAAGGTTACGTAGTTAGGAAATTAAATCTAGTAAATCGTGCTCTTTGAGGCTACCTTTTAGCAAAGATTAAAAAGTTGCAAGAATCGGCGGGTACTTGGTAGTCTGTTGAGTTTGAACGCAAGCATCCAATCATACCCTTCAGGCGCATGCAAAACCTGCAATCTAACATATCTTAATTTTTTTTTAAAGTGTTGCGACCGTGCCAATTTTTTTAAAACTAAATTAGTTATTTTGGTCTCGAGTAAGTACGTATTAACATTTCTGTTTTATCGATTCTACCTGTTCTAGACCTTTGGTACGTTGACGTGTATTGTTTTGGCTGTGATGGTCAGAAACAAACACCTGCCCAGTGCGATGCAGTTAAAGGACAAGGCTGGAGTTGCTGTCCTCTAGGTGTCGGTGCAAGTCAAAATTCTTGTGAAGAGAAAAATTGGCTTTTGCGTAAAGACCGTGGATAGTAATCAAGGAAAAGTGACCTTGGTGTTGTCAAATCAAGAATAGTGGGGCGGCCGCGTGGGTTCTTGTGGCAAGGCGACAACAGCTTATTGCTTCCGAAACAGCAATATCCGTCATTTTCCATTGATTCAACGTCTGCAGACAATGTAAAAATGACGTATTTTGCTGTCTAGGTTGCGGCCACTTTCATCGGGTGTTTTGCGACTCAGGTCGCCATGTGCGCAATCCAAAAGGCTGCATTAAAGATGCTCAATCGCTCATGAACCTGAACTAGTATAACTGCGCTTAACAGTTAAGTGAAGAAACTTGTCTGAATTTGCTTTGACCCACGAATGCCTTCACTTTAAAGAACTCTTGATGTAGGATGTCCTTTTACCAGCACAACCCTTTCAAGCATACGCCACTCGACTTGACAATGTCAACTTCCTTTGAACGGAATTACAGCACGACTCAGAAGCAGGCGCCACATATAGGCATCGCAGAAGTAATTGATTTAATTGCAAAACAACGTCGCAAAAATATGAGGACTAATAGATGCGAGAGTTCACCTGGTGAGAGGGAAACTTTTTAACGCTGTCAAAAATAAAGCTATCACACGCAACCAGGTTTGGACCCAAGCAGATATCAGATCCTAAGTGCAAATAAGTTCTACAGCCAAGAACTGAAAAACAAAAATGAAACACATATGTCATTCCATTGAAAAATAACCTCCACTACGTTGTTGAATGATACGCTCGACTTGCACGGCACTGGAAAGATTCAAGTAGGCTGTCACTAAGAGAGCAATGAAATTAAACCTAACAAAAATTACATCGTTTTATATTGTCTCGACGTTAACAGAAGTCGAATTAATGCAAAATAATGGGGTTTTGTTGACTGAAACGTGAACTCTTGAGAGTAGCCCAGATAGCAAAATCTGCCTTTTTTACATTGAGACAACAAATAGAATCAGTGTATAAATGACAGCTGTTGCTGTCTGGGGAATGTCAACAACATAACAATATCGCTGACAGAGCCTGAACATTTTTTCAATCCAGTACTTTTAGGTTCTATTAACACCAGAAAAGGGTCAGCCTCAAAGTAGTTGTTGCGTGCGAGGTCCAATACAATTGAAGTGCCAGCCGGTCCATTCCGTTACATTAAAAATTCTTTCTCCAATATAACACTGAGAAATGCTGAATAAAAACGTAACAAAAACTACGCTTTTTAAGCAAAAAAAGCCATCACAAAAGTGTGATATGCAAACTACATCGTTCATTTGCCGTCGCCACGTTATTTAAGCCAAAGCTGTATGCACGCAAATCAGCAAGGGTAAGCTTCCAATGTTCGAAATCATTGCAATGGAGGGAGGAGGGGAGGGGGTAAAACGTGTTTTTACAACAAAAATACATTAGAGGAAAGTTCTTTTCATTTTCACTCTTTTCCAGCAAATTTTGAGCTAATTCAAAACAACAAAACACCAAATGCATTGTGCAAGTAGTTTAAAATTACGGGTGCTACTAACAAACTATAAACGCAGTGGGTTCGGGCAAGCAATAGAAAGTTAATTCACCGATCACTCCACCTATGCTTAATTTGGGAAAGCAACATTTGCAACACACTCTGTGAGCAACGGTACATTGCCATGATGACGCATGAATTGTTTCCATGGCAACAAAACTTCCCAATCGTTGGTCAACTGCGTCTCTCTGGGTCCCCTCTGGATTATCTGTCTCGCGCTTGCATGCGTGCGACGCACAGCGGCAAGCACCTGGATTTATTTTCCACCATTAGATGATGCTAGAGCGGCAACACCGGCATCATCATTTTCGTAGATCCAGCACACAAACCTGCGCATAAAACTAAGTTTCAACAATACAAGTTGTCATACTGCACCTATTCAATAATTTCTTGCGTAGTGTAATACATTTTGGTCACCTTTAGTTAGAACATGCACTGATGAATAATTTTAAAACCTCTTAATGTCTGCTGCACACCTTAGCAATATTTTACGTTAGTTTCACAACTGAAAGTATGAAAAAGATGTAGAAAAGGAAGATTTTTGAATGTTAGCAATATGAAATAGTTTCGTTCCATTCGACACCATGTCCTGTCTGTAAACGGTTTATACAAATCATATCAAGTACAAATCAAATGAGTGGGTACATAAGGCAGGAGGTTTCTAAGAAATGCTTACCGTCCCATCAGAAGCGCTAGCACCAACTTTGTTTCCTGTTGAATTCCAACAAACTTCGAATATTCCGCCGGTACCTTCGTAGCTGTGGACTAGTTGCCCCGTCTGTGAAACAAAGCCACTTACTTTAGCAAGAAAATTTGATTTTTACGCCGACATACGCTGAATTAATGCAAAATAGACCTCTTTTCAACTGGGTGTGCCCAACGCTGTCTGACAGCAACGTCAGCGGAAGACAGAGTCGGGACAACGTCCGCGTAGGTACCCTTGAAGCTTGTGACGACGGTAGGCTCAGGTAAGTCAAGAGTCAACGCAACTCAAAGTCAGGTAATTCTCGTTTGACAGAGGAAGTTGCCGCTTCAACATCGCACAACGTTGTTTCAATGCAAAAATTGCTGTTCGATCAACGTGACATGTCACAAAAGCATTGAAGCGGAGAAACCATTAAAAGGTGGAGAAGTATACTCAGTACTCACATGAGTGCTCCATATGTGCACGCATTTGTCAAACGAACCGCTTGCCAACAATCTTCCATCTGGGCTGAAAGCTACGCTGTAAACTGGTTCATTGTGCTTGGTAAGTGTGTGCAGACACGCCCCTTTTTCCAACTCCCACAAACGAACTGTCGAGTCGAACGATGCACTGAAACAAGAGAAAGACGTCAGTTATTGGAGATCTGTTGCCAATGCCTTCTATGAATCGATTGATTGCGTTCGCCTTACTTTCTTTCAACATCCGGCTATGTGAGAAAAACGTGATCGAGCAAGAGAAAAGCTGCTCGTCACGTGAGTGGTTTGACTTTTGCGCGCTTGACTGCTTTCGTCTGGCAAGCACGATCTAACCTTCTTTCAGTCAAGTCACGACTGTGAAGAAACTCAAAATGACATCGTTTCATCGTAGTCAAAGTATGAAATCATTACCTTGCCAACATGAGGTTTTGGTTGGGATTGTTTGAACTAGGACCGGATGGGCTCCACTTAATGGTGTATATTTCCTTATCGTGTGCTCGGAGGTCATGGACAAAGGATTCATGCTTCATAGACCAGATCTTGAGGGTCATGTCATCGGAGCAAGATGCGAGTAAACTCCCTGATGGATCCCATTTGATCGCATTCACTTCATCCTAAAAGAAAATCGATGTTTTTGTACGGGCCTTTCAAGTCAAGCATTTCCAAATTGTCATTTTACATTGTTTCAACGTCGCTGGACAAAGTGAAAAGGGAAACTATTGCGAGCGAGATTAGGTAGTAGTATACAGAGAACTTTGCAACAACGTCGAAGTTTAATTTGCACATTAAAAGTGAAGTTGTTGTTGCTTATGAGTCTTAAACAAGGGATAAAACTGCGTTCTGTTGCTCAATGCAACAAACCAATGACGAGAGTTGTAAAAATAAGTAAGAATTCAATGTTGAGACATCACGTAATACTTTGGAACTTCATTTATTATATACCACATCCAAGAGCAAAGAAAGTTAATATCAGCCACAATTTGTTAGAATCTTTTCAGTGCAAACGTGCTGCATATAAGTATCCAGTCAACAAAGCAGATACTTTTTTACATTGTTTTAACGTTTGCAGACGGCCATGACGTACTACGTATGGCAAAAGGTCGGATTTGCTGGCTTACTGAAGTGTTCTTCTTACATGTCATGATTGTCACGAAAGCAGCAAGTACTTACGGAGTGACCACCAAATGTCTTCACAGGTCTGTCATGTCCAAGCCTGCAAACATGTATGCTTTTGTCTGTGGAGCATGACGCAAATGTGGTGTTGTTCTGCCAATCAACGTCAAGCGCTGGAGCTGGGAAGCACAACAAAGCCGTTATTGTGGAGGACTAAAAGGGTAATAAAACGATTACTAAATTTGTTGGGCCGTGTCTTTTGCAACCCTTACTCCTTCACTTGGAAAAAAATTCGATTTAGTTTTATGCTTTTGAAAGCTGCATGGTCAGAATTCAAAAATTCTTTCTTGAATGTCTCCAAAACAGAATCAATAAAAATTGGATACAAAAAGAGCAACTTTGTTTCCAAACTTAACGAATTTCCTTCCTCAACTCTGGTCTAGCTTTGCCATAGCTCGAAACATTTGTTGTGAAAAGTAAGCCATTCTATCTCGATATGGCCATTTTTATTCTTTTTTCTTCAAATTAATACCGCAGATATTTTACTTCGACAGGCGCAATGACTATTTTAGAACCAACTGGCCCCAGATAGTATTATGCAAACGGCGCATGCACTCGCATAGCCCATAGAAGACAGGCGTTGCATGATATGAATAATGCATGTAGTTGTAGAAGTATTTCGTGATAGTATGACTCAGAAAAGGGTAGGTAACTTATTGTAAAATAGTGTTCACTAACCATGAAGTGGTTATATCAGGAGTAAAAGCTTTATGCAGTCAAGTAGTGAAATGTCTTTAAATACACACCTTTCGATTGTACACCATTCCTTACTCCACACGACAAACACACAAATAAAACGCAGATTTTCACGATCGCAAAACTTACCGCAAAAAATCAAATGACCAGTTTTTTCTGAAAGCTTCAGAAAAAAGAAAAAAGGCAATTTTAGACGCCAAAACAAACGCTTGGCATGATGAGTCATGTTTCAAAATTTCAGGCCTGTTTATTTGCTGTTTCCAAATTATCATAATCCTTTTGCTTAACCCACTTCAACAACGCACCAAATGCAAGACTACTATCTAGTGAGACTGTGCTTTAGCACTGTGTGTCATTTAACTGTAAACAAGCATCAATTTTGTGGACCATTATGCAACAGCCAAACAATCTCTTGGTTAAAACGACATCTTACACTAAAACCTGAGGTAAAAACACTCAAACATTTAATTTAAAGCACAAGTAAGACACAGGAATTCTGCTTTCGTTTCCAACTAGGTGGAAAAACTAAAAAAGAAAGAATTTTGCAAATGAAAATGCCATTATTGAAATAGAGAACAATTAAGCCCGAAAATTAGCAATAAAACTAATACAACGCTGCCCATCTGTAATGGCTTTGACGTGATGTTGTTTGCACATGTCAAGTGATTATGTAGCACAACCGCTTAGAGATTCAATGTGAAACACACAGCTGTAAATTCCCAGAAAACAAGACCGCTGCTGAATGTTCACACGTTAAGAGAATGAAACACAGCAAGAAAAATACTCGGTATTCACTATTCAGTAGTAAACTAAGGGTTGATCAGTTTAAACCGGGGCGGTTTAAACCGCCCGGTTAAAACCTGGTTTAAACCGGGCAGTTTTGACCACCTATTACTGCTCAAAACCCCTCTAGTGCATAAATCAAGTTGATTTTGAATTGAATTAAAAATATTACCCCCCATGTTTAGTAATGATGTTCATTGTTCAACTATATATATTTTGTTTTGATCAACAATAACCTAAATGCTGGATTTGGAACAAAAAATATTCAATTTCTCTGTTTATTTTTCATATTTCAATCAGTTGGTTACCGTATTTTACGGACCATAAAGCGCATCCGATTATAAGGCGCACTGTCAATAAATTGCTTTGATTAGTTTTTTGTTCAGACATAAGGCGCACAGGGCTATGGAACGCAACCATGAACGCAACGTATTTTAAGGAGTATGGGTTACCATATAAAGCTCATTAAAACAAAAATGCGTAAGAAATGTAAGCAAGTCACAATATTACAATGAGCAAAAGAAAAAAATGGGCCTAGTGAATATCACAGTTGCTAGTTGCTTTTACCGTAATTTATTGTGTAAGACGGTGATTTATTTATATAATAATAGTATCGGTACTGGTTTTGAGTGTAGGCAATAAAGCACTACCTGATCCATAGCGCACCGTCTTATAAGCCGCACGATCAATTTATGAGGAAAAAAAAGGATTTAAATTGCGCCTTATGGTCCGTAAAATATGGGTATTTTAATTATTGAGAAAATTCAAATTCTCAAAATAAGTTTCTGATGAACCAAAAAATGCTTGGTAGAACGATGAACAATTTGCACAGCCAACTGAAATACAAGAATTTATTCCAACAATTTTTTTTTTATGAAAAACATTTGCCATCAAATTTTGCCTGACAGGTCGGTATTGGCGGCCATTAATGAAAGTTCAGGCGGCCATGGCGCCAGCTATTTCGAGGCCTGCATATCAAAATGGTCACAACTCACAACTGCTTTTATATTATATTATATTTCCTAAATAGCCCATAGCCCAGGTAGCCGACCATTCACTACATCAAAATATTTTTCTGGGTTTTGACCAGTTTTGACTGGTTTAAACCTAGTTTTAACCGGTTAAAACCAGGTTTAAACCGGTTTAAATCAACCCTGAGTAAACTTTACGATTGACGTTAAAAATAGCTTTGATTCAAGCAACACACAGTAAAAGCTGGGTGTACTACCTTGGTGAAAAGGAAATTGTTGTTTTGCTTTGCCAGAATAGGCGTCCCATATGATCGTTGTTTTATCAACACCAGCACTGAGAATATAATTTCCTTTTTTGTTCCATTTCAGAGCAAAGATTGGTCCTTTATGCTGCCCGAGGACATTACTCAATTGCCCTGAACATAAAGAGATTACAAGCGTGTTACTTTTTGAACTGAAAATAATGAAAAGCAACGTAAAATCGACATCAAAATAACCATTCTCTTTTTTAGTTTTGTCAGTAATTCGCACGTTGTACAATTAATTGCGCAACAGTCTGCCTGGAAAACACATATCTTAGCAAAAAAACGCCGTGTAGTGTAAGCAAGGAAAGAACTGTTAATTAACAATGGTAACTTGCGATTAAGTCAATCGAAAAACCAGCACAGTCTATCATGGTAAAATCCGTTTTGTTACAATGATTCAACGTAGGCAGACGTTGAAATCATTGGAAAAAAGATTAACAACTGAGTAGACAAAAAGAATTTCTTTTAAATGTTAAAAAAATTAAAAAAAACATCTCACCTTCAGTACCCCACAGTCTGGCATAGCCGTCGTAGGAGCCAGTGGCAAGAAGTGTGCCATCGCACTAATAAAATATTTTGGCATGAGCGAAAACTTGACAAGCAGTAAAAGTAACAAGCACTGTCTGCATACAATTGAGTACAAAGTGAAATGGAAACCATTGGGCTTGCTATTCCACGCAAGAAATATTATTGCATTGCAGTGGTGGCAAAAAGTAATCAAATGTAAACGGGAATAAATATTAAAAAAAGGTAATAGCCAACAGTAGTAAATAGCTTTTGTGTTTAAATATTCTTGGGTTAGCCGCTATGAGTCGCTGCGTTGTGAAATCAATAGCTCACTGGCACAACGATGACGTTTGCCTGCCGGGTGAATTGTGCTGAACTTGAAATTCTTAACCTTTTTGCTTCAGTACGTAATTTTTTTTAGAAAAACAAAAAAGTAGCAGCTGTCTATATTTGGCTCTGCTTGACTTTAACCTACATTCCAGTCAAGTGAAGTGACGTCTTTGTTGCTAGGGACCTCTTGGTTGCCTTCTTTAATGCAATGACGCAGCACCAATTGTTGCCCTGTCGCAGGTGGCGGGGACGTCGAGGTGACGGCGTCTTCCATCAAATTCCATATGCGCGCGGTAGAGTCTCCAGACCTGAAAAAAACTTTGTCATCAAAACAATTCCTTTGATTTTGCGATTATGTCCAATACAAAGTAGCCTATTTGGAATAAGATTGCAACTGCTGCATTTTTGACCATAAAACAGTCATGTTTAGTTCTTGGGTTTTTAAAATTCCAAAAGCAATTGAATTTTGCCACAGTCAATAACTGAAATATTTCAACAAGTATCAAGGTTTTACCCTGAGGCCAAAAGGTCTTTCTTAGGATTCCAAGCGCATATGAAAACTTCCGACTCGTGTCCTCTTAAAACAGTTGATTTGCTCAAAGATACTCTGATGTCATTGTGATTGGTTTCAATATCCATTGGCTCTAAAGGTTCAGACGTAGATGTTGCCCCAGAGTTCAACGCTGAAACATACGAGACGTCCTGTTACATCTTATTTTTACACTTCACAGACAGCAAATCAGTCGTTTTTTACATTCATTCAACGTCTGCAAAGGTTAAATCAATGTAAAAAACGGCTGATTTGCTGTCTGGATTGTAACAACACAGCAGTATAAAAGTACAGTACTTTGCATTGGAAAATACTATGCTAGGGATGTTAAATTTCAAACAGATAGAATGCACGAGAGGAGTTATGCAAGATCTTCAAAAAATGTTGATCAGTTAAACTAAAATATCTTTAAAGCAACCACTTACAATTGCTGTGGTCGCCATTTATTTGTGGCTCTTGCTTTATATTTGTTGTTGACGTGGCAGCTGTTACCACTGTAGTTGTCATGGCAGCCAAGGTGTTGCTGCTTATAGATGCAGACGGTGTTGAGACAGCAGTGTTCTCTGTTTTCATGGCTTCCTCAGTGTTTTGTGTTACTTTCTCTGATTGATTTGCCTGGCTTGATTGCTCGGCTTTCAGCTTTTCAGCTGCCATTTTTTCACGTAATTGCTGCTGCTTTCCATGCACTACATCGGGCATAACAGCGTCCACAAGAGACAAACTTTCACTGAATCGGCCCTCGAACACAACTCCATCCTAAAGATATAAGAATCTTAACTATTTTGCAAGATTATCAAGTTTGATAAGCTGGCAGCTACCATAATAAAAAACATTCTCACATGAAATAGAAATTTTAAAACCGGCCCATCACCACATTCTAGTAATCACAACAACTAATAGTAATAAAGGGCTAAAAATGAATGTATCATCTTCACACAACAATACAATATCATTATTACGCAAACGTGCGAATATAAAAAATGCAAAGCCAAAAACTCATCCCATGGTACCTCATTAATACTGATTTCTGCCTCCACATACTGCAACCCTTTCTGCAGCATACTTATTAAAGCAGCTGGAGGTACAAGAGCACCATTGATATTAGATTGGCTGATATGTGACTCCAATCCAAACACGAATGCACTGTGCTGGAAACCTAATGAAATAGCAACAGCAAGTAAATAGGTGAGATATAAAGTGATGAGCACGTTACCACGTTATTAACCATGGTGGTTGGCCAAAGCATAAATTGTCTCTGTGGTAGACCTGGGTTCAATGCCTAGTTAAGCCAATAGCCTACTGAAAGAACGTAAAAAAATAAAAATGTTACATTTGCAGCTCTTTTCATGCTCAGATGTAAAGATGCCGAAAGTGAGTAAACAAACAGACCAGTGTTACCAGAAACTCAATACCCTATTGTGACTTAGGCCTAAAGGCTACTGCACATGAAGCAGCTGTGTGGCTAATGTACTACAAAATCAAAATTGATGTTATCTTGTGCTAACTAACACAAATTTTAATTTCTTTTTCTACTTATCAGATCTAAGTACTTCACTGTTCATGGACAAGGCATAAAGTTAATACTGCAACATGGTATAGGTGCCAGTAGCCTAATAATTCAAAAAAATTTGTGAATAGATCCCACGTGAATGACAACACAAATATTGTACGGTACACTTACTGTATGATATAACTCAACATTGTCAATGACAAAATAAGCAAAACAGATAAGTGTATGACAATATGTAATACGGGACTGTAGATTATGCACAGCAGTTTAAGCATTTTGAAAATGTATTAGCCAAAATCAAAACTGAATCCAAGACACCAAAATAACCAGGTCCAGGACTACAGAATAGATCCGTACTCAGCAATGTAAAAGGGCAAATACTGAGTACCACAGCTTAAAACAGTGGTTGTTTTGGTGATTTCCAGACTTTTGCAGCTAACTTTGACATGGATCAACCAGCAGTAATACCTTGTCAAGTAATTACAAACTTAATTCTGAGACTTCAAAGCATAAAAATAAATATAAGGTGAGCATGCAGCATTGGGCTGACAGCTAAGAAAGCAACATTGCATATAAAGAAATGTTCAATTAAATAATCTCCCTAAAGTAGATGATTAAAAGCACACATTTCATTTATATTATATATATAAAACATGTTATTCTCTTGTTAAACTAATTAAATTTCTGGTACCGGTATATAGAAACAACACCAGACTTTTTTTAATGCTTTAGAACTTATTCTTGCAGATCCGCAATTGGACCACACTATTATACTACATTGATACACAACTACATGTTTGTATTATATCCTAGAAAAACTACCGGTATATTTTATCAGTGTGGTCTAATGTAGCGATTGCAAGCAAAACATATAGACATAAAACATACAGCTAATAGACATATAGGCTAGACAGTGCTACATACAAGCATATAATACACTAGAGATGATGACAAGAACCAAACATAAACAAAGGCAAACTGCCACAACAGAAGCTAACTTTTGCTCGAACAAAAGCATCTATCAGCTAGAATTTATGTAATTATCAACAAATATCAATGTGAAACAAGAACACATGCTGCTGTACATGTAAAGATTAAAGCCATCCCACTATGATGACTGATGTGATGATGATAGATAAATGGAGATATACGGTATGTTTGATAGAGGCAATATGAAGACAACATCAAAGATTGGGACAAATTCTTAATCATGAGGAGTTAATAAAAATGCAATCAAAGGGTGCAAAGGTAGGTAGAGGTAAAATGTATTGAGTGAAAGTGCTAAAATCAATTTTTATCATTAAATGAAGAGATCATAAGATAGGCTATGGATTATAGGGTTACACTATTGATGACTGTATTCAATAACTGGAATCTTATTTGTTCAATAATCTTTGATAGATTGTCAGTGCATTAGCAAACAAATAAGAAATAAAAAGTAGTTTTAAAGCATGTCTTCCATGCAGAACTCTTCAGTAATAAATCGGTAATAAAATCATTATTTCAACAAAAAAAAAAACACAAAAATCCATTAACAAAGTACAAAGCAATGCAATTGAAATAGCAATTTATACTAGGGCTGCCAGATTGGGCGCTTTTACGCCCAATTGGGCTACTTATGATTTCTCCAGGCGCCAAAAATTTGCGTTGGGCGCGCTTTTTTAGATGGCGCCCAATTGGGCTACTTTTTTTTTAATATAATATAACTTTTTATGTAAAAATTGTATCATGTTTAAGATTTTCACCTAATTCGTAGTTATTTCATTGAGGAGCAGCGTTTTTGAAGGCCTCGGTCAGGCAGGGTTACCAATTTGGTATAAAGATGCCGATTTTTAAAAATATGCATGTTTAGGCTTTAATATCTGGCAATCCTGGCAATTTAAGTGATCCAGGTTTTCATGTAAATACAGTATACATTAGTTCAGTTTGTTTTTATTTCTGATCATTACAACGAAAAGCAATATATATATCAAACATAGCAGGGGTTTAGAAAAAGGTAGAAGCGACAAAACACGGACGCTATAACGTGCATGATGCCAAAGCAGAACAATCAAACAAATGTAGAAAGATGAGAAAAAAAAGGCTAGTGAATTTTTTTTTAACAATTTATATGAGTAAAAAAAAAAAGACAAAAAAGATAGTTTCTACGTTGATCGACCTTGGTGGGTTATCAAAACTGTTGATGGTCTTGAGGGGAACACTCTTGATACGTTACCTCATCACGAAAAGCAATTAAACCATTTTTTGTGTTACTTGGTGTGGTACCGGTACTTGTTTGTAGTTATTTTAACAAACAGTTGAGTGAATGCATGGTTGCCAATCTGTCTATAAGGGAAGAACTGGAAAAACACTTATAATTTGGGATTGGTGATCAAGCGCTCTGGAAGAATTTTGTATAATAGCCTATCTCTTTGCTTGGGCTCCAATTTGGGCTCTATTTTAGAACCCCCAAAAAATTGGGCTACTTTTTGCATAAGCTTGGGCTCTTTTTTATATTAACCTCTGGCAACCCTAATTTATACACAAATCTCTGGTGCCTCATAACTGAAAGCAAAATTACCATGCTTGCTATATCGAAAAGCACAAAAATAACCATCATCAACATGTTCAACTACACACAGAAGTAACCGAAGAAGATTACACCAAATCTCTGACTTCACCTCTCAAAACAATCATATTACAATAACTTTCAATACCACACACCAAAAGAAGAATTCCTAATTTCATCATTTAGTTAGAACATCCAAACTCAACACTTTTAAATGAAAACAATGTATATAGGCTACCGGTACCCTAACAGCTGGTGTTTAAATTATACAATTTTCCATTTGTTCATTTCAGATGATTGTAATGTCTTATTGTACAAGATCAAAACTTTGAAGTGCATGATCAGTCACATATGCTTCAGTCAATTAATATAAATTTATTGAGTTGATCAGCCTACTATACACAGGAAAACATTATAATGGGCTGTGATCATACCTGATTCTTGTAGATAGCGATACACAAGGAAATTGACTTCATCTGAGGTGATACTCATAATTCCTTAAAAATTGTTTGTTTCTTCTGATAATAGAAATAAGTCCACATCCGTTCCAAGTTAAACACTGTAAATCCACAACAGGACCCCATGCATCAGCGCAAATCAAGTTATGATTAGTTCTATCAGGAGGTTACTAGAACATTTATTATAGCAAAACTACCTCGGTATGTTGTACGGTCTGAAAATAGTTAAACAGCGGTTTCATTGATGTGCTTAATTCATATAAATTTCCACAGGTTTCGTATTCAGTCAGGGTGGTAAGCACTGGTTTCCGACATGGTGTGTTTTTGTAACTTTTTTAAACTGTACTGGTTTTATGCCAAGGTAAACTTTGCTATGAAACACTTTAAAAGAATTACAAGGACAGTTACTTTGATCTGTTGCAGTAGACTAAGTAGAACTCGAGATGTATCCCAAGTGCACTCGAAAAAAGGATAAGATGCAGCACCCAGACTTGGACAAAGACCACCTCTACAATTTCCAGAGTGCACAAACCGGATTCAAGCTAGCGCGTTTGCGAACACACACACACACACACATGCGTCGCGTGACGACCACACAATTTAACATGACCTCATGCGAGTTATTTCCTTGCGGCTGCATAACCAAACAGCGAACCATTTCAACAGGGTGAAAAAAACATCATCAGAGCGCGCGTACACGTCATAAAAAACGCAAATTGTCCTCAATAGAACTCAACCATTTCTTCACCCTGTCTACAACATCGATCGGAAAGTCCTTTTTTCTCTTTTTTAAGTAAATGTAAACGTCACCACAAACTTCTCATTGTTTGTTTCTCTCTTATAATTTTCTGGGGTTGGCCAACGAACGCGTTCACTTCAGAAAATAAAAATTTATGCGTTGCTTCGACCCAATCAATCTTGGTAATGCATTATCTTGAAAACCGGAATTTGCCAGAAAATCGGAATTAGCACAATGTATTTGTACAATATTTTAATATTCTCAACGATGAGACAAATTGCAATAAATTAATAAAACATTGTTTCTACAGGTTGGCATTGACTTGTAAACCGTATGGTGACATGGTCGTATTCTTAAATATAATAAAAGTATTGACATATTTAGTTGTTATTTTACGATGGAATTTCTCTGCCCACTCTGTGTCTTTCATAAGTAAACGAATGAGAAAAATAATGGTATTAACAATTTGTCACGCATTGTGTCTTACATAAGTAAACAAATGAGAAAAAACAATGGTATTAACAATTTGTCACGCAGTTTATATTTGCCCAGCAGTTGTTAAGCAATGACCAAAAAGAACTATTTTAGTTCAGTTCACTTTGTTTTTATGTATAACCATCGCAACAAAAAACAGTAGCCTATATGCCAAACATAGCAAAGGTCCAGAAAAAGGTAGAAGCGATAAAATCCGAACGATATTTCAACAAACACAACTGAACAACGGTCGAAGAAAATTTGCAATGTAGAAATTGTGCTTATGGCAAAGTAGCCTATTGTTGGTGGTACTTGATTCTCAGCTCTGGTGATACACCGTGACGGAATGCTGCCTTTACTAGAAGAAAAAAGTTGCATGCTGGTAGTTCATACTTGGCGTTGGATACAAATAAACTACCATTGAATGATTGAATGGCCACACAAATAGCAACTAAGGCGTCTAATGCAACTCATATGTTTGTTTTATGACTCATGAATGAAATAGGCCACGCATCAAAACGTGGTATCAGACAAATCTTGCCTCTGGCTGTTCCTTGTAAAGAATACCATAGGAAATTTGGTGGCGTGATTAAGTTTGTATCTCTACTCCAGCACAACTGTTTGTGTGTAGCGTATCTTGCGAGGATCTATTGTTTGAAACATTTCCTGTATTGTGTTAAAAGTCTTGTGAAAGATGCAATGTTTAAAAATCAAACTAATAAATAATTTCAACATGAATACAATTCAAATTTCATACAAATTAAAGTATGCGTAAAATTTGGACAACATGCAAGGGCGAAAAATATAATTCATACCACATAGAAGAACGTTTATAAAAATTTTACAATAACATTTTGAAATAGTTTGCCAAACCCAAAATTCCTGTACCAGGATGACTATGTGTCTCAATCAAGACTTTGAGGTGCGACCTCATTCGACGACAACAAACCGAATAAAGAATGATTCACAAGCAATCAGCAAATAAAAACGCGTTTTTAACATGTTTGCAACATCGTGATAAGTACTCACGAGTAAATGGTACCGTACCAATCTTCATTTTTCAAAGTCTAATATTTCTTTTTGCAAAGCATGATTTTCCACAAGGTAAAACGCACCAGTTTACATGTATCCTTCATCCAACAAACAAACTTCGTCAAAGAATTTGCAATTCCGTATTGCTTTGGGCGTATCTTCTCTATATTTTTCCCTGCGCTGTTCAGTTGCAACCTAATACCATTAAATAAGCTAAATTTCAACTGATTCTTATGCTTTGTACAAATTTGGGTCAAGGTTGCCTTCTCTGATGAAAGCGACGATTCTCACTTCTCAGTCTCACAACAAAATAACCTTACGTCGTGAGGTCATTTTGTCCTTCTTGTGTGAGCATAAAGCCACCTCGATTATCAACTCAGATAAAATGAAGCAGCCGTTTACAAATTGTTCATTGAACTTCAGTAAGTTTAATCACACAGAATATAAGAACAAATTCCATTTCTGCTATAGTCAAAAAGGACAAGTCCAAAACAGTACGTTCAGTGGGTTGCACAAATTCGGAAACCCTGATGCTTTTCGAATAATAAAGAGAAGGACAAAAGCAATGTTTGTTTCTTTTTTACAATACAAAAAGAGAATAGTGGGAGATGTTGTGTTGTTTCATCAATGCGTTTCCGCACACACATACAATCGCGTGAACAATACACCAGATCGTTCATACATGTCGTAAAGTGCCACAAAGCGCGTCACCATGCTTTTTTCTTTTTTACAAACGGCATGTGAGTTGTTCTCATTGTTACACGTAGTTATGGGACCGACCATTACGCGCTGAAGGGATGAAACAGCTCGAAGGTATTGAAAACCAAACAAATCGATACAGCCAATACTTGGCTCCTCCAGAACTTTCCGTTTCCTTTGTCGACTGAAGTGAGCTCACATCAAGCTATGATGGATACTAGTGTTGCCACATTCAATTTTATTTTTTATTGCTGGCGCAAACATGTAGACAACAACAATGGGGTATTTTGTGTTCAAATTTGTTAGATTTAGGAAATTTTCAAGATCATTGAAATCAAACTTTATTATTGAGAAAAAATTTTGACGAAAAAGGTTGCGGGACCTACCTTTAAAGCAGGTGATGATCACTTCTTCAGAGATCACGTTGAAAACAATCAAAAAATTGCTTTGAAAACAAGTGAAGACCTTTAGCTTGGAAAACTGGGAAGTTGGTGGGGACAAAAAGCTGTGTTTGGGGAGTTGGCATGGAATCTGTGGGGACATTTATCTGTCAGTATCTGGCAACACCGATGAACACTGGCAATTTGGTGTGAACCAAAAACCAATAAAGGTAGCATTTTGGACATTATTACGCAATAGCCCTTCCAAACAAATTGCACTGTATGTACTTTAAAGGGTAGATATTAGGGTACTATCTTTTCACATACCATTCACAATCACACAACTAACCAAACCATAAATTATCCTGGCTTCTGTCCAAACATGTACTACTTTTTGCACACCCAAGAACTGAGTGCTGTGCAAACCATGCTTACAAAAGTACTTTATTGTTATTTCATGATGTTGTTAAAACAAATATTCCAAACAATCAATTTTTTACCACACTTTTGTAGATTTTAATATAGACATCATTATTTTAGCAGTCTTAATCCATCATTGACGCTATAATGGATCGCTACAAATGGTAGAGATGGAATTTTATGAACAATTATTATCTTGTGTAGTTGAGCCTTCTACAGTAACTGTAGGAAAAAACTATGTTTGTGATATTGCTTTCTGATGTCATTGCACCCTCCTAGGTTGCATATCAGATAAAAAACATCATATGTAGATTTGTAGAACACATGCATGAAGTCCAATATATATAGGCTAATAATTTTATCAAAACTAAGAATAATAATTTACATATAAACTAAATGTACAGGCGTAAGTTTAAAACAAAAAGCTAGTTCTGCAGAATGTGTTGTTTTTTTAGTTTCTATTCTGTTTTCAAACTTCTCTGAATACCTTAATGTCATGAAGTGTAAATCAAACCATATAAACGTTCCAAAGTTGGTGCCAAGAATCCTTGATAGTTGTTGAGCACATTATCTCAAACTTACAACAAATACTTATGATATTCAACAAGAACTGTTTTTTTACATCCAAGCGACAAGGTAAGATTGTTACATTCTTTATTTGAATATAGTAATGATGATATAGCTTAAGTGTTGTCAGACTCTGCCAAATAAATTTTTCCATGGCCGCTTCAATATTTTTTGTTGTATTTTGATTTCACCAGTGTTTTCCATCGCAGGTCGCTTTTATGTATTTTACAAACTTTAAGGTGATCTCCAAAACAAGAAAATGGCCTTCAAATGCCTATTTTGTATTTTGCCAGGTTTTTAGTCCTAACCTTTTCCATCGCTTTTTATTTTCAAAACTTCAAAATTCTTCTAAGCACAATTTTTTATCTTCAACTTCCTTGAAATTTCCCAAATTTGTGGACACAATTTATCATGTGGCAACACTGGCACAAATCTTCATCCTGTTTTAAAAAAAGATTATATCCCCGCTTTATCTTCATTATCATCCAAATTCGGTTTTGTCTCCACTAATGGGAGTGGCCAATACCAACAGAGATGTTACCATCCCCACCAGCAGTTTTACCAGTTAAGTGACAATAAGTGAGGCTTCTCATGGACTTGATTCTGTAAAATGATGCTTGATGATTGTACATGCTTTTTGTGTGAAATCTGTGTTTTAATTTAGATTTGAATGAACCTCAGAAGTCAGAGATTCAGTGTATTGTAGAATGTAGGTGCTTGTGGCATGTGATATGGTAGATATGATGCAATTTATAATTAAACAGCACCTGTAGTTGGATTCAAATGTTTTTCACTAACACTGTACATCATTTAATTTAGGCAACATAAGAAATGCTCTTTCTGAAAGAACTTGATATCACCCTCAATTTCAATGAAAAATTTTTGCATGACATGATATTATAGTCATTCTGTAAAATTTATCGATTTGGCTAAATTTGAAGTAGCCTTGTGATGTTGAATTGACGAAAGCAACCAGCATTTTCACATGGAATAAAAATAAATTTTTGACCATTGTTACATTTTTGACAAAAAGGTTAGAACTGGTCCTATGAAAACTTTTAAAGTATTCTCAAACTTGTTCAGTCTGACATGGTTAATTCCAGACAGGCACACTCAAATCAACAGATTTGTTGTTGCAACAAAATCAAACCTTTTGCAATTGAATCAACCCTTCCATAATTGCAGTTTAGTCAGTAACTCTTACATGACTGAAAGTCACATTTCATGCACAACATATGCATTACTTTGGGGGGTTATGTATGTACCAACATTTGATGCCCCACCTCAAGATTTTGGTCTATCAAGAGAGTTTGACAAAGCAAACCATAAAAAAGTGTTGAGCTGGCATTTTTAATATGTGACTCAAATATTTGCTTAGCAAATATATACTTAGCAAAATCTCCGGTTGAAAGGGTACTCAACCACAATCCAACTTCCAACTCAAAAAAACAAATAAAAATGAAGCAATCCACCATCATCAACCAAGTGACAAGCCAACTTTTGTGTGTGTGCGAGCGCGCTATTCAAACTGGCATTCCATTCAGGCGCGCATCACGTGTTCGTACTCTAAAGAAAATTTGAGTATCCCAGCTGACAAAATTAGTACTTTTACATTGACTCGTTGTCTGAAGACGTTGAATCAATGTAAAAAGTACTAAGTTTGCTAGATGAAATGGCATGAACCCAGCAGGAAAGAGCAATCCTTTATGCCGTAATGAAGGCACTGGCCACTTATTGCTTTGTATGACCAATGACCATGCTGTTGCCCTGCATAACGTGGTGATTGATTGTGGCCCAACAGCAGTGAATGACATACAGTAATATTTTCAGATGGTTTTCACATTTTTTATTGTTAAAATCTTTGTTAAATAAATCTTTGTTAAATAGTCGAGTTCTTATTAAGTTAAGTTATTTATTTGCAATCAGACTCAAAGTCCATAGAATTGATTGTAGCGATTATCTCTGGGTTACATAAGTTTGTATTACGAAATACTGTCATATATTTATACAAGTTTTACATCTAAAACATCGTGTGATTCATATTTGAATTACCTTGTGTAATGCCAATACCAACCCTTGTAACTGGAGAAATGTATGCTTATGCTGCAACTTTCTAAACCCTCTTATTGCTTTTCATTGAATTAATGCCGGGCTGGAAAGTCACAACATGCTGAGTGTTGGGCGTTTTTGTGTTTCTGTCGCACTTGCCTGATTGGGTGAATTGCAGGTCAACGCTTTTGCGATTGATTCTTCCATATTATTTGTGCTCCAAGCAGGGTTGCCAATTTGGCTTTTTTGAAGCCAGATTTTGAGAATCTGGCTGTTTTTCAACTCCCTTGGCTTATTTTTTTTAAATAAAAAAGCCAGAAAAATTAGGCTTTTTCTGGCTTTTTTTCATGTTTTATTGATTTTTTTGTTATTTTTTGGCTTAATTTTATCTTTCCCGACTTTTTTTAGAAAAAAAATTCAGTCAGCGTCAATCGGAGCAGTAATTTCTACCTTATATATGGTTGTAGTGTCCGACCGAATGTCGTTTTGAAGCCGAAACTAGAAAAATTTTTAGTTGCTTGTCTTTTCATTAATTATGTTTCTGCGTTGTCGCTGAAGTCAAAGTTCGGTGAGACACTGTTTGGTTGTGCACTTTTTATATGTGTATGTTTAATGAATACTAGTTGGCTTTTTCAGCTATTTTCTACTGGCTTTTTTTAGGCTTTTTTTGTGACTAGGTCTGGCTTTTTTTGGTGAAGACAGGTTGGCAACCCTGGCTCCAAGTCTCCAAGCGCAGTAACGTTGGCAAGGGGTCCAGAGGGTACTTTTGGACCGAGACCCAGGATGATTTTAAGGGCCTGTAACCATTCCAAGGGGTTCGAAAACTTGAGAAAATCACTTCGTGTTCTTTGGATGTAGTCCGTTTTTTAGAAGTATCTGAATTTAGGGCCCGAGATTCTCATTGATACCAGGCCCAAATTATCCTCTCAACGGCCCTGTCCAAGTGTGTCGGACCAGATAAAAAGGAGGGTTTTATTTTACTGTTGACATTTTTGCGAATGATTTTTTTGTGGCTTCATAGCATTCATTACGTAAGTAAACGTTCAGTATTGTCAATGAACCGTGGAATTTCAATTCCCAGAAAAAAACAGCTGGCATTGTATAAATTCTTTTGTCATTCATTGTATGGAAAGGATCACTGCACAATGGACCTGAACACAATGAACAAAAATCATATTCTACTTACCAAAGGTTTCCTTTTTGCGTCGCTTCAACGTTGACAGACGTTAAAGCGAGAACCAGAACCCGAGCAGTCGATTTCCTTCCATATATGCGTTTCATGTTTGTGGTAATTTAAAATGTACTATCGAGAATCGATCATGAGTGATTAGGTTGCGGGACAGCATATGGTTGCCTTCATCAACTTATTTATTGCCGACTACACTTGGTGTGGTCGGAATTGTATGTCTTGTAAGGAAAGAAAGCAGAAATTTCTTTAACTAAACACAGTTTTAATAGGAAAGTTTTTGCGCCAAATCCTTCGCAAGTTTCATCACCAAATATTTTCACACCACTTTATGTCATTGTAAATGCTGCTACAACCTTGTTGGGTGGCACAAAAAAATCTGTGCTTAAATTTATCCTTTGTAACCTTAGTTGAATGCAGTTTTGAAACTCTTTCTGTATACGACCTGCAGAATCATGTTCAAATGAAACATACGAGATGCTTTGACTTGTCGAGCATACTGCGATGAGTGCTTTTTATTCAAAAACCATACTCTTGTCAAATCAACAGATTTATTTTCTGTTAAAGTAACGACATCCGATTTCTTATTCTATTTCACGATTTTTAAGCAACCGGTAGCTATTTTATGAACCTCATCTTTACAACATAAATTGTGATGATCACAACGATATCCTGAATAGTTGAGTACAGTATATTTGAATAACTGAATGTTGAGCTGCCAAAGTTAGCAGGGGCTGGCTTGTGTGTGGGAGTATGAGGTATACCTGGATATAATTTCAAGTCAACGTGATGTTACCAGTTGAAGAAAACAGACACAATTGTGGAAATAAATTGCAGATTTATCTTTCTTACACTTGCGTCTGTGTGACTAGTCCGAACATCCGCGTTTGCCAGAAGGCGTTGAGGCAGCAGGCAAATCGATATTTTTAACATTGATTCAACGTTCACATAGGCTATCCAATTTTTACAGACGTTGAAGCAATCTTCTTACCTCAGTGATTGATTTGTTGGAGTGGCAGTGCCCCAATGAAGACTGGAGTGATATATTTTGTTTATGTGTATTTTTTGTTGCGGGATCAAAACGGAATTATCTTTTAACAAAAGTCCAAAAAAAAACAAAAAATCAGCGTGGTGATGGGGTTTGTATTTCAAATTCTTGAGGTTTTTCTCTTGTCTTTCTAGAAAACTGTCTCAAATTACAATAGAGTTTCGGAAAAACATCGTCACATTTTGTCGTATTCACGAGCAACAAACTCAATAAGAAATTGAGAACTTTTCCACACGGTCGCTTTTAGGCTTTGTCGACTCGCTTGTGTTTGTTCTTTGCAGAAATAATTGCTGAATCAAACATCAACGCCTTTTTCTTTTTCGTATTGTCGCTTGCTTTGTCGTGGCCCAGGCAGACATCAACAAAGAAAGAGTCTCTTCCACTTTTCTCGCTAGTATTTCTTTATTTTATATGACAAGATTCTATAAATATACTTTGCGAGGTCGTTTTGTGATGTTGCTTGTCATGCCTGCTATTTACCAAAGAAGGCGCACACACGCTTATTTCCAATAGCATATTTTATCCATTTGGGATGAATGCTGTTCAAGCGAAGAAGCGTTCAACATTAAAGTAATTGCTACCAATGACGGCATGCAAATGAGTGTCTGTGTGCTAAAACGAACAGCAAAAAATGCTGAATCTTTCAAGAAAGCACTGTGGCTGGGGTGTTTCGCTGAGTTTTTAATTTTGGTGTTATTCGAATTTTATTTGCCTGGATGAAGCCTGCAAGGCTGGGATTACTGAATTGGCCTTGCCCATTTTAGACAAATTGAACCGCAATGAGAAGTTTAGAAGATCTTTAAAACTTTCAAAACTTAAGCAATCCTGTCTACACAAAAATGTATTTATTAAGGTTGGATTTAACAAACATTAGTGAATCTGATACAATGTGATGAGTGCATTGCCTTAACACATTTTTTGCTTCTTTTCAGCCAATAAGGAGTCTGCTACCGTATGCACAGTTCGGGTTTGGCACCACCAGTGGCTTTTAAATGCTGCTCAAATGAACAACCTGTTCACACTGTCATCTTTGAGCGGCTAATCTATAAGGCAGTGGTTCCCAACCGGGGTGCCGCGGCACCCTGGGGTGCCAATTGCAATGCTCAAGGGTGCCGCGAGATATTGCAATACTGCGGCCCATTCTTTATTTTAACTTTAACCCGTTAAGTGCGAAATTTATTTATTTATTTCCGAGTTTCAGTGCGTATGAAGTTGCGCGCCTCCCCCAGTTATTCCCAGCTCCTTTCTGGAGGGTCGCTTGGTGGGGAAGTCGCTGGCGGTAAGTAGATATAATCCGCGATAAGCCGTTGTTTTCTCGCCCAGGAAAAACAGCGCGAAAGAGATTTTGACTCGTTGCTGTTCTTTCCATAAAAACGTTTGAAACGCATCATTATTGCCAGGTTTCATGATTTTATTTTACGAAGAATTCGAGAAATCCAGTTTTACTGGACTCTCATATTGTTTTGAATCTTAAAGAAGAATTAATTGACATCCGCAACGATGGAAATTTTAAGTTTATGCACAAGCAGATGCCTCTCCACGACTTCTGGATAAAAATTCAAAATGAATATCATCCATACGTTGGAAAGAAAGCTATTGTGCTTTTGCTGCAGTTTTTCACGTCATAGCCTACCTATGTGAGAGTGGATTTTCCGCAACGAACTAAAAAACGAGGACGACTGCTAATAGTCGAGGAAGAAATTAGAGTGGCTTTATCGAAGGTGCCCCCAGATATTAAGGGACTTGTGCGAGAAGTCAAGCCCAAATTTCACACTGACTTTTGAATAACAACATTTATTTACGCGCATCTCATTCTGTGTTATTTCATACAGTTATTTGAAATACAGAAACTTCATAGAATTGATCCAGTTTTTCCAGGGTGCCGCAAACTATTTATCTTTTTGATAGGGTGCCGCAAGGTTAAAAAGGTTGGGAACCACTGCTGTAAGGCAACAAATAGGATGCATGTGACTGCAGCAGTGACTAAACTTACCATTAGCCATAAGACTACCACGGACGTACAATAGCTGCTCCACTGCATTACCTAACGGACAATACTTACAAGTCGGTCGCAATTCACAGCGGTTGGTTCTGTCTTCCA
Source organism: Aplidium turbinatum (assembly GCF_918807975.1). Taxonomy (NCBI): domain Eukaryota; kingdom Metazoa; phylum Chordata; class Ascidiacea; order Aplousobranchia; family Polyclinidae; genus Aplidium; species Aplidium turbinatum. The sequence goes on along the minus strand of NC_137484.1, from coordinate 18,150,529 downwards.
ACGGGTTTTCACAGTGCGGCGCTAATTGGCTTTGAATATTATAGTTATGTGAAAGCATTGTAGCTGATGAAGCGTATGAGAAAAATGTGAAATTGGGATGTGATGAGATAGTTGTTACAAAGTTTTGCTATCATGGAAATATACGAGGAAAAAATAATAGCTTCTTCGGCAAGGATACGTGCAGGTTGGAAAAGGTTTAAAGATTTGTCAGCCACACTTTGTGGCAGAATACTTCTCTCAGATTAAAAGGGAAGTTATACCAGGCGTGTGTAAGAAGCGTAATGTGTAGAGAAAGTTTTTATTGACTTAAAAATCCTAAAAAAATGACTTTATGATTTAAAAAATAGACTTTATTGACCTAAAGAAAATTTGACTAATTGAACCATTGTTTCTTGCATTTTGTATATAAAATAAGGCTGCTTGAACAAAAAATGTAAATCAACGAAAAAATTGAATTGAAGTCTCAAACTCAACAGAATATATTAGGAGCGACTGAAGGCTATATAAGCCAGCATCTAACTCCACAATGAACATCACGTTCGCCAAGAGCAAAAGTTGAAATGTGACATAATGTTCAGTTTAGCAGGCCATAGCCCTAGAAAGGGCTGAGGGTAATTCTCCCTAGAGCAGTGTAAGGTTCAAGAAACCACTGTGCTCATAAAAGAAATCAAGGGATATAGACATAGTCGAGTCAATTACATAAGGGCGCAGGGTTGGAAGTCGTTAGTCAAAAAGCAATGACTATTTCACTATTCGATAGTACCCAAAAAAGCAATGACTTTCCGCTATCGATACTTAAAAAAAGCGATGAATAGCAATTACTAAAATTAATTTAAAAAAATAACAAGCAACCCGCAAACTCAAAAAAATACGCAAACTCGAAAAAGAACAAGCCCAAACTTGCGGGAAAACCGCAAGGTTGGCAACACTGTTAACGACTCTTACTGGCATGGTTTTTCTGAACTGTGTTGCCGCAAAATTTTCCTTAATCCTTTAAAATTTGAAAACCGGAAGGGGACTATAGGTCAGATCAGTGTTTCTCAAAATTTTTTAGTCCATCGCCCCCTTTTCGGTATTGAAATAAAATTTCGCCCCCTTAATTGTGTCAAGTAAAATAAGCATTGGTAATAGAGTGATAGACAAATTTAGTTTTGGGAATTTAATCAACGAAATTGGCAGTGACATGATAACGTTCAATGGGATGAATGAGCTTGGCGACTTTTACAAAGTTTTGAAATGTTTGGCGACATCTTCGTAAGATAGAGTCGAAGATCATCCCGTTTATGAACTAGTAAGCGATTTATTTGCTTTGAAAGCATCAATGCCACAGAAAACCACTTTTCAACCATATATGCAATAGGAAACGACAAAATCCACATTCTAGCTTCTTTCCAGAGAAGCTCATATTTGCCAGCAACCTGGCACCAAAACAAATCGTATCGATCATTTCTGAATTTCACTCTTGACTCATCATCTGTTTGCATATCAATGAACTGCTATTGAAGTTCCACTTCTACAGTATGTCTGTAGGTTCGGTAGAAAATGGTTGTACCACCCAGTTTGGAACATGGAGGTCCACGAGATCTGCAAAGCGAAGTTTCATGTCTTTATGAAGCATGTCCAAATGTGAGCAGTATTTTTGCCGTTGTTCTTCTGTAATAACATTTTCGCTCAAATTGGGAAACCGAGTTAAGACATTTTGACTTGCGCTTTTATCTTGTTGACGCATTTTATCACAATATTCAGTGATTCATGCAGTTCAGGACTGAGATTACGGGCAACCAAATGCTGACGGTGAATTTCACAATGTATATATTGCAATAAGTCCAGGAATTTCTCTTTTCATCAGTGCAATGAACCCTCGTTGCTTTCCAACCATTGCCGGAGCACCATCAGTTGCGCATTGTAGAAAATTCTTCAGTGGAATCCCTTTCTCTTCGAAGAAGTTTTTCACTGCATTAAAGATGCTTGATGCCCGAATATCTGTAGGAAGACTGAGCGCAAAAATCATTTATTTTTGTTCTCATATTATGAACAAAACGCACATATCCAAGCAGCAGCAGCGACACATTGTCGGTCAAGTTGGATTCATCTATTTGCAGTAAATGGTTTGCGCGTTGGACTGTTATTGGTGGTCTGATAAATTCGCCCCTTCGAGTGTTTTCGCCCCCCGATCGCCCCCTTTGATTTTTTCGCCCCCCTGGCGCTCGAAATCGCCCCCAGGGGGGCGATTTCGCCCACTTTGAGAAACGCTGGGTCAGATAGTAATCCGAAAACTAAATCTAGTAAATTCGTTTTGACGACGAACTAAGTGAACAACAAAAAATGATTCAGCAGTTCTCCTAAATATCGATTAATGAAAAACGAGTAATGATTTCGTTGCTTGCATAAAAAAGCAGTAAATAACGCGCATTCGATATGTATTTTTAAAAGGAATGGGTATAAGCATTCGATATTCAGAAAGCAACAAATAACGCTATCGAATAGTGACAACTAATTGTTACTTCCAACCCTGTAAGGACGCCACTCAGTAATCGACGGCATGCCAGTTGGTGTCTTGCCAAAGACACAGCCACATGCTCTTGAGCGGTGTCGAACCGGCGCCTAATTAGCTTTCTGGTCTATCAATGTTCATTATTCTAGAAATGTCGTATTTGTTTTGCAGTGTTTTTAATGGTACGATGCTAAACGAAGCACAAGTTGAGATTGATGAACAAGAAGTTGTTAAAGTATCAGTTTTTCTCAGCATTAAAACGAAAGCATTTGGACGGACGTGTTAATTACATAAAAATGACTTTATTGTCCTAAAATTGACGAAAACGATGAAAAGTTAAATTTTTATTGATCTATTAAATTAAAGTTTTTAAACCTACCGTGCTCCTTGTGTCCAGAACTCTTACTTAAAACCACACCGCAAAAAGTTACTAAAAAAATGACTTTGCTTGCCTTAGTAGGCTAATGAGTTTGGATGTGAATGCCGGGCGATGAAGAAGATCTAATCAAGCGAATGCAAACGACAGAAATGAGAATGGTTCGAATGATATGTGGCAAAACAATTCTCGACTAAAGTAGAAATGATATTATGGGAGAGTGGACGAGTGTGAAGGATATTGAGGAATACTTGCGATGGGTTGGACATATTAAGCGAATAAATAATGACTCGACAGAGTGAGTTTGAAATGAGGTTTGGTTTTGAATCTTTATCCTCAGACTGACAAAGCCTTGATAGGTTATTCCTTGTAGTTTTCGCATACTTGCAGAGGCTCTTGACGCAGTGCCGGTTACCGAGATTGGCAGAGTGAAGTATTCCGATTGTTGAAGTGTTCTTGCCGGGGAATTATTCCATTCACTGGATGCCGCTGAATGGAAAGCAGTCCTGAAATGCGTTGCTCTAGCGCACACCCCGAGAGTCAAACCAGCGCCGCTTGATCTTGAACCGAGCGCGTAACCACTGAGCGAACGGGGCGGACTATAGTGGGTATCAGACGAGAAAAATGAGAAAAGACTAAAGAAAACATAAGCAGACACCCTGCACTGAACACCCATTTCAGAGGACCGGGAGCGTCCACGTTTGGAAATCTTTAAAAATCTCTCAACATGGACAAACGAAAATTTTGAAAACTTAATAAGAACTATGGACAATCGATCGTTGTGGAGACTCACGGTAGCCGACGCCTTATTCAGGCACGGCCGATGATGATGAATAATTGCTCGACAGAGGGAGTTTGAAATAAGGTATAGTGGGTAGCGACGAGAAAAATGATAAAAGACTAAAGAAAACATAGGCAGACACCCTGAAGGATAAACTGTCCAAAATGAGCTAAAAATTGACGATGCCAACACTAGAGAAATAGAGAAGTCACTGCAAACAATTGGTCGACTTGATCTTTTGGCATGAAAACCTGGCTTCTTTGAAACAAAATGGAGAAACAATGTTTATTGCTTATATCTAGATTGTTGTTGAATTGTGGTGTGTGATCAGTCTACGTGATAGCATGGTAATGCGAACATTCTGGTTTTTGCAATAATAATTAATAGCCTAATGATTTTGATATCACTTTACAAAGTAAACGTTTTTATTTATGACTTGTGAAGCCATTAATTTCATTTGGAAAAAAGTGGCAGTCACAGAAATGGTTCAAGACTTGCATGCAAAGAAGGTCTAACTCTAAGTCTTCTAAGATATAACCAGATATAGCCTATGTAACAGTGATGCACGCGCATACAAAAAATATTGACGCCGTCAGCGTAAGCGCAAACGTTCGAAAAACCATACGCCGTATGCGTCAACGTAACTTGTAAAAAAAAGTTGGCAGCGTCAGCGCATACACTAGTGTAAACTCATTTTGTTTGCTAGGTGCCAAACATTCACACGGTATAAACCACTCGAAACAAACAAGTTTTATTTTAAATTTCCACGAAGAAACACAAGCATCTGAAAGTGTTCATCTGACATTTTGCTGCGTTTTGGTTTCAATATGTCTTTGCCCATTGATAACATTCTTTCAATTTATTCAAAATTTGGAAAGTTTGATAAAAAAAAAATGCAAACAACAGCTAAGACATTAAAAAGTATGCGTTGACGCTATGCGCTAAAAAACCGCACAAACTTTACGGCGTAGCCTCAAGCGACAACTATCCAAAAAAAATGTGGCCGTAAGCGTTAGCGCAAACAAAAAGTCTACGCCGCAAGTCTACGGCGTAGAATTTGCTGCGTGTACGTATATCTCTGCTATGCAGTGGCGTACGCAGGGGGGGGGGGCATTGGGCCATGCCCCCCCCTTAAAAATGGTTTAGTAGTTAACGACGTAGATTAAGGCATTTAATATGTTTTGCATTGCTCTGTCAAAGCAATCACTGTAACAATGTTGTTTTATAGACTAAGCTAATACGAAATACATGGCCCAATCCACCTACCCCACCCCAGGTATGCCAAAGTAGAATAGTGTTCTGTAAGCCTAAACCATACTGGGATATCATGAAGAACTAAAACTGTAACTAAAACCATACTGGGATATCATGAAGACGTCTGGGATATCAATGGCCAGTGGCGTAGCCAGGGGGGGGGGGGGGGTTACAACCCCACTTTGGCACGCGTGTGACGTCACGATATTGAGAATGATGCTTTCAGTCTCTTTATGCTTGGGAATGATGCTTTCAGTCTAAAAAAACTTGCCTAATTTTAAACAAAACTGCATTAAAAGAGCGAGTTTTGCCAATACCAAACATTCAAACATCTCAGCCAGGAATTAACAACAAGAAAACATAGAGACTTAGCTTTATTTCCGAAAAATGCCGAAGAAAACATGATCTTATCCTTTTGCTATGCCACCTGACAGCACCATTTTACAGGAATATTCATAACCACATTTTTGTTGAAAATGCTCTCAGAATGCACCAAATTCAAAGTAATTTTTCAAAATTTTCTGGGGGAGGCCCCCCAGACCCCCCGCCGCTGGGTGTCGTCTTAAGCGAAAACGCCGTCGGGCTTCGCCGTCAAAGCCCCCCCTTTCAAAATTCCTGGCTACGCTACTCTCAATGGCCTCCCCCCTTGAGAAAATCCTGCGTACGCCACTGCTGCTATGTATAGAGTCCAAGGGTCTCAAACTCGAATTGTTTTGAGGGCCAAATGAACACTTTTAGATTAAGGGAATAGACTACATCAAAAACGTTACATCGCAAGAAAAAGTAGTAAGAACAAACAGATGGAAAAACACTGTACGAACGCAAACGAAACGACGGACCCGGAGAGTAAAAGAAATTGCAATCAACTTTCAAAAGCGCGGAAAAAACTAAACCCTTAAAGAACTGACTTCAGCAAATACCAAGGTTACTTTTGCAGTGACGGCATAATGAGTGAATTGGCATTATGATGTAACAATATGAGTTTCAGCACGCAATAAAATGGCGCGACAGTAGCGCTAAAAAGTTGTGGAAAGTTTGATGAGCATCGTCAGATTTTTTTAGTGTTCATTTTATTTTTTCTAAACCTATAGAAAAAAAATATGTAGGGTACTGTACTGTAATTGCTAATTATTTCAAAGTTAAAAATTCATCACGGTCTGCGTGCTTGAGACACTTGATTATAAATGAATATAATTAGGCAGGGCCACCAAACCTAACAATTCACACAAGCAGATAATTTAGTTGAAAGAGTCAGTCATCTCCTCAATCCCAAAACATTTAAGAAAGCACCAATTGTTGAAGCAATGCGGGAACAACTGAACCTAAGAACTGTCACGAAAACAAACCTATGCACAGTTATTTGTGCATGATAAGGAACTGGGTTGTGCTGCTGTTGAGCGTGATCATTGTCCCTACGATCGTTAACATAAAACATGTCAGATACCTCACGATCTGCGGTTACATGTCTGAAGTTTTGCATAGGCAACAATTCGGCCGGTAGCCAAAAATTAAGTTGGGCCGCGGTTTGAAATTTCAAATACCCTGACCTTCCTTGTAAATAACAACTTTCACAAAGAGGCATACAGTAATAGCACTAGGCCTACTTTTAAGAGATACACCAAAGAAACGGTGAAGGCAGTGGCTTAAAATGAATTTCTGATGTAAGCTCTAGGCCAGTGGTTTTCAACCAGGGTGCCGCGGAACCCTAAGGTTCCGCCAGTAAGTCTAGGGGTTCTGCAAGTTTACATTCAACTCCGAAAATATGTTTTATTATTATTATATTACTAAGACTTGTGCAAGAAACACCAGGCTGAAGTTTCTCATTGAATTTTTTATGAGAATAAATGTAATTTTTTACTGTTTGTATTTTTATTGTAGCCTACATAAATGAATCTGAACATGAGTAATTTAATTTTATTAATCAAACGATGTTTTTTGCATAAGGCAATTAAATTATTGAACAGGGGTTCCTCGAGCTTTTGGAATGTTTCATTGGGTTCCGTTCCACCAAAAAGGTTGAAAACTGCTCTAGGCCTCGTAGGCTACGCAGTGGCGTAGACAAGGGGGTATTTTTGGACCCGGGCCAGAAATGATTTTAGGGGCCCTTAACCTTTCCAGAGGAACCGTAAACTTAAAAAAACATCACATATTCTTTTGATATACTGCGCCTATTTTAGAAGTGTCTTAATTTGGAGCTCGAAAATCTCATTGGTACCGACCCAAATGATCCTCTCAACTGCCCTGAGTCTACGCACTACGCAGGCTCATATTACAAACCCCATTGTATGTGCAGTGACTGCCTGTGAGGAAACAGCCCAAGCCAGGGCTACTCAACTGGCGGACCGCGGTCCTAATCCGGACCTTCTGGGTGTTGAAGGTGGACCTCAGGCTTCTGGAAGAATAACCTCATTGCCACATTTTAGGGCCTCTTTAAACAGATTTCCACTAGGAAAAGCAATTTTTTGTGATTATCCAAGGAGCTGGGAGCTTCGCCCTCAGACCCCTCAAAGCTTTGCCGTCTTCCCTGATGTGCGATCCACACAGCTACACTACAAGAAACACAAATACATTTTTTCCTTTTTTATTTTTTTGTTTGTGTCAGACAAAAATCCAAGTCATGTTACATACTACCTGAAAAGTGTTTCGGTGCTCGTAGGCTACTGGTTGTTTAATTTTCGTGGTGCATATGAAATATTCACGGGACCGCAAAAATATTCAACTTGTCAAAATGGACCTTTGCTAACATTAGTTGAGTAGCCCTGGCCCAAGCCATTGTTATATACTAAGCTTTTGTGCTTTTTATGTCATCAATTGCGAATCGCCTGCTCAGCTTATTGTTTGTTCAGCCAAGATGGCTGGTTTCTATTCGCGTATTAGCAGCCTGATCATTTGTTACTGAGTTCGTATGTTGAGATCAGCGTGTGGATGTAGAGGTGGGTGATTTTGTACTGTTTTCCGTACTGTTTGAAAGTAGTTTGAGGGTCTTTTAATTATACTTTATTGCAGGGGTGTGCAATCTTTCTTACAGGAGGGCCAGATATAAATATCTGGGTGAATGTTATTCTTATGGCATTATTAGGGTTTCCTTGCAGAAATAATAAGTTAAGACGCATAAATTTCTGAAGAAAACTGCTATTCAAATTTATTGTCACACCGACTTTAAACGAGTTCAGTGAGAAATTTGCATTAATGGAAGTGCTCGCAATTCGAAGTCCATTTTCCAAGTGTTCGTCTGTCAGAACCGATCACTATTGAGATTTTATGACACCCATTTTAGAAAACAATTGTTCGCACAAATACGTTGAGCCAAAAAGAGCTATTTTTGAAGCCATGAATTTTTTCAAATGTGGAAAGTCATCTTGGTTGAGATGTTTTCGATAAAAATCGCCAAGATTCATTTCTAAATACTTTGCTTTCAAATCCGTTTTCTCTTGAAGATCAATCAGTTCAAGTTGGATATCAGCTGGTGCTTTGTCACTGTCCGTGTTGAATGACGAAGAGAACACAGTATATCAAAGAAATGTTAATGAGATTTGAAGTCCTTGAAACGAGCTAAAAATTCATACATTAATTAATTTTTCTAGTTGGTCTGCAAATTCAGTTTTCTTCTCAAAATGCATTCCATAGTCTTTCAAAGCTGGAAAGGGGAAAAGATTTCCTGTCTGTATGTGGGCTTTCCAAAGTCATAATTTGTTCATAAAGCCTTTTATGTGACCATACATTTCATTAGCATATTGTTTTTTTGCTGCAGTCTTATATTGAGATCATTCAGGTGCGTAGTTATATCAACCAAGAAAACTAGATTGCATATCCAATTTTTGTTTTCCATTTCAGCTATTGAGTGCCCTTTAAGTTTCAAAAAATTCACGACTTCTTTCCGCAGTTTGTAAAATCGTCGCAACATGCATCCCTTGCTTAACCATTAACCAACGCACCTCGGAAAAGTACAGTAGATCTTTATGTGCCATGTTGAGATCATCCAGAAACTTTTGAAACTGACGATGGTTGAGCCCTCGTGCTCGAATGAAATTTACTGCCTTAATAACCGGGCTCAAGACGTGTTTGAACTTCAAGCATTTTGCGCACAGGTTTTGCTGGTGAATGATAACTTACAATAAAAAATTGCTTTGCTATCGTTGATTTTTCTCTCCCTCAAGGCAGACTTCAAGAGACCTATGAATCCAATGCCAGTTACGGAGATAAATCAAGCACCATCAGTTGCGATTCCGCATAAGCTGGACAAGTCCAGTTCGAACTTGTCAAAAGCATCAATTACTTCAGTGAAGATGTCAGCACCAGTTGTCGTGCCCTTCATTGACTGTAGTGACAGAAACTTTTCCGTTTCGTTCAAGTCTTTGTCCAACCCTTTTACAAATATGGCCAACTGTGCTGTGTCCTTCTGGTCCGTACTTTCATCGATCGCAAAACTCCATGAAACGAAGTTCTTCACCTTATCCCTGAGAGTGTCACTAATATCACAAGCAAGATCATCGATACGCCTCGCTATCCTCCACCGTGACAGACTTATTTTCTCGAACTTCACTCTTCATTTTAGGGCACATTTCTTCTGCGACATCGATATGACACTGCTTTACAAAATTACCGTCATAATACGGTTTCATAGTTCAGCTATTTTCTGTGCAATTCTGTGCCTCTGATCTACTGACGTTCGAAATAATTAAATACAATCGGATTAGCGGTGGCCGGTGAGAGATTTCTAAAATGGTTAACAGAAGGTGCGAAATGTACAATAATCCATTGTACAATGAATTGTTTGCACGTACCAGACTAAACTAAATTATAAACACGTTTCGCGGGCCGCACACAATTCAAAATTGGCACATCTTTGTGGCCTTGCGGGCCGCACAATTTTTCTTCGTGGGCCGCATTTGGCCCGCGGGCCGCACGTTGCACACCCCTGCTTTATTGTAAACTGTCTCAAATGGCTTGATCACTGGTTGTAAACATCTTTAGGCTTTGCCTATTGTAGGGTGTTTAGTATTTGATCTACCATAGGCTGAAAGGTTGTACCGTGCTGTGAACATTATTTATGCCTAAAAGCAGTGGCGGCTCGTCATAAGGGACTGCGGGACTGCAGCCCCCACAACATTTTTGTGCATATGCGAATTATATTACATATAGATAGTTTTGCCATGTTTTTTTAAATTTATTTCGCTTGAAGAATTAAAAAACTCTTAATATTAACTTTTTATTGTACTGTAACAAAAAAAAAAATGTGTATTACAAAAATTAATTGGCAACTCTGGGTCTGCAAATTTTGCAGGTCCGGTGTTGCTTGTTCTTTTTTTTATGACGTAGGTTTTTCAGAAAAAAGTTTTCTAGCATCACTGAACAAGCGCTGCAGGGACTGCAAATAGAACAGACCCTGGTCAGGGATTCCAACTTTGGTTCTCGTAAATCTTTAGGGTAAGCGTGTGGAAGCTATCGGTGATTAGGTGAAGGGATCGTAGGTTACTTTACTTGATCTGTGTTTTGAGAAGTCACTGAGACAGACTAGTTTTGATGTGAAGTAAAGCCAATTACTTGTAATTATTGGTGCTCTTTAGAATTCGCCCTCTGGATGATGACGTCATTAAACGTCACACAAATTGGAATGGACTATTATAAAGGAGGAAATACGGGGTGGAAATGCACTGAAAAACACCTGAAGGAGATTGTCTCCCATTTATTCATTTGTTGTTCAATTTCAACATATTTGCTATCGTTGGAAAGCACAAGCATAGATTTAACCAACTAAGTTAATACCAAGTCCCATAATAGTACTAGCTCTATCTGGTGGCCACCTAAACTTGACCAAATTCAAGCCATTATCAAAAGTTTACTTTTAATGATAAAAACATTAAACGACAGCCAATTAAAAGAACATGTTACTGTGTAGCCTACTGTGTTACTAACCCTAACTCAGTGCATTTATAACTCAGTCCGGTACAGGTTTATAATTATTTATATTAGGTCAGCCTACTTGTTGATGCAGCCCCCCCCCCCCCATGTTTTGAGACCACGAGCCGCCACTGCCTAAAAGTTACGCTGAAAGATGAGGTTTGTGCTAAAAAGTAGGTTAGGTCTGAAACAGCAATAAAAACGTTTGCTGCTCTAAAGTCTATACCAGGGTTACTCAACTAATCTTAACAAAGGTCCAGTTTGACAAGGTGAATATTTTTAGCGGTCCGGTGAATAAGTTATTTCATACGCAAGAAAGTGTTGGGAAGTCTGGGAGTCGAAGCCCCCCAGAAACTAGGATATTCAAAGTAAAAATTGCTTCCTCCCAGTAGAAATCTGTTCAAAGAAGCCCTGAAACGTGGCAATGAGGTTATTCTTTCAAAAGCTCAAGGTCCACCATCAACACCCAGAAGGTCCGGATTTGAACCGCGGTCCGCCGGTTGAGTAGCCCTGGTCATGGTCTAACTAAACCTTTCTTTAAGTCGGCGCGAAACGAAATTCTTTGCAATAAACATACTATTTCGAATCGAAATCGAGGCAAAAAATCTTGTGTTGTATAAAAAAAGTTTTAAAGCAAACACGTAAAACCTTTTGTAAATACCGCACCATCGAAACGTTGTTTGGTCTATTACAAGGGTCACCAACCTTTTTTGCATGCGGGCCACTTTGGCACTAAGGAGAGCTGTGGTGGGCCGCACTAATAAAATGTTAGGTAGGTTGACTCTTATGCTAGAAAAGAACGCATTTCGTACCCAGTATCCAGCGTTCCATGTTGTTCATATTTATGTTAGAATACCGCAGCAACAAAATTAATCGAACAACGCTACTGCCAGGCCAAGCTCCTTTTACAACACATTTGACTTTTTTTAACAATGCCTAATAAACGAGGCCACTTGCTTTGAGCACTTATAGCGAGGCGAGCGGTTTCATCAGAATATTCATCGCCAAGCAAGAGTGGTGTTGCCACTTCGCTTGACAAAAGATATCTTGCAATTAACAGTTTCAGTAAACAAGGAAATGTTTGACACATCGCAATGCAGGCAACAATAGTGACCTGTAAACATATCAGCGAAAAATAGGCTCCAATAACAGGGAAAAAGAAACCAGGCACCACGAAACAAACGCTTGTGGCAATCAACGAAAAAACGTTTCTATGTAATTTATGAACAGTGTTCCCTCTAAAAAAGCAATGAGTTGGTTTGTCATCCTTTTTGTGAGAGTATATAAAGCCGCCCTTCTTTGATTATTAGACAACTGTCACTTGCGGTGCTTATCAGGATGGCAAGAGTTGTTGATTAACAACATTTTGCAGTACTGTACTAAGCTAAATATTTTCATGGTACAACTAGATAAAGTCTTTAAATTTATATGTAATATTTTGCCAATTTATTATAAATTGAGTTGGCACACCGACCTATTTTGCCAACAAAAACTTGCATAAAGGAAACACTGCTGGTGAAACACAATAATGGTGAAACGCACATTAGTGTTTACATGATATTTACAAACTTAAAATAAGCAACCCCATGCTCACAGACAATTTCGAAATTCGAAAACAGACGTTTTAATCAACCACTGGGACAGTGTGGCCGGACATCGCATTGGAATAACTTTAAGCGACCCCCACCTAGAATTACAATCTGGTTAATCGGTCGGTGGAATCGTATGCAAAGCAAAACTATGCTTCCCGTAAAGTATTTTTTACCTTCATGCTCTTTAAGTCTTCAAGAAAAGTATTTTTGGTTGTACTTGTACACTGATACCTTCCGCGGGCAGAACATAACAGCGCAGCGGGCCGCCAGTTGGTGACCTCTGGTCTATTCCAAAGTGCTTTGCAGCACTCCGCCCAGTTGTGCCAGCACGCATGGCATTTGCAGCTTGTTCGAACAGGTGTGTAGGAAGTTTTCCTCTATTAGAAAATCAACTCCCTCAACATCTAGTGCCATGGCAACAATAGCCATCAATGTCTAACTCGATAGCCGCAGTCCGCCCCGATAGCTCAATTGGTTAGCGCGTCACTTCTGGAACGAAGAAGCTTCAAGATCAAGCGGCGCTGGTTCGACTCTCGGGGTGTGCGCTTGAGCAACGCACGTTAAGAACTGCTCTCCATTCAGCGGCATCTAATGGATGGAATAGTTCCCCGGCAACAAGACTTCAACAATCGGAAACTTCACTCTGTCAATCTTGGTGACCGGGCCTGCGTCAGTGATTCAAAGCCTCTGCAAGTATGCGAAACTGCCAGGATTAAGCTCTGCAAGAAGCTTTCCCAGTCCGAGCATAAAGATTTAATCAATCAAACTCTAACCCTCCTTCACCAATGTCCAGCCGCCCCATTAACCATTTTTTGTGGTCCCGCCCTTAACCATTTTTTGTGGTCACGTAACAACGGTTAGTTCGTCATGGTTCGTCACAATAATCAATTTAACAGTCACAATTCTCGGTTACGTCACAATAATCCGTGCTGTAAGTCCTGTAACCATTTGTATTTTCGCGAAAACAAAAGGAAATTCTTACTATTTCAAAAAAAAAAAAATGATTTCAAACAAACTTCATTCGTAGTAATTTTACGAAACCACGAACAAAAATGTTGTGGCAAAACTTAATAGATATTTGAAAACACTAATTTGTTTTGAATAGCCATATTAAAACGTTGTGTGTTTTGGTGACTCAAGTGTTACGCAACCGATGGTCTCGTGATTACGTCTAATCTTTTGTTCTACAGTAGAACAATGTAATCTTATTCAGTTGGCTCTTTTATCATACTGAATTACTCTATGTTCTAAATGTGAGAAGTACCTGTGCGATCAAAGTATTTTTCCTTGAGGATGTGATGTAAATAGTAGCAGAGCATGTAGGATAGGCTACCACTGTTCGAAATGGTCTTCGCTTGATCGCTCGACCTCGTCATTCTTTAGGACTGTTATAAAGGATGAGTTTCGGTTATTTTGCTTTTGCAACTGACCGTGAAGTATTTTATCTGAGTCGCTTCGCAATATAAATGTACAATCAGAGAAGCTGTATGATTGCAGTTTTGTACTGTCGTTAGACGTAAGTGATGATGATTGTGCTGTTTGGAGGCCCAGAGCGCTTTGCCGTTTCTGTAATGTGAATCCACGCACAAACACAGGAAATGTAACCTTTGTCTATTGATATGTACGAAAGCTATAAGTTTGAGGTGGCTGCAGTACCATAGGCTAACAGGTTTGTGCCAAGAAACTAACTAAGCAATGCTGAAATAGGCTACAGGCGCGGATTTATGGGGGGACCCCCCCCGAAATTTTGTGAAAAATTGTAGAAATTGTATGTTTCCGCATCAAATGGTTTGATATGCTTCTAAACAGCTGATATTAGTCCCTCAGCATCACATTTGATGAAAATGGTTGTTTTAATGTCTATTTTATAGCATATCGTATATGTCGTAGTATCATTGTTCATATCTGTTTAGCTTTTTCTTTCTTTTTAATTGATTTTCAAATTTTCTGGCCCCCCCCGAAAAAAACTCTTAGATTCGCGCCTGCTGAAATAGTAGGCCCATCGGCCACAATTTAAATGTTGTATTTTGACGTTAAATATAAGCGAAGAGGCAGGCGTTCTTGGCCTACTGTTAGTTACGCCCCGGCGTGAAATACTCAGTGAAGTCCAGAAAACCTAGAATATAGCCCTAGTGGAGTCATTATGTGAATGTGTACATTTACTTGAAAGAAGTTTTCGTACGGTATTGAAAAGCAGAACGATCTAACAAACTTGGAATCATCGTGCAATACGCTAATTTTTATCATTGTATGAGTATTTCCTTATGAATAATTAATTTGGTTGCACGAATTAACTTAAAGCCAAATGTAAGACACTGCGCTCATACTCTTGGAAGCTATACAAATATTTTTCTAGGCTTTGTAAACAGTTGTTATGACTTAGTATCATAGCAGTTGAAAACGCTTTTCCAGAAAACGCAGCTTGATGCTGACGAATGTTTGAAAACTGTTTGTTGCGACTGAAAAGCAATTTTGTGTGAAGTACCTGACTAGCTATGCAGCCTATTTGGAAGCCAGTGTAGTTGAAAAACGTAGGCTATTTATAAGTACCAACCGTGTCCATTGTTATATTGTTTGATCTTAGCGATACTGGCTTTCAAGCTAGTTTAGTTTGTGGTGTTCTACTCTTTATTAGCTGATTTAACAGTTATTGACAGAAGAGCAAGCATACATACAATAGGCTATAATAAAAAAAAACACGATGATATGAGATAGAAAATGTTGTACTTAAACAACATAAGTCACTAGCTTAATGCCGTAGTAGCCGTTCTTGTTAGTTATTAATTCTCAATAAATCAATGCCTGATAAAACACTACAAAATTGAACCATTAGTGTTAAGTCTAGATTTTCATATTTAGTTGTAAACTGCGTTGCAGAGACGTGCTTGAGATGTAGGCCCACTGTAGACTCAAAGCTTACGTGCGCATTAAAGTAAATTTAACACGGCTACCAAACCTAACTAGATCAGTGCTCTTCGACAGGGGCTCCGCTTAACGTGTCGTTTGGTTTCGAAAGTTTAAAGGGTTTCGTAAAAGTATCGTTTTTTAGGAAAATTGATTTCTTGCTAACAGTGTATTGATGAGTCATTCCATCTTTTTTTAACACCATGTCGCATTCACACTCCAATAGGCCAGTTAGTTAAACAAGAAGTTGAGTGTAGTCAATAGCTAAGAAAGAAGCATTGCGAGTTGTTAGGTCACTTGTTCATTATCATGCTATTAACAAGAACACTATTGGTTTAGCCTCATCTAAATTTTGTTTGTGGGAGTTAGTGACAAACGCAAAAGTAAATCAGGGGTTCCGCAATGACGAAAAGGTTGAAGAGCACTGTAACCTACTACATTAATTTGTTGAAAGAACCAGTCTACTCCACATACCTAACACAAATGGAAAACAACTTAAAAAACTTAAAAAAGTTTTTTTTTTCTATTTCGCTTCTTGGTTTGGTGGCTGTGCAATTTTAAGATAGTGGTAACACTGTTTTATCGATGTATATTTTAAATTTTGGGGTTTTGCCATCTTTCCCTTTTGTTGGTGTCAAATTCGTATGTTTACTTTGCCGTTTTGTACATGTTTGCGCCAGCAGCAAAAACTAAATTGAATTGAATTGAATCACACCCTTTGCTAAATAAACCTTGCCACCCTCTCCTTTTTCAACTCTTATTTAGACTACTTAGTTGTAGTCTATTTAATTACTTATGACGTAACAATTGTTTTGTCATTCTTCCATTTGAATACATCTTATTACCAAGTGCAGTTGCAGGACGTGTACGATAATATCTTCCTTTACCTACCATCTTGCAGTTTTAGTCAGTAATTCTTTTTGTGCAGGTAGTTGTCAGGTTACCTCATGGATATCTTTTGATGTAGTTAATTCTTTTCGTTGCTATATTTGCTAGAATAGGCGTCTTATCGGTTAAAGCGCAGACTTTACCTTTTTGGCAATTTAACCAATATTTTGCGTTTTGTTCATGTTTTCTGGTGAGGCTTATGATAGTACAATTTTATGCCATACTCTTTTATTTAGTGCCATACTGTTTTATTGCCTTTTTTTTTTATTTCGTCTTTGGTTGTTAGTCTTTTCCATCAATTCTTTAACATAGCAAGAGTGAAACATTTTTTATTTTTTCGCACCTTTATCATTTGATTTTTTGTGCTGTTTGCTTTCAGCTTAACTGAGAGATAAGAGAGAGATAACTTTTATTTTGTTTGTTGCGATAATAGCACGGTGCAATATACAATATTATGAAAAAAATAGCACCATAGCAATCTAGATACCACAACAGACAGGAAGCAGCAAAAGACTATGTCAGTCATCGAGTCAGCTGCTTCCCTGTTCTTAATGTGACAAATTAATGTCAAGCATCGGCAAATTACGTTTTAGTTATTTTTCCTGTTTTCCTGTTGTTACTTTGATGTTCACTACATGTTTGCGCCAGTGATGAAAAATAGAATTCAAAAGAAATTAAAAATATAACAAGCAGTGCTCTCATAAATCAAAATATGATAGTCCCCAAAGCTATGTCTAAAAATCCCTTGATTACATCAAAATTCCCTAAATCATTATTACCTTCAGTTTCACGTTCTAAAAACAAAAAAACAAGAGTTAAGCGGTTTAAACAACACTAGCAAAAAACATGCTACGTGACTTTGTTGTTAGTGGGCTAAGTCTCAAAGCAAAAAGCAGTATTTTAAATTTAGTGATGCTTAACATTAAAGGGATACAGCGAAGATTTACCAATACTTATCACCTGCTAAAAAGACATAAACTGTGCACGACTAACGACTTATACATCAGAGCTAATTCCAATAGCAATTAGTTCATGTGCTTCAGCATCTGTAGCTGAACTCTTCACAGCCCTTGCCAACTTGAACAATTTAGCTTGATCACTTAAACCTAGTTTGTCAGCTGATAAGCCAGCTGACTTCATGCCTTGTTGGGTGTATAGCAAACCAACTAAACTTTCCCTCTTTAAACAGTCCATGTGGTCAGTTTTAATGTCCTTCAAGCTACTAAAAAGTCGTTCAACTGGGGTATTTGAAAATGGCAGGGACATTAGGCAAGGGACTACGTAACGCAGGTGCTTGTACTTCAATTCACTTCTAATTGTTTTTTGAGATAACCGCTCTTTCCAATATTCCATGTCATTGCGACCAATCCGACCATCCTTGGTATCAGTAGGCTCTTCAATTGCTTGTTTCCTCCACTTTATGTCTACCAAATCTAGTGGTGCTACCGGTACATTTGTCAAAAACTTGAAAGATGTGTATACTTTTGTCAATGTTGGTGGAAAGCATTTCACTGCATTGGACGGAATTAAAAACTCTAAAGATTTATAAGTGTCACTAAACATTTTCCTAATTTGGCCTACTAACAAAGATCTTAAACAATAAATAGCCTCTAGTCTTTCACTGTTTCCTGTCCATTGTGGAATTTAGATTGTGATGGTGCTATTTTATTCATATGGTTTATAATTGTACCGTACCAGACAAAATAAAAGTTATCTCTCTCTGTCGTTCTAGTTTGTAATGTAAAATCTTGTGCTGTCTAGTTTGATCACTTGTGTTCCCAGTTGCTTCACTCAAGTATAATTTCACTTCAGTCATCCTGATTTTTCAAAGGCGGAGGCTGTCTTGGAAAAATATGTTAGCCATATGTTTGCTTGTAGGCTACATGCGGCAATTGCTAAATCTGCCGCAGGCTTGACTTCTTGAAACATCACTAATTTTTCTTGGTTCAGCCATGGACTTCTAAATAGTAGCATCTGGACTGGACACTCAGTGGTCAACATGAGGCCAAACAGTTGGTACAGCAGTTGGCCAACAGTGGGCCAACAGGGTTAGTTACTTGGCTGTTGGCCAACTGTTGTACCAACTGTTTGGCCTCATGTTGCCCACTGAGCAGTGACGATCGGTGAGGGAAAGCAAGGAAAGCAGTGCTTACCTGAGCGAAAACTATGCAAAATATAATGACTGAATTCTAGGTTTAACTTCTTATTATTTTTATCAAGTCTATTTTAACTTGAAAATTACTGTGTTCGTGACTAGAATTACTCGTAACGCTCGTGAGTAGTCTAAGTTCTCACCAAACCGCATGTCTTGCCTATAAATGCCAATTAACGCAAACGCTTTTGTCAGAAACCATCACTGAAGCTCCAGGGAAATCAACTTTCAAAGTTGCTTACCCTACATTGAAAAACGCCTTCGTTTTATCCAATCCTCAATCGTTTTGCAAAACGACACCAGCTGCTTAGCCAATCAGATGTGTTATCTGGTGTTATGGTTAAAGTTGCTTTCCCAGTGACGTCAATGCGTATCTCATAGCGGCTGCTTTTGGTTTCAGGCGAAAGGAATACAGCCTCTACGCATGAGTGATTTTCGGGCTTGTAACTATAAGCTACTGAGTACGCTGAAAATAAAGCTGGTTCTCTTACCAAAAAAAACATAGATTCTACAATAAACCATGCAATTCCAAAGGGTACATTAACCAACCAGTACTGAAACAGCACAAGTGTTTTTTAAATTCTTTGGGTCAACAGACTGACATCACAAGTTCAGAGCAAACATACTTGTGTTCTTCAAGAATGGACTAGCTTAATTTATAGGCTAATTATTTGCTCTTTACTAGTGCACCAGTCCAATGCATGTCGTAAATGCTTACAGATGACATTGACAATAAGTTTTTGTGCTCAGTCTAAAAAAGCAGCCAACATTCTAGACTAGTCCCAGTTTGATTGATTGAATCTTTATCCTCGGACTGGGAAAGTCCGAAGATTTTGTTTTGGAAATGCTCTCAGAGCGCACCAAATTGGAAGTGTTTTTCAAAATTTTCTGGGGGAGGCCCCCCAGACCCCCCGCTGGAAGTGTTGCCTTCGGCAACACGCCTTCGGGCTTCGCCCGACGGTTACGCCCCTCGTGCCTACTACCTTGCTGCAGCATATTTCCAAGTTGCTTTCCCAATGGTTTAAGCCACCGAACGTCACTGCCACTGAGTGTCCATCAGTCCAGATGCTAGGTTCAGCAACCAACTGATAGCCAGCCTAAATTGCAAGCCAAAATGTTCTGATCCGATTGCTTAAGCTACATGCAGCAATTGCTAAATCTGCCGCAGACTTGGCTTCTTGAGACATTACTGAGTTAAGAGTTAAATGTGGCTTCCGGTCACAGCACTGAGAATAGAACACGGGCCGGTAGAGTGGGACACTACTCCACTGATGTCTCGATATTTACGTCGAGTTTCCAGAGTTTGCTGCTTAATCTGTTTAATCTCCCCACACTTCTGAAAGTCATGCCAAGTATCTCATTCAAATAGAAGATGATCTAGCTGCTAGCTTATCGAAATCGATTTTTAGCTGTTTATAATTGAACAGACTCGTGAGAACGTAAATTCGTTTGTATGGTGGTTTTGGTCATTTTTTTGTAAACGACTTTAATGCTGTATCAAGATTGGTCTATTTTCATTTTGTCAACGTTTTTGATTCACAGTTTTTTTTAACTTTGTTTGTTGCAATCTTAACGATAAAAATATATTTTCTAGACTAACGTGAAAACGTTGTGTTAAAAGTTATACTTTCAGTTCACATAAAAATAGCTGTCTGGCAAGTGTACAGAAATGGATAGCCACATGTCAAAACCTCAACAACCCCCACTGCCTCCTTCGTACATGCAATCCCAATACAACACTAGTGGTAGCTATGGGGTGCAACCAGGTTTTGGGGCACAACCCCCACCACCACCACCTCCTCCAGTGATGGTAACTCCTGGAGTTCCACCAATGGGGGGAACAACCGTGATTGTTGGGGCACAACCACGCCGCATCTTCTCAAAGCATCCCACTTCCGTTGTGTGCCAACATTGCAATACTCCTGTGGTGACTCAACCTCGGGCTGAGATCGGACTGACAACTTGGGCTATTGCTGGACTGATGATTCTTGTCGGATTATGGCTCGGATGCTGCTTGATCCCATTTTGCATTGATGAATGCAAGGATATTCATCATGACTGTCCCAATTGTCACCAAACGATCGAAATTTACAAGCACATGTGAAATTTAGGATATATGGTTGTTCAGTCTGAGACAATAGTACATCGCCCAAATGTAGAAACTAAACTCATATCATTTGTTGTTCATCAGAATGATTAATACATAATGTAAATATTTCTGGCAACCAAATTTGTAATCCCTTATATTTTTGAAAACCAAATTTGAAACATTTCGAGATTATAAAAATTTTCGGAGCAAAATATACAACTGTTAAAAATACTATCTTGGTGTTTTTTATGTTTATTTTTTGAAGATATTGAAAATACAATTAAATGCACTTGTTGTTTTGGGAACATGCAGCCGGACGACAATACTGCGTGTGATACAGTGCACCACACATCTAACTTGCTGACCTACAAAAACTGTTTGTTGATTCGCACAGACTGAACATGTATAGTTCAGTTAAATGTCTTTTCACGGTACCTACGTGTCAACCACTATGGCTTTATGATATTGTTTACAATGTTTAGTTTTTAACATGGTACCATGTAAGTCTTTGGTGATATTGTCATAAATGTTGTTGTTGGGTAGATGTCATTAATTACAGTGTCTTACATCCCTTGTAGTAGTAGTAGTCCAGTTTTAATCCAGTGATGTCCCCGTTGCCGAGGGTGACCGGATCTTGCCAAAGGTGACCGTTGCCAAGTGCCGCAATTGCCTTCACACCAGCGCTCTTTTCAAAACATCGTCTTCGTCTCTTCTTAAAACATGCCCAATTGCCCATACCACCTCACTTCATTCGCCTTCGCAAACTTATCAACATTCTCATTCAACTCAAGCAAGTTTATAAGTTCTTTGTTATTCCTTAATTGTCCATCAGCTTCACACCACACATTACCCTCACCATCGCTCTCTCAGTTCTTCTTAAAATTGCCATTTCGTTTTCCCGTAAGCACCATGTCTCACTTCCGTATAGCATTGCAGATCTCACGCAACTAGTATAAATTCTTCCTCTCATTTTCAACGGAAATCTTCTACCACATAACAACTCTCGACACTATCTGAATTTCACCCAATGAAACCTTACTCTTGCAGTCACTGCCACTTCAAAACCACCACTGGCTTTCAATCTATGTTCTAGATAGCAAAATGCATTCACTGATTCAACTTCATCATTCAGCTTTTCAACAGGACCAACCATTCCTTCTTCAATCTTCTTGCATCTTTCACCTTCAAAACCATATCTGGATCTGCATGTCACTCTCGCCATCTTTACACATCTTCCATGCACCCACTTCCTGCATTTCGTACACATAACATAATTTTCCCTTACTCTTTTTCCACATACGCCACAAGATTCGATTTTACTGATTGTGGTTTCCCTTTCCGTTCCACTTATTAACTTATTACAATCTTTGTCTTTTTGATGTTGACTTGCATACCTACATTGAATGCGACTCCTTCCACTTTTCGAATTTCTCTCTCAGATCTTCCATTGTGTCACTCAACAAAACCAAGTCATCGGCGTACAGTATCTCCATCAATGAATCTTTTCTTACACATTCAGTAATCACATCAATCACAAGCAAGGATCAGATGAGAGGACAGAACTCTGGTGTACACCAACCTTCCCCGAAAACTTGTCTGAGAGAGCAGATCCTACGCGAACTCTTGTCCTTACACCGTCATAAAGATTCATAACTGCTTGCACGAGTGCCTCTGGTAGTTCTTTTTTTCTTATTGCCCTTTACATCACTATCACTCTTCTTGGAACTCCATCAAACGTCTTTTCCATGTCCACGAAACACATGTACAAGTTCTTTCCCTTGTCCCAATATTCCTCTTGCAACCTTCTCAAAATAAAAATAGCATATATCGTTCCCTTCCCAGGCATAAATTCACACTACATCTCGTCCAGCTTCACTACAGATCTTATTCTAAAACTTGGTTTCTTACTGAAACCAAGTTTTCCATCTCTTCCTTTAATACATCGTCCACCATCCACATCTTTTCCAACCCGCTTTAGAACCTTCATAAACTTATATACTTTGTTGAGACTGTTTTTTTTAATTTGGTCAATTCCTGCTCAGCTTCTTCATAGCTTTTGCAACTATTTTTTTTTGCCCGATTTTTCAATTGCTTGTACTTGAGCTTAGTTTCTTCTGATCTATTTCTGCACCAATCTTTGTATGCGACCTTTTCTCCCCAATTACTTCCCCACCTCTTCATTCCACCACCACGTATCTCCTCGATACACCTTGCCTTTTGTTTTCCTTGTAAACTAATCACACAATAAACAGAGTATTTTGAACCTTGTTATCGATTTTCTCAAATTTATCAATTGATCTTTGTGACCTTGTGCTATTTACTCATACCATAAAATTTATTGGAGGAGTAGTTTTAAATATTTTCCCTGGTATAAACAGGCTATTTGAATTTTGTTTATATTTTGCTTGTGTTGCACTGTAGTTATAAATAAATGTCAATATGATTCAGAGTTCTTAACTGTAAGTATTGTACGTTTTAATACGCTGTATATGATGTCTTCATGATATTTCTTCATTGTCAAATTAAATCTTTCCATAATTTTTGCAACTTATTTTTAAATCATGAAACGAATTCACAAAATACGTAATAAAAAATACTATTGGTTTGTAAGGTAGGTGCTTCGACGTTTGAGTACAACAGCGGTTACCGAAAAGCTTAAGTTATATTCTTGGTCTTCTAATGAATTTGGTTGTAGATACGACAGGTGGCTGTAGGCTTATTGTAGCTATTTTCCACCGAAGTTAGCTCTTCAGTCAAAGTTTATGTTTTTGTGGTAAGAATGGCTGCAATTTGACGTAGAAAGATTTTAACTATAACACTGTTTTAACCCTGTTATCATGGGCTCCGTTAGAAGGGGGGCCGCGGGGGTGATTACCCCCCCACCAATTGGAGTGGGGGGGGTAACTAATGCAAAATTACCCCCCCACCAATGTAGCCTACAGATAAAAATTATATTTTTAATTATTTTTTTACTTTTGTGTTTTATTTTCATGTTTTTATTTTGATGCACAACTTTTGAGGTTTTTGCTTGGAGAGTTCGACTCGCAAGACAACGCCGAACTGCGTATCCTGTCAAATACATACGCATCACAATGCGCTATGTGTGACGTCGTAGTTTTTCACTGCTACAAACTGTTTAATTTCGCTTTTACCACTCACGAACGAAACCCACTACAGTTGCGCTGTTTCAATGTTTTTCTATTTTCAGTTGTTGTAAAAGTTAATGCATTTTAGCTTTTATTTTATTTTTTTCACAATTGAATGTAGGCCTAGACTCCAGATGTTGAAACGTTTCCTTACACTGTAGAATGTAGATGTTATGGCACAGGTTATCGTGTTGTATTCATGTAATTGTAAATTAAGTTATAGAAAGCTTTGACCTTGACGCTTTTGACCTTTTAAATCTAACCTTTTAGCGTCTGAAGTGCAAAACTTGGATGGCTTGAGCCAAGGAAGAATACAGAGAGGAATTTTTGCGTACGTCCCCTCTTCCAGTCAAAATTGTCTCAAAACCTCAAAAATGTGGCAAATGTTAAAGAGCTTTTGCTCGCGATTTTAGATTCGTTAAAATAATTTTTTGATTTTAAATTGTGCTGAAAAGCAAAAATTTTGCGCCTTCGGCGCATAACATGCCGCCTAAGACGCTGTATAAGAAATTGAAGCTTTCAGTATTGCGAGGGGGTCTGGGGGAGACCTCCCAGAAGTATATGTGGTGCGATAATCCAATAATCCCCCTGTCGATGTCAAAACATCGTTCCCGCCCCTGCTTAAATTACCCCCCCACTCTCAGGAAGTGTCCGGAGCCCCTGCCTGTTATAAACAGCCAGAGAAGATAAGGGTTTGCTGCATGTGCAGTACGAACGGTGAAAAATCAAAAAGTGTTGATTATGCTCGTTTATGCCGCTTGTTATCCTCTGTCCTTGTTGTTTTCTATGTTGTCAACCCTGGGCTCTTACGCACAGTAGGCTATCTCTACTACAGTAAGTGGGCTTTTTAAAAATCCACACGAACTAGGCCTAACTTGTGTCTAAAGTATTGCCATGAAACATGTGATGGAAATCATCTCTACTACGTTCGCACTCATGCGCACTCAATCACTAACAATTTAAGAATCTCATCCGAGTTGGCAAGAGCTGCCGGGTGACCTGCCGCTGCAGCGTGCTTTGAGATAGCTCTCAAAAAGCCAGATAGCCTACTCTCTCGCTTCTTTCACCTTTCATATATCATGCAACTGTTTATCACAGAAAAGAACAAGAACTATCCGGAGCACTTGTGGTCCTCAGTGCATTGTGGATCTGGCCTTTTTGTTAGACCTAGGCTAAATCGACCTGAATTTTCAGGATAAGGTAAAAATGCTTCCTGACCTAGCGCAAAGCGTGTTAGCGTTTGTCAATAAACTGAAGTTTTTCAGGGCGCACAAGCCGCATATACAAAATGGAGGTTTATCACTCTGATAAAATCCAGAGAAAGTCACAAACATCCCCCTTCTAATTCAAAGTGTTGGATATGCAAAACCCCTCAAGAACTCTTCGTGCTCCGGTTCCGTGATCTTCAATAGAAAAGGCTACACATTTCGTTCCTCGTCGACCCGTTTAAATCTTGATGGATTGTTTGAAAGGCCCGCTAGTCTCAGACAAGGCTACAGGTGAGTTTGACATGATTAATCTTTGTGAGGAGATCAACTGAAATCTGTTTTAAGGGAAGGGACCATTGAGTTATGAAAAAATGTGCCAATGGAAAATGCCCCAAGGCCAACGAACTGCATTTAAGTTACTGTCAGTGTTTGGATCAACATTCGTCTGTGCTTTCCACCTTAAAACACATATCAAAGCATCGCGACACCCATGTGAACGAGTTACTTCTATTGGCTACAATGAAATATAAGCCATATTTGAAGAGAATTGTTCAAGATGTTACGGCACTATTTAAAGATGGATCACTTATATACAGCTGCAGTAATGCAACGACATCCCCAGCACAGTAGTGGTGGGGATGAACAGAGAACGGCGGCTGTATTCTTTGTAGTTTATTGCGATAACACAAGCCTACTTGACACATCGGAAGTCGGAACAAAAGAGAATAAGACAGGTCTGACGAAATTAAGACAACAACGGAGTGCAAAACTGATCGAAATCAACCTTGAAACTGAAGCCCATAACGAGAGTTTCTACAGTTGGAGCATACAGTTCATCTTGAAAACTACTGAGATTCCTTTTCAACATTCGTGTGCACGTTAAAACTTCTTGAAACGTATACCAAACTTACATTGAAAACCAACGCATTCCATAACTTATCGAAACTTACATACCAATAGTTAAACGCATACTAAATGAAATTTTCAAACGGGAATTAAGCATTAAAATGCGTAAACTGAACACTCAAGAATACATTTCATAAAAAATTACTGAAAAAAAATTGTTTTCAATGGCGCTGGCAAGGCGCAAAGTCCAGTGTTTCATTTATTTTTTGCAAAATGACCAAGAAGTGGAAAAACTGCTCGAGAATTACGTCACAAGCGACCAGCAGTAGCATTATTAAAAGTGTTTTCCCGCGTTGGGTTGAAAAGTTCAAACGTGTTGCGTTCCAAGAATTTTCACATTGATTCAAGGCCTGGAAACGTTGAATCCATGTAAAAAATGCTAATTACTCCACGCCTTCTGAATTGCCTAGCTGAAATTGTTTCACATGCCTTTGTGGAGTTTGCCTTCAAAAACTTGTTTTTTTACATTTTCATTTTACATTGATTGAAGGCCTGAATACGTTGAATCTATGTAAAAGAAGCTGATTTACTGTTTGAAGGACAAGATCTGCCATTTGAAACTCACGCAGTAAAAATTCTTGCCCGATCAGCTGATTGCTAGTCGCTTGTGACGTAGACTATATAATCGCACGCTTCGCTGCTCAAGCCCATTCCGGTTTTGAAACCTCTGACAAAAGCACGCGCGCAATGGTGGTCAGACCGCAATGGGGCCAAATTTTTTTCAAAATCGTTTTATGGTAGCATGTTAAACACAAAGAACGTGGAAAATCGCCAAGTTAGGTTTTTCCTTTAGTATGACTTTAAGACTTCTGCTAGTTTTCAAACTAAAACTTAAGACGCTGGACGTTGCAGCTTAAGAACCAGTTTTTCGATTACAAACATGGCCCCGATTTATTGATTGCACACAACAGACCAACAACGCAGATAGACGCAAAATCATGTGTATGCAACGTAATGCGAGAGAGCAAGCACGCGCTGTGTGAAATTTCAGCCTGAGGATTTGTACGCAATGCAGGAAAAAACTGTGAGCCAGTCAGGCCACACAGATTCCAGAACCAATAATATGAAAAGATGTAGCCTAAGCAGAGCTACCAAGACAAGGATTGCCAAAAGTTCCACTAAGTATGGGCTATTTTAATGTGCATAACAATAAATGGCTTATGTTTTTCGGCAGCCGATTTGTAGCAAATCGGCTGCCGAGAAACATATAGTTAATTGGATGGTCTGAATGGCTAGCGTGGAAGGTACACCGTTATGGTTAGCGAATCGCAACTGCTCGTTGTACTAGTGAGTGCTCAGCCTTGTGCTGATAGCCGGGAAAAACGCCCATTTCTTCACAATAAATGGCGTATTTCTGTCATTTTCTTGTTTGTGTGTGACATTTAGCCTACCATAAATCCAGCTGAGCAAAGGTATATGTTTCAGTGAGGAAGAGGCAGGGTGAAACCAACGTTGCATCAATTACACAGTTTTCAATTACATTACAATTACACCATCAATTTGTTTATTTACATTACAATAACATTGTTTTGAAGTTTTCAAATTACAATTACTTCCAAATGTGATAAAATCATTAAGGTCCCAATCGAACAAAAATGGAAGACGCCATACTCGAGTTTCACCCTTGTTTGGGATCATCAGTGGTGCATACTCATGTG
The DNA here is from genome assembly GCF_918807975.1 of Aplidium turbinatum. NCBI lineage: Eukaryota > Metazoa > Chordata > Ascidiacea > Aplousobranchia > Polyclinidae > Aplidium > Aplidium turbinatum. Next base: position 18,123,180 of record NC_137484.1, on the reverse strand, counting down.
TCTTGGGCGGAAATCGAACTTCCAACTTGATGGGAATTGTGAACGTTTCCGACGTAATTGGAGATCGAACCTCCGTGGAGATTGCACTACGGTGTCCACTGTCCAGTATGCCGTTCTTAACCTATAGTCGAAAACGTTTATAGTTCCCATCAAAGTTGGAAGTTCGATTCCCGCTCAAGACATATGGGTATGCACCACTGATGATCCCAAACAAGAGTAAAACTCGAGTATGGCGTCTTCCATTTTCGTTCGATCGGAACATTAAAGATTTTACAATTCCCCACATCCCCTTAAATGTTTCAATATTTATGTTCATCGATGATTTTTTACAGTTTGATTTTATGAAAAACAAGTAGAGTTGCATTTGACAAAGATCAGCTCGCAATGTAAAAGTCCCTTTTGAACTCCAACTGTAAGCGGTTCAACAAAAATACTGATATGCGTGCAAATTGCGAAATGTAATTGTAATTTGGACAAAAAAAATTGAAAATACAATTACACAGCAACAAAAAATCTTAATTACAAATATAATTACAATTACATGAAAATATGTAATTAATTACTTTCAGTTACAATTGTAATTGATCCTACTCTGGGTTAAATTAATGTGTGTCCATGTGTATGATGCGAGTGTGGCTCTTTGCGATTTACAAAGTAAAAAATGAGGCTATTGGCCTCTGACTGGTTGGCCACCCCTGCGTGGAGGCTGTATTGTTTTTTTCTTTGATATGCTTAAAATTAATCGTATTTTTGAATATTAGGAACAGCCTTTACACGTAGTATCCTACATAGGCTTATCATTATTATACTAAGGTATATTTCCTTTGTTCCAAATTCAACAGTTGAATTAACTTTTTTATATAGGCTACAGTACAGAGTTTTGTAAATTTTCAGAGATGAGTCATTCACACCAGCAATAAAGCGTCAGCGGTTAAGAGTCTGGGTTTTTTTTCGCTGGGGCTTTTCGATCATTTGTCCGAAATGATTTGAAAATATTCGGTCATTTTTTATTTATTTTGGTTATTTTTTCTGATAAAAATATTTCCATTCAAATAGCTGATACAAACCAAAATTTGCACTTCCTGACTATCTATACAACATTAAGTTTCGCTGAGAAACTTATATATTTTTTCGGACATTTTGATCGAATTGACTATATTTTTTTCGGACATTTTGCTAAAAAATCGGTCAATGACCGAAAAAAAAAACTCAGGTTAGAGTATCAATGTATTTTACTCAACAAAGGCTCCTATTAATACATCCGGATGTTTGCACGTGTTGTCTTTCCACTTTACAACATGTGGGTCTTTTTAAGGGGAAATGTGGGAGCAATGGCACCCCCACTGAGAAAATTTGCCTCCCTCAATAAAATAATTGGATTCAGTCCCCGTTGTTTCGATACTCACACAAAAATTTCCCCCCCCCAGTAAAAATCTGTCAAAAAAGCTTAGCTCTCTATCAACCAAATTAGTTTATTAGTTCATTTGTCAACTTTATATAGTGTTTATGCTACTAGCTTAATAATTTTTCGTTTTGCTAATAACTATGATCGTTTAAAAAAATGCTCTTACGTTTAATTTTTCATCCAATGGATTTTCAACTTCGTTGTAGCTTATTTAACCAATCCAGTTGCTCAGTTGGTTAAGCCCCCGACATTATGAACAAAGAAAGGGTAAGATTAAGCAGTTGGTTCGACTTTCGAGGTGTGCGCTTGAGCAATGTACTTTAAGGGCAGCTGTTTTATTTAGCAACACTTGAGAGATGGAATATTTCACAGACAACAAGACTTTAACCAACAGCGGAAACTTTGTCAATCTTGGTGACGTTGCGTTGACAGCGGATTCAAAGCATAGGCCTACTTTTGGACTCAGTTTCGGGATGATGTTAGGAGCATATAACCTTTCTAACGGGCCTGAGAACTTGAAGAGACCACGTCGTATTCTTGGAATGTAATGCATTGTCGTAAAAGTGTCTTCATTTGGGGCCCGGAGATCTCATTGGTATTATATTCATTATTTAGGGCCCAAATTATCCCTTTAACCGCCCTGGCCACATAACACATTTAATTGCTTTTTGAATTGCATTATTGAAGTAATTTATACTTTGAAGCATAAATTAGAATGACTTTCATTACGGTATCACAGAAGTTTTATTTAGTCTGAGAAGTCAAGGGACCACAGCGGTTCTTGAAATTTTTAATGGATATTGGATTGTTTTCATGCAGGTATTTGTGTTTGTAGAAAGCAGGTTCTCTCACAACGATGAGCCACCCGGAAGGAAATTTCCATCACCCACCTCCTGCTTATGATGACCAGGTTCACAACAACCAAAGAAGTTATTCTGTAGCACCAAATTCCAATAATGACCAGGTCCACAACAACCAGAGAAATGATTCTGTAACACCGACTTCCTATAATGACCAAGGCCACAATAACCAAAGAAGTTATTCTGTAGCACCAAATGCCTACAATGATCAAGTCCACAATAACCAAAGAAATTATCCTGTAGGACCAAATTCCAATAATGACCAGGTTCACAACAACCAAAGAAGTTATTCTGTAGCACCAACTTCCAATAATGACCAAGTCCACAATAACCAAAGAAGTTATTCTGTAGCACCAAATTCCAATAATGACCAGGTTCACAACAACCAAAGAAGTTATTCTGTAGCACCAAATTCCAATAATGACCAGGTTCACAACAACCAAAGAAGTTATTCTGTAGCACCAAATTCCAATAATGACCAGGTCCACAACAACCAAAGAAGTTATTCTGTAGCACCAAATTCCAATAATGACCAGGTTCACAACAACCAAAGAAGTTATTCTGTAGCACCAAATTCCAATAATGACCAAGTCCACAACAACCAAAGAAATTATTCTGTAGGACCAACTTTCAATAATGACCAAGTCCACAATAACCAAAGAAGTTATTCTGTAGCACCAAATGCCTACAATGACCAAGTCCACAACAATCAGAGAAATGATTCTGTAGCACCGACTTCATACAACCAAGTCCACAACAACCAGAGAAGTTATTCTGAAGCACCTACTACCTATAATGACCAGATCCATAATAACCAAAGAAGTTATTTTTCATCTCCGACTTTCTATAATGACCAAAGAAACAATTCTTCAAAACCTTCTGATAATGACCGGGCCCAAATCGATCAAACAAGTGATTATTTTTTAGCACCTTCCGATAATAATCAAGTCCAGAACAACCAGAGAAATGATTCAGTAGCACCTGCTTCCTTTACTCAGCCGCCGTTGGGTATGCAGGGATATGTTCCATTTTCTGCTCCTTTACAAGCTTATGGAGCTGGATTTGGTAGTTCTTCTCCCCCTCCTCAACTTCCTAGCATGTTTCATTCTGTTAATGGTATGAGCATTGGTATGCCTTCTCCGCCACCAGTGTTGTATCCACCTATTAGTAATAACATCCCCTTTCTGGAGATACCGTCTGTTCCTGCAGTGACACATCACCAGCCTTGTCGCATCTACTCCAGACATCCGACTAAACTAACCTGTCCATTCTGCCACACCGCTGTCACAACACTCCCCCGACCCGAGGTGGGAACAGGTACGTGGGTCGCTTGTGCAGTGCTGTTTTTTATTGGTTGTATGTGTGGTTGTTGCTTTATTCCTTTTTGTGTTGATGATGCCAAAGATCACTATCATATCTGTCCTAATTGCAAAAAAACAATCGATATCTACAGACCTTTATAGAAGATTTTTCCCCCTTGGTTATAGGCCTACATGTGCTTACAGTATTCTATTATTCTTTGTTGTATCTCAAGTTTATGCAACAGGCTGTCTGTAATTGAACGTAATTTATTTATTTTGAAGGTAAGCGTCTTTAAATACATAGGTAACTTTTCTAACGTCTGGTAGTTTTGTATTGCCAACACAGTGAATAATTAGGCCTTTGGGGAAAGTGGGGCAAAGCGGAATATTGGAATTTCTCACGAACTGATACAAATATCGCTACCATTATCACGTTTACAATGATCGCATAACAGGTTTCCGCGCCAAAAGTTGAGCGATATGTTGAGTGTGCTGAGTTAGATAGAAAGTTCAGCTTTAGTGGGCTGCTTTATAACGAGACATGTTCGAAAATCTATCATTTTTTTAACCAAGTGGTTGAGCTATCAAAGTTAGCGTTGAAATTGGAGTGTTTTAAAGGAGCACATGTTTTGTATCTTGGGAATTCTTATTTTCTTAACTTTTATTTAGAGCCACACTTTGGGCAAAATGGAATATTACTGATGGGGCAAAGAGGAACACCGTTCCGATGTGCCCCACGCGAGATTTTATTGTGACTAAGGCTAGTTTTCTTCAATAAAACATATACAAGTCAAACTAAGCAATGTTATGCTAATACATTCTATACAATCGACTAGATAGTTATTTTTTTCTGAGTTTTAGGTTGTGCTGTTTTTGTAGATTGTATTATTACTATCTTGTAGAAAGAAAACATGGTTTGATGTTATCAGCGTAACACTGCAAATGTCCATTGTCCAATGCTCAAAAGTAATTACAAGTTGCTATACAAGTTGAGAAGGGGCAATCTTCCTGACGTCAGCACTACTGACTACTCACTATAGATCAGCGAGCATTGTGTTTCGCTAACCATACCAGTGTAGCCTCTACACTAGCCATCAAGCCTTTTCCAAAAACATGTGTTTCTTTGCAGTCGAGTGTAGCAAGAATTGACAGTGATAGACACGTGTTTCGCTCAGAGGCTGGGCTCATCAGTAGGATAGGCTCATGGGCGAAACAAATGTCTATCGCTGTCAGTTCTTGCTGCACTCGACTGCCGAGAAACACAGGTGCTAGACAAGGTAAAAAGATTAAGCAACCTCTTTTTAACGAGCAACCGAATTTCATCGCATACCCAAGACGTTCTGCTTTGCCCCAAATGGTGGGGCAAAGCGGAACAAACATGTTATTGTAAAAATGTGCTATAAAATTAGTCATGTAGAAACAAAAATATGAGATGATGCGTGAAGATGCTAGACTTGGAGTGTAATGATTGTTACTTTAAACAATGTTCGTATCGTGCTTATAGCGAAAGTTATACGAAAATTTGGAAATTGTTTTGCTCTGCCCCACTTTCCCTACTTAGGCTACTGGTTTTTACATTTTATTTCATAAACTCAATAATAGAAAAAAATGGCTGAAATGTTTGCTCAAACGGAATTTAAAAAATACGGAGCATAAAATGCAGAAACCAATTCATTTTCATCAAACGTTTTTTAAAACTGACATGTTTAACTTTATAGAAGCTAAAGCAATAAGTCCACCATGACGAATATCATGACAAAACTGCAATTTAGGTTTTTCCAATTAAAAAATTTACGAAACGTCTGTCTATAAAAAATTTACCATCTAGGGTCAAAAACGCGACTGCATTCCAACAGCCTATAGGAGGGCACAGAAACCTGGTCGACGCGAAAAAAAGACAATTTTACAAAGGCCTAGTAGCCCGACCAGTTGGGTAGCAAAACAATACACTGTTGAAAGATTTGATGCAGGTTAATTTTTAAGTCAGAGTGTATAGCGGACCTGCAGCAAAGACTGAAGATTTTGATGAAGCGAGATGTCGTAGCCCAATTCCTATAAGAATAATGTCTACCATGGCAAGCTATAATACCCACAGATATGCAAGATAACTAGTCCGCCTACAAGCTGTTAAAGGGTAGCCACTTTAACAAGTCGAAATTCTGCCACTGCGAATGACTACAATGCAACCGCCAACCAATCAGAACATGTTATAAGAGGCTACCGTCCAATTGTGACCCTTCTAGCACTCATCCAGAGAGTTAACGCTTATTTTGAATTTTATATGGTAATTACAGAAGAAAAAGAGCAATAGCAGTGGTGGGAGTCGAACCCGCGTCAATGAAATGACTACCTTCTAGCCCTAACCCCTAAGCCAACCAGCTGTCAAAAAATCCATCACTTAATTTGCTTTCTATCATCTTCTTTTCGCCATTTTTTACGTCACTTAAACCGTAGCTTATGATTGGTTGGCGGTTTCATTTTAGTCAAGTTTAGTGGCAGAATTTCGACTTGTTAAAGTGGCTACCCTATTAAAGGCTACCGTACTCAAATATTGTGGTGTTACATTAAAAAATATGAAAACCTTTCTTGGATTTTGTTGCTCCTCCTCATTCGCCTACACGCAGGGCTTCTCAAACTTTTTTGCTCTGCGACCCCATTTTGAAAAATATATTTCTATGCGACCCCATTTATTTATTTATTTATTTATTTATTTACATCAGACTCAACATGGTCCATTTTACAATCAAACATAAAATGTAGAAACAAAGCAGATACTCAACTCCGAAGAGCTGAGTTGCATTGTACCACATACAAAGATTGATAGTAACAGTCTGTTGGCATTATTTCATAAATTCATTGATTGGAAAACAAGTTACATCGTGTTACAAACTGGTATAATTTTTACGAATGAGAGCTTGCAAAGTTGTGGAGAGCTGAGTTGCATTGTACCACATACAAAGATTGATAGTAACAGTCTGTTGGCATTATTTCATTAATTCATTGATTGGAAAACAAGTTACATCGTGTTACAAACTGGTATAATTTTTTACGAATGAGAGCTTGAAAAGTTGTGGTATTGTTATCAACGAATGCAGAGGTGATGCTGCGTCGTCTCCGCAGATTAAACAACATTCTGCAACAATTATTGTATCCAACAAGTAAGCGATTACTATTGGTTGAAAAATAGTTGCACCATAGTTGACAGGCATAAAAAGGAATACAATAGGAACGAAACAACACATTTTTAACAGCAATCGAACATTTGGAAAACCTTGCTTTTAACATGTTTCCAGCACAATACAACGACCGTAATTGTCGTTTCGTGTCTTCATCATCGGATAGCAAGTCGTTAATTATTACTCCTAAATATTTCACTAGGTCTCAAAGCAGATACGTTTTTCATTTAAATATATGATCGGATTAAAGTCAAGTTTCAACATCTTGGATTTAAATAAAACACCAACAGTTTTGTTGCAATTAAAGTTTTGTTGCATTATGGGGACATCCACGTTAATGACATTAAAACGGATCATTTTGATCATTATATTTTCTTTTTCTTTCTGACTTTTCAATTGTTTTCTTTGTGCTTGCAATTGTTACCGCATGAATCTACGGAACCTAACCACTGATCCATAGTCAATTAATCTTGTAACTGGTTCCTTCAGAAACTAGTTGATAAGCTACTCTGAAATCATAATGCGAGCGATAAGGTTACTTTTGGTCAGCACGTTACAGCAATGATAGCGTAACAATGCATCAATTGTTACGATTGATTATATTTTATCGTTCGACATTTCGCACCGACGGTTGCGGTCAATTGACATCATGGCAAGACTACAACCCACCGGCACTAGAATTTCATTACGACCCCAAAATTTCATTACGCGACCCCATTTGGGGTCGCGACCCATAGTTTGAGAAGCCCTGGGCCCTACAGCGTAATACGTCACATAATTTTGTAATTTCGCTATGCCAATCATTAGCAAATCTTTGAAGAACACAGTGCAAGATCATTTTGAAGCGTAGGTTAAACTTTTGGTATTTCTGCATTCTGATGATCTCGTAAGCCTCGTTTTGAATGCATAACACAACGAAATGGATTGAAATTCGAATCGAAATAGGCTAAACCAGAACGAAAATCATTTCGAAACGAAAACAATATAAAAGATTTTGGGTCAATGAAACGATAGCCTACATTTTAAAATATTGTTGTTTTTAACAACCCTGCCTTCTTCTATCGACTCTTCTGTATATGGTTGATATACGATATATGGTTGATAGGTCTACCACAGATCGACACATCCTTTTTTTTTTTGCGACGGAGTTGTAGCTTATATTGAAAGGTCCCACTTGCTGTACTGGGTGGTAAGCTTAGGGCACTCAAGAAGGTGGTCCGCTGTTTGGGGCTTGTTGCCACAGATACAATGGCACATGTAACTGGGCCCGTGTTGTAGCCTCACTTTGCCATTGGAAATTTAGTAGTTACGGCCAATCAGCCCTATTAATTATTATCAGAGGCCACACTAGCAATTAGCAATCCACAATTATAACTAGCAAGCCACATTAGCAATTATAACTATCGGCAACACTAGCATGCCTATATGCTCAATTACAATGTTAGTTTTAAAATAGCGTCACCAAATATTCTACATGTTTAACGATTTTCACCCAATTCTCTCAGTTCGATAGCATTGTGTTCAATAAAGATTGAATTTTTAGCGTAAAGATATATCGATTCGTTTGCCCTTGAACAGTTAACACAATGGACGTTTAGTTATTAACCAAGTTCATCAGCTATCCTATCTTCTGCCCCAATCAAAGAAGTTGCGCTTGATAAGTTGCTAAAGAAGAGTTTCATCATCAACTGATTGTTTGAAAGCAGTTAATGCGGGCTATAAGCTACAAAATAAAAGGACTTAACGCAAAAGGTATAAGTATGACGATATTTATGACGATATTTATGATATTTATGACGATATGCGACAGTTCAACAATAATTGTACAATACAAAGGTGTATATGTAGGCTGCCATATCTAAATTCAGATCATTGTCTTGTAAGCCATGTTTTCAAAATGTAGGCCTGTGTTACATAACCTTTTTCCTGTAATAGCCTACCTGCTTCTGCAAAGTTAAGCTGAATGTATAGGCTATGGTTAGCATTTGTAGACGCCAGACGGTGTTCTGTGGTTATTATTGATAAATTTTATTTTGTTGTACGAAAATTAGGTACCTTGAAACAGCACAGCGTTGGGCTTCAATTCACCACTAAAAACTGAGCTGCAAAGGTTTTTTACGCAAAGTCAAAAGTATGGGTTGTCACACAAAAACATCGATAAGCACTGATTCAGCTTACACACATAGAAGGAATACTCTTGCATGTAAAATATCTATATGCCTGCATAAAAGTTATTTTTGCTGATATCACTTGCAAAAGTAAAAGCAGTGGGCTAACCTAATTGTGTTTTGCCAAAGCACAAACGTTATAACTCTGATTTTGGCTTTACAGCTTTTTTCAAACCGTCTTTATTTACATGCCACTCTGGTGCTCTTCCTCCATTAACTTTATCTTCATATTCATTTTCACGTTCCCAGTTCTCTTTCATTACTATCTGTGATGTATCATCTGTCTTTGGGCTTTTATATGAACTAGATTTGTATTCGACATTAGCGGGAACTTCGAACGATACTTGAGTGCAATCTTTCACATTATTTTGCAATAGTTTCTAAAATTTGAAGAGAAATAATTAGGCGGATGTTAATTTCAAATTCAACTTGAGCTGAGATTTGCAGGCACAACAAGATATTCTAGAAGCGCTAATTGTTTTCAAATTTCCATCACACGTAACATTGTTGCATAACTATATCGGGATATACCAAAATGATAGAACAGATATTGGCAGTAGGTAGCCTATATGTTTTCGGTGAACTAAAGCATAAATTTAGACAGTAACTTTTTCTAGAGGATTATGCTACTCCAGACTACTGCTTAAATTCATTGTTATCTTCAAAAACGAAAAATATTTGAAAGTATTTTTACAAACGCAAGTTCAATTTCATACCTTTAGGCTTGCTGTTTTAATAATGTTGAAACCTTTTTCTCCTCCAAAAGTGCTCGGCTTCCACCAGTGAGGGGAACCTACTGGATTGCTAAAGATTCCTGCAGAGAAATATGCAGTTGTCTTAATAATGTTATTGCCAATATAGACAACTGTAACAAGAACGTAGGTTCTAATTTCCGGTAATTTGATAATAAACATAGTCTAGCTTATGTTAAAAAACAACATTGTAGACCTCGCATCTTGAGAGATTACTGTGCTTGAAGAAGCTGATGTGGAGTGGCCAGTATCGTTGACAGGAGGTCCACGGGGTGCTTTTGGACCCGGGCCTGGGGTCATTTTAGGGGGCCGGAAGCATGAAGAAATCATCACGTATTCGTTGAATACAGTGTTTTTCCTTATAAATGTCTTGATTTGGGGTCCAAGGATCCCATTGGTACGGGGCCAAAAATATCCTTTCAACGGACCTGATGGGCGTGGTAGTAGCCTACTTACCGACAGTTCTTGTGTCATTTCAAGCAAATATTTTGAGGTAATACTTGGATTTGGTTGGAAGTAATTTACTGACCACATTGCCATTATAATAACTTCATGTCAAAAGCCTTTGTTTTCTGTAGCTCACCTTTAAGAGAGTATGGCGACCCAATTTCAGTGAGTGTTTGTCCGAACAGCAAGGGGTGTCTTCTTTTTTCTAACATAATACCAACAAAAAACTCCATTGCATCTACATCTCCATAAAGCTTTTCCAGTTCTTTAGCCATTTGCGGATCCTCTGGTAGCACGAGAAAATAAGTTTAGTTGGGCTACAAGTTTTAAAAAATAGATTTTCAAAAAATAATAACATTTAACCTTAACTACTGTAGATTTTTTAAAATAACCAAACCAATTAATAACAACTTGGAAAATTTTCAGGCTATAAACACTGATATTTCTTCCATTTAAATTATCGACTCTGCGATGAGGCTGGTAATAACTTAATTTTAATCTAGCCCACCATTTTATTTGCAACCTGATGATTTCCTCTGAGCAGAGCAAATTTATGGCACAAATTTATTTGAAACGATGTAAGGAGGCTTTTTATTTAAAAAGCAGGTTACAGGTTTACTGTATTGTAGGCTATAAATAAACTGATATTATCACACAAACAAGAATTTGAATTAATTATTTCTTTGGGCAAACAGAGCAAAAATCTTTGAAAACTTAAAATCTTTCGCTTCGATAAAAAGTTCCTTGTTTAAATTTTTTTGCAAAGATTTTTGTTTCATTTCCTCACCTTTTCCATTGCGTAAAATATTGTTCAGTTTCACACCGACTAAAAGTTTCTTGTTCCAAACAACCCTCTAGGCTGCAGCTACAATTTACCTAGAGCCGTAGGCTACTTGCAAGATTAGTTTGGGACTGATACCAATGACATTCCCGGGCGCCCAAAAACAAGACCCCGCTGAAAAAATACTTCTTAAAAATATCAAGAAAGGAATTATTAATAAAATCATCCAGGAAATGAATCCTTTACTCCAAAACGCAAGAGTTGTCTCCAAATTACAATGGACTTTTTGCAACTATACTCCAGAAGACAATGTATGGGTTTGTTTGTTCTGGGTCCTTTGGAAACGTTTCGGGCCTCTAAAATCATCGTGGACCCGGATATAAAAGTACCTCTGGAGTCCCTATCTGTTTACACCACTGTATTTACCTATAAATTCTGAAAAACTTTTATATGGTTCCAGCCCAAATCGTTTGCGATAATTGTTCATGGGTTGAATTCTTAAACGTCTCGAATCACGAATAGCGTTTTCAGCCACATCCAAAGTGGCTATACCTTGATTTAAACCGCCAGCAACCTAAAATCATAAAAAAGCAGACTTTACGATTGCGATAACATATTTCAAGTGCCATCTAAACAAACAATGGTTTAACCGATCGATAAGCTGTAGCCTATAGGCTACTTCATTTTGTTTCTTAGTATAACAGCACAATAATTTGGAGCTGGTAAGAAGTAACCTAACCCTATTTTCCTCAAATAAATCAAATTAACTCATCAATGATGTAATGCTTCTGGTCTACGTGTCAATCTACAGACTTATAAGATTGTCCAAAGCTGTTTTCTTATAACGTTCTAATGCTAACATTTAAGGAATTATGTAAAGTTTATTGGCTTGACTTCACACGATCGTGATTTACAGTATAGCCAAGGCAATAATTCACCAGGGCAATCGATCACAAAAAGAACAGCTATCCTACATATTAGCCTACAAAAGATATTAGAATCACATACAAGGTCGTGTTAACCTCCCCCTATACCCCCCTGCCGGAGGACTCACGGCTGATTAGGAGTCCACTCATTTTAATCTGTTTAGTGTTCTTTGACTCTTTAAAAAAATATTACAGAAAATCGATAATCAAAAGCTAATTAAATCATGCAAGGCCGTTCTTACTGCTTTTCAAACCCGTTACTGAGGGCCTACCTCCAACTAGGGGCCCACTCATATTTAGTTCGTGCAGCGTTTTGTCTTGCAATTTTTTTCCATTTTTGTAAAGTGCTTTTGCTCGCTCAACCACATTTCGTTCATCTGGGTGATATTAGGCAAGCATAGTTCGGGATTAAGGGAGTGAAAAGTTTTTTGTGTCTAAAAAATCTAACAAAATGATGCAATATTTCGACGTAAACACTGCTCACTCATAGCTTAGTTCAGGGGTGTGCAACCTTTATTACAAGAGGGCCAGATATAAATAACTGGGTGAAGCCGCGGGCCGCACGTTCATTTAACATGATTTCTAGGCTAGTAGTTGCAGGCAAAAAAAAGTAGTTTTTTTGTTATTCATGTTATTCTTATGGCGTTATTAGGGGCTATCTTCTTTCAGAAATAGTAAGTTAAGACACATAAATTTCTGAAGAAAACTGCTATTCTAATTTATTGTGACACCGTCTTTAAACGAGTTCAGTGAGAAATTTGCAGCTGGCTTCTTTTCCCAACGGCATTTTTCCAAATTTAGTTTAATGGAAGTGCTCGCAATTCGAAGTCCATTTTCCAAGTGTTTGTCTGTCAGAACCGATCGATAGGGTGATGTCATGACGCCCATTTTAGAAAAATTGTTCGCACAAATACGTTGAGCCAAAAAGAGCCATTTTTGAAGCCAAGGATTTTTTCAAATGTGTAAAGTCATCTTAGTTGAGATGTTTTCGGTGAAAATTGCCAAGATTCATTTCTAAATAGGCCTACTTTGCTTTCAAATCCTTTTTTCTCTTGAAGATCAATAAGTTCAAGTTATATCTGCTGGTGCTTTGTCAATGTCTGCGTTGAATGGCGAAGAGAACATACCAAACAAATGTTCATGAGATTTGAAGTCCTTGAAACGAGCCAAAAATTCATACAATGTTTTCAAGTTGGTCTGCAAATTCAGTTTTCTTCTCAGGGTGCATTCCATAGTCTCTCAAAGTTGGAAAGTGAAAAATATTTCCTGTCTGTTCGTGAGCTTTTCAAAGTCGTAAATTGTTCATAATGCCTTTTATGTGACCATACCTTTTTACTTTCCACAAATAATTAAATACAATGGATTAGCGGTGGCCGGTAGAAGATTTCTAAAATGGTTAACAGAAGGTGTGAAATCTACAATAATCCGCTCCACAACAAATTGTTCCCACGTACCAGACTAAACTAAATTGTAAATACGTTGCGCGGGCCGGACACAATTCAGAATTGGCACATCTTCGCGGGCCGCACAATTTTTCTTCGCGGGCCGCATTTGGCCCGAGGGCCGCACGTTGCACACCCCTGGCTTAGTTAAATAATAATAATTCAATTGATAAATTTCAACACACTACTAGCTTTAGGCTACTAACTTTCAAGAAATAGATTAGGCTATTGAAATCCTTCTGTGGTTGTGAATAAAAAAAATTTGAAATAGTAGGCTAACTTAAATTTCAAACAATACTTTTACCCAATTCAATTTTAATTTGATAAATTTGGTTAGATGCAAAGTGTGCATTTTAATAAAAAAAATATTGCTCCTAAAAAGTGACCAAAACAAGATTATGTTTGTCAAAATCTTCTGGAAGGCAAGCCCCACACCCCATTTTTGTTACATTCATTTGGACATTAAGTTTTGCATTGTTCATTTATGTTATAAATTTCACTTTGTTAAAACTCTGGTCCTTTCCCAACTTTTTCTAGATCCCCTTCTGCATTGTCGGTAGGCTATAGCCTTCTTTTTTTTTCTATAAAATATTAAAAGTTGTTTATTTTTTACTAAAATAATGAATATAAATTTTCTCCCCACATTAAAATAGTTTGCCCCCCTAAACGCTTTCTGGTCCTATTTTTAAGAGAAATTACTAAACGTAGAGGCCCAATAGTGGATTTCAGGGGGGGGGCGAGATGGTGCCCACACGGTCCTGCATAGCTTACATACTTTTCCAGCAAACTGGTTTGATGTTTCTCTGGTCCACTTCCACATCCCTGCTTCTATAAAAGGTTCTGGATTGAAGATGAGATCTCGCATGAAAAAGGTTTTGTTTTCCATTGCAATTCTATCAGGCATAAGTGCATGCCATCGATATAAAAGTTGGAATTCTAAAGCAATTTGATTGTGATAAGAGTGCCCTTCTCCGTGCAGCAATTCAGGATCGTATTTTAACTTGAAAGAGTATCCACTGAGATGTTGCACATAGTCTTCTACAACAATCTTCATTGTCTCTCCTGGAGACATATAAAATTTGGCAAAGATAAACATAAAAAGTTAGCAAGAAATCGTGTAAAACAACATTAATAAGTTTAGTGAAAAGTCCACTAATGCAATGGTCAAAGAGCAAACATAACGAATTACTTTCAAAGACATCAGTCATTACACTTCTATGTTGTTGTTTTTTTTCGGTGGTCTATCGCTTTGACGCTGTACTTGTACATTGGCCTTAATTGTTTTCTTACTTTTTAATTGTGCTTTACAAGGTTACATAGCTTTTATTGGTATCGTAGTCTTTGATTATTTCGTCTAATAAATACAATTTTTTATGCTCAAAAAGCAACGACTGGCATAAGATGAAATAAAATGATAGATGTTGACTGTTGAGTCGGAAAAAGACTGAAATACTTTGGAAGCACTTTGATTCGAAATGCGTAAGATTTGTTGATGCTGCTAGTCTAGCATTTAGGCTAATAGAGTTGTGATGCATCTAACTAGTGGGCTACTTTAAAAATAAATAAACAATCTCACTCTCCTCCTTAATTTCTTCTTACCAGATAAAATGAGTCGAGCAGTTTGAAAAAGTTTTTCGTCGTTCCAAGAAGGATTTTCCTGTTTTAGAATATCACACACTCTGTTGTGCTCTCTAAACAAACAAATTGACGAAAAACAACTTAGTATTAAGCAGTGTAGGCCTATTTAGGTTAATCTATATTTATACTCTTTCCAACAAGAGGTTAATTTTTCGCAGACGAAGAAGAAATTATCTTTTTCAGCTTCGAGTTTGAGAACTTATAAAAAAAAACACACGTCGATAGGCCCCTAACATTTCGCATTAAGGAAAACAGGTGTAAGTCAGTTCTAGCTCATGCAATCAAGGGTTTTGAACTTACCTTAACCAAATGGTAGAAAAGAATATCAGATTAGGCAGTATTGTAAAACCAGGATGACCGATGGCAAAGCGATACTTTTCTGGGACATCATCAATGCCATCCATGTCGACGTTGGCATCCTTGATGTTGGGTGGAAAAGTTTCTCCATTGATCGTTGAAGTCTTCATCTTCCCATCAACATGTGAGCGCAGTTCGTGCTGGCGTTGGTTGTCAGCGCCATAAATATGAGAAAGATCGAGCTGGAAGTTTGAACATTATATAAATTTAAACTTTCATTTTCAAACAAGCTGTCATTGAAGTTTCTGAACAATTAAATTTATTAGGTAACTTTTAGTTTTAAATCAGAACTATTCAGATTAAAATCGAATTCCCATCATCCCAAGTAGCCTACAGTCTTAATGCTGCAATACTTTCTATATTAGACTATCCCGAGTTGTTAAAGGGTTGAATAAAATTAAATTAAGCTTGAAAAAAAAATTATAACTTACAGCCTGATCTCCCCATTGATATGGCAATCTTCTACCTGGGTCAGTCTTAAAAAACTGGTGTGTAAAGTGTTGTGCGAACAGAGGAAATACAAGGGAAGTTCGTCTTGGACAAGGAATAAACTTTTTGCGTTTGAAGAACTTTTCTACCAACATATGGGGGTCGGGAAGTTCTTTTTTGCCTGAAACAAAAGTTTAGGCTAGTAAAATAATTTATACAGCATTGTAGTTGACATTTATGTGTGGATGTTTAAATACCATAGGCTACCTATTAGCCATGCCTTAATTATATGAGAGCTAGACAATGGCCGGTCTGTTGCATTTCATCTAAGTTACACTAAGTTGATTCTCATTATTTTCTGATAAAATAAGAATGAGTTAAATAGCCTCATCATGACTAAGAGGCTCCTACACAATCATGGCAATTGTGAAAACGTTTGATCACACAACACCAACTTTCCGGTTGAGCTCATGCTGTAACTAAGTCTTCAAACATGAACAGATGCAAGTTTTCGAAAAATACAACTTTGAAATAAATTAACTAAGATTAAACTAATACTAGCTTATCGTGAGACGTATATTGTGACCGATTATGTTACTTTTGTTATTTTACCTTTTATCCCCATGGGAGTTGGGCAATTCAACGGAACTGGTGGAAGAGTCCTGACATAAACGCTTTTGTTGTTATACGATTCCCAGCTTGGATAGTCCGAAACTCCATTATACGGACAAGGTTCAGCTACGTTTTTGATGCGAACTTAAAAGTAACAAATAAACCAGTAACAAGCAAAAGCGCATAGCCATAACTTCCGGGGTCGCTAATAATTACCGGGCTACTTCAGATCATTTGATTTAAGACATGACAACAGATGTTGTTTCTTTGCCAAGACCAGTTAAATTTTCGACGCAATCAAACCGTAGAAGTTCATGACAGGTTGAGAGGGAACTGTTCCTTTCTGGGTATCTTTGATTACAATATGAACTTGTAGCCTATGCTTGGGTACAGTATGTGGTTTTAAATTCGTTGTGATTTACGCTGGTTCATACTGTGGTTTTTTGAGAATGGCTTGGCTGTAGAAATAGTTCGAGTTTGGTCCAAGTCGGCCAGTAGAGAATAATTATGATTTAGAGCATCAGGCAAAACGTTAAACAGATTCGGCCAATTTTAAACATAAGTTGACCAGCCAAAGATAAAAAAAACGCAAAACTATCTAAAGCAAGTTATATTTTTGCTAAAAATTTACGCTTACTAGCAACACAAAAAAAGAAACAAATTCACATATTGGCTGTAACCAGTCAATATTCCCAGCTGGAAACTAACGCAATGAACATACTTTTTAATAGCATTTTCATCAGTGCGTTGTGAATGAAGGGAACATTGTTGACAAGTTTCCACATGAGCGAAAAGTTAGATAAAAAGAAATGTAGTGTGTCCTTGGAAGGAGTCATCAGAACCTTGATTCGTGTCGAAAAGTATGCTGCAAAAAGAACGTGTTCATAATTGATTTTGGCAAAATCTCGAAGAGGGTTATTTAGAGTTGGAACTGGAAGTATGAATTATATAGGCTATCTGGAGCGTCTTTTAGTTGCGCAATTTAGTCTTGATGCTGAAGCACTATCTTTATTCCCTTACGTGTATGCTATGCTTACTCCATGGCGACCTTTATACACAGGCCATGGCAACGTGCAGCTTAAAATTTGACTGAAGGCCGATCTGTTAGTAGCCAAAATCGCGAGTATAAGTTGATAATTTGAGTATTAGTTAATAAATAGAGTCTTTGTCTATATTTTGTGAGAGTTTGAGTTACTTTTTGTGCTGTTTTTACCATTCAAATAACGGAATAGATTTTGGCCCTTGTACTGGAAATCCAAAAAGCGTCTGGCAACACCAGTATTTCAGAAAATATTGTCATTTTGTCAACATAATTTTAGGAGTTTTGCAGTGATTTGGGATTCAGTGATCACACTTTGGCAATTTAAATTGTTTAAATTATCATTTAAAAGGAATATAAAGTGAATTTAGCTTAAACTTCAAAATTAAAAATACATCGGCCTTCAGTCAGCCCTCCAGTTCGTACGTTGTCAAGGCCTGTGTATACAGATCGCCATGGCTTACTCACTTGTGCAAAGTTAGCTACGTCTTGGGTTAGTAGCTCGTAATTTAGCTTATTATATTTCAACTAGACGACATCATCTTCTTTTTTTAACAACATTGCTTGTACTTCACCTAAAAGTCAACCAGATTGAAATTGAAAGTAGATTTTCACTTAATCTTTCAGTTTATTGTAAATTGAGAAGGAAAAACTTTCCTTGCGTATTCAAGAAAAAAAATTTCACACTACGCTATTCTTGTAAAACAATAAGCTTATTTTTATAAAAAATAACTTAGCGCTGTCTACTTAATATAAAACTGCTTAGTGCTTACGATATTCACAGTTCGTTCCATAGTAGCCGGTTCTGATACAATCACAAGAATGTTCTCGTAGACGTGACGTCATGCAGATGCCGTTGTGTTGGCATGGATACGAGCAACAAGGGTCGTCTGCAATAGACATAAAATTTTACTCAGACCCAGCTTAATTTCCTTCAGAAAATTTTTTTATTTAGCATTATTGGACCTCGTTGAAGTACGGTAGCCTACTTTAGAATAATAGTTTTTGAAAACAAAACTTTTATAATTTTTTTACTTTATTTACGTTTAGCAAACGTCTATCTAACTATCACTTACGGTCGTTAGACGGTCACAAAAACTTCAGATTGATACCAGAATAACCTATTATTCATAATGAAACGTCTAAGTTGTCTTGATGTTGTTGTTTGATTGGCATTGTGTAGGTATGCATAGACCACAGTCTGATAGGCCTACATTGTTAGTCCACCCTACGCATTCGTCCGCCCCTTTAGCTCAGGCAGTGGTTACGCGCCTGGCTCAAGATCACCCGGCGCAAGTTCGACTCTCGGGGTGTGCACTTGAGCAACTCATTTCAGGACTGCTCTCCATTCAGCGGCACCTAATGAATGAAATAATTCCCCGGCAACAACACTACAACAATCGAAAAACTTCACTGTGCCAATCTCGGTAACCGACCCTTCGTCAAAAGCCTCTACCAAGTTTTTAACGTCTTAAAGTCAAAACTACATGCGAAACTACCAGGAATAACCAATCACGGATCACGGCTTTGTCAGTCCGAGGATAAAGATTCAAAACCAACCAACCAACCATTGCTTGTGTTGCAATTGCAATATTAAGATTTGCAGCGATATATTTACAAAGTTCACTTACAAAGTGGTTCTTGTGCCTCAGATGGCCAACTTGATGCAAGTAAAGATAAAGCAAAAAATATAAAACTGACAAAGTCATGACATGCTGCTTTCATCTTATATTTAAAAATTGTTGATGCAAAGTTTCTTCTATCATGCAGATCCTAAAACAAATTGTACAAGTTAGTGTTTCATCATCAACCAGACCTTTGCAATCGCTACAAGGGGCCGAAGGGGGTGGGGGTTAATTAGAATTTCACCTGTAGTCCTGATTTTAGGATACAACAGTATATTTTAAGACCTCTGGTATAAACGATTTGAAATTATTTCCATCCAAAATTTAGATTAGCCCTGTCAGGGATATCTTGACACTACGGGATGCGAAACTCAAAATCTGCCCGTTCAACTGAAGGACTAACTATGCTGTGTACATTTTATTGCACAATGCCGTGTTACTGCATGCAAATGTTTGTTTTGCACTGGCTGTTTTCGCTCAATCGTTTGATTAAAGTGGTATTTGTTATGTTTTTGACAAAAAATGAATATTTCATAAGTTTACTGCCCATTGCACAAAAAAGTTACATGAAGAACAGATAAAATAAGAAAAACAACGACTATTGCCGTATTGCGCGTTAACTTGGCTAGAATATACACAAAACAAAAATAATGCACATCAATATTATTGGACAATTAGATATTATAACTAACTTACAAACTGTAACCACAACCAAGTGATGATATAAATTCAAATATTCGCAGTCTTGCGTGAACCACCACTCGCAAGCTTGCCAACTGTTCGAGCAATCTTCGAAGCGTTCAAAGGTATTAGTTCATTTTTGGCGAAACAATTAAACGAAGTTTTGAGTTTTGACAATCATTTCAAAGTCATAGTAGCCTATGGGACTAGCTTCATCAGCCTGCAAGCCGAATGACATCTCTGTGGCATTCTTAACAGCTCGAACAAAAGCACAGAGCGTGGGTTTGGTAAGGTGAACATTTTCATAGAATAAACATTTGAACGCTCCCAGGCGCGAGAAACATGCAAAGATGGCTCCAACAGTTCGCAAGCTTATGAGTGGCAGTTCACGCAAAACTGCGAATATTTGAATTTATGTCATCACTTGATTGTGGTTACAGTTTGCAGTTATAATATCTAATTGTCCAATGATATTGATGTGCATTACTTTTGTTTTGTGTGCATGCTAGCCAAGTTCAGTTCAGTTCAGTTGTTTTTTTTATTTCTGACCATCTTATCAAAAACAATACACGTCAACATAGCAAAGGTCGAGAAAAAGATAGAAGCGACAAAACGCTAACGTTAAAACGTGCATGTGACCGAAGTAAGTTATTGAGTTGAGAAATTTGGCACGGTCGCAACACCTTTAGAAAAATTTAAGATATAAAGGGAATGCGCAAGTTAATGCGCAATACGGCAATAGTCGTTGTTTTTCTTATTTTATCTGTTCTTCATGTAGCTTTTTTATCTAATGGGCAGTAAACTTACGAAATATTAATACTTTTGTCAAAAACATAACAAATACCAGTTTAATCAAACGATCGAGTGAAAACGGCCAATGCAAAACATTCATTCTCATGCAGTAACACGGCATTGTGCAATACAATGTACTGTAGAGTAGACAGCATATAGTTAGCCCTTCAGTTGAACGAGCAGATTTCGAGTTTCGCATCCCATAGTGTCAAGATATCCCTGTCCAAAACATATTAAATACCGTAATTAACTTTGTTGAACTACTGAAATACAGTATTTTTTAAAGAAAGGGAAGGAAATTGGCTCAACCTCTCTCCCTGCGTACGCCACTGGCTGGAGGACACAAAGATGACTTTCTTGCTTTCCGTCTATTTGTGCCTCATATAAATAATCTTGGATTTAATTAAAAACATTGAACTTTCAGCTAAAATGATTTGACTTTCAACATCATGTCTTCCTAGGTGTGTTCACGCGCTTTTTCGTAACAGCAAATGTCAAATTGCGTAACTACGCAATAGCGAACGCATCTATGATTTCAAAACTCGACCAGTGTCACAATGGCTGATTGTGATAAGTTGGATGCGTTATAAGCGGGCACTTGGCTATAAACGCTTGAAGTGCGTCAACATATTTGTTCAATTGCATTGCTGTAACACGAACTAAAAAGATGAAATCACCCAAACGGTGAAATATAAACTCGTGGTCTTTTTGCTTCATTAAACATGAAACAAACCAAACAAAAGTGAAGATAGCTATTTTCTAAATTGGTATCACTTAGTGGTGCTTGTGGAAACTCAATGCACATCACCTGCAAGATATCTGCATTTTGTAAAGAGCATTCTAAACTTTCCTTACGTTCTCACCGGATTATTCACTCTCTAAAAATACAGTGGTTTTTTCATGTTGCTGAACTTTTCTTTCGCCTTAGTACCTTGTTGGTTGTGGGTTGTCTTTTCATTGAGTTTCAAAAATTTCGAATAAATTCTTACACTTATTTTTCAGTAATCCGTGGGGTCTTGTAAAACTAGAAAGTGGAGAAATTGCTCTAATTATGTGGCACAATATTATAGCGCTAAATAGCTTAGCTGCACATGCACACTGCTGCTCACATTTAACTCGCTGTCTTGTATGTCAGAAACAAAGAAATCGCAATGGAGCGTAGTTTTCGTGTTCTGACTTCTGAAGGTAAGCTAACTTGTAAATATCCACTAGTTCTTTGCATCATTTTTTCTTAACTGCAAATCAAAATGAAACTACTTAAAGACGTGTTGTAAAACACCGCTGCAGTTTATTTAACGTAAATTAAAGTTTCACAATACTTTCAAATCAACAGAAGAAAAAGGGGGTAGGCTACCGTAATAAGTTAGAAATAAACTGAGTGCTGATGCAAAAGACCAAAGAGCTTTACTTTCGAGCGTTTTTCTTTGACGAATGTTTATCATCTTTGTGTGTATTCAAAAGCATTCTACTGCTAAAAACTTTATCGCAAATATCACATTTGAAAGGTCTAAGTTTTGTATGTGCTGCATTTTCATGTCTTGTAAGCATCTTCCTGCTCTTGAATACGTCATAGCACACAGCACAAACAAAATCAAGCCCGCACGTTTTCTCTCGGTGGCGCAGAAGAGCTGCTACTGTTGGAAATGTCTTGGAGCAAAAATCACATTCGTAATCATCTTGATGTTCCATCAGCATGTGTTCTTGTAAAGTTTCTTCGGCTGGAAACTTGTCTTTGCAAACTTCACACACAAATTCCTTTTGGACTCCAGAGCTACTTGCACGAAACATAGTCACTAGTCAGCTAGATATAACGTTAACTTCTGTTTTAGACTGATATTAGTTGCCTACGGTGATTGTAGTTGGTGAATGTTATTGTTTAAAAACAAAATCTGCTGAATAAAAATACGACAATTCAGAATAAAAACGCTATGATATCTTTACAACACCTCTAAATAATAAATTGTAGGCTATGTGACCGTTGTGCTTTTGAAAAACAATTATTTTCTCCCCAACAGTGTTTTTCCACTAGTGAATCAAGACATAACTTTTATATTATGAACTATATTGATCGCATCCATTAGGTTGTAGCCTAGGCCAAACTCCAAAACAGTTACATTGTGGCACTTACAAAACAAAAAAACAAAAAAAAAAAACAGTGGCCATTGAGCCACGCATTGAACCACAAAACAGTTACACACGTCAAAGAAATTCTTACATCAGTAGTACATTCTCCTTAAACAAATCGTAGCCTACCGAGTAGGCGTGCGTCTAACTTTAAAACTAAATCAACAAGCGTGCTGGCAATAGATATCACAGACGTCCATTCACATGGTAGCATGCACAGTTTTGAACACTGAATAAAAAAAATAAAAATATTATTGCTTATCCAATTATTCTGACGCCACACACGCCTCAAAATGGGGTTGCAACTTTCAATCCCTTTTGGCTACGCTTTCACATGCACCCTCTTCATCTGATTGGTTTAGGTTACTAGGCTGCCAGGTAAATGACTGAAAATAGGCTACTTACAAAATAAAAACAAGAAAATTGCAATTTACGAGTGATGTTGATATCATTCACTCAACAACAGCCTTCTATGTTCATTTTCCTTGTGTAGTCTTTTTTTGTAGCTCTTCACAACCAATACAATCGCCACAAAAACAAGTTCTTCCACTTTTTCGGACTTTTTTGATTTTGTGAATAGTAACTGGATGACGTGTTTTGAGATGCTTATTCAAGTCATGTTCTGTTGCGAAAGGTTTGCTGCAATGCATGCAGTAGGTGCTTGCTGCCCAGTGATGGTTTCTGTGGTCAAGCAAACAGTCCAATGTTTTGAATGATAAAGGACAAAGGTCACATCGGTACAACTGGATCGAATGATTCATGATTTGAGTTTAGTTCTTTAAAGTAAAAACAAAATTATAGATCTATAATTAATCTCTGCTGCCTGATTGAAGACAAAAACAATACGAAGGTGTTAAACCTGAAGCCTATCTAAAACCATGACTTAAAATTGTTTCAATTATTCCTTTCGTTTTTTTGCAATCTTCTGTTTTCTACCAAGTTACACCAACACTGAACAAACTATAAGGCAGTGGTTCTTAACCTTTTGCCTTGTCGCCACCACCTTGAAATTACCAACCACTTCTCACACCCCCTCCTAGGATTGGGATTGGCTGAAAAGTAATAGTCGCCTACAGTTCGAAATTTTTGTTGAAACCTGGAAAAACAACTTTGCTTCTTACGTCATATTATAACAAACCTTGATAATTCAGCATTTTCGCTCCACCTAGGCTCAGGTCTAGCACCCATGGTTAAGAACCCATGCTTTAAGGAATGAAGTACGGTAAGTTGTTAGATTTTTTTAAATTTTATCTTCTTGAAAGATTGAAACTGGAGCTACAAAATGGCTTTCTTTATATAGTTACGCCTGGCATATCCAATCACAGTCCTTACTTCATCTTTTGCTGCATCTCACAGGCTATGCGCCAATTATTGTGTTGCTATCGCAGCTTGCACACTCTGTGTTTGGGTTGACAATCAACGCAAGATTGCACAGCCTTAGTCGAGATTGGATGAGCAATTTTTAAATTTTTCAACTGCCCGTAAACAAATCACATTTGGACAAATGCAGATTGCTTAAATTACTTTGCAAAAAAGTGACGTTGTTTTGCATCAATCGAGGCCTGCTAGCTGTAATTGATTGATTAAATAATCTGGAAGATGATTGTTTCCTTCAAAACTTTAGTTTCACCCTTGATCACATGGCCTAAAACCCTAAACTATTGGTAGAACTACTTGAAATGAACTTTTTTAAGTTGGAAGAGGTCACATTGAGGCAACGATAAAATAACTTTATTCTGGTAGTAAAGAAGAGGGAGTAGCCTACTCTTGAATTACATCAAGCATAAAGCCTGCCCTGACTTTCGTTGAAACGTTGACTTAAAGTAAATCATTGCAATAATTTTTTCAGGACAAGAAAATAATTTTCGACTGTGTACTGAATGGCTCGTGTTATATCTAATTGTTGCAAAAGTTTTGCCTTGATGATCATGAAATAAGTGTTGAAAAAAACAAGGAAAAAGTGACCCAAACATTTTCCAGGGACCATACATTCAGACAGGATATTCTTCATTCATTCTCTTTGCCTTTTCAAAATTTATCTCTCTTGGGCCTATTGACTTTTTTATTCGTATAAGAACAGGTAATGATCGGCAATATTCTTTAATTTTAAGCTCACATACTGGCCTGCGGAAGATAAAATACTTTTTGCGCAAGGAAGCTTTGTTCCATATCTATATCCAGACAGCAAAGTCCGCCATTTTTACATTAATACAACGTCTGCAAACGTTGAATTGTACTGTCTGCAGTGGCGTAGCCAGGGGGGGTTGGGGGTTACACCCCCCTCTTTGGCACGAGTGTGACGTCACAATATTGAGAATGATGCTTTCAGTCTCTTTATGCTTGAGAATGATGCTTTCAGTCTAAAAAAATTGCCTAATTTTAAAGAAAACTGCATTAAAAGAGCGAGTTTTGTCATTTCCAAACATCTCAGCCAGGAATTAGCAACAAGAAAACATAGAGACTTAGCTTTATTTCCGAAAAATGCCGAAGAAAACATGATCTTTTCCTTTTGCTATGCCACCGGTCAGCACCATTTTACAGGAATATTCATACTCACAGTCTTGTTGAAAATGCTTTCAGAATGCACCAAATTCAAAGTAATTTTTCAAAATGTTCTGGGGGAGACCCCCCAGCCGCTGGGTCGTCAAAACCCCCCTTTCAAAATTCCTGGCTACGCTACTGACTGTCTGGGATAAGAATTTTCGCAGTATGGAGACTTTCCGGAGCGGAAGAGTACGGTAGCCTACTTAATTGCTGAAAAATTCTTGTCAATTCTAACCTGGAAGAACCGAGTTCATTTTTCGGTATATTTTTATCTAGGTTTTAAAGATGAATCTATCTGCCTCATAGCTTGCCATCGTAATGTTATTTAATAAGCTTGGACCTTCATTTGCTGGTTCAACAACCAATAGATTCATAGGGCCTGCTGCCTTGCTCACTCGTAATCGTATACACCGTTCATCACAGATAATTTCGCACTGTGTCGCAGAATATTCAACAAACTAGTTGAAATACCTCGAGCTGTATCGTTGAGAGGATAATTTGGGCACGGTACCAATGGAATCCTAGGGCCCCAAATCTACTGAATATAGGCAAAGTTGACATTAAGATGATATTTTAAACACAACCAGTTACCAGATTACCGTTGTGCCTAACGTCCCCATAGTTTTTCGATACATACTGCATGTTCCACGTCTTTATCTGACTTGTTAAAAAAGAAGTGATTTTCTGACCGAGACGACGAGTAACTTCTGGTTTAAACTTTTGTGATACACGTCATTTTACAATGTTGCCAGACGGTGACAAACTAACTTTTTCTACCAAATGCAACATAACTTTATCAAAACTTTTCGATACAGTTTTTCAAAATGATAAAAATGGTCCTCAAATTCTTCTCGCTACAAACTTCCCGAACCTGAAAATGTCCCCAATTTAAATTTTTTGTCCCCAACTACGTTGAAGTTTCATCAAAGAGGTGACAAAATAAATTCCTCATCTGGAAACACTGCCTTCCATACCATGTCACGCAAAGCAATTGCAATTAAAATGTCAATTTGTTTAATAAATTACGCAACGAAACAACGTAACAAAAATAGAAAGCTGACTTGCCAACATGCACACTGATATGTGC
This sequence comes from Aplidium turbinatum, assembly GCF_918807975.1. Taxonomy (NCBI): domain Eukaryota; kingdom Metazoa; phylum Chordata; class Ascidiacea; order Aplousobranchia; family Polyclinidae; genus Aplidium; species Aplidium turbinatum. Next base: position 18,096,994 of record NC_137484.1, on the reverse strand, counting down.
GAAGTGTAAATAAGAATTGCGAATGCAATTCGTAAATTTATAAAACATGTAATGTAAACATACAATTTATAAAACATGTAAAATGACCGCTAATTTGAAACCGGACCCTGTTACGACTGTTTTTCGAGGTCCTCTTGTGCTCAAAAAGATGGCGGCTTGTGGCTCTGCATAGATAATTTCCAAATCATTTAGATCCTTCCAGGTGATTCAAATTTCGGAGTCGATTTATAGGCCTATTGGATAAAGTTCTACATTCAGCAAAGTCTATTACATAAATATATCTTTCAAAATGAAAACTTGCTCACACAATTAGCCTATCAAGCGTAGGCTAATTGTAGCAAGCAAACATGCACATGGGTACAATAATGTAGCAAGCGTATCCGAAGGATAAAGATTCAATGCATGCAATGTAAGGGCATAAAAAAACTTATTTAAGCATTTATGGCGAGCTCGTAGCATAAGCAGCTCAACTGTATCAGTGAGGTATCAAAAACCTAGAAAATTGAGAAATCCAGAAAGCATGCAAATGACATAACTTAACGTTAAAAATATATATTCCACACACTGAGCACAAGCTTGACAAACGATATAATAGTGCAGTCGTGGGAGCTTAAAAAGTGGTGTTTGTGGGAAAATTTTTTTATCAAGCTGATACTTTTCTCAGACCTTCCCCATATTATGCAGATGGCTCAAAAAAAATTCCCCATCAATCGGATGATGGGAACCCCCCTTTTGGACCCATTTTCCAAATGACGTCACAATCCCTTTATGAAAATTTTAAGTTTTTCAAAATAGGACATATTATACATCATTTTTTAGCTTTTTTCAAGGGGAACAACTTTTTCTATTAACAAGAACCCTGAAAATGTACAGAAAAATAGTTATTACCGATTTAGCAAAAGGATAAATCTGTCAATTTCAGGCAAATTTGAAATTATTCGTCACTGTTGGACTTATTCTTCTATATTCTATAACAAAAATTAAACAAAGTAAGCGAAATGTAAATTGAAGGTATCATCAAAAACGACAAAGATGTTGCTTTCCTCCTCGTCTTGTCCCGTTTCATATCTTCATTGTACGAGAATTCTTTTTCTTCGGTACCAACATCGACGTTACGCAGAAGTGAAAAAAAGTCTTCATTCTTAAGTTTTTCGTCTAGTCTCTGGAATATGTCGTTCATACAAATTATTTAGATACGAAAAAGATGTGAAACTATCTTTGTATGTCAAGCATGCTTAGGCTACTATACTATTACATTCCACACCATGACATTCACCACACGAAGAAACACATGCCATTCCATAATTGCGACAGGTGCAAGTTTTCGTTCCACATGGATTTTTCGTTGATTTCTTACATCTGCATCTAATTACTTTGGTCAATGCTTCTGGTGCTATAGGCATATCCGTCATTATTGGGACAAGTTCGTTGTTGCTATTGTTTCTCCATCCCCATTCACAAACATTGAGTTTAAATTCTAAAGACGTAACCCATGGAAGCAGGTTGCTCTTTGGCTCGGTGGTAGCTTTTCGGTGCAATTATCCCTTCGCATGCCATATACATGTAATTGTCATGTCTAAAAGTAAACAAAGATAAATATTACATACAGGGTATCTAGAATTGGACAATATCTTGAAAGTGTAAACATTATTATATAATCCCTATGTAAAAATACATACCTGAGTTTAGTAAGCGTTGAATCTTCATTGCCACAATACCAGATCTTGAATGCAGTTATAGAGGCTTCTCCGAACTCGTTTTGGGAACTCTAGACATTGCTGATAATTGCAGAATTCTCTTTCAGCGTTTCTGATTTTCGCAAACTTTTTTTTCCTTTTTCAAATATCGATGACGTTGTGTCGCATCCTGACCATGCATGGAGGAAAAGAAGACCTTCTTTAATATCTTTAATACTTGGGTTGGCTTCTTTGATTCTCCAGGCTTTGTTGAAGCGCTCCTTGGTCGAAGTAAATATCATCATGAGTGTCAGTCTTCCAATGATGCAGTAACATAGTAACTACATCAGTATCATCAGCAATGACATTTACTGGACCTTTTCGAAGAAGAGCATAATCAAGGGATTTCGCTACAATGGAACCGTCAGCATCATCAGAGCATTTTGCCTCGCGTAATTAACCGCCATGCGATGTGCCTTTCTCCTCTGCTTTGCAGTTTTATTCTTGTGCATTTCGTTTTTCAATATTCATTGTGTAGATCAGTTATTTTCAATGTAGATGTTATTGTAAAATCATCACAGCAGTTGTGAACTTCAACTTCGGATTGTCTCAGAAGGGTAGAAACAAACTTGATGAATTCAGCCTTGGTTTCGATGCAGCTGAGGTAGCGATCTTGAGTAAAAGGAAGTGAATTGCTCGGATCAATTTTCACAAACGTGCTCTGTGGAACGGAATTTCGGCGCAAGTGCTCGTGACTTTTAGTACTTTCGTCATGATAGACATCAAATACAACTACAGCATGGGTATAATGTTTTTGGATATATTTCACATACGAATTTCAAACTTCCGAAAACTTCATTCCTTTTTTCCAGCGAACTTTATGTAGTAGGCCTAATGCACCACCGTCGATATAATAGAAGTTGCTTGTTGATTTCCTCTAAGGCATGCGACGAAGAACCAGGCAAAAGAATTTTTCGAAGAGAGGGTTTGTCAGGCTTTCTCATCATGCCTTCCTTGAACATAGACATTGGCTCTGAAGTCAACTCGAATTCGAAAAATTGCTCAAGGCTTTCCTCGCTTTCAGCAACAGCAAACATCCTATTGAACATGACTTTCGAACCAATACCACTTGCACTACTTTTTGTTTTGTTTACTTCCATTAAGGATTCTAATGGTTTGAACAATTGATTGATGCGATAGTAATTGCTACCCCATCTAAACCTTTTTGGATATTTTGACCAATTTGCTCCGCTTGTTCACAATTGACGTCATCTTTTCCGGCGATGGACACTAGACCGTTTGAAGGAGAAGATAGGTTTACATCTGGTACTAAGAATGGGTTTTTCGTTGTTAACCAGGCCAGAAACTTTTACAATCTTCGTAATCCCTCTTTTTTCTTGAAGCACCCAACTCTTCATGCTGGTTAGCCTACTTCATAGAAACTGAGCCTTGTTTAGTTGCGTCATTGCTTCATGAATACTTGCCGAGTGACTCACACCAAAAACCCAAAGATGTTCTGCATACTTTCTGCATACTTTTCCTTCCGTCAATCCTCCACGCGACTTAATTGAGCGCATAAGAGCTTACTCGATCGCAAGATCTTTCCAAATTCCAGTGAAGCTTTTTGCTGTCCTCTTTACTGTGTGCTGCTCGGTTAGAAGTTGATCGTAGGCTTACAACCATAGATGAAAAGAGAATTCTGCAAATATCAGCAATATCTGGAGTCATGGTGTCGAATGTAATAGTATAGTAGCCTAAGTATGCTTCAAATACAAAGATAGTTTCACATCTTTTTCGTATCTAAGTATAATAAGTATGAACGAGTGAACGACATACTCCAGAGACTAGACGAAAAACTTAAGAATGAAGTTTTTTTTTTCACTTTTGCATAACGTCGATGTTGGTACCGAAGAGGAGTGCTCTTACAATGAAGATGAAACGGGACAAGACGAGGAGGAAAGCAACATCTTTGACGTTTTTGATGATGATGATAGCTTCAATTTTTGTTTCGCTTACTTTGTTTAATTCTTGTTAACGAATGTAGAAGAATAAGTCCAACAGTGACGAATAATTTCAAATTTGCCTGGAATTCATAAATTTATCCTTTTGCTTAATCGGTAATAACTCTTTTTCTGTACATTTTCAGGGTTTTTGTTAATAGAAAAAGTTGTTCCCCTTGAAAAAACCTAAAAAATGATGTATAATATGTCCTATTTTGAAAAACTTAAAATTTTCATAAAGGGATTGTGACGTCATTTGGAAAAAGGGCCCAAAAGGGGGTTTCCCATCATCCGATTGATGGGGAATTTTTTCTGAGCCATTTGCATAGTATGGGGAAGGTCTGAGAAAAGTATCAGCTTGATAAAAAAATTTTCCCACAAAAAACCTTCCACGACTGCACTATAAACCAAGGTCATCAAGAGGCTTCTTAAGCGCCAAATATAACCATTAGTTTTCGTTTCTGGACATTAAGTTCTCTATTTGACTCTTTATGAGAATTTTTCGAGCTGCGAGCTATGTTCCTATTGAAGCTCTCAACACTGTCGCAATTCACTGTAAAACTTCTATCAATGTCGCAGCCACCGTTAAAATTGGCACACATTGACAAAAATTTCGACACATGCAATATATTTCTATACAAAGTAAGTAGTTTATGTATTCTGAAGAGACAACAAAGCATCTGTGTTGCTGATTTGTCCAAATTGGATAATGACATCAAGAGAATGAAAAGTTAACCAAGAGATGACTGTTCACAAAGTCTCATGCAGCAAAATAAGTTAATAATGTCACTTCTGTGTAGCATGTGGATCACCACCCATGCCTCTTCGACGGGGTTTGGTCGTATCTGACTTTGTAAGCAAGCTTCTCAACTTTGCTGCATACCGCATCGACAACTTCGCTGGTTCTGTGGCTTCCTCCCAAGTCGGGCGTGTGAATCTGAAAATAGTTTCCAATTGTGATCAACTGTTAATGTGAATTAAGTTTGGTAACTTATCAATAGTTTTAGCGCATAATTGATATCTTCCCAGACAGAAAATCAATCGTTTTTTACATTAATTCAACGTCTGTATCGTAAACGTTGAAGTAATGAAAAAAGCGACTAATTTGCTGCCTGGGTTTAAGTGAAATTTTACCTAGCTAGAAAATCAGTCCTCTTTTACATTGAATTAACGTAAGAGATGGATTTGCTGACCGGGTTACTGACCTTGTCAACTTGGAGTGTGTCCACAAGAGCTCGGTTGATCAAGCTTGCGTATTTGTGTAATCTACAATTCAAAATCAATTTCTTTAGTCTAATTTGGCAGAGCTCATCAGAAGGTCCTTATTCAAATATAAGATTGAGATTTAAATTTTAACTAAGATTTTATTTGAGTAAGGACCTTCTGATGATGATTCCCAGTAAGGAGGAAACAAGCTGTAGAAATTATTACAAAATAGTAACTGAATTAGATGTACTTTGCTTTGTTTTTTTTTTTGCTTGGCATTGAGTACTTTTTGTAGTAGCCTATTAATAGCATTTATTGTTGAATTAGTAGAGAGGTAACTTTGTTGACCCATAAACAGACAAAACCAAGCAACAACACGACAATTTTATATTATTGTTGTGTTCTTAGCTCATTCAATCAGAGTCATACTGGAATTCTGTTTTATTATAAAATTGCAAAACCAAGATATAGTGTGAAACCTGCAAAGTAAGCCCAAAACGAGAAGTGCCAATTAACAAAAGCAGGCGGATGAATATTAAGCAAAAGAGAAGACCTGAGGGAAACGAAAACAAGGTACATCGTTTCAATGCAAATAAACTAAAATACATAACAATTATATTGGTTGCCTCCTTGTTGTTTGGTTGTATCATAGATATCTTATATATAGATATGCAACTCAGTGGTGCGTAAGATGTTTGAAGGCTAACAGCGTAGCTATGGCTGTATGCATTGACTTCAAACTTGGCACAGCAAAACAACTTTATTTTTAATATATTTTTTTGGTTTTTGTTTAAATAAAACTTTCTTCGTTTTCAAGTTGACGTATGGATTGCATGTGATGACGTCACATTCTCGTTCCGCATGGACTGCTTTATGGAGATTCTGGCGATTGAAAACAAATCACAGTCACAGAGGGTACCTCTAAATACCCTTTGTCAGGCATTGTAGGCATTGTCGGGCATTGTCAGGTATTGTCGGGCATTGTCGGCTTTTTGGGGGGTTGTGGAGCATTTTCAGGAGTTGTCGAACATTTTCAGGGGTTTCAGGTATTGTAGAGTAGGCTAACTACTTTCAGGCATTGTTGGGAATTTCTAGGCATTGTGTAGGATTTCCAGGCATTGTCGATCATTATCAGTGGTTGACAGGCTTGTGAGGCATTGTCGAACATTTTCAGGCATTATCGAACATACTCAGGGGTTGTCGAGCATTTTCAGGGGTTGTCAGGCATTGTAGAGTAGCTATTTTCAGGCATTGTTGGGAATTTCCAGGCATTGTCTAGGATTTCCAGGCATTGTCGATCAATATCAGTGTTTGACAGGTTTGGTAGTCATTATGGAACATTTTCAGGCATTGTCGAACATGTTCAGGAATTGTCGAGCATTTTCAGGGGTTGTCAGGCATTGTAGAGTAGCTACTTTCAGGCATTGTTGGGAATTTCTAGGCATTATCTAGGATTTGCAGGCATTGTCGATCAATATCAGTGTTTGACAGGTTTGGTAGTCATTATGGAACATTTTCAGGCATTGTCGAACATTTTCAGTGATTGTCGAGCATTTTCAGGGGTTGTCAGGCATTGCAAAGTAGCTACTTTCAGGCATTGTTGGGAATTTCCAGGCATTGTCTAGGATTTCCAGGCATTGTTGATCATTATTAGTGGTTGACGGGTTTGTCAGGCATTGTCGAACATTTTCAGGGGTTGTCTAGCATTTTCAGGGGTAGTCAGGCATTCTAGATTAAGCTACTTTCAGGCATTGTTGGGCATTTCCTAGCATTGTCTAAGATTTCCAGGCATTGTCGATCATTATTGGTTTTTGACACGTTTGTCAGGCATTGTCGAACATTTTCATGCATTTTTATTCCCAGCTTTGCATGCGCAGCAGAATGATCCCTTTCTATTTTGCGTAGGTTGTAAACGTATTTACGGTATACACAAACACAGCAGCGTTTAAATGACCTGGCTATCATAAGTATCGACAATGCCTGACAAACCTGTCAAAACCTGGTAATGATCGACAACCCAAGAAAACGTTCGACAACGCCTAACAAACCATCAACCACTGAATATGTTCGACAATGCCTGGAAATCCTAGACAATGCCTGAAGATGTCCGACAATCAGTGGCGTAGCTAGGGGGGGGGGGGGAAGGAGGGGAGGACCGCCCCGGGCGGCACGTCTGGGGGCGGCACTTTTAGACTACGATTTTTGATTTTGATTATAATCTGATAAAAAACGCATTTCATTTTCACACAGGGCCGGATTTAGCTAATGGGGGGCCCGGGCACTTTTAGATTAGGGGCCCCCGTGCAAAAAAATTCGCCTACGGCGCGAAACACCCCCTCGACGTCTACAGTAGCATCAATTCAGCACTGCACAGCATTTTGCAGAAACCACAAAAGCTAATAGTAAAAAAATCACATTTTTTTCACGTAGGGGGGCCCTTTAAAAGTCGGGGGGTCCGAGGTACCTGCACCCTCTGCCCCCCCCCCTAAATCGGGCCTGTTTTCACATGCTTTTTCTTGAAGGGGCGGCAAAATCTGAATCCACCCCGGGCGGCACATTCCCTAGCTACGCCACTGCCGACAATGCCTGCCAGAAAGAATCTAAAGTATTTTATAATGCCTGAGAGCCCCTGACACCTAAAAATATTCGACAATTCTTGAAAATTTCCGACAATGACTGATAATGGTTGACAAGCCTGTCAACCATTGATATTGATCGACAATGCCTGGAAATCCTAGACAATGCCTTGAAATTCCCAACAATGCCTGAAAGTAGCTACTCTACAATGCCTGACAACCCCTGAAAATTCTCGACAACCCCTGAAAATGTTTGACAATTCCTGAAAATGTTCGACAATGCCTGAAAATGTTCCATAATGACTACCAAACCCTGTCAACCACTGATATTGATCGACAACGTCTGGAAATTCCCAACAATGCCTGAAAGTAGCTACTCTACAATGCCTGACAACCCCTGAAAATCCTCGACAACCCCTGAAAATGTTTGACAATTATCGCTATCGTATATCTCACTCTAAAATCGTTCCGGCGCCTCTCTATCTCAGGTTTGTAAACTGCCTACAACAAGCTTTAATGAGTCACTGGAAATAAGCTTAAATGATAGTTCCAACGATCATGAAACAGAAGTTGCATAACCTACGTGAAGAAAGATTATTGTCTTGATTTTTCATAGTAGGCTATTCTGTGAAAACTTGAAATATGCGCCATCAAAAATATTCCAAAGGAGCTCAAAAGCCACCACTCGCCAAGCCCAAACCGTACAATAATAGCCTACCATAGATACGCTAGCCAAGCTGGCAACCTTGATTGTTGATTGTGTCCATAAAGTCAGTCGAGCGTGACGATAATTCCACGATTGCTGAGTTGCATATCTATATGTAAGATATCTATGGTTGTATCTGTTTACTTCCTCAATGGTACATGAATGTGCAGTGTGAAAGAAGAATCTCTTGATAAATTTATTGTTTTATTTTTTTTAACCTATAAGTAAAAAGTAACTTGTTTCACAAGCTGAGCTAAAACTTCCCCTCCACGTTACAATAAACAAAGGTTTTTGACAGCTGCCAACTGCCTTCGTAACCCACCCGATGTACTTGAGCATGAGCGCGCTGGAGAAAATCATGGCCGTTGGATTTGCAATGTTCAAACCAGCTATGCTTTTGCCGGTGTTGCGAGTGGCCTGTGAAAAACAGCATGAGTTTAGTGAATTGGGTTTAACTTTTTTTTCACATAGAATTAAGTTCAGCGTCTGCAAACATTGAGGCAATATAAAAAAGACTGATTCATTGGCTGAGATAGCATTTGAAAAATCGTCAGCCATTGTATAGGAAATAAAATAGAAAATCAAATTTTTACAACTTGCTCAAAAACATACTGAACGTTATCAGGCTTACGGTTTCGAAAACTCTGTAATCGGTGCCGATATTTGAACCTCCCACGATCCCAGGTCCACCAACCAAGCCGCAGCAGACGTTGCCTAGGGTTAGAACACACAGTGACAAATCCAGCAATGTTACGATAGTTACCACAATTTACCTTTGAATATTGAAAACCAAGAGAAATCAGCTTACTCAATAATCTTTTGCAAAGCAACATCAAGATCAATTCGGTTAAACTTTCATTAACAAGAATGTAGTTTGATCGTAAGAACATCAATAGCTTTTATTGTACCGGTAATATAAAATAAGCTTGAAACAATGGCTAATGCTCTGAGACAAAGCGTGTTTTGTTCAATATACAACCGTTTGCAAAAATAATGCAGTCAGTTAAATTAATCGTTGGTGACGTCAGTCATGAGGATCACGTGCTTGCCGCCTTAAAAAATATTTATCTGCCAGGCAAACAGGGGGAGAGATGATGTTACAAGAATGAGGACAGTCTTCCTTTGATTACAATGCTGATCATACATCGAAGCACACAATGATAAGTGGAATTACCTAAGATATTTCCATACAGATTCGGCATGACCATGACATCAAACTGCCAAGGATTTGACACCATCTGCATGGTTGTGTTATCGATTATCATGTCGTTGAACTCAATGTCCGGGTAGTCTGCAGCTGTTCGTTTGCAGCAATCCAAAAATAGCCCGTCTGCAAGTTTCCTGTGCAATGCAGGAAAAAAAAAAACTATTCAAATGTGGAAACCCAACCCGGTGGCAGTAGAACGTGCAAGTATTAAGTAGTTTACACAAATAAATTTATGCAACCATAACCGAATGTCCTTGTTTTTACCATAAGTTAAAATACCGGTACTCCTTTCATCTCAACTCCAAATGTTATCACTAGTAATGTAGTTGCGTTGTCGCACATTGAAACGATGTCAAAGTAACAAATTTGCGGGTTGCAATATGTCACATGATATGTTTCACACAAAAACAAAATAGCAACACCAGATGAAATGTACTGTCTTCTTCGTAACACTTAAAATTAACTAAATTAGTGGAACCCAACATTGAAACATCAAATCACAAATTATAGGCATTAAATCACGACACAACCATCAAATTGCTTTGAAAAGATACGTGCCTGATAGACATTAACTGCAACATTTAAAAATTTTGCATAAAATATTGACAATACATGAAAAAAGATGAATTTAACATATTTGTTTATAAAAGCTGTGGAACCAAGCGTTTTTTATGCAGGTTTAAAATACTTTTTCTGCTCCCCGAGCCAGAAAATATAGTTCATCTTCATTCAAAATATTGGTTTCGTCCGTGTAAATTATCGAAATGCCAAGACTTGCTTAGGAAATTTTAGTGAGAAACACGTATGCAAAAGAATGTTGATGAAATACCGCACCTGGATGGCGTACAAAGATTAGTCTACTTATTTAAAACGCCGAAAATGAAGCCAAGGCATTTTTCATTGGTTCCCCAGCTATGGTTCATAGGATAACGAAAAGGAGGAAAAATATCATTGAAACCGTAATTGCAAGTTGCAACACTCACATAATATTAGCCTTGTGAACAGCGGTGACTTTCTTTCTACCATTCCTTCTGGCATAATCAAAAGCAAACTTGGCAATCCTTAAGGAATTTTTGGCTGTGATAATTTTAAGACTTTCCACCACACCAGGAACACTCTGTACAAGTCAAATATAAAAATCGTGAAGGTTGGTTGCACAAGAATACAAAGAGCAATGTTTTCAATTTTTATTGTATCCAGGCTGATGCTCGGTTGATGATAATTTAGTTGAAAGTGGCCGGGAAGGCAAGAAAGCCAATTTTTACAAGCTTCGCGCTCTCAAGAGGTTTCAAACTGATGGTCTCTTGAACATCGTACTAGAACTGTCACTACCGTATATCAAGTGTAACAAGTTAACAGCAGACCTAATTTAACAGTTCAATGTCTTGATGAGCCAACAACATAAAAAGCAGATGATCACAAAACTTGGCATGCGGCAACACTTTATTGAACTTGACAATTCAAAAAACCTCATGTTCCAAGCTTGAATACTCTCCTTCAGTGTTTTCTCGAATCAAGCGAATGTCAATATTATCATGCCTCGTTCTGATACCGGGGATACTTTTCACTTTTATGACATTGGCGAATAAGTCCAATGTAGTCCTGAAAATAAGGAAACAGATTTAGCAACATTTCATTGGAATTGTGTTCAATAATTCTGATCCAACTTCATGCATAGATCTATTTCCTGAGAAAACTTTGCGTAACATGCATATTGCATATTATTGAGAAATGTAACAGTGGCATGTTAGTATTTCTCATAAATTATTACTAAGTCTAAAAGTTAATATGGGACCTGTTTCCACAGACAACAGGCGGCTTTCTCCATAGTAAAAAAGGTAACTCACCGTAAAACTACATTTGCAGATTTCTGATCACAATCCAAGGCTTCCACATCTGTTTCTATGTTTCCTAAACAACAAACTAAGACTTGAGAAAGTGCAATGCACTACAGTATATTTATTTAATCAAACATGCAACATTTATTCTCAGAGTGTGTGATTGCTGAACATTAAACAAAAGACAGTTTGCTTTAGCTGAAGTGCCACTGATGTTTTATTTGTTGTTGTATCTAGGCAATAGGCATACGCCCAATCAGTAAAGATTTAGATTAATTGGACGAGAAGGCAAGGAAGCCAAGCTATGTCCACCTACAGGTATGCCTTTAAGTGTCTTGCCAAAGACACAGCCACATGCTCTTGACTTGAGCAGTGTCAAACCGTAGGTGGCTTTTCAAACACTGAGCCAGGGCTCTGACCACTTGGCTATGCAGTCCAGTTGGATGTTGTGTGACTGAAGTTATCTTGAATATAAAGATCTTTGTCCAGTGCCACAACATGACAAAGCAGAATCAAAACCAATGAGATCTGAAGACCTTTGTTTTAAACTTACAAAATAGCACACTTCATGTACCAGGATGTCAATCATGACATATTTTGTAATTGGCTGCTTGGGGAGGTGGAAGTTTGTCATTTGAGCTTGAGAGACAAGCTGATATTTAAAGCTACTGTATTATCAGCAAACATAATTAAAATTTACCTTTTAAAGCAACAGAATTCCTACGAATGGAAGTTATGGCATCCATGCAGATTTCCTCACAATAGTTTTCAGATGTGAGGTTAACTTCCTCAAAATCAACAGGAACTCCTAAAGCGTGCAAGTATACTACATTTTAAACAGTGCTTCCAAAATAAAATATTGATTAACAACATCATTTGCACCCAGTGTTTATTTTAACATATAAACTACTGATTAAATTTTCAAAACTAAGTTTTATGTTACTATTTATCATCTTCATCGGTACGGTGCTGCATAAATAAGGTATCGACTACAGTGATAAATTATATAAAAATCTCACAACTTCTCACCAGCAGACATAAAGATCTTTTTTACAGCCCCAGTAACATCTGGTCCAATTCCATCACCAGGAATCAAGGTGACTGTTTGTCTGCCACCATAAAGTGCAAACTGTCGGGAGTCCTGTTTTAGTTGCTGCTTTGGAAATGATGATGCAGGTTGAACCAAAACCTGCAGTCAATAAATAGTGAGTTGACAATATTTGTCAGTCACAGTTTAACATGTTTGACTGTTGTGATGAAATTGAATGCAAAAATATTACAATTTTATTGTGCTTAGTGGTACCAATATTAAAATGAGAAATGCTTTATTTGATAAACTTGGATTGGTGGAATAAGTATATACAGGGCAATACTAAAAGGCGAAAATGCGGAAACGCAAAAATAAGCCGGGCGTGAAATGGCATGTTGTCTGCAGAAGTAACGATTTAATGTCGATGTAGAAAACGCGGAAATACGATCTTGGCGTCCATATTGTTTAACATAGCGATGACTTCATCATGAAAGAATGAAATGTTGCAACATGGAAAAAGGCGGAATTGCGATTTTTAACAACAACTCACCACCGAACCTACTTTTATGTTGAAATATCATTGAAATATATTGTTTAGAAGCAATTGTGAGGTCATTAAATACTTTGACTGTTTTTATTCCACAGTTATTGGAGTAAATTTCGAAAATTGAAAGGAATTTATTTAAACAGAAAAAAGGCGGAAATGCGATTTTTAGCCACAACTCAATAACGAACATTTTCTTATGTTGAAATATCATTGAAAGATATTGTTTAGAAGCAATTGTGAGGTCATTAAATACTTTGACTGTTTTAATTCTACAGTTACGGTATTGGAGTAAATTTCGAAATTTAATGGAATTTATTGAAATAGGAAAAAGGCGGAAATGCGATTTTTAGCCGTGCAGCTCAATAACGAACATTTTCTTATGTTGAAATATCATTGAAAGATATTATTTAGAAGCAATTGTGAGATCATTAAATACTATGACTGTTTTAATTCTAAAGTTATTTCGGCTTATCGCCTTTTAGTGTTGCCCGTATATACACAAAAAAAATGTATCAATTTTACCATAGTTAATGATCATTAGTAAAAGTGGTATCTTATCGCTCAAGTTTTGGAAAGGCTGCAATGTGAATACTGCATCAGTTTTTGTTTGTTTAAAAATTTAGCTTAAGTCACTTTACTAGAATAAATGCTACAGTACTCTAAGATGAGGTTTGAAGGCATACATTGTTACAACTTCTAACACTTCCAACAAGAATAACTGATAGTGCAGCTATTTCCAAAATGTAAGTTGCTATTTATCATACTGTACCTTTATTGTATGACGTGCTTTTCTGATAACAAGGCTTCTAAGATTTTTAGAAGACACAACCCTTGTAGTTGGACAAAACATACTTTTATTTGATAGTCAAAGTGTGGTGTAAAGACATGCAAGACAGGCTTACTGCAAGTTCAATCAAACCTTACAAAATTCTTGAAAGAAGATTATATAGAGTAGTATAAGAAAATTAATCAAAAAACAATAAAAACAACAAAAGCTTCTTATCTTGAAATTGAAACAAACTAGTGGTAGTGGGCTACCTTAGTGTTGCCAGATGCTGCCGGGTGAACTTTCTCACTGCACGCAAATAATAATTCACTTTAATTGATTTTTATAGCTGGCATTATTGATTGATTGAATCTTTATCCTCGGACTGGAAAAGCTTCTTGCAGAGCTTATTCCTGGAAGTTTCGCATACTTGTAGAATCTTTGAATCACTGATGCAGGCCCGGTCACCGAGATTGACAGAGTGAAGTTTCCGATTGTTGAAGTTTTGTTGTCGAGGAATTATTCCATCTATTAGATGCCGCTGAATGGAGAGCAATCCTTAACGTGCGTTGCTCAAGCGCACACCCCGAGAGTCGAACCAGCGGCGCTTGATCTTAAAGTTTCTTCTTTCCAAAAGTCACGCGCAAACCAACCGAGCTGGATTACTCACAACTAAGATAAGATTGAACTTTTCTCAATCGAGTAGTTTACATGTAAATACAATCAATCAGTTCAGTTTATTGTTTTGCTGGCGATAAACAAACAAAAAGTACATGCAAATTGAGTGTCTATATGAGCACAACAGGATGGCAACGAAAGACCTGTAAGGCAGGGACCTGCAGTCAGGGGAGGCAGGTGAGGCAGTGCCTCACCTGCCAACATCTGGCAAAGCAAAATTTATATCAAAGATATGGTTATCACAGAATAAATATTATTTGTTAAAAAGTAGTAACTATTGCACGTTTTTAGGTGCTTTAATTTGTGTGAATTGCTGTAGTCGTGCCCCTTTTCCCCCAAATTTTACGTTTCTATACCCAAACTGTGCTTTAATTTTTTCTGTTTCTGTGGCGATATTCATATCGAGCGTTCATGTGGTCAAAATCGTTGAAATACGCGAGGAGAGGCAACGTCAAGCTGTGCCTCACTTCAGATCAGAAAACTTCCATACACTGCATTATGCATGCCTTTTTCTTTCGCAAAGTCGCCCAGAAATCATCATGAACGATTTAGCTACGATTTGAGGCTTGCCTCAAATGTGACGTCACAGCTATGAAACCTTTTTCGTCAAGTTGTAATGCCCGCATAGTACGTGGTACTGGTAGACTATGTGACTTCTTGCAGTGTAAAGGATTGTTTCTTATAAAATTTAACTAAAAAATGGAGGAAGATTTAGTATCAAATCTGAGAGTTTTTAAAAAAATGAACTTTCAATCCAAAGTTGAAGTCATAAATCAAGGAAGACCGGTTCTAAATTTATAAGGTTTACATCAGACGACTGAACAAAAAAAAAAAACTTGCAACTTTCAAAGAGATTGATACTCAAAAAAGAAGTGGCTGTGTGGCTATGCTTTAAAAATTGCCTTTTCTGCTTTCCCTGTCCCTTGTTTTCAATATCTAGTGATAATGTTAGGACTAAAGAAGGGTTTATACATCAAAGTCACAAATGTTTTAGTCCAAAAGGATAGGCGCATGGACTTTATTTTTAATAAATGTGAAAGCATGCTGCTAATTTTTTTGATTAGTATGATACCATTTTTGTTGTTAAAAAATTTTATTCTAAAAGTGACTTGAAAAAATTAGTGCCTCACCATCTAGGAACCTCACCGCACGGCACTGCTGTAAGGTCATCTATGTCAATCAATGGTTTATTTGCTAGAAATAAGGTGTTGCATAGTCACATAGTGCTACCATATGTTCTCCTCATTTGTCCTATTTTTTTGAAGAAAAATAAATTGTGGGTTGGTAGCCTATTGATTCTTCATCCTCGGACTGACAAAGCGTTGATTGGTTATTCCTGGTAGTTTCGCATACTCGTAGAGGCTCTTGACACAGGGCCGGTTACCGAGATTGGCAGAGTGAAGTTTTCCAATTGTCGAAGTGTTGTTGCCGGGGAATTATTCCATTCACTAGGTGCCGCTGAATGGAGAGCAGTCCTGAAAATGCGTTATTCTAGCGCACACCCCGAGAGTCGAACTTGCGCCGGGCGCGTAACCACTGAGCTAACGGGGCAGAGCTGAGCAGTGCGAGCAGAGCTGCTGCGTACTCACTTGTGAGGAAATCTGATTAACAAAGTTATGAAAAAGCAAAATTGTGACGAAATAAAATGTAAATAGGCCCTACAGCAAACTCTTTTGCAATTTTTTAATGTCTTATTTCTTCGTGATTTACTCATTGTTTGATTTTCCTACTTTTTTTGATTTCTTGACAAACTTTAAAATATTGTGTGCTTTATTTTCTCTCGCCTTCAATCGCACTGCAGTATATAACTTTGTAAGTTTTATTTTGTAGGTTATTCGCTCTGAGGATGCGCATTGTCATGGTGCACGAAACGTCAGTGAAGCAATAAACCAACCTGTTTATTGTCGCTTTTACTTTCATCAGATGAACGTTGCAACTAGTGCTAGAAACGATAATTGTCCTGATGAACAACCAAACTTTTCAGTATTCATTCCTTGCCTTGTTATCTTTGAATATTTCGGCAATGAATTTGGATTTGTTTCGAAGTTTAAGCCATTTTGTTTCAATATGCATTCTAGGGTTTCTGCATGAAACTAGCACTAATCGGTAGAAGTAGCCTGTAAGTTATATCAGTGATAGCGATAACACAAATTTTATTACAAACTGGTCTGCCAGAAAAAAGTTTTCCTAATCGTGTACCGGTACAACAAAATCTTCTAATGGTTTTCATCATCATGTTTCACTTCGTGGCAGGTGTCTCTCCAAACTTCCAGTGATGCTGTGACTACTTAAAATGGAGAGGGGTATCGTAATTTACTCCTTTCACCCATGCAAGCCTAAAGATCTAACTGTTTATGGGGGTGTTTACATACAATGACTCTACTATTTTCTTTACCCCTCCTCGCAGACTATCACGCAAAATACATCTTCTCCAATTTGTATTCTTCATACACTATGACGGAAAACTGAAAAGCTAAGGTGTGTATTAGGATTCTTCCATTTCTAACGATAAATGTATTCATCCACTATTTCTGACCCCCCCCCCCCTTCCCCCTAAAGGGCGTCATACGGTATTTGCAGAGTCCCCTTTTCCCACAGCATGGCAGTAAACAAACCGCGCAAGACGACAGTGAAATATCGACAAAAGAAGCTTGGTTTAGGTTACTCCTGTTGATAAATTCGACAAAACCAAGATTTTGCCTACAATATTTTTTTCACGGTTAGTAAGAATGTACGTAGTTGGATTCTAATTCTTTATAGCCTAGCTACCAAAAAGAATAACTTATTTCGGTTAGGTTAAGGTAACTAAATCGGTTTACTTTACTTTGAGACAGTGATTCAATCATTCAAAGTAACTAATGCTGTGACAATGAAACTGGCACCAATTGAGCTGACTATCACAAGAGTATGCATTAGTAATACCGACAATACGCATTTTATTATAAATTAGAGCAAAACCTGAACAATTATACAAATTGGAAGTTTTGTTGAATATTAGTAGTGGAGTCAAAACGTGGAAAAAATAACGTGAGGTTTCGTCAGCTAGTTGTTAATATTAGTTATGCGAAAGCCAGCCACACAGCCAACAGTGCCAATGTACATCGCATTCAAAGAGATTGTCATGAATAAAACCCACAACACAGTCTAGCTCAAGAAAATTGCAATATGTCCAAAAAACAACTAATTTATGTAGTTATCCGTATAACTGCAGGCTTTTTGCTATAAAAGGAAAATGCTATTTGATTTCAAGCAAAGGACCACGTAATCGTTTCCATTTTAAAAACAAAAAATACTCAGCGTTCTTAAAATGGTGTTCAATGAGGGCGACACGATTGAAGACACAAATAAATGCGAACACGCATAAGAACGGGGCAGTACACGCATTGACAGAACGGAATCAACACATATAATTCTCAATCCATCCAAAGCCACGCGAATGTTCACTGATGCAATGAATGTTGCTGTAATATTACCACACTTATATTTTTGAGGCAGGTTTAACAAACGCAGTTGTATGCAGTGGTAATGGAAAATATTGGATACTGTGTGTTCTCACACATTAGTGCCTTAAGTCGTACCCTGCCAGAGGGTTCCATTTACTGTAAAAACACTTGACGTAAAATAATTTTTAAACTATCAATATATTTAGAAGTGTTTGTTTGTTTTTCATATCTTTACCCTGCAGTGCGGGAAAGCGGACTTGAGCGCTATGCATCGGTGTACGCCTTCCGATGTACACCTGACCCACGCTGCAGCCGACTGCAATGTCTGTTTCCGGTTGTCTACTCTACTTATGACTTAAATTTGGTACTACCCATTACTCGAAATCGATCACTGGGTAGAGGCAATTATCGTAAAGTTGCTTGCCCAGAGAAACAACAGGAAGTGCGGGTGGCTGAAGTCGAACATGCAGGCTCTCGACTGCGAGCCCAACGCGCTAACCACTCGGCCACAGCTGCCGACAGTGCCTGGTTTTAAGTGCCCCAAGCCGTTAAAACCTTTCCAGTGTAGGGGACTTGGAGCACCTCTAAATGTTCTTAGTTTTAAAAATTATTTTACACGGGGTGTTTTTATGGAAAATGGAACTCCCTTGGTGAGGTAGGACTTTAAAAAAAGTTATGCTTTCACGCAGTCTAAAACACACCATTTGGTGAAACTTGTACATTTTATTTACGTGTTGTACGAATTTCTAATTATGTCAAAAAATGGTTGTGCATTCGTATTCTGACAAGACAGGGAACCAAAAACAGCCCGCATTCTGCGCAAGTTGAAACATCTTGAATATACAGCATGATCGAAAAGACAGAGCACTGAACCAAAGTGGTCAACAACACAAAAGGTTCGGTTTTATCGGTTTGTGGAAACCCTGCTACGTTATAGCAAATGTAATTTTTCGCTTTGTTGGTGGAAAATAAGATCAAACTGAACATTTTTCAAACCTTGTTAGGAATCCTACCCAGGCAGCAAAAATGACAGATTTTGCTGTCTGGGTAAATACTGCAACTGTTGTAACTCAATTCGTAGAGACTTATGCGATGTAGCCTCCGGGAAATACCAGACATGATGGGAAAGAAGCTTCTAATGGAACGAATGGATGAAGACCACATCTCGCAGAGGTCCCAAACAACAATTAATTAAATCAGAAAATGCTACAAATGTGAGATATTGAAGGAAAAGCCATTTTGCGTAATACAAAAAAAAAACTGTTGAAACGTTAAAAAAATAAAAGAACTTTGCAAACAACTGAATACAGTCATTGAGGTAGGCCGTAGAACATGTCAATTTCAGTGATGCCGAGGTGATGCAGATCCAAAGTCATGATGACAAGCTGGGAAGAATTTCGAGGCGTGAAATGTCACTTCAAGGAAAGTTGTGATGAAGTGAAAGTGAGTTGGAACGATGACTTTAAAAAAACGGTAGGACGTTGGAAGATGTTCAAAAGTAGAAAAATCACACCAGACAATGCGTGTGGTTAACTCTGCCATTTAAATCAAGGCGAGAATAAATTTGAAACATCACATCGCTCATTGTTTAGTGTGTGTTCAACATTGAATCAATTCAGAATGATGGATTTTGCTGTCTGGAATGCTCGTCAAGGCACTGGTTGATTGTGAAGGTGAAATGTACTATTTTTAACCACTTTCGACTAAACGAATGCCAGAAATTAAGCAGACATTGCAAACCAACCGATTGAATTTCACAAGCAAAACTCTGGTTTTGAAACGAAGTTTTGGGCGCATACAAGAAATCATACTATTCGAACACTTCCATTGAATGCGAAAGCAATTGGTTTGCAATGTATTCTTATACGAATCCTGGACATTCTTATACAAAGCATTCGAATTATCTACTGCAATACCTACGGCACGTTACGTGAGGAACAAAGTACAGAAACATTGGCAAAAAGTGCAATCGCCAAGAGGTATTTTTTCTAAAGCCAGCTGCACCGACGAACACCTTATTGGCAACAGAGGGCGCCGTTGATCAGAACCAAGAGAGGTGTGACGTCACTGGTAAGGTAGAGGTTTGTCGTAATGAAGATTGAGACTTGGCAACTTCACAGAGGAAGGTTAAGCGCTGAAAGCACCAAGATTAAACTGAGGTTTACACGGTGCAAGAGTTGAAGCTTCGAAAACGATGAATCCCTCGGTCATCACGGAAGCGCGACGTAGCGGAACGTCGATGGAACATAGTAGATCGGTAAAAAGATATGAGACAAATAAAACTGTACAAGATCGTTGCGGCGCGAATGGCGAACAGAAACTGATCGTTTCTCGACTTTGGTGAGTTCGACTGATCCAAACACATCCTGTGCATGTCTATAACATTGACGATGTGTTGTCTTCTCATGCATGAAAACCAGGGATGACTTCATCTTCCTGGGAACTGCGTGAAAGGTGTGAAAATTACAACAGTGCAATGGAGAAATGCGTCGTACGAAGGAGCTGATATTTCCAATTTGTGCAATGTTGACTATTTGGCTAAGTGGGATACGAAATCGGAATGACCCGTTTCGGTGAGTCCGATCCCTTAACGGGGGATTTTTTCAATTTTTTTTTTAAATTATTGGGTACCGTAGCCTAATTATCATTGCCGTTTTAGGGTTAGGGGTTAGGAGTTAGGGTTAGGGGTTAGGAACTCACCGAATCAGACTCACCGAATAGTAGCAGACCCATACGAAATGGCGAGTTGTTATAAATTTAAAAAGAAAAGGCTAGTGTTTCAATCCACGAATTAAAGTGAACTAGCTGCGTTTATTACGACGCAGGCAAGACATATCTAGTTTATAGACAAAGCCGAAAACAAAGCGCAGAGTTGACAGCAGTGGCAGATATGAAAGAACCTAATGCTTGATCAAATAATATCCACCTAACAGTGGAATCGAACCAACATCAGAAATACTACAACAGAACATGTGCGTTCTAATATCATCAGTCAAGTAGTTACGAAACAGGAATAATCAGGTAATGTTAATGATAAAAATTTAATCCAGTTTACAACTACACTTTGACTTCACAAGCATACCAGAATGTCACTAAGGAAACGGCTTTCAATAAAACATGATCGCTAAAGTTGTCTGTTGTTACGCTACAGTATAATAGATAGGACAGCGATATTTTTGGGTCAGTTTACAAAGCCTTAAAATTAAAATATACAACTCAGGCACTCACATAAGAGATCTTCCCTGCATTGTGCTATCCAAAAACAACATTATTAACTTTCAAAAACTAACCTGCAAGTCTGAGGACTGTGAATCCACCATGTGATGAGAGTAAGGTTGGTAAGCTGCAGAAGACGTCGCTGCCATTGACGACATTCCAGCGCTAACAGAAGATGATGTTTGAGCTGCTCCTTCGATGTTTTGTCTGCTTGGCATGCCCATCACACCAACGTCTAAAATGAGCCATTTAAAGCTGTGGCTTTTATCTCTCAGATTACAAGATGAGGAACAAAGCACAGTCATGTTAGACGGAAAAACTTCGGCAAGATCTAAAGGCAGTGGGGCTACACTAAGACCAAGTCAGATCGCGTAGGAAATCCAAAACTGTGAACTCTACTGACATGCCAAAAACTAGACCAGGCAATACAAGCTACAAGGACTGCACAACCTCAGACAATAAAATCTGTCATTTTTACATTGATTCAACGTCTGCAGATTAAATCTAAAAATGACAGATTTTGCTGTATGGGGTGATATCTAGCCGGATCTTTGACTTGTGTATCAACCACAGCTTCATCTAGCTCTAGCAAGCTGCAGAACGAAGAAGATTCTCACCTTGCAGCATGTCAGCACTGATCTGTGACAAATCATCATCCGCAGGTGAAGATTGACCCAGGTCTGCATCCTCCGAACCGATGTCAAGTTGATCTGAATCCGACTGAATGGGCGGTATCCTACCGAACGGTTCATTCTTGTGGCCCTGGACGCTTAATGATGTCTGTAAACACAACAGAATCTATTGCAAATATGCCGTAGACTACGTAATAGTTTATAATGTATAATCAGAACAATCCACAGTACACTATTTTGATATCAAAATCGAACAAGTGATTTGCAGCACAGAAGAAAATTAGAAGCATTAACAACGAGGTTATAGCCCAGACAACAAATCATTTTTTACATTGATTCAATGTCTGCATACACCAAATCCATTTAAATATGGGTTTGCTGGCTGAGTGGTGTTTGACCTTTATTGGTCGCCAACGGCCGGCAGGCTAGATCCGGTTTGGGGAAGTGACGTCATCTATCTAATGACATCATAATTAATTAACGGCAGAACATAGTCTGTCGTGTGAGTGGAGATAACGAATACCAATAGAGAGCGCTTGGTTTAAATTGTCGTGCGATATTTGAGAATCTGACCTGCAGCTCAAGTCCAACAAAAAACGGTTGCACAGCGAAATCAAATAACAACCATATCAGCCGAGATTTAAATTAGCATGTGAGAAGTTGCAAACTGAACATTGAACAATATACTGAAACTCAAAACTAAACTAGTCATTCATTCACAGTCACAGAGCACTGGACATTGACATGTCTTTACTACAAGAAGCCGATGTTACAAATTATGGCGTTGGCGTGCCTTTATTTTTCAACTTTTTTTGCTTCCTGTCTAAAATGTGATTCAGCCGCGAAAACGCGTTATACTACTCAGCGCAAAAATAACTCCAAACGTAAAACAACGTCTTTTTCCGAATAGTTCAATCACGTCGAACTGCAGTGTTTGGGGCGGCAGCCCCAGTCAACATCTACAGACGTTGAATCAATGTAAAAAACGGTTGATTTGCTGTCTGAGAGAATTGACAACGCAATTGTGTTTTTGTGGAAATAGGCATTCAAATACTTGTTGCTTAATACTGAAACGTTTGAACGGTTGTCAGGATTATGACCTTTTCTGGTAGTAGTTGCAATGAAATGCTGATAAATGCAAAAGCAGAAAAACAGGAGTCGCTTTATTGCTTAACTACGTTTCGCGCACCATGACAGTGTCAGTGTGCTTCCTCAGAGTTATGAATAAAATACAAAATTAAATGTTCGAAATTATATATTGCAGAGCGGATGAATGCAAGTGAAAAAAAACGAAAACTACTTTATTTTCGAGAAGTGAACAAGGAAAAAGAAATCTTGCTCATTATTCGAAATTATGTTTTTTCTCTTGCCTTCAACCGCTCTGCAATATATAATTTCGAGCCATTGTTCGTATGTTCTTCAATCTGAGGATGCACATTGCACAATTGCACATTGTCATGGTGCGTGAAGCATCAGTAAAGCAAAAAAACTGGTTGTTTCTCTATTCATCAGATAAACATTCCAAATATTGCGGGGAACGATACTAATTACTTGAAATCGCTGAGCCATTTGCTTTTGTGTCAAACAATAAAAAAAAGAAATTAAAAATATCAATGCATTTAAATGGCCTCTTCATTAACGAAAAGAACTTACAGATTGCTTATAAGCTTCTAAATCCTTCTCCCATTTCCCTCTAATGACTTGAGCATCTCTGTAATAGGGTGCTTTCTCTTGGTCTGATAAGTTATTCCACGCTTCACCGGCTTTCTTAGTAATTTCCTAAAAAAAAAAAAAACAATTATTTGAGAAACACATTTCAAAAAAACGATGTACGAAACTGCAACAAATTATATAACGCTCCACCCACAGTGCAAACTATGCTTCTGGAAGCTGTACATGATTTCGTTAGTGCACAGTTTTACGTCCTTTGTTTCCTGTATTGCGAGGGTTGGACGATAACATAATACGGTACTTCTTCGAGTATTCAGTAAAACAGAATCTTTTCAGACAAGTTTTGAAATTTTCAATTAAATCATAAATTTGAAATTTTCAATCTGAATCTTCAACCACAGAACAAAAAACTGGATACGACAAAAAAAATGAACAGTGGCGATCACACAATACACACAGCTGAAGTTCAAAGTGATAGATTTTGTAACTGCCGCTGTGGCAAACCTTCTTAAATACTTAGTTACTTACTTTAGCAGGATCAGATTTGACAAGGTAGTTCTTGCGAAAATATGCAAGATACAAGAAGTATGCTGACAAAGGACGTTTTGGTTTGTTTGGGTCTTTTGGCTTTTTTTCTAAAGCCTTATCCCTTTGCCATCTTTCACGATCTCTTCTATATAATTCCATAAAAGGTTCTTTTTCATTGTCTGACATATTCCTCCACTTTTCTGCACAGGCTTGAGTAATAATTTTTGCCTGGCACAAAGAAAATAAGTTGATAAGTCACTCAGATTTACGAATAAAGATATTACATAGGCAATTAGGCATGCAGCAATAATAACAGAAAATAGTATTATAAAGATTACTTTTAGCACCACATTTGAGCAATTCACAGTATGCTGTATTTTGCAATCAGAAAAGGTATATAAAAAATTAAACTTTCAATATGGAAGCAAGTCTTTTAGGCGCAGACAGTTAGGCGCTGGTCTAATAGGTGCGCACACTGTGGCGCCCGTTCAGTTAGGTGCTATTCCTAGTAAAGTCTGCAGATTGTATTAGCTTGGCAGGTAGGGCAATGTTTTTCACACAAAATATTGTATTGAGCAGAAAAACATGTCATGGCTTCCCACGGTGAGTGAAGCTGCTTAAACCGGTAATGCTTTTCAGACAAAATGTTATATTGAACAGAAAAATATATTGTTTTTTAATGGGCGTGTTCGGCATTTATTTGTTGTTAGTCCAGGTTTGCGTCGGCGAAAGCTTTATCAATAAATTATTCAAGTTTCCGAACATGACTGAGTTCATTTTTAGTTATATAAGTCAAATAATAACTACACTAAACATCAGTAAAAAATATACCATAGAGCTGGTGGTAGCTTGAGTGAAGAGTAACTTAGTTTTCCGTCAAAACCACGACTAGGTTTTGCTAAACCTGAGCTCATACACATACAATCTGCAGACTTTACTAGGAATATCATCTATCCTAAATAAATGGGCGCCACAGTGCTCCGCACCTAAATATCCTGACGCCACAGTGTGCGCGCCTACTTGACCGGCGCCTAACTGTCTGCGCCTAAAAGACGTGGACCCTTCAATATAGCCTTATGAAGTATACGGATTTTCAAGTAGGGCTAAGTTAAATGAAAGTAAAAAAGTTTGTAAATTCTTACCTGGTACCAACTACAGGTTACGCAATGACTACCACCGTGTACAACACTGCATTGGCAATTTTTTTTTTTTCAAGGTAAAGATGTCTTTAAATTGTAAAAATGATAATTGAACTAGCAGAAAACAACTTATTGATTTTATATAAGTGAAGTGTATGACTTGAAGCATGTAGCAATTAGTCAATCTGCCCCGATAGGTCAGTTGGTTAGCGCGTGACTTTATGAAAGAAGAAGCTTCAAGATCAAGCAGCGCTGGCTCGACTATTGGCTTGAGCAACGCACGTTAGGACTGCTTTCCATTCAGCGGCATCTAATGGATGGAATAATTCTCCAGCAACAACACTTCACTCTGTCAATCTCGCCCTGCGTCAAGAGCCTCTCCAAGTATGCGAAACTACTAGGAATAACTTATCAAGGCTTCGTCAGTCTGAGGATAAAGATTCAAAAACCAAACCAAATCAATCAAGTTCATTTTTCCATCCAGTAGATGCAGCGAAAATAACACAAAACATATATTATAGTACCTTTGGTACAACCTCCCCAGCCTCTTTTAACGTTTCCCGATATTTCGATACAAAGTGAAGATATCCAGTGGTTGGTCTCTTTACATGGGTGTGGCGTCGGCGTTTTTTCTTGTCAGTTGGTTTCCGCCCCCTTCTTGATGGAGTAAAAACTTGAGGTGCTTGTGAAACAAAAGCAACCCCGGTGCTATTTCCTGGAGTGTATTGCTGAAATTGTTGCTGCATTTGAGCAAGTTGGTGCATTTGTTGAAACTGTTGCTGAGCTTGTTGTACCTGGGACAAACAGCATGGAAGTGAGTTTTAGAACACTGTGGAAAGAAAAATTACAAACCAAACAGCAAAATCCACCAAAGTGGTTGTGGAATCTGTGTAACCCTACAGGCTCTTCATAGTTCATTCCTGTGTTTCTTTCACGGCGTCTTTGCTTTTTTTCACAACCCTTAAGATTGGAGTTCCACAAAGTGCTTGGTCGTATTCTTGCAATGGTATTACATGTACGATTGTACGTACATAGTTTTGCATCCGTCTGCGCTGCTAGTATGTTACCTACCACTTACAATCAATGTGTCATGGCCACACGGCTTTAATAAAGACGAGTTTTTTGAGCTGGAGCGACCAGCATTTAATTTCACAAAAATTCAATTTACTATGTAACGTATCGATATATCAGGCCTCGAAATTCACGGCGGACACGGCGGTCATGTCCGCCGTCACAGCATGTGATGTCCGCGGGAAGTACCATCTAGATCGGTCATATTTGTCCGCCGAGAAATATCTATAGAAATCGTCATTGCATAGCACGAACAATTGTTGCAAAAATATAATTTCCCGTGCATTCTAGCGCGCATCTAGAAAATGTGAATACTGTATCCCTTAGCTTCCATTCAAGCAGGAAAACTTTCGATATTTACGTTGCTTCAACGATTGGTGACATTGAATCAGCGTAACAAAGGTGAAGTCTTCGCTAAGAACCGATGGGGATTACCGGTACTTTTACACTAATCACGCGCAACTTAGTTCAAGTCTTACGTCACAATGTCTTGCTTTGATCTCCGAGTAATATTGATAAGGCATAGTTGGTTACAAAATTAGATTATACGAGTCGGCTATTACAGCAAGATGCAGCAAAATTTGTTAAGTTTTGGTATTACAGTAAGAAAAGGCCCAGGGAAAATTCACTTTCGCTCACATAATGCGCAAAAATAAACCTAAAGAAAAAAGCCTAGTGAAACTTTGCACAACAGAAAATAGTAGCGTTTCAGTGTAGAAGTTTTCCCACTCGTGCCCAGAGCATTGTGACGCAAGAGACCACACGACCTCGTTCGGTGGAAGTTAATTAGTTATGCGGCGTATTAAGCAGCTAGATGGCGCTTTGACTCTTCAAGCGCACGTCGTTGGTCTGATGAAAGCTTTTCAGAGTCAGTGACTTCGCTGAAATTTTAAAAAGCCTTCTAATTCGTACCGTAGCTATAGTTCTCAAATGGCGAAGAATTTCAAGATAAAGTGATTAAGCATGACGATCGACGCTAAAACTGGTATGTCCGCCGTGAGACTTGATTTGTCCGCCGAGATAGCTACTCAGACCGGACACGTTTGTCTGCCGTCAACAAAAACGAATTTCGAGGCCTGATATATACAGTACCAGAAAGTATCTCGGCGTATCTAGATGGCAGGGTGACTGTAGAACAGTATACTCGCATGCTTTGGTATAGGCGGTGTTTTTTTAAGGTGCTTTGGAGGACCGAAACGGTCCCCCAAATTTCTCCAGCGGTTTCCCAAAATTTGGACTTGCAACTACAGTAGAAAAGTAATGGTTGTTTCTCGCTATGTCTTGTCGATAATACGAATATAGCCTACGATCAATAGTTCACGTCCAGAAAAAAGAATAAGTGGAGGTACAGCTAACAGCTGAATCAAAGAGTTATTCACAAAAGAAGTGCACCTTCGATACTCGTCAATGTTTATTTCTGGTTTATGGCGCATAATGATCAGTTTTTACGTGTGGAAACATAACAAGCAGAAGCCAACAAGCACACTTTGTTTGATTGTGCAGCAAACTTGTTTGGCGGCCGTGTTGGGCAGGCTGTTTGGTCGTTGTCACAATCATTTAAGCTGTGCCTTGTCGAATAATTCATTTTATGTTGCGTTGATTGTAAGTAGTTATGGCTATTTTTTGGTATTTAAATGAAACACTTGCGGTCTCTTAAAACTACTTAGCGGTCACCCAAATCAAACCTTAAAAAAAAACCTGGGTATGGGTATCAGGTTTTAAGTTTGATTTTTATCAGCGTTCTGTTCTACATTCTATTAATCGTTTAATTTAGGGTGTCAGACCAGTCATTCCCTTTTTGTTCTGATGGTATCAGTTTATTTTCTTACTGCAATAAACTGCTACCCAAGAGTACGATATAGATATTGTTCTCAAGTCATTCCCACTACAGTACTATCGTGCTAGGGATGTTTCTGCACTAACCACAGCTCTGTATGGGCGAATTACTACTGACAGTGCCGCTACATATTCTGAAGCTATATTCAGTGCTGCTAATGTCAGTAGTAATTCGCTCATACAGAGCTGTAGTTAGGACAGCAACATCCAAAGCACGATAGTGGTGGGGTGATCTGAGACGAATGTCTATACTCTTGTGTATGTAGCAGTTCATTGCAGTAAGAACATTGAATCAATATAAAAATGACGGATTTTGCTGTCTGGGAAATCACTTATTTACTATTTTTCGTATGCACACTACCTGCTGCAGTTGGTTTTGCAACTGCTGGTTCTGCATTTGTGGATGCATTGAAGAATCCTGCATTTGGGATTGCCCTTGCTGTTGCATCTGTGGTTGCATTTGTTCCTGGTGTGAAGCATGATGATGATTCATGTACACAGGCTGCTGGGGATTGTTTGATTGCTGAGGGTTCTCCATGGATACTTGGGGTGGAAAGTTCTCATTGTCTGCAGTGATCAAATGCAGCTTAAATTAAACTTAATATGGAGAATACTGTGTAAAATCATGATTGGAGTTCTTATAGCAATAACATGTCACACATTCTGTAAAAATTGTTTGCAAAAGCATAATATGCTGAGTGATCGGGATAAAACTTGAGCTTGTTTAAGAATGTGCTGGACCATTTCACAGGACAGTGTTATCACCTAATAAGCTGTTAAGAATGATAATCTTGAGGGAATGATAACAAGAAAGTCAATTACAGCCCATTCATTATGTCGTGCACAAAAACATCTTGACACATAAAGCATAAACTTTTACAAAAGATTTGTGTCATGCGAAATCAAGTTTGATTGCACTACCAGTAGTTTCCTCTATAACAAAAAATATTTAAATAAAATAGTTACACCAAATATAGTTAGGCTACCGGTACTACTCTTTGAAACCCCTACAGCCTGTTTCACCCTAAAAGAGGAATCATCAGAAGGTCATTATTCAAATACAATAAAATAGTTAATACTTGCTTCAACAAATCATCTCAAAAGCATTTTGCAACAGGGTAATGTATTATTAGAGTAACCTACCACGGAATAGACTTCAGTCAGAGTGTTACCAACAATTTGTTAAATAAATAATATTCAGGTAGTCTTGGATCTACCAGAAGTCATTCCATTGGCTGACAAAAAACAATTTTTATTTCCGATAAACTACAGTTCACTTACAGCCTTTTTGAATGACACTGAGCAT
Organism: Aplidium turbinatum; assembly: GCF_918807975.1. Classification (NCBI taxonomy): domain Eukaryota; kingdom Metazoa; phylum Chordata; class Ascidiacea; order Aplousobranchia; family Polyclinidae; genus Aplidium; species Aplidium turbinatum. The sequence continues at coordinate 18,067,922 of NC_137484.1, read as the reverse complement.
TCGTGCAGCTTGTTCTTTAAGATAGTAATCATTAGAATTGAACTGCTGGCCTTCTTGATTCTGTTGCCTATCTGCAATGATTCAAAACAATTCATTATAGTTGGCTGCAGAATAAAGTTACATTGCTTTTGTTGATTAATTTTAAAGAGCCAATGCTATACATATTCATTTCGATGCAGTAGTTCAGTAATTAACATTTTCCAGTAAGGTAAGGTGAGTTCCATACTTGAATCCAAGCATCGGGGGATGAGAAGATAAGGTTCTCAATATACTAAGCCTTCGGCACTGACGAGAGTAGGGTGGCCAGTTCTTTTCTCTTGACCGCCTTTCCTTCAGCAACTACACCCACCCAATTTATTGCACCCTGGGTAGAGGTGAGCGGTGTTTGTCAACAACCAGTATAAGCCGGGAGTCGAACCAGGAATGCATGGTTGTTAAACGAGAACCATACCCGCTGCGCCATCCCACTGCCTCAAGCACCAAAAACCTTGTGACTTGAATCAAGACACCCCTTCTACAAAACTGACCCATACCCAATTAATATTACAACAAAATGGCAGAACTTTCCTCCTGGTGAAGAATTATATACTCATAGACCCAACAAAAGCTCTCCCAGGCTCTGACACGGCTATCAGAAAATTATGATCGACTGCAAACCGCATACAGTAAAAACAAAACAAACTAAAACAAACGACAACATTATTGATGGGGTATGACAACTCAGCCAAACTGCCAAAAATGCAACACCCCAAATCAGTTCAAAGACCATCTCATATCGGAGTGTCCAGTAACTAAGCTTCAAGGAGGACACCTCACAGCCCACCAATGCAACAACATCTTCATGGATTGGCTAAATAAAATCTGCTTGGACTTAAAGCATTATATGAAGCAACAATTCGATGTACAAAACTACAAAAAAAGTATAATATATGGACGTTTGAAAATGGGATAACAAGACCAAATCTTTTCAATATATAAGTGCTTTGACAAAAAACACAATAGACACCTTCAAAGAATTAAAGGCTACATAATTTGATATTGCATGGCAATGCTACCTGCAGCCGTCTACAAACACACATATCACGTGAAGGTTGATTGTACAGCTTATAAAATTTGATGCTAGCTTTGCCACTATTAGCATTTAAACCAGAGTTGACAAACCTGCAGCTCGCAAAACAATTTGACTATCGCTCATGCATTAAAGACAAAAGATATCTCAAAGCTGTTTTATGCCTTCACTGGTACACCTTTCCTTTGCTATTTTCTTGCCCTAAACACTAACTTTTAGGGTTTAAAGTTAGAAAATAGAAAAGCTATAAGGTAAAGTTGTGAAAACACTATTCACCAACTTCACCTTGTATTTTTGGTCGATTCCAATCAATGACGTCATGGAATTTTGACAAGCGCTAAGTTGTGTGGCCCGATAACTCATGTGTAATTGACAAAATAGCCCGCGACCGCAAAAAGGTTTGTCACCCCTGATTTAAACCTATGTGATTGGATGAAGACCTTGGAATAGCTTAGGCCAACTAATGCTGCAAAGTGAAGATGTAGTCTATGGATTGTAATGGAAAATGAAACATGGTAACGATTAGTACAAAGAGAGAAAGCATTGAACAGATCTAGCCTTTCATCTTGTGATGACAAAATCTTTGAAAAACACAGCGTAACATCACTCTAAAATATATATTTTTGATGTTTTCTGCATTTTGAACATTTAACACAAAATAATGTTATTTGTTTGTGCATTGTAAAACAAAATGTTCTACTGGCAATTTTTTTGGGAGCAAGTCTTTTAGGCGCTGACAGTTAGGCGCTGGTCTAATAGGCACGCACACTGTGACATCTGGATATTTAGGTGCGGACTACTGTGGCGCCCGGTCATTTAAGTGCTATTCCTAGTAAAGTCTGTAGATTGTATCAGCTTGGCAGCTTGCCAGAAAATTATATCATGGCTTCCGTGAGTGAAGCTGCTTAAACCGGCAATGCTTTTCACACAAAATGTTATATTGAACAGAAAAATATATTGTTGTTTTATTGATTTATTATTGTTTTATTTGTTGTTAGTCCAGGTTTGCGTTGGTGAAAGCTTTATCAAAAAATTATTCAAGCTTCCGAACATTATTGAGTTCAATTTTAGTTAACTCTTTCGCGACCACGAACGTATACACACGTCTTGGGATTTTTGCCATGATGACCAAGGAAGTATCCCTACGTCCAAGGTTAAAAGGTAGCTTATTTCAAGCAAAAAAGATGTAAATGATGGTAGATCCATAGTCTTTGCCTGTCCTTTTTTGGCTAATTAAAAAAAAATTTGGCGGTGCAATTATCAGATGAGGACTTCTTAAAGATGGGGACACAGTGGATTTTTTTTTCTTTCACTTATTGGAATTGGCAGTCAAAACTGGCTAGTCAACCCCTTATTTTGGAATTTCTCGATCAAAAAGACTGTAGGCTAAATTACGTAAACTTTTTGCTTAAAATTTTCCAAATTTCTCCATAATCATTCTGCTGTAGCCTACCTCCTAAAGCATTGCGCGCAGAAACGAAGTAAAATTTTTCTCATGTGCAGAATTGTTTTGGCATTTGATTAAACTACATATATTTTCATATTATTGTATCATGCTTGGGTAGTAAAGATTATAATGAAGTACACTTTTCTGCCAATTTTTAATTTTTTTAGAAATTAGAAAAAAATACCGTATAGAAAGTTGCTAGTTGTAACATTGAATGTTTTAAATTTTATTGCAAAGCATTGCATCTTCGGATAGCTGAAGATGTATGCTTTCATTTGATGTCCAGATTGTGCGTCTATGTCGATCACATGAGATGTTTTTACGGCGTAAATACAACAGATTTGTGTGAAAAATGTCTGGTACTATTTAGATTAAACGTCTTGACCTCAGTGGTTGCGAAAGAGTTAAGTCAAATAATAACTACACTAAACATCAGTAAAAAAAATCATACCGTGGTGGTTAAAATTTTGGTGTGCGGTGCCTGACTTTGCAAGTAGCCTAGGCTACAGCAAAGAACCCACAGCAAGCTCTTTTGTTTGAGAAGGTATGCTACACGAGATGGAAGGATGAAGATTTTTATTAAACAATTAATACATACGGAAAATGCGCTATCAAACACTGCAAATAAATAAAAAAAACACAAAGAACATAAAAAAGGTAATTTGAAATGTTAAGGTCCCATGTGGAAGTTGTGGCTCACTCCTCTAAGAAACTCCCACATTGTTTGACTGGGGCAGCCACTTCTCCCGATGAAGCAATTCACCAAAATTCACAGCAATTTATTTAGTGGTAAGGTACTGCTTAGCTTAAAATATCTATGTTGATAAGAATCAACTTTCAGTGCCTTTTCAAGAATAATTTGTAGCGAGAAAATTGCAACATCGACAACAAGACTTTGTTTAATAATAGTTACGTAGCCCATGCCATATTACCTCATTTGTTGTAGTATCCGTGTGAATTCGAACTTTGCATCCCTCGTTTCGACCAACACAACGCCAAAACTTCTTAGTTTTATCGACACTCATTTTTTCAAATGTATACATGAAGCCATCAGCAGCAATTTTTTCACGATTACGTGAAGTTGAAGTAGTCGAAGCTGCCATATCAATCTTTGCTTTATGATGTAGCAAAATGAAGTGCTCAGATCAGATCCAACATCGGCTTATATGCAGGGCAATTAGAGCAGTAGACCACCTGATCTCCACAGGACACATACTTCTGGAGTAGAAGTTGCCGGTTTAAGGGCGCAGCTTTGTGCAATCTGTTAACTTTAATAATTACTTCTACTTGAGATGGATAGATCATGTGGAGCTGAGGTGCGGGAAAACGCTCTACTACTCTTGATATTAGCACATCTCTAAAGGACATTTGCAATGCATCCTGAACACAAGTTGCAGCCAGATGGAACTTTATTTAGTCTGTTATCTTTCGCAATTACTTCTGTTCGAGATGGATTGGCCATGTGACGAGAACGCGTAAGACGCTCTACTACTGTTCACATGAATACATTTCTACAGGGCATATAGGCTACACCTTGGCTACAAGTTGCAAGCATAATGGTGAGACTTCGCTCGTTATTAAACCTAGTCGGGGTTTTGACGGAAAACTAAGTTACTCTTCACTCAAGCCTACCGCCCGCTTGAATACAGGCTACGGTACATTTTTTACTGATGTTAAGTGTAGTTATTATTTGACCTAACTAAAAGTGAACTCATACATGTTCGGAAACTTGAACAATTTATTAATAAAGCTTTCGCCGACGCAAACCTGGACTAACAACAAATAAATGCTGAACACGCGCATTAAAAAAACAACATATTTTTCTGTTCAATATAACATTTTATGTGACAATCATTGCCGTTTAAGCAGCTTCACTCACGGAAGCCATAACATATTTTTCTGTTCAATATAACATTTTATGTGAAAATCATTGCCGGTTTAAGCAGCTTCACTCATGGAAGCCATAACATATTTTTCTGTTGAATATAACATTTTGTGTGAAAAAGCATTGCCGGTTTAAGCAACTTCACTCACTGAAGCCATGACCAACAACGCACACGCATTAACAAAACAATATATTTTCCTGTTCAATATAATATTTTGTGTGAAAAGCATTGCCCTACGCCCCTACCTGCCAAGCTGATACAATCTACAGACTTTACTAGGAATAGCACCTAAATGATCGGGCGCCACAGTAGTCTGCACCTAAATATCCAGACGCCACAGTGTGCGCGCCTATTAGACCAGCGCCTAAAAGACGTGGACCCATTTTTTTTGGAATTAAACCAAAATATGAAAATTTTCTTTAAAATGGTATATTTTAGTTTTTTATAGACCTCCAGCACATCAATTGTACATATATCACAGAGTGATAAAGTACGGTAGCCTATATTATAATAATAATAAATATACATATTTGATGTTGTAAGCACCGAGGTGCTTTTCATCATTCTGATATATACATAACGCATTTACTGTTAATTAGGTTAACAGCTAGTTTCATAACTAATAACTCTAACCATCAATAACATATATATATGTGTAATAGTGTAATATTATAATTTGTGTAATAGCAAAAACAAGCTTGGGAAATTTATCATTTAATTAGATGGACTTTTCTGTTTGACCAATTTGTTTTCTGAATTGCAATAGCTAACTGATATTATTTTGTTTATTTGTATATTCAGTATCTCACACCCACCTAATCTTTGAATTTTGCAAATTTGTGTTAGCTATAAGCATGGACTTCACTACCCATACAACTACTTAGAGATGTACCGATACCAATATTTTGGCCGATACCGATCCCGATACCGATATCACTTTTTTAGGCCGATACCGATACTGATACCGATATTTTGGCCGATACTTTGGTGTTACAAAAAGAAGCAATTTTGGTATTTGCAAGGAAATATATCAAATGCTAACTTTTACCTTATTTGCATAAAACTATTAAAAAAAACTTTGGATTGGCATAATTTATTAAAGATTCAAGAATCCAATCTCAACCACATTGTTGTGTCATAATAGTAGGTTTTAGTAATAAAAGGCCACCGTAATTGAGGATTGGGGTATAAGGGAAGAAACATTACATCATAATTGGGGTTTCTGAAAAATTAATAAAATGTTTGCGCAAACTCTCCAAATAAGGCTATCATAATTGATAATAAGATGTAAAATGTAAACCAAGTGATTTGTGTAGTCGTACAAAAACTACTCGACAAGTAATGTGCAACCTAAGGGCGCTTGTCGTTTGGTTGAAAAGCTTTTGCCATGCCAAGACTACCCAGGTAGCAAAAATGCACAATTCTGCATCGCTCCCACCCCGCCAAACGCTCAAAAATCCTGTGTAACTCGGCTGCCCCCAGCAAGCCGGCTCCACCAGTCGGCAATTCAACTTGCACCCTTAGCCGCAACAAAATCACCAAGCCCAAACAATGTCACAGCAGAATAAGTAGGCCCAAAAAGAAAGCAATGGGGCCACAAATCCTCAAAAAAACAATCAAAATGGTCCCGTTGCGCCCAAGATGACAACCTCATTGCGAAGAAAGGAGCGTCCCCCCCGGCCACCAGCACAAGGCTGAGCACTCACCAGCACAGCGAGCTGCCGCGACCCGCCAACCACAACGGTGCAGCTTCGACACTAGCTATTTCAATTCTTGTCGATGTCAGTTCTTGCTACAAAACGGCTGCCGACAAACATATATTATAGTTGATTGGATGGTCTAAATGGCTAGTGTGGAAGCCACACCATTATGGCCAGCGAATCGCAACAGCCCGCCGCACCAGTAAGCGCCCAGCCCCGTGCCGACAGCAGGGAAGGACACTTCCCCCCACAATGAGGCCGCCATCCCAAGCGCAACAAGACCACTTATTGATTAGTTCAGTGAGGATTTGCAGTACCACCGCCCCCACCCCGAGCCCACCCAATCCGCCACGACATTGTTCAAGCCTGGTGAGTCCACCACAACGAAAGGCGGAAACCAAATCACAAACTGACAGAACCAGCCCACCAAAAATAACCAAGCCACACGGGTCCCTCAAACGTCCAGCAATGCAAAAACGATGCAAAACTACACATTCCCGCCACCTGGGTAGGCCTACTGGGTAGTCTTGGCCTGGTTTTATCCTCTGCTGAGAGTAAAAAAGAAACACAAATGATAAACATTGGAGAAATTGAGTCTCCTTCACAACTTAAGAATCGAACAACGCAAAACTGCTGAAACAAAACGTTTTGTTTGAGTGAAAGAATCACTGTAAGCAAACAATGCCAAAAGGTGCGCCCATGAAGTCATGGGAGTGTAAGGTATCAGCAATTTGATTAGGTTGTTATTTTTCTGCTTCAATGTGATGACATTAGTTACTACTTTAAAAAATCTATATCTTTGCTTCTGCAGAAAATCCGCAAAAAACGCCTTTTTTTACACGTTTAGTATCGGCCACAGTATCGGCCAAATTTTGCCGATACCGATGCCGATACCGATACTCAAAAAATGGCCGATATCACCGATACCGATGCCGATACCGATATATCGGTACATCTCTACAACTACTCATACACGTTTTACAGCCTTCATACTTTGCCATCAGTTCATTGACGTGCTGGTATACCGTATATCGCAGAAAGTTCTTTATTTTTTATGTTCCACACACCAACAAAAAAAGAGATAAACATCCGTTCTGCAAGGCCAGATGCTAGCCTGCTTGATGGCATTTTTCACTCCAAGTCAATATAGAAAAACTGTACATCCAACTGAATGCGTCACAATATGCAAACTAACTTACCTGCCATTTACGTTGTTTCGATGATCATCAAACAATTATCCCAAATACATGAAATAAACAAAGGCGATTCAGCAGCCACCAAATCATAAAGAGAAAAACCTTTGCCTCTTTGTGGTTGTTCTTTCTCACTTAACTACGGATGCCTATTATTAATTTATCGTCCCATGTCGTCACTAAAAGCGGCAAGCGCAAGCAAAGGACGAAGAGTTCTCCAAAAATCAGCAGACAAAAGTTCGGCCAACGGCACAGCCCTTCAACAACGCGCATTTAAAAATTATAGTTCAGCAACTTTGAGATGTTGGAAATGCAATTTTTAGTCGAAACATTACAAAATTCTTGACAAAAGATTCATTCAAATCAGAGATCAAAACAAAATACAGTTTTGAAAATTCCGATGTAAAAAAGCTGTTGCAATAACTTATCCATTTTCCCACTCAAATATAAACTAAAAACTGAAATCAAACTGGTCACTTTGTGACTTGCTGTTTGGAACATTTGAGGTGATCTGCACCCAAACAAACAACAATACTTCGCATAGGGACAGTACTACTGTCCCTAACTTCGCAAAGGTAACTTTGTGACTTGCTTTTCGAAACATTTGAGGTACGGTAAATCAACAAAAAAACAAACAAACCTCCAGTGTACTATTTCACTTTTAAAGCCCTTTGTCGAAAATTCGCTATTTGTTTTTTATGCAGTCATTATAATTTTAACGTTGAATGCCTGATAAACAAATTTGATGTTAAGAATCAGATGACAAGTCTTCCCAAATGTTGAGGAGTGAGTTTGTCAAAAATTATCATTCTACTCCATTTAACTGAACTTTTTGATGATTGTTTGAAACAAAAAATATTTCCAGACTCTTTAAAATTACCTGTAAGCTTTCAGTCAGCTTTCTTTGCAAGTTCGTCGTCGTCGTCGTCGTCTGAGCTTCTGGGGCCGAGGGTCTATCCTTTTACCACCCCAGATTCACGATGTTCCCGGACTACACTGGAAGGCTGCTAGAGAGCAGCCAGTCTTTAGTTTCATCATCCATGACGCGCAGACCTTCCACTCCGTTAAGTGGTTTGAAGATGGTAGGCCTACAGTCATTGATGATGTGGTCTGCGGTCTGTTCCTCGGCACCACATTCACAGGAGGAGGAAGAAGCCATTCCCCATTGGTGCAATGGTCTACAAATAAACAATATGGATGAAGTAGCTAACTGCTCTAGGCTGCTGCTGAGCTGAGTCGGAGTCTGCCTCGCTTTCTGACCTAGTCTTGTTCTGAAACGATCCCTGTTCCATATCTAGAAAGCTAAAACCTCAATTGCTAAGGTAACAGGGATCAGTTGTTAGTAGATGTAACAAAAAATATATTTCTGTTACATCTACTGACAACTGTTCCCTGTTACCTTAGCAATTGAGGTTTTAGCAATATGGATGAAGTTCGAATTTATCGAGCGACCCATCAAACAATCGTTAGAGAATGAGCGGTACACCCTTAAATAGTGCCGCTACACAGAAAATTGGTTTTGTAACTTTTCTTTACTCAATTGCTTGCTTCTAAAATTCTAATTTTGTCATAAATAGTTGCAGTTTTATTTTTTTAAATTTATGTACATTTTAATGTTTTTATATTTTAGACCTCATCAGCCATCTCCGCACTCATGTAGCATACACTGACCAAAGCCAACACTAAAAAAAAAAGCTTGATCTCAGTCTCATTGGCCATCTTCGGAAACGAAGGGCGAACATCATCATCGTCATCATATTTAGTTTTCAACTTTTAAAACCCTATCAGTTTGGAAATAAATACGTTTCAAAATGCACGAATCGAAGTTAATATACTGCCACGAAACCTTGGTTTTCATTTCTCAAAGCTCCTGGATTGAGCCGCACTTTGAAATCTTCTTGTTACTAGGCAAGTGTTAGAGATTTATCAGTGATAATGCCTTTGAATACTCAGATTTCTGGAATCATCGCGATGATACTATCCTTGTTAGTGTTTTCTGGGATGCAATTTTTTAAAGTGCAGCTAGCTTCTACAGAGCTGTTGACTATACTGGGAGGATTTTTAGGCTCGACTTTGTTCGTTCTCTTTCTGACAGGAATTAACAATCTCGAAAGTGCATTTTTGGACGATTCTTTCCAAGCGAAGTTGTTTCCTGAAGTTCTTGCATGCTTGGCTATGTCTATGGCTGCTTCAGCAATGGTTCACAGAGTCTGTGTTACAACTTGTCTGATTTTTTCGCTCATAAGCTTGTATTACATCAACAAGATTTCGGCTGGAAAGTACCAAGCTCCAGTAGCAGTTTCTGCTGTAACAATGAAAGCAAAGAGGAAAAAGCATTGACTCATTAAAATTGTGGTGTGCACAAACTGATAGAAGAAGACTTGAAATTACTTAGAAAACTAGGCTACCATAATTGTGTACTGAACAATTACCGGAAACTTAAAGAACGTGTGCATTTGTTTATTAATAATAAAATGCTTACCGTATGTGATTTCAGTTTATTGATGGAATATGTGCAACTGAAGTTAAATCTAACAATTAGTATTTGAAGTATTTTATCATATGTCTTGTAGCATTGTCATTGTTTAGGTATGAAGCTGTAGCTTACTACACTGTCAAATTATTAGCTGAATTTTTGATTCATCAAAATAATGAAAATATTTATGTCATTCAGAGAGTTCAAATTGTGTTTCAATGCTTCTGTGTTTCGGGAGTTAGCTCTACTATTTGGTTAGTTTGAGTCAACTATCTGGTATATAATATCTGAAACAGCAGCACAGCTTCAACCAAAAATAACATACTATAGCTTTAAAATTGTGTTATTATACAGTCTCGGGGTAGTTATCAAATAGTAAGGCAATGTAAAAAGGAAAGACTTGGGAGCTGGTATACAAGTCCCCCCCCCCCTTGGTAACCCATGACAAAGAGGAATTGACCAAAACATGTGGATTAAAGTGTTTGAACAGTAAAACAAAGGTAAAGTAGTTTCACCCTATATGTTTGGCGGAGTCCTGTCTTTGTCATGAGTTACCAAGGGGGTGGGGACTTGTATACCAGCTCCAAGACTTGTTCTAATCCGATAGCCTTTGCTTTAACTAAAATAAGAATTTATATTGTGATTTTAGTCCATTTCATTGATTGTGCTATAAAACTGTGCCACTTGTGTTACAAATTTGAAGTAGCTATATTACAAAATGATCTGGCAGTGACTTATACGAGTAGCTATTGTTACTGCTATTTCTACACTGGAGTGCATGGTTTAGTCATGAAATTGTGCATATGTGATTATTGTACATTCAGAACTGCATACTTTTTGTGGTAACTGCCTTATCTTTATAGGTTGTCGATAATGTATATACATATAGTAAATCTGGAATATTCAGTGTACCGTATGTTTTTTGTTGAAAATTATTATAACCTTATTTTGGATTCTTGTTTAAAAAATATCTGACAAGTTTCTCTTGTATATTGTGTTAGCTTAGGACATGTCATGCTTGGAAAATAAATTGACAATATAAAAATAGAGTTATCCAAAGAGAAACAGATGAAGTTTGAATCATCACTCAATTAATTTTAAACTTGAAGATAATGGCTTCTAGAAATTACTTTCTCTTGTTTGTACCCAAATGTTCTCATTTATTTCACAGTTTTGTTTAATCAGTATAGTTTGTGCTCCTATTATCTAAACACTGAAATAGTCGCTATTGTACATTTGTTAAATTTGATAACTTACCTGATGTGTTTGGAATATATACAAATTATAATAGTCATTCCTGCTCTATTCATGTTTGTGCATATCTGCTTCAGGTCATTCGGATTATTGAGCATAGTTTGGCGTAACGTAATAACAACCAACCATGACAGCCTTGTCAGCTGCCCTAGATGAGCTAATGGGGCGAAATCGAAATGTTGCTCCCAATGAAAAATCAAGTGAAATGCACTGGAGTGATGAAGATGTAAGTAGGATCAGTTAACAATAATGTAATATTGCTAAGTTGTAGTAGAAATTATTGTTCAAGTCATAATAATGATTTATTTGTGATATAAACTTAAGAAATGGCCACATTGGGATCTTGGTTTTACTTGAACATGCCAACTTTGGTTTTGGTTAGAAAAAAGTTATGCATTTGCATGTTTTATCATACAATATTAAATACACAATTTTACATTTCACAACAGGTTTGTAAATATTACCTCTGCGGATTTTGCCCTGCCGAATTGTTTACCAACACACGTTCAGATCTTGGTGCATGTGAAAAAATTCATGATGAAAGAACACGGACGGTATTTCTATTCATTATTTGCTTGCATGAAATTAAATTAACCTATTTTGAGTGGTACACTATTTACTAAAGTACTGTAACTAATATCTAGTGAAGAGTTTCTGCTTCAATTAAGTAGAAATCAACAACACTTAATATGTGCAAATTTTCAATTGCTGGTATTTACTTAGTACTTGATACTGTGTCAATGACTATGCCAATGCTATATTTTATGTACTATTCATGGATATTTGGAAAAACTGTTAATGGTAAATGGTATAGTTAGTGTTTTGAAATATGAGAAGCATGTTTTTTAGATATTATGCTGTATAACCAAATGAGGATTTTCTTTTAAATATTAAACAACGTTAACTTTTGACTTTTTCAACGTGTTTTGTAAATTACATTTCTTGAATAGGCATATGAAGAAAGCTCTAAATGTATGAAAATGGGATATGAAGAGGATTTTCTACGTTTTTTGCAACAATGTTGGCAAGATGTTGAAAGAAGAATTAAAAAGAACAACCAAAGACTTCAACTTTCTGGAGAAAAAAGTCAAACGGTATTTCTGACTATAGTAGCACTTTTTCTCTAAAACAAAGATTGTATTCAACAGCAATTCCCTAAATGACATTTTTAACTTTGGTTTATCTATGGTTTGATGTGTACAGTTTAAATTGGTTTACATATTCAATATGTATTATGTAATTATATATGTAAACAAAAATTACTGTTAATACTACACAAAAAGTGCTCAATACCAAGCAAAAAAGCCAAACAGAGCAAATTACAGAAGGTTCTTATTCAAATAGAATAAAAACTATATAATATATTGAAGGTTTAAATTTATTTTATTTGAATAAGAACCCTTTGATGATCCCAATAAGAGTGAAATAGCCTTTAACAGTTTTTAGTGAATATCATACACAGTAATTGCATTTGATATTCAATATGTGTGTAGAAATCTGTTCTTTCAAACAACGAAAATGAAGAAAAGGTTCAAGTTCTGACTGATCGGATAAATGAGATGTTGCAAAACATTGAGAAGTTAGGAAGCGAAGGAGAGGTTGAGCAAGCACAATCGATGATGAAGCTTTGTGAACAGTTAAAAGAAGAAAAAGAACAACTCAAAATACAAAAAGGAGGCGTAAGTTATTGGATGCTATGCTAATAGATTCACTCCTGGTTTTGTGAGCACTGACAGAGCTGTCAATTTAGAGTTAAAAACTGCCCAGGATACATTATCTGATTACTTTTATGCGCTGAGGCATCTACAAAATAGAAATGATTTTGTTTTTGTCACAGTCGCAAATAGAAATGGCGAAGTTATACGCTTTTTGTGTTTAAATGTACTGATATTGAATTTTAATTGTAATCAATGGTGGTTACTAACCATATTGTTACAACAACGTAAACGTTTTCGTTTTACCTTTAAAAGCTTTTCTCTGTTTTAGCTTTATTCTGATATCTTTATTTTATCAGATCATGGACACGTTTTCTGTACAAGACAAGCAAATGGAAGTTTGCGAAGTTTGTGGTGCTTTCCTCATAGTCGGGGATGCCCAATCGCGCGTGGATGATCATTTAATGGGAAAGCAGCACATGGGCTACGCTAAAATAAAGACAGCAATCACAGAATTGAAGGTGTGTGATGTTCTTTACAGTTTTAATAACTCAGTAGAAGATGTCAAGTTTAGGTGTGATGTCAATGCGTTCCTATATTCGGTCACATGTTGATGTTGAAAGTGGTAGTAACGATTTTTTTCATACAATTTCAGGATAAACTTGCTAAAGCCGTAGAACAAGAAGCAGAAAAAAGAATGGAACAAAGGTGAGATTTTCTGTTTCTATGCTACACTACACCTATTAGGAAATTAACGATTTTGTGGGTGATACAGTGGAGCATCATCGTCGTTGCTTTATTGACAACAGTTTGGATAAACTTTGGTTCACACTACTTCCAATGAAAACATTTTTTTGATGAGTGTCTTTTTTCCTGTTTGCATTTACACTTTTTCTGCTTCGTTCCAGGAGTGAAGATATCAAAAGAAGATCCAAGGACCGGGATCGAAGGTCACGCGACAGAAGATCACGGTGAGTTTGTGATATATGTTGCTGATGTCCACCCTTTTGTTACGTTTGAGTTTTCCCCAAATCGCGCTGGTCAACAAATACAGACAAACTTGTACAATTTATTGTCCCAAATATTATACTTGGCCGACCGATTCCAACTGTTGTGTTAAGTTTTTTGTGACCTATCGGGTTTGGAGTTTATCATCTTGCTTGCATCTTACAAAATGTTAACTGTTGATGATATTCATAAATAAGAAGTCGGTGGCTAACGTGGAATGCAATGCTGCACGAAAACCAAAATGTTTTCTTTTTTAATAATATAACCGCTCTGCAAAGTTCTGTGAATCATTTAGTAAGGAACTGTTGAATCGGTTGTGCATTTTGTGCTGTATGTAGTCGATTTTGTGAGTAGTTAAAATAATTGCTTTTTATTCAATTTTGTTTATTTTATTTCTAGAGAGCATGACAGAAGGTCAAGGGATCGTGGCGATGATAGACACAAAAGAAGAAATTCACGTGACAGAGATCGACGAAGTTCAAAAGATCGTGATCGCCGCAGTTCACGTGATCGACGCAGTTCACGTGATCGACGTAGTTCTCGTGATCGACGTAGTTCCCGTGATCGACGTAGCTCCCGTGATCGACGCAGTTCTCGTGATCGACGTAGCTCTCGTGATCGACGTAGCTCTCGCGATCGACGTAGCTCTCGCGATCGACGTAGCTCTCGCGATCGACGTGGCTCCCGTGATCGACGTAGTTCCCGTGATCGACGTGGTTCCCGTGATCGACGTGGCTCCCGTGATCGGCGTGGCTCCCGTGATCGGCGTGGTTCCCGTGATCGACGTGGCTCCCGTGATCGACGTGGCTCCCGTGATCGACGTGGCTCTCGTGATCGACGAAGCTCGCGAGGTCGTGACAGAAGTTCTGATCGTAAGCGTTCTAAAGATAGGAAATCTTCAAGAGATTGTGATCGACGCGACGAGAAGCGAAAACGCGACAGGTTAGCGAGCCAATGCTACAAAACTTCCACTTCTATATATTTTCAAACGCATACGGACTACGGTCAAGTGTGTCGATTTGTTACTTATTACTGTGCCATGGAAATGTGAATGGGACTATTGTGTTTTAAATTACGAAGCGTTTTTTGCAGGTCAAGAAGCCGTGATAAGAAGCGTGCAAGAAGAAGTGATTCAAGAGACAAAGAGTCCAAACGATCTTCAGAAAGTATGTTTCTGGGTGCAAAAATACACGTTCGAATTTTGACTTGCAACGCAATTGAACTTGTGCATATTAACTCAATCGTTCGTGCTGTCAGGTAAGAGCAAGGACAAGCGGAAGTCTTCAGAATCTTCTCACCGTGAACGAAATGATGATGGCGACGGCAACAATGGAAAAGAGAACGATGATTCAAAGCAAGACAAACGTTCAGATCACGATGAAGGTAATCACCTAACCCCCACTATGTGCAAACTAAAAGACAGCATAGATTCTTTTCCTTTCGTCTTCAAATCCCAAACATGCGAAATTAGTGAATGTTTTTAAAAAGACAGCTCCCGAAGGATTCCTAAACAACCTTCTGGATAGCTGAAGCTTGTGGATTTTAAAGCGTATCTTAGTGCGCTTTTATGATGCGGGAGTTGCCTATAATGTTTAATTTGTAAGCTAACAGCAGATAGAGAGTTGGTTCCACTCATAAAGACTCTCGGAAAAATCTGTTGTATTTCTTCCAGCTTCCCACCACAGCGAAGAGGAGCATACAGAAATCGTGGAGGAGACTGTGGAGGTTAATGAAGAGAACGGTGATGTAGGATCCAAAGAGAAAAGCGGAGAAGACTCAATGGATGTCGACTCCGAGTCATGTTGAAGGTGAAAGATCACGTCTTGCATCACTTAAATGTGACGTCATATAAGGTACGTGGACTAAAGTGAACGTTTGAAATGGGATGATGAACAACAGTAGACTTTCTGTAGTCACTGAACAAAACGTATCAGAGATGCACCCGAACGAATTTTATAAAGCTCACATTTCTTTTTTTCCAATGGCATTTTTTTAGTTGCTCAATTCAAGTTTTGGTTACAGTACACCCAGGGCTGCGATGTTTGTATTTTTCGGCGGCAATGCCGCTCGACACGCGTTGTCACTATTCGACAAATGCCGTGCCTTACGGAAAAAAAAATGAAAATGAACGTCAAGTCAGGTCGAGGAACAATCGGGAGGAGTGCCGACAATCATAAGAGTGCCGGCTTACGTAAATTCTTGCGCCAGGTACTTCAAGGCAAGGCCTAAAAGTGACGGTTCACGCGAGGCGTCCGCGCCGCCATTTTGAACACTACGGGAAAATGCTTAGATCGAAGTTCTAACGCCTGGCATCAAACCTTTGGCCGCGTTTCGTGCTTTTCGACACAACGGGTTTCTTTTGTAGATGAAATAACCTAGGCTACTTTTAGTTGTCAACGTCTATGCCAGTTTGTATTTCGCCGTATGAGCCAATTAACAATATTGCTCTGTTAAAATGACTCTGTTGGATACTTGTTGCAAAAGTTTCACATCTAGAAAACAGCCTAGTTTTCGACCAGATGTTCAGAAATATAGATGAAAAAAAAACGCTATTATGGAAAGGAGTTCTCCAATAGAAGAATATTTTAAACACTACAGGAAAATGCTTTGATCGAAGTTCTAACGCCTGGCATCAAACATTTGGTAACTTGCATATTTCGCTCATATCTGTGTTCGCCTGCGGGTACGTGGATAACCACTTACGAAGCACTAAACGAGACTAAGTACTAACTACTAAGCGAGACTAAAGAGATGCCAAAGGAAAAAATCTTGCAGTAGGTCACGCTAGCGGTATAGCCTAAACGCTTTTTTCTTTAGCGATTCTCAGTTTTGCGTTCATAACAATTCTCTTCCTGGAGCAAGACAATTGAACAATATACACGTCCGGTGGCGGTAGCCAGTAGGTACACAACTCAGCACTCGATATTCCTTTGCAATCACACAAATAGCGTGCGATAAAAATCGCACGATAAACATCCACACAACTTGTGCGGTGATTCGCAGACAAACGCTTGTTTGACTTTTGTGACGTCATATTACTATTCGACAAACAAACGCAGAATTTTGGTTGTTCGACAAGAAAGAAAAAATCGCAGCCCTGAGTACACCGAAAGCAAATCAATTGGCTGTCAAACTCTCAGGCGACAGACCTTAAATCTAATTTCAACCTAAAACACAACTTGTGTACTTGAACGTAACACCCTTGGTCTTGGATGTTTGACACATCTGAACATGATATTTTCAAGTTTTTTGACATTTTTAAACAAGCGGCGGCAGTTTGAAGCCGCAGTAGGTACCATGATCTGGAAGCATGTTACAATTTTTTTGTAACCTATAGTTAGTTGCTTTGTCGTACACGCTGGTAGAGATATTGATATCCTGGAGAGAATTGAACTGCTATAAGTGAAAGACATTGAGGTATGTGCAATATCACTAATAACGAAACAGTAATTACTCCATAAATATCCAAACCAATCCGGCTCTGCAAGATTTCACTACCTCACTACCTATCCTCTCGATATTGCAACATATGGCACAGCAGGTACTTTGTTGGTGTTATTATATTTATTGCAATTTTCTTGCTATGCCGTTCCCACATTTCTTTTTGTACTATCAAATCTTTTTTTAGTTTCCACTTGGCTCAGGGTCTGTTAAATGTCTCTGCGTTCATGTGTTCACAAATGCTGCTCGCAATGGCATCAGAGTTAAATTTGATCGCTTTTGAAGGGTGTAAAAAAGACAAAAAAATTATCAATTTGCCATGAGCTAAAACTTCTGTTAATATTTCTGAATGCTTTTTTCTAATTGTTCGAGTTCATAACATTCACGTGCATTTCAACATAGTATGTAGGTATCTGGAATGGCATGACGTAAGAACCGGTGATTTCCGTGTAAAGGTTGTCCAGTAGATTTTCGTGCCAGTTTTGTCTTCACTGAGTCACCATGTCGATTAGAATGACTTTTTTCTCTTCGCAAGGTTTGCGCATGCACGTTTGCAGGAGATGGAATATTTTCCAGGAATTGCTTTTTAGCTTTGTTCTGCTTACGAACATTGAAGAGTTGCATTACAATGGTCTGGAAAGAACGGTGTTCAATGCTAAGTGTCAGGTGTAAATGAAACTAAGTGTATTCGAGCTACATTCAGTCGTGAAGCAGACTGAATCTTTTTCAAGGTAATCCTTATCATTAAATGCCCGATTTTGCAACTAGCTTTCTTCAAACTGTGAAGGTGAATCAGAAAGAGGTTCGTGATGAATAGACTTCGCAGTGCAGCTCTTTCAACAGCGACTGCGGTGAATTGAATTTTTATTCTTGTACTTCACTGTGACAACAACATACTTAAATGACTGCCTTCTTTTCAGGTTCTTGTCGCTTTTTCGTTGTACAGTAGTTGCACCTCCTTTGAAAGCTGATACGAATTCAACTGAACTTACGTTTGTTCAATTTTGTCTGAACCAACACCTAAGCAGCAATTACGCTGAAGCAAGACCTCTCATCATACGAATCGTCATTGAAGTCGTCTGGCAAGCATGAAATTCTAAAGGTTAAGGTATTCCGTGAGGTGGCACTGCATCAAGGGAAAGTTAGCTTTCTGTAAAGTGTTGAAAATTGACTGATTTTTTGTGTGTGTTAAATTGTTTGTATTTTATCGTCAAATTACCAAGTTGAAAGCAAATACAACGAGCAAAATTTGTCCTTTTACGTTGATTCAACGTATGCAGATGTGGAATCAATGTAAATCCACCCAAATTTCTTAGCTGGTGACACTACTTGGCTGCATCAGCAGCATCCTCAACATAAGTGATTGCTCTACAGCAGAAAACTGATAGACAAATGGAAATTATTTTAAGTGTGTTTTGACTTGCTACATGTAATTTACACTCAATTGGATAAAACTCGAACATTTCGCGCAAGCTTTATTTTCTATCGTAAATAATTAAACTTATGTGCTTTTTTCAATTTATCGTTGCTTAGCAGTTTCCAGCGTTTGGAGTAGATACCATCAGCCCATTGTTCCTCTATTCGATTCTCTATATCTGTCATGAAGACCTCCATATAAGGTGATTTTGCAACAGTTTTTGGATCAACAAATTGGTTGGTTTCTGATCTTTAAAATTATTTTGTAGTCTGGTACCATCGTTGTTTTTTTTTTTGACGTTGACAGTAAAATCCATTGAAGTACAGGCAGCAAGTTAAGGTGCTCTTCAAGACCGTTCTAACAGAGCAACTCAACAGGAAAATGTCACGACGATGCACAAGCGTATTTGTTTATTGTGAGGTATGAACGTGAACATTTAGCCCAAGTCGCTTTGTATCACGAAACATGTTTTTTGTTGCCTTTTTTGCCTGAAAGTGGATGTCTCGCCGCCCAGGTAGTGTCTCGCGTCATTGTGGTTTGGGAACGTTCAAATATTACGTAACGCTTTTTTTCCGAATTTTTGACCCCCCCCTCCCCATGTAACGCCAACGTAACGCTTTTTTCAATCCCCCCCTCCCCCATGTAACGCTTTTTCACTACGAATTCAGCACAAAAAACAACCATTCCGTACTCGAAAGCGTTACGTAACGTTTTGCTTGAACCCCCTCCCCCCGATGTGACGCTAACGTAACGCTTTGCATAAACCCCCCCCCCTTCCCCTCGAAGGCGTTACGTAATATTTGAACGTTCCATTTGTGTTTTAATTGACGACAAAGACGCAACAGTCACGTGACACCGTCATGTGCACGCAACCGTAGTTCATCGTATGGACCTTTTGGGTCGAGGGTCGGTCTCTTTACTGATTACGCTGAAATCTTTTGGAGCCAGTCTTTTTATGGGAACATTAATCGTAGATTTAACCATATCAACCTCACCGGAGTACAAGTACTGTTCGTTCTGCTGGTTGCCTTCATTATAGACTAAGGTTATGTCCCTCTTCCACTCCATAATCGACTGGTCAACAAGACACAAGAAAGTACACCACGAATCTGGAAAAACTTTCCTTTGCTTCGATTTTAATGACAATCTTAATGTGTGTGATTCTCGCATGTGTTTTGTTAATTCTGACGAAGAAAGCATGTGGTGATAATCGTGATATAGGCCAACTGTGTACGACATTAGAAATTCCTATTCAGCGGACGACTTGGTTCTTTTCATAAAAATTAACATCCGCAAAAAGTTGGCAATCACCGAAAGAAGATTTCGTTATTTTTAACAACAGTCAAACTTGTATCACCAAACTACAGTTGGCAAAACTGCTTCATCAGCTCTGCTTCAACATGTAGGCTAACGAGTGAGATAAAATAAATTCACTGTTAAGAAACGGAAAGTTAATCTGCATCTCCGTAAATAAAGTACCGAACCTTCACTCTTATTACCTTATCTAGTTAGGATTGTAAGACCAATGACTACTGTACCTTAACGAAAAGAATAGCAGTGACCAAGTGTGACTGTTCCTTTAGTATAGGCTACTATAAAGGTTCAATCACCTAATAGTGTCACAATTGCGTTTTACTGTTGGGACGTTGTATTACAGGACCCGAAGCTCCGCTATTCCGCCCACGTCGGAAAAGTCAATTCTCAATTAACATATTTTTACGCCTCACGACAAGATTCGTTTAAACAAAAATTCAACTGCTTTTAGTTCTAACTTCACTACTTCTATATCACCATAAAAAGTAGGCCTATAATTTTTTGTAAATTAGAAAAAAAAACGTGATTTTACTAGTGTTGCTAGTTTCACACTCCTAGTCAAGTAGTTTTGTCAGAAAGTAATAGGCTACAAAAACTAATAAAGTTGCAAATCATGAATTTTGGTAATGGTGATTTCAAATGAAAATAGGCTTTTACCCCATATGTAACTTAGGTTTGCACATTAATTGTGAAAATCGGGACTTCATGATACAAAGATAAGCAAAACCTGTAAACCAATAATGAATTAACCTATAGAGGCAAAATTACTAAAACGAAGATGTAGGCTATAATGTTTCAAATGCAAACTAATATTAAAACAAGAAAATTGAAGTATTTTGGCTTAATGATTCGCAATAATTCTGTTCAAGACAACTAACTTACGGTAGGCTACTCAAAGAAAAAATGAATTGAAATCGAAATAGGGGCAAACCACTAAAGTTTTGGACTCTTGTCAAATTTTCAATACTGTACGGTAGCCTATCTACCAGAGGTGTAACCTAGCCTACAGGAGCCGGAGTCTTGGCTTTCGGTCAGAGTCTGAAATTTGCAGAAACCACAGTCTGATTTATTTTTACTACAGTAGTTGTTACTTTCAGCGTAGGCTACCGTACGAATATTTACTCTAAAGGCTACTTCGTAAAATTGTTATTTTTGTGTACGCTAGGTACCGCATCCTACTTCCAATCTAGGCTATGGTTTTATTTTCTCAACAGTAAATTTTTCATTTAAAATATGCTTTTATATGACATGGGTAGGGAAAGGTTTGGTTAGTTAAGCCGGGTAACGGTTGATCCATCCGGTTTTATCGCAGCGTCGTGCATGATTAGTCAACCGTTTAATAACAAAAATAGGGAAAAACGTGAAGTCCATCAGCACATGTAGTTTTAGGGATTTTCTATAAGGGAACGTTCAAATATTACGTAACGCTTTTTTCAATCCCCCCATGTAGGCCTAACGCTTTTTCACTACGAATTCAGCACAAAAAAAACTACCATTCCGTACTCGAAAGCGTTACGGTACGTAACGTTTTGCTTGAACTCCCTCCCCCCCGATGTGACGCTAACGTAACGTTTTGCATAAACCCCCCCCCCCCCCCTCGAAGGCGTTACGTAATATTTGAACGTTTCCCAAGCAGAAAAATTGTGAAGCAGTAAAAGTAGTTTTGAGAGAAATAAGAAATGTGTTATTTTTTCCTACAATGTTTCATCGTTGTCTTAATCGAAATTCTGGGATAAGTAAAGGTAACTTACTCTGTTTTAGTAGTTCTCTTTGCTTGATTAGCCACTTGGTTATTGGCAATTTTTCATAAATTTTGAAAATGGCGGCGATGTTAACAGTTGAGTCATGTCTTTGTCATAAGGAATGTAGTTTATGAGCCGATGGTCCTTACGTACTGCCCTAGTTTTGTTGTACCGTACTATAATAATATTGATGCGTAGAACTGGTGGCGTAGCCGGGGGGCGGTCCACTGCTCCCTTAAACTTCCATAAGAGTAATTCTTTCTGTAATGCCTCAGTTTGAGGGTAATTTTTTTTAGCACTCCTCCCCTTATATATTTTTCGATAGCAACGCCACTGGTTGCTAATGTTCGTTTTCTTTACAAACCTTGCAAAATCCTTTCAGAAAGGTAAAAGCACCTTCGTCAAAGTTTCCGATTCAATGATTCTCAGTGTTTTCAGTAATATAAATTTCTGTTCGTTCAGTTTTCACTGTTATTTCATTTTAAGACACAATATACAGTTTAAGCATTTTTTAATTATTTATTTGCAAGATGTTCAAGAGAAGAGTTTGTTGCAGAATGAGCTCTCTTTTGGAAGTGAAATCATAGTAGATCAACCGTGAAATTTAGGGTATCATTTGAGCCGGCTGAATTTAAATTTTAAAATGCCAATAAATGATATGAATCGGGGTCAGTCGCAAACACAAACATGCTCACAAGAATCGCACAAGACTGAAATTTATCATGATGGATTCGGATTTTTGGTCAAGTTTGTCGTTAAATTTTTATTGCAGAAACATCGATTTCTGCCTCAACTAACTAGACCTTCCCCCACTGGGTAGGAAAGCTACAAAATATTTGGGTCTTCATGTTTTGCGCTTGGAGTCCATAAGCTTATTTTCAAAATATTTGGAGTAACAGACTTCGGAGTAGAGCAAGTCTAGAAAACCTACTGGTAGCCTACCTACTGTACAAGATAATGCTACTACGAAGAGTTTGCTTTATAGCTGTTCAGATTAGCCTATATCAAAATAAGCTGATATGATATACAGACTCACTGTGCAAATCAAGCATGTTTAAGCTTTTTAAAAAATTTAAACACTCAAAAAATGACCACTAAAGGGTAGCCTGTACGCTACGCAACTGTTTAAAATATGTTCCGCTTTTTTAACTCCATTGTTGACGCAAAACTATGTGCAGTAACATCTGACATTTAAAAGAAATCAAAAATTACTAATAAACTTTATCCTCTTAACCGAGTCTTGTCTTCTGCATTTTCTACTAGACTACTTTATCCTCTGATTGACAAAGCCTTTGATAAGGGGCTGTTAATAAAAGACGGTAATGGAAATCTTTTTTTTTTGCAATTTTATGAAGACGACTTTTGTGGGCAGCCCCTAAGTTGTTCCTACCAGTTTCGTATACTTGTATAGACTTTAAGCCACTGACCTTTTGTTTGTTTATCATTTGTAGCATTTGTAGTAGCATTTGTAGATTTTAAAAAAGCCTTCGATAAAGTTCGTCACGAACAGCTTTTTGAGATGCTGAACAACATTAACGTTGATCACAAGGACCTGCGCATAATTAAGAATGTGTATTACCAACAACAAGCTGCAGTTCGCCTACCTGAAGGTCTGTCTAGATATTTTGAAATTCAACGTGGGGTCAGACAAGGCTGTGTGATGTCACCAGATCTGTTTAACTTGTATAGTGAAATGATTCTCAGAGAAATAGAAGGTATTGATGAGGGAGTTTTAGTGAACGGCATCTCATTAAACAATATTCGCTATGCTGATGACACTGTGCTCATAGCGACATCCCCGGATGGTTTACAAACACTAATTAACAAAACTTCAGACATCAGTGCAAAAAAAATATGGAATTGAAATTAATGACAAAAAAACAAAATGCATGACTATCTCCAAACAAAGTCCTGAACCCCGCTTTGTACTTCACCAGGGAGGCAACACAATTGAACAGGTGTCTTCTTTCAACTATCTTGGTTCTCTCTTAACAGCGGACGCACGATGTAAGAAAGAGATACGAAGAAGAATAGGCCTAGCTAAAGACGCTTTTAATAGACTACGACCTATTCTATTGGATCGCAAGCTTTCTATTCTTCTGAAGGTGCGACTTCTCAAAGTGTTAGTGTGGTCTGTTCTCCAGTATGGTTGTGAAACATGGACTTTCAACACAGAAACTAGGCGTAACATTGAAGCAGCAGAAATGTGGTTTTACAGAAGAATGCTCAGGATTTCATATACTGATCACATCACAAATGCAGAAGTTTTGAACCAAGTACATCAAGATAAGGAACTATTGAACAACATAACTCAAAGGCAACTCAAATTTCTCGGTCACATTATCAGAAAGGAAGATTTCGAAAATCTCTGTCTAAGCGGCCGCCTTCTCGGGAAACGTGCTCGTGGCAGACAAAGAACAACATTTATATCCAATTTCAATACATCAATCAGCCAACCAAGAACACTTTGGGACACTGCGCGACAAAGGGAACACTGGAAAAATTTACGAACTGAGCATCTAGTTCATCAAAGGCCGCATCGGCTATGATACTGTTGATGATGATCCTGCATTGCGGGAAAGCGGACTTGAGCGCTATGCATCGGTGTACGCCTTCCGACGTACAGTACCTGACCCACGCTCCAGCCGACTGCAATGTCTGTTTCCGGTTGTCTACTCTGCTTATGACTTAAATTTGGTACTACCCATTACTCGAAATAGATCACTGGGTAGAGGCAATTATCGTAAAGTTTCTTGCCCAGAGAAACAACAGCAAGTGCGGGTGGCTGGAGTCAAACATGCAGGCTCTCGACTGCGAGCCCAACGCGCTCGGCCACTGCTGCCGACCTACTGTAGGGCCAGTTACAGAGATTGACAAAGTGAAGTTTTCGATTACTAAAGCGCTGTCTCTGAATTATTTCATCTACTGAGTGTCGCAATAGAGAGCAGTCCTGAAATGCGTAGCTCAAGTGCACACCCGTGAGTCAAGTCAGTGCAGCTTGATTTTACCATTTTTAGTAACTTAAGTCGACAGCTCCGACTAAGCTATCGGGAGACGTAACCGCTTTAGTTTGATTGGGAACATTGATACTTTGATTAATTTTTCTTTTTAGTTTTTATACTGACAATTCCGCATGCTTGCTGAGGGTTTGAACTGCTGATGTAGGCTCGGTTATCTGGATTGAGAGAGAGTCAAGTTTTCATTTTTTTTTTACGTTTAGGCAAGTTGCTTTTTTACACAGCTACGCTTAGTAGATTGTTACCGATGGGTCGTAGCCAGGGGCGCAGGAACGATTTTTGACTGGGCGGCAGGATTACCGTATGAAAAAAGGGCACTTTTGTTGCTGAAAGTCCAATTTTTTTTAAAGTTTTAGGTTAAGTTATAGCGATAATGCTCATCCATCAGCTGATTATCGAGTAATGATACAAGCAGGCGCGGATTTATGGGGGGGGCCCAGGGGGCCCGGGCCCCCCCGAAATTTTGGGAAAAATTGTATGTTTCTGCATCAAATGGTTTGATATGCTTCTAAACAGCTGATATTAGTCCCTCGGCATCACAATTGATGAAAATGGTTGTTTTAATGTCTATTTTCTAGCATATCGTATATGTCGTAGTATCATTGTTCATATCTGTTTAGCTTTTTCTTTCTTTTTAATTGATTTTCAAATTTTCTGGCCCCCCCCCCGAAAAAAACTCTTAGATTCGCGCCTGGATACAAGTGTCCGGTTTTCAAAGAACAACGGCACGTAAGGGCATCAGGCTACGCTATAATGTAACCTACTGTGATACAAAATTTTGTGTCGTGAATAGCCTACTATTTTGAGGCAAAAATGAAAGATTACAGTATAATTAGGCTAAAAGCGAATAGCAAAAAATTTTATATTGCAAAATGTGCAGTAGCTTACATGACCTTAAAAAGACACCATTGCCCCCATCCAAAAAAAAAATTAGGGCAGGGGGCATCCGTAGCCGGTCCTTTGGTCGACAGGACAGTTGGGTTACAGTTAGGGTTAGTTAGCCCTAACCCTAAAATGCATCGTTCTGTCGACCAAATGTCCTGTCGCCCTAACGTCCTGTCGACCAAATGTCTGTCGATATAAATGACCGGGTACCGGGGGCATCCAACCCCCTGCCCCCCGCTTTTGGCGCCCCTGGCCGACGTGGTTGTAGCCTAAAGTAGGCTACACTACAGCGACCCCATTGATGTATGAAATGATTTCAAATCCAGTCAGTTTCCAACCTCAGAGGTCGATAGATATTTTTCCTGCCAAAAAATGAAAAAAAAACAAGGTTTAGCCTATAGCCTACTAGGTTGGCCAAGGAAACGTGAACTGTTCAAAGTAAAAATTTTCTCTTTGTTTCACCAAAATATTCTTTTTCTTGGTTTAATTTCGGCAAAAAGGCAATTTTGTTTTTTAGCGAATTGCAAAGATTTATCAATTATTTAGGCATAGCCTATGAGAACTAGCCTACAAATAAATAAATAGCCTAACAATAACAAATAAACTAACAAATAAAATAACTAACAAATGAATAGCCTACAAATTAATAAATAAACAAACAAATAGCCTACAAAAGTATTTAATACGGTTGGCTATAATTCTTGTAGAGCACACCATTTTCTATAAAACTATAGGCTACCTAAGCCTACTGAGTGATAACCCGGGGCGCCGGAACGACTTTTGACTTGGGGGGAGGCAGGATTATAAAAAAAGAGCACTTTTATTGCTGAAAGGCCATTTTTTTAAGTTTTAAGACGAGATATAGCAATAATGCTCATCTATCAGCTCATTATAGAGTAAGGATACAAGTGTCCGGTATACAAAGAACAATGGCACGGAAGGGCATCAAACCATGATATAGGCTAATAATGTAACCTACTGTGATACAGAATATTGTGTCGTGAATATATTCTTTTAAGGCAAAAATGAAAGATTATAATTAGGCTAAAAGCGAATAGCCTACCGGTAGCAGAAATTGTTAGGCTATATTGCAAAATATGCAGTAGCTTACATGACCTTAAAAGGGCACCATTGCCCCCATCCACAGAAAAAAAATTTTACTGTTAAAAAAAATACTACAGAAGCTCGATAATCAATAGCTAATAATATTGAATCATGCACGATTTACTGCTTTCCAAACTCCCGACTGGGTGCCTATAACTAGGGGCCCACTCATATTTCGTTCGTGCGGGTTTTTCGGCTTGTAACTTTACAATTATTTTTTTCCATTTTTGTAATTTTTTTTCTCTCGCTTAACCACATTTCGTTCATCTCGCCGATATTGGACAAGCATAGTTGGGAGTTAAGGGAGTGAAATTTTTTTATGTCTAAAACAGACTAACAAAATGATGCAATATTTCGAAGGAAACACTGCTCACTCAAATAGCCCAGTTAGTTAATAATATAATTAAATTGATAAATTCAATGTGAATCGAGATAGTTTATGAAGTGGAAATGTTGGGTGGGGACATTTAGGGTAAATTTTTCGAAGTTTTAGTCTGCTGAAAGGCTACAACACACTATAGGCTTTAGGCTACAAACTATCAAAAAATATAATATTGAAATCCTTCTAGGGTTGAAATTAATAAAATTTTGAAATAGTAGAGTAGGCTAACTTAAATTTTAAACTAAACTTCTACCCCAATTCAAGTTTAATTTGATGAATTTGGTACATACAAAATGACGTGCATCTTGATAAAAATATATAGGATATTGCTCCTAAAATTCCTAAAAAGTGACCAAAACAAGATTATGTTTGTCAAAAAGTTTCAGGGGGTCATCCCCTTCACACCCCCTTTTGTTTCATTTATTTGGACATTAAGTTTTGCCTTGTGGCATAGCTTATCAACTATTGTTTTTTATAAAATCTTAAAAGTTGTTTACTCTTTTCAAAAATGATGACTGTAAATTTTTCCCCACATTGAAATAGTTTGATTCCCTAACGTGTTATGGTTCTATTTTTAACAGAAATCACTAAACATAGCGGTGCACCAATGGATTTCGGGGCGGGAGGCCCGAGATGGTGCTCACGCGGCTCTGGTGAAAACGCTTACAAAAAATGACACAGTGAAAGGAATGTAGAAATTTTAATACACCGTAGGCTGCTGATGGATTACCAACAGCATTGTTGATCAATATCTTCGTATTGTTAAGGAAACTATAGGCTAAGCTTATGCTACAATCAAATCAAGTTTAAGTTAATAAAATTTTAAGAAAGAGGTGAAACTGTTTTGTCGTTACAGCAGTGCAACAGTAATTAAAAATTTAAAAATTAAAAAAAGAAAGAAAAAAAGTAAGCTTAAAGTTTTGGTTCAAAAAACAAATGATCAAAGCTCGGGGCTCGGGCTATTCAAAGTAAAAACATTTTGAATTAGCCTAGTGTATTTTGTTTCATTTCGGAACAATATACATCATCTTGATCTAGCTTTGAATTAATTTTTCTTTTTGGAAAGAATTTAGTTCGTACCAATAAAAGATCTTTTCGAGCAGATCTAATTAGGACTAACAAACCTACCGTAAAACACTCGTAATATGTTCGTCAAAATCCTATTTTCCTCAATTAAAAGGCAACATCGCGGTTGGGTTTTAATCTAACTTGTCACCGGGCAGCTTGTTTAATATGTAGCTTTTTCTTTTGGTAAATTGCTTAAAGTGTGATTGATGAGCGCAGATGACAGTCAATGCTCTGTTTGTTTTTTTAACGATTTGATGCCAACGGTCTCCAGAGATTTCGTTGGTTTTTACACTCTTTAATTTTAGCTCAGTAAAGCAAGAACCCTGATTGCAAAACATAAAGATTTATACCTTTTTGATTCAAGCAAATGGCAAGCTCAGTAAAGCAGGCCTAATAATCCTCTAATCCTTCCTTGCAAGCTTTCAAGTGACTTCCACTATTTAGTATTAACCAGTGTTGTACGCGTCAATGAAATAAATTGACGGCGTCAGCGCTAATTTCTAGCGCTATTTTAGCCAGGGTCTCACAAAACGGAAATATTGCAACCAAGTTTAGGCGAACAATGGCTACAAATAAAGAGCAAGATTTATGTTTTGAGACTGTATTGTAATTAGCTGCTCAGCTTATTAGTTATTTACTTGTAGAAACACAAGCATTTCAAAACGTTTGTCTGACAATCTGTTGCGTTTGGGACGCATAATGTCCTTTCCAAGTGAAAACATGCGTTCCACACTCCACAGTAGCGCTGAATGGTATTGGTGTGTTGTAATTCAAGAACAGGTCTTGAAAACGTTTACTCGGAAAGGGATCACTGTTCCAAGCGTGCTGTGATGGTTTAGCATATTTAAATCTTTTAACGAGGTCCACTGCACCAACATCGCTGTTTTCAAGGGTACAGAGCTCTTGAAATAATGTATCTTCAACCTCCGCGATGACATTCATTGATTTTCCTCTTTCTCTCTTTGATCCCTCGTTCTCGATACTGCTCACGATATGAGTGATCACCATTTGGCAAACTTCTTCCGCTTGTATATTCCAGGGAGCCATTCCAACCAACGCGAAAGTCGGTAACTCGGATGAGTCGCAATGGCCAGAATACATCGTGAAACTCTGATTGTGAAACGAGATTTTCCATGAAAACAAAAAATGATGCATAGCGCTTGACGCTTAAAATCGGCCAAATAGTTGACGGCTCTATCACTTCCGTCAACTAAAAAATAAATTAACGGCGCTAGACTCAGCGTCAACAAAAAGTTGACGCCGTCAAATTGACGGCGTCAACGTACAACACTGGTATTAACTATCAAAGTATTTTTCTATTATTTTTACTAAATAAAGTAGGCTACTGTAAGTGAACATTTTTAAGCGATTTGCTTCAAGAGTAGGTTTAGAGTTTAAGCTATCAATGTTTATGTGATGAATATAACGTGGAATGATTTTTGAGTCAATAGCAGTAAGCTAGTAACGGTACTTTTCTTTTTGACATAAACTGCAATAAAAAAATCAAAGTTGTTCCTAAAAAATACAAATCATTTCTGGTAGGCTAATGAAATTGCGTTCTTTTTTTGTTTTTCATTTGCGTTAGCACAGTATTTTCTATCTCTTTGTTCTTTCTATTGCCTCTTTTGCTGCATTCTTACTGTGTTATTTTTAAATGCTTAGTGTGTATTTTTGCTCTCGGATTAATATTTACCAGTATTCGTTGGACCAGTGCCGGTCTCTGGAGTGTGCAAACCGTGCGATCGCACAGGGCCCGCAAATTAGGGGGCCGCAATTTACTTAGAAAATACATTAATTTTTGTCATTTCCAATGGAACAAATTTGACTTAATTCGCAAGTAGCCTAATTAGGCCTACCGGTGTCTTTAAACATAGGCGTAGGAGCTAGGGGTGCAGGGAATACAACCGCAACCCTCAAACTTTTCAATTAGTCGAAAATTTGGGAAAATTGGATAAAAGTTTGGGCAAGAACTTTCAGCATGTTTCAAAAATTTTATTACGATTGACCTTATTTTTGATTGTTTGCTCAAATAATTGTTATGTAAATGTCAAATAAAAAAAAGCAAACATTTTTGTAGAAATCACAAAACAGTATTGTGAACAAAATTGAATGATTTTTTATCATACGTCAACATAAATTATATACGAAGTTAACTTATTTATTATGACTAACACAGAAATTTTGTGTTTTTGATGTATCTTCATTCATGCTTATTATGGATATTTAGGCTATGTAACCAAGTAAAACTAAACCGATTTTCGTAAAACAAATTGGATCACTGTCATGGGAGCCCGCAAAGCATATTCCGCACAGGGCCTGCAATACCCTAAGACCGGCACTGATTGGACCTTCATCAGAGCAACTCGAGTTGAGACCCTTGGCCTGAACATGGTGGTTTTCAATTCAAATCATTATTCCATGTCTACGCTTCCCCTTGCTGAATAAGCAAGAACCAAATTTCCCTTCATTTCTTTGTTGTGTTAGCCATAATTCTGCGTTAAGGATCAATGCTTATTGATTTTTGTAAAATTATCTTTGCAAAGCCCGAGTCTCGTTTTCTTACGCGTGATAATATACATTTCGCGAAAAGCAATGATGGATTGACACAGTAGACTACAAGTCATCATTCTCACGGAAAAATCTAATTAAAATTTCATGAAAAAAATGATTGGATTTTTATAATTGCTATGATGAAGAATGCAAAACTTGACTTTGTTGAAGATTGGTGATTTAAAAAACGGTGAACTGTTGTAAACAAATAAACTGCTGGAAATATTTTTACCACTCAAAAACATCAATCACGACAAACAGATAGGCCTATATGGAAAAATCTGGAGAAAAAAATGCAGCCGCAGTAGCTTTTGCATAAAACATGAGTTGATCTTAATCGGTAAATAAAAGCTCCAGAGAATGTATCTGTATCTTATTTCAAACCCACTGCTTCCTTGAGCTGAAATAAATTTTCTACGCATCTTCTATTCGATTCATCATAACCTCGTTGTACCACGAGCTGTTCTTTGCATTGAAGCAGAAAAATCTGCAGCAATTGAACCAAAAATAACCAAAAACTTTGCACCCCACAGCCCGTTGTCGATAAAAAAATTTTAGAAAATCTTTCCCCCCAAAAAAAAATCGCCTATAATTCTCCACAGAAAATTTTCTCTTATAAAATCACCGTTATGGCAACAAGTTTTCATGACAATGCATCTACATTTTACATTATTGAATATTGTAATATGGTGGAATTACAAAAACATGTAAAATTGTCTGTAATAGCATAACGGACCGATAAAAGATGCGTTTAAACTTCTATGAACTTGTGTTATACTTAGAGGAATAAAAATACATCGAAATAAACTTTTTCTTGAAAAGCATTGGACGCAACTCAGAGGACAAAGTTCAACTCACCATACAATACACCGTGTGGTCGCAATGGTATTTATGATAAACTTTTATTATTTTTAATGAACGTGTTTTAACTGTTATTTTTAGTATTAGGCTAATTTCACGAGTAGCCTACTCTATAGCGGTATTTTTCCATGCTTTATGTCAGCTATGGTCTAACAACGTATGATCACTTTCATGGGGAAGATGTTACATTGGTGCGTTGTCTGCAGGTCTGAAACAAAAAATTTTGTCCTGTGTTGGAGCAGGGCCGTTTTTATAATATTTTAGGCTCGGTACCAATGATATTTTCGGGAACTAAATCAAGACCCATCTAACAAAGGCACACTATTTCCCCGAGACCAAAACTACCTCTACACCCATCGGTCAACGCTACTGTGTAGGGGTGATAAACTGTGTTCTGTTTATTCTAAAGTCTAAACTGAATTGTATAGTCTTACGACCAACAAAAATATTTTCAGTCTATGACAAGCAGTGGCAGATTCTGAGGAGAAGCGATTAGGGTGCTTGCTCCCTTAAAACACAGAAAATTAACTTTATTCACGATGTAATTGCAAGGTCTGAGTAATATAAACCAACACATTATTGTGTTTTGTTGAAATCCCCTCCTCCCCCTTCCTTTAAGTTACTTGCTGGATCTGCACCACGGCCCTGAATTGATAAGCGGCTGTGACGCTGAAAACAGAAGTTATAAACAACACAAAGTTGACAAGTTTAAAATTATACAGTATAGGGAACACCGATAAATTTATCACCATTCTTCTATATACAGTTTTCCACATTTTTATTGACAGCCCACACTGTGGAATTCTAGGCAGACCTACAATTCTATTTCTACACCACGTAGGCTTGCCTAGAACGGTCTCACTTGTTGCATTTTAAAATGATGTGGCAAAACAAGAGCACGTAGCTTATAACAAGATGCTGGTGCAGACCAGGGATAGGCTCAGGGCCGGATTTAGCCGATGGGGGGCCCGGGGCACTTTTAGATCGGGGGGCCCCCGTGCAAAAATTTTTTTCAAGCCTACGGCGCGAAAAACCGTCTCTACGTTTACAGTAGCATCAGTCCAGTACTGCACAGCATTTTACAGAAACTTTAAAGGCCAAAAGGAAAAAAATAACACAAAATCACATTTTTTTCCACATAGGGGGGCCCTTCAAAAGTCGGGGGGCCCGGGGCAACTGCCCCCTCTGCCCCCCCTAAATCCGGGCCTGGATAGGCTACTGACTATCATAAACTCAGAAAAACATTGGTAAATTTGTCACAGCAACAAGCAACCCCCGTATTACGATAAAAATAATACTGAAATATCATATTAGTTTCCCATATTATGCCATACCAGCGGAAAGCAATAAAATCTCTTTCACTGCTTTTTTGTTTTTAGCAAAACAATCCAGCTGTTGCATACATCAAGCCTATAGTACCATCTTAGTACGTCATTGCTTATTAATGAATTGTCATTTATAATGCAGTTCGATCTTTCGAGTCACCTGTTTAGTCAAAATCTATTTTAATAACTTACGTTTAATTTGCCAGGGTAGCCATGCAGGGGCTCTATCCACTTTTAGAATTCGAGGGGGGGGGGGGGTGATTTTATCATTTTAACTTATGGGGGGCTATGACCCCAGACCCCCCATTGCAGCATCAGCTTCATTGATCATCAACGTGCACAGAGTGTCCAAATCGTTTCAAAAAGTATGTTTTGGAAAGAGCATTTTGGGGTAAGCAAACTAAGTTAAAACTCCACAGTGTAAACGCCTGGCTCGTAGTTCAGGATTGTTAAATCAAAAATTCAAAAAAGTGATAACAGCCAAAATATTTTTTTCAAAATTTGATCAATACAATATCACAAAACCTTTTCTAAGCCAAATGAGTAACAACAGCCGAATAATAACAGCCAAAATATTTTTTTCAAAATTCGACCAATAAAATATCACAAAGCCTTTTCAAAGCCAAATGAGTGGGGGGTGGGGTGATTTTGCATCGATCACCTCCCACCCCCCACCCCTTGGATGGAGCCCATGTAGCCATGTTCTCCAATTATGAGATTACGTGCAATATTTTTATATTTATTGAAAATTTAGTGAAAGATGGTTGTTTAGTTAAATGAGTACACCTCTAACACGTCAGATAAAGGCACTGAGCAACAGTTTAATTAAAAGCTGTTTCCCGAAGATTATAATAGAGAGGAGGCTACGTGATGTCTCTTTCCAAGCTCAACCAGAGAGCGAAAAAAGGGAACGACTACTACTGTACTAAAAAGAGAAAGGGAATGCAAGACGCGAAAAGATATCGCTGAAAGAAAGTGTTGCCACGTCAGGTACTACGCTGAAAAAAAGTAAGATGCTGAATGTGGAGAATACGAAGATGCCAAACGAGAGTAGAAGAAGTGACTCTTTGATGAAAATGTGCATTGAAGGTTTGTCAGATTTTCACATCAGCCGCAATTTAATTCAAAGCTTAGCTGCAACAAGGACAGCTTTTATTCAACAGCACTGAAGATAAAAATAATTCAGGTTAAAAACGTTTGCTGAGCATGAGTTTAATAGTTGGTACACAGTCCCCGTTTATTAAGACCACGGTCTACTGTTAATAGGCCCATCCGCTTATTAAACCCATTTTAGTCCGATCCGGAGTTACTGAATGTATAGGATTGGCAGAGAATCGTCCCCCGCTTAATAGGCCCACCCGCTTAGTAAACCCAAAATCTCCCGGTCCCGAGCTGGGCTTAATAAGCGGGGACTAATCTTCATTTTGGACCCAGTATTTTTTTTGATCAACTTCACCGAATCATTATTCTACGTTAAACAAACAATAAGATACGACTTTGTGCTTGAGATAAGTTGTAAAGAAACGTCAGGGATAAGAAAGTCAGAAAACTTGCAAACGGATTTTTTCCGTCTGATTTGTATTTATATGACGTTTTTGAAACGCGTATTTCATTTGAACTTTACAATTTGCTTTATTAAAATCAAATCTAAAGATGACGCATGTTCTTCACGCTACATTATAATTGCGAACTTGTAAAATTGAAACATAACGCTACATCAGTTACAGCCAAATTTTTACTTCATTTATTTCTTTGTTGAAATCCTTTCACATTTTATTTCAATTGATTAGTTTCTGTGTTGTTTTTCGGCAGTCGAGTGTAGCATGAACTCAGCGATAGACACGTGTTTTGCCCATGAGGCTGGGCTCATCAGTACCGCACCACTAGTTTCAAACAAACCAACCGAAATCATGACAGGTTAGTGAGATATCTTACCACCATCGTTCTGCTCAAGTCATACGCTTTCATTTGGTTAATAATTTGGTTAGATAAGTCCGAAATGCAATAAGAGGTGAATGAGGTTGTGAGGAATCGAGAGCTGTGCAGGGAGAAGACATGCAGAGTGACCGAGACTTGAAATTGCCTGTGAACGGATGATGATGACGTAATAAGAAAATAATGTAGTGCCCTATGTAGTGCCCTACCGACAGTCAACGAGGGAAGAAAACAGTCGGAAGCAAATCACGATTAACTACAGTAAACTGACAAAGCATTCAATAAACCATATCAGTGAACTCATTTAGCGAGTTTAGGACGGAAGGTAGAACCGAATAATTGAATAAAAGTTTTTTAAAAAACACAGAAATGTAACTTGGAAGTGTAAAACAGAAGATCAAATGATCAATTGAGAAACGTAGGCTATATGAGAAGTCAATATCTGCACCAGAAACGAAGGCAGTCTTAAAGCAGGTTGAAAACTTAATCATATTGAAAAGGCGTATAGTCTTACAGTAATTTAAAAATTGTTTGAAGTTTAAACTTCTGTGTTCATTTTCCAATTTGAAGTTTTGAAAAATGTAAGTAGCATATTTATATTTAGAATGTAGGTTCCCTTCAGCTTTTCTTTAGTATTAATATTATCAATTTTAAACAAGTTTGGATTCACTAACAATCCAATCCGATGCCATAGATTTCAGAGAGGTTCACTGATTATTGTGTTTGTATAAACCTTTTGGAACGAGTATCGAGTGAATACTGGAGAGTAGGCCTATAGTCTTTAGTCTATTTGTTTCAGACAAGCAGACCTTCTGGTCTTTTTGGTGGGTGGGTGGGTCTATTCGACATGCGATTATTTTTAGATATGATTGGAGAAGTTGTGTTGCCCCAAAGGTGTGTTTCCTGTTTTTGTTGAATATAGCCTGCTTTGTGAATATTCAGTTTTAAAGCGAAAACATTTAAAACAGATAAAAGAAAGATCTTTTAAACCGTACGGCTTAAAAATCTAAAACTGGACAGGATGAAAGTGGTTCAGAATTTCTGCAGCAGATGCAACGTGTACAAAAATAGCCTACTGTAAGAATAATGTTTCTCCCATTCCTACAATGTTTGTATTGAAACACTCCTATGTTATCACTGATCAAAAATGTCAAACAAAAAGTCAATCTGCCAAAAAGAAAGAATCTATTGGTAATCATGTTCCATATTTTGGTTTCAGGATAGCGAGACTTAGCGTCATTTTAAGTGCACACTCCCTTTGTTTATAAAATAACATTAAATACATTAAATATACACATGTGATGGGAAGATGATGTCAACATTCCGGAAAGAACAATCCATCATAATACTGATCGCTTTGTCCCTCTGCGGTAGGTGATAGGCCAGTGCTTTTCGGATATGCTATTGTAGAAAAGAAAGTTAAGCCGTTTAAAAGAATTTG
Source organism: Aplidium turbinatum (assembly GCF_918807975.1). NCBI lineage: Eukaryota > Metazoa > Chordata > Ascidiacea > Aplousobranchia > Polyclinidae > Aplidium > Aplidium turbinatum. The sequence goes on along the minus strand of NC_137484.1, from coordinate 18,031,752 downwards.
GAAAGATTTTGAAGTTATCGCAAAATGTTACTTTAAGATTTTTTTTTAGTGTGATAAAGCGATTTTTAAGTTTCTATAAAAACTTTTAAGTTTTTAAAACACTTTTGTATGTAAATTTACCGTACTCGACGCAAACTGGAATTGCATTGTATTTGCTATCGACATTTGTCATAGTAACCAGCATCTAGAGACGCCAAAACACGATTAAATAGTATACTATACGTAGAAGCCATTAGTTTAATTTTTATTGTTTGTATCTCTGAATATTCTTTGTTTTTGCATTTTACCAGACGAACAAAGGAAACTTCTTGCAAGGCTTTGGTTAGCCGTACGAATGGAATAACCAATCTCTTTTTTTAACTTCAAATTTAGAACGTCGTGGAAGCGATGCGCTTTCAACAAATTTAATACTTAGCAAACTCTGCATTTGTTTAAATTTTTAAAATTACAACATTTCAGTTTTAGAAGTTAGTTTACCAGCACGTAAAACTGGGACAGTTTGCAATTTTGCTCAGATACGATGCCCAAGATAAAAAAAATTTTCAATTCTAACCGATGTAATGGCTTTTCAAAGTTAAGTAAATTAAGAAAAGGTGTTCAAATTGAAAATACACAAAAAATATTCCAAATATTGGCTTGAGCAAGTTGGTTTTAACACTATTACAGCCACATGATTTATTCATGCTGTAATCTTTTATACCCAACGGGAAGACTTGGGCTATCATAGACGTTACTCCTTCTTTACTGTAAAATAAACTAGAGTTTGCTTCAGTGTCAATGTTTTATGATTCATTTAGTGTTTGGTTGGATTTTCCCTTACATCTCGAATGAAAAGTAAGTAAAAATGCACATAAAAAATGTAACCCTAATATCTTTATCACAAAGATCTCATAGCAAGTAATGTGTTGACTCGATGTAAAATGGGATTTTGAGAGCAGTGATAGCAATATTAAAAAATTATTCCACCCTTTTTGACATTTTTTGCACATTTACAACGTTCACAAAAACACTTCGGATTCTATTAATTGTAAAGTGATCGAAAAATTCATGTTTTAGCAAATGCCTTTCTTTTACCTAGAGAAAATTGCCAGGTGAAAAGTATCACAACAAATTGTATAAATTACTCGCAAAGATTTTGCAGAAATGTATTCAACCTGTAAAGTAGTGTTTTTCTTCTTTAGGCTTTTACCTCAGTTAGGTTCACTGGCTTTGAATAGCAGCAGGCTATGGAAAATAATCTTCGTTTCTATGACTAGTTGCAACGTTCATCTGATGAAAGTGAAAGTAAAAGCAACAATAAACAAGTTGATATATTGCTTTACTGACGTTTCGCGCACCATGACAACGCGCATCCTCAGAGCGAATAAAATACAAAATAAAATTTACAAAGTTATGTACTGCAATGCGGTTGAAGGCAAGAAAAAATGAAACACACGTTATTTTAAAGGTTGGCCAAAGATGTGTGAGCGGTTACTTTCCACGTTAAATTACGTAAAAACTTTCAATATTAAACATAAATTCGAAGCAGTGGAGACCAAGAGAAATTCAAAACGAAATTAAATTTATGTTTAATGTTTTATGTTTAAAATAATTTTGTCGGTCAAGGATTTTTCAATTCTATAAGTCATAAAACAATGTGGTAGTAGTAATTTACTCAGTTTAAAATTATTGTACCTTTATAAAGCCTATCTTGCGCCTTAAATTTCTTCACATCTATACGTCTGTAGCCTGCAATCCAAACAGAGAAAAGTGCCAGTAGATAAACTTGATGGCCTTGTTTATTTGTTCAACGCACCACAACGCTAGAAACAAACTGCCATTATCGATCATCTAAAATACGGCAGTCAGTTTTAATTATAGCATGATAGTCAGCGTTGTAACAAGATTAGGAAATTTGTTAAGTTTCGCTATCCTTTTGCAAAACCTTCAATCAAAGAGGGTTTCATTTTCTCGTGGGACAATGAAAAACACGTTCAAGGCTTACACGCAACAGGTGGCTTCCAACAAAATGTGAAGATGATCAGATTAACATAGATCGGTGGAAGGGTGTTTAGCTCAATAAATAGGCATCGATGTCGAGAAAGATCGATTGATAGTGTGTAGAAAAGTTTATCGGAATCATTTCAAACCACATTACAGTAACGAACTCTTCATAACACAGAAACACAATTTAATCATACGAAACGAGTCAAGGAAAATTGTAAGCATGCGCATCTTTCATATACGAGTCAAAAAAAGCTAGATTGAAAAGGCTTAATTCTTTTATTTTTGTACTTGGCACATACCGAAAGCCAAAATTTTTTTTTTATTAGACTCGCTAAAATTTGATTTTCTCAAATGTTGTTGCAGGTGCGAAAGTGCGTGAAGCCGCATCACAAGACTTCAACGACTCACGGGCGACGTTTCAACTTCCGCCACCTTCTCCGCCGAAAATTAGCGTTGCAGATGTAAACTCGGTTTCGTATGGAATCTGCACTCACGGCTGGATAACCATGGCAGCACAGACATGTGAGTCGCGATTCTTCAGAAGTCTCATCGAGGAACCTTATACAAGCAGCTGCCCGTAAGGATTAGCTTTTTGATTGATAGCCTATAATAATACTAATAATGACAATAGTCTTCTTTTTTATTGTCGCACTTGATTCCAAGCATTGACTGCCTCTCGCATGAAAAGTTTCCAAAATTCTCTGTTGTTTGATGTGTGTATTAAGCAGTGATGTACGCGGATACAAAAAATATTGACGCCGTCAGCGTAAACGCAAACGTTTGAAAAACCATACGCCGTATGCGTCAACGTAACTTGTAAAAAAAGTTGGCGGCGTCAGCGTTAGCGCATACACTAGCGTAAACTAATTTTGTTTGCTAGGTGCCAAACATTCACACGGTATAAACCACTCGAAACAAACAACTTTTATTTTGAATTTCCACGAAGATACACAAGCATCAGAAAGTGTTCATCTGACATTTTGCTGTGTTTTGGTTCCAATATGTCTTTGCCCATTTAAAACATTCTTTCAACTGCAGCGCTGGAAGGTATTGGCGTGTTGTAGCGAAAAAAATACATTAAAAAGTATGCGTTGACGCTATGCGCTAAAAAACGCGAAAACTTTACGGCGTAGCCTCAAGCGCAAACTATCCAAAAAAAATGTGGTCGCAAGCGTTAGCGTAAACAACAAGTCTACGCCGCAAGTATGCGGCGTAGAATTTGCAGCGTATACGTACATCTCTGGTATTAAGTAAAGTATATGTTGGTGTTAGTTTTGTCGGTTTGTTGGTTTAAGTAGGTTAATCTTTGATGACAATAATAATAATTACTATATATAATGGCAATACAGGTTTAATACTAATAATTTCAATTATTTAATAATACTAACAATACTAATAATATTTCTGATAATGACACTAAAAATACTAAGGGTACTGCTGATAATATCGATACTACTGTCTTATTATAAGAATATCAGCTGCTTGTTTTCCAAGTGAAAAGTTTCAGGCTCGTCATGCAGAGGCACAGCATAGTACATCGACATCCAGTTCTCTTCAGGTTGAAGAGGACATCATGGGATGTCGAAAACGTTCGAAATTTGTTTTAATGTAGTTTTTTTTTGTTTTCTGTAAATGCTGTAATAAATTTAAATATGTTAAATCTGATTAAGTTATTTGGCTTAGTATGCCTGTGGTTCAACAAGACAAACTCTCTACCAAAGCTCAATTATAAAAGTAAATAGAAAAAGACAACTCTTGCAATGTTTACCATTTGCATAATTTATCGGTTTACAATTCTGGACGTGTGATGATTTATTTAAAATATTTTGAATTTGTCAAAAAAATCTTCTGTAGACTTAAGGTTGGGTAAAAACAAGTCGGTGCAAATACTTGAACTACAGTACTGCACTATACACAGGAGTTTGTTTAAGACGATGCAAATGTGTATCAACTCGAAATGGAAATTCTGCTTTCCAAATGACACATTCAGTGCTGCCAAAACTCCAGGATTAGAAAGTGTGTCCTTAAACGTCTACTCAGAGTCAGCATACTGCAATGATGGAGCTTTATCACTGCCCAACTCAAAGTACAGTAGCTTAACTAGTTTTCATTTTGACTGTTAGGAAACTGTAAGGCGGGGTCTTCATTTTCATTAATGTTTAAAATGCAGTCTGAAGGCGAAATTATTTGATGAGCTTATGTATTATTAAATTGCGAACTGTAACTGAAAAGAAGTAAAACCACCTTTATTTGTTTTTCCAATGAATAAATAAAAGAAAATTAAAATTTTATAACAATATTTGTTACTTTAAAATTTTCGTACGGCCTACAGTCGTTTAAATCTGTATTTTAGAGATGCCAGTGGTATCCGCTAATTAACCCCACCTCGGAACCGGACGGTTTTGGTATTATTAAACCGGGAACGATTCTCTGCCTCCTATACGTTCAGTAATTTCGCACCGGACTAAATTGGGCTCAATAAGGAGGTGGGCCTATTAACCGTGGGTTTAATCAGCAGAGACTACTGTATTTTTTTTTCTTGGAGTAGAAGGTTTAAAACAAATTGTCTTGGAGAAGCCATTTTGTTTCAAGCAATACGCCTTGGTGTCATAGATGGAACTCATCAAAATGTTTTGTTTAGTCCATGTTTTGCATTGATTACCAACGTTTTTTAAAATGTGATGCGTCACGCAAATGATTAATGATTTTGCAAAAAGTTGACAAGTTTGACGCATAAAAATTGAATAATAATTTTTTTCTTAGCTATCCCATAAACTACTGCTCTCCGGAATACACCAAAGAAGCTGCACGGTGTCTGCACGAATATCACAACTTATTTCGGAGAAACGAACGAGACGACGTTTTATGCGAAGAGTTCTTGAAAGCCAGAGAGTGCTGGTACAACATCCAAGATGATTTATGTGAATATGAAGCCATGCTTAAAGTACTCATGGACGCAATGAGGCAGTTATACAGGTGAGGTCATTGAGATATATACCAAAATGTGTTAAACCGGTGTCTAGCGATATGTATCGATTAGAGTTAGACAGTGTTTTTGGGGTCTGCCTAATCAACACCTTCTCAAAAACATGTATAACTATGCAGCCAAGTGTGACACTTCATCATGGTGTGGACTGTGGAGAGCCTTAGTCGGCTATAACGCTCGAAAAAGGCACAGGTCAAAAACGCTCAAGAACACGCGGCTATGTCTTTAGCAGGATATTTAAAGGCATGAAGGTGGAAACAAAGACTGCCTTGATTTTATTTCGAAGTGATTTCTTTGCAAAATAAATCATTTCAATGAAACATCTTAGCTGCAGTTACCGTACAGTGGTCACTATTACCGTGGTCGTGAAGTTTATAGATAATTTTCAACCTGGAATAGGCGATAGCAATGTTCTACAGCACGTTCTAATTTGCGTTTCCATTTAGGTGTTGGAATCCATTTTGCGTATGGCCAAAAATTGGTGAACGTGCATCATTTTCTGGAAAACTACCCATAGATCGGAGTTCTGTTCCAGATGGATACAAAGATACTCGACAGGGGATTCCAAAGGATTGTCGAACAAACGCAGCTTCTACTATTCTGCTCATGTCTGATGAAGCTATGCAGAGTTCGTCAGACATGTACATGTCAAATGATGGCACAACGCGGAAGCAGAAAGACCTAAAATCAAATTTACGTTTAAATGTCAAAAAACAGTTAAAGTTGCCCTCCAGAAAGAGCTCTGAAAAACCGGACGCGCAAGGCGCTTCTGCACCTGGGAAGGCACCGCGCCATTTTCATTCTTCTCGCATGCGAAACTGTGTCCTACTTTTGGCTACGTTTCTTGTGAGATTGTTCTAGAAAGCAATTGTTACATCGCTTTTTTTCTTCAAGACTACTGCCGTAGAATTTGCTTAATAAACCAACAGGTAATTAATCCAGCCGTGCATAAAGTACAATTCGTTTTGAGGATTACATTTTGGATCAGGAAAGCGCAGGTTCAAAAATCTCAATGACGCTTTGTGAACCGGTATTTTTTTGGTCGAAACGATACGAAATACGTCACAAAAACAGATTGAAGCCAAACAAAGACAAAGAATGTGTCAAAACACAACCAAGCATTTTGAAATAGTTTTGTTTCCAACTGTTCGACTATTTATTCCACTTTCATATGTTTGGTCCAAGATCATTAATCACATGTTGAATTGGAGAGAGCAGCAGGCAGTACCGTTGGCAGAGAGTCCAGGGGGTACTTTTGGACCGGGATGATATTAGGGGCCCGTAACTTTTTTAAAGGGGCCCCGAAGCTTGAAGAAACCACCGCGTATTCGTTGGATATTCGTTGCGTTTTTCTTCAGAGTGTCTTTATTTGGTCTGCTGAAGATCTCATTTGTACCGGGCTACAATTACCCTCTCAATGGCCGTGACTAAGAATGCAAACTGTCCTGCCGTTTGGCCCCTTGATCTGGCCAAACAAGATTCAATTGCATTTTTTTTATACTGTAAAAACCTAAATGAGCGATCACAGAGTGGGGTTAGTTCTCGTTGTTTGTATTTTTCATCTTTTACGTTGGTCTTGATTATGCTGGACTGACTAATTTACCTATGTATGCACATAACATTCATTTTGGTGTTTTTTCGCTCATTTTTGCATTGACGGGCATAAAATTTGTTGCTTATTATTAAACCCAAAATCGCTTGGAACAGAAAAGGGGTTTATGAACCATCCACGTCAACGTTTATGTAAACGTGGTAACTAAGTCTATCCAACACCATGCGTTTTTAACCCTTGTGATTGGGTGCTTTTCAATAAAGACGAACTGAAACTTGTTTTGTAACTTATCGGCAAGCTAGTCCAGGGGCCACATATTATGCTCTTCGTACGAACACGAATATTCGTTATTCGTAAACAGTTCGTGTTTAAATATTTTCTTCGGAGAGCTTTGTGCGACTATTTTGAAACACAAAGATTCTAAATTCAACGAAATGTTTTACAAACAGTCAAAGTTTCTCGAAAATAATTGCACAAATAAAAAAAAATTTCAAATGTTTTTGACATAAAAAAATTTTCGTTTTCGTCTTCGTAAGTTTTGTTCGTGTGTTTGAAGCGCAAAAGTTTGCTTACGAATGAAAAACGTCATTACTAACAAGTAATTATGACAATACATTTAAAACAATGATTACTATTAGTAATAAATAGCCTACTCAAGAACAAGCATGTTTTCTAAAATTTTACTAAACGTATTGGATAAATTTGCAGTTGTTTTTCAGCCAACCCAGTAATCAAACAAGTTATAGTGGTTTTAAACACCAAAAATGTTCCAAAGACGGTTTTGCCGAAGAAATAAATGTAGTAGTCTACACTGGTTAGTCTTGTTACTCAAAATTATGAGTTTTTAACTTTTAATTTATAACATCGTAATATCTTTCACCACAAAAACACAGAGTAAAAAATACCATTGCAAATATGTTTTTCTACTTTGGTACCCTAAACACTGCAATGAAGTTAAGTAGGCATGCTTGGACCTAGCTTAACTTTACGTGTAAAAAATCTTTGTGAAAGTCGCGAATGGCCTTGACCATTTGCGAAAATCCACGAAAAATTTTACTTTTCTACGAAGATTCTTGAAAAATTATGACGTACAAAAGAGTCTTTGTACGAACAAAAATATGTTCCTACGAACAAATCAATTTTCAAACAAACAAAATATCTTCGTACGAACAAATCAATTTTCAAACAAACAAAAATATCTTCGTACGAACAAAACGATTTTTCATGAACAAAACAAAATATTCGTACAAAGAAAAATATCTTCGTACAAATATTGGTAAGTTTTGTTTGTTGCAAAGACCATAGATACCAAATTGCCGAATCATAAATATTCGTGTTCGTACGAAGAGCGTAATATGTGGCCCCAGACACATTATGTTTAACAAAATTTCTTGATTTCAATCTAGATGAGGGATTTCGTTGCTTTGAGATTCCATTGTCGGGTTATGTTTTTATTAAAGTGAAGGCGGGAAACATTTTTGTGAAGATGAACAACTTGAAAGTTTGTTATCTGATGCACTTCACTACGCTTCGATGCGGCTTTACCGTTGGAGTTCTTTGTGTTTGCAAAACCCATGCCAGATATTAATGCTGGCTAGAATAGAAACAAAACGGGAGCAGGACATTATACCGCTCCGCTTCTTCAGTTCAGTTGGTTGAGCGCTCCACTTTGTGCACGAAGAAACCTCAAGATCAAGCAGCGCTGGTTCGGGTCTCCGGGTATGCGCTTGACCAACGCATTTTAAGGTCCGCTTTTAACGGAATATTGTGGATGGAATAATTCTCAGACAACAACACTCCAACTGCAACAAGTGGAAACTACTCTCTGTTAAACTTTATAACGGGGTGGGTGAGTAGTTTAAAACCTCTACAAGTATGTGGGACTGCCAGAAATAATCTATCAGAGGCTCTCTCGGTTAGAGAATAAAAATTTAAACAAACAAACATTCTGACTTAGAGCATTATTTTCTTACAAAACATCTGGCTTAATCTTTACCGCAAGGAGCCGCCAAAGAACAGATCAAATAAGAGAGCAAGTTTTGAGTGCTAAAGCGCGAGCAAGCCCGCGAGCATTGAAATCGTTTATTTGTTTAAGCGTGGTAACGAGCTAACGGCTGATGCTTTGCCATTAAAAAAGTTGTTTAGTAACAGTTTTATCTCAATGTTTTTGACATAGTCTAGTCTCATGTTGATGGTGAAAAAGTGAGAAAGATTGAAAGAACAAGCTAAAGGAAACATATCAAATGTTTTCCAGTCCTGGAAGTTCAAGTAGAGCTGTAAGTTTTCATTTTAGTCTACTTGACAGATATAACTTGTCATGAGTCAGCTATGTACGTGACATAACAAATGCGCAATGCTACCTTAACAGTTTACTCTACGATTGTGTTAGACTTTACAAAACTACTCACATGATGTCGACAAGGCATAAACATTATTATTAAAAAGGATTTGTTCAAAGTATTCTTTGACTCTCAAGGTGTTTGATAACGAGAAATAATTTGTCGTCATTGATAAACATAAAGCATGTACTTGTTTTGGTGCCCTTTTAACAGTTTTAACAGTTTATACTTGATTTCTGCCACCTCCTATCATCTACAATATAATGAATGATGCTGTTCACTTAACATGTACTTTTAATAACATCATTTTCGTCGTCAATATTGGTAGTAGTGGAAAACTTTTTTTATTGCAATGCAGCTTGCTAAATCCTTTCTTTAAAAATTTAAGAAAAACATCGCATTTTAACTTAAAACTTGTGGTTTAACTTTGGTCATAGGTGTTCAGATAAATTAACAAAAACTATATTTTAAAAAGCTCCAATCTAAAAGAAATTTTATTTGTGATATTCAATTTATCAGGCCACAGAAAACTGTCAGGCCAGGAGTTGCCCAATAGTAGGCTCAAAACTATATTCGTCGGGAAACCCTTGCGTTTACAAACCGGTGAAGAATTTGGTTTTGTAACCGGCAACACTGTATAATGCAAATGCTTGTTTTCAGTCAGTGTAAAAGCCATAAAGCAATGTACAATCTTGACAAATTAAGTAATTTGTTTCGTAACGCTTTCAATAGCCAACATCTATGTTTTTCCATAAGTGATAACAAAATAACAACTCGCTTTGTAGGATAATATATTTAACCGTAGGGCTACTTTTGGTTGTTGGCATTTTCCTTAAAAAAGAAACAGTTCACTGGCAAACGCAATGATATGTTTTTACTTTACTGGTGTGTACCCGGAGGCAGCATATCACGGATAACATGTGTTCAGTGCTAAGCCGTCTTAATTATCTCTATGAGTAAACAACGCTTTTCAAATATGTCAGTTTTTACACAAAAAATAAATTTTACTGCCGATACTGTAGTAGCTGCATAAGAACTTTGGAGTTAAAAAACGATTAAAATTTTTCCCTATCATCCAAACGATACTAACCCTACGAGTTTTAGCATGAATCTGCTTCTGTTTGGATTAGTCGTACAAAAAGTCTGTTTATATGTGAAAGAAGGTAAACTGATTAGGCCTATAAAGACACAAAAAAGATGAACTCTGTTGAATTATTGTAAACAAGGTAAAGCCAGTGTTCTCACAAATTGAGTGCTAATGGGTTCATGGGTGTAAAGTTATTATTTATCCTCTGAAAAATGTTATTAACTCTTATCAATCTGGATTGCCGGCCGAATTAGATCTTCTATTTTTAGCAAATCTATGCACATGAGTGTCAAGTCGGAATTTTTTGTCCATCTCCGCTTGATCAACGACCAATGTGCTAGCTTGAGATTCATATGGGTTTCAGGCTTTACATAGTTTGCACTAGTGAGAAATGGATTTTGAAAGATCTTGTGTGAAAAAAAACTTGTTATAAGTTCAGTAGGCGAATTCTTGTTTTGTCGGTAAGCATGTTCAGTGTTTCGCATAGTAGACTATTGGTGCTGCTTCGCAAACGCCTTTGAAGGAAACATTTTTGGTCTATTAAAAATTTCTTGGCAAGAATTATTTTATGAAAGAGTTTGCTTAGCGGTTTACTCATACATACAGTACATCACATGTCATCAAAGTCAGCAGGGAACATTATCATAGAAATTAGAAGCACAAACTGAGTGACGTTTAGGTGCAAAGTTAGGTTGTACCACTATCACATAATTTTACGAAATGAACAATTATGTCGGCATAAGGGGAAAAACGACATAAAAGTATTGAAATCAAGATTGTGTTTTAAAGTAAATATTTAGACTTTGTACGCCCTTGAAAGTATTGTGTGGGTGCATCGGTTTCTACACGACACGATAGCATGAGTAGGCTGTTGCAATTATGCGGAGGTATTAAGTGTCCAATGTCGCCATCTCGTCATAAAAACGTAAATAATTGCGCAAAACAAAATAATAATTAGATATAACCACTCACTAAACACAACTGTTTAAATCGTTTTGTGAGTTTTTTTCATAAGTTCATTTTAACTTCTGCAACAGTTCAATAATAAAGTTAAGGTTTATTTATTGTCGCTGTGCAACTGTTATGGTCTTTTAGTGACAGAGCTCATTTTTAATTTTATATCATTGTTACGATGCCATCATATTATTACCCGACTTATCCTCACTGCGTTATGCAAGGAAAAACACAATCGGTGCCGTTTTCAAAGTCTTCGGTTTCACCAGATCTGAAATCGATTTTAGATTTACCAGCACCAGGAAGAAATGACGTCCCAAGACAGTTAAATCCGTCATTTTTACATTGTTACAGTTACATTTTTACATTTTACATTTTTACATTTTTATTTTTACGTTGAATCAATGTAAAAATGACGGATTTTACTGTCTGGAGTGTGATTGCAAATCGCCTTGCAAACGAACCAAAGCTGGCTTCATTGTTTAATCTTCCTATGTCTACGTTTCTTTTACGTCGTTCTAATGAGCCAAGTCATTGGTGCCCAAAGCATGTAAATCTTTTATCCAGCTTGCAACAGTGGCTCTTTTTAGATTCATGTACTGCGTCTTTTTAAGTTAGGCCTACATGCCTTGAATTAATTTCAAAAAGAGACAGTTTTGCCAATTGAAAAGAAAAATTGCAAGTAGAACTGGGGAAATGAAATGGTGGCCTACTGATCACTTGCTGCTAGTGTGCGTTTGCTTGGTTTTTGGATTACACACTTTCAGATGTAGAACTCTAAAACGTCATCCTGGTCATGCTGTATAAGATTTGGACCTTTGACATAACTTCGATTTGTCCAGTCGGTGTGCTTCTTCTTCAAGGCGGTAAAAAAACGTTCGTGACCTTAAACTTATAAAATTATTTTGCAAAATAATCCAGCAGTGGGGCTAGTAAAGAATTCACAAAAATATTGGAAAGTTAAATATCTTAGCTTCTCTTCATATCTTGACTCCTCTTCATATCTTGACTCCTCTTCACATCTTGACTCCTCCTCACCTGGCACATTGTGCTTTCTTGATCTTCTTCCGTTGGCTGCGTGACAAATGTTTGCTCCCTATAGTCCATGCTTGTGGTTGCAGTTGCACTAATATTGCAAGTTCTTTTGAATCCATTAGGTGCCCGTGAAGAGGAAGTTTTCTATGGCGGACGTTGCTCCATCGTAACTCCCGGGACTTAAAGCGTCCAACTGTTCTCACCGCTCTTTTGTTTGTACAATGAGTCAAAACCCATACGAACCTTCTTGATGCACAAAGTGATATTGTAAGAAAATGCACCAAAAAATCTTGAAAAAGCTGGAAAATCTCTCTTAGAACTACAGTGCTGGGATTAGCCCTTTAAGAAACCATAGACTTTCTGCAGTCTTCACCAATTCTATTCCGAGGCAGAAGCCTAAGTTCCAGAAAACAAAAACATTTTAGAATCAGGTGAAACCTATCAATGCGTGGTGGTGTGTAGCATACCAAACTGAGAAAGACGTAGACCGATAAAAAATTTGAAACAATTTCAAAATCCCATTAACGTAAACATGATGTAAATATAACTTTCTTTTTATGAACATCAGTTTCATTTCGTCGTTTAACGTTTACTTTTATTGCTTCAACCTTTTTCTAAACCCCTGCTAGATTGTTGTAAGTATCATTTCTATCGGATAGCTCGAAATAAAAGCAAAATAAACTGGACATCTTCCCATGGCTATTGGGAGACAGTGATAATTATATTCCAATTTAACCTCTGGTGTCACATGTTCAAACGTTTGTTGACAAGTGGCATTTCTTTTGGGAATGTTTACATTGAGTAAGCTTTATATTTGTCTCCCGAGAGTGGAAATAGTTTATTAACGTTTCCGCATTTGTTTATTAAATTTTCATACTTTTATGTGTAGGCTACGTTTTAAGTGCATATTGAACGAAAAGAGTCTTAGCTTTACAATATGACAGATGCAATGGAAAAAGTTTCATAATCTATTTTGTCAATTTCTTGTGTTACGAGCAATCAACAAGCTAACATTTAAAAGAGATAATAATTCTACTCTTTCAACCGTTTATAGTTTTTTTTACTACAACACACAAAAAAGTAGATATTTGCAATATATGCAACGCTGAACAGTAAAGAAATAAAAAATGTTCAAGCTATTGCCAGCCATACTTATTGCAAACATGAGGTTTGTACGATAATGAAAATTTAGTCTGAATTTTTTAATAAAGGTGAGATTGTCATAGCCCTCAAGCAAACTCAAAATTTCAAACTCACTTGTGTCAATAATGTGAAGCGATTGACCAAGGTTAAAATTTAAAATACAGTTGTCAAAAAGAGCAAGTAGCTTTTCACAGCCGATTGAAATAAACATTTTACCTCCATTTTTTAAACGAACTACGTCATGCTTTAACTTTACTTTCTCCACAACATTAGGTAGAAATATTTACACAACAAATGTTCGTAAAACTTGGCAGTCTCTGCTGGCTTTGTTGTGTGCTTACACTAAATTTATTTACTTTTTACTGCTTAGGATTTTTAGTAGTCCGGTTGATTACAAAACTCTTTCTCTGTATCGGGTTGCAACATCGCATTCTGGCTATTACAGGGTTGTGGTGTGATTTTATTGACCATTTATTTATTGGCCGATGTTATAGCAACAACAAACAGAGACAAATTATCACTAATGAGGTGGTGGCAATGTTGCGTTTAGGAGAAAGGAAAATTAATCCTTTCAACACAAAAAAAGAACTGAGAAACTTTATTAAAAATAAATCCGCCAAGTGAAAATCTTTAAACTTGTTGCATTAAACATCAATGATTTCGTCAATTTTTAATCAATTCTAAGGTCTATTTTGTAGTATTTTGAACATTGCAATTGGCATAAAGTCCAAACAGGTATTTACATTGACATTTTTCTTTGCATACTTTTCGGTGGGTGTCATTGGGTACTCTTTAAAGTAATAAATACGAAGCAAAATACGTATTTAAACATTAAAAGTCTGAACAATAACGAAAAAGTGAATGTGTTTATTTTTACTCGTCGAAACGTCGACTTTGCTTGTCTGGTAAATAATTGGGACAGCTGAACTATCACAATAAACTTCTTTGTCCGACTGGATCTATATATTTATATCTCCATAATCTGTCAAACCTTTCCAATGATACTTAGCACATTTTATAACTGACCTCGAGCTGTCGTGTGATTTGTGCGTTATTATTTTACGTAAACAGCTCAACCCTGAATTTCAATGAACGTCTTTGTGAATCCAGGTGGTTTCAATTTGAGACATAGAAATTAACTTTTAAACTGATTGTATCTTGTGCACACTACAATTTAGATTTTTCTGTGTGGCTGTAGCAAGCTGTTTACAGAATGTAAATATAGTATTTTAGAACAAAAGATGGCATCGGGTTTTAACTTTAACCGCTGATACAAAAAAGACCACGCAAAATCTATCACTATCTCCGTAAGCAAACGTCCGTAGACGTTGTATAGACCTTTCTGGGTAGATGCATGGTTTCCCACTACTAAAACTCTATATCCGGCCCAGGAACTTGACTGCATTCAACACCTGTTCATGAAAGCAAGGTCTAGTAAATAATAAAACGTTTTGACCTCCTTATAGTCAGCAATAAGAAATCAAGAATTTGAGCCATCACACATTAATATTTGTTGGTTTCCTTTTATGTTTCACAAAAATCTAACTCATGGGTATGTTTATAATTTCATGTCTTTAGTGGCAATGTTTTGATAAAATATTTGCAGTTATGTATACTACTTCCTAGAATTTCACAGGTTATTAGCTTAATACGTTTGCCAAGACTTAACAAAAGAACGTCTTATGTTGCAACAATTCAAATGGCTTGATGACAACCGATGCAGCGATATTACGCTCTTGTCCAGTAATGAAAGCTAGCAGTTCCACAAAGCAATTGAAATGTATGAAATACGTTGAATATTAATTAATCGATCTTTTTTTTATTTTCAAGTTTGAATCTTTGAGTCAATTTGTGAAGGGCAAACAGTGTCTTTGTTGCCGTGATCGTTGTCCGGGGTTTGCTTTACATCGTTGGAGGTAAGATTTGTTGAATTATTTGCTTTAGGTAAACATTATCGTAAGAACAAAGAAAACACGGTTCCGTGCAAGATTGTATCCTACAGAAGCCCCTTGTGAACTTTGTGTTTTGCATTAGTTGCAAGGCCTTATTTTTTATTTCGTCAGTCATGGAAATTTTTTGATGTCTTGGTTTATTCTAATGTTTCTTCAATTGTAGCTTGACATGACTTTACTTTGGTCTAGTAGCCTACGTTTGTGTGAATGCGGAATTCATCTTTTGCTTTTGAATCATCTGCCATTCTACTTCACCTTACCATTATACTAGAACAGTTAAAAGGCAGGGCAACAGTGCTATTACTGGGCGTCTCCTTTTGACAAAATTATATGCTAGGGAAGCCATTCACAACTTTAAAGTATTCTTAATATTCAAGCACATATTCTTTGCTTAATTTGAACTTTGTAGATAGACAACGATCTTAATTCAAACACTTTAATGCAAGTTTTGGCAGCCAAAAATATGAAAAGATAAGAGTCTAAATAGAAAAAAATTGAATGGGGCTGTTCACCAGGCGTTTATTTAAATGATATGCGATATATTTCTGGTGGATTCACATGGATTCACAAGCATGTTCATATTTTGCTTTGACCAACTTTTAGTGGAATTGTCAGTTACGTAGAAAGGTAACGCACAAGTGAAACGTCACTCAACGTAAGGGACGTTTATCACACCAGTAAATAGCAACCACAAATTTATTGCGATCACGAAACCTTTTAATGATAATGTTTATCCTAGCCTTGCCTACAGTAACATTAGGTTTACGAATTTGTTGGAAGAAAGTTTTAAGACTTGTAAAAACGACCATCTTGTCCTTGAAAGCTACATGAGAAGCAGTAAATACAAAAGTCGTTGGCATTGATCAGCGATTAAATTTTGCACCCAGCCATCGTAACCCATTGTCTTTTACGATGTCGTAACTAATTAGAAGTGTGTTTTATTGCTGCTCTCATCAGAGTTCATCCGTTTGCATCATCATAGATTGTTACTAGCAAACAAACCAGCTTCTTGATCACTCTTTACCCTCTGATGGGCATACCTCTGGTACAAGACCAGAATTTATGGATTTTCCCCTATTCTGCAGTAATAGTTAGAACTAACACGCCATGCAGACGAATATGCAGCTGACAATGAAATAACATTTATATAGTGTTACCAGTTTTACTGCCAGCCACAGGCGTAGCCAGGAAGAGGGCGAAAAGGGCCATGGCCCCCTCAAATTTTCAAAATTTAGATGCCGAAGTTGAACCCTATGTTGAAAATATAATATAATTTGTATAAATTTATATCGTTTTCCAAGACATCTGGCTATTAATACCCCCCAGGACTTGTTTTAGACACACAGAAAGACACCAATAAATTTTGCAAATCGTAAATCGCGCAAAGTTTACGCGATTTACGCTTCTTTTAACTAATATGTGGAAGCAATTTCAGAATCGCTTACTCTGTTGGGTTTTTGTGTAGCTGAGGTTTTTGTGTTCTCTAATTTTAGCCGAAATTTTTGCCCGTTACCTTTAATACAGCTACCTTTAATAAGTTAATAGCTGTTTATCTGCTAATAAATTTCATACAAATATTACCCTGAAAGTGTTTCCAGAAAGCGCTATAATCCATTATTTGAGTGTAATTTTGCAAAATTTTTCCGGGGGAGCATGCCCCCGGACCCCCCTAGAATACGCGTGCCTTCGGCACGCTCTAACCCCCCACCAGCTTTATTGCTTTCCTTGCTTCACCCACCAGGATACGCCACTGCACATCAGGTGGCGATGTCTTAAATCAAACACTTTGTCGTTCTCTTCAATTCATCAAATATTTGGCCCTCCCAAATTTTTTTTCTAGCTACGCCACTGCTGCCAGTCATTATTTTTGAACAACTTATTAACGGGGTGCATGTAGCATCACATCGTTCGTTTGGCTAGAGTAAGTAAACAAATGAAGACGACACAGGAGCAGTGAGCTTTATGCAACATAGTAGGACAACAGGTAGCCCATCAAGTAAGATTATGAACCAGAAAAATACCTTACACTTAACCTCACCCATCAAATCTCATGTTAGGATACACTGGTGAGATAAATTTTCATACCTTTGCCACGTTAGCAAGTGTGAAATTAAAAGCGCTATCAGTCTATAACTATATAAGTTTTAGGATATTAGACTAACTTTGAAATAGGCCTAAGCGTTTTTCAACAACAAAACTTTGACTCTCAACAACATCAGTTTACGAACTGTTGCTGCTTCTTGTATGTAGCATCGTACGCGAGAAAAAACGCTTTAACCGACCATCAAAGAGTGGTTTTGTCATATTTTCTTCAGCATCCGGATTTGTTGACAGGACGCTTTCAAAGCCACGCTTCATGCCAAATTGCCAAACAATTGCTTTCTTAAATACTCAATAGCGACATCTAGACACTGAAACAATATTTGCTTACATTGTCAAGGTCCGTGACGCGTGTGACGTCAAAGTGTCGTTGTCACAAAGTCAATGTTTTCGATGAATGGAATGACGTCATTTTCATCGCCGCTCTGATTTTGGCCACAAACAGACAGGTGTTTCCATGACAACTGAGCGTGTCGGTTAGCCTTTTCTCGCTTGATGCTTAATTATATCAGAAAAAAGTGTTTGGCAAATTGATTGAAGCAGCTTTGATATGGCTTGATACAGCTTGGGCGAACGTTTCAGACATTTTTGAGAGGATTAAACTCGGCTGACGGCTTTGATCTCGTCCCTACTGAGCCATGTCTCTGCGTTTACATCGATAATATCTGATTGAGTTTTTTACATGGGCGGGGTTGCTGCAGGGAATGAAATTTGAAAAACGCCAACTGACATAGCCTACATGCGGTGGTTTTGTCAGCCGCTTATGATTTTGCTATGTTTCAAGAAAGACAGAAACAACACGAATAAATTTAAATTTACGTTTTTCAAAATGTACAATTTGTTGCTTTCGGCCCTTCCTTAATGTGACTCCATACTTCTTAAGGATTGCGCGCTTTTGGAATTGACACCAGCAATCATGGCACTGAAACTTGTTTATTTTTAACTGGCAATTGATGCTAATCCATAATTTGCGAATGTAGCAATTTAGTCCTAAAGAAAAATAAACACACATTAAGCTACATCTTTACAATTCCCCCTTAAGCCTAACTTACAACGGATTAAATTTGTCATAATTTCTTCCATTTAATCCCTTCCTAAAAACTCAGACTTGGCTACTGACCGGAAACCATTATTCCAACGTTTTTGTTTGCAGCATCTTATTCTCTCAATTTTGTTTAGGTCACACGGTTGCAGAGCATGCCAATTAGACGTAGGATAATGTTAATATGAAAGTATATGTCTAAATAGATGCCTACTTTAATTTGGAAATATATTTGGTTCAATGTTTGAGAAATTTTCCCCTACACGTTTGTGTTTGGTGATTATAGGTTCGATTTTCTGAAGTAAAATTTGAAATAGTTCCAACTCTAAAGGAATTCCGTATACTTCCGTATTAACTTATGGATATTGACAATGTATGGGCTTTGCATGTTGTGGTATGAAGACTACAGTACTCGATGGTTTGGCACACTTGCGTTTTGGGGTCGTTCTTTATCTCTGAAGTTGAATTGACCCAACTACTTCAAATCTTTATTGAGCAGCTATCCAATAAAACACATCAAGATGGTTTGCATTGCTTTTACATTATTAGACGTTGAACGAGAGCCCAAGAGCAATATTTTGCTATTGGCACAAAACGAGCTGTTTTAAAACTTCTAAAGCACTTGGACAGCTCGTAAAGTAGTCGTTTGTGTTTGGAAACAAACCACTTCTATAAAGACTAGGCACTTGATGCTTTTGTTACCCTACATTAGCAAACCGAGGAAAGTGTTGGACTTAAACTACATATTCCTTCTCTTTTTATCAAACGCAAAAACAAGAATAGTATCTAAACAACACGCTAGGTAACTCTGGCTATGAGCTTCTTTTCACATAAAAGTGTATTTCTTACCACTTTGGAACGTGACGATGAAATATTCAACATTACAAGATTAACTGAGTCTTTGAGATTACGTGTGTAAACATGTCATATTAGAATTACATGTTTATGAATTGTAGTAAATGTTTTTGCACTTGTGTTTGGATTAGCTTTGCTCTGACTTTCTACATCAAATGCTTCATCAAAAACGGGACTTTTCTTAATAAACAGCTTGTCAAGGTCAAAAGCAGTTGATTAGGATGAAGTTTCGTGTGTTACCGCTATTATTCAGATGAAAAATCTATCAATTTCTGCCACCTTTTAGTTAATATGTTGGTCATTGATCACAAGCTATGTGCTGTTTTTACGTCGGATAATGTCTAATTTCAATGAAAGACATATAGCTCAACCACATCCTTAAACAACATCCACTTGATTCTCAAGAAAAATGAGTAGCTCTTTTGGAGAAAATACTTTTTCTTGTTATTTTTTTTCATTGACGCATCCTTGACGAAAAACTTTAAATATAAAATAACAAAAAAACTGGATTTGTTCCGTTTTCCAAGAATATCAATTAATAAGTTTGGTTCAGTCGCGACCAAATTTATGTTTTGCCGCCCGGTCGTATATACGTCGTTTTTTTTTATCGTCAGCGTCTGAAGATCCATCTTGCATAACATCTTCCTCTGAGCAACTTGTTTTCGAGTTGAGCTTCTAGTCTGAAGATCATACACCGAAATAGAACATCATCACAAATGTTTGCAATTGCTTACTTGTCTTAGTGTCAAGTTTTACCACATCTAAATCAAGTATGAATGTTTCATCATGTCAGTAAGCTCTTCACTTAATATTAGTTAGCCATTTGAACAATAGACAAAGTAAGAAATAAGATGCAACTTACGTTTGTTCAACGTTTGAAGACCTAAAGGTTGCCACATTGTTAATACTGACCTTTGTAAAATTCATCTTCAACCACTTCAATGTTTGTATGTAATTCTGTGGTTAAATAGTTGCCGACAGTTTACTTAACATCATCAAACGAACCGGCGCTGACCCGAAGCTGATAATAAACAGCTGATATCAACATGTACTGTGCACGCAGAACTTGTATGCCAGTTAAAAGAAACAACAGGCCGTTTGTGTCCAATGAAAAATGCGAAAGACAATAAATTGCGTGACAGAATAACTTTGTATTTTCAAAACCATAGAAAAAAAATGAACAATGTAACATGACTGAACTTGTTTTTCGCTGGCATAGAGCAATGTGATACAACCTGGACGAAAAAAAACAAACGCGTTTGAAACTAGCACTTCGTTTTGGATACATCAGCTGCTCATTCTTGTGCTGTATCTAAGCGCTTTCACTAAAGCTGATAGAAACGATGACCCGCTGTTGTTTATTTGTAAACATCATGTAAATATCATCTGTAAGGTGGCGCTGCAGAGTTAGTTTTCAATGTCACTTTGACAATACACATTTACACTGTTGAGAAGGAGCGATCTTTCTGGCGTCAGCACTACCTGACTCCTCACTATAATAGAACAGCGAGCATTGTGTTTCGCTAACCATACCGGTGCAGTAGTCAGGTAGTGCTGACGCCAGAAAGATCGCTTCTTTTCAACAGTGCATATCCTTGCCAACAGTTAGTTCAGTTGTTTTCTTTCTACAAAGGTAAGAAATCAATTGACTGACGAAATCAATTGACTGACAAAAGCAGCGGTTGAGAACTATGTGGCATGAATTAGTGGTGCGATACTGATGAGCCCAGCCTCCTGGGCGAAATACGTGTCTATCGCTGTCAAGTCCTACTACACTCGACTGCCGAGAAACACATTACACTGTTTATGCTTTCTGAATCAAAAGAAAAACTCACATACCAGCAAAGTTGCAACAACTAGTCAACATAACTATAGTGATATTATCACTTAACGCTTAAAGTAACTGAAAGATACCAAACCTTTAAGCTGAAAAAGTAAAGCGTACCTTATACAGTAAGTTGTGATCAGGTGATTTTGGAAATTCTGTGGTAATGTTGAGTTTCGCTATGAAAGTTAAAATACAAACTTTATTTGTCATCTCTTTCCATCTGTACACAAAACACAAAACTGAGGTGTAGAAATCAAGTGCTGAAAACAATTTTTGTGTTTGTCAAAAGAAATGCTCAAGAATTTTATGAAAATTGGTTATCCATGTTATGCGATAATATGGCTGTCATTGACAAACAGAACTTCCAATAATTAATTATACGGTTAATTATTGTCACAACAGCTAAGGTCTTTTAGTGACAGTACTCGTTTTCAACTTTTGTGCCGTATTTACGCCTCTCTGAGTTAACAAAAAACACAATCGGCATCGTTTTAAAGTCTTTAGTATGATTCGACGTGGAATCGAACCCAGACCTATAAGCACGAGGCAGTCATCTCTCGGCTACTGAGCTGGTATTAAACTTTCAAGTGTAAGGACCGAATCTGAAAACGATGGTAGCCTATGTATTGGTTCACGCTCATCTTGTGTGTTCAAAGTTGACATAATTTGAGAGAACTCTGTCTGTACAAAAGCGCGACGGACATACCTCACCGCAGCAACAGCTTGTAAGAAAGTTAATTAATTTCATAAACCTTGTCAGATTTTCTTTGTAACAAAAACGAAGCATAATTCAAGCACAGAGTTGCATGTCGCCTTATACAGACGCACTAACGCAACATGTTATACACCAAATAAACCAACTGCTTAACATTTTGAGGTGAGTAATGGTACTACTGTCAACATTGAAATTGTCCATCAATGTAAACTTAGTATCGAAGCAAGTTAAGTAGCAAATAATCGTGAACTTTGACTGACGTTTTCAAGGACTAAGCTTTTAATCGATGAGCTTTGTCGTTTTCTAGCAGTCCCAATATTATTCGTTTTTACGCCACAGCTTTGCCTTTCCACACAAATTAAACATTCGTCGACGTAAAACAAAGAAAAATGGTACCAACTTTAAAGAAACAAGACAGGTTGCTCTGCAGTATGTCCGGTACCGCTACGTATTGTATATATGGGATTGTTATGTTAGTAAAAGAGTGGATTAAAGGACTTATCCGCACTTGACGATTCGTTAATCTCAACAACAGCTTCCTCTTAGGTCACTAGAACATTAATTAATCTGGATTGTCGCATTTTGAAAGGACAGTTTTTCTTTCAATTGTTTTGTAATCAATGACGAAAAGTTATTTCTCTACAGTTATGGAAAATACGATTCTGCAAGTGGATAATTCAAGTATTGTGCGTTTTTCTGACCAGTGCAAGCTAAACCATCAAGTTGCTCTTATCATGACATTTAGTTGTGGGCGATGAAGGAAATCAACTTCACAGTAAAATATGCGTAACAAAACATTTCAAAAATCAACAATTTGTTGCTAAACTGATGAGCATTAGAGTAACACCCAAAACTAACTTCGTGTGTGTTGCAGCATTATTTTTTATGAGTTTAACTTGGTTTCAAAAACATAGAACACCAAAGTAATGTAACTTGTCTTTGTATGTTCACGGTGCTACATTTTTAATAGGCTGCTAAGATGCTGGAAATTTGGTAGTAAACCATTGGAAATTGGTCAAGACTTATCAACAAGTGAGCACACTTGGTGTTGGTCCAACCACCCAGATAGCCAAATCATTCGTTAAACGTTTTGACATTGTAAAAAGTTTCAATTGTCCTCGTTGGCTACAAAATGATGCCAAAATATCTTAACTTCACCAGTGTACTTAACAGATTGCAAGACTGATGGACAATTTTCTTCTAAAGCTCTATCCCAGACAGCAAATCAGCCACTTTTTTACATTGAGACGTTGAATCACAGCAGATTTGCTCTTTAAACTGACAGAAACAGAACCTGAAAACATTTATAGATAAAGTATTATTTTTTGATACGAGTTAACTTGAACATCATCCCCACCTCAGAACTCACCAACGCAAGCAATAGGTCTAGCTAACAAAAGCAATCATCTTTCTTTTCAACAATGACTGATTACTGGCCAAATAAAACTAACGTAAAATAATAGAATCCTTATCTTGATTTTGAAACAGTTCCAAATTATCCTAATAATTTTTACGAGTAAACTTTCCCCAATCGATTTGTCTTGGTTAGCATGTGGGAGTGCATGAGCTATGACGTTTTAAAGCCAACTACCCCAAAACAAAAATTTTAAAGCTAAATTTTTTTCTTTTCGTTAACTGCCATACAAATCTGTTTCCATTTATCACACTATTTGATTGGTTTAAAAATGTCTCCGGCTCTGAGAAGAATTAGTTTCAGACGGAAAATACAGTTTATCGTCGTTTAATTACACCCCTTTCTTTGGCCCCCCACCTTTACTTTGAGTGGTTTCCCCTTTCCACCGACTTTATCGGGGCAATGTAGCTTTGCTCTGATGTTGCACGATAAAGAGGAGTTAACTGTGTCGTCTAAGAATGTCCTCAGCGCCTTAATAGGGACAGGAAAGAAAGAAGATGCTATCATGTATGAAACAGTAACAACCCTGTGAAAAGCCTCATTTATACAACTAAATGCTTACAACTAGAATAATTTTGTTTTGTTTAGATGAATTAAGATATTTTCCTGAAGAGGGCAGAAAGTTTTGCCGAAAACGTTTGAAATTATGTATCTATTTCATTTCTGTATTAATTTTGAATTATGCAATTCAATGTTATTAAGTTGTTATCGATTGTCTGTCTATGGTTTTTAAAAAGTACCTCTCTACCAAAGCTATAAATGCTTAGATGTGATAAAGTGTAACCCAATAATTAAATGTAAGTAGCCACCGCAATGACACAATTAGCTTACTTGGGTATGCGGTCAAAATCTAACATAGAGTAGCCTGTGTTGTTTTTCATGGATCGTTTTTATTTTGAAATGCATTGCATGCAAACAACCCACGTAAAGCGACTGACCTATCACATATGTTTCGTACAATCCTTTTTGAATAGTTTACTTTTAAAGTTCAATGACTCTTTTCACGTTACGTTTCCTCTCCACGTGAAAGCCCCACCCCGTTTGCAAAGTTTTGGTCACTTTGATGGTTTTTCGACGTCGATTCCACATCTTCGTATGTTAGATTGCAAGAAGACAACAAAAAACTGCTCAAAGTAAAAGTGGGCTAAAATCATCTCACCAAAAATAGTTTTTGTCGTTGAAAATGAACTTTTCTGGGCGCTTGAGTTACTCGCCAGCGAGCCAAACAGAAGCCAGATGTTGAACTGATGGGCGGAATGAAACGGTTCGCTTACACCACTCATCACTTACTTTCAAAAGCTAAGCCTTATCACAACTATCACTATTTTTCTTTCCTATTTTTGCTTGCTTATCTGATGGTTTAAGCCTGGATGTAATGAAAGATAACTTGTCTTGGCAGGTGTCTAAAACCTGTTTAACAGAATCGTTTATTATAACGTTTCCAACAGCTTGGCTGTGTAAATAAGCAAGAATGTGTGAAAGTTTGATACTTCTAATTCTAATTGTTATTTAAAGTCAGTTATTGTTAAACTAAAATCAGTAAAATCTGGAAATACGCGATTAAATCGCAATTCTATCTTTAAAACTAGTTTGAGGTTGCCTTTTTTAAGCTGCATATTTTGAGAAGTTGCTAATTTTCTTATTTTTGCCTTATTGATTGTACCGGAAAAACGTGTTTGTTCGTTTTGATTATTTCGTTGTAACACGAGTTCACATGGCACGTGTTTTCTGACAAGCAACTTTATTAGTAGAAAACTACAAACTCGAGATAACCTAAAATATAATGTGCTTTGTAGTTGTACGTTTACAGGCCAACATTGCCTAATGTTTAAGCGTGCCTAATTGCCGAGTAAACAGTTGACCGCATAGCCTCATAGCATATTTTTTGTATTTACATAGAGCTACTACAGACATTCGTGTCTGCTTGCATTGCAAAGTTTTTTTTTCAGTTTTTGTTGGATAAGCTATCTTTGAACACATCCTTTGATAGGCGCTATGCATCATTACAGCACTTTTGTGTAGTAGTCTGGTGCGTTGAATTTCAGAAAATACGAAACGTTGGTTCCACGTAATTGTGAAATGTGGATGTCGCCTGTTATTGTCATAATAAAAATGATTTTATTTTGCATATATTGTGGCAAAACACATCTCAATTCGGTTCACATGGCACTGTAGCCTACTAGCCTGCAACGCAATAGCGCAGTTCTAGATGCAAAAACAACTAAAATGTCAGAAATGCAACCTCATACCATAAAAAATACCGAAAACAAGCCTTTCTTTCAGAGACAATTACCTGATCGTTTAATGTGGTCAGTAAAGACGTCAACCGGTAAAAATGAACCCTCATATTGCTGAAAATCTGGCTAAAAATCTGGCTAATCCGAAAATGGAAGTTATAGAGAAGAGCACATGCATTTCCAAGTTTATAATATTGCTGTTTGTTCTAAAAATGCACGTCACGAAACTAGGTAGCTTCTATCATATTTACCAAATGTGTCACGTCACAAAGTTACAGTTTCTCTTTTTCATATTGAGAAAACACCTTTGAAAATGAATACTCTCCACGTACGGTACTTTTGCTACATCGTGTGCGTGAGCTGGACCCTGGTGCATTCAATGAATTGAATACAAATGGCCTATCAAATTACAGAATGCGAAAGTATTTAAATCAAAATGCATATTAGATTGAGCCCTCTAGGAGCATTGCTCTCATGTTACATCCAAGAGTGCAGTTTCTGTTAATTTGTTGATGTTTTCGAAAATTTCAATTAAGACACTTGTTTGCACACAAATACCAGCTCTATTTAAAAGTATAGAGATATTTTTCTATCTTTATGACGCATGTTTATCACATACGATTATGATTTCACAAAT
This sequence comes from Aplidium turbinatum, assembly GCF_918807975.1. Lineage (NCBI taxonomy): Eukaryota > Metazoa > Chordata > Ascidiacea > Aplousobranchia > Polyclinidae > Aplidium > Aplidium turbinatum. The sequence goes on along the minus strand of NC_137484.1, from coordinate 18,005,890 downwards.
GTAGCCATTCAACAAATGTTTGACAAATCGTGTTTCTTACAATAGCAACTCTCCCATTACCACAAGAGGATCAGGCCAATCACCTTGATGTTGTTCAGTGTTCCTTAGGTACGGTACCTGATACTGGTTCAAAGCGTTCGCAAGAGATTACCGGCTATTTTTAATGCACGGTTCAGCGTATTATCCACTGCTGAAATCACTCAATCTGAAAAGTGTCCACAGAATGTGGTGAGCTTCAAATCACCCACTGACGCCTTGACTGAAACTTGAAATAAGGTTTCGGCGGCTTCACTCTTAGTTAAAATAGTTAAAATTCACTCCAGGTTAAATTCTGGTGCGAAAAAGCATCAGATTTCTGACATCAGAATGACTGTTTCTCGGTTCGGACGCTCGAAGTCTTTGAAATGCTAGTTTGTCGTCTCTATTTATCAATTACGACCGTCAGTGCAAGGCAAGCAGACAAAATGCAACATTGTTGTTGTGAAGATTTTCTCTTAATTACGGGCAATTTTTACACTTGACGTGTAAAGACATGCGTTGTGTTGGACATCAACATGTACAGCTCTTTGAGCCTTTTTCACACGGCAGCTCCGTGTAATCTTGTTCTTTCACTTTTTAAGCCACGTCTTAATCTTATCTACTTCAAAGTGATAAAATTTGTAATAAGAAAAGTTTTGCACTTGCATATGATTGACAGCTTGCACGAGAGCTGTCATGCCTGGTGCACAAGTCCGAGTCTTTGAAATCTTTTACTACCATCATTTCACAGAAATTTGAAAACTGAACATTTTTAGCGTAAAATAAATTGGATATAAATAATGTAAACGTTTATCACAAATTGGAAACTTAAGTCGTAAAATCAAAGCAATCTATCAATCTTGATAAGGCCATGTATTAAAAAGCAGATGCATTGCTTTAATTTTATGCCATATTTTCGCATTATTTCCCTAACTTCTGCTATACACGGAAGAATTGAACTGATCAGAGTATTTTCGTGGTGTGACTTGACTGAGAATCGAAGCCAGGTCCACTAACAGCAGGGATACCGAACTGATGCAGAATAGCTTCTGTATGTGTATTTTGGACTTGTGCTCGAAAACTATCCAGATGTATGCCCTCTAAACATCTCAAGTCATTTTTCTGGGAAAAGCCTGAAACATTAGATTTACAGTACTACGTTCAATGTCAAAGACAGTTCAGCAGGAAAACAGCTTGCAAGATTCCCACGTAAATCAATACAGCGTTTGCATGCCTTCCCTCAAAGCGAATAACAGTAATGAAATAACCCCATTTTAACTTAGACAACATTCCTTGCTAATTAAATGATCCTTGCTAAATAATCCTTGCTAATCTTTATTTGTTTACAAGTCATTTGCCTTGATTGAAAGAAAAGTTGCAAAACGCACTTACGTAAATATCTTTCTTTTGCTCTCATCACTCGCTACCTGTTTTGAGAAGCTTTGCTTCCTGTAGCAAAATAGCCTACATCCTTTTTTTTCATCAGATAAATGTTTGCAAACGTAAAGTTGATATAAAAGGATGAATTTTACTAACTAGATTAATACTGACAAATATATGATCAACACCTTGTTTAGATCTGCCACTAAACAGGAATTAGCAACAACGCCCAGTCTACGACTTAAACTGATTAAATAACGTTGTACAAGAGACGCTTTCCCGTGATAGATTCACTTTTTTTCACAAGAAATTTGTTCGTTTTTGGGCGAGTTTTGGAATAAAAACAGTGATGTGGATTGCGTGTGCAATGTGGCTGTTGAAATGATTTGGTCGGGTTATGGACGTATTTGCTTTTCGCTTTGGACGGGTAACAGTAAGCACTGACTCAACCAGTAAAAGTTTGCGTTTTCAGATCGCTACAACGAATTGTGACGTAAATACGATGCGAAAAAGACAGTTTGTGCCAGCTAAGACAGAGTGCAATTTGTGCCACCAAACAAATACCTTTCGTATTGTTGCACTTTGGCTTTAGTCGTTTTTCTGCGTCATTTTGTTCCTCGCCATAATGGCGTCGTTAGGTTCACAGTTAACAATAAAACAACGTTAGTTATTGCAAAACGCCTAATTTTGCACAAATGGTGATAATATCTTGGGCAGGGTCTTCAAGAACATGTGGGTTTATGGCTTTTATTGCTATGAAGATTTACGCTTTCAAATTCAAATGGGAGTTGGTTTCAATGCGTCATCTTCAAAACACAGCAACAAAACACATTTTGAAGTTGAATTATTGCAAACAGAAAAAACGCTGAGTCACCTCAATAGATTCTTGGTTCTTGTAAGAAAGTCATCTTTGGTTCAACAGAATTTGTTCAGAGTAAGTTCAACAAAGTCAGAATTTGAGATTTCTTCAGCGCAAAACAGTTTGATTTATACTACCCAGATCTGCGTAATAAATAAACTTATAGAAAACAATGTTTTCTTTCACATATTTTCTAAGTAAGATTTGAAACGATCACGCAATAACGACTTTGCCGCGTCATTTGACGTCATAGTACAAATTTCTCAAACAACAGAAGCCTAAACATAACAACCGAAAAACAAGAAAAAGGTTTAAGAAACTGCCGATTTTGTTGTTTTGAAATAAAGCATGATAAAATGGGATAGGCTAGTTTGTGAAAATAAACTTGTTGCACAAAACAGAACGCATCTGAACAAAGAAAGTTTCATTGTTTTTTTCAATTTTTGTGATTTGCAATTCTTATTTTAAGTTTCAAATGTTGTATATCAAGTATATCGCATTATCGGCAGTTCACGTCACAAAAATGTAATATATGCTATTTAGTAACTTGGACAATTATAGTTGAAAAAACAACAGTAAACAAGTTCTTTACCAGAAATTCCTCTATAGGCATGGGCTGTTATGATGGGTATTTATGTGCGCAGTCAAGAAGATTTAAATGCAGAATTTTCGTTTCAGCTTTTACCTTGCTTGTCATCCAACTAAGTTATGAAAGTGCTTACAGAAAAACAAAAAAAGCAACTAAGATCCAAACAAAAGTTTTTCTTTACAGCCATGACACAAAGACGCTATTTTATTAATAACATGGAGATGGGCAGGGCAATCTGTACTTAGCAGCAATCTTCGATATGATTCGATAAGTCTCTGTCGTGAACTTGTGGTCATTTCTGTGTAAATAGTTTCGACCATGTTTGGATATTGTAGGCGAGTGCCTACAGTAGTCATTTTCGCCTGGCTTATTTGGGCAACACCAAACAGAAAACTTTTCCGACTGGGATTAAAGGGAAACCCTTCATATTGTTCTGTAAAAAGTCGATTTTCATCTGATTCACCATTGTGATTGTTGCGAGACTCTGACTTGACAGTAAGGCCAAAGAAGCCTATGGCCTCTGTTTGTGGCTGCAAGTGCAGCAATTGTGTGCAATTACAGAATGAAGCTGTTCACCAGGCATTGCATTATAGACTAACTTGTGTCACCAGAAGAATGCAAGTTATTTTATAATTGTGTGCAAGCTTACACTTATCAGAATGACAGCTTGTGATCTTGCTTGTCATTTCCCTTTGCAACACAAACAAGACATTTCAGTCTTGGCAGCTGAATTTCGTTTGGTGTTCCGCAAGAATTTCTTTCAATATAAAAATTGTTCCGCAGTTTTAAAAAGGCCAAATACACCAACCTACGTCATCGTGCGCGTCATCACACACATGCTCAATTTCATGATGCACTTTTCACAAAGAAATAACAAACTTGTCAAAAACATTTCTAAAATTCAACAACAAGGGCAAGATTGCTGTCAGTATCTTGAGAGATGTTTTCACAGTTTGCTGATTTCAATATTTGGCATTTTTATTTTGACGATGTTTTAGGCGTCAGCGTCTGTGATACATTATTTAACTTGTTGAAAGGAAAATTAGCTGCATTGTCAGCAACCGTTTTCTCCGCAGTGTTTTGCGTCTTGGGCAATGTTATTTTGCTTACGGCAATATTCTGTCATAACATTTTGAATTTACATTTTCATTGACTTTTATTCACTACACAGCAATTTCAAGTAGGCTACTTGTTTTTCCAACCCTTAAAAATATTTACTCTTTTCTTCACCAGAAGTTTGTTTTCCCCAAATGCTAAATCTTGCTATTTGTTCACGTAGGTCTAACCAACGCTTTAAATACTTCTAAAATCTACTGTAGATAAATCTTTTCGTGAATGGGTTGAATCGTTCATAGCTGTTGCACTGTAAGTCCTTGCACATTGCACTAGAATTGGGGTTTGCGTCAAAACATCAACACCGCAGTTAGATTTACAGTCTTTAGGTGATACAGTTCATGGTTAATTCCAATTATTAATTTCATGCTTGTATATCTTTAAAGAAAATTTTATTATGAGGTTTTAAATTATATGTGATTTGCACTATATTTTATCAAATTATAAAATGAAGCCAAGGTGAAAATAGCTGATAGCTGCAATATTGAAATTAAACTGTCAAAATTCAAAAAAAAAGCAAAAAGAAATAAAATCTAACATTTATTGTGGGTAGAATAGGTTTTTAGAGTAGTTTTATGTGATTGAAAATACCCACGTAACCTACCGTACTGTTTTGTTAGTTGGCAATTGTGTGAAAATTATTGTATAGATTACAATATATTTAATAAGCAGTTTCAATAGGTTTTTTCGGTGTAAAAGTGGAATGAAATTAGGAAGAATCTGACTCATAAAAGGTTTAAGTTTTATCGCGGCCACTTTCTTGCCACTGGCCCGAAAAACAGAAAGCTTGTGTGAAAAAAATTTTGCGGCCCGCTGTACAAACCACCCCTGGTTTTCATTGACGACGACACCAGGCAGTTGCTAACCCTGATATTTAGCGACAATACGAGAGAAATAGTTTGAATAAACGCAGCAACTTGCAGAGCACTTGTGAAATGGCACGTTGCGTCAGCAGCGGCGTACAACCATTGCTTTCACGCTGATATCGCATTACCAGGGTCTTCTTTTTCCGGATGAAACCAGAGTGCACAGCTTTGTTTAATGTTAGTTTACATTGTGGCTTTACACGGATTCTATAGACTGGAAGATATACAATCATTCTCGTTTAATTTTCTTTGCTTATTGTTTTATAATACAGTGATAGAGTTTGTAAAACAGACAGAGTAGAAATTCTACATCTTTCTGTTAACCTCAATTGACACAAATACAAATAAATTGTTGTGGCGTCAATTTTGCCTCGTCTCTTGTAAATTATGTCAAATTGCTTTGAATTTTGGTTCTTCACAAAACAAAAAGCTTTCCTCAATCATCAACACTTACTGGCGACAGGATAACAGGCGTCAACACACGCTACGTGTAAACTTTACATATTCATTATAAATGAACGCTTTCCCAGCCCGTACATACCTCACAAAGTGTTTTCTTGATGTTTACGCAATTACGAGTTCTTTCAGGGGATATTAAACTATAAACTCATACCCAAGTTAGAGACAGCATGGCGAGATAAAAGTGACAGTGATTGAAAATTGTCTTTTAGATAAGATGAAGATGAATTATTTAGGTAGCCTTGGTTGGACGTCAACACAGAAGAGATTCCTCTCCTATTGTTTGTAGCTGCGAACATTTAAGTTGCTTTTTTATATTTTTTTTTTAGATTTACCTTTATTTTTTGCCAGGTAATCTTTTGTCATTTGTCATCCTTCTTTTCAGTTTATAGCTTGTCATATCTTAAAGTCGCCTGGAAAAGACAGTGTCCAATAGTATTGCCTTTTTCAGAAAAGAAAATCTACTACGACAATGTTTTTTTCGCCAAACGTAAATTTTTTTTGGTCGCCCATCCGCTCTTTTCGCCTTTCCCTGGTTGGCTTCAGCTTTTATTTTCAATAAAAAAAAAGTCTTCCGAGTCAAATTAAATTCACCTTGTGTTCATCGATTGAAAACCTGATCTCTGTTGCTGGTCTTCGTGTAGACGTCACTTTGCAACTTCTTTTCAATCAATCACAATACTCATGTTTTTTTCCAGCCGCCAGTCGCACACGTCACCGTTTTATTGTCAAATGACGAGTATTTGAATCATTTGTGATTATAATAATTGATTTTGGCAAGTCGATCAGAGATGTTCATTTCACCTTACTAGGTGGTGGCTTCCCATTGTGAGTCAATAATTTCATTTGTTTAGGTTTGTAATTATTTTCCGCAGACATAAACCACCAACGCTTAAATTAGACGATAACAAACCAACCACTGCAAAATCATCTTGATGCAAATTTATGATCAGACTCAGTAACGTTGACAAGGGGTCTAGGGGTATTTTTGCACCCCGAGATGATTTCAAGGGCTTGTAACCTTTCCAAGGGGCCAAGAAGTTGAAAAAACTACCGACAGTGCGTTTTTCTTAGATGTGTCTTGATTTTGGTCGCTGAGGAGCTCATTGGTAGGTTAACCGGCCAAACTTATCTTCTCAATGGCCCTGAAGACCTAATTGTCTTCAGTCATGTGATCACTATTATGAGTGTCACGTCAGTGCCGGTCTTAGGGTATTTCGGGCCCTGTGCAGCATATGTTTTGCGGGCCCCAATGACAATGACCCAATTCAGTAGCGTAGCTAGGTACTTTGAAAGGGGAGGGGCAGTGGTGGCAGCGTGATCGCCGAAGGCGACAAAAAGCAGCGGGAGTCTGGGGGGCCTCTCCCAGAAAATTTTGAAAAGTTACTTTGAATTTGGGACATTTTGAGAGCATGTTCAACAAAAAATTAGGTATGAATGTTACTGTAAAATGGTGCTGTGCGGTGGCATAGCAAAAGGATAAGATCATGCTTTCTTTGGCATTTTTCGGAAATAAAGCTATATGTCTCGATGTTGAGTCTGGATGCAACCTATTTCCTACCCTGAAATCGTGTAACAAAATCAAATTTCGACCTATTTCGACCCCTAAAAAGATCGAGAAATTTTGAAATGTTTGCGGCAACTCCGATCAGCGAATTCGGCTATGTCGTGTTTTTTTTCTCGATCTTTTCAGGGGACGAAATAGGTTGAATTCGTTTAGTCTCTTATGTTTTCTTGTTGCCAATTCCTTTGTTGAATTCACTTGTTGAATTTTTCCATTGAAAATGACAAAATTACTGCATTTTCTGAGTAAATTGCGGGCCCCCTAATTTGCGGGCCCTGTGCGATCGCACGGTTTGCACACCCCAAAGACCGACACTGGTCACGTGGTTTTAGCTTCTCAGGTATTCGCAGACGTGCTTTGCAGACTAGGGATCGTAACACGTCTCCTATTTCGCTGATGCCCGACGGAAGTTAATTCCTAAAAGCGGGAAGATTTTTGCATTGTTAACAACTTGTAACCGAATAGGCTAAACTCTTTAAACGAACAATCACTGACAATGCCCGGAGTTAAACATTGAATACACCTGGCTGTAGAGACTTTGTATTTGTTAAACAAACCGATCACTGAATAATCGCTAGTCTATTCATCCCGCTAAGTAACAAGTGCTGCACGGATAGAATTACTATTTATCTGCGAATGAAGAAGAATAGGATGTGCTGAAGGGTTGGTAACTCAACTCGTTCTCATATTGTTCTTGTAAACAAGTTTAAAATAGAGCCTATTTCCAGTGAAGTGGATTTTGGAGAATCTAGGCGGCATCCTAATTTACGATATTTTGCCGACATCATGAATTGTCATGATGTGACTTTAATAGGAGTAGACTAGAAACGAGGCTTTTGTTCTTTTGTGAAGTGATTTTTTTTAGTGTTTTCTCCGTAATAAAGGAACTGCGCCATTGTTCGGTGACGGACGCACGTCTTCTGGAAGCTCTTTGACTTTTGACGTCCATGCAAATAGAACTGACGAGCGCTTTCCTAGCAAGCAAGCTCAGTTCTGTCTGTATTATCGACATTGAGTCAACGTAAATTGCTAACTTCGCATTTAGGTTTTAAGTGTATGCATATTGCACATTGTTCACCCATGGTTCACCTTACCGTAAAAAAAACCTATTTGTATTCTCACGATTTCAGCTGCCGTTTTTTTTATTTTAGGACATAGCAAATAGCTCTTTCGCATTTGTACGATTTCCCGCCAGCGGAGAGTTTTGAAAGTTAGAAAGCATTATCCGCTGTTGGTACGTTTGCTCATGATTCCTGTAATTTTTTTTTTTTTTTTTGAAAAAGAACACTTCAAAAACTACAGCTTTATATTTTTACATGTTGCAAGTATGGTCCTGATTTTTTTTTGCACCAATTTGATTTGATTTCATGTCTGATGTATTGTGGACTGAGCATCCAGCAACCATTGCTTAAAAAGAATCTTTGCTTTTCGATCTAATTTTCTTGATGCTGTTTCACCTAACCATTGGTAGCTCACTTTTTACCATGTGCAAGCTTCTGAACCAACTCTTTATGCTTCTTTAAGTATCCCAAATCTTTCAAATGAGCAAGTACAAGACATTTTGTTGAGAAGATTTTATCTTTTGCTTGCGAGTAATCAAACTTCTCTAATTACTTGAGCATTGGCATTGAGCCTGCTGTTGTTTGTTGGCGATTGTCGAAGGTCGGCGTATGTTGCCTAATAAACGAACGGCGTCGCCTTCAAAGAATCATTTCCAGAAACTTGATAGACAAAAACAATCAAATTTGAAAAGCAGGAATGCGGCGAAAGTGAGTCAGGCGTTAAGTAAGCTTCCCGGATGTGACAATAGAGTTTTGGCAAAACATGGGTTTAATGAATTTCACATTGATCTCTTGGAAAGGTTTTGTTGCATCACGATGACTATTTTAATATTATTTGTGTGGACACAAATATTACAGGCAAGTTGGAGTGACCCACTTTAGAATCAGGCTGTTTTAACATTGAAACTCATCGAAAAACCGCTTAAAAAAGTAACCGACAAGCTGCTGTTGGAAGACTGAAAAATAGTCAAATGAACACATCATTCAGAGCAAAAATTAAAAGAAGCGCAAGACTTTGTATATTTACAAAACTCTTCCTTGACATAAATTTAATCGTAAAATAATTGCTTTTTTCAGCTTCAAAGGAATGATTCTCTAAAGCAATAGATTACATCTATTAGATCTCTGCTGAATTGTTTTTTGGAAATGTATTTCATTACACTTAGCTCTTTATTGTGGTCTAAATCTTTAAAAAAAAAATTCTATTAATTTGTGCATAAGCCAACCTTTACAATCTTACCGTCTCAAGGCATGTAACAAGGTAAATTTTTTCACTGCTTTGGCTTGTTATGGTTTTGATAGTTTTTAATCACTGGTGGGTTATATCGTATTCTGACGTGAACTTTAGACTTGTGCTAGCGGGCTAAGATCTAATTCGAGTTACCACTACCGCTTAAAGGTTGTAAAAAAATACAGAGCCCCTCGATCCTTGTATTGGCAAAGAAAAATGTTCATACAAAGACGATTTTAGCTTAGAAGAGCAAATATTGATAATACTAGCGTCACTGTTTAACACAAAAATGAACAAAAAGCGGCCAAGTTACTGCTTGTGCTTCCCAGAAGAGACATCTTGCATTCTCTTTCTCTTGTACAATCCGTTCCTGACCATAGCTACTGTAGGTTTGCGCTAATTTTTAAAAGTCTTGAGTTTCTCATCCTCAGAAGATCATTTGCGGAAACAAAGAATCCTGATCACTGATATCAATGAAAAATATTCTTCAAAATCGATTGTACTTCTGTTTATTTAACAACCTTTACACCACCACCACCACACCCGAAAGAAAATGATGGAAAGTAGGCTATCTGTAGGATATATCAAATAATATGACACATGATCGTAGTAAAATAAGCTTCAACAATAAATGATCAACAAAAGCAAAAGAAGGTAGCCTACAATGTAGTGCTACATTTAATTTACAAACTATCGCAAAATCTAAATCGAATTTTTTCAACAATGAGCAAACATAACAGTGGTAGCCAAATTTATCGCCACAATGCCATTACTAGCAAGGGATGGATCTGCGTCAAAAATGTATTGTTAGAAGTCAAGCAGTTTACGAGATGTAGCCGTTGAGATGATTCAAGCCGCATTATGCATCTTATCTCTGATATAATTACATTGTTTTTCAAATTGCTTTGGTTTTTGCCTTTTAGCTTTGCAAGATCATGAATTCACAAAAAAGAGAAATTGTACCAAAACATGTTTTGAAAAAATTTCTCATTTTTGTGGTTTCATGATAAAAGTTTAGCAATGTAAATGGGTTCACTTCCAAATATTTGTGGAAGCTATATCGCATATTTTCGAGATCTCTAAAGTAATTTTTGAATGGAACGTTAAGTAGACCTAACTAACAAACAGGCTTAGCAGGCTTATTGAGGATAGAAGTTACTTCAGCAGAAATTAACTATAAGATAATGCTTGCAAGTTCGCTTTGTTTCTTTTTGAAGTTGTTTTCTGTTGGACATTTAACAGTCATTGTAGCGTCCATATAATCGAGAAAGATATTTGAACGTTTTTTGCTTGGCCGTACATGAGGCTATTGTCCTGTGTCAATCATTTTATTAATTGTGAATGTAAAGTGCTTTTAATTCAACACCATACACAGTAACACATACCGTAACACAAAACATATCACACGGGATTAGAAACACTTCTGTTCGTATCAAAAACGGTTTAGAATTTTATTGAGTTACATTCGCACCAGATGCCTCTCGTTAAAGAAGATAATCTCCAAAAAGAATTCTAAACACTTTTGGCATATGTTGAAAATGTTAAGAATTATCAAGGCATCGTGTATACGGATTTAAATCTTTAACTTTGTGAGGAAATTAATTTTTACATTTAGACTGTTGTTTTTGAAAGATTTCAACACCTACCCTTTGTGACAAGACAATCCTGCCATCCGCCAAATTATAAACTTTAATTAAGTTAAACTGTTTTGTGTTTATGGTAAAATATTTCTTTAAATGCTAAAAATGCAGAATTAATATTAAAGTGAGTTCGATAAAGGATCTAGTGTGTGGCTGCAGCTTGAATTATGATGATTAATGAGAAGATTACGATCCCGTGCTACAAGAATTTGTAATCTTCTATTTATACCCTTGCACAACATCACAAAACGTAAATATAGTGTGATATTAAAAAATCATATCCAAAAGAAAATGAAAACCTGATGGTTCAATTAGTGGATTACAACCCAAGACGTCCCGTGTAAAAGTGCAATTCGCGGTTTTATTTTAGCATTGTCAAGCTTAACTGTAGAATAATCTCAAACTTTACCCAGAAGAGCAACGTTCTTGTATTTCAAAATGGACTGTAATGTACCTGCATGGGTGAAGGTTGTGAAAAGCTATGGCCACTTGCTTCTGCTTGGCTTCTCAGATTAAGAACTGTGATTCAGAAGGACACGGTTTCAAGGAGTCACACAATCGTGGCACTGAGGTTAGCCTCAACATGTGACTTTAAAACTTCAAGCAGATTTAATTTACGAAACACAATAAACTCGTGATTGATTCTGGCTTGGCTTGCAGCTTTCCACTTCTCTTTTCAGCCGGAGCTGTAAAGAGGGAAGTTTTGATTAACATTTTGTGTTTCTCCCCTTCTAATTGTCATATTGTTCCACTAACATCATATTTCATGTAAAGTTGTGGAAGTTAGATGTTAACTTAAAATTATAATGGGATGACTATTGCCCAGTTGTCTCAGCAAAGCCTTTAATTCAATACAGCAAAAAAGAGCATTGTTTTGTGGTTTGGTTTAGCTGATACTTTGAAAAAATGTTTGCATTTGTTTGGGGTGATATTTATTTATTTTTTTATACAGTATCGTCATAATATCTTGAAGACAAACAAGTCAAAATAATTATTGTACTAGCCGTAGTATCTTGTCAGCTCATCTGTTTAAAAGTTTACTGTAACAGGGTTGATAAACCGATGGCGGTGATAAAGAGACTCCGCGGATTCGTCGAATGGTCATAGATCTGCTGAGACAAAAATAAAACCAATAAGTGTGTTCCCAAAGTATCAATGTTGTGTACTAATAACAAACACAATGTGCGTGTTGTAGGCTCCATAAGTTTCTGTACAGTGTTTAAAGCAGATTTTCTGGAAACTACCATTCTGAATGTGTGCTGTGCAAGCTCATGAAAGCAGTCTTTGAGGTCAACCCATAAAATCTCACTAGATATCAAAAGATGAAAAAGGTTTCTTTTTTAACTTAGCGAAATCTTTTTTTGCCTTTATTGTTCAATTGAGCGTTTAGTTAAATCCATGTGACTAATTAATTGTGAAGGTACCATATCTTTGCAAAGTTTTGTGAAAAGATTACTCAGTTAAATCAAGACGCGTGGTAAACATGGCGTGTAGAAATTACCAGCTCAATTAATTCTAGTTCCACAAATACAATCAGTCGAAGTGAAAGACTTTGAGCAACCAGTACTTAACCTTTTCATTTTATGGAATCACTTGCTTGTGTAAAACGAGCTTTGCGTGAAAAAATGTTTTTTGTTTAGTGAAAATTGTAAGTAGTCACATCACTAAACTTTGTCTCATGGCCTATTGTTTACTTCTCTTCAGTAATTATTTCCGTCAGTTTGTAAGAATCCGAAAATGCAACTTTAGGTGGTCTTTGACATTTTAGCTAAGTCCTGGCAAAGTTTCCGACTGTAGGCGTGACTGTGGATTGGTCAATTGTCATGATGGATGGCGTGGCTAAGATTTTATCATCGGATGATTGGTCGTCGATTGTCAATGCGCTACAGCCGGCCTAATGAAAGCTATGGCTGGCAGAATGTTAGGCCGAATGAATTTTTGAACCTTGATATTTTCACAACACTTTGCTTAAGCCTTAAGGCAACATAGCGTCTGCTTCTTCGTCGTAGTCACTAGCCTGGTGAATACATAAATGCTTGTTAGAGTTCTGCAAGTCACGTTCAGTCGATTGTTTTCATGTTTTGCATGAACGTTTAGCTGCGTATATCGAATCTTATCAAAGATTAAAGTCCGATGGTAGGCTAAATAACATCTACAATTTTTTATTTTAATGAAAACATTACGGATACTGACGACAACCAGCTGGACTGGTAACAATTTGAAAGTCGTTTATGTTTCATTACATTCAATATACATTTGGTTGAAAATAATAACTAAGACAAGAGGAATCTACTGTACAATAATGAAGATTGAAGAGGGTTACATTTTTTACTGGGATTTCAAAAGCTAACAAACTGAAAAGATGAATCATAACAGCTTCATTTAAAACATTGTTTTACCTTAAGTATAGTATAGAACTCCGAGGTTGTGTAGTATAGATTTACATCAACAGTATATTTCACTGCCTTTCTTGCGAAGTTGCAGTTTTGTGGCTGACCTTTTGAACTTTACCATATTCGGACGTCGAGCTTTTTCAGCGGAAAACAGGATTAACATGGGTCAAGTGATAGATGTTTACAAGGGATTATCGCATTAGGGTGTCAGTAACACTTCAATAACAACTTTAACAGTTGAAGTCCCTGATGTTGTTGTTTGTGTTTACTGGGTCACATATTGAGCACGATGAAATAGAGAATCATGACTTTTGCAGGTCGGTTACACAACAACAAATTATTCCGTGAAATCAAGCGAGGGACATTCCTGTTTTTTTTTTCGGCAGTCTGGTGAACTTCGAATTGATAACATCATGCACGTGTTTCGCCAAAGCTATAGTTTCCCACATGAGGCTGGGCTCTTTTTTTAGCACTACGCTGAGAACTCAAGGTCGGTACTCCGGGTGTTACACTTTGAAGATTCAACCTTTTTTTATACCATAAAAAATGGAGTTTCGTACCTGGCTCATCAGCGCGTCCGCTGAGGAGCCATTCACACACCCAAACAATGACTAAATACATCGCTGCTTCTACACAAATATTGTTTTGCCTGATATTTTTGTTTATAAGCTCGATTCTTGTTTGAGAATAAGCATTAGAGTTTAGACAAAATTCCTTAATCGACCAAACTTGTTTCATCAATCCGACTATTCGGAATTAAAAGTAACAAATGAATTAAAATGCATTAGAAGCAATAGATTTTCGCAAATTGGGTAGCATGGCTTTGCGACAATAAAAGGTAGGAATGACGAGGTTTGGCTGTATTCATTCCATTTGTCAGTTGAATCACGTGAATTGAAAAGACGATGATGCTTGAAAGTTTCTTGTTGGTTGATAATACTTTGCACAGTTGCATTGAACAAAAACATAACATGAATTTTGCTAAATTGCCTTACGTTATTATCATGTCCTCGGCCGATGGTCTTTGTGAAGAGTCGCTTTTGAACTAAGTTACTTTTGCAAAATCAACATCAAAGCCTTTAAGGAAGTAGGTTTATACTATTTGAGCAACGTATTTTAAAGTTTGTCGTGTAAACGAATCATTTTGGTCGAAATTATACAACTTAGATTTGGCTTGTAGAGCTCAAATTGATTTACTCAACGACTTTATCAAATAGGGAATGAGTTCATTTTCCGATTACGCGGACACGACCTTTGACCTTTCATTTTACAACTTGATGGCCAGCCTTAACAAAACATTCATTTAATGTGGTTTGTGAAACGGTTGTTCAAAAGCGGTGGCTTAAGTCCAACTGCGTTCTTAAAGAAAGCAACAGTAGTCACGACTTTACTATGATTGTGTAGCAAAATAGTTTCTTCATTCTACTTTGAGAATCAATTTCATATGATTGTGTTGAATGTTTTTATTTTGTTTAATTAAATGATGAAGCCGTTTCTCGCCAAAGGACATCCTACTTGTCATTGTGAACTGTGGTTGCACTATGGCACTTGCGTTATGACAAAGTGGTGGTTCCCTACTTAGAGTCTGTAGGTCCTTTGGGGGTCAACGGAAAGTTTTAAGGAGATCTGTGAACGTATTGATTTTAGGAAATAGTGCTAAAATTTAAGCTCTAAAATTCATAGGCTTATAAATTATTTCAGAGTCGATTTGCAAATATATTATTAGCTATGTGCTAACTCGTACAAGTTTAAGATTCAACAGCAAAGCTGATTCATTAAAAGGGTCCGTTGCCGTAACGAAGTTGAGAAATGGAAACTACTGTGATAAAGCAAGAGATACAACCACATGTGGTTGATGGAAGCCCAGATCACCATTGGAATGAAATCTGGAATATAAATATAAAAAATAGGATTAAAAAATAGGAAAATACATAAAAAATGACAGAAACACCATCTTGTGCAAAATGTTTACAAACAAAGACTAAAGTATTGTAGGATGAGGTGGAAATATTTAGTCTGGAAAAACTAAAATTATCTTACCATGATTCTTCAGACTTTTACAATGAATTCAATTGGAAAAATAGGTTTTTATATTTTTATTGCATACATTTGTCTTCGTTGCCAAAATGAAACATCAAACCCATTTTTGAGATATAATCAGATAATGTGGTTATAATCATTAGTAATGCTAGTATGTTATCTATCTACTATCTGCTTATAGAAGCGGTCAATGTAGCATTCTTCTTACCATTATTTTACACTTTTATTAATAAATCATCGATCAAGTGTTTTCCCAGAAAGTAATTGCAACATACTTAGATTTGCATTCTGCATATACACCTGTTTACCACGTCTCTACACCTGTAGGTAGCTTAATCCACTGATTGTTTTGATCTGTTTATAATAAAAAACAATTTTATTTCATCAAAACCTAAACTCGTCTTGTGAGGCAAATAGGATTTTCCAAAGCAGCCTACATTCCAGTACGATTTGTATTTCCTGTACGAGAAGCCGCCAATTTTGGCCAAAATTTCATTTGTCTGGCGCAGTGAATGTTCCGTAGTTTACCCTTTCTTGGCAAAATAAGGTAGGCTACTCTTTTTTACTTGGGTCTTTTTATTATATTGCAGATTCATATATGCAAACACAAAGCATATTGCACCATGCATTTAATATGTTAAATTACTTTAACCCAGTGCTTCTCAACCCCTGGGTCGCGAGTCGCGACCCAAAACTGGGTCGCCGTTTCATTTGGCTGGATCGCTGTAAGATGTGGTGATAAAAGATAATGTCTCTTGAGTCTTGAGCAAAGTTAAAACTGCCTACCACTAATTTAGTTTTCGTAATTTCCACTATTCAAACTACGCCGCAGGTTTCACCCAACGATTTTACCACACGCATTTTGCGCAGAAGTAGTACCCACTAGACTAATTTAGAAGAAGAATTTTTGTTCTGCAAAGCTTCAGAAACAACAACACGAGGTCGAGACGAAGATATCTTTGCTTTGGTCGCCTCATTTATGAATGAAGAGGGTTAGAGTGGATAAAATGCTCCAGTATTTGCAGTGATGGAGCTCCAGCTATGCTCGGATCCCGCAAAGGTTTTACTGCTCGTGTGAAAGAAATTAATCCTAATGTAGCCTACTCGTCAGTCACTGTTTCATCAAACCAAATGAGAGAAATTGTCTTCAACCTGGAGATGACATGAGATTGGCACTAAGTAAGATAGCTCCAAATTTTGACAAGTTGTTGAAACAATACAAAGTCAAGGCTCATATTAATTAAATTCGACATTTTGTTGTTATGTTTAATTGTGTTATATGAGTGTGGCTCATTTTTTCACGCTTACAAAACGTTGTGCGAAACGTAGTTTTGGAAATAGGGTCGCGAAATCTTCGCTATTAATTTGACCTTAATTTTTGGGTCGCCACAAATAAAGGTTGAGAAGCACTGTAGTTTAACCTAACAAGTTGCTTTTTGTTTTGTTACTTTTGTAAATTGTAACAAATTCACAAAAAAACAATAGGCTAACCATAGTCAAACATAAACAGATCGTGCAATGTTTTTGTCCCAGCATTAAAGATTGCAGTACAAAATACAAATCACATTCTTTCATGTTTGTTGTGCTTTGCAAGAAAACAGGGAAAACTCTTTCACAATAAACAATCTTGAACATGCTACAAAAGAGACTTGAACGTCCATACCACGGTTAACACCGCTGCGCACAAGCTGCCTAGGCAAAGCCTGATAAGGTCGTTTGCTTGTTGCTTAAAGTTCCATGCATCATTATTTTTGGGCTGTTGAAAATGTGCAGTTTTATCTGCCGTTCATAAATATTTATAATTTTCTCGATAATCACTGGTAAAGAAATCAGCACAACGTGCTCAGACACAGAAATCCGTTGCGACTCTAAACAAATGTCTTTTTCAGCTCAAAGTCATATTATTGCCATTTGTCTTCCAAGACGAATTGCAGGTTTCTTCTCAAGCTAACGAATGCCCATGGCATCAAAGTGATTTTTGATAATCTTTTAATGAGCCACCTGTTCAATTAACTTGCTATTTACAGTCATAGTTACAATTTCATACTTCAGCCATTTTCTCCATCGATCCCCAGAATTATCGATGACCGTTTAAATAAGACTAAATCACTTTCTTTCGCCAAACGAGATATAAAAAAAAGCTTTCTTATTCCAGGGAAGTGTTTATGGTTTTGAGTACTTCATTAAAACGCTCAAAACACACAAATGGAGTAAAAGTAGATCACATTGCCAAAGTCGCATTGACGCTTTTATTATTTTCAACACTGGTCTCCTTATTGCGACAACTGTCTTCGATCCATCTTCATCACGAGCAGGGACGCCTTGTATTTGACAAGCACTGTTGAATTATGACGAAGGATAAACATGCGTGATCAGGAATCATTCATTTTGGCGTTATACGTTTCGTCAAATATTGATCACTGTTGTTAACACATGTGGCAAGGAATTTATGCAAACCAGATGAACAGTTTTGATGTGTGAATTCACTCTCACTGGTGTTGTTTTGAGAACAAAAAACACTAAAACGCATGAAACGTTGTAAAAATGACTATTTATTGAGCCTGCTTTTATGCAGTTCCTTTTTGAAACTATTTTTCTTGTACAACGTTTAAATAAACTTTAACGTTAAAACTGTTGTGGACACAGGACTCACCCGAAAATGTCCTCAAACTATAAATGGACAAAGGTCACTGTTTTCCTCGATCAAAGTATTTTGATGACTTGAATACAACTAATGTGATTGTTGACAAGATCTCTGCATTTGTTCCCGTGTTATTTACTGCTTCAAGTAACTTGGGCGACTCTGGGTCTATAGGTTTTGTTTGCTGTTCACTAGGTCAGCAATCAAGCAAGCCGTTGTCTGAGCTTTTAAGGCTGGACAATAAAAAATAAGTCTTAAAACTTGCCCTGAGAAGCTTATACAGTATGTAGCTTAATTTCGTTGCAAGCACAAATGACGACAAAAGACAGCATCATCCGCATCTTACATATTTTACTTACAAGCTGCGATTACACAGACTGGAGATTTTCACTTCAGTTCTGAAAACGTAGTAAGTCTACTTTTTAAACATTCAAACCTGGGCTGAAATTAAGCTGCAAATGCATCAAATGTTAAAATCAAGATGCCAAGGTATTTAAATTATGTGGATTACTTTGTGCAATGCATTCCATTACTATAGCACAAGAACAAGAAGAGAAACTTGTTCTGTAAAGCAAGTCGTCCGTCCGTGACCGAATACTTGATTGCAGATTTCAAGGACAGTTGTTTACCTTCCCATTAAGACTACACAGCTAAACACACAAATGAAGCAAAGGAAAAGTGATTCAAAGTTTAAATCTCCTTCATTCCACAACCACTATGCTTTGAAGATTTTTAATTGCACTACGGAGCAATGGTCTACTTAATGAATAGCCCCGTTTACTGTCACAAAAGATTTGACTAACACAAGCAAATAAACACATGGAACCTACAGAGAAGCTAAACTTTGCTCTATCAAACAAAACGCATTTGAATGTCAGAAAAGTCTCTTTAAATTTGGCACGGATTAATTCCGTTTTTTTGGAAAAAAAAATTTGCAAAATATACATCAATGTCATCCTTTGATAAAGTCTAGAATTGTGCAGCATTTAACACACGTTGTTGTTTAAATTGACAAATTAATTACAACGAGCCAAGTTGAAATGAGCTGAAACATGGCTGAAACAAGACGTCGAATTGCGGAAAATGAAATTCACTTGTTCTTTCGTTTTAAACTAGACTGCTGTTTACGTTATTTGTGTATTATTAAAACAGGTTACTGAAATATTTTGCCTTTGTTTTACGGAAACAATCCACCTTGATGAAAATGCATCCAGAAATAATCCACGCTGGAAAATATGCACCTGGAAAAAATGTACCCAGGTCTTCCAGAAAATTAATCCCCGTTAAATAGTTTCAATTTTTTATGCTGGAAAACATTTATCAGAGTGATTTTATCCGGAACGATATTGATGAAGGTGGATTTTTTTGCAGGATAATTACTAGGGTGAATTTTTTCCGGAAGGATGTTTACCTAGCCTGCAGGCTGCATTCCTTTGTAAGGGTTAGCTGCCGTAAAAAAGTGCAGAGGTTTTCGTGATAGGCTACTTTTCTCGAAAGGGCACAATTTCCCGACACAATCTTGGGACCCATAATATTTCAATCCAAATGAAGGCATATGTTTGATCGAACACCTGCTTGTCTAGCTGGCCAACGCCTGTGCTTCTAACTGATGATATACGAGCTTGAAATTTCTTTCTGTGATGGTGCAATGCTGTTCGTCTGCGTCAAAGTGCGTTGCTGCATGCAAGAAGGAAGAGATTGCAACTAATGGAAAACAACCAACACTGTTGTTTAGATACTTGAAAATGCTTACAAATGCGCAATATGTAGCTGAAAAATTAAGAAGAGGTATATTTATTTGGCAATGACGTTTTTGAGTAAGATTTCTCGCTCACGTTTCTTGGGAAAATTAAATGCATTCTTGTGCATAGCTTACATAATTTTGTTCGACAGAAATTCAACGTTTTCAAATGTTTAGTTGAAGTATAATACAACATTTAGATAAAAGTTATACTACTTTACATTGCGTGCACATCTAGCTTGTCCTAAGTATATCAGCTTTTCGCGTTATAAACAGCTCCTTGCGGTGCACCATGGGTACACCTATGTTCAGAAGCATTATTGCAGCACGTCATTTCAAATTTGGATAATAAGTAATAAATAACTTTTTTTGAAACATTATGTCATTAGTTGCTAGTATAGGCCTATTATAATAACTTGCTGTAAAAAGGACATAGACAAGAAAACTTTGCGATACTAGTGCTGAAAAGCAATTCTTTTGATATTTTAGGTAGTCTATCGAAATGCAATAGCTGGATATTCTTGTCTGTAAATTCCAAGAATAGTAAAGGTTTTGAACTGTAGATATAAATGCTGTTGTGAACAACGTATATTGATATATGTACTTGGCCACAAACATATATATATATCTTTCTATTTGAATCTGACATTGCAGAATTGTGTTTTTTGAATGTTCAGTGCGATCAGCAAAAAGAACTTCGATGGCACAATTTAATTCATGTATCCACTTATTTTGAGTTGTTCTAATATAAAGCTCTTGTGGGTCATATGGCTGTTATAGTAGCCTACACTAAAAATTTGTCTTTTGTTTCCATTCATTTAGTATGCCTGCATGGTGTCGCTGACAAAAATACTATGAAAAATTAAACATTTCTGGAAAGTATTTGTATATGCCAAGTTGCCTTCTGCACCCATGCTTGCTTCTAGTGATGTTGAGTAAGTTGTTGTTGTTGTATTCAGTCTAACGTTGTAACAACAGCTTCAGCGCACCCAGTTTT
The DNA here is from genome assembly GCF_918807975.1 of Aplidium turbinatum. NCBI lineage: Eukaryota > Metazoa > Chordata > Ascidiacea > Aplousobranchia > Polyclinidae > Aplidium > Aplidium turbinatum. Next base: position 17,985,298 of record NC_137484.1, on the reverse strand, counting down.
TTAAACTACTCTCAAGAATGCAATACAAAGAAGATAAGTTTGAATGGCAAAATTTAACAATTCTAGCACATTTTTTAACTCATCAGGAAAACGTGTAAAACGTGTTTTAATATCAATGTTACCACTCGAAGAATGCCCGGACATTTGACCCAATGAAACGTAGTCCAAAAACCAACCTCTCATACGAAAGAAGAGGAACGTTGCCACTTGTTTAGGACCTATTCCTTTTTTTGAAGTAGACTTCTGCTTAAAGTGATTGCATGTTTTGGGTAAACTGTTAATTGACTGTAAATTTGACTTTATTTCTGTTTTCATGTGTTTGTCAGTGTTTAAAAAATTTCGTCGAAAAACTAAAACTTCTATAATCCCGTTTTCCACTTAGAAAACGTTACAATAACAAATTTCTTCCTTTAGGCCATGAAATACCTATCTCTTTGGCCATAAACTAACCGCCATTCACACATTTTCTCAATACATTTTTGTTTTTCGTTATACATAGAATGCTTTGATATTTTAGGTAAAATCATATTCTTCAAACAGCCTGGTCATAGCATCGTTCAATTTTACTATTTTGTCGATGATCTTACGTCTGCTGTTTTGTTGTAACTGACCAAAACTACACAGAAAATAGTTAAGATGAGAATGTTGAGGATAATACTTTAAATAACAGCCGTAGCATTGGCATTGAAGAGCGATGATATTTGCAAATTTTGCGAGATGTTTTTGCGGATCAAAGCAGATTTAGATCAAACTCCACCTAAGAACACAACATACGCACTTGAAAGAAGCAGATTAAGAAAGGAAAATGTTTCAACAATAGCAACAAAACAATAGTTATGTATTTAGAATGGTTGAGAGTGAACAGCAATGGGCATTTGACTGGCTGCTAGCTGAGTGAAGTCTATTCGGTTTCAGCTTCTTGTTGAAAGACAGGTCAAATAGCTACAATGTGTTGTGTCAATCCCAATTAAAAGGGAGCGGGAGCAATAAAATTGGAATAAAGAATGAAATAATTAACTCAACTCTGGTTACTGCATCTTGATTAAATTGAAAAGTTACACGCAAAAGGCATTAGTTTCAAACAAAGCTTTTACAGATTAGGTGATTCCAGTTTTGGATAGAAAAAAAGCAAGCAATACTTTAACCTTGTGAAACTATTGCAAAAAGCTTTTTAGCCTATGTACCGAGCTCGATAATTTTTCCACGTTGTTTTATTACCTTGGCATATTACTATACAGTACTTTTCATCTATCAGACGAGCACTGCAGCCATGCCTAAACATATAAACAACCATGAATAGCTTTACAGCTTTTTAGTTAAGTTTTTCGACTTGTATGACATTACCACACAAACTTTTTTGAACTGGTTTTCCCTTACGAGTTATATATTTAGCTAAAATTGATTTGTGTAAATTTATACAGCTTCTATTCCCAGCTTCTTTTTTTAACGACGCCAAGGTTGATTTTAATCTTTAGTTCTCGATTCGGCCTGTTATGATAAGTTAACGATCCGAGTTGTTACAAGATCAAATAATTCAATTGGTTTGCTTGGGCTACTGTTGTTGGGCATGACTTGCTCAATTCCATTGCTTTACTTTGTTGTAAAGACTGAAATGTGCGCGTAAATTTAATGTTTAAAAGAAGCAAGAAAAGCAAGGCTGCGAGACGTCTTCAAAGAACATTTAAGTTTAGCTTTGAGAATGCAACTGAGCTTTTAATGAGATTTGACTTTTACGCTGCAGCAAAGCAGTTAGCATTTCATTTGTTATCACACCACTCAACAGAGTTGTTTGAAGCTCAAACACTTGAACCAACTTCAAGAGGACTTGCATTATTTAGCCTGCAATGTAATTATTGTTTTGTTAATGGTTTCTGCACACACATGTGGTTGTGCGTGTAATGTAATACATCGTATGTTTTCTGATTAACATTTTTGAGAAATAGCATCAAGTGGCTACAGTTTTTTAGGTTGTACAAAACTACAAATCGGGCTATAAGTACCATAACACTCATCCCTATAATTTCTTCATTTAATGTACGTTTAGAGTCTACTAATAGTCTACTAATAGTCTAAACTTTAGACTATTAGAAAAACGACAAGATTAGAATGGAGGATTTTTACATTTTTTCCCTTTGTAAGTTTCAGTGCAATAGCTTTAGATTTACAATTAAAATACGTTTCTTTTTTAAATTTGAAAACATATTACTACGATTGCATTACTATTTTTGCGAATTAACTGATTAATATTAACTAATTGATTAAAGTGAAGTGGATACTTGGACCAGACCTAGCGCTTAACAAAACTACTTGGCGACTTTCAAGCTTTGGTTTATCTGTACCCAAATGCTTTGTTTTGCCACCGGCTATTTTCTTATGATAAGTAAAACAAAATCAATAATTCATGCATTTCCTCTGTGTGGTTAAATATTATCATACAGATAAGGAAGTAAGATAATAATGCCACAGCCACTTTGTAGCTTGTCACCTCGTGGCCTCAGTGAGCCAGCCAGGTATCACACATCCAATCCAAGCACTCCAGGTTGACAATCTATGCTACTTCCGATTGGATGTGCCATTTCCCAGAAGAATTGCCAGATGGTGGAAGTAATTTATGGGACCAGATAATCACACTTTTCCTTTTCCAATCACTTCCTGTACTTTTCTCCAACTGGGAGATTGGGCTTGAAAAAGAAGTTAAGAAATTTTCTTGAAAGCGTGAAATGTTAAGCCACTTAAGTTTAGCAGCGTTTTTTTTAAAGCTGCATACAAATTGGTGATAGCTGCAGTAATAACAGACGTTGTATAAAAAGTCTTCATGATGAATGTTAAGTTACAAGTTTCTTTGCTGTTAAAACGTAGGTTTTCAATCTTTCTACACTAATTTTACCTCTTGCCAAGCTTAAAACAAATTTATTTTCCTCTACCATTATTGGTTTGAAGTTTAGGCATACATCATGGATACCATCTTTAAAGTGTATTTGCTCTTTTTACAAATGAAATTTAGGACACCCAGGGGTAAATTTACCCCAGTTGAGAATCCTTTAACAAAGGCAACCGACCAAATTTGCAAATTTTGATTATGTTAACTGGGTGTTTAATTCACTGCTGAATGTTATAGTGGAAACCTTTACCAAGCACACAAATATAGCCACAGGCATATGTTAGAGATAGAAAAAAAAAATCAACGCATCATCAACGTAAAATATTTCATGCCAATTGCTAGAATTGTGTGCTGTGCAGCCGTTAAAAAGTTTTCTGATTGAATAGTCATTCAAGTTGACACGAGTATGTTGAGTGGAGTGCTTTGCAAAGAATATCTGAATAATTTAATTTAAATAAACGTCTGGTATGGTTCGTAAAAATGTAGCCTAACTATTCGCAATTGCTTCTTGATTAAAGTGGCCTCATTAATCTCAATAAAGTGCGCAGGCTGGTGTGAGAACATCGCGGTTCGATGGACTTGTATCGTGTCAAGTACCTTTTTCACCCTGATCAGGATTAGGCGATGATGATGCTGTCAAGAGGAAGCTATAGTTTTGGTCTATTGTTTTGTATTGTTTACATTTTATGGATCTACTGCTGCTGTGACTTGACACAGTAGTTTACCCCCTAATTCCCCTGTCAATGCTACTGCGAGTGAGTATGAAACAAGAAAACTGATGTTAGAAATTGTTTGTCAGTTGCGATTATTTTTTTGTTATAAAAGATGCAATCACTTTATACTACATTTTGTTGTTTTGCCGAGTTGTCTTTTTCTGTTCTTCTCACAGACCCTTATCGAAGCATCCTATTTCTACCAGTGAATCAGATTTGCTTTCTTATTCGAACTACTCTTGGTATCTTCTACCATCAAGCTTAATTTATTTGTTTGCTTTCGTCATATCGCAGATAAAACAAGCTGATTTAAGAAACATGTCTTTAGCTTCTCGGAACAACACATTGCCCCACACCTCTTTGGGCAATTTTACTTGTTTTCACCGCTTTGTTTGAGCATTGTTTTGCTTCATACGGTTTCTTGTAACTGCTATGACCAGAAACACCCTTTTCGTGACACCAATTTCATGTTTGACGCAAGGCATCAACTACAAACAAGCTAAGAATATTTTTCTTGTTTACCAACAATTGTTGTTTTACACACAAGTTCTTGGTAGCGTTGGAAATAAGACCGTCTTGCAGCAGATAGAATCTGTGTCATTTATTGCAAAAGTGTACATCATATTGGGGAAAAAACGCTCACAGAACCATGTAGCCTATTTAGAGTTTTACTCTCAATTTAAAGCCAATCATTGTTAGAAAACCCAGTTTTAAACGTTTAATATGATGCAATTGAAAGCCTGATTCATACTCAATATATCAGTTGAAGTTGACGTGAAAAGAAGGGTTACTGCGTCTAATTTTAGCACTATTCGGCCAGGTCTAGTCTCAGACTGTTGTGTTCCCAGATTCGAAACTTAGCAGTAAACAGTAACAAAAGAAAAACATTTAGATCTGATATTCAACTATCTTACTATCCAGTCTACATGCTGATACAAAGTGAAAAAGTTTCCCGTTGATTTAATATCCAGCGACTTCGAATTAACCAGTTTGTCGACATTCGATATCACCGTAAGTGAACATTGAATCAGAATGGCAGAGTGTCACTGATTTTTGTTTTGTCACGTGTTTACAGACGTCCTGCAGAGCTGGCTGGCTCGTAGTGTTTGTCTACAAAATGAGCTGTCTATCTCAATGCCGGGTGGTCTGTGAGTGATACCCTAGCTGACAAAATCAGTGCTGGGAAGTGAAATCAAATGCTGTAGTGGTGAAGTCTGAAACAAACAATGCGAGCAAGGTGATCAATGGTCATGTCAGCGTACGCTTTTCGTTTTTCCTAAAAATGGGATATTTACAGTAGTGGTTGTGCTATACTAGTTTCCGTTTACTGATTTTGGTCTGCGTTGTATATAAGTTTACGATCATAGTGGTTTCGTTATTTTCGTTACAGTACAGTTTTTTCATTCATTCCGACAACTAAATTTAATCAAACTGGTGTTTTATATTGCCTCAAAGTTTTTGTATTGCGCAACACAAGTATATCCGGTGTTTCTCGGCAGCCGATTGTAGCCAGAATTGACAGCGATAGACACCGTGTTTCGCCCATGAGGCTGGGCTCGTCAGTACCGCACCACCCGTTTAAACTGTTATTTGCATCAGTAGCGATAAAACGTGAGTAACCACTGAAGAAAAATACAATGAGCCCGATCGTGAAGACATTAAATAACCGGCCTAACGTACCTCGCATATGTGAAACGCGTTAGGAAGATAGCCTATGGAGAGCGTTCTCTCGCATCTCTCTCTTGCTGTCATTCTACAGATACTCACCTGAGTTTTAATTCCTTCACCGTATTGAAGGGTAGCATGGAAGCTACACCGTTATGGTTGGCGAATCGCAGTTGCCCGCTGCGCTAGTGAGTACTCAACATACTGATAACCAGGAAGAACGCTTTCTTTACTATATCCGGTGATGTTTGTTTAATTTTTGATCATCATAGAACAATAATTTGTGTCGTAACATAGCAGGCTTGAAGAAAACGTGACAAGCTGCTGATAGAAATGTTAAGTACCTTTATTTCTATCTCTTGTTGACTGTAAGTTTAAAAAATACAATTTTTAACAAAACTTTTCAAAATGTAGCCTAGGTTTGGTCCATAATTTTTTGTTTTTCATTTTTCTGGAACGCCCTATTGTCCTCACCTTTTGGCAGGGGATTTCAATTACAAACGTACCAAAGCCACTTTCCACTTGGTTTACGATCCTTATTGTTCGTATTAATTTCTTTTTGCGTTCTTTTGATGCTATATCAACAACAGTATCACAACAGCTGGTTGAGACTCTTCAAGTGCTATAAGCTATGTCAAAATCATGGATTGTTATGGACAGTGGCTGTGGGCAAAAGAAACTGCCGTTTCTGTGTTGCCCGAGTTCGTAGCATTACAGATGAATAAAACAACAATATGAATGTGAATGTATATAAAAACTAGTCTGTGTCGAGACTATTTCTCCATCTGTGTTCAAGTCCAGTCTCTTTGTTGCCTTCTTTACAATATTGAGTTAAAGTTGTCTACTGTCGCATTTTTCAAGCCAAGGGCAGATTTTTAATTTCGCCAGGCTTCACTACTTAACGCTGCAAAAAATGTGGTGCTAATCACTTTCATTTATGGCGTTTTCTCTTTATTTGGTTCGGTGGCGTTTACATGCGACTCACCAACTGGACAAATGAACTTTTACTCTCGATTTCTTGCATTCTCTCGTAAATGGATTTACCAAAAACGAATGAACACAAAGACGTTGACGAAACTGTGTAGAAACAACGTTCTTTCTGTCTTTTAGCACAGTGTGAGAATCAGATTGACAAAGAATGGCTTTGTGTATCATTAATTTGTCAAAAAATAGGAAGCTTGACCACTGTTAATCCCTGCCGATATACGATGTTCCATTTGTAGCCTAAACATTGCATACTTCTCCCAAAGATGTTCAGTTTATGGATTAGGCATGCCAAAAGCGTGCTGTAATACTTGATTCCATGTTCTTAGAGGTAACACAAATTTATCAGCAATGGCCTTCTTATAAATGGATTAGTAGTGGGTGCCATTGAGTTGGTTTTCAGTTAAGAAAAGTTAGCCGAATCGCTTTAGGTAGAATTTCCTGTCTATTACATATTTCGTATGTTTTAATTGTAGTCAGATGCATAACTGAGGGGTTCAGAGTAGGCTCAGAACGCAACATTTTAAATGAAAATTGGTAATCTCATGGCAACTGTTTGCGTCAAAGTATTGGTTAATAATAATAATGATAAATTCTAAATTCAAACGCGCCAACATTCTGTTTGTTGCTTCGTTTTAGTTACCAGGGCAACTTGAGTGTTAGACGATGAACTTTGTAACTTTGTATAACCTGGTCAATGGCTACGCTTTGTGAAAGTGGTATTCATCTACTTCTGTTTAACAATATGAGTATTTTCCTATTAATTTTGTCGCTGTGAAGCAAAGGTAAATAGACACATCTTGCTAAAGTTTGTTTATGCACAATCCATCAGCCCGAAAGACAATTTTGAAAGCGTCCCTAGAGATTGGTTTATACTTTTTTTTCTTTCAGGTAATCCAAACTTACCACACGCAAAGCTTGTGGCGTGAACTTTGAAAGTTTCAGTTGCAAGCATCTTTGGAATAAGTAGTCTTGGTATTTGTCGCCTGAGCTTGCCTCCGCAGCCAGAAATGTGTGAAGTAAAATCGCTGTAAATCAAAATCTTGAAGGGGAGTAATTGAAATTGGTTTGCTTTCGCAAGCCGATGAAAGAGTTTCAGAAAACAGAACAAGCTTCTTTTCTTGAAAGTTCATTGATGTAGTTTTTGTTGATGCGTTAGAAATTGCAACAAAGGATGCTTGCCTCTTTCATAAAGGCTATCAGTTGTAAACAAGGCAGAAACAATCGTACAAGGAAAATCATTCTTATCAAACAAATTGTAGGCCTACAACTCGAAATTCAAGCAACTTTATCTTATCGTTTTTATTTACCTCACACGAAGACAGCAACTGTATGTGTGGCTGAGTTTCAAGCTTCTGAAATTCGAAGTCCTGTCATGAAATGTTATCTTAATGAGATGGCATTGAAATTCAAGAGCTTGTGGCTTATAAATCACTATGTTTGTTTTGTCAGATTAATTTAAACCTCACACAAACCAGAAGTGGTAAATGGATTGCAAGGCATGGTGTTTTCAACATAGATTTTCAATATCATCTTGTGATTTTTCATTATCTACATGTCAATTCCAATCAAAGATTTTCGATGTTTTTGGCAAACGCGCGTGAGAACAATTTTGGGCGTTCTGCTGTTCACCAAGAGTCGTCTTGTCAAATATCTGATTTATTGCGCTGTAAAATGTGTTGAGGTATCATCTCTAACGGTTTCCCCCATTGCAGTCGCTACGAAACTACACAAAACGTACCAATTGGTGGAATGAAAGACGATTAAAGTTCGAGAAAAAAGCGAAAACCGTTTTTAAAAGAACGAACGAGATTTTCTCTCACTTTGAGAGACAAACAGACTGCTTTTCACTGGTCAAACGTAGCTCGAGTTATTTGTACAAGAAAGCAGAGGCAAAGCGTTAGCATAGTAGAAAACTGAGCCACCGCAGTTAGCTCGAAAGGTAGTTTAGTTTTCCAGTCCATTAACAACTGATCGACAGGTTACACAACAAACAGCATGTGGATATTTCTTAAAGCAGCAGTTTGAAATTAAAATTTTTAATAGAGACACATAAAAAAATCTCTTTCAACATAACATATGCTTCAGTGGCTTGTAGATAACGCTGGTTGTAAGTAAGGACTGGTACGCTTTATGTAAATCTTAGCTTGAGAGGCGTGTGAAAGTACAGATAAATTTCATATGTTCATTCAGCATGCGTAGTTGCGTACCGTTCTTAACAGCTGCTGCATTGTGTTTTTACTTTTCAGATATCAACTTGAAAAATGCACACAGACTTGTGACAAATACAACACAATATTTTTGAGTTTACTTTTTTAAACCTTAATTGGTCTGTGAATTCAAGTTCAAGATAATTAAAAACTGTTTTCCTGATTGTTGCGCAGAAAATCCTGCATCCATTGCAAGTGTTCTGTCTCGAGCCATATCGCGCACACATCGGAATACGATCACTTTGAACAAAGAAACTTAGATTTTCATCACAGCGTTGATGTCAAAATGCCAGTCAACGTCAGCCAATCGCGAAATGTGGCGTCGATAACAGAAGGCGCTCATCAGAATGCTCACGAGGTCGATTTTCCGCACTCGAGCCACAAAAACACTGGGAACGATAACAGGATGAAACGACGGCAGCCTCGCCGACAACAATCACGACACAGCAGAAGCTCAAGGTCCGATGAGGAAGCTACGAGCACAGATGGCGGATGTGCTGTATTGCAAGAATATGCCTGGGTCCCACCAAATCTCACTATTGATCAAGTATGTGATGTAATGTGGATTTAACAGTCGTAGATAGATAATTAAGCTAAGAAAATGAGTGTGAATAAATTTGTTTGCATTAGATAATTAAGTTTTAGGAAACGTTTAACTCCAACATTTATTTTGACAAACACAGCATGCTTATTTTCTGCATGTACTAAAAAATCACTATCAAAAGATAACAGGTTGCGGTTATGTAGAGAAAGTTTACAAACAACTCAACAGCTTAATTGCAAAATGAACATTTGTCATTCTGTTAGCTGTGTTTGCTGCTGGATCTAGATATTTGCCCAACTGACAAAAGGTGCCCGTTTTACATAGTTACAGCGTTTAGCGACGATTTAAAACTTGCGTCGTTGCGAACTGTGCAGTTGACTCCGCACTCGTTTGGCAAGCGGATTAACTTAGAACGCAGTAAGCTGAAAGCAAATCTTGGTATAATTTATTTTTTCAACTGCCCAGCCCCAGACAGAAAAGTTATTCATTTTTACATGGATTCAACGTCTGCAGACGGATTTTGCTGTATGAGGCAGATATACCACAAGTCTGCAAGCTTCTGTAAATACGTCTTGCTTCAAGCATGTTGTATTGACATGGACCAAAATAGGTTTCTAGAAAATTAAATCACTTCTATAAGATTATCTTTCCTTGTTTAATTGATAGATTATTTTTAATTAAAAATTGCCGTTAATTTTCTTCGGTAGAAATGAGAGCTGTTCTTAAAATGTGTATGTTTTCAACACGTGACTGGAATAGTCCCTTTTCAGCCGCAAAATCAGTCTTTTTTACGTTGATATAACGCCAATCAATGTAAAAAAAGGACTGATTTGCTGGCTGGAGTGGCATAGTGCCTGACAGCGTAACTTGTGACAGAATCTGTGTCCAAGAAAACAGATAGATAGGTTATCACTTATCAGCAATCTGTCAATTGAATGAAATTCCTCACCGGGCAATAGACTACCAGAAATCTAACAAATGTTTAACAGACCTTTGACCGGTTAAAAAAATGTCACTGCAAATCTTGATTGATCACCGTAAAATACTAATCAAAAAGAGTTCAATTCAATGATTGTATTTTGTATTTTGTAATGATTGTATTCAATGAATGAGCTGTACTGTATAATAATTTTTTGTTGAAGACGAGACATTTGAAGACTTTTTTATTTGTATTTGAAAGGAGGTGTTCAATAACGTTCATACTTTTAAATTAAGATCTATATGCATTTTAAAATAAACGATGATGATTATGGGAAATCACAGAATAGCAATTGTTGCAATGAGCATTTGAATACAAGTTTTTGCTTTGCTCCTAAATTGCTAATTCGTCCGCGCACTGTAGCCGAGAGATCTCAACTAATAATTTTGTTATCTTTCGATATTTTTATCGTATTTGAATAATTTCGTAATTGCGCAAGACTTTAGACGCAGCAAAGGCGTGGAAAATTTTGCTTTCAGCTAATCTAAACATAGTCAATATATCTGTGGTGGGAAAAATCGTTTGGTTGCTTACAATTTGACTTCAATGTTCTGATTTTCCTGTGCTGGGAAAAAAAATCGTTTGTTTTAAAATCAAAGGGATATACCGGCTTATGCCATGTTTTAAAGGCGTTTGTCTTCGCAAGACGTAAATAAACTAGAGACAACGATATTTACATGACTCCAAAGTCACTACGGACTAAAATCATTTGGTATTAGAGATCAACTCACGGACAATGCTGTTAATAATGACATTTTTAATGTTTTCGTTTCTTGCAATCCATTTTTTAACCTTGCCCTGTTGATCTCCGATCCGATTAGATGTCTGGGCAAGACTCGGCACTGTATCTCAGTAAATGGTAATGACTGGAATGACTTCATTCTGCTTTATCAGTTTTATCAAAACTAGCTCTTTTTGTAACATTTTCATAAACGAAAAGATACTTATCTCTTAATCATGGACAAGGAGGTTGAATGGAACTCAATATCACTTCACGCTCTAATTGATGATTTTTCTTCGCGTTTTTGTGCTGCATTTCAGTATTTTTGCGTCTCTTTGTACAATGCGTTTGAAAGAAACACCATGAGAGAGCAGTTGCTTGCTTTTTGGAGGACAAATATAGCTTAAATTGCATAATAGTACTTCGGTTATGAGATACTGCTTTATAAGCTTTTACTCATTTTGATTTCTGCAAGAAGCAATTCATTCTTGAAATAATAAATAGCTAATTTTTGTTTGTAAAAGTCAACCAAGGCCAGCTGTTCAATTTTTCTTCTGATTTGTTCTTCCAGGTTCGTTATTATTTCAAGTCTTTGCCGAAAGACAAAGTTCCGGCCGTGGACAGCATCGGAGATAAATATCGAGTACGACAACTTTTCCATCAGTTGCCACCTCATGATGACAAGGTACGTAAGCTACCATCGAAAGTAGATTACTTCGTGGGTAGATATTTATGTGTTTTCATAAGCAAACAAACTTTTGCAATATTAACTTAGCGATTTTTTTTTTTGCAACATGGCTTAGGTACGCGAATTAGTAGAAGCGGAGTTTTTTTGTATAGTGCACGTAGACTCGTGGAGAGATAGTGATCGCAAGTCAAAAAAAAATGCATAATTTAGCAAGCACTTGTTATCTAGATTTGTTAAGTCTCTTAATTTAGATAAACATAAAGTGCACTTCAAAACGTTTTTCACGTTGTTCTGTCTATTCATTGACACTTTCAGCGTAATTTCGAAGCCAAAAAAAAAGCTTTTATTTTGTGATCATGTCATTGGAACCTTTCCATGTCACATTTGGCGTGATGCTTAGCACAAATACAAATTGTAAATGCTTCATTGCAGTCGTTGCTGAGCGTGATACTGCTTTTAACTCGTCATATTGCAAGCCGATTTAAAATTATGCGTGTTTGCTCAAGGGAGGGTCTACTTTGAGATAATTTTCTTGCTACTCCTTTTTAAATCCTTTTATTGTTCAACCAAGCCGTTTTGACCAGTCATGGCAAAGTACCTTCAAACCAGTGTTGCTGTTCTGCACACTGTAATTGTCATGGTGCAACATTGGAAGTCGTATCATTTGTTTGTCTGGGCTGGCAATCACTCTGCCTTTGTATGGCTTTGACATGGGTAAATATGCCATTCGTGATCAGTCATATCTCGATTTTCTGTGTTGACTGGTCCTTTTGTGCGTTTCTAATCAAAAGGCAAAAGATATTTTGCCATTTTTTTGTTCAATAGTTGTTGGTTACTGCCCAAAGCCCATCCCAAATTCAGCATGTTAGTTTTGCACTTAGCAAAGTCACATAAAACCTCATGGATTAATGGAAACCTGACATGAGTGATGGAGATGCATTGCATTCACACAAGGTCATTCGGTTCTTCTCTGCATTTCTTGTTCACTTTTGACATTTTCTTTTGCTGTGGTTACTTACTTTAACAGCATACTAGGAATGCGTAGATGGACATTTAAAGGTTTACGAACTCTTAAAACTAGTACAATTGAGTGAAAATTCTGCCGGTTTAATTTTATCAGCTTTTTATGTGAGGCAATTGAAATATTTGACACGAACAGTTAGTCAATTCAACTGAACCAAACGCTGTGCTTAACATGCTGTCCTCAAAATAACCGCATTTTTAAAAGGTGATTTACGACAAGTAAGTGTGATAGCCTTTTGACGAAGATTTGAAACGATTTGTTTCCAGTTGTGTTGAGTTTATCAAGTGATGTCTAAAGTGTTTTACTCTTTACAGTGGAAATTCAGTTTCTCAAAAATGCGAAAAGCTTTCGTGGTTATTAAGTGTGGGTTTTTCGGTGTATTTTAGGAGTCATGGTATTCGGTGGTGGAAGAGTTATTTAGGACCAATCGTTTGAAGAAGAAATTATATTTTTTATTTGTTTAAGTTTGTCGTTTTAACTTAAAGAGTTATTCTCATACTTTTTAGCTCATTGAACTTATCAATTTTGAAAATACAGTTTGTGTATTGTCTCCTCCCTGTTAAAAAGCTGTTAGCTTAAAGTTGTTTGAACTTGATTGCCTGCGGCTATAATTAACCTGCAGTTATGTGGTCGCAATAGCTACACGACCGAGCATACTTAGAAAATGAGCGTTGGTCTGGCTTATTCCATGCATTCGGCTGTGTAATTTGCAATTGTGGACTCCTGTTATTTCTGCAGTGGTACAATGTCAAAATTGCGCTGTTTGCTGTCTGTTTATTGGTTGTTGGTGAAAATAAGAAATGTCACTAATCCGCTCTAATTCATTTATAACTGCGCTTGTTTCATAATAATCATGGCATAACATACGTATTCGTAATTGGCAGTGTCTGTCATGAAAGGTGTGTGCTTTGGAAAAACTTATCATAAATTTTGTCTTTGGGTTCCCTCTGCCATCAGTCCGTGAAGAGATCAAGTGAACAAACGTTGATTTTATCCTTAACCGAATGAAGCGGTCTTTAATTTCAAAACGGAACTCATCTATCGTCTCAGTCGTTCTTCCAACCCGTAGACTTCTTAATAGACAATCATCCAACTAAACAGAATTTAGATGATGATGATGAACAGGCCAAATTAAGTGAAAGATCACATTGAAGACGTTCAGAAAATATTTGTCTGACATCATCTTCCGATTAGGCTACGACAGGGCTTCTCAAACTATGGGTCGCGACCCCAAATGGGGTCGCGTAATGAAATTTTGGGGTCGTAATGAAATTCTAGTGCCGGTGGGTTGTAGTCTTGCCATGATGTCAATTGACCGCAACCGTCGGTGCGAAATGTCGAACGATAAAATATAATCAATCGTAACAATTGATGCATTGTTACGCTATCATTGCTGTAACGTGCTGACCAAAAGTAACCTTATCGCTCGCATTATGATTTCAGAGTAGCTTATCAACTAGTTTCTGAAGGAACCAGTTACAAGATTAATTGACTATGGATCAGTGGTTAGGTTCCGTAGATTCATGCGGTAACAATTGCAAGCACAAAGAAAACAATTGAAAAGTCAGAAAGAAAAAGAAAATATAATGATCAAAATGATCCGTTTTAATGTGATTAACGTGGATGTCCCCATAATGCAACAAAACTTTAATTGCAACAAAACTGTTGGTGTTTTATTTAAATCCAAGATGTTGAAACTTGACTTTAATCCGATCATATATTTAAATGAAAAACGTATCTGCTTTGAGACCTAGTGAAATATTTAGGAGTAATAATTAACGACTTGCTATCCGATGATGAAGACACGAAACGACAATTACGGTCGTTGTATTGTGCTGGAAACATGTTAAAAGCAAGGTTTTCCAAATGTTCGATTGCTGTTAAAAATGTGTTGTTTCGTTCCTATTGTATTCCTTTTTATGCCTGTCAACTATGGTGCAACTATTTTTCAACCAATAGTAATCGCTTACGTGTTGGATACAATAATTGTTGCAGAATGTTGTTTAATCTGCGGAGACGACGCAGCATCACCTCTGCATTCGTTGATAACAATACCACAACTTTTCAAGCTCTCATTCGTAAAAAATTATACCAGTTTGTAACACGATGTAACTTGTTTTCCAATCAATGAATTAATGAAATAATGCCAACAGACTGTTACTATCAATCTTTGTATGTGGTACAATGCAACTCAGCTCTCCACAACTTTGCAAGCTCTCATTCGTAAAAATTATACCAGTTTGTAACACGATGTAACTTGTTTTCCAATCAATGAATTTATGAAATAATGCCAACAGACTGTTACTATCAATCTTTGTATGTGGTACAATGCAACTCAGCTCTTCGGAGTTGAGTATCTGCTTTGTTTCTACATTTTATGTTTGATTGTAAAATGGACCATGTTGAGTCTGATGTAAATAAATAAATAAATACATAAATGGGGTCGCATAGAAATATATTTTTCAAAATGGGGTCGCAGAGCAAAAAAGTTTGAGAAGCCCTGGGCTACGAGATAAACAAAAATCATCTTTTGAAAGGACATAAAATTTGGAAAGAAGGCATCTTTCGTGGTAACTTCTGAATAACTACATTCGACGTGCGATGAAATGCCGACGAAATTAAATGAAGAAACACAGCGTTAGCTTGTTGATATCACAGTGATGGACTACCTGCTTAAACAGTGTGGACCATAAACATAAACCTGTGAAAAATCATAAGAGGATTAGCATTCAGACTGAGATTATAGCTTACTTTGTAACGCAGAGGATCACTCTTGAGATATTCCGCACAATAAAGGCATAAAAATTGTTAAAATAGTCCAAATTACCATAAATATATACCCTTAGTTTTATGAATGACGCTATTTTTACAAACAAAGAAGTAACATTTCTCCTACAAGTTAATTCTTGAGTTCACATTCTTTGGGTGTTTAGCTCGATATAATGCAGATACATAACATCACAGCAACTGCAGACTACCACTGAAAGTCAACTTTTTAATGCAGCTTGTTGGCTCCTGACAAGATGTTTGTTACTGTGCCAAAAGCTCATCTTGTTTGGAGCCCCTTCGAAAAAAAAACTGTTGACGATTTGCTATTCATAGCCTGCCCTGTTTCAAAAGTGTCCCGCAAATGCGGTTGCGGTTACAATAACATTGTGCGGTCATAAACAACGCATCGCGTGAACTTATTTCCAACCGCTTAAATGCCGGCTGCATTCCTTCATTAAATTTGTTCTGTGATTCACCTCGTCAAGATATAAATCACAGTTTTCTAAATAAATCTTTCAGAAAGTTTACATGAATTATCTTGTCATGTTTTACCGTGTGGAGTATGCTCAAAAGGAGTTTCACATACGTAAAAGAACATAGCCAAGCACTTCGTTGATCGAATAGATACAGACCATAAACAGGTTTAAAGTTTGGGTTGAGCAATACAACTTCATTGACGGGTGGAACCCAATAAGTTTAGTACTACCTGTTAAAACGTTCTGCTTATCATGTAATGTTAAAGTTTTTCTTTAGTAAAAAAAACTATCTCAGACTTAGGGTACGCAAAAAGTCATTTCTCGTTAGCTTAAGCGTTGAAAGAATGTAGATTCCTAACTCACCAAACAAGTGTAGCAGTTAATGAATGGGCGTGCATATTTTTTTTATTTCTGTCCACTGAACTTCATTTGAAAATTGGTCTTATCTGATTTCAACACTGAGCTAAAGGATCAGCATTTATGTTGCATGAGACGTAGTAGAGTTTCTGCATGCAACTTTTTATTATGTCTTTTGTGCAAGATAACGCTACTGAAGTGAAATGGTTGTCGATTTTAGTCAACGGCGAGAGTGTTCCATCACTGCCACGGCAGACCACTTGAATGACTTGTGGACAGATTGTACAAGGAATGTTTTAAACTTTCTAGTTTCCGCATAAACGCTCATCTCCACTTTACGTTTATCCTGAAAGTATCTCTAACCTTATCAACTTGTGCAACGGGACTTTGTTATTTTCTAGTTCAGCAGGTTGCTTAATGACCAAAAAACTGGAGAACAGCTTCACTTGCAGCAAAATAGGTTAGGAATTTCCAACTACCGGCGATAGCAAAGAGAAGTTCAAATTCAACTTTCATTTTTTGCATTGCTTTTAACGCGTCAAAGAAAGTATCCTTCTTGCCTTTAAAACAACAGTTTCTACGTTGAATTATTATCATTCTTGTGGAGTCTTTGGCAAATGGCGCATGAGCTCTTCTAAATCATGCAAATTAAATTGATTTTACGCTTACAGTGATGTAAAAGGCAGACGGCAATGCAAAATGTTTTAATCCATTCCAATGCTCCTTTTCTAACAAGCCCTGACAGACAAGTAGAGTGATATCTTTTGAATTCTGATGTGACCCAACAAAAGATCACATTAATGATTTCCACGCTGGTTAACTATGACGCTTCACCCGCATTTAAAATAATTTCACGCTTGATTGCTCACGGCTCATTAAACAAAAGGAGAACCAATCTTTTGCTGCTGGGCTGTTTGCACTGTGAGAACCAGAAAACACTGATAGACAGTCATCAGAGGATGGACAACAGGTGCGTCAGTTACTTGACAGCCGGCTTGACCTTATATATTTTCTTTTCATTAAATTTCGGTAAGACTTTACTCATACTTACTTTTCATCTTCTTACCATTAAAGGTGCATGTATAGAAGAACTGAGGCTAGAATGCTTGGGTTGATGAAGATATTTAGCTACACAGATAAATTCAACACCAATTTTGGGAGTTTTAAATGGAGCACAGAATTTTTTAACATGATATTACACAAAAACATGTATGATGAAGTGCAATCATATTAACAGACGCAGACGTTGTAATGTTTACTGTATAGCATGCGGATGTTGAATTATTGTAAAATAACGGAGTTTGCTGGCTGGGATAGTGGAGGAATTTTTATTAATCTTCGAAGAATTTATCTGAATAAAGTTGAACCCTTATCCTTTTAATCCATTAATACCATATTGGTATCACCCAGATCAACGATCCAATTGGCACCTGGTTCCTTGATAACTTCAGCTATGCAATGGCGTTTTCAGAGCTGATATTGTTATCATTTATACAGGCTTGCGGTAGGCTGTGAGATTGATCTTTATGAGAGTAGGCGGCAAGCAATTACTTAACAGTTGTAAAATGTTATATAGCTTTCTCTGCGACAAGACCTTGCTACCAATCAAACGCTTCGAAAATGATTGTGTCAACTTTTTGAAGCTGATTACGTGATTAGGCCTGCGTCGAAAAATGATGCAGTGTAGGCTACACCGCTACAGGACACCTAACTGCCTGCAAGCATACCTCAACTGCACATTTTGTCTATTTATTTTTCTGATGCCAGTTTTGCTGAGAAGTAAGCGGGCTTTGTGTGACTTTTCCCGACCTCTTACATAGTGGGTGTATTGATTTGGTGTGGGTGAAAAAATGCAATACATCAAATAAAATGCATTGTTTGCATTTTTGCAAGGTTTTGATACACCTTTTCACATTTTTCTGAATAACTCCAAAACGATTTACACACATAATTTTATTATTTTAAAGACGTGTAGAAAATAACTTTTTGGAGGCCCATTGAAATCTTTTCTATTCTTTTTGTATTGCGCTTGATTTATCAGCTTTCGAGATAAAGTTGATATTTCTGATGCCACCTACCACACGCAGAGCATTTAAAGGCAGTTAGAGTTCATTTGTTTAACTTTTAACCTTGAGGTCAATGAAACGACATTGTTTAAGTGCATTGCTATGTATTGTTTATGTGCCGTTAAGCTGCCGCCTACAAAGCCTTGAAACTGGCGATTGCAAGTCGATCGCTTTGAAATTTATGCCAACTTTGTATTTTGAAATTACAGTATAAAAGGTTGCATCACAGACTTTAAGTGCTGTCAGTATAAATCATTATTTGTCCATCGACTAAATATAGCGAGATAATGCTATATTAATGAACTACAAAGATTCCATAAACAGATAGCCGAGAGACTTGACGTGATTTATCCGACTCTAAATCAATGGTATCAGTGCTGTTTTTTAAGGTCTTGCGTTGACTTATATTTGGCATACCATGGTATGTGAGAACTGTGGCTGTAGCACTGACACGTTTCCGTTAGTTCCACGCAAAATGCATCAAATGATCATAACTGTGATAGTGATAATAACCATAACGATAAGAATGCTCATTGAGAATATTAATGATCATAATGATGATAATAATGATCACGAACGAATCTATTAACCTGTTAGCCGATCTGCTTTATAGATCGAAAATAGCTGATTGAGGAGATGCGGAAGTGATAAAGCTGCTGCAGCAGATGAATTCCCGTTTAAACCGGAATTACAGTCTAAATATAATTTTAAGAGCTTTCTTTTTAGACTTTGAATATCAGTTGTGATTATTTGACAGATCTGTTATTGCAATGATCTTTCGGATGAAGAAAAACATGAACTTCGCGTTTTCAGTGATCAACGAAAACGAGACTTCTTCGGTTGCGGAAAAGTGAGGATTCTTCCATTGAACAACCCAGGCACACCTTGTACAGAGGTATTTACTGAAGTTGCAGTTATCTCTAGATTGTTGACAAGTTGGCGAAGTCTGAGGCAAACCTAACCGAAACTCCTACATAGGTTACTTATTTTTTGAAAATGATTGCCGCTTTTTGTGGCAAAGTATAACCAAAAAAGAGAGCATCGTTTGAATTTTTCTTGCTGGGATAAAGTAGGCGATTTGTCCAGTTAGTTAAGCTTCTATTGTTAGCTTTAGTCCTACATATTGCCTCGTGAGACCTTTCATAATATTGACTAAATTTCAGTGTGGTGTGCTTGTAAACGGAGGCGATATAACGGTGGTGGCTGCGAGAGCTGAGCCAGGAATGTGCTGGCATCCTGCCTGCTTTTGCTGTTCCGTTTGCCAGGAGCTTCTCGTCGATCTCTTCTACTTTTACCAGGAAGGACAGTTGTATTGCGGACGCCATCATGCGGAAACATTAAAACCGAGATGCTCTGCATGTGACGAGGTAAGCAGAGACATTGGGTAAATAACTTGGCAACAGTATCTGCTGGAATGATTGTCAGTAGAACGAGTTCAAATTGATTGTTCTTTACTGCTCAGCACTGGTATACTGTACAATGTACATCAAAAGAAAAAACGTGCCCAAACATTGTTTATTAAAGCAAACATAGGAATAAATTATTAAGATAACTTTGTTTGTTACTTCATGTTCGAGTATGAAAATACTTTGGTTGGGGTGTTATATACATAGGCTACTATTATTATTACTTTATGCTTTCGATCAAAAAGTGATTTAGTGATTATGTTGGGCAGATTATCTTTTCTGATGAATGCACTGAAGCAGAAGGTCGACATTGGCATATGGACCATTTTTGTTGTTTTGAATGTGACACGGTGCTTGGCGGACAGCGGTATATCATGCGTGACGGAAAACCCAATTGCACTAAATGTTTTGAAGCCCTTTACGCAGAGTATTGCGACACATGCGGAGATTTGATTGGTAAGTCGTCCTTTTGTTTTTCAAATAATTCTTGGTAAAATGAAATTTTTGAGAGAATGATTTTAATTTTTGATGTTGAATCAATGTAAAAAAATGATTTTCTGGCTGATGGTAAAGTAGCAAAGTTAGTGGTAAATTCTAAACACTGGTCGTAAGCAGTTATATAACAAAATATGTTCTCTAGGTCTTGATGCTGGTCAGATGCAGTACGAAGGGCAACACTGGCACGCAACGGACAATTGTTTCCGTTGTACACGATGCGGAAAATCTCTCTTAGGAAAGCCGTTTCTTCCGAAGCATGGAAGGATATTTTGTTCCAAAGCTTGTAGTCTTGGTGAAGAGTCAGGGCATTCAGAATCGGATTCCCAGGTGAGTCTTGGAAGATCTTTTTTCATTAATTTTTATGGGTTTAACACTTTTACATATAGCAGTTGTTTAATTCAAAACAAAATTAACACTTATTTCTCTAGAAGAAATGCGAAACCCTAAAACAGGAAACTCGTTTTCTTAGTTGGGATGGTGCAATATTGTAAAATTATGACGTAATATAGTTTTATACCAGTCTGGAATGTGTCCGTTCCGACGCCAAAGGCAATAGTTACTATGATCAAAGAGACTAAATTGTAGGGTGCTATTGTTGGCACTACAGTAGTTTATTGCATACTTGGCATACTTTATACACATTTGAAAATGTGTTTATGAGAAGATGCCTTTATTTTTAATATTTTTTTCTCAGGCAATCGTCTTAAAGGTTGCTCAATTTGAAAGTTTCTATAAATATTTTAAAACATCCGTCTACTTATTACCTAAAAGGTACAATTTTCAATTAAAAAAACAGCGTCTTCTCACGGGCTTTGTCTGGGAGGTTTAAATCAACCAAGTCTATTTGTCATAGTTTAAAAACATAAATAATAGATCAAGACCAAACATTACGACACCAAGGGATAAGAATTTTGTTCGGGACCACACACACTCAGCTAATGAAAGCTTTCAGGGAGTTTCTCCAATATTACTGTCAAGTATTTATTTTTTTTATTGACTTTGTACCTGTCTGTTTTTATAGCAAAGTTCCTCCCAATACGAAACACCTCAAGCTCCTACGTCACACAATGTACGACGTAGCCTCAACCTCGAAAACTTATCCATCCATGACAAACCGTGGGAAGACAGCAAGCATATCGAGTCAAACGATTTTTACCCTCCAACCAGTGCAATCACAGCTGCAGATCCTCGTTTCAACAAAGAACATCGCATGCCACTTCATCCTTACCTCACAGCCAGAGACGTGCAGCTTCATAACCTGACACCGTCAACAGTAGACAATACCAGGTTACCGGTCCCTCAACTAAAATCAAATCTCTCAACTGCCAAAGCTTCTGTTACCTCTCCCACCAGCACACCTTCTTCCCGAAGCAAAAGCGGACCTTTCCCACATGGTCAAAATACTTACAACAGTACAGACAGCAGTGGATACAACAGCAGCAGTACCCTTGATGCGATTGAGCATCAACAAAATATGAAAAACTCCATTGCTACAACTTGCAGTACTTCTTCATACGGGTTAAAGGGAAGGTGCGTTGTTGTCAATTCCAGAATTGATGAGTGCGAACAAGACGAGGATTGCGGCGATGGCAGTGCTACTGAATTTGAATACAGAAGAACTTTACCGAATCGCACATCACCTCCTACTATAATCGGGAGTCGTAAAATTGCACCAACTATTCCAAAATCAATTGAAGAACTCGATAAATCGATAGACTCAACATGTTCTCAGCTCCCAGTAAATGTGGTCTCAAAACTGCCATCATCAGAAATTCCAATTCCAGCACCAAGAGCTCGTTACCCACCGTCGCATACACCCTCTCCTCCTGCTAGCGCCCCTGCACAGGAGTCAGGCAACCCTTGGATGCAAAGGAATCTTTTACCTGAGCATTTTGAATCTCGTCGTTCATCATTTACTACAATCAATAAGAAAGATGCTGGTTCATCGTTTGAAGAATCCGGCTCGCAATCTCCCAATAGCCAAGGTAGTCCAGTCTGCTGCAACAAAAATATTGTTCAACGAAGCAAAAGTGAAAGAGCGTTCAACAACAAAAGAAGATGCAGAGATCCCATCAATGCCTTTGACATCCTTCCCACAGATCAACTTCTTGAGCAAAAAGAAGAAAATCAAAATGGTGAGATTTTCTGTAAACAAAGTCAAGCATCAAATCAGTTTTAAAATATGGTAAAACTCATTTGTTGGTTTCAAACACACATTCTATTTTCATTAACAAATAACAAATCAAATCTTGTTTGATCAGTACTAAAATATTGCTGAGTTATTAATCGTATACTGAAAATGGCTACATTACAACAAAATAATACAAAACAGTTAGGAAGTTACACTTAGTGTTTGTTTAGTATATTTATAACTATTTTTTTGAATGAAATTACAAGAAAATTTTCTTTTATGGCAACTCCTATGTCTTTTTCTCAAACTCGAAAACGTTTCTGGTATGAGTTTTGTTAGTAACTTGCATAGATCTGCATAAAATGTTAATAGTAAATTCTGTTTTTCCTGCAGTTGCGTCGGAATCGTGCAGTTTGGATTCTGACAAAAAAGAATTAAAAAGCATTTTAAAGAAAACAAGATTTTCCCAGAAAAAATACCATGGATCAAAACTCGGATCGTTGAATCATATCGATGGTAATTATTATTAACTAAGCAAATAGAGTATCTTGACCACGAGAGTGTATTCATCACGGATTTTGTTGGTTATATATGATGTACCAGTATCTTTAGTGTTAGGCTATCCAGAGTTACTCAACTAATGTTAACAAAGTCCAGTTCGATAAGTTGAATATTTTTAGCGGACCGGTGAATAAGTTATTTCACACGTAAGCACGAAAGTTAAACTATCAGTACCAGTATCGAACCATTAATTTTAGGTGAAATGTAACTTGACTTCGATTTTCGACGAAGTGTTGGAGGGTCTGGGAGGCGAAGACCCCCTGCTACTAGAATAATCACTGAAAAAATTAAATTACTTTCTCCTTGTAAAAATCTGTTTGAAGAGGCCCTGAAACGCCGCAATGCAGTTATTCTTCCAGAAGCTCAAGGTCCACTATCGACACCGAGAAGATCCGGATGCAGACCGCGGTCCGCTAGTTGAGTAGCCCTGGGCTACACTGTTCTTAAGGAGATGAACTTTTTCACGCAGTGCATCATTGGGATTTTTTATGTTTGTAGAACATGACATTGTGTCGGACGAAGAAGACTGCTCAGCGTTTTGTGACGCTCAAGGCGACTTTTCAAGCTTTCAGAGGGGGCAGCGTCTTTATAACAGTGCTAGACAGCCCGAAAACTCGTCAGAAAAACTCCAATCGTCGAAGCCCAGGTGTGTAACACTTGCTTGTTTCTTTTAGCATGAAATCGTAGACTACAGCTGAGAAATTATAAATGTTGTCCACGTCTTGCTTTATATGTCAATTAGTTCATTAATTCATCAACTTTATCTTTATTTTTGCATCTCTCTCAGAATCCGCACTGTTAACTCTTTGCATGCTGTTTTTGTTCTTCCTTTAATTTTCTAATTGCATGTTTTTCTGGATGTCAATAGATCTCAACTAAAACCACGATTCCAAGACGCAATCAACTTTGGGCGCACGCACAGCGCGTTAAACATCGATGAGGTTACAAATGTTATGCTCAGAAGGCATGGAAAACATAAGAAACAGTGCAGCAAAATGTCTTGGTTAGTAAAAGAAAATTTGCAGGAAAACTCACCTCTCTCTTGTTAATTGCTTCAATAAGTTGAAAAATCAAAACAAGGCATCCTATGTAAATCATCTATAAAATATATTACTGTTCTTTGCTTTTCAACTGAAGACCACTACTATCTAGTTATAGCCACTGCACATCCGGCTCCTTATGGCACAGTAACGAGTGCACACTGTTTGCGTACCATCAGTTACTGCTTATTCATTTTTTTACAAAACTTTTCTTGAGATTAGATCACCTTTTAGTTTGAGTATAACCTTGAATAACACTGGACTTTGCACATCATGAATTTGGTATAATATTGTGGCCGACTCCACTTTATCTGACCATTTTTGTGCAATTGATCCCTGGTTTAATTGCAGCAACCTGGCTTGATTGCTACGGAGCATGATCTGTAATGTAAACGTAGCTGAAATAACAACTTTGTCACCTACATAAAACCATGTATTGAAATCATCTCGAGTAAATCCCAATGATAATTACATCATATTTTTTGTTTGCGCAGTGATCCAAAAACCTGCAGTAAAAAGTTGAGGCGAACCCGATCTACGGATTTTGCTTTTGAGCGTTCCGCACTGACTTCTTCGAAAAAAGGAAAGAAACATAATGTCTTCGTGGAAGATGAAGAAGATGGATGGTGTTCGACTTGTACATCATCAAGTGATGACAGCGACTACGAAAGATGGGATCGATTTGGGTAAGTGTCTCGCAATAAAAAATGTTTTAATTCAACCAGAGAGGTAAACATTACAGCCACAACCAATAATGATTTATGCAGTCGTACACTGCTCAGATCAAAGTAATAGATAGTCTGGGTTTTCTTTTTGCTCTTAAGAACCGTTTTTCCGAACACCTAAGGTTTTTGTTGTTTATTTATCATTACATTTTTTCAGGGACACTCCCCCCATCAGTCCCACCAGTGTACGAAGGTGTTCTGTTCCTTCCGGTGCTGCCACCGAGACACGACGAGTCAGCGTAACGCGGCCACGAACATCTCATCCCTTCCTCGGAGAAGGAGCAGATTTTTCTGCGGGATTCATGCCAGCCAACTCCGGTGTAGCAAAACCGAAAATGACAAAATATTACTCTGCCACATCGCACAGCCGGTCCAGGAGACGTCAACCAAAGAAGCATTGCATCATTCAATAGAATTTGACGTGACGACTACTCGTATCTGCATCAATCAACACACACCTGCCTGTGTCGGATGATAAATCAAATGATTATAAACTGCTAAGCTGAATTATCACTAGCAAACTTTGTTCTGCTTTGGACATTCCCTCTTTCGTCATCATCACTGTGCTACGCTACGCTTGTACATTGCTTAATTGTAATGTCGTAACATCGTAGCACTTTACCAAACTGTTTATTAAATTATTTATGCTGCTGTGGCTCTTGACAAGCTTTGGTGAAACGAAAAATCTCTCAACAACCAGCATTTTTTAAGAAGAATTTATGATTTGCAATCTCGCTACTAATTTCCTGGGATATTTTTTCTTTCGATGGTGACTTTGGGTCTAGTTAATTTGGTTCTTACTGCTTTTTATTGAAGTATTACAGTTTGTGATATTTCCATTGCTTCTTTATCGAGGCATCATCTCTTTTCCAAGGCTTCTAGTAAATTTAAAATTTTGAAACTAGTATTTAATGTATACGTCAACGTTTTGGTGGTCCTGTTTTCTTATATTTTGTGCAGACTGCTATGGGAGGCTAAGATGTTGAGTTGATCTTTAGATCCATAGAACTCCTTTGGTCAACCTACCTGTAGAAGTAACCCACTGCACGTGTTTCGACTTTATGCATTCATTTAATGAGCCAAATACAAGCACAAATGAAACTCAATGTCATGTTTAAAGTTTTTTTCACGAACAGCCAAGATGTTTGTGGGTTCTACCTCCTTATAAGTGTTCCTAATGTTTATGTTCTTGCTGCCTGAAAGTGCGGCCTGATTTATCAAAGCCCAAAGATGTTACAACTCAATTTGTCACTTGGGAAAGACAATAAAAAAGACGATAAAACATTATTTTCAGAAAATTTTATTGTGACAGTTACCAAAATGTAGAAAAGTCTGCGTAATGTAACAAATTAAGCCATATCTCTAGGTAGCCATGCTACTATTAATAAATTGTAAAAATTGCTAAAACGTTGATCGCTAAAGACAAAACTCAATCCATTGCAATTATAAAGTTGTACAACCAGGTGAAAAGAGGTTATACGAAGTACAAACATGGAGCTGCCAAAGCAAAACAAAGTGCAAAATTAAGAGAACGCTGAAATATGAAGTTCAGTTCAGTTGTTTTTATTTCTGACCATCATATCAAAACAATACACGTCAGCATAGCAAAGGTCGAGAAAAAGGTAGAAGCGACAAAACGCGAACGTTAAAACGTGCTTGAGACCGAAGTAAGTTATTGAGTTGAAAGAAATTTGGCACGGTCGCAACACCTTCAGAAAAATTTAAGATATAAAGGGAAAATAAAAAAAGAAAATATTACAAAAACAACATATATTTAGGCTATAGCTTTATTAGCCCACATAGCTTTAGCTGATATATTTAAGATTTGTATGGACAGTTGCTATGCAGATCGGCCATGGTGCGTTATCAAGAGTGCTGATGGTCGTAACACTCGTAAGGGGAGCAGGTCTTGATGCGTTTAGCTCATAGCAAAGAAGAGCAAGGCAGGCAAAGAAAACCCCACAAAGAAATCCTACCACGGGCAAAGCCATTTCAAGCGCAACGCACCATAGGCCTTGGACGACTCACAAAATAGATAGGCTATAACTTGACGACATGAAAACAATGACAAAAACAAATAAAACAAACTAGCAAAAACAACATCATCATCTTGCAGAAATTCAATTATACCCAGGGAAGTTATGTCTTGAAGATATCAAGCGTGCTTTGATAAAAGTTGCGTTGATAAAGCGATAATTTTAGACCCTAGTCAGCTAAACTCGTCACCTCCACACTGATCCAACGTTAGCAAACGTTGAATTAATGCAAAAGCGACAGGCATCGCCAGCTGGGATGTAGTAGTGGCATGTCAGAGTAATATGATAAATTTGGGTTGCCGTATGTTTTACACGTTAAACCATAACAAAAGTAAAAAAAAAAATCCAATACGGCATGTTAGAAAAATAGA
The DNA here is from genome assembly GCF_918807975.1 of Aplidium turbinatum. Lineage (NCBI taxonomy): Eukaryota > Metazoa > Chordata > Ascidiacea > Aplousobranchia > Polyclinidae > Aplidium > Aplidium turbinatum. Next base: position 17,958,453 of record NC_137484.1, on the reverse strand, counting down.
TAAACAATCAGACAATAGCATGACGATCCAGTCCAAGATATTGATATAAAACAACTGGTTGGAGCACATGGCCACCGCTTCACCGAAAGATGGCGATTGGTCGAAGAGGATGGAAAAACTTCTGCAGACTCTGTAGAACTTCTGTGGACAAAAAAACACAAAAACCAGAAGGCCAGTAGGAGTACTTACAACCTTATTATTTTGCTAATAAATCTACACACATTGGCCTATCATTTCTGGGCAAATAAAAAAATATATATTAGTAAGCTTGGTGCATGTAATACTTAGATAGGATTATTTCAAGGAAGATTTAGCTTGTTCATTTTTGATTTAAAGCCTTTTACAGTTTTGCATTCATTTCTTATAGTAGGGGGAAGCTTGTTCCAAACTGTTGGCCCCATGTACCGTATTGATTGTTTGCAAGTGTTAATTCTGCAATATATCGGAACATAAGGAGAATTACTTCTTGTTGTTAGGCTACTTGATTGAATGTTTACACATAATTATATCATTGAATGTTGTGGGAAGTAGCTTTTTTGAATATTTAAACATGAAAGTTGCAATCTCTGTATTTTTCATGTGGTTAATTGATTTTAAATTATTGAGTTCCATTACACCTTTTATGCTTTCTCTGCGGTCAATGTCAAATACAATACGAAGAAAGTTATTGCATGTACGTTGCAGCTTTTGCAATGTAGTTTTGTTTTCATGACACCATGTTGAGATACAATATAATATCTGACTCTCAACTAGAGAATGGTAAATGGAGAGAAGTGCTTGTTTGTTTAGGAAAGGCTTAATTTTTTTTGTCACGCAGAGTGTTGATCTTATTTTTTGAAGCAAGATTTCCATATAAGATTTCCATGACAAATGCTCGTTTACAATTAAGCTTATTCCCAGAAACTTTATTAAGGCAACTTGTTCTATGTTGTTTTTTCGAATATTTAAGGGTGGGTTGCATGATAGTGTCTTGCTTTCTTGACTTAAAAATAATATATGTTTGGTTTTGGTGACATTTAGAGACAATCAATTTGTTGATAGCCATTGATCTATGCATACAAGCTCTTGATTTGCCATATCATATACAGTAGAAACGGTTTTATTTTTATATATAATGGTGGTGTCATCTGCAAACATAATTGCAGTTCCATGTTGAAGGCAGTTAGGAAAGTCATTTACATAAATCAGGAATAGAAGAGGGCCTAAGATAGACCCTTGTGGGACACCCAAAGATATGTTGTTAACATTAGAAGATAGTGTGCCATTGAAAACCACTCTTTGTTTTCTATTACTCAGGTAACTCATGAACCAGTCATAGGCCACGCCTCTTATTCCGAAATGATATAATTTAGCTAGCAATATTTTATGGTCAATGGTGTCAAATGCTTTAGATAAATCAAGAAAGATTCCTAATGCAAGATGGTAGTCATTGAGTATACTGGTGATACTTTCTATTAGCATTAAAGCAGCATGGCTTGTGGAATGATTTTTTCTGAAACCAAATTGATTGTTATAGAAAAATTTATGTCTAATTAAAAGCGAGTATAGTCTGTTGTACATGATTCTTTTTAATATCTTTGAAAAAACAGGTAGTAGGCTGACTGGTCTGTAGTTGTTTGAAGCTTTGCAGCTACCCTTTTTAAAGATAGGTATCACCTTCTCCAATTTAAATGAATTTATGAATCTTCCACTCGTTAAAGATAAGTTAAATATATGAGTTAAAGCATGCAGTATATTGTTTGGTTAAGTGTTAAACTTAGTAGGCTAGTCTGAAAAACAAAGAAGTTTGTATATTGTTTGGTTTAAGTGTTGTATATTGGTTTAAGTTTGTATATTGTTTGGTTTAAGTGTTAAACTTAGTAGGCTAGTCTGAAAAACAAAGAAGCATACTCTAAATTTAAACTAGTAGGCTAGACTACTTTTGTTTGTAAGATAATAGTTAATTTGCATTTGCAGGGAAGGTGGGGCAAGATGGGACGTGGGGCAGGACGGGACACCGGGGATATTCTTAAAAGTATCAGCTTTAGCACCCTCTACCCATTTAGATGTTACAGGATACCATGATTCTCAATGACTTGCAAAGAAAGAGACGTTCATAGAAAAAACATGGTCGTAGCAGCAAGATAACTGATTAGAGGCTAGTTGCTATAAGAAATCTTATCAAAATTTTTCACATTTTAGCATGATTTCAGAAAAATCTGGAAGATGATACGTGGTCTAGAGGTACAGTAATAAAAGTGCTTTTGGGGTATCTGACTTTTTAGATGTGAGTTGCATATATATTAAACAAACAGAAAATTTCAAAATGCCAGTTATTGGGGCAAAACGGGACAGAGCTGCTTGGGGCAAGATGGGACATCTGTCCCATCTTGCCCTACTGAAGTAATCAATTTTCAATAATATGCTAGCCCAACTTGTCACATAGGCAAGGCCTACTAGCTAGTGCAAATGCTAAGTTAGCTAGTAACTTGAGAGTTAGGCATCTATTAGTAAGCTTTGCATCACACCCTCCATTTGGGCTGCTCCTACTATAAATAATAGAGGAGAGGTTAAATGGATTTTGTTTTATTGGAAAGTTGAAGCAGTTTTAGCATGCTGTAGCTAACCTTTGTAAAAACAGTTATCATTTTAGCAATAGGTGGCTTGACCGTAGAACATAAAATGGTTGTCACATAATTATGTTGTTATCTCTTGATTATTATTATCTCATTAAACTACGTCAAAGCCTCTACAGACCAAAGGACCACCTTTACGGTCAAGTGAAAGACCTTCTTTTTTGTCTCAAAATTCTATCTTTGACGTGAATAAACACAACTAAACAATCAATCAATTGTCTGTATTGAAAGCCTAGGATAGTTATTCTTTGTGCAAAAATGATGCCACGAAAACTGTTCTGCTTATAGGCCTAATGGGCGTGGCAATTTTATAGGTGATTTTTATGGAAAAAAATAGTCTGTCATTTTGCCCTGATGTCATTATGTGTGCAATAAATGCAAGTCATTTTTGAAATTACAAGATATTATCAGTGGATTTGTGGTTTTACAGTTGATTCCCTTTATAAACAACACTGCAATGAATTTTGGTAACAATGGGGCAAGATGTGACATGCGTCCCGTCCTGCCCCAGGTGTGGGGCAAGATGGGACAAATTATTTTTTTATTTTTTTGTTAATTATGAGGTCACGCGATACTGACTGAGTCTCTATATCTTGCTGGTTGGTAGTGGTGTGCAATGCCAATAGAAATAACATGATACCAAAGTTACCGATATTGATAAAAAGGAATTCAGCAAAACATCGATTAAAGTTAAGTGTCCCGTCCTGCCCCACCTTCCCCCAATGATCACTGACCACAATTATTAATTGATTAGCCTATGCAATATTGGCTCCATGTCCTAAACTCGCCCTGAGGTTAGCCTACGTGCGCGACAGTTGCAACGCAAGAGACTATTTTAATGTCGTTATTCGTTGATGTCTTTGTTTCCTGTAGATTTTGATTTTCAACAATGTATTGTTTTTGATATTCCTTCAGCCAGTAGCGTAGCCAGGAATTTTGAAAGGGGGGGTTTTGATGACTCAGCGGCGGGGGGTCTCTCCCAGAAAATTTTGAAAAATTACTTTGAATTTGGTGCATTCTGAGAGCATTTTCAACAAAAATGTGGGTATGAATATTCCTGTAAAATGGTGCTGTCCAGTGGCATAGCAAAAGGATAAGATCATGTTTTCTTCGGCATTTTTCGGAAGTAAAGCTAAGTCTTTATGTTTTCTTGTTGCTAATTCCTGGCTGAGATGTTTGAATGTTTGGTATTGGCAAAACTCGCTCTTTTAATGCAGTTTCGTTTAAAATTAGGCTAGGCAATTTTTTTTTAGACTGAAAGCATCATTCTCAATATCGTGACGTCACAAGCGTGCCAAAGAGAGGTTGTAACCCCCAAAACCCCCCTTGGCTACGCCACTGCCTTCAGCCCTTAAAAAGGGCATAAGACAGCCTACCTGTGTTTTACTAGCGCCAGAAACTTTGGACTTTTAGAAAGTAGCCTAGGTCACGACCACAAACTTCATTATCTTTAACCATATAATATCTTCACTGGTTTCGAAAATATAATATTTCAGCAAATGAGGTGTTTGTAATTAGCATATAGGCTACGTAGACTATCTAGGCTAAGTAGGCTAATCGTATATTATAGATTAGTTCAGTTCGTTCTGTTTCTGATTGTTACAACGTAAAATACTTTAAACGGTTGGCCTCCTGCTTTACAAACACGTCAGTTTGTGCATAGGCTGATACATTTTAAGATTGATTATATACAACTATATGTGAAGAAATTGCGAACAAAGAAAATTGAAGCATCTTGTGGGAATTCGGACATATTTTAGAATTGTTAGAGACAATAAATTGCAAGTCAAACATTTTTAAAGTTCAGTTCAGTTCAGTTGTTTTTTTATTTCTGACCATCATATCAAAACAATACACGTCAACATAGCAAAGGTCAAGAAAAAAGTAGAAGCGACAAAACGCGAACGTTAAAACGTGTTTGTTTGTTTGTTTGTTTGTTTATCTTTATCCTGCATTGCGGGAAAGCGGACTTGAGCGCTATGCATCGGTGTACGCCTTCCGACATACACCTGACCCACGCTGCAGCCGACGGCAATGTCTGTTTTCCGGTTGTCTACTTTACTTATGACTTAAATTTGGTACTACCCATTACTCGAAATCGATCACTAGGTAGAGGCAATTATCGTTAAGTTTCTTGCCCAGAGAAACAACAGGTATTGGCAAAACTCGCTCTTTTAATGCAGTTTCGTTTAAAATTAGGCTAGGCAATTTTTTTTTAGACTGAAAGCATCATTCTCAATATCTCAATATGCTTGTGATCGAAGTAAGTTATTGAGTTGAAAAAAATTTGGCACGGTCGCAACACCTTGTCTTTGACATGAAAGGGTGGAAATAAAACTTAGATTAAAAAAGGGCATTAAAGAGAACATAACCACCTCACTGGCGAAAAAACACCAGCTGAAAGAGATGGAAGCATTTTTTATTTATTTTGTAATTTATTGCAATGTAAAAACGTTCATGAAATGAATAATGAAGAAACTTCAATAACTATAGCAAGCTCCACTCTGTTAATCTCAGTGACTGGGCCTACTTCAGTGGTTCAAAGCTTTTACAAGTATGCAAAATTGCCAGGATTAAACTCTCAAAGAAGCTTTCCCAGTCCGAGGATAAAAATCAAAATCCTTAAAAAAAAATAAAAAATATCTGGCAACATTGTTTTTGAAATCATTGAGCCATTCCAAAACCACTGAGCCATGCAGTGTATACAACCAGGAATAAAATAAAAACAGTGTTTTGAAATACCGTAATGCAGTTTGCAAGTGTGCAGTTCAGTTTGTTGTTATTTCTGACCATCACAGCGAAAAAACAATATATATGCCGAATAAGTGTGTGGATAAGTCTTGAAGCTAATGTATGGCGATAGCTTAGGCTTCAAATTTCACAAGCTAAAGGCTTAGTAAGGAACTTTAGTTTCCTAAGTAGGCTAGTATGGCACGTCGTTGATTCCAGCTTGTACAACAGCATTGGTTTTATCTTCTGACTCCTTTTTGTGAGTGATGTATTGTAATAATATGAGTGCTGATGTTAAGTGTAACTTTGCCGAAGCAAACTAGTAGATGATTCATGGCCTAGCTTGTGATGGACCAGACGTTTTCTACTTTAATTGGTTGTTGCTTAATCAAAAATGAAAACAAATTGAATTGATTATAAAGTGTGGTCATTCTACTCGTATTTATTCATTCACTTTACTGCAGCTTGAGTAAGTTTTTAGGCTTTAACTTGTTGTTTGTGTTGCATAATTTTAGTGGTGTTGTAAAACAACAATATGGATATTATGATAAGTATTTAAATAATCAACAAACTAAATAAAGCATGGTAGGGTTAAAATAATATCGATAGCTTGTGATTTTGGCTCAATGCAAGTTAAATAAAAAATAGTTTTCACAAAGTCGGTGGTTTTATTCGTTTAGGTATAGACCTTGGCTTATCCTCAGCTTGCATTTCAAATATATATTACAGCCTAAGTTTGCACAATTTAAGTTTTGACTGATGTAGAGAGTCCACTTCAGTTTCATGTTTTTGTGATTATGAAAAAATCAGTGTTGTACCTTAAAAACAGTATCGCAAAATACAAAGGTGAGATGTTAAAATGCAATATTGGGAGCTGGTATACAAGTCCCCCCCCCCCCCCCCCCCTTGGTAACTCATGACAAAGACAGGACTCGACCAAACATATAGGGTGAAACTACTTTACGTTTGCTTTACTGTTCACACACTTCAATCCACATGTTTTGGTCAATTCCTCTTTGTCATGAGTTACCAAGGGGGGGGGGGGGGGACTTGTATACCAGCTCCCAATATTGTATAGTAGGCTACCTGTTACTTAGTGATCAAGTGTTGTACTATATGTTACTTGAACCACCAGAATGTCAGTTGTAAAAAAATTATTTTCAAAATTTTATAGGTGTCACAAAATAAGTAGTATCCTTGGAATGTTTAGCTTGTCACCTGAAAAATATTTCAAGTAGACTAGGCCTAATTTATGTTGTTAAGTTTATATATATATATGATATTTTTTTGTAATGGTATTTGTGTGATTAAATTTTTTGCAGGTGCCACCACTTGCATAGCCTTGGGTGGTGTTGGATCCACAATATTCTATATATATTACTGGTACAACATAAAAAAACATCTAAGCATACCTACAAAAGTTATAGATACTGAGAAGTTTAAAGATTACATTTATTTGGAGTAAGTATCTGTTTAAACAAAATATACTTTTTTGTAACATGGGTAGTTATACTAATTTACCAGTTTTCTGTTTTACACAATTTAGGGGTAATTAAATAGTGTTGCTCATTATTTTTTTCTCGTTTAAATTGTTTTGCTAGTTATTTTTCTTTAACCGTGGTTAGCCAATAACCTTTTTAATTTATAGATCAGTTCTATTAGCTGATTGTGATGCAAATAATTTTTGTTTTAGGGAGAAAAAAATTGCCGATAGTTTTCTTAATCCCAACAAAGGAAAGTTTACCTTGCAAACGCGACAACACATCAAAGAAATTCTACCTGCACCACTAGGTGATGATCTCATTTTACAAGTATTAGGCCTAGATACATTTTAAATAATGTTTGCTGTGATTTCTTTTTCAAACTAATTTTTTTTCTATCAATTCATATTGCATGTATTTCATCATAAATAGGCTATTGCAAAGAAAACTAGGATTTCATGGTATTTGAAACTAAAATAGTCTGAGAAAATTTAACAATTTGAATGATGAGAGATTCAGCAAAGCTCATTGTTACGTTTTTTATGGTAATGTTTGGCAGCAATAAGTGAATAACTGAATATGTTATGTGGTATGAAACTGTAATCATTGACAGATTGTTTAATTGTACACTGAGAATTTAACTAAATATTTAGTAGAATGATGCTATATTTAATTATGCGAGCAGCTGACCTGTGGTCCTATGTCCGTTTGCGGCTTCCTAATTTCTGTTGCGTTGCATCTATAACCACAGTGTACTGTCTGTAAGTTGTTTCAGTGGAAAAAATACAACCAGGATCATATCTTTTTTATAGCTTGTTTTGAGATGAGTTTTTTGTATAAACACTTTTCTGCTTGAAAACTGCACGTAGAATGAGCATAGTGTGAATATTTACAAATTGACAAAATATTGTATATATATATTAAAGTAAGTCATTACCAATGAGTAAAGCAGGGATTTTCTACCACTGTTCCATAAAACAGTAAGATACAATGCAAGGAACAAATGTTGTGTTACTACATTTTACACTTGATTTTGTTTGGCATTCCAAAACATTTTTTTGTTGAACAAAATTTTTTGGGGCATTAACCTGCTTGCTAGACTGTGCAGATGTCGCTCAAGTCTCTGACAAAATTTATTTACGTACTGTTCTTATCAATCTGAATTTACTGATAGCTTGTATTGTAGGAATGTGTACCTTCAATACAAGCTTACACTGAAGATGTAAATACTTTTTTTATCACCGGCGTGTCTCTTTGGTTTTTGCTGACTTATGCCACACACCGATGCTTCACTAAGTTGGGTCTTTTGAGAGCACTCTCCTCCCATTTTCTTCAAGCTATTTGTGGGGTTCTTTATGTTTTAAAACTTTTACATAACAAGTTATTTCCTTTCTAGCTCGAATTGTATTATTGATTGATAGAAAAGGAGCAAATCTTGCTGAAGATTATGTTTCCCCATGGAAGGTTCTGAGGGAAGCATATTCCAGAAATCAGCAAATTCGACTAAGGGCTGTTGAGGCAATTGCAGCATACAAAGATTGGAATGGTAAGTATTTGTTCTTACCAGGGAGATGGAGGCTCAATCAAAAACACTTTACCAACTCCACAATGTTTGAAATACTAACTTTCATCATCATTAGCCTATGTACCTTCTTCGAGCTGAAGATTGGCTATCATTTTCTTCCCCACAAGTTCCTCTTATACTTATTATATAATATACTAACTTTAGAGATTCTAAAACCATTTTGACCATATAATGTCAATTTCAATGCATTGAGTGTAAACAATTCTGCAGTAATTTCTCAAGATAGAAAGAAAACGTTTGCTACTGGTTTATCTCAGTAAAGTTAATATTTCTTACTTTTGCATTTTCTGTTGCCTGATGTTGCTAATAATATGATAAGTTTAGTGGACTTTTTTTTGCTTTCGTCTATAGTGAAGACTAGCAAGGTGATGTACCTGTGACTCTCACTTTTCAGCAGTTGTAAGATTAGAAAGTCTAGTGTGTATTATGCAATAAAGATTAATCATTAAAAAACATTTTTTAATACGAGATAGATGAGGAAAGACAAAAAACAAAACATGCAAAGCGACGAAAACTCGAAGATTATCTCAGTGCAGACCAGTTAAAAGTATTTGATTTAGGTAAAGGTTATATATACAGTTCATAAGCAAGGTAGCTACAACTTTAATCTTCAATAGTTTGAAAAATTTTACAGGATCAATAGCCTGATCTAGTGATTTTGCATTAAATGTATTAATTGTCAATATTTCTTTGCGCAAAGTTTAGTCTATTTTTTCATTTGGCGTAACAATTTTGTTCATTGCAATTAACTGTAATTTTGGTGTATAACAACAAGATGTACTTGAAACATTTAATTTTGAATCCAACTTGATGATAGATGCAGAGCTTTGCACATTGGCCCAGTCAATCGACTTTGTGACTTCTGTTGGACTAGCCCGAACCCACAATGTTGACCAGCGATTATTTCGCAAACCGCCTGCACTGAAGCCTTTGAATAATGTGGAAGAGATAGGTTGGTAGTTTGCGTACTAGATAGGTAAACTTTTTCAATGCATTTTGTTTTCTAGTAACTTTATTATGAACTTTGTAAGAATTTCATTTGTTGCTAAAAAAACTTCAGACAATAAAACACGAAACTGCGAAAAATTAGTTGAAATAACAATGCATTCACACATGTATGTACGTACATATACGTTATACAGCCACAATAAGTCATGAAATGACCATTCAAGGTCTTTTGGCTGTCGACTATCTGTTTTCGTTTCTAGCACTAGTTGCTACGTTCATCTGATGAAATTGAAAGTAAAATTAACAACAAACAAGATGGTTTATTGCTTCACTGACGTTAGCAACTAGTGTAACTCGTGCTAGAAACGATAATTGTCCTGATGAACACCCAAACTTTTCAGTATTCAGACTATCTGTTTTATCGTCAAAAATAAATCATTTCTTTATAACATGACTCCCTTGCCATAATACTAAACAAACTGTCACAGGTTATTTGAACAGATGAAAAGTTTCAACAATCGGAAACTTTATTCTGTCAATCTCGGTGACCTGGGCTGCCTCAGTGGTTCATAGCCTCTACAACAGGGGTGCACAACCTTTTTGCTATTGCCGGCCGCATTCAGATTTATTCTACAAAGCACGGCCGCTACGGAGTTTTAAATGATTTTTTTTTAATTTGCGTTATTTAAGAGAAGAATTTATCCGTTAATATCTACTAAACTTATCATGCTTATACCTAATAGTCAGGCCGTAGCCAGGGAGGGTTTTCAGGGTTCCCGGGAACCCCCCCTTGAGCCGAAAAGGTCCACATTTTGGAGAAGTTGTAGTGTACATACGATCACAGGATCAGCTACCTATGATCAGCTGAAACCTTCCAGATAGTTCTGAATAAACATGTTAATATATTGTTGCTTGTTTAGAATAGGGGTCCGCAAGTACTTGTTGGCGCGGACCAAATTTGGCTTAATAAGCGAGTGGACCAAATTTGGCTTAAAGAAAAAGGGACAAAGAAAAGACTTAAAGAAAGAAAGAACAATGGACAAAAAGAAAAATGAACCAAATTTGGCTTAATAAGCGAGTGGACCTACTAACTGTGGTCGTCGTCGTGTGAACTTCTGGGGCCAAGAATCTTTTCTTTTACCACCCCAGATTCACGATGTTCCAGGACTACACTGGAAGGCTACTAGAGAGCAGCCAGTCTTTGGTTTCATCATCCAAGACGCGCAGACCTTCCACTCCGTTCTACAGTCATTGATGACGTGGTCTGCGGTCTGTTCCTCGGCACCACATTTACAGGAGGAGGAAGAGGCCATTCACCATTGGTGCATGGTTGAGCGGAAAAGCCCGACGCTCGTACGAAGACTGTAGAGGCGCACCCATGCCTGTCTTTGTAGTGTCAGGCCTATGGAGCATGTGTCGGCGCAGGAAATGAACGAATGGAGTCTGGTAACTATAGGCTACTTGACTTCCGTTCAGAATTCAATAGATGGTTTGCTCAAGTAGCCGCAGAGAGGTTTTGTTCATAAGCTTCGTTGATCAGAAGTTGAGCGGCTGGCACGAATGGGTGTCTTGATTTCAGTCGACGAGGGTGCTCATTTGGAGAGCAGAGATCTTGTGGTGGAGAAGATGGTTAGGCTCCAGTGCCCGTCAACTAAGAGACAGAGTGGCTTCTTCACGACGAAGATCAGCGGGTTGGATGCCAGCGAGAATGGGAAGATTGTCCAATGGTGTGGGACGCAGGCATCCGGTCATTGTGCGCAAGGCGCTGTTTATAGCTGTGTCGATGTTGTGGCAGTGAGCACTGCAGCACCAAACATGTGCACAGTACTCTGATGAAGAGTAGACAAGGGCTAAGGCTGCTATAGGCAAAGTTTCAACTCTCGCCCCCCAGCTGGACTTGCATAGTGACACCAAATGGTGGTGGTATGTGAGCGATCTGTCTAGTGTCACCCTAACATATTTTGGTTCGGGGCAGAAGGACAGAGGTTTTCCATTGTTCTGAACATGTAGCTCACGATCAGCTTCCCGATGTTTTAGGTGGAAAGACGAAACTCAGTGCGTCAAAGAGTATATGATTGTATTTATTTTTGACATACAAGTTATATTTATAGTAAGTTTAAACCCTTTTGCGACCCACTGTGGATGGTCTCGCGATCCAAATTTGGGTCGCAACCCACAATTTGCGGTTCCCTGGTTTAGAACCTCGCATATCGTAGACAATTTAGGCTAAATGCGAATAGCAGAAATTGTTATATTGCAAAATGTGCAGTAGCTTACATGACCTTAAAAGGGCATCCGCCCCCTCTGCCCCCCGCTTCCGGCGCCCCTGTAGATGTGCTATTGTTAATGTGAAAATTGTTTGTAGCCTATTTATTTCGTTTTTGTAATGTTGACAATTTGAAGTTTGTTTTGTTTGTTGGTCTATATATTACGTACTTCCGCTTCCTATGTTTTGATTGCTTGCTTGGGGACACGCGAAGAAGAAAGTGTTATCAAAAGGTCCATATTTTTGGATTTGGGAACCCCCCCTTGAAAATGTCTGGCTACGGGCCTGATAGTGCCATGAAATATCAAACACTTTTTGAAATGAATTTTTTCCGTCTGCGACATTGCAACTAGTGACTCCCTTGATTTTGCATACGAGCAGATAAAAGTCTTTGTTGAAACTCCAGGTTTCCCTCCAACAATCGCGTTCGGTAGGCTACTCGTTTTTCGGTTACTTCATTTGTGAAATAGCAGACTCGCACACGTAGCCTAAGTGCTTCTGAAAAGAACAAGAGTTTCTCTTGTCAATTCTCGCAACGTTGGATAATCAAGTGCACTTTTCCACATTTTCGACACAGATTTTCCTCGACTCGCCTTCCAATTTTGCGTAATTGTGTGACATATGACGACGAAAATGCTGCTTTGCATTATCTCCTGGTTTTAACTACTTGACTGCATATTAGACACATCATAGCCTACTATGCGCTTCCGTCTCGACCATAAAATAATCCAACTCGCATTTGGAATTGAATACCCTTTTCTCCTGTGCTAGTGTTTTTTTTCTTTTTAAGGACATAATGCAATGTATGCTAATGTTACAATGAAATTGGGTCGAGGAAAAACTTTTGTCTCTAAACGATTTTAACAATATACAACCTAGCCTACAAAAACTTATGATGAAAATGTTTTTCAAGCTCTAAAATTTGAAATATTATATAGCCCTATAATTACAAGGGTATCCAGTGGTTCTAAATATCCCTGTAGCCTATAATATTTATAATACATTTCATTTTTTTAATGAAATAATTTTTTCATTTCAACAACAGGGCACGGCCGCCAACACATGCTTATGAAATTACGTGTTAACGGCCGCATAATTATTCATCGACGGCCGCAGGTTGAACACCGTTGCTCTACAACAGGGGTGGGGAACCTTTTTAGTATTGCGGGCCATATAAAATGAGAAATAACACAGGCGGGCCACTAAAAATTTCGAAATTATATTTACAGACAAAAAAATGCAGCGAAGTAGGCCTAGACAATGATTTATTTCACTTTCACAGCTAGTGGGATGGCTGAAAGTTTTTATTTTTGGTGAGTCGTGTGATGTCTGCTGACACGGAAGATGTTGCAACTCTTAACTGCGTCTTCACGTTTTTATCAGTCAGTCTGGAGCGAAGCCGACTTTTTGTTAGATTCAATTTGGAAAAACTGCTCGTAACGGTAGCTGCTTTCAAACAGAGACACATATTTCAAAGCATGTTTCCGCATGACTGAAAAATCATCAGCATTTATATAGCGTTGATAAAAGTTGAGCAGCGGAATGTTTTGGTACATCGCTTTCAACGTACCGTCTCTCTGGGGCTCTACTATTTCATATTGGAAGTTAGCCTACTAGGAACCATCAGTTGCAACCACATTGAAAGGAGATGCAAAAATATTTAACTCCATTTCTTTACTCTTTATGTCCAAAAATCTTGCTTTAAGTCTCTTTTGTTGACTCTGGTGACATATCACCCTCTTCCAATCTGCCTTGAGCCAGCATGGAAGCAGTAGGCTACGGCTCATAAAATCACATGGAACCCTGTCAAGTAACCCATGTTGATGCGTAATCTGCTGCAAGCGGAGATAGCGAATGATTATTAAGTCTCTTTTGAGCTGTTGTTCCAATATATTTTGGGTAAAGAAATTTTGACGCGGGCCACATGGAAAAGTCACGCGGGCCGCATTCGGCCCGCGGGCCGCAGGTTCCCCACCCCTGCTCTACAAGTATGCGAAATGGCCAGGATTAAGCTCTTCAAGAAGCTTTCCTAGTCCGAGGATAAAGATTCAATCAATCAAAAGTGTTTTATATTATCAATTTTTCATAAAATATCAAATATGTTTTTGTGGGAAACTGTTATGAAATTTTGCAGAAAGAGTACTTTTTTAAATGAACAATTTCATGGAAAATATTGAATATCCCTTCGTGTAAGGAAATTTATTTCGGAACTTTACAGAAGACATGCTGCGAGAATTACTGATGAAACTTCCTCAGAAAGACGTGGAAAAGTGCATTCAATATTTCACTTCGGGAGCGCTTAGTTTGAGTGACGACCAACAGCGAAATAGGGTTAGGTTTTAACCCTAACCTACCTTGTTACATTTCAGATATCAACGCTGGAAGCCCTAGGCAAAATGTGTCAACGCCACAAGGTGGCGTGACGTCACGACTGCGTTCTGCAAAATCGTTCAGGCTGTTTCTTGAAGCTGAATGAATTTGAATGTTTTAATCACGACTATGATACAATCATTTTTGAAATACGTTTTCTGCAGTAAGGACATGTAGCTATTTTTTGTTCACAAGTTCAGCAGCAACATAAATGCCCGCTCATTACAATGTAAGTCCTAAATATACCTAAAGTATACTTGAAGGTCATAAAGGTATTAACGCTACTCTAATTATTTGTCTTGCTCAGCCAACATATAAATAACCTTCTATACATAGATTATAATAATTATAACCAACTAAGCAACCCTTTGATCATTTGCCTTACAATAAACTAAAACCAATCCACTGATCAAAAGACTCATCAAAATACAACGAATTCTTCAATCAACCTAAACATTCCAAACAACAGTGAAACCTCATTGATATTCCAATAAAACCACCAGAATATCCCGCCAATCAATGACAAGTTATAAAACTCGAAAGATCTACTCCCCATAAGAATGAAACACAGTATTCGGAAAGATCTGGAATCGAACCAATAGACCTATCCACCATAATCAATAGTGAAAACTCTATTTCTGCAAGCAAAAAGCTTTACGAAAAAACATGGCAGCAACCAAACCGATACAAAATTAACAAAACTTTTATAAAATTAACTTAATTAAATCCTGCATATTAACCGATGTATAAATTTTACGTCCATATGCATACAGACAGTTTGCTAAACTTAAACGCGATCAGCTCGCAGCACGTATTGTACAGGAAGAAGAGCAAACATGCGTTGACACATGGTATTTAAATTGTGATGCTCTATATGTCTAGGACCAAAAGATTTGCGCTTTAAACCAGCAAAACTACATTAGTTAATATTTTGTGAGATTGAGATTTTTATGTTGGTTGAGCAAGAAACATTATAAAAATAATGTTAATAAACGTCCTGGGTATGACGTTAAACTGCATCCTCAATATCAGGAGGAGAGGTAGCACCTTACTCCAGGTCTGGGCCCGTTGGCACCGGAACACGTCCCGCTGGTAGTTCTGGACCTCACTTCTGACATTGATGCCCGTGCCAGGCAGGTTGGCGGCGTAAGCGGATGATAGCTACATGCTACAACGGCTACAATGGCAACATCTTTCAAGAAGGAAAACTTAAGTCAAACCCGGGTTGGCCGAACTCGTTAGTTGTCGTGCAGAGGCAGCCGGTCATCAAGACCACTCCCGTCTTTAAATGGAGGTTGGGGGTAAGCAAGGGCATGCTCCCTGTAGAAAACCATGCACCAAAAAATCCTAATGATAAGTGTCAAAAATAGAATGGCCCCCAGTCCACTGCAGCACCAAACATGTGCACAGTACTCTGATGAAGAGTAGACAAGGGCTAAGGCTGCTATAGGCAAAGTTTCAACTCTCGCCCCCCAGCTGGACTTGCATAGTGACACCAAATGGTGGTGGTATGTGAGCGATCTGTCTAGTGTCACCCTAACATATTTTGGTTCGGGGCAGAAGGACAGAGGTTTTCCATTGTTCTGAACATGTAGCTCACGATCAGCTTCCCGATGTTTTAGGTGGAAAGACGAAACTCAGTGCGTCAAAGAGTATATGATTGTATTTATTTTTGACATACAAGTTATATTTATAGTAAGTTTAAACCCTTTTGCGACCCACTGTGGATGGTCTCGCGATCCAAATTTGGGTCGCAACCCACAATTTGCGGTTCCCTGGTTTAGAACCTCGCATATCGTAGACAATTTAGGCTAAATGCGAATAGCAGAAATTGTTATATTGCAAAATGTGCAGTAGCTTACATGACCTTAAAAGGGCATCCGCCCCCTCTGCCCCCCGCTTCCGGCGCCCCTGTAGATGTGCTATTGTTAATGTGAAAATTGTTTGTAGCCTATTTATTTCGTTTTTGTAATGTTGACAATTTGAAGTTTGTTTTGTTTGTTGGTCTATATATTACGTACTTCCGCTTCCTATGTTTTGATTGCTTGCTTGGGGACACGCGAAGAAGAAAGTGTTATCAAAAGGTCCATATTTTTGGATTTGGGAACCCCCCCTTGAAAATGTCTGGCTACGGGCCTGATAGTGCCATGAAATATCAAACACTTTTTGAAATGAATTTTTTCCGTCTGCGACATTGCAACTAGTGACTCCCTTGATTTTGCATACGAGCAGATAAAAGTCTTTGTTGAAACTCCAGGTTTCCCTCCAACAATCGCGTTCGGTAGGCTACTCGTTTTTCGGTTACTTCATTTGTGAAATAGCAGACTCGCACACGTAGCCTAAGTGCTTCTGAAAAGAACAAGAGTTTCTCTTGTCAATTCTCGCAACGTTGGATAATCAAGTGCACTTTTCCACATTTTCGACACAGATTTTCCTCGACTCGCCTTCCAATTTTGCGTAATTGTGTGACATATGACGACGAAAATGCTGCTTTGCATTATCTCCTGGTTTTAACTACTTGACTGCATATTAGACACATCATAGCCTACTATGCGCTTCCGTCTCGACCATAAAATAATCCAACTCGCATTTGGAATTGAATACCCTTTTCTCCTGTGCTAGTGTTTTTTTTCTTTTTAAGGACATAATGCAATGTATGCTAATGTTACAATGAAATTGGGTCGAGGAAAAACTTTTGTCTCTAAACGATTTTAACAATATACAACCTAGCCTACAAAAACTTATGATGAAAATGTTTTTCAAGCTCTAAAATTTGAAATATTATATAGCCCTATAATTACAAGGGTATCCAGTGGTTCTAAATATCCCTGTAGCCTATAATATTTATAATACATTTCATTTTTTTAATGAAATAATTTTTTCATTTCAACAACAGGGCACGGCCGCCAACACATGCTTATGAAATTACGTGTTAACGGCCGCATAATTATTCATCGACGGCCGCAGGTTGAACACCGTTGCTCTACAAGTATGCGAAATGGCCAGGATTAAGCTCTTCAAGAAGCTTTCCTAGTCCGAGGATAAAGATTCAATCAATCAAAAGTGTTTTATATTATCAATTTTTCATAAAATATCAAATATGTTTTTGTGGGAAACTGTTATGAAATTTTGCAGAAAGAGTACTTTTTTAAATGAACAATTTCATGGAAAATATTGAATATCCCTTCGTGTAAGGAAATTTATTTCGGAACTTTACAGAAGACATGCTGCGAGAATTACTGATGAAACTTCCTCAGAAAGACGTGGAAAAGTGCATTCAATATTTCACTTCGGGAGCGCTTAGTTTGAGTGACGACCAACAGCGAAATAGGGTTAGGTTTTAACCCTAACCTACCTTGTTACATTTCAGATATCAACGCTGGAAGCCCTAGGCAAAATGTGTCAACGCCACAAGGTGGCGTGACGTCACGACTGCGTTCTGCAAAATCGTTCAGGCTGTTTCTTGAAGCTGAATGAATTTGAATGTTTTAATCACGACTATGATACAATCATTTTTGAAATACGTTTTCTGCAGTAAGGACATGTAGCTATTTTTTGTTCACAAGTTCAGCAGCAACATAAATGCCCGCTCATTACAATGTAAGTCCTAAATATACCTAAAGTATACTTGAAGGTCATAAAGGTATTAACGCTACTCTAATTATTTGTCTTGCTCAGCCAACATATAAATAACCTTCTATACATAGATTATAATAATTATAGTCAAGTCATAGATTATAATAATTATAACCAACTAAGCAACCCTTTGATCATTTGCCTTACAATAAACTAAAACCAATCCACTGATCAAAAGACTCATCAAAATACAACGAATTCTTCAATCAACCTAAACATTCCAAACAACAGTGAAACCTCATTGATATTCCAATAAAACCACCAGAATATCCCGCCAATCAATGACAAGTTATAAAACTCGAAAGATCTACTCCCCATAAGAATGAAACACAGTATTCGGAAAGATCTGGAATCGAACCAATAGACCTATCCACCATAATCAATAGTGAAAACTCTATTTCTGCAAGCAAAAAGCTTTACGAAAAAACATGGCAGCAACCAAACCGATACAAAATTAACAAAACTTTTATAAAATTAACTTAATTAAATCCTGCATATTAACCGATGTATAAATTTTACGTCCATATGCATACAGACAGTTTGCTAAACTTAAACGCGATCAGCTCGCAGCACGTATTGTACAGGAAGAAGAGCAAACATGCGTTGACACATGGTATTTAAATTGTGATGCTCTATATGTCTAGGACCAAAAGATTTGCGCTTTAAACCAGCAAAACTACATTAGTTAATATTTTGTGAGATTGAGATTTTTATGTTGGTTGAGCAAGAAACATTATAAAAATAATGTTAATAAACGTCCTGGGTATGACGTTAAACTGCATCCTCAATATCAGGAGGAGAGGTAGCACCTTACTCCAGGTCTGGGCCCGTTGGCACCGGAACACGTCCCGCTGGTAGTTCTGGACCTCACTTCTGACATTGATGCCCGTGCCAGGCAGGTTGGCGGCGTAAGCGGATGATAGCTACATGCTACAACGGCTACAATGGCAACATCTTTCAAGAAGGAAAACTTAAGTCAAACCCGGGTTGGCCGAACTCGTTAGTTGTCGTGCAGAGGCAGCCGGTCATCAAGACCACTCCCGTCTTTAAATGGAGGTTGGGGGTAAGCAAGGGCATGCTCCCTGTAGAAAACCATGCACCAAAAAATCCTAATGATAAGTGTCAAAAATAGAATGGCCCCCAGTCCCCGGCAGCCCTTAAATGGGCAGGGGGTGCGAAGAATCTCCGGGTTGTCTGACAGTTCTGTTAAAAATTCAGGGATACGACTAGGAAGTCTAAATGTTGGAAGTTTGCGTTGTAGAGGTACTGAGGTGAGTGAAGAGCTGAGAATGAGGAAGGTAGATGTTTGCTGTTTACAGGAAGTCCGATGGAGGAACAAAGGAGCCAGGTTTTTGGGTGTCAAAGGAAGGAGATACAAGCTGTGGTGGTCGGGCAATGATATTGGGACCGGAGGAGTTGGGATTTTGGTAAAGGAAGAGCTATATGAAAATGTTGTTGAGGTTCGTAGACAGAGTAATGGCGATAGTGATGGTGGTCGAGAATGTAGTGATGAGAGTAATCTGTGCTTATGCGCCACAAAGTGGAAGATTCGATGCAGAAAAAGAAAGGTTTTGTGACGAAATGGCCTATGAATGGAGCACAAGAAGTGATCAGGAAATTGTATTGGGTCTTGGGGACTTTAATGGCCACGTTGGCCAACAAATTGATGGGTTTGAAGGTGTTCATGGAGGGTTTGGCGTGGGAGAAAGAAATCGCGATGGAAGGCGACTACTTGAGTTCTGTGATGAAAAGGACCTGTGTGTTGCAAATACCTGGTTCAAGAAAGAGGAAGGACGAAAAGTGACTTTCAGTGCAGGTGGAAATAAAACCGAAATTGACTTTGGGTTGGTATGCAGGAAAAACAGAAAACTGATCAAAGATGTGAAAGCGATACCATGCGAACTTCAGCATAGGTTGGTGGTTATCGATTTGGACAAGAAAGGTCTGAAGAAAACTGTAAATAAAAAAAGGGTGATCAAAAGAAAAGTTTGGAAGTTAGAAGATGCCGACACAAGAGAAAGGTTTAAAAAGAGAGTTGAAAGTCTTGTTCACAACGATGTGAATGATGTATGGGGATCCTTCAAGAATGGAGTTCTGCAAGCTTGCGATGAAGTTTGTGGGAAAACAAAAGGCAGGATAGATCGAGGAGATACGTGGTGGTGGAATGAAGATGTGAGGGAAGTAATTGGGGAGAAAAAAGTCGCATACAAGGCTTGGTGCAGAAATAGATCAGAAGAAACTAAGCTCAAGTACAAACAATTGAAAAATCGGGCAAAGAGAATAGTTGCAAAAGCTATGAAGAAAGAAGCTGAGCAGGAATTGACCAAATTAAAAAACAATCCTAACGAAGTATATAAGTTTATGAAGGTTATGAAGCGGGATGGGAAAGATGTAGATGGTGGACGATGTATTAAAGGAAGGGATGGAAAACTTGGTTTCAGTGAGAAAGATCGTGGAAGAATTTGGAAAGAACATATGGAGATGATAATGAACGAGGAAAACGATTGGGATCAAAATGTGGAAGCCGACGTGGTAGCAGGTCCATTAAAGAGAGTTACTCGAGAGGAGGTGATGCAAGCAATGAAGAAAATGAAATCGGGGAAGGCTCCTGGACTATCTGAAGTCACTGTGGAAATGATACGCGCAAGTGGAGAGACAGGATTGAAAGTAATGCAGGAAATCAGTCAACGTGTGTTAGATGGAAAAGGAATGCCAAATGAATGGAAGATGAGTGTGGTGATACCCATCTTCAAGGGAAAGGGTGATGTAATGGATTGTGGGTCATATAGGGGAATAAAACTGTTGGAGCATGCAATGAAGGTAGTGGAAAGGGTGTTGGAGAATAGAATACGATCTGTGGTGAAGCTGGACGAGATGCAGTGTGGATTTATGCCTGGGAAGGGAACGACAGATGCTATTTTTATTTTGAGAAGGTTGCAAGAGGAATATCGGGACAAGGGTAAGAACTTGTACATGTGTTTCGTGGACATGGAAAAGGCGTTTGATAGAGTTCCAAGAAGAGTGATGGAATGGGCAATGAGAAAAAAAGTAATGCCAGAAGCTCTCGTTCAAGCCGTAATGGGTCTTTACGACGGTGCAAGGACGAGAGTTCGCGTTGGATCTGCCCTCTCAGGTGAGTTTTCGGTGAAGGTCGGTGTACACCAGGGTTCTGTCCTCTCTCCTCTAATCTTTGCCATTGTGATTGATGTGATTACCGAATGTGTAAGAGAAGATTCATTAATGGAGATACTGTACGCCGATGATTTGGTTTTGTTGAGTGACACAATGGAAGATCTGAGAGGGAAATTTGAGAAGTGGAAGGAGTCGTTTGAATGTAAAGGTATGCGTGTGAACATCAAAAAGACAAAGGTCGTAATAAGCGGAACGGAAGGGGAAATCACAATGAGCAAAATTGACCCATGTGGCGTCTGCGGAAGAAGAGTGATGGCAAATTCTGTTACATGTACGACATGCAAGAAATGGGTGCATGGAAGATGTGCAAAGATGAAGAGAGTGACATGCAGATCTGGAGATGGTTTTGAATGTGAAAGATGCAAGAAGATTGAGGAAGGAATGATTGGTCCTGTTGAAAAGCTGAATGATGAAGTTGAATCAGTAAATGCCTTTTGCTATCTAGGAGATAGATTGAATGCCAGTGGTGGTTGTGAAGCGGCAGTGACTGCAAGAGGAAGGTTTGGTTGGGTGAAATTCAGAGAGTGTCGAGAGTTGTTATGTGGTAGAAGATTTCCGTTGAAAATGAGAGGAAGAATTTATACTAGTTGTGTGAGATCTGCAATGCTGTACGGAAGTGAGACATGGTGCTTACGGGAAAACGAATTGGCGATTTTAAGAAGAACTGAGAGAGCGATGGTGAGAGCAATGTGTGGTGTAAAGCTGATGGACAAAAGGAATACCGAAGAACTTATGAGCTTGCTTGGGTTGAATGAGAGTGTTGATAAGTTGGCAAAAGCGAATGGAGTGAGGTGGTATGGGCATGTTTTGAGAAGGGATGAAGATGATGTTTTGAGAAGAGCGCTGGAGTTGCGAGTGGAGGGTCGGAGAAAACAAGGAAGACCAAAGAAAACATGGAAAAAGCAAGTTGAGGAAGAAAGCAGCAAGGTGGGCTTGACAAGAGAGGACGCGTTAGACAGATCGATGTGGAGGCAGGGTGTGAAGACGATTGCGGCACTTGGAGGTGAATCCGGCCACCCTCGGTAACGGGGACATCACCGGATAAAAACTGGACTACTACTATGATCTTCAAGTACGCTTTAGGTGTGTTTAGGACTTGTATTGTAATAATAATTATGGCAGTACTTCGAAGCAAAGATGAAAAATAGTTAAAATCAGGTCATTTAAAAACTCTTATATGTAATGTATAATGTAATTGTAATGACAGAAATTAAGGCAAGACAATTATGAACGCCTAGGAGATGCGATTAAAACATTCAATGCGCAGCATTAAGAAACAGAAGCGATGACACAAAGGTATCCTGTAACGTCAAATAACCGCAAACATAGGTTTTCCCTGCTAAAGCATTTAAAAAAATGTGATGAAGCTTTCTAAAAAAAAATCACTACAATCAGGTCGACAAAAATTAAGGGTTATCCTCGGAAGTTCGCGAAATGCAACAAATCTAGGTCAACAGTTTAAAATCAGCAACACTACATTAGTTAATATGTTCTGAGATTGCTAGTTTTACATTGATTGAGCAAGAAAAATTATTAAAGTAGGGTTAATATCCTTATGACCTTCAAGTATGTTTTAGGTATATTTAGGACTTACATTGTAATGAGTGGGCATTTATGTTGCTGCCGAACTTGTAAACAAAAACTAGCTACATGTCCTTGCTGCAGAAAACATATTTCAAAAAGTATAATTGTTTATCACATTGTATCATAGTTGTTAATAAATTGTATCATTGTCGTGAACATTCAGCTTTAAGGAACAGCCTGAATGATTTCGCAAAACGCAGTCGTCCTTGTGGTGTAGATACATTTTGCCTTGAACTTACAGTGTTGATACCTGAAATGTAACAACGTTGATACATTTGGGGCTTCTAGTATACATAGATAACTACTGTCGAAAGCTTTCTTTTCAATATCGTGTCAACGTGGAAATGTCACTTCTGTGATTGTCGGGATAGTACCATCTTAAAAAAGGTTTTCTTTTCTCATTATTCTTTAACTTTTAGGGAGGATTATGGTGCTTTGGAGGTAATGGCATCAACTACACGCGAAATATAAGGCCACAGACAGAAGTGGAGCTGCTCTGCCTGCAAGCTCTTGCAAAACATTCTTTAGTGAGAAAATTTTTCCTTCGTAAATTTTCTGTTACTTAATTAAAGACGTGGGAAGTTGGCGCTTGCTTGCCGATTTATTAGGCTGTCTCCACTGCATGAAGACTGAAATAACCATTATGTAGTTGGTTTTAACTCAATCATCTTTTTATAACATACACCCATATCAATTTGTGAAGACATTTTTTGTCTATTTTTTAGCAAAGCTATCAATGGAATAAGCATTTTCTTCTGTACTTTGCTTTGCTAGGCTGCTTTGGCTTTTCACTGCACCGCGAATGGTATATTCTGAATGCTGATGTATTTGTAAACTTTAATTGTCTGTTTAAAAGTTATTGGTACTGGTTAGTTTTTCCAACTGATACAATAATAGCAGCTTGAAACCTTATTGTAACAACCACTTGATCTTGGATTACGGTAACAACTTTTGTATTTCTCTATTTCAGTTTGAAGGTCATTGTAAAGTAATGGTGGACCATGGTGCTCTGCAGCTCATGCAGCGAATCAAAGAAATACGCTCAAACGATTCAAAAATTCAAGAAAATATTGTGAGGTAAAGAGAGCATGTTGAAATGGTTGAAACTTGGCTTATTCTAATAACATTACGTGTGGTTTCTCGAAATAAAGCGTTGGGATTGAGCTAATAGGAGCTTTCAAAACATAGCACTGGCAAATTGTTTTTTGATTTGACTTCTGCAGAAGTAAAATTGTAAAGAAACTGATTTTATTACCCGAAATAGCCCAGTCCGGTTTCGCTTATTTCTTTCAATTAAATTTCAGAACTGTCAGTAACATTTGTCTTTATCCTCAATTCCACTCGCAAATTTACCAGTCTGGTTGGGTGACAATGCTTGCCGAAATGTCAAAGTCAGATTCTTTAGCGCTACGGATACAGGTAAAGCCTAAACTGTTTCAAAACATTTGGTTAGAATTTTAGATAATGATGTAGTTTGGAGTTTAACCACACAGCGCCAAAGATTTGCAACCCTCAAGTCTCCTGAGCACCACCTTGGTCCAGAAATGGGAAAATAATCGGTCTGAGATGATTCAGAGACACCGATTCGGAGCTTTCTTAGAAATCCAGCGACGGCTTATGTTTATTTAGAGAACTCTTGGTCCACGTTGGCAGTAAATATAGTTCTAAACGAAGTGCAATCTTAAATCTCCAGTCTGTTACTGCTGTCTTAAACTCAACGCTGTTAGTGGGTTCTAAGTTGTTTGTGTAATGTCTTTTTTTATATACCTCTTGATTTCCCCAAGCCTCTGTTAATATGCATTTTGACCATGTATTTTTTTTACAAAGATGATATTTGACATCTAATAAGCAAACTTTTTCAGGCATCCAGAGGTCTTGCCAACTTAGACCGGGAGACAGTTAAAGAGAAGTTTCATGATGGCATTTGCACATTGTACCCAAAGTACCGCACCAAGTCAGTGATCTGCTTTAAATCATCAGTAGGCTACCATAGTACTTTAGTACATATCAGTGCATGGTTTCAGTTTCATTGTTTCAGTGGACACATTGTTTCTTTCAACTATATTGAACCAATTGAAATGTTTAACATGTTAGTGTAGCTGGTGGAGGAATCACCACAGACAACTGGTCGACCCTGATGTTTCGGGATAAAAACCAGGCTTTTTTGAAGCAAAATGAAGAGAGTGTATCATAGATGATTTTGCTTTTTCCCATGCGACCGATGTGCTTTAATACGCTATACTTTTTATGCATTCCAAGATGTTGTTTGCATGGTGGGTAGGAACAGACGTTGTTTTAAAATCACTCTCAGACCATACCAAATTGTTTAAAGGTCTCTTGCTAACAAAGTATTCTGTGACACGGCTCAGATCCAAACCAGAGGCGGATATTGTCTTTGTCCACGGCCTTATGGGAGGAGCTTTTTACTCATGGAGGCAAGAAGATAGCAAATCTTCTATATCGTCTCCAGACCAGCGAAAGATCCACTGCTGGCCAGAGGTAAGTCATTGTGGTAAGACGATTTTTATCCGACTCAGATTGTAAAAACTTGTGTAGTGAATTTCCTTTTGTATTATGGAAGACGTGTTGTTTTGTCGTGGAATGTGTAATTGTGCTCGCGGTCACCCCAGTCAGTGGTGCACTGAAAACACTTGTTTGCGTCGTTTGTGGTTTTTTTAATTTTCACAGTGCAAAGTTGGGAGAAGGTAACTGGTCATGTTTATGTCTTAAGCAGTTTACGTTAAGAAGCATATTAATTGAATTGTTTGTTGTAGTTATATTTAGATTTTTTAGTTAATTACACCTTATCATAAGGCTGCTGTAATATGATATATAAGTAGCTGGTTTTGTTAATTTTACTTATGACAGCATTACATCTACTCGAAAGGATGAGCTTTTTGTGTGGGTGCTCAAGCTGGTGTTACTATGCTTTTGACTGCTACGGTTGTGTGAGCACTACATATTTATGCATTACCATTTTAGCATTACTATTTAAGTAACAACATCGTTTTACTTTCAACTTTGTTTTCGTGTACAGTGCTGTGTAACCTTGGTTGAATTTTTTCTGACACTGCTTTTATACCATGCTTGTTTCAATGTACTAAAAAATACACAACACATTTTTTTGAAGTGTTGTGTTACATGAAAACTTACGGTTCATAGGAATGGTTGCCGACGGACTTGCCTGGTTGCCGCGTGACGTGTGTTGATTACGACACCAATCTGAGTGAGTGGATGTCATTATGTCCACACGAGTACGAACGGCGCACAATCTCATATCGCAGCCGCCAACTGTTGGACCATGCTATACAGGCTGGAATCGGAGACAGGCGAGTTGTTTCAGAAATTTGAAACATACGTTTCATTGGTTTTTCAAACTGCAGCTTCGAACTATGAGCATTGAGAGTTGATAGCGAGTAGAAGGTTGCTGAATTGGTTTGGTCAAAAACCAAACCAACTAAGCAACCTTCTACTCGTTATTATCAAGTTTTATCCCACCAATCAACCCTTTATTGCTTCTGTGTGCACTTTAGGCCAGATTGACGTTTTTTTCTTGCAGATTTTTGCGCAATTGATTTTTCTTCTTTATTTGATAGGCCTATCATTTGGGTGACTCATTCAATGGGTGGTTTGATAGTTAAACAAATGCTGTTGGACGCAAAGGAGAATCCGAAAATGTATGGAAAGGTTTTAAAACGAACGAGGTAACAGACTCTGTTAAACTAAGTCAGTTTTAAAACTCATTTTTAAAGGTCGTATTTTACAGCATTACAGTGTTTCTATGATTTTAAAATACACTAATTGAAAACTAGAGACATTATGGTGGTATACTTTTTGTGCAAAAAAAGGTTTTCAAATTTTAGTCTACTGTAAAAAAGAGACAAGACGCGTTCAGTTATTGAACTTGAAATGAAACGTTGAAAACCAGAAAATTGGCTCATAACCAATGGGCTGAGATTCTTACGTAAACGAGGCTTAAAAACGGAACAACTACCTTCTTGCATGTTGTATTCATGTGAAACTTAAACGCATTTGATCCATTTTCTACATATCAAAACAAGCATAGCCAGCAAAGATTGCCTTTTTCTGGAAAAGTAATAACTTTTGGTGTCTGGGAACAGATTCTGTTGTAGGTCATCCTTGTTTTCTTGTCTGTCCCTTAAACAAATGTCCCTTGAACCTTAAATCACCAATCAAACTGTGTTTGGGTATTGTATGTACCGCAGATTCATTCCATCAAATTATCGTCTAATAGCCGCATCATTGCAACCAAACTTCAAGTAGAATGACAAGTGATTTCTTTCAATTTTGTATGCCCTTCTCACGTGTGGCATTTCTCTGGCATGCGGCATAATCTAAAAAGCAATTGCTGCAGGGGGATTGTTTTTTTCGGGACACCTCACAAAGGATCTCAGCTGGCCAAGTATTCTCAACACGCCCGGAAAATCCTGTTTCCTTCAGTTGAGGTGATGGAGCTAAGTCACGGTAGGTGATGTATTTTTGATGTAAATTACACAATATAAACATGCGGTCTGGTTGCTGTGTGACAACGTAGTTGATTTAATTGAGAAAAAATTACTTTGCTTCGAATTTAAAACTGTTTTGAAAAAAAATCCTCATACTTTCACATTTTTATAATTAAGTTTATTGTGATCTGCATGTAGGCTATGTCGTCTGCGGGTGTAGGCACTGCTTCCTTTTCTGTTCTGATACTCCAGCTCTGAAACAGTCGGCGCAAACATTTAGCTTATGCGTCTATGATCAGACTCACCGAAGCTCAAGCTTTTAAACGAGTTCACGGCCGACCTGGTGAAGAACAACAGCCTGAAAGTGCTGTCGTTCGGCGAATCACAAAGCACAGATATTGCATTTGGGAAGTTAATAAAGCTTCACATTGTACCTCCAGAATCAGCAAGTAAGTCGTGACCAGAATCGTATGTGTGTGGTGGAATTAGAAAGGTTTGACAAGCTTCAAAACTTTATCCTTACAGATCGCCGAGTAGTGAATAGAATCAGGTTTGAGATATGTTACACCGTACGCATGTGATGAAAAATCTTTTTCTGACCTTTTTATTAACAATTTCAAAATTGGTAGCAACGTATTCCCGCTTTGTTTATCACAAGACATCATAATGTATATAAGATAGAAAACGATCTCACGGTGAGGCATTAATTTCTTCAATTTCCAACATGCTTGCAGACCCAGGTGTCGGGAGCTTCGTTCTTGCAGATACCAATCACTTGAACATTTGCAAGCCAGCCAGTAGACAAAGCAGCATCTACCAGCAGACTGTAAAGTTCATGCGAGATTGCTTGGCTCGACAACCACCTAGAGACAAGGAGGAATCTGACATCCACCAAGTTCTATTATAGTTTTCACACCATTCAACACGGTGTCCATCACTGTAAATTCTTGCTACAATCGGCTGCCGAGAAACATTGCTTTAGATTTTATGTATTAATTCAAGCAGGGAAACTATGAAATAGTCTATTGTCTTGCTTGTCATAGTCTTTGATGTGTTTTTTCGCTATGTCCGTTAAACTGTGACTTTTTTATCTTGTGATATTCTTCCACTATTTCTTGCTCATATGGTACTGATTTTTATTCGACTTGTAAAACTTTTGTTTTTGTGGCATGATTTTTACGTTTGAAAACATCCCTTTGCAAGTTTACTATGTTTAAGTGCTTTCGAACTTCATTTTAAGCGATATGTTTATTGACATTTACAATAGATTGGAGCTGCCCTTTAGGTTAGTTTGAATGTCGTCTTGTACCATTGAGAAACTCCATTTCTTTCAATCATTAATTTACAGTGAAATATAGAGCTTCATTTTTTTTTAAAAACGGGTGATTAAGTTTTAGTGAAGGAACAATTTTGTTCTAGGCCAATTTGGTCATTTTCGGATATTAATCTACGCTAAAAAAACACTTCCTGCATCCACTGGTGTGTTTTTTTTAGACAAAAACTGAAACAATTTTGAAATAACATAACATAACACAATTAAGTGTTGTTGACTTGTTTTGTTCAAATGGAAGGAAAACTAATTACAAAACTAGAGCTTCAATCTGCCTGCGATGTTGTGGCGAGTTCCCCACATTGTGTTAAAACCCCTCTGTTGAAGAATGTCGAAAAGATTGGATTAGTCGAATGTTCGGAGAACGTTAAAGTTCATCTCAAGTTGGAAAACATGCAAACTACAGGTAAGATAACGTTTAAGCATTGGCTTTCAAATAAGTTCTTGGTGTTCGTGTTTGCAGTATGCAAATAACGAGATGCCAACACACAAGTTAGTTTTCCAACCGTCTCATATTGGTACGCCCAGATAAGATTACAAATTGTTTTTTTTTCTTCAAAATGTCTTAAAAACTATTTCTACAGAAAGTGTAGTGTTAAAATTTTTTAACATTGTTTTATTTGCTCCTAAAACGTGTTTGCATATTTCAATAACTAACAGGTTAGTTCTATTGCTGTGACCTTAAAATACCGTGTATTCGTCAAATGTACTAAAGAACTTCGCAGGATCTTTCAAGGCAAGAGGAGCAACTGTACAAATGATGAACGCTTCACCTGAATCCAGTGACAAACAATTGGTGACCATATCTGCTGGAAATTATGGTCGAGCATTCGCGTATTTCTGCGACAGAATGAAAATGAAAGGCACGGTCGTGATGCCTGTCACTGCACCTGACAGTAGAGAAGTCTTGATAAAGGTATTTTTGTTTACAAAATTTAGTGACGATTTTTATTTGTAGGGTTTTTCTCCGTTGAATTTTGGCAATACAAAGTTCACTAATGAATTTTTCAAATGTAAAATCTTAAGTTTTGCGACCGCTTTAAACTTCTCTTCACGAGCTCATGCGTGATACGGATAGCTTTACGCGTTTTACACCACTCTGGTTTTTGTATATTCTTATAATTGTTATGCTATCACCACCAGTAACATCCTATTGGTAGATTGAACCCATTTGTACCCAAACTTAGAAAAAGGTGATTCACTTCATTGGCTGCTGTTTTGTCTTGATAAAGCTTTGGTAGAGAGTTTGCTTCGTTGAACCATAGACAAACAAAACAAAGTAACTTTAGCGGGTCATGTTTTATTACAAAGAGATATAACATAATAATTAAAAGATCAACCCAAACGTTTTCGACACGTACTTGTGTCCTCATCGGGAATTACTTAAATCTGCCATGATTGCTGTCTTATGATTTTCATTTTATGTTTATTGCAGATTTAATTAATTCCCGATGAGAACACAAGTACGCGTCAAAAACGATTTGAGTTGATTTTTTAATTTTGTTATATCTCTTTGCTTTGTTTATATTTTGTCTTGATGAAGCAACCCAACTCTCACATGCCATATTTCTCTATGTGTTGTGTTGTTTTTTTTTTCTATATATTTTTTACTTATTGAAGGTGGCGGCTGACTTGATGACCCATTCTCGTCTTCTTCCCTGTCTCCTTTTTCATTCAGTAGCAACTACTAGATATTAATTTCTTTATGACTATTAATTTCGCTGTTCTACTGGATGGAAAAATGCATTTGTTTGGTTAGAAATTAGGTTGCAACGTGTTGCGCGTTGACCTGACCAAGTTGATGACGACTGTTCATGATCTGGAGGAAAAACAGGATGTGACGTTTCTACATCCTTTCGACGACCGCAATTTAATCGCTGGCTATGGAAGGTTTGAGATTTTTAACTTTCTTCACTCAGTTTGAAAAGTCGTCTTTCAACCCTGTTGTTGTCGAGCATCTCCATCTGTGACGTTACTTTCTGTTTGTCACCAAAGCAGTTGGAACGCCTGGTCAATCTAATTAAAAAATAAAGAGCCCAAACTGTATATAATAAACTCAAGTCCAACAAACGTTTGCTGAACATTTTAGTATGCCGCCTACACTTTGGATTCTTTGTTATTTTTTTGGTAGATTCTCGTTAGCCTACTTATTTCAATAATTTTGTCGCAACTGCTAGTTTTTGTGACAGTGTTGCTATGGAAATTCTTGATGAAGTATCTCCGGATATAGTCTTGGTGTGCTGCGGTGGTGGAGGGTTGTTGTCTGGGGTGGCGACTGCAGTGAAGTGGCACGGACACCCAGGCACTCGAGTATATGGAGTAGAACCTGAAACCGGTAAGATCTGTAAACTTATCCGAAGTAGGCCCACTACCCTGCTGGAATATGATTTCAGAGTTATCTGTTTTTATAGCATAGAAGCCTTAGGCTTAGAAGGTCATTTGGTAGATATAAACCAGTCTTTTTCTTTAATCTGACTTTTTGACAGCAATTTATTGGACCTGAATTGTAGAACTACTGTTGTCACATTTTGTGGAAATTAAGTTGTCAACAAAAATATGTTGAATAATAATAATGGCGTATGAGCGATCTTTCCAGGCTAGATTGGAGGGCAGGAAATCTTCAGCCACTCAGCAGTCTCGTCGTCCAGGATTCTCAGACCATGCGCACCGTGTGGAGGCCGGTGGGTTAGGCAGTGGTGGATGACATGGTCTGCGGTCTGTTCAGTGGCACCACACTCGCATTCTGATGAAGGAGCCAGGCCCCACTTGTGCATGTCCGAACGAAAGCGGCCGACGCCAGTTAGCAGGCGGTTAAGCCTGACCCACGCAAGCCTTGCGAGGGACATCCCTGGTGGACGGGGATCGGCGTCGGGTATGAAGTCACGGAGCGTGGAGGTGTGATCTTGCCACTCCGTGTTCCACATGTGGTTCATCCAGTGTGCCGCACTTAAACCAAGTTCTTCTGCGTTCTTAAGGAGTTGTTGTGCGGCAGGCACAAAGGGGCGTCTTGATTTCAGCCGCTGCTTTATAGGTGGTGGTCTCTTGAATGTTGCATGGAGGAGATGGTCCGGGTCCAAAGCGCGGCGAGCGAGAGAAATCGTGGCTTCTTTACGGCGTAGCTCAGCGGGTTGGATGCCTGCTAGGATGGGTAGGCAGTCCGTTGGAGTTGGACGCAGGCATCCAGTCACAGTACGCAGTGCGTCGTTGATGGCGGTATCAATCTGGTGGGTGTGAGAACTACGACACCAGACCGGCGCGCAGTACTCAGCGGTAGAATGAACAAGGGCTAGGGTAGCTGTACGAAGAGTTTTAGCACCAGCTCCCCAGCCGGAACCCGCCAATCGCCTCAAAAGTGCGACGCGTGTAGATAGTTTTTTGCCCAGTGACTTCAAGTGCCGGCGGTACGTGAGTGACCTGTCCAGGGTTATGCCGAGGTATGTAGGTTCGGCACAGTAGGGCAGGCGTTCCCCATCAATCTTGATGTTTATCTCACGCTGTGCCTCCCGGTTGTTAAGGTGGAAGGCCACCGACACTGTCTTTGACTTGCTGAGCTGTAGCTTCCATTTCTGGAGGTATGCTGATAGTGTTTGCATGTCTTGGCTGAGGTTCCTCTCCACTGACTGCCAGTTTCCTGCTGAGTGCAGGAGTGCCAGGTCGTCTGCGTAAGCATATTTCCTGGAGTTGGTGGGAGGCAAGTCGTAGGTGTATATGTTGAACAGGAGAGGAGCCAAGACTGAGCCCTGTGGGACGCCGTTTTTAAGTCGGCGTAGTCTGCTTCGACGACCGCTACCGGTTGTGAGGGTAAAACTGCGGTTTTGCACAAGTTCCATCATCATATGGACCATGTGTCTGTCAGGGAGCAGACGGAGTAACTTGCAGGTAAGGCCGCTATGCCATACGGTGTCATAGGCAGTCGTGAGATCAACAAACACGGCGCCAGCCTTCTTCTTAGCCGAGAAGCTGTCCTCAATGCCTTGGGTCATGGGTGTGACCTGATCTACGGTTGATCGTCCGTGTCGGAAACCAGCTTGTTCACGAGGGAGCTGCGGATCTATTATTGGTTCGACACGGGCGTAGATGAGTCTTTCGAGGATCTTGAAGGGGATGCAGAGCAGTGAGATTGGACGGTAACTCTTCGGGTCCCCTGGGGGCTTCTTCGGCTTAGGGACTGCAACCACAAGGGCTCTTCTCCAGATTCTGGGAATTCTCAGGTGGCGCAAACAGCAGGAAAGGAAGTCTTTTAACCAGGACTTTAAGGAGGCAGCAGCATGGAGTATCAACTCCGGGCATAGGTGGTCAGGGCCCGGGGCTTTACCTGGCTTTATGTGCTGGAGGGCGGCGGAAAATTCTTCCGGGGTGAACTCACCCGAGATGTTGTCCCCGTCTGGGGTTGTTACCCTCCAGAGGTCCGTCATTTCTTGCAAGACGGATCTATATGATTCACGGTCTTTCGATTTGTATTTCCCGTTCTCCACAAGTTGTGAGGCGATGGAATTTGCTGAAACGGGGCATTGTTGACGAGAGGCACGTGATCTGCCAGTTAGGTTGTTCAGTGTACTACATGCTATGCGGCTGGAGTGCGTGAAGTCGATTGATTCAACGGCTTCTGTCCAGCGCTCCTTCCTCTTTAAGTCCAGCCTTGCCAGCAGAGCTGTGGCTGAGCTGTTGGTGTCATTGCCCTGAGGGGCGTGGAGGAAGTCGGAGTAGAGGCTTTCGCACTCCTTATCCCAGCACGGTATGTAGGTCTTTCGTCGGCCGCGGAAGATGGATTGTTTTGCCGCTGATGTTATTGCATCACAAAAGTCCTGGTAGGCTTCTTCCACGTTGTTGGTGTGAGGGGATGGGAGATACTGTGTGGCTTCATTGGTGAGGAGGTTATAGTACTCCCAGTTAGCCATTCTGAAGTTCCATCGATTAACAGGCTTGCTCGGGACAGGCATTATGAGCGTTGGAGCCGTGATAATCGAGGGTCGATGTTGGGACCTGGGGAACTTCTCTAGCACACGTCTGTCCGGTTGGCAATTATCGGGGTCATCACTTGCGAAAGCCAGATCGGGGTTTGTACCGGTGTTCCAGCGTCCAGAGAAGAAGCTGCACCTGCACCCTTGGGATCGTGCAGTAGGGTGAGGTTATTATTGGCTGACCATGAGGCCAGGCTTTCTCCGTCGGTGTTGGTGGTGTTGTAGCCCCAGTCAACGTAGTGGCAATTAAAATCGCCAGCATAGAGGCTGGGTTGGGGGAACACTGGGATGGCTGTTGGTGTTAATCGTGAGGGTGGTGGCTTATAGACATTGATGATGTGATAGCCTGATATGTCTATGCATAACCACTCTATCTCCGATTGGGCACTGGACTGGTCTATTGGCGTCCAGCTCAGTTGCTCATGGACAAACGTGGCGAGGCCGTGTTTCCTGCTGATGGTTGCGCCTGCGAGTGTGAAGTTGGGTAATACCAACTTATCCACAGATGTGCAGTGGGTCTCCTGGAGGAGAATAACGAGGGCCTGATGTTTTGTGGCCAGATACTCGATGATGCTGAGCTTGCTGGCCGTAATGCCCTCGGTGTTCAGCTGCAGTACGGTGGGTCGTCGGTACTTTTCGACAGAGGAGCTGCCGCGCCCTGAGAAGGGCGTTTCCCTATCCACCCTGGGCTGAAACTGGGCCTGGTTTGCTCGAGTGTGACAAGCTTCGCTTCGCATATCTTTTTTCTTAAAGATATGGTACTGACGGGAGGGACCACGAGAAGGTGCTTGTTCTTCCCCCCCCCATGATGGTCAATACACGTCTTCGCGTAAAGTTTGTTTTAAAAAATAAGTTAGGCTAATTTCTCTATAACACACGCTGAAACAACTAGGCTATAACTTGCTTTTTCTCGAAAGCTGTGCTTTGTAACTCCTTGAGTAGTTCTTCAACTCAGGTTTTCAATTTAAAATATTCCTTTTCAGCCAACACGATGCAATTGAGTTTTGAGCAGGGCAAGGCGGCTTCTCTCCCTACAGCACACAGCATTGCCGCTGGATTAGCCCCGCCCTTTGCTGGCTCGTTGTGTTACGAACACGCAAAAGTCTATGTTGACGGAATCATCACTATCAGCGATGAAGAAATAGCGCGCGCTACCATTGCCCTCTATAGAAAAGGCCTTGTCGTGGAACCGTCAGGCGCCGCTTCATTCGCAGCGGTTCTGTTCAACAAAGTGCCAGACATCAAAGGAGAGGTGGTTGCTGTGGTAACAGGTGGAAACTCGACACCGGACGAGCTTGCAACGTTGTTCAAGTCCTTCAACTTGTAATGTTGAGAGCAAAGATTATTTCAAAGTTCACTTTTATATAGCCTACTACGCCTAGCCCATCGTGCCAGTATGAATTGATACAATTAAACTTAATCGTTGTCATTTACTCATTTAATGAATTGCTAATTGCTGTGCAATAAATATCTTGTCACCATTTTTAAGAAATGACTTGGTAGCCGTCTTTGAGACTTGAGAGAACATTGAGAAGAATGTAGCCTAATAGATTGAGGTTCGCAAGTAAAATAATCGTAAAATTGCAGTTTTTCTAAACTTCTGTAGGGCTGCAATTTTGATAATTTTTGATTTGTCCTAATCTGGCTGTAGCCATTTGCAGTGTAACAACAGTATCTCACAAACAGTACCCTTAATTTATGGTTGAGGTAACGTTTATGTGTCAGTGACAAAGACCATGTCACGCTTTCCCACAAAACAAGGTGCTGAGAAAAAAATGGTCAAAATTTTCTTCAAGTCTTCGAAAGTGGGATGGGCCATAAAAAACTAGTTGTAGGCCTATAATATGTTCTCTTCAATTCACTGAAGATGATTTTGTTAACACCGCTCAAGTAAAAATGGGTTTGAGCAAACGTTACATTTTGAAAAAATCTGCCATAGGCTACCGTCCATAAAAGCACAGTAGCAACCAGTTGATTCCAGCACTTCTAACAGGGATACCTAAACAAACCGGGATGCGAAACTAACGGATTATCCACTTTGACCGTAACAACAGTAGGGCTATCTTCATGTCGTGGAGTGCGCACGTCGCGGTGACATGTGATTTTGTCAACAGTAAGCAGATGCTAGACAGCAGTTCACGTTTCGTTGTTCCTATTCACTGCTGTACTGGAAGATTACAAGAATGAATTAAAAGCTACAGCAGATTAGGTAGAACAAGCTAGTTAGTAGCCGACTTCACCAGCACAAATTCAATACCGAAGCAGGTAGTCGGCTGGTAAGACTCTGTACTGGTAAGACTACTCATTGCAGTTTTAGGAACTGTAACTTGGCCAAATCCAAAATGATGTCAGTTGCTAATCAGCGCTCTGCATATAGCAGCAGTGAAAAATGTTGCACACGAGTCTTCCCATTATTGTGCTATGCTACGCCATAACTGCGTAGGATAACATTGTAATTTTGAACTAATTTTGGAGATAGTTTGTAACTGCTTTGCCAAAAACGAACTCAAACGGCTCTACGCACCAAAACATGAAGCACCAGCAATGATGGCTAGAAAGCTTCGAAAAGTTACGAGTGCCAGCTCCAACAAAACTGCCGCTTAAGCCTCTAGGTTTTCGTATTCGATTTGTTATTATGTGTTTTTAATTTTCTAAGAAGTGATTTTTCATCCTTATTTGACTTTTGAATTATTGTGTTTGTAATAGTTTGATGGTGTAAAAGAAAATGTAGTCAATCAATATTGCTTCCAGTCTATGTAATGCCAGTATTAGTGTTTCTAGAATGTTTTAAACAGAAACTGCAGAAAGTTCTGCATCAGATATACGCTTAAAAAAAGCTGCATCGCCGTTTGGCGTTAGCCCTACTGTTGTTAAGCGGTCAAACGGAGTTTCGCATCCCGGTTTGTTTAGGTATCCCTGACTTCTAAACAGCGACTTTTGCAAAAACGTACCCTTGCACAGGTAAAGTAGGCTTTTACATTAAGGGAACGTTCAAATATTACGTAACGCTTTTTTTTCCGAATTTTTGACCCCCCCTCTCCATGTAACGCCAACGTAACGCTTTTTTCAATCCCCCCCTCCCCCATGTAACGCTTTTTCACTACAAATTCAGCACAAAAAACTACCATTCCGTGGTCGAAAGCGTTACGTAACGTTTTGCTTGAACCCCCTCCCCCCCGATGTGACGCTAACGTAACGTTTTGCATAAACCCCCCCCTCCCCCTCGAAGGCGTTACGTAATATTTGAACGTTCCCTAAGTTATTTGATTTGCTTTTACTTATGTTTTTCACTCATTTTTGCAACTACGGGATATCATGCTTTTAGATGCATTGAAAGTAGCGTAGCCAAGAATTTTGAAAGAGGTTTTTTTGACGACCGGTGGGCGAAGCCCGACGGCGTTTTCGCCTAAGACGCAGAGATGGGCAAGATCACCAGTATTGGTGATCTTGAAGATCAAGATCAAGATCACCAAGAATAGGTAATCTTGAAGATCAAGATCACCAAACTATGTGATCTTGAAGATCAAGATCACTTTTTGTGTAGCCTACTTGAAAAAAAAATCAAGTTTTTGATCAATGATGTTGCATAAAATAATTACTATAAGCAACCTGGGTAAAGGTATATAGTTGGTATTGCTAACTTTTAACTACTCGATCGCTGGCCTAAGAATTGTAATAAGTTAGTGACTGTTGCTATTTAGGCCTATCAATTGTTGACGTAGTTTGCGTATAATCGCAACGTCACACCCAAGGCCGAGGTTACACACACTAGTACTGAAAAAGTCGCCAAATTAGTGTTATGCTTTTTATTTATAATAAATAAATAAAAATAAACTCTGAACTGCATCATTTTTTACCAAATTTTTGTCTGGTTCATGTTGGATTTTTATTCGTGTTACTAAGTAGTTTTAACTTTCACTGTATTATGTCAATGTTTATTGTACCATTGACCCATCTGGCAACCTTGATACTGTTGTCTGTAATCAAAAAAGTTCAGAGGTTTTCGGTCAGACAAACCGCTCCATACTCAGACCCTAAACATTGTAAACAAGTCTTGGTCTGGTTGATTTTCTGCAATAAACCACTTTACATGATCAAAGTCGGCTAGAGTCCAGATTTTTTAACACCGCCATTCTAGACTTTTGAAACATCTAAAATTGAGCCAAAGAAAGCAAACATTTCTTTAAAATTCACACATGGAAATTGTGAACAAAGTTAAATCATTTTTATTATAAGTCAACATAAAGTAGGCTACACGGAAGTTGACTTCTTTATTATGACCAACACAGAAAACTTTTTTCTATTTGAAATGGCAACACTGACCAGATTAGATGGACTTCAAATCGTCTTTTGTTGGACACATATCGTATTAACAATGGCTTAATGTTAGTAGTTGCCACTAATTACTTTGTACAGTACGAGTTCTAAAAAAATGCCTTTTTCCAGCAAGTAAACTTCAATTTTAAAGTGATCTTGATCTTATTGTTCTTCAAGATCAAGATCACACAAGAAAAAGTGATCTTAGATCAAGATCACCAAAAAAAAAGTGATCTTCAAGATCAAGATCACGCCCATCTCTGCTTGTAGTGACAGGTGGTGAGTTTTAAAAGTGGGGCCATGTGTTTACTGAAGATGAGAAAAAGAGCCGGGGGTCTGGAGGACGTCTCTTAAAAAAAAAGTATTTAATTTGGTGCATTTTGAGCGTATTTTCAGCCCTAAATTGTAATGAAAGGTTTCCAAGGCCAACACAGAAACCTCAGAAGGTTGATGGCAAATTTTGGCCCTTTTATGAGCAGTTTTCGATTGAGAAGAATGCCAAGACAGGTGAGTGGCGTAACTGTAAGATATCACAAAAAGGATAAGCTTCCTATTGTGGAGGAGTTGAAGATGTAGGCCTAGATTGATGCGGAGTCTGTTTTCACAGCTAAGAGAGCCGTTGAGGGCGGATGCCCCCCTGTTCTCAATTTTTTTGTAGATGGAGGGCAGGGGGAAACGGTGCCCCTTTAAGATCATGTAAGCTACTGCACATTTTGCAGTATAACAATTTCTGCTATTCGCTTTTAACCCAATTACAATCTTTCATTTTTGCCTCAAAATACTGTAATATTCACGGCACAAAATTCTGCAACACAGTAGGTTACATCATTATAACATAGCATGATGCCTTTCGTTGTTTACTGGATAGTTGTATCATTACTCGATTGTGAGCTGATGGATGAGCATTATCGTTATATCTTATCTTAAAACTTTAAAAAATTGGCGTTTCAGCAACAAAAGTGCCCTTTTTTCATAATTCTGCCCCCCCCCATTAAAAATCGTTCCGGCGCCCCTGTACTGCGTGTGTACTACTGCAGCCTATGCTTTTTATTTTTGTATTTTTCTTTTTTTGTCTGATTTGAATATGGACATTCTTGTTTGATGCAAATAAAAAAATGTCTGCCCCATTAGCTCACTGGTTATGTGCCCGGCTCAATATCCTGCGGCGCTGGTTCGACTCTTCGGGTGTGCGCTTGAGCAACGCATTTCAGGACTGCTCTCCATTCAGTGGCACCCATGGGCGCCGATCGCTCTCAAAAATTGGTGGGGACATTTACTAGAAAAGGTGGGGAGGGGTGACGAGCGAAGCGAGCTAGAAAGATTGGGGGTCTGTTCTGACAAACAAACAAATACAGTGGGTACAAGTCTAATGCGATGTGTATATATTTTAATTGTCAGTGTCAGCATGGGACAGCAGACGTCTAAACACTCGGCAACGAATCTCCGGCAAATTAAAAACGAAGTCCTTGGAGAGGTCATGGAGGTTGATCGAATTCAAAACTTTGCTTTGCACATGGAAGACCATTGCATGATTTAGCAGTTTCTGTTTCATGGTAGATCGTAACCAAGTTTTGACATGTCGCAAAGTTGAAAATGGCTCTTCAGTTGAACACTAGCTAGCTGGTGATATGAGCAAAAGTCGCACAAAAAGTTCCACTTGCGAAAACATTTACCCAACAGCGGATGGCATCTTCTTGAATATCATTCGAAAATCTTCCTCCGAATTTCCATTGTACTGCTATCGAAAGAAGGATTGTTTTTGTGCAAGGGACTCTGTGTCAGATCAGAGAACTCCGGATAATCGTTTACTACATGTGATTATAGCTTTCCACTAAAGAGTGATTCTTGTAGAATTTTGTAGTGCTCAAGATCGGTCGACTTGAAATAACTTAGTAAGATTTTGCTGCCGTGCTGTCAATGACTGCAAAATACGCTGACCGATATTTAGTCTCCGGTGTTTGAAGTAGAGGAGGTTGGCGATGGCCATGTCCATGCTGAAGACGATTTGGGATATTTTTTGGACGTGACAGTTGCAATGACTCAAGGTTGCAATCCTCCATTAGTCTCTCAGCATTTACAAAGACACGATGAAATTCTTCTTCACTGCATAGATGGTGGAGTTTGCAGTGGAGCACTACAAAATTCAACACCTTCAAGAATACCAGCCACAGTCACCGTGTAACCTTGCAAGGTTTTGTTAAAACGTTCCATACACTGAATGATAGACAATGCCTCTAACAACCCAAGCACACTCGACCCACGAGAAAAAGATTTCAAAAGTCAATTAGCAGTTGTTGGTACATTTAAATCAAATTGACTCACAGCTGCTTCCAAGGCTTCCTATAGGGGAGAGGCAGGTTAGTTGATACGTTTTTTGGTTATGATGAACTAAAAATAAAAGTTATGTGTTTTGAGGAAAATTTTATTTTTTATACCCTGCATTATCATATTGAGGATCATTCTGTAGCAAATTATTTATGCTAAAGTTGATACATTATTATTGACTGCCTTTTAAAAAATCTTACTCAAACGTATCAACTAACCTGACCAAGCAGGTTAGTTGATACGGTCAGGTAGGTTAGTTGATACACTTTACATTCTTTTCAGTTTTACATGTAATTTTATTGAACATTTATAACGAAATAAGTAGGTTATCCAACAGTAAGTGTCAAACAAGCTAAATCAAATGAAAATTCACATAGACTACACAAAGTAGGTTAGAAGAGTCGTCTAGGGACACTTTTATAAACACACAAGTAATTTAGAGTACCGGTTTTTGTCATGAAAATGAGTCAATGAAACAGGCAGAACAACATTTTGTATCCAATACTGCTACACAAAGCATTCAAATGGCAAAGAAAAATTAGGGTAGCCTATAGGTGATGATGTAGGCCTACAATGGTATCGTAATTAGAGTACATCCGCGATTTCAGCAAAGCAAATAACTGCCTCAATTGCAGCTCCACTACTTTCAAGAGGTTCAGCGAAAGTTGCTACAGTAAGCTACCACGGTACCTTAACAAATCAATAAAAGTGCCGTACGGCAGGCTACTGGTAAAAATGTAAACCGAAGTCATTCAATTCAGAATGATAAAGACAGAAAAATGACGTTTTAGTTTAAGTCCCATTGGGTTAAGTCGCAAGGAAACTTGAATTGGTTGGACCTACGAGCGGATCCTCCTACATTTGTTGGTTGAGGCAACTTGTGCACAACATCACTTGCTGAAAAAGAAGCATCATCAGCTGCATTCATAACAAACACTACGTCGCCAACGTGTTCAGTGCTCACTCGCCCACACACCTTTTGAAGAAAAATACCTTCGTATTCATCACCATCTATTACATCAATGCGGGCAACGTAGGGCAACAATCTTGCCTTGCCTGGAACATTTACAATGACGTAGTCTCAAGGTCGTTTAACAAACTTAGTGGGCAGATATAGGCTACTTCAATTCTAGATAGAGCTGGTGATTATAGTTCAGACTCACCGAGACAGCAATCAGGGCTTGAAGTGATAATCCGTACAAATAATAATTTAAATAATAATAAGTCGTAACAGTCATACAGCAATTGATTCTACTAGTGCATCTTATTCAAATAGAATAGAATACAAAAATTTACAATTAGTAAACGGTTAAGAAATACTTAACATAAAGTTTCTCAATTTATGCTTAAGAGTTAAGATTTAAACATCTCGTTTTACCAAATGCAGCTAATACAAAACTCAACGGAATTTCTGGTCTATGCTCTCAAACGTTCGCTTTGCTAAGCCTTTTATGCTGATATTGCAAAACACAAAGAAGATGCGCTATATAAAGACAACGATAAGAAAAAATAGCTTCAGTAATATGCCTTGGTTGAAGCAAGCAAGCAGATAACAATCGTTCGCCAACGTTGATAAAACATCTTTCAAGATGCGGCGAAAAGCTTCGAAGAAATAACGCGTTTAGCCAGTATTTATAATCACATACAGACACACAGCATTTAGACGTTGAATTACCGTTGGCCGTGCTATGCCAACGTTTAAATGGATGATGAAAAACAACGATTAATTTTCAGCCCACAAGATGACATAAATTGTTTTTTAGAGCAATAGAAGTTAAAAATAGCATTTTAAAACAACACACTACAGATATTCTGGTGCCGTTTCATGAGTCACAATCCTTGCAAGTTTCAGTTTCTCGTCTAAAAACTGACAGCAATTATTTAACTTGTTTTTCGGGAAGAATAAGGAATTGCTAAAATGTAAATTGTTTTCGTACAAGTCGATAGATCACCAACTCCGTGGAAAGAGATATATGGATTTAAGTAAACACAAGCTTTATGTCTGTAAAAGTAACGTAATAATTCTATCAGCACGAAGACGCGATTGACGTTTCAGAGGTTTTCTTAAAACAACAAAGAATAGAGTGGCTGCTATTTGACATGTTATTCAAGTCGATTATAAAATTAACAGCTCTGTACCGGTACTGCCAAGCGTAGGCCTACCACTTCTTGCAAAACAACTAATTTGATCTAATCAAATTTTATTCGGAAGAATTATATCGGCGTACTAAAATAACACCAAAGCACTACAACTAAATTTAATGAGACTTTTTTTTTTGTTTACTGTCCACCAATTGGTCGCTGGGCGGTGTAAATTTTCTAACAGCGCATCGAAAGTCATTTCCGGGCGCACCTAGTCGGTTTCGATTTTTTGACTTGATGCTTTTTATGACTAAAAATCACTGCTCGCATTCCCACGTGGAAGAGAAAATCAGTAGCTGTGGAACAGCATGGTAAGCTACCGTTGAATATGAGGAGGCCATACTGAGCCAGAAGTTTATTGGTAAACATTCCTTGTAACTGTTATTGAACATTTTATTCCTATCTATTTTTAGCTTACAACTAGCATAATTCAACGTTATTTGTAGCTTAAGCTATAAAACAGTAGATGATAACTATCAAGAGCAATCACTTGACATAATTAACGCCCACTGTCCTACAGCGTTGCACGGCTTTTCAAAACAACTGTGTTCTTATTGACATGACCTGTATTTTGAAGATCGTAATGATACGAAACAATAAGAATAGGTTTCGGGAATTTTTTTTTT
Source organism: Aplidium turbinatum (assembly GCF_918807975.1). Taxonomy (NCBI): domain Eukaryota; kingdom Metazoa; phylum Chordata; class Ascidiacea; order Aplousobranchia; family Polyclinidae; genus Aplidium; species Aplidium turbinatum. Next base: position 17,915,879 of record NC_137484.1, on the reverse strand, counting down.
GTAATTAAAACCAGATTAATTACGTTTTGTTTCGCATCCAAACAAAAATAAACGACCATCCATCCAATCAACACCAAACCAAACATTCAGTCAATATTTGTCCCCGATACAAAAATAAGTAAGCAACAAAACCGGAGCGGATCTATTAATCACGCATGGATGATTTTATGTGCCAAGCTTGTTGCACAATGTTTATCAAAATTTCGACAAGTACGGTATTGAAATACTGTATTTACTTTTATCATACAAGTGTGATGTACATACGCTACTTTCCGTTTTTGTGAAAAAATGTTGCCAACCAACCAAGAATTTGTATCAAAGTAGCATTAGACTTACCGAAGTTACCGCAATAAATATATATTCTTCAATGGCTTGGCATATGTACTGTAACTTTCTGCTCTCGAAGGAAAATCTTTATATCATAATAGTTAATGGAAGGTTTACCTGTTTTTTTTTACATTTCTAGTAGCATAATTTGCAAGACATATTGTAGTATGGAAAACAATACATTGGCTGAAAAACTTGAGGGTTATGAATTTTGGGATAAAGTTTTAAAAAAATCAAAATACATTGTTGCTCCTATGGTTGATCAAAGTGAGCTTGCATGGCGGATGTTAAGTAGAAAATATGGAGCAGAATTGTGCTACAGCCCAATGTATCATGCTTCAGTCTTTGCAAGAAACTCTCACTATCGGTAAGTATCTTCAAGAATTAAGTTTCTACTAAATTTTTAGGTTGTCTGCCAAGGTTTGTGATTTCTCTGTAGACAACACTTATGGACATAATGAATATTTGCATTAGATTTTGTTTTTGTTCATTTCAAAGGTTAATTTTTTTTGCCTTAATTGCGTGTTGTTTTGTTATTTTTGCAATAAGACCAACAAAAACTGGTGCTGGTTAAGCATCGGCCGCCTTGGTCAGTGACGTCATTAAAATGTGTGACGTCATGCAAAAAAAACCAACTACTTTTAGGAAGGGTGCAAAAACGCGGAATAGAAGTAAAAGCGGAAAGGCTATTGATTTTTAAATATTTGTAATGAATAGTGCCTCCTAGCTTTCTCATTTCTGCTCGGATTTTAACAATTTTCCTATCGTTGGAAAGCATGATGCCTCATCTACAGTAGGCATTACATTTATGTAGCGCTAACTTAAACTTTACTATTTTGTACCAATTCTCCGCAATTCAATTTTTAAAATAAAAACATCAAACCAACACAAATTAAAAGAGTATGTCTTGGTTTATTCATATGTTAACTTTCACATTTATATCTAATCCACAAAACGAGCAATCGTTGTTCAAACGTAACCGCTCGACGAAGCTTTTTTCCAATGCATTTTTCAAGGCGATTCGATCGTGGTTCAGTATAAGCCGCCCACAGTTTGCAGTGATCGATGAATACTGCCTCCACCAAATGTGTTGTAGCTTTCTCATTTCTGCGCGGATTTGAGAAATTTTACCACCGTTGGAAAGCACGATACTGCATCTATCCGATTTAATTGGTTGCAAATTTAAAGTATGCATTATATTGATCTAGCACTAACTTAAACTTTACTATTTTGTACCAATTCTCAGCAACTCAATTTTTTAAATAAAAATATCAAACCAACACAAATTAAAAGAGTATGTCTTGGTTTATTCATATGTTAACTTTCACATTTATATCTAATCAACAAAACGAGCAATCGTTGTTCAAACGTAACCGCTCGACGAAGCTTTTTTCCAATGCATTTTTCAAGGCGATTCGATCGTGGTTCAGTATAAGCCGCCCACAGTTTGCTGTGATCGATGAATACTGCCTCCACCAAATATGCTGTAGCTTTCTCATTTCTGCTCGGATTCTAACAATTTTACTATCGTTGGATGGCATTATGCTTCATCTACCCGAATGGATTAAATTCCAATTTAAAGTAGGCATTATATTTATGTAGCGCTAACTTAAACTTTACTATTTTGTACCAATTCTCCGCAATTCATTTTTTACAATAAAAATACCAAACCAACACAAATTAAAAGAGTATGTCTTGGTTTATTCATATGTTAACTTTCACATTTATATCTAATCAACAAAACGAGCAATCGTTGTTCAAACGTAACCGCTCGACGAAGCTTTTTTCCAATGCATTTTTCAAGGCGATTCGATCGTGGTTCAGTATAAGCCGCCCACAGTTTGCAGTGATCGATGAATACTGCCTCCACCAAATGTGTTGTAGCTTTCTCATTTCTGCGCGGATTTGAGAAATTTTACCATCGTTGGAAAGCACGATACTGCATCTATCCGATTTAATTGGTTGCAAGTTTAAAGTATGCATTATATTGATCTAGCGCTAACTTAAACTTTACTATTTTGTACCAATTCTCAGCAATTCAATTTTTTAAATAAAAATATCAAACCAACACAAATTAAAAGACTATGTCTTGGTTTATTCATATGTTAACTTTCACATTTATATCTAATCCACAAAACGAGCAATCGTTGTTCAAACGTAACCGCTCGACGAAGCTTTTTTCCAATGCATTTTTCAAGGCGATTCGATCGTGGTTCAGTATAAGCCGCCCACAGTTTGCAGTGATCGATGAATACTGCCTCCACAAAATGTGTTGTAGCTTTCTCATTTCTGCTCGGACTTTAACAATTTTACCATCGTTGGAAAGCACGATACTGCATCTATCCGAATTAATTGGTTGCAAGTTTAAAGTAGGCATTATATTAATTTAGCGCTAACTTAAACTTTACTATTTTGTACCAATTCTCAGCAATTCAATTTTTACAATAAAAATATCAAACCAACACAAATTAAAAGAGTATGTCTTGGTTTATTCATATGTTAACTTTCACATTTATATCTAATCAACAAAACGAGCAATCGTTGTTCAAACGTAACCGCTCGACGAAGCTTTTTTCCAATGCATTTTTCAAGGCGATTCGATCGTGGTTCAGTATAAGCCGCCCACAGTTTGCTGTGATCGATGAATACTGCCTCCACCAAATATGCTGTAGCTTTCTCATTTCTGCTCGGATTCTAACAATTTTACTATCGTTGGATGGCATTATGCTTCATCTACGCGAATAGATTAAATTCCAATCTAAAGTAGGCATTATATTTATGTAGCGCTAACTTAAACTTTACTATTTTGTACCACTTCTCCGCAATTCATTTTTTACAATAAAAATACCAAACCAACACAAATTAAAAGAGTATCTCTTGGTTTATTTATATGTTAACTTTCACATTTACATCTAATCCACAAAACGAGCAATCGTTGTTCAAACGTAACCGCTCGACGAAGCTTTTTTCCAATGCATTTTTCAAGGCGATTCGATCGTGGTTCAGTATAAGCCGCCCACAGTTTGCTGTGATCGATGAATACTGCCTCCACCAAATGTGTTGTAGCTTTCTCATTTCTGCTCAGATTTTAACAATTTTACCATCGTTGGAAAGCACGATACTGCATCTATCCGAATTAATTGGTTGCAAGTTTAAAGTAGGCATTATATTGATCTAGCGCTAACTTAAATTTTACTATTTTGTACCAATTCTCAGCAATTCAATTTTTACAATAAAAATACCAAACCAACACAAATTAAAAGACTATGTCTTGCTTTATTAACCTAACAAATTTCACGTTTATATGTTATCTACAAAACAAGAAATCGTTGTTCAAACGTAACCGCTCGACGAAGCTTTTTTCCAATGTATTTTTCAAGGCGATTCGATCGTGGTTCAGTATGAGCCGCCCACAGTTTGCTGTGATCGATGAATACTGCCTCCACCAAATATGCTGTAGCTTTCTCATTTCTGTTCGGATTCTAACAATTTTACCATCGTTGGAAAGCACGATACTGCATCTATCCGAATTAATTAGTTGCAAGTTTAAAGTAGGTATTATATTGATCTAGCGCTAACTTAAACTTTACTATTTTGTACCAATTCTCAGCAATTCAATTTTTACAATAAAAATACCAAACTAACACAAATTAAAAGAGTATGTCTTGGTTTTTTCATATGTTAACATTCACATTTATGTTTAATCCACAAAACGAGCAATCGTTGTTCAAACGTAACCGCTCGACGAAGCTTTTTTCCAATGCATTTTTCAAGGCGATTCGATCGTGGTTCAGTATAAGCCGCCCACAGTTTGCTGTGATCGATGAATACTGCCTCCACCAAATGTGTTATAGTTTTCTCATTTCTGCGCGGTTTTGAGAAATTTTACCATCGTTGGAAAGCACGATACTGCATCTATCCGATTTAATTGGTTGCAAGTTTAAAGTAGGCATTATATTGATCTAGCGCTAACTTAAACTTTACTATATTGCACCAATTCTCCGCAAATCATTTTTTACAATAAAAATACCAAACCAACACAAATTAAAAGACTATGTCTTGGTTTTTTCATATGTTAACTTTCACATTTATATTTAATCCACAAAACGAGCAATCGTTGTTCAAACGTAACCGCTCAACGAAGCTTTTTTCCAATGCATTTTTCAAGGCGATTCGATCGTGGTTCAGTATGAGCCGCCCACAGTTTGCTGTGATCGATGGGGTCTGCTACTATTCGGCGAGTCCGATTCGGCGAGTCCGATTCGACTAGTCCGATTCGGCGAGTTCCCTATTCGGCGAGAGCCCTTTTCGGCGAGAGCCCTATTCGGCGAGGTTTTGAAATTTTTGAAAGGAAATTATCGGGTACCGTAGCCTAATTATAATTGCCGTTTTTACATCGTTTTAACGTCGCTAAACGTTGAAATCGTGCAGAAAGGAATAAAAAGAAAATGTTTGAACTATTAAATTAAAATTCGTCATAGCAAAGGTGTAGAAAAAGGTAGAAGCGACAAAACGCGAACGTTAAAACGTGCTTGTGACCGAAGTAAGTTATTGAGTTGAAAGAAATTTAGCACGGTCGCAACACTTTCAGAAAAATTTAAGATATGAAGGAAAAATAAAACAAAGAAAATGTTACAAAAAAAAATAAAATAGATTATGTTTATGTCTATAAGTTAGTACTTTTGAATAGTTAAAATGATTAGTTTGGGCCAACAAATGTGTGGCCTACAGCTTGGATTGAAAGGAAATTATCGGGTACCGTAGCCTAGTTATCCCGACCAGCAAAAAATTGTTCCAAGAACACAGTTCATTTTTACATTGTAGTAACAGAATGAAAAGGCTAAACAAATGTGTGGCCTATCGTTTTAACGTCGCTAAATGTTGAAATCGTGTAGAAAAGGGAGCTTTTGCTGACTAGGATAGGCATTCACAGAAGCCCTACGATTTGTTCCAAGAACCCATTTAGCATAACATTTCATTTGTACATTGATTCAACGTCTGAATACATTATCTTAAAAATGCAACGTATCGTAGGGCTTCTGTGAATGTTTCTCAGTTTCAACGTATCCTAGTCAGCAAAAGCACCCTTTTCTACACGATTTCAACGTTTAGCGACGTTAAAACGATAGGCCACACATTTGGTTAGCCTTTTCATTCTGTTACTACAATGTAAAAATGAACTGTTAGGCTAACTGGGTTCTTGGAACAAATTTTTGCTGGTCGGTATAACTAGGCTATGGTAGCCTACCCGATAATTTCCTTTCAATCTAAGCTGTAGGAGTGTAGGTCACACATTTGTTGATCCAAACTAATCATTTTAACCATAGGCGCCTAAGCCGTGGGGGCCAGGCCCCCACGCATATTTCCGCGTGGGAGCAACTTTTTATGCGGCATTGATACATAAAACAATAGATGAACTAGCGATCGGCAGCAGGAAAACATTTTTAAATACAAACCGCAACAGCTTCGCAGTAAATAATCACTAGAACGAGTTGCGATGCTACAATCCCACCCCAGACAAAAAAATCTGTTATTTTTACGTTGATTTAACGTCTGCAGACGTTGAATCAATGTAAAAATGACTGACTTTGCTGCCTGTGACATAGCAAAAATCTACCATTTTGCGTCGATTCAATGTCATCAGATGTTGAATGCACCCAAAAACAACATAATTTGCTACGTTGACGCAGCGTGCGTTTAACTTAATGCGCTTGCAAACAGTAACAGCCTCGCTGTCGCTTTCGAAAGTCGAAACCTCTGCAGAGAATTGTCGCGGCAGTGAATCGGTTGCTGTGAAAATGAACTTGAAGTCTCGGCCCGAGGTTACCACTAACCAACGTAACAAGGGCTGGTACAAACCGCACTGCCCACAGTCGCACAAGCGGCATAATCAACACAACAACGGACTCTCGCAAACTGCATGGCGCACACACGTCCGTTGCCATAGAAACCCGATCAAAGGCGGGGAATATGCGCATCTTTTGTTTCATCTGCAACACGAAAACGGGCGTATTACAACACATTGAAACTTGAAAGCTGGTCAGCCATAAGTTGCGATATTGTAGTGAAAAGGGAGCAATGTCAAGTCGAAAACTTAATCAAACGTCTCTCCGTAACTATTTTTCAAGGGCTGTTTACGGATGTCAGCAACTTTTAAATTTATTAAAGGTGACGTGCTGTTGAATTGATGTAAACATGAATGATTTTGCTTTCAACAGGTATATTTTCAAGCATATGATCAAGTTAGTATTTTCATTCCATTTACAGTATACATTTTAGTAAACCTTTTCGTCTCTTGTTTCATGCTAATAAATCTAGTTCGTTGCTAAACTTTATGTTGTGCTTAGCTTAAAGAGTCGCAGTCCATCAACCGCTAGCCAACGCAGACGCATAGCATGTGTTTTGGTCGAGCTTTGTTTATAATAATTAACGGTAGGTCGAACGTAGCGATAACTCAGAGTGTGGCAATAAAAGCAATCCTAGTGTGACGACAGAATTACGTCATCCATCTGCGTGACATTTCGCTGAATTTACGTTGCTGCTGATGAAACACGCTTTCGCCCCCACGGCCAAAAAAATAGTTAGGCGCCTATGATTTTAACTATTCAAAAGTACTAACTTATAGACATACACATTATTTTTTTTGTAACATTTTCTTTGTTTTATTTTTCCTTCATATCTTAAATTTTTTTGAAGGTGATGCAACTTTGCTAAATTTCTTTCAACTCAATAACTTACTTCGGTCACAAGCACGTTTTAACGTTCGCGTTTTGTCGCTTCTACCTTTTTCTACACCTTTGCTATGTTGACGTGAATTGTCGCTTATACCTTTGCTATGTTGACGTGTATTGTTTTTCATATGATGGTCAGAAATAAAAACAACTGAACTGACATGACGAATTTTAATTTAATAGTTCAAACATTTTATTTTTATTCCTTTCTGCACGATTTCAACGTTTAGCGACGTTAAAACGATGTAAAAACGGCAATTGCAATTAGGCTACGGTACCCGATAATTTCCTTTTAAAAATTTCAAAAATTCGCCGAATAGGGCACTCGCCGAAAAGGGCTCTCGCCGAATAGGGAACTCGCCAAATCGGACTAGTCGAATCGGACTCGCCGAATCGGACTCGCCGAAACGGGCCATTCCGTGATCGATGAATACTGCCTCCACCAAATATGCTGTAGCTTTCTCATTTCTGTTCGGATTTTAACAATTTTACCATCGTTGGAAAGCACGATACTGCATCTATCCGAATTAATTGGTTGCATGTCCAAGGTATACAGTACATTTATCTAACGCTAATTTAAACTTTACTATTATAACATCAATTACTCCAAAAGTGATATGACATTTGGACAACACCATGAACTCCAAACAGACTTAAGCAATGATATCCATAAGCAGACAATAGGCAAAAAGTGTTTACTAATTCCCTTTAACTGTGTCTTGCTTGAACATTTTTAATTATTCCAGACATGTTGGATCAATGTGCTTGGCCTGCGCAGTTTTTGAAGTCAAGATTCAGTTGGTCAAGCAAAAATAGTAAGCTACACATTTAGCCAAACGCAGCAGCACCACTTTTCAAGATTAAACAATAGAAACCCTTTAATGATGCAAAAATCAGTAGTCTTAACAGCATCAAATTTTACGTCTTGAAGCAGTTTAACATCGCCTATCTTAATACGAGAAGTAGAATGGGTTGACTTTGGTCCAGTTATGAGACACCGCTTAGTTTAATTTTGCAATGGTTCTGGGAGTCTTAGATATATTGGCAAAACTCGCTCTTTTAATGCAGTTTCGTTTGAAATAAGACAAACTTTGTTTTAGAGACATAGAAACTGAAAGCATTATTCTCAATCTCGTGACGTCACACGCCTGCCAAAGGGAGGGTTGTAACCCCCCCCCTCCCCTCCCCTTGGCTACGCCACTGTGTTGTACATTGCAGGTAGGTCATCTATGCCAGTGTTTCTCAGCCGGGAATCCGCGGACCCCAAGGGGTCTTAGAGCGATTTCAGAGGGTGCGTGAAAGGTTCCGAGTTTGCAGCATGATTGATAAATTACGAAATTTAAAAGTAGGATGTGCTTTATTTGTGTATTACCGTGATTCTCAAACTGTAGCCTACCTCGCGACGTTCTGGTGCGTCGTTTGAAATTTCAAACGACATCGTAAGAAGGTTTGGTTTCCTGACTATTCAAAAGCTCGTTTTAGGGCTACTAAAACAGCCCTTTTTAGGGCTACTCAACAATACAAAGAGTAGTCCATGTTGTGCGAATTTTACACTTAAAAACGACAAAGCTTTCACAGCCATAACAGAGAAATTGTTTCGTTTGTTTGGATAGGTATGCTATAGGCTACTCTCTAAACAATTCTGAGGAGAGAGAGTTTAAACTTGAATTGTGTTGCGTGTACTTTGAAGTGAAGAAGTTACCAAAACGGCTAGCGTCTTGCTCTTGCTCTAGCTATGAGAAACATCAGTTTGTCCCATTATAACATTTATACTGTAACACTTTTGTCTTGACCGCGTTGCGACAACATAGCCCACTGTACAGACAATGACACATCACAGATGCAATACAACAAAAGCCGAGACATATAATCAATACATTGACAAGGAGGTATATTTTTTGGACTCGGACCCGAGATGATTTGAGGGTCCCGCAACCCTTCCGAGAGGTCCGGGAAATTGAAGAAACTAAGTCATATATTAATACAAAGTGCGTTTTTGTTAGAAGTGCCTTGATTAGGGGCCCGCGAATCTCATGGGTACCGAGCAGGTGGTCCGAGAGGGGGAGGGAAGTCTGGCAACTTTCTTCCCTAGCAAAGCACTGTAAGGAAAAACGAGTAGTTTTTCGTTTATTTAAGTTTGAAGGAGTCCCTTTTTGCCACAAAAACAATAGTGTACCAACTTAAAAAATTAACAAATTTTTGGATGAAATAGGCAGTTCCAAATATTTTTCGATCATGGATAGATGCTACTTCAGATGTTTCTCATCAAGAACAAATCATTCCGTAAAATGGGTTGACATTGGCCATCAGGGGTGACTTTGTACCAAACAAAAAAAAGGTTACTGGTTAACTTGAGCAACTTAAAATATTTCTGCAATATTTTGGTCATTTGCATAGGTTTGTAAATATCCTCTTTTGTGTGTTTTCAGAATTTTTTAAGAAAAATGTGAATTCAGTTGTTCACTCTGGAGGATCCAATATGGCCGCCAAATAACACCAAAAAATAACTTTGCAAACTTTTACCTGGCACGCCAGTGTCTGACCATACTGGGTATGCCAAGCATTGACAGAAAGTAGGTCTTAGCTCTAGGTTCAGTATTAATTATGTAATTTGGCTGCTGGGCATTTGCTTCTTTCACGTAGGTGGCTATAGTCACCCCTTGACATGTAGAAAATATGGTGTGATTTGGCCACTTTTGTATGATGTTAATCCACTTTTTATCGTTTATAACAGAATATTAGCTATGTTAGTGATCCATTTTCTTCAATTTTGGCTTGATGGAGTGCAGATTAATATTTCAAAAATTGACATACCTATAGGAAATACAAACGGAAACCAGGTGCCAGGCCTTATATTAGTGGTACATTTTCGTTCGATTAACTTGATATTTGATACGTAATCACGAGTGCTGATTGTTGAAAGTATTTTAAAAACTCTGAAAGAGGCCAGTGACACCCCTTTTTGGGGTTGGCAATGAGCATGTCTTGAAAAAAGATGACTGCTTATAGTTTTTTTAAAACACTGGAGTGAAAACCACTTGTAGTTTTTTTTTTTTTTAACTCTACGCATGGACTAAATGACTTCAAACTTGGTAACATGTAAGGGCTCTCGATAGTCTTCAATATGGGTAAATTAAAGTTTTCTCCCAGAACCATTGTAAAATTAAAGTAAACGGTGTCTCATAACTGGACCAAAGTCACCCCATTCTACTTCTCGTATTAAGATAGGCGATGTTAAACTGCTTCAAGACGTAAAATTTAATGCTGTTAAGACTACTGATTTTTGCATCATTAAAGGGTTTCTATTGTTCAATCTTGAAAAGTGGTGCTGCTGCGTTTGGCTAAATGTGTAGCCTACTATTTTTGCTTGACCAACTGAATCTTGACTTCAAAAACTGCGCAGGCCAAGCACATTGATCCAACATGTCTGGAATAATTAAAAATGTTCAAGCAAGATTCAATTAAAGAGGATTAGTAAACACTTTTTGCCTATTGTCTGCTTATGGATATCATTGCTTAAGTCTGTTTGGAGTTCATGATGTTGTCCAAATGTCATATCACTTTTGGAGTAATTGATGTTATAATAGTAAAGTTTAAATTAGCGTTACATAAATGTACTGTATACCTGGGACATGCAACCAATTGATTCGGGTAGATGCAGTATCGTGCTTTCCAACCATGGTAAAATTGACAAAAAACCTTCATCGAGCGGCTACGTTTGAACAACGATTTCTCGTTTTGTAGATAATATATAAACGTGAAAGTTGTTAGGTTAATAAAGCAAATATATAATGCATAAAATGAATACTTTAAGCTTGCAACCAAATAAATCGGATAGATGCAGTATCGTGCTTTCCAACGATGGTAAAATTTCTCAAATCCGCGCAGAAATGAGAAAGCTACAACACATTTGGTGGAGGCAGTATTCATCGATCACTGCAAACTGTGGGCGGCTTATACTGAACCACGATCGAATCGCCTTGAAAAATGCATTGGAAAAAAGCTTCGTAGAGCGGTTACGTTTGAACAACGATTGCTCGTTTTCTTGATTAGATATACATGTGAAAGTTAACATATGAATAAACCAAGACATAGTCTTTTAATTTGTGTTGGTTTGATATTTTTATTGTAAAAATTGAATTGCTGAGAATTGGTGCAATATAGTAAAGTTTAAGTTAACGCTAGATCAATATAATGCCTACTTTAAACTTGCAACCAATTAAATCGGATAGATGCAGTATCGTGCTTTCTAACGATGGTAAAATTTCTCAAATCCGCGCAGAAATGAGAAAGCTACAACACATTTGGTGGAGGCAGTATTCACCGATCACTGCAAACTGTGGGCGGCTTATACTGAACCACGATCGAATCGCCTTGAAAAATGTATTGGAAAAAAGCTTCGTCGAGCGGTTACGTTTGAACAACGATTGCTCGTTTTGTGGATTAGATATAAATGTGAAAGTTAACATATGAATAAACCAAGACATAGTCTTTTAATTTGTGTTGGTTTGGTATTTTTATTGTAAAAAATGAATTGCGGAGAATTGGTACAAAATAGTCAAGTTTAAGTTAGCGCTACATAAATATAATGCCTACTTTAGATTGGTAATTAATCCATTTGAGTAGTTGAAGCATAATGCCATCCAACGATAGTAAAATTGCTCAAATCCGAGCAGAAATGAGAAAGCTACAGCATATTTGGTGGAGGCAGTATTCATCGATCACAGCAAACTGTGGGCGGCTGATACTGAACCACGATCGAATCGCCTTGAAAAATGCATTGGAAAAAAAGCTTCGTCGAGCGGTTACGTTTGAACAACGATTTCTCGTTTTGTAGATAACATATAAACGTGAAAGTTGTTAGGTTAATAAAGCAAGACATACTCTTTTAATTTGTGTTGGTTTGGTATTTTTATTGTAAAAATTGAATTGCTGAGAATTGGTACAAAATAGTAAAGTTTAAGTTAGCGCTACATAAATATAATGCCTACTTTAGATTGGCAATTAATCCATTCGAGTAGATGAAGCATAATGCCATCCAACGATAGTAAAATTGTTAGAATCCGAGCAGAAATGAGAAAGCTACAGCATATTTGGTGGAGGCAGTATTCATCGATCACAGCAAACTGTGGGCGGCTGATACTGGGGTCTGCTACTATTCGGCGAGTCCGATTCGGCGAGTCCGATTCGACTAGTCCGATTCGGCGAGTTCCCTATTCGGCGAGAGCCTTTTTCGGCGAGTGCCCTATTCGGCGAGTTTTTGAAATTTTTGAAAGGAAGTTATCGGGTACCGTAGCCTAATTATAATTGCCGTTTTTACATAGTTTTAACGTCGCTAAACGTTGAAATTGTGCAGAAAGGAATAAAAATAAAATGTTTGAACTATTAAATTAAAATTCGTCATGTCAGTTCAGTTGTTTTTATTTCTGACCATCATATGAAAAACAATACACGTCAACATAGCAAAGGTGTAAAAAAGGTAGAAGCGACAAAACGCGAACGTTAAAACGTGCTTGTGACCGAAGTAAGTTATTGAGTTGAAAGAAACATACGCGCCGACTTCAGGGGGGGCCGGCGCCCCCCGTAAATTTATGGTTGAGGGGCAACAAAAATGGTGATGACAAGTGGTGTTTCAAATATAAAACACTTCGCGAAGGAGATTTAGATAATTTAAACGGACTTAAAGAATGCCGAAAGCAAGAAAAGCCTACGTTGCTCTTGCCCGCAAAACAGCAGCTGATCGCATGGCTATCTCATACGGTATGGAAATTTCAAAGTAGATGGTAGAGTACTGCTGGAATAGTCACGTAACTATTCACTGCAATATTAAGTAAACCAGCTAAATTAGACGCGCTATTTTCAACGAGGTCTTCCCGCTGTGAGATCAATTGTGATTCAACAGAACGCATTGTTTTTGCAATGTGTGAGAATTAAATTGAAAACCGAAAAAAGAAAAGGTGTTTAATGGTCTTGGTCGCAGATATTGCCTGCATTAACGACGTCTCTTACCGCTATTATCACCTAGCTAACCTGACATCATTGTTTTATGCGACCGCTAAGGTTTGACATCGACTTTAACGATCATGGAATGTTACGTAATAATAAGAACGATTATATCCTACACGCAAAAATAAAATAATGATCTCCTCTTTCTGTTTTGTCTCGTGAGCTTTGCATATTGCTCAACAAGTGCATAAAGTTTAGAATTGACAAGAAATCATTGAATTTGAAAATTAAGTTTGAATCACTGCAAATAAACGTATTCAAAACTTTCACTTAAGCCGACGCGATTTCACAATCCGTAATCTACGTCGACAATGATTTTTAGTGCGTTCATTTTGAAAATTGCTGAGCTGGAGACAACAGCTTGTCCCGTGTTAGTTGAACTTGTCTTTTTGAGGTGAAAATCAATTGCGAACATCTCGACCTTTACTCGAGTATAGCCTACTGTATTCAATAAAAGACTATAAAGACTTTCGATAAAAAACAGAAAAGAAAACACTTCGCCGTTGTCAACGCTTTGAAAGTAAGTAATTAGCGAAACGAGGTTAATAAAACTGATACCGGGTTTTCACTCTGCTTGAGATCATGATTTTTTGCGTTTTATTTCGATAACTTCACTGTTTTGATCGTTGTTGTTCACTCGCACGAAAAGGAAATGAATCGGCTTGTTTTCCAACAGTTCCAATTATGAGCTAACAATATCAAAATTTTTACTAGACGTAGGCGTACTGCAAGCGTAAACCTAATCCTTTCAAGCAGCGCTTCTAATAAATTCGGTTTGCGACCTAGGTGTTAATATAAACACGACACTAAGCTTAATCAAAGACTATTTTAATTGAGTAAATAGCGCTATGGTTATGACGTTATCACCTTTCTCGCCCCCCAAGGTTTTTTGAAAAGTCGGCGCCTATGGAAAGAAATTTGGCACGGTCGCAACACCTTCAGAAAAATTTAAGATATGAAGGGAAAATAAAACAAAGAAAATGTTACAAAAAAAATAAAAATAAATCATGTTTATGTCTGTAAGTTAGCACTTTTGAATAGTTAAAATGATTAGTTTGGATCAACAAATGTGTGGCCTACAGCTTGGATTTAAAAGAAATTATCGGGTACCGTAGCCCAGTTATCCCAACCAGCAAAAATTTCCGTTTTTACATCGTTTTAACGTCGCTAAATGTTGAAATCGTGTAGAAAAGAGAACTTTGCTGACTAGGATACGTTGAAGCTGAGAAACATTCACAGAAGCCCTTCGAATTGTTCCAAGAACCCATTTAGCATAACATTTCATTTGTACATTGATTCAACGTCTGAATACATTATCTTAAAAATGCAACGTATCGTAGGGCTTCTGTGAATGTTTTTCAGTTTCAGCGTATCCTAGTCAGCAAAGTTCTCTTTTCTACAGGATTTCAACGTTTAGCGACGTTAAAACGATAGGCCACACATTTAGTTAGCCTTTTCATTCTGTTACTACAATGGGTTCTCATTTGTTGAACCAAACTAATCATTTTAACTATTCAAAAGTACTAACTTATACACATAAGCATGATTTTTTTTGTAATATTTTCTTTGTTTTATTTTCCCTTCATATCTTAAATTTTTCTGAAGGTGTTGCGACCGTGCCAAATTTCTTTCAACTCAATAACTTACTTCGGTCACAAGCACGTTTTAACGTTCGCGTTTTGTCGCTTCTACCTTTTTCTACACCTTTGCTATGTCGACGTGTATTGTTTTTGATATGATGGTCAAAAATAAAAACAACTGAACTGACACGACGAATTTTAATTTAATAGTTCAAACATTTTATTTTTATTCCTTTCTGCATGATTTAACGTTTAGCGATGTTAAAACTATGTAAAAACGGCAATTGTAATTAGGCTACGGTACCCGATAATTTCCTTTTAAAAATTTCAAAAACTCGCCGAATAGGGCACTCGCCGAAAAAGGCTCTCGCCGAATAGGGAACTCGCCGAATCGGACTAGTCGAATCGGACTCGTCGAATCGGACTCGCCGAAACGGGCCATTCCGCTGATACTGAACCACGATCGAATCGCCTTGAAAAATGCATTGGAAAAAAAGCTTTGTCGAGCGGTTACGTTTGAACAACGATTTCTCGTTTTGTAGATAACATATAAACGTGAAAGTTGTTAGGTTAATAAACCAAGACATACTCTTTTAATTTGTGTTGGTTTGGTATTTTTATTGTAAAAATTGAATTGCTGAGAATTGGTACAAAATAGTAAAGTTTAAGTTAGCGCTACATAAATATAATGCCTACTTTAGATTGGCAATTAATCCATTCGAGTAGATGAAGCATAATGCCATCCAACGATAGTAAAATTGTTAGAATCCGAGCAGAAATGAGAAAGCTACAGCATATTTGGTGGAGGCAGTATTCATCGATCACAGCAAACTGTGGGCGGCTGATACTGAACCACGATCGAATCGCCTTGAAAAATGCATTGGAAAAAAAGCTTTGTCGAGCGGTTACGTTTGAACAACGATTTCTCGTTTTGTAGATAACATATAAACGTGAAAGTTGTTAGGTTAACAAAGCAAGACATACTCTTTTAATTTGTGTTGGTTTGGTATTTTTATTGTAAAAATTGAATTGCTGAGAATTGGTACAAAATAGTAAAGTTTAAGTTAGCGCTACATAATAGTCTGGGAGCCTACGACAGAAGATTTCACCCCATAAGGTACAAAAGGTTTGACCCCTTGAAGTTACTGGGGTCAACCATGTCACTCACAAAAAGTATGGAAGATTGACCGCACCGGGTGGATCTGGACCCTAGAGCCCCCTAAAAAGCCCAAAAAGGGGGTTAATTTCACCCCATAAGGTACATGGACCAAACTTGGTGAAAACGAAGTTCTATGTCAGGACATCACAAAAATATCAAATCTAACAATATTTTCGAGTGGAAAGGTGATGTAAGACTCCCCCCAAAGTGACCCCCCAGGGGGTTAATTTCACCCCATAAGGTACATGGACCAAAGTTGGTCAAAACGAAGTCTTATGTCAGGACATCACAAAAATATCAAATCTAACAATATTTTCGGGTGGAAAGGTGATGTAAGATGCCTTCAAAGTGACTTCCCTTAATGTGACCCCCTCGGAAGGTTTATTCCACCCCATAAGGTACATGGACCAAACTTGGTCAAAATGAAGTCTTATGTCAGGACATCACAAAAATATCAAATCTAACAATATTTTCGGGTGGAAAGGTGGTGTAAGATGACTTCAAAGTGACTTTCCTTAATGTGACCCCCTCGGAAGGTGTATTTCACCCCATAAAGTACATGGACCAAACTTGGTCAAAACGAAGTCTTATGTCAGGACATCACAAAAATATCAAATCTAACAATATTTTCGGGTGGAAAGGTGATGTAAGATGTCATCAAAGTGACCCCCAGAGGGTTTATTTCACCATAGAGTACATGGACCAAACGTGGTCAAAACGAAGTCTTCTAGGGCACCACAAAATATCAAATCTAACAATACTCTCATTTGGAAAGGTGATAAAAGACCTACCCAAAAGTGAATCTCCTCCTATAGTTTAATTTACTTCATCCCTTTCTCGAACCAACCTTGGTGTAACGAAAGTGCTATGCCAGGACAGTACGAATGGATTAAATTTAAAAATATTTTTATATAGGTTTTGATGAAATACATTCACAAGCTGTCCCATGATGCATGAAATGGAACTATAGCCTACTTTACAAAAAGTTTTTGTATAAATCATATTAAGTCAATCGAAAAAAGGCAACAGGACATGACAATACATGGCTTTGTAACACCAAAAACAGAAAGTACACAAGAAGCATATAGGCTACAGTAGCCAGAAAATTGATCCAAGATCTTGATACCACCACTAAATGTGGACTTAATCGAACAGCTGACTATCCAAATCAAAACGTTTCGAAATGAATCATTTGGAACGTTAATTTAGGCAGTAATGAACATTTTCCAGCTGCTACAATAAATAACCTAATAAACCCAATGCAGTAAATTTTTATTTAATGCCATTTGCTTCATGTCTCCAATCAGTTATCGTAACTGTTCATTCATAAACAGAGATTGTTCGTGTAAATGTAAACGGTCGTTTCTTTATTCTTCATTGTCACTGCTGTCGCTTTCACTTTCTTCATCTTATTCTTCAGATTCATACAATTCTCCTGTTATATACAGAGATAAAGCAAGCTGTCTGCGATGTACCAGCCCCAAGCAATGTGGTTATCCGCACGTCTGACACTGACTGTCTTGTAATTGGCTTAGGTTGCTATGGAACTTTTGATCCTTCATTAAAGATATGGATAGAAGCTGGCTTGCAAAGCAATAACACGCAGCGGTACATCAACATCAACCAGCTGCATAGGCCTACCGCACTTGGAGTGACGATTTGCAAGTGTTTACCTGCATATCATGCCTTTACAGATTCTGATTACACCTCGTCATTTAGCAGGAAAGGGAAAGTGCGGCCGCTGAAATTACTCCAAGGAAACCACGAAGCGCAGGCAGCTTTTAGCCAACTCGGACACGACAAAGAAATTAGTGAAGACACTATCATCGCCATAGAGAACTTTGTGTGTAACATGTACAAAAACAAGAAAATTAATTATGTCAACGAAGTCCGTTTACAAATGTTTTTAGACGGCTACAAACCCAAAAAAGAAAATGAAAGGATATCATGCATACCAGAAGCTACTGTAGATAGTAGTACTCTACCACTTTGTTTACGAGTACTTCTCCAGAAGACAAGGCGCACACATCTCATCACAAGATGGTGGTTATCTTCAACTAGAAGTGAACAAGCAGCAACGTTGCTGCTAGAGTATGGCTGGAAAGAAGAAGGAGGTTCTTATAAAGTGGTGTGGTTTGAAGGTAAAGGTATAAAGCATCTTTAGATGTCTCTGCGTGGAATCTGATCTCATCCAGGAAAGTCAAGAAGAAGGTAAACAGCATTGGATGTCGCTTGGGTTACCCTTTATAAATATAAAACTTTCTCCTGGTCTATCAGTCGTTTACTTTCTTACTGTAAACATTAGCCAATAACTGGCTGTAAAGTTTCGTTTTAGGAACCTATAACCAATAGTTTCTGCAATCTTGAGAAAAATGCCTGGGTGCACTAAATAACAAATAAATGTTGAACTTTTTCCAGTTAATAGTAAGTTGCAATGTTGCATTATTCGAAGAAAAATAGACGTCTGTAAAAGATAATAAAATTACTATTGTATGTTACGCATATCTGTAGTGCATAATAGCAATTGTTTCGTACAGTCTTTATTTCTCTGTATATAACAGGAGAATTGTATGAATCTGAAGAATAAGACGAAGAAAGTAAAAGCGACACCAGTGATTGATTGATTGATTGAATCTTTATCCTCGGACTGGGAAAGCTTCTTGCAGAGCTTAATCCTGGCAGTTTCGCATACTTGTAGAGGCTTTGAATCACTGGCGCAGGCCCGGTCACCGAGATTGACAGAGTGAAGTTTCCGATTGTTGAAGGCTTGTTGTCGGGGAATTATTCCATCCATTAGATGCCGCTGAATGGAGAGCAGCCCTTAACGTGCGTTGCTCAAGCGCACACCCCGAGAGTCGAACCAGCGCCGCTATTGATCTTGAAGCTTCTTCGTTCCAGAAGTGACGCGCTAACCAATTGAGTTACCGTTTACATTTACACAAACAATCTCTGTTTATGAATGAACAGTTACAATAACTGATTGGAGACATGAAGCAAATGGCATTAAACAAAAATTTACTACATTGGGTTTATTGGGTTATTTATTGTAGCAGCTGGAAAATGTTCATTACTGCCTAAATTAACGTTCCAAATGATTCATTTCGAAACGTTTTGATTTGGATAGTCAGTTGTTCGATTAAGTCCACATTTAGTGGTGGTATCAAGATCTTGGATCAATTTTCTGGCTACTGTAGCCTATATGCTTCTTACGTACTTTCTGTTTTTGGTGTTACAAAGCCATGTATTGTCATGTCCTGTTGCCTTTTTTCGATTGACTTAATATGATTTATACAAAAACTTTTTGTAAAGTAGGCTATAGTTCCATTTCATGCATCATGGGACAGCTTGTGAATGTATTTCATCAAAACCTATATAAAAATATTTTTAAATTTAATCCATTCGTACTATCCTGGCATAGCACTTTCGTTACACCAAGGTTGGTTCGAGAAAGGGATGAAGTAAATTAAACTATAGGAGGAGATTCACTTTGGGTGATCTTTTATCACCTTTCCAACTGAGAGTATTGTTAGATTTGATATTTTGTGGTGCCCTAGAAGACTTCGTTTTGACCACGTTTGGTCCATGTACTCTATGGTGAAATAAACCCTCTGGGGGTCACTTTGATGACATCTTACATCACCTTTCCACCCGAAAATATTGTTAGATTTGATATTTTTGTGATGTCCTGACATAAGACTTCGTTTTGACCAAGTTTGGTCCATGTACTTTACGGGGTGAAATACACCTTCCGAGGGGGTCACATTAAGGAAAGTCACTTTGAAGTCATCTTACACCACCTTTCCACCCGAAAATATTGTTAGATTTGATATTTTTGTGATGTCCTGACATAAGACTTCATTTTGACCAAGTTTGGTCCATGTACCTTATGGGGTGGAATAAACCTTCCGAGGGGGTCACATTAAGGGAAGTCACTTTGAAGGCATCTTACATCACCTTTCCACCCGAAAATATTGTTAGATTTGATATTTTTGTGATGTCCTGACATAAGACTTCATTTTGACCAAGTTTGGTCCATGTACCTTATGGGGTGGAATAAACCTTCCGAGGGGGTCACATTAAGGGAAGTCACTTTGAAGGCATCTTACATCACCTTTCCACCCGAAAATATTGTTAGATTTGATATTTTTGTGATGTCCTGACATAAGACTTCGTTTTGACCAACTTTGGTCCATGTACCTTATGGGGTGAAATTAACCCCCTGGGGGGTCACTTTGGGGGGAGTCTTACATCACCTTTCCACTCGAAAATATTGTTAGATTTGATATTTTTGTGATGTCCTGACATAGAACTTCGTTTTCACCAAGTTTGGTCCATGTACCTTATGGGGTGAAATTAACCCCCTTTTTGGGCTTTTTAGGGGGCTCTAGGGTCCAGATCCACCCGGTGCGGTCAATCTTCCATACTTTTTGTGAGTGACATGGTTGACCCCAGTAACTTCAAGGGGTCAAACCTTTTGTACTTTATGGGGTGAAATCTTCTGTCGTAGGCTCTCGGTCTATAAATATAATGCCTACTTTAGATTGGCAATTAATCCATTCGAGTAGATGAAGCATAATGCCATCCAACGATAGTAAAATTGTTAGAATCCGAGCAGAAATGAGAAAGCTACAGCATATTTGGTGGAGGCAGTATTCATCGATCACAGCAAACTGTGGGCGGCTGATACTGAACCACGATCGAATCGCCTTGAAAAATGCATTGGAAAAAAGCTTCGTCGAGCGGTTACGTTTGAACAACGATTTCTCGTTTTGTAGATAACATATAAACGTGAAAGTTGTTAGGTTAATAAAGCAAGACATACTCTTTTAATTTGTGTTGGTTTGGTATGAATTGCTGAGAATTGGTACAAAATAGTACAGTTTAAGTTAAAAATCACCACGCATTCCGCTTTTACTTCTATTCCGCGTTTTTGCACCCTTCTTAAAAGTAGTTGCGTTTTTTTGCATGACGTCACATATTTTCGTGACGTCACTGACCAAGGCGGCCGATCTTTAACCAGCACCCAAAAACTTGCCTAATGTAGGCTATTTGTCAATCACATATTTTTATTACCTTACTTGAAAAGTAGCATCCGCATGTTTTTTTTATCACGTAAGCAAGACATAGAATATAGATTACACCAATTGTTTGCTGTTTTTTATGCAACAAGTAGCCTATTGAAGTTAATTTTATGCTGACAAAACCATACTTTCTTTAACTATACATATACTGTATACCATTATTATTTTTGTGGCTTTACTATTATGAGTTTAAAAGTTGTACCATTTTTTGCATAGGAAAGAAGCATTAGCATCATGTGAAGGTGATAGACCTTTGATAATTCAATTTTGTGCCAACGATTCTGATATTTTGGTCAAGTCAGCATTATTGGCCCAGGATACTTGTGATGCAATTGATATCAACCTTGGCTGCCCTCAGGTATCAAATATGTTCCCACGAGTA
The DNA here is from genome assembly GCF_918807975.1 of Aplidium turbinatum. Taxonomy (NCBI): domain Eukaryota; kingdom Metazoa; phylum Chordata; class Ascidiacea; order Aplousobranchia; family Polyclinidae; genus Aplidium; species Aplidium turbinatum. The sequence goes on along the minus strand of NC_137484.1, from coordinate 17,894,613 downwards.
GAAGATTAGCCTAACAGATTTAGATTGTAAGTTTTTGACCAAATCATTTTTGCATGTTTACTTATTTAAATGTATTGACAATTATGTATGCCTAGTTATATGAGGTTGCACTATCAGTGTGCTGTTATATTCAATAACTGGAGCTGGTGTACAAGTTTTCGCCCTGGTTAGAAATACCACAACCTCATTTGTTAAAGACGACCAAATATATAGGGTAAAACTATTTTACCGTTGCTTTACTGTTCTACATGACTTGATTGATTCCAATCTTTGACATATATTCAGTTATTCACGTCATAGCATTTATGACCAGGGTGGAGACTTGTACACAAGCTCCTAATAACTATTAGCACTGTAAAAAGAGTGCTCAATGCCAAGCAAAAAAGCCCAGCAGACCAATTAAAGTATTGTACAGTTGCTGCTCTTTTAAAAACCTTAATAGACTGTTTCACTCGTTGTTTCAGAAAATTAAAAAAAAATGCAATAATAGATTTATAATACTTGAAAATAGTTAAGAAATTTACCATAATCCTGACTTTAACAGTCTGAGTGTAAACTTGTCTTCTAGATCTAAGCTACTTGTTACTATAGGCCTAGATGCAACTAATATTTATTCTTAATTGGTTGATGTTTGTGCATTACCATAGTTAGAGCTTGACCGATATCACTTTTTCAGGCCGATACCGATATTTATAAAATTTTTAGGCCGATACCGATATATTTCAATCGATATATATCAACTACAAAAAAATTTGTTACCAACAAAGTTATTTAGCAACAAACCAGTCCAAGAAAGTTTATGCATTGGTTGCTGTAATGGAAAAATCATTCTTAAATCTAATCACAAAAAACATCAAATAAAAAAGAAACAATCAAATGCAATAGCCTACTGTTTTGTGTTCAAGCATTCATACCAAAAGAGAACATCTTTTGTCATCGTAAATCAGTACAACACGACAGAATTTTCTGCTAGGATTCGCACAAAGACCGGTATCACTGCCACTAGCCTGATAAACACAAGCACAACCAGGCAGCACCAATTAAATAGGCAGCTAGGAGAGCGCCCTTCCACATGCACAAAACAAGACATTCAAAAGCATACCCACGTGCTGCATGCAAAAATGGATTGTGTGCAGCCGCTTGCACTTGCACGTAATTAAAACGAGAGAGTTTAAATGCGCGTTTGTGCAACTTGTGTTTCTTAAGGCTTGTATAACTGGTTTTGAGTGTGCTTTTGCTGGCCGATGTTTATCGGCAAAAAATAGCCGATTACTCCTGATATCGGCTGACCGATATATCAGTTGAGCTCTAACCATAGTAAAGTGGAACTTAACATGTAGTATTAGTATAACAAGATGTTTCAGTCAGATATAATCTGTTTTATGTCTAAGTAGAGTGAGGTTTTCGAAAAGTATGCATTTGTAGTTTTTGACCACAATGACTGACACATTTGTTGTTCATACAACACTGAAGTTGAAAATAGAAGTTTGCTTTCTACCCCAACTTCTAGTTAATGAAATGTATAGGAAGTAAAAATAGACAGTCTGTTGTTAAACTAATGCAGAAACTGTTACAGTGTAAAATGTATGTGCCATATGCTTTGGTCGGAATGGCCCGATTCGGTGAGTCCGATTCGGTGAGTCCGATTCGGTGAGTCCGATTCGGTGAGTTCCCTATTCGGTGAGAGCCTTTTTCGGTGAGAGCCCTATTTGGTGAGTTTTTTTTTGGGGGTTTTGGGTTTTTTTGGGTTTTGGGAGTTTTGGTTTTTTTTGGGTTTTTGGGTTTGGGGTTAGGGGGTTTGGGGTTTTGGGGTTTTAATTAGGCTACGGTACCCAATAATTTTCAAAAAAAAATTCAAAAAAATCACCGAATAGGGCTCTCACCGAAAAAGGCTCTCACCGAATCGGACTCACCGAATCGGACTCACCGAATAGTAGCAGACCCTGCTTTGGTTGACCTTTGTATATTGAATGGGTTCAGACAATAGCAAAACGTGGTCATTATGGAGCTTTCTTGAGCGATAACTGGGAGCTGGTGGCCAAACTGGTGAAGGCATGCCATGAACAACTTTCTGTTCCAGTAACTTGCAAGATAAGAATTTTTTCTGACATTGAAAAAACTGTAAGATACGCCAAGATGCTTGAAAGGTCAGTGCCTACAAATCTGAAACATTCTTAGACATTCATTGCAAATTACAGTAGAAAGTAGGTTGATAATTTTAAGTACGGTAGCAAAAATGTTAAATTGTTCTTTATGGGTAAAGAAAGCAAGCTTACATTGGGACATCTCAAATTGTTGTCTACCCTAAAATCTCAGTTGGATAATTGCTTGACTTTGTGAATAAAAAAATGGCAAGATCGAGGAAAGCTGGTAAAATTGTAGGGCCGGTGTGCCCAAAATTTTTATATATAGATACATGCCGCTTTTCGTTAGTCCTGGTGACCGCATTAAAATTTTCACACAATTTTTCCTTAAAATTCAGCCAAACCATAAGATTGGATAATTGGATATTCTAGAGCCCAGACAGGAGCCGAAGATAGCGTTCCTGCAGGCCGCACTTTATATAGGCTATACATTGTTTTTCTAGGGTATGTGCTTGATTAATGCTTTCCATGGACAGCTCGTTCAACGGCACCTAGTGGGTGAAGTAATTCTCAGGCAACAACAATTCAATAACAAGTAGAAATTTCATTCTGTTAGTCTCAGTTACCATGATTGCACATCGGTTGTCTAAAGTCTCTACAAATATGTGAAATTGCCAGGATTGAGTTTCCAAAGAGGCTTTCTCAGTAAATTATTAAAAAGTTTAAAAAAATTAGTTGTTGTTGGTATTTACAGTGCTGGGTGTCAACTTCTTACTGTACATGGACGAACCAAAGAAATGAAAGGTCCTTTGACTGGCATAGCTAGCTGGGAACACATCAAGGCAATAAAAGCAGCCGTACAAATCCCAGTGTTCGCTAATGGCAACATTCAATATAAAGCTGACGTGGAGAGGTGCCATTTGTTTACCTATTTTGACCATTTTATTTTCAGACTCTGATATTTCGATTTCGATTTGTAAGCAAGCAAAAACTAAATGTAATTTGAGCTTTATAGTAATCTTAACGAAATGTATCCTTGCATATGTTTGCTGTACACATAAACACTAGGGTGGCTCGTTTTTGAACTTTTTTTTTAAATTCTCTCGGGGTAGTGGGGAAATGGTGCCAATGAGTGAGAAAACAATCATGACAAAATTTGAGATTTGTAAAAAATTGTCTTCAGCCTCCTCATGGGGCCGAAAAATGGGGTCAAAAACGCAGTTTTTTTTTTAAATATTTTTAGTTTGGGTAGATACAATATTGTTTAGATATATCTAATTAACCTAAGAAAAAAAATTGGAGTCATTTGAAATATTCCTTCAGCTTCCTCACAGCTTCTGAAAATTTCCATTTTGCTGAAAATTTCGCATTTTTGTGGGTGGGTACATGATACATAATTGCGTTAGGCATTTTGCCAGCTATAAAACGTCATTGTATTTCTCTTTATAGGCCTGCCCTGAGCTGTTGCGTCATTTTTTAATGAAATTGGGTTAATTTGGTAGGAAAAAGTGACGTCTTTTATTTGAATTTACGTCACTGACGAAGTTTGTAGTTATGTAACCACAAACAGAAATGCGAAATTTTCAGCAAAATGAAAATTTTTAGAAGCTGTGAGAAAGCTGAAGGAATAGTTCAAATGACTTCAATTTTTTTTTATAGGTTATTTAGATATATCTAAACAATATTGTATCTACCCAAACTAAAAATATTTAAAAAAAAAATTGCGTTTTTGACCCCATTTTTCGATTTTTGGGCCCCATGAGGAGGCTGAAGACAATTTTTTACAAATCTCAAATTTTGTCATGATTGTTTTCTCACTCATTGGCACCATTTCCCCACTACCCGTCTACCCGGAGAGAATTTAAAAAAAAGTTCAAAAACGAGCACCCTAATAAACACGTTCATCACAAATAAGCAAAGTACATTGCTGCCAGCGCTGTACAAAGCTCACAGTTTCAGCTCGGCTGAGTGCATTATTACTTGAATTTCTTCACTCAGTGCTATACTGTGTTTGCTTACGGCCCTGGTTTGCTCAACACATACTAATATCTTTTATCTTCTTCAAGGTGCATTCAGGAAACCAATGTAGATGGTGTTATGATTGCTGAAGGGAGTTTGCATAATCCAGGCTTATTTCAAGGAGCGAACCTCGTTGTTTGGGACATAGCTTTGGAGTATTTAGACTTTGTGGACAAGTATCCCTGTCCTGTTTCCTATATGAGGGGCCACGTTTTCAAAATGTGTCATCACGCATTGCAGAGACACACAAGGGCAAGAGACCTTGTTTCAAACGCCAGAAGTATTAGTGATATTAGGCAAGGTGTGCATTTGCTCCGGGAGATATGCACGGGAGAGTGTGGTGGGAAACACTGCGGGGCCCCCAACGTAGAGTCATCTCTTCCATTTCCGCATTGGATTTGTCAGCCTTATGTTCGACCTCCCCCCAGCAAATCAGTTTCTAAAAACCAAAACATGGAGACACCATCAGACGGGGCGATTTCAAAAAAGAAACTAAAGAAGCTACTTAAACGGGGACTCAAAATCGAAGAAATTGCTGACCTCGACCCTTCAGAGAAAGCAGAGAAAATTTCTAAGTTTGTTTTAGAAAACAAGTCCACCAAGCCGGTTTATGTTGATTGTGTAAAATGTGGAAATCCCAGCAGTAAAAAATGTGTTTTCTTGTGTTGCAAGCCATGTTGCAGAAAAAGAACAAAAGAGTTAAACATGGAATGTTCATCTCACAAAAACGGAAAAAAGTTTAATAAACCTGTACCTACCACCCATGCATTGAATACAGAAGATCATAGATAAGTGAACATGTTTTGGAATAACATTATTTATAAAAACTTGTTTTTGTCGCTTTAATAGTATATGGCACTTTTGTACATTTTTTATTTAATGAATTGGGCCTTAAAAATGATATGAACTTGAACGTCGTTCTGTTAAATGCGTATCTTTAGTTTTGTAAAGTGTTTTCGCAAAAGCCTGTTACGTGTGCACGTTAATGTCAAATGTATTTTCAAAATGTAGCCGAACTACTAACACCAGTCGTCTTCTGTTGCTTTCCATAAATGAAACTATTGATTGGTCGGTGATATTCTATTCCACATGTGTCTCAACAATTTGCCATCTAGTTGCATAATCACTCTTTTAGGTGCATAGCTTTCATGTGGTGCAGATTTTTTAAAGTTTGAGTCGTTACGTTTTCAGTCAATGATAGAGATGTACCGACACCAACAATTTTGCCGATACCGACGTCGATATCACTTTCTTAGGTCATTGCCGATATTTCTACCGTTACTTTAATATCTCAAGAATACGTAGCAATGATAGTCAAATTAAATAACAAGGAATTTTGTCAGGCCCCAATACAAATTTTGATTGCATAATAGGGTGGGTCGAAATTTGGACTTTTTCTCCGATTTCATTCCTACAAACTTTTTTTTTTTGCAAATAGTCATAAAACGACATTCCTCAAAATTTGAGCTTGATCGGACATCGTCTTCATTTCTAAAAATCGCGATTTATATAGGTACCTGAAGCGATTTTTTCGAGGCTTGAAAATGCATTGTTTTTAATAGGGAGTTGTTTTCACGAGATTTGAAAACGTCATAACTTACTTAATTCCTGTTGTAAAAAGATGATTTATGCGTCAACAGATTCAATATAATTAGGAGAATCCAATTCATTGTGTACTGACTTCGAAAAATGATGACGTCATCAATGACGTCATTAAACAGTAATTTGCAAATAGCGATAAAACTGATAATCCTACATGCTTCATTTCTAAGTTATTTGATAATGAATTGATGTACTTTCCAAACATAAACATCATGCTGGTACTCATGACGTCACCCACTTTATTAAGGTGAAACTGTTAAGATAGCATCAAGAACAGGTGGCAAGATTTTTGTTCGCAAAGAACACTACAGTGTTGTTCAGAAACCTGGAAATCAGTAATTAACTGCTGTCAGTCTAATATCAGGAACAGCTGAAGATATTAGGCTACAAATGCTCTCATGGGCTGTATCAAAAAATATAATACGGTGCATTGTGTCAAAGTAGTTGGGTGTGATTCCGTGAATGTAAACACTGGATTTAAATCAGGTGTGATAACTGGACTGGAACAACGCCTTGGTCATCGTGTGAGTTGGTTTATATTAGGGTGTACCAAAAAAACCTTACTTTCACTGATCTTGCTGTTGGCTGGCAAAAAGTTGTGTTTGGGGTCAAAACTAATGCTAATATAAAAAATTTTAAATTTCATTGATGTTTGACGCCTATTTTCTTTACGTTTCCATGGAAACAACCCAAATTTTTAAAAAATGGCGTAACTTGAAAACCACTATAGTTAGAAAGCTCTAATACACACCAAAAGTTCCAGAACACCAATATTCCTATGAGTGTTTAATACATTTTATGGGTCTAGATAATGTAGTTTTTTAGATATTTCCTAAAATAGCGTTTTTGTAAAAAATCTAGTTAATTTACTCTAAAAATTATTTTATACAAATTTTTGCTGTAGCTGGCTAAAGTGGCAATGTAACAATCACACAGTAGTCTGGCAATGTAAACAAAAAATTAAAGTATATAATTGACTAAAAACTTAAATTACCAGTATACATACAGTATATATATGCAGTAAGCAATACTATTTTACTTCCTTTGACAATGCTCAAGACAAAAGGTATACCAGTGGTCAGGTACCTGTGTAGCCGTAATGTGATATGCATTGTTTTATGCATCATATCAATGGAAATCAATGTTGCTTGATTTGTAGTTTTTACAAGTACAGTTTCATTCTTTTTTTAGTAACTCTTTCTGATGATGTAGCAACTGTGGCTTGTTTTTCTCTCAATCCTTTGATATGATCTTTAAAATGTTTTGTTTTGCTGTAGAATTTCGGGTGAGTTTGTTATAAAATTTAGTAAGAAGACCCAATGTTCGTTCAGATGCATCATTGACAACTGGGATTGCTTTGATTATATTTCTTACCTTTAAGTACAGTAGATGTTTGTGCCAAAACTTGGGATTAGCTGTTAAAAAACTTGTATCTAATTTGAGCAAATTGAACCAAGTCCATGAGTCTTTTCCTATAAGGTTGTGGAGTTGAGTTTGTTGTTGAAGAACTGGCATTTGCTGGATTCTGGTTTTTGGAAGTTTACTTGATTAAAATACTCCATCATACTTTAAAAGTTCTCTAGCCATTTTCTGTTTCTGAGTGAAGGAAACATGATCACTGAATAGTGAATAGTGCAAAAATAACTAGGCGCTCAGAAAGGTACTACAAATGTTTACCAAACTTTGTCAAATATGCTGAAGGTATTTCAATAAAAAGTGGAGGTATAGTTGCAGAATATTTTTGCATCTCTTTCATATCATTCCTCAACTGGCAATGTAGTTTTAAACCACCATTGATTAGAGAATCAAGAAAATTGGATGCAGTAAACCAGGGCTCTATAATCTATATGATATAATACTAGAAAAACTGCCAGGATACCAGACAAGTGTTCCATTTTCAAGCTCCAGGAGCATCACATCATGCTCATTGGATGAGTAGAATATCAATAATATATTCTTTGAAAATATCTTCATTCAAATCACAATTGCTGAAGTTAAATCTGGTATCTGAAGCAACATTGAATGAAATCTCATCTCTGGCAGTTTTTCTAGTATTTTATCATATAGAGCCCTAGTTTACTGCATCCAATTCTCTTGATTCTCCAATCAATGATTTAAAACTACATTGCCAGTTAAGCAATGATATGAAAGAGATGCAAAAATATACTGCAACTATACCTCCACTTTTTATTGAAATACCTTCAGCATATTTGACAAGGTTTGATAAACATTTGTGGTACCTTTCTGAGCGCCTAGTTATTTTTGCACTATTCAGCGATCATGTTTCCTTCACTCAGAAACAGAAAATGGCTAGAGAACTTTTAAAGCATGATGGAGTATTTAAATCAAGTAAACTTCCAAAAACCAGAATCCAGCAAATGCCAGTTCTTCAACAACAAACTCAACTCCACAACCTTATAGGAAAAGACTCATGGACTTGGTTCAATTTGCTCAAATTAGATACAAGTTTTTTAACAGCTAATCCCAAGTTTTGGCACAAAAATCTACTGTACTTAAAGGTAAGAAATATAATCAAAGCAATCCCAGTTGTCAATGATGCATCTGAACGAGCATTGGGTCTTCTTACTGAATTTTATGACAAACTCACCTGGAATTCTACAGCAAAACAAAACTTTTCAAAGATTATCAAAGGATTGAGACAAAAACAAGCCACAGTTGCTACATCATCAGAAAGAGTTACTAAAAAAGGAATGAAACTGTACTTGTAAAAACTACAAATCAAGCAACATTGATTTCCATTGATATGATGCATAAAACAATGCATATCACATTACGGCTACACAGGTACCTGACCACTGGTATACCTTTTGTCTTGAGCATTGTCAAAGGAAGTAAAATAGTATTGCTTACTGCATAAATCTTTTCAGGTATATACAATGTATGTATATACTGTATGTATACCGGTAATTTAAGTTTTTAGTCAATTATATACTTTAATTTTTTGTTTACATTGCCAGACTACTGTGTGATTGTTACATTGCCACTTTAGCCAGCTATAGCAAAAATTTGTATAAAATAATTTTTAGAGTAAATTAACTAGATTTTTTACAAAAGCGCTATTTTAGGAAATATCTAAAAAACTACATTATCTAGACCCATAAAATGTATTAAACACTCATAGGAATATTGGTGTTCTGGAACTTTTGGTGTGTATTAGAGCTTTCTAACTATAGTGGTTTTCAAGTTACGCCATTTTTTAAAAATTTGGGTTGTTTCCATGGAAACGTAAAGAAAATAGGCGTCAAACATCAATGAAATTTAAAATTTTTTATATTAGCATTAGTTTTGACCCCAAACACAACTTTTTGCCAGCCAACAGCAAGATCAGTGAAGGTAAGGTTTTTTTGGTTTTTTTGGTACACCCTAGTTTATATGCATGTTGCACAGTTGCAGCCAATGAGTTACACCTTCGACACGTCTTCGCTACATTAGATGGACCTACCAGTGGTGACAGACCATTTAAAGGGCCAATAGGGAAGCTTCTAAGTAGAGTTGAATTTGAAGAAGTCAACCCTTTTTTATTTGTGCCTGTGAATATGGGGCCAGGAAATCGTTTGCTACCGGAGCACATAGTAAAAGATCTATCGACTGATCAAAGGTATCTGTACGAGATTACCAATGCCATTAGGAATGACTATATTTCATCTAAACTGATGTACGCAAAGATTGGTCCATTAAATCATTCGTGGTGGCTAACTTTCGCTTCGCGTTGCTACAAACTATACATCAGTGATCACAAATTGCCAAGTGACATTGCAGAAAACTTGAAAATAATTGTTGCGCATAATATAGTCATTCAATATGCCTCATGTTAGTTCAATATAAAATGTGAACCATTGTACAAAGACGGACCAAAGCATATCCTTAAATCATTGCAGTGCTGTTCACTTTTGCCTGATAAAATTCGAGACATTGCATTGAAATATGTTAAAAAGAATGCCTATTTTGCACACCCGGAAAGGCAGTGTGGAACAAATCTTTAAAGAGCAATATTGTTATTTAAAATCAAGCGAATCATAACTAATTGATAACGATCCATTATCTATCAGAAACACGCAATATTTTCCAGAAGCCATCATAGTGAAATGTAATTTAGTAATGTAGATGACGTCATCAATTACGTCATCAAGCACCAGCATGATGTTTATGTTTGAAAAGTACATCAATTCATTATCAAATAACTTAGAGAGGAAGCATGTAGGATTATTAGTTTTATCGTTATTTGCAAATTACTGTTTAATAACGTCATTCGATGACGTCATCATTTTTCGGAGTCAGTACACAATGAATTGGATTCTCCTAATTATATTGAATCTGTTGACGCATAAATCATCTTTTTACAATAAGAATTAAGTAAGTTATGACGTTTTCAAATCTCGTGAAAACAACTTCCTATTAAAACAATGCATTTTCAAGCCTCGAAAAAATCGCTTCAGGTACCTATATAAATCGCGATTTTTAGAAATGAAGACGATGTCCGATCAACCTCAAACTATCAGGAATGTCGTTTTATGACTATTCGCAAAAAAAAAAGTTTGTAGCAATGAAATCGGAGAAAAAGTCCAAATTTCGACCCACCCTATTGCATAATCACATTTCTCATAATCATATTTTTCCATTGATGTCAAATGCCATGAAATCTGAACAATCCTGTCTCACACGAATGAAGAAGACGTTGCATTGACGCCATATGCCATGAAATCTGAACAATCCTGTCTCACACGAAGGAAGAAGACGTTGCATTGACGCCATATGCCATGAAATCTGAACAATCCTGTCTCGCACGAAGGAAGAAGACGTTGCATTGACGCCATATGCCATGAAATCTGAACAATCCTGTCTCGCACGAAGGAAGAAGACGTTGCATTGACGCCATATGCCATGAAATCTGAACAATCCTGTATCGCACGAAGGAAGAAGACGTTGCATTGACGCCATATGCCATGAAATCTGAACAATCCTGTATCGCACGAAGGAAGAAGACGTTGCATTGACGCCATATGCCATGAAATCTAAACAATCCTGTCTCGCACGAAGGAAGAAGACGTTGCATTGGCGCCATATGCCATGAAATCTGAACAATCCTGTCTCGCACGAAGGAAGAAGACGTTGCATTGACGCCATATGCCATGAAATCTGAACAATCCTGTCTCGCACGAAGGAAGAAGACGTTGCATTGACGCCATATGCCATGAAATCTGAACAATCCTGTCTCGCACGAAGGAAGAAGACGTTGCATTGACGCCATATGCCATGAAATCTGAACAATCCTGTCTCGCACGAAGGAAGAAGACGTTGCATTGACGCCATATGCCATGAAATCTGAACAATCCTGTCTCACACGAAGGAAGAAGACGTTGCATTGGTGTCTTTTTAGTGATTTTTGTGACGTCATAACAAAAACAACAAAGGAACGCACACCATAATTAAACGTTTTGCAAATTTCATTTCGCTAAACGTTTACAGTAGGTCTCGATGGCGGTATCAGCAAAATTTACTGATATTTCTAAATTATACGATATCGATTAGTAATGGATTGAGCCCTCTCATGGCCCGCTTAAAAAACCTACTTATTGACAGTACGCACAATATTGATTTGAGTAATGCAGTCATTGCCTCGCATAAAGCTTGACATACCTTAGCATTATTGAACTTCTGATTTTGCTGAATATCGTAAAGCGCATGAGTCCTATTGATACTGATATCTTGAGCAGATTTGTTCAATTCCACTTAGTTATATTGTTACTGGTGACGAAATTTGATGGTGTAGGGTATTTACTATTCATGTTTATACTGGTTTGAAGAATGTTGAGAAGATGCTGTTTCTTCTACATTGGGTTAAGTTGTGAAACTGTGTTCGGTTTGTGAATTCAGTTACGTGAAAACAGGGTAACACTAAACAGATTAAAATTATACAAAGTTAACACACAAAAACGAAATGGAATGGACGTTTTCGAACTTCCATAGAAATTGATAGGAGCCTGTGATCATTCATAACCATCTTTTAACACGTCTCAAGTCTGTAATAGCCCAATTACACGTTGGGAATCATTGTATTTGTATGTGTTACCATTGATCGCGGAGTTTTTATCATCACATGATTGATTTTATTGCTTGGTATTGCCGGAATGGCCCGTTTCGGTGAGTCCGATTCGGTGAGTCCAATTCGGTGAGTCCGATTCCCTATTCGGTGATTTTTAAATTTTTTTTTTAAATTATCGGGTACCGTAGCCTAATTATCATTGCCGTGTAAGGGTTAGGGGTTAAAGGTTAGAGTTAGGGGTCAGGAGTTAGGAACCCACCGAATCGGACTCACCGAATCGGACTCACCGAATAGTAGCAGACCCTGATATTGCATATCTAACGTTATTTACTAAGTTCACGTTAGAGTACTGGTTTGCTGCCATGTTATTCAGTTCACAATGCTGCTCCTGCTCGTGGTTTCACTTACAACATCAATTGAACTCCCCTCTTTTTCAAGGAACTGTGATACTAGGGTGGAGTGAAAAATTTTTTTTCTAAAAAATCAAAAAAGTCCCCCTCCAAAAACCTGGCAAATGGCCTAAAACTGGCATAAAATTTGGTTTGGGGGTGTTGCCCCCTAAACTGGCCGAGCCCAGGGCTGATAAAGGTCACAGAAAGGTCAAATTTCATAAAATCACCATAACTTTTGAACCAATTATGATAGAAAGATGAAACTGGTCTTAAGAGATGCAGAAGGGTCAAGTTCCTATCTGTTGTAAGAGAAAAGTTTTATCTATCTTCTTTAGAAATAGAAATATTTCCAAAAAACTGCTTTTTAGAGGTCTGAGATGCTGAAATAGGGAACAAAACTTGTAATTTTGTGAAATTGAACAAACAGATGCATAACAAAATGTAAGCATTAAGCTGCCAACATTATTGTAACATTGAAGATAGGGAATGTACAATATGGGCAAAATTTAGAGGAAATCTAGTAACCACCTATGTTTACCCCCAATTTAAAAAATACTACTAAATACTAAAAATATCTACGAATCCATCTCAACCTATACAAGCATACAATATACATTTAGCTCAAGTAGATCTACTTCAGTGACCTTTGCAATGGGCAATTTGCCTGCTACACTGCAATGAACTCCCTTTGCGCCATGTCTTCATCAGCTTTGATGGCACAACTAGAAGCCCAGAAGCTTTTGTGGACGAATAGGGAAAGAATTAAACACCAGTGTCTCAGATTGGCCAGTGGAACAGTTTAAGAAAATTCCTAATCGAAATTTTCCAACCTTGAGCAATGAAGTTATTGAAAATCTTAGTTCTGATCAATATTACGGCTTTAGAATATGCATGGCGGTAATGCTTGGTAATGTGGACACGGATCTGCAACTCTTGGAAGTTGGACCGCTCGTTCATTCCAGATGGATGACCCTTGCCTGTAGAATACTACGATATTATACTTCAATTACCAAACCTTGTCCAAATTTGATCCATTTAGCTGAGTTTTGCGTTCAAATTTACTTTCCAACATGGTTTGAAATTAAAGAAAAACATAAACTAACAGATGGTCCGAAAATTTTCTTTAATCTTGTTCAGTTTTCTAATCAAAAAGTTAAAGATATTGCAAAAGAAGTCGTCCAAAGAAATTCATTTTTTTGCACATCCTGAAAATGTCTTGCTTGGTATGCTTGGTGACAATGATGATTGATGAGGATGTACGAAGAATTTCCGTTAACAAAGTCCTGGCCATAAGAGGCAGTTTAAAAGATTTTACAATTGATGATGGTGGTTTCAGAGGAGGGTAATTGAACAGAATGATGAAGATGAGTCTGTAATGCGAACATTGCACAATTCTAGCGCTACCGTTCGCAAATTTCTTCTTCCCAAGTTGAATTTCAGAGCGAAGTCCTTTCATAAATTAGTGAATCTGAATGCACCAGATATGAATCAGCCACCAGCACTTCTAACTCTAAACAATTCTGAAATTGAAAGCATAAGATTTCAGCCTTTGGAACTTTTGCATCCTTGTCATAACCAGGCAGTGGAAAGGCATGTAAAGCTGGTTACAGAAGCTTCAACATCAGTTGCTGGATTTGACAAACGTGATGGTTTGATAAGGCAGAAAATTAAATCAAGGCAGTTGATGAAACAGTTCAACACTAAAAAGCAATTTAGTTCATGAGCTCATTCCTAAAGATGAGGCACAATGACTCCTCAGTCCACATTTTCACTTCATTTATTTTTGTACCCCAATGTTTGATCTAACGATCCACTGTTTTCTGCTTGACTGTGACTAAAACAATACTTGTTTTATACTTGACTATGACTACCGATGACGATTTTATTGTATGAAGAAGTGCGAATTGAAGCCTGCGTCTAAGCAGCAATGTGTTCTTTAATCACTGCTACATCAAGTGTATCTTTAAAATTTGTTCCAGTAGTGAACACCGTGTTCACGTGCATATTGGATAGCCTATATTTATTCAAAGTATAGTAGTTATCATGACGTGAGCTACTGAGCTAGTACAAGTTTATCCCTCTTTTCGTACTGCAACACAGGCTAGCATAACAGTCGCTGTTCACAATTTGTTCATTACATTTGAAGGACTCTTATTAGCTTAAATATAAAAGAGAAACGATCTACTTGAGCTTTACTAAATGTATATTGTATGCTTGTATAGGTTGAGATGGATTCGTAGATATTTTTAGTATTTAGTAGTATTTTTTAAATTGGGGGTAAAGATAGGTGGTTACTAGATTTCCTCTAAATTTTGCCCATATTGTACATTCCCTATCTTCAATGTTACAATAATGTTGGCAGCTTAATGCTTACATTTTGTTATGCATCTGTTTTGTTCAATTTCACAAAATTACAAGTTTTGTTCCCTATTTCAACATCTCAGACCTCTAAAAAGCAGTTTTTTGGAAATATTTCTATTTCTAAAGAAGATAGATAAAACTTTTCTCTTACAACAGATAGGAACTTGACCGTTCTGCATCTTTTAAGACCAGTTTCATCTTTCTATCATAATTGGTTCAAAAGTTATGGTGATTTTATGAAATTTGACCTTTCCGTGACCTTTATCAGCCCCGGGCTCGGCCAGCTTAGGGGGCAACACCCCCAAACCAAATTTTATGCCAGTTTTAGGCCATTTGCCAGGTTTTTGGAGGGGGACTTTTTTTATTTTTTAGAAAAAATTTTTTTCACTCCACCCTACTGTGATACGATTTGTAGTTGCTTGACATTGACATTAGGATTTGTATATGCTCACACAAAAGAGTATGTGGTGAAGAACAAGGATAAACGTCCAAGTTGAACATGATCAAAGCTTTATTTGCCTGTACTCGGAGCAATTTGCTGCTTAGGGATTCGAGAAATTGTTTTCAGACCACCGGTTACTTCTCCACTGGAAAAACGTTTTTTAAGGTACAGTACTACATACGTCTTTGCTGTCTTAGTGTGAAATATCACTGTAAAGTACTCTTAACTTTTTCTAAATCTATGAGTTGTCTTTGTTATGTACGTCTATATACTCGCACGTCTACCTGGAGGTGCGGCCTGATTGGATTATTTTTAGAAAATGGGATAACCTTGATTTTGTAATTTGTACGTTCCATTGAGTACGTATTTATCAAGCGTTGTTGTGTGCTTGTTTGTGATCATGTTGGTACACTAGCCGATGTGTTTAGAGCAAATTAACAAAACGTTTGTGCAAAAGTCTTATTTTTATGACGATAATGATAGCCGGAGATGTGTTTCGCTATATCTTCTTTTATGCGCGTTTTGTGTGTCAACTTACAGTTCTTATTCTGTTGATTCGTGAAATGTTTATTTCAAGAATGAATCAAAGAAAACCGTTCTGTATGATTTCCATTGCGAACATGGAGGGAAGATGGTGGACTTTTCTGGCTGGTTGATGCCAGTCCAATACAAATCGCTCGGGATAGTTGCGTCGCATTTACACACCAGGGAAAAGTGTTCTTTATTTGATGTGTCCCACATGCTACAAACCAAGGTTTAAAAATTGACTTTGTTTTTTTTGCCTTTGTAATCATCAATCCCTCTGTCTCATGTAATCCCAATTATAAAGTTATTCAGAAAGGTTGTTGCTAAAATAGTATGCGTGAAACTTATCTTCTGAATTTTTAAGGCATTTTGTGGTCATTCGTGCACTTACTGCTTACCGCAGCACTTTACGTTCTACCCACGCTTAGGTAACATCTCTCATATAGATTAATTTGTAAACCGGGTTCATACAAAGTTCACACTTCTTTGTTTCCAGATTTATGGAAAAGACAAAGAAGATTTTATCGAGAGCTTAGTGGTAGGAGACATAAAGGGATTGCCATCCAACGGCGGGACCTTAAGTTTATTTACCAACGCACAAGGTGGAATCCTGGATGACGTCATAGTGAACAAAACTAATCGAGATTATTTGTATGTTGTATCCAATGCCGGCTGCAGCGATAAAATTCAAGCTCATTTTCAGGTGCAGTAGTTTCTTGTTATTGAACTAGACCAGTGGTTCCTAGTCTTTTCGTAGTCAGACTCTTTTTGAAGCTTGTGGCCTTCTATACTAATAAGAATATTTTTTGGTAAATTTTGAGCAAAACACCTCTTGTTTTTTTTCATTTGTAAAATCAATGTATCCACTGACCCCTAAAACTGAACAAGTGAAGACACCCAAAGATGGGTGTCTTCACTTGTTCAGACCCACTGAACTAGACGTTTGTCTTGTTGATTTTTGTGATTATATTTTTGTTTGTGGCCATTTCCATATTTATAATGACAATTTGTTCATTCAGAATTCTCTAACAGAATTTAATGCGAAAGGAGGAGATGCTGTGGTTGAGCACCTCGATTACGGATTAATTGCTTTACAAGGTAAGCTACATCACATACGTAGTGCAGGCTTCTGCAGCTGTGTATTTAGTTGTGTCCTCACATTCAACGTCGAGTGTAGAAGTGTCACAATTGCCTGACTTAGGTCCTTTGATGTCTGGGATTCTTCAGAAGGGGCTTGATTTCGATATTTCAACTTTGTCGTTCATGCAAAACAGAGAAGGAGCTGTATTTGGGGTTGAAGGTTGCCGAGTGACCAGATGTGGGTACACAGGAGAGGATGGTGTGGAGGTAAGGAAATCTCGCAGCTTCGTGTATCTTTGCTACGTGTTAAGTTTGAAAAATATTCGATAAGTATACGAACCGATTACCGAGACTTTTGATAATTTTTTAAGAAGTGTTGGTTGGGACATTTTTGAGGCAAACGTTTCAATATTTTGGGTATCAGTAGCCATCAACTTGATGTAGCGATTTAGCAAACCCTTCTTGCCCCAGATATCCGTTCCACGGAATGAATGTGTCGAGCTTTCTGAGAAGTTATTGTCAAACAGTGCCGTTCACCTTGCCGGGTTGGGGGCTCGTGACAGTCTCCGCCTCGAAGCTGGTCTTTGTCTCTATGGCAATGATATTGACGAGAATACAACCCCTGTAGAAGCAGCGCTTACATGGTGCATTGGTATGATCATTAGTGACGTTAATTTTGCCGTAGCCTATTACTGTTTTTGCGCACGTTTTCGTGATAGCCGTAGGGTTTCATCTGCACTTTGCTACTTAGCTTTCCTAACCCTTACATTTACCAATTGTGTGTGTAAGTAAGTAAATTTTTGTATCGTATACATGTGATGACCATTTTTGCAACAACCTCTCAGTTAAGTTACAATTTTCCAGGAAAGCGAAGACGGGTTGAGGCA
Source organism: Aplidium turbinatum (assembly GCF_918807975.1). Taxonomy (NCBI): domain Eukaryota; kingdom Metazoa; phylum Chordata; class Ascidiacea; order Aplousobranchia; family Polyclinidae; genus Aplidium; species Aplidium turbinatum. The sequence goes on along the minus strand of NC_137484.1, from coordinate 17,877,157 downwards.
AACTTTCCTGGCGCATCGGTCATACTGGATCAGCTCAAAAAGAAGCCTGCTGTGAAGAGAGTCGGCTTGGTCCTCGATGGTGTGATAGCACGAAGTAAGTTACGTCGCACTTTCATGTTTAAAATCATATCATGATTTGCGTGATCGTGTCTCGTGCCAGTTTAAACCACTAAAATTTCAATTGATTGATTTCAAAATTGACGTATTTATATGGTTCGAGAGCATGGCTATAAGTTAGGGTGTTCCAAAATTTCACCACTTTTAAATTTCAAAACGAGTACCTTTTTTTCTGATGGAGTTTTGGCCGCTGATTACGAATCTGGCATTATTTTTTCATTATGACGTCATCTTGAGGGTGCCCCACGCGATTTTTCGCGTTTTTTCAATATCTTGAAAACTACTTGGGCTAGACGTATGGAATTTGTATCAAATGATGCAGAATATACGATTTCCTATCTCTACTTAAGAGTGTGTAAAGTCGTATCTGCTTCAGAAAAAAAGTTATTTGAGAAAAACACTTTTTTATTGTTTTTACATCCATTCCATATCTACAATCTTCGAGCTATATGACAATACATTGTGACGTCAATTCGGTAATTGGTAATAACAATGGTAATTGTTTGTAAATCAACAACGATAATTGTTTGCTGACAATACGGGTCTTAAGGGATAAAAACAATTTCCAATTTGAATTTAGTTGGTCAGTTTTAAATGCAGTATAAGCAGGGATATGGCATGGTTGAGATCTGTTGAGGTTAAGTCTCTGATAGTCTCGAAAAAGTTACTTGAAAATACATTACCAACGTGTAGAGAAGTTATAGAGCACTATCATTATATTCAGAAGCTTTTAATGGATACAGACACTACATTTTTGAAGAAAACTCCAGGATTCAATGATATCAAAGATGTAGTTATGAATGACATAGTTCAACTGTGGAGAAGAGCCAGCTTGCCTGCTATCGAGTTGAGAAGTATCCATACAAAACTGAAGCAACGTATTCACAAGTTTGCTGTGGCAAGAAAACGTGCCAAGAAATTGAAACTTATTTCAATCAGCGATGGCTGGCTCGACCAGCTCTTTGATATAACCAAGTGCCGGTGTGAAATACCAGATATATTTCAAACGTATAAAGGTAAGCTGATTTGTAGTTGCAGTTTTGACCACAGAATTCCAGAAAAAGAAATTATGTTTCTGAAAGATCAAAGGTCCGATAGAAGAATGATTTTATCTTCATCCAAAGATGCACTGTTTAATATACACAAGCTGCAGAGTGTAATCAAGCTCAAGCGACGCACCACGGCGGAAGATGATATTGAGAACCCCACATCCAGTAAATTAAGAGCTACAATAAACGGAGGCCTATCCAATTCTAAAGTTTTATTCAATTCGTTGAGACCGCGCCAGTTCGATTTAAATATAAATTCTAATGAGAGCAACGATGATGTTTTCGAAGCAGAGACGAGTGATAATGTTAGGGATACGTCAACCTATTTCGACCTGGATTACCAACCTGCTCCCAAGCATCTTGCAGGAGGAAAAGCTTACCTTAAAAAACGTTCATTTTCGATCAGTACCAGTGACTGTGTTAAAGCAGACGGTCGTTTAGTGTCGATTCGCCAACAATCCGATCTGCAGCGATCAACTGTTGGAGAAAAAAATATTTCTGCTTCGCCAACAACTGTACTTCGAAAGCGCGAGCAGTGTCGACTTGAAGCTTTAAATCAATGTGAGGAAGAGCTGAAACATGCTAAAGCTATTCAATTATGCTATGATGGAAAAATCATAAACAAAATGGACAGGTACATCTTTTTGGGACAATTTGTGAATACAGGAGTCAAGTGTGAAAAAGTTATAGCTGTGAAAACTTTTTTGGAAGGAATTTCGGTAACTTCTCAGACCATTTTTAACTGTGTTACCGAGCAAATTTGTGAGGAAAGTTTGAGTAAAATATATTCAGTTATGTCAGATACTACTGCATTAAACACAGGGAAAAAATCTGGTGTAAATAAGCGCCTGGCCGACTTCTTCATGGAACGGCATGGTCGAGGCATCCACACATTGGAATGCTTATTTCATGTTAATGAAATATATTTCACTCATGTCATCTCAAAAATCGAAGGGCAAAAGAAGGGACCTGGAGCAATGCAAGATGGAGCACTGATGAATTACTTTAGTGAAATCAAGAAGCCTGATTTGAGTCACATTGTTGACAGAGTTAAACTTAGCGTTCCTATCACAGGATTAGCTGCTCTGCATTTGAGAAAGAAAGCAGAATGGTTTTCTAGTCAGATAGAAAATGGCAGTAACGAACATTCGTTTAGGAACGATCACGTGTGTTTACTTGCTTTGGCTTGTTACCTTGTAATGGATGTTCCAGAAAACATGAGAAATCTTTTGGTTTACAAGCAAGAGCCGACATGCCATGCCCGACGGATTACAACAGCAAGCGGATATCTTCGTCTGTTGATTTTCAACGTCTGTAAACTGGATGGTAACCAAAAAGAAAAACTTACTAGATTGGTATCTTACATAGTTTCAGTCTATCTACCTTCGTTTTTGCTTATTCACCTGATGCCTTCCGCTGCTGAAGGCCCGGGTATCATGATTGTGCAACGAAATTTTTTACTTGCGTACAGAGACCTCGATTCAGAACTTGCAGATGTCGCTTTGAAGTACTTTTACGACCATGCTCTGCAATGGTTGACACCAATAAACATCTCATTAAGCGTTTTCTCTGAAGCAGTGCCGGTCTTTGGGATGTGCAAACCGTGCGATCGCACAGGGCCCGCAAATTAGGGGGCCCGCAAGTTACTCAGAAAATGCAGTAACTTTGTCATTTTCAAAGGAAAAATTCAACAAGTGAATTCAGCAAAGGAATTCGCAACAAGAAAACATAGAGACTCAACGAATTCAACCTATTTCGTCGCCTGAATATTTCGTACCCTGAAAAGATCGAGAAAAAAAAACGACATAGCCGAAATCGCTGATCGGAGTTGCCGCAAACATTTTAAAATTTCTCGATCTTTTCAGGGGACGAAATAAGTCGAAATTTAATTTTGTTACACGATTTCAGGGGACGAAATAGGTTGCATCCAGACTCAACATACTGTAGAGACATAGCTTTATTTCCGAAAAATGCCAAAGAAAGCATGATCTTATCCTTTTGCTATGCCACCGGACAGCACCATTTTACAGTAATATTCATACCTAAATTTTTGTTGAACATGCTCTCAGAATGTCCCAAATTCAAAGTAATTTTTCAAAATTTTCTGGGGGAGGCCCCCCAGACCCCCCGCCGCTGGTTGTCGTCTTTGGCGATCACGCCGCCACCGCCGCCCCTCCCCTTTCAAAGTGCCTAGCTACGCCACTGAATTGGATTATTGTCATTGGGGCCCGCAAAAGCATATTCCGCACAGGGCCCGAAAAACCCTAAGACTGGCACTGCTCTGAAGTACCACCTTATTCCGTTGAAGCTGTAAAAACAGTAGCGTTTCCTCAGTCAGTAGATGCCAGAAGTTTACTGCGAGATCGCAAAGCCGGACTTCGAAACTTTTTTACCGCAAAGAGCAAAACTGCTCCTTGTATAATGTGTTGCGATGTTCCGGAGACATTTTGGAAAAAAATTGAGAACAACAACAGAGCGACGGAAAGGATGATTGGGAAATTAAAAGGTGTCGTAAACAACAGGATTATCGATAACCCATCACAAGCAGGAAAGACAGATGCTCGCTTCCGTGCGTTTCTTTGTAATTAGCAGACGACCATCATGAACGTTGAAAATAATTTTAGTGTTATGTTAGCTTACAGTTTGTTGTTTTGGTTAAGATACAGCTGAGTGGGATATACTGTATGCTCTTTTATTCCTGATTATACTACTCGTGATTGTTTATGTCAGTGGAATTTTCTTAGCATGTGATTTTTCCTGGCCAATCTATCTAGGCTCTTTAGTTGCTAATATTTTTTTATAATATTGCGGTGTATTTTACTTAATATGGTACAGTATTGTATAATATTGACTTAGAACGACTACAGGTTATAAAATCAAATTTAAAAGTAAAGACGCTTTTTAAATTTAAACCCATCCTGCAAATGACGTCACAATTGTAATTGTCATACAGCTCGAAGATTATAGATATGGATATTAAGGCGATTCGAAATTTCAAAAATTATGAAGAATCAAAATTTAACCTATCAATCAAGCAACCTTTAACCTTTCCTAACACTAATTCAAAGCAAATTTTTTTGTATTTTGCATAACTTTAAACATTGAGGCGATTTTATGATCAGGCGTTTGTAACAAGGACAGAGTTGCCAGAAACTAATTGTTCTAAGAATTTAACTGTGCAAAATTCTAAAAACAGAAAAATTTGGCAACCCTAATGAGCTAAATTGCAATAAGAACCAGTGTAATGGTTACTTTTTCTTCAAAAGCAGGTTCAGCATCTTCTGCGCGATCCTTCATGATCACTCTGGCAACCCTGCTGTTGTTCAGTCAGCAACAAATGTGGCTTATTCAACTCTATATCAAGAGTATAATCTCGATCGTCTTAAATCGTCAAACATCTGCTTTGCTGTAGGACTGCAGTAAACACTAACATACAACAACCTCATGCATATGGACGTAGTAACAACTACAAATTAAAAATCACTTGGAAATGTACGACTTTAACGTTTACCTATAAAATATGTGCCAAGAAAATTACAATATTGAACCACATCAACAGAAAAAGCAATCAGAACGATATAACCGTGCTCATTAGCAAATATTAAATCGTGGTCATAGCAACAAAGTTGGATTTTGTATTTGCTTTTGGAGTGACTCTCCTTGAAGCTAATCTAGCTCGAATATAGCCATCCCGTCGTTGCATGGTAGCCAGCCACACTTCCGCAGGCGTTGGTCACTTCCCGGATAAGGCGCTCCACAGCATGAGAATGACAAAGGAAATGAGCGCATTCGAACTTCGTATTCTTTAATTCGTCCAAGGTCAAGTGAGAAGTTAATACGGACTCTGTAGGTGTGGTATCCTCCCAATTAATTAACGAGTACAGTGAGTCGGCATTCCAGTTTAATTTTGGAGGTGTGAATGTGCGGATGGAAACATCACCAGTGTTGTTGCACTTACGAATGTCTTCCAAAATTCTCACAGCAAAAGATGGAACAGCAGGGTCGTCATTGCTTACCATCGCTGGAAGGAGGCTCTCACTGTGAGCATGCCACGACTTTATATAAGGAGCGACAACTTCCCGATTATCCGCAGGAAGAAGATGTAGCAGCTGGACCTCACGGAGAACATGAAATGGGGCATGGTGAATGTATGGCTTGCTTTTTATGTCAAACCACAGTGGAGCATAATTAGTGGCAATAAATGCTACCAACTTCTGGAGAGCATCAACAATCGTCCCTTGTAGAGCATGCTTTGACATGTAAAGACGACATAACCGACATGCGAGTGTAAGCCATCGTGAATGAGAAATTGGACCGGGTTTCAAATGCTTCAAGCTGTCTAAAATGTTTCCACCTTGAATTGATGTTACAAAAAGAAGAAGATATCTTTGATCTGTGAAAAGATCAGAGATAATTTCAGGTGGTACTTGCAATTTTGGGCCTTCAATTGGCTAAAATTTTGCATCCCATTCAAGGTCTTCAACATGCGGCAGAATTTTTCCATTCGGCCCTTTGAAGGAAGCACTTCCAGAAGTTGCTCTATCAAGATTTTGGAATAAATGTCGCAATGGGAGCTCATTGGTATGCAACATGCATATATTCCATTGGAGACGGTGGCCAATGTGTCGTTCACACCTGGCAATTATTCCATTATTTTTTCCAGTATTAACAGCAGTAGAGTCTGCTCCTACAACCAACCAGTTGTCGATGAGGTATTCCTCCTTTAAAAAATTTGTTATTTCAACAGCTGTGGGCTCTGCAGCTTTCCCAAAAGGTGTGACATGTCCAATGTATTGGCCTCCCGGTTCTCCAACTAAAACTATGTGCTCTTGCTTTATTTGTTTCTGCCTAAAAACCCCATCCTCTTTTTCTACAGTAACAGTTTCAATCTCCTTCCCATCGAAGAAGATACCCTGTAACTTTTCCTCTCATCTTTTTCCTCGATCTACTTCTGTTTCTCTCTTGCGAACCTTTTCCACTTCTCTCCGGATCTTGCTTTGGTCTACTATCATTGAAGGGTCGTCTGGTGAAATAAATCCGACATCAATAAGTGTAGCATTTACCAAAACAGCAGCTTCTCTTTAACTTGTACCCCATCGCATTACTTCCCTTGCGACTGTTGGAAGTGGTAATCGCATTTGATGGCCTGGAAAAAATGTGGTTTAATAATTATTGCAATAAGAGGAATCTGTTTGTGGTATATGATGTACATAAATTATGTTACTTCTAAAAGATAAACCAGAACTTAAAGATAAAACCAGAACTAAAAGATAAAACCAGAACTAAATTTTTTAATTTCAATATTACCTTCAACAAACCACAGAATGCGAGGACAACTCGTAGCGTTGGTAGATCTGCAGTCGGGAGTTCTTTCGCGGGTCCAATGACAGAGCTTTCAGCGCTTCTAACAGTCTTCGTACAAGTTTTAGGCATTATCTTACTGATACAACAGTCTACAATTATTTTAGCGTTATTAACTGAAAAGATAGTTGAAGAGTATGGTACCGTTATAGTTTTGTGATCTTATGACTACGGTACATAACTACATACAAACTGTGAAGTAGACTAGAACTCAATAGAACACAGAACTTTTTCTAACACTGATTTTCAAATATTGAAATTCCTAGGCCTTGTACTTCATTAATCTGTAACAAACTCTACATTTTATACAATTTGTCATCGTGATTCAGTAATGTTTTAGCACCGAGCAGAAATTAGGCTACATCCAAGCAATCACCTGCAGAAACTCTAATATTTGTGTCGTGTGTCGTCACAGACCACGTTTCCATGGAACTGCGCAATCACAGAGCGGTATTTGGATCACGTGATTCAGGCGTTACGCAATCTAGTTTGGTGAATCGCCTTATCAAAAGTTGTAAATACCTAATCTTTAAACGCTTCAATGTTTAAAGTTAGAGCGTTTTATTACAAAATATTTTACGGGAATGCTCTACATATTGCTACAATCCATGAGCGATAGGTTAAATCTTGAAATTTGATTTTCGAATCGCCTTAATGGATATAAAGACAATAAAAAAGTGTTTTTCTCAAATAACTTTTTTTCTGAAGCAGATACGACTTTAAACACTCTTAAGTAGAGATAGGAAATCGTATATTCTGCATCATTTGATACAAATTCCATACGTCTAGCCCAAGTAGTTTTCGAGATATTGAAAAAACGCGAAAAATTGCGTGGGGCACCCTCAAGATGACGTCATAATGAAAAAATAATGCCAGATTCGTAATCAGCGGCCAAAACTCCATCAGAAAAAAAGGTACTCGTTTTGAAATTTAAAAGTGGTGAAATTTTGGAACACCCTACTATAAGTGTTTAGTTTACTGAGTATGGCAGCAGTTACAGTCTACAAATGTAGGTTGTATCTTCTCATTCAGGCAATACAGCTGTGCGTTTTGGCAACCCTGGTTTGAGCCAACATTGTCATTGGTTGGGAACATAAATAGTAAACACATTCAAAAATGGCCCTAGACAAAATAATCGTTCCACATTAAAGATCGCTCATACGCAATCATCAATGAAGAATTTTCGTATACTTCACTGAAAAAAGTAACCCCATTCACGATACGCTCGTGCATTTGTACTTTTGTTAAAAACTACGACTTTTCACATTGAAAACTTGCGGAAAATGTTTGATGAATTGTTGTCGTCAGGTGGCGCTAAAGTGGAAGACGGTGGTGGAAAAGAAGGAGGCATGGTAACGAGCGGTTGTCCATCGCCCTCCCTCTCCACGAATATTGCAATGGCTTATCTTCCGCTGCGCTTATCTAAACCTGGAACCGAAGTGCTTGTGAACGTCAGGAAGAAGAAAGCCAAAGCTATTGTGACTAAAATGCCATTTGTTCCCGCTAATTATTATTTCAACTCGTAAACGCGTGTTTACTAGTGGTAGTGCTGCTTGCAAAACGAGTTGTTTGCATCTGTTCGTGTTGATCCATTGCCTGTGAAAGCATAGGCCTGCTACGCGTTTTTACTCTGATTTTGAAAGAACAAAAATTTGAATATGATTCCTTCAAAGTTTTTTTCACTTCAGTAAATTGAATTACTTTGAAAACGTAATAATTAATTTAGTTCAACGATTTACAACTGTCTTAATTGTAAGTTTTATGAGTTGAAAACATGTGTTTTTTTTTTAGAAATATTATGTCAACATTGAAATGGATATTACCGCAAAATCAATGCTCCTGAAGAGAATTGCTTATGCCTAATATTGCATGATAGCCTATTCTTTTACATAGCATGCGTGTGGATTTATAGCATACTCAAAATATTTTTTCTTTTGCGAATATAAAGAAAGTTGGTTGTGACATCCCCAACTTTTTATGACGTAACGTAGTCTATGAAACTGGTCTACTAACGCTAATTTGTTGTTTTAACAGACGATCCTATTCTTTTACCTAACTCTGTTATTTGTTGAACCGTATTCTCAAAATTATATGAAGTTTTAAAATCTAAACAAACTAATGTGGCCAAAATCATCTATTGAGGTGCAAAATTCATTGAATACGTTTTATCTTTTAAATTCTTTGGTTAGCGCGTCAGCTCCCAGACATAAAGTCATTCGTTTGATTTGCTGTCTAGGGTATTGGTTGCTACGTCACTCATTGCCTAGTTGGTTTGTAACTTTATTCAACCTCCGACTATGTTGTATACTGCCCGTTTTCTTTCTTGACAATCAGACGTTTTTACCACAAGTACTTTAGTACCGTGTGTAAAAGTTCGCTTTTCGTGCTTAAAAGTCGCAATAGGCCTAATTGGTAATTCAAATGCAAGTAACATGAAAGCAAGCATTTGTATGTGTTTTGCTTTCCTTGATACTTGCGTTTATGTGCTACCTACGTCCTACGCTGTGATAAAGATAGTAGGCTATTCCTAAAATGGAAGGAGAAAGTGCAGAGTTCCAACGTACATGTCGTCGTCACGGATTTCTCTTACCGCGTGCAATCCAGATCGTTTGAATGTCTGCGTTTGGCTGTTACAGGTGTAGGAACCTTATGTAATTTCTATGACTTTTTTGCGTTAATTACCAAAATGCCGAGGTCATACGACGAAGAGCTGAAGTATCTTGAAAAGGAATCTCCGTGCTGTTGGAGGATAAAGAAAGGATTTGTTCCTAATATGCAGGTTTGATTCTAAGAAGCCATGTGTTATGTAGGAAGTTGTATTATTGCTAATATCATTTTTGCTTCAAACCACATCTTTTATAAGAAAATTTATAATGTGTTATTTTGTTTGTTGTTTGTCTCTTGTGCCGTGCTTAGTGGCGGATCTAGGGAGGGAGCCTCCCTCAAAACACAAAAAGATAACTTCATTCACGGTGCGTTTGCAAGGTCGGATTAATGCAGACCTACACGTTGTTGCGTTTTGTTGAGATCAGTGACGTACATAGACCCTATTTTAGGGTGTTCGGATAGTTTAGAAAGTTTCAACAAGCTTCATCTGCACAGTGACTATCATATCACATCAGTTTACTTTGATATGATCTGAGCAGCTATTGAGCAACTGCAAATCTAGTGTGCGTTTAGCCTGCTGAAAAAAGTGAACACCCCAAAAAATAGTCACCGTACGCCACTGGTTGAAATCGATCCCCGAGGCTACTTGCTGAATCGGCCTCTGATCATGCCACCTTACGACCCAATAACTACTCATACACGTTTTAAAATTTTGTCAAAGTTTTGCCATATTTTTCTGTTCATTGATCTACCTGCCGGTAAACCATATTGGTTATTGTAGCTGATGAAAATAATACGATTGTGTGCAGGCGCGGATCTAGGAGTTTTTTTCGGGGGGGGCCAGAAAATTTGAAAATCAATTAAAAAGAAAGGAAAAGATAAAGCACATATGAACAATAATGATACTACGACATATAGCCTAGATATGATATAAAATAGACATTAAAACAGCCATTTTCATCAATTGTGAATGTTTAAAAAATAAATGTTGCTTCAATAAAAATTGCTAAGCATGCAAAGTAAACTTGAAATCTGGTTTAAAACCCTGCATGGAGTATCCATGACCAATTGGATATATTTTATGTTTGCAGGCATATACGTAATTGATGGAAATTATAAAGAAGACTAAAAACTATAAAACAGGCATTCCAGTGGCTTGGCTAGAAATTTTGAAAGGTTTTTTTTTATGACGTCGGGCGGGCAAAGCCCGCCTGCGTGTTCGCCTAAGACGACACCCAGCAGCGGAGGTCTGGGGGGCCTCCCCCTGAAAATTTTGAAAATTTACTTTAAATTTTGTGCATTCTGAGAGCATTTTCAACAAAAATGTAGGTATGAATATTCCTATAAAATGGTGCTGTCCGGTGGCATAACAAAAGGATAAGATCATGTTTTCTTCGGCATTTTTCGGAAATAAAGCTAAGTCTCTATGTTTTCTTGTTGCTAATTCCTGGCTGAGATATTTGAATGTTTGGTATTGGCAAAACTCGCTCATTTAATGCAGTTTCATTTAAAGTTAAGTAAACTTTGTTTTAGAGACATAAAGAGACTGAAAGCATCATTCTCAATATTGTGACGTCACACGCGTGCCAAAGGGGGGGTTGAAACCCTCAACCCCCCCCTGGCTACGCCACTGAGCCATTCAGGGGTTTCAGATTGTTGCAACTGACGCCATTTGGTTCAGCGTTGGTTTCAGCTCCAACAAATGTTACTATTAAAATGTATTTGAAGTTGTATGAAAGAAAATAACGGAGTCTGATCGATGGGTAATTTCAACCATAATAACAAAAACCTATCCCCCCGTGGTAAGTTAAGTCCGCCGTGGGACTAACATTAGCTGTTTAGAAGCATATCAAACCATTTGATGCGGAAACATACAATTTCAACAATTCCTCACAAAATTTCGGGGGGGCCCGGGCCCCCTGGGCCCCCCCCATAAATCCGCGCCTGATTGTGTGTGTTGTTTCCTACCTAAAACTCGATGTTTATTTTAAGGTTGAAGGTTTATTTTACGTGAACAACCATCTGGAACAATTGATGCTTGATGAGCTGAGAAATTCTTGCCGTGGAAATATCGGAGGGTTTCTACCTGGTGTCAAGCAGATTGCTAACGTGGCTGCTTTACCTGGAATCGTCAAGGTGATTTGTGTCTTAGTTTAAACTGCGGAAAATCTGCATCTCTTGGGCTCTGTAGGTAGGTGTGTTTGCTGAGAATTATCAAGGTCAACTGAGAACCTAATTAAACTTATTAAACGCCGAGTTTATTCTGAAAGTGTTTTTTGTATTTTAACCATTTAACAGCGATTATTGGCTAAACTTAGACGATTTAACTTGAGTTGCCTACATTGCTTACATGTATTTGATACATTTTTGGTAGGCTTTTAACAAGAAAGTAATTTTTATATATGTGATCTCAGCTATTCAAAATTTAACAACAGCATTACTATAACTTATGTAGCCGACAGTTGGTTATGCTCTTTTTCTCGCTGAAGTTTCTGCAAAGTAACTTCGTCGCGGTATTGATCAGTGCACGCGAAAATCAGACGTACCGGTGCCTTAGTTATTTTTTTAGTCGTTCTACTGTCGTGCTAGTATCCTTTGTGCTCTATTACCTGGCCGGCGGCTACTTTCTACGGATCATATTAAACTATTTCCTGATGCAAAAAAGTACCGTTTCACGTACGCTATATTTATAAACATACATTGTTGTCTAGTTGATGCACTCATCCAACAGTGGATTTGAGGTAGCCATTGAAGTCATTATCAGTATTGCTTCGTTTGGCTGGAGAAAAAGTATTTCAAACGCACATTAAGCCAGCACAATGTCAATCACCATGACGCTAGAAATTTTCCCCGTGTCACTTGTGAATACAACTGTTCTAGAATTCAATCGGTCTTCCGGATTTACATTCTGGCTATGGTTTCGCGATCGGGAACATGGCCGCTTTCGATATGGATGATCCCAATGCTGTCGTGTCACCAGGTGGCGTAGGTGAGTATATTGAGCAGTTGGTGTTGCCTGAAAGATTTTCGCCTTTCAAACGGAACGTTTATATTCTCTTCAGGATTTGACATCAATTGTGGAGTCAGGTTGCTGAGGACAAACTTAGACGAATCCGACGTCCTACCTGTGAAAGAGCAGCTGTGCCAATCACTGTTTGATCATATTCCTGTCGGAGTCGGTTCTAAAGGAGTCATTCCAATGGGAGCAAAGTAGGTATCCAACTTGTCGGATTAGGAAATCTATCCGTGTTTAAAAAGATCAGGTTTTGGGTACACTACATACATATATAACATTTAGAACTGTTTTGGGGTGCAAGGGTAATGAATTTAGGTGTAAGGTTAATGAATTTAGAACTGTTTTTATTTTTGACCAACAAAGTAACTGAAATATTTTTTTTGCTTGAATTTTGCAAAAATAAGTCTTTATGCGCAGAGACCTTGAAGAAGCTCTGGAAATGGGAGTTGATTGGTCTTTACGGGAGGGGTACGCTTGGGCTGAAGACAAAGAGCACTGTGAAGAATACGGAAGGCTGTTGCAAGCTGACCAGTCAAAAGTTTCCTCAAAAGCGAAGAAGAGAGGCTTACCACAAGTATGTTTTATTCTAGCGTAGCAAATCAATTCTTTAATGGATGAATCGTCAATTGTTTGGCTTGAGGGTCGACGTTTGATCTACTTTGACAAGACTTGTGTAATGTGTATGCAACGTATGCGTTGTAAGCAAAGTAGAGGACGTTTGGCGTACCGGTATTTATTTATTACTACTGAGTACTGATACAGTAGGCTACACAGTTGCAAAAAATAGAATCTATTTTTCTTGATGCAAAGAAAATCATGTAGCCTATGTAATTGTAATGTATCCATTCGTCAGTTGGGCACGCTTGGTGCCGGGAATCATTACGCCGAGATACAAGTCGTTGATGACATATACGACAAGCATGCCGCTAAGAAGATGGGAATCGACAGGAAAGGTCAAGTATGCGTGATGTTGCACTGCGGGAGTAGAGGACTCGGTCATCAGGTTGCGACTGGTGGGTATTGTTGCTAAGTGATTCAAACTAACTGGAACTTTTCACATGTCATTTTTATATGATTGCAGTCGTTAAAAGTATAGCTGGTTTGTTTGATTTATACATGCTTTAGTAGAGTGGAGGAGCGGCCGCTTATAGAAGCATTGGTATTCCAAAAGCCCACATATACAACGCAAACCACAATTAGTACGCGAAGAGAAATCGGTTAAGTGTGGCTAACCAATGAGCAGTTCCTCTGGTGGCTACATATTCACCAACTCAACTAAATGAACCAATGGGATTTCTAGATTCTGAAAATTTAAAGGTGTAGTCTTTAAAGTAGTCAACCACGTTTTTACTGTCAAACTAGATGCTCTAGTTGCCATGGAGAAGGCAATGACGCGTGACAATATAGTGGTGAACGACCGACAGCTGGCCTGCGCTCACATCCACTCAAAGGAAGGTCAGGATTACTTGAAGGGCATGTTTGCTGCAGGAAATTACGCTTGGGTCAACAGAAGTTCAATGACATTTTTAACCAGACAGGTAAGTTTGAATTGGTGCTATCTTGTTTGGAAGAGGCTACTATTTCATTTTGTCATTAACATACCTGGAGAAAACGAAAGTAACAGTTATAGTGTGCGATATCAACATACCATAATGATATTCACTTTGATGGTTGTTTAAATTGTTTTACGCCTAGTCTAACGTTTTAATATTTTATCGTGGATGTTTCTGGGCACTGTTTTATATTTAATACTGTCCGTTGATTTAGCTCCCCGATTTCCACTTCTCTCCTTGAACGTTTTCTCTGATGCTATCTGTTGTAGTGCTATTTTGAATCATACGCAATGCAGCATTCACAGGAACAAACGGCAACATCATGCGATGTTTAAAATGTCAGTAATATAACCCAGCTACAGAGGGACACGTGTAACATACGAACTGAAAGCTTCGACGTTGTATTTTTTGTGTGTAAATTACAAGATATTTCACCTGTTTGATGATCTGGTTTACGATTCAGGCTTTTGGCAAAGTATTTAATTCCTCCCCCGATGACCTTGACATGCATCTCATCTATGACGTGTCTCATAACATCGCCAAAGTTGAAGAGCATATCGTGGACGGAAAGCAGAAGACACTTCTTGTTCACAGAAAAGGAGCAACTAGAGCGTTTCCTCCCCACCACCCTCTCATTCCTGTGGACTACCAGGTTGGTGTAATGCAGTTTTATTTTACATTGATTAAACGTAAGACTGATTTGCTGACTTGGAGCTCCGACATAACTTCACCTGCTGGTATTTTCACTTTCGCTCACGTTTTTTTTCTGAATGATCACAACTTGTAATGAAGGTTAGCTATCGCAAACACGAGGGAATAAAGTTCTCATTGTAACCAGAATACGGTGACCTGTTTGTTGAACTTGTTAATCCAGTTAGTGGGGAGTTCGTCAACCATAATCACCAACATACTGTTCCATCCAAAAGTAGGCTATTTAATTTTGTTCTGTTTGAACTAGTGTTATTTCAGGTTTATACGCACACCGACAGAAATCAAGTTCGCTTGTGCAGCAATTACTTAGCGGTACGATCCGTTTTGTTTTCTCTATGCATGTTAGGCGACTTTTCAACATTTATCTCTGATCGGTCTGAATGTTGTTTAGCTAACCGGGCAGCCGGTGCTCATTGGAGGAACGATGGGAACTTGTAGTTACGTTCTCACTGGAACTCAAGTTGGAATGGAAACCACGTTTGGGACAACATGCCATGGCGCGGTATGCTGATCAAGCTGTCACAATTCAACTTCGAGCGTCTTCCGTTTAACGCTTTTATTGTCTAAGCCAGGGGTGACGAACCTTTTTGCGGTCGCGGGCCACTTTGTCAATTACACATGAGTTATCGGGCCACACAACTTTTTAATCGTAACCTACTATGATATCTTTTAGAAGCGACTCAAAATATTATTCATGAAAAGTAACAAACGGCAGATGAAAGTAATAAAACCCACACAGTTGAAATTATCTTACGCAGAATTGAAACATACAACAGTAAAAAAATAAAAACAAATCAACTTGAGCAAAATAGATAGAGCAACAGTACTTGCACTGATATTGAAGACAGTTTAATTTTCGAAGCGTTTGCTTTCATATGAGTATAATTTCTTCATGTTTTGGCTCTATCCTTTTTGCTCGAGTTGACTAAAAGTTTCGACCATTATGCTCCGAAACAACAAACAAAAGCCCATGCGAATCATACAGCTGAAGCTGTCTATATCTAATGCAGCATTGAAGCATAAAATATTAAAAAATAACATTGAAGCATTGAATTTTTTTTGCTTAGTGGGATTTTTGGAAAGTTTTTTGCTTGACTAAGCGTTCAATATTAGGTCGAACAGACGATGTGGCAACTCTCAACTGCATACTAAGATTTTCATCTGTCAGCCTCGACCTGTAACGACTTTTTGTAAAGTGCATTTTAAAAAAGAACTGTTCGCATAGGTACGTGCTGCCGCCGAAAACAGATGACCATTTGAGAGCGTGAGCTCTCAAGTTCGGAAACTCTTCCTTTGATAAACAATTAAACATACACGATAAAATTCAAGCAACGTCTTGTTCACATACATCGCGTTTAGCGTGTCATCACTCTGTAGCTTTATGAGTTCGAGCTCATAGGGTGCAGAAGCAGGTGTAACATTGAAGGGGATAGAAAAGACATCAAGCTCCGGTTCTTTGCTTTTGATATCCATTACCCTGAAATCTAACATTAAAACTTTCCAAAAGACTTGAACATTCCAAAGCGTATTGAGTACATGAAGTTGGATTGTGTTTTTTCAATGTGGGAAAATGCGTGCAACTGTTATCTTTCAACTGATTTCCCCAAAGGCTCAACATTGACATGAAAGATTTGACCTTGGAAAACATCGAGTGCAACATTTGATCTGGCCCTTGAAGTTGTACATTTAAGTCGCTTAAGTACTTAGTAATATCTGACAGCGTTGAGATGTCTTTAATGCATGAGCGATTGTAAAATTAATGTGAACTTTAATGCATGAGCGATTGTCAAATTGTTTTGCGGGCCGCACAAAATTCTTTGACGGGCCGTATGCGGCCCGCAGGTTCGTCACCTCTGGTCTAAGCGAACTTGACCCAAGCAGACTGTCTGCTTGAAGCGGTAGACTGTCTCAAATCAAATAGTATAAAAGGCCTTGAAGCTGGTAAACAATTCTTCATTTTTAATAAGAAATCGATTTCACTATACTTTTATAGCATCGTCAGTCTCACAGCTTTTGAAGAATTTTATTTTACTCTTGATGTTGTAAGTTTAGATGAGTACGGTAACAATACGTATCTAAGCTTACAGCCTTTAAAGAATTTTATTTTTTGTTGCAAACTGTTGCTGCGTTTTCTATTGTGCTAACCTTAATGACCAGAATTAACGTTTGTCAATAGCTTGTTATGTTTTGAAACTTTTAGGGTCGTGCTTTGTCTCGGGCCAAGTCAAGAAGAAACCTGGACTTCCAAGAAGTGCTGAATAGGTTGGCTGACCTTGGCATATCCATCAGAGTGGCCTCGCCCAAGCTGGTCATGGAAGAGGTATGATTGTACAAAAATCTCGTGTGTGAATGTCACTGTATCACAATCTCTTACTCTTGATCCATAGATACGTGTTTCTGACAAAATTGTACGTTGTTTGCAGGCACCGGAGTCATACAAAGATGTGACTGAAGTTGTAAACACATGTCATGCTGCTGGCATCAGTAAGAAAGCCTTAAAGTTGCGACCTATCGCCGTGATCAAAGGATGAAGCTATGAGTTAAAAGAAGATTGTATGTACTTCTGAATCGTGTCTGCTTAGAAAGAGCACAAACATGACTGAGTGGTCATGCACCAAGAACCTTCATATTTTTTTTATTTTGTTAAGTATCGTTGCAATAAAACAGTTCTGTTCAGGGTGGAATCACGAGACTACAAGTACAGCGGGTCAAAAATTTACAATCAATATGCATGAATTTCATATACAAAATCAAGTAACATACTTCATGCTGGCCCCGATAATAATATTGATTCAATTATCACCTGGGCTCCTATACTGGGGAGTAGGCCTAAAGTGCAGTTGAGGTTAAATATAACTTCTCTTCTCGTTAGACAGATGGGTGTGAAAGGGATTGCGACACTTGGTCCAGATGAATTCGGTAATGGGGACATCACCGGATTAATACTTTTTGCAAAATAGAATTATCAGCACTTTCCGCAAAATGATTAAGTAGGCCAAGGTTAAAACAACGCCAGATGTCGTGGAAGATGTTAATAAAACGAATTTTGATTAAAACAACTGTATGATTGGATAGTACATACACGACAGCACAACATGCATGAAGGAAACGCAATAAAATCTGTTAAAAAAAAGTACCAGTATACGCTTAACGGTATTCTGAACCACAGTCGCCCATCACTTGCATTAAATCCTTGCCCTTATCTAGGACCTCTTGCAAGTTAATTAAATCTTCTGGTGTTATGCACCACGTCTTGGTGACACTTCGATAATTATCTTGTGCATGATCGCAACCTTCAACACCAAAGCGACAACCAACGATAACTCCGGCCACAACATCGTCATCCAATACGTAACGAGTAGCAACATTAGCTATGCTTACTGTGTGTTGCTGGGCAATCGCATTCAACACAGAAAGAAGTTCTTGAAATAAGTCCCATCCTCCCCAGACGTCTATGACATGTTTGTATTTTCCCAGAGAAGCGGTGTTAAGTTCGTGAGGTTTAGGTTCTGGTTTTCCAAGATATTTTTCTGACAGTAATCCACCACCTATAAAATTATAAATATTTGAAGAAAATATTTCAAGTGTGTGTGTCAAAAATCTCGAGACATACACAATTACACATGTCCGTGGTAGATTGGTTTTGAATCTTTATTCTCGGACTGACAAAGCCTTGATGGGTTATTCCTGGCAGTTTCGCATACGTGTAGAGGCTTTTGATGCAGGGCCGGTTACCTTAAAATGCGTTGCTCAAGCGCACACCCCGTGAGTCGAACCAGCATCGCTTGACCTTGAATCTTCTTCGTTCACGATGTCACGCGCTAACCAACTGAGCTATCGGGGCGGACAGAGCTATTGGTTTATTTTGTTCCAGATAAGGGAACGTTCAAATATTACGTAACGCTTTTTTTCCGAATTTTTGACCCCCCCTCCCCCATGTAACGCCAACGTAACGCTTTTTTCAATCCCCCCCCTCCCCCATGTAACGCTTTTTCACTACAAATTCAGCACAAAAAACTACCATTCCGTACTCGAAAGCGTTACGTAACGTTTTGCTTGAACCCCCTCCCCCCCCGATGTGACGCTAACGTAACGCTTTGCATAAACCCCCCCCTCCCCCTCGAAGGCGTTACGTAATATTTGAACGTTCCCTAACACAAAAAAACCTTGTATGTGTAGACTGTGGTGCATGCAGCAGAGTAGGTATGGAATAATACCCGCAATTATCATTACCAGAACGGTGTAAAATTGCACAAGTGAAAGGCACCATGAATTATGGACTTCGAGTCAGGTAGCTACCCTCATTTTATGCAGACGTTGAGTTACCGATCTAAGAAACGCAGTCCTCAGTCGCTGTTCAACATCGGTTCTAGAATGTGGGCTACTTACACAGAGTTCCGTAAGTGAATAGTTTTATGGAGTTCGCCTGACAAAAGGATTTCATATGGACGGTCGGCCGTTGATCAATTATTGAATATTGCACTTGATTGGAGGAAATCAAAATTCCTTCTTCAACGATTTCTTTCATGTGTTTCGTATCGAAGTTGGTTAAGGACAGCTCCACTGCGCAAAAGATAACAACTTAACGTCGATTCAAAATAATCATGTTAACTTGCGTCCATTTGTCACAATACGCAAGAATAAGACACATCCGCGTGCTTTGGAGCGGTGTAGAACCGAAGGTCATGCAGACGACATGCAAACTAGCAATGATGTCATATGATGAAGAGCTATAATAGCCGTTGTTTATAAAGCAGACTACAATAGTGCGTCACGACGACATGGAACATACCTATTTTTCCATTTTGTTGTATGTCAGACAGATGCCGTAACGCGTCAAGATAACGTTTATCCTTGTAATCCCACCAATGGAGTTGCAGGCAATCTAACCTGTCCACGCGCATCTTGCTCATGGAACGGTCTATGTGAGCTTCAATCTCATTGCGTTGCATGCTCCCAACACGTCGCACCATTTTGGTTAAACCTTGTATCGGATTGAGTGTGTCATCACGCTACAAAAATATTAAGGTGTATCGTGTATAAAAAATTGTTTACTAGTATTTTCCCTTTCCGAAGAGATAAACCTGATTTGGCCTACACGGCAACATAATGTGAGCGCGTTCGGTAAAGACTCCCACTCACCCAAAAACATTTCACCAAGCACGTTAAGTCAAAAATGTGTGACGGAAAAACAGTTTGCTGAGCAGTTGAGCACCCCCGGCCGTAATGAATGATGATTCCCTCTCATTAGACACCTCTCGACAAATCTGCCGCATGGTAATAACAAGTCATTCTGTGGTTAAGCACCTCGGTGATTTGAAAAGGTTTTTGAACCAATGAGAAGTGGGTAGTAATATTTCACACGAACAGGGTGAAGTATTTTGTCTTACACACAACCAATTGGTAGGAAAAACTACAGCAATCCTGCGACACACTTTTAATTGCAATGTGTGTTCGAAGCATTTCCCTTCCAATTTGACAACGAAACAAAAACCATGATTCAGGAGATTTGTATCAAAACAAAATTTTCCAAAAATTTGAAACGTTTTTGTTTGATGGAGCCCAAGTGACTACTATAGCCTACTTCGTTGTAGACTTACCGTACTTACAGTTCTTACAGAATGAAGTATACCATACTATTTAATAACTGAAATGTTTTCAATTTAAATTTATTTTTCAGTTTTATTCAAATTTGTAAAAATTTCGATCTGGGCTGTGCACTCACAGTTTTCATAAAACTTCCAAATATATCTTCAGCTGGTCCATAAATATCAGCCATGTCAAAAGTAGTTAAACCCATATCTGCATAGCGATTCATTGCTGATACTGAAATTGAAAATAGAACTTGTTGGTAAAAGCAATTATGCAAAATGTCCGAAAAATGTGCAAATTTATGACAACGTAAAACTAATTGTGTAGATCAGGGGATGGCAAACTACTGACATACGGGTCACGAAGAAATCACATATATATTTTGAGTGACCCACTTGTCTTTTTAAAAATAGCAAACTGTAAACAAATTAAAAATTTGTAACAAGACCTATTTTTTAATCTAGTGCCATACCGAATTACCTAACAGCAGCCTGACACAATTAAGGCGCTAGTAGTCTAGTACTGTAAGCATAATCGCAGCAAGCACCGCTTGTGGGTGCTAAGGTGCATATAACGTAATAAAGCTTTAGTGTTCCTAATTGTTAGGAATCGTTTTTCTGGGTACAAACAGCGACTGCATGACTCTTGGCTGTTTTAGATTAGTGTTGTCTGAAAATAATTAATTGAAATCAATACGGACATTCATGGAAGTGAAACTCTCGGCCAAATTTGTTTGAAACCATTAAAAGCTTGCGGTACGTGGCTGGAAATTTTACTTTTTCAAATCAATTTTATACAATCAAGCACAAAAAATTGTCTCAATTCAGAAATGAGTGTTGCATGTGCAAAGCTAAAAACTATGTATTACTAGCCAAGGGTATAAAACTTGCAGATAACATGCAGTAGCAAGTTCCGTTTTAATATAAACATCTATATAATTGAACGTTTAACCTACTTTTTTATTTTTTTCATTATTAAGGATTAAGGTTTATTTTGGATTTGTATCATAAAAACAAGTTTGCCATCCCTGGTGTAGGTAAAAACGATACAAGCACTATTGTAAACATTTCAAATGGGGGTATTCCATTAGCATACACAATTTTCCAACCAATACAAGAACCAATAATCTTGTATTTTAATTACGTATGATACATTAATAGGTGTCTCCATTTACTACTCTAGAAACATTACCTCTCTGCGCTGCAGTATATACATAACAAGACTGCTACATCACTATTAAAAATTAAACCATAAAGTCAAGAAATTTCTCAATTGTAATGCCATGATTCTCTTTCTACTCTCGATGGTAGAAGGTAGCTATAACTATGGCATTAGTCTGCCTTTTTGTGCATGATGCATTGATACCGTTTTTAACACAGAAATTAACAAACATCTCATTTGATGACTTTTGCAACTTATGGACTTTTGCACTGGTTTATGAGCTCAGTAGCCTACTTTACCTCACTGGTCCTGTAGTATAAATGCCTGCTTCTGAGTCATGTGATCACTATATTGAAGCAAAGTATCAAACTCATGGAAATGTCAACTGCAGAAATATGAATTTTAAACATCATCAAGCTTTCAGGCTTCAACTATAGGCCAGCCTACTAAGTCAGAATTCTGAGTAAGCTGCTTCGAAGCACAAGTAGCCCTCTTTTATAGCAAACATCAAAGTATTAAACGTGAACTGTACAAAAAGTGTTTGAAACATATCAAGTTAAGTTACCAATCCAGACTTATAATTTTGATAATAAAATACACACACTAGAGCTCGACCGATATATCGGTCAGCCGATATGTATCGGCCGATATATTGTATCGGCTATTTTTCGCCGATCAGCAAAAGCACACTCAAAACCAGCCATACATGCCTTTAGAAGAAACACAAGTTGCTAAAACATGCTTGCATAGCACGAACAATTGTTGCGAGAATATAATTTGCCGCCCATTCTAGTGCGCGTATCTAGAAAATGTTAACACTGTATCCCTTAGCTTCTATTCAAGCAGGAAAACTTTCGAGTTTTACGTTGCTTCAACAATTGATGACATTGAATCAGTGTAACAAAGATGAATTGTTCGCTAAAAATCGATGAAAGTACCGGTGTACTTCTACACTAACCACGCGCAACTTATTACGTCACAATGTCTGGCTTTGATCTCCGAGTGATATTGATAAGGCAAGATTTGTTACAAAATTAGATCATACGAGTAGGCTATCACAGCAAGATGCAGCAAAATTTGTCAAGTTTGGGTATTACAGTAAGAAAGAAAAGGCCCAGGAAAAATTAACTTTCGCTCACATGACATGCAAAAATAAACCCAAAGAAAAAAGCCTAGTGAAACTTTGCACACTAAAGAAAATAGTAGCGGTAGTGTAGAAGTTTTTCGACTCGTGCCCAGAGCATTGTGACGCAAAAATCCACATGACCTCGTTCGGTGGAAGTTAATCAGTTATGCGGCGTATTGCAGCTACACGGCGCTTTGACTCTCCAAGCGCACCTCGTTGGTCTGATGAAAGCCTTCGCTGAAATTATAAAAAGCCTTCCAAACCGTAGCCGTAGCTCTTAAATGGCGAAAAATTCAGACCGGACACGTTTGTCCGCCGTCAGCAAAAACGAATTTCGAGGCCTGGGTTGTTTTTTTTTTGTTTGGTGTTTTTTTGTGATTACTGTTTAGAATGATTTTTCCATTACAGCAACTAATGCATAAACTTTCTTGGACTGGTTTGTTGCTTAATAACTTTGTTGGTAACAATTTTTTCGTAGCTGATATATATCGGTATCGGCCTAATAATTTCATAAATATCGGTATCGGCCTGAAAAAGTGATATCGGTCGAGCTCTAACACACACTGCTTGCAAAGCCCACAATTTATTGAGTTTGTACAAAAATT
The DNA here is from genome assembly GCF_918807975.1 of Aplidium turbinatum. Classification (NCBI taxonomy): domain Eukaryota; kingdom Metazoa; phylum Chordata; class Ascidiacea; order Aplousobranchia; family Polyclinidae; genus Aplidium; species Aplidium turbinatum. Next base: position 17,854,259 of record NC_137484.1, on the reverse strand, counting down.
TGTTTGAATTTTATCAATGCGGTATGGTAGTCCTCCACCTTAACCTTCATTGTAATGCAACAACAGGAATCCTAAACTTCACTTGAACTTTGTAATCCTTTCCCTAATCCTGTCTTCACTAGTACCAAGATTAAAGTGTATGTCAGCGATGTGTACATGATTAACTGTATGCACAGTTGTACACCTCTCATATAGTTCAGTTAGAGAATTGTTTCTCAATTTTGTTTGAATGCAAATATAGAAAATTCGAACTCTTATAAGCAGATTGCAACATTGCAGGTGAGCTGGTGATACTGAACTACAAATGTTCACTGTCACTGTAGTGCAGGGCTACTCAACCGGTGGACCTCGGTCCAAATCCGGACCTTCTGAGTGATGATAGTGGACCTTGAGCTTTTGGAAGAATAACCTCATTGCCACATTTCAGGGTTTCTTTAATCAGATTTCTACTGGAGGGAAGCAATTTTTACTGTGATTATCCCATTTGCTGGGGGGCTTCCACCCCCAGACTCCCCACCACTTTCTCAAAAATTTAAGTTGAGTTACATTTTACCTAAAAAAGTGGTTTGGTACCGATAGTTTAACTTTTGTGGTTGTGTGTGAAATAACTTATTCACCGGACCGCTAAAAATATTCAATTTGTCAAACCGGACCTTTGTTAACATTAGTTAAGAGTAACCCTGCTGTAATATATCACTTTACATCCATACTGCACACTAGGGTAGGCTGAAAATACTTTTTTTTTGAAAATCACGAATGGGGGGTCCTAATGCCTGGCAAATGATCCAAAAACATCCCAAATTTTTTTTTGGGGAATTGGGGGCAAAAACCAGCCTCCAACTCCCCCATCAAGGTCATGCGGGAATCAAATTTCATGAAAATTCTGTAACTCGAGAACCGCTTGTGGTAGAAAGCTGTGCTTACACTCAAATGATGCAGAATAGTCGTAATTCTATCTGTCCTAAAACAACTTTTCTTCATAAGTAATATATTTATTGAGATATTTAGAAAAAACTGGTATTCCATGTTCTTATGTACATTCGCATGTGCTTATCACATCAGCCTTTCTAGATTTTCGCTTTTAAAACTGCTGACATGCAAACTTTAGCAGTCAGCATTTGTCACCAAAGCATCTCTTTTGATGAGTTGTGTGCAATAGACAATTACTGTAGACGTGGAATTAGACCAATGAACGTCTTAAGAGCGTTCATTAAAAACGAATACAAAACGATATACTAGCAAAATCTAAATATAAAATCGTCTCCACTCCTGCACACATAAAAGGCAATTCAGTTGCAAAGTTATCATAGCAGCGTACAGCCGTACACTGTACAGTATAATGTTCTCCAGTGTATGATATAACTGAAATGTTATTTAGCAATGCATGAAAATTGCTCTTGCACTTGCTGCACGGATTTTAAGACTTTACATTTCCAAAGAAAAACCATCAAAAAACCTTGCTCTTTTAGCAGAATTTTGTGTTAAAATATTCTTTCCTTCCTGGTTTGAGATAAAACGAAGAAAACCGTATCTGAAGAAGCAAAGAATTTCCATGCATTGCCAAAGCGAATTACAAAGTTTCCTTAGTCCAAAAATAAGAGAAACAGCAATAGCGTCTCTTGAGCGCAATGCCTATTTTGCTCACCCAGAAAATATTCTATTGGCCATGTTTGGTGATAGTGATTACCAGGTTCGCTGTTTAGCAGTAAACAAAATTATGGCTATCCGCGGTGAGCTGCAGGCAAGTGCTTATGCTGAAATCCCAGCAGAAAGTTATGAAGGAGGATATTGGCCAGAAGATGAACCAGATAAAGACGTATCTTCTGAAACCCTTCGCTGTTTTAGAGTCCCAAAAATTAATGTAAAGGCCAAAGTTTACTACAAACTTGTGGACATGAACATGGACGGTGTTACTGAACCACCAGCAATTAGGAAGAAGTCCTCTGCCGAAGTAAATGACATTCGTACCAACCCTCTCAAGCTGCTACATCCATGCCACAATCAAGCAGTTGAGCGTCACATTAAGCTTGTCAGTGAAGCTGCAACAGCAGTTGCAACATTTGAGCGACGTGATGGGCTTATACAGCAAAAAATTAGATCAAGAAAGATGATGAAAAAATTTGACAATAAGTCTCATTTTGCCACAGATTAGGCAAAGTAATAACTGCAGTGTCACTTTTCTGTGGGCTGCATCCTGCATTATTTCACTGTTTTTTGTTTTTCACTGCAACTTTATATTACTCAAAACAAGATGCCAGTAGTATTTTGATTGTGAAACGTCTTAGGGAAGGTTCAAATATTACATAACGCTGTTTTTCTGAATTTTTGACCCCCACCCTCCCTCATGTGATGCCAACGTAACGTTTTGTCAAGCCAGTTAGAATACAGGTAGGCTACAACATTTCAGTCATACACTGCAGAACATTATACTGTACAGTGTACACTGATATGATAACTTTGCAACTGAATGGCCTTTCATGTGTGCAGGAGTGGAGACGATTTTATATTTAGATTTTGCTAGTATATCGTTTTGTATTCGTTTTTAATGAACGCTCTTAAGACGTTCATTGGTCTAATTCCACGTCTACAGTAATTGTCTATTGCACACAACTCATCAAAAGAGATGCTTTGGTGACAAATGCTGACTGCTGAAGTTTGCATGTCAGCAGTTTTAAAAGCGAAAATCTAGAAAGGCTGATGTGATAAGCACATGCGAATGTATGTACATAAGAACATGGAATACCAGTTTTTTCTAAATATCTCAATAAATATATTACTTATGAAGAAAAGTTGTTTTAGGACAGATAGAATTATGACTATTCTGCATCATTTGAGTGTAAGAACAGCTTTCTACCTCAAGCGGTTCTCGAGTTGCAGAATTTTCATGAAATTTGATTCCCGCATGACCTTGATGGGGGAGTTGGAGGCTGGTTTTTGCCCCCAACTCCCCAAAAAATCTTTTGGGATGTTTTTGGTTCATTTGCCAGCCATAAGGACCCTTCCATTCGTAATTTAAAAAAAAAAGTTTTTTCAGCCCACCCTGCTGCACACCCTCATTGTGTCTGACTCAAAACAAGGGTCAATTTGCTTCATAAGGGTTAGGACTCCTCTTTGTCATGAGTTACCAAGGGGGGGTAACCTAATTCGTATCATGAACAATTCGTACCGTCAGTTCGTACCTTGAAAAGATAGAGAAAAAAAATTAAAAAAGCCGAAGTCGCTGATTGCAGTTTCCGCAAACATTTAAAAAGGGTTAGGGTATCGGTTGACGGTGTCTGCAAACAAACAAACTGAAAAGATCAAGAGAAAAAAATAGAACATTGCTGATCGCAGTTTCCGTTTTTCCGCAAACATTTTAAAGTTTCCGGTAATGATCCTAAAAGTTTGCCGAAGTCGCTGATTGCAGTTTCCGCAAAAATTTAAAAAAGGTTAGGGTTGATCGGAGTTTCCGCAAACATTTTGAAAGGGTTAGGGTGTTTCCGCAAACAAACAAACTGAAAAAATCGAGAAAAAAAATAGAACAAAGCCGAAGTCGCTGATTGCAGTTTCCGTTTTTCCGCACTTTCTGCAAACATTTTAAAATTTCTGGTAATGATCCTAAGAGTTTTCCGAAGTCGCTGATCGCAGTTTCCGCAAACATTTTAAAATTTCTGGTAATGATCATAAGAGTTTTTGTTTGTTTGCGGAAAATTTTAAAATGTTTGCGGAAACTGCAATCAGCGACTTCGGCTTTTTTTAATTTTTTCTCTCAATCTTTTTAAGGTACGAACTGATGGTACGAATTGTTCATGGTACGAATTAGGTTGCATCCGGAGGGGGGGGGGAACTTGTATACCAGCTCCAACTGTGCTTGAAATCAAAAGCATGTACAAATATTTAATTATACCATATATCAATAGGCCTAGTCATACAATGGAGTTAATCTTTAACATGAATTTTTAATAATATCAGTAAAAAACATCATACTTGCTCTATTCGCATCAATGTTTCCATGAGCACCAGAAACTTGCCACATTCCATTTATAATTTTGCACACTTCTAACCCATTCCGTAACCGTGTAGTTGGCATTACTGGTATCAATGCCATGGTAATTTACAAGCAACAACTACTATACTTTGCAAAAATTAATGGTTGCTTCTATAAGCCATAGAATATATTTCAAGTAAATATTAAGCTGTAGCTGTAAGTAAATATTAATCTAGAAAATGAGAAAACAAATCTTTTCAAAACAGTTTAAGGATAGTACAATTACTTTACATATCAGTACTGCAAATAGCTTATAAAATGTAGGCTACAGCAGGGCTTTGCAAACTGGGGGTCGCGACCCTGCAAGGGGTCGCGTAATGAACTTCAGGGGTTGCAGAGAGTACGTAGGCTATATTATACTGATTTTACATAAAGTACTGCATATTATACTATGGTACTTTTCAGACGTTTATTTCAAAGCGCAGTTGTTGCAACAAATGCAACTATTCAAAACATTTCTTAACTGAGCTGTAGACTCTGAGTAAATAGGTTTAGCCCTGGTAGTGGGCTAGCAAGAGGACTGCATGCCAGTAATCCAGTATAAGTTACATTGAAAAAGTAAAACTAATCAAACCAATGGATAGCTAGTTAAAAAAATTGAACTATAATTTTGCCAATTTTATCACGGAAAGACTGTGTTGGTATGTGTACTGAAGCAGCTGCTGCAATGACAGGACATAGGCCTACAACTGGGTTTCATGCTGCAAGTGTGATTTGCGGGTGGTACACATATTGCATTTACACCCTGTAGGCTATGATTCATTGCGAGACCCTAATAGCTAAAAAAATATCTCCTCATCGAAATGCTGTTGTTCAAGATGCTGTGAAATTATTAACTTTATTAAAAGTCATGCACTCAATACCCATATTTACAAGTTTATATGATGAAATGTAATTAGAGTCAGGGTTGGAAGTCGTTAGTCAAAATGCAATGACTATTTCGCTAGTGTTCGAAAAAGCAATGACTTTCCGCTATCGATACTTAAAAAAGCAATCAATAGCAATTACTAAAAATTGACTGGCCAAAAATCAAGCCCAAAAACAAGCAATCTGCATCCGCAAACTAAAAAAAATACGAAAACTCTAAAAAAACAGAACTGTGTTGCCGCAAAATTTTTCTTAATCCTTTAAAGTTCGAAAACCGGAAGGGAACTAAGTCGAATAGTAATTCAAAAACTAAATCTCGTAAATTTGTTTTGACGACGAAGTAAGTGAACAACAAAAAATAATTCAGCAGTTCTCCTAAAAATCAATTAGTGAAAAACGAATAATGATTTCGTTGCTTACATAAAAAAGCAGTAAATAACGCGCATTCGATATTTATTTTTAAAAGGAATGGGTATAAGCATTCGATATTAAGAAAGCAACGAATAACGCTATCGAATAGTGACAACTAGTCGTTACTTCCAACCCTGATTAGAGTTCAGAGTTTAAATCTTTTTTACTGCACTGCGAAATAAGGGGGCTCACAAAACCAACGCTTTAAAAAGGTTACAATTACAACGTTGAAACATGAAATGTATTTTTTCCAACAGAATAAAAATTAAACTTAGTCTATTTATTATTATTATTTATTTGCGTCAAACAAAGTTGTCCATATCCAAAACAAAAACAACGAAATAATACACAAACTGAAAATGCACAAAGATCACAGAGAGCCACCTTGGATGCCGTCGGTTTAAAAGCTCACTAAATGGGCTACCTACTGTTACAAATTTATATACAATGAGCGTTGGAAGAATTGAAAGTATTCAGAGCGATAAAAACAATCAGATGACATCAGGTCTGATATAAAGCGATTGGAGGAGTGAATGCAACGGTTGATAAACGAAAACATGTTTTTTCTCAATAAAGCATCAAACGTTGTTATATTATACATTACTTGATATTCACGGGCACTGACATAACGAGGCAAGTTGTGCAATATTCTAAAAGAATCATTGTAAGCAACACGTAATCGTTTTATACTAGAAGATCTAAACTTGTTCCACAACTGGGATGCGTAAAAGGACATACAATAAGAGCAATATACAATGTTTTTTACAGAGGGTGAGCATTTAGCGAAATGAGATTTTGCATTGTTTGCAGCACAGTACTGAGAGCGTACCTGCCTTGAAATATCATTTTCATCTGAGAGAGAACTCTCAATAAATACACCCAGGTATTTTACAGAGTCTGTGTTTAAAATTAGGCTATAGCCTACTATTTTTGAGATTTGTTTGAAAAAACGAAAGAACTTATAATTTATCCATCTAAAGAAAAACGTCAATGTTTTTAGCCTACATTGAAATCCAAAATTGAAAAGTTTGTCAAAAAATTAAACATCTGGAAAGAAGAGATTGAAAATGACTGAAAATTTTTTGAGTAACAATGATGTGGAACCAAATGTTATTAAGCCTGTTGTTATCGACCATTTGTCAAATCTGTTGAAACAGTTTTAAAAGTAGCCTATTTTCTTCCAGAATTAGACAATGCCAAATTAGTCTAAAACCCAATTACAATACAAAAACAAAGTAGGCCCACCACCTCTTTCCCAAATCTCAGGAATAACTTCCTGATCTATTTTCTAACTTTAAGTTGCGGCTTGAATTTTCAGGAAAAAAACTTTGCATTTTTGGCTCGTTATAGAGCGAAATATCTATAATTATCTCATTCAGCAGTAATCACACTCCTGCCGACTGCCGTTTATCTCCATGTATCTGTGCGAGTCAAGGTTTTCAAAGTTGACGGCAATCGCAAGAAAATACCGTTCCAGACCAGTAACAAACGTTGAGCAACAGCTGGAAGTGCTTTGTAGCAGAAAGCAGTCGCACCCATCACGCTGAATAAATGTGTTTTGTTTTCAGTAGGCTACGTGTGAAGTAGCACGTTTCAATGAATGCAAAACTGTAAAAGGCTTTAAATTAAAAATGAACAAGCTAAATCTTTCTTAAAATGATCCTATCTAAGTATTACATGCACCAAACATGCTAATATTATTTTTTTTTGCCCAGAAATGATAGGCCAATGTGTGTAGATTCATTAGCAAAATAGTAAGGTTGTAAGTACTCCTACTGGCCTTCTGGTTCTTGTGTTTTTTGTCCACAGAAGTTCTACAGAGTCTTCAGAAGTTTCTCCATCCTCTTCGACCAATCGCCATCTTTCGGTGAAGCGGTGGCCATGTGCTCCAACCAGTTGTTTTTTATATCAATATCTTGGACTGGATCGTCATGCTATTGTCTGATTATTTATCTATTTTTCTAACATGCCAAATTGGATTTCTTTATCACTTTTGTTATGGTTTAACGTGTAAAACATATACACGATAACCCAAATTTATCATATTACTGTGACATGCCACTACTACTTCCCAGCTAGCGATGCCTGTCGTTTTTGCATTAATTCAACGTTTGCTAACGTTGGATCAGTGTGGAAGTGACGAGTTTAGCTGACTGGGTTTTAAAATTATCGCTTTATCAACGCAACTTTTATCAAAGCACGCTTGATATCTTCAAGACATAACTTCCCTGGGCATAATTGAATTTCCGAAAGATGATGATGTTGTTTTTGCTAGTTTGTTTTAGTTGTTTTCGTCATTGTTTTCAGTGTTGTCAAGTTATAGCCTATCTACTGTATTTTGTGAGTCGTGCAAGGCCTATGGTGCGTTGCGCTTGAAATGGCTTTGCCCGTGGTAGGATTTCTTTGTGGGGTTTTCTTTGCCTGCCTTGCTCTTCTTGCTATGAGCTAAACGCATCAAGACGTGTTCCCCTTAAGACCATCAGCACTCTTGATAACGCACCATGGCCGATCTTCATAGCAACTGTCCATACAAATCTTAAATATATCAGCTAAAGCTATGTGGGCTAATAAAGCTATAGCCTAAATTTATTTTTTTTTTTTTTTGTTTATTAACATTTTCTTTTTTTTTTATTTTCTTATATCTTAAATTTTTCTGAAGGTGTTGCGACCGTGCCAAATTTTTTTTTTCAACTCAATAACTTACTTCGGTCACAAGCACGTTTTTAACGTTCGCGTTTTGTCGCTTCTACCTTTTTCTCGACCTTTGCTATGTTGACGTGTATTGTTTTGATATGATGGTCAGAAATAAAAAACAACTGAACTGAACTGAACTGAAATTAAATATAAACGGCATTTGTTGTTGTCTAAATTGGTTCAATTTTGTGGGAAAGACCCGAAGCTGGCAACTTTGCATACAAATACATAACGCGTACGAACGTCACTGCGTTAAGTCATGTACAGTGCTGTATTCGAGGGTATACGGCGGTATACGCAGTATACCCTATACGCATGCAGTAGGCTATACCCTCTGCTTTTTCGAGCAACTATAGTAGCCTATACCTTCTGGTTTTCCCAAGCGAGTGCGTAACTGCCTGTGCTATCCTTACTGATTCCTAATGTATGATGTTCTGCAAGAATTATCCATGTTATCCATTAAACTTCAGTCTCGAAGTACAACTTTACCTAGAGCCGAACTTTTAATAAAATGGACAATACGAATTATTGAGAGTTTCAAGGAAAATCCGGGAGAAAAAACACAGTTGGCTTTAGCAGCGAAGGATAATTTAATGTTCAGAAATATTAATCTGATACAAAATTCTAAAATAGTGCCAATTAACGCAAATCAATTCATTCAGAGCATTGTTAGCAGAATGCAAATGAGACTTTGCACTAATACCGACACTGACAATGCTCAGCTACTGGTTGATATTGCTAACTTGCAACCAGAAAAAATGATAGAAGGAAATTTGCGTCATGGAGAAGCAGAGGTGAGAAGAATTTGTAAACACTTTGACATTGATGAAGTACAGTCAATCCAAGGATTAAGAGACTTTAGTGAAAAAGTTGAAATTGTGCCCAATAATCTGAAGTCTCTCTTTAGCCTACAGCTATTTCAACTTTACCTTGTTCAACAGCAGAAAGTGAACGTGGTTTCAGTTTAATGAAAAATATTATCACAGGTTTAAGAGCATCTTGCTCATTGATAATGTGAGCTGCTGTTTGATGCTTATTGCAATGGACCACCCGTGGCTCAATTTACCACTACAAATATGTAAGATCCTGGCTACTTGCAGATTCCTCTCGGCAGGCTGTATTCATAGAAAAATAAACAATTTGGTATCTCTAGTCCAATTTTGATGTTTATAATTCATGTTATGGTAGAATAAAGATTAGTATTTTGCAAGTTGTGTATTATTTATCATTATGGCAAATCTGACAGTATACCCTGTGCTTTTTTTACGAATACAGCACTGGTCATGTATATTGTGTAAATGGGTAGGCTAATGTGTATGGCTGCTTGAATTTTGTAACTTTGTAGGCTACAATTGATGGCCTTGTAAATTTACTGAAACTCAACTTCATTTCGCCAACAAACTTTCACTGCAAATTGACTCCGACGTTTGAGATGTTGCTATCGCAACAAATTTTAAACTGCTTTGTGATTTCCTACCTGTTTCAGTTACAAAAAAGGTATAGGCCCAACTAGTGGCGTACGCAGGATTTTCTCAAGGGGGGGGGGGGGGCATTGACAATGGCGTAGCCAGGAATTTTGAAAGAGGGGGGTTTTTGACGACCGGCGGACGAAGCCCGACGGCGTTTTCGCCTGAGACGACACCCAGCGGCGGGGGGTCTGGGGGGCCTCCCCCAGAAAATTTTGAAAAATTACTTTGAATTTGGTGCATTCTGAGAGCATTTTCAACAAAAATGTGGGTATGAATATTCCTGTAAAATGATGCTGTCAGGTGGCATAGCAAAAGGATAAGATCATGTTTTCTTCGGCATTTTTCGGAAATAAAGCTAAGTCTCTATGTTTTCTCGTTGCTATCTAATTCCTGGCTGAGATGTTTGAATGTTTGGTATTGGCAAAACTTGCTCTTTTAATGCAGTTTTGTTTATAATTAGGCAAGTTTTTTTTTAGACTGAAAGCATCATTCCCAAGCATAAGGAGACTGAAAGCATCATTCTCAATATCGTGACGTCACACGCGTATCAAAGGGGGGTTGTAACCCCCAAACCCCCCTGGCTACGCCACTGGCCTTTGATATCCCAGACGTCTTCATGATATCCCAGTATGGTTTTAGTTTAGACTTTATCCACTTCTTTCTCACTATAATAGGCTTACAGAACACTATGCTACATTGGCATACCTGGGGTAGGGTAAGTGGATTGGGCCATGTATTTTGTATTGGCTTAGTCTATAGGCAAACATGGTTAATTGCTTTGACAGTGCAATCCAAAACATATTAAATGCCTTAATCTCGTTAACTATTAAAACATTTTTAAGGGGGGGGGGGGAGGCCATGGCCCAATGGCCCCCCTCAGCGTACGCTAGTAGGCCTAACGTTCGCGTTTTGCCGCTTCTACTTTTTTCTAAACCTCTGCTGTGTTTGATACTATATTGTTTTTGGCTGTGATGGTCAGACATAAACACCAGTTGAACTGAGTCGAAAGTGGTCTCTGAAATGAAAAACAGGCCTTTGAAAGGTCAGTAATAAAAGATAAGTAGGCTAGCCTATCATCCTTAGCATCAGGAGATAACCTAGTATTTAGTAGCCTATAGTCACCAGAAGAACGCAAGTCACTTTATTTAACAGGCCTATTGTTGTTTTGAGGCATTTTTTCGCCATCTTAGCGTCTCTGAAAAAAAGGTCTTTACCCAGGCTCAACTGAGCTTTCTGAGCCGTCTGATTAGGCTACTCAGTTGCAAGTTTTATTTCAGATCATCAAAGCGAATAATCTCCTACGTGCCATAACATACTGTATGTGGAAGCAACAAAAAGCAATCGTTAAATTAAGCGTGCTCGAAACCAAAATGACTTACCAAATACAAGGGCACGGTCGCATCACTTTGCTTGTTTCAGCTTCCTTTTCAGAACCTAAAAATTCCTCAATTCAAAATTTTTGCTTTCGACGACCTTGAATTTTTCATCGTAATCCGTCCTTAAGTTTTGTTGCACCAACTTCAACGTGATCTCGAAAATTTTTTTTATTCATCTCGTATTTTCTGCCTGATCTCTAAACAAATACCGCTTTTATTCTCAGGGGGAGAGTTCATCTGTATATCTGGGGCTTTTGGAGGTGCAATTTTAGGACTATCTTGTTGAGGAGGTGGTCATCCTTTGCCATAGCTTGTAAAACCAGTCTATGTACGTGATTTTTCCAACGCAGTCTAGCTGAGACAATGCCTGATAGTACCGGCAGAAAGTCAGTGCTGGGAGTTGGAAGCATGCAACCTGTAATTATTCTCATGGATGGTTAAGTGCAGTGCCAATTTTGCTAGTGTGGACGCTGCTGCACCAAGCAGGGGAAACACATTCGGAGGTGCTGTAAACAAGTGCAAGAGCATGATAATCATGCTCTTCGCAAGCATGTGATTTTTAATGAAAAAACATCTAACTTAATCAAACTTTTCTTCAAGCACAAGATTTAAAAAAAACACAATAAAACCATAATAGGGTAGCCTACTGTATCTTTGGAAGTTGAGATCAGCAGGTCTATGGTGCATTAATCCTGGAAGTTTTTTTTAAATCCTTTTTATTGCATAAGAAACTAGTTATTCTGGTTTATTGCAAGATCAATAATTAATCAGTAGAAAAAGAAAAATTTCCATTAACAAAAAACGTGAAAACTGTTCCAAACAACAATGCTCAGTTTCGATTTTGAACTCGAAACAAAATGTATTATACATTAAATTAAATTTTTGTCCAATTCTATTAAAGTTCAAAATTCTACAAATATATTTCCAGGTATTTTGTGTTGCTTGGACGTAGAAATTTTTGTTTGGGTTTTGTTTCGTTTGAAATCAAATTTGTTGTGAGGGGTTTCATTTAAAACAAAAATATACTTTAGGTTTAATCAAGAAAGATAACAACTTAAATACCGTATAAAAACTGATTTGTATTTTATGTTCAAAATACAAACTACCCTTTTTCACGTAGAATATTAGGTAATTTTCTTAGACGAAGGGTGACTTTTCGACTTAAATCGATCAGCCTTGAACCAGAAACTGCTGCCTAATTAGTTCGTCGACAAATGATTTTGTCTTTCGACGGTCATTGTTGTGTTGTTGCACGCACAACGCTTTGAATAGCCGCCATATTTATTTAACATTTGAGTGTAAAAGCGGATTTCAGTTAAATGAAGATAAATGGACCATTGCATTAAATTGTTTGCTCAAACCAGTAGATCGTAAGTTCATGACCCTGCCTGGTCACAGACCGTGGTTGTTGCTCAACCAAAAAACTAAATTTAGTCTGGTTAAATATTTAACTTTTGAGGTTTTTCTCTTAAGCAAAAAGTTGTTGTCTGACAAAACATTGCACGACAATATATTGTCAAATTGAATCATTTATATGGCTGATTTTAAAACTTGTAAGAACAAAGTAATTTATATCAAATACTGTTTTATCATAGGTAAAATTTTGTACAGCACATACATATTTACTTAGCCGTAAGGTGGCAGTAAAACCTTTAATTGCCAACCAAGCAGGAAATATGGTCCTGTCAATCTGGGACGGACAAGTAGAATGGTGGCCATAGCTGTAACAAATTGAGGTGCAGAGGGTTAATCTCACTGTCGCACCCCGCTACAAAAAACGTCTTAAATTTGAGAAAAAATGTTTAGTTATTTAAGCAAATTGTAAATTGCTCCCTTTTTAAAAGCATATTTTGCAAAGACAAAACTTGGGCACCCCAAAAACTTTTTTTCCTACGGTTATGATAATTGATTCATAGTTCATTCTTGAGAAGAAAAAAATAGGAGCAAAATGGCTAAAAAACCTGTTTAATTTGATCAAAAAAACAAAGTAGGCTATCGTAGAATTAAGTTTATTTTCTGTAGTTTGACTTCATTTGTCAATCAAACAAAAAAAAAAAATTTTGTAAAAATTTAATTTATGTTTCGTTTTGACAAAAAGAAAAACGTTTTGAAAAACCTCATTACATAGAGCTTCGAAAGCATGGAACTTTTATTGACAGTGTTGACAAAGGGTTAGACCACGTTTGGCTAACATTCCTTTTCTCCTTTTTGCCTAACCTTTACTCCACCACTGGCTTTGTACATACCGGTGTCTTGGGAAAAAGAGAAAATGAATGATTTCTTGCAATTGTTGGTTTCATGATTTGAAAATTTGACTATTTTGTGGATTGAGTTGCACAAGGTAGATCTGCGTAAATTTGTGTGAAACTAGTCATGCGGAAGGCACAAACACAAGCTAATTCACCATGATAAAGCACAACATATTTGTATGTCAATTTGTTTCTTTATAACTTACCGCACATGTTTGTAGGCAGAAGACTTATGTTTCATTCACTCAGCTGTCAGTTTAGCAAAAGCAATTTTTTCACGACTGTTGATCAAAGTTCCAAAAGTATTTTTGGGTACTTATTGCTAGCAATAAACATATACCTTTACTACGCAAACAGTCGTTAATATGGATGAAAAGTTATTTGTGATCATGGACCGGACTATTATTGTTAATTGATAAAAGGTTGGTTTCTTGTTAACTTTTGAAGGACTTGCTCTTCTTCGAGATGAGTTCAACTTGCCTTTACTGCACTGACCATCAACACTCTTGGTAACGCACCAAAGCGACCAACATAGCCACCCTGCCAGCAAATGTTGCCATTTTTACATTATTTTAACGATTAACGCTAGTCGTTGAAATGGTGTAAAAATAGCAACTTTTGCTGGTTGGGCATAGTCTACCTCGTTTCATATATGTTTTTTAAAACATGTTTGTTTTTGCTTATCCACTGTACTTTTGAATTTCTAAATGTGTTGCGGCCGTGCCTTTTTACTTGGCATGCCATTTTGGTTTTGAGCATATTTTAACGTTGGCATTTAATCACTTTTACTTTTTAAAGGCCCCTGCAAGATTGCAACATTATTACAAGCATTATTATTGGTTTGAAGGTTAAAAACAAAAAAGACTAAACTAAACGGACTTAGCGTTACTGCACAGTAGCAAAAATACGCGAACAGCATGTTGTACGTCGCACACAATTGTTTGAGTATGTCACTAATCCAGCCGTCAAAGTCATTTTATTTTGTTTCAAGTTCGACTGCACCATTCTACTTTATACTTTACTTTATACATTTTACTAATATTTTATTTCTTGTGGCAGCCCAGAGTTTTTGACGTATTGTTACTTAAATCTTAAACACGAAATGTTGTTACACTTGAAAGCAAGGACAAAAAGGTGTTGAAACTTTAATGATGAAAAAAGGATACCCTTAGCCTATATCATCATATAATTAAACAAACTTGAATACATTTTTGTGCATGTAGGTTGTAGAAAAAATTTTCTACTTAATGATCACACTCCAATTGATTCTGGTGTCATGTCCACATGCATGTGAACATGCAGTAGGCATTGAAATCATGAAACCGGTGCACACTGTTCTGGTACCGCAATAAGGGGAGCTTATCAACAACGCCATCTTAAATTGGAATGGCTTTCATGTCATTTCATGGCTTTCTTTATTGTTTTATCAATTAAAAGAGAGTAGGCCTATATCATCGGTTACTAAAAATTCAACTTGATGCCGTTGATGCCAAATATTAAGTAGGCCTACCAAACGATCAGGGCTGTGAAGAGAATAATTTTGGCCGGTACCAATGAGATGCTCGGGTCCTAAATGAAGACCCTTCCAATAAAAACGCACTATATACAAATAATATTTGCTGGTTTCTTAAAGTTTCCGAGCCCCTTTAGAAATGTTACGGGTCCACAAAATTATCCCGGTCCGAGTCCAAAAGTGACCCTTGGACCTTTCTGTCAACGCTACTGAAAATGATAACGTACTTTTTCAACTCTTCGCCTATTAGAAGTAGATTGAACTACTGTGGTGTTGTAATATACACATAGACTACAACTTTGTATAAAAACGCAGATCATTGTTATTATTTGTGCCATTATGTTACCAAACAACTTCAGTTGATGCATTTCAAAACAAAGGCAATTTTTAGACAAATGCTGTAGCGAGTTTCTAAAATTGACCAAAAAAGTTGTTCAACATTGCGTGAAATATCGCAACAAAGCAACGAAACCTCATGTTTAAAAAACTGATTATTGCCAACCTGCTGTACTGCATGATACAAGATTTCCTATTGAAATGTGACCTTCATGCAGCGATCGTAAAGAAATGAATTTGAAATTTTTCTTTGATAATTTTTTGAAATGTCAGCTGGCAGTTGTTGTAAAGACAAAAATTTATTTTACTAAGGATTTTATCAGCTCTTAGTCGATTTCACAGTGACAACGGTTGCAGACCACACATGCTGTTAAATTGAAAATCTAAACAATATGTCCGTCATTTCATGATATAGGTTATCTGATCAACTGTCTCAAGCTCTGAGAGAATGATAAGTGGTTTTAAGTTGAAAAATTTATTTAGTTTTATATTTTGCTTCGGAATATCCAACATTAGGCTATTCTATTCATAATTAGGGCATGTTTGTGCCCTGCCACTCTTCAGTACATACGCAGTCAAAACCAAATTAAACTCAGATGAAAATGTTTTTTGCATTTTTCGATTTGTACTCGTTAGGGTACTAAGCTTTTTCTCGACCTTTGCTATGTTGACGTGTATTGTTTTGATATGATGGTCAGAAATAAAAACAACTGAACTGAAACTGAACTATGCAGCTTAAACACAACTCACTACCGGTAATGAGTTGTCAAAATTTTGTTATTTGCAGAAAAATTTGGGTCCCACCAGTGACTTTTTAAAAGTGGTAGTGAATCTTATTAATCAAACGGGTGGTTGAGTTCGCAAGGGCAAACAGGGATTCATCTTAAAATTGTAGTGATATTCAAATTTACTCAAATTTGCTCTGCTTATCTTTTTTGCCTGACATCGAGTAGCCTAGGCCTACTTTTTGTAACTTAGTATTAGGCCTAATAGCATTTATTATTGGCAAGTTATATATTCTTCATCTTGTATTCTCAGGCTTACTTCACATCGTATTTTGAGTGGTACTCTACCAGTAAACGTTAAATAGCTGTTTGTTTGGTCATACTCAACTTGATTGGTTCCAAATAGCATTTATACAACTCAGAAATGTGCCTGGGATTACTTCCAGTTTGGGTCTATATGATAAACCAAACGACGTTAAATCTATGGTCACTCGAAACTGCCAAAAATATAATTTTGCTGTATCTCAAAAACTAGAACCAATTCGAAAAAAGCAAGTGCATTTTCGGAATCAGGGGCTCCAAAATACTCCAAAATGACTCTCACATGTTGTGCCTTAAAAAAACAAAAACATTTTGGCCTGTGTAGTTTCATCAACAAGTTTGAGGATGATTTTAAAGATGCAACAATGATTGAACTGTTTTAAATAGTGGAGGCTTATCTGAATTGCAACTGTAAGAAAATTTATTTCTAAACTTATATTTCCGGAGAGCAAAGTAGTCTGTTTCTATGAAGGGCAGTTCTTTGATTTTTCAGCCTTTCACAAATGGACACAGTCGTTGAAGAATTATCTGATCTACGATCAGATTCCGATTGACGCCGGAAAATTGCGTTTAAATTTTAGCCATATGCTAACTTTTGGATGAATATTCGTCAATATCAAAATATAAAAAGCTTTCTTGGGGAGTCACATCTTAATTGCTACTGATTCAATTACTCTCAACACAGTTTTGCAAAAGCGGATATTCTTTTAATAAAAAGTAAAATAAAAACCAACAAACCAATAATCTCAGACAATCCACATTTTGCGCGAGGTTTACTTGGAACAGACCTGGCTGCTTACTGGAGTTCACTATACAGTGATTGAAGATTTGCATCAGCAAAAAGGTCATTAGTTTGTAGTAGCCTAAAACTGTAAAATAAACTTCTTCATCACTTGAACACTGAATCGAAGGTGAATCACAGTGTGTGTGTATGTGTGTGTGTATGTGTGTATGTGTGTGTGTGTGTGTGTGTGTGTGTGTGTGTGTGTGTGTGTGTGTGTGTGTGTGTGTGTTTGTGTGTGTGTGTCTGCGGCTACATGAAGATTGATGCTTTTGTGCCTGATCTTTGACACAGTCGTTAGAACTCATAATCTTCCAAATCTTTGCTTTTGGCTTTCGTGTGAAATCATTGCTTTAGATTGTATGTGATCCACTTATTCAGACTATAATTTTAACACACTTGTTCTCTTAAAAATTACTGTTTTGCATCAAGATTTACAGCGTTATCATATCACATTTGTGAATCGAACAAACGATGGTAATTATTACTCAATTACAAGGGTGGATGGAACAGCAGTAGCTTATCGATTCTGGAAGGTGTACGAGAGAAAACAGTTGAAGTGCACTACATTGTTGGGATTATTTTTCCACTATTTCACGTCTTTACATGGTTGACAAACCCTTGACAAAGAAAAGCAACTTCCAGAGCTTATCTACAATCTCCTGCAGAAAGAAGGGGTTCTTAAATGTTCTTGCATGTTAAGTTTATTATCCATTTCCGTTTCACTATTATCACTGTTGACTAAATATTAAATTTTGTTGTTACAAAATTTAAACCAAATTTTTCCAAACACTAAAAATTAGGAACTGCCTTTCTTGGTCAAAACATATTTTCGATGTTTAAGATTTAGATTTTGCGGTAGATAAGAACTTTACATGGTCTAAAATGTTTCCCACCCTGCTCCCCTGACACCTGTCAATAAACACTTTATCAAGAAGAAAATGTGTGCTGGAAAAAAAAATTGCTTTAAAGTGGTGTAGCCTACTGGTGCTGTAAATCTCTGGCTAAATCACATTCAGTTGATATTGAGTTTCAAACACGGAGATGCGATGCAAACAATATTATGAGGCTTTTGGTTACTTGATTGCGTTTAACTGTAAATAGTCTGTATGTTTTTAGGTGCTAAGTGCAAAGCTGCATGATCAAGCTTGCAACTTGTTTTACAAAAATTTATTTTTTCTGATACGCTCCAAAGCTCATAATATAGCCAGTGACATTCGAATGAAGAATAGCAACTTATATTTAGCTTGATAAAAAATGTTCAAAACTGTTTAAATGTAAATCAAAATTTTCTAAAGTTTTGCTTTGCCTAATAGACCGAGAGCCTACGACAGAAGATTTCACCCCATAAGGTACAAAAGGTTTGACCCCTTGAAGTTACTGGGGTCAACCATGTCACTCACAAAAAGTATGGAAGATTGACCGCACCGGGTGGATCTGGACCCTAGAGCCCCCTAAAAAGCCCAAAAAGGGGGTTAATTTCACCCCATAAGGTACATAGACCAAACTTGGTCTATGTACCATAAAATCTTGGTCTATGTACCTTGGTCTATGTACCATATGTACCAATAAATCATATTCAGTCAATCGAAAAAAGGCAACAGGACATGACAATACATGGCTTTGTAACACCAAAAACAGAAAGTACATAAGAAGCATATAGGCTACAGTAGCCAGAAAATTGATCCAAGATCTTGATACGACCACTAAATGTGGACTTAATCGAACAACTGACTATCCAAATCAAAACGTTTCGAAATGAATCATTTGGAACGTTAATTCAGGCAGTAATGAACATTTTCCAGCTGCTACAATAAATAACCCAATAAACCAAATGTAGTAAATTTTTGTTTAATGCCATTTGCTTCATGTCTCCAATCAGTTATTGTAACTGTTCATTTATAAACAGAGATTGTTTGTGTAAATGTAAACGGTCGTTTCTTCATTCTTCATTGTCACTGCTGTCGCTTTTTCATTTTTTTCGTCTTATTCTTCAGATTCATACAATTCTCCTGTTATGTACAGAGAAATAAAGACTGTACAAAACATTTGCTATTATGCACTACAGATATGCGTAACATACAATAGTAATTTTATTATCTTTTACAGACGTCTATTTTTCTTCGAATAATGCAACATTGCAACTTACTATTAACTGGAAAAAGTTCAACATTTATTTGTTATTTAGTGCACCCAGGCATTTTTCTCAAGATTGCAGAAACTATTGGTTATAGGTTCCTAAAACGAAACTTTACAGCCAGTTATTGGCTAATGTTTACAGTAAGAAAGTAAATGATGGATAGACCAGGAGAAAGTTTTATATTTATAAAGGGTAACCCAAGCGACATCCAATGCTGTTTACCTTCTTCTTGACTTTCCTGGATGAGATCAGATTCCACGCAGAGACATCTAAAGATGCTTTATACCTTTACCTTCAAACCACACCACTTTATAACAACCTCCTTCTTCTTTCCAGCCATACTCTAGCAGCGACGTTGCTGCTTGTTCACTTCTAGTTGAAGATAACCACCATCTTGTGATGAGATGTGTGCGCCTTGTCTTCTGGAGAAGTACTCGTAAACAAAGTGGTAGAGTACTATTATCTACAGTAGTTTCTGGTATGCATGATATCCTTTTATTTTCTTTTTTGGGTATGTAGCCGTCTAAAAACATTTGTAAACGGACTTCGTTGACAAAATTAATTTTCTTGTTTTTGTACATGTTACACACAAAGTTCTCTATTGCGATGATAGTGTCTTCACTAATTTCTTTGTCTTGTCCGAGTTGGCTAAAAGCTGCCTGTGCTTTGTGGTTTCCTTGGAGTAATTTCAGCGGCCGCACTTTCCCTTTCCTGCTAAATGACGAGGTGTAATCAGAATCTGTAAAGGCATGATATGCGGGTAAACACTTGCAAATGGTCACTCCAAGTGCGGTATGCAGCTGGTTGATGTTGATGTACCGCTGCGTGTTATTGCTTTGCAAGCCAGCTTCTATCCATATCTTTAATGAAGGATCAAAAGTTCCATAGCAACCTAGGCCAATTATAAGACAGTCAGTGTCAGACGTGCGGATAACCACATTGCTTGGAGCTGGTACATAGCAGACAGCTTGCTTTATCTCTGTATATAACAGGAGAATTGTATGAATCTGAAGAATAAGATGAAGAAAGTGAAAGCGACAGCAATGACAATGAAGAATAAAGAAACGACCGTTTACATTTACACAAACAATCTTTGTTTATTAATGAACAGTCACAATAACTAATTGGAGACATGAAGCAAATGGCATTAAACAAAAATTTACTACATTTGGTTTATTGGGTTATTTATTGTAGCAGCTGGAAAATGTTCATTACTGCCTGAATTAACGTTCCAAATGATTCATTTCGAAACGTTTTGATTTGGATAGTCAGTTGTTCGAATAAGTCCACATTTAGTGGTCGTATCAAGATCTTGGATCAATTTTCTGGTTACTGTAGCCTATATGCTTCTTATGTACTTTCTGTTTTTGGTGTTACAAAGCCATGTATTGTCATGTCCTGTTGCCTTTTTTCGATTGACTGAATATGATTTATACAAAAACTTTTTGTAAAGTAGGCTATAGTTCCATTTCATGCATCATGGGACAGCTTGTGAATGTATTTCACCAAAACCTATATAAAAATATTTTTAGATTTAATCCATTCGTACTGTCCTGGCATAGCACTTCCGTTACACCAAGGTTGGTTCGAGAAAGAGATGAAGTAAATTAAACTATAGGAGGAGATTCACTTTTGGGTAGGTCTTTTATCACCTTCCCAATTGAGAGTATTGTTAGATTTGATACTTTGTGATGTCCTATAAAACTTCGTTTTGACCACGTTTAGTCCATGTACTCAGTGTTTTTTTTAAGGTGTTTTGGGGGACCGAAACGGTCCCCCAAATTTCTCCAGCGGTTTCCCAAAATTTGGAGTTGCAACTACAGTAGAAAAGTAATGGTTGTTTATCCCTATGTCTTAAGCAAATATGGCTATTTTTTGGTATTTAAATGAAACACTTGCGGTCTCTTAAAACTACTTAGTGGTCACCCAAACCAAACCTTAAAAAAAAACCTGCATGTACTCATGGCCACCTAAAGATACGGCCTGATTTGTCACATTTTGCAGAAATTTCCAGGTTTTTCTAACTTTGGGCGAACGTTTAAATAAATTTTTCTAAAAATTAGATTTTTACGCTTTCTTTTTTCTTTTCCCCAGATGACACAATAGGTTTTAACATCCTCACATGTTGAAAAACAAAGAAAATTTGATTTTGTAAATTTTAGTCAGACTGTTAATTTTGAATAACAGTCTGATTTTGCGTTTTTCAACTTACTTTTTCTCATTTGCTACTGCTTCCCCAAGGCAACAAAAAAGTTTTTTGTCATTAGGAAACCGCAAAAAGTAAAAACATCTCAAAAAATGTCAGTCAAGCACTAGCAGTAGCTGTAATTAAAATCTGCAAAATGTGACAAATCAGGCCGCATCTCCAGGCGGCCATGATGTACTCTATGCTGAAATAAACCCTCTGGGGGTTACTTTGATGACATCTTACATCACCTTTCCACCCGAAAATATTGTTAGATTTGATATTTTTGTTATGCCGTGAAATGAGACTTCGTTTTAACCTACTTTAGTCCATGTAGCCTACCTTATGGGGTGCAATTAATCCCCTGGGGGTCACTTTGGGGGAGTCTTACATCATCTTTCCACCCAAAGCTATTGTTAGATTTAATATTTTTGTGATGTCCTGACATAAGACTTCGTTTTGACCAAGTTTGGTCCATGTACTTTATGGGGTGAAATACACCTTCCGAGGGGTCACATTAAGGGAAGTCACTTTGAAGTCATCTTACATCACCTTTCCACCCGAAAATATTGTTAGATTTGATATTTTTGTGATGTCCTGACATAAGACTTCATTTTGACCAACTTTGGTCCATGTACCTTATGGGGTGAAATTAACCCCCTGGGGGGCCACTTTGGGGGGGTCTTACATCACCTTTCCACTCGAAAATATTGTTAGATTTGATATTTTTGTGATGTCCTGACATAGAACTTCGTTTTCACCAAGTTTGGTCCATGTACCTTATGGGGTGAAATTAACCCCCTTTTTGGGCTTTTTAGGGGGCTCTAGGGTCCAGATCCACCCGGTGCGGTCAATCTTCCATACTTTTTGTGAGTGACATGTTTGACCCCAGTAACTTCAAGGGGTCAAACCTTTTGTACCTTATGGGGTGAAATCTTCTGTCGTAGGCTCCCAGACCATAAAATCTTATTTCGTGTTACGGTAGGCCTATACTTTATTTTTGTGATTTTTTCTGCATCATTTCTTTTTACTTTTTCTTTCTTCGATATGTGGGACTGCTGTGGGTAATTGGGTATATCACACTACATGACCATAGACATGAAGGGATTCACGCTTATTTTTTCACTTACAATCATAATATTATCATGCACGTACAACATGTTATTTCATGCATTCTTCCGATTCTGATTATCCATGCTGTATCATTTTAGGGAAGCAGCAGAATGCCACTGGTTGCTCATCTCAAAAATATGACAACGCCCACGATAGCTATGAGACAATAATGTGATTTGACATCTTACTGAAACTCCAAAGCGTGATGGTTTGCTTTTTCGGTCAAATTGATAAGTTTATTTTGATTACAATCAAATTGAACTCACACTTGAATTTTCTCATACAGTATTGCTAACAGTCCTTCTCTTATTTCAAAGAAAAAAACAAAGCCATTTAAACAACATATTTATCGACTTGGTCAAACGAATAGATTACAATATAATGTAATGGCATCTTCATTCCCGATAAAATTAGTCAATAGTTTGTTGTTAATTGAAGTTTTTTTTACATTTTTAAACCATAACATGACATGGCAAAACCAAATTTTGAAAAACTATTTGAAACAAACAAAATAAAGTTTTGTTGAGGGACATGCCATCGATTCTCTTTGACTGATCATTTGCATAGCCTACTAAGATTTTTAAATCATCAAGCCTACCATGAGGTTGTTGTTTGTTATTTTGTTTTTATTTTTAAAAAGTTGATTGGTGGTAAAAAACTTGAAAATTGCGAGTAAAATATTGCTCATAGCTCGAATAGCGACGAAAGTCAGACAAAAAACTTGCAGCTTCGAGCTATAAGCAACATTCTACTCGCAGTTTTTATTACTGCACTAAAAACATAATCAGACAGCATTTTTTATTTTATTTTTTGAACAAATAAACGAAACATTTCACTAGCTTTGGATTAACCTTCTTTAAAGGAATATTTTGATAAAATGTGTTTATACAGAAGGATGAAATATCTTCAGATCTACCCCTCTTAAATGCGGTCGACGTATTAAGATGAGATAAGAAGATTTTGTACTGCACGTGGTCATTTAACTTGAATCATGCCTTGAAAACCTCACTTTATTTCTGATTATCTGTACTGATGATTTGTAAAGCAAATAAGCAAGTTTCACTGAGTTCTGGATTAAGTTTTTAGTGTTTTGGCTAAAGTGACGCAATTGCGCATATAATCTCAATCAGATTGCAGATAAGTGTTGTGCAAAGCGTGCTACTGTGCATTTGCGACTAATATTTGCGATTATAACTCAATAAGTTTAGGCTGTTTGCAAAGTAGACATAAACCCAGGGCCGTGTTAACCGGTCCTCATACCCCCGGCTGGGGCGGCTCACAGCTGATTAAGGGCCCTCTCATTTTTGTCTGTTTAAAGTGTTTCTTGTTTAAAAAGTAAAATATTTGCTACAAAAGCTCAATATTTAATAGTGAATCATTCAAGACCGTATTTACTCCTTCCTAAACCTTCCATTGGGGCCTATTTCTGCCTAGGGGTTTTACTTCATATTTATTTCGTTCAGCATTTTTGACTTGTAATTTCACTTGTAAACCAACCGGTAACATTGAATATGTAACTTTTTTCCCAATTTTGTAAAACTGTTTCGCTCGCTCAACCACATTTGATTTACTTCGGCTATATTGGGGATGTATTAGTAGGGGATTAAGGAAGTAAAAAGTTTTTTGTGTCCTAAAAACTAACAAAATGATGCAATAATCCGAAGTAAACACTGATCACTCAAATAACCTAGTTAATTAACAACTAAATTGATAAATTTCAATGTTAATCGAGATAGGTTGTAAAGTGAAAATGCTATCGGTGAAGGTAGGAACATCTCTGATAAATTTTCGAAGTGTTAACCTGCTGAAAGGCTATACCACGCTAAGTTATACCGTATGAACTTTCAAGAAATAAATTATTGAAATCGTTCTGTGGTCATAAATAATTTTTGTTTGAAATTCTGGTAGGTTAACTTAAATTTTAAATGAAAGCGTCTACCCTAATCCAATTTTAATTTAATGAAATTTGTTATATACCAAGTGTCCATCTTAATAAAAAAAAAAAAAATTATTCCTACAAATGTCTAAAAAGTGACCAAAACAAGACTATATTTGTCAAAATGCTCTGGAAGCAAGCCCCCCACAGCTCCACACCTCCTTTTAATTTTACTTTTTCGGACATTGAGTTTTGCATTGTTCATCTATGTTACAGATTGTGCTTTGTTAAAACTCTGGTCCTTCCCCATCTTTTTTCTAGATCCGCCATTGCATTGTCGGCATAGCCTATTAACTGCATTTTTTCTACAAAATATTAAGAGTTCTTTACTCTTTGCTAAAATGATGAAAGCGATATTTTCCCAACATTGAAAGAGTTTGTGTTCATAACCTATAACGCTTTCTTCTATTTTTAAGAGAGAAATCCACTAGGTCATCCTCACCACCATCGTGCTCGGGATGTTGCTGTATTAACCACAGCTGTGTATGGGCAAATTACTGCTAACAGTGCCGCTACACTAAACATAGGGACTCACTAGTGGATTTGGGGGGGGGGGAGAGATGGTGCTCACACGCCCCTGCTTAGATCCACCACAACTAATAAAGTTGCTGTGTCTACTTCTTCAACGTAAAGGAAATCAAAACTGCATTTCTGTCTTCTTGTATTATTTCAATATGTATAGTTTTCAATAGAGTATTTTCAGCAATCAAATACATAGGCTACAGACAGTGTAAAATGCACTTCGGTCTAGTCTAACAACAAAGCAGACGATGCAAAGAATAATTACTGTATGTTGCCACTAAATAAATGATTGCAGCCACTCAGCCTCAAGCCCAAACTAAGGTTTAACAATGCTAAATCATTTATATCTGAAGTAAATAAAACCACCCAGATTTGCTAACTTGCATAATTTGTTGAGAAATCTTTCTTCACCATAAAGTCGTCTTTTTCAATGTCTTATTCAAATAAAATACCGCCTGGTTGCCTTGCTTCCTCAGAACATATTATGTTTACTAGCAATAAAACTCATGTTGCAAATATTTTATGTCATATTACTTGAGGAATAGCCAGCTTATTTGTTTTCAAGATAATCATGGGAGATATAAATATACCTCACACAAAAAATCATTATCTTTGTTGTGCCATCGCAACCAAAGTGCTTTTCCAATAAACAACATGAAAATCAATTATCTACTTCTCCCTACAAATGTTCAAAGCGTTAAATTGACTGGTATTATTGTCAATACCTTGCGATGGAAAGATTGTGTTTTTGCATTCAGTGATAATGTTATTTTAGTTGCTATTTCAGGCATCGGCCTACACTGACGCTTACTTACAAAACCTTCTCTCAACTTTTAGTGCACAGTATTTTTTATCTGGAAATAGATGTTGACTTAGCAACTTATTCGTATTAAGTAAAGGAAAATTTTCTTGCAATTCTTAATCTGTTATGAAAACCACATGTAGACTACTTGCAATTTATTGCAGCTACTTACTTTATTGCTGACTTGCTGTTGTTGAGAAAGTACTCTTCTGCGTTAACAATTAGTACAGAGAAAACTCTTAAAACCAGATAAAGAATTTCATGCAAGCATTTTGGAATTTCGAAATTGCAATAAAGCTTCAATTTCGTGGTCACATGTCGCCATTAAATTCCCACCAAAAAACGTTTATAGTTGGCATTCTATTTCAAAGTGCTGTATTTTTATTATTTAGTGTTGCGACTGTGCCACATTTAAAACTGATTGTCCTGCTTTGGTACCTATCATGCACGTCATAACGTCCGCGTTTTGTCACTTTTACCTTGTTCTAGACCTCTGCTATGTTTGTCATTATTGCTTTTTCGTTGTGATGGTCAGAAATAAAAACAAACTGAACTGAACTAGAAGACTAAGAGATACCGCTTAGTTTGCATGTTTTGAATTATTTGTAGGTTGCAGCATTCGTGGTTTGATTATGGGTCATCTCTATTAAGTGCTAGAAGAATATGAGTAACTGTTGCATGTAATATGAAGATAAAAACAACTGTCTTTTGTTGAATCAAAAGTCAGTTAGCTTAACAATTGTTCGTTCATGGTCACATTATGATGAATCAACAGGACTTTCTTGATATTAGCTATTTAATGCATACTGGCATCGAACGTTGCCATCGATTGCTGTTAGCCTATTAATTTTGCATGCCAGCTTCTTGCCGGAACACATCCGCATACTCTGGAGCGGTGTTGAACCGGAGCCATTTCGAGTGTCGGTCACGCAGTGGACTACAGTATCAGGAAATCTTTTGAAACGACAAGTGCTTCGTAAGTTGCAAATAGATTTTTTTCTGGCTGGTCAGTTGTAAAACTGTTCGACGCGAATTGTTTTAGTCGAAACAAAATTCTTTCCAGACAATTTAATCAATGTAGGATAAAAAATTTTCTGTCGAATGAAATATTTCAAAATATATTTGCGCTGGACACTTGTAAGCCTGAAGTGGTGTTTTTTCAGTACATTTCGATTTCATAACGAAATGATATTGCTTTTCTTTCAGACACCAAAATCAAGACTAATAAGTTTCAATTAAAATGAAACAGTATCTGCTTCCGAGTCCTCATATAAACAAATGGTGGCTTTGTTGTCACAAACTATAATATTGAAATCACAAACAAACGATTGACCAACATAATATTTATGTTATTTTTCATCTAGCCCAAGTAACGACGTACAAGCAATTTAAATTACAGGGGTGATGCGCAAGGCCTTCTTGAAAACATGTTTATGCTGAATTTTTTGTTGTTAATTATGATGAAAAGAATATTTTTTATAGATTTTCCTGGTGAATCCTCATCCCATTCACACTGGGTGCTTTGTTGAAGCAGTCACACTTTTTTGTTGTTTCGTAATGTCAAAATAGATTTACACTGACTTTAGGTTTGCATCCTACTCTTCTTCTGTCGTTGAAAACAAACGCTAATATTTCTCTTGCAGTGGCATTGCTATAATTCAATAAAGAAAGCAAATATGCGAGAGGCAAAACCGCAACAGTGTTGTCAGTTTTAAGTCTCAGAATATTCGGCGCCAATGTCTCTTCCTTTTCACTTCTGTTTGTTTTTGAATAAACAAGGGTAAGTCTAATAGTGGCCAAAGCAATATTGGGTTTATTAAAATTGTTCAAAATAAAATTGCTCTGTAAACTCAAATAAAGTTTATAAATGTACGCCACATACACAGGGCCGGATTTAGACCATGAGAGGCCCTAGGCTATTCCATTTGTGAGGCCCCTCCCTATTTTTGAGCTCAGAATTTCTCTCTAAACAAATCACATGTCATTGCATGACATCGCGATAGATTCTCAATCTAGGATACTGTAGAAAAACTCTATTAGAAACACTTTGCCTACCAATGTTTGTGTAGCTGTCTATACTTCATCTTGTAGGCGAGTTATTATGCTAAACGATGCATCAAAAAAAAGTGTTTACAAAGTTATAAACCTTAGTACGTGAACATTTTCATAGTTTTCAAAAAAGTATTTTGTAGCCTATTATTGAAAAAAATTTCTGGTAATTTTTCACCCCTGAAAAATGAATCTATTAAAAACTTTTCAGGTGATACAATACTGCGGGGTAGTTTCTTTTGTGGAAAAAACAATTGTTAAAAATGTTGAAATAATATAAAAAAAGTTTTGTTAAAAATATGGACAATGACAATTTTAACTACTCGATTCTGAAAGTGAAGCTAATCATACAGAATTCTTCCTTTTACCGATATGAGAAGAAAAAGGTATGAACTAGCGGTTTGAAGTGACGTTTTAGTATTGTCTCTAATGGCAACATATATTTTTGTACATAACGTGTCAAGGAAAAAGGTCTTGAGTTTGTAATAGGCCATAACTCATCCGCTACAAGTATGCCTATTACAAAATTAGTGTATTAAATGAGTCTTCTTTTTCGTTGTGTAAGTGAATGAACTAAGTTTACATATCGAACATGTCTGCCGACAAAATTATGGAAAACCTGATCTGAAAAATAACAATTTTCTGCTCAGAATATAGTATAATATTTCAAATGTGGTGGTTAAAGGCTTGAATTTCGTTTGGGAAAACTATAATTTGCTTTGCTGCAATATCAATGAAAGGTTAAATCGATCTTAAACTTTTATTTCATATCATTTTCTTACAAATTTGCCACATGCAATTATGAACTGCTTGCAATTGCCTAAACGTGATGCTTACTGCACCACAGCTCACAGACATAATTTGTATCGATGTAAAAGAGGTACTTGTTGGTGACCAGTGACCACATTCAGTAAATATAAAAAAGCAGTGATCGCAAATGTCTGGAGAAAAAATGGGGGAGAAGCATGAAAAGATGTCAACTACAGGAGGATAGAATGCCAAGATGGGGTAGGAAGCGTGGTTCCTTTACTTTTGACGATCGCACGTGTGAACAAACGCGACTGTACTTGTAATTTTACATTAACAAATAAAAACTGACATACAAAATAAGTCCAAATTATGTGACAGGCGAACAATTAAAAAGGAAAGTTATGTCTTGCTCACACTCTTGCAGAAAATTGTTCTGAGTGGTAAAGCTCCATTATTTTGATTTTATTTTGCTTTTCTTCAGTAAGGAAATCTCATAGTTGTAACCTCAGGTTACTCACTCAATTGGGTGACCAATCGTTGCTATGCAGACCACACGTTTATTAAACAGGAAGAATACAAAGAGACCCAACACACAATGCAACCGACAAACAATTAATAGGATTTAGCCCCATCAAGACCAGGTAGCTGGCAGAGTGAGAAATAAGAAGGCTTCTAGTCGGGGAGGAGAAGCTGTAGTCAGGGGGATCGACTGCGTTTTTTGACCTTAATAGCGATCACTTTTGCTTTATATTTTGCTCGTCCAGCGTAGAAAACTACAACGCTGGAGTTGTAACGTGTTTATGCTCTTTGGACAGATTCAGCCACGATGTAGGCCTAGTTTACTGTTTCTTGTATACATTGTTATGCAAAGATTAATTTTAAAAAATACACTTTAAATTTTACTGCTAATGCTAAAAAATTAAAAAGCTTGGCAATACTTTGCTGAAACAGTAAGTTTGAGGTTGCTTCATGCAACTAATGAAGCTAGTTACATGTTTCGTAGGGTGCAGCAAGTGGTGGCCAGTCAAGAAAACCAACACTCAGTTAGCTGAGGGAGAGAGAGAGAGAGAGAGCAAAAAGGAGAAACCCCTCGAGAAGAGAAATGTATAGGAACTGGACATTCATTTGCCTGTATCAAAATAAAGTATTTAAAAAGTAGAAAGTTTGACCTGTTGAGAAGGAGCAATCTTGCTGGCGTCAGCACTACCTGACTACTCACAGCGAGCATTGCGTTTCGCTAACCATACCGGTTACCGTTATAGCCTACACTAGCCTTCAACGCTTTTCCAAAAACATGTGTTTATCGGCAGTCGAGTGTAGCAAGAATGTGTGTCTATCGCTGTCACTTCTTTCCACACTCGACTGCTGAGAAACACAAGTTTGGCCTGTTGACCTTTTTCATTTGCGCTTGTCTTCTCTCACAGGCATTAACATTGAGTTACACCACTGGCAGCAATTCTTAACCACAACACAGGCCTACAGCTATTTAATCATGACTGACTCTTCTTGTGACACCTTACGTAGGCTACGTGACTAAATCGCAGTCATCAGTGTTTTTAATTAACCGTAATCACTTCCACACATTTATAAACTTCAAAACATTGTTAAAATCCATCTGGACGTAATACAGGTAATATAAATGTTGAATTAAACTTTCATCCAATCTTATTTGCAAATGAGCTCTCCTCAGAAAAACATAAATGTTACAACACAGAGAGAGCACTATCTACAAACAATATGAAAACAAATTTCAGTTGTCAAAGTCAATAGTTAACAAACGCTGTGTCAAACGTTAACACATACTTATTGTTTTGTTTTCATAAAAAATCCAAACTGCTTCTTCACTAGAAGCAGTTGCTTGATTGACATCATGTCCACCCCGTTAGCTCACTGGTTAGGCGTCCGAATCAAGGTCAAGTTGTGCTTGTTCGGCTCTCGGGGTGTGCGCTTGAGCAACGCATTTCAGGACTGTTCTCCATGCATTGGCAGCTATAGTGGATGGAATAATTCCCTGGTAACAACATTTTAACAATCGGAAACTTTACTCTGTCAATCTCAGTAGCCTAACCTTTGTCAAAAAGCCTCCATAAGTATTCGAAACTACTAGAAATATACAGTAAATTGAGTTTCGCTTTTATCAGCATGATTGTTGTTTCCTTTACAAATGTAAATACAAACGACCTGTTTCAGCCTGATGCTGTGGGTTCACTGTGGTAGTAGCAGTTTGCACTAGCTTTTGGAACACAGTTCCTTAGTCATGTGCTATGACTATGACGTGTTATGCCAGAAAAAGCCTATCAAAGTCTTTGTCAGTCCGAGGATAAAGATTTAAAACCAACCAACTATCATGTGCTTCAAACTTACCATTTATCTAAGCTTTCCCCGGTGGTTGAAAATTTAATTTAATTGGATGGGAAGGAAAAAACAATCTTTTTCTCTATCTTTAGGCACGTTATTAAGCGTTCTGCCAAAGACGCTCTTGCTCTTGAGCGGTGTCGAACAGGCGCCATTTCGAGCATAGCTTTTGATTGGCTGGCGATTCCACTTTTAACTGGGATTAGATTATTCTTTTACTGATGCAACATAAGCGTGCTCACTTCTTTTATAAAAAATGCCCTTCAACGCAGCTTTGCACATTTTGTGTAAAGACAAGAAGATTATGTAAGGATGGGATGTGAGGAACAAAAGTTGTATTCTTTACCTTATATTTCTATTTAATCCACTTCTGGAGGTGCTAATGTTGTCAAAAGCACAGAAGCAAAGTCACCTTTGCACTATATCATGAACTATTCCAGGAAAAGACGTTGTTTGCAGAAAAGAGCTGAGGAAGCTTGGTTCAACTCGGTTGACTTTGTCAAACAGTTTCATTTCATGTGTTTCAATATTACACGATTTCTTAGAATTTCTCCAAAGCTTATTTTGGATGCGCGTAAATTAATTATTTAATTACTGTTCTTATGGAATTATTTCAACTTTGTGTAAATATACCTCAAAAGCTTCACGTCGGCAACACTTTAGGCATTTGTCAATGCAATGATTCACAGTTGCTTTGTGTTGAACATCAAATCCAAAAGGAAGTCTACAAGATTAAATCGCTTGACATCGCTACAAGTCCTTTTTAAATCGAGTCGCTGGTCATCTATTAAGGTGAATTGGGTTTGTTATAAATAATTACGTTAATGAAAGTTTTTGTGAGGTTCATCATTGTTTGAAAATTTTCTGTTGTCTTTCTGTGAGCAATGAGGATACGTGCACTACACAGTCAATCGTTATTGAAGTTTTCGTCGTCACAGGTAACTGAGTATTTTCTTTAATGTTACGAGAAAACAATTATTTTGTAAGAACGCATGTCAGCTTTTGAATGTAGACTTCTTAGTTCTGTTCAGAAGCAATCGTTTTTTGTTTTTTTTTGTAAATCGAATTTAAACTATTGTTTTTACATTGGTTTAAGAAAGGTGCAGCCATGAGCTACAAAATTTTAACAATACATTTCATATTTTCCCGTCATATTTCGGTTTAATGGAAAATGTACAGTCTTTTTTTGTCTGAATTTTCCAATATACATAATTTATGTCATTAACCGATCGACAATAATTAAAAACTACCAATTAATACACGGGGTTGTTAACAACCGGCGAAAGCTCTGTAATAAACTTGTTTTAAGATATTCTCTGCTTTTTTTTCTTTTTCTAAAAAGTGTTTCAGTATTATGGAATATCGTAAGCGGCTCTTTTTTGTGTTTCATTTTCTTTAAATAAAAATATGATTTCTGGAAAAGTATTGAAATATCTAAAGTAGGACAATATAACAAACTTACAGTCTGGCATATAGGCCATCAATTTTTGGTATTAAGTAACAAAGATGTGCTTACAAGGTAGTTCATTATTATTGTTCAAAATAACGTATGAAATTTCAGATTTCCGCACACGTAGAAGACAAGCTGGATTGTGAAAATCGACTTCTTTCTACGTCCATCCGTGGCGTCGATAGTGTTTATATTCATCAATTTGTAAAGAGATTAAATTTTGCGTCACTAAAAACAGCTTAAAGTCGGAAAAACTCACGCGTTTTTACGGCTTAGTAACCTCCGACGAAGCTAATAAGAAATAAACTGATTAAAATCCCAATGATGTAACATCACTGGACTTAGGCTACAAACAAAAATTAACTGTCAAAACCTTCAACCGTCTGCGTTATTACCTGTTTATCAGTGAAGAATTACACGAGTCTTCGGCAATGGTATGCGGATGAAAAAAGTGTAACTTGTGTTAAAACCTTGCTCATTATTAAATACCCAAGTATCCCAGACAGCAAAATCCATCATTTTTCACATTGGTTCAACTTCTGCAGACGTTGAACCAATGTAAAAATGACGGATTTTGCAAGGGTAATTAATTTCGCTCACAATCGGAAATTTTTTTGCAAAGTTTTGACCGCAATGTTTTTATGACCAGTTAAGCCTGCGTAATCTGTTCACCGTTCAGAGACAGGTGGACTACGGGGGAAGTTATAACGGTAAAGCGGCCACTAATAAGCTTAAGGTCGGTTCCATAACAAATGCACAGTTTCTCAATGGTGCACCATCACAGTGTATGATGTAATTCAAGAAAATAAGGATATAAGTCTGTATTTTATCAATAGAGACTTATGTGTGCACTTTCATTCAACCCAACTCGGCAGAGTTGCTGGCCACTTTCTCCTCTGTTTTTTGACATGTTAGTTACACCAGTTTTTCATTTTACATTAATACACAGTCTATTTCAGAAAAGAATTCTTTTGTGTTGTGAAGACTGTTAAACATTTTCCATCAAGTGTTTTTACGACAAGGAACACTTTACGGTCATGAGGCTATTGTTCTTTTCATGTTGTGTTCTTTTCTTTACACCGCAATGACAAATTGCTTCCTCACTTAAAACGAACAAGCAATAATGACGTTTAGTAAGTAAACATTATGACAAAAACATCCCGGTTATGAAATGCTTTATTTTGGTGTTGCGTCTGCTGATGGCTACAGCAAACCTATAAAACGGTAACCGTAATTTTTTTATGAAACTGCAAAGTTAAAAGTTGTATGAGGTTGCGTAGATGTTCAATCAAATCTTGATATCGTTTTAGTGTATTTTAGTCCAGCTATTTACAACAAAACGATTAAAAAAAGATGATCGTAAGTAATTTTTCTTTGGTAGGAATCTATAACACAACTTGCCTGTCAACTGGCCTCAAACGACTGAACAAATGTTTGCCTGGTTTTTCCGCGGCACACATTTGCAACAGTGGTGCTGTGGTTGAGCAGCAAATTAAATCCAATGGTGTTTTTAGAAGAAAAAAAAAAAACACAAACCAGTCTTGTCATTCTCTTTCTTTGTTGAGGGGTAGTGAACTTTTTGAGTTGTTTGAACAAAGGTAGTTAAAAACTTTCTAGACAGCACAATCCGTCATATTTACATCGACCCAACGTCCGAAGACGTTGAATCCATCTAAAAAATGATGGATTTTGCTGTCTGGATTGCTGTTTATCAAGATTAGTTTATACAAAAATGCAGGCTCATCAAGACGTCCCTAATCACCAAAAAAATGCGGTGATGACAAAAGCAACTCGTTAGTAAAGAAAATATCATGTGGAGTTGTGGACGACTTGTTAAAGATTTGAAATGTTTACGTTCAACATAAGTGATGTTGACTTTGCATTGAAAGCGACAAATCGAAAAACGAACCAAAAACATACTAATGACTGCAAGAAGGGCAAAAAGTCAATTTAGCAATACTCCATGCTGAAATCTTGTTGAGTTAATTGAGAAAATAATGACGTTTTTGGTACGCTATTTCAACCGATTTTCAAGACACTTGTCACTAAACAATTTTAAAGCAATTATTCTATAAAAGTGTGCGATACACTTTCTATTAAAATCTTGTTTGCACATGTCTTTCTAGAAGGCATAACATGAATGGCATCAACACTTGTTTAACTTTGACATTGAACATTTTGGCGTTGCTTAAAAAAAGCATATATTTCAAAAAATTTTCAAGCATATTTCGGAATTATTATGCACAAAAAAAGCATTTTTAGATGCATCACTATCATGAGAAAAATGCAATTGACTAAGGTTTAGAGCTACTTTCTACTCAACCCTTAATTTCCAACTTTAGATAGACGTAGCAATTTATATATTTGTTTGGTATTCTTGTATTAGATGATTTCCTCAAAGTTCTAGCAGACTCTCATCATACAAGCACACAACCTACAGTACAACCAAACGACTTGAAACCGTTGCAAACTTATTGTTGCAAACGAGTATTGATAATAATGGAGTGACCTAAATTAGGTACCACCAAAGCATCACATACGGTGGTCTTCAAAAAGCTGTGCAAGAATAACTTGGTAAAACTTATGCAATTTTTTTGTCTTGTCTGTTATACATAGACTATAGTTAAAAAGCAGAAATGGCCCAATGATAAAAGATATTCAAAATATTAATTCATTCACTCATAGCTTTTCACTCCAGTGTCGAAGCCAGATAAAAGCATTTTCTGTCATGCTTTTTACATCATTGTCGTCACAGGAAGGGCGAATGGGGCAGTTGGTCAGGATGTGCTTCATCATCTCATTGTCTAAGCCACAATCACACATTGGGTCAGGAGTCATCTTCCATCGAAAAATATTGGTTTTACTTCTCCAGACACCGTAGCGGGTTCTATTCAAGAAGCACCACTCTCTTCTCTAGAGGAGGGGTGGGCGGGGGCTTGTTGGAGGCTTTCGGAAGGACTTGGAATAGCAGGATGTTGTGTGCCATTAAACTTGGATAACCACTGTTTAAACCGAGCAGTTGCCGTGTTGGTGTGTTCAATGGGCTGTCTTTGGCGAAGCTCTTGCGTGACTTGAGCCAAGTCTTAATATAAATAACCAACTTAAAAACAAGCAAATCTCATCAATAGGCTTTGTTCAAAGAACACAAGTTGTTTATTGTCATCAGTTATCATCAGTCATAGACTCATAACAATAAAATGGCCGCATCTAAACAAAGTTTCATTTGTGGTTAGGCCTACGACTTTGTTTAAAAAGTGAAAATATTTACTATCCATTGGAGACACTAGTTTAATGACAATCCAAACAATGAAAACTCTTTAAAATATATCAGTTTGCGTAGAAAAAGAAAATGCATGTCTAAAGTACCGATTAACAGAATTTTTTCAAAGTCTTCAATTTTTTCGATCATTTTGACGTTGTGTGTGAAATGTCTCGGGAAAGTTGATCTTCCCTCATAGTGCACTGGTCGTCAAACCAGCAATAAATGAAACAGTGGAGACGGCATTTCATCTTTCTGAAATTTTTATGACGCAAAGATTACTCCATCAACCTACCTTTCGTTCTTCTTCATTCAACAAAAAGCAACAACTTTGCATAACAATAAGTGAAAAAGGTTGGTTTGCAATGGTGGTTATAAAACCCTCGCTATCCTATTCTGAAATCGGTTTCTCCTCAAGCTAGCCGATTTGATATCAATCACTGCCAGTTGGAACCACCTGTTTTCAGAAGCCGCTAACTTGTTTTTAAAAGTATTTCAAGCTCCAAAATTTCGGCCCGGTACCAATTACATCTCCCAGTCCCTAAAACAAGACACCACTAAAAATACCTTTAAAAAAGGGGAAATGTCAGTAAAATCATCGATGAAAGAAGCCATTTTCTTCGAAAAGCAGAAGTTGTCTCTAATATGAAATAGAACTATCGGAAACAAAAGGCCACGTTTTTTAACTTTCTGTATCCCTACAATTACCCTAGGCCGGAATTTAAAAGTAAGTACTCCCTGACCTCCTCCTTTCTTTTCCTGTCTACTCTACTGTTCAAATCCATTCCCAAAAATTCTCAGAATTTTTAAGTCTGATCTTTTGCTTTTCAATTGTTTGATTCCTTACATGGAAATCGTGCCAGGTGCCCACATTGGTTTCACACTTTCGGCACTTTTGTTGGAAAAAAAAACAAACTAAGTGATGAAACAGGAAAATCATTTTATAAAGTAACAGCAAGTTGAAAAGATTTTGACAGCTTGCAGGCGAGTTGCTGGTGCAAAGCAAAAACACATGACAAGCCAAATCAATCAAAGCAAATGGCTGTAAGCTAAAATTGAACTTTTGCAAATAGGACACAGCGTGGCCTACGTAAATAAGATATTTACGTAGGCCACGGACACAGTCAACTCAGTAGCGGATAAACAAGAAAACTTTTGGTCAAAGATCATTGTTTGATGATAAAATATGGACTTTGTTGTAAGAATTTTTTTCTTTTTTTTAAAGTTTTGAATCGCCTTAAGAAAAATCACTAGAGTATTTTAATTTGTTTGCTAACTATAGTTAGCTGTAAAATTTTGATGTACTTAAATGAGCAACGTTTTACTTTGCAGTTCCTTTGGAACATGCACAAATGCACTTATGATAAAATATTGCCGCAAGCCTACAACCACTACAAACTAGCTACACAAATGAAATTGGACCATCAAAACACAATTTCACATACGATTCTCTTTCAGTTCACCGTTTGTGACCTTTTTATTTCAAGCAATTGGAGCATGGGATTGGAAAAGCACAGATAGAAAGCTTTAAGACCAATTTTTCAAAAAAAAAAAAAATAGCCGAGTTTCACTGATTGCTAAAATTGTCAACCTGTCGAGAGTTTGGACTTGGTGAAGAGTCCGTGACAGTTAAAGGGTGTAAAATGTAGGAGTGATAATAAATAAATCACAACGATCATTACAGTTTCTATACACCACCTTAAAAATTTTCTAGGACCAGGTCATGCCATAGACAGTAAAAATATTTTTTGACTGGAGTACTTTACGGTAAAACAACGATTTATTACAAATTGATATAATAATGAACGTAGATGCGTTGCATTCCAACGTCGGTAAATAAGATTGTATCTTTTAAAAAGTTGGAGTACAAGAAAACTTTGACATATTTGCTTCATGGATTTCTTATCAGCATTCACGAGCTGCGTGTAAAGGTTAATGACAAAAACACTTTAACTTTTTCTAATTTTTTTATTTCGGTAAAAATAGACGTTAAAAATTAAATAAACATTTTGTTCATGGTCAAGTTTTCGTATTATAGTTGTTTTGTTGCTGAAAAAGTAATCTGCAATTTTCTAGCAATTAGCCTACGTTTTTCTTCAATGCTTCAAGCGGTAGTACTTTTGTCGAACCAAATGTACAGTCTTAATGGATCTTGAAGTGTTTTTAAGATTTTATCAACTAAAATATAACACAATTCTCGTGGTGACAAGATGACTTTCAATTTTCCAGTACATTACGGGGTTTTCTTTGTCTAAACAATTTGATAAGTTTTCTTTCAGAGCAGAAAACTTTAAACGTTAAAAAGCACCACTTTTGTTGCAAAACCCTTAAATATTGTGACCGAACAACTTACAGCCAGAAAAGTGTTTAGACACTGACAGGTACATGCAAAAATACCTAACAAATGGGACGAAACTATAGCAAGCAGAACCAATTGGGTTGACATCTATAGACAAACAATTGCTTCAGCTTGCGGAGTGAAGGCAAAAAGAGATAAAATGTGAAAAACTTGCTGCCACGAGCAGGCTTCCCACTTACACTTACTGTACCCACGAAACCTTATAAGCACCAGTCTCTTATATGCCTAAGAGCGAAACAAATTACACGAAGGTTCAAACTATGGAATCTGGAACACGATTTCATTTGCATTCTGTAAGTGTTTACTTAATATGGCGCATGGCTACCTAAAGATACGGCCTGTTTTGTCACATTTTGCTGAAATTTCCAGATTTTGCTCACTTTGGGCGAATGTTCGAATAAATTTTCTGAAAATTATATTTTTACGCTTTCTTTACTGTTTTCCCCAGATGACACAATAGGTTGTAACATCTTCACATGTTGAAAAACAAAGAAAATTTGATTTCGGAGATTTTAGTCAGAGTGTTAAATTTTCAATAACAGTCTGATTCAGCGTTTTTCAACTTACTTTTTCTCATTTGCTATTGCTTCACCAAGACAACAAAATTTTTTTTATATCATTAGGAGACAGCAAAAAGTAAAAAAAATCTCAGAAAATGTCAGTCAAACACTAGCAGTAGCTGTAATCAAAATCTGCAAAATGTGACAAATCAGGCCGCATCTTCAGGTGGCCATGTATGACGTAATTTAGATTCCAATTCAGACTTAGGCCTACCAGAAGCTGCTGCTATCTTCAGGCCCAGTTAGGCTATCTGAGAAATGGTGCAGTGTTTGTTTTCTTTGTGCACAATAATCTAATGACGAGAAGTCTACAAAATCCGTTCCACAAGCATGACAGAAGATAATTCTGCGGTTGTTGCCCGACAAATTTTAGCACTGTTTGATTTCGTTGCAAGCATAGCCTACTCCTTCTGGTGCCTTGTTGTATGTGATTTGCGGATATGTTTTCCATTCACCGGCATTAAAATTTCTTTTTAATTATCATCTGCCACGACAACAGACTTGTCTGTGAAACAACACTGGAAGTTTTTAGATGACCTCAGAAAACATTGGAAATGCTTATCGTATGAGTGAAGATGAGAAGAAATGCTCTCTTGAACACGTACACGTTCATTTGCGGCCTTTTTGTGTAGATTCAACGTTGTACAATGGTGATTTAACATAAAAATTGTGAGCTTCGACAACCGTGCGAAGGTGTATGAAAACTACAAGGGTCAAGTTTGTTTAGAACTGTCTTAATTCAGTTGTCGATTAAAAAATTGTTCTATCTATGACTTGAAAACAGACGCCCCTCTCCTTGATGTGACAATAAATAAACGCCTTCCATCCATCAGGAAGAAAATAACTTTTCTTTGCTTATAACGATACATATTGGTAAAGGCAATAACATTAACAACACCACTGTCGTCAGAGAAAATGCGACTTTGAAATTCGCCTGCAGAAGCCGTGGGCAGGAAGTGTGAGAAGCATAAGTCAAGATAATGTATCGAGATAATTTCAATATTTGATCTTCATGTAACCACATACCAAGATGAATAGCTGTTTTGGTGTTCATGTCGGCCAGCAGCCAAGTCCATTATGAAAATAGAGTAAGCGATATCTGACAGGCGAAACTGTCAGTTACGACAAAGAGAAAGATTTCAAGATATTTGCTCCATTTCCTATGCTATGGGTGTGATGCCTCACGTTCTGCAGCAGTTTAGCGGGCTGCAGAATGAATATTTAAGAAAGCCTCAGGACCACCATTCGTTATTTAAAACTTAGACTACTTAAGGTACTCGACGTCTATGTTTTATTTTGAATATAGAATTCTTTCAACTTTAAAGATCTCATGACATGTGAGGTTACGCTATTATTTATCAAAGATTACTGATAGACAAATGTAAATTTTGATAACAACGTATTGGTGTACCCAATTAAACAAATTGTGAAATTTTTTTTGCAAGATACGAAAAATAGTAAAGCGCACATTTGATAATAAAGTTGTAAAAGCCTACAGAAGTTATTTATTAAAAATGAACAGAAATTTGTAGTAAAACAATATTGCAATATTTTCAGCATGGATTAAATGTTTATTTGATGAACAACGATTTTTAAACCGTAAGTGTAATCATGTCATCAATTATGGAAATTTAATGATAATTTTTTAGATGCAGTATTATTGCACATAGCAATGTCGCGGGCAATTTTGTAAGATTTTGTTGTCATTTTCTTCCCACCTAATGCTTGTGTTTAAGTTAAACATGATAACATAGAATAAAATTTTTAACTTAGAAAGGTATTCTGCCTACGTGTAGTCAGTTATATATTACAGTTCACAATCGCAGTTTTTATTAACTGATCAAACATCCAAATCGAAATAAAAAAGAAAACCTTTCTAACATTTCCTAATTCTTTTTTTAAGGCTTGAAAACATTCAAAAACTGATGTCTCGTTTTTCTGTTCGTGTTGTGAAAAACAATTAGAGGCAGTCAGAGTCGGTTGTGTGCAGCTACCGGCTACAACTTGGTTAAGACTACGAAAACATTGTAATCTCTTGAGCTAATGTTTTGTAAATTTCATTATTAATTGCTAAATATGACCAGCTAATAATCTTAAATTCGAATAAAAAGTTTTGAATTAAAATTCTGTCTTCGGATATTTGCTCAAATGTTCGGTAACCCATAAATTTGTTGTAAATGATTTTAGCAGCACCAGCTAACACTGAGTCATCGTTTGTTTCCACAATTTAACTTAACAATTGCCTTGTTTGTATGAAGAAGGTGTGTAAAAGTAGGACGACTGTACAGTTTCAGCCCTCCAATGTAAAATTCGCAAAGCAGCAGAGGTGTAAGAAGGATTAAGAAGAGTGTGATAAACTTATGCAGATAAGTCAAAGCTTTATACAAAACACAAAACTAATTTTCACTTTGCTTTCCATAGCAAAGCATAGCAAAGAATTTGTTGAAACATTTTTAATATTAGACAATAAAAGTGTTTGATACGATTAACATTTAAGACGCTTATTCCTCTTTCTGCAAATGAGTTGGACAGAGTCGAAAACTCAACGTTTTACCACATTGATTAAAAATCAAACTTAAAGATTTTGTGGTCAAAAAAAGTGCACAAAGGTTGTTTTTTACGTTCGTCACAACGTAGTCCACGTAGTCCACAAAAGAGAGTTACGTTCTTCTATGACTTGTCGAAATATGGCGATCTCTGTTATAATCTGTGTGTTGTTTTTCGAGCCCAAAAGGAGAGAACATGCGGATAGAACAGAGAATAAAAATATGGTAGGCCAATTTACAAAGGCACATTGTTGTTAGTGAGCGAGTGACGAGTGTACCGCAAGGCGATGTAATCGCCAGTGTCTTTCTAGTAAGTAACAAATCGTGTGTGAGCGTAAATTCATTCAAACTTTAACAAGGGAACAAATGCTTGCTTATTAGCATGTCCAGTTGATAGCAGAAAGATAAGTAACAAACAAAAGCGTATAAAGTAGCTAGGTGGATACACTATGCACAGGCTTAGATTGTTTTTATAGTTTTTAGTTGTAGCAAAAAGTCGCTGTTTGAAATTTCGAGTTATAAACTCTGTCGAATGGATTTTCTTTTCAAATAAAAAAGAAATCATTTAAGCAAAACAGAGTAATTACAGGTAGCATACTGAAAACAAAATTATTATATCGTTGGCTATTTCTCCCGGCCTTACAGATTTGGCTAAATGCGATTATTTTGAGTCTAAAAACCTTTTTTCAAAGCCCGCTTCGTTTTCGTTGCATTAAATTTATATTTTACAAAACTCAGTGTCTCTTAATGAATATGAACCGTTTCTCAATCTTCAGTTTTGTAGGAGCTCATGCGCTTATTTGAGGTAATTTTATCGCGTTTTAACATCTGTCTTTTAGTTTAGCCGCTTTCAAGCACAAACCGTTTTTAATTCGGTTTTGCAGTTCATAGCTTACACCGAAACAATAGGTCGAGACAAAAAATAAGGTTACACAAAAATGTGTTCTTATTTTTAAATAAATGATATAATCACGCATATATACGTGATTATATGTGCATATACCCTTTGTCTACGTTTTTGTGCAGCTGAGTCATTTCTGGCGATCGGTGTGTACCGCACGATAAATAATGTTTTTTAGTTTAGGTAGCCCGAGGCCCAGCAGGATAATTGAGCCAAGCAATTTTACCTGAGCAACTGCAAAGGCAAAATATATCCAACAACTCGAAGTTTAAGTTGAATAAGTTAAGTCAGCTTAATCGGCCCATGTCTGGAGACAGCTAAATTGTCTGAACCAATTTAACATGTGTCCCATTGACAAGAATTGACTGCAACAACGTTTGTTGTAGATAAAGCTTTCAACTTTAATTTTTTTTGGAAGCCTTCTAAA
The DNA here is from genome assembly GCF_918807975.1 of Aplidium turbinatum. NCBI lineage: Eukaryota > Metazoa > Chordata > Ascidiacea > Aplousobranchia > Polyclinidae > Aplidium > Aplidium turbinatum. Next base: position 17,812,136 of record NC_137484.1, on the reverse strand, counting down.
ACAAATCACTGGAACTGCTAAATCTAACATACAGTACAACTCAACGTTTTTTCTTTTGTTGCAAATGCGTAACCTATTTTTTGTTTGTCAAGATACGTAGATAGCAGCTTGTTGCAGCCTATCCTGTGATGATCGCAAGAAGACACTGATAGCTCTGTTCCCTCTGGAAAGTGTATCGCTTTCATTAGCATAGTCCGCCATTTTTAATACACAAAAAACTGTTCTTATCCCATATCAAACCAAAGAAAATAGGCTTCAAAATACAAAGAAAATTTAATATTTAATAGATTTTTGAGGTTTGAAACATTCCTGCTATAGACTAATGTGTTCTTAAAAAGCAGCAAAAATTACTTTGTTTTACTTCACAATTATTTACAACTGACTATAAATTGGTAGGTAATGCATCTCTTTTTGAAACGATAGACCAATAAATCAATGCTTAAATCTGTTTTGCAAAGTGTTTTGCTTTGATCATACACTGCAAGAGATTGCTTTGGTCTATGGAGGCAGTCGTCTGTCCATGTCCGCCATATTGTTTTGCAAAAGAATCTTTAGCTATGATGGCGCCCGAATATTACTAACAGGCGATGCTCAATTGTTTATGGTGAACGGTATTGAACGTTAATATAAGTTTTAAGTTAACTAGAAGACAACAAAATTAAATAGCAGTGTGGTTTTAGAAAGCAGTGAATATACCATTTTTGATGCAGAGAACAAAGACAGCCATTTCAACATAGCACAGAAATTAATATTCTTGACGAATTAGGCAGCGGTAAACTACCCAGTATTTAAAATTAAACAGTTTACTTGACTAATACTGGTCTGACTTGTGTAGTCAAGATGATGTAAATTGTCAATGTTTTACAAAAAATGACGTAATCGATTACCATGGACATGTCTGACTGTTATCGAACCCATGCACTGAAATATGTCGGAAATGACGTGCTTTCAAACGAGAAATGACGTCATAAACGTCAAGTCCTTGACTGGAAAGGAAATATTAAGTCAACAAAATATAGGTTTTAGAGCGATTGACCCACGTCCAGAATGCTTCCGATGAGTTCCCTTTCCCAATCTCTCTTCATACATTTCGTGACATTTCTGTCATTTTTGTACATCTTTGATCATCACCTAACAGCTGAATACGTAAGAGATGCTTAACTTTGCCTTAAAAGCTTATTAACCGACGTTAAACCTAAAGTAGGTATACTATTACAGATTTATCCGGGGTTTAAAACTGCTTCCTATCTTTGACGTGACGATTATTCATTATTTAAATGTGCTTCACCTTTTATTTGATGCAGATGTGAAGTTAGAGATGTTCTAGAAAAACCAGTAAAGTGTGAGCAAAAATTATAGTCTTGTGCTTATATCTGCAATTGATTAAAGATACCATGCTTCCCTCAACTGAACAGCACAGATGGTTTGCTCACCATCCAGGAATCCCAGCATCGTCTCATTATTCAGAAACTGCAGGAGTAGCAGGAGCAGGAGGAGCTGGACCATTTTCTTCTACCGCCACTGGATCTCATCATCCTGCTCTTAACCCGTACATGGAAACAGGGTACATTGATGATGTTGATGCGTACTTACACCATATTGACGGACAAAGCGCCGCCGGATATTACGGTTTAAATATGCAATATCGTGCACATCAAAGAAGCTTAACTGGTAAGAGGTATTTGTTTGCATTTTTAAATAAAACTTTTTGGTTTCAAGAACAAATAAACTTGTGCTCAACTTGGTGGATTAAACTTGCATAAGCTAACAATGGTTTCATATTAACAAAAAAAGGATAAATTGTACGGAAAAAGCGGACACTTGTTTGAGAATTAGGCTATAAAAAGTTTTTTGCACAAATTTGTGTGTTTGCTAGATTTTTTCCTTTCTTATCGTCTTCGCAGCTATGACGTTTGTTTGCTTTTTGTGAAGCGTAACTAACTCTTTGCAATTACTTGCATTAGTAAACAATAAATACTGCTCGGATGAGGTTAATTTTCTTTAGCGTTGTACCAACCTAAAGTTTGAAAAAATAAATAAATTAGAAATTAAGTACTAAAAACAAATTTCTTACAAGAATAATTTCTAAATTTATTTAATAATGATGCAATATAAATTTGAACCTTTTTGACCGATGAGTGAACGTTGGCTAAATAGAAGAGCCATGATACAAACCAGGTTCACAATGCTGCAGTCACATCCTGTGCCTACATCATAGATTGAAATGAATGAGATTAACAGCATTAAAAGATAAAATTTTGATAAAAAGAAGATACTTCAGTGTTAATAAACACCGATAGAATTATCATGCCCATTTGCGGATAATTAGCCTAAAAAATCGCGCTGAAATGCAGATCTGAGATTTTTCCTCGCTTTCAGCGAGGAAATCCTATGTATTTTAATCAATTAAATAAATTAATTATATTAGATATGCAGTACAGTATATCAGTTTAATCCTTCTAGTAAAAAATTCATTTACAAGTGGACAACAGTGGTAACAAGAAAATGGATAGTTCCAGGTGGAAAGTCTGGAAGAAATGCAGTACTCATAAAAATCTTCTGAGAGATTTCTGTAATCTTAGAAAGTGTAAAATTACTTCCGGAAGATCGCATCTTAGCAAGGTAAAGAAAGAAAAGAAATTTATAATAAACGTGTATAGAAAAGTGGACCTAAAACCTTTGTGTTATTGTGTAAGGGCATGGTTTTATCAGGGTTATCAAGACGTTTTATATCAATCATTGCATTGCTAAAAAGCTGGCTAAGTTTAAAGAAGAATAAAAATATGCAATAATAGCAAATGCATTATGAAAAACATACGATTTTAACATTACTGAAAGTTGTTTAGAACATTTTATTGCAACTTTGCCTCCATCGTTGGAATAAGTTGAAGGTAGATCTAATTTTTAACAGCCAGGGTGCAAGTGATTGGGAAATCTCCTCTCCGCTTAAAAGCAAAATGTTAAGATTATGCTTCAAAGTGTTTTTATATTTTGCGTCAATAATACACGGTGTTAGCACCAGGCCCGGATCTAGAGGGGAGGGGGGGCAGAGAGTGCAGGTGCCCCAGCCTCCCCGACTTTTGAAGGGCCCCCCTACGTGAAATAAGTGTGATTTTTGTGTGCTATTTTTTTCTTTTAGCCTTTGAATTTTCTGCAAAATGCTGTGCAGTGCTGGATTAATGCTATTATAGACGTAGAGGTGGTTTTTCGTGCCATAGGCGCGAAAATTTTTTTTGCACGGGGGCCCCCCCGATCTAAAAGTGCCCCGGGCCTCCCATCAGCTAAATCCGGCCCTGGTTAGCACCGGGACGTTAAAAAAGCTGCCTTATTAGTATCTAGAACAGGGGTGGGGAACCTTTTTAGTATTGCGGGCCACATAAAATGAGAAATAACACAGGCGGGTCACTAAAAATTTCGAAATTTTGTCCAATCTTTCTGGAACATTCTGCCTTCATCACCAATCTTTCTTTTCTTTCCAGAAGCCATTATACAACGTAAAATTTGCTAATTTGAGAAGTAGTCTACTCTGCAAAACACTTTTCACGAATGGCATAACTGACCGATTAACAATAACTGGTCACATTGTGACGGTCACATTGTGACGTACACATTGTTGTTACAAATGGCCATTTATGATGGATTAACTAGTCATAGAAGGCCATTCGCAATATACCGAGAATGCAGACTGCAGAGCCTACTCTTTTTTGAGCAGTGTTGTTTCAATATATTTTGGGCAAAGAAATTTTGACGCGGCCACATGGAACAGTCACGCGGGCCGCATTCGGCCCGCGGGCCGCAGGTTCCCCACCCCTGAATTCTAGAACGTGGCAAATATGCCAATTTTGCTTATTATGATTTGATTTTTCAAATGTCGCATTAGGGCATATACAAAACCGTGAATAATTTCTTCATTTAGTTCAAAACTGATTTTTTAAGGTCGCTTGAAACGTTTCGATTCATCGTTTTCATAATTTTTTTTTGTTGATAAAATAAATTTTGTCCTGATATGGGTGCAGCGTTTAGTTGAACACTCTAATGCACAGAAAGAGTTTTCATGTTGATTGTAAGAATTATATAAAACTTACTTTACAATGCCAGGTAATGAGACGAAATTACGACAAATAAGCACTAATTCGTAACAATAAAGCTGAGTTCTTATGGCCTTAATAACTGTAATGCAATATCAAGGAAAAAAACTTCTGTGCATTTAAAAAAATACTAATTTTATCGGCATAAACATGAATTAAATCAATGACACTTGTTACTGTCACTGACAAAAACGGGATTAAAACAGACTAAAGTGACGGGAACATCCAAGCTCTTTGGATTTTGGGAGCTAAAACTGATGGGAGACAGAAGGTCGCAATTTTCCGACAAGCTAAATCTAAAAACTGACACGTTTTTGGTATACAACAATTCGCATCAAAATCCTGTAGCATTTTATTTGCATGAATGTTATCCCTTGGTTTTCCCTTTTCAACTAAGCTACTTTACTTTCTGCCAAAAACTTTAGTCAACCAACTATTAATACTTCCATTTAAAATCAACAAATCATATTGATTCATGGAAGATTTTAATTTAAGTTGGGTCTCCTTCCATTAGCCTCGTATCTTTTAATCCACGGTATATCAGTGTCGATCTGTGGGTCATTGTTAGAAGCAGGTTTCGATTAAATGTCACACGTGCGTAAATGGACATTATCTCTGCGGATTTCTCTTGACAACTGTCGAAATTTTTGTGACCTTGTCACCTGCTTAAACGTAATTTACAAGATATTCTCTAACAAAGGGTTTCATTTTGTTAGAAATAAAAGCAACTGCAATTAAATGACTAACGCCTTGCATCATGAGAAAATTGATACTTCTGTAGCACTGTAGCGTCAAAGTATATCTTCTTTTTTATTACATAGCCTGCCCTACGTGTGTCTGATCATTGATCATACAGTATAAATAAACCAAAGTAGGCTAATTCATGAGATTTCGTCCATTTTATTTGCTCTTAAATGAATACGCATTGTAAAAAGAAAAATGAACTTTCCGTGCAAACGGCGAAACATTGTAAATTCTGAAAGTGCTTACAGAGGCTTTCCGCAGAGCTCAGAAAATCGGATTGACACAAAGTGTTGTTATGATACATTTTGTATTTGTTGACATCTACTGGTTCTTTCATACCTTCGGGGTATTTTGTAAGTTAAATCGAAGAAACAACAGTTAAATTGCTTAACGAAAATGTTAGAAATAATTGTAAAAAACAGACAGGATTTTACATTGATTTTTGTTATATATCAACAATATTTTTTAATGTCAAAGCAAAAAAGCTTGAGTGAATAACACTTTTGACTTAAAGAAGTTGTGAAACCGTTTTTGAATAAGCTATTGTACCATAACTTCCACTTTGTGAATGTCCACTTTTGGGAAGTGGTGCATATTGGGTTGATAAATGTTAGATTTTCATTTCTGAATATTTTGTAAAAATAAACAAAAATAGCAGCTTTTGGTTACACCTTCGGTTAAACATCATTCTATCACCTTGTTACAAATTCATTGTGACAAAATCCGAACAGTTCGCCTGTAATTGTCAAAATGTAGAAAGACCTATTTGTTATGTTTTTTTATATCTTACTTTTACAGTAGCAGTATACCAAAAATTCATTTTTCAAGCAAAGTTGTGTTGATCATAGCCAGCGACATGACCAAAAGCATATGTCGGACAGGGTACAGTTGAAATGGGCCCACTGCCACAAGTTCAAACATCAACAAGACAGTATCCAGTTTTTACTTTATTTTGTCGGGGAGTGGTTTCTTTATGGCCATGTGCCAGTTGTACCATCCCATTATTGCCTTCCTTTTTATTGTCACACTTCATTTACTTTCTCAAACTTGTTTCATTTATAACAATAGTGCCGGTTTTAATATACCAACATATTTAACTTTTCCATTTTCATTTAAGTTGGTGCCATAACGTTGTTTTTAGTTGGCTATGTGAACATTAAGCTTTAACTTAATAAATTAGGCAATTTACAAATAAACGCCAGTTGAACAAAAAAGAACATAGGATAAAGGTGTAGGGCTGTAGGCCTAAGTTAGTACCATGATCGATCAATTTATAACGTTCTTATTGTGTAAACATCGTAGTGAAACAAGACAAAAAAACATTTTGTAAACAACCCCACATCAAAAATTGAACCTGCAAGTCAATGTTCAATCTACCGGGCAACAATTCCCACCCCATTCCCACCCCCGATTGCTGGACACTAGTTCGAAACCAAACGTGGTTAGATTAAAATCGTCTTAAAGCGATAAATTTTGATGCTGCATGACACTTTCGAAGAGAAAATAACATTCCTGTAAATAAGGGTCATATTTCTGGGAGCTTAATTTGATTGAGGTAGACCTAGTCGTAAAGTTAATAATCTAAAACGATAGCACAAGAAATTTCATCACCCAACACAACCGTGAAGAAAGGAGCGTTCTTCCTGGCTATCAGCACAAAGCTGAACACTCACTAGTATGTAGCATGAATTAGTGGTGCGATACTGACGAGCCCAGCCTCATGGACGAAACATAGTGTCCATCGCTGTCAATTCTTGCTGCAATTGGCTGCCGAGAAACCAACACAACCATTAAACTTCAAGACAATCATTTAATTTCCATGCATTCTTTATTGGCGCTGAGTAGCTTACGCGTTAGAAACTAGAGACAAGTCATCCACTTCTTCATCAAGTCATCCACTGATTTGATTAGTTGTCGGTAGCAGTTATTAGAGAAAGGTAAACAGGAAGTTGGGAAACCTACATAGGAGCGATCGTTGATGAGTGCCGCGCAATTACAAGTAGTCAAGCGAGCTTGAGGAAACTTTTTACACTCACAATTTTATTGCCACTTAGTACGGTGATTTGTAATTTGTAAAGACTGCTTGCAAAAGCAATACTTGTATTAAGTTAATTAGTAAAAAAATAAACGTTTCGTTTTTCTGTTGTGTTTTACATAGCAAAATAACGTAATAATAGACATTAAAATTGTTGAATTAATATCAGAAATGGAGATGCTGGACTCTTTGCAAAATAAAAAAAATGAACCATCTAAATTGATAGATAAAGATAATCAGGCAGGATATTTCACTCCAAAATATATTCTTTGAAAAGAAGAAAAAGTTGTTAGTGAAAAACATTACGGATAAAAAATAAAGATTGTTTAAGTGCTAGATAATTTTAAACTGCATCACAGTACAACAATAGAAAGAAAAGCTTTCAATAAAACTTAAAATTCTTTTATTCAAAATGCACAAAATTAAATGAACAGTAACAAAGTTATTTTATTTACGTTTACCAGACTGATACAAAGTATTAGCCGAAGTAACATAAATACAATACAAAAATTAACCAACATTTTTTGCGTTAGAAATATTGGCATGGCTGTTAAGAGTCTGGTAGATATGTGTGAACTAGATTATTGTGAGTTCTTATTTCGTGATGCTTTTGTTGATCACGAACGGTGCAACAACGATGTGTTTTCATCTCGTCTTCCTCTTCGCACCAACATCCACTCATCGTTGCTACCTCGTTCCTCGTCATTTTTTTCATCGAGATACTCTTCTCATATTAAATCTGCAGCTGCAGCGGCACGAGTGGAAGCAGAACGATCATGCGCGGTCCGGAATTCACATTTTCATCATCAGAATCACAGCAATTCTCCAGGATCTTCTACGGGATTGTCCTGGCTGAGTACAGCATCTTCCAAGTCAACCGTGTTTGCTCCTCTTCCGAGTGCTTCAACTATAACTTCGCAAAACAACATCTGGAGTTCTCAAATTACTGCTAAAAGTCCGATTGAGGCTTCCACATTTCAAAATGCTGACTTTTCTATCAAAATGGAGGGCAGAAATCATAGAAGTGAATCGTCAACTATTGGTTCTTCGAGTGAATGTACTGAAAACATTGAAACGGTTACTGGAAGGTCCTGTGGAACAACAATGACAAATGAAGCTGAGGTTCCAATTTCCACCGAGTCCAGCTCAAACCCAAATTCCTTTCACGTCTTTCCCACTCCACCAAAAGAAGATAATGATGTTTCAAGCGGAGTGCCTCTTACGCCTTCTAGCGTTGTGTCAAAAGCAAGTTCCAATCACCAAACCCATCAACAACAGCAAAACTCCACTCAGCAATCTTCTTCGAATCAACTTGCGTCGCCAATGGAAACTTATCAACATTCTCAGCAAGCGCTTCAGCAGCAAAACCAGCAAGTTTTCCACCAAACTCTTCCCGATGCAAAAACTGATTCCTCACTTCGTGCAACATCATCAGCTCCAATGTTATCTTACTCTTACCCCTACATGGCTTCAACTGCGAGTGGATACAACAATGAAGCCCCATCTCACCCATTCAACCAGGATCACACCAAGCTTACATCGCTAGCTGCATATTCGACAAAGAACAAGTCAAAAAACAGATCCAGCACAGGTAAATTGTATACCGGTATGAAATTTTCATTCTTATTTTTAACTAAGCTTAGTTTTTGAAACTGCTCTAAGCAATGTAACAACAAGCAATTCTCTATTACAGAGTTAGGCTATAAGTGTGATTGATAATCTCATTTCGGTATAGGGTTTCAGTTAAAGTCCCACAGATTGGGAACTAAATCCCGCTGAATTCTTAAATCTTTGTCCAGGCCTAGATTACTAATCCAAGCTTCATTGAAAAATTGCAAAAACTTTATTTGTTTGGGACATAGAAATTGTATGCAATCACGATGCAATAAAATAGTTTAATTTTTTTAGCCGCTGTGCGATTAACCGATTTCATCCATGTTCGTGTATGTAAGATGGCAAACACGTAAAGTAACGTTACGGATGTACAATAGCTGAGGTAACTCAAAATCATCCATGATAACGTTACTTGAAAAGTAATAGTCTACTGTCAATACGTGGAAGCTGTTTAAAAGGGGTTGAAAAATGCGTTACAGATATTCTGTTGTCATTTAGCATGCTCTGTCATGTGTCTATATGTTACATGAGATTTATCACGCCAAACAAAAGATTCGACATATCATCCATATTCCTTTTATGACCTTGTGGGTGAGCAATTCTAATGCAATCAAACGAGCTGTGATTTGAAACCAGGACAAGCTTTGATTGACATTTCCTACGTTGATCTGTCTTTCACAGTTTGTATTAAAATTGCTGATCAATTTTTTTATCGCTATGCAAGCTGTGACAGGAAAGTCGTCGATATAATTTGTGTGCTTTGCTAAGTGAACACGTGGCAGCAGGGCCGTTGAGAGGATAAATTGGGCCCGGTACCAATGAGATCTTTAGGGCCCAAATCAAGACACTTCTAAAAAACACAATATCCAAAGGATAAGCGGTGGTTTCTTCATTCCGGGATCCCCTGGTAAGGTTACGAGCCCTCAAAATCATCTTGGACCTAGATTAAAAAGCATCCTCTCCGGATCCTCTGGACCCCTGTTAACGCTACTGCTTAGCAGTATAACAGATTAAACATTCTTCCATCATTTCAACATAGTAATAGATAATAATAAACACAAAAATAGCCCAACAAGTTGATGTAATAAGCTTATTGCTTTCAAAGGCTTTCAAAAAACATTATAATCATCTAGCATAAGGCATAGGCTACATTAAGTATTTTCTTCAGCTACTATATTTTCAAAATACTGTATAGCTCATATAGACGTATTGCATACTTCTCTACTAATTTGTGTTTCTAAATGGTTATTTTTGTGACGATAAAGTAAAACTCATATTGTATTCCGAATATCTTATAGAAGGGAGGGAGTGTGTCAATTGTGGAGCAACAGCCACACCCCTTTGGCGGAGAGACGGGACAGGACATTATTTGTGCAACGCCTGCGGCTTGTACCACAAGATGAACGGTCAAAACAGGCCCTTAGTCAAGCCAAAAAAAAGATTGGTGAGATTTGACAAGCATTCGTTTCTTATCAATTGCTTTTTCATGTTAAAGCTTTTGTAGATGGGTAAAAATATCATATCGAAATAAAGAGCTCATCACTTTATTATTAAGATAATGATACAGCAAATACGAACAACTGTTTCAGTTACAATATTGAAAAATACAGAAGAAAATGCTTCAGCAAGTTAAAATGGCCTATTGTCACTTTACTTGCTGCGATTGATAAAAACACAAGAAGGACGTGGCTGGAAGAAAAATAATAACTTAACTTCCATTGGTGGAAGATCTAAGTTAGAATCTCTTCTGAACACAATGTGACCACAAAAATATATCTAACACTCTATATAGCCTACGCACATTTTTCTTCTAACTTACTTTCAAGGAAGCTTCTTTTTCAAACTTTGTTAACAGTGTTCACTTTGCAAAAATGAAGATGAGACAACGGAAAACTGCAATAAACATTGAACAAACAAACAAGAAAAACATAATGCAATCAATGTACAGTAGCTGCGAGGGTCTGCTCTCACAAATATCCGGTCTTTCATGAAAAAACTTTCGTACTTTCGTCGACCTGTATAAGGCCGACAGGACTGGCGAAAGAAAAGCCATGGCTTCTTATCGGCATAACTTTCTTTCAGAAACTTTATGGCCTATCTTATGTTCAGTAAAAATGTCATTTGTGAGAGCAGACCCTCGCAAGCGAGAAATTCACTTTGTTCATTATGGAACCCTATCAGAAAGTCAGGGTTTATAAACATTAGCTGATTTCATGTCTGAAAACTAAAGTGAAGAATACACCCTTTCACTTTTGTCTCGGTTTTTTGGAGCGTTCATTTAGTAACTCATTTAATATTAGTCAATTGTTCAGCTTTTACAATTTTTTCGAAAATATCTGTTTTTTCTTTTTACGAAAAAAAAAATTATTCATTTTTTTTTAGTTTTAATTCCAAAAGGCTTTGAAGGTCCCTTTTTTTAATTGTAATACTTAAAAGTTACAGACACTTCACTCTTCTGAAAGACGATCATGAAAAGTTTTCATTTAAAAAGATAACGTTTGGCGGAGAAATGAGGAGTTGACTGAAATGTGTAACTTTGTTATTATAATGTTGTTTTTTTTGTATAAATAATATTTTTTTTCTTTTTGAACGGGGTGAGCTAGTCAAAAGAAATACCCCCACAAACTGGATCAATCACGGCCCCAGTTTGGTAGTCCGGGCCTAGTAGAAAAAATGCCAATTTAAAAAAAATCTATTCTCAAAAATTAAGGATGGAAACTCACTTTTCAGAACGAGTTGTTTACCTGAAAAGCCGCATTTATCAAACGAGGTAATGTGTTTTCAATGTCCTTATTAATGTCCCAGCGAACAATCACAATCATTTTGACCTTCAGAATATTGCGAAAATAAAATAGCCTCTCCTGGCTTCGAATGCAAAAATGAGCAAAAAAACTTAACAAAAATGGTCAGACCTTAGAAATGGTAGTAAGCAAAGGTAGTTCCATTGAGCTCAGCAGCAAATCTGTTTTAAAATAGCTACAAGAAACGTGTGAATTTTACCTTCCATGGCAATCGAGTATCGCATTAAACGTTTTCTGCGGTTTGAGATCTATTTACGGAAACACATTGATTGTGATAGTTGTATTTGTGACAGCACAAAACACTTGTTTTTGTCGGCATTTTGACTAGCTGCGTTTCCGATTGAAAGGCACAAGCGACTTTTGACCTGTACGCCAGCCAAGGGTCACTGAAAGGTCGATTGTTGCTTGATGCAAAAAGCGTTAAAGATCAGCCAAAAACGATCAAGCACCTCCACTTTGTGTCAGATCGTTCGCCATACTGCCCTTAATAATGGCAATGATTTATTCGCAATTCTTTCCCATGCACGTAATTGGTAATTCTGATTATTGCTTTTGTTTCTTTATGCTTTGCAATTTTGTTATTGGCGTTACGTCATAAATACAATATCTGTCGTCTATACTAGGTCTGTAGATACAGGTGAAGCTTTGTTTTTTAATCTTCAATGCAACAAATTTTTCATGCCTTTAAACCGCTGTTAGAAATGACATTCTTTGCAGCCTTGAATGAAATGTGCTTGCTTTTTAATGCACTTATCCTAGTACAAAGCTTCAGCAGAAGAATCATTATCGTATTATCGCACCTACTGTGTATTTGAAACAAAAGTTAATGCATGGAGGTCCAAAACTGCTATTTTTTTCCTGAAATCAACGTATAGATACGCCAAAACGAACAAACAATGATAAATTATTTTTCTTTTGGAAAAGGCCTGCTTTAGTGGTTTCATATAGATGCTATCTAAAGGCAAAGGCATCAATTACTTTTCTCAATGCCTACGAAAAGAGCAAATAATGCTATCCCATGGTTAGTTCTCGAAATCGACTTAACATTTTGACAGAAATGACAGAGCGAGGTAATTGTCTGACAGGACCATTAAATATGAAGCCACAAAAAGACGTTGTTCCATTAAAAGGACCTCTTACACTTGAGAAATGTGCAAATCTTTGCTTTTCCTTCGTGGTAGACGTTCTTGTTTCGTTGACCTAAATCGGCAATCTCACTTCAAAATTTCAATCACACTATAAGCTACAGAGAAATATGTAGTTTAATTAATTTTAAGTTACTAATCCCATAGAACTTTTATAGCTGCAGCCTGGCACATTTTTGATTATTCTCGACAATTCTAGCTTACTGAATGATTTATAAGCTTCACTGGATTTTCTGAAAAATTACCTTAGAAATTTTAAATTGGCTTGAGAATCTCAATGGTTTTTAGGTAAACACTGTAAATGTCTTTTGATTTGACTGTAAAGTGTGACTTAAATTGCTAACAGCAACGTGCAATCGAGGTAAATATACAACACCTCTATAATGATAAATTACCCCATCAAGGGAGTAAATTCAAAAACGTGGGATTTGACTGTGTTCTAAATGCACTGGTTTTGATGCGAAAATGACCAGTCGGATAAATTTAGTTTGTGAATGTTGACTAAAAAAAAATAAAAGCATAAAAACGTTGAAAACTCGTGGAGGCAAAAGGGCCTGGGCACATTTTTTTACCTAACTTATAACAACGTGGGCAGAAAGGTGCCGTGTTTACACTTGCTTTGCCACTGACCAGTTTGTCTCATGCTAGCTACGCTCATGATTAAAACAGTTTCAGTATAAAGTTTATTTTGTTGCAGCTGGCAGTAGTGGGCTTTATGAAAATTTTGCAATACATTTTGTAAATAGTTTCCCTGCTTAAAAAGTGTGAGAAATCTTTGTAATATTTCATGTTCTGTTAAAAAGTTCTTTGGCTACAGTTTGTGGATGAATATATTCATTTTGAAATAGATTCATTTTGTAAGGTCGCTTGCTTGCTACATGTCAGAAAAAGAAAACAATAATTAAAAATTGATGTTGCTTTTCACGGTATTTTGCTTCTTCCCAAGGCTTGATGAAAGCAGCAAAAAAGAAACAGCGAAAGTAAAATCGGTCGGTGTTAAGAAAATTTTAGTACATTTAATTTAAAACATGCACCAAAGCATGCACATTGAATGTTTTTCTGTGCTTAATTTGCTGCTACCGTAGCAATACCTTAAGAGGAAAGATAAATTTATGACAAGGATGTGGATTGTCAAATTGTTTGGAAGATAGTTAACCGTGAAGAGATAAGAGATGTGATTTGCTTTTAGAAAAATATTCTATAAGATAAATATCTTCTAACGGTTTCACGACTTAGGCTAATTAAAATTGCAAAGCTTTTCATCATTTTGTGATGGAAAAAAATTTTTCAGGAAACACTTCGATTTCTGTTAAGAAACTTTGTCAGGAGTAGCCTAGTCAGCAAGCCATTTTCGCAGCAAGATAAATGATCGAAATTGCATCTGTAAATGATGCGAATATTCATAAATATTATTTGGCTTGCGTCAGTGTACAATATAAGTAGGCTACACAGCGTAAATAGCCTACTGTAGGCAAAAATGCCTAAGCGTAGTAATAGTTTCATTGAGTGACTAAAAAGTTAGTGCGGTCCCGTGCGACCGTAGTATAGCCTACCTTGTAAACAAAAGGAATCCAAAGATGTGTTGAAACGTATTTCACAGAAAAGTCAAGACGCAGTCTACTTGGTTTGTTTCTTGTGAGAATGCTTTCAGTTCGCCCCCTTCTCTCTCAGCGGTCTAAATTGCTTTGAAATAAGCTTACCTAATTACACAAACACAGATTCAGTTCATACTGTTCTTTTTATTTCTGGCCATCACAGCAAAAACAATAGCGTAGATGTCAACATAACACAAAAGTTTAGAAAAGGGTAGAAGCGACAAAATATAACAAGTTCTTTTGTGTCGAGTGTGTAACTTATCAACACATAAAAATCGTAACAATAAACTTTTAGTCGTTTTGAAACAGTACCGCAGCAAATACTTTCTTCTATTAGCCTACTAGATCATAGAATACACAAAAAACGTGATATAGCGATATAGAAAGGTGGCTTAAAAGCCATTTCAATGACAATGTGGTCTGTCCTGTGTTTTTTTCATATCGTTCATTATACTTTCCCTTTATCTTTGACAGCCGACCGAGGGTTCGATTCGTCTGATAATAAGTTTGTTGTTACAGCAAGGAAAAGGCTGTTTTTATAAAAGTAGCCTACACCAAATCACACAAGTTTATCGATTCAAAACTACTCCATTTTTGTCTACACTATCTTGAAGTTGACAGGAGAAAAAAAATCATTACTCACTGCTGAGTTGCAAAAATGAACTTTCACTGCTTTAAAAGTTTAGAATAAAATACAAGATACTGAAAAATCAAATAAAAGTGACTAAATGTGAAAATGCTTAGGCCTACTATTGTGAATCGTTCAACCAAATTTTGCCTCAAAGTGTGAAATATTGATAAGCTTGGCTTCGTCGTAGCCTAGTTGTCAATTCAGTTATTTTTGTTTTCGGTTTAGGCTATAAAGAATATTCCACTTAAAAAAGTCGGTGTTGCAGGTTGAGATTAATCAATCTGATAGTTCTCTGCTAAAAAATACAATATCCTACGAAATATACCCTATAGGCTACTGATGAAACTTATTTTCAAAGTAACCGACAATTCTTTAAGCATAAAAATGTTTTGGTTCAGCTACCGTGGCCATTTTGCTACAAATCTATATTTCCTTTGCACAAAAAAGTCAACAAAAAATTCTTACATTTCCAGTCAGCGGCGAGACGAGCAGGAACCAGCTGCAATAATTGTGCGACTACTAACACCACCTTGTGGCGACGAAATGCAAGCGGAGATCCTGTCTGTAATGCTTGTGGACTTTATTTCAAGCTACATGGAGTAAGTCGAAAAGTTTTTTTTGTTTAATTATTGTTAGTAATAAAATGGACGCTGATGTCTCTCAACCTCTGTTCTGATTCCTCAATGTTATTGAGGATAAAAAGGTATTTGCTACAAGTATCCTTCATTTAGAATACAACCGAACAATTAAACATAACACTGCAAGTAAACAAAATCAGTACGGTTTGAAAACTAGAATAACTTATTGATAAAGCTTTCGCCATCGTAAAGACAGCTTCTTCAGTATATTATTTAAATAAAATTATTGTTTGAAATTTTAACAACAATATTGTCTATTCATGCGATCCTTATTTAACTCCCGGCTTAAGCTGGTTATTGAAAAACACCACTCACCTCCACCCAGGGTGTAGTAGGCCTATAGCGATTCATCATGACAAGTCAAACCTCGAGCATGCTTTAACGTTTGTCGCGTCAATCTTTTTCTAGAGTCCTGTTTTGTCATAGCAAGTATTATTTTCCAGCAGACTATTCCAGTCGGAAACACAAAATAAAGTATAAACTTATTGGTTTTTGTGCAGATTTTAACCGAAATTTAAATTGTATTTGTCTATCAGTTATAGCCTCGCCTACATTAGGTAGCCTAGTAGGCTATCGTGCAAGCCTTATCAAACCAATCAAATTTTACAGATCAATCGTCCACTAACGATGAAAAAGGAAGGAATTCAAACTAGAAACCGAAAAATTTCGACAAAATTAAAGAAATCTTCTGTTTGCCGAGATCCTCGTTTCGATCCAACAAATTTTAAGTTCTTTGAAAATCCAGGGGGCTTTGGAGCAGCAGCGGCAGCTGCCGCCGCGTACTCCGGCTCATTTGGTCAGATGCACACATTTGGAAGCGTGCACCCTCACCATCCTCATATGACCCATCCTCTTGCTGGAACAACCGGATTCGGGGGAAGCCATCCCATGTTAACAACGCAACATCGCCACCCTATTCACCCACCTCACCCTGCTGCCGCAGTGACAGGATCTGGAGCTCTAACTCTAGGGTTGAATCATCCAAGTATGGTACATGCAATGGGTTGAAATGCGAGAAGCCATTTTGGTGAAAAAAGGAGCTTATAATAAGGTTTGCTCGTTTTTGAAATTGAGCAAGCTCATTGAACTGAGCAAGCTAACAGAGTCATTATATGACAACCTACTATTTGTCCAAAGAAGGGCTAATTAAACTGGGCGCAACGGAGAGTGTGTTTCATCGCATTTTGTAACAATGATAGACTTTATTGTTTTTAACTTGATCTTTTTTGTTTTACTGTGTTTTTTCGATGTTCAAAACATGCTTGGGCTCTTGCTTAGCCACGGAGCAAGAGTAGGCCACTGTCTGTAGGCTACCCTTTGAAACACAAAAACCTATGAAAAATGTGTCGTAGTCTAACATAACGTATTTTTATTACTAGTCTACTGTTTAAACGTTGCTTCAAATGTAGTGACAATATTGTTACTTTATGGTCATTTTTCTATTCAAGTAGCCTAACATGTTTGCTTTGGCAAAGCCTAATCACATTTTTGTTCCCAGCCCAACATCGTTCTTGGTTCTTGCCGTGACGTAGCCTACCGTGTGAAACGTAGCATGTCATAGCAACTTTCGCAAGACCAATTTTACTTTTCTTTAAGTTCTTGAAAATTCTGAAACTCGGTAGGCTATTAGGCTTGAAGAAGTTGTATGTTTGTTATAAACTCAAATCAAAGTTAATCAACCTCGCTTGAACAGGTCAGGCTACTGGATTGATCATTGACTACAATATTTTAGTCATGCATGTCACACATGTCATATCAGTGCCCATAATGGTGTAACTTTATATGAAATGAGCAAGCATTACATCCTAACTCAGGGGTTCTTAAACTGGGGTCCGTGGACCCCCAAAGGGTACGCGAACTAGTTTTAGGGGGTCCATGAAAGCCCAATGGAAATCTTAGTGTATAATTTCAAAAATGGAATAAATTTTTCAAAAGAAAAAAGATTAAGTTCGAACAACTATCCTATCAGCCCTATCAAACACGAAGCCACAATTTAATGTTCTTGTTGAAGACAAAAGCAGCATTCTTCACATTAATGAGATTAAATCAAAGATATTGAAAAACAATCTGCATTTGCTATTTCTTAAATTTAATAAAACATAAATTTTGTTACCAATTCATTTTAATTTTATTGCGTTGTGTCCAATTCATGCTGATCAAAACAGTTTCTCGGACTTGGCCACAAAGGGGCTCCACGCAAACCAAAATTTTTTTTAACAGGTCCGCGTTAAAAAAAAGTTTAAGATCCCCTGTGACCTAACTTAATTTCTTTTTAAAAGTTTTCTGAAAAAATTTCATTTTATATTTGTAATCGAAAATTTGTGAAGATAACATATAACTCGCTGAAGTGTTGCAGTTATGTAGCCTACATGTTGAAACATTTTCGACGTCATACTAGATTTTGCCAATTGGCAAAGAACATTATGAAATTTATTTTGAATTTGTGTTTCTTTGTTGTATTTAAACGTTAGAAACCTGTAAAGGTTACAACGCTCCGAAATTATGTTTGAGTTTCTTGAATATCATAATTATGCACACTCGGAAGAGTTCAGAATTGTCATTTTACGTTGTGTAAGCTTAAATTAACAACAGCGGCATGTAAGAGTAAGATAATGGAGAGCAAAGATAGTGGAGTAATATGATATTTGAGGAGCCCTTCAGACCTTGACGAAATCTGTTGCCTCGTTTTGCAAGAGTTAGTCTATTTAGAGCAAGACTGTCAAACGTTATTTATTTGAACGATTATAAAAAGATGTTTGTGTTTTGTTCGCAATACAATAACCTTACTATTGTACAGTAGTAGATTTGGATTGAGGGAAAGTATTTGAAGTGTGAATGCGGCATCGTGATCTAAAAATTCAGAATGACGCAGCAATATAGGAGAAACCTGTGTAATTTGATACCATGTGTAATTTGGACCACTTTCCTTCAAATCTGTTTTTTATTGGACAGCTGCAATAACCACATGACCTTACTGACTGACTTACGTCATCACTAGCGACGACTAGTTTCTGAACACTGACGTTAGGCCGCAGTTCAGCATTTTCAGGTAGACTGATGTAATTTTCTGCGGTCATGGCGTAAGAAATTGTGGAGAGGATGTAAAATGTTTTTCAAAAAAAAATGTGAGGATTTGTTACCCAAGGAATTGGCCACCTAGCTATGTAAAAGTTTTTGTTTGATTTTCATCTTAAAAGGTTTAAAAAGCGAAAATAGTAATCTATGTGACATGTGTGTAATTTGATTTTTTTTTTGTCGTATCCAGGCTTACACCCGGTGGTTGAAGATTTAGATTAAGTGGACGGGAAGGCAAGGAAGCCAATCTTCGTGTTCACCTTCAGGCATACCTTTAGGTGTCCTGCCAGAGATACAGCCGCATGCTCTTGAGCGGTGTCGAACCGGCGCCCTTTCGATTGCCGTTCCAGTGGTCTCACCACTCGGCTATGCAGCCGACTATTTTGAACCACCAGGGTTTTAAATTACACAGGTACTTTTATAATGAAGTGCAATGTTATTGAAAGTTTTATCACCAATCTTTGTGGTAGAAAACTACTATTATAGGTGACAAAACTCGACATTTATGTTATATATTTCTGTGAAAAAGTAAAATTTATTTTGATTAAAATGTCTACTCGAGATGAAAGAAAAGTCAAAGAAAAATATCGCAAATGGACAGAAGAGGCGATGAAACTTGCTCTTTCGGATGCTTTAAATTAGTGCCCTCTTGTGTCAACTTTTCACACTTTTTACTACCCAAATCACTCCTTGCTAATGTTTCATAAGAACTTTGAACTTAGGAAATTGCTAAGTTAGAATACTTCCTTTCTTTACTGCAAAATAAGCTTTCACCTAATAGAAACAAATACTGGTTCAAATTACACATGGGTGAGGTTCATTCAGGGGGTTCATTTTACACAGAGCATGTGTAATTTGGGCCAGGGTAGCCTACGACTTTTTTTTAAATCACCCTTGTGTACAGTTTTTTCCAATATTTTTTTTCATGTGTGTACCTTATGTCTTCAAGTTGTTAACATGTCAATTTCAAAAAAAAGTTGTGTTGTAAAGAAATTATAGCAAATCCTGCTTAAGGGGTTCAAATTACACAGGTTTCCCCTACTGAAATAACAAATAAGTAATAAATTTCATGAGAAATATCCTATCGAACAGTTTAACATCGTTGAAGCGAACATGTTCGTCCGCCAAGTTAGCTCAGTGATTACGCGCCCGGCTCAAGATCAAGCGGCGCTGGTTCGACTCTCGGGGTGTGCGCTTGAATTCCCTGGCAACAACATTTCAACAATCGGAAAACTTCACTCTGCCAATCTCGGTAACCGGCCCTGTGTCAAGAGCCTCTACAAGTAGCCTATGCGAAACTACCAGGAATAGGCTAACCTATCAAGGCTTTGTCAATCCGAGGATAAAAATTCAAAACCAACCAACCATTTTTCTCTGCTAGACACTTCACACACAGCTGAACGTTATTCTACTCTTTGGTTTTGGACAGGAGCATCCAGTCAAAACATTTGAGATCAGCAAATGCAGTGGTCTATTTATCCAAGTAGACACAGGAGTCGTATGCTACAATAAAAATACATCTGACTTCATCTAGAGTTTAGACTTCTTCTTTGTTTGAACCTTCTTCGCTACTCCAGGGGTCGAGGGGCTCTGCCTTTTACCATCCTTGGGCAGTGGCGGCGACGCGGTCTAGATGTTTGAGCAGATGTGTCGAGCAGCCATGAATTGCAGTTCACGCATACCATTTGGCGCATGGTAGATGGCGCTGTTACAGATTGTGTGGTCTGCGGTTTATTCCTCCTTGCCACACTCACAGATCGCGGATGAAGCCATCCCCCATTTGTGCACGTTGGAGCGGAATAGTCCGACGCCAGTACGCAGGCGGTTGAGCCGCACTCAGGCCTTCCTTGGCAAATGCATTCCGGTTGGGTGGGGGCTGGTGTCGAAGATGAAACTTTGGAGTCTTGGGGAGTTCTTCCACTCCGAGCTCCATTGGTGGTTCGCCCCGGTAGCCGCACCGTTGGATTGGTCTTCATTAGGAGTTGTGCGGCACGTACAAATGGGTGTCTCGGTTTCAGTCGCCGAGGTTGCTCGCTCACAGACTTGAGTGGAGCAAGTGGTTAGGGTTCGTAGCGTGGCGATAAAGAGACAGGATGGCTTCTTCGCGACGAAGTTCAGCTGGTTGAATGCCTGCAAGGACAGGGAGATTGTCCGATTCGCCACAGAAATTAGTGTAGCTTATCATATCAAAAAAGCAATGCATTTAACTGAAGTTGCTAGAACTGCAGTCAGGTGTGGAGCTGACACAAGCATTCAAATGTGATCCTCTACTTTTAAGGTGAAGTTCCACATGGAAAGTGTATCCTAACTTGATAGTTAATGTACTGAAAAATGCCTCTGTACTCTGTAGGTTATTTGGTTCAACGTAACTTATGTGTGTAAAGCATTTTTTAGTGAAACGGTTGGAATTAAAATCAAGTAGGCTACTATCATAACCGAATATCCTTTAAGACCACCCCTCGTTTTGGGAAACTTATCAAGTTAAAATCAACTTTTACATTAAATTGTTTAGTTTGTTGTTTTACTGTAGCCTACTTGTGTACTTTTATGACTTGTTTTCTTTTATTGCGGCCCTACACAAAATTTAGGGTTTGCATTGGGCCCCCGTGCTTAAATAGGTTTAAAACAACTGTTTTGAACTTACGAAACTCAGTCACATGCTTAGCAAAACGTTGTTGAAGAGCAATGATCTACAGTCAGTGTTGGGCGCGATAACTCATTTTTCAGTTAAGCGATAACGATAATCGATAAACGAAAAATGCCTAAAGCGATAACGATAAACGATAAATTATCGCCGATAATGTCCGATAACGATAATTTTTTTTTCTTGATTAGCGCTGCCCCACCCCATGCAGCACGAACTGTTTTCATCAACATGACGAAAAATCGAACATAATGTACTGTAAAGGGACAAAACTTTTTGTAAGTTATGCATGAATAGAATCGCAACAGCGGCAGTAGGTATCGAATCTTCAACCTCTTGATCCAGAATCAAACCACTGAGGTAACCGCCGTGCTTATAATTATACCTTCAGATACCAGTTGGATGCTTTTATCGATTGAGTTACACTGCCGCTTACGTGCAGTAGGCAAAATAATTAAATCAAATGAAAATACCATAAAAAATTCCAAACTTTGTATTTTGCTTTCTGCTTAAAGGGCTGTTTACAGCAAAGTCAGCAATAATTGAAAAAATTCCAATAAACGCAAAATGCTTAAAAATTTATCAGTAATCTTAAGCGTTATTGGTAGTAAAAATGTGCATACTGTGAAATCCATCAAGCTTGTCAAATTAGTCGTGTTTGTTCAAGAACAATAACATAATTATCGTAATTTACTGATAATTTCAGATAAATTTTTCTGTTTTCTTTGTGAACACCATCATTAAAGCAATGGCAGAACACTGTATTATTAGTGGGAATAAAAATATTTGATTGAGGGTTGGCTATGTCGCATAGGTAAATCGTCGTCGTATCCAGGCTTACGCCCGGTGGTTGAAGATTTAGATCAGTGATTCTTAACCTATGGGTAATTACCCACATGTGGGTAATTTCAGGATAGCAGGTGGGTAATCAGCTGAACCAGAATATTTAGAATTATAGATGTAACAAACAATGTCACAGCTGTAAGTGGTAAAGTTGCTTTATTACTTATGCTTTTTTTTGATGTTTTGAGTCCGTTCAAAACAACCAAACAAGCACAGGGATATTTTATCATTTTTAGAATTGTTTCGTTATAGTGATTTATTTTTCGCATCATTTCTGTTGCCGGTTTTATGTATTTCATTTTTGTGACATAAAAAATAGTAAGATTTTTCTTGTATAATCAGTTCATTTACAGTTGTTTTATGAGCAAGCTTGACGGCTGCGTAGCTGTTAGCTATATAAACTACTTCAAACAACTGCTAAGTGTACACTGTGCATTTAGAGTTAGTGTTGAGACGAGCGAGCTGCATACTTTTGAAGATGAAAGCTTTGGAAAATTCTGGGGAATGATGGGGAAAGCATATCCAAAAGTTGTGCAAAACCACTAACATTGTTGACTATGTTCCCTTCCACTTATCTCTGTGAATCAGCATTTTCAAGTGTTGTTGCTTTGAAGTCAAAATTACGAAACAAGCTGTTAGATCTGAAGTCAGATTTGCTTTGTGCAGTACCATATCCAAAATCGCACCCAATATTGCATCGATTGTACACAAAAAAAGCGCAAATGTCTCACTGAAACTATTGATGCCGTTCTTTACATTAAATGTTGTTTTTGTTGAATAACGCTGTTTTGTATTTTTAATATGGTAGAATAGATAAAATTAGATTTTGGGTAATGGGACTTTGATCTGGACAGAAATGGGTAATAAGGGAAAAAAGGTTAAGAACCCCTGATTTAGATTAAGTAGATGGGAAGGCAAGGAAGCCAATCTTCATGTCCACCTTCAGGCATGCCTTTAAATGTCCTGCCCTTTCGATTGCCGTTCCAGCGCTCTCACCACTCGGCTATGCAGCATAGGTAAATGAGAAAGGTTATACTGTATTTAGTATAATTTTACCACGCAACTCGATGCGCCTATTGTCATGCAAAAACTACTACAAGATGCAAAAAGTGTGATGTCGGTCTGCATGTCAAATGCTTCAAGCAATATCATATTCTGCAATGGTAGCCACTTTAACAAGTCGAAATTCTGCCACTGAAATTGACTACAATGCAACCGCCAACCAATCAGAACGTGTTATAAGAGGCTACCGTCCAATTGTGATCCTTCTAGCACTCATCCAGAGAGTTAATGCTTGTTTTGAACTTTATTTGGTAATTACAGAAGAAAAAGAGCAATAGCAGTGGTGAGAATCGAACATGCGTCAATGAAATGACTACTTTCTAGCCCTAACCCCTAAGCCAACCAGCTGACAAAAAATCCATCACCTAATTTGCTTTCTATGATCTTCTTTTCGCCATTTTTACGTCACTTAAACCGTAGCTTATGATTGGTTGGCGGTTGCATTCTAGTCAATTTCAGTGGCAGAATTTCGACTTGTTAAAGTGTCTACCTTCTGCAATGACTTGTTTCAGTGATGGTGGCGCGAAAGACCATGTGTCCGATGTAAAAGCGGCCTCGTATTGCGACACTTTCATAAACCACTTGCCAATTTCTTTCGCTTCGCTTCAAAGGAATCTGTACGCCTGTGCGCTTACATTTTAATTGTAAAATTCACTCGCGATTGCCGATTGCAGCAAAACAACAAGAGAATTGTTGCATGCATTTCATTGCAACTCTAAAAATTATTGTGTTATCAGGGCCGTCGCTGCAGGGGGCGTGCCCCTCCCATGACAACGACCTGTGCACACACACTTCAGGCACTGAGAAAGAACTGGTTTTAATTTTAGTTTCATGAACTAGGTGGCTAGTAAAAATATTACTTTTCATGTTCTTTCCACTTGTGTGTTGATCCGAAATAAAATTTATCGGCGATTAATTATCGGCGATAATCAAATATTGCCTTTGGCGATAACGATAAACGATAACTGAAAAAATAATTAAGCGATAAAAATTTATCGCCGATAATGCCCATCACTGTCTACAGTGGATTTTTCCTTTTTATGTTTAAAAAAGCTTCCCCAGTTGATCATTCAAGCTGGAGGTCCACTTTCTGCGTTTCATTTCAGAATCATTGAGAAAGCGAAGTTGAAGAGAATCGATATGGTACCTAATTTATCGGCTTAATATATTTGCAGCCTACAGTATCGCATGCAGGTGAAGTTTATTTCGACCCTTTGCGTAATTCATAAAAACAAAACACAAGCAAAATAAAGTATTTAACAAAGAACATTGTAAGGAAACGACTCGACGAAAACACGTTTCTCTTAGCAATATCTACGCTAATCCGACCAACCGCGTTTCTCCAAATTATGTTGGTTGACCATGGCTGTTCGATCGATGTCATAAAGGGGAAAATACACGAGTTGTTTAAACCCAGCCATCAAATTAGTACCATTTTGCGTTTATTCAACGTTTGTAGATGTGGAATCAATGAGAAAAAGGATTGATTTGCTGGCTGGGAAAATCATGACGCCACTTTCCTCACACCTTCCCATATCTAAACACACAGCTTGTAATTCATTTATGATGCTGCAGTGCATATTCAGTTAGAATCCACAGTAACCAACAAAAACAAAAGTATGTCGAAGACAGGCGTTTGTGATAACATAACTAGAACATTTGAAATTTTCAAGCGATGTAAATTTTCTAACTAGCCTACTTTATTTCAAAATATAGAGATGACAGGTCAGAGAATAAACGTCAAATTCTTTTAACAAAATGAGCTTATTCAATAAGCTCGAAAAAAGTAGGTTAGATGTAAAGACATTGATTGCACACTACCATGTCATTATATACTATGACTAATGCAGAATTTTACGTATCGGACAAGTTCTGTCGTTCGGCAAATTGAATTTGTATAGCTTTTGAAAGCGCATCCAAAAACCTCCCCAGTGATACGCTATGAGAAGTGTGTAAAAAACGAGCATGAGCAAGAAACGGTAACTTTCGTAAAGTTCTACCGCTGAGTCCCACACTTTCCTTTGCAATTTGCCACAACCACTGACTGGGGTTGTTTTTTCCGCATATTTCAGTAGAGTGACGAAAAACTGTAGGATCCCTGAGAAGTGGGTCCTTAGGCGCAATAATGCCGACTCTTTGTAATTCTTCTAAGCATGATCTAAAAATGGTGTAAATGGCCTCAGGAGCAGGTAAGCCAACATAAAACTTGATGTCTGCACGATCAACGAAAGCCAAGTCTATTTTTCCAGTGACATTTGACGTTGCAAGGATTAAAACATTTTTATATTTTTTTAACTGATCTATCTGCGTCAGCAACGCATTCACAACTCTAATCGCATCCGACGGCTCAGTCCCACTGGCAACTGCAGATCGAGCTGCAGTCAGACTTTCAACTTCATCTATAAGTAGACAGACCAAGTGGTGTTCATCTTCGACGAGTTCTTCCACCTGCATTGATAAGATGCATTAAAAAATTTGACAACGTTTTGTAACCGAACTAAGATGAGGCTGTGCTGCTAAAGCAATGTATGTAAAGTTATACGGAAATATGGAAAAGACAACAAGTGAAGCTCAAATTCACATGAAATAACATATAAGCAATTCATCATGTTACTTGTCTAAAAGTTTCACTAGCGGTGGTGTATTATACATTAAATTAACTTATAAGTACAGCATATGATATTTATAATAAATGCATTCCATAGCTAAGTCAACAAAAGACGACCAAAGAACTAATCATCAGCAGATGAACTCGTTTATAATTAGTCATATACCTTTCTAAACATTTTCATCACTAGTTTTCCACTTTCTGAGAACCACTTTGAAAATAAACTGTGACTGTTAACTTCTAATAAAGACGTCGAATAAAACCTGTCAGACAATCGGATTGACAACTTATGAGCCAATGCATGACAGAGAGAAGTTTTTCCAGTTCCGGGCGGACCGTGTAGCAAGATCACTCTGTTCCAGCAAATAATGTTTTCATTAATTCCTTTATCTGAAAACAGCAAGCCAGTTTTTGCGTAACTCAATAAATTCTCTTTAATTTCAGAATCATATATTAATGTTTCCCATATGTTGTCAGTATGCTCTGAAGGAAGGAGAAGATGGCTTGCAGCTGGTAAACTTTCCTGCTCATCATCGAGCATTTCGTCTTCGGGAGGCCCAGAATGCAGATGGAAGACATGACAACACAATTGCTCTTGCTTGATTTGCATTTGCTGCTGAAAGGACAAAGATCTTTCTTTACTGTCCCAGAGATGCAGGTGTTGAACATGCTCAGCAAGAAATGAATTGCTCTGCAGTGACTGGTTTAATGATGACTGAATATCGTACTGAAGAAGGAACTGTTGAACAGAGTGGACTAAATCGGGTTGTGCCACAGTGCTTGATGATTTTTGACATATTTCAACTACAATTTGATCACCCTCCTTAATGTCATCTAAGAAAGACATGCCTTAAAAAAATGATCTACAAATACACAACCGTTTAAATTTAGTTCAAGATCAAATCAACAAACAATTAATTAAATTCTCTCAGTTTTATAGCGATATTTTTTTTTGATATCACTACTGCAACTTCTACCTCACCAGTTGGTTGTGCAAATTGTGATCAACTTTAGCAGCAAAATTGTTGGAACACCTGGTCACTCTAATCAAAAAGAGCCTAAAATGAAGATACAGCACTAAAGTCATGTTCAGCAAACGTTTCGAAAAGACTGTATTCATTTTGAGTACTATTGAATGACAGCAATCTCAGGTGACACTAGTTTTAAATAAACTGCAGTTGATGGTCACACAAGCCAATCCACAAGCTTAATACGGCGACAAACTACAGTAACATGATAAAAGGTGAACAGTGAACACTGAACAGCCTCATTCAATTTTCTACATAATAAGTCAAGGTTTGCATTATTTCAACTTGAAATTTAGCATTGTCAATCATCATGAACCATTGTGATAACAAAACTGAAATAACAGAAAGTTGCAACTAAAAAAACACCGAAAAGGGTAACCAGTTAATATCTTCAGAAATTTGCAAAAATGAGTTATTTTACAAAAACAACATTAAACTATTACAGTCCCTTAACAAGATAGGTATGTTACATCATAACAGTTCAACAATCAAATAAATTACAATTTTGGTAAAAAGGTGATTTTCTTGAACCATAAACAAACAAACCTTAGCAACCACACGGCATTTAAGGGGACACTCCTGATGGAAATAATTTTTTGTCATCTTTTTTGTTATATTTTTTCGAAATAATTTTATTTTTTGTATTTAAATAACAGTAATTTCATCAGGATTCTAAGTATGGTAAAATTTTGAATCTATTCAATGTCTATGTGTGTCAAAACTTACACTTGATTAATGTGAGTAATGTAGCTTGTCTTTTAATGGGTGTTTTTCAAATGCTGTTTTCTTCAAAATTCATTTTTTGATTTTCCCAAATACAGTACCGGTATGCCTACTCATTTATTTCTTGTCAAAATAGCATGAAATTTTGCAGGCATAATCAATGTATCCTATGCTGGAGAAGTGATCCATGAGAGGAGTTTTGCTATTTCTCTGTAGTTTCACTTAAAATTGAAAAACAATTGCAAATATATCAAGTTTTTGTCGTACATAAATCAAAATTTATTTATTCCACATTATACACCTGTGGAAGAAAATCTCTCATTGTTATACGGGTGGAAGGCGACAATGCCAGCTCAAAACGTTAGGAATGATATAAGTTCTCTTTTAGACTTATTAAATTGTTTACCGGTGGGAAAAATAAAAAAATAAATGGAAAAACTTTTGCATTTTTTTTTCACAAAAACGTTTTTCATCTATTTAAGTGCCATATTTTGATTGCAATTTTCACATTCTTTCCAAAGATATATAATATGTAGAGTTAAGGACATTTTTCGACTAATTTATTAAGGGTGTTGCTGAAATTGATCAGGAGTGTCCCTTTAACATAATAATACAATAAAATGAAGATAAACTACAGTATAAATTACAAATGCTTTCGACCATGCACATGTTAGCCCTTAGGTATCAAACCAAATGACTTATCTTATATCATAGCCTACATAAATTTAGAATACGGTACATATCTGATCTGCATACTGTGAATCACAAAAAGAGATGCACAAGAATGAACCATTATACTTTCTGTTTTGCAGGTTCATTCTTGTGCATTTCAAATAAATATAACAATACAAATGTCAATCCTTGGTACTGGTAGAGTGGTAACGTAGGCTATCAATATGGTAGCCTACAAGCTTAAAACTTGAACAGTGGTATTTGACCTGTAGCAGCCAAATTTACTGAAAAACAATGAAACTGCTTAGCTAAGCTGTTGATGAACTTTCATGGCTATAAAGATTTCCTTTTACTTAAACCTAATTGATGGATTGAATCTTTCATCTGGGACTGATAAGGCTTCTTTGAGAGCTTAATCAAGAAACTTTTGCATACTTGCAGAGATTAAAATCAAAGTAATAACAAACTTCTTTGTGAAACACTGAGAAGGGAGTATAATGAAAAAATTGTACATGAATATGATGAAAACCAAAATTTCATCTACAAATCGTCTTAAGTCAAAAATCAAAATACAAGATTTTGTGATTTTTATGTTTCCCTCCAAATGATTTTTCTAGTGTTGCCAGATTACGTGATGTTCTCCAACCTAATGCTTTCCTTTGGGTAATCTCAGTTTCGATGTCGTTTCCTGGTGTTACTATTTTCCTAGAACTAGATATTTGTGTTGATCAATCTCCTTTATTTTTTTTATCTATCAATATACCCGTATACCAGGTCCTGAAGCAATTGCTGAGATTTGGAAGCATTATTACAACTCCTTGCTCAATTCCAGGAAAAACAACACTGAAAACAAATTTATTAACTCGTGTATTTCTTCTAGAAATCAGTATTAGGCTATAATCTTTCAATATTTGGTTGCAACTTGCAACGTAGATACAATTAGTATTTTTTGTCACTAAAGTTACTTTTTCTGGTTGGACCAATTAACAAAAGAAATGTAGAACCAAAATTTCATGCTAGTGGGGTTAATGTTTAAGAAGTTATAAAGTTACTAAAAGTAACTTTTTGTGTTTTTAGGTTACTTTTCATTTGTTAGGTCACTTTATTTTGCATATTTTTTTGGCTGATTTCCCTATTTATTTATCTTTTATTGCTACTGGAGAGATGATTTCACATTCTATGTAATGCCAAGATTTTCAATATATCTTCTCCTATGGGTTATGGTGGCCTACCGTACGGATTTTAGGTTTGCACGAGGCCATGCTTGTTCTTATCCCGTGTAGGGGAGACTGGGGTTAGTTGGAAAGCGGGGTTAGTTGAAAAATCAGCATTTTTGCAACTCCCGAAAACTTTTTAAAATATTTACTGCCACCATGTGATGTAGTTTGTCAAAACACACAATCCATGTTAGTTTCGATTTGCTGAGTCCAGGTATGCCTGCTTGAGCGAACATTTTTTATTTTTTTAGCTATGAAGTAAAATTTTTGGCTCTTTGGGAAACATCTTATGCGTCCATGGCGTTAAAGATAGACACACGTTTTTTGGTGTGTGTTAGCTGTAGTTGTTCCACAATACTGAGAAATAAATAAATTTTGGTCAAATGAACCATGCTGGAATATTTTAGGAAAATTGTTAGTCATGTCCTGATGGGGCTAGTTGGAAAATTGTAGATGGGGTTAGTTGGAAAATGTTTTGAATACTTTTGAATTTTTAAATTGTGCTTTTGAAAGTAGTATAAGCTCTAATATACTTGTTTTTAGCACATTGTAAGGTTTTAGTTTGAACTTTGAATAACTTGGAAAGTACAAAGGACATAGAGTAAATAAATTAAAAAAATTATTTTTTTTCAATGGCGCCCTTGAAAAAGGCTCATGGCCTACTAGAGTCCATGGTCTCCAGGATGAGAAACCCTGGTTTAAAGTAATTGGTTGTTGAATTTATTGCTTTTTTACTTGAAAGAAAGTAATTTATTTGCTTACAACGACATGTAAATGTTAACCTCATGACGTTTTCCAACTAACCCCATGATGTTTTCCAACTAACCCCAGACATGGGGTTAGTTGGAAAATCAATTGTATGTTTGTTTATTTTAAATTTCCATTGAAAGCTGAATTGACTCAATACTTATTTTTGGTTGTAAGATACAGGACACCATAGGTGATAATTTAAGCCGCTTCAAGTTGTCAGGTTATGCACCAGTTGTTTTAAATTTCACTTTAAAAGAAAAACTTTCCAACTAACCCCAGTCTCCCCTATTTCCGAAAACTAGTACGGTAAAGGAATTTTTTCTATGAAACAAATTGTGTTAACTATATTTAACCACTTGTTTTCCCTGCAACAGTTAAAGTGTTTGATTGACAGAAACTTCCTGCCATAGAATGTAAAACATTACATACCGGTGCAGGGCCTCTGAGAGAAATTTTCACTAGGGGTACGAAGAATCATTCCTGGCCCCCCTCTCACTCCGGGCCCCCTTTGTCTTGGACAAAACACGTGATGTTTGCTTAGGCGTATTGCTCACCATACAACATTTTACTGCAGAATTGGACATCTGTGCGCAATAATAGTATCAGGCTGCAATAAAACTATTATTGAGTGTTTTGTGTTGAGCATATCATGTGGTCTGTCTCTCGCCAATTTGTGCATCTTGCATTGAATTCGTGTGTCAGTTGTCGATGGTGCTGTTGAGAGGTGTCGCTTGTACAGCTTTAATGTAAAATTTTCAAATTCATTTATTTATTTCTCTTAGATGTAGGCTAGCCTATAGCCTATAATTTTTGATGAGGATACTATGTCGTGTCGAAAACGTTATATTTAGTAGTTTTTTCTTGTTTTTGTTGTGTGTTTAACAAAAAATGTTAAATCCGTTAACGTTACTGAGTGTTATATGCATCTGGTGGCTGGTATAGCCTAACAAGTCAAGCTCTCTACCAAGGCTCAAACATAACATCTTGTTAAAACATAATCAAATTATTCATCTGACCAATAACCTTTCTTCATTAACTTTTGCATTCGCCACATGCCTAGCAGAGGTGAACAAAGTCACTTTTTTTACTCCGGCTCCTCTCCTGCTCCGAAAGTATTGACTCCGGCTCTTGCTCCAACTCCGAAATTCATTTTGGGGTAAAATAAGCGTGAAACCACCTTTTTCAAATAATTTTTAAAAAAACACAAAAAAGCCCAAACACACCCGGGCTTTTAAAAAAAATCCCGGGTTTTTTTCAACCCTGCTTTTGCTATACTATGCCTCCCCCCCCCCCCCCCGGACAGGAGAATAGGCTAACCAACTTTTATGATATTTAGAGTGTTTTTAACAGAACATTTCTGCACGTAAAGCATTAAATCACCACGTTGGCCTTCTAATTTGCCCACAATGCATTCAATTACCTTTCCGGGCCCTTCTGCTACATTACGGGCTCATTACGGGCTACATTAAGGATTAAAGAATAACAACTTTTATGCTTGAATTTAGTCGTTTAGGATAATTTTAACCAAACAATTTGCGCGTAAACTATAAAATCACAACTTCGGGCCCCTCAACAATCACAGACCTGGGCCCTCAAGAGTACGCCGTACCCTCCGTACCCCCTTCTCATAGGCCTTGCCGGTATGTGTAATTCTATTTTGAGCACAAATTGAATCTAATTTAGATGCTTTTTTTATGTTGAATTGCTGCTATTTCTTTCGCTTTCTTGTTTTCGTTGAATAAAGTTACTTTTTGGTTACTTTTTCGAGTAAATAGACAGTGTGAACGTTGAGGTCGGAAATGCAAATAGTGAACACAGGGCATGTAGTGTCTTGAAAGTGATGATAAACTTTGCCATGCTCTGGTCGATTTTCAGAGCGTTTTTACGCGCATTCTAAGTAAACCACGAGTGATCTATAGCATCTTGGCCGCAAACTAAGAAATATTAAAAAGATGATTGAGCGAGCAAAGCAAGCGAAAAAACTTTTGCATTAATGTAGAAAAATTGTACGTAAACTAACCTGTCCAAGTGCACCCCTAAATCTGCTACTGCTTATATTAGGTTATACATTACTGTATAATGTAATCGAAAGCTAATAAAGTAAATCATACAAGGTGTATATAACAATTATACGAATAAACGACAGTGGCTTTAATTGATATTTACAAAACCCGATTTGAAACTATGTTGTAGCTATAGTAGTTACTAGTTTAGTTAGCCTGGTCTCATCGACGAAATTGTTGTAGCGTAGAAAATAGTTATATGATCTACTGCCTTAAAATTTCGTTGCGTTAGAATTAGAATCCAAATTATATTCTAAATCCTACATAGTGAAAGCACAAAATGCAGTTAACCAAACGCAGATTTCAAACTTTTCACAAATGATACCCATTAAACTTTATTGCCTTTTTCCTACACAATGCACCGTTTACTATCAAGCATAGTGAGATTTCGCGTCACAACCTATCGTATTTGCATAACTAGGCTTATGTTCACTGGCTCAAAATATTGCTGCCGAGGTAATCTCTCTATAATCTTTCGCTTTTTACTTTTTTAGCCAATTTTTCAAGAAATGTGAGGACTTTAGTAACTGTAAAACTGCTGATTGTTATATAAACAACATGCCGTAATCTTCATTTCATTACAATATGTTTTAGAATGTATTGGAAGAAAAGTCATGCCATTTCAATCAAGTCATATAATCCAATATAGTTTGACACAATCTGTGAATGATTTGCCTGTGGGTCGAATATGTCCACCCAATAAACATCGTCAACAAAATCTTTGTCAACTGAAGAAACACAAAACCATCATTTTTGGATATGGCCTATAAGACTTTGCCAAAAACCAACTTTTATTCGTTATTAGGCTACAGATTAATATTTCATATTGAAAATTTTATAATTTTTTACACTTTTTTGTAAACCAGTGTTATCCTACAATATATTTAGCCAAAAATAACAAACAAATTTATAAAAAATAAACATAACAACAACGTTGAAGAACTTAAATTGCAAAAAAGATTGATCAAGTTTCTGAAATTTAAATGATAGACCTAGTGCACACGGTTCAATTGCAATTAAAATTTGATTTGTGGTTAGAAATGGTGTAGGCTCAAGTGCTTGTAATATCAAATTTATGAAATAAACGTCCTGGTTGTTTCTTATATCTTGCACCAAAAAAATAACCTCAATTTCATAAATCATCGCTACAAAATACCGCAGCAGATCCCTATTGCACTATTAATTTAGCCCTCGACACTGTTCATTGAATTTTGTGAGCGACTTTAAGCTCAGGGCAGTGCCGGTCTTAGGGTATTTCAGGCCCTGTGCGAAATATGCTTTGCGGGCCCCAATGACAACGATCCAATTCAGTAGCATAGCTAGGTATTTTGAAATAGGAGGGTGTGGTTTGACCGTCGGCAGACGAAGCCTGACGGCGTGATCGACCCAACGGCAGGGGGTCTGGGGGACCTCCCCCAGAAAAATTTGAAAAATTACTTTGAATTTGGGGTATTCTGAGAGCATGTTCAAAATTTGGGTATGATTATTACTGTAAAATGGTGCTGTTCGGTGGCATAGCAAAAGGATAAGATCATGCATTCTTTGGCATTTTTTGGAAATAAAGTTATGTTGAGTCTAAATGCAACCTATTTCGTCCCCTGAAAAACTTGTACCCCGATTTCGTACCCTGAAGTTGGAGTAACAAAATCAAATTTCGACCTATTTCGTCCCCTGAAAAGATCGAGAGAAATTTAAAATGTTTGCGCCAACTCCGATCAGCAACTTCGGCTATGTTGTTTTTTTTTCTTGATCTTTCAGGGTACGAAATGTTCAGGGGACGAAATAGGTTGCACCCGTTGAGTCTCTATGTTTTCTTGTTGCTAATTCTTTTGTTGAATTCACGTGTTGAATTTTTCCATTGGAAATGACAACATTACTGAATTTTCTAAGTAAATTGCGGGCCCCCTAATTTGCGAGCCCTGTGCGATCGCACGGTTTGCACACCCCAAAGACCGGCACTGCTCAGGGCCACCTTTATCAATAACTAAAAACAAAAGCTAAACTCAAGATAGCACATTACTGAGCACTTTTGGTGAAATACAATTCTTGAAGCCGACAGGTATGATGAACTTATTTTCAAGAAAATTGCCCATGGAATGTTGAAGTTGAAACAAAAAGACCAATTATTTCAACACGATCACAATGAAATTGGGCAAAGTTATTCCAAAAATGGTTTAGCCGACTTTTTTTTCCATGTTGTCCGAGATTTTTCCAAATTGGCCAAAATTATTTTAAAAATGGTTTAGCCGACTTCTTTTTTTCTCCAAGTGGCCAAGGGAAAATCTCGAAGTAGGCCTAAACATTTCGCCATGACGCTTGTTACAGCGTCAGAAAGCTTTTTCTCCATTGTCTTACCACAAATTTTAATTTCATTCTGTTTGTGATGAAAAGTCGTAAGCATTTATCAATTGCTCGTCATCAGTTTGGCAGAGGTTAGATTTGTAACAGCAGTTGTAATATCTGTGGCACTTCAAACGCTTTCTCCCACCATCCACCCACTGAATGTATCCTGATAAAACGGTGCATACAAGTATGAGTACAACTACTGCTATTATGATTGTAAGAGGACCAATGTTCCAGTTATACAGCAATGGTTCATCAACTTCGGTATTTTCAGTAAAAACTTGTAGCTCTGCTGACAGTTCTACTTGAACTGGAGCTATTATCCCATCATTTGTGAGATTTCCAATGTTCTTCGTTGTTTCGTTGTACATGGAGGTCCCAGCTTGACTAACGTAAATCAGTGTCATAAGGGACGTAGTAGTTTATATGATCAATAGCTTTTCTATGGAACTGACAGAGTTGTTGGCATACAGCAATTGCACTTCGTCAACTGATAAAATATTTCAACACTGTTTGACAGCAAGTAGCGTTTTTACACTATATACGCACTAAGTAGCCTACTGTAAAACCTGAGAAGAAAAAATGATAGATATATCTCGAATTCATTGGCAAAGTAGCCAAACTAAAATTGCAACACTTCCATTCTGTAAATTTTCGAACTTTTTGGATTCGCAGCACCCTTGTTATATAAAGACAATCTAAGTAAGTGATACGTGTCACCTGTAGAGGAACCCATCGAAAATTTGAAACAATTAAATATTCTTTTGAGCAACCTACAACAGTGTTTCCTTAGATTTTATTTAATTAAAAAAAAAATTGACTAGGCCTATCTATCAGCAAAGACAGAACTGCTGACAATTTTGTCAAGTAAAGTCATATCACATATGACGCATTTACAATACAATATTACGATTTTGTCATTAAAGTTTTGTCAGTCCGAGAATAAAGATTCAAAACCTAACAAAACCAAACCCCTTCGATACACATGTTGGGTTCCATTTTTGATCCTTGCATTAACTTAATCACGCAATCTGTACACTTTTCAATAGATGCGAAGTCACTTACCACAATGAAACAATTTGTGCCTAACTCTGAACTGTCCTGATTGACAACTACCAGTAGCAGAGCCAAAGATTATATAACTTGACCACAAAACAGCTCACAAAGTTATGTAAAGCGCTTACTAATACGCTACAATATTAGTCAAGCGCGGTATCTCGATCTTTAAAAATAAGCCATTGACCTTCTCGAAACTTCTGTCATTGTGCAGGTAGTATCAAAAATTTGACTAGCTACTCAACGAAATCTAAAGATCGGAATGCTGATTTTTGTTATTTATGTAAAAGACAACTTGTAAAAGAGGAGGCTAATATTATTTCAGTTGTCTTCTTTCAACATTCTCTTGTGGTTAACTTAAACACAGTGCAGCATGATACTGGATTAGATAGTAAGAGTTTCTAGTTTGCCTGTGGGTATGAATAACCTTGTAATCTTTGTGAAAGCTGTCGGTAAGGCACACCATGTTGTAATCACCAGTTTAGCGGAAGTTTGATGCTATTTTTCTGACTTTAACGTAGTCTTTCGTTAAGCCTGCCATGCTTGTTTGCACACACTTTAAAACACAGCTTTCTGCTTCCAAAAGTCATTGTGACGTTTGACGTAATTTCCAATGATGACGATGTGCGTGCGTCACCTTTTCGAGCGGACAAAGCTTTGACATCCTGTAAATAGAACTGAAAACGTTAAAACAACTCAGCTTTTGATGAATTAGATTGGAACAAGTGTGAAATAAAAAGAATGCATGGATGAAAAGTTTGTAAAATTTTTGAAGTAGAACTCGGTTGTATGGAAATTGCTTCACAAAACACAAGAGTTCCAACATAATGGTACGCCATTTTAAGGTGACCAACAAACCAACTAGAACTTGCTTAATTGAGCATTGAGTCAGTCAATGTTGTCCTTTTACCAAGAAAAAAAGACACAGTGATTGCGTTCCTGTTTACTTATAATCTAAACTTTTAAAGACGACGACTGAGATTTGGACGATACGTCTTCAGATAAGGAAAACTGTTCTGTCTACCGGAAACGATGTTTTCCCAGGAAGCAAAATCTGTCACTTTTACATTGATTCAACGTTCATACGTTGAATCAATGTAAAAATGACGGATTTTCCGTCTTATTCAAATTTTGATCTATCGTTCTTCTCTTGCCTTCTCCAGCAATATTTGACAAATAAACGGATTGATTTACAATACATCATAATCTCGTCCGTCTTCGCTATGCATTAGTTTCTTTTCACAATAGGCTACCTCCAACGGCCAATTGATGTAACGGCAATGAGTGACACCAGTTGATAAATCTCAAACTAAAATTTTCTATGACTGAGCTCAACCTGAACTCAATGTAATTTAGCAACATCAGTCTGCTTTGAATAATTTGATGCTTCGTCGTAGGGCTTTTCAAAAGAACATTTCGGTTAAAATGAAACCAAATTTTTAACAATTACTTTGATTAGAAAGAAAATCAAGACAGAGAATTTGTGCTGGTCATTCGTCAGCTGAACTACAGTAATTCGCAAATCTTTTGCTTGGTATTCATAATGAAACGATATGGCCTTTCTTTCGAAATCAAATGAGATCAAGACAAAAAATTTTGCATTAAATGAAACGAAATATTTTCAACAGCCGCAGTTCCTCAGAAAGTGCAAATCATAAACCAGTGTTTCTGGAGAGTTTGATTACGACTCGATCGTAATGATTACTTCAACATTTGTTTTATTTGTAAATCTATTAAATGTGCAAATGAAAGTTTATATTAAAATAAAAACGCTTGCTAAGATTTGCTGGTAAATGCTATGACTGAATTTTTTTTATTAGTCTAATTCAAGAGTCTTCTTTTAGGGCATAGTGGACGAAAGGACAATCCCCTTCAACATTGATAAACACCTAGTAATCATTGGTCACAGCGGTAAACCATAATTCTTCGTGGGAAAATTGTAACATAAAGTTCCCGAATCCGTTCGTCTGTACGTAATGACCGAAAAATAAACACACCTTCGAAACGTCTATTCAAAGTGTATTTCTGTAAAATTAGCCCGAGGCTATCGAAATGGAGATGCAATGCCTACACCTCAAAACTGTCACTACGATACAGATTACTTGGATAAAAGACGGAGAGTTTGTCCAGCTAGCAAGCACCAAATAAACCAGTTAAATGTGCGACCGACTTCCAACAAACAACTTCAAGAATGAATCAGAAAAATTTGTGATAACTCAAAGGCACGAGAGCAGTTCGTGACGCAATATTTCATGTCCAAACAGGTCTCAAACTGAAACAGGTTTAAACCGGTCTGACACGAGTCTTACGGACGATGGTGCAATTTTGGCTCATGTTTTAGGAATTTCCATGACGTAATATTCAGTAGACCCGAACGGTTTCTACATGACGTTTGACCAGGCGAACAACCGTCTGTAACATAGCGGCCCCTAGTTATGACAGTCTGACATGGCATAACTAAAAAAGAATTGACGACAATTGTGAGCCAATGAATAAAAACACATGATACACAAATTGTTTGAATCACTCACGTTTAAGTTAATACGCAAATACAAAGGGCATGCAAAGAATGAACAGCAATAAGAATAAACACGACGATACATGAAATTGGTACCATAGGTAGTAGGTACACGCAAAAAATGACGCTATCTACAATGGTTGCGATAATAACCGACTGTTCTGGGCTCAGACAAGTGTCGGCCACCGCAGACAAAACCAGGCTCAAACCCTAACACTTAGGTGTTCTTTACGAGGGCGAGGCACGAAATATCCCTCAACACGTAGTCTACTTTCACTTTCCCCGTACTCTCATCATAGTTGCAGACAGCAACTTTAGCTCTACGAACCACAGGCTTCCCTTTCCTAATTTGTGGAACTACCTCATGCACCCTCCCAAGTTGATACTTCCCACGTTTACCAATGTCCTGGAGAGAACCTACCACTACAAGTTGACCAGGCTCCAAATTCTCGGCCATTTTTAGCCATTTTTTCCGGCCCTGAAGACCTGGCAAGTAAAAATCGATCCATTTACTCCAAAACTGATGAGAAAGTGACAAATTGAACCGATAATCCCTTCTTAATTGGTCACGATCATGTGGTTGCCCAACAGCACAGTATGGGTCTAAGTATGGGGTCAAAAGTGAGGCAGGGGTGATGACAGTAAAATCCCTAGGGTCGTCACTCAAAGGTACCAAAAGGCGTTCGTTCACGATCCAAACGGCACTGCTGGTGTACGTAAGCAGTTCAATAAAATTGGGTTTACGTACTGAAGAGTCCAAAATGTGAAAAAAGTATTTAATCACATCGGCCATGAAACCAAACCTTTCAAGCCGAAATCTAGCCAAGAGATCTGCCAGAGAGTTTAACAAATCAGGACACGAAAACATTACATCATTAACACAAGTTCCTCGAAATTCAGACTTGCCATCGTAAACAATGCGCTTTTTTAATTGTGACGTAACAAAGTATGGTAAATACCATTCAAATCCCTTGACATTTCCTGCTTCACCAGTACGCTCAATATAGCCATTTGATTTAAGATTTTTCATGGTGTCAGTAAGGAAATCACGAAGTTCAGGTTGTTTTAAAGCTTTCTTCCTTAAAGCAGCAACTCTATCTGACGCCAACACAAAATTGTTAGGTAGATCAATATCTTCCTTCAACGGAACAGGTATCTCAAATCGACCATCTTTCAACTCAATATTCGGTTCAACAAGTTCTCTAGCCAACTTATCATTGCGAGACAATTCACAGGTTTCATTTTGCAACGTCAAATCCTGAATGACTTTATTCAGGTCTGCTATTTCCATATCACGAGACTCAATTTTACGCTGAAAGCCAGAGATGACATCCGACTCTGAAGACGTCTGCACTCTGCACACTTTAGCAACGCTTTCCTCTAAGGGTGACTTACCACCACAAGCCAACCAACCGAGAGGAGTGAGTAAAGCATGCGGTTCACTACGATTTTCACCAACACGTTCTTCTTTTGCCCACATCAAATAAGCGTTGTCGTTGCCAATCAGTACATCTACAGTACTACAATCATTCAAATGAAACATATTCACGTCATGAAAATGACGGAAACCATTTAAATCTTGTTTATGCGGTAAAGTTTTAACATCATCAGCCCAAGCTGGGTTAACCACCGAAGTTATATCACAAAACAGTTCATCTGTCTCTAACGACTGGATGTTGAGTTTGACAAGGTCAGCACAAGTAGCTTTCTGACCAGCCAGGGTATCCATTTTAAACGACGCTTTATCGTACGGTTTAAGATCAAGTTCACACACCAAGTCACTCGAAACAAACGTCAACTGCGAACCAGGATCATGCTGACAATACACCAACTTCGATTTGCCAGTCATTGGATTCAAAACACGAGCAGCAGTAACGCGGTTAAAGGCTGCTTTAACATTTCCAATCTTAACATTACGCACAGGAACTCTGGCACGAGCATCATCTTTCCCAACCGAATCCAGAGAATCACGTGACGTCACATAAAAATCATGCAGAAGAAAATAGTGTTTCCTATCGTTGTTAGGCCCACACTTACGACAGTTATTTGCATGAACGCAATCCCTAACCATATGCTGGCGCAAACAATTCAAGCATTTGCCAGCTTTCACAATGACATCTCTCCGATCTTTAGGTGTCAAGCGCAAAAATTCTTTACAATTAGACAAAAAATGATATTCAACTTGACCACGTGACGAACAACAAATGCATGCCGGTAGGTTTTTACGTCTGGCTTTACCACCGCGCGGTGCGCCAACAACAGTCGAGTACTGCGAACTCCCTGACATCACATCATCATGGGGTTTTACGGACGTCTGCCTAACCGGACATGAAGGCAATTTTCCTTTGCCAAACTTTTTAAATTGCTGCGACTCACCAGAATCGCCCATTAGCATAATGCTAAAATCAGTCGACTTACGCGTTTCCTCCCGTACTACAAATTCAAACAAACTCTGAAAAGTAGGCTCATCAGTGCCACCATACTGATCACCTAAAAAGTCAAGATAACGCTGCTTAGCGTCAAACGGGAGTCGCTTAGCCAAATCCAAAACAAAACGTCCTTCCAATTTGTCACGCTGACCATAAGCTTGCGCGTAAAGCAAACACTGCGATAATTCATCTTTAAACTCTTTCAGATCACTGGAAGAGGTCGAAGTCAATTTGCTACCATAGCGATACTTTCTAATTTCCGGTTCTGCAAAAAGACCTCCACGAACCCCAAAACGCTGGGACAAGCGAGCTAACGACATTTCTATCCTGTCTTCCTCTGACAAGCCAGGGGTGTCAGAAACCAAATTAGCAATCGTTTGCGCAGCTGTCCTAACACAAGCTGCTTGTAACAAAGTCAAACAAGTCCCCTTAAAGGTCGAAGCTGCCATTAAGGCCGTAACACGATTTTTAAAGAAGATAAATGGCATATTATTACCATCGTAACCAATCAAGGCCGCCTTATCGAAAAACGTCCTACTATTTTGGTATTCAAAAAAGCAATCCTGCTGTTGAGAACTCGATTTAGCGGGAGAAGACAAGCTATATCCCTTAAGGGGCTGAGTGGGCTCAGTCACATGCACAGCCCGATCACGATCCTCACACACGTTAAAATCAGGAGACGCGATACGCCTCTCACAACCACCCAAATTACGTGTAGCTGGGCGATCCACAACTAGCGGCGCAGAAAACTTTGAAGGGGGCAAAGCATTACTGCTAATGGCGGCCCCGTGACCTGTACGCTCTGGGGGAGGAGTTCGGTTGTAATTCACAGACCTTGGCTCTACAGCATTTGGAAGACCCTTAGCCGCGGCCCCAAGACCTCCTGAAACAGCTGGAAAACGTGTGGATTGCCCTGGTCCACTCACAGGTTGAACGGGCGTTTGGAAAAGGTTATGTAAATTAAACTGCGATTGATGTTCATTTCTGGAATGCCTAGAAGAGCTCTTCTTAGAGCTACGCCGGGAGCCCGCCTCTGATCGATATTCAGCTAAAACTACCTCTTTTCGTTGTTCAGCCCTCAACTGAGCGTCTTTGAGTGCGAACTCAGCAGCTCTCGCTTCGGCTTTCGCGGCGGCCTCAGCTGCTCTCGCTTCGGCCTCAGCTTGTATCTGGAGCTCCTCCCGTTTTAACTGTAGGTTAATTTGTGTAACTATCCGTGACGAGCTCTCAGACATCCTAGTGCTTACGTTTGAGGCGCTATCCTCAGGATGTATGTCAGCATCCAACCTATCTGAGAACTCACTTTCTTTTTGTTCGAAGTTATGTTTTAAAGAGTTAAATTCGGGATCTACCCTATCACGAAGTTCTGCCAAGATTGCAGAGTTAAAGATTTTAGTCAAAAGAGCATGGAAATGCCGTAATTCCTCTTCTAAAGTAGATAACTTAGATCTAAAAATTAACAGTTCCTGCTTATCACTCAAAGAACCTAGGGCTACAGAAAGTTTCCCAATTTGAGTCAAAATTTCCCGTCTAAGATGCCGGGCCTCTCGAACTGACTTAGCCTCATCGTTAATGGGTCCCTCCCCAGAATGGCCTGCCCGACCGCAAAGAACATCATCAGGCTTAAACTCAGTCGAGTCTACGGCGGTCGAGTCCTTGTCGCCACCGAGTGTAGACATATTAAATGTTGGGGCTAAATTTAACAATTAAAAAAATTAAGTTACACAAACACACAAAATTATTAGGCTACAGTAGTTATAAAAAACTTAACTGCAAAGACCGTAAAAATACAAAAAAGAATTTAAATGCACGATACCGTAGCTGTACGAGTATGAAGTCCTAAAGTCCACAAAACTTGCTTGGATTCTTCCACTTGAATCTACAAGCACAGATGGATTGTCTTTTAATCTTCTTTCTTGCCAATGAATGTCAAAGTTATTTTTCTTCTGTACCAAACTGAGAAGAATTGTCTTTACTTTTCTTTGCTTCTGTAAGAGTGTAGACTACCAACCAACAAATCTTCTTTTATTATTTCTTGTACTTCTAATTAGTTCTTCTGCACTAGCTGACAACAAACACGTCGTTTATTTTTATGCCTTCAAGTGCTTCTTGGCCTACCAGCTAACAAATTCGTTTTTTATTTTTCTTGCTTTAATTTCTTCTTGACCTACCAACTGACAAGAACTCGTCTTTTATTTTTTTTGGTCACAGCGGTAAACCATAATTCTTCGTGGGAAAATTGTAACATAAAGTTCCCGAATCCGTTCGTCTGTACGTAATGACCGAAAAATAAACACACCTTCGAAACGTCTATTCAAAGTGTATTTCTGTAAAATTAGCCCGAGGCTATCGAAATGGAGATGCAATGCCTACACCTCAAAACTGTCACTACGATACAGATTACTTGGATAAAAGACGGAGAGTTTGTCCAGCTAGCAAGCACCAAATAAACCAGTTAAATGTGCGACCGACTTCCAACAAACAACTTCAAGAATGAATCAGAAAAATTTGTGATAACTCAAAGGCACGAGAGCAGTTCGTGACGCAATATTTCATGTCCAAACAGGTCTCAAACTGAAACAGGTTTAAACCGGTCTGACACGAGTCTTACGGACGATGGTGCAATTTTGGCTCATGTTTTAGGAATTTCCATGACGTAATATTCAGTAGACCCGAACGGTTTCTACATGACGTTTGACCAGGCGAACAACCGTCTGTAACAATCATTAACAAATTTACTAGTAGGCCTAGCCTATGCAACTGACATATCATTCACTGCTATGCATATTACACAAAGTTTGTCCAATTCAAGATTTTTTTGCAAACGAAATTCCTCGTTTCGTCATTCTGCTACTAAAAACATACTACAACAGACCAACGACACTGAACGTGACTGATTAACATGGCGATATCATGATATATATATACGTGATATACCTGATAGCATTAGCTAGTTAGATAAATTAAACTATGTTTATCGTACATTCCAAGCCATAATGAAAAAAAAAAAACTGAACTAAACGGTAATATGAGGACTATGTTGCATACCCATTACCCAAGGCATGGAAAGTCTTTATCAGCAAAAAACTGCATTTTAACTAGTTCTATTCCATGCGTCGATCTATTTTTCACAATGCGTGCAAGTAGCCGTTCCAGCCAGACAGATCTAGTCCTTTTTACATGTGCGTACGTTAAATCAATGTAAAAAAACTGGTTTTCTTGTTGGGAAACACAACTGATCCTCAACACCTTGCCCATTGACTCCCTTGTTATTTCTGACAAGGTTTCAGACATCACACTATTGCCCACTTGGAATTAGTGTGAGAACAGTCTGACAAACTTCATCACTTTACATTTACGTAACGTCTGACTTCATAAAGATCTCTACTGTAAAGCAAAGTAAATTTTGTGACTCATATTGACACAATTTGATATTTTGTTT
Organism: Aplidium turbinatum; assembly: GCF_918807975.1. Lineage (NCBI taxonomy): Eukaryota > Metazoa > Chordata > Ascidiacea > Aplousobranchia > Polyclinidae > Aplidium > Aplidium turbinatum. The sequence goes on along the minus strand of NC_137484.1, from coordinate 17,768,372 downwards.
ATGTGTTTACACAAGGAAATCACACAAGTTTTTGGCAAATTATTCAGATATTTATCAAAACAGAAGATGTGCTGGTACGTGGAAAAACTCTTCGGCGTAATGGTGAACTGTAAAACACACTTAAGGTTTCCAGCAAATCATTGATAACAACTTTATCTTACAGAGCTTGGCTGTATTACAAAAAGAATACACTTTCCCAATTTGTATTAAACGATAAATATTTTTTGGCTAATATAATTCGGCTAGTAGCAAAACTAGTTTTAGGAGGAAAACTACAGCACACTGCATCACTGGAACCTATTGACTTTGTACCAAGCGTAGAGGCTACATTTCTGTCAAATGGGACGACTTCAACACTCTCAACACTCTCTAAATCTCTTAGCGCGACATTGCATGAACTGTGGGTGAAACAGGAAAGGATGCCATTAAAAGCGAGTTGTTATTATTCGTCCAAAGCGGGTTGTGTGACATAATTTATGGACTTTACGAAACCCGTTCTTTAAACTTGTCATGAGGACAGATGTTTCTAAACCTTTCAGTTCTTGCTATTCCAGTTTCGAAACGTAACGCAAAATATGATACATAGCCACAAAGTGAACTTGAAGTTTCAACGTGACTATTCACATGTCGTCGTAGCCTACCTTTAAATCAACGCTGACTTTATGAAAGCTTTGAAATGTTAATACAACTTTTCAACACGACGAAAACATTTAAATACTTAATTACAACAGGCATGAATTGGTCATATTCAAGTCTTTAATATTAAAAATTTCCTGTGTTGTTTTCTGTGCACAACAATATAATGGATTTAATATCAGAAAAATAACTTCAATCTGTCAGGAACTCATAGGTCTCAGCAGGGCCGTCGAGAGAATATTTTGGGCCAGGAACCAATGAGATGCTTGGGCCCCAAATCAAGACCTTTATGTTCCCGGGCACCTTGAAAAGGTTCTGGACCTCTAGAATTATCCCGGATCCAAAAACTACCTCCTGGCCTTCCTGTCAACGCTACTGAATCTTAATTTTGATTGACGAATGGTTGAAATTTAATTCAGATTTGAATCAACAACAAAACAACCTCTCTCCTATACAGGTTCCACATCGTACTGTACGAGCCTTGCGACGTGTACCTCTGCAACAATTTTTCACATTCATTGAAATGTTAACATTGCAATATTCAGGCCTACAGTAGCTTATATATAATTTAAGTGTAGACTCTTTATGAACATTCTCGCGTACGTCAGTATATTTACGGAGTGAAAATACTGGTTGTGGCGACTTAGCTATTTCAAAATATTTGGCATTTTGTATGAACCTGTACTGGTTAAATCCTGGCCGAAAAGCAAACTAAGCGCATAAGTTTTGTGTGTGTGTTATGAACCGTATATCTAGATTGAACGTTTGTACCTATGTAATATCAGCAAACAAAGCGATGCTTTTTTGCATTGATTCAACGTCTACATACGTTGAATCAATGTGAAACAGAGTTGCATTGGTGCCTGGGATCTTGATTGATAGCGCAAAAACGGATGACACTTTCCAGCTGTTACGTTTTCCCAGCCTCACTACGCTGGTTTGTGGCTTCTATGCTTCGCAGTTGAGTTTGTTGTGGACTTGTGGTAGGCAATGGAATCTCAAAAGCAAAAACCCAAAGAAACTTTTTTCAGATTTCTCTTCTCTACCTTATCCCAGCCAGAAAGTCTGTCATTTATAGAAGCACTACTACTGCTACTACAGTATCATAGCCGATGCGGCCTTTGATGAACTAGATGCTTAGTTCGTAAATTCTTCCAATGTTCCCTTTGTCGTGCAGTGTCCTAAAGTGTAATTGCATTAGTAACTAATAGAAGCACTAGTAACTAAAAACATGAGATACCAAATTCTAACTCAACCCATTGCAATCTTCGCTAAAAGCACTTCCTTGTCACTTATGTTTCCTTTAAAAATACAAATGGTCTCCCGTAATCTTTAAAAAGTTAGAAAAAAAACCTTACTCAAAGGCTTGCAAGCTGTGAGTTAAGTATTGGATCTTTCAAATGCAACATTAACGCTTTGCTTTCACTTTATGTTTAGCTTAAGCGACCGGTTTGGATGGGGCTCGAACCTTCGACGCCTCAAAGCCAATCTTTTTACCGAGTGCATACTGCATACTTATTGGTCACTTAGCTAACTTTATAGAAAAGTTTTAGGTGATTTTTGTTTGAAATGTAAACAATTAAATAGAATATTATATCGTTATGTAATTAATTGGTTAATCTAAAGTTAAGCGACAGCATTTAGTCTAATTCTCAAATAAAAATACTAATAACAATATGATTATTGTCCAACGAAATAATAATATTATTACAACAACTTCACAATAAGCTGTAAGTCAATAAAGCCGACGTAACGTGGGAAACCATATACTGTATTATGAAAATATTTATCATTTTTCAATGTTGCATGACATCAGTTCGATGTTCAGCAATTGAAATTATGCAATTGTAAACTTATTTAAGAAAATATCCAGCAGGTAACAATGTTGTATCCAACCATATTGTGACCAGTAAAGTCAAAACATGGATCATTGCTTTTGTTCATCGTTTTAAGTGATGAAAGGTTGTTTAGATCAATAAAGTGATACCCATTTAATTGAAAGGAGCATAGGACTTTAGAGCAGTTAGTGCGTAGCGTAGGTGCTTGCCTAAACACAATTTTTTTAAAGTTTGAAAGTTTAAATGGAAGGATTAAATTAAGTATTTAAATGGCATGGTTTTGGAGTTTGTGAATCTTTATTTTGATTGCATTTTACAGCAGAAAGGAAGTCAATAACAGGCCAAAAACAGATCAAATAATATAGGTCGAAGGTAAAAGTAGTACCATACTTGATTCATGTGTCGGGTATGAGAAGATAAGGTTCTTATTTTACTAATCTTTCGGCACTAAGGAGAGTAGGTGGCCAGGTTCCTTTCTTTCGGCTGCCTTTTCTTCAGCAATTATGCCCACCCAATTTATTACACCCTAGATAAAGGTAAGCTGTGTTTTCAACAACCAGGTTAAGCTAGGAGTCAAACCATGTTTGCATTATTGGAAAGCCAACTCGCTGCACCATCTCGCTTACGTTTTCATAGGCCTATCAAAAGCAATAAAATTGATTGGAAACAATAAAAAAGTGTCTCTAAAACTCACATACAACTTTTTTTTCCTTTAGGTTTTCCGGCTCACTTACGTTGTTGTATAAATACAATAAATTATATAATATTGAGAATAAAGGTTGGTTATTTTCACACAGTAGACAGAATGAAGAAAGAGGCGATTAAAGTTTACTGCAGAGTTAGGCCGGCTATCGGGCTTTCAAAAACTATGGAATATGAAATTGAAAATGAAACTGTCCGGAAAAATCAAAAAAACATAAAAATTTTTGTTCCTGATGAATATAGCTTGCGACACTCGCAAAATCAAAGTTCTTCGTACAGCTTCAGATTCAATGGAATTTTTGATCAAGATATTGAACAGGAAGAAGTTTTCCAAAAAGCGGCTACATCGGTGATAGACAACTGATTGAAGGGATACAATGGAACCATTTTTGCATATGGACAGACTGCAAGTGGTAAAACGTACACACTATCCGGAGAAAAGGACTTCGATGATGCAACAATAAAAACTCCACGGGAAAGCACAAGCCCAAATAGAAAAGCTGAAATATCTACTGAACAGAAAAATTTTGCGATCGTAAACGCATCTGCAGACATTGACCGACACAAATCGAAGCAATTAAAGACAAAAGATAGGCCTATTAATGACGTCGTTGTACCTGCAGCAAACAATGTAGCAACAACAGACCGAGCATTGAATCACATCCACACACCAACATTGCGACCCATCGGCAAGAGTTTAGGAATAATACCTCGGACAATATCTTACTTGGTGTCTTTTTTGTCAAAGTATGAAGCTGAAGCAGAAATGGCAGTTTCATATTATGAGGTATACAAAGAAAACGGCTACGATTTGTTGTTTAATTTGAGACATGAACAAAACTTGGCTAAACCAGATAAATTGCAGCAAATTAAAGCAATGACTGATGCAAATCACAATCTTCACTTGAAAAACTTGTCTCTCCATCGCGTGAGTACAGAAAAAGAAACTTTAGAATTGTTTGAATATGGAAATGCAACTAGACACGTTGCAGAAACCCGTCACAACGTTGCTTCTTCGCGGTCCCATTGTATTTTCACAATCTACTTGACACTAAAGCATCCCGAAACCGAAAAAATATTAACTTCAAAAATTCACCTCGTTGACTTGGCCGGATCCGAAAGAATGAGTAAGTCAAAGGAAACCAGTAAAAGAATCACGAACGAAGGGAAAAGCATAAATTTATCCTTGCATCATTTGCAACAAGTCATCGTTGCACTCAGCAAAAAGAAAAAGACTTCAGAAACCCACAAACACTATCACATTCCTTACAGAAATTCCACCATGACTTTAGTTTTGAGCGACAGTTTAGGAGGCAATTGTTGCACAAGCATGATTGCAACAATTAGTGCCGAAGAGAAAAACTTGGAAGAGTCAATATCAACGTGCAGGTTTGCTCAGAAAGTCGCCGCCGTGGCCAACAAAATTGTTGTAAATGAAATACAAGATTCAGATCTGATTATTTCTCGACTTCAAGAAGAATTAGAACAAATAAAGTGAGGCCTCTTTAAATTTTTTTGTAGCATGATTTTTTCCACGTGGTTTGTAATTTTATCCTTTTATTTCAATTTCGAGCTAAAGTAAACACTGTTTTTTTGATTTTCAGGTTTATAGCACCAACGTTTTGTATCTTGGAGTAAAGTAACTAATCATCAAAAAGCAAATATTAAAAAAGAATAGTCTTATGAAAAGTCTGTGTTTTATTTCAGAAAACAACTCGCGCTTGCTCTCAGCAGCAAAGTTTCGATTTCTGACTCCATCCTAACTGACGTCATGGTCACGAGGTTAGTTCAAATGATGCAAAACTATTTGAAAGACAATGATCCAAATGCTGTGTTGGACGTCGGATCAGATAAAATGGAACTGCAGTACTGCTTCAAAGAGATGAAACAGAGATTGATAAAGCAGACAGAAGCTAATAAAAAGCTTCGAGCTGCCCTGGTTGCAGAACAAAATAAAAAATCGAATATTTGTGTGATTTTGTAGATTTTACATACCGCAACGTCTAGATCAGTGATTTTTAACCTTTTTTTGTATTTTACCCTTTTACCAAACAAGATTACCAGATTTACCTTCAGGATATTCAATGATGATAATAATTATTCAAAAATAAAATTTACAAATTAATCGAGAATAAACAGGAAGCTGCAAAAGTTTACTTTCTAAACAGCAAAAGCGTGTAATGAATCAAGAAGCGGTGTAATCCACCAGGTAGCCTATCAGTGCTTTGAATATTCTTGCTCCTTTTTCTTCAACTGATTTGTGCGAATGAGGCTTCTCTGCATTATTTAGGCAATGTCAAATCTAAAACATGAAACCGACTTAATGTGTAACACTGTAACTTGAGATAGGCTAATTTGCACGTTATTTAGCCTACTATTTTGCCGGACTTTGACCAGGAATATTCAAAGCATTGATACCTGATTGTGGATTACACCGTTGCATTTGAAGAGCTGGTTGACAAAACAACAAGAGCAGCTGTTGCATTAAAATTAAATCCATGTTTTTGCTGTTAAGAAAGTAAACTTCAGTGGAACGGGCTTCAGGACAGCTAAACCTACTGTCATAAAAGATCTCAGGCACAAAACACACAGAAAAATATAATGCATTCATTCATGCGCCTTACAATCGAGTAAATAAGCTTTTACTATGAGGTGAACGGTTATAACTTTAACCCCAAGAACTAAACAAATTACCCTCAGGTTTAAATTTAGCATTTACCCCAGATTAAGAAATGCTGGTGTAGTCCAGGGGTCACCAACTGGCGGCCCGCGGCTGCATGCGGCTCGCCACGCTGTATCGCTGCGGCCCGCGAAAGGTATCAGCGTACAAGTATAACCAAAAATACTTTTCTTGAGGAGTTAAAGAGCACGAAGGCAAAAAATACTTTCCTGGAAGCATATTTTCGCTTTGCATTGCATACGATTCCACCGACCGACCAATCAGATTATAGTGCTAGGTGGGGGTTGCTTAAAGCTATTCCAATGCGATGTCCAGCCACACTGTCCCAGTGGTTGATTAAAATGTCTATTTTCGAATTTCGAAAATGTCTGTGAGCATAGGGTTGCTTATTTTAAGTTTGTAAATGTCCTGTAAACACTAGTGTGCGTTTCATCGTTAGTTTCACGAGCAGTGATCTCTTTATGCAAGTTTTTGTTGGCAAAATAGATCGGTGTGCCAACTCAATTTATAATAAATTGGCAAAAATATTATATATAAATTTAAAGACTTTTTCTGATTGTATTATGAAAATATTTAGCTTAGTTCTGCAGACTGTTTTTTTTTTTTTAAAGAAATAAGGAACGCTTCACGATTTTGCGTGTCATCCTTGCGCAGGGATCATGCAGATCTTCTCTGTATCGTTCCAATTTTAGTATTGCCGAAGCATGTATTGCCGAAGCATGTACTGCCGAAGCAAGTACTGCAAAATGTTGCAACAAATTCTTGCCACGCTGATAAGCATCGCAAGTGACAGTTGTCTATAATAAAAGAAAGACTTTTTATAGACTCTCACAAAAAGGATGAAAAACCAACTCATTGCTTTTTAAGAGGGAAGACTGTTCATGAATTACGATAGAATTACGATTTTTCGGTGATTTCCACAAGCGCTTGTTTCATGGTGCCTGGTTTCTTTCTCCTTGTTATTGGAGCCTATTTTTCTCTGATATGTTTGCCGGTCACTATTGTTGCCTATATTGCGATGTATCAAACATTTCCTTGTTTACTAAAATTGTTAATTGCAAGATATCTTTCGTGAAGCGAAGTGACAACACCACTCTTGCTTGGCGATGAATACTCTAATGAAACCGTTCGCCTCGCTATAAGTGCGCAAAACAAGTGGCCTCGTTTATTATGCATTGTTAAAAAAGTCAAAAGTGTTGTAAAAGGAGCTTGGTCTGGCAGTATAGGGTTGTTCGACTGATTTTGTTGCTGCGGTATTCTAAAATAAATATGAACAACATGTAACGCTGGATACTGGGTACGAAATGCGTTGTTTTCTAACATAGGCTAACTAAGAGTTAACCTACCTAAAATTTTATTAGTGCGGCCCGCCACAGCTCTCCTTAGTGCCAAAGTGGCCCGCATGCAAAAAAGGTTGGTGACCCCTGGTCTAGTCTAGATGAAGAATGCTGTTTTTATGAAGGAAGAAGATTCGGGCGTTTTTAAGTTTTTGATCTCAGAACATTAAACTGTACAGAATGTTGAAATATTGTAACCTTATTTATTGCTGTGGACTTGTGTTCACTTGTGTAGGCCTATACCAGGGGTGTCCAAGCTTTTCAGCAGGCGGGCCAAATTCGATTATGTGGAAGTGCCCGCGCGCCAACAATCTCTGATAATCTTGTTTTGTACAAAGAAAGGTGCATTATATTGTAATTGTGTTATTTATTGTCATTTTTGTACCACAAACCAATATGCAGATTTAATTGGTTGATATGTAAGCTAGGTTAGACCACATGGCCTATCACGGAATATAGCCTATCACTTAGGCCTAAGCTAAATAAGTCATCTGCTTTTCCATTATAAATTACACCCAGAAACTTTGTAAAACACAACTGTGTTAATGTGAAGGATAAAACTGACGTCTTGATTTCAATACACAGGTCAAGTCTGGTTCGGAGTAATATAGTGGTAGACAAGCGTTCAATGCCACGTAGTTGGCCGTCGTTCTGGTTTGATCTAAACTTTAGATTCTAAAGCGATTCTATAGTTCATAACCGAGAATGTCTGCTCATACTATGTTGAACTGAACAAGCTCAACATTTTGTGTGCAAACGTTTGCATTTTTGAAAATTTGTGTGTAGCAATAACTCCTTTTCAACTGCGGCAACATTCCGAAAGCGGACATTTAATTCGACTGTATCATAGCATCACTTATTGCTATGATCTTCAAGACAATGATAGTCGATTTCACAATTATGACGCAATAATGATTCCAACTTTCACCAGGCTTTTCTCCTGTCTGCAAGAAAATGGTTAGAATTTTTTAAATGCAAGTTGAATGGTATGATTTCTGTGGGTCCAAAATAACACATCGTGCAACAACGGGCGCGGTCATATTAAAACGTATCGCGGGCCGGATTTTGGACACCCCTGGCCAATAGTTTTAATATTTTATTGTATTGACTGTGAGCATTAAACGTTAGACCTAAACCAGCGTATTTTTATAGCTTTTGGTACTTTATGATATTAAGTTTGCTTTATTTTGATTTTGTTACTGGCGTAGTCTGTAGCGTTCAGAGGGAGGTTCGTGGGGTACTTTTAGACCCGAGCCCGGGAGAATTTTAGAGGCCCGGAACATTTTCAAGGGGCCCGAAAGCGTATTTTTTTAATATAGTTCATTTTTTAGAAGTGTCTTAATTTAGGGCCCCGAAGATCTCATTGGTCCCAAATTATCTTAACGCTCGCGGCGTAGACAATACAGTAGGCTATAGCAGAATCCTGTTAATACATCCACGGTTAATATAACCAACCGCTTATTACATCTAAACTTTAGATGTAATAAGCGGTGTAAACTTTTTGGAAAGAAATTATTCATTTATTCCTCATCATAAAAACTCTGGTTTATAAATTTTTCACTGTCTAACCTACCAATAGGGCAGTGCCCTAGCAAGGAAAACTGCCCTATATAAGTTATCAAGTGTCTACTGAGTGGCTGCCGTCCCACCAAAGTTGCCAGATTTTGAAGAGCAATATAATAATAAAAAAATACCAAACCAAAATACAACTGATTTTATATTTGAAAAATTCAAATTTGGTGACCTAGGAATTAAACACAAATTGCTCAACATGTGGTACTGTAGCACTACTTTATTTCTTACGCTGTATCCTTATTAACTAAAACGAAGGTAACTGCAGATTTACCTAAGTGGGCCTAGTCTCGTCTTTATTACACGTCTTTTATTACCTAGTCTCGTCTTTATTACATTTAGAACAAAGTAGGCTACCGTCAAAGTCTTTTCCTTTTCTGAAATTTTATTAATTGTCATACGATACGATACCGGTATGGCGATAAATGAATGACACAGGGTAAATTGGCTAAAATTAAAATCCCTTTTCTCTCAAATTGAAAATTTAACATTGTTCAAACAGTTGATACGGTAGGTATAAACATAAGTTAGTTTTTGCATGTACGTTTGTTTTTCAAATCTGTTCGGTGTAAACTTGGTGCGAATTATTTGTGTATTTTCTATGCATGTTGATTTTTTTCAATAAAAGAAATAAACTAACTGAACTAGTGTAGCCTAATATTTTTAGGCTCGGTAGCCTATATATTTTATTAGTAGCCTATCTAGCCTAGGTATGGCTCTTCAGAATTTGTCCACTCTGGGCAGACGATAGCCGCACGGTAGCCACGTATTCCCCACCACGTATGCTGTGAACCGTGAGCAAGTGTGTTGCTTGTTTTAGCCTACATTGCACAACGAAGAGACTGAAGCAGCATTGCTGAATAAATTCTGTATAGCACAATTAGGAATGGTGAAAAACGTTTCTTTTAGTCGTCGTTTTTTTAAACGTTTTATTTATATGTTTTTTTTTTGTTTTTGTTACTATTTCCAATTGTTTCAAAGATATTTTCAAGTAAAAACTGATTTCATTTATCCTAACAAACAACTGCAAAAGAAAGTGTTGAATTATATAGCTACTGAATAACTTCTGTAGTTTTGACTAAAGCAGCGTTTAGACTACATACGTTTTTCTTGCGTAAGTGCTCCGACAAAACGCATTGCTCGATCCATTACACACAAGTGAATGAGACTGTTCACATTACACATGTCCAGTATTTCGTGCAGTCGTACGTAGACAATCGCAAGCGCTCCAGCTGAGTGCAAGCTGAAGCTGACGCAACGGATCCTACCTAGGTAACGTATTTGCTATGTCAGCCTTAGGTAGTTTTAGTTGAAGTTTTGTTGCCGGGGAATTCTATTCACTGGGTGCCGCTGAATGGAAAGCAGTCCTGAATGCGTTGCTCAATCGCACACCTCGAGAATCGAACCAGGGTCGCCTGATCTTGAGCCGGGCGCGTAACCACTGAGCTAACGGGGCGGACATCTTCATCTACTTGTCCTCAGGTTCATTCTTGCAGAATACAGCATCTGGAATCTTCTTGAACAGAGCAATGACAGCCGAGACCTCATCGAAGAACTCATGCTTCATTGCCATTGGCGGATCAATTTGTTTCAATTTTTGGATCAATTTTGCACAATCGTAATAACAAAAATAGGCTGCAGTAGTTTTACTTAGAAGTTTTCACCAATAAAAGCTGTGCGCTGTAAGATTTGTTTCCTGTTATTTTGCCAACAGAAAATTTATTTTTACACTTCAGGTCATAGGCTACTTACTCAGTTACGGTAGCTATCAATATTCACGAAGCGAAAGTTTAATAAGAAGGAAGAAAACACAAAAATATTGCACGAAAAGACTTGATACATGCACCGAAAATACAAACGCTTTAAATGATAAACTTTATGACACAAGAACAGGGGCGCCGGAAGAGGGGGGCAGGAGGGGCAATGATGCCCTTTTAAGGTCATGTAAGCTACTGCACATTTTGCAATACGATATAACAATTTCAGCTATTAGCTTTTAGCCGAATTATAATCTTTCATTTCTGCCTCAAAACTATATTCACGACATAAAATTCTGCATCACAGTGGGTTAGCCTACATCATTATCACCTAGCATGATGCCCTTCTGTGCCATTGCTCTTTGTATAGGCTACCAGACACTTGTATTATTACTCGATGATGAGCTGATGCATAAACATTATCGCTGTATTGCTTAAAACTTAAAAAAAATTGCCCTTTTATCAACAAAAGTGCCCTTTTTTTAATCCTTCCCCCAGTCAAAAACTGTTCCGGCGCCCTTGCACAAGAAAGCTTCGCCAAGCCGCCCAAGCAGCTGCGTTTGAACAACAATTGCTCGTTAGCCTATTGCCTACAGGCGAAAATAATTGCAAACTTGCAATTTGGCAATTTAACAAAGAAAGATACCCTAGTTAGTATAGGTAGCCTACGCTCTTTGTATTTGCGTTGTTTGACGTTTTCATTGTAAAAAAAATTAATCGTTAAGAATCTATACAAACTGATGTTTATACATTATCACCAGATAAAGCTGAATGTCGTTTGGAACTCGGGGCCTACTTTTTGCTGGATGCACGATTTTGCTCTACCACAATTGGAGTACTGTTGACATCGTAGCAGACATGAGAATTTGCAGTGCATTAAATAGATTGATTGACTGTGGGAATCTTTATCCTCTCTGCTCGGACGGAAAAAACTTCTATGAAAGCTCAATCATGACTGTTTGAAATATTTTATCCACTAGATTTCGCTGAATGGAGAGTATTCCTTGAAGTGCGTTGTTCAAGCGCACATCCCCAGAGTCAAGGGCGCGGGAAGTTGGGGTGCTCAAGGGGCTTCAGCCCTCCCTAGAGCTAATTCAGCCCCCCCTGGAATTTTCTAAAATTGCTTCAGCCCCGCCTAGAAAATTCTGAAAATTTAAGGTAGCCTACATAACATATTTTCAGAAAATTATTCGAGCAATAATTGCTACGATAAATCGAGTTCCTGTTACGTGTGGTCGCGCTCATCATTCGCAATAAGAGTTGTCAATCACAGGAAGCTATAATACCTCGCAGTAGCGGTACCAGCCACCCTCCTTACTAGCACGGCGGTCCACCGTTTATTGGACATCATTCTGCAATATCCACTTTGCAGCATAAAACAGCAAGAGATCTGGTTGTTATAACGGAGTGCGGGCCAAACTTAAAGCATTATGCCCTGGATCAATGGCGTACGCAGGATTTTCTCAAGGTGGGGGGGCATTGGCAGTAGCGTAGCCAGGAATTTTGAAAGGGGGGATTTGACGACCGGCGAGCGAAGCCCGACGGCGTATTCTCCTAAGACGACACCCAGCGGCGGGGAGTCTGGGGGGCGTCCCCCAGAAAGTTTTGAAAAATTACTTTAAATTTGGTGCATTTTGAGAGCATTTTCAACAAAAATGTGGGTTTGAATATTCCTGTAAAATGGTGCTGTCAGGTGGCATAGCAAAAGGATAAGACCATGTTTTTTTCGGCATTTTTCGGAAATAAAGCTAAGTCTCTATTTTTTTGTTGTTGCTAATTCCTGGCTGAGATATTTGAATGTTTGGTATTGGCAAAACTCACTCTTTTAACACAGTTTTGTTTAAAATTAGACAAGTTTTTTTAGACTGTAAGCATCATTCCCAAGCATAAGGAAACTGAAAGCATCGTTCTCCATATCGTGATGTCACACAATGTAATTCAATTTATTTTTCATTGCTGGCGCGAACATGAAGAAAACGGCAAAGTAAACTCACGAATTTAGCACCAACAAAAGGGAAAGATGGCAAAACCAAAAGGTTTAAAATATGCACACGCGTGCCAAAGGAGGGGTTGTAACTTCCAAACCCCCCCTGGCTACGCCACTGGCCATTGATATTCCAGACGTCTTCATGATATCCCAGTATGGTTTTAGTTTAGACTTTATCCATTTCTTTCTCACTATAATAGGCTTACAGAACACTATACTACATTGGCATACCTGGGGTGGGGTAAGTGGATTGGGCCATGTATTTCGTATTGGATTAGTCTATACTAGAACAACATTGTTAATTGCTTTGACAGTGCAATCCAAAACATATTAAATGCCTTAATCTACGTCGTTAACTACTAAAACATTTTTAAGGGGAGGGGGGCATGGCCCAATGCCTCCCCCCTGCGTACGCTAGTGCCCTGGATCGTTATACATTCACTGCAGTAATCATGCTCTCGATTTAATTTTACAAGACGTTGTAAAGGAGGTGAGGCTTTTTGCAGATGCTTTAAACTTCGTTCACGGTGTTGCAGTTGTAATTCGTGAATCGATCGTCTAAATCAGCGTTTCTTAAAGCGGGCAAATCGCCCCCCTGGGGGCGATTTCGAGCACCAGGGCGACAAAAAAATCAAAGGGGGCGATCGGGGGGCGAAAATACTCGAAGGGGGCGAATTTATCAAACCACCAATAACAGTCCAACGCGCAAACAACAGTCCAACGCGCAAACCATTCACTGCAAATAGATGAATCCACCTTGACTGACAATGTATTGCTGCTGCTTGGATATGTGCGTTTTGTTCATAATATGAGAACAAGAAGAAATGATTTTTGCCCTCAGTCTTCCTACAGATATTCGGACATCAAGCATCTTTAATGCAGTAAAAAACTTCTACGAAGAGAAGAGGATTCCACTAAAGAATATTTTACAATGCGCAACTGATGGTGCTCCGGCAATGGTTGGAAAGCATCGAGGGTTCATTGCACTGATGAAAAGAGCAATTTCTGGACTTATTGCAATAAATTGTGTAATTCACCGTCAGCATTAGGTTGCCCGTAATCTCAGTCCTGAACGGCATAAATCACTGAATATTGTGATAAAATGCGTCAACAAGATAAAAGCGCATGCTCTCAACGACAGATTATTTCTTTCACTTTGTTGCCAAAATGATGAACAATTTGAACGTCTTTTATTGCATACCGCGGTAAGACGGCTTTCAAAAGGTGCTTGTTTGAGCCGCTTTTATGCCCTTTTTGTTTCAGTTATCGAATTCTTATCAAGCACTGACGCGACATTAGCTGAAGATGTGATAGGCCTACCCTTATTAGAAAATGACATCGCATATTTGGCGGACATTTTCAATGCCATAAAGTCATAAAGGAAGTAAACAAAAAGCTTCAGGCGGAAATGCTAACTCTCATCAAGTGCAAAAGCGTGATTACCCCATTCATTGCAAAGCTATCTTTATTCAAAAAAAATTTGGGTCAAAATGTCTTAACTCAGTTTCCCAATTTGAACGAGAGTGTTATTACAGAAGAACAAAGGCAAAAATACTGCTCACATTTAGACATGCTTCAAAAAGACACGAAACTTCGCTTTGCAGTTCTCGTGGACCTCCATGTTCCAAACTCTACAAACATTTTCTACCTAACCCACAGACATAGAAGTGGAACTTCAAGAGCAGTTCATCGATATGCAAACAGATGATGAGTCAAGAGTGAAATTCATAACTGATCGCTACGATTCGTTTTAGTGCCAGGTTGCTGGCAAATATATGAGCTTCTCTGGAAAGAAGCTAGAATGCGGATTTTATCGTTTTATATATGGCTGAAAAGGGGTTTTCGACTGTGACATTGATGCTTTCAAAGCAGAGAAATCGCTTGCTAGTTCATAAACGGGGTGATCTTGGACTCTATCTTACGAAGATGTCGTCAAAAATTTCAAAACTTTGTAAAAGTCGCCAAGCTCATCTATCTTATTGAACATTATCATGTTGCTGTCAATTTCGTTGATTAAATTCCCAAAACTAAATTTGTATATCACTTTTGACACTCTATTATCAATGTTTATTTTACTGGACAGAATTAGGGGGAGAAATTTTATTTCAACAACAAAAAAGGGGCGATAGACTAAAAAAGTTTGAGAAACACTGGTCTAAATGTAAATCTTTGTTCATGTCGCTTTTTGATTCCGATGAAGTTGCCTGCAATTTGCTGGGTTTGTTTCCTACTCGTTGACGCGTTCGTGCTTCTGCCCTCGCTCATGTTGTTAAGTGCTACCCTACCCTGTTTGGCTGTATTAATGTCTAACCCACATGACAGAAGATAGTGCAATGAAAGGAGACGCACGTGCAAAGATATTCAGTTTGGTAAAATAAGCACGCATGATGTGGCTTTATTTTGCGATTACCTGCAGCAATAAAGTTTTCCAGTTTGCAGAAGCCGTCGCAAAACAGCTCCAAAACAAAAAGATCTCTGCTTCTTAATCTTTGGATCATCACCATTTTCCGCAATCGGATCAAAAATCTTAGAAAAGATTAATCCGTTTCCATGCTTGTGGAAGCAGCGAACGTCTTTACGTCTGCCAATAACCTAAAGGCGCCAAAGATTCCCCAAGTGAGCAAAACTCTAGCAAGATTTCGAAACACAGAGGAATTGAATGGTTTGTCGTCTACGGGAGAAGGAGCGTGGAAACGGCAATACATCGAAGTCCTCGATTTTGTTCAAGCTGAGCTTGATCGAAGATTCGACCAGGTGGATCTGCTTACAGCAGCCAACAGAGAAGGCCCTCCTGAGCTGTGCAAATGGTGAGGAAAGATTTGATACTGAGATCAGTTTACCAGATGCCATCAAAAAAGATCGCCTAAACACGGAACTTACCTTGCTCAGCGATGTTGTAGGCCTAAGTGGAAAAACCGCAAATTCCGTTAAAAAAGTTGCTTGAGCAACGCACGTTAAGAACTGCTCTCCATTCCGCGGCATCTAATGGATGGAATAGTTCCCCGGCAACAAGACTTTAACAATCTGAAACTTCACTCTGTCAATCTCGGTGACCGGGCCTGCGTCAGTGATTCAAAGCCTCTACAAGTATGCGAAACTGCCTGGAATAAGCTCTGCAAGAAGCTTTCCCAGTCCGAGAATAAAGATTCAATCAATCAATCAATCAAAACTAAATCCTCGCAGACTAGATCTTTTCAAAGAAACGTGAAAGTTATGGAGCTCTGCTTTTGCCTCCCGGTTTCAACTGCATCATCAGAACGTTCTTTTTCTGCTCTATGGCGCCTGAAAACGTGGTTGAGAAGCTCAATGACACAAAAAAGACTTAGGCTACTCATCTTGTCGATCTCAAAGAACTCATGACACAGCTCATTGAGAAAAACCTGAACGAAAAGCAATATTAGAAAGCGTGTGAGAACTCATTTCCACAAACTCTCCTTTTCATATCACTTTCTAATTTGTTCGTTTTCCTTTTAATTTCCTGAACAGCTGCTTTTCTGGTTGCCGTTCTTCGTTTCTTAAAACTTACAATGTGTGTGTTTTTGGCGTCTTATTAGCCTACACACAGGAGGGGACCGATAATACCTAGCCTACTACCAGTTTTAAATGTTCCACCACATAAAGGGGTCTGGGGGGCGAAGCTCACAACACTACGGCAGTTTCAGCCACCCCCCCCCCCCCTAGAGAAAAATAGTTCCCGCGCCACTGTCCAGAGTCGAACAATTGCAATTTATTTTTGAAGTTTTTTTTTTGGGAAGCACGATTCACTGCGAGCAGGAGAGCTTGTAATGGATGATGATCGCTTCTTCTTCTTCTTCAGTTGAGAATGCATTCGGCAAAGACTTCAACGGGCGACTGCGGTTGAACAACGGTTCCTTGTTTTATAAGGAAGATTGCCTACTCCATTATTACTTAGCTCCAGAAATTATAAACATGAAGTTTGGCAATAATATAAAAAAAAGACATTCTCTTTGTATTTGCTACCTGGGATGTCTTTGTTATGAATATATATTGTTGAGAATTAAATCAAATATAGTTATTACTATCTGAAGCCTTTACAAATTGTTTCACCTAACGGATCATCAGAAGGTCTGAAAAAACATGCAAACAGTAAAAAATCGATAATTCTGAAAAGATATTAAATATTACAACTGTAATTTAATCTGCCAAAAAAAATCTCTAAACCTGTACTTCCTGAGAAGAATTAATATAAATTAATATAATAAATATAATAATTAATATATGTTGTTGAATTAATATATATTAATATATAATTAATATTAATATAAATTAATATAATAATTAATATATATTGTTGAGAATTAATACAAATTTGTAAAGTTTAATTTAACATTTAAAAGACCAGTAGCGGACGCTGAGCGTAGCAATTCGCTGATTCACAGCTGTTTGATACCTTTTATTTGAGCTGTTAATGTAACAGCAACACGAGCTACAGGTCTAATATAACAGTCGTTTGAGTACCAGGCCCAATGGCAAAATAGATCCAAGCAAGAACGAGAAAGTGAAAATTGGATTTGGCAACCTTGATGTCGAACAACGAAGTCGAAGATGAAAAACGAAGTAGGGTAGGCTAAGGCTACCAACTTATCATAGTGCTTATTGTCATGGATGGCTTCGTATTGAAGTTATTGTGAATAATCAGTGTTGCAGTCTTGCAAACGTATTAACCTGATTGCAAAATCACATGTTTGGCATAAATTTAGCAGAAAATTTGTGTAAACTATGAGTGACTTTGAAACTGGAGGCTATGCTTCCACTAAAACTTTCGCCATTGCCTAAATAATTTGATTGATGATGTCATGAAAACAATCCAAACTGTTTTAGCTGTAATTAGGTTTTGTATGAGTTATTAATTGATAAGCTAAGTGTTATTAATTAATTGAAGTACGGTTAAAGATTGTGAAATCAGCTCTCAATCATCTTTAACAAAGTGAAATTTTGAAAGAACTTATCAGGTTTGCGGACCAATACGTTTTGCAGATCTATTTTTGTATATTGGTTTCATGGTTTGCTTAAGCTGATAGTTTTTAACTGTCTTAATAAGGTGCATTGTTAAGAGAACATTAAGTTTTTAACAGTTTTTTGTAATTTGTAATACAAATTGCCGCAACTCACTCAGAGCTGATCTTGCTTACCTCATCAGCCATTGCTTTCATTCGTCGATTGGCGGATCATCATGTCATTGTTAAGATAATATATGTCACTTAAGTTACATACATAAATTACCTGGATAACTCTTAAGGTGCGCTTACTAATTCAAATAAAACTTGAAACAATGAGAGAAACAGTTTATTTTTCCACAAACTTTAAACACTCAATGAACAAAAATTACAGCGAAAACATAACACACTAAAGCAGCTGCACCTCACACTGAATGAAAGGTGTTCTAAGTTAGGTGCCCATAATGTTCTACATGAGTCATGACTTTCGACAGAGCATGGAAAAGGCATAGAACTCTAAACTTATAAGTCCACAAAGTTTAAAAGTGTTGGCATCAAAATCAGCACCAAGAATTTTCTAACTTTTTTAAAAAAATCTGTTGTCGGCAGTAGGTGCTTTTGTCTAAAGTTGTCGGGACTAGGAATGTAAATTTGGTTATGCGTCAAATCATCAAATCAAGTCAAAAACTTCCATTCAGGCAATAAAACTCCACAAAAATGTCGTGGGCTGTTAGATACAATTGCAGTAAGTTAATCTGAAGCCATATCTGGATTTTTTAAAAATAAAAATGACCGTAACACTGCGCTATTGCTATCGGTGATTTTGATGCTATTGGTTATAAACACTAATGGACCACCTCTTCATGTAAGTAGGTAATGTAATTGTGCCACAGTCATGGGATATTTACATCCAGGGTACTGAAGCTGTGGGAAGCTTAAGTGCTCAACTAAGCTTTGAAATTTCATCAAATTGAGTGAACTCAGACCTGTGCAAAAAACTCTTAAATGGCTGAGTCTCAAGGGCAAAATCATAACACATATGCGATTATGCAATATGCATCTGTGTCTTTCTGCATCAATTCATCTCACCCAACTTCAAACATATTTGTTGTAGTTCATCAGCATTTGCCACTTATTTCCTAATAATATTAGGTTTGAGTGTCACCATTCACATTCTTATCAGAGGCCTAATTTTACATATATAGCATGTTATTACTTATAACACAAGTAAGTTTTTTCAGGCTTTAGGACTCAGCAGTGAGAGAAGAAATATAAAGAAGCACGCTCAGCTTTAAGTTCCTGCTGGAGCTGTTTACCTTTCTAACGTATATACTTATAATATAGCAATGATTGTACATTTAGTGATGGGCACATTGCACTGCTACATCATAACTCAAAATATTGTTATTGTGTGGCAGGCCAGTGCTATATCACAATGAACCTGCTTTACAAATGAAAACAAGCAAAGGTTCTGTCAATCGGAGTTTGAGATCTGCAGTGCTGCCCACTAACATGTTTGTGTTACCCATCAGTTTTACCATCTTCAATAAAACTTATTGTTGCCTTCCTTTTATTAGCCAGATCTAAGTATTGTTAACTGCATGTATTATGCTGTTCAACAAGCAGTGATAACTTCGGGTTTTTATGGGCTAAAGAATGAACATGCAAAGAAATAAACCTACTCAATACTCATGTATTCATGATCAAGATGTATTGTAGCAGTTATGCTTTCAAATCAAGCTTTTACTTCATATAAATTCAAATGTGTAAATACAGATGCGTTGATTTTATACGCACACACTGCATTTTTTTAAGATAATTTCTGGTACTAATTCCGATATCAGTTGTTTAATGCCTTTCCAACTTCAGCTATTGCATCACTGTTTATGTTGTAATGCTAATTGAAACCTGATCCCATTCTGCACCTTATCAAACTTCGCTATATGATATTTTCCAAAACTCAAGTAATTTTCACTTTTATGTGGATATAAGAGACACAATGATAATGTATGGACTTGGTTCCATTGGGTCACAAATTCTGCTTTCATTTGCTTCTTTTTTTTCTATGCACTGCAAGGGATTTCAATTATGTTTTAGCTTTCACTTGTTGCTGGTCATTCTCATAAAATCGAATTATGAAATTTAGTGTGCTACATAAGTCATTTCATACACTGATATATTCTGAACAGTTTTAGTATGCAGTAGGCGTACACAAATTGGTATGAAATTGAGTACCATATTGATAGCTATTTCCCAACTTTCATGGATATGTTATAACTGGACAACTGTATTACATCCCTGTTTGCTATCCAAATTCTTGAAGCCTTTATAAACGTATACATACAACTACAGTACTACACAGTAGTATTACTGAAATGCAGTTGTCATGGTCTAGCTGAGTAAATTTCTCCCATGTACTATTGTACAATTCCCTTTATGATATATACAGTATGTTTGTTCAAAAAAAAATCTCATTCTCTGGAGTGCTATACATCACAAATTCTACTTGCGTCAATAGCAACTTATTGCCTTTAGTTCCATGTATGCTCCTAACACACATCACCCTTCTGTTAACTTTGCGTCAAATCATGTTTTTTTATTATTGACCATTGTTATTGACCACTTCTTGCTGATATACTGGTCATTTCAATACTGTTTTATTTCACGCTGTATAATACCTTAACCATGCTTGTTTGTTTTGATAAAAATATCACTATTTTTCCAACACATTACTCTTGTTAAATGCACAAAACGTGCTTGTCCAGTTCTGCATTCCTGTGGAAGGAAGTAACATTTATTTACTCACTTCCTCGAAGTCCAATTCATTTTCTGACCATCTCCCATCAACCCCACCTGCAATGTGTGGTCTGTTTGGTATCTCAAACTGTGTTTCTATTGTTTTGCTTTATTTTGAAAATGACTTTGTAATGTGTTGTTTGTCACATTTATTCAACAGATGGATCGATTTGGTCGTCCACGATTTAGAGGTGCTTCTGTACCCAAGCCTTACTCTACAAGGCCTTCTCATCCTCAAAACGAATCTGGTCTCCTTGGAGCTGCACCCTCCCATCCATCTGGTGGTGGGCAGTATGGCTCTTATCAAACCACTAATTCCCAAGAATGGCAATCTAACCGTTCTCCTGGATCTCTGTTAGGAGCTCCACCAAATGTTGTATCTGGCTATTCAGGAGGTGGTTCTTCGAGCAGTCGAGGGGCCACTTTCCCAGAGGAAAATGTGCCGATTCCTGCAGAAGTACGCAAGTTAATGCAAACTCTTGGTCTATCTCTAGCTGACGTTCAAAAGTTAAGCAAACTTCCTGAAAATGAACTTTCAGCAAGTAGATTAGCTCAAGTTATTGAAGATCTGAAGCATGGAAAGCAACCTCATAGCGGAGACTCTTCTAATCCAAATCGATCCACTTCTCACGTACGTGCAGGGCGCAGTTCTTTTGACAATGAACAAAGGGGTCTTTTGGGAAGCTATCCCGGGCAGCAAAGCAATAGACCCCAAAATCAGCAGCAATCTTTTTCTGATACTATTAGTCGTCATACACCTACTGGAATCAAAGTTACTGTTAAACCTGTACAACAACAATACAACAGGCGTGAAAGCCCACCTTCAAATTTAGGTTCTGGATTTGGTGCTCTGCGCCAATATGACCGCAGTGACCGAAAGGATGACTATCATGATAGGTTTTCATCAAATGGCGGTGGTAGTGGTTCAGCTGATCGTTATGACCAGCAGAGGAGTGATTCATTTTCCCAAAATAATCGAAGATTTAATAACAGAAACATAAACGAGCGCGAGGTAAGCTTGTCTCTTGCAATTTTTTTGCTGTATATCTTCAGACTATGATAGCTTTACTCGGGTAATATTTAAACTTCCAAAAGAAATACTTCTTTCCTTTTGTATATGCAGTGTCCAACTGCAGAAATGCCAAATTTTTGCCTTTGCTTCTGAGCCAATTTCCTCTATGAAATGCCAAACTAAAAGCCCTTTTCTCTTGAATCTAATTATTGAAAACTCTATCAGTGTTTGTTTCAATGATATGTACTGTATTATGTTTGTCTCCATTTTCTTAGGCCTACTTGCTTTTATCTTGCCAAAGTCGAGTGATGTCTCATTGAGATTGCCTGCCAGATTTTCGGCTGAAGAGTGTGATGGCTGATAATTTTAGAGAAAATTGGTAACCAACTAACCATTATAATTAGATCAAAAATAAACAAAAAAAGTAGAACTATTTTGTGACGTGACATGCGTTCCCTGTGTTTAACTCGTCGTGCATAATTCATATAATTCTTTAACATTGGCCTTCGTTTCAGTCGGAAGCTCGGCCAGATTTCAACAATGAAAGAAGAGCAAATCGCAATAACCAAGACCAACGGGTTTGTTTAATGCAGTATTTTCTTTTATATAAATTAATTGATAAAAAAAATTTGCTAATCGTTTGTGTTGAGCACTTTTCTGCATAAAGGTTGGTCTTCAGTTTATTGGCGAATCAACGTCTTTGTAAAAGAAATGTTAATATTAACTGCAAAACTTTATGAATTGAAACCCCAGTAAAAATCCCACTCAGTAAAAATTATTTTTCCGCGATGCAGACATCCAACGATACGGCTGTTATAACGCATATTAAGTTGCACTTCATGTCTGCTCAGATTCAAAGATGTTTTTAATTCTCCAATATTTTTTAATCATTCATTCAAACGTGCTGAAATTATGATCTATTTTATTTTTTTAATAAGCGGTTACAGTTTTGATGATAAAATTCTTCTGACATATGCTAATCATCTACGAATAACCGCTATTGTCATTTCACGATGCTTATTGTTTAGTGCCAACCATTATGATGTCATCACAAAAGTTTGTTATTATTGAGCATAACATCTCTCTCTTATGCCTCCGATAGAATCCCAACTCTCGCGGATCCTTTGGCAGGCCAGGAGCAACCAGGAATCAGAACAAGCCTGCTTCTTCTTTGCCTTCGCTGATGGACCTGAACCCTAAGCCTATAGGAGGGCTCCTGGGTATGATGCTTTTACAATTGCATGTTGATATTATTGTATTTGCTACGACTGTTTGGTGACTGTTATCACTTAATTAATTCATTCTTTTACCAAATTTAAAACTGGTAAGCTGTTTCTGATGAAATTACCAATAGCTTATGTTATTGATATGTATCTGTATTTCGTTTCAGCCAAGTATTTTTCTGATACTTGTTATGAAAAAACGCCGCTTATCTGCTCCGGGTGTAATGTATTGGGCGGGCATAGTCACTGAAAGAAAGGCGATCGAGAAAAAATAGCAGGCCACCCTACTCTAAGTATCTAAGGCCTGGTATAATGCAAACTTTATCTTCCCATTCCTCGACGTTTAGCGTCATTGTGGAGTGATCTTTACCTTTTTAGATGCATAATTGTAAACCAAAGCATTCATAATGATTTTTACCAACACTTTCCGTCCACATAACCAGTGTTTCCTTTCAGGGAATCCTGTACGGCCAAATGCTCAAGGATTGGAAAGTTTAGTTGCAGCAGTCGGGGGTAGCTCTGCTAGTTCGGCCGCATCACTTCTTACTCCATTAATGCTTGTAATTAATTAGCTCTGTTCTTTTGATTTTTGTTTAATTGATTTGTAAAACTTAATAGCAGATTTAAAAAAGTTACTTGTAAAATCCATCAGCGGTCATGTAGAGATGATAAAACATGCTTTAATTGCCTTTCACCGGTGCTCATTTATATCGCTGCTTGTTTTTTGCACACGAGTTAGTTTGATTGTAATTATCTATTTCATGCCAAACGCATTCAGAATCATCAGTTGCTTTTATTAAGACTTGACATTCATTTTTTTCTCACCAAGCCATCTAGACCATTGAACCACACTATTTTCAAACTTGCAGGCTACCCAGGCGGACCCATCTGTCCTAGAGGCCCAGATTCAAGCGATGAAAGCCATACAGGCGCATGCGATCAAGCTCAAGCAAGGACCTCACCTCGATTATCCAAGTTTGTTGCTTTTTTTGGTACTGTAAGCACAACACTGAATTGTTTTTATAAACGCAAGAATGTCACGTTTTAAAGTAATTTTTATACTACTATTGAATTGTTAAGGACAAATACAGGTAACTTGAATATTTGCTGATAGTAAAAAAAAGTGTTTGTTGAATCTCAGGGGGAAACAGAGAACGAAATCGACCGCCTCGCCGTCGCTCTCCCCCGCCATCTCGCGGTGCAGTCGTTGACAAACAACTTGCAGAGGAAGCGAAAAAAGAGGCGAGTATAATATGGCATGTACTAATTGACATGCTGAATTTAAAGGGCATTGATTGTTAAGTTGTAAGCACTGTATTTTTGAAATAAGAAAGCTTATTTCCAAGTACAGTATCAATTTTGGCAAATTCATACACTTGTTGCATCGCTGGAGGTTGAGCAGTCGAACAATTGAAAACTAGCAACACCATTTCAACACCCGTTGCTACAAGTGTGCGCATATCTTGATCAAAGCAGTAAAACACTTACTTGCTTTCACAACAAGGTTCGCCAATTGCGTGTAAACTTCAATCAAGGGAATACATGTGCAACTGAACGGGAAAGATGTAACTTGTAGTAAGTACGGGCTTCTGCCTGAGCAAAACTTAATTGTGATGCATTTACCTCTAAAAGCAAAAAAAAAATTGGAAAACTAGGCCCGAATGCAGCACAAAGGTAGCCTCGAGTTTCAATAGCTTGTTTGGAAAGCGTCGGTATGCAGTGTATTTGCATTTTTTTGTATTAACTTGTCGTTTTATGTCAATAAATGGTTTCAATACACAACAGGCCGAAGAGATGCGGGCTTCGCGGGGTCGTGTGCTTTATATCAAATACAAATCGCCACGCGTCCTGGAGAGTGACTTGAAGCAACTTGCTTCCGCGTTTGGCAAAGTGACGAACACTCTTCTCATCAAACCGAAGATACCGAACGGTCACTTTCAGGTGGGAGAATCGCTTGTGCAATATCCCCGCTTCAGCTGTTATCATCAACCCTCTGAGAAACTCAATGCTATTTTGCATTGATCCGACGTTTTCAAGTGTTGAATCAATGTAAAATAGCACTGATTTTCTGACTGGGATACGTTACTGACACTGATCTGAGTATTTAGTTCAGTGTGACATCACAGGTTGTCCTTAAAGTGTACAAATAATCGCATGAATGTTTTCGTGGAAGAATTGAAGCAATGAGCTGGTTTTCTGTTTCTGACTTGCAACTTTTTTGGCAGCGGTTTTTATGTGCTGCATGTTTTTAGGCGTGAAAATCTGAAACATTCTTGGATATTCGTTGTTTCCTCCGCATTGCTCAACGTCTTCAGTTGTTCTTTACGTTTTATTCCCACACAATATGCAACGTTTAATGATAGTCAACTCAAAAAGCAATTTTGAACGAAACATTAACCGTTTGATTTTAAATTCTGGCTAGAGCTGGTTTGAACAGGTTTCACGATCTCCACGCTTTCTGTGCAGGTGTTCATGGAACTGGAGCAGTGGGATTGTGCGGCCGCCATGTTGGAACATTACATGGCGAAAGCTCCGAACATCAAAGGCTGTCCCGTGGAAGTACGGCGCTCAAACTACGCCGAGCTTCGTCGTGATGTAAGTGCTGAGAGTTTGACGGAAAACAATCTTTTACCACAAGCACCACGGTACCTGTATCGGCCATTGTTTTGCACGAGACTTGGCCAAGTTTGCCATTTGAGCTTGTGTGATGCTTCGTTCAGAAACACGATGAAGCAGACAGCCAAAAAGGCTAATATGATTTTGAGTGCTAAATACGACTGCTATTTTGACTGCTAAATATGATTTTGACTGCCAGTGAGTGTTCATCAGAAATCTCGATACCAAAGCTGCGTGATGTGCGAGCTTTAACTCCAGATTGTGTAAGGTTCCAAATAATAATGCAAATAACTGAAAACACTTACTGAACCAAAACGACAAACAACATCAACGATTGGCTAAATTTCTAAACAGACTTTCAACTGAATGTTTCAATCGCGGTCTTTTTTAGTTACAGTTTTTATTTAAACTTTGACCCTACCGCAAAGCAATGCAATTGTTATCAAAAACCAGTCTCTGCGTTGGAATAAGTTATTGTAATTTTGAATGACTGGTTTTTAAACAGTACTGAGTGCAACTTTATTCCTGTATTGCAGCAAGTCCGTCCGAATAAGCGGCCGAGGTCAGTGTCTCCCGTCAGAGAGTAAGTTACTATAGAAACTGTGTATCACTTATGTAACACAATCAGGGATGCCCCCCCAAAAGATGGGTTTTTATTGCTATTACAACGTTTTAATGATATTGTATAACAAATTAAAGGACGTTTCATAAATGTTTGGCTGCATTCAGCTGCTATATTTTTAAGCAAACGCTATATTTTCAATCCCTAGGTCATTGTAGTAGGAGATGTAAATATGGTTCTAGTTTACTTGTGATAAGCTGTATTGCGTTGTGTGATAATCCATCGCTTTTTCGATGACTTCTGCCATGATTAAATGTACTTCTGTGCCAATTCCTTTCTGTAAATATGAGGTTTTAGCGACATTTTAGTGTCGTGGTACGTACAGAACCCCGTTGCCATGGTTACCATCTATTGTTACGGCACAAATTGTCGCTGCCGATTTGTAAACTTGACATAACTAGTAGGGCTTTTTCAAATGTTTTATTTTGACACCAACTTCTTTGTTTTGCTTTTGCTTCATTACGAAAGAGTAGCAACTTTTTTAAGTGGTGTATTCGAAACAAATTTGCAATTATTCAAACCGATTGGTGTTGAGCACAACCAGTCAACCATACTTTGAATTTGTTTCGTACAGTCCTATTGGTCAACATTCAAATATAGATGTGGCTATTAAATGAAGCTTTTCTAACGCCTGACTTTAAACCATTTCGCAGAGGATCCGCTCAGGTCTCAAACAAACGCGACAAGAAATCAGAAGACAAGCCGAACTTGTCAATCACAGCGAGCGACTCGGCTAGAAAAGTGGCTAACCCACAGGACATTGAGAACAGCGAAGACAAATCATTGGTATGACCATTACTGTTGACAGGTCCAGGGGGTACGTTTGGACCCGGGCCCTGAATTACTTCAGGGGGCCGGGACTTGAAGAAACCACCTCGTATTCTTTAGATGTAGTGCGGTTTTTTTAGAAGGGTCTTAGTAAGGGGCCCGAGGATTTCGTTGGTACCCGACCCAAATTATTCTCTCAACGACTCTGGGCTTGACTAAACAATTTTTACCATTAATGTCGTGAATGGCTCAAGGTTTGAGATAAAAAGCCCTTAACTTAACCCAGTGACTGTTTTACAGTTAAACGCTATACGCGAGTTTGTTGAGAGGGAAATACAAAACTAACGTCAGGGAAATGCAAAACTAACGTCAGGTCGACTGTTTTCACAAGACTTTGTTAGTTTTGTATTTCCCTCTCAACAAACTCGCGTATAGCGTTTAACTGTAAAACAGTCACTGGGTTAAGTTAAGGGCTTTTTATCTCAAACCTTGAGCCATTAACGACATTAATGGTAAAAATTGCCTTAAAGCGGGACAGGAGATTTAATGTACAACACGTTTTAGCACCAGTGATTAATAAATAGAATCTAATATATCACTGTTACGGACAGATCATAAGAATGTGTATCAATTTTTTTTGTTGCATCTAATTTCATTTTGCTTTTTTTGTCCTAGACTGACGCCCGTGAGATCCTCATTCGGTCACGGGAAGGAAAGAAAGGTCTGCAGGAGAAAGAAGGCAAAGACACTGATCTTCTGTTGGTTGAAGATGAAGCAGAGAAATCACTGGACACCGCTGAAACCGACAAAAACAAAGACGAAATCGGTGCCATTCTTCTTCCAGCTTCCAACTATTTTGAGTCTTATATTAAAAGATTTTCAAAGACGCCACGTAGATTCCACAGACGCGTTTGTACATTTCGTTTTTAAATTATTTCTATTTTAAGTGCAGGTGAATCGCATGCTTCTTCACGTGAGACGGAAAACAATTTCATATTCACCGGAATTTTATTTTGTTTTCTCTTCTTCAGTTGATCCCTTGGACGAAATAGCTGATGAATTGGCTCTTGATGAAGAATTCGATCTGATGCATGGTGTGAACTATGGCAGAGACAAGAAGAAAATTGAAAAAGTCGTTGAGGACACGGAGGTTAAAGAGGAGGAGAGGAAGAATGCCACAGTTGACTTGGAAAGAACAGATCTTGACCTGGATGATGTCAACGTAGATGAAAATCAAGAAGAAGAAAGAACCGCTGGAAAATCAACGGAAGATGTTGAAGCAGAGGAAAAAATGGAAGTGAAAGTTGAACATGAAGCGGAGGAAAACAATAGTCACTTTACAGAAGTTAAAAACGAAGATAATAATATGGAAGTTAAAGGTAAAATTGAGGAAAGTAAAGATCAAATTATGAAAGATGAAAACCAACCTCCAAGTTCTGTGGATGGATCAGTCAGTGATATATTCCTCCAAAGCGATGAAGGCAGTGGAAACAAGCATGCCAGCCTCACGCAGGATGAAGTAAGTCTCTGTGCGATGTAGGGTTGTGATACTTTACTTCAGATTGTACTTAATGTGAACATTACACAACTCAGATGCGGTCCATCTCTACGCAAAGATCATCAATCAACATCAACAGTATCATAGCCGATGCGGCCTTTGATGAATTAGGATGCTCAGTTCGTAAATTTTTCCAGTGTTCCCTTTGTCGCGCAGTGTCCCAAAGTGTTCTTGGTTGGCTGATTGATGTATTGAAATTGGATATAAATGTTGTTCGTTGTCTGCCACGAGCACGTTTCCCGAGAAGGCGGCCGCTTAGACAGAGATTTTCGAAATCTTCTTTTCTGATAATGTGACCGAGAAATTTGAGTTGCCTTTGAGTTATGTTGTTCAATAGTTCCTTATGTTGTTCAATAGTACGCAAAGATATGGAAGCGCTTATTTATGTAACTGCATCTCATTGCATTACTTCACCAATCTCTACAAACGGATTGTTACCATTAACAGACGTCGTCAACACAAGTACATATCATTTTCACAGGCCGCCATCACCGCTTTCAACAGCCTGCACTTCGATATTAGTTATTTGCTTCACAAGTAATTTTTATTACTCTACGTTAAAATTTTAATGTGGAGCGAATATTATGTTAAAACGAAAGTATAAGGTGGTTCTTGGACATTACCTGGACGCTTTAACTTAACGGAACTGATACATACGTTCATTTTCGATATTTACTTGGTAGCGGTTTACTGTTTTAAATTTCCTTTCCACATCTCTGGACACCTCGTATCTGTCATTAGCTCATATCAAATGACGACAAGCAAGACAGTCATGTGAAGTTGTTCAATTGGTGTATTTCCTTTTCAGCTCACATCAACTGATGTCACTTTGTCGCAAGAGTCATCTGATCCAACAGAAGATGAAGAAAACAAAGAACAGAGTAAACCTCTGGAAGAGAAGACAGACGCGGACAACGAGGAAGAGAATGAAGATGAAGTAATGTGCAATTTCTTGTGTTTTCTTCAAGTTTTTCCTCCTACTTGTAGAGCCTTAAATTGATGCTTCCTACTTTTCAAAAATTATATTGTGCTTGTCAAGTCTTCCCTGTTACATTGCTTCCAGATTGCTTATTTATTGATTGGTTGAGAGAATCTTGATCTTCGCATCGAATAAACATTTTTCGAAGCTTAATACAAACGGTTCCGCACACTTATCCAGGCTTTGAATCACTAACGCAGACTCGGTTTTTGATACTGACAGTGTGAAGTTTTCCGCTTGCGGGAAATGTTATTGCCTGTGAATTGTTTCATCCTCTAGGTGCCGCTAAATGGAGATTCTTGTCCTTGTGTTTTTTCAACTGCACCCACCAAGATTCGAATCAAGGTCGCTTGATCTTGCCTTTCAGAACAGAGTGTTTGTCCCTTGAACTACCGAGACACAATTTGTTGATTATTATAATTTCGTGATGCTAATCGCTCTATGCCTCATCTATCGTGGCCAGTTTGCTAACAATAGGAAAATATTTCAGACAGGCCACCCCCTCGACATGAGGATTTATTTATGGCCTGTATAAGTGTGTAATCAAAAATGGTTGATGATGATATATAGATTTCATGACAACTATGTTTCGATTTTTTTGTATATTAGTTCGTTGCTTCATAAACAAAGCGCTTTGCATATGTTTAAATGCACTGATTCATTCTGTCAATTATATTTTATCCTCAGGTCGATGACGTTCAGTCTATTATTGAAGATACTTTGAATGAAGTGATTGCTGCCAAAGATTACCTTGACGCTTTAACTAAAGTCACAAAAGCTGTAAGTGAACTTGTGACAGAGAATTTGTTGGAAACTATTTTTGTTAATGAAACCTTCTGGTAACCTGCTTCTTTTTATTTCAAACGGCCGCAAATGGTTTACAGTTTTTTAATTAAACTTCCCTGGAAAGACAACTGTTGTATCTTGCCTACGGTGCGACTATAATAAGTACAATGGAATACCGTACTGCAAAAGTTGTCAACCTGTTTATCGCGACGCCTTAGTGCGTCGTTTCAATTTTCCAAGGGCGTTGCACAATGATTCCGTTTTCTCGCTAAACTCAATTGAGGTAATAAAATGCTTTGCTACAGATACAGTATTGTTATCCCCTGACACGTGCGTTAGAACTCATTATTACGAGACTGTTTCAGTTGATTATGATCTAACAATCACATCACAATTGTTCCGGCGGGTCAATTGCCCTCTTGATTTGTAATTGTGATGACGTTGAATTTACGTTGTTTCTTTGCTCTCCGTGACGTGCCTGTCTGCAGACCCAGATGTTTCACTCTTCATTATCGCTTCTGGCGGGAGCCGTTGTGTTTGGAAAGACCGTTTACCTTGTGTTAAAATTCAGTATTGGCAAAACAAGCGAGAGATGATGCCAGGACACTTTTACGAGATGTGTAAGCTACTTTGAATTTGAGTTTAACCGTTTTGACGTTGATAAGTGTGTACAAAAAATCAGGTTTTTATCCCCACTTCAGACTCAAATTATAAATCAAAGATTGCAAGTTAGGGTTGTGACAGGAAGAAGGAGGGATTGTAGGCAAGCATTAAGCTCCTACTCTTGTCACCAACAATTCTAGCTCACTTCGTCGCGAGACTAATGAAAGTTGGAGACTCAAATAAATAAAAAAAATTGAAATCCTATTCGCTGGATCATGGGTACGTCGCCAGTCCAGCCGACATTTCCAAAGGCGTCGCAACGAAAACAATTTGAGAACTACCGCCGTTTAACAGTGCTCTTTTATTCTGTGCAGAGAGCAGCTCAAGCTTTAGCAAAAAAGATGAAAGTTTGCCTTGAAACTGCTGTGGCTCTCCTGAACCAATCGAAGTCAACTTGATCAGAAGTGTCGCAACTTTGCCTGGATTCATCGTTTTAGTTGCTCTTGGTGCAGTTTGTAGAATGAAGCCAATCTTGAACAACTTTGATTTTCATTTAATACTGCTTTTATCTTTGTGTGGTCCCAATTTTGATGCGTAAAGTTGGTGGTGGGCTCAAGCCACATAGACAAAAACCACTTTCATTGGTGATGATGTGTTTTTGGATTGGACGTGGAGAGTTGACTGCTTCTGTGTTGTTGAGTAATAAAGGTTGACATGGACAACAACTTTCTTGTACAGATCTTATAAAAATTGTGTGATAAACGAATTTTGTTTTGCTAATGTTTGCAAATTACTGTCACTGAAATAACTGAACTGTTTATCGTTAAATAAGAACTGTACGTTGTTTGCTGCCAGCAATGTCGTTTCTTTCTACACTGATAAAGAAAACAACGTGGAGCACACATGTGAACTTGTTAAGTGGTTATGTACTAAACTGCTTGGTATAGGATTTTAGTTACTTAGTATTATACAACAAAATCGGCTTTGCTTTTCTTCCCACGTTATAACTTACACAGTGTTGTATTGTGTGAAAGTGAGGTTTGCTTGTCAAACTGTTACGTATGCGGAAAGGCAATGTCGAGTTATGCCTAGCATCAAATCACCGTATACATTTTAATAAACTAAGAAGGTTACTTGTAATGTACACGCTTGGTCTTGTCGCTTTCGAGCAAAATCTTTGATGGAAAATAAAATAAAAACTTTACTGCAGTTAAAACCCAGATGTAAGCCTACACTGTATTTGTGTAGATCTAATATCGATCTAATTAGAAGATCTAATAACGTTCTAATATATAGATTTAATTAGAAGCCACCGTATTGCAATACCGCCTTCGCTGGACAGGGCATGTCATACGAATGAACCCAACGAAGATTCCACGAATAATGCTTTATAGTGAACTAGAGACAGGAAAGAGACCCCCCGGAAGACCAAAAATGAGATACAAAAATCAGCTGAAAGTCTCCCTCAACCATGCAAATATATATTGATCTGGATTCACAGGAACTACTTGCTAGTGACAGACCGCTTTGGAGAAAAAAAACTAGGGAAGGCACGGAAATTTTTGAAAAAAACAGGATACAAAAAGCCCAAGAAAAACGAAACACTAGAAAAGAAGAGCTAAAACTACCACGTCCCCCACCCTCCATACAATGTGACTTTTGCCCACATCTTTTCCATCATAGACTGGGCCTCCAAAGCCACATACACCATTCAAATTCATTTTGAAGACGAAACCAATGCTCGGATACGAGCTGGAGCCGACGACGAATATCGACTTCGCGCAATTCTCTGCACACAATTTGCATATTGTGTTGGAAACAATCAAGGTTAAATATTGTCTATTTTGTGGCTTGAGCATTTTAGAATGTGTTTGCTCATTGGTTTCTCCAATCACCGCCCTGGGTTGACTTGTCGAGAATTTCATAAAACCTTTCATCTTTATAATGGAACATGATCCGACTTCTCCCATTGTTTGACGAGCCGCAACAAGGTATACTCGTGAGAAAGTGTTCAAAAAGCCTGTCTCGTCGCTTTCTGCCCCACCCGCAGCGACGTTGGGTTGGGAGGTTGAGAAACTATTTCATATTACTCTGCGTTGTCGAAAGAAAAACTTGAAATATTCGCACCGGTTCCTTGAAAGCTTTTTTCCCTCAGTTTCGTTGAACTCAATATCTCGCGAATTTTCTTTGGCAACAGTATCTTTATAAAATACTACAAGAATAAAACCTATGGTTGATTACATTAGAATAAAAAATTGTCATTTCACCTGGCGTTTATAACTAAATAGCTTATAACACTTTTTCAGTTGTGCTAAAATATTCAATGTTTTTTTTCTGCAATCAGTCGACTCCAATAGACTCGAGAAGACTTGAGCTGTTTTCAACGAAGAATGATCCGAGTAGCAACAACAGCTATTGCACAATCTTTGTGATAAATTTCTACTATTATTCTGATATTTGTTGGTAGTATTTCATTGGTGTAAGCTGTTTACTATTCCACCAACGGCGGTAACTTGAGCGCATGACAATTGAAATTCAGATTTGTCATTGAAGAATCATGAAATTGAATCTTGTGCTGTCATCAAGATCTGATGTCGCCCATACAGTAAGTTACTGCAGTTAGGAGAAACCCTGGAATTTGATCGTCCGCTTCTGGTTTTGATTCTTACAGTACTAAAGCTGAAGAAACTAGCGGAGCTCGTCGAATGGGTAATTGTCGCGAAAGCAGCTATTGTCTTCCACTGAGTAATGTTATTCTAAGACGCGTGATACATTGTTTCAGGAGAGGCCATCTCAATCACGATGTTGTTCGTTTATTTAAGAAACAATGGTTGGCAAGTGATTCCGTTGACATCGATCAATAGGAAATATGCTTCACAAAGAAAAGGGGTCATGTTCGTTTACTTAAAGCACGAGCGACTACACCAGCAGCATTGTGTCCAACAGATCACTTTACCAGATGTTGCGATCACTTTCGAAACGTACGTTTCTGGTGTTTGCCTTAACCTCAGCTTTTGTTAACCTCCTCCGCCCTGGTTACTTCGGCCCGTGGCAGGTGACTATGACATAGGTGTACGAGCCGAGGGTGCAGGGGGTGCAATCGCACCCCCAATCTGTCGAGAATTTGGGCAAAATTTCATATTTGGGCAATGTTTTATACCTATTTACCCTCCTTAGTCTTCAAAAAGAGAATTTTCGAAAGATATAAATAATGCCAACCAACAAAGCTTGAAGTTGATATCTGAATTCTACACCGTGGAACAGGATTTCCTGGTATCGGAATAGCCTATTAACTTTTCACCAACTCACTCGCAACAGAGAAATCAAAACTGCTGTACAATGTACAAAATTCCTAATTAATGGATTAGATAAAAGTATGACCCACTTTGCAAAAGCTGTAAAAATTCTAGCAACAGTTCCTGCAACTTCATGTTCAGCTGAGAGGTCTTTTTCCGGATTACGACGACTGAAGACATATCTGAGATCAACAATGGGCCAAACACGACTGTCAAACTTAGCTTTGTTGCACTTGGAAAGACCAACAAAAAATAAAGTGGATGTCAATCGCATTGTAGATGTATTTGGACAGCGAAGTGGGCGAAACAAATACTTCTTTTAAATTTGTGTATAGGCCTACCACCAGTCTACCACTGCATTTAATCTAGGCCTACTAATCCAGCGTGGTCCAACTACTTTTGACTTACGGGCCACTTTACAAAAACGTGACAACTTGCGGGCCATTTCCAACAAAATGATAGTGAGTGCGTAATCGAAATTGTTAAACAATAGAAAATAGAAGTTTATTACAGATCTCTATCAGTGAGATCAGGCCTGGATTTAGGGGGGGAAGCAGAGGGTGCAGGTGCCCGGGGCCTCCCGACTATTGAAGGGCCCCCCTATGTGGAAACAATGTGATTTTGTGGAGTTTTTTTTCTTTCTGCCTATGAAGTTTCTGCAAAATACTGTGCAGTGCTGGATTAATGCTATACTGTAGACGTAGAGATAGCTTTTCGCGCCGTAAGCGCGAAAAATTTTTTTGCACGCGGGCCCCCGATCTAAAAGTGCCCCGGGCCCCCCATCAGCTAAATCCGGCCCTGAGTGAGATGCCTGTGGTCGAGGTTTCTCTGATACTATCGTTTCTACATCAATTTCAAATTCAATGTTAGTGGTAGCAAGTCGGAGACTATCTTCCAGTGTTTCGTCTATCATTCGATTTCTGTTTTTAGACTTGACTTGCTTCATTTTAGAAAATATACTTTCACACATGTATGTGCTTCCAAACATTGAGTGCATTTTTAATGCAAAATTTTTCAGTTTAGGAAATCTATCCTTGCAGACTAATTTCCAGAAGCACTCTGAGGTTTCATTTTTCCTTGACAACAAGAATTGGTTGCACTCAAGCTCGCAGAGTTCGAGCTGAAGTTTTGGTAGCTGTGTTTCCACATTAACATCCATAGGATTGTTATACAAATGGAGATTAGGTTTTAATCTATCAAAATCTTTAAATCTATTCTCAAATTCACAAGATAAATCCTTAATCTTTGGATGACGCGATGCACACAAATGGATGATGCGATGCGATGCAATGATGCTGTCGCAATTATTGGATAATGCCAAATTTCTGACTGTTGCGCAATAGCCAGTATTAGGGTTCCAATTTAAAAGATACATAACATGAAAACTGTGGAATATCTAAAGGAAACAAAAACGTCCGGAACACTAGGTACATATCAGCCTTCAAGAAGCCCAGTTGTACAGACCAGACCTGATAAGTTGAAACAGTAGGCTATAGGCCCTGCTGTCTACAACTTTGAATTAAATTTTTGACACTTTTTATCCAAATGCTATACTTGTTCTAATTGAAATTACTTTCTGTAACATAAATACAAATTAAATCAATACTGTGAAAGCTCGCGGGCCGCAAAAATTCTATCTGCGGGCCGCATGCGGCTTGCGGACTTGTAGTTGGACCACGCTGTAGTAATCAATACGTTTTAGTTTAGTTTTGCAGTTTTAGAGCCATGTACCGGTAGTATTGCATATTCTACTGGTTCGTTAGTGTAGTGTCAATTACTCCTTTCAATCGTCTTTTGATGAATTTGTTGTTTTGCAAATTTGCATAATGGCATCATACCAGTGGCTTTGTAGAAGTCTTGTCAGTTGATGCCTTACGCTGTTTTTTTCTTGAAGGCTATATTATTGGTTTTTCTTACTTGTGTACTTTTGTTTAGGCGCAGTTGATTATATTTGGGCAAGAATTCTTTCGCACCCCCAAAAAATATGCTTCCCGTACACCTATGGACTATGGCATGAAGTCTCTTACCAAAACAAACTCGGGAGTACAAGAGTTTCATGTTTTCAAAGATTTTTCAAAAAGCAGGAAGGCCTATTTGAAACATGCTCTCATAGTCTGCTTTTTTTTTACAACGTTTTGTATCTGCAGGGTGACGACTGTTCATAATTTGAAAACTCACTACCACCGATAGGCCTACAGATAAATTCCCTTTTTTTTTGTAAGTGTCCACTTAAACTTTCATTTAAATCGTCTCCCTCATTATAGGCTATAAACCATTGTCGTGTAGGCCTATATGAAATGATTGGAGCACCGTACATCGTGATATCGAGGTGTTTTTTGTTTTTTTAACAGGCCATCCAAGCTTACAATCGGTGGTTGAAAATTTATTTTAGTTGGACAAGAAGTAATGAAGACATATGTTGTCACAAATGACATAGTAGCCTAAGTTTGACTCTAAGGTTGAGTTTTTAGAATTACTCGACCTTTACAGAAATTGCAAACTTTCAGAAACTCTTACAGGCTACTTTTCCAGTAGGCTATTGTTTTAAGTTCGATAGCCTGAAAAACGAAAAGCAAAATAAATTTGCTATGAAACTGAAAAGCTCGGAATATCATAACTGATATCACGTTTTATACAGAATGATAAGCGGTTTCAAGCAGTGTGGTCCCACATTCGACATCACCATCCTAAGCCACGTCCGATTTGAAAACAAAACCAGTGCTCGGACAGGGGCTGTAGCCGACGATAAAGATACAGAATAGTAGGCTAAACGGTTTCAAGCAGTGTGGCCAGAGAGCACAAATTGAGAGCACTTGTGCTCGGACATTTTTTATTGCAAACATGTTGAAATTAAAAACAGGAATACAGTGACTGTTTATGCCGAAGGACGTAAACATAGCTAATATGGGCCCAGTGACTACGGTTTTGTACAAATGGACTATCATCCCAGACAGCAACATCCGCCATCTATAGGCCTACATTGATTCAACGTCTGCAGACATTAATGTAAAAATGACGGATTTGGCTGTCTGACATGTTTTGACAGGCAAATAAGATATTGCCCAATTTCACGTTTGGCAATTTTTTGCCATCGTTGCGATGATAAACGAAATGTTTTTAAATTTGTACTGAAAGTATCATAAAAACAAAATTAGAATCTTCTTCCTATCCAGAATAAGAAATAAGTTTAAGCAAACATCACAGCCAATTATTATAATTTTTACTCTTAATTGCTCCAATCGTTTGAAACTACAGCATGTGCTGTGAGAAACCAAGCTCACAAAGGCTATATAAATTTTTTTGGCAGTATCCACAAAGATACAAGTAGCCTACCACCTGACAGTTCACAAACATTTTTATGTAAAAAAAGTGAATGACCGGAATGAATACGAGTGAATAAAATGCTCTACGAGTCTACTTGTATCCTCAAGAGTCAAGAACATAAAAAGAAAACAACGTTTTACTTCTGTCTCCTTTTTTCTCTCGTTGCTTTCGCAACGACAACAATTGAAAGTTTAGTTCTTTCAAGATATGGTCAAGCGTATTGAAAGAAATGGCCACATAGTTTCTAGCTTTACGTCTGACAACGTTGAAATAGTGTATTTGCAGTGTTTTTGTTGGTATACAAGAAAAGATGCATGCTAGTTAGACAAGAAAAACTAAATATGCAAGTTGAAAGCATGAAGCTAAGGTAGATAGCTATGCAAGTATCGTTTATAGGCTACTGCTGTTGTTATAAATACTTAATAAATTAATTAATCTTCAAAAATATGCGCTCACTCTATGTTGTGTAAGTAAAAAAAAGTTAATAAATTGCCTACTCACTTAACTGGACAGACAACAGTCACAACACCACGTAACTATCAGTCAACTGCAAAAAAATATATTAACCCCAGTTTAACAGATGACTTTCATTTTTGTTTAAATGTTATTGGAAATTCAAACCGGCTATGTAGCATTATGAAAATAAATAGCTCATATACTTCTTTATAAAGTTTTTATATCATAAAGTAATTTTTAAATAAAAATATTGTTTCAAATTACTGATAGTCCAAATTTTGAGCCAAATTGAAAATGTGTCTTGCAACTCAGGCCTATAGGAAAAAAAAAATTTGCTTTGAAACGGCTGTGATACTACATTATATCAAATCAAATCGTGGATGGAGCATAGTTTTGGTTACTGAATTTAGAAAGTTAAAATAAATTGGAAGTTTAAAACTTTTTTAAAAGTGTTTTGTTGTCGATTTGGCTTCTATCAAGGAGTAGCTGTTTTCAAAATGGCGTCTTCATTTGAACAGCCAAACGATGGTGAGATTGACATGTACACGATCGAATCGTTAAACGAAAGCCAAAACGACGGCACAGAAAGATCAGCCGTCCGGTCAAATCGACAAAACAATTCCGATGTCATAACTTTGCCTGAAAGTTTGGATTCTCAAAAAAGTTCAAGATCTTTTCATGTTGTCAAAG
The DNA here is from genome assembly GCF_918807975.1 of Aplidium turbinatum. Taxonomy (NCBI): domain Eukaryota; kingdom Metazoa; phylum Chordata; class Ascidiacea; order Aplousobranchia; family Polyclinidae; genus Aplidium; species Aplidium turbinatum. The sequence continues at coordinate 17,730,176 of NC_137484.1, read as the reverse complement.
AGGCTTATGTGCATGAAGCGATGGTAAATAGCGGCAAACAAAATGATGCAACAGACGTGGGACACCAAAATGTGTTCGAGGTTGTTGCTGGTAAAGTCCGAAACTTTTTTAATTTCGGAAGGGGAGGCTGGAGAACTCCTCGAATATCGCCCGAAATGGGATCGAAATTTTTGAATCCAGAAACTACAGATTCGCGCTTATCAAAAAACATGACTGTCGGAAACACGATGATGCTTAAGACCTTCAAAGGTGAAAAGTCGTACGAAATGGACCGGACTTGTAGCTTGCAGTCTTCCCAGCTCAATGACTCTCCTCAGACATTGGAGTACTCTCAGCAGGCTGACTCAAGGGGATTGGATACGAATATCAACTACATTTCTTACGAGGCGGACATTTATTCCGTAAACGCTGCTGGGAATCCAATTCCTATAACCATAGAAGAAAGTAAAGCAGACCCACAATATGACAGCTCATCCGCCGGTAATTATATCTTTTGATATTTTTTATACATTGCTAATCTGTTGGTATTGCTCGTAGTATTTTCCTTTGAATCTTTTGGTGTGGGTTAATGGAAAACGGAAAAAGTGCCTTTGAAATGTTTCTGTGCAAAAATCGCCATGTGTGCTCATTAACAAAAATTAGGCTGCAGCTAATAAAGCAAACTAACCAACAACATAATTTTTAAATAGGAAACAACAAAAAATAAACCAATGATAGAATTAATAATTATTTCTATCATTTTTAGAGGATAGTTTTGAAGAAGTTGGAGGTTTCAACTCGAAAACGCAATTACGGCCTTCAATGAAAAAACGCGGAATAAAGGAAATATTTGTTGCAATGTGGAGAAAGACGTACAAGCCTGACTGTGTGTTTATGTATTACTGGCTCATGTTTATAAGCATCTGTTTCTTATACAATGTTTGGATTATTCCGTTAAGAGCAGCGTTTACAGGTTAGTTTATAATTGTAGGATTTACGATTTATGACTTAAAAGGTCCATAGCATTGTTAGGCTCCTTTTTGGATTTTGTTGTTTAATCAATAAACCATTAAATTTTGAAAGCTATTGCTAATCAAATGAAAGTCTAGTTGTCTTTCAGTTAAAGATTGCATTTAAAAATTAATGCAGTGACGAAACGTGCTGCGAATTTTTGTACTTGGGATCGGACGCAAAAAATGCCTTCTCATTTCTGGTCAAGAAAAATAACATTTTGCGTGAAAGAAAATAAAACTCACTTAAAAGATACACAAGTAGATTTTTGCTTTTTTGGTCAAGTAGCCTAGCCTACAAAATTAATAAATAACCGGTCAAATCATACAAACAAAACTTTTGTTGAAAATTTTGCTGCGGTGCTGACTTTGAAATGGTTGTCTCTTTAAAGGTCATACTAAAATTTAATTACAAGCGAATCTTCCATGGTTAATGTGTTTTTGCAAAACTTACACAGTACAAACTAAGCCTAACTTCTAAAGCATAATTTTGATCTTTGATGAAAGTTTTCAAAAATATGTTCAATTAATGTCTGAAAGTGTGCTTTTCACAGCAAATAAAGTTGAGGTAAAATCATCAGTCTCATTGCCATTATGCCACTCTGAAGTGTTGCTTTTTACAGAGTAGCCTAGCATGCACAAATTTCAGATAAAAATTAAAATTCAGAACTCTTCAGTTTTCTATTGGGTAAAACTTGTAATCTCGAAGATGTGATTTCCAAAATTCATAAACTAACATTTTTGCAGATATTCAAGGAACGTGGCAAAATGTATGGTTTGCCTTCGATGCCATATGTGACTTCTTCTATTTAGTTGACATCTTTATTAAGTTTCGGACTCGTTTTACTAGAGAAGGAATTTCTATAAAGTCAAGGAGGCAATTGAACAGAAAGCACAGGAGAGAATGGACTCTTCTTCTTGATTTTATTTCAATTTTTCCCACCGATCTCTTTTTTATTGAATCCATTAATCCTTTTTACAGACTAAATCGGCTTGCAAAATTTTATAGAGTTGTAAGTAATGTTTGTTTTTTGATTTTAAAGTTGATATGGTTTTGATAAAAATACCTAATTTTTTTAAAAATATTTTCTAAATATAGTTTTTTTGACAATCTTGTTTTGTTTTTTCTAAAGTAAAAACCAAAATACGAGCACTAATCCTGTAGACATAAAAACCATTTATTACACCTGATACCTTAGTTAGTGTGATCTGACATAAGCTATCTCCTTCCACTCAACTATTTTTTTTTATTCATATTTTTTCTATTCAGTATTCTTGCTATCGCATGGTGGAGCTAAAGACGCAATGGCCAAATACCTTGCGAGTGATCAATCTCATGCACGCAATAGTCGTCATCATACATTACAATGCTTGTATTTATTACGCTGCTTGTCTACAGCATGGATACGGTAAGATTTTTTAGTTGTTACAGACGAACAAAATTCATTACATGTAATTCCAAGATATGATAGGACAGGCGTTAAATCAATGTAAAAATCGACTGATTTGCTATCTGGGATGTATCATGCAATAGCAATTAATTCCATAAGTTTTGCAACAAGATTTTTTTGCCAACACAACATGTTTAAATGACTTGTATTACGTGGCAATCTCAATAAAGTTAATTTTTCAAATGGGTATGTTTAAGTTAATGCTTTGTGCGTGTGCAAACATCAATGGTATTATCTTCTGTATGATATTGTGGTGTAGCCTATATTAAAACCAATCTAAAAAAAATGCTTGAATAAAAATCTTTTAAGGAAATGCTTCCTTGTTGTTTTTGAAAACAACGTTATATTTGTGTTGCATTGCTTTAAGGTTCCACATTATCAAGTTGGGCGTTTCCTGACCCTTCCTTGTATCCCGATTATGCCACTCGGACACGGCAATACACCTATTCATTTTATTGGTCTTTGCAAGCACTAATATTGATAGGAGACCGCGCACTGCCGGAAGCCGATTGGCAGTAAGTTAATAGGCTATACAAACAACCACATTAAGATCATCATCATCATTAAGTTCCTTCCTCTCGTCGAGGGTTGGAGGCAATGAGGCGCCAAGTTTCTCAGTTGTGAGATTTTTCTACTGCAGTTTTGTAATTGAGTCCTGACCAGTCTTCAATATCATTAGTCCAAATTCTTGGTGGTCTGTCCCTATTTCGTTTGCCGTTCATTTTTCCTTCTAGTAGCCAAAATATTTCAATTTTCTTGATTTAATTGTTTGTAGAATGTCGATGTTGGTTTGTATTCTAGAGATAGAAATTAAGATCTAAAGTGGCTATTATTGCGAAGTTTTCACCTCAGCACATAGTTCTTAGCGTAAGCTTTTGCGCTATGTTTGTGTGATTAGAATCGCGATCTTTGGTTGTCACTACAGCTACTGCCCTTAACATAAGTTGAAATATTTTTCTTTTACAGATTTGTTTACACGATATATATGAGCATCTTTGGAGTATTTTTAACAGCTTTTATCTTCGGTAAGTAAGTTTGGCATAAAAGGTATTGATAAAAACAATTGACAATGTGTAAAGAACAACCTGCAGCTGAGATTTATAAACATAAAAAATCAAGCAATTTAATTGATTAATGATTTTGTCGTAAAAAATGAGCGTAGTTATAGACCCGCAAAAACGCAACGCAAACCAAACTTAAACTCCGCCGAAGATTTAGACAATTTTAAAACTACAAGTCTAGAAGATCAAGATCAAGATCAAACTACTTGTATAGCCTGGTGTAGACAAATGACGTTCTTCCTAGATGTCGTCACAACGTCGAGTGGTTATTGTATCAGCGAGTATTGTATGTCACTCACTGTAACAATGAGTTTGATGTTAACCGTGAAGACTACAGTGTGCAGCCTACCACACTATATACAGTACACAGTCCACAGTAGGCTATACATGAATTTAGGCAGTCGACTTAGAAAGTAATGAAGTGGAAAGCAGCAGTCGTCCCGACCTCGCAGCTTTTTATATGTAGGCTACGACTCGTATTTATTTTGGAAAGTGCACATTGACAAGGTCTTCATGTGACTTTCTTCAGGTTACGCTGCGATGCTGTTGTTGGGGGACAACTTAAGTAAAATGAAATTTGAAAATTCAATGGAGGCGACAAGGAAATTCATGGAAAGGCGAAAACTTCCGAAAGAACTTCGTCAGCGCGTTGAACATTTCTACGATTACATGTGGAACAAGTAAATAATTGACACATTAAAAATGCACAATGTATGATTTTTAACGTATTTAATATTAAGATAATATGTAGAATAGCCGAAATTTCTTTGTTCACTTAGCCTACTTGTGGCGTTTTCAGATCGGAGTTCAGTCACTTGGATGAAAATAGGATGCTACGTCATCTCCCTCTGTCAATCAAACAAGAAATTGCTTTTCACGGAAACTTTCGAGCTTTGAAGCAGGTAGAGTAGAGTTTCACTTTACCATAAAGATCATATTCTTGTTTTGTCACTCTAAAGGTTTCATGACTTCTGCTTTTTTATTGTAGGCTACATATCGTCTTCTTCGTGATGGTAAAAACTAAAAACAAACTAAAATGTGTTCAAATATAGCAAAAAGATGAAAAAAGTTTATCTTTTGAAACATATGCTTAGCATGTGTTTAGTTTTTACATTTCAAACTCTTTATTTTATGATCAGAGTAACCAGTCGTTTTAATCATTTTGCTCCTAAGTTCAACCCTTTTTCCAACTTTTTGCTTCTTTAACTATATCCATTTGTTCACGTTCAGCTTCCCCAGCTTTCCAAATGTGACTCAAATTTGCTTCGAAGCCTTGTTTACAAGATCAAAAGAAGAACTTACCTTCCGGGACAGGTTGTCTACAGAAGTGGTGATGCTGGGACTGAAATGTACATCGTTGGTGAAGGAGTTCTCCAGATAGTCAGGTAAACAGTCAGTGACTATTTATGATGGCCGAGTTATTACTATCGCATCCACTTTTGAAATACCGTAATTAAATGTAAAATATTGTAGAAAGGGGCGTTCTTCGTGGCATTCAGCACAAGGTGTGTCGCTGTCAATTGTTGCTACAATCGGCTGCCGAAAAGCAAATGTAAACTATGTTAGCACAAAACAAGCATAAACCTAAACAGACTTTGTGAATCTCAGGCATTAGCCAATAGTCTGGCTGGTAGCTTATTTTGAAAATTATTCTTAAAAAACCAACACTTGCTGAATTGTACACAGGGAAAGAGATGGAAACATATCTACAGCAAAAGCGGGTGATGTGTTTGGTGAGATGAACATCTTTAATTTGAGGAAAAATCACAAACGATCCGCTGACGTTGTATCTTGTGGCTATACGGAGCTCTTTGTCCTCACTGCGAATGACGTCAACGAAACGCTGACGCAATACCCACACGTCAGGGTAAGTAATCATAATTATACAAAACAAAGAGTGAAATTGCTTTTGATAAAGGAATTATATTGTAATGCGAGATAAACCAAATCAGTGTATTTACTAGATCATATTCAAAGTCTGCTGTAAGTAGCCTACCGCACAAATTTTGTCAACAGTTTTGTATAAAAAGTAAACTTCGAGATTACATTAGCTTTGAAAATAATAACCGATTTCAAAAAGCCTTAAAACCGTACGTCATGCTATGATATTTCAAAGTCACTTTGCAAAAACACATTGATTTCTTTTTGTTTCAGAATTTGATTGTGCAACAAGCCAAACGCGAGCGAGCGATCATTCGACGTAAAATGTCATCCAACTTTTATAAAAGACATGGTCAGCATCAAAATCATCCTCAACCTACAAAGCTTGAAAGTAACGAAAACTTGCAATCTGCATCTAATAGTAATGGAAGTAGCAAAGAAAACTCAACTGCCAAAAGAACAGTTCGGGAACCTAGGTACTGCAACGCTTAGTGTTACCGTAGGCCGCACTGTAATTAGAAGGCTCTGTGCTGTATAAGCTTTTACCGAGATTCTTTGACAAATAGGCTTTATCTCACTACAACATTTTGAAAATAAAAACGGCTGCTGGTTCTTTTTTTTTTAATTTTTCTTGATTAATTCCAAAAAAAATCTCTAACTTCTGAAATCAAACATGGTTGCTACTCTTCTTAGGAGAGTAGCAAAAGTAGCTTTTATAAAAGTTGAAATCTCAGGAGGGTAGCAACTGCTTAGTTTGCTCTGCTTCCTGCTTGGCATTGAGCACTCTTTTTGTAAGGTTAATAACATTTATAGCTTAATTCCTAAATCAGTATATCTCTACCAAATTGTTATGAACAGACTTTGGCAAAAAAAACATATAGTAAATTTCTTTGTTACCCTCTTCGAATTGATACTTTTTTCAGCCAAGGTACCAGCAATTGCAACAGTACGAGCTTCGTAAACTTCAGTTTTCGTGATGATAGTCCGGATAGTGGAATGCCTTCTTCTCCGTTTAGAAGAAAACTATCGGAGAGCGAATTTAAAGGGATCTCTGGCGTACCTGCAGGAGGCGTAGAAATGATAATGCGACCAGACATTGCGGAAAAATTAACAGAAGTGTATCACAAAAATCTAAAATCTCTGCAGAAATCTTTGGATGACGTCTGGGTGCGTATAGTTAATATATAATAAAATTCATTTTTTTGCAGTTTCATTGTTTGTCAAATATTCTAAAACGGATTTAATATTTTTATAGCTTACTGAAGTATCTAGCCTGAAACAACAGCTTGCTGATACGGAAAAAGAGCGCGATAATAGAGCAAGAGAAGTGATCCAGATGCGTAGACGAGCAAGTAAAGACAAAAAGATCAAACCATCAATAATAGGACGAAGTGTAACTCCAGCTATCGCAGAAGAGAAGACTCAAGAGTTTTCCAAGAGCGACATATCAGACATCGATGAAAGCCCACAAAAAGCGCAGCTGCCCACTGCACTAAAAGCTAACGATACTAAGACACTGCAAAGTCAAGTCAAAGCAAGACCGGGTACAAATTCACAAAGAAAACGGGCCTTTCTTCCAAAGTCATGAGTTGATTGTGCGATACCAACTAAAACCCAAGCTGATAAAACCAACACAGCATTGAATGTGCGCAATGAGGAAAGATTCATTAACAAGCTGTTATGCTACAGAATATTGCGTGAATATTGTTAGAAAATTGTAGTAACATTGCTATATGCAACGCAAGAACTACAACAAACTGAAAGAGATTTTTTATAGATGATGCAGTAGCCTACTCTATATTCACTATAGAAAAGAGTCATTTCTGGAAGAAAGAAAAACAGTCTTGATCACTTCGATTTGATACTTTTGATTGTTTTAGTTACAATGCGTTACTTTTACGTTAATCCGTTACAATGTTGTGACATACAATTGCGGCAGCTATGTGCAAAATGCTTTTGTTTTTTATGCCAAATTAAATAAGGAAATATTTATTTTTTAAATTAAAAAACACTTTTGAAGCTGAATCCTGACAGTTTTGTATAATTCAGTATACAGTAGACTGTGATGGTTGAATCAGTTGACGGTGCAGGCCAACGTTTTCACGTGTAGTTAAAATACCGTTCCCCTGTAAATCATCCCATGTACTAAAGGAGCCACGAAATGCAGTGGAGCTGTCTTTGACGTCTTTTGACTGTCTTGCTCAATTGGATGCCTTGAAAGTTAACTGACCTTGCTTTCTCTGACATTTCTTTATTTTATTTAATTATGTTATATTTTGTGTGAAATAAAGTATGCTAAACCCGCTAAAGTTACTATGTTTTATTTCTCTATTTCTTTATTTACGATTGATAACAGCGCATCGATTTACAAACCAAGCTTTGAAAAGACTCGTCGTCTGTGTTTCATCAGCGTGGTGTGGAGATCTGTTGTTATCACTTATCTGGGATGTGAAGCTGTTTACCTTCACTGATTGCATAGCTAATTATAGCAAAGATAAGCTACCGATATATTACATGCGCTATTTTCTGCCATAAATAGTATCGATTTATTTTTGTGAACACTTGAAGTGAAGCCTCTTTTTCAGCATAGAGCAGTTGTTAGAGATGACAGAGCTTACTGCAAGCAGTGGGAAATACGGGAAATATGGTTGGATTATATGGGAAATATGATCCTCTTGTCTTGGTAATAACTGATAGCGAACAAAGAATTATGACTAGAACAGATAATGCCTAGAGAAAGGCTAGAAATGTATTGAAAGGAAACCTTGTAGAGTACAGTGTTTAGTAGTTTCATTATGCAGAATTGTTTCGCCGCACAAGTAATCACGAACAAACTTAATTAAATGCAGTCAGTTTCCAGCATTTACACACCAACTTCGAAACTGTACCACAGTCCACAATGCAAATTACTTACTGTATAAATAACCAGGGTGGTTATTTTGCATTGACATGGATATATTTTTCTACAATGGACTTGTACTTTTCGCATAGATGAAATTCTTTTCTTGAAAAAGCGGCTTTGTGGTCGTATCTTATAAAACGTTACTTGAAAAAGAACGAGTATACAGTACAGCATGATGCCTCCAGGCATTTAATCGTAGTCTGGATCATCTTCTTATTTAGTAATAATCTGAACAATTATTATCCTGCTATAAATAATAATAGCTCGTGGGCGAGCTGTAACAACATTATAATAGCAGACCCATAGAATACCAAACAGACAGGTCACTGAAACATTATACAGTGAGGCTTACAAGTTTCAAATAGTTTGAAAATTCATTGAGGCTGTTCACCAGGCATTTAGTTAAATAACATGATGCGTTCTACTGGTGCATTAAACTAAACTATCACAAGATGTATGACAAATTGGGATGGACGACAAATGGCTCCTCGTGCCCCATCCTGTGAGTATCACCTGCTTTCAACCAGATGAGAAACGAAATTTGTCAACAAAGAGCCTCCACCCGGACGGCACAGCTGCAAGGGGCAATTGATAAGTTCAGACGCCCCACCATTCTGCAGCTCAACATAGAAGGCTACACAACAAGCAAGACCAAAGTTGTGGAGCAGCTTGCCCATACCAACCGGGCACTCGTCATCCTCCTCCAGGAGACCCACTGCACTTCTGCAGATAGGCTAGCTATTCCCAACTACACGCTAGCCGGGTCTACCTTAAGCAGGAAGCACGGCATTGCCACGTTTGTGCATGAGAGCCTGAAGTGGACGTTTGTCGACCAATCTCCAACTGATGCCGAGATTGAGTGGGTGTGCATATGTATCTCAGACTACAACATCGTCAACATCTACAAGCCCCCACCCTCGCGAATGTTGCCATCATCCCTTCCAACGTTCCCCTCCCCCAGTCTCTACGCTGGCGACTTCAACTGCCAGCACATCGACTGGGGCTACAACAACACAAGCAGCGACGGAGAATTGCTGGCTGACTGGGCCTCTACAAACCATCTTGCCCTCCTATTCAATCCAAAGGAACCAGCCAGTTTTCACTCCGGCCGCTGGGGAACAGGGACAAACCCTGACTTGGCCTTCACGAGTGTCGACAGCTCTCTTCCAGACAGACGTGTGCTTGAGAAGTTCCCGCGGTCCCAACACCGGCCGTCCCTCATCATCGCCCCAAAACTTGTGGCTCCTGTCCGGAGTTCATCGGTGAAGCGATGGAACTTCAAAAAAGCCGATTGGAATCAATACAGCCTCCTGACCAATGAGTCTGCTGCAAAGTTACCACCGACTGAAACATGCAACGCAGACGAGGCATACCAGGACTTCTGCAATGCCATAATAACTGCGGCAAAGGCCACAATACCACGTGGCCATCGAACCAGCTATAAACCATGCTGGGACTCTGAGTGTGAAGCTCTCTACCGCTCATACCTAGCCGCCACAAGTGGTGCTGCTTCTAACACCGCCGCCACCAGACTACTTGAGCGGCTGGACACAAAGAAGCTTGAGCGGTGGAACGAAGCTGTCCAAACCATCGACTTCTCACACTCAAGCCGCAAAGCATGGAGCATCATCAACAACCTCACTGGGCGCTCAGCGAACTCCCCTCGTCAGTGCCCCGTTTCTGCTAATGCCATCGCTTCCCAGCTAGTGCAGAACGGGGTGTACAAGACAAAGGACCGCAAGGCATCCCGCCTTGTTGCCAAGGAAGTATCTGCCCTATGGCGAGTGGAAACACCACCAGAAGAAACAATCTCTGGAGACTTCACTCCAGAGGAATTCGCCACCGCCCTCCGCCTAGTGAAACCACACAAGTCTCCAGGGCCCGATAAGATCTGCCCTGAGCTTGTGCTCCATGCTGGCCATGCCCTAAAGTCCTGGTTACGTAGATTCCTCTCTTCCTGCCTGCACCACCTCACAATCCCAAAAATCTGGAGAAGAGCTTTAGTAGTTGCGATCCCTAAGCCTCACAAGCCACCAGAGGACCCAAGGAGTTATCGTCCGATATCCCTCCTCTGTGTTCCTTTCAAGATCCTCGAAAGACTGATCTATGCCCGCGTCAACCCAATCATTGACCCGCTCCTTCCAAAAGAGCAAGCTGGGTTTCGGCGCGGAAAATCCACTGTAGATCAGGTCACACTGTTGACCCAAGACATCGAGGACTGCTTTGAGGCAAAAAAGAAGGCCGGCGCTGTCTTTCTAGATCTCACAGCTGCCTACGATACTGTATGGCATCGCGGCCTTACTTGCAAGCTGCTTCGCCTGCTTCCTGATCGACATATGGTCCATATGATTATGGAACTTGTCAGGAATCGAAGCTTCACCCTCACCACCGGCAACCCACGGCGAAGCAGACTGAGACGCCTGAAAAACGGCGTCCCACAGGGATTGGTCCTGGCTCCACTTCTTTTCAACATCTACACCCACGACCTGCCAACCACGGTCTCCGCAAAATACGCTTATGCGGACGACCTGGCAATTCTCCACTCCACAAAGTCGTGGGAAAGTCTAGAAGACACCTTGAGCCAGGACATGCAAACCATCTCAGCTTATCTCCAGAACTGGCGACTGAAACTCAGCGAAACCAAAACTGTGGCGGCAGCTTTCCACCTACACAATCGGGAGGCTGATCGTGAGCTACATGTCCACAACAACGAAAAACCTCTGTCCTTCTGCCCCGAGCCAAGGTATCTTGGGGTGACACTAGACAGATCGCTCACATACCGCCACCATTTGGTGTCACTGCGCAAGAAACTGACATCCCGCGCTGCATTACTGAAGCGCCTGGCAGGCTCTAGCTGGGGGGCGAGGGCTGACACTTTGCGAATAGCAGCCTTAGCCCTTGTCTACTCTTCAGCAGAGTACTGTGCACCTGTCTGGTGCCGCAGTGCTCACTGCCACAACATCGACACTGCCATAAACAGTGCCCTGCGCACAGTGACCGGATGCCTGCGTCCCACACCATTGGACAATCTCCCCATTCTCGCTGGCATCCAACCTGCTGAGCTTCGTCGCGAAGAAGCCACTCTGTCCCTCGGTCGACGGGCACTGGAGCCTAATCATCTTCTCCACCACAAGATCTCTGCCTTCCCAAACGGGCACCCCCGCCGACTGAAATCAAGACACCCATTCGTGCCAGCCGCTCGGCTTCTGATTAACGAAGCTGATGAACAAGACATCTCTGCGGCTACTTGGGCGGACCATAAATGGAATTCTGAATGGAGGTCAAGCACCACCAGACTCCATTCATTCATCCGCGACGCCGACACACGCCCCATCGGCCTGACACTACAGAGACAGGCATGGGTGCGCCTCAACCGTCTCCGTACGGGCGTCGGGCTTTTCCGCTCAACCATGCACCAATGGGGAATGGCTTCTTCCTCCTCCTGTGAATGTGGTGCCGAGGAACAGACCGCAGACCACATCATCAATGACTGTACCATCTTCAAGCCACCTAACGGAGTGGAAGGTCTGCGCGTCATGGATGATGAAACTAAAGACTGGCTGCTCTCTAGCAGCCTTCCAGTGTAGTCCGGGAACATCGTGAATCTGGGGTGGTAAAAGGATAGACCCTCGGCCCCAGAAGCTCAGACGACGACGACGACGACGACAAGATGTATAAAGTGGCCATCTGCTTTTATCCCTACGTTTTGTCAATCAGACACGACTGACTTCTTCAGGCAGCTAGATTAGATAGTGACTACCTGTCTAGCATGTCAAAACACAGGACCATGTTGCTGAAATGAACTAAACAGGCAAAATGAAAATGTAACTTCCAGACAAAAAATCATCCTTTTTAAGTTGATTGATTGATTGAATCTTTATCCTCGGACTGGGAAAGCTTCTTGCAGAGCTTAATCCTGGCAGTTTCGCATACTTGTAGAAGCTTTGAACCACTGAGGCACTGACGCAGGCCCGGTCACCGAGATTGACACAGTAAAGTTTCCGATTGTTGAAGTCTTGTTGCCGGGAATTATTTCATCCATTAGATGCCTCTGAATGGAGAGCAGTCCTTAACGTGCGTTGCTCAAGCGCACACGCACAAGTTCAAAGTTTGTGCGCTATAGCCTAATTGTTTGTCTAGAACAGAGGCGTACAACTTACGGCCCGCAGGCCAGAGCACGGCCCGCGGTACCCATTTACGTGGCCCGCACATTCTTCATCAAGTAGCCCATTATTTTTAAAATTTTTTCACTGTTAGATCGGAGGATGTTGTTATTTGTAACGTCATCATTAGCATTATTACATCATTAGCATTATTGTTGCGTCATTAGTAAGCGTTGCAGAAAACCGCCTTGTTCTTTTGGTAATGATTCAGTAACATAAATTTTACGTACTTTATGGGTGCAGTGTGGTGAATATATTAATATTTATTCTACAAAAAGCTTAGCATAGTAAAAATGTCTACAAGTAAGAAAAGGAAGGTTGATTATGAAAGGCGGAAATTCAACAATGAGTGGTGTATAAATTACTTCGTTGTTCAACACAATCAAGATGTTGTTTGCCTGATTTGTCAAAACACTATAGCAGTAATGAAAGAGTACAACATCAAGCGACACTACTGTGCAAAACACTCTGCTAATTATGATGGCATTGTGGGTCAATTACGGTTGACAAAATGCAGCAGTTGAAAAAGTCTTTGAGCAAACAGCAAGAGGTATTTCACGGTTACAAGAAAGACATTGAGCTTGTTACAAAACTGAGCTTCAAGATATCTGAAACTAAATGTGTAACTTGATTGTGTGTACTTTTCCATTAAATAAATTGTTCATATAAATTCATGTGTTATTCGATAGACTGGCCCTCAGCATCATTATAATTGTACGTTGTGGCCAGGGCCGGATTTAGACCATGAGAGGCCCTAGGCTATTCCATTTATGAGGCCCCTCCCTATTTTGAGCTCTGAATTTCTCTCTAAACAACATCACGTCATTGCTTAATGTTAAAAATATGAGTGCATTAAACTCTTCGTTCTTTTCATTTTCTACATTCATGGGTGTAAATTTTTAATTAATAGAATAAAAATTTAGTTTAGGCAGTTTTGCTTTTAATTTTAATTTCTTTGATCAAACAACCGTTACAATAATTGTAAAGTTTATTTACGAGGACATAAGAAATAGTTACAGCCATCAAATAGACTAAGACTAGGCTACCAAATTTTTTTTCTAGCTTTGGTCAAAGCAAAATCATGCAAAAGTTCATCAAAATTTATCTGTTTAAGTTTGCCACTCTCAATGCTCAGTGCGGACAACCTTTCTTGAGACATTGTCGATCTCAATTTATTTTTGATGCTTTTGAGCCTTGAGAAAGATCTCTCTCCTGATCAGTTTGATTGATTGAATCTTTATCTTCGGACTAGGAAAGCTTCTTGCAGAGCTTAATCCTGGCAGTTTCGCATACTTGTAGAGGCTTTGAATCACTGACGCAGGCCCGGTCACCGAGATTGACAGAGTGAAGTTTCCGATTGTTGAAGTCTTGTTGCCGGGGAATTATTCCATCCATTAGATACCGCTGAATGGAGAGCAGTCCTTAACGTGCGTTGCTCAAGCGCACACCCCGAGAGTCGAACCAGCGCCGCTTGATCTTGAAGCTTCTTCGTTCCAGAAGTGACGCGCTAACCAATTGAGCTATCGGTTTAGTGACCATTAAGCTGAGAAACAGTCTTAATATTGCTTCCACGTTAGGAAAGGCAATGTTAATTTTTTCCTTGCACATAATTTCATAAAGATCTCCATGAGACAAGGAAATAAATTGCTCTTCTGTACCGGAAAGCCCTTGGTTTTGTGTTTGTCTCAGGTACAAATGAAAATGTAGAAGTTCATCAGCAAGTTTCGGGTCAACATCTTCCGGATACGCTTCCTTTAAATGTTCTACGCCTCGTACAATTTCCACCTTAGTTGCTTTCAGATTAGCAAGAAAGAGGAACATTTCTGCATTGTCACTGTACTGTACACATTAGCTCTTCTTCTTAAATTGGCTTCAAGCACGTCGAGCATAGGGATAAAGGAATTTATTTCAAACCTTTCCTTTGAAGAGAGTTCACTTAAAGCGTCAGGTGCATTTCTTTGTCTCCTAGTGACAGCTCTGTATAGTTAATATTCGGCAAGGTTGCTTTTGCTTGCTGATCAAACTCATCTCTAATTCCGCTTAGAAAGTCTGTCAAACCAATTGTGTATAGAATTTTTACTCTGAAAAGCTTGATATATATACACTTTAGGTAGGGTTTAAACTTGTCAAGTTTTTAAAAGAATTACAACTTCGAAACAGAATTTCGAGGCCCCTGGACGTTGAGGCCCTAGGCTTCAGCCTGCCTAGCCTATTGGTAAATCCGGCCCTGGTTGTGGCCCATTGCGATAAACAGTTGCACGCCCCTGGTCTAGAAGTAGAATTTCCATTTTGCATGTTTAGTTGATTTCAGCAACATGGTCCTGTGTTTTGCCATGCTAGACAGATAGTCACTACCTGGTCTAGCTGCCTGAAGAAGTCAGTCGTGTGTGACTGACGAAACGTTGCAATAAAAGAAGATTGTCACTTTATACATCTTGTGATTGATTGATTGCTTGAATCTTTATCCTCGGACTGGGAAAGCTTCTTGCAGAGCTTAATCCTGGCAGTTTCGCATAGTTGTAGAGGCTTCGGATCACTGACGCAGGCCCGGTGGCGAAAAATTTTTTTCCACGAGATTTCTGTCTCATTTACATATTTTGGTAAAAGTTTGTATTAAAACCGTGTGAATGCAACATTTTCTCGTTGGCACGGTTGGCTCAGTGGCTTCATACCCTGCCTAGTGATCGTGAGAACGAGGGTTCGACGCCCGTCAAAGTCAAACTT
Organism: Aplidium turbinatum; assembly: GCF_918807975.1. Lineage (NCBI taxonomy): Eukaryota > Metazoa > Chordata > Ascidiacea > Aplousobranchia > Polyclinidae > Aplidium > Aplidium turbinatum. The sequence goes on along the minus strand of NC_137484.1, from coordinate 17,715,005 downwards.
TTTTTTTTCTTTACATTAATTTTTGCGGTGCACAAGAGCTTTTCAAAAAAAGTAGGGTTAGGGAAAGCTTATATTTTATTATCATTGTAGAATTTCATTAGCAAATAGTTATTTCGCAATCTGAATCAACAATCTCTCAAAACACTTTCGGAAAATCTTACTTTTAGAGTGACTAAAATCAATGAGACAGAAATCTCGTGGGAAAAAAATTTCGCGGCCCGGTCACCGAGATTGACAGAGTGAAGTTTCCGATTGTTGAAGTCTTGTTGCCGGGGAACTATTCCATCCATTAAATGCCTCTGAATGGAGAGCAGTCCTTAACGTGCGTTGCTCAAGCGCACACCCCGAGAGTCGAACCAGCGCCGCTTGATCTTGAAGTATCTTCGTTCCAGAAGTGACGCGCTAACCAATTGAGCTATCGGGGCGGACTGTTTGATAGTTTAGCTTAAGTTGCATCAGTAGAGCCGGCCTCGGTAGAGCGCATCATGTTATTTGAAATAGTTTGTTGTAGTTTAAAGCTTACTTCGACAATGATGATAGATGAACAATAAATGAGTTATTTGTTTTACAAATTGGGTAATGGGCTGCACCTGTAGGCTGTAGCTATAGCTTACGCAATACGTATTGCAAGACTAAAGATATTTTTTTCAACTTTCTTGCTTTTATGATTAGCCTGACATGCCATGTTCCGTCATAATGATCGAAAACCTACTGCAGTTTTAGCATCATTGAAAACGATTGGAATGTGCGTGGACTTCAGCTGATCCATGTTTAATCGTCAATTGTGGCTTGTCACACTTTAGCTAGAGGCGTAGTGTGTGATTAAAATCTTAGATGAAAGCACTGAGAAATAATGTAAGAAAGATTTACGGTAGGCCTATGTGTGAGTTCTGCTTAACGTTTAGGCCTACAGCTTAACTAGAAATGAACATTCACACCTTTCAGCATTCAGTTTTCATCTCCATTTTGCTTTATTTGAGCACTCGAGTAGTTGACAAATTTGGGTAACTGTTAAAATGTTGGCTATTGCACATCGAGAAGAAAGGGATTGATTTTGTTTTAAAAAGTGAACAGAATTGTTAAGCTTCGAGCAGTCGAGTGTAGTGGCAGTCGAGTGTAGCAGGATTGACAGTGATGGACTCGTGTTTCGCCCATGAGTCTGGGCTTACCAGTATCGCACCACTAATTCATGCCACAGTGTTCTCGACAGCTGTGAGCAAGTAGTCACTGAGCTTGTGTTGAATGCCCGGTAGATTGTTCTTTTTACAAAGAAATAACTTTTTCTGTTGAACTTCATTTTCGCATGGCCAGTCATGCCTGAAACCTATCATCATGAAGCCCAACATTTTTATGTTCCATTTTAAACATCATTTTGCGCATTGTCGTCAAGAGCAAGACCGTTTTGTCATTAAGTTTTTGTGCAAGAACGATATTATTAGATCGTCCCGCAGGGTTGCTTTAAAAAAGAAAAACAAATAAAATTCAAAAAGTTGTGCGTTGAAAGAAGTTTAGCAAAGGGTAGGGAGATTACAATACAAGCTTCCTAAATTTGAAAGTCTCCTTAAACAACCTTGAGGGACGATCCAATAATATCGTTCTTGCACAAAAACTTAATGACAAACGGTGTGCTAAGTGTGTGCTAAGAAGAGGAATGTTGCTAAAACAAAAACATGCAACAACAAATTTATAGTGCTAAAAATTTAATGAAGCTGTCCACCAGGCATTTAGTTTAGTAACATGATGCGAAACTGTTCTACTGGTGCGAATTAAACTATCACAAAAATAAGTATAAGATGATAATAATCTGCTTTTATTCCGACGTTTGCTGGTAGGCCTACACATCTTTATTACTTGTACTTCAGTCACAAAACAAACAATCGACAAAACAGTTTTAACTTACAGGAAGAAGTAGACGAAACGAAGTATATGGTGGTACAGATGGCGGTAGGCCTGCAATAAGGTTTGATAAGGTTTAACCTAACTTTAAGCGGAATTTGATCGCGAAACATCAGACTTACACTCGAATTGGTACATGTGCGGTGGCTCCTCACAAAAGCATTTTGAAGACTTATTTTCAACGTCACTTGTTCAATTGTTGGACGTTGTATCCTATTTGACATGCTTCATGCCAGGGCATTAGGTAAGTGAAGGTAATCTATGCTAAAGATATAACGTACTGTATATGTGCTTGAATTTATGGCTTGTTCTATTAATTACACTTCGGGCAAACTATTCTTAATCATTTTTGTTTTGTTAAATCACAATCAACACCAAATTTAAGTTTTATGTCGCCTGAGGCAGTGGTTCTTGACGGGTCGGCTTAGTTTTGAATCTTTATTCTCGGACTGACAAAGCCTTGATAAGTTATTTCTGGTATAGTTTCGCATTGGCCTACTTATAGAGGCTTTTGACGCAAGGCCGGTTACCGAGATTGACGGAGTGAAGTTTTCGATTGTTGAAGTGTTGTTGCTGGGGAATTGTTTCATCTACTACTTGCCGCTAAATGGAGAGCAGTCTAGAAATGCGTTGCTCAAGCGCACTTCCCGAGAGTCGAACCAGCGCCGCGTAGCCTTGAGTCAAGCGCTTAACCACAAAGCTAATGGGGCGGACACTGCGCGAACGGTCCTTGTGAAAAATCTGGATTTTCGGAACAAATACCAACTACTCTACCAGCTCAGTGACCGAGTGGTTTCCCCTTCGGCTCTGGTGCTGGTAGATTTGAGGTCGTTTCCAGGTCGGGTCAAACCGAAGATTTTAAAAAGTGTGCCGATTGTGTTCTTTCTTGCTTAACGCAAGTGAGAATAAGTTGGGTAATAATGTGATGACATCTTAAACTAGATACAGAATTAAAAATGAGCGCTGTCGCTAAAAGACCTTACCTGTTGCAGAGTGACAATAAATATAATCATAGCATTATTATTACTATCTATTCTTTTATCCATGTAGCCTACCTCCTTCTTTGTATGTTGCAAAGACGAGGGGTTCCTAAGACAATATTTTTTGGAGTAGGTGTCCCAAGATTTGAAAAGTTAAATATCACTCCCTTAAGTTATTGAAAATAAAAAGAACTTTCATAAATTTTATGTCCAGCTCTGTTCTTTGTTTTAACTGTAGCCTAAGCTACACTCTGCTGCGCAGCTAGCTAGTCTATCTTGTATCCCAGACTTTCTAAAATCATACATAGACACGAGCAAGAAAACAATATTTTAAGAAGTAGTTGTGGCCCCGTTTTCATCACAGAAACCGTTGTTGTGTGTAGGTCAATGTATTTTGAAGTTTGGACATATATACACCACGGCGTTTTTTTTAATTTTTTGGGGAAATTTCTAAAGAGTGGGGTAGCCTACTATGCTCAGCAAATCTGGCACTAGGTGGAAGAATACAAGCAAAATTTTACAAAAATACAAAGAAAGTGTTGAAAAAGTATGTTAAAATTTTAAGTCTGAAACTCCACCATCCTGGTTATGCTGTTAGCCTTAAAGTTAATGTTAAAGTATTATTAATTAAGTTAATGTATTATTTTTCATATATTTTGAAATAGCTACGGCTGCGTACGCGGAAGTTAGTTTCGGTATGACTCGCACAAAACAAATATCACGTGACAAAAATGTTGTTCCGCATGACGTAGCCTACTTGAAATGCGACCGTGTACATAAACTTTACAAAAACTGTGACTGGTTGCAATCACCTCGAGCAATGTTGGTGGCTACACATAGCCGTAGAGAGCAGCACTGAGATCCCTTCAACACAAAACACGACATCTCTAGAAAAAACAACACACTTTGAGAATGAAATAAAACTATCGAAATAATAATACTCAAATAAATCCAATACTGCAGGCTCCTCCAAAATTTATCGAGAAAAAAAGTCAGTTATTCAAAAATCAGAGGTTGTCTCTAAAAAGTTGATTGGATGCAAACACGTTATAGTAAAATAATATGAAGCGTATTCTTATATTTTCCGGGCCCCTAGAATGGTAACAGGCCCCCTTAAATTATTCCTGTTTCTGGTTCAAAAACATTCCTCTCAACTTCTGTAGCCTACCACCTGTCATATGCTACTAGCTGTAGAATACAGTAACTCTTCCTGTGTGGTTCACTGGTCCAGATGACTTATATGATAGGTTTGTGGTTTACCATGAAATCTGTGTTGGCTACGCATTTGCATAGCCAAATTACATTGATTGCGAAGCAAATTTATAACCAAATCAAATTCTATTTCTATAAATATCCATTTTCAATGAGTTCCAAACCATAAATGAGCTGGTTGTCCTTAAATTAGGTAAAATCTTTACTGATGGCCACTGTGGTTATAGCCTACAGGCCCTACTCTAATAAGCATTTTGGTCATCATCCATATCATTCAGAACGCATTCTTCTATGTCCAACTTACAGCTGTATGCGTTGGCTACATGTGTTGAATCATCAAGCCACTCACTCATGCCATAGATCGTATCAACAGTACTTCAACACGCATTAGTCTACTTGTACACTTAGGGTTACCAATTGTTTTGTTTGGTTTATCATTATGAAAGCAGCTTGATACACAAGTAACATTACATCAGTGTTATAGGTCGGCCAAGAGACACACATTTTTTTATGTATTAGAGAAAGAGAGAGGTTATGTTTAATATTTTAGAAAGCAAAATTTGATAATTATTCTGATTTAAAGCTGAATGCAAAGCCAGCTACTCAAACCTTGCTAAGAACGGAAATAACTAAACAACTAATTTATTATTTAAGTTACTTTAGATTTAGTATGAACACAGTTCAGTTCAGTTTGTTTTTATTTCTGACCATCACAACGAAAAAAACAATAGCCTATATGCCAAACATAGCAGAAGTCTAGAAACACGTTACACATCAAGAGCCTACGTGAAGGTTAAACTGCAGTCAAAAAATAATACAGTAGAATTTGCCTATAGTGACTTTGGCTATAGTGACACTTCGCCTATAGTGACACCTGTTGCAAAGTCCCGTTTGCATACGCAACAGTTGAGTAGAATTCGGCTATAGTGACACTTCGGTTATGGTGACACTTTTTCCGCGGTCCCTTCAGGTGTCACTATAGGCGAATTCTACTGTATAAAACAATGAAAATGCAGACATCCATCAGACCATCAACACGTAAACTACGTACGGCAGCTTAAGCTTCATTCTGTTTTTAAAAATCTGGGAAGTGTCCATACGATGTTCATTCATGTTCATTTACCGACGTTGTTACAAATCTCTCAATTCTCTTATGATAGCATTAATGTCCTCAGACGCTTTCTATAAAACGACATATTTTAAGCACTACAATGATATGTTGCACATGTCATCCAAGTGACTCCTTACGTCTTGTTTTTTTGTGTTTTGGCTTTAATATGGACAAACTTGTCTGATACAAATAAATAAATAAATTTACCAGTGTACGAACTTCGTGCGATTGAATTACAAGTTAAATAATTGTTTGCTTACGTAGTAAGTTAATAATTAAGTTGTTACAAGTTACCACAGAACTTGACAAAAACGTCACCGCAACAGATGATTAGCAATCCAATAAGAACAATTGCACAGCAATAAAAGGCTTCCACAAGCTTTTTGAATCTCGCAGCTTGAAATATTAGGTTATCTTGTCGACAAAACCCCAGGACAAAACGTATTTTAATTGAGTTCATGCAACGTGCAATAAGCGGGGGTCCATTGTTTCCCTGAGCCGAAAAGTAACTCTCCTACAAATTAAATAACATGATAAGCGTTATTCTGGTGCAAACTAAACTGAACTATCACAAGATGTATGAGGTGATTACCACTGTACTTTTAATGTGTGTAAAAGACGTCATAAACCAGCTTTAGTCACTCAGTTGGCTTAAATCGAATAGACATTTCCAAACGTTTACAAAACGGCAAAATTGACATTCTTAAAGTAACCATATCCACGCACACAGTTTGAAGCAAGCCATACAAAGCCGCTTGCGTTATCATACATAGACTTTTGTCTCCAACCAGACTTCGATGGCATGTGGATCAGTCACACGCATGAGACAATCAACCGCAGCAAATGGTGTTGCAAAGAAAGGTTCTCGCCAGAACAAATTATTCAATGCAAACAACACCTAGAAGTGAAAGTCGGAAAGGGTTATCAGTCACGCAGCGAGCAACAAAGTTTGTAGATGAATCTTTAGCTTAGCATTCACTCTAAATGTGTATAGTACAGTGCATAGCCTACAAAGCAGAAAAAACGTGACTTAATTTCGCAGTTATGTTGAATTAAAGTGTTAACAAGTTACTAACAGCTTTCTTATTCTTTAGGTAGCCTACACTGTTTTCAAAGTGCCAGCATTCTTTCTGATTATGAGTAAGCGTGATAAGAGTTGACTTTAAAGTGCAAACAAGACTATGTTGCTTGTAGAATTTCCGGTAGCATGGAGCTTTAGATTAGATTTAGTTTTATGGCCTATAAGTTTGTGCCATGTCTCTTAGTGTAGCTACGCAGTCATCCACAAGCCATCTCATCTCTTCCCAGCGCAATTATTAAAACGGCAGTAATAACCACAAACTAAATAGATGCATGCCCAGCTGTCACATATCGCTATTTCAACATCACTTTAACGTATGACGATAGGTAGACATACAAAACTACCCCAGCTAACAAAAGTTGACTTTACTTTTATTGAACGCCATTAGACGTCATTCATCATTAGACGTTGAAAGAACGTCGAATTTTGCTAGCACAGAAGGACCTAGACAGCAAAATCCATCAATTTTACATTGATTCAACGTCTGTTGATTTTAACAAATTGTATACACGCAAAAAACACACAAGCGAGTAAAATATTCTTCTCTAACGTTGTCAACACGTAACTGTGTCGTCATCATGAATAGCCTGATAATAATAACATCAACCATAATTGTTCGTTTGAATAAAATATGTTAAAACCGTTGATGTCAATAAAGTTTTGTATGAACTCTCTCCCCAAGCTCAAATGACAGGAAATAGACGACGTGAAAAAACAGCAATTGTTATCACGTCATTCCGGTTTCACAATGAACCTACCTTGATTGGATATAGTAGCCGTTTTTTAAATTTTGTGGCTTCCGCATTTAACTAACCCTGTACCAGAAAGTTAAATATAAAGCACATCGGTTAAGTGAAACAAAGTATACAACATTAAATGTAGTTTTGAACTCTTGTGCACTGTTGCTAAGTTTGAATTGCACAATGCACATCAGATACAAGTTGCCTACTGGGCGTTTGCAACACTTTGTTGGAGTTGTGGAAAGGCTATGTCAAGCAGCAAGCGTTATTGACATAAGCCTACTATGCAAGAGCCAAGAAGGTTAAGTAATTGAAGCTTAATAACCTTGTGATTATAAAGGTCGTTCATAAGTAAGCAATAGAAAGGTGTGGGTTGCTAGGAGTTAGGACCATAGGAAAGAAAATAAGCTAGTTTCTATCTGAATTAAAAATTAATTTACCGAACACACCTTGGTGTGTATTGCGATACCACACACTACAAAACTGAAACGCTTTTGACATAAAAAATCGTCCCCAAAATATAATGCAGGTTAATGTGCTGTTAGTCTAGCTAGGTTTATATAGTATGGTTTTGATGTAGGCTGCAGATAGCGAAGTCGTTAAGAAAACTAGTACTAGCGAAGACAAAAGAGAGAGGGGTGTTGAGAGAGAGGTGTCCCTTAAACGACAAAAGAGAGAGTGGTGTCCCTCATTGGAGGTGACTCCACAACAATTTGATCAAGCTTTGAACAGCCGTCTTTGAATGTGCAATGCATTTTTCTAAATTTGAACACGTGTGAGTATTTTCACAGTTGGTTTCAGGACCTGCTGCGATTTGAGCTGGCCTTGTTCAGTCGTTCTCAATAACTTGAAAAGAATGGGCGTTGATTAAAGTTGAATTTGAGGTTAAACGTTCTAACTGACCTGCAGTAACGAGGAGTGTCGAGCGACGACTTCAATGAAGCGCCAAATGGCGTCGTCTAATTTTCAGGGAAATGACTTCCTTAGCATTGTGTACAGTAAAAGCCTAAGATTTACTTTAGGCTACCGCTCGTAGTTTTAATTTAGTGTTAATATTATGGTACTAAGTTAGAAATTGTGGTAAATTATGATACCATTTCTTTCTGCTGTTTATCTCCCTCCCCAACGTTAGTAGTCAGCCCTCTTCTCATAGAGTGGAATGTGTCACAATCTATTTCAGCGGTTGGGGGTTTGATGCGTGAGGAAAACAACTTTTTAAGAAATTTGATTTTTTTTTTACTTTAGTAAATAGTTTTAGCTAAAAAAAGTGTTCATCAAACATCAATTATTTTCAATCAACAAATTTAGTTTTTTGTGAGGGTATTTGCGTGAGCTCAATTATTGGATTTTTATATGGATATATAAAAGATTAGGGTTATAAAGGTTTTAAAAGGGTTATAAAAGGTTTGAAGTTATGTAGCTATTTTATGCATTATTTTTTGAATTATGCAATTCAATCTTATAAAGCTGTTATCGATTATCTGTCTGTGGTATTCAAAAAGTATCTCTCTACCAAAGCTATATTATAAAAGGTTAGGTTATAAAAGGTTAGAGAAGCAATTTTTATTTGTACCCTGTTGCCATTCTGTTTGAGGTTTTACTGTCCAGAAAAAAAATGAAACGTCTGGTTAAAACAATGCCGTGTGTTATTATGACAAACTAAAAGGTAAATCGCGGCTAAAGATAGTTTGGTGTGCTGCAGTTGGGTAGCGTCTGAGAGGCACGGGAGCAGGGCCGGATTTAGACCATGAGAGGCCCTAGGCTATTCCATTTGTGAGGCCCCTCCCTATTTCTGAGCTCAAAATTTCTCTTTAAACAACATCACATTGCTTAATGTTAAAAATATGAGTGTTCTTTTAATTTTCCACATTCATGGGTGCAAACTTTTAATTAAAAGAATAAGAATTTAGTTAATTCAGTTTTGCTTTTAATTTTAATTTCTTTGATCAAACAACCGTTACAATAATTGTAAAGTTTAAATTTTAGAATGTGGTAATCTCAACAGGCAGCACATCATTTTTGCCAAAGTTTTAAACCTTGGTTCTTGGTTGTCCATTTCCATTTTCAGTTTTAGCCAAAACTCTGTGGGCTAAGGTTATCACTATCATGGAGAGCATTGCACGCTTGAGGCAAAGCTCCCTATTCTTCTTGCAAATCATATAAATCTTCTTCTCCAGGGCCTCCCCCAGAAAATTTAAAAAAATTATTTTGATTCTGGGGCATTCTGAGAGTAGGGTATTTTCAACAAAAATGTGGGTATGAATATTCCTGTAAAATGGTGCTGTCCGGTGGCATAGCAAAAGGATAAGATCATGGTTGCAACCCCCAAAACCCCCCTTGGCTACGCCACTCTACGGTACTTTAACATGGAAGCTTCCAGCAGAATGCGCGTAATAATTGCCTTTATTATGCTGCAAAGGACGTAATAATGACTGTTTACAACGTGGTTGAAACCAGTTGTGTACTGTATAGAATTTTCTACTCTCAAAAGCTGGATTACTTTAGGTAGGGTTTAAACTTGTCAAGTTTTTAAGAGAATTACAAACTTCGAAACCGAATTTCGAGGCCCCTGGACGTTGAGGCCCTAGGCTTCAGCCTGCCTAGCCTATTGGTAAATCCGGCCCTGCACGGGAGACAAGCGTCTTCCCAAATCATTTTGAAGTTGTAAGCTAATACATGTTTAATGAACATCAACATTTTTGTGATGAAGGTCGGTTGAAAAATGTGTGGTTGAAATAAAGTTACAAAGTATCAGCAATAGAGGGTCACACGTCACTTAAATTGGGCAACTCATACATTTGAAAATTGCTTGTTTTCAAAACTCGAATGCAAATAAAAAAAAAAAAAGGCAATGACTTTTCAAGAATACGTCAGTAATGACAAATGAGTTTGTGTTTTAAAAACATTGTTAGTAATCAAGCATTTACAAACGTGTCGTCTGTCAAACATGCATTTGTTGGCTTTGCAAAACATTGCAGTACTGCACGAAGTTGCCTGGCAATGTAATAATTTGCATACTATATGATACTGGAGGAATATTTTTGTCTGAGAAATCTCTATAACTTCTTTTAGGTCACTGTTCAATTCAAACTGATAATCCAAATGCAAGTTTATCCCAATCTGATCGCCAGTAGCGTTAACAGGAGGGTCCAGAGGGTACCTTTGGTCCCGAGCGCGGAATGATTTTAGGGGATCTTAACTTTTTTATGGGGCTAGAAAACTTGAAAAACCACCTTGTATTTTTGGGATATAGTGCTTTTTTTTCTGGACATGTCTTGATTTGGGGCCGGAAGATTTTATTGATACCGGGCTCAAATTATCTTCTCAAAGGCCATGCTGATCGCTGTAAATTGAATAAGGCCAGCTACAGTGCAATTAGCAATGAGTGTAAAAATTTTGATTTTTGCATTAATGAATGGATGCTTTTGTGCGTGCTTAGTTGTTTATTATTTCTATTTTTGACAAAATAAGGCCAAGAGAAGTAGTTGTTGGTCAGTTACCTGCGGCAGTGCTCCTTAACCGCTGTGCCGCGAGCCGGTACTAGATGTGGTGGGGCGGAGGGTAATTATATAATGAAAACCTTTTTTTATTTTAGCTTGATATAACTTTCTCTGTAACTCTTGAAATCATCAATAGCCTACATAATAAAAATACTTTTTGAAACTTTAAGATGATGACTGACGGCTTACAAGAGATTGATCTGGAACACTTTGCAGAAAAGGACGACCTGGTCAAACTATTACAGGGTAAAATTGTGTTTTTATTAATCTAGTGTTTGTCGATGGAAAGTTTACGAGTGAAGAGTATAGGTTTACAACAATCTTAATTTTTACCAGAAAATCTTATTCAGATTTTTAGAATTTGATACAAATGTCCTTCAATCCAATTTTCAGTAAGAACAACTTCTTAAGAAGTGTCAATAAAATTTGAGATTCGAAAAGAAGAATGTACAGTAGACGTTACGTTACGTTAGATATGTTACACTCGCTTTAATGAATTATTACTGTAAATTGCAGAACTGCATAACCGAAAAGGCGTTCTCGAACAAGCCTTGGCTTTATGGAAGGAAAAGCATAGTGACATTATTAATTGGGAAAGAGACTTTGATCTCTCAAGTCTCCAACTGCCATTTGTCAAAGAAGCAACGGAAATGAGATTTAGTAGTGATGACTGTTCAGAAACATTATCCGATAAAATAACTCCATCAGAGAGTCAATTAAGAAGACGACGACAAAGAAGAGAAAGTGCGGATTTAGTGGAAAAAGATGATAACAACTTATTGAGCCAAGAAAACAGAAACAACTCTTGGTGTTATGATCAATATATGGTCCCCGATTCTATGAAAGACACTGAAGACACTTATGATGGTTCCTATTTTGAAGTGACTCCCCTGAGTGGTGCGGAAAACAAACACGAGGAACAAAAATCGTAAGTGTGGTTGTAGCCTATTCCATTCTGATTTTTTTGTTATTGCAACTGTAGACCATTTTGTGGTCAATAAATAGGTGCAGTTTTGGTTGGTTTTGAATCTTTATCCTCGGACTGACAAGCCCTTTGATAGGTTATTTCTGGTAGTTTCGCATACTTGTAGAAGTTTTTGACGCAGGGCCGGTTACCGAGATTGTCAAAGTTTTTCTACTGTTAAATTTGTCTTATGTGACAACGTTTTTTCTTGGTAATGATTTGCCTTCACTTTTCTTGCAGATCAATGCAGGCACTTCTTCAAAGACTGAAAGAAACTAAAGAGAGAGTTTCTGTAAAGTGTGACCAATTTGATAAAACTATAAGCGACATAAGTAATGCTGTGAGTGAGAGTTTGTCTTTACGGGAGCGTATTGGCATGACTCACAGATCTATGACGCTGATCGAAATGAAGCAAGAAAAAGTGATGAGAGAAGCTTTATATGAAAATGGTGAGTATTAATGTGATATTTTGTCTGCAACATAAGCTATAGCTTACAACAGATCACCAATGCCTTATGCTTGCACTGAATATCAAATAATGCAGCCTATTAATGTGTGCTGGTGCTCGAAGATAAATATGAAGATACTTTTTTCCTAACTTCTTTGCTATTTTCTAAACTGAACTGTAAGTTACCACTAATCTCTTCTAATTAGCAAACTCTGTGTCCAAAAGAATGAGTTTGTTATGTAAACAATAATTGACAACATTGTTGCAGTGACGGCAAAATGTACGATTCGTCGCCTACAAGAGGAAGTCATCCAACTCCGAATTCGTGAAGCTCAACACCAGAGCGACATCCAGCGGTTAATGTCAGAAAATAATCGATTGAAGCTTCGCGTGATGGAAACGAAAGCTCGAGCATCTTTTGTCAAAAAGCCGCCACAAGCTATCCCAGAAAGCTGCCAAAAAGAAGCTGTAGGAGTAGGACTAAAAGATTGTAGCGTTTCTCCAATTGCGGCAGGACTGCATGAAATCAACACTCTTAAAAAGCCTGTATGCGAGGGTGCTGTTCAAAGGGGATGTTTATCACTATACAAAGAGCAAACCTTCGAAAAAAGCGGCTGTACATCAAGAAATTCAACATACTCCGACGTAAACTATGAAAAAAAGTGTCCTTTGTGCAATCGTGTACCAAATGAAGCAGACCACGATTTGTGGAGAGTGGAAAAAGCAACTCGTACTGTGGGCACATCCACGGCGGACATAGAAAATATCATAGCCCCTCGAACATCAGTTGTAGTTATGGGCATGATCTTACCAATACCATTATTTCTTGCTTGTTTACTGCGTACCATAGAAGAGAGTATGGCTATGATTGGGCGCATATGCTTTGCTGAACTTCCACCATTTGATCCAAGTTTTCCAGAGCTACAAGGAGACGTCATGGACGCTCTTAGCCAAATGTACGACAGAGTCAAACAAAACATTCGTTGAAAACTATTCCAATTTTAGTGTGACATTTCTTAATTTATTGCAAAATGTAGTGAAAAGCTGAATGCAGTTTCGCGGCCGGAAGATTTTGGCATCATATGACGTGGATTAACTTTAAACAAGTCACAAATTGTAGCCTACGCTTAGAATTAATTAATTATTATCGGCGCTATACATACGGCCCAGGTGGTAACTTATAATAGAAAATTATTCATTTTTCTGTTTAGGGAACGTTCAAATATTACGTAACGCCTTCGAGGGGGAGGGGGGGGTTTATGCAAAGCGTTACGTTAGCGTCACATCGGGGGGGGAGGGGGTTCAAGCAAAACGTTACGTAACGCTTTCGAGTACAGAATGGTAGTTTTTTATGCTGAATTCGTAGTGAAAAAGCGTTACATGGGGGAGGGGGGGATTGAAAAATGCGTTACGTTGGCGTTACATGGGGGAGGGGGGGGTCAAAAATTTGGCAAAAAAAGCGTTACGTAATATTTGAACGTTCCCTTACTGCAAGTGCTCTTAAGTGTTTAAGCCATTGCATTAGTTAACATTATTTTTGTAACTGTGTTGCACGAAGGTTTGTGAGTCAATCTGGGGTGCCAGATATTGGCAATCATTTTCTAATCAAGTATAGGCCTAATGACGTTAACAGCCCGCTGTCTGGTATTCTTGGACTCAACGAGGTTGTTGTGGTAAAACTTGCTAATGTTAGTCCTCAAGCTTTAACATCGGCTTTGGAAACACATTTCCTGAAAGATTGCGTTGTTATATGAAAAACGATTACAGTAGGCTACTTGCACTTGATGATGTAGTGTCTGTGTATTTACATAATCTGTATTGGAATCATCGAAAAAGTTGAAGAACCGTCAACTTGGGTTTCACCTGCAATGATCGTGCCCAAGCAAAATGGAGACATTCGTTTGTGTGTCGATATGCGCCAAGCTAACAAAGCTGTCAGAAGAGAACGTCACCCGATGCCTACCATTGAAGAAGTGCTGCATGACATGAACCAAAGCAAGGTATTCACTAAACTAGATGTCAAATGGGCGTATCACCAAATTGAATTACAACCTAGTTCTAGAAATATTACTACATTTGTGACGCATGAAGGATTATATCGATACAAGAGACTGATGTTTGGAGTTAGTTGTGCTCCGGAGATGTACCAACGAGTAATGCAACAAACGCTACAAGGTTGTACAGGAGTCAAGAATATTCTTGATGACATTATCGTGTACGGGTCGACTCAAGAGGAGCATGACCGAAGACTCGAGAAGGTACTTGAAAGAATTCGAGATAGTGGGTTCACGCTGAACAAAGAAAAGTGCGAATTCAACAAAGACAAACTTGTATTTATGGGACATGTGCTGTCGTCTAAAGGAATTGACCCGGAAGAGGCAAAAGTTGAAGCTGTTAAGGAAGCAAGAGCACCAGAAAACGCTGCTGAAGTAAGAAGTTTTTTAGGACTGGTGAATTATAATGCTAGATTTATACCTGATTTAGCCACGGTGTCGGAACCGCTTCGTATGTTAACTCGTAAAAGTGTTGATTTTCATTGGGGTAAAGCTCAACAGCAATCTTTTGAAAAGCTAAAATCTTTATTGTGCAATTGTGTAACTTTGGGTTATTATGACAAACATGCTAAAACTCAAGTAATTGCTGATGCTAGTCCTTATGGTTTAGCTGGAGTGCTGGTGCAAAACCAAAATGGAAAAAATTATGTTATTAGTTATGCTAGCCGTACTTTAACTGAAATTGAACGTAAATATTCGCAAACTGAAAAAGAAGCTTTAGCTATTGTGTGGGCATGCGAAAGATTTCACGTTTATTTGTATGGGAGCAGTTTTGATTTATTAACAGATCATAAACCGTTAAAATTCATTTTCACTCCCCGCTCCAAGCCGAATGCTAGAATGGAACGCTGGATTTTAAGATTAATGCCTTATCAATATGAAGTGAAGTATATCCCAGGGAGGCAAAACATTGCCGATTGCTTATCTCGCTTATTTTCTTCAAAAGCGCTGTGCAAACACGTTGATGACACGCATGAGTATGTGAAATTTGTAGCAAAAGAAGCGACGCCTATTGCCATGAGCACACGTGACATCGAGCGTGCAACAAACGCTGATTTTGAGTTGCGCAATGTCATGGATTGCATTCTTTCGAACGACTGGTGTGAACTTGAATGTAAATCTTATCTAACAGTTCGAAGTGAATTAGCTGTCATTGGCCGTCTTCTATTACGCGGTACACGTATTGTGATTCCAAAAACATTGAGACAACATGTTCTTACGTTAGCTCACGAGGGCCATCCTGGTATCGTTGTCATGAAGAGACGTCTTCGTACTAAAGTATGGTGGCCTGGCATAGACAAAGATGTCGATCGTTTTTGTAAAAATTGTTTTGGGTGTCAACTTGTTTCAAAACCTGTATCCCCTGAACCCATGAAACGTACCGAATTGCCGGAAGGACCCTGGCAAGATCTTGCTATTGATTTAATGGGACCTCTGCCTTCTGGTGATTATGTTTTTGTTGTGATCGATTATTTTAGTCGTTACTTTGAAATTGATGTTATGAAAACAGTTACTAGTGAAAAAGTGATTGGAAGTTTAAAGAAAATGTTTGCAACGCATGGTTTACCTTGTTCAATAACTTCTGATAATGGTCCGCAATTTATTAGCAACGAATTTCATTCATTTTTGAGCGAATGTGGAATATTGCATCGTAGAGTAACTCCATTGTGGCCTCAAGCCAACGGAGAAGTTGAAATTCAAAATCGCTCATTGCTTAAACGCATTAAAATTGCACAAGCTGAAGGTAAAAACTGGAAAAATGAATTGTATTCGTATTTACTTATGTATCGCTCTACACCACACTCAACGACTGGAGTTAGTCCAGCCGAATTGTTGTTCAAACGAAAATTGCGTACTAAGTTACCATGCATTGATCGTTCTTATGACCATGATTCTAAATCTGTTCGTGACAGAGATTCAGAAATGAAGGAAAAGGGAAAGTTATATGCTGATCTTAGACGTGGTGCAGTTCAAGCTGATATTAAACCTGGTGACACTGTACTATTGAAACAACATGGACGTGATAAACTTTCTACTACCTTTCGTAAAGATCCGTTTATTGTCACAGAGAAACATGGTAATTGTGTGATTGTTGAAAATGATGACGCAAAGTATAAAAGAAACGTAACCCATGTTAAGAAATTTCATGATTCAAACAATGACCTAACCACTGATGTGTCTTCGAGACATAATGTCTCGACTGAGGCTTTCTCTGATTCAACTGATGTAATACCTGAACAAAATGTTTCGCCTGATAACCTTACTGACGCTGTTATTCTAACCAGGCCGCACCGCAACATCAAACCACCGCAACGGTTTAAAGACTTTGTTATGTAATTTACTGTGTTGTGTTTAGCCAGAACTGTTATGTTTAATTCTTGATCTGTTGACTACATTTCGAAATAGTGTTTGATTCTGAAAAGGAAAGAGATGTAGTGTCTGTGTATTTACATAATCTGTATTGGAAACCCGTAACGTGCTAGTATATAAATGACTCGTGTCTCGCTGTTTGGATTCTTTGTTCCGCCACGCAAATACAAGTGCTATGTTAAATCTGAACTATCAAGTTGTGTAAAGCAGGCTAGGCAGACACAACAGATGACAATGAAAAATATTTTTTTTTTAAATAGGCGATGTTAAGATGGAAATTGTATTAAGATTCAAGATACATGTGGATATTTTTGCAGATTTCTGGTGAGTAAAAATTGGTAGCCACTTTAACAAGTCGAAATTCTGCCATTGCGAATGACTACAAATCTACAATGCAACCGCCAACCAATCAGAACATGTTATAAGAGGCTATCGTCCAATTGTGACCCTTCTTGCACTCATCCAGAGAGTTAATGCTTGTTTTGAACTTTATTTGGTAATTACAGAAGAAAAAGAGCAATAGCAGTGGTGGGAATCGAACTCGCGTCAATGAAATGACTACTTTCTAGCCCTAAACCAACCAGCTGACAAAAAATCCATCACTTAGTTTGCTTTCTATCATCTTCTTTTCGCCATTTTTTACGTCACTTAAACCGTAACTATGATTGGTTGGCGGTTTCATTCTAGTCAAGTTTAGTGGCAGAATTTCGACTTGTTAAAGTGGCTACCATAAAAATTACTGCAACTGGTCTGGTTTTGAATCTTTATACTCGAACTGACAAAGCCTTGATAGGCTATTCCTGCTGGTAGTTTCACATACTTGTAGAGGCTTTTGACGCAGGGTCGGTTATCGAAATTGACAGAGTGAAGCTTTCCGATTGTTGAAGCGTTAATGCCGGAGAATTATTCTATTCGTTAGGTGACGCTGAATGGAGAGCAGCCCTTAAAATGCGTTGCTTAATGGCACACCCTGCGAGTCGAGCCAGCGCCGCTTGATTTTGAAGCTTCTTCGTTCTCGAAGTCACGCGCTAACCAACTGAGCTATAGGGGCGGATAAATACCGATTTTTATCGTTTATAGTAAAAGCGTGTGAAAATGTGCTATTACCCCACCAAGTATCTGCATATCTCGGCTGGCTCCTTAAAATTCTCTGCTTAAATGGTTTGGTTTTGAATATTTATCCTGGGACTGACAAAGCCTTGATAGTTTCGCGTACTTCAAAAGGCTCTTGATGACGGGCCGGTTACCGAGATTGACGAAGCGAAGTTGTTGTTGCAGGGGAATTATTCCATTCACTAGACGCCGCTGAATGGAGAGCAGTCCTGAAAGTGCATAGAAATTATTTATATCTTTCGGGTGACATTAGATTGTGTACCGGCAAATTTCACTTACGCAGCGGAAGCGAAAAACGGTTGTAGCACTCGCCTAGTTTTAAGGCTTAAGCAACTAACTGTAATTCTATTTCTCCTTCCTAATTCAGCGGATATCACCAAGGCTTTATTTAAGTGAGGTTTCCATCCACAAACTCTGGTTTGAATCAGATAAATAACAAATTTTGCCTTGGCATCTGAGACTTCAAGCGACTTCTGAAGTCACCGTAGAGGCTTGTGTCAGAGGGAAGAAAAGTACGAAGTGAAACTTGAACATACGATTGGGCGCGCGGAATTTATCTTTGTGCTGATGTCAGAAATATAAAAATCAAACTGTTGTAATGATGATTTTAACAAATACCCATGTGCGAATAAAAACGACAACCCCGGTGGTGATGGAGGTTCAAACGAAGGTTCAAACGAAATGTTGAAATTGAGTGGCTAGGAATTTTTTCGTAGTCTTGAAAAATGTTTCAAAAACCACAAACTTTAATAGTCAACTCCGTATTGAAAACTGACGTTTAATAAACGAAAGTGGAATCTATAAAAGGCGAGTAAGCATGATAGCTGTTGTGGAGTTTTCAGTTCGACTGTGAACATAGGAAAGAATCTAGAAGCTGTAAAGTAGCAGTGTTTCATCAGTAATGAGTGAAGTAGTCCTCGGCCAAGTTGACGTACTGCTATATCCTATCCACTGCTTCCAGCATGAGAATGGAATTTCCTCTGACAACCTAGATAAAATATCAAACAATAAATGCTATTCATACTATAGAAAGTGATCAATGCCGAGCAGAGCGATGTAGTAGCCTACTGAGTTTAGAAGCAACGTGTGATTCAACCCAGTCAGCAAACCAGCCTTTCTACACATTTTATAAACGTTAAATTATCAAAAAAGGGCTGATCTGAGAACGCGGGAAAACATAGAACGCACAAATGTCGAAAGTTGGTTCAACATACCACCATTCCAATATCCTCCTCAGTGCCATCTTTTCGACGACCGACTCCTTCATCGACGACTAAATTCATAAATGGGTCAAATCCACGCAAAATTCCTCTGATACTTCGACCTCCATTTAATTTCACTGCAGAAGATTTTGAAGTGTTGTCAATATACTTTTTCAGTTACCTCGATAATTTTGATTCACGCAATCAGCAGAAGTTTCTCGCTGACAAACACGCGAAAAACCAACTCAAAGGGGTGAAAACAGAAATCTATTGTTGTATTTTCAAATCTACATACTGTGCTACAAATGTGTTATACATGTGAATCTGTAAGAAAACATACATAAAGCAACTTATAAACTCTGTATCGGCTCTGACTTAAGTTTGACAAACAAAAAATAAATCAGTAAAAGTTATACATATGTTGAGTTCAATCAGTCCTGACAATTTTGTAGTGTTGGTCTGCCATACTAGCTCAGTGGTTACACTCCGCACTGAAGATCAAGCGGCAACTGGTTCGACTCTGGGGGTGTGCGCTTGAGAAAAACATTTCAAAACTGCTCTCCATCCAGCAGCACTTAGTGGATGAAAAAATTCCTGGACAACACTTCAACACAAACGGAAACTTCACTCTGTCAATCTCGATGATGGGCTGGAGTCAGTGGTCCAAAGCCTCTACAAGTATGCGACACTGCCAGGATTAAGCTCTCAAAGAAGCTTTCCCAGTCTTAGAATAAAGATCAAATCAATCATTCGCTCACTCACATCAACAGCAGGTGCAAAAAGGATGGTTGAGTGCTGTTTTTGCTTTTAAAAATCACTATAGAGAAACACTACTTTCTAAATAGCAATTCCGCAGGAAAACTTAAATTTGAGAGCAGTGCTTCTTGTATTTTTACTTTAACATGCAAATAAATTTATGTGACACACGATAAACGCTCAAAGTCAAAAACTGCATGAAGCAACATAAACTGACCCAAAATCATGAAAAAATTTACTTGCCACGAAATAAAGTTCTTAAAGATTTTAAAAACATCAAGATTTAACTAAATAAAAACTTAATAACAGACCAAACTGCAAACTGAATTGCAAAAAGATTCATAGGATTGGCTAAACGTTCTATTCGAACAGACACGTTTCGAAGATCCCAATAGGGGTGAGACAGGCTATCAAGGTTTTAGGTGACTAGTAACTACACTTTATAGAACTGGATATGTTAAAAGCACCATCAACATAGTCACTTCTTACTATTATTTTACATTTTACTTACAATCGAGCTTCTTATCCATAAACCTAAAACAAAATAACAGATATCAGTTGATTTAAAGCAGTGGTTCCCAACCTGGGGTTTGCGGACCCCTTGGGGGTCCGTGAGAAGGCATTTGGGGGTTCGTGATTACCTTGATGAATTTTGGAAAAAAAAAACTTTGTTCTATATGCACGGATGGAGCACCAGCTATGCTCGGGAACAAATCCGGATTTGCTGCTTTAGTAAAAAACGAAGCTCCTCGCGTGGTTGTTACCCAATGCTTCTTGCACAGGTACACCTTAGCAGCAAAAACTTTACTAGCAAGTTTCAAAGAAATTCTGACAAATTGCGTGAAAGTCGTTAATTTCATCAAAAGCAGAGCTGTAAACCACCGTACTTTTAAAGCGTTCTGTTCAGAAGTAGGGTCAGATTACGGTGTAATTTTGTATCATTCTTCATTTTGTATCATTCTTGGTCACTTCGCAGCTTCCCGTTGTGAATTACTTACTTCAACGATGCAGTGTATATACATTTGTTATTTTTCTTTGTTTCAATTGTGTTCGTTAAGCATGCTGCATCATTTAATGATTTTGCTGTTATGATATTGCACAACAAAATAAACCAATCAATCAATTAATTCTGAGGTACGGTACGTTGGTTAGCGATGACGATCACAGTAAAGATGACCTAATTGATTTGAGATCAAAAAGAGTTAGTACGCATTGAATTTCATTCAAAAACTGTGGAAGAATTTTGGTGCTCACAACTGCAAACCTACCCATTCTTGGCAAAGCAAGCGATTATTGTTTTGTTACCATTCATAACCACTTCTGCAAGGCAGGATTCGCAGCTCTTGTTACAATAAAAACAACATCAAAATCGCCTGGACAGTGGACATTGAAGATGACATGTGTGTGGCATTGTCAAAAACTCAACTGCAGTTCAGTTGTTTAGTTCAGGAAAGGCAACAACAACCATCTCATTAAATTTGCTTACGTTGAAAAAGTTTCGGCATGTCACTTTGGATCACCTTAATATTGCTGACATTTCTTGAACAATCCATTCATTTTCTTATTTGAGCAACTGTTTAACCTGATGTTTGCCGCAGGAGTCACAACGGCAATGCAATATGACACCGTACAGTAGTTGAGTAGCATAATTATTACAATAGTCAATAGCACTGTGATTGAACTGACTCGTGTGAAAATAAATTCTTTGCAAAAGTCAATAGTGTGTTAATTGAGTTTCAGGCAAAATTTTTAGGTATGGGTCCGCAGAATTAATAATTTGTCTAAAGGGGTCCGTGACAACAAAAAGGTTGGGAACCACTGATTTAAAGTATAGCACCACATATATACCATGCAAAATCATGACCAACTTGATTAACACTTAACTATTTTACAGCTGACATAAAATGTGCTCATTGAACAGTGATAAGGTTTGAAATGGCCCGTTTCAGATAATCCGATTCGGACAAACCCTATTCCAGAGAAAACCGATTCGGAGAATCTGTATATACGGATCATTTAGGTAGACGGTTTTTGTGTTTAGCTTTCCATACCCATGCAAAAGGTTAGGCAATTAACTTCACCTATACAGTCCTCGAATTTAGCGGCGGCACACGGCAATTGCCGTGGTAAATGCCGCCGCAAACGTCATAATGGCCATTCTGCTACGGCAATAAAAATGCCGTCGCAAAATGAGCATTTAATTCGGACAAAAATTGTTCAAAATTTCTTCGTGTTTGATTTACTCGTAGCGTGAGTTTAATCAGCAGAAACATCGCACCAAGACCTCACCTCGGACTATTTTACTTGCTGTGAACACTCACGCAGTCTACAAAATTACCATATTTTTACTTGCAAAAACGTTGACGAGGCCAAACGGTAAAAGTTGAAACTGCCTCGGCAATTGCTGTGAACGTTTATTACAAAAAAATTGTACCAAAACATGTAAAACGAGAAGAGAAAAAAATAATCGAATAGTCTATCACGAACGCACGGTTTGATTTGTTGTGATTTAATAATACCAAAAGTAGTGATAAAGCGAGCAACGCGATACGCACGCTGTTATGGTAATTCACGTTATAACTCATTGGGGGGGAAAAGTAAGTTAATTTTGGGTTGATTCAACGTTCGAGTCAGCACAAATCGATTTAATTTTCCCGGCGAGTAGAGTTATATCGCGTAACAACAATGCCCAATAAGAAATTTACGTTTGTTTTACATTAATTCGACATCTAGCGACGTTAAATTATCATGAAATAACGTTAATTGCTCAATCAGGTACCGATAACAAATCAATAGCTCCCTGCGAGAAGATTGCCTCGATTTACGTATACAGTAGGCTACACTCATAGGCGCCGACTTTTATTTTTGCACGTGGTGGCGGATAGCACAATATGGCAACCTAAAAACTTTCAAACTGCATGTTTCTGTGTGATTTTTACTAAGCGTGTTTCGTAGATGCAATTGTCTTTTCACACCTGATTTGTAGCTCGATAATTTACAAAGCAACATTAAAACAAAGCACAGGAGGTATGTCGTGAATTTTATTGTTACGTTGCTGCTCTGACACTTAACATTTGGCAAAAGTATTTTTGTGAACAGCAGCTCTGTCAATCCAACTGTTAATCAACAGCTCTGTTAATCCAAGTTCATTCTGTTAATCCTAGTTAATCAGCTCTGTCAATCCAACAAGTTGTAACCGTGAAGCTTCAGTTTGATAAACATTTAAAATTAGGACGTGGTTCAATCGCTGTTGCGTCATGGTAGATCGCAAGTAGGTTAAAAAATTTCAAAAAAGATTTTTGAGGGAGGCAATGAAAAGATCGTATTTTATTGATTAATAAATCCCACTGTAAACCTAACAAATGTAACAATGACTTATGACAAGTAACAAATAAAACGATCGCAACAACAACAAGGAAAAAACTCGTAGCCACGTGTTGCGTAATCCTCACGTAACTTGCTTGATGTTACGCGAGTATCATGCTTGTGACAAAAACAATCCTTTTCTTCGCAATACTGTATTGGTTCACCTCTTGCTTTACGTTGACTTGAAGCGAAAACCAATGATCAAAAAAAAGTTTAAACGTCCGTTCAAATTACATTTATTTGCAGTAAGTAATGTAACCTAAACGGGGTGGCTTCCACCCCGCCACAGCGGTTACGGGGTGGCGTGGCCACCCCGTAACCCCGTAAGTCGGCGCCAGTGGCTACACTAACATAATTTCGGCACAAATAGGATACTGCGAGCAACACAAAGTCTGTTGGATAAAGAACTAGTCTCGTCCTGTTGCTCAACACAACAAACAGTGTACCAGCCTCATTTTTATAATCAAATATCGATTTTGCTTTTAAAGCATCTTCAGTTTGATACTGTCAAGAGCAAAATAATAATAAAAAATTCGTCAAAGGTTAAAAGTTTAGATATTATTATTTATTATTATTTTGAATTTTTTATTATTACTTTGCTCGTGACAGTATCAAACTGAAGATGCTTTAAAAGCGAAATCGATATTTGATTACAAAAATGAGGCTGGTACACTGTTTGTTGTGTTGAGCAACAGGACGAGACTAATGATAAGAGACAGTCAACCGCTTCAAGTGGACAGTTTGCTGGGTGGTTCACTAAAAACAGAAAAGTTTTATTAGTCAATTGGATAAAGAACTAGTCAGAATCGGAATCATCGGATGATGAGGTTGTCGCGTCGTCACTGGAATACTTGAAGACGCAAAACTGCCCGTTCATGAACGCACGATGCCATATGATCGGAAGCATTACTTTCCTTTACTGCCGAAGAACCATTTATCCAATTTTGTACCACTTTTTATATTTGCAACGACACCGGTCAAAAATAAGCATTCGATGAAAGAATAACTTCTGCGTAACAATTAAGCCAGTATTTATAAGGTTGCAAACTTTTTACAGTTCACGAGAGCATTGTCAGCGCATAAAATAGCGTGCGTGATGCTCTGGGCTACCGCCGTGTTACACACGATGAAGAAGAAGCGCATAAAATTTCGTTTGATTAAAGCATACAGCAATTGCCGCCGCAATCCAAGGTTTGTTGATTTGGCGACGGCAATGTTTTTGCCGTCGTAGATGGAAGCTAATTTCGAGGGCTGCCTATAACACTATAAATTTGAGAAATACTCTCAAATACTTGACCCGTTGTGCTGCGTAATCTTCAGTTATCAGTTTCTGTTCGAGCTAGTTAAGCAAGTTTTTTCAAATATTTAGATTTGTCCATATTTTTGTTGTGATAGTGTAGTATTCTTTAGTATTTCTTTTAAAAATATTTTTCTTATAGGCTTGAAAAGGGCTGCATGACTAGCCGAAAATGTTAGCTTATATTTTCAGGGTTAGGTGAGGGTTTTGGATGGGGTTAAAAAATAGTAAAGCAAAAGTAAAAAATTGAAGACATAAAACAGCTACTTGACCCTATATTTTTGGTCGATTCCAATCTAATGATGTCATGAAATTTTTGACCAGGGCAAAGACTTATACACCAACTACACCATGATACTTAGCCTATACCCCAGCTCTGTCATGATTGGCATAGTAAGTTGATACAGAAAGCGATGAAATTACAAGGTTATAAAAGGTAAAGTTTTGTATTTGTTAAGCTTTGGTAGAGAGTTTGTCTTGTTGAACCATAGGCATACAAAGCCCAGCAATGTGAGCAAGTTTAACATCTTCAAGTTTATTGCATTTATAGAAAACCATAGTTTTATGTTTCTGTAAATGTAGGCTAATAAACTTGAATATGTTAAATTTTTCTTTATTGTTGAAGAATCAGCCAAAAAATATGCAACTTCATGCTCAAGTGGCTGGGAGATTACAACCTCAAAGGCTGTAGCTTCCATATATCGAAATCATAGCCACTGTGTTTTATGCCAAGTACAATTACTATTTAAAGACAGGCTTACCCTATATTCTTGCATCACAATAGAATAGCCTAAAAACTACTTGCAAATTTTAACTTACTTCTTTAACTCTGGAGGATGTGCTTTGCTCATTTTGAAGGTTGAATACTAAACAATCGGATTACCAATATAATACCTTTCGCTCAAAACTTAATTTAAGTGGTTTTGCCCAAGCCGGCAAGCCCCAAAGAAATAAAAATATCGTGGTATAGTTTTGGTGCGTCAATCGCCAGAGCTTCCCAAGCAGGTTTTTTTTTTATCAATAAAAACTTTAAAAAAATATATTGGTCGTTGATTTAATCAATTCAAGTCAAAATAATTTGTTTCAATAGCGTAACATATTACCAAACAAGCAGAGTAAATGAAAAGTAAAAATAATGCATTGCAATTTTTGGCACAATTAAGACGGTAGCGAAAGATCATATGCGGTCATCTACTGACTAGTCAGCCACCACTCTATAACAATAATAAATCTACCTACTCATTCATACACACATGTGTGCAGAGGCAAGCACACTATTTCAGCAGCCTAAATAAAAAAAGTTTAGCCACTGACACAGAAAGAAAAAAAACGACTGCTGTTGGCTTGAATCTTCATCTTCAGATTGAGAAAACCGAGGATAAGGCCAGCAAATAAGTTTCAGCCAACGCCCTATCTGTGATTGTGTGCTAGAATAGCCTACAGCGTTCTCCGAAGTTTTACTAAAATATATAAGGGGAGAAAAACTTATAGGCTACCATCAAATCTAAATTTTTTTTTTTTATGGAAAGCAAACTTAAATAAGATGAATTGGTAGCCTACTGCTTTAACATGACAAATATTAAGAAGAACGATAACATTGAGAAAAGTAGTTCTTTGCATTAAGCACTTTAAGGTGTGCATATATCAATGTAAGAGTTGGTCTTTCACATTTTTTTAAAGCGATGGAACGATAAACCTTTTATGTCGTGTGAAATGTCACTCCACACTAGAAATGGATTTTTTTTGCCAAAGGTTTTTGCAAACCTGGGTAGAAAAAAAATCCGTTTTTAGCCTTATGTCTAGGCTACCATAGTGATGTAGGCTACGACTGTAGCCTACGTCATCAAGCTCAACAAAGTAACCAGATTTACATTGAATAGCTTACATCATGCATAAAATGCACCAGACAAATTAACCAGATTTACATTACTTAACATTTACATTGAATGTAGCCGATCATGCATAAAATGCACTGAACAAAGTTAATTAGGCCTAGTTGTTCTTCTGAAATACACATATGCTATGAAAATTAGTCTTCAAACTATAGCCTAGTAAGAACACATAAATTATAACGTTTGCGTAATCTGACACAAGTCCATGTTGAAAAATATCGATCTTTACAAATCACTGCTTCATAGTTTAATTTAATACAAACTCTATGCGAAGCAACAGACAGAAAAATTTACCGCAATGTCAAGCACACTCACCTAGAGCCGAACCAGCGCCGATTGATCTTAAGTATTGCACGTAACCACAAGGCGAGATTTCGTCCTCACCCCTCGTCTTTCAGCAAACACAATATAGAATGGAGTAGCATATTCCTTCAAGCATAGGAACGCTGTAGTGGTGTTTACTCAGGACAGAGATTGGTTTCAAAACCTTGGAATTTTTCTGTGTAATTTAGTTGGCTCAGGAGCTTCTGAACATGTTTCAGAGTCTCCTCCTGCTCAGCACATTGTAGTGGAGCAAGTGACAATTTAGCTAGCAACCTTTTAGCAAGTGGTGGAAATTGGTGAATGATGAACCTAAGCAAGCAAAACCTGACCAAACTGATACTTGGCATGTAACAATTAAGTCAACAAATTTCGTTTAGCAAGCGATGGCTAAGCAATAATTCGGATGCGAGATGAAGATTTTATTTGCTGACTTGGGCATTAGCCAGTGTTGGGCGCGATAACTCATTTTTCAGTTAAGCGATAACGATAATCGAAAAATGCCTAAAGTGATAACGATAAATCAAAAAAAAAGTTAAGCGATAACGAAAAATGATAAAATTATCGCCGATAATGATAATTTTTTTTCTTCTTGATTAGCGCTGCCCCATCCCATGTAGCACGAACTGTTTTCATCAACATCACGAAAAATCGAACATAATTATACAGTAAAGCGTAAAGGGACAAAATTTTTTGTAAGTTATGCATGAATAGAATCGCAACAGCGGCAGTGGGTATCGAACCTTCAACCTCTGGATCCAAAATCAAGCCACTGAGGTAACCGCCGTGCTTATAATTATACCTTCATATACCAGTTGGATGCTTTTATCAATTGAGTTAAACTGCCGCTTACGTACAGTGGGCAAAATAAATGGTAGGCACTTAACAAGCAGATTTCTAATAATCCACGCGCGTATCCAATCCAACCACGAACCAATGAGATGCTACGTTATCTGTACGTTATCTGCTATTGTGACCATTCCAGCATTCAGCCAGAGAATTAATACTGTAATTACTTTGAACTTTGTTTGGTAATTACAGAAGAAAAAGGAGCTATAGCAGAGGTGGGAATCAAACCCACGTCATTGTAATGACTACTACCGCCCTAACCCAATGCGCCAAGCCAACCGATGGCAAAGCGATGATTTAATTTAGCTAGAATTTGCGTTTTTCCTTTATTCTTCCCAAACGCAATCTTGATGACGTCATGAAAAGCGTAGCTTCTGATTGGTTCGTGCTGGATTGGATATCTGCATTTTAAAGTGCCTACCAAAATAAATAAATCAAATAAAAATACCATAAAAATATCCAAACTTTGGATTTTGCTTTCTGCTTAGGCTAAAGAGCTGTTTACAGCAAAGTCGCCTGTGCGCTTTCATTTTATTTGTAAAATTCACTCGCGATTGCCGATTGCAGCAAAACAACAAAAGAATTATTGCATGCATTTCATTGCATAGCAATTTGCAACTCTAAAAATTGTTGTGTTGTCAGGGCCGTCGCTGCAGGGAGGCGTGCCCCCTCCCCTGACAACAACCTGTGCACACACACTTCAGGCACAGTAGAAGAACTGGTTTCAATTTTAGTTTCATTAACTAGGTGGCTAGTAAAAATATTACTTTTCATGTTCTTTCCTCTTGTGTGTTGATCCGAAATAAAATTTATCGGCGATAGGCTAATCAAATATTGCCTTTGGCGATAACGATAACTGAAAAACTAATTGAGCGATAACGATAGGCGATAAAAATTTATCGCCGGTAAATTATCGCCGATAATGCCCATCACTGGCAGTAGCTGAAATGTAGCCTACTTGCCGCGTTGTCGCATGCTGAGTGGTCCGACTACCTAAGTTTCACCCACCTGATATATCAACAGTGTTGGGCGCGATAACTCATTTTTCAGTTAAGCGATAACGATTATTATCGATAAACGAAAAGTGCCTAAAGCGATAACGATAAACGATAAATCAAAAAAAAGTTAAGCGATAACGATAAACGATAAATTATCGCCGATAATGTCCGATAACGATAATTTTTTTTTCTTGATTAGCGCTGCCCCATCCCATGCAGCACGAACTGTTTTCATTAACATGACGAAAAATCGAAGATAATATAGCCTACTGTAAACAGACAAAACTTTTTGTAAGTTATGCATGAATAGAATCGCAACAGCGGCAGTGGGTATCGAATCTTCAACCTCTGGATCCAGAATCAAACCACTGAGGTAACCGCCGTGCTTATAATTATACCTTCAGATACCAGTTGAACATAACCTTGGCAGTTCAATGGTAATATTGGATAGATCCTCCCTTGAATTCATAAAAAAAATTCCTCCAAACCAAACGAAATTTATATCGGAACAATAATATCAGATTTTTCAATGTTAAAATTAGCCATTTAATGCCAAAAACTCTCTGATAAATTTCCTGAGCTTCCGATCCTCAGATTCCACTGAGTGAGTTTGCAGCGCTTACCCAGTTCTCTGGCTGAATTTTGAATGATTTTTTATTCAAATTTACTAGGCTATTATTTGTTACGTTTTTGTCTCTGTGGCCTCTCCTTATAAACCGATTTCTTATTATGTTGATTAGTTATTTGTTTACTCTGATTTGCAAAATTACCATTCAGCATTCATAGGCTAATATTGTTGCCACATGAAAACTTATGGCGTTTATTATGTAACCGGCTTTTTTATGACTTGTTTGTTAGGTTAACATTTTGGTGCTCTCTCACTACTTTTTTCCCTCTGGCGAGAGCACTGAACTATAGGCTTACTGTAGGGGAGAGTGGGGTTAGTTGGAAGGCGGGGTTAGTTGAAAAATGATCATTTTTTTAACTCCCGATAACTTTTTTAAATATTTACTGCCAACATGTGAAGTAGTTTATAAAAACACATAATCCATGTTAGTTTCGATTTGTTGAGTCAAGGTATACCTGTTTGGCTGACAATTTTCTATTTTCTTACTTTCGAAGTAAAATTTTTGGAAATTAAAAAACATCTTATGCGTCGATATCGTTAAAGATAGGCAAAAGTTTTTTGGTGTGTGTCAGCTGTAGGTGTTCAACAACACTAAGACATAAACAAATTTTAGTCCAATGCGCCATGCTTGAATATTTTAGGAAAATAGTTTGTCATATGCTAATGGGGCTAGTTGGAAAATAGTGGGTGGGGTTAGTTGGAAAATGGTTTGATAACGGTATGACTATGTAGTACGATACGAGTATATCGTCGTGGTATGATAATAAGTAGTATAAGCTCCAATGTATTTGTTTTAAGCAGACATACATTGTTAAATTTTAATTTGAATAACTTGGAAAGTGTTATATATACGGCATCACAAGTTTTAACAATGCGTTTATTAAAAAATGGTTTTACGATGATTAGGTGTACAATTCATTGCATTTGATTTTATAGCAGGTAAACATATTTGCTTACAACCCCATGTAAATGTTTGTTGGTTAAAACAAGAGTATCCAGTTCATTAGTGGGCATTAAACTGACGTTTTTCAACTAACCCCAGGCATGGGGTTAGTTGAAAAATCAATTGTATGTTTGTTTATTTTAAATTTTTATTAAAAGCTGAATTGACTCAATACTTATTTTTGGTTGTATGATAGAGGACACCATAGATCATAATTTAAGCCACTTCACGTTGTCAGGTTATGCACCAATTGTTTTAAATTTCACTTAAAAAAAAAATCTTTCCAACTAGCCCCACTCTCCCCTATTGTTCTTGCATCTTTTCTCGACGGTCATACATAGCCTATCTACTTCATACTCACTGCATGGCTAATTTTCTTTAACTTTAAACAGGAACAACTTTTAAATTGCCACGCCCCCAGGGCCGTTGACAGGATTTCTCGGGCCCAGTACCAATTTATTTTCGGGCCCCCTTCATCGACAATGTCATGGTTGTGTACAAACTTTCATTGATGTCGTTTAAGTATGGCCATTTAACCAATCTTCCGCAATCTTAAAATTTCTTGAACCGCAAAACTTACCGGTACTATCTTTATCTAGCATTCTAGCGGTTGCTTTTTTGAACTTTTATTTGTCACATGGCGCTAGAGTATTACTTCCCGGTTCTATTGATGCTTCTCTGGTCATTCTAGGGCAAGGCGATCTCTATAACAGGCCTGGACACCATACGCCCCCAGTCAAAAACTGGAGGCGGATGGTATAAATACACATTTCCTCAATAAGACTACATATTTTTGGAGTCAAGATGTTTTCTGCTAAGCATGGGTCAATAGCAACTATTTGGGGGTGATGCAGGTTGCTTATGACATCATAATGATATCATAGAAGATTATAATATTTTGTTTAATTGATGCATTTATATAATATATACTTTGTAAATGAATGTGCCTTGTTTGTTGGCAGCACAAGAAAAACAGAAAATAACACAAAACCTTAAAACTATTGTAACTTAGCTTATTGCATTCCACATAGAACAGGATCAACCAAATTTTTCAGTACACAAGTACAGGTCTATTAATTAATGCAACAAACTTCGTACCCCAAACACCCAACATAATTATATAATTCAAAGAAAATGAAGGGGTGTACCAGCAAACATCTATAGGATTGGCCCATGATACAAGAGAAGGATCCCCAGAGGATACAAACTGATATGAATAAATCAACAAGTGAATAAAAAAATAACAGTTAACCTCTCAAGTACATGTAGCTCCACACAGAGTGAAATTTACATGCCTTTTGACTCTTTTTTATTTCTTTAAAAGTATTATTGACTCAAAAAGAATGTCTAAAAAGACATTACGAAAAGTAACTACGGACAAAGGCCAGTGTTTCGATCTTCCGATCTCTTCGGCGTAGTAAAGTGAAAGTTGTCTTGAACTTGAAGCGTTGGTTGAGATGATGATTTGAAACTTGAGTGATTGTTGTGAGACAATGAGCCTGGATTTAAGTTTTAACTTTGGACCTCAGCGAAACGTAGTTTTACAGCCTATTAGAAAGTGTGATTTTTTTAAAAGAATTTGTGCTAAGAAATGGCAGGAAACTGTTAAAAATAAAAACTAGAAAAAAAGACAAGAATTTGCAACTGAGCTAGGACAAAACAATCATCTGAGATGGATCTAAAATACAAGAAATTAGATTCTAGCGGCACATATAAGTATTAAAATTCAAAGAAAATGAAGGGGTGTACCAGCAAACATCTATAGGATTGGCCCATGATACAAGAGAAGGATCCCCAGAGGATACAAACTGATATGAATAAATCAACAAGTGAATAAAAAAATAACAGTTAACCTCTCAAGTACATGTAGCTCCACACAGAGTGAAATTTACATGCCTTTTGACTCTTTTTTATTTCTTTAAAAGTATTATTGACTCAAAAAGAATGTCTAAAAAGACATTACGAAAAGTTAACTACGGACAAAGGCCAGTGTTTCGATCTTCCGATCTCTTCAGCGTAGTAAAGTGAAAGTTGTCTTGAACTTGAAGCGTTGGTTGAGATGATGATTTGAAACTTGAGTGATTGTTGTGAGACAATGACAGGGTTGTCAGACAGCTTTTGAGAAAAAGAGCCAAACAATGTCGAAAAAAGGGCCAAACTGGGTAAAAAAGAGCCAAATTGTTCAATAATGTTAATAACGTTGCTAATAAAATATAATAATTAACGTTAACAACGTCAATAACGTTACAACATTACAACAACACAGTCTGCAATCTACATTCTACAAGAACAATTCCAAATCTTCATCTTCTACAGTGTTTCCACTCGAAGCTTTGGCATTGGCATAAACATTGTCAGCTAAACACTGTCTAAAAAATCGTAATAACACTTTTCAGTCTCAATTTCAGAAACACATTTATTTAAATAGCTAGTTTAATAGTATGTATCAACTGGTTCCAAAAAGAGCCAAATATTGAAAACAAAGGGCCAAGGGGCCAAACAATTTTTTTTGGGGCCAACTACCTCTAAAAAGGGCCAAATTTCACAAATTTGGCCCCAAAAGGGCCAATCTGGCAAGCCTGGACAATGAGCCTGGATTTAAGTTTTAACTTTGGACCTCAGCGAAACGTAGTTTTACAGCCTATTAGAAAGTGTGATTTTTTTAAAAGAATTTGTGCTAAGAAATGGCAGGAAACTGTTAAAAATAAAAACTAGAAAAAAAGACAAGAATTTGCAACTGAGCTAGGACAAAACAATCATCTGAGATGGATCTAAAATACAAGAAATTAGATTCTAGCGGCACATATAAGTATTAAAATTCAAAGAAAATGAAGGGGTGTACCAGCAAACATCTATAGGATTGGCCCATGATACTTCAAGTTCAAGACAACTTTCACTTTACTACGCTGAAGAGATCGGAAGATCGAAACACTGGCCTTTGTCCGTAGTTACTTTTCGTAATGTCTTTTTAGACATTCTTTTTGAGTCAATAATACTTTTAAAGAAATAAAAAAGAGTCAAAAGGCATGTAAATTTCACTCTGTGTGGAGCTACATGTACTTGAGAGGTTAACTGTTATTTTTTTATTCACTTGTTGATTTATTCATATCAGTTTGTATCCTCTGGGGATCCTTCTCTTGTATCATGGGCCAATCCTATAGATGTTTGCTGGTACACCCCTTCATTTTCTTTGAATTTTAATACTTATATGTGCCGCTAGAATCTAATTTCTTGTATTTTAGATCCATCTCAGATGATTGTTTTGTCCTAGCTCAGTTGCAAATTCTTGTCTTTTTTTCTAGTTTTTATTTTTAACAGTTTCCTGCCATTTCTTAGCACAAATTCTTTTAAAAAAATTACACTTTCTAATAGGCTGTAAAACTACGTTTCGCTGAGGTCCAAAGTTAAAACTTAAATCCAGGCTCATTGTCTCACAACAATCACTCAAGTTTCAAATCATCATCTCAACCAACGCTTCAAGACAACTTTCACTTTACTACGCTGAAGAGGTCGGAAGATCGAAACACTGGCCTTTGTCCGTAGTTACTTTTCGTAATGTCTTTTTAGACATTCTTTTTGAGTCAATAATACTTTTAAAGAAATAAAAAAGAGTCAAAAGGCATGTAAATTTCACTCTGTGTGGAGCTACATGTACTTGAGAGGTTAACTGTTATTTTTTTATTCACTTGATAATTATATAACATTGCTTAATGCTTATTAACACATACTTGATATGCAGTTTCTGCATTTTACTAACTAAACTTGTACATTTGATATAGGCTACAATTCTCAAGGGAATCACTTAAATACAGTAGGTTGTGACAATATTGTTTAATGTTTATACATGTTGGCCTTGTTGTTGTGATTGAACAATGATTTATGATATGCATTCAATTGGGTCCACACATATTAGGGGGTTGCTGTGTTACCAAATACGAGGCCAACAATAGAAGTTATGTGTTTTTAAAATCACAAGTTTTCAGAATCAACAGTTTGTTAGTAGCGTATCTCAATACTGTAGGGGAGATATTGGGACCTATCGGACAAAATTGACCTAACTCCTATTATTTTTAATTTTCAAAGCGGTGTTGAATGTTCTTATGTGTTTTTGTTTACGTACATTTATAACGAACTCATACTGACCCACAGACAGCGGTTCCCAATAATAATAGTAATTTTATTTACATATGAAAAAGATGACTCAAATGTCCGAAGGGTCCCCACCGGTGGGGATCTTTCGGACACAGGGTGGGGACCTTCCGGACATAAAAAAAATGAAGTAAAATATCATGAAATAATGTTTTTACAGCTTTAACAATTGCCGATGTTACAAAAACTGTGAAGATTGGCTATATAAAAATCGTCTTCAGAACACGATTTTATTTACAACCCATACAAAGCAAGATCAGCCCCAAACCTAAAAACTTCACGTACGTAGTCGTTTCGTAGTGGCAACTGGGATGGTTTGGGAAACACTTAAACAATGTTATTCAGCTTAACTGATGCTGCATCTACTTCTTCAGGAAAGTGAAAACTGTCTTTGATCTTCTGTGATCGTTTCACAAAATTTACCTCGAAACCACCATCTTCATCAGGCCCGGCACAGATTTTTCCGATAAAATTTCTATGTTTTCCCTCTGATGAAAAATCTTTAATGACAGCAAAATCTCCAACTTCCACCTTGTGCTCTATAGAAGTTGGACCACCTGAGATTTCACTTATTCCACTTAAGATAGAATCATCGTCACTTACAGTGTCCGATGATAAGTGTACAAATATATCACTTTTGCTGGTGGAAGAAACAGCTCTTTTTGGGCGTTTCACCGGCAGCTTGTTGCGACGTGAAAGAATAATTTCTTTTTCATGGAGTATCTGTAATTATTGCATTCTTGCATCTATTTTTATTGGAGCGTTTGGAACAGTGGAGACCTTTCGGAGAGTGTCTCTTTATCATGTCCGAAAGGTCCCCTGACCTCCATTTTGACCAAACTTACAAAATTTTCTGAAGTGAGAAAGGCGTTTTTATCTAAACTCTATTCCTTCTGTAACCATTAGACAAACTTAACCAAACAGCATAAATAAAGTTACAAGAATATTTAAAAAATGTCTCAAAACTCTAAAAGTATCTGGTTCACTATTTTTACTTTGAAGCATGAAAATCACTTTTCTGTTTACAAATTTACACCTCTTGCTTAATGTTTACAAAAACATGCCGTCTGATAAAGAATGAAATCTCGGATCCATAGAAGAAAAAGAGCGCGTCACGGTCACGTGGTATCAAAAATATGCCGCTGTCCGATTGGTCCCCTTGTCCGAAAGGTCCCACATCTCCCCTACATATATTATGATTAGGCTACTGCAACTTTAGCAGTTTCTGAGATGGTTCTTGGCATGACAATGGAGTCATTGCTTTCCATAACTTATTGAGCAAATTATTGGACAAGGTATAGTACAATGTAATGAAGTCATATTCATAAAAACCACTTACATATGTACCGTACTGAAAAATTGTGCTAAGTGACTTTTGGCAAACATTTAATTTTACAACCAAAAATAAGCCATAGCAAAAACCTTTACTACTTACAATCTGATCTTACAACATCTCTGACTGGAACCCTTTGAGGACCATTAATTTTCCCCAAAAAAATATTTATGTAGAATTTGTTTGTTTACTCTTCAAATGTCATATAAACAACACCTACGCAAAAAAAAATTAAAAAAGGATGTCTATCCTAAAATTAAGCATAGATATCCAATGCTACGCTAGGGCATCAGCAGTGGTAAATTTTTATAGTTAACTGGGGGGTAATCGGCCTAATTTCATGGGACACATGTGTCCCAGCGGTCCTCAAAGGGTTAAGCACAAATTAGCTCCTAACCCTTTCATATTGACAATCTTCCAAAACTGAAGAAACATTTTTATAAACTTATTTTTGTGTTTTGTCAACCAAGGTTTGTTTGAAATTGTTTCAAAATGTTTGAAAAAAATACCTATTGACTTGGTTTCGATCACAGATTGTATCACCACTATGTGAACAGCACTGCTCAAGTTTATCGATAATAATGATGATTTGATCATATTGAAAGTCTGCTATTAAATGATGAACTGGTATCATTTTTAGAGATGTACCGATATATCGGCATCAGTGATATCGGCCATTTTTTTAGTATCTGTATCGGCAAAATTTGGCCAAAATTATTGGTATCGGTACCGTAGGCTACATCTCTAATCATTTTTAATAAGAATTTGGGTCCGCCAATAAATGCGGTACTTAATCATAACTGCTAGAACAGTGGTTGCTAATTGTTTAGAATTATACTGAGCTTTCCAAAAATCTCTCTTCCGTGGTAAGACATAGGGGAGAGTGGGGGAAGTTGGGCCGTTTTTCACATTTTTTAATGTAGATCACTCAACTCTAATTCGATTGTAGAACGCTATGCATCATTATGATTTTGATCCTTCGAGTAATTTTTTCTGAATTTTGAATTTATTCTAAGTCTTTCAGGCAAAAAGGTATTAAGGTTTAAAAAACGATCACTTTTCGGCCCAATGTACCCTCACCCCTGGGGTATATTGGGCCGTGCATGGGGCACGTTGGGACGGTGTGCAGAACAATAAAGACATAACCATACTAAATCAGTGTTAACTGCAAATGATGAATTAATATCATAAATAGACACTTTCCCGAAAGGACACTTTCCTAACAGGACACTTGCCCGAAAATAAAGTGTATTTTATGCAATGTTCTTTCAGGGAAGTGCAATTGCTGGTAAGGGTCCTTTCGGGCAAGTATCATTTTGGACAAGTGTCCTTTTGGGTAAGTGTCCTTTCGGGCAAGCGTCTTTCGGATAATTGTGTACAGGTTCCCATAATTACAACAAAACATTTTTAAACAAACAATGCAGAAATAGGTCGAAAATTAATGTTTTTCAAAGTGGCCCAACTTACCCCAACAGCAGCCATATTGTTTTGTACAACTTGCCAGACTGACCTGTGAAAGATTCGACAAAATTGAGTAGCCTACCATAAACTGACACTTATCTCCTGGCGATATAAATATATACGAGCCACTAGTATAGCACTTTCAGTTACAGTTCTGCATGCTTACGTTTTAAGTAGAT
This sequence comes from Aplidium turbinatum, assembly GCF_918807975.1. Lineage (NCBI taxonomy): Eukaryota > Metazoa > Chordata > Ascidiacea > Aplousobranchia > Polyclinidae > Aplidium > Aplidium turbinatum. The sequence goes on along the minus strand of NC_137484.1, from coordinate 17,678,162 downwards.
AATTTTTCAAAAAAACACTAAAAACTAAACTTTCTTACTTCACTCATAAACGGTGGCTGCAATCAACTTCACCTCACCATTGTATGATCTGAGAACGAAACGGCATCACATGACGCCATCACGTGACATGCAGTGATTGTGTATCGCAAGATATATGGGTGGCCCAACGTGCCCCACCGGCCCAACTTCCCCCACTCTCCTCTACTAGGCTTGACATAGGCCTGTATTTCATTTATCAAAAGAAATACCGTAGCCTACTTGTTTCTGGCGACTCTGCAATGTACGGTATCTAAAATAGATTTTAAGTTAAAACCTTGCATATTATTAACTTTTGATGAAATTCTAGTAAGAGCGCTCTCTCTTCACTATCCTTGGGTAAGTGATACATTAAAATTTGTTTATTTCCATCGTAACCAGATCTGCATCTAGATACACAACACTTTCTGCCCATTATCAATTATCACATTAGGGCTAGCGGTGTCTCTAAACTACAAAACATAGGTAGGCCTATATATACGTTATTTTCAAAAGCACACAATTTAGACTAGGCTACGTAGTTAGCTTGGATTCAATTTTAACTCATGTACTAAACATATCTAACACACTAGCCTGCTGGCTGGTGGCCTCTGCAGCCTTACTGCCAGGCTAATCTAGTTTCACACATAAAAACCTCAAATTCTTTGAAAAAACTGCAGTGCCTAGTTTAAATTGAATGTTATTAAGCATATTTAGCTCCCTGAATAACAATGCACTCGCAAAAATCAAAAGCTCTTTGAGTGATAGCTAAAAACCTCGCTTGAACCATCCACCTCCAGTTTTCAACTGGAGGCGCGCGGTGTCCAGGCCTGTTATAGAAATCGTCTTGTTCTAGGGTCACCAGAAGAGAAGTTACAGCACTGCAGACAGTCAGAAAGTTTTTAATTTGATTTGGGAAAGGTTTTGGGCCTAGGTCAAACATTTGCTGATTGCTGCAATCTGAAAAGCGGTTTTGGTCTAACTTTTAGTGCAGAAATAGGGATAGCCATCTTCTCACCTGTGCCATTTCAGTTTTTGCGTTTTAACAAATATTAGCCTGCATATTTTAAAATTCGTGTTTCGGGTAATAGCCTATTCGTGGTTATTGGATGGATGGATGGTCATTTTATTTTTGTTTGGATGCGAAACGCCGAAACATACATAAAACAAAAACTGACAGTGTGCATCCAATGAGAGAGTGCGAAAGACCGTAGCCCTGAAGGCGTAGGAGGTCGTCGAGTCTGTACTCTCTCATTCAAATAGTTATACCATAGATGTCTTACATATGTAAGATATCTATGGTTATACGAAAGAAAGTATTGCGTTTTTAAGTATTGTAGCAAATTGACACAAAAAAGAAGAAGGAAGAACAGAAGAAAAAAGAAACAAATACAGATACTACAAAAAATAATATTTGTAGCCTATTTGTTTTTTTTTTTCTTCTGTTCTTCCTTCCTTCTTCTTTTTTGTGTCAATTTGCTACAATAATTAAAAAATTAACACAAAAAAGAAGAAGGAAGGAAGAACAGAAGAAAAAAAACAAATACAGATATTATAGTGAAAGCACTAGACTAGACTAAATTCTTGTTTTACTATAGCTTGCTAGACTAGATTCTTATTTTACTGTTTGGTGGCTGTAGTGGCTATTTTACCACCAGAAAGCTGAAGTAGGCCTGGTACCCAGAAGAGGGCCCGGTACTTTACCATCTGACGGCTGAAATGACTGTTTTAACCGCTAATGGCAATTCCTTTAAATATGATTGTATTAAGATCTTGATAATGTTTGAAGTCGCGGAAAATTTTTAAATCCGGGCCCCTTAAATATTCCGGGCCCGGGTCCAAAAGTACCACCTAGACCCCCCTGCACGCCCCTAATCTAAGCCTATGCAATAAAATCCCACTCTCCAGAGTCTTGATCTTGAAAAGTGCGGTAAAATGCACGATGCTGTAGAGTTCTCTTTCTGCTGCAATGCTTACTTGAAAGCGGCCTCGTATTGCGACACTTTCACAAACCACTTGCCAATTTCTTTCGCTTCAAAGGAAGCTTTTCCGCCTGTGCGCTTACATTTTAATTGTAAAATTCACTCGCGATTGCCGATTGCAGCAAAACAACAAAAGAATTGTTGCATGCATTTGATTGCATTGCAATTTGCAACTCTAAAAATAATTGGGTTGTCAAGGCCTTCGCTGCAGGGGGGCATGCCCCCTCTCCTGACAACGACCTGTGCACACACACTTCAGGCAGTGGCATAGCTAGGGAATGTGCCGCCCGGGGCGGATTCAGATTTTGCCGCCCCTTCAAGAAAAAGCATGTGAAAATGAAATGCGTTTTTTTATCAGATTATAATCCAAATCAAAAATCGTAGTCTGAAAGTGCCGCCCCCAGACGTGCTGCCAGGGGCAGTCCAACACCCCCGCCCCCTAGCTACACCACTGACTTCAGGCACTGAAGAAGAAATGGTTTCAATTTTAGTTTCATTAACTAGGTTGGCTAGTAAAAATATTACTTTTTATGGTCTTTCCACTTGTGTGTTGATCCGAAATAAAATTTATCGGCGATAATCAAATATTGCCTTTGGCGATAACGATAACTGAAAAAATAATTGAGCGATAACGATAAGCGATAAAAATTTATCGCCGGTAATGCCCATCACTGTATATCAATCAATAAAGATTCCCACAATCAATTGACTTAGGGAACGTTCAAATATTACGTAACGCCTTCGAGGGGGAGGGGGGGTTTATGCAAAGCGTTACGTTAGCGTCACATCGGGGGGTTCAAGCAAAACGTTACGTACAGAGATGTACGTATGCGCCGCAAATTCTACGCCGCATACATGCGGCGTAGACTTTTTGTTTGCGCTAACGCTTGCGGCCACATTTTTTTGGATAGTTTGCGCTTGAGGATGCGCCGTAAAGTTTTCGCGGCTTTTTAGCGCATAGCGTCAACGCATACTTTTTAATGTCTTAGTTGTTGTTTGCAATTTATTTTTTTTGTCAAACTGCGAAATGTTGACGTCTTGCAATTGCCCATTGTTTTAGTGTTGTGTCACAGTGTCATCTATTGTTCAGTCAGCTGGAGTTTGTTTGTATATTGCACTACTGCCTTTGACGCTAGAGTCCCACGTGGAGACTGAAGTCTTGCAGAAAAAAAGAAAGAATTAGTTAAAACAACTTAGGCCTACTGCGAAATTACTAAGTAAATTACGGGTCAGAACAGGAATGTAATGTAAGCAAGCAAGTAGGTAGGTTGGTAATGTCGCTCCATGTAAAATGTAAACAATGACTTGGCTTCGTAGTGTGAAGTTTTTTTAGTCAAGCAGTGTTGAAGGCGTTTGTAAGCAATTGTGAGCACTTTAATTTATATTAGTTAAGTCTTGCATTTTGGGGCAAATCAGAAACTTCTCAGGCAATGAGCAGTGCAGCCTATGTATCTAAACAAACTCAAATATTTGGTCGCCGACAGTGATTGCTTGCATGATGTTGTACTCTGTATGTTATATGTAGTACACTACTTTGCCTTTGCCGGTCATTTTTGTTGTAGGCTATGTAGCGTAGTAATGTGTAGGCATACATACAGTAGGCTATCAAGCTAAGGTAATTTTTACTTGACAATTTATACATTCTGTTGCGTAAGTATGTAATTATATATGTTTTGTAACTTGATGAGCAGTTTAGCAAAACATGCATCCAGGGGTCAATTGTGAGAGGCTTTTGAGTAGCCTACTGCTAATAACACTAGTAATGCTAACTATCCCTGAATGCTAATAACAAAGAGTTGTGCAGTTCAGAATCTAAACTTGCTTGTGTCTGGCAGTTTTGTCTTCCATTAACCCACTTTTTAAAAATCATATCAAAAAAAGCATAGAGCTTACTGAGAGAATTATGGCATTACAAGCAACATTAGTCTTATTCAAACGGAATCATTTTAAAAATAGTGTTTTTTATAATGGATTTTTAGGGAGCGACAGTTAGTATATTACTAGGAGCGACAGTTAGTATAATACTAGAATTTTCTTGATAGGCATATGGTACAGTTTCTTACACTACACTATTGTATTCAGGGAATAACTTACGGTAATACTAATCTCCAAGTGAAATGGAGCATGATAATACAAATCCATGGTCCTACAATCATGGAAAAGTATTTTAAGCTCTCTTCTTCGAAAGGCAAAAACTTATATTTTCAATGCCAGATGTGCCTTTCGGCCAAAAAGATAATTTCTTGTAACGAGAAATCGCGAAGTGGCTTGAAAAGTGTGTTGTTTCAAGTGGTTTATACCGTGTGAATGTTTGGCACCTAGCAAACAAAATGAGTTTGCGCTAGAGTATGCGCTAACGCTGACGCCGCCAACTTTTTTTACAAGTTGCGTTGACGCATGCGGCGTATAGTTTTTCGAACGTTTGCGTTTGCGCTGACGGCGTCAATATTTTTTGTATGCGCGTACATCACTGGTTACGTAACGCTTTCGAGTACGGAATGGTAGATTTTTGTGCTGAATTTGTAGTGAAAAAGCGTTAGGGGAAGGTGGGGTTAGTTGAGTCAGTGGGTTGGTTGAGTCACCATTGTTTTCTGACTAACCAAGCATGACTTCGTGAAGAGTAATAGCTTGAAATAATAAGCATTATGGGTAACTGTGTCCATCTTGTTTTAGCAGCTGTGTAAGTTATACAGGTTATACAGTCAGCAAAATACCATTTTTTGGACTAAAAAGTAAATATTTTCAGCTCAAAGTTGATTGGGATGCTGAAGCTAGGATAGGCGTAGCGAAGATAGCGTCGAAGTTTCATATAGTTTATAGCTATCTTATGCAAAGTGCATTTGTGTAAAACTGATCAAGCTTTACGTATAGATAATACTTTCAATAATTGTCACGAAGAAGGATTGGGGTTGGTTGAGTCAATAGCTGCGGGGCTAGTTGAGGCAGTGACTCAACTAACCCTACCTCAAGTTGCAGGCTGCTTAAATCTCACTTCTGAATTTTATTGCTAAACGCGCATTATTAATTCAGTTACTTGGACAAAATGAGCTATTATTTGATTATTACTTTTCTGTTTAGCTTTAAAATATTTTCAAATTAAGTCCTAAAAATTATGAAAAAAACTGGTCGTGGACAATGGCTTATGGAGACTTTTGAAGCTGGTTTGAAGTTAGTGCAAGATGGTATGTCGTTAAGAAAGGCAACAAAAAGAGTTGGTGTGGACAAAGAAACGTTTCGTAGATATTTGAAGAAGATAAAGGAAACTGGAGCTGATACTTCTAAAGTAAAAATGGGATACTCAAACCACAAACAAGGCATGAAACAAGTTGGGTCTATTGTTTTTAGGGATAGAGGAGCTTTGGTGACTATGATCGGCACCATCAATAACTTACTCTTGGAATTGCTCGATTCGTTGTTGCTGCACTGGATGCAACTCGTGCTGTCCTATGGTGGAAGTAGTAGTTCTACATGTTTCCAATGCAACAGTTGGGCACATTTGGCGTGCACCGACAACAGTGCTGTTTTTATATGTCCCACTTGTGATTAATTCAGGGGTAGGGAACTTACGGCCCGCGGCCAAATGTGGTTCGCGAAGCAATATAATGTGGCCTGTTGGAGCATGAAAAGTATTAGATTTCACGTCACTTTCAATAATACGTGTGGAATTTGGGTCTGGGCGGTATGAAGACCTTTTTTTTTAGAGAAATGGCATGAAGTCGGGCGAAATCGAGAGAAATTTGGGCCTGGTTGCGGTGAAGACCTTTTTTTAATTTTTTTTAGAGAAATGGCATAAAGTCGGGCAAATTCGAAGAAAATTTGTGTCTGCTGCTTGCTGTGAAAACTCTTTTATGGAAAGTTTGTGGAAACGGGCGAATTTGGAGGAGCCATGTGGCCCGCCTGGTATTTTTAATATTTCCTGTGGCTCATTGCACAAAGTAGGCTATTCTCCACTTCTGGATACAATAAACGTTCATTGATGGTATAGATCAGAGGTGCCTGTCTGCCAGATGGGGACGGTGCCCAATAGCCCCAAAAAGTTATGCATCTCATGAATGCCATTGCGCCTCAACTAACCCCACCCACTGACTCAACTAACCCTGCATGCGGGGTTGGTTGAGTCAAACGGTGCTCGTGTTCGAGGTAATAAAAATAGCAATTAAATGGGAGATAGCATTTTCATAAATGGGTAGCAGCAAGCATAATTCGTTACCTTTGTTTCACTTAGACTTTGATAGGTGTATCTACAATAGGTAAAAAATTATAAGGAAAAATCTGAAATATGACTCAACTAACCCCACCTTCCCCTACATGGGGGAGGGGGGGATTGAAAAAAGCGTTACGTTGGCGTTACATGGGGGAGGGGGGGTCAAAAATTCGGAAAAAAAGCGTTACGTAATATTTGAACGTTCCCTTATCGCTACCTCGTCAACTAATAATCACGAAAATTAATCAGTTGACCTATTACATCCACTATGGTGACCTGCATCGACCTAAAAATATGAAAACTTTTACACCAGTGTGAAGCACAGTTGCATGCGACAATTTTGCTAGATATGTTACTTTATTAAACTAGCCCATTGACAAACGAAACCAAGCAACAACATTGCATTTAGCAGGATACAAAAGAAGAGAACGTTTTCGATTCTAGATCATTTAACACCTTTTGAAAACAGTCTTTATTGCCTAAACAAGGAAATGATAGAGAATGCAGCAGCGGATCAAGCATTAAAAAAGAAATTGATTGATAGCCTATTGGTCGGATAAGAAATTGTTTACCTGACCCAGAAAAATATGAAAGCATAAGATAAATTAATTACAAATTGTGAGGCTTCGTTGGTAAGTTCAATCCTGGATTTAAACCTTCTGTTGGATGCTTATAGTGGTATGACAACAAAGATTATAGTTTGAACGCATGCAACTTGTAAAAGTTAAAACAAGATGAGTTAACTTATTTTTGCGTCACCGACTGATGATAATCAATAAAATCAGTAGTTGAGCTTGCCAAAGAATTACAACGTTCTTAGTTTCAACCGTCTCCCGTTGTTTGGACATGTTGACAGGAGCAGCGGATGGATAAATCATTTGCTTAGATGTGCCAGTTCCCAGCACAAACAAGTCTGGACGTCCCAGGAAGACGTGAGCTGATGCAATAAATGATGACAGGAAGGGGTGGCAGGTGACCAACACTAGCCCCATCGATCGTGATGAGTGAAGACTGAGTATGTGTCTTGCCAGACCTCATCTTACCCCCACTCCGGGAAATGAGACGTAAAACAGGAAAAAGAAGCTGCTAAACACATAGTCATACAAAACCAAACCTCGCAAAGTCAAAGAATTTTGCTTGCAAACTTGCAAATAAAATATCTATTGTGTAACATAGTACCGTACACATCAAAGCAATGCAAGTTCACGTACATAGCTAAAACGCAGATACAAGAGCACAAGTTATCACATTTACTGCAGACAGTGCACATAAATTTATGTTCTTTCCGAAAGAATGTTAAAACATTTGCAATTTTCCTGACAGCAAATCAACTATTTTTTTACATTGATGTTACATAACCCATAGCCATATTTAATCCATGTAAAAAAAACGATTGATTTGCTGTCTGAGTTGATTTATAAAGTAAACCTGACTTACAACAGGACAGAAAGTTAACAAATATACGGTAGCCTATCGCGTTTAACTATGACATAATACAAGAGTAAGTCTGAACAGTTCAAATCACAAGTACAGCATTTCAAATATTAATTTCACAACTTCCAAAGCATTCCGTCACTCATTGAACCCAGTTTCATTCTCTCACAGTAGGTTCAAAGTACAATCAACGGAACAACATGATAGTTAATAATTAAAAACCGCCTTAGCTAACTACTCCATTATGATGCTGAAATCAAATTGGCTATATAAATATTAAACAACTGATGTAAGTATTGCCTAATTATACAATAAATAGTTTTCAAAACTGATTGTCTACTCTGACACCAGCTATTGTCTTCTTAAAATAACGGAATCAGTGCTTTTTCAAGCTATTTAAAAGAATAATTAACAATCTCTAACATCATCCAAGTGGCATTCTTGAAATGACGAAACTTTGCGGCAAACATGCCGCATATTTTTTTTTCTGCATACAATATTTGAAGGATGATGGGATATTTTGACAAATCATGGTAACTTGTTATATATTATGAAATCAGTTATGTTATGCCAAATGTCACTGTCACGGTAAAGGTAGGTCATGGACGATTTTAGAGATGGTTGCAGCGTATGACCGTGAAATTCAAACAGATAGAGCACAATTCCCCACATGGTGGCAGCAAAAAATGGAAACCAATCCCTTCCTCCTTTTTCAAGGTCTGAAGATGGCAGGTAACCCTTTTCAGATCCAAGTCGACACAGCCCAAAGATAATACGAGAAAGGAGATACATGTTTATCTGTAAACATAAGTATCATAAGTGTGACATCAAAATAATACTTACAAATAAAGACTTGTGTAATGTGTATGACCATAATAAATAATAAGTTAAAAATTTCAATTCTGTCTAAATAAACAATGTACAGTAGACAATACCATATAGGTTCCAGACACTACATCCACAAAACACAGAATGTAAAGTTATGTCATATGTAAAACACTGTGAAAAACATGTTCTTATGCCATGCTCAGCAAGCTACAAGAATGATGTGGCAATAGCTTAAAATTGCAAATGATTGGATAACTCATTAAAAGTTAAGTTGTACTGGGCCAAAGTTATGCATTTATTTTTTTGCAATGATGCAATAACTACACACCGTATGTACCTGAGTGTTGATAGAATTATTTTCACCAAAAACTAAATAGCCAGCAAAAGATGCAGCTGATATGACATGCCATGCTGACTTCTTTCCAACACCATTACTGGAAGATTGTTCAGAAAACTTGACAAGTAACTTCGTTAACAGTTTGTACAAAAAGGTGAAACATGCCAAGTTTTTAGCGTGCTGAAAAGTTGCTTGAAGAATTAATTTCATCTTTTCTTGAAACCTAAAACAAAAAACGAATCAGGTAAATAATGTAAAATCAATATTTTCCGGTTTAATTGATTCAGGGAATTACCCTGATCTTAAAAAACTTCTACTGCAGCTTAATCTTGCGGTGTCTCGTACTTATAATGGATTCACAACTAGTGATGCAGACTTCATCCATCAAGTCGATGTGAAGTCCATGGACATTGCTGCAAGCAATCAACTGTCCTTGAAGTCAAATACTTAACTGCACATGCCAAGAGTTAAAAAATCATTATTGCATGCTATATATTTATTCACACAGCCCCAAATTTGCTAAATTTTCAGTATTGAAAATTTTCTATCAAACTTACTTCGTAAAATTGTTAGATTTATTTAGAATTAAAACATAGACAATATATACCAAACCAATGTAATTGTAATGCAGTATTACATAGACTCACGATACATCTTTGAAAAGAAACGTCATCACAAGAGCATGTGGAAAACGAATTTTGCATCCATATCTAAGCACAAAAGTATTCGGATAAATTGAGGCGTATTAGATACAATCCTCCATCAAAAGTGCAGTTTGAGAAGCAACATTTGTTAACAATTTCATCTGTTTTATAAACATTAAACAGTAGTATAATTCAATATAACAAATATTTTTTTATTGTTCCCTGATGTTGATTAAATTGTTGTGAAACTGCCAGCACTTGCAAAAAATTGATAAAAATACAGATTCATAATATCTGCTAGTTATTCATAGTTGAAAGAGATTGATAGTATCTTATTGTGATGACATTAACCACTTGAGGATGATGGCTAGTATTATAGCCTAATCACTTGGTCTACTAGACAGGATTAATTTCAGGGAAAATTAAAATTTTATTGTAATTTTGTTTCTGAATTGGTGTTCTGTTTGGTAGTTACCCCAGTGCACAACATAATAATGTTGCCAATATTAAAATAAAGAGTTGCTAAAAGTTTTGCGTGTATAAATGTCATCTCTCTTTTTGTTACCAGTCAAAATGTGTATGCATACGTTATCTGTCTTATTGCAAAAGTTTTCTCTCACGTATAAACACGTCATTTGTCCACAAGTGGTTAAGTGACCAGGCAAAACAGTCATATGCCACCGGTACACACATCAACAACATCATAATCAAGAAAACACATTCTTATGATGCAGGCAACTGAGTTTTATACTGTGGGAAAAATAACACTTTTATAGGCATAAATAGAAAAACAGATGATAGTCTTTAACTGTGTTCTACTACATTAGGCATAAGACGTAACACCAGTCAAAAAAGAAATAATGTTGACTTACACAATTCCGTTGCGGATGCCTTTTATTAATGAAAGGAGGTCTTGGTATTTACCAGTTGTCAGCAAATGATTAACTGTTTGTACTAAGGTTGGCATTATTAGTTTATTACTTGACACTTTATTTATGACAAATTGAAAAATAACTGCAAATGTAATTGAAAACAAATGCACATTTTGTGTGATTTTGAGCTACTTTTAAAGCTTTGGTAGAGAGTTTGCTTTGTCATACCATAGACAGACAATACAAAGTAATTTCAACAAATTTAACATATTTATTACACAAAGAAATATAACACAATTAAAATAAATTCAAACATTTTTGACACGTACATGTGTCCTCATCAGGAATTCCTTTAAATCTGCAACACATAATATATATATAAAAATAAAAAAAGAAATCTGACTACGTATGCACTAGTGTAAACCTGTAATTTCAACAATTTCAAAATATTTGTTTTATTTGATAATATTTTCACCGAAATCCAACAATTTTAAAACATTTGATCTGAAATATTTTGATTCGATCTTGCTTTTGAGATCCCGAAATTTCTAGATATCTCAGACAAGGATCCAAAACAGATCTGAAATAATTTTATGTCTGAAATTTTAATACATTCAGTATTTGGGTGACGTCAGGGTTAGAAATGTTTAAGCCAAGGTTTCAACCAGTGCCGGAAGCAGTGGCCGAGATTCAACCGAGCCGGCAGCAGTGGCCGAGTGGTTAGCGCGTTGGGTTCGCAGTCGAGAGCCTGCATGTTCGACTCCAGCCACCCGCACTTGCTGTTGTTTCTCTGGGCAAGAAACTTTACGATAATTGCCTTTACCCAGTGATCGATTTCGAGTAATGGGTAGTACAAAATTTAAGTCATAAGTAGAGTAGACAACCGGATACAGACATTGCAGTCGGCTGCAGCATGGGTCAGGTGTACGTCAGAAGGCGTACACTGATGCATAGCGCTCAAGTCCGCTTTCCTGCAATGCAGGATAAAGATAATAAAACAAAAAAAACAACCTATTTCGTTGCCAGAACACTTCGTACCCGGATTTCAGGAGATGAAATCAAGGTATGAACTGTTCAAGGGACGAAATAGGTTGCATCCATAGTATTTCACCACAGGCCAGATTCACACTTTTTGTAAAAGTAGTTCACAAAATGAATTCATTAAATTCCGTGTACAGTACTTAGTTAGTATATGGTGCTTAACTGCTTAGCTTAGTACCAGGGTTGCCAGATACTCAAGCTATAGTAAGGCCAAACCTATTATCAAAATAAGGCCAAAAAAGGCCAAATTTTTTATTTACTTCTAAGGCTAAATAAACGCTAACAACTTCATTGAAATAATTTTTTGAAAATGCCATTTTACAATCAAATATGACAGAATAATTTAGCACTGTCAGAGCATAATGACCGGTTCGTTTGCACAGGCCTCGAAATTCCGGCGGTCATGGCGGACATGACCTCCGGAATGACCTTGAATGTCTGCCGAAGCCGACTCATTGGTCGGTCATAAATGACCGCCGCAAAATTCTTGAGAAAAACATAGCTAATGCAGCAAAAATATATTTTAAATTTGAATTGTTACAATTGTTTGTTTAACGCGAACAAATACGGAGCTGAAACAATAATAGTACAGGCAATTGCTTTAAAGATCACATTAGAGTGGCGTGGTTAACAAGCTGATGGCAAAAATAGCCATTTTTACATCATTCAAACGCCTTGCAGTGTTGCCTTGAAATAAAGTTGTCTGAATTTTTCCGCAGGATATGTATTCTAATTTTAACAATGAGGATTATTGCATTACATTGATCGTTTGTTAAAAGGAAACGTCACAAAGAAGCAAGTCTCAGCTGGGTTGCGCACGTGCTTAGGCAAATGTGGCGACCTTATTCACGCTGATACTGATAGAAATAGAATTTCTGCACGGAAGGGAGGGTGTTAGACTAACACTATTGTGTTAGTTAGTTAACACTAACACTATTGAGGGCTAACACTATTGTGAGTCACTAATGCGCATTTGTCTGGACGGTCCTGACGTGGAGATTTACAACCACGCGCTGGCAGTAATCGCTTGGCACAACGATTCTATAACGCGAAAACCACGGAATAAGTGATCGTAGTTGCTTTTGTAATAAGGAAATTTGGATTGTTGTTTTCAATTGTGTTTATTGCGTCATTACACGACTGTCATTAACGCACTGATTTATTTGCAAGCAATCTTCTCCACTATACTTCATGGTCGGTTAATTAAACCATCAACCATTGCAGAGTAATTCTGTTGTAGAAAATCTTCTTCTACAAACACGACTACTGTAGTGTGATTTTGTGCAAAATCTACATGTAAAAATATGTCCGGTTGAGATATTAAATGTCCGCTGAAAGGGCCAATCCGGTAGGACATGCTTGACCGCCGGAAAAAAGTACAAATTTTGAGGCCTGTTTGCATAATTTGATTAATGGCGTGTCATGGATTAACTGCGTGTCATGGATCATGAAACCAAAGACTGGCTGCTCTCTAGTAGCCTTCCAGTGTAGTCCGGGAACATCATGAGTCTGGGGTGGTAAAAGGATAGACCCTCGGCCCCAGAGGCTCACACAACGACGAATGAAAAATTACTGTAGTAGCAGATAAACTAGAAACCATTATTACTTCAATTCATGAACAGTGCTATTCGGAACATCTAGCTAAGCAATAAGCATGAATTTGTTTTATTGAGTATATGTACCAGAGTCATTCCATTATAATTCAACAAATTTTGAAGAAATTTTACACCACCATCTCTTAGATTTTCTTTATTTTTACATATTTGGTACATATTCTAGAATAATATTCATATCTGTTGGAATTTTTTTGATACTTTGTGTCGTTTTCAAGTTATCACAATTTAAAATTTGACATTTTTGCCACTTGAGGTTAACCACATCATTTTTATGTCTTTGTGAAATCATAACGGCTCTGAAGTCATAATTGTTATTCCTAACTTCACAATAGCTTAAATATAATTATTAGCTTGCAATGGGTATGCTAACAGTTAATGTGATAAAAGCACTTAGAGAAAAGTTCAGTGAAAGATTTTTCATTTCTTCGTAAATAAACAATCACTTTACAAAATGGAGCCAATCAGAAAAAAATTTATGCAATCATGGGGGAGTGGGGGGGCCTTAAAGTTTGAGGAACTTTTAAAAAATAACATGAGGACTTTCATATCAAGCAATTGTTTTTTTGATATTTTATTAGCATAATTGAATTCCTCACCCATGAGAACATGGGAATAGACACTTTGTTCATCATAATTGGACAAGAAATGGTGACTTTAAAGCATTTTCCCAAAATATTTCCACGCACAATGGCGCCACTAGTGGCAAAAATGTCAAATTTCAAATTGCGATAACTTGAAAAGGACACGACGTATCAAAAAAATTCCAACAGATATGAATATTATTCTAAGATATGCACCAAATATGTAAAAATGAAGAAAATCTAAGAGATGGTGGTGTTCACCATTTGTTGAATTATAATGGAATGACTCACCAGGGATGTCTACAACTACAGGATTGGAAACTATTTTCAGTGCTATACATGACTACAGAAGAATTATTAAAATAAAACACTGTTTGTATCAACTAAAGAATGTATAAAATTCAATTTCGCAATAACAATACAAAACCTAATCTACTAATCAACTGATCCAACAAAACTTCACAGCAATAACGCCTAACAGCACAGAAACTCAACAGCCGGCAGCCTCAAGCTAAACCAAAGAGCCACTTTAAAGAACCACTCACTGACTTCAACACCATTCATCATAGCACATGACTAGGGAACTGTGTTCCGAAAGCTAGTGTAATTTGATATTGCCAAAAAGAACCCGCAGCATCAGGCTATAACAGATCGTTTGAATCTACACTGTGAAGTAAGCAACGATCATGCTGCTAAAAGCGAAGCTCATTCAACAATATAAAATATAGCCTTCACTCACATCAAAACTTATTTGATGTATAAAGTTTAAAACCACGAATCTAAAAAATCAAAAATAAACGAATGCAAAGATTCCCTGTCGTTCTGTAGCATTTTGCGTATTGCAAACCGGATCAGAAGTAAACGTGGAGTGTTCAACAATCAGTGAAATGTGTTGTCGTAGGCTTTTATAATAAACTTATTCACAGACCAACCCAGTACGAAATCAATACGTTTAAGATGTCATAAGAACTAAAACTAATACTGGGTTTTGAAATTATTTAGCAGCAAACAAAATACGACAAGATCGCACAAATGGAATGCAAACACATCACATTAACAAACAAGGCAAGTGTATACTTTACGGTTTACGGCAGGTGCAACTTAATAGAACCGCCCTGTCCACCGCTAAGACATTCTCTACTCTCTATCTATGTCTCTACTCACTAATTAAAATTAAAACGAATATAGGTCAGGCTCTAAGTGATGATAAGTGATACTTTTATATTACAATTGAAATTGAATTTTCTTAAAATAATACTTTCTAAACCGGTCAAAATTTGCAGCCATAAAAAGGGGCCTATTTTAGGCCAACTGCAATTTAAAAAGGCCAGTTTTCTGGAATTTGGCCTAAAAAAGGCTATCTGGCAACCCCGCTTAGTAGAGAGATTAGGATTTAGGATTTCTATGGTAGTGGCCCAGAAGTGACCATGATTGCCAAATATTATATTGTTTATCGGAAAAATAATTAATAAGCTAACCCCTCAAAGTCACAATGACAATTTTAAGCATTGAGTAATTTTAACTGAAAAATTATGTACATATAAGTTTGAAAGCAACAAGTTAATTTAACTTAATTTCTTTGGACATTGAATCGGTGTGGAAGGCGATTGATTTGCTGGCTGGGCTTTCCTTATTTTGTTTCAGTTTGTAACACCAAGCGTGCAATTCCAAAGAAGTACCTGACTTTCGTGGGCATAACCTCCTACAAGAATTTCTTTTCCACTAATGATGTGTTTAAACTACTGTATCGTATTATGTTGTGTTGTGTCGTATTGCACCCTTCACTATGCCCTGTTGTGTTCTAACTGTGCTAAATAGCTATTATAATAATGACTGTCGCTAAAAGACCATAGATGTTGTAAAGCGACATAAAACAAACCATAACAATCAATCAATCAAAAACTTAATTTCAAAATGTTTGCTTTAGTACCGGTATCCTTTGCTGACGCGCATGGCAGCCTTTGTTACTTCTGGTCTGGCAGTCACTTCTGGATTGCTACTACGTTGTAGCAATGAATCGAAGCTTGAAAACACCATGAATCGAAGCTTGAAAAATGCCTGAAAAACGGCATCCCACAGGGATCGGTCCTGGCTCCACTTCTTTTCAACATCTACACACACGACCTGTCAACCAAGGTCTCCTCAAAATACGCTTATGCGGACGACCTGGCAATTCTCCACTCCACAAAGTCGTGGGAAAATCTAGAAGACACCTTGAGCCAAGTTATATATTACGAAATAAAACGCAAAAAATCATGATCTCAAGCAGAGTGGAAACCTGCTATCAGTTTCATTAGCTTCGTTTCGCTAATTACTTACCTTCAAAGTGTTAACAAAAGCGAAGTGTTTTCTCTTATGTTTTTTTATCGAAAGTCTTTATAGTCTTTTATCGAATCCCGTATATACTCGAGTACCGTATAGGTCGAGATGTTCGCAAGTGATTTTCACCTCAAAAAGACAGGTTCAACTTACACACGGAACAAGCTCGGCAGTTTTCAAAATGAACACATTTTTGCTGCGGCAAAATCATTGCCGACGTAGATTACGGCGTGGGCTCTATCCAAGGGGGGGTGATCACCCCCCACTCATTGTAGTGGGGAGGTGAGCAATGCAAAATCACCCACCACCCACTCATTTGGCTTTGAAAAGGTTGTGTAATATTTTATTGATCGAATTTTGAAAAAAGTATTTCGGCTGTTATCACTTTTTTGAATTTTTGATTTAGCAACCCTGAACTAAATTACGAGCCAGGCGTTTACACTGTAGAGTTTTAACTTAGTTTGCTTATCCAAAAATGCCCCTCCGACAGTGGTGCCGTAGTTAGTTGAAAATTGGGGGAGATAAATCAAAATTTTATCAAATTTCAGACGATTTTGAATGTTGGAGGGATGCATACTTTTATACACAATTTTAGTGGTAGGCCTACTTAAGTTTACTAAACAATCACCGGACCTCGGTAAATTAGCTGCTAACAGCATAATTGGTCACAGCGGTAAACCATAATCTCTTCGTGGGAAAATTGTAACGTAAGATTCCCAAATCCGTTCGTCTGTATATAATGACCGAAGAAACACACACTTGAACTTCTTTTCAAACAGTGTATTTCTGTAAAATTAGCCCGCGGCTACCGAAAACGAGGGGGTGCAACGCCTTACACCACTGAAAAACTGTCACTACAGAACAGATTACTTGGATAAAAGACGGAACCTTTGTCCAGCTAGCAAGCACTAAGCCAACAGTTAAATGTGCGGCCAACTTTCAAACAATCATTTTACGAATGACCAGAATAGATAGCAATATCTCAAATTCACGTATGCAGTACTGTGACGCAATAATGAAAGACAATTATGAAGTCATTCCAACAGGTGTTTAAAGCTGATGTAATATTTCCTGTTTAAACAGGCCCAAACAGGCCCAAACAGGTTTGACACAATTCTTATGAACGCTGGTGCAATTTTGGCACATTTTCTAGCAACTTCCATGACGTAATATTCAGTAGACTTGAACGGTTTTATATGACGTTTGATTTGTACAGAGATTGGCCGTAACATAGCGGCCCCTAGTTATGACAGTCTAACATGGCATAACTAAAAAAGAATTGAAGGACAATCGTGAGCCAATGAATAAAACACACGATACACAAATTGTTTGAATCACTCACGTTTAAGTTAATACGCAAATACAAAGGGCATGCAAAGAATGAACAGCAATAAGAATAAACACGACGATACATGAAATTGGTACCATAGGTACACGCTAAAATGACGCTATATACAATTGTTGCGATAATAACCGACTGTTCTGGGCTCAGACAAGGGTCGGCCACCGCAGACAAAACCAGGCTCAAACCCTAACACTTAGGTGTTCTTTACGGGGGCGAGGCACGAAATATCCCTCAACACGTAGTCTACTTTCACTTTCCCCGTAGCCTACTCTCATCATAGTTGCAGACAGCAACTTTGGCTCTACGAACCACAGGCTTCCCTTTCCTAATTTGTGGAACTACCTCATGCACCCTCCCAAGTTGATACTTCCCACGTTTACCAATGTCTTGGAGAGAACCTACCACTACAAGTTGACCAGGCTCCAAATTCTCGGCCATTTTTAGCCATTTTTTCCGGCCCTGAAGACCTGGCAAGTAAAAATCGATCCATTTACTCCAAAACTGCTGAGAAAGTGACAAATTGAACCGATAATCCCTTCTTAATTGGTCACGATCATGTGGTTGCCCAACAGCACAGTATGGGTCTAAGTATGGGGTCAAAAGTGAGGCAGGGGTGATGACAGTAAAATCCCTAGGGTCGTCACTCAAAGGTACCAAAGGGCGTTCGTTCACGATCCGAACGGCACTACTGGTGTACGTAAGCAGTTCAATAAAACTGGGCTTACGTATTGAAGAGTCCAAAATGTGAAAAAAGTATTTGGTCACATCAGCCATGAAACCAAATCTTTCAAGCCGAAATCTAGCCAAGACATCTGCTAGAGGGTTTAACAAGTCAGGACACGAAAACATCACATCATTAACACAAGTTCCTCGAAATTCAGACTTGCCATCGTAAACAATGCGCTTTTTTAATTGTGACGTCACAAGGTATGGTAAATACCATTCGAATTCCTTGACATTTCCTGCTTCACCCGCACGCTCAATATAGCCATTTGATTTAAGATCTTTCATGGTGTCAGTAAGGAAATCACGAAGTTCAGGTTGTTTTAAAGCTTTTTTTCTTAAAGCAGCAGCTCTATCTGACGCCAACACAAAATTGTTAGGTAGATCAATATCTTCCTTCAACGGAACAGGTATCTCAAATCGACCATCTTTCAACTCAATATTCGGTTCGACAAGTTCTCTAGCCAAATTATCATTGCGAGACAATTCACAGGTTTCATTTTGCAAAGTCAAATCCTGAATGACTTTATTCAGGTCTGCTATTTCCAAATCACGAGACTCAATTTTACGCTGAAAGCCAGAGATGACATCCGACTCTGAAGACGTCTGCACTCTGCACACTTTAGCAACGCTTTCAACTAAGGGTGACTTACCACCACAAGCCAACCAACCGAGAGGAGTGAGCAAAGCATGCGGTTCACTGCGATTTTCACCAACACGTTCTTCTTTTGCACACATCAAATAAGCGTTGTCGTTGCCAATCAGTACATCTACAGTACTACAATCATTCAAATGAAACATATTCACGTCATGAAAATGACGGAAACCACTTAAATCTTGTTTATGGGGTAAAGTTTTAACATCGTCAGCCCAAGCTGGGTTAACCACCGAGGTTATATCACAAAACAGTTCATCAGTCTCTAACGACTGGATGTTGAGTTTAACAAGGTCAGCACAAGTAGGTTTCTGACCAGCCAGAGTATCCATTTTAAACGACGCTTTATCATTCGGTTTAAGACCAAGTTCGCACACCAAGTCACTCGAAACAAAGGTCAACTGCGAACCAGGATCATGCTGACAATACACCAACTTCGATTTGCCAGTCATTGGATTCAAAACACGAGCAGCAGTAACGCGGTTAAAGGCTGCTTTAACATTTCCAATCTTAACATTACGGACAGGAACTCTGGCATCAGCATCATCTTTACCGATCGAATCCAGAGAATCACGTGACGTCACATAAAAATCATGCAGAAGAAAAAAGTGTTTCCTATCGCTGGTAGGTCCACACTTACGACAGTTATTTGCATGAACGCAATCCCTAACCATATGTTGGCGCAAACAATTCAAGCATTTGCCAGCTTTCACAATAACATCTCTCCGATCTTTAG
Organism: Aplidium turbinatum; assembly: GCF_918807975.1. Lineage (NCBI taxonomy): Eukaryota > Metazoa > Chordata > Ascidiacea > Aplousobranchia > Polyclinidae > Aplidium > Aplidium turbinatum. The sequence goes on along the minus strand of NC_137484.1, from coordinate 17,658,830 downwards.
GTGTCAAGCGCAAAAATTCTTTACAGTTAGACAAAAAATGATATTCAACTTGACCACGTGACGAACAACAAATGCATGCCGGTAGGTTTTTACGTCTGGCTTCACCACCGCGCGGTGCGCCAACAACAGTCGAGTACTGCAAACTCCCTGACATCACATCATCACGGGGTTTTACGGACGTCTGCCTAACCGGACATGAAGGCAATTTTCCTTTGCCAAACTTTTTAAATTGCTGCGACTCACCAGAATCGCCCATTAGCATAATGCTAAAATCAGTCGACTTACGCGTTTCCTCCCGTACTACAAATTCAAACAAACTCTGAAAAGTAGGCTCATCAGTGCCACCATACTGATCACCTAAAAAGTCAAGATAACGCTGCTTAGCGTCAAACGGGAGTCGCTTAGCCAAATCCAAAACAAAACGTCCTTCTAATTTATCACGCTGACCATAAGCTTGCGCATAAAGCAAACACTGCGACAATTCATCTTTAAACTCTTTCAGATCACTGGAAGAGGTCGAAGTCAATTTGCTACCATAGCGATACTTTCTAATTTCCGGTTCTGCAAAAAGACCTCCACGAACCCCAAAACGCTGGGACAAGCGAGCTAACGACATTTCTATCCTGTCTTCCTCTGACAAGCCAGGGGTGTCAGAAACCAAATTAGCAATCGTTTGCGCAGCTGTCCTAACACAAGCTGCTTGTAACAAAGTCAAACGAGTCCCCTTAAAGGGCGAAGCTGCCATTAAGGCCATAACACGATTTTTAAAGAAGACAAATGGCATATTATTACCATCGTAACCAATCAAGGCCGCCTTATCGAAGAACGTCCTACTATTTTGGTATTCAAAAAAGCAATCCTGCTGTTGAGAACTCGATTTAGCGGGAGAAGACAAGCTATATCCCTTAAGGGGGTGAGTGGGCTCAGTCACATGCACAGCCTGATCACGATCCTCAAACACGTTAAAATCAGGAGACACGATACGCCTCTCACAACCACCTAAATTACGTGTAGCTGGGCGATCAGCAACTAGCGGCGCAGAAAACTTTGAAGGGGGCAAAGCATTACTGCTAATGGCGGCCCCGTGACCTGTACGCTCTGGGGGAGGAGTTCGGTTGTAATTTGCAGACCTTGGCTCTACAGCCTTCGGAAGACCCTTAGCCGCGGCCCCGAGACCTCCTGAAACAGCTGGAAAACGTGTGGATTGCCCTGGTCCACTCACAGGTTGAACGGGCGTCTGGAAAAGGTTATGTAAATTAAACTGCGATTGATGTTCATTTCTGGAATGCCTAGAAGAGCTCTTCTTAGAGCTACGCCGGGAGCCCGCCTCTGATCGATATTCAGCTAAAACTACCTCTTTTCGTTGTTCAGCCCTCAACTGAGCGTCTTTGAGTGCGAACTCAGCAGCTCTCGCTTCGGCTTTCGCGGCGGCCTCAGCTGCTCTCGCTTCGGCCTCAGCTCTCGCGGCGGCCTCTGCAGCTCTCGCAGCAGCCTCAGCTCGTATGGCCTCAGCTCTCGCGATGGCCTCAGCAGCTCTTGCTTCGGCCTCAGCTTGTATCTGGAGCTCCTCTCGTTTTAACTGTAGGTTAATTTGTGTAACTATCCGTGACGAGCTCTCAGACATCCTAGTGCTTACGTTTGAGGCGCTATCCTCAGGATGTATGTCAGCATCCAACCTATCTGAGAACTCACTTTCTTTTTGTTCGAAGTTATGTTTTAAAGAGTTAAATTCGGGATCTACCCTATCACGAAGTTCTGCCAAGATTGCAGAGTTAAAGATTTTAGTCAAAAGAGCATGGAAATGCAGCAATTCCTCTTCTAAAATAGATAACTTAGATCGAAAAATTAACAGTTCCTGCTTATCACTCAAAGAACCTAGGGCTACAGAAAGTTCCCCAATTTGAATCAAAATATCCCGTCTAAGATGCCGGGCCTCTCGAACTGACTTAGCCTCATCGTTATTGGGTCCCTCCCCAGAATGGCCTGCCCGACCGCAAAGAACATCATCAAGCTTAAACTCAGTCGAGTCTACGGCGGTCGAGTCCTTGTCACCACCGAGTGTAGACATATTAAATGGTAGGGCTAAATTTAACAATTAAAAAATTAAGTTACACAAACACACAAAATTACAGTAGTTATAAAAAACTTAACTGCAAAGACTGTAAAAATACAAAAAAGAATTTAAATGCACGATACCGTAGCTGTACGAGTATGTGAAGTCCAAACGTCCACAAAACTTGCTTGGATTCTTCCACTTGAATCTTCAAGCACAGATGGATTGCCTTTAATCTTCTTTCTTGCCAATAAATGTCAAAGTTATTTTTCTTCTGTACCAAACTGAGAAGAAATGTCTTTAAGTTTCTTTGCTTCTGTAGACTACCAACCAATAAGATCTTCTTTTATTATTTCTTTGCTTCTAAGTGCTTCTTAGCCTACCAACTACAAACTTCGTCTTTTATTTTTTGCTTCTAAGTGCTTCTGTGCCAAACACTAGACAGAGAATCGTCTTTTATTTTTTATGGTCACAGCGGTAAACCATAATCTCTTCGTGGGAAAATTGTAACGTAAGATTCCCAAATCCGTTCGTCTGTATATAATGACCGAAGAAACACACACTTGAACTTCTTTTCAAACAGTGTATTTCTGTAAAATTAGCCCGCGGCTACCGAAAACGAGGGGTTGCAACGCCTTACACCACTGAAAAACTGTCACTACAGAACAGATTACTTGGATAAAAGACGGAACCTTTGTCCAGCTAGCAAGCACTAAGCCAACAGTTAAATGTGCGGCCAACTTTCAAACAATCATTTTACGAATGACCAGAATAGATAGCAATATCTCAAATTCACGTATGCAGTACTGTGACGCAATAATGAAAGACAATTATGAAGTCATTCCAACAGGTGTTTAAAGCTGATGTAATATTTCCTGTTTAAACAGGCCCAAACAGGCCCAAACAGGTTTGACACAATTCTTATGAACGCTGGTGCAATTTTGGCACATTTTCTAGCAACGTCCATGACGTAATATTCAGTAGACTTGAACGGTTTTATATGACGTTTGATTTGTACAGAGATTGGCCGTAACAATAATATAGAGACAAGAAATCATGGGAGATAAAAACGCTACCAGTGCTCTTGTGAATGACTGCTGCATATTAAGAAACAAGCAAAGAAAGATTGGTAGCCCACCTTCAGCGGGATTCGAACCTATGACCTTCCAATGAATGCTTAGTTTCTCCCAAAAAAAAACAAAAAAAACAGAAGTTATAGTTTTCTTCTTGCCCTCTTCTTCACTAGAATCACTACACTTAGTGCACTATAGGACAAAGCCACTAGTCAGGAGACTGAAAACAATCGAAGCTACTGAAGAACATCTGCAAATTTATGACAAAAATACTAACTTTCAAACACATCACAAAAACTTGTTACAACCAACATATTGCGTCTTACGGTAGTGCCCATTGAAAACACATTAGCACTATCATTTATGCTGATGTCTTTAAGAATATTTTGGTGAATGTTGCAAACAATGCTAGCATTCAACCTTTCCTGTCCTAAAATATTTCTCAGCCAGGTTTCCAATCTACGAAGATTGGAAAACGACCTCTCACAAGCAGCTGAGCTTACCGGGAAAATTAAGAGGGTCTTAATCAGCTGAAGTATTTGAGAATAGAGAAGTTTTTCCAACTCGGACAATGCCTGGTAAGCTCTTTCAGCATCGTACAGAGATTTTGCTCCTGTTGCCTTGCTAAATGAATCAATTTGATAACTCATTGATTGTCTATTCAGCTCTGGATAATTTTTGACCATTTCAGGAACTAAGCCGGTCTTGAAAAATTGTGCAAGTTCTTTATACTTTGCCGAGTCGGAGTTCAGGCTACTTTCAAACCGTTCGGTCAGTTCAGAGATAACTCTGTACATGAACTGATTATAAAGTATTTTATAATGCAATTGAGTGTCTGCAGTAGCTGCCATCAAGCCTCCACCCAATCTTTCAGGGACTCTTCTTTGCCATGGTGCTTGCAAAGGCGTGATAAAATTAGCAGCAAATTTTTCCAGAAGTGAAACTGCATATTTGTAATTGTGATTTTCAGGGTCTGAAAGAGTGAGTGATTTTCAGGGTCTGAAACAGCTCTTCACAAGAGTCAATGTCAAGCTTTTCTCCTTGCAACGTGATACTAAATTGCTCTATAAGTGCCAAAGGCTTCAAAATCAGCACAAGTCCCAAATATATTTGTGCAGTTTCTTCATTACTACAGTGCCGTGGCCAGTGGCTTGATCCAACTCATGCTTAATACCTTCAATGAAGGTCATTCATTGTCTAGCGTCAAATCCAAAACAATTTAGAACTGTGATCAAACATAAATGAAATTCGAGATGCTGCAAACAACTAAATCGAAGTACAACTTCATAGCAAATAATTCTTTTCTGAATTATTGGGAGGTATATCCCCCCCCCCTACTTCGGCACCACTGCCTTCCGAAACATACTTTGTGAAACGATTTGGAAACCCTGCGCATGTTGATGAGCAATGAAGCTGATTGTACAATGGGTGGGGTCTGGGGGGCGTAGCCCCCTAGAAATTGAAATGACTATGACGTTTTAGCCCACTGTCCAAAAATCACCCCCCGAATTCTAAAAGTGGATAGAGCCTCTGGATTACGGAGTGTGTAATGGCGTTGGCCGAACTAAAAGTTTTGAATATGATATGATTATATACGATTATTTGCAGTGATTCAAACTTAATTTTCAAATTTAATGATTTTTTGTCAGTTTTAAACTTTATACAGTCGTTGAGCGTGAGCCAGTGGCGTAGCCCAGGGGGGGGGCGGGGGGTTTGGGGATTACAACCCCCCCCCTTTGGCACGCGTGTGACGTCACGATATTGAGAATGATGCTTTCAGTCTAAAAAAAATTGCCTAATTTTAAACAAAATTGCATTAAAAAAGCAAGTTTTGCCAATACCAAATATCTCAGCCAGGAATTAGCAACAAGAAAACATAGAGACTTAGCTTTATTTCCGAAAAATGCCGAAGAAAACATGATCTTATCCTTTTGCTATGCCACCAGACACCACCATTTTACAGGAATATTCGTAACCACATTTTTGTTGAAATGCTCTCAAAATGCACCAAATTCAAAATAATTTTTCAAAATGTTCTAGGGGAGGCCCCCAGACCCCCGCCGCTGGGTTGTTAACCCCCCCCCCCTTTTAAAATTCCTGACTACACTACTGTGTTGAGCAATATACACAGCTCACGAGACAAAACAGCGGAAAGAGCTGTTTTAAGAGATTATTTTTTTATTTTTGCTTGTAGGATATAATCGTTCTAATTACGTAACATTCCATGATCGTGGAAGTCGATGTTAAACTTTAGCGGCCACATAAAACATTAAAACAATGTTGTCAGGTTAGCTAGGTGATACAGTAATAGTGGTAAGAGACGTTGTTAATGCATCATCACACATTGCGAACAAAACAATGCGTTCTGTTGAAATTGAATCATAATTGATCTCACAGCGGGAAGACGGTTGAAATGAGCGCGACTAATTTAGCTGGTTTACTTAATATTGCAGTGAATAGTTATGTGACTATTCCAGCAGCGTAAGTTACTCTCATCTACTTTGAAATTTCAATACCGTATGAGAAAGCCATGCGACCAACTGCTGTTTTGCGGGCAAGAGCAACGTAGGCTATTTTTCGCTTTCGTTATTCATTAAATCCGTTTAAATGATCTAAATCTCTTTCGCGAAGTGTTTTATCTTTGAAAAACCACTTGCAATTAACCATTTTGGAAGCAGTTGGCACATACTATCAAACTAGCTATTTAAAATGTCTTTCGGAAATTGAGACTGAAAAGTGTTATTACGATTTTTTAGACAGTGTTTAGTTGGTAATGTTTATGCCAATGCCAAAGATTCGAGTGGAAACACTGTAGAAGATGAAGATTTGGAATTGTTCTTGGGTAGCCACTTTAACAAGTCGAAATTCTGCCACTGAAATTGACTAGAATGAAACCGCCAACCAATCATAAGCTACGGTTTAAGTGACGTAAAAAATGGCGAAAAGAAGATCATAGAAAGCAAATTAAGTGATGGATTTTTTGTCAGCTGGTTGGCTTAGGGGTTAGGGTTAGAGCTAGAAAGTAGTCATTTCATTGACGCGTGTTCGATTCTCACCACTGCTATTGCTCTTTTTCTTCTGTAATTACCAAATAAAGTTCAAAACAAGCATTAACTCTCTGGATGAGTGCTAGAAGGGTCACAATTAGACGGTGGCCTCTTATAACACGTTCTGATTGGTTGGCGGTTGCATTGTAGTCAATTTCAGTTGCAGAATTTCGACTTGTTAAAGTGGCTACCTTGTTCTTGTAGGATCACTGGATCAGGGTTGTCAGTTTGGAATAATTGATTCCAGATCTGGAATCAAAACGAACTGTCTAGTAGGGAAAAAAAATGTCTGGAATCTGGAATAATTTTTAGAAGCAAATTGGGATTGTTTAGACAAGTCTAGATTGTTTCGGTAATTGTCTTTTTTTTTATTGCATTTAGTAGCTGCAACGCGTGCGGGTAACTTTCTGCACTTCGTTTGAAACTTTGTTGCTAAATTGCACGTTCTCTGGCGCGAACGCCTGTCTGTGAGAAATGTGACGCAACCCAGTTAGCTGACAGGGCTTTCCGCACACTAACACTGGGTTATATTTCCATGTATGTTAAGTTTACTAGTTTTAATCTGTTATGTTTTGAGGTTGTTACACCGTAGTTATTGTTAAGTACGGTATTTATTGATTTTCATATTTTGTTGCATCGAAGAAGTTAGATAAGAAGTTCAAAAATCCAAGAGTAGCCTACATGAAGTTTATTGTAGGAAGAATATGGCTCTACACAGTGGCGTATACTGGTGGGTTGAGCAAGGCATTGAAGGGAAACAATAAAACTCGTGGAGGGTAATAACTAGCCGAAGGTACGCGTATTCTAGGGGGGTCCGAGGTCATGCCCCCCGGAAAATTTTTGCAAAGTTACATTCAAATAATGGATTATAGTGCTTTCTGGAAACACTTTTAGGGTAATATTCGTATGAAATTTATTAGCAGATAAACAGCTATTAACTTACAGGTAGCTCTTACACGAACGGGCAAAAACTGGGCAAGGTTTCTCAGCAGGAGGCAACCCTACGTACATTTTTCAAGAATTCTAATGATACAAAGAAAAAACAGTTGCTCTTTAACTTACTGTGTTCATTTGTTAGGATACATCGTTTAACACTGCTAATCATTTGACAAACTTTTTCAACAAGTACGCAGGCACAGATATAAAAATGGGGCGAACAAAGGCGACAAACTTCATAAAAAAAATGTGCTGGCACCATCTTATCGCAGGGATATTTTCATTTCAACAGGAAGATTCTTGCCACTACTTGTATATTTACAACGTACACTGCGTATTTAATGGTATTTTGTTCTAGACTTAAAATGAAATGTCTAGAATAAATTTTAGAATAATTAGAATCAAACTGACATGCAATCTGGAAGGGAAGGCTGCAACTAATCTGACAACCCTGTGTAGGATGTAGATTGTAGACTGTGTTGTTGTAGGCCAGGGGTCGGCTGTCGGCAAACTTTCTGTACTACTGGGCCAAATCTACAAACTTCTGGTAACGTGCTGGCCGCATAAATTTCAACCTATAAACAATCGCCACATTATCCTTAAAATCATGGCGCACCTGCAACTCCTATTCCTGTGTCTATTGCACAATGAGATGTGGTTGTTGCAGTTTCATATTTATTGTCAAACACGTATTAAAACGCAATGCATTGTTTTTATTTACTTATCATTTATCAATGTGATGGATGATGTTGTCTCTGTGTCATGGCCAAGGTGTTTAAACCAACTGGCAACTTTGTTGATGATATTTGCAAATTGCAATACGTCATTCAAACGACGATCTGACAGGCGAGTGCGAAGTTTATTCTTTGCGTAATTTATTTTTGAAAAAAGCTGCTCACAGCAACAGTCCTCGAAATTAGCGGCGGCACTCGGCAATTGCCGTGGTAAATGCCGCCGTAAACGTCATAATGGCCATTCTGCTACGGCAATAAAAATGCCGCCGCAAAATGAGCACTTAATTAGGACGAAAGTTGTTCAAAATTTCTTCCTGTGTTATTTACTCGCAGCGGGAGTTTAATCAGCAGAAACATCGTACCAAGACCTCACCTCTGACCACTTTACTTGCTGTGAACACTCACGCAGTCTTCGAAAATATTATATTTTATAGCATATTTTTACTAGGCAAAAACTTTGCCGAGGCCAAACGGCAAAAGTTGAAATTGCGTCGGCAATTGCTGTGAACGTTTATTACGACAAAATTGTACCAAAACATGTAAAACGAGAAAGGAAAAATATACTAGAGTAGTCGATCACGACCGCATCGTTTGATTTGTTGTGATGTAATAATACTAAAAGTAGCGATAAAGCGAGCAACGCAATACGCACGCTGTTAGTAATGTTACGTTAATTCACGTCAAATAACTCAGGGGGAAAGTAAGTTAATTTTGGGTAGATTCAACGTTCGAGTCAGCACAAATCGATATAATTTTCCCGGCGGGTTATATTGCGCACCCAGACAGCAAAACCATCATTTCTACATCGATTCAACGTCTACAGACGCAAAATCAATGCAAAAATAACGAATTTTGCTGCCTGGGTAACAACAATGCCCAAGAAGAAATTGACGTTTGGTTTTCGACATCTAGCGACGTTGAACCATCATAAAATAACATTAATTGCTCAAACAGGTACCGGTAACCAATTATTAGCTCCCTGCGAAAAGATTGGCTCGATTTACGTATACACTAACATAATTTCGGCACAATTGGGATACTGCGTGCGAGCAACACAAAGTCTGTTGGATAAAGAACTAGTCAGAATCGGAATCATCAGATGCTATATCGGAGGATGAGGTCGCGTCGTTACTGGAATAATTGAAGACGCAAAACTGCCCGTTCGTGCACGCGCGATGCCATATAATCGGAAGCATTATTTTACTGCCGAAGAACCATTTATCCAATTTTGTTCTACTTTTTTAACTTGACCCTGTAGCTTTTCTAATTCCGATTTGTTTCCGTCATAAAATTCTTTATAAATTTTGCAAAATACCACACTAACTTTTCCTTCTGTTCCCTCTGTTTGATAACCTATAGCAGGTAAATTCCACTTTTTAACTGCTTCTTCTTTCACGATGATTTATATTCGCAACGACACCGGTAAACAATAAGCATTCGATGAAAGAATAACTTTTTCGTAACAATTAAGCCAGTATTTACAAGGTTGCAAACTTTTTACAGTTCACAAGAGCATTGTCAGCGCATGAAATAGCTTGCGTGATGCTCTCCGCTACCGCCGTATGAAACACGAAGAATAAGCGCATACAATTTCGTTTGTTTAAACTTTAAAGCATACGGCAATTGCCGCCGCAATCCAAGGTTTGCTGATTTGGCGACGGCAATGTTTTTGCCGTCGTAGATGGAAGCTAATTTTGAGGGCTGCAGCAATATGTTCTTCCAAACATGTACATTACACGTTTTGCATTGTCACACAGATGAGGATGGTTAGATTTCTGGACATATTCTTTTTAAAAGTTGGCAATTGGTACTGAATCGTAATTGGCCTTCAATATGTTGGATGATTGAAGTTCAATTATTTCCATTTGCATCTCATGTAGCACAGTATTGACATCCATTGAAAATGGAATGGCAAATAAATCGAATCTGTTTTTTTGATTTTTAAATCGCAAAATCGAGATTCAAAGTTAGTTTTAGTGGAAACGATAAGTAATATGTACTTATCAGGGTTATGTGCTTATCATATGTACTTACACATAATCAATGAGTGCTTTCGCTTGTGTCATTCCTCGACAGTGGGGTACATAATTTTGAGTAACGTCAGACCATAATTTTGAGATTTTGTAGCTTACATGGGAGTTACCGAGTAATGTCGAGACACATGTTAAAGGGCTTTTTGTTATAATATAAAATAAATTCATGTGTAGATAACAATGAAACTTTAGTTTATGCACTAAAAGTAAGATCGTTCGAGGGCCGCAAAAAGTTTGTCCGCGGGCCGCATTTGCCCCACGGGCCGCAGTTTTCCGACCCTTGTTGTAGGCTAATGTTGTAATGTTATTGACGTTTTTAGCGTTATTATGTTTTATTAGCAACGTTATTAACATTATTGAACAATTTGGCTCTTTTTTACCCAGTTTGGCCCTTTTTTCGACATTGTTTGGCTCTTTTTCTCAAAAGCTGTCTGACAACCCTGGCTTGAATCAAATAGGCTATAGTTATTAGTCTCTAAACCAGTGGTCTTCAACCTTTTTTACAAAATCGCCCCTTTGTTGAAAGTGCGGGTCCAAATCGCCCCCTCAAACGAGGCCTCGAAATTAACGGCGGCCGTGGCCGCCGAAGGGTTCAGAAACGGCCACCAAAAGTAAGCTCTGCTCGGCCGCAGGTAACTCGAGAAGGATACAAGTAACTATCGAGGGCTTTGTATGCGTATTGCGAAAGCAAAACTCGTTTTCTTCTTATTACCATCGGAGATTCGGCTCGTTAACGCGAAGCGCTGAAGCAGAAAACTTACGTCAATCATAGACGTTTTTGTTGCTGGCCGCCGGAATCGCTTGCCATTCGGCCATACTGGTTGCCGGGTGGAAAAGTTAAGTTCGAGGACTGCGAAACGATTGCCGTTGTACAAAAGTGCAGTTCCCTACTTTTTTGAAGTGCAGTACCCTACGACAAATAAACGTCCGACTTGCAAGCTACCGATTGTCGAACGAAATTACCACGTGCTTGATCAGAGCACACTCAAAATCGCGCATGCGCACACGCATTTGCATTGCAACAAACGACTCAAACCTGAGTTTCATGTTTGACCATAGTTTGACTTTTTTTTTACTCGTGCACAAGTCGAACAAACCAAAAAGTAGTTTAAGGATCCAGAACGATCTTGATCGATAATTGCACTCGGCCTTACCAATCGCCCCCCTAAACAGTAAAATCGCCCCCAATTTCAAAAATTGTACAAATCGCCCCCGCAATGGTCAAAATCGCCCCCCGGGGGGCGATATCGCCCCCGTTGAAAAACACTGCTCTAAACCCTTGACAGCCTGTTTCACCTAAACGGAGGATCATCAGAAGGTCCTGAAAAACATGCAAAAGCAATAAATCGGTAATACCTGAAAAGATATTAAATGCTAGGGTTAGGGATTATAACCCTAATTTAATCTGCAAAAAAACATCAGAATTACATAAGGCTACCTCCATCCGTTATTACAAAAGCCTCAATTAAAATGTTCAAACTGAAAAACAAACTGGTTGATTCCAACACCTGTGAACACAAAGAAGCAAAATGCAATTAGGATAAGATAACCTGTAGAAATCAAATAAAATTTATTTTATTTTGAAGTAATATATATTTGATTTTAAATTTGTTGCGATAACGACATTTACCCACCAGTTCAGAACGTTTATTTAGAAGGTGGTTACAATCGGCCTTTAGAATGGCCAGTTTTTCAGCAAGACAGAGGCCACAATTATTGCGACCACCTCCACTGTAAAGCCGAGCACAGCTATGGATGGATCATGTTATTTTACGATCAACATCAACACCCCTGTCCTTTAAGGTCCCAAACTGGATTTGAGGAATGACAAATTGTTTGTACCTTGTACTACACTTTCGCTGTAAATGAATTAACACTATACTGAATTGTAAAAAAAGAATTTTATCAATGTGTAATTGTGTATTATCAGCATTTTACATTATTTATGCCATTTTTTATTTTGTAGGTGTTAACCTTGTGTGTTGCGATGCATGTGTGACATTTTTGTGACAGTCCGCCCCGATAGCTCAGTTGATTAACGCGTGACTTCTGGAACGAAGAAGTTTCAAGATCAAGCGGCGCTGGTTTGACTCTCAGGGTGTGCGCTTCAGCAACGCACGTTAAGGACTGCTCTCCATTCAGCGTCATCTAATGGATGGAATAGTTCCCCGGCAACAAGACTTCAACAATCGGAAACTTCACTCTGCCAATCTCGGTGACTGGGCCTGTGTCAGTGATTTAAAGCCTCTACTAATATGCGAAACTGCCAGGATTAAGCTCTGCAAGAAGCTTTCCCAGTCCGAGGTTAAAGATTCAATCAAACTTTTTGTGAAAAGATACCGGACGCTTGAGCTCTCAAGTGACATACTGTGATCCCGCTGAGCACGTCACAATGGAAATTTCTGACTTCGGCCTGTCGCATCACAAGACTTTCTTTTTTGTTTTAGTCTTCTTGGACCAAAGCCAAGACTCTTGGTAGAGAGAGGCTCAGCGGTGATTGTGACAGTTTTTCTGATTATGTTAATTCGCTCACAAATGTGTTCTGTCTAATTCGCTCAAAGTGCGTCTGGCAACGCGTTATCTTGATGTGTGTTGTATTCAAATAAATAATTGAAACAAACACATTGTAATCTATACTTTTATGCAACACATGTAGTCATGTAGCCTACTGTATATAAAATCTCCATTCCTTTGGTCATTATAAACTAAATAAAAGCTTGTGTTTTGACTATTTTAGATGTTATGTTATGGCTTGTAATCTTAATTATACTATAGTACGGCCCTCGAGATAAAAAGTTTGCCCACCCCTGCAATAGATAGTAACTACTGTATAATATTACGTAGCCTCTACCTATTATTTTTTCAGTGTATATCATAGCATAGGTTATTTGAGCAATTGTGATTCTTATTTACATTGCGGAACCCATGTCTAAATCTGACCATAGTCAACCTCCTTACGAAAGTAGTTGGAATCGTAAGAAGAAACGGTTTCATGATCGTGAGGTTGTGCATGATTCTGATAGGAGCTTTGATAGACCATCATATGGAGCATCTCGTTATGAGTCTCGGCGAAATTATACCGGAAAAGAAGATGATGTTGATAAAAGTCAAGCAAATCTCAGTCAACTCAGTGCAAAACCACCAGTGATCTTGGCCAAGCCTGGAAAACAATTATTTAGTGGTGGAAGCAGTGGAACATCTGATATTGGAACTGGATCATGGCAAGAAGTTGCAAAAAGTCCTACAGCCGCTGTTGCACCAAAGATTTCTATGACATTTTCACGATCACCACAATCCAATTTTAATGACAAAAAGCACTCGTTTTCACGACCATCTTCTGAAACAAAATTCCGTGGTGGGGCTTCACCAAATCTTGCTAAACAAAGCATTAATCAGGTTGTTGTAGCCACATCTGCCAATTCTACAACAAATGCTTTATCAACTGCAAAGCTTAAAGATATTGCAGATGGAGCAAAAGTCCCTGTAAAAATGTTAGACTCATCACTTCATTGGGTTGAGAGTGGTATTGAATTGTTGCATGACCAAAATGACTTTATGGTTGTTGGTGTATTAGGCATGCAAGGTGTAGGAAAGTCAACGATTTTGTCTGTGATTGGAGGAAATCACCTTAGAGGTGATTCGTCAAAGTCACTTTTGTTTCGTCAACAATCTCAAGAAGTTAAAGAGCGTGCAAGTCACATGACATCTGGTATCGACTTAGCAATAACCAATGAAAGAATCATTTTACTTGATACTCAGCCAATCTTAAGTCCATCTTTGCTGGAGCACTCTATTCATCATGAGCGCAAGGCAGCTACTGATTATACTGGTTCCTCCAGCATAGAAGTGCAATCATTGCAAATGACATCATTTTTATTAACAGTTTGTCATGTCATAATAGTTGTTCAAGATTGGTTTACGGACGGCTACATATACAAGTTTTTGCAAGCTGCTGAAATGTTGAAACCAGTTACAACACCTCCTTCTCATGACAATACATCAACATCTGATCGTGATCCAAGTGACATCCAGCCTGTGATTGTATTTGTTCACAACAAAATTGACTGTGATTTATTTAATATAAGATTCATCACATCCATGAATGAAATTATGGAAAATATGATGAACTTTTCAAGTATTCATTGCAAGGGCTATTTTTCAATGGCCGAAACAAATCTTTACCCTGGTCTTGTTTCTCTTTGTCCTGTTGCACATGAAGTCAATGCTTTTTTGCTTCCCAACATAAATGATCATGAAAATGAAGAGGAAAAGCGAGATGTTACTAAAGTAACTTATGACTCTGCTGATCAACAATTTTTGTCTCTACCTGAATATGTTGGAAGGCCAAGCACAAGTTTGCTTGAGAGTACTTTTCGTAAAATGGTCTTGTCAATTCCACGACGCCAACTAACACACTTGCCACTGAGTGAAAAAAATTGGTTTCATTATGCAGCAAGAACATGGGAAACAATACGTAAATCTCAGCTTGTGTCAGAATATAACAGACTTTTATCAGGATGAACTGACCCTTTTGTGAACCTATCTTTATGACATCGGAGTTTCATAAAGTTGAAGTGAAGTTTCATTCAATGTTAAGCTGTTTAATGTGACACTGCTTTTTAAATTTTATGTATGGTATTTACTGAGTGTGCAAAATCACAGGATTTTTGTTATTGACGGTAATGGTATGTTGGATACATAAAATGCAAAAGTTGAAGTTGTGACTCCAGTGAACTTGCCAGTTTCTTCCTTGTCATAATTTGTGCATGCTTAGTTTTTACAGAAGTTCAGATATGTGACTTCCTCTACCTTAATACCCAATGTATTCTATCCAGTTGCAGTTTTGTTAGGTTTCACATTTTAACAGTGTAATTTGGTCATGGTAATACAGCAGTACTATTCCCTAAGTTACTATTTACAAAATGTATGGTAGAAAAAAATAGCAAGTTTCATCAATGGCAATATTTACAAAATTCTTTTTCAATTGTATTATTAGTATAGTGGCATCAGTCAATACCACCGTCAATTCTTTTTAGCTCGAACTTGAATGGGTAAATGGAAATAAATATTTCTAGAATTTGAAAGTTTGTGGACTTAGCATATTTTCAAATAGTAAAATTCGCTTAAGTTGTCATTTTGCATAGTTCGTCACTTTGAAAATCTTGAGCAAGGTGCTATCTTTTGTGTACAAGTCTATTCGCTGGCGAACTCGTCATTTTACATATTACTCATCACCAGTCTAAATACCCTTGACATAAACATATAGACGACTTCATGTCTGACTATGTCAACAAGAAAAAGTTTATAAGAGCGCATCAATACTCCATAGTTCAGCAAAACTGTATGTGCCACTCTCATTTATGTAATACACACAACTTTTTTGTTAAACTGAATAAGTATCAGCGATATTTTTCTTGTCAATCATGATGACATGGTATTTTTGGGAAAGATACATTTATTATTATACTTTGTTTTACTTTTTTCTTTGATACTCTGACACTATATATGTAATTACTTCTATGGTAAATGATACTGGTGGAACATGCTGATTTGTTATTACAAGAAGATGTCACGATGACAAATGGTAAGATCTCATAAATGTATATATATTAAGCTACTTGTAAGGAAAGCAAATTATTTTTTTAATCAGCAGTGTTTTTATATTGAATTATATTGCTAGCTACCTTGTAAAGGTACTTTAAAAAAAATTCCCAGATTTTTTACCATAAAATGATGTTCATCACACAAGGTACACATAGTTTTGCTTTTAGCTGTTATTGCAATGTTTAGGAATATGTATTGTGATTTTGTTTGAGTATATCAACTAGTTGTGATAAAGCTGCTACCTCTATACAATGCTTTAAATTACTACTGTGTTGGTTCTACATTCTTTTTATCATCATCATCCTTTCAGGCGTAACTAACTAGACATCATTAACATATTTCTTTCAAGCAGCCCTGTCCCTCATCAAATTTTGCACTTTGTGTTTCTCTACTCCAGTGTCCTGTTCCAATAGGTGGAGAAAATTTCACTTTTATGTGAATGAAATTGGCATGGTTCTTGTACCTTTAGAATTTCCATGTGGATGAGGGAATACTTCTTCGATTAGCTTTTGATGTAATGAAGCTTTGTAATGTACATGAGAAAGAAAATTTTTTCTATTAAAAATGTCTAATATATAATATCATACTGGTATCAAGAATGTCCAAGTGTCCTCTGTCCTGTTAAAATAGAAAGCTGTACACGTGTACGGCCCTCGTGGGCTATACCGACTCATCGAACTTACTCACTTTCAACAATAAACTGTCGCTACCATACTTGATTGTAACATTTAATGACATTAACTTTGAAATGCAGTGTACTCGTTCGATGGATTGCTGGTCTTCAGCTTGCTTGTGATCTGTACTTGTGCCTATCTTAAGAGAATTCCCCGTATGAAGCAGTGGATGTTTTCAGAAAAAAAAGGCTGTTTAGGAATATTTTACAAAGGTAAAACATCAAATTGAAATTAGACACAATACTGTTCACGTCCTTCTATTGTTTTTTGTGGGACCAAGAGAAATGCCCATAAGTTTCTTAACAATTTGTTTTTAGAAATCAAAGTTTAGAACTTGACAAAGTATGTGCTTCCGTATCGAAATCATAAAAATATGACAGTATGAATAAATTTAGTTTTATTACTTACGATTGTTTTTATCGTTCTGAATACTTTCAATTCTTCCAACGCTCATTGTATTTGAATTTGTGACAGTAAATATTAAGTGAGTTCTTAAACTGACACCAAAACTGGTTCTTTGTGCATTTGCAGTTTGTATTATTTCTTTTGGATATGAACAGCTTTTTCTGTTCCGAATAAATAACAATATTGAGAAATTTCATATTGTTTAACAACTACAGTGTACATCAGTCATCGTATGCAATCAAATTAACCAATTCATTTTAAGTGTGTTTTTTTCAGCTGCTGTGATTGGAACCAGACTTCACATTCCTGTGGCATTGACGTGCGTTGCAACAGCACTGTATTTAATTCTGTTGAAGTAAAGCTCATATTGCGGGGTTTCGGATGGAATTTCATTTTCTTGCGGTGTGTCTCATCCCTATTTTCTTAGTTATCTTCCCGACTTTACTTGCTGATCGTGACAACGGTTACGTGATGTACTGCCCATGCATGGGAAGATTTGGCAATCAAGTTGACCATCTTCTTGGTTCTCTTGCGTTTGCAAAGAAACTGAACCGAACTCTGATTGTTCCGCCTTGGATTAATCACGACTATGCAGCTGGATATGAAAATTCGTTTGTTCCTTACGACCAATGGTTTAGTGTGGATGCTTTAAAGCGGTTCCATAAAGTTGTTTTAATGGAAGATTTTATGAAAAACCTTGCTACTGAACTGTGGACTTCTCCATACAGAAAAATTTATTGTTACAAAATATCAATTGAGAGGAGTAATAACAAAAAATCATGTCCAGCAAAAGAAGGAAATCCCTTTGGGCCGTTTTGGAACAATTTCAACATAGATTTTGCATTGTCCGAAGTATTTCCTTCTTACTTGAGTTTTTATTCTAGTAAAAAGGAATGGGACAAAGCTTACCCTATACAACAAAATCTTGTCCTTGCATTCATGGGTGCTCCTGCTGCTTATCCTGTGGATGACGAGAATAGAAAACTTCAGATGTATTTGGAGTGGTCTGATAGCATTCGTTCGTTCACTTCTGATTTCATCCGCGCAAATCTGAAGCGGCCGTTTATTGGGATACATATTCGCATTGGAGAAGATTGGAAAAGAGCATGTGAATACGTCAAAGAAAGTGTCAATTATCCTTTTATGTCTTCCCCACAGTGCGTTGGACAAGGAGAAGGCAAAGCTAAACAGTTTACCAAAGAGATGTGTTACCCTCACAAAGAGACACTGATCAAGCAAAGTGTGAATATGGTAAAACAGCATGGTGCCAAATCTTTCTTTATAGCAACAGACAGTGAGTCATATACGCAAGATTTTAAGGATGCATTTTTTAAGGCGTCCATTGATATCGATTTGGTTCAATTAGGTTATGATTCTGTGATCAAAGACATCGCAATACTCATTGAAGCAGATGATTTTTTAGGAAGCTGTGCCTCATCTGTCACAGCTTTTGTTGTTCGAAAAAGAAAACTTATGGGAAAGCCTTTTGATTTTTTTGGTATAGTTACTGATGTCGTAAAATCTGAATTGTGATTGGTGTTGTCATATTTTGCGTTTGCGATATATTGCGTAATTCTGTCAGTGAAGTTGTAACCAAGGGGTGTATCTGATGGGAATCCCTTCCGCTTAGCCTGGTGACCAAAGTGTAGAAGCGTGGCTTGTTGCGAAAAGGTTTTTCATACCGTTATGAAAAATTTTCGTGCAATATTCAAGTTCTGTACCACAAATCAACTCTTACCTGAAAGTGTATTTTGTTTAAAAAAACACGGAATTTTTATAGAAATGTGGCCAGTATATATCGTCTGAGGCCAATTTTGCATATGAAATGTCGTCATGTCTTGAACAAATCTTTTACTTTAAGAAGTTCATCTGCCACTCCCTGTAATTGTACCAATGCAAATATTGGTGTGTTCTGTGAAAATCCAGTTCAGGGCTTTCCAAACAAGAGGTCCGTACCATGACTTAATCTCAGCCAAGACTCGTGACATTTGACGATTTCCCATCTGGAACGTCTGGTTTTAAATCATGAAACTTTGCTGAGGTGGCTCGAGAACTAGTATGTTTAAAGTTCATCATTGGGTTATAATCCCGTAAGTCAGGGGTCACCAACCTTTTTTGCATGCGGGCCACTTTGGCACTAAGGAGAGCTGTGGCGGGCCGCACAAACAAAATTTTAGGGAGGTTGACTCTTATGCTGGAAAAGAATGCATTTCGTACTCAGTATCCAGCGTTACATGTTGTTAATATTTATCTTAGAATACCGCAACAACAAAATTAGTCGAACAACGCTACTGCCAGGCCAAGCTCCTTTAATAACACTTTAGTCTCCTTTAACAATGTCTAATAAACGAGGCCACTTGTTTTGCGCACTTATAGCGAGGCGAGCGGTTTCATCAGCAAGAGTGGTGTTGTCACTTCGCTTCACAAAAGATATCTTGCAATTAACAGTTTCAGTAAACATGGAAATGCTTGACACATCGCAATACAGGCAACAATAGTGACCTGCAAACATATCAGCGAAAAATAGGCTCCAATGACAGGGAGAAAGAAACCAGGCACCATGAAACAAACGCTTGTGGAAATCACTGAAAAAACGTTTCTATCGTAACTCATGAACAGTATTCCCTCTAAAAAAGCAATGAGTTGGTTTTTCATCCTTTCTGTGAGAGTCTATAAAACCGTCTTTCTTTGACTGTCACTTGCGGTACTTATTATTTATTTTTTATTTATTTGGATTTTGTTTCAGACACAAGTAGAATTGGTCCATAGGATACAAACACACAAAGAAAACGAAATACAACACCACACAGAAATCGAGTAGGCCTAGCAGCTATCGGTACTACACAAATATTAAGCACAAGTTTCAGGCTGGAGAGCACGATCACGATGCTGGAAGAAAGCAGATTGATGATAACACTCGGAATTCATCAAATGCTGAATCCACGTATTCGATGTGTTAAAGCAGCGATCAGTAAATTTATATATACTTTTACGAAGGAGAGCATGAAACGTCGTAATTTTGTTAGTTACCATCACAGAGCTTATACTTATACGTCTCGGAAGATGAAATGTAATTCTATAGCTGTTATTATACGCTACACGTAGACGATTGATACTGTACGAAAAATATTTACACCACAGCTGAGATCCATACATTGGCATACAGTAGGATCGAAAGAATTGGCAAGAATTGTTGATCAGGCTAACAACAATTTTCAGTACAGTACTAAGCTAAATATTTTCATAATACAACCAGAAAAAGCCTTTAACTTTATATATAATATTTTTCCAATTTATTATAAGTTGAGTTAGCACACCGACCTATTTTGCCAACAAAAAACTTGCATAAAGGAACACTGCTCGGTGCTCGTGAAACACAATAACGGTGAAACACACACTAAGTGTTTTCATGACATTTACAAACTTAAAATAAGCAACCCTATGCTCAGACATTTTCGAAATTCGAAAACATACGTTTTAATCAACCACTGGGACAGTGTGGCTGAACATCGCATTAGAATAACTTTAAATGACCTCTACCTAGAATTACAATATGATTGGTCCA
This sequence comes from Aplidium turbinatum, assembly GCF_918807975.1. NCBI lineage: Eukaryota > Metazoa > Chordata > Ascidiacea > Aplousobranchia > Polyclinidae > Aplidium > Aplidium turbinatum. The sequence continues at coordinate 17,638,706 of NC_137484.1, read as the reverse complement.
TCGGTGGAATCGCATGCAAAGCGGAAATATTTTTTGCCTTCGTGCTCTTTAACTCAAGAAAAGTATTTTTGCTTATACTTGTACGCTGATACCTTCCGCGGGCCGCACGCGGTTGCAGGGCCGGTTGCGGTTGCATGCAGTTGGTGACCCCTGCCGTAAGTGAAGTTCTAGAGGTCATAAACATGATTTCACGATGAAATACAGCGGACCCACCTGAGATAATAATAAGTTTGCTCTTGATGGTAGTATTCCTAGTTCCCACAATTGTTCAACTGAAAGATTTATTGTTTGTAAATGGTGCTATGAACTATACATAACTCGATATGCTGTGTACACATTCTTTTTTTGTCCGCAATGGCAGCCACTAACAAAATTGTGATAGTGCAATACAGTAACATCACTCATTCTGATGAGAATTTTAACAAGTGAAAAGAAAAGCATGCATTCAGTTCCATTCGGCATATCAATAGGCACAGCGGTGTGTTCACTATAGACGTCCCTTCGGAACCCTTACGGCCAAGCAGTGGATAATGGAAAGTACAGCAGGCCTACAATGTTTACATTATATGCGTTTTTTTGAAAAGCAGCCTGAATCACCCTTTCTGCATGATTTCAATAAGGGTTTCCAGCATCTTGTCAAATCCAGGGCTTCCCAAACGGGATTGCAAATCGTAATTTTAGAATCGCCAAACAAATTAAAAATAGTCCGACAGTGGGTAGTTTACACTGGAAATAGCCCACCAAGGGCAGAAAGCATAGGAAATTACTTTCCAAAATGAAGTCGCACAGTAAAAAAAAAACTAAGAAGCCCTAATCTAGGCATAAGTAACAATGTTATGCAATAAAGTTATCTAGCCTTTGACATTTTGAAATAATTTAACAGGTCATGATTTGAAAGAGCTTCGCAAACGGAACAGCTACTCATGCATTTATCAAAAATACATGGTTTGAAATCTGCTTTAAAAAATTTCACTGCATTATCAGATGTTGATAAACCAAGTTTAGAGCAGTATGATAGTACATCGTCAACGTTCAGGATGTATAACCACCTGCACAGATCATAGGCAGAAAAAGTAATGAACTTAGAATGATGTGAATGACACAGTATTTCTACACATCTTTCTCTGACTTTGTCAATTATACTGCTTAATGCGTAGAGAGGAAGAAGCCACTTTTGCTTCGTTAACGTGTCTGATAACATATTAAAGCGAATGGAGTTATTGTTTGAGTGCGCCAAACACATCTTAATAGCCGTTGAAACAGGTACAGTTTCTCTAAACCATTTCGGATAGGTGCGCAACACGTTAGATAAAACTTCCCATGAGTTTATATGAAGCAATAGGCATGCTGCAACAGTAGATAAACAGTCTTTGATCTGATTCTTTTCAAGTGTGTTTATGATTGGACTGTACAACTGCAATAATGATGCCATGCATTCTTTCGTGTGAGTTACATTGATGTGACTGTCTATATTTAATCCAGGATTAAGCTTTATTTTGTGTGCAGCATACAAGTAAAACTTTACGCATTGCTCCAATATTTTGATCAGCGAAAGTCTATCGAACACTTCCAGCTGTTGAATCACAGCATCTTGCCGCACACTTCTCAACCTGAAATGAAAGCAATCGTGGATAAAGCTTGCACTTGCAGTCAACAAAAAGCTAGATGTTTTTACAAAGTGCTTTGTGTAACAAGAAACCAAAATCCTACAGTCCTTTATGTTACATATATATATAGAAAATTTAACAAGTTCTAAAAACTTAGGTACCGTACCACCGTAAACAGTGATTAGCAATAAAGTGATTGGATTGAGTACGATTATTCAAATGATAACAAAGCGGAGAAAATTCAAGCATGTCTTGTTCAAGTGTTTATGGTAAAGCAAAATTACTTTTCTTGCAGTAGTGCATAGAGAAAACAAACCTGTCAAAAATAAAATCATAAACTGTGGAGAATGGCACATCCTTTCTTTTCAATACATGAGTCAACAAATATTCAAGTGTATTTATAAGCACATGGCTTGGTCGCAATCGATTGGTATCACAAACGTTTTCTCCTGCTGCTGATCGCCGAAACTCTTTTATGCAAGTTTTTAAATCTACCTTGAACATAAAATATTAATAAAAATGTTATTGGTGTATCATAAGTATAGAGTCTCGGACTGTAAATCATAGGCTATGCAATTCACATCTACATATAGATTGCACCAATAAATTTGACATTAAACATATAAAAATGCCCAATTGCATACCACATGTAATGGATACCTACCGATCACGTAAACACTGAACAGGAGTCATTGTCAATTTGAATTAATATTGAAACTTAATTGCATCGGATAGGGATATATCTAATCATCCACAGATAGTGGAACTTCAATGTGATAACTAGTGATGCACCGGAGGCAAGGTTCCAGCCAGAGAATTGCAACTCCGGCCTTTGGTAATATCAACTTCATATACGTAATCAACGTTCCAACGGAGTTGTTACCACTACTGTTGTATACCACTTTCACCAAGCGCTCCAAAAGGTGCCTTATGGTAATGTTTATGGTCCCTTAAAAGGATCTATTCAAGAATAAACTTTTGGGTAAATTTCAAATTTGGAAATGTTTTCTATCCACCCGATATAATATAGTTTTTACAATAATGAATATTAAAGATTTTTGATTAACATCCTTCATAGGCTACCATTATCAATGTTACATTCCCCGTAGCACCCTACGTTACATAATTATATGCAACAAAGATTTCAGGGAAGTACACGACTTTGGGAGAGTAGAATGAATATTTGTGTAAAAAAATGAACAAGTGACCCTTTATAGCTCAATGTTGCAAATTTACAGCCTATTCTTGCATAACTGCAGTACCATAATGATACAAAAAAGATTTATTCAAGGTTATGAACTTGACCACAGGCATTACACATACACCCCTGGGAGGTCGTTCCATCACTAGTGATAACAGCTTTGAGCTTACCGTAGCAAATCACAATCACAGCAATATGTAAGAAAAAAAAACATTGCCGCAATTCATTATAATAATAGCCTATCCTAATTAATTATTAGATGTGATACTTGTATAAAAAATTGCGATTAAAAGTACATTTTCTTTTCAGATATCATTAGGTAAAGTGTTCCACTTGTTTATTAAAAAAGTGGTCCTATGGTCAGTTACTGAACGTCGAGGTATCAGAAGATAAGGTTGCCGTTACACTAGGCCTTTAACCTAAATGTAGGGTGGCCAGTTTCTTCAGAAATTACACCTGATACCATCAAATATCCATTGTCGAGCCTTATCAGGGTTACCAGTTCCAAAAGGACTAGTTTTGCGGATTAGGTTTATGGTAAAGGTTAAGATTATGGTCCGACAACCCTTGAAAATGTCAACAATTTTCAGGAGTTACCACTTCTGCAGTTTTTGCCCATAAAACTGGGCTAGTGTTGCTTTCCAGGTGCGGGAAAATATTAGAGGCAATCCAAGTTTGCATTATTGGAAAGCCAACGCCTTATCCACTGTGCCATTCCACCAAATTTAAATGCACAATTGCACATCATCTAAAAATTTACAAACTACCAAAATTCAAAACAATAAATGCATACCTGGTGCAAGCTACATGCTTTCGTGTGGCCAACACCTTGATCTAACAAAGTACATTGCTCTAATACGTGTAACAGGTCATGTTTTTTTCGAAACAGAAACTCTTCTTTCGGGCACATTGTTAAGCATTTCCCAACTGTTTCCATTTGGATAAGATGCAGCTTATTCAGTCAGTGTTCCGTTATTCAAACTTATTTTTTTCCACTGTTGTTGACAACAGCCTGCTGTACCTGACAAGCTGTTGAGTGTTGACCCTAGTAGTCATAGACTCCTTTTATAAGGACTGGAAAGTTACTATCTCGGGGCTTGTAACTTGAGTCTGAAGGATTAACTTGAGTACTGGGCTAAAATGACTTTTAGAAAAGCTAGAGACACAATCTTGGAATCCATATTATGGTTTCTGAGGATGGCGAGTTCAATGGTGTTACTTTCAACACCATCTGAGGTCATTTTCAAAGTCAAAAATTATATTTTAAGGTCAAATTACTGAATTTTTGTCATTTTTTTTTGTCTAACTTGTAAAGCAATACATTTTTAAAGAAGTCTGTGACGAAACATGGTATTGTTTGCATGAACATCATATGTATCTTTCAACACGGAATGGCCCGTTTCGATGAGTGTGATCCCTATTTAGTAATTTTTTCAATTTTTTTTTTTTAATTATTGGGTACCGTAGCCTAATTATCATTGCCGTTTTAGGGTTAGGGGTTAGAGATTAGGAACTCACCGAATCGGACTCCACCGAATAGTAGCAGACCCCTTTCAACACTATGATTACTATCTAAAGGAGTGTATGATTACAATTGTTATTTATTTGCGTCAGACAAAGTTGTCCATATCCAAAACAAAAACAACGAAATAATACACAAACTACAAATGCATAAAGGTCACAGAGAGCCACTTTGGATGCCGTCGGTTTAAAAGCTCACTAGCCTAAATGGGTTATCTACTGTTACAAATTTACATACAATGAGCGTTGGAAAAATTGAAAGTATTCAGAACGATAAAAACAATCAGATGACATTAGGTCTGATATAAAGCGATTTGAGGAGTGATTGCAACGGTTGATAAACGAAAACATGTTTTTCCTCAATAAAGCATCAAACGTTGTTATATTATTCATTACTTGATATTCACAGGCACTGACATAACGAGGGAAATTGTGCAATATTCTAAAAGAATCATTGTAAGCAACACGTAATCGTTTTATACTGGAAGATCTAAACTTGTTCCACAACTGGGATGCGTAAAAGGACATACAATAAGAGCGAAAAACAATGTTTTTTACAGCGGGTGAGCATTTAGCGAAATGACATTTTGCACTGTTTGCAGCACAGTACTGAGAGCGTACCTGCCTTGAAATATCATTTTCATCTGAGAGAGAACTCTCAATAAATACACCCCGGTATTTTACAGAGTCTGTGAACACAATTTCAGATTTCCCTAGATGTAGCAGAGGAGCACGTGAAAGATAAAAGTTTTTTGGCAAAAATAACATACCAAATGACTTTTTAGAATTGAAAATAATTTCATGTTCAACAGCATACTTGTGGCAAACATCTAATAAATTTTGTAAGCCACACAAACTAGGCGAGATGCAGCAAATGTCATCAGCAATATGATACACAAAAAAGAAGTGACAATACATAACCAAATGATTAACATAATAGACAACGTCTATCACTATTTGGAAAGCTTTTCTTGCCTCCTGAGGCCTCCCAAAAACTTTTCTTTGTCACTTACATTGAGGACATAAGCTTTCAATATAATGTTAGCTAAAGTAGTACAAGCAGCATGATTACTAGCTAAAGGTGCATCTACAAAAGATAACAGCTCAGCAAAATGAAATCGGCAACGCATTTCGGTCTTGCCATGCAAATTACAGTCAAGGTCTTTATCCGCCAGAAGTAATTTGGCAGCACCCATATTATTATGTGTTGACGCAGTGAAGGCTATAGCAGTTTGCTGAGTTAGCCTTAGCTTACGACCGATACGACCTTCTTGCCATGCACAATTGCACAGGTAGATATAATTTGACAGGTCTGCTCCAACCTAATGAAACTTGTGCAGTCTGCTATCCAAGGCTGTCTGGATTCGTCGCGCAGATGGATAGCTGAGAAACGGTCTTTCACATCCATCATCTTGAACCACTCACTTATTTTCTGGGTGAGAATGATGGTGCCTTCACTGATGCCCAGTGAATCCTTGAAGGTCTTTAAGGCAGCGACAGTTTTGTCATTGAAAACTTAACATACCAATGGTACGCTCTGGCGTTGAAGGGGCTTGGAGAAAACAGCGGTGTGTGTCAGCTTCGTTAAGCGAATAGGAGTAGTCGGATCAATCTTAATATCACTCCAGTAAGCTTTGTGCTACAAAGTTTACGACGAATGAAAGTGTCTGGCCACCAACAGTAATCCAGTTGTTGCAAACGTTTTTGAAAATGTCCACGTAATCGCACACTAAGAACATACATTGCTCTTGAACTGACAATATTTGACAACTTCCTGGTCCTCTAAGTTTTGAATATGCACTCATTATGCAGTGTTATACACTGCGGTTGGTACTGCAATTGTCAAATATCAAAGAAATTATAGTACCGCCAACACCAACTAGGCCTACAGCTAAGGCAGCTTCGATAAGGAGTTCCTTCAGCTGATTGGCAGATAATTTTTTTGCAGGATAAAACGCGTAGAATATAGCGTGGACCACTGAAATGCCAACACTGAAAGTCTGAAACCTCAACTATTATAGCATGTGAAGCAAGCATTTCATCCTCATCACCCACTGGTGCATTTTCAGCAAATCCTAGAACATGCCCTCCAGAAAATCGCAATGTCTTGATCAGCTTTACCTCATCAAACATTACATTGACCAATCGCTGCTGTGGCTTAAGCTGGTCAAATAAGGTTTTGAGGTTGGAGTGCTGCACAGGGCACACTGCTAGCAAGCATTTGTTTTACCCGCTTTGTTGATGGTAGAATGATTAAGCCGGATCGATGAATCATTTTGCAAGCACTAGGTGATATGTTGTGAAGCTGAATTGCGAAAATCATAGTGTCGGTATCAAATCGGCGATCAGCAGGAAGCTGCAACATAAACGCAACTGCGACAGAAAGAAGGTGAAAGAAGCAAAATTGTATGCCTCAGTCATCTCAGAGCTGGCTAATTGAACTCTGAAGAATTTCATTGCTTGTGTGCTAATAGGTGTTTACCTAGTAGTCCATTATGGATCTAATCTGCGACCATTTTGAGAGAATACTGTTCTCTTCTGCAGAGAAAAAAGTCGTTTAGGCACCTTAATGCCATCTTTTACAACTTTATTCAAAAATAGGAATTCAAAGAGTGAGCTAACTTGTTGAAAATGAAAGAACTGCTAGACCGTTTGTCCAGTAGCATGGTTTTTGATAGGTACAGGCTTTGGTGGTCTTTTGTGGCATTAAAGCTAGCAAAATAAGAGCTGATTTGAGCACAAAAGTGGTCAAAATCTTGGATCTTGTCTGCAGCCTCTTCAGTTACCTTCACCTTTTCAGCTCTAGCTTCTGCCGTACACGGTGGTGTTGGGCAGAAGCCACCTGCTTCAAAGCTGATTTTGGTACTCCAGGAAATATTGAAGGCGGTTCTTTGGGTCGTTTGCCGCCCCTAACTGACACCCATTCAGAGTTGAAATGTGTCTCACCAACAATCGAACATAATTATATCTCATTCAATCGTTCAAACTTTCTTTCACATTTGGCATTGCCAATATCCATCTCTACCTCTCCTCAGGATCTTTAGGGAAGGATGTGACCTTTACATAGGGCGTCCCTTCATAGTTGCCGTCCCTGCCATCCCAAAAGCAACTGCAACGACGTGGCATATTGTTACCAAAGTGAAAAACAACACAAAGACCATACGAAACCAGCTATACAGCTTATGAAAGATAAACAAACAAAATGTACAATGTGCATTAGTACACGATGATAGATATCAACCAATAGATGCAATAGGTGTACAATATCATGTTTTGTCATAGGCTTCTTTCAAATGGTTTTGCTTTACGAGTTAGACGCAAAAATAGGAAAAATGACTAAAATTCAGTAATTTGACCTTCAAATATAATATTTTAACTGTGAAAATGACCTCAGATGGTATTGAAAGTAACACCATTGAACTTGCCATCCTCAAAAACCCTAATATGGATTCTAAGATTGTGCTTCTAGCTTCTCTAGAATTCATTTTTGCCCAGAATTCAAGTTAATCCTTCAGACTCAAGTTACAAACCCCGAGCATTACATGTCATGGAATGGAAGCAAGACGAACTATAACCCAAACCTAACCCTATGTAATCCGTCTGGAATGGATGGAAGCTACTAATGCTACCACAGCAAATTTGGAAAAAGCACAAGATTTAAGAAAAAAAAGCACATGATTTGTATACAAAAACACAAGATTGCAAAATTGAACATTTGCGACCCATTTTGTGCCAATTTGAAGAATGCTTACTAAATCACTGTCTCAAGATTTCAATTTGTGGTCATTAATTTAATATCATAAAACGCACAAAAAGCTACATATCGATCAGTTTTGTCTTCTTGTATCAAACTTTTAAAATCAGGATCATTCAACCATTGACGATTAAAAGGCTGTTTATACCACTTTTTTGTTTTAGGACTTGGTGAATGATTGTCATTATTTGATGCTGAATGCTGATGTAGCCTACTCTTTGCTCTTGTTATCTAGCAACACAACCTCTGAGTCTGGCGACGAGCACATATCATACTCTATTCAGATCAAATTTTTAGCTCATCTTGTCAGGCTTGATAACTAAATGTGTAAAATTGGTCAATACGCCTAAGTACGGTACTAGAAACCTAGTTAATACAACATGCTTGTGCCAGTCCTTAATTCTCTACCAAACTCAAACCATGGTAGCAAAGGTTAATTTGACTTTGATTAAAAAACACAAGATTTAGTCAAAAATCGATCGGAAAGCACAAGATCAAAAGCAAAAACACAAGATCTTGTGCTAAAACACAAGCCATGGCACCACTGGACTGGAAGCTACCTATGACTCAGTGCTTCCACATTTACGAAGCTAGATTACCACTTGTATTACCACATTTGTCCTCAGATTACCACATTTTTTACTGTGATTTTCCTCCCGATGTTAATCGTATTTTGACTTACTTTTACATTAACAAAGTGGCTATTTTTACCCACTTGATGCCATGGTTACAATCAGATGTTGCCAGAGTTAGCATTATAGTTAAGAAGGGTTAAGGTAAGGGTTAGACTTAGGAATAAGGTTAGGGTTTTGATCTTTACCCAGAACTAAAAAAAAAATCCAAAATGCAAGTTTTTGTTTTTAACAGCTTTGAAGTTTTCTCAAATTAGGACGGAATTCCTTATCTGGCAACGCTATTATTTGGCTATATTTACACTATATAGTGTAAAATACGGTCTAAAACAACTACTCAGTTTATTAATAGTACCGGTACCGGTTGTTAACAGTTATTAAAATATCCAAACCAAGTAAGCAAAGTACTGTACTTGATACCGCAGCTAGAATCTAAAGGACATCTTGACTATGGATGAGTCATTCCATCCTTAATTTAGGTGCTTGTACACCCACGGTTTCATAATTTTATGATATATTGTTTTCAGATAGAGCTCATCGAGACAACTCTTTAAAAAAAAAATTAGCATTTTATGACCTTCGGTTCTCGAGATAATTATGAAGGATTGCAATTTGGCCACACAAGGCACAAATCTGGTTACGCATGAGTGATTTTTAAGTATATTTCTTATAATATAGATGGTAGAAAAGTGGGGAAAATTGCTATTTGTTGGTTTTCAGGGATAATGAATTCAATAAAAAAGGTTCCAAATGGCTCAGAGCTGTAGTTTGTCTCTACAGTTATTTTTTACTCCTTCACTTCAACCGGTCGAAATCTGCATGCAGCCACGATGAAAATTTTTGGTTCACATCTCAAAATGAAGATGAAGAGTGCTTCTAACAAGAATGAGAAAATTTTTTCGGTGTATATTGATAAAACTTAAATAATGTATATACCAATCTTTTATAGCCATGTTCAGAATTTCTCAAATGCAACCCTACTACTCTGCCAGTGTTAACCTAGCGCAACACTCATAGGCGCCGACTTTTCAAAAAACCTTGGGGGGCGAGAAAGGTGATGACGTCATAACCATATCGCTATTTTTGCTCAATTAAAATAGTCTTTGATTAAGCTTAGTGTCTTGTTTATATTGACACCTAGGTCGCAAACCGAATTTATTAGAACAGCTGCTTGAAACGATTAGTTTTACGCATGCAAAACGCCTAGTCGTAAAAATTTTCATATTGTTAGCTCATAATTGGAACAGTTGGAAAACAAGCCGATTCATTTCCTTTTCGTGCGAGTGAATAACAACGATCAAGACAGTGAAGTTATCGAAATAAAACGCAAAAAATCATGATCTCAAGCAGAGTGAAAACCCGCTATCAGTGTTATTAACCTCGTTTTGCTAATTACTTACCTTCAAAGCGTTAACAACGGCGAAGTGTTTTCTCTTCTGTTTGTTATCGAAAGTCTTTATAGTCTTTTATTGAATGCAGTAGGCTATATACTCGAGTATAGGTCGAGATGTTCACAAGTGATTTTCACCTCAAAAAGACAAGTTCAACTAACACAGGACAAGCTGTTGTCTCCAGCTCGGCAGTTTTCAAAATGAACGCACTTAAAATCATTGTCGACGTAGATTACGGAGTGTGAAATCGCGTCGGCCTCAGTAAAAGTTTTGAATTCGTTTATTTGCAGTGATTCAAACTTAATTTTCAAATTTAAAGATTTCTTGTCAATTCTAAACTTTATACATTTGTTGAGCAATACGCAAAGCTCACGAGACAAAACAGCAGAAAAAGCTGTTTTAAGAGATCATATTTTAATTTTTGCGTGAAGGTTGTAATCGTTCTTATTACGTAACATTCCATGATCGTTAAAGTCGATGACAAACCTTAGCGGCCGCATAAAAACAATGATGTCAGGTTGGCTAGGTGATAATAGCGGTAAGAGACGTCGTTAATGCAGGCAATATCTGACCAAGACCATTAAACACCTTTTCTTTTATCGGTTTTCGATTTAATTCTCACGCATTGCGAAGAAAACAATGCGTTCTGTTGAATCGTAATTGTCTCACAGCGGGAAGACCTCGTTGAAAATAGCGCGTCTAATTTAGCTGGTTAACTTAATATTGCAATGAATAGTTACGTGACTATTCCAGCAGCGTAAGTTACTCTACGATCTACTTTGAAATTTCCATACCGTATGAGAAAGCCATGCGATCAGCTGCTGTTTTGCGGGCAAGAGCAAAGTAGGCTGTTTTTTGCTTTCGGCATTCTTTAAGTCCGTTTAAATTATCTAAATCTCTTTCGCGAAGTGTTTTATCTTCGAAACACCACTTGTAATAACCATTTTTGTTGCCCCTCAACCATAAATTTACGGGGGGCACCGCCCCCCGGAAGTCGGCGCGTATAGCAACACTCTTCATGTACTGTTTTAAGCATTATGTTTTGTTTTGAAACAAACTGCTGCTGAATTCTGTTATGTAAAAAATTGCGAGCCAAACAAAGATATGGACACTGATTAGTTTTGATTTCAGTTACAAGCAATACAACTGCACAAGGTGATTTCAAAAGCAGAAAATTAGGCTAGCAACAAGGCGTTTTCACATGGTTAATAAAGTATTTTTTTTCACTCAAAGTGTATTACAGAAAAATCAACTGCAAAGGTTGCCAATCTGTTAAATTCTGTTTTGCTCTCCTGAAATGACATACAGTTCTTTTTCCTTTTTTTGAGAAAGCCTTGTGTGTAGTGTGACCCTGCTCGATCTAATATGTTTTAATAAAATGTTTGTGAAACCATAAAATAACATCAGTTTTTGTTCAACATTATAATAAGCATTAGGAAATGAAAGAATGTTAGTTTATTGGTGATGTCATTGGGATTTTTTTAATTCACTGTTGGTGCTTTATAATTATGTAGTGTACTATATGGACACCTTACTGCAGCATTTTAAATTTGCATTGGTGCACTAGGCCTATATTCTTTGTATTTACAAAATACTGGTATTGAATTCCTGTGTTCTTTTGATGACTTCACATGCACTATAGTAACATAATTATAATGTTCATCTAAATGCAACATAAAAATTGTATTATTGTACTTGCTGTAATTTTGGAACATTAAGACTGCTATGTTTTATCCAATGTATCGAAAAAATGCCAAGGTGCAAAGTAGGTGCTTTGCACCTGCTCTTGCCGGCATTTTGGATAGTAACAGTACTCTAGTGTGTGTTTATCCTTTGATCAGTTTGACAAAGAACTCTTTGAAACCAATCCATGCTTTCTGTTATACAGCCTTTGTCAGACATTAGTTTGTAATCATGAGAATTAAGTTGTAATTGTATATACATTTATTGTGGCATAATGATCAAGGAATTATTCAATGATGCACAGCAGAACTGAATGAATGGCTAAGTTGAAACAGCTGAAGAATGTGGACAATGGTTGAACACGGATTTTCCACATGGCCATAAATGATAAAAGATTGATACATTATTTACATTTTATAAATATACACTAAACAAATTTTCTTACTCCTGTTAGAACCACTCTTCATCTTCATTTTGAGATGTGAACCGAAAATTTTCATCGTGGCTGCGTGCAGATTTCTACCGGTTGAAGTGAAGGAGTAAAAAATAACTGTAGAGACAAACTACTGCTCTGAGCCATTTGGAACCTTTTTAATTGAATTCAGCATCCCTGAAAACCCCCAAATAGCAATTTTCCCCACTCTTCTAACATCCATATAAGACAGGGGTGGGGAACCTTTTTAGTATTGCGGGCCACATAAAATGAGAAATAACACAAGCGGGCCACTAAAAATTTCCAAATTTTGTCCAATTTTTCTGGAACATTCTGCCTTCATCAGCAATCTTTCTTTTCTTTCTAGAAGCCATTATACAAAATAAAATTTTGCTAATTTGAGAAGTAGGCTACTCTGCAAAACACTTTTCACGAATGGCATTCAGGGCTTCCCAAACGTTTTTGCTCGCAACCCCTTTTAATCTCCTAAAATGTTTCGCGGCCCCTTACGATTAAAACGACCAACAGTGCGAATAATACATTTGTGATATTTATTGAAAAGCTTAAATCTAACGAAAATCAAAAACAATTTACCGTTCTCAGGTCGATTTGTTTTTATTTATTTCTGACCATAGCAACAAAGCCTATGGGCACTGAAAGCCTACTGGAAACAAAACAAAAAAACAAACATATTCAGTGTGATGGGTCACGGGTGTGACTGCTTTCTGTAACAAAGCAAGTCCAGCCGTGGCTCAGTGTTTGTTAATGCAGGTCTCAAGGTGATTTCAATGCTGTTTAGGCTGGAACGGTAGGCGAAGTGAGAATATTTCAGATATATAAATCATTTTGAAATATTTGTTTCCAGATGTTCAAATTTTTGATGAACGCATCAATTTTAGATTTCAATGCAAAATATTGATGTCTTCTCTTAGGAGGGACAAATTAAATTCGTTCAGTTCTTCAAGCAAATTTGACAATTGGCATAATTCCGTTAGATGTCATTGCGAAAATGGTGGACCAAGACTGAATTTTATTCTGTTGGAAAAATCGCGATTTTGGTTTTCAACGTTAATTGGCTAGCCATTTTAAAGCGTTGACTTTTGAAAGCCACCTCGCTTCACGATGTAGTAAAAGAGTTTTTAACTCCGATTACATTTCACCTCTTAAATTTTCAAAAATAGGGGCAGCCTATTGAGTGCGCGACTCTGAATAAAGTTAATAATTGTCACAGCATCTCGCACAGAAGTGTAAATATGCAGTACCTTGTGCAAATTGGTATACTTTCTGCAACCCCCAAAGTTCATTACACGACCCCCAAGGGGTCGCGACCACCAGTTTGGGAAGCCCTGGGCCATAACTGACCAATTAACAATAACTGGTCACATTGTGACGTACAAATTGTGGTTACAAATGGCCTTCTATGATGGATTAACTAGGCATAAAAGGCCATTTGCAATATACCGAGAATGCAGAGCCTACTTTTTTTTGAGCTGCTGTTTCAATATATTTTGGGTAAAGAAATTTTGACGCGGGCCACATGGAACAGTCACGCGGGCCGCATTCGGCCCGCAGGTTCCCCACCCCTGATATAAGAAATATACTTAAAAATCACTCATGCGTAACCAGATTTGTGCCTCGTGTGGCCAAATTGCAATCCTCAATATCTCGAGAACCGAAGGTCATAAAACAATATTTTTTTTTTAAAAGAGTTGTTATGATGAGCTCTATCTGAATACATGTATCATAAAATTCTGAAACCATGGGTGTCCAAATATTTTTTTTTCCTAAATTAAAGATGAAATGACTCGGATATGATCACATGATCAGTGGTCACCCTACATGCAAAGTCAAAAGTCAGGACGCATTCCAAAATCAAACCAAAAGCAGTGGAACATGCTAGTTGCATGCCATTATAAGTAGTTTTTTGTTTTTTGCATATCTGTTCGATTTCGGAAGACAACAGTTTAAATGCTTTTATTTATTTATACTATTTTATGTCAAATTTTCAAAATTTATAATTGCCACATTTTGGCAACATTTCCACACAAAATTTCCATATTACCACTAAATTACCACATTTTTACCACAAGCATAATGAAAATTCAACAATCGTGGTAATTACCACCAAGTGACCAAAAGTGGAAGCACTGCTATGACTAATGACTATAACAGCTGAATAGGGGATTCCCTGTCTTGGGGAACAAAACTTTCGAAATACAAGGGGTTACCGGAAACGGCTGTCTTCAAATGTAGCAAACCTCGCAAACGTAGCAAACACAGACATCTTATTATAACTAGACTGCGCTTCTCGTATTTCGATTGAAGAAATTGAAAAAAGGCGGCGGCCATTGTTAGTGTCTCAAACTCGCGTGAAAGCTGCGCTGTTAATGTTAACGATAACATTTCTGAGCTGGTTGCGCTTCTGCAGAAAACTAACTTGTTAACTATAATTTAGAACTTTGGTGTAATAGAGGTTTTATTCATCTATGAAATGAATAAAAGCATGTGTTAAATTGCACAGAATTATACATACAGTCTATAATATAAAGCAAAAACACTGCGATGCGAGAGCACGTATACGATACACTGAATGCATCATTTCCAGCAGTTCAGCAGAACTCTTACCGTATTCAATTTGGCGTTACAGCTGAGCTGATGATTAGCTTATTGTAAAAATAGCAACAAACAGTTTATTACATCAAACCTAAGCGAATGATACGCTATATTATAGCGGCTATAACGTAGGCCTATAGCTCAAGAAAATCAAAACAAATTAAATATTCACCAATACTGATGTGATGTCGAAAGGAAGTGGTTTATTGGTGTTTGAAAAGCACTGTTTTGTTAAGCGTTTTACGAACCAATTTGCCTTGTATTTGCTTGCAGGTTTCCTTACCAATGTGGTAAAACCTAATTTTTAAATAACATTTGGACACAGTTTTGACTAGCGTAAAAATGTGATTATCGGTAACGGTGCATTCAAACACATGATCCGTGAGATTAGTAAATATCTTGGAATGATTTATATTTCCAAGCACAGCTACCGCAATAGCTTCCACAATGCCTGGACGAAGAGGTAATCTCCCAGCTGTGGTAGTTAGTAACCGTTTAATGCATAATTCAGTTTCCTCACAAATATATACAACACTGAAAGAAGGTTTAAAAAGTCCACTTCTATCTTTAAACGATAAGAAGCTGGGTTGAACAGGTAAAGTGTGTGAACTCAGTTCAAAGCGGCACCTTGCACATAACGTTATCTTTGCGCACATTTTGGCAGCATAACCAGCAATGTACGAAATTGCAGCTTTTTTGTAAACTGACAAAACGGAAATGTTTGGAATGTCAGCATAATCATGATCCATTTGAGCGGGTGTCCTCTTCTGCAGATCGTACTTTTTCACCAAAGATGTTGTGGTTAAAGACAGTTCTCCCTGGTCTGTATTGCATGTGTCAGTCAAGCAATACAGAATGTCAGTATCCTCTTGACTGACACAGTTTCCTTTTCCACCTTTAATATGACTTCTCACTAGGAGTCGCTTGAAAGCAGCAGTGAATTGCTGGCACGTTGGGTTGTTGTTGCAACCACCTGCTGATCGAACTGCACCAAAAAAAAGTTCCAAGTGGTCCTGGCTGAACTTATAAGTCAATAGATATTTTAAGGGTAGCTCGTTGTCCCCAACCAAATCTGCAAAAAGACCTTTCACTGCTTCAATACAAATTAGGAAACCTAAGAAACCTGTTTTTCGACGAGAATTGCACAACGGAGTACCGTCTGCACGTTTCAATTGCAGGATGTAATTGTAACACTTATTAAAAAATGGAATCCAGATGTTTTTGTTTCCTTTGCGCAAAGGCGATTTAAAACCTTTTGCTATAGGATTGCGGGAGTTCAGCATGTCAAATAGAGTATCAAAAATGCGAATAAACTTTACGGTAGCTTCACTTCCTTGAAATTGCTTCAGACGTAAATTTTCTGTGCAGTATTGCAAAGCATCGGCAACGCTACTGCTTAGCACTTGTGATGCTAAGTTTACCTTCATTTTTTGTTGCCAATATTGTATATGTGTTTTCGTGAGCTTGTTTGCGAGTCTCAAACCCTCTTCTTCTTGAAGTCTCTGCAGATCTACAATGTATTGCCACTTAATCTTGTGACCTTCACCATCTAGTAGCATTTTCCAGTCTGCAAATGTATTTCGGACCAACTTTAACATGTGACAAACATCAAGCATAGTGTAAATATTTTGCTGAGGACAACAAGGGTGTGTAAACGAAACTTTCAGTTTAGTGAGATCTAAAGATGCACCCAGTTCTGAAAACATAGTTAAGTGGTAATGAGGTCCATCACAAGTAACAGAAACGACTTTAGCACCAGCAGCATGAAGTCTTTCAATGCAGATTTTTACTACATTAGCGCGCTCAACCGCGTTAAGACCATTTACAAAGAAATACGCACAGGGTACTTTCCAGCAATCATTTATGGCAACAGCCATGAGGACTAAAACATCAGTTGCATGTGGCAGAGAGTCATCATCAGTGATGCCATTTCCCATATCAACGAAACCTCTGAATCTTTTCCCATCCCAGGCAACATGCTTTTTAATAGCCATTTCATCTAGTACCAATGAACATATAACGGACCTGTGGTTTTCGTGTGCATGTTTTACTTTTTCACTAATTGCATCAAATGCAGGTTTTACAAATCCAGGTTCAGCAGCGACTTTGCCATACCATTTCCTGATTTGGGACTGGTGCGGTAATACTAAATTGAATGTTTGCCTCACATATTCATATGCCTTAGCAGAATAAAATTGTAATGTTAAGGCAAACGATCGCAATTCACTGGAGTACTTGAAACCTTTTCCAGTTTTCCCTGAAAACATTCCCTTCACAATATCACGAGATACTCCGGAAAGAGAATGATGCAATGCATCCGTACAACGTAAAGAAATCATGTTTTTGTCTCGAAGCAATGATGTAAGTTCTTTTAAAGATGAAACTTTAACTTGCAGTCGTTTAGTCTTTTGATTTGATACTTTCAATTTCTTCTGAAGCTCATTGCATCTCTCGTTTGCTTCGTTGGTTAATTTTTTTAGTTTCCGTGGTGAGTCCTGTATGAAGTATCTGTGATCATGCTGGACAACCTCATAGGCATTAGGAAGATCTTCTCCAGTATCGCGGACCATTAAAGGTAATATAATCTTCCTCCGTTTCGAAGGCGAAGGTCTTGTTTTGGTCACCTACAAAAGACATATTTTAGCTTGCCTAAACTGCAGGGTAATCATGTCTCAACAATACAATATTTAACTCTCAAGAAAAAAAAGCAACAACAAAGCAGACATAAAAGCTATTGGAAACAGCAAATAGCGGTAGGCTACCGTACTGGGAACTCCACAGCATGTGCAGCTTAAAGCAAAGTAGCTTGCATTGATTTTAAAGTTGTATAAGCATAACGTTTATTAAAACCAAGTCTCATTTTTCAAAAAAAGTTTTAAAGTTGCATCGTTTTAATTTTATAAGCATAAAATTTACAAGCATACCAATCGTAATTTTTTATGAAAATATTATCATGTCTAAGCATCCCAGCTTTCAAATCACATTATTTCAAGTGAACAAGGATTCCGTGACCGGTTCGCTCTTCTTAGAGCACATCAGACAGACTCAGGTTTCGAACCCAGACCTCCTGGTGTCTACAGCCAGACAAGTCTGATATTTTAACTACTCGGCCCCCCAATGTTCCATGTCTCAATGGTGGCAGATTAGGATTATGTCTGCTTGAACCCCTCTACTCGACAGAGCTTATGCGATCTCATAGTAGCCTATATACCCAATTAAAATTTACAATATGTCACTCTACAAATAATTTTATTTATTTGGAGTTATGTTTATGCGTCTTGCATAGCCTACAAGTCGCAATGCACATAGGCCTAAGCGTCTGTCTTCATTAAGCAGATACAAAATACAAGGTAGGCTATAGGCTATTTGAAAACTGGAACTAAATTCAAAAATAGCCTATCATTGGCCAACAGTGCGCATAATCATAATAATAATAGTCGTGTTTTTATTTAAGCCCATTGCGGCAGTTAACTTTTCGTACGTTTTTCAAATGATTACCTTGTTCAAATGCTTTGGAAATGCCTTAAAACGAGTGGGGACAGCGTTGTCTCGTAAAGTCACTCGCTCACCACAGCGATACATGAACTCTTCCTTGAAATGATCAGAACAAATAAATGTGTGTTTAGAAGGTGTCCAATTGGCACGCTTGACGTTCGCAATCCATAATTTTCTTCGTTTTTCATTGGTTGGAAATCTAAGCAACGTAAAATAGCATGAAACGTTATAGGCTAATGTAGTAGCTAGGCTATATATTGAAAGCCCGATTTCACATTTTTTTTTTTTTAAGAAAAGCGCCACAATTTTTGTCCAAAATATAACAAAAAAATTACAAAAATCTCCGCCTAGAAGGAAAAGAAATTAGTCAGTGTCAGTCCGAGGATAAAGATTCAAAACCAACCAACCAGTGTTATCGTTACAATACTAGTATTTTCTATTTTCTCATAGCTCGCTAAAAGTATCACAATATTTCCATACCTGTGAAATGAACGCGGAAATGTTCTCTTCGCAATTGATTCTTCATCCTCGCTGCCTTCACTGCTACTCCTTTTATCATCTGAATTGTATTTTCTTCGTTTGCTACATCCATATGCACAGCACGCCATATCCAAAGTCCAGGGGTTTAAGGTTTTTAATGAAATTTTATTAACCCCAGAATTTGAAACACTAATTTTTGAACTAGCGTTTTTTTAGAATGAATAGATTTTTGAATTTGAAACGTAAGAATTATCGTAATTGTCATACTATAGGCCTACTATATTATATCTAAAACTTGTTTGTGCGGAGGTATATAAAGCACTTTCAAAATAAAAGAAAAAGAAAGCAATTACGTAAATTAAAATTAACAAATTCCAACAATATGTTTGCGATTGTAGAACAGCAAAGGTGAAATCATATAAAGATTTCGTCATACTAGGTGAATTGCGGAGATATTTATTAGTTGTTATTTCACAGCAACTTGAAACTGAAGCTATATCTTTAAAAGTTATTGTTGATGAAATCACACGAATTTACGTCATAATGCAACGTTTTGCTACAACGGAGAAAATCGAAAGCCATCAATCTCTATTGAACAGAATCCTGGTAAAAGCTGCGGTTGTGTTGTTGCATAGAAAACTATTTGTTTTGTCAATTATTTGTTCACAACAACTGAGTTTTTTAAGAAACGCAAATATTATAGGAGAATTACATTTTGTAGAAAGTTAAGTTGTGTTCAGTCGTGTTCTCATTGCTTTAAGAATTGGCGCTCCAGTTGTTTCAGGAACGAGGAGGCGACTGATTCTTAACTAATTAATTCATCTACTTCTACTTGTTTTAAAGTATCAGGTTTGGTGACCGTGCTTAACTACTGTATAGGCCTATTTATCGATTCATATACCGCAATATTAGATCCTTTCATGCACGTCTTAAACCATTATAGTTTTGCCACCTTTTCCTTTTGTTGGTTTTGTTCCTGTATTTCTTTTTCACAATATCATTTCTTTTGCATTCTGACAAGGAAAAATAAATTGAATTGAGTTCAAAACAATGAAAATTCATTACGGGTCCCTACAAAAGCATTGGCAAACGCGCGGAATAGGTACACTAATAATGGCTGACGTCTGAACCTGCTTTCTTCAAAAATCGTAAACGAGAGAAGTGACGATGCGCGGTCTAGTTATAATAAGATGTCTATGGTAGCAAACCTCTCAAACCCCAAGGTTGCCAGATGGTATTTTTTTTAATTGTATTTTTTTTGATTTCTTGGCGTTTTATTTATCGGGTGCATGTTTTTTAAAACCCTTTTGAATATGTTATTTGTTTAGTGTTGATGTCTTATTTTTATCAGTAAAAAGATATCAAAATCTCTGCTCTGTTAGTTATGGTTAGTTTTGATATAAATACGTTTAAAGCAATGCCTTTGCGATCAACATTTGTGAGATGTTGAAAGGTAATATTAACGCAATATTTGGTAGTCAGACATTCGGGAATCAGTACCGTACTTAATCCCTTAGACCATGGTTGGGTGAGTTCACTAATCAGTGGTTCTCTAAAAACCGGGCTGCAGACGATAAATAAAACTTAACTTTTGTGACCGTAGTTCCAGCCCTGGGCTACGCAGTGTGAAACAAAAGGAAGAGAAGTTCCTAATGACAAGTTTTTGTGTGTGTTTAGAATGAAAGGAATAGCTTATTTTGTAAACGAAACCGGTTTTTCCAAAAGTTTTGGTCATTTAAAGTGTGTTTAAAATGCCTATATGCTTTGGCTCCTTTTTGGGCTACTTGCAAAAAAAAATTGGTTTGAAACGTGCTTTTGGCTGGATAATTTTGTGGAATCTGGCAACTTTACAAGGTTTGCTTCTTTAAATGTAGCAAACATAGCAAACCTCGCAAATCTTGAGAAAGGTTTCTACAATTGATGGCCGATGAGGTTTTCAACTGTTCATAGTTTGCATCAAATAGATAGGCCTAGACTACAGGCAACCTTATCATTACTTGCTGCTAGTC
Organism: Aplidium turbinatum; assembly: GCF_918807975.1. NCBI lineage: Eukaryota > Metazoa > Chordata > Ascidiacea > Aplousobranchia > Polyclinidae > Aplidium > Aplidium turbinatum. The sequence continues at coordinate 17,617,887 of NC_137484.1, read as the reverse complement.
TTAATCTATCTTCTTTAGGGAGACTATGAAAACCTATTGCGGTAGGCTTTCAAATGCAGAAACCTTCTCAAGCTTTGCGAGGAATTCGGAGTTCGCGACATTTATAGACGCCCGCTGAGAAAACCTCATAACTATCAATTGACAAATGCACAGACCTTATTAAAAGTCATAGCCTAGATAGTAGCTACCATCACTAGGTAATTGTACAAATGTACAAACATTGTGAGGTTTGCGAGGTTTGCTACATTTAAAGAAGCAAACCTTGCAAAGTTGCCAGATTTCACAAAATTACCCAGCCAAAAACACGTTTCAAATCAATTCCAAAAACAAACCATTTTTTTTGCAAGTAGCCCAAAAAAGAGCCAAAGCATATAGGTATTTTAAACACACTTCAAATGACAAAACCTTGGAAAAACCGGTTTCGTTCACAAAATATCCCTTAGGCCTACTTTCTAAACACACACAAAAACTTGTCATTAGGAACTTCTCGGTTCTGTGTCACACTTCGTGGCCCAGGGCTGGAACTACGGTCGTCTGCAAAAGTTAAGTTTTATTTATCGTCTGCAGCCCGGTTTTAGAAAACCAGTGATTAGTGAACTCAATCAACCATGGTCTAACTAAGGGATGGAGTACTGATTCCCGAATGTCTGACTACCAAATATTGCGTTAATATTAACTTGCAATAGGCTATCTCACAAATGTTGATCGCAAAGGCATTGCTTTAAATGTATTTATATCAAAACTAACCATATCCAACAAAGCAGAGATTCAAGTAACATCTTCAAAAGGGTTTTAAAAAATATGCACCCTATAAATAAAGAGCCAAGAAATTTAAAAGAATACAATAAAAAATACCATCTGGCAACTTTGTGGTTTGCTACATTTAAAGGCGGCCCCGGAAACTTGATTGATCGATTGAATCTTTATCCTCAGATTGGGAAAGCTTCTTTGAGAGCTTAATGCTACAGTAACAGTTTCGCATACTTGTAGAGCCGTTGAACCAATTACGCAAACCCGGTCACCGAGATTGACAGAATGAAGCTTCCGATTTTGAAGCGTAGTTGCCGGGGAATTACTCCATTCACTAGATGCGGGTGAATGGAGAGATCAAGCGCACATCCCGAGTCGAACCATAGCGCCGCTTGATGTTGAAGCACAGTTGAAGCTTTTTCGTTTACGAAGTCTCGCGCTAACCAATATAGGGAAAACTTATTGATTTTTCTTGGTATTTTGTCTGGAGTTCAGTCAGTTTATTTGTTTCAAGTTTCGACAACGCCATATGTCAAACAGAGCTATATAAATTTTCAAAACAATATATTATAAAACAGTAGTTTGGATTATGACACAATCTGGTTCCTTCTCCGCATCATGGTCCAATCCGACAGATGTTTGTAGGTAGGCTACCACCTCTTTTTCATTTATTTTTTTTCGTATGTAGGCTATGTGCCTCCAGACCCCAATTTTTGTATTCATCTTGGTTGATTGTAGTCAAAAATGAAAATAAATTGAATGTAGTATCCTTGAACTAGCCTACCACTGCACTATTTGTCAATGGTTTTGAATCTTTATCCTCGGACTGATAAAACCTTGATAGGTTATTCCTCGTAGTTGCACATAGCCTACTTATAACTTAAAAGCTTTGGACGCAAGCCGGTTACCGAGATTGACAATACAGTAATTCCTCAGCTTACGAACAAGTTGCGTTCCGAACGGCCGTTCGGATCTTGATTTGTTCGTAAGTTCAAACTGTGCTGTTGTTTGGTGTAGCCTACAGAACTGCTTAGTAGGGTGGGCCAAAATTGAGCGTTTTTCAATTTATCTTTCAATCGCTTCAATAAATTGGTAAAAGTTGCCATTTTCTATATGGTTAACGATGGAAAAAAAAATTTTTTGAATAAAAAAGTTTTTAGGGTCCCGCAAACGCCCCAAAGTGCTCCAATTTTGTTAAATTTCTCAAAAAAACTAATTAAAACGCCAATTATACGATCTAAATTATCGCCAATCGTTCTTATACTTGACAAATATATGGAGCAACTTGATATACAACATGTAAAAAATTTTTTATTAACATGGCTCAAATACTTAGTGAGATATTCATGTTTAAAGTTTTGACTTGGTCATGATACTGTTTGATGACGTCATTATGACGTAATATATTGGAAATTGAGTTCATATGAGCGATTCATTTGTCTTTTACAGTATATCGAATCCTTAAAGTACAACTTTTAATTAGTGATATTTTCTTTCCAGTTTAAAGTAACATTTTCTTTTGGATGCAGGTAATCAGAAGTACGTGGTGTGAAATAATTATACACTTATACAGACAGTAATTGATACTAATGCACAACACTATAAGTCAAGAAATCAGCCAAAGTTTTTTTGGCTACTCGTTCAGATGCAGTAGCTGCAGATTGTTGGAATTTTCTAACTGCATCAATCACTTTATATGTTGCTTGTAGCTTCTTTTCATTTTTTGGCTTTGTAGGACCATGAAGAGATGTTGCCATGCCAAGTGCTCTTTCGGCACAATCATTTACCACTGACAGATTATTGACAACAGATATGGTATATTGATAGTCTGGTAATTCAGGCTATTTAAACGCTGACAGTTTTAGCAACTCTTCAAGGAAATGTAGAAGATCAAAAAGTCTATATGTGTCGGCCCCAACAAAATCTTTCAATTGCTTATTGGAGAATGAAGAGCATTGTGGCATCTCCTGACTTTTTTGAAGAGCTTTTCCTTTGTATTTCAAGAAAGCTAAGCGCATTGCTTTTTTGGTTGATTTATCCACTGATGTATCGAAAAGAGCAAGACCTACCAGCCGTTTACTCAAGTACCAAGTGTGATCGTGAATCTTATCTAGAGCAGGTTGGACAATCTATAAAAACTCATAGGGCAATATTCCTTTAGCACTGCAGATTTCCTCTAGTGCTTTGATGAAAGCCAAGTCATTAGAGGGAGCTTTGGAAGCAAACATGCATGTTAGCCACGCTTTGGCATAGTAAACGCTGTAGAATGTTGTCAAACTCCGGAGTCTATGTCATGGGCAAAATATGGCTTAAGCATTGTTAACTTCATAACGTAGAGAACTTTAGACATCCATCTTGCGTGATGGCAAGCAGACGATGCCCGCAGCTTAAATGGCATATATTTTCGTGGAAGAATACCACCAAGATACACGTAGCAAAGTTGGGTCATTTCTAAATAATCATGCCTTAACACTGTGTTATTTTCCAACCAACTTTTCAAAAATTGTTTAGCTTCTTCAATGTGGCGGAATAAAGTGCGTGAAAGTTTCTTTTTATCCAAGAGTTCGAGATTTTGTGTATCTGTATTAATATCATTCCAAGCAGAACACAGCTTCTTAAAAAGTGATTCATAAGGTGCTGTGGTCTTCTTCTTATCTCCAGTTGCAGACAATTTTCCGAGGACGGATTCACTTGCTGCACCACAAAGCAATTCGTAAACATGATGCCGGCAGGCTAATTCCAACAGTGCATGAGATAAGGAAGTTTCCAAGCGTTTCACAATGCCAAATTTTACACCAGTATTAACTGCGGTAGTGTCGAATACACATGCGATTATTTTGTTTAGTTCTATGCCCTTTTCTATTAGCAGATTAAGAATTTTGGAGTGCTCTTCAGCTGCAGATCCATTTTTCACAGGTATTATTCCGAGTAATATCTCGTCTCCCTCAGAAGGGGTTGGTAGCACGGCCACTCGCTCCTCCTTGTCAGAACAGTGAGTGAGAGCTTTGAATATTTTCCCGTCCCAGTGAAGTGTGAAAAAATCAGTAGCTGCAGCAAGTTCATTGGCTAAGAGATTTCTTTCTGCTTCAGTGGAAAATTTCATCCGCTTTCGCGTACAGTATTTACAGAGAGAATTTTGTTATTAAGACTATTTTCTGCCGTCGCGGCACCTACCATTTCAAACACTTGCCTGTTCGACAAAGAATATTTGGCTGCCAGGCTGCAAACTTGGGGTGTAAGAACTTGCTTTTTCTTGGTTTCCGTTGTCTTGCTTGTTTTTGCCGACAAATCCCCCACATAGGTTTGATCCAGATCTTCTCCAGTTTCTTCTGAAGAAGTACTGGATTGCAACAAATCTTGCGGAATTGCAACAAATCTTGAATATCTAAAGAACCCAAAGTGGCTTTTCGATTTTTACCTCGGATTGCTTCAAAATAATTCCAGTCTTCCATTTTCTTAGGGTTGGTAGACGTTCTCAAATCGTCTTCTACGTTTTTCTTAACAACCCATAGCGTATCTTGCAGATCATCAAAAACTTTCTTTCTGTTTTTCTTTCTTTTCCTTCTCTGTGTTTGCATTTTTTCAAATTTTCATACCGGTCTGTCAACTTCTTGACCATGTAAGTTATAGCATCTGTGGTTTTAAGACCGATTCCTGTTTTCTTCCACCCTCGTTTAATATCTTCGACAACTAGAATTATTGCTTCTCGTTTCGGGGAAATACCTTTAGATTCTTCTTGCTTAATTGTGTGATAACCATGGAACTGAAGCAAGACTTCTTTCCCACATGGAGGATACTTTCCAATAAATCCAAGTCTATGGACACCAGCGTTGAAATTTAGCAAAGGTGATTCGTCAAATAGCCATAGTTTTTTTTGAATACATTTTATTTGATTAATTGCAGAAAGGCAATTTTAAATAGTATGACGTCATAGTGACGTCATCAAATATTAGTTTGGCCAAGTTTAATACATGATCGCTTAGCCCTGCTAATTATCTTTCCATTGATACCTTGAATGTGTCGCTAGCTTCAGTGTGTCACCAGTTACTAAAGTAAATATAAAACTACAGCGCCATCATGTGGTTGAAATTTTCAATATTCAAACATCTTCTCCGCATGAATATCTCACAAGATATTTGACCCATGTTCATCAAATTTTTTTAATATGCTGCGCATCCAGTTGCTTCATACGCGTATCAAATATGAGGAAGATTGATGGTAATTTAGAAGGTCTTATTGGCGTTTTATGTCGTTTTTTTGCAAAACTTGACAAAACTGGCGCACTTTAGGGCGTTTGCGGGACCCTTAAAAGTTTTTTAATCAAAAAAATTTTTTTACCATTGCTAATCATATAGAAAATGGCAACTTTTTCCAATTTATTGGAACGAAATTCCATAGTCGTTTTTTTTGGCCCACCCTACTGCTTAGGCCTATGTCTACTAGACATTCGTCCATCACATACGCAACATACACCTAAGTTCTTTCTAATATTGAACGCATAGAAATGAAGTAAAACACAGCAAACATTGTCTCAAATCATTGCATTGTATTTACATAAATATGTATACAGTGTAGTGTCCAAAGTAGCCTACGTACACTGTTTTATGGATTTAAGCTGTCCATCGACGTTAGAATAGAAGGGGGGAACGTCTGACAAAAAAGGCAGTTTATTCAAAACACATTAGTTGTTGAGTTTGAATGCAGTTATTCTACGTTTTCTTGAAGACTTTCTACAGATTCGACGTTCTCTTGCGGGTCATCACGCTTCCTGAAGAATTGGTTCAAGGAAGATTGCACTGTCTTTCGTTTCTTTTTATCGTAGATGATGCGATAACACTGGAAGGAATCGCGAACACTGGCTGCTACCCTTTTGAGAATCGCTCTACATTCGGATCCTGATTCTCAAAAAACTGAGAGCTTTCTCAATCAAACTAAACCCATCGGTCATCAACTTTGTTTCAAACTTCTTTGTAGGAACAATCTCTTCATCATCTTGTCTTTGCATGGCTTCCAATTCCATTTGTTCCTCATTTGTCGGTTCCTGTGTGTGTGACTCAAAAGGTTTCCGATTGTTGAAGTCTTGTTGCTGGGGAACTATTCCATCCATTAGATGCCGCTGAATGGAGAGCAGTCCTTAACGTGCGTTGCTCAAGCGCACACCCCGAGAGCAGTGGCGTATCTACCCGTTGGATCTTGTGGATAAATCCAGGGGCGGCACGTTGCTAGAGGGCGGAAAAATGTGATAACGTTTTAAAGTTTAAACGAACAAAGACAGTCACGTTAATTTATTCTCGCAGAGACTCAGACTTAAACGACCTAAGTTAACATTGATCTAAGTGAAGCCAAAAAATTAAACAAGTTAGGCTATGCCTATAAACTAATTTGCAACTTCTTTAGATTGTGCCTCACCATGCGGTATTTGTGACGGTTTAATGATATTCATGCTGTTGAAGTAATGATAGAATGTCGGTTGTAACTTGTAAGCTATAGCATTGCTCAGTGAATTTAGCTTTGGTACGGTAGTTAAGTTCAGATTAGTTTTAAGTTTATTTCACTTCTTCTTTCGTATGAGAGGTTGGTTTTCTGGACTACATTTCATTGGGATCAAATAAAATGTTATTTCACTTTCGGGAGGAGACAGGAATGGACCGTGAGGTCATCGAGTCAACTGTCACCTTTACCATCTGTCTGTGGTAGATAGAGGGGATTCCTCCATCTTCATCTGTGAAGATGGGTTAGGTTAGTGAAAGGTTTAAAGTTTCAGGTCTTAAATAGATCACTTAGCTTAACTCAGCAAATTTGCAATTATGGTTATTGTTTTTAACTAATGCGCTGCAGATTCCAGAACAAGATTTAAGTTGCAATTTTTTTAAGTTAATTTTTGCCTATGACAAGAGTAAAAGAAAGTAAAGATTTTTTTAGAAAGAAAAAGAAAGCTAGAGAAGAGGAACTAAAAAGAATAAAGGAGTCATTTTGAAGTTCGTAAAAATTGCCTCTGCTAAAAAGACAGAAGAGATTAGCACATTAAATCTCTACCTCAAGTTGAGACGAAAGAAGAAGTGTAGATTACCTCGACCAAAACAATAACAAAGTGATCATTGAAAGCCTGTGAATGAAACACTGTCAGATAAAGATAAAACAGATCAGGCCCGGATTTAGGAGGGGCAGAGGGTGCAGGTGCCCCGTGCCCCTACGTGGAAAAAATGTGATTTTCTGTTGTTTTTTTTACAGCAATTGAAGTTTCTGCAAAATGCTATGCAGTGCTGGATTAATACTGCTGTAGACGTAGAAGTGGTTTTTGCACGGGGGCCCCCCGATCTAAAAGTGCCCGGGCCCCCCATCAGCTAAATCCAGCCCTGAAACAGATGCTATCTATTATTCTCATAACGATGTGACTACTTGGCCAGAAACATTAACTCATGATATGAGATTTGAGATGATCAAACTAGGGCCCAAAAGGTTTCAGAATAAAGAAAGGCCATTCAAGCCAGCGATTAGAGTAATTAAAGGAGACAAAGAATCCTTGAGCTGTCTGAGTAAGAAGTGGTTTTATTTTGAACTTTCAATAAAATTAAACAAAACTGCTTTAATTCTTCTGTTGTGTGGAATTTTAATTAGCTTTTACGACGGTGTCAGGGGGAGTAGGGGCGGCGTTTCGTGCAAAAATCCAAAGGCGGCATACTGCGTTGCTACGCCACTGCCCGAGAGTCCAACCAGCGCCGCTTGATCTTGAAGCTTCTTCGTTCCAAAAGTCACGCGCTAACCAACTGAGTTATCGGGGCGGACATTGGCATTGCACTCCACTGGCCGGAATACTGACCTACTGAGCGATTGTCGTTGCAACAATGACCATTGTTGGATCACGGATACGAAAATCTACAATGGATTTTTTATATCTATGTTGCCATTTTGACGATACGGAAATTATACGTAAAAAATAAATAATAATAATAACAACATTTATATAGCGCCACATCCACAGTCAAACTATGCTCCTGGGCGCTGTACATGACAATGGTGATAATTAAAGAGAAAATAAGAAAAAATAAGTAAAGAGAAAATAAGGACTGTTTCCAACACAAACAAACCCGCCAGAGATGCATTTACGAAAATTTTTTGTGAGAAAACATAAATGTTCGTAAGTCGAGAAGTTACTGCACACGGATATGAAGGATCGCGTTATATTATGTGCAGTAGGCTTGGTCCAATCTAAAGATTTCAAAAATGACGTTATTTTTTCATTATGACGTCATCTTGATGTGCCTGCTAGCGGATTTTGACTTTATCACGAATGTGGTAGAGCTAGAGAGTTGGAACTTGCTCGAAAATGACCGGAAGGGACGATTTCCTATTTGTTACAACATATAGGCAGCAGTGGCCGAGTGGTTAGCGCGTTGGGCTCGCAGTCGAGAGCCTGCATGTTCGACTCCAGCCACCCGCACTTGTTTCTCTGGGCAAGAAACTTTACGATAATTGCCTCTACCCAGTGATCGATTTCGAGTAACGAGTAGTATCAAATTTAAGTCAAGTAGAGTAGACCAGGGGTCCGCAAATACTTTTTGGTGCGACCCAAAAAGCAATCCTTCGAAATCTTCGCGACCCAAACGTTTCGAAATGCGCAAAACACTTTGCAAATTAATATCAATTTCAATACGGTGGTCCCCGCTTATTAAGGCCACATCGGGACCGGACGATTTTGGCTTATTAAGCAGGGGACAATTTTCTACCACTCCTATACCTTCAGTAATTCCGGAATGGACCAAATTAGGCTTAATAAGCGGGTGGACCTGTTAACCTTGTGCTTCGTCGTGCAAGCCTCTTGGGCCGAGGGTCTACTCAATAAATACTACTCAATACTTTTACCGCCCCTGACTCAAGATATTCCCGGACTACACTGGAAGGCTACTATAGAGAGCAGCCATCAGTCTTTAGTTTCATCATCCATCACACGCAGACCTTCCACTCTGTTAGATGGTTTGGAGATGGTACAATCATTGATGATGTGGTCTGCAGTCTGTTCCTCGGCACCACAATCACAGGAGGAGAAAGAGGCCGATTCCCCATTGGTGCATGGATGAACGGAAAAATCCGACACCCGTACGAAGACGGTTGAGGCGCACTCATGCTTGTCTTTGTAGTGTCAGGCCAATGGAGCATGTGTCGGCGTCGGGGATGAACGAATAGAGTCTAGTGGTACTTGACTTCCCTTCATAATTCCATTTATAGTCCGCCCAGGTAGCCGCAGAGATGAAGTTCATCTGCTTCGTTGATCAGAAATTGAGCGACTGGCACGAATGGGTGTCTTGATTTCAGTCGACTGGGGTGCTGGTTTGGGGGAGCAGATATCTTGTGGTGGAAAAGATGGTTAGGCTCTAGTGCCCGTCGGCCAAGAAACAGAGTGGTTTCTTCGCGACGAAGCTCAGCAGATTGGATGCCAGCGAGAATGGCAAAATTGTTCAATGGTGTTGGACGCAGGCATCCGGTCACTGTGCCCAGGGCGCTGTTTATGGCAGTGTCGGTGTTATGGCAGTGAGCACTGCAGTACCAAACAGGTGCACAGTACTCTGCTGAAGAGTAGACAAGGGCTAAGGCTGCTATACGCAAGTGTCAGCACTCGCCCCCCAGCTGGAACCTGCCAGGCGCTTGAGTAGTGCAGCGCGGGATGTCATTTTCTTGCGCAGTGACACCAAATGTTGGCGATATGTGTACGATCTGTCTAGTGCCACCCCAAGATATTTTGGTTCGGGGCAGAAGGACAGAAGTTTTCCATTGTAGCTCACGATCAGCTTCCCGATTGTGTAGGTGGAAAGCTGTCGCCAATGTTTTGGTTTCGCTGGGTTTCAGTCGCCAGTTCTGAAGATAAGCTGAGAGAGTTTTCATGCCCTGCCTCAAGGTGTCTTCCAGGCTATATAACCGTGGGCTTAATTACTGTAGCCTATAATGCAATGAAAGTATAAATTTTCTTGTAGCCTAAATTACCAAATTGTACAAAACTCAGCACATCAAAAACTTTATGATTGTAGCCTATTTATTTTTGCCATACAAGTTATATTTATGGTAATTTTTAACCGTTTTGCGACCCACTGTGGATGGTCTCGCGACCCAAGTTTGGGTCGCGACCCACTATTTGCGGACCCCTGGAGTAGACAACCGGAAACAGACATTGCCGTCAGCTGCAGCGTGGGTCAGGTGTACGTCGGAAGGCGTACACCGATGCATAGCGCTCAAGTCCGCTTTCCCGCAATGCAGGATAAAGATATGACAAACAAACAAACATATAAGCCTACAACCCAGGGATATCTAGAACGCGTTCTAGATATCCCTGTTATCCCTTAGATATCCGCGTTTCTAGTTGTTCTAGATATCCCTGCATTATAGTCATCAGAAGAACGCACGTTATTTTATTTATCACATGACTAGTGAAAAGTTTCTCTTTGTAGCGTATTTAGATATTATTTAGAAAAAAGGAAATCAATTCTAAAGATAAACGTCGAAGGTGCGTAACAAACTAAGGTTAGTCATTGCTGTATTTAAAAATGTTATACCTCATTTAAAATCGAATTACAAAGCCAAAACTTGTTACACAGACTGTTGTACAGTAAAAGATCTAGCCTATAACTTACAATTTGAATCATCTCGCGAGCCGCATGGGGCGCGCGGGCGGTATGTTGTGCAGGGTAGCCACTTTAACAAGTCGAAATTCTGCCACTGAAAATGACTAGAATGAAACCGTCAACCAATCATAAGCTACGGTTTAAGTGACGTAAAAAATGGAGAAAAGAAGATGATAGAAAGCAAACTAAGTGATGGATTTTTTCTCAGCTGGTTGGCTTAGGGGTTAGGATTAGGGCTAGAAAGTAGTCATTTCATTGACGCAGGTTCGATTCCCACCACTGCTATTACTCCTTTTCTTCTGTAATTACCAAATGAAGTTCAAAACAAGCATTAACTCTCTGGCTGAGTGCTAGAAGGGTCACAATTGGACGGTAGCCTCTTATAACATGTTCTGATTGGTTGACGGTTGCATTGTAGTCATTCGCAGTGGCAGAATTTCGACTTGTTAAAGTGGCTACCGTTGTGCAGGCCTGTTCTAGGGTTTGCACTTGCAGTGTTGTGTCAAATATTTTTTTTACGTGGTGGTCAGAATTAAAATAAAACTGAATACAATTTTAGAATACCGCAGTTTCAAACGTCTTTGCGTGACAAGTTACAATAATGGACGACAAATGCCAAACTTCATCTTGTACCTTTTATATCACTAGAAAAGAAATGAACAGTCGTCATTTTTTACCAAACTATGAAACTAAGCTGTGGCCAAGTGGCTTGAACAGACTAAAAATGCAATGCATTGTCTAATCTGGTAGTCATCATCCATCACCAGGATTTATTACCATACCGATCACAGCGTTTATCCAGTAAATTATGAAAGGGATGAATATTTTATTTTAAAAAACTCAGTCGAAGTAAACGATTAAAGATGAAGTAGATCTACTTCTGATGCAACAAACTGCAGAATTAATGAAAATATTTTTTTGCTTAGTTAGTAAACTAAAAAACTCCGTTACCAAAACGCGACAGAAAAATTCAGATGGTACGCGTTGGCTTGTTGTTAATTCCAGCATATTGATTTTCTTCATTGAGCACGTTGTTATCAAGCATAGTGTAGTAGCCTACTGTTGCGCATACGCAAGTAGGGACCAAATATAACACCATACCTTTATTCAACTGCAATTGTGTTCTTATGATAGCAGCTTTCCTCTTCGGTAACGCAAAGTATTTAACACATATTTGTAGCCTACAAAAGATGATCTTTTTTTCGAGTTCGAAAAATTGTGTCAAAACTGTTGCTAATAGACGAAATAGAATCGCACCATAATAAAAGTGAATCAGAATCTGATTACGCAATTCATTTGACATTGTAGTCAGTGATGCGTCTTTGCACTTATATGTGCTTTATCTACGTTTATTTTACGGTTGTGACGCATGAGTCGTTAGGAAATATGACATCAAATGGTAGCAATTCTACTTGCTTCACGGAATGTTTATTCTCGAAGCAATTTTAAAAATTTTTTGCGCTGAATTTCACTATAGGACTTCAAGGTTCCTGTTCTCACAGATATTGCAGAAAACGTGCAAGTGTGGGAGATGGAAAACTTTCAACCAATGTCAGAGTCGGCAACGCCTTTCCGAGACTCTCTTGACAAATCTACCTATCACTATGGCATTGTTCCACATTACACAGGCAGTGTATCATCAGCAATAAAAACTTTCAAGAAAATCAAATTACAAATTTGATTTTTGGAAGGTTCTATTTTTCCAGAAGAATGTATCATAAGGTGGGTCCGAAGGAAAGAAATTGCTGGGCAATTTCCCCATGGTTTCAAACTAATAAGGCACACTCCTTCCCTGATAGCTAACAATATTATGCATAGGAGCCGATCTCGGAGGAGGTACAACCTTCTTTTGAGGACTTTTATATCTTGGGAGTCTACTCCTAATTTCCTCCAAAGAAGTTTCTTCATCATCTGGATGCATCAACTTGCTGTTAACCGAAAGAGATTTAGGTCCAGATGGAGTTGATTTTCCATCGCCTCCACCAACTGGGCTGTTCCTGGTCTGCTGTTGGATGTTAGAAGCAGCAGGAAACAATGGTTTTGGCATGCTGCGTGAAGTTGACGCTTCTTCACTGATGCTTTGACGAGCTTCTGTATTATCATTATTTCCATTATTACTACCAGAAAATGGCTGGTTGGGTCCTTTGATCGGCCCAGGTTCAGGCATGCCGGGGTTAGGAGGCATATTGCTTGGACCAACTGGACCAGGTCTTACTGGACCCGGCCCCATCTGATTTGGTCCTGCTGCTCCTGGACCCATCGGTCTTAATCCCATCTGGCCAGGTGGCATAGGTCCTGGACGCATAGGTCCAGGGCCCATCATTGGCCATCGCATATTTGGGTTGTTCATGCCCATTGGACCCATAGGCATATTCATCCCGCCCATTGGCATACCCATATTTCCACCCATCATATTCATTCCCATAGGACCACCAGGCATCATACCTGGCATTCCCATGCCTGGAAAACCCATTACTCCGCCCATGAACATATTAGGAGTAGGATCATCATCACTACTCTCTTCACTGCTTTCTTCAGTCTTTGCTCGTTTACTTTTGGGCTCCCCATCTCTCATCTTTTTGGCATGTTCTTCTTTGTCTTTTTCAGGTATTCCCTCCATTCCATAAATTTCTATTTCAACATCAGTTCGTCCTTGAATAGAATTGGGAACGCCCGCAATGTTTTCTTTGTGAACCTATGATAAACAAGTATTAACAAATACCACATAGTATTTGATTTCAAAAGCAACAAGATGTTAGTAGGCCAAAAGTCGAAAACATTTACAAAGCTTAAGAACTCAATAGATTCAATTCAAGTATGTGCAATGTGCAGGTGCTAGTGTTCATAGAGTCATTACACATAAATTGATACCGAGTAGCGAGTAGAGAGATGGTAGCGAGACATGGGTATTGAGAGAGAGTGAACTGGCAATCCTGAGAAGAACGGAAAGGTCAATGGTGAGAGCAATGTGTGGGGTGAAAACGAGAAGGGAAAAAAGGACTGAAGAATTGTTGGATATGCTAGAGATGAGAGAGACCATAGACCAACTGGCAAGGGCAAATGGAGTAAGATGGTATGGACATGTGATAAGGAGGGAGGAAGGAAGTTTTCTTAGAAAGGCACTAGATCTAAAGGTGGATGGGAAGAGGAAACGCGATCGTCCAAGAAGAACGTGGAAACAACACGTGAAGGATGAATTTAAAAAAGTCGGACTGAAGGAGGAAGATGCAAGGGAAAGGGTGAAATGGAGAAAAGGGATTAAAACAATTGCTGTGCGGAAACAATCGGCCACCCCACCAGTGGGGAACAAACCGACGATGGATTATGATGATGATGTGCGAATGAATTGCACAAATGTACTCTTTTAAACATGGTATACACAACTTTTCATATAAGACATATATAGATCAGATATCATTACAAAAACCTTTATCTTGCATTGCCCTTATCATTAAAAATACAGTACTGTACAAAGCAAAATAAACCAATGTACCTGCATGCAGTGAATAGCCAAGCCAGGCCCAGTGAATAACTTCTTGTGGCAAACGAAGCATTTAAAATGTTTTGCTTTTTGATGTTGAATTAAAATCTTTTCATCATCAAAAATCCGGTTACAGTACCAGCACCATGGCTTGATTGGTCGTTTCTTCTTTCGTCCCATGTTGCTACAGGGTTATTACAAATATGTATGGTGCAATTTATAAAAAAACTGAAATAAAAAAGTTTTCTGTAAAGTACATCTGAGTGATAGGTCACCAGGAGCATGTTTTAGAACAGTGTTTCCCAAATTTTTTTTTAATAGGGCCCCCTGGATAACAAACAGAGTATCAAAAGCCCCCTTCAATAAAAAAAGTAAAACCAAAGTTATTTTCTATTCATTACAACTTAAGATCCAACTCAGCATTGTCACGGCACTCAAAGCACGATCCACCAAGTATGAGCTGGAAAAGGCAATGATGAAAACTTTGACCCAATTTTACACGTGAGGATATTTCTCTTTGATTTGGTTCTGTAGCCAGAACGATTGATACGAGATATTGAACTTCGGTTTGAGTGCAAAATCACTTTGCGATGTTATCAGTTCCTCCTCAACAATTCCATGTTCGGAAATATCGCAGAATGGGTCGATTATCCAGTCAGGGATTTCTAACTGGAATACATCCTGGAATTGAACTCCCATGTCTTTGTGTACTTCTTGAAGATAATTGCTGTACGTCTCTACATCAACATCAGATATGTCTTTGTTACTGGTATCAAGTTGATGCAAGATTGAGGATGCGAAAAATTCTTGTCTAGCTAAATTTTGTTGATATAACACGAGCTTATTTCGTTACCCTGAAGGGATAATTTCAATTCATAAATTTGGAAAGAATCATGAATCGAGTTTTGTACGCACTACTGCACAGTTTTACAATCAGCATGAAACCAATTTAAAAAAACGTCAAATAAGCACTTACAATAGTTTTTTGTAGATAGCAGGAAAGGAGATGCCATCATTGCGATTCATTACATGAGGCTTTTGATTGATGAACCAACTTTCAGAAAACAATGAATCGCAATGATGGCATCTCCTTTCTTGCTATCTACAAAAAACTATTGTAAGTGCTTATTTGACGTTTTTTTTAATTGGTTTCATGCTGATTGTAAAACTGTGCAGTAGTGCGTACAAAACTCGATTCATGACTAATGCCGTTCACTCTCCTATCTTGTTATTTAAGTTTCTTGTTGATCGTTAACATATTAAGTCTCCCCTTTTTTCGAACTTATTTCAAACTTTGCGCGCGATAAGTTTTTGTCCAGAAGTTGAATTTTCATTTCGCATGTTTAGTTGTTTTCAGCAATATGTCCTGTGTTTTGCCATGCTAGACAGGTAGTCACTACCTGGTCTAGCCCCTGAAGAAGTCAGTCGTGTCTGATTGACGAAACGTCGGAATAAAAGCAGATTGTCACTGTATACATCTTGTGATAGTTTAGCATAATTTGCACCAGTAGAACATCTCATATTATATTGCTTCTGTTTAACAAATAAACTTTAATCAATCCATTCCAGCTTCAGTTTCCAAAAGTTACAAGTAAAATAAATTTTTGGCAAATTAAATTTAATTTATTTTTTTCTGGCGCCAACAGAGAATTTTAAAGTAAATACATGAATTGGACACCAACAAAAGTAAAAGATGGGAAAACCAAAAGGTTTAAAATATAACATTCATAAAACCGCGCTTGGAATCACTATTTTTAATTTGCACAGCCACCAAACCTAGAAAAGAGATAGAAAAAAACACCTTTTTTGTGAAAGCAAGCAAGGGGAAGACTTCGTTCTAGACAGACAGACAGGCCACACCCTCAACATGAGGATTAATTCATGGCCTGTATAATCAAAATTGGTTGATGATGATGAAGCCTACAATTACAATTAAGCAGTGCAGTGGCTACAGTAGGCAGTGCAGATTTCCATCACGCATTGAAGCAGTGATCTGATAATGAAATTTTCTACGGTTTAAGAAAAAGTTTTCTCTGCCTATAAAACGTTGAATGGTAGTTTAATTAATTATTTCTGAAAGTTCCTTGGTTTCATATTATCTGAATTTTCTCAACTAGCTACTCTCCAAGGCGTATATAATCAATCAGAGTTGACTCTGTCAAGGAAACAAGCAAAGATGGTCCTGTAGCCGGTGGTGAAATCTTTCTAAAATGACTGAGACTTTTGCTAAATTCTTATTTCTGTTCAAATTAACGTGTACTTTAAAAGGTCGTCGTTAATTAATTGGATACGCTACTGTATTACATTGTATTATAATCACTGAAATCATATTGAATTGATATTAATAACAATGCCGTCTATTAATTTTCAGTGCTTATCTAAGTACTGTAAATTAGTATACTTCGGTAGATGTTCATTGTGATGGCTTTTTTGCTTTGAACATTAAGTTTGTTTTAACACTATTTGATCGGTCATGACGTCTTCTTTTTTCTATCAAAGCAAAAGACGAGAGAAGAAAAAAGTGTCTATTCTACATGATGAGCAAGATATGCATTTCCTTGAAGATCCTTAGCTTAATAGAAACCTCCCGCACATTATTTCTTGAAAACCACATCGCTCGTTCAACAATATTAAAAAGTTCGTTGAATCATCAATAGACTTAATCTTGTTTGATTTGAAACCAGCTGGAAAACAAACTTTATTCCATATTGTGCTAATGCGGCCAACTCAAAGCAAATGATGGGCTTTCTTGTGACGTATAAAAACAGAGTAGCCTATTTGGCACCCAAGCGTCAACCACTGTGAATGGTTTAATCCGCCCCGATAGCTCAATTGGTTTGCGCGTAACTTCGTGAAGGAAGAAGCTTCAAGATCAAGCGGTGCTGGTTCGACTTTCGAGGTGTGCGCTTGAGCAACGTATTTCAGGACTGCTCTCCATTCAGCGGCACCTAGTGGATGGAATTATTTCTCGGTAACAACACTTCAATAATCGGAAACTTCACTTTGTCAATCTCGGTAACCGGCTCTGCATCAAAAGCCTCTACAAGTATGCGAAACTACCAGGAATAACCTTTCAAGGCTTTGTCAGTTCGAGGATAAAGATTCAAAACCAATCAGCAACCTAGCCTAGCATTGGGCTACTTTGTTTTTATATAATACGTCACAAGAAAGCCCATCATTTGCTTTGAATTGCTTACATTAGCAGAATATGCAATAAAGTTTG
Source organism: Aplidium turbinatum (assembly GCF_918807975.1). Classification (NCBI taxonomy): domain Eukaryota; kingdom Metazoa; phylum Chordata; class Ascidiacea; order Aplousobranchia; family Polyclinidae; genus Aplidium; species Aplidium turbinatum. The sequence goes on along the minus strand of NC_137484.1, from coordinate 17,600,819 downwards.
TTTTCCAGCTGGTTTCAAATCAAGCAGGATTAGGTCTATTGATGGATCAACAAACTTTTTAATATTGTTGAACGAGCGATGTGGTTTTCAAGAAATAATGTTCGGGAGGTTTCTATTAGGCTAAGGATCTTCAAAGAAATGCATATCTTGCTCATCATGTAGATGTGTTCCTTGTAATGTTGGGTGACAAGGATGAAAGCAGGGCTGGGGAGCCACTGCAAAAAAGCATAGGCTCCGGCTCCAGCTCCGGAGCTATAAACTTTTAAACAGCGGCTATGGCTCCATTAAGAGTGTTTTGTAGCATTTGTCACAGTAGGATGCAATGGTTCAGAAGTCTGCACTGCAGCACTTAAAGTTTCACAACAGTAGGCTACTTTTTTTCAGCAATTTAAAAAAAATTCTCCAAAGTTTTTTGGTAAAAACTTTTGGACATGCTTCTAGTTTGCAAACTAGAAGCAATGAAGTATGCAAACTAGAAGCAAATCCTGATGCTTTTATCCGACTTATTCTTTTAAGCGATATGCGCATAACCGATGTTTTTACTTAACATCAGATTGGATTTGGTTTGGAATCAAATAAACGATTGATACGTTTAAGCAGTATACTATTAACCGATTTCGTCTGTATTCAATACTGGAGCTGATAAATATTTTGTAGCTCCAGCTCCGGCTCCACAAGAAATGTTTAAAAAGGCTCCGGCTCCAGAGAAAATGCTTGGCTCCAACGCTCCAGCTCCCCAGCCCTGGATGAAAGTGTCCATGGTCGTCTAGCAGAGCAGTGAATAAAATACTTTAGTCTTGTGTTACTCTACAACAGGCACTCAGGCAGTTGGACAACCATATGACTATAAAATGCCTACATGGTTATTTAGAGCTCTAAAAAGGGCCATTTCTGCCTGATAGGGTTTTCAGATCCTCAAAAGATCTCTGTTAATGGCACCACAACCCTCAAACTTGATTTAACAGAAACAAAGTTTCCAAGTATTACAAATAATCATGTTTTAAACAAATATTCTGATTGGTTTGGATGTCAGAAGCATTCAAAAATTGAAAAAAAAACATCTTTACGGGGCAAAATATTAGGATTTTAGTGACCCACCTAATAGGCCTACCCATGCATCCAGAAATGTTGTTTGTTATTGTTGAACTGTATAGTAGCCTATAGTTTATAATGAGCTAACATAGCATTATTAGTTTTCCAATGTTAGTTTTCCATTACATTAAGTCAAAAACGAGGGTGGTTCTCGAAATTTAAATGACCGCCATGGACAAACCCTTTGAGATATTGATCTAAAACTTGGGATTCTTTCGTTTGGTAGTCTAAGCCATAGTATGACAACTTTTCACCAAATCTGAGAGGTATCATATTTGAGATATCTTTATATTGCCTGTTTTCATGTGAAATGACCCTATTTCTCGTTTTTTCAAGCTCGATGTGGATCCGGTAGAGTTCATCTAAATTTGGTAATATTTTACACAATTGATTTTTTCTAAGGGTAGTACAACTTTAATATACTGCCATGAGAAAATTTTTTCATGAGTGGGGCTTGATGCACCCTAGTGCCTATATAAGTTCTAAATTTGACAATTTTATTCAACTGAGTCCGTGGCGCGTGCGATTTTTCTTGAGCTGGTGTCCGCGAGTGAATGAGTTCGATACTACCCACGGCGCTTTCTTTTTTAACTAAATTTTGATCCAAAGTGAACTCAATCGTTAGGCTGCTGCATTTTTGTGGTCACTTTTTAATTCGAGTAGCTTTTTTATGTCTTCTCAAATATAAGTATAGTCAAACTGGCAAATGCGCGGTCGGACAGTTTTACGATAATGCGCGGTCCATCAAATTAGAGTATCAAAACAAGTATTAACCGGCGATTCAATACGATAATATCAAACCTCCATCTTTACACTCTGACTACAAAAAATAATTATGCCTATATCACGTCAAACTTAGGAGTAATCAAGCATTGATTTCAACCACCTATTTTTTGCGCAAAATCAACTTTACGGCCGATTTTGCGAACTTTGATCTGCCACTTTGCAAGGCAACGTGACAGAGTTAGCGAGTTACTTTGCGCTTTAATCCAACACAGAGTTGTTTCACTTTAACCTGAATGAAAAAAGTTCTACTTTCTGGCTTTCATTCCCAATTAAAATCATTAATCAGCGCATTCGAAAAGGTTTTTGAGAATTTCGTTATTGCGCGGTGAGCCGGTGACACTCATTTTTGTGGTACACAACTTTACCTCGGTTCCTACTTTTTTCTCCGATATTCTCTTTTAAATACCGGCGCGCGTATCTTGCTCCTCGTTCGATAAGTTCGAATTACGTAATTCATTATGACGCAACCAAAGGCTTTAATTTATCACATGGCTCAGTAGCCCAAACAGCAAAGTCCGTAATTTTTGCGTTGTTGAATCACAAAACGTTGAATCAATGACGTTGAATTCAAACGTTGAATTTAAACGTTGAAAACTTGAATTTCAACGTTGAGTTTCAACGTTCAACATTGAATTCAATGTCTGTAGACGTTGAATTCAATGTCTGTAGACGTTGAATCAATGTAAAAATGACGAATTTTTGCTGTCTGAGGTTAAATGGGCGAAAACACTAAATTTAAAAAAGAAGATGTTGTGATTTTCTTTTTAAAAGGTCAGAACGAGCTTTAGAAAATATAGTGAGGTTGTGATTTTCTTTAAAAGGTCAGAACGAGCTTAAAAAAATATAGGTTAACAATAACTATTAATTAGCCTAACAATAACTATTAATTATTCCCTGAACGCCAACTATTAACATGAGTAATTTTGATTTACTTTTTTGTTATTTTCTATTTTTGTGTATATTTCTGCAGAAGTTTAGCAACTAACACTCTGATTCCATTTCGTTTTTGAAATATTCATCATGTTATTTCTTGATTTCAATGTATTTGTCCTTAGTGACTGGTAAAGTTTATCGCTCATTTGTACCATACTTTTCGTTAATTAACTGCTATCGCAAATAAAGATTTTTATTAGAAATAAGGGTATCTGCTTGACTCGAAGACTTATTTTCTCGTCACAGACCCCGTTGCTGGGTATTCTTACTATTATTGCAGTATTTTTTGTTTACTGTTTGTGCCTACAACGAAATAATCCAATCACAATGAGGTAACGGTGATAAAACTTCTGTGTTAAAGAAACGTTTTTTTTTGCGAAACTAGTAAATGAATTGTCAGATCTAGAATTAAAACAACCCAGCCAGGAAAAGTTGATGTTTTAACGTTGATTTAATGTCTAATGACGTTGAATCAATGTTAAAACATTGACTTGTGCAAACTGGAGAGTGTGGCAATAAGTGGCAGATTTATTCACTGTTGTTTAAAGACGTAATTCACTAGTTTTATCATGGACAGCGCATTTGCAAATGCGCGAGCGCGTTAGGCCAACGCGCATTAATAAAAAGTGCGGGAATGTGCAAGTAATTGCGATAATTACCGTGACGCGAAACCACAAGTCGCAAGTTTGCAATTTTTTGCATGATTATAGAGCAGTACTAGACCAACATAACTGAACAAAAACAAGACGAATTTTCCGCTTATTAAATGATGTAGAATAAAGTTTTTAAAAAACCTCCACGCATTTGCCTGTTTGACTATAATAAAGTTAGAGTTTTTTAATTTGCTGGAATTTGAGAATTTCTCTGGATAATTTCCGTTCATTATAAGAGGATGTGACTGTGTTTGGCGAACGACGCATTACATGTCTGCTCTCAACAAGTTAGTTTGGTGGCTGTAAAAAGTTATAAACAATACTTCTTTAAAAAAAATGGTTTTATCAATGTCAAGTTTGTTAATGTCAGCGGTGTGTGCGATGTTTCTCGAGCTGGTATCCCCAAGGATATGAGTTCGATACTGCCCAAAAGCATTTTATTTGAACTAAAATTGCCTGCTAAAAACACTACCTTGATGAAACCATTTTGTTACAATTACAGGCCTCGAAATTCACGGTGGACATGTCCGCCGTCACAGCATGTGATGTCCGCGGGAAGCTCTATCTAGATCGGTCATATTTGTCCGCCGAGAAATAACGCAGAAACTAGCGATACAAATCGTCATTGCATAGCACTAACAATTGTTGCAAGAATATAATTTGCGCTGGGAATGCGAAATTATCGCATTCCCATAGCGCGCATCTAGAAAAAGTTAATACTGTATCGGTGTATCCCTTAGCTTCCATTCGAGAAGAAAAACTTTCGATTTTTATGTTGCTTTAACGATTGATGACATTGAATCAGCGTAACAAAGGTGGATTCTTCCCTAAGAATGGGTGGGAGTACCGGTACTTCTACACTAATCACGCGCAACAGTTCAAATCTTATGTCACAATGTCTGGCTTTGATCTCCGACCGAGTAATATTGATAAGGCAGGGTTGGTTACAAAGTTAGATTATACGAGTAGGCTACTACAGCAAGATGCAGCAAAACTTAAGGTTTGGTATTACAGTAAGAAAAGGCCCAGGGAAAATTCTGAAAGTGAGAATGAGGGCGATGAATCTACTACTAGGAAATTTAGTGGTGATAGACGCATATAACATATTAAAGGAACAACGAATGTAAGGATTAGTTCTGTCAATAATCACAACACATCGTTTACCCCACAAGCCATTAATTTCCGATCATCAAGGCCCTCGACAATATGAGTGACAACAAAAAATTAAAATGAAGAGGTTGTTTGAAATCGCATATTTTATCGCTAAACAAGAGTGCGCATTTACGCTCTTCCCTCAATTAACCAGTCTGGAGAAAAGACACGGAGGAGATCTCGGTATTACGTATTTTAACGGCAAGCAATGATCGCGTGGAGATTGGCGCACGTCTTTGAAGGGCGTACTATAGAAGCTCTCATGCGCATATGCCTGGAAGGCCCCGACTGCGCTGATTATAATCCCGAGCCTGCCGTGATCTCGTGGAATACTGATGCTATTTTGGAGAGGCAACCGCATCACGGAGAGGGCAAAAAATAATTGCGCTTTTTCTATGGTTTTGTTTATTCTTTTCGTCACTTTCGCTCACATGACACGCAAAAATAAACCTAAAGAAAAAAGCGTAGTGAAGCTTTACACATCAGAAAATAGTAGCGTTACGCGTTAGTGTAGAAGTTTTAAGTATTTAAGTATTATAAGTGCTTAAGTATGACGATCGACGTTAAAACTGGTGTGTCCGCCGTGAGACTTAATTTGTCCGCCGAGATAGCTGCTCAGACCGGACACGTTTGTCCGCCGTTAACAAAAACGAATTTCGAGGCCTGAATTAGCTTTACAATTAACACTTGCAAATACAACAAGGGCAATTTAAACCTGACTACACAAAAAGAAATTCAAAAAGTGACAAGTTTTCGTGAAAATAAGGAAATATAAACAGATACAATTAACTACAGAAAGACATATATATGCATGTGAATAAAAAAATAACAGTTAACCTCTCAAGTACATGTAGCTCCACACAGAGTGAAATTTACATGCCTTTTTTAACTCTTTTTTATTTCTGAAAAAGTAATGTCTAAAAAGACATTATTGACCCAAAAAGAATGTCTAAAAAGACATTATGAAAAGTAACTACGGACAAAGGCCAGTGTTTCGATCTTCCAATTTCTTCAGCATAGTAAAGTGAAAGTTGTCTTGAAGTATTGGTTGAGATGATGATTTGAAACTTGAGTCATTGTTGTGAGACAATGAGACTGGATTTAATTGTTAATTTCGGACTAGAGCGAAACATAATTTTACAGCCTGTTGGAAGGTGTGATTTTTTTTTAGAGAATTTGTGCTAAGAATTGACAGGAATTTGTTAAAAATAAAAACAAGAAAAGAAGACAAGAATTTGCAACTGAGCGAGGACATAACAATTATCTGAGATGGATCTAAAATACAAGAAATTAGATACTAGTGGCACATATAAGTATTGAAATTCAAAGAAAATGAAGGGGTGTACCAGCAAACAGGGGTGTACCAGATACTAGAGAAGAATCCACAGAGGATACAAACTGATATGATTGAATCAACAAGTGAATAAAAAAATGACAGTTAACCTCTCAAGTACATGTAGCTCCACGCAGAGTGAAATTTACATGCCTTTTAACTCTTCTTTATTTCTTTAAAAGTAATGTCTAAAAAGACATTATTGACCCAAAAAAATGTCTAATAAGATATTATGAAAAGTAACTACGGACAAAGGCCAGTGTTTTGATCTTCCGATCTCTTCAGCGTAGTAAAGTGAAAGTGGAAAGTTGTCTTGAAGTATTGGTTGAGATGATGATTTGAAACTTGAGTGATTGTTGTGAGACAATGAGACTGGATTTAATTTTTAATTTCGGACTTGAGCGAAACGTAATTTTACAGCCTATTGGAAGGTGTGATTTTTTTTAGAGAATTTGTGCTAAGAATTGACAGGAATTTGTTAAAAATAAAAACAAGAAAAGAAGACAAGAATTTGCAACTGAGCTAGGACATAACAATCATCTGAGATGGATCTAAAATACAAGAAATTAGATACTAGTGGCACATATAAGTATTAAACTTCAAATAGGCTGTAAAATTACGTTTTGCTCGAGTCCGAAATTTAAGATTAAGAAATACAAAAGCAATTAACACAGGAAAACAATCAAAAACTATGTTCACTGCTGCCATGCTTGCCAATCACATAGTTAGGGGTACACAATATTTTGACGAGGCCAGCCTGATACGAGACAACTAACCTGTCATAGAGATATCTTATCAGAAGACTACTTCACATGAATTCAGTTGTATTCTTATATTGTGCAGATATTTTGTGGATGGCTACACATATCATTAGGCTATATCATTAGACACATATCATATCATTGGACACATAATAATTACCTAAAAAATATTCAAAACCATAGGCTCCGATCATTATCCACAACAGCAGGGCACCCTGAATGAATACTGTACCAGACCAGAATGATAAACATGATATCAAATAAAATAAGCTTGAGGTTATCAAGTAATCATACATGTAAGTCTTAACACACCCTCAACACCATCTGATATCCAACATTTATAATATTAAATCAGCAAGGCTGGTAATATCTACAGCGGTGCAGCCATGCTTCAGCAACCATTTTATTTTTAAGTTTCAAGCACAGAAATGCGGAATACGGAAACACAAAAGGAATCCAAAATGCGGAAAAATGCCAAACGGAACAAGAATTTTTCCAATTCTAAACTTTCCCGCTTTTTTGTTGTGTATTGAAAACAACTGGGCTACTTTTTTCTTAATTTAGTTGCTCAATGTTAAAAAGCAGTGTACAAACCTAAACCAAACTCCTATGGCATTGGCTTTTTCTCTTAACAAACATCAGTCCACTCCAGGTCCGTAATTGCCGGGGGGGCTTGGGGGGCAATGCCCCCCCAAGCTCAAAGTAAGAGATACATATTGTATTCAAATCTGTTGGGGAAGTCAAAAAACTGGTGAAAATGATTCTGTTAGCACCATCAACTAATGCTTGGAGCGAGCGTTCATTTTCAGCAATGAAGCGTTTAAAAACTTGTTTAAGAACATCTATGTCTCATGACAGATTGTACAATTTATTGCTGTTGCATGTACACAAAGAAGAAGTCTCTAGCTTGAATGTAAACGATATATCAAGGGACTTCATCAATGCAAACTCTGCCAGGCAAGCTACATTTGGTTTTCCAAATGAGTAATCCCAGACCTAAGACTTTCTATATTGCATTTGTTTTGATTCTCATAGCCTCTGTGTTACTTTGTACAATTATCTTGCTTGTAATTTTGTAATTGTGATGTAGGCTACTGGTAGGGTAATAGTTATAGGGTTCGTCGTCGTCGTCTGAGCTTCTGGGGCCAAGGGTCTATCCTTTTACCACCCCAGATTTACGATGTTCCCGGACTACACTGGAAGGCTGCTATAGAGAGCAGCCAGTCTTTAGTTTCATCATCCATGACGCGCAGACCTTCCACTCCGTTAGGTGGCTTGAAGATGGTACAGTCATTGATGATGTGGTCTGCGGTCTGTTCCTCGGCACCAAATTCACAGGAGGAGGAAAAGGCCATTCCCCATTGGTGCATGGTTGAGCGAAAAAGCCCGACGCCCGTACGGAGACGGTCGAGACGCACCCATGCCTGTCTCTGTAGTGTCAGACCGATGGGGCGTGTGTCGGTGTAATAGGGTTATTCCAGACAGATTGCACGATAATGATTTTTAAAATTGGGTGAGTTTTTTTGGCAAGGCATCTCAGGTAAAGCAATTACAGTACAATGGAGTAAGATGCTGGTTTTGGAAATATTGTCCATAAATATCTCTTAAAAACAAATCCATCAACATTGGATAGCTGTTAGTGTTTTTTGACGTTTAGGCCTACTGGCGAATATTACACCCCAAAGGGGATAAATTGGTTTGGTGGAGACCTGTACAACGAGGGTCACGAGGGTCATTCCTGACAAAGTTGTGTGTTAAAAATATTGCATCTATTCTATTCTGCAATCATTTTGGCTGGAATTACCCATGTTTTGGCTGGGATTCAGTGGTGGGCACTAGTTACTTTTAAAGTAACTGAGTTACAGTTACAGTTACTTCGCTCAAAAAGTAACTAGTTTCAGTTACAGTTACCGTTTTTTAAAAAGTAACTAGTTACAGTTACTAGTTACAGTTACTTTTCAAAGAAGATGGATGTATATGAGTACTGATCTACAACTATTCTTCTTTCTATGAAGTTGAAAAATACAGTACAAGTTGAAAAATACATGATAAAGGGCAAGATGATACTTTGTTCGTAGCTGTTGCCTAACTACAAAACAGGGACCACTCCGCTAGCTGTCCACATACTATAATGCTTCTAAGAATCCATAATTTAACCCCAAAACCAAAACGTCCGCCAACCGAATATAAAACAACAAAAAATTGAAAAAACGACATGCACAGGACACTCCGTGATAAGCAATAGAGCGTGTCAATATTTTTATACGGGTATCTAAAATGAACGAAGAGTCACAACATCAATTTCCTTTCAGAAACATCAATATTTCAAAATTAATGTTGATCGCTAAGTCCAGCTTGCTTTGGCTCCAAAATATCCTTTCCAAGGGAGAGCAGTCTTGCAACAGCAGCACTGGAAGGGATAGGGGTATTGTATGGTTTGGTTTTTGAATCTTTATCTTCGGACTGACAAAGCCTTGATAGGTTATTCCTGGTACTTGTTCGCATACTTGTAGAGGCTCTTGACGCAGGGCAGGTTACCGAGATTGGCAGAGTGAAGTTTTCCGATTGTTGAAGTGTTGTTGCCGAGAAATTATTCCATTCACTAGGTGCCGCTGAATGGAGAGCAGTCCTGAAATGCGTTGCTCAAGCAGCGAACCAGCGCTGCGTGATCTTGAGCCCGACGCGTAACCACTGAGCTAACGGGGCGGATGCAAGAACAAACGCCTCATGGCTTCATTGGGGAATGCATCAGACGTAACTGCATTTGTTGGGTTACGTTCGAAAAATTCATTTAAAATTTTTGCGGCACTAACTTCCTTTTTTTTTTTCAAATAACAGAGCAAAAAAGTCATCTGTTGCATGCCTGTTAACATCAGTGTCGCTGTTGCTTGCTGCATCGTCGATGTTGAAATTGCTGTGGTTCTGTAATAGGTTAGCAATTGTGGGATGTAGAGGCGTCTTAATTTCTTCACCCTTGTAAAGCCAAGAAAGTCGGAATTGTGGGTGAAAAGCAGCAGGTAACTGGCAGTCACTATCATCAAAAACATGGCCAAATCTGTTTTCCAAAGATTTCAACAATCGGGTAGTAATGGCAGGCAGACAGCCACCTTGTCGCTGTTTCGAAGTTCTTGTAGTCTTTTCCTCGTCATGCCCATATATGCCTTCTCTTCTGATTGCAGAATGTCCAGATATTGGCATATTGGTGGCATTACCAGTGGGGTTTGCTTCAGTCTCTGATACTTTAGACAAAAACTAATCCATTTTGACTTTCCACTACTGACTACCGCGTCTACCTGTGTTCAAAGCTATATAATCACAATCTACAAAAAAAGAATCGCTTTACAAAAAAGGAGAAGCTGAAATTTCTAAAAACAGACAGCTTAGTGGGGGAACAAACAACGGATTGTGGCGTCACAGACATCAATCCGTATAGAACACTGCGAAATCCTACCTCGCAGTTTACGCGGCCTCCTTTCTGTCGCTGGTACACCGCAAAATCCTATCTCGCAGTTTACACAGCTCCTTTCTGTACATAACCTCGCTTCTTGTCGCCGAATGCCTATAATCTCTCCCAAACAAATAATTTGACCACTACAAAAAAACTGCCATAAACTGAAAAACAAACGAACCATTTTCGTTTGGGAAATCAAGTAACTGTAACTAGTAACTGTTGAAAAACGATAAAATAGTAGCTAGTTACCGCTTATCGTTACTTTTTCAAAAAAGTAACGAAGTTACAGTTACAGTTACTCAAAAAGTAACTAGTTATGTAACTAGTTACTTTTTTAACTAGTTACTGCCCACCTTTGGGAATTATCCCAATTATTCGAAATTACTGCTATCTAGCACCTTGTGACTTTATAACATATGCCGTGCCTTTGCCCGAAAAACCACAAATTAGACTCATTGCAACTAAAAATGTTATGTGCATAGCCTTTTACTTCGCAACAGCTTTTGAGCCCCCCCAAGCTAAAATGTATAATTAAGGGCCTGGTCCAATACGGTAACTTAGTTGGTTTCTACCAACTTTCTGAATGAAGAAACGGCAAAATTAGTCAGCGCTTGTTTAACTCTAGGGACACTGGCGCGGGAACTACTTTTCTCTAGGGGGGATGGGGGAGGGGTTGAAGCTGCCGTAGTATTATGAGCATTTGGGGGCTTCGCCCCCAGACCCCCCTTATGTGAGAGTACGTTTAAAACTGGTAACCTAGTAACTTTTATAGGTCACTCCTGTGTGAAAAATGACGCCAAAACAGAAAACACACATATTGTAAGTTGTAAGAAACGAAGAACGGCAACAACAAAGCAGCTGTTCAGGAAATTAAAATGAAAACGAATTAGGAAGTGATATGAAAACGACAGTTTGTGGAAATGAGTTCTCACACGCTTCCGAAGATTGCTTTTCGCTCAGGTTTTTCCCCATGATCTGTGTCATGAGTTTTTTGACATCGACAGTGTTCAAAATGTTTTGGTGGACATCAGTGCCGGATTAAGGGGGGGGCGGACTGGGCTGAAGCCCAGGGCCCCCACTTTTGGGGGCCCCCACCTCAAAGAAAAAAATCTACTAATTTTTTTAGTTGCACAGCTGGAGATTACTGCTTTAATTCGTATCTCAAACAAGCAAGGGCGGCTCACCCATATGTGCTGCGGTGCTGCAGCACCCCTGCCCAGCCCCAGTTATTCTTCGTTTTTTTAACAAAAAACATATTTATTTGATACTTTCATATCCGAAAATGGTACGGATTACGGGTCAAAGTTATGATAATGCTGCCAATATGAGTGGCAAGTATAACGGTCTTCAAGCTCTTCTGCGCGAGAAATGTAGTGTAGCTCATTATGTCCCTTGCACAGCACATTCACTTAGTTTAATCGGTAGCCTAAATGTCCTGTAGAAACATACCGTTCTGCCGCTGAGCTTTTTGAATTGTTGCAAAGCCTTTATTCATGGCTCGTCTCGTCTACTCATCGTTGGCAAGTCCATCCAAAATTCCTAGATGGTTTGCCTGTTTTGAAGACATTATCTGATACAAGATGGTCAGTTAGATATGATGCAGTTCTTCTTCTATCGAGCCTTCTAAAGTTTGTTGATACACCACAGATTGACACATTCTTCCGCAATGGAGTTATACACCTACTGCACCGGGTGGCAAGTCGAGGGCAAACAAGAAGGTGATCCGCTGCATAGGCGTAGCCAGGGGGGCGAAAGAGGCCATGCCCCCCCCCAAATTTTCCAAGTTTGGATTCCGAAGTTGAGCCCTTTGTTGAAAATATAATAAAGTTTGTAGAAATTTATATCGTTTTCCAAGACATCTGGCTTTTAACACCCCCAAGGACTTGTTTTAGACACAGTACAGAAAGACACCAATAAATTTTGCAAATCGTAAATCGCCCAAAATTTACGCGATTTACGATTCTTTGAACTAATTTGTGGAAGCAATTTCAGAATGGCTTACTCTGTTGGGTTTTTGTGTAGTTATTGAGTTTTTGTGTAGCTAAATTTTTGGTGTTCTCTAATTTAGCCGCAGTTTTTGCCAGTTCGTATGTAAGAGCTATCTAATAAGTTAATAGCTGTTTATCTGCTAATAAATTTCATACAAATATTACCCTAAAAGTGTCTTCAGAAAGCGCTATAATCCATTATTTGAGTGTAATTTTTCAAAATTTTTCCGGGGGGGCATGCCCCCGAACCCCCCTAGAATACGCGTGCCTTCGGCACGCTCTAACTTCCCTACCAGTTTTATTGCTTCAACCCACCAGGATACGCCACTGCACATCAAGTGGCGATGGCTTTAAATCAAACACTTTGTTGTTCTCTTTTCAATTCATCAAATATTTCGCCCCTCCAAAATTTTTCTCTGGCTACGCCACTGGTCCGCTGTTTGGGACTCGGTGCCACCGATACATGCAACCGGGCCCGTGTCGTAGCCCCACTCCACCATTAATTTTTAGCGAAAAATGTCACTTGATAAGGGCCCCCACTTTCAGCTCAGCCCAGGGCCCCATAAAACCTTAATCCGGCCCTGGTGGACATGCATCAACGCAAGATGAGTAGCCTAAGTCTTTTTTGTTTGTTTTTTCATATATTTATCCTGCATTGCGGGAAAGCGGACTTGAGCGCTATGCATTGGTGTACGCCTTCCGACATACCGTACACCTGACCCACGCTGCAGCCGACGACAATGTCTGTTTCCGGTTGTCTACTCTACTTATGACTTAAATTTTGTACTACCCATTACTCGAAATCGATCACTGGATAGAGGCAATTGTAAAGTTTCTTGCCCAAAGAAACAACGGCAAGTGCGGGTGGCTGGAGTCGATCCCTGTCTCGACTGCGAGCCCAACGCGCTAACCACTCGGCCACTGCTTTATTGTGTCATTGAGCTTCTAACCACGTTTTCAGGAGTCTTAGAGCAGCAAAAGAACGTTCTGATGATGCAGCTGAAACCAGGAGGTAAAGGCAGAGCTCCATGAATTTTCAAGTTTTTATGAAAAGATCTAGTGTTGGAGGATTTAGTTGCGATAGTATCTCAGCAACCTTTTGAACGGAGTTTGCGGTTTTTCCACTTACAACATCGCTGAGCGATGCAAGTTCCGTTTTTAGGCGATCTTTCCTGATGTCATGGTGTAAGCGCTGATCTCAGTGTCAGATCCTTTCTCACCGTTTGCACAGCTCAAAAGGGCCTTCTCTCTGTTGGCTGCTGTAAACAGATCCACCTGGTCGAATCTTCGATCAAGCTCAGCTTGAACCAAATCAAGGGCTTCGGTGTATTGCCGTTTCCACGCTCCTTCTCCGGCAGACGACAAAGCATCTGATTCCTCTGTGTTTCGAAATTTTGCTGGAGTTTTGCTCACTCGGGGATCCTTTGGTGTCTTTAGGTTATTGGCAGATGCAAAGATGTTCGCTGCTTCCACAAGCTTGGAAACGGATTCATCTTTTCAGAGATTTTTGATCCGTTCGCGGAAAATGGTGTTGGATCCAAAGCTGAAAAAGCAGAGATCTTCTTGTTTTGGAGCTGTCTTGCGACGGCTTCTGCAGGCTGAAAAACTTCACCTCTGCAGGTAATCGCAAAATAAAGTCCCATCGTGCGTGCTTATTTTATCAAGCTGAATATCTTTGTACGTGCATCTCCTTTCATTGCACTATCTTCTGTCATGTCGGTCAGACATTGCAACAGGGTAGGGTAGCACTTAACAACACAAGCGAGAGCAGAAGCACAAACGCACCAACGAGTACGACACAAACCCAGCGAATTGCAGGCAACTTCATCGGAACCAAAAAGCGACATGAATAAAGATTTACGCTTAGACGATTCACGAATTACAACTGCAACACCTTCAACGAAGCTTAAGGCATCGGCAATAAGCCTCACCTCCTTTACATCGTCTTGCAGAATCATATCGAGAGCATGATTACTGCAGTGAATGTAGGCTATAACGATCCAGGGCATAATGCTTTAAGTTTGACCCGCACTCCGTTATAACAACCAGATCTCTTGCTGTTCTATGCTGTATGTGTAAAGTGAATATTGCAGAACGACGTCCAATAAACGATGGATCGACGTGTTATTATTAGTAAGGAGGGTGGCTGGAACCAGGCGCGGATTTATGGGGGAGCCCAAGGGGCCCGGGCCCCCCCCCAAAATTTTGTGAGAAATTGTTGAATGGTTTGATATGCTTCTAAACAGCTGATATTAGTCCCACAGCTGACTTACAACACCCCCCCTTTGGCACGCGTGTGACGTCACGAGATTAAGAATGATGCTTTCAGTCTCCATGTCTCTAAAACAAAGTGTGCCTAATTTTAAGCGAAACTGCATTACAAGAGCGAGTTTTGCCAATACCAAACATTCAAACATCTCAGCCAAGAATTATCAACAAGAAAACATAGATGCTTAGCTTTACTACCGAAAAAATGCCGAAGAAAACATGATCTTATCCTTTTGCTATGCCACCGGACAGCACCATTTTACAGGAATATTTATACCCATCTTTTTGTTGAAAATGCTCTCAGAATGCACCAAATTCAAAGTAATTTTTCAAAATTTTCTGGGAGAGGTCCCCCAGACCCCCCGCCGCTGGGTGTCGCCTTTGGCGAACACGCCGTCGGGCTTCGCCCGACGGCCGTCGAAACCCCCCAAATTCCTGGCTACGCCACTGATTGTTCATAGGCTATCTGTTTTATCTTTTTCTTACTTTTTAATTCATTTTCAAATTTTCTGGCCCCCCCCCAACAAAAAAACTCCTAGATCCGAGCCTGGCTGGAACCGCTACTGCGAGGTAGCCTATAGCGCCCTGTGATTAACGACTCTTTACTACGAATGATGAGCGCGATCACACGTAATAGGAACTCGATTCATCGTAGCAATTATTGCTCGAATAATTTTCTGAACATATGTTATGTAGTTTGTAGCCTACCTTAAATTGTCAGAATTTTCTAGGGGGGGCTGAAGCATATATCGAAAATTCCATGGGCGCTGAATTAGCTCTAGGGGGAGGGGGCTGAAGCCCCTTGAGCACCCCTACTTCCCGCGCCCCTGTCTAGGGATGTGCAGTTCAGCAACGCATTTCAAAGACTGTTCTCCATTAGCGGCTCCTAATGGATGGAATAATCCACATGCAGCAAAATTTTAACAAGCAGAAACTTCATCCTGTTAATCTTGACGAAGCTGATAGGCCCAAAGAGCAAAATCTCCGAAGCTTTTAGTTTGTTGTGACACTTAAACTAACTAGCCCATTTGGAAGTGCGATTGTGGCACGGCGATCTTTCAACTTTTGCAATTTAGAATGACGCATCAATATAGCCCACTAAAGCAAGAAATCAATTTTCCTCAAAAACGCGGAACCCCTGTTGAAAAGCATTGGGAGTATGAAAAAATGGCATGCTACGGCAGGGGTTTTTATGATTGAAATGTTTATTAACCCCTGATAACAGCAGAAACACTGCTCGCGTAACTAAGACTCGATGATACAGAGGTAACGCAATGAGATCTTATAGCCAATATCAGTTCATGTAATGGCACTTTTCCTAATTTCCAGCCAATGTGCAATTTTGACAACCCCAATATTTGACTAAATCCAGAAAAAAGTAGGCTATCTCAGTTCGTGATATCCAAATAGCGCGGCTTATTATCAAAACGCTCAGGCTACTTGATAAAGCCAGTGAATAGTTGCAGCTTTTAAATACCATCGAAAAAAAATAAAAATTCAACAATGTTACTGCACAGACGCTTGTAGTTAGGGTATCACGCCTTCTTAATTATCACTCGCTACTTTTGTCGCCTGTACTCCGCGAGGTAGAACCGTACTATTAAAAGTATTGTCGACTCCCATTAACGATATCATCGCCTCTGACAAGAATAAAGGAATGGCTCGCAATGCTGCACCAACTCATGACGTCCTTGCAGTGTCGTTTTTCAAGCGCAAGCCCTATTCCAAGAGGCCATAGACACATCCAGGCAGCACCCACCTTTCCCAACCGGTCAAAACTAGCTTATTGCCCAAATGCAATAAATTCTTCAACCTTTAGCCTTCAGAGAAGGCACCAGAGGTTGGAAAACTACGCCTTATTCCCTATGTCTCGAATGCTTTCGTTCATCACGTCATCAAAACAAATGGGACGCTCCTCCGAAAGATGCATCAGTCGGAGCACTCTGTGTACAGCGCTTCCACTTTTGTGGTAATTACCACAATTGTGGAATTTTCATCATGCTTGTGGTAAAAATGTGGTAATGAAAAATTTGTGGTAAAAATGTGGTAATATGAAAATTTTGTGTGGAAATGTTGCCAAAATGTGGAAATTATAAATTTTGCAAATTTGACATAAAATACTATCAATAAAGAAGAGCATTTAAACTGTTGTCCTCCAAAATCGAACAGACATGCAAAAAACTACTTACAACAGCATGTGACTAGCATGTTCCGCTGTTTTCGGTTTGATTTTGGAATGCGTCCTGATTTTTGACTTTGAAGGTAGGGTGACCATGTGATCATATTCATAGTCAAGATGTCTTTCAAATTCTAGCTGCGGTGTCAAGTACAGTACTTTGCAGTGGCGTAGCCAGGGGGGTGGGGGTTACAACCCCCCCCCTTTGACACGCGTGTGACGTCACGATATTAAGAATGATGCTTTCAGTCTCTAAAACAAAGTTTGCCTAATTTTAACGAAACTGCATTAAAAGAGCGAGTTTTGCGAATACTAAACATTCAAATATCTCAGCCAGGAATTAGCAACAAGAAAACATAGAGACTTAGCTTTATTACCGAAAAATGCCCAAGAAAACATGATCTTATTCTTTTGCTATGCCACCAGACAGCACCATTTTACAGGAATATTTATACCTACATTTTTGTTGAAAATGCTCTCAGAATGCACCAAATTTAAGTAATTTTTCAAAATTTTCTGCGGGAGGCCCCCCAGCTGGGTGTCGCCTTTGGCGAAGAGGCCGGCGAGCGAAGCCAGGCGGCCGTCAAAACCCCCCCGTTCAAAATTCCTGGCTTAGCTACTGGTACTTTGCTTTCTTATTTCTGACGTTCTGTTAATAAACTGAGTAGTTGTTTTAGGCCTTATTTTACACTATATAGTGTAAATATAACCAAATAATAGCGTTGTCGGATAAGGAATTCTGTCGTAATTTGAGGAAAGTTTAAAGCTGTTGAAAATAAAAACTTGCATTTTAGAAAAATTTTTAGTTCTGGGTAAAGATCAAAACCCTAACCTTATTCCTAAGTCTTACCGTAACCCTTACTAACTTTAATCCTAACTCTGACAACACCTGATAGTAACTATGGCAACATGTGGGTAAAATAGCCACTGTGTTAATGTAAAAGTAAGTCGAAATACGGTTAAGATCGGGTAAAAAATCACAGTAAAAAATGTGGTAATCTGAGGACAAATGTGGTAATACAAGTGGTAATCTAGCTTTGCAAAAGTGGAAGCACTGTCTGTGTAGCACCACCTGTACCTCAAATAAGCACATTTACCGCAACACAAGCTGACATAGTAGCCCGAGACCCAATGTGTTCAACAATTCGTGTTTCAAAAAGGGCATTGGCAAAAATTACATAAAAGAAAAATAACCGTCTTTGTTGAGTTACTAGTTTTCAATGTAGGCACTAACACAAAGTCAGAAATCCACCACCTCAAATAAGCTTTGTTACTCACAAACGACAAAGACAAAACATGAAAAAAAACAATGAAAAAGTTTATTTGTTGGGAAATTGATTTCAAACTGTTCTTAACGGCATGAAAATACAGACTAATACGTAGCCTACGCCTACCTAAACTAGCTAAGGTTAAAGTTAATGTTGCCAATACAACACATATTAACAAATTACAAAGTAGGATTTTTTAAAACAGCACGGAGCGGTCTATGGCCATTTAGAAAAGTAAAGCCTACGCTAATGAAACAAGTCACAAAATTATTATTTGTTCCTCAATCTTGATCCGTTACTGACGAGTAGAATATGACGAGCTTTCAAACTGAAAATCCTGATCAACAAAGAAAAAAAAAATTGCAGTGGTTCTCTTTTTCGCGTATTTTATCCATTCATCAAGTAAGAATACTACTGTAGAATTGAAAAATAACAAGATATTTCTCAGTATACCGTGATACTAAGAGCTTCAGCACTAAGTTGTTAACTTAGCACCATACCTTACCATTGTTAGTTCTTGCAATTGGAAGCGAAGAAATTTGCCTTAGGTTTATAATTTCTGCGTTAAAAGAAAGTTTTCAGGATTTATTGAAATAAATTTGCCTATGAAATAAGGCTTCCACGTTCACTCCATAAAATGTTGGAGTTACGTTTCAACTAAAAGAATAAGCATTTTCAATTAATTTTCGTAAAAACGACAAAGAAAACTTTATGTAACTTTTACAAAATTGGATAGGCCTAACGCAAAATGGATCTCATTTGTGTTTGCAAACAAATTTTGTTTTGTTCGTACAATAACCACAAGTTTGTTTGCAAAGAAAAAGCAGTGACGAAACAGTTAGAAAATTGTTCTGAAGTATACGTACGAAGCATGGAAATCAGCCAAAATAAAACAAAAAACTTGCAATGATTGAACAAGCTACTGATGCTATGTGGTACGTAAACTACAACAGCAGTGAAAATATACCAGTTAAACAAATTGCCACAAAAAGTACCAAGAGAAAAATCCGTTATTTTTACATTGATTCAACGTCAATGTAAAAACAACGAATTTTGCTGTCTGGGATGTTTGGAATGACACGCACAGTGTCGCGAGCCAAGTGTAAAAGAAATTTGTCTGGGCATTAATCCTACGCCTAACTGCTCAGTCTTTAATAAGCCAGCACAGCTTGACGAGTATGACAACAAAAAATGCTCAATTAAGGTCAAGCTATATATTCTGATATTTTTAAAAGATTGAATTGAAAAATTGATAGCGATACACAGGGCTGTTGAGCGGATAGTTTGGGCCCAGTACCAATGAGCTTCTCGGGGCCAAATCAAAATACTTCTAAGAAAAACGTACTATATCCAAACAATACGCGCTGATTTCTTCACGTTTTCAGGCCCTTTGGAAAGGTTATAGGCTCATAAAATTATCCCGGGCCCGGATCCAAAAGTATCTCCTAGACCTGGTCAACACTGCTACCGATGCATCAATTGATAAACAAAAGAAAAAAGATAGAAAAGTTGAGATTTTTTTGTTTATAATTTGGTGAGATCTTTTTGCATATGGAATATGACATTTATATACATCTCATTTTAGTTTTAAAAATCACACAGACTTAATGATCTGTATCCACAAAGGCCTCGTTTTTATGCCCAAACTTTCATCGAAATTGCGCAAACAAATGGATTGCCTAAAGATGAAATCAGAAACATACTGAAAAGCATGATAATATTACGAACATATGTTTTGCAGACAACACTGGTTATGATGAAAACGTTTTCTTAAAATTCAAAACGGAATCACTGCAGATTAGTGGTTAGAATTTCAAGAAAAGTTCTTTAGCAGGCAAAAGCAGAAACAATACAAGCAGGGTTCATGATTCAAGACTGAAATGAAATTAAAAATTGCGTAATCAAGAAAGAATTAGATTAAGAAAGAATATCGTTTTTCTTTACAAAGTCTTCCACTGAGTTTTCTTCTAAGAAGGATTTGTTTGTGGAGTCTAAACCGCTGCTTGACTCTTCAACGAGAGAATCCTCTGTGTCCGAATCACTATCACTCACAGAATGATCTTCGGAAATCTTAAACTCCACTTTTTCATCACGCACAAGAGTGTTTTCTTCATCTTTTGTAAATATCTCCCCTAAAACTTTTTGTTTCTCCAGCCTATACGACTCTTTCACCCGCATTCGCTTCAGTTGGCCATCCCTGTCGACAGCAAAATCTTTGATTGCGCTGTTTTTCTTAACTGACTGATTTATTTCAACATTTTGCCATTCTATGTCAGACAGATAAAAATAATAATCTTCCCTAGATCTATGAGGATGCAATCACGTCCGCTGACAAAACGTTAGAAATAAACACGTGCCCGCTTACAACTCTTTGTGCTCGCGTGGCAGCTTACAACTATAAAAAAAAAAGGTTAATGAGTTGCAATTTTCAAAATATATCATAGCAAATAATGTGTTCAAAACGCATTTGCACATCAGCAACACTGGTCTAGTCAATAAAAGTTGCCAGACAATAACCAGAAACCAGTGTAACCACGCATTTGATTTCAAAATATCTCAGCGATTTCACATCGTTATGTATCAATGCATATTTTAGTTCTGTTGGAACTGTCTTACAACTGTCTCAAGCGCTTTAAAAGGAAACAAGTTCTTGCTTCCTGCAATCGGAAGTAATTCTTTTTCTCACACATGGTGCGCTGCTCCTTAGTTACTAGATAGGGCTCACATTTGACAAATACCATTAACACAAGTTGGGAAGAGAGGGATACTTTTTTCAACCATAAACGAACATAACTGAGCAACACCACAACATTCAACATTTCAAAAACACAATAGCGAACGTTGCCGGCTATGCATATAGTTAGGCTGATATAATCCTCATCAAGCCTTTAAAAGAACAATATTGCAAAGAAATACGAGAGAAAACGTACAATGTAACAACAAAAATTAGATTATATTTTCGTTGTTATACTCCACGTTTCTCCAGTATTTCATAAACAATTTTTTAAAGGCTTGATAGAGTTATATGCATAGCTGAAAACGTTCGCTATATTGTGATGTAGCTCAGTTATGTCTGTTTATGGTTAAAAAACAACATTAACGTTAACATGGAATGAACAAGTGAAGAATGAGGCAGACAAAGTCGGACAGAAGGAAGATGCGATGGACAGAATGAGATGGAGAATAGAAGTGAACACAACCGCCGCAAGGAAAAAAGTCGTCCACCTTCAGTCCTCCACGAGTGGGGACAAAACTAAATTTGGATGATGATCAATATTTGAATGATTAGAGGTAATTCAAAGAAAGAGTAATTTCGGGAACAGCAACCCCAGATTACCTCTAAACCATTAAAAGCTTCTGCCACTTTAAAAAATGTGTTACCTAATGCAATTAAAAGTTGTACGTACCACACGCAGTCAACGAGACCACCTTTTCTCGCAATGACTGACTTGACATGTTGAGCAAATCGTATCGCGTCTTCCTCGGGTTGCCTCGTCATGGCTGGAAGGTACCAAACATCGGCCACGATCGCCCAACTTGTCATAACAACAAGCAAGTACTGCAACATACTGTGTTTCGAGCTGTTCCAAAACGCATCTCCAAACCAAGGGTTGTACTGCACAAGAAGATAACTCTGTTCTCAAGATTTTGCGCTAAAAACATATCGCGTAAGAAGAAAATAGTAACATAAAGTATAAGAAATTACATCCCGATCCCAAACACTATTTTTTATTTTCAATCCACACTCGAATCTTCATATTATATTAATCAATCAATCAATCATTTTATTTTTCGTCATTAACGCGTCCGGGACGAAAAAGATACTAACTACAAAAATCGATATAAACCTACCAGCACGTTAACGAACGGGAAAAGGTGGCAAAACCTTGAAAGGTTTTGCCATGTTGTTGCATACCATGTTGTACCATGTTGCATACCATTACTATGTTGCATACCTTCGAAAATTTGTGAGCTTATATATAGTATAGTTTCGGGAGAGAGTTTGCTTTCTTGTACCAAAGACAGGCAAGACACAACAATACTACAGGGTTGAGCATTACAACAATATATTTTACATATTTACAAATAGTTTTGGCAATCGAACGTTTTCGGCTTCACCTAAGCCTTCATCAGGAATCTGAAAATATTTATAAAATGCAATAAATTTCAACTTCTTGAAGGTAACTAGCTAACTGATTGTAAGCAACAAGAAATACGCAACGGTTAAAAGCAATAGTGTGGAAAACAAACAGGGCTTAGGTTAAGCCGAAAACGTTCGATTGTCAAAATTATTTGTAAATATGTAAAATATATTGTTGTAATGCTCAACCCTGTGGTATTGTTGTGTCTTGCCTGTCTTATACATATAGAACGCATAATCGCATGCCGAATTAGTGTACCATCACCAACTATCTTTTTTTAGCCACTAATCACAAGCAAGCCACTAGCAACCCAGTATACACCAGTGCGGATGCCTTGTTTTACTTAAGCAACAAAAGTTGATATGATATTGACAAACAACTAATTATATGTAGAGAAAGAGCAATCTACTTGGCTGTCAGCACAGGACGAAGTGCTCATTATAGAATAATGAGCAGTGCAAGTTTCTCCCTTAAGATTGGGTTTATCAGCATCGCGCCACTAATTCATGTAACAGATTCTCAACCTAAGTCTATACAACCCAGCTTGATAAAGTGCTCTCCTTGACACAGTCAGGATACGTTTAGCTGTGTCCGACAACTGCAGCCATTTAGTTCACTTTGTGTCAAACAGCGGTCGAAAGTCTGTGGCATAAATTAGTGGCGCGAAACTGATGAGCCTGAACTCATGGGCGAGACATGAATCCATCTCGGACAATTGTTGCTACACTCGACTGCCGAGAAAAAACTCACTTTGATTGCAACAGGATAAATGGTTGTCGGAATTTCAAAAGAGCCCTTTTTAAACATCATAACCGATGTGTTGTTGATGCAGGTGCCTTCGGGGAATAGAAGCACAGGGTAATTGTTCTTGTCACTGACGTGGTCTAAAATTCTCTTTGAAACAAACTTTCGATCGCGGGCTTCGGACCGTTCAAACCAGACGTGCTTTGTCGCTCGTGACATCATACGCATGACCCAACCTACAAAGAGTAACTATTACGAACAGAATAACCAAGCAACTGGACTACTATTAATGAATGCAGCGAGGTGAACAAATTTTCTACTCTCAATGTCAGGGCTGTGGAGTCGGGCAAAAAATATATGACTCCGACTGCTAGATATATAACTGGTGGACTCCAACTTCAGTGCTGCCAGATTTCTTTCGTTAATCAATAAGAGTAATAAGTAGTTTTATGAAATGTAGTGCATAAAGTTGTGATGTTGCAAGTAATACAATTTTAGTCTTATTTATCATACTACAAACAATTTGAAATTGCAAAAAAAAAAACAATTTCATTGTGCATCGTTTTGTATCAAGCCGAAGTCGGCCTTTTTTTTAAACGACTCCGACTCCGGACGCGTCTAACTGGCTCCAACTCCACAGCTTAATGTCAAGATAGTTTGTACACATAATGTGCTGCGTATGACACTGACATTGAAACATCTGTAACCCAAGCTTGTAACAGATTCATCTAAAGCAGTGGTTCTCAACGGGGCGGTACCGCCCCCCCAGGGAGCGCTTTGATTTTGCAGGGGGTGTTACAATTACTTCGGATTAAAGGGGGCGTTTTGATTACTAGGGGGCATTCTGGTTTAACCCATCTACCGTCCAGCGTAACGATTTCGTCAAAGAGCTCGTATCTTCGAAGTAGCATTTTCTACCTCATACCTGGTGGAAAAGGGATTCAGCTGTGTTGTTCTGCTACATACCAAACAGCGAAACCCACTTGACATATCTGTAAGAGGTGATCTTCGAATGTTTCTCACTGGCTTTACACCGGATGTGAAGAAACTGGCACTTTCTCTCCAAGCCCAAGGTTCACACTGACTACCAGTAGGCCTATACTGTTTTCATGCTCGCAAATATATATTTGCTTTTCATCAAATATAGTTAGCCTACTAGTCTCTAAAACCGTTACAGCCTGTTTCACCCTAAAAGGGGATCATCAAAAGGTCCTTATTCTAATGGAAATAGAATTCTACTGGAATAAGGACCTTCTGATAATCCCCCTTTTAGAGTAAAACAGGTTGTAAGGGTTTTAGAGACTGGTAACTAACTAGCCTATATGTGATGTAATTCGCTCTGCTTGGCTTTTTGCTTGGCATTGAGCACTTTTTGTAGTATTAATAATATTTCTTGTTTTATATTCGCTTTTCATAATTAATCGTTTTTCTTTAGGGGGGCGGTAAAATTTTGCCAGTTCATAAAGAGGGCGTTGGGCCAAAAAAGGTTGAGAAACACTGATCTAAAGCATCTGACTTTCTGCCGGTACTATCAGGCATCGCCCCAGGTAGACTTCGTAGGGAAAACCACGTACGTAGTCTGGTCCTACAAGCTACGTCAAGGCATGACCACCTCCTCAACCAGATTGTCCTAAACTCGCACTTCCAAAGCCCCAGCGCTTGAAATCTCGACGCCCGTTCACCCGACATGCTGCAGCTATCTGCAAATCGAACTTCCACATTTCCGAAGTTTGGAACCGTGAATGGAGAGAAGTTGCGAAACCAACCCAATTCACAATCCTTCCCAATACCAACACCCCACCTGGAGCAGAACTACCCCGGAAGAAATGGGTGAAGCTCAATCGCCTGCGGACTGGAGTGGGCCGTTTCAGCAGCAACATGTTTCAGTGGGGCCTCGCCGATTCACCATCTTGTGCGTGTGGCTCAGATTTTTTTCAAACTGCACACCACATTATCTATCAATGTCCTGTATACCGACCACTAGACATGTGGACCTAACAACGCTCGATGAATACACAATCCATTGGCTTCTACACCTGGATGTAACAACGTGATCTGTGGCGGCCTCAAACGCAAGAAGAAGATCTAAAGCAAGCTCACCAGATAGGGAGGCACTCAGTGATGAGGAACCTATTTCGTATCTTTTGATTGCATTATACTTGATGCAAACTTGCCGGCAGTAATAATTATTATTTAAAAGTACTTAAATTCTAATTTAAAAGTGACACTAAAATTCGTAACGTCTTGATAAAATCAAAGCCAGTTTATAAGCAGATACTAATGGTATCAATAAAACTTTGATGTATATAACATACCAAGATATCCTCCATGGATTTGACCAAGGATGGAATAAGGGCGGTCTTGCATCAAGATAGCTGCATCTAGGGTGGTGGTGTGGTTTGCGACGCAGATACCACCAGGCCTGGGCATGTTTTCTCTGAGAAATGAACACATTTTACTACGTGCCTCATTCAAAAAACCCATTCACATAACCATATAAATACAACGTCAACGCAATTTACCTAAAAACTGAGTTAGATGTATTGTATAACTGTATGAAAAACTTGGAATTTTTGAAACGTGTAACTGATTAAATTCTACCAAATACTGCCTTCTCTGAATAACCGCGCCGCTGATTATGCCTAGAGGCTGAAAGAGCGCCGTCTCACGCTTTATTTTTTGCACGGTTGACTGACAATATGCATACAAAAGTATACAATCAGTATAATACTCTAACAGCTACTCTAGTTACGCTATAAACCAAATGAAAAAATACATTGTTCTTCAGCATACCTGTCATGGTAAGAGACAACAGCAGAAAAACCCCGGCATATGATGCGAAATGCAACTAGATTGATATAATATGCCAGTGCTCTTTTGACCCTTAAAAATATTAAAATAACGTCTCATGGATACAAGAAAAAAGATCTATTGCTATGTACTAAGTAGTATAAATATTAAATAACCATTCAAAAAAATTCAAGTTAAAAAGTTTCCATGAAAAAGTTATGCTTCAAGACTACGACACTTACTTGGAATCGGCCATGATGGTAAGTGGCAACATTGTGCAGACCAGCCAACACATTGCAAATACAGTGATGAAGGTTCTATCAAACAATAAAAAACTGATTGGAAAGGTGTTTTTCTTTTATTCAGTCAGTTTAACATGATACGTAGGCTAACTACTGTACATTTGGTTGCTTTGCAAAAAAACTCATAGAATAAGAAATTGTAAGTGCGATGTTGCAAAATTTGGGAAAATTTTTTTCTGAAGCAAAACCTTCTTGTTAAAAACTGAAAGTTGTCGCTCATGCAAGTATCAACCTTTTGGTAATGAACAAGAATTTAAGCATGATAAAACACTATCACGTGCATCCTTAACGCTAGTATGGCATGTCGCACGTGCGCTAATTTTTCATGCGCACTACATGCGCTCATCAATCTTTACACGCTCTTGCCGTCAACGTTTACGTTAGATGACGTTACGTTTACGTCAGATGATACTATTACGATTACGTTGAAAATACACATTTATCCCAAAGTGAGCAATGGTGGTGAGTACAAACGTGTTCAAAAATTTTGAAAACATAATACGTACCTTAATAGAATAATAATCATAAAACGTTTGCAAAACCGGCACTAGTGCGCTAGCCGGTTTAATGCATCACATCTCAGCCGAGTTATGACGCCATAAGTTGTGATGTCAAAGATTCCCAAGTCATGCAAGTGCAAACTGGGTGCCTTAAAGTTATGCTGGGCATAGAATATTCAAAGTTTGTGATAAAAAGCAAGAATGCATTGCATAGTAATATAGTGTTCTAGTTTGCTTGCAAACAGGTTTTCGTTTTTTACAGCTTAAAATCTAGTGCCAGACAAAATCCAGAAATATTGTGTAATAAAAATTATCTTGAGCAGGTACGTACCTCAACGGCAGCAAAAATCCGTATCGGAAAAAGACTCCAATAAACCACAAAACTGACAATCGGACACTGTAACACAAAGAACATTATAAAACTAACAAAGATTATTCCACATCGTATATATTATAAGTCAATTTTAAAAGAACTTACTATATGTACTATGGTGACGACTGACGAAATGTTTTTTTTTTCGGTCATTTATCGGTCATTGACCGATTTTTTAGCAAAATGTCCGAAAAAAATATAGTCAATTCGGTCAAAATGTCCGAAAAAATATATAGTCAATTCGGTCAAAATGTCCGAAAAAAACAACGTTTCTCAGCGAAACTTATGTTGTAGCTAGCCAGGAAGTGCAAATTTTGGTTTGTATCAGCTACTTGAAAGGAAACATTTTCATCAGAAAAAAATGACCGAAATAAATAAAAAATGACCGAATTTTTTCAAGTTATTTCGGACGAATGACCGAAAAGTCTCAAAAACCCAGGTGACGAATAGTATCATAAAGACCAATAAGTACGTACAAAGCTATAAACTGATCTCATGGCAATAAACTACATGCTTTCGTTGAAGTAGAAAACACTTCAAATCAATAAATTGCACAATAAAGTACCGTACATGAAAAGTTCAGTCGTGTGTTGCATCATTTATCAAAAAACGAGACCAAAATAATTATATTGCAAGTATGTAGCTTGAAAAGTTGAGCAAAACGTTTTCAATTTCTTGACGAAATTAAACAATGAAATTAGGAGTAGTCTAACAGGGTGGCAGACGTATGCGCTGATGCGACACCCAGTTCAGTTCAGTTTATTTTTTGTTTTGTTGGCGAAAAAGAAAGACACAAAAAGCAAAAAGACAATAAACACAAATAATTCGCACAAGTCAGACATGACCCAAGTCAGACAATAAGTTCTTCTTTGCATTGATTCAACGTCTACAAAGGTTATTAATGTATCACCTGCAGAAATCTATAGAGCAAAAAGAACTAACTTACTGGCTGAGACATAATCCACAACCTGATACAGTATTACATTTGTTAGTATTTTGAAAGTTAAAAAAGTGTTTAAAAATTAATATCAGTAACATGTCAAATAAAAAGGTTCTGATTGAAATCATCCGTCTAAGCATGATGTCAAAAAATATCTGAATTGATTTATAGGCCCAGGTTCTTGGGTTTGTCATGGCATAAAAACTTTCAGTAGGCTGCTTAGTGCTAGGCGATAATGCAAATAAAGTTGCGCAAATTACACGTCTTCCCGTTGGCGCTATTCATTGATTTCCCACCCTACCACGTAAAAATAAATTATTAGTAAGCATTAACTGTGCTCTGCCGTTAAACCCAGACAAGAATTGTATTTTTGAATTAATTCCATTAAACTTCACAAAATTATCACACACGCACTACACGCCTCAATTTGCTACGACCTTTGGACTTCGTGACAAGTTGCTGACATGGACTACCTTCTTAAACAAATACTAACAGTATCTTGACGCTATTCTATGTAAAGCTTGCACGACTAATGCAAAACAAAATAGCATTTACACAGCTAAAATTTATCTAAATTGTGCATTTTGAGTAAACGCAAGTGTGCAATCAATATGCCACAAAGTCCACAATCACAATCAGTTTACGCGATTCTACACTGGCTTTAAGGTACAAAGAGTAAAATGGAGTAGTGGCAACCAACAGCAGTTATAGTTTCAAATCCAATACAAAAGTTTACTTTATCAAAGATGTGTTTGCCAAATTGTTGCAAGTAAACAAAAGTGGTGTCTTGCGTGGCACTATCAAGAAACACAGATGACACTGTAAGACAAACACTATACTTCATTATTAAGAAAAAACAAGAAGCACACAATTTCATTCGAAATGTATAAAATTTCTGCTCCTACCTAACAAATTTCTACCAAACACTACAAATACAGTTCAGGTGATACTCCACCACACATTTCTCAGCAGCCGAGTGTAGCTGTAATTGACAGCGGAATGGCCCGTTTCGGTGAGTTCCTAACCTCTAAACCCTAACCCTAAAACGGCAATGATAATTAGGCTACGGTACCCGATAATTTAAAAAAAAAATTGAAAAAAATCCCCCGTTAAGGGACTCACTGACTCACCGAATAGTAGCAGACCCAATTGACAGCCCCATGATAAACTACTACTGTACATAGGTCTACTCTATATACCAAACACAGAAAATAATCCGTAGCTACATCAGGTGACTCATGGCTTTGGGTAAACTTATTCTAAGAGCCATGGGTAAACTTACACTAAAGGCTATGGGTAACTTATTTGTAATGTAAAATACATTATTTGCATCAAACATGTGGCCAGTGGAGGTTTTTTAGCTACATTTGGCTGCTGAACACAGACCTTCAGTTACTGCACTGAAGGAACCCGCCCCAGGAAATTAACTTTGCACAATCACAATGAAATTAAACATAAAAAAGTTAAGTTGAATGAGATCATGAGGGGAATAGATATCTTGGAAAACATCAGGGCACCTTGTAAACAAATCTTTATACACAATAATATGGCTTTCTTATACATAAGTTATAATGTATTTCACTTGTGCAACAATCACACACCTTATGAATTCATGGTTGACATCTGTTCTGGTCAATAAGTTCCAAGAAGGAAGCTCTGTGGACACAACATGTTGTTTCAAGAACTAGGTTTGTTAAAAAATTGCATTGCACCATTATCAGTTACCAGACTACACAGAGAAGTGCATAGAACTACCGAAGTAACAAATATAAGGTATGCTTAGACTTCTAAACTTTAAAACAATAACACGTCTAGACAAAATTTATGTCATACCTGTTGTGTTTTTATATGAGTCAACAAAAGTTATAAAACTAAATCGTCTCAGTCACAGTGACACCAAGTTAAACTAAGATACAAATTGTATTCTTAAAGTCAGTAACATCGTATAAAAATATGGGAAGTGCTGATTAGATAAACACTGAAATAGTATAATTGAAGCAATAATTCATGGACGGACAATGTAAACGTTAGTGGCATGAACCCTGGATCCTCTACTGTCCATAAGCTATCTGGTTATAAAAGATTGTCACAAGCAAAAATAAGCTCATCATCTACATTAACCTCTTACCTTCTGCTCTAAACCTCTTTGTAACTTCATCATCAATTACAGCCTGAAAGATTGGTGATTTGTAACTTGGTTTTCAATAGTCAATACTCATAATCAAGTACGGTAAGCATAAAAGTACTATGTCAAAACACAAGTTTCCCCCAAAAAAACACTAGTACAATTAGCACACACAGAATGCATACAAACCAAAATATATCAAAATGTCATGAATTAAATTACGGTAACAATCCTACAGCTTCAAAAGCTCAACAGTGTTGGTTGATGGTTGGTTGTGAAACAATGAAACAATTTTGCTATGCTTCAATCTCATGAAGCTATCCAAAAATCAAGGTTAACTCTTTTCTGCCAATATCACATTAAAATGATGCTTCTGTGAATGTGTGTGACAAAGCTCTGTTGCATGACAAAACATCTATAAACTCTTTTGCCCCTCTAAAATGCATTTCACGAGATAGGAAATATCAAGGTTGTTGGGCTGTTGGCGACAGTAGGTAAGTTTGAAATTCGCGAAATTTTTAGGTTCAAAGAATGTGAATCAAAAATCAAGCACAGCAATAAAGCTTGGCAAACTGCATGCTTTTTTTTATAAAACTATAGAAAATGCTGGGTGCGGAAGAGTTAAGATTAGCATAAAAGTTTTCATTAAAACAGTCCTTGAAATATCAATACACTACGTTAAAAATTAGATGTTCAAAAAACTACAATATTGTTACCTCTATTCCACTCTTAATTAAATATACAACATCTGACAATTCAAAGTTTTTATGTGCTTTATCCACAGATTCACTAAAGCTTCTTGTATCAAGGCGATCTATGGAGTTTTCTTTTGAAATAATTTCTGAAACAAAGCAATATGTTCTCAAAACTTTTAGTAACAGGTTTAACTTATCTCAACCACAGGAAGGTATGGTGCTTTTGAGATAAAATTATACTTGAGTGCTGTTTTATGATTAATTGATTACAGACAAAATCGGTTAATTGAATCACCTATTTGCCAGACGTTTTGATACGACTGATTCGTTTAACCAATTTACTTAAAAAAAGGTTTATTGTGAATGGGCGTAGTTGTTGAGAAGATGTCTGCGCTGACTAGGCTGCAACGCACATTACAACTGACACTTCCTACAACTGTTTACAATTCTGGTTAAACTTTAAAGAATTTACTAGTTCTGTGTTACATAACTCTACGCTGTATGTTCCAGCCAACAAAACTGGTCCTTTTTACATTGATTTATCGTCTGCAGACGTTGAAACAATGTAAAAAAGACCAGCTTTGCTGACTGGGAGAGCATGTACGATCAAAGCATTTTTCTGCAAACTGCGGCAATCGGACTTCTTTTAATCTCACCGATCTCTGTGACGTCACAACGCGAACTTTGACGTTGAAGTTTTTGATTCAAGCGTGGTATTTTTAGCTAGGGTTGCCAGATTGGGCGCTTTTACGCCCAATTGGGCTACTTTTGATTTCTCCAGGCGCCAAAAATTCGCGTTGGGCGCGCTTTTTTGGCTGGCGCCCAATTGGGCTACTTTTGTTTTTAAATACAGTATAATATAACTTTTTATGTAAAAATTGTATCATGTTTAAGATTTTTACCTAATTTGTAGTTATTTCATTGAGGAGCATTTCATTTTGGAGGCCTCGGTCAGGCAGGGTTACCAATTTAATAATAAAGATGCCAATTTTCAAAAATATGCATGTTTAGGCTTTAATATCTGGCAATCCTGGCAACTTAAGTGATCCCGGTTTTCATAAAAATGCAGTGGAGAATGGTGATCAGTTCAGTTTGTTTTTATTTCTGACCATCACAACGAAAAACAATATGTCAAACAGAGCAGGGGTCTAGAAAAAGGTAGAAAACACGGACGCTATACCGTAACGTGCATGATGCCAAAGCAGGACAATCGGTTATGGCATGGTCGCAACACCTTAATAAAGTTTTTACAAATGTAGAAAGATGAGAAAAAAAAGCTACGGTAGTGAATTTTTTTTTAACAATTTATATAAGTAAAAAAAAACAAAAAAGATAATTCCTACGTTGATCGACCTTGGTGGGTTATCAAAACTGTTGATGGTCTTGAGGGGAACACTCTTGATGTGTTAGCTCATCACGAAAAGCAAATAAACTATATATTTTTTGTGTTACTTGGTGTGGTACCGGTACTTGTTTGTAGTTATTTTAACAAACAGTTGAGTGAATGCATGGTTGCCAATCTGTCTGAAAGATGTGAAGAGCTGTAAAAACACTTATAATTTGGGACTGATGATCAAGCGCTCTGGAAGAATTTTGTATAATAGCCTATCTCTTTGCTTGGGCTCCAATTTGGGCTCCATTTTAGAACCCCAAAAAAAATTGGGCTACTTTTTGCATAAGCTTGGGCTCTTTTTTATATTAACCTCTGGCAACCCTATTTTTAGCTCCGTACCAGCTGTGTTGTTTTGAGGATGGAACATGGCCTACGAAAATAGTGGTACAGTATTGTAAAAAAACACGACTCACACTCATTGCTTGTTTTGAAATCGCAAAGGTTTTTTTTTTCAAGTCTTTTGCACTGTCTGGTAAAATAATTAATTTGCAATGTTCTTCAACAGAACGAAACTGCACAATTGAAATTACGCACTGCATTAACAGTAGGCTACTTTTTCAGCAATTTTAAAAAAAATTTTCAGAGTTTTCTGTTTTAAACTTTTGGACATGCTTTCTAACACTTCCCTTTCAAGCCGAAATAATTTGTCCATGTCCATTCCTTGAAAGGCCACGGTCTCACCTTTGCTTCATTTCACCTTTGAACATTGCAGACAATTATGCAAAGCAAAAAAGAGACATTCTCTTTTCACTAAGATGTGAAAGATGCAAGAAGATTAAGGAAGGAATGATTGGTCCTGTTGAAAAGCTGAATGACGAAGTTGAATCATTAAATGCCTTTTGCTATCTAGGAGATAGATTGAATGCCAGTGGTGGTTGTGAAGCGGCAGTGACTGGTGGCGATGGTGAGAGCAATGTGTGGTGTAAAGCTGATGGACAAAAGGAATACCGAAGAACTTATGAGCTTGCTTTGGTTGAATGAGAGTGTTGATAAGTTGGCAAAAGCGAATGGAGTGAGGTGGTATGGGCATGTTTTGAGAAGGGATGAAGATGATGTTTTGAGAAGAGCGCTGGAGTTGCGAGTGGAGGCCGGAGGGTCGTAGAAAACAAGGAAGACCAAAGAAAACATGGAAAAAGCAAGTTGAGGAAGAAAGCAGCAATGTGGGCTTGACAAGAGAGGACGTGCTAGACAGAGAGATCGATGTGGAGGCAGGGTGTGAAGATGATTGCGGCACTTGGAGGTGAATCCGGCCACCCTCGGTAACGGGGACATCACCGGAAGATGAAGACAGCCTCTACGTGGCCTTCCCTACAAGTAACTTCGACCAGAGCTAACAAGCACTAGAAGTGAAACCAATGTCTTCACCACGTCACACGACAACCGTGCCTACTCAGCGATGCTCTGGATGGGCTGACAACATACTACACGGACAACCACCTGCGTGCCAACCCCAATAAAACCCAAGTCTGCGCATTCCACCTTAGATCCCGGGATGCATCACGCCAACTAAACATTTCCTGGAATGGAACCAAACTGGCACACTGTATCAATCCCACATACCTCGGTGTCAAATTAGATAGGTCCCTCACATACAAATCCCATATTGAAAAAGTAAGAGCTAAGGTGGCTTCTAGAAATAATATTTTGCAGAAACTCGGAAACTCTGATTGGGGTGCCCTCCCTGACACAATACGGTCAACTGCTTTAGCCTTATGCTATTCAGTTGCAGAATATGCTTGCCCAGTGTGGGTACGCTCAGCACATGCCAAGAAAATTGACCCCATATTGAACCAAAGCTGCCGTCTGATTACAGGTTGTCTCAAACCAACCAACATCACGTCGCTGCACATTCTATCTGGAATTGCTCCCCCCAACATCAGAAGATGCCTGACCAGCAGAAAGGAAAGATCTTGTCAGGACATAGATTTGAGACACCCACTGTTTGGCTAAACTCCAGCACACAGGCGTCTGAAGTCAAGAAAAAGTTTCCTTGCTTCAGTTGTCCCATTAGGTCATGACGATGTCGCCGCCAATGTGCGGGTTCAACTATGGCAGGAGAGACTGGCAGCCGGACCGACATTGGCCAATATGGAGCTCACACCCATGGAGAGCCTTCCTCCCGGAAAACGTGAACCGTGGAAGTATTGGCGATGCCTCAACCGCTTAAGAACTGGTATTGGCAGGTGTAAAACCTTGATGAGACACTGGGGGTATTCCATGGGGAGCACAAGTTGCAAATGCGGACAGGAGCAAACGATGCAACATCTACTCGAATGCCCTGACCTAAAAGCAAGGTGCTCTGCACAGGATTTGGCCGAGCTCAACGATAGAGCAAGAGCCTACGTGATGCTCTGGGCTACGGCCGTGTGACACACAATGAAGAAGACCGGATTAAAACTGGACTACTACTACACTAATGTGTACAATTATACAATTAAATGAATGAAGTATACAAACTGGAAGCAAATCCTGATGCTTTTATCCGACTTATTCTTTTAAGTGGTATACGCTTAACCGATGTTTTTACTTAACATTAGATTGGATTTGGTTTGGGATTTCAGGTTTTGATTCAAATAAACGATTGATATGTTTAAGCAGTATACTATTAACCGATTTCGTCTGTATATGGTGCCCTGTGGCAACAGCATAGGCTACTTTTCTATGAACAAATGTGCACAGAATTAGTATGTTAGTCAAATATATCTGGTACAAAAAAGTGTGTGTAGATATGATACCACAAAAAAATCAATGAATGACACAAATTAAATGGTAGCCTATATTTGATGCAGCTTTTACTTGATGCAATGACACACTTACTTTTCAGAGATCAAAGCTAACATTAGGTGGGTTAATTATGCACTTGAGGACACACAAGTAACATCAATGAAAAGACTATCATTAAACATAAACGACAGCCATGATTCAAAAGTGCATACCTTCAAAATGATTGTTTTGCAATGGTTTTAAACCTTCCTTTATTGGTGTATTTGTTGTTGCAGTGCCCCACTGTAACAAGATTAATACATACGTTGGTCGTTGACCGAAAAAAAAAAACCTCGCC
The DNA here is from genome assembly GCF_918807975.1 of Aplidium turbinatum. Classification (NCBI taxonomy): domain Eukaryota; kingdom Metazoa; phylum Chordata; class Ascidiacea; order Aplousobranchia; family Polyclinidae; genus Aplidium; species Aplidium turbinatum. The sequence continues at coordinate 17,565,893 of NC_137484.1, read as the reverse complement.
TACTGTAAAAAATATTTAAAAAATGTTGGTGACGTGTCGTGTAGCAGAATCAACAAAAAGCCATGTATATATATTGTAGGCTATATACTGTATAATATGGTTATCTTTGTCAATTTTGATTATATATAGTTTGCTTTCACAACTCATCTACAAATGATGTCACTCAACAAAGAAGGAAGATTGCTGGATGCTCAAAATAGTTTAATATATACGACATACGTCTGAACACAATTTCAAACACCTGCTTTGACAAAACACTATGACCAGCCTATCAAGTAAATTTCCCAAAACAGTCTTGAAAGACATTTATGAAATGATGAGTGTAACCAATTTTAAGTAAATAATACATAAAAAGCCCTTGAAGCCATGTTGTGTTTGCTGTCTAATCTTGAATGATGAAAAGCTGCTAAACACAACAAAATTGTGCTTGGCATTGCATCTCATGTGTAACTAAGTGAATTTTAGCAAACAATACGCTTCATTAGAGTTGTTTGTTATAAAATTAAACAATAAAAATCACTCAAAAGTGTAAATTAGTCAAAATCATGCCTTGGGTAATGGGTATTTTAAAAAGATGAGCTCAAAATGGCAACACCTTTGACATGGTGAAAATCACAGTCTGACAAAATCAATAATAACATTTTAAAGGTGGCGTTAAGTGTTTTGGGAGGTGAAAGCTATCACTGCAGATGTCGATCATGTTTTTCTACTGTCGGCCTGATTCAATATTAAGTTTAAATTTGACTGGACATTGCAAAAGCTGGCGAGTTTCTATTTATGTCCAAATTTTTCAATGCAAAATAAACTTCTAATTTTGTTTATCTGAATTTTTATTGTTTGAGTTCGTACTCACTATTACACTCAGTACTATCAAACTTTTGTTAGAAAAGGTCTGATTATACGTATGAATGTAATGAGTCAAAAACAAAGTGATGCTGCAAGTCTGATGAGATAACTTCTGAGCTCAGTCCCAATGATTAAACAAAAAACTAACAACTAATAAAAATATTTGAAGTAATTATTAGGTAAAAAACAAACTTATCACTAAAATAATCCCCCCTCCCTTAAATAGACAACACAACTTTGTTTCTCTAAAAAATATCATTTAAATAAAAAAATCCGATTTGAATCAAAAATATCTGATTTGTAATTGTATATAATGTGTTTAAAAATCATAAGATTTTTTCAACCCTGTGCTTCATATTACAAACTAAATTTTGAACTATAAAACCGTTGTCATGCTAAAATAGGCAGGCCTACCGTAGTTGTGTACTGTACTTTTAAAATATAAGCATACCTGAAAAACTTTCATTAAGGCATTAATGTAAAATCGTCGAATTCCAATTTCACGACCAAAGCATGCCGGTACAATAATGGTGATAAAAAGAAGGGTAATAATAGCTCCATATATTCTGTACAGAGTTGTAAAAGAAAACAGCGACTCAAAAATCATTTTTAAATACAAGAATGTTATATTACACACAGCTATGATCAAAAATATGAACAAATTATGACAGTGCCATCCAGTACTTGATTAGCAGCAAATCTAAAAATATAATTTGTTGTAGGTGAGAGTATTATACAGTACAGTATGGTACCTGTAATTGATCAAAGCAAATCTAAAAAACATATATAATTTAGTTAAATTGTAATCGGTCAGTTGAGAGCTGACATGTTTTAAATGTACAAAAATTGTACAATAGCAAACAAATATATAAAAGTTATTTGTAAGTGATGAGTTTCAAACTCCAATTTAGCTGAAGTTTAACATATGAAATTTATGATTGATTAATTATGAAAATCGTCATGTTTTGACTGAAAAAGTTTCTTTGTTTGTAATAATTATCTTGGGAGTTTTACATGCTAGTAAGCACATATAGACTTTAAATAACTGACACAGGCCCAATCACTAAGGTTGTCAGACTGAAGTCTACATGTGTTGTTGCCAGTAAATTTTTTCATCTATTGGCACTACTAAAAAGCTGGCACTACTAAAAAGCTGGCACACTCAAAGCATATTCGCATTTCGTAACAAACACACCCTGAAAGCAGAACCATTGTTGCTTGTATTGCTGCAAAAGAGATCTCTGTGTACAACTGTACAGTGTATACCAGTTAATTTGATAGTCACTCATGGTTTGTTTGGAATCTGTTGCATGGAGCCTAGCCATGCTACAGAAACACCATACCCTGAATAGGCCTGCCTGAATACGATATGTGAATCAAATCTGCAAATGAAAAATTATGCAAGCAAAACATTTCTTCAGGATAAAAAGGTGACATGTAGAGCTAACAAAGAAATTGGAATGTATATACATAAAACATAAAAAATTTGCTAATATTTAAAACATACCGTATTATTAAACTTTAATGCATGAATAATACATTACCAGTGTTTTACGAAAATATGGTATTCAATCAATCAATCAATCAATGTTTTATTTGTCAGTAACAGGAACATAGGTACATGTTTGAAATATGCAATTAATATACACAATGCAAAAGTTACACAAGTTCCCATACCGACAGGGAGACAACCATACGGTCTACTAGTCAATTGCCACCTTACGAAAATGACGATTTTGCCATTTAAAATAAGCCTACAAGAGAAAAATAGAATAAAATGTTAAAACGTTCCCGCGCTTCAACATACGCACCAAAAAAAAAAAAAAAAAAGAAGATATTTAAGATAATGTAGGCCTAAACACAAAATTCCAAGAAGCAAGCAGATATTAATCAAGTTTCCGACTGAACATGTTGTAGGCCTATTGCATAATTATGAAACTGGCAAGTTGGTTTCCATAACATATCACTTACGATGCACTGTAGCTTTGTAAAATTAACGTTTTAATCTGTTTTTTGAAACAATGAAATGATAAGTTTTTTAGCCTACTTGGAACCTCTGATCAGACCATTGGTCCCAATACCTGCATGGACTTTTTGCCAAATTCTGTGTTTGATCTAATTATAAAATAGTTGTTGCTTGTTTGATATCTTGTGCTATGCTGATGAATGGATGAAGCATTTGTAAATAAATCACAATACGTAGACGGATACTGATTCATATGAACTTTGTACATATGTTTTTTTATTTCAATATTATGTATATATATGTCTTTTAGTTTCAAGATGTTCATTTTAAAAAATAAAGAATTAGTGTGAGCATAGTAATTTTGTTTCGTAATTATTCTTATAACCTTTTTTTGTAATTTTATTAATGAATCCAGTACACTGTCACAGGCCTTTCCCCAACTTGATATACAATATTGCAAATGACAGTAAATCAAAGCGTGATACACATCTTTTAAAGTGTCTGTGTTGACATAATTTCTGAGTTTTAGCAACGCCCATGAACCTTTTGCTACTTTTCAGCAAATTTTGTCTATGTGATATTTCCATGTTAATTTGTTATCTATGTAAACGCCAAGGTATTTTATTTGATCTTTTTGTTGAATAGTTGTGTTACCAATGTTAATGTTAAAATTTTTTATTTGTTTTTTTATTTGTTATTAGCATGTATTCAGTTTTTGAGAAATTTAACGATATTCTATTAAGCTTCAACCAGTTGTAAACTTTTTGCATTTCGGCATTCACATTATTCTGCAAATGTATTTCACATTTGTCGCTCATCGTAAGATTGGTGTTGTCTGCAAATAGTTTAACACTCATCTTTGTTGAATTTGGTAAGTCATTTATATAAAGCAAGAAAAGAAGGGGTCCCAATGTCGATCCTTGGGGCACACCGCAGGTAACCTGTCTTGAGTTTGAAGAGATTCCATTTACAACCGTGTGCTGTAGACGATTGCTGATATAGCTTTTTAACAATTGTAATGGAAGGCCTCGAAAACCATATGTTTGCAGCTTCTGTATGAAAATAGTGTGATCAACTGTGTCAAAGGCTTTAGCTAAATCAAGAAATACAGAGCAAGTTGTATTTTTATTATCTAGGTTAGTTAAAATGTTATCACAAACGTTTGACACAGTTAACGAAGTGGAATATTGTGGTCTAAATCCATACTGATGTGGTGTGATCAGGTGTTTTCTTGTTAGATAATTGTACATTTGTTCGTACAGGCATTTTTCGAATATTTTGTTGAAAGGGGACAATAGGGATATGGGCCTGTAGTTGAAACAATTTTTTTTGGAGCCACTTTTGAAGATCGGGGTAACTTGAGCGACCTTTAGTACGTCAGGATATACACCTTTATCGATGCACTCATTGAATAAGTTGGTGAGGAAAGGGGGGAATTATTGGTAAGGATAGTTTGACAAATTTTATAGGAATTACATCATGTCCTGTACTTTTAGAGACAGAAAGATTATTAAGATGTTTTAATACTTCTTCTTGATTGACAGGTTTTAGGAAAAAGGAGAATGGGACACTTTGCAATTTCAGTAATGAGCCAGGAGACGGTAGAGGGATTTTAGATGCCATGGAAGGACCAATTTCTGTGAAATTAAAACAATTACTTATTTGTGCAGGGTCAGATATTTTTTCATTGTCAGTGCTAATTATTTCTTCTGGTATGTGAGCTGTGTGCTTATGTTTGTACTTGATGATGTCATTTATGGTTTTCCATATTTTTCCAGTGTTGTGCTTGCTTTGCGTAATAAGAAAACTGTAATGCATTTTTTTTGCTTGCTCTTTGGTATGAGTAAGTACATTTCTGTACTTTTTGTATGTTGCTTGTGCAGAAGTGTTTGTTGGGTCTTTTATTTTCAAGTGATATAGTCTGTTTTTAGTTTTGATGGAGTTCAAAATTCCTTTTGTTAGCCATGGTTTGGTCTTGAGTTTTCTTTCTCTTCGAAACAACAATCGTAAAGGTGCATGCTTATTTAATGTTTCACTAAACGTGTCGATGAAATGACAAAATTTGCCATGAACTGAATCATTCCTTTTTGTATAATGGTTGGTCAAGCTATTTTGAAGATCAAAAATGAATTTATTAGCAACAAAGTTTTTCATATTCCTTACTTTTTGTGTATATTTTTCTTGTTTAGGTTTTATAGAGTTTATCACAACTACAATTGGAAAGAATTAATTAAACTACCATTCAACGTTTTATAGGCAGAGAAAACTTTTTCTCAAACCGTAGAAAATTTCAATATCAGATCACCGCTTCAATGCGTGATGGAAATCTACAGATAAATCTGCATCAGGCATTGCAGAGTGCAAAAAACAGTGTTGCAGAACGCGTTATCGAATATTAAATTCTCATCAGTGCAACTACGTTTATGAACGCAATAACAACGGTTAAATTTAAATTCAATACAATACATTATATACATACAAACATTATAAGAACATATTCTCAGTGTTCAATTGAATATTAATAAATCCAGAGAGATCAGAAAATCACTTCCCGCATGCAATTCCAGACCGACATTACTCGCTTAAGGTTTTTTTTTTTGTTAAAACAAACTTAATGTTCAAAGCAAAAAAGCCATCACAATGAACACCTACCGAAGTATACTAATTTACAGTACTTAGATAAGCACTGAAAATTAATAGACGGTATTGTTATTAATATCAATTCAATATGATTTCATTGATTATAATACAATGTAATTCAGTAGCGTATCCAATTAATTAGCGACGACCTTTTAAAGTACACGTTAATTTGAACAGAAATAAGAATTTATCAAAAGTCTCAGTCATTTTAAAAGATTTCACCACCGGTTACAGGACCATCTTTGCTTGTTTCCTTGACAGAGTCAACTCTGATTGATCATATACACCTTGGAGAGTAGCTAGTTGAGAAAATTCAGATAATATGAAACCATTTCTTATTATCACAATTGGAAAGTGATCAGAAACATCGTGAATAAGAACATAGCATTGAATTTTATTTGTTTGGTCATTGCTGTAAACATGATTGATTAAAGTTGAACTTGTGGAAGTTACTTAGGTTGGGGATTGCACTAATTGATTGCAGCCTAAAGAGAGAAATGCATCACAGTAATTTTGTTTGTATTTGTTGGTATTGAGTAAACACCGGCATAGTATCATAGATGCAAACTGCATTATGTTTAAAACTTCCACTTTTCAAGTTTCCTTTAATTCACTATGATATAATTATCTTCAAATTTACTGTAGGCTACTTATATGATCTATCTGCAGCTACAATATTATATATGGTGTGGGGATTAATTAGATACGGTAACTAGGGGTGTTCAATTTCGATTTTCGATTCGATTTCGATTAAGGTGATATTCGAAATTCGTTTTTCGTATCAGACATATTCGAAATCATAGCTGCCCTTTCGGCTGAACGCGGTTGAAAGTAACTCAAGTGGCGCGAAATCTGTCTTGTCACATTTTGCAAGCGAAAAAAGACTTCGACGCATGCGCATCGTCGATCACGTGACTATCACACGCTCTCGCGGGTCCAACGGCCAGGGATGCCAGGTTGGCATTTTTAATGCCAAATTTCTCTCAAGAATGAAGATAGCTAGGTTGTGCAATAGCAGAAAGTGTAAGCTGAGCTTTGTCGCAGTTTTATCCATTTTTTACTGAATCCATAGGTGCCTAAGCCGTGGGGGCAGGGCCGTAGCCAGACCGCAGAGCAAGGGGGGTCAACTTTTTTTTAGGGGGGGCCAAAAAAATTTAAATTGGCAAAATCATTATAATTGTAGCTGTTGCTCAAGAATGTTGAGATTTTTCCAAGGGGGGGGGGGGGCGAAATTTTTTTCAGGGGGGGCGAGGACCCCCGGCTGGCTACGGGCCTGCGTGGGGGCCAGGCCCCCACACATATTTCTGTGTGGGGGCAACTTTTTATGCTGTATTGATACATAAAACAATAGATGAACTAGCGATCGGCAGCAGGAAAACACATTTTGAATGCAAACCGCAACAGCTTCGCGATAAATAATCACTAGAACGAGTTGCGATGCTACAATCCAACAACAGACAACAAAATCTGTCATTTTTACATTGATTTAATGTCTGCAGACGTTGATTCAATGTAAAAATGACTAATTTTGCTGCCTGGGACATAGCAAAAATCTACCATTTCATGTCGATTCAATGCCATCAGATGTTGAATACTCCCAAAAACAACATAATTTGCTACGTAGACGGAGTGTGCGTTTAGCTTTATGCGCTTGAAAACATACTCGATGGCGCTTTCGAGTCGAAACCTCTGCAGTGAAATGTTGCGGCAGTGAATCGCTCGCTGTGAAAATGAACTTGAAGTGTTTGGGATCCCAGCGACCTCGGCTTCAGCGGAGCGATCGTTTTCAAAAGCTGGCCTGACCGTCACGAAGCTGAGATCCGACTGATGGGTGACCATGTGTTCTTAAACACCAACATGGGCCTGGAGCTGTAGACATTATTTTGTGTTCTTTTTTCGCAAATTTTCATCGCTTTTTTTCGCGTTTTCTAGCGAATTTTCATGTTTTCTAGCAAATTTTCATGTCGTTTCTTTCAATAAAATCACATTTTGCAGTGTGGTGAATAGTTGTGATATTCGAAATCGAAATTCGGAAATCGAAAATAAATTGAATTTCGAATATTCAAATAATCGAAATTGAACACCCCTAACGGTAACCACTTAAAGTATTTAGCTATCATCTTGATTGTGCCATAATCTAGCCAACATTTATACAATGCATTGCTTTGACAATTTCATTCACTCTGTTTGATATACAGTAGGTATAGTTTAGCATATCCTAATATGGACTATGGAGCCTGTCATAACCAATAAATTGATTTGAAGGCCTTAAAAGTATTTACTACTGTACTAACGAGTCCACGTCTTTTAGGCGCAGACAGTTAGGCACCGGTCAAACAAGCGCGCACACTGTGGCGTCTGGATATTTAGATGCGGAGCACTGTGGCGCCCGTTTATTTAGGTGCTATTCCTAGTAAAGTCTGCAGATTGTATCAGCTTGGCAGGTAGGGCAATGCTTTTCACACAAAATGTTATATTGAACAGAAAAAGGTGTTGTTTTGTCAATGCGCGTGTTGAAAAGAGGTGCGAGACACCGCTCTACTACTCTTGATATTAGCACATCTCCACAGGACATTTACTATGCATCCTGAACAGTGAACACAGGTTGCAGCCAGATAGAACTTTACTTAATCTGTTATCTTTCGCAATTACTTCTACTCGGGATGGATTGGTCGTGTGGCGGATACGTAACTACGTATGAGATAACGTAACTACGTATGAGATAACGCTCTACTACATGAATACATTTCCATAGGGCATATGAACCCTGCCTACAAAATGCAAGCGTAACGGTGCGACTTTGCTCGTTATTAAACCTAGTCGGAGTTTCGACGGAAAACTAAGTTAATCTTCACTCAAGCCTACCACCCGCTTGAATATAGGCTACGGTATATTTTTTAGATGTTTAGTGTAGTTATTATTTGACTTAACTAAAAGTGAACTAAGTCATGTTCGGAAACTTGAATAATTTATTGATAAAGCTTTCGCCGACGCAAACCTCGACTAACAAATAAATGCCGAACACGCGCATTAAAAAACAATATATTTTTCTGTTCATTATTATATAACATTTTGCGTGAAGAGCATTGCCAGTTTAAGCAGCTTCACTCACGGAAGCCATGACATATTTTTCTGTTCAATACAAAGTTTTGTGTGAAAAGCATTGCCCTACCTGCCAAGCTGATACAATCTGCAGACTTTACTAGGAATAGCACCTAAATGAATGGGCGCCACACTGCTCCGCACCTAAATATCCAGACGCCACAGTGTGCGCGCCTATTAAACCGGTGCCTAACTGTCTGCGCCTAAAAGACTTGCTCCCGTAATAACCAATAGCTCAATTGGTTACTTGCCCCGACAGCTCAATTGGTTAGCGCGTCTCTTCTGGAACGAAGAAGCTTCAAGATCAAGCGGCGCTGGTTCGACTCTCGGGGTGTGCGCTTGAGCAACGCACGTTGAGGACTGCTCTCCATTCAGCGACATCTAATGGATGGAATAGTTCCCTGGCAACAAGACTTCAACAATCGGAAACTTCACTCTGTCAATCTCGGTGACCGGGCCTGCGTCAGTGATTCAAAGCCTCTACAATTATGCGAAACTGCCAGGATTAAGCTCTGCAAGAAGCTTTCCCAGTCCGAGGATAAAGATTCAATCAACATTCCACTCCGCAAAAACACAAAATTTTATTGACTATATAGATAATTACATGTACTTGAAAGTTGAAAATAGAACTAAACTTTCAAGTACTGTTGAGGAAAATTTCTTAGAAACCCACAGGACTCAGAAGCCCTTTCCACTTCAATTATTCAACAGCAGACCACTGTAACTTTACGCTTGACTGATTCGTTGGATAAATCACCATGTCGCCAAAAAAAAAATTAAAAATCTCGTGTTGTTGTTAAATAAGGCACCAGTCGACAAGCCGTCAATATTGAATTTACTGTTAAGTTTTTATTGCTGAGTGACATCAACGCGATTGACAACAGCACCAACTATTTATCTGACTTGGCATTTCTGCTCAGGTGTTGTGTTTTTGTGCAGAGAATAGCGTCAACGTATACTTTTCAATGTCTTTTTTTCGCTACAACACGCCGATACCTTCCAGCGCTGAAGTTGAAAGAATGTTTTCAATGGGCAAAGACATATTGAAGCCAAAACGCAGCAAAATGTCACATGAGCACTTTCAGATGCTTGTGTTTCTTCGTGGAAATTCAAAATAAAACTTGTTTGTTTCGAGTGGTTTATACCAAGGGATGCATTCCTAGCATTTTATTTGGAGGGGCTCTTATGAAACCCAGCTGTGTTTTAATAGAGCTACGTTTACATGAGAACATACGTTTACATGAGCTTTACATCATGTTGTTCATGTAAAGCTCATGTAAACGTATCTTCTTCATAGTAATTTGAACGCACCAAGTGATGTTACTTCCTCACAAAACAATTAGCACCCTCAGCAGTCTGTAAATGTAGCTGACTGAGCCTACACTAGTGTTTCAAAACCTCCTTAGCATATCTTTTGATAATGTTGTGAATGTATGTTGTTGTGAATAGGGCGCGCAGCTCCGTTGTTACGCCGACATAAGAAGGGTCAGTTGCCAATTTGACATTTTTTACGCTTTGCTGCTGGCTTTCTTTTAACTAAAAACCTTAAATTCCTCTAAAACCAACTTCAATCTTCTTGTATAATCATAAAAAGGATATTATTCTGTAAATCAGAAAAAAACGTAACCCTTCTAATGCTGCGGATAAGCCAAAAGCGGATTTAGTTTCGCATCCTAGTTGTGAAAAACCTTGAAATGCTTTCAGTTTTTCCGCTAGATGAAAGCTGTTGCTAGGAGAAAATCCACGCGATTCAATTTTTTGTGCTGAAGTACGTCTCATGCTAGCTCAAATATTCCACACTGAAACAAGTATTGGAATATTGCATAAAAAAATAACTAAATAAAATTAATTATAATGATTCAAATAGCGTTTAGGCTAAAATAAAATTGAAAAATAAAGTTAAATTGATTGTAAATTATATTGGATTAAATTTGCAGCTTTTATTATGTCGTTTTGTCAAAGAGATTTTTCTGAAAAGTTTATTCTAGGTACATTGATTACAAGATATTGCAGTTACTCTTTTTGTATTTAAAGTGCTTTTCAACTGCGTTTAGTTTTACCGTCTAGAGATTTCAAAAAAATTCTAACTTTTTCAAAACAGGTGACTATGAGAACAAAAACAGTGCACAATGATCTAACATCTAATGATTCAAACCAGGTGTCCACTTGGACAATGTCCTTTCAAGGGTATTTCTTTATTCAATGGCATCAAATAGTTGGAATATTTTATACGCAACAACAATCAAAAATTTTACTTTGTCAGTCTTAATGACAGCATTTTCATCATTAAAAACCATTAGCCTATCAGCTGAGCATGTGCTAACAACTGCCAAATTAAGCCTCCAAGAAGGCTTTCTTAGTCTGTCGGTAAACATTCCCAAAATAAAAACCAGAAAAACGTTTGATTCGCTATGTGATAACTATCATTTACCGTATATGTTAGCTTCTCCTCTTTTGACATGTTATCAAGGTCATTGTTAGAAGTTAGTGTCTTGCCAAAACATAGCTGCCCACTTTTAAGCAGCACCAAACCAATGCCTTTCAAGCATCATGCGTAAACTTATTTTATATTATTATTATTATATTGTATTCTGGTCCAGTACACATGGTACTACAGAGAAAAACATTAACACACTCGCAAATAACAATTAATAAGAAAACATACATAAACAAAAATAAGAAATCTTTGAAGAGAAAACAAAAATCACAACAGAAAACAGAAAAGATAAGACACAATAAAAATCTCTTAATTTAAATACAGTTAAGATTCTTAGTAGGCTATGTTTTTTTTAATAAAATTTGTTTTATTTTTTTAAAAGTAACTTGTAAGAGAACTACTTGTGCAGATGCTCATCTAAAAGTTTATTTTTCAAGTAAGACGCATTTTAATTTAAAATATGTCTGATAGTTCAATGGATTTTGAAGAAGAAGTCACAGAAGAACAAATAGACAACCAACATGATGAAGTATACAACTATTAACATTGTAGCCTTAACTTAAATATTGTTAAAACCAGTAGGGTAACCTACAGTAACCATTTTGGGTGTTCACATTTTTTTAGAAAGTTTGAAACACATGCTTGATTTACAAAGTGACTCTTTATTTCATATTTCATCACTTTATTTTGATATAATCTGAACAGCTATTGAGCAAACTGTAAACTTAGTGTGTGTTTAAAGCCTGCTGTAAAAAAAATGAACACCTAGAAAATGGTCTCTGCATGCTAGCTTTTAAAACCTAATAATGAGGTCATAGTTGACAGGTAGAGGGAACCATCTTCTTTTGTCAGGAAAATATAAAAAATAAACTCCCTTTTTCAATTCCCTTGTGTTTTGTATTAAAAGTATGGTTTGTAGGTCATGTTTTAGATGTGTTTGCGACTGTGGCACCAACAGTATTTTTGTTGCTTCAATTCTGCTTCAAATAGTTGTCCTGCTGGATAAAAATGTTACAATAACTAATGTCGGTTGCCTATTTGTGTGTTAACAACATGTGAGAAATAAATAGTTATCAGCTAATCTTATTTTTTAAATGTAGGATTGTATTGTACAGTTGGATTGTAATATTCTTACAGCTTGATTTTACTCTAGTCAATAATTATACATTGCCTAATATAAACTTAGTTTTATTTTAGTAAAATGGAATGCTTATTGAATAGGTATTACAATCAGCCTCCATATTAATTTTATGTTTGAAATGTGCCTTATATCAGAAAATGTCATTCTAAAAACATTACTTCACTTTGGAAAACGTCACTCTGCCAATCTTGGTAGCCATCCCTGCATCAAAAGCCTCTACAAGTATGCAAAACTATCATATAACCTATCAAAGGCTTTGTCAATCTGAGAATAAAGATTCAAAACCAAACCAACCATATAGACTACTTCAGACTAGTTCTGAGACATTGTGCGAACACAAGTATCTACTGTACATGCAGAGTACATAATAAGTACTTACATACATATAGAGGTTTTAGAGAATAGTATATAACTATATTTGAAGTACCTACATACATACATTAAATAATAAACACACGTGTCTAATAATTAAAAGCTTACTGTGTATATCACTATGGTAGCACATTAGCACAAGCATATGTCTTTAAAATGGTTTTAAGTGTAATGGTAGAATCTGAAAAGAAAATTTGAATAGTTGAAACAGCCAATGCTGAACCACAAATATTTGAAGGGCAACTGTAGTCTATAATAGCCTATTTTACGTTCAAATTGATCAACATATCACCAGTAGTTAGTTCTGCATGATATTAAGATGCAAATAAATAATAATAATAGCCTAAATGCCTGCTTTGTAAAGCGCTCAAGAGCAACTCTTTCTGCGATGGATACAGTGCTATATAAAAAGAAGCATTATGATTAAATGTACCATCCAATTCTCATTTGATGGTACGTTTTATATATATGTACAACATTGGTGTCCGTTTTTTTAATTTTTTATTGCCATTACAATTTTTAATGTTTGCCAAGCATCTTTGTTTGTCTATTTTAGAAGTTGCCAACAAATCCACTTGGTCAAGAAGTTGTTCCAGAATGTCTATCAATGCTGTGCAAAATTGGAAGTGGCCTGGCCCATGCCTTTGTCAAAATGGACTGTCATGACCGGTAAGATTTTATATTCTTAACTCATGTATCATCAGGAATATGCAGACCTTGCTTTGTTTTTATTGTAGCCTTTAACTGCAACAAATGTTAAAGTGTGTTGACATCATGTAAACTTAGGTCTTGTTGTTTAGACCGAATGTTCTGTTGCTGTGTTACATTTAAAACAGTAGGCCTAGGTATAATAATACAAAATGTCTGGATATTGTTTTTAATTTTGATAATATGTGGTTTGCAGTGAGTTAACTGATGTGGAACATATGAAGCAATTTATCCATGTCAAATATGTTGATATATCTGGAAACCTGATTCAAGATCTTTCACCTCTTAAACACCTTGCACATTTGTTGACATTAAAAGCTGACAGAAACAACCTAACAACTGCTTCGTTAGAGACACTGCCATACTTACAGGTGAGTTTATATAACCTTTACTTTTTAGGTTAGTTCAAAATGTACACTAGTGAATCAACATGCAACTGTGCGATAAGTAACTTCATCAATAGGCTACCATTGGACCTAAATCTTAGTCAACCAATTTAATTTTCTACAGTACTTTGATGTTAAACTGCGTAGTGGTGTGCGAATAATTTGATTTTTTTGTGATTACTAGGCTACTAGCCTACTGTATAAAAATATAAGTACACTTTTTCACTCTTCTATACTCTTATCTCACCTCTCATTTAAGTTAATCTAATTAGATAGGTCTATTGGTTGATATTTTTTACGTTATTTTTTAGCTTATTTTCTAATTTTGCGCATGAGGTTTCAATTCCAAATTGTGATTTCCATTTCACATATTTGGTTGTCTGCAGCAACTTTTTTTGTCATAAACAGGTCAAGTTACTTAATCTAGTTCCTTAATTAGGCCGTGTCTGGTTGATAAAGTGTCAGAATAACAATAAGAATGCTTACCGTATTCTCGTTTACAACATTCTGTAATGGTTTACTTTATCCACACCAGAAAACCTATGCGGTGTAGCCTACGGGTACGTTACAACTCATTGCAATAGTCACAGGTGAGTGCTCATAATGCAATTGCAGTTGAGCATAGATTCACATTTTGTGTACTTGAAATACTTTATGCTTTTTCTATATTTAACAAATATGGAAATAAAGCTACAACTACATGATTTACAATTTTATGATTATTATCATCATAACAACTGATAAGCGGTAGCATAATATTTTTTTGTGTTGGAATGTGCAGGTAATGGATTTATCGGAAAATAAAATTACATGTATGAAAGGAATTGAACACCCCCAGTTGGCAAAGCTAATATTGAATAGTAAGTTGCCTAATGCCTACTTCATGTTGTTATTAGGGCCGTAGCCACCTCGAGGTTAGGGGAAAAGCTTCTTCTTACTTTTACCTCTGCAAACGATTAATGTCCTCTGTGGATTGATCACCCCCTGACATAACAGTTGACTACGGCCCTAGTTGTTGCTACAAAACTCTTTGAGAATCTGAGCTTTGACAGAAAATTTACTTTAATATGCCACAACTAGCATGAAATAAACTAATAAAACAACAGCGCAGGGTTTAACAGAGTATAAATTGCTCACTGACAAAAGAAGTACATTAAAGATTTAGTAGCCTAAACAAAAACTACCGGCATAGGACTAAGTTCTAACTGTGTTTAGACACGATAAACGCTGCTGATAACAGTCAGTTTGTTTATCTTTTTCCGAGCTTACTTAAAATAATACTGAACTCTTTGTTTTTCTTGTGTCTATTTGAGGCTTAGATGTTTATTTGACAATGAAAAAGCTTGGATTGTAGGCTACAGTAGACTAGATTTAGGCCTACAGCTTTTTTATAGTCTCTTGAAAACATACAAATGTTTAGCGTCAGTTATAGAGCCTACTATTCAATTCTGCTGCAGAAAACGTTATCACGGATGTTAGTAATCTGCGAACGAATGCGCTGGGAAATCTTCATACACTGGAACTGCGTGGAAATAAGTTGGAAAGTATAATCGGTTTGAATCTTCCTACTCTCAAGAATTTATATTTGGCAAGTACACGCATGGTCGCATAGCCTATTTTTTGTTTTTTTGACTGGTGAAGAGCATTCAGATGATGTGTCAGTGTTACCTATTTTTAACTTCCAGGCCTCGTCTATTGTCTTTAGCGTCGATTCTCAACTTTATTCGCAACTTTATTTGTCTCTTCTGCCTTTTTTAGAGTGACCATTGCTATAAGCCTACAGCCATTCAATAGTGCAGGTTTGCAGGGGTAACAAACTGGCAGGCCATATCCAGCCCGCCAGAACCTGTGCGATTCTAAAAATTATTTTCCTCTTCATATCTCTCCGTTCAGCGGTACCTGGTGGATGGAAAAATTCCCAGACAACATTTCAACAACGAGCGGAAACTTTCCTTTATCAATCTCGGTGACCAGACCTGTGTCTGTGATTGAAAGCCTCTACAAGTCTAGGCCTATGTCAAACTGCCAGGATTATGCTCTCAAAAAGCTTTCTCAATCCGGGGATAAACATTCCCACAATCAATCAAGCGTGCCAGATCAGTTGTTTGTATCATGCTCATTATTGTTAATGCAAACAGAGTTGTTATCACAAGAAACTTTTAAAGAGTTCTTTTGTATTTTAGGCAGGTAACTCCCTAGAGAAACTTGAAGGATTGGACAACCTGGCAAATCTGCAACTACTGCATGTTCGTGACAATAGAATTGCCGTCCTTGGTGGATTTAGTGATAACATGAAGAAGCTACAATATCTTAACATAAGGTTCTGGCCTTTTACTTAATTTATGTAAAATCAGTGGCCAAAGCGGATGCAGAGTTTTTTCATTTTTTATGTTTTCGTTTTAATTTGTGATCAAAGCTCAATGTATGAAGTAACTTTCTATCTACTGCATCAAGTTATTGTTAATTTATCTCAATTTCAAGCATAAGTTTTATCCCTGAGTTTTATGCTGGTTTTAAGCAATGTTAAATCTGTTGTTAAAAAATTTTTATTTTTGGTGTAGGGGAAACAGCATTGCAGACTTGAAAGAAGTGAAGAAGCTGGTGTGCCTTCCTTTATTCAGAGCTCTTGTTATGAATGGTAGTATACTACACTTACCTACTGTTAGGCCAAAATTTGCTTCTAAAGATTACTTTTTAAAGTTACCTTTATCGTCCATTTCTCGGCTACATTGCTTGGTAAACCACATTTTCGAAGTCGCCTACTTTGTTCATTGCAAAGAAAAATTTGTTGTCTTAGTTTGATTTCGTTTCAATTATTGTTTCTCCTTGAAGACTTTCGATTCCACATAGGCTAAAAGATTTTTCGTTTTGTTGCCAAATAGAAACAAAAACCAAACACATAGGCTAGGTAGGACTACGTCGGAATGCAGAATGTAGGCTACCTTAAATTTTAAAGTATCACCTCATGTCATTCAAACAATTATTAATTGTTTAGGTTTAGATCTGTTCAACACGAAACATATATAAACTATTTCAACGCATTTTTTGTTTTAATCTTGCATCGTTTTAAATTACTTTACGCAGTGAAGAAGTTAACTTTTAGCTATCCTGTGAAGATTCGTATCAAACAACTCTAATGTTTTTGTATTGATTTAAAGTTTATTGATACAAAATTCGTTTACCCAAAAAAACTTAAAACCAAGATTGTATAGGAAATGAAAAGTGACTGAACAAACAAACAAAGAATTACTTAGTGAACATACTATTTTTTTTAAATTATTTGTTATTGCCGTAAGTGTATGTAAAGTGTGTAATTTGTACTACTACAGAAAAAATGAGCGCTTGAAAGAAGTAGCCTACTTTATGAAAAATGTTTCACTGCCTTTTGTAGATCTTTTTTCGGCTGATGAACCATGGTAAATATCTTTAACAATCTACAGTATATTTTAGTAGGCTATTGTTGTTGTTATTACAATTTTTGCAGACAAAAATTGTAGGCCTACGTAGAACACGACATGAGGCACTTCACAAAATTTATTTTCATGTTATTGTTAGAAAATCCTTGTGCGGAGGAAGATGGCTACAGGGCAGAAGTCTTGGTGATCCTGAGGAGACTGGTAAGATTAGATAAAGAGGAATATACTGAAGAGGAGCGAGAAGAAGCAGAGAGTTTATCTGAACAAAGGAGACTCGAAGAATTAAAAGATGAACAAAGCGAAGAGGATCTTGACGATTAGGATATGCGACAACTGTAACAAAAAACTCAAGCCTTTAAAACAAAATTTGTTTGAGAGTGTTATACATTTAGCTATATGCATGAAATTGCCAAAGTGGAAAGTTTTGTAGGCTAGCCACAGTTGATTTTACAGACTTTCACTGTCACCGTATTGTGAAATGATACTTTTTTGGATATTTGGTTGCAATCGATTTTAGTCAAACACCTAAAAAAGTATTTGTTCAATCAGGTTACTCAAATGTTTGCTTCAATTCCGTATTATAGCTCAAATGGTTACAGCAAGTTCCATTAGAGGCAAACGTTCTCTAGATTCACCAAAATAGTGTTATTCGATTGCCTTTGTTCCTGCATTGCCGGTATTGTTTGGTGGGTGCTGTTCAGTGGCGCCGCCAGACCTTCAACAATGGGGGGGCAAAAAATGGACAGTGCAAGACAGTAGCGTAGTCAAAAATTTTAAAAAGGGGGGTGTTGACAGCCGGCGGGCGAAGCCCGATGGCGTGCTCGCCGAAGGCGACACATAGCGGCGGGGGGTCTGGGGGGCCTCCCCCAGAAAATTTTGAAAAATTACTTTCAGTTTGGTGCATTCTGAGAGCATTTTCAACAAAATTGTGGGTATAAATATTTCTGTAAAATGGTGCTGTCCGGTGGCATAGCAAAAGGATAAGATCACGTTTTCTTCGGCATTTTTCGGAAATAAAGCTAAGTCTCTATGTTTTCTTGTTGCTAATTCCAGACTGAGATATTTGAATGTTTGGTATTGGCAAAACTCGCTCTTTTAATGCAGTTTCGTTTAAAACTAGGCAAACTTTGTTTTAGAGACATAGGTTGATTGCTTTTTTTTGCGAGATTATTACAGTTTTATTATTTATCAATTTTCTCCTTGGTTGATTCAAAAAACGATCTTATTCCGGTAAGTCACTAACTTTTATGCTCTGAAGTCAACCCAAAGTTTAGAAAATGTAACGTCATAGAGGTTATAAGAGTTAAACTGACTGGTAAAGCGGTGGTCGAATACCTTTGTGGCAGAATTAGTGGTGCGATACTGACGAGCCCAGCCTCATGGGCGAAACACGGTGTCTATCGCTGTCAATTCTTGCTACAAATCGGCTGCCGAGAAACATGTCATAGAGGTCATACATCTTGATGAGTGTCAAACAAAAAGCTTTGAGACAATGAAGTTACTTTAGGCTAATTCTGATATATTCAAGTTTTGTATAACGAATAGCTGTTTAGATGTTAATCTAGATCGAACAAGCGATCTCAGCAGTTGCAGATGGCTTGCATCCTTGCACAGTTTGACGAGAAATTACATCATAGGCTAAAGCTTTTCTTGTAACAATGTGTTAACATCCGTAAATTCAATTTGAAAGGTTGAAACCCCCGATCCCCCTTTCCTTGGCTACGCCACTGGTGCAAGACAGTGGTATATTATTTAATTTCTCTTGTTTTCTACCAGGGCTGGAAAAAATGTTTACCTTCCCGGGAATCTGTTTTTTAGAGAAAAAATTTCCCGCGGCTTACAATCACGATAATAAGAACCTTATATTTTACTGATCTCCGGAGCTGACGTAAACCAAGTCATGTCGACATATTCTTGATGCCCCCTTATCGAAAATTGTTCTTTGTAATACCGCTTTGAAGGAAGATTACGACTATGAACAAAAGAATAAATTTTAAACTTCATTTTGAATTGAAAAGATATGACGTAATGTCTTCCAACCTTAGTTATATATTTTTTCATTACGTAACGTCTTGTAGGAATAAATTGAAAATCAGTATGATCACTCAAAATGAAAGCAATGGGACTACGAATCCTCACTAAACCAATCAATCAATGGTCTTGTTGCACCGAAGATGACAACCTTATATTTTACTGATCTCCGGAGCTGACGTAAACTTTAAGGCATAGATCTGTTGACTCAATGTAAACCCTTTGAAGGTTGGAGGGGGGGGGGGCTGTCAATTCAACTTTTTTGTATCAACAGTTGTATCTCTAAAACCACTGAGGCTGTGCCTACGAGATTTCTTGACTTTTCCTAATTTTTATTCACCTCTATTGAGCTGAAATTTTGAGCGAATAAAGGTTATAAATTGAAAGATGTAAGGCATTTCTCAGCACATCCTCTGAAATATTTCATATTTTATTGTGAAACATTTTTCCACCAGCTGGATGAAATTAATTTGGCCCATGTCTCGTTAATCCTAACTGTTTCACAGCGTGAAGGGCATTGGCTGTATGTAAAATAATGTAAAAAAAATTAATCGCAACATTACAATGCACGTTATTCATTAGCCTACTCTACCAAAAAATAATGTGTAAACTCACGCTACAAATTACACTCATAAGTGACCTCAACATTTCAACGTCTATGAGCAGTTCTAAAATCCACATAGTTTTAATTTTCGGATATGCTCAGCGTGAATACTTTTACAAAGTGAATCGCAAATTTTAAAACCGTGCCAAAATAACAGAGATAGGCCTATCACTCCTAAAGCATAAGAAGAATCGACAGTCCCCCCCCAAACTGAGCAAGACTCCAGGAGCCCAACCTTCTAAGGGTTAAAAGTCATGTCAACTTATTCTTGATGCCCCCCTTATCGAAAATTGTTCTTTGTAGTACCGCTTTGAAGGTGGATTACGACTATGAACAAAAGAATAAATTTTAAACTTCAATTTGTATTGAAAATACATGACGTCATGTCTTCCAACCTTATCACATTTTTTTCATTACGTAATATTTACCACCACCAAACCACTTTTGACGATCGAATTTGTTAATTTATTTTTCGGTAAAATGTTTAGATGATGTCACGTCATTACGCCGATTTGAGATATAATTTCATTCATGACGTCGTATGGATGAAAAACTTTTACAAGTTTTATACTCTGCTGAGATTAAAGAAGAAACATAAATGATAAATATTGGAGAAATTGAGTCTCCTTTACAACTTAAGAATCGAACAACTCAAAACTGCTGAAACAAAACGTTTTGTTTAAGTGAAAGAATCACTGCAAGCAACCAATGCCAAAATGCGCGCGGAAGATGTCATGGGAGTGTGAGATATCAAAAATTTAACAGGTTGTTATTTTTCTACATCAATGTGACGTTAGTTAAAACTTTAAAAAGTCTATATCTTTGCTTCTGTAGAAAATCTTTTTATCTACTGTACAATTTAGTCATCAAGGTTATCTATACTTTTTTTTAAAGAGAGAGCTTTTACCCCCCCCCCCCCACCTTGCAACTTGAGTTGAATTACTTGAGGTTGGGATCCAAATATTAAAAAAAAAATATATTAATATGTTTTAATAAAAAAAAAGAATTAAAAAGATGATGCCCAAAACATTGGGGGGGCAGCTGCCCCGCCTGCCCCCCCCTGCCGGCGCCACTGGTGCTGTTCCAAGAAATCTACTGTGAAGATTTCTCACACTGTTATATTTTTACCGATCACTCCTTTCACTTTTGTTATTAAAATTTGTTCCTGTTTAAGTTGCATTGCGCCACATGCTATCAACTAATTACATGCACTTGGAGTTTGATCAGGCACTTCGTTGGTTTGGTTTGTTAATGAAGGAATTACATATGGCAATACTGTATTGCCATTACTACAGTATGTTTACCTTACCACTGGATATTTAAAGAGTTTATTGGCAGATTTTTTTCTTATCTTAATGTAACAATCGGCCACCCCCACTAGTGGGGAACTAACCGACGATGGATTATGATGATGATGATGAATGTAAGAAATTTATCGGTTTTAAAAAATGTAAGGCATAGTTGTATGACCTGTTGGTTTGGTTAGGCTGGAATTGTCAATATATCTTTCAAAATGTTGAAATTGATTAATTTAAGCTTAATAATCAAAAACAACCAGTAACGCATAATCGATTTATGAACTTTCCGACGTTTAAAATGCATACATTCGACAAAAATAAAATAAAAACTACCGTAACTGATGTATATTCCACTTTTAACCCTGACATTTTCCTTTAATGTTTCACGGTTCTTATATTGCTACAAAAGATTTTACTCACCAAGTTAATTTTGTTGGCAATAAAGCACTAACTCAGCAAACAAACAAACTTTTTGTTTACCGTACTACTACGTAGCTGACCTTTTTTTCGGTTTCATTATGGTTCGCGACTCATCGCGAGACGTTGATTTGTTACAGGCTGTCACTATCAATGTGCGAGGTCTCGCGACGGGCTGCTTTGTATCTTGACCGAACGCGCTGTTTTAATTATGGAATTCTTGAGCGGTATGTTACTATCGGTCAATGACCAGTAGTAACCTTTGATGGTGAAGTCGTTGTTATGTAACGTAATTCTAGATCATTCTGTAAGATGCGAATCTGGAACATTCTGTTGTTTTCACAATTGCCAATATCGTTTGTCATGATGTCACAAGGTTGTTTACCAATGGATCACTGATTGCGAAATCATTATTTTGTAATATATTTTCTAGAACCGTTACCCCACGTGACAATCTAGAAATTTCTGCTTGTTTACGATTTAAAGTTACTAGACCGAACAACCTTCCATGTAATTTGCGTAATCATTATTATTATGGGAGTTAATTATTATTATGAGTTGATTGTAAGAGATCATTGTTGTAGTGGTGGCAGTTGGTAGTAGATGCAAAGATTATTGTTGATCGAGAGTTGAAGTTATTAAATACGAGTAAAGCAAAGTTGATGCAAATATAATTTGTGATTGAAATTAGAATCGTATGAGAAGCTGTGAGTGGATTGCGTTAAACTCGATCAATAGTCGCAAGTATTGGAATCTATTGCTGTTTACTGTTACTGTTACTTTGATTAATTGCTGGAAGTGGTGAACCATTCGTCGGAGTCCTTCAAGCGTGTTCATATATCATTTCACTAGTAGAACTATCCGTGAATTTAATTGACTGCTTTTCGGTTATAACCCATTAAACTACGTCATTGAACCTTTCCAAGTCTTTTTCCTGGTAAGAGATAGAAAGAATCGTGACACAGGCAGAGAGAACTATCAAGTTTTTAAGTAACAAAAAGTAAACTTCATAACACAATCGTTTTAATTAATGATTTAACGTCTTCTTCTTCGTTGTGGAAGCCTCTGGGGCCCAGGGTCTATTCTTTTTCCACCCCAGATTTACGATGTTTCCGGACTACATTGGAAGACTATAGGCCTACTATAGACGAGAGCAGCCAGTCTTTGATTTCATCATCCAAGACGCGCAGACCTTTCATTCCATTAGGTGACTTGAAGATGGTGCAAGCGTTGATGATATGGTCTGTTGCTCACGACCACATTCACAAGAAGTGGCCATTGGTGCATAGTTGAGCGGAAAAACCAACGCCCGTACGAAGACGGTTAAAGCGCATTCACGCCTGCCTCTTTTGTGTCAGACCGATTGGGAGTAGCGCTGCTGTCGCTACCAAAACGTAATGCGCTACATCTGCCCACTTCTGGTGCCAGCCAACTATTTTTGCGTTATTAGGAGGTTATCAACTACACTTTTAGATCTAATTCTAAAACCTACATTTTGTTTAAAATTACTAAGCTCAAAAATCGAAATATAGCCTATCTATTGATTTTTATTTCAAGGATTTTCACTTTGAGCTTGGCAAAAAGAACCGAGTTGCTTAGTTTGTTTGCAGTTGCCTGAATAGTTAAATATTGTAGGCTGCTGCAGTTAGGCCAAAGCAAACTCATCAAAATAGTGCAACCTTAGTGATTTACTGGTTTTGAAAATGCGTATATATGAACAGCACAGGTCTCTAAACTTCTTTATTTTTCCTGCGACCAAGCATGGTCTACCAGAGCTTCTTCCAGTACCCAAAATAAAGAAAATCGTGTTTTAAAAAATCTGTTTATTAACTTCGTATTTGCGTTCACTCAAGTAAAAACAACGCAAGCAAGTGACCCCTAAAAAAATTGCAGTTGCATTTAAATAGTCTATAGCCTACTGCTTGCCAAGTTGGGCAGAGCTAGTCTTCCAGTTTTATAGGTCGACGGTTCGACGCTCAGCTCTTTTGCAAAACTTTTCTCAGCAATGTGAACAAAGTTTAAAATACCAACAGAGCGGAGAATCGTTGGCTTGTGGAAGCGGACGACCAAACATTGCCTATACCGGTGCGATAGTTTCGGAGGCCATTTCATGACTTCTCGTCGGCCATGGTCGCCGGAGCTTAGAGGCCTGCAACATACTCGTTATGGAAATAGGCATTCTTCTTTTACAACAGATTTGATCATGTTTTATCAGCTGTAACTTCCTATGCTAAAAGAGATTTCTATTTTTGAATTGAATTAGGCTTCTGTAGTGTGCTACAGCTCAGTTGGTTAGGGCGTGACTTCTAGGACGAACAAGCAGCGCTGGTTCGACTCTCGGGGTGTGCGCTTGCGTAACGCACGTAAAGGACTGCTCTCCATTCAGCGGCATCTAATGGATGGAAATGGAATAATCCCTTGGCAACAAGATTTCAACAATCGGAAATTTCACTGTGTCAATTTCGGTGACCTGCCCTGCGTCAGTGATTCAAAGCCTCTACATTAAGTATGCGAAACTGCCAGGATTAAGCTCTGCTAGAAGCTTTCCCAGTCCGAGGATAAAAATTCAATCAATCAATCAGGTCCATTATTTTATGATATAAGCACGTAGCCTACGGTATCCCTCATTACGGCATGTTAGTTTTGCATTGTTGCTACATACATATTAATAATGACGTCACAAATCCTGGTAACCTTTCAAAAGATTAATTTTTTTGACAACTTTTTTAATTTTGTTTAAGCAAATTTTTTTCTTAATTTTTTATTTACTTATTTTAAATATGGCAAGAAGAAATGGTAAATTAGCAAATCCATCTGTAACACCTGTTGAAACACCCACAACAGCAACTAATGCCACCACAACGGACAGTGATCTTGAGGAAGTAAATCTTAGCGATCCCACAGACAACTGTAAAACTCCAATGCCATCTGGAGCAGGTAGAAGCAGAAGTAGAAGAAGAACACATGGAAAATATGTTTACGAAGATTCTGAATCGGATGGAGCGGAAAATAGAAATAGTTATCGTAAAGCGTCAGTAGGAAAAAGTGGAAAGGTTCATCCGTCAACTGGAATATCTTGCAAAAGGTAGCAACAGTGTGACGTCACCATGTAACATCGTAAATTATTACACATGACTAAGAAACAAATTTTAATTTTTCGTATTCGAAACGCACACTTTTTCTTTACAGCTCCTGCTTCTTTTACTTTTTGGTTAATTGTGTATTGGTTCACCTTGTAGAAACCGACACTTTTTTCTTCACAGCTCATGCTTCTCTTTCTCCTTGTAATTTATGGTATATGACCATGTGTAATGGTTTACCATGTAGTCTAGCTGTTTCACTCAAATGTCTTGGAGTATAATAACAGTATAGCCTACGTTTAGAGGCGAGAATTTTAATGAAAAAGGCAGTTTGATTGATTGAATCTTTATCCTCGGACTGGGAAAGCTTCTTTGAGAGCTTAATCTTGGTAGTTTTGCATATTTGTAGATGCTTTGAATCACTGACGCAGGCCAGGTTGCCGAAATTGACAGAGTGAAGTTTTCGATTGCTGAAGTGTTGTTGCCAGGGAATTATTCTATTCATTAACTGCCGCTAAATGGAGAGCAGTCCTTAGAATGCATTTGTCATGCGCACAGCACACACACCCAGAGTCGAGGCAGTACCGCTTGATCTTAAAGCTTCTTCGTTCACGAAGTCACGCGAAGTTCACGAAGTTCACGAAGTCACGAAGTCACGCTGTTGTTTCTCTGGGCAAGAAACTTTACGATAATTGCCTCTACCCAGTGATCGATTTCGAGTAATGGGTAGTACCAAATTTAAGTCGTAAGTAGAGTAGACAACCGGAAACAGACATTGCCGTCGGCTGCAGCGTGGGTCAGGTGTACGTCGGAAGGCGTACACCGATGCATAGCGCTCAAGTCCGCTTTCCCGCAATGCAGGATAAAGATAAACAAACAAACAAACAAACAAACAAACAAACAAACAAACAAACAAACAAACAAACTAATTGAGCTATCGGGGCACAACACCAGCGCTTTAGCCTACACATTTATTGCAATAAGAACCCATGCATAAATTAAAATGCACCTGGATTCTTGGACAATAAACGATTTAATTGCCAAAAGACTTGGATGAACAGTGGGTCATTTCCTAAGGTAGGCTATAGCCAGGATTCCAGAAGTAGCCTATTAACGACTTGTTTAACATTGCATTAAACCAAACCGTATGGCCAGATGTTAGGCATGTCTAAAGATTTCGGCCACAATAAAATAAAAGCTAAATTTAGGCTACCGGTACTTCACAATTTTGCTTGTTTCAGACGCAAAAGGTGTATAAGTCCGTCGTATACTAGAGTACGAACACTCTATTCCCACTTTCCACGCGATTATGGACGATTAATTCTTTTGCATCTTTTCTCCACATTGCTTATATATTTGATGGTGTATCCAATTGTCAATTTTTTCTGGACTTATTTGATAAACGTCGATGATGAAGTCGCGTAAGTCGTATAGCCTAATCTATAAATAACTTTGTTTGTGAAATGATAGAAAATAAATCTATCTAGAGAGAACTAGTCTGAGTGTTTAATTTCTAGCTTACTAATTTCTGGAGCAACTAAATATTCTTTTTGACAAAATCGATAGTTTTGAAACAAATCTATTAATGTGCTAATGGCAAGTTAGTGTTGATCCAGAAATCGCAAAACAATTTTTTAACTTTACAAAAATTTTATTGGAAATGGTTTCAGAAAAAAAAAAAACTATTGGTCTGTATGAAGTTACTCAATTTTTGCACGTAACCTATGTTGTAAGAATGTGGATCATTTCAGTAAGCTAAACAGTATGCTATTTCAATTAATATTAAGTGGGTCTGCGCCTATTTTGAAAACTGGTAGCCTTTGGCAATGGTTATTTCTGATAATTGCCAACATGGATGTGATTTGTTTTTCAATGATTCTGAAACTACTGTATATGTAGAATTTTTTTATAGTTTGGATGAAACCATTAAAGATTAAAAAACTTTAAAAAACGTTTTTGTTTTGCTCGGGAATAGGCCTAAGTAGGGCTGTGGCCTAGCCAAAACAAAGCACCCAGCAGCCATTGGTGTTTCAATGTTAGTAGGGGAGATGTGGGACCTATTCAACAGTGTGACTTATTCAACAGTGCCGTATTTAGACCCCTACAAAAAATTCATTTGATTTTGATGTTTCCAAGTTTTAATTTAATAAAGATGATGCATTGTGGGTTTTCTTTACGATCAGGCACGCAGTTAGAGAGAAAAGCGAAGTTTTCGATTTTGAACGTAAAAAGTAATTTTCGAAGGGTGCAGTTAAAGGGCGGGGAAACCCAAATTAACTTTTTGCGAGTTTTTCGTTTCAGCGTGATGTCATTTTGTACAACATGCGTTTTAGCAATAAAAAAATCCAAATTTTGTTGCCCTCGTCTCGCTAAGGCCGCTTTTGTTTGATACCCGTTTGCGAAATCTCGCGCGCATCAAGCTGTGATGCTGTTCGCTGTGACGTCACAAGGTACATACAGTTGTGGCCAAAAGTTTAAGACCAGACTTGATTTATGACCATTTTTGCATTACTTCAAAATACTGCATCATATATTGTTTCAGTTGCATCATCTTTATGCATCATCTTATATCTGATGCAGTATTTTAAAGTAATGCAAAAATGGTCATAAATCAAGTCTGGTCTTAAACTTTTGGCCACAACTATATGTACCTTGTAACGTCACAGCGAACAGCATCACAGCTTGATGCGCAACGAGACCTCGCAAACGGGTATCAAACAAAAGCGGCCTTAGCGAGACGAGGGCAACAAAATTTGGATTTTTTTATTGCTAAAACGCATGTTGTACACAATGACATCATGCTGAAACAAAAAACTCGCAAAGTTAATTTGGGTTTCCCCGCCCTTTAATCTTTGATTAATCGTTTTAGACAGCACACTGACCAAGCTTTGATGTTCGTTAATATTTCTTGGCAGTTAGTGTAGGCAGTTGCATAGTTTCATATCTGACACTATCACAAGTAGAACGTTTTTAAGTAAAATGTAAAAATGGCTGGTTGTGGGACCTATTCAACACTCGACTCAGGGGCCAATTCAATAGTAAACAGAGTGTTGAATTTTCAAGTTCTCATCTGAAGAGACCGATTGTGTGGTTTAACCTGCAAAAACCGTTGGTGCCATAGACATTAACTTGTCACATGGCTTCCCAGTGGCGTCGCAAGCTTATCAGGATCGGATGGGCCAAACTTCAATTCAAATGGGAGCGGACCTTTTTCTTTATTGAAAAATTTTCGACATGGGGGGCGCCCACCACGCTGGCGACGCCCCTGAGGTTATAACATATTCATGTGCGTGTAAAAATACTTTTCTTTTTGCATTTTCTTTATTAAAAATGAAAAATAATAATCAGATGTTTTGGTCGGATTAATGTTGAATTGGTTCCCTGGGGGTGGGACCTATTCAACAATTCAGAAAAAATTTTAATTAGAAAAAAAAATGTGTTAGAAGTTAT
This sequence comes from Aplidium turbinatum, assembly GCF_918807975.1. Classification (NCBI taxonomy): domain Eukaryota; kingdom Metazoa; phylum Chordata; class Ascidiacea; order Aplousobranchia; family Polyclinidae; genus Aplidium; species Aplidium turbinatum. Next base: position 17,537,999 of record NC_137484.1, on the reverse strand, counting down.
TAAAATTTTTTAATCTTTCCACAGAGCGTAAACGTTAATGTTATTTGTGCTCGGAACAAGTTTCAGGAAATTCGGATGAAAAATAGAGCTTCCAGGCAAATAAATCAAAATTTGTTGAATAGGTCCCACATCTCCCCTACATTTATTAACTTTCCACTAAAGGAATCACCGTAACTTTTAAAACATCAAAATACCAGATAGACATTTAGGATTAGCCTACATTTATTTATCAATTCCCAGCCAGCAAGCCCGACTGGGGCTCAGTAAAAATTCAAGTGGGCACTGCGGGCATAACATGTGGGTTATTTGTGGGTCACAAATGGATTAACACAAGTCCAGTTTATGTTGTTTGTTTAATTAATTGCCCAAACCGAGCCCCGTATTTTAATTTCAACTTCCTATTATTTTCTTTTAGCTTAGAAAAGAAAGCAAAAAATGTAAGCATTATTGTGGGTTAAATTTGGGCACCCCAGTTGTAAAATCATCCAAACATGGATGGTAAGTGGGTTGCCCAATATTAAAAAACTGTTTTTACAAAACAAAAATGTTTTCATTGGTTGTATAAAAACAACTTTGTCCGTGTTGCTTTTATACAGCCAATAATTTTTACAAGGATAAGTAAAAGATCTCATGTGGGTTCAGTCTGGGCAGCCCATTTGCACAACAGCATTTTACAAAATTTAGTCTGAGTTAAATTTCCCAATTCCAACATTAGTTCTGAATATTAGGAGGCTAATTTAAATTAACGCATTATTTGTTGTAATTGCAATACAGATATTTTTACACGTTTTCTTCTTTCACCTTTCTTCAACTACGAAGAAAAGCTGCTTTCATTACCTCTAAACTCGAAGTATTTTGGCAAAAGGTTTAGTGGCGCATCGTAGGCTATGCGTCTGGGATTTAGATTCCAAAGAAATCAGTTCAACACCACTAGGAAGCATTTTATTCAAACATTCTCAAAATGGGTGGGAACTTAAGCCCGCGGACAAATATAACTGAGACCCAATCGAGCAGCCCAGTTGGAGACCTGTGTTTTGCATCTTTGGTACCCAGAAGGGCCCCAATTATCATGGCTGGCTGGGTTAATCTTTGGTCTACAAAGGAACAAACTGTGTAGGCCTAGCTATTGCATTGAAAAGTGGGATTAAGAAAGCTTTTACTGATCAAGAATCTGACTTGGTTTGATTTTTGTTGCAATTGTCAATCATCTTTTGTGTGACACGGTTGATGGCCGGTTGCTTGGCGTGATACTATTTCTCAAGTTTATAATGGAGTAACCTATGCAATATTATAATGGAGTGTTTGTTTTCTTTCCAGAACGTTGTTTCATTACATTACTGAAGAGCCAAGTTATGAAGGGGGATATTTCAATCATTTTCGAAAAATGAAGTGGCTTTCTTGGCCACAAGTAACTGCCGAAAGTGTAGCGTTGCTGCTTGCAACAACAATAAAGGATACTGCAATATTACATTGGGAAGGAGTAATGGATGACATGTCGTTGACCAATATCGTTGGAAATCACATTTCCAAACGCTATGGACGATGATTTTTGACGACCAATAAAATCTTTTTATCAATACTTGAAATTCTTAAATTTGCTAATTAGTTTGCAATGCAAAAAACTTTGACAAATAAATTAATCGAATGTAGCCTAATTTAAAATGCAGAATAGCCTATACAAATTTTAACCTGCTGTAAAAAGTAGGTAGGCTATTCGTTTGTGGCCAACAGAAGATCCAGGAGGGCACTTGGTAGGCAAACGGGGCTCCCAAATGGAGAAAACTATACGCCTATTTTCTTTACTTTTGCAAACTTTATTGCTCGCTTTGTTTGCTTAATAACATTTCATTAACTTAACGGGCGGCATTGGGCACGTGTGTATTCAATAAACTAATTGTAGCTCCTGCGGCTTTTTTTTTAAATAATATTGTGTTCCCTTGTGTCTTATTGTCGTGGTTAAGTGCGTCGCTTGAAACATTTCAACCACATTGGGTCTTCTCTTAAAGACTGAGGCTAAACTAACGCGTCTAGCGTCTAAAAAAACAACTGAACTGACTTTCAATCTTATGATCTTTTTTTCAGTCATTGAGTCGTTGCATCTTGCAGTCAGTTCACCACGCTTTGTTTGCAGTTATGGTACCAGATCAGTTGTGGTGTCAGTTTAATTTACGTTACGAGTCATGATTTGATTCGGTTCACCACGTTCTGTTAGATTTATTTTCTGCAATAAACTCACACGTGTAAACATCCAGATATCATTCTCGGGTCATCCTCACCACGGATGTGCTCAGAATGTTGCTGTAATAAGATAGGAGCTGGATGGACTAGGATACTCGACGTTCCCTACATAAATTGGTGACCTTGACGTGATTTCTTCCTTGAATCATATTCGATTGTATTGCTCTTGGATTAACATTTCTAAACAACTGAATAAACTTAATTCATCGCTGCAAGGAAAGCAGACAAATTTAATTACCCTCAGCGATAAAGCGTCTGCTTTTACGCAAAAACTTTATCTTTGGAAGACAAGATTATTGCAGGACAACTTTGACATGTTTGATCAATTGTACGAATTCACTGAGAAACCAGAAAATATTGAAATCAATAAACAACTGTTGATTAATTTTATTCCTGACCATACTCAGTCACTGCAGGACCAATTTAACTTCTACTTTGGTGATTTGAACGTTCGGAGTTTTTCATGGGTTTCCAGTCCGTGAACTGACCAGTGACACTACTTTGAATATGTTGCATCCATCTGGGAGTGAGCTTGATAAAATTTTGGATACAAGCTTCACATGAGTATCCACAACTGTCTTAGAAAGTTTTGAAAATAATTTTACCTTTTGTGACATTTTATCTTTGTGAATGTGGATTTTCTGCTCTGGTTACAATAAAAACAAAGTATTGTTCTCGACTTGAAGTCGAAGATGAACTCCGGTTGAGTCTTTCAAGTAGCCTACTACACCTCGTTTGGATATGCTGTGCTCAAATGTGCAAGCTCAAGGTTCGCACTAAATGTAGCAATCTTTCTAATACCAACTACTGTTTATGACTTAGCAAGCAATAAGTGACATTTGTTCGTTACAAGGCGAGGAGGAAGGGGAGGAAAGTAGTGGTCCGTGACTAAGACACAATTTTTTAAAGTGGTCCTTGAATCTCAAAAGGTTGAGAACCTCTGGACTAGGCTATACTAAATTTCAACTGTCTCTTTCATTTGACTTAGATTAAGTAGCCTACATATAGTTATCTGTATTGTAGATTACCATGTCTGATTACTTTTTGCCTGTGGCCTCTGTGCCGGACCGTTGTGGTCGTTAGATATCTTTCTACTATGGGCGTTAATTGCGGGCTTTTGGCATTTTGTACTGATGTAAGCCGACATGATATTTGCATTCTATAGTCCACCGCTTTCTGCCCTATTGGCCTTGTCGCTCATTAACCTGCTGCCTTGTTCCCTTTAGTAATCGACATGTGTCTTACATCCCTTCTTTTTAGTATTTCATCTGGTCCATTGGCTACATAGGCGTAGGCTACTCTAGTTGATTTAGCATAGCCTAGCCTATATAACGTTTTCTAGTCGATATTACATCCTTCAATTTACGATTGTCATAGTGTTCGATTCAGCATTTCATTTATTGCATCTTTAATATCATAGTCCGTGTTTATTCTGGCCCGAACTTAGGCTTTGTGTTTAGGATTACATTTCGTTCCCTTCAATTGTAACCTTAGGACTACGCCTGTATATTGTAGAATATCCTCCTTGATGGCCGGATGTCCGATGCACGAGACCTCTGCCTTACCCGACTATAGGAGCCGACCAGCTGCTCCCTTGGAACAGAGGAACTATTAGCTCTTGCGCCGTGCGAAGGACCCCGCCTTTCTGCTCACCGTGTTTACCGTTTTATTTTAGGTATCACTTTGGCAAGGTTGGCGGTAGTACCATTTTTGGAGCTTATGTTCAACAAATGCGAAAACGTCACACTGAGATATATAGCTTATCTCCGTGGCCATACCCGCAGTGTACCAGTGTACCACTGTACCTACTGCACTGAATGAGGAAGCCGGAAGGCCGAAACGGTGTGCCACTGTCTGCAGTTATAGCCTACTGCGTCTTGTATGCCTTTTTTCTGCATTAATGTTTTGCTAAGACATCTTCATCAAAAGTCAAACAGCTCGCCCCGTTTGCCTTGCGGTGGTGTCTGTAGCTCCTGCGACTTTTTCTTTGCGGCATTATTGTGTTCCCTTATGCCTTATTGATGTCGTGAAAACCTGGAGGCCTTTATTAGTCCCTGTAGTTTCGCTATAAGTCAAGTGTGTCATGATGATTAAGAATTTGAAACGCCAGCTACAGTAGGTATTTGTGTGCTTCTTAGGACTATCGACGTTCGCTACCCTCACCGTCTTTGTTTCGAACTACTCGACGTCCGCTACACTAATCATAGTTTCGGATAGTCTATCATCACGTTATAATATCCTAACCTTGTCGCTTCAATCTTGTTCTAGAACTCTGCTGTGTTTGAGCTATTATTTTTCGTTGTGATGGTCAGAAATAAAAACAAACTGAACTGAATCATATTATGTCATATTTCGTCACTAACGTGTTCAGAACAAAAAAGGTTCAATAGGCTATAATAATAGACTACAATAATTACGGTAGGCTACCGTAAACCTTCCTGAACTTTTACATTGACTTTTTTTCTCTCAGGATTGTGCTTGTTGAACAGTTGCCTAATTATTTTCTTCGAAACTCTTCACTCCATAAATGAAAAGGACAAACAACTAGGGCAAAAAAAATTGAATTGAGTTAGGCCTATTGTATCCAAGCTTTTCGTATAATTGACAGTTTTCACGAAAATAGCCTATTGCAATAAGAAATTGTTTACACAAGGCTACAAGTGCTTTTTCGTTCTTGTAGCCGACGGTAACAAGACGAGTGGGCTTATACGTTTTACACAAGGCAAATTTAGAGTGCAATAAGGCAGAGGTGTAGGCCTACGGAATCAGGTTTTCTGGACTCCTACCCCACTCCGACTCCAAAGTATGTGATTTCAAACTCTACTCCTACTATTTCGGAGATATTCACTCTAAACTCTGCTCCGACTCCGAAAAATTAAAAGAAAAAGCACATTTTTAATTGAAAAAATTACACTGCTTGAAAGTAAAATATCGTAGAAGTAGCCTACACAAATATCACAACTGCATCAAGTGCAGCGTAAATATTTGCTTGCTAAAAGTATCAATTAGCAAATAATTAGACTCCGGCTCTAATCTGGCTCTTGTTTTTAGTCCACGAGTTTCAGACTTTTACTCCAGTCCGACTCTGGCCGTCGCCCGAGACACCGGCTTCTAAATAACCCAAATCTCCGACTTCTGTGCACCTTTCATTTCAAGTAAAAGGACATGGTAATCTGGAAAAAATTACTATATATATTTTAAAATATTGATTTTGTAGCGATATGTGCAGTCGATTTCTTAAATCCCATGTTAACGTTAATTTCTTTTTGTACGTATTCATGTTCTTTATTTCCGACCATCAAAGCAAAAAATAAAATAAAATAACACCGCTTGTCATAACATCACATGGTCAGGAAAAAGGTAAAAGCGACAAAACGCGAATGTAAGCGTACTCGAGAGAGAAGGGATTATTTGAATACCGTGCTAGGATTTTGGCACGGTTGCAACAACTTGCAGCTCTGCATATTTGTAGAAGCAGAAGGTCGGAAAAAGTCAAATAAACCAAATTAAAAGTCTAAATCAAATAAAACTGCAAGTAAAGACCTTCATTATTCTAAATTAGTTTCCAAATTAATCATTTCAATAAATTCTCTTACTCCTGGGTGGATTTTTCTCTGTAGGCCTACCCTTAAAACTATCCATTGTGGTAGCCACTCAGCTGTGGCGTTTGGAGACTGGAGTTTGGACATTCTCAACTGCGTTTTTAATGCTATGACGTCATTCATTCTGCTCAAAGCAAAAGAAAAGGGCGATTTAAGTCAGCTTAGTAGAATAGTACCGTACCAAAGCTCTCAGTTGGGAGGGTCTAGCTCATTCTATTCAGCAACATTTCGTGTTTTGCGATCATCTTGAAGTTTATGGACTTCTCCAATTTTTGTTCATGAACAACATGACTCAGTCCAACTTTGGAACATGTCTTTTGTAGACCAGGCTAGGTGATGACAATGTCACAATACTGAAAAGTTTTAGGCTAATGTGTATTCAATTATTGATTAGTTTAACCAAGACCCAGGTGAAATAATTCCACTAAAGTACCAACTAGGCCTAAATATAATTAGAAGCCTACATGTGTGAAATATCAATCTTGCTTGTTTTTTTAATAGCTGTTTCTTTCCTTGTTATCTTTTTACATTTTTTTTGAAGGTGTTACGACCATGCCAATTTTTTTAACTTACAACTTATTTTGGTCCCAAGCACATTTTAAGGTTTGCGTTTTGTCACTTCTACCTTTTTTCTAGACCTTTGCTATGTTAACATGTGTCATTATTGCTGTGATAAGAGCCAGATAAAGCATTTTCTGTAATGTCTTTTAAATCATTGTAATGAAAAGAGTCAAACAGAGTAGGCTACTGCTAGTACTTGGCAGTTGCCATTCTGTAGAAAAGAGAAGAATGATTTTAGATTACACAGATGCTAGTTATCACCTACAACATCTATAACATCTGTTTTCAAACCCTTGTCGCTCAAATATTAAGTTTGCTTTTTTTCCTTTGCTGGTTTTTCAACAACAAAGAAAAGATGGCTTACTAGCTTTGTAATTTGTATTTCTCTGTCGTTCTTTGTAATTTGTTTTCTAGCTGACGTCAACTTCTTCGGCGAATATCTTCGTGTGATGAAGCCTATCTGCCAGGCTTTTGACATTCTCCAGGGCGAGTCCAAGGCATAGGCCTATTACGGAGTCTTGCTTCCAACCATCACAATTTACGCGAAGAAGTTGACCGAGATCAGTGATCTTGTGACCTGTGAGGAGTTGAAAGAGAAAGTCCTTGAATGGGTGAAGAAAAAATTCACAAGTGCTTCAACAACATGCAATGTGTTATGGCATCATGTCTTCATCCCTCCTTCAAGACGTTGTGGCTACAATTTCTGCACTATGTTTCCACGGATGATACTGATTGCTGACGCACTGCGAAAAAAAGTCAAGACAGATGGTAATTCGACTGTTGCAGGAGACATCAAGCCAGGTTGATACCGAGAAGAGTGACACCAACACTAGTAGGGATGGGCAATTCAGAATAATTCACTATTCCAGAATTATTCCGGAATACTAAACCAAATCCAGAATACCGAATCCTATTAACTTCTAGGCTCCAGCAATGCAAAAAGTAAAAAATTTCATGCAATGTTTATTTGCAAATTTAGACACAAAAGCAACACAATCAAAGTAGATCTGGGTTTTTTTTTCCGGTCATTTATCGGTCATTGACCGATTTTTTAGCAAAATGTCCGAAAAAAGTATAGTCGATTCGGTCAAAATGACCGAAAAAATATATACTATATATGACCAATAAATAAAAAATGACCGAATTTTTTCAAGTCATTTTGAACAAATGACCGAAAAGTCTCAGCGAAAAAAAAAACCCAGAAGTAGATGTTTATTGTAGTGCAACACATCAAGGGCTATGGCATTCCAAATGATTGCCAGACAAACGAGAGCCGTGTTGCCAGATGCTGGAAGCTGCTTGACACCAAAAAGTAACTAAAATTTCATCAGCTATTTAAAACACCCTAAATAAATCGATTTTGCCTAAAATACACATAGTTTTTAAGACATAAGACACTGCCATCATGCATATGCAAACCTTGCAAAATGTTTTCTATACAAGCAGGAATTATTTGCTAAAAAGTTAAAAAAAGTTGAAAAAACTTTTTTGAAAAAATTGAGTGGGGAAAATTTCACCAAAAAGTTGTCTGGTTCCAAGGTCAAAAAGCTTGGCACCAAAGACCTCTAAATTTCACCAGAATTTTTTAATTTGGTATCTTACTTTCCCATCTGGCAACGCTGAACGGGAGCGCAGCTTAGTTGCCGCCAAGCCCGCACTGGAAAAGCATCGCTCAGAAGAAGCTGATTGGCAAGTACGGTATGCTGAGATATTTCAGAGCCAACTCCTTTAGCAGGGACATCTGCTCAATGTTAACTTGTTACGCCACCAGTCAAACTATCGCAGAGTCGCATACGCACGTGAATTGAAAAAAAGCATTGCACATTTTTGTGCATATGTACAAAGCGTGAAGAAAATTGCGCGCTTGGTTTCTTTGATTGCTCATGTGGGTGAGTGACGTAGGGATGCATGCGCCGTGCGTGCACAACCACGTGCAAAACGTTTTTAAAACTGCGGATGGTGTCAGTGCAAAGAAAAAAGTGAGTAAACCACACTTTTTTCAGTTCACTGTCTCAAGCTGACAGCTTGCACAAGACTTATGCATATCTTTAAAACCGAATCTTATTACCCGGTTTTATTGCCATTTTGGATTCGGATAGTTTAGGATCCGAATCCTTCTGGATTCGGTATATTCTGAATTGCCTATCCCTAAACACTAGTCGTGACTCCGAGGATGTCTTTTTTGGAGTGCTTGCGCCATCTCGTGAAACGTCGGTGCAGAAGGAAGCAGCAATTGTGGCCGTTTTTTTTGGACAAAAGCAAGTCATTGAGCTTTTCGAATACCAAGTTAAAACAATAAATCTGTTCATTAAATAAACATCAATAAACATCTGTTCATTGAATACAACACCCCCATTCCTTCCAGTGCTGCGGTGGAGAGACTTTTCTCTGTTGGAAAAGATGTGCTTAAGCGAAAGCGGGCAGGACTTAGTGACTCTCATTTTGAAATGCTTGTGTTTTTGAATGATGTGTAACAATAAGTTTCCCTTAGAATGTGTTTTTTATTACGACATTAAATGACAGTTTAATGTAAACGAATGATAACATTCTATTTCAAGGTCATTTTTGCGTCACCTGGGATTTGAGTGTTTCCTAGTGTCATTTTAGACAAAAGTAGCGGTAGCGCACGCTACTTTGGCCCGAGTAGCGGGTAGCGTGCTACTTTTGTAAATTGGTAGCGGTAGCGCGCGCTATTTTGACCCAAGTAGGGGGTGCCCACCTCTGTTGCTAAGAATGTTTGGGAGAGGCATCAGCCTTCATTTGTTCATTTTGTCAAAATAGTATATGAATGAATTTTCTGGTACTCAGTGAAGATATACTCAACTACTATTTTCAATATATGGTCATTCCCCTAAGCACGAATTTTTTTTCTGAAACACCAAATATTTTTCATCACCCACTCTTTAATTCTGAAGATATATTTTTTTGGTGGTAATCCACTTTTAGCTACTTGTGTCTACCTTACAAAACAATTTATTTCAAGCGAAAACTCCACCAACTTCGGAAATACGGAAGAAGATCGTGAATTGGGAGCAGGATTTTCGTAGAAGGGGAAAAATCTCTAATGCGTAAATGCGCAATTGGGGAAATTCGTGGATACAACAAATCTTTCAATTGCACGTTTATTTTGGAATAAATTTGCTTCCATTTGACATGGTTAGCTCCTGCATACCTACTGATTATTTTCACATAGTTTCATCCGAAAAAAAAACAAACCTTGGCGTAATGGATCCCGAAAACGATGTTGGTCTGTAGGAAAATATGTATAAATTACCGCGGATCCGCATTTTTCCTAATTATTTATTTAGTGAAAAAATATCAATCCAAGATTTTAAAGACTTGAGAACACAATAGCAGTGATGACGTTACTCATCAATTGATTGATTGAATCTTTATCCTCGGACTGAGAAAGCTTCTCGCAGAGCTTAATCCTGGCAGTTTTGCATACTTGTAGAGGCTTTAAATCACTGACGCAGGCCCGGTCACCGAGATTGACAGAGTGAAGTTTCCTATTGTTGAAGTCTTGTTGCCAGGGAATTATTCCATCCATTAGATGCCGCTGAATGGAGAGCAGTCTTTAACGTGCGTTGCTCAAGCGCACACACTGAGAGTCGAACCAGCGGCGTTTGGTCTTAAAGCTTCTTCATTCCAGAAGTCACGCGCTAACCAACTGAGCTATTAAAGAAATTAAAATGAACAACACAGCATAAGAAACACGAAAACAACACGGAGGAATTAAAATGATTTAACAAAGTATTCAAATATTTTGACTTGCTCTGCGTGATGAGTGCGCGCGAGACGTACTATGGCATCATAGTTAATGCATTGCCATTTGTTGCCTTTTGGAGGCAGCATGGATGCAACAGATATTAGGCTACGTCACATGCTGAGAAAATGGAGATGTTCGGATTTAAATCATCCGGGACATTTTGCATATTTCAAACAACACTATGTTCCTGTTACTGACATATAAACCATTGATTGATTGACATTTGTAAATTTGTCTCCGGCTCTGAGCACCCCCACACTAGCCTGTATAATTAGAGATGTATACATACCGATATATCGGTATCGGTGATATCGGCCATTTTTGAGTATCGGCATCGGCAAAATTTGGCCGATACTGTGGCCGATACTAAACATGTAAAAAAAGACGTTTGCTGCGGATTTTCTGCAGAAGCAAAGATATAGATTTTTTAAAGTAGTAACTAATGTCACATTGATGTAGAAAAATAACAACCTGTTCAAATTTTTGATACCTCACACTCCCATGACTTCATGCGCGCACCTTTTGGCATTGTTTGCTTATAGTGATTCTTTCACTCAAACAAAACGATTTGTTTCAGCAGTTTTGCGTTGTTCGATTCTTAAGTTGTGAAGGAGACTGAATTTCTCCAATATTTATCATTTGTGTTTCTTTTTTACTCTCAGCAAAGGATAAAACCAGGCCAAGACTACCCAGGTAGCAAAAATGTATAATTTTGCATCGTTTTTACATTGCTAAACGTTTGAAAAACCTATGTAACTTGGTTGTTTTCAGTAAGCTGGTTCTATCAGTTTGTGATTTAATTTCCACCTTTCGTTGTAATAAACTCACCAAGCTTAAACAATGTCATGGCAGAGTAAGTAGGCTCAAAATGAAAGCAATGGGACTACAAATCCTCACTAAACTGATCAATAAATGGTCTTGTTGCGCCTAAGATGACAACCTCATTGTGAAGAAAGGAGCGTCCTTCCGGCTATCAGCACAAAGCTGAGCACTCACTAGTACAGCGAGCTGTTACGATTCGCTAACCATAACGGTGTAGCTTCTACGCTAGCCATTTAGACCATCCAATCAACTACCGTATATGTTTCTCGGCAGCCGTTTTGTAGCAAGAATTGACATCGACAAGAATTGAAATGGCTAGTGTGGGAAGCTACACCGTTGTGGTTAGCGAATCGCAACTGCTCGCTGTACTAGTGAGTGCTCAGTGCCACATGGCGCTAGAGTATTATTTTCTGATTTTATTGATGTTTTAATGGCAATTTAAGGCTCACCAGAAGAGATTTAACAGCAAATTTAGTGCAGACGGTCAGAAAGTTTTCAATTTTATTAGGGACAGGGTTTTGGGCCTAGGTGAAATATTTGCTGAAATCTGAAAAGCAGTTTTTGTCTCATTTTTAGTGCAGAAATAGGGATAGCAATCTTCTTGCCTGTGCCATTTCAGTTTTTGAGTTTAAACAAACATTAGCCTGTTTTATTTGAAATTCGTGTTTCGGGTTATTTTACCAAAAATTCGTGTTTAGGGGAATCACTATATACCCTTTAGTGACCTTTATGTAATAGCCTATTATTGTCAACAAAAGTGATGGTTTCTATGTGAAATCCAATTCAGCTGAAAGCTATGGAAGCGAAGTAGTGACTTCTCGAAATCAACATAGCCTTGTTGAGAAAAGCTCCAAATGCTATAAACAATTTGGGGAGCAAGTCTTTTAGGCACCGGTCAAATAAGCGCGCACATTGTGGCGTCAGGATAATTAGGTGTGGACCACTGTGGCGCCGTTCATTTAGGTGCTATTCCTAGTAAAGTCTGTAGATTGTATCAGCTTGGCTGGTAGGGCAATGCTTTTCGCACAAAATGTTATATTGAACAGAAAAGTATGTTGTTTTGTTAATACACGTGCATTTATTTGTTGTTAGTCATGGCTTCAGTGAGTGAAGCTGCTTTAACCGGCAATGCTTTTCACACAGAATGTTGTATTGAACAGAAAAATATGTCATGGCTTCCGTGAGTGAAGCTGCTTAAACCGGCAATGCTTTTCACACAAAATGTTATATTGAACAGAAAAATATATTGTTTTTTTAATGTGCGTGTTTGGCATTTCTTTATTGTTAGCTCAGGTTTGCGTCGACGAAAGCTTTATCAATAAATTATTCAAGTTTCCGAACATGACTGAGTTCACTTTTAGTTAAGTCAAATAATAACTACACTAAACATCAGTAAAAAATATACTGTTGCCTATATTCAAGCGGTTGGCTTGAGTGAAGAGTAATTTAGTTTTCTGTCAAAACTCCGACTAGGTTTTGCCAAAGCTGAGCTGATACAATCTGCAGACTTTACTAGGAATAGCACCTAAATGAACGGGCGCCACAGTGCTCCACACCTAAATATCCTGACGCCACAGTGTGCATGCCTATTTGATCGGTGCCTAACTGTCTGCGCCTAAAAAACGTGGACCAACAATTTGTTATTGCAGAAAATCTAAGTTTACTGGATTGAAATCATAAACTTGTTTTGTTGCTAGTAATTTATATTCACGATTTGGTGTACTGCATGTGTATTTAATTATGCCTGTTGCCACAAGCTCAAGTGTGGATGAAGCAAGCTTACTTCTCACAAATAAAGGTATTCAACTAAAGTCAACATAATTGATGTAAAAGTCTCCGGTTTTTAGAGATGTAAATTCCTAGAGGATTCTCATGCTATTTTTTGATGTGCCATATGATATTTTGATAATTGTAAATATTTGACTTCATGTGGTCAAAGGTTACCTGAATTTAACAAAAGTTACTTCAATATTGATTTTTTCATTTTATTAATCTGTCTAAAAGACCAGAATTAACATGAAATGAAGTGCAGTATTTTTACTACCGGTACTTGAGTTTTAGAAAAAAGCCTTCATGCATTTTTAGTTGATCATCTTGCTTTTTCAAGTTTAGTATTGATTAGAATTTGATTTTAACATATAAACTCAATAGATTGATCGACTCAGTCACTCTGCACTATTCTTTTGCTAACTACTGTAAATAAGGTGGTAGTTCATTCATAAAAACTATTTAATTTCTATTCTGGAAGTCTAGAAAAGATTTTGTTATCATCAATGCTTTATTCTAGTTTTTAGTACAATTTTTTTCCATTTCCTGTGTTAGTTTGTTAGGTTCATTATTCTGTTACAACAGATCACTGCACAGACAGATTGCTTTGTTGAAACTATTCATTGAAACAACAACAAACCTGCTAATACCACAACAAACCTACAGCATTAGGCTGAAACAGATCGCTATGCTGTATTTACACAAAAGTTTGTGAAAAAAGTGTTATAAATTCTTACAGACAATGATGAGAATTTAAATGGAATGTTGGAAAGTGACCCATCTTCTTCAACAAGACAGTCTGCTGAAATCTCCAATAAAAGAGTGTTTCCATTGTTTGAAACTGTAAGTACAGACTAATCAGCTGTGTGCTGCATTTCTAATTTGCTATATATATATGTTTATTGTTTAGGATGATGCATTAATTTTCAAGTGTGAATTAAATGTTTATATATGCGAAATTAAGAGATATGCTGATACCAATATTTTGGCCGATATCGATATTTTTGCCCATGCTTTAGTGTTTTGGTGTTTGTAAAGAGTTAAATCAAATGCTAGGTTTGACCTTATATCATATATATGCATAAAACCACTACCATTGACAGGGGTCAAGAAGATACTTTGGACTGCTGCTCGGGATCATTTTAGGGGCCTGTATGTATGCCCCATAATCTTTCCAAGGGGCCAGAGAAGTTGACAAAATTATTGCCTATTCTTTGGATATATTGCAAGTTTATTAAAAATGTCTTGATTTGGGGTTTGAAGATCTCATTGCTACCCGGCCCAAATTATCCTTGCAATGGCCCTGCATAAAACTAATATAAAAAGCTTTGAATTGACATAATTTATTTGTGAAGATTCAATCAATCCAATCTCAACTGCATTGTTATGTCATAACTCATAATAGTAGTGTCTACCAGTAGTTATTATAAAAGGTCACCATGATTGGAGCTGGGGTATAAATGAAGAAATAGGCATCATAATTGGGGTTTCTAAAATTAATAGAGGGTTTGTGCAAACCCTTCAGTCTTCACATAAGGTATCATAATTAACGGAATGGCCCGTTTCGGCGAGTCCGATTCGGCGAGAGCCTTTTTCGGCGAGTTCCCTATTCGGCGAGTTTTTGAAATTTTTAAAGGAAATTATCGGAAAAAAATAAAATGTTTGAACTATTAAATTAAAATTTCATTTGTTTATGTCTATAAGTTGGTACTTTTGAATAGTTAAAATGATTACTTTGGATCAACAAATGTGTGGACAGCTTAGCTTTGATTGAAAGGAAATTATCGGGTATATACCGTAGCCTGGTTATCCCGACCAGCATAAAATTGTTCCAAGAACCCAGTTAGCCTAACAGTTCATTTTTACATTGTAGTAACAGAATGAAAGTTAGTCTAAAAGTTCATTTTGACATTGTAGGAATAGAATGAAAAGTGCTAACCAAATGTGTGGCCTACAGTTTGGATTGAAAGGAAATTATCGGGTAGGCTACCGTAGCCTAGTTATCCCGATCAGCAGAAATTGCCGTTTTTACATCATTTTAACGTCGCTAAATGTTGCAATCGTATACAAAAGAGAACTTTTGCTGACTAGGATACGTTGAAACTGAGAAACATTCACAGAAGCCCTTCGATTTGTTCCAAGAACCCAGTTAGCCTAACAGTTCATTTTTACATTGATTCAATGTCTGAATATTCAATCGTTGGATTTGCAGAAGGCGTTGTTTGATTTTCAAAAACTCGCCGAAAAAGGCTCTTGCCGAATAGGGAACTCGCCGAATCGGATTCGCCAATTAGTAGCAGACCCCATAATTAAGTATATACCGTATAGCATATACAATGTAAACAAAGTTTTTTTCTGTAGTCATTTAAAAACTATTTGACAATTAGTGTTCTACATAAAAATGCTTGTTGTTTGGTTGAAGCTATTGCCAGGCTTGGTTAAGGCTACTCAGTACCCACTACCCAGGCAGCAAAAATGTATAATCTTGCATCGTTTCTACATTGCAAGATAGCCTATTAAAAAAACATGCAGTTTGATCGTTTTTTTTTTATGTGTTTGTTCTATCAGTTTGTTTAACTATTACTTGTTGTCCTAGTGAACTTTCTTCTGTCATATCTGATTTTTGAGATGATTACAAAAGTGCTTTTTTAATAATTTGTTTAAAAATAAATTTTGCCAAAAGTGGAAGATTTGATGTTTATCACCAATATTTGCAGTGTCATCACGAAAGGTTGGTGTTATACAGGCCAAAATAGCTAAGGTTTCTGGACAAGCATTGCCATAGGCTTGCTTCAATCTTGGTGATGTAATATATATAATTATAATAAAACATTGACAGAGGATGCTCACTTATACTTGCAGCTTCCCTTTTAGCTTGTGTTTATTTTTTTGTTAATAATTTTGCGTCAAAACAAATTTGTACCAAAACTGTAGTTTGTGGGTGTATGTATTTTAGTTATTTATGCACCCCATGGGCACGGATTACTGGATAGGCTATAGCACAGTGCAACGTCAAATCTTTCACTTTTGGTAAAAGTTACAATTTGTTGTTACTGTATATCTCAAAAATCTGATCTTATAGAATAAATCTGAGGTCAGATTCGGATTCAGCACCCCAAAATTACTCTTCATTAGTTTTATGTAAAGTTCAAACCTGAAAAATCGTGTTGATGGGTGTAATATGCTCTTCGCCATTTCTGTTGCTTACTAGTTTGCGTCAATGTAACGAAATGTTGATCTGCGAAAAACTTCAGCAATTCAAAAGTTTAATGTTTAAAAACATCTGGAAAATATATTCGATTAAATATTGAAATGATGTTAAGTCTCAGATAGCAAATCAATCGCTTTTTGCATTAATTTACGTCTACAAACGTTGAACAAATGTAAAAAGCGATTGATTTGCTATCTGAGGTTATGGCGTCGTATGGACAAAAAATTTACAAGTTTTATGCTCTGTTAAAAATAAAAAAGGAACAGTGATGATAAATATGGGAGAATTTGAGTCTTCTTTAAAATTCAAGAATGAAACGATTGTGAAAACAAAACGTTTTCTTTGAGTCAAAGAATCATTGCAACCCAGACAGCAAATTAATCCTTTTTTACGTTGATTCAACGTACGGTATGCAGACGTCGAATCAACGTAAAAATCCGCTGATTGGCTTACTGGGAAGTAACAATGTCATGGAAGTGACTTACAAGTATCAAAAATTTAAATAAGTTGTCATTTTTTACATCAGCGTGACGTTAGTTACCACTTCAAAAAATCTGTATTTTTCTTGACTACGCAAAATCTGCAACAAATGCGTTTTATTTTTTACTTTTAGTATCGGCCACATTTAGCCGATACCGATACTTCAAAAAATGGCCGATATCACAGATATCGATACCAATGTATCTATACATTTCTATGTGAAATGCAACATCACAGATAGAATCGGTACGCAGACTATTTGAATAATGACCTTCTGATGATCCCCCTTTTAGGGTGAAACAGGCTGTAGAGGTTTTAGAGAGTAATAACTATCATGGCCACCTGGAGATGCGGCCTGATTTGTCACATTTTGCAGATTTTGATTACAGCTACTGCTAGTGCTTGACTGACATTTTTTGAGATGTTTTTACTTTTTGCGGTTTCCTAATGACATAAAACTTTTTTGTTGCCTTGGGGAAGCAGTAGCAAATGAGAAAAAGTAAGTTGAAAAACGCAAAATCAGACTGTTATTGGAAATTAACAGTCTGACTAAAATCTTCGAAATCGAAGGTTCTTTGTTTTTCAACATGTGAAAATGTTAAAACCTATTGTGTCATCTGGGGAAAAGAATAAAGAAAGCGTAAAAATATAATTTTTAGAAAAATTTATTTAAACGTTCGCCCAAAGCAGGGATTCATAATATAGGGATCGCCAACTCGGCTGGAAATCCGACAATCGGAGTGTAAAAGTGTTGCCAGATATTTTTTATATTTTTAGAAAAAATGTTATTTTGGCATTTTTAAAGAGTAGTGATCGCCCAAAGCTTGTCCATTTAAAACTAACCTGAAGTTTAAAGTTGCACAAGATTGAGTTAAAGTAGTTTGTAGTTGTGTTACTTTGCAATAAGAATGTGCTGAATTTATGTACAAAACTTAAATAAAACTTGCAGGTTTAAAAAAAATTATACTAACCAGTTATGAACAAAAAAAATTGAGAAACTTAAAAATACACCTCAGGAATAAAGAGCTTCATGTTTTAAGTGTTGAAGCCGGTAATTATTTTTCAAGTAATATGTTTTATGTACAAGAGATTAAATTTGCCAAAAATATAATAGTTTGATAAGTGAATAATAAAATTGCTTTAGATTAGTTTTAAAATATTTATTTACGGGCAAGTTTTGGGTAACTAGGCCTACTACTTTAAAAATGCAAAAGTAATATTTTTTTCTAAAAATAGAAAAAATATCTGGCAACACTTTTACACTCCGATTGTCGGATATCCAGCCGAGTTGGCGATCCCTATAGTATGAATCCCTGGCCCAAAGTTAGAAAAACCTGGAAATTTTTGCAAAATGTGACAAATCAGGCCGTATCTTTAGGTGGCCATGTAACTATATATATTTGATGTAATTCGCTCAGCTTGGCGTTTTGCTTGGCATTGACCACTTTTTGTAGTATTAATAGTGTTTATTGTGTAACCTGCACTTTTATATTTAAAAGGTTAAAAACTAGATTCATTTGTCATAACTATATGCATGATTTTTGAAAGTTTTTCTGATGGTGCAGGGCAGTGGAGTTGTAATGATTTTAGATTGTCAAGAGTTGTTTTTAAACATATAATATTGTAGATTTTGTGCTGATTTCACAGCTCTTCATCAAAAATGCTTTTTTCTCGTGAAAGAAATGACATCTCATTTGTTACCTATAACTAATTAACTATCCTTATTGTCTTGCAGTTTTCTTCCGATTCATTTATGTCCTCAACAGCAGCACAATCTCAAACATCAAGGTTTTCACCTTCTGCTGATGTTCGAGAAAATTTGCGCGGACGATTACATTCTGCAGGTAAGTAGTTTAGTTTGTTCCCATTACTCTACTGATAAATGTTTAGGTATGTACATTGTCTACGTACACTAAAAAAGCAAGATAAGCTGCAGTTGGGCAATGCACTGAAAGAATAATTCTCCATTTAAGAGCTCGAAGTCTAACATGGGTACAAAATAGTTCATAGACAACAGTAGGTCTACAATTATAGCTAACACACATTTTGCAACCTTGATGACTTGGTCCTGTGCTGGTGCCTGGTGGTGATAAACATCATTCAATTTGTTTGCATTGATCCAATGTCTGCAGACGTTAACTCAATATAAAAAGGACAGTTTGTTTTGCTAGCTTGAGTACGGTACTTCCACAAGCACCTGAAACTACCCGAATATGATTGCAGAAACATGAGATTTTTTCTGTTAATAGATAATATTCCATCAATGGTACAGTTAAACTAACGATTTAACTGTCTTCGTGAGTGGATAGATATCGTAGTTCAAAGTGAAAGCAGCTGATTATATGAATGCATGGTGCAATAGTCTTTCGTTCCTTTTTTGTCTCTCTTGTGTGACGTTGTGCGTTATGTACGCAACTGTACTTCAGACGAACTCGCAACGGATGCAAAGTGACATGTTTGTTGCGAACAGTTAAAAATGATTATAACTATGGTCACTTTCCAATGTGCTTTTTCTTGCTTGGAGATAGTTAGACAGCACACATTATTTCACAGCACGTTTGAACAATGGTACAATTCTACGTCCTGGAAATGCAGGCTTACTCAGGACTCTCATAGTCGATTGTTATTTCATCACAATTAGTTTGAAACATTTCTACATCGTGAATCACGTTTTTACCAACCTCAGACAGGGGATATTTTTGTTCTGCGGTTCCATGTGTGCGCGAATGGTTGTGCAATGCACTGGTTTATTGCTTTTTCTAACTTTTCATTCCACTCAGCAAAAGGTTCATTTTTTACATCGTTTCAAGGTTTCGAAACGTTCGAAAATAAAAACAAAGTACTTGAGTGCTTTTTTACAGTTGCAGATGTAAAATAAATGTGGAAAAAACGACTGATTTTCCTGGCTTAGGCACAGCAACAGTGTAGCGTCAAATGTTGAAAGATGTGTTGCTGCAAAGTAGACTTTGAAACACAGAACTGATTGCTGCGGTCGATATACGCGGAAACGTTCTGTACTCAACTTCTTCATCCTTCAGGCTATTCTCGTCTGCCTCGTACAGCGCTGAAAGAAACGCGTATCTGCATTCTGCAATGGATACAGCTATCATCATTAAGGCGATGTGAAAATCAAAAAATTTTAAAAAATCAAAAATCGAATTATCACACAGGGTGACTATTGCTATGTAGAGTATTTCTGTAAAATTTCACGCAAAAATATTCAGTAACCTTAAACATGTAGTCGATTTTGTCTTTGGCATTTGTTGCCAGCACAGAGTTGCCAGGTACAATTTTTTTGAAGAAAAAACTTTGTTTATTTTTTTTAAATTGTAAAAATTTCCAACTTTAACAATCACAACAACAATGACATATGATGCGACTGCTAGTTGCCCTTTTAGGTAAAGTCTGGCGGTGTACGGTAAGATATTAAACAATCACCTGGCAACCCTATTTTTGCTTGGTCAGCAAAAACTGATGATATTAAAGCCTTTTTCACTTCCATGGCAAGAGTAGGAATGCACTGTGCATAAGATGACAGTTTGGTTTTGTTGTAGTAATATGTATTACATAATCACACAACGCACTGCATTAATATTCGATTGTTTTCGCCGATTTACATTTGTTTTTTGACAGATATAGTAACTGCAACTCTCCAATGGTAGCTTACACATCAACCAACCAACTTTATATGTGCTTGTAAAACGTGCACAAACGAATGAAGACTAAAGACAATGAACAAGAAACAGTGGTGAATATCAAAATATTATACTGCAGCCAATGAAAGAAAGTCAGATTTCGTGTTTGCTTTCGGCAAGACCCTACGCGAAGCAATTCTCGCCCGAATGAAACCATCCCATCGTTGATGGCCAGCAATACTTCCACAGTCGTTAGTGACTTCCCAAATGAGACGCTGCACAGCCTGAGTATGGGCAGGAAAATGAGGGTATTCAAACTTTGTGTTTATCAAACCCTTTAGTTCATCCATGGTCAAATATGAAGTACAGATAGACTCAGTAAGCGTGGCATGGTCCCAATCAAAGAGAACAGTGAGCTGGCATCCAAATTTAATTTTGGTTGGGTAAAAGTGCGGACAGAAACATCACAAGAGTTACTGCTTTTGCGAATATTTTCTAACATGTTCACAGAAAAAGATCGCAGAGCAGGATCATCACTGAATACCGGGGCATTGTCACATTCAGATGTACCAAGTTCAGCTGGTTCGAAAGGAGAGTCAATTTCTTCATCAATTGCTGCAGAAAACTGCTGTTTTTTCCAGTTCTCTTCCTCTATCACTTGTGACTTCTTTGCTGCAGCGAAATCATCTCCTCGCTGTTGTTTGAGGCTCTTGAAAAACAAGTTTTTTGTGTGATTGATAAATGTAAAGAACACAAAATAATCCATGTAAATCAGTTCAGTTTGTTTTTATTTCTGACTGTCACAACGAAAAACAATATATACCAAACATAACAATTAATACTCTTTCGGACAAATGGCAGTAAAAATCAGTGATAGTCAAGAAAAATCTTCTCGGCATAGCACGACTAGCTTTAGTGAAAGCACAAGCCTGCCTTTACAGACGTAGAAATCAGAACATCTGAATCACTTTCCCACGAGGAAATGCTTTAGGAAATCGAAAAATCCTTAAACCACCTACTATCTAGAGTTGGTTGAACTACATCTGCAATGGTGAAGTGGGGTTGTATAATTGGCAGTAACCCATTCTCCTTCTCATATGGCTCCATTCAACAAATATAACAACAAACCAACCCCAGTACACAACATGGGACATGTCTATGCATGACCCTGTTATCAAAGAATATACTTATAAAAGCCTTACATTTCATAGAAAATTACTAGACAAAAAAGTTTGAAAAGATACCGTATGTAAGAACTTACCTTTTTGTTAACTCTCTTTTGAAGCGTTTTCGTTGTCCTTTTGTCAAGAGGCCCAATTTGGTATAACGGTGCTTCTACTCTACGATAACGTTGGGAGAGGAGAAACCTCAATTGTTTTAGGAATGCGATTTAGAATAGTTAGCTTTTTTCCAGCTTCCTGAAAAATCAATTCCTTATGAGTGCTCTGTCTCTGTAAACGTGCAATTAATTATTTCAAATCATTAAGGTTTTGAAAAGTGTCTTCTAGTTGGTTATTGTAGCCTACGTGTATATACTGTTCATTCATGCAAGCTATATGTTAGTATTTTTAACAACTACCCTTCATCCATACGAAGATATACGAGTTGGTCTATGTTTTATGTCACTACCAAGCTTAATTAAAACCAGTCAGAGAAAAACTTGCAGTAATAAAGTACTTGAGTATCACCTTCAACAAAGTACAGAATGCAAGAACATATCGTAGTGTTGGTAAATCAGCAGTGGGAAGCTCCTTGGAGGGTCCAATGACAGAAGAGCTTTCCATGCTTCTTACTCTCTTTTTAGAACTTTTAGGCATGATTTAACAGTTAACAATGCTACCCACAACAAGGTCAGCTTTATGAACTAAAGATAATATGTGAAGAGATTAATGCATTTTTTGAAGAAAAAAAACATAGCCCACTTACAGTACGGTACACAGAACTAAGAATTTAAGTGCTGAAAACTTAGTTGTCTGAGCCTTCCGTAATACTATGAACTTTATTAGTGTCATTCTCAAAGCTACATATAAAAAATACAGAACCACAAACAGTAACTTCACCTGAATAAGCAGTTCTTATTCCAGAAGACCTGATAATTACAGACACTGCCTCTTAGGCCTACTTTACACAATTTGGAAAACCTAGCCTAAACTAACTTTGAACCGAAGCCTGAATGATTATTTAACAACCAAGCATAAAATCATAGCAAACATTTTGGCTGAACACAACTTCTTATCTGAATTTTGCAGCCTTATCTTCAGTAATAATCAGCAATTCAGCATCTCAAGGTATAAATCTCTCAGCAGCAGACAGCAATCGCTCGCGCGCGCGTGTGTGCGGCACACAACGCGTTTTCCCTAACTAGCCATTCAGAGCGCGCTATCTGGATCACGTGGATTGATGCGTTGTGATAGTATTGTTTGTGGAATCACCTTGCAAGAATTAGAAAATACTAACCTTAAAACGCTTACATGTTTACGGATACTGGATTTTATTGCATAAAACTTCACAAAAATACTCTACACAACAGTAGTCACCCTGTGTGATAATTCGATTTTGTCCATTCAAATTTCACATCGCCTTAATCATCATGTTTGCTTCGACAGCTTCATCAAAACTGTAGTTTTTAACGCCATTTTCTTGACCATTCCTTTTCAGATTCAAGTTGTATTAAATATCCAACTCCATATTATTGTTTTCAGACAGAGACACGGAACGAATGCGCGCACTGCCTTCATGTTCTGTCACGCGAAAGGTAAGCTTTACACTTCCCAGACAGCAAATCCACCGTATCTAACATTGATTCAACGTCTGCAAATGTAAAAAACGGTTGATTTTCTATCCGGATAATTCACACACTGTCGCGTTTATTCAGGCAGCCATAGCCGATTGATCATATTCTGTAGCTTAGAAAGGAAATTTGGCTTTACACATGAAAACAGAGCGTTTAATTGGAATTTTACTTTCTATTTTCAATGAAATAAGACAGCTAAAAAGCGTCGAATAGTTCCCGTTATTTTTCGGATGCGGACGTGCTTTGTTTTATACTTTTATTAATTATTATTCAAACATCAAGTCCATTGCTGCTTTTGCGCTTCAGCCCAACAAATTGTTGTATATCGGGTGGGGTAAAAATGATACTACTTACTTTTTGAATTGTCCTAAATATTACAAAAATTATTTTTAGATTTAGTGTACATCATGACTGGAACCCTTTTCTGGCGATTTTAACGCTTTAGGCGAAAAACAAACGATCGCCACTATTTTAGAAATTAGCAGCCAAACATGCAATGCTGAACGAAATTGCAAGTCCACTGACAAATTTAATTGAACAAAATTATCGATATTGAAGCCGAATTTGCTGCAAACCGCTCGCAAAGGTTTTTTCGTTTTGTTTTTTTAATCGTTATTTGAACTTGATCTTGATATATTTGTCCCGTTTTGTCTGTACATTTTAGTTTTTCTTTAAAATCGAGTCTTTCCAAACTGTCTGTAAAACAAATCCTAAATACTGTAATCTAACCCGTTACAACCCGGAGTTTGGGCAGGTCATTTATTTTTTTATTGAAACTTAGAGAAACTACCTTCGAGGTAACTGTGGGCAGTGGCGCAACTAGAAAAAATCAAAGGGAGTCGGCAATGAGAGAGAAAACTAACAATTATTTGTAGAAGCGGATATATCACAGTTAGATTGTTAGAATATTAGCCTAGTGTAAATTGACTGTGGGTGTGGCCTAGCAGGTGTGTGATACTAGTCTTCTTAACAAACGTGTGATAACAACATGATCGTGTTGTTTTACGTCACACCCAATATAAATTACATTTAAAAAAAATTACAGTGATCGTTTTTGTCATACCCTCATTCATTACCCTGTGTATTTGCAATCGCGTTTTTTCATGAACTGTTAGACTTGGAGTATTTGACGGTTCAATGTATGCGTGGGGTTAGTCCAAACCAGTGTAGTTTTACCGCATTTCCTTGACTTTTTATCGATTCTTAATACGCAGTGAATGACGATGTTCCATATGTAGGCTACGTTTAGACGTTGCGTATGTTGGTTTCATCAAGCGGCCACGAGTGACTGAATAGCTTTTGTGGTTGAGGCTATAGTGTAAGTATATTCACTCAACTGTATCGAAAATTTTCTTAAACGTTTTCACGTTTGAGGGAAAATGAGCAATTGAAAGAGCATGTATCTGTTTACGTTTTTATTTTATTTTTGCTTTTATATCATCATGTAAACTTCATGACTATTTAGTCTGAAAGCCCACCTTCCAAGCGGCCAAGAACATCGGGTTGCAGCGACGTGGATTACAACTCTTCTATCACTTCACCAGGCAGTTTGTCTTCGAATGACAGACCTACGCTGTGAGTAGCTACCAACGTAATACAATAATTGTCTCTAATACACAGTAATAATTAATCGTGTTCCCAAAAAATGCTTTCGTTTAAAATAGAACCTTTTTTTTTATAACTTGAAGAAGTTGAAACCTTGCCTGATATTAACAACAACAACATATTCCCAAAAAATGCTTTCGTTTAAAATAAAACTTTTTTTTCATAACTTGAAGAAGTTGAAACCTTACCTGATATTAACAACAACAACAACAATAATAATATTCACAACATTTATCTACCCCCACACCCACATTCGCAGTGCCAAATATGCTCCTAGGCGCTGTACATGACGATGATGATAACATAATACGATACTGTCAGTCATAATGTTCAGTAAGATAGAATGTTTTCAAGCGAGTTAACCATGCAATAATGCTATTTATGTACATTTTGTAGCAATGCTGCCTCGACAAAGCAGTCAACTCTATTTTCTGAATCCAACTCGTCGGTCAATCACCGAGGAAATTACCCAGCATTGAATGTGAGTATAGAAAACGTAATTTCACTTCAATTTGCTCCTTCAGCATTTGCCTAAGGTTATTAAGCAGCAACAAAAGTACTACTCACACTTTGATTAAGCAACATCGCCACGTAGTAGTTTAGTTATCATTGACATTGCAATAAAACTGTTCATTTTGAAAGTCCGCTACTTTAAAGTATGTGCAAGATAATATGTTTTGCCTCTTGTCATCTTTAGAGTCTGTCGTCTTCTCTTGTGGGATCTCGGATTGAGGAGGATTTTGCTGCCACCGAGCACAGGAATGTGGATGATGATGGAAGTACTGCCTCATTTCTTAACGTCCCACCGGAGACCGAAATGTAAATATACATTTGCTTGTATTGATTTGTATCTATTCTAAGGCCGTCCGATTATTTGCAATAATAATAAAAATGATGATGTTGCAAGCACAGTAGTGCTTTTTCACCTTCATGATAACTTACGTAGCAAAGAATGTGTAAATTTTGGTTTAGGTTCCTACTGTTTCTGCATTTTTGTACCAAAGAAAACCGATCTGTTTTTGTTGGAAAGGGGGGGGGGGGGGGGGGAGAGGGAGAAGGAGGAGACTGTTTACCTAATTGTTTTTATGCGATTATTTAGAAACACTAAGATACTGCATTTGGATTAACAACAATATTCATATTTCATAATTTGAAATGCATATGCAGTTGGCAAAGGGTATTAAAAAAACTTTTATGCAATCTGAGTGTAATTAACTTTTGAATACCATTCTATAACAACTGGTAATGATAAATTACGTTAGATTTTAGATTTTATAATATAAATAAATTTGAAGTTTTGTTTTATGAAGTCCCATCATCGACCTTACAAATGTGGAAGAATCCGATTTGGCTGAAGAAGAAGAAAACCACCCTTTGAGTAGTCCTACCTCATATCAAGATTCGTATGGGGGAATACGCTTCCGTAGCGGTACTCCCATTCCCGAGAGAGGATTCACGATCCCGTGTGTTTTGTCATCTCCTCCTGGGTATTTATACTCGGAACAGCAGTCGTCTGATGAGGATGTTGGCTTTCAATATGCTTCAGCGGAGTATGAGACTTTTCCTGGTGTAGGAGAAGAAGCAGAAGCTGTTGAAGAGCAGCAGCCATACGAGAGTGATGGTAATCAATTTGAAGCGTTAGGAGCATGGAGCCGCCGCCTCCGTGAACCCATGGAAGAAGACACCGTGATCCCACAACAAATCGAACAGAGTGAGAGAAACTAGTTTTCACCACTGATTAATCGATGATTTTGCATTCTCAAGTTATGTAATCATAGATTTGTCGCTATATCAATATCCAAATGAACATAAGTTTTCCATAGTCATACGTATACGCGACAGGATGGACTGATAAACGCGTTATTGTTTTTCTAGATGACCGCGTTCACCCAGGACGCTTGAGACACACACCTACGTATGTTTTACATGACACAGAACGTAGAGGTCACAGGAGAATTTCAAGATATCTTCAGCCAACTTCCCTCAACGTGAGTCACTCAGAAGCCCCCCAACAATATCCACTTCTTATAGACAGATTGCAGGTGGGTTGGGAGCTATTAGAATTAGAGCGTTCGATCGATTGCATTGACTTGTCAATATGGTTGTGTGCAGGGAGCTGTCGTTAAAGTGCCTCTGACAGGAAAATAAATTCGCTAAATTTACCTAAGATACCAAAAAGATGACACTAACAAACTTCCCTGACCAGCAAATCGTAAAAAATATCAACAGGCTACCAAGTTACACGCTTGCGAACTTTCGTTGACATCGGCGAATCTGGCACTCATTCAATTGCGAAAATAAAAACGGCAACACCGCTGTGACGTCACAGTAAGCGGGAAGGATACATTCTTTCTCTGTGATGACTTGGTAAAGTATGGTACGGCTACTGCAAAACGTGAATGTGTGGGGCTCTGTTGGTCTAAAGCATGTGCAAATTAAGAATTACCGAAATGAAAAAGTGAACTTATGATTACTATCAGGTTTCGATCAAATAGGTTGAGTTTACTTTTATCAAACAGCATCTCAATTCAATTGAAATTGCAGTTTCATAGGGCTACAATTTTCATACTTTTTTATTTGTCCTAACTCCTAATCTGGCTATAGCCATTTGCAGTGTAACAACAGTATCTCACAAACAGCACCTTTAATTTATGGTTGAGGCAATGCCTACAAATTGCTGTTTATGTGACATTGTCAGTGACAAAGACCGTGTGCTTTCTTTTCCCACTTTCCCACAAAACAAGGTACTGAGAAGAAAATGATCAAAGTTTTCTTCTAGTGTTCGAAAGTGGGATGGGCCATACAAAACTAGTCGTATATGTTCACTTCACTGAAGACGGTTTTCTTAATACCACTAAAGTAAAAATGCCTACAGACATGTGTTGGAGTGTATACTACAAGGTGATGCTCTCGGAAGCAACAATCGGATTGTGCGCCGTCATGCATTGTTTGGCGAATCCGAAACAATTTTCCAGATCCAGATGGCCGTTACACAGGATTTCAATGGCCAACTGAAGGCACATTATGAGAGAGAGAGAGAACTTTTATTTATTTTTGAATAGTGATGATGAATTAAATATGATTGATGATTCGTACGATTTCTTCATTTTTCACTTCAAGTATATTTTAGGTTTTGTAGGAACGTATCCAGTACAGTTTTATTAAACTGCAAAAAACAATAAATCTTCGAAAAAAGCAACCGCTTATACCAACTCCGACCAAACTGTGATCCACCAATTACATCTAGGAAGCGTTTGTTTCATCCGTTGCTAACGACGTCCACTTAGGATGACGTAATACCACCAAAGTCGTCCCAGAGCAGTGAAATATGGAGTTTCGCCTGTGGTGGCGCTGCGGAGCAGTCGTTTGATTAAATTACGCCCTAACCAGTCGAGCTACGAGGTTAAGATTAAAAAGTTCGCTAAGTATAATTCTGCGCTAGGAAATGCTTTAAGAAGTTACTATACTTGGATCCAACCTGTCAGGGGCACTTTAACAAAAGTTTGCGAAGTGTTGAGACTTTAGATTTTGCATAGAGCGGAATGTTTTAACGTACCGTATCGTTTGTTTTAGTACCCAAGTGTACCTTCTCCTGCCGAAATACCATCTTTGCCATTTCGTTCATACGGCAGCAACGGAGCACGCGGATTACCTGGACCATTTGGCGTTGGTGGTAGGCTCAATATTTTTTTTTTGAAATTATGAAATTATTTTAGCATTGATGATGAAGCTAAACTAAATGTTACAGCAATTTCTTAATGTGTGGAATTCGATACAAACGACCAAACTTTCTATTCACCCCCAGACAGAAAAAAAATCTTCATTTTTCATTAAAGTTTACAATGAAGTCTGCTTACGTTGAATCAATGTAAATTGAAGGATTTCGCTGTCTAGGACGCCACGTCTATTTGTCAACATCTGCTCCTATTTTTGCTAATCTGTTCGTTTTCACTTTTTTATAGCACCTTTCTCGACTCGCGTTTTGCCGGTTTTATCTGGCCGAAACCGGCCACCAGCCAGTACGCAACAAGTGCAACCTGCCAATTCGAGCCTTTACTCCAGCCACTTTCGTCATTTCACTTCTCATGGAACGGAACATCACGCTCCTGTCTTGCGTCCGATACCATCGTTACAACAAGGCAAGTGAATTCTCAACGACGAAACCGACAAATTTATCAAATCTTTGTGTAAATCACGTCTTTTCTAAGTGCAAACTTGTACTCCACAGCTCATACGACAAGGCGTGAAGATCTTGCTGCTCTCCCCTATTCACAGCATTTACCCGGAGCGGCCATTCCCCAAGTACCAACTTTACGCCGCGACAGTGCTCATGCTTTTCCCGCTGTCAGTCCCACACACCGCCCTTCTGATGTGTTCCAACCAAGCCGACAATTTCCTGTTTCTTCACGGAGTGATCGCCTGAGACAAGTTCTCAACAATAACGACTTGAATGGCGCGACACCAAGACCTTGGATTCCTCTCACGACTATCAGACCAGCTGCTTTAGATCCACCCAGCTACATGTCACCTCGAAGAGTAGCAGCTGAAACTGACACAACTCGTGTTTCCTATTCCTCACCCAGAAGACCACCTTCGTTTAATGTGAGTTACACATCAGTGCAATTGATCATCAACAAACACAGTTCTGAAGTATGCTTGTCCAGCAGTATATTGTGTTGAAAGTTGCATGCGTGTCCTTTACTATAAGCCAGCCCCAAGCCTGGAAAGGCAAGCTTATAAATCGACAATTTATTGGAAATTTAAAAGAGTTAATTTTTTTTCGCACTTACTCAAATAAACTTACTACGTTTTTTTTTATTTTTTTTTATCAGCGCTTTGATTTCGGCGAAAAGTTTTATGCATCCAGTTTGTATTTGCACAAGACGGACTATATAGTCCGTCTTGTATTTGCATGAAAGAGAAATTGCAAAGCCATTGTGACAGAATTAGAACACGAAAGTTTCCGAATGCCCATCCGATTTACAGTTCTGGTTTGACTGTTAAGAACTGTTTGTTTTCTTTTTACGCAGCCTTGGCAATATCTTCCAAGTACAGCTTCCATGAGACCCGATACTCCCAGAAGAGAGCCGTCGATCCCAGATACGTCTCTTCCTCCGCAGCCTAGAGTTCCAACAGCGCACCCCATGGCCACTTCGTTTCCGATATTTTCTGGCCTGCCACCTTGGCACCACGACTACCACTCAACAGACATTCTCCCTCCGCCGGTAAAGAAGTTGTTCGTTTTGACAACTTTTTTTCGCACACCAGTCTGTAATTCGTAATGCAATTTCAATAAAAAGCAAGTTATTCACAGCTGAAGCTAATTGTAAAATCTATGTTTGAAAGCTTTTCCATAAGATAATGAGTTGCCTGTGACATCATCAAAGCCGATTTCATTCTTAGTTCCTACACAAGCAAAACTTAGCGACACCACTTTCCCAAAGATTCTCGTGAGTCGTGACCCAATGTTCACATTCATTTCATGCAAGCGGTGTCTTATGATTGTCATGATAGTGTTAGTATGGTAGTCATAATTACATACTTACGTGAGGATCTGTAATCAAACGACCTCTGCCACGAACACTTGTTTAAATTATTACTTCCAGTATGCTTTTTGTGTAATAATAACAATCTGTTTTATTTATCTCAGAGCCCCCAAGGGTTTTTGAACCGCCCGGTGAACCAAGCCTTTCCATTGCCTTTGTAAGTTTAACATTTCCTCCTGTATTTGCAAAATTTCAGAGCGTAGTGGCGCTCCTTCGACTGTAGCCTTTGATTTCTCATGAGAGCAGTACGCTGTTCCAGGGAGAAATGCCTACGGCCTTTGTTACGGCTATGGCCTACTGAACTGAAACTGTTGTTTTATATTATGGGTGAAAAATTGCCATTGTGAAACATGATATAAAATTACGGTGAAACCACTTTTGCCTACTTTACTTTTTATTGTTCAACTGCTTTTAAAATAAATCAACTTAGGAGTTTTGGAAGTGTTTCCTGGCGAAAATGTTAAATTTTACTAGCAATCTAAGTAGGAGAACGTTTGTTTTAGTTTGATTGAACGTTGTATAAAAG
This sequence comes from Aplidium turbinatum, assembly GCF_918807975.1. Classification (NCBI taxonomy): domain Eukaryota; kingdom Metazoa; phylum Chordata; class Ascidiacea; order Aplousobranchia; family Polyclinidae; genus Aplidium; species Aplidium turbinatum. The sequence continues at coordinate 17,507,443 of NC_137484.1, read as the reverse complement.
TATGTAAATTGTAAATGCTTCATAAATAATTTTTTGCGACTTGCGAACCTTTTTAAAGCAGTAAATCTTTTCATCATTATGTGTTATAAGTTCTCGTAATTCCAATATGTTAATTTGTTACAGCTAAGAAACGTACCTCATTACTGGTCTAACAACGCCGGAATATCTCAGAGTCTGCTTCTACCTTCCGTACTTCTATTTCCTTCGTACTACTAGTTTCTCACTAGTGATCCCGACCAGGCCTTGGCTTTATTTATCTTTTTCCAGTTGTTTTTGATGTAGGGAGCTAGTAGTAGGGTAGTAGTAGTCCAACACTTCCACTGTCCAAAACCTTTCTTGGACAGCACGCTTGGTGGTCACGTTCAATTAAGTTTTAACCTTGTTCGTTGTACTCCACAGCTCCAGCACCAGGACCAACAGATTCATGCCCTTACATCCATATGTTTCGCTGGAAGATGAATCCGATTCCAATCCCTTCGATGTAACTTTTTATTCAGCTAATTTTAATTCAGAAAATTACTTTTGTGTCACTTTTTTTTATAGCCCGTTTGTGAATTTTTATCGGATGTGTTTTATGTGCCATATTTTATAAAAACACCTGCAAGTTGAAACATGTTTTTCATAAACAATGCAGACGAAACCAGTTCAACAACAGTAGTCTAGAGGCCCTAGAGCAACACAAACGCTCTAGAGCGAGTTTGGTGACCCTCCTAGTTGCAGATTTAAAACCTACGAAACTTAACGTTGCAGAGTTTTGCATTTCGCTAAAGAAAAACTTTCCGTGCTTATCATAATAGCATCAGGATTCCATTTAGTTCTTCTTTCCCTTAAAAGAAGCTTCTGACCGCATCGTGATATGTAAAAAGTTATCGATTTTTCTTTTCAGATACTCCTGAGTCTCGCAGAAGGGCTCGGTGGTGTGAAGCCACAAGGATTGTCGAAGGGACGCATCGACCAACTATCTTCATATCGCTACAAACCAGGAACCCATCGCACTGATCAGCCGATGTAAGTCGCACGTCTTTCACGTCACATTTATGCAATTTCAAAACGCTCCATGCTCACAATCTAAGATGTTTTCTTTTCTACTCGTTTATCTTTCTGACTATTCAAAGATCAATTTCCCCCCTTCAGCTTTATCAGGCTAGATTGTTGACATTCATCATGCAATCGTACCTTCTGTAAATTAGCCCTTTGGTAGGTTAAACTTACTCCCATGGGGTAAATTTATCTTCAGCTGAGACAGACGTTGAATCAATGTAAAAATAACGGATTTTAGGGCCGTTACGTACCTTGTGTTTTAATTCAAAAACGTTTCCGTCATGAATCCTCTTCAAATGAAAGGTGCGTCGTCTGCATGTGCGAGTGGGAGCAGAAGGATCATATTCGTGTTCTGCCTTGCGATCATGAGTTTCATGCCAAGTGTGTGGACAAATGGCTCAAGGTGAGGAGTCTATTCGCTGAATTTGTAACTGAGAGGATTTTGTTTAGTTATTTGTGGTTGGTGCGAACCGTGGTGATACGTATACAAACGAAAGTAAACGTCTCGGCAAACGGCTAGTATAATATTAGACGTTTGCTGAAATCACATTTTGACGATCACAATTGCTTGTGAAAAGAGATTGCATTTAGCAAACTTTGTTTAGACATGCCACGACTGTCAATTGATTACGATTTGTAAATTTCATATTTTTATGGCAATTTATCAACGAGCCTTTACATAATTCTTTACATTAATTACTTATCAACAATTGCCTTCGTTTTGTGCTTTGCAGAAAAACCGCACTTGTCCCATCTGTCGCGGTGACGCTGGTCAATGTGAGACTTCAGCGCCAGCACTGGCCTAAAACATAATTGTAAATTACCGCTTGGTGTGGAAGAGCAGTTTTGCTATTGTGACATCACAGTTATTGCTTGTGGCGTGCAGCGAAGACCATTGCGTCTGAAGATATTTCAAGTCTTCTAAAATCACATTACCTTTATGAAGCTAAAATTACCGCTGCACAGCTGTCATGTCGTGATTGGATGGAAAGCTGGCTATGTGACGTGTCCGGATGTGATAACGACAAGAGATTGTGCAGTGATTATCAGAAATGACGTCATCCAACAGGAATTGATCCCCATAAGAGAGAATCGTGCTCCATGTGGGGTTGCGTCTGTTGGATGCCACCTCTAACGAGAATCAATCTTGTTCAAATTTTTGTTTTACCTTCAGCCTTAGAGTATCCAGATGAAGGCTGTCTGCAACGATTTTGTCAAATAGCTAGTTAAGTTTGTTTTTATTTCTGACCACATCGAAAAACAATATATGCCAAACATAGCAGAGGTCTAGAAAAAGAAAGAATAGATATAATTAGGTATCTAGATATAATTGATCGTTCGAAAACGTAAAGAGAAAGTGTTCTATTCCAATCATGGTGTTTCATCATTTTAAATCCTGTGTTTTGTAGAGAAAATGGATTTCTTGAGGCGATTGTTGTTCGTGCGTAATTGAACATTGATTCAATGTAAATATTTCTTCGATCACGTCACGACTGTCTCGTTTTCTACTCAATATCCAACACATAACTTGCATGAAAGCGATGTTGCTTGTTGCAAAGATTCCCAAAGTACATCCGATGTAAAAAAGCTTAACAGTCAATATTCAAAAGCATTTCAACTGCCAGAATGTGGCTTAAAACAATTGAAACTTGATTGGACGTTGAAGGAAGAGCGTTTGTTCGTTGGCTTGTTTTGTTTCAGCATTTGCGAGTGAAGTGGTTGGTATGACGTGTTCATGAACTTTATTTCTGAAAACGTGGAAAAGTGCCTTGCGCATGTTTACATAGAGTTACTGACTATCACGAACGCTAATAAAAACACAAGTTTCATGATAACTTGATGCGAAAAATGTGGTTTTGTACTGTTTTATAAATTCATCTATTTTTGCCACCCACGTGCAGTGCTTACGCGATGCATGTACAATGTACAGTAGTAGCCTGCCGACTCACGATAACGTTTTAGATTACAAAATCACGATTTCTTTAGTTATTGATACGTTTCAACTGAGAGTTTTGCCTTTTTACAGTAGAAACTAAGACTTGTTAAAAACGCATGCTTTTTAATTTTGGTGTTTCTCCCATCAAAAACTAATATTATCTCATGATAGCGTTTTTGTTATGAATTTTGATTGACTTCAGAATTGAGCGTTCGCTTCAACAAATTGTTTGGAATTTTCTTGTGATGACGCTGCTTTTCTCACACTGCAATGTTTGTTTTTGTTGCTTTACAATCTACATTGAAGTGTTGATCCTTTAACTTTTCTGCACTAGACAGGATTGACTTTCGAACGAAATCTGAACCACCCTTTTACATTGATTCATCGTCTGCACGTTTAAAGGAGGACAAGTTTTGCTAGCTGAGTTTATTGTCCATCGTAGTGCCGATAGATTGCCGATGAAGACTGGCCATTCATTGATGATGAATCTGTAATCTGTATACAAGTTTTCTTCCTTGAAAAACCTTCCGGTTTTGTTGCATGATAGACAGTTTTATTTGTGTTTCGTAGACGACATTTTCGGCACATGCCACAATTCCTAATGTTACTTTTCAGCGATGAAATCGCTTTATTGTTATAATGTTAGTCAAAGAAACTGAACTTTAGTTGTTGTAAACAGTACTGGACAAATTACTAGCCCTTTTTCTTTTTAAATTAACATCAATCTTAAAAAGAGGCGGTAAGATTTTCTAATGACTTAAAATCTTCATATCATCCTGTACAATAATATTACGCAATCATCATCTTTATTCTTATAGAAAAAGTGTTGTTCACGAATATACAAAACATGGAAGTTGTTGATTTTTGCGTTGCACTGGAGCCTGCAATGATCAGTTGTAAAAACGCTTTAAATTTGGCAATTATAGTGATTTAAGTCCTTACAAAAAAGGACAAATAAAGGTGTTGCTGGAGTATACTCCTTTAAATAGAAACTTGCAAGAAACAAAACTTCTCCACTCTTGCCATTAATCAAATTGAAAAGCAAGTGAGATGGTGAAGGTACGGAGGCCAAAACAGAAAAATACCAAAGAAAACGCAAAACCTCACCCAGGTTTGACAGGAAGATATTGAACATGCCTCTGAGAAAAAAATAGTTATTTCAAGAAAATTTCATCAGTTTTAGCCAGTCAAAGATTCTTAGTTTTCTGAAAAGTAAGTAGAAAATTATACAAAGTTAATTTAAAAGCTGACCCACCCAGAAAAAAGCCTTATTGCCTGATAGAGAAGATGAAAGCATCTCGTCCGAAATGGCATGCTCTCTGCTCAGGCAGTGACTGAACAGTAAAGGATTGGGAGCAGGTAGCCTACCGGAGTATTAATATTAATAGCCGTACGAGACCAAACCATTTTGGGGGGACAGAACGTAAATTTGCCCAAATCTGCACGCTTTTATAGAAATTGCCCAAATATAATGTAGCCTAATACGGTACATGATAATAGTGAAAAACTAACAACACGATCACCAGCTAGCTAGAATTTCATACCAAAGTAATCAAGATAGAACAACTGGATTCATCTTTGAAGATAGCCTACCTTGCTTGTGCATTGCTCGATGCTTCTGCACTTTGGCATGGTAGGTAGGAGTAACAAATATTGTTTTACACACAACGCAAATAAAAAACAACCCCACTTAAATATTCTATATAAAAAGTATAAGGTAGGTTACTGGTTAAAATTAGACCTATAAAACTTATAGACTAAGTGCACTGATTAATAGACCTTGAAGTTGAAACAATGGAGCCCATCGGCAGTTATATGATTGCACAAATCATATCAGGAAAATCAGCAACAGGAAATATATTAGTACTTACCAAAATGTACTGTATTGTTGTTTGTATTTACTGCAGGAATACATACAACCAGGGGCGCGGGAAGTAGGGGTGCTCAAGCATAGGCGTAGCCAGGGGGGGGGCGAACGGGGCCATGGCCCCCCAAATTTTCAAAGTTTGGATTCCGAAGTTGAACCCTTTGTTAAACATATAATATAATTTGTATAAATTTATATTGTTTTCCAAGACATCTGGCTATTAACACCCCCCAGGACTTGTTTTAAACACACAGAAAGACACCAATAAATTTTGCAAATCGTAAATCGCGCAAATCTGTGGAAGCAATTTCAGAATCGCTTACTCTGTAGGGTTTTTGTGTAGCTGAGTTTTTTGTGTTCTCTAATTTTAGCCGCAGTTTTTGCCCGTTTGTGTGTAGATAAGAGCTACCTTTAATAAGTTAATAGCTGTTTATCTGCTAATAAATTTCATACAAATATTACCCTGAAAGTGTTTCCAGAAAGCGTTATAATCCATTATTTAAGTGTAATTTTGCAAAAATTTTCCGGGGGAGCATGCCCCCGGACCCCCCTAGAATACGCGTGCTTTCGGCACGCTCTAACCCCCACCAGCTTTATTGCTTCCTTTGCTTAACCCACCAGGATGCGCCACTGCACATCAGGTGGCGATGTCTTAAATCAAACATTTTGTCGTTCTCTTCAATTCATCAAATATTTGCCCCCCCCCAAAAAAATTTTCTGGCTACGCCACTGTGCTCAAGGGGCTGCAGCCCCCCCTGGAATTTTTAATAATTTCTTCAGCCCCCCTACAAAATTCTGACCATTTAAGGTAGGCCTACATAACATACTGTATTTTCAGAAAATTATTTGAACAATAATTGCTACGATGAATCGAGTTCCTGTTACGTGTGACCGCGCTCATCATTCGCAATAAAGAGCCGTCAATCACAGAGAGCTATACCTCGCCGTAGCGGTACTAGCCACCCTCCCTACTAACACGGCGGTCCATCGTTTATTGGACATCATTCTGCAATATTTACATTTCATGTGTACTTCTAAACATTACAATAATGCATGATATTGCTTTGTCATATCTGACCGACATGACAGAAGATAGTGCAATGAAAGAAGACGCACGTGCAAAGATATTCAGCTTGGTAAAACAAGCAAGCACGGTGCGGCTTTATTTTGCGATTACCTGCAGCGGTGAAGTTTTTCAGCCTGCAGAAACCGTCGCAAGAAAGCTTCAAAACAAGAAGATCTTTGCTTCTTCAGCTTTGGAATCAATCACCATCATCCACAAACTGATCAAAAATGTCAGAAAAGATAAATCCATTTCCAAGGTTATATGGAAGCAGCGAACATCTTTGCATCTGTCAATAACCTGAAGACGCCAAAGAATCCCCGAGTGATCAAAACTCCAGCAAGATTTCGAAACACAGAGGAATCGGATGCTTTGTCGTCTGCGGGAGAAGGAGCGTGGAAACGGCAATACATCAAAGCCCTTGATTTGGTTCAAGCTGAGCTTGATTGAAGATTCGACCAGGCGGATCTGCTTACAGCAGCCAACAGAGAGAAGGCCTTTCTGAGCTGTACAAACGGTGAGAAAATATCTGATACTGAGATCAGCTTACCCGACGCGATCAGAAAAGATCGCCTAAAAACGGAACTTACTTTGCTCAGCGATGTTGTAAGTAGAAAAACCGCAAACTCCGTTCAAAAGGTTGCTGAGATATAATCGCAACTAAACCCTCAAACACTAGATCTTTTCAAAGAAACAGCGAAAATCCGTGAAGCTCTGCCTTTGCCTCTCGGTTTTAGCTGCATCATCACAACGTTCTTTTGCTGCTCTAGACGCCTGAAAACGTGGTTGAGAAGCTCAATGACACAAAAAAGACTTACTCATCTTGCGTTGATGCATGTCCACCAAAATATTTTAGACACTGCAGATGTCAAAGAACTCATGACACAGTTCGTAGAGAAAACACCTGAGCGAAAAGCAATTTTCGGAAACGTGTGAGAACTCATTTCCACAAACTGTCGTTTTCATATCACTTTCAGTGCTGGATTAACCATTAGGCAAAGTAGGCACGTGCCTACAGGCCAGTGAAAAATCCAGGGCACTTTAAAATCAGTACAAATTTAGTCATGTTTTCAAAATAATTATTTTCTAAACTAATAAGTATTTATCTTTATAGCTCTGTTTTTCCAGATGAATTGAAGGTTGCAAAAACCGTTAAAAAAAGACGAATGGAAACATGTTGTTTCTCGGCAGTCGAGTGTAGCAAGAACTCAGCAATAGACACTTGTTTCGCCCATGAGACTGAGCTCATCAGTACCGCACCACTAAGTCGCGTTTTTAATCGCATAAACGCGCAAAAGTTGTTATTTAGTTAGGCATATGACCAAGTTTTTGCACGGTACCCTGTGCAGGGAATGGGATGGAAGACAGATTTTGGGATGGAAGATGGAAAATGTCAAGGATGGAAAGGAATGGAAGATCTTAATGAAGTGGAAGACAATCTTCCATCATTCCATCCCAATTCCATCATCAACTTTCTAACGCTTTATCATGACATGCAAAATGTTACGTTGCTTGCTGAAATAATTCGATTTTCGGTTCGTAGGGGAGACCGGGGATAGTTCGGACGCGGGGATACCTCGGATAAGGCATTTGACGTCACAGTAGAGTATTGTTAAATCACGTTTACCAAAGCTTTGTGGCTCCATTACAAATCAGGATAAAGTTTGCAAGTATGTCTGGTTTTCTTAGAAAGTTGAGGCCTAATTTTATCAATGATATCAAGATTTTAAAATTGTACGTGTAAGGTAATAATTCCGTTGCAGTTAACCAAAACAAACTTTTTATTGATTGAGGTTGTAGTTAGAAAGCTATACTCAGATAAGCAAGTGATGATTTTGACCAGCAGTTAATCAGGTAGCCATATTTTCTTCATTTACCTGTAGTCACGTGGTCGGGGATACTTCGAACCAAGACGGACTATATAGAGGCCATGACAACGTACAATGGAATTGTTAAAACTGGGGGCAGATAGTGACGTCATAGTGCCATTGTCTTCAATTGAACCGACATTGAACCGTACGTTAGGCTAATATTTATAACACTGAAACGAAAGCTGTGGCACTGTCTGGCAGCTTTAAAAAACTAATATGTTGTTACAGAACGGTAGCCTACTGAAAGTTGAAATAAATCACCAAGTACGCTACTCGTAAACAATTTATATATTTTTTAATCTCGTATCAAACGGGCCCACCACAAACTTGTAAAAGGAAAAATACAATTAAATCGTTCATTTGATATTGTACCACACCAACCTTGAAAATTGCGATGGATCAGCCATGATAACACTGAGATATTTAAAAAAGTGGTAACTTCACTAGCAAAAAGTATCTAAAAAAAACAATGCACCAGCTACTCGTAGCCAAGACTCGCTTAGTTCAAAGATTAATACTTTGTTGATGAGATAATTCCATATAATGCAAGAATCTCACAGCTTCTTGAATTTGTGACCATCTGGAACATTTACTTGCTGATAGAGACGTTATAGAGCATTTTACTCCAGAATGAAATGCTTCAAAGCTCAGATTGTCATCAATTCTTAACACAAACTTGGGTATGTCGGAATCTTGCATAAATTCCTTGCATTGAAAAACAAGCGTCTGATGAGCCCGAAATACAACATCATCACCTGCTAAAAAAGGAAATTGGACACTAAAAGCATTAGCCAAGACATTTTCAAAGCTCACAATAATGTCACTTTTGTGGTAGGATAGTTTTCTGGCCAATGGTGTTCACAAACGAAGTTGTCCTTTGAATCGGGAATATTATCCCTTGGGATAGTGGCAAGCCATCTATCACGTCCCGGTTCGCATTTAGGCAGTTTAAACACTGCAACTTTATTTTCTTCACTATAATTTCCATTGCAATTAAAGACACAGCACTTCTTAACCACATTTACAAGAGTATTAATATATCACAAACAATGCTTCACAACGTAAAACAAATCAAATATAAGATTGAATCAAATATAGACGTATTAGGACGTTAAATAGCCTATCCATCAAGGCTGTTCAAAACAAACATATTTCGAAATATGGGTACTTACGGTGCATCCTGACTCATTACTAGTAAGGTAACCGGGTTGCTCAAAGGTAGACCCTCCAGGGGCGCCGGAACGGTTCTTGACTGGGGGGGGGGGCAGGATTATGAAAAAAGGGCACTTTTGTTGCTGAAAGGCCAATTTTTTTTTAAGTTTTAATATATAGCAATAATGCTCATCCATTAGCTCATCATCGAGTAATGATACAAGTGTTCTGTATAAAAAGAACAATGGCACGGAAGGGCATCATGCTATGTTATAATGACGTAGGCTAACCTACCTGTGATACAGAATTTTGTGTCCTGAATATTATTTTGACGCAGAAATGAAAGATTATAATTAGGCTGAAAGCGAATAGCTGAAATTGTTATATCGTATTGCAAAATGTGCAGTAGCTTACATGACTTTAAAAGGGCACCATTGCCCCCCCATCCACAGAAAAATTGAGGGCAGGGGGCATCCGCCCCCTCGCTTCCGGCGCTCCTGAGACCCTCCGCCCTTATAGCTCAAATGACGACCAGCAATTCAATTAGGCTATGCTGTTTCGAATCAAATCATCCATGAACGTAAAAACAATCATTGTATTAACAACCGGATAAGCAGCTTACCACGCAATAGCACTGGGGGTTGGAAAACTTCTTGACTGATGATTTCAATCTGTTTATTGCAAAAAGCTCCGAAATATGGATTCAGGGGAAGCCAAGAAAATATAATTTGCTTCAAATCAAAATCAAATGATAAAAAAAAACACTCCGGAAAAGGCAAAAGTAAATTATTCGTTTTCTACCTCACAGAAACTGACAGACCTATTTGAGATTCTCAAACTAGTAGCCTAGTCTAGTAGTTTTGTATGGCAGTTTCATACACTCAGCTGGTGATCTCAAGAACTGCTGACTTGTAGGAGACTCTCTCATTCATATAGACGTCAGACGTGTTGGGTCAAATTTAGTCCGGCAGCTATTAGGCCTACGTTCTGAGATTCTCCAGTCTTTCACAATCGTTTCAAACGCATAACCAAATGAAATTGCTTGGATTTTGAAACGATTAAGAAAACATATTTTGAAATACCAAAACAAATCAAAGTAGGCTATTTCTATTTCAAATATCGATCTATCTCATCCTTATGCTGATGTAGGACACCGATAAATCACATTCCTACCAAGTTTTGAGTTGTAACTTAAGTAGGCTACTGTACCGGTACTCATTAAAGTAAAATAATTCCTGACTACCCTGAACTAAACGCACTGCAAAATGGAAGCATCTGTGGAGAAATTCAATTGAAGACAATGGCACTATGACGTCACTATCTGCCCCCAGTTTTAACAATCCCATTGTACGTTGTCATGGCCTCTATATAGTCCGTCTTGGTTCGAACACAATGGCCGAAGTATCCCCGTGGAAAAAATCAAACTTAAACAAAATCTTATTTTCAGATCGTTTGAATAATTTATTAGATTTTAAAGACATAATGGTTCGGACATATAAAAGAAAAACAAATATTCTGTATTAACTGTCAAATCAACTCAAAACGTCTGCATAAAATTGCTGTCCGAGATGACCCCAGGCATGTCCGAAACGGTAATGCGGTAGTTGCGCTAGGCCTATAGCCTGGTAACTGAGCTAATCAGCTAGGCTATTAACCAAAAACATTCGTACAGCTTTCCTGACAAGCCAGCCCCAAAACCCTGTCAACTGCAAGCCATTTGCAATCAGGGTTACCAGATACTCGAGCTATAGTAAGGCCAAATTCATTATAAAACAAGGCCAAAAAAAGGCCAATTTTTTTTACTTCTATTAAGGCTAAATAAACTCTAACAACTTAATTAAAACATTTTTTTGTAAATGCCATTTAACGATCAAGCATAACAGAAAATAATTTAACACTGTCAGAGCATAATGACCGGTGCGTTTGCATATTAAATCTGTTTAATAAACAATTAGGTTACTGTAGTAGCAGAAAAACTAGAAACCATTATCACTTTAATTCATCATTGAAAAAAAGTTCCCGCGCTTTTTAAAGCAAGCAGCAAAAATTTCTCTCTCCAGGCCCAAATCAAAAAATGGATTCATAAAAATAATTAAGGCCTGGAGAAAAGCTAATTCTAGAAGAACCAAGCAGAAAATTTGATTGTAGTCATATCAACACCAAAACTATCAAAATCAACCAGGAAGTTGCAGAGATAATTAAACTTGAAAAGACCTTCAGTTAGGCTAGCTAACAGGTCAGCAGTTATTGTTTGTTTGTTTTTTTGCATTTACGAAGATAATCACAGCTGCCAGTAAAATCCTCAAGTTTAGAAGACAAAGTAAGTTAAAAAGACTCATTTTTGACTTTCTTACATTTTTTAAACCCAGCCATTATTTTTCACCCAACCGTTACTAATAACCTTCAACCCAACCAAGACCAATTTCAGCACAAGCTCAACCATCAACACCAAAGAGGTTAATTTATTGGAAACAAATCAAATTTCAGAAGAAAAAAAGATCAAATCTGGACAGTTTATTGTACGCTACCACTCCATTTTTTGTTTAATTTTAGTTTGTTATTCTATTAATTTGTAGTTCTACACAATTTTGAAGTACAGTAATCAGATTCAGCTAGGTCAAGACTGACTAATATTTTTCCCCTAAGTTTCATCCTTTGTGACGTAATAATAATATTTTTGAAATCTTCACCTTCCGAACTCGTATTTTTTTTTCTCGTACTGTATTTTACAATTCGTATTCCGACATTGATCGATATCATAAACCAGAGGTGTGCAACATACGGCCCGCGGGCCAGAGCACGGCCCGCGGTACCCATTTACGTGGCCCGCACATTCTTCATCAAGTAGCCCATTATTTTTAAATACTTTTCACTGTTAGATCGGAGGATGTTGTTATTTGTTAACATATTTCCTCATTTCAAGCAAAACTACAACTCTTTCGATCTCAGTTGAGCAAAGCATCTCTGACTCACTTTCCTTGTCTGGAAAGTAGAAGCGTTCAAATTCAAGACTGTGAAAAATATGTTGGAATGGTTGAAAAGTTAACTTCGGCGTTTGAAACTCGCTTTGAAGATTTTCGAAAACACAATACCGACTTTCAACTTTTCGCTTATCCATTTGACCTGGTTGTGGGAAATATTCTATCTAGCTTTCAATTAGAAATACTGGAATTGCAAGCTAACGTCGATCTCAAACGAGCCCACAATGAAAATGATTTGCTTACTTTTTACAGAAGCTACGTGTATGGAAATTACACAAATCTAGAAAATCACGCGAGAAAAATTATCTCTCTTTTCGGAAGCACATACTGCTGTGAACAGTTCTTTTCAAAAATGAAGCTGTTCAAGACAAAATGCAGGAGTCAGCTTACAGATGAGCAGTTGTCAAGTCAATTTCGAGTTGCCACTTCTTCCGTCAAAGCTGACATTGTCAACATCTCTGGACAGAGAAGATATCAGACATCTCATTAATCACTCACTCAATGTGTAACTTGATTGTGTGTACTTTTCCATTAAATAAATTGTTCATATAATTTCATGTGTTATTCGATAGACTGGCCCTCAGCATCATTATAATTGTACGTTGTGGCCCATTGCGATAAACAGTTGCACGCCCCTGTCATAAACCGACTAACTTAGGCTACGTCTACGTAAGTATATCCATTATCCTCGCCAGTCTTAATTCTCTTTTTAAGCTGCATATTTTAATCAGGTCATTTTAACACAATTCATTTGATTCTATATCACTGCTTAACGGAATTTTGCCCTGAGTTACCTCTCATCAACTAAAGTACCGTAATTTAATTTAGTTCTTAGTTTCAAATTAAAATTATTACTTAGTCAATTTCCAAAATCCTTGCTAAATTAAATATTTCATAACGCAATAATAGTGTTTTGTTTATTTTCTAAAGTGTTTCTCACACCACTTAAACCAGACTTTATTTGTTCTTTTTCGGTGCTTGTTGGTCACCGTCCTATTTCGTCACACATAAGTGTATTCTTTGATTATCCTGACTACAAGTTATAAATGCAGGTGTTGGTGATTTTGCTTTTAATCTGTTTTGTTGTAAAGTCATTTTGTAATCTTTCGTGTCCTGCGTTATTGGTTTTGTATTCATCTGTTGGTCATACTTTGTTTGTGGCAATGTCTGCGGATTGTAAAAATTTTTATTCAAAAAACTCCTTCACTTTAACTAACAATATTAATAGGAACCAGCTATACATTTTGTAATCTTTCGTGTCCTGCGTTATTGGTTTTGTATTCATCTGTTGGTCATACTTTGTTTGTGGCAATGTCTGCGGATTGTAAAAATTTTTATTCAAAAAACTCCTTCACTTTAACTAACAATATTAATAGGAACCAGCTATCGATTTTACATGTAAACATGAGAAGCCTAGTTGGCAACTTTGAAAAATTAGAATCACTGCTTGTCGAAATGCAAGAAGCACCGGACCTTATTGCTGTGTCAGAAACCTGGCTGAATGAAAATCGATTGCATTTTGTTAGCTTGCAAGGCTATAATTTTGTCCACTTTAATAACAAACAAACTGATGCTAAAATACAAGCAGGTGGTGTCGGGCTATACGTAAGCAGTTCAATAAAGTATAATCAAATTAATAATTTAAGTCTAAACTTACAGGAATGTGAAGATCTCTGGGTGGATATTACTTTATCAAACAATAGACAGTGCACAGTTGGTGTAGTATACAGGCATCCCAAAAATAAGTTAATTGAGTTTCAAACCAAATTCTGTGAGTGCATTGATTCGTTAAATAATTTCAAAAAACAATATTACATTTGTGGTGATTTTTATATTGATATGTTAGCAAAGACAAAAAATTCTGCTGTAAAAAATTACTGTGATGCGTTTCTCTCTTTAGGCTGCAATCAATTAGTACAATCCCCAACCCGTGTAACTTCCACAAGTTCAACTTTAATCGATCATGTATACAGCAACGACCAATCAAATAAAATTCAATGCCATGTTCTTATTCACGATGTTTCTGACCACTTTCCTATTGTAGTTGTGATAATATATAAACTCTGTAAAACCAAAACAAGAAAAATATACACAAAAAGTAAGGAACATGAAAAACTTTGTTGCTGATGAATTCGTTTGTGATCTGGAAAATAGCTTGACCAACCAATACACAGAAAGGAATGATTCAGTTCATAGCAAATTTAATCATTTCATCGACACTTTTAATGACACTTTAAACAAGCATGCACCTTTACGATTGTTGTCTCGAAGAGAAAGAAAACTCAAGACCAAACCATGGCTAACAAAAGGAATTTTGAACTCCATCAAAACTAAAAACAGACTATATCACTTAAAAATAAAAGACCCAACAAACACTTCTGCACAAGCAACATACAAAAAGTACAGAAATGTACTTACTCATACCAAAGAGCAAGCAAAAAAAATGCATTACAGTTTTCTTATTACGCAAAGCAAGCACAACACTGGAAAAATATGGAAAACCATAAATGACATCATCAAGTACAAACATAAGCACACAGCTCACATACCAGAAGAAATAATTAGCACTGACAATGAAAAAATATCTGACCCTGCACAAATAAGTAACTGTTTTAATGATTATTTCACAGAAATTGGTCCTTCCATGGCATCTAAAATCCCTCTACCGTCTCCTGGCTCATTATTGAAATTGCAAAGTGTCCCATTCTCCTTTTTCCTAAAACCTGTCAATCAAGAAGAAGTATTAAAACATCTTAATAATCTTTCTGTCTCTAAAAGTACAGGACATGATGGAATACCTATAAGATTTGTCAAACTATCCTCACCAATAATCGCCCCTTTCCTCACCAACTTATTCAATGAGTGTATCGATAAAGGTGTATATCCTGATGTACTAAAGGTCGCTCAAGTTACCCCAATCTTCAAAAGTGGCTCCAGGAAAAATTGTTTCAACTATAGGCCCATATCACTATTGTCCCCCTTCACCAAAATATTCGAAAAATGCCTGTATGAACAAATGTACAATTATCTAACAAAAAAAGACCTGATCACACCACATCAGTATGGATTTAGACCACAATATTCCACTTCGTTAGCTGTGTCAAACATTTGTGATAACATCTTAACTAACCTAGATAATAAAGATACAACTTGCTCTGTATTTCTTGATTTAGCTAAAGCCTTCGACACAGTTGATCACACTATTCTCATACAGAAACTGCAAACATACGGTTTTCGGGGCCTTCCATTACAATTGTTAAAAAGTTATATCAGCAATCGTCTACAGCACACGGTCGTCAATGGAATCTCTTCAAACTCAAGACAGGTTACCTGCGGTGTGCCCCAAGGATCGACATTGGGACCCCTTCTTTTCTTACTGTATATAAATGACTTACCAAATTCAACAAACATGAATGTTAAACTATTTGCTGACGACACCAATCTTACGATGAGCGACAAATGTGAAATAAATTTGCAGAACAATGTGAATGCCGAAATGCAAAACAACTGGTTGAAGCTTAATAGATTATCATTAAATTTCTCAAAAACTGAATACATGCTAATAACAAATAAAAAACACATAAAAAAATTTTAACATTAACATTGGTAACACAAGCATTCAACAAAAAGATCAAATAAAATACCTTGCCGTTTACATAGATAACAAATTAACATGGAAATATCACATAGATAAAATTTGCGGAAAAGTAGCAAAAGGTTCATGGGCGTTGCTTAAACTCAGAAATTATGTCAACACAAACACTTTAAAAGATGTGTATCACGCTTTGATTTACTGTCATTTGCAATATTGTATTTCAAGCTGGGGAAAGGCCTGTGACAGTGCACTGGATCCATTAATAAAATTACAAAAAAAGGTTATAAGAATAATTACGAAACAAAATTATTATGCTCACACTAATTTTTTATTTTTCAAAATGAACATCTTGAAACTAAAAGACATACATAACATTGAAATAAAAAAACATATGTACAAAGTTCATATGAATGAGTATCCGTCTACGTATTGTGATTTATTTACAAATGCTTCATCTATTCATCAGCATAACACGAGATATCAAACAGGCAACAATTATTTTATAAACAGATCAAACACAGAATTTGGCAAGAAGTCCATGCAGGTATTGGGACCAATGCTCTGGTCAGAGGTTCCAAGCAGGCTAAAAAACTTATCATTTCATTGTTTCAAAAAAGAGATCAAAACGTTAATTTTACAAAGCTACAGTGCATCGTAAGTGATATGTTATGGAAACCAACTTGTCAGTTGCTTCGGAAACTTTATTATTCTCTGCTTGCTTCATGGAATTTTGTGTTTTGGCCTACGTTATCATCAATATGTTTTTTTTTTGTGCGTATGCTGTTGTTGAAGCGCGGGAACGTTTCAATTATTATTTTTCTCTTGTAGGCCTAAGCTTATTTTAAATGGCAAAATCGTAATTTCCGTAGGGTGGCAATTGACTAGTAGACCGTATGGTCGTCTCGTTGTCTCCCTGTCGGTATGGGAACTTGTGTAACTTTTGTACTGTGTATATTGCATATTTCAAACATGTACCTATGTTCCTGTTACTGACAAATAAAACATTGATTGATTGATTGATCATCAGTTGGAGAATAGGCCATATCTTAACCTTTCAAAAAATGATTAAAATACAACTGTTTCTGATAAAATTGGTTCTTTCTATTATTATTACTATTACCCTATAATCAGCATTCAGCAGGTCTATGAAGTTTTTAGATGGTCAGTTGCTTACACCTTACTATGCTGTTGGTTTGGTACTATGTACTGACTGCTGACTAAGCTAAGAGATTTCACTAATTAGGCTACGGTACTTGGCAATAGTCCCGAAACCCGGTTCAACTCAATAGAACCACCCTGTCCACAGCTAACACATTCTCTACTCTCTATGTCTCTACTTAGTAATTAAAACGGATAGAGTTCAGACTTTAAGTGATGATACTTTTATTTGCAATTTACTTAAAATAATACTTTCTAAACCGGTCAAAATTTGCAGCCATAAAAAGGGCCAAATAAGGCCAGATTTTCTGGCCTTATTTGCATCAATTTTTTTAAGCCAACTGCAATTTAAAAAGGCCAGATTTTTGGAATTTGGCCTAAAAAAAGGCCATCTGGCAACCCTGTTTGCAATTTGCATTTGCATAGCTTTCCAGCTTAGAGTTTCCGAAGGAAAAAAAAAAACTGATGCGTGTTTCCAATTTAAATTTGAAGTTTCATAACTAACTGATTTTCTTGAAAAGTTGAAAGTTTACGTTTACGAAAGTTTAATTTCTTGAAAGTTTACGTTTACGAAAGTTTAATTTCTTGAAAGTTTACGCGGCAAGCGGCGCGGCTTTGTAATTTCAACCTTCCACGCGGCGCGGCACGCGGCGAAAAAGTCAAAAGCGGCCGCGTACGCGGCGCGGCTTGCATCACAAGTGGACATGCCTTTCTCATTTGAAAAAGTTGAAAGGCATGTTATCATGTTCTAAATTGGTGTAGCCTAGTCTTCATTTAGGCTATCAATTTTTACACATGGTTAACGTGGAACTTGCAAACTTGCAAAAAATAAAAAACTATTGGAAAATACTCCAATTCTTTTTAACAGTTACGAAGAATCTTTTTCTTAATGTTTCAACTCTTATAGACATGTGCCATGGCGACCAATATGAATCGTAAAGTTGTGTGCCTGTTAAGCATCTGGCAACACTGCTTTACACAACTTGACGACGAAATTTGGTATGGTAACTGGATGCTGCATTTTTTGTTTCCTCAACATTTCGTATGTGTTTTAAAGTAGATGGAGTTCTGTTTAAGTTGAAGCAATGATTTAATATAATTTTTAGTTGAAATATATATTATTTATATCGTGAGCATTCAGCTTTATACTGACAGCTGGAAAGAACACTATGTGGTCTACTCCACAAGAATATTTCCACAGACAGACAACACAAATTAACTTTAACGGATTTAACATAAGGCTTCACACAAAAAATATAACATAAATAAAATAAACTTTAACGTTTTCGACACGTACTTGTGTCCTCATCAAAAATACAAATCTGCAATATTCATAAGATAAAAACTATAAGATAAATCTGACTATGCACTATAACTGTAACGACACTTCGAACTGAAAAGCACAAACTCAGCAAGTGATTCAAGAATGATGATGAGTAAATGAAATGGTGGGAAAAAGATCACATGAGGTGTAAAATGCTAGCATGTGACAACAATTAGAACACACACAGAAGAAAAGACGAGCCACAGGCAAATAGTTGCCTGTTGAGAGATGGATTACTGCCTTTGATTCTTAGGGCAAGATAATATTTTCATATGGTATTTCATATTACTAAAAAAGTCCAGATAGCCTAGGGCAGGCATGCCCAACCTTTTTTGACCTAAGATGTACTTTTTAAGTAGGCTACGGTATATAACCAAAATCTGAGAGTTCCCAGATCAGCGTTAACACTGCAAAGCCACACAGATCGATATCAACTCAGCAATTGCCGTAATTTAACATGTGTCAACCTGCAATTGTTGGAAAAATTTTGGGCAGATCAGTTTTTTTGTTAATGAACCAGATAAGGTGGCAAAACCTTAACAAGTTTTGAAACGTGTCTGAATAGTTCATGTTGTAGCTTATCGGTGTATGTCTGTAGCTCACAATATCTGCACAACCTAAAAAACAAAGGGAAGCACATATGTAGTTATATAAACACATAGTCTAACTCTAATGGAAAGTGTTATGGACAGAATTTCAAAAGTGATTTTATTAGTTCCAGTATTGATATTGATTTATACATAACGTAAGTAATTTTTCTAACTTTGGTGATTAACATCAAAACAAAAAAATGTCTGCTGGAATATCAGACAATGAAGTATGCAATCTTGCATATGATGGACAGATGGCATTGCTTTCATGCAAAATCAAAGAAAATATTAGCAATGTGAATGCAAGAGACCAAGTAAGTTTTATCAATCAAAATGTTTTGGTGAATGTGTAATTGTGTATGGGATTTAACTTCTATTTGTATTGTATAGCCTGATGACCACTTGACCAGGTATATGGCATCTTAGTAGCACATATATATAAAACATTAACATTGCTTACACTTTATGGAGATGCTGTTGTCTGCATAGTCGAGTAATGAGAACAATATCTGGGTGATGTTCTATAGCAGTGCTTCTCAGACTTTTTTTGCAGCAACCCATTTACTAAGCCTAAATTAAATGTAAAGCTTTGGTGACCAAAATGTTTTCAAACTAAAAACAAAAACTGTTTACGACTAGAGTATGGTAATTATTTTTTAGGTGTTCACATTTTTTAGAAAATTTTAAATACATGCTTGATTTACACAGTGACTTCATATCATATTGCATCAGCTCATTTTGATATAATCTGAGCAGTATGTTATTCTTTGTTGTCACCACTGTTGTTAAGTTAAAATCTTTAGCACATACAATCAATTCTTTTTAAGCTTACCTATGCAACTCTATCAAATTATTGTTCAATCCATGTGCAGTAATTTGATAAAATGCAACTGGTTCATCTTGAAACATCAACATTCGTGTTGGTCTGGCCCTATTCTAAGGCAGGGGTTTGCAAATAGTGGGTCGCAACCCAAATTTGGGTCGCGAGACCATCCACAGTGGGTCGCAAAACGGTTTAAACTTATTATAAATATATTATAACTTGTATGGCAAAAATAAATATAATTATATAGCCATTGATGTGCTGAGTTTCGTACAATTTGGTACCAGAAAATTTATACTTTCGATTGTAGTACAGTCGTTAAGCCCACGGTTATAAAGCCTGGAAGACACCTTGAGCCAGGGCAGGAAAACTCTCTCAGCTTATCTCCAAAACTGGCGACTGAAAGTCAGCAAAACAAAAACTTTGACAGCAGCTTTCCACCTCCACAATCGGGAATCTGATCGTAAGCTACATCTTCAGAACAACCTCTGTCCTTTTGCCCGAACCAAAATATCTTGGGGTGACACTCGACAGATTGCTCACATATCACCACCATTTGGTGTCAGTGCGCAAAAAACTGACATCCCGCGCTGCGCTACTCAAGCGCCTGGCAGGCTCCAGCTATAGTGGGGAGAGGGATACTTTGCACCTGTTTGGTGTTGCAGTGCTTACTGCCACAACATCGACACTGTCATAAAAAGCGCCTTTCGCACAGTGACCGGATGCTTGTGTCCCATACCATTGGACAATATCCCCATTCTCGCTGGCATCCAATCTTCTGAGCTTCGTCGCGAAGAATCCACTCTGTCTCTCGGCCGACGGGCACTAGAGTCTAACCATCTTTACCACAAGATCTCTGCTCTCCCAAACGACGGAATGGCCCGTTTCGGTGAGTCCGATTTGGTGAGTCCAATCCCTATTCAGTGATTTTTTTAATTTTATTTTTTAATTATTGGGTACCGTAGCCTTATTATCATTGCCATTTTAGGGTTAGAGGTTAGAGGTTAGGGTTAGGGGTTAGAGGTTACAAACTCACCAAATCAGACTCACCGAATAGTAGCAGACCTCCCAAACGAGCACCCCCATCGACTGAAATTAAGACACCCATTCGTGCCAGCCGCTCAACTTCTGATCAACGAAGCTGATGAACAAGACATCTCTGCGGCTTAGCCGCAGACCATAAATGGAATTGGGCGGACCATAAATGGAATTCTGAAGGGAAGTCAAGTACCACCAGACTCCATTTGTTCATCCCCGACGGGACACACACCCCATCGGCCTGACACTACCAAGACAGGCATGGGTTTGCCTCAACCGTCTTCATATGGGCGTCGGGCTTTTCCGCTCAACCATACACCAATGGGGAATCGCCTCTTCCTGTGAATGTGGTGCCGAGGAACAGACCGCAGACCATATCATCAATAACTGTACCATCTTCAAGCCACTTAATGGAGTGGAAGGTCTACGCGCCGTGGATTATAAAACCAAAGACTGGCTGCTCTCTAGTAGCCTTCCAGTGTAGTCCGGGAACATCGTGAGTCTGGGGTAGTAAAAGGATAGGGTAGACCCTCGGCCCCAGAGGCCTATACTTTGACGACGACGCCCACGGTTAATAGGTCCACCCGCTTATTAAGACCAATTTGGTCCGTTTCGGAATTACTGAAGGTGTAGGAGTGGTAGAAAATTGTCCCCCGCTTAATAAGCCAAAATCGTCCGGTCCCGATGTGGGCTTAATAAGCGGGGACGACCGTATTGAAATTGACATTAATCTGCAAAGTGTTTTTCGCAAAATTACATACTTTCGAAACATTTGGACTGCGAAGATTTCAAACGATTTTTTTTTGGGTCGCGCCAAAAAGTATTTGCGGACCCCTGTTCTAAGGTACGGTAATTTGTGACCAAAGTTGCCAGGTAGTCTAGGAAGTTCTCAGACTGTACTACATAATTTGAAGTTTGGACATTTTAGAACAAATAATAAAATTTGTTTTATTTATGCTCCAACAATTTACTGATATCACAAGAAAGTGAACACATCTAGCACATTAAAGCCAAGCATGCACAGAATGTAACAACAGTGAAAAAGCAAGTACAAAAATTATGAGCAAAAAGCTGATAGCCCACAGCCTCACACTGTTTTTGGAATCTACAAAAAAACTGCGGAATGGCCCGTTTCGGTGAGTCCGATCCCTATGCGGTGATTTTTTCAATTTTTTTTTTATATTATCGGGTACCGTAGCCTAATTATCATTGCCGTTTTAGGGTTAGAGGTTAGGAACTCACCGAATCGGACTCACCGAATCAGACTCACCGAATAGTAGCAGACCCAAAAAACTGAATGCCTGAATCATTTGATTCCTATCCGCCTCGATAGCTCAGTTGGTTATAGCGGGACTTCTGGAATGAAGAAGCTTCAAGATCAAGCGGTGCTGGTTCGACTAGGGGTGTGCGCTTGAGCAACGCGTGTTAAGGACTGCTTTCCATTCAGCGGCATCTAATGGATGAAATAATTCCCCAGCAACAAGACTTCAACAATCGGAAACTTCACTCTGTCAATCTTGGTGACCAGGCCTGCGTCAGTGATTCAAAGCCTCTAATCTACAAGTATGCGAAACTGCCAGGTTTAAGCTCTGCAAGAAGCTTTCCCAGTCCGAGGATAAAGATTCAATCAATCAATCAATCTTTCGGTTTTACACAGTACGTATATGAAAATAGGCCAATTTATTTTGTTTGTCCAAATTTAGGGTGTGTGGCAATTTTGAATCCGACAGCCAGTCCCAATTTGTTACTTTTTTTCCACATTTTTGCAGAAACTGCAAAGAAGGAAAGCAAAGAATTAATGACACAATGATAGAGACATAAATAAATCTAACCATGTAAATTACTGCAGTCGGTGGCCCATGCAAATCAACTGGCAGCCCATTTTTGGGTCACTAGTCACGAGTTGTGGTGTGTCCATGTCGAGATGCGGCTACCAGCTATCTAAATACTTGCTTGTCTTTTTGCAGACCGATCGAACTCCTCTACACTGGGCAGCATCTGCAGGAAAAAGAGATATTGCTGACTTTCTAGTCGATAACAATGCTGATGTCAATGCTACAGATGATGTAATTCTTTGTATGGTTTTAGATTTTTTAAAAGCAGAAATGATTTTTCTAACAATGGTTTTAGTAAATTTGTGTTTGTGTATGTAATTATTATTGAACATTAGTGAACAATTCATGTAAACACACTTGTAGCAAGTTGCTAGGTCCAGTAACCATTCCAGATAGAATGATTTCCAGGCAGATGTTAGGAAGGATGATTTATGGTTCACAAAAAAGAAATAAGTATTCTACAGTACAGCAGTCTTTTTAAAAATTCTTTTATTAAAGCTGTTGCATAGAATGTCAAACAAACAAATAAAAATCATATTTCAGAGTGGTTGGACACCTCTTCATATCGCTGCGTCGATTGGTGATGATGCAATACTGAATACAATCTTATCAAGTGGTGCCAAGATCAATGCAAGAACAAACAATGGACAGACCCCACTTCACTATGCATCATCCAGAGACAGAGTAGAAGTGGTGAAAGCCTTATTAGCTCGCGGTGCTGATCCTGATACTGCGGATAAGTACTTAGCCACTCCTCTACATCGTTCTGCATCGAAAGGAAATGCTAAAGTCGTACAACTTCTTCTTGCTCACAACGCAGATGTCAATATGAAAGATTCTGAAGGAAACACTCCATTGTAAGTTACAATTCATGGTGTGGCCGTGCTGTTACCGGGATATTTCACATGTGAAACGGATACAGTGCGGTAGACACATAGTCGCATATATGCTAGCTTATAGTTTTTGTTAGATTTTTGAAAAAGCTAATTGAATTGATTCACTTACTGATCAGTAAGTAAGGCAAAGCAACCATTTTTTAGAAAGTTTGCATCATTTTTTTTTTAAATTAACACGATGCAGTGTTTCTCTACCAAAATGTTCATATATACTTTGTAATTATCTTCATGTTTTTATTCCACTACATATTACATAACCACAACCTGGAATGGCTGTATTGGCTTTTTCTTTGTCGTCCCATGTCTAAATTTACTCACTCCATTTTCCACCCTGTAGTTATATTTCTTTACCTGTTAGGCATCTTGCATGTGACGAAGGGAGACTAACTGAAGCGAAATTGTTGATAGAGGCTGGATCTGACTGTACTTTGCTCAACAAGGTAAGATGCATGTTTCGGTGAATGTATGTTGCTATTTAATCATCGCGTGTTCGTAGTATGTAGACTAGGGTGTCCCACTTTTAGGCGACTTTTCAGGAAAATTAGGTTCGGGTCAAATTCTGACTGGATTTTCGTCACTGATTTCAAAAATAACGTTATTTTTTCATTATGACGTCATCTTGATGCGCCAGCTAGCGGATTTTTGCTATTTTGGCCTTATCACGAATATGGTAAGAGCTAGAGAGTTGGAACTTGCGCCAAAATGACCGGAAGGGACGATTTCCTATTTGTTGTCAATACAGTATGAAACGCTAACTGCAACAGAAAATGAGATATTTTGAAAAAACATGTTTTTGATCATTTTAGGACAAAAAAGTGAAACATGGCAATTTTGCTTGAGTTTTGCTACAGTGATGCTTTTATTTCGATTGTTTAGCTGCGCCACCTTGTTTAAAAATTAAGTACAGTGGTAGTAGCTTAACAATAGAATATAGTGACGCTTTTATTTCGATTGTTATGTCATAAACAGTACATCCTAAAATAAAAATGATGCAATGTTGCATCATTTTTGTTTGGGATATTTTACAAACAAGATTCATAAATTTTGTCTGGCAGATGGTGGTTTGATGAACAGAATTAAGAAAATACCAAAACCTAAGCCCCAACATCTGAAAATCCGACAAGATTGTAAAGTTTCCATCACAGATATAGCCGCAAATCATTTAAAAGCCAAGATCTTATGGCTTTCTGAGCATAAGAAAGAAGCTAAAGATTCATCTTTTTGGAGCGACCATATGTGTCTTCTTGCTCTGGCAGCTGATTTATTGATGGATGTTCCAGGAAATTTTAAACTCCAACTTTTTTATCGTCAAGAAGGCGTGTCCCATGCGCGTTGGATAATAACAGCGAGTGGTTACTTAAGAATGCTGATTTTTGGGTATTGTGTTGAGCCTCAGGATATCCCTAAACTTCAACGTATGGTTTCTTTCATTGTTTGTGTTCATTTGCCAGCATCTTTGGTCATCCATCTTAAACCTTCCGCTGCTGAAGGTCCCTCAATTGTACTGTTCACAAGAGGTTTATAACTTGCAGATAAATATGTTGATGAACCAGTATTCAACGCTGTTCTGATACATCGTTAAGCATGCATCCTAATGGTTGAGCACTAAAAACGTTGCTTTAAGTTCCCACACTGAAGCTCCGCCTTTTGCTGCTGATGCGGTAAGACAGAAAAATTTTCCAAGAACGTTGATATCGAGCAGACGCTTTTGAAGTGTGGCAACTTACGTGATTTTTACTCCGAAGAAAGTCAGATGGCTCCATGCATAGAATGTTTTTCGTCTCCAGCAATGTTTTGGCGTATGATCGACAACAACGACAGAGCGCTTCATTGGAAGACTGAAAGGCGTTGTGAATGGCTTGATTCGAGATGACCAAGATGATTTGGCCAAAACAGACTTGCGCATTTGTGCTGCTTTGCACAGTATGGTGTGATAAATAATCCCATTGAACTGTGTTGTGTTGTTGAATTGTGGTTTTGTTTGATAGATCTTTGAACTAAATAACCAAGGGTTTAACGTTTGCTAGTATTAGTAATTGCAACATGCATGCAAAAATCAATGCTGAGGTAATTAATTGTAAATACAATATGCTAGTAGACTACTACCAAGTACCACTGTACTTAATTGTTAAACAATGTGGCGCAGCACAGCAACTTAATCGATATAAAAGCGTCACTGTAGCAAAATTGCCATGTTTCTCATTTTTTTGTCCAAAAATGACCAAAAACATGTTTTTTCAAAATAACTCCTTTTCTGTTGCAGTTAGCGTTTCATATTGTATTGACAATAAATAGGAAATCGTCCCTTCCGGTCATTTTGGCGCAAGTTCCAACTCTCTAGCTCTTACCATATTCGTGATAAGGCCAAAATAGCAAAAATCCGCTAGCTGGCGCATCAAGATGACGTCATAATGAAAAAATAACGTTATTTTTGAAATCAGTGACGAAAATCCAGTCAGAATTTGACCCGAACCTAATTTTCCTGAAAAGTCGCCTAAAAGTGGGACACCCTAATGTAGACTGTAGAAGTAGAGTTGAATACGCAAATGCAAACACTTATTGGTGCACAATGCAGCAGCCGACATGAAAACGAGCTTCCAAGATTTGTCAAAATTTAACGTTTTTTATCGTTTTATACTTGTGCGGTGGGATGGCGCAACGGATAAGGCGTTGGCTTTCCAATTATGCAAACCTGGTTCGACTCCCGGCTTCAGCTGGTTGTTGAAAAACACCGCTCACCTCTACCCATGGTCTAATAAATTAGGTGGGCGTAGTTGCTGATGTAAAGGCGGCCGAGAGAAAGGAACTGGCCACCCTACTCTCTGTAGTGCCGAAGGCTTAGTATAATGAGAACCTTATCTTCTCATTCTCCAAAGTTCAGTATCTGAGTATCGTGTATGGGACCTTTACCTTTACTTGTGTACACTTGAGTTTGAGTAAAATAATATTTTCTACGAAGCTGATTTGGTTAGCGACTTGTTGAAGTGCAAGACTGCAGGTTTAAGATGTGCTCGACTCAGCACCTAGTTTCTGTTAGGTTTTGTTAAAGCAAACTTACAATTTCTTTACTTTTCTTCAATTCAGGAAGAAAAGACTCCTTTGAGACTTGCCACAACTGCTATAAAAACTCAACTGCTGAAGTTTCGTGGAAGCTAAACAAAAGTTTGTTGCTATCAAGTTTCACTGTGTTATTTGTACTATCTGCATTGTTTAATTTTTCCTGAGCTGTTTACCTTTCAACCCAAACAACATTTGTTTTGGTTATTTTTTGCTACTGAATGCGTTAGTTGGTGGATTATTGCATTGCAGTTATTTCGTACGGTCACAAATATAGATTTTGTCGAATAGTTGTCGGTAATTATCTCGATATTTTCAAAGCTGTTTTGTGCAGAGCATACTGAAGGTTGTAAAACCTTGACAAAAGTTATGCACAAACAGAGTTAGGTTGCATGCACCATAACATCTCCAAAAATGTAGCATGGTCAATTGGTCATTGTAACTTTAACATCTACGAAACAACGTTTGCAGTTGTCACACTGTACATAATATGCACGATTTATTTGTTTGCAGCTATCGGTCTCACATACGTTTGTATACGGTTACGGACAATAATTGGTGTCTATGGTAATGGTTGCGCACTAAAGACTAAATGAACTTGATTTTAGTCTCCACTGTCTTGTGGAATTTTGTGTTCAATTTGTTTTCTTGCCGTTTGCCAGTACTTGCGTCTTGCAAAGAAGTAAACTCCCTAATTTTCAATCGTAGCTTCCAGTAGTACGGTAGGCAAAGACATATGGTAGTTACAAAGGAATCACCGAAAGGCTTGCGAATTGTTATTGTTGTAAATTGAACCGTATCGTTCTGTGTATTGTCTATGGTTCAAAAATTAGCAGAAAGCTACAAAAAACTCCTTTCTCAAATCAGTATTTGTTTTGTTTGGGAATAGTAGATGCTCAAATAAATTGTTATTTCGGCACTTGGCGATCCAGTATCTTTACTAAGGTTTCTTTGTGTGTGAATAACAATAGCGTGGACGGTGATAGTCTTTCAGTAGCGAATACAAAGAGGCTTCAGAGACTTCATAGTTGTTTGGGCCAATCACTTCAACACTTTTTTTTTGTGTTGACAATTTGTATCACCACTTCAGTCAGCAGCGAATAAATCCACCGCCTTTAGGTATCAAATTTGATAATGACCAACGTTTTTGTGGTTGCAGGCTTTTGACTGGTTGCACTTATTTGACCTATATCATTTGCAGCTGTGGCGGTCTAGTATTTCAAAGTTTTGTAATGGAAGCCCTTGTGTATTTTGATAAAATGTTTATAACTACTCTGGGCTACCAACCCATTAGTAAAATCTGTCCTTTTTACATTGATTCAACGTCTGTAGATGTTGAATCAATATCACTGATTGTGCGAGTAGTCAATGCACAATGGTTGTAGGCTACAGTGTTAAACCTTGTACATAAAATAAAATTCAACGTCTGCAGACGTTGAATCAGTGTAAAAATTTTCTTTTGCATAGAATAGCCTAATAAACATGAACCGATTACTTGGCAGCTTTTAGCTAAATCTAAATTCTAAACGAAGCAAACATTCAAACTTTATTTCACCACAACAATAAAAATCAACATCAAGCAAGTCGGCTTAAGAGTGCTTCAAGAAAGTGCTAACAATTTCTCGGCAGACATATCACAAAGGAACAAAATTTGTTTCATTATAAATATTGCTTGGTTTCAAATTTAATTTCTGTCAGGAAATTTGGTTTTGCATGAAAATCCGAGAAAGTTGTTTCATTGTGAGATATAAACGCGCGAAAATGTAAGAACACGAAAAACACTGTAAAACACGAAAAACGCAGTTCAAACCAATATGAATTCTAATTTCTTTCAAGTAAACATAATCAAGAAAATTCCATTCTTAAACTTGTCAAATGTTCACACTTTTGCCATTTCAGTACAGGTGTTCATCCGCTTCAGTGTGATCTTCAATTAATCGGCTCTCTAGGTCAATTATATCAGGAATAATATCATCATCATTTTGTTGATCGAAGCCCGCAGTTTCATACAAGTACTCTTAAAAGATAAAAATGTAGATTGAAGTTCATATCGATCTTTGGATTGAAATATAAAAGTCAGCATAGGCTACAGTACAGGCCTATCGCACTTACGTAGCCTATTAGTTCGGTTCTATATTCCCAGACAGAAAAATCCGTTATTTTTTCATTGATTTATCGTCTGCAGAAGTCGAAGCAATGTAAAAATAACTAATTTTGCTGTCTGTGTTTGGTTTGGTTTTTGAATCTTAATCCACGGACTGACAAAGCCTTGATAGGTTATTCCTGGTAGTTTCACAAACTTGTGGAGACTCTTGACACAGGGCCGGTTACCGAGATTGGCAGAGTGAAGTTTTCTGATTGTTAATGTGTTCTTAACGGGGAATTATGCCATTCACTAGGTGCTGCTGAGTGGAGAGCAGTCCTGAAATGCGTTACTCAAGCGCATTCCTCGAGAGTCGAACCAGCGCCGCGTGATCTTGAACCGTGCGCGTAACCACTGAGCTAACGGTGTTATTATGGTCATCAGACGCTGAATCAATGTACTGGCTGAGATAGCTGTTAAAATATTTGAGAAAAGTGGATTTGTAATTAGCAGTGAAAGACTATGATTTGGGGTAGGCATTTTAACATAAAAAAGTTTTGTAAGACAAATGAATCATTGGACCAATCAGAAGTTACAAGAACAGCGTTTCAACCAATCAGAAGTTCAATCATTTTATTTTTCGTCATTAACGCGTCCGGGACGAAAAAGATACTAACTACAAAAACCGATATAAACCTACCAGCACGTTAACAAACGGAAAAAGGTGGCAAAACCTTGAAAGGTTTAAAACGTGCCTGAATGAAAAATTATGTAGTAGGCTATATATCAGTAGTTAGCACGGCCACAAAATTCAAAAAACAAATAGCAAAATATAAAACAAAAACACAGAGAAGCACACGTGTAGTAATGAATGACAGCCTAATGAAAAGTGTTGTGGATTAAATTTGCCAGTTCCAATATTGATGTGGATGAGCAGTCATAATAATAATAATAGGATGGAGAAAGAAAACCGGACATAAAAGAAACCCATCCTCAGGCTAAAGCCCGTTTTGCAGGGAAAACAAAGCATTTGCGATAGGCTATATAGTAAATTAAGTCAACGTTTCGTCGACCATAGCTTGGCGTAGGCTACAGGGTTACGGCAGTGGTAGTCATTTCGATGACGTGTGTTCGATTTCTACTCGTGCCATAACTCTTTTTCTTTTGTAGGCCTATTTACCAAACAAAGTTCAAAGTAGGACCAACTTTCTGGCTGAATGCTAGAAGGGTCACAATTGGACGGTAGTCGCTTAAACATGTCCTGATTGGTTGGCGGTGTCATCGGGTCTTACAGGAAATTGTCATGTTTAAGTGACTACCATGATTGGCTTCGTTAGTTCGACTCTCGGGTGTGCGATTGAGCAACATAGGATTGCTATCCTTTTTGCCACACCTATTTAGACGAGATAATAGCCTACACAGACAGCAACAAGCGGTAACTTCACTCTGCCGAATTTGATGATTAAACGGCTCTGCGTCAGTGGTTCATAGCCTGTAGGCCTACAAGTAGGGGAAAGTCGGGGCCTATGATCCCCCTTTTTGATTTAGCCCCATAACTTTTTTATTTCTGAATATTTTCACCTCATATTTCATGCTAGCATAACTTGTGGTATAACCTGTTGAATCACCAAAAAGAAAATTCGTATCTTGTCCGATTTTTAATGTGGAGCAAAAAATGTAAATTTGTTGAAGTGGCTCATAGGATCCAACGCGTGGGGTCCTATGAGCCACCAATACAATCAAAAGAATAAACGCATTTTCATGAATACATTGATGAATACATTTACATGCATACACAACAACACATTTACAAGACAATGGGACGTGATAAGTTGAACATAGAGGCTTAAGTGATTATGAAACTGGAAGATTTCCACAATTTTTAAATAAAAAGATAATAATTTCTAATAATCACATTAGGCCTACATTTTTTTTTATAAGTGACAGATCATATAGGCCTAGAAGGCTAGAAAATATGAAACAAATTAGGCATGCCACAACCGTGCCATCATTTTTATGATCACAAGCTTACAAAATCGATCCATCGAATATAGGCTACTAACAGGCTATTTACACAAGATCAAAAGCAGCAAAGTCAATCGAAATTTTTCTAATTTCCTTCACTCTTTTTGTTGACCCAGTAGTGATGGGTGGACTACGGAGGAAAATGGAACAGCGATTTACCACGATGAGTTCTTTTTGAATTTGTTCGAGGCATTATAGTCAGTTTTGTGAACTAATTTTTGAAATTGCTTATGAAAATACAGATATAGCCTACAAATGTATCTTAAACTGTTCAACAAAAATTTAAAAATACACGTAAACAATTTACTATAATCTTAACTAGCTTCAATATAAAAAATAAATAAACAACTTTCTAATAATAAACTAATTATGATCTGAATTTCCACCAAGTAGGATCCTATGAGCCGGCCTCATAGGATCAGCACACAAGGTGGCTCATAGGTTCCAACTCTCCATATTAACAAGTTCACATATATTGACTCTAAACTATTAACTTTAATACTGCACTTCTTTCATTATTCTTTTAAAAAGGTCACTACTTGTCACCAAATTAAACCATTTGAATATCTGTTGAAAAACTAGGAAGTTACAGTAAAATTTCCGAACCCCTCAAAATTTACTTTTTCAACATAAAAACAAAGAAACTCTTCTTTCGCTTTGAATTCTCACAGGAGATTGTCCTGGAAATGGTGGAAAGTGCATTAAAGCATGAAGAAAAGATTTCGAATGAAACTGAGTGGCAAAACATTTTATTTAAAAAAATAAAGGGGTGGATCATAGGACCCAATATGCTCATAGGCCCCGACCTTCCCCTACAGTAGGCTATGCGAAACTGCCAGGCAGGGCCGTTGAGAGGAAACGTTTGGACCGGTACAAGTGAGATCTTCGGGGTCACAAATAAAAACATTTCTGAGAAAAACGCAAATCATCCAAAGAATACGCGGTGGTTTCTTCAAGCATCTGGGCCCCTTAGAAAGATTACGGTGCCATGACTAAGGAACTGTGTTTCGAAAGCTGGCGCAATTCGCTGTTACCACAGCGAACTTGCAGCACCAGGCTAAAACAGGTCGTTAATATCTACATTGTGAAGTATTCTGGTCTGACTTAAACCTTTTTAAAGATTCCCCATAGGCTACCTCTGCTCTCTTCGTCAGTGACCAAGTCAAAGAAACCGTCATCGTAATGTCCTCCAGCCGCTGCCTTTTGGGCTATTTCCATTTCATCGTCGTCATAATCATCAAAGTTCATACCGTAGTTGGTCTCTTGGTTAATTATGTCGTCTTGATACAAAGAGCTGAAGAAAATTGTATAAAAAGTTATTGCCACTCGTTACAAGCGTTTATTTCAAACTCATACTTGAGTCAAAATGAAAATGCCTACAAAATGAAGGCGAGAGGATTGGCCCAGCCGAAACGGATTTACATTGTCTTCAACTAGTGTAGGTGATTTACGTTTCTTTATATTAAAAAGCATCGATTATATTTGAATAGGTTTACATTAGCCTGCATTGATTGGTCTGTTGCGGTTTTAAGTTTTCCCTGAAATCTTTTAGGTAGGTAGCCTGAAAGTTAAACAGCTGGCAAATAATTGGCTACAAAATTTCTCATTTAGACTCCTACTTTTTGGGAAAAAACTGCTTCTTTTCTCTGATTTCACGAGTATTTTCCCTTAAGAGTTTCTTAAAAGATGTTTTGTTTTAATTTTAGCTAGATATTTGCCTTGTTTTGGGAGCATGAGAGTGTTAAGCTACAGTATTGGTCAGTGACGTTCGGTGGCTTAAACCGTTGGGAAAGCAACTTGGAAATATGCTGCAGCAAGGTAGTAGGCACGAAGGGCGTAACCGTCGGGCGAAGCCCGAAGGCGTGTTGCCGAAGGCAACACTTCCAGCGGGGGATCTGGGGGGCCTCTCCCAAAATTTTTGAAAAACACTTCCAATTTGGTGCGCTCTGAGAGCATTTCCAAAACAAATCAAAAATAAAAATCTGTCAAATTGTGTTTCGCCTATGTCGTGATCATACATCCATTTAATGTTTAGAAGTCATGAACAATCTTAATTTTAACGTTGCAGGACCAAAATCCTGTGTTAGACATGGAATAATAGTTGTCTAAATGTTTAATTCGTCATGAATGTTCATTTTCAGATATTCAGTTAAGCCTACACTACAAAAACTAACACTTAGGCCTAAACATTACAACCGCAAGCAATTTGTGCAAAAAGCTGGATAAGTTTGCCACCTGCGTATAGAAGCTTAACAAACTAAATATTGCATCCGCACCTGAACGTTCATTGGCGAAGTAACGTTATATCAACGCTGTAAAAAGGGCAAAGGCATGACTATGAAAGCTAGTACAGTAGGCTAAAGTACATGGCGAGGAGACATCAAAAAACAGCAACAAGCCTTTTGGCATTATGATGCTGTGCGTTTACCGTGACGAGATACCATTCTGACCAGTTAGTCTAGTCGCTCTAGCGAATGTACGCATTGACGTCACTGGGAAAGCACAACTAACCTACCATAACCATAACACATCTGATTGGCTAAGCAGCTGGTGACGTTTTGCAAAACGGGTGAGGATTGATTAAAACGAAGGCGTTTTTTGACATTTTTGAATCTGGGTAAGCAACTTTGATAGTTGCTTACCTGGAGCCTCAGTGATTGTTTCTGACAGAAGCGTTTGCGTTAATTGGCATTTATAGGCAAGACATGCGGTTTGGTGAGGACTTAGACTACTCACAAGCGTTACGAGTAATTCTAGTCACGAATACAGTAATTTTCAAGTTAAGATAGACGTGATAGAAATAATAAGTTAAACCTAGAATTCAGTCATTATATTTTGCATAGTTTTTGCTAAGGTAAGCACTGCTTTCCTTGCTTTCCCTCACCGATCGTCACTGGTATTGGTAGACTACCAGGCCCAAGTTAGTATCTCAAGTAGGCAAACTGGGTGATGACAAATAGAAGCAGGTTAGGCCTTAGCTAAAATGTGAGCTTGCAGTGTGGACGACGGACGTGGTAGTAACAACAAGTCAGTTGCAAAAAAATACTTTCGCTGTTATAAAGCAACTAAAAATAAACCACAGGTAGCCTAAGCATCGTTTGAAAGATCATTTTTTAGCATTGTATCACGGTTGGTGTAAAACCTTTATCCTCGGACTGACAAAGCCTTTGATTTATTATTCCTGGCAGTTTCACATAGGCTACTTGTAGAGGCTCCCTGGAGGGTTACTAAGAAGTTCAAAAATTAGCAGAACTGCACAACGTTTTCCTTGCTTTTAGGTAAGGGTGTTGCGTGAAGTCTATCCTTGCATTTTAATGACTTGAATACTATTAAATAAACTAAACATGATATCACATATTTCCTACATTTATTTTGGCGATGCACACTTTGTACATACGTGGACAGGTCATATAAACTGCACCTGAGTATGCGACATGATGATGGTCAGAGCAGGGTCAGAGTATGATGGTCAGAAATAAAAAACAACTGAACTGAAGGTCTACCCCTGCATTATCATGACTTGAATACTATTAAATAAACATGGTGTCACATACTTCCTACACTTATTTTGGCGATGCACACTTTGTAGGCTACACACGTGGACAGGTCATATAAACTGCACCTGAGTAGGCGACATATGGCAGTAGACCTCAAGCTTATAACATTATGACCCTCCAGCTGTCCACCTTACTTTTGAGTGAGCAATCCCCTACCATCCCTAGATTGACGCATGAAGTGCCCGCTTGCAGAAGCGTCTTTCCTGGCATATCATTTTATCCACTGGAAGCCGTTGAACAGAAAGCTGTCTTTGCAATGTGTTGATCAACACCTTAATGTAGTTGTGTTTCATTGAAGAATTTTCATATGTTTATCCACTGAGCTTAAAGGCGATCGAAATATTCAACAATTACCCAAACTTGATTTTTATCAAAAATAAATAAATTGAAAAATTGTAATCTAACGTTTACAGTTTTGACTTGTATTTCGTTCGAATCAACAAATTATCTTGTTGAACAATTTCTTGAAGAATACGACGACTTTATCTCACTTGTCATCACACAGAGATGATTTGTCACTTGCGTCCCCGCCACCACTGGAATATTCGATATCTTCAATGTCTTCTTGAGGATCAAAATCATCCATGTCACATCCCATATCACCTCCACCGTCATCCGGGTCATCGTTTCCATCACTTCCGCTTTCTGTAAAATTTTCTTCCAGGGAATTTTTTACAGTAAATATTTACATCAAGAAAATGTATCCAACGTGCATGTAATCTAAAATAAAATGTATTTATGGGTTTTATCTTTATGCCTTTCCTCGTTAAACCATACCAATAACCATGTAGCCTAAGTGGTCATTGCAAGACAAAATAATTAAATTTATTTCAGCTTCGGTAAACCTTCAATATCTTCACATTTTAAAAAGTACTGTTTTACGCTAGGATTATGACCATAGTTTAAGTCGTTTACTTAACAGTGGCACAAAGAAACGCTTGCCTCAATACGTTGATTTCTTCCATCTCATGAAACTGCTCTATTTAAAATCATAACTTGAAAGGTCATCAGGTCCACACGGCATAAGTATGTTACTTAATCAACGGTGTATACCCTTTACCACAATATAATACCCGAATCAAGAGTGCTGAGCATGTCGTCGTCTCCGCTCATATCGAAGCATTTCCAGCAAAGTAAGGAGCCAACTATTGAGGATGCAATTGATACATTGTCTTTGTTTTTGTGTCCACTCTGCCACGAATTCTCTGAAGTGAATGCTTGACGTTTTTTATGTGATTGCCAATGCACTGTCTCACAACCTTGATTGTTAACTACGTTGTTTTGTTGCAAGTTAAATCTGGCAACTTTACGTGACGGTTGACAGGTAACAGAAGCAGTTGCACAATTGCTAGACATGCAGATATTCGTGTTCATTCGGCATGTGCTTGCCAAGCAAGCTGCTTGATGATTGTGAAGTTTTGGCTCAAAAAGTTTATTTGCATACGCTCGATCTGTGCATTCTGATGAGTTGCACGTTGCAATCATTTTTCGAGCGTTTGTCCACGATAAGTTACCTGCATATGGATAATCGTCTGTATGAGTGAGTCTACAAGTTTTTTTTACACCTACGCTGGGTGTGGTCAGAGTTGGAAAGTCGTTTTCTTTCTTTCGAAAATTCTCTTGCACTTTTTCATTAAGAAAGCTTTGGCTGCAAACAGATGCTCTTGTGCTAGTACCTTTCGGTATGAATGCAACAACGATATTACCAGACTTGTCATATAGCTTTGTGAGTTCATCCGGGGAATTATAAATGCTGTATGTTTTTGCTGACTTTGACAAAAAATACATTTTTTTAATGCAGCAAGAGCCATCAGCTTTTTGAACTACGCCATTGCATCCGGATGTAAGCGTAATTAAAAATGTGTGGTCATTGTCATTTTTGGTTTCTTGAATTTTGGCAATATTTCTATTGATATAATTTTGAGTTTTTTTTGATGGAAGGCCACCTTCCTCATTTTCCATGTTTACTATAGACCCATTCGGTTCAACTTGTTTTTTACACTTTTTGGTGTAGCTGTGACAAGACTGTAGTGGATTGATCGAAACTGTTTTCTTGCTTTTACCACTGACATGAATGTCACTTGATGCTTTAGGAGGAATGAAATCCCCTCTAAGCAACGAAAGCGTTGTTTCAATTCTTTGCAGATTGTGATTCACAGTAGAACGAAATATCTTCTTGTGATTGGACTTTTCAGTCTGTAATTTATAAAAAGTTTTTGTTAAAATTTATAATCACTACTGTATTTAAAATGGAGGCTTTCCTTCAGTTTGTGTTTTTTTTTTCCTTGTCGTTTGGGATTTCAGACTAAGTGCTAACCACCAAGCTTGAATTTCAGGCTAAACAACAGCGGTATTAAGAACAGATCTTTCACAATCAAAACTTTAGACTTCGCACTGTCAAATTATTTGGGAAAATTTCGAGGAAAAATGCCTTGTACTAGCATTAAAAGCAAGTCGTACTTAATCAGCGTAATAAACTGTATCAGAGTAATAAACAACATCTTATCTAAAGTATCTTTTGTTACTTAAAAAAAAATACAGCACTATAAAAACACGTGCAGTTTGTAAGTCCAATATAACCTACTATAGCCTATTAGAGGCCTACACAGGACAGTTGAAAGAATAACTTGGGGTGGGACCAATAAGATTCTCTGTCCTTAAACCAAGACACTTCTGAAAAAAAAACATATGTAAAGAATACGAAGTGGTTTCTTCGTTCCCAGGTCACTTGGAAAGGTTACGGGCTCTAAAATCATCTCGGGCTCGGCTCCAAACGTAGGCTACTCTGTGGACTCTCATCTCAACGCTACTGATTGTACTGCATTTGTATGTATTTTTGTGTATTTTGTATTTTTGAAGACAAACATAATGTAGTAGTTCTAAAAAAAAGTGGTGTACCTGCAAACATCTGTCGGATTGACTCATCATACAAGTGAAGGATTCACAAAGAATACAAACTGTTATGTGTAAATCACAAGCGACAATAAAAAATATCAATAACTTCTCAAGAGCATGTATAGGCCCAGCTCCACACTAAATGAAAATTACACGACTTTAAACTAATTCTCTTTTTATTTTTCCTGCTTAATAAGGCATTATTAACTCCAGACAGAAGCTAACTGTTTCGATCTTAGGGATTGTTGGAAACAGCGGTCTTATATTGTATCTTTCTTTGTGTATTTACCGCCACCTAGTGTGTTGATCCTGTATTTGGCAACTCTGTTTCTCGTACATTTTTTCTGCCATGAGTTGTAATTGTCTTTTCGATCGTCGGTGTTGGATCGCTCGGATGTGTGGTCTGGTCAATATTTTTCGTAAATTGTTTGGTGCAGAGTCACTTAAAGTAAACCCCTGATCTCAATGGTACGGTTGTAGATTCTCGGCTGGTACAGTGTTAGGAATCGGTAGTAGGGGAGATGTGGGACCATTGAGCCAAAATTTGATCTTTTTTGTCTGACGATTTTATTTCGCTTCAACACGGAATGAAATTAAGCTTCAAATGAAATTAAAGCTTTGTTGTTCATGTTGGAATTAAAATTAGTTTGATAAAAGATGTTAGTCGCCTAGTCGGTGATTTTTTTTTTTGCTTAAAATGTTGCAGTATGTTGGTCCAAAGGTCCCCAGGGGTAGGGACCTTTGAATCGTCCTAGTGGGGCCTTTGGACCACTACACCTACATTCCACTGAACAAGCTCAATCAATGCTATAACTGTGAACAAAAACGAAACACAACTTTATTGAAACGAAGACTACAAATTGGGACATTACAAAAAAAAATCCTGCCTAATATACAGTCAAGTTTGCAATCCATATTCTTCCAAGTCTATGTCGAACTTGAAAAGTCACGCCAAACGCATTGTTGTCGACAATGGTGTTGGTATTGTGGTAAGACCAACAATAAGTCTTCTGCCATGGCACTGGCAATCACCATGGTCCAAAGATAGCCTGATTAAATGGTCTAAGGGTTCCCCAATCCGTCATTTTTTACAAAACTAAAAAAAAGTCATAAGAACTTGCACTTTAAATCAACTTTCCGTCTAACTCGTAAAGCAAATTCTATCAGCTAATAACTTACTAGAAAACAGAAATATGTAAAATGCTTGCTATGTTTTTGAACCAGTTAAGTTTGAAATGTATACGAAGTACCTTTCTTTTACGCTGTCAAAACAAATTCTCTGCCATGACACTTTAAGCACTGCTGGTAAACCTGATCTGGAGAAGTACATGGTTTCCAATTAAAAAGATAAACATTTTAAGCTAAGTTTTAATTTTCATTCCTCTTTGGTTTTTGAGAAAAGTGTCATGGTCCAAAGGTCCCTGTGGTCCACAAGTCCCACATCTCCTCTACTAATTGCTGTGCCCCTGTAGATTCTCTGGTAGTCAGGTAGGTTTATTTTGGGTTTCTCTAGCATCGAACAATCAGCGAGACCCATCGCACTAAGAAGAAATATTTGGTAGGTATAGGATATTTCTTACAGGGATCTCTTCAGTGCAGTGAAATGATAGAATAGTAAAAACTACTTAAAGAATGAAACATTTCAAACAAAATTTATAGCCTATCATTTTAATTTTTCTTTTCCTTCGCTAGCTAAATCTCATTTCATTACTGTATAAAAAAAAAAGTATTTTAATCGGTGACATTGCGAAATCAGTGTTTCAGTTGGGGATTTAGGGAACGTTCAAATATTACGTAACGCCTTCGAGGGGGAGGGGGGGGTTTATGCAAAGCGTTACGTTAGCGTCACATCGGGGGGGGGGGAGGGGGTTCAAGCAAAACGTTACGTAACGCTTTCGAGTACGGAATGGTAGTTTTTTGTGCTGAATTTGTAGTGAAAAAGCGTTACATGGGGTAGGGGGGGATTGAAAAAAGCGTTACGTTGGCGTTACATGGGGGAGGGGGGGGGGTCAAAAATTCGGAAAAAAAGCGTTACGTAATATTTGAACGTTCCCTTAGTGGGCAGAAGTTTTTTAATAAAGCAATATTCTGAAACAAACCCGTGCTCATTCAAGTAGTTTAATTTGATGTGCTTCAGTGCGTGATGTGGGAGGAGAAATTACATTGGAGCACTAGAGGCCTACAGGGAAGGCAGCGAAATTGTACAAAAAAAATAGCTTATGCAACGCCATATAAACCTTTAACAAATTAATTATTGAAGTTCTTGCGGTTGTAAACAAAAAAATGTTTAAAATGTAGCCTACACTAACTTCAATTTTGAACCAGAGCTTGTAACTCAACCTTTTTAAAGTCCACTTTCAATTTGTTAAATAATTGTGTCAAATTAAAAGCTTTTGTCCTGATTAAAAGACCATTATTGGACTTAAGAAATATCTAACCCTTTAGTGCCTATAGTACCTTCCTGGCTTTTTTGCGTTAACTTAAAAACGTTTGATTGACAAGATTTTGATTTTTACAATGACAAAATTTTTTGAATATATGAAGTTAGAAATTATCCACATCTGTGAACGTTGGTCGTTTGATGCTAGAAAATTTTTTATTGTACCTTAGATTGAAAATTCTTTTATTTGTGTATAGTTGCTATAAAAAAGAAACCACATGAAAGTTATGTCAACATCTAAAGCGTTAATCTTTATGAACACAGCTTTGAACAAAAATAAACGCAATTCAGCCAAGCAGGGCTTTTATTTGTACATGAAAGTTGATAAAGCAACCTGAAGAACCTACGTCGTATACAGACACAACTGATACTTAGACTGGAGCACATAAACCGGAACTTTCTCTTGCATCCAGGCATTTTGCAACTTATTGCATTCCCTTCCATCTGCATTGGCTAGTGGTAAAATCTATTGTATCGGATTCCTAAAGGAACATGTAGTAGATTATTAGTAGTAGTATAGTTTTAATCCGGTGAAGTCCCCATTACCATGGGTGGCGGATCCACCTCCAGGTGCCGCAATCGCCTTTACACCTTGCATCCACATCAACCTGTCTAAAGTGTCCTCTCTTGTCACATCAACCTTGCTGCTGTCTTCAACTAGCCTCTTGTAGCCTCCGACCATCCACTCTCAACTCTAGCGCTATTCTCAAGACATCGTCTTCATCCCTCTTCATTTGTATTTTTCTTTGTTTCAATTGTGTTCGTTAAGCGTGCTGCATCATTTAATGATTTTGCTGTTATACTATTGCACAACAAAATAAACCAATCAATCAATCTTCAAATAAGCCCATACCACTTCACTTCATTCGCCTTCGCCAACTTATCAACATTCTCATTCAACCTAAGAAAGTTTACAAGTTTCTCGGTATTCCTTTTATCCATCAACATGTTGTGTAGAAAGCAATCTCTGAAGACGATACGGTGTTGTTGAAACAGTAACTAATTCTATGTCAGTTTGGAGAGGAGAGCAGCCAGCATTCATCAAGCGCCTATGTCTAAAATGAAATCTTTTAATGATGTTGTGTCTTCTATTTGCTTGCATTCACTTCACACCATAAATTTTAATTCACTCTTTTTGACAAGGCATTATGTCAAAAAGCGTTGACAAGGCATTATGTAGCCTACAAAGCAATCAAATAATGCATCAAACCCTAATAAAAATAAAGATTTAAATTTAATTTTTTTTTAGGTATATTAATGCATGCATGCATTTTGACATGTGTTAAGTGCCCAGTGTCTACGTCTGAAGACACATCATAAATAGGAAGTTTTATCAAGAATTAAAGCAACTGTGCCAAAGATTAGCTTTTAAGTCTATGAACTAGCGATTCTAATATAGGCTAACCCATGTTTGACACACAATTGCTGCAGTTGAATGTGGAAGGCCTGACCAAGTCCAAAATCGGCACAAAATTGATAGAAAAGCAAACTATTACGAAAGAATAATTAGTGAAAACTGAAAACACAAATTATTCAAGCCTGGGTAGGAAAGTATTGAGTAAAGCCTAGCAAAAAAGCCTGTGTTGACTGCATTCAGTCCATAGCCTGTTCATGAAATCTACAGTAGCTAATTAGCATACTTTGTGTCCAGTGGTAAGTTGTCGCCATTTTATTGTCTGCTTCGAATCTGACATCTGTTCTTCCGTTCTGCCATCATCTGAAAACAACTTTAAACTTTCTTTGTCGAGATAGCTTCGAGTTTCTTTTGGTTCAACTTTTTTCTTTTCAACAACAGTTCTTTTAACAACGAGTGACAATTCGGTAATCGATGCCATTTTTTCTGATTTGGAAAGTAATTAAAACGAATGTAATTATGACAAGCTTCATTAATATTTCAAAAGAAAGCTTTCATTAAGCAACCTTATAGCTACCACAAAACCACCATCAACCTTAATTACTGCAAAGAAAGCGCACTGAATCACTATATAATCTGTAATGTGTAACAAAGTGAAGTGAACCAAGCTTAACTTTGTACTTAAGCTACCTACAAGAAACTTAAAGACAGTTACAATTTTCATGTGCATAAATCAAAGCCCACTTTTAACATTTCAGTGTCTGTGCTAATAAAATCGAATAGTTAATTTTTAATTAACTCACAGGCTATTTTCGTTTCAATTTTCAAAGTTCAAAGGGAGTTTTCAGAGAAACTATTGGTCGAAAATGTTTAAAACACAGTTCACAAGAGTTTAGACCAGATACTGGGCGAAAACAACCTCTTCGAAATTTGTGTTATGCAATGAGGAGTAGTTTCTTCTTCGTATGAACCTTTATCTTCTTTGCCACTCCAAGACTCGAAGGTCTCTGCCTTTTACCACCCTTGAGCAGTGGCGGCGGCTCGGTCTAGAATAGATGTTTGGGCAGGTGTCGAGCAGCCACTGAATTGCTTCGTCATCCAGTTCACGCAGACAACGTACACCATTTGGCGCATGGCAGATGGCGCAGTCGCAGTGTGGTCTGCGCTTGATCTTCTGACGACAGTAGGCATACCAATGTAGCCTTCATCTTGCATTCATCCCTCAAATCGTTTCATATCAGTTCGAAAGTCATCTAATTGTTTTATAGTTCTGACTACTTTCAATATTCTTTCAACGCTCATTGTATTTGAAATTGTAACAGTAGATGTACAGTGAGCTGTTAAACTGACTTGCATCAAAAGTGGTTCTCTGTTATCGTTGTGCGTGAACAGTAGGGTGCTCCTTATTTGTCAAAGTTTGAATTTCCAAAACCACCTTATTATTCTATAATATAAGAGTTTCTAATTGGCTAATACGGAAAACTGCAAGTTTTTTTTTTCAAAACTAATCGACGTCTAAGGTATGCTCAAAAACCTTAAATTTTCTTAGAAAAACGGCCTAGCGTCTGGAATAACTGTGACATGACTACACTTTGCATCGTGTTTGCTGTACTTTGGTGTGCCAGGGTTGAGTGCCACAAACGTTTAAATACGGCCATCATGACATCAAATTGGTCACACAATGGTAGGTTCAGTGATGCGCATGCAGGTCAAACCGTAGCATCTGTGTTATCTGCATCAGGTCAGAATCTTTCAAAGTTTGCTCTCAACCACTTTTCTCTTCGATGATATCGCAGAAAGTATCATGCAGATACAGTAGGTCAAGAGATCTGAAAGCAGAGTTTTGTGGTTATGGAAACCACTAACTATTATTCACTGAGATGGAAAGCTGGTGGTTAATTTGACAGGAGATGCGAAAGTTGATAAACTGCCCCGTTATTGTTTCTTCTGATGGATTTGGCCAATTTTTAAAGGTACCTAAGCTTTTATTTGAAACAGGACAAACCATGCGTGATGTCATTATCCAGACCGTTAATGAGTGGAATGTCATGGAAGATATTTATGTCTTCAGCTTTGACAAAACAGAAGCTAACCCTGGGTGATCACGAAGTAGATATTGAAACACAGCAGATGGTTCTATCCTATGCAGAGAAGTAGCTGGACATCAATGCTTCAGATGATTACAGAGAATTCTATAAGATCACGATATCTTCTTAGAAGATTTCCATCTGAAGATAAAATTCATGAAACTTGGAGCCATGCACCGAGCAAGATTTCTGTATTGGCTCATTAACGCCATGATAATATCCACTTTCTGAAAAAGTTGATTTTTCAGAAGATGGATAATATTATGGATTTTCATACTCATAGCCTTAAAATTATCTCAAAAATGTCCTATGTTAACTGGATAATGTAACTTACGATCAAACCATTGTCCCCTACTGAATAATGGCTTGATCGTAAGTTATCGTAGATTTGGAGAAATCTTCTTGTCTTTTTGAAAACAATTTAAGTCTGCAAGAACCTACCTCTCATGCTTTTAACTCCACTTTCTGAATGCAAGATGGTTCTAACAAAATATAGCCGCGCATCTAAACTTGTTTTCGAAAATACGGCTCTTTTTCCTCTTATAACAAGTGGGTTTGTTTAGCTGTGTTAGAAGCCTGGAACCATTTGCTAGTCCTGATGTAACTCTAACATGGCATACATTTTAAGGCCTTAAAATAGTTAACTGACGTATAAAATCAAACTGTTAAAATTCAAATGTGATAACACAAATGATGTAATTAATTTAAGTTAGAGGAGCATTTTTTCTCATTGCTTGTTACTGACAATTAAGTAAACGTTTGGTTTTTGCTTTGTGACATCGTTTTTATAAATTTTGTGTTGTTATTGTCACTCGTCGTATTTGTCTCATGGAAACTTTTGTTGTGTTGCCAAAATCTTTCTTGACTTATCTTATGCACGTTCAAATTATTTCTTTGCTCAATTTGGTTTGGAAACGGTTTGGATACATTGTCTTTTAAGATTTTCCTATTTGCTGACGTTAAATTTTCTTCCATCATTTAACTTCTTGACAAGGACCCAAACAAAGACTCAAAGCTGCCTGAAAACACACGAATTTTTTCGCTTGTGTTTCTTCCTACTGATATTCAATTTAAAACAATAATTTAAAAATCTAAACTTGGAGAATCTGAAGTTTTTCCGATATAACGCTGTCTCTGAAATGCTGTATGGTAACAAATTATGTATGTAGTAGGCCTATATATAGCCTGGGCTGAACATAACACTCTTAAGTAACGAATCCTGGCTAATGTAGGCTTGTACACTAATTTTGTTTTCTAAGGATATTGATTCACAAGCGTCGTTTGTGTGCAAATACGCTCAACTCATTTGTTGCAAGGACAAATTGGAGACAATAATCTTGCACTTGAGCACCGGTAGCACAAGCTTGCAGTGGCCAGGTTGCAATGAAAATCAATATCAAAATCTTTGTTTGTCTTAATAACAGTTAATTGTTCAATTTGCTTAGGAACTTCGACTGTTTTTGTTATTAAAGATTATTTAATCTCATGGGTAAAACGGGCTTTGTTTTAATGAAAGACAATTAACTTTTTTGTATAACACGCTCTAAGTAATTTGTGTTGCATATTTTCGTATAGATACTATTTGAGCTTCTGTTTAATG
Organism: Aplidium turbinatum; assembly: GCF_918807975.1. Lineage (NCBI taxonomy): Eukaryota > Metazoa > Chordata > Ascidiacea > Aplousobranchia > Polyclinidae > Aplidium > Aplidium turbinatum. The sequence goes on along the minus strand of NC_137484.1, from coordinate 17,463,175 downwards.
TCTGTTCTGATATTCATCCGAGTCTTATTTCAGCTTTTGTTTAACCTCCCAATAAGAACGAAAAGGGTTTTTAATAAAAAGTACTGGTTTGCATTTGTAAAATGCTGGTGTCCTTGACCTATCAAGCGTCAAAAGCTTTTTTGAACGAAAAATGAAGCCAAGGGTTGAATAATAAGTCAAAGATTAAGTCGCTTCTTAATGATAATGGCAACAACAGTAAAACAAATTTCTAAAACCTTAACACTTGAAAAGCTTTTTCGACATCTATTTTATTTTTATTTTGAAGCAGCATTGTTATACGTCACAACTATATGTCTCAAAAGTAAATAATAGCCTACAAGCATCAGCTTAAACAAAAAAAACGAAAAGAGAGATTATTATTTAATCAATTATCAAAGGCTTTGGAACGACTCTGAACACTCAACTCACCTTGTATGCTTAGCTTGGTTGCTGACCTGTAAAAATAGGATTTGGTCGCACGTGAGCATCAATGAAAATCTTTCTGCTATGAAGAAATACAGTACAAGCTTAGATCTTTCTGTTAGATCAGCTGCAAACGTTATTGCTTGAACAACATTGTAAAATCATCTCGTTTTTTGTGTTTACAAAAAAAGTGTTCAGGGACAAACTTGTTAAAAAATGTCCGCAAAACAATCATTTCATCTCAAGTTGCCTTATGTAGATGTATTTGTGTTTGTATTTATTTAATGCGATGACATAGTAACCTACGTGTATTATGTATGTGTTTTGTAATACTGCATCTTCTCTTGAATTCCTGTTTTTATATTGTAGTGTTAAATTTCGTATGTGTATTGTTTTTTATGTTGTAATATATATTTACGTTCAACTCTGGCACCGTTCTATGCAGGGTTGAAAAAAAACAGTTTAAAAGCCCAACCCGCATGGGTTTAAAAAAAAACGTTTTTTGGGGGATTTATTTAAAAAAGATGCAAAAAAGGTAGATTCATGCTTATTTCACCTCAAATAACTACTTTTTACCAATGAAATGCCGCTCACTCACAGTACATGCTGGCATAACTCAATAAAATAATGCACTAGGGCTGTTTAACTATGAGGCCTTCTTGCATAAATGAGTTTTAGTGTAGTACAAAGTGGCATTACTTGATTTTTGTGTACAGAAATATCCACTGTGTTTTCAATTTATCCTTGGAAATTTCCTTCACAATCACATCCTCAAGTCCTAATTTGAAGTTTGTTTTAAGTACCTTGTAGTACTTTGGTTCATTTTTTCAATTTTCTGATAAAAATTGGACAAATATGATGCTCTGGGTTTTTTTATGTTTTTTTTTTTTTTAAGTGGGTTTTTTGAAAAAAACCCACCCGTTTTTTTTTGGGTCAGGTAAAATACCGACAAACCTGGTTCTATGTCAAATAGGCTATGACACCACATGGGTGTGGCAGACTTGATGAACAGTTCGGTTCTTCTACTACCCCCCATCATCATCAGCAAACAACTTAGTTTCCATTGTAATCTTGTTTTTTTTTCACATGTGCTGATGATGCGAAATAAAAGTACTTGAAACTACGCTATAGCCTATTTCTTTTCTTTATCAAACAGCTTCAAATCTTACAGCGTTCGTGTTTGAAAATTACAAATTTTTGTTATTAAAATCTAACTCGTTGCAAAAATAAGGAGATTTAATACTTTTAAAACAGGTTATAATAAATTTAGTCGATTCTTAATTCTATACACTCTTTGCAGCTTATACTTATACGTACATCGCATGTTTACTCTAACTTAAACTTACTTATTTTAGTAGTCAGTCTGACTGGCTGTCAACTTACAGTAGCCTTCTGGTCTGCCAGTAAAATAGTCAGCGGCAATAAAATTAGATATTACTGAAGAGGATGTTGTGAGATAATTTCCTTTTTGTATGTACTTGACAACAAAATGCGCTTGAATCATTTGTCCAGTAGTTGTATGAGTGAGATTACACCAACCGACTGGACGCCATTCCTTGTCCAAACGTCACTTTTATCTTGACGTACAGTACTGTAGAAGAGGTTATCCTTGTCGTATTATGATAAAGTCCAGAATCATATTAATCATCCTTTCAATAAGTGACGGCTCTTCTACAAGGACGGCAAGAGCTGCAGCCTCTCAACTGTTTCAATAAAAACAAGCAATTTAAGGATTAAGCTAAATTATTTTGGTTACTCTTAGAAAATCTTAATTTAGTATTCAAAAATGTGTTATTATTACATTAAAATTATGGGATGCATTGGGCCTCAGCCAGGCCCGGATTTAGGGGGGAAGAGGGTGCAGTTTTCCCCGGCCCCTTTTTGAAGGGACTTCGACGTGGAAAAATGTGATTTTGTGTTATTATTATTATTTTCTCTCAGCTTTTGAAGTTTCCGCAAAATGCTTCCTATTTCTTTCAAAGTTAATTTTTAGTCACAAGGTTGCGACTGAGCTTGGCCTAAAGGCATTAGCAACGGTGTGGGTGACTTTTAAGTTACCTTGTAAACTTAAACTTTTTGCACGGAGCCTCCCGATCTAAAAGTGCCCCGGCCCCCATCAGTTAAACTCACCCCTGGCCTCAGCTCCTGTTAACTGTAGCGTACCAGGGAAGGGATCCAGGAGATACTTTCGTACCCGAGTGAGGGATAAATTTAGGGAACCGAAACTATTCCAAGAGGCCCAGATAGTTGCAGAAAACACCGCATATTTTGTTTTCTATAGTGCATTTGGATCAAGTCTAATTTAGTTTGGAGATAACTCTTTCGTTTTGGGGAAAACTGGCTCTTTTCTCGATGATTGCACCAAATTTTCCTTTTGTAATTTTTTTAAAAGTGTTTTTTAAGCGTGCCTTGTTTTCGGGACCCTGTAATACCATTGGCATCGGACCCAAATTAGTCTCCCAACGGCATTGGCCATTAATGACGTATTTTTTATTGTGACGTATCTTAAAATAAACTAGGACGTCGCCTATAAATGCATTGAAATATTGTGTTTAATTGTCTGCAACCTATACGGCCCTCTCTTCTGTGAAACGTACGAGAAAGATAACGATCGCTTGTTTACTTGGTAAACATTGGAGGATTTTAAGGTGCTTTAAATCTTTTTAAGGTGCTTTAAAAAGCTTTGCTGTGTTTTTATTCCATCTCGTGACTGTCGTGAGCTAAAACTAAGATGATCTAGTGGTTGGTTTTGAATCTTTATCCTCGGACTTGACGAAGCCTTGATAGGTTATTCCTGGTAGTTTCGCATACTTGTAGAGGCTCTTGACGCAGGGCTGGTTATCGAGATTGGCAGAGTGAAGTTTTCCGATTGTTGAAGTGTTGTTGCCGGGGAATTATTCCATTCACTAGGTGCCGCTAAATGGAGAGCAGTCCTTGAATGCGTTGCTCAATCGCACACTCCGAGAGTCCAACTTGCGCCGCGTGATCTTGAGCCGGCACGTAACCACTGAGTTAACGGGGCGACCACTAATGCTTGAAGGATTATGTCACAACAGTGCTCAGTTGGACCAAGCCTAATGAAAGAATACAAATTTTAATCTGGCTGGTTATTAAACAACAGAAAAGTTTTTAATAGGGTGGTTGATTAATTAAACTACACAGCATAATGTGAACAAACTAGTCTGAACGTAATAATTTAAAATTGCGAGGAGATTGTTGCTCATAGCTTGAAGCTGCAAATCTTCATCTGATTCTCTTCAGCAGCTATTCTCAGAATAAACTAAAATTTATAGTAGAAGAAAAACGAAATTTGAATTTGGTCAAACAGAAGAATTGAAATTAACGAAGGCGCTTAAAGGCATCAACGAATTCCTTTTGACAGCATAACACTCCATCAAAAGTTTTTATAAAGATTGCTATCTTAAACTTTTTAAGTTTTGAAACGATTTTGTACTGATTAGCAATCTTTATAAATCTTTCGATCCAGTCATATGCCCGCCATAAAGAAATCGTTTGTCTGTTGGTACCTCTCATACGTTGTGTTACCCTTTAGCGTTCAGACAATAAATTTTTATAAATCGTTAGGTGGCGTTCTGAAGCGTAGTTTACCCTGAAAAGCAATGCTGATGAGCTAAATTCATATGACTTCATTGAACTGTGCTAAAAGAAATAGACGAAATGCCTGGGGAATGTATTTAGATCAGCGCTCTTTAATCTCCTTTGATTTACATTTACTTTCGTGTTTGTTACGGAATACCAGGGATATCTAGAACAACGGGATTGCTGACTCTGTTTTGAAGTGGACAATAGGAGGGTTACTGGATCATTACTGCATCATTACTGCACAAACTAAAATGTGGATTTCTCAACATACAACCCATTTCTTGTTTTTAAAATGATGCTTAAAGATGAAATAATTTAAAAAAAGCAAAAAAAATTTTGAAAATGTGGCCGTTTTTTCCCAAACCGCCACCAAGTGGTGAAAAATACACAAATTTTAAACACAAATATTTTTAATACCACTTACTGGATTTGAATCAAATTTGAACAGAATGTTTATAAGTATCAAGACTGAAGCTCTATGGAAGGAAATAAAGATGTTTTGAGAAAATAAAAAGTTATTCGAATTATTGCATTTTTTCAAAAAGTTTTGATCCTCGGACATGAAACAAATGGGTGCCGACAGCATCATGGACAAAATTTCCAAAATTCTTTGACCAGAGGCTTTGCATGTTTACTCTGTCTGATAGTGTTAAAAATTTGAAAGCGATTGGCAAATAAATGAAAGAGATATTTGGGATTAAATTTTGGTACTTGGTCAAAAATCACATTTTACGAAAAACAACAATAAACATTTTCAACACCTTAAAGCCTCCTTTATCATAATTAGACCCTTTTTTTGCCTCTGCTTGGGTTTGTAATTTTTTCTTAAGTGCTTTTAATGTTTTTCTCCTGGCCTTGGATGTGTCAAAGCTTCTTTTTCTTGATTTGTCAAGTCATTTTTCTTCACAAGTCAAAACTTGTTGAGTATTTGGCAGATTTCTGAATATGCAGATTTTGCCACTGTCTTGTTTTCCTAATTTTTTTTGCTGAAGTAGAAGGTTAGCAAAAAGGGCTTTGATCTTCTGTTGTTGGATGGCTTTTTAGTGTCACAGGAAAAGTTACACTTGTGTTTCAGTAACAGTTCATCAAGTCTACCACCATTGTTAGACTTACAACCAACCTTATTCAACTTTTTTTGTTTAGCAATACCACGAAATTGAATTTTCTTACTTCTTTTCATGTTTTTTTTTATTTCCTATTATTGATGACTAAAACTTGCCCAAAAGTGATGCAATAATCAATTAAATATGAAAACTAAAGCTGTTTTCAATACTCAATAGTCTTGGATGACTAACAGCAAACGTTTGCTTTAAAATGATGATCTTAAGTTATAGACAAGGCCAGCCATTAGTTGTTGCTATGGGCGTTGTTAGGGAAGATGCCTAGGAGTGCCCACTTTCAAGACCTTATTTTAGCTTCACAGCAGGGATATCTAGAAAAGGCGACTTCTCAACAGCGTAATTGACACGCGCTTTCGCCTTTTTCATTTTCGGGCGTTAACAGCGCTGACCCTTCTAGTGTCCATCGCTTTATCGAAATTTGCAAAGTCGGCAATCCCGTTGTTCTAGATATCCCTGCGGAGTACCTCCCAAAAAAAATTAGATTGAAACAGTAGCGTTTTTATTGATGGCATAACAATGAACAAGCGACGCAGCAACTGTCAATATTTCTCTTTCGGCTATTGACTGCATCATGTTTGTTTAATTAAATCGCCTACTTGGAGTGTGAATGCGGCACGGTGATCTACAGATTCAGAATGGCGTACCGATATACTGAAATTAACCAGCGACAAAACGACATGCTGAAACAAGAATGGAAAAAAAAAGAAAAATGAATGATTTGATTTTCCTGATCCTTCAATAAAAGTTATTCATTGCTGCATGTAAAAATTGAAATTGTTAATATCAGATTATTGTCTTGATTGATTTTGATTTTTTGGTTTAATACATCTAATGCTTATCACATCATATGAAGTACCACGTGAAGTATCTGGCGAGACCGCCAGTAGACAGCACCAAAAACAAGATAAACGTGTTCAATCTTACTGAAAGATTTATTACAATGCAATAGTAAAAAAAAAAATTTTTAGCCAGCTAGTTTTTGTGGATTTAAATCTAATTATTGTTAATATATTCATTACTAAAGTTCGATGACACGATTAAGAAAGCACTCGAAAACACTTTGCTCGAGAAATGGAGCGGGAAACGTTATTACTGTACGTCATAGTCGACTGAGTTTACTATTACGTCATACCAAGAGTGTGCTTTTAATTAAAAACTAACGCGCAAACTACACAGGAAATATAGCTTTATCTACAATATTTTCTCATTAAAAACAAATCCCTTAAACAGGCTTCACACAAAATTGCTGATTGGCGATTAGTTGTTTTAGAACAAAATATAAAAATAATAAATCTATCAAATAACAACACTGGAGAAAAACATGTTTGTTGAAAAAAAAAACATTGCAAAATGCTTTTTTTTTTATGGCTATCCAGTCTTGGAAAGTTTCTGCGACGGTTTAGTAAACAGATTATTGCTTCTTATGTCACCACGTTTGTAAACGAGTTGACTGTTAAATCATTGGGAATCGTATGGACATTTAACTGATTTAAGTCCCTTTGTTCTAGCGCACTTTATATAATTCATTATTGAAGAAACGAGTAGCTATTTGAATCTCGTGTCTACCTGAAATATACAGTACAAAAGGTCGAACGAAGCTATGAATTGAAAGGGCTCTTACAACTACGTACAAATTGCACTCGTTGTTTCACAGTAGACATGTTAAAACTTTGGTGCATATCAATGAGGTACAAAAGGCGTGACCTTATGTACTACATGTAGCTTCGTTATAATTAACTAACATATTATGTTAGCACCTGTGATGGGAGATGATGTTCAAGGTGCAGGATAAATTTCCTTGTTGCTAGGTTTCGATACTTTCATTTTAATGTTGTTAGTTTCCCTTTGCATTATGTCTACTAGCATGTGTTTTGAGAGTGTCAATAGATCTTTTGAGCATCGTATTTATTTTCACATTTATATTTGTAACTTTAAAGAAACAAAGAAAATCCACATTGCTTCATCGGCGATGGACGATTTCCATTGGCAAGGGTTTTTAAATGTAAATGTGGATTTCATCTATGAGATTACACAAGGCTTCAATAATTTTCATGCAGAAATCAACACCTTTACAGTATAATAAAACACAAGCAATGTCGAAGATCATCTTTTTAACACAGAAAAGATTTCCTCTTGAGGTTACAAAAGCAGAATTAAAAGATTTTGATCGCTCCATCGAAGAATGCCTCAATAATCTCAATTCACATGAAAAAATGTGCGAAGCAACTAAAAACATCATGTACAATGCTTTCTGAAAGAGAACTGGCAGCAACCGGTGCAAGAATCCACAGAAAAGTTGGACAAATATGCCTGCATGAAAAATGTTCAGCCTGCTTTGATTTTTAAGTACGGTAATGAAGAAATTGGTTAGGTATTACCATGCAAAACTACAATAAACATTCAGACATCTACCTTCAAAAGCAGTGGCACATCAAAAGAAACGACAAGTTAAGAACTTTGTTGTTTCTACTGTCTCCGTTACACTTTATTCTAAGTTCGTTATCAAAGGATTTCGTTTTGCTTCATTTCGTTGTCACTTCGAAATAAAGCAATTGAGTATCTCGCACGTAGCCTACATTGCACTGCTACGACGACTTCGACAATGAATTCGAATTTCGTCTACGGTTACATGTGCATATTTATGCAAGTGATCCATTGCGTTTACAAGACAAGTAGTCGACACGGCCTCCCGGCTATGTTTGCCACATCTAGTCACTAGACCTTGCGAGCGTTAAAACAAAAATAATCGAAGAGTTTTCCAAACAACATTTCGGATTTCTACACTATTATACAAAATTTTTTTAAGTTTGTCACTAATGGTTAGTTTTTTTTTTTACTGAGAAACTCAGCAAGAATAAAACGTTATACTTCAAAGCTAATTGAAATATCTAGAAGCTTTGAAGTATTTTAGAATCTTTTTGCAGCCGTTATTTTCACTCAAATTAAGTTTCTCCCTGAAGAATTTCAAACAAATACTCTCGAATTGTTTTTGCATGACTCCACGCCATGAATTGCATGTAGCACACTCACAGTTGTGTCAAATTATTTTAAAATAACAAACCTACATTTTTATTTGTACCACAGCGTTAGAAAGTCTACATTCACTGGCAAGGTAGCCTTTTTTACACTAAGTTAACATCTGCAGACATTGATTTAACGTAAAAAAACATATCATGGCTCGGTAAATGTTCATAACTTCTATTATGATTGAAACAATAGGATATACTGTAAATAATGCAGATAAATGTTGTTATAGTTGATTAGTCCAATTATATTCAGGGCTGGCTATTTTTATTGTTCTTTTGTGTAAAAGTCAATAGAAAAATTCGAAATAAACGGATTGTTTGTGAAATAACAATGAGGGTCCCATGCCAGCCTCTTCAAACAAATCAAATTTGTTTCTTTTTGCGAAAGGAGTTTTCGCTTTGACATTCATTCATTTTCAAGCAAAGCTCAAACTGAGCTTGTGGTAGCTCCCTTTTTCTCGCGACCACCTGATGCGCAAACGATAAGTGGCACTCAGCATAACCAGAGTGGCATTGTGGGATTTGCAGTCGCACACGTTGCGCTACAAACCAGAATTTTATATTTTTGCAAGGGTGTAAAATAGTGCAAAACCCAGGGTATTGCAGAAGCAGTAAAATGTTTTTTTGAGTTAAGTTATCAGCAGTAAAGGTGAGCAGAAAGCGGTTTTTTAAAAATATTCAGTAAGAAATCAGCTTTACTGTGAAATTAATTTGTTTTAGTAGCATGAAATGATCAGTTCTTTTTTTCATAAAAATCACTTTGAATGCAGTGTAAAAATTTGTTTGTTGATATCGTTGCCACAAATATGGCTGTCAAATGATAAAACACGCAACTGTCTGAATAAGTACTATATTTCTAGCATGTGCACCAAGTTTCAATAGACAGTTCAGTTGTACTTTTGTTGAGTAAAAGAATATTTGCGGCAACAAAAATAGTGTAAAAAAGGTATTTTACACTGTATAACTTCACCACATTAAGAAATGGTTGCATGCTCTTTTTAACAGTTTTTGTAACATTCTTGTTATTTAAAAAATGCATCTTTAATTTTTGCTCACATCAAATACCGTTCAATTGTAAAAGCCTTTGTTTTGAATTATAATTTTCCATCGATTTATGTGTTATCACTTTGGCCAATGATGTATAATTTATGTTTCTTTCTAAAAATAGATATTATAATTAGGTTTTCGATTCGCACACAATCTTTTTTTCTGAGGCTCCTTCTTTTTTCGGTTAATCTTTGTCGCGTGACAACCGAACACTCTTGGTAACAACTCTTGTCGCAAATTAGCCGTGGTGATAGCTATTAAGCAGACTCGTAGCGTAGCTTGCGGCTAAACACTACGTACTTATCTCACTTCCAGTTTAGTTCAAAGTTTAATTTGTTGAAACAATTTTTGAACATTCTATCGCGTTGAAATAGTGTAAGGCAGAGCGATTTGTTGCAAGAAGGTTACTGTTGCAAGCAGAGGTCGTGTGGTCGCTTCTCACGTCATAATAGCAATAGGCTGCATTTTTAATTTCGCTAAATCCCTAAAACAAATATTTAGTTTCAACTACAGAAAATGTTACAATTTTCATCAGGATTTTGCTTTAACTGAATTAGCAGCTATTTTCTAGGTCATTGGTGTGAGGCTGGTAATAAGTTAACCATAGTAGCCTAATACGAGGCATTGCAACGTTTCAGGCTACAGTACGGTTACTTAGTAAAATTAACTTTATTATAAATCAATACTTTAAACGTAAAACAGAAATTTAAATAATTTAACTCAGTTCTACATCTTTTGCGACAAATAATAATAGCGCAGTAATCAAAAGCATAAAGAGCGAAGAGACAATCTAAATTCTAAATTAAAGGCCTTTGTCGTTTTTAATACAGAAAATATTATATGATAAAAATTGTAAAGATTAATACATACATATTGAAACGTAGGATAAGAAAAATAAAATGTAAGCCAATACTTCTTTTCAGAAATCTGCAAAAGCAATATTAGGCAAGGTACCACAAGTACAAAACTATTTGATTCCAGACAATAAAGTATGTTTTTTTTTGGCAAAGGGGCTAACTACAGTAGGTCTACTTGTAACATTTCTATCAAAGTTTTCTATTGCTCATAAATAGTTTCTACCTTTCGTCTTACTCAGTTTACTTTGCACTCTTTACCATGTTGTATATTTTACGCAAATGGTAAGTTTGGAAATGGGAAATCTGAACCCTACTACGGTATTATAGTTTGGGTATTGTTACAATGGCACCAAGACGTTTATTCAAATTTATTTCTAATTTATTCATTTTAAAGCTTTTCGACAGAAGTTCAAAATCCCTTGTTTTAATTTTGGCAATAAAATACACCAAGTGACATAAAAAGGGAAGTTTTTCGTATTTGGCTACCGCAGTGTTCTCTGACAAAATGAGCAAACGAAATCAAGTTGCTTTTCAATTTTTGAATACGATGTGATCCTCAATACCAAAACAATAAATTTAAAAACAACACCGAGAAGCTTATAGCAAAGTAACTGCAACATCGAGCAAAAATACAAAGCAATGTTTCCCAGTTATCACACTGTTAAAAAATTTTACTGTCCTTTGGACAGGCAGCAAAATAACTTCCTAAGTAGTAATTTTATTTACTGTAATGGAAGTATTTTTACTTCCGTTGACAGTCATATTTTTAATGTTTCTGATCAGTAAAAATACTGCTCTGGATAGTCATTTTTTAAATGTTTCTGATCAGTAGAATTACTGCTCTGGATAGTCATTTTTTAAATGTTTCTGATCAGTAAAATTACTGCTCTGGATAGTCATTTTTTAAATGTTTCTGATCAGTAGAATTACTGCTCCGGATAGTCATTTTTTAAATGTTTCTGATCAGTAAAATTACTGCTCTGGACAGGCAGCAAAATAACTTCCCGAATAGTTTTTGTGACAAACGGCATTATGAGAGTAAAATGACTTTCTCTACAAGTAAATATTACACACGTGCATTTGCAGATATAAATTTATTGTGTACAGCAGACCTCACTGGCGACAATGTTTCACAATATATTTCTCAAGATGTTACAAGTATAGCTATTTGTTTGATGTTTCACGAACACGTGAATTCGCTTTTTTAACTGCAGAGTTCAGCCGAGGCTATATTTCGGCGAAGCATGAAGCAGTAGCGACTAAACAGTGAATTTCTTGACTTGCTTCAATCTTCATAACAAACATCCCTGCCGAAGCATGACCTCGTTGCACAGTCGGAGTACTTTAGGGTGCACATCCCACTTTTTCTTGTCATGACGGATGACCCCAATGCGAGCAAAGTATCTGAGGAAACAACACAAGCTATATCAGTGGATCTTTTCAAATTTGACCGTGATATTTAGCAATGTTTGTAACTACACCACAATACCATCGTGTAGTGAAACCTTCAAATTGATCAGAATGCGTTGTCACTTCCACAAACCTTAGAATAATCGTCATCCTCTGGAGTTGTGGCTTGGAACTTGCGTACATAACTAGTATTAACAGTTTAACACCTCTAATAATCAGTCTGGATGGCCGAGTGGTCTAAGACGCAATCCCTCCGGTAATGGGTGCAGTTCTTACTAGCTGCAGTAGAGAGACAATGTCAAGAACTTCGTGGATTTGAATCCCACTCCAGACCAGCTTGTCACTGGTATGAATGACTTTGTGAAGGAGGGAGTTCCATTATTGTTATTCCTTAGCTCATACATAAACAATTAAACACATTACAGGTTCACATACCTCTGTATAAACTCCAGACTTGCAGCTGCACTATCTGGATATGACATTGCAAAGACGTAATATGAGCAGAAGTAAGCCAGCGCTACAAAAAAACGACTTGGTTTCCATTGCAAGGTTGCCTTCGATGAATACGAGAAACTTCACTGCACTGGCAAGAGTGGGCCCTGCAGATGCAATGAGGCACAAATGAAACTATGAAGACTGAAATTAGTGCATATTTACATTTACCAACTTCATCTTTAGGTGAGCAATTCAAAAGTTCACTTGTACATCAGTCAAAATTGTACAAACGCTCATTCACAACTTACCAAAACACACAATTATTGGATGCTGGTACACGAGTTTCTTCAAACTGGGAGATAGCTGAATCCTACAAATTGAATTTAACATTTTTAAGATATTAAAAATAATACAAACATTGTCAAACATTCATATAGCCGCACTCTTATCGCTAAGAAGGCAATGAAATAGAATTTATTAGCAGTAGTAGCATGGTGTTCATATCACACAAGTTATATATATATATATAAGCTATACATAAATTTGCAAAGTATGTGTCAGATGTTCTTCCGGGAATGGGAAGGTTGGGTATTAAAAAATCTGTGTTTGCAAGTAAATAATAATAGATGTACGTTACCTCAAAGCATTGATAAATCGCTGAGCAATCTTCTTTAAAATATGTTGTAATCAGTTCCACTAATCCCACTGAGATGGCAAGTTGTCTCCCAGCTGCCAGTTGTCTCCCGGCACATCATAAATGCACAAGGATAATATCCAAGTATCAAGTTATTCAATGAAATGAAATACAACACATGCTCAGGAAAGCATGAAAAAACCTAAATTGGTTTAAAACATGTATAATGAGACGTTGTCACGAATAATACCGGTAATAAGTACTGGTCCTCTTCCTGTAGCCTAATGGGGATTTTTCTTTCTTGATCTTTGGCCAGGGCTGAGGGTCTATCGTTTACCACCCTGGACCTGCTGCTCAAATTATTCATGCTGGTCACACACGAAAGATCAGCCTACCACAAGTTTTATCACCACAGCTGGATAAACCACTCAATTATTTAGTTCTCACTTTTTAACAGTCCTGGGCATTGACTAGGCCTATAAACTGCAACTGACGGCAGAGGTTTCCCCCTGAGGTAAAATGGAGTTGCATCTCAAATGTCGTTACTCTCTGGCTACTCATGGGCAAGGCGTAGCACCAGATATGGCAGATATACTCTCTAGCTAGGGTCACAGCTTGTTTTTTTAAAACTGTGTAGGCTACCTAATATTTTCTCATTTTGAAGACAGTTGCAGCAGCCATGCCTAGTAATCTTTTGGCAGTGGCTATTTGACCGGCGCCGGTCTTTGAATCTGAAACACTATTTGACCGATCATGACATCACTATACAGGCACCTTTTTCTCTTACAAAGCAAAAGACGAAAAGTGCGTATATAAGTTCTAAATTCGACAATTTTATTCAACTTGATCCGTGGCGCGTGCGATACTTCGCCGACTCCTATTCTAGAGGGAATGAGTTTGATACTACCCGGAAGCATTCTTTTTTTTTAAACTAAATTTTGACCCAAAGTGCATTTTGTAGTCAATTTTTAATTTGAGTTGCATTACATTTACATACCATTACCATTTTTTTAAAAGAAGCATTGTATATAACTAACTTGTTGAGAGCAAAAGTGTAGCCTAATGCTTTGTTCGGCACACACGGTCACATCAATCAATCATTTTATTTTTGTCATTAACGTGTCCATGACGAAAAAGATACTAACTACAAAAATCGATATAGACCTACCAGCACGTTAATGAACGGGAAAAGGTGGCAAAACCTTGAAAGGTTTAAAACGTGCCTGAATGAAAAATTATGTAGTAGGCTATATATCAGTAGTTAGCACGGCCACAAACGGAAAATTACCCAGAGAAATTCTCAAATTCCAGCAAATTAAAAAAACTCTAACTTTATTACATTTGAAAAGACATACCGTAAGAAATTGGGCTGTAGGCAACTGAAATTAAAAATTGACTACAAAAATGCACTTCGGGTCAAAATTTAGTTAAAGAAAAAAGAACGCTTCCGGGTAGTATCAAACTCATTCCCTCTAGAATAGAAGCCGGCGAAGTATCGCACGCACCACGTATCGAGTTGAATAAACTTGTCGAATTTAGAACTTATATACACGCTTCTCGTCTTTTGCTTTGAAAGAGAAAAAGGTGCCTGTATAGTGATGTCATGACCGGTCAAATAGTGTTTCAGATTCAAAGACCGGCGCCGGTCAAATAGCCACTGCCTAATCTTTTTATAGTACGATTCCAACACTGGATCTTCCAATCCAGAGTCCGAATGCTAGAAGCTACTACAACAGAGCTCGACTACTTCAACATTGTGTTTTCAGTAGGCTACAATACTGGTATACCGGGAAGATGTGTTAGGTAGTTCTTCACATTGACTCAGGGGTGCAGTGGTTAGAAAATTGTAGGGAGGGGGCAGAGCCTCACTGCATTGACTGACAGACCGACATGCCTGATCTTAGTCATTGTTGTTCAGTGCATATTGCTTAACTATGTAATTTCGTAGCAGTTTAATGCAGTTAACTTACTAAAAGCATCGAAATAAATTAATTTCAATGGTACGCTATTGTTCTCATTTGTCCATGGTAAACATAAAAAAAATCAGCAAAGATACCATTTGTAGAATTAAACTTGTAACCTGTTCAGTGATACAGGTTTAACGATGCTACTTTTGCTATTGACACGCTTCCTCTGTCTATCTGAAACTTATGACTGCAACAAAACCAGCTGTAACTAAGTTAATGCACTATTCCTGCAACCATGCTTGATTTGATGCTTGCATCTTTGCACATGCTCAGTTGTCAGACTCAGTGTTGCCAGATGCTTAGCACCAAAAAGTAAATAAAATTTCACCAGATTGCATACAACTTCACCAGATATGTAAAACACCCTAAATAAAACAGTTTCGCCTAAAAATACAAATACTTTTTAAGACATAAGACACTGCCGTCACGCATGCGCAAACCTCTTGCAAAACGTTTTCTATACGAGCGGGGATTTTTTGCTTAAAAGTTTAAAAAAACTTTCTTGAAATAAATAGATTGGGGGAAAATTTCACTAGATTTCACCAAAAAGTTTTCTGGTCCCAAAGTCAAAAAATTTGGCATCAAAGGCCTCTAAAATTGAATTTCACCAGAATTTTTTTAAATTTGTTATCCTATTTCCCCATCTGGCAACGCTAATCAGACTCTGCAAATTCTGAGCGGGAAGGCGGGAAATTGAGCGCGGACCAGGATAACATTCGCCAGCCCATTGGCTGACGACTGATAAGTGATAATAATTCTCAGGTTTTAGTCAGAGAGTCGAACCGTTTGACTATAAAACTCGGGTTCGGGTTCGGTTCGACTCTCTAGTACTTTCAGTGCATTTTTAAGGAACCAATATTACAAACAATTAAAACATTTTTGTTGGAAGCCCGTGAGTTCGGATCTCTAGCAAACTTTCCTTCCAGTCATGATTGTTTCAATTAACCCACGAACTCTATATTGCTGGCCAAGGTAGCCTATATCAGATATCAAAACAGAAAGGCATGATATAACGTAGCATCCCACTGTTTCGAGAATGTGCTGGTGTGACCGTAAATATGTTGACCGGAAAAAAGGTTGACGTTTCGTAGAAGTGCTAAATATATTGCTGCACAGGAGTATAGTAGCCTAATCGGACTAAAATAACGGTGTTAATAAAATGTTACTGCCCATGTAGCCTACCGTACCTATAGTACAATTACTGCCAATGCAAGTTAAAAAAAAACTATAAAAAGTCAGTAAAATTTTACTATTTTTGTCAGTAAAATTGCAAAACACTTTCACAGACCAGTAAATTCACTTCCAAAAAAGAAGTGAAATCATCTACTACGAAAAGAAGTAAAATTTAAAACTGCTCAATCAGTGATTCTACTATATTTGGAGTAAAAAAACGTCTTTGTCTAGTAAATATACCACAAAATGGCCAGTAATTTCAAGTACTGTAACAAGATAGTAATATTCTACTGCTCTTTTGACAGTAAAATTACGAAAATTTTTAACAGTGCAGACTATTGAGTGAAAACGTAAAGACCAGATGAGCAACCTCTCAAGCAATCATCAATCAAGCAAGCAATCAGACCATTGTTTGACAAAGTTTTCTTAGTTGGCTCATTTCATTACAAGCCTACTGATTTATTAGCTTGGTTTGTTGCTGCAGACCATGACTTAACAAGAAAAAGACAGCGCCTTTTTATCTCCACATTTAATCAGCAGCTTTACAGTAGATTCGATTTCTTTTCTTTTTTAGATAAGAGCCATTCTAAAGATGATTTCAGTTCTGTGACAGGGCAACAGTAATCAAACAAATATAGAACAGCAGCTTTTGGCAGAATAATTTTCAACTTAAATTTATAAAAGACATATAGGCCTAGTGGTCGCCTAGCTAGTCGGCCTATGCTTGATGCGGACATGATTAATACAAACTAAACTGAATTACAGCACAATGCAGACGAAGTTTTATAAAGCAAGGTCTGATGGGGCTTGATGGTGTTTCTTTTGATGACATGTATCAGTATTGAATGATTTTTGTAAAGCGCCTGTTTTCATAATGTGATTACTTTGTTATTGTAAAAGAATAATGGTGAGCAATTAATTTCAAATCCCACCACCTTTCGATTCACAAGCAAAGCGGTCATCCTATTTTACTAAAAACGGTTTACGGGTGATTTCAAAAGGTTCACTTAAAGTAATTTTACAAATCACTTCTTGAAACTTTTTTTTTTTTCTCCAAAATAAAGCGGTTTAACATACGAGTTATATGTCGCTGATAACCTTGTTAGAGCAAAAGTCCAATAAATTTTGGCAACAGCACCCTGTAGCTGAATTAGATGCTGAAGAAGCCGCGTTTACGGTAGCGAAAGCTGTTAACGAATAACGAATTATGCAAGTTTCTAAACTTAGCTGATACTGTTTACTTGATATGTTAGTCAAGATGGCAAATGTCGATGCCAAGTGAAGAGATTAAAATTAATGAAAAGGCTTTTCTTCGCGCACGTTTTTTCTCTCGCCTCATTTTTCGATTTTGTTTGAAGTTGATACTCTTGAAAACGCCTCCAAAGACACTGGCTGTGATTTGCACACAGCTTTCGGCAAGCCAGAGTTTTTCAATGTTTTGCAATCAGCTAGCTTTTTGTATGAACTTACGTCATACATGAGACCAACATGTTGTAAAGCGACGAAGCGTAGCACGCAACGTAGCCGAATAAAATCAATGCGAAATTATCATGTAATATTTTATCCTATTAAACACTGTAGTGCAGTGAAAAACTTACTTTGCTACGAAAAAAAAGTCAATCAAAAGACAGTTTTTCTTAGAAGCACTATGAAAAGTTGCGATGAAAGATTAACAACATGCCTCGTTTGTATGCGCAGCTAGACTAACCCAGCTTGCAGAACTCACCCTTTTTCCATCATGATCGAGAGTTTGAATCAATGTTGAAAAAGGCTAGTTTTGTTAGCTGGGAAAATACACTTGAGTTTCTCAGTTTTATGCTTTCGAATCGTTTAATTCTATCGTTTTGAGTTAATATTTTTCTGTACAGAATCAATTTGTCCAAAGACATACTAAGGAACGTCGTAATTTTGTAATTTTTTTTCAAATTTAATGAAGTGTTGCATCTTTGGGATGACATTACCACATCGCATTTGAGAAGACATTGGAGAATTTTGAATAACAAAACGTGAAAAGCTTGTAAGGTGCTGCTCAGATAGAAATTGGTCACTTTTTGCAGCATTTTCCAGCCTTTTTTAACAATGGAAGTGTTTGAAACGGCATTTGCTTATGTCTTGGATGCAAAGGTTGAAATACTTCTTGTGCTTCTTACCCTTTACATACTTAAAAAAGGACTAAACGCGTTATATAACCGACCAAACATTCCCGGGCCTTTTCCATGGCCGCTTATTGGAAATGCTGCTTCTTTGGGGAGCCAGCCACAATATTCAATGCAAGCAATGGCTCGAAAGTGAGTAAAGTTATGCTAAAAAATCTTGCAACTATACTGTACACTTGTTTATACGTGTGAAATACTTTTCTGGATTTGGATACACCAGGCTTTGAATGTTTTAATGCTAAAAAGTTGTTAGATTATTTGTGGTTGTCGAATGTAAAGTGTGCACAACTAAAATCTTGGTTTGCTTTGGTAGTAGATTTACTCTACTGTAGGCTACAATGTACAATAACCGATTTTTCAGATGTTTTTGGTCTTTGAAAAAGCATTGTCATTTTCAACATATTGTTAATCGTGTTATTACTTTCAGATATGGACCTGTATATCTTATGAAGCTAGGAAGTGCTGACGTCTTAGTGCTTAATGACTATGAGACTATAAAAGAAGCACTTGGTCGACAACGCAACATATTTATTGGTCGACCGCAGTTTGATTCTTTCTCAAAGATTTCGCAAGGCAAGGGAATTGTCTTCAACAGCCCATTAACCCAGGGTGAAGATTGGCATAAGAGAAAAACGGCTGTAGTGAAGAATCTGCATCAATTCATCATGTCAAAGGATACGAGAGCTCAATTGGCTGATCACATAAGAAAAGAAGGTATCCACCTTGTTCATTCTCTGAATGAGTTGTGTGAAAAGAGTCCTGGAGGAGTAGTGGAACCTGAACCTACTATCAACATCTCTGTTGCTAATATAGTCTGCGCTTTGATGTTTGGACATCGCTACGATTATAATAACGAGGTAAGGGCATTTTCAAACAACGATACGCTTTGTTTATTGTGAATATTTTTGGTTAGCGCTGTCCAGACAGCACATCAGTTATTTTTTTACATTGATTCAACGTCTGCAGACGTTGAATCAATATAAAAAACGAAAATTTAGCCTGAACTGAAGTTTCACACGCGAGATCAATGTTCAACATCTGCGGATTAGACACTTGGCGGATGAGTGTCCGATAAGGAACAAAAAAGCTTCCGTTACCACTTTTGTTATGTTTGGGAACACAGGGGTCAACAATAAGTTAAGGATTAGACTGCGACAAGGACCATGCACATAAAGATAAATTTAAAATGCAATAAAAACAAAAACGTTTGGTTTTTGACAATAAAACATGTTGTCTTAATTTCAGTTTGTTTAGTCACAACAAAATTTATTTCGAACAACCTACTGAAGGCCTACATACATTTCACTCTGTAAAAGCACATTTGTGTTGGAGAAGGCAGAAAATAAAGCAAGCCTCTTAGCATTCAGTATTTCAAATAAAATAAAACGTTTGAGTTGATAGGCATTGCTATCAAAAAGTCCCACCATCGTGGGCACCTTGGCTTGGCCTGTCATGCTTGAAAACTGTAAAGAAAATTTAGATTCTTTTAAGTTGCTTTAATGTCTGACGACGTTACTTTAATCAAGCTGAATTTCGCTTGGTAGTTTTTTTGCAGAAACAAATTTTCTTGTACACGTAGCCTACTTGAAAATGATTTTCCCAACCTCGTGCTACCATTACTCAAAATCTTGTAGCATCTTTTAAGTGACGTAGTTTTCACTGCAAAAAGAATGCACATTTTTGCTAATGACGTTGCGTACTTAGCAGGCTAAACCTAAGAATTCTTTCAAAAATTCTGCAACTCAAGCCTACTTTAGATGTAAGAAAAAAATGTCGTTGACGGACAGATATCCAGACGTGTTCCTCATTCTTATGCTGAAAATTACCAGTTATTTATCTCTTGATGTAAGAGATTTAAAGAACAAACCCAGACAGTGAAATCTGTCATTTTTACATTGATTCAACGTCTGTAGTAGTGTTTTTGTTTGTTTTTTGTTTTATTATCTTTATCCTGCATTGCGGGAAAGCGGACTTGAGCGCTATGCATCGGTGTACGCCTTCCGACGTACACCTGACCCACGCTGCAGCCGACGGCAATGTCTGTTTCCGGTTGTCTACTCTACTTATGACTTAAATTTGGTATTACCCACTCGAAAATCGATCACTGGGTAGAGGCAATTATCGTAAAGTTTCTTGCCCAGAGAAACAACAGCAAGTGCGGGTGGCTGGAGTCGAACATGCAGGCTCTCGACTGCGAGCCCAACTGCGACTGCGAGTAGTTGTCAATAAACACTACGACAGAGAGGTTTGAGTTTGGACATATCAAGGCAGCTGTTTTAATGTGCAACACACAAGCTAAATTTTAATTTGACGGTAACATATTAATCGGAACTATATTAGCTTTCAGTTATATGAACAATATATGACAGGTATACAACAAAAATTGAAAACATTAAACTTTAAAATGACGAAGCAATCGCATTTTGACAACATATACCGTTGCAAAATCGAAAATTTAAATGCACTTCTTGTGGTATGTTATTGGTTCATTGCAGCATTGGCATTCTATTTGCAAGCGCCCGGCTAAAGAAGTGACAGCATGAAAAGTATTGCAGTAATTTTTGGTTGAATGGATCGTTTTTGCTTTTTTCTCTTGTTCTCTCTTTCGTCGCGTGTCAAGCCACTGGCTGTGATTATGTTGTCAAGTCATCGGGGTCACACTGAACTGGCTTGAGTTCAACAGCCTCTGAATTCCTCAGCAATATTGAGCCTAAAGCCCTAAACCAACAGTTCACTGCTGATGCTTATTTTAATACTTGCGGCTAAGTCTAAACAGTAATATTTCTTTAACAATATCATTATCGTAGAGTATTTTTAACTCTTGGATTGAACTGCGGTTAGTTTTTGCTATGTGAAGTAAGTTAAGTCTAATACACTACTTCGACAAAAACCAAGTGCAAAACTCATAGGTTATTGCTGCAATTAAAATTCTATACGTTATCACTGTTGAAGTATACATTTAAACGAATGAGATTGAAGTACAAGAATTCATTCAAATGGAAACAAACTTTTGATAAGTAGATTTATCTTTCTAAGAAATTTAGAGATAACTCATAACGCATTGTGGTAGTGCTGATTGTCTTTCATCAGTGTTTTAAAGGCGGTTCGTTTTGTTTTGATAGATATTGAACTAACTTCAAAGAAGTCTAACAAAAATTAAAATGAATAGATAGATGATGTTGAAATGTTCTGTGTGCTATAGTGACGAGTGTGCTCTTTTGCCAGAGCACAGCACAGCTTGTGAAATTACCTGAGATAGAGTTTTACAGGAACAATGGTCATCTTTGACTTATCAAGACAAAGAACATCAGCAAGAAAGGGTTTGAATTTAAATGAGATTCTCATCATAAATACTGTGGCTTCACAAAAGTCTTTTTGCGTAGACTACAAGAGAGCAATTTAATGACACAAAAGCAAAAGTCGCCGTTTTGCCTCAATCCAAGCTGTTTAATAATTAATAGCCGAAATGTAACGTGAACTCTTGGATGTCATAAATTTACTACGCATTTATTGCACGATTTTAGACGGGAAAAGCACTATCCCTCAATAAACTTTTCATTCTCACGCAATGATTGAATAAATTCCGCCATTTTACATAATTGCAACTGCGACCACAATTAATTAAAATAAAATGGCGCAGTAACAGGAAATAGACACACTTGACGAAAAACTTTACAATCAAACTGCAGAATGATTTTTAAACAATTGACCCTACCACTTTACTTGGTATGCCGAACGCTTTTAGCGTTCGATAATTCCATGTTGTTTAATTCTGTTGTATCAATTTTTTTTTTGTGGTAAATAAATGTTTTTCCACTTCACTCTAAAGGTTTTGGATCATATTGTTTGGAAAAAAGTGAAATAGTTGTTTTAACATTTTTCAAATTTTATTGAAAGCTGATGAATGGATGTTTGAATGAATTGAGTGTCACAGCATGTCTTTACAGTGATTCAACGTTTGTGATTGTAACTACGCATATAATTAATGCATTAATGAAGAGTGATTTTCTGACCGGGTTGAAATTGTGATCAAAATTAACTCTAACCCTTGATCCCTCCATGAGCAGCAGGCTACAGCACAAAACGTTGCATGTTGTGCTGCTAACGTCTGGACTAGCGGTTGTGCCAAAGTTTAGTTACTTTGTTATTTCGAAAGAAAAAAAAAAAATTTCTCTGAGAGCGCAACCGCCGTACTATAGAATTATATTTTTCATTAATTCCAACAAAATTGCAGTTTATTTTACGATTGGTGTTTCGAAAACTGTCGAAAAGTTGCCATTATAATATTTCATATTTAGTCGCTATTAGAAACGTCTGGTACAGACGCACATATTATGTAAACTTATCAGAAAAGCCACAATATGTCGTTTAACTGGTGCTAACCTTCGTTGGTTTGCTTAACTGTTGAATAGAAATAAAAAAATTATTTGCATCATGTATGCAATTTTGCAATATCAAACTTTTGCAAAATTAAGTAAGGGTGTCCCTTTCTGTTTCGTGGGAGTCTATGGTCCCAAGTGGGTTTTTAGTTTTCCGTTTTTTATTTCAAGTGGATCTGTTTGTCACTTTCTGTTTCTTTTTATTCTGTCGCTGTTTCGTAGTAGGTCTAAAATTGTAGTTTTCAACTTTTACAATCTTTCGCCAATCCCAAGAAATGTGCTCCTTTCCTGCCTGGTAACGTTGAAGCGATATCAAAAGAGCGTATTTACTGAGAAACAAATTCGGTTTTATATTCGAAAAATATCCCAGCTAACAAATCACATTTTTTTCACAAAAATTCAACGTCTGTAAACGTTGAATCAACATAAAAAGTACTGTCCTGCAACTGGGATCATGCCTGAAACTCAACGTTTGCAGAAACTTCAAATGCGTAGCCTCTAGTAGGTTCTACATTCGACTTTATTAAAGCATTACATTTACCATCCCATCTCTATAATGACACATTTTTACCGCTCCGTAGGAAGTTTCAGATGTGCATTCTGTGTGATATATCTTGCAACGTCACCGTAAGTCAAAGTGTCTTGGGTTGAGAAAGAATTTTTGTACTAAAACTAAAGCAAGTAAAACTCAAAAGCAGATGATGACACCGAACAAGGAGTCAAATGTTGTTTGCTGGTTAGCATATTATGCTTGTTGTGTCTTGCAAATAGTAAATGTCATCTACAATGGAGTACAGAATTTATACAAAAAGAATACGTAAAAAGTTTATAACATCTTTGCAAGCCAAAGGTGTATCTTTTTTGATTGGTGAAAATACATCTAAGCTACGTTTCGACTTACATGTTTAAGCAAGATCTTTAATAGCCATAAAAGTTAGAATTGTGTTAATATGAAATAGATTTTTTTTTCCAATTCGTAATCTAGCGTCGAAATGAAAAAACGGAAAACCTTTGCTGATTAGACCGACCAAAGTTCACAACAAAACTAACAAATCGTATGTATTTCGCGTGAGTGTACTTTGCGAGATGACTGAAATAGTTCATGCTTGGAGAAAGATATTGATCTAAGGCTAATCACAATAAATTGAAAAGTAAAGATTAAATAAATCCAACAATGGTTTGTCGTCATAAAGTTATGTTCTACGTAGGGTGCGGCAAAGGCGTGTTTTACCTCCCCTAAAGCAAAATTAAATCGCATGTCCTCTGAACAATATTTCAGCTAGAAAAATTCGTCCTTTTTACATTCATTCAACGTCTACTAAATGTTAAATCAACCTAATTTTACCAACCGGAAAGTATTCACAGCTTTGCTTTGACAGCGATCAGCAGTTGTTTCAGAATGTTGCAAAATATTTTAGTCTTATCGATGATTTTGACAATAAACCTTCACATCACCGTCTTACGATGTCACACTAATCAAACATCTTACTGGAAATCTTGACTAATAGTCAAATGATAAACCAGTGACCATTAAAGACAGAATGTAGAGTAGAAAATGAACTAAGAAACAAGCTGTGAATGTGATTAAGAGTTAAAAAATGTCAAGCAAATGACAATCGCGTGCAAACCATGCTTTGTAAGGAGAATCAAGTGGACTTTCTCACGCATGATCTTGGTATACACCGCTTTGTGCTTAAACAATATTACGTAATAAACCGCAATTGAGCCGTGGCTGGGTAGTGGTAATTATCATTAACGCTTGATCTGAGTTTTCTGAGATAAAGTGAACTTGTTGTCTTCGGATGAAGGTGTTGAGAAAGTGATGCAAAAATGAACATGAATACATTTACTTTGTTTCTATCAGTATTTATTCGTTTGTGTCATTATTTCGGTAGATTTTTATCTATTCATAAATCTTTGTTATTTGGCAAGAACTATTTTGTCAAATGTATAATATTTCATCATATCTCGTAACTCGATACTACCTTAGCGCACAAAGAGCGTGTAGTAACTTAGACTAAGAGTATAATTTATCTAGAGATTAGTTTACATGTTGTTTGTCACTTCTTCTGGTCATTGTACCCCTTCAACTTTCACACAAAATCGATAGAATTTGTAAAGTTGATATAAACAAATACTATACACAACCTAGTTGATCGAATTTGTTCTATTAAATTGGGTGACGCGTACAATTAAAACACTGACCTACATATTATTAGCAATTAATAAGATTTTTTCGTGATGAAATGATAGTCATTGACATATTTTTACACCATCCAGCTTCATGTTATGGCCAAAAGGCGTGTTCTGTATGTTGCGTGTGAAGGCTAGCGCAAGTTGTAATGTTTTGCCCAGCAACGACACGTTACAGACTGGAGTTTGATTGTTTGCTAGATCTTCGCACGCTTATGTCGGCCAATTAGCACGCAACCTCGTTTATAGTAAATCTGGTGGAAAATGTCTCAGACTCTCATGCCAGTCGCAGATAAGATCTCTTTTTCAGATACTTGTCAATAAAACCTTTAAACGTTGATAAGTGGCATCATTTAAAAAAAGATATGTCAATTATTAGTTTGGTGCTTGTGAGATTGGCAAATAAAAACTTGTTTAGTATTCACGTTACATTTGAAAACATGGGATAAACTCCATGCAATCGCTGAATTTGCTTCTGGTCAATTTTTTAAATACTCGCTCGCCATTTCCAGATACAACCAATGGTGATTGGGACCAGTCATTGCGTGTGAGCATCGCCTTCTTCGGGAGAAAAAGCAAATTGCGTGCGACAGATCGCGTGCTAAATTTGTCCGCAACAAATAAATTTGTTGTTTTTATTTATTAATCGATTTTGTTTATCGTGTGATTTTTTCAGTCTTGATCAGGAGATGACTGGCTAGCCAAAGTGATTATTTACATTGGTTTAACATTTAAAGAAGCGATTTAAAATAAATGTCTGAACCATCTTAATATGTGTCTCCATGCCAACATTGGGAAGATAGATATTTGTACGACAACCAAAAACCCTTCTTGTTTTCGACACGGAATTTTTTCCCTGACCATTTTCATAAAATTATCTAGAAAGGAAGCTTTATTACCTTAGGGCTGAGCTCCAACGCTCTGTCGGATTCCGGTTGGTTAATATTTTAAGGACTATTGCTATTTGCGTTAAGTGGTGGAGTTTTGGTCCTACGAAATATTTAAAAATATTGCATAGAGTTTAGCTCCATACTATGCGGAAATCAGTTATAACTTGCAGATGAAACTGTAGCGGCACGTTGCTTGTAAGCATGCCGCTCATTATGCAGTCGTCGATGGGACGACAACACTTCTGTGCAAGACGATGGCGAGAAGTGATCAGAACAGGATGGTCTGCCCTGTTGATTCGTTTATTGATTCATTCCAACATAATAAGCTTGACGTTGAACGACAGAATCCAGGCAACAAGAGCACCAAATGAAAAACACCGGAACGGCTGACATTCCCACCACCAGAAATTAGCACAACTGCACAACACTCTGTCGTCCTACATTACTGAGTTGAATTCAAAAATTAAGATTTCTTTTTGAATACTGAAGAACTTGGGTGTTCATTGGGATAATTATCGTTTCTAGCATTAGTTGCAACGTTCATCTGCTGAAACGAGTTCTTCCTGAGTGAGTGAGAAATGAGAAAAACAGAGTCAGAAATCACGGTTGTAGTTACTTAAAAAGGATCCTAGTTTTAATTGGAAACACGCCACTGTAAACATTGCAATCGTTGTACACAACCACGCAATGTAACATAACGAAAAATCTACGTGTGAATGACGCACTAGCCAGAATGCGATTAGGCATTCTTACAAGTTCAGTGCTTAGTGCTTACAACCTCCTAAATTCAATTCCCTTGATTTCTAAGCGAGGCGCGGAATTGCGTTAAAAGCTTTCCGATTGTTGAAGTGTTGTTGCAGGGAAATTACTTCATTCTCTAGGTACTGAATGTCAAAATCCAATTGTATTATTTTCACTCAATACCTTTACAGAATTTATTTAGTTTTAGGTATGTGTTTGAAGTATTCATCGGATAATTTTGAACACCCCGGCACAATAATGAACAGCAGGCTACATTAAACAGAATGATACTTTGTTCTAGGCTTACTGATACATATTTGCTTGGCTTAAATTTTAGCCCTATAAGTGTATATGGGCTTTCTTATCATTGCAATCGAACCGGAACAGTGCAATCCCATGAAAGCACTGAGAGGAATCTTGCAGCTTTACAGTTTTTATGTCTATACACTATACAGTCAGGGCCCGATTAACCATGAGGCATACGAGGCACAGGCCTCAGAACCCCTGGTTTTGGGGGCCCCCAATTTTTTTACATTAGTACCGTAGGCGTAAGTAGTAAAAGTTGTTGTGCCAGTGTGTGCACAGCAGTTATTTTTGAGAAACGATTTCAAATTGTGTAACGATTGCTAATAGAATAACGATTCCGAATCGTCACGCTTTGGCGAAGTTTACTGGCTATGCTAGGCAAAAGTTGAGCACTGCTGCTCTGCATCGAAAGCGATTGCCAATAGGGGCCCCTACACTTAGCTGTGCCTCGGGCCCCCGTGAGCCTTAATCAGGCCCTGTATACAGTATACATTTTAAAACTTAGCGTTGTAAGTACTTTTTGTGCTTGCATTGTAAAGTGTTGTCTTTTTCTTTGACTTATGATTGTCAGAGATAATCTACATTAAGCTGTAGTAAGCTATGAAGAAACAATGGAGGAATCATACTGACTCAGTATATATGTATTTTCCTGGTTGCTACTTTCAGAAACCACTTACTAAAAAAATGTTTAAAATCTTCATAGCGCAGTATAATCATTTTTTTAAATATAAATAAATATAAAGTTTTTTTTTCACAATAAAGTTTCTTTTTTATTCCCAGCTTCTGAAAATGTGCGTCTTTTATGTGTAACTCAACAATCAAAATTATAAAGTTTTGTTGATAGTCATTTTAAATGGTAAATACTGTAGATGTTTTAGATAGAAAACTCCTTTCTTTTCTATTATTCATTTCTTCTAAAGACTGTTCGTTAAAACTGTGTTTACGTAATAAAAATTTGACAAGTTGTTAATATTAATTCGCTTCCACACAGATTAAGCTTCCAAAAATACTTTCTCAGTCTGAGTATAAAGATACTCTCAACCGATCATTTTTTCGCAGTGTTTTGTTTACAAAGATAACGTTTTCCTTGCTCATTTCCTATTGCTTAAGTGTCCAATGTATGGTACCCAATAGTTTCCGTTTTTGAAGGGCTTCTGTGATAATTAATCGTTTGAATCCTATAAATTTGAGAAATTAAGCAATTACGTGTTTGTGAATTAACAAACTGAGCACGCCACTCAAGCCAATCTTGCTCTGTTTCTATTAGTTTTGAGGTTATTAATAGTTACAACCCAGTTGCAACAAAACATGTCTGTCAATAAAGAATTTTGAGAACTCTTTCAAGTTGCAAAGAAATGCAGACAGTTGTGGCTTGTGCAATGTATAATGCTACTTAAGTTTTGATTGGTCTGAAATAGACTTCAGCCAATATGGGCGAGGCTTCTTATAAAATGTTATTGTTGATGGGAATTATTTTCCTGTCGTGCTATAAAATCTTACAATAGAGCTGCGTGAAAGCAATTTAGTTTGAACATGTGTTTATGTTTGGTAGTTGATATTAAGTATATATTTGATATTTTGTCATATCATGTTGTTATTATATAGTATAAATTATAAATGACAAACAAAACAAAGGCAAAGTGGCCCAGACTTAAACATTTTGTCTTGGCAGTTACAAGCATTATGAATGCTGAAGAAAAATATAGCCTACCATGGCCACCTAAAGATATGGCCTGATTTGTCACATTTTGCAGAAACTTCCAGGTTTTTCTAACTTTGGGCGAACGTTTAAATAAATTTTTCTAAAAATTAGGTCTTTACGCCTTCTTTTCTCTTTTCCCCAAATGACACAATAGGTTTTAACATTCTCACATGTTGAAAAACAAAGAAAATTTGATTTCGAAGATTTTAGTCAGACTGTTAATTTTCAATAACAGTCTGATTTTGCGTTTTTCAACTTACTTTTTCTCATTTGCTACTGCTTCCCCAAGGCAACAAAAAAGTTTTATGTCATTAGGAAACAGCAAAAAGTAATAATATCTCAAAAAATGTCAGTCAAACACTAGCAGTAGCTGTAATCAAAATCTGCAAAATGTGACAAATCAGGCCGCATCTCCAGGTGGCCATGAGCCTACATGACAAAAATGCGATGGACTTTTGATCCAATTCAACCGAAACAATTCCATTGAAGAAATTTTTCTGTTGCTAGTTGAATTAAGATTAATTATAAACAGACATAACTCAACAATAACACTACATTTAACGTTTTAGTAGTATTTCTTTTAAAGTATTTTTCTTATAGGCTTGAAAAGGGCTGCATGACTAGCCGAAAACGTTCGCTTATTGTTTTTTGTTTTGTTTTTGTAATGTTAAACGGAGTGTTGTTGTTGAGATGTCTGTTTACGAATTTTCATTAGGTCTACAATATTTTCATCGCTCAAAAAGAGGACAACTTTAGTTAGCAATATGAGGAGATTTTTGAGGCGACGTAAATATAGTCCTTTTCCGAAAATTAATTTTTGGAGTGCAGAAAGGTTTGATAGAAAAGTTCGAAAAAACGTACCTAATTTTTTTGTATTCGAAAATCAGGGTTAAAATTAAATTTGATTTTGTTTGTCAAATAAGCCCCTCCCCATAATTTCTCTTTATCGTGTAAGCAGCTATGCGCACATACATTAAAAGGAGACTTTCACCGAAAAAATCTAAAGTGCCGCGTTGTTTGATATTTAAACCATATGCAAATCACACTTGTATTTGCAGCAATTTCGAGACCTCATCAGTTTGAATCGGCAATTTGGTGACGTCGTTGGAGCTGGAAGTCAAGTTGACGTCATGCCGTGGATAAAGGTAAAAGCTTGAATTGTGCACAATTGGTGTTAGGACCAGCTCAATGGTCGAGTGGTTTCGGCTTTGGTGTTGGTAGATGGGATCGATTCCACATTTGGTCAAACTGAAGACTTTAAAAACGTTACCGATTGTGTTGTTTCTTGCACAACGCAGTAAGAACAAGTCGAGTAATAATGTGATGACATATTGACAGGCAATAAGTGATGACAGTAAACCTGATATAAAATTAAAAAATGAGCCCTGACGATAAAAGACCTTAGCTGTTGTAGAGCGACAATAAATAAAACCATAAGATTATTATTATCAATTGAGAAGGAGCGATCTTCGGTGAGACTTTTGCAGAAGACTTGAATAGTTTAATTACAATTGTGCAATTAACAAAGTTTGCATGTGGCATTATTTTAATACCTTACCATTTTAGTTTTATTTTGAATAATATCACCAGCATTTGTGATGTAAATAATATTTTGAGATAGCGGTAACCGGTGGCTATCGCTTTCCAGATCTGAACTCTTTGTTCTTAAAAGATGTGCCTGCTCAATTTTGTTTTGCAGAGTAGGGTTCTTTTCGTCATACTACAAAAAATACAATACTGATTACCTTTGTTCATTCAATTTAGTGCATTTTTAGTGTGTTGCATAGAATAGTTACTGTATTTTTATACTGTACTTGCGATGGTGTCAATCGTACGTTGAAATGTAAGAAATATGCGATTCGTCATACCGACATCATAGTATGGGAATTTATGCTCTACTTTAGTCGCAGACAAAGTTTTATAAATGCCGTCGTGATAACCATCAGTAATTGCACTGTCTTTGTCATGCAGGCTCTTTCCAGCCAGCAAACCAGTTCTTTTTTACATTGATTCAACGGCTGCAAACGTCGAATCAATGTAAAACAGGACTAGTTTGCTGGCTGAGTTGCGCTCTACACGAGAATCAGGTGGTTTCAACAAGAAGAGTTGAAACTTTTGAAGTAGATCTAACGTTATAAAATAAACTTGTTTGGTTTGTTGATCAACAGCATCTATAGAGTTTTTCAATAAAAACTTCAAACTAAGATTGGGGCTTCAGTTAAATCATTTCATTTATTTGCAACTCGGTTTAAAGGTGTTTCAAGTTTTTAAAAAAGTGGTTTATTTAAGTACTTTCATTCACAATCTCACAGAACGTTGACCTTGATATAGGCATGGTGCGATATTATAAAGGGTGAGATTTTGGGAGTGTGATGGAAAACATGGGGCGTGTAGACAGAAAAAACTTGAAACTTAAGATAAGTAAAAGTTGGTTATCTAAAGCTCGACAAGAACTCACAAGGCCATTGATTGTTTTAAAATTCTAGGCTGCATTTTTGAGACACTTACTGCCATATTTTGAAGATGTTTCGATCCACTTGAAAACACACTAGGCCTACTAGTTGTTCTGGTTTGAAGTTGGCTGCAGTTCTGGCAGTCATTGATCTATTTTTAGACTGACATACGTCTACCCTGGTCATGACTGGGGTGAAACGAAGCGCGACAATCGACATTCCACTGTGTTTGAACCCGCTCAGTTCACAAAAGGAATGTAATGAAAAGTTTGCATCGCGTGACAACTTCTCAACAGAGGCGTCATTATCTTCAGCGACAAATCGCCATCAATTTTTGCGTCATTTAGAAGTCACACAAAACTTCTCCATGCTAAAGTCTGCCACTGCATCGAAAATACGTTTATGAGGAATTACTGCGTTTTTTATCTGCAGTTTGAGTTGATCAAAACTGCAAACTGACTGTGACTAAAAACACCTTATAATTAGTGCTGTTGTTACTACTTGTTTGACATTGGCGAATGTTAGTTAAGACTTGTAGCTCAAGTATTTTCAAACGCAAAGCTCTTTCCCCTTTAATGTTCTCATTAGATATGTTAAAGGTAATGTCTTCATCTGACTTGTAATAATTGATTAACTAAAATATCTAATTTCTTGAGTGAAAACCACACTTCGAGTTTTAGCGCTAGTTTTTATCATCGCAATTTAACACGGTGAGAAGTATAAATTGCTTTATTTTACGCCTTGATACTTTGAATAGAATTCCCGCAAGTGGTTATTTTTCTTTCCTTCCAAATCACCGCTTACAGACCCGAATGGACCCACTTTACGATATTTTTGACTCAACTAAATATTTTGCTTTCTTTAATTTGCTTTGTTTGTTTAGAACATTTAACAACATAAAAAAATCCATTCAATTTCAGGTAGCATTAAGTCTTGCAAAAGCGAAAGGTTTGCATTTGAGTCAGCTGATATTTACAGTTTTCAGAACCAGTTTTTAATTCTCTTGGCCTGTTCAATCGTTACTGTGAGGTTGCTCTATTTCACATTTGTACATTATAATTGCTATGACTGTAATTTGTTTAGTCTTGATTCATGCAAGCAAAGTATTTGTACTTGCGATGAACACAACGCTACATGAAAACACACACTATTTTTAAAACACACATTATGATATTTTGGCAACTACTGACAATGTAATATTGTGGTTTTCAAAAATGTCTTTTGGAAAGTAAAGTATCCTCTGTTGTTTTTGAGTCATCATACATTCATATGTTTATTCTTTATGGGTTCGTTACTTCTTAGCTAATTTTTTTTTGCCGAAAGTAGAAACATAATGTACTAAACTCGAAGTTGAACCGGAGGAAAATTTATAAAGTTTTTTCAATTGTGATCCAATGTGTTCCGTTCGAAAACGTTTGAGTCATTATGTTAGATACTTTATTTTGTAGTCTATATAATACATTATGTTAAAGCCGCTAAGATTACAGTACTTTGTTTTTGCTTGTCTTTAACTCATAAGAATAGCAAACCTTAGGAAAAAGCAACCACTGCGTCAGAGTTCATGTTCCGCCAATAACCAAGAATGTAATGGTTGTAGTTTTGTGCATGAACTAAACGGGCGAATACGAACAAAAATCTGGACTCTATCCAGTACGAATTTTATATGACAAAACTTGGCCACTCGTTAAACATGCAATTTGGGTAGTGGGTTACTTTTTTAAATCGTAAGCAAACGAAATTAAACAAAAATACGGCATTTAACATGACAAAAAAAAAAAAATTTCAAACGTTTTCGGCTATAGCCTACCTGCAACTCTTGTCAACTCTTTGAAAAACTGATTTTTGAGCCTTTTGTGTGTATGAAATAGTCATATTTGTGCGTGAACCCAAGGATGGTAGCTCGAACATCTCTAGAGCGACATCTGTCGAGTTTAAAGCTTGGTACAATTGTACGCTAGAGCAATATGTTTGGTCTGCGCAGTGATGCATCATGGCGGTAATCGTCAAACACGCACAAAGCAGAAAAAAGCGTGATAGCAAAATTAAATAATTTTTATGTTTTTGAAGTTACTGATAAAAATAAGACCAACAGCGCATCATATCATATAGATTACGTGAATGCTATCATGCGATGTTGCCAAATACAACCATGGTATTAGATATGAAATACGTATTGTTTTTCATTTACATTGCTTTTTTTAAACGTCAACAGTCTTTTAATATTAGCTACTGGTTTGCGAACATTCTTGAGTAATGGTCTTACAATTTTAGGGTATTTAATACAGAGAGTTACAAGTCATTGTGTTTCTGTTTGTAGATATTTCCATCTTTCCAACGAGCACTGAAGACATTCAACTTTCTTACCGATCGACTGAACAACTGGATGCTGTTGAGGTACACTGAAAATTAATTACGAAGCAAATTGTTTGCATGTGGTATCTGAGGTACATATTTTGACTTTCTCATGCATACAGTAGCCTGCATCTTTTGTCTGCCCAATTGTGGATGAAAACTATTTTAATCAAAAATAAAAGGCCACTTATAGCACTGAAACGAATACATTATAGTTTTCGAAACGTTTGCTGAACATGAGTTTAGTATCTTCATTTTGGGCTTTTTTTGTTTAGGTTCACCAGGCGTTTACACTTATTTTGCTTTCACAGGACAAGAGAACACAGATCAAAATATGTTCATGGAGTTACCAGAGATTTAGTGGATACGTTTATTTCGGAAGGCATTAACCGTCCCAACAGCCCCTTGAAAGACGACATCATAATGGCTTTAACCACTGATGTATTTGGAGCTGCACAAGACACGCTATCAACCACAGTGCAATGGTTGTTCATTTATCTGATGCACTTTCCAGAAATTCAAAAAAAGGTTAGTTGAGGTCTACAATGTGGTATATGTTTGAATAGACTTTAGTTTCTTTGATTCATACTCGGAACCGAATATTTGCGCCCGTTGTGCTTGTGATGTGGACGGATTTATGCGGCGGTTCAATGGAAATCTTGTACATGAAAATAATTTTTTTGTTTTTTTTAATAATAATAAGATACTGGTACCTTAATTTCAAAAAATGAATTTTCTTAAATGCTTTAACTCTGTCACTTGTATGAAATTTTATAACAGATTCATGATGAGCTTGACTTTGTTCTTGGTGATGAAAGCCTGCCGGAAGTCTTCAATAGAAAAATATTTCCCTACACAGAAGCCGTAATGCACGAAGTTTTTCGTCATTCTACGTTTACATCCACAACCATACCTCACACAACTGTACGAGACACAATGCTGGGAGGCTATCACATCCCAAAAAATATCTTAGTCTTCGTCAACCAGTTTGCTGCCAATCATGATCCCCGATATTGGGTCGACCCTGACGAGTTCAGGCCAGAACGATTTTTGGACAAAAATGGCCAAGTTATCCCAAATGCTCATGATAAGTATCTGTTGTTTTCGTTTGGATCTCGAAAGTGTCCTGGAGATGAGTTATCACGATTGCTGCTTTTGCATCTCATGGTTGTTGTCTTCAGCTTATGTGAAGTTGAATCAGACCCGAAGAAGTCTGCCTCATTGGAGGCCGTCTACAATCTGTCGATGCGACCTAAAGAACTAAGGACAAAATTGCACGTGCGCAAACCAAAATTTCTTAACGAGCTTGTGCGCAGCCTTTCTCGAATAAGTCCGCAAATCCCAACAGTTGATCCTTATTCCAGCTCGTTCGACTCAGATATTTTACCCCTTGACGTAAACAGAAATGAAATACACAACCAAACTCCTGCAGAACACCTAGAGTTTTCAGATGGAGATGACGACGACTTGAGAGCAAAGAAGTGGAGTTACAACAGATCTAAGAAAGATTTTCGAAAAATATCCACTTTTCGCAACAACAGAATTCCGAAAACTTAAACTCAATTCTCAAGTCATAATTTGACTTAACTGAGTCAAAGCAAACATCACGATAATAATGCTATTTGCACTCCTTGATCGGAAAGCTGAATGAGTATGCAAAGGAAGTGCGGCTGCGTGGAAGGAGCAGCGCAGTTTAATAAGAAGTGGTTAATGAGGTTCTACCAACGTATTTTTTGTTTCGTTTCTGTGAGAAAAACACAATACTTCCTTGGTCTAGGCGTGCACAAGTCTACATGAAGTAGTTTACTGTATGGATAGCCCATAAATGTTTTTGTTGGTGCTGCTTGTTGGTACGTTTCTACATAAACTGTAAAATATCCGTTTTAACAAGTACCTTTGTTCTTCACGTGCATAATTGTGCAACAACTTGCAGTTTGTTTGTCTGCGATTTTGCGACATCTAACGGACAATTTCAGAAAAGTTAAGTAATCTGTTTCAATATCTTTCTAAATAGCGTTGTAAGCATCGCAAAGTTGTCTTGCTCTAAAAGAATCGTTTATATTGTTTTAGCCTCTATAGACTAAGTTACATTGTATAAATTATGTAAAGCGTATTTTATGAGTTGATAAATTACTTGGCGCAATTTTTTTTCATTAAAGAATTGAATTGAATACTAGGCCTGTAATGATGCTGGTTGGAAGTCTTATTGTGATGGCATACGGAAGAGATTTAGTCAAGGTTTTAACACCAACTGACGCGATTAAGTTACAATTAAAATAAATACGATTATGAAATTGAAAAAGAGACAAAAGTTTGAGATACCATTATTAATAACGTTTGTACTATTTCTGTAGGTACAATAAAACTGCGTTTATCGCCAATCGTGGTGAAAATAAGGTGTTGTATTTTATTCAACGATTTCTCGCAGTTTTTGCCTTCCTTGAGTGTGTGGTTTATCATCAACATATCAATACTTTCAAATTCCACTAAAATTTCAACCTTTTGCATTTGTAGCATTTTGTACAATTGAGTAGGAGCCTATGTCTTTGGAACTGAAATCCAAAAGACCAATGGAGTTTGATTTTCGTGATGTAAACGAAGAAATGAAAAGTCGTCTCATATATATGTTGTTTGAAAACCATTACAGATTGATTTATTGTTGTATGTCCTTGTTTTTGCTTAGTTTGTGTTGAAGTAACAAACTTGAAATCCAAAATATGTTTTCAATAACCACAGCAGAATAATTAGCCCTCGCCTTGTCAACAAAAACTATATTTCCAGTAGCCTGGGTTATTTCCATTCATTGGTAAGTCAGGCAATATAAATATTAAGTCAGATTAGACCTGGGGTATGTAACTCTCAGAAACTGTAAGATTTTTAATGTTTATAAATCTTCCCATTTTGGCATTTAGTTATTGGTGTACTTGTGCCCTTTGTCGATAGGCTCTAGCATTCAACGCCCCCTTTCCTGGCTTAATCTTGTAAGGTCACTGTATGAGCTACTAGCCCACAATTTTATCAAAATTGTTTGCATCAAATCTTATCATGCACAATAAAGCAGTTATGAAATTTATATGTAGTGCTTTATTTTCATTTACGTGAAACTCAGTCGTTTCCAATTCAAGAAGCATAAAGTTGATTCTATGTTTTGTTATGTGGACTACCAGTCAATCATTGCCCGATTTAGTTTCTAAAGAAGTCAGTTGTATCTGATTGAAAAAACGTCAAAGTAAATGCAGATTATCACACTCTACATCGTATAGTAGTTAAGCAACGGATGGCAAGATTCCGTGAGCATAGTCTAGCTTTAGGCCTATACCATAATAACGTAGCCTATATACAATTGCTTTAAAATTAGATGCTGAATACACAGTCTCAGCCAACTTTTAGAGTTGGATGCACTCACAGTGCGTAGATCGTTTAAGCGGCCGACTAAGCTAATCAGAGTAGCAACTCAAGAATCAGTTTGTGCAAAATTTATCGCTGAATGATCAGTAATTGGCGATTCCTATCAGTGGGTTACGGTTGATGCACAAGGAAAAAATAGTCTACAAAATACGTTGCGTAATCGGCTGATTTTCTTTATCTGTGAAGGTTCACTGTTCGTGTTTTCAACGCGGCGAGATTAAACTAACTGTCACATTGACCAAGTTAATTGCCTTTCATCGTATAAATAATAATGTTTTTTTTATAGGAAACCGGCTTATTACGAAAAAGGCTTATTACAAAGAAATTTAAAAATTGGGTATAAGTTCTTCAGATCTACATGGAAGGCTATCAACAAGATGATACGTAAACAAAACAAAATTAATGAATTACCGTCCAAAATCTCTCTTAACAGTCACACTACGACAGACAAACCAGAAGAAATCTGCGAGGAAATGAATAACTATATTGTGAATATTGGTCAAAAATTAGCCAAAGGTAAACAAATATGTACACATTATACAAATACTCTATAAAATGGCTGGTCTAGCCGTGTTTCTGTCCTGCAACCAACAGGTAATAACGAAATAATAACTACAATTGATGAATTCAAGCATAATAAGTTTCCAGGATACGATGATATTCCTTTGATTAATATAAAGATCTCCAAGTTCTTAATAGTTCCTTATCTTACCTGAGTCTTTAATAACTGTATGATTAGTGGAAACTCTCCTGAAGCTTTGAAAATAGTCAAAGTTATATCTATTTGTAAATCAGGCTCCAAGCGAGAACCCCAGAATTACAAACCGATATCGATTTTATCGCCTTTCAACAAAATGTTTGAGACAATTATTCACAAACACCTGGCCAATTTCTGGGAAAAATATAAACTCTTCTCCTCTTTGCAATTTAGATTTTGGAAAAACTACTTCACTAATTTAGCAATTACTTACTTTCATGAGGATATTTATGAACAAACTAAACAACAATCATACTGTGTACTCTGTGTTTATGGATCTCCATAAAGCATTCAATCACGAAATCTGAATTGACAAGTTTACTATGGCGTAAGGGGAAACGTTAAAAACCTTAGCCTATTCATTCATACCTAACCAACAGAAAGCAATAAGTGCATGGTTAAGAAATCAAGTCTTCTCGCTCAAATGCTTTTATTGGAGTTCCTTAGGGCAGTGTACTTGGCCCCTTTTTGTTCTCGGTTTACATAAACGATCTTCCCAATGCAACTAATTTAAAAACTGCACTTTATGCTGGATACAGTTCTTTATTTGGCTTAAAAAACTTCTAGCGACCTCCAACCGATGATAAACAAAGAATTATGCGAACTATACACTTGGTTTGATAACAATCAGTTGACACTTAACTTGAGCAAAACTAATTACATGCTCTAACCATAAAAAGACTAAACTCTCCGGTATGCAAATTAAGTTAAATAGTAGGCTACAATAATTAACGAGGTTGACCATACGCGCTATTTAGGAGTCACAATAGATAACAAACTCAACTGAAATAAGCACATTGATAACACTGGTCAACACAATTTTTTTGGCAGACAAAGTTACAGTGGTTTTGGGGGTTTTGAAGGGCGCTGATTCCGAATATAGCCTTAGTTTTCCAGAATTGGCTCTAGTTTTGAAGATATCGCATAGGGTCATTTTGACCAAAATCCCATATTTGAGCCTTATGCGCTAGATCAGAAAAAACAGTTTAACCATATCAGATATTTCAGAAATGCAATTTAATGGTCAATTGTGAATAATAAAAAGAGTTTTAAGGTTAAATACAGCAACATCACGAATTTTTTAGGGATATTAGATTTGTCATACTTCAAAACTTGATATTACCGATGTCATATCCGACATATAGCCTACACAAAATACATTATCATATAGGCTATACAGTAGTGTAAGTACATAAAACACTACAAATGTTGCATTAAATCAGTCAATCCACCTTGTATCATAAAATTTAGATAAAAGTAACCACATTATCTTTTTCATTGTAAATTGAAAACAATGGTATGAAATACAATAAGATTTAAACTATTAACTAATTTGCGCTGAAAAAAATGTCTCTTGTAAGATTTTCGCTTGTAAAAAACTTTTGGGCAGTTTCTTACAGGTTCCAGCAATAGTCTGCCATCATGTGCTCATTCCATCTGCCCTGATATCTTTCTTCCATTGTCTTGATTTCTTGGTGGAACCTTTCCCCCTGTTCCTCACTGTAATCACCAAGATTGTCAGGAAATCTGTCAAGGTGGCTGAATATGAAGTGAACTTTAATGTTCATGTTAGCTCCAAGTTTTCCAAATGCAGATAACATCTTCCGAACTAATTCTCTGTAATTAGGTGCTTTGTGATTCCCCAAGAAGTTTTGTACTACATCCTTGAAGGAGTTCCATGCAGTGAGTTCGTTGCTGTTCATGTGACTGGTGAAATCCGAATCTTTCATCAACGTTCGAATCTGAGGTCCATCAAAGACACCAGATTTAAGCTTTTCATCGGAGAGTCCTGGAAATTGACTGCAAATGTACTTGAAGCAATTCCCCTCCTTGTTTAATGCTTTGACGAACTGCTTCATTAACCCTAATTTGATGTGCAGAGGAGGAAATACAATTCTATCTCTGGGAACTAAAGGTTCATTGATTACATTGGCTGTCCCAACTTGAAGACTGGTGCGTTTTGGCCAGTTTTTCTTGCGCCAGTGCTGGGTTCTCGTTCTGCTGTCCCACAAACACAGGAAGATAGGATACTTGGTATAGGCTATCCACTTTGTTGACCAATTAGAAAATTGACCATTTTTATGTCAACACAGATAAGCCACTTATGGGTATTGTAGTCAAGCTTTTCAAGGAAGTTTCAAGAAAGTTTGATGGCATCATACTCCTCTTTCATCTTGGTGGAATGTCCAATTGGTAGCCTACAGGAGCAAATTTGTTTCCGTTGTGCAATAGTACAATTTTTAGGCTTGCTTTAGAGCTATCTATAAAGAGTCGCTAATTCTCACAGCGATACGGTGATACCCCCATAAGACTCCCATACCCCCATACACAATAAATCATGAAAAAAGGGAGTACGGAATCTAGGACTTTAAAGTAATTTTTAAATTAGCTTTCATTACTAATTGTTATGTTATATCAAACAATATTGCGCCAATATCAAAAAAATCAAACAAGATTTATGTCCTTCTTGGTGAGATGTTTAGGGGGTAAATACACTAATTTGGGCTAATCTAGGGGTATAGGTATCTTCTAAACTAGAGTCAATCTGGCAAAACCAATGTCATATTTGTAATCAGCGACCTTGAAAACCCCAGAAAACACTCTTAGATGTCCTGCCAAAAAATTTTTTTTTCATTTTGTTGACCAGTGTAATCTTTCGAAAAAGCAATCGTCTTCTTCAGGCGTACTAAGGAAACTTAGACATTTTATTCCCAGAAAAGTTTTCATAAATGTTTATTAGCCTATAGCATTGTGCAGTTGCAATGTATACACTTTCACCTACAATATGGAATTATCAACTAAAAATGCGCATTGCGCACCCATATTATACTTGAATAGGATCCAAGTCATACAAAGTAAGATAATTTTTTTTGCCAGTTGATACTCTTAGCCTATAAACTTTTACGCTGTAGCCAGTGCTGTGTTAAGACCTTTATGGGCCCTGGAGCCAAAACAATTTTGGGCCCCCTTCAGGCAAGAAAAACTATCAATATAGTGTGTATTTTTTCTACATCGATATGGAAAGGTGGTTCACTTCTATAAATGTCCTGACCAGAGCTGAAAACAACACAAATGTAGGCTAGGCTAAGTGATAGCAAACACAGGTTTAACATATCATAGCTACACCTTTGCTGGAAATGAAAACCAAAAGCATTAACAATTTTACTGGCAATGATCATCTCATGAAGTATTGGAATCATTCAATCCAGAACTTGTATCGCACAATAGAAGCTAGCATGAAAATCTGCATGCTCATTGAATTAACTTCAAATTTATTTCTTTTAAATCGGCCAAGAATTGACAAATAGGG
This sequence comes from Aplidium turbinatum, assembly GCF_918807975.1. Lineage (NCBI taxonomy): Eukaryota > Metazoa > Chordata > Ascidiacea > Aplousobranchia > Polyclinidae > Aplidium > Aplidium turbinatum. The sequence continues at coordinate 17,422,832 of NC_137484.1, read as the reverse complement.
AGAATTTTGATTTAGTTAATTACATTTTTCATTTCATTTCATTTTTCAGAAAGCATTTTTTCCCTAAAATTACAAATATTCGAAATTTTACTAACCTATTGTGTTAAAAACGTAGGCATAACAGAGTAAAACGTTTTGGGTGCAACAAAAATTAGCTTTAACAAAAAGAACATTTTAACACTTTCACCAAGTGGTTATTATGTTTTGCCTGATAGGTTTAAACCACTTTATTGTAAGCTCATGCACAAATAAACCTACCTGATTGCCATATACTAAAGGGGCTTAGCAATTAGCTCTACCGATTCCACTTACCAATATTGTACCCTCTGCGCTTGCTAATATTTACTAACACATACAACTGTTCCATTCAAACAAGTAGTTTTACTACAAGTGATGTTGTCGGCAGCAGTGGCCGAGTGGTTAGCGCGTTGCTGGGCTCGCAGTCGAGAGCCTGCATGTTCGACTCCAGCCACCCGCACTTGCTGTTGTTTCTTTGGGCAAGAAACTTTACGATAATTGCCTCTACCCAGTGATCGATTTCGAGTAATGGGTAGTACCAAATTTAAGTCATAAGTAGAGTAGACAACCGGAAACAGACATTGCCGTCGGCTGCAGCGTGGGTCAGGTGTACGTCGGAAGGCGTACACCGATGCATAACGCTCAAGTTCGCTTTCCCGCAATGCAGGATAAAGATAATCAAACAAAACAAAATAAAACAAAACAAAAACAAATGTTGCACCAAACAATTTATGAAAAAAACATTGACCGAACCACATTTCTAACACTGTCGATCGAAAACAATACTAGAGAATACTGAGAGCAAAGAACATGCATGTTAAAACTAACTACTAACATTGTACCTAACCACAAACATTGACTGAAGAGCCAAACCACCATTGACTGAAAAAACATTGACTAGCAACCACACCCCTGACACCACCAATCGAAATAAATGCTAGAAGTAGCTTATAGCCTACTACAGAAAACTGAGAGCAAAGCAGATACATGTTAAAACTAACTAATAACATTGTACCAAATCACAAACATTTACTGAAGAACCGAAAGACCATTGACCGAAAAAACATTGACTGGCAACAACATCCCTAACACCTCCGATCAAAACGAATAATACTGAATAAGCCTACTGGAGAAAACTGAGAGCAAAGAACATGCATGCTAAAACTAACTACTAACATTGTACAGAACCACAAACATTGACTGAAGAGCCGAATGACCATTGGCTGAAAAAACATTGACTAGCAATCACACCCCTAACACCATTGCTTAAAATATATACTACAGAATAGCCTATTATAACCTACATAAAACTGAAGGAAAAGCAGATACATGTTAAAACTAACTACTAACAATGTACCGAACCACAATCATTGACTGAAGAGCAAAAAGACAATTGACCAAAAACCATTGACTAGCAACCACACCCCTAACACCACCGATCAAAATGAATACTAGAGAATAAGTCACTAAAGAAAACTGAGAGCAAAGCACATACATGCTAAAACTAATTACTAACATTGTATGGAACCACAAACATTGACTGAAGAGTCAAAACACCATTGACCGAAACAACATTGATTGACAACCACACCCCTAACACCACCGATTGAAAAAATAGTCTACTAGAGAATAGAGAAAAAAACTGAAACTCAAAAGTCTATTATCTGTGGCCCCCCTGAGATGGTGGGCCCGGGGGCCGGGCCTCCTTTGACCTCCCCCTTGATACGGCACTGGCTGTAACCCACTTGGTGGAGTTGCTATTTTTGTGCAGACTATTTTCCAAGCAGTCATTTTTTCATTTCATAATGCGCTTTTCTTTTCATGACATGAAATAGGGAAGGTATAAGTTATGGCATAAAAAATGGGTTGCGTTGGGAGTCGGATTGGAGTTTGGAGTCAACATTCCCAAAATATTTGAAGCAGGAGTGGATTCGGAGTCACAAAATTTGGAGTCGGAATAAAGGAGGATCCAGAAGACCTGACTCCATACACTTCTGGTAAAAATAATTGTAGCTACAATGTTTTGATCATTGAGAGACTTTATCTTGCAATAAGTTGTTATGTGTTAACCTACTAGTGCAGTGACTTCTTCATCAGTAGCAATGCCTGGTGGCCTCAAATTCGGACAGAAAACGATAATTAGGCCTAATTTCATATAATTTGTCCGACGGCTATTAAATCATTCGGACATTTATTTGTGCCAATGTTTAATTTCTTGTGATATGAGAAAAGTGCTAGACCATAAGGCTAAATAGAAAATTTCATTGTTATATAAGTTACCATAAACAGATGACTGACATCAAATTAATGGGATTGAATAGCATTATTCAAAACAAATACAATACACTAATAAAATAACAACATAATAAAGTTAAACGTTTTTGGCAAAAACTCTTTGTCCTCTTCAGGAAATATCTAACACATCTAAACAAAAAACAAACAAACAAATAACAGTAAATCATGGTAATGATAAGTGACTGAAATAAATAACTGCAATATGCACTGTGCTAAACACAACGTACAACTGAAGAACAGATTGAAAGTTTTAACATTTTGTTGATACATATGAGTGTAATCACAAGACAAGATAGCGAGAGGCAATTAAAGACAATCAACTTGAAGTAAACGTAATCTAATGTAGATTCAGTAGGAAAAATGCTCCTCCAGCGAATAACTGCTTGTTGAGCTTAGGGTTGTGTTGTTTGATTTGAAGTGCCTCGTGAAATTTGGTTTCTAATTCTGCTTGCCAGTTTCGAACTATTTCAAATGAATTTGATGTAAAATTGACGTCACAACAAATACTGCAGTCATATATATGGCCTTTAATCGCACTGTGTTTTTGTCAAATTAAGGTGTTCCTTTGCTCTTGTACTTGTAGCCAAATGTTTAGTTGACACTGGACATACATATGCATGTCAAGTTTGTGTCACACGATAAACAATTATTTTGAAACGTTGAAATTTTGATGCATCTTTTTTTTCTAGATCTGTTACTGTTGGTCTGAAAAAAATTAGAACAAGTGGTCGACTAATCTCTTGCAGCTGTAAATTAAATTTGACATCAATGTAATACAGTTTGGTTAGTTATGCCATAGAAAAATAGACGATAACCTATGCAAAAAAGCCATAAAACACTCAAATACTGAAAAAATGTATTTAGCCTACAATGCTTAATACAAGGTTGACTCTGAAACTTTTCTCCTAGCGTACGCTATTCTTTTCGAACGTTACTTCTCACGAACGGGACTGTAATATGAAAAAGGCTTGTCATTCTTTATAGCGTGAATAACTGAATATTGGATAGTAGTGGGAATTTTACCACCACAAGACTGAGTTTTATTGGGTTTGCTAAAACACAGGCTTTGTTTGTGAGAGTTTTTATCCTCGGACTGAGAAGGACTTTTGGAAGCATAATTGTAGCAGTTTTTCATAGCTGTAGAGGTTGTAAATCACTGACACAGGCCCGGTCACCGAAATTGATCAAAAGTCACTGAGAGTGAACTTGTTGAAATATTGACGTTTGTAAAATATTTCATCCACTAGGTGCCGCTGATTGGATTAATTTCTGAATCTGTTCCTTTTTTTGATTAAGCTATATATAGCTTTACTATTGCTGTTGGAGCGTTGCTAGTGAATTATTTTGTAATCAGCTAAAGCATAGCCTAATAAGCGTATTGTCGAGACGTTAAAGTGAACCACAGGGTTGATGAAAAGTTATACTTAGAAGTATAATCTATGCGCAATCGTAAAACTGCATGCTTGAGAGTGATTGTGAGGCTTTGGCTAGGTTTTGCCTAACTGCTCAATATACTGTATGATAGAAAAATTGCGGAATCTTTTGAAGAGCTTTGATTGTTGACGAACTTGTCTTAAGAGCTTTTTAATTTCAAAAGTTTATCAAAACATTGTGATAAAATTTAATAGGCACAACCTATTTTAAAGTTTTTTAAAAATGAGTTCAAAAAATGCCGATGAAAAATCAAACAAAGACTCAATGAAAACAACAACGAAGAAAATAAAGAACACATCAATCAAAGCAACTCGATTTTCAAAGGTTTCAGGTATGAAATAAGCTCAAATTTGATTGCGTTCCAATGTTCTAGCAACTCATTTCAAACGTTCTTTGATTTAAGCAGCCAATTGTATACCAATGAAATAAAGATAAGCAACTATATAATCATTGCTCATAATATAATGTTATCAGCAGTGGTGTGCAACTTGCAGTTTGCAAACAGACATTCGGTAGCCCTCGCAAAGCTGTGCTTATAAAGCACTAGGCTGAAGCCTAGTGGAGATGTCTTGCACAAAACTCAAACTACTGCATTGGTGATTATTTTCATGCACCATCATAGCACTATTGCAATTGCATAGCCGAGTGGCGAGAGCCCTGGTACGCCAATCGAAAGAGCGACGGTTCGACACCGCTCAAGAGCATGCGCCTGTGTCTTAGGCAGAACGCTTAAGTACATGCCTGAAGGTGGACACGAAGATAGGCTTTTTTGTCTTTCCATCCATTAATCTGAATCTAGCTTGAACAGGGCCGTTGAGAGGGAAATTTGGGCCCAGTACCAATCTGATCCTCGGGTCCCAAATCAAGACACTTCAAATAAAAACGAAGTGCACTAAAAGAACACGCGGTGGTTTCTTCACTCTCCCGTGCCCCTTGAAAAGGTTACGTGCCTTTAAAATTAGTCTGGCCCGGGTCCAAAGTACCTCCCGGACCCCTTGCCAACGCTAGGGAGCTTGAACCATCGGGCGTAAATCTGGATATGACAAAAAAAAATCGACCACACTGTGTCATTACCGGTAAAAAATGTGTGTAAATTAAAAAATGGCAACTTTCTTTTTGACATTCAACACGAATATACAAGTTACCAATGCGCTTTCTGTTTGTGGGCAGCAATAAAGCACAAAGTGAATACTACACAACAAAACAGTGGGTCAGTAGAAATAAAAGTAGATGAAAAAAAAACTTTAGGCTATTGATCAATCGCTAGTTGTCAGAGAGAAAATTGTCAATGCTCTTCTCCATATAAAACTTGGTATTATGTCTGCCCCGTTAGCTCAGTGGCTACGCGCCAGGCTCAAGATCACGCAGCGCTGTTTCGACTCTCGGGGTGTCGGCTTGAGCAACGCGCTTGAGCAACGCTTTTCAGGACTGCTTTTCATTCAGCGGCACTTAGTGAATGAAATAACTCCCCGACAACATTTCAACAATCGGAAAACTTCACTCTGCCAATCTCGGTAACAGGCCCTGCGTCAGGAGCCTCTAGAAGTATGTGAAACTACCAGGAATAACTTATCAAGGCTTTGTCAGTCCGAGGATAAAGATTCAAAACCAACCAACCATTAGCCTTTGTTTAAACTAGATGGAAATCAAAGTACATGACCGTTGAAAAGATAGTTTGGGCCCGTTACCAATGAGAGGCCCATTGAGAGGCCGGGTCCCCAAGCAAGATAACTCTACAAAAACCAAAAAGGACAATAGACTACCTCAAAAAAGAGGGAATCATTAGAAATTCATCAAAAATAGGTAGCTTTTCACCCGAAGAAAGGATTTATCTCTAAGAAAAAACGGCAAACACCAGATTGGATGCAAGCTTATTATATGACAATAGGACAACTCCAAAAAATAACCGGAGTTTCTTTCCACCTCTCGGGTCCCATAGAATGATTACGGCTCTCTAATACCTTACCATCTCAGGCCCGGGTTCAAAGGTGCTTTCTAGAATTCCCGGCCAATATTGCTCGAAATAATTTTTTAAAGCCATTTTTCTTGCGTTTGACAAATTTGTGAGGCAGCTATGGATTTTCATTTAGTGGCATCTGGCAATACTGACGCCTGCTGAACTAGTGTGACCCGAAAGGCGAGTTGAAACGGCGTCACTGTCTGCCGTCATCTGTGATATATGTAGACTTTCTGAAATGCTCTACAAAAGCCGAAAGTGTTAGATATTTTTTCATATTTATTTTTGTGTCTAAATAAAAAATTTAAATCATGTGTTGCTTATTGTTTACTTACATGCTTACTTTATATTTTGTGGTGACAATGTTTAGGCTACATAAGCGATAAATCTAATACAGTAATCTGTTTTTATTGATGAGAAAAACAAGATTCTGTTTGCAAAAATAAGTCACATCTTGCAGATAAATAGGAAAAACAACGGTGTTTCGTAGCGTACTTCTGTTTAGCTTGTTCGTAACCACGCCCAATTGCAGATACGCGTAAACAAGTTAACTCCAGACTGACGATATATTGCACTTCACAGAACTGTAAGCTACATTTCACTCTTTATAAACAAAAACCAGAAATTACAGATTATATGAAAATTTACAAGGGAACAAATTTTAATAATTAAAATCGTTTATTCAAAGAAGAATTGATATAAAACTTCGCCTTCGTTTCAAAGCCAACACAATTTCTTATTGTCGTCAAAGTGTTGCGTTGGCGAAAAGCAGCAATTCGGATTACAATTGAAAAAGCAAAGACATGATGAATTTCAACCTAATCACAATCATCTGTTTGTGTCATTTTCAGTATCAGAAACCCAGAATTTGTCTCCACCATCAGGGGTTCATTAGTTTACTTCCCTTCGATATGTTTCCCGTCAGTCAAGGTTAATTTATCCTACTTTCCATGTTCTAATATCTTTTCTCACCAACCGTAGCTTTTGCTTTTTTTTTATTCCTAATTTTCTTAGCCTGAACTTTGTCGGCAGCTGTGGCCGAGTGTCGGCAGCTGTGGCCGAGTGGTTAGCGCGTTGGGCTCGCAGTCGAGAGCCTGCATGTTCGACTCCAGCCACTCGCACTTGCTGTTGTTTCTCTGGGCAAGAAACTTTACGATAATTGCCTCTACCTAGTGATCGATTTTCGAGTAATGGGTAGTACCAAATTTAAGTCATAAGTAGAGTAGACAACCGGAAACAGACATTGCTGTCGGCTGCAGCGTAGGTCAGGTGTATGTCGGAAGGCGTACACCGATGCATAGCGCTCAAGTCCGCTTTCCCGCAATGCAGGATAAAGATAAACAAACAAACAAACAAACAAACAGTATCAATCTTGAAGAAAGAGGCAACATCCAATGTACCTCTGTTTACGACAACACTGCCCACAAGGAACATGCGGATCCACAAGTAGTGTGACAGTTTTCAATTGAAGTAGCTGTCACAATCAATGTGCGAGGTCTCGCGACGGGCTGCTTTGTATCTTGACCGAGCGTGCTGTTTTAATGGTGGAATTTTTAGGCTATGTGTTATTATCGGTCATTGTCCTGTACTGTAGTAACCTTTGATTACGAATTCTGTATTATGTAACGTATTTCCAGAGTCTTCTGTAAGCATGCAAATCTGGAATGCTCTGTTGTTTTTCACAATTGCCGAGTGACGTTTGTCATGACGTCATAAGGATGTTTACCAGTAGATCTCTGATTGCGAAATCATTATTACGTAACGTATTTTCTAGAATCTTCTACCGTACGTGACATTCTTTAAACTTCTTTAAGCTTCTGCTTGTTTACGCTTAATGCAGCTTGACAAAGCAATGGGTCTTTATGATGTAACAATGCGTAACCTTCTCGAAGTTACTAGACTGAACAACCTTCTATAAATAGTGTTGTAATTTGCGTAATTATTATTATTGAGTTGATGATTATGAGAGTTGAATTATGAGTTAATTATTATGAGAGTTGTGTTACGAGTTGTGGATTGGTAATAGGTGCAGAGATTATTGTGGATTGAAAGTTGAAGTACTTGAATACAAGTTAAATGAGAATTGGTGGTGATATAAATTGTGTTCGAAATTAAAGTTATTTGAGAAGCCGTTCGTTAAAGTCCTTCAAGAATTTTCATTATCATTTTGCTAGTAGATCTATCCGACCATTTAATTGACTGCTTTTCGGTTATATCCCATTAAACTACGTCATTAATCCTTTCCGAGTCTCTTTCCTGGTAAGAAATAGAAAGAAACTGTTACAGCAGCCTATGAGGTTTGATTTTGTGAGGTATCATGCAAGCATAAAAACACAATTTTTCAACGCTGACCACTCCTCAGCACGGGTTGGTGAAGCTCTGTACGTACACAGTGCATGCATTTACTCGGAAGCGTATAAGTACACTTTTGATGGAAAAACTAATAACTTAATAAATTTGTTTACTCTACACCAGATCACACGTTTGTAACCACGATCTTAGCATGGTGAAGTGCATAGCCTAAAGCGTGGAAATATTTAAATTCTTACTGTTTTACTAACAACCTTAACAGTCTGTTTCACCTCAATAGAATCATCAGAAGGAACTTATTCAAATAGAACTAGGTCTGCCTGGTTTTTCGTTTGGCATTGAACACTTTTTGTAGTATTAACAGCACTTATTGTTTAAATTCTTACTAGATACTCTGGTGTTCAAATATTAATCTGCTGGTGCAGTCAAATATACTCTACTGGCTAAAAGACATTAAAACTAAAAGTGTAAAAAACGCTTATAATTGTGTTTTCCCCGCTTTTAAACCCAGTGTTAGTAGTTGAGACAAATTGTGCGCCATTCTTTGTGTCACTTTCACCATCACTAATTAGTCGATCCAGGGGACACTTGGTTTGACCCTCAAAAAAGTGAGAAAAACACAACATTTCTTATTTAGAATTTTTCGACTGATCGAATTGACTGGTCCGCCAGCATGCAGGTAAAACATGTTTTTATTGTAGCAAATTGAAGGTGGTCAGAAAAATTTTGGTCACGTACCTCTTAACAACTGAAATAGAACGCACTTGACACTCATTCAACTACTTTAAGTTAGCAGTAATTATGGCTTTCGAAACAAACTTCACATGCAAAAAGTAATCCTTTATCATGTATCTAAAGTCACTACTCTTGTAAAAAGATGTCAGACCGCAGATGGGGCGAATTTCTACGATAAGTGTGCTTGCTTAATCAAATACCATATTTTATTGTGTAGAGCACAATCCATTTACAGAAAATGCATTTTACAAACCAAAATTACAAATTAAAATAAAGTAAATATTTGTTTCGTTTGAGAAGTTTAATTCGAAAAGAAAATCAAGGCGAAGGAATTATGTAAAAAGAAATAGAATTTTGAAATTCACTGTGGTTTGTTTGAAACATCCCTACGTGAAAACCTAGTTTATATATCGTGACGAAGCAGTTTATATATCGTGACGAAGCACTTTTGCACTATATGACGCTTTCTGCGTTGTAGCATTCTGCTACATTTCAATTTTTGTCAAGCGTATAACGAAACCAAATCGCTACGATTAGGAAATGAAAAAGACAAAAGAATTTTCCGTCGAAATGGAACGAAGTTTTCTGTTAAAAACTTGTCAACATAAAACCAATAACAACTCACTAAAATCAGATTTCCTTGAAAAGCCAAGCTGGTCGCATTGAAATGAAAGCGAGTGGTACCCCAATACACGGTGAAAACTGAAGTGTACTAAAAGTTAGAATAGCATAGCCACTAGTAAAATAGACCGGTTGTTCAAGTAGGTGGGTCGCTCTAGCCTGGTGTTACTTTATACTGGCTCGTTAGTGCATCCGCATCTGAATCGGTAGGCATAGGTTCGATACCACGAACTCCTGCTTGACACTGGGCAATGGAATGGATTCAGATAATAATGTACTTAGTTGCGCCTCTATACGGCTGTATTGACACTGTGTGCTTTGTAAAGCGCTGAGGAGCAACTCATTCTGCGATTGATACAGGGCTATATAAAAACAAGCATTATTTTTGTTATTACACAGCTCAACTAGACTTAGTTAGACACATAAGCAGGCAAAAAAATAAAACCACGAAGAAGTTCAAATGTCACGCTTAATTGGTGTGGTTGACCACAAAACCAAGGAGGATAAAGATTTTAGTAGTGCAGAAAGTAATAAAAGTAGGCTCCCTTTATCCTTTAAATTATGCACGTCGCAAAACAGCAACCCTCTATTCTATAGCCTACTGATTTTGAAATTATTAACAACGAAAGACGGAAAACGAATAAACTTTGATATTACAAAAGACAATAATGATGTCATAACTGAAGTGATGCCAGAAATGCATTTGTGAATACATTGTAACAATGTTTTTAAAAAGACTAACTTCAAAAGTGACGCATTCTTGGAATGTCACTGCTATTTCTTTAACTTGCAGTTAAGTTTTGAAAACAGAAAAGTTTTAAGTGCATGAATTGCGTAATATAAATGATCTGGACCCCCTATCCCTTAATCCCCCTGATACTTTGATACTTCATTATTCACGAAATTTTCAAAGCAGACCTCTGAATTTTATTTTTCAAATAATAATAAAAAAATTGACTGCATCTTTAAAATGAGTTGGGGGTACGTGACCCCTCCGTGCCCGTTAGACCCTACGCTACTGCATACGACGACAACCAACAGCGACAGCACCATAATTGTTTCTTTGAAATTAGTTGTTTCGTGATGGTATGGTGAAGCAATCAATAAATTTATAAAAGCTCCAAGCTTACAATACCTCAGCATCAGACTTAACGAAAGTTGTTTACGAATTTGTAAAGCCGCATGTGATTTTTTGTGAGATTCTTTGTGGCCAGACTAGAAATGTCGCAATCCGATTAACCACACCTCATGTAAATATTCTGATTGTTGTTTTAAGAAGGTTGGCTAGATGAAAGTATTTAGCCAGGGTTGCCATTGGCATGGACCCCAAGATAAGGACAATCAAAAAATTAAATTTTTATTTGAAACGCAACAAACGTTTTTTGAACAAATTTTTGCATTTATACGAGCCATGCCATATTTTTTGCCAGAAACAATCTATTCCATCAACTTCTTGTTAATGGAATTTCGTGCATCTCAAGACAGCTCAGGTTAGGTCTCAAGACACTTGTAGCAGAAATTTTGACTGTTGTTTTACTAAGTCTATTTCTAGAAGTTTTGTAATTCTTGAAAATAAGACAAAATGAGAACAAGTAAAAAATAAAGACATTGCGTAGAAATAAGAACCATAATTTTTTCTGAGACATTCCCCTTTAAAATAAGGACAAATCTTAGAAATAAGAACGATATGGCAACTCTGTTTAAAGCGATTTAAATGAGAGTGTCGTAATTTACGTCAAAATTAAGTTTTAGATTTCTCATAGTTTGAAGCAGACCTACTTCCTTTTTTGTCGAGTTTTAATGATCAAGCTAAATTTTCTTTGTATGTTGACATTTGCTGTAAACCAGTGTTTCCCAAACATTTTTGAGCTATTGCTTGTATATGTGGCGTGCGATTTAAATAAACTATTCAGTTTTTGTCATTAATTCTGTCATAAACAGAATTTTTTTATGTTACTGTTACCTGCACATTATACAAACTACTGAAGTATTCACAAAGTTTAATGATACAATATTTTCTTACCCCACAGGCATCAAGTCATCATCTCTGAAAATCCCATGCAGCGTATGTGGAGATATATCATCTGGCTTCCATTATGGTGTTTATGTATGTGAAGGTTGCAAGGTAAATTTTAAAAATATTACAACATTGTACCAACATCATTGCACAACATTGTACATACATAATTTCTGTTTATACAGCATTGGACTGAATCCAAGCTCACATAACAACAAAGGCATACCAAAAAAAAAACAGCTTGAAAATCCTGAAACCCACATCTGACCAATGCCCAAGGGCGTCCGCACATAGGGGCAAATGGGGTCAGCTGACCCCTCTTGGAAAATTATTTGATGAAAAATGAAAAAGCGAGAACATGCAAAAATAGGCAATTTTCTGAAAGGGGGGGGAGGGGTGAAGGTGATACGAGTGATGACTGGCTGGTCAAGCTCTCCGATTGTGTTCATCACCCTTCTTCGGGAGTATCCCACTTCCTCTATTAATTTACGAAGATACCTACGAGCTACCCGTAATCGCAAAATTCGACAACTTGAGCTCCTGTACTCTCAGAACCACATTACTAGTGCGGGCACTGGCTTTATCTCACATAAATCTGAAGAAGGATAATTCACAATTTCAGATAAAATCATCTCGTATTTCGTGAATTCAATGAAGCTGTTCGTAACATTGAATCATACAGAAAAGAACAATCAGCCACCAGTTTAGTTAATCAGTTCTTGAATAAAAAATGAAGTCGACGTGGCTCTTTGCCGAATTTTTTGATGACTTTTTGGATGAACGAATTTTTGTCCGAGTTTTCGGCTTCTGTGGACACTCATCATACACAGCCCGGATAGCCTGTCGTCAGACATGGTTGATCTGAGCCATGTTTTGACCCGCCTCATTGTACTGAATGACCTTTCTACCGTACAAGTAGTGGCGGGGAGGGTCAGTAATGTTATCATCGCTTGACGTACAGCTGGAAAAAGTTCCATATTTTTCACCAAGTCCACAAATTCCAATTCTTCCTGGTCTTCGGACAGAGGAAATTTTCCTTTTATGGTTATGTCATACCACGACATGGCGTCCTGCTGAAAATATTGTCAAAGTTGTAGAATTGGTGTATGGTTTTGACCAGGGCTTTGTAGTCTGAACGGTCAATTTTCTCCATCTGCGCTGGATGCAGTTGGTATAACATGAATGCCGGCATGTTCGTCTCTGAGAAGCGACTTTTCAGAGACTGGATTAAAGAGTCCATGTAAGGAACGTAAATGGAGCGGCGATAGTATTCCTCACTGGTGCCACTAGAAATGTAAACACTGATAAAAATGATAAGCTTAAATTGTCTGGATGGTGTAATGGTCAAATTTTCAAAAAAATTTTGCATCCGGCCGAAAGGGCAGAGTGAACCCACCTTGACCCCCCTAACCGAAAACCTGCGGACGCCCTTGCGGCAATGCCAAAATTTTTAGAACACTATTGAAGATAAGCATACGGCATCCAAAAAATGCTTGTAAAGGCTGAAACGGTGCACATTGCAGAAGAAAAAATACAAAGTTATATTAGCAATTACAATCTCTGTCTGGGGCACGCTAGCATTATCGGAATACTTAAAGCATCAACATATTGCCATGGTGTAGAGCCTATATTTTCGATTTACATTTTTTGCCATTTTTTATCAGATTTAAACTACGTTCCTAACATTAGGCCTAACTTAGGCCTATGTGTATTGTAAGTAACAAACTTTATGTTTTCGATTCAAGACGAATTTTACATTTGAAGCAAACTTTAATCTTTTTCAGGGTTTTTTTCGTCGAACAACCCGTCTAGAAAAGCAATACGACGAATGTAACCGATCTTGCAAAATCGACATTGAAAGCAGAAATAAATGTCAGTATTGTCGTTATAAAAAGTGCTTGGAGGTTGGAATGTCTACAAAGGGTAAGTAAAATGAACATATAACTGTCTTTTTCTAAACACATTGGAATTGCCTTGCATATTGTTGTTTTACTTACGATTTAATACCAGCTGCAACCAATGCTGTGGATAAGGAGTCGCAATCGTGGAGTGGGGCGGAGTCGTTGAAAAAAGCCGACTCCGATTCTGGCTTGATACAAAATGATGAACAATAAAACTTTGTTTGGAATCTATTTTCAAAGTATTCTTTCTTGTTCTCCGTACTGCGCTCTAAATCTTTACCAGGAAATAGAAGTATTTGTTTCAATTTCAATCACAATTTAAGTGAAATTAAATTAAAAATATGGATAAGAGCAAAAAGTTAAAAAATCGGGCAACCCTAAAAATCTAGCAACACTGAATTCGGAGTCGGCCAGTTATTAACCGAGAGAGAGAGAGAAACCTTTTACCGAGAAGTCGCAGTTGTATTTTGCTTGCCCGACTCTACAGCCGATTGAAACAGAGGGTCTCGCTTTAGATAGTGCATAATTATGTTGAGTGATTCAGTGCGATTTATATAAATTTTATAAACCTGGTGATTGGTATCCTGGTCGTTGCATCAGTAGGCTAAACCGAGTACGACATTGTCATAGCCGAATAGTGAGAGCCCTGGTTGGACGTTCGATGGGGCGCAGGTTCAACACCGCTCAAGAGCATGTGACTGTATCAGGCATGATACAACTGCCACGCTTTTTTGATGCATTTTTCAGATTTAGCTTGAGCAAGGCTTTGATTTTGAACTGCTGTATTTAGGAACGGTAGGGGAGACTGGGGTTAGTTGGAAAGCGGGGTTAGTTGAAAAATCAGCATTTTTGCAACTCCCGAAAACTTTTTTAAATATTTACTGCCACCATGTGATGTAGTTTGTCAAAACACACAATCCATGTTAGTTTCGATTTGCTGAGTCCAGGTATGCCTGCTTGGGTGAACATTTTTTATTTTTTTAGCTATGAAGTAAAATTTTTGGCTCTTTGGGAAACATCTTATGCGTCCATGGCGTTAAAGATAGACACACGTTTTTTGGTGTGTGTTAGCTGTAGTTGTTCCACAATACTGAGAAATAAATAAATTTTGGTCAAATGAACCATGCTTGAATATTTTAGGAAAATTGTTAGTCATGTCCTGATGGGGCTAGTTGGAAAATTGTAGATGGGGTTAGTTGGAAAATGTTTTGAATACTTTTGAAGTTTTAAATTGTGCTTTTGAAAGTATTAGCACATTGTAAGGTTTTAGTTTGAACTTTGAATAACTTGAAAAGTACAAAGGACATAGAGATAATAAATTAAAAAAATTATTTTTTTTCAATGGCGCCCTTGAAAAAGGCTCATGGCCTACTAGAGTCCATGGCCTCCAGGATGAGAAACCCTGGTTTCAAGTAATTGGTTGTTGAATTTATTGCTTTTTTACTTGAAAGAAAGTAATTTATTTGCTTACAACGACATGTAAATGTTAACCTCATGACATTTTCCAACTAACCCCATGATGTTTTCCAACTAACCCCAGACACGGGGTTAGTTGGAAAATCAATTGTATGTTTGTTTATTTTAAATTTCCATTAAAAGCTGAATTGACTCAATACTTATTTTTGGTTGTAAGATACAGGATACCATAGGTGATAATTTAAGCCGCTTCAAGTTGTCAGGTTATGCACCAGTTGTTTTAAATTTCACTTTAAAAGAAAAACTTTCCAACTAACCCCAGTCTCCCCTAACTGTCAGAAAAAAAATTAAAACATGAAAGTTGTTGCATTTTTAACAGTCTTTTATATGTTCACAAATTTTGTGAATTTTTTTTTAAAATCTCTTAAACGACTAAAATTTTTGACAAACAACAAAAATTTTATGTTTTTTTGACTTTTTTTGTTTACGTTTAGATATCTGAAAAAAAAACCCTTTAAACTGAGGTAAACGTCACTGCTAGACGTCAAGCAAGTGTCAAGCTTTCCACGCAACGTTGTCACGGTGATGTTTATGCGTTATGCGAAGAAAGAACCGCATAAACTTCACTTTGCACAAAAATAAAAATTCTCTGTAAATGACTGAAAATTGCAGAAAAAGTTCAAATACAAACCTAGTAATATTTTTCAACTTTTAGACAATACAAGTCTTCCTCTTTCTAAAAAAGTAAGACCCATGCAGTTTGGCAAACAAAGACCAGAGTTATGGTGATTGTAAAAAGCGTGTATTTTTTTTAGGGCTTGGGCTCTTTAAAGAGCCCGTGGCCGTGCCGTCGTTTGCAGAGTGGCGCCCCTTTGACAGCCCTTGATTTCTCTCATGATTATGAACAGACCGCTGCTCTAGAGAGAAATGCCAACGGCCCTTCTTAGGGCTATGGCCTACTAAACTGAGTGCGGCACTAAAACAAGTCAATTCTACAAAGCTGGATATTTGTCATTCTCTTGGTTTGTACTTTTAAAGAAAAAAGTAGTGTGCAGCTATTAAACATAGGCTACAACAGCGCTACTAAAACAACCAGGACTGACACTGCGCTTGTGCAATGTAAGGCCAAAGAACAACAAAGCATAGATTGGCACTGCCTTGCGCCTGAAAACATCAAATTATTATTTTTAAGAATAATTCTCAAGCTTACACTTAGTTCATAAAATACGCATGATAAAAAAATTAGTATAAAACCATTAAGCTTATAGAAAAACAAGTGAATAAAAAATAACAGTAACCTCTCAAGTACATGCAGCTCGACATAAAGTAAAATTTGCATGACTTTTGACTCCAATCCTATAGACGTTTGCTGGATAGACCCCTTCATTTTCTTAGAATTTGTATTTTTAAATGAGATATTTATCACAGAATAAAAGCATATTTTGATTCATTTGTTTTGAATTTTTAGCCATACGGTATGGACGAATGCCTACAGAGGAAAAAGAACGTATTTTATTTGACACTGTTGGCCCACAAAATCCCATGTCAAACTCCGTTTTGGATCCGGACCATAACGTTAATCTCGTGTGTTTGATTGAACATTTATCAACTTCTTTTTCGAAACATTGCTCTATGACCAAAAAAAAAGTAAATTGCGTATGGAACGGTCGTAAAGAGCTTGGTAGTCAAGTGAGTAATCACATCAAAATACAGTAGTTTTTATTAAGGAATAAACTAAAAAGTCTTTACCATTGTTGAAAATAAAGCAATTTTCTCTGCTTGATCTGATAACCAACATTAGAAGTTTACAATTAAAGATAAGATTATGATGGGAAATTGATAATACTACAAACATCAGTAGCCTATATTGATAGTGACGTTTATCGCGTATTGTTAGCCTTTTGCAGGCTGTTTTTATAATCAAACAAAGTATCTCTCTTCGTTGGTGAAACTGAGCAGTTCTGTCTCTCCTAAGTCATGCAAGTCAAGTCAGTTCATTTTGTTTCACCAGCGCCATATATACAAAAAAGCAGAGTAAATGACATGAGTTATTGAGTAGTCTAAATTACATGCCAAATATAATTTCGCTAAAAATGTTTCGTTTTTTTTACGTTACTACCTTTATCTTAGTTGCAACTCTGAAAAGTTTTCTTTTTAGGCCAAATCTTTACATCAGATTGCTGATGTATTTAAAGCCTTTCCAAATATATTAGAAGAGATAAAAGAGATGGCGTCAACATCGACTATCGGTAAAAAGCATGCTACGATAGGCTATACTGTATTACTAGTGTTGACTGGAAGATCCATGTGTTTACTTTCATCCTGATATTCATTTATGTTTGCCCTGTGGAAGAAGAACTTTGCTTTTTAGATATTGGATTTTTTACTCTGATATATCAGGTAGGGTGGGCCGTTTTTGACTTTTTTTCGAAATTCAAAAACGGCTAGTCATAAAAAGTGGCACATGCATAAAAAAATTACTTGTGCAAAATTTCATCAGTTTGGGGGTGCATCTTCTGCCCCCGCAGGGGGGTCAAACTTTCAATTTTTTGAAAAAAAAAGGGAAATTTCACTTTCCATTTTAACATAATTTTTTTTATAATTTTTTTACTGGCTATTTATAAATTGTAAGTGGGATGTACCCAGAACTTTCCTATGTAAAGGCATGTTTGAAGCTTAAGGTTTACTGCCCCGCATCGACGACCAAAATACTGAATTATTACCAATTTGAAACGCTATTTTGTCATTGCTCAATAAACAAACTTGTCGCAAAAGGGCGAGATGGTGTTAACGCTGTACGCTCATTTAAGTTCTGTTCATTAACTTTGCAGGATGATACGAATGAGGTACGAACATCAGTACATATTTATGATAAAGAGTTACAAAAAAAAAGTATAACCTTTTGAAGTCAAATTCTAGAGGTGGGCCTAAATTTCAGCAAAATTTGGACCAAATGAAAGAATCTGCAAAGCAAAAATATTTGAAATCGGTTGTTGCAGCCTAAGTGTTCCAATTTTCTGCAATGTACTTGCCCGCAGGAAAATCGTGTCCCTGTTACAGAACAACAGTTCATTCTTGATCAAAGAACAACTCGCATAATGGTGATTGATAAACATGATAAATCGGCCACAAAGTCTAATTTTAAACGTTTTCCGAGGAGAGTCGCAAGATCAGAACAATTTCGTTGTTTACGTGAAGACCCAGGAGCAGGCACAAGTAGCGCTTTGGTTAAAACACCTTTAACTTCTTATTCAAGCTCAGAAACTTTGTCATCCAATGAAGAACGCTGCGAAGATTTTGATTATCAACCCAGTTTTGCCTCGAAAAACCCCAGAAAAAGCAAGGTTACTTCCAATTTAGTAGTATTTGCTGAATCATGCGATCGTACTGGTATTTCAGATAGGTCTACAGCACTTATTGCTTCATCATTTCTACAAGATGCGGGAGTTGTAACGGATAGCAAATCTCAATCAGTCATAAATAAAAGCAAAGTGAGAAGAGCGAGAAAAAAAATGAGGTTTACAACTCAAATGGAAAGTAGGCCTATCATGTGCATAAATTTGCAAAGCATATATTTTGATGGCCGAAAAGATTAAACCATCAAACAAAATGAAATTGCTGGGCGACTTCGAAAACATTTCGCAGTTGAAGAACACATTACTTTACTTGAGGAGCCAAGTTATCATTTCGTTGGTCATTTTACTGCTGCCAACTGATCTAATGTGTCAATAGCTATCGGGATTCTTGAATATCTTGGATCCAATAAAATTAGCTACGATAATGTAATGGCAATTGGATGCGATGGAACCGCAATAAACACAGGTCAAAAAGGCGTCGTGATAAAGCTCCTGGAAGATCATTTCCAAAAGCCACTTCAATAATTAATATGCCTACTCCATAGTAATGAATTGCCTCTTAGGCATCTTACAAAAGATATGGCAATACTAGCAGACCTGATAGCTTCACTGGGCCCATTATAAAGCAGCTAGCCACTGTCACACAAATAGATGTTGTAAAATATAAAGCAGTTCCGGCACCAGAGATTGAAATTGATAGAAATGACCTCAGCACTGACCAAAAATATCTTCTACACATGCACAGAGCAGTGAAAAGTGGAGATACTGTATATCAATTCATTTGGCATATAGGAGTCCAGGTATGATAAACCACTGAAGATGGTTCAACACAGCCAATAAAATTCTACGTTTATATGTTGCATCTAACGCGTCAGCTGTATTGGTGGAACGTGTGGACTATATTATAAATGTTTATATTCCAGTATGATTTGCCATTATAAAGGAAAGCAATTTCACTAATGGCCAAAAACATTTCTTTAAAGTTCTACACTCTGCTCAGAAGCTATCGAATAAAGCTCGCAATATCCTCTACATAGTAATATAGAGGAATGCGTTTTATGCCCATCCTGAAAACATTTTGATTGCAATCATATGTTATACCAAAGAGTATGTAAGGGAACCAGGATGGAGAAGAATTTTCAATTCAAGAATATTATCATCTCACAGCACTCGTCAGCAAAAATTCACCCTGTCAATATTGCAGTTCAGTTCCGAACGTTACTTTGAGATGATAGACTGGCAAAATATTCCAGTTACGGAACCCCCAGTGATGCGTGGTGTTGACAGCAATGTGATAAAAGAGCACATCAAAACAAAGATGCCTTCACAACAGTTGTTTTCTACGTTTTCTCTGCCACACACAACAGATGCTCATCACATGTGGTGAACAGCGTTGAAAGAGATGGGTAGCCTACATTAAAGCAATATTACAATCAAGGAAAAAAAATTCTTAGGTTTCAGTCGAAACAAGATTTTATGATTCATTGGACTTCAGCCAGAACTAAATTTGAGCATTAATCTGGGGAACTGGCTAAAAGACCTTGTTGTTTGTTGTATTTTTGACACAATTTTTTTTTTTTGTTAACACAAGTTCTTTTTTATCGTTACATTGCTGTCCAACAAAGTTTACTCTTGTAGGCTATGTGGTTCTGTAGTAGCCTATCAAGTGAACGTTTAATGGTTTGTAAATGACAAATTTGTGTAAACAAAATCATGATAACAATTCACGTGGAACTGTACAGTACATTCTATTTACGGAACCTGCAGATCGTATTGCTTTTATTCTGAAGTAAATTATAGGTTGCGTTTTATAGCTGCAACTGATCAAACGTAGGCTACTATTGCTTTTAATTTAAGCAAGACTACGTCTTATAGTTTGTCAGTTCGTATCATCCTGCAAAGTTAGTGGACAGAACATAAATGAGCGTAGCCTACAGCGTTAACACTATCTCGCCCTTTTGCGACAAGTTTGTTTATTGAGCAATAACAAAATAGCGTTTCAAATTGGTGAAAATTCAGCATTTTAGTCGTCGATGCGGGGGCAGTAAACCTTAAGCTTCGACCATGCCTTTACATAGGAAAGTTCTGGGTACATCCCACTTAAAATTTATAACTAGCTAGTAGAAAAATTATAAAAAAAATTATGTTAAAACGGAAAGTGAAATTTCCCCTTTTTTTTCAAAAAATCGAAAGTTTGACCCCCCTCCCTGCGGGGGCAGAAGATGCACCCCCAAACTGATGAAATTTTGCACACGTAATTTTTTTATGCATGTGCCACTTTTTATGACTAGCCGATTTTGAATTTCGAAAAAAAGTCAAAAACGGCTCACCCTAATATCAGGTTGTCGGTAAACGTTGACGCTATATGCAGTATTTGTGCAAAAATACTGTATTTAGCCTATAGTCACAGTGACGTAAACAGAAAATGAGACCTTGGGCCAGTTGTAGAAATAAATCAACACTCTCAGGAGAAACATTTAAAAAATTTTCAAAGCCAATCTATAGCCTACTCATTTATATCAGTTTATTTATTTATACCATGACTCCCAGATTTATCATAATATCAAGCCATTCGCCCACAACCTGCATTAGTAAAAGAAATTGGACGTTGTTGATTTGTACAAATATGCCCATTTTCTAAATAAGGCCGTAAACCTGACTATGCTTATTTTGCTGAAAGCATTCTTAAAAAATGTTGAACTAAGCAAAAATTGTTAGAATTTTTTTCTTGCAGACCGCACACGCTTAACGTGTCACTCTATCAGCACACCTTACCTAGAGATTTAAACTCGTTTTTGACATTCAAATACAATTGTGAAGTGTACGAAATGCAATTCTGATGCAGTAGATTAAGACTTATGCTGATACACAGAGTTCATAATTAAATTATGTCTGAAGTATTGTGTTTCAAAACAATTCGGCGGTGGTGAAGATTTAATTGATTTTCTTAGAATTTTAGATGGTTAAAAATAAATTTTGTCGCTTCTACCTTTTTATAGACATCTGCTATGTTTGACATGTATTGTTTTCATTGTGATGATCAGAAATAAAAACAAACTGAACTAAAGTGAACCTCTTCTTCAAACACGCTTTTTTCTCTTAAAAGGAATGTTTGAAAGTGATCCTTAAATTGATTGACATCTTCCGAATACCAATATTCCGAATACCAATACCAATATTTCAGATAAATATTCCGAAATTAACAATATTCCGAATACCAATATTCAGATAAAAAAAAAAAAAGCAATATTCCAGATACGGCCAACCCTACCAGTTCAAAAGAAAAAAGTTTTGATATGCATGGGGAGTCTATTCAAGAAACAGCGAGATTGGTTCACACTTCACATGTTTGCGAAAACCAAGTTAGAAATGAACGGGAAATTTCTATGTGCAGCAACTCATCTCAAAAGAAGGTTTGCTGATATTTTTTGTAATTATACAAATACTGCTTTAGATTCTACGTCTAAGACAATATCGAGGGTATTCTTAATCATAGCCAAGTTACACCAGACGACGTTTATCTACTATTTAACACTACCTCACTTTCCAGGAGGAATGAAATTAAATTCTCGTTCGATAGCCTAAAATGCCAATAATGGAATTTGAATGACAAATGTAAAAATATGCGTCAGTTGGATCGGAAGGTAAGACTGTCTTTCCTGTCGAGGATTCTCCAATCTTATCCACTGAACTTTTAGTTTTAAGTCGTTTTCTCACAGCATTAAGAGGGAGAGAGAGAGAGAGGGAGAGAGGGAGAAGAAACAAGTGAAAGAGAGATGAGAGAAAAGAAAAATATAAGGGAGAAAAGAAAGTGAAATAACTTGATTTGCCAATCGGATTTTGCGATAGCAGGCCTGCACAATAAGTTTGCATCACAACAGAGGATTCATGACACTGGTCAACAGCAAATTTTAATCGGAGACCCGAATAGGCGATTCGTGAAGGGTTTTCGACGCTGTTTCCACAAATGTCTTTACTTTTTGCTCCAACATGTCAGGTGTTTTAGATACTTGAATTTTTGTTGTTTAAACTTGATCTAAACCGACGCAATTTAACATAATTAGTGACAATTTCATGGAAGGATAAAATCACAAACAAAGATGTACTATCCAGAATACAAACCAACATGGAAGTTCTACAAACAATTAAATCAAGAAAATTGAAATATTTTGGCCACATGATTCGCAATAATTCTATTCAAAGACAACTACTAGAAGGAAAAATGAACGGCAAACGAATTAGGGGCTGCTGTCTAAAGGTAAAGCGACGTAACTACAGAAAAGTTAAAACCGAGAAAAAGCGCTTTAAAGTTAATCGTAAACCATAACGACATTTTAATCGCAATTCAACATTTGATGCCTCCAACTAAAAGATCTTACCTACTTTTTGTTTCAATGGGAACAAAAACATTGATTGCTGTCCTAATTTTCGCTAATTAAGATAATTAGTGTAGTTACGTCGCTTTGCCTTTGTAAACCGGATTGTGTTTCTGACCGTGCTGCAAAGGCAAACCGGCGTATCTGACGCAATGTATTGAATTCACACACAAAATATGTAACATGGTTCAAATACAATGCAGTATCTTCAGTCAACATCAATTAAGTCAAGTGATTTGTCGTTGGCGAGTAGCTATTCCTAAAATTGTGGTCGATTGTTTAGTATGTCACCGTGTAGTCTCTGTCGTTAGCGTTATGGTCCACAGAATCATTTATAGGCGTTTTCACAACTTCATGCAAGTCGATTTTTTGCCATTATTTGCGTCTTGTAACTGCGAGCTAACTGCTGATTCTGTTCACTAAAAGGATGCTACAAGACGCTTTATGAAGAGGGTTTGGGTACAAAAGTTGCAGAGTCAACACGAAACAAAATATTAACCTCATTTTGTAGATAAAATGTTTTCACTTCAGAAGCTAATATGAATTTTATCTACAAAATGAGGTTAATATTTTGTTGCGTGTTGACTCTGGAGCTTCTGTACTAATGTTTTCACTTCAGAAGCAAATAAGAATTTTATCTACAAAATGAGGTTATTCTTTTTCTACGTAATTGTCTTTGCAACACGAGCAAAACAACTGGCGTTGTTTGGCAGAGACTGACACCCCATTGAGAATGTGGAATTAACTCTAGATTCTATTGTAAATCGACGTAACTGGGATTATTTGCTCTGGATTCTATGGTAAAACGACGTAACTGGCAGTTACGTCGTTTTGGCTTTGCATATATCATCTTTATATGTAGTTACGTCGTTTTACCAACAAATATCTCGCAAACTACTGTAGTTACGCTGTTGAGTCTTTGCTGGAAGAAAAATATAGTCTTTGCGAAGCGTTTAACAATAAAAAGTGGGAAAATCAAAAATCTGTAGTTACGTCGCTTTACCTTGGGACGGCAGGGGGCAGACCACCAAGAATTTGGACTAATGATATTGAAGACTGGTCAGGACTTAACTACAAAACTGCAGTAGAAAAATCTTACAACAGAGAAACTTGGCGTCTCATTGCCTCCAACCCTCGACGAGAGGAAGGAACTTAATGATGATGATGAGTGACAATTTCGACCTCAAGCTTGTCCAAAGCGGATTTTGCAATACATTGTGATTACCAGTTGCATTTTAGAAAGGTATTCTTATATAACTAAATACGTAAAAATACCTAACATATTAAAATTAAAAAATTTTCAAAACCTGATGTGATAAAGAAAAAACGAGCGCAGATTCTGAATCAGCGCTGAAAATTCTTCCAGAAAAGTTTACTTGTATCTCTGATTAAAAGGTTTAGTTAAAATTTGTTGACCAGTCTTATCGGACTAGAAAGGTTGAAGCCTGGAGTCTCAAGACTTAGGGGGCCTCAAAATATGAGATGTAGCATGTAGGCTATACGTTTAACCCTTACGAGGTTGGGCTCCCTGGAGTCTTGCTCAGTTTGGGGGGGGGCTGTCGATTCTTCTTATGCTTTAGGAGTGATATCTCTGTTATTTTTTAAGGTACGGCTTCAAACTTTGGGATTCACTTTGTAAAATTATTCACGCTGAGCATATCCGAAAATTAAACCTATGTGAATTTTAGAACTGCTCATATACGTTGAAATGTTGAGGTGACTTATGACTTTTGGATTATTTTGCGATTAAAGCAATTGTAGCGTGAGTTTACACATTATTTTTTGGTAGAGTAATGAAGAACATGCATTGCCATGTTGTGATTAAATTTTTTTTACATAATCTCAATTTGAATCTATATTTTTCATGCAAAATAATAACTTTTCCCACGCTCAAAATAAAGCTCGCTTCTTGACTAAAAGAACAATGCTTCATCAATTACATGCAGTAATGAGATTTCTGAACGCGTGTCACACCAATTTGGATTATGATCTTGTGACCTCGGTTCCAAGAACAGCAACTCCTACGCTTTATTAACAAATGTAGACCAGCTGAAGAAGCAGGGTGGCGTTTATCAAATACTATTATGTAATCCACGAAACGAATGGAAGATCATGCAACAAAAAAAGCGGTTTAAATGCAATGTATTGTAGTTGCAACAGCGTCTCTCAATGTAAGTTCAATGTGAACTCGGCTACATACAAGGCTAGTACTAGGAGTAAGATTACCCGATAAAGTCGATGATGCTTTACATAAACAGAAGTCAGAAAGAAATTCAAAATAAAACAGTTACGGTTCATTAATTAACAGAACGTCACAACGCTTTTCATCAAAAGGAAAATCTGTAATGCCTCGGGTCATTTTCTTGTGGATTCAATAAGCTCTCTAAGATTCATATGCCACACACTAAAATCCAAACAATATTTAGATTTATTCAAAGTAGTATTTATTATGCGTCAAATCATTGTGAACCTGGAGAAATACTTTACAAAGAATTAGCTGCCTTTTTTTTTTTGCCTAATGGGCGTTTATGCGATAAAAATGTCAGTTTGGCAGCAAAATATTGATAAGTATTTTGATTTGGTTACAGCAATGCCGGACTGCAGCAATTGGCACAAGGCTCTTGCAGCAACGTTTTTCAACTTGATTCAATGGTAAAGCAACCTGTGTTCTGTCAGGTTATGTACACACAAATTCAGAAATATTTAAGAATATGCAATGAGGCACATTGAAATTACAAGTGGCTGCACATTTACAGTTCGATAATACGAGAAATTGAATACAACGCTAATACAATCATTTCGACGTGGATTCAACATTGCAAGACGATGTAAACATGCGCGGGTTTGCAATTAGATTACTTCTCTTCTGTCCTTGTTTGTATAAAAGTCATAAAATCAGTCGTTGTATCCGTGCTAAAATTCAGCTATGCTCAAACCGCATTATATTGATATTTTCTAAATAGAAAATGGATTTATAAAATATGAATACAATACTGTTTCAGCATATAAAAATGCTGAATTTTACATCGAGTATTACGATTAGTTTTATGACCCACTTTTTATACAAAAAAGGATAGATGATTTTGATAAGCAATCTAATTGCAAAACCGCACATGTTTACAAGTATTCAACGTCTTGATATGTTGAATCAACGTAAAAATAGCTATCTGTCTAATAAAAGGAAAAAAGGAAAATCTCTCATTGAGCTCCGCGTTTTATTTAGGCTGTGGTTGAAGCCAAAGTTTATAAAACCGCAATCATTCAAATAGTTTATTCTGCGCAAAAGCAAACTTGACATACTCGTATGGAATGTGCAGGGCATAAAGGCTTTTCACAGCATTGACATTGGCCACGGTTTTTTGGTAGTTTATTTTTTGTGGCTTTGGCATCTTCTCAATAAGCAAACGCAGTAGTTGTCCACCGTGGGGACTTCGCTTTGCACGTGAATGAACCAACCCATCCTTTGGTCGATGATATCGGTGCCACCCTTTGTGAAGTCGTAAAGCTTATACAAGCCTGGCTTCTTTTTGCCGTCATCCTTGGTAATCCCCAATAGAGGTTGCATGGTCGTCAACATCAACACATTCCGCATGCCAGAATTCTTCGTTTTTACTACATTTACGCCTTTTCTGCTTTTGATAGTGTGTCGGACAAAAGGAAAGATTTGAAACCAAAATCATAATATGTTACAGAGCAGCTTCTATAGTAGGCAATAACGTTGTAGCCTATGCTTTGTTTGATTGAAAGGACATAATTGTCTGCGAAAAACTATTCTCGCTCTAGATCAGGGGTTCTTAACCTGTGGGTAATTACCCACTAGTGGGGAATTTGAGGATTTCAAGTGGGTAATTTGAAGTTGGGTTTGTTGTTCTATGTGTACTCCAGTGGTTCTTAAACGGTGGGAAATTTTCCACCAGTGGGAAATTACTGAATATCCATGCAGTGGGAAATTCTTTCTGGTCTGGAAGTGGGAAATTGTTTTAAGTTTTACTCGAATATCCAAGGAAGTAAATCTGATTAGTTAGTCACAAAAGTAATATTTTTTAACAAACACCGAGTCCTAGTGCATTGTTTTACAATTCATCTGGAATCAGATTTGCGTTGTGCAATCTCAAAAATAGAGCCTGACATTGACTCGATCGTCGCTGACAACCAAGAACAAAAATCGCATTGACATTAATGGACAATCTTTAATGTTATTCTTCTCATTGAAATTGTTCTTTTTGTTAAATACCATTGTGCTTTGGGATATGTCACACAGGTTACTAGGATTCATTTTGATTTTTCAGTCAGTTTTAAAAGTATGTGGGGAATATAGGTTTATTAAGTAGCGGAAGTGGGTAATGAAAGAAAAAAGGTTAAGAACCCCTGCTCTAGATGCATTGGCACCAAGTCTTATGTTTAATTTTACGCAATTTCAACCGCAAGCGACGGTAACTCATCGTATCAAAGTTGAAGCTTTTCTTGTATCGACGTCGCTTATAAGCCGTGGTGAGAACAAAAGGTCCACGCATACTGCCATATTCCTTCACGCTGTGAAGCAGTTAGGATTAACGAGACATGGGCCAAATTAATTACTTTCATCCAGCTGGTGGGAAAATTTTGAACAATAGAATATGAAATATTTCAGAGGATGTGCTGAGAAATGCCTTATATCTCTCAATTTATAACCTTTATTCGCTCAAAATTTCAGCTCAATAGAGGTGAATGAAAGTTAGGAAAAGTCAAGAAATCTCATAGTCGCAGCCTCAGTGGTTTTAGAGATACAACTGTTGATGCAAAAAAGTTGAATTGACAGCCCCCCCCCAACCTTCAAACAGTTAAACAAGTATAAAAAAATTTCACTTGGTAATAACGTGATATTTTCTAAAACACAACTATTTCTAAAAAAGTAGGTATTTATAAACAAATCGTAATACAATTTAATTTTCTGGTCTTCCAGAAGAAAAGCAGCTTATAGGGTATACCAAAGTTGCACAAATCTCTTTTTTTCTTGCTAATCTGACAGCATTCAAACAAGAGATTCACCAAAGTGTTGAACTGCTGACGGAAGCATACCCAGAAGATGAAACTTACAGATGAACATACGCACTTTCACATGTAGGCCAATTTGTGACAAAACCATAGGTCTATACAGAATCAGAAGAGCACGTTTTGTCTGATACATTTCGGGGGCCTTATCAAATTATATACAAGCAAGACATTCAAATGGCCTTCCCAAATGTAGAATCAATTATTTGGCTATTTTTTAGCTTGATGGTTTCCAACTGGTCAGAAGAGAAGTATTTTTCAAGACTTAAAAATGAATAAAGATCCAGAAAGTTTCAAGATAGGTTGATTAACTTGATCTTTATTCTCGGACAAGAGAAGCTTCTTTGAGAGCTTAATCCTGGCAGTTTCGCATACTTGTAGAATGTAGAGGCTCTGAACCACTGACGCAGACCCGGTCACCGAGATTAACAAAGTAAAGTTTCCGATAGTTTTTAAAGTGTTGTTGCCGGGGAATTATTCCATTTACTAGTTGCCGCTGAATGGAGAGCAGTCCTTGTATGCATTGCTTAAGAGCCCACCCCGAGATCCAAACCAGCGTTGCTTGATTTTGAGTGGGGCGCTTAACCACTAAGCTAACGAAGTACGCTATTTTGTGTATTAAAAGTGACAAACTGAGCCAATTAAACTGTGGTAACACCATGGCTTAACATGTTTGTGGGAGCAGACGTTTTCGGTTATGAACTTAAACAAGAACCGCTTAAGAAAAATTCAAAACCTTTTAGCATTGAAAAATAAACAGCTTTAGCTTTTCAGCTGCAAACTAAGGATGTGTCATATGATTTTTATTTCTTAAGATGGCAAAACTATTGTGTGTGCTGGTATTAAACTGAGTTCATTACAGTATTTCCATTGAAAACGATAAGATACAAATTTTTCTGTAACTGCATTGTTTGCGTTTATTTTCCCTATACCTGCACTTGAACGCCTTCTACATGCACTTGAACGTTTTGTATAAACATGCAGTTTCGCCATAAAAGTTATTGAATTTGATTCAAAGCTATATTTTGAAAAATATCTATCTGTATAGCCTACTTCCCAAACCTGTTTGAAATACGTATTTTTATAACACTTTCATGTCATTCTTCTTCGTCGTATGAGCTGTTCTTCGGACTATATGTTTGGGCATGATGTCACCAGCCACTCGACAGTCTCGTCATCCAGGGCCTTCAGTCCAAGCGTTCCATGTGGTGGTTGATGGATTGGGCAGTCATGGACGACATGATCTACTGTCTGGTCTGTGGCGCCACACTCGCATCCCTGGGAGGGAGCCAGGCCCCATCTGCACATGTCTGAACGAAAGCGACCGACGCCGGTTCGTAGGCGGTTAAGCCGGACCCACGCAAGTCTTGCGAGGGACATTTCCGGAGGGTGGAGATTGACGTCGGGTAGGAAATCACGGAGTCGGGAGGTGTTGTTTTGCCACTCCATGTTCCATGTGTAGTTCGTCCAGTGTGCCGCACTTATTCCAAGATCTTCAACGTTGTTCAGAAGCTGTCGTGCGGCGGGCACAAATGGGCGTCTTGATTTCAGTCGCTGCTGTCCTCCAGGTAGGCGCTGGAGTGTACTGTGGAGGAGGTGGCCGGGGTCCAGCGCGCGACGAGCAAGGGAAATCATGGCTCCTTTATGGCGAAGCTCAGCAGGTTGGATGCCTGCAAGGATGGGAAGGCAGTCCGTTGGAGTGGGACGCAGGCATCCAGTCACAGTGTGTAGTGCGTCATTGATGGCGGTGTCAATGTGGCGGGTGTGAGAGCTGCGGCACCACACTGGTGCGCAGTACTCGGCAGTAGAATGGACGAGGGCCAAGGTAGCTGTGCGAAGGGTTTTCGCATCAGCTCCCCAGCCGGAACCCGCCAGCCGCCTCAAAAGTGCAACGCGCGCAGATAGTTTTTTGCGCAGTGACTCCAGGTGTCGTCGGTACGTGAGTGACCGTTTCATGTCATGAAAAGCTTGTTAAAAATCAATGTAATACTACACACTTTTTCCTTCTCCCACCTGAAGACGTCCTTTGAAAATATTGTTTGTATTGTATTTACCATAAATTTGTTATATTAAACTACGTTTGGTAAGCACAAGCTAATCTGATTGGTATATTCAATGGGTTGTGAGTGAGGCTATGTTTTCACGATTACTGCAACAGGTGACACATTTTAAAAGTTAACTTTCTGCATGATTAGTTCTGAAGATGCGCATTACCATTGTGTGCAAAACGTCAATAAAGTAGCAGATTCCAGATTCTTTGTGTTTTTCTATTTGTACTTTGAACATCGATCATAGAAAATACAATAATTTTCACATATAATAAAGCATAACTTTTGCTTTAATTGGACCCACAACCAATGAAGCAGTAATCGTAGATGTTCTGCTGCATGATTAAGTCTGTCAGTAGGCTTCCATTGTATTACATTTTTCCTATATTGAGGCAGTAATTTTATTACGTAACAATCGGGGCAGCTGCTTTTAAAGTGGCCCGAAAAAAGTGGATTTGAGATCATCAAGTTCAAAGACCCATGCCACGACAAACATTGCCACTGAAGGTTTGCAATCTTTATTTTAATAAAGGTTGTATACCCTAATGAAGATTAATAAAGATTGCAAACCTTCAGCGACAACGTCCACCACAGCACGAATCTCCAAATTCGATTATCTCAAAATCACTGTTTTGACTAGGGCCACTTTAGAATCAGCTGTCCCAATTGTAATACACAATCTAAAGTAAAAGTTGTCTTTATTGATTGAAAGGAATTTTGAAATTAAATAATTCGACAAATGCGTCAAACACAGTCTCGCCCTAACTAGGGCACCTGCGACATTTTGCTTCTAATCCATCTGTGTGAAGTATAATCTATGCCTTGGGCCTCCCTTTCTCTAAATTTGGCCTTGATCACAATGCAAGTCACAAATATAGAAAAACGTTAAGTACGCCCAAGTCCAACTCGTTTGTCTTGAAGATTGTTGCAATTTAGCTACAATTTTTAAGACAAATGAGTTGGATTTTACCCTTTGCACAGAATTTGTTAAGAATAAGGAAAAGTGTTTAATTTTAAGTTAAGTGCAGGGCAGGCCCACTGCAACACAATCTTGTCACTAATCTTATTGCAAGGTAATGATAAAATAAAACGAAACTCAGTAGGCTACAAGATAAATTCTTGCAGTAGGTATGAGAAAGACTTGCCTTTTCAATGCAGTGAAGGCATGGCGATCTATACTACTGGCCTTCCCAACGTGGCAACAGCCAAATAATGAGGGGGTCTATTAAGTTTTGGCAACTAACAGGTATTAGGCGTAAAAAAGGCGTCTTTGCATGAATTATTACTAACAAACAAATACTTCTGGATTAGAAAACGATTTTTTTAACATACTGAGTGTTTTGAAAGTTGGGTCACTCTTGAATTCGTGTACCTTGATTCTGTTGATATCTTGATTTTCATGGTATTCTTAACATGTAGCTATTGTCCTGCTTTCTTGCCACTTATTTAATAATATTACATCTTAATTACGTTTTGGCACTGTATTTACAATTTTTAGGCTAAAAAACATTACTTGATCAATGAAAATTGCTGATTATGTTATATCACTTATCTCAGTTGGTAAATTGAATTTTCGTGTAGGCCCCGCATTATTTGGCTGTTGCCACGTTGGGAAGGCCAGTAGTATAAATCGCCATGAGTGATGAGCATTATCGGCGATAAATTACCGACGATAATTATCGGCGATAAATTTTTATCGCCTATCGTTATCGCTCAATTATTTTTTCAGTTATCGTTTATCGTTATCGCCAAAGGCAATATTTGTTTATCACCGATAAATTTTATTTCGGATCAACACGCAAGTGGAAAGACCATAAAAATGAAACTAAAATTGAAACCAGTCCTTCTTCAGTGTCTGAAGTGTGTGTGCACAGGTTGTTGTCATGGGAGGGGGCACGCCTCTCCTACAGCGACGGCCCTGGCAACACAATAATTTTTAGAGTTGCAAATTGCAATGCAATGAAATGCATGCAACAATTCTCTTGTTGTTTTGCTGCAATCGGCAATCGCGAGTGAATTTTACAATTAAAATGTAAGCGTAGCGCACAGGCGCAAGAGCTTCCTTTAAAGCAAGCGAAAGAAATTGGCAAGTGGTTTGTAAAAGTGTCGCAATACGAGGCCGCTTTCAAGTAGCCTAAGCATTGCAGCAAAAAGAGAACTCTGATTGCAGCATCGTGCATTTTACCGCACTTTTCAAGATCAAGACTCTGGAGAGTGGGAAAACATGTCAAAACTCGTCAAAACATGAAACTTACTGTTTTAAGTGCATTAAATCTTTAGATGAGCAGATTAACTAAAATTGCAAGAACTTGCCTTGAGACGTGCGGTTACGCCACAAACTCAGTTTAAAAGACAAAATTCACACACAATAACAACACAAGATCGGTTATAGACTGTAACTGTAAGATCGATTTTTTTCTAACTTGGTGATATAACTTTAATCCAAAAATAATAACCAAATGCGTAAGTGCCATTTAACTTAAAAGTTAACCTATTTGTGCCGAAAGTGAAAGTACTTAAAAAAATTTTCGGAAAATGTAAATATTGCATAATTATGACCTAAAAAACATATCACAATTATTATTTTTCCTAATTGTGTTTGTACTTTTTGAGAAAAAAGCCGTCCTATATATAGGACGCTAGGCAAATCCGTTATCAAATTTCACAAGTTTCTTGTGCGTAATGCGTAAGCGTTATTACGTTTTACTTATCGCTCAAAGTGATAAATGGGAAATGTCTTGTTCATGTATTGTCATGTCATTATTGTCATCGAGCATTTTATTGAAATGAAAGTTCAAAAAATATGAAGATGAAAATTAGCAAAGTAACACAACATCACTGAAACAAGTCATTGCGGTATATGATATTGCTTGAAGCATTTGACTTGCAGACCAACATCACACTTTTTGCATCTTGTAGTAGTTTTTGCATTAACTACTTGGATTGAACAAGTGTCTTCTTTTAACTATCTTGGTTCTTTCTTGACAGCGGATGCACGATGTAAGAAAGAGATACGAAGAAGAATAGGCCTAGCTAAAGACGCTTTTAATAGACTACGGCCTATGCTATTGGATCGCAAGCTCTCTATTCCTTTGAAGGTGCGACTTCTCAAAGTGTTAGTGTGGTCTGTTCTCCAGTATGGTTGTGAAACATGGACCTTCAACACAGAAACTAGGCGTAACATCAAAGCAGCTGAAATGTGGTTTTACAGAAGAATGCTCCGGATTTTATATACTGATCAAATCACAAATGCATAAGTTTTAAACCAGGTACATCAAAATAAGGAACTATTGACTACATCAATCAGCCAACCAAGAACACTTTGGGACGCTGCACGACAAAGTTAAATTGGAAAAATTTATGAACTGAGCATCTAGTTCATCAAAGGCCGCATCGGCTATGATACTGTTGATGATGAGTAGTTTTTGCATGACAATAGGCGCATCGAGTTGCGTGGTAAAATTATGCTAAATACAGTATAACCTTTCTCATTTACGTATGCGACATAGCCTACCTTAATCAAATATTTTTATTCCCAATAATACAGTGCCTATATTGTAATTCTTATCTCAACAACTCAACGTTCTGCCATTGCTTTAAAGATAGTGTTCACAAAGAAAACAAAAACAATTATCTGAAACTATCAGTAAATACGATAATTATGTTATTGTTCTAAAACAAACACGACTAATTTGACAAGCTTGATGGATTTCACAGTATGCACATTTTTACTACCAATAACGCTTAAGAATACTGATAAATTTTCAAGCATTTTGCGTTTTTTGGAATTTTTTCAATTATTGCTGACTTTGCTGTAAACAGCCCTTTAAGCAGAAAGCAAAATACAAAGTTTGGAATTTTTTATGGTATTTTCATTTGATTTAATTATTTTGCCTACTGCACGTAAGCGGCAGTGTAACTCAATTGATAAACGCATCCAACTGGTATCTGAAGGTATAATTATAAGCACGGCGGTTACCTCAGTGGTTTGATTGTGGATCAAGAGGTTGAAGATTCGATACCCACTGCCGCTGTTGCGATTCTGTTCATGCATAACTTACAAAAGTTTTGTCCCTTTACAGTATATTATGTTCGATGTTTCGTCATGTTGATGAAAACAGTTCGTGCTGCATGAGATGGAGCAGCGCTAATCAAGAAAAAAAAAATTATCGTTATCGGACGTTATCGCTTAACTTTTTTTTGATTTATCGTTTATCGTTATCGCTTTAGGCATTTTTCGTTTATCGATTATCGTTATCGCTTAACTAAAAAATGAGTTATCGCGCCCAACACTGCCTATAGGCTACAACCTCAGATTTTTCTTTTGTAGACTTTTATTCGTCGTTTGGCTAAAGTCATGCACGAAAAAATGCAAAAACGAACAGTTGTCGGAATAAATGAGATCTGTGAATTTGTCAAATGCATTCCTCACTTTACAGACTTGGACATTGACGATCAGGTGGGTGTGAAATGATTGAAGTCAAAATGTTATTTCCTGGCTGAAGTTTAGTCTCGATTTCTTTTTATTCGAGGAAGTCCTTACTTCACCCTATGATTAGGATTAGGTAATATTAAGTTAGGACAGGTCTACATCACGGTGAAAACGACATTGTTTTTCCAAATAAGATGTAACTACTGCTTTGTAAAAGTATGAAGACTTTAATTTGTAGGTTGTTTTGGTGAAGTATGGAAGTTATGAAGCCATCTTCGTGATGATGAGTGCTCTTGTGTATGACAAAGGTATTCTCTTCCCTCTTATCAACACACACGTGACGTTTCAATTCATGGAAGAGGTAATTTATGATGTTGAAAATCAATAATTTGACATTGATTTTTCACCAGACTCCATAAACACAGGCAAAAAAGTCAATGTTCATTAAGTGATTTACAGATTGCGCTTTAAATAAGCCTAACAGGGGTTCTTATATATGGCTGTGAATCCTGGACTGTATGCCCGCAGATAGAAAAAAATATCAACAGTGCTGAAATTTGGTTCATTCGAAGAATGATGGGAATTAACTGGATGGATAAGATCACTAACTCAAAAGTGTGGAAACGCTCTGGGTGCACCCCTGGCGTCCTCATCACAACTATCAAAAAAGGCAAATGATATTTATCGGGCATGTCTACCGCAAACGCGGAATTGAACACTCAGCAATGATGGGGCGACTTCCTGATCAGAGGCACCGCGGGCGTCCACGTTTGGAAATCTTTAAAAATCTCTCAACATGGACAAACCAAAAATTTGAAAACTTAATAAGAGCTATGGACAATCGATCGTTGTGGAGACTCACGGTAGCCGACGCCTTATTCAGGCATGGACGATGATGAACAGGGTTCTTAAACTGGGGTCAGTAGACCCCCAAGGGGTACGCGGATTAGTTTTAGGAGGTCCACGAAGGCTCAATGGAAATCTTAGGGTATAATTTCAAAAATGGAATAAATTTTTCAAAAGAAAAGAGATTAAGTTCAAACAACGCTGATGATTTCCAGTTTGGCGTTTCTAGATGATTGTTATCGCATTGTAGCCTACTGTTTTTTGTTACGTATTGTTGTTTTTGTCGCTATTTGAACATTGCAAAATTTTATCAGTTGCAGCTAAGCTAGTTTAAGATTGTGAAAGGTTAATGCTTATCCTCTTTTGGTAAAGAGAGCCATGGCTGCAATAATCCCTTTTGAGAATACATATTTATGTGAGTCAGGATTTTCAGCCTTGGTAACTATCAAAACAAAGAGTCGAAACCGGTTGGATGCAAAGCATGACATGCGTGTGGCCCATGGCTTACTATATTACAGGCCTTCCAGACGCGCAGTGCCAGCTAAAAACTGGAGGAGAGTGTTTTAAAATCACATTTAACGTGTAATTGGTACAGACCAATCATTTTACCGTTTTGCAACCATTTTTACATTTCTTACTGTCAAACCTACTATTTCTACACAGAATAAATGTTGCTAGATATTGAAATAACATAAAATAACTGATTTTGCTATAGGTTGTGTAATGCTCAGAAAGCATGCAAAATTGCGATTTAACCAAATGTCAACAAAAGAAACTTAAAGTTTCAACTTGAAAATGTATGCATTACACTCAATTCAACAATATTCATAAACAAATATGCAGTTATGTGCTGTGAGCTTTGAATTTTCCGTGCACGGACATTTTGCCGAAAGGACATTTTGCCGAAAGACATTTTGCCGAAAGACATTTTGCCGAAGGGACATTTTGCCGAAAGACATTTTGCCGATGGACAAATTGCCGAAAGGACTAAGGTTGTGAACGATAGACTAAAACACATTGTGGAGAATATCGATACATATAACACAAAAATGAGTTTCGGCAAAATGTCCATTCAGCAAAATGTCTTTCGGCAAAATGTCCTTTCGGCAAAATGTCTTTCGGCAAAATGTCTTTCGGCAAAATGTCCTTTCGGCAAAATGTCCGGGTACCGGATTTTCAATTGAGTTTTACATTGCCAATTAATAAATTGTAACTTCTGGCAATATACAAAAGCCACATGCTAGCACAGTGATTCTCAACCTTTTTTCTTTTGTGGCCTATTTTTACCAAGCATAAATTTCTGTGACCCACTATCCTGTTCACACTGTTGTAGTAGCTTAAAATCAAGGTTCGTATATCATGGTGCAACACAAGGCATTGATTGCAACACGCCACCGAGTCTATAATTAGAACAAAAATTGCCACTCTGTAGTAAAAAACAGCAGCATCATTCATTGTTACTACTATCAAAACTACTAAACTAACGTACAAGTTTAAAATTAACTACAGTGAATCTAGCATTTTTTAAATAGGTCTGCGGCCCATCTCAAAATGTTTTCCATGGCTCAAAATGTTTCCATGGACCGCTGAGATTGCAATATTAATTCTTCCTTAGTTTCTAGCAAAATTAACTTTTTTGCACAATCAATTCAATTTATTTTTCTTTGTCAGAATGCAAAAGAAATGATATTGTAAAAAAGAAATACAGTAACAAAACCAACAAAAGGAAAAGGTGGCAAAACCTTAATGGTTTAAGACGTGCATGAAAGGATCTAATATTGCGGTATATGCATCAATAAATATAGTTAAGCACGGCCACCAAACCTGATTAAGCACGGCTACCAAACCTGATCACCAATCAAAAGTTTTAATGCAATGGCACAAGTTATCAAAGCTTTTAATGTTTTGTGCCTCTGCATACATGGCATACTGGTCTGGCTGGGCATTTCGTGCCACATTTGATGCTTTGACAATTGACAGTGCTTCTAGGCTTAAGTATAGAATTTCTTGTTGGAAGCAAACTTGGTTTGATATCACTAAACACAGATGGTGGCTCAGCTGGTCTATCCTTGCCATAGCACTTAACTGTTGCATAATTTTTAGGCCAATGCCGTTCGCAGATAACTGTATTGGGGCTGTCTGGCACATTATCCCGCGGTATAATTGATATCCACAACTTTTTCTCTTTGGCATTTCGCGGTAAAGGGAATTGTTAATTATTGATTCTATTTTTTGTTAAGGCTCTCACTCCTAAGGAGGTTTTCAATCGAATGAATAAAGTCCAGTCTGATTCAGCATATTTTCATATGTATTTTTATATCAAGGGTGAGACTATTTACATCCAAATAAGTCAATTCCAGATAGTTAAGTAGCTATACAGGCTACACAGACTATAGTTCAATAAAAACATTTCTACCTTATGAGACCTTATTCAAATGCAACAACACATTAATTAAAATACACATAATGAACTATCAACCCACAGAAATCAAGCTAAATGATTATTATTTATTCTAAAATCCATAGTTCACTGTCAATTCTAAGTTCGTTTCGACCACGATGTAATGCTGGCACGCTAGAGCCTAAAATCTGGTATCCGGTCATTAATAAAAAAAATAAGTCGCACTATAGTAGGTACTACTCGCAGGTACTAGGTACTATTCGCACTACAGTAGTATATAACCTGGTGAAATTTTATTGTGTATGTTATTCGCTCTGAGGATGCGCATTGTCATGGTGCGCGAAACGTCAGTGAAGCAATTAACCATCTTGTTTGTTGTTAATTTTACTTTCACTTTCATCAGATGAACGTAGCAACTAGTGCTAGAAACGATAATTGTCCTGATGAACACCCAAACTTTTCAGTATTCAGTAAAATAAGTACGTTGTTCGAATATTTCATAGGAATGTTTTTTGCTTTTTGTCCTTGTTGTAGTTTCCATTACATTGAGTCACACAACATTTGCGTCCCATTCACTATTTACTAATTTAAGATAATAATTTTGATTACAAGTTTGATTAATATTATGTATGGCTGCATCAAAAAAGAAGTAAACATATTATTTCTGTGATGTTGCACACAATAGCCTATATTGTCTATGTAGGCTACTGTAGGCTACTGGTAAAAAGTAATTTTTCCAAAATTTTGCAACAAAACCAATACCGGTAAATCACTTTCTGGCCAAGATATATATATAACTATGTGACAGATGAAAAACTATAATAACTACACTTCGGCAAACCTGAACTTTAGCATTGAAAATTATTCCAATCGAAAGATGACAACTACAACCATATGGCCACTCCATACCCTTGCGCAGGTTAAACTATGCCAACTTTGACAGAAATAATTTCCAATACTAAACTGCCTTAAGGCCAGGCTTCTTGGATCACAATCAAGTTAGCTCACTCGTCAGTAGTCTGATTAAAACATCTCTCGGCTTTGATTTTTCAACTACTTATTCTTTCACGCATTGCTGGACAACATTGTGCTTGCAACATTGTACTTACTGTTCAAAGATGGCCAGTGCAGTATTACTCAATATCTTAGGTTAGCACTCACTGCCATGCAAGAATACTGTATGTGGATACTTTTCAAAAATTCAAACCACATCCATACATTTTGCATCATTCTGACTTTGCAAAATGTGAGAACTGTTCTACTATAAAATGCATCATGCACATTTTTTCAAGCTAAAGTAGCCGTCTGAGTGAAATCATTTCATTTGAATTGTTCAATAAAATACAAAACTTCTATACTAGACTTTTATCTATAAAGCTACACAGGCTGCAAGATCTGAACTAGCAAAACTAAGAATGGCTAGTGCTAGTGAAGGTGTACTGCATAACTAGTACTGGTGTACTGTACAGCATACCCTAGTTGGAGTTACTGTTCTAGTAGTATTAATAGTTAATATGAAAGCACCAACAAATGTTTGTGCAAATACAGAAAAGAAATAAGCTCGCCTTCAGTTTTTAGCTGGCACTGCGCGTCTGGAAGGCCTGTAATATAGTAAGCCATGGTGTGGCCCTATCAAAGACGAAGCCACAATTTCATGTGCTTGTTCAAGACAAACAGCAGCATCCTTCACATTAACGAAATTAAATCGAAGATATTGAAAAACAATCTTCATTCGCTATTTCTTAAATTTAATAAAACATACATTTTGTTACCTCAAATCAAATATAGTTACTCCTCTCTAACCCTTGACAGCCTGTTTCACCCTAAAATGAGGATCATCAGAAGGTCCTTATTCAAATAAAAAAATAGAAATAAATTTTGTTACCAATTCATTCTAATTTTGTTGCGTTATTTTCAATTCATGCTGATCAAAAAAGTTTCTCGGACTAGGCCATAAAAGGGGTCCACGTAAACCAATTTTTTTTTAAGAGATCAGCGTTAAAAAAATTTTTAAGAACCCCTGCCCTAACGAAACGTATTAGCTATCGGCCCAGATCATATACATACAACTTGTTTGGGAATATCTTGTGATTTTTACAAAATTAGGCAAAATTATTAAGATTTTTGTACTGTTGACATGAATTGAAGTAAACCTTTTAGGCAAGTCTTACTGTTGATTGAACTAAAATCTTTTAACCGGTATTAGCAACCTTTTAATCGCCTAGATTGATTTTAATGAGTTTAAGAATTTTAAACAAGCTGAAAGCTCAAGAAAATTAAAAGTTGAATAGGCTACAGATTCAATACTTTAATTTTTTGACGATTGTTTTTCTAGTTGAATGTGTCAGGTGAGCTGATGAAAACCAAGTTCAAGTTTGCTGAAAAACTGGCTTCGCTGCAATTGAGCGATGATGAGATGGCGTTATTTGTTTCAATCATCATATGTAGCCCAGGTACATGTAGATCTTAAACGTACCCTCCTATATCATAATTTTCACCTAATTAAGAGACTTTAATGTGAAAGTTTGCCCCAATAATTTAGTTGGTTAGGCGCCCGATTTTGTACACAAAAAGCAAGATTAAACGGTGCTGGTTCGACTCTTTTCGATTGTGCTTGAGTAGTGATTTCCAAAGACTGATCACCATTCATCTAGGACTAGGTTTTTAGTGGATGAAAGAATTCACAGCTTTAACAATCGAAAACTTCACTTTGTCCAATCTCGGTGTCCGGGCTTGCGTTAATGGTTCAAATCCTTTCAAACTAGTAGTCATAGTCAGAATCGCTCTATGATGTGATCTCCAAAGCATACAGCCACTAATATAATTAATATGCAAAAAATGCAGTAAATATGCAATATGCAGCACGATAATTTGTTACTTGGACTTCGTCATACATTCAAATTCGGAATCAGCGATGATGAGAATGGGATGATTTTGTCAACAATTAATGTTTCTTTGGTGGTATCTTCAATACGTTTTGCTAATGCTTGCTTTGCTCAACTAGACTGCTATCACAACGATTTGGGTTTTTTGGACAAACAAAATCTGCCGATTTATTGCCTTATTTTGCTATATTTGAAATGAAAATACGTAAACAACTCAAAACGTTGGTCACGTGCTAGAGCAAAGCTGTTCAAATTCGGAATCAAAGTCTAAACTTACATATGTGCATAGGTGGGCAAAGTTACTTTCAAAAGTAACTGAGTTACAGTTACAGTTACTTGGCCAAAATAGTAACTGAGTTACCGTTACAGTTACCGATTTTAAAAAGTAACTAGTTACCGTTACTAATTACAGTTACTAGTTACTTTCAGTTACTCACAAATCTGAACATAAAATTCTGCACCTGGCCAGCTCTGCATGCACGTCCAGTTTAACCGCAATGTTTGGTATAGTGTTAGAGCCATCCTGCTAACATAACAGCACAAGTACAACACCAACAAGGTTTTATTTAAAAAAAATACTCAGTGGCTTGTATGTTTATCTCCTTTGAGAAATACGAGCATTTCAAAGTGCTCGTCACTCAGGCTTGCCTATTTGGGCTTTAAAATGTCCTTGCCCAATCGTCGTCGTCGTGTGAGCCTCTGGGGCCCGAGAGTCTATTCTTTTACCGCCCCAGATTCACGATGTTCCCGGACTACACTGGAAGGCTACTAGAGAGCAGCCAGTCTTTGGTTTCATCATTCATGACACGCAGACCTTCCACTCCGTTAGGTGGCTTGAAGATGTTACAGTCATTGATGATGTCCGCCCCGATAGTTCAATTGGTTAGCGCGTCACTTCTGGAACGAAGAAGCTTCAAGATCAAGCGGCACTGGTCCGACTCTCAGGGCATGCGCTTGAGCAACGCACGTTAAGGACTGCTCTCCATTTAGCGGCATCTAATAGATGGAATAATTTCCTGGCAACGAGACTTCAACAATCGGAAACTTCACTCTGTCAATCTCGGTGACCGGGCTTGCGTCAGTGATTTAAAGCCTTTAGTCTACAAGTATGCGAAACTGCCAGGATTAAGTTCTGCAAGAAGCTTTCCCAGTCCGAGGATAAAGATTTAATCAATCAATCAATCACTGATGTGGTCTGCGGTCTGTTCCTCGGCACCACATTCACAGGAGGAGGAAGAGGCCATTTCCCATTGGTGCATGGTTGAGCGGAAAAGCCCGACGCCCGCATGGAGACGGATCCATGCCTGTCTTGGTAGTGTCAGGTCAATGGAGCGTGTGTCGGCGTCGGAGATGAACGAATAAAGTCTGGTGATGAACAAGTGCTGCAATGAAAACAATATTTCTACTGCAGCACTTGACGGAATGGGAGTGTTATGTTTTTAAAACAGTTTTTTCATCGGTCCAATTGTGAATCTGGATCCGCTTAACTTGTCCTCAGGGTCCGCTTCTAAATACTCCTGTAACAGATTCAACGCGCATTGCTTTCTTTTCTTGGTTTTTGCGTAAAGTGGTGCAAAAAGTCCTCCGTGGCTCTACCTACCACCATCCACTTCAGTGTCGCTGCTACTCCCCTCTTCAGCAGAGCAGTTTGCTTCTTCAATTGCTTGAAGCATGTTTTGTTTTATTTTGGTCTTCAATTCAGCAGTGTCGCTTAATGATCAGGCATTAATCAAAGATAAGTCTAAATTGTGGGTGGAATGCAGTCGCAAGCTGAAAGTCGCTGTCCTCGAACCAATGACCAAATCTGGTTTGAATTGCTTCCACAAGAACGTCCACCAACGGCAAGCAAACAGCAATGCTGTTGCTGGTTTTAATGTCAGACAATCTTTTTAGAAGCATTGCAAGCGTTACACTAAATGCAATAAATTTCAACTTCTTGAAGGTAACTACTTGATGTTCTTGCCACTAATGTAACTAACTGACTATAAACATCAACAACTTGCTTTTAATCGCTGCGTGTTTCTTGATGCTTATAGTCAGTTAGTTAGTTACCTTCAAGAAGTTGAAATTTACTGCATTTTTATAAATATTTTCAGGTTCCTGATGAGGGCTTAAGTTAAACCGAAAACGTTTGACTGTTAAACTCATTTGTAAATATGTAAAATATATTATTATAATGCTCAACCCTGTTGTATTGTTGTGTCTTGCCTGTCTTTGGTACATATTGATTAATCGCCAAAAACAATTAATTTAGCCAAATCAGTTATCAAAAATCGCCAAAAAAGAGCCAAATCATAAATATGCAGCTAAACGTCTTAAAATATCGCCAGATTTCTGGACTTTGGCGATAAATTCGCCAATATGGCAACCCTTCTCCACCAGACCACAAAACAAAAGTAGAACCGCGCATGCGCAGTGCTGCGCCGATACATCTGTGAAAAAAATGCATTATTGCGCAAAACGCAGCAAACACGCACTAAGCAAGACACAAACACGTGCAGAGAAATAAACGGCAATTAAAAACTGAAATTTCAATACAAAAGTAACTTGTAACTGTAACTGTTGAAAAAGTGCTAAAATAGGAACTAGTTACCGCGTTTCGTTACTTTTGGAAAATAGTAACGAAGTTACCGTTACAGTTACTCAAAAAGTAACTAGTTACAGTAACTAGTTACTTTTGTAACTAGTTACTGCCCACCTCTGCATATGTGTTTGATAGGGTCTATTCATATCTCAATTCTCAACATGCCATAGTTTTGTTGTGACACAGTGTTATGTTTGAGTATCGTTGATGCGGAGTCTTTCTGCAACAGTATTTCAAAATAGAAGCTGTTCAAAGCAATTAGGCTACAGCCTGAAAAGTACAAAATTAGCAAATAAGCTTCTGCTGCCTGAATCCATCCATTTATCTAAGAGTAGCATCACTCTAGTTCAGTGGTTCTATGGGTATTTACCCACATGTGGGTAATTTGAAGATAGCATGTGGGTAATCAGCTGAACCAGAATATATAGAATTATAGATGTAACAAACAATGTCACAGCTGTAAGTGGTAAAGTTGCTTTATTACTTACACTTTTTTTGATGTTTTGAGTCCCTTCAAAACAACCAAACAAGCACAGTGATATTTTATCATTTTTAAAATTGTTTCGTCATAGTAATTTATTTTCTCATCATTTTTGTCCATTGTACACAAAAAACAAGAACAAATGTCTCACTGACACTATTGATGTCGTTCTTTGCATTAAATGTTATTTTTGTTGAATAACGCTGTTCTATATTTTTAATACAGCAAAATAGATAAAATTAGATTTTGGGTAATGGGACTTTCATCTGGACAGAAATGGGTAATAAGGGAAAAAAGGTTAAAAACCCATGCTCTAGTTGGTACGAAACAAGTTTGTGGTGCAATAGCTTTACTTTTTTCAACTTGCCTAAAGGGCTAGATTGTTCAGTTTATAAAGACCATTGTATCGATTAAATCTATTTTTGTCGTATCTGGGCTTACGTGTGGTCACAGCGGTAAACCATAATCTCTTCTTGGGAAAATTTTAACATAAAGTTCCCGAATCCGTTCGTCTGTATATAATGACCGAAGAAACACACACTTGAACTTCTTTTCAAACAGTGTATTTCTGTAAAATTAGCCCACGGCTACCGAAAACGAGGGGGTGCAACGCCTTACACCACTGAAAAACTGTCACTACAGAACAGATTACTTGGATAAAAGACGGAACCTTTGTCCAGCTAGCAAGCACTAAGCCAACAGTTAAATGTGCGGCCAACTTTCAAACAATCATTTTACGAATGACCAGAATAGATAGCAATATCTCAAATTCACGTAGAAAGTAACTGTGACGCAATAAATGAAAGACAATTATGAAGTCATTCCAACAGGTGTTTAAAGCTGATGTAATATTTCCTGTTTAAACAGGCCCAAACAAGTCCAAACAAGTTTGACACAAGTCTATGAACGATGGTGCAATTTTGGCACATTTTCTAGCAACTTCCATGACGTAATATTCAGTAGACTTGAACGGTTTTATATGACGTTTGATTTGTACCGAGATTGGCCGTAACATAGCGGCCCCTAGTTATGACAGTCTAACATGGCATAACTAAAAAAGAATTGAAAGACAATCGTGAGCCAATGAATAAAACACACGATACACAAATTTTTTGAATCACTCACGTTTAAGTTAATACGCAAATACAAAGGGCATGCAAAGAATGAACAGCAATAAGAATAAACACGACGATACATGAAATTGGTACCATAGGTACACGCTAAATGACGCTATATACAATAGTTGCGATAATAACCGACTGTTCCGGGCTCAGACAAGTATCGGCCACCGCAGACAAAACCAGGCTCAAACCCTAACACTTAGGTGTTCTTTACGGGGGCGAGGCACGAAATATCCCTCAACACGTAGTCTACTTTCACTTTCCCCGTACTCTCATCATAGTTGCAGATGGCAACTTTGGCTCTACGAACCACAGGCTTCCCTTTCCTAATTTGTGGAACTACCTCATGCACCCTCCCAAGTTGATACTTCCCACGTTTACCAATGTCTTGGAGAGAACCTACCACTACAAGTTGACCAGGCTCCAAATTCTCGGCCATTTTTAGCCATTTTTTCCGGCCCTGAAGACCTGGCAAGTAAAAAT
Organism: Aplidium turbinatum; assembly: GCF_918807975.1. Taxonomy (NCBI): domain Eukaryota; kingdom Metazoa; phylum Chordata; class Ascidiacea; order Aplousobranchia; family Polyclinidae; genus Aplidium; species Aplidium turbinatum. Next base: position 17,378,084 of record NC_137484.1, on the reverse strand, counting down.
CGATCCATTTATTCCAAAACTGCTGAGAAAGTGACAAATTGAACCGATAATCCCTTCTTAATTGGTCACGATCATGTGGTTGCCCAACAGCACAGTATGGGTCTAAGTATGAGGTCAAAAGTGAGGCAGGGGTGATGACAGTAAAATCCCTAGGGTCGTCACTCAAAGGTACCAAAGGGCGTTCGTTCACGATCCGAACGGCACTGCCTGTGTACGTAAGCAGTTCAATAAAATTGGGCTTACGAATTGAAGAGTCCAAAATGTGAAAAAATGCGATTTTAAATTGTTTTACCATTGCCTCCCAGGCGCCACCTTGCGCCGGAGCATACGGAGGTATAAATTCCCAGTTTATCTCTCTCTGTCTCAGGGCGTTGTGAAATTCAGCTGATTCTATCAACTCGGGTAACTTCTTAGATGCTGCCTGAAAGGTACTTCCATTATCGGAATAGATAGCATTAACCTGCCCACGTAAATCTGTAAACCTTGTAAAGGCAAGTAAAAAATCACTCAGCGACAATGACGTGACCAGCTCAACATGAATAGCGCGAGATGCCATACATGTGAATAAGAGTCCCCAAGCTTTTTTGTGACTCCTACCTTCAACAAAGGTCAATGGTCCAAGATAGTCTAAGCCGCAATCAAAAAAGGGTTTCCTATGGGCAGTTGTGCGAGACAAAGGTAAATCAGACATGAGCTGCCTTATAGGCCGAGCTTTCTCAATCGCACATACACCACAATCATTAAGATACCTCTTCACGGAAGCATTACCATTAGCGATCCAAAACTTCTGTCGCGTAGACAACAAAGTGTGCTGTACTCCACAGTGCGCATTTCGATTATGATGCGACAGTACAACAAGCCTAGTGAAGGGGTGTTTCGAAGGCAAAACAATCGGATGCTTTGCTTCTAGAGAAATCTCGGGAGAATTACTTAAGCGCCCTTCAATGCGGATTACACCAGCATCATCTACACAAGGTCTGTACTTTTTAAGTGAACGCAATTCCTTCAAGCGTTCCTTCTCACGTTGCGAAGCGCCAACACTACCTCGCTTTATCACTTCCTCAAGTGCATCCGGCGATCGTTTGGTCATTAAATGTAACACATCGCCATACACGCTCTTCTGAACAAACTTCACAGTTAAGTCTAAGGCTCTATTAAGATAAGAGGCGTCCAGTTTTGGCTTCATAAAGCTACGCTTTCTCGTTTTACAGCACAAAAATTCAACAAAAGCAACCAAATAAGCAATTCTCATTTTCATAACATACAAAGAAGGTGCGGCCTCGATCAATCTGTGAAGGCCACCCTGTGCAACGTCAAACGACCCCTCTTCGTCACGAAGATATAGGCTATGGACAGGTACTGGAGTGGGGTTTTCTACAGATGGAATTTCTTCACACTGATAGAGAAGACTAGAACCATTTAACCACAACTCTCGAAACTCTTTCTTTGTAATAAGATTTGGCCTTGTGCCAACATCAGCTGGGTTCATATCGGTAGGGCAAAAACGCCAATCCTGGGCTCCAGACAACAATAAAATATGCTCAACTCGACGCGTAATAAACTTATTCAAACGTAAATCAGGGTTCTTAACCCACTGCAACACAGTCCGAGAATCACACCAAAAATACTTAAGGCAGTCGGGCATCTTCAATGCCTCGTAGGCCTGCTTCACGAGTCTTGCTGTATTCAAAGCGGCAACAAGCTCTTTCCTAGCTATCGGCCAAGAAAACTGATTTTTTACAACAATGGTAGATTTACCCAGAACGAAAGACACACTCGGAACTCCGTTAACCAGTCTACGTAAGTAAACAACAGAAGAGAAAGCTTGATTCGAAGCATCACTAAACCCATGCAATTGATATGAAACAATATCATCCGGACTGCACACACCAGAGTTTGCAAAATACCATCTCGGTAACGAAAAATCCTTAAGCAGGTCCAAAGAGCGAAGCCACGACTCCCACTCTTTAACAAAGCTATCAGGGACCTCGGTGTCCCAATCAAACTTGTCTATCGCCAATTGCTGAAGTATAAGGCGTGCTTTTAGAAAAAATGGCGCTCCAAAGCCTAGCGGATCAAATTTTTGTCCAAGCTGACTGAGCATACTTCGGCGCGTGTGTTTAGCTAAGGGCTTTAAGGAACATGCGATACGCATCTCGTCAGACTCGGTTTGCCACACACAACCCAATGTCCTCGCTGATGGCAAAGTCATATTTTCAGTCTGAAAGTCAATGTCACGAATAAAAGGTGAAAGCATCTCATTATCCAAATTTGACAAGACAATCATAGCCTCCTTGTTAGCACTCCACTTAACAAGTTTAAACCCACGGCTATCAAACAAAGCAATTGATTCATGAGTGATTTGCTGAGCTTCCTCTAAGCTATCAGCCGAAAATATAAAATCATCCATGTACATATTATTTGCAATATTGCAGAGAGTTAGTTCACCAGCACCGCTGGGGTTCTGCTCGACCATTTTCTTTATAGCCAAGCAAGCGATATATGGGCTACTCTTTATTCCCCAAGGGTGTACACAAAAACGAAATGGTACAATCTTTCCACTTTCAAGGTCATCATCTTCAAACCACAATATACGAAACAAATCCCTTTGCGACTCAGGTAACATTATTTGAAAGAAGCATTTAGTCACATCAGCCATGAGACCAAATCTACCAAGCCGAAATCTAGCCAAGACATCTACCAGAGGGTTTAACAAGTCAGGACCCGAAAACATTACATCATTAACACAAGTTCCTCGAAATTCAGACTTGCCATCGTAAACAATACGCTTTTTTAATTGTGACGTCACAAAGTATGGTAAATACCATTTAAATCCCTTGACATTTCCTGCTTCACCCGCACGCTCAATATAGCCATTAGATTTAAGATCTTTCATGGTGTCAGTAAGGAAATCACGAAGTTCAGGTTGTTTTAAAGCTTTCTTTCTTAAAGCAGCAGCTCTATCTGACGCCAACACAAAATTGTTAGGTAGATCAATATCTTCCTTCAACGGAACAGGTATCTCAAATCGACCATCTTTCAACTCAATATTCGGTTCGACAAGTTCTCTAGCCAAAATATCATTGCGAGACAATTCACAGGTTTCATTTTGCAAAGTCAAATCCTGAATGACTTTATTCAGGTCTGCTATTTCCATATCACGAGACTCAATTTTACGCTGAAAGCCAGAGATGACATCCGACTCTGAAGACGTCTGCACTCTGCACACTTTAGCAACGCTTTCAACTAAGGGTGACTTACCACCACAAGCCAACCAACCGAGAGGAGTGAGTAAAGCATGCGGTTCACTGCGATTTTCACCAACACGTTCTTCTTTTGCCCACATCAAATAAGCGTTGTCGTTTCCAATCAGTACATCTACAGTACTACAATCATTCAAATGAAACATATTCACGTCATGAAAATGACGGAAACTACTTAAATCCTGCTTATGTGGTAAAGTCTTAACATCGTCAGCCCAAGCTGGGTTAACCACCGAAGTTATATCACAAAACAGTTCATTCGTCTCTAACGACTGGATGTTGAGTTTAACAAGGTCAGCACAAGTAGGTTTCTGACCAGCCAGAGTATCCATTTTAAACGACGCTTTATCATACGGTTTAAGACTAAGTTCGCACACCAAGTCACTCGAAACAAAGGTCAACTGCGAACCAGGATCATGCTGACAATACACCAACTTCGATTTGCCAGTCATTGGATTCAAAACACGAGCAGCAGTAACGCGGTTAAAGGCTGCTTTAACATTTCCAATCTTAACATTACGCACAGGAACTCTGGCACCAGCCTCATCTTTACCGACCAAATCCAGAGAATCACGTGACGTCACATAAAAATCATGCAGAAGAAAATAGTGTTTCCTATCGTTGGTAGGTCCACACTTACGACAGTTATTTGCATGATTACAGTCTCTAACCATATGCTGGCGCAAACAATTCAAGCATTTGCCAGCTTTCACAATGACATCTCTCCGATCTTTAGGTGTCAAGCGCAAAAATTCTTTACAATTAGACAAAAAATGATATTCAACTTGACCACGTGACGAACAACAAAAACACGCCGGTATGTCACTATGTCTGGCCACACCGCCGCGCGGTGCGCCAACAGCAGTCGAGTACTGCGAACTCCCTGAAATCACATTATCATGGGGTTTTACCGACGTCTGCCTAACCGGACATGAAGGCAATTTTCCTTTGCCAAACTTTTTAAAATGCTGCGACTCACCAGAATCGCCCATTAGCATAATGCTAAAATCAGTCGACTTGCGCGTTTCCTCCCGTACTACAAAATCAAACAAACTCTGAAAAGTAGGTTCCTCAGTGCTACCATACTGATCACCTAAAAAGTCAAGATAACGCTGCTTAGCGTCAAACGGGAGTCGTTTAGCCAAATCCAAAACAAAACGTCCTTCTAATTTATCACGCTGACCATAAGCTTTCGCGTAAAGCAAACACTGCGACAATTCATCTTTAAACTCTTTCAAATCACTGGAAGAGATAGAAGTCAATTTGCTACCATAGCGATACTTTCTAATTTCTGGTTCTGCGAAAAGACCTCCACGAACTCCAAAACGTTGGGACAAGCGAGATAACGACATTTCTATCCTGTCTTCCTCTGACAAGCCAGGAGTGTCGGAAACCAAATTAGCAATCGTTTGTGCAGCTGTTCTAACACAAGCTGCTTGCAACAAAGTCAAACGAGTTCCCTTAAAGGGCGAAGCTGCCATCAAGGCCATAACACGATTTTTAAAGAAGACAAATGGCATATTATTACCATCGTAACCAATCAAGGCCGCCTTATCGAAGAACGTCCTACTATTTTGGTATTCAAAAAAGCAATCCTGCTGTTGAGAACTCGATTTAGCGGGAGAAGACAAGCTATATCCCTTAAGGGGCTGAGTGGGCTCAGTCACATGCACAGCCTGATCACGATCCTCAAACACGTTAAAATCAGGAGACACGATACGCCTCTCACAACCACCTAAATTACGTGTAGCTGGGCGATCAGCAACTAGCGGCGCAGAAAACTTTGAAGGGGGCAAAGCATTACTGCTAATGGCGGCCCCGTGACCTGTACGCTCTGGGGGAGGAGTTCGGTTGTAATTTGCAGACCTTGGCTCTACAGCCTTCGGAAGACCCTTAGCCGCGGCCCCGAGACCTCCTGAAACAGCTGGAAAACATGTGGATTGTACAGGTCCACTTACGGATTGAACAGGCGTGTGGAAAAGGTTAGGTAAATTAAACTGCGATTGATGTTCACTTCTGGAATGCCTAGAAGAGCCCTTCCTAGAGCTACGCCGGGAGCCCAACTCAGAACGATATTCAGCTAAAACTGCCTCTTTACGTTGTTCGGTCCTCAACTGAGCGTCTTTGAGTGCGAACTCAGCAGCTCTAGCTTCGGCTTTCGCGGCGGCCTCAGCAGCTCTCGCTGCAGCCTCAGCTCGTTTGGCCTCAGCTCTTGCGATGGCCTCAGCAGCTCTTGCTTCGGCCTCAGCTTGGATCTTTAGCTCCTCTCGTCTTAACTGTAGGTTAATTTGTGCAACTATCCGTGACGAGCTCTCAGACATCCTAGTGCTTACATTTGAGGCGCTATCCTCAGGATGTATGTCAGCATCCAACCTATCTGAGAACTCACTTTCTTTTTGTTCGAAGTTATTTTTTAACGAGTTAAATTCGGGATCTACCCTATCACGAAGTTCTGCCAAGATTGCAGAGTTAAAAATTTTACTCAAGAGAGCATGGAAATGCCGTAATTCCTCTTCTAAAGTAGATAACTTAGATCTAAAAATTAACAGTTCCTGCTTATCACTCAAAGAACCTAGGGCTACAGAAAGTTTCCCAATTTGAGTCAAAATATCCCGTCTAAGATGCCGGGCCTCTCGAACTGACTTAGCCTCATCGTTAATGGGCCCCTCCCCAGAATGGCCTGCCCGACCGCAAAGAACATCATCAGGCTTAAACTCAGTCGAGTCGACGGCGGTCGAGTCCCTGTCACCACCGAGTGTAGACATATTAAATGTTAGGGCTAAATTTAACAATTAAAAAATTAAGTTACACAAACACACAAAATTACAGTAGTTATAAAAAACTTAACTGCAAAGACCGTAAAAATACAAAAAAGAATTTAAATGCACGATACCATAGCTGTACGAGTATGTGAAGTCCAAACGTCCACAAAACTTGCTTGGATTCTTCCACTTGAATCTTCAAGCACAGATGGATTGCCTTTAATCTTCTTTCTTGCCAATAAATGTCAAAGTTATTTTTCTTCTGTACCAAACTGAGAAGAAATGTCTTTACTTTTCTTTACTTCTTTAGACTACCAACCAATAAGATCTTCTTTTATTATTTCTTTGCTTCTAAGTGCTTCTTGGCCTACCAACTAACTAACTTCGTCTTTTATTTTTTATGCTTCTAGTGCTTCCGTACAAACACTAGCCAGAGAATCGTCTTTTATTTTTTTGCTTCTAAGTGCTTCTGTGCCAAACACTAGACAGAGAATCGTCTTTTATTTTTTATGGTCACAGCGGTAAACCATAATCTCTTCTTGGGAAAATTTTAACATAAAGTTCCCGAATCCGTTCGTCTGTATATAATGACCGAAGAAACACACACTTGAACTTCTTTTCAAACAGTGTATTTCTGTAAAATTAGCCCACGGCTACCGAAAACGAGGGGGTGCAACGCCTTACACCACTGAAAAACTGTCACTACAGAACAGATTACTTGGATAAAAGACGGAACCTTTGTCCAGCTAGCAAGCACTAAGCCAACAGTTAAATGTGCGGCCAACTTTCAAACAATCATTTTACGAATGACCAGAATAGATAGCAATATCTCAAATTCACGTAGAAAGTAACTGTGACGCAATAAATGAAAGACAATTATGAAGTCATTCCAACAGGTGTTTAAAGCTGATGTAATATTTCCTGTTTAAACAGGCCCAAACAAGTCCAAACAAGTTTGACACAAGTCTATGAACGATGGTGCAATTTTGGCACATTTTCTAGCAACTTCCATGACGTAATATTCAGTAGACTTGAACGGTTTTATATGACGTTTGATTTGTACCGAGATTGGCCGTAACAACGTGTAGTTTGACAAATTTTTAAGAGATTTCTTAGGATTACGGTAACTTTTAAAGATTTAAAAGTTTTGGACTAGGTTTGACGAAAGTATTGATCTACATTCTATAGCAACGTGATTAAAAATACTATTTTGTCAGGGAATGTAAAAAAGATCTGTAACGCTTTTGCATGACACACCTTGTTCTGAGAACCAAGATGGCGTAGGTTGCGTTTCCCGGTTTTTAGTTGTGAATAAAGGTTTCCAACACTTACATTAAGGGTTCAATCCCATCTTTAGCGTGTCATTTCTGAGTTTACATTCGTTATAACACATATTTTGCACCATTGTTGTTGAGAAGACAGGCCTGGATTGAGCAACAGGAAGAGAGTTGAAAAAATACAGGAAGAAATTTTATCTTGTTTACTATTTCAACTTTCGCTCACCAACCATGACAAACCAAGGTATCTTGAACTCAATTATATTTACTAGGTATTGTGTAACAGCGAGAACAAAGGTTTGACCTAAGGTCTTCAGCAAAACTTAGACTTGACTCTCGAAGTTAGACTTTCTGCAACTGAATTAGAAAAAACAACCAGTTCAAATTGGTTAATAAATCATCGTTATTATCATCTGTAGCCTACACTACACTAACACTACTACGGTGATACGGTATCCGGACAATTGTCCCCAGGACAGCTGCTCCCGGATGATTGCCCCTTATTGAATACCAAGAGAATAATTAGATTTAAGCATGACTTGGTTGACCCAAATTTTGACCGAACAAAGGTTGACCTAGGAGTTTGCAAATGCTAGAGGCCATGGAGTTCAACCAAAAAGTTACAAACACGCCAAAATCTTTCAATTCAACAGCCTCTACTTAGGCTACACCGAATCTACGACAAACAAACGTTAGAGACGCACAATTATTGAGTTTTCATTTCCATCTGTCCAATGATCAATGCATGATTGTGCAGACGTACATGTCTTCTCTGTTGTACAGTTTGTTTTTGTTTCTGGTCATTATAGCCAAAAACAATTATGCCAAACATAGCACTGGTCTAGAAAAAGGTAGAAGCGACAAAACGCGGACTTTATAACGTGCATTAATTAGGCCTACCAAAGCAGGACAATCAGTTTAAAATATGGCACGGCCACAACATCTTAGCAACACCTTGGGACATTAAAGGTTAGACATGTAGCATCGTAAATCAATCAGATTTAACTTTCTCATTATCTTCACGATATTCATGTAACTTTTGGCAAGTAATATAAAAGCTATGTTTTCCCGTCTACAAAAAGATTTTATTGATTTAAAAGGAATTTACGAATATTAACCACAGTTTGTGTTTATCAAAGCGATATAACTCTTACAAGTTTTACAACCGAATTCTGCAAGATCATAAACTGACCTTGCATCAAACAGCTATGCTTTTCGCCTGACAAGAACGGTTCCAAGGTTAGGCTTCAAATTATCACAACCTGACTCAAGCTGACAAAAAGTTTATTCATGTAGCCTACATACGAACACTTAGGCCTACTTGCAATCCACGAACAAATAGTCAACAGCAGGACGCTGTCAACACGTCCGTTTCCAGAGGATAACGTGGGCCTAATATCAATGAAAAAAACAGTTTTCAAAACTTACAATTGCAACACTTTGAAATGCAAAAACAAAAACAGAGAAAATAAGAATTACCTAGTGTTTGTCTTTTAACGTAGGGCTTCCCAAACTGGGTTCGCGACCCCCCAAGGGGTCGCATAACGAACTTCAGGGGTCGCAGATAGTAAGCTATACCAATTTGCACAAGTTACTGCCTATTAACACTTCTGTGCGAGATTCTTTGACAGTTATTGACTTTATTAAGAGTCGCGCACTCAATAGGCTGCCTGTATTTTTGAAAATTTCTGAGGTGAAATGAAATCGGAGTTAAAAACTGTTTTATCGCATCGTGAAGTGAGGTGGCTTTCAAAAGTCAAAGCTTTAAAATTGTTAGCCACATAACGTTGAAAACCGAAATCGTGATTTTTCCAACAGAATAAAATTCAGTCTTGGTCCACCATTTTCGCAATGACATCAAGCTTTTGAAATTATGCCAAATGTCAGATTTGCTTGAAAAACTGAACGAATTTAATTTGTCCGTCCTAAGAGAAAATATCAATATTTTGCATTGAAATCTAAAATTGATGCGTTCATTAAAAAACTGAACATCCGGAAACAAAAATTTCAAAATGATTTATCTGAAATGTTCTCACTTCGCCTACCGTTCCAACCTAAGCAACATTGAAACCGCCTTGAGACCTGCTTTAACAAACACTGAGCCACGGCTGGACTTGCTTTGTGGCAGAAAGCAGTCACACCCATGACCCATCACACTGAATAAATGTGTTTGCTTTTTTTTTTCCAATAGGCTGCCCATAGGCTTCGTTGTAATGGTCAGAAATAAATAAATAAAAACAAACTGAACTGAGAACGGTAAACTGTTTTTCGTTGGATTTAAGCTTTTCAAAAAATATCACAAATTTATACTTCGCACTGTTCGTCGTTTTAATCATAAGGGCCAAGGGGCCACGAAACATTTTAGAAGATTAAAAGGGATCGTGAACAAAAAAGTTTGGGAAGCCCTGTTTTAACGTATTCCACTGCACCATAACAATAACGCAATCATGCGTGACACATGACATCACTGATGTTTGAAACCACCTGATTGTAGCCAAAGATTATTTTTGCACTCAGTTCAGTTACAGAAGAAAAAAGAGTAAAGACAGCAGGTTGTATCAAAAAACTTTGGAGAAGAACGCTCACAATATCACGTGTTGAGTCACATGACGTGTTGAGTCACAATCAGCTGATTCGCGAGGAATCGTAGACTATGTCACGCATGATTGCGTTATTGTTTTGGAAAAGTGAAATACGTTAAAGGCATACTAAATGAAATTTTCAAACGGGAATTAAGCATTAAAATGCGTAAACTGAACACTCAAGAATACATTTCATAAAAAGTTACTGAAAAAAAAATGTTTTCAATGGCGCTGGCAAGGTGCAAAGTCCAGTGTTTCATTTATTTTTTATTTTTTGCAAAATGACCAAGAAGTGGAAAAACTGCTCGAGAATTACGTCACAAGCGACTAGCAGAAGCATTATCAAAAGTGTTTTCCCGCGTTGGGTTGGAAAGTTCAAACATGTTGCGTTCCAAGAATTTTCACATTGATTCAAGGCCTGGAAACGTTGAATCCATGTAAAAAATGCTGATTACTCCACGCCTTCTGAATTGCCTAACTGAAATTGTTTCACATGTTTTTGTGGAGTTTGCCTTCAAAAACATGTTTTTTTTACATTTTTATTTTACATTGATTGAAGGCCTGAATACGTTGAATCTATGTAAAAGAAGCTGATTTACTGTTTAAAGAACAAGATCTGCCATTTGAAACTCACGCAGTAAAAACTCTTGCCCGATCAGCTGGCAAAAATGCCTGATTTTTCGATCAAACTGCTGAAAATCGCTGGGCGCGAAAGAGTACGTTTTGTCTAACTGAAAAGTTCAGTTATTGTCTTCCGTATGCATTCTTGCCTTTCATTTATTTCCAAATCTCAATTTATTTTTCTTTTTGCTTATGTAAGTCTACCCAACGATTTGCTTTCATTTTTCGATTTTTTTTTAGGTTATTCGCCCGCTTGTTGCTCATCCTCACCGAGTTACGACAACTGGTAGCAGAGCATGTTATTATGACTGAAAGGCTTGAAGAGTTCTACGATATGTTGCCTCCTTTGATTCATGAAACTTTAAACAATGATTGATTGTCAGGGAACAACTGCATACGAACGTGAGTTTTTATAGGTAACGAAAAAATGTGACTGTTTAAAACAGGGGTTCCCAAACTTTCTGTTCATCGGTACCCTTTGGTCAATTTATAGATTCGCTCGTGTACCCCCAAAATTTTCTCATATTTTTGGCTTTAGAAAGTTTAGATATTGCAACCAATTAACAGTAGAGCTGCATTAGAAGACTGCATACATGATATTTTGTACCAATCAAAGCACTCAAAGTTATTCATAACAATGTAATCCAAGGTTAAACAAACACTACAATCAATCGAACAAACAATATATCGGCTGAATAGCCTAAGCCCAGCAATCCTAGCTAATGTGATGGATGAGCCTGCTTTTTAGCAACAAGCTAAAAAGCAGGCTCATACGAGGTGAAACATAAGCAACAGCCACAACGAAGATCATGTTCAGGTGTTTTGAGCTGTGATCTGTTTTTTGATTTGATTCCAAGCAGCACTGAAAATGTTGACTCACACAACCATGTTGATGGAAACAACAACAATGCATGAATAGCAGGTTCCGCAATCTTTTTGTACGACTTGCACATCGTAAACCAAAAATCACACATTGCGTGCAAAGCCATCATGTTGGAGTTCAATCAGTTCCTCTTGCATCCCTGTCCCAGCCTGCAGTGTCTGAGCGTTCGCGGTGAAAGGATTCCTAAGATATGCAACTTCGACTTCACCAAGACTTGGAAAATAGCCGTCAATTTTCTTTTCCAACTTTATAAGATAAAAAATATTTTAAGGTAGATTAGAAGTTATGGAAAGAATATCCTTATCCTTATAATCTAATGTACCCCTTGAAAAGTCGAAATGTACCCCTGGGGGTACATGTACCCCAGTTTTGGAACCCCTGGTTTAAAACCTATTTGTTTTAGTGAAACTCAACAACATGTTTTATTGGATACTTAACTCGAAGCGAAATCGAAACCAAGAAACGTTGTATTAAAAATAAACAAGGTTTTGTTTTTCTTAAAAAGTTTTTTTTTTAAACATCCATGAAGTGTAACAACTAACAATGTTTTTGAGATCATGAGACATGAACCATTATGCTACAACGCTTTTTTCTTTCTGAGATTCTTATGCGTTTTGTGTGTTGCTCTGAAAGAAATTGTAATCAAAGATAACAAAGCTTTTCATGACTCATTTTACAGTATTAAACTACACCCACCCAATTCGGTGCAGCTTGGGCTGAAGAGAACAGTCTTTGCCAACAACCACCTGAAGGCGGTATTGAACCAGCAGGATCGCATGATTAGACTATCCGACTGCTCTGTTCCACTTTAGCCTGTGGTATTTATTTGTGACTGTAATATAATTAATCAATGCCAAACTTGCCGACTCGTTTCCAACAAAGTTTTTGCAATCGCAAATCTTCATAGGCTTACATCGCTGGCTGGATGTGCGCCCTGATTTGTCAGATTTTGTAAATTTTGTCAGGGCTGCTAACAATCTAATTGCCATTTTCTAAAATTACAACTTCTTTGATTTTTACTTAATAGCTGACAACAGTCTAGTGATGTAAAAGTCTTCAAAGTGTAACAAATCAGCCCAGATCTCCGGAATGGTTCTTCATTGAAATTCCTGCTCAAAGACAGTTTATCTTTGCTTATTTCACTTGTTCTGCTACGTCGCAAATGAAATGTCTTAAAACCGTTTAATAATCCTGTAATTTTCAATTTTAATTACTGTAAGCAACCATGATGTTCATGACACTGAGCTGCAGCAAAAAAAAGTAAACAGGGTAAATAGTAAGTTATCAATGATCCATATACAGCATATTCAATCGCCATCTCCGCCCGAAGCAAGCTGCACATCAACAAAGGATTATCTGCTTCCATGAGTCACGGTTTTAAACTATGTGTCGCCAAATTGATTTCGGTCCATGCCTGGATGTTGTTATGCTATCGTCTTGGTGGTTTGCCCCGTTTTCTTTTTCCGTTGACCTTACTTTCCATGTAGATTTTGCTGATTCCGTACTTTTATCTTTTAGTATGGTCGAATAGTTTTAAAACTTTTGATTTTACGGTTACTGCAGTTGGTTGTAGCTTCGTTTTAATCACTAAGGGCTTCTTTTTTTTATGTGGTCTATAATAGCCTTTTATTGGTCATGCTTTCCATGATGTGATTTTGAAAAGTGGTGAGTTATTGTATCAATGATAAGGTCGTTTCAAAAGTTTTTGTTTTGCAAAAATTCATGCCAGTAGCCATGCCATTGTTTTGATTCAATTCATATTCTCGAATGTAAATCACTATATCGCTTGTAGCAGCATCACTGAGATGCTTCATGCTGTAGAATTGTGCTGCCATGCAATGTTTGATGCGATACAATTAGGATGTGAGTCGTTTTAAAAAAAATAAATAATAAAAACGAAAAAAAATGATAGGTTTTCACCAACAGTCTGTCTAAATTTTAAAGGTTGGAACAAATTTTGTACTTTTGCTTCTCTGAAGTATTTGTTTGAAATAATCAAGACATCGACAAGTGACCAAAATACAAATTTGTCGCTAAACTTTTCAATAAAATCTTCTTTTAACTTCATCGATGATCCAAAAGGATGCGTAGTGTGATAAGATAACCAAAAAAGTATAGCTTATCACACTAAAATTGACAAATATATGTTTATTACGTTTTAATTGAAAGAACTTGAATTTGTCAATTCAGTGTGGTACTGTTCAGTGTGGTAATTTTTTTTTATTAATAAGTAAACTTGTATCAATCGACTAAACTGTAGATTCACCAATTAGACTTTAAAAAACATCATAATACTCCATACAATACTCATTATAATAGGCTATGAAATAGGCTATGTGAACGATGCAATGAAAGAAATGAAAAAACTAATAAAAGAAGTTAAAACAAGCAACAAAGGAGTTTGCTCGTTAACATGGTCGCCGCTGGGACCGAACAGTCTTCACCCTCATCATTGGTAGCACTTGAAGTTGGGTGGTTTATTGATATTTGATACTACTCGCTGAGCATGCGACCACATTTCTGACCTACAGAACTTAGTCAAAATTGCAGCAAACTAATTTAAGCTTATAATAAGTTATTCAGAAGCTGTAATTCAACACTTTTTTGCAGCTTTTTGTTATGATAAATAAAAACAGTTGTTACTTGAAAAAATGTATTAAGCAATTAGAAATAGAATAAAAAACGAAAAAATAAAAAATAAAACGGATAAAAAACAAAAGAAACGTAGAAAACAATAAAAAAACGACGACTAAAAACAGGTTTTTAACCATCCCTAGATACAATTAATGAACTTATTGCAAACACAATTTATTGTAGCTGCAATTGTTGTTTAAGCTTATTCAACGTTTTAAGGACATATAACTTAGTTGAGCCAAAATCAATCCATGCTAGATTTTTGATCGTTGTTAAATGTTTTAAGCAAATCTATTATTTCTGACACTCAACAGTCCACCTTCAGCAGAAAACTGAAAACCGCCAATACTGTACACTATATTGCCAGGCCGGCACCACACTGGATGGGGGCTTGCAATTAGGCTAACAATATCGAAGATGTAGCCTGGTAACAATTAGTACTAAAATTCTATAAAATTAGAGCAGTGGTTCTCAAGCTTGAGAAAACCGTTGTCTTTTTTTTTCTTCTTCTTCTTCAACAGATTAATCATGTTTGGTCAGCTGTGGCCTTCCATATGAACTCCCTCCATTTTGCTCTTTTTTGTTTTTGCTAGTAGACTACTTCTAGTATACTTTTATATTCCCGTAATTTGCTTGATATTGTCAAAGCATTTCATTTTTGTACTCCTTATGCTTGTTGTCTTGCACCATTTTTGTCTTGGTGGTCCCTTTTGGTGCTCTCAAAGCGGTCACGGACCAGTCAATTTTTTTTTATAAATTTAATTTATTGCATCTCCCAACGGATGAACGGAACCCAATCATTCATACAATAAAATAGAATTGACGTAAGTCTAAAAAGAAGATCAAGCAATGTAAACACTTTTATTTACATTAAAACGAATAAACTCACGCTGTTAATAAATTGAACAAAACAATGATCCTCGCACTCCTGCGCAAAATACATGTCTGCCAAAACGAACAAACAATTGAGCCGTAGACAAAGCTGATAAGATCAAAAACGCACAAACAATTAGCACAAGAAAGCAATCACAAACTATAAGTATATGTTCATTGCTGCTATGCTTGCCAATCACATACTTAATTCTGCTGTTGCATATTAGAGGCAAGTCTTGAAATGCGTGGTGGTGTTTTAGAAATCGCCAGTTGCATATTTAGATGTTGATTTGGTTACGAGCCTTAAATTTGATATAAACGAGTGCAAAAAATACACTTTCACAAAGGTATGTAGAGACGAATGGAACAACAATAGGCCAAAGTAACGCTTCCATAAATACCTTTGGGTACGACCGGAACAAGGTGCACCAAAACTAGAAAAAATTTTTTTTTCCATGTAGGCCTACAGTTTATGACATGCGGAGCCATTCCTTGTCCAGCAATTCATCTTTCAGCTCCTCTGGAATAGTTTCTATGTTGATCAAAGGAGAAAATGGATTTCGTGGAAAGACCTCAACCTCTTCTGCTAGAATAGGAAAATATCTCTGGAATTTTCTCTTAAGCGATTGTAAATGTTCACCAATTTTATGCTTTATTTGTGTACTGATACGAGCAGCTTCAAATTCAGAAACTTTTTCAAACATTGCGAAGTTGCCTGGGTGAACCTTTCGATTCCAATTTTGTATCTTTTGCACAAAGCCACACAAAACATCTTTGCAATTACATTAAAATTAGTTTCTAGTTCACTAAAAACCCAGTCTGTTTCACTTTAATAGGATCATCAGAAGGAACTTATTCAAATAGATTAGGTTGCTTCTGATTGTCTTATAAAGGTGAAACAGGTTATTAAGGTTTTTAGTGAACTAGTAGGCTGACTAATTTTAATGTAATTCGCTTTGCTTGACTTTTTGCTTAACATGAGCACTTTTTGTAGTATTAATAATAGCATTCATTGTTTTTGTTGTGTTTTTAAACTCATGCAACGAGTCATACTGGAGTTCTATTTTATTATACAATTGTTCAACCGAGATATAGTATAGTGTGAAACTTTCAAAAGCCTCTGGCCCTGCGTCAAAAGCCTCTGCAAGTATGCGAAACTACCAGGAATAACCAATCAAGGCTTTGTCAGTCCGAGGATAAAGATTCAAACCAACCAACCAAAGTAAGCCCAAAATACAAAGCAAAAGAGAAGACTTGAAGGGAACGAAAACAAAGTACATAGTTTCAATGCAAGTACACCAAAATACATTACACCTCCCCGATAGGACTTATGATCACCCATAACGAAAGGGTGGTTGGCGTCTTGGCGTAAAAAATTAAAAAAAATGTTGTCTTCTCTTTGACCGCCTTAAATGTTAATCCTTGATGCGATGACGACAATGACGGTCGTAATTGGGGTCGATGGGTCGTCGGGTGCAATCGGCCTCGATGGAAGAGGATTTTGATTTTGGTCCAAAGCTAGGTTTTTAGAGCAACACTTTTTTAAAGGCATACTAAATGAAAATTTCAAACGGGAATTAAGCATTAAAATGAGTAAACTGAACATTCAAGAATACATTTCAAAAAAAATTATCGAAAAAAATTTGTTTTTAATGGCGCCGGTAAGGCCCAAAGTCCAATGTTTCATTTATTTTCATTTTTTTCAAAATGACCAAAAAGTGCAAACACTGCTCGAGACTACGTCACTAAAGACAGCAATAACAAAAGCCACGTTACCACATGTGATGTTTTGAGCAAACTGTCTGATGTTTTGATGTTGAAATGTGTTGTTTTGATGTACATACATGGTGTCCGACGTTTTCTTCGTAAACAGTTCTTCGTAAAGCAATTCTTCGTAAGCAATTTTTCGTAAAACAATTCTTCGTAAAGGTAATTCTTTGTAAAACAATTCTTCCCAAAGCATTTATTCGTGCATGCAATGGAGATTTGATGTATACGAAGAAATGCTTTACGAAAAATTCTTTTACGGATTTCATTTCACCAACAACTGTTTACGAACAATTGTTTTACGAAGAATTGCTTACGAAGAATTGCTTTACGAAGAATTGTTTACGAAGAATTCGCCTATAACCTACATACATACATAGCCTACAGTCAAATCGCCCGCAGTAACAATTATTGCGAGATTAGCTGATTGCTATAGCCTTTAGTGACGTAACTGTACAGTCGCACGCTTCGCTGCTCAGGCCAATTTCGTTTTGAAAGCTCGGACAAAAGTACGCGCGCAATGGTGGTCAGACCGCAATGGGGCAAAATTTTATTGAAAATTGTTTTATGGTAGCATGTTAAACACAAAGAACGTGGAAAATCGCAAAGTCAGGTTTTTCCTTTAGTATCCCTTTAAGTGAAAAAACAAGTTTTTTTTAGCATGTCTTAATGGGTTAGTCCAGTGGTTTTCAACCTTTTTGTTTTGGCGGACCCCTGTTGGTACCTTCGGAGCGGTCGCGGACCCTTAACAAATTTTATTTGAAATTTCGGTCGTTTTTCTTATAATGGAATCAAATGTTTCATAAGTTTTGAAACGACACACTAAGAAGAATTTTGCTGAACTCGCGACGCACTTATGACGACTGATGACATTGACGAAATTATGTTATGACTGAGCTTTATGTTGGCACACAGCACCAAAAATCGGTAATCTATAATATGTTGATTTGATGTTTTTCTATAAATTTTATCAAAAATCAATAGAATTTTCGCAACTGTTACAAAGAATTTCTCCTTTTCTTCATTTTTTATCAATATTAATTCGTTACAATCTTTGTCATTGCAAAACTGCGAGTGGTGATAAACTGCTGACTAACGTTTGCATTTTGAAGTTAAGCATTGATCAATAGACTCCTGTCTCAAAAGAATTAAGTTGAACATAGCCTAATTAAAAAAATAATTCATTAATAATATGATACTTTTTTAGTTACGAAACCTACCTCTTTGTGCAATGTCCTTTGAAATTTCAAACGACGCACCAGCAATTCGTTGGGAAGTAGCCTACAGTTTAAAAATCACGGTAATATACAAATAAAGAAAAACCAACCAGTTAAATTTTGTAGTTTATTAATCATGCTGCAAACTCGGAAACTTTCACGGACCCCTGAAATCACTTTGCTGACCCCGGTTGAGAACCACTGGGTTAGTCACTTCCTTGCAAGAG
Source organism: Aplidium turbinatum (assembly GCF_918807975.1). Classification (NCBI taxonomy): domain Eukaryota; kingdom Metazoa; phylum Chordata; class Ascidiacea; order Aplousobranchia; family Polyclinidae; genus Aplidium; species Aplidium turbinatum. The sequence goes on along the minus strand of NC_137484.1, from coordinate 17,359,978 downwards.
CAACTGTCCTGTTGGCTGCTCTTGTTTTGATTTTTTGTTATTGTGATGCTTGATATTGTGCTGATGTTCGACAATACATTCATTGCTGCATAATTATCGTATCATCCTTGATATAGCAATCACAACATGGTAAAACCAGATTAAAACACGAAAAATATACAGAAATATAACTCTTTGCAAGAGGTAAGAAAACTGCTTGTCCATTATCCACGTATAGTCACACAATATTCTGTAACATTCTACGCAAAGGAAAGTTATTAAAATACACTTATTACGAAGCGAGATACTTGTCCTACTTTGCTCCAATAAAGGGGCAAAGCGAAACATTTAAACAAAACATTCATATTTCCATTTACTGTATGTCTAACCTTAAAATACTAGCGATGTCATTTGTGGACAACAAGAAATTATCATAGAAAGCTTTCGTTTGACATCAAAATTATTAAATTCAAGCGAAATTTGACGGTATAATCACACTTTCCCTGTTAGCGTCCTGCTTTGACCCCTTTTCCGAATGGTGGGTACATCGCGTGCGGAAGTTCAAAATTTCCCTGAAAGACTGTAAGAGATACTATAGGCATATCCTATTGTCTACATAACCTATCGTCTGCATAACAAGGGAAAACGTTTCAAAAAACAGTTATTGAAATCCTTCTGTGGCCTTTAAAAAAAATGATCTGAAACTGAACTTTAATTTTTTACCAAACCTTGTGGCTTTAACTTCTTCAGAAATATATTTTTCAAGTGGATTAAGTTGTTGAAATGTTGTTGTCTGTAAATTAATTATTTCATCCACTAGATGCTGAATGGAGAGCTGTCCTCAGTGCATTGTTTAATCACACATTTATAGAATGGAATCATTGATTTTTATTACTAATCTTGACGTTTCTTTGTTCAGGAAATCGGGTGCTTAATAGATTATGACCTATTGGGGCAAACTTGGACCTTTTTCAAAACTTTATTCTTTAACAAAGGAAACTGTTATTAATATTGTAATGTTTTTGTTGTCCTCCCAAATAAATTTGAAAAACTGTTTGGCAATTTTTAAACATCATTTGGAATAAAATCAATTTCTTATTTGGCGACTCTGCAGTCTCCGAAAATAGAAAAAATAGTCTTGAAGGCAATTTGGGCTTCCAAGAACCAACGTTGAGAGCTCTTGAATTGCACCAAAATGCCGGGCTTTTAAAGGAGTCCTCTTTGTTGTCTGAACGCAATTTGCTCAGTCAGTTGGGTAGCGAGCTTCTCCCTTGACACCGAGAGCAGAGTGCTTAGCGGTTGCGAACGATGTCGGGAAGTATCTAATCCCATTCCTCTGCTGGGCGCCAAGCAGAAATCAAGTTTAGAACCATTTTTAAAATGTCTTTGGTATGACCCGACGAAAAATCAAACCTAGGCTATATCTACAGAGTAGAGTATTCACACCACTAGTAAGACCATCGTGCCGGTTTAATGTGAAATACTATCGGCAGCTTTTGACCGCCAGTTAAAATAAAACCAAATTTTTATTTGGAAACTCTGCAGTCTCTAAAAATAGAACAGTCCTGAACTTCGCTTTGATTTATAAAAGCTTATACACAGTAGTTCATGAAAGCTTCGATGGTTCTATACACTTTTAACAAAGGCACAGAGTTGCATGAAGAACGTTTGATCTTTTCTTTTTTTTAATACGTTACTGGTGTGGATAGCTTAATACTGCTGTTGGAGCGTTGTTTGCAAATTATTATTATTCAAGTAGCTAGCGCAAAATGAGCAATTAGTTGGGACGTTTAAATGAACAAAGTTGAAAAAAGCAATAGCCTACCAGGAAGTGGAGCTATTTATGCGCGTTGCGAATACCTATCGTAAAACTACATGATCGAGAGTGATTGCAAGGCTATGGTTATGTTTAGGGCGATTTTTTGTCACTGAAGTTACTTTTGTTGGTTGTACCAATTAACAAACGAAATGTAGAACCAAAATTTCATGGTTGTGGGGTCAATATTTAAGAAGTTATAAAGTTACCAAAAGTCACTTTTTGTGTTTTTAGGTTACTTTTCATTTGCTAGGTCACTTTATTTTGCATATTTTTTTGCCTAATTCCCCTATTTATTTATCTTTCATTGCTACTAGGGATATGAATCTACATTCTATGTAATGCTAAAACTTTTAAATTAATATATCTTCTACTATGGTACGGATTTTAGGTTTGCACGAGCCCATGCTTGTTCGTATCGCGTGTATTCCCGAAAACTCGTAAATTACTTTTTTCGATGAAACAAATTGTGTTAACTATATTTAACGACTTTTTCCCCTGTAACAGCTAAAGTGTTTGATTGACAGAAACTTCCTGCCAGAGAATGTAAAACACCTTCATAGACCTATATGTAATTTAAATGTGTAATTATAATTTGAGCTAAAATTGAAACTAATTTAGATGCTTTTTTGTGTTGAATTGTTGCTGTTTCTTTCGCTTTCTTGTTTTTGTTGAATAAAGTTACTTTTTGGTTACTTTTTCGCAAAATTAAAGTCACCTTTTTGAGTTTTTTAGGTTACCACAAAATCGCCCTACATGTAGGTTATGTTCCTTTTAACTACTTAATTAATGTATAATATTGTAAATGCTGCAGTGTATTTTAAATGGTTTTGGATTCTTGGCAAACTTGTTTTCATAAGCTTTGTAATTTCATAACTTTGTGACAGACGAACAATATTTTAAAGTTTTTAATAAGCATGAGTTCTGAAAATCCTGAAAAAACAAAGAAAATTAACAAGTCAACCAAAACTCGTTTCAGCAAGCTTTCAGGTATGAAATAAGCTAAGCTTTGATTGCATTTCAATGCTGTAGCAACTCACTTTAAAGGTTATTTAGGCTAACTTCAAGTTAATGTAATTAACCATAAAATAAACAATAAATGACTTTCTAACAAATGGTTCTTAACCCTGGTGGCACACCCTCCTTGGAGAGCGACAACCACTTTTTATGGGGGACGCGAGCTGTACAACAATATATAATTTTTTTGCAATAATTTTGATGTCTGCAACTATATTTTGCTATTTTTGCTTTTTAAGAACTGGGTAGCACAGGTGGGTTGTATAGCCTACAGACGGGGTTTTTGTTGCCCTTGTTCTGCAATCTAGTTTCGTTATAGCCTTACGTAAAAACCAAAAAAAAAAATAGTGTCCATACTCATTGCATTATTTATCGAAAATCCTTATCATTCAAAATTTGTCTCCAATAAAGCAATGAAAGTTATCCTGAACTAAATTATCAAAGCAGCCAAGTTTACAAAAGCAAAGGGCCTTATAAAAAGCTGGAGCTTTTTGAAGTTGGTTTTTCAACCTTTGTGGAAGATACAGTCTGGTTGTAAATAGTAATGTGTGATAGCGCCCTGCGTTTCACCTTAGGTCTTTTCAACATTTGTTACCGTCGTGAAATTGTCGTTTTTTTGCATATATGTAACGTTACCCAGTAATTCAAGTAATTTTGTAGTTGTGCTTCGGGATTTTGAAGCGTGATTAGGAATTTGCATGCCTCAAGAAATCGCATGCCAATAAGCTAAAAGCATTCTTGCAACCGGCAGTTTCAATCACATATGCGTAGTTTTTCGTCTCTTCAACGTTATAGCCTACAGATGCTTGATTCCTCAGCGACTATGTATATCGCGTTCTGGCCTTCAATTCAACTGACAGTAATACAGTTATACATACATGTAATACAGTAATACATAGTAATACAGTAATACATACCGTACATGTAGTATAATTTTTGGTGCATAAGGGCTGTTATTTTAGTGCGATTGAAAGACCAGGTTTGGTCAAGTAGTAATATAATTTCTAGTATGTTCTAATTTTGGTTGTGGTGATTTGAATTGTGTTCGATTATAATCAAGATGGTTGCAACCTCCTAAGTTATATGGTGACGTGAAGTTCCTTTCTACAATAAAAGCATACTTATAACTAAGAAGTCTAGACGTTGTTCACGATCATTCCCTGCGATCGCTGCGCTCGGAATGTCGCTGTAGCTTAAGCTTCCACAGCTAGGTATGGGCGGATAAGCTAAACTATATACTGTCCGCTACATAATCTGATGTATTTTTACACAAAAAAAATTTGATAGTTGTCAAAAAAACATGCTAATTAGAAGTTTTATATTTAAACTATCATCATCATCATCACGTGCCGTCTCCGATCCAAAGGTTGGCTGTCATTATTTAAACTATACATCTGAAAAAACGATAAAAACCACTGCTCTAAACTAACCATTTTTACAATTTATATGAAAATTGAGACGGCGATGTGTAAAACCAGATTTTGAAAACATGCAGACATAATTGAACAAATCAGCGTTTTATGCTTCATGTGTGGGCAGTGATAATAAAAGTCCAATTCGAAGTAGTTTCGTAATTGTACCGAGAATAAGTGATGCCATATTTTTTTTCGTCGTGTGAGCCTCTGAGGCCGAGGGTCTATTCTTTTACCACCGCAGATTCAAGATGTTTCTGGACTACAGCCGCATTCTGGTACGCATACAACTTTCAAATTTGATAAAAGAAATGTTTGACTCGCTTCAAAAACTTAAAATCACATACATTGGTTTGAAATATATTTTTTTTCAACAAAGCACCCGCTGATTTTCAAATAAAAGAAACTTAACTTTAACATTGCTGGAAATAGGTTCTGGAAACATTAGGTTAAGCAACTAACCAAGACAGGCTTCTATATTTAAGAAAACTTATAGCATGAAAAATGCCAATGTTTGGATCAACGTAGGATAGGTAATATGTCAGTGCACGTTATTTTTTTAAACTGTAGTAACCGTCATGAAACCCGACCCCCGATCAGTTTTGCCTGATGAACAAGAGGAATAATTGCAAATGTCGGGATATCAGCACGTTGATAAAAGTATACTTGGATCGAATGTTCATTTGGTAATGCAACATGATAATATTTAATAAAGCATTTCCAGAGAGTTCAGTAGAGAAGATTAACGTTAATAGTAACTTTTATTGCATATTGTAGAATCCACAAATAAACAACCATGACACTTGATTATATAGTAGAACTGGCCTGTAGTGACCAGTGACACATGAAGCAGGAGCAAATCCAGCAAAAATAAAAGCAAGTAGCTTATGAGGGCGAGATTTCAACAAATCACAGTGATGTGTAAAAGATAAAGGTGATCCCATACTTGATTCAAGTGTCGGGTAAAAGAAGATAAGGTTCTCATTGTACTAAGCCTTCGGCACTAAGGAGAGTAGGGCGGCCAGTTCCGTTCTCTCGGCCGCCTTTCCTTCAGCAACTATGCCCACCCAATTTATTACACCCCAGGTAGAGGTGAGCGGTGTTTTCAACAACCAGCTGAAGCCGGGAGTCGAACCAGGTTTGGCAAATCCGACCTGGCAAATACACCGTAAATAAAGTTACTTTTCTGTGTTTTATGGGGGGCGATCGCCCACTTGCCTCCCCCTCTGGATTCACCACTAACCTAAAGGCAACTTCGAAAAAGTGTTCTTGTGGCGAAATGTCACGATAGCCGAAGTCACTGTCGCCGAATTCTACCTGTAGTTTTAAGAGTGGACTTTGCAACAAATGCCACTATATAACGAAATGTCTTAAAGCCGAATTCTAATGCAATATACCTCAAAGCTTTATATCCATTGTAAGCCTACCCATGTCGCTAGAAGGATTTTTTTTTTATCTATTTGGATAAGAAAATTTCAGAACTTAGCCTCTTTTGTTCTATTGGAGTTCGAGAGACGCCCCGACAGGACTTACCCGAACGCATTGTTGCGCACTATATTTGTTGAGGTAAGCTTACCTAGAAAAGATAAAAAAAGAAATGAAAATTTTGTTAGGCCTTGGGAAATTCCAGAGGACAGCGAGACCAATATAGAAAATCCGGAAAAACTACCTGAAAACAAGTAGGCTAAAGAGCTTTTTAAAGAGTTTATCCTGAACTTAACGGGAACACTTGGATTCGATTTGCAGTCAACATGTGTTGGTGAAATGAAGTTGAGTTTGGAGAATTTATGAGGCAGCTGTGGGAAATTCATTTGGCGGCTCCGCTGAACTGATGAACTGATGTGACAGGCTTCCATATGTGACAGGCTTCCTGCTGAACTGATGTGACCCGAAGGGCGAGTCGAAACAGCATAACTGTCTGGAGTCATCTGTGATGCCTATGTAGATTTCCTGGAAGGCTCTATAAAAAGCCGAAACTGTTAGATATTTTCCATAATTGTTTTTCTATCTAAATATTTTTGTTTCATCATGTTGTGTTGCTTCTTTTAAAATTTTTGTGGTAAAACAATGTTTAAACAAGTTTGAGATAAAACAACTAATCTGTTGTTGTTGATGGGCAAAACAAACTTCTATTTGCAAAAATAAGTTACGTTTTGAAGATTAAAAGAAAGATATTTTACTCCCGTTTAACTTGTTTGTTACCACACACCACAGTATAAGTAGGAGTAATACTGTAAGAAAACTCCAGACTGACAACAATTTTCACTTTACAGAAATGTACAGTATACATTCATATTTAAGTTAACAAAGGCCAGCATTTACAGGCAATATGGCATCTTGCAAGAGAATAAATTTCTGCAAAGAAAAATCGAAAGAACACCTTGCCTTCATTCCTTCTATAACTAACACAATTTCTGTTCAAAGATTGGAAAGAGACTTCGCTTTGTTGAACCATAGACAGACAAAACAAAGTAACTTAAACGGGTTTAATATATTTATTATACAAAGAATAAGGTTCTTCTGATGATTCCTCCTTTTATGTTGAAACAGGCTCTAGGAATCTAGGGGATTTAGACAGTAGCCTATTACCTATATTTGATGTAATTCGCTCTGCTTGGCATTGAGCACATTTTGTAGTACGGTATTAATAGTATTTATTATTTTTATTATAGGCCTACAAAGAAATATAACATAATTAAAATATATTCAAACGTTTTCGACACATACTTGTGTCCTCATCAGGAATTTTTTTAAATCTGCAATAGGCCTACATGAAATGATAATTATAAGCTAAATCTGACCATGCACTGTAACTGTAAGGACACACCGGACTGAACAGCACAAACTCAACACGTGATACAAGCATGATCAGCAAGGCTGTGCCAAAAAATGGCGAGGTTCATGGATTTTTCCTTAACTTTCTGAAAATTTGTAGTGGACTTTTACAAACACAAACGTGAAAAAAAAAGAAAAATAATGACGTCACTCGGTCGCGCTGGGCTTTTCTATGGTTACCAGTAGCCTACCCATTTTCATAAAAATTGTCATATTTCAAAAACCACTGGAGATAAAAAAAATGTACGTTACACCAAAAGCTGCAGAAGTGGCATGTTTATATCTGCTCTAAGAACACTTTTTATTCTAGGACTACTTGAAAAATATTTATTAGCCAAAAACTCAATTTTGCCATTTTTTTGTAGCAGGGGAGATGCAGGACCTATTAGACATTTTTTTCTTTTTTGCTCTCATTTCTTCAGCTTATATCAAAATAAGACAAAAATTTTAGAGAATACGGCCAAGGTCAATGTTTATTGACTGTGTAAATATCTTGACAATCGAATTTATTTTTGTGAGGTTAAAGCTTATACAAACTTTTTGAAGAGTGTATAATCGGTCCTGCCCTTGAAGGACCAATTTACACAAGCAAACATTGAAAAACAAAACATGTTTTTTCACTTTCATTGCAAAAACAAGCACATAAAAATGTGAAATAATAATACTTAGTGTCTATAAACATTTTTTAATTGCCAAATAAGATTAATTAGCGTTACATCAATAGCTCTTAACTGCTGGGGAAGAGGCGTCTTCATAAGGGGGGGTGCTCTTTTCCGCCACGGCCAAAAATGTCTTTTGGAGCGTACATGTAATATAACATTGCTAGAAAAGCAAGCTTTATTTTTAAAACGTACAAAAGTTAATTTTTCAAGTGCCTTAACTGATTGTATAATAGGTCTTGGACGTTACTGTTCAATAGGTCCTTCAAGGATTCATTTCAAAGGTGTGAAAGTGTGAAAGAAAATCTTGGAAGTTTGGCGACATCGTCAGAGCAGGTTACTAAAAAAGCCATTGCCGTTGTTGATTATAACTGGAGTTGAGGTGACAAATACCAAAGACACATTTTCGAAGTATTGTTCCATGTAGACTCTTTATGGACAGACATAAAACGAAAAACATTGTTGTCAGTGCTAAAATCTTGTAATTTCAAGCAATTGCAATATGTTTGTATAAGCTTTAACCTCACAAAAATAAATTCGATTGTCAAGATATTTACACAGTCAATAAACATTGACTGGCCGTATTCTCTAAAAATTTTGTCTTATTTTGATATAAGCTGAAGAAATGAGAGCAAAAAAGAAAAAAAATGTCTAATATGGTCCTGCATCTCCCCATGTTTGACAACGATGGCAGTAGTAACCTGGAAACACAGCGCTGCAATACATTGGTCAAAAAATTACAACATCCAAGTCCTTTGTTCACCCTGAACTTTTGCCACCTACATCATCCTCTACCAAATTCCATTGCCTCAGAGTTTACTACCTGATTGTGGTCTGGATGGGTACTGATGATGGTATGGATGCTCTAGACTGGGGATGGAAAGTAGACAATAATCAGATGGTTCCAATCATGACGGACATGAAAGCTGCCCCGGACAACCTACTGAAAATGATACACTGCAATTGCGAATCGTATCCACCTCACTGTAGTTGCCGGAGATATGGCCTACCATACCATGCTAGATGTGGACCATGCCAAACTGGTTCATGTGTCAACCCATACAACAATCACATAATTGCAGACGATGACATCGAGAGTGACAACGATGAGCTTTAGTAATACTTGATCCATGTGCTTTCTTTACGCTAATCATGTCAAGAAGAGTCTACATGACCACATTGTATGAACTTTTTATGCCTGCTTAGTTTACCCAAATATATATAGAAATTCACCGGGTTTTTTCAATAACCAATACATTGTTACTATTCATTTTTAATTGTTTTGGCAGCCGTCTTGGATTGCCATATTGAATTTATAGGCTATCAGATAATTCAATAATTCTAAGAATGGTCTCATTGACTTCACAGGGTATAAAAACCTAGATATAGACACCAAAAGTACATGTTTTGGCCATATGATGACCGAGTTATGGTCAATTTAATGCTATTTTAATGGTTTGGCGGCCATCTTGGATTGCCATATTGAATTTATAGGCTATCAGATAATTCAACAATTCTGAGAATGGTCTCATTGACTTCACAGGGTATAAAAACCTAGATATAGACACCAAAACTACATGTTTTGGTCATATGATGACCAAGTTATGGTCAATTTAATGTTATTTTATTGGTTTGGCGGCCATCTTGGATTGTCATATTGAATTTATAGGCTATCAGATAATTCAACAACTTTGAGAATGGTCTCATTGACTTCACAGGGTATAAAAACCTAGATATAGACACCAAAACTACATGTTTTGGTCATATGGTGACCGAGTTATGATCAATTTACTGTTATTAATGGTTTGGCGGCCATCTTGGAAACCATCTTGAAAATAACCACTTTCCGGAAGTTGGATCGCTTATGATTTTGAATATGTCAACACTGACACCTAATACTAATCAAATCAGTTGAAAAACCTTTTGTTGCAATTTTTTGGTGTAAGGGATTGCCCTACCTAATTTTAAAGTAAACAAACTTTGTTTTATGTCATGCATAAATTAAAAAAATTAGTGGATCATAATCTACTTTTCCTTGCATTAATGAGAAGAAGATGTAGCTGATTTTTTGAAGCAAGTATGGTTTAAATCATGGCTTAATCGAAGACAATGCACGTTACACGCAGATTACATGTACCGTACCGTAAAGTTTGTTCCAAGCTTGTGTCTTCACACTTGCAAATGCAAAAAAGCTACTTTCAGACAAAACAACATCACAAACAGCCAATGTTACTAACCAATACTGTAGACTAAACCAGGGATAATGCAAGCTGACATCACTGCTGGGCATACACATAACCAGCTTGGTCAGCGGGCCAAAACTTGAAATATTTATTGATCACTACCAGTATATGATGAGTTATGAAGAATGTGCACGCAATAAATGACCACGCACGTATCTCACGCCTAGCTAGTCTTAAGGCGCCTTCAGATAGAACAGGGTTTCCCAAACTTTTTTGGGCCACGGACCACTATTTGTGAATCTGTTTATTCGCGGACCCCCAATACAAAGGTAAAAATGAATAAAACTGAATTTTGTTTATTTAAAAAACTGACAACATCAATGGGACGGATGGGATTGCATAAGTCATATCAATTCCCGTAGTTATTTGTGAAAGGCAAACTCGTAAGTCAGGGTCCACGGAAAGTCTGGACCTATATTTTGTCTTCATGTTGGTAAGAGCTGAAAATGCTGTCTCACACATGTAGGTCGTGGCAAAAGGCAATAAAATTTCAGTTGCCTTTTGCGATAGCAATGGGGTATTGCTCCACAACACTCAACCGGAAAGATGCAATAGCTGTTTGATTGAAACTAAGCATTAAAGTTCGATCAGATGATAATTCGGCTAATTCTTCTTCTTCGCGTCCTGACAGATCAGTCTTTGTAACAACAAAAGATTTTAAAATCCAGTCAAAATTCTCATATGTCTCTTTTAAAAAGTAGGCTACTTCAAGTGTGCAGAAAGCAATTCCAAATGTTGCGTAACGTCAGAGAAAATCAACTCTGTATTAATTAAGAGTTTGTTGGTAATGTAGTCACACAGAACATGAAACATATCCACATTTATCCTTGTTAATGTTTTCCATATGTTGAGTTTCTTTATGAATGCTGTTATTTTGTTTTGGGGCATATGAGAATTTTTCGTAAACAACTTTTTAACTGCAACCAAGGTGCAACAAGTAAGATTTACGATACTGGATAGCAAAAGCTTTCGAAATTATTTGTTGTAAAGAACTGCGGCAATTATCTTTGACAGGGTACGTAGGCTACTGTACTACGTATATGTGTGACTTTTTAATTTCTTGTCATATCGCCACGGACCACCTGTGCAGTCGTCGCGGACCACCAATGGTCCGCGGACCACAGTTTGGGAAACCCTGAAATAGAGCACAGATAGCGGAAATCGCAGCGGGATGCTCAGTGTATGGATGTTCATACCTTGTTCACACACAGCACGCGAGTAAGTTATTTAACCTAACAACAGCGGATTTTTGTCTGACTTTTCGGCGTGCGGACAATTACAATTTGTTTAGTTTTGCGCTGAGTGCGAGCGAATAGAATTAGATTACCACAAATAAAATGTGACTGCAATTAAATGATATAAATACAAGGGACAGGGTCGTTGAGAGTATGATTTGGGCCCGCTACCAATGAGATTCTCCGGCCCCAAATCAAGACACTTTTAAGAAAACGTACTATATCCAAAAATTATTCGCTGGTTTCTTCAAGTTTTTGGGCCCTTTGGAAAGGTTACGGGCCCCTGAAAATATCCTGGGCCCGGATCCAAAAGTACCCCCTAGTCAAAAGTACCCCCTATTTCACCCTTGTTAACGCTGCTGACAAGGGATGTAGGTAAAGATTTGTTTGCTTCATTTCACACTGGTTAAACTCGTCGGGTTGCCAAACAATAACGTTTACTAAACTTACAAACTTGAGACATAGGCTAAATGAAAACCGTCAAGCTAGCCACACATTATTTAAAATCCTGACCTTCCGCGGGCCCATAGGGGCCATAGGTTTAAGCTTTTGGCCACATTTTGGCCGCGGCCACGGTTTGCACACCCCTGGATTAAACAATAACCGCAAGAATAATTACTGAAAACTAAAGTTAAAACAAGGTCACATTAATGGTCAATAATCGTAGCATAAGGTAGGCCTAAGGTGGTACCAAGATTTTTGTTCACGACTGGTACAATACAGTGTCATACTAATACAACAGCCTACCACATTGGCCTATCCAGCCTACTCCCCTTGGAGCATCTCAAGCCCCTCCCCCCAGTTTAAGAACCAGTGACCTAAACTGTGTAAAGTCGATGTTGTTGACAGTGTTTTTCAATCGCTCTTACCTCCGTGAGTCCAGCCAAGCGAGCAAAATTGTTGCGGCTGAGTTAGAGGCAGCGTCTGGTGGGGCACGAAGATACGAGTGGTAGGCTATAGGGTTTCACAGTCTGGATCCCAGCACGGGTGTAGTTCTTTTGGCGACTGCAAGGGATAGCTTGATTTGCTGCGGTTGTGAGGACACGAAAGAAGTTTTGATAAGCCTAATCCACGTTGACGGTAGAAGGTGATGGTAATTTCGCCACGTTTTGGTTGATTAAGAAACTGTAGCAACTCCAATTGACCTTTCTCAAGTTCAATCGCTTTCTTGGAGCATTGGGAATGGGGGGCGATAAGTATAGGGACAGTGATAAGAGAAGGTCGGTGTTGAGAACGTGGGAATTTTTTCCAGCGCACGTCTGTCAGGAAGAGAGCTGCTGTGTGCGTCCATGCTTGCTAAAGCCAGATCGGAGTTTGTGTCCGTTCCCCAGCGTTCGGACCAGAAGCTGGCTGTATCTTTTAGATTTTACAAAAAAGCGAGCTTGTTGTTTGCAGCCCAGCTATAGGCAGTCATTCTCTATACAGCTGTTGATGTGCTTAGAATCCTAATCGATGTTCTGGCATTGAAATCGCTAGCTTGAATAGTCGGTGAGGGGGATGCGGTATAGATGACAGGTTTAAGCCTGAGGAAGGTGCTTTATATACATTGATGATGTTGTATTTTTCGTTATTTAGGCAGACCCATTGTATTTCCTCATCAGTAGAGGAATTTGCAAGCGTCCAGCTTAAGCTCTCATGGACAAACGTGACAAGACCATGCTTCCTGCTTTGGGAAGACCCTGGTTAAACCCTAGCTGATTTGCAGAAGTGCAGTGGGTCTCCTGGTGAATAATTACAACAGCTCGGTTCTTCTGAGTGACAGGCTCGATCACATCGAGCTTGCTGAATTTGATGCTCTCGACGTTCAGCTGGAGGATGGTGGCACGACAAAATCTGTCAACAGACTAACTGCCGCGCTTTCTCAGTTATTCGTTATCTTTCTAATAAAATCAGAAGTTGCCTCATTGATAACACATTTGATGCTCTCTTGTTGATGCGCCAGTATTATAAAAAATAAATAGATATGTACAGTATTTGGTTTCTACGAGTACCGTTGAAAATTTTCTAATTCCGAAAGATCTTGGGATTGCAAAGTAAAAATCTCCATCCAGAGTTCCTACAGGGCACATGCAGAACCACAAGCACTACAACGATTTTCAAATAAAGCAGTCCATAAAGTTTGATACAAATACTAAAAAAAAAGTCATTCAAACGCACGATTTTAATAAAATAAAACTTTTCATCACTGATTTGGAGTATGGCGTACACAGCTCTTCTTAGGACTGCAGGTTTCACACTTCTGCCTGAAATAGCTAGCCTACAACCTACTGGTCATTACATTTAAAAGTAAAACATGTGATGGGAAGCTTATTAAGGACTGCTAGCTATTGTGAATTAGCCTACTTTGATACAATATGTTTAATGTTTACAAGTTCAATTTTTAAAGTTTAAATTAAAATAAAATAGACCTACACGTTTAAGCATTCCGCCTTTTCCAGGCAATCAACAAAATTCAATCTGTTTCTAGCACTAGTTGCAACGTTCAACAAGTGCTAGAAACAATATCCTAATGAACATTCAAACTTTTGAGGATTCAAAATACAATATGTTTGAAAATGTTTGTTAGACTAGATAGCACTTCATTTCAACTTCACGGCAATTGACTTACACTGAAAGTTGTGTGCCATAGCTCAGGCCTTATAGTGATAGTTGGTAGATATGCGATAGCTCAGTTTTTTGAAGCTCTTCGACATTGTTTGAAGTAAAAAGAGTGTAATATCGCTTCCATCGCTAAAAAAGAAAAATTATGTCGACAACTTTGCAACGCTGATCCTTTTTCAATGAGAATTGGTGAAGCAGTAGGCCTAAGCTACTTGTACGCATAACTCGGGAATGTACTTATAAAAGTTTCATACAAAAAAGTAGTGATGATGAATTTGTTTACTCCACTACAGATCACGTACTTGTAACCACAATTTTAGTATGTTAAAGTGCATAGCCTAAGGCATCCAAATTCTTGCTGACTAATCTGGTTTTCATATCAATCTATCAAAGGTTATTGGTGCAGGAAAATGCAGCATTGTACTGGCTTAACGCAAATAACGCAGCAGTGTATTGGCTTAACGGAGAGTCAAACATTTTTTTTGGGTGGGGAGGGGGCAATCAAAACTTATCATTTTGCCCAAATTCCAATACCACATGCAATAGTTTCCAAAATCGATGATAATATAATTAATTCATTTTACATTCATTAAAAAATATCAATGGATCTTATAAATTATAACAATTATGTAAAGTTTGTAAACTGGTGAGATGTCGAAGCATCATGGTAAGATTGATATGCCCAAATAACCGGGCATTTTTGCCCGAATTTGCGACGTTTTATTTTTAGCCGGGAAGCGACCGCCTCCCTTGCCCGCCATCTCTTACGGCTATGTCTAAAGTCTTCCATTTGTAAATAAGTTTTGAACCATAAGGAGGCAAAAGTTAGATAGTATTTGCTTGATCAAATAACCCAATTATTTCAAAAAAGTTTAAAATGCATGGGAATCAAGGTATGGGACAGTTTATCCCAAAAAATGAAGAAAAAAAAACATGAAAAAAGGCTACAAATTTTTAAGTAAAATGTGCAAAAACCACTTCTTCAATAATCAAGAGCTATAGAAGCGACATCCACTACCTGACTTTATGTCCATTGTTATTGTTTTTTGTATTTCTTGCGTCTGTATCTGTATTTGTTTTTTTTTTCTGTTCTTCCTTCCTTCTTCTTTTTTGTGTCAATTTGCTATTTAAAAACGCAATAGCCTACTTTCTTTCGTATAACTGTTTGATTGAGAGAGTGCAGACTCGACGACCTCCTACGCCTTCAGGGCTACGGTCTTTCGCACTCTCTCATTGGATGCACACTGTACGTTTTTGTTTGATGTACGTTTCGCATCCAAACAAAAATAAAATGACCATCCATTCTATTTGACAAATCACAATCAATTTATAAATAATAATCATTCTACTAAAAAAAATAAAAAAAGAGAATTATATGAAGTTAAAATTTGCAGGTCATTGGTTAAGCTAATATATGTCAGCTTTATTCACACATTTGACACGATAAAAGAAAAGCTTGAGCTATCTGAAAAGCTGTTCACTTCAAATCTAAAAAGAAAATGCAGAAAAAAAATCAAACAAAACTTACAATAATGTGCTTGCAATGCAACGTGTGCATCAAATTATGTTATGTCTAATGGTTGGGCCAACAGCAAGGAACGCGTCCACCTCGCTGACATACTAGAAGTTAGATCTAATAACTGCGTGGGTCCCCATATCAGGCTTGGTTGGTGTTCTGTGTGTTGCATCAATAATGTCGCCCTGTCGACTCCATTTAAATCTTTGATTTTTTAGAGTTAATTTTTGCTTCGACAAGACTTTTGTGTCTTTCCATTTTTTAGATGCTCTTCTGCCATCTCATGCTGATGATTTAATCCAAAGAGCCACCAAAAATAATAGCCTACATAATGCAAAGACTATATAAACTTCACATGTCATTAGGAAATTACAATATGAAGACATTTGCTTCAGCGCTCGCTTTCTTGGGAGGCGCGCCGATGGCAGACAGTGAATAGCATCTTTGTTAAATTTTTAGCAAGATATACGTTAACTTATTGAGAACATTTTGAGACATTGCACCACGTAGAAATAGGAAGTTTTGCAAGCTCAACATCCAGTTTATCAAAGACCTCATCGGCGATGATACATACGACGACAACCAACGGCCACCGCACCATAATTGTTTCTTTGAAATTAGTTGTTTCGTGATGGTGTGGTAAATCAATCGATAAATTTGTCATAAAATCTTCAAGCGCAGCAGACTTACAATACCTCAAAATCAGACTTAACGAAAGTTGTTTACTTATTTGAAATGCCGCATGTAATTTTCCGTGATATTCCTCATGTCTAGAGTAGAAATGTCGCAATCCGATTATCCCTATCTTAGTACGAGCTGTTTTCGTACGCGGAAAGCACGTCACGGGCTATCTTAGCCCCGTGCTAATTAATCGCTAATAACGGGAGCTATGAAAATCAAAGAGCAAAAATATTTGACAAGATAATAGCCATGTGTATTGTGCGTATAAAAATTAAATTTTTACCCAACAAATTCATTGAAATAAATTGTTTGAGATAAAAAAACCTCAGAAAGTTGATTTTTATTCTAATTTCCCAAAAATAGCTTCAAAACTAAAATTTTTGAATGATAACATAGAGTAATGCTAAACTATACAAAAATTACTTTTTCTCATAAATATAAGGCATTTTTGGGCGTTTTTACCTTTCAGAGTAATTGCACTAACCTTTATATTGCACTAACATTAACATATATATAACTAGCATTGCACGAAAATGTCTAGCCACCTGAGACAAAATGCTTATTATGAAGGGTAGGAAGGTAGAAAAATGACCAGTTTAGGTTTAGAAAATTCGCAAGGAATAAAAACTAAACGTAAGAAATTTTACATTTCTAGCATAAGCTATTACCTTCTGTGAAATATTTCACTTCTATAGTGGGGCGTTCTCATAAAACCCCGTGTCGCTACAGATAGGGTTAACCAGATTTCCTATGTAAATTTTTTGATTGTTTGTTCTTTTGTGTAGGTTGGCCATATGAAAATTTACAGCAAAGGCATATAAGAATGCTGTAATTTACATCAACATAAAGTTGTGATTTTCTGATGTATTTGGTTATTTGTCGGGTACTGGTACAAAAACGTTATTTTTTGTTCGTATGTTGACATTTGCTGCAAACTAGTGTTTCCTGAACTATTTGAGGCGTTGCCTAAACAAAAGCAGCGATTATGGCTCATTGCCCTTAATATATTTCTTCTTAAAAAAAAAACACCCATTATGCTCGTAAGCCAATTTAGCCGAAATCACTCCATCCATTTTATCAAACTCAACACAGCTAAAAATTCCTTTTCACCAAATAAGTAGTCGAAAACATCGTCAAAGTGTTTAACACTCGCTCTACCAGTGATGGTATGTTGCTGAGTTGTGCTATCAAGAAATCTGCAGACCCGTATGCTCAAATTTCATATTCTTTAGCTTTTATTCCTCCCTATAGATGGTTAGAAGAAGGTTTGTCATTGCCTAAAGCTACAGTTGGCTTACTTTTCGTCATAGGACTATAGTCAAAGGAGCGTCACTCCGTAACTCCAAGCATAGGGGAGAATAAAATTCTCAGGTGATAAAAAGACTATGAAGGTTCTCATTATACCAAGCCATGGCTCTAACGAGAGTAGGGTGGACAGTTCCTTCTTCACTTTTCCATTCACTACTACGCCCACCCACTTTATTTTACCCTGGATAGAAGTGAGTGATGTTTTTTCAACAAACCATCTTAAGACCGGAAGTTGAACCAGGATCGCATGATGAGAAAACGGGAGCCTTAATCAGTGCGCCATCTCGTCGTTATATAATAGGGTATGAGTGTTAAAAGCCTGAGGTTTTGTTCATATTGAAGCATGCGATTTTTATAGTATAGTCAGCTTTTCTAGTCAATGATTTTGTCGTTAATGCAATGTTCCATGCTACTGTACCTGCAGCAGAAGTTATGCATCCTAAAAAATAGCAGTGTGCTCACAAAGTACTTAACCTGCACTATTTTATTTTATCACACAGCCATCAAATCATCATCTCTGAAAATCCCATGCAGCGTATGTGGAGATATATCGTCTGGCTTTCATTATGGTGTTCATTCATGTGAAGGTTGCAAGGTAATTTTTAAAAATACTGTACAACTAACTAACAATATAATATTGTAGCCTACTACATGCAAGTTCACCATGAAATCATGCCAAAAAAATTGTCCAAAATTTGGAAACCTACATCTGACACAATACGTGTCGACATTTTGAGAACACTAAACACTGAAAAAGTTCAACATACGGTATCCAAAGTGTTTATAAACGCTGAACCGGTACACAAGTAAAAATACGAAGCTATATTAGCAATCACGCTCCCTTTTTAGTACATGCAAGTGCTATAATAAGACCTACTGCATATTATCTGTATCGTAATGGTGTATTTCACCTGGTTTTACGTTTGTCCTTTTTTTATCAGTTGTAAACCACATTCCTAAGTATTGTTAGGCCCAGAGGCGTACACAAAAGGAGAAATCATTGGATCACAATCCATTTTCAAACATTTTTTAGATGATTACTAATGATTCGACTGGTGTGTAAGATAGAAACTGTCTAAAGAAGTTTTAAATTTTACCTAAAATATACTAGAAGCTAAAATAATTGCCATGTTGCCTATTCTTCCATGGCCCAGTAGCAAATCATTAATGTGAAGTTTGTTGGCAGTTTATTGATTCGTACCCGATCAGCCAGATTTGCTATGTACGCTTTATTATTATTGTTTCAATAAGTTGGCCATATCAAATTGGGTTTTTGAACTTGGTTCAGTATCGACACTTTTCAGCTTAGACCCAGTATGGCCATTTTTAACTAGGGTCGTAGAGCTAGTAGTTTAAACTTTATGCTTGAATTTTAAAGAAATTTAAAGATGTTTTTTATTTTGTTTCTTCTGATACTGCAATTCTCAACATATTTGTTTTCGAATAACTTTATGCTGCATTTAATCGAGATTGCATTTCAATAACTATTATTAAGGAATTATTATTTTTTTAATACAGATCACAAGACACTGTATTACATGGTAATGTTGGCTTTTCAAACACCATTTTTTAATTAAACATGTTAATAGGCTAACATGCGATGAAAAAGAGCTAATAACATTTTATAAATCATTTAAAGTGTTTTGCAACTTAGAGAACAATAACTATCAATTTTACATTAATTAATTTAATTTACAACGTTAATTTACAATAAATTAGAATGGTTACGTTTTGGCTTCAACCTACTCTGTGTAAACAATCCAGTAACTTACATTTACACTGACAATAAAAATGAAGCAAAACAGGCAAAGAAGCTTAATTTGACGCATAGTTGAGGCATATGATGGCATTATCTTGTGCTGCCTATTATTATCAAATGGGCGTCATTATAAAAAAAATATATATATCAGGAATGGCATCCATTATAAAAAATCTCGCGTACGCCACTGGTTACGCCAATCCTTATTTTATTAACCTATTTTATATTTTTTGGCTCAATCAAAAATTCATCTTTGTAGAAAACTTTGCGATGTGATTCTTTTACCGCTTTCAGGGTTTTTTTCGTCGAACAACGCGTCTAGAAAAGCAACACAACGAATGTAACCGTTCTTGCAAAATTGACATTAAAAGCAGAAACAAATGTCAGTATTGTCGTTATAAAAAATGCTTGGAGGTTGGAATGTCCGAAAAGGGTGAGTGAAATGAATAACAGTCATTAAGTACATGAGGAGTGCTTTGCATTTTTTCATAGCCTGTTTATAGTTTCACATTTTTTATAGTTTTATAGTTTATAAAAAGCACTTGTACCTAATGTTACAAAATTCAGAGTGATTTATTTAAACTTTATAGACCCAGTAGCCTGGTGGTTAGTAGGCCTAACTTTGCTGTAGCAAAAAGAGGCCTGAGTGGGACACTAAATCATGTCAATGTCACAAAAATTAAAAACTTAGTTAAACAGTGTCAGGGATATCTAAAAAGGGGGATGCCAAAGCTCGCAGCGATTGCTTTTTGACGTGTGTTTTCCTTACGGTTTTGTTGCGATTTTAGTGCGTTTTAACTCAAACAGCTGGCGTTTACACTACTTGTGGTTTTCACGGGTAGCCTACTGTGTTACGTCATTTTGAAAATATAGGGTATTACCCTAGATTTGTCAATCAGCTGATCCCATGACATCACATCAATTCTGTCTATGCGATCATTGCAATACATTTTGGGTTATACTTCCTCTGCACAAATGACTTTCACAGCAGAAACAAGATCATGAGCTCTCGATCTGTCAATCCTCGCCGTGTACGGGCCTGGGGAGTTTCCCCGTGTTGAGTCAAATTAAGATAACGCAAGTAATCAAACTCTAGCCTACACTATCAGCACACTATAATATCAAAGTAAAACACTTTTGAGAGGCATATACTGCAAATGGGGAAGCCAAAAAAATACATATATTTTACTAAACAATATGGAGTGTAGAGCGGCATCCAGATTTTTGAAGCAATTCCAAAAACATTTAATTGCACCGAGTGGGTTCTTGTGTTAAAATAAACTTTGTTGCCTGTGGACCAACATCAAGACTGTACCATCGTAATTTTTGGACAGGCTATGTTTTTAGATTATTGTTTTTTATAGCCTTGGATTCTAAACTCATGCTTAGCAAACATTTCGAAAAGTAGCCTAAACTGTCTACTTCAGGGCTATATTTTTTTATTAGACTGACCTTGCATTCCAACAACTTTGCTCTTGATCTTGGTATCTTTGTTCAACAACCTTCCTTGTTCTATAACCTTTGTAAAATAACTTTGAATTCTTTGTTCGCTTTTTAATAATAGATGGATTTCTTTATTTAAATGTTAAAACTATACCACAAGTCCATTACTAGAAATGTGGCCTTGTGCATATAGGCTATACTATAGTGCCTCCATTCAAGTCAGCGAAAGCGACTAATAGCCTACTCCTTGAGGTCATCAAAAACCTGATAAAAATTCCTTTCCTACTTTGCACTCAGCATAACGTGCATTGAAAATGCTGGCATTGTAAACCACTAAGCAATGCATATTTGTGATATGCACTATACAGGGTATATGAGATCTCACAGATCACTATCATTTGTGATGGACTAATTAAGTTCTCTGACAATATGATGATAGCCTATAGTTTAATAGCTGATTATTTTCTGCTCTCATAAAATAATTAAAGGCTAGTAGCCTACATGGCCACCTAGTAGAATATGGCCGGCTATGTCACATATGAAGGCCTTTTTACAACGGGCCGATAGAAAAATACTTGAAATTTTGACTAACAAAGAAACTGTTCTTACTGGAATGGGGTACAACAAAGCAGATACTTTTCAGACTTGTTAGGCGTTTTTAATGCATTTAACAGGTGCCTGACCTTACATTTAGACATATTGCATTACCAAACTACATAATGAATGGTGCAAATTAATAATTTGTAAGTGAACAAACATCTCAAAATAAGCAATAACAAACAGCACAGACTATTTTTTTTTTACAACAGAAATAGTGTAACTGCTGGTTTTTTTTTTCGCTGAGACTTTTCGGTCATTTGTTCGAAATGGCTTGAAAAAATTCGGTCAATTTTATTTATTTCGGTCATTTTTAGTCATTTTTGGTCATATATAGTCAAATTGACTATATATTTTTTCGGACATTTTGACCGGATTGACTATATTTTTTTCGGACATTTTGCTAAAAAATCGGTCCATGACCGATAAATGAGTGAAAAAAAAAAAAACCCCAGAGTGTAAGGATATGCGAAAATAATGGTATATGTTTTATTCAATAAAGTGGGGGGGAACTACAAAGACGATTAGTGATCGGAAAAAAATACATCCCATAACTACAATAGAATCTTAAACTACTTTTGCCTTTGCTTAAATGCTACAATGTTATCCTTTCTTTTTGACTCATTTATAATCGTTTGGTAATTATTATAATAAATATTAACAACAATTTTCGATGCAAAGTGGTTGCCCCAGACCATCTGTGTGTCGCATGTAAACTTTACACCGGAGAAAAGATATTTTTTGAAAATATAGGCTACTGCATAGATTTTCCACAAGGCAATCCACATTTGCGTAACTTTTCTTCAACAACATCTAAACCAGCAAAAGCACTATAAACAAAATCAGAAAGTGGCTGAGAAGGCACATTGAAGCCCCCCTTGACAAAAGCTGAAAGTACAAAGGAACTTTAGCTGCAGAATCAGCTGTAAGTAAACTTTTGCACATTGCACATTTGGAGCGTTTAACAATTTTTTTTTTTAATATAACCGGCTATTATAAAGCCAACTTCTGCACTATTAGAAGATAATGTTGCGTTAAACATTTCATTGGCAACTTCATCCACATCTTCCTGAAACTTTTCAAAGCTTGAAATGCATGGATCACTTGCAGCTAGGTCCTCTTTCTAAAATTGAATATCCCTTTTCAACAAATCTTTTTGCACATGCAAATTTCGATCTACTAACAGCTTCAGCAACCTTGGAAAAGCCAGACAACTTGTCAGAAATAATGTTGTAAAAAATCAAAAAGTTTTATTCCCGACAGTAGCCTACTGGAAACCATCTGGGCAGTGTGCCTCAGTTATGTCACTGAAAATAAGATATTCTGTTTTTCTGCGAGAAGTCTACCAGTTCATCAAGTTGTTTTATATGAATTTTGGGTGCTTTTCGTGGAGGTGCTGCTGGTGCTGGAGTTGATAAAGCTGATGGAGTGATGGCGTTTTAATGCTTGAATTGAGTGAACTGTCGGAACTGGATTTAGATGCCACTTGAGGTTATTTCTTTTACCATAACTTATAAATTTCTCTTCACACAAAACAGACTTTTTTGTAGGCTCCCAGTTAGATCGGTTAACAAATTTTATCCATTGCGGCAGCAACACTACACTATGTCCAGAGGAAAAGCAAACTTAGAAATATTGGTAACAGAAGTAAAGTAGCCTGATTTACAACCAAACGCAACGCGTTTGTTAGGCATTTTGTCACTTAATTCCTATAAAATGCAATGAAACAACAAGTCTATCCAGGGCCGGATTTAGCTGATGGGGGGCCCGGGGCACTTTTAGATCGGGAGGCCCCGTGCAAAAAAATTTTCGCGCCTACGGCGCAAAAAACAGTTACTACGTCTGCAATTCATAAATTGTGTGCTACGCTAAACAATTATCCGGCACTGCTCTGAAATGAATTTGAGATCACACAAGGCAAATTAAGTCATATTAATCATAAACAGTAGCCTACAATAACACGAATAAAACAATGAAATCGACAAACCAAAGAATATCTACATAATCTAACTAGTAGGCGTAGGTTAACACACAGCTGACGAGAACGCTACATCTATGTCCAACTAATCAACAAAAATGCATCCATGGATAAGAGAGCGCACATTAGTTTCAGAAACTTAGTAGCCCATGTAGGATGGAATTGGTGTCCATTATACAGTACAAAAAAGATAAGCTTTTTAAAGCAGTGAGTGATGTTGGTCAAAGTAAACAAAACAATCAAACTATGAAACCAGTTAAGTGTTCACTGTTCAGTTACTGTTACTGTAGACTAGAGACAGTATCACTAGATATAGGCTAAGATGCATTACGTTAAGGCAGATTTAACTTGCACTTTACACAGTTTACTACTAATGAACACTGCGCAAAGGGGAAAATAAATCACAATCAAGTTATTTGTATTATGAAACTTCACACCTATAAAAAGCAAACAACAATAAAACACAGCTTTCTGAAATCAGTGAAACTCAATAAAATTGTTTGCTGCATATAATTTGTACAGTCTGAAACAACTAGGCTACTGCAATTATTGTGCAATGTAGCCTACTAAGCAAGTGAAATTAGGAATTCTGTCACACATCACATTTTACTGCACCTGCAAAATATCTAAAAACACTCTTTCTTTCTACATTTAGCATCCACAAAATCTCTGATTAATTCATTAAATTCCACCATTTTAAGGACACTGCTTTCAATATTCAGTAGGCACAGAGAACTTAGCCTTTCATGACTCATTGTGCTTCTCAGGTGATTTTTTATCAGTGCCAATTTGCTGAAAGATCTTTCACCAGAACAGCTTGTTACCATCATACTCAAGTAAATTCTAAGGGCAATGTTAACACCTGGAAATGTATCACATAAACCTTCATCATGCAACAAAACTGCTTGCTGCAAAGAGGCAAGGCATGACCTGAGCTTGGCAAAAGCTGCAAATTGAACAGCTTCTTCAACAAAGACACCGGTAAGGTCTCCCGGATAAAAGCTTATTAGTTTCTTTGCCTCACTTTTTATCTCTGGAACACTCAGATTGCATAAGTTAACTAGTACGTTGAACCTATCATGCACCACTTGGTACGCTGCTCTGCGCTGTTTTAAAGCAACAGAGAGCTGATCTAAAATAACATTGAAAACTTCACATCTGAATTTTTCTCTTGGTGTAAAAACAACCTCTTCTGAGGTTGTTGATGAGTCTTCATCGAACCGCTTGTTCCTTGTTTTCTGTCTGTTTCTGCCTGATCTATACACCATACTGGTACATAAGTTTCCAGCAACCTTTTCCAACTCATCAAACCTATCTCGGATGGATTGTACAAATTTTTCAAGAGAGTCAATCAAATCCACCACTACTTTCAGGTCAACATTAACACCTTGGAGTGCTATATTGGTGCTGTTGAAACGTACAAGGACTATGTTCCACAAATTAGCTAGCAGAGCAATTTCCAGACAGTCCATTTTGTCCCTCAATGAACAAGCTTCATGTCTTGCTTTTGGCTTTTGTTCCAGGTTATTTACAATATTCCCAAGAGCATTTTTAATGGAGTTGTATCCATTCACAAGGGCTATAGTAGCATCAGCTCTTGCTGACCAACGAGTAGCTGACAGTGGTTTAACCGATAGTGCACTTCCATTTCCTTCTAGAAACTTAACCAACACCTCCCATCTCTTCGTTGACACAGAGAAAAATGTGTACAAGCTCTGGATAAAGCCAAAGTAAGACACTGCCTCAACACAGCATGATGCAGCAGCCTGCCCTAAAGATTTAGGGAATGTGCAGCACACGGGATAAAAATGGCTTTTGAGTTCTTGTTTTTAAGCCTTGCCTGCATACCTGCATAGCAGCCAGACATATTGCTAGCATTATCATAAGATTGTCCTCGACAATCATCAAAACTGATTTCTTCTCTTTCGAGAAACTCTAGAAGAGATGAAGACAGAACTTCAGCTTTGTAAGAGCCAGTCTGCAAAAAGGTTAAAAATCTTTCTACTGGTTTACCTGAAACCACGTAACGTACAATGACGGTTAACTGGTCAACATGTGCTAAATCTGGTGTTGAATCCACTGAAACTGAAAAATACTTTCCAGCTTTGAGTTCTGCCACAATGTATTTTCTAACCTTTTTTGCTATCAACAAAATAAATTCTTCAAAAATGGTTGATGACAAATAGGACTGCCTACCACTTCCACAATTGCCATACTTCTTAATATGACCCATAAGGAATGGATCAAACTGTGCAATAAGTTCGACGATTCCTAAAAAGTTGCCATTGTACTTGGATCCTATTTTCTCATCATCACCCCTAAATGCCAAGCCTCTCTCACTTAAGAAAAGTATAACAGCCACAACACGGTGAAGCACTTCATACCAATATTTCCTGTTTTCTTGCTCTTCTTTTTCTAACTGCTTGTCAACATGGGAAGAAGCGCTACATCGAAGAGTGAACTTTAGCACACTTTCTCTGTGTCGTTGACCTTTTTCATGGCATTTCATTTTTTCCTCTGCTTTTTTCCAGTTTCTAAAACCATCCTTTTTTGAAAATTTGTCCTGGTTGGTACGCATTAAAGTACAGTAAAAACAATAGACAGCCCCTTTTGATGTGCTGTAAAGAAGCCATTTTCTTAAATTTGGTTCACCATTGTCATGTGTAGAAAAAAACATGGTGTTTTTAAAATATCGACAACTTTGACCTGATTCATAGTAACGGCTGGATTCAGGATAAGAATCAAAGTCATTTTTGTTTTGACATACTGGTGTGATGGCAGTTGACCAATGGAATACACACTTTTCTGTGACAGGAAACCACATAGCTGGATCAGGATCGTACCGTGAGACTTCACTATCCTGATCTGGAAAAGTATCTGCAGAAGGGGTGCCACTATATTGCAAATCACCACTATCTTCACCTTGTTTTGTTAAGTCACCTTGGTTGTCTGCAAATGTACTTGAGGATGTGGATGCGGTTTCAGGAATATGCACTTCAAGTTCAAACTGTTCAGTACTGGTACCAGTATCTTGTATGTTTTGCAGAGAGAAAAAAATCTGTGAGACGTTTTGTCTTTGCAACAATTGCAGCATTTTTTTCACTTGATTCTTTGGAAATTTTTCTTTTCTGAGCTCCTGAAAGCTGAATTTTCCGTGGCATACTCAAGGTTAAAATATATACTCTCTAAACAAAAACGATATAAAGCTTGAGTGATAAAAAAAAACTAGAAAAAGTGCAATCATATTTGTAACCACCACAGGTTGAGTTACTGATTCCATTTGGCTACCAATAGTAGCTATGCGGACCGCACATACATTAAACAGAGAGAATGCAATAAAGGGGACCCAACACACTGCAGAATCGAGAAAATTAACAGGGTTTAGGTCCACTGAGACCAGAGAGCTTGCAGGGCGTGGAATAGGGGAGCCAGTTATTAGTTAAGCACCATCCAAAGTTACAAATTTATGAACTGAGCTCTAGTAATGGAGTAGGCCAGCATAGGGTTAACAAACGAAAATGATATATGATTTATTAAGCAGTAGCACCAGCAGTCATTTCAGTTCCCACGAATCCAGCAGGCAATTACATCTGCATTAATCTATCAGTAGGCTAGAAATATAAACATTAGATGAAGAGTGTAGGCTACTTACATACTGTATGACTTCCACAATAATAAACATTTAAACCCTAAAAAAGCTGCGTTCGAATCTTCCGCCTCGCCATCAAAAATCAACCTCATGGCGATGACAACATCCGGGAATTTGCATAAAGCTTATTTTGGGAAGGGCAACGCAGTCGACCGAAACTTGCGATGTAAACAAAGGCTACGTAAAGGGTCAGAAACAGTGTAGGCTATAAACAATTAGGAATAATTCGGGACTGAGCATGTGATTATGAAACCAACAATATTCATATCGCCATAAAAATAAAGTAACTTAAAAGACTACACAAGGTAACTTGAAAGTCACCCACACCGTTGCTAATGCCTTAACGCCAAGCTCAGTCGCCACCTTGTGACTAAAAATAAACCTTGGAAGAAGAGGGAGGCATTTTGCAGAAACTTCAATGGTTGAAAGAAAAAATAATAATAACACTAAATCACATTTTTTCTACGTCGGGGGGCCCTTCTAAATGGGGGGCCCGGGGTACCTGCCCCCTCTGCCCCCCCCTAAATCCGGGCCTGAGTCTATCATCTACTTGATTGTCTGGTGAACAATTGTCTGGTAAACAATTGTCAGGTGAACAATTGTCTGGAACATAACGGCCCCTAGTTATGACAGTCTGACATGGCATAACTAAAAAAGAATTGACGACAATTGTGAGCCAATGAATAAAACACACGATACACAAATTGTTTGAATCACTCACGTTTAAGTTAATACGCAAATACAAAGGGCATGCAAAGAATGAACAGCAATAAGAATAAACACGACGATACATGAAATTGGTACCATAGGTAGTAGGTACACGCAAAAAAATGACGCTGTATACCATGGTTGCGATAATAACCGACTGTTCTGGGCTCAGACAAGTGTCGGCCACCGCAGACAAAACCAGGCTCAAACCCTAACACTTGGGTGTTCTTTACGGGGGCGAGGCACGAAATATCCCTCAACACATAGTCTACTTTCACTTTCCCCGTACTCTCATTATAGTTGCAGACGGCAACTTTAGCTCTACGAACCACAGGCTTCCCTTTCCTAATTTGTGGAACTACCTCATGCACCCTCCCAAGTTGATACTTCCCACGTTTACCAATGTCCTGGAGAGAACCTACCACTACAAGTTGACCAGGCTCCAAATTCTCGGCCATTTTTAGCCATTTTTTCCGGCCCTGAAGACCTGGCAAGTAAAAATCGATCCATATACTCCAAAACTGCTGAGAAAGTGACAAATTGAACCGATAATCCCTTCTTGATTGGTCACGATCATGTGGTTGCCCAACAGCACAGTATGGGTCTAAGTATGGGGTCAAAAGTGAGGCAGGGGTGATGACAGTAAAGTCCCTAGGGTCGTCACTCAAAGGTACCAAAGGGCGTTCGTTCACGATCCGAACGGCACTGCCTGTGTACGTAAGCAGTTCAATAAATTTGGGCTTACGAATTGAAAAGTCCAAAATGTGAAAAAATGCAATTTTAAATTGTTTAACCATTGCCTCCCAGGCGTCACCTTGCGCCGGAGCATACGGAGGTATAAATTCCCAGTTTATCTCTCTCTGTCTCAGGGCGTTGTGAAATTCAGCTGATTCTATCAACTCGGGTAACTTTATTTGAAAGAAGCATTTAGTCACATCAGCCATGAGACCAAATCTACCAAGCCGAAATCTAGCCAAGACATCTACCAGAGGGTTTAACAAGTCAGGACCCGAAAACATTACATCATTAACACAAGTTCCTCGAAATTCAGACTTGCCATCGTAAACAATGCGCTTTTTTAATTGTGACGTAACAAAGTATGGTAAATACCATTCAAATCCCTTGACATTTCCTGCTTCACCAGTACGCTCAATATAGCCATTTGATTTAAGATCTTTCATGGTGTCAGTAAGGAAATCACGAAGTTCAGGTTGTTTTAAAGCCTTCTTCCTTAAAGCAGCAACTCTATCTGACGCCAACACAAAATTGTTAGGTAGATCAATATCTTCCTTCAACGGAACAGGTATCTCAAATCGACCATCTTTCAACTCAATATTCGGTTCAACAAGTTCTCTAGCCAAAATGTCATTGCGAGACAATTCACAGGTTTCATTTTGCAACGTCAAATCCTGAATGACTTTATTCAGGTCTGCTATTTCCATATCACGAGACTCAATTTTACGCTGAAAGCCAGAGATGACATCCGACTCTGAAGACGTCTGCACTCTGCACACTTTAGCAACGCTTTCATCTAAGGGTGACTTACCACCACAAGCCAACCAACCGAGAGGAGTGAGCAAAGCATGTGGTTCACTACGATTTTCACCAACACGCTCTTTTTTTGCACACATCAAATAAGCGTTGTCGTTGCCAATCAGTACATCTACAGTACTACAATCATTCAAATGAAACATATTCACGTCATGAAAATGACGGAAACCATTTAAATCTTGTTTATGCGGTAAAGTTTTAACATCGTCAGCCCAAGCTGGGTTAACCACCGAAGTTATATCACAAAACAGTTCATCTGTCTCTAACGACTGGATGTTGAGTTTGACAAGGTCAGCACAAGTAGCTTTCTGACCAGCCAGGGTATCCATTTTAAACGACGCTTTATCGTACGGTTTAAGATCAAGTTCACACACCAAATCACTCGAAACAAACGTCAACTGCGAACCAGGATCATGCTGACAATACACCAACTTCGATTTGCCAGTCATTGGATTCAAAACACGAGCAGCAGTAACGCGGTTAAAAGCTGCTTTAACATTTCCAATCTTAACATTACGCACAGGAACTCTGGCACGAGCATCATCTTTCCCAACCGAATCCAGAGAATCACGTGACGTCACATAAAAATCATGCAGAAGAAAATTTTGTTTCCTATCGTTGTGAGGCCCACACTTACGACAGTTATTTGCATGAACGCAATCCCTAACCATATGCTGGCGCAAACAATTCAAGCATTTGCCAGCTTTCACAATGACATCTCTCCGATCTTTAGGTGTCAAGCGCAAAAATTCTTTACAATTAGACAAAAAATGATATTCAACTTGACCACGTGACGAACAACAAATGCATGCCGGCAGGTCTTTACGTCTAGCCTCACCACCGCGTGGTGCGCCAACAACAGTCGAGTACTGCGAACTCCCTCACATGACATCATCGTGGGGTTTTACGGACGTCTGCCTAACCGGACATGAAGGCAATTTTCCTTTGCCAAACTTTTTAAATTGCTGCGACTCACCAGAATCGCCCATTAGCATAATGCTAAAATCAGTCGACTTACGCGTTTCCTCCCGTACTACAAATTCAAACAAACTCTGAAAAGTAGGCTCATCAGTGCCACCATACTGATCACCTAAAAAGTCAAGATAACGCTGCTTAGCGTCAAACGGGAGTCGCTTAGCCAAATCCAAAACAAAACGTCCTTCCAATTTATCACGCTGACCATAAGCTTGCGCGTAAAGCAAACACTGCGATAATTCATCTTTAAACTCTTTCAGATCACTGGAAGAGGTCGAAGTCAATTTGCTACCATAGCGATACTTTCTAATTTCTGGTTCTGCGAAAAGACCTCCACGAACCCCAAAACGCTGGGACAAGCGAGCTAACGACATTTCTATCCTGTCTTCCTCTGACAATCCAGGGGTGTCAGAAACCAAATTAGCAATCGTTTGCGCAGCTGTTCTAACACAAGCTGCTTGTAACAAAGTCAAACAAGTCCCCTTAAAGGGCGAAGCTGCCATTAAGGCCGTAACACAATTTTTAAAGAAGATAAATGGCATATTATTACCATCGTAACCAATCAAGGCCGCCTTATCGAAAAACGTCCTACTATTTTGGTATTCAAAAAAGCAATCCTGCTGTTGAGAACTCGATTTAGCGGGAGAAGACAAGCTATATCCCTTAAGGGGCTGAGTGGGCTCAGTCACATGCACAGCCCGATCACGATCCTCACACACGTTAAAATCAGGAGACGCGATACGCCTCTCACAACCACCCAAATTACGTGTAGCTGGGCGATCAAAACCTAGCGGCGCAGAAAACTGTGAAGGGGGCAAAGCATTACTACTAATGGCGGCCCCGTGACCTGTACGCTCTGGGGGAGGAGTTCGGTTGTAATTCGCAGACCTTGGCTCTACAGCATTCGGAAGACCCTTAGCCGCGGCCCCGAGACCTCCTGAAACAGCTGGAAAACGTGTGGATTGCCCTGGTCCACTCACAGGTTGAACGGGCGTTTGGAAAAGGTTATGTAAATTAAACTGCGATTGATGTTCATTTCTGGAATGCCTAGAAGAGCCCTTCTTAGAGCTACGCCGAGAGCCCACCTCTGATCGATATTCAGCTAAAACTACCTCTTTACGTTGTTCAGCCCTCAACTGAGCGTCTTTGAGTGCGAACTCAGCAGCTCTCGCGGCGGCCTCAGCAGCTCTCGCTTCGGCCTCAGCTCTCGCGGCAGCCTCAGTTCGTATGGCCTCAGCTCTCGCGGCAGCCTCAGCAGCTCTCGCTTCGGCCTCAGCTTGTATCTGGAGCTCCTCTCGTCTTAGCTGCAGGTTAATTTGTGCCACTATCCGAGACGAAGTCCTAGACATCCTAGTGCTTACATTTGAGGCGCTATCCTCAGGATGTATGTCAGCATCCAACATATCTGAGAACTCACTTTCTTTTTGTTCAAAGTTATTTTTTAACGAGTTAAATTCGGGATCTACCCTATCACGAAGTTCTGCCAAGATTGCAGAGTTAAAGATTTTAGTCAAAAGAGCATGGAAATGCCGTAATTCCTCTTCTAAAGTAGATAAGTTAGATCTAAAAATTAACAGTTCCTGCTTATCACTCAAAGAACCTAGGGCTACAGAAAGTTCCCCAATTTCAGTCAAAATATCCCTTCTAAGATGCCGGGCCTCTCGAACTGACTTAGCCTCATCGTTACTGGGTCCCTCCCCAGAATGGCCTGCCCGACCGCAAAGAACATCATCAGGCTTAAACTCAGTCGAGTCTACGGCGGTCGAGTCGCTGTCGCCACCGAGTGTAGACATATTAAATGTTGGGGCTAAATTAACAATTAAAAAAATTAAGTTACACAAACACACAAAATTATTAGGCTACAGTAGTTATAAAAAACTTAACTGCAAAGACCGAAAAAAATACAAAAAAGAATTTAAATGCACGATACCGCAGCTGTACGAGTATGAAGTCCTAAAATCCACAAACTTGCTTGGATTCTTCCACTTGAATCTACAAGCACAGATGGATTGTCTTTAATCTTCTTTCTTGCCAATGAATGTCAAAGTTATTTTTCTTCAGTACCAAACTGAGAAGAAATGTCTTTACTTTTCTTTGCTTCTGTAAGAGTGTAGACTACCAACCAACAAATCTTCTTTTATTATTTCTTGTACTTCTAAGTAGTTCTTCTGCACTAGCTGACAACAAACACGTCGTTTATTTTTATGCCTTCAAGTGCTTCTTGGCCTACCAGCTAACAAAAATCGTCTTTTATTTTTTGTGTGCTTCTAGTGCTTCTTGGCCTACCAGCTAACAAGAACTCGTCTTTTATTTTTTGTGTGCTTCTAGTGCTTCTTGGCCTACCAGCTAACAAGAACTCGTCTTTTATTTTTTATGGTCACAGCGGTAAACCATAATCTCTTCGTGGGAAAATTGTAACATAAAGTTCCCGGATCCGTTTGTCTGCATGAAGTGACCGAAAAAGAAACACTCCTTGAAACGTATATTCAATAAGTGTATTCCTGTAAAATTAGCTTGCGGCTATCGAAATCGAGATGCAACGCCTTACACCTCTAAAAACTGTCACTACGATACAGATTACTTGGATAAAAGACGGAGAATTTGTCCAGCTAGCAAGCACCAAATAAACCAGTTAAATGTGCGACCGACTTCCAACAAACAACTTCAAGAATGAATCAGAAAAATTTTTGATAACTCAAAGGCACGTCAGCAGTTAGCGCGACGCAACATTTCATGTTTAAACAGGTTTCAACTGAAACAGGTTTAAACAGGTTTGACACAAGTCTTACGAACGATGGTGCAATTTTGGCACATGTTTTAGGAATTTCCATGACGTAATATTCAGTAGACTTGAACGGTTTTTATATGACGTTTGATTAGGTGAACAATTGTCTGGAACAATTAGAGAACACCAAAACTAAGCTGCAGCTACCTACTGCTGTAGTAGCGTCAGCCAGTATTCATTTCAATCAAGTCTAGCCTAGACCTCGCATATTCTGTCTTATGCTAAAGTCTATCCAGCCAGGATAACAGTGTAAAGCTAGCATTAGGCTCAAACTGTTCCTTGCGAGGTCGATATAACCTTAAACAGCGCCTTATATTTTCTCATTACGCACCGGTACAACACCCAACAGAGTAAGCGATTGAGAAATTGCTTTCACAGATTAGTTGAAAGAAACGTAAATCGAGTAAACTTTGCATTGCTTTTTTCCTTTGTTTCTTTTTATAGCAAAGACGAGGGCAAGGGATGCGGTACGAATCTCTGCCTCCGTAGCTTCTAACTTTTTTTAAATTAAAACCGAGCGAAATCATACCACGTACCGAGGGACAAGAGTTAGAAGCTGTTTTAATTCGTATTCAGGTAAAGAAATTACGAAATTGTTTTACTGAAAAATATCATCTCTTTTTTCAATTTTGAAAGGGAACGCAATGCATCCCTTGAGGATACGCCCCTCTAAATTACTTGCTAGCTGCTGCTCACCAACTCGTCTGTACACAGCCTAAAGTAGAAGCGAAGAGCAATGAAAGGTCAATTGTTACACAATAACTCAAATAATGACAGATTTTGTTTTGATTCTTTAATGAGTAAAGCGAAATTACTTCTCCCCCTTTCACCATGTTGTTGTTAGCTTTTATCACAGCGAGTAGAAGGCAAGTCACGATTGAAAGAGCTTTGTAGCGCAAACAGCAGAATTGGCTTGTTGGTGGTGGTCTTTGAAAAGTTCTTTAATTTGATGAATATTTTCGTACCGTCGCAGCACAGCGGTTAGGATCATTCGGCACAGCCCAAACATTTTAAGGGGCTCTCTCCGGTCGGAGGATACGGAGGGTGCTTGCTACGCCTCTGCTATAGTCACCAGAGAAACGCAAGTCATTTTATTTATTTGTTACAATTTTGGTAGAAGTAGATAAAATAGCACTAACAGAATTAAAAAGGTTGCAAAGTCACAACAATGAAAAATATGGACAAAGAATCCTTTGTAATAACAATGTTGATAATGATAAACCACCATTATAGTTGACAATTTATAGCTGTTGATCAACAAACCTATAGGCTTGTAATGGCAGTTATTTACAACAACAAATCATTTTCAGCAAACAAAATCTCTTCTATTAATCTGTCTAATGATGGCAATTACAATGATTTTATGTTGTGAAATCTCTTTTGTTGTTACGTAAGGCTGTGCCAAAAATAGGGTAAAAATTTATTTTTTGAGATAGGATCTTTTAACTTTCTTAAAAGTTGTAGTAGACTATTATAAACATAGATGTGAAAAAAAAAATTGAAAATAATCACGTCACACGGTCGCACTGGGAGTTTCTATGGTAACCGATGGCCATTTTTACTAAACTTGCCATATTTTGATAACCTCTTGAGATAGAAAGTTAAAACACACATCAAAATCTGCAGAAACATCATGTTTATATATGCTCTAAAAGCACTTTTCACAGTAAAAAGTCTAGAAAAATAGCATTTTACTTTTCACGTCTTGCAGGCAATACTGTTTAGCGTATCAGACATTCTTACGGTTAAGATTGCAGGTTTTCGTAAGCATAGCATAGTTCAAAAACAGAATCAAGAGTAGGCTAGGCCTAACTGAACCACGATCCAAAAATACATGCCAAAACTTTCAAGATAAGGACAGTCCAAAATTATTAAAAACTGTTCGACATGCGAATTGCATAATTTGTCACATTAACACTGAAATAATTTCACTTCAATTACCATAGCCTACCATGTAAAGAATACAAATGAAATGATAATAAACTATCAGAAATGTTATTTTGCCTACACCTAATAATTTTTTAAAACAAAACACTTTTATTGATGAAAATAAATTGAATATAGGCTATATGTGAATTCACAAAGGGCCCAACTCCACTTTTTTTATTTCACTTTTTGTGCTTTCTGATTTCTTTCGATGAAAACAAATTGAATATGTGAATTCAAAAAGGGGCCTCCAGTTTTTTTTCATTTCATTATTTGTGCTTTCCGATTTCTTCCGTTGTCTTCTAAATGATACTTTTAAAAAAATGGCCACATGTTTCAAACATATCGGTAAACACATAAAAAATATATACCCTATCAATATTTCCATTGATTTTGAAATGGGCCCAACTATAGCAATTGCACTTCAACTTCTCCATAGTTTCTCCACAGAATCTTCACCAAGTGAACTTTTTATGTATGATGCTTCTTATCAGTATGCTTAAGCATGTAATCATTATCGAAGTTTCACCACAAAAGTAAATGACCAAAATAATTAAAACGGATGTGCAAACACACTTTGTGGCAATTGGGCATTGGGCCCTTCTTGGATTCGCATATTCAATCGCATCCCACCTGTTAAATACACTTCTGCAGATCATGTTACTAACGTCATTGCATTGACGTTAGTAACATGAACATGAACTTTCTTTTAAGATAGTAATGGTGTTTTTAGAGATGTTTCAGTGTAGTAAGGGCCCAAATTTGAGATGTTTTAGTGTAAGTAGACCTAAATCATCTTCCTAATTGACAAGTACACGCAGTAAACTTTAGCAACTCAAAAAAAACTTTACTGAAACGCAAAAGTATATTATTTGTGGGCTCCCTGAGATGGTGGGACCGGGGGCCGGGCCCCCCTTGGCCCCCCCCCTTAACACAGCACTGCCTATAAGCTTTAACCTCACCAAAATAAATTCAATTGTCAAGATATTTACACAGTCAATAAACATTGACCTTGGCCGTTACCGTATTCTCTAAAAATTTTGTCCTATTTTAATATGAGCTGAAGAAATGAGAGCAAAAAAGAAAAAAAATGTGTAACGGGTCCTGCATCTCCCCTACTACAAAAAAATAGTAAAATTCAGTTTTTTGCTTATAAATATTTTTTCAAGTAGTCCTAGAATAAAAACTGTTCTTAGAGCAGATATAAACATGGCACTTCTTCGGCTTTTGATGTAACGTTCATCTTTTTATCTCCAGTGGTTTTCGAGATATGACAATTTTTATAAAAATGGGTAGGCTACTGGTAAGTGGTAACCATAGAAACGTCCCGCGCGACCGTCTGACGTCATTATTTTCAAACATTTTTTTCACGTTTGTGTTTGTAAAAGTCCACTACAACTTTTCAGAAACGGAAAAATCCATGAACCTTGCCATTTTTGGCACAGCCTTATAGTGCCCGTATTCACCTCATAGGAAGCGACGCCCTGCAAATCCTTGTTTGTGTTCTTACAATACCGGTACCAATACCCAACAGAGTAAGCGATTCAGAAATTGCTTCCACAAATTAGGGCGCTTGCTACGCCTCTGCTATAGTTACCAGAAACACGCAGGTCATTTTATTTATTTTTTACAAATTTGGTAGAAGCAGATAAAATAGCACTAACAGAATTAACAAGGTTGCAAAGTCACAACAATGAAAAATATGGACAAAGAAATTTTTGTAATAACAATGTTGATAATAGTCCGGTAGAAGTATGACTGAACGTGGAAATTTTATGCAAAGTTTTTTTTTATTGATTTTGGTAGCTTAGGATCTACTCTTTCAGAATCTGCCGGGTGCACTCCGTGCATCCTTAAGCGTTTTGAGAAAATCAAGATGGCGTCCAAAATGGCTGCCGTTTCAGATAGCTCCGTATAACTCAGTTAGTATTTGACCTAGGATGATAATTTTGGTGTCTAACCATATGTTTTGAGGGGCAAGAAATACATTGAAACTATTTATTTGACTGGTTGGGGCTTGCATCATGTAGAAATGCAATAATGCCG
The DNA here is from genome assembly GCF_918807975.1 of Aplidium turbinatum. NCBI lineage: Eukaryota > Metazoa > Chordata > Ascidiacea > Aplousobranchia > Polyclinidae > Aplidium > Aplidium turbinatum. Next base: position 17,323,259 of record NC_137484.1, on the reverse strand, counting down.
CCAATAGGGCTGCCATATTACAAAATTCAAACAAAAACAAACAAATTCACTTGTATTTGGTCTAGAATGATAATTTTGGTGTCTAGCCATATGTTTCGTTGACAAGGAATCCATTTAAGGGATTAAAACAGTTGCATATGAATTACATCACAGTAAAATCCAAAATGGCTCATTTTTCAAGACAAATTTTTCAAGCCAAAGCCAAATTTCTTTGAATAGGTAGCGAAAACGGCAAATCAGAGAGGGAGTTCCAAAAAAAAGTCTTCACTTATTTGATACACAGTATAGTTTGATTATCTTTGATAGCACAATGATGAAATCCAATCTTCAAACTTTTCTCGTTATTGATGTGCAGCACGTGTGGGTGTGGTTACGTGTGACTGGTGGTGGAGCAATCTATCAATCAATATAATTATTCTCTATGATCTTTATGGTTAGAACAGTGATATAATTACATATGCACGTAGGCATAATGCGGCATATTATTACTCCCAAGTGGTAATATAGCTGTGTGTGTATTGTTGCCTTTTTATTTGTGTGTACATCACCACATTTTGTACAGCGCTATAGAGCAATTCAACAATTTTGTAAATTTTTTGACCAAATCCGGCCCAAAAATGGAAAATTTTGCCTATTGGCACGAAAGGCAATTATGAAAACGCAATGTGTAAACCAGGGGTCGGCAACCTTTTTCTAACAGCGGGCAAAAGCCAAACTTTATATGGTCTTGGCGAGCCGTAGCCTATTAATACCAGTTTTGATAGATTCAGACGCATGATTTCAAGGCGTTGACGTAGCCTAATGCCTTTAGAATATCGGCTAGTAATATCCTTGACGGGAATCAACTGAACAAATTCTTAAACAGCAAAATCTTTGTTTACTGCACGCACACATACTGCCAGCTCGGCTATAGGCTTATTTGTCGTGTCTGTGCTCTCATCTATTGCCATTGCGAAGAACTGTAGATATACAATAACTTTTTGCTAGATGTTACGTTCTCCGATATCTCTTTTTTTCGTCGAGTTACGGTTGTTGTTGAAACACTTAGGCCTATATCTGAAAATTGTTTTTTTTTTTTTCTCTAGACATATGTTTTCAATAACATCTATCTTACACCTTTTCCCAAATTCTCCATCACTATACGCTTTCTTGTCTTTTGCTATTGATTGTGCTATACCAGTGGTTCCCAACCTTTTTGTCTTGGTGACCCCTTTAAAAATGTTCGTAGATACCGCGACCCCCCACTTATATTCTTTCCTAAATGCAAGTATACTATTAACAAATAATACAACAAAAGGCAGCTCTAAAAATGTTTTTCTTGCATTTATTGACAAATCAATGCGATGGTTGACCTTGTAGGTCCGCAGCTAACCGTGAAATTGGAGGTTGCGTGCTAGACAGAGCCAGTCTCATGTCGTCTTCCATATCCATTCTATTTCTTTCCTTCGTTTTCATATGCAGAAGAGCTGAAAAACCACTCTCACTTAGATACGTCGTAGCGAAGGGCAGTAATACGTGAAAAGCCAGCGTAGAAATCTGTGGGTATGAATCATACATTTCACAGTAAAATTGAAAAAGTGACTTTGTATTGTTGGTTCCCAATTGCTAATTGCTCACTTAAATTAAACAACTAGCATTCCAGTCCCAGTTGAAAATATCTATCATTATGATTTCAAAAACACAAAGCTATTGCATTGATGTAATGTTCAAGTTCTCTCTTCCTCCTACACTACAAATAAATACTTAAACAGACCACAAACTACTAGCACTAGGGCTAATCTCGTTGCTAGCATCTCATTGCGGTGTGTTTACATCACCCGCAACCGCTTCATTTCGGTTTCATTTCTGTTGAAACTACCGACTTGAAATCCAGACCGCCACGAATCTCATTTCGGTCATCGCATGCAAACAGACTACGAGTCTGGCAGACAAACCGAAACGGAAAATTTTCATTTCGGGCGCAATGAAACGTCATGTAAACGTAGCCTGGCACATACTACTAGCGGACCGGTACCTCGTCCTACTTACATTCGCTTTTGTTGTTGCATGAGCAACAGCTTCGCGACCCCTATAAAATGCTCTGTGACCCCCTTGGGGGTCGCGACCCCCAGGTTGAGAACCACTGTGCTATACCTTGTGTTGTAGCTAGCAAAAGAATTTTCTGATTCATTGGTTTTCCTTTCTTTTGTAACAGAGAAATTTGCTGTTTTAAAGCTATTTTTGAGTAGATTAACTTTGCCGTTCTTTATTTGACCCATTAAGTTAGAAAAAATAATATGTTTTGTGTTATAATGGCGCTTTATGTTCTTTGTTTATACAAACAGAAACGCTGCAAATCAAAGACGTGGGCCTACTAAAATGATTAATGAAAAGTACTTGTTCTTCCATTCGATTATACTGTAATAAACCACTGGCCTGGCCACATATTAATAATAATGTTAGTTTTTATATAGCGCTGTATCCATCGCAGAATGCGTCGCTCCACAGCGCTTTACAAAGCAGACAGTGTCAATGCAGCCGTATAGAGGCGCAACTGAGTACATTATTACCCGAATCCACTCCATGGCTCAGTGCCAAGCAGAAATTAGATTCAGTACCATTTTTAAAAAGTCTTTGGTATGACCCGACAAGGTATCGAACCCATGCCTACCGCTTCAAAGGCGGGCGCACTAACCACTAAGCCACCGAGCCGGATTGTAAATTGTAAAGGAGCGGCGGGCTGGATGATTTTTCTTGGCAGGCCATAGGTTGCCGACTCCTGGTGTACCGTAAACAATTTCAAATATTACTATTACGAATGCAAGAACGGTATGGGGGGTCTGGGGGGCAAAGCCCGCCGGAAGTTGGATTGACTCTGAATGCTGCGCCCCTGGGACCACCTACTTTTAAAATGGTTCCTCCATCCCTGGCTTCAAGGATAATTTTTAGCCAATCAGAGCGCTTGAAATCCAGAATCTCGGGCTGCAAAGAAGTTTTCCCAAAATCGGTGTTGCCAAACGAAACTTTTAATATTTTAATTTTCGATCCGCAATTCTTAAGTGAAAAAAGTAAACGGATCGGACAAACACTGAGGAAAACATATTTTCCCTCTTCTCTTTCTTTCAGGTGGGACTGCAGCCCCATGGCACGAGCCGCCACTGGTGGCTTTTGTGTTTAGAACAGTACATCTAGAGTTGTATTAACTATTGATTTGTTTGTTCTTATAGTTTTGTTTAGATTCCCAGTTTGTTAAACCTTACAATAAAGTTTTGTTATGTAGTTTGCAACATTTTAACAAACTAGAATGAAAAGTAATGGACAAGTGTCTTAGACCAGAAAAGTTCGACGCTGATTCTGATCTAGTAGAGTCTCGAAAGAAGTGGCACCACTGGCACCGGACATTCATTACCCATCAAACATTGTACCTCGGCCCAACGTAATGTGACAGTTGGTAAAATAGTGCTCCTCCGTTGGCACTACGTTGCGGTCAAAGTTGACCCAACGTATTTTGCACCATTCGTCGCAGTTGGGCCAACTTATTTTAAAATCTGTGAGCCTACGTAATCCCAACTCTACTGCCAACGTAGTTCATCGTTGGTACCTACGCTGGTCCAACGTATTTTGCACCAATCGTTGTAGTTGAGCAAGGTTGGTTAACTTAACCTGCAATTTTAAGGTGGCACTGTCCTGATGACCCATATGCCAATACGATGACCATCTTCTTACACTGAGTAAATTTAAGTCAATGATGTAAACAAACGTAAAGTTGTTTAAAAATACACTTATTCGAATGGTGCAATGCACAATTCACAGCTGCGACAAGACATGCATGAAAGTCTACAGACACAGTGGACTGCGCTACTTCATGCCTCATCAGAAGACGTTGTTGTGGACCTGCAAGTACCTATAAAACGATGCAACATATGTAAAGAAAATATACTGTACAGTGCAAATTAGATCGTGTTTACAGCACCGTGAAAGAACAGACTCCAATTGAAACATATCTCATGGATATGCGTATACAACACCCGGTTATTTTACAATAACAAGCATTTTTTAATACATCTTCACATTCCTCAGTATGTTCTAATTCTTTAATTCGTATATGATGGGGTAAGGAATGGGTTAAATTGGGTATAGGCTACCGTCACGTTCTATTAAAATCTATCATTAATGCACATTCGTTAATCATGTTAATGCCGTTTGCCTTCTCTAACCAGTGCAAATTATTATTGTTATCGTTTGATAGATCTTCAAAGTCAAGTCTTAAAATGTGTGCATATTTCTTGAAATTCTGCTCCAGTGATAAACTAATCGCTGGTTAAGTAAATAGAAATGCTGTTATTGCTTTTATTGAGAGAATAATAACGACGTGTCTTGTTTGAGCTTAACTGAAGCGAGCAGCGTAGAGATGGGATGCTCCTGCATATTTCTAATGTTTACGACGGCATAACCCAAAGAAATATAATTTGCTTTCTCTTTCTTGTTACCAGAGCTTTCAGAATTGCGTTGTTGTACTTCTAAAGTTGCTTGCTACTGTATTTGTATAACGTTTTTGTTCAGTAATAGTGTTGATAGGTGTATAGTGAGAAGCAAGGTTCAATTCCTAAGGGTGTGATCGCAGCCGCTTGCGAAGCTTTACAGCTTAAAAATCGCAGTAGGCTAATTAGTTATGATCATAACTGACGCTGGAATTGAAGTAGCAGTGAGTTTATTAGATACTATAATTTATATTATCAAGGCATTAAAACTAAACATTTTATATAAACACCTCAACTTGGCCTAGCAAACCTTTGGGTACTATAAAGTAAGTTTAACGTTGCTAATACGCAATAATGCAAGTAATTGTTTATGAACGAAAATTTAAATCAATTAATTGTTTATGAAGTAATATCATCACAAATAAAGATCAGTGGCAGAGAGAACAAATGAACATACCCGCAGTACTTTTTTTTAGCAAGACGTTTAAGCTGGCTCCCCATCGTCTTCCCACGTCTTAAACCAGTCGCCCAGTTTGTGGTCGATTTCCTGTAGAGTGCATGATTTCGTATGGCTCTGGACAACACCTATAAGTAAATTAGTTTTTTAAACAAATAAAGTTACATCGATTTTTATTTTTACACAAGCATCTACAGCAGTGACCAGCGGTTCTGTGTCTTACCCACAGTAACCTGTGGGTAATTACTCAATCTGGGGAAATTTGAGGTCTTCCGGAGGGTAAAGAGCAGGACAGGGCAAATTGTTACTAATTTTTAATCAAAATTAAATGATTGTTGGGTTTGGCTATTCCATTCAATTGATTGCCAAAGACTAATAAAATTGGTTCGAATGGAATTAATTTTATGCTGCTGTTTGGAAGTTTTCACAAGAAGATGCAGAACCACATGTTCTTATTGAAGGTTGTCTATTTGTGCTACTTTTCTCTGACGTAAACAGGGCCGTGACAACAAAGAACGTGCCCCCTCGAACATAAGCCCTGGGCCCCTTACAACGCACAAACTGGAATGCTGTATTTATTCCTCGGCATCTGTTGCTGCTTTTCGTTAAATAGCTCCGCTCTTATACGTTCTCTTAGACATCACAAAGCACGCTTCAACATTGAAAACGATAAAAAATTGAACAACTAAATTCAGTAGCGTATCCTGGTGGGTTGAGCAAGGGAAGCAATAAAACTCGTGGGGGTTAGAGCGTACCGAAGACACGCGTATTCTGGGAGAGTCCGGGGGCATGCCCCAAAAAAATATTTGCTAAATTACACTCCAATAGGATTATAGTGCTTTCTGGAAACACTTTTAGGGTAATATTTGTATGAAATTTATTAGCAGATAAACAGCTATTAACTTATTAAAATTAACTTTTACTCGCAAACGGGCAAAAACTGCGACTAAAATTAGAGAATACCAAAACTCAGCTACAGCTACCTACTGCTGTAGTAGCGTCAGCCAGTATTCATTTCAATCAAGTCTAGCCCAGACCTCGCATATTCTGTCTTATGCTAAAGTCTATCCAGCCAGGATAACAGTGTAAAGCTAACATTAGGCTCAAACTTTTTCTTATTAGGTCGATATAACCCTAACAGCGCCTTATATTTTCTCATTACGCACCGGTACAATACCCAACAGAGTAAGCGATTCAGAAATTGCTTCCACAGATTAGTTGAAAGAAACGTAAATCGCGTAAACTTTGCATTGCTTTTTTCCTTTGTTTCTTTGTATAGCAAAAACGAGCGCAAGGGATGCGGTACGAATCTCTGCTTCCGTAAGCGTTTACTACCCGCTTATAAGCTTATACGCCCCTTTAAATTACTTGCTAGCTGCTGCTCACCAATTCGTCTGTACACGGTCTAAAGTAGAAGCGAAGAGCAATCAAAGGTCAATTGTGACACAATAACGACAGATTTCGTTTTGATTCTTTAATGAGTAAGCGAAATTACTACTCCCCCTTTCACCATGTTGTTGTTAGCTTTTATCACAGCGAGTAGAAGGCAGATCACGATTGAAAGAGCTTTGAAGAGCAAACAGCAGAATTGGCTTGTTGGTGGTGGTCTTTGAAAAGTTCTTTAATTTGATAAATATTTTCGCACCGTCGCAGCACAGCGGTTAGGATAATTCGGCGCCGCCCGAACATTTTAGGGGCCATCATTCCTTGCCGGTACCCCTCCGGTCGGAGGGTACGGAGGGCGCTTGCTACGCCTCTGGAGGTAAACGTCTTGAACCGCCGGCAGGGCAATCAGTCTCTTCTGCCAATCGCCAATGACAAGGTTGTGGGAGTTAATAGACAAATAATAGATTTAAGATGCCCAGCATGCTTAATTTGGGTAACGAGTCAGAAAAGGTTAAGAACTGTTGCTCTACAGTCTGTTTCACGTGCTTAGCACGATCATCAGGAGAGCTGTAATGACAATAAAAGCGAGGACATCACCATAAGCATAGTGGCCGAATCCGGGAAGGTCGGCCTTCCCGGATCTTTTCGCAGGGAATTCCACTCTTCCCTGCGAAATCGGCCAGATCAATTTTTTATCTCCTCTCTTTTATTGCACACGAGTAAACAACACATGTTTTTTTTAACTAGATCTAGACTGAGGCATTAATCAGGGATACTAGGCCTACTGTAAAGCAGCAAATTGACAAAAAGAGGTTACAGAAAATGTAAACTTCAGATGCTGCAAAACTTATATGTTATATCCAGGGCCGGATTTAGATTATGAGAGGCCCTAGGCTATTCCATTTGTGAGGTCCCTCCCTATTTTTGAGCTCAGAATTTCTCTCTAACCAACATCACATGTCATTGCTTAATGTTAAAAATATGAGTGAATTAAATTTTTCGTTCTTTTCATTTTCCACATTCTTGGGTGCAAATTTTTAATTAAAAGAATAAAAATTTAGTTAAGGCAGTTTTGCTTTTAATGTAATTTCTTTGATCAAACAACCGTTACAATAATTGTAAAGTTTATTTACGAGGACATAAGAAATAGTTACAGCCATCAAACAGAGTAACACTGGGCTACCAAATTTTTTTCTAGCTTTTGTCAAAGCAAAATCATGCAAAAGTTAATCAAAATTTATCTGTTTGAGTTTGTCACTCTCAATGCACAGAATGCTCAATGCGGACAACCTTTCTTGAGACATTGTCGATCTCAGTTTATTTTTGATGCTTTTGAGCCTTGAGAAAGATCTCTCTCCTGAGCAGTTAGTGACCATTAAGCTTAGAAACAGTCTTAATATTGCTTCATTAGGAAAGGCAGTGTTAATTTTTTCCTTGCACATAATTTCATAAAGATCTCCATGAGACAAGGAAATAGATTGCTCTTCTGTACCGGTAAGCCCTCGGTTTTGTGTTTGTCTCACGTACCAATGAAAATGTAGAAGTTCATCAGTAAGTTTCGGGTCAACATCTTCCGGATGCCCTTCTTTTAAAAGTTTTAAACCTTGGTTGTCCATTTTCATTTTCAGTTTTAGCCAAAACTCTGGTGGGCTAAGGTTATCACTATCATAGAGAGCATTGTACGCTTGAGGCAAAGCTCCCTAGTCCCTATTCTTCTTGCAAATTATTTAAATCTTCTTCGTTAACAACAGAAGGAAATTTGATGCTTCCACTCTCAAAATTAAAAAACAAACAACTCTAGATTCTCCAAGAAAACCACTAGACCACTAGATTATTTAAAAAACCATTAGATCTAGTGGAAAATCACTAGGAGAGGCAGCCCTGATGTCACCTACAGATACTGTTTTTTGCAGAGAAGACTACCGTACTTTAGTATAGAACAGTGCTCTCATAAATGAAAACCTGAAAGTCTCCAAAGCTACGTCTAAAACTTCCTAGATTACATCAAAATTCCCTAAATCATTATTAAATTCGAACAGTTTCACGTTCTGAAACAAAAAGCAAGAGTTAAGCGGTTTAAACAACAACACTAGCAAAAACCATTCTACATGACTTTGTTGTATTAGTGGGCTAAGTCTCACAGCAAAAAGCAGTACGGTATATGTTAAATTACAGTGATGTTTAACATTACTGGGATACAGTGAAGATTTACCAATGCTTATCACATGCTAAAAATGACATAAACTGTGCACGACTATCGACTTATTCATGAGAGCTAATTCGACTAGCAATTAGTTGATTAGTTCATGTGCTTCAGCATCTGTAGCTGAACTCTTCATGAGCCCTTGCCAACTTCAACAATTTAGCTCGATCCCTTAAACCCAGTTTGTCAGCTGATAAGCCAGCTGACTTCATACCTTGGGTATGTAGCAAACCAACTAAACTTTCTCACTTTAAACTGTTCCTGTAGTCAGTTTTAATGTTCTTCAAGCTACCAGTACTAAAAATTCATTCAACTGGGGCATTTAAACATGGCAGGGACATTAGGCAAGTGACTACTTTGCCATGAACTCAAATACGGAAGAAAACTTCACAAATAAACCTCCATTCATTCTGTAAACGAACAAGACAAAACTACTAAAATCCCTAAATCATCAAATTCCCTAAACTTGTCCCTAAAAGTGGTCAAAAGTCCCGATTTAGGGACAAATTCCCGTAAAATGAGAGCACTGGTATAGAAGCTTCCAGCAGAATGCGCGTAATAATTGCCTTGATCATGATGCAAACGACGTAATAATGACTGTTTACAACGTGGTTGAAACCAGTTGTGTATAGAATTGTCTACTCTGAAAAGCTTGATATCACTTTAGGTAGGGTTTAAACTTGTCAAGTTTTTGAAAGAATTACAAACTTCGAAACCGAATTTCGAGGCTCCTGGACCTGGACCTTGAGGCCCTAGGCTTCAGCCTGCCTAGCCTATTGGTAAATCCGGCCTTGGTTATATCCAAGGTTGTTATTTCATTGAAAATTAATCATGAATAATTCTTTCTGGAGACGATATCATACCAACAAAAGGTGAACACAAAGCTTAAACAAACTACTTACCTACGACCATCTTCTTCAAGTTGCAAAAAAATGGGTTAAAATCCCAAGAGTCCGGGATCGGGGTTCCCCGGGGTTCCAACCCTATATAAAACCTCTTGCAGACACTAAAGTATTCCCGCTGTCTTCAACTGCTGTGCAAGCATTTATGCTTCTCAAAGAAAAGTTGGCAAGTGTCACGTTGGCGTTTATTGATGAAAATGCACCTTTCACTATCGAGACGAATGAGTCGGATATAGCGATTTCAGAAACGTTAAATCAAAACAAACGACCTGTTGCATTTTATTCACGAACCTTGAATCGTAGCGAAATTCGGCATTCTAGTGTGGAAAAAGAGGCAACCGCCATTATAGACGCCATCAGACACAGGAGTCATTTTTTGCAAGGTCGCCACTTTAACTTGGTTACATATCAAAAATCTGTAGCCTTTACGTACGACATCAAAAAGCATAGCAAGATCAAGAATAGCAAAGTCTTGAGATGGCGTATGGAACTTGCTGAGTACGATTACGACATAATTTACCGTGCGGGAAAGTATAATGCTGCTGCGGACACTCTTTCTAGAGGTTATGGCGCAAGCTTAACTTTTGGAGCACTGAGTGAAATACATGCGTCTTTTTGTCACGCAGGAGAGACTCGGCTCAATCACGTTGTGAAAACTAAAAACTTGGCATTTTCTTTGACGGAAATACGACAAACCATCGCTAACTGCTACGTCTGTGCGGAGCTTAAACCTAAGTTTTGTAAACCTATGCAAGCACACATGATAAAAGCAACACAGCCTTTTGAACGGCTAAATATCGACTATAAAAACAGTAACTTAGAACTTCAATCTCCTGAAAAGTATTAAACTCCAGACAGTATGGTGGAACTGCGCCGCCCCTGCAGAGAACGACGCAAACACGATTGGTTTCAAAGTTCATAGCAAAACATTGTCGCACTACGAACTATTCTATGAATCGAGACTAGGCTGATTCATAACTAGGGTTGCCAGATGTTCACTATTTTAGTGAACAAATCACTATTTTAAGAAAATGTTCACTGTAAACTATTTTGCTAATAGTGATAGTGAACATGTTCACTATTTTGACAATTAATTTTTGTCTACAATTCTGTCAATATATTTTAGCCAATAGCCATGGATTAACCAGTGACTATACACTTCTGCTGCTTAGAGAGTAAAAGCACATGAGTCTGGTGCTTTGAGGAAAAACCCCTAATATGCTACCTCAGTGTAATTTCGCCAAAGCCGGGCTTGGCCAGCACGAAGTCCAACAGTGGAGTGTACACTGTACAGCCTAGGTAGCTGACAAACTGAAAGCCACTAGCCTGAGCAACTAACAGCCTAGAAGTTTGGCCACTTAACTGTTTGTTTATAGACTGTGTAGGCCAGCTACTCAATCATGTGTGGTGTGGCTAATAATTTAAGATCATCGCTGGAAAAGTGGACTAACTTCTTTCAGAAAGAAACTGCACCTAAATTGTTAAAATTTGTCCAGTATGCAATATCTATCCCTGTATCTAATACCAATGTTGAGAGAATTTTCAGTGTTATGGGTAACATATGGACAGATGAGCGAAACCAGTGGCGTAGCCAAGGGGGGGGGGGAGGGGGTTACAACCCCCCCCCCCTTGGCTAATAGAGACTTAGCTTTATTACCGAAAAATGCCCAAGAAAACGTGATCTTATCCTTTTGATATGCCACCGGACAGCACCATTTTACAGGAATATTTATACCCATATTTTTTGTTGAAAATGCTCTCAGAATGCACCAAATTCAAAGTAATTTTTCAAAAATTTCTGGGGAAGGCCTCCAGACCCCCCGCCGCTCGGTGTCGCCTTTGGCTACGCCACGTCAAACCCCCCCCCCCCCCTTTAAAAATTCCTGGCTACGCCACTGAGCGAAACCGTTTAGCTGTTTATTCTGTTCAAAGTGAATTGTGTGTATTCTTTAACATACTTTTTAGCTGCTTAGAATTTAAAGAACAAATTTCTGCAAACAAATCTTTATTGAAGGCAGCAGTCGCATGAAAAGTATGTTAAGTAAACTAAGTTACATAGGCAAGTAGGAGTGTTCTAATTAGCGCTTCTAATCGTGGGTTTCTTTTCTTGCTATTTTAGCATCAGTAGGTATATGCTGTGTACACTGCAAGATACTAGCTAGCCAATTACCTGGATTCAACCTGTGATTGATAAGTAGAGCACTATACTTGCTAAAGAAGATCAAGAAAGTAAAATTTTATTAATTTTCATCTGTGGTATCACTTATGAACCAAATTGTTATGTCAGACAACATCACATATTGCAACAATTTTTGCATATTATTTATGCAATAATTCTTTGCATATTTGGGCATGGTTGCACTCATTTAGGCGTGTGGCATGCGTTAGAGGGTGCAATTGCGCGTATTTTGGGCTTTGGCATGTGTTTGAGACAGTGGCGTAGCCAAGAAGGGGGTTTTGGGGGTTACAACCCCCCTTTGGCACGCGTGTGACGTCACTATATTGAGAATGATGCTTTCAGTCTCTATGTCTTTAAAACAAAGTTTGCCTAATTTTAAACGAAACTGCATTAAAAGAGCGAGTTTTACCAATACCAAACATTCAAATATCTCAGCCAGGAATTAGCAACAAGAAAACATAGCTCTATTACCGAAAAATGCCCAAGAAAACATGATCTTATCCTTTTGCTATGCCACCAGACAGCACCATTTTACAGGAATATTTATACCTACATTTTTGTTGAAAATGCTCTCAGAATGCAACAAATTCAAAGTCATTTTTCAAAAATTTCTGGGGGAGGTCCCCCAGACCCCCCGCCACTGGGTGTCGCCTTTGGTGAAGACGCCGTCGGGCTTCGCCCGCCGGCCGTCAACCTCCCCCCCCCTTTTACAATTCCTGGCTACGCCACTGCTTTGAGAACTTTGAGGATGCAGTCGTGCGCTTTCAAAATGTTCACTATTTTGAGGAAAAAAATCTGGCAACTCTATTCATAACAAGGGGGAAGAATGTTGTGAAATCTCTTTTGTTGTTACGTAAGACGTTTAGTTTGGTGCGCGTATTCACCTCATAGGAAGCGACGCCCTGCAAATGCTTGTTTGTGTTATTAGTGTAAGGTAGCCGATGTTTGAGGTTTTTGGCTTTTGTGTTTAGAACAGTACATCTAGAGTTGTATTAACTGTTGATTTGTTTGTTCTTATAGTTTTGTTTAGATTCCTAGTTTGTCTTACAATAAAGTTTTGTTATGTAGTTTATAACACAATATTCTATATTAACATGTTTATGTCACACACGTATAGAATGATGTAAGTTAATATTATACTTTTGTCAAATCAATTTAATGCTCAAGAACACATATTATAACATGATATGTTATATGAGTGTTCTTACCATTAAATTCCTTTTAAGGGTGATTGTAATGAAATACGCAGCCGAAGTAACCATGAAAATCCATAACTTCAGAACAATTAAAGGGTATAATATCATTTAATATACAAATGAAATAGGCTATAACCAAATGTAAGCCTCAAGCCTACATGTATACTTTTGGAATATTGTATCATAGAGTAGGTGTGATGTATTAATTTTGATATATAGTAAATGCTCATGACAGTACAATGTTTAATTGTTTATGTAGTTCAAATTCTTTATCATGGACATTACATTGATGAAAAGACACTTTAAGACTTCAAATTTCAACAGCAGACAAATCATCACGAGTCCGATAAGACTGCAAACATATCTGCAAAACAAATCAAATTGCAATCAACAAAGATACACATAAATGCAGTTTTTATGTTTACAGCAAAATGTATCTGGGACTGGGAGACATAGCCTATGAACCTCTGAGAAGGAGTATTATTTCATTTTGTTTACAAAGTACAATAGACAAGCCAAAACAGTGTTTGGTGACGGCGAATGTATCAGCTAAACTTCGTTTTTATGCAGTGTGCTCAAGGTATGCATTTTTTACAGGAATAAGATCATCGTCGTATGAGCTTTTGGGGCCAAGGGTCCACCCTAAAGAAAACTAATGTAAACTAGGTTGTATGATAGGTATTGTACATACAGTAGTAAATCTTGAGGGGCACTTATATAATATCTTTAATATACTTATAATATCTTTGGGGGCAATATTTGTAATAAGCTCACCTCAGCTCGCCAAATGCATTACTTTATATTTATCTTCTGCAGGTATTGAATCGAAACTTAACATTCTACCCAAATTTCAATACCAAATACAAAAGTTTCCAAAATTGTCGATGCTACAGTTGACATGCAAAGAAAATGTTAATGTATTTCATACAAAATGCAACACTATAGTTACTAAACTAGTAGAATGTTGAAAACTTATGGTGAGAATTGATTTGCCCAAATAACTAAACATTTTCTCTCAAATGATTTTTATAAACAGCTACATTAGTAGAACATTGACTAAAAACAAAAAATCCATAAAGTTACCTGTACCCAGCAGGATTTTAAATCTTATCCGTGAAGAAATGCAGCTTACATATTAGTGAATATGAGTAACAAGCTTCTTACCTCTGTTCCCCAACTGTGCTCTTTTACAGTTGCTTTTTGCAGTTGTAGAATCGAAACTTATCATTCTGCCCAGATTGCAATACCACATGCAATAGTTTCCAAAATCGATAATACATTTTACCAGTGATGTATGCACATACAAAAAATATTGACGCCGTCAGCGTAAACGCAAACGTTCGAAAAACCATACGCCGTATGCGTCAACGTAACTTGTAAAAAAAAGTTGGCGGCGTCAGCGTCAGCGCATACACTAGTGTAAACTCATTTTTTGCTAGGTGCCAAACATTCACACGGCATAAACCACTCGAAACAAACAAGTTTTATTTTGAATTTCCACGAAGAAACACAAGCATCTGAAAGTGTTCATCTGACATTTTGCTGCGTTTTGGTTTCAATATGTCTTTGCCCATTGAAAACATTCTTTCAACTGCAGCGCTGGAAGGTATTGGCGTGTTGTAGCGAAAAAAAGACATTAAAAAGTATGCGTTGACGCTATGCGCTAAAAACCCACGTAAACTTTACGGCGTAGCCTCAAGCGACAACTATCCAAAAAAATGTGGCCGTAAGCGTTAGCGTAAACAAAAAGTCTGCGCCGAAAATCTACGGCGTAGAATTTGCGGCGTATACGTACATCTCTGCATTTTACATTCATTGGAAAATATTAATGTATCTCATTAATTATAACAATTATGTAAAGTTTTTAAATTGGTGAGACGTCGAAACATCATGGTAAGATTGATTTTCCCAAATAACTGGACAATTTTGATCAAATTCGCGACCTTTTGTTTTGGTGGGGGAGCGACCGCCCTCCTGCTCCCAATCTCCTATGGCTATGCTATGTTGTATTGCAAATTTTCTTGGATATTTTCAGCTCTTGGATAATATTTAGCTCTTGGATATTTTGGCTCTTAGATATTGGATATAAATTTTCAGCTCTTGGATATTTTGCAAGCAAAATCAGAAATCGTCTTAACGATGATACTCTCGATGCTTTCATGTTTTTGCGTCAGTATTATCATAAATAAATGTGGTTTGTGTAGCTTGCATGTGTATTTTCCTACTTTGCTAATCCCGAAAAATCCCGGGATTAAGGAGTAATAATCCCGGGATTTCAAATTTGATCCCGAAATCCTAACCCTACTGAGAGGCATCTACCTTGCTTAAAAATGTAATAAAACCCTTTTGAAAAGGTCTATACTTAAACAATTAAGCAACAAGTTACTTTTGTTTTGAAAATTAATTTTTCTACCGTTACTTCACAAAAAAACTAACCTACTTCGGTGTTTTTTTCGCTAAATTATCTTAAATTGCCTTAGCAAATGCGTTACCTAGGATCCGTTGCGTAAGTTTCAGTTGGCACCCATATGGATCGCTAGCGATTGTCTAAGTGCGACTGCACGAAATACGTGTGCAACGCAAACAGCCCTATTCACTTGTGTGCAATGGAATCGAGCAATGCGTTTTGTCGGAATGTTTACGCAATAAGAAACCTATGTAGTCTAAACGCTGCCGGTGCTTAAAAAGGTGGGAATTGATGTTCCAGACAATTGTTCACCTAATCAAACGTCATAAAAAAACCGTTCAAGTCTACTGAATATTACGTCATATAAATTCCTAAAACATGAGCCAAAATTGCACCATCGATCGTAAGACTTGTGTCAAACCTGTTTAAACCTGTTTCAGTTGAAACCTGTTTAAACATGAAATATTGCGTCACACGAACTGCTCACGTGCCTTTGAGTTATCACAAATTTTTCTGATTCATTCTTGAAGTTGTTTGTTGGAAGTCGGTCGCACATTTAACTGGTTTATTTGGTGCTTGCTAGCTGGACAAATTCTCCGTCTTTTATCCAAGTAATCTGTATCGTAGTGACAGTTTTTAGAGGTGTAAGGCGTTGCATCTCGATTTCGATAGCCGCGGGCTAATTTTACAGGAATACACTTATTGAATAGACGTTTCAAGGAGTGTTTCTTTTTCGGTCACTACATGCAGACAAACGGATCCGGGAACTTTATGTTACAATTTTCCCACGAAGAGATTATGGTTTACCGCTGTGACCATAAAAAATAAAAGACGAGTTCTTGTTAGCTGGTAGGCCAAGAAGCACTAGAAGCACACAAAAAATAAAAGACGATTTTTGTTAGCTGGTAGGCCAAGAAGCACTTAAAGGCATAAAAATAAACGACGTGTTTGTTGTCAGCTAGTGCAGAAGAACTACTTAGAAGTACAAGAAATAATAAAAGAAGATTTGTTGGTTGGTAGTCTACACTCTTACAGAAGCAAAGAAAAGTAAAGACATTTCTTCTCAGTTTGGTACTGAAGAAAAATAACTTTGACATTCATTGGCAAGAAAGAAGATTAAAGACAATCCATTTGTGCTTGTAGATTCAAGTGGAAGAATCCAAGCAAGTTTTGTGGACTTTAGGACTTCATACTCGTACAGCTACGGTATCGTGCATTTAAATTCTTTTTTGTATTTTTTCGGTCTTTGCAGTTAAGTTTTTTATAACTACTGTAGCCTAATAATTTTGTGTGTTTGTGTAACTTAATTTTTTTAATTGTTAATTTAGCCCCAACATTTAATATGTCTACACTCGGTGGCGACAGCGACTCGACCGCCGTAGACTCGACTGAGTTTAAGCCTGATGATGTTCTTTGCGGTCGGGCAGGCCATTCTGGGGAGGGACCCAGTAACGATGAGGCTAAGTCAGTTCGAGAGGCCCGGCATCTTAGAAGGGATATTTTGACTGAAATTGGGGAACTTTCTGTAGCCCTAGGTTCTTTGAGTGATAAGCAGGAACTGTTAATTTTTAGATCTAACTTATCTACTTTGGAAGAGGAATTACGGCACTTCCATGCTCTTTTGACTAAAATTTTTAACTCTGCAATCTTGGCAGAACTTCGTGATAGGGTAGATCCCGAATTTAACTCGTTAAAAAATAACTTTGAACAAAAAGAAAGTGAGTTCTCAGATATGTTGGATGCTGACATACATCCTGAGGATAGCGCCTCAAATGTAAGCACTAGGATGTCTAGGACTTCGTCTCGGATAGTGGCACAAATTAACCTGCAGCTAAGACGAGAGGAGCTCCAGATACAAGCTGAGGCCGAAGCAAGAGCTGCTGAGGCCATCGCGAGAGCTGAGGCCATACGAGCTGAGGCTGCCGTGAGAGCTGCTGAGGCTGTACGAGCAGAGGCCGCCGCGAGAGCTGAGGCCGAAGCGAGAGCTGCTGAGGCCGCCGCGAAAGCTGAAGCTAGAGCTGCTGAGTTCGCACTCAAAGACGCTCAGTTGAGGGCCGAACAACGAAAAGAGGTAGTTTTAGCTGAATATCATTCAGAGGCGGGCTCCCGGCGTAGCTCTAAGAAGAGCTCTTCTAGGCATTCCAGAAATGAACATCAATCGCAGTTTAATTTACATAACCTTTTCCAAACGCCCGCCCAAAAGGGTCTTCCGAATGCTGTAGAGCCAAGGCCTGCGAATTACAACCGAAATCCTCCCCCAGAGCGCACAGGTCACGGGGCCGCCATTAGTAGCAATGCTTTGCCCCCTTCACAGTTTTCTGCGCCGCTAGTTTTTGATCGCCCAGCTACACGTAATTTGGGTGGTTGTGAGAGGCGTATCGCGTCTCCTGATTTTAACGTGTGTGAGGATCGTGATCGGGCTGTGCATGTGACTGAGCCCACTCAGCCCCTTAACCCATATCCTCCTGAATGAAAATTTTTTTGCAATTTTTTGTATGTATATTATTTTTAAGGTATCTTAACCAAATTGAACAATATTTTTGAAAAAAAAATTTGGGGGGGACAATTATCAACAATTTTTGGCCTGTCAGTTTAAACTGACGTTAGGAGCAGGAGGGGGCATATAAAATAAATACGAAAACGTTTTCTAGGTCAGTGTTTAGTCTAATACGTATTCAACCAAAGCAATAATGGAAAAGGACAAAAAATTCAAGAAATCACTACATGTTAAGGAATCAAATAAATGTCACAGTATCAAAAGATAGGAATGTTCTTGGTTGATTCAACGTCTGGCGATATTGATTTATCGTAAAAACGTACTTTATATTGGCTTGAAACCATTTCGTCTCACATGTTCACCCGGCTTGAGTTCAGCTGAAAGAGCCCAATTCTGACATCATCTATTTCACGTGGTACTCCTTAAAACACTGAGGATGTAGGCCAACATTGCAGGTTTCACAAAAATAAAGAGATGTTCCAGAACATCCTGGTTTGGCGCAGTGGCGTTGCTTCCCTTTTATGATCCAGTGTTGGGCAGTGCTGTATTTTATATGGGGTTGCGGAGATGCCCTGTGTCCGGAAACAGTATATCTGAAACATCTTTTCGATAAAGCTGGTGGTAACTTTCAACAACTGCTCTTCTGAAGCCCAGAGCATCTAAACGAATTTCACCAGCATCGGTCTTGCGATGGCGATATATTTGAAAAGCATTGTTGACTGCCATATCAATACAAAAACGAAATAATGGACACCACCATTTTTTGCTTCTCAAGTTGATCATATACTTATTTTGATCCAAACGGTCAACACCACCCATGTGTTGGTTGTAAACGTGTATTACATTTGGCTGCTGAATATCAATCTTTTTTCTCTCTTGCTTACTATATCGCTTCGCTTTTTGCAGTTGGTCTTTTCCTGCAAAGGTTGACAGAACATTTACTACTTTTCTGTTTTTCCATCGGATAGCAGCAATGTTATGTGATGTCTCCACAGCAACATCCGAGGCACCTCTGTGTAACTTGTCAACTTCATTAACTCGCTTGAGGGGAGGATTTTCCATGCGGTTAACTCTGGCTGTTCCTGTAGCTGCAATAGACTTTTCACGAAGGTATCGCATAAGTCCCGGACTTGTGAAAAAGTTGTCGATAACCACATGATAGTTGGAACTGGACTCGCTTTGTAGAGGTAGATGTTGCATCAAATGAGCTTTTTTTTGTCGTAACCAGGCTTACACCCGGTGGTTGAAGATTTAGATTAAGTGGACGGGAAGGCAAGGAAGCCAATCTTCGTGTCCACCTTCAGGCATGTCTTTAAGTGTCTTGCCAAAGACACAGCTACATGCTCTTGAGCGGTGTCGAACCGGCACCTCGTACTCTTCCAGCTGGGAGTATTTTCCTGCATAAGGGCGTATTTGTACGCAGTAGCCTAACGGCTTCGCTAGCACCCACAGCTTATAGCCAAACTTTATAGGCTTCCCATGAATGTATTGTTTTGCGCCATGTTTCCCAAAGTATGGTACCATGCTTTCATCTACACTCACATGTTGTTCAGGTTGGTAGTTTGCAAGGCATTGTTTGTTCACTGCAGCAAAGAATGGCCGGAGTTTGGAAAATTTGTCACTTTTGTCTAATTGCTGGTTGTCAGAGAGATGAAGAAATTGCTTACATTCTTCAAATTCATTTTTTGTCATCAGTTCAGCTACCATTTGGTTGTTGGAATCCTTTCGCCTCTGCCAATACATCTCTTGTCGTGACATTTAATTCTATCCGCTTAACAAAAGGATCGCTATAAATGATTTCAACTTTTTTAACGTCATTGTAAATGTGTGATTGCCTTTTTGCCTGGCATACTTATTTGATTCCATCTGGAAGAGTACGCGATCCAATTCAGCATTAGCCAACAACTGTCTACCAGATAGATTGTCTGGAAAACAATCCATTTTACCACCATCATATTCGTCTGTATCCATGCCATCATCTTCAGGAGGAAATATAACTAAATTTGCTTCAGACACGACTTCTGATATTGATTCTTCATCAGTTTCTAACCTTTCAAGAGCTTCCCATGCTTCAAAAACTGTGAATTTGTTGCTATCATGCAAATGTTTTGCCATTGCTATGCTGTATGAAATCAAATAATGTATGATATATCACTACTTTTATCTTCAAAATGAAACAGTTATACCATATTATGTTCACCAATTGACCTAGATTAAGTTTTCATTCGCTAATATATCAACGTTTTGCTTGAGAATCAAAATGTTTGCAAAATATATAACCCCTAAACTCAACTATTATGCACATAATTTCTAAAATCAACATGCTCCCTTCTGCCCCTAGCGTCAGTTTAAACTGACGGAAGCGGAAATGGTACAAAACTTAAACATACAATTAATTTCTTCTAAGTATGCAAAATATGGATACAACAATGTTAGTTCTAACTAATTTCGTGGTTTATGTCATCATAACGTGATCCAGTAAAAATTGACACCGCTATAATTTCGAACAACAAAAAATATCCATTTTGGAAATTTGATCCGTTATATCCAGTCGAAGGATAAACGGAATTTCACTAATTGTACTATAGTGTTAGGTACAGACCTTACGAACCTCATAACATACTAACTGGGTTTCGACAAAACGGTTTTTAATCTAGAAACCATCTAAATGTGCTGTCAGTTTAAACTGACGGTAGGAGGATATGGGTTAAGGGATATAGCTTGTCTTCTCCCGCTAAATCGAGTTCTCAACAGCAGGATTGCTTTTTTGAATACCAAAATAGTAGGACGTTTTTCGATAAGGCGGCCTTGATTGGTTACGATGGTAATAATATGCCATTTATCTTCTTTAAAAATCGTGTTACGGCCTTAATGGCAGCTTCGCCCTTTAAGGGGACTTGTTTGACTTTGTTACAAGCAGCTTGTGTTGGAACAGCTGCGCAAACGATTGCTAATTTGGTTTCTGACACCCCTGGCTTGTCAGAGGAAGACAGGATAGAAATGTCGTTAGCTCGCTTGTCCCAGCGTTTTGGGGTTCGTGGAGGTCTTTTTGCAGAACCAGAAATTAGAAAGTATCGCTATGGTAGCAAATTGACTTCGACCTCTTCCAGTGATCTGAAAGAGTTTAAAGATGAATTATCGCAGTGTTTGCTTTACGCGCAAGCTTATGGTCAGCGTGACAAATTGGAAGGACGTTTTGTTTTGGATTTGGCTAAGCGACTCCCGTTTGACGCTAAGCAGCGTTATCTTGACTTTTTAGGTGATCAGTATGGTGGCACTAAATGAGCCTACTTTTCAGAGTTTGTTCGATTTTGTTGTACGAGAGGAAACGCGTAAGTCGACTGATTTTAGCTGCTAATGGGCGATTCTGGTGAGTCGCAGCATTTTAAAAAGTTTGGCAAAGGAAAATTGCCTTCATGTCCGGTTAGGCAGACGTCCGTAAAACCCCATGATGATGTGATGTCAGGGAGTTCGCAGTACTCGACTGTTGTTGGCGCACCGCGCGGTGGTGAGGCTAGACGTAAAGACCTGCCGGCATGCATTTGTTGTTCGTCACGTGGTCAAGTTGAATATCATTTTTTGTCTAATTGTAAAGAATTTTTGCGCTTGACACCTAAAGATCGGAGAGATGTCATTGTGAAAGCTGGCAAATGCTTGAATTGTTTGCGCCAGCATATGGTTAGGGATTGCGTTCATGCAAATAACTGTCGTAAGTGTGGGCCTAACAACGATAGGAAACACTATTTTCTTCTGCATGATTTTTATGTGACGTCACGTGATTCTCTGGATTCGGTTGGCAAAGATGATGCTCGTGCCAGAGTTCCTGTGCGTAATGTTAAGATTGGAAATGTTAAAGCAGCTTTTAACCGCGTTACTGCTGCTCGTGTTTTGAATCCAATGACTGGCAAATCGAAGTTGGTATATTGGCAGCATGATCCTGGTTCGCAGTTGACGTTTGTTTCGAGTGATTTGGTGTGTGAACTTGATCTTAAACCGTACGATAAAGCGTCGTTTAAAATGGATACCCTGGCTGGTCAGAAAGCTACTTGTGCTGACCTTGTCAAACTCAACATCCAGTCGTTAGAGACAGATGAACTGTTTTGTGATATAACCTCGGTGGTTAACCCAGCTTGGGCTGATGATGTTAAAACTTTACCGCATAAACAAGATTTAAATGGTTTCCGTCATTTTCATGACGTGAATATGTTTCATTTGAATGATTGTAGTACTGTAGATGTACTGATTGGCAACGACAACGCTTATTTGATGTGTGCAAAAGAAGAGCGTGTTGGTGAAAATCGTAGTGAACCGCATGCTTTACTCACTCCTCTCGGCTGGTTGGCTTGTGGTGGTAAGTCACCCTTAGATGAAAGCGTTGCTAAAGTGTGCAGAGTGCAGACGTCTTCAGAGTCGGATGTCATCTCTGGCTTTCAGCGTAAAATTGAGTCTCGTGATATGGAAATAGCAGACCTGAATAAAGTCATTCAGGATTTGACGTTGCAAAATGAAACCTGTGAATTGTCTCGCAATGATAATTTGGCTAGAGAACTTGTCGAACCGAATATTGAGTTGAAAGATGGTCGATTTGAGATACCTGTTCCGTTGAAGGAAGATATTGATCTACCTAACAATTTTGTGTTGGCGTCAGATAGAGCTGCTGCTTTAAGAAAGAAGGCTTTAAAACAACCTGAACTTCGTGATTTCCTTACTGACACCATGAAAGATCTTAAATCAAATGGCTATATTGAGCGTACTGGTGAAGCAGGAAATGTCAAGGGATTTGAATGGTATTTACCATACTTTGTTACGTCACAATTAAAAAAGCGCATTGTTTACGATGGCAAGTCTGAATTTCGAGGAACTTGTGTTAATGATGTAATGTTTTCGGGTCCTGACTTGTTAAACCCTCTGGTAGATGTCTTGGCTAGATTTCGGCGTGGTAGATTTGGTCTCATGGCTGATGTGACTAAATGCTTCTTTCAAATAAAGTTACCTGAGTCGCAAAGGGATTTGTTTCGTATATTGTGGTTTGAAGATGATGACCTTGAAAATGGTAGGATGGTACCATTTCGTTTTTGTGTACACCCTTGGGGAATAAAGAGTAGCCCGTATATCGCTTGCTTGGCTATAAAGAAAATGATCGAGCAGAATCCCAGCTGTGCTGGTGAATTGACTCTCTGCAATATTGCAAATAATATGTACATGGATGATTTTATATTTTCGGCTGATAGCTTAGAGGAAGCTCAGCAAATCACTCATGAATCAATTGCTTTGTTTGATAGCCGTGGGTTTAAACTTGGTAAGTGGAGTGCTAACAAGGAGGCTATGATTGTCTTGTCAAATTTGGATAATGAGATGCTTTCACCTTTTATTCGTGACATTGACTTTCAGACTGAAAATATGACTTTGCCATCAGCGAGGACATTGGGTTGTGTGTGGCAAACCGAGTCTGACGAGATGCGTATCGCATGTTCCTTAAAGCCCTTAGCTAAACACACGCGCCGAAGTATGCTCAGTCAGCTTGGACAAAACTTTGATCCGCTAGGCTTTGGAGCGCCATTTTTTCTAAAAGCACGCCTTATACTTCAGCAATTGGCGATAGACAAGTTTGATTGGGACACCGAGGTCCCTGATAGCTTTGTTAAAGAGTGGGAGTCGTGGCTTCGCTCTTTGGACCTGCTTAAGGATTTTTCGTTACCGAGATGGTATTTTGCAAACTCTGGTGTGTGCAGTCCGGATGATATTGTTTCATATCAATTGCATGGGTTTAGTGATGCTTCGAATCAAGCTTTCTCTTCTGTTGTTTACTTACGTAGACTGGTTAACGGAGTTCCGAGTGTGTCTTTCGTTCTGGGTAAATCTACCATTGTTGTAAAAAATCAGTTTTCTTGGCCGATAGCTAGGAAAGAGCTTGTTGCCGCTTTGAATACAGCAAGACTCGTGAAGCAGGCCTACGAGGCATTGAAGATGCCCGACTGCCTTAAGTATTTTTGGTGTGATTCTCGTACTGTGTTGCAGTGGGTTAAAAACCCTGATTTACGTTTGAATAAGTTTATTACGCGTCGAGTTGAGCATATTTTATTGTTGTCTGGAGCCCAGGATTGGCGTTTTTGCCCTACCGATATGAACCCAGCTGATGTTGGCACAAGGCCAAATCTTATTACAAAGAAAGAATTTCGAGAGTTGTGGTTAAATGGTTCTAGTCTTCTTTACCAGTGTGAGGAAATTCCATCTGTAGAAAATGCCACTCCAGTACCTGTCCATAACCTATATCTTCGTGACGAAGAGGAGTCGCTTGACGTTGGACAGGGTGGTCTTCACAGATTGATCGAGGCCGCACCTTCTTTGTATGTTATGAAAAAGAGAATCGCTTATTTGGTTGCTTTTGTTGAATTTTTGTGCTGTAAAACGAGAAAGCGTAGCTTTGTGAAGCCAAAACTGGATGCATCTTATCTTAACAGTGCTTCAGAGTTGGCTGTGAAATTTGTTCAGAAGAGCGTGTATGGCGATGTGGTACATTTAATGACCAAACGATCGCCGGATGCCCTTGAGGAAGTGATAAAGCGAGGTAGTGTTGGCGCTTCGCAATGTGAGAAGGAACGCTTGAAAGAATTACGTTCACTTAAAAAGTACAGACCTTGTGTAGATGACGCTGGTGTAATCCGCATTGAAGGGCGCTTAAGTAATTCTCCCGAGATCTCTCTTGAAGCAAAGCATCCGATTGTTTTGCCTTCGAAGCACCCCTTCACTAGGCTTGTTGTACTGTCGCATCATAATGGAAATGCGCACTGTGGAGTACAGCACACTTTGTTGTCTACGCGACAGAAGTTTTGGATCGCTAATGGTAATGCCTCCGTGAAGAGGTATCTTAATGATTGTGGTGTATGTGCGATTGAGAAAGCACGGCCTATAAGGCAGCTCATGTATGATTTACCTTTGTCTCGCACAACTGCGCATAGGAAACCCTTTTTTGATTGCGGCTTAGACTATCTTGGACCTTTAACCTTTGTTGAAGGTAGAAGTCACAAAAAAGCTTGGGGACTCTTGTTCACATGTATGGCATCTCGCGCTATTCATGTTGAGCTGGTTACGTCATTGTCGCTGAGTGATTTTTTACTTGCCTTTACAAGGTTTACAGATTTACGTGGGCAGGTTAATGCTAACTATTCCGATAATGGAAGTACCTTTCAGGCAGCATCTAAGAAGTTACCCGAGTTGATAGAATCAGCTGAATTTCACAACGCCCTGAGACAGAGAGAGATAAACTGGGAATTTATACCTCCGTATGCTCCGGCGCAAGGTGGCGCCTGGAAGGCAATGGTTAAACAATTTAAAATTGCATTTTTTCACATTTTGGACTCTTCAATTCGTAAGCCCAATTTTATTGAACTGCTTACGTACACAGGCAGTGCCGTTCGGATCGTGAACGAACGCCCTTTAGTACCTTTGAGTGACGACCCTAGGGATTTTACTGTCATCACCCCTGCCTCACTTTTGACCCCATACTTAAACCCATACTGTGCTGTTGGGCAACCACATGATCGTGACCAATTAAGAAGGGATTATCGGTTCAATTTGTCACTTTCTCAGCAGTTTTGGAGTAAATGGATCGATTTTTACTTGCCAGGTCTTCAGGGCCGGAAAAAATGGCTAAAAATGGCCGAGAATTTGGAGCCTGGTCAACTTGTAGTGGTAGGTTCTCTCCAGGACATTGGTAAACGTGGGAAGTATCAACTTGGGAGGGTGCATGAGGTAGTTCCACAAATTAGGAAAGGGAAGCCTGTGGTTCGTAGAGCTAAAGTTGCCGTCTGCAACTATGATGAGAGTACGGGGAAAGTGAAAGTAGACTATGTGTTGAGGGATATTTCGTGCCTCGCCCCCGTAAAGAACACCTAAG
Source organism: Aplidium turbinatum (assembly GCF_918807975.1). Taxonomy (NCBI): domain Eukaryota; kingdom Metazoa; phylum Chordata; class Ascidiacea; order Aplousobranchia; family Polyclinidae; genus Aplidium; species Aplidium turbinatum. The sequence continues at coordinate 17,297,675 of NC_137484.1, read as the reverse complement.
TGTTAGGGTTTGAGCCTGGTTTTGTCTGCGGTGGCCGACACTTGTCTGAGCCCAGAACAGTCGGTTATTATCGCAACCATTGTATATAGCGTCATTTTTTGCGTGTACCTACTACCTATGGTACCAATTTCATGTATCGTCGTGTTTATTCTTATTGCTGTTCATTCTTTGCATGCCCTTTGTATTTGCGTATTAACTTAAACGTGAGTGATTCAAACAATTTGTGTATCATGTGTTTTTATTCATTGGCTCACAATTGTCGTCAATTCTTTTTTAGTTATGCCATGTCAGACTGTCATAACTAGGGGCCGCTATGTTCCAGACAATTGTTCACCTAATCAAACGTCATAAAAAAACCGTTCAAGTCTACTGAATATTACGTCATGGAAATTCCTAAAACATGAGCCAAAATTGCACCATCGATCGTAAGACTTGTGTCAAACCTGTTTAAACCTGTTTCAGTTGAAACCTGTTTAAACATGAAATATTGCGTCACACGAACTGCTCACGTGCCTTTGAGTTATCACAAATTTTTCTGATTCATTCTTGAAGTTGTTTGTTGGAAGTCGGTCGCACATTTAACTGGTTTATTTGGTGCTTGCTAGCTGGACAAATTCTCCGTCTTTTATCCAAGTAATCTGTATCGTAGTGACAGTTTTTAGAGGTGTAAGGCGTTGCATCTCGATTTCGATAGCCGCGGGCTAATTTTACAGGAATACACTTATTGAATAGACGTTTCAAGGAGTGTTTCTTTTTCGGTCACTACATGCAGACAAACGGATCCGGGAACTTTATGTTACAATTTTCCCACGAAGAGATTATGGTTTACCGCTGTGACCAATTGGTACTGCGTTAAACATAACGCTTTTTTAAAATTAGGCTACTTAAAGTTCAATTCAATTCAATTCAATTCAATGTATTTTTTCTTTGTCGGAAAACAACAGCAATGATAAAGTTACAAATAGTGAACGGGAACAAAACCAACAAAAGGAAAAGGTGGCAAAACTACAAAAGTTTAAAACGTGCATGCGATGCAAATTTAAAGGTTACGTACACGAAAGTAAATTAAGCACGGCCACCAAACCTAACAGTTTAAAGTAGATGAATTAGTTGGAAGAACCAGTTGGCTCCACATACCTAAAGCAACTGGAGGTGTGCCAGTTGATGAAACCATGCGGGGACGACTGAACCTTACAACCAATATAAAAAAGAAAAATCAACAACACGAGCATTCAAGAATAAACAATGAACATACGGCATATTATTACATATTAAACATATTACATATTATTTACATATTAAACATATTACATATACAAAATACTAAATCAAATATAGCCACCACCATCCGAAGCCCCCACAAACTGCCTCACCCAACGGATCATCAGAAGGTCTTATGACCTTCTGATGATCCGCCAGGTGAAACAATTTGCAAAGGCCCCAGATAGCAACAACTATATTTGATTTAATTCGCTCTGCTTTGCCTTTTTGCTTGGCATTGAGCACTTTTTGTAGTATTAATAGTTTTCATTGTTTTTTTATACAAAATACTATGTACAGTACATCGTTTTAAGTAAAATGGAGTGTTCGCAGCAACGACAGTGGTGTGATATTGAATAGGAATTGATAACTAATGGGTACAGGAATTTAGATTAATTAACTTATTATTTGAGCATGATATTACACTGATGATCATGAATGATGAAAAATGTAGTGAAGATGATAATTATGAAAATGGTCTAGATGGCATGCGGGTGACTTCGGTATCGGAGCGGGATGGGGTTTCTTGAAATGAATTTCCAACCAAACTTCTGGAGAGTGATAGGCCTACAGCTTCATTGTTGAAGTACTCTTGCCAAATAAATCTACACAACAAAGTAACAGAGAGTTATAAGGTTCTGTGAACAAGTATATTATACGTGGTTCGGCTAATTAAAGGCGTATTGCATTGGTAACATATTAGCATCTAATTGCAGCCTATTGAAACTGAACAGTTTAAGGTGGTGATGGCAGATGTACGACATTGACAGTTGTAATAAGCTCAGATACTAGGTGTCAAACAGTAGTACTTGAAAGATTAAATGTACAAAAGTGGTATCTATTACACAATGGACGTATGCTAATCGGTTTGAGTTTTTGTTTGCAGATGGGTTTTCAGCTTGCTGCTGAATAATGAAAAGGTTTCGATTTCAGTAATGTGTTTAGGGAGATCGTTCCAGACTTTAACTCCACTAAATTGGATGGATTGTTGGGTTAACTTTTTCGAGTAATAGGGGAGAAAAAATCGATTGCTACTTCTAGTTGATATGTGATGCAAGTTGCTATTAAGTTGAAATAGTGAGTTAAAGTTTTTAGGCAGTTGATTATGTTTTAGTTTAAACATGAATTTGCCAGTTTCGATGGTATAAAAGTTATCAATTGTGAAAAAACTGTCGACATTGTATTGTGGTTCATGCTTAGTGATCATTTTTATGAATTTGTTGCAAATTTTTTGCAGTTTGTTTACAATGGTAACATGACCGTGCTTCCAAGCACTAATGCAATATCTTAGATTGCTTTCAATGAGAGAATGATAGAGAGAAATCAAATTCGCAGTGTTTAAGTAAGGTTTAATCTTGCAGATTATTCCGAAATTTCGTCGCAGTTTTTGTAGCAAGTGAATCATATGAGATTTCCATGACAAATTTTCATTCAGTAAAATGCCTAGGAAACTAACAGTGTTAAGACGTTCAATGGGTTGATTGTACACAGATAATGTATGGGTGAAGTTAAAACACTTTGTATTATTATTATTGTTGAATAATAATAAAAGTTGTGTAGTGCTGCTGGTATAGTCAACTACAGAAAACAGTTCTTCTTCTTTCATGGTTGTACTTGGTTCCAAGCATTGACTGCCTCTTGTATAAAAAGCTTTCAAGATTCTCGGTCTTTTGCAGTGTGTATTAGGTGTATGTTGGTGTTGGTTTTGTCAGATTGTTGCTTTAAAATCTTTGTCTGCCTTGGCACGTTTCCTTTCAATTTTGCCTGCATGAGAGCCGTGTCTTGGAAGACAGTTAGCAAATGTTATGTAGAGCATAGTTAAAGAGTACTTGTAGGCTAGGTGTAAGACAAGTAGGCTACACGCGCAAGTAAACAATACTATGAGCAAGCAATCAATATCCTGGCAATGAATATCCTGATACCAATAGCGCAATGCAGGTTATCATACTAAGGGTTATTATATTACAATCGGTGCCAATTGTCATTTTATTATTATTATTTATTTGCGTCAGACAAAGCTGTCCATATCCAAAACAAAACAACGAAATAATACACAAACTGCAAATGCACAAAGGTCACAGAGAGCCTCTTTGGATGCCGTCGGTTTAAAAGTTATGATATATCGGTTATGATAGAAATTGCTGTATTTACGATAAATAGAAGCTCTTCTACAGTACCCTAATGTCAAGTTATAAAAAGCATTTTCATTCCCCACTTTAGATATTCCTGGACACTCAGTGGACAGTATCTGTAACTTTTCTCATGTAACGTTATTTAAAGAAGCAGCATGGGCTGTGTAGCTGCTAAGCATAGAGCATCACCAAACGGTCAGATCCAGCTGGGATAAACACTGCCCTTAAATAATTGTGTTGCCAAAGTATTAAAAAAACAAACATTATCCCTGCCCTACGCCTAGGACCATCTTATTCTTATATATAATTCTTAAGCTTATACTTAGTCCATAAAATACGCTTTTTGGGAAAATGAATCAGACTATGTAACCTACTGTGAAACCACAATGGAAATATTCTTATTTCTAAATAGTAAATACGATGTCAACAAAAGACGTATGAACAGATGAACAGATTTACCTTTTGATTCAATAGCCTTTAATTTTTAGCGATACGATTTGGACGAATGCCAACAGTAGAAAAAGAGCACATTTTATTCGACATTGTTGGCCTACGAAATCCCGAGTCAAGCTCGGTTGCGAATCCGGACCTTAACGTTAATCACTTGTGTTTTATTGAACGTTTATCAAATTTATTTTCGCAACATTTCTCCACGACCAAAGAAAAAGCAAGTCGGATATGGAATAATCGTAAAAGGCTGGATAGTCAAGTGAGTAATAAGCTAAAGTTAGGTATTTTGATAGAAGCTTAAGTTTCATTAAAAAATGAACTAAAAATGTATCATAATAGGTGTTGGTAAAAATAATGGCAACCTTTTCACATTTTCTCTGATGAGAAACAACAGAAACTGAAAAAGAATGCAGCCTATCCCACCTCATAGGCACAACCTTTTTTCATTGTGTTTTTTTTTTAGGAAAAAAGTTTTAAAAAAGTTCCAAGTTGCTTTTCTTTTTATGAGATCTTCATATGGTTCTTATATTTATTAACAAATGCAGCCTTTGCTGAAATAAAATACCAATTTTTCTCAAGCCATTCCAATATAAAAAAGTAGCTTTTTTTGTGGAACTACGCAGTCTTGTTTCACACATTAACCTACATGAAAACTATGATCTCTTGAAAGATGTTTTGTTTTGTAGGCTACAATCTCTATCATGTAATCTAATATCAAGTCTTCGTAATTTTATTTTCAGATCAAATATTTATGCCACATCAATGATGTATTTGAAGCATTTCCAGATATATTAGAAGAGATAAATGATATGGCTTCAACATCGACTACCGATGAAAAGCATGTTACATGGACAAGAGGTCTAGGAGGTAGCTTACTTGTGATAAACAATCTTCTCAAGGGTCGAGAAACCATTCATTGTGGTCTCGTCTCGAAATGTAATAAAATGCCGTGTTCGTGTTGTTTTCCCGTAGTTGAGATCTCTTTGTATATAATTTTCTTTTTTAAATTGTTTTTAAAGGGCCCAGGATTTCAGCTTTCCAGACAACCACTTTATCTGGTCAAATCTGGTAACGACCTGGTCAGATCCGTAACGACCTGGTGAATATCTGAATCAGATAAAGTGGCTGTCTAGGTTGGTACCCAACCGACTTGTTTTCTCAACAGCGCTGTAGCCCACAGCACACCAGCACACCTATATTGTTTAACAGCCTTCATAATGGAAGGTGGTAGGCTATAGGCTACTGCTTTTGAAATATCTCGTTAAGATTTTAGGCCAGGCCTCACCTAAGACTTTTTGACTGGTATTAGTTTATTTCTATTCGCCATGTCAGAAAAGATTTTGACACGGACTGATATAGGCTACTGTGAAACAACTATTGAAACATTTTATAAAACATACATTAAACGCTAAAACCATTATCTAAAACTGACCCCTTTGTATTAGGGTCACTTACTTGATTTTTAGGCCTACTAGGCCTGTCAAATTTATCACATAGCTGGTTCATTTATCAATGAGCTGGTCATCAAAATTAGAACTTTTTGATTGGCTAAATTTGGTCGCTTTAAATCTTAACAATAAAATTGACCATTTCTATTTTTTGAGAAATATTTCAAAAAATATTTAAATAATTCCAAATGATGCGGTACGGTACTGGTAATTTTCGTTTAGTCACTTGTACTTTTTTAAGAATTTTGTGCTGCTTTTAACCATGATAGCAGCTCAATAAAATACAGCATTACTTTTTGATTTTTAATACGCCTACCCAGCTGTTCTTCGCTTGAACATTTTTCACAGTCAAATTACTTCGCTTTTCACCAAATCACGCAAGCCACAATTATTCTCGTTTGAGGCACAGTAGATTATACAATAATTGATGATGTGGTCGGTGGTTTGTTTCAGCATGCTCCATTCACAGATTGCTTTAGGTGTTATATCTTACGTCCAGTTGAGCGGAACAATTCAAGCCTGCCCTTGCAAGTGCACTCTGGCGGCAGTGTGGTTATATATATTTTACGTGTAAGGATGGTTTTATTGAGATTTTAAATGTTAATTGGCTATGTAATGAAATTCTGTCTGCCTAGTGGACATTCTAACTAATTTGATTCATATTTTTTGTTATCACAGGCAAGAAAGACTTAAATTTGACGCAAAAAAGTGGTTCAGGCAACTACCATAAAAAATCAACCAGCAGTTCCTCATCTGCACTAGTTGATTGTGATTTTGATTTGATTCATATTTTTTGTTATCACAGGCAAGAAAGACTTAAATTTGACGCAAAAAAGTGGTTCAGGCAACTACCATAAAAAATCAACCAGCAGTTCCTCATCTGCACTAGTTGATTATGTTGAAGTGACGATTCGTAATCTTCTTTCTTGCATGTCTTCAGAAGAAAATGAGACCTGGGTCAAATCTCATGATATCCATTCCGCAAGGAACTTTTCCTCAACGTCAACATATCCTTCAAGTAACTCTGGTAAGCATTTAGTAAGACTTAGTAGCCTACGGTAGGTAATTTTTATAACAAGTGAATGTTTTCTTGATTGATTGAATCTTTATCCTCGGAATGAGAAAGCTTCTTTGAGAGCTTAATCCTGGCAGTTTCGCATACTTGTAGAGCAGGGCTACTCAACTGGCGGACCGCGATCCGAATCCGGACCTTCTTGGTGCTGATGGTGGACCTTGAGCTTTTGGAAGAATAACCTTATTGCCACGTTTCAGGGCTTCTTTAAACAGATTTCTACTGGGAGGAAGCAACTTTTACTGTGATTATCCTAGTTGCTGGTGTGCTTCGACTCCCAGAGTCCCCAATAGTCACTCCCAGATAGTTTAACTTTCGTGGTTGCGTGTAAAATAACTTATTTACCGGACCGCTAAAAATATTCAACTTGTTAAACTGGACCCTTGTTAAGACTAGTTGAGTAACCCTGTTGTAGGGGCTTTGAATCATTGACGCAGGCCCGGTCACCGAGATTGGCAGAGTGAAGTTTCCGATTGTTGAAGTCTTATTATTTAATATTAATAGATTGAGTTTCACTTTTAGCAGCATGATCGTTGCTTACTTCTCAATGTAGATATTAACGACTTGTTTAAGCCTGATGCTGCGAGTTAGTTCGCTGTGGTAATAGCGAATTGCACTAGCTTTCGGAACACAATTTCCTGGTCATGTGCTATCACGAATAGTGTTGAAGTCAGTGTGAGTCGTTGTTTTATGCGGCTCTTTTGTTTGGCTTGAGGCTGCTGTCTGTTGAGTTTCTGTGTTGTTAGGCGTTATTGCTGTGACATCTTGTTTAATCAGTTGATGAATAGATTAGGTAACGTAGTTCTTCCCTTTCGGCACGGTTGTTGATCTTTCAACTTTGTCTGCTTATGAAAATGGCCTCTTTGAAGCGCAGTTGTACCGCGTCGTTTTTCTCTGGCAATGATCGTAAATTCAAAGTCGGCGAGGTACTGTTGTTGATGATCAAAAACCGAACTTGTATCAGAATTAAGGTGTTCTTTCATGCAGGAGTGGAGTGGGCGGATCGTGCTGCCTATGTAGGCTAGCTTTCCCTGCATTTCTTGCATATTGTCACGATTTCTTTCTATCTCTTACCAGGAAAGAAACTTGGAAAGGTTCAACGACGTAGTTTAATGGGATATTACCGAAAAGCAGTCAATTAAATGTCGAATAGTTCTACTAGTGAAATAATATATGAAAATTCTTGAAGGACTTTAACGAAGTTCACTCACAGCTTCCCATGTAACTCTAGTTTCGATCACAATTTATATCAGCACCAACTCTCATCTACTTGTATTCAATTACTTCAACTCTCAACCAATAATCTTTGCACCTATTACCAACCACTACAACAACAATCTACAACTCATAATAATCATAATAATCATTTACGCAAATTACACCACTATTTATAGCAGGTTGTTCTGTCTAGTAACTTCGAGAAGATTACGTAATGTTACATCATAAGAAACAACATCTGGCATTTGTAAAAAACAAAAGAACATTCCAGATTCGCACGTCAACAAAATGTTTTAGAAATACGTCACATAATAAAGATTTTACAATCAGAGGTTACTACCGGACAGTAACCGAAAATAACATATAGCATAAGAATTCCACCATTAAAACAGCACGCTCGGCCTTGCACATTGATTGTGACACATATGATTTTGTAAATACAATTCTTGGTGGTACACATGTCGTCGCTCCGTACTGGGCAGTCTTGTATCCGGAAAGGTTCGGATGTTTGCCGTTTTTGAAGGGCGTTTCGGAAGGTTCGTGAGTGTTCTGTCATAATAACCAGACATTTTACTTTCATAAGTTTTAATTAACTTAAAAGTATAGTACATCTAAATACAGAACATAAATACATAGGTAAATAGAAAAGAACATCATTACTCTGTAGGCTACTCAACAAAAGGACCTAACACCAGCTAACAAACTCAAGACTGCAACAAGTTGAAAACATAAAACGCCGCGGGTACCAACAAAGAAAGAATGCCTGCGTCCAAAACAAATCAATCATGACGTCACACACACGAATCAGAAGAATGCAATTTCACTACAGTGAGCGTCGAAAGATGCGGACTGGCAAATCCAGGTCTTTGAAGACTTAATTTGCCAGGATAACGAAGTAATCGCATGTTATGATTTATGCGTAGAATGCAGCTATGAATTTTTATTAACCATTCCATATACCTTACTAACCATTATTATACCTTATACCTTTATTATTTATTATTATTAAATTATTATATTATTATATTATTATATTATTATATTATCATATTATCATATTATCATATTATCATATTATCATATTATCATATTATCATATTATCATATTATCATATTATCATGTTATCATGTTATCATGTTATCATGTTATCATGTTATCATGTTATCATGTTATCATGTTATCATGTTATCATGTTATCATGTTATCATGTTATCATGTTATCATGTTATCATGTTATCATGTTATCATGTTATCATGTTATCATGTTATCATGTTATCATGTTATCATGTTATCATGTTATCATGTTATCATGTTATCATGTTATCATGTTATCATGTTATCATGTTATCATGTTATCATGTTATCATGTTATCATGTTATCATGTTATCATGTTATCATGTTATCATGTTATCATGTTATCATGTTATCATGTTATCATGTTATCATGTTATCATGTTATCATGTTATCATGTTATCATGTTATCATGTTATCATGTTATCATGTTATCATGTTATCATGTTATCATGTTATCATGTTATCATGTTATCATGTTATCATGTTATCATGTTATCATGTTATCATGTTATCATGTTATCATATTATCATATTATCATATTATTATATCATTATACCTTTATTAACCATTCCATTAACCAGTCTTAGGCTACTGTGTGATGTGCAGTCTGACCATAGACAGAGCTCAACACCTGCTCTCCTGAGCCACATCGAAACGGGCTTTTGCCTGAGGATGGGTTTCTTTTATGTCCGGTTTTCTTTCTCCATCGTATTATTATTATTATTACTGCTCATTCACATCAATATTGGAACTGGTAAATTCAATCCGCAACACTTTTCATTAAGCTGTCATTCATTACTACAATTGTGCTTCTCTCTGTTTTTGTTTTATTTTTTGCTATTTGTTTTTGGGTTTTGTGGTCGTGCTAACTAGGCCTACTGATATATAGCCTACTATATAATTTTTCATTCAGGCACGTTTTTAACCTTTCAAGATTTTGCCACCTTTTCCCGTTCATTAACGTGCTGGTAGGTCTATATCGATTTTTGTAGTTAGTATCTTTTTCATCCCGGACGCGTTAATGACGAAAAATAAAATGATTGATTGATATACCGTATCTTGATACGTATTGACACGTATGTAGTGGTAGAAATATAAAGTAAATTGATCAGTTAGCACTGTTCCGCCATTTTATGTACGTAAGCTTGTTTAGCTTATTGATCAAGGCTTGATTTAATATTTTTTCTTGGCTACATTTTTTGACGTTTTGATGGTAAAATAATATGATGATAAATGTAAATGTATTGATAAATGTGTTGATATAATGATGATAAATGTATTACAACAAAGAAGATTGATGATAAATGTATTTGAAGCTGCAACATTTGACTTGTTTGCCTACTGGAAAACCAAATACACCACTTTATGTTGAACTGCAAGCTTTGAAAATCCACTAATTTGCGTGACTAATTGAGAAATCTGTCTGCAACGACAGAGTTTTTTTTCATTTTAATAGAAAAAAACAAGCAGGTTATGGATCAAACAGGGTCCGCAGATATCCTATGCAAGCTTCAAGCACATTATGATCGGCTGCAGTCATCCTTGAATTAGATGATTGGTTAGACTTATTTTTGGCATAAAAATATAACACTATGCTGTACATTAAGTATAGTTAGTATATAATGTATAAAACTCGGCAGTAAATGAATATTTCTACTGATAAATTGATTTTAATATCAAAGTATATCTAAACTTTTGTTTAGCAAAGCAAATAACCCGTAAATAAGATTTAATCGACTCTTATTATTGCAGTCAGTGTGTTAGCCAGACAAGTGGATGAACCAACAACTTTCAAAACAATTTTTATGGATGAAAACATTGATGTGTTAACAACCAGAAAGTTTGATTTAAATTATGTACCTCATGTTGAAACTCCAGAATTGTTGGAAATGAATCCATCTCTTTCACAATATTTTTCTTTTAATGAGGAAATAGTTGAAAGTAATCCTGAAATTGATTTCGATCACCTGAATGCCGATATTTCAGACATGGCGAGCCTTGCCATGTCTGGAATTGATTGTGACATTCATGAAAAGTCTGGTGGAGAAGCAGCAAAGTTTCTTGATACCGGTACTTCTCGTGTTTGCGAAAGCCAGCTCCAAAACGAACGCAATATTTCTGTGTGCAGCAACTCATCTGAAAAGCAGGTTTGTAGATAATTTTTTATTATATATTGTGTCCGAATACTCGTCTACAGTAGGCCTATTGTAGATTGCACGTCAGACAATAACAAGCATACTCTCAATCAAGAGTGTGCAAACTTGCAGAACTGCTGGTCAAATGCAAAACCAGCTTGGTTCTCGGGCCAAAACTTTTGTTCCACATAGACTAGGTAGTGTTTAGCACAAAAAAAGCGATTTTCTTCCAAATCGATATCAATATTTTGACTGACACATTTTCTTCTGCATAAAGTTTGAATTTTTTTTTTATGGGAATGTACAATAATTGTACATCTGCAATATTTTTCCTCAAAGTAGGCAAAGTGCAGTAACATACATCAGCACTGTCACAACTAGGCTACGGTATATCTGGAAAGGAACAAAACTACTGTACTATGACGAATGTGCAAGCAATAAATTACTACTCAGCTACCTCACGCCTAGCTAGCCCAATTCCCACTGGTTGAACTTGTCGGGTTGCCAAACAAAAAACAATGTTACTGAACGTTGCAAACTTGAAGCATAAATTGAGGCATAAGTCGGTTTGCACACCCCTGCTCTAAGCAGGGTTGGAAGTCGTTAGTCAAATAACAACAACTATTTCACTATTCGGTAGTGCCCAAAAAAGCAATGACTTTCCGCTATCGATACTTAAAAAAAGCAATGAATAGCCATTACTAAAAATATTGTATTTGTGTATTCAAGACCAGTGATGCCAGGTTGTTTTTTGAAAACAAGCAAGTGAATCTAAAAAACAGGCAAATCAAGACAAAAACAAGCCCAATAATTTGCAACCAATACCAATTAGCATAATGCACGCCGTTTAGCAGTTTAAAATTTTCAATACAACCTTTGCAGTCCATACATCACGTTTATTTCAAGAATGACATTTGTTTGTGCCATTCCAAGCAATAATTATCTTGAAAAAAAGGGATATAATGTTGACTACAACAAAAACCTCGCAATTTCAGTGTCAAAGACAAGTTAAAAAAAAGTTTGGCTGGACAAAAAACAAACATATTGTTAATGTTTCTCTGATTGTTTGACTGATTATTCAAGTGTTCGCACAAATAGATCTCAAGAGCGATGTAGTGCATTTAAATGAATGAACTGAAGTGAAACTATTGGATATTTCTCACGAGTTTTGAAGGTTGTCGACATTTTGTTCTTGAACAGGACTCATTCCCGGCAGCAGTTGGGTCGGTTCAATATGAACCGAGAATCGAATTATTCCAGTTTAGGAAACGTAATTAAACGGAAACTTTTAATAAACGTGTTGCAAAAATATCGTAATTTATTTGTTGATACTATATAGTTCATGGTAAAAGTGGAATGAAATGATAAAAGACTATCTTCCATCCCATCTTCTAAGTCTTCCATCCTTTTCCATTCTTGATATTTTCCACCTTCCATTTCAAAATCTGTCTTCCATTCCATCTTCTATTTCATGATGCCATTCCAGCAAATTTCCTGGTTACGGGCGCCTGGATAACTTTTAAGGCTCTAAAATATTCCCTGCCCTAAGTCCAAAAGCACTCCTGGGACTACTCATCTTTAAAGAGGAAAAAAATTGAACTCTCATTCCATAAATAGTAAATGTTAAAACTAGAACTTGAATGAGCAACGTAATACTATGCACCAGTTGGACCGGAAATAAATTTGTCTTTCATGTGCAGTATCTAACCCTATACAGTATACAGAAATTTTAGTTTAAGTCGTTTTCTTAAAAAAATAGGCTACAAATTTCAACTCGCAAGGGTTAGATTTAAAAAAATTTCACAGAAAACTTTAAACATACTGTGTCCTAGTTTAGTGTTAAGTGCAGGGAAGGCTAAAGCAATTGTGATTTTGTCAGTGATCGTATGAAAATAAAAACATACAATCAAACGAAATCCTTGAGATCAAAAAAACCTATTCAGTTCTTACAGATTCTGCACAGATAAAATTTTTCGTTTTTAGACTTTCAGTGGTCGTTTAGTTAAAGCCCTGTACAGCAAAATGCAACAAGGCTTTGTTGTCGGAATTAAAGAAATCTGTGAATTTGTCAAACACATTCCTCACTTTTCAAACTTGGACACTTGCGATCAGGTGGGTGTGAAGTGATTGCAGTCGAAGTGTCACTTCCTCGCTGAAATTTGATATTGCTTTTTTATTGCTTTTAGCTGCATGGAAATCGTTGTTTCATCCAACGGCTAGGTCCGCTGAAATTACGCAAGATTTTGGTCACTTGATGACGATATGTACAAGAAACATCGCTTAGGCTGCGTGTAAACATCGTTGTGTTTTGAAACGTGAAATAGCAGCTACTTTGCAAAAATATAAAGACTTTAACTTGTAGAATCTTTTGGTAAAATATGGATGTTATGAAGCCATCTTCGTGATGATGAGTGCTCTTGTGCATGACAAAGGAATTCTGTTCCCTCTCATCAACACATATGTGACGTTTCAATTCATGGAAGAGGTGACAAAGATAATAACATGAATTAAGTTTTATTTTGTTCGCATTGTGACAACAGGCAGTAGCCTAGGCTACATTACGATAACATATGAAACACAACAGGCCACTGCAAACAGCAAAGGAACATCATATAGTCACTGAGTCAGCTGCTCACATTATGATGGCATACTATTCGAGTGTCCTGCCAAGACACAATCGTGTGCTGTGGAACGGTGCCTTTTTCGAATGTGACACAGACTTTTTCACCACGCAGCCGACAACAACAGTGTCTTATTTGTCAAAATTAGTTTAGCGTCGCTTTTTGTCATTAGACTGTAAAGTGAAGGAAAAGATCAGTGTTTATCAGGTATTTTAAAAATTGCGCTTTACATATTATTATAGCCTAATTGCATTAGTCACGGGCCTAGAGCATGCAAAATTGCACATACAACTCTGCTGGGTAACTCTTGTAATTAAACAAAAAAGTAAAGTTGCTACGCTTTATGTTATCCAGGTAATATGACTTCAATAAAACGCTTCAGGTATGTCTTACTATGACTAAACTTAAATCGTCTAACCAGAAGAAACAATAGGCTACTACGAGAAACAAACTTTTTAATGGCCCAAAACGGTTTTGATAATTTTATGGAATTTAGGCAAGCGTAAAGCTGTAAAAATTTAAACGTTTAATCCAATTTTTGAAAGTTTTATTACATTTTCGTATTCTAGTTAAATATACCAGAAGAACAAACGACAAAAATAATCAAGTTTGTTGAAAAACTGGCTTCATTCCAATTGAGCGATGTTGAGATGGCGTTGTTTCTCTCGGTCATCTTGTGTAGCACAGGTACGTATAGATACGACAATGTTTTCTGATATCAAGTGTTTAATTTTATAAAACTTATTAACTCACGCTTCCATTCATTTTACTTAATTTCCATATTCCAACCTTCACATTATTAAATAACTTCGTTCACTCAAATCTTGATAAGATCAAACAACCTAAGCTTTGGTACAGGTTGAGACTGTTCACATCAAACTTACAGAGCAACATTTCAGGTAACGAGGTTCAATAAGCAAAATATTTATCAGTGAAAACTTTTTGAATGGTTATCGTCAGTGATAGAACCTGCCTCATAGTGTAGTCATATTAGGGTTTGACCCGGAAAAAATTCGTAACTTAACAAATTTGGTACCAAAAGAAGAAAAATTTTATGTAGATCATCATATCCAAAATCCTCTTCAATTGGCTTTGAGCAAATGGAATAAGGGGCATTTGAAATTTGCGTCTAGCTCCCCCTAACGGAAATGAACTATAATCATCTTTTCTAATACTTCCATACTGATTTCTGATTTGTTTTTTCAAATATCGCAATGTGTAGCTTTGTAACAACATTTTGGTAAAAAATTCTGAATGTGACGTCGTGATGACGTCACAAGAATAATTGGTATATCGTAATTACTCTTCAATACTAGGGGATAAATGGAATGCAAGAATACTCCCAGTAAAGCCACTTTTTCTTTTCGTTTTTTACTTTGTTGAATACAATAAGTTTAATGGGGAGTGATGGGCTACTTAAAACACATGTTGCGCCATCTAGTGCATAAAATGTAAATGTTGACAATCGAGAATTTCCAGTGAATGCAATCGTTGGTTTGTGCGCATTGTTTTGTGTTCACTTACTTGAGTAAACCTTTCAGAGCATTTAGAAAATCAATGAAAAATTGTATTACTTGCAGTAGCAATGGCGTCATAATGCACTGGTTAAAAGGAATGTTTTATGGACGATCAGGAATATCACTGTTATAAGGTAAATAGTAAAATTCAATATCAATCTTTGCAAATACTTATCAACAATAATCTACATGTCAAACCAAACATATCATATCAGTAGAATGCGTTTGAAATTAATTAAAATTGTTTCAAAAGTTTTGTTTTCATGATTTCTTTTCCTGACTTGTAAATCGCTTTTTTTTTGCAACCAACACTTCAAAAAAGTTAGATTTTGAATAATTTTGACCAAATTTGAATCTGATATTTATTTTTCAACATTAAATATGTTTTTATCCGGTTCCTCGTCACTTCCAACGCTGTCTTCGTCTGATGAAACTTCGTCTTTGTCATAATTTTCACAATCCACTCCATTGCAATTAGCCTACCACACGCAGAAACACATGGTAGCCCGTGCCGCCTACAGCTGCAAACGTTGGTACTGCAAGAACTTTTCTTAGTGACGTTACAGTTACATCGTACAAAGCGAAGAATGTTATCAGGAGCCGCACTCAAATCTGTCAGAATAGGATTGTAACTCCCATTGGATAATTTCCAGCCCCAATCGAGCGGATTTAGTTCAACGCTCATCAGTGTTTTCCATTCAATCACCTGCAGATGGATTCGAAGAAAATGATACTTTGCAGCATTTTTGGTTGGAGCGAGAGACTGTGGCTTGATTGTCGTTTTAGATGTTGCTACTGCCTTCATAAACTGATGCTAGCGCAAATCTTCTATCGCCTAGTTTTCTTTCCCACCATAGCTAAAAAGATAAAAATTGTAGCCTATATTAAAACTGAACACACTTCTTAAACTTTTATTGATGATTTGGTGGTAGGAACTTGACATTATCGTTATAATACTAATGTAACTTTTTAAGTTACCTAAACATTAACAATTTAAGTCATTTTTGTTCTACTTCCTCTGCAGTGGCTGTTTCGTCTTCTAATACTTTAGCAGTTTCTTGGAACACCTCCCTTGTCCCAAACTTCTTCATGGTACTAGTTTTTCCTGACATAAAAGATTATAGATATAAGTAGCCTGTGCATAGCTTAACCGAAAAATTAGTAAAGAACGAAGGCAATTCCGAATATGTTCTTCGTGCACAATTATATTAAAAAGAATACGATAAGGCTTATCTAAATACAATATTTCGTAAAGTAACATTTACATTATTCAAGCAAGTAAAACCAAGTTTATCATGAAAGTTCCTAGTTGCCAAAAACAAATTGTAGGTTACCTTGTCCAAACAATGCACACGTAGTATTGCAACCCGACCAAGCATGGATGAACAAAATATGACTTGTAATGACTGGTTCGTCCCTCTAAGTTGTTTACAGAGACTTAAATTTAGAGAGCTTGTAACATAAGTTTCCCTATCCTTTCTAAGACTTCTTTTAACACACAATTTTTGAAGTTGATTTGATTTTCTTATTGAAGGATTAAAAATAGTCTTTCACAAATACCAAGCAGTAACACCAAAAGATTTTAGCCATCCGGACGGCAAATAACAGAAAACTGGAATGATTGAAAGTAAAGTGAACAGTGCTGGCTCTACCTTTGAGAAGGCGCCTTCCCGCAGGTAAAGCGCTAACAAATCAGATGACGCGTGCGTAGAAACAATAAACAAATGAGCCTCTGGAACAATGACATCTCCAGTTGATTTGACAAAATCTTCAATTTTCCAGATTTCTTTATCACCTTTGTTGCTAGCATCACAAAGCATGTAGAGATGCATACCATTTTTTCAGTGAAACATCAACAACACTAGAATATCAGTGTCAGCCGCTACTACAACCACATCTTTGTTGTTATCTTCTGCATACTCCAATGCTGCTGAAACGATTTGAGTGTCCGCATCTCCCAAACTGCTTCGAACATCATGACCTTCTCTTCGCAGCTCGTCTGATAGGAAAGATATGAACTGTGATTTATTCTGCTCGTTCTTCAAAAATACTTCTTGGTTGAATGTTGGGATCATTTCTAAGTTATCCAAACTTACAAAGGCACTGATTTTCCCTGTTCTTCGTTTGTGTTCATGATCTTTTACGTAGGGACCATTATCATATCCATCAAAAACTATACACGGTCGTCCATATTTCTTGTTTACATACTTTGTGTATTGATCCAAAATTGACCGATATGGACGATTTTTGAGCCACTTTACTTTATGCAGCAGAGCACCTCCATCCAGTATATGAAATGATTGATCCCATATGTAGGTGGAGGATGTGACATCTTTCTTTAAAGCCTGTCCCAGTTTTGCTTTGCTTGATTTTCGCATCATCGAATTCTAAAACAGCGAGGTAGGAACGGCTGTCAGCTCATATTGGAAATAGCTTTGTATATCCTCTTCTCTCTCAATCAACACAAGCAACCTGGAAAATAGGAGCAATGGGTCGACATGCACTTTCTCCTTGTCGATTCTTACACCAATCTTTAGTGCTTCCAGCGTCTTGATCTGATCTCTCTTCTTAATTTTTGCTTCTGAATACGAAACACCATCTAGTTGATCCTGGATTGCTTCACCAACACTTTCTGCATCATCACAATTGATTCCATCTCCTTCTGTTGCTGTAACTCCTGTTGCAATATTTCTTAGTACAGGCTCAATTTCATAGAAGGGGTTATGGCTTTCAATCCAAGATCGAATCTTTACCAAATCATCATTGTCTCGCTTCATACGGCTTGTTCCTAATTCTGCATGTTGATTGCTTGTTTTATGTGTGTTCCCAGTTAATGTTGTCATAGCGTCATGTATTGAAGCGCAAACATGCATCGTGTGTACCCAGGTCAGCATTACATTTTCTGTCATCCCTCTTCCACGGGTTAAGCCACCACGTGTCTTCAGTGAGCGCATAAACACCTGTTCAATCGACAGATCAGTCCAAATTCCGTTCCAAAATCGAGCGCTTCGTCAGACAACATGATATCCGTTGAGCGTGAACTGTTCATGCAAATCTGGGAATGTTGATGGGAAATCATTCATCATTTGCAGATAAAGTCTGGCACTCTTTGCGTAGTTGATATGACCTTATTCAAATACCAACAAAGATATTAATCATTAGAAATCCCATATGCTGTATAGCCTAACTATAAACAATCCGGTTTACATCGATTCGAAATACAGTAGAATCAATGTAGTAGCCTACCGACCATACCAACAGGAATGCACGTGTCTGACACTCTAAAGCAGTTTACCTTCAGACATCAACTGCTCCTCGTACTGAAACGGTACAACTGTGATTGTGAACTAGGTGATCATGGTTTCATCCGGTTTGAAGTTCAAGTCAGTCTACGCACAACAAAGAGCCTGTAAATTACGTCGAAATTGCATGCTTTTATCACCCAGATCACATATGACAAGCCGACAATGCTGAAGTAACCCAGTTTCACATAGAAAAGAGATTTCTGGTCGTTACAATTATATAAGAAGACTTTGCATTGCATTACACATACAAATTGTTGTTTATTAATTTTATTTTTTTCTGTCGTCACTATACAGTAGGCTATATGAATCCGAAATTTTGTTTTTGTACATCATTCGCTCTGAAGATGCGCATTGCCATGATGCGCGAAACGTCAGTGAAGCAATAAACAACGTATCTGTTTCTGCTTTTCCTGATGAATGGATATGAATCCATTCATCAGATGAACGCTGCAATTATTGCTAGAAAAGATACGTAATATTCCTGGTAAATATCCAAACTTCTCAGTATTCACTTTATTTGAAAATCGAAAAAGTGAGTTTTGACAAAATTAGGTAGAAATACTTACCTTTACTAAATTTGCTATCAAATTTTTTGCTCAAAGTCGATTAAAGAGGATTTTGGATATGTTAATCTACATAAAATTGCGCTTCTTTTGGTACCAAATTTGTTAAGTTACGAATTTTTTCCGGGTTGACCCTTTTTTTGAGCTTAGATGACTACACTATCAGTCTGAAGACTCTAACTGTGCAAGAAACTGCCTCACATCAGCATTAGGAGAGTCTCATTAGCAAAGTCAACTTTGACGTGTGGTTGGAGCAAAACCTGTTCATATTTTCACGCTTACCCTTCAAATTTCTGTGTTTAATCATGATTGTTGTTTCAACATAATACACTACAATGGAATGCACTTTTTGCAACGTATTTTTGATTTTAAATTTTAATAACAATAAAAATAAAAAAATGTTTACATTGCTTTATTTTAGCTAAATTAAGATTTCAAGGGAACACCCTGTAATAAATAAAACATAGAGAGGGAGAGGTGTTTTTATTTGCCCTTCAAACACGAGATAAAAAATCGAGGAATTACACAAATATACACATTAATGCAGACAGGACTGGCAGCACCGAATAACTTAGCGGTTTCCTAATCCAGGTACTGCCTGTCATCGTGTAACAGACAACCGTTATTAAAGTACAATCACTATGCCTACATGTAGCACACATAATATTTCATAATCTGCATTCTGTAGTGCATATGAACTTTAATTTTTATACAGCTAGACTTTCACATTGTGACGTTACCTTTGTTTTGTTGATATTTAGACGTTATTACTGATAAAGTTTTCATTTCGTTAAAACGGAGTCAAATGATTCTTTTATATATAATAGTGACAAGACTTGCTATATAGCATTCCATATAGAATTACGCCCATCTTTATCGTGTCATTTGTTAGTTTGCATTTGTCATAACATATATTTTGCATCATTGTTGCTGAGAAGATAGACCTGGTTTGAAAAACACACAACAAGTCGAAAACATTCAAGATAAAATTTTGGCTTGTTTGAGATTTCAACTTGCTCTCAGCCACCTTCACAAACCAAGGTAACTTGACTTAAATTACTGTATATTAACTGGACATTGAATCACGGTGGGAAGAATGATATGATCAAATTATATAAATGTGGTCCATCCGATGTAATTGTTCAAAGCACCATACTGTCGTCGCTCGTAGGCCATAAAATTGTCTACCCCGATAGCTCAGTTGGTTAGCACGTGACTTCTGGAACGAAGAAACTTGAAGATCAAGTGACGCTGGTTCGACTCTCGGGGTGTGCGCTTGAGCAACGCACGTTAGGATTGCTCCTTGTTCAGCGGCATCTAATGGATGGAATAATTCCCCGGCAACAACACTTCAACAATCGGAAACTTTACTTTGTCAATCTAGGTAACCGGCCCTGCGTCAAGAGCCTCTGCAAGTATGCTAAACTACCAGGAACAACCTATCAAGGCTTTGTCAGCCCGAGGATAAAGATTCAAAACCAACTAATCAACCAAATATAGATATTGTGCAGTTTGGGCAAATCGATTCTGTTATGCATTTCAGTCTCTAAGTTTATAACATCCCTTTTTGTTGGATTTTACCCAAAACTTTATGAAGTGATCTTTGATTGAAGATTTTAATTCGCATTATTAGTGTTCCCCTCCCGAACATTGCAACTTTCGATGAGGCAACATGGCATAATAACATATAAAAATTATCTATTTTTTCTTTTTTTATCCATATAACTTTTGCAAATTTCACTTAACCTATTTGTTTTCCAAATTAAAAAATGTACTAAGTTGAAAATGTTGCCACCGTGCCAAACTTTGAACTAATTACCCTATTTCGGTCAGCACGTTGAAAAGTTCGCGTTTTGTTGCTTCAACAATTTTTTAGACATTTATTATGTCTGACATGTATTGCTTATGTTAAGTTATAATAAGGATAGTTATTAAACTGAAGATCACAGTAATAATTCAACCTCGTGTACAATTTATGAACTATAAGTTTCACTAATAGCGTTTTATAAGTCTACAACTCCAAATAACACATGTTCCTTGTCCATAGCGGTGACTAACATTCTTTTTCGAATTCGTTTAGGTTATTTGCCCGCTTGTTGGTAATCCTCACCGAGTTACGACAACTGGTAGCAGAGCATGTTATCATGACAGAGCAACTTCAAGAGTTTCATGATGTGTTGCCTCCTTTAATCCAAGAAATTCTGAACAACTTTGTTTGATTGTCAGCGAACAACTGCATACGAACGTGAGTTTTGTGGGTAACGACAGAAAAGACCTTCTTTTATTGTCGTACTTGATTCCAAGCATTAACTACTTTTTACCGGTATATTAAAAATTTCTAAGATTTTCGGCCTTCTGCTTTGTGTGTTAGGTATTATGTTGGTGTTATTTTGCTAGCTTGGCCTATTGGTCTAAGTAAGTTAATCTTTGTTTGCCGTGGGAAAGCTTCCCTTCAATGTTGTCTGTGAGAGAAAGGTGTTCCAATTTTCCTTTTCGGAACACGTGTCCAAGAAATTCAAGTTGTTTTTCTTTGATATTTTTCACTAGATTCTTTGTTTGATTTAGTTGATGTAAAATTTTTGTTTGTTTGTTTGTTTATCTTTATCCTGCATTGCGGGAAAGCGGACTTGAGCGCTATGCATCGGTGTACGCCTTCCGACATACACCTGACCCACGCTGCAGCCGACGGCAATGTCTGTTTCCGGTTGTCTACTCTACTTATGACTTAAATTTGGTACTACCCATTACTCGAAATCGATCACTAGGTAGAGGCAATTATCGTTAAGTTTCTTGCCCAGAGAAACAACAGCAAGTGCAGGTGGCTGGAGTCGAACATGCAGGCTCTCGACTGCGAGCCTGCATGTTTTGATTGGTTTTTCAGTCCGGGAAATCTTTTGCATTTTTCGAAATGCTCACGTAGGCTATAAAACCAATTTATTTTTGCAAAAAACAACATGCTTTACTGAAATATTTAAGTCGAAGCGAAATCAAGACCAAGAAACATTGTATCAAAATAAAAAAGGCTTTGTTTTTTTCGAAAAGCTTTTGTTTTAAACACGCCCCAGACAACAAATCAGTCGTTTTTTACATTTATTCAACGTTTGTAGACGCTAAATCAATGTATAAAACGTCTAATTTGTTGTCTGGGGCATGTAATAACTAGCAGTCTT
Source organism: Aplidium turbinatum (assembly GCF_918807975.1). NCBI lineage: Eukaryota > Metazoa > Chordata > Ascidiacea > Aplousobranchia > Polyclinidae > Aplidium > Aplidium turbinatum. The sequence continues at coordinate 17,275,705 of NC_137484.1, read as the reverse complement.
TTGGGATCATGACAAAAAAGCTCACACACTTTGGATGATATACAACCAGTGGCTCCGAGAGGGGGGGGAAGTCGGGCCAGTTTCCCCCCTAGAAAAACATTGTAAAGGAAAAACGAGTAGTTTTTTGTTTTTGCGCTTTTGAGGGGGGCCCATTTTTAGTACTAAAGTAAAAATGTACCAACTAAATAATCAACAAATTCTTAAATGAAGTGCGTAGTTCCAAGTATTTCTCAATCATTGTAAATGTCACTCTCGATGCTTCTCATCAAGAACAAATCATTTTCGTGTTAAGGTAGGCGATGTTGAACAGCTTCAAGACGTAAAATCTGAAGCTGAAATGATTTCTGTATCACTGAACGGTTTCAATTGTATTGATAGTGTCAACTTGAAAACTGGTGCTGTTTTAGCTAAGCATGAACTATTTTTGCTTGACAACTGAACCTTAACTTCAAAATCTGCGTTGGCCAGGCATAGGATGTTGTATCCAACATAAGTTATCTGGGAAAGTTAAAGGTATTAGTCCAAGCGCGATTAAAGAAAGTAAATCCTGTATATTTTTTGTTTATGGATCATCATCATCATCAGTCATCATCTCCGCCTGCAGCAGATTGCGCATCAACATGAGTTATTTGCTTCCAAGAGTGCGATTTTGAGCCAGCTCGCCCAGTGTCGCCAAGTTGAGTCCGGTCCATGATTGGATGTTGTCTTGCTATCGTTTTGGTTGTCTGCCACGTTTTCTTTTTCCTTCTACTTTGCCTTCTGTGCAAACTTTGCTGATTCTTAATTGTGATCTTTTAGTGTGGCCGAACAGTTTTAAAACTTTTGATTTTATTAACTTATTGCTGCAATTGGCTGTAATTTTGTCATAGTTAAAAGATCTTCTGTTTTCGTGTGGTCAAGTAGCGTTTTGTTGGTCATGCTTCTCATGATGTGATTTTGGAAGGTAGTGAGTTTTTTCTTTATTTGAGTTTTTTCTTTATGGATGTTGTTGCTTAAATCTAGTTGGAATTCATAATGTTGCCTACAGACAGCGTTGTTCAAATGTCTTATCATTTTTGGAGTAATTAATTATCTGTAAGCTTGTAGCATCTTTAAAGTTATAGCCCAGTCAGAGAAAAATTCTGAAAAATCTAAAGAAAGCTGTCCTGGTCCTATCATCTTGCAAAGAAAATTGACTTCTAGAGGGTAATCAAGGCGTGGTGCAGTCAAACCCAATGCTTTACATTACCCTTTTGCAATTGAAGCTCTAAAGACGTTTCTTAAATGCATCAAGTTGGAACCAACAAGAGCTTGATTGGAAGCTGAGTCAATGCTAAAGTAGCCTACAACTAACAGTTTTAAATTTGTGACTGCATTGCATTATGTGGATTACGGTCCTAAACAAGATTCACTGATGAATTTAATGAAATTAAAGGAAGGTGTAATCTAAGTAAGAGAAAACTGAGAAGAGTAGGCTACTACTCGCAAGCTAAAGTTGCAGTGGCAATTAAAAATTTAAAAGAAAATGATTTTCTTTTCCTGAGGACAGAACGCTTTTATAACTCCACTTAGCCTAACTAGCTGAATCATTCGAAGGAAATGTATTCTACCGTACATTGCAAAGGACTCGATAGTTGTTGGAATTAACAAATGTAGGCTATCAACAAACTCAAACATATTGTCGATGAGTTTGAAGTTCCATGAAAATTTCATCGTATGTCTGTTGTGCAGTTGCGGGCATGTGGGACAAATTTAAACCATTTGTAGGCTACAACAATGACATTTTTCAAGACATTTTGGATGAGTTGGTACTTTTGACAGAAAGCCACACAGCAAACTTCAGTTGCAAACCAGAACGAACCACCCCATAATCTCTACACAAAGAATTATTGATTGCAACTTTCGAAAGGTTTTTCCAAATAGTTTTGTTATGATTTTTTTTGTGTTCCGGTAGCTACCTCCAACGGTTGCGCTTTGAGAACGTGGTTTTAGCAATTACTGAAATTTATAAAGAATTGTTTGCGCTCCAGTAGGCCTATGACTCAAAACCGATTGAAAAGCCTAACTATACATGTTGTGCATCAATTCAGACGTCGAAAAATTTTGTCATTTGATGCTGTGATCCGTAACTTTGCATTGCAAAAAGTCCAGAAAGGGTTGAATTAAATCAGGGATGTCCAAAGTCTGGCTCGCGGGCCAACTCCGGCCCACGAGACATTTTTGTATGGCCCGCGCCTGTTGTTGTACAGTGTGTTATTTTTGGCCAGCAGACACACAAAAATCATATAAATGCAACTTGCAGTTTTCAGTAAAATTATTGTGGCTGTTGGCCCGCGAACACTTATTATCAAATCTGGCTCGCGTGGGAAAAAGTTTGGACACTCCTGAATTAAATGCTTGGTTGAACTATTTTCGTTGCCTGTAGGCCTACTGTGTGTTTACAAAGCTTTCTAGACAAAATAGTAAGCCTCAATGGCATTTTTGCTGCAAGTGTAATCCAGTGAATATTATGATTTTTACATTGAACGAAGTTCTTTTCATGCTGAGGAAAGTAGGCTAACACGAACATGCAACGCAATATTTGCTAAAAAATATTATGGGGCCCATTTTTCGTATTATTTCCCGACCAGTGCTGACTTCTCTCGGAGGCCCTGTATACAACAGCGATTTCTTTGTTTTGAGATTCTCATGCGTTCGTTTAAGCAAAATTGTAGTTTAAGATGAATAAGTTTTTCATGACTTTCATGACTTATTTTATTTACGTCCCTATCTTTAGCCGACTGCTTGTGACAACGATCATTTTTAGCATAGCCTAGGCTACTATTCGAAAAACGGTAATCGGGCCACTATCAAAAGAATAGGCCTGTAGTGAAAAAAATTTGGAATACAAAGTGTAGTGAAAAATTATTGTTGAAAATTGTATAATTGGCTCACTTTTGGCCTACCTACTTTGCCTTTATGAGTATTATATTTTTGCGCCTTGCAACAAAAAAATTCTTGCACTGTTTCCTAAATCACGACCAGGGCCGTTGAGAGGATAATTTGGGCCATTGGCGTAGAGCTTTAGAAATTACCGGGGGTTCAGTTATATCAGAATATCTCACGCATAAACATCAAATAACAACAAATGACAACCAAAAGAAAGAACTGAAAACAGCGAAACAAACTAACATACGCTACAACAATTCAACCACAAAACGTATTTTTTCGAACTGATGTTTTCGCAATGAATTCTGCGATCAGCTTTTCTCTGTCGAGACGATCGACTTTTTCTTTGTTTACGTTAAGCAGACACACGTGGTTTAGCCTGGTTTGGTCATTGTTGACCTCAAATACGTCTTGATCCATCTGATTGTGCTGAACGCACGTTCGGCCTCGCAAGACGTGCATGGTAAAGTCAAGCATAAGCGTATGAGGATTGCCGCATTCGAAAAAAAGGTTTGGTAAGGTGTCGTCTTCACGAAGTTTATCGACATTGTTGCGTTCTTCCAATGACACACACTGTATGGTTATTAATGGACCCCAAACCTCAGGCGTTGTTGTAGCATACTGCGTAGGAAACGAACTACATTAGTGTGAATTTGAAACAAATATATTTTGAATAATAAAATTAAAATGAAATAAAAAATTAAAATAAGAATAAAAAAAGAATTAAAATACCGATAAGAGCAGTGGGTGCACCGCATCCCCGCACTCTACGTCTATAATTTTAGCCCAGTACCAATGCGATTCTCGGTGCACAAATCAAGACACTTCGATGAAAATATGCACTATATCCAAAGAATATGCGGTAGTTTCTTTAAGTTCCCGGGATCCTTGAAAATGGACGGGCCTCTAATTTCATCTCGGGCCCTGACCCTGTTAAAGGTACTGACAGTGATGGGCATTATCGGCGATAAATTATCGGCGATAATTATCGGCGATAAATTTTTATCGCTTATCGTTATCGCTTAATTATTTTTTCAGTTATCGTTTATCGTTATCGCCAAAGGCAATATTTGATTATCGCCGATAATTAATCGCCGATAAATTTTATTTCGGATCAACACACAAGTGGAAAGAACATGAAAAGTAATATTTTTACTAGCCACCTAGTTCATGAAACTGAAATTAAAACCAGTTCTTCTTCAGTGCCTGAAGTGTGTGTGCACAGGTCGTTGTCATGGGAGGGGCACGCCCCCTGCAGCGACGGCCCTGACAACACAATAATTTTTAGAGTTGCAAATTGCAATGCAATGACATGCATGCAATAAGTCTCTTGTTGTTTTGCTGCAATCGGCAATCGCGAGTCGTCGTCGTCGTCGTCTGAGCTTCTGGGGCCGAGGGTCTATCCTTTTACCACCCCAGATTCACGATGTTCCCGGACTACACTGGAAGGCTGCTAGAGAGCAACCAGTCTTTAGTTTCATCATCCATGACGCGCAGACCTTCCACTCCGTTAGGTGGCTTGAAGATGGTACAGTCATGATGAATGATACAGTCATGGTACAGTCATGATACAGTCATGAATCGCGAGTGAATTTTACAATTAAAATGTAAGCGCACAGGCGGTACAGATTCCTTTGAAGCGAAGCGAAAGAAATTGGCAAGTGGTTTATGAAAGTGTCTCGCACCAGCTCAGTGGCCGAGTGGTTTCGCCTTCGGCTCTGGTGCTGGTAGATCTGAGATCCCAGGTCGGGTCAAACCGAAGACTTTAAAAACGGTACCGATTGTGTTCTATCCTGCATAGCGCAGTGAGAATGAGTCGGGTAATAATGTGATAACATCGTAAACCTGATACAAATTAAAATGAGCCCTGTCGCTAAAAGACCTTAGCTGTTGTAGGGCGACAATAAATGAAACCATAACATTATTATTAGGCTATTATGAAAGTGTCGCAATACGAGGCCGCTTTTACATCGGAAACATGGTCTTTCGCGCCACCATCACTGAAACAAGTCATTGCAGAATATGATATTGCTTGAAGCATTTGACATGCAGACCGACCAGGCCCGGATTTAGGGGGGGGCAGAGGGGGCAGTTGCCCCGGGCCCCCCGACTTTTGAAGGGCCCCCTATGTGGAAAAAAATGTGATTTTGTGTTATTTTTTTCCTTTTGGCCTTTAAAGTTTCTGCAAAATGCTGTGCAGTACTGGACTGATGCTACTGCAGACGTAGAGATGGTTTTTCGCGCCGTACGCGCAAAATTTTTTTTTGCACGGGGGCCCCCCGATCTAAAAGTGCCCCGGGCCCCCCATCAGCTAAATCCGGCCCTGAGACCGACATCACACTTTTTGCATCTTGTTGTAGTTTTTACATGACAATAGGCGCATCGAGTTGCGTGGTAAAATTATGCTAAATACACTATAACCTATCTCATTTACCTATGCTGCAATTGCTGCATAGCCGAGTGGTGAGAGCGCTGGAACGGCAATCGAAAGGGCGCCGGTTCGACACCGCTCATGAGCATACAGTTGCGTGGTAAAATTATGCTAAATACAGTATAACCTTTTTCATTTACCTATGCTGCATAGCCGAGTGGTGAGAGCGCTGGTACAACAATCGAAAGGGCTCACTGTTTTTCGCAGGACACAGACATGCCTGAAGGTGGACATGAAGATTGGCTTCCTTGCCTTCCCGTCTACTTAATCTAAATCTTCAACCACCGGGCGTAAGCCTGGATACGACGACGATTTACCTATGCGACATAGCCAACGCTCAATCAAATATTTTTATTCCCACTAATAATACAGTGCCTATATTGTAATTCTTATCTCAACAACTCAGCGTTCTGCCTTTGCTTTAATGATGGTGTTCACAAAGAAAACAGAAAAATTTATCTGAAATTATCAGTAAATTACGATAATTATGTTATTGTTCTTGAACAAACACGACTAATTTGACAAGCTTGATGGATTTCACAGTATGCACATTTTTACTACCAATAACGCTTAAGATTACTGATAAATTTTCAAGCAATTTGCGTTTTTTGGAATTTTTTCAATTATTGCTGACTTTGCTGTAAACAGCCCGTAGAAAGCAAAATACAAAGTTTGGAATTTTTTATGGTATTTTCATTTGATTTAATTATTTTGCCTACTGCACGTAAGCGGCAGTGTAACTCAATTGATAAAAGCATCCGACTGGTATCTGAAGGTATAATTATAAGCACGGCGGTTACCTCAGTGGTTTGATTCTGGATCAAGAGGTTGAAGATTCGATACCTACTGCCGCTGTTGGGATTCTATTCATGCATAACTTACAAAAAGTTTTGTCCCTTTACAGTACATTATGTTCAATTTTTCGTCATGTTGATGAAAACAGTTCGTGCTGCATGGGATGGGGCAGGGAAAATCATGGGGCATGGGATGGGGCAAATCAAAAAAAAAAAATTATCGTTATCAGACATTATCGGCGATAATTTATCGTTTATCGTTATCGCTTAACTTTTTTTTTATTTATCGTTTATCGTTATCGCTTTAGGCATTTTTCGTTTATCGATTATCGTTATCGCTTAACTGAAAAATGAGTTATCGCGCCCAACACTGGGTACTGAGCAAGACTATACAACTGTGTTCGATTTTCTTTAGCAACAATGTCATAAAGATTTACAGGTAGGCTTTACAGGTAGGCTTTACAGGTAGATTTATCAATTTAAATTTTCTTTTTGTCGTAGTCTTTATTTTAAACCAATGAGAAATATTATCTTCTTACACCATTCTCTGACAGTCAGTTTAACTGTAGCCTACTTTGTTGCAAGGTTTTAGTATTGCAATATTTAATTTGGACTAGATGTTATAGGAGGGCATGGCGGCCAGTTTTTCAATTGCTTTTCTTTCAGGAATTACGCCCATCCAATTTGTTGCACCCTGATAAGAGGAGAGCAGTGTTTTTCAACAACCAGCCAAAGCCGGCTGTCGAACCACGATTACATGATTGGACAGCGATTTCACTATCCAGTGCGCTGTTTCGCTTTAGCCGCTTGTAGGCTATCTCTTTGTGACTATTTGGTATAATCAACGCCAAAACCAGCCAACTCGTTTCCAACAAGGTTTTTGCAATCGCGAATTTTCATACATTGGCTGGATGTGCGGCCTGATTTGTAACTTGTTGCAGATTTTTTTTCCTAAAACTACACTACAACTTTTCATTGTTCTGAAACGTAATTTTTAGAAAATTTAGTCAGAGTGCTAACAACAGTCTCGTGGTGTAAAAGACTCCAATGTTTAACAAATTAGCCCTGACCTAGGGTAGGCTTGGTTGTGGTTCCTCGTTGGAATTCTTGCTGGAAGATAGTTTTATCTTTGCTTGTCCCAATTATCGTTTCTAGCACTAGTTGCAACGTTCATCTGATGAAATTGAAACTAGTGCTAGAAACGATAATTGTCCTGATAAACACCCAAACTTTTAAGTATTCTGTCCCAATTATCTTACTTCATGTCAAATGAAACGTCTTTAAACAGTTCAGAGCCGTTGACAGGATTTCTCGGGCCCGGTACCAATTTATTTTCGGGCCCACTTCATTGATAATGTTATGAATATAGGCTAGCCTAAAAGTTGTGTACAAACTTTTATTGATGTGCGAATAAAATGAGGATAACACATGCCTATCAAAGTAGAAAATTAAGAGGAATATCATTTATTATATATTCTCATAGGCATTAAAATTGTTCTACATACCACTATGCGCTTATCATAATCTTGGCGCTGCTGGTAGCCTGTAATGCAGTAGCTTGCTCTTGTTTGTAGTGTCAGTCTTGTCAGATGTAGAGCTTTTTGTTATTCTGTGCTCAATCAAACCCGATATGCTAAAAGCATGGTCGTTTAACAAATCTTGTCCAATATTAAAATTTCTCGAACCGCAAAACTTACTATCTCCTTCTAGTAGTTGCTTTTTTAACTTTTATTTGTCACATGGCGCTAGAATATTACTTCCCGATTCCATTAATGTTTCACTGGTCATTCCAGGCTCACCAGAAGAGAATTTACAGCAAAGTTAGTACAGATGGTCAGAAAGTTTTCAATTTGATTTGAGAAAGTTTTTTGGGCCTATAGGTCAAACATTTGCTGATTGCTGAAATATAAAAATCGGTTTTGTCTAGATATAAAAATAACAATCATTTAACCTGTGCCATTTCAGTTTTTGAGTCTAAACAAACATTAGCCTTTATTTTGAAATTCGTGTTTCGGGTATTTCACTAAATATTCGTGGTTAGGGAAATCACTATAGACTGGGTAGACTAAACACTAGTAACTTAATTTATCCTGCAAAGCAGACGATTGTTTAGAAACTAAAATTTGTTTCTTTGAAGCATAGATAGGCCTACCAGTAGGCTACTGCATATGAAATTGGTTGCCTGACTATTGACCAACCATTTTTAAGAGGGATCACAGATATTGTGCTAGTTCCTAATACAATATTTTTTATTACAATGAATTGTAGCCTATCGCGAAATGTAATGTCCAAATAGTCAAAAATTTGATAGCCTACTATATTTTGTTTCTACATACCGTACTGGATTAAATTGCTATTTTACTGTTTGGTGGCCGAAGTGGCCATATTTTACCACCAGAGAGCTGAAGTGGGCCGGCTACCCGGAAGGGAGTCCGGTACTTTACCATCTGATGGCTGAAGGGGCTATTTTAACCTCTTATGGCAATTCCTTTAGATCTGATTATTAAGATATTGATAATGTTTGAAGTCTCCGGGAATCTTTTAAATGCGGGCCCCTTAAATATTCCGAACCCGGGTCAAAAAGTACCACCTAGACCCCCTGTCAACGCCCCTGAAACAGTTTAATCATGTGATTTTCAATTTTAATTTATTGCAACTTACCAACAACTATGATGTTCGTGACGCTGAGCTGCAGCAAAAATAAATAAAGCAAGGAAATATAGTAGTAATTTATTAATGATCCCAGACATCCAAATTCGTCATTTGTGTATTGAGGCAACGTTTGCAGACATTGAATCAATGTAAAAATGACGGATTTTGATGTTTGGAATAGTTTCAACAAATTTTTTCGAAAACATTTTTGCAAGTAGTCATGCACTGTTTTGATTGAATCCGTATTTGGTAATGTAAATCACTAAATGGTTTGTAGCAGTATTGCTGGATTGTTTCTTGGCTAGACCTGTACAAACATCAAGCATTTTCAAATTTTTTAGCCTCTCGCATTGTTTCTTGGACGAACCATAAATAGAATTCTGAATGGAAGTCAAGCACCACCAGACTTTGTTTGTTCATCCCCGACGCAGACACACGCCCCATCGGCCTGACACTACCAAGACAGGCATGGGTGCGCCTCAACCGTCTCCGTACGGGCGTCGGGCTTTTCCACTCAACCATGCACCAATGAGGAATGGCCTCTTCCTCCTCCTGTGCATGTGGTTCCGAGGAACAGACCGCAGACCACATCATCAATGACTGTAGCCTACCATCTTCAAGCCACTTAACGGAGTGGAAGGTCTGCGTGTCATGGATGATGAAACCAAAGACTGGCTGCTCTCTAGTAGCCTTCCAGTGTAGTCCGGGAACATCCTGAATCATCTGGGGTGATAAAAGGATAGACCCTCGGCCCCAGAAGCTCACACGACGACGACGATGACTGTTTCTGATGATTTTGACCATGAGAAATCCAAAAATTTTCATTCTTGAGGCAGGGTATCTCATCACCTGATAACAAAATGGCTGTCGTTTTCGGATTTCTTATGGTCAACATCATGGGAAACAATGCAAGAGGTTAAAAAATTTGAAAATTTTTGATTTTTGAGCAGGTTGTGCTCTCACGTAATGCTTGAAATTACACAATGCGTGGAATTATTGTAAAGACAATTTATTGTAGTGAAGAAAGGAGCGTTCTTCCCAGCTATTAGCACAAGGCTGAGCACTCACTAGTACAGCGAGCAGTTGCGATTCGCTAACCATAACACTGTAGCTTCCGCACTAGCCATTTATACCATCCAATCAACTATATGTTTCTCGGCAGTCGATTGTAGCAAGAATTGAACAGCGATAGACACCGTGTTTCGCCCATGAGGCTGGGCTCGTCAGTATCGTTAAACATTGATGCTCTTATGCCCACGCATTTTTGACTTATTGAACTTACGACGCACTCTGCGATAGGAATTTCAGTCATTTTTTGTTTGTTTGTGTCTCTAGCCTTTTTTGTCCCGAGACAAAATGATTTTAGAATTGCGCTATGTGATTGTTAAACCATAAGCGGTTGCTACAGTTTCGCAATAATGAGTTCTCATGCACATGTCAAGGTATAACAATAAATACCATTAATACTACAAAAAGTGCTCAATACCAAGCAAAAAGCCAAGCAGAGCGAATTAAATCAAATATAGTTATTATTCTCTAATAAACCCTTGACAGCTTGTTTCACCCCAGAAGGGGATTATCATAAGGTCCTTATTCAAATCGAATCTGTTTGAATTTTTTAATATTGGAATATTTTTATTCTATTTGAATAAGGACCATCTGATGCGCCCCCTTTTAAAGTGTCAAGGTATAACAATATCTGTGAGCGCTTTATTATGCAATTGAGTTTAGATACGAAGCGAAATCATTGTGCGACGCCCTTGAACAATTAAAACTACACACCAAGGGCGTGGCGACGCATAGTTTGAGAGCCTCTGGTATTGGTAACTTGTGTTATGGTGTTGATTGCTAAAAAGGAAGTTACCATTTTTTAATTTGCGCACATTTTCCACCGGTACTCATGGCACAGTATGGTCGATTTTTTTGTCTTATCCAGATTTACTCCGGTTGGTTTAAACTATATGTAGGACACTGGGTTTGGACACCAACACTAAATCAATTAATGGACAGGAAGGCAAAGAAGCCTATCTTCGTATCCACCTTCAGGCATGTCCTTATAAGTGTCCTGCCTAAGACACACATGTATGCTTTTGAGCGGTGTCGAACCGGCGCTCATTCGAGTGGCGTACCTGGGCTCTCATCACTCGTCTATGCAATTGTAACAGTGCTATGATAGCAAGAAAGCAATCATAAATACAGTGAGTTTGGTGCAAGATATGTACAGTTACAGTAGCCTATGCGTTTTGTAAACACAGCTTAGCGAGGGATACCGACTGTCTGTTCGTGAGCTGCAATTTGCACACCACTGCTGCTAATAACATTATATTATGAACAACAACCATGCATTCGATTATGTTTATTTTATGGGTATTGAAACTGGCTTCTTAAATCAAAGAACGTTTAAAATGAGTTGCTAGAAGTTAGAACATTGAAATGAAATCAAAGTTGAGCTTATTTCATACCTGAAGGCTTTGCAAATCGAGTTATTCTGATCGATTTGCTCCTTATTTTCTTCGTTGTTGTTTTTATCGTGTCTTTGTTTGTTTTTCCATCGGCATTTTTAGAACTCAACTCATTTTTGAAAAACTTTAAAATAGGTTTTGCCTATCACAATGTTTTGACAAACTTATAAAATTACAAAGCTCCTAAAACAAGATTGCCAATACCTAAGGCTAAAACCTTTCAAAAGACTACGCATCTTTTGTATCATAGCCTACTTTGAGTAGGCCTACCGGTAGTTAGGAAGAAAGCGAGAACTGAGAAAGTGACAACTGAGCTAGTAACATTTGAGCAAGTGGCTGAAGTTGGTAAATGATGAAACTAAGCAAGTAACAACCAAGATATGGCATGGAATGGTAAACGTTTTTTTTTTCATTCTGAGATTTTCTTCCATTTCATTTCCATTCCACCTCAAACATTTCTTCCATTGTCCATCTACAAATTTTGCAGCTAAGTAAGCTAAAAAGTTTGCAGCCAGTGGCGGATTTAGAGCAAAATTTTAGGGGGCGCCAAAGAAGTATGGAACAACCTGGCCGCAAATAGCCAGGGAAATTTTTTTGCGTGTTTATCAATAAAATTGCCTATATCTAAGTCAGGTAGGCTTCCAGTTATTCCCACATCACAAATCAACACCACCAGTGACAATCAGTTGTAAAGTTGAGGCAATGCCATAATGTCGCTCGTGGCAATTAAAAGCAATAACGAACGTGAAATGATAATTTAGGTATTTTCCACTAAAACTTTAGGCCAGGGCTTCCCAAAGTGGGGGTCGCGACCCCCAGAGGGGTCGCGTAACGAACTTCGGGGGTCGCAGAAAGTATACAAATTTTACACAAAGCACTGCATATTATCACTTATATGCAAAATGCTGTGAAAGTTATTAACTATTAAGAGTCGTGCACTCAATAGGCTACCCGTATTTTTTAAATTTATATAGCCTAGTGAAATATGGAATAGGAGTTTAAAATCCTCTTTTATGCATTGCAAATGTGGATTTCAAAACTAAAGCCAATGCTTTAACAGATTATTAGTGTTAAAAAATTAAGTCGTGAATTTTCCAACGGAAAAAGTGTAGCCTTTTTCCACCGTGTTTGTAAAGACGTTTTGGGAAAGGCTTTTCAAATTATGTTATTTGTCAGGTTTGCCTGAAAAACGGGTAAGGCACCTGCAGCTAATAAGGCCCGGCCAGTAATAAGGCCCACCCCCTGGATCTCCGTTGTTACAAATCTTTTAAACAAAATTGGAAGCTCTGATTGCTGCTATGGTGAATTGGGACTAACTGGTAAAGTTTCACAGCCTAAAGTTGAGAACTTTTTGAGTTACGGAAAGTTGAAGTTTGGGGGGACTGAAATTGAGTGGTTTTATTAATTTTCACATATTTTAGACTGTTCTGCAGTTAACAAACCGCTTTGACTTCCGTTTTTTTTTGCATTTTATGTGAAAGATATGTGCATGCTGATGCAGTAAAACCAATAAATTTGAACTTTTTTTCTAATTAAAGCAAGACTGATAATGATGATCAGACTAGGCTAATTTTGGTAATGAGGCCCATGGGCCCCTAGGGTAACGTTGTGCACCCCTGGTTAAAAAAGTGAGGGTTAAAGACTTGGGTGACCTAAACAATTCTTGTTACACCATTAATCCAATTTGTTATTGCAATGAAATATCATAATTTCAGAATCAAAATACTTTATCATCCCTACCATATCTAAAAACACAATGTCGCTTTTTAAAAAATGGAGCATGGGGCGGGGGAGGGAATAGTTGTCTCTGTGTATTTAATTATTAGTTATGTGCCTGTGTTGTCGATTAGAATTTGTTTTGTGGTGTTGTTATAGTGAAAATACACATTTTCCATCACTTTTGGTGCTAATTCAAACCGGGCCTTATTCACAACACGTGCATCTAATAAGGCCCGCATGAGATAATTTTTATTTTTTTAATATTTTACAACCCCTTTTACTTAGAAACTTGTTTCATATATATGTTGTTTAGATAGACCCAAAGTATCCTCATTCCAAGTTTCGTTCAAAATTATGCAGTATTTAGAAAAATATTGAGGTTTGAAAATTAGCGGGCCTTATTAGCTGCAGGTGCCTTACGAATTTAATTTGTCCTTCCAAGGAGAAAACATTTATGTTTTTACATGGAAACCTAAAGTCGGAGCGTTCATCAAAAAATTAAACATCTAGAAACAAAACATTGAAAATGAGTTATTTGAAATAATCTCATTTACTGAAAAGTTCTTTGGCTAACAATGGCGTGGAATCAAACGTTATATTAAGCCTCTGGTTATCGATACTTCTCAAGACTGTTGAAAGAGCTTAAAAGTATTTTCTTCCAGAATTGAAAAATACTTTTAGATTTGATCCAAAACCCATTTGGTTGGTTGGTTTTGAATCTTTATCCTCGGACTGACAAAGCCTTGATGGGTTATTCCTGGTAGTTTTGCATACTTGCAGAGGCTCTTGACACAGGGCCGGTTACCGAGATTGGCAGAGTGAAGTTTTCCGATTGTTGCCGAAGAAGTATTCTATTCACTAGGGGCCGTTTAATGGAGAGCCGTCCTGAAATGCGTTGCTCAAGCGCACACCCCGAGAGTCGAACTTGCGCCGCGTGATCTTGAGCTGGGCGCGTAACCACTGAGCTAACGGGGCGGATCATGCAAAAACAAAGTACCGATTACCTTTCTTTCAAATCTCAAGAAAAATTTGCAGATCTATCTTTTAACTAAGTTGTGGCTTGAATTTTCTGGAAAAAAGTTTCACACTTTTTGGCTCAGCCTAATGTTAGACCGGAATATACACCATTAGGCCTATATGGCTTAGGAGTGACGGCACTCCTGCCGTTTGTCTCCACGTAGGCTATATGTGCGTGTCAGTGTTTTCAAAGTTGATAAAATACCGTTCCAGCGCAAATAACATTGAAGCTGCCTTGAGACCAGCATTGACAAACATCGAGCGACGGCTAGACTTGCTTTGTCGCAGAGAGCAGTCGCACCCATCACACTGAATAAATGTGTTTACTGTTGTTTGGTTTTGTTTTCAGCAGGCTACAAGGCCTAGTAAAGTAGTAGGCTTCGAGTACGGAAAACTTGCTTTTAGTTTTCGTTCAAATTAAACCTTTCAATATATATCACAAACGTATATTTCCACGGCGAACTAGAGAATACGGCCAGATATGCCACATTAAACAGGCCAGTTCTAACAGGCCGACTGCATTCAAATTGCATTTTAAGTTACAGTGGCCAAATGCACTGTTGGAACGTAACTATCGCTCAACAAATCACTGGGATGGTCAAAATGTTTGTTTTGGAACCATAACACTTCATATATAATACAATATATTAGATATAATAACTTAAATATAGTTTAAAACAAGATAAAAGTTCAGCAATATTGAATGACAAATGTTCTAGTTCGCCGTGTGTTGATGCACATACAATTTGAAAACAAAACACCTTGCAAAATACACTACTATGTGAAAACTTTTTAACACTAAAAATTGTTGCAAAAATTGTTGCAAGATTTATTTCCCCGACATCGACTAATGCGGCAGTTAATCACTTTGTCCTACAAATCGCAATCACGTGATTGTCTGAGCAAACAATGCAGGAGCGCGCAGGCGCAGTTCTTTTGTTTTCGCAATTCAGTAGCATGATGTGTCATTGTCAAGGATGCCAGGTAGGAATTTTAAATTCCAAATTTCAGAAATTTGGCATTTTTTTATGTTGTTTAGCATGAAAAAATCCTGTTTGGCATTTTTTCAAAATTCTTTTTTCTGAAGAATACGGTACTCTCAAGAATAAAAATTGCTAGGTTGTGCAATGTGCAATAGCAGCAAGTGTAGGCTGAGCTTTGTTGCAGTTTTATTCATTTTTACCGAATCCATTGCTTATTAATGAAGAAACCTTCGATTTTGCAGCGTTTTGCTAATTTGGCATTTTTTTAGGTCATTTGGCATTTTTTGACCAGTTGTTTGGCATTTTTTTCCATAGTGGACCTGGCAACTCTGGTCATTGTGACAAGACGTGCAGTCGTGCACTCGTACAGTAGAAGCTAGTTAGCAGTTAAAAACTGAAGTTTTGTTACAAGTTTTAAATTATGAATATGTACTGAAACTGGACTCGTTGAAAGCTAAGGCCTAATTGCTTTGATAGTTCAAAGTGCCTGGTTACTGGTGTGCATAAGTACAATACAATTTAGTGCAATTATCTTGCACTTAAAAAAAATGAAAATGTGCAAATTTAAAAATGGTGTCCATTCTCAGGAATGGATTGGGTAACATTGCAAAATCAAAACATAAAAAGGGTAGGCTAGTGTTAACAGTATGCAGTGGTGTCACTGAAATTTACAAAATACCTGTTTAGGATTAAGCCAATGAAAATGTGCAGTGTGATACAGTCCGACCAGAACTCTGGGCTGACAGTACGCTACCTAGACAAATCAAGTAGTGAAATGATAGGGTGCTGGGATAAGCTTG
This sequence comes from Aplidium turbinatum, assembly GCF_918807975.1. Classification (NCBI taxonomy): domain Eukaryota; kingdom Metazoa; phylum Chordata; class Ascidiacea; order Aplousobranchia; family Polyclinidae; genus Aplidium; species Aplidium turbinatum. Next base: position 17,259,940 of record NC_137484.1, on the reverse strand, counting down.
AGATTGAGGCGTTTTCACTGGCAGTTGTACGGTTAGGCCTATCTAGTCTGACTGGGTCATCAAATTAAAAGCTTCTACTCTAGATTTTCATAAAATCACACCTTATGTTGCTAAGAAAATCCACAAAAAGTTTGGCTGTACTGTTTGTCATCTGCTGTTACAAGAATGCTCAACTGACTCCACATACTTCAATAATCTTTCCAGAGGAAATTTAACGATACCTTCCCTACAGTTATCAGATTTTGTCTGCAAAGCTTTTGGATTACTGGACCATTTTGAAGATTTCATACAAAGCCAACACTGTAAGTCAGTACGCCTGATTAGTTCTGCTATTTCGTACCACATATTAAGTGTTAATTTTGCATGTGATTTGCATAATAAGAGAGTGTGCGATGTGATAATAAGCATCATTGTGAATGTATTTTTTAATAACAAGCGCCGCCTTGTGGATGACAGTATTGTCAAAGATTCAATTGTAGGATTTAAGAAAAGGCAACGAACCAAAATGTAAAGGAGACCACTTCCAAAGTAATAATTTATTTGCTATTTGCTTTTTCATTAATGATTAAAAGTGTTTTTACCTTAGTGCAATTAGTGAAATATTAGTTGTTTTTTATCTCACAAGTTGACTACATAATTTCAGAATAACAGTTTTTAGAATTTTACTCAAGTCCATGATTTACGAGTTCTGTCAACATAATTTTAAATCATACCAGCTTTTTACCAATCTTACTGATAGCTTTACTTTCTTGCATAGCTCATTGCAAATAGTATACTTATTACCTTACCAACATTGTTGGAAAAGCATGTTGTTTTGTTTATTTCCATGATAACACTGTTGTTGAAACATTTTTGTAATTGCTAGGCCTTGCCACTGTACAGGTCAATATAGCTGTGATAGTTGAAACCACGTCGATTTGAAACCAATAATTTCTTAACCAGAATCAAAATGTCACTCAACATTGCATTGCTAGAAAGTTATTGTTTTTTAATATGTATTCCTTGCCACTGTACAGGTCAATGTAGCTGTGATAGTCGAAACCACACCGACTTGACTAATTTCTTAACCAGAATGCAAGTTATTCTGGTAAAACTCATGGTACAAATTCATACCAACCTCATAAAAGCGTATGAGTTTTTTGCTATTAACCATTATATTTGTTGCCAGGAAAACACAGCGTCGGCCATGATTCATCTTTGTGTTTGTGTGATGATATGTCCAAATGGATTTTTTATTGTCATATTAAGTCACTTCAAAATTTCAGTTTAGCAATTAGAATGAACATTGCTTTAAATCTTGTACTTAATACCAATTTTTTTTGTTAACTTCCTAAATAAATTTGATCTTGATGGTTATCAACGTACTAGCAATGTACTGTAGCTTTTGAGCATTGCATATAATTTGCATGTACTTTCATCGTAGGTACCTGGTACCAATTTTGGAATTGTATTGTAATGATATGTGAACCAGTATTAGATTAATCAGTATCTAACCAGATTCGAACACTACTGCCATGAGATTGCAACAATTTTTAGTGTTAAAACGTTTTCACATAGTAGTGTATTTTGCAAGGTGTTTTATTTTCAAATTGTATCTGCATCAACATTAATGTAAATTTAAGATTTGGACGATGCTCCGGGCAGCTGCTGCCATATTCTAGTTAGTGCATTAAGTATTATTATTGTGTTACAACGCCGTGGTTAAAATATGTGTTTATGTAATGCTATCTAAGTTTTGTTGTAAGTGATATAAAAAAAACAACCTGATAATACTACCATTAAGCAGTTAGCTTACCAAATTACCCAATTTGCAAACTCTAGTAGTTAGGAGTGCAGCATTAATACAGTTCTTTGCAAATAAGTGTTTTTGTTTTTCAGAAACACAGGATTGAGTACTGATTCGGCCTTTACCTGTTCAATGTTACTGTATGTGTAAATGGATAAATATAATCAAGACTGGTTCAACAATCCCCAGGGAAGAGAAATTTGTCTGCGCAAGCTGAGAAACTTTAAAGAAATCGCAAATTTATGTTTGTTACTGCTTAGTGCTGTATTCTGCTATCATGACTGGACCTGAGTTTTCAAACTGTATGATGTCTTGAAAAAAACTGATCTATGGAAGCAAACTATCACAGTGACAGAGGATGCCAATGCAAAAGTATCCAATGTCTGACTCAGACTCTGCATTCAGCACCCAATTTGGTATCTTGAACTCAAGATAATGCATCGTCAATATCATAATAAAATTAATACGGAAAACTGGCTTTCCCAGCAAGGGCTTTCGATAAACTGGAACAAATACTGTATATTACTTTAAAAAGTGGTGTAATTTTGACTCTGTTATGACAAAGTAAAGGGAATAAAAGACTGGTCTCAACTTACGATATTTGAACATTTGTCATCCAGTATTGCTGAACTTTTATCTTGTTTTAAACTATATTCAAGTTATTATATCTAATATATTGTATTATATATGAAGTGTTATGGTTCCAAAACAAACATTTTGACCATCCCAGTGATTTGTTGAGCGATAGTTACGTTCCAACAGTGCATTTGGCCACTGTAACTTAAAATGCAATTTGAATGCAGTCGGTCTGTTAGAACTGGCCTGTTTAATGTGGCATATCTGGCCGTATTCTCTAGTTCGCCGTGATATTTCGCATTGTTTATTCCTTTAACCGTAAAGGGGGTCGCGGAAAATTTTAGGAGATTAAAAGGGATCGCGAGCAAAAAAGTTTGGGAAGCCCTGCTTTAGGCTATACAACAGTGATTGCTCCAAGTGAATGAAAAGGGGTAACTACCAAAATCCATTTCAATAAATCACCAACCTATAGAGTGCCTGCAGCTCACTGGTGCATAGCCCAAAAAAATGCATTATAAAAAACATTCAAACGGTGAGGCTTAGGTGTAGGCTACTTAGTAGGCTACAAGTAAGTGGTACTCAGTTAAGATATTGCGAATAAAACAATAATTTAAGTATGAACAAAGCGCTTGCAGCAATAAGAGTCTACTATTTCTATTTTGTGGAATAAGCGAAATCGGGCTTATGCCCTATCAGCAAAACAAAATATTGTGAACTGACAATAACGCAATTGAGCAAAAGAACAATATGATTAAACTACTCATGCTGATAATGTTGCAAAAACGTCTCAATACGTAATTGTAATTTGTAACAACGTATAAAAATGACATTAGATTTCCTCAAACAAGTAATTCGATCACAAACATGTTTTGAATAAAATACGTAATAAATTTAGCAGAGATATGTTCAAGACCAGATCCAGCTTTACTGTCCAAAAGGTTGATGTATGGCATTCCATCCTATCTCTCTGCCTAAACTGCCATAAAATCTGGATTGCTACCATGCATTATATTATTTGAGTTAAAAAAAGTTTCTTTATTAGTTATTAATAGCCTATTTTCATGGTATTTTATATAAAGTCCACTGTCTCTTCTGCCGTTATTAGCTGTTAATAGGTCTACTTGCCGAGACTAAACATCACGCATTGTTTTACGTTAGTAAAATGGAAGTATAGCATAAAAAGGAAATTTGCATGCAGACATAAAAAAATAAATTGGAATTTTAGGGGGCGCCGCGGCGCCATAGGTAAATCCGCCCCTGCTCTGCTTGCGTTCAGAGCAACCCAACCGTTTAGTAAGAGCGTAAAAGCAGCACCCAGCAACATAGCCTACGTTATAACCGGCATGTAAGTTTGTAATGAAGAAAATTCGTCTGGCTACATTGACTACCCATTTAGATGTTAAAGGACACCATGATTCTCGATGACTTGCAAAAAAAAGAGATGTTCAGAGAAAAAACGTGGTCGTGGCAACAAGATAACTGATTAGAGGCTAGTTGCTATAAGAAATCTTATCAAAACTTTTCACATTTTAGCATGATTTCAGAAAAATTTGGAAGATGATACGTGGTCTGGAGATACAGTATTAAAAGTGCTTTTGGGGCATCTGACTTTTTAGATGTGAGTTGCATATATAATAAACAAACAGAAAATTTCAAAATGTCAATCATTGGGGCAAAACGGGACAGAGTTGCTTGGGGCAGGATGGGACATCTGTTCTGCTTATAATGGGCGTGGCAATTTTGTATGTGATTTTTATGGAAGAAAGTAGTCTGTCATTTTGCCCTGATGTAATTACGTGTGCTGTAAATGCAAGTCATTTTTGAAATTACAAGATATTATCAGTAGATTTGTGGTTTTACAGGTGATTCCTCATATGAACAATACGCGTCCCGTCCTGCCCCAGGTGTGGGGCAAGATGGGACAAATTAATTTTTTTGTTTTTGTTAATTATAAGGTCATGCGATACTAACTGACGTCTTTGTATCTTGCTGGTTGGTAGTGGTGTGCAATAGAAATAACACGATACCAAAGTTACCGATATTGATAAAAAGGAATTCTGCAAACCATCGATTAAAGTTAAGTGTCCCGTCCTGCCCCACCTTCCCCTAACTTAAAAGAATCACATTTCAACGGCAACAGTAGTGATAAAATTAAGTTTAAAATCAAGGCATTATTAGTGCTGTCTCATCTGGATGTTGAAGCAGTATTTTGTAATACAACAAGGGCATCAAAAATTTCGTGCACAGCTTTAATGGAATCCACTTTTAAACCTTTCAAGGTTTTGTCACCTTTTCTCGTTCATTTTCTAGGAAGTGCAATTCACAAACCTATGAAAATAAAGGCATGTAAATTGTACAGAGTGTTCAAAGGTAGGCTACGTATTCTTTAAGACAATTAAAATGTATTTGTGTATTATGCATGCCCACAATAGTAAATAGCAAAATTGGAGAAACCTACCTTGAACAGCAGCTTCATAGCTGGTCAATTCCCTTTCAAAGGTAAAAAAAATGTCCTGCACTGCCATTCCAGCACAATGCAGCAGCAGAGCTCGCTTTCTAGAAGCATTCGTTGTAACAATCGAATTCTGCAAGATCATTAACTGACCTTGCATCCAACAACTGTGCTTTTCGCCTGACAAGAACGGCTACCATTTAGGTCTCAATTCATCACTTCTGACTCAAGCTGACCTATGTTTATCCAAGTACACAAAAACACTTACTTGTAATCCACGCACACAAGCCAACCATCATCAGAATAAAATTATTGAAAAATGTGACCGTCCACCGCTCAAGTCGAAACACAAAAGAACACTTTTCGATAAATGAAACACTAATTCAAACTCATTCAGGTGGAGGTCACTGAAGCGTGAACGCAAAACAAGAACATTCAAAAAATAAGAAAGGGATTGCATAAATCGTTTCTACATTCGTGACATTCTTTCCTTCAGCATACAACTCAAAAGCTCGTTTCCATCTGGTCCATCGCGTGCTTGCTCCAGGACTTTCACAGTCAAAAGGTTGCAAATCAAACGTAGGTATCTCCATTCTTTTCTGAGTATTATCCTACTATCCTCGTCGCCAGAATTGTTGTGTCTGCCTAGCCTGCTTTACAGAACTTGATAGTTCAGATTTAACTTACTGGTCATAGCACTTGTATTTGCGTGGCGGAATAAAAGAATCCAAACAGCGAGACACGAGTCATTTATATACTAGCACGTTACGGGTTTCCAATACAGATAATGTAAATACACAGACACTACACTAACCATAGAGTAATCTTTGCTCTAACCCTCGCTGATCGCAATTTCCGCAAAAAATTTTCTGCAGTTTCCGCTAACCGCAGTTTCCGTTAACCCTTATCCTAATTCTAACAATAGAGTAATCTATGCTATAACCATTGCTATAACCCTCGCTGATCGCAGTTCCGCAAACATTTTTCCGCAGTTTCCGCACACACTTTTCTGCAGTTTCCGCCAACCTTTATCCTAAGCATAGAGTAATCTATGCTCTAACTAGGGAAGCTCTAACCCTCGCTGATCGCAGTTTCCGCAAACATTTTTCCGCTAACCGCAGTTTCCACTTACCCTAACTCTAACCATAGAGTAATCTATGCTCTAACCCAGGGGTCACCAAACTACGGCCCGCGGGCCAGAACCGGCCCGCGTACTGATTTCATCCGGCCCGCCACGTGCTACGGAAATAACAGCTGCACTACAACTGTTAAGGAAAAAAGTTACCAAACATTTTTCCACCAGGTAGCCTTCATGTTGGTGTTCTGTTTTTATCATTAGGTAGGCTTGCCATTTTTTAGAAATGCAAACCGGGACACATATTGAAAATTGCAAATGAACTTAATGCGGGCCTAATACAAAAGAATTTAATGCAACTATTAATTAATATGGACAAATTACCAATATATGTAGGCCTATTTCACCAACGAAAATAAAAGAACCTAATAATACTTATGAGCAGGGTTTTTTTTAAGGTTAGGCTTGGGTGACCGCTAAGTAGTTTTAAGAGACCACAAGTGTTTCATTTAAATACCAAAAAATAGCCATAACTACATACAATCAACGCAACATAAAATGAATTATTCGACAAGGCACAGCTTAAATGATTGTGACAGCGACCAAACAGCTTGCCCAACTCGGCCGCCAAACAAGTTTGCTGCACAATCAAACAAAGCGTGCTTGTTGGCTTTTGCTTGTTATGTTTCCACACGTAAAAATTGATCATTATGCGCCATAAATCAGAAATAAGCATTGATGAGTATCGAAGGTGCACTTCTTTTGTGAATAACCCTTTGATTCAGCTGTTAGCTGTACCTCCACCATAACCACCTAAAGATACGTCCTGATTTGTCACATTTTGCAGAAATTTCCAGGTTTTTCTAACTTTGGGCGAACGTTTAAATAAATTTTTCTAAAAATTAGATTTTTACGCTTTCTTTATTGTTTTCCCCAGATGACACAATAGGTTTAAACATCCTCACATGTTTAAAAACAAAGAAAATTTGATTTCGAAGATTTTGGTCAGACTGTTAATTTTCAATAACAGTCTGATTTTGCGTTTTTCAACTTACTTTTTCTCATTTGCTATTGCTTCCCCAAAGCAACAAAAAGCTTTTACGTCATTAGGAAACCCCAAAAAGTAAAAACATCTCAAAAAATGTCAGTCAAGCACTAGCAGTAGCTGTAATCAAAATCTGCAAAATGTGACAAATCAGGCCGCATCTCCAGGTGGCCATGAGTCCACTTATTCTTTTTTCCGGACGTGAACTATTGATCGTAGGCTATATTCGTATTATCAACAAGACATAGCGAGAAACAACCATTACTTTTCTACTGTAGTTGCAAGTCCAAATTTTGGGAAACCGCTGGAGAAATTTGGGGGACCGTTTCGGTCCCCCAAAACACCTTAAAAAAAACACTGCTTATGAGCAAATGAATCAGGCATAATAATATTTTTCGGTGCAAGTATAGAATCCGCCACCCTGGTCAACATGACGTCACAAAACGGACGCAACTACTACATAAAAGGTGAAAAAATGATGCTGAAAAGCGGCGGAATGAAGGTGATAAAGCGGAATGGACATGGATTTTTTGACGATTTTACTGTGTTTTTACAATAAAAACATTAAACCAACGTCGAGTGTTGAATACAACTACCTAGAATGACATAAAATTTACCAAATTGCATGAGTTCAACTAAAAATTTACCCAATTAAACATTAAAAATAAAAATATGAAACGTTTGCAACTAAATGTGTTGTAGTTATCTAATTTCTGCTCGCATTTTAATACTTACAATAAAAGTACCAATCTCACGCGGTTTATATCTTATATATAAAACGGGCAATCGTCGTTAAACGTAGCCGCTGGGCGACACTTTTTCCAATGCGTTGTGAAGGCGAATCGATCCTTATTCAGTATACGCCACCCCCTGTTAGCTGTGATCGGTAAATAGTGCTTCCACTAAACTTGCTGTAGTTTTCACGTTTCTGCTCGGATTTTAACAATTTTGCCATCGTTGGAAAGCAAGATCATACATCTACACGAATCAATTGGCTACAAATCCAAAACAAGTACCATCTTCTTTACCGATTCTCAGCAATTTACTTTATACAATCAAATGATTAAATTTTTGCAAATTGAAAGAATATGTCTTGCTTTATTCACCTGAAAAGTTTCAGGTTTATATCTTATCTACCAAACGAGCAATCGCCGTTCAAACTTAACCGCCCAACGAAGCTTTTTTTCAAAGCATTGTAAAGGCGAATCGATCCTTAATCAGTAGGCTATACGCCAGTTACGCCACCCCCTGTTTGCAGTGATCGGCAAATAGTGCTTCCACTAAACTTGCTGTAGTTTTCTCGTTTCCGCTCGGATTTTAACAATTTTGCCACTGTTGGAAAGTACGATTATATATCTACCCGAATCCATTAAAAGTAAGCACAAAGTAATTACTAGGTTTATCTTGTGATAACTTAAACTTCACCTACTTGTACTGATTCTCAGCAATTTAATTTTTACAAGAAAATCATTAATCTTTTACAAATTGAAAGAGTATGTCTTGCTTTATTCACCTGAAAAGTTTCAGGTTCATATCTCATCTACCAAACGAGCAATCGTTGTTCAAACTTAACCGGCCAGCGACACTTTTTTTCAATGCATTGTGAAGGCGAATCGATCCTTATTCAGTATACGCCACCCCCTGTTAGCTGTGATCGGTAAATAGTGCTTCCACTAAACTTGCGGTAGTTTTCTCGTTTCTGCTCGGATTTTAACAATTTTGCCATCGTTGAAAAGCACGATCATACATCCACACGAATCAATTAACTACAAATCCAGAACAAGTACTAGATTTATCTTGTAATAACTTAAACTTCACCAACTTGTACCGATTCTCAGCAAAATAATTTTAACAAAAAAATCATTAATCCTTTGCAAATGGAAAGAGTATGTCTTGCTTTATTCACCTAAAAAATTTCAAGTTTATACCTTATATACAAAACTGGCAATTGTCGTTCAAACGTAGCCGCTAGGCGACACTTTTTTCCAATGCATTGTAAAGGCGAATCGATCCTTATTCAGTATACGCCACCCCCTGTTTGCTGTGATCGGTAAATAGTGCTTCTACTAAACTTGCGGTAGTTTTCTCGTTTCTGCTCGGATTTTAACAATTTTGCCATTGTTGGAAAGCACGATCATACATCTATAAGAATCAATTAAATGGAAGCAAAAAGTAATTACCAAATTTATCTTGTGATAACCTAAACTTCACCAAATTTTACCGATTCTCAGCAATTTATTTTATACAATAAAATTATTAAATTTTTACAAATTGAAAGAGTATGTCATGTTTTATTCACCTGAAAAGTTTCAGGTGTATATCTCATCTACCAAACGAGCAATCGTTGTTCAAACTTAACCGCCCAACAAAGCTTTTTTTCAATGCATTGTAAAGGCGAATCGATCCCAGTATACGCCACCCCCTGTTTGCTGTGATCTGTAAATAGTGCTTCTACTAAACTTGCGGTAGTTTTCTCGTTTCTGCTCGGATTTTAACAATTTTGCCATCGTTGGAAAGTACGGTTATATATCTACCCGAATCCATTAAATATAAGCCCAAAGTAATTACTAGATTTGTCTTGTGATAACTTAAACTTCACTTATTTTTACCGATTCTCAGCAATTTAATTTTTACAATAAAATCATTAATCTTTTACAAATAAAAAGAGTATGTCTTGTTTTATTTACCTGAAAAGTTTCAGGTTTATATCTCATGTATCAAACGAGCAATCGTCGTTCAAACTTAACCGGCCCGCGACACTTTTTTTTAATGCATTGTGAAGGCGAATCGATCCTTATTCAGTATACGCCACCCCATGTTTGCTGTGATCGGTAAATAGTGCTTCCACTAAACTTGCTGTAGTTTTTTCGTTTCTGCTCGGATTTTAACAATTTTGCCACTGTTGGAAAGTACGATTATATATCTACCCGAATCCATTAAATGTAAGCACAAAGTAATTACTAAATTTGTCTTGTAATAACTTAAACTTCACTTATTTGTACCGATTCTCAGCAATTTAATTTTTACAATAAAATCACTAATCTTTTACAAATTAAAAGAGTATGTCTTGTTTTATTCACCTGAAAAGTTTCAGGTTTATATCTCATCTATCAAACGAGCAATCGTCGTTCAAACTTAACCGGCCAGCGACACTTTTTTTTAATGCATTGTGAAGGCGAATCGATCCTTGTTCAGTATACGCCACCCCCTGTTAGCTGTGATCGATAAATAGTGCTTCCACTAAACTTGCTGTAGTTTTCTCGTTTCTGCTCGGATTTTAACAATTTTGCCATCGTTAAAAAGCACGATCATACATCTACACGAATCAATTGGCTACAAATCCAGATCAAGTACTAAATTTATCTTGTAATAACTTAAACTTTACTTAATTGTACCATTCTCAGCAATTTAATTTTAACAATAAAATCATTAATCGTTTGCAAATGGAAAGAGTATGTCTTGCTTTATGAGCATGAAAAGTTTCAAGTTTATACCTTATCCACAAAACTGGCAATCGTCGTTCAAACATAGCCGATAGGCAACTCTTTTTTCCAATGCATTGTAAAGGCGAATCGATCCTTATTCAGTATACGCCACCCCCTGTTTGCTGTGATCGGTAAATAGTGCTTCTACTAAACTTGCTGTAGTTTTCTTGTTTCTGCTCGGATTTTAACAATTTTGCCATTGTTGGAAAGCACGATTATATATCTACCCGAATCCATTAAATGCAAGCACAAAGTAATTACTAAAGTTATCTTGTGATAACTTAAACTTCACCAAATTGTACCGATTCTCAGCAATTTAATTTTTACAATAAAATCATTAATCTTTTACAAATTGAAAAAGTATGTCTTGCTTTATTTACCTGAAAAGTTTCAAGTTTATATCTTATCTACAAAACTGGCAATCGTCGTTCAAACGTAGCCGCTAGGCGACACTTTTTTCCAATGCATTGTAAAGGCGAATCGATCCTTATTCAATATACGCCACCCCCTGTTTGCTGTGATCGGTAAATAGTGCTTCCACTAAACTTGCTGTAGTTTTCTCGTTTCTGCTCGGATTTTAACAATTTTGCCATTGTTGGAAAGCGATTTTCAGCAATTTAATTTTTAATAGAAAGTCATTAATTCTTTACAAATTGAAAGAGTATGTCTTGTTTTAATCACCTGAAAAGTTTCCGGATTATATCTCATCTACCAAATCTAGTACTTACTTTGTGCTTGCATTTAATTGATTCGTGTAGAGATGTATGATCGTGCTTTCAAACAATGGCAAAATTGTTAAAATCCGAGCAGAAACGACAAAACTGCAGCAAGTTTAGTGGAAGCACTATTTACCGATCACAGCAAACAGGGTGTGGCGTATCCTGAATAAGGATCGATTCGCCTTTGCAATGCATTGGGAAAAAATGTCGCCTAGCGGCTATGTTTGAACGACGATTGCCAGTTTTGTAGATAGGGTATAAACTTGAAACTTTTCATGTAAATAAAGCAAGACATAATTTTTCTATTTGTAAAAGTTTATTGATTTTATTGTTAAAATTAATTTGCTGAGAATCGGTACAAGTTGGTGAAGTTTAAGTTATTACAAGATAAAAATAGTACTTGTTCTGAATTTGTAGCTAATTGATTCGTGTAGATGTACAATCGTGCTTTCCAACGATGGCAAAATTGTTAAAATCCGAGCAGAAACGAGAAAACTACCGCAAGTTTAGTGGAAGCACTATTTACCGATCACAGCAAACAGGGGGTGGCGTATACTGAATAAGGATCGATTCGCCTTTACAATGCATTGAAAAACAAGCTTCGCTGGGCGGTTAAGTTTGAACGACGATTGCTCGTGTGGTAGATGAGATATAAACCTGAAACTTTTCAGGTGAATAAAGCAAGACATACTCTTTCAATTTGTAAAGGATTAATGATTTCATTTTAAAAATTAAATTGCTGAGAATCGGTACAATTTGGTAAAGTTTAAGTTAGTACAAGATAAATTTAGTAATTACTTTGTGCTTGCATTTAATGAATTCGGGTGAATATATAATCGTACTTTCCAACGATGGCAAAATTGTTAAAATCCGAGCAGAAACGAGAAAATTACAGCAAGTTTAGTGGAAGCACTATTTACCGATCACAGCAAACAGGGGGTAGCGTATACTGAATAAGGATCGATTCGCCTTTAGGCTACAATGCATTGGAATAAAGTGTCGCCGAGCGGCTCCGTTTGAACAACGATTGCCAGTTTTGTAGATAAGGTATAAACTTGAAACTTTTCAGGTGAATAAAACAAGACATACTCTTTCAATTTGTAAAAGATTAATGATTTTCTTGTATAAAGTAAATTGCTGAGAATCGGTACAAATAGGTAAAGTTTAGGTTATCACAAGACAAATCTAGTAATTACTTTGTGCTTGCATTTAATGGATTCAGGTAGATATATAATCGTACTTTCCAACGATGGCAAAATTGTTAAAATCCGAGCTGAAACGAGAAAACTACAGCAAGTTTAGTAGAAGCACTATTTACAGATCACAGCAAACAGGGGGTGGCGTATACTGAATAAGGATCGATTCGCCTTTACAATGCATTGGAAAAAAGTGTCGCCTAGCGGCTACGTTTGAACGACAATTGCCAGTTTTGTAGATAAGGTATAAACTTGAAACTTTTCATGTGCATAAAGCAAGACATACTCTTTCAATTTGCAAAGGATTATTGATATTATTTTTAAAATTAAATTGCTGAGAATCGGTACAATTTGGTGAAGTTTAAGTTATTACAAGATAAATCTAGTACTTGTTCTGGATTTGTAGCCAAACGATTCGTGTGAATGTATGATCGTGCTTTTCAACGATGGCAAAATTATTAAAATCCGAGCAGAAACGACAAAACTGCAGCAAGTTTAGTGGAAGCACTATTTACCGATCACAGCAAACAGGGTGTGGCGTATCATGAATAAGGATCGATTCGCCTTTGCAATGCATTGGAAAAAAATGTCGCCTAGTGGCTACGTTTGAACGACGATTGCCAGTTTTGTAGATAGGGTATAAACTTCAAACATTTCATGTAAATAAAGCAAGACATACTTTTTCCATTTGCAAAAGTTTAATGATTTTATTGTTAAAATTAAATTGCTGAGAATCGGTACAAGTTGGTGAAGTTTAAGTAATTACAAGATAAAAATAGTACTTGATCTGGATTTGTAGCCAATTGATTCGTGTAGATGTACGATCGTGCTTTCCAACGATGGCAAAATTGTTAAAATCCGAGCAGAAACGAGAAAACTACCGCAAGTTTAGTGGAAGCACTATTTACCGATCACAGCAAACAGGGGGTGGCGTATACTGAGTAAGGATCGATTCGCCCTATACAATGCATTGAAAAACAAGCTTCGCTGGGCGGTTAAGTTTGAACGACGATTGCTCGTGTGGTAGATGAGATATAAACCTGAAACTTTTCAGGTTAATAAAGCAAGACATACTCTTTCAATTTATAAAAGATTAATGATTTCATTGTAAAAATTAAATTGCTGAGAATCGGTACAATTTGGTAAAGTTTAAGTTATTACAAGATAAATCTAGTAATTACTTTGTGCTTGCATTTAATGGATTCGGTTAAACATATAATCGTACTTTCCAACGATGGCAAAACTGTTAAAATCAGAGCAGAAACAAGAAAACTACAGCAAGTTTAGTGGAAGCACTATTTACAGATCACAGCAAACAGGGGGTGGCGTATACTGAATAGTGAATAAGGATCGATTCGCCTTTAGGCTACAATGCATTGGAATAAAGTGTCGCCGAGCGGCTCCGTTTGAACAACGATTGCCAGTTTTTTAGATAAGGTATAAACTTGAAACTTTTCAGGTGAATAAAACAAGACATACTTTTTCAATTTGTAAAAAATTAATGATTTTCTTGTATAAAGTAAATTGCTGAGAATCGGTACAAGTTGGTGAAGTTTAAGTTATCACAAGATAACTCTAGTAATTACTTTGTGCTTGCATTTAATGGATTCGGGTAGACATATAATCGTACTTTCCAACGATGGCAAAATTGTTAAAATCCGAGCAGAAACGAGAAAACTACAGCAAGTTTAGTAGAAGCACTATTTACCGATCACAGCAAACAGGGGGTGGCGTATACTGAATAAGGATCGATTCGCCTTTACAATGCATTGGAAAAAAGAGTCGCCTAGCGGCTACGTTTGAACGACGATTGCCAGTTTTGCAGATAAGGTATAAACTTGAAACTTTTCAGGTGCATAAAGCAAGACATACTCTTTCAATTTGCAAAAGATTAATGATATTATTTTTAAAATTAAATTGCTGAGAATCGGTACAAGTTGGTGAAGTTTAGGTTATTACAAGAAAAATCTAGTAGATGTTCTGAATTTGTAGCCAATTGATTCGTGTGGATGTATGATCGTGCTTTTCAACGATGGCAGAATTGTTAAAATCCGAGCAGAAACGAGAAAACTACAGCAAGTTTAGTTGAAGCACTATTTACCGATCACAGCAAACAGAGGGTGGCGTATACTGAATAAGGATCGATTCGCCTTTACAATGCATTGAAAAAAAGCTTCGCTGGGCGGTTAAGTTTGAACGACGATTGTTCGTTTGGTAGATGAGATATAAACCTGAAACGTTTCAGGTGAATAAAGCAAGACATACTCTTTCAATTTGTAAAGGATTAATATTTCATTGTTAAAATTAATGTGCTGAGAAGTGGTACAATTTGGTGAAGTTTAAGTTATCACAAGATAAATCTAGTAATTACTTTTTGCTTGCATTTAATTGATTCGTATAGATGTTTGATCGTGCTTTCCAACAATGGCAAAATTGTTAAAATCCGAGCAGAAACGAGAAAACTACCGCAAGTTTAGTAGAAGCACTATTTACCGATCACAGCAAACAGGGGGTGGCGTATACTGAATAAGGATCGATTCGCCGTTAGCCTACAATGCATTAGAAAAAAGTGTCGCCTAGCGGCTACGTTTGAACGACAATTGCCAGTTTTGTATATAAGGTATAAACTTGAAACTTTTCAGGTGAATAAAGCAAGACATACTCTTTCCATTTGCAAAAGATTAATGATATTATTTTTAAAATTAATTTGCTGAGAATCGGTACAATTTGGTGAAGTTTAAGTTATTACAAGATAAATCTAGTACTTGTTCTGGATTTGTAGCCAATTGATTCGTGTGGATGTATGATCGTGCTTTTCAACGATGGCAAAATTGTTAAAATCCGAGCAGAAACGAGAAAACTACCGCAAGTTTAGTGGAAGCACTATTTACCGATCACAGCTAACAGGGGGTGGCGTATACTGAATAAGGATCGATTCGCCTTTACAATGCATTGAAAGAAAAGCTTCGTTGGGCGGTTAAGTTTGAACGACGATTGCTCGTTTGGTAGATGAGATATACACCTGAAACTTTTCAGGTGAATAAAACAAGACATACTCTTTCAACTTGTAAAAGTTTAATAATTTTATTGTATGAAGTAAATTGCTGAGAATCGGTACAATTTGGTGAAGTTTAAGTTATCACAAGATAAAGCAAATACTTACTTTGTGCTAGCATTTAATTGATTCTTATAGATGTATCATCGTGCTTTCCAACAATGGCCAAATTGTTAAAATCCGAGCAGAAACGAGAAAACTAACGCAAGTTTAGTGGAAGCACTAACCTTGAAACTTTTCAAGTGAATAAAGCAAGACATACTCTTTTAATTCAATTTGTAAAAGATTAATGAATTTATTGTTAAAATTAAATTGCTGAGCATCGGTACAAATTGGTGAAGTTTAAGTTATCACAAGATAAATCTAGTAATTACTTTGTGCTTGCATTTAATGGATTCGGGTAGATATATAATCGTATTTTCCAACAATGGCAAAATTGATAAAATCCGAGAAAACTACAGCAAGTTTAGTGGAAGCACTATTTACCGATCACAGCAAACAGGGGGTGGCGTATACTGATTACTGAATAAGGATCGATTCGCCTTCACAACGCATTGGAAAAAAGTGTCGCCCAGCGGCTACGTTTGAACGACGATTGCCCGTTTTATATATAAGATATAAACCGCGTTAGATTAGTACTTTTATTGTAAAAATTAAAATGCGAGCAGAAATTAGATAACTACAACACATTTAGTTGCAAACGTTTCATATTTTTATTTTTAATGTTTAATTGGGTAAATTTTTAGTTGAACTGTTGCAATTTGGTAAATTTTATTTCATTCTAGGTAGTTATATTCAACACTCGACGTTGGTTTAATGTTTTTATTGTAAAAACACAGTAAAATTGTTAAAAAATCCATATCCATTCCGCTTTATCACCTTCATTCCGCCGCTTTTCAGCATCCTTTTTTCCCCCCTTATGTAGTAGTTGCGTCCGTTTTGTGACGTCATGTTGACTAGGGTGGCGGATTCTATACTTGCACCGGTTTTTCTTGCGATCGTTGAGTCACATTCTAGAATTGATAAAATTTGTTTTTCTTTTACGTCGTTTCAACATCGGTCGACATTGAAACGATATAAAATAGAAAGCTTTGCTAGCTAGGGCCTGCTGGGTGCATTGAAGTGCAGCTTTTTACTGAATTCACTAGTATTAACAGAAGCTCAAAGATGCATGTAGCCTACAGAAGTAGAGTTGAAGTGATAAAGAATACCTGTAATGTGTTGGTGTCTGGAAGCAGGATTTATGATTTAGAGGTTATTTTGTAGTCTTGAGAAGGTTTACAAGGAACTAGTAGGCTAGTTGTTTCAAAGTAGGAAGGGTTATCATAATATGCACTCAGCTAGTGGCAATGAAATTATCAGAGGTGGGCACCCGCTACTTTTAAAGTAGCGCGCTACCCGCTACCGCTACTTGGACCAAAATAGCGCGCGCTACCGCTAGCCGCTACCAATTTACAAAAGTAGCGCGCTACCCGCTACCGCTACTCGGACCAAAGTAGCGCGCGCTACCGCTACTTCTACCGCTACTTTTGTCTAAAATGACACTAGGAAACACTGTTCAAGTCCCTAGTGACGAAAAAATGACAGTGTAAACGAATGCTATTTAATCGTTTACAACGAATGCTATCAATCGTTTATACTGTCATTTTAACGTCGTTATAGAAAACACATAAGGGAAATTCATTGTCTTTCAGAAACAGGAGCATTTCAAAGCAATAACACATCTTGCATAAACACGAGCATTTCAAAATGGGTGTCACTAAGTCCTGCCCGCTTTGGCTTGAGCACATCCTTTCCAACAGAGAAAAGTCTCTCCACCGCAGCTCTGGAAGGAATGGGGGTGTTGTACTTAATGAAGAGACGTTTCAAATCGGTATTCGAGAAGCTCATGGACTTGCTCCTGTCCGAAAAAAAGGCGTCAACGATTGCTGTTTCCTTCTGCAACGACGTTTCACGGGATGGCGCCAACACACCAAAAAATTCATCTTCGGATTCGTGACTGGTGTTGGTGTCACTCTTCTCGGTTTCAACCTGGCTTGATGTCTCCCGCAACAGTCGAATTAAATCCGTCTTGACTTTTTCTCGCAGTGCGTCAACATCATCCGTGGAAACGTAGTGCAGAAATTGTAGCCACGACGTCTTGAAGGAGGGATGAAGACATGATGCCATAACGCACTTCATGTCGTTGAAGCACTTGCTGAAACCTTTCTTCACTCCTTCAAGGACTTTCACTCGCAATTCCTCACAGGTCACAAGATCACTGATCTCGGTCAACTTCTTCGCGCAAATTATGATGGTTGGAAGCAAGACTATACGAGTATTATTATTACGAACAAAAAAACGAGTATTATTTTCACTTTAAATTAAAAAGTAGCGGGTAGCGGGAGTGCGAGTGCGACTGAAAAAAAGTAGCGCCTCTCCCGCTACCGCTACTTTGGAAAAAAAATAGCGCCGCTACTGCAGCCGCTACTCCAACTAAAAAGTAGCGCCGCTACCGCTACTTTTACCGAAAAAGTAGCGCCGCTAGTAGCGCACTACAAAAGTAGCGCGCTACTGCCCACCTCTGGAAATTATTTGGAAAGCCCTAGTTGGCCAGATATTTTTATATTGTACAATCACTATTTGTAGCCTACCGAAAGTGTGTTAAGTGTCCTGATTATTCTTGAAAAGTTTTTAGCTGAACACAGTAAAAACTTAAGTGAGGTACCGGTAGTAAAGGTAACAAAGAAGACTTGTAATTAAATTAAGGCAATTCACAGTGTCTGTTTAAGGCAGGGGTGGGGAACCTGCGGCCCGCGGGCCGAATGTGGCCCGCGTGACTGTTCCATGTGGCCCGCGTCAAAATTTCTTTACCCAAAATATATTGAAACAACAGCTCAAAAAAGAGTAGGCTCTGCATTCTCGGCATATTGCGAATAGCCGTCGATGAAGAAATGAAACGAAACGAAGTCGATCAGTTCATGAATCATCAGGGAAACCATGTCGTCGAACTCACTGATAGCCAATGGTTGTGTGACCTAGCGTTTATGGTTGACATTAGGGTCATTCCATTATATTTCAGGTCATGAAAAAACCCATACTCTTGGAAATGTTTCATACTTTGGCAGTAAGTTCACAATCATTAACTGAGCACACTAAAAAAATTTTTTTTGAAATTGATTAAGTGGTTTAGAAGTTGTGGGGGTTTGAAATTCACCACCTGACGGGGGTATCGTGGCCCCCGAAATTCAAATTTTGCTAATATCTCGTAATTTATAGCTAAAAAAACAACCAAAATATGCAGAATACCATTTTTGGGGGTATGATAAGGATTCTGAATTTCCAGTCAAAATTGGTGAAAGGATATCATTTATAGATGAAAACAACGTTTCAAAAATTTTTGGGGGGATAACTTTGGGGGGTGCTTTGGTCATGTAGCCATGACCAAACTCAAAATTTTTTTTTCTGAAATTATTTACCTGTTCATGTTATGTCTTTATGATGAGTTATTTTAGTTGTTCCATGTGTTTTTTGAGAGGGACTGCAGTTTAAAACTGATACTCATTTTGGCAAAATTCCAATTTCTTTGACATGAAATTTTGGCATTTTTGAAACAGCAAATTGCAATGTCTGTCATCTGATAGTGATTTGTTTCAATCTATATGATCAAAAAAGTTAAAAGTATATATAATTAAATTCCATAGGTACAGCTTAGAAATTATTGAGTGAGCATCAAATAATAAAAATATACCAAATTGCACATCAGTCTAGTTAAAAAGTTTTTCAAGTTTGTTCAGTTCTTGCGAGCTAAAAGTGTAACTTCTACCATTGGATGTAGAAAGTAGAGTTAGCTTCAAAGTGCAGAAGTGGGTGGCATCCAGCATATATCGTCTTTTCTTGGCCAAAAAAAATATAAGGAAGGACCTTGAGGATGCATGAAAGATAACTTCATGTCATTTTTCTGTTCATCGAACTGAATAAAACTTAAAACTGAATAAAATAAACTTGGAACTGAACTGAATAAAAAAATGATTTCCAAATCAAACTAAGTCCTTTCCTTCTGAATAATAAAAACATCATAGGCCCAGCCAGGCAGTTTTCTACTTCAATAAAAAGTTAGTTCAGAAATGATAAGGGTGCAGGTGCTGGTTTGATAAGAAACGGTAGTAAAATCTTGATCAGACTGGCTGTGTGATATCAGCTGAATAATAAAACATTGGTAGATTGAGTGACAGATAAAACAAGTTTGTTATCTTTATCCTGCATTGCGGGGGAAAGTGGACTTGTGCGCTATGCATCTTGACCTGACTCACGCTGCAGCCGACGGTAATGTCTGTTTCCGGGTGTCTACTTTACTTGTGACTTAAATTTGGTACTACCCATTACTCAAAATCGATCACTAGGTAGAGGCGATTATCGTAAAGTTTCTTGCCCAGTGAAACAACAGCAAGTGCGGGTGGCTGGAGTCGAACACGCAGGCTCTCGACTGCGAGCCCAATGCACTAACCACTCGGCCACTGCTGCCGACTAAAAGTGTTAAAGACACTAAGTCTTAAAGAAATGGACCATAATATGGCTCAACCCTGCAAACATTGTGACAAACCATCAGTTATGTTTCAATTCATCATCATCATAATCCATCGTCGGTTTGTTCCCCACTAGTGGGGGTGGCCGATTGTTTCCGCGCTGCAATTGTTTCAATTATTTTCATTTTTTTGATATGTATGGGTTGATATTTTCTAAGTTGAATATTTTGGTTTATGCAAAACTTACATCAATCAAATTTCCTGAAAATATTATATTATACTTCAATCGCTTTGTTTGAAAAAAAAAATTTTTTTTTTGGGGTCATTTTCTCAACGCTCCGAAATATTCCCCCACACTTAGCGTATCAAAAATAAACTAAGAAAAACTTTAAACCTAAATTACCATTTGAAATGTTCATCTTAGCATATTTTTAATTGCAAAAATGAATTTCTTGGGTCTTAAATTGGTAAAATGCATGTTTTCAGTACGAAAATCGTTCAAGGCAAAGAGTTATTGTCAAAAAATGAAATAATGGCTGCGCTCAGCTCCCAAAATCCTACTAGTGGCCGAAAATTCAAAGTGCTCTATCTCGGCCCCCAATGAAGATACTTCAATTTTTTTTGCTATTTTCATCATTCTTTAGTATGTACAAAATAAGTAAAATCTGTGACTAGTGGTTACAAACTTTGAAAAAATCTGATGATTATAAATGGAATGCCCCACTGCACAATGTTAAAAAAGCATTTAAAATTTGCAAAATTTTAGAAAGAATTTTTACCACCAGTCTATGGAAGGAACAATATGGAACAACAAAATTGGAGGGTGTTTATTAAAATATAAGTCCAACTTAACATCCCCCCAAAAAATTTTTTTTTTTTTTTCTTCGGCTACATGGGAAAATTTCTCCCCAAAATATATACCTCAAAAAATGTTTATAATCAAATTACTCCAAATCTACATGTTTTTCTTATATTCTGTTTGCAAATTTGGATTCCTCATCCCCCAAAATGGTATTCTACATATTTTCATCAACTTCCTAGCTTCAGTATAACAGATATTGGGGCATTTTTACTCTTTGGAGCTGAAATACTGCCACCGTGTGGTTAAAATTGAAAGTGGTGTAACTTTAAAACCCCTCAACCAATTTCGAAAATTTTTTTTTTGTTGAGCTCAGTGGATTGCCATCTCTCATATATAGGTAAACCGACAAATGCGCGGAGGTTTTGAAGAAACTTTAATGTAGCTTAAATAGTTCTTGCACATTTCAATTAATTTTTATCCTGTGGCTAGCCTAACATCTTGGGTACGTACTCCCAAAAAATTACGTCATTTCCGGTTCGCGTTTTTACGCAGGTAATTAAAGACACACTACCCTCATTTTCTTTTGAAAATATGAATGCGTGACGCCTATTAGGGATATGCGCACGCGGAATATCATTGCGGGGAAACCACTTAAATAAATAGGTTTACATCACCTATTGCACAATCGAATGAATGAATAACGGCTCACAGGGCTTAGGGACGTCGGAACTCTCTTCCTGTGACCCCAGCAGTGCCGGTCTTAGGGTATTTCGGGCCCTGTGCGGAATATGCTTTGCGGGCCCCAATGACAATTATCCAAATCATCCAATTCAGTAGCGTAGCTGGGTATTTTGAAAGGGGAGGGAGGTTTGAGGGCCGGCGGCCGAAGCCTGACGGCGTGTTCGCCAAAGGCGACCCCCAGTGGCAGGGGGTCTTGGGGGCATCCCGCAGAAAAAAAATTTGAAAAATTACTTTAAATTTGGTGCATTTTAAAAGCATGTTCAACAAAAATTTGGGTATGAAACTGTCTAACTATCTTTATGTTTTCTGCATTTTCTGAGTAAATTACGGGCCCTGTACAATCGCACGGTTTGCACACCCCAAAAACAGGCACTTCCCCCAGACCAGGGTATTTCATTGAATTAATACTCCTTGTAGAATTGGTATTTCATTAAATGGATAAAGGAAAATTGCTCTCCTGAACATTTTACGTCATTCTTTTTCCTTACAGACTGGCTACTTCAGTGAATCAGCAGGCAGACATCAAGTAGCCTACCGACAGCAGGCAGACATCAACTAGCCTACCTACCGACAAGAGCCTACCGACAGAAGATTAGTTGGTTCCTTTTCGCCGCTTCCTATCGTCTGTTGTATCGCATTTGTGATCGCACTGTATATATTGCATGATATCGCAATGGGCGCAAATAAAAACATTTACTTATTGGATGGTTTTAAACCAACCATAAGAGTCGAACCAGCGCCGCTTGATCTGATTTGATTGAATCTTTATCCTAGGACTGGGAAAGCTTCTTGCAGAGCTTAATTTGACGTAATTGAATCTTCGATAGCGTGGTTCGTCTACAATGAAGAAACTAGAAGAGATTTCTTTTGTTTCTTTTGATATGACGACAGTATCTGCTCTTCGCTGCAAATCAAGAAAATATGGCGTTAATAGGATTTCTGAAGAGCCAGCAATGGCAAAGTGAATTTCCCTAACGGCAAACTTGTTAATGCAGTAAAATTAAAAAGTTAGATTTAGTTAGATTTGAAGAGAAATTTTTCTACTAAAACAAAAAGGTAAGATGTTACATTTTCTATCATTGCAAGAATGGTGCTAGTGCTACAAAATTAACCAGTTGGAACCTACAATTTTTTTGTTTGTTTATTATAATTTACACCTGCGCGCATTCGATGGTATTTTAGCTGTTACACGCATTTGTCGGTTTACCTATATGTCAAAATCAACCAAATCGGAGAGTATGGGTTGCATTTCCTCTAATTTTGACCTGAAATATAATGGAATGACCCATTAGCGAGCACCTCTCCGAGCTCAACGTCAAGTTGCAGGGACCGAATCAGCTTTTGAACTCCTTGTTTGCAAAAGTGAAATCATTTGAAGCTAAACTACATCTGTGGAAAGTACAACTTGAAAACAATAAGATGTTCTTAATAATGATGTTCCTAATAACTTCCAACATGAAATAGTAGATCTCCAGAATGACGGTACGTTGAAAGCGATGTACCAAAACATTCCACAGCTCAACTTTTATCAAAGCTGCATAGCCTAAATGCTGGTGATTTTCCAGTCATGCGGGAACATGCTTTGAAATATGTGTCTCTGTTTGGAAGCACCTACCGCTGCGAATCAGTTTTTTCTGTAAATAAAATTTCGAAATTTTTAGTGGCCCGCTTGTGTTATTTCTCATTTTATGTGGCCCGCAATACTGAAAAGGTTCCCCACCCCTGGTTTAAGGATAGCATCAAGTACCGGTAAACTTTATATGATAGGCCTGCATCAGTGATTATTCAGTGTAGCCCTTTTTGCTAATAGACAAGTATTTTTACAGATTACCCAATAAATAAATAATGCCTCTTAAATGCTGTGTGCCTCACTGCAATTCAAATTATGATTCTTCCGAGATCAAAGTATCTGTGTATAAATTTCCAAAAGATGGTGTAGAGAAACAAAAGTGGAAAGATAGCATTCCAAGAGCCAAGTGGGTTGTAACTAAACATAGTGCAGTTTGTGTTCGTCACTGGCCTGAAGATGAACCATTTTCTCCACACTATGGGAAACTGCGGCCGACAAATCCTCCTTCGCAATTTCCTGACATTCCAACAAGTTGTGTTTCCACGCCTCCAACAAAAAAAAGGAAAACTTTAGCTTCTAGTGAAAAGCGAGGTATTATTCCTGATGAAATTGGTGAGTTTGTAAAGCAAGATACTTTACTTTTGGATGATTTGTGCAATGTTTTGAGTAATGAAAATGTCGTAGTTTACAAAACAGAAAATTATACTGCAATCCAATCAAAAATTATGAAAGTTGGAATGCCATTATTTGCACTGAAATTACATGAAGACTACTCATTTGCTGCTTATCACAATGGGTCCCCATGTTCCATTGCACCTTTGTTACATAATCGGATATCAAAAATAAAGACAAAATCAGCTTTATTCGCAGCCATTACTTTTCTTGCAAATAAAGAAGAAGACAGACATACAAGTGTAATCTTGCAGCAGTTGAATGTGATGGGTAAAACAAGAGTTGGTCAGACTATTTATTCATCTGAAATGATATGCCGGGCATTTGAATATTTTGCACTAAGTCGTTGTCTGTATGATCGTTTACGTGCCGATTACAAACTTCCAAGCATAAAGACTTTAACTCGCATCACCTCAAAAATTCGTTCTGTTGATGATTTGACTTTTATGAACAATGTACTCTCGCAACTAGATATTTCAAAAAGAAAATGTGTCATTCTTATTGATGAGGTGTATGTAAAAACGGCTCTTCTTTACCAAGGCGGCTTCCTGTTTGGTCGAGCAGTAAATCATCCTGACAAATTAGCTAGTACTGTTTTGTCCTTCATGGTTAAGAGCCTTTATGGAGGTCCTGAATTTTTGGCAAGGATTCTTCCTGTTGCCAAATTAAATGCACAGTTTCAGTACAAACAATGTACTCCGCTAATTGATGCTGTGAGTGCTGTTGAAAATGGAAATGTTCTTGCAGTTATTGTTGACGGAAATCGGGTAAACCAAAATTTTTTTTCAATGTTCGACACGGTAGATAACAAACCATGGTTAACCACTACAGGTCTTTATTTATTATATGACTTTGTCCATTTACTCAAATGTATACGAAACAACTGGATAACTGAAAAAATTAGAGAGCTAAAGTTTGTTCACAAAGAACACACATATGTTGCAAAATGGGCAGATTTGATCCAGCTCTACAAACTCGAAGCTGAAAACCTTGTGAAACTGTCTCGCTTGACTGAAGCAGCAGTTTATCCCAAGCCAGTTGAACGTCAATCAGTTTCACTTTGCCTTAGAGTATTTTGTGACGAAACATTAACAGCACTTAAGACACATCCTTCACTCAACAGCAATGAATGTAAAAGAACTACCGGTATACTTTTTATAGAAAAGATTTTGCAATTCTGGAAAGTGGTCAGCACAAAAGTGCCTAGTCTTGATTTACGCAAAAGGGATAAGCTCCGAAAAGCGATAGTTTCTATCGATGACCCACAGCTTCAAGTGCTTCAAGAAACTGCTGCTTTGGCTGCTTTCATGAAGCCCACTGGTAAGCGAGTAAAGCAGCTAACTAGAGACACCAGCAAGGCACTACATCAAACATGCTATGGACTCGTCGATCTTGCGAAGTTTTTATTACAACAGGCGCCAAATATGTCTTGCTAGGTTGGTTCACCACTGATGATTTGGAAAAATGCTTCTCAAAGCTTCGCCAAGGATCTGGGGGAGCTTATTTCATAACAGCAAAATCCGTCATTGAGAAAGTGAACATACAACGAGCAAAATTGACACTTCAGCTCGATATGGAAGTTGAAGGTATTGATGGACACCAGTGTCAATTCTGCGACAGAGAATTATCTGACGCCGAAAAGGAAATTATTGACAATATTATTTCACTTGAAGAATGTGTTACCACCAGTACAAACAATGCTAGCCTATGATTTATATTGCTGGATATATTCAGCGAAAGATTCCAATATTAAATGATGATAACACTTATTATTATTTTGAGAAATATAAAGACTATTTTACCACCATTGATAGAGGTGCTCTGACTGTCCCTGTTGACACCCTTGTCCAATGGTCTGTGTTTTGTATGATTTTTTTTCAAAGATTAACAGGGTGGTTCTGTAGGTCATTCTGTATAAACAATTTCATGCTAATTGCAAAACAGTACAATTTCAGTGGTATAACAACGAAACATTCTCGGATATTGTCTAATATACTCATTAAAAACTATGCCTTAATGAATACCCCGAGGAGTTCAAAAGAAACTGAACTGAAAGTGATAAAGCTGGGATAGGAATACCTTAGGTTAGGTTTGAAAAGTATGATCAACCTCACTTTCCATTTTGAAAATATACTTTTATGTGTAGACAACAGTTGTACATCGGAGTTAACAGACTGTAATTATACACAATTAAACCATTCAAAAAGTTTGCTCTAATTACACTGGTCTATACGATTTTTGCTCTGTGAACTTTGAAAACTGATTTAGAGTAATTTTGGGGTGCTGAATCCGAATATGACCTCAGATTTATGCTATCACGTCAGGTTTGTGAGATATGATAACAGCATATTGTTACTTTTGTCAAAAGTGGAAGATTTGACGTTGCGTTTATTGCACATACACATTGTGCCATATCCAGAAATCCAGGCCATGTGGTGCATAAGTAGCTGAAATACACCTACCAATTATAATATAATTTTGATACCAATTTGTTTTCTAAGCAACATTATTAACAAGGCAGTAATAACAAGCTAAAAGGGAGGCTATAAGTGTAACTGACCCCCTCCCCCCGTCAATGTTTTGCATGAAACCACAAAGATTTAAGCAAGCCTATGGCAATGCTTGTTCAGTAACCATATTTAGGCTGTTTTGGCCTGTCTAACACTAACCTTTCGTTACAGCACTGCATATGTTGGTGGTAAACGCAACGCCAAATCTTCCACTTTTGACGAAAGTAGCAATTTGTTGTTATCATATTTCACAAACCTGACGTGATAGGATAAATCTGAGGTCAGATTCGGATTCAGCACCCCAAAATTACTCTAAATCAGTCTTCAAAGTTCATGGAGCAAAAAAAAATTCTTTTTTTGTAGACCAGTGTTATCCATTTCATGTATTTTTCAGTTTTCTTTTTGTTTGACATCTAATGTTATTGTTTACGCGTATTATTTGAAGACGCCCTTACTTAACACATTTAATCTGCAAGCCCTTTTTGGAGAATGCGCTTTCAAACAGTCGATTTTTTTTGCAATCTGTATGTAAGCATATTGATAATGTGATAATGATATCAGTAAAACTTCGGAAATACCAGTACATCTTAAGCATACCATTCAATGTTTAAATTATTGAATTGTGTTTGCATGTTGCTTGATAAATGCTATGATATTTTTTTTTCTCATATTAAAGCTGCTTGTGATCAGAAAAAACACTATTGTGCTTGAATAAACATTCTTGACGAATATCCAACCAAAATACGCTTTTCATTATTTAACAGACTTCAGCCTTCAGTTCTGAAGGCTTGTGCACGGTGTCCAGGCCATCTATTTTCGTAGGCCACGGTTACACCACATGTTATCTAATAGATTTTATCGAAATTTGACATACTTGTAGATGTCAAAGAAATATTAAGAATGCAACAAAAAATTTTGGAAAATTTTAAATATTAGTAGAGTTATGGTAATTAGAAAAATCACCATTTTTGCCTGTTCCGTTTCAGTGATTTTGTCCAATTTCTTATTATATTTCTAATTTCTTAACCTGTGATCAAACAAAATGGCTGAAAATTGCTAGACAGACATTTTAAGACCCAAGGAATCCAAAAATGTAAATTAAAACGTTGACAGAGGACTTCTTGATATGATTATAAAGGTTTCAATTTGCTACATGCATTTTTTGGAGGCCAAACTTTGGGGGCCTATAAAAAAATGGGTATAAAAATTAAGAACTGAAATTCACATATTTTATACTTATATCAATACTCTTTCATGTCAAATAAAAAATATGAATTAATTTTGATAACTACCATGATAAAAGCTAAATTTTCTGACTTGCAAATTTTGTACTTTTTTACACTCATTGTTCAAGATTTTTGTCTATGACATCACAATTAACATTATTGCTTGTTGATGACATCACAATTTACATATTGTTTGTCATGACTATTGTTATGTAGCTCATGAATGAATTGAATGCTGGTAATGCATTTAGGTTTAGTGTTCAGTTTTAGGTTGTCCTATTAGTACTACATTAGTTTTACTTTTACAGTAACACAATTATTCATCACAGCAATGCGACATTGCAAAAAAATGGAGAATTCGTGCCATAAAATTCACTTTGCTAGAAGCAGTGGGTTTGTGGACATTGGTGGACTTGCAGAAACAGATGAACATGTTTATTATGAACATTGACATTTCTCTGCTTCAAGCAGATAGATGGGCTTTGAACACTTGAACAGTGGAAAAAGTATATTTTTTGGTTGCAAGATCTGTCAAGTAAGTTGGTCACAGCGGTAAACCATAATCTCTTCGTGGGAAAATTGTAACATAAAATTCCCGGATCCGTTCGTCTGTATGTAATGACCGAAAAAGAAACACTCTTTTGAAACGTCTATTCAAAAAGTGTATTCTTGTAAAATTAGCCCGCGGCTATCGAAAATGGGGTGCAACGCGATACACCACTAAAAACTTGTCACTACAATCAAAACTACTTAGATAAAAGACGGAAAGTTTGTCCAGCTAGCAGCACTAAGCGAAACAGTTAAATTTGCGACTAACTTCAAGCAACAATTTCACGAATGATCAGAATACATGGCAATATCTCAAACTCACGTACGCAGTTATGTGACCCAATAATCCATATGCATTGTGAAGTAATTCTCAACAGGTGTGATACAAGTCTTACGAACGATGGTGCAATCTCTGCTCATGTTTTAGGAATTTCAATGACGTAAGATTCAGTAGACCTGAACGGTTTTATATGACGTTTGATTTGTACAGAGATTGGCCGTAACATAAGTTAGGAATAATATGATACATTACTAATAGGACAACCTAAAATTGAAATCACAATTAAAAGAGTACGGTAATTAACTCTACAAGTTACCACTAATATTGCTATGGTGCATGGCCTACAACACTAAACTTAAGTGCATTATAAACCAGTATTCAATACATTCATGAGCTACATAACAATTGTCATCAACAAGCAATAATGTAAATTGTGATGTCATAGATAAAAATCTTGTACAATGAGTGTAAAAAAGTATACAAAATTTGCAAGTCAGAAAATTTAGCTTTTATCATGGTAATTATCAAAATTAATTCATATTTTTTATTTGACATGAAAGAGTATTGGTATAACAGGCCTCGAAATTTGTACTTTTTTCCGGCGGTCAAGCATGTCCTACCGGACTGGCCCTTTCAGCGGACATTTAATATCTCAACCGGACATATTTTTTGCATGTAGATTTTGCACAAAATCACACTACAGTATTGTATGTGTAGTCGTGTTTGTAGAAGATTTTCTACAACAGAATAACTCTGCAATGGTTGATGGCTTAATTAACCGACCCTGAAGTATACAGGAGCAGATTGCTTGCAAATAAATCAGTGCGTTAATGACAGTC
The DNA here is from genome assembly GCF_918807975.1 of Aplidium turbinatum. Taxonomy (NCBI): domain Eukaryota; kingdom Metazoa; phylum Chordata; class Ascidiacea; order Aplousobranchia; family Polyclinidae; genus Aplidium; species Aplidium turbinatum. Next base: position 17,230,857 of record NC_137484.1, on the reverse strand, counting down.
GTGTAATGACGCAATAAACACAATTGAAAACAACAATCCAAATTTTCTTATTACAAAAGCAAAGTACGATCACTTATTCCGTGGTTTTCGCGTTATAGAATCGTTGTGCCAAGCGATTACTGCCGGCGCGGGGTCGTAAATCTCCAGCTCAGGACCGTCCAGACAAATGGGCATTAGTGACTCAATAGTGTTAGCCCTCAATAGTGTTAACTAACTAACACAATAGTGTTAGTCTAACACCCTCCCTTTTGTGCAGAAATTCTATTTCTATCAGTATCAGCGTGAATAAGGTCGCCACATTCGCCTGAGCACGTACGGAATCCAGCTGAGACTTGCTTTTCTGTGACGTTTTTTTTTAACAAACGATCAATGTAACGCAATAATCCTCATTGTTAAAATTAGAATACATATCCTGCCGAAAAGTTCAGACAACTTTATTTCAAGGCAACATTGCAAGGCGTTAAAATGATGTGAAAATGGCTACTTTTGCCATCAGCTCGTTAACCACGCCACTCTAATGTGATCTTTAAAGCAATTGCCTGTACTATTATTGTTTCAGCTCCGTATTTGTTCGCGTTAAACAAACAATTGTAATAATTCAAATTTAAAATATATTTTTGCTACATTAGCTCTATTTTTGTCAAGAATTTTGCGGCGGTCATTTATGACCGACCAATGAGTCGGCTTCGGCAGACATTCGAGGTCATTCCGGAGGTCATGTCCGCCATGACCGCCGGAATTTTGAGGCCTGTATAAGTATAAAATATGTGAATTTCAGTTTTTAATTTTTATACCCATTTTTTAATAGGCCCCGAAAGTTTGGCCTCCGAAAAATGCATGTATCCAATTGAAACCTCTATAATCTTATCAAGCATTTCTCTGACAACTTTTTAATCTATATTTTTGGATTCCTTGGGTCTTAAAATGTCTGTCTAGCAATTTTCAGCCATATTGTATGATCGTAGGTTAAGAGATTAGAAATTCGACAAGAAATTGGACAAAATTACTGAAGCGGAACAGGCAAAAATGGTGATTTTTCTAATGACCATAACTCCACCAATGTTTAAAATTTTCCAAAATTTTTTGTTGCATTCTTAATATTTCTTTGATATCTACAAGTATGCCAAATTTCAATAAAATCTATGACATGTGGTGTAATTTTTCCAAAAAATTTGCTCATTTGGCATGGAATGACTTAGCCACTAATCCAACTCTGTCAATTCTAACTGCAAATTTTTCAAGGACTAGTGATCTTTCATTTCGTTTTTTGCAGGAATAAAGTTGCTGCTAATGCATAGTAGACTAGTATATTGATATGAGTAGTACTTCACAGTATGCTCGCAATATTGCACGGTTGAGTGCACGTATTTTTGGTGAACCCATTCCTTCATCCAAAGGCAAAGGAAAACATATCTTTACTCATTTAGGAAAAGAACCATATTATGAACAACGTAATTTTACTCACTACTATCCACCTGTGCAAGATGTTAGAGATTTTTTCAAAGAATTGAGAAGATTAGGATTGTATATGTAAGTATTATGCATAAAATGTTTTGAGTATATAAGGCAGAACTAAATTTTTTGTTTAATTTGTATAACTTAGTTATTGCGCTTACCGTTGAGCACTTTTTATTTTTCTACAAAATATTTTATTTCTACAAATATTTTAAATTAAAATATATTATTTTGTTAATAAGTAGAAATAATTTATTTTGTTATTAATAATAACAAAATTCTTGTGTGTATGTTTTTATTTCCTATACCAGAACCTTAGTTCAAACCTGGATAATAGGGTGATTCATAAATTGAAATTTTTTTTAATTCAATGGGGCACCCTCGCGTATCGTGTCAATACCTGAAAAAATAATCCTGTCAAATTTTTAAGGCAATTGAAAGCATTTTTAAGGTTGCTACCGACTTTGAAAGCTGCACATAATGCACAAATGGGTCATTCCATGTCAACAGGGTGTGCAAGCTCGATCCTCTTAGATTTTCTTGAAATTCACACTAAAGTTTCATATTGATGTATAATGAACACAAAAAAAATTTCAGCTCATTATCTGCAGACGTTTAGAAATTACAGCCCTTCAAAGTCACCAAGGTCCCTCAAAATACGTTCGCATGTAAATTTTCCTCAATGTTTGGGTCTTCATAACTTTTAATCTAAAGCATTTACAAAGCTTAAATTTGGTATTCTGTGTAAGAAGCAGCCCTAGTTTTCATGGGTCTGCTACTATTCGATGAGTCCGATTCGGTGAGTCCGATTCGGTGAGTTCCTAACCTCTAACCCCTAACCCTAAAACGGCAATGATAATTAGGCCACGGTACCCGATAATTTAAAAAAAAAAATTGAAAAAATCCCCCGTTAAGGGATCGGACTCACCGAATCGGACTCACCGAAACGGGCCATTCCGGTTTTCATACCTACCATTAAAATTGCTCATTTTAAATTAGTTTTAGATATAGAACCTTTCAAAAATTGAAATTTTGTACATTTGAAAAAATTTTATCAATTTTTGATATCCGCTATCTCCCAAACCAATAGTAACAAAACTACCACTTTACGTATCATTAATCTATACTAGTTGGTAATTAACCCCCATGAGACTGGCACCAAACAAATGTGAAATTATTGAAGTTTAGAGGGTGTAAAGATAGAGCCTGAGCAAAAAACTCAAAATGAGCCATCTTGTGGTTAATCTTTGACCCTGCTGGACAGTCATTTAGGAAGCTGAAACTTTCAGGAAAAAATGTTGTTTGCCTTGAAGCTATAAACAGTTCAAGTTTCAAATATGTAACCCAACTCCTTCAATAGTAAATGCAGCTGTAAAATCATGAGCTTGACCATCACATGCAAAAGTCACAGGGGTAGAAGGTAGGGGGGTCTGCTACTCTTCGGTGAGTTCCTAACCTCTAACCCTATCCCCTAACCCTAAAACGGCAATGATAATTAGGCTACGGTACCCAATAATTTAAAAAAAAAAAATTGAAAAAATCAACAAATAGGGATCGGACTCACCGAATCGGACTCACCAAAACGGGCCATTCCGAAGGTAGGGTGGCTTATTTGACAAAAAATAAAGTCAGAATACCAAATTTCAGCTTTGTAAATGCTTTAGATTAAAAGTTATGAAGACCCAAAGATATCAGGATATTTAGGTTCGGAGCACTGTGGCGCCCGGTCATTTAGGTGCTATTCCAAGTAAAGTCTGCAGATTGTATCAGCTCAGCTTTGGCAAAACCTAGTCGGGGTTTTGACGGAAAACTAAGTTACTCTTCACTCAAGCCTACCACCCGCTTCAATATAGGCTACGGTATATTTTCTACTGATGTTTAGTGTGGTTATTATTTGACTTCTATAACTAAAAGTGGACTCAGTCATGTTCAAAAACTTGAATAATTTATTGATAAAGCTTTTGCCGACGTAAACCCTGACTAACAACAAATAAATGCTGAACACGCGCATTAAAAAGACAATATATTTTTCTGTTCAATATAACATTTTGTGTGAAAAACACTGCCCTACCTGCCAAGCTGATACAATCTGCAGACTTTACTAGGAATAGCACCTAAATGAACGGGCGCCTCAGTGCTTCGCACCTAAATGTCCTGACGCCGGCGATCTACAGCCCTATGGTATTCCACTGTTAATGTATTATGCAAAGTGCTGGTATTGTACTATATATACGTGTTAATGTTCTAAATTTTGGGTCTTTTGTTTAAATGTTTGGTTGGCAGCTGACTTTGATGACCTTTTGGTCTTTCGCTGTCTTTCGCCAATAAAATAAACTGAACTGTGAGTTGCGACCTTTTCTTGTATTGTTGTGAACGTATTAACTACTGTTTTTCCATCGCATGTAACATTGTAATTGTGTCTGGGTGGAATTCCTTTCACCATTGTGATGGCTGTTTCAGAGCATTGGCTGTTTCAGAGCATTTGCCTAAATGGCCATTGGCCACGCAATTGCTCATCCATTAGTGTAGTAGTCCAGTTTTAATCCGGTGATGTCCCCGCTACCGAGGGTGGCCAACTGGCCATTAGTCATTACTATATATAATATTTATATAAATGATAAAAAATATTTAAACATGATGGCATAAATGCTCCTTGCCTTCAAATCTAAAGCAAATGATGCAATAATGTGATTTCTACCACGGTAGCATCAACTTGGTATAGAAATCAGTGGATGATGCAACATCCAACTTGATCTTGAAATTAATGGATGATGCAACATTCAAGCAACAACACCCCTAGTGCATTATTTTATGGAGTTATGCAAGCATGTACTGTGAGTGAAAGGCACTTCATTCGTAAAAAGTAGTTTTGAGGTGAAATAAGCATGAATCTACCTTTTTTTGCATCTTTTTTAAAAAAACCCAATAAAACAAAAAAAAACCAGTTTTTTATGGGGTTTTTTAAGTGGGTTTTTTTAAAAAAACCCACCCGGGGTTTTTTGGGTTGGGTAAAATACCGACAACCCTGGCAGGGTCACCCCTAAATCAATTTCAAATTCAAAAATGTTTTGCATAGGTTATTTTTTCTGACAACCTCACCATTTAAAAGGGTGTCCTCAGCTAAATTTAATAAATTTTTATTTTTTGCCAAATAAGCCACCCTACCCCCGCGACTTTTGCATGTGATGGTCAAGCTCATGATTTTACAGCTGCATTTACTATTGAAGGAGTTGGGTTACATATTTGAAACTTAAACTGTTTATAGCTTAGGCAAAGAAGATTTTTTCCTGAAAGTTTCAACGTCCTGAATGACTGTCCAGAACGCCACAGGATCAAATATTAACCATAAGATGGCTCATATTGAGTTTTTTTACTCAGGCTTCATCTTTGCACCCTCTAAACTTCAATAATTTCACATTTGTTTGGTGTCAGTCTCATGGAGGTTAATTACCAACTAGTATAATATAGATTAATGATACGCAAAATGGTAGTTCTGTGACTATTGGTTTGGGAGAAAGCGGACATCAAAAATTGATAAAAAAATTTCAAATGTACAAAATTTCAATTTTTGAAAGGTTCTATATCTAAAACTAATTTGAAATTAGCAATTTTAATGGTACTGTCGGTGTAGGTATGAAAACTAGGGCTGCTTCTTACTCAAAATATTACCAAATTTCAGCTTTGTAAATGCTTTAGATTAAAAGTTATGAAGACCCAAACATTGAGAAAAATTTACATGCGAACGCATTTTGAGGGACCTTGGTGACTTTGAAGGGCTGTAATTTCTAAACGTCTGCAGATAATGAGCTGAAATTTTTTTTGTGTTCATTATACATCAATATGAAACTTTAGTGTGAATTTCAAGAAAATCTAAGAGGATCGAGCTTGCACACCCTGTTGATATGGAATGACCCATAATGTGTATTATGTGCAGCTTTCAAAGTCGGTAGCAACCTTAAAAATGCTTTCGATTGCCTTAAAAATTTGGCAGGATTATTTTTTCAGGTATTGACACGATACGAGAGGGTGCTCCGTTGAATTAAAAAAAAAAATCAATTTATGAATCACCCTACTGGATAATCATTGTATAAAAAAGTGATTGAAATTAAAAGTGTTTACGGAAATAAACATGTTTGAAATATCCCTTCTTTGGCAGCCTAGCGGTTACTTTTTAAGAGAAATAAGAGTTAAAGACTCTATTTTTGATAAAATCAAACCAGTTGAGCAATTTTGTGAAGTCTAGTGGTTGACCTGATGACCTATAAATAGAAAAATAGATTTAAAATGCATAGGTGTCATATCTTACATCCGGTCGTCATAGCAGTGTTTTATTGCTGCAAAAAGTATTTCGTTTGCAACACTTGAAATTACATCTTTTGAAAAGTGCCCAGTACGCCAAAGCAATTAAGTACTTTTCAAAATAAGTGTCGGGTACCGGTGCCAGATTACTTTTATAGTCTGATGCCCATCTGAGTGCCTATATACCGTACCACAATTACAGTTTTCAACCCTACAACGGATTTCTTACTAAGCACAACTCAGCGGTTGTGGAATTTATTAAAATAATTTATTTCTATTCAATTTTTTTTACTAAATTCCTTTACAATGTCTAGTTCTTTGCAATGCTTACTTTTCATTAACTAATTAGTCTAATGCCATTTGTTTTGCGTTCTTTTCTAAAATAAAAAATAACGTTTTTATTGATTATATTTTTTAAACAGAGACGAACACATGGACTTCAAAGAAGAAATGGAACGCCAGCGTGTTTTAAGAGGGAAGGGAAAAGGCGGCAAACAGACATAACTAATGAAACAGACACTTTTGAAAATTGGTTTTCTATTTATGTGTTCAATAAACAATGTGTAGCCTATTTCCTTGTTCTTGGATTGTTTATTGACTACACTGTAACGTATGGTATTGGTCACAGCGAAAAACTATAATATCTCCGTGGCCCGTGGGAAAATTGTAAGATAAAATTCCCGAATCCTTCGTCTGTATGCGAAACACACTTTTTGAAGCCTCTTCACGAATTGCATTTCAAGAAAGGGCAGCAGCACAGGCTGTTAAAAAGAGGACGTAACACGTACTGTACAAAAAACTTGACACCGCAGGACAGATTTCTGGATAAAGTACTGAAATTTGGTCCAGTTGGTACACACAAGGCAAAGCAGTTTAATGTTCTACCAACCTTCTCAAGCGACAATCGAAAAATAACGAAACTAATGGAATATTTCAACACGCAAGTACCTGGCATTTATGGCGTAACAGTCAACATATTGTCGTACAATTCCACACAAGGTAAATCGGAATGATGCAACATTTCATCATTTCCAGCAATGTTTTCTGACGTAAGACACCAGGTCAATTAAACTTTAACGGTTGAACGTATTTATGTGACGTTTGTTCTGGGGAACGATCACTGGTCTACACGATTTATGCGGCATAACTTTGAAAACTGATTTTGAGGTGCCGAATCTGACCTCAGGTTTTGCCTATCACGTCAGGTTTGTGAGATATGATAACAACAAGTTGTTACTGTACTTTTGTCAAAAGTGTAAAATTTGATGTTGCGTTTATCACACATACACATTGTGCTATATCCAGGCCGTGTGGTGCATAAGTAGCTGAAATACTCTCACAAAATACAGTTTTGATATTAATTTGTTTTCTAAGCAACATTATTAATAAGGCAGTAATAACAAGCTAAAAGTATAACTAACCCCTCCCCCCGTCAATGTTTTGCATGAAACCACAAAGATTTAAGCAGGCCTATGGCGATACTTGTCCAGTAACCTTATTTAAGCTGTTTTGGCCTGTCTAACACTAACCTTTCGTCATAGCACTGCATAATCATATGTTTGTAGTAAACACAACGCCAAATCTTTAACTTTTGGCAAAAATAAAGTATTTTTGTTATCATATCTCAAAAATTTGATGTGATAGCAAAAATCTAAGTTCGGATTTAGCACCCCAAAATTACCTGAAATCAGTTGTCAAAGTCCAAACAGCACAAAAAAAATCTTTTTTTGTAGACCAGTGTTGTTCTTATCATACAACCCTTAGTTATGACCTGTAGCGCACCCAGCATGGGGCTAAGGGGGCTCATACCCGCCACCAAAAAGGAAGTTTTTGTATGTTCCCCATTTATACCTTTTCCTTACAGATTTACTATTAAACTTTTCTGTTTTGTGAACCAACAGCAGACTGTCCACTTGAAGCTGTTGACTGTCTCGTATCATTACTATAAGCCTTGTTACTCAATGCAACAAACAGTGTACCAGCCTCATCTTTTGAAGTTTTTATACAACGCTGGGAAACTATTCCACAGTGCATTGGTACCACGATGTGAGGACGCAATACAACGCACACTGAAAATTGTATCCATTATCCTAAATTTTAAGACACATTGGTGGGAAAAGCTATTCAATGCAAGAGTCACATCACACGCATACATCTAGAATGTCAAAAGAGCCACAAACAGGGGCGGCTCGCTAGTGTGTGCTGCGGTGCTGCAGCATTCCCACAAAAATTTTCACGAAACGTTTCTCAAATATCTTAGCGTTTCTTCAGCCCAAAATGTAGTTTATGTTTTCTGTTCACAGAATTGCTGACTGTGTAAATTATATTTGGCAACTCTGCGTGCTGTGAAATATTTTGCGCAAGGTTACAATAAAACAAACACTCGATGGTGACGTCAACGAGCCGCGTGTTTTCTTGAGTTGCCTGTACAAACGAATAGCAAACGCTTGTGCTGCGTTTCGAACAGCACATTCAGAGTTGCCAGGTTGGCATTTTTTTTGTTGTTTGGCATGAAAAAAATCCTGTTTGGCTTTTTTCAAAATTTGGCAGTTTTTTGGCCTTTTTTGTTGTTTTTTTGCCCAAAAAATTTTGTTTGGCATTTTTTAATTTGGCCTTTTAAACGTTGTTTACATGACTAACTCACTTGTTTGGTTTTAAGCTTTGCAGCTGTTGTTTATGACTGACCAGTCAGGCCTGCCGCCTGTTAGGCTAATGTAATAAATACTAATATTTTACTAATAGGCCTACTAACATTGTTTTACCAAGTGAGTAACATTACCCTGTCGACTGTCGTGCTCAGATGCTGTGACAGCACAATAGCTAGAACGTGTTATTCACATTTGTTTGTTGATCGTCCCCTTCAAAATATTACGCATTTGCGAAACTCTTAAATAAGCCAGTTTTATCACAATTCAGAGCTGAAAATACGCTCAGAATGTACCTAATAAAATGTGATTTTTCAAAATTTTCTGGGGGAGGCACCCAGACTCCCCTCTGTTGAATTTGCCTTCGGCGAACACGCAGCACCCCCATTTCTAGAGCTCACCAGCCGCCACTGGCCACAAATCTGTTATGTCATTCTTTATTGCCCTATTTGCAAAAAGTTTGATTTACTATACATGTAGATTGCATGATAGAATTAACCTTTATCTTAATACGAGCTGTTTTCGTACGCGGAAAGCACGTCACGGGCTATCTTAGCCCCGTGCTATAATTAATCGCTAATAACGGGAGCTATGAAAATCACAGAGCCAAAATATTTTACAACATAATAGCCATGTGTATTAGAGATGCAGCGAACCCAAAATTTTTATCCGCACACCGCACCGCAACTGACTCATCTATCCGCGCACCGCACCGCACACCGCAATTTATCTGGAACTTTGACACTGCACCGCACCGCACACCGCAAATTACAAAATTAAAAAAAAATATTTTAACGAGTTATTGTTTAGAAAGTCAATTGTAGGAAAAAGCATCCATGGCATATAACTGGTAACCTAGTACCAATACAGTTGTGCACTAATTGGCCAGGCTAACCAGATCATATTCTCTTATCAGCAATGCATCTAAGTTCTAAGACATAATACAAACTAAGACAAATAGAATGTTCCTGGATCCAGTATCAGGACTTTTGAACACTTTTTGTAAGCAATAATGCAATTATAATGCCAGTGGCTATATGAACTACACACACAAGAGTAAAACTTATAGCCTGAACTCACTGGGCTAACTGATATAGTAAATAATGCGGTAGTTGCGCTAGGCCTATAGCCTGGTAACTGAGCTTATCAGCTAGGCTACTAACCAAAAACATTCGTACAGCTTCCCTGACAAGCAAGCCCTAAAACCCTGTCAACTGCAAGCCATTTGCAATTTGCATTTGCATAGCTTTCCATCTTAGGGTTTCCGAAGGAAAAAATAACTGATCCGTGTTTCCAATTTAAATTTGAAGTTTCATAGCTGATTCTTGAAAAGTTGAAAGTTTACGTTTACGAAAGTTTAATTTCTTGAAAGTTTACGTTTACGAAAAATTAATTTCTTGAAAGTTTACGCGGCAAGCGGCGCGGCGCGGCTTTGTCATTTCAACCTTCCACGCGGCGCGGCGCGGCACGCGGCGAAAAAGTCAAAAGCGGCCGCGTACGCGGCGCGGCGCGGCGCGGCTTGCATCACTAATGTGTATTGTGCGTATAGAAATTAAATTTTTACCCAACAAATTTATTGGAATAAAGTGTTTGAGATGAAAAGACGTCAGGAAGTCGGTTTTTATTCCACTTTCCCAAAATAGCTTCAAATTGAAGTTTTTGAATTATAACATAGAGTAATGCTAAACTAAACAAAAAATTACTTTTGCTCATAAATATAAGACATTTTTAAGCGTTTTTATATTTCAAAGTAATTGCACTAACATTTATATTGCACTTACATTAAATTATATAGGCTATATCTGGCATTGCACGAAAATGTCTAGCCACCTGAGACGAAATGCTTTTTTGTAAAGGGCAGGAAGGTAGAAAAATTACCGGTAGCCTACCAGTTTAGGTTTAGAAAATTCGCAAAGAACAAAACTAAAAGTCAAAAAATTTCACATTTCTAGCATAGTAGGCTATATTTCTTTCTGAGAAATATTTCACTACTAGAGTGGGGCGTCCTCCTAAAGCCCCGTGTCGCCAGTGTTGGGCGCGATAACTCATTTTTCAGTTAAGCGATAACGATAAATCAAAAAAAAGTTAAGCGATAAACGATAAATTATCGCCGATAATGTCCGATAACGATAATTTTTTTTTTCTTGATTAGCGCTGCCCCATCCCATGCAGCACAAACTGTTTTCATCAACATGACGAAAAATCGAACATAATGTACTGTAAAGGGACAAAACGTTTTTAAGTTATGCATGAATAGAATCGCAACAGCGGCAGTAGGTATCGAATCTTCAACCTCTTGATCCAGAATCAAACCACTGAGGTAACCGCCGTGCTTATAATTATACCTTCAGATACCAGTTGGATGCTTTTATCAATTGAGTTACACTGCCGCTTACGTGCAGTAGGCAAAATAATTAAATCAAATGAAAATACCATAAAAAATTCCAAACTTTGTATTTTGCTTTCTACGGGCTGTTTACAGCAAAGTCAGCAATAATTAAAAAAATTCCAAAAAACGCAAAATGCTTGAAAATTTATCAGTAATCTTAAGCGTTATTGGTAGTAAAAATGTGCATTCTGTGAAATCCATCAAGCTTGTCAAATTAGTCGTGTTTGTTCAAGAACAATAACATAATTATCGTAATTTACTGATAATTTCAGATAAATTTTTTTGTATTCTTTGTGAACACCATCATAAAAGCAAAGGCAGAACGCTGAGTTGTTGAGATAAGAATTACAATATAGGCACTGTATTATTAGTGGAAATAAAAATATTTGATTGAGCGTTGGCTATGTCGCATAGGTAAATCGTCGTCGTATCCAGGCTTACGCTCGGTGGTTGAAGATTTAGATTAAGTGGACGGGAAGGCAAGGAAGCCAATCTTCATGTCCACCTTCAGGCATGCCTTTAAGTGTCCTGCGAAAGACAGTGTCCTGCCCTTTCGATTGTCGTTCCAGCGCTCTCACCACTCGGCTATGCAGCATAGGTAAATGAGAAAGGTTATAGGCTTATAGCCTACTGTATTTAGCATAATTTTACCACGCAACTCAATGCGCCTATTGTCATGCAAAAAGTGTGATGTCGGTCTGCATGTCAAATGCTTCAAGCAATATCATATTCTGCAATGACTTGTTTCAGTGATGGTGGCGCGAAAGATCATGTTTCCGATGTAAAAGCGGCCTCGTATTGCGACACTTTCATAAACCACTTGCCAATTTCTTTCGCTTTGCTTCAAAGGAATCTGTACCGCCTGTGCGCTTACATTTTAATTGTAAAATTCACTCGCGATTGCCGATTGCAGCAAAACAACAAGAGACTTGTTGCATGCATGTCATTGCATTGCAATTTGCAACTCTAAAAATTATTGTGTTGTCAAGGCCGTCGCAGCAGGGGGCGTGCCCCTTTATGACAACGACCTGTGCACACACACTTCAGGCACTGAAGAAGAACTGGTTTTAATTTTAGTTTCATGAACTAATAGGTGGCTAGTAAAAATATTACTTTTCATGTTCTTTCCACTTGTGTGTTGATCCGAAATAAAATTTATCGGCGATTAATTATCGGCGATAATCAAATATTGCCTTTGGCAATAACGATAAACGATAACTAAAAAAATAATTAAACGATAAGCGATAAAAATTTATCGCCGATAATGCCCATCACTGCGTGTCGCTACAGATAGGGTTAAGCTAACTATACAGACCCAATCACGGAAAACGGCGATTGCTACCAACTTACGTTTGTGTATTTTTGCAGTTCTGTTGTGTGAAAGCTGTCAAAGTGTTACCGGTAGCCTACTTGTTCAGTCGATAAGTTTTTGTTCAACCAGAAGAGCTGAAAAGTGGAACTTTAAACGACCCTCCCCCCTACATCAAGCTTTTGGGGGCTGAGCTCCCCAGGAATGCAACCCTGTACCCGACTTTTCTCGGCTCAGACAAATCGATCACGGTCCGAATGGCACTGCCCGTGTATGTACGCAGTTCAATAAAATTGGGCTTGCGCATCAAAGTGTCCAAAATGTGAAAAAAATGCAATTTTAAATTGTTTCACCGTAGCCTCCCAGGCGCCACCCTGCACTGGAGTATATTGAGGTATAAATTGGTTTGGTTTTGAATCTTTATCTTCGAACTGACAAAGCCTTAATTGGTTATTCCTGGTAGTTTCGCATACTTGTAGAGGCTCTTGACGCATGGTCGGTTACCGAGATTGGCAGAGTGAAGTTTTCCGATTGTTGAAAGGTTGTTGCCGGGAAATTATTCCATTCACTGGGTGCCTCTGAATGGAGAGCAGTCCTGTAATACCACTGAGTAAGATCATGATCTATTCCAAGTGCCTATCTCTGTAAGCAGTAGCCTACCTACTCTGAAGTCATCACCAAGCAGATTCCGCTCATTTAGCCTGAATACTAATAACTCTGCTTCAGATTTTTTTAAATCCAGATCAAGTATTAATTCATACAATTCTTTTGGGCTGAAAATGAGGTTCTGAGATTGTTGGTGCATATTCCGCATCAGTGTCTGTATTTTTGCTTGTTGTTGAGTCTTCACTGAAGTACATTAATTTTCTATCTAAAATAATGAAGAATAAGTATAGCCTACATAGGATATAAGAAATTGAATCCAGTCTCAGAGCATATAAATCACTGTTATAGTGATGCAGAGAAAAAACTAACATTTGATGGTGGGTTTGAAACTGGTCAGGCTGAACTGTGAGGAACAATTGCAATGAATGAGGGTTTACTTGGATATGTCACAGATCTTCTTCCGCTAATCTTGCGATACTTCGATATGTTTATTATCCAAAATCGTCATGATGATTTTCGGGTTTCTCAAACTCATGGAACTGCAAAAGACGGAACTTTTCCAAATCCCACTCAATCATCCTTAAAGATTAGATCGACAGCTGCAAGTCCATGTGGTGCTTGCAGGGCCTATGAGAGGGGGTACGGCGTACCCTTGAGGGCGCAGGCCTGTGATTGTTGGGGGGCCCGGAATTGTGACTTTATATAGTTTACGCGCAAAAATGTTTGGTTAAAACCATCCTAAATGACTAAATTCAAGCATAAAAGTTGTTATTCTTTAGTCCTGGAGGGGCCCGTAATGTAGCAACAGGGCCCGGAAAGGTAACTATAAAGTGCATTGTGCGCAAATTAGGAGCTCAAAGTGGTGATTTAATGCTTTACGTTAAAAATGTTCCGTTAAAAGCACCCTAAATTAAATCATAAAAGTTGGTTATTCTCCTGTCCGGGGGGCATAGCGTAGCAAAAGCAAGGTTGAGATTGCCTAACCCGACAGATTTTTTTTTAAAAGCCCGGGTGTTTTTGGGCTTTTTTGTGTTTTTTGAAAACTATTTGGAAAAGGTAGTTTCACGCTTATTTTACTTTAAAATGAATTTAAGAGTTGTAGCAGGAGCCAGAGTCAATACGTTCGGAGCTGGAGCGGAACCGAAGTAAAAAAAAGTGGCTTCATTCACCTCTGCTAAGCATGTGGTGAATGCAAAAGTTAATGAAGAAAGGTTATTGGTCAGATGATTAATTTGATTATGTTTTGAACTTTTGACCTGATGTTGTGTTTGAGCTTTGGTAGAGAGCTTGACTTCTTCTTCTCTCGTTTGACTTGTAGCAGCTTAGATTGGCAATGCCTCCTCGTGCAGCCAAGATACGGTAGTTGGGTCCAGTTGTCGAATACCAGTGATTCCACTTGGGGGTCGTAAGATGGAACATTCGTGGAGTATGTGTTGCATTGTTTGTTCTACCGCTCCGCAGACACATATCGGCGAATTATGCAACCCCCACCTAAACAGATTAGCTCCAGTACAGCCAACGTCACATCTGATCCTGTTCAATGTGACCCATGCCTTTCTTGAGAGGTCTGCTCCAGGAGGGATGGAGAGTGCTGGCATAACTGAAAACTGGGGAGGGATATGTGGCAGCTCGTTCCATTCTTGGGCCCATGTTTCCATGCAGCTGAAGTTCTTATCCACAAGTTGTATAGCGTATCGATGGAATGGGCGCCTTGATGATAGGCGTTGAGGTCTGACTGGTCCATTTGTTTGGGAGTGACTGTGGAGAAGGTGTTGAGGATCGAGTCTCGCATGTAGAGCCAGTTTGTAAGAGGCTTCTTCCCTACGGACATGAGCAGGAGCAATGCCAGCCAAAGTTGGCAGATAAGCAGTAGGTGTGGGGCGGAGACAGCCAGTGATGATGCGCAAGGTGTCGTTAATGCATACATCCATCTTTTTTGTGTGTCTGCTGCGGTTCCACACAGCTGAGGCATATTCGGCTGAGCTGTAGACCAAGGCTAGTGCACTTGTACGCAAGGTTGATGCTCGGGCTCCCCATCCTGTTCCTGCTAGGCTTCTCAAGAGGTTATTTCGCGAGGTAACCTTGGCACGGAGTGACTCGATGTGGGGTCTGTAGGTCAACTGCCGGTCAAGTTTTACTCCAAGGTAAGTTGGGTTTGCAGTGTATGGTAAAGGATTTCCTTTTAGCGAGACAGACAGTTGACGCTGAGATTCCCGATTATTTAGATGGAAAGCAGAGATTGTTGTTTTCGACGCATTCAGTTTGAGCCTCCACTTGTCCAGATAGTCAGCCACCAGTTTCAGGTCAATTTCAAGTTTTCTTTCCACCTCATGCCAGTTCCTGTGAGCATATAGAAGAGCTAGATCATCCGCATAGCCATACTGTTGCGATGTAGTGCATGGGAGGTCACTTATATAGATATTAAATAGGAGTGGCGATAGTGTTGACCCTTGGGGGACGCCATTTTTCAGGCGGCGTGGTCTGCTGGGTTTTCCCTCGTTGGTATGCAGTATGAAGGTACGGTTCGAGATGGTCTCTACCAGAAACTTAACCATGTGTCGGTCAGGAATGAGCTGTAATAGCTTCATAGTAAGACCACGGTGCCACACAGTGTCATAGGCTGCTGTAAGATCCACTAGGACAACACCCACCTTCTCACGGGCTTCAAAACCACTTTCGATGTCATCAGTAAGCTTGACAACCTGGTCAGTTGTGCATCGGCCGCGTCGGAATCCAGCTTGTTCTTCTGGCAGCTTTGGGTCAACGATTGGTTCGAGTCTGCTCAGTAAGAGACGCTCAAGTAACTTGTATGGCACACAGAGCAGGGAAATGGGCCTGTAACTTTTAGGGTTATCAGCTGGCTTGTTGGGCTTTCTAATGGCTATGATGTTAGCTTTCCTCCAGATCTTTGGGAGGAGCAACTTCTTTAGGCAGAATGACATGAGCTGTCGCAGCCACTCTCGTGCGAGTGGTCCAATATGTTTAATTAGCTCTGGTGGGATTTTGTCTGGGCCTTGTGATTTGCCAGTTTTTAGGTGTTTGATGGCTGCGTCTAACTCAGAGATGTTAAAAGAGGTAGATAGGAAACAGCTTGAACTGGGTACCTTCCATAGTTGGTTGATTTCATTTTTCACTGCTCTGGCATGCGCTTTATCAGCTCCTTGATATTGGCCATTTGCGAGAAGTTGTTTCGCTATGGAGTTGGCCGTTATAGGGCATGGCTTTGGTTTCGTGGTCCTGCCTGTGAGGCGGTTGAGCGTTGAGAGTAGCAAAGAGAAGAGCTTGACTTATTGTACGAGATACATATGACGCTCAGTAACGTTAACGGATTTAACATTTTTTATTAAACACAAAAAAAAACAATAAAAAACTACTAAATCCAACGTTTTCGACACCACATAGTGTCCTCATTTGGAATAATTATAGGCTACATCTAAGATAAATAACTAAGTTTGAAAATTTTACATTAAAATTAAAGCTGTACAAGCGACACCTTTCAACAGCACCATCAACAACTGACACATGAATTCAATGCAGGATACACAAATTGGCGAGTGACAAATCACATGACATGCACAACACAAAACACTAATTAAAAATGCAAAGCAAGATGGTAAGTTTGTGTAAATTAAAGCTGATCAAAAATTATTTAAGATCAACAACAGGTGAAGAGCGTTTAGTCAATCTGGCAAGGCTCAGCATAGAATCAAAGTTAGCCAGACAAGTTAACTTTGATAAAGTTATTAAAGTTTTTGCAGAAAAGAAGGCAAGAAAAATCTGTTTTGCTGAATAAATGAAGTCAGCGATGTACAAAATACTGCTTTTGGTAGGCTATATAGTTGACATGCAAGCATTGGCAAAGAGTTAAAGAAGACCCTGACAAAGTTTATTTTGGCCAAGTTATAAAAGTTTTTGAAAGAAAAGTCCAGACAAGCTGTTATGCTAACTAGTAACCACATACCGATCATGAAGTTATTGTAGTACAAGTATTACAGTATATTGTCTTAGTTTTGATTGTGGGCTAACTTGCAATCATACAGCTACTAATTTGATGCTCTTGAGCCTGTTGAAGCATGAACTTTTGAAAGTACTTGAGCTTTTTTGCTTTTGAACGGTCATTGTCATTCTCAATCTCAGCAAAATTGTGTACATGCTCAAGTTAGATGACGGACTGATTGTTTAATAACTATAAATAGTGAATTTTTTATGTACAGCAGAATTTGGATATAATGGACTATTCATGGGCAGCATTTTTTGTCCTTTCCTGTATCAGAAATCTGACATCTATCACATCCAAATGCCTTGGAGAAAAAAAACTGACCAGAATGTTGGTCCATTACATCAGAGTTCTACAGTACAGTAATAGAACATTATACTGTTATGTAGTTGTTAAACTGTACAAATTATCCTCTTTGTACAATAGTAGCCTACTGGTTGTATGTGGGTCCACGTCTTTTAGGTGCAGACAACTAGGCGCCGGTCAAATAGGCGCGCACGCACACTGTGGTGTCAGGATATTTAGGTGCAGAGCGTTGTGGTGCCCGGTCATTTATGTTCTGCAACGTCAAACTCTGGTAAGAAGATGCTATGTTTTAATGGAGTGAAACTATGGAATCAAATACCAAAAGAAATATACAGGAAAAGTCTTATAATGCTTTTAAATTTAAATATAAATGTTTATTAACAAATTTGTACAATGATCACTTCTGAAACATATCATCTGCTTATTTCTCTGCACAGTTTTTTTTTTATGTTGCCCTGTGTTACTCCACTGTTAATGTATTATGTAAAGTGCTGGTATTGTGCTATATGTGTTAATATTCTTAATTTTGGGTCTTTTTTTTAAATGTTTGGGTGGCAGCTGACTTTGGTGACCTTTTGGTCTTTCGCTGCCATTCTTGTTGTGTGAATTATTTGTGTTTTTGTATATTTTTGTTCTTTTCTTTTTCGCCAACAAAACAAAAATAAACTGAACTTAGAGCTGGCCGATATTACGATATTTCGATACGATACGATATTTTTTCGGCAGCGATATTTATTCACAAAGCTCCGATTTTATCGTTTATAAATGTACTGAAATTATAGCAACATTTTCGCATGCGCAGTGACACAGACATCACATGCGCAGAGTGTGCCAAGTGTGTGTGTGTGCATTGTTTACGCATTGCAAGCAGTCTGACATCGCATGCGCAGACAACCCTCAAGCGTGTGTGCATTGTTTACGCATTACAAGCAGTCTTTGTGATTACGCAATCCTGCTTATTGATTCCCACGTGTTGCATTGTTGCAAAGGATGAAGTCCGGTAAATACGATCGGAAACTTGCAAGCTGACTGAATTTACGTAGCATAGCGTAGCGGCCGTAGCATAGTGTAGCGGCTGTAGCCTACGGTAGCTACAGCTAGGTAGATACTTTATTTTGTTTTGCTACTCACAGCTGCATCTCTATTTTGCATCAAAAACTATCAACAAGGATAGCTGCATCTGTACATGGTGGCGAGCTAATGCACTGACTTCCTACACTTGCAAAAGTTGCAAGAAAACTTCTGTGCATTCAAGCCACCAGTGTTAGTAGTGAAAGGGTGTTTTCATTCGGAATGGCCCGATTCGGTGAGTCCGATTCGGTGAGTCCGATTCGGTGAGTTCCCTATTCGGTGAGAGCCTTTTTCGGTGAGAGCCCTATTCGGTGAGTTTTTTTTTTTAAATTATTGCGCGCCGTAGCCTAATTATCATTGCCGTTATAGGGTTAGGGGATAGGGGTTAAGGGATAGGGGTTAAGGGTTAGGGGTTAGGGTTAAGGGTTTGGGAGTTTGGGGGGTTTTTTGGGGGTTGGGGTTTGGGGGTTTTGGGTTTTTTTGGGGGTTTGGGGGTTTTTGGGGTTTGGGGGTTTTGGGGGTTTTTGGTCTTTTTTTGGGAGTTTTGGGTTTTTTGGGAGTTGGGGTTTTTGGGGGTTGGGTTTTTGGGGGTTTTGGGGTTTTTGGGAGTTGGGGTTTTTGGGGGTTGGGTTTTTGGGGGTTTTGGGGTTTTTGGGGGTTTTGGTTTTTTTTTGGTAGTTTTGGGGTTTTTTGGGGGTTTGGGTTTTTGGGGTTTGGGTTTGGGGTTAGGGGGTTTGGGGTTTTGGGGTTAGGGGTTTTAACTAGGCTACGGTACCCGATAATTTTCAAAAAAAAAATTCAAAAAATCACCGAATAGGGCTCTCACCGAAAAAGGCTCTCACCGAATCGGACTCACCGAATAGTAGCAGACCCGTTTTCATTAGTGGCTCAATTGTTTCCAAGAAGAGATTGTGCCTAAAACCCTGCAATGTCAACATGCTGACATTTTTGTCCAAAAATCTTTAGTTTGCGACAGTTAAATTACAGCATTGTTTGCAATGTACCGTAGTTCATTTCAGTACCAGTGCTCAGTATGTTTTTCATGCAGTTATAGAAAGCCGTGCTTTGCGATTCGCCGTAAAATATCGAAACTTAGATAATATCGTTTTATTTTTGGTAACATCGTATCGAAATTATTTTACCAATATCGCCCAGCTCTAACTGAACTGAACTGTCATTATTCAGATGCATAGGAATAGAATTTAATTTAGAATAGGCCAATCCCATTCTCTGTTCCTAAGGCACCTGCAGCTAATAAGGCCCGCTAATTTTCAAACCTCAATGTTTTTCTAAATACTGCATAATTTTGAACGAAACTTGGAATGAGGATACTTTGGGTCTATCTAAACAACATATCTATGAAACAAGTTTCTAAGTTAAAGGAGTTGTAAAATATTAAAAAAATAAAAAAAATCTCAAGCGGGCCTTATTAGATGCACGTGTTGTGAATAAGGCCCGGTTTGAATTAGCACCAAAAGTGATGGAAAAGGTGTATTTTCACAATAACAACACCACAAAACAAATTCTAATCGGCAACACAGGCACATAACTAATAATTAAATACACAGAGACAACTATTCCCTCCCCCGCCCCATGCTCCATTTTTTAAAAAGCGACATGGTGTTTTTAGATATGGTAGGGATACTAAAGTATTTTGATTCTAAAATTATGATATTTCCATTGCAATAACAAATTGGATTAATGGTGTAACAAGAATTGTTTAGGTCACTCAAGTCTTTAACCCCCACTTTCTTAACCAGGGGTGCACAACGTTACTCCAGGGGCCCATGGGCCTCATTATCAAAATTAGCCTAGTCTGATCATCATTATTAGTCTTGCTTTAATAAGAAAAAAAATTCGAATTTATTGGTTTTACTGCATCAGCATGCACATATCTTTCACATAAAATGCAAAAAAACGGAAGTCAAAGCGGTTTGTTAACTGCAGAACAGTCTAAAATATGTGAAAATTAATAAAACCACTCAACTTCAGCCCCCCCAAACTTCAACTTTCCGTAACTCAAAAAGTTCTCAACTTTAGGCTGTGAAACTTTACCAGTTAGTCTCAATTCACCATAGCACCAATCAGAGCTTCCAATTTTGTTTAAAAGATTTGTAACAACGGAGATCCAGGGGGTGGGCCTTATTACTGGCCGGGCCTTATTAGCTGCAGGTGCCTTATAAACTTGTTTTTTATGATGCTCAGTCTTATCTTATCTGGCAGCACGGCAGGGTAGGCCTATATCATATGAGGTAAGTGACATATTTATCTTTCATATTCAATATTATTGTCAGTGTTGTACGCGTCATTGAAATAATTTGACGGCGTCAGCGTCAGCGCAAATTGCCTAAAAACTTTACGGCGTAAAGGACTGCGTAAGCTCTTAAAGAAATTGACGGCGTCAGCGTCAGCGCTAATTTCTAGCGCTATTTTTTGCCAGCGTCTCATAAAACGCACATATTTCAACCAAGTTCAGGCTAACAATAGCTATAAATAAAGAGCAGGTATTATGTTTTGAGACTGTATTGTAATTAGCTGCTCAGCCTATTAGTTATTTCCTTGCAGAAAAACAAGCATTTTAAAACGTTTGTCTGACAATCTGCTGCGTTTGGAACGCATATTCAGGGGCGCCGGAGCGATTTTTGACTGGATGGGCAGGAGTATGAAAAAAGGGCACTTTTGTTGCTGAAAGGCCAATCTTTTTTGTAAGTTTTAAGATAAGATATAGCGATAATGCTCATCTATCAGCTCATTGTCGAGTAATGATACAAGTGTCCGCTATACAAAGAACAATGGCACGGAAGGGCATAATGCTATTTTATAATGATGTAATATAACTTACTGTGATGGATAATTTTGTGTCGTGAATATTATTTTGAGGCAAAAATAGAACATTATAATTAGGCTAATAGCGAATAGCATAAATTGTTATAATGCAAAGTGTGCAGTAGCTTACATGACCTTAAAAGGGCACCATTGCCCCCTCTTCCCTCCCCATCCACAGAAATTTGAGAGCAGGGGGGCATTCGCTCCCCCCCGCTTCCGGCGCCCCTGCGCATATTGTCCTTTCCAAGTGAAAACATGCGTTCCACAGCAGCGCTGGTTGGTATTGGTGTGTTGTATTTCAAAAACAAGTTGAAAACGTTTAGTTGGAAAGGTATCACTGTTCCAAGCGTGCTGTGATAGTTTAGCATGTATAAATCTTTTAACGAGGTCCACTGCACCAACATCGCTCTTTTCAGGGGCATAGAGCTCTTGAAATAAAGTAGGCTATATTCAACGTCCGCGATGCCATTCATGGATTTTTCGCTTTCTGTCTCTGATCCCTCGTTCTCAATACATGGGTGATCACCATTTGGCGAAGTTCTTCCGCATGTATTCCAGGGAGCCATTCCAACCAACGCAAAAGCCGGTAATTCGGATGAGTCGCGCTGGCCAGAATACATTGTGAAACTCTTATTGTGAAACGAGATTTTCCATGAAAACAAAAAATGACGCTTAGCGCTTGACGCTTAAAATCGGCAAAATAGTTGACGGCGCTATCACTTCCGTCAACTGAAAAATAATTTGACGGCGCTAGCCTCAGCGTCAACAAAAAGTTGACGCCGTCAAATGACGCAGTCAAATTGACGGCGTCAACGTACAACACTGATTATTGTGCATATAGCCTATTAAAATTAAGTAATAGTTTTATTGCAGCCTGATACTATTACATCGCACAGATGTCTAATTCTGCAGTAAAATTTTGTATGGTGTGCAATACGCCTAAGCCAGGGGTCACCAAACTACGGCTCGCGGGCCAGAACCGGCCCGCGAACTGATTTCATCCGGCCCGCCACGTGCTGCGGAAATTACAGCTGCACTACAATTCTGTACATGTGTTTCCCTTGGCATTAGCAACCGTCTTTGGCTTTGCTTTTTGTGTAATAGAGACTTCTTTGTTAAAATTGTTCGTTCTTATAGGCTGGTTTGTTGTTGTAGCCTATGTTGAATTTGTACATTTTTCCACCAGGCAGCCTACATGTTGGTGTTCTGTTTTTATTATTAGGCCACCACAAATGGGCAGGGTATGGGATGGAATGGAAGACGGTTTTTTCCATTTTCCATCCTGAGATTTTCTTCCATTCCATCTTAAAAATCTTGTATTCCATCCGGGGATATAGTGAGCTTTCGGGATACGAAGTCACGTGACCTCGCGAGAGCACTTCTGCGCACAGTAGTGTCACTGTTTGGCAAGTAAAAGTTTAAGCAGAGCTGTTGGTGGTTGGACTGCACGTTGAAGACTAGTTAGTAATGAAGTTTAGTTGTGCAATAGGGACAGAAAGGCTAATGAACGTCTTTTGCATGCTGGTTTTCTGTAGACTATCTGCAAATACACATCTAAGTACTTTACAAGTGGATTTAGACTAGGTTTATAAAACATTACGGTATTTTGTATTGTCCCCTGAAGTAAATTTGTGTGATCAGTGTTGTTTTCTGTGCAAAGTGGAATAGAAAGAAACAAAACAGGCAGTTCTGACTTTTTTGTATTAAAAACATGACTGAGGTGTAAGGGTACTTTTTATACAAATGATTAGTTTGTGGGCCTACGGTACATTGGATATGTAACCTTGTCATTGTAGTGAGAGCTTTCAAGAGTTAATTTGTCAGAACAAGAGCTAGTAGTAAGTAAGGGTATGGGTTGATTTCAATAAATCACACCATCCATACACTGACTAGTATCATTGACTAATCCAATGTAGCTTTGTGCATATTAAGTTGTGCTAGGCCATAGGCAGGTGAAGCAGTTGCCCAGGGCTCTATCATCAACAAAGTCACTACTTTTGGCAAAAATGTATGTAATTAAGCAATGTTTGGGAAACTACAAAACTAGCACAATCTGATAAAGTAGGCTATGTTAATTTGTTGTTTGTAGGCTACAACTCCACAACAGGATAGCAATATTTGTACCCACAGACATGAAATCATTTGTAAACCTTTGTGCATCTGCCCAAAA
The DNA here is from genome assembly GCF_918807975.1 of Aplidium turbinatum. Taxonomy (NCBI): domain Eukaryota; kingdom Metazoa; phylum Chordata; class Ascidiacea; order Aplousobranchia; family Polyclinidae; genus Aplidium; species Aplidium turbinatum. The sequence goes on along the minus strand of NC_137484.1, from coordinate 17,207,784 downwards.
TAGAAATTGCAAAAACCTGTAAACATACTGAATAGGCCTACACTTTTTGCTACTTCATGTCCACCTGAAGAATTGTTTACTTGATTAAAAATGTTAAAAACTTTCAATCACTCCTTTATGAAACAGAAACATTTCTTCAGTTTAGGAATAAGAAATATGTATATATTATGGAAAGACCTTGTTTTAGAGAAAATTGACATGCAGCTCTGCTCATCAGTTTTGAATATATACTTTGTTAGCTTAATACTAGCTAATACAATATGATACTTTGTTAATATCATACTGACTTGACCATAGTTATTTTTTTATTCTAAAGGACGAAGGTCTTAGTAGTCTATTGCATAACAGACAGAGTGAACGTAAAGTGCAGAGTTGGCCAGTTTCACAGTAGCCGTAGTTATAATATACGCTAGGCCTATATATTCTTAAACTCAGTCGATGGCTGTTTTGGTATTTGGGCACTTTCATTAAAATTGCACACATTTTTACCCCCTAAAGTGGCTCTGTACGGATATAGCTGTAGGCCTATGCTATAATATGAAGTACCGTACATCAGTAGGCTATAGGCTAACTAAAGGGCTAGCTTGTTAGTAGTCCAGAAAGTTATTTATACACAAAAGTATACATATGTTAAATTTTAGTAGCAATCCAAGGTTTTAATCTGATCTTTCATTTAGAGCTGGGCGATATTGGTAAAATAATTTCGATACGATGTTACCAAAAATAAAACGATATTATCTAAGTTTCGATATTTTACGGCGAATCGCAAAGCACGGCTTTCTATAACTGCATGAAAAACATACTGAGCACTGGTACTGAAATGAACTACGGTACATTGCAAACAATGCTGTAATTTAACTGTCGCAAACTAAAGATTTTTGGACAAAAATGTCAGCATGTTGACATTGCAGGGTTTTAGGCACAATCTCTTCTTGGAAACAATTGAGCCACTAATGAAAACGGGTCTGCTACTATTCGGTGAGTCCGATTCGGTGAGAGCCTTTTTCGGTGAGAGCCCTATTCGGTGATTTTTTGAATTTTTTTTTTGAAAATTATCGGGTACCGTAGCCTAGTTAAAACCCCTAACCCCAAAACCCCTAACCCCAAACCCAAACCCCAAAAACCCAAACCCCCAAAAAACCCCAAAACTACCAAAAAAAAACCAAAACCCCCAAAAACCCCAAAACCCCCAAAAACCCAACCCCCAAAAACCCCAACTCCCAAAAAAACCCAAAACTCCCAAAAAAAAACCAAAAACCCCCAAACCCCAAAAACCCCCAAAAAAACCCAAAACCCCCAAACCCCAACCCCCAAAAAAACCCCCAAACTCCCAAACCCTTAACCCTAACCTCTAACCCTTAACCCCTATCCCTTAACCCCTATCCCCTAACCCTATAACGGCAATGATAATTAGGCTACGGCGCGCAATAATTTAAAAAAAAAAACTCACCGAATAGGGCTCTCACCGAAAAAGGCTCTCACCGAATAGGGAACTCACCGAATCGGACTCACCGAATCGGGCCATTCCGAATGAAAACACCCTTTCACTACTAACACTGGTGGCTTGAATGCACAGAAGTTTTCTTGCAACTTTTGCAAGTGTAGGAAGTCAGTGCATTAGCTCGCCACCATGTACAGATGCAGCTATCCTTGTTGATAGTTTTTGATGCAAAATAGAGATGCAGCTGTGAGTAGCAAAACAAAATAAAGTATCTACCTAGCTGTAGCTACCGTAGGCTACAGCCGCTACACTATGCTACGGCCGCTACGCTATGCTACGTAAATTCAGTCAGCTTGCAAGTTTCCGATCGTATTTACCGGACTTCATCCTTTGCAACAATGCAACACGTGGGAATCAATAAGCAGGATTGCGTAATCACAAAGACTGCTTGTAATGCGTAAACAATGCACACACGTTTGAGGGTTGTCTGCGCATGCGATGTCAGACTGTTCGCAATGCGTAAACAATGCACACACGCTTGAGGGTTGTCTGCGCATGCGATGTCAGACTGCTTGCAATGCGTAAACAATGCACACACACACACTTGGCACACTCTGCGCATGTGATGTCTGTGTCACTGCGCATGCGAAAATGTTGCTATAATTTCAGTACATTTATAAACGATAAAATCGGAGCTTTGTGAATAAATATCGCTGCCGAAAAAATATCGTATCGTATCGAAATATCGGCCAGCTCTAATATCGGCCAGCTCTACTTTCATTAAGGTTTTATTGTGATAAATTCAATGCTTTAATAATCTATATTTGTGAAATGGGGTTTGTGTGTTGTGTAACAAGCTGTAAAAGTGGGTACAAGTCTTGCAAGACTGTAGTAAAAGTACCAATGTTCTGATTTCCGAAAGATGAAGAAATGAAAAAAAGATGCTGCTTGTTTCATAAATTTAATTGCTATGTGTGGAAAATCATGTCTGTTACAACACCTACAAAAGGTAAGAATAAGATCAAAAGAATGGCTTTAGTTTGGTTGTAAATTTATTTAATTAGGTTGAAATTGTGTAGAGTGACAACCAGGGTTGTCGGTATTTTACCCAACCCAAAAAAACCCGGGTGTTTTTTTTTTGAAAAACCCACTTAAAAAAAAACATAAAAAAACCCAGAGCATCATATTTGTCCAGATTTTATTAGAAAATTAAAAAAATGAACAAAAACATTAGAAGGCACTTAAAACAAACTTTAAATTATGACTTAAGGATGTGATTGTGAAGTAAATTTCCAAGAATAAACTGAAAGCGCAGTGGATATTGTATGATATAATACAGTTCACAAAAATCAAATAATGCCACTTTGTGTATACTACACTAAAACTCATTTATGCAAGAAGGCCTTATAGTTAAACTGGTGAAAGTACTATTCTACTGTAGTCTGTATACATGATGTGAAATGCAATTTACGAGGCTATTTTTAATAAGTAGGCTATTTACCAATTATAGATTCTGGATTCTAACGCATGGCTGTTTCAGAGCATTTGCCTAAATAGCCACGCATTCGCTCAATTGCTCATCAATTAGTATCTTATATATACAGTAGAACTCGGTTAATCCGGATTCGATTTGACCGGCGATTCCATCCGGATTAGGCGAAGATCCGGATTAACCGATGACGGTTCTGTCAAGCCTGACGTTACCTAGATAGAAGGGTATCGGTAAAAATCACCGAAATTGAACGCATTAGTGTGGTCAGTGGTCACTGGTCATCTGCCAATTCCGAGACGCGCGATCACCATATTAGCGATAGAATTCTTTTGAAATGCAGTATGCATGTAAAACGAATGTATTTGTAGACTCTGCGTCTAACGCAAAAACACACTGGCAAAAATATCTTCAGACATGCGTGTCGGAATAATCTGTAGTCACTCAAAACTTTTGAAAACAGTTACGGAAGACGAGTTTCTTTGGAAAACTCACAAAAATTAAACAAAGTCTTCTATTGGAAAAACATCACCGACATACCGCCGAAAATTCCACCGACATCTTTTCAAGTTACAGTACGAGTTTGGGCATTTGCGCACGAATTTTGCGTTAGGAGGGATTACTGTTCATGAAAAGAAGAAATCCGCAATAGTTTATTGCGTCACATTAACGGAACAATAGATAAGAAATTTCTCGCAATAAGCCACGTTACGTTTTAGCATAAAATGGCAAAACTGTCGGGAAAATGTACTTCCAGTTTCATCCGGATTAACCGAATCCGGATTAACCGAGTTCTACTGTAAATGATAAAAAAATATTTAAACATGATGGCATAAATGCTCCTTGCCTCCAAATCTAAAGCAAATGATGCAATAATGTGATTTCTACTAAGGTAGCATCAACTTGGTATAGAAATCAGTGGATGATACACCATCCAACTTGATCTTGAAATTAATGGATGATGCAACATTCAAGCAACAACAGCCCTAGTACATTATTTTATTGAGTTATGCAAGCATGCACTGTGAGTGAAAGGCACTTCATTGGTAAAAAGTAGTTTTGAGGTGAAATAAGCATGAATCTACCTTTTTTGCATCTTTTTTAAAAAAACCCGTTTTTTTTTTTAAACCCGGGCGGGTTGGGCTTTTTTTAAAAAAAAACGGGTTTTTCTCAACCCTGGTGACAACAGTACTTATTATGGCCCAGCAAATAAGTTTTTTTCTCATTTATTCACCGTCTTCTGACTTTGATTCGAGGCAAAAAAGGTTTGTTCTGGCGAGGATAGTAGGTCTAATTGTATGTTGTGTACCAATGGGTTGGGTGTACAGTAGTACACTACTCAGAAATTACTGATGTGCACTGCATTTTTTCAGCTTTTCGATAAAGAGATGAGATGTGTTCTCCAATTGAAGCTGATGGAATCAAACAACAACCGAGTTTGACCTTCTTGGGAAAAGCTAGAGATCTATTTATACTTTGGAAAAAAGAAACCTTTCTGGGCTCACTTCACAGACGTTTACTGCATGCATTTAGACCATGGGTGCGGTTCCAGAGTTGGTGCAACATCGATAACCAACCATCATTTCACCTATGTTCTCACTGGAAAATTTTTGTCCAATTCAATAGAAGGACGGTTTGGATGGTATCAGCAAGCCAATGGTGGTAATTTTTTCATGTTTCTAAAACAAGTTCTGGAAGCTGAAAAAACATTCGCACTCTTAGTTTGTTGCAGCAACATGATCTTCTTGCAGTAGGTAACCTCACAACCCTTGATGCTTTTCCACTCGGCTTCGACGTTTCGATGTCAACTGTTCCGTTTACAGATGTTTGATGGTTTACTTTTTTTTTTCTGCGGTTAATGTAAATGACCTCTCCGATGCTGATGCTAATGTGACGTATTTTGTGAGCGGATACATTGGCCACAGTATCTCTCGAGTGCTTGTAAAATGTTATTGGTAAAAAATGTTGATTGGCCGAGTCTCCTTTAGTCGGTACCACATTATCGTGCACATCTTTTTGAAATAGCTGACCGTGGTGGTTTATCCGCTCCCACAGAATACTGCTTTGCAGTGACAGTGCTGGCTGTTCAATATTACACTGCTATAATGTGTGATGACTTGGCTAAGTCTAAACTGTTTAGTTTGTTGAATTAGCGATTTATTTTTACTTCTTCAATCTTGAATGTCGAAGAGTCTCGTGGTATTGGCAATTTAGTTCAGCAAAAGTGTGGCAATGGACATTCCGACTTTAACTTAATTGTGTGCACTGCATTTAACTGTTTCGCTACTGTAAATACTGGGGCGCAACTGTAAATTCAGCCATGAGAGAAAAAATATTTGCAAGCGTTTTTAGAGAAAAATTAAGCATATATACAAACAGGTAAGCGTCCATGGCTGTCCATGTCCTGCCTCCGAAGAGATAAGACCTGATACAGTCCTGACACCCATGGAGGCAAACCAGAAAATTAAAAAAGGTAGGCTACATAGAATAAGCGGTGCGCGCGCACGATTGTGCAAGACGAGGATGTCCGAGAGTCGTACTATTAGTTCGAGTATTTTGATGAGGGAGGACGAGACGACATCAGTTGATTTGGAAGTTCGGTGATGTATGACGAGCATGACAGCAGTTGAGTTGTGAGTCCGTTGATATGGGACGAATATGACAGGAAAGAGGCCAGCTTGTATAGTTGCAAGCTGTGTGACAATGCAGCGATTGCATGTCTGAGTGGCGCGAGTAGCGGCACTGATCTGTTTGACGTTGAGGTGCTTCTGACTTGGAGAAGGCTTGAGACGTCGCGGTGTGCTTCTGAGTTCTGACGCAAAGAAGGCTTGAAACGATGGACAATGCAGCAATTGCATGTCTGAGGTTGTGTTGCAGGAAGTAGCGGCTGACATGGGGTTTACCATGTTGGAGTTGTGTCGGTGGCTGTGGATAGCCATATTGAAATCATCTCCGTGGAGGCATCTCGCGGTTGAGGCATCTGATGAGGGACTGTGCAAGTCGTGGAGAACATGGGGTGCTGTGGTGCCATGTTGTAGTGTTCTCATCATTGAGTCTGTCGTGACATCATCGTGGTGCTGTACTGAAGTCCCTTGAAGGCTCGCATCCAGTCTCGCAACAACCGTGTAGATGGGCTCGTCTGAAACAAAATGATACAGAGTAGCGTCCGCTAGAAAGTAACACATAAGCAGTATAAGGACACATCACAAAAAAATAGCGATACATGCGTGCGTACAAGTTGTTAAATTTACAAGGCATGCGATGGTCATGGCGGTAAATGCCGGCTGATGATAAGTAGGAAACTAGACATGAAACTATGAGAGTCGTAATACATACTGAGTAGGCTCAGCACTCATTAAAAAAAAGCGACAAACACGAGCATAAAAAGTTGTTGCGACGTCACGTGACTGTAGTTAAACGGGTGAAGTAGCACATACGCTACTGTGGTTAAACGGATGACTACGGAATTGAAGAATTGATGCAGTTTTCACGTCTTGCCCAGGACGGTAAATTGCTGTGATAAAATAAGCGGAAAGCGCTGGCTGAAGCGGTGTACGATCGAGGCTGTGATGTAGGCTACATACCGAGATAAAATCGGTAGGCTGACAAGTGAGTTTGCAGCATATGAAACAATACAGATAGTTAGGGTGGGTGGCGAATGACATACAAGATGGCGGTTGCTTATATAAACACAGAAATATTTGAGCTGGGAGTTGACCAGAACGCAGTGAGACATCATGACGTAGTTTAGTTGACATTACAGTAGTTAGGCTACGTCATGAAGGCGATTAACTTGATGGTACAGGCGCACAAGTGGATCCGTCACCCTCACATTGATTCAACGTCAGCAAACGTTGAACCAATGTAAACATGACGAACACCGTTGCATGGGGAGTAATGCCGCGAGAAACTGTGGGAATAGATGCATAGTGTGGAGATTAATGAGGAATAAGGGCGGCAATAAGCTACTTGCAATTAGTTAAAAAAATAATTCATGCAGTGGTTTCTAAAGCAACCACAAGGATAAGGTACGGTGGAATAAAGGTTATTCATAAGTGGTTGAAAACGATAAATGTAGGCTGCAGTAAGCTACTAGATGAGATGATTACAGATATTTAAAAAAAAGTTTGCATGCAGTGGTTTCTGTAGAAACCACAAGGATAAGGCCTACCGTGAAAATAGAATTTGTAGCCTAAGTGGTTGAAAATAGTGAATGTAGGCTACAGTGCTAGATAATTACAAGTACCGTAGTTAATTGTAATTACTTAAAGCAAGATAAAAAGAGCACATGGTAACATTAACAGCCGCCGTTGAAATGGAGTGAGATCTTGGTCCAAAGTCGTGAGTTCTGTTGATATCGAGACAGCGGCCGTTGAAATGGAGTGAGGTCTTGTTCCAAAGTCGTGAGTTCCGTTGATATCGAGGCACCATTGTAACGTTTCTGGCTGAAGGGATTGGTTTCTGACTAAGGGTGGCTGACAACGACACTAGATTGTTGAAATCAAGAAATACATCTTGTATTACGCCACATGTTGAAGCGATCAAGGCGGATTCAGAAATGTCACGTCATTCCATCAGAAGTGTGTTGATTGAAAAGAAATATTTTTACGCTAGTCTCCTTATTTATACACGAAACAGTCTTGCTCCGCAAGGTGTTGCCAGGCGCAATGCTAATGAATTAATAATTGTAAGTAGGCCAAACAGTTGAATTATGAGAACGCTAGACTGCACTGCATAATATTGGCTGATGACGAATATAAGACAGCAGTCGGTACACATTCACACGGTATAAACCACTCGAAACAAACAAGTTTTATTTTGAATTTCCACGAAGAAATACAAGCATCTGAAAGTGTTCATCTGACATTTTGCTGTTTTGGTTCCAATATGTCTTTGCCTATTGAAAACATTCTTTCAACTGCAGCGCTGGAAGGTATTGGCGTGTTGTAGCGAAAAAAATATATTAAAAAGTATGCGTTAACGCTATGCGCTAAAAAACCGCGAAAACTTTACGGCGTAGGCTACTCAAGCGCAAACTATCCAAAAAAATGTGGCCGCAAGCGTTAGCGTAAACAAAAAGTCTACGCCGCAAGTCTGCCGCGTAGAATTTGCGGCGTATACGTAGCTTACATCTCTGCAAACAGGTTTGTGTTGTAAAAGTGAATTTGCTTCGGATCCGGGTGATTTAGTTGTAAGCAGTGGTTGTTTGCTAGAGTTTGAACTTTGAGGAAGCTTTTTTTGGTAATATTCAAAGACGAAACTTTTTTTCAAATCTAAGGAAAGAGCGTCTTTTAACTATAGCTAATATGCTGAATATGTCCACACAATTTCTGACAACTCTAGAAGTATTTGGTGTGCTTGATGACATGAGTGAAACAGAGGATTCCGAATTGGTGGCTACACTGGCTTTACCGCCATAAAATCAGGGTGACATTCAGAGGCGCGGGAAGTAGGGGTGCTCAAGTGGCTGCAGCCCCCCCCCCCCCCCAGAGCTAATTCAGCTCCCTCTGGAATTTTCGATAATTGCTTCAGCTTCCCCTAGAAAATTCTGACAATTTAAGATAGGCTACATAACATAGTTTCAGAAGATTATTCGAACAATAATTGCTTTGATGAATCGAGTTCCTGTTACTTGTGGTCGCGCTCATCATTCGCAATAAATAATCTCCGTTCAAAAGGTTGCTGAGATACTATCGCAAATAACCTCTAAAACACTAGAACTTTTCAAAGAAACGCGAAAATTCGTGGAAACACGAAAATTCGCTTTTGCCTCCCGGTTTCAGCTGCATCATCAGAACGTTCTTTTTCTGCTCTAAGACGCCTGAAAGCGTGGTTGAGAAGCTCAATGACACAAAAAAGACTTACTCATCTTGCGTTGATGCATGTCCAGTTGTCCACCAAAACATTTTAATTGGACAGTGTCGATGTCAAAGAACTCATGACTCAGTTCACAGAGAAAACACCTGAGCGAAAAAGCAATCTTGGGAAGCGTGTGAAAACTCATTTCCACAAACTGTCGTTTTCATATCACTTTTTAATTTCCTGAACAGCTGCTCTGTTGTTGCCGTTCTTCATTTGTTAAAATGTAGCCTACAATGTGTGTGTTGTGGCGTAGTTTTTTTACACAAGAGGGGACCTAATGCTCACTACCAGTCTTAATTGCTCTCCCACAAAAGGGGGGTCTGGGGGGCGAAGCTACAGAAGCTTTAGCCCCCCTAGAGAAAAGTAGGCTAGTTCCCGCGCCACTGGTGACATTACAGATGAACAAACTAACGACGAAGATTGTCTAGAAACTTATGTTATGCAAGAGGTCGCTGGAGAAGTTGAGGTATTTCATCCGAGCCGGGATTCAAACCAAGCAGCATAGGAAAGCAGAAACGAAGGCAAGTTTCCAAAATACCATGAAAAAAAGTATAAAATTGTCACAAATAATAGGCTGTCTGAAGTAAAACAACCGTTACAGGAAACCTGCAGGAAACCTATGATGGTGGAAAATTAGCCTACAATAAATTCATGGGAAAAATCGATCTCCTTGATCGATTTCTTACTGACTATCGACCTCGACTACCAAGTAAGAAGTGATGGTGGTGTTTTTGCGCCAATTTTTTTACATGTTCGCAGTTGCAGCTTAGCGCTTGCACAAGGAGATTGGCAAAAATATAAATCATTTGCAATTCAAAAAAGATGTCGTAGGCTACAAACATTGTGAGCCAAAATGTAAGATGGATGAACCACTTCGATCTGGCAAGGAATATGTATAGGCTAGCCTACTTGGTTTGTTGCAATGTGATTATATTGTAACACAGAAGCATTTAAACCCACAGCCTACCATTCGTGTAATAACACATTAAACACCAGTGACGGTGATTACTCTTTTACACATTGCAGCGTATAGTGTAGCCCAGAGGTTCTCAACCTTTTGAAATTCAAGGACCACTTTAAAAAATTGTGTCTCAGTCACGGACCACTACTCCCCTTCCTCCTCCCCTTGTAACGAACAAATGTCACTTATTGCTTGCTAAGTCATAAACAGTAGCCTAGTTGGTTTTAGAAAGATTGCTACATTTAGTGCAAACCTTGAGCTTGCACATTTGAGCATAGCATATCCAAACGAGGTGTAATACTTGAAAGACTCAATCGGAGTTCATCTTCGACTTCAAGTCGAGAACACTATACTTTGTTTTTATTGTAACCAGTGCAGAAAATCCACATTCACAAAGATAAGATGTCGCAGCAAAATGTAAAATTATTTTCAAAGCTTTCTGAGACAGTTGTGGATAGCCTACTAATCATAATCGTGTGAAGCTTGTATCCAAAATTTTATCAAGCTAACTCTCAGATGGATGCAACATATTCAAAGTATAGTGCCACTCAATGGCGCCGACTTACGGGGTTATGGGGTGGCCACGCCACCCCGTTACCGCTGTGGCGGGGTGGCAGCCACCCCGTTTAGGTTACATTACTTACTGCAAATAAATGTAATTTGAACAGACGTTTAAATCGTTTTTTGATCATTGGTTTTCGCTTCAAGTCAACGTAAAGCAAGAGGTGAACCAATACAGTATTGCAAAGAAAATGATTGTTTTTGTCACAAGCATGATACTAGCGTAACATCAAGCAAGCTACGTGAAGATTGCGCAACACGTGGCTACGAGTTTTTTCCTTGTTGTTGCGATCGTTTTATTTGTTACTTGTCATAAGTCATTGTTACATTTGTTAGGTTGACAATGGGATTTATTAATCAATAAAATACGATCTTTCCATTGCTTCCCTCAAAAATCTTTTTTGAAAAATTTTAATCTAAAGCATAGAGTCCATAATTTTTTTATGAATGTCGCAACTGCTTGATCTATTTGCAAGCAATGAAACAATTTCATCATGCTTCCAAACGTGGTCTACATTGTGAAAATATACTTATCGTTGCCTTCCACCACCTGCGAGGCGGAGCTATCGTTTAGTGCACTCAGGCGCATAAAAACCTTTTTGCGATCTACCATGACGCAACAGCGATTGAACCACGTGTCCTAATTTTAAATGTTTATCAAGCTGAAGCTTCACGGTTACAACTTGACCAGTTGATTGACAGTTGGATAGACAGAGCTGCTGTTCGCAAAAATACTTTTGCCAAATGTTAAGTGTCAGAGCAGCAACGTAACAATAAAATTCACAACATACCTCCTGTGCTTTGTTTTAAAGTTGCTTTGTAAATTATCGAGCTACAAATCAGGTGTCAAAAGACAATTGCATCTACGAAACACGCTTAGTAAAAATCAAACAAAAACATGCAGTTTGAAAGTTTTTAGGTTGCCATATTGTGCTATCTGCCACCCCGTGCAAAAACAAAAGTCGGCGCCTATGGTGCCACTGGTCAGTTCACGGACTGGAAACCCATGAAAAACTCTGAACGTTCAAATCACCAAAGTAGAACCGGGGATGTAGAACTTAAATTGATCCTGCAGTGACTGAGTATGGTCAGAAATAAAATCCATCAACAGTTGTTTATTGATTTCAGCATTTTCTGGTTTCTCAGTGAATTCGTACAATTGATCAAATATGTCAAAGTTGCCCTGCAATAATCTTGTCTTTCAAGGATCAAGTTTTTTTCGTAAAATCAGACACTTTATCACTGAGGGCAATTAAATTTGTCTGCTTTCCTTGCAGCGATGAATTAAGTTAATTCAGTTGTTCAAAAATGTCAGCCAAATAAGCCAGAACAGCAACCCAAAAGCTATCGTTGAAATGAGCAACAAGCTTGGATTTTTTATCCAAGAAACTCTCTCGCACCATCACGTAACTCAAACAGTCGGTTAAACACTTTTCTCCTTGATAACCAACGAATTTGAGTATGCATCAGTAGCTATTCATTATCAAGATCCTTATTCGAACATAATGAAGCAAAGAGACGACAATTTAGTGGATGAGCCTTGATAAAATTAACAACTTTTATGCAAACGGTTAAAAAACGATTTCAGAATTTGCTCGCGGACCACCAGGCAAATGCCCGCGGACCATTAGTGGTCCGCGGTCCACAGGTTGAGAACCGCTGGTGTAGACTACAAACGTAGCCTACAAATTTTCCTTAACCTCGACTTCCCAATGTTCCCAAGTGGGAACACACTTATTTAACAAAAACTAAGTTAACAAGATATTAAAAAAAATATATTCCAAAATGTTGATTGTCAGTCGCTTATGCAAGATTATGTATAAATTTAAACAAATGTATAAATTTATACGCGCGTCTGAGCTTGGGTAGTAGAAAAGGGTTAACATTTTTTTGCTTCTACCGTTTTCAAAAACTTTTCTGTGTTGGCATAGGCCTATCTATAGGCTATTGCTTTCACCGTGATTGTTTATTATGTCTCTAGCTTTATTGCGAACGTTGTTGATACAAAGCACTTCATTAACAGAATGAAATGCGTGTCACAATCATGGCGGTAACGGATTAACTCACGTGGTCATAGAATAGAAAAAGGCGAAGGGACTGATCTCTGGACAGGTATTGTGTTGCGTAATGATATGACGTCATCAACATCCCCCTTTCAATGAAAGGCGTTATGCATAGGATCGCAGGTTTACTATAGTATGAAGGAGAGATCATTTGGGGGTTAGGTTACATAATGTAAAACGTATGGCGACACATATGATTACGATATGGCTACACAATGCAAAACGTATGGCAACACATATGATTACGATATGGCTACACAATGCAAACCGTATGGCAACACATATGATTACGATATGGTTACACGATGCAAAACGTATGGTAACACATGTGAATACGATATGGTAATTATATTTACAGCGAAAGGGTAAATGCTCAAGAGGTGAAGATGCAAACATAATGCTAGAAGTTTTCAGTGATATCTGGGCTAATGCAGTTAAAATATATCACATATAACTCCATACACACATGCAGAATGTCATCAGGCTGTAGGTTGTTAAGGAAATTACGTAGTATGGTAATCACTCAACCACACAGGGGCTCTACGCATCCGTCTTGGTCGTTCTGAAGAGCTACTTCTGGGGTAGCTTTCAGAGGGTGCGTCATGGTTGTCAAGTGGGGTTATACTGTTTGGTATATCTAAGAGCAGGTCGCTTTTGTCGATACGAAGGTGGACCCTGTTCCTTTTATACCTTGTGCCAGAAGCGGACTCGATTATGTAGGTGCGCGAAGAAGGTATTGCGGTCACTCTCCCTCGTTCCCAGCTTGTACTGGGTGGGCTTTGAAAATAAATTCGTTGTCCAATTGGAAATGGACTCATATCACGAGCGTTTTTATCATAATTCCTTTTTGTGGCATTTCTGCGATTAAGCCTTTTTTCGGTGTGCATGGTGTTGCTAGGTTTGGTGATTATAGGTATCACTGATCTAAGTTTTCTGCCAAAGAGGATCTCTGCCGGGCTGATGTTTACGTCTTGGCGCGGCGTGTTCCTGATTTCAAGCAGGGCTTGGTATTGGTCGGTTTGGTTGAGAAATGTACGCTTAAGCATGGTTTTTACACATTTAACCGCTGACTCTGCTTTCCCGTTTTCTCGTTGATGGCCTGGGCTGGAAGTTATATGGATGACCTGCCATTTTTTGCAAAATGCGTTAAAGCCATCAGACATAAACTGTGGACCGCAGTCTGATACCACACATTTGGGGATGCCGTATCGTGCAAAATGCTTTTTTAAGCAGCTTATAACTTGTCTGGTGGTGGTTGACGTCATCACGTCGATTTCAATGAAATTAGAGTAGTAGTCGACCGTTATTAAATAACTCTTTCCTTGAAACTCACACAGATCAATACCAATTTTCTCCCATGGCGCCGTTCCTTCGTTGTGTTGTTTGAGTGTCTCTTTCTGGTTGCTTGGTTTTGTTTGTTGACAGATTATACAATTTTCTGTCATTTGTTTTAGTTCTTTTGGCAATCCTATCCAAAACACGGTCTCGCGTGCTCGCCGCATCATGCTGTCATAACCTAAATGCGCAAGGTGTAAATTGTCTTTGATCTCGCGGCGCAAATTTTTTGGGATAAATATGCGCTCTCCCTTTAGTATTAAATTCTTTTCTTGCGTCAGGCATTCTCGAAGCGAAAAATAAGGTTTGATGTTTTCAGGAAGATCATTTTTGGTAGCTGGCCAACCTTCTGTTATGATCCTCAACAGTGTTTTTGCTTCGTCATCGCTTTGCATGGCCTGTTTTACTGCAATTAGACGTTCGTCTGGTATGTCCTCTAAGACGTTTAGGTTCATTATGTGATTCGGTTGATTCTCTGAGTCGTTAAGTTCAGGGAAAGCTCTACTTAGAGTGTCGGCAATGACAAGGCTGGCTCCAGGCATGTATTTGAAATCAACATCGTATCTATTCATGCGCATCAGCAGGCTCTGTATCCGTTTGGGGGCCTGGCTTAGTGGTTTTTTAAGTATGGTTTCGATAGGTTTATGGTCGTTGTGTATTGTGATTTGTCGGCCATAGGTGTATTGGTCAAATCGCTCCAGACCAAATACGACTGCTAATGTCTCTTTCTCTATTTGTGCCCAATTTCGCTCAGATTTTGTGAGGGCGCGAGATGCATATTCGACAGGTTGATCGTCCTGCAAGAGAACAGCGCCAAGTCCATCCTTGCTGCTGTCCACCTGTAGAATCACTGGCTTTTGCGCGTCAAAATAGGCCAGTATTGGGGGTTGCTCGATTTTCTTTTTAACCTTTTGTATTGCCTGCTCACACTCCTCACTCCATTCCCACTCTACGTTTTTTCGGGTCAGTCTTCGTACGGGCTCGAGGTCGTTTGCCAGATTTGGCATGAACCTCGATAGATACTGAATCATGCCGCAGAATCGTTTTACGCCAGATATATCTGTGGGTGAGGGCATGTTTCTTATTGCTTCTATCTTTGATGGATCGGCTTGGATCCCGTTTTTCGTTACCTTGTGGCCCATAAACGTGATTTCCGTTTTCTTAATGATCGCCTTTTGATCATTGAGCAAAATTGGTATATTTTTGCAGCGCTGTCGCAAAGCTCTCAGGTTATCGTCATGGTTATTGATGGCCTGGTTTTCATTTGACCCACAACCAACAACAATGATGTCATCTGCGACAGCGAAGACACCGTTTAGGTTTTGCAACGCCTCTATTAGTCTTTTTTGAAAAATTTCGCTGCTTACTTTGAGACCGAATGGAAGTCTATTCCACCGATAGCGACCATGCGGCGTGATCATTGTTGTTAGTTTGCTCGCTTCTTCATCTAGTTCGATATGCCAATAGGCGTGTTTTACATCGACCTTTGAGAATATTTTGGCATTTGTTAAGGAAGGTAAGATGTCGTCAAGCGTTGGCAATTTGTAGTGTTCTCTTTTTAATGCTGTGTTTAGTGGCTGGGGATCGATGCAGATACGTAAATCTCCATTCGGTTTTTTTACTATTGCCATTTGACTAACCCAGTCTGTTGGTTCATCAACGGGGGATAGCACGCCTTGCTCTACCAGCGATTCGAGTTCGAGTTTGACTTTCTCTTTGAGCGCGACTGGCACATTGCGACAGGGTAGGGTTCTAGGTTTTACCCTTGGGTCTACTGTTAAAGACGCACAACCGATGTAACCCAGTTTTGTGTTACTTACATTGGCGATAAAAGCATCATCATTAATCGAAATCAAATTCAAGTTTTTAACTGTGGATAATCCTAGAAGACAGTTCAAGTTATTATCTACAACAGTGAATTTAACACAGTAGGTTTCCTTAGTTCTCGGATTGATAACATCGAGTAGGGCCGTACCTGCTGGTTTGACTGTCGTTCTATTCCACATCGTCAATGTTTGTGTAGTCGGAGTTATCTGACTTCTTTTTACAAAGCGCTTGCATATGGTGTTGACGTCAGCTCCGGTGTCTAGTTGGAAACGGACTTCCTGTTCATTTATATTGAGTAGTGCGGTTAGTCCTCGTTTCTCACTTCCTTGTATAGCACACAAATATGCGTCTTCTTCTTCAGAGTGCACGCTTGGTTCCATGTTGTGGACCTGGTGTAGGCGGCTTCGGCATTTTGCTGAAAAATGATTTCTTTTCCCGCAAGTGGAACACGTTTTTCCATACGCTGGGCACATGCTTCTGTTGCGGGGATGGCTTTGGCCACAAAACTCACATTCAGCGCTTTTCTCATAGCGTGAAAAGCGTCTCGGTGTTGCCTTGTTGGAATGGTGTTGTACAACTTTGTGTATGGACTCAGCAGGCTTTGTTTGCAATTCTTGCAATTGTTTGTGCGATGCTTCACGGGCTCGGCAGATTTGTATTGTTTTGTCAAGCGTGAGTGTCGCTTCGCTTGAAAGCTTCTCTTGCAGCGCCGTCGGGACAGACAGTATGATTTTGTCTCGCAAAGCCCTGTTTCTGTCTGGAAACTTGCAGTGTTCGGCTTTTGCTTTCAATTCCGTCAAGAATGCGTCGAAGGGTTCTTTATATTCTACTTTGTAAAACCTCAATGTGGAGATAACATCGTTCTGTTTTGGGCTGCAATATTTTTCAAGTTTTTCCAGCAATATTTTCGGATCGTCTTTGCTCTCTTCTGCGGTATATTCAAAATGTCTCATTTCCTGGATCATGCTCCAGCCTGCGCATTCTTTAACGATTGCTGTCTGCACCTTGTTGTCATCGTTATATGCTTTGGTCGTCAGCAAATAGATATCCACCATTTCACGCCATTGGTGATAGGACTCGGCAAGGTTGCTGTCCAGTGGATCAAGTGGTGGGGGCAGTCTATGTTGGCGATCTGACATCTTGTCTGTCTATGACGCTGGTTCAATTTAACTTTAGTGCCACTTCTATCTGTATGTCTTCGATTTGCTGACGCTACGGCTGAGTTCAAGAATCTTACGCTGCCACCATGTTTATTATGTCTCTAGCTTTATTGCGAACGTTGTTGATACAAAGCACTTCATTAACAGAATGAAATGCGTGTCACAATCATGGCGGTAACGGATTAACTCACGTGGTCATAGAATAGAAAAAGGCGAAGGGACTGATCTCTGGACAGGTATTGTGTTGCGTAATGATATGACGTCATCAACAGTGATGGTCAGAAATACAAACAACTGAATTAAAAGCGGATGCTTGAATTTCTGGACTATGACTTCAACCCAGCCTTTACTCAATCCAGCTCCAAAATAGGCTGAGCTAGGTTAGTAGGCTTATAGGTTATATCTCGAAGTTGAACACCACTGTTGCTTCACGCCAAAATATAATAGCCTGTAAACTATTTCACCACCTGCTAAGCCTAGTCGCATGGCCAAATTTGTGTCAGGGAGACAAACGCAACTGAAAGAAACTAGTGAGACATGAATGATTCAGCTCGTTAGACGTGCACTTGATGGTTAAGCAGCGCATTACAAGGACTGTTCTTCATTCAGCGGCATCTAGTGGATGGAATAATTCACAGGACAACAACACTTCACCATCAAACGGAAATGTTAATCTGTCAAAACTTGGTGACCGGTCTGTGTCAGTGGTTCAAAGCTTTTAAAGTATGCTAAACTGCCGGGAAGCTCTCAAAAAAAACTTTCTTGGTCCGAGGATAAAGGTCAAATCAATCAGCCAAACCCTTCGAAACGGAGTAAAATTCCTTAAAAACTACTTTATTCCAAACGAAACAAAACCATTAGAGTTAGACTACAAACGGTGTTGCGTTAAAACGAAACTAAACACACTCCACTCTCGTTTTTCTGGACTAAAAGATGGAAGAACCTTCAACATAAGAACCTTGAGTCACGTTGAACACAGAAAAATGACAATTGCCGCTACAATAAATTGTGTTTGCAATAGGCTACTTTCATGAGTTGTATCGCATCAAGCATCACATGGCAGTACAATTCTACAGCATGAAGCATCTCAGTGATGCTGCTACAAGCGATATAGTGATTTACATTTGAGAATACGGATTGAATCAAAATAAGGGCATGGCTACTAGCATGACTTTTTTGCATAAAAAAAATTAACTTATTATTGTTGGCCAATCATTAATAAATTACTATTTACCTTGCTTGTTTTCGCTACAGATCAGTGTCACGAACATCATGATTGTCGGTTGGTTGCAGTAAATTAAAATTTACAGTGTCATGAAACGGTTTTATGAAGGTAATTAGGTCATAGGCTAAAGTGACAAACTATAGTTTACCTTCATAATTACCTTCATAATTTGCATAAAAATTGTCATTATTACTGCTCGTTGACTAATTTGTTTCTTATAGCAACCAAATAGCATTTTTAGTCATTTTTTTAAAGTGAACTGGTGTAAATTTTACTGTACTATGCTGTTGATAAAAGTTGTACTGAAGAGGGTTAAATACCCGAAATCGCGCGATATGCAACATAAGAATTTCTAACTGGAAAAATGCAACAAAAGAATTTCAAATTGGACTTTGTCTCACTTTTATGCATGTACTCTAAAAGGTCGTCGTTTATATTATAGTGTTCATATTTTTCTCAAATTTTTGATGCTTTTGTATCTGCTTTACGCGGATCCCCGATTGACTTTACGTTGATACGGGTTTAAAGTAATCGCCCCCTTTTTTTTAAAAAAAAAAAAGAGAGAGAGGATTTTTGAGAAAAACAAATTACGTCATACAGACAATAAAATGTGCTTAATTCCAGCTGTGGGGTTATTTTCACAATTTTTTTTTTAATTTTGGAGGAAACAAGGGTGGTCCATATTATGCGCTGGTCCAGGTTATGGCACTTTCCCCTTTTCCATCTTGCATGACGCTGTGAGGATACGTCGGGTAATAATTTGGTGACATCGTAAACCAGATATAAAATTAAAAATGAGCCCTCTCGCTAAAAGACTTTAGCAGTTGTAGAGAGACAACAAACAAAACCATAACATTATTATTATCATTCAAACTGTATGAGCTTTTCGTCATGACCCCAAAAGATTGCTAGTTATTACACATTGCCGGTGTTCAAAACAAAACATTTCGAAGCCCAACAGAACTTTGTTTATTTTTAATGCAAAATTTATTGGTCTTAATTTGGCTTCGACGAAAGTAGCCTATCTTACTGAAAAATTGTTTTTCGGTAAATTAAATTGGTTTTAAGCATTCATATTTTTTCTGTCTTTACCCATAAAAATTCATGTTCGTACGCCACAAAAAATCACTCAAAATTGTTCAAAATTTCTTGGATCAAAGGAGGCAACACATCATGAAACTCTTCGAGCCTTTCAATCATGACGACATGTTCTGTTACCAGTTGTCGTAACTCGGTGAGGACGAGCAACAAGTGGGCGAATAACCTAAACAAATTCGAATAAGAAAGTTAGTCATCGCTAAGGGACTATTAAGTATTATAGGGGCATTTTTTTATGTAAAGTTATCGACTTGAAAAAATACTCCGAATGTATTAGCACCGTCAACAACACTTGTAGTTTTTGGGCACATAAGTCGAATAAAAAAAAACAAATTGCGGTTTGAAAAAAAAGATAGGCTAACACAAATCTGAAATTTTAGTCAGACAAAATATTCAAACGACTCTCATTCATTCATTTTATTTTTCGTCATTAACGCGTTTCGTCCCGGACTCTCTCTCATCTTACAACTAAAGAAATATTCAAAACTAAAGTATAGGATTATATGATACCTACTTTATCAACAATATTAATCATAAAATTTTGATAGAGCAACAGATGAAAGTAATTACACCAGGAGTTGTAGGCCTACCACGAGAGGTTTGCAAGTGTGCTGTGAAAGCCTGGTAATTTGAATGTTGCAAGCAGGGCTGTGAAATCGGAGTCGGAAGGATTTTGGCGAGCCCGGAATCGGAGTCGTTAAAAAAATCCGACTCCGACTTGATACAAACAATAAGCAATAAAATTTTTGTTTGCAAACTTTTTTTCAAAATATGGTTTCTTTTTCTCCGTATTGAGCTCTACAGCTTGACCAGAAAATAGAAATGTTTGTTCTTATTAGTTTTTATGAAAATCGCCTTTTCAATTTGGATCCAACAGTAAACTTAATAAAAAAAATAAAAAAAGGACAAAAATTTGAAAAAATCTGGCAATCCTCCAATGTCCGGAAACACTGAAGCCGAAGCATAATCGGTCAATTATAAACTGAGGAGTCGGAGTCGTAACTTTTTTACCCGACTCCACATCCCTGGTTGCAACTGTAAGCGCAAAGCTACCAAGTGTCAATTTAGTTTAGATTTAGAACAGGGGTTCTTAAACTTTTTCTTAACGCGGACCCCTAAAAAAAAATTTTGGTTTGAGTGGACCCCTCTGTGGCCTAGTCCGAGAAGCTTTTTTGATCAGCATGAATTGGACATAACGCAATAAAATTAAAATGAATTGGTAACAAAATTTATGTTTCATTAAATTTAAGAAATAGCGAGTGCAGATTGTTTTTCTATATCTTCAATTTAATTTCATTAATGTGAAGGATGTTGTTGTTTGTTTTCAACAAGAACATGAAATTGTGACTTCGTCTTTGATAGGGCAACACGCATGTCATCCTTTGCATCCAACCGGTTTCGACTCTTTGTTTTGATAGTTACCAAGGATGAAAATCCTGACTCACATAAATATGTAGTCGCAAATGGGATTAAAGCAGCCATGGCTCTCTTTCCCAAAAGAGGATATGCTTGCATCAACGAACTCCAAAAATCGCCAATACTGTTCGAGTTGAAGGACATTCTTAATGATTCCATTACCCTTAGTTCAATGAACTCATTTTTTGCAAGGTCCTCATCACTGATAGATTTCAGTTCAACGAGGAAAGGGTAACGAATCCATGCTGTATTTTTAACTCTTTGAAGGTTGGGGGGAGGCTATCAATTCAACTTTTTTGTATCAACACTCAACAGTTGTATCTCTAAAACCACTGAGGCTGCGACTACGAGATTTCTTGACTTTTTCTACCTTTTATTTACCTCTATTGAACTGAAATTTTGAGCGAATAAAGGTTATAAATTGAGAGATATAAGGCATTTCTCAGCACATCCTCTGAAATATTTCATATTCCATTGTTCAAAATTTTGCCACCAGCTGGATGAAAGTAATTAATTCGGCCCTCCTAACTGTTTCACAGCGTGAAGGGAATTGGCTGTAGCCTATGTAAAATTATGTAAAACAATTTAATCACAACATCGCAATGCATGTTCTTCATGACTCTACCAAAAAATAATGTGTAAACTCACGCAACAATTACAGTCATAAGTCACCTCAACATTTCAACGTATATGAGCAGTTCTAAAATTCACATAGTTTTAATTTTCGGATATGCTCAGCGTGAATAATTTTACAAAATGAATCCCAAATTTTGAAACCGTGCCTTAAAAAATAACAGAGATATCACTCCTAAAGCATAAGTAGAATCGACAGCCCCCCCACAAACTGAGCAAGACTCCAAGAGCCCAACCTTCTAAGGGTTAATATCTTCTGCGGTTAAGCAGTAACCTCTGAAAGAGTTTTGCAATGCTTCCAAATGTCTGCACATGTCTGTTTGCAGAGAAGATGGTAGAGCATCACAAACTGCAATTCCATTTTGAAGCATCAATTGTTCCAACGTTGAGAAATTAGAATAGTTGTTAGGCTCCAATCTCCTTTTCCACAGAGATAACTTCTGAAAAGCTTTAAGTTTTTCAGAAGCGTTTATAGTTGTATCGGCAGGGCCTTGAATAGAACGATTTACTTCATTCATATGAGTAAAAACATCCGCCAAGTAAGCTAAACCCTTGAATAAACTCTTCATTGTTAAACTGCTTTGAGAGTTCAATATTTTTGTCTCTTACAAAAAAAAAAGGCGCTTCAAACCTTGTCCCCTTGACAGACAGCGAACTTCTGTATGATAGAGGAGAACTTTATGTTCCCCTCCCATTTCTTGACATAACCTCTGGAATATTCGATGGTTCAAAGCACGAGCTCTGATAAAGTTAATGATCTTCACACTACCAGACAAAGTTTCTTTCAAATTTGTACCGGGAGAGTTTTCGATGCTAATGCATGGCGATGTAAAAAGTAATGACTAACGATGACCTGAGGAAATTCATCAGCGTTGTTCGAACTTAATCTCTTTCTTTTGAAAAAATTATCCCATTTTTGGAATTATACACTAAGATTTCCATTGGGCCGTCGTGGACCCCCTAAAACTAGTTCGCGGACTCCTTGGGGGTCCATGGACCCCATTTTAAGAACCCCTGATTTAGAAAAAGGCATATATATTTGCTTTCGTGTTACAGTAGGCTACAATAAACTGCCGAGTGCTGACAATTCATAGCATAAATCGCTTGATCGTCGAACCACTCCCACCATTTAAGTGAGTAGTAAAGTTTTCCTTTCAGATTACAGCTGCATGTCACCAGCTTAAAATTGGCAGCATAAGATAGACCGGGAGCCCGCGACGTCCACCCTAGGTGAAAAAGTTACCGATTTCTATTCATACAGCGATGTCCGGTTAGAGGTGTCAACTGTCCACGGTCAGACAGTTAATGAACTGTTCCCCAACTGTCTACTGTCATGACCACGGTCTTTTACTAGGGTTTTCGTCGTCAACTGTCAGCCACCTATCATTTGCAAGGATGCCAGCGCTAGGTTTTTCCGCCTCGGTCTGGGTTTTTTAAACCACTTCTAAATTTTGATTTTTTTTCAAATTTGGGTAAATTTAGGCTTTTTGTGTTTGTAACTTTGTACAGAGATTGCTCGGTGTTAGGGCACTGGTATCCTCTGTAAAAGGTCCACACTGCAATACAAAAAATAATAAGGTAATGTTTATTGCATCAGCTACGGTAGTCAGCAGGGTTGGCCAAGGAGGTTTCCGAGAAATGGGCTATTTTGCAAGGACTTTCATACCTCCTGACACCATTTGAAAAAGGTACCAGGCTTCTTAGCGGTGAGAAGTATCCCACGTTTGTTTCTGCACTGCCCATCCGTCGGTATATCAAGAAGTGCATATCAAGGAATGATATGTTTAGCTCAATAACCATGTTGTACGTACGCGTAAGCAACAACAGTTCTTCGAACTGTATGGCGGTGAGCCATTTTTTGGCGAAGTAGCAAGAAAATTGGAAGTTTGTCGTGCATTGCTATGTGATTAGTTTACCAATCGATTTCTCGGTCTAGGTTCGTGCATCTTATGGTCTACTTTACTGGACCCCAGGAGGTTATAGGTAAATTGTTCGTAAACAAATGTTCGTAAAACAAGTGTTCGTAAACAGTTGTTCGTAAAACAATTGTTCGTAAGCAGTTGTTCGTAAAATTAAATCACTAAAACAATTCTTCATAAAGCATTTCTTGGTATACATCAATTCTCAATTGCATGCACGAAGAAATGCTTTATGAAGAATTGTTTTAGTGATTTAATTTTACGAACAACTGCTTACGAACAATTGTTTTACGAACAACTGTTTACGAACACTTGTTTTACGAACATTTGTTTACGAACAATTGTTTAAGAACAATTGTTTTACGAACAACTGTTTACGAAAAAAACGTCGGACAACACCCCAGGAATAGCTTGAGCGCATCACATTGGAGAAATGAATCGGAGAAGCAAAACGGCAAAGAAGCTGTTAGTCAAAGAAGTGCAAGATCTTGCAAATGAAGATCGAACTCTCAGAAAAGAACGACCGGAATCTCCGGTGGAGAAAGCAGATGATTCACCCATCGTTCTGAGTGGAGGAAGTGAAAGCGACGACGAATTTTCATACGCAGCATACTCAAGAGATCGATCCACCACATCTACTGTTAATTAGGCGTCAGAGGAAAGTGATTTTGTAGAGACCAAGTTAAAAATTATGGCTGCTCAAGAAATTTAGACGTACTTGATGGTGATTGATGATAAGAAAGATGCACGATTCGAGCCACTGGAGTGGTGGCGCTCTAAGCGTAACAGATATCCAAATGAGGCTTGTGCAGCGCGGAAATGGCTATCGGTTTCTGGGACATCTACGCCAAGTGAGCGAGTATTTTCAATTTGTGGAATAGTAAATACTGCTAAACGTTCCCGAATGCTTGGAGAATCAATTGAGAGCCAAGTATTCATGCATACCAACTACTCGCAATGCTTAGATCTAAAGATAATAATTAATGACAATTGAACCACACTTGAGGACAGTTGGACCATTACTACCACTGACGCTTCAACTGTCTGACCGATCGTCGAGGCTTCTGCCTGACCGTTGACACCTCAATGTCCGGTGGCGTATGGGTACTCATAATCTGGAAGTCTGCCGGGCTGCCGGTGGTGGGTGTGGGAATGGGGGGGCATTTTTCATGTCCCAAAAAATGCACTGGATCAGCTGAAATAGTTACCGCTTGAAACTTAGTTGGTTGTAAAGTAAATTGTTTCTAGATGACTGTCAGGTATGTGACAGACATTTTCGGTGGTGTGGGGGCTCTGACAGACAAGTTTTATACCCCCAAAATTAGTGCTAGGTCAGCTGAACAAGTTACCGGATAAAACCAATTGAAAATCAATGTGTCAGTGTTAAGCTTAACAGGTATGTATGTGACAGACAAATTCGATGGTGGGTGTCCCCTGACAGACGACCCAAAGTAGGTAACCCCCTAACTTGAGCTATGTTAGCTGAAATAGTTACCGGATGAAACCAATTGAAAATTAATGTGTGAGTATTAAGCTTCACAAAAATGTCTGTGACAGACAAATTTGATGGTGGATGTCACCAGTTTTTCACTAAGTCAATTGATAGGAGCTATTTGTTAGCTATGCGTTTGAAGTACGGTATGCAAAACTAAGTAACACAACGTGATTTATCTACTGCATTTTATTTGTCCACACAAATAAAAATAGTTGTAATGCAAGGAACTATATCAAGCGTTTTGTATCTGCTTGGCTCACTACAATCTTAGCCAGCAAATCAACCGTTTTCTACATTGATTTAACGTTTGCAGACCCCTCTCAGTAAGGCAAAGTTTCAAGTTTATCCTCACTCAAAAGTGTTGTGTTTCCTGGAAGAAGTATCTGATCTTGTTCAGGAAATAATAGATAAAGAGTCCATCTTACCATGCAAAATGAAGCTGCTAACAGTGTTGTACGTTGACGCCGTCAATTTGACTGCGTCATTTGACGGCGTCAACTTTTTGTTGACACTAAGGCCAGCGCCGTCAGTTTATTTTTTAGTTGACGGAAGTGATAGCTACAATTTGGGTAGAGAGGTAACTCTTTTAAACCATAAACAGACATAACTCAGCAACATATGTTAAATGTAGTGTTGTTGCTGAGTTATGTCTGTTTATGGAAGTGATAGCGCCGTCAACTATTTTGCCGATTTTAAGCGTCAGGCGCTGTGTGTCATTTTTTGTTTTTATGGAAAATCTCGTTTCACAATGAGAGTTTCGCAATGTATTCTGGCCAGCGCGACTCATCCGAATTACCTGCTTTCGCGTTGGTTGGAATGGCTCCCTGGAATACAAGCAAAAGAACTTCGCAAAATGGTGATCACTCATATCGTGAACAGTATCGAGAACGAGGGATCAGAGAGAGAAAACGAAGAATCAATAAATGTTATCGCGGAGGTTGAAGAAACTTTATATTAAGAGCTCTATGTCCCTGAAAAGAGCGATGTTGGTGCAGTGAACCTCGTTAAAATAAGATTTATATATGCTAAGCCAGCGTGATCCAACTACAGGCCCGCGGATAGAATTTTTGCGGCCCGCGAGCTTTCACAGTATTGATTTAATTTGTATTTATGTTACAGAAAGTAATTTTAATTAGAACAAGTATAGCATTTGGACAAAAGTGTCAAAAATTTAAATCAAAGTTGTAGACAGCAGGGCCTATACTGTTTCCGTGCGCGGACATTTTGCCGAAAGACATTTTGCCGAAACCCATTTTGCCGAAAGACATTTTGCCGAAAGGACATTATGCCGAAGGACATTTTGCCGAATGGACAAATTGCCTAAAGGACTAATTGCCGAACGGACTAATTGCCGAAAGGACTAATTGCCGAATGGACAAATTGCCGAAACAATTTGGAAAAAAATTACTTTGAAGTGACACAAAGTCTCGTTACTATGCAAGCAGTGCTTTTGAAATAGAATCACTTTGCTACTGTTTGTTTGCCTAAAAATTACTTTGAAGCAACACCAAGTCTCGTTACTATGCAAGCAGTGCCTTTGAACTGGTAATTATTTTGAAGTGACACCAAGTCGCAAGTCTCATTGCTATGCAAGCAATGCCTTTGAACTGATAATTATTTTGAAGTGACACCAAGTCTCGTTACCATGCAAGCAGTGGCTTTGAAATACTGTAGTAATTACTTTGCTACTGTTGTTTGCCTAAAAATTGCTTTATATACAGTATCCACAGTTTTTGGAAATCAGTATTAGTTTGAAGTGACACCAAGTCTCATCTATAAGTATAGGCTCTTGGCTATGCAGTCTCCACAGGTTTTGAAGATCAGTATTAGACGTTCGCTTATACATATAACACTTCTGTCGGATACTTACGCGCTGTCGCACATAATTTGTGAGTGAAATCTGTTTGTGAATGACATTTATGTGTTATTAGGTTATGATAATACATAAAATGCATTTGTATAATTTCGGCAATTTGTCCATTCGGCATTTAGTCCTTTCGGCAATTAGTCCTTTCGGCAAAATGAGTTTCGGCAAAATGTCTTTCGGCAAAATGAGTTTCGGCAAAATGGGTTTCGGCAAAATGTCTTTCGGCAAAATGTCTTTCGGCAAAATGTCCGGGTACCACTGTTTCAACCTATCAGGTCTTGTCAGTACAACTGTGAAAGTACATTTTCTAGTGTGTGAGAGTACATTTTCTAGAATGAAGCAAGTCAAGTCTAAAAACAGAAATCGAACGATAGACGAAACACTGGAAGATAGTCTCCGACTTGGTACCACTAACATTGAAATTGATGTAGAAACGATAGTATCAGAGAAACCTCGACCACAGGCATCTCACTGATAGAGCTTTGCAATAAATTTCAATTTGCTGTTAATTTTAACAATTTCAAATTTTAACAGTTTTAACAATTTTGATTACGCACTCACTATCATTTTATTGGAAATGGCCCGCAAGTTGTCACGTTTTTTGTAAAGTGGCCCGTAAGTTAAAAGTAGTTGGACCACGCTGTGCTAAGCCATCACAGCACGCTTGGAACAGTGACAGGCTACCTTTCCGAGTAAACGTTTTCAAGACTTGTTTTTGAAATACAACATACCTATACCATTCAGCGCTGCTGTTGAACGCATGTTTTCGCTTGGAAAGAACATTATGCGTCCCAAACGCAGCAAATTGTCAGACAAACGTTTTGAAATGCTTGTGTTTCTACAAAGAAATAACTAATAAGCTAAAGCAGCTAATTACAATACAGTCTCAAAACATAAAACCTGCTCTTTATTTATAGCTATTGTTAGCCTACACTTGGTTGAAATACTTCCGTTTTGTGAGACCCTGGCTAAAATAGCGCTGACGCTGGCAATTTTTTTAAGAGCTGACGCAGTAGTTTACGCCGTAAAGTTTTTAGGCAATTCGCGCTGACGCCGTCAGTTCATTTCATTGACGCTTACAACACTGGCTGCTAGATATGTATTGGTTCAGCAAATGTAGAGATTTTGCAACTCCACTTTATGCTGGTTTCATGAACAAATATAGAGTGGATCGTCTACTGCTACAGCGAATATGTTACATGGACCCAATAACAAAATCACCAACCAACAATGACGTTGTTAAAGAAACACTGGTTAGAACGATGAAGGTTGCAACTAAAACTCATCGACAATATGCCGTGGTGACGTATGACTTAGCTGTTGAACAAAAAGCCTACTCCATTCAAGCCATTGAAGCCCCTCTTTTTGACAATCTCCTCATTATGCTAGGGGAATTTCCACATGAGTCTTGCATTTTTCGGAGCAGTAGGAGCCTTCATAAATGATTGTGGGATAGAGTATACTGTATATTGACGAAGTAAAAGATCCTTGCCGAGGGATCATTTACAAGGGTTCATTAAGGGAAAATTTTATAACAGCTAGGTGTAGGCCTACTCGTGTGCACGAAATTACAGCCAATGTCATGGAAAGAAAGTTATACGATCGATTCTTGACAACTTTGGATGCAGATGAAATTGACAATTTCCAGCAAATCATGTCCACTATTTCAGCTGACCCTGATAAAGTAGAAGTATGCTTGGCCAGTCTAGTCGTCACCGAACATCGGGAAAAGTATAAAGAATACTTTAACAGCTCCATGAATGGAGTGTTTGGTGAAACCTGTCAGTTCTGGACACTATACGTGTTCTTAATATTTAATAAGCCGACTCTATCGAGAAGTGCAGAGGTGCGTCAGGATGAACGACGTAGGCTAAGTGGTTGCATGGTTATTGTAGCCTACCAATTAATAAAGTGTGCCATTGCCGTTGTTTTTTTTTCTGCATCATTTGGACCATCAGCAATGAAATGTTCATCTATTTGTGTGTGGTTTGCTTATTCACAACATTCTGAATGTGTGTTCTTGTGCTCTCGATGTCATGTACTATTTGTCAATATACTCCATGCATGTGGTCACTATTTGACTTTATGTATTACATTGATTTTGGCTGTCCTCCTCTTTACTTCTGTAGTGAGAATACAGTACTATCATTGGACTGATAAAGCCCCCTGCTAACTAAATCCTGACAAGTTTCGCGCACTTAGAGAAAAGAAACTTGTTTTGTCAAAATCAATGTAATACGTGAAGTCAAATAGTAGCCTAACCACATGCATGGAGTATATTGACAAATAGTAGGGGGAGAGTGGGGCACAATTGGACATGGGGTACAATTGGACATCGTATTTTATAGAAAAAATTGGAAACTCTGGAAGTCCTTCCCTTGGCAAAAATTAGTTTCACATCAATCGTTGTACTATAAAAATTCTAAGAGTTTGTGTTGGTCGTGTATTGAGTTTGGCGGTGGGAAGTCTTTCAGCAACTGTATAGTATTTTTTGTGGATTTTGTTTTAATCGTAATTTTTTTATGTAAACTAAAAATTTTTAGATTCTTTTTCTGTTTATGCCATATAGCCTACAGTAAAGTATCTTTTCATTACCTTTGCTTTGACCTGGCTTTTAAAACAAGTTGTCCCTGCCCAACTTTAAATCGATGTTGGTGCGTGGGGCACAATTGGACACAAATTTTGGGGTACAATTGTATAGCAACACACATGGTATATCATACTGTAAGAATATTTCTTTTAATAGTGTATGGTCTCATGTAATACAATGTCATTTAAACGTTGTAATAACATTAAAAATCCATGTTTTGGGAGACAAGATAAAATTTTAAGGGAGGGGGGGGGGGGGTAACATTGCTTTTCCAAGACCCCCCTTCCTCCGTGGTAACGCACCTGATTTTACAGCAATAAACAAGTGAAATCTATTTATTAGAGTCCTTGTCATTTTCTTGATTATTTTTGTGTTGGTTTAAACTGTTGTTTCCTAACCATTGATAAAATTTGCAAATGTCCAATTGTACCCCATTACCGGGGTACAATTGGACACAAACAATATTTTTTTCAATTAAATATAGTATTTAATATGCATTACCTAAGTGTTGTTTCACTGTCTCATTTTATTAACAGTGTGATACTTTGTTATTGTGCAAAAGTTAGATTTTGTTAGACTTTTAATAAAGACAGGATTTCTATTTTACTATTTTTTGTCCAACTGTGCCCCACTCTCCTCTAAATGACATCGAGAGGACAAGAACACACATTCAGAATGTTGTGAATAAGCAAACCACACACAAATAGATGAAAATATCACTGCTGATGGTCCAAATGATGAGGAGACTAAAAAACAAATGGCAATGGCACACTTTATTAGACTTTATGAAATACCACAAATCAGTTCTTTTGCTGATTGCAGCACAAAAATGCATCACAGTAAGAACATTTTGAATGTGGGCGAGACTCACAACCATTGGCTGAACAGACTTCATAACTTCTTTCTTTTACAAACACAAGTCAATGGCAGCCGCAATTTTCCAAACGCATGGATTTGGACACTGAGATGTTGGACTTGCGTTTGAGTTGCTTGTGACATTTGGAGAGAGAGTCTGCAATGAGCCTACCAACCTTGCTGCTTCTCTCAAGGGTTAGCAAAGTTATGCCTGCGAAGTCCAACAAAGAGCAGTTTTGTTCTTCAAGCTCTTTGTACACCACGTAGGCATTGGCGACTGTTCGATCAATCACACCAAAGAAAATCCTATGCCACCATTTTTAGACTTGCGGCTGGTGCCAGAGAGCACAAAGCATATCAGCTTTGTCAACTCCATCCATAAATGCATTATAGTCTTTGATGGCCACAGGACATTCGAACTCTTTCCTTGAGCCGTCTTTCAGTCCCCTTAGCAGGGATGATGGTTCAGTCCCATGGAAGTTGGACATCATTTGAATTGCTTTCCTATCCATCCACTTGTAATAAACCAAACCCTCTGCTACTCTGTGGTCAAACCAGGGCCCGATTAACCATGAGGCACACGAGGCACAGGCCTCAGGCCCCCTGGTTTTGGGGACCCCCAATTTTTTTTACATTAGTACCGTAGGCGTAGCTAGTGAAAGTTGTTGTGCCAGTAAAACATGTAAAACGTTGCACAGAGGTGGGTTTGTTTTAACATTCTATTACTGATACCACAATGAAATGGAACTAGTTTTAGTTAAATAGGCTATTAATAATTTCTGGAATAGCCTGCCATAATATTTTTATGAATAGGCTACTTTGTATTTTTTCTTGTACTATCCTGGAATCCTGCTGTCAACCAGCTCACATTTCAAAAACAGTAAATTGTAATAAAGTCAACAAGAGTTATTATGACTGAACAGTTTACGTAGTAGGGCCTGGTATAATCATTTTGTAAAAATTTGTAAAAACAATTGTTTTTTACTTCTCTAATGACTACCGCTTTTACTTTTTAATTTGTTAGCTAGTTTATATTACTATTAGATATTACTGGTGTTAGTAATTTAAGTGTTGTTTAATACCAAACTCGATAATCATAATTAATATATAGGCTACTTGCTACAGCATTTTATGCCAATCTTCCATCGTATGTAAAAAAGTCAATACTTTCATAGGTTTCAAGAAACCATTAATAAACTCTGCTAGTTCAAATTCAAGTGTATATTTTGCTAGTGTTTTTAGTATGAATTGCGCTCAATTTCCAATCTGTTAAATTTTTCATCCAGTAATTTTCGTAACAAGTAGCTATCATCATCATCCTTAAGTTCCTTCCTTTCGTCGAGGGTTGGAGGCAATGAGACGCCAAGTTTCTCTGTTGTGAGATTTTTCTACTGCAGTTTTGTAGTCAAGTTCTGTCCAGTCTTCGATATCATTAGTCCAAACTCTTGGTGATCTGCCCCTATTTCGCTTGCCGTTCATTTTTGCTTCTAATAGTTGTCTTTGAATAGAATTATTGCGAATCATGTGGCTAAACTATTTTAATTTTCTTGATTTAATTGTTTGTAAAATTTCCATGTTGGTTTGTGTTCTGGATCGTACATCTTTGTTTGTGATTTTATCCTTCCATGAAATTTTAAGCATTCTTCTATAAATCCACATTTCAAATGCCTCAAGTCGTTTAACCATTTGTGATGATAGTGTCCATGTTTCTGCATTGTAAAGTAAAGTAGTCCAGATAAAGGATTTCATAATTCGTTTTCGAGTATTGATATTAATTTTGCGTGTTGTTAATGTCTTTTTCATTTTTATGAAGTTGTTTCTTGCTATTTCTATTCGTCTCAATATTTCCGTATCGCATCTGCCATTTTCAGTTATTGTGTGTCCTAGATAGGTAAAGCCTTTAACTTGTTCGACCAGCATTCCGTCAGTAGTAACATTTAAACTTGGTACAGTTTCTTTTCTTGTAATAATTATCGTTTTCGTCTTGTTTGTGTTGATTTTCATGTTATATTCCTTTCCAGTATTGTTCACTTTTTCTATTATTGTTTGGAGAGCTTCTGCTGATTCTGCCAACAAAACAGTATCGTCTGCTTACCGTAGCCTAGGTTGGATATATTCATATAAGTAACAAGTATAAGAGTGTTCATACTGTTAGAAAGTTGTAGGTAAATTGGTAAAATTAATATTTATGAAGTTATAGTTTTGCTTGAACTATTTGTTAGCCCATATTTCATCATTCGCAGAGACTACATGGCATTGCATCGAAGGCGATTGCCATTAGGGGCCCCTAAACTTAGTTGTGCCTCGGGCCCCCATGGGCCTTAATCAGGCACTGAGTCAAACTGCCCATGGTCCAATTGCTTATCGGAAGCAACAGTGTGTAGCCTGCTATGGGAGACCTTTTCTATTAGGTCGAACTGTCCCGCATGCAAGGACTTGATTTTTCTTCAGCGTTTCTAACAACTTTACTGAGGTGAAGTATTTGTCAAAATATACTGTGTGGTATTTGTTTTGTAAATCATCCGCCAACATTAGCACAACCTTTTCACCTAATGCGAAATTTGAGTAAAGCTTGTTATTTTTGCAGTCCTCATCAAATTTGCTGATATGTCCATGCATATCAGCTCGTACCCAGAGCTTGTATCCCCTTTTTATTGGCTTCATGGGATTGTATTGCTTGATGGAATGCTTTCCCTTCAAGAGAATCATACTTTCACCAATGCTTCAATTCTCTGTGCAACAATACAAGTCTTAAATTTTTCATTTATTTTTGTTAGTAAAGGCCTAACTTTGTAAAGTTTATCCTGGTTTGTTTCAGGAATGGAAGCATTATATGAAACTGCATACATATCTTTAGTTAGTCAGTCCTTCATTTAGTAGTTCTCTGTTCTGTAATTGTCTTTAGGAGCTGCTTTTCCCTCATGTAGGTGTGCGACGCAGCACACTTCCTTCACGTGGGGTTCCGCTTTGTTTCAGTCTGACCACTGTGGTTATCTGTATGCGTCGTTTGTTCACGACGTGCATTGTTGTTTATTTTTTTAAGCCAGCTCCTTAGTTAGCAGGGGGTTGTGTGATCTTTGAGGTGAGGTTCACACTTTAATTTATTCTTGCTGGTGCCTCACTTTTTCATCAGCGTAGCCTACTACACTTAACGAAGGTCCCCAGTCATTCCACTTTACGTCGTTAACGTTACCGAGTAGCTATGGTCTTCACTGACATGTTATAGATATAAGCCGCCATATCACTTGTAATTCACTTGCTCATCGCTTTCTGCCCTACTGGCCTTGTTCTGTTACTGCTATCGTTACCCAGTTGGCCTGGAATAAGTCGCCATGTTACTTGTATTCACTTGTCCGCCGCTTCCTGCCCTGATGGACCCGTTCCACGTGTAGTCACTTTGTCTAGCTTCCGTGGCTGGGCACCTTCAGCCCCGTCGCTCTCTCCTGGTGCATCTCCTGGCACTATAGTCCTGGTCTGTTTCAATTAAAACGTTTGTCCATTTTTTTTACCTTCCCCCAATTCTTCCCCTTTCTGACAAAAAGAAGTAACCCACATTTTAGCGAAAATGAGTTTTTCTAGAAATTGAAACATTTAAATATGGAAAAAAATTTCTGACAAAACAAAGAGCTCTCACAAATGAAACCTCTCTTTTGGCAAAGTTTGTTCTTTCAGTTTAACGCTTTTGTATTGAGTAAAAATAAACGCGTTTTATCCGTTTTCTCAGAACAGTGTTTTCGGGGTTGCTTATTTTTATCAGAAAGGGGCAGAATTAGTTAGTCCTCCCATCCAGCTGTCATGATGCTTTGCTCTCGCGTGGCTGTAGGCGACGTTTCGTAAAGTTGCTTCGTCCGACCGCTGTGCGATTTGTTCCCCCGCTTCGCAGAGAGAGGACGCTTGGTGCCCCCTGACATGCTTCGTCATTTTTCATAGACATTAGGCTTCGTATATTGCATGTAGGCAGTAGCCAGCCTTCGTAGCTTTCACCAGCAATAACCATATTGCTTAGGTTTATCATCGCCGTCACTAGTAACCGTATAATTTTTATTGTGCAGAATAGCCTTTTTTCTGGCCGGATGTCCGCTGCACGAGACCTCTGCCTCGCCCGATCTTCAGAGCTTAATCAGCCGCTCCTTGGGAACAGAGGAACTATTAGCTTTCGAGCCGTGCGGAGGGGATCTAAGCCCGTCTTTTTGTTTACCGTTTCATTCTAGGCATTGCCGTGCTATAGAATACTGCGTTTTGTATGCCTTTTTTGCATCATGTTTTGCTAAGACATCTTCATCAGAAGCCAAACGGCTCGCCCCGTATGCCTTCTTGCGGGCGTGTCTTTAGCTCCTGCGGCTGTTCTTATGTTTCCTTGCGTCTTATTGCCGTTGTGAAACCTGGAGGCCTTTTAGGCCCCTTTGCTATAAAAATTTGGATCGTTTATTAGGAATTTGAAACGCTAGCAGTAATTGTGCGTTCAATTGCAATTGGCAGTTTGATACACATATACGTAGTTTTACGTCTTTTTAGCGTTTTGCATCTGCCACATTACGCTTAGGTGCATCGCTTGGAGCATTCCAATCACAGTGAGTTTCTCTTAAACCAACGCGTCTAGCGTTAAACCAGAATCAGTGTTGTTTTTCTCAATAATTGGGTAGTGCATTTTTTAGTCAAATCACCACGGATTCCTTTTTCTTGAAAGTCATGGCACCAGTTCAGTTGTGGTGGTACTTCAATTTTATGTTCCGAATCATGATGTGATTAAGTTCATCACGTCCGCTAAGCTTGGCATCTTTTGGTTGTAACGTTTAAGAGTTAATGCGCCCTGATGATTTGAGGAGTTGTGTTTTGCAATAAACTCATATTTATATAAATCAAGGTATCACTCTTGGATCATTCTACCGATGTGCTCGGGATGTTGCTTAAATAATTAACGCTAGCGCCAAAGCACATTGCGACCCAGCCCAAGCGTTCTCTTTGTTTGAAAAGATCTAGAGTTAGTACTCACATTGTTTGGTGTACTAAACAGAAAAAAATGTTTTTCAATTTTTACGGAAATGAAAGGGAGCGTTTTCAAAGACCCGACGGTAAACAAAGAGTAATGGTAGCACAGGATTTTCTTTACTTTGATTTTTCATCAGTCTATTTTGTGAACGTCATAGTTAAGCAAATCTACTGTAGGTCGTCAGACCATTTGGCATGCGACAACTTAGCAAGTGGTTCCTCAGCCTTTACATTTAAGCTACTTTCAAGTCAGCAAATGAGATTTACGTGCTCACGTCGGACTTCAGCAACTTCGTAACTTCAGCCGCTTGCTCAGTTGTCAATTGCTCAGTTCACAATGAAATGTTGATCAGAATGAAAATGTTGATAAGTTGGCGAAAGCGAATGGAGTGAGGTGGTATGGGCATTTTTGAGAAGAGATGAAGATGATGTTTTGAGAAGAGCGCTGGAGTTGCGAGCGGAGGGTCGTAGAAAACAAGGAAGACCCAAGAAAACGTGGAAAAGGCAAGTTGAGGAAGAAAGCAGCAAGGTGGGCTTGACAAGAGAGGACGCGTTAGACAGATCGATGTGGAGGCAGGGTGTGATGGCGATTGCGACATTTGGAGGTGAACCGGCCACCCTCGATAACGGGGACATCACCCCGATTAAAACTGGACTACTACAACTGTAATTTGACTTGTAGGATACTCTTACTGAGTAGGCTTACTGTACAGTATTGGAAAATAGCCATTTTTGAAAAAAAGAGCATTTTCTCATTTGTTCTTGTCTTTAATTCTTTTTTCATTTAAAGGCATACTAAATGAAATTTCGAACGGGAATTAAGCATTAAAATGCGTAAACTGAAGATTCAAGAATACATTTCAAAAAAATTACCGAAAAAAAATTGTTTTCAATGGCACTGGTAAGGCCCAAAGTCCAATGTTTCATTTATTTTTTATTTTTTCAAAATGACCAAAAAGTGGAAACACTGCTCGAGAATACGTCACCATCGACAGCAATAGAAAAAGCCACGTTACCACATCTGATGTTTTAACATCAGATTTGATGTTTTGAGCAAACTGTCTGATGTTTTGATGTTGAAATCTGATGTTTTGATGTACAGTACATACATATATAGCCTACAGTTAAATCGCCCGTAGTAACAACTATTGCTCGATCATCAGATTGCTAGTCTATAGCGACGTAGACTGTACAGTCGCACGCTTCGCTACTCACGCCCAATTCCCGTTTTGAAAGCTCTGACAAAAGCACGCGCGGAATGCTGATCAGACCACAATGGAGCAAAATATTATTGAAAATCGTTTTATGGTAGCATGTTAAACACAAAGAACGTGTACAATCGCCAAGTCAGGTTTTTCCTTTAGTATCCCTTTAATGATTACAGCTTTAATTATTTCATGAGCATTTTATAACTATCAGTTTGTGTAGACTTTATAGTTCAGAAAATAAATAAATGAAAAATTACTTTTTTTTTTCAAAAATAGATAATGATTTGGCCAGTAGTGAATGGCTTATTTTCAGTTTTTATTAAGTTTTTATTACCACTGCAGATCCTTCTTGGTGCATCAACAAAAGAGAAAAATTATTGTAAACTGCAGGCATAGAAACAAATTAAAATTAAAAAACTACAAGTAAAAAACTTCAGCTCAAATCATTGCTCCGGCCGTAATATGATACCTAGTTAATCTAATTTTGTTCAAGGTACCTCGGTTTGTCGCGGTGACAGAGGGAGAGTTGAAACTGTATAGCTTCTAAAATTCCCTCTTGGATGGTTTCAACTTTTTCTCCTGCTTTTATTCCAGGTCTATCTTCTCAACAACAATGATGCAAAATATGTGTTATGACAAATGTTAATTTAGAAATAACACAACAAAAATGTTGGTAATCTTTATTTATGAAATTACGTTTTGACTCCACTGTCATACAATAAAAACTTAATCGGAGCCACAACGTCTAAATAATATCAAAACACAAAGATTAAAGACAAATGTTTAGTTTATTTCTGTATATAATGTTAAAGCTAATGTCCTTATTGTTGGTTAGTCAAAGAATAACGACGTAAATAATTTTGCTTTTACTGGTCTGCATAAAATTTCTAGCAAAGGCTTTAACAAGTGACTTTAGGCTCTATGCTTTAGGCAATTTGGGGATCTGATTTCAAATAAGGCATTTATATGTGTCTACCAAATCAGAATTTTGATATAAGCTTATCAAAATTACCCATGTCTCTCTAATATCGTATTTTGGCACAAGCAGGCTGATTAATTATGGAGAGCATGATATTTTCCAATAATGTTACTGAAGCAAAGCTAGCAAATCTACACAGAAAGCAACATATAAAACGAAAAGTATAAAATGCGAGAAGTAGCCTATCAATTAAAGTTCTACCGCATGCACAAGCTTGATATCTGACCAAAGATGTAGGCCTACATTTTATCAGGGCTGTGGCAGTGCCGGTCTTTGGGGTGTGCAAACCGTGCGATCGCACAGGGCCCGCAATTTACTCAAAAAATGCAGTGATTTTTATCATTTCTAATGGAAAAATTCAACAAGTGAATTCAACAAAGGAATTAGCAACAAGAAAACATAGAAACTCAACGGGAACAACCTATTTCGTCCCCTGAACATTTCGTACCCTGAAAAGATCGAGAAAAAAACAACAGAGCCGAAGTCGCTGATCGGAGTTGCCGCAAACATTTCAAAATTTTTCTCGATCTTTTCAGGGGACGAAATAGGTCGAAATTCGATTTTTTTTTTGACAGCGGACAAACGTGTCCAGTCTGAGCAGCTATCTCGGCGGACAAATTAGGTCTCACAGCGGACACACCAGATTTAACTTATCTGACTGAAATAGGTTGCATCCAGACTCAACATAGAGACATAGCTTTATTTCCGAAAAATGCCGAAGAAAACATGATCTTATCATGTTGCTATGCCACCGGACAGCACCATTTTACAGTAATATTCATTCCCAAATTTTTGTTGAACATGCTCTCAGAATGCACCAAATTTAAAGTAATTTTTCAAAATTTTCTGGGCGAGGCTCCCCCAGACCTCCCTTGTCACAATTAATGTGCAAGGCCTCGCGACGGGCTGCTTTGTATCTTGACCGAACCATTGACCATATTAAAAAAAAATATCCGATGGGCCACTTTGCTATGTTGACGCCTCATGAACGCCACTAGTCGAAACTATATTATTTGTACGTATGTCAGAAAACGCAAGGGCGTGTTCAATCTTAGTCCTTAATTCAAATAATACGTAATTAATTCAACTAATTAAGTAAACCCTCCTAATTTGCACACTCAACCTTAACTACTTGAATACACATAATTTTAATTTCAAATTTTATTCTAACAAAACATCTAATTGTTTCAATAAAATGGTAATGTCTCAGTTGTCAGTTTTCTTTCTTAACAGGAGCTTCTGACATTGTGTTAATTTGAAAGCACTGCAGAATACAGTACTTAATTTAGCGTTTGAAAAAATATAACATGTGACATTCATAAAATAATTTAATTGCCATTCAGTGAAACAGTGAATAGCGCTCTACTCTCCCTAAAGAAACTTTGTATCATGAAGAAGTGTAATCTTCGTGCACCGACAACAATTACAGCAACACAGGGCCTGATTAAGGCTCACGGGGGCCCGAGGCACAGCTAAGTTTAGGGGCCCCTATTGGCAATCGCTTTCGATGCAGAGCAGGAGTGCTCAACTGTTAGCCTACTGCAAAATCGTTACACAATTTGAAATTGTTACTCAAAAATAACAAGTGTGCACATACTGGCACAACAACTTTCGCTACCTACGCCTACGGTAGAAAGTGCTATAAAGTGGACCGGCTGATAATTTGGACCACTGCTGTTTTTTCAATGACTGAAGTAAATAATTTCATGGTTTGTGAACAGCTTGAATTAACCTTTCTTACTGACCTAGTTTTTACTGTTTCAGAATTCAGATTCAAAGGATTGAGCAGGTTCTTTGTTGTTACTAGAGGTTTTGTGTTTTGGGGGTCTGCGATGTTATTTTGCTGGTTCAAACTATTGAGAATTTTTCAAATATTGCTACAGTTACAAAAGATTATACAAAAGTAATCTGCAGCAGAGGCATTACTAATGACTATGTGCCATTTTTTGTTTATTAACATTTTCTTTTTTTTATTTTCTTATATCTTAAATTTTTCTGAAGGTGTTGCGACCGTGCCAAATTTTTTTTTCAACTCAATAACTTACTTCGGTCACAAGCACGTTTTTAACGTTCGCGTTTTGTCGCTTCTACCTTTTTCTCGACCTTTGCTATGTTGACGTGTATTGTTTTGATATGATGGTCAGAAATAAAAACAACTGAACTGAACTGTGCCAAAATCTTGAAGAAATGTCCACTGTTTAGTCTAAGTTTATTAATTCTAAATGACACCAAGCAACATAAGATTATGCTAACTGTAATATGGACCACCTAACTGTTTGGTAATATGGTCCAGTGGTCCAGGTTATGGTCAATTGGTAGAAATTTGTTTCTCAGTAATGAAGACAGGCATAGAAATGAAGTTCCATGAGATTTATGCATTTTTTTCAAACTTTTTAGAGTGCATCATAAAATATATTTGTAACTTGCTTTCTTATAGTGATAAAAGCTATTACCAGTAATTTGCATAATCACTTTGATATTATAAACAATTTGATTAAATTCTGATGACATGTCTAAGCATGGAAATTGGATTTAAAATGGATTTAAATGCAGTAAATGGATTTAAAAAAGCAGGAATTTACCCCATTAATCCTCTTGTATTTGATGAAAGTGATTTTCCCTCAGCTGAAGTTACTGACAAGCCTCATGAAGTAGACACCTCTCCAAACAATGTATCACCGCTGATAATTGATGATCAAGATATGTCTACTCAAGATGCAATTTCTCGAAACATTTCACCTTTGTCACAAGATGTGGTAAACATTGAGAAAGTGGCAAAAAATTCTATCATGTCAACAGAATTAAATGCTGGAACTTTAGCTGATGCACTGTATGAAGCAATC
This sequence comes from Aplidium turbinatum, assembly GCF_918807975.1. Lineage (NCBI taxonomy): Eukaryota > Metazoa > Chordata > Ascidiacea > Aplousobranchia > Polyclinidae > Aplidium > Aplidium turbinatum. The sequence goes on along the minus strand of NC_137484.1, from coordinate 17,167,968 downwards.
TCACAAGCACCAGGACCATCGTCATTGAGTGTTAAGAACTTACAACCTTGTTCAGTTGGCATTTCATGTAGGGTATCTGTCGAGGACATGAGCCCACTTCCAAAACAAGTTACGAAGGGAAGAAAACGTAGAAAAACTACAAAGGCTACTGTGCTGACAGGTACGCCACACAAACATAAAATCAAGTTCACAGAAAAAGCTAAACCAGCAAAACAAGTGAGAAAAGGCTTAACCTTTTAAGTTTTCAAAAAAGAGAGGTATTCCAAGCAATGCTGCTTCTGCATGCACTTGTCTTGTGTGTGACGAGTCCACTGATGAGGATTGGATTCAGTGTTGTCAGTGCAAGAAATTGGCCCATGAAATTTGTGCTGATATATCAAATGCTCATTTTTACTATTGTGACAACTGTGCCAACGATCAATGATTTGAAACTTGTTTGAGATGACTATCATGAACGTTTCAGACTATTTTTATTTATTGAGTGTTTGTGTTCTATTTCAGGGAGCAAGTCTTTTAGGCGCAGACAGTTAGGCGCCGGTCAAATAGGCGCGCACACTGTGGCGTCAGGATATTTAGGTGCGGAGCACTGTGGCGCCCGTTCATTTAGGTGCTATTCCAAGCAAAGTCTGCAGATTGTATCAGCTTGGCAGGTAGGGCAATTCTTGCGAGTACGTGTGAGACAACGCTCTACCACATGAATACATCTCTAAATAGGGCATATGAACTCTGGCTACAAGTTGCAAGCATAATGGTGCGACTTTGCTGCTCGTTATTAAACCTAGTCGGGGTTTTGACGGAAAACTAAGTTACTTTTCACTCAAGCCTACCACCTGCTTGAATATAGGCTACAGTATATTTTTTTTACTGACATTTGTTATCTAACTTTTTACTGTGTAGTTGTTATTTAACTAAAAGTGAACTCAGTCATGCTCGAAAACTTGAATAATTTATTGATAAAGCTTTCGCCGACGCAAACCTTGACTAACAACAAATAAATGACAAACACGCGCATTACAAAACAATATATTTTTCTGCTCAATATTGGCTAACGTTTTGTGTGAAAAGCAACTTCACGCACGCAAGCCATGACATATTTTTCTGTTCAATATAGCATTTTGTGTGAATAGCATTGCCGGTTTAAGCAGCTTCACTCACGGAAGCTATGAAATATTTTTCTGTTCACTATAACACTTTGTGTGAAAAACATTGCCGGATAAAGCAGCTTCACTCACTGAAGCCATGCCTAACAACAAATGAATGCACGTGCATTAACAAAACAACATATTTTTCTGTTCAATATGACAGTTTGTGTGAAAAGCATTGTCCTACCTTCCAAGCTGATACAATCTGCAGACTTTACTAGGAATAGCACCTAAATGAACGGGCGCCACAGTGCTTCGCACCTAAATATCCTAACGCCACAGTGTGCGCGCCTATTTGACCGGCGCCTAACTGTCTGCACCTAAAAGACGTGGACCCTATTTCATGCCTTTGAAGTTTGACTTCCTTGATATATTTACTTTCACATGACAACTGTCCATATTACAGTATGGTGGTCCATATTATGAAACAGGGTGGTCCATTTTAGAAACTGGGTTGATAATATGGACCACTATATAAAAAAAATAATAATGTAGTATTCTTTGTTTGTGTTAAGTTTTTTTGATTGGAATTGTTTTTGCAAACCAACTAGCCTATAACTAATCAAGTAAAGTTAGTTGCACCCCAATGTTGTGGATTTTTATAAAAATATTAAGATTTTTCATTAGGTGGTCCAAATTATAGTACTTTCCCTACTAATGTAAAAAATAATGGGGGCCCCCAAAACCAGGGGGCCTGAGGCCTGTGCCTCGTGTGCCTCATGGTTAATCGGGCCCTGCAGCAACATATGATTTATTGATTGCCTGCCAGCACTTCACTTATGCCTTGAACAGTTCAATAGCCTACTCGTCAGCTAGTAAAATAAGTTTAAAAATTGCTGAGCTTATGCTTATCTAGCACTTCCAGAAAAATTGATCAAAAATCACCAAGTAAACATGATTATTACGTCACGCTGACATGCAATCATACATGCTACAGAATTTTCTTACACCTGTATGCAGTCCTTACATAATTTACTGTAGTAAATGATACAATTTGAAGAACGTTTTATCGAATCAAGGATTTATAGAACTCTCTGTGGACCAACAGAAATTCCAGGTGGACCACCAATGGTCCACTTGGACCACGTTGAGAATCACTGCATTACATAGGTGTTTCGAAACCAAAGGTCACTATAGGACAATAACCGATAAGAACATTTTGTATATTTATATGTAGTTTTTATACAATTAAAGCAGTACTTTTGGTCAAGACACATAATGTAGCCCAGGGCTTTCCAAACTGGGGGTCGCGACCCCTCAAAAGGTAGCATAACGAACTTCAGGGGTCGCAGAAACTATACCAATTTGCACAAGGTACTGCACATTGACACTTCTGTGCGAGATGCAAGAGTCGCGCACTCAATAGGCTGCCCGACTGCCCGTATTTTTGATAATTTAAGAGGTAAAATGGAATCTGAGTTAAAAACTATTTTACTGCTGGTCACAACGGTAAACCATAATCTCTTCGTGGGAAATTTGTAACATAAATTTCCCGGATCCGTTCGTCTGTATGCAATGACCGAAAGAAACACTCTTCTGAAAACGTCTATTCAAGAATTGTATTTCTGTAAAAATAGCCTCAAGGCTGTCGAAGAATGGGGGCAACACCGTACCCACTAAAACTTGTCACTACAATACAAATTACTGAGATAAAGACGGAAATTTCGTCCAGCTGGCAAGCACAGGCAAAACCGTTTTAATATGCGACCAACTTTTCAAGCAACAATTTTAAAAAATGACGAGAATAGATTGCAATATTCCAAACGCACGTAACCATCTTCTGTGACGTAATAATGATAAGCATTATGAAGCTATTCAAGCACCTGTTAAATTTGCCTTACACCATATCTCGTAATTCAAGATTTAACGATGATGTAATGCTTCACAGGTGTGACAAAGGTGATGCAATCTTTGCTTATTTCTAGCAATAGTCCATATGACGTAAGACGTCAGGTTCAGTAGACAACGGTTTTATGTGACGTTTGATTTGTACAGATATTGTCCGTAACAACTGCATTGTGAAGTGAGATGGCTTTCAAAAGTCAAATCTTTAAAATGGCTAGCCAATTAACGTTGAAAACTGAAATCGTGATTTTTTCAACAGAATAAAATTCACTATTGGTCCACCATTTTCGCAATGACATCTAGCTTTTGGAATTATGCCAAATGTCAGATTTGCTTGAAAAACTGAACGAATTTAATTTGTCTCCCCTAGGAGAAAACATCAATACTTTGCATTGAAAGTTTGAAACCAACTGTAAAATTGATGCGTTCGTCAAAAAATTGAACATCTGGAAACCAAAATTTCAAAATGATTTATCTGAAATTTTCTCACTTCGCCTACCGTTCCAGCCTAAGCAACATTGAAACCGCCTTGAGACCTGCAATAATAAACACCGAGCCACGCCTGGACTTGCTTTGTGGCAGAAAGCAGTCACACTCATTACACCGGATAAATGTGTTTGATTTTTTGTTTTGTTTCGAGTAGGCTACCCATAGGCTTGTGATAATCAGAAATAAATAAAAAATAAAAACAAACTGAACTGAGTAGCCTAGACTACTGGTAAATTGTTTTTCGTTTGATATAGGGCCTAGGCTAAGCTTTTCAACAAATATCACAAATGTATATTTTGCACTATTTATCATTTTAATCGTAAGGGGTCGGAAAAATTTTTAGGAGATTAAAAGGGGTCGCGAGCAAAAAAGTTTGGGAAGCCCTGAATTGTAGCCTACCGTGTAGGGCTAGGCTATATGGTCCTATTGATTGTGTACATAACAATAACACTGACAAAGCTCTGCAGAGGTTAAGAGGCATTAGCCTCTACTTCAGTGGTTCCCAACCGAGGAACCGTAAGCTATTTCAAATGGTTACCCAGGATCATTGTTGCTGAAAAATTTTTCATGCTCCATTGTTTTTGTTCCATCATTTGGGGCAGTTGTGACCAAACTACGGCCCGTGATCCAGTTTTTATTGGCCCTCGGCAAATTGTGAAAAAGAAGCTTGAGCTCAAGTCTGTTGCACTTCTCAGTTTCAAAACTAGATGGAGCCAGCCATAAAAACAGTGCTTCGCAACTATTACCGCTACTAAACAAAACTAAGCAAAGAAAAACTGTTACAGTGGTGCGCGAATCACCAGAAATGGCAGCACCAAAGCAACGAAAATTAGCAAGTGAGTGTAGAAAATTTCAAACACAGTGGGGAAAACTAGGCCTAATATTTTTTCAAAGAAATCTATTCTTGCCAAACACATGTGAAAAAAAGCGTTAACTACAGTAATGGTCCGATTACGTGAGGAAAATTGCACAAAAAAATCAATTTAGATTCGGGACCAGCAAAAAATAGGCTGATCAAATGTCTCAATTAAGCGGGGTTGATTGTATAACTGAAAATGTTTCGTGACTGCCTTACCTACAATATACAACAGTCTTGAAGCTAAGGCTGAATTTTAAGGACAAAAATGAGTGAAAAATGTAATGCATCCCGCCAAGACTCACGAATAGCAAAATGAGGCCCGTGGTTAAAAAAAAACTTTGGGCACCCTTGAGTTAAGGCAATTTTTGTCATGTCGTGTACGATGTTTGGTGGTCACAAATTTTTTTAGTTTGGCACCCTTTTATTGTTGTGACTTTGTGATGTCACGTCTTTACAAGTTGTGCTGATTGTCGATTATAGTCCAGTGGGTGAATATTGCGTAACCTACGGTACTGTAGGCTAGGCTATAGGAAGATTTTTTCCCATTTTGTCAGCTAAGGAAAGAGCAGTATATTAAGTTTTATACTGGCTTCGAAATAAGTGGTGTCCGACAAATTGTTCGTAAGCAATTGTTCGTAAAGCAATTGTTCGTAAGCAATTGATCGTAAAACAATTGTTCGTAAAATTAATTCTTCGTAAAACAATTCTTCCTAAAGCATTTTTTCGTGCATGCAGTTAAAATTTGATGTATACGAAGAAATGTTTTACGAAGAATTGTGTTACGGATTTCATTTTACGAAAAACAGTTTACGAACAATTGCTTACGAACAATTGCTTTACAAACAATTGCTTACGAACAATTTGCCTATAACCGAAATAAGTAAACTTTACTTTATTTTTATTTTTTGATCAAAGGGTCGTTTCAAAGTGACATTCAATTTCAAAGTAAAATTGAAGTACGGTAGTAGGCTACATTATGCCTATTTCCAGGGGCGCCGGAAGCGGGGGGGCAGGGGGGGCGAATACCGCTAATCCGCTTAATCCACGATCATTGTATTGCGAAATTAAATAATTGGCTAGGAGAGACCGGCGGCCAAACTTGGCCGATTGAGGAGGTAGCACCGGCGGTTCATTCAAGCACTACTTAGCGGCCATGGCCGCAGGCTGCTTTAAGGCTTGACAGTAGGTTACATCATTATAAAATAGCATGATGCCCTTCTTTGTATACCGGACACTTGTAGGCTATCATTACTCAATACATAGTGAGCTGATAGATTAGCATTATCGCTATGTCTTATCTTAAAACTTGAAAAAAAATTGGCCTTTAAGTAAACAAAAGTGCCCTTTTTTCGTAATCTTGCCCCCCCAGTCAAAAATCGTTCCGGCGCCCCTGCCTATTTCTAAAAGTGTGAGTAGGCTATTAACTGCATTTCCCAACGGCACAAGCCAACTTATCTACTTTTCTCCACACTGCACTAGAGCTGAAAGTCAAGCAGTGAAGCTATGAATTCCATTTTTAAAAGTCTTTGATATGAAACGGTTAAGACTTGTTTCGAGGTGAAAGATCGTTGGTCTGCCATGGGGTGCCACAAAATAATTTTCTGTTCTGAATGGTGCCATCAGCCTAAAAAAGTTGGGAACCACTGATCTAACTACTTCATAACTTATGTTATGTATATTGAAAACAGCAAGCATAAATAAACACAGAAATATGTAAAGTAAGCGTAAAAATATACACAGGCTTCTTTTTTCCAAACCCACGACGAATTGAAGTTGGCAGGTTTTTCTCAAAAAATCTTCGGATGCTGAGTTCTTGGAGTTTCTTGCATAGTTCACAGTGAAGTAGGTTCTGTCGCTGATGACAACCATATATAGTTCTCACTGATAAACAATTTGATCATTAAACCTCGTTTACTTGGCAAGCTGCTTTGTTTATTGGATGCTAACTGACTCAGTCCGTAGGCTACAACAGGTTGGGTTGTTTGATCTTCTCAAGCTTTGAGTAAACGAGGTTATTTACCACTATAGAACATGTAAATCAAGTATGGAAATTAAGTACAAAGATGAAAGAAAACGTGCAATGATGAATTTTATAAAATTAAACGCTTGACTCACAGAAAACATTGTCATATCTACATGTAGGCCTACCTGGGGTACAGATGATGATCGAGACAAACAACGCCATCTCAGTATCACTCAATTGCAACGACGCCAGTTTTTCGGCAAACTTGAGTATGGGTAAGATCATTTGATCTATAATTTTTAACTAGAAGAAAAGTTACACAATAAAAATTTTAATCTTTAAATTAAACTTCTAGATTTTTTAAGCTAGGCCTATTAGTTAGTCTCAAAATCTTTTTAGGCAATCAAAATTGTTGTGTTTCTTCTATTGTTGGTATCAGTTAAATAATTATTTAGTTTCACTACAGTCAATAGTTAAACATAAACATAGCCTACCTGAAGCGTTTTATTGAACTTATGTTGACTAGGCAACAGAAAGATTAATAGGCTATGTTTGTATAATTTTGCAAAAATAGAACAACATAACCAGCAAAGCCGTATGTGTGTGTTCTGAACCGCCTGTAGCTAAAGTTACTAACACTACTTTTGTCCACGGCAGCTTGGCCTGCCCATCAAAACGTCTACCAGATATTCGAAAAAAATATCGCTTCGACGCTGCTTCACAGCACGCGACTGTGTCTTGGCAAGATACTCAAATAGCTGACTCCAATTGACTACACTACACGGCCCTTGGCTGTTTCCAGCTGTCTGTGGTGTTTCATATGTGATCGCGATAGGCACAGCAGGCACATGTTGTCGCAATAGCACAAAGCAAACTTTTATTATTAATTATTATTATTATCTTTGTCACCTCTTTCATGAATTGAAACGTCACATATGTGTTGATGAGAGGGAAGAGAATTCCTTTGTCATACACAAGAGCACTCATCATCACGAAGATGGCTTCATAACATCCATATTTTATCAAAAGATTCTACAAATTAAAGTCTTTATACTTTTGCAAAGCACCTTTTATTTAACGTTTTAAAACATAATGACGTTTACATGTAGGCCTATGATAAGCTTTTTATTTACCATCAGGAAATGACCAAAATCTTGCGCAATCATAGCCGCCCTAGCTATTGGATAAAGCAAGAAATGTTCCTTGTCAAAAAAAATGCAAGGCCAAAATTCAGCGAGAAAGTAACACTTTCGACTTCAATCATTTCACACCCACCTGATCGCCAGTGTCCAACTCTGAAAAGTGAGGAATGTGTTTGACAAATTCACAGATTTCTTTAATTCCGACTACAAAGCCTTCTTGGATTTTGCTGAACAAAACTTTCGCCAATCGACGACTGAAAACCTAGCAACAACAATTTTGAAGTTGTACTGCTGTACACTACACAATCGTTTATGTACAGATAGGTTTTATTGATCTTGTACAGAAATTTCGTTTTATGTTTTGTTTCCTTTTCAACAAGATCACTGACAAAATCACCATTGCTTTGGGCCTTCCCTACATTTAAAACTTAACATTGATATGCCTGCTTTTAAATTTTTTTAAGATTTTAATTATTAAGATATTTTTACGATGTCCAATCCTTGCGTGTTGAAAATCGTAGCCTATTGGATAGAAAACGACTTAAATTAAAAGTAGCCTACAGGGGATGGGTAAAATTGGATACTCGACAGGAAAAACAAATTTAGTTTACGATCCAACTGACGCATATTTATACATTGGTCATTCAAGTTCTAGTTTTAATATTCACTGTTTGCAGATCAAGAGTTTGTTACTTCTATCTTGAAGATGAGGTGTAGGTTGGTGTTAAGTAGGCTACTAACCAATATCATTGACATGAGGGTCCACCAGTGATACTTTTACATTTTCGTTTAGGATCTCAGTAACGTTGAAAACAACGTGCATTTCTTGAGAACAAGGCGTAACTACCGCTGGTGCACCCGGTGCTTGGGACCCAGAGCAACAGGCCCCGCATTGCTACATCTAATTGTAAACTATTTTTTATACATGTGGCCTATAAACTTTTTCGTTCAGGAGTTTCCTTTATCACTTGAGGTTTGTGTCGCATCTTCTATGGGGCGCCACTCTAACCACTTAACGTTGGTGTTTCGCTAGGCTCATTTTGCCCTCATGGAACTTTTTTGTTGAAACCAAATTGAACTTCACACATAACCTGAATTATGTTACTTTTCTGTGTTTTAGGGGGACGACCGCTCCCTCTCCTGAAACCGCCACTGGCTTAGCAGTAACCGAGCAAATAGGCTAACGTTGGTGAATTGTGTTGATGACGATAACAATTGGAGCACGAAACACTCGATCACAGGACAGAAATCTTTTCGATATTTTTTGTTTATGAAAGTTGTAGGCCAAGTAATGCCTGTAAAGCTTTAATGATTCTTGATAATAAATGGATAAGCAAGACGTCAGCATTGGAGAGATGGAGAAATTCACTCACCCAACTTGTTGAAGCTAGAGTTGGGGTTAGGGTTAGTTCAACAAAGTGTAGTTTCAACAATGATACTAGCGAAGAAAATCAATTCAGATACCAATACAAATGATAAATGAGATGCAAGCAAAAATGATGGCCTTTTGGTCATTATCGCAAACACAAAGATTAAGATCAAGAAAGCAATATTGCAGCAGGTCCCGAACAACCCAAAGGACCTTTGATTAAACATCCTCTCCAAAATGTTAGCACGTTTTCAACAAATTGTAAGTAGGAAAATTACGAAGATATAAGTTATGTTAGACACCAGTCACCAAGCATGAACCGTGTTTACTGTCAATCCTGCTGCTTATTTTAATAAAAAAATGCATCTCTAGGGACTTTTAACACTTTTCAAAATCCATGCGGTACAATACAACAGGTCTAAAAAGCTGGAAACATTTATCACAGTGCTTTCCAGGTCGTAAAAACTCAGCTCATTATGCAGATGTGTGTGTCATATAGGCCTACATATGAACATTGAACAATATAGAAACAGCAAAACAACAGAACTAACGTTGCACGAGTCTTTATTAGAAAAATAAAGACTACAGAAAAATGGGGGGCCATAGCTACTGGACGTATGCACCGGTGCCTCCACTGACGAAGTTACGACCCTTGTTGAGAGGTGTCTTATGTGGTGTTTTATGTGATCTTATGCTTCATTAGTAGGCTACTGGCCTTAAAAATGTCTTCTCAACGCCCCTAGCAAAAAAGAGGTTGTAATTGTACTGTAGTTATGATAAAGAGTAGGCCTATGGTTATTGTCTTTGGCCTACAATCTACAGCAGTATTAGGCTATATATACACAACAATTAAAACAAAAATCAACAAACCTGCTTTTCAGATAAGTTGCTGCAGACAGAAATTTTCTGTTCGCTTTTGGCTTGGCTTTTGCAAACAGATTTCTCTGTTTCTCCAATTCTATCAAAACCATTTTTTGTCAAAATAGTAGGGCTCGGCATGTCTGGAATATCGACAGTTTGGTGATGGCACTTAATTTCAAGATTACTTTCGAACATGTCAAGAGAAAAAATTTCCTCTGAAAAAGATGGATATATTTCCAACAACCCTGGAGTTGCATCATAAGGAAGGCCTAAGAAATATAAATCAGGTTTCTTTGTTGTTAAAACATCAACGTTTTCATGCAAAAAAGTCGTTTTGAAAGTTGGTGGTTCATCCACTTGTTCACTGGCTAACGCACTGATTGGGGTTGACAGCAACTCTATAACAATAGAGTATTCAAATAGCCTACATCTTCTTCACTGGCGATTTGTTTCATTAAATACAAAATCTGACATAGTTTGATGAACTCAGTTTATCAGTAGGCTATATGAATTATTGTTACCATATTTTCATCATCAAAAAGGATAAATGCTTAGGGGTTCCAGGAAATTCTATCAGAAATTGAGTTTTTCAAAAACGCCCGGCAGAACTGTCTGAATCTTTTTGTCAAACTGCGGAAAACCTTTGGGTGCGAAAACGTTAATATACCAGCAACCGACCCAAAGATGAATTTCCCTCTTTGTTTTGACCATTGAAGCTGCATCAAGGAAAAATGCGTTCCATATACCTAAGCATTATACAAAACTTAACGACTGGCCATTTGCGTAGTGTGATTTGACTTCTGCGCACTTGCAACGCTTCAAACTTAAAACAAAGCTTTTAAGTTTAACTTCTTCCCAACGTATCTGTGATCTATTGAATTATGCTTAAGTATACTTAAAGTGTGTGTTTTAAACAAAATGGGAGTCCACAAACAAAATAAGGTAAAAATGTGTCAAATTTTTCTGGAAGCAAGCTCCCAAATCCCAGCTTTTTTCAGATTTATTTATAGGCTATACGTTAACTTTTATTCTTACAAGATCGTTTTTTGGACAAAATTTGGTGTTCATTTTATTTTAAGATTCGCTATTGAGTGGTAGTCAAATCAGTTCAGTTGTTGTTTTTATTTCTACCATCACAGCAAAAACAATACACGTCAACATAGCAAAGGTCGAGAAAAAGGTAGAAGCGCCAAAACGCGAATGTTAAAACGTGCTTGTGACCGCAGTAAGATCAAGTTGAAAGGATTTAGCACGGTCGCAACACCTTCAGAAAAATATAAGATAGAAAGGGAAATAAAAGAAAATGTTACCAACAAAAATAAAAAAAGAACAGCCCATAGAATAACTTAGCTTCAGCTGATATTTTCAAGAGTTCTATAAAGAAACATTTGCGATGAAGATCGGCCATGGTGCTTTATCAAAAGTGCTGATGGTCGTGAGGGGAACACATCTTGATGCGTTTAGCTCATAGCAAAGAAGAGCAAGGCAGGCAAAGAAAACCCCACAAACAAATCCTACCACGGGAAAAGCCATTTCAAGTGCAACGCACCAGGCCTTGCACGACTCACCAAATAGTTACAACTTGAGGACACGAAACAATGACAAAAACAAATAAAACAAACAAGCAAAAATAACATCATCACCTTGCGGGAATCCAATTATGCCCAGAGAAGTTAAGTTATGTCTTGCAGATATCAAGCGCGCTTTGATATAAAATTATGTCAATAAAGCGATAATTATAAGACCCCAGCCAACTAAACTTCTCACCTCTACACCGAACCAACGTCAGCAAACGTTGAATCAATGCAAAATTAACAGGCTTCGTTAGCCGGGGCCTGTCATTTTTGTCTTAATTACAAATCTGTCTTGACTAAAGCATCAGAAATAATTAGATGACAACAGTAAAATGAAGTGTGTAGCAGACCAAAAAAGGGGTGAAAGCAAAAAATAGCTGTTTAAATTACGTTTGCAATTTTTTTGTGCTCTTTGATACTTTAAAATTACCCTTAATAAAGTTTGTAATTCACTTGTAAGATTGCAAGCCCAGCCTTAAAATATTAATGCTCAATACAAAAGTTAGTATTTGGGCACTGCAAAATTGTCTTAGAAGGAACATTGCTCATAACCTAGTTATTATATTTCTTATGATGAAAAAAAATTAGCCGTTATTAACAAAATTTTCACTAATTATCGCAAAAGTTGAAGGGATTTTTAACACCTGTAATAAAGAAGTGCATTTTGTCTATTATTTGACCGATGACTGAAAATTTTCGACTTCAAATATTTTACCACAAACTTCAAAAGAGGTAGTCGAAAAAAGACTTCAAATTATGCCTCGATCAATAAAATAAACCAGGTCATGTACTTACTGTAAATGGTGGACAGTGCTAGCTGATGAATATACTTCATATTTCTACCACAACATAGGCTACGTGTCACGACACGTAGCCATATATCAAGCAATTAATAAAAATTCACAAATACATTCTTCACATAATATGTATCCTAGTGTTTTCCAACCTTTTTTGAACAACAGAATACGCTATGCATTAAAACAATATTGCGGAAAACCAAACGAAATTTTATAATGATGTAATAAACTAAACAACACAACAACAATTTATTCACATTCAGTTTTTCTCAGTGCGATGTCTGGGCCTGTTTGGATGAGCACAAAGTTAATATTCAGGAAAAATTCCAGAAACACAAACGGAAAGCTCGTGTAATTCTGATTTTTGAAATAACTAATAGGCAAAGTCTGAATAAATACTCACCAGAGTCACATGAAGGATATTTTAACGTCTCATCTTCTTCTGAAGACAAACCATGGGTTAAAAGAAGATTAAGAATCGTCACTTCATCAAAATCAACTAATCCAGATGAGGAACTGCTGGTTGATTCTTCGTGGTAGCTGCCAGAACCACTTCCTTGCATCAAATTTACTTCTTTCTTACCTGCAATAACAAAACTATGAAAAACAAAAAGCTAATTTATTCGTGCATTGTGAATCTACTTGTAACTGTGACGTAGCCGATTGCGATCAGGGTTGTAGTGGGAACGGGGTGGGCTTGTCATAAAAAAGCACAGGTTTTAACAGGACGTGGCTAGATTTACAAAACTGGTGTTGCCAGATAAGGATTTCTGCTCCAATTTGAGAAAGGTTCAAACCTGTTTAAAATATTCTGGCAACACTTGTGAAAAACAAAGCTTCTTGTCAAAACTTTCAAAAGTGTTGTTTTGAAGAACTAATCAAATAAATGTTGCAAAGTTTGGATGCTCATCGGGATTGCAATCGTTTGTAGCATCAGTTTTGTTGCAACTAATGCTAAAACTAATCAAATTCGTGTTACATTTAGCAGGCTTAGCAATCAGCAACTCACTGACTAGGAGCATGATTTTTACATGAATGCATATTGTGTAAATAATAGTGGTTACAAGAGTAGGCGCTCATTGCTTTCCTACAATCCCTCTTCCTGCCTCAACCATACTTGCAATCGTTTCTTGTATTTTTTATTTATTGAGTCTGAATTGATTTAGTGAGTAGGGATAAAAAGCTAAATTTTTGTACACACTTATAATTCTTAATAACGATTACACATCCGAATTTTAAACATAGCGCAGAGTTGGCCTGGCATATCTCTAGCTTGCTTTACCGATACTGAAACCCAACACAAAAAGCAAATGGTCTCCACGCCACGTCACGTAGAACACAGAAACAACGCAAATTCGACGGTTACAAATTTCACATTCATCACAATGTCATAATTATAATCAAGAGGGCAATTGACCTGCCGGAATATTGCGGCCCCTAATTATGGCACATAATTAAAAATAAAGTAGAAGGGTCGATGTCCGACATGCAATACACGGAAGGTAGGCTATATATACATCAAAGCTACACAACAAACGGTGACTATCCTTGAACAACAGCGCAAGGCATTGAAACACCTTGGCCACAAAGGCCTGGCGATCACTTACACGATTAATATCTACATTATTTGCATGAAACACACATTAGCAAACAAATCAAAGGCACTAAACAGTATCCTAACTATCTAGCTACTTATAATGACGCACATCACTGAGATCGCTGGTGAATACTTACACGCTTAATATCTACATTTTTTGCATGAAACACACAGAAGCAAACAAATCAAAGGCACTAAACAGTAACTAGCCAGCCAAATCATTGAGATCGCTGTAGCATACGCTACTTGAACATTACGCATATTGGGGCCCTGCGGATGACACATAGAAAGACGCAGGTTCAAAAAGACAAGGGTGGTACAGATGCCTCCACGACACCCGGTAACAATAGACCAAGGGGCCGGGTCCAGAATGCAATGAAGCATTCTCCACAGGAGTAACGCACGATATATCTCTTAAGACTAGATCCACTTTGACCTGCCGATGCCTCATCCACAGCTGAGACTGCCACCCTGACGCGCCTGATAATGGGTTTTCCTTTCATAATTTGGGGGTGATCTCGTGGACTCTCCCCTAGCGGTACCTTCCTCTCTTAGTTATATCTTCTGGAGAACCAATCACGACTAATTTCCCAGGCTTTAGGTTCTCCCCAAACTGGCCCACTTATTTCTACCTTGCAGAGAAGGTAAATAGAAAGAGATCAATTTCTCCCATAAACTGTGGGATAGAGCCAGGTTGTACCTATAGTCTTTCCGTAACTCATCTCGATCATACGGGTTGCCCACTGATGAAAATTGGCTCAAGAATAGATTAAGAAGTGTGGCTGGGGTGATAACAGTACAATCCTTAGGGTCATCACAGATAGAGACTAAAGGTCTTTTGTTGAATATTCTTATGGCACTACCCGTAAATGTAAGAAGTTCAACAAAGTTGAGTTTACGAGCTGAGTTTCCAATAACGTGGGAAAAGGCAATTTTGACCATTGCTTCCCAGGCCCCTCCCTGGACCGGGGCATACGGAGGGATGAACTCTCAGTTAATTGTCTTTTTTCTCAGAGAAGTTTGAATTTCAGAAGACTCCAAAATTTCTGATAGTCTTTTAGCTGCCGCTTGAAATGTGGTTCCGTTATCTGAGTACATGTTACGTATAGATCCACGCAAGTCTACAAATCTGGTAAATGCTAAAACAAATTCACTGTAAGATAGTGACGCCACTAGTTTCACATGGATTGCTCTACTCGAAAGGCAGGTAAATAACAACCCCCATGCTTTCTTTTGGCTTCTTCCTTCCACAAACGTCATTGGACCAAAAAAATCTACCCCACTGCTAAAGAAAGGTTTGTTATAGGCCGTGGTTCTTGGTAATGGTAAATCAGACATCAGCTGCCTGATAGGCTTTGCTTTCTCTAAGGCACATGGAGCGCAGTCCTGCAAATAATGTTTCACCAAAGAATTACCATTGGCAATCCAAAAACGATGACGAGTAGATAACAGTGTCTGTTGCACATTACAATGATAGCTATCACAATGAGCGTCAAGGACAAGCCGTGTCAATGCGTTCCTCGAAGGCAAAATAAGAGGATGCTTTGCATCGACAGTTATTTCGGGAGACTTACTCAGGCGACCTTTAGAACGAAGTCTACCCTGTGTGTCAACATAAGGACGATACTTTTTTAGAGAGCGCAACTCCTTCAGGCACTGTTTATCCGCGCCAGCTTCACTCGAAGCTTTGTTACAACATCAATCGACTCTGGCAGACCCTCACAACTTAACAAATTTCTATACACTACTTTCTGCACGTAGACAACAACCCTAGTTAAAGCGTCCTCAAGGTAAGAAGTATTTAATTTTGGTTTTACATAGGCTACTCATGTTTTTTGCATTTGGATACAATGAAATCCGTGAAAGCTACAAGATAGGCAGCTCTCTTTTTTAACACGTACAGAGTAGGTGCTGTTTCGATCATCCTGCTATGATGGAGCCAGTCATATTTTCTCTTACCGTTATCTCTGGCGACAGTTCAATTTTACGAATAGCCGCATCCTCTCCCTTCACCGTTGGGACCTCGCTCTCCTGTATTAGAAAAGATGGATCGCTCAACCACATTTTCTTAGAACCTGTTTTTGTGATGGCATTCGGTCTGGTGCCAACGCCTGCCGAGTTGAGATGCGTCGGACAGAAATGCCATTCGCTCACCTCCGACAAGAGTAAAATGCGATTTAACCTACGAGTAACAAACTTGCATAATCGTAGATCAGGGTTCCTGATCCACTGAAGGACAGTATTCGAGTCACACCAGAATTTTTTCTATGATCAGGCATGTGTAGTGCATTAGCTGCCTGGTTTAACAGCTCCGTAGTATTAAGCGCGGCTACAAGCTCCTTTCTGGCAATCGGCCATGTACTTTGATGCTTGAGGACAACCCTACTTTTTCTAAAAACGAAGGATACACAAAGGACTCCGTTACACAGCCTACGTATATACACCACGGAGGAAAAGGAGTGATTGGAGGCATCACTAAATCCATGTAACTGATATGCGATATCATCATCTGCACAACACGGCTCGGTGTTTACAAAATACCATCTAGGTAGGCTATAGAAAAAATCTTTCAGAAAATCTAAAGAATGAAGCCACGACTTCCATTCTTTTATGTAGTTTGGCGGTGCTTCGGTGTCCCAATCGACCTTCAATAGCTAAACGCTGCAGAATTAATCTAGCTTTTAGGAAAAATGGCGCGCCGAGCCCTAGTGGATCGAAATTTGGTCAAGTTGGCTTAACATTGAGCGACGTGTGTACTTCTCCAAAGGTCGGAGAGAGCACTTAATGAATAGTGAATTTGACTCAGTTTTGCCACACGCAACCTAGAGTTTTTGCTACTGGTAAGTCTGTATCGTCTTTTTCCAGGTTTAGCCTACATCGCGAAAGGAAGAAGCTAACATCTCATTTTTGAAGTTGGACAAAACATCCAACGCCCCTTTGTTGGCACTCCATTTCATCAAACTGAAGCCTCGGCTATCGAACAAATCAATGGCTTCTTTAGCAATCTCACTGACCTCATCAAGGATATTTCCAGAGAATATCAGGTCGCCCATATACATATTTTTTCGAATGACGTTCAAGGTCAAGTCACTGGCTGCAGTGGGGTTTAGTTCAATCATTTTTTGAATGGCTAAGCAGGCGACGTATGGACTGCTTTTAATTCTCCACGGGTGTACACAAAATCTAAACAGAATTACTTTGCCCTTTTCAATATCATTATTCTCAAACCATAGCAAAGGGAACAGGTCGCGTTGTTCCATTGGTAATATTGAGTCTGGAAAAAGCACTTGGATAAGTCTACCATTAGGCCAAACTTTCCCAATCTAAAGCGAGCCAGAACTTGTGTTAAATGGTTTAATATGTCTGGGCCCGACAAAATCACATCATTAACACACCTACCCTTAACTCAGATTTGCCGTCATATACCACTCGCTTTTTGTTTGGGATGTCACAAACTATGGTAAGTACCACACACATGCCGATGAGTTGTCGTCTTTTACCGGCTCAATGTACTCGCTGGACTGCATTTCAGCCATTGTGTCTACTAAGAATAATCGAACGTCAGATTGCTTTAAACCTTGCATCGTAAGCTCAGAACACGGTCAAGGGCCAAAGAGTGGTTATTCGGTAATTCAAAATCGGTTTTTAACGATACGGGCATTTCAAATATTCCACCTTTAACTTTCATTTATGTCTCAACAAATCTTTGTGCTATAACATCACTGCGAGACAGTTCTACCGGTTAGGACAACACTTGCCGTCACTACTCGTAGTGTAAGCATCGTTTGTAAGAGGGCAGTGTTTAATCGTGTCACGGCCGCTGGTCATAAACCCATCTAATGGAGAGACCGCCCTGGTTTACTGTCAACACGACCCAGGCTCGCAGCTCACATTTCTTTCAAGCACATTGGTTAAAGAATTGCATCTAAAAGCCGTGGATAATATTTCTTTCCGCAATGAACACTCTAGCAGGCAAACAAGAAATGCACTCCGATCTGGTTCAATTTAATATCCAGTCCTTAGTTACTGACGAACTGTATGACAATGTGGAAGCAGTGGTAAATGCACCTTGGAGTGACCATGTCGAAACATTGCCGCAGCATCAAGACTTAAATGGTTTTTCACATTTTGATAATGTTGAATTGATTTCGTTGCCTAAAAAATGTCGGTCGATATTCTAATCGGGAATGACTAATTGACTATGCTTACTTGATTCGAGTACTAGAAGATACGTGTTGGCATAACTTGGGAAGAGCCTCATCCTATTTTAACTCTACTGGGCTTACTGGCTAGTGGAGGTTGAGGTTCTATGACCTCTGGTGATTTTAAAGTACGTCGTGTTGCCGTCAATGGTAACATCGCTGAAGCGTCATTTAGTCTTAACAACTTAGATGGGCAGGAGATTGAAATCAGTCGCTTAAAACATGTCATAAAGGATTTAACCCTAATAGATCGTCGTCGTTGTCGTGTGAGCCTCTGGGGCCGAGGGTCTATACTTTTACCACCCCAGATTTATGATGTTCCCGGACTACACTGGAAGACTACTAGAGAGCAGCCAGTCTTTGGTTTCATCATCCATGACACGCAGACCTTCCACTCCGTTAGGTGGCTTGAAGATGGAACAGTCATTGATGTCACAAACTATAGTAAGTACCACACACATGCCGATGAGTTGTCGTCTTTTACCGGCTCAATGTACTCGCTGGACTGCATTTCAGCCATTGTGTCTACTAAGAATAATCGAACGTCAGATTGCTTTAAACCTTGCATCGTAAGCTCAGAACACGGTCAAGGGCCAAAGAGTGGTTATTCGGTAATTCAAAATCGGTTTTTAACGATACGGGCATTTCAAATATTCCACCTTTAACTTTCATTTGTGTCTCAACAAATCTTTGTGCTATAACATCACTGCGAGACAGTTCTACCGTTTCATCTATTAGGGTCGCTCGCTCAACTTCTGATCAACGAAGCTGATGTACAAGACATCTCTGCGGCTACTTGGGCGGACCATAAATGGAGTTCTGAATGGAAGTCAAGCGCCACCAGACTATTCGTTCATCCCCGACGCAGACACACGCCCCATCGGCCTATTACTACCAAGACAGGCATGGGTGCTACTCAACCGTCTCCGTACGGGCGTCGGGATTTTCCGCTCAACCATGCACCAATGTGGAATAGCCTCTTCCTCCTCCTGTGAAGGTGGTGCCGAGGAACAGACCGCAGACCACATCATCAATGACTGTTCCATCTTCAAGCCACCTAACGGAGTGGAAGGTCTGCGTGTCATGGATGATGAAACCAAAGACTGGCTGCTCTCTAGTAGTCTTCCAGTGTAGTCCGGGAACATCATGAATCTGGGGTGGTAAAAGTATAGACCCTTGGCCCCAGAGGCTCACACGACGACGACGATCTATTAGGGTTAAATCTTTTATGACATGTTTTAAGCGACTGATTTCAATCTCCTGCCCATCTAAGTTGTCAAGACTAAATGACGCTTCAGCGATGTTACCATTGACGGCAACACGACGTACTTTAAAATCACCAGAGGTCATAGAACCTCAACCTCCACTAGCCAGTAAGCCCAGTGGGGTTAAAATAGGATGAGGCTCTTCCCAAGTTATGCCAACACGTATCTTCTAGTACTCGAATCAAGTAAGCATGGTCAATTAGTCATTCCCGATTAGAATATCGACCGACACTTTTTAGGCAACGAAATCAATTCAACATTATCGAAATGTGAAAAACCATTTAAGTCTTGATGCTGCGGCAATGTTTCGACATGGTCACTCCAAGGTGCATTTACCACTGCTTCCACATCGTCATACAGTTCGTCAGTAACTAAGGATTGGATATTAAATTGAACCAGATCGGAGTGCATTTCTTGTTTGCCTGCTAGAGTGTCCATTGCGGAAAGAAATATTATCCACGGCTTTTAGATGCAATTCTTTAACCAATGTGCTTGAAAGAAATGTGAGCTGCGAGCCTGGGTCGTGTTGACAGTAAACCAGGGCGGTCTCTCCATTAGATGGGTTTATGACCAGCGGCCGTGACACGATTAAACACTGCCCTCTTACAAACGATGCTTACACTACGAGTAGTGACGGCATGTGTTGTCTTAAGACCATTGCCTGATGTTCAATGAGGATTCACATAGGCGTCGTGCAGTAGATAATACAGTGCTTGAACCGAAAATGTTCACCACAGCGCCTACAATTACATGATTGGGTGCAGTTTTTTGCCTCGTGTCCTAGACGTAGGCAGTTTAGACACCGACCAGTCGCAGCGATGACATCCCGGCGTCGCGACGGCGTCAAGTTTAAGAACTCGGGACAATTGGGTAGGCTGTGACGCTCTTGCTTATTCCTACTCTCACAATAGATACAGAATATCTCCTTCCTCGCACCTTCAAAAAAGCGGCTCTCAAACGTTCCTTCTCGGCTCCCAGAACTAGAGCCAGACCCGCGACTGCCACCTTGGGAAACATCTCTGACTGGCTGTGCTGAGGTTTGACGAATACGCATAATGTGGTTATCACTTGCAGACCGTTTGGTATCCTTTCTAGCAACGACTTCCTCCATTAAGCGTATGGCGGAGTCCGTATAGCGACACGTCTCTTTGGAATTTACGAAATCCATTAGGCTTTGAAAGCTTGGTACCTCGGTGCTACCACATTGCTCTTTCAGATAGTACAAAAAGTATTTCTTCGCATATCCAGGTAATCGTCCTGCCAGGTCTAGTACAAAACGTCCTTCTAGCTGATGACGCTGGTTATACGCCCTATAGCGAAGAGGGTACACTGAGCCAGCTCGTCTTTGAATTCCTTTATTGAGGATGGTGACATTCCAGATAATTCATTGCCATGCCGTATCCACCGAATATCCGGCTCCGCGAGAAAACCGCCTCTAACACCAAAGCGCTGAGACAAGCAATCCAGCGACATATCAATCTTTTCCTTTTCGCTCCAACCAGAAGTATCCGATGCTAAGTTTGAGATGGTTTGTGCGGCGCTTCGTACGCAGGTTGCCTGTAGCAAAGTCAGCCGATTTCCCTCAAATGGGCAACTCTCCATTAGTGATTCAATATGGTTTTTGAAAAAAATAAATGGCATGTTGTTGCCGTCATAGTTGATCAATGTGGTCCTGTCATAGAAAGTGCGACAATTATGATATTTATAGAACCAGTTTTATTGATTCTCATCACCTCTGTTTACATCAAGCCCTGGCGAGCGTGTCATAATATGTCTAGTCTCTCGGCCATCATCTTTAACTTGTGAAGAATTGCATCTCTTACTTTTAAGGTCTTTCCTAACAGTTAAGGTACATGTTTGTGACGGCTTCGCAACCCTCTCTCTATAAAAATCACGTTAATCATAATGAGGTTCTCTTTCAGCGGCCCCATGGGTCCCCCCGGGTTGTTTTGTCAAAACATTATCTTTAGTCCACGTTCTATACTTGGTTGTGAGGGCGTTCCGGAAAAAGAGCTTTCTTAGGGGGGTTTCTCTATGTGGCGCTTCCATTAAATTCTCCTGTTTAGCCTTGCTCTGTTTAGGTTGGGCATCTATGCTAGCGGCCCCATGAGTGTCTTGGGATCTCCCAGGCGGATTGACAATGCCAGCGTCCCACCTCTGGACCTTTTCTATTGCTGTAGGGATGTGATCGGTGACTCCGAGACTACTGACCGTAGTCCGTCGTTGGCCGCGCTCCGACCCTTGGTCCAATGCACATTGTGAAAACAGCTCAAGCTTACTTTGCCTTGCTCTCAGCTCGGCAGCCTTGATCTGCATTTCAATTTCGGCTCTGGCTTCGGCTTTCTCTGCTTTGGCTCTGGCTTCCTCAGCTTTGGTTTTGTTCACCCGCATCTGTTTTTCTACCGCAATTTCTCCATTTCGATCTGGATTTCAATCTCTTCTTCTTTTGAATGGCGGTAGCGACTACTCGAGACACTGGATATTGTTTTTCCTTTTATAGTATCTACCTTTGTATCTACACTGGAGATTTGCTTCTGTTTCATAGTCCGTCTCAACTCCTCAATCTCTGACCTGACCTGTTCTGTAGCCTCCTGCATCACAGTGCCATCCACTTTATTTGCGAGTTCCAACAGCTCGCCAAAGCTGTCCTCCAACTCCGCCATACCAGCCAAGGCCCGCTCTAACGACGCTTCATCCTGTAAAAAAGGTGAAACCTTTCCTTAATTCCTCAACCCCCTGCAGCACCTCTCTTTTTTATGTCTGACGTCCCTTAAGAGCACAGCTTCTGCACTGGAATCAGCATAGGACAAGCTGACATAAACCCCCTGAAAATGTACCTGCCCAACGCCCGGGTGGTCCGCCGTACCACCCCCAGACGCAGCACCCCCTGTCCCACTGCCAGTGAGAAACGTAAGAGACACCGGGTGACCACCGTCATCTTCCATTTATCAATTTAAGAAATTGCACTATAGCCTACACACAGTAATAGCGACACATGTAACGTAATGAACAGCGTAACCAAACACTAATTAGGAACTTACCGATCGCTGAGTTACGGTGGCGCAAGCCTCTTGACAAACAATACAGTATTTTAAACAAGTTATTATACACAATTATGATAACTTGTTTAAAATAGAGTAGAGTTACAGTATGCAACACAATCAATTAAAGTATATTAAAGTCCTTTTGTTGCAGGGATGTGCTGACCACCCCTTCTGAAGTCTTCCTTGGTTAAAATTTACATTTGTTAGTCTTTAAGTTGGTTGTTTAGTTCTTGTTCTTTCATTTCTGTCAATTTTGTTAGTTCTTTTAATTCTTTTAGTTCGTTATTTAGATACTTTATAGTTCTTTATTTCAGTTGTCCAAAGATCAGCTTTTTATTTTTGGTTACAAGAGTAGGCGCTGTGTGAAGAAAGGGGCGATCTTCCTGGCTATCAGCACAAAGCTGAGCACTTACTAGTACAGCGAGCAGTTGCGATTCGCTAACCATTACGATGTAGCTTCCACGCTAGCCATTTTATTGCTTTCCTACAATCCCTCTTCCTGCCTCAACCATACTTGCAATCGTTTCTTGTATTTTTTATTTATTGAGTCTGAATTGATTTTAGTGAGTAGGAATAAAAAGCTAAATTTTTGTACACACTTATAATTCTTAATAACGATTACACATCCGAATTTCAAACATAGCGCAGAGTTGGCCTGGCATATCTCTAGCTTGCTTTACCGATACTGAAACCCAACACAAAAGGCAAATGGTCTCCACGCCACGTCACGTAGAACACAGAAACAACGCAAATTCGACGGTTACAAATTTCACATTCATCACAATTTCATAATTATAATCAAGAGGGCAATTGACCCGCCGGAACAAATAGTCAACTTATTCTTAATCGTCATGTAATTTTGCCTTTCCTCTGCCTTGCCATTTCATTCATATCGTTTCTTTTTTCGAATTTGTGTATGTAGTATGTATGTAGATCAGTTTTGTAATTTCAATTTATGTAGAACATCAGTCGGTTAGTTATTTGATAAGGGTTAACATAAATACGGCTGAAAACGTTTGTAATTTTTAGTTTATTTTTGTGTTGTTATCGTATTATGTTAAATGCCGTGTGGTTGTTAGGTTTTATTTGTGTATTTCTTGTACTTGTCGTAAGACTTTTAACGTATGTGGGAACTTTTGGCTTCTTTCTTCGTTTTCTGAAGCCGAGTTGTTTTACCACCCCAGAGATGCCCTGGTGTGTCTTTATATGCTGTAATTATGCTAGTTTTACTTACAATAGTTTGATTGATTGATTGATTGATTGAATCTTTATCCTCGGACTGGGAAAGCTTCTTGCAGAGCTTGATCCTGACAGTTTTGCATAGCCTACTTGTAGAGGCTTTGAATCACTGACGCAGGCCCGGTCACCGAGATTGACAGAGTGAAGTTTCCAATTGTTGAAGACTTGTTGCCGGAGAATTATTCCATCCATTAAATGCCGCTGAATGAGGAGCAATCCTTAACGTGCGTTGCTCAAGCGCACACCCCGAGAGTCGAACCAGCTCCGCTTGATCTTGAAGCTTCTTCGTTCCAGAAGTCACGCGCTAACCAACTGAGCTATCGAGGCGGTTATAGTTACCGAGACTCATCACAAAGAAACGTTGGAACGTTTTTAAAAACAACGATTTTATATTGACAGAAAATTCTTTTGTTTTATTTTATTTCGAGATCGTAGCAATTTTGTATCGATATGCAATTGAAAAAAATGTGAAATGCTAATGAATGAGAATCGTATAGACCACAATACAGAAAGCATCATTAGGTAAAAAATGTTTGGACATCCAAAAAAGTGTTAATTTAAGATATACTGACTACTTTCACTTACGGGTATTTCAAACATGACACAGCAAGCTTATTTCAAATTTTAGTTTTGTTTGATAATATCACTGGGTTTGTACAGATTTTTATCATCTTTGACTTACTTTTGTCTGCAGTTATGTAAAAGCAAATCAATACAAGTGAGTCTCATACTTGATCCAAGCATCAGGGGATGAGAAAATAAGGTTCTCATTATACCATCCCACCATTCTATCTTTGACCTACATTTACGTAACTAACATGTACAACATCTTCGTAATGCAGACGAAACCAGAAGAAAGACGGACCAAATATCCGGTAAAATATTTATGGACAGTGGTTTTCATTTATAATTTACAGTGTATTTCCCATTAAACCAACAACTTACAATTATTTAACGAAAAATCGTTGGGTTAGCAGGGCTGTGGAGTCGGAGTTGTTAAAGAAGGCCGACTCTGGCTTTAATACAACACGATGAACAAGAGCATTTTTGTTTGCAAACTTTTTTCAAAATATTGCTTCTGGTTCACCGTATTGCGCTCTAAAAGTTTTCCCGAAAATATAAGTGCTTGTTCGGTAGTCATTTAAACGTGACAATTCCCAATAAGACCCGATGACATTGCCAACCAATCAGAACATATTTAAGTGATTGCCGTCCAATTGTGACCCTTCTAGCATTCAGTCAGAGAGTTGGTCCTACTTTGAACTTTGTTTGGTAAACACAGACGAAAAAAGAGTTACGGTTTGGGTGGGAATTGAACACACGTCATCGAAATATCAACTACTGCCTTAATCCTCTACGCCAAGCTTGATCTTTCCAGAAGACTTTCAAGCAACTTCTCATAGGAATCATCTTCGGATTTTGAAGAACTGTCTCACTTTTTGACTCTTGGCACAGAATACACTGATTCCAGTCTATAGTTTTATTTGTTTTGGTGACGGACAACTTTAAACCTGTGCAGTCTTCACTCATGTTGTGTGTGTCCTGAAGAGACAGAAGAAATACCACATCAATATACCATCTCCATCGAGACAATATCAAATGAATTCTCAGTCAAAAGAATATGCATATACTTCGGAAACAATACAAGTACAGTACTCCCTGAAAAAAAATGTTAGGGGACTGCTGGTTAGTCGTTTACTTGTGCTTCCTAGGCTATATAACTTATAAGTAGTAATGTAACTTATAAGTAGTAGGCTAAATTCATGATTGCAAAGGCACATTTGCTTATTTGGACAATATTACCGTTGGCGGTAAGACAAAGGAAGAACATGATGAAAACCTTCAGCATTTCCGAACAGTTGCAAACGAGCGCAATCTCACCTTCAATAATGACAAGTGCACCTACTCCACAGACAAGATCAACTTACTGGGGTATGAAATAAGTATTGGCAGTTTAAGCCCTGATCGCGATAAAGTGAAGTCGTTATTAGAAATGCCGGTTCCAACCTCAGCCAAAGAGCTACGACGAGTTATTGGTCTTATGGCATATTATGCTCCATGGATACCGCAATATTCGGACAAAATAAAACCACTTGTTGATAGTAATAGGTTTCCACTGAGGGATGGACGACAAATGGCTCCTCGTGCCCCATCCTGTGAGTATCATCTGCTTTCAACCAGATGAGAAACGAAATTTGTCAACAAAGAGCCTCTACCCGGACGGCACAGCTGCAAGGGGCAATTGATAAGTTTAGACGCCCCACCATTCTGCAGCTCAACATAGAAGGCTACACAACAAGCAAGACCAAAGTTGTGGAGCAGCTTGCCCATACCAACCGGGCACTCGTCATCCTGTCCCTCGGTCGACGGGCACTGGAGCCTAATCATCTTCTCCACCACAAGATCTCTGCCTTCCCAAACGGGCACCCCCGCCGACTGAAATCAAGACACCCATTCGTGCCAGCCGCTCGGCTTCTGATCAACGAAGCTGACGAACAAGACATCTCTGCGGCTACTTGGGCGGACCATAAATGGCATTCTGAATGGAGGTCAAGCACCACCAGACTCCATTCATTCATCCCCGACGCCGACACACGCCCCATCGGCCTGACACTACAGAGACAGGCATGGGTGCGCCTCAACCGTCTCCGTACGGGCGTCGGGCTTTTCCGCTCAACCATGCACCAATGGGGAATGGCTTCTTCCCCCTCCTCCTGTGAATGTGGTGCCGAGGAACAGACCGCAGACCACATCATCAATGACTGTACCATCTTCAAGCCACCTAACGGAGTGGAAGGTCTGCGCGTCATGGATGATGAAACTAAAGACTGGCTGCTCTCTAGCAGCCTTCCAGTGTAGTCCGGGAACATCGTGAATCTGGGGTGGTAAAAGGATAGACCCTCGGCCCCAGAAGCTCAGACGACGACGACGACTGAGTGATCAAGCTATCTCGTGTTTCAACGAACTTCGGCAAGTCTTGGCAGAAGCCACTTTGAAGGTAATAGATGAAAACTTGCCCTTTTCAGTCGAAACTGATGCCTCGGATACTGCGTTGTCCACAATATTACATCAGGCGGGAAGGCCTGTGGCGTGTTTTTCTCGGACCCTAAATTCGAACGAAAAGCGATATTCCGGTATCGAAAAAGAAGCTACTGCCATAATAGAAGCGGTTCGAAAGTGGTCACACTTTCTTTTAGGCAGACATTTTACTTTGATCACTGATCAAAATTCAGTTGCTTTTATGTTCGACCATAGAAGAAGAGGAAAAGTAAAAAAAAACGACAAGATAATGCGTTGGCGAGTCGAATTGGCACAGTATTCGTATGATATCGTGTATCGCAAAGGCAAACTTAACGTGGCATCTGATGCTTTATCTCATGCGTATTGTGCCAGTACAACTGGGAACACACTGAAAGAAATTCATGAAAATTTGTGTCATCCGGGAGTTGTGAGAATGCAACATTTTGTAAGAACAATGAATTTGCCATACTCGATAGATGATGTGAAAAGATTGGTCACAAGTTGCAAAGTTTGTTGCGAAGTGAAGCCAAGGTTTCATAAACCTCCGAAAGCTACATTGATTAAGGCAACGTAACCATTTGAACGATTGAGTATTGACTTTAAAGAACCATTGCCATCAAATACTAAAGATCATTTCTTTTTAACTGTTGTTGATGAATTTTCGAGTTTCCCCTTTTTTTATCCTTGTAGTAACACTACTTCTCATACCGTAATTACTTGTTTGAAATCTTTGTTTAACATGTTTGACATGCCAGCCGTAGTGCATAGTTATAAATGCAAAATGCTTTATATCCAAAGATATAAAACAGTTCCTAAGTGAGAGAGGCATATCCACAACACATTCGTCAGTGTATAATCCGCGTGCCAATTCACAGTGTGAACGTTATAATGGTGTTGTTTGGAATACAATTAAGTTAGCTCTTCGCACTAAAAATTTAGAAATTTCACAATGGGAATTAGTTGTTCTCAGGCCCGGATTTAGGGGGGGCAGAGGGGGCAGGTGCCCCGGCCCCCCGACTTTTGAAGGGCCCCCCTGCGTGGAAAAAATGTGATTTTGTGTTATTTTTTCTTCCTTTCAGCCTTTGATGCTGTGCAGTGCTGGACTGATGCTACTGTAGACGCAGAGGTGGTTTTTACAGGGGGCACCCCGATCTAAAAGTGCCCCGGGCCCCCCATCAGCTAAATTCGGCCCTGGTTGTTTCTGAAGTATTGCATTCACTTCGATCGTTATTATGCACAATTGCACATCCACAAATGAAACGCCTCACGAAAGACTTTTCAATTTTCTACGACGCTCAACTTTTGGGTTGTGTGTACCTTCGTGGTTGACTGAAGAAGACAAGGTACTGGTAAAACGTTTTGTACGTAACAAGTACGATCCACTAGTGGACGAGGTTCAACTTGTGAATGCAAATCCAAAATTATGCTGTGGTAAAGTTCCCAAATGGAAGGGAAGCAACTGTATTTGCCAGAGACTTGGCACCGCCAAGACGAGACTTTGCCGACCCCGTCAACCCTGCTGAAGTGGAAAAATCGAATGAAGTGAACTCCAGAATTAGAAATATTTCTGATGACGTCGAACGTGAAATTACCTGCGAGAGAAGCTCTGCAGACGATGGTGCAGTTATTAACACGCAACCTATTGAACCTAATGTTGAATTGCAAACACAGAAAAACTGGCGTTCTGTTCGTATAAAAAAAAAAACGCCAAAAAGGCTGAACAATAATTGAGCGTTTGTGTATTTATTGTACTGTAATTTTTATGAAGGGGTGAATGTCGTGTAACTTGCGTTGTATGCTACAGTAGAAACTCCTGCCACGTTCCACACATAATGCCTTTGGCCAACGCAACTGTTGAGTTGACGCTCCCACTCAGTTTACTTGCTTGTTATGTTGAGGTGCGGTTCAGGTTGATAATCTTATTGTCTGAAGTAGGCCTATACTAATTAAGCTTAATTCATTCGTTTATATTTATTTAGATGTTCCATTTAGTTTGTTAAAGCTAATATAAGCTTGCATAATAAAGTATGTATTAGTTCACGACACTTCCTATATAACTTATAAGTAGTAATGTAACGAAATATAATTTCGGCGGCCATTTTGAAAACCAATATGGCAAATAATTGCAAAGTGGTTAACGCTTGGTATCTAGGTATGCTTCTAATGGATTCCTTGACCCTTAAAACATAGGGTTAGCGTGTTTGATGAAATTTCTAAGTTTATTCGGAGCCGAGATAGAGCAAAATATAGGTATATTTTGCGGCGATCATTTTAAAAATTTAAAATGGCGGCCATGCGGACATCTCTGCAAATGTAATCAATGTTTTTCGGACTCCTCATGCTCTAAGCTTACCAAAAATGTATAGGATTGCTCATCTCCCACAATTTTGAAAAAAAATACATAATGAATCTGACAAAGCTGTGGACGACAAAGCGTTGACCAAATTTACTTTATACACAAATGTTTTCTTTGTTTTCGCTGCAACTTCTGATTGATTGAAACGCTGTTCCTGTAACTTATGGTTGGTCTAACTCTAATGATGCATTTGTCTTACAAAACTTTTTATGTTCAAGTGCCTACTTGTTTTTTCTGGTCAGTTTTTGTGAAAGTAGCTGTTTTAATGTTGATCACAACTTAAGTAAATTAAATTTTAAAAATTAAAAAAGGACAAAAATGAAATAAATCTGACAAACCTTAAAAACCTGGCAACACTGGAGTTAGAGTCAGAGTTGGCCAGTTATAAACCGTAAAACCGAGGAGTCCGAGTGGTATATTTTTCTCCCGACTTCACAGTCCTGGATGTTAGTGAAGCTTGCTTAACTATCTGGTAGTCTTGATCATCTGCACAATTACCGGCCTACGTTTTGTGACCTGTCATATGCCTACTTTTATTTCTGCCGTGAAGTAGGCCTAAACGTATGTTGACATAGTTTCAACATCTGGTGCAATTTTTCCAAACTCTCCCTCCCCCAGTGGCGTACGCAGGATTTTCTGAAGGGGGGGGGGGCATTGAGAGTAGCGTAGCCAGGAATTTTGAAAGGGGGGGTTTGACGACCGGCGGGCAAAGCCCTCAGCGGCGGGGGGTCTGGGGGGCCTCCCCCAGAAAATTTTGAAAAATTACTTTGAATTTGGTGCATTCTGAGAGCATTTTCAACAAAAATGTGGGTATGAATATTCCTGTAAAATGGTGCTGTCAGGTGGCATAGCAAAAGAATAAGATCATGTTTTCTTCGGCATTTTTCGGAAATAAAGCTAAGTCTCTATGCTTTCTTGTTGTTAATTCCTGGCTGAGATGTTTGAATGTTTGGTATTGGCAAAACTCGCTCTTTTAATGCAGTTTTGTTTAAAATTAGGCAATTTTTTTTAGACTGAAAGCATCATTCTCAAGCATAAAGAGACTGAAAGCATCATTCTCAATATCGTGACGTCACACGCGTGCCAAAGAGGGGTTGTAACCCCCAACCCCTCCCCTTGGCTAGGCCACTGGCCATTGATATCCCAGACGTTTTCATGATATTCCAGTATGGTCTTAGTTTAGACTTTATCCATTTCTTTCTCACTATAATAGGCTTACAGAACACTGTGCTACATTGGCATACCTGGGGTGGGGTAAGTGGATTAGGCCATGTATTTCGTATTGGCTTAGTCTATATTGTTAATTGCTTTGACAGAGCAATGCAAAACATATTAAATGCCTTAATTTACGTCGTTAACTACTAAAACATTTTTAAGGGGGGGAGGGGGCATGGCCCAATGGCCCTCCCCCCCTGCATATGCTAGTGCCCTCCCCCATAACATTTTCTGCGTAAGTGGTAATGTACTGCATACGCCACTGCTGTCTGGCTAGTAATGCAAGCATACAGAGAAAGAAATGCACCCGAACATAATTTTATAGTTTCAAGAGCTTTAGATTCAATGAAGGAAGGTGTCTTGAAAAATTGGTAATTGCTTGACTAAGCGTTTTTTGATTAATTTTCAATTTTTCGTTCGTGCATATCATAGTTGCTATGTATTTTAACAATTTTACAAACAAACACGGATTCTCTTGCACAGAAAAGTTTGGATGCGTATCTAAGTGAATATGAAAAACAATCTAACATATACAGGTCAGCAATCAAAGGAAATAGGCTACAAATGTTTTTATCGTTGTTTCACAAAATATAGATACGTGCAGAAATCTTCTCTGACATGAAGAATGGCAATAGCCCATAGCCTAATAGGCTACTGGTAGAAAGTCTTGAGTGAGGCTAGGCCTTAAATCTAGCCCAGGTGTATCGAAAGCATCGCTAGCTTCCATTCTATGCTGGTTGTGAAACAATAAGTGTGCCGTAGGCTACAAGGCTATTGAGAAAACAAGTCCGTTTGAATAGATACAATGTTAATATCCTGGCCCCTTTAAAAAAAACTTTAAAGCGAAAACTTGTTTCAGTAGAGAGATTAGGCGTAAAGAAACCTCAGCTACGGGACAAGAACGCGGTGTTTATTCCGAGCACCTTGAAAGGTTTTCGGACCCTTGAAAAAGTCTTTTTCCAAATGTAGATTACCTCCTGGACCTCCTGTCAACGTATCATTCTTTTCATCGATAGTCGACGCTGAAGCCACATCGTTTATCTCTTCTAATATATTTGGAAATGCTTCAAATACATCACTGATGTAGCATAAAGATTTTACCTGAAAAGAAAAATACTGAAAGTTGCAATTCGCTTATATAATAGAGGTAGTAGTCTACAAAATCAAAACATATTTAAATAAATCATAGTTGGCATGCAAAGTATAAGTCCTGCTCAGCTTCACAAGCGACGAGATTCACTTGCTTTTGTATTTGGATGGGATCGCGTGGTAAATTTCTTTACTAATTGTATTTCAACAAGGCGTTTGTGTTAATAAAAATAGTTTAAAGAGTAACAAGCCGCAATAAATATTGTTATTAATGACTACTAAAAACAAATGCTTCATGCCAAACAAAAACTCACTGCAAATCACTACTAAAACAAATGCTCATTGCCAAGTAAAAACTCAAGCCGAGATTTAACCCTATCTGTAGCGACACGGAATTTTATGAGGACGCCCCACTCCACTAGTGAAATATTTCACAGAAGGAAATATGCTAGAAATGTGAAATTTCTTGACTTTTAGTTTTTTTTCTTTGCAAATTTTCTAAACCTATAGTTAATAAATATAGTCTTTATGTTTGTGTGACTTTGAGTCACTTTTGTGCTATTGATACCATACAAATAATGGACTAAATTTTGACGCTTGTGCTTGAAATCCAAAAAGTCTCTGGCAATGCTGATAATAAAGAGATTTTGTCGTTTTATAACCTAAGTTAGCAGTGATTTGAGGTTCAGTGAGCACACTTTGGCAATTTGGATTCTCAAAACTATCATTTCAAAGAGATATAGCTTAGATTTCAAAATCGAAATTACATAGGGATAAGCCTTCAGGCAGGTCTCCAGTTCGCACGTTGTCAAGGCCTGTGTATATAGATCGCTATGTTACAAAGTTATTGAGTAAAAACGTCACAATTTTTTTATCGTTAGGTCAAAATACTTTTCTTGTTTAGTTTTTCTTCTCTTTTTTCGTATTTTAATAAAGCTAAAACAGATCTTGATTTTTTTTATTACAATTTCTGTTGCAATTCTGACATGATAATCCCTTTGTTGCAATTTCTGAGGTAATAATCTTTTGTTACCCACTATTGAATAGTACATTAGGTTTAGTGTGGAAGGCGGGTGCTTTGTAGGTAAAGATATTCCACTACATTTGCACAGCCTGCTGAGGAACTCCCAAGCAACCTCTATCAGTTGACAGCAGCTTCTCCATTAGAAAATAGCAAGAGACAACCACTTTAAAATAACGGAAGCACAATATAACATTGCAGAACCGTCTCAGTAATATCGAAGATATTTTAAGACACTGCATATTTTTCTCTTGAGGTTGTTCGAGTGATTTTCGTTACCTGTTCGTTACTTCTGCACGTGGTGTCGTTGAGACGTTGAGTTTTCCTGATTTTTTATATTTCATCAGAAAAAGAAGACGTCCTTACCTAACGGTTTGATTTTTAATTAATGCCTTGTATTTTTATTTGAGATTTGAGTGCAAACACAGAATATATTATTGGTTAACTCTTTCGCGCCCAGCATCATTTTAAAATGATTTGCGGTTTAATGCTAAACGCCCAGCATCATTTTAAACGATTTGAAGTTTAATACGAAACGCCCAGCATCATTTTAAAATGATGCTGTTTGATGCGTGATATAAAATTTTGTCTTTGTAGCAGAATATCCATAAATTTACTGGATCCTTGTCACATGCTTATTTTATTGATATTATCGTGTTTTTCAAAAAAAAAATTTTGCTCAAATTTTACAAAGTGTGGTTACTTTAGCCAACAGTTAAAAAAAGTATGTAATAAAGGAACAAGGCATGTTTGATTTTTCCTTGACACTTTATATCATTAAGAAGTCTACTGAAGAAAAAAAATCTTTTTAGGTTCTACAGAAAAGGTGGGAGTATTTTTTTTGTAAGATGCTTTATTTTCATAAAATTTTTAACAAAAAAAAAAGTTAAAAAGTACACATTTTGAAAATACTGCATCTTCAAATATGTTGTATTAGGAAAGAAGGTTCTAATATTTATAGTCAGAACTTGAAATTATCTTTCCAATAAGATATTCCATGCCAAAATACACAATCGGTGTCACGCGTGTCAACTCGTTAAAGTTAGAGAAAAAATAGCAAAAATGCCTGGGTTTTGCGGTCAAACCGTGCAAAGTCGCTAGGCGCGAAAGAGTTAAAGTTTGCAAATTATGAAGTCAGTATATCAAGTTTTAGGTCAAAAAATTGGTTGCCTTACTAATAACCTTCACCAATTTGTTTCACTCGAGATGAAATCTTCAGAGACGTCTTATTCAAATTCCTTAATTCAAACGGTATGTTTTTTAATGCTTTGTTGAAATAGAACCCTCTGACCATCTCACCAAAAGAAAACTAGCCCAGAAAATGTTTAATTTATAATTATTAATTATATTTGCTTGCAAAGGCACCACGTAAAATTATTGTGCCTATGAGGTGGGATATTTTCTTTTTCAGCTACTATTGATTGTCATCAGAGCAAGCCTATCAAGGTTGCCAGTACTTTTTCCAAACAATGAAATTAAACCTCTATCAAAATAACTAATTTCACTTCATTACTCACTTGACTATCCAGCCTTTTACTATCATTCCATAGGCGATTTACTTTTTTATTGGTCATGGAGAAATGTTGCGAAAAACAAGTTGATAAACGTTCAGTCAAACACAAGAGATTAACGTTTAGGTCTGGATTTGCAACCGAGCTTGAATTGGGATTTCGTGGGCCAACCGTGTCAAGTAAAACACGTTCTTTTTCTTCCGTTGGCATTCGTCCATATCGTATAGCTAAAAATTAAAAGCTGTTGAATCAAAAGGTGGTTTGTTGTACTTGTTTTGTCTGTCGTATCCAGGCTTACACCCGGTGGTTGAAGATTCAGATTAAGTGGACGGGAAGGCAAGGAAGCCAATTTTCGTGTCCACCTTCAGGCACCAAAAGGTGGTTGATTGATTGATTGATAGAATCTTTATCCTCGGACTGGGAAAGCTTCTTGCAGAGCTTAATCCTGGCAGTTTCGCATACTTGTAGAGGCTTTTGAGTCACTGACGCAGGCCCGGTCACCGAGATTGGCAGAGTGAAGTTTCGGATTGTTGAAGTGTTGTTGCCGGGGAACTATTTCATCCATTAGATGCCACTAAATGGAGAGCAGTCCTTAACATGCGTTGCTCAAGCGCACACCCCGAGAGTCGAACCAGCGCCGCTTGATCTTAAAGCTTCTTCGTTCCAGAACTCACGCGCTAACCAACTGAGCTATCGAGGCGGACAAGTTGATAAACGGACAAGTTGATTTCTATAAATAACCGCATTACAATTTTTCATGATGGTTTTTCTTTTCTATTACCATACAGTACATACTTTATGATGGACTAAGTAAGCTAGGACTATTAGCTTGAAAATTGCATTTTTTGCTTTGTAGTTTTTTGACAACACAATTTTATAATCGCAGTAGGCTATAAGCCACAGTGAAACTGGTCGTTTGGCGACGCTGTATGTGTAGCAGCTGGCAGAGGTGTACGGAATGTGTATTTATAATCTGCAGGTTGCTGCAGAAGATGAGGTATTTTGACCGGTAGACACTTTAACATAGGACAATTTCCACTATGAACTAGCTGAGTCATCGTCTGCAGTCATTGTGACCCTTTTAGCACTCCAAGAGTTGATTTTTCCTTTGAACTTTATTCGATAGTTACTGTACAAAAGACAAGAGAGTAATGTCAAGGGTGGGAATCGATGTCA
Organism: Aplidium turbinatum; assembly: GCF_918807975.1. Lineage (NCBI taxonomy): Eukaryota > Metazoa > Chordata > Ascidiacea > Aplousobranchia > Polyclinidae > Aplidium > Aplidium turbinatum. The sequence goes on along the minus strand of NC_137484.1, from coordinate 17,133,191 downwards.
CGTCATCGAACTAACTACTTCCCTAACTCTCAAACCACTAGACCCCGCTGCCGACGCAAAATGTTCACTTAGGCTAATTTACTTAATGACGGCAATCAGCTGATTCTTCTTCTCTCGTTTGACTTGTAGTAGCTTAGATTGGCAATGCCTCCTCGTGCAGCCATGACGGGGTAGCCTGATTTAAATCTTGCCATCTGATTGTTACGGACAATCGTTCTCCAGATCAAACATGAAACCGTTAAAGTTTACCTGGCGTCTTACGTCATGAAATATTTCTGTAAACGAGGAACTCTTTATGCACCATCTTCAATTATGAAATATTACATCAGCCAGATTTAACTCGTGTGAATTATGAACTATTGCATCAGCCAGATCTAACTCGTGTGAAATTGCACAACAATATCATAGAAGCAAGTTATGTGTGTTTGAAATAGGGCAGTCAGTTTCGTTATTTTGTAGATTGTCGATGAGAAAGCTGGTCAGATATTAAACAGTTCTGCTTTGCGTACTAGCTAGACGAAATTTCCGTTCTTTATCCATAAATCTGTCTTGTGGTGACAAGTTGTTTTGTGCGTAGTGCGTACCGTGTTACGCTCTCTTTTTAACAGCCTGTGGCTATTCTTTGCTGAAATACAGTACGTGAAAAGACCTTTTCAGAAGAGTGTTTCTTTCGGTCATCGCATACAGACGAAGGATTTGGGAATTTTATCCTACAACTTTCCCACGGGGATATATGGTTTACCGTTGTGACCACTGATTGGTCCTTAAACTGCATCTCCTGCAGCGAAATACGTATACGAAGTCAGGTATTTTGGAATTTAATTAAAAGTGTTATTAAATCACTCTGAACTCTTCTAATATTACATGCAAACAATAGCAACTAACAAAATGCAAGGCAATCTCCATGTGTTTAAACAGTTATATTCATTTCACTCACCTTTTGCTGACATTCCAACCTCCAAGCATTTTTTATACCGACAATACTGACATTTGTTTCTGCTTTTAATGTCGATTTTGCAAGATCGGTTGCATTCGTCGTATTGCTTTTTTAAACGTATTGTTCGACGAAAAAATCCCTGAAAACGGTAAAAGAATCCCATTGCAAAGTTTTCTACAAAAATAATTTTTGAATGAGCCAAAAATCTAGAATATGTTAGTTCAACAAGATTAGGCTAGATCAGGGCTTCCCAAACTGGGGGTCGCGACCCCGCAAGGGGTCGCGTGACAAACTACAGGGGTCGCAGAGAGTGTGCCAATTTTACTCAAAGTACTGCATATTAACACTTCTGTGCAAGTTATTAACTGTAGCCGAACACGTTGAGAGTAACGCACCTAGTTTACGCGTACTTAAGCAAATTGGTGTGGTAAAACGGAATCGGAATTCAAGACCCTTTGTATTGCAATGTGAAGTAAGATGGCTTTCGAAAGTTGAAGCTAGAAAGGTTATTAGTGTTGAAAATTGAAGTCGTGATTTTTCTAACGAAAAAAAAATGCAGACTTTGCCCATCATTTTCGCAATGACATCTGGTTCTTGAAATTAAGCTATTTATCAGATTTTCTTAAAAAACTGAACGAACGTAATTTGTCCCTCAATAGAGAAAACATCTATGTTTTTACATTGAAATCTAAAATTAAAGCGTTCATGAACATATTTTAACGTCTGGAAACAAGAAGTTGAAAATGATTCATTTGAAATGTACTCATTTATTGAAAAATTTTTGGTTAACAATGATGTGAAATCAAATGTTAAGCCTTTGATTATTAAACGTTTGTCAAATCGTTTGACAGTTTCATAAGTATTTATTCCAGAATTGGACAATACCAAATTTTATTAAATCCAAAACCTAAACCTACCGAGCACTTCTATCAGAAAGAAATTACTGATCTATCTTCTGACTTAAAGTTTAAATTTTGTGGAAGTTTATAAATTTTATGCAAACACCTTCACACTTTTTGCTTTTGACTTAACGTTAGAGCGGAATATCTACCATGACCTGATTCAGCAGTAGGGCTAACCGCACTCCTGTCGTTTGTTTTGACGTATTTGTCTTGAAAATTTCCAGCAGAGTAAACTGAGGCAAATGCTGGGTAGGCTACTCGTTGAGTGGATCGTCTCACCAATGACGCAATTACTAAGACCAGTTAAAGTCTCCCTCAACCCAGCAAACATTGATCTAGAATATTGGGAACAACTTGCTAGTGATAAGTCAATCTGGAAGAAGAGAACGAGGGAAGGCACGGAATTTTTCGAGAAAAAAAAACAGGATGCAAAAGGTTCAGAAAAACTAAAACCTTAGAAAAAAAGCTAATACAACCACGTTCCCAACTTTCCATACAATGTGACTTTTGGCCACGTCTTTTCCATTGTAGAGTAGGCCTACAAAGCCACATCCGACTGGAAACAAAACCAATGCTCGGACACGAGCTGGAGCCTACGACGACAATTTGTGCGAGTCAGCGTGTTCAACTTTGATGAACAGACACGATCAAAACTAAGCAACATTGAAACCGCCTTGGGACCAGCATTAGCCAATTGAGCCACGGCTGGACTTGCTTTGTAGCAAAAAACGGTCGCATCCATCACACTCATATCCATCTGAATAAATGTGTTTGGTTCTTTGTTTTGTTTCCAGTAGACTGCGTGTAAACTGTAAAGTAGCAGTCATTGAGTACTGTTAGCTTGTTTTAAGTTTTCATTTGAAAACCTTTCCTTCGATATCACAAATGTAGGCTATATTTCGCACTGTTTATCATTTTGGCCGTGAAGGGTCGCGAAAAGTTTTAGGAGATTAAAAGGGGTCGCGAGCAAAAGTTTGGGAAGCCTTGGGCTAGATAAAGGTCTGCCCAGCCAACAAGCCCAACTGGGGCCGAGTAAAAATTCAAGTTGGCATCTGGGCTTGTGGGAATAGGCCTACCATGTGGGTTATTTATGGGTCACAAACGTGTTAACACAAGTCTAGTTTTTCATGTTTGTTTAATCAATTGCTCCAAAACGCGCCCTATCTCTCAATTTCAACTTCTTATTATTTTTTTTAGTTTCAAAAAGAAACGATGAAATATGAGTATTAATGTAGGTTGAATCAGGATAGCCCAGTTGTAAAATCATCGAAACATGGGTGGTAAGTGTGTTACCCAATATTAAAAAAATGTTTTTACTAATGTTTTTATACTGCCTATAATTATTGCAAGGGTTAATGTAAGATCTCATGTGGGTTCAATCTGAGCAGCCTATTTGCATAACAAAATTTTACAAAATTTAGGCTTTGTTGAATTTCTCACGTTAGTTCAGAATATTAGTAATATTAACGCACTATTTGTTATAATGGCAACATAGGTATTTTCATGCATTTTCTTCTTTCACCTTTCCTTTAAATTGGGTAGAAACTTGAGTCCGCAGACAAGTATAACTGGAACCCAGTCGGGCAGCCCAGTTGGGCTGGGTAATAAGTGGTGTAGGCCTACGTAAGATGTTTTTGATTATATCCAGCATTGCTTAACGCCATGCCTCAACTATGCGTCAAATCAAGCTTTGCCTATTTTTCTTGCTCTTTTTGTGGGCTGTGCAGATCAAATGTAAAAGTATAATTATTTAAAAAAAATTACCTTGCAACCTTCACATGAATGAACACCATAATGAAACCCAGATGATATACCTCCACATACGCTGCATGGGATTTTCAGAGTTGATGACTTGATGGCTGTAGAATGAAAAAATACTATACTTAGTAAATATTTTTCTATTTTTTTTTAAATCCATAGCTAAAGCTGCAACTACAGTAGAGTCACTTGAAAATTTGCATTGTCTATTTGCATAGAAATTTTTTCTTGGGAAACGATCTTTCACAGATAACCTAAAACATACCTACTGTGCTGTGCTGTTTCATACCAAATGTGCTAAAAATTTGCTAAACTTCTCTAATTTATCTGACAAAAGGGAAAACTGCAACTTTGTCACTTGCATAAGCCGATACAATTAAGTAACGACGTAATATACAAAAACAAATTAAAGATCAACAACGTTTTCGGTTACAGACCATGCTAGCCTTTATCAAGGTCACTCGCTGGCGGAATGTGTGTGGCCCACCACGCTGTTATGAGTGGCTGGTGGAAGGCATCAACATACAAATATAACCAAAATTACCAATCAGTTTGTAGTTCCAGATGGGCGTCGCTTGAAGTTTTTTCAAATGCCATATCCAGCCACACTGTTCTAGTGGGTTAGTTAAAATGTAGAGACAGTTTTAGTTTGCTTGCATGAAGTTACAAACCATGGACCAAAACAATAGGGATCGATCAAGTTATGTGCAATTAAGTTTCTTGTACACTTAAAACAAATAATTTATGGTAGAGCTTTTTTCATGTGTTTTTAATCTTTTTTTAACAACTCTACCGAATTAAAACAATTTGGTAACACTGCATGCAGGATTCAATCTGCTTGCCTTGCTTGCAAGTTTTTGATTGCAGTACCTAAAAAGTGGGCTCAGGCAAATTTTCTAACATGTGACTGTGCCTAAAATGTTTTAATCAAACATTTTATGTTTTTATGAAATTTGGCCTGAAACCAGTTTTGGATATTTCCACCAACACAGTGCAAATTACAGGTTGCTACGCATACAATTTCGAAATTGCATGCAGTTATCCACAATGGCTACTAAAGTAGGCCTAATGATAAATAAGTGGTTACATAAAAAGGTGGACTGGTTCGTAATAATGTGATTTCATTTTAACCTTATATCAGGCTATACGGTAATCGGTAAAACTGCTCCAGGAAAATGTCTCTCAGAAAAATATTCTTTTTTGGAATATATTCTCCGAAAAAATTCATTCTGAGGTTATCACCCTTGAAACAATCCAACTTGGAAAATAGTTTCCTGGAAAACATTCATTTGGGCAATGTCCATCAGCAGAATTTCTACCGGGTGTCACAGTGGCGTAGCAACGCAATATGCCGCCCTTGGATTTTTGCAAGAAACGCCGCCCCTACCCCTTGACACCGTCGTAAAAGCTGATTAAAATTCCATACAATAGAAGAATTAAAGCAGTTTTGTTTAATTTTATTGAACTTTCAAAATAAAACCACTTCTTATTCAGACGGCTGAAGGATTCTTTATCTCCTTTAATTAATCGCTGGCTGGAATGGCCCTTCTTTATTCTGAAACCTTTCGGCCCTAGTTTGATCATCTCAACTCTCATGTTAGGAGTTAATGTTTCTGGCCAAGTAGCCACATTGTTATGAGAATAATAGATAGTATCTGTTTTTTATCTGACATTGTTTCATTCGCAGGCTGACTTCTTTCAATGATCACTTTGTTATTGTTTTGCTCGAGGTAGCCTACACTCAGGCCCGGATTTAGGGGGGGCAGAGGGAGCAGTTGCCCCGGGCCCCCGACTTTTGAAGGGCCCTCCTATGTGGAAAAAAATGTGATTTTGTGTTATTTTTTTCCATTTGGCCTTTAAAGTTTCTGCAAAATGCTGTGCAGTACTGGACTGATGCTACTGTAAACGTAGAGACGGTTTTTCGCGCCGTAGGCGCAAAAAATTTTTTTGCACGGGGCCCCCCGATCTAAAAGTGCCCCGGGCCCCCCATCAGCTAAATCCGGCCTTGCCTACACTTCTTCCGTTTCAACTTGAGGTAGAGATTTACTGTACTAATCTCTTCTGTCTTTTTTTTAGCGGAGGCAATTTTTACAAACTTCAAAATGACTCCTTCATTCTTTTTAGTTCCTCTTCTCTAGCTTTCTTTTTTTTTTAAAAACATCTTTACTTTTTTTTACTCTCATCAGTATTTATAGTATTTAAAAACGCAATACTTTCTTTCGTATAACTATTTGAATGAGAGAGTGCAGACTCGACGACCTCCTACGCCTCCAGAGCTACGGTCTTTCGCACTCTCTCATTGGATGCACACTGTACGTTTTTGTTTCATGTACATTTCGGCGTTTCGCATCCAAACAAAAATAAAATGACCATCCATCCGTCATAGGCAAAGTTTAAGTTAAGAAAATTGCAACTTAAATCTTGTTCTGGAACCATAATTGCAAATTTACTGAGTTAAGCTAAGTGATCTGTTTCAGACCTGAAACTTTAAACCTTTCACAAACCTAAGCCATCTTCACACATGAAGATGGAGGAATTCCGTCTATCTACCACAGACAGATTGTAAAGGTGGCAGTTGACTCGATGACCTCACGTCCATTCCTGTCTCCTCCCGAAAGTGAAATAAACTTAAAACTAATCTGAACTTAACTACCAAAGCTAAATTGACTGAACAATGCTATAGCTTACAAGTTACAACCGACGTTACTTCAACTATCATTACTTCAACAGCATGAGTATCACTAAACCGTCACAAATATCACATGGTGAGGCACAATCTAAAAAAGTTGCAAATTAGTTTATAGGCATAACTTGTTTAATTTTTTGGCTTCACTTAGATCAGAGAATTTATCAATTCGTTTCAGGATCTTAAAATGCTATACTGTATCTGGTCAACCCTATTATACAATTCTGAAACTTGGACAATGTCACAAAAAATCGAGAAACGGATCGATGCCTTCGAGCTCTGGACATACAGGCAAATGTTAAAAATTTCATGGAAACAAAAAATCATTAACGATGATTCAATTCAAGCAACATTCTCTTACAAATAGTCAAAAGAAGAAAATTGAAGTATTTCGGACACACAATAAGGCAAAACTCGTTACAAAGATCATTAATAGAAGGGAAGATAAACGGTAAAAGAAATAAAGACAGACCAAGAATGATTTAGACAACAAACATCACAAAATGGACAAAATTAACTTATGAAAGTGCAATACGCACAGCTCATGGTCGAGAACAATGGCGCATTGTATCCAACCCTCCATACGAGGAAGGAATAAAATGATGATGAGATCAGTGTTAACTTAGGTCGTTTAAGTCTGAGTCTCTCCGAGATTAAATTAATGTGACTGTCTTTGTTCGTTTAAACTTTAAAACGTTATCACATTTTGCCGCCCTCTGACAAAGTGCCGCCCCTGGATGTATCCACAAGATCCAATGGGTAGTTACGCCACTACGGCGGGTGACATACCGTACTTCGGCTATAAGGCTAGATTTTTTCGGAGGGATATTTCTTAGGGTAAATATTTCCAGTGAGATATTTTCGGGGGGATTTTTATCTATATTTTTATGTCGCTATACTGTAGCCTGCTGTGTGGCTTACCAGAACAACATAAGAAAATTATGATGTCTAAAACAACATCAGCCGTTTAAAAATCTCACATAATTAACTTACTTTTAGCAGTCTCTATTATTTCAAATCAAATGGCTAGTTCAAGTAGTTACATCTCAGGCAGCCTGGTCACTGCTAGCTTAGTTTAACAGTAGACAACTGTAATTTTCTTATGTTGCCATAGTAAGCCACGTTAAGTAACCTAGGCGACAGCGTGGCGACGCCATTAGGCTGCTGTTTATATTTTCGCCATCTTGGCACTGGCGTTGTAGAATTGGCTTCGCGAATCAACCAGCATACGCTACTGTTTTATCTAATGGGCTACCTTTGTTGTCATATCAGTGGGGTAGGTTAATTTAATTGTTAACTTATAGTTAATAGGCAATGTTTTTACTTCGGAATAGAGCAGAGGTGACAAACCTGCGGCTCGCGGGCCGCATGCGGCCCGTCAAAGAATTTTGTGTGGCCCGCAAAACAATTTGACAATCGCTCATGCATTAAAGACAAAAGACATCTCAAAGCTATTCTATGCCTTCACTGGTAGCCTACACCTTTCCTTTGCTATTTTCTTGCCCTAAACACTAACTTTCAGGGTTTAAAGTTAGAAAATAGGAAAGCTATAAGGTAAAGTTGTGAAAACGCTATTCACCAACTTCACCTTGTATTTTTGGTCGATTCTAATCTATGACGTCATGGAATTTTGACAAGCGCTAAGTTGTGTGGCCTGATAACTTATGTATAATTGACAAGTGGCCCGAGACTGCAAAAAGGTTCGTCACCCCTGGAATAGAGAATGGCTCAACTGCATTTTTTCAGTTTTTGATATGCACATCAACAAATTCCTTCCCATTAATACCGCTGCTGATTAAAAGCATGTATGCCGCGTGCCCTTTGCTGCAGGTTAAGTTAATGCAATGTGATTGAGCGAAGTAAGCGAGAAATTTTTGCAAACTTTTAAAAAATTACATGTTTTTTTGGGGGGTTTTAGGCTCGGAATTTTGGAAACCAAGTGCCCCCTTGGATCCGCTACTGCCTATAACTGAGCTTTTTTAACCCATTTTCACCGCTGTTTAAAATTCACTGATATTTTTTTAAAATATTGTTTCGAGAGAGAATTTGCTTTTTTCGGGAGAGAAAATGGTTTTCACGGCCCTCTTATAATCTAAGCCAGGGCTTCCCAAACTGGGGTTCGCGACCCCCTAAAGCAGTGGTTCCCAACCGGGGTGCCGCGGCACCCTGGGGTGCCAATTGCAATGCTCAAGGGTGCCGCGAGATATTGCAATACTGGGGCCCATTCTTTATTTTAACTTTAACCCGCTAAGTGCGCAATTTATTTAAACTCTAATCCGCGGTAAGCCTTTGTTTTCTCGCCCAGAAAAAACAACTTGAAAGAGATTTTGACTCGTTGCTGTTCTTTCCATTAAAACGTTTGAAACGCATCATTATTGCCATGTTTCATGATTTTATTTTGCGTTTCAAGGCGCACAAATCAAATTGCAGTGATGGATTATCGGATTGTGTGACCCAGCAGGATTATAAAATAGCAAGATTGTTTGCGAACCTAAGAACAAGATTGTTTGCGAAATAAAATTGAAAACTTTTGCATGGGGATACCTGCAAATGCAAGCACGATACATAGCTAATCGAGAAAAGGCTAAGTTATAATTAATTTGTTCTTTATAACTTACTTATGATGGAGAAATTTATTACACAGAAAAGAAAGTGGAACAATGTCGATCATGATGCAGGAGTAGAAAGTACAAGTAAAAAGAAAGCAAAAAAGACTGGTCTTTGGTCTTTTCTGTGACAGTTATTTGATTATAGGCTTTACTTGATATGGTGACCATAAGCACAACCTCTACCAGAGTGTCTTACATGCAAACAAAAATTGTCAAACGAAGCCATGGTGCCAAGAAAATTGAACATACACTTCACTAAAAAAACATGGACATCTCTCTTATAAACCTCGAATACATTTTGAGAAAGTTTTAGCTGAGAGAAAACAGCAAAGCCAGGCGTTTACGCAAATTTTCGAAGTACAGTATATATCTACCAAAGTTCGAGGCCAGTTATGTAGTAGCAGAAACTATTGCTAAAAATTCAAAGCCTCACACCGAAGCGGAGAGCATTATCCTTCCTGCATGCAGTGCAATTGTGAAAACAATGCTCGGAAATAAGGCCGAGGAAGAAATAAAAAAAAGATTCCCTTGTCAAATAATACCATTTGTAGAAGAATTTGTGATATGTTTGCCGCCGGGCTTGCCGACATACAAAATACTGTATCGGTAATCACTTCTGTGTTATTTTATACAGTTATTTGATATACAGAATCCTCATATAATTGATCCAGTTGTGCCAGGGTGCCGCCGACTATTTATCTCTTTGATAGGGTGCCGCAAGATCTAAAAGGTTGGGAACCACTGCCCTAAAGGGTCGCGTAACGAACTTCAGGGGTAGCAGAAAGTATACCAATTTGCACAAGGTACTGCATATTAACACTTCTATGCGAGATGATGTGGCCTGTAGCGCACCCAGCATGGGGCAAAAGGGGCTCAAGCTCCCCCAAACCCGCCACCAAAAATAAAATCTTGTATGTTCCCCATTTATACCTTTTGCTTACAGGTTAGTTATGAATAAGACAAAACAATACAACAGGGCTGAGCATTGTAACAATATATTTTAAATATTTACAATTAGTTTTAACAGTCAAATGTTTTCGGCTTAACTTAAGCATTCATCAGGAACCTAAAAATATTTATAAAAATACAATACTGTATAATTCAACTTCTTCAAAGTAAAATTCCATTAGGAAAAGGCAACTAGGTTACATAAATAACTACAAAAAAATTTGCACCACAGAGAACGTGATACCGGTACACCAAGTAAATGTTGAAGAGAATGGACGCTCCTCCAGCAAATAATTGCATTGTTTATTTACATTTGGGTTGTAGCGTTTGATTAACACTGCTTCCTGAATTTTAGTGTCAAATTGGGATTTTCCTTTGTGTACAATTTTAAATAAGTCAGCAGAGAATTTTCGATCTGTGCAAAAAGAACACTCATGATATGGTCTTTAATGGCACTTTTCTTTAACTCCCTAAAGTTCAGATGCTCCCGTACTCAGGGACACCGAAAGGATTATTGCTTGGGGGTGCAGGATTTTGAAAAAGGACGCTTTTGTGGCTGAAAGGCCTTTTTTTAAGTTGTAAGATAAGATATAGCGATAATGTTCATCTATCAGCTTATTATCGAGTAATGATACAAGTGTCCAGTATAGGCTACAAAGAACAATGGCAAGGAAGGGCATCAAGCCGCATCATGCTATGTTATAATGATGTAACCTACTGTTATACAGAATTTTGTGTCGTGAATATTATTCTGAGGCAAAAATGAAAGATTACAATTAGGCTAAAAGCGAATAGCAGAAATTGTTATATTGCAAAATGTGCAGTAGCTTACATGACCTCAAAAGAGCACCATTGCCCCATTAAAATTGTGATTTTTCCAACAGAATAAAATTCAGTCTTGGTCCACCATTTTCTCAATAACATCTAGCTTTTGAAATTATGTCAAATGTCAGATTTGCTTGAAAAACTAAACGAATTTAATTTGTCCCTCCTAGGAGAAAACATCAATATTTTGCATTGAAATCTAAAATTGATGCGTTCATCAAAAAATTGAACATCTGGACAAGGTTGGAAGTAATGACTAGTTGTCACTATTCGATAGCTTTATTCGTTGCTTTCTGAATATCGAATGCTTATACCCATTCCTTTTAAAATTAAATATCGAATGCGCGTTATTCACTGCTTTTTTATGCAAGCAAAGAAATCATTATTCGTTTTTCACTAATCGATATTAAGGAGAACTGCTGAATCATTTTGTGTTGTGCACATACTTCGTCGTCAAAACAAATTTACGAGATTTAGTTTTCGAATTACTATCCGACCTAGTCCCGTTCCGGTTTTCGAACTTTAAAGGATTAAGGAAAATTTTGTGGCAACACAATTAAAAAAAATCATGCCAGTGAGAGTGATATTTTTATTATTTCTGTTCTTAATAAAGTTAAACTGCTAGTTTTGTTTCGTCTGTGCTGTTAGTAATTATTTATTAGCCTATCTTTATTTAAATTATTTTTAGTAATTGCTATTCATTGCTTTTTTTAAGTATCGATAGCGGAAAGTCATTGCTTTTTGGGCTTTTTGACTAACGACTTCTAACCCTGCAGCAGGCGCGGATCTACCGGGTGGGCCTGATCGGTACAGGCCCACCCAGATTTACAGTGAGCCCACCCAAAATCAGATTCATGGAAAAAAAATGATGATATAACTAACTGGGACGTAGTTGCTTCTTGTGAAGGCAAGCTGCCTTCGAAGTTTCACAAGTCTGTTGTCGCCATAACGCTGGGAAAAACGTCGGCTGTCAAAAGCAATGAGGATTTAAGGGCGCTGTGGAACTGTATTCTTGACAGGCAGATAACGGAGTTAAACTGCCGCTTTATGGACGACACGTATGGATTAATGAGAGCAGCGGCCTCTTTCGCACCTGGATCTGCCACCTTTAGCGAAAACAAAATCATTCTAAATGGTCTGTGTGCACTGTATGGCATTGAGACCGCAGATGCTTAACATGCTGTATTCATTCAACACATCAGACGGAAAATGGATCGGGAAAACTTTCCTACATTAATGGAAATACTGGACAGCTGCTCTGCTGACATTTTCCCGAACATGAAAAGTGTTTTAAGGACCATCATAACACTGCCTTCCACGTCCTGCAGCGTTGAGAGACTTTTCTTTGAAACAAACAGGATCCAAACGCGCTTGAGATCATCCATGCTCCAATTCATTGACAGTTCGGATTATGATGGCATAATCAACTTTTTTAACTCGAAACCTAGGAGACTCCGCCTTGTGTAAAAGCTCCGGTAACATTAATTTTTTGTATGCTGGCCTGTGCCGTGGCATTATTGGTGAAGGCCCACCAAGATATGTCCTAGGGCCCTAGGCCCTCTCATAAATTACGTTTTGAATCCGCCACTGCCCTGAAGGCTGCATCTGGAAAGCAAAATTTCAAAATGATTTATCTGAAATGTTCTCACTTCACCTACCATTCCAACCTAAGCAACATTGAAACCGTCTTGAGACCAGCTTTAACTAACATTAACCCACGAGTGGACTTGCTTTGTAGCAGAAGGCGGCCATAACCATCAGCACACTGAATAAACGTGTTTGCTTTTTTGTTTTGTTTCCAGTAGGCTACCCATAGGCTTCGTTGTGATGGTCAGAAATAAAAAAATAAGAAAAATAAAAATAAAAAAAAAACAGAACTGAGTGCCGGCAAATTGTTTTTGGTTTTCGTTAGATTTAAGCTTTTCAATAAATATCACAAATGTAGGCCTATATTTCGCACTGTTCGTCGTTTTAATCGTAAGGGGCCGCGAAACATTTTAGGAGATTAAAAGGGGTCTCGAGCAAAAAGGTTTGCGAAGCCCTGATCTAGGCTACAAAGTAGCCTATAAATTTTCTACATTTTAGCCACTTGTAAAATAAACTTGCAACATAGGCTACAAAGCATAAAATAATTACCTCATAATTTTTTGATACTTCTAGAATAAGTTAATTTATTTGTTAACTTAATGCAGGTAAATGAACAATTGTTTACTTCAAAGCACTGCATTTTTTCAGTTATTCTTAATAACCACATCACCAAATTCTTACCCCATACCCGCTGCTGATTTGTAACATGCGTGTGGTTAAACTTATGCGCAGTTAGGTTAACAAAGTGTGATTGAGCAAGCGAGGCGTGCAAGAAAATGTTTCACAATCCGAGAAAATCTGCATTTTTTTTCAGTTTTGGAAGAGCACGTGACCATGTGACCCCTGGATCTTCTACGGTAGACTACCTCGAAACCAAACCAGCTGGCCTGCTACAGCATTTTCTTGTTCTTTGTTGGCACGAAAAAACAGTTTTCTTGAGCTTGCAAGATAGCTAAAATTTTAAATTTCTTTTCGCTCGGCCTCAGGGGCCCTACAGACTGTGGTGGTATTCAATCTTGTTAGCAACCTGTTCGCTTTGACTAAAATTAGCCTCATCTGTCAACTTTGTGTACGATGACTATGATAGGTCGTGAGGAACTTTATAGGCCTACACAGGCCATGCCAACGTGCAGCTTAAAATTTGACAGAAGACCGATATGCCAGTAGCAAAATTGCTAGAATAAGCTGATATGCTAGTTTGAGTAGTAGTTAATAAATATATAATCTTTGTGTAGGCTATATATTGTGTGTCTGAGCTACTTTTGCGCTATTACTGGTATTTCTATAAATATTTGGGTGCAGTTCTCCCGTGATTTGTCATAACCTAATATCGCCATTTTCAAGTTTTCGAGATAAACGACTTTTTGTGTTTATAGCTGTACAATTAACAAGGTAAAACACTCGAAGTTGACTTTTGGAAGGCTGGAGCGGACAACCAAACAAAATTTTTAAGAATGAAATTTGAGCCAGGTTTTTGTTTGTTTATTAAAATATGGCTTATATTTGGTTTTGCCAGATAACTAGTGGTAAAAAAAGTATTAGGTTTGTATGATAAAACCTAATATATACTCTCGATGTTGACTTTAATCGCCTTATTGGCTTATTTAATGTTATGTTTTTGTATGATAAAGCCTCATGTAAGCTAAATGTTGACTTTGACCACACTATGTTGGCTTTGTAAGCCTAAATCAAACCTAAAGTGCCGGTAAGCCTCTGGATTCTCCCAGAACTGTGTATCATTTCATCACTGTAATCTCTAGATGACTTTGCTGATATCACAAAAGCCTGCTAGGTTAAAGGCTATCGCTGACGCAAAATTAGTTGCTGGTAGCCTACTTATTATTAATAACCATGCCTTTATTTAAGGCAGAGGTGATGAACCTGCGGGCCGCATGCGGCCCGTCAAAGAATTTTGTGAGGCCCGCAAAACGATTTGACAATCGCTCATGCATTAAAGACAAAAGACATCTCAAAGCTGTTTTGTGCATTCACTGGTACACCTTTCCTTTGCTATTTTCTTGCCCTAAGCACTAACTTTCAAGGTTTAAAGTTAGAAAATAGGAAAGCTATAAGGCAAAGTTGTTTAAACACTATTCACCAACTTCACCTTGTATTTTTGGTCGATTCCAATCTATGACGTCATAGAATTTTGACAAGCGCTAAGTTGTGTGGCCCGATTACTCATGTGTAATTGACAAAGTGGCCCGCGACCGCAAAAAGGTTTGTCACCCCTGATTTAAGGCTACCGTACTACATTGCCTCATTGGCTGCACAGCATCTGGGACAGTTGATTAAAAATGACTAAACTCACTGAGTAGCGTACTCCCGGGCCTCTGCTTTAAAATCTTAATAATCGTATGCAAGCTAAGTTATTTAGCGTAGCCTACCGTAAAGTCAACTAAGCCATCAGTACACCAGTAGGCTACGAAAAATCAAACTGATCGGCGAGACGTAAATGATGCGGCATTTAATGAAAAGAAAAGCTAGTGTGTTCGGATGGACATTTTTAGGCTAGCCTACATAATTAAGCTTACTTAGTGCTTGACAACATTTTCGCCCAATCTACTTTATCAAACGCTTTTGAATCCGCTTCATGCAACTCAAGAGATGTAAGATGTTGTGAAATAGCCTGCTGCAATTGCTTCTGAAATTATGGCTGTCACGTGACGATATCCTGTTACGTGATTGGAGTAGATGAATATGTTAGGTTTCAGAAAATTATTCTTGCACAGATTAGAATATGTTAGGTTTTACCGACCAATTATCTCGAAAACCATACTACATTAGGGCACAAATTTTTGTCAGGAGATGCATGAAGTCTTTAAACGCAGAAAAATGCAAAAAAGTCATTTTCGACAAAATGGCGCATATTAGGTCTACCAAAATCATGGGAGAGCTGACTTTGGTGACCTTTTAGTCTTTCGCTGCCACCCTTGTTGTGCGAATTATGTGTGTTTATTGCGTTTTGCATACTTTTGTTTTTTTGCCAACAAAACAAATAAATTAAACTGAACTATTGTTACTATACAAATAATGGATTAGATTCAGTACTTATGTAGAAAATCCAAAAAGTGTCTGGTAAGACTGGTAAAAGAAAAAGATTTGTCCTTAATGTAAACTTAGTTAATGTAAACCTTTAATGTAAACTTAGCAGTGATTTGAGATTCAGTGATCACACTTTAGCAATTTGGATTGTCAAAACTTTCATTTGAAAAGAATGTAAATATTTAACCAAGTAGTTTAAAATCGAAATTTCATTGGCCTCCGGCCAGGCCTCCAGTTTTCACGTTGGCAAGGCTTGTATAGATCGCTATAGGTCCACTCGAAAAGTAGGCCGTGAGCCGGTTCTGCAAACCTTTTAATTTTTAAGAAGGGGTTTACACAAACTGTTGGAACCAGCCGAATCTCACCACTGCCTACAGGACTAATTTTTCTTATGTATTGTTTGGAAATATTGTTGTACATTGTACTCATTCACCACTGCAGCAGTTTTGTTGTAAATTAAGCAAACTTTTCTTTAACATCCTTAAAAAATATTCAACTTCCCTCGGTTTCTGAAACGACCTACACTGGCTGTCCATTTTCTCTTTCTCTTTTTAGTTAGCCATTTGTCAAGTAATTACTGAAAGTCATCACTGAACACTGACTTTGATCAACTCAAAACGATGGCACGGCAAAACCGTTCTTTATTTACTAGTAGGCTAATGGTGAGACAAAGAATTTGAAAAATTGAGAATCAACAAACAAAAAATGAAGCGTATTAATTGCTCCAAAGAAAAACACGAAACTTGATTTCGTGATCATTAAAGAAGTTTTTTTTATTTTTGCAAAGTTGTATTTTGTGAAAAGACCAACGGATCATATTAGGCTACATTACATTTTAGAATTAATCGTGGGCCATGAAAATAAGCGGCGCCCACTGGATTTGGCCCGGTAGCCGTAGTTTGGACCTGGAGCATCGTCCAAGACAGCTTCGTTGGTTTAACGCACAACATGTCCTGTCCAGCGGAGGCGATGTTGTGATATGGTGGCTTCTATACGGGACAACCTAGCACGATGGAGGATTACATCGTTGATAAGACGATCTTTCTAACGAGTAGCCTACCCATAGTATTTGCTTCAGTTAACTCTGCTAAAAAAATTTAAGACGTTTGATAACACGACAGTATAAGTTATAGTCCAGGTTTCATAAGCATAGAAAAGGGTAGACCAGGTGCTCGGAAGACCATAAATGTGACTTAAGGTAAAATTTTGGATACACGTTTATTAGGGTGGTCCTTAAAAATCATTTTTTTTAAATTTACTGCTCCTAACCCTTAAAAAGTTTCGTCCTTACAAAAAATGAGGTCTTGCAAAATTTTTTTAAATTTGAAGATAATTTAGAGGGTGCACAAGACCCCTCAAGTTCCGCATCCCCCTAAAAATGCAAAATTTGGATATCTCGAAAACCGCTTGAGCTAGAGATGTGCTTTTGGTGTCTAAAGATGCAGAAGACAAGGTTTTCTATATGCTTTTTGAACATTGAATATGCCTATCTAAAGTAGAAAAGCAGTTATTTTGAAAAAACTACGTTTTAAGGGTTTTGCATGTAAGATTCTCAGTTAAACAATAGTGTAGACCAAAAAACACAATTCTGCAATTTACTTTTCTAACCTGTTAAATTGTGATGTTACAAGTAAACAAAAAACAGTGTTTAAAGTGACTAGAAATCCAGCGACCTAGGCAGCAGATACACAATGTTCATAATCTTTAACAACCTGTAAGTACTGTTTTCATGTCCCTAAGTCTAGCTGAGTTCCGAGCTAATGTAAAACTTCATGAAATTCATGTAAAACTTAAAGCTGAGTTCCGAGCTAATGTTCCTGTGGTTGTCAACTGGGATGGAAAGCTTCTCAGAGACTTGACAACCAAACAGCATGTCGACCGCTTGCACTTTGCAGATTATTGTAACTGGTAATGGGGTTTCTCAGCTGCTGCAAGTAGCAAAATTGCCAAACGGAACGGGATCAAAACAAGCAAAAGCTGCTGTAGAAGCTCTCAATGAATGGGGCCTAAAAAGAACAAGTGATTGCGCTATTATTTGACACTACTGCTTCCAACACAACGCGAAAGCTTGGCTCATGTGTTCTCATTGAACAAAAGCTGCAAAAAGACCTATTGTATCTAGCATGCCGCCATCATATTCATGAGCTGCTAGTACAAACAGCTTTTACCACAATCATGGGAAGCATTGCTTCACCAGATGTTCTAGTATTTAAAAGATTTCAAACACGCTGGGAGTTTATAGACACGACAAGGTTCACCACAATAGCTGAAAACAAACAAATAGCTGCTGCAGTCATCGATGTGGATTTAATAGCTTGGGCTGAAAAATCTTTGAAGGAAAGAAAAGAGTTACGATTTACTATTCCTCCGAGGGGTGTTCATTTTATGACTCCTGGCCCAATGCATAAAGAAATGTCGAAGATTTTGTACTCATTAAAAGTTTAGATGTTTTATGACCAGTTTAAACTTACAGAAAGAGAAAGGAGTGGGCTCTTGCAAATGTGTATTTTTGCTACAAAATTGTACCTTAAGGCATGGATAGAATCTCCTGCTGCGGCCCCGAATAACGATCTAGATCTTTTAAAGCATATTCCAGTATTAACACTGCAGTGTCGAATGCTGTATCATCCACGTTTTCCTCCCACCTGTGGTATCTGTCTGAAGAACTAGCTGCTCTTGCCTTTTTTGATCATTATGTGTCGGCCCAAACCAAAAGACTCATGGTTAAAGCAACACAAAAGCGGGAAGAAACTGAGGATGCCCCTTAACGACTGACCATCAATTCTGCAAGGACTGATCGACTGGAGTTGTCTGACCAGGTTAATAAGGGGTCATTGTCACTGTTCAAAGAACTGGACATATCAACTGAGGTTATGGAACAGGATCCAGAAACCTGGGAAATCTGTGATGCTTACTGTGAGGCATCAAAGGTAGTAGACACTCTAACTGTCACAGATGACCACACTGAGCGAGGTGTAGCTCTCATAAGAGGGATATAACCGCATCCTCACTCACAATGAAGAACAGGTTCAGTATCTGATGCAGGTGGTTGCAGACCTTCGGAAACGATTTCCAAACTGCAATAAAGCCACTTTAGCTGACAAGCATGTGTTGGCAAACAAATAACAATGCGGACAGAAAAACTATGTGATTTTTATGCCAAAGCAATGCGAAAAGCTAGTTAATTTTGCGGTCAGTGATATTCTGATAAAGCCCAATAATTTGTCATAATGCTAAGCTTATGCTTTGTATGATATAGTTTACAGCGCATTTTTTTCCTATTTTTGATTACAAGAAGTGATTTTGTAGCTTTTTTCAAAAACAAATTATCGAGTCTCAGAATTTAAGTGAATTTTCTCGTAAGGACCACCTTACCCGACCCTGTTATTTGTGCAAGGACCACCCTATTACCCTACAACACATGTTTGCAGTGTTCTATTTGTTTACTTGTAACATCATAATTTAACAGGTTAGAAAGGTAAATTGTAGAATTGTGTTTTTTTGGTCTACACTATTGTTTAACTAAGAATCTTACACGCAAAACCCTTAAAAAGTAGTTTTTTCAAAATAACTGCTTTTTTACTCAAGATAGGCATATTCAATGTTCAGAAAGCATATAGAAAACCTTGTCTTCTGCATCTTTAGACACCAAAAGCACACCTCTAGCTCAAGCGGTTTTTGAGATATCCAAATTTTGCATTTTTAGGGGGATGCGGAACTTGAGGGGTCTTGTGCACCCTCTAAATTATCTTCAAATTTAAAACAATTTTGCAAGACCTCATTTTTTGTAAGGACGAAACTTTTTAAGGGTTAGGAGCAGTAAATTTCAAAAAAATGATTTTTAAGGACCACCCTAACGTTTATTTTATGTTATGTTGTCCGCTCACTATTTTGTCTCATGACCACACTCCCGCAAATTAACATCAGTTTTAGAAAAAAAATTATTTTCGACATGTGCTCAGAAGAAAATAGCAAGAATCGGACCCAAAGACGAGCCCATTGCCACACTATCAATTTGCTCACATATTTTATTTTATAAAGAAACATACCTTCTGTGACCACATATATCAATTTTATCGACATTAAAATATGCTTGGCTTATCTGGGAAGTTTTGGTGGAGAAGATATTGTAAAACTAGAAGCTTTTCTTAACGCTTGATAGATACAACTTGGTGAGTTAAAGTTGGGGAAACAAGTAAAAAATTGTGGAAGTTTCGGAGGATTACAGGGAAATTTACATGTTGTCATATAGCAACAATAGCTTTTTTCATTTTTTATCCGGCAACGCTATTATTTCTGTCATTATTATTTCTGTTATTTCATTCAAAGATTTCATTATTTATGCGGCATTCAAGTTAACTAAAGTTTTTAAAGGTTGCCTACCATATGATTATGTTAGTGGCAAGAATAAATAGGTCACTTATGAAAACTGATTTTTGTGCAGTGATGCTTTAGATCAGGGGTTCCCAACCGGGGGTACTCGTACCCCTTGGGGGTACGAGATTAAGCATCAAGGGGTACGAAGATTCTTGTGCCACAGAGCAGCTTTTCAAACAGATTTCAAAGTACAGTTTTATTTTAGAATTGTAGATGATATTATGCCATTACCGTCTTTGCTTCAAAAAAAAAATCATCTACAAATCTTGGTTGTTATTTAGTAGGCTAAGAAGCCTCATTGTCTCATAACAATGTGTTTTTTTACTTGCTGCTGCTGAAAATGAAAATCGAAACCTTGATAATTTTTCTTGTCTTGATCAAATTGCAAATAACTCTTTTCTGCAAAATGTCAAAAATGAAATTATTTCCCATTTGAAGATGCTGGTTGATTCTTTCGATGGTTACTTTTTTGCTGGTGAATTGAATTATTTCCAGCATTGGATGATAAATCCATTTCTTTTTGATTGTCGGATGAGGATAATTTGAAGGAGAACATCATCGACATGAATTGAAACTGCTAGTTGAAAAATCAAAGTTAAAAGATTTTTGGTGTTTTGCTATGAATCTTTCCCAAGTCTTGCTATGGAAGCCATGACAGTGTTAATTCTCTTCTCAACAACTTATGTGAAAGTGGCTTTTCGACCATGATGTATATCAAGAATAAGTACAGAAATCATGTGCGACTGAATGGAGATGTTGCCTTGAGTAAAATGGAACCGTCGTTTGAGGGGATTTTATCAATGAAGCAGCAACAAATATCTCACTGAGAAGTGACAAACAAAATAACTGACATTTAATTTCTTTTGATTATTGCATTTTTGTGTGAAATATCGGTTTAACGTTTAATGGAGCTATAAAAGCAATTTAATTTAGCAATATATGCCTGAAAAATTCAAACAGATTTTTTTGGGGGTACGAAGAATGCTTTGACCTGACAAAGGGGTACGAACAGCAAAAAAGGTTGGGAACCCCTGCTTTAGATCAAAGCAATTTCGGTCTGAAATGTGATATAAGGTGTTCAAAGATAGGAAGGCCTTCGTGTGCATACCGCAGCCTATATAAAAAATAAAAGACGTCAGCTACTGATGCAGAAAATCATTTCAGAAAATCTATTTTTAGTAAGGCCCAGCATTCAATATGAGGCAACTCAGATGAGCTACCAAGAGTAAAAAAAGAATATTGTGGCTTAAATTGCTCATAATCATATAGCCTAAATCAGTGCTTCTCAACCAGTGGGTCGCAAAGCTACTGTATTTCAGGTGGGCCGCGAAGCGTTTTTAAATGTTACAGTTTACTATTAAATCAAGAAATTGTTGCATTATTATTGCATACCAATTAAGCAGCAATGTAGATAATATGAAACAATTACTGTAGAATTATGCACTGAGTGTGTATAGTGTTAACAATTTCAGTGGCCCCTACATGTTGGATAGTGTAAGTAGACAGCTAGGTAGATTAAAAACTTGTTAAATTCGGATAAACAGTAGCAAAGACTCCATTTTGTGTAATTGCAAATCTGATGTCCAATCAGTTGTATTTTAAGTAGCCTACTGGTTAAACTAGGGTTGTGCTTCTGCTCGCAGAACTTGAGAATATACTCAACATGAGAACTTTCTCAAGACAGCACTCTCAAGTTTAATTATCAAGAAGTAGGTCTTACCTCATTTTGGCGTTATTCATTCAAGAAATACCATTCACTATTATATCGCGCTAACAATTTTTTTGGCGGTAGCTGTAATTCAACTGGTCTGCGGTTTGTTCCTCCTTGCCACACTCACAGATTTTGGGTGGAGCCATTCCCCATTTGTGCATGTTGGAGCGGAATAGTCCAACGCTAGTGTGCAGGCGGTTGAGCCGCACCCAGACCTTCCTTGGCAAAAGCATTCCGGTTGGATGGGGGCCGGTGTCGGAGATGAAACTTTGGATTCTTGAGGAGTTCTTCTCCTACTCCGAGCTCCATTGGTGGTCCACCCAGGTAGCCACACGCATGGATTGATCTTCAGCGGTTTTCGTCAAGAGTTGTGTGACCTATACATACGGGTGTCTTGATTTCAGTCGTCGAGGTTGCTCATTTACAGACTCGTAGAGACTTTAGTGAAGCAAGTAGTTGGAGTTCATAGCATGGCGAGAGAGAAACAGGATGGCTTCTTCGCGCCGAATCTCAGCTGGTTGGATAGCTGCAAGGACAGAAAGATTGTCCGATTGTATAGGTCACAGGCATCCAGTGACGATACGCAAGGCGTTATTTATGGCAGTGTCAATTTGATGGCAGTGGACACTGCGACTCCAAATAGATGCACAGTATTCTGCTGGAGCATGAACTATTGCAATAATGCAATGCGCAGGGTGTCAACTCCGGCTCCCCAGCAAGAGCCGGCCAGTCGCCTTAGCAAAGCTGTGCGTGCTGAGATCTTTTTGCGTATAGTAACTCCAAGTGTTGACGATACGTAAGCGACCTGTCAAAGACTACTCCCAGATATAAAAGGTTTGAGCCGAATGACAGGGTTTTTCCATCAATGTTAATCTTGAGCTCACGCTTCGCTTCGTGGTTGTATAAATGGAAAGCTGTCGTCACTGTTTTGGTTTCGCTATGCTTCCATCTCCATCTCTGAAGTATGCAGGAAGTGTCGACATATCTTGGTTTAGGGTCCCTTCAAACGTTTCGCAATGACTCGACAGGTGTAAAATCATTGGGAAAAATTAAAAGTCTCCTGTCTAAACATTTGTCTCCTGCCGAGGTATTTGTCGACGTATATTGTCTCTTGTCAATCCTCGACTCGATCTGATATAATTATCCGATATGCAAGCTCAAGTTTTGCACTAAGTTAATAGTAAAATACATGAAAGTATCTTCGTTGTTTTTAACTTTGCCTATATATTAATTTGTTTGGTCACAACATCTCATTGTGGGTCGCATGAAAAATGACAATAAAAGTTGGTCGCGAACTGAAAATGGTCGGGAAGCACTGGCCTAGCAGAGCTCTCGTTTAAGACAAAAGTAGCGCGTAGAGGGTGACGCGCACTACTTTTTGTCTGAGTAGCGGTAGCGCATTACTTTTCATCGACTAGTAGCGAGTAGCGATTACGCTGCTCTTTTGGAATACTGTAGCGACAGTGCGCTACATTCAAAGTAGCGGATGATCACTTCTGATAGTCAGAAATATGTGAGTCCACTCATCTCTGGTTTGGCAGTCTTGTTTTTCACATGGCTTAACAACTTATGGTAGGCGTAGATACAATCATGAAATTGGTTACACTTTTCTGCATTAACAGCATTAAGCTACAGTGACATAACACGAAAATTTATAGAATAAGTTAATTAGCACTTGGGAATAAACTTTTTGAAACGGAAAGAATTAATATACGTAGGTTAACCAACGTATGCTCGATGATATTTAATATTTAATTATAGTCACTGCAGGCTTTTACGTTACAACTTTTAAGGTTATAAGTTTTTGTAAAACGTTTCCAAGGCAATCTTTTGTTGTGTATTATCATAGTTTTCTTGGAAGAGTAGTAAAGACGGTAGGTTTCCGTTACTTTCCGTCTTGAGGTTTGCAGCTGGTTGGTTGTCTTGGCGCCTCGAGTCCCGCCCTTAGAGCCAACCTGCTAGCTCTACTAGAAAGTCTACTGACGTGTAAATAACCTTCTAGACTTTACGCACACAGAAACAAGGGAGACGTTCCTTGCGACAGCCAGTTTGTAGCCTAAAGAGCCGAAAAAAAAACTCTTATATGAATTGGCGTGCGCTACCATTCAAAGAGATTGTTGACAGATTAGTCGCCGACAACCCGACACTAGGTTTACCGCTAGTCGGGGTGCTATACTCGCCAGAGAAACCGTTGACATAGAGTTCTTCCGCTTCCTCACGCCGCTCTAGTCTTCACGTACTGAGAGGTTACTTCTCTCTCAACGGCTTCCCAAATTTATGAGAGAACCGCACCCCTTACCCAGTTCCGGTCTTTGGGGTATGCAAACCGTGCGATCGCACAGGGCCCGCAAATTAGGGGGCCCGCAATTTACTCAGAAAATGCAGTAATTTTGTCATTTCCAATGGAAAAATTCAACACGTGAATTCAACAAAGGAATTAGCAACAAGAAAACATATAGAAACTCAACAGGTGCAACCTATTTCGTCCCCTGAACATTTCGTACCCTGAAAAGATCGAATAAAAAAAACAATATAGCCGAAGTTGCTGATCGGAGTTGCTGCAAACATTTCAAATTTCTCTCGATCTTTTCAGGGGACGAAGTAGGTCGAAATTTGATTTTGTTACTCCGATTTCAGGGTACGAAATAGGTTGCATCCAGACTCAAAATAGCTTTATTTCTGAAAAATGCCAAAGAATGCACGATCTTATCCTTTTGCTATGCCACCGGACAGCACCATTTTACAGTAATATTCATACCCAAATTTTGAACATGCTCTCAGAATGCCCCAAATTCAAAGTAATTTTTCAAAATTTGTTGGGGGAGGTCTCCCAGACCCCCTGCCGCTGGGTGTCGCCTTCGGCGATCACGCCGTCAGGCTTCGTCTGCCGACGGTCAAACCACCCCCTCCCATTTCAAAATACCTAGCTATGCTACTGAATTGGATCATTGTCATTGGGGCCCGCAAAGCATATTCCGCACAGGGCCCGAAATACCCTAAGACCGGCACTGCCTTACCTAGTTTAGCAAGTCAGTCGAGACCAGTATTCAGGGTATGCCGCGTTGGCGTACGCTACCAACTATGAGGAGGCATAGGTGAGAGTTGCAGCAGCGCCGAATACCATATAGCCCATGTCATCCACCAGCACATAAGTTATACGCAGCGTATATCATATGAGTGCAAAAGGTGAGGTAAATATGTCATATTATGTCAAGCTACAGACCAACTTCGTCACAAGGCACATAGCGTTATCTGGTGACCGATTTACAGTTTGTTATAAAGACGAAACAGAAAGATGTAGCATACAATTCTTTCAAAAAATATAACACATTTCGACGTTGGTACTACATGGCCTAACGATTCGAAAAAATTCAGAATCGAAACTTCCTCTTTCTAAATGCCTGTTGATTTTATGGTGGGGCAATTTCACTTTTTGATTATACATAATGTGATTTATGCGGCTCCATGTATCAGGGGATTGCCAAAGTGGGCCCTCATAAAATTTTGCTTCGGACCCCTCAAAACTAAATCCATCACTGGGCACAATGGTTGAGTTCTTTTACAAAGCGAAATATTGAACATAATGAAGCATAAATCGTTACAGTAGGCCTACCTTTATTTAGGCAACAGTTCAACAAAGTTTAGAAATCACTAGTTTGCAGCAAATGTCACAAAGCGACCAAAACCTAATTTTGTAATTAAAACACAACCGTTCAAAATGTCAGAAAAGCAGACCTTTTTTGTTTAAATTACGGCATACTTATTTACATTCCTATGAATTTGTATCTATCCAACCTCAGCAAAACAAAAAGCAATAATAAATTTATATAGGAGTTGAGGTTAATCGGATTGTGGCATTTCTAGTCTAGCCGCGAAGAATATCACGGAAAATTACCTGCAGCCTACCAAATACGTAAACAACTTACATTAAGTCTGATGTTGAAATATTCTTTAAATTGACAGTTTTTGATAATTAATTGACAAATTCATCGATTGCTTTACCACACCATCACGAAACAACTGAACTTCAAAAGAAACAATTATGGTACGATCGCTGTATGCCGTAGTGGTATGCATCATAGCAGATGCGGCCTTTAGTAACCTCTTAAATCTTGCAAGCGTTTCGTGTGTCGCATACTGCTTTTTAGATTAGAAGTAAACAACTTTTCAGATTGTACAAGGTTTTCTCTTATGATATGTAATGTGTGATTAAAGCTGACATAGCTTAACCATTGAGCTGTAAATATTTACTTTATTTTAATCCGGAATTTTTGCTGCTGCTATTTTCAAAAATTGATTGTGCTCTTAATAAAATTGGTTGTTTGATTAAGCAAATAGTGTATTCAACCCACTTACGGACCAAAGTCTTTTTACAAGAAAGGAGACATCAGATACCTACATGGGATGCGATAAATTTTTGAACGTGACATTTGTTTGGATATTTGTAATTGAGCGCGTTTTATCTCAGTTGTTGAGAGGCAGGTGACCAAATTCTTCTCCATCCTTTAAATTCCCCTCTGAATGGAAACACTTTTCCCGAGAATGCTGTCGGTTCAGTCAATTTGACGGAATTGAGCGCGCAAAGCAAGAAAACATTTTTGTCGCTGTTTTTGAGAAAAGGACCAAGTACTCCTTAGACCAGTGAAGAGTGATGATTAAAGTAACACGAATGGTACACACATTGTCCTGCTAGTCCGGGAGCCAGTGACGTATTTGTACCATCATAAGGTACAAAAGGTTTGAGTGCTTTATCAAACTTACCCCATTGTGGCCCTGTGAGCTGTTCAGAACCCACATCCGGATTTTCACTGCTGGGGCGTTTGGAGGCTACGGCCCGATGAAAAATCTTTTTTGGGAGTCAAAAAAACATCATAAGGTAGGCTACAAGAACGAAACCTTCGCCGGATTTTATGCCTTTACTTGTAGATTTTGGAACAAGTTGATTTGGGTGTCCCAGGGCATTCCCTAATAAGGGGTACCCAAAGTTGGCCCAAAATACGTAAAAATAACAGCATAAGGTGTTCCCGACAATTTTCACCAAATCAAACGTCATATAAAAACCGTTCAAGTCTACGGAATATTACGTCATGGAAATTCCTAAAGCATGTGCCAAAATTGCACCAGCGTTCATAAGAATTGTGTCAAACCTGTTTGGGCCTGTTTAAACAGGAAATATTACATCAGCTTTAAACACCTGTTGGAATGACTTCATAATTGTCTTTCATTATTGCGTCACAGTACTGCATACGTGAATTTGAGATATTGCTATCTATTCTGGTCATTCGTAAAATGATTGTTTGAAAGTTGGCCGCACATTTAACTGTTGGCTTAGTGCTTGCTAGCTGGACAAAGGTTCCGTCTTTTATCCAAGTAATCTGTTCTGTAGTGACAGTTTTCAGTGGTGTACGCGTTGCACCCCCTCGTTTTCGGTAGCCGTGGGCTAATTTTTACAGAAATACACTTTTTGAAAAGAAGTTCAAGTGTGTGTTTCTTCTGTCATTATATGCAGACGAAAGGATCCGGGAACTTTAAGTTACAATTTTCCCACGAAGAAATTATGGTTTACCGCTGTGACCATAAGGTACAAAGATAGAACTTGTATCATCAGTTGGGGCATGTTTCACTAAGTTCAAAACAACTTTTTTCATGGCATCAAGGTGGTGCTTAATCTTTTTGGGCTTAACCTTGATTTTAACCTTGGGCTTAAACTTGGGGCTTAACCTTTTGGGGGTATAGCCCTCCAAAATCACAAAATTAACATTATAAGGTAGGCTACATAGTTGAAACCAAGTGTTGGTGATAGTAGGCTATTTCACTTACAGATTTCAGAACATCAAATCTGGTCGCCCCATGTGGGAAATGCCCAAATAAGGGGCACATAATTCGGGGAAAAATTACCTAAAATGACATCTTAAGTTAGGCTACAAAAATAGAACATGTGTCTTCAATTAGGGCATGTTCCTTTGAATTCGAAACAACTTTTCCTATGGCCCCCAGGTGAGTTTATCCTCGTTTTCAGGGTGACTTATAAACTCCAAATTCAGTAATTCACTACAGCAGCATTAGGCTATTTTAAAAGCATTACAGGGATGAAACCAAGTGTAGGTGGCAATATTTTATTTTCAGATTTCAAAACGTCAAAATTTGTTCGTTTCACCCGGCAATTTATTCTAATACAAAGGCTGAAACCGGGTGCTAAATTTTGTCTCAATGACATCTATGGCACAACATTTTGTTAATTTATAAGCTGTTAGTTAATTAATAGCTTATAGGCTGCTACAAATACTCTGTCAAAGAAGCATGTAGGCTGCAATATCTAGTATAACTTTGTATGTAGGTTGAAATACATCATTATGAAGATAGATGTTGTACGTAGGTACGTGTGTTACATTAATGGTTTCTCGCAGACTGATCACAGAACAGAAACAAATCACACTATGTGGTCTCACTTAAAGAGCTAAGCGGACTTACTCGAATAATAAGTAATTTCTAATGAATAGAAAGCAAAAAGTGTTCAATACAAAATAACAAAACTGGCAGGGTGTGCGATATAACTTCGCTTTCTATAATACAGCTTCGCGTTAAATAACATGATACGTTCTACTGGTGCAGACAAATAGTCACTACCTGATCTAGCCCCCTGAAGAAGTCACTCGTGTCCGATTGACGAAACGTCAAAATAGATCCAGATTATCACCTTGTGATAGTGATAGCTGAGTTTGCACCAGTAAAAGGTACCATGTTGTTTAAGTAAATATGCCTGGTAAACAGTTTCATTCAATTTTTTGCTTCGCGTTGTTACATTTATTTATTGTGATGAAATTGATGTCATGAGATTGTGATAGGCCAACTCATTGTATAGGCAGAAATCCAGGAAGTAGAGGTCACTGGCAGCTGATGTTGTAGACTACTGTAGATCTTCAACCTACTTCAAAATGTGGAAACGGATTACAGAGCTCAGTTTTCTAGCTTTTGATGATAAAAAGAGAATTCAAACGCCCAAGCCTTTGCAAAACTTCCCTACGATGGATTCATTGTGGATGGTGTCCCTTGCCTTGGTTATTTCAAGTCCACCTAAATGAATCTGATGGAATGCAAAAGTATTCGAGGATAACTTTCCAAGATAGAAAACCTCGCACTTTAGGCAGATCAATCAGTCTCCCATCAGTCTGCAAGTGGTTGCTAAAACAATGAGAAGATCTTTGCAGATAGCAGATCAGTGCCAGCAAGAGTAGCCTACATGTGTGTCACATACGATCTGGCCATTGCAAAACATGTCCTCAGTATTTAAGAGCAAAAAGGTCCAAAGTATTACCATTTGGTCATATTACTAGGTGGTTTTCACATTTGCATAGCGTTCTTTAAAGCTATTGATATGTACTTGGATGGTTCAGCTGGTCTACACATCCTAACAAAAGTTGGTAGCCTATTCTTGCCGAAGGATTCCTTAACTGACTTCTGCGTGGTACTCATTACAATAAATGCAAGCGAATACACGTTCTTTTCGGAGTAGCTTTAGAAATTTGGCATTTTAACAAATTCTTCACAATGCTATGGTTTTGAAAATCTAGACAAAGAACTACGTCATTTTTTTGTTCGTCCATCCCAGTAAGCGATTGGCTCTTTGGATGACGACGTTAAACACTTTTTGAGTTCCTACGAATAATTTTTAAGGAAAACCGAAATTAGAAAAAATGGCAAGACTGCCCAGTACTGGTATAGGTAAGTAAAATTTGTAAAAACGTGCCTCCTGTTTGCTCGGTGCAGTTATTCATTCTGAAAATCATCAATTTGTTGGGCACTGTGGAGAGATGTCGACAGGCCCGCAACCAGCAAATATTTTCGGGGGGGGGGCATTTAATTTTTATCAAAGAACAAACATTAAAATGATGCATTGTGACATTTATATGTTAATGTCCACGCCCATTGATAGAGTGTGTGGCGCTACCATGCTACGGTTCAGTGGTCATAACTTATGTCAGTCACGTTTTTGTTTAGTACAGCATTAAAGGAAACTAGCCTTTGTAACCTTTTCTCATTTAGCTATGTCTACCCAAGGAAGAAAATTACGATAATACAAATATTTACAAATGCCTAAGCCCAACTGAGTAGCTTATTCACCACGCTGTCGCAGCTGCTTTTGATCTCGAATTATTAGTTGTTTTTAAACGCTTTTTATGGTGATGATGGATGCTGACATTATGTATACGCTAACGAAACAGATAATGAGGATGCCAGCCTAATTTATCGAACAAAATAGTTAGCATGGCTTCCAACCAGCGTAGCCTACTTTCGGTTTCGATAGTCTACACTCTACAGTATGGCTGTACGTGTACGACGTACGTGTCTATTCATAGTACATTTCATACTGCATAGAACGCTTAAAAAATTTTCAAAAAATTTCGGGGGGGGAAAATGCCCCCAATGCCCCTCCCCCCCCCCCCTGGTTGCGGGCTTGGATGTCGAGCGTGGTCTTCATTTTCAACCAACCAAATTATACACGATAGATTTTGCGACTACAAGATAACATACCAAAATGGAAGAAACTCGCTTTGGAATAAGTGAACTGTTTGAACAAAGCATCTTGTTTGCAGAAAAACCTGAAAAATACTTCTGTGGATGTGCTGTTGCTCAAATGTTGGAGCAAAATATCAATGCATAATCTGCCAATCGACTCACTAGGAATAAGTTTTTCACGAATCCAATTGGTGCCAGACAAAGATTGGCATTCACCAACTCTATGCGCCAATCGATCCTTCATCACTTCTATAAACATCTGGAAATGACATGAGCAGAGGAAGCATTTCGATTTACTGCACATTGGTGCACATGTCAAGGAATGACCACCTCCTCAACCAGATTGTCCTAAACTCGCACTTCCAAAGGCCCCAGCGCTTGAAATCTCGACGCCTTTTTTTTCGCCATGATGTAGCTACCTGCAACTCTATATTTTAAATTTTTGATGTTTGAAACAGTGAATGGAAAGAAGTCGCGAGACCAATTCAATTCACAGTCTTTCCCAATACTAATACACTAACTGGAGCAGAACTACCTCCGAAGGAATGGGTGCAGCTTAATTGTTTGCTAACTGGGGTGGGCCGTTTCATTGGTAACATGTTTTAATAGGGCTTCGTCGACTCACCATCCTGTACATGTGGCTCAGATTTTTAAACTGAATACCACATTATCTACTAATGTCTACATCACACCACATTATACCGAACCCAGAATAGATATGTAGACCTAACAACGCTCGATGAACACACAATCCATTGGCTGATGTGCCTGGATTTAACAACGTGACCTCCGGCGGCCTCAAACCCAAGATGAAGATCACGAAAGATCTGTCAATATTTTATGATATGTTCATCTGACCACACAAATATTTTAAGTCAATGATGTGTCTCCTTGAACTCTAAACTGAGCAAGAAAATGTTGTTGTGTCATTTTTTCTTGTGCCATTTTGCCGTGCCATTTTTTCCAGTGCCATTTTACCTGTGCCATTTTTTTCTAAAATCAGTTAGTCGATTTAGTGTAAACTTTGATGTATCCTTTCTGTTCAATATTAGCACAAGAAAAGCAGGCGCTCCTGCCATTTCAAATTTCCTTATACAACCAGCCAATACGCAGAAACAAAATCTACAACTTAGCTAAAGCTGTCGTTGTGAAGAGCATAACTCACAAAGGCTAATTTTCTCAGTTGAGAATGGAATGCAATTTGATGGGAAGGCTTCTATGTTTAACAGTACGTAAATCACTAAGTAGACATGAAATTGATGCTGTCTTACTCTTTCACACCTGTCTTTTCACTGTCTCCGTGCCATATCGACTTAACGATGAAGTTAACCCAAAAGTATGATAGAGTATGATTTGAACTTTACGGTTTTCAACAGAACTCACGAAACAACATGGAACAAAGCGTTAGGGTTCATATTTTCACACGGTGGCCAAACCGGGGCCAAGCTCGAGAGATTATGAAGGAGGCATGTTTTTATAAGAAGCCCTAAATGAACAGGGCATGCGTTTTCAAATAGTTCAGTGTACATTTTTGTTCTAAAACCTTGCCAGCAGTGGTGTACGCAGGATTTTCTCAAGGGGGGGGCCATTGAGAGTAACGTAGTCAGGAATTTGGAAAGGGGGGGCTTTGACGACCGTCGGGCTTCGCCCGCCGGCGCTTTTGCTTAAGACGACACCCAGCGGCGGGGGGTCTGGGGGCCACCCCCAGAAAATTTTGAAAAATTACTTTGAATTTGGTGCATTCTGAGAGCATTTTCAACAAAAATGTGGGTATGAATATTCCTGTAAAATGGTGCTGTTAGGTGGCATAGCAAAAGGATAAGATCATGTTTTCTTCGGCATTTTTCGGAAATAAAGCTAAGTCTCTATGTTATCTTGTTGTTAATTCCTGGCTGAGATGTTTGAATGTTCGGTATTGGCAAAACTCGCTCTTTTAATGCAGTTTTGTTTAAAATTAGGCAAGTTTTTTTAGACTGAAAGCATTAATCCCAAGCATAAAGAGACTGAAAGCATCATTCTCAATATCGTGACGTCACACGCGTGCCAAAGTGGGGTTGTAACCCCCCCCCTCCCCCCCCCCCCCTTGGCTACGCCACTGGTCATTGATATCCCAGACGTCTTCATGATATCCCAGTATGGTTTTAGTTTAGACTTTATCCATTTCTTTCTCACTAATCACTACTATAGGCCTACAGAACACTATTCTACATTGGCATACCTGGGGTGGGGTAGGTGGATTGGGCCATGTATTTCGTATTGGCTTAGTCTATAAAACAACATTGTTACAGTGATTGCTTTGACAGAGCAATGCAAAACATATTAAATGCCTTAATCTACGTCGTTAACTACTAAAGCATTTTTAAGGG
Source organism: Aplidium turbinatum (assembly GCF_918807975.1). NCBI lineage: Eukaryota > Metazoa > Chordata > Ascidiacea > Aplousobranchia > Polyclinidae > Aplidium > Aplidium turbinatum. The sequence continues at coordinate 17,100,923 of NC_137484.1, read as the reverse complement.
GGGTGGGGCATGGCCCAATGGCCCCCCCCCCCCCCCTGCGTACGCCACTGCTTGCCAGGTTTCGTTATTTTGTTGTGAACATTTTTCCCCTTCTTTTTAGCATAAATCACATGTTATTATTTAAGTAGCCAAAGTCCTTTCAGTTGTTTAAAAGGAGTGATTTTTTTGTTTTTGTTTAGTGTTTAGTCTGAGATAAACATAAATGTTAAGTAGCCTACGGTACGTACAATCAGGGGCTTTTAGCAAACCGAGCTAACCCGAGAATTTAGAAATAACAACGGTCCACTTGTATGAAACTACGTACCGTACATTTGTATAAGAAAAATGCTTATTTCACAAACTATTTAGTTTAGCCTATTTCAGAAAAATATCTTTCACCGGTAATATCATGTGTAAAATTTGAACATTGTAGCAAGCTTCGATTTGTAAATCAAATCATCGTCAGTGTTATTCAAACAAAAAAATGGTAAAGCGTAACGACTACTGTATTTCAAATAAAATTCTCGTTACATAATGCAGGACAGTGACCGCTTGACCGGCCAACCTGAAAAGTTCTCAAATTCCTGTTGGCTAATCCACTAAGGTATCATTCTTGTAAAGGCGTAGTCAGGACGGGCAAAGGTAGCAATTGCTTTCCCCCACGAAATATTGTTAATAAAAATTTCACACTCTGTTACAGCATCACTTCACAAAGTTTTACTGTTGATTTAGGCTGAAAGTACTTTCAGAATGCGCAATTGTAAAGTATTTTTTTTTCAAAATTATGATGATGTCAATTTTGGGGGTTACACTCCCAAAATGAGGTTAAGCCCCACCTTGGGACCATAACAAAATTTGTTTCGAACTCAGTGGAACATGCCCAAACTGATGGTAGCCTACATGTTCCATCTTTGTACTTTATGATTTTATTTTTACGTATTTTGGGCCAACTTGAGGTGCCTTATAGTAGGAAATGCCCTACCTGGGTCACCCAAATCGACTTGTTTCAAAGTCTACAAGTAAAGGCATGAATCTGGCGAAGGTTTCGTTCTTGTTCCTGGTGATGTTTTTTTGATCTCCAAAATAGTTTTTTTTTATTAGGCTGTATCCCCTAAACGGCCCAGCAGTGAAACCCCGGATGTGGGTTTCTGAACATCCCACAGTAGGGTAAGTTTGATAAAACACTCAAACCTTTTTGTACCTTATGATGGTACAAATACGTCAAGGGCTCCCGGACTATTACTAACACTCAGCAGGCAATCGGTCTCAAAGCTGAAGAAAAACAAAGACGCGTTCTTCGCACTTCGTGGTATGCTTGCTTTCAGCCAGTGCAGTGCTGCATTTGGCTGTATTAGCAACCTTTGTTAGATTAGTATACAGCAGTATTGCATATGAAACCCAGATTACTTAGAAACAATCTAAATATTCCTACGCCTTCGGCTATGTATGTTTCCACACCGAGCTTGTGGTTACAAACGAGAAACGAGTGATCATGTGTGAGTAAACACATTTGAAAAATTGACAACAATTGTTTGCTATTTAGATAGAACGACACCACACTTTATTTACCTCAAACACTAATGAGGGGCTTCAACTAGTTAACTGAGCTATCGAATATCTACCAACTACTCAAGGCCTAAACTATGACACAAAACTTTTTAGCGTAAGCCTACATCACTTGCCGGGAATAAAATTACCGTGATGTTCAAATGAGTTAGCCTACTTAGTAGCCTAAGTCTAACAGACTCATTTAAACAGGGTGTATTTTCTTGAGTGGCTGAAAAAAGCGAAACGTTTAAACTTGTATTAAATAAATTTTATTGAACATAAACAGTGAACATATTGCATTAAGAAAGGTTTGAATAATATTAAAAATATGAAAATAATAATGAAAACACAAACCGATTCCCACAAAAAATAGTTGAGTTTTATTATTTCAAGGTAGCCTACAGTAGCCTACGTGACTTTTGTCAAGAAACTTCAACATCATCTGCCTAGTGGATTGATTTGCTATATATAGCCAGCCATCCTTCGTCAATCGTCAGGTTCTCATCACATTTTATACTTTAAAATGCAGCGATTATCATCATCATCATCATTTTATTTTTCGTCTTTAACGCGTCCGGGACGAAAAAGATACAACTAACTACAATAGTTAATATAGACCTACCAGCACGTTAATGAACGGTAAAAGGTGGCAAAACCTGGAGAGGTTTAAAACGTGTCTGAAATCAGGCAGATGTGTAAATTATGCATCCCGAAGAAAAGCTGTGGACGCCATACTTCGAATCATTAATGAAGTTTTATGTCATTAAAACTGTGCGTTTGAATGACTTTCATTTTGTTTTCGTATTTGCATGAAATCTCATGTAGGCCTACTATTGCAATTGAAAACTGTCGCAGTACTTGTGGATGCGCATGTGCTGTGTAAGCAGTGCTGAGGTAAGCAGAGGTACGTTAGATTTCGCTTCTTTCTATGAGTGTGGTTAAGGTCAATGTGAATAAAATTGAAAATCAAAAAAAAGATGGCTACAGTTGGTGAGGAAAGACATTAGAAAAAGAAAAGTAAGCGCAATCAATCTTAACTGCTGAGAATCATGCCAAAGGACTGTAAAAAGGAACAAACCTTTGATAGTGGAAACAAATGCCTGGTCTCTAATACCGGTACTGAAGATGACACAAACAGACGATAATGATCATTACAAATAAATTCACTATGTTTGCTTTCCCCATGGCATTTCAAATTGCTGTTTTTCACCAAGACAAACAATACGTTGATGTCAAAGAGAAATTGTGTTAGCTGTGAGAGGAATGAAGGCAAACTGCTCTATCGATTCTTCTTTGAACACTTTGAACAAGCAATTATAATTATTAAAATTTATTATCTTGTAAAATGCCATATGATATGTAATTGCTGGTTCTTCTTAAATTGAAGGTAAAATATACATTTCTGTAAAGTACAAATTTTTGTCAGACTAGAGTTAATTTATTTAAATCTATCCATTACGGAACGTGGTTACAAACGAGCAAAACAGAAGTAAAAAAAAAATCGTCGTTCTTTTTTCCTGTTTATCTGCAAAACGTAACTTGTTTTTGCAAACAGAAAGTTTTTTGCCCATCAACAACAACAGATTAGTGGTTTTATCTTAATCTTGAGTAAAGATGGAAATATCTTTAACACTCTCGGCTTTTACAGAGCCTTCTAGGAAATTTACATATATCACAGAGGACTGGAGACAATGACGCTTTTTTGACTCGCCCTTGAGGTCATACAAGTTCATTCGGCATCAGTATTGCCAGATATGTTGCCAAATAAATTTTCCACGGCTGAATCACAAATTTCTTGAGCGCAACTTCATTTCACCAACACTTTTTGACTGCAAATAAAATCCAAGTGTCCCGTTAAGTTTGGAATAAACTCTTTAAAAACGGCAGCATTTTTTTTCGGACTTTCTATGTTGGTCTTGCTGCCTTTCTGTAACCTCCCAACACTCGAACTTTTCCTAATGCAAACTTTTCCCCAATTGAACACAAAATCTTCCATCTAACAACATTGGTAGGCGTGCATTGGATATGATGCTTTCAATTAGGCTAATATGTCACCAATAGGCTACTCCAAAACTCTTTTAAGACATCGCATCATAAATTTTTTCACTCACTTGGTGATTTTCTGTTTGTGGACACTACGATATACGTGAAAAATGACAGATTAAGTTGACCCTTCCATTTGAACTTTCCAATAGCCTAATGCTCTATTAAACATTGCTCTATCAACAAAATGGACAGCTGCTACCTATACTGACAGCCGATCTATTAAGAAAAACTACTCGATTAATTGAATAATTAACCAGACAACAAATCAATCGCTTTTTTTCGTCTGCAGACGTTGAACCAATGGAAAAAACGACTGATTTGCTGTCTTGGTAAAAAGAAGTTGAGTCCCATACTTGATCTAAGCATCGGGGGATGAAAAGAAAAGGTACTCATCATACTGATACTCATGGTACCAAGCTTTCGTCACTAACGAGGTGAATCAATGGCCATTTCCTTTCTCTCGGCCGCTTTTCCTTTAGCAGCTATACCCACCCAATTTATTACAACCTAGATAGAGGTGAGCGGTGTTTATCAACAACCAGCATAAGCCGAGAGTTGAACCAGGATTGTATGATTGGAAAGCGAGCGCCTTATCCACTGCACCATCCCACCGCTCTACTGTTTGGGTAGAAGTTACAAAACTATTGTGGATCTATTTCATTTGCGCAATTACTGAGACACACAAGATGGAGATGCCACCCTCATATGATCCGCATTTATAGGTCTACTGCAGGGCTATTCAACTAGCGGACCGCGGTCCAAATCCGGACCTTCTGGGTGCTGATGGTGGACCTCGGGCTTATGGAAGAATAATCTCATTGACACGTTTTAGGACCTCTTTAAAAACAGATTTCTATTGGGAGGAAGTCATTTTTCAGTGAATATCTTAGTAGCTGGGGAGCTTCGCCCCCCAGACCACCCAACTCTCTGTCAAAAATCCAAGTCGAGTTACATTTTACCTAAAAATGGTTCGGTACCAGCATTGATAGTTTAACTTTCGTGGTTGCGTATGACATAATTTATTCACCGGACCGCTAAAAATATTCAACTTGTCAAACTGGACCTTTGTTAACATTAGTTGAGTAACCCTGGTCTACTGTAATGTATTGATCGAACAGTGCTGTCCGGACCTTCGGTAAATGTTTATAGGCTTTTATGCTCTTTTTTTTCAAAAATGAGATGTGCATTGTGCAATCGTCAACATCGTTGTGCCAAATTCGCACAATTAGACGGCGAATTAGACACAACACTGTTGTGCCAAATAACACAATCAGACTCCAATTTCTCATCAACAACTTGTTCGTAAATATCAAGGTTATTCGAAACCGAATTTTTTGGTGTAGAAACAAAAACTTTCATAAAGAATTGATTAAAGTAAGGAACTTTGTACCGATAGAAAACAATTCTTGCTGAATGCTTGTAAACTTCTTAGACAGCAAAATCCGCCATTTTTACATTGATTTAACATCTGCAGACGTTGAATCAATCTAAATATGGCTGCAGATGTTGAATCAATGAATCACTCAACGTCTGCAGATGTTGAATCAATGTAAAAATGGCGGATTGCTGTCTGGGCTTGAATAAAATTGGTTAATCATTTTGTTTCCAAGAAACAACGAGAAAAATTGCTATTTTTTCAAATCAAACGAAATCAAGATGAAGTATGTTACATCAAAACAACACAAATTGCTTCGAATAGACCTAGAAAATTATCATGAATAGGTCAAGAACAGAATATCGCTTCTCAACACTCCAAAACCAACACTCCATCCAAGCATAACCTATCTATACGGTACTTTAAAAGTGCTATAGCAACCCGACGTATGTAATTCCACCTGTTCATCGGGCTAATTTTATCGATGGACCGGTTTCAAGGCGGTTACTACAGTTTCATAAAATGTTGTGCACAGACATGTCCTACATTGAACCAAACAGTGGCATTTTTTACAAGTCTATCAAATGTTGCAAACTATCTTGATCGTAATGGTTACAATAAATATCTGCACGACTTATTTCTATCAGTGTTGGCAGTGGGTTCGAGGGAGAACTTTTGGATCCGGACCTGGGGTGGTTTTAAAGAACAGCAATCATTACATTAAGAAAGCAAAAACTGGAGCATCTCTCTTTAACTGGAAAAATTTTTGGAAAGCGGGCACCTGGCAGACAAAGACAAACATATCTGAAACAATTTAACGACAAGACAGAAACAATCATCCATGCAACATATAACAGGAACATTTGGTCTTATTATTCATCTAAGGCCGTCGATGCCTGGTTCAGGCAAGGCAATTGAAGAAGAAGAATCATTACATGGGATCCGAGAGCTGAAAGAACACACCAATCACCGTGTTTTATTGTAGCTGTTGAATTTGTAGACGTTACCACTGTGGTAATAATTTACTATTTATGACTTCAAGATAATAAAAAATGGAGTCGATCACGAATATCAACCTCAGCTAGCAAAATTTGTCTTTTCAACGTCTTAAAATTTGCAGCAAATGAAGCAATAAAAGTTCGTTTTAAAACGAAGTGCTGTAATTTTATGACACTAATCATCAATAACTTGAGTTTTGTTCAAGACATCTACACGTTAGTAGTCCATATGTTTTATAAACACAGCTTTGCGAGGGCTGCCGAATGTCTGTTTACTAGATGCAAGTTGCACACCACTGCTGATAACATTATATTATGAACAACAACCATATATTCGATTATGTTTATGTCATGGATAACTAAGTTGAGTTTCTCAAATTAATGGTTTCTCAAGCGACTTCTCAAAGCAAAAAAACTTCTTAAGGTAAGTTGCTACATCATTCAAATGCATACCTGTAAGCTTTTCAAATCGAGTTGTTGTGATTGGCTTGTTTCTGCTTCTGATTTTCTTCATGGTTGATTTTTGAGTGTTTTTGTTTGAAATTTCTTCAGGAAGTTTTGAATCCATATCGATACAAACTTTAAAATAGGTTTTGCCTTTCAAGTTGAATAACTTTTGAAGTTAAAAAGCTCATAAAATAAGTTCGCCAATAATTATGTTCAAATACCTTTAAAAGACATCGCATCTTTTATATCATTCATTAAATAGGTAGGAAAAACACAATCATAGCCTTACAATCACTTTCAAGCAGATGGAGTTTTGCGATGGGTAGGCTATGTGTAATGCGCATAGATGACTCCACTGGGTAGGCCCATTACTACTCATCAACGTTGTTGTTCATTTAAACCTCCTAGCAACATGCTTATTATGCGTTAGCCGTTAGATTAATTCACAAACAACACTCCAACAGCAACAGTATCATATATTTAGGCTACATATAACGTATTTAAAAAAGGAACAGCGTCAAACGTTTTCACTGCAGCACTGTGCCTCTGTAAGAGCTACTTAAGCTTACAGTGGCGTACGTTAGGAGGTGGGGGGACATTGGGTAATCGGATTTTCTTAATTTAGAATGACTGTTTTACATCAGCAAAACCAGTAAATCTATGCAATTTTGTTTAGAGTTTATAATAGAAATAATACTAGGCCTACCCTCTCGTTTTCTTGGAAAATGTCTTTTAACGTTTTATAGCATAAGACTTGTTCAAAACTAAATGTCCTGTATCGGCAAAAATGTTCGATATTGGCAGTCAGACGCGTTGACAGGGATTATCCAGGGTAGGCCTATAGCCTACTTGTGAATCCGAAACATCCGAAATAATTTTATTAACTCAAAAACTTTTTAGTGTCAGGGGGGCTTGCATTCGGAAGAAAACTCCATTTTGGAGCTACTTTGTCCCAGCCAGCAAGCCCATATGGGCCCCACATGGGGACCCATATGGGCTGATGTACGGGCCCCATGTGAGCTGCCTATATGGGGCCCATACACATTGTGTCCGCGGGCATCACATTGCCCCCATATAGGCTGCCCATATTCATTTATGGGTTGCTCACACTCAACCCACAAATCTAATATGGGCTGCCCATATGTAAGTGTAACCCATAAATCTAATACAGGCTGCCCATTACCATATGTATATCAGGTATATATATAACTGCAGACAGATGCCAAAGCGCTCAAACTGCAAGCAGTGAACTTTGCGCAATGCATAGCAAGGTGCCCCCAGTAAAGTGCTCAATCGGCGTAGGGGAGGATGAGGTAAGTTGAGCCACTTTTTACTTAAACGCTTCTACTAAGAAAACCGCTTGGTTTACAACAAAAGTGAAAGTGGCAGCATAATGGTTGATGCTTTGGCCTTAATTTAACAAAAAAAAATTTTTCATAACTCATAAAAATATTAAAAAAAAACATGTTTTAAATATTACGTCATTTTGGCTCAACTTACCTACCCCACGTGGTAAGTTGAGCCGGGGTGTGAGGAAAGTTGAGCCACTCGTTTTTGTTCAATAACAAAAGCTGTAGCGATGGTAGCCTACATTATAAAATGCTATGCAATACATATGCTCACGAAATTATTGCCCAGATATTTGTCCCGAATTGTAACATGGACTGTGACGCAATGGTGACGTCATCATTGCGATGCACTGTCATGCTTGAGCGACAATCTCTCATTATTTTTTCTCTATTTACTAACTCGTATTTTGCTGCTTGGCGAAAGCGTGGTTCGGCCTTTTACGATGTGATAAATCTATCGGACGGACGTATTATAGTGTGCAGTGACTATTCCACATCACAATTGAATCCGTCTCTTTTTGACAATATACAATCTTAACTCAACACATGTGGAACCTGAGTCGAAAGTTAGAAAGAAGACAGGTTGGGTAGCAGTTAATACATAGCTGCTACCAGGAAAAAAGAACAACATGTAAAAGGATAAATTTATTTTGTTGTGACCAGGGCCGGATTTATCTGATGGGAGCCCGGAGCACTTTTAGATCGGGGGGCCCCCCTGCAAAATTTTTTTTCAAGCCTACGGCGCGAAAAACCACCTCTGGGTCTACAGTAGCATCAATCCAGCACTGCACAGCATTTTGCAGAAACTTCAAAGGCTGAAAGGAAGAAAAAATAACACAAAATCACATTTTTTCCACGTAGGGGGGCCCTTCAAAAGTCGGGGGGCCCGGGGCACCTGCCCCCTCTTCCCCCCTAAATCCGGGCCTGGTTGTGACTGTTCGACTGTGAAATTGCGCACTTCCCAGCCGACAAATCTGCCACTTTTTTGTTGATTAAACGTCAACAGACGTTGAATCAATGTAGCCTAGTGCTAGCAGATCGTGTCAACTGACCTGCAGAAAATAAAACGATGAATTATTACACAATCCTGATTAAATAAACCTCCATATGTGAATTTTCTAAATCAATTTCCGTTGTCTGCCGGAGCTAAACTTATTCCATATGCCACTGATCAAGAGAGCATGGAAACCGGAATTTCTGCTGACGGCAGAAAGTTTCTCCAACTGGTCGTGTGAGGAAGCTTTAACGACATCCTCTTTAAGAAAAGCACACTCATCGTCTGCTTTAAAGACAAAGGACAACTTTTCCTCGGACTTTCCAGGCACTTTTCTTAAAAAGTTGGCCTCAACTTCTCCATCTTCATTGAAGCATTCGATTTTACCAATGTAATGCACAGATCGGGTTTTCCTTTGCATGTTGCTAGGAGGCTGCAAGTTACACTACAAATAAATTTAAACTTCAATAGACCAATGGACAAATTATTTTTTCCAGAGATTTAGACTATTAAAGAGTAAAATACACTTTGTTATCTATTTAATGACTACATATATCATCACTTAACACTGGCAGCTGAAGTGAGGTAAGTTGAGCCACCGGCTCAACTTACCTGTACATCACTGGCTCAACTTACCTCAAGGCCGCCATTAAAAGTTAAACGGGAATTTCTCCAGTCATATATGAGCTAGCAACCTCACTTTAATAGTTTCTGAATAAGCTAACATTAGTGATTACTGTTAGACATATCAATACTGGTGAATGCCATAAACATTTTGTAAAACTCAAAAAATATTTTTTTTCAAAAAGTTCAAAAAGCTTCCCAAAATCACTAAAAACAGTTTTTCTGTCTTTCTACAAGACAAAGACTTATAATCTTTACAGAACAGCTCCATATAAAATAAACGGTCAGGTAGGTGGCAGTAGAAAGTTGATGCGATTTTTATTTTTTGAGTTACGGGGGGTGGCTCAACTTACCCACTGGCTCAACTTACCTCACCTTCCCCTAAGCCAAGAGCGTCAATAACTGTATTTATACACCGGAATGGCCATGAAGGTATATACCTCCATGTGACATTTTCCTATTTGTGGTACGTAAGCACCAAAAATAGTACTACTGCCAACCTTGCCAAAGTGCTCCAACTGCAAGCAGTGAGCTTTGCGCAATGCATAGCAAGGTGCCCCCAGTAATTTTGCTTGTTCAATTTCATTTTGTGTTTGTTTAAAAGATCAATAAAAGTCGTTTGAGACAACTAAAAAATCTCAAAGTCTAGACAAATGCTGATCAAGGTGTATATCATATTAGTATGGGTTGCCCACAAACATTTGAATCACTGTGTGGGTAGCCCATGGTCTGCCCATAAAAAATGTGGCAGCCCATGGTCTGCCCATAAAAAATGTAGGCAGTCCATGGTCTGCCCATAAAAAATGTGGGCAGCCCATGGCCTGCCCATGAAAAATGTGGGTAGCCCATGGTCTGCCCATAAAAAAAGTGGGCAGCCCATGGTCTGCCCATAAAAAATGTGGGCAGCCCATGGCCTGCCCATGAAAAATGTGGGTAGCCCATGGTCTGCCCGTAAAAAATGTGGGCAGCCCATGGTCTGCCCATAAAAAATGTAAGCAGCCCATGGTCTGCCCATAAACAAAGTGGGCAGCCCATGGTCTGCCCATAAACAAAGTGGGAAGCCCATCAATATTTCATGCTTAGCCCATGATCAATAATTTTATGTGGCTAAATTTATTAAAATGCATTTGTATGATCACGCATTTGAAGATTGGAAGTTTTATATTCTACCTTTGTCATTTAGAAACACATTCTGCAAGAAAGCCCATATTGGGCACATATGGCAAAAACAAAAAAACCCACATAGAACCCACATGCCCACAAGCCCATTAAAATAGTATATGGGGCCCATATGGGCTTGCTGGCTGGGGTATAGGCTATTTTACATTCAACCCAGCATCTAAGTTTTGTTTTGTTTTTTATCAAGACAAACACTGCGTCATTATTTTTCCTGTTTTTAACTTTTGTATTTCACGAGTAATCCAATTGCAAGTTTTGGAGACGGCCTTTTTTATTGCCACCAGACGCAAATTATCCTCTGAAAACGGCTTTGAAAGATTTTTTTAGTTTTTCTAATTTAAACTCCATAGCCCTTTGCATTGGTATGTAGTTAAAGATAGAGTCCTAACAGATTCTGGAGTCAGTTCGATGGTTTTAGTCCGAATTCACAACACACGACCCATTTGAAAAATCTTTTATGCACTATCACTAAAAAATAGGAACCCACTAGTGGATTTCTGGGGGGAAGGCATTACTTAGGAGGATTTCTTAGAGTGCGATATTTTTGTTTAAAGTAACGTAATAATTTGCATTCGATATTTAAAATTTCACAGAGAACTTTGATTTCTTCTTTAATTAAGCCAATGGCATTGCCTGTCAAGCAAACTATTATAATCTTACCTATCCGTTTAGGCCTAGCCTATGATAACGCTTTTTATATTGACATATCTAATAATTCAATCCGTAAATACAGTGACATACGCAAAAACTGTGAGAGTTTATATTTTACCAACAGATACTTTAGGGTTAGGCTACCATAAACCTAGATTGGCATCAAAGATGGGCATCACCTGGATGAGAACAGCAAAAGACAGAATGGTGTAGAAACATAGGCTATGTGGAGGCCATCTGCCAGCAGTGGCATGACCGCCTGATGATGATGATGAAACCTTAATCACACTGTAAAGTAGCACTAGGCTACTCTTGATTAAGAAAACGCCAAACTACGGGTGTATCAAATGCTCCTCTCCCCCAGTAACAAAATCCTACGTACGCCACTGAACTTACCCTTAATACGCGTGGTTCACTGGGTTAAGTAAGCCTGTTACGTCGTCTACGTAAAATATCACATACGACGTCAAGAGTGTTGTAGGCCTATCATATTGTTTGTTTTCAAAACAAAATCTATACAAATGAGTAACCTAGCTGCTGCAAACTAACAAAATATCGTCAATGCAAGCTGAATTTGGTAGGTAAATTTTATTCATTATAACTTGTGAGTTATTATTAGCAAATGGGTGTTTTTTAATTTGTTTTTGTTTCAAAGGGCATTTTGAATGCCTTTCCTCTCACTTAAAAAAATCCTGCGTACGCCACTGTAAGCTTACGTATATGAGCTTTCATGGGCTAAAGCTCAGCTTATGACAACTCTACTTTCGAAGTTTGCAGAGTTGCCAGATAAAAACTTGATTCTATTCCAAACGGTGTTCAAAACTGCTAAACAGTATTTAAAATGTATTTCGGACTAAAGGACAACTACTTCATGAAAGACAGTTTGCTTTGCTAAAGAATACAGTTTTGAGAAATATCCAAGTTTTCCCTAAACGACTAGTCTATTAATAAGGAGCAGATTTAATGAAAAAATATAAGCAAGACCAAGAAAAATTGATTTTTCTTTCGAGGTGTGCGCTATAACGACAGCTCTCAATTTAGCGGCACGTATTGGGTGAAATAACTCATACAGTAGACAACAACATTTTAACAGATTTAATCTCGGTGACTGTCGGTCAATTTCGGTGACGTATTTAGGAAATACCCTACTAACATTACTCTACTGGGCCAACACTGGCCCTATATCGGCTTATTGGCACTGTACAGGCACCAATACAGGCCTGTATATTCGTGGACGTGGTTAACGCTAGGCAAAGGCGTAGCCAAGGAGGTAAAGGGGGCAATTACTCTCCTGAAATTTTTTTAAATAAATACAGTACTTCAACATGTGTTACAGTATCTTTTGACAGAGTTTTACTATTGCTTCAGGCTGAAAGTACTCTCAGAATGTGCAATTTTGAAGGGTTTTTTCAAAATGTTTTGGGGAAGGATCCCCAGACCCCCGCTGGGTGTTTTGCCTTCGCCTACTCGTTGCCGGTCTCATTGACATGTACAATAATACTGATTTGCCCCCATCTCTCCAAAATGTTGTGCTGACTACGCTCGTAACGCTAGGTCAACCATGTTTTCATCGCTCAAAAAGAGGACAAGTTTCGTCAGCAAGTAAAATGCAAGTACACCTTTATGTTTAAGAACTTTTTTACATCTTCTTGGATAATAGCGGCCTATGCAGCTAATGTTACAGCGAGAACATACAAAAAATATGTCAGATTCAGACAATACATATGTTGTGGTTCCTTTAACTTTTTTTAATAAGGAAGGACTAGCTTTAACCAGATTGTAAAATTGCTTGCACGAAACATGATTGAAATTGAACGCAAGTGATAAGATGCTAGAAACGGACTAAACCAAAGGCTATTACTTTTTTTGAATCAATGTGTTTGCATCATAAAAGAAAAGACAGAAAAAATGTAATAGTAACACTTATCAGAATACTTTTCAGACATATAAGTTGTTTTTCACATTGCACATTAATATCTTCGAGTATTACCATACGTTGGTTTTCGTTTTGGTGGCATAACTGGTAATATAGTATAATAATATTATTTAAATCTGATCCTTAGGAGAATATAAGTTGAAGCAATATAGGTTTAAATTCTTTTTAAAAAGTCCTTTAAATTAAGCTAATCTAAACAACTACCGTATAGTCTAAAGAAGATACACAAATTTCTTGGAGAATCTAGAAATCAGTTTGTTACATTGGTAGCCTGTAGTAAATTATGGAAATTATTCACAGGCAGACATACAGTAACTCAGCAACAACACTACATTTAACATTATAAAAGCAAAACAATAAGATAATGTTTTCGACTAGTCATACAGCCCTTTTCAAGCCTATAAGAAAAATATTTTTAAAAAAAATACTAAAGAGTAATACACTATCACAGCAAAAATATGGTCAAACCTAAACATTTGATAAACTTGCTAGCTCACACAAAATGATAACTTAAGTGAAAAATTACGCAGCACAACGGGTCAAGTATTTGAGAGGTACAATTAATTAATCGTTCAGAAAAGAACTCAAGCAGATTACGCAAGATGGACAGAAGCACAACACGAGATAGTGGCACAAACAAAGCAAACATACGAGCACAAGACGTGACAATTCAATCAAAAACTGTTTTTGATTTGTACACTAATTGTACACAGTTTTTCTACCCAAATTGTATTATTCACAGGCAGTCGCCAAAAAGTCACATAAAATAAAATCTAGTTAAAAATACAAACAAAAAAATTAAAAATGTAAAAAAGAAGATATTTGAACATTTTGTTCGTTCTCGGAGGATAATTTATTTGTTTTTTAGAAAAGAGAACAAATCCTCCAAAAAGAAAACATATTATGGTAACTATAGTCAACGCGTTCGCCCAATACAATCTTTGTACCGGTAACTGTATAAGTGTATGCGTATTTATGATCTGTAGGTCGCTGCATTTATGGCTCCACGAAGTTGGTAATGCACACCAACGGCCACACCCTGGTAACGGCATAATGCCGGCTAAACTAAATGAGGCGCATGTTAGAACAGCTTTAACATGGTAGGGAAGTCAATCCCTTGAAGTGCATAAAATCTAGAATGGCTGAAAAGGCAAAAGAACCATAAATAGTCAATGGCTTGGAAGGCATTATAGCAAAACGATGTGACCCGTTTAGGCACACTTTCGACGTTTAGAGTACAGTGGCTGGTCACCTTGGAAAAGATTGGAGTCTTACCAAGTATATATTCCGTAGTAAACAATGATAGCTATTGATGCGAAAATGAGTCATGGAGACTGATCACTGATCAGGGCCTCCTGCTGAGAAGTCCCCTAAAAGCTACAGGGAAGGAGGAACCTCTTCTCTGTGCACAGCTGCTCGTGATGATGGCCTATGTCCGAATCCCCTTGGAAGGCATAAGTCTGATGATAGACTGCTGAATACTAGAAAAAGGGCACTCAAAATAGGAACATGGAATGTTAGAACCCTTTATAAAGCAGGACGATACGAAAATTTAAAACAAGAGATGTCGGTCATGAACTTTGATTTAATTGGGATAAGTGAAGCTAGATGGATAGGTGATGGTAAAGTGACAGAAGATAAATTTGTTTTTGTATATTCAGGAGGTGAACAGCATTATGTACGGCGTCGGTATGATAATGAAAAGAGAAATAGCTAACTCAATCATTGGTTTTTGGCCAATTTCTAACAGAGTTATGATGATTAAATTGTCTGCAGCACCATTTAATGTAAATAACTAAACATATTACAAATATATGCACCAACTCAAGAACATACCGATGAAGAGATTGAGTTATTTTATGAGTCAATAAATGATGTACTTAAATATACTGAAAGTGGAGAAGTTAACATAGTAATGGGTGATTTAAATGCCATAGTGGGTGATCATCATGGATTTCCCACGACTGGTCTTTACGGAATTGGGAATTTAAATGAACGTGGAAGAAGATTGCTGGAATTTTGTAAACTTAATGATTTAGTAATAGCGAACACACTTTTTTAACATCCTGCTAGGCGGTTGTATACATGGCAAAGTCCAGATCATCAGTTTCGGAATCAAATTGACTATCTTATGATAAACCAGAGGTTCAGAAATGCAGTAAAACATGTTAAAACGTATCCAGGATGTGACATAATGTCTGACCACAATCCAGTTGTTATGAAAGTCGAAATAAAGTTTAAAAAAAAGTGAAAAGAAAAATATGTCACAACATATGGACATGAACATGCTTAAAAAAGAACAATATCGAGAGAAATTCAGTATTACAGTAAACAATAAGTTTGAATTATGACAGCAAACAGAAATTCCTCAAGTAATTACACAAGAAACTATAGATAGAAGTTGGAATGAAATTAAAGAAACCTTAAATGATGCAGCTACTAACATTTTACCATCAAAGAGGAAAAATATTAAACAGCCTTGGATTACCGAGAAAATACTTGACTTAATGCAACAGAGAAAGAAAAACAAATTCAATAATCACAATAAATATAAAGCTTTAAATAAGGAAATATCCCAATTATGCAAAGATGCTAAACAAAGGCGGTGGGAAAATCAATGCAGTGAAATAGAACAACTAGAAGCATCTCATAAATCACTTGATTTACACAATAAAGTTAAACAGCTAACATGTTTGAAGAAAGTTTAACAAGCAAACAGTTGCATCATGGATAGTGGAGGAAAAATGTTATTTCAGGAAGAGGATATAAAGAGTAGATGGGAAGAGTATGTAACAGATTTATATGATGATGATAGAACATGTATGCCTGAAATTATCAACAATGAAGAAGAAATATTGATATCTGAAGTTGAGAAAGCCATTCAAGATCTGAAATGTAATAAAGCTGCACAGGCCCGCAACCAGCAAATATTTTCGGAGGGGGCATTTAATTTTTATCAAAGAACAAGCATTAAAATGATGCATTGTGACATTTTTATGTTAATGTCCACGCCCATTGATAGAGTGTGTGGCACTACCATGTTACGGTTCAGTGGTCATAACTTATGTCAATCACGTTTTTGTTTAGTACAGCATTAAAGGAAACTAGCCTTTGTAACCTTTTCTCATTTAGCTATGACTACCCAAGGAAGAAAATTACGATAATACAGTAATGTGTTCAGTCGATTACAAATAAAATACAACATCAGTAGACTACGAACTGCATTGGCACGACTGGAGTCATAAATTAATCAATAACATATATTTACATCAACATAAACAAACAGATACATATGAATAAACTCAACACGGTAATTACAAATTACAATCCTGAAACATTTTCTTGGCTCAACAAGTTTTTATGTTTGTAGGCCCAAAGAAGTTGACTTTGCAAATGCAAAAAATGACATTTTAATTTAGAGCATAATGTCTAACTTTCTACTTGATTTGGCAAGTTCGTTTAACACCAATTCCGCGCTTGGAATTTGAGTACGATGGATTTGCATGAGAGCTAGTCCAGAAAGCCTGTCCTGCCCCATAGTGCTTCTAAGGTAACTTTTCAAGCGTCGTAGACAGCTAAATGTTCTTTCTGCAGAAGCAGTTGTAGAAGCAGTTGCAGAAGCAGTTTTATTTTTTCAAAAAAATTCGGATGGGGGCAAATGCCCCCAATGCCCCCCCCCCCCTGGTTGCGGGCTTGAGCTGCAGGAAAGGATAACATTTATCCATAAATGCTAAAAGCACTCAATGGCATAAGTTTAAAACGCATAAACAAATTATGTAATGAAATTTATATGACTGGATTTATACCTAAAGAAATGAATGAAACTGTTTTTGTCAGACAACCAAAGAAATCCAAAGCAAAGAACTGCAGTGACTTTAGAACAGTGGTTCCCAACCTTTTTTTGGCTGTTACCCTAATCTCCACCCTGAAGTGAGCCAATTACCCCCACGATCAATTTTCAAAAACAAAAATGTTTATTGCTATGTATTTCAAAGGGCTAACTATGACAATCAAAATGCAATACAATACTGAATACAAGATAACAATGCGTGGTAAACATTCAATGTGAAGGTCAGGCCTGGACTTCAGGCGCCAGCTTTGTGATCCTGGGCTTTGTGGTAGGCTACTGAGGACAATTCTTGTGTCGCTTTCGACATCCTGGCGATTGCGCTTCTTTGTCTTCCTTCCCAAGACAGTTAAAAATCCTTGTTCACAGCGATACGTTGTTGAAAAAGCTGTCAGGATATTTAATGCCCGTGTCGCTAATGTTGGTACGTCCTGGAGTCTGCTAAACCAGAAGGTTTCTAAGCCTTTCCCATTGAAATCAAGTTTCAACGCTTTGTTCATTCGGAGAGTGATAAATTCTTCTTTGGCCGAAAAGTCGTCATCATCCACCTGGCTGTCATCACATGTGAAGGGCTCAGTGCACCATTGAAAACTAGCCGTGTTCAAATTCGGAAAGTAGTTGTCCATCTTCTTGGCTAGCTGGCCTAAGTGGTCAGCTATGTCCTTCTTCAACGCCTCTGTCAACTCAAGTCCATTGCCTCCGAGATACATGTCAAACGTCTAAAACTGTCCTTCTTCCAACTCGCTTGTTCCACAATTTAACCTTTGCGATAAATGCTGCTCCGGCTACTTTGGTGTCGATCACAGTTACATTCTTGCCTTGAATTAAAATATTGCCTTTGTTCGATTCACCAAAGATATCAGCCAGGTAGCACAGCTGGGAAATCCATTGTTGGTTAGAGAAGTATTCAGTCAAGTCGGACTTCTTTTCTATCAGAAAAACATAGACAGCCTCACGAAGTTCGACCAGGCGGGTTATCCTTTGCCATGAGACAGCCATCGTACTTCTGTGTGGTACAGTAATACTTCGTATATTTCTCCCATCTTCTTGCACAGTTCCTTGTAAAGACGACTGTTCCATTCCTTCGCTTTTATAAAGTTTACAACCTCCGGTCTCGTTACCCGCCGAAAACAGGCAAATTACTCCCAGGGGGTAATTTACCCCCAGGTTGGGAAACGCTGCTTTAGAACATTAAGTTTGATCAGTCATGTATTGAAAATTTTGTTGAGAATAATTTTGTTAAAAAATCGAAAAACTATTGAGAATGAGGTTAGCATGACTCAAAGTGACGCTAAAAAGACCAAATCAATGATAATTTCAAAATCACCAGACACTCCCGTACTCCAAATTATAATTGACAATGAAATGATACAAAAAGTAAAATCTTTTTCCTATCTTGGACATTTAATACGTGAAGATGGAAGGTGTGACCATGAAATTCTAAGACGGATAGAAATTGCAAGAACTACATTTGGAAAAATGAAAAATATTTTAACCAATCAACGTTTAAATTTATCAATTCATCTCAGGATCTTAAAATGCTGTACTGTATCTGGTCAACCCTATTATACAATTCTGAAACTTGAACAATGTCACAAAAAATGGAGAAACGGATCGATGCCTTCGAGCTCTGGGCATACAGGCAAATGTTAAAAATTGCATGGAAACAAAAGATCACTAACGATAAAGTACTCTCCAAATTTAATTCAAGCAAAATTCTCTTACAAATAGAAAAAAAAGAAAATTGAAGTAGGCTATTTCGGACACACAATAAGGCAAAACTCGTTACAAAGATCATTAATAGAAGGGAAGATAAACCGTAAAAGAAATAAAGGCAGACCAAGAATGATTTGGACAACAAACATCACAAAATGGACAAAATTAACTTATGAAAGTGCAGTACGCACAGCTCATGGTCGAGAACAATGGCGCATTGTATCCAACCCTCCATACCAGGAAGGAACAAAATGATGATGAGGTCGCTGCAGCAGATGGAATAATTTTACCGGTAAATATTTGAACATAGGACAATTTTCCCTATGAACAAGCTAACTACAGTTAATGTTACCCTTCTAGCACTCAGCCAGAGAGTTGATTTTTACTTTGAACTTTGTTTAGTAATCAAAGAAGAAAAAAGTAGTGGCAAAAATGGAAATCAAAACCACATCATCAAAATGACTACCTCCCTAACCCTAATTCTAAACCGCTAGGCCACGCTGTCGACTACAAAATTTTCACTTAATTTTTCCTCTATCAGAAGTATTTCGAGAAGAACGCTCACAATATCACGTGCATGTAACACTCCATCTACTGCAGCGACCTATAGATTACAAATACGCAAACTTTATAATACTCGTTCACAGCCAAAACTGGCCCAATATTCCACAGCTTATAATGGCACTGTACCGACCCTGTGCATTCGTGCACATGATTAACGTGCTGTTGGCCCTATACAGTTTTAGCGAGGGTACCTGAATGATACCTGTACGCAACCAATGCGGTGATGGCGTCGTAATGGTGTGCTATAACCGATATAAAGTCAATGCAACCAGACGGTATAAAAAGCGCAATCACTGTGATTTGTGACATGACGCGGCAAAGTACAATTTAGTATTTTGTTCTCTCGATACCCCGGGGGCTACACCTGGCAGGTTTGACCTTTTTTGTACCATTCAAGATGTAATTTGTCACTTGGCTCATCGTTAGTGCATCTGCTCAGGGAGCCATCCACTCACCCAAATAATGTCAGCAGGCACACCAGCAAATATGGACGGTAGGCTACTTACCAGGAAAGAGCAGGACTCACTCTTACCAAAGGGACACATCGATGTCTGTGGAGTGTGGATAGAAGAAAATTAGTAGGCTATCTCAAACTTTTAGACCTGTCTCACCTTTTCTCATGCTGGTTGTAAAAGCAGATTTTAAGTGTGGCGGGTCAAGCTTAGGCTAAGCACTGGCACATTTATGCAAGGTAAAAAACAATTTAAATTAACTTGATTTCGTGGAGAGGTTTGATTTATTATTGATTTCGTGGAGAGATTTTGGTTTGTGTGCCTTGATTTCTTCTTGGTGCCCATTGAAGAGATGCACCTTGTGTAAGGGCCGCTGCAGTCTAACATTTAATTTGGCAGAAAAGGAGGAGACGGAACTACGGCTTTAAAACATTCACACTCTCCTTTCAAATTTTGTCTTGCCCTCCAAACAATTGGTTTTTGATGCAATGGCAGCGTTTTAATGACATTGCATTACAGGACGTTTCATAAATGTTTGGCTGCAGTCAGCAACCATATTTTAAACAAACTCTTTATTTCAAATATTAAAATATTTTCTCCCCCCCCCCCCCCCCCCCCCCAATGTGGAAACATTACGTTATCATTCGGATTTTCTTCCAAATTGACAGTTCTTGGTTCTGTCTCAATGGTTTCTCATTTTCTTGCGTGCTTAATCACATTTTATTCACTTAACCAGCGATATTGGTCATGCAGATAGTTTCAAAAAGTGGATTAAAGGGGTACAAAGTGTTCGTGTTCCACAAAAATAACAAAATAATGTAATATTCCAAAATAAACACTGCCCATTCAAATTGCCTAGTTAATTAACAATTAAACTGATAAGTTTCAGTGTTAATGGAGATAGGTTATAAAATGAAGTGTGCCACAAAAATACTCTTGGTGAAGCGAAGGTGAGAACACCTCAGATAGATTGTGCAGTGCTAGCCTGCTGAAAGGCTACGCCATGTTCGACCATACAAATTTTCAAGAAATAAATTATTGAAATCCTTCTGTGGTCATCAATAAAGTTCTTTTGAAATGTTAGGCTAAGTTAAATTTTAAACCAAACCTCCTACTCAAATACAATTTTAAATTAGAAGAGTTTGGTTACGTACAAAGCGACATATGGTTACACACAAAGTGTGCATTTTGATACAAAAAAAAACATTATTGCGCCAAAAATGCCTAAAAAGTCATCAAAACAAGATTATATTTATCAAAATTTTCCAGGGGAGAGTGAGCCCCCATACTTTCTGTTATGGTGTTTACTAAACCCAGTTAGAAACCCTGTTCGTCTGCACGAGGAGCGGTTGATATTCATCCGCATTATTGCTTGATCGTACCGTCTAATTCAATACAAGATACAACAAACACTGGTCATTCTTATTACAGTTTCTGAACTGAGAAAGCTTATTGTAGCTTTATTTATTTTGTTGTAACGACACAACAAATTGGCGACGAAGTTCTACAACCCTTAAATAGCCCTAGACCTAACCTGTTCCAACAGTTTAGCCTAGCAAGAATGGGTAACAAAGAAATTGTCGAATTGATGAAAGAGCAATTGGACCAACAACAAGCACAATTGACTTTACAAAAAGAACAGTTGAAGCTTCAAGGGAGGCAAAAGCAACGACAGCTTGATGCAATTTTTCAGTTTTTTCAAGGCTTTGGCAAATCCAATACCAGTGACGCTGAAACAAATAACAGTCAATTACTACATCTTCGTCGTCGTCTTCGTGTGAGCCTCGGGGGTCGAAGGTCTATCCTTTTACCACCAGAGATTCACGATGTTCCCGGACTACACTGGAAGGCTACTAGAGAGCAGCCAGTCTTTGGTTTCATCATCCATGACGCACAGACTTTCCACTCCGGTAACTTGAAGATGGTACAGTCATTGATGATGTGGTCTGCGGTCTGTTCCTCGGCACCACATTCACAGGAGGAGGAAGAGGCCATTCCCCATTGGTGCATGGTTGAGCGGAAAAGCCGACGCCCTTACGAAGAAGGTTGAGGCGCACCCATGCCTGTCTTTGTAGTGTCAGACCAATGGGGCGTGTGTCGGCGTCGGAGATGAACCAATGGAGTTTGGTGGTAGGCTACTTGACTTCCATTCATAATTCCATTTATGGTCCGCCCAAGTAGCCGCAGAGATGTCTTGTTCATCAGCTTTGTTGATCAGAAGTTGAGCGGCTGGCACGTATGGGTGTCTTGATTTGGAAGCCACTTTAACATGGAGAAATTCAGCCATTGCCACTAAAACCTCGAATAAATCAGACCATGTTAGAGGCTACCGTCCAATTGTGACCTTTCTAGCACTCAACCAGAGAGATAATTCTTGTTTTGAGCTTTATTTGGTAGTTACAGAAGAAAAAGAGAAACCTAACGGTAAGAGTAGTAATTGAACCCATGTCATGGAAATGACTACTTTCTAGCCCTAACCCTAACCTCCGAGCCAACCAGCTGAAAGAGAATCGATCACTTGATTTGCTTTGTATCATCTTCTTCTCGCCCTTTTTCACGTCACGGAAAACGTAGCTTATGATTGGTTGATTGGTTCGAGGTTTCAGTGGCAATGGCTGAATTTTTTCTTGTTAAAGTGGCTACCTCTTGATTTCACTCGACGGGGGTGCTCGTTAGAGAGAGCAGAGATCTTGTGGTGGAGAAGATGGTTAGGCTCCAGTCGACCGAGAGACAGGGTGGCTTCTTTACGACGAAGCTCAACAGGTTGGATGCCAGAGAGATTGGCGAGATTGTCCATTGATGTGGGACGCAGGCATCCGGTCACTGTGCGCAGGGTGCTGTTTATGGCAGTGTCGATCTTATGGCAGTAAGCACTGTGGCACCAAACAAGTGCACATTACTCTGCTGAAGAGTAGACAAGGGATAAGGCTGCTATACGCAAAGTGTCAGCCCTCGCCCCCCAGTTGGAGCCTGCCAGGCGCTTGAATAGCGCAGCGCGAGATGCCAATTTCTTGCGCAGTGACATCAAATTGTGGCGGTATGTGAGCGATCTGTCCAGAGTCACCCCAAGGTACTTTGGTTCTAGGCAGAAGGACAGAGGTTTTCGTTTTTCTGGACATGTAGATCACAATCAGCTTCCCGATTGTGTAGGCGGAAAGCTGCCGCCACAGTTTTGGTTTCGTTGAATTTCAGTCACCAGTTCTGGAGATAAGCTGAGAGGGTTTTCATGTCCTGGCTCAAGGTGTCTTCTAGATTTTCCCATGACTTTGTAGAGTGGAGAATTGCCAGGTCGTTCGCATAAGTATATTTACGGAGTCCGTGGTTGGCAGGTCGTGGGTGTAGATGTTGAAAAGAAGTGGAGCCAGGACCGATCCTTGTGGGATGTCGTTTTTCAGGCGTCTCAGTCTGCTTCGCCGTGAGTTACCGGTGGTGAGGATGAAACTTCGATTCCTGACAAGTTTCATAATCATACGGACCATATGTCGGTCAGAAAGCAGGCGAAGCAGCTTGCAGATACGGTGTCATAGGCAGTTGTGAGATCTAGAAACACAGTACCGGCCTTCTTTTTTTCCTCAAAGCAGTCCTCGATGTCTTGGGTCAAGAGTGTGACCTGATTTACGGTGAATTTCCGCGCCGAAACCGAGCTTCCTCTTTTGGAAGGAGCGGGTCGATGTGATTGGGTTGACGAGGGCATAGATCAGCCTTTCGAGGATTTTGAAGAACACAGAGGAGGGATATGGGACGATAACTCCTTGGGTCTTTTGGTGGCTTGTGAGGCTTAGATTGCAACTGCAGAAGCTCTTCTCTCGTTTTAAGAAGCACTTGTTCTTGGTGTTTTCAAATCACAAATACTGTCTATTTCTCACAATAACTGTAGGCCTACTCAAACTTGTACTAATAATCTTAATTTTCTTGGTACTGAACTGCCAAAATTAAACTTCTGGGTAGAAATGCAATTATATTGGCTACTCAACTGGGAGTATCTGTAGATGATATACTATGTACCCCAACCAAGCTTGCAACTTGACAACACAATATGTGAATAAATGTAGGCTACTGATGGTGACTCTAGCCTACAAGGTAGGCTACATGTAAACAACTGTGTGACCAGTTTTCTGGTGTATATAAAAGTGAATTAGGTTGTTGAACTTGAAATTAAGTCTGGTTATGCAGACAATCTGCACCCATTTTTTGTAAATCACGTTCAGTGCCATTTGCACTACAGAAAGATTTGTTTCATGCTTATGAGCAAGGTATTGCTTGAGGGGTGGAAGGGGTGGAAGTCGAATGGGTGTGGAAGCCTGTACAATTAAATGATTATGGCACACCTGTGGTACCCGTAAGAAAAACGTTATTGCGTGGACAAGGTGCACTTTCTCTTAGATTTTGTGGGGATTACTTACTTACTCAGTCACTGTCAACCCACAACTTGAGACTCACATAGGGGAGACCGGGGCAAGTTGTGCAACGGGGCAAGTTGTGCAAGTCTCCGTTTGAAAGGAAATAAAGAGCGTAATGAATCTTTAACGCCATTATTATATTTTACCTATAATGCCTTTGAAGCACGTGAATTGCAGTTATCAGTTTTTTGGGCAGGTTAAGCTTAATCAACGATATAAGGTGTTTAGGTCTTAGGATCTAAATTCGGATGCAAACGAAATTTTGATTTTTTGGATGCACAATAGAACTAGTCAAACTTTAGCAGTAGGGGTCAGTAGACATGTGATGTAGTTGTATTTTCGCAGGTAAATTTTTTTTGTACATTTGTTAGTTTTCTTGAAATTTTTTGTTCTTTAAAAAAAGTGTGAATGGGGCAAGTTGTGCAATTGATGACGGGGCAAGTTGTGCAACTGTAATATGGTCGTAATATGTTGCTCAACTTGCCCCTGGCACTAGTGTTGCTCAACTTACCCCATGGTGCTACACAGCTTGCCCACCATGGTGTTGCACAACTTGCCCCGGAAAAATAATCCGGGACAAGTTGCACAATCGTTACTTAAACTTGAATACAGTGCAAAATAATAAATAAAACCAACCAGTTTTTGTCTTAAAACTTGGCTTATTAGCATGTTTTTGAAATGCAATACTTGAGTCTTCGAAAAAGTTAGTAAAATAAAAAAAAATTAGATAAAAAAAAAAACTGCTCAACTTGCCCCGGTCTCCCTACAGCCAATGCCAATACCTGAAGAATTAATGCATAAGTTGGGTGGAGCTATCGTTTCACAAAAATAGATTTGGCCGACCCATACAACCTAATACCTCTCAGCTCAAAAAGCCAAAAGCAAGTAGCACTTAGCGCTCACAAAGGAGTGTTACTGCAAATGCGCTTGCTTTTCGGTACTAGTTCAACCCCAGGGTACTTCCATGAGATCTTGTTCCAGTTCACCTCAGACCTGAAAGGTGTTGCTTCATATTTGGATGACATAATTGTCAGTGGTGATAATGCTCAAGAGCATTTGCACAATTTACGTCAATTGTTGCAGAGACTACAAGACAAATTAAAGACCGCGTTGCAGACTAGAAAAATGTGCGATTGCACGGAATAGTCTTGAGTATTTGGGTCATACCCTATCCCACCAAGGCATTGCCAAAGGACACAAAGTGGTCGCTGTACAAGATGTACGCTGTACAAGTTGCATGCTGTACAAGAAAATCTCAACCTAATGACATTTCAACTCTCAAGTCATATTTGGGATCCATTTAGTTTTATAGTAAGTTCCTGCCTAACCTTGCTACTATCACAGAGCCCCTTTACCAGTTGACTAGGAAGGACACTGAATGGAGTTGGAGAGAACAACAAAAAGTGGAAATGTCAAGCACAGATATGGTATTAGCTCACTTTCGCCCTTCACTTCCAATTGGAATAGTATGCAATGCATCTGGAGTTGAAATTGGAGCTGTGTTATTTTATCGCTTTCCCAATGGCAGTGACCGACCAATCGCTAATGTTTCAAAAATTCTGTCTACCACACAAAGAAAATACAGTATATATTCAGAAAGAAGCACTATCGATTGTGCCTTTCGTAAATTTCATCAGTACGTTTTATGCTCGAAAATTTATATGGGTCACCCACCACAAGCCACCCTTGGCATTGTTCAGTCCCACCAAAGCCACATCACTTTTAGCTGCTAATCGTTTAGAAAGATGGGCACTGATTCTAATCGTTTAAAAAGAGGGGCATTGATTCTTGGGCAATACAGCTACACCATCTAGTATAAAAAAAAACCTCTGAACATGGTAACGCTGATGCCCTGAGCCGTTTACCTAGTGGTCACGATGAGGAGTTTGACAGCAAAGAAGAGGAAGATAACATCAACATTATCAGCACCATCAAAGTCATCAGCTTCCAGCTCAAAGCCAGCTGATTTAAAATCCGTTCGCAAAGAATCGGTAAAAGATCCAGGTATATCTACAATACATTCTACAGCCATGAGATACGCGTGAGGTACATGTAGCCTATAGCCAGAAAAACATTTTGAAAACCAAAAAGTCCTCGTTTTCAGACAAATTTCTGACTCATTGTCATTGGAGCATGGATGTTTGTTATAGGGATATGGATCGAGACTGGTGATTCCCCAAGGCCAACAAAGATCAGTTCTTGAATTATTGCATCTTAGACATTTTGGCATGGAAAAGATGAAACAACTCTCCCGCACTGCTGTCTATAGGCCCGGCCTAAATGCAGACATACAAGAACAAAGCAAACAGTGTTCGAATTGCCCGGAGTTCCAAAATAAACCTTCTAAAACGGACAAACATCGTGGATGATGCCCGAAACCCAGTTAGAAACCCTGCTCGTCTGCACGAGGAGCGGTTGATATTCATCGCATTAGCATATTGCCTTATTGTGCCGTTTAATTGAATACAAGTGAAACAAACACCGTTGGTCACTGTTGCCACATGGTGTTCTACGACACCAATTTTGAAAAAAATGGTGTAGTTTGAGACAACTTGATCACAGATTTGGTGTAATTTGGAAAATATTTGCTACTTTGTTGTAATGAAGTATAGTTATTGTTGTGTTGCATTTATACAACTGTTTGTCCGCAATCCTTGCTGACCTATTGTCCTGCTGCTTTGACTCTTGCTTGTCTGTTGAGTGCTGAGGGTTTGTTTATTGCTGAACTAATTGTACAATGTACATGCTACACCATGAGTAATTAATTAATATTGTAAAATTCATTATGCAAAAAGTTAAGGTCCTGGACATGATTTTTTGGCTGTTGCACACTTGCACTGTCCTTATTGAACAATTGAATGTTATTCTGGGTGATCGGATAGATGGAAGTGGTGGATGTGAAGCAGCGGTGACAACAAGGGCAAGATTGGGCTGGGCAAAGTTCAGGGAATGTGGGGAAATGTTGTATGGCAGAAAATTTTCACTAAGGATGAAAGGGAAAGTATATCGGAGCTGTGTGCGGCCTGTAATGCTATATGGTAGCGAGACATGGATATTGAGAGAGAGTGAACTGGCAATCCTGAGAAGAACGGAAAGGTCAATGGTGAGAGCAATGTGTGAGGTGAAAACGAGAAGGGAAAAAAGGACTGAAGAATTGTTGGATATGCTAGAGATGAGAGAGACCATAGACCAAATGGCAAGGGAAAATGGAGTAAGATGGTATGGACATGTGATAAGGAGGGAGGAAGGAAGTTCTAAAGGTGGATGGGAAGAGGAAACGCGGTCGTCCAAGAAGAACGTGGAAACAACAAGTGAAGGATGAATTTAAAAAAATCGGATTGAAGGAGGAAGATGCAAGGGACAGGGTGAAATGGAGAAAAGGGATAAAAACAATTGCTGCGCGGAAACAATCGGCCACCCCCACTAGTGGGGAACAAACCGACGATGGATTATGATGATGATGATGATGATTTTGTTTGAAAAACTGTTTTTATTTTAACCTTCTGGCTCCTCTACCATACTATCATACTGTATTGGCTGTGTTGTACATGTAACTGTGTGATTTTCGTTCTTTGCTATGTAAATTTTTGTTATTCCTATTACTTTTCAAACACTTCTGTATTTTAAGGAGAAAATTTAAGGCGTTGGTGTAATTCTAGGTGAAATGGTGTAATTTGGAAGTTGAAATGCTGTCGTGAGCAAACTGGAGTCTGGCAACACTGCCGTTGGTTATTTTTATTCCGAACTGAGAAAGCTTATTGTAGCTTTATTTATTTTGTTGTAAGAACACAACATCCATACGGAAAATACCCACTCGGAAAATATTCAGCAGAGCAATATCCACTCGAAAATTATTCCCTTTTTCGATAAATATCCACTCTGGTAATTGGCCTATAGTATTTAAAGGTAAGCAAAAGGACTATCCATAAAATACCTCAGCAGTCAAGAGGGGGGAGATTGCAAATTTTCATTGACACAGTGCGAACATGGAGGAAAGGGGGTCATTTTTTTACAATTTTGTGAGGACGCCTTTTATCAACAGCTCCTAATCAGTAATTTGCAGTGGATTAGAATGCAATTGTACTAGAACAGGGCTACTCAACTGGCGGACCGCGGTCCGAATCCGGACCTTCTGGGTGTTGAAGGTGGACCGGGCTTCTGGAGAATAACCTCATTGCCACATTTTAGGGCCTCTTTAAACAGATTTCCATTAGGGAAAAGTAATTTTTTGTGATTATCCAAGGAGCTGAGCGCTTCGCCCCCAGTCCCCCCAACGCTTTGCCGTCTTCTCTGATGCGCGATCCACACAGCTACACTACAAAGAAACGCAATACATTTTTTTCTTTTTTATTTCTTTGCTTGTGTCAGACAAAAATCCAAGTCGTGTTATATACTACCTGGAAAGTGTTTCGGTGCTCGTAGGCTACTGGTTGTTCAATTTTCGTGGTTGCATATGAAATATTTACCGGACCGCAAATATATTCAACTAGTCAAAGTGGACCTTTGCTAACATTAGTTGAGTAGCCCTGTACTAGACATTGTCTAAGTGAGTCGTAAAATATCAACAGCATTACAAAATCAATTATTGTTTTTACCGTATTAGCCTATTCAAAATACAGTAGGCTCTAGTAAAACCAATTATGTCGTTATTATAGCTTAAACCTTGATCAAGAAAAACATCATTGCCTGTCAAATAAAACTTAATTGTAGAAATAAGAATGCTCCCACTGATATGTGTAAAATCTCTTAAAGAATAAAACAAGAAATGGAAAATGAAAACATCATCAGTGAATGGAATCTGCCTAAAACAACTCCAACAACCGAGAAGCCTGGCGGATTCATGCTAACAGAACAAACGCCACGTCTCATCTATTAAATAAGGGACAAATCGATGTTGATGACAAGTCCACAACCTGTTAGGCTGTTCGAAGCGATTGGATCAAATAAAATCTTTATGGAAATGCTAAGCAGTCTGGCAATACTGTCGTCTTCTTTTTTAAATCAAAATCCCTCAGGGCAGTGTTGTCAAATGAAAAACTTTTTTTTTATACTATACAGTACATATATATAAAGTAAAAATAAGTATGTACCTACTACGGTTTGGTTGTTATTGACTAAAAAACAACTTTACATCATCTTTTTATTGCAATGCTTGCTCGACCATACATAGCTAGTAACTATTTTAAAGCGGTCAATGAATACATTTGGTGTTACTCATAATGTGATACATATACTTCTCTTTGTAAGAATTCAAGAAAAAACAATGCGAGCTAACAACAAATATGAAGAAACAAAAATGCTTAGAAAAATGGTGCCTGAACTTCAAGGTGTAGCCTACTGTGAAACGTAGGCTATAGGCTACGATCAAATTTATAGGTTATATAATGCAGGCCTACCATAATTTCCTCGCCTCAAAAGAGGACAAGTTTCGCCAGCAAGTAAAATGCAAGTAGAATTTTACGTTTGAAGAATCTTTTTGAATAGTTATAAGCGTATGCAGAAAACTTACAGCAATACAAACTTAAGGCAAATTTATTTGGCTCAAAAATATTTTGCAGCTCACTAATAGGCTACGGCCTGATTTGTTACATTCTGCAAAACTTTTCCAGATCTTTCCAACTTCTGGTGACTGAGTGAAAATTTCAAAAATAATACTGTTTGTTAACATCTTTTTTGCTCCATTCCCCAGGCGACACAATGAGTTTAACACCACAAAGGTTGGAAAAACGAAGACAAGTTAACCCAAAAATTTTCAGTCAAACTTTTAGCCGCTTGTTTGTTTGGAATTTTAACTGTTTCCTTGAAGGCAAGAAAAAGCTTTCCTATTGTTACGATTCAGCAAAAAGTAAAACAAATTGATTTTTAGAAGACTTCAGTCAGACAGCAAAGATCGCAAAAATTTATATAATGTGACAAATCAGGCAGCCATGCCTTAACTTTTTTCTGTAATGAAAGATCAGCTTTTTTATATACTTTTTGTGATACACAAAAATGTTTCAATTTGATGGTTATTTAATTGGGACACAGACAGGTCTATGAACGTAGATTAAAGTTAATTCAGCCTTGTTTTGCTGTTGTACGTTTTGTTGTCAGTGTTTTCATACAAGGCCAAGTTGATGACTATAGTTATTAAACTGCACTACCTCAGAGATTGCTAATAATTTTATGTTTTTGAAAATATATACGCAAAGACAAAATTTGGGCAAATTATGTTTGCCCCCCCAAAATGTTTTACTCTCCTAAGGCTATGCTTATAGCCTAGCCCAGGGGTGTGCAACCTTTATTACAGGAGGACCATATATAAATATCTGGGTGAAACCGCGGGCCACACGTTTATTTAACATATGTTTTCTAGTAGTTGCAGGCACAAAAAAGTAGTTTTTTTGTTATTTATGTTAATCTTATGACATTATTAGAGGTTATCTCCTTGCAGAAATAATAAGTTAAGACACATAAATTTCTAAAAAAAACTGCTATTCAAATTTATTGTCACACCGACTACGAGTTCAGTGAGAAATTTGCAGCTGGTTTCTTTTCCGGACGACTTTTTTTAAATTTACTTTAATGGAAGTGCTCGCAATTCGAAGTCCATTTTCCAGGTGTTCGCCTGTCAGAACGGATCGATGGGAATATTTTATGACGCCCATTTTAGAAAAAATCTGTTCGCACAAATACGTTTAGCCAAAAAGAGCCATTTTTGAAGTCATGTTTTTTTCAAATGTGGAAAGTCATCTTGGTTGAGATGTTTTCGGTAAAATCAAAAAATTTACGACTTCTTTCCGCAGTTCGTAAAATCGTTGCAACATGCAGCCCTTGCTTAACCAACGCACCTCGGAAAAGTAAAGTAGATCTTTATGTGGCGTGTTGAGGTTATCCAGAAACTGACGATGGTTGAGCCCTCGTGCTCGAATGAAATTACTGCCTTAACAACCGGACTTAAGACGTGTTTGAACTTCAAGGATTTTGCGCACAGGTTTTGCTGGTGAATGATACAATGAAAAATTGCTATGTCATCATCGATTTTTCTCTTCCTCAAGGTAGACTTCAAGAGACCTATGAATCCAATGCCAGTTCCGGACATGGATCGAGCACCATCAGTTGCGATTCCGCATAAGCTGGACAAGTCCAGTTCGAAGTTGTCAAAAGCATCAATTCAGTAAAAATGTCAGCACCAGTAAGTTGTCGTACCCTTCATTGACTGTAATGACAGAAGCTCTTCCATTTCGTTCAAGTCTTTGTCCACTCCTTTTCAAATATGGCCAACTGTGCTGTGTCCTTCTGGTCCGTAGCCTACTTTCATCGATCGCAAAGCTCCATGAAACAAAGTTCTTCACCTTATCCTTATTGAGAGTGAGAGTGTCACTAATATCACAAGCAAGATCATCGATAGCCTACGCCTCGCTATCGTCCACCATTTTCTCGAACGCACTCTTCATTTTAGAGCACATTTCTTCTGCGACATCGATAAGACACTGCTTCACAAAATTACTGTCAGAATACGGTTTCATAGTTCGAGCTATTCTCTGTGCAATTCTGTGCCTCTGATCTACTGACGTTCCAAATAATTAAATACAATCGGATTAGCGGTGGCCAGTGGGAGATTTTTAAAATAGTTAACAGAAGGTGCGAAATGTACAATAATCCACTCTATAATGAATTGCTCGCACGTACCAGACTAAACTAAATTATAAACACGTTTCGCGGGCCGCACACAATTCAAAATTGGCACATCTTCGCGGGCCGCACAGTTTTTTTCTTGGCGGGCCACATTTGGCCCGCGGGCCGTACGTTGCACACCCCTGGCCTAGCCTACTGTAGCCTACTTTACGAGATAATAAACAAATTCGCTTTGATACTTCAAACCTGCAAGTTTAGTTGGCTCATCTGGAAATACCGACTGGCTTTTACAAAGCCGTTGCAAGAGCTTTGAGATTTTTTCAAAACGTTAGTTAAAAAGTTGATTGTTGGTACAGAACTTAAAGATTGTAACTAAACGGTTGCTCAATGCTCATTGCTTGAAGCGGCTTTTCGTCTAACTCGTATCAGGAGCTATCGTCAGAATAAGATAACCCTAAATGTGGTGAATTTCTTCGTTTATGTCTTAAAGCTCTTTCGTTGATTTAAATTTCTCCGATTAGCGAAAATTTACATTTCGTTTTTTTTTTTTTTTTCTACTATAAATACTTCACCACAAGTACAGTAGGCTAAGTTATTTTATTGTGACCATATCCCAGCTCAGTGGCCGAGTGATTTCGCGTTCGGCTTTGGTGGTGATAGGCCTGAGATCAATTCCAGGTCGGGTCAAATCCCAACAAACGGTACCGATTGTGTTTTTTTAACACATTAACTCCAATGAGTTGAGCTACGAACAAATAATAATAGCCTAACCACAAAACTCTCCAAATTTATGACATCTGAAGATGTGCTATCGTTTTTGGTACAATAAAAACTTTTAGATTATAAGTTATAGGCTACGAAATGCTTCAATGGAAAGCTTT
This sequence comes from Aplidium turbinatum, assembly GCF_918807975.1. NCBI lineage: Eukaryota > Metazoa > Chordata > Ascidiacea > Aplousobranchia > Polyclinidae > Aplidium > Aplidium turbinatum. The sequence goes on along the minus strand of NC_137484.1, from coordinate 17,068,320 downwards.
TCAAAGCTGACACTCATCAAAACGATTGTAGCTCTACAATGGTTCAGGATAGGCTTGCCTAGTCAGCAAATCAGTTATTTTTGTAAAAAATTGTCATGTGTAAAAATTGTAATATTTTTGTAATGTAAAAAAGAATTGATTTGAGGTCTGGATAATAGCTTACAGTAGCTACGATGATGGTCGCTGAGATAACAGGTCGGGCCGGTACCAAACGTAATCGGGACCTCTTCTGAAAAAGCAAGACATCTTCAAAAGTTTTTTTCAGAGGAAAAGTTGGATATTTGTTTTGTAAGGAAGGACACCTGAGTTATCACAGTGCAAAAATTAAAACATTTACAAAAAAATGCCGGGTCTTTTGACAAGTTTCTGGGTGCGGTACCTAAAGTCATCCCGGTCTCTGGTCTATAAGTAGCCTACTCACTGGACCACCCATGTCAATGCCAGTGGCTATGAAATACATTGAGTCTGACTATGCGCTCAACATGATGGAATTGGTAACGAAACTTACAAATAAAAAATAGGCATAAAAGGTGAGATAATGGCATTTAATTTTAAACTGCTGCTATCTGCTGTAGCCTAAATTGATTTAACCATCAACAACTTGAATTAAAGAAACCGAAAAAAACTCTTAACTTTTACTGTTTGCTGATTATATTAAAATGTTGAGCTATTGGGTGCAGAAATTAAAGCTTGCAGAGGGCGTAAAATAGCCTTACACCGGCCGTGGTTACCTTAACCGCAAAACAATGGTGTTTAGGCCTAATATGTTACAACGAACGTCTAAGATTTTATTGTTTATAAAAACAGATCAAAAAGGTGGAGTGCGCCAATTTCTTGGAGAATCTATAAATCAGGATATTACATTGGGGCGGAAATGTTTTTTAAAAATCAAATACAAGCCTTCGCCGAAATGCCACATGACAATAAAATCCTATTGATAATATAAGCAACAAAACTTAAAATGCCAAAAAAGAGGACATTTGAGCATTTTTGATTGCCCTTGGAGGACCATTAATTTTTCTGGTAAAAAGAGGACATATGGTAGCCCTAATATAGGCTAGTGGCCACCAAAAGTAATATATTAAGCAAAAAGCTAAACCAGTAAAGAAAACACTTCTGCCAGTGTTTTAAGATAAAATTTAAAGACGAACTAAAAGACAAAACTTTTCATTCGGCAACATTGCCTTGGGTGATTCTGGTCTCGTCTAATCGTCCATTTAGGTATAAAAATTGCCAGATGACAGTGTTGCAAGACTGCTTAGCAAATCCATGATGAAACAAAAATAAAACGCGTCTAACAACGTAATCACTTTTGAACTTGTCATCATAATCATCATTTGTTCCTTCTTAGGTAAGACCTGGCGTATGTTCTGGTAGCAGGCGTCCTCCTGGTGTTGTGCGCTACCCCAGGCCCGGATTTAGGGGGGCAGAGGGGGCAGTTGCCCCGGGCCCCCCGACTTTTGAAGGGCCCCCCTATGTGGAAAAAAATGTGATTTTGTGTTATTTTTTTCCTTTTGGCCTTTAAAGTTTCTGCAAAATGCTGTGCAGTACTGGACTGATGCTACTGTAGACGTAGAGATGGTTTTTCGCGCCGTAGGCTTGAAAAAAATTTTTGCACGGGGGGCCCCCCGATCTAAAAGTGCCCCGGGCCCCCCATCAGCTAAATCCGGCCCTGCGCTACCCCCTCGGCCAGGCTTCCCTGTTGTTGAGGTTTTCTACTTAGATTCTCTAAAATGGTGATATTTCCGTTTCTAGTTTTATCCTTCAAGGTTTTTCCTCACATTAATCGAAGCATTTTCATTTGTACAAGTTATGTTTAGCTTAATAGGGTTTCTGATGTTTTTTCTTGATCAAACTTTAAGCCATAATAACGAAATAAAACTTCTCACGACATATTAATTAAGGCTAACACGGTAAAAACAAAAGTTAACTTTGTAATTCTGTTGCTATTTTATGATACACATAGACAATGTCCAGTATAATTGCACTTTAGCCAAGTGCAAGTTGGGATATTTTCTGTATGGATTTTTTTTGCATGGTTTTTTCTGTATGGATAATTTCTGTATGAATATTTTCCGTATGGATATCTTCTGTATGGATTTTTACCGATTACCGTAACCTACAGGTCAAACCTTTCTGAAGTGTAGGCTACTGTACCATTATTATCGGATCGCCCTTAAGCAATCTGTGGGCCTACAGTTAAGCCCATACCAAACTGTACTGTACCAATATCGGATTGCCTTTATACAAACTGTACATTCTAGCCTTACTAAGCTGTAAGCCTACTGCACCAATATCGGATCGCCCTTGCACAAACTGTACATTATAGCCCTTACCAAACTGTAGCCTCAACAATATCAGATTGCCCTTGCACAAACTGGAAAGTTTAACCCTTACCAAACCGTAACCTGCTGTACCAATATCGAATTGCCCTTGCACAAACTGTACAGTTTACTCCTTACTAAACTACACTACACCAATATCAGATCGCCCTTATACAACTGTACCCTACAGTTCAAACTTTACCAAACTGCGCTGTAGACTACCAATATCGGATTGGTTTTACACAAATTGTGAAGTTTAGCCTTTACTAAATGGGAAATAATTGATTTGATCGTAAAATATCGCATTGACCCTTCGGTCCACGTGTCAAGAGATGAACGTTGTCTTGATATTTAAAATCACTTTTATTGTGATCTTAATCTAAGATTTATTTTTTGTGTAATTTTGATCTTGAAAACCAACAAGATCACTTTGGAATTTAAGTCGACTTGCTGAATAGAGAAATTTTTTTTAGATCTTGTACTGCGCAAAGTAATCAATGGTAACTGCCAACATTAAGCTACCTGTTGATTTGTACATGTTTTGTCCAGTAACAAAAAGTCGGTTAAAAGTTTCAAACTAGTTTGTCAGAGCTGCCATTTCAAAATTGAAACGCCTTCTGTTGCCTACTGGTCAAACATAAGTAAACCTACGTACCGATAAACTTTACGTTGACGTAGGCTACGACAAAAAAATGACTATAATTTATTCACACATATATTTTGTAAATAAAAAAAAATTATTTCTTTGATTTAATCCAAAATCTTTCAAATGTTTAGTGGCGATGCTGAAAAAACTGAAGTCTAGTCAACTTTGATCATGTAGCCTAAAGTGGCTTAGGCCCGTTACTGCAAATCAACCAGACCTAAAATTGTTTAAGGTCTAATTATAAGCAAATACATTCAAATTGAGAACATGTGCTGCCAATTTTTTGTATAATTTTTGTTTTTAAAATTTGTTTGAAACGGTTTGTCTTGACCTGCGATTTCTGAGCATTTTTGTTCGCAGACAGCACCAAGATTGCCAGATGGGAAAATGGTGCAATAAATGTTGATATAATGCAGTAAAAGTTAAAACTACTTAGTAACAAAAATAAAAGCTTTGAATATGAAACAAGCAAAAATTTGGTAAAAAGTAGAGTAGTTCTAATGTGTTCTTTAACAAAAAATTAAAAGCATAAAACTAATTGAAAATTTTAAAACTTTTCAGTGTTTTACTTGACAAATAGTTTACACGAAACAAATTTGCATACAAAATCCAGCTACCTTTTTGTTTAATAATTTTTCACGACTTAAAAATTAACTCTACGCGATACTTTTGCCGAGTGTGTCGTAATATGATAGTGAATTATTTGTGGACATTTCTAGCTCAATATAAAAGTCTTCTCTTTTGGCGGAGTCAATCAACCTCATCGTTACTTAAGACTGCAAGCTTTTCTTTGTTCTGGCAACACCTGGGTTCTGTGCACAAGAAATTATCAGCACGCATTTGCCTTGATCCAACAACCAGGGCCCGATTAACCATGAGGCACATGAGGCACATGCTTCAGGCTCCCTGGCTTTGGGGGCCCCCATTTTTTTACATTAGTACCATAGGCGTAGGTAGTGGATGTTATTGTGCCAGTGTGTGCACAGTTGTTATTTTTGAGAAACGATTTCAAATTATGTAACAATTGCTAAGCAGAATAACGATTCCGAATCGTCGCGCTTTGGCGAAGTTATTGGCTATGCTAGGCAAAAGTTGAGCACTGCTGCTCTGCATCAAAAGCAATTGCCAATAGGGGCCCCTAAACTTAGCTGTGCCTCGGGCCCCCGTGAGCCTTAATCAGGCCCTGCCAACAACGCACAACAGTTCGCTGAAACACTACACTCAGCAGCCCTAGTAGGCTACTTGTCTACCTCACTGCTGATCATTGTGAACCTGTGTACATAGCCTAAAGTGCACATATTCGCCTCATTAGCGATCTCTTACTGATAGTGACTGTAGCCTATACCTCCGTCACAACCCAAGGAAACAAAGCATCCAACCATGTGAGGTGTCATTTTGGTCTGGCACTTCTCTACTTACCAATGTTTATAACGCTGTTCCTCGGTTTTAGGGTATTGTTGTTGGCCGACAATTTTTTGCCTAGAATTGCTTTTAGGAAGCAATAGGTAGGCATGCATTCTTCTCATTTCGATATAGGCCTACAAACTCCGATGAATTTCAGTCAACCATACAAGCAAAACATAATTTGTGTTTCAGATAAGATGTAAAATACACTTTTACCTCTTTAAAATGTTTAACATTTTGATGAATGACAAGGTTTTTTTTACCCCACAAATAGCCTCCACCTGGACGCACAGCTGCAAAGGGTCACGGAAAGCAGATGCAACGGCTCTGGCAAGTTTAGACGCCCCACCATCCTTCAGCTGAACATGGAAGGCGGCACTACCAGAAAAATCAAAGTTGTGGAGCAGCTTGCCCTTACCATCTGGGCACTCGTCATCCTTTTCCAGGAGACCAACCACATTTCTGAAAAATAGGTTAGCTATTCTCAATTAACCGCTAACCAGGTTCACCTATAGGAGAAAGCACGGTATTACCACGTTTGTGCATGAGAGCCTGAAGTGAACCCCTGTCTATCAATCTTCAACTGATGCTAAGATGACCTCTTGACCAACGCAGTTGCTGCAAATGGAAAATTGGTCTTCTCATGTTTAAATTTCACAACAATGTAGGCTACTACCAGGTTATTTTTTCGACCTTTTTAAATATGTCGAAGAGGTTCACAGCCCGTCTGCTGTACAAGAAACCATGATAATGGCTCTCTAAACATTAATTATTTCTAAGCTGAAGATGCAGTGACAAAAGCCACGCAGGGGTGGAGGCGCTCTCTCTAGGTACCGTACGCCACTGACCTTGCCCCATTGTCATATCAAAATACATTCATCATGAAAGAAATCTGACACTTTTGTTATGTACAGTAAAAGCAGTTTTTCAGTTCATTGCCTAAGATAAAAGCAGTTTGTGTGAAAAGTAACTCTTTAGTTTTCTTAGTCTTTGTGCATCAAAGAATGCATCTTCCGTTGTAACGAGTTGGTCTATCATGTCTCTTGGCGCAAGTACTTTTTCAGTTTGATAACATCTTGCTTCTTCGCAGCCTTAATCGGTACTTGGCTATTATAGCACTGACTAGCTTCTGAAGTAGGAAGAGCGTTAGGCTTAAGGATCCGAAATTTAGTTCGAACGAGTCCCATCATATTCTTTGAAACGTCAATTTATGAAAGAATGGCCTAAGAATAAGAATGTATAATATGGCCTAAGAATGTGAGATATAAAAAAATTTATTATGAAAGAATGGCCGAAGTCCTGGACTTGGGCCATTCTGCTAATCATACAAATTTATTTGCCTTCGATAACACGTTTCAAAGCGTGGATTTGGATCTTTCATTTGCTCATAAGGTAGCGCTAGGCGTTAGTATTACGATAGTGGGTATAACTAATTTTGCCAAAAATGTGGACTTGGGCCCTTCTCATTTTCGGGTATTCAATTCAATCTTTAAACTTTTCTGTTGAGCCCACTATTGATGGGCAGTGGGTGTGGTTGCGTGTGATTGGTGGAGCAATCTATCAATCAATATAATTATTCTCTATGGTTAAAACAATGATATCATTACATATGCACGTACTGTATAATGCTGCAGAATATTACTCCCAGGTGGTATTATAACTGTGTGTGTATTGACTATTGTTGCCTTTTTATTTGTGTGTACATCGCCATATTTTGTACAGCATTATAGAGCAGTTTAACAATGTTGTAATTTTTTTGGCCTAATCGGGCACAAAGATGAAAAATTTTCGCTTGTTTGGACGAAAGGTAATCATGAAAACACAAACACAATGTATAGACGATTTCAAGTATTAGGAATGCAACAATGTTATGTGAGGTCTGGGGGCCCCCCTGATGTTGGATTGATTTTGACTGCTGCGCCTCTGAGCCCACCTACTTTTAAAATGGTTCCTTCATGCCTGGTTAGCGCGTGTCTTCGTGAATGAAGAAGCTTCAAGATTAAGCGGCGCTGGTTCGATTCTCGGGGTGTGCGCTTGAGCAACGCCTTCTAAGGACTTCTATCCATTCAGCGGCACCTAATGGATGGAATAATTCCCCGGCAACAAGACTTCAACGATCTGAAATTTCAGTTTGTCAATCTTGGTAACCGGCGCTGCGTCAAAAGCCTCTACAAGTATGCGAAACTACCAGGATAACCTATTAAGGCATTGTCAGTTCGAGAATAAAATTCAAAACCAAACCAAGAATTTGCATACGTGCAAGACTTGAAAGTTCTCCGACTTAATCGAGCAATTTGTCATGTAGTAGGTTGTAATGACGTCACAAAGATGTTTACAGGAAGTAAAACTTGATCAGAACAACAATGAATTGTTATGACGTAACAATATCGTACTTTCTCGAAGTTACTGGTCAAAACAAACCGGCAATAAATAGTGGAGTAACTTGCGTAATTGATTGTTGAGATTATTATTGAAATTAATAGAAATTGAAGTTGAAATTATTGAATACGAGTAGGTGAGAGTTGATGCTATTAGAAGTTTTGATCGAGATTAGAGTTGTACGAGAAGTCGTGAGAAAAAGTAGCCTACATTGAAGTCAATTATATCAGAGTTACAGGAGTTGGAATCTATTGCTGTTCACAGTTATTTTGATTATTTGTTGGAAGTGCTGAACCATTCGTTAAAGTCCCTCAATAATTTTCATTTATCATCTCACAAGTAGAACTATTCGACAAAACCTGTTATACATCCACTAGTGGGCCGCTATGTTTAGTGATTCTCTTAAAAATAAGACCAGAAAGCGTTTAGGGTGGCAAACTCTTTCAATGTGGGGAAAAAATTTGCATTCATTATTTTAGCACAGAGTAAACAACTTATGGAAAAATAGGTTATGCCAACAATGCAGAAGGGGATCTTGCAACAAGTTGGGAAAGGACCGTAGTTTTAACAAAGACAAACATAAATAAACAATGCAATGCAAAACTTAATGTCCAAATAAATGAAACGGAAAGGGGGTGAGGGGGCTTTCCCTCCAGAAAATTTTGACAAGTATAATCTTGTTTGGTCATATTTTAGGCATTTTTATGACCAATATTTTTGTTTTATCAAGATACACAGTTTGTATCTAACCAAACTCATCAACTTAAAATTGGATTGGAGTGAAAGTTTTGTTTAAAATTTAAGTTAGCTTACCATTTCAATTTTTTTTACAGCCACAAAAGAATTTCAATAATTTGTTTCTTGAAAGTTTGTATAACCTAGTGTGGTGTCCTCTCAGCAGGCTAGAACTTCGAAAATTTTACTTGCTGTGTCCCCACTTGCACCGATAACATTCTCACTTCATAACCTATCTCGGTTCACATTGAAATTTATCAATTTAACTAATGCAAAGAAACACCTGTCAGAAGATACTTCATTTTCTTGATCAATTTAATTATTATTAATTAAGTAGACTATTTGAATGAGCAGTATTTACTTCGGTATATTGCATCATTTTGTTAGTTTTTTTAAACACAATGCTTTTCACTCCCTTGATCCCCAACTATGCAATCCCAATATCGTCGAGATGAACAAAATGGGGTTGAGTGAACAAACAATTTTGACAAAAATGAAAAAAAAATTGTAAAATGACAAGCTGAAAAATTTTGCACGAACTAAATATGAGTGGGCCTCTAGGAAGAGGTAGGCCCCCAGTCGGGAGTTTGGAAAGCAGTAAATACGTCCTTGCATGATTTAATTAGCTATTGATTATATCGAGCTTCTGTAGTATGTTTATTTTTTAAATAGTTAAAAAACATTGGACAGACTAAAATGAGTGGGCTCCTAAGCAGTCGCACCCTCCTCTCCGGTCGAGGAGTAGGCAACGGGAGGGCACGGTTGATTGGGGGTTAACACGGTCCTGACTAGACGAAATTGTGACAAACATGCTGACGTGCCAATTTTAATCTTATAACCTTTTCCCGAGCCAATGTAAGACTAAAAGTGTTTTTACCAAGAAACATTAGTTAATCACGCCAATCATCCACAATGACCAAAAATTATTCTTTGCAAACGTCTGTTTAGAACCAAACTCGAAAGCTCGGCCTTCAACGACCTAGTTGCAAAGTGCATCAATGTATCTGAGTGTCTGTTGAAAAGCTGGCTGCGCAATTTAGATTTGTTACGTTTCGTAACAGAGAATCCCTGTTTGCAACAGTAGGCCTACTATGACGTGCTTCCAAACTGAGTAATCCAGAAACGAGCATTCTTTAATAGAACTAGATAGGTTTCCTTTTCGAACTGAGAGTAAAAATAAACTATCGCTGTTCTTGATATATGTTTTTCATTATTGATTTTGCAGAGCTCAATTGAACCATGTCTCGTCTTGAATAATGCTACTCATTTGACTGGGTAACAACTCTCGCATTTTGAATTTTAGCAACAGCTCAAGTGTCATTTTCAAATTTACCGCGTGCCGTATTTGGCACACGGGTTACGTGTTGGACACCACTGCACTAAGGTATGGCCAGGCTACCTTGACCTTAAATCCGCTCCGGACTGAAGATACATTTCTTATTTTTTGTAAGCTAGGCCAATTTAATGGAACTAAACGAGCGAGATATTTTTTAAAAAAGTTATATTTTTCTTGTTTTATTCAACACCCTTTGGATCCGTTATAAGACTCCAGACATAATAACAGGTAACCTACGTTGTATTTTGCAACAGTTTCTGCATTCTGAGATTTTTCTGGATTTTGTTCACTCTTCGAACGGAACAACAAAACATTTTTTTCTTTGAAGAATTCGCCTTGAAACGATCCAAATAAATATCAGTCTACTGTTTAAACAACCACCAAATTTATTTTTTTTAGCCTCCCTGATTTTAAAGCATTCAATAGATTATTCTGTTTAATAGCAACAAATAGTTTAAAAAGATTTACAGTAGTTTTTCATCAGCCTATGTCATAATTAGTCTACATAACTTGTTTTTTTTAATATTCACTGTAGGTTTATCTGCATCTTCAGTGCAGAAAACTGGTGACTTGTAAAATTCTCGTTATGACATGACTTAAATTTAAAGACGTTAGCAAAATTGTAAGCTTAAAAATGCAAGGTAGCCTACAAGGATGATTATCTAAAAAGAAATATTACGCACATACAGAAACAATAGCACATCTAAATAAATCTGTTGGTCGCCAAGGTTGCAACAAAAAACAAATGTTAAGAAAAAACAAACAATTCAAAACTTTAGATCTAAAACAAAAAATAATTTGGTGGTGAGAGCCTGACTTGCAGCCTAAAAACTTTTGATATAGACTACCTTAGCCTACCGGTATATTCCTTCCTTGGTCGCTCTTGTGGCTGGTCCAATAGCGTTTTTTGAAGCAGCAGATGTTGCCTGCATTTTGTAATTGACCAAATTAATCAAAGTTGGCTAAACTTATATTTCTGTAAAAGTTGGAGATACAAGATTTGTTTTAATAAAAGTTATTAGAATTGAAGTTGGAAATTAGCCTACTTCTTCACAATTCCAGAAGGGTTTCAATTGTGCTTTTGACAAAGTTTTGTATAGTCGTGTGTGTTGGCGATATAGTGTTTCGTGAAATTTTGAAAATCACTTTGAGGGGTCCCATGCAAGGCTCGTTTCACTTCATATCTCTATTAACTTTGGAATAGATTAACTTAATTGCATTGTTTGCATGGGCAATGTGTTCACTTCAGAATGTTGTATTGTTGTTTCAGTTTGAGGTAGCCTACGCACATAAATACATTTTTACCGCTTAAACCTACTCCCTGAAAACACGAGTGCTGCATGACGCCTGTTAAAGTGCCTCTGACAGGAAAATAAATTCGCTAAATTTACCTAAGATACCAAAAAGATGACACTAACAAACTTCCCTGACCAGCAAATCGCAAAAAATATCAACAGGCTACTAAGTTACACGCTTGCAAACTTTCGTTGACATCGGCGAATCTGGCACTCATTCAATTGCGAAAATAAAAGCAGCAACACCGCTGTGACGTCACAGTAAGCGGGAAGGATACATTCTTTCTCTGTGATGACTTGGTCTTGGTAAAGTATGGTACGGCTACTGCAAAACGTGAATGTATGGGGCTCTGTTGGTCTAAAGCAGTGGTTCTTTACCTGGGCGCTACCGCCCCCTAGTGGGCGCTGTTAACTTTTAGAGGGGCGGAAATATTCAGGGGGCTTTATAGGGGGCGCTACATTCAGAAGGTGTAACGATATTTTCCTCACTGCAAATTTGCTTTAGTAGTTCTGCTGGGGGTACGAGAATCCACCGAGGATGAGGAGCTATATACAGTATAGAGATTGTGTTTAACAAGGGAAGTAGTGATTCTCTCTCAGAGCATTCTATGTTGGCCTATACAGCACAATGCACAACACCATCCGACAAGCGTGGACGTCGGATGGTGTTGTGCATGGCCTTTGTTGTTGATAATGGGCATTGTTTCCCTTTCCTTGTAGTAAGTAAATGGCATTTTGTGGTCAGCTTTTGGCAGGGACAGCGGGCAGGCAGTGCAAGCAAACCATAAGGACTGGTCATAATAATAGTCAGTCAATAATGGTTATTAGTGTAACTCTTACTAACTACTAAAAAATCAGCAGAGATGTGCCTTAAGACTTTTAAGTTAAGAGCCTTAAGGCACATCTGTGCTGATTTTTTAGTATTAAAACTAACATCGGCTTAAACTAGTTTTTTCTTACTAACTAATAACTAATTACTACTGGCTGTAGGCTAGCCTTATAGTCTTGGAAGAAAATGTCATTAGTAGGCTACAGCCCTTATATTATGGTGGGCGCCAGACTATGGAAATCTCTGAAAAGGGGCGCTGGGGAAAAAAAGGTTAAGAACCACTGGTCTAAAGCATGTGCAAATTAAGAATTACCGAAATGAAAAAGTGAACTTATTATTACTATCAGGTTTCGATCAAATAGGTTGAGTTTACTTTTATCAAACAGCATCTCAATTCAATTGAAATTGCAGTTTCATAGGGCTACAATTTTCATACTTTTTTATTTGTCCTAATCTGGCTATAGCCATTTGCGGAGTAACAACAGTATCTCACAAACAGCACCTTTAATTTATGGTTGAGGCAATGCCTACAAATTGCTGTTTATGTGACATTGTCAGTGACAAAGACCGTGTGCTTTCTTTTCCCACTTTCCCACAAAACAAAATACTGAGAAGAAAATGATCAAAGTTTTCTTCAAGTGTTCGAAAGTGGGATGGGCCATACAAGACTAGTCGTATATGTTCACATCACTGAAGATGATTTTGTTAATACCACTAAAGTAAAAATGCCTATAGGCACGTGTTGTTGGAGTGTATACTACAGGGTGATGCTCTCGGAAGCAACAATCGGATTGTGATGCCGTCATGCATTGTTTGGCGAATCCGAAACAATTTTCCAGATCCAGATGGCCGCTACACCGGATTTCAATGGCCAACTGAAGGAACATTATGAGAGAGAGAGAGAGCACTTTTATTTATTTTTGAATAGTGATGATGAATTAAATATGAATGATGATTCGTAGGCTACGATTTCTTCATTTTTCACTTCAAGTATATTTTAGGTTTTGTAGGAACGTATCCAGTACAGTTTTATTAAACTGCAAAAAACAATAAATCTTCGAAAAAAGCAACCGCTTGTGGTACCAACTCCGACCAAATTGTGATCCACCAATTACATCTAGGAAGCGTTTGTTTCATCCGTTGCTAACGACGTCCACTTAGGATGACGTAATACCTCCAAAGTCATCCCAGAGCAGTGGAATATGGAGTTTCGCCTGTGGTGGCGCTGCGGAGCAGTCGTTTGATTAAATTACGCCCTAACCAGTCGAGCTACGAGGTTAAGATTAAAAAGTTCGCTAAGAGTAATTCTGCGCTAGGAAATGCTTTAAAAAATTATTATACTTGGATCCAACCTGTCAGGGACACTTTAAGGTAATGAAATAAGATTGAGTAAATAACAAAATTTTGAAAAAAATTGAATGTTATTTCTAAATTTTAGGAAGCATATGACTAAACGTCTCTCCTCTGGATCCGCTACTGTGCTGCAACCAGGGGCGCCGAAAGCGGGGGGGCAGGGGGGAGAATGCCTCCCCTGCCCTCAATTTTTCTGTGGATGAGGGGGCAATGATGCCCTATTAAGGTCATGTAAGCTACTGTACATTTTGCAATATGGTACTATGACACTTCCTCAAATGGGCGATCAACTTAATACAGAAAGTAATCACTAAGAAAACAAATCAATAGCTTTTTTCCCTAAAAGTCTGAACCTTAAAACATTTGACCAGGCTAACACTCACAATGGTATTTCAATAAGTTATAAATTAAATTATAACTTATTGAAATACTATTGTGAGTGTTAGCCTGGTCAAATGTTTTAAGGTTCAGACTTTTAGGGAAAAAAAGCTATTGATTTGTTTTCTTTTCAAATTGCATTTATTCATCAAAATATTTTTGTATTCGAACGATTTATGAATTAGGCTAGGTTATAGGCTACATATCGTAGGCTAATTGTATATCACTGTCTGTTAAATATAAGAATCACGATGATTTTAACAACTTGAACGGGCTGTTTTTTGCTGATATAAATACTAAAATCTAACTTTTGAGAGTCAGGTAAATTTTAACCTCGGATGTAAAATTTAAGCTCTACTTGCAGCTTTGTGATTCATAACTTTAGTTCAGCTAATTTTTTATGAAGACGGCAGCTCAAGTGATGGGTTGGTTGGTTTTGAATCTTTATCCTTGGACTGACAAAGCCTTAATTGGTTATTCCGGGTAGTTTCGTATACTTGTAGAGGTTTTTGACGCAGAGCCGGTTACCAAGATTGACACGGTGAAGTTTCCGATTGTTGAAGTGTTGTCACCAGGGAATTATGCCAACCACTAGGTGCCACTGAATAGAGAGCCGTCCTTAGAATGTGTTGCTCAAGCGCACACCCCGAGAGTCGAACTAGCACCGCTTGATCTTGAAGCTTCTTCATTCACGAAATCATTGTTCCCACCGTGACATGATACCAAGTTTACATAATTTAGTTCAAGATACCTTGGTTTGTAGTAGTGGAAATGTGAACGTTGCAGTTGCAAACAAGCCAAGATTTGTTCCTGTATCTTTTTAACTCCTTCTTTTCTGTTGCTCAGTCCAGGCCTATCTTCTCAACAATAATGATACAAAATATGTGTTATGACAAAAGCGAGCCAAAAAATCACACGATAAAGGCAAGTGTTGATAATAGAATCTTTATTTGTGAGAGAACGATTTGGTTTCGCTTTCATAAAATGAAAAACTTTATCATAGCCCAGTGACGTAACTAAAAAGAAAAATTTAAGGGAGGAGGAAGTCAACTGTTAGGGGGAAAGCGTCATTCAACATAATAAATGACTCTCACCTTTTGTGCCAAATTTTTTTTTGTGTAGGCCTGTGTCAGGGATATCTAAAGAAGGGGATACGAAGGCTTTTAATACGTCTGACAATAGGAGGGCTTCTGTTTATCGTAAATGATCTCTGTTTATTGTAAAATGACAATTGGCACCAATAGTAGTTCAATAAATCTTGTTATGATAACCTGCATTGCGCTATTAGCATCAGGCCTGGATACTGATGGATCGATTTCGCTATCACAGCATCCTCAGTATGATCATGTCTTGACATGATCATACTGAGGATGCTGTGGTAGCGAAATCGATCTTTGATTAAAAAAGTGAGGCCGATACATTGTTTGTTGCATTGCGTAACAAGTTTTATTGAGAAACAGGTACAGAAGTTAGAAGACATCAGCGTCTACTTCATAACTTGCATTATGTAGCTTATGTCGAAAACAATAATCTGTATTAAACACAGAAATATGTAAAGTAAGCGTGAAAATATGAACAGGCTTTTTTTCCAAACCCACAACAAATTGAAGTTGGGAAGTCTTTTTCAAAAACTCTTCGGATGTTGAGTTCTTGGAGTTTCTTGCATAGTTCACAGTGAAGTAGGTTCTGTCTCTGATGACAACCATATATAGTTCTCACTGATAAACAATTTTTTGCATTAAACTCAGTTTACTTGAAAAGCTGTTTTGTACGTTTAATTTTAACTTTTAGTGCGTATTACAGCTTGGGTTGTTTGATCTTACCAAAAAAAGTTAGTTTTATTCAATCATCACAGTAAAACATTGAGTAGGCTAAAACGGCGCAGAAGTAGAAGCTTGCCTAGAGTGCAATATAAAACGAAAGGAAAGCTAAAAGCTTAACTGACCACCCTATGTCAATGTTTTGCATGAAATCAGAAAGATTGAAACAGGCCTATGGTGATGCTTGTCCAGTAGGCTAACCTTATTTAACCCTATCTGTAGCGACACGAGGTTTTATGAGGACGCCCGACACTCGTAGTGAAATATTTCTCAGAAGGAAATATGCTAGAAATGTGAAATTTCTTGACTTTTAGTTTTTGTTATTTGCAAATTTTCTAAACCTACACAGGTCATTTTTCTACCTTCCTGCCCTTCACGATAAGCATTTCGTCTCAGGTAGCTAGACATTTTCGCGCAATGCTAGATATATATAATTTAATGTAAGTGCAATGTAAATGTTAGTGCAATTACTTTGAAATGTAAAACGCCCAAAAATGTCTTATATTTATGAGCAAAAGCAATGTTTGTTTAGTTTAGCATTACTTTATGTTATAATTCAAAAATTTCAATTTTGAAGCTATTTTTGGGAAAGTAGAATAAAAACCGACTTTGTGACGTCTTTTCATCTCAAACACTTTATTTCAATAAATTTGTTGGGTAAAAATTTAATTTCTATACGCACAAAACGCATGGTTATTATCTTGTAAAATATTTTAGCTTTGTGATTTTCATAGCTCCCGTTATTAGCGATTAATTAGCACGGGCTAAGATAGCCCGTGACGTGCTTTCCGCGTACGAAAACTGCTCGTATCAAGATAGGGTTAAACTATTTTAGCCTGTCTAACACTAACTTTTTTCTATAGTACTGCATATGCTGGTGATAAACGCAACACCAAATCTTTCACTTAAGGCAAAAATAAATTATTTTATCATATTGTTACCATATCTCAAAAATCTGATATGATAGTAAAAATCTAAGTTCACATTCGGATTCAGCACCCCAAAATTAGGCTATTCCAAATCAACCTTCAAAGTCCAAACGGTAGAAAAAACCCTTTTTTTGTAGACCGTAGCCTAATGATACAAGCTTAGAATATCGATAAGAAGTTTTACTGTATGCCTAAAAATGTCGCTGGATGAAGATTACGTAAAAAAAAAATTATGGAAAGTTTAAACCCAATTGGTGGGGTTGAGCTTTTCTTAAAATTAATGGAAATATTGAGGAGTATTTTTCATGTTTTTGTTTAGAATTCAAAGAAAATGAAGAGGTGTAGTCCTACCAGCAAATATCTGTAGGATTAGCCCACAGACAACTCTCTACTTTCATTTCACTGCGCTGAAGAGATCCTTAAGATTGAAACATTGGCTTCTGTCCGTAGTTAAAAATGTCTTTTTAGACATTAAAATCATTAGACATTAAGTTACAAGATTTTAAATGTGTGTTATCTAATCAAGTTCCATATTGCTTTCATTTTGTTAAAACTTTGTAGCCTACCCGAAATAACGCTGTGACCCACCGATTGAAAACTATTAGTCTTCCCAAGTGAAAAAATAAATTTAGCAATGTAGAAGTTAGAAAATGTAAATGAAGTTAATATGAATGGACGCTTGAGCTGATAAGTTTTATAGAATTAAACGCTTAATTCATAATAAACACAGTCATATCAACTTTACACGTACCTATCGTTCCAATGCAATGAAGCCAGTTTGTAGGAAACCTGATGGATTTAATTCTGGTCACTTGATCTGATATATATACCACTAAAAACATCAAAAAATAAAATTGTCTAAAATTCTTAAAGTCATCAAAACTTTTGGGACACGAATTTTGGTCAGCATCGCCAAATAAAGCAACGCCATTCTAATCAATCTATGGCCTATTACCTTGAAATATTCCTAACCAACAACAAGACATTCATCAGTAATAAAAATTACCTACTATGTCTTACGAAATGCGCATTAGAGTTGCCTGAACGATATGTTGACGCTCAAGAAGAATTCCTTGTGGAATGGATATCATGAGATTTGACCCAGGTCTCATTTTCTTCTAAAGACAAGCAAGAAAGAAGATTAGGATTCGTCACTTTATCAAAATCAACTAAAGCAGATGAGGAACTGCTGGTTAATTTTTCATGGTACGGTAGCTGCCAGAATCATTTTTTGTGTGTCAAATTAACTTCTTTCTTACCTGCAATAACAAAACTATGAAAAAACAAGCAAACTTATTTATGCACTCTTTTATGTCTGCTGAATAAGTGATAATGTAATATTGTAATAATGCAAGCACACATAGAAAGAAATACACCCGTGATTTTATATTCAGTGTAAACAGAAGCATGCGCAGAATTTTTGTGGGGAGCATTTCATGATCTCATCAGTGTCATTCCATGAGATTGATAAAAGTTTGTTTTTTTCAAGAGCACGCTTCTGTGGTCACAGATTGTGAACGTTGTAAGACATTGGCTTTTTGCGAGTCATTGTGGATGGCGAAGGTGCGTCAGCGATCTGTCCACTGTCAAACCAAGGTACAATAAGTCTGGTCTGGTCAGTAGCCTAGGACAGAATTGCCATTGGAAAATTCCCACTAAAGTTTTGCTTCCCTGTTTACGAAATGGAAGGATGTTGTCGCAGTTTTGCTTTTAACGAGTCTATATTTCCATTGAAGTCAAAGGGTTTTGATGCTTAGACAAGAAATCGCCAATTCTTCAAGACCTTCAGTTTTTGTTAGGCCGAATGGAGGTGTCCTGACAAAGTGTTATTTCTTGGCTAAGCGTCTAATCAACTTTTTTATTTTATTTTTGATCAGTATGGATCAGAGTTGCCTCATATTTTACCAATTTTACAAACAAACAAGGATCTCCTTCTACAGAGCAACTTGTATGTGCACCTGGAAGAAAGCAAAAAAACAACTTAATAAATACACGTTTGAAGTAACGTTAGAAAACGGCAGAAAAAAATAAGTTTCCATGCTTGTTTCACAGAATATCCGTCCACGCCAAAATCTTCTCTGACATGGAAAATGATAACAGCCTGGCAGTCTGGAGCCCGACAAACAAGCAAGTACTTCCAACTGTCAGAATACTATTAGCTTATTTTAATACAAATTGCGGTATTCTTCTTTAAATTATTGTTGATTTTTTATTCAGCCAACCTTCGCAAACAAACAAGCAAACAGAGAATTTACATTAGAGGTGTGGTTAATCAGACATTTCTATTTAGCGATGAATAGGCTATCACAGAATTTTTTTTTTTTTAAACAGAAAATTCATTCACCAAATGTATAAACAACTTTCGTTAAGTACGATTGTGAAATATTGTTTAAATTGGCAGATTTGCAAGTAAATTGACAATATTACCGATCACTTCACCACACCGTCACGAAAAGAACTAAACTTCAAAGAAAATACAATAGAATAGAGGATCGCTTTGTGTCGTTGTCGCATCTCCAATGTGGCCTTTGATGAATTTGATTGTGAATGAGCTTGCAAATCTTGTCAGCGTTCCCTGAAAATGTTCTTGGCTGGTTAGCCTAATTCAGTGATTCCCGAACTTTTTCTATTCGAGTACCATTCAGCAGTTTTATACATTGTTTGTGTACCACCCACGGGCGCCGATCCCTATAGGACAGTGGGGACATGTCCCCACCATCTTTTTACATGTCCCCACCATCTTTTTACATGTCCCCACCATCTTTTTACATGTCCCCATCATCTTTTTACATTATTTTTGTAACGTAAAAGGGAAAATATTACCCGAATGTCACAATTTTACCAGTCAAACGTTTAAAATATATTGAAAGGAGGGGACAACATTTTTGTTTTATGCAAGGAAGCCCCAACCGTAGTAGAAATGTTTTATTAGGCAGAGAAACCCTGGTGTAACTCGCAAATTGTATTTAATTTGGTTACGCCAGGGCCACACAGTGCAGAGTTTTAGAATTACTTTGAAAGAGTCGTACAAGCATGTAGTGCAGTAATTGTAGCTTGTGTTACTTTTGTATAAGAAAAAAGCAATTTTTTAAGTTATTATTACATTGAGGTTAAGAGCTGCTGAAATGTCTTTAGGCTACCGGTTTGGCAAAAAGTTGTATATAGGAAAATCAGCAGTTGGAAGGCTGGCAGGCAGCTTTTTTTCAATTGAAAAAACTCTTACCCTACCCAATTTTTAAAAGACTTGTCACGTTCCAAATCGTCTTCAGTATGGACATGGCCATGGTCAACCTCCTAAACTTCAAGATCGATCGGTCAGAGTATTTTTCAGTCATTGACAGCTCGCAGCAAAATCTTACTGACTATTTCAAGTCGACCGATCTTGAGCACTACGAAATTCTACAAGAATCACTCTTTACTGGAAAGCTACAATCACATTTGGTAGACGATTATCTTCAGTTCTTTGACACAGAGTCCCTTGCACAAGATTTTCGAATGATATTCAAGAAGATACCATCCGCTGTTCGGCAAATGTTTCCGCAAGTGGAACTTTTGCTCATATCACCAGCCCGCTCGTGTTCAGCTGAACGCTCATTTTCAACTTTGCGACGTATCAAAACTTTGTTACGATCTACCATGACACAGAAACGGCCAAATCATGCAATGGTCTGCTATGTGCACAATAAAGTTTTGAATTCGATCAACCTTCATTACAAGCCAAGGATCAACCAAGGACTTCGTTTTTAATTCGCCGGAGACTCGTTGCCGAGTTGCAGTGTTTGGACTTCTGCTGTCCAATGCTGACACTGACAATTAAAATACATCGCATTAGACTTGTAGCCTATCTACTGTAAGCCTATTTGTTTGTTTGTTGAACAGACCCCAATTTTTCAGCTCGCTTCGCTCGTCTGCCCTTTTTTTCTTAGTAAATGTCCCCACCAATCTTAGAGAGCGATCGGCGCCCATGGTACCACCTATGCTACAACCAGAAAATCTCAAAAATATATACAATATAAGGCAAGAAAGTTTAACGAATATCACAGGACTCCAAAACAAAACGATTATTAATATTAAACTAAATATAATTAAGCTGCTTGCAGGCCCGGATTTAGGGGGGGGCAGAGGATGCCCCGGGCCCCCCCGACTTTAAAGGGCCCCCTACGTGGAACAAATGTGATTTTGTGTAATGTCTTTTTCTTTTAGCCTTTGAAGTTTTTGCAAAATGCTGTGCAGTGCTGAATTAATGCTACTGTAGACGTGGAGGTGGTTTTTTTACACGGGGGCCCCCCGATCTAAAAGTGCCCCGGGCCCCCCATCAGCTAAATCCGGCCCTGGCTGTTTGACTGTCACATAAGTAGAAGGTTAATAAATAGGCTACACTGTAACTGAAATTCTTATATCTGGGTGCGACGCAAAAGTTTCCCAAAGAAAAAAAATTGATTATCACTGACCTAAGTGTTGCGTCATAAACACTGGAACCACCCTCAGAATAAAATTAATTATCACAAAATAATGCACATTGTGTAATCGGACATTTTCAAGTCTTTTTGCAAACTCAAAGGCTTGAAACACGATTGAGAAAACACTACCTATAAAAACATTTATCTTCATCTAAAAACCCAAAATGAAAAGAAGATCCACAAGACTAACCAACATGGAAAAAAGATCCCTTTGGAACGAAATTCTTCTGAGAAACATGGAAATCAAATTCCTCCTTCCACCTTACCTATACTCCATGTCCTATCGGATAGCTCATGGAGGATACAAATGGGGTAAGTTTGAAAGATCACTACAATCTATTAGAATAACAAATTGCAAATTCTGAAGAAAACCTGATGGCAATGTGGCCCACGTCCTCACTGAATGCTCCTTTTTTGCTAGGAATATGGAAGCGCCTGAAACAACAATACTCTGACTGAACCAACGAAGACATCAAAATAACAAAGGACTTGATCCTTTACAATCAATTCTCTGGCAGACAAAAGAATAACCCAATGCTTTTGATCATGATGAATGTCGCCAAGCATGCCATCATCCAAAACAAGATATCTTTGGAGATTGGCAACACATACATATGGAACACAAAACGGTCCACTATCCAAGCCCTGTGGGTGATCA
This sequence comes from Aplidium turbinatum, assembly GCF_918807975.1. NCBI lineage: Eukaryota > Metazoa > Chordata > Ascidiacea > Aplousobranchia > Polyclinidae > Aplidium > Aplidium turbinatum. Next base: position 17,047,774 of record NC_137484.1, on the reverse strand, counting down.
TGACAAAAACAAAAGACATAACACAAAAACATAACATTCCTTTGTCATCTGACATTTCTCTTCCCTCTAAACCTCCTCCAACGTTCAGAAGAAAAAAGAACCAGTCGAGACTCTCTCTTTAACCGCCCCTCTCAGCCGTCCTTGATGGTAGGGACGACTGATTGCAGCGGTGGGTCTCACTAGCTCAGTACGGTAGTAGAACATCTTTGAAAAAGTCTAGACAGCCAAGGGCGTAACAACCCATCTTCAACCCGTCCCTTTCACATTTGACACTGGCCGATGCGGAAGAGTGATTGCAGCGGGAAACCTTTAACCGTCCCTCTACGTCGTCCCACTCGCCCTGGGATGACAGGATTACAGCGGCCAATCCAAAGAAGACTCTGGGATCAGCGAAAACTACCCTTTCCCTGGCATCTCCTCTCTGACTTCTCCGCCAAATGAGATGTCAGACAGCAGTAGCCCTTTTCCACAAGCTGGTGCCCTTCTTCAAGCGGGCATTAAGAAGAAGCACACACACAAACAAGCTCAAACTAAATTAAAATCAATTCGCTACCAAAACGCGCTAGTTCTCGATCTTGACTAGCCATCTCCTAGTCTGCTCCAACATCAGCAAGAGGAAAGTTGAAACAGGCAGATAAGCTTGGGGCAGCCAATCGCGGTGGATCCCTTCGGTGAGAGTAAGTCCCTCGTCTACCCAACCTCGCTTTGGTAGGTATTTATTTTGTAAGTATGGTGTGCCTGCTGAGTGTTTGGGTGTGTGGACGGCTCCCGGAGCGGACGCATTAATGATGATTTAGGACTTTAGGTAACACATCCATTTATATGGAAAATTGTAAACCTGCAAGGTGCAGTGGAATCCATCTTGAGCCTTGAGCGTTGCGCGAAAAAAGAAGAAGAAAAAGAAAAACGAGCCCATTAAAATTTTGAACGATTTTGTGCTTTGGTGACATTGGAGACAGTGTTGCCAAAAGTGCTTATCCGGTAAACTTTTCTTTCCTCGCAAGAGCGAGCAAGTGAGAGCGCTATCTGCCCCACTTTTTGCTAGCCTTTTTAGGTTGTTTTTAAAAGTTAGCTAAACAACCAAATTACTAGACAGTTTAGAAAATAGCCTAAGTCAGCTAGATCATTGGCTCTCCCTTGTTGGGAACCACTGATCTAGGCGAGTAGTTAGCCTTTTTTTCCTTCTCTAGATTTTTTGGAATCGGCTTCTTCCCCTTAAAGAAATCAGCTGTTTTCCACGTAGACAGGTTAGGTGAGAATAGCCAGCTAGCTACAGCGAGTCTAGACAATATGTGACTAGCTTTTAGAGCTTTGTCAGGTCAGAATTTAGCTAAATTTTCCTTCAGAAGATAAATTTTGTTTCCTTCAGAAGGAAAATTTACAACTTTTAAAGTTAGATTTCGGTAAGTCTGTCTAAGTTTATTACTGCTTATCTAGTTTAACAACCTAACAACTACTTACTCATGGGATGGGCGACTCTTAGGTCAACGAGTTCAATTACCAAAGAAATATGGTGGTGCAAGCTAAAAGCCAGACCTGGCTTGACGTGAGCACCTTCATAAGTTTCTTTGTGAAAAGCGGCTTTCTTTTTAAGTATGGCAAGGAGCTACTTTCTCTGCTTCTGAGGATGAAATCAAGTCCTTGCTGATAGAACAGCTGGCGCTAGACCATCAGATGCCAGTAAAGTATACCCATAAAGACGTAACATACGTGATCAAAGTATGGCAACCCATGCCACCATGCGACGCAATTACTTTATAGCCAGTGCCAGGCGAGTGGTCGCTGGATTTAATAAACGAATTTGCTTGTCAAGCAAAATAGGGTAAAATCTACCAAATGACCAAAGGTAGACACAAGCAGCACCCCTCCATCTGCAACGAGTTTCTGCACGTCTACTTGCAGAACACTCAGCTCGATAACATCCCCGAAAAGATGCAGATGTTTGATGAATGGACTTCCATCACCAAGCCTGGGCAGAGACATTTGCCACTCTACCAACTATGCGAAGTTCGGGGCCACTTGACATCAAGGTGCCCAACCAAAAGACGACAAACTCAGGCCGATCCCCTCGAGACCGGGCGTCCAAGACGACCAGAAAACGGGCGCCAGCGAGGAGATCAAAACGCTCTCTGGACAGAAGCAACGAACGCTTGTTCCAAAAGTCGTAGGCCGCTTTCCTTGCGAGGAACCCGCAAGCCAACGCACGGCCACGCATTTCCCCTCTTAAAATAAGAAACACGTAGCCTACAACTCAGAGTCGTCGCCCACCAGGCAACAGATCACCTGCTCTGTTTGCCAGTCATCAGGCTTTTACTAGCCTGATTGCGGAGCTGCACCACCAAAGTTCCGAAACAACAGGGCAAAGAAGCGTAAGAACCCCACCACGAGCGATGATGGCTTTACCATCGTGGGTCGCGGATGGAAACACAACCCCAAAACCCCCGTGTAAAGCAGCCTTTCTTCAGCTGCCGAGAAGTTGAATAAATACGTTTCCAACACACTGGACACCAAGACATCGACTCCAGAAGAGCCCTCAAAGAAGCGGAAATCGGTTTCTCAATCAGTATCTCTCATGGCGACGACTCCAAAAGACCACCTCGCATCTCACGCCAGCTCCGAGGTTATGCCAGTCTCAATTGACAACGACCACCTATCAACTAACTCGGAGTCTGTTTCTTCGAGAGTCTCTGCGGGCTGGACTGCCGGGGACCTCTCCTCACCACCGAAATGTCTTCAGTTCAGTGGATGAGCTCACGGACTCAGACGACGACCCCTTCGTCCAGACGGCCTATTCCATCCTTTTTTCTTTCTTTAATCATGTTAGTAGGTAAAGAGAGTGACGACTCGGACGCCGAACTGGGAAACCTCAAGGTTGGCTCAATGAATATCAACGAAATATCCAAAAAATTGCGAGATGTCAAAAAATTCTTTACATCTCACAGACTCTCTGTACTAGCCATACAGGAAACACACAGGACCCCGACTGATAGACTCGAGACGTGGGCACAACACAACAACTACATAGAATATGCGAACATCGAACCTGACAAAACCCCCTTTATGCAGGGATGATGTTCGTAGTGAAAAAAGACTTACATGACAGGTCCGTTATCACACACCACACCATATTACAAAACCGAGTACATCATCTCAACATCTAAAAAAGCAACGCTAACACAAACATCTTCAACGCATATCTTCCGCAGAGCAGCGTGGAGAGAAAGTCCTGTATAGAACTGCTCTCTGAGGCTATGTTGGAATATGACCATCAACATGTGGTCTTGGGCTACTCGGTGATTTTAACGTGATCCTCGATCCGAGAATAGGCCTACAAGAATATTCATACAGAAAACTGTTCACTTTCTCAAACCACAACAGTAGGACCAGGATAGACAGAATATACATAAATGAACATGCACTTTAAAATTATCAGAACATAAAACATGGATGCTTCACATCATCAGACCACTGCACATTACTGATTTCATCTCCAGTATCAACACCACATTTAATGGGGTGAATATTCATACAAAATCAATAACAGCACATTAGACATCATATATATCATAATATCAGACATCATAATATCCACACATCATAACAGAGCTCGAAACTGTCTGGGAAGACTGAACTATTTGCGTACCGCAAACGGAACCACCAAACATGCTGACATGGTGGGATCAAGGCAAACAAATGTTGAAAAATCGACTGATTGAACTCTCGCAAGATGTCGCACTCAAGCGAAGAGAAAATTACAATCAGGCCAAAAACATGCTTCACACTCTGGACGCTCACCCGAACCACATCCTGGAAGAGCGTCGACCGGAATTCTTGGAAAAAATCAAAAACTTCTACAACTACAAAGCAATCGGATCTCAAATCAGACCCAGAACAACTCCAATAAGCGATGAAGAACCCTCCAAAAACTTCTTCAAAGCAAAAGAGCAAAATTTTAGAAGCAGCTCTACCACTGAGATACACGATGTAAACAACACAACTCTCACCAGGAAAGAAGACATAGGCCTACTCATAGAAGTACACAACTTCTATCACTCCCTATGGGGTGTAGAAGACGACATCAACTCTTAAGAACAGGACCGATATCTGAACATTCTGGGAGAGGCCAAAATTGACGAAGACACAGGTGAACAAGCGGTGCAGCTGATAACTCTAAAAGAAGTAAAAACCGCCATCAACTCTCTTAAAAAAGATTCTGCACCTGGATCCGATGGCCTCGGCGCATTGTTCTACCAAAAGTGCTGGCACTTCCTGAAACACGACATGTTGGAAATGCTTACAAATTGCTGTTTGAGGAAAACAATGATTCCCTCCATGAGAGAAGCAAAAGTGAAGCTGATCTTTAAAAATGGTGAAAAAGAAAAGCTCAAAAACTGGATCTCACTCCTCAACACAGACTACAAAATTTTGAGTAAAATCCTCTCTAACAGACTCACACCCATGATCACAAACCTGATTTGTCTAAATCAGAAATGTAGATTGCCAAACCGCAGAAAAGAGCATGTCACAATGAACATGCAAGCAGCCCTGGAAGCATCTCAAATACAACACAAGGACTTGTACATCATGATAACTGACTTTGAAAAAGTCTTTGATAGAGTTAGTCGCTCCTTTCTTTTTGGAATCTTTAAGAAACTCGACGTGAAACCAATAATGACCCATCTTTGGTTTACAACAAAACAAAAAGGAAGATAGAAATAAGTGGAGCCTTAACCAAACGAATTAACGTCAAAAGGGGCATTCGACAGAGATGCCCTCTCAGCATGCTCTATTTCATAATCTGTGCTGATGTACTCACCCGCTAGTGCCCACTAGTGGGTTTCGGGCGGGGAGGGGTGTCGAGATGATGCTCACAAGGCCCTGTCTATGACGTAAGCTTACCATTCTTGAAAGAAAAAACAGCTGTGTTTTTTTATCTTACTTGCCACTTGCACATCAACGCTTTTCCTAAACATAAAAAGAGTTCTCTTTCGCCTAGTGCTGCTGGCTGCAAGGCTAACTTAATCTCTGAATGCAAAAAAACATACCCTCCCTCAAGTGCCTTGGCAAAGCAAAAAATGATAATTTTTTGTCATTTTATTTAGCCGAATGTGGGTTTAGTGTTGATGAGGATTTGCTGCATGCTAAGATAAATCAACTAGAAATCACCAAACGTGGTGATTTAAGACTGAAACTACCTAAACTGGAACCTCAGACCAGTAGCATGTAGCCCGCATCAAGCGCAGAGCTCCCATCAACAACATTATTGAGTAGCCAATAGAAATCAATTTCAATCAAGTTCGTGCATTTATAGTTTATATCATCAAATATAGTTGTTACTTTCTAAAACCTCTACAGCCTGTTTCACCCTAAAAAGGAGATCATCAGAAGGTCCTTATTCAAATAGAATAGCAGAATATTCTATTTGAATAAGGACTTTCTGGTGATCTCCCTTTTAAAGTGAAACAGGCTGGAGGTTTTAGAAAGTAATATTTGATGTAATTTGCTCTGCTTGGCTTTTTGCTTGGCACTGAGCACTTTTTGTAGTATTAATAGTATTTATAGTTCATATCATGTGGTAGGTTAAGTATTGCAGTGACTTAGCAAAAACAAACGCTTTCAAAACATGTCATGGTTGTGGTGGGCCTGGGGCCTGAGATTTTTTAAAGACAAAAGTAGGACATGAGTTAAAAGTTTGCTGTGAACTACTGGACAAATATTTGAAAACCAGATTAGCGAGTGACAATTTAAACATTTCGACGCCTTCGGCTATGCTCGTTTTCACACCGAGCTTGTGGTTACAAACGAGAAACTAGTGATCTGATGTGAGTAAACAAATTTATAATTAATTCAATTTTTGCATTAGAAATTTATATGTACCCTTCCAAGTGTGTACATGCACTGTGCACTCACAGAACTTCACCAACCCAAGCATGGGAGTGCTCAGTGCTGACGAATTGACAACAATTGTTTTCTATTCTGTTAGATGCGACAACACATTTTATTTACTTCAAACACTGATGAAGGGTTTCAACAAACTGAGCTATCGATTATCTACCACTAAGTATAAAACCTAAGCTATGACACATAGTTTTTCAGCGTAACACAAGTAGCTACCGTCAAGTTTGAAGAAAATATTATAAAGTATCTAAACATTGAATTTTAACATGTTACGTTTCCGGACTGGTTACGTTAAGCAAAGTTTGTACAATAAAAAAGTAATAACAAAAGCTCAAACTAAATCCTACAAACAAAATTAGTTGAGGTTTAATACGTGAAGGTATGTGACTTATGTCAATAAACTCTATCAGCGTCTACCCAGTAGCGGCAGTGGCCTACGCTGGGGAGACGGAAGCATTGAGACAAAATTCTACTTCTAAAATTTTGAATTTCTACTGTAAGATGTAGTATGGTAAACCTGAGCTTTTGCTGATGTCCAATGTCCATACCAATCAGTCCCGAGCTAATGTTTGTTGTCGAAACATGGATTGCACTCAAATCGAAAGGTTATTACTTAAACCCACCAGGCTATATATTCTTACCAAATGCTTAGGTAAACAGTCACTGTGGAAGGATAGAAATTTACTTAAGTGACAATATGTGGACCTCGTTTACACCAAACGTGATGACTTTATAATCAGATAAGAAAATCATTTGAGTCTTTTCGCAAATTTACGTGGCACCCCTGGCAACATTTGTGGCACACCAAAGTGCCGCAGCGCTAAGTCTGGGAACCGCTGTCCAGGAGCGTTGAGAAGATAATTTGATCCCGTTACCAATGAGGTCATCGAACCCCAAATCAAAACACTTCTAAAAAAAACTATGTTTAAAGAATATACGTTGGTTTCTTGAAGTTCCTGGGCCCCTTGGAAAAGATATCTAATTTCATCCTGGAACCGAGTCCAAAAGTATCCTACCCTCAGGAATCGAAAGAGACTACCCAAGAGTATCCTACTCCTGTCAACGGTACTGCCGCTGTCATACCTGAAAGATTTGCAGATTGATTCTTTTTGGTTGGCTTGTTTGTCGTTCCTAGTTTTTTAATTGTTGTTTTTAGAGTGTCATTCTTTGATTTCTCTTTCAAATGTTTCAGAATTCATGCCTATGCAACTTTGAAATAACCTTTGCTTATCACCTTGCCTTGGAAAATTTATGATGTTACAAAGCTCATAAAACAGGTTTGTCACTTATTTAAAACGTTTTAAAAGACACCGCACTTTTTATATCATACATAAAAGCAATTTCTGTAGGAAAAGCATATAATCATTAACCACAGCCTGGCAATCCCTCAAGCATGCAATTTTATGGTAGGTATGAGTCATAGCGATATATGCAGTGACGTACCCAGGAGGAGGCTATTGGACCATACCCTTCAAAAATGTTGATTTATTTTAGCGTTGTTGTGATTGTGTAGTGAAGCCATGTTATTTTTTGAGAGTGGTCTTGGGTAGCAGGGCTGTATTAACTGCCCCTCGTACTCCGGGGGAGGGGGTCACCGCTGTTTAGGGCCCTTCTCGTTTCAGTTTGTTTAATATTTTTTTAGTTACTTGAAATGAAGATATATTTTAAATATTGCTACAGAAGCTCGATATTCAATAGCTTAAATCACGCAAGACCCTATTTACCGCTTCCAAAGCCCCGCTTAGTGGGCCCACATCTCTGTTTAGGGGCCCGCCCATATTCATATTTAGTTGGTTCAGCGTTTTTCGTCGATTTTAAATAAAAAATGTGACGATACTGCTACAAAACTCGAATTTCATAGCTTAGGATGCATCCATAGGTTTTGTATTGCTGATCATCATTTGGAATGACTATTTTAGATCAGCGAAAATAATGAATCTATCTTCATTGGAGTTTCTACGCTCTCTCTTTCTTGAAAAATGTCTTTCAACAGTTGATAGCATATGACTTATCCAAAATTAAATGTTCGTGAAACGACGAAGATGTTCAATAATGGCATCCAGAAGTGTTGACAGAAGTTATCCAGCGTATAGCCTACTTTTGCATTCGAGATAATTTTTTTAATTCAAAAAATTTTTGAGAGGGGTAGAGCTTGCGGGTTGAATGCAAAACAGCCTACTTCAACAAGGTAGTTACGAAAATTTTGGCGACGTTTAGTTTCCTTCCGTATGCAAGCTCCCCCCCCCCTAAAAAGTTTTTGAATTAAAAAAAAATATCTCGAATGCCAAAGTATACGCTGGATAACCTCTGTCAACACTTCTGGATGCCATTATTGAACATCTTCGTCGTTTCACGAGCATTTAATGTACAGTAAGTACAGTGACATACATAAAGACCGTGAGAGTTTGTATTTCACCAACAGATAGCCTCGGCTACCTTAAATTTTGGTCAGACTATTACTGTGACGTATAGCAGGAGTGTGCAACCTTTATTGCAGGAGGGCCAGATATGAATAACTGGGTGAAACCGCAGGCCGCACGTTTATTTAACATATGATTTTTAGTAGTTGCAGGCACAAAAGAGTATTTTTTTGTTATTCATATTATTCTTATATTAGGGGTTATCTCCTTCCAGAAATAATAAGTTAGGACGCATACATTTCTGAAGAAAACTGCTATTCAAATTTATTGTCACACCGTCTTTAAACGAGCTCAGTGAGAAGTTTGCAGCTGGCTTCTTTTCCCGACGACTTTTTCCAAATTTACTTTAATGGATACTATACTTTACTTTAATACTTTACTTTAATGATCGCAATTCGAAGTCCATTTTCCAAGTGTTCGTCTGTCAGAACCGATCAATAGGGAGATTTCATGACGCTCGTTTTAGAAAAAAATGTTCGCACAAATACGTTGAGCCAAAAAGTGCCATTTTTGAAGCCATGGATTTTTCAAATGTGGAAAGTCATCTTAGTTGAAATGCTTTCGGTAAAAATCGCCAAGATTCATTTCTAAATACTTTGCTTTCAAATCCGTTTTCTCTTGAAGATCCATCAGTTCAAGTTATATCTTCTGGTGCTTTGTTAATGTCTGTGTTGAATGGCGAAGCGAATATACCAAACAAATGTTCATGAGATTTGAAGTCCTTGAAACGACAATTTCAAGGAAATTCATACAACAATTTTTCAAGTTGGTCAGCAAATTCAGTTTTCTTCTCAGGATGCATTCCATAGTCTCTTGGAAAGTGGAAAAGATTTCCTGTCTGTACGTGAGCTTTCCAAAGTCGTAGCCTACTTTGTTCATAATGCCTTTTATGTGACCATACATTTTTACGTTCCAAATAATTAAATACAATGGATTAGCGGTGGCCGGTGGGAGACTTCTAAAATGGTTAACAGAAGGTGCGAAATCTACAATAATCCACTCCACAATGAATTGTTCACACGTACCAGACTAAACTAAATTATAAACACGTTTCGCGGACCGCACACAATTCAAAATTGGCACATCTTCGCGGGCCACATAATTTTTCTTCGCGGGCCGCATTTGGCCCGCGGGCCGCACGTTGCACACCCTTGACGTATAGTATTAGTCTATTCTTGATAAAAAAAAAGTCAAGTTATATCGAACGCTCCCCTCTCCCTGTAAGAAATCCAGCGTACCCGACTAAACATACCCTCAATACGCGTGGTTCACTGAGTTGAGTAAGCTAACTACGTCGTCTACGTAAAACATTATATACGACGCCATGTTAAGACTGTTATATCACATTTTTTGTTTTCAATACAAAATCTATCTAGATGAGTAAACTGGTTGCTGCAAACAAAAAAATTATTGTCAATGCCAGCTGAGTAGATGATATGCTAATCTTGCACAATACGACTTACTGGTTATTGATTGATTGAATCTTCCTGGCAGTTTCGCATACTTGTAGAGGCGTTGAACCAATGACGCAAACCCGGTCACCGAGATCGACAGAATGAAGTTTCCGATTGTTGAAGCGTTGTTGTCGAGAATTATTCCATCCATTAGATGCCCGTGAATGGAGAACAGTCCTCAACATGCGTTGCTCAAGCTCACACCCAGAGAGTCGAACTAGCGCCGCTTGATCTTGAAGCTCCTTCGTGCACAAAGTCACGCGATAACCAACTGAGCTATCGGGGTGGAGTTAGCAAATGGGCGTTTTTTTCAATTCGTTTTGGTTTCGATTCAAAAAAATTTTGATCCCCACCTCCAAAAATTTTGAATTAGCAAATTGGAGAACGCTAGAAAAAATTGCAAGCAATACTTCAATACCAAGAGAAATGTTTCTTTGTTCATCTCGGTAACCGGGCTGCGTCAGCGGGTTGTCATAAAATCTTTGCAAGGGTGCGACACAGCCAAGATTAAGTCACCAAAGAGGCTTTCTCATTTCGAGAAAAAAGTTTTCACAATCCATCAATGAAACAATTGCATTCTGCACTTTCTGTCTTCCTAACAAGAAGAAAGGCTTAATTAAACATAAAAAAATCAAAAAAGTTAGGTCCTGCCTAATTTTGTGCTATGGTACTGTATGAACACGTAAAAACAAATTTTGAGCCGTTGTATTGTAAAAAGAAGCGCTCACTTTGGAGCGTCTGTTAAATCGGCCTCTAAAGGACTACTTTGCGTTTAGGAAGCTTGCAAACTAAATACCCCTATCTCTTTTCGGCAGTTCTATCATACCATTAACATCACCAACGTTTCTTGTATTTAAAATCAAGGTCTGCTGAACTGAGATTCAAAGTAAACTTTTAAATCAACCTTCCATTCAAAAAACAAATAATATTAACGTAAATGCCGTCAGACGATACTTTACACCGAACACAAACTGAGAAGAAGGGCGTCGCCTTTCTTTACATAGATATTTGAAAAAAAGGCATTTGAAAAGGCAAGCGCTAACAAATAATAACGCAATGCAAGAGCACCATCACTACTCAAGAGCCGACAAGCAGCTCTGGCACTGCGCATGAGGCAATCGAGCCCACGGAACACAAATGCAAAGTGAAATTGGGAGATATCTTGCATCAAAATGTTGAGCAAGGTTGCGGAATTGGAGGTTTATCTGCTAAATTTAGCTCTTTTTCATCGATACTTGCGTTTTTTGGTTTAGTGGCTGCTTTTGGGCTAATTTTGAAAGTGCACTTTACTAAATAGGCTGATGATGCTAGCGCATCAGTGCTTGAAAAAGATTGCCTCATGCGCAGCCAAATTTGTTAACATTTTATAAATAGTTGTGGCTAATTGATAAGAAAGACCTGGGGAATTTTGTTTTGTGGGACCGAATATGCCGCTACAAAGGTGTTAAATCTCTTCCAGTAGTCTGCTCACAGTTCAGTAGTGGCATCAAATGTAGCAAACTTAGATAAAGAGCCGGGAACATCGTGAATCCGGAGTGGTAAAAGAAGAGACCTTCGGTCCTTGAGGCTCACACGATGAAGACGAGGTAAAGATAGCCTTCCTGCTGTTGGCTGTGATCTCAGGAAGGTGTTCTTGTAGACGAAAATGTTATGTAACGAAAAGACCAGAATAGTTTCATCCAGCCACTTATGCGAGGAATCAGTTTCATTTTTAACGATAATAATTAAAACAAAACTAAGAAATCAGCTGGATGCCGAAGCAGAGCTACGTGTCTCAGAAACTTTTTAGATGCTTGCTTTGACTCGCATCTTATTGGCAGCGTAACAGCAGTATATTTCCCACTAGGCAAACATTGATCTTGCATATAGATTGATATTTTTTCTTGTTACGCAACGACAAGTTTGGGTAATAAAAGATTACAAATATTTGTTGTATATGCTACGATCTTTCACTGCCGGTCCACGAATATTTTTCTAAATTTTCCCCCGATGTCAAAATGTTGGAAACCCCTGCATTACCCTACCTCAGTAGTATAACAGTTCAACAGATTGGGCACATCTATAGCCTATGTCATCACGTGTGGTTTGCTGAACATACTACTTCGAACTCAGTAGGCTATAGAATTTATTCAAATCCATTTTGTGCAGGTTAGTCATGTGTGAAGAAATGCTTTATTACCTAATGTTTTATTATTTTGATGGTCATATATGTTAGTTTCGTACACTGCAACAAAAATGTTCGTTATAGCTACTACTTACTAGGCTACGGTTAGGAACATTTTCATTGATGCGTTTGCCATTTTTGAGAAGTGAGGCTTATGAACAGATTATTGCAGCACTAACAGAGTGATTAAAATTTTCAGAACCAAGCAATCATAAACGCGAAACCTGTTTTAAGAGGTTTGAAGTTCTCTCATGTACCGGTAGCCTATGTCAGAGTCAAGAAACGACCAAAATAGTGTAACAACTTGTTAACCTTTTTTGGGGGCAAGTCCTCAGATCCCAGCCTAGTTTTATATTTCTCATTCTATTGTGTCATCTAGGGAAAAGAATAAAGAAAGCGTAAAAATCTAGTTTTTAGAAAAATTTATTTAAACGTTCGCCCAAAGTTAGAAAAACCTGAAAATTTCTGCAAAATGTGACAAATCAGGCCGTATCTTTAGGTGGCCATGGTTAGCATTTAAAAAACGTTTTTGGACATACTTTGTATTTATACGAGCCGTGTCATATCACATTCTATACTTTTTGCCAGAAACAATCTGCTCCAGCAACTCCTTGTTATTAGAAATTGCTTCATGGATCTCATGGCAGCTCAGGTATATTTTTATCTTTAGGCCTACTTGTAGCTGGGATTTGACTGTCATTTCTCTAAGTCTGTTCCTTTCCTTGGTCCACTGCACCGAAACAAAAGAGAACACTTTCCACAAACGTAATGCTGACCGGAAGGGAGAAAATGATGCTAACCAGCTTGTAGAGCAGTCGAAAAGAGTTGTTTCCGGTAGGGATCTTCATCTTGACTTGACTTGACCTCACTTGACCTCAGGTTCATCCTTGCTGAACACATCATTTGAAATATTTTTGAGCAGAGCGTTAACAGCCGAGACCTTATCGAACAGCTCATCTTTCATTGCCAATAGTGGATCAACTTGCTTCGCCAACCCCTTGACTTCCTCGCATTCAATTGCTTGATCTTTCAGCAGCGTCCAGTTGATGTGCGTTGAAGGCTTCTCAAATCAATACTACTTGTTGATATATTCCAAAGTAATGGTGTAGAACTCCTGGAAGCTCGCTTTGAGAACTTTAAGATGCTCTTCATCGACTATTCTTAGTAGTTCGTCTGTTGTTGCTCTGAAAAACCCTGAACACTGGCGTTGCAATATTTTGATCTTGAAAGATTCAATTATCTCTGCCAGTTCTGGAAACAATGCAGTTGACTTTTGCAGGAGTGAAAGTGGTTTATTGAAGGGCAAGAGAGCGCTGTGGAGGAATGATACGATGATCAGTGACTCTTCTGATTTAAAGAAATCCTCCAATATTCTTGGTGGATGTTTCAGCGAAAGAAAATGCGCTTTGAGTGGTTCCCAGAGATCGATCATTCGTTCGAGTACAGTATCAAGTGTGGTCTATCGAGTCGGCGTGTGTGTTGGTAGAGTCGAGTAGTTGCTGTCAAGCTCCTCACAGAAAGGCTTGAGCTTCATCGTTCTACCAGTTTGGCTTTTGAAGCATAGCATCTTTTCACATATAAACTAGGTGGGCAATTGCCCACCTAGTCCCTTTGCTTGCCCCCCTAGCCCTTTCTTTGCCCCCCTAGTTTGAAACTAGGTGGGCAATTCTTAAGACTTAATTTTCGTTTAAATTAGATCCAAGTTAAAGAATGAACAGCTAATCAGTGGTTCTCAACCTTTTTTTGGCTGTTACCCTAATCTCTACCCAGTGCCGGTCTTAGGGCATTTCGGGCCCTGTGCGGAATATGATTTGCGGGCCCCAATGACAATGATCCAATTCAGTAGCGTAGCTAGGTATTTTGAAAGGGGAAGGGGGGTTTCACGGTCGGCGGCGAAGCTTGACGGTGTGATCGCCGAAGGCGACACCCAGCGGCGGGGGGTCTGGGGGGCCTCCCACAAAAAATTTTGAAAAATTACTTTGAATTTGGGGCATTCTGAGAGCATGTTCAACAAAAATTTGGGTATGAATATTACTGTAAAATGGTGCTGTCAGGTGGCATGGCAAAAGGATAAGATCATACATTCTTGGGCATTTTTCGGAAATAAAGCTATGTTATGTCTAGATGCAACCTATTTCGTTCCCTGAAAAATTCGTATCCCGATTTCGTACCCTGAAATCGAAGTAACAAAATCAAGTTTCGTCCCCTTAAAAGATCGAGAGAAATTTGAAATGTTTGCGGCAACTCCGATTAGCAACTTCGGCTATGTTGTTTTTTTTCTCGATCTTTTCAGGGGACGAAATAGGTTGCACCCGTTGAGTCTTTCTTGTTGCTAATTCCTTTGTTGAATTCACTTGTTGAATTTTTCTATTGGAAATGACAAAACTACTGCTTTTTCTGAGTAAATTGCGGGCCCCCTAATTTGCGGGCCCTGTGCGATCGCACGGTTTGCACACCCCAAAGACCGGCACTGTTCCACCTTGAAGTGAGCCAATTACCCCCAAGATCAATTTTCAAAAACAAAAGTGTTTATTGCTATGTATTTCAAAAGGCTAACTATGACAATCAAAATGCAATACAATGCTGAATACAAGATGACAATGCGTGGTAAACATTCAATGCGAAGGTTGGACCTGGAATTCAGGCGCCAGCTTTGTGATCCTGGGCTTTGTGGTAGGCTACTGAGGGCGATTCTTGTGTCGCTTTCGACATCCAGGCGATTGCGCTTCTTTGTCTTCATTCCCAAGACAGTTGAAAACCTTTGTTCACAGCGATACGTTGTTGAAAAAGATGTCAGGATATTTAACGCAGTGTCCCTAATGTTGGTGCGTCCTGGAGTCTGCCAAACCAAAAGGGTTCCAACAGGAATATCTAAAGAAGGGCCTGTAGGCTAAGGCTTGTAATACGTCTGACAATAGAAGGGCTTCTGTTTATCGTAAATAATCTCTGTTTACCGTAAAATGATAATTGGCACCGATAGTAGTTTTATAAATCTTGTTATGATAACCTGCATTGCACTATTAGCATCAGTCCTTGATGCTTTTTGCATGCTTATGGTTAGCCTACTTGTTAATTCAACTACCCGTATAGCTTACTTGCTTTACATCTAGCCTACTGCAAAGGTTTTGTGAAGAAGAACAGCTTATTGGTAACTTTTCAACTGTCTTTTCAAACAAGTAGGCTAATCTTTAAATATGCTCTACATAACATTCACTAACTGTCTTCTGTAGCTGACTGTACCAGCTGCACTACAAAACTTTCTGCAATTTTGAAAAGAACCGCATGCTTCACGCGCTACAAACTACTGCCCTGGTAGTGTCATAAGAATAAGGCAATCGCTGTGAGCCTTCGCATCCCCTTGGATTCCAATCCAAGCCTTTCCCCTTGAAATCAAGTTTTAACGCTTCGGTCATTCGGAGGAGTAATAGCCTAAATTCTTCTTTGGCCGGAAAGTGGTCACCATCTATCTGGCTGTCATTACATGTGAAGGGCTCAGCGCAACATTGGAGACTAGCCGTGTCTAAATTCGGAAAGTAGTTGGCCTTTGTCCATCGTCTTGGCTTGCTGGCCTAAGTGGTCAGCTATGTCCTCCTTCAACGCCGCTGTCAACTCAAGTCCATTGCCTACGAAGTAGGCTACATGTCAAGCGTCTGAAACTGCACTACTGTGCCTCTTCCAACTCGCTTGTTCCACAATTTAACCTTTACGATAAATGCAGCTACGGCTACTTTGGTGTCGATCACAGTTACATTCTTGCCTTGAATTAAAAGATTGTCTTTGTTCAATTCACCAAAGATATCAGCCAGGTAGCACAGCTGGGAAATCCATTGTTGGTTAGGGAAGTATTCAGCCAAGTCGGACTTCTTTTCTTATCAGCCTTCTTTTCTATCATGGACAGCCTTACGAAGTTCGACCAGGCGGGATTATCACTTTGCAACGAGACAGCCATTGTACTTCTGTGTGGTACAGTAATGCTTCGTATCTTTCTCCCATCTTCTTGCACAGTTCCTTGAAAAGACGGCTGTTCAATTCCTTCGCTTTTATAAAGTTTACAACCTTCGCTCGCTTCACTGTTTCCAAATCAGGTCTTGTTACCCCCCAGAAATAGGCAAATTACCCCCGGGGGTAGCCTAATTTACCCCCAGATTGGGAACCATTAAGCTAAATGGAAAGCTTTAGCATAGCCTACATTTAGAACTTCTTAGCCTACCTTTGACCTTACTTATAATATCCTTAGCCTAATGTTCCATTCAAGCAGATTAATTATCAATTTATGTTGTGAGTAGCCTACCTCAAATTTTGTGTGAGATCCTAAATGTCTGAATTACCGAAATTTGTTTCCGGATTTTCATCAAAATAAAATACCAGCTCTTTAGAATCATCTAATTCTGCAAAGATTCAACTCATTATAATATCTTAGCAGTTGTGTTTCATATAGGCTATTATAATAGTTGTTTCTTTTTACTTTAGTACAAGAGACCTCTGCAACTAAATGTTGCTAGATGAAATTTTTGTTACATTATTATTTACAAAATATTGTGGGCGGGGATGAATATAGGAATCAATTATGGGTCTCAAAAGTTTAGTCTAGTTATAATATGCTTTTTTACCCACAATTTGCCTGAGAAATCTACATTTTTAAGCTTAGATGTTTTACGCTCGGGAAAAAAATGCCCTTTTTTCCATCATTTACGCGCGAAAAGTGCCCTTTTTAACATAACTCTCGCGCTAAAAGTGCCTTTTTTTGAAAATTTGCCCACCTAGTCCCAATTTATGAAAAGATGCTATGTTTTGAAGTGGCTACCAATCTTCAGCACGATTGTTTCTATGTCAAGTGTGAGGCGCTCTGATCCCTTCTCTGCTGCATTATGCAAAATATGAGCAGGGCAGCCGACTGGGATCAGATGCAATGTTTGCTCTTTTAGACGAGAGAAGACGTTTTTTCTACTATGTTGTAATCTTCCAAAATTCACTGGTGCATTATCAGCACAAAAGGATGACAGCTGTTTCATGTCTGGGCCATTCTCTTGAATAGAGGAGAGAATAAAGTTCGTGATCTGTGCCGAGGTCTCGCCTGGCATCGATCGCAGGTCAAGAAGACGCACTTCCACTCCAACTTTGGCGTTGAAGAATCTGATAAGTAGAGAAAACTAATTAGACTAATTTTAGAATATTATGCAACACCGGATACCAGAGAAAAACGATCGAAGTTCTGTAATTGTTGAAAATAGAACAAAATAAGGATGCAAGTCGAAAATAAGGACATTTCTTCGAAATAAGGACATATAAGTTTTCTAAGACCTGGCCCTTCAAAATAAGGACAAATCTTAGAAATAATGACGGTATGGCAACCCTTCCTATACACATGCAGCCACTTTAAGAGGTCAATTCCCAGTAAGATCCCAATTACAGCAATGACATCGCCAACCAATCTTTCAACGTCTCGATGTGCACACACTGAAAAAGTTGACGTTAAGTTACGATAGTCGATGCGCACAATCACCGGAGCGCTCAAATCACCTCAACACAATGGCTACTAACGATGAGCAGAATTTCTCCACCACATCTGAGAAGAGATATCACAAACCAAACTAAATCAAAGACTTCAAGATGCTGGAAATATTTGGAATAACTCACCATTACAAAACATAATCCAACAAATACCAAACTCCCATCGACTAAAACCACGTCATCCCTTTTGCAGCCAAACAATCAAGAACCACGATCTAATCCATGAATGGAAAGAATATTAGACAGAAAATCGGCAATATGGTGGAGACATTATCGACGATCCAACGTTACCCCTCCCAGCTTCTCGACATGCAACCAGGGCCGGATTTAGGGGGGCAGAGGGTGCAGGTGCCCCGGCCCCCCCTTTTGAAGGGGGCCCCCCGACGTGGAAAAAAATGTGATTTTTTTTCTTTTAGCCTTTGAAGTTTCTGCAAAATGCTGTGCAGTGCAGTGCTGGATTAATGCTACCGTAGAGGTGGTTTTTTTTGCACGGGGCCCCCCGATGTAAAAGTGCTCCGTCCCGGCAGACACAAAACCCCCATCAGCTAAATCCGGCCCTGCATGCAACAGAAAGAATGGAACAGTTATAATAGAATTTTATCCCGTCATGGCCAAACTACTACCACTCTTCATCGATGGGCCTATCATAACACACCAATTTGTTCATATTGCGTAAAAAGCAGGCAAACTATTGATCATTTGATTTTACAGTAGACTGTCCATGGACTGCACTACCCAGTGGCTCCGAGAGGGGGGGGGAAGTCGGGCCAGTTTCCCCCCTAGCAAAACATTGTAAAGGAAAAACGAGTAGTTTTTTTATTATTGCACTTTTGAGGGGGGGCCATTTTTAGTACTAAAGTAAAAATGTACCAACTAAATAATCAACAAATTCTTACATGAAGTGCGTAGTTCCAAATATTTCTCAATCATTGTAAATGTCAATCTCGATGCTTCTCATCAAGAACAAATCATTTTTGTGTTAAGGTAGGCGATGTTGAACAGCTTCAAGACGTAAAATCTGAAGCTGAAATGATTTCTGTATCACGGAACGGTTTCGATTGTAGGCTATTGATAGTGTCAACTTGAAAACTGGTGCTGTTTTAGCTAAGCGGAAACTATTTTTGCTTGACAACTGAACCTTAACTTCAAAATCTGCGTTGGCCAGGCGTTGGATGTTGTATCCAAAATAAGTTATCTGGGAAAGTTAAAGGTATGTCCAAGCACGATTAAAGAAAGTAAATCCTGTATATTTTTTGTTTATGGATCATCATCATCAGTCATCATCTCCGTCTGCAGCAGATTGCGCATCAACATGAGTTATTTGCTTCCAAGAGTGGCGATTTTGAGCCAGCTCGCCCAGTGCCGCCAAGTTGAGTCCGGTCCATGATTGGATGTTATCTTCAATAACTGTCTTCAATTCTTTTCCACTTTTGATCATTTTTGATGGTAGAAAAATTTATGCGTTCCATGTTCTTCTCAATTGAACTTAGCCTACTTTTCTCTGAGTAAAATTGAATTTCTTTCAACATTCAATTTTAAGAACGTATTGATATGGAAAAAACTTCTTTTGATAAGAAAATCTTTAAATTTAGGCTACTTGATTATAGGCTACGTTATATTTATTTGCAGCAGAAATAACATTGTTGTTAACTATTTTGTCTAGAAAAAATTATAGCCTAAGCATAAAATATTGTAGTGCCTCACCTGCCTCCCCTGACTGCACGTTTTTGCCCTATCTTAGTACGAGCTGTTTTCGTACGCGGAAAGTTCGTCACGGCTATCTTAGCCCGGTGCTAATTAATCGCTAATAACGGGAGTTATAAAAATCACAGAGCCAAAATATTTTACAAGATAATAGCCATGTGTATTGTGTAGGCCTATTGTGCGTATCATAGACATTAATTTTTTTACCCAACAAATTTATTGAAATAAAGTGTTTGAGATGAAAAAAGTCAGAAAGTCGGTTTTTATTCTGATTTCCCGAAAATAGCTTCAAAATTGAAATTTTTGAATTATAACATAAAGTAGCCTAAATGCTAAATTAAACAAAAAATTAATTTTGCTCATAAATATAAGGCATTTTTGGGCGTTTTTAAACTTCAAAGTATAATTGCATTTATAATCTACAATGTAATTTTTTTGCTGATCTGATCTGACTCTGATCTGACTCTGATCTAAAAGTGCCCCGGGCCTCCCATCAGCTAAATCCGGCCCTAGTCTGAGGTCAAACAAATCGCTCCAAACCAAATGAAAAACAACAGCTATGCAAAAAAAGGACAGCATGTGTTTTACCAGTAAACAGATTCGTCTGTAGTCAGACCATAAACAATCCTTAATTTAATTATTTCTCTGAAGTGAACAACTTTACACAACCAAAGTCGACAGAGGTCCAGTTTTTTTAACACCTCTACTCTAAACTTTGAAAGCATCTAAGATTAGATCAAAAATCCAATCATTTTTTTAAAATTCACAAAAACAAAAATGTGGCCAAAATTGGATCACTTTCATCGTCAACAAAAGGATATATACGAAAGTTCTCTTCTGTATGATCAAAACAATTTTTTTTTTCAATTTTGTAATGGCACCACTGCACAAACTGCATTCAATGCATAGACATCTTATTATAACTAGACCGCGCATCGTCACTTCTCTCGTTTACGGTTTTTGAAGAAAGCAGGTTCAGACGTCAGCCATTATTAGTGTACCTATTCCGCGCGTTTGCCAATGCTTTTGTAGGGACCCGTAATGAATTTTCATTGTTTTTAATGCAATTCAATTTATTTTTCCTTGTCAGAATGCAAAATAAATGATATTGTGAAAAAGAAATACAGGAACAAAACCAACAAAAGGAAAAGGTGGCAAAACTATAATGGTTTAAGACGTGCATGAAAGGATCTAATATTGCGGTATATGAATCGATAAATATACAGTATAGTTAAGCACGGCCACCAAACCTGATACTTTAAAACAAGTAGAAGTAGATGAATTAATTAGTTAAGAATCAGTCGCCTCCTCGTTCCTGAAACAACTGGAGCGCCAATTCAGCAATGAGAACACGACTGAACACAACTTAACTTTTTACAAAATGTAATTCTCCTATAATATTTGCGTTTCTTAAAAAACTCAGTTGTTGTGAACAAATAATTGACAAAACAAATAGTTTTCTATGCAACAACACAACCGCAGCTTTTTACCAGGATTCTGTTCAATAGAGATTGATGGCTTTCGATTTTCTCCGTTGTAGCAAAACGTTGCATTATGACGTAAATTCGTGTGATTTCATCAACAATAACTTTTAAAGAAATAGCTTCAGTTTCAAGTTGCTGTGAGATAACAACTAATAAATATCTCCGCAATTCACCTAGTATGACGAAATCTTTATATGATTTCACCTTTGCTGTTCTACAATCGCAAACATATTGTTGGAATTTGTTAATTTTAAATTACCGTACGTAATTGCTTGCTTTTTCTTTTATTTTGAAAGTGCTTTATATACCTCCGCACAAACAAGTTTTACATATAATATAGTAGGCTAGGCCTATAGTATAGTATGACAATTGCGAAGAGAACATTTCCGCGTTCATTTCACAGGTATGGAAATATTGTGATACTTTTAGCGAGCTATGAGAAAATAGAAAATACTACTATTGTGACGATAACACTGGTTGGTTGGTTTTGAATTTTTATCCTCGGACTGACACTGACTAATTTCTTTTCCTTCTAGGCGGATATTTTTGTAATTTTTTTTGTTATATTTTGGACAAAAATTGTGGCGCTTTTCTTATAAAAAAACAAAACAAATGTGAAATCGGGCTTTCAATATATAGCCTAGCTACTACATTAGCCTATAACGTATCATGCTATTTTACGTTGCTTAGATTTCCAACCAATGAAGAACGAAGAAAATTATGGATTGCGAACGTCAAGCGTGCCAATTGGACACCTTCTAAACACACATTTATTTGTTCTGATCATTTCAAGGAAGAGTTCATGTATCGCTGTGGTGAGCGAGTGACTTTACGAGACAACGCTGTCCCCACTCGTTTTAAGGCATTTCCAAAGCATTTGAACAAGGTAATCATTTGAAAAACATACGAAAAGTTAACTGCCGCATGGGCTTAAATAAAAACACGACTAGCCTATTATTATTATGATTATGCGCACTGTTGGCCAATGATAGGCTATTTTTGAATTTAGTTCCAGTTTTCAAACAGCCTATAGCCTACCTTGTAGCCTATTTTGTATCTGCTTAATGAAGACAGACGCTTAGGCCTATGTGCATTGCGACTTGTAGGCTATGCAAGACGCATAAACATAACTCCAAATAAATAAAATTATTTGTAGAGTGACATATTGTGAATTTTAATTGGGTATATACTATAGGCTACTATGAGATCGCATAAGCTCTGTCGAGTAGAGGGGTTCAAGCAGACATAATCCTAATCTGCCACCATTGAAACATGGAACATTGGTGGGCCGAGTAGTTAAAATATCAGACTTGTCTGGCTGTAGACACCAGGAGGTCTAGGTTCGAAACCTGAGTCTGTCTGATGTGCTCTAAGAAGAGCGAAACCGGTCACGGAATCCTTGTTCACTTGAAATAATGTGATTTGAAAACTGGGATGCTTAGACATGATAATATTTTCATAAAAAATTACGATTGGTATGCTTGTAAATTTTATGCTTATAAAATTAAAACGATGTAACTTCAAAACTTTTTTTGAAAAATGAGACTTGGTTTTAATAAACGTTATGCTTATACAACTTTAAAATCAATGCAAGCTACTGTGCAATTTAATACATGCTTTTATTCATTTCATAGATGACTAAAACCTCTATTACACCAAAGTTCTAAATTATAGTTAACAAGTTAGTTTTCTGCAGAAGCGCAACCAGCTCAGAAATGTTATCGTTAACAGCGCAGCTTTCACGCGAGTTTGAGACACTAACAATGGCCGCCGCCTTTTTTCAATTTCTTCAATCGAAATACGAGAAGCGCAGTCTAGTTATAATAAGATGTCTGTGATTCAATGATTCAAAGCAGGACAGGAGTGCCAGTTCTTCCACGTTTTCCAGCGGAATTGGGCTAGTTGTGTCAGGCAGTCGGACCACTCTGCAATCTGCATGCGACAACTCAGCAAGTACATTTCAGCTACTGAGTCTCCTACAAATC
Organism: Aplidium turbinatum; assembly: GCF_918807975.1. NCBI lineage: Eukaryota > Metazoa > Chordata > Ascidiacea > Aplousobranchia > Polyclinidae > Aplidium > Aplidium turbinatum. The sequence continues at coordinate 17,025,154 of NC_137484.1, read as the reverse complement.
AGCAGTTGTGAATTGAGCTGTCAAAAATTGGTGAACAATGAAACTGAGCAAGCCGAAACTTGGAATGTCACCAAAATGATTTTGACAAGTGATAACCAAGCTAGTTTAAGGTGAGCACCTAAATCTCATTTGCTGACTTGGCAGTAGCTGAAATGGGCTTGCTGACTTGTCCCATGCCCAGTGGTCCAACCAGCGTTGCCAGATGGAGAAATAGAATACCAAATTAAAAAATTCAGTTTAAATTTAGAGGTCTTTGGTGCCAAGATTTTTGACATTGGATCCAGACAACTTTTTTGTGAAATCTTGTGAAGTTTTCCTCACTCAATTTTTTACAAGCAAGTTTTTTTCATTGTTTTAAAACTTTTTAGCAAAAAATCCCTGCTCCTATAGAAAATGTTTTGCAAGAGGTTTTCGCATGCGTGATGGACTGATGGCAGTGTCTGATGTCTTAAAAACTGGGCTGTGGCTATATTTACATTATGTAGTGTAATAATAGCTTCAATAGTGTTGCCAGATATGGAATTCTGCCCTAATTTGAGAAAAGTTTAAAGCTGTTGAAAACAAAAACTTGTATTTTGGAATTTTTTTTAGTCCTGCAGGCCTCAAAATTTGTACTTTTTTCCGGCGGTCAAGCCTGTCCTACCGGACTGGCCCTTTCAGCGGACATTTAATATCTCAACCGGACATTTTTTTTTTGCATGTAGATTTTGCACGAAATCACACTACAGTGGGTTCACCAGCATGCGGACACTTTTCTTAAAATTGCTATAACTTTTGACTGGGTGACGCTAGAACGCCAATTTTTTTTTTGTAAGATTGGAAATTTCCTGTTCTACTTACGTCTACGATATGGTCACTTTCCTTGGTTTAGTTAATACCATTTCTTTCATTTTCTTTACCCTACTCTGAGCACCAAGCTGCGGACAAAGCACCAGGCTGCGGACAACCTAGAATCACCAAGCTGCGGACAGAGAACCAAGCTGCGGACATAAATATGACGTCATTATTCTTAAAAGTCTTCGATAAAGTAAAAGGACTCTTGACCCTAGACTTTGCTAAAGCAAAATAATATTTTCCGTAATGGAAAAAGATTGAGTTTTTGTATGAAAAAAAATGTGTAGATTTTGCGTTAGACTACCAGCTAGAGTTTCTGATAGCATTATATCTTTGAGCTGTTTTAGATTTTCTACTTCTGGTCTTGTCAGAATTAATTTTGTTGATTAATTTTTATCTTTTTTCTCAAGCATTAAATCATTGTTACGTTACTATACAAACACATCATTTTTGTGTTGGTTTTAACGTTTCTCCCAGTCAGTCTTTATGTGTTGTTGTTTAGCAGACTAACACGGCTGTTTCTTCACTAACAATTTATTATGTACCGCTACTGGAACTGACGATTTGTCAGTAAATATTAAATATCGTGACGTCGATATCCTAAATGTTAAAATAAAACAAACTAAGATTTCTTATAAAAAAGTGTGTTACTTCGAATTCATTGATTGCTATTTCATTAGCATCTTTTGAAATGAGAAGTAGGCTACGTCACTAAAGCGTTACATTTCGCCGCCCCGATAGCTCAGTTGGTTAGCGCGTGACTTCGTGAACGAAGAAGACTCTCGGGGTGTGCGCTTGAGCAACGCATGCTAAGCATTGCACTCAATTCAGTGGCACCTAATAGATGGAATAATTCCCCGACAACAACACTTCAACAATCGGAAATTTCACTCTTTCAATCTCGGTGACCGGCCCTGCGTCAAAAGCCTCTAGAAGTATGCGAAACTACCAGGAATAACCTATCAAGGCTTTGTTAGTCCTATCCAATTCTGTATAGCTTATAAGAGCAGCTGCTCACAAAGACATTTTTTGTTGTGCAGCTTTCAGGGCGGTATCCAGACCTTCTTGCGTAAACGAACATTTTTTTACAGCTTTCTGACCTGGCATGCTTGTAGGCCTACTGCAGTTATTAGTAAATTTTAAGTATCCTACCAACGTGTACCTTTTGAAAATGCAGTAAAAATGCTATAATATCTCACCAATAACTTAATACATAACCTTGGAGTATAAGTCGCTAAAATCTTTAATTGAGTTACTGCATAAACTAACCCTTTCTCGATGTTAGGCTAGGCTACTGTAGGCCTACAACATCAACATAGAGTAACTATATACCGGTACAGTGTAGCCTACGGCAGATTATTGTTACCTCACCAGATGATGTAGCTTATTGGCAGCCAAACTGAAGTGTCCGTAGCCTGGTGCGCCGCCTTATTTCAGATAGTCGTAACAAAAACGTGATTTTCTAATAGAAAACTGTCAGTTGGAAACCCCGTTTTCACGCATCAGTGATAAGAAGCATTGAAGAGTTTTATGTGCAAAAATCATGTTGCTTCGCCTGGAGGATTTTGTATAATGTTTGTACAGACGAAATCGGTTAATCGAATCACCTATTTGCCAGACATTTTGATACGATTATATGATTGATTCGTTTAACCAATTTACTAAAAAAAGGTTTATTGTGAATGGGCGTAATGTTGAGAAGATGTCTGTGCTGACTAGGCTGCAACGCACATTACCACTGATACTTCCTACAACTGTTTACAATTCTGGATAAACTTTAAAGAATTTCATAGTTCTGTGTTAACATACCACTACGCTGTATGTCCCAGCCAGCAAAACTGGTCTTTTTTACATTGATTTATTGTCTGCAGACGTTGAAACAATGTAAAAAAGATCAGCTTTGCTGACTGGGAGAACTATCAAAGCATTTTTCTGCAAACTGCAGCAATCGGACTGCAAATCGGCAACCTTTCATATCACCGATCTCTGTGACGTCACAACGCAAACTTTGACGTTGAAGATTTTGATTCAAGCGGGCTATTTTTAGCTCTGTACCAGCTGTGTAGTTTTGAGTATGGAAAAGGGCCTACGAAAATAGTGGTATGGTGGAAAAACACAGCTCACACTCATTGTTTGTTTTGAAATCGCAAAGGTTTTTTTTTTCAAGTGTTTTGCCATGTCTGGTAAAATAATTAATTTGCAATGTTCTTCAACTGAACAATACTGCACAAATGAAATTACGCACTGCATTTCACAACAATAGGCTACTTTTTTTCAGCAATTTAAAAAAAAATTCTCCACAGTTTTCTGGTTTAAACTTTTAGACATTCTTTTCAACACTTCCCTCTCAAGCCGAAATAATTTGTCCGTGTCCTTTCCTTGGAAGGCCAGTCGCCGACGACCGATGACATCAAAAGCATTTAAACTTCTTTATTGGGAAGTGTGATTATTCCTTTTGTGTGCTCTTCTGTTTTAATGAAGCCCAGCTGTGCGAAAATTGGTTCTTTGTAGTGCGATGTCTAGCACATAAGATTTTGGCCTGGGATTACAGACACTTGTCTTTGTTTTGATCGCTTGCGTCTGTCTCACCTTTGCTTCATTTCGCCTTTGAACATTGCAGACAATTATGCGAAGCAAAAAAGACACATTCTCTTTTCGCTAACGGGTACAATTATACGATTAAATGAATGAAGTAGGCAAACTAGAAGCAAATCCTGATGCTTTTATCCGACTTATTCTTTTAAGCGGTATACGCTTAACCGATGTTTTTACGTAACATTAGATTGGATTTGGTTTGGGATTTCAGGTTTTGATTCAAATAAACGATTGATACGTTTAAGCAGTATACTATTAACCGATTTCGTCTGTATATGCGAAAATGAGTAAAAACTGATTTCAAGAAAAAAAGATGCATGCTTTATCAGAAAATTTGGTTAAGTCGTCTTAGAATGATTGCTTTTTAACCAAAACTTTTCATTTTTTTTTTGTGTGTGACTGAAGCACCGCTGAGAGTACTTGCAAAAAATCAGATGGAAACATGAAGAATAAAAGCAGTTATTAATGAAAAACCGTCGGTGTCCGCAGGTTGGTGACTGTCCGCAGGCTGGTGAACCCACTGTACAGTATTGTGTAGTCGTGTTTGTAGAAGAAGATTTTCTACAACAGAATAACTCTGCAATGGTTGATGGCTTAATTAACCGACCCTGAAGTATAGGCTACTGGAGCAGATTGTTTGCAAATAAATCAGTGCGTTAATGACAGTCGTGTAATGACGCAATAAACACAATTAAAAACAACAATCCAAATTTCCTTAGTACAAAAACAACTACGATCACTTATTCCGTGGTTTTTGCGTTATAGAATCGTTGTGCCAAGCGATTACTGCCTCCGCGGGGTCGTAAATTTCCAGCTCAGCACTGTCCACCGGCAACGACAAATGTGTCTAACACCCTCCCTTCTGTGCAGAAATTCTATTTCTATCAGTATCAGCGTGAATAGGGTCGCCACATTCGTCTAAGCACGTGCGGAACCCAGCTGAGACTTGCTTTTCTGTTACGTTTCTTTTTAACAAACGATCAATGTAACGCAATAATCCTCATTGTTAAAATGTTAGAATACATATCCTGCCGAAAAGTTCAGACAACTTTATTTCAAGGCAACATTGCAAGGCGTTGAAATGATGTAAAAATGGCTACTTTTGCCATCTGCTCGTTAACCATGCCACTCTAAAATGTGATCTTTAAAGCAATTGCCTGTACTACAGGGTGGTCACTAGAAAAGCAGAAAATTTGAAGATCAAATTAAATGATGAATAAAATGTGTGCTCACTCATTTCTATTTTAACATGTTTTTATTTCTTTTAGGTTCTAGGTTCTTTTACGTTGTTTTTTTAAGCTTGGATTTCTAGGTTAAGACAATGCTCTGAAGTACAAGGACGACATTTTGAACATCTATAAGTGTAATATACCATATGCCTTCAAAAAACTTTGTAAAAGTTATTCTTTGAAAATAAATAACAGTTTGACAAATTTTCTGCTTTTCTAGCGACCACCCTGTATTACTGTTTCAGCTCCGTAGCCTATTTGTTCACATTAAACAAACAATTGTAACAATTCAAATTTAAAATATGTTTTTGCTGCATTATCTCTATTTTTGTCAAGAATTTTGCGGCGGTCATTTATGACCGACCAATGAGTCGGCTTCGGTAGTCATTCGAGGTCATTCCGGAGGTCATGACCGCCGGATATTTCGAGGCCTGGTCCTGGGCAAAGATTAAAACCTTAATCTTATTCCTAACTCTAACCCTTACCTTAAGCTTAACCCTTCCTAACTTTAATCCTAACTCTGGCAACACCTAATTGTAACCATTAAGTGTGGAAAAATAGCCACTTCCTAAAAACTATTTGTATTTTTAGGCGAAATTGCTTTATTTAAAGTGCTTTGAATATCTGGTGAAATTGTATGCAATCTGGTGAAAATTTAGTTACTTTTTGGTGCCAAGCACATTCCAGCATCTGGCAACACTGGGTCCAACAACCTTCAGCTACTGCCCAAGTCAGCAAGTGAGATTTTTATCTAGTATTGGACTTGCTTGGTCATGGCTTTGCCAAACTAACTTTGTCAACTTGTTACTTGCCAAGTATCGGCTTGGTCAGTATTTACTTACCTAGATTCATCATTTACCAATTTCAACTACTTGCTGAAATGTTTCTAGTTCAGTTATCTTTTTCTCAACTGTAATGTGCTAAGATTACAACTGCTGAGGTCTAGGAGACTTGTTTTGTCACCAGTTGTGGGTTGTGTGCTAGTTAATTTCGTTTGGTTTCGTTTCATTTCAATGCAAATTTCACAAAATGAATACCATTTCTTGCTAAAAACTTTGTTACTTTAGAAAGTGGCTACATTTACGGCGCCGTAAATACAGCCGTTCCATGCCTTTTTTTAATCTTTACGTCGCTTTTACTGCGCATGCGCGCTGGTGCGTATTTTTTCTTCTTTCTCGAAAGAACAAATGAAAAAAAGTGCATATATAACTTCTAAATTCAACCGCTTTTGCCAAGTGAATCTGTGGCGCGTGCGATCTTTGTCTGGCTCCTACTTCCAAGGATATGAGTTTGATACCACCAAGAGGTGTTTCTTTTTTTAAACTAAATTCGAACACAAAGTGACTCAATCGTTAGGCTCAGGGTTGTCGGTATTTTACCCGACCCAAAAAAAACCGGGTGGGTTTTTTAAAAAAAACCCACTTAAAAAAACCCAAAAAAACCCATAAAAAAACCCAGAGCATCATATTTGTCCAGTTTTTATTAGAAAATTAAAAAAATGAACAAAAACACTACAAGGCACTTAAAACAAACTTTAAATTAGGACTTAAGGATGTGATTGTGAAGTAAATTTCCAAGAATAAACTGAAAACGCAGTGGATATTGTACATACAGTACACAAAAATCAAGTAATGCCACTTTGTGTATACTACATTAAAACTCATTTATGCAAGAAGGCCTTATAGTTAAGCTGGTGAAAGTACTACTCTACTGTAGTCTGTATATATGATGTGAAATGCAATTTAGGAGGCTATTTACCAATTACAGATTCTGGATTCTAACGCATGGCTGTTTCAGAGCATTAGCTCTGGATTCTAACTCATGGCTGTTTCAGAGCAATCGCTCAATTGCTCATCCATTACTATATATAATATATATATAAATGATAAAAAATATTTAAACATGATGGCATAAATGCTCCTTGCCTTCAAATCTAAAGCAAATGATGCAATAATGTGATTTCTACCACGGTAGCATCAACTTGGTATAGAAATCAGTGGATTATGCAACATCCAACTTGATCTTGAAATTAATGGATGATGCAACACTCAAGCAACAACAGCCCTAGTGCATTATTTTATTGAGTTATGCAAGCATGTACTGTGAGTGAAAGGCACTTCATTCGTAAAAAGTAGTTTTGAGGTGAAATAAGCATGAATCTACCCTTTTTTTGCATCTAAAAAACCCGGGTTTTTCTCAACCCTGGTTAGGCTACGCATTTTTGTGGCCGTTTAGTTTGTTTTTAGTTCTGACCATCACAACGAAAAAACAGTATATGACAAACATAGCAGAGGTCTAGAAAAAGGTAGAAGCGACAAAACGCGAACGTTATAGCGTGCATGATAGCAAAGCTGGACAATCAGTTTAAAATATGGCACGGTCGTAACACCTAAAAATTTTATGAATTTTTTTTTACTCATATTAATTGTTAAAGAAAAAAACTTACTAGCCTTTTTTTTCTCTTTGTTCTCAATTTATAAAATTTTTATTAAAGGTGTTGCGACCGTGCCATATTTTGAACTGATTGTCCTGCTTTAGTATCATGCACGCTAGTCTATAACGTCCGCGTTTTGTCGCTTCTACCTTACTGCGTGATTTGTTCTTCGCTTCTTGCGCGCTACAAAGTGGTGATAGACACGCCTTTTATTTATTGCGGAAATCAGTGAAAAAAGAAAAATCGCCATTGCTCACAGAGTGCAAAATAAACCTAGCTTAATGCAGTGTGCAAAATATTATCTTGTGCGGTTTGCAGTATTTTTCTCGCAGAATTCAAGAAGGTGCCTGAAACAAGAAGATAAAAAGACTAGAGTGTAAAAGAAAATGAACGCAGCGGTATTAAATATACAAAAACCTTTAAAAAAGTAACACACCAGCCTTGCATTCAAAGTGCATCAATAGGCGAAAAAAGAAAAACATCTTGTGAAGAAATTAGTATTGTTTTCGAACGCAGAGTTGCAGCCAATCTTGTTGCTTAGCAAACACGTGAAGATTACCGGGTAGCTGGTTTGATTACGTTTGCGCAATCACACGATCGTTTGTTGAACGCATTAAGCGTAATAGGCCAATACTTGGAAGTTACTTCTCTCTGCTTAGTAAATTAACATTAAGCAACTTTCAGTGACTACGAATTTTACAACGATTAAACAATAATTACAAAGAACATTTCCGCTTTTTAATATTCAAAATTAAAGGCACGTAAATTAAAATGCAATATCATCAACTTTTCTCCAGTTGCTGGAGTAAGTCTGTTCCGTTGAGGCGTAAAAATATTGCCACCTGTGCTAAAAATTCGTTCGCTTTCGATCGACGATGGTGGTGACGAAAGCAATTTATTTGCAATTTTGCTCAGCTCAGGAAACATAGTATTATTTGCTTTCCACCAAATCATTTCTCTTCTTGCTGCGCTAAAAATGTCTGCATTAAGGTATATTCTACAGATCAAAGAAAACTCCCTAATTTTGCCGAATGCCGACTAGAGCTGGGACAGCATTTGGCTGTAACATAGTCCGTTTCATGGGTTGAACAAACAATCAAGTGATTATTGCGCAAACGAGGTAATCTTTTTTCACGTGTTTGCTAAGTGACAAGATTAATTCACTGCAATTCAGCGTCTGAAAAGATATAACTTGCAACTTCACACGTTGTTTTCCATTGACGCCCTTTGTTTTTTTTCTAAAAGCGTTTTGAATCTTTCAGACAGTTGTTCTCATTTTCTTTGCAGTTTATACCCCCTCGCTTTTTCTCTTAACTTGCTTTTAGCGCCTCGCATACTGCAAGCTAATAACTATTACGTAATAATCCATTTCTCCTTTAACTTCTAACCGTTGTGTAATCATTCAACTTTTATATTTTATCTGGTCTGACTTTCTCTTTGAACGTTTTTCGTCATTTCAAAGAAAGAAAGTATTTTAATCTCGTGCCTACTAAACAAGAGTTTACAAAATGGCGGACAATCGTCATAATTTAGAGTTTTAGACTACCGCTCTCTGAATGCTAGTTGACGCTGATGCGGTTGTTCAAAGAAGTCGTTCTTTGATCGGTATTTCCACGCGCTCGCGCTACTTTTGATTAGGAAACTTTGATAAAGAATCGGAAAGAATCGACAATTTTTTCTGATGCCGATTCTCCAAAAATTGCCGATACCTGCCGATTCCGATTAATCGGCACATCCTTAAATAATAGTATTACAGGCAATTGCTTTAAAGATCACATTAAAGTGGCCTGGTTAGCGAGCTGATGTCAAAAGTAGCCATTTTTACATCATTTCAATGCCTTGAAATAAAGTTGTCTGAACTTTTCGGCAGGATATATTGTATTATAATTTTAACAATGCGGATTATTGCGTTACATTGATCGTTTGTTAAAACGATACGTCACAGAGAAGCAAGTCTCAGCCGGGTTCCGCACGTGCTTAGGCGAATGTGGCGACCTTATTTACGCTGATTTCAATTGTGTTTATTGCGTCATTACACAACTTTCATTAATGCACTGATATATTTGCAAGCAAACTGCTCCAGTACACTTCAGGGTCGGTTAATTAAGCCATCAACCATTGCAGAGTTATTCTGTTGTAGAAAATCTTCTTCTACAAACACGACTACTGTGGTGTGATTTTGTGCAAAATCTACATTCAAAAAATATGTTCGGTTGAGATATTAAATGTCCGCAGAAAGGGCCAGTCTGGTAGGACATGCTTGACCGCCAGAAAAAAGTACAAATTTCGAGGCCTGTGATATATGCACTTTTTCATTTGTTCTTTCGAGAAAGAAAAAATGCACACCAGCGCGCATTAGGGTGTGGCTGGTGCCGTTATGTTATTCAAATTAGCTCTTCTTTTAGCGTACTCTGTGGATGGGTGATACAAACTCACCTGCAAAATTTCAGCTGATTTCGACAACATGTAGGTGTAGCACACGAGATTTAAAGATTGCGCAATCACGCGGCAACGAAAATAGTCAAAAACCACTTGTTTTTTTAAACATTTTTCAATATTACAAGCATATTTTCAACTATATAAAAAGTATTATTGGCCTATGTCAAATAGGGTGGTCCTTAGTTGTGTACACTAAAAAAAATTATTTTGGAAAATTGTTGGTATGACCCTCTCAAAACATTCCCGGTTAAAAAACACCATTTGTAAAATTTGATTGATATTCATTAATGTTTAGAGGTGGCTCAATGGATCCGAAATTCCACCCAGATGAGGTATAGAACACATAAGCACTTCCATAGTTGCTCTCTGCCCAACGCTTGCATGCCTGGGTCCCACCCATTTTATTGTGTTCCTTAACAGTGGATATTAGCTGCTCAATGCTGATCAGCAGGGGTGTCATGATGACAAATATCACTTGTTGTTGCCGAGTAAGGTCTGCTTCATGATGTTAGAGAACTTTTTACGGTGGTCAGCAACAACTCTCAATGCAAACTGCAGTTGCTCTTCGTCCTTTGTGAAAGAAAGGGTCAGAAAAACTTTAACTAAGGCAACGCCACGTTCAACGTGGTCATTGGTGACAGCCAATGTGCTGATGAAGCTTTTTGCAGCAATGAAGCTACAGGCGGATCCTTCCACTGAGCTGCCGGATATTCAAGGAAACCAACCAAAAGACCCAAGTTCTTAAAAAGAAGTGTTGAGTTCCTCATCGTAAAGTCAACCACAGCCTTCTCTTGAATGAGCCTTAAGTTTATAGTTGCACGCTTAAATGGCTCTTCTTCCGCATCTTTCTCTTTCTTAGCCACAACCATCTTGTCCAAGCCATTGTCCAACACGTCATCATACAACGCCAAGCCAACCAACTGCTCAGAAAGGAACCACAGTTGGGTTGCAATCTTTTTCACTGTAGCGTTGGATATGTCAGCATTAATCGTTTGATACTTCTGCAATTGCTTCAGCAGCTTTAGGTCATTTCTTGGGGCCTGCCCTTTACAACAATGCTCGTTGTTGCCCATGCTTCAACGTAGATATGGGAAAAGAATATGCAGAGTTCCTGCAATCCTCGATGCTGGCGTGCTGTCAATTTAAACTGTGAAAGAATAATCCAGAGTTTGAAAGCATAGGCGCCGACTTTTATTTTTGCACGGGGTGGCGGATAGCACAATATGGCAACCTAAAAACTTTCAAACTGCATGTTTTTGTTTGATTTTTACTAAACGTGTTTCGTAGATGTAATTGTCTTTTCACACCTGATTTGTAGCTCGATATTTTACAAAGCAACTTTAAAACAAAGCACAGAAAGTATGTCATGAATTTTATTGTTACGTTGCTGCTCTGGCACTTATTATTTGGAAAAAGTATTTTTGCGAACAGCAGCTCTGTCAATCCAACTGTTAATCAACTGGTCAAGTTGTAACCGTGAAGCTTCAGCTTCATAAACATTTAAATTAGGATGTGTGGTTCAATCGCTGTTGCGTCATGGTAGATCGCAAGTAAGTTTTTATGCGCATGAGTGCACTAAACGATTGCTCCGCCTCGCAGGTGGTGGAAGGCAACGATAAGTAAATTTTCACAATGTAGACCACGTTTGGAAGCATTAATGAAATTGTTTCATTGCTTGCAAATAGATCAAGCAGTTGCGACATAGCTGCAAATCGGACAGATGGCTCTTAGAGTTGTAAATGCAAAAAAAACGAACCGTTTTTTTTTTTAAAAAAACGTGTTTTTTTTCAAAAAAACTTGGGCCAAAAAAAACACGCGTTTTTTGGTTTTTTTTGTTTTTTTTCATATTTTTCTGGAAAAGTTGCAGATTTTTTACAATTTGCAGCTTAGTTTCATTATAGTGCTCTTGAAAAACATTAAACTAGTAAAATTGGTTTTATTGGTGTGCTGAAATTCCAAAGTGTGTGTGCTTGGCAGCAGCATATGTTTTTTGCATAGCCCTATAGCCTACGTTGTTTCACTTTCTTCTTCATTCTCAGGCATGTTTGTGGCAGTAGACCTGACAAACATTGAATTAATGCAATTTGATACATGACATAATGTAGATGAGTTAATTTATTTTTCCTTTTATGGAAGTGCCCTTTATGGAAGGTAGCCTACGATGTTAGTATACCGGTAGGCCTACTGCTTATTTTTGTACACACTCAATGGGTTGACGAAATTTTGGCAAAAACAAGATGGCAGTATTCAGAACACACATTACCTTGTTTGTGGTAATTTACTAATGCAAGCTATTGCCAATAGCTTGTTTAAACATGTTTTTTAACTGATAGCTTAACAACGATGTATATGCTTTATAAATGTTGAAACAGAAGTATTCTTTTCGTGTGTTGTAAGGTCTTAGACACTTTGTTATTGATGCTTCCTGCAGATCATTTGTGACATAATGCAAGAGATCTTATCACTGATATTTTTAGCTGTCAAAAGTAAGTGAATTTGTCAGAAAAGGTTTAGGTTAATGTTCCTTTCAAATGCCCACCACCCATGTTAACTATTGCTAGTAACTACCAACCATGCATGAAGAAAATTTCCCTTTAAAGTGAAGTTTTTCAGCACTGCTCAGTGTTCACATAGTGAATAAATGCTTCATAATACTTTTCCTGACAAGAATAAAGTTTTACCCATATTCCCGCAATGCAGGATAAAGATACAAAACAAACATCAAAGATGAAAACTTATTTTATTTGGGAACTACGCTGGAGTAAAAAGGAGAATTGACCTTTTGTCGTTACGCACCAATAAAACCATGATGCGTAACTTTAATTTTTTTTCTATTGGGCAGAGGAAAGATTGATAAAAAGTTTGGCAAAAACAGAAAAGTGATAAAGTCTCAAAGTCCTGAAAACTACAGTAGTTCAATTTGGATGGATAAGTGCAACCATACTTCTTTTAAAAATGTCTATGACAGCACAATGGTGTGATTAAGGGAAAACAAACATGACTATGACATCACAAAGGAGTATTGAACCTCTTCATGGAAAATAAAAAACATCAAAATGCTTCCATCTTTCACTACATTTAAATGTGATTTGGGCTAAAAGTTGGGGTTTTAGCACAACACTGCTTTTGCCAAACTTTTCATCAATCTTTCCTCTACCCGATTAAAAAAAAAAATGTTTTTTAAAGTTACGCATCATGGTTTTATTGGTGCGTAACGACAAGAGGTTAATTTCTTTTTATCTGAAAAAGTAGTCGCCAAAACTTGTTTTAATGTTCATAAACAGATAGCCCACCCCAGAAAACATGGGATAGAGGTAAAAATTATCCAAATATGTTGAGCGGTTCTTGAGATATTGCCATTTTTCTATTGCTCCTTATCTATGAAGCCACCTAGTGGCTAAGGTTACTTCACTTATAACTCGAGAACCACTTGTGTAATTTTCATCAAGTTTGCACCAAATGCACATCAATTGGAACAACCTCTTGGCGTTGTACTGGAAAAGGTGTGGAGTGCTGGTCAAAAGTGCCTTTGTTAAGTAGAAAAACAGGACACTGACCACCTAGTCTTAACATGCCCATTAACCAAAATCCCAGGTGGCTTCGAAACTGTACACGAGTGTGGTACTGCATTTAACAACTGGCTCGACCAAATTACAGACAATACTTGAGATGTGCCAACCATAGGACACTGTTACTACTATTTGAGACAGTGAGAAATCTTTATGGCTCGTGTGTTGAGACTTGGGATCTACAAAATTGCAATGAAAAAATAGGCCTATACCAGACATATAGTCTGATTTAAAGTAAGTTATACGAGTTATGAGACTGCTTCTTTGTTGAAAGAGACGCTATTGCAATGAGTTTACCCTAATTGCTGCATATTGTGACATTTAATGTCAAAATAGGTAAAAAAAACAAAAAAAACGAATAAAAAACAAAAAAAACAATAAAAAACAAAAAAAACGAGCTCGTTTTTTTTAAAAACAAAAAAAACCGTTTTTTTACATCTCTAATGGCTCTATCTTTGCATCTATCGTATTCTAGCCACGGGAATTCGCTCTCCCACGATTTTTGATAGCTTCTCCCTTCAACAGCGATTATCCAGCTCGTGCTAACGCCTTTTGGCAGTGGCACACTTTCGTTTCGTTCAGGCATTTGGTCACTTTCATGCTGGCTGAAATCCTGACTAGACACAACAAAAATGACTCAATGGAGGGCTGCAATTTCGAACGCTTTTTCGGTGGCATCTTTAAGCTGAATAAAACTGGAATGCCGGCGAAAACTTTTACTGGACGACTTTTCGTAATTTTTTCTATGATGTAACAAGCAACTCCTAAGTCAAACCAATAGATTCCCGCCTCACAGTTTGTCACGCAATATTACTCCATGAAGTAGATAACAAAGTATAAATTAAAGCATGAAGTAGATGACAGTACACTCCAATCGAAACCGGAAAATAATTCAAAATGCAAAACCTTGAGTAATTGAAAAAGGTTGCTTTTATTATTGGGAATTGGCAGGGGGTGTAGCTTTTCTCGAATAGAATCATGTAAACGTGTAAATTTGCAGAACGTTAAAACTGCTAGCTTACTTTACTAAGTGCACTTTTAAAATAAAACTCAAAAAGTTTCGAAAATTGCATTTTTTTAATGAAATTTGAAAATAGATATTCATTTAGGGGGTGGAGTTCTCAATCATCGAGGTAATTTTATTTCCAAGTATTTTATAGCTGGCATAATTTATAGCGATATTATGAGCAGTTAAAAAATTTTCAAAAAAGATTTTTGAGGGAGGCAATGGAAAGATCGTATTTTATTGATTAATAAATCCCATTGTAAACCTAACAAATGTAATCAATGACTTATGACAAGTAACAAATAAAACGATCGCAACAACAACAAGGAAAAAACTCGTAGCCACGTGTTCCGTAATCTTCACGTAGCTTGCTTGATGTTACGCGAGTATCATGCTTGTGACAAAAACAATCATTTTCTTCGCAATACTGTATTGGTTCACCTCTTGCTTTACGTTGACTTGAAGCGAAAACCAATGATCAAAAAAAAGATTTAAACGTCCGTTCAAATTACATTTATTTGCAGTAAGTAATGTAACCTAAACGGGGTGGCTGCCACCCCGCCACAGCGGTTATGGGGTGGCGTGGCCACCCCGTAAGTCGGCGCCAGTGTTTGAAAGTGTAGATCATTTTTGCCATCCATTGGTGCATGGCTCCGGGAGCTACAAAGTGGATGCCTTGAGAGTAGGGTGTACCAAAAAAAAATAAAGTTGTTTGGAATTTTTAGCCTATTTGCTAAAACTTGCATATGGGGTCACAATCAACTTTGCAACAAAATTTTTTTAATTTTAAAGACGTCTTACGCCGGTACTCTGCGTTTCCGTGACGACGCGGCCAAAAATTCATGTTTTGGTCATATATTCAGATCTGTAAGTGCTAGAGACTTCATTCTTGGTGCTATGAATGCAGAATGTCCACTTTCCTATCACCATTCAATACATTTATATAGCCTAAAGTCTTTACTTTTTGAGTTTTTTGCCAAAAACTGATTTTTGCCCTGTTGTCATAGGAATTTATCCAATATTAATCTTAAAAAACATGAAATTCAACAGATAATTCATGCTGAATGTGCATATTTATACTGGTACCAGTATGTATGATAGTTTAAATCCAGCTGCTTTACTAACTGTCATTTGTTTTTTGAGACAATGCAATTTAAGTGGTATAATTAGCACAGTACAAACCGCATAAGCCAGTTATATTACAAAGCAACATTATAAAGCAAGAAACACAAACTGTTAAAACAAGAATGTTTGTCTTGTTGCAGACAAATATCAAATTAGCCAATAGCAATAGGCCATGAACACAACTTGTATTTGCAATAGGTTCAGACTTCAACAATAAAGAACCAGAAAATCGTACATGTGGTACCAGTATATCTGTAATGACCACCAAAAAAACGTGGGATAAAGTTAGAACTGAAATGGGTAGTCAAATTACGAGAAACAGTGAAAAACTCTCAAAAATGCTCAACATTTGCGGTACAATCTACTGTACAATGGGATCGCCAACTTTTGCATCCTACACAGTACACTCAAAAACGCAACACATGGCTACACTTTTGTAATGCCTCATTGAAGATGAAGAGATCCTCTTGTCTCTAAGTGATGTTAAAAATAGTGACTCTGCAGGCCTCGAAATTCGTTTTTGTTGACGGCGGACAAACGTGTCCAGTAGGGTGGCTCTTAAAATTGAGTTTTTGAATTTTGCTTGGGACACCCTTTCAAGTGGTGAGGTTGTCAGAAAAAATAACTCTTGCAAATTTTTTTTAAATTTGAAGTTGATTTAGAGGTGGCCCTCCCCCCCTAAAGTTCTGTGCCCTCCCTCAAAATACCAAATCTGCATATCTCGAAAACCACTTCAGCTAGAGATACAGTTTTTGTGTTAAAAGATGCAGAAAACATGGTTTTCTATCTGCTTTCTGAACATTGAATGCATCTACCTTGAGTAGAAAAGCAGTTATTTAGAAAAAACGCATTTGACCAAATCTTGATTTTACAACCTTTTTTGTGACCACGAAACCGTCTACAAAATTTCGTTTTTTTGTCTTAATTTTTGCACCTTAGAGGGAACACTGGTAACAATATTCATTTCAAAATGTAATTCTGGTCAGTACTGGAAGAAGCGATATTATCGACAATATTTTACATATTGCCTTGCGTATCGTGACAGGATGTCTGCGACCTACACCATCGGACAATTTCCCTGTCCTTGCAGGCAACCAACCAACTGAGTTTCGTCGCGAAGAAGCCATCCTGTCTCTTTCTCGCCGCACTACGAACCCCAACCACACTCAAGTCTCTATGAGTCTATGAGCGAGCAATCGAGCATCCTCGGCAACTGAAATCGAGACAACCATTTGTATGTGATGCACAACTCCTGATGAAAACCGCTGAAGACCAATCCATCAGCGCGACTACCTGGGAGGACAACAAATGGAGCTCAGAGTGGAAGAAGAACTCCTCAAGACTCTAAAGTTGTATCTCCGACACCAGCCCCCATCCAACCGGAATGCATAATTTGCCAAGGAAGGCCTGGGTGCGGCTCAACCGCCTGCGTACTGGGCTAGCCTACAGGAGTCAGACTATTCCGCTCCAACATGCACAAATGGGGGATGGCTCCATCCGCAATCTGTGAGTGTGGCAAAGAGGAACAAACCACAGACCACACCATCTGTAACTGCGCCAAATGGTGTGCGTGGTCTGCTTGAACTGGATGACGAATCAATGGATAAATGGACGAATCAAAGGATTGCTGCTCGACACTTGCTCAAGCATCTAAACCGCATCGCCACTGCCCAAGAGTGGTAAAAGACAGAGCCCTTGACCCCTGGAGTAACAAAGAAGGTTTAAACGAAGAAGAATCGACAATATTGTTCTTGTTGGAATTTGGAAACAGTTTCCTGTGTTCAGTAACAACTTGCAAAAGAAACTGAAGTTGTGGCTTATCTTCAGTTAAGATTTTGTTAAAATCCTGGATTAGACTTAGAGCAACTCCTCTCTCTGCTCTGTCATTCACTACTGAAAGTCCCTTCGCCATGTGTAAAGCTTGAATAAATGCACCATCTTCAGTCCAATGAGCAAGATCCTTTGAAAGTATAATTATTGCTTCATCTTCACCCAACAGCTGAAGAAGCCATTTTGAATTAGAGGTGTAATTCTGTTCTAGACCCTTATTGCTAAGAAACGCATCTACTTTGATGCTTGGTCTCCTTGGTGGACGTTCTCCTGTTTCATCTAACATGGTTGCCACCATTAGCTTTTTACTTTCCACAGACAATCAAGAGTCAAACAAGGCTAGTCCAACCATTTCTTCGGACAGATACCATGAATGCAAATCAAGCTTTTTGCATAAATCGCCTTCGCCATCCAACAAGTGCGATGCATAGCACCTGAAGCTGGAAAGCAGATTCCACGCTCAGGAGTTTCTCCAAGGAATATGATAAAAAACGGTTATTTTAGCTATGCATGAATGCATAAAAGTTAAAGAATACTTATTTCGTTTATTGCTTTACCAGTTTTACAGGTTAGTTTATGAACTTTGTTAATTGAATAGGTTGGGCCACAATACTTGTTTAGCACTGTTTTGTGCTAGAATACCGAAAACAGGTTTTTTCTAAATAACTGCTTTTCTACTCAAGATAGACGCAATCACTGTTCAGAAAGCAGATAGGAAATCATGCTTTCTGCATCTTTTGACACAAAAACCGTATCTCTAGCTCAAGCAGTTTTTGAGATATGCAGGTTTTGTATTTTGGAGGAGGGCGCAAAACTTTAGGGGGGGAGGGCCACCTCTAAATCAATTTGAAATTCAAAAATTTTTTACAGGTGTTATTTTTTCTTACAACCTCACCTTTTAAAAGGGTGTCCCACACAAAATTCAATTTTTTTTCATTTTTTGCCAAATAAGAGCCACCCTAGTGTCCAGCCTGAGCAGCTATCTCGGCGGACAAATTAAGTTTCACGGCGGACACACCAGTTTTAACGTCGATCGTCATGCTTAATCACTTTATCTTGATATTTCTTTGCCATTTGAGAAGTATAGCTAATAGCTGTACGGTTTAGAAGGCTTTAGATTTCAGCGAAGTCACTCTAAAGGGCTTTCATCAGACCAACGGCATGCGCTTGAAGAGTCAAAGCGCCGTGTAGCTGCTTGATACACCGCATAACTGATTAACTTCCACCGAACGAGGTCGTGTGGCTTCTTGCGTACGAGTCGGAAAACTTCTACACTAACGCTACTATTTTCTGTTGTGCAAAGTAGCCTATCACTAGGCTTTTTTAGGTTTGTTTTTGCGTGCCATGTGGGCGAAAGTGAATTTTCCCTGGGCTTTTTCATACTGTAATACCACAACTTAACAAATTTTGCTGCATCTTGCCGTAATAGCCTACTCGCATTTCTAATTTTGTAACCAACCTTTCCTTATCAATATTACTCGGAGATGGAAGCCAAATATTGTGACATAAGACTTGAACTAAGTTACGCGTGATTAGTGTAGAAGTACCGGTACTCTACCGGTAATCCCATTGATTCTTAGCGAAGAATTCATCTTTGTTACGATGATTCAATGTCATCAATCGCTGAAGCAACGTAAAAATCAAAAGTTTTCCTGCTTGAATGGAAGCTAAGGGATACAGTATGGTAGCCTATTCACATTTTCTAGATGCGCGCTAGAATGCGCGGGAAATTGCATTCTCGCAACAATTGTTCGTGCTATGCGATGACGATTAGAATCGCCAGTTTCTGTGTTATTTCTCGGCAGACAAATATGACCGATCTAGAGGGCACTTCCCGCGGACATCACATGCTGTGACGGCGGACATGTCCACGGTGTCCGCCGTGAATTTCGAGGCCTGCTCTGAATCTGATGCGATAATTCAACAATTACAAAAATATTTGATATGGTTGGTTTAGTCATTTTAGTGTTTGATACCACTTCTGTGAACACTGGTTGTAAGAAAGGTATTGTGAAACGTCTTGAAGAATATTTTAAACAAAACCTCCTTCTATTTGCTTGCCTGCACCACATCTTTGAGTTAGCAAGCGGTGCTGCATGCAAAACTGTGTAAGTGTTTATGGACTGGAGAGACATCCTCTCCAGAAAACAGCACATTTAATGCTTTGAAGGAACTCTGGTCATCACTGAACCTTAATGATTACGATATTAGTGACAACAGTGCTTGGCCAGTAGGCCATGATGGACTAACACCAGATGTGCTGATGTTTTGTTACCTGGCTCTGAGTATTCAAACAAATTCTGTAAGGATTATAGAGAACTTCTTGTGCTTTCTGTTGTATTTCTCGGAGGAGCATTACCAAAAAAGGAGAACTTTGCATTTAAAGCTCCAGGTGCCACCAGTTATGCTAGATGGATGGCAAAGCTTCTTTACACTTTTAAAATTGCTTTATTTCGATTGCAGTTGAAAGCAAAAAGTGTTTTCAATGAAGAAGTTCTGAATAAGGTGTATTCTTTGGCAACTTTTCCTTCTCTATATTATGTAGAAAGCGGGTTAGAGTGCACTAGTGCATGCGATGCCTCACTGAATGACTTACTGCTGCACAAGCAGCTGAGTAAAGATATTCCATTAATGAAGAATGGTGCATCTTATCTCCCTGCTCAATTGAGGCACATTGCTGAGGAAAATTTGAAGAAGCTAGACTGCCATCTCTGGTATCTAACTGATATCTAACTGAACGCTTGGTGGTGATAAGCTTGTTTGGTGAAAAATTAACTGCAACGGAAAACTCTACTTTAAGAAAATCCTTTTTAAATGCAAAAAAAAACAACAACCACACGTCACCATAAACCAGATAACTGAACAGCAAATGCCCAAAAACATCAGCAAGGACACGCAGCTGCGAGATTTATTTGGCTCAGAATCATGGATTCTTCTGGACACAATGGGAATAGACTCTTCTTTTCTAAACAGCCATCCAAGGAAATGGGCAGAAGACAGCAATTTCTTGAAAGATGAAGAGATGGTTCACAACATTTGTGTTGTTAATGATTCATGTGAAAGAGCAGTAAGTTTGTTGACAAAATTCCACAGCAACCTCATCACCACAGGCAAGCAACAGAAACAGTTTTTATATAAAATAGTCCAACAGTTTTCGAAAGAATAAGCTATTACAGCAACATCATCCGAAAAATTCACCAAACGCAATATGATCAAATACTTTGCTTAGCTTCTCACACAAAGAGCCTTTTGAAGACTGCTATAATGCTATATACCGTAGTAGTTTTATAGACTGTGTTGTTGAGATTGGACTCCAGGGTTAAGTTGTAGATTATTCTGCATTGTTGCTGTTAGTTTTAACTATTTTAATTTTAGTTGGTATGTAAAACTAATGTCTCATGGTATTATCCTATACACTGAATAGTCCATATTTTGTGTACAGTATTGTGATGATGTTCTGCCACAAGCTTGAACTGCTAGCATGTAACTAGCTTACTGCAATATATCAGTGCTTAAACAACATAATTATACATCACATGCTAGAGTAATGAGTATGAAATAATGTAGTTTGGTATATATATATATGCGACATTGATTCGTAAATGTAATGGTAGGCTACATTCACTTACTCAGTAAATAACTGATTGGGTGATGTATGTTCATTGGCCAATTCTTTTCTTTGATTTATAGTAATCACTGTCTGTCAGCTGAATACCAGAAACAGACTGTGTAAAATTACATATCAGCATTAAATATTCATATTTCCATGAATTTTTTGTTGAATTTCATGTTTTTTAAGATTTTTAATGGATTAATTCCTATGACAACAGGGCAAAAATTAGTTTTTAGCAAAAATCTCAAAAAGTAAAGGCTTCAGGCTATATAAATGTATTGAATGGTGATAGGAAAGTGGACATTCTGCATCCCTAGCACCAAGAATGAAGTCTCTAGCACTTACGGATCTAAGTATATGACCAAAATATGAATTTTTGGCCGCGTTGTCACGGAAACGCAGAGTACCGGCGTCAGACATCTTTGAAACTGAAAAATTTTTGTTGTAAAGTTAATTGTGACTCTAAATGCAAGTTTTAGCAAATAGGCTAAAAAATCCAAAGAACTTTATTTTTTTTGGTACACCCTACTTGAGAGACAGCTCAAAGAAAAATAATGACCGCAGCTCCAGTAGTTCTATGTAGCCATCTCTTGGCTGAGTGACTTTCACAGTCGTCTCCAAGACTTCACCATCTCAACCACAGCATTGGCTGTATAATCATCAGTTGACGAGTCTTCAAATGCAGTCTGGTCAATAAACTGCCATCTTGTTTTGAAGCGCTTGAACAAAAGAACATCAGGAGCTGATGAAGTCCCCATGGCTTCAGAAAAGGCTAAAGCAGCAATCAGAAGCATCCAGAGGACCAAATTACACTTTATTTAATCGCTTTAGAACAAACTGGGACAGGATTACAAATCAGGATTTTGCGAAATTGAATGTTTTCAGTTGGAAAGATGTTAATAATGCAGAGTTTTCATACGACTGTAAAGCACAACCAATTGCAACAGCTACCTCTATGATGGCTGCGAATACGAGATTTCGGTGCAGGGATGACTACAGAGAGATGTTGCATCTTTCATTGATATACGCTGGCTCAAACTTAGTGAAACTTGATAATTACACGATGCTAAAGCCTGGTGCACTCTATCAGGCACGGTGGATGGGGCACGAGTTTTGTAAGCAATTAAAATTGTTCTTTTTGAGAACAAAATTAGAACTGAATTGAAAAAAAATGTAACTTTGTCATCATTACAATTTTTAAAGTTGAAACGATTTGTAAATTTCATAGTGTTTGTGTATGTGCCATGGTGGTTTACATGTCATCATTTGCAAAGCATCACTGGTACCTTACAGAAGATTTGATACAATTTTCCCTGTTTAGTTCAAAGGTTAACTTGTCCTCAAAGGAAAAAATTGCAACAAAACTTTAAGAGCTTTAATAAAGGTACAAAATTCATCAATCGAATTGGTTTCTCTGCTGAAAAAAGTTATGAAAAACTCCAGTTTCTCAAGGAGGTATCATCGTCATCTTCTTTAGATCAATTTGTCGGCGCTGCTTTATGGATGTTTTTTGATTTGTTTAAAATTGATACAGCATTCCTTGAACTACCTGTTGAAAGTCTGATGCTTTTTAACAACAAAGCGGCTGCATAGCCGAGTGGTGAGAGCCCTTGAACGGCAATTAAATGGGCGCCGGTTCGACACCACTCAAGAGCATGCAGCTGTGTCTTTGGCAGGACACTTAAAGGCATGCCTGAAGGTGGACATAAAGATTTGCTTCCTTGCCTTCCCGTCCACTTAATCTAAATCTTCAACCACCAGGTGTAGGCCTGGATACGACAAACAAAGTATAAAAAGCTATTATCAACAGTGAATGTTTCAAATGATACTGCTGAAAGAGGAGTGAAGCTTGCTTCTGATTTCTTACATCACTCCAAAACTGAAGAAAAGTATCAAAACATTCTCCAAGTTGTTGAAAACGATCGAAAGGTTCTTCCTAACCAGCGTGAACGTTCCTCTGGGGATAGTTTAAAAACCTGGTTTCTGTATACATCATAAACATTGTTGCTATGCTAATGTGTATTATATTTAATATTGGTTTTAACTGTGTTTGTGTAGTAGCCTAGTGTGTCTGTATGCACTGGCGCCGACTTACGGGGTTACGGGGTGGCCACGCCACCCCGTAACCGCTGTGACGGGGTGGCAGCCACCCCGTTTAGGTTACATTACTTGCTGCAAATAAATGTAATTTGAACGGACGTTTAAATCTTTTTTTGATCATTGGTTTTCGCTTCAAGTCAACGTAAAGCAAGAGGTGAACCAATACAGTATTGCGAAGAAAATGATAGTTTTTGTCACAAGCATGATACTCGCGTAACATCAAGCAAGCTACGTGAAGATTACACAGCACGTGTGGCTACGAGTTTTTTCCTTGTTGTTGTTGCGATCGTTTTATTTGTTACTTGTCATAAGTCATTGTTACATTTGTTAGGTTTACAATGGGATTTATTAATCAATAAAATACGATCTTTCCATTGCCTCCCTCAAAAATCTTTTTTGAAATTTTTTAAACTGCTCATGATATGGCTATAAATTATGCCAGCTATAAAATACTTGGAAATAAAATTAGCTCGATGATTGATAGCTCCACCCCCTAAATAAATAAATGAATATCTATTTTCAAGTTTCATTAAAAAAATGCAATTTTCGAAACTTTTTGAGTTTTATTTAAAAAGTGCACTTAGTAAAGTAGCAGTTTTAACGTTCTGCAAATGTACACGTTTACATGATTCTATTCGAGGAAAGCTACACCCCAATTCCCAATAATAAAAGCAACCTTTTTCAATTACTCAAGATTTTGTATTTTGAATTATTTTCCGATTTTAATTGGAGTGTACTGTTATCTACTTCTACTTCATGCTTTAATTTCTACTTTGTTATCTACTTCATGCAGTAATATTGCGTGTCAATGCATGACAAACTGTGAGGCGGGAATTTATTGGTCTCACATAGGAGTTGCTTGTTACATCGTAGAAAAAATCACGAAAAGTCGTCCTGTAAAAGTCTGAGGCGGGAATTTATTGGTCTGACATAGGAGTTGCTTGTTACATCATAGAAAAAATTACGAAAAGTTGTCCAGTAAAAGTTTTCGCCGATATTCCAGTTTTATTCAGCTTAAAGATGCCACCGAAAAAGCGTTCAAAATTGCAGGTCATTTTTGTTGCGTCTAGTCAGGATTTCAGCCAGCATGAAAGTGACCAAACGCCTGAACGAAAGTGTGCCACTGCCAAAAGGCGTTAGCACGATCAGGGAGGTGGAAGAACCGAGCACGAGCAGGATAATCGCTGTTGAAGGGAGAAGCTTTCAAAAATTGTGGGAGAGCGAATTCCCGTGGCTAGAATACGATAGATGCAAAGATAGAGCATTCTGTCCGATTTGCAACTATGTCGCAACTGCTTGATTTATTTGCAAGCAATGAAACAATTTCATTAATGCTTCCAACGTGGTCTGCAGTGTGAAAATATACTTATCGTTGCCTTCCACCACCTGCGAGGCGGAGCGATCGTTTAGTGCACTCATGCGCATAAAAACCTACTTGCGATCTACCATGACGCAACAGCGATTGAACCACGTCCTAATTTTAAATGTTTATCAAGCAGAAACTGCAAGGTTACAACTTGACCAGTTGATTAACAGTTGGATTGACAGAGCTGCTGTTCGCAAAAATACTTTTGCCAAATGTTAAGTGTCAGAGCAGCAACGTAACAATAAAATTCACGACATACTTCCTGTGCTTTGTTTTAAAGTTGCTTTGTAAATTATCGAGCTACAAATCAGGTGTGAAAAGACAATTGCCATCTACGAAACACGCTTAGTAAAAATCAAACAAAAACATGCAGTTTGAAAGTTTTTAGGTTGCTATATTGTGCTATCCGCCACCCCGTGCAAAAATAAAAGTCGGCGCCTATGTTAGTTTATGGTTTAAAAGAGTTACCTCTCTACCCAAATTGTATTATGTCTGTATGAAATGATAAATTTTCAAAAATCAAAGTTTTTTGTTGCTTCAATGAAAAAAAATACCAAAAATTTATGGAAATTAGGAGAAAAAGCAAATAAATTATCACAATAATACCCAAATATTATAATGCAAACAATAACGAGTGGAGCAGAAGGAACAGTTTTTGAGAGCAAAGTAGATCCCTGTGGAATATGTGGCAAGAGAGTGATGAGAAATTCAATGCAATGCAAGGAATGTGGAAAGTGGGTACATGCAAGATGTGCTAATGTCAAGAGAGCCGCAACAAGATTGGCGAAGTGTTTTGTTTGTGGGAAATGCAGTAAAGGAAGGAATGAAGTGGAAGGCCATGATGATGAGTTCTGCCATGGCATCGAAACAGTGACAGACTTCTGTTATCTGGGTGATCGGATAAATGGAAGTGGTGGATGTGAAGCAGCGGTGACAACAAGGGCAAGATTGGGCTGGGCAAAGTTCAGGGAATGTGGGGAAATGTTGCATGGCAGAAAATTTTCACTAAGGATGAAAGGAAAAGTATATCGGAGCTGTGTGCGGCCTGCAATGCTATATGGTAGCGAGACATGGGTATTGAGAGAGAGTGAACTGGCAATCCTGAGAAGAACGGAAAGGTCAATGGTGAGAGCAATGTGTGGGGTGAAAACGAGAAGGGAAAAAAGGACTGAAGAATTGTTGGATATGCTAGAGATGAGAGAGACCATAGACCAACTGGCAAGGGCAAATGGAGTAAGATGGTATGGACATGTGATAAGGAGGGAGGAAGGAAGTTTTCTTAGAAAGGCACTAGATCTAAAGGTGGATGGGAAGAGGAAACGCGGTCGTTAGGGTGGCTCTTATTTGGCAAAAAATGAAAAAAATTTGAATTTTGTGTGGGACACCCTTTGAAAAGGTGAGGTTGTCAGAAAAAATAACTCCTGCAAAAAAATTTTTGACTTTGAAATTGATTTAGAGGTGGCCCTCCCCCCCTAAAGTTTTGCGCCCTCCTCCCAAATACCAAATCTGCATATCTCAAAAACTGTTTGAGCTAAAGATACGGTTTTTGTGTCAAAAGATGCAGAAAGCATGATTTCCTATCTGCTTTCTGAACAGTGATTGCGTCTATCTTGATTAGAAAAGCAGTTATTTAGAAAAAACCTGTTTTCGGTATTCTAGCACAAAACAGTGCTAAACAAGTATTGTGGCCCAAGCTATTCAATAAACAAAGTTCATAAACTAACCTGTAAAACTGGTAAAGTAATAAACGAAATAAGTATTCCTAAACTTTTATGCATTCATGAATAGCTAAAATGCCCGTTTTTTGTCATATTCCTTGAAGAAACTCCTGAGTGTGGAATCTGCTTTCAAGCTTCAGGTGCTATGCATTGCACTTGTTGGAAGGCGAAGGCGATTTATGCAAAAGCTTGGTCTGCATTTATGGTATCTGTCTGAAGAAATGGTTGAACTAGCCTTGTTTGACTCTCGATTGTCTGTGGAAAGTAACAAGGTAATGGTGGCAACCATGTTAAATGAAACAGCAGAACGTCCACCAAGGAGACGAAGCATCAAAGTAGATGCGTTTCTTAGCAATAAGGGTCTAGAACAGTATTGCACCTCTAATTCAAAATGGCTTCTGCTGTTGGGTGAAGATGAAGCAATAATTAGACTTTCAAAGGATCCTGCTCATTGGACTGAAGATGGTGCATTTATTCAAGCTTTACACATGGCGAAGGGACTTTCAGTAGTCAATGACAGAGCAGAGAGAGGAGTTGCTCTCAGTCTAATCCCGGATTTTAACAAACTCTCAACTGAAGATGAGTACCAACTTCAGTTTCTTTTGCAAGTTGTTACTGAACACAGGAAACTGTTGAATCCAAATTCCAACAAGAACAATATTGTCGATTCTTCTTTGTTTAAACCTTCTTTGTTACTCCAGGGGTCAAGGGGCTCTATCTTTTACCACCCTTGGGCAGTGCCGATGTGGTTTAGATGCTTGAGCAGGTGTCGAGTAGCAATTGCATTGATTCGTCATCCAGTTCAAGCAGACCACGCACACCATTTGGCGCAGTTACAGATGGTGTGGTCTGTGGTTTGTTCCTCTATGCCACACTCACAGATTGCGGATGGAGCCATCCCCAATTTGTGCATGTTTGAGCGGAATAGTCTGACTCCAGTAGCCCAGCACGCAGGCGGTTGTGCCACACCCAGGCCTTCCTTGGCAAATTATGCATTCTGGTTGGATGGGGGCTGGTGTCGGAGATAAAACTTTAGAGCCTTGAGGAGTTCTTCTTCCTCTCTGAGCTCTATTTGTTGTCCTCCCAGGTAGCCGCGCTGATGGATTGGTTTTCAGCGGTTTTCATCAGGAGTTGTGCGTCACATACAAATGGGTGTCTCGATTTCAGTTGGCGAGGATGCTCGATTGCTCGCTCACAGACTTGCAGAGACTTGAGTGGAGCAAGTGGTTGGGGTTCGTAATGCCGAGAAAGAGACAGGATGGCTTCTTCGCGACAAAACTCAGCTGGTTGGTTGCCTGCAAGGACAGGGAAATTGTCCGATTGTGTACAATGTGTAGGTCGCAGACATCCTGTCACGATACGCAAGGCAATATGTAAAATATTGTCGATAATATCGCTTCTTGCAGTACTGACCAGAATTACATTTTGAAATGAATATCGTTACCAGTGTTCCCTCTAAGGTGCAAAAATTAAGAAAAAAAAACGAAATTTTGTAGACGGTTTCGTGGTCACAAAAAAGGTTGTAAAATCAAGATTTGGTCAAATGCGTTTTTTCTAAATAACTGCTTTTCTACTCAAGATAGATGCATTCAATGTTCAGAAAGCAGATAGAAAACCATGTTTTCTGCATCTTTTAACACAAAAACCGTATCTCTAGCTCAAGTGGTTTTCGAGATACGCAGGTTTGGTATTTCGAGAGAGGGCACAGAACTTTAGGGGGGGAGGGCCACCTCTAAATCAACTTCAAATTTAAAAAAAATTTGCAAGAGTTATTTTTTCTGACAACCTCACCATTTGAAAGGGTGTCCCATGCAAAATTCAAAAACTCAATTTTAAGAGCCACCCTAGCGGTCGTCCAAGAAGAACGTGGAAACAACAAGTGAAGGATGAGTTTAAAAAAGTCGGACTGAAGGAGGAAGATGCAAGGGACAGGGTGAAATGGAGAAAAGGGATTAAGACAATTGCTGCGCGGAAACAATCAGCCACCCCCACTAGTGGGGAACAAACCGACGATGGATTATGATGAATACTTACTTTGACATAGGCCAATAACAGTGTTGTACGTTGACGGCGTCAACTTTTTGTTGACGCTGAGGCTAGCGCCGTCAATTTATTTTTCAGTTGACGGAAGTGATAGCGCCGTCAACTATTTTGCCGATTTTAAGCGCTAAGCGTCATTTTTTGTTTTCATGGAAAATCTCGTTTCACAATAAGAGTTTCACAATGTATTCTGGCCAGCACGACTCATCCGAATTACCGTACCAGTTTTTGCGTTGGTTGGAATGGCTCCCTGGAATACATGCGGAAGAAGTTCGCCAAATGGTGATCACCCATGTATTGAGAATGAGGGATCAGAGGCAGAAAGCGAAAAATCCATGAATGGCATCGCGGACGTTGAAGATACTTTCTTTCAAGAGCTCTATGCCCCTGAAAAGAGCGATGTTGGTGCTGTGGACCTCGTTAAAAGATTTATACATGCTAAACTATCACAGCACGTTTGGAACAGTGATACCTTTCCGACTAAACGTTTTCAACTTGTTTTTGAAATACAACACACCAATACCAACCAGCGCTGGTGTGGAACGCATGTTTTCACTTGGAAAGGACAATATGCGCAGGGGCGCCGGAACCGGGGGGGGGAGCGGATGCCTCCCTTCCTCAAATTTCTGTGTATGGGGAGGGAAGAGGGGGCAATGGTGCCCTTTTAAGGTCATGTAAGCTACTGCACACTTTGCAATTTAACAATTTATGCTATTCGCTTTTAGCCTAATTATAATATTCTATTTTTGCCTCAAAATAATATTCACGACACAAAATTCTCCATCACAGTAAGTTATATTATATGATTATAAAATAGCATGATGCCTTTCCGTGCCATTGTTCTTTGTATAGTGGATACTTGTATCATTACTCGATAATGAGCTGATAGATGAGCATTATCGCTATATCTTATCTTAAAACTTAAAAAAAAAATTGGCCTTTCAGCAACAAAAGTGCCCTTATTTCATACTCCTGCCCCTCCAGTCAAAAATCGCTTCGGCGCCCCTGAATATGCGTCCCAAACGCAGCAGATTGTCAGACAAACGTTTTGAAATGCTTGTTTTTCTGCAAGGAAATAACTAATAGGCTGAGCAGCTAATTACAATACAGTCTCAAAACATAATACCTGCTCTTTATTTATAGCTATTGTTAGCCTGAACTTGGTTGAAATATGTGCGTTTTATGAGACGCTGGCAAAAAATAGCGCTAGAA
The DNA here is from genome assembly GCF_918807975.1 of Aplidium turbinatum. Taxonomy (NCBI): domain Eukaryota; kingdom Metazoa; phylum Chordata; class Ascidiacea; order Aplousobranchia; family Polyclinidae; genus Aplidium; species Aplidium turbinatum. The sequence continues at coordinate 16,996,044 of NC_137484.1, read as the reverse complement.
ATTAGCGCTGACGCCGCCAATTTCTTTAAGAGCTTACGCAGTCCTTTACGCCGTTAAGGTTTTAGGCAATTCGCGCTGACGCCGTCAAATTATTTCAATGACGCGTACAACACTGGCCAATAATACATTTTATAGTTGAAAATATGCTTGTATTATTGAAAAATGCTAAAAAAACAAGCGATTTTTGACTACTTTTGGTGCCGTGTGATTGCGCAATGTTTAAATCCCGTGTGCTACACCTGAATGTTGTCGAAATCAGCTGAAATTTTGCAGGTGAGTTTGTATCACCCATCTACAGAGTATACCAAAAGAAGAGCTTATTTAGTAAAGTATTTAATTTTTGGTAGGCACCAGCCACACCCTAGCGCGCATGCGCAGTAAAAGCGACGTAAAGATTAAAAAAAGGCATGGAACGGCTGTGTTTACGGCGCCGTAAATGTAGCCACTTCCGTTACTTTATCTTTAGTTTGTGCAAACTTCTTTAATTTTAAGCTCCTTTTGGCATTGTTTCAGTTTGTCAATTATTGGTCTATTTTTGGCAGGGTTGTTAGTATTTTACCCAACCCAAAAAAACTCAGGTGTTTTTTTTTAAAAAAAACTTGGGTGTTTTTTTTTTAAAAACCCATAAAAACCTCAGAGCATCATATTTGTCCAGTTTTTATTAGAAAATTGAAAAAATGAACAAAAAACTACAAGGCACTTAAAAGCAAAGGTTGTGAATACTGAATAGTGTTGCCTGATAAGGAATTTTTCCCTAATTTGAGAAAAGTTGAAAGCTGTTGGAAACAAAAAACTTGTATTTTGGAAATTTTTGTTAGTCCTGGGCAAAGATAAAACCCTAACCTTATTCCTAACTTTAATCCTAACTCTGGCAACACTTGATTTAACCATGGCAACAAGTATGTAAAAATAGCCACTTCCTAAAACAAACTTCAAATTATATTGGACTTAAAGATGTGATTGTGAAGTAAATTTCAAAGGATAAATTGAAAACACAGTGGATATTTCTGTACAGTACACAAAAATCAAGTAATACCTTGGTTCACTTGTTGCACTACAGTCAAACTTCGATACTATGCCACCCTTTGGAACCGGGAAAAAGTGACATTGTAGCGAGAGTGGCATAGTAGCAAGAGTTTGTAAAACAGCCTTGTGACGTGACAATGTAATGCCAAGGAGCCGATTGAAAGCGAAGATAATGAGATAACTGTTGAGGAAGAAATTGTTTTGTTCGAGGAAGCCCAGCGGCCATGGAGCACTGTTCGGGAAGCAGGAAGCCCGGTGTGATGCTGGTTTTTTTTTCCGGTCATTTATCGGTCATTGACCGATTTTTTTAGCAAAATGTCCGAAAAAAATATAGTCAATTCGGTCAAAATGTCCGAAAAAAAATATATATAGTCAATTTGATTATATATTTTTTTGGACATTTTGACCAATGACTATATATGACCAAAAATGACTAAACATGACCGAAATAAATAAAAAATGACCGAATTTTTCAAGTCATTTCGAACAAATGACCAAAAAGTCTCAGCGAAAAAAAAACAGGTGTGATGCAAGCATGCGATCGGCTAGACGACGAGGTGCATGAAATCCGCCAAAAGCACATGCACCAGCTGACGATTCCGTAGAGTTTTGGGCTGAGCTACAGTAGATAACTTGAGAGAACACATTACATGCACACATAGGCGCCGGGTTTTGAAAATATCGGGAGCGCAAACTTTCTAGCCGACTGATTGCTTACATTCAAAATGCTGGTGTTTGTTTGTCAGCATTGATGTTTGTTTGCGTCTATCGGCCATTGTATATCGCCAAGCTTTATAATGTAGGCTCAGGCCTCAAAATTCACGGCGGACATGTCCGCCGTCACAGCATGTGATGTCCGCGGGAAGTACCATCTAGATCGGTCATATTTGTCCGCCGAGAAATAACACAGGAACTAGCGATACAAATCGTCATTGCATAGCACGAACAATTGTTGCAATATTATATTTTCCAGTGCATTCTAGCGCGCATCTAGAAAATGTGAATACTGTATCCCTTAGCTTCCATTCAAGGAGGAAAACTTTCGATTTTTACGTTGCTTCAACGATTGATGACATTGAATCAGCGTGACAAAGGTGAATTCTTCGCTAAGAATCAATAGGAGTACCGGTACCTCTAACTCTAACACTGATCACGCGGAATTTAGTTCAAGTTTTACGTTACAATGTCTGGCTTTGATCTCCGAGTAATAATGATACGGCAAGGTTGGTTACTAAATTAGATTATACGAGTAGGCTATTACAGCAAGATGCAACAAAATTTGTTAAGTTTTGGTATTACAGTAAGAAAAAAAAGACCCAAGAAAAATTCACTTTTGCTCATATGACACGCAAAAATAAACTTAAAGAAAAAAGCCTGTGAAACTTTGCACAACAGAAAATAGTAGCGTTGGTGTAGAAATTTTCCGACTCCTGCCCAGAGCATTGAGACGCAATAAGCCACACGACCTTGTTCGGGGGAAGTTAATCGGTTATATGACGTATTGACCAGCTACACGGCGCTTTGACTCTTCAAGTGCAAGTCGTTGGTCTGATGAAAGCCTTTCAGAGTGACTTTACTGATTTTTTAAAAAGCCTTCTAAAACCGTAGTTATAGTTCTGAAATGGCGAAGAATTATTATCAAGATAAAGTGATTAAGCATGACAATCGACGACTAAAACTGGTGTGTCCGCGCTGAGACTTGATTTGTCCGCCGAGATAGCTGCTCAGACCGGACACGTTTGTCCGCCGTCAACAAAAACGAATTTCGAGGCCTGTAGGCTACTTCGAATTATATGCTAGTCACTTTGAACATTGTGAAGAAAGGGGCGTTTTTCCCGGCTATCAGCACAAGGCTGAGCACTCACTAGTACAGCGAGCGAGTACTAGTGAGTGCTCAGCCTTGTGCTGATAGCCGGGAAGAACACCCCTTTCTTCACAATGTCCTCTGCCCTGGCGCCTGCTGGTTTTGTTGGCTCTTTTCTTTCCACAAAGATAAGAGTTAAACTGACTGGTAAAGCGGTGGTCGAATACCTTTATGTATTACAATCCCACCTATATTTTTTGTTTCTATTGATTAATCGAGCCTCTGCTCCACATTTTTATTTGAATTTTGTTTGCCACGAGAACCAAATTATCCTTAAATAGTGGACTCTCTTCCTCGTGGTAGACCCCAATTTTATCCGCTCTGCCTACTGGCAGACCGGGTATAAGAGTCAAGTACCTGCGCCGAGGTCGCGTGAAGGAGACGTGGGCGCCGCCCGGCGGTCAATTACTGCCGGTTCCAGCGTCCACACGCGACGGGTCGCCCGGCCCGTCGCAGGCCATCTTTCTGGGCAATGTAGAAAGAGCCTCTCTCCCTGGCCCGCTCCGCCATTCTAAATTTGCGGACGGGTCATGTAACGTTTTTGATCCACACTCTCCCTCCACAGGTGCCTCGACTCCCCAGCCTGGCCCCCGCGACCTAAGCTGGTGGACTTACCCCTCCGGGTGCATCGTCACCCCTAAATCACGCCGCTCCCCGCCGCCGCGGGGTGTGGCAGGCCGGTTTTCTAAAGTCTTCGACCTGGCTATGTTTGTTTGTGCTCTCTCGCCGTGTCAATTATTTGTACCCGTGCGCTGTTGATGCAAATAAAACAGTTTAACACTAGTGGTGCGATACTGACGAGCCCAGCCTCATGGGCGAAACATGTGTCTATCGCTGTCAATTCTTGCTACACAACACATCGGCTGCCGAGAAACATGTTGTTGATTGGATGATCTGAATGGCTAGCGTGGAAGCTACACCGTTATGGTTAGCGAATCGCAACTGCTCGCTGTACTAGTGAGTGCTCAGCCTTGTGCTGATAGCCAGGAAGAACGCCCCTTTCTTCACAATTTATTTACTTTTAGTTTTTGTGCGATATCTGGGCCTGTTTGGATGATCACAAAGGTGATATTCGGGCATAAATTGCAGAAGACAAACGCGAAGCTGTTGTGATTTTGATTTTTGACCAGTGTTAAATTTGGGAAAGATTTCACTTTTGTACACTGAGAAATATGAAGAGTTACATGTACAAAATGTCAATCTCAGTGTATTTTACTCACTCAGTGTGAAACTTGTGCCTGTTTGGATAAACAAAGAGCTGATATCCTGGCAGGAATTGAAAAAAGACACACACGAAGCTCTTCCTCAACAGCTTTCGGTCGCTCTCTGTTTTTAGTTTTGATGGCAGTCAGGCTCGAGAAGCTCAGCTCACACAGATATGTCGTGGAAAATGGGAGCAATGTCACAATAGCTTTGTTTGCCAGAATGGGGAAGTCCTTGGCAGCAGTCAACCAAAAACTGTCCAAAGGTAGATCAGCAAAGCTTAGCTTCAGACCACGATTTTGTCTCAGTTCAATTATTTTCTCCTGCTCCTGCAAAGTCATGTTCTTTCCAAAAACTGCTGAGCTGTATGGGTCCCTAACCCAGTACAGTTCAGTTTATTTTTGTTTTGTTGGCAAAAAACAAAAATATACAAAAACACAATAAACACAAATAATTCGCACAACAAGGATGGCAGCGAAAGACCAAAAGGTCATCAAAGTCAGCTGCCACCCAAACATTTAAACAAAAGACCCAAAATTAAGAACATTAACACATACCGTATAGCACAATACCAGCACTTTACATAATACAATAACAGTGGAGTAACACAGGGCAACGTAAAAAAAAACTGTGCCGAGAAATAAGCAGATGATATGTTTCAGGAGTGATCATAGTACCCTGCAAATTTTTTAATAAATATTTAAATTTAAAAGCATTGTAAGACTTTTTTTGTATTTCTTTTGGTATTTGATTCCATAGTTTCACTCCATTAAAACATAGCATCTTCTTACCAGAGTTTGACGTTGCAGAAGGCAAATATAAATCATTCTTTTGGTTCTGATGGGTTTTATGATGGTGAATTTCGTTTACAAAAATAAAGCAGCCAGCAAAGGTCCGGGGCAGCATTTTGTGCACATATTTGTACATAAATTTTGCAGTCTCTAATTTAATAATATCATCAATTCTGAGCACATTGAATTGGTGATAAAGAACAGTTGTATTTGTTGACCTCGGCAAAAATAAGCAGGATTGGATGAACTTGTTTTGTAACACTTGAAGTGAAGTAAGCAATGTAGAGTTTGCTCTTCCCCAATTTATAATCGAGTACTGGATCTTTGATTGAAACAAAGCATAATATAAAGTTTGTAATATTGTTAATGGGGCGATGTATCTCAGCTTAAATGCTATGCTGCAGACCTTTGCAAGCTGCTTTCTAAGATTAATTATATGACTATCCCATGTCTATCGCTCATCTAAAGTTACACCTAGATAGTTTATACTTTTCTTCCTTTTGATGGATCGGCCACTGATGGACAGACTAAAATTTTCTGCTGCACTTTTTTTGTTGCAGAGGATCATATAAGTAGTTTTACTATAATTTAATGAAAGTTTATTCAAGGCTATCAGTAGAGGCTGAAGAGAAATAAAATGACATCTTCTTGAGAGTTTTCAGATGTTTACTAATGATCTCACATAGTGCAGCGGTGTGAACATCTTGCCATTTCTTGGTGAGTTTCATAAGGCACACCTGACGATCTCACACGGCACACTAGTGTGCCGCGGCACAGTGGTTGAAAAACACTGTTCTAGGCTAACTATTGCAGCAAAACCTTTTTTTTAATAATAGTGATAGTGTTGCAAGCACAGTAGTGCCTTTTCACCTTACATGATAAATTACATAGTAATTTGCAGATTTTGGGAATTTTGATGCAATTTAAAGAATTTTTAGCTTTGCTTTAGAGAATTTTAGGTTCGTTATTGTGAGAACACTGATGAACAGTGGCTTGATGTTAGTGGTTGCCACTAATTACTTTGTAAAGTTAGAGTTCTAAAAAGTGCCTCTTCAATAGGCTATTAAAATGCAAAAAAGGGATCTTAGATCAAGACCACCACAATAAAAGAGATCTTCAAGATCATGTTCATCTCTATAACGTAGTATATCTCTGTAACGTAAAATCATGCCATTTGTGTTTGCTTTGCACAATCATTGTTAGATTGTGGTGGCCTGCACATTTTTTCCTTATTTTAGTGAAACTTTGGTGAACACTGTATTTTAGTACATAATCACATAATTATTGTTTGTTGGTTGAATTTATGTTGCTGGTTGGAATCTTTATCCTCACTGTTTTCTTGGACTGAGGATGGAGATTCAAACCTTCTCAAATGTCAGTGACCAAAACCTTTTTATCCATTCAAGTAGTATGCCTGCCTTACTGCAGCTGTGTGGTGTGTATGAATGTATAATTGGGAAATTGTTAATATATATCTGGTGGCTGATTAGATGAGCGGCTGAGCGCTTAGGGTTTTTTGCATTGTTTTGATAATTTTATCTACTCCGCTTGTTTGTTTATATATGGCACTACTTTAACATAATAAATTGACTTGAAGTACCATTTGCTATTTTTTTTAGGTAGATTAATTTTAAATCTGGCAACTGTGACTACAGCCATTGCTGATGTTGTAGATGCAGAAGTCATCAAGTTTATTTTTGGTGCGCAAAAACATCAATGTAGTAGACAAATGTACCGCAGACGTGCAAACATACACACAAACATAAGGTGATCTTTAAAAGGTTTGGTGCAACTGGCAATCTTGTTTATTTTTCATAGGTTTGTCAAGACAGTGTGATAGTAAAGACGATTTCAAGGCTGTGCATAAGCATGAGTTGTGATAAAACTGAAAAAACGTCAAGCAATGACACCCTCAACAAATCATTCAAAGACATCAAAACCAAATCAACTAAGAAGCACCGATTTTCAAAGCTCTCAGGTATGAGATAAGGTTAACTTAAATTGTATTTCAATGTTAATTGCAACTCTATTCAGAAATTGGCTAATTCAAGAAACCAGTTTAATCGCCTGGTGGCCAGCCTGGCCAACCATCGGCTTTTGCGGTCCAGAAGTTACCATAACTTTTAGATCGTGTATGTGCAATCCAGAAGTGACCAAACAAAGGTTGCCAGATTTGATGGTTGTGAGGCAGCTTCAACAAAAATAAAAAGAAAGTTAAAACAAAACCTAGTTGTGCTGAAACTCATGAGATAATCTGGCAACACTGGTGCAAGCAAATTTTTTTTAAATTCTATGAAAGGTAAAACCAAAGTTATAGGCTAAATTTGATCAAATTACAAAGCTATGATTACTGTTTGAAACAGTTATAAAGTTTGTTCTAACAACCTGCTACATTTGAGGTGAAAGATCGTTGGTCGGTCACGTAGTAACTTACCACAGAATTTTTGTGTAGGATGCTGTACGCCTAAAAAGGTTGGGAACTGCTGGCCTATGGTATAAAATATAGTTTATTGAAGTATGTGTTGATTGGTATCTGTATATACCCGAGTATAGGTCGAGATTTTCACCTCAAAAAGACAGATTCGACTTATAAACGGGACAAGCTGTTGTTTCCAGCTCGGCAGCCTTCAAAATTAACCCATTTTTCTGCGGCAAAATCATTGCCGACGTAGATTACGGATTGTGAAATGGCGTCGGCCGTACTAAAAGTTTTGAATACATTTATTTGCAATGATTCAACTTAATCAAATTTAATGGTTTCTTGTCAATTCTAAACTTTATACACTTGTTGAGCAATAAGTAAAGCTCACGAGACAAAATAGCAAAAAGAGCTGTTTTAAGCGATGAATTTTTTTATTTTTGCTTGTAGAATATAATTGTTCTTAATAATATTACATAACATTCCATTATCGTTGAAGTCGATGTCAAACCTTAGCAGTCGCATAAAACAATGATGTTAGGTTGGCTAGGCGATGATAGCTGTAAGAGACGTCGTTAATGCAGGCAATATCTGCGACCAGTGACGATCGGTGAGGGAAAGCAAGGAAAGCAGTGCTTACCTGAGCAAAAACTATGCAAAATAAAATGACTGAATTCTAGTATTAACTTCTTATTATTTTTATCACGTCTATTTTAACTTGAAAATTACTGTATTCGTGACTAGAATTACTCGTAACGCTTGTGAGTAGTCTAAGTCCTCACCAAACCGCATGTCTTGCCTATAAATGCCAATTAACGCAAACGATCCTGTCAGAAACAACCACTGAGGCTCCAGGGAAGCAACTATCAAAGTTACTTTCCCCAGGTTCAAAAATGTCAAAAAACGCCTTTGTTTTATCCAATCCTCACTCGTATTGCAAAACGTCACCAGCTGCTTAGCCAATCAGATGTGTTATGGTTAGACTTACTTTCCCAGTGACGTCAATCGCTAGACTAACTCGTCAGAATGGTCTCTCGTCACGGTACACAGCACAGCATCATAATGCCGAAAAGATTGTTGCTGTTTTTTGATGTCTCCTCGCCATGTACTTTAGCCTACTAGCTTTCATAGTCATGCCTTTGCCCTTTTTGCAGCGTTGATATAACGTTACTTCGCCAATGAACGTTCAGTAGAATAGTCCCCAAAATCGAATTTTTGAAATTGCTATGTCTTACCCTTTGAAAAGTCTCTAAATGACTTAAAACTAAACCTATAAAAATTTGAGACCCATTGGACTATGTTTAGGGGTGCCACAATGAACTTGAAAATCAAGCTGGGAGGTCACGGGGAATTTTTGCTTAAATTTGCATAACTCCAGAACCAGATGAGATAGAGAACTGTGCTTGGTGTCAAAAGATGCAAAGCAACCACATTCCTATCTGTACTCAAGAGGAAAGTGTGCTCTAACTGCTTTAATTTTTGAATAAACGCAAAAAAACTGAAAATAGGGTTAAAATCAAACTTTTTTGCCCTATGTTGCTTACAGTGAATTATCTTTGCTTTACTGCAGGCAGCCTGTATCTGTTTGCCTGTAGCTGAAATTGTATCCATTTATTTAATTGCACCTATTAAAGAAGTAGTTTTCTATAAAGGGGGTTATTCTTCCAATCACAGCATTCCATGACTTTATTTAGTATCAATACAAGGCACAGCAGTGGCACTTGTTCACTAAGAAAGCTGTTTTTTTTTTGTTACCAAGCAACTATGTTAAGTTCAGTGGGCTATATTTTAGAACATTTCACAAAAGACTGCTCAGTTATTACTGATTAGATTGTTTGCTATTGTAGATATATTTCACAAGTTAAAGAGTACATACTGTATTTATTCGGGTACAAGTCGCACCCCTAACAGTTTGGGATGTCACCTTGATGAAATAGCCCTTAATCGCTCATCAGTACGTAGGGCAAGAATCCTTCATCGGCAAGAGATCTCCATAAAAATTATACATGAATTTGTTCATGACTCTACTCACAGTTCACTGGGATGGAAAACTCCTTCCAGATATAACTGGTAGAAAAATAGTTGAACGGTTACCAGTAATTGTCACTGGAATGACTACTAACAAATTGCTTGGAGTGCCAAAGTTGCAGTCTTCATTAGGAAGTGTGCAAGCTAATGGAGTAATAGTATGGGGTGTTGTTGACAATGTAAAAGCAATGTGTTTTGACACGACATCCAGCAACGCTGGTGTTAAGTCTGGTGCCTTTATCTTAATTGCAATAGAATTAAACAAGGACTTGCTCCATTTTGCTTGTAGTCACCATATTCTAAAACTTGTATTGCAAAGAGCATTCTTAACATGTCTTGGGCCATCATCTGGGTCGAATATTCTCTTGTTTTAAGCGATTTAAAGCAAAGTGGGATAGTTTTGACAAAGATTGTTATGTCACCTTAGAAAATGATGACTTCTGCTGTGCTGATGAGATCATTAGTTTTTGCAAGGACCAGTTGGCAAAAACTCAACCAAGAGATGACTATCACGAGTTGCTTGATCATAATTCTTAATGGGGCACCACCAGTCCACCACATCGCATTCGGTTTCGTTATCCTAGCGGCAAGATGGATGGCCACTGCTATATATGCATTGAAGATTTGGCTGTTTAGAATGCAGTTTGATTTGACCAATAAAGAGTAATTAATGTGGTTTCAAAAAATGACATTTTTGTGTTAAAAGTATACCTAAAATCTTGGTTTACTGCTTCTCTAACAATATGCGGCATGCGCCCCACGGAATGATCTGCAATTGTTAAAAAGACTAAAGGAATATCAGCAACATGATTCAGTGGTAGCCAAAGAAGCAATGAAAACATTCTCAAGGCACTTATCACATTGGCCTTGCATTTTTTGATGATGGTGTTTTAAGTATTGAAAAAGAAGCTATGGTTTTTGCCTTGACCCATAACAGTATGAGTAGGTAAAGGTCCCATACTCAGATACTGAGCTTTGGGGGATGAGAAGATAAGGTTCTCATTATACTAGGCCTTCAGCACTAAGGAGAGTAGGGTGGCCAGTTCCTTTCTCTCTGCCGCCTTTACTTCAGGAACTACGCCCACCCAATTTATTACACCCTGGGTAGAGGTGAGCGGTGTTTTTCTTCAACAACAAGCTGAAGCCGGGAGTCCAACCAGGTTTGCATAATTGGAAAGCCAACACCTTATCCATTGCGCCATCCCACCAACAGTATGAGTAGTCTACCATTAAAGCGTACTTCTTCATTGCCTGATGACGTCTCTTCAAAAGATTCATCAGACTTTGTCACATTGTCACAATCAATGTGCGAGGTCTTGCGACGGGCTGCTTGTATCTCGAGCTTTGATTGTAAAATTCTTATGCTATAGGTTATCATCGGTCATTGTCCTGAAGTAACCTCTGATTACGAAATCTGTATTATGTAACGTGTATTCTAGATCATTCAATTGCTACGTGCAGATCTAGAATCTTCTTTAAACTTGCTTGTTTACGCCGCTCAGTGCAACGTGACCGAACGATGAGTTCGTGTGATGCAACATTACGTAACCTTCTCGAAGTTACTAGACCGAACAAACCTTTTATAAATAGTGGTGTAATTTGCGTAATGATTATTATGGGAGTTGTATTATGATGAGTTGATTATTATTATGAGTTGGTGATGAGAGATCATTGTTGTAGTAGTAGCAGCTGTTAATAGTCGCAAAGATTATTGTTGATTGAGAGTTGAAGTATTAAATACGAGTAAAGCAAAGTTGATGCTAATATAATTTCTGATTGAAATTAGAATCGTATGAGAAGCTGTGAGTGGATCACGTTAGACTCGATCAAAAGCCGCAAGCGTTGGAATCTATTGCTGCTTACTGTTACTTTGATTAATTGCTGGAAGTGGTGAACCATTCGTTGGAGTCCTTCAAGCGTTTTCATATATATCATTTCACTAGTAGAACTATCCGTGAATTTAATTGACTGCTTTTCGGTTTAACCCATTAAACTACGTCATTGAACCTTTCCAAGTCTTTTTCCTGGTAAGAGATAGAAAGAAATCGTGACACACATCCAATAGCATGCGATTATTCCAGATTCTGGATTTAACATCTGACTTTCAAAAGGTGGAAGTTGTAGCATGGTATGTGGATGAAAGTAATAAGAGGGCAGAAAGCATTGTTAGTGGTCTTCATGTGATCAACGATTTTGCTGAAAGAGGTATTGCATTGATGCAAAATTTTAACAATTTTCTGACAAAAGATGAAGATCAAATGCACTATATTCTGTAGAGCAACACCGATGTGATCTTCCAAATTGCAATAAAAAGAAGCACTTAAAGTCCACAGACTGAACTATATTTTGACATACGGGACCTGTAAATGTATCCACTCTAAGTGGGTGCGATATAACTTGTTCAGCATATCATTACAGCATATGCATGTTTTATAGCCCACTACAGACCGGAGTAGTGGCTACTGCCTAATTTGGCAAGATTGTTGCCTATTTTTCTTCGTTTGTATCTGCAGTGCAATGTATATTGTTGAGGTCTTGTTTTTAAAACATATATTTAGGCGGTTTACCTATTTTGACAAAATTTTCGTATTTTTGTCAATTTTCACTGGTCATGTGGCACCTCTAAACCTTTATCAAAATAGTTCAAACTTTTAGTGAACTGTTTTTTAGTAAAAAGGAACCAAATGAGAGGGTAAGAACCAAACTTTTCCAACTTTAAAATTTTACCATACATTTGAGGACCACCCTAACGTTCAGGTGCGGATGCAATATTTAGTTCGTTAAGCTTCTATACGCAGGAGGCAAACTTATCCAGCTTTTTGTACGAATTGCTTGCGGTTGTAATGTTTAGGCCTAAGTGTTAGTTTTTGTAGTGTAGGCCTAACTGAATATCTGAGAATGAACATTCATGACGAATTAAATATTTAGACAACTATTATTCTATGTCTAACACTGGATTTTGGTCCTGCAACGTTAAAATTAAGTTAGTTCATGACTTCTAAACATTAAATGGATGTATGATCATGACATAGGTGAAGCACAATTTGACAGATTTTTATTTTTGATTTGTTTTGGAAATGCTCTAAGAGCGCACCAAATTGGAAGTATTTTTCAAAAATTTCTGGGGGAGGCCCCCCAGACCCCTGCTGGAAGTGTTGCCTTCGCCCTTCGTGCCTACTACCTTGCTGCAGCATATTTCCAAGTTGCTTTCCCAACGGTTTAAGCCACCGAACGTCACTGTCTGCGACCAAGACCATTAAATACAGGAAGGCCAAGTGCTAATTTTCATGTGTTGATAAAGCGGATTTCGATTGTTGTGCGTCTGACAACAAAACAGTGCGTTCTGTTGAATCATTATTGATCTCACAGCTGGAAGGCGCCGTTGAAAATAGCACGTCTAATTTAGCTAGTTTACTTATTATTGCCGTGAATGAATAGTGTTACGTGACTATTCCAGCAGCGTAAGTTACTCTACTCTCTACTTTGAAATTTCCTCACCATATGTCAATGCCAATACTTAGATGAACCATCGAATGGTAGTGTCGGGAATAAGCTATTCGACTTATACATGGGAAAAGGAAGTATCACCGATTTTCAGCTCAAAAGCAGGGGTTCGACTTACACATGAGATCGACCTATACTCGAGTGTACCGTACTGTATACGCACTATTTTGCATTTTTTGCTATAGTAATCAAGACTAGAGTCGGTCGAAACATTTATAACTCCGACTCCTCAGTTTATAACTGGCCGACTCCGGCTTCAGTGTTGCCAGATTTTAAAGGGTTGCCTGTTTTTTTCAAATTTTTGTTCGTATTCATTTTTTTAATTTAATTTCACTTAAGTTGTGATCGAAATTGAAACGGTGCCTTTCCTAAAAACTAACAAGAACAAACACTTCTATTATTTTCTGGTGATGTTCTAGAGCTCAATACGAAGAAAAAGAAACCATATTTTGAAAATAAAATTACAAACAAAATTGTATTGTTTATCGTTTGTATCAAGCCGGAGTGGGCTTTTTTTAACGACCCCGACTCTGGACACACTAAAATTTTTCCAACTCTACAGCCCTGATAATAATAGCATCTTCACTAGGCTGGCGCAAAATCTCGAAAAAAAATCTTTTTTCTTTTAAACTTTTCGTCAGTTTGGAATATTGTTCCTTTTGGTAAATGTATCTCCTACACCAAAAAGTTTCACAAAAAAATATTAACGTTTGACCCTGGTTCACCTGGTTTGAATTTTTTCAAAATATCGAATTTTTGCTTATCCCCGAAACTGCTCACCAGCTATCTTCTAATGCACTCTAGCATCTTAATGGACACAATAAGAGGCAGTAACACAAACTTGTAGCAAGCAAAGTGGTTTAATTAGCAACTCCATGAACACTGACACCTGTATTACTCTCAAAATATCGAATTCTACCACATTTCAGACATGATTTTCTTTGTGCACCCTTTACCGTAGTAAATATATACTGCTTTCAGTTTCTTGAATCATTTGACGATGTTTATCGATTTTCACAGGCCAACAAAACTTTTTTTTATATAAAGGCAGTCATTTTAAGGTATTTCGAGGCCCCTTATTCTGAAAATGCACTAAGTTTTCTCGAATTGGCTCTAGTTTTTGAGTTACAGCAAAAATATTTTTTTCATAATTTTGAGGCCCTATAGATTTAACGTCGTGTCGTTTATTACATAGACAAAACTGAAGTAATCCCAGGCACATTTCTGAGTTGTATAAACGCTATTTTGAACCAATCACGTTGATTACAAACAACCCAAACAAACAGCTATTTAACGTTTACTGGCCTAGTAACAATCAAAATATGATGTGAAGTAAGCCTGAGGATACAAGATGTAGAATATATAACTTTCGTTTTGCATTAATATATTTGTTGACTTCACCAGTATCAGACTTACTAAGTATAAGCTACTAAGTACAAACAAAATGCATACATTGTTTTGCTAACAAACTAGACAAATAAGCAAAACAACGCTATCGATAAACAAACGCAACTCTTTATTATGATTGGCCTACTGAGCAACACCCGTCAAGGTATGAAGGCCATTTATATAATTACAGAATACAAAGTTATGTTATTCAGTAAAGTAGCTGCTTAGAATTTTATCCTTGCTGCGGAAGAACGTAATCTTGGCCTTGGAGTCAAAAATGCCATGTTGATCGAGATGAGGAGCCAAGATTCCAGCTACCACTTTTGATAACTAAATCTTTAACTACTACAGTAGGTGGTAGAAATGGTTTTGAGAAAAAAACTTGACCTTGCTCCAAAACACTACTGAAGGTATTGAGGTTACTCTCGGTCATGCCCGTTTTCCTATTGTTTCAAGCAAATCACCACTTGAAACTAGAGAGGGCAAACAAAAAACAGAAATAGCAACGTCCATGCAATGACTGCCTTGCACACTCCATGTAAACATAATGTTCCAACTTCTTTCGAACATCCTCATCGTGCAGAAGTATCAATTTTCATGGTGCTGCCACGGCTTTCTTCTGAACTTCTTAGCCTTGAGCCCAGAAACGGGTTTGCGTGCAATGTTTGCATACTTTATAGGAGGAACCCAGGACTTATCTTGATCCCCCAGCTTCATGTCAAAGTAATAATGATGCTTGTTTTTATATAGCGCTGTATCTATCGCAGAATGCGTTGCTCCTCTGCGTTGCCTCATGCAGCAAAATATATCTGGGTTGTTTGTACAGCATCCTACTTGTCAAAGGCATATTTTATTTGCCTATATGCCATTTATTTAGCCTATAGACCAGAAAAAAACTTCTTGCAGCAAAGACTTGGCCTTAGCAAAGGCTTTAGAATAAAATTTCATTTGTACAGTATCCATTTCAGTAGGCCTACCTATTCAATATAAAGCTGCATTCATAAACACATGACTTTCGGGATATTTTTCTTGTGATGTAGGCCTACTGATTCACAACTGTTTTCATTGAATATTTATGTCTCCCTTACGTTAAACACAGTTCATTTCAACCTTTGCTTGCGTTTTGAACTTTCCTGCAATATGAACCAATTGAACTAGACAAGTGGAACTATGACATCATAATGGTAAACAGGGCTGAAAATAAGTGATTTGCTAATTGAGAGTATTTGAGAAACGATTTCAAAAATATTTTCATTGTCGAATATCTCGAAAACTAGAGCCAATTCGAAAAAACTAAGTGCATTTTCGGAATCAGGTGCCCTGAAATACTCTATAATGACTCTCATCTTTTGTGCCAAATTTTTTTTGTTGGTCTGTGTTATAAATTCACTGACTGCGAAAAGGCTGTAACATCAACTAAAATGACACTAAAAGCATGCACTATTAGTGACTCTCAGACTTGGAGTAGGGTAAAGATGTTCCATGTGGAAGTTAACAGAGGAAGTGACGTAAAAATCACGTGGTCAAATTTTGAGAAATCCCTCTTCAGATATTGCTAAACCACTTCGAAATTTACTAATTTTTCAGAAAAATTCAGAATTTCTCCTTGGGTGAACCAGGGTCAAAGGTCAAAACCCTACAAAATTTTTTGGTTTACAAATATCAGTGAGCAAAATGGAACATTATTCCAAACTGACAAAAAATTTAAAGAACATCAAGGAAAATGAGCCACCCTAATCTTCACCAAGCACATGTGCAAACCACATTGTTTATAATGTGTGATGGCTTAAAGAAACATTAATGAAAATAGCTACCATAGCCTACATTGAGAATTTTCAATGATACAAAAAAGCAAGAACTTGGTTTAGTAGTTAACCATGTCTATAGATGTTGATTATAGGGGCCCCTCAGGCTTGAGACAGAAGGACGAGATATAACTGGTGACCCTTGCTTTTCTGTTAATATGATTTAAAAAGCATGGACAACTTTGTCAGAAAACAGACTGTTCTGCTGTGTTTGCACAAGTGCTCCAGCCACCTTTAAGGGTGGGCATTTTTAAATGTTTGATGATTCTAATGTATTCTATAGCAACAAGGTGCGATTTTTTCTTGTTAAACGACCAAAAATTCTGCGTTTGTTTGTCGAATAGTAATATGACGTCACAAGAGTCAGATAAGCGTTTGGCCGCGAGTTACCGCACAAGTTGTGTGGATGTACGTCACTAACGTCAGAGTTACTTAAGTTTTTAATCGCGGGCTGGTTGTGTGATTGCAAAGGAATATCAAGCGCCAAGTTGTGTACCTACCCGACGTGTATATTATTCGTTTCGCTCCAGGAAGAGAACTGCTGTAAACACGAAACTGAGGATGGAAAAAGAAAAAGGCCCTTAGGCTGTCGTCGTTGGCTCCAGCTCGTGTCCGAACATTGGTTTTGTCTTTAATCTTCAAATCGAATTTGGCTTTGGGTGATGTCGTATGTGGCTTTGGAGGCCTAGTCTATGATGGAAAAGATGTTGGCAAAAGTCACATTGTATGGAGGGTGGGGAACGTGGTAGTTTTAGCTTTTCTAATGTTTCATTTTTCTTGGGCTTTTTGTATCCTGTTTTTTTTCGAAAATTTTCGTTACCCTCTATCGTTCTTTTTCTCCAGAGTGATCTGTCACTAGCAAGTTGTTCCCATGAATCCAGATCAATGGTTGAGGGAGACTTTCAGCTGATCTTTGTATCTCATTTTTGGACTTCCGGGGGGTCTTTTCCCTGTCTCTAGTTCACCATAAAGCATTATTCGAGGAAGCCTTGTTGGGTCCATTCGCACGACATGTCCTGTCCAGCGAAGGCGGTGTTGCAATATGGTGATTTCTAAACTGGGCAACCTGGCGCGGTCAAGGATTGCATCGTTGGTGAGGCAATCTTTCCAACAAGTGCTTAGCATTTGCCTCAGTTTTCTTTGCTGGAAATTTTCAAGACTTTTAATATCACTGCGGTATAATACCCAGGTTTCACAAGCATAGAGAAGGGTAGATAGAACGACTGCCCGAAAGACCATAATCTTTGTGCGGATAGATATAGCATGGTTGTTGAAAACACGATGTTTAAGTCTTCCATAGGCACAATGTACTGCTTTTATACGATGTTCAATATCCTTTGCACATGTTGGTGCTGTTGAAAGTATGCTAGTACCGTACCAAGGTAGGAGAAATAGTCTACTTCACCTAGAGGTCTTTCGTTGATATTGATCTCTGGGGAGGTGTGATCAGATGGTGTTTGGTTGAGTATCCAAGTTTTATCAATGTTAACTTCCGTACCAAAATGCGCATAAGAGTTGTTGTATACCACTAGCGTTACCTTCTGCGAGATTTTTTCCTTTAGCATCTCTTTAGTCTCGCTTAGTACGTAAATGGTTATGCACGTACCCGCACGCAAACACAGTTAGAAGCGAAATATGCAAGTTACCAAATGTTTGATGCCATGTGTTACAACTTCGATCAAAGCGTTTTCTCGCAGTGTTCAAAATGTTCTTCTGGAAGAGAACTCTTTTCCATAAAAATGGCGGCCTTTTTCATCTGTATTTCTGAACATCTGGTCGGAAACTAGGATGTTTTCTAGATGTGAAAAACTTTCGTAACAAGTATCCAACAGAGTCACTTTAACGGTGCAATATTGTTAATTGGCTCATACGGTGAAATACAAACTAGCATAGACGTTGACAACTAAAAATAGCCTAGCCCTAGGTTATTATCTATAAAAAAAAACGTTGTGGCGAAATGTTTGATGCCAGGCGTTAGAACTTCGATCAAAGCATTTTCCCGCAGTGTTCAAATTGAAGCGTCGCTTTTAGACCTTGCCTTGAAGTAGGCTACCTGGCGCAAGAAAATTTATGTAAGTCGGCACTCTTATGATTGAATCACTTGATGCTCTCCCCTCCCGATTGTTCCTCGACCTGACTTGACCACCTCTCGACCTGACCTTGACCATTTTTTTTTTTTAATTTTTCTTTCCGTGAGGCACGGCGTTTGTCGATTAGTGACGGCGCGTGTCGAGCGGGATCGCCGCCGAAAAGGCAAAAATCGCAGTTCTGTAAAGCAATAATTGTAGGCAACAAAATTCAAATCATTGAATTTGACTCGGTTTATAATTAAAACAATGAAGCAAAGTCAAAGGTTTTGTTTTATGGCGGCATCCTTTACCTATTTGCAATACAAACTTTTTGTAGTGCAATGTATTTATAAGGTTTTTACACTTTCATGTGTTAAACATCATCACAATTTGATAGAAGTTAGCTCTGCCTTGGAAAATTACTTCTGCGTACTTGAATTTTGAGGTGATTTTCACGTAGAACGTAACTTGCGTGCACACAGTTTTCTGCCATGTGGGTAGTTGTTTTTCACAATATTGCATTAAAATTGATAGAAAACTGTATGAACAATAAACATGTTTAAAAAGACAGATACGGTCTGATCGAATCTGTAGCAAGGAGAGACACTAATGTCAAAGTTTGCAGTTTTTTAACGTTGTTTTGTAAAGAATACGGAATATCTAAAAAACTAGGGCCAATTTGAAAAAAAACTTTGTTATTTTTAGGTTCAGCGAAAACACATCAAAACGGTTGAAACTTTCTTGATAGGAAAATGTGTGTTGACCAGTGTTATATTTGCATAAGTTTGCGCCTCACAAATTGTTCCAACACGAAACCTTAAATTTTGCATAATTTTTTTCTCGTCAGTTTTCACTGTAATATTATTATTGACTCTGCTTGCTGCATTGGGTACTTTTATTTGCAATTTTTGCATCTCATCTTGTTTTTAAAATATCTTCCAACCCATGTACCTTATGGAATAACTACATTATTATATAGCTCCCTATGTCATCAAGCATATGGATTTGCGGAATCAGAAAAGGTCAACAGAGTTTCTAAAATTTACAACATATGTCAATAAGGAATGTCCACGGGGAATGCATCACCGAATGTGCAAGTGTAGTAGAGCAGAGCAATCAGAAAGCGCTCAACAAGAGCTACAGGATTAATTAATCCATGTCTGTAATTAATAAAAAATAGAATGCTAATGTCTTTGCGAACATAACAATGCTTTCGAGAAATTAAAACTGGTCAATTGAGGTCAGCTGGAAATGAAGGCAAGGTGGATATAACCAAACGAATTTCTCTTTTTGCTTGAAATACTGAAAATTTAACAAAATGTAATGGAGATAAATTGACGGTTAGTTAAGTCAAAATCGATAAAAGGCCCTATTTTGTCTAATGGTTATGAAAATACGTTCATGCGTAATTACTTTTTTAAATGTACAATAAGGTGCCTCAAACTACCCTCATGAAAAAATTTTCTCATGGCAGTATATTAAAGTTGTACTACCCTTAGAAAAAATCAATTGTGTAAAATATTACCAAATTTGGATAAACTCTACCGGGTCCACATCGAGCTTGAAAAAAGGAAAAATAGGGTTATTCCACATGAAAACAGCCAATACGAAAATATCTCGAATATGATACCTCTCAGATTTTGCTGAAAAGTTGTCATACTATGTCTTAAGTTACCAAACGAAAGAATCCCAAGTTTTAGATCAATATCTCGAAGAGTACGTCCATGGCGGCCATTTGAATTTCGAATACCACCCTCATTTTTGCCTTGTGGGGGTAGTGTACAGCAATGTTTGCCATCTTTAGGGCCCCATAACTTCCATTGTAAATGTAATAGAAAATTAAAATTTGCTAAGCTAGCTCAATATAAACTATACTACATAATTCAACAATAAAAAGAACATTTCTTGATGTATGGGTATTGGGTGGGTCACCAAAATGTTAATATTTTCCCCCGTAAAGGTGTGTGTTTTTTTTCAATATTTGAATGCTTCTGACATCCATACCAATCAAAATATTTGTTTAAAACATGATTATTTGTAATACTTGAAAACTTTGCTTCTACCTAATCAAGTTTGAGAGTTGTGGTACCATTAGCAGAGATCTTATGAGGGTCTAAAAGCCCGATCTGGCAAAAATGGCCCTTTTTAGAGCTCTAAATGACCATGTGGACTTTTTGTGGTCATATGGTAGTCCGACTGCCTGTTGTAGGGTAACACAAGACTCAAGTAATTTATTCACTGTTAGACGATCATGGACACTTTCATCTTTATCACCCAACATTACAAGGAGCACATCTACATGATGAGCAAGATATTGATAAGCAAAAACAAAGTATTTGGCACCCAAGCGTCAACTGCTGTAAATGGTTTATTCCACCCCCATAGCTCAGTTGGTTAGCGCATAACTTCGTGAACGAAGAAACTTCAAGATCAAGCGGTGCCAGGTCGACTCTCTGGGTGTGCGTTTGAGCAACGCATTTTAAGGACTGCTCTCCAGTCTCCATTTAGCTGCACATAGTGGATGGAATAATTTTTCGACAACAACACTTCAACCATCGAAAACTTTGTCAATCTCGGTAACCGGCCCTGCGTCAAAAGCCTCTACAAGTACAGTATGCGAAACTACCAAGAATAACATGTCAAGGCTTTGTCAGTCCGGGGATAAAGATTCAAAACTAACCCACCCGGCCACTTACTTTCTTTTTATGCGTCACAAGAAAGCCCATCATTTGCTTTGAATTGCCTGCATTAGCAGAATATGCAATAAATTTAGTTTTCCAGCTGGTTTCAAATCAAGCAAGATTAGGCCTACTGAATACTGATGGACCAACGAACTGTTTTAATATTGTTGAACGAGCAATGTGGTTTTTAAGAAATAATGTTTGGGAGGTTGCTATTAGGCTAAGGTTCTTTAAAGGGGTCTGCTACTATTCGGCGAGTTCTCTATTCGGCGAGAGCCTTTTTCGACGAGTGCCCTATTCGGCGAGTTTTTGAAATTTTATTTTTGAAAGGAAATTATCGGGTACCGTAGCCTAATTATAATTGCCGTTTTTACATCGTTAAACGTTGAAATCGTGCAGAAAGGAATAAAATGTTTGAACTATTAAATTAAAATTCGTTACGTCAGTTCAGTTGAGTTGTTTTTATTTCTGACCATCATATTATGAAAAACAATACACGTCAACATAGCAAAGGTAGAAGCGACAAAACGCGAACGTTAAAACGTGCTTGAATTCGTCATGTCAGTTCAGTTGTTTTTATTTTTGATCATGATATCAAAAACAATTCACGTCAACATAGCAAAGGTGTAGAAAAAAGTAGAAGCGACAAAAGGTGAACGTTAAAACGTGCATGTGACCGAAGTGAGTTATTGAGTTGAAAGAAATTTGGCACGGTCGCAACACCTTCAGAAAAATTTAAAAAATGAAGGGAAAATAAAAAAAAGAAAATGTTACAAAAAAATCATGTTTAATGTCTATAAGTTAGTACTTTTGAATAGTTAAAATGATTAGTTTGGATCAACAAATGTGTGGCCTACAGCTTGGATTGAAAGGAAATTATCGGGTACCGTAGCCTAGTTATCCCGACCAGCAGAAATTGCCGTTTTTACATCGTTTTAACGTCGCTAAACGTTGAAATCGAGTAGAAAAGAGAACTTTGCTGACTAGGATACGTTGAAACTGGGAAACATTCACAGAAGCCCTTCGATTTGTTCCAAGAACCCATTTAGCCTAATAGTTCATTTGTACATTGATTCAATGTCTGAATACATCATCTTACAAATGCATAATCTTAAAAATGCAACGTATCCAAGGGCTTTGTGAATGTTTCTCAGTTTCAACGCAGGCCTTAAAACTCGTGTTTTTTTCCGGCAGCCATCGTGGCCTACCGAGAACTCCTTCTCGGCGGCCAAATCTGCGTGCTTGGAGGCCAAAATACAATAACGATAGCACAAGTAAATAGCATTAAACTTGCAACAATGTTAAAGTGATCACTTAGCGTTGTTGAAGTCTGGGCGACGTCCTGCAATAGAACCGTTGTACCACGCATTAAATGCTTTATCGGGATTGTAATCCGGTATTGCGGGACCATCTAACGACCCTAAATTGTTTTAACTGCTCGCAGCTCAGTAAATTGTTTCAACTGCATACCGCCTTTCATAAAACCTGACCATTTATTCCGTTATGATGTTACCATAGGCGTCGATTTTTTCTTAGAAGAAAGGACTTCTGGGTGGGCGAGAGTCTTCAAACAGATTTCATTGAATACGTTCGCAAATTCGCAATGTTTAGTCTTTCTCACAATGACTGCGTTTAGCGTCGCTGCAGCAATTAAGCTTTAATAGGTTTGATGTTTGCTTTCTTGCACCTTGCGATCTTATGAGCGCTGCTAAACTAAACAAACTTCTTTTTATGTTTTTCTGTGCGACCTAAAAAGCGCGTGACTAGTGACCTGTTATCTTTAAAGTGGCGCCTTCGGATTTTCCGCAAAATGTTCGGACAGGTGACTACAGTGACAATAGGCTACCATCAGGGTTAAGACGCATCCACTGGAATTCGGAAAAAAGCTTCCTTTGCAACACACGACCTTGCCGAGCCGGAAGCTGATTCGGCACCATGCTAACGTCTATGGCTCATGCCGTCTTCTACAACTACCAGTGCATTGCCTGAGACATTGACTTCACCACCGTCCATCCTTGAAGCACTGCTTTCTTCATCAATGTCATCTCTACGTTCATTCGTGCTGGAAGTGGCTTTTTCAGCGTTATCATCTCGACGCCTTTTGAAAGCTGGTTTTAAGAATGTGCGAATAGATGTTTAACTTTGCTTCATGTTTAACTTTTTAATAATGACATGACAACATCGCTCGGTGCCCCAATTTATACCTAGCAACAAGTTTGTGAAGAAAGATTTGTAAAAAGCGATTGTTTCAGTACGTCTTTAGTTTGTATCGGTTATTTTATTGTCATGTTCATTATGATGTCACATTCATATTCCCTTAAGCTGACCCGGAACTGAAGTTTGATTGTGATGTGTAACGAAAGTGAGACCATTCGGAGAAAAGATCAAACGTGGCTTTCTCTCATCAGGAATTGCCAGCGTGTGGCAGTTGCTGTAGCAACAACAATGCAGTGAGTATATACCGCCTTTTTTCAACTCAGCGTTATTGCGGAATTGCTTTGTTCTGTCGGATACCTAGCGAGAGACATAGCGTAAAACAAGAAGTTGCGCTGCAGTTGGTTGGATAATTCAGCGTTTAACAAAAACGGAAATAATTGTAACGAACACTTTATAAGTGTCATGAAAACAGGGTAGGCGAAACATAATTTGCCCACCCTCGTTTCACGGCAGGGTGGGCGCCGCCCACCCGGCCCACCCTATTTCGACGCCTATGGAACATGGATGTTACCATTGAGGGTGTGAAGTCACTAACCCACAGCGTTTTCAACTATGAAGACACGTGTTTTACCCACGGATGTCAACTAACCTAGTTCTCCTTTTTAACAACGATTCAATGTCCGACAACATTGAATCGATATAAAAACGACAATATTGCCAGCCGATGTAAATTAGCACTTCGGATTAACACTTCGTTAAAATAAACATCGGGAATTGCAAACAAGACTTACAGCGCTGGTGATCGCAGCTGGATATATTTAATACAACAGTAGTGACTATGATGCGCTGACCTAATTCTGCGTCACTCTTTGATACTACATATTTTCGACATTTAATCCACAATCATTCTATTGCGAAATTAAATAATTGGCTAGAACAGGGGTCACCAACCTTTTTTGCATGCGGGCCACTTTGGCACTAAGGAGAGCTGTGGCGGGCCGCACTAATAAAATTTTAGGTAGGTTGACTCTTATGCTAGAAAAGAACGAATTTCGTACCCAGTATCCAGCGTTAGGCCTACATGTTGTTAATATTTGTCTTAAAATACCGCAGCAACACAATTTGTCGAACAACGCTACTGCCAGGCCAATTAAGCTCCTTTAACAACACTTTTGACTTTTTTAACAATGTTTAATAAACGAGGCCACTTGTTTTGCGCACTTATAGCGAGGCGAGTGATGGTTTCATCAAAATATTCATCGCCAAGTAAGAGTGGTGTTGTCACTTCGCTTCACAAATGATATCTTGCAATTAACAATTTCAGTAAACAAGGAAATGTTTGACACATCGCAATACAGGCAACAATAGTGACCTGCAAACATATCAGCGAAAAATAGGCTCCAATAACAAGGAAAAAGAAACCAGGCACCATGAAACAAACGTTTGTGGAAATCACCGAAAAGTCGTAGTTCTATCGTAATTCTTGAACAGTCTTCCCTCTAAAAAAGCAATGAGTTGGTTTTTCATCCTTCTTGTGAGAGTCTATAAAACCGTCTTTCTTTTATTATAGACAACTGTCACATGCGGTGTTTATTAGCGTGGCAAGAATTTGTTGAATAACAACATTTTGCAGTACTTGCTTCGGCAGTCCATACTAAAATTGGAACGATACGGAGAAGATTAGCATGGTCCCTACGCAAGGATGACACGCAAAATCGTGAAGCGTTTCATATTTTGCCAATTTATTATAAATTGAGTTGGCACACCGACCTATTTTGCTAACAAAATCTTGCATAAAGAGAATACTGCTCGTAAAACACAATAACCGTGAAACGCACACTAGTGTTCACATGATATTTGCAAACTTAAAATAAGCAACCCAATGCTCACAGAAATTCGAAAACAGACGTTTTGATCAACCACTGGGACAATGTGGCTGGACATCGCATTGGAATAACTTTAAGCAACCCTCATCTAGAACTATAATCTGATTGGTCGGTCGGTGGAATCGTATGCAAAGCGAAAATATGCTTCCCGGAAAGTATTTTTTGCCTTCGTGCTCTTTAACTCCTCAAGAATTGGTTGTACTTGTACGCTGATACCTTCCGCGGGCCGCAGCGATACAGCGTGGCGGGCCGCATGCGGCCCGCGGGCCGCCAGTTGGTGACCCCTGGGCTAGAAGAAACCGGCGGCCAAACTTGGCCGACGGAGGAGGTAGCACAGACGGTCATTCAAGCACTACTGTTTAGCGGCCATGACCGCCGGCTGCTTTAAGGCTTGCAACGTATCCTAGTCATCAAAGTTCTTTTTTCTGTGACACGATTTCAACGTTTAGCGACGTTAAAACGATAGACCACACATTTGGTTAGCCTTCTTATTCTGTTACTACAATGTAAAAATGATCTGTTAGGCTAACTGGGTTCTTGGAACAAATTTTTGCTGGTAGGGATAACTAGGCTAAGGTACCCGATAATTTCCTTTCAATCCAAGCTGTAGGCCACACATTTGTTGATCCAAACTAATCATTTTAAAGGGCGGGGAAACCCAAATTCACTTTTTGCGAGTTTTTTGTTTCAGCGTGATGTCATTGTGTACAACATGCATTGTGTACAACATGCAACAACATACAACATACAAAATTTTGTTTCCCTCGTCTCGCTAAGGCCACTTTTGTTTGATACCCGTTTGCGAGGTCTCGCGCGCATCAAGCTGTGATTTTGTTCGCTGTGACGTCACAAGGTACATATAGTTGTGGCCAAAACTTTAAGACCAGACTTGATTTATGACGATTTTTGCATTACTTCAAAATACTGCATCATATATTGTTTCAGTTGCATCATCTTTATGCATCGTCTTATATCTGATGCAGTATTTTGAAGTAATGCAAAAATCGTCATAAATCAAGTCTGGTCTTAAAGTTTTGGCCATAACTATATGTACCTTGTGACGCCACAGCGAACAGAATCACAGCTTGATGCGCAACGAGACCTCGCAAACGGGTATCAAACAAAAGCGGCCCTAGCGAGACGAGGGCAACAAAATTTGGATTTTTTTATTGCTAAAACGCATGTTGTACACAATGACATCACGCTGAAACAAAAAACTCGCAAAGTTAATTTGGGTTTCCCCGCCCTTTAACTATTCAAAAGTACTAACTTATAGATATAAACATGATTTTTTTTTGTAACATTTTCTTTTTTTTATTTTCCCCTCACATCTTAAATTTTTCTGAAAGCGTTGCGACCGTGCCAAATTTCTTTCAACTCAATAACTTACTTCGGTCACAAGCACGTTTTAACGTTCGCGTTTTGTCGCTTCTACCTTAAAAACAACTGAACGGACATGACGAATTCAAGCACGTTTTAGCGTTCGCGTTTTGTCGCTTCTACCTTTGCTATGTTGACGTGTATTGTTTTTGATATGATGGTCAGAAATAAAAACAACTGAACTGAACTGACATGACGAATTT
Source organism: Aplidium turbinatum (assembly GCF_918807975.1). Taxonomy (NCBI): domain Eukaryota; kingdom Metazoa; phylum Chordata; class Ascidiacea; order Aplousobranchia; family Polyclinidae; genus Aplidium; species Aplidium turbinatum. Next base: position 16,969,639 of record NC_137484.1, on the reverse strand, counting down.
TAATTTAATAGTTCAAACATTTTATTTTTATTCCTTTCTGCACGTTCAGCGACGTTAAAACGATGTGAAAACAGTTAGGCTACGGTACCCGATAATTCCCTTTCAAAAATAAAATTTCAAAAACTCGCCGAATAGGGCACTCGCCGAAAAAGGCTCTCGCCGAATAGAGAACTCGCCGAATCGAACTAGCCGAATCGGATTAGCCGAATCTGACTCGCCGAAACGGGCCATTTCGTCATGCTCACTGCTCATCATGTAGATGTACTCCTTGCGTTGAAAAATTGAAAAAACACCTTTACGGGGGAAAATATTAACAATTTGGTGACCCACCTAATGCCCATGGCGCATCAAGAAATGTTGTTTTTACTGTTGAATTGTGTAGTATAGTTTATAATGAGCTAGCATAGCTGAAAATGGCAAACATTGCTGTACGCTACCCTCACCAGTCACAAAACGAGTGTGGTACTCGTAATTGGTCGCCATGGACGTACTCTTTGAGATATTGATCTAAAACTTGGGATTCTTTCGTTTGGTAACCTAAGACATAGTATGACAACTTTTCAGCAAAATCTGAGAGGTATCATATTCGAGATATTTTTGTCAACTTTAATATACTGCCATGAGAAACAAAATTTCATTGGGGTAGTTTGATGCACCCAAACGTACAATATATAAATTGTTTTTGCCACTCATTGAGTCTGCCTTGTTGCATCTATAGCAATGCTCATTGCTCTTCAATGCGTTTGCGTGAAACCTTAGAAAAAATATCGGTTAATTTGGAGTACAGTATTGGTGATGAAGTAGACGCTGATGTTTCTTAACCGCTGTTTCGGTTTCTCGATGTTATTGAAATAGAAAAATTGTACAAGGATCATTCATTTAGGATGCAACCGAACGATTAAATATAACAAATAAATTCCTGTATCAGTATCCGGCTGTCCGCAAAATTTGGCCAATACCATCACCGATAAACGTTCATCATAACAGCATCTGCTAAAAGATTTAAGTGACAATAAAACTGTTTATTTTTGAAGTAGCAACATCACGTTGATATGGAAAACTAAGTAGGCCTAGCCCAGCTAGAAAAGTCGTTTTTTTTAAATTGATACATCGTCTGCAGACGTTGTCTAAATTTTGGATGGTATGAGTTGCTCCTTTGCAGAAAAAAAATTTGGTAGTCACTGTCTTAAAGTGATTTGTTTCGCCGAAACAAAATACATTTTTACAACAGTCTTGCATTGCCTGGTTTTTGAAATAGTGTGGAGAGTATATTGTCATTTGTGTTTTTTTTTGCTCTCGTTTTAGTCATAAATCAGTGATCCATAACTTCAACATGAAAAAAAATTACCATTATCCTACCGAAAAAGCGAAACTAACGCACTTGGCCATTCACACAACGGAAAAACATCAATAAATGTGATGAATAAATACTATTGATACAAAGAAAAAAACCTTGTCACTCTGTGGTGACCGATTTCAAATACGGTACAATAAACTCGAAATTTATCAAACTGGATTTCAATTTATTTGCAAAAGTAAACAAAATTTGTTCAGAAACTAATTTTAAAACAAAACCATGCACCCAAGTCAAATTCTAAACGAATGGCGTGCAGCCTATTGCGTAAAACTTCATGCGACTTTTAGCGTTCGGCCCAGGGATATCTAGAACAACGGTTCGGCCATTTTTCTTTTTTAGCATCGCAACCCTCAACGAGAAATCAAGACAAAGAACCTATGCGTCGAAATAAAATTTTAATCTCGTAATATAATATTGTTAAAGATTATCCATTTGAATAGTCAAATCCAGTAAAACACGAAGTCCTTATCTGTGGTCACTGGTCAGACTTTAACTCACAAATTTTGTGCAAAGTTGTTCACCCGGGAAAAGTTGTACAGTACTGTTTTACGGCAACATAAGGAATTGCGAGGAAATAGCGTAACGTTCTAACGAATGACTTGCTTTCACCTAAAGCCCTTTCGAACAATGTGATTTAGATGTAATATCAATGACTGATCATATTCTGAGGGTATGCACGAGCTGTTTGCATTACGTTTAATTATAGTGTCGTCTTTTTTGCTGTTAATATGACATAACATAAACAAGGAAGAAGTAATAATGCAACGAATGAATCGCGCTGTTATGAAGCCTTGTTGAACAATTGTCCTTTGATATAGTTTCGTTTCTCTCAGTGATAATGTTCTAAAATTTATGCGCCCTTTATTTAATTTACAAAAGGCTTAATCATGGTGTGCGTTTCTTTTGTTGTTTTTATTATGAAGTCACAAAAAGCAACAATGGAACGTAACGAATGTGACATGAAACTTATTTTGAACAGTTTTGTGCACCATCAAAAGTCGTCTTGGCGCTTGATTAAACTTTTTGTTATTGAGTTTGGCTATCATTGCTACATATTTTTGCAACACTAAAGTACGGTATCAGTAAAAATATGGATATCAACCTAAAAAAGTAATGTAGGTGCCGGTGTCTGCAAAAGCATTGGTATCCGCACATTTTAAGTTACCAGGAACCTATTTGGTTCGCCAGTATTTCCAAATTTTTATATCTCTGTGTTAAAGCATTCACAAAATTGCATGACACGTTTTAACTATATTTCCACAGCCATCAAGTCATCAACTCTGAAAATCCCATGCAGTGTATGTGGAGATATATCATCTGGCTTTCACTATGGTGTTCATTCATGTGAAGGTTGCAAGGTAATTTTACATATATATTTGCTGTAGAAGATTGAGTTGACAACATGGAAGACCTGAGTTGTAGAACTACTTAATTCGCATTTTGCAGAAATTGAGTTATATATCACCAGAAATATATTGTATCATGGTCAATGCCTGCCTCGAGCAAAATTTGATTTAAAAGACGGCTTAATTTTGCTATAACATACGCTAGTATTTGCACAGAAATAAAAGATTAAACAGCATTAAAAGAAATTTAAATTTATTTATCTCAAAAGTTGTATTTTGGACTTGAGCAGTTCTTCAACTCAGGTCTTCCTTGTTTAATTCTACCTTGTGTAATTTCCGGGAATATGGCACTGCGTTACAACAGAAACAGTCTCTGACAAAACACCGCCTATGACGATCTAGTCTTCTCTCAGCGTTGCCAAAATGCGAATTCAACCTTTTTTCTATTATGTCTCCATAATGACAAATTTGTTTGTCCCTTCCAAAAAGCAGAAAAAAAGGTGAATCTGGTTTGGAGATGATATTATATATCTTTCATCACCTTAAACATTAGTCTTCAGTACCTCTCCCAACAGAAATGCAAACAATCCACACATAAATCCAGTTCCTGTGAAACCAAACCATCAAGTGTTGATATACTGTATATAGCCGAAGTCGACACCCCCGAATTCTATCATATATAATTTTAGTGTACTTTTTTACTGTTATTTTGCCACAAGGCATTTTTCCTTTGTAGTAAACTTCTAGTTTTGACTCTTGCGAATTTTTTAGGGTTTCTTTCGTCGAACACTCTCTTTGAAATTAGGCTATGATGTATGTCATCAAGCCTGCAAAATTGACGTTAAAAATAGAAACAAATGCCAGTTCTGCCGTTACGAAAAGTGCTTAAAGGCTGGAATGTCGCAAAACGGTAAGTGTATTGGGCATAATGTACTAGAAAATGTGATTCGTTTTGTGTTTTATTTGTTGTCAAACTGTTTTCGTATTAAACGGTGCATGCAAGTCATTGAGTGCTTGAATACAGGTCTCGTTCAACTTCAGAGTGAGCACATAAAATAAAATTTTGTATCTACTCAGTACGTTGCGCTTGTACAGCATTGTACATTCACAATTTTCAACTTAAAAAAAATTAAATACAAAAATTGTTACCGTACTCTAAAATGTTAATATCTGTGAAAGATTAAAACTACGTTTAATTGGGATCGATTTTACTGTTTAGCAATACGATTTGGAAGGATGCCAACAGAGGAAAAAGAACGCATCATATCTGGCCCACGAAATCCCACATTAAGTTGTCCTGCGGATCCCGCTCATAACGTCCATCTCATGTGTTTGGTCGAACGTTTATCAACTTCTTTTACGACACAATGCTCTATAACCAAGGCAAAAGTAAATCGTGTGTGGATTGGCCGTAGAGAGCTTAAGGACCATGTGAGTAATGTAAAGTGAAAGTGTATAACAATTTTCCTTTGGGAAGGAGTCTTTATTTTTACTTTATGCTTTTCTAGGATAATTCCACTTCAACTTATGCTGGGTTGAAATTTTCATCCCACCATAAAATGGGTCCACGTCTTGTGCAGACAGTTAGGTGCCTTCCAAATAGGTGTGCGCACTGTGGCCTCTGGATATTTACGAGCGACGCATTATGGCGGCCTGTCATTTAGGTACTTTTCGGTGTTTTAAATTATATTTATAATCATTTATCAGAAATGCTTGATTATGCGACAGTTCTCTCCGCTATGTTACAAAGTGAATTTCACTGAAACATGTCAGATTGTCAGTGTGCAATGCCTGAGTATTGCCTGACTATGCAAGTACAGCCAAGAACCCACTTAGCAAGCTCTTTTGTTTGAACAGGTACACGAGGTGTGAGGATGAATATTTTTATTAAGCAATACGCGTGGTTCACTGAGTTAAGTAAGCCAATTACGTCGTCTACGTAAAACATTACATGCGAGACGTCAAGAGTGATGTATAATATTGTTTGTTTGAAATACAAAATCTATCCAAATGAGTAACCTAGCTGTGGCAAACTAACAAAATATCGTCAATGCAAGCTGAATATTGTAGACTAATCTTATATTATACAATATAACTTTCTGGTTATTGTTAGCAAATGGGCGTTTTTATGATTCGTCTTCATTTCGTTTCGATTCGAAAAGCATTTTAAATGCCCCCCTCCCTTGAGAAAATCCTGCGTCCGCCACTGTCTGCAGTATTACCATCAAGAACCTAACGAAATAGACTTTACTGGGACTAGCATCTAAATGACCGGGCGCCGCACTTAAATATTCTGACGCCACAGTGTGCGCACCTAGTTGACAGGCACCTAACTGTTTGCAAATAAAAGACGTGCTTCGCGCAAAAAATACCTATATACTGAAAACAAACTCCAATTCAGCGGCACATCGTTTTGACCTAAAGTCTCGTCAACACTGGAGTGACAGCTTGATACTGTCAGTTTTATAAAACTTCCGGCATACATATTTTTGCTCTTCAGAGCGGTCTGTCTTTTCCACCCTACAGCACTATGGGGCGATAAATTTCATTGCAGAAAGTGAATATAGCCTACTCACATTTCAACTGAGATAGACATTTTTGTTGTTAAAGTTTACCTATAAAGGCTTGGGTATTGCAGATTTTATTATTAGTTGTTGGTTTCAAAACGTTGCTACAATACATTACAAGTATCGTGATGCTATGAAATGAGAATTTATGGGGCATTTTAACAAAACCAATATGAAACAAAGTTTGTATTGATTTATTAAAATATTGAAAATCCGACGGTTGACGTGCTAGAGAAAACGAGTGTAGATGCAAAATCAGCGTAAAAAAATCCTCAAGGAAAGTTTACTTGAGTCTCCAATTAAAATACTCAGTAATAATTTGTTGACCAGTGTTTTTATTGAATAATGGACTGAAAAGTTATTAAAAAAGACGACAATCTGCATGCATTGAACAAACAACAGTAATACCAGTTCTGCTGCCGTAAACGAATTAGGTCGTGTAATTGTGATGTAATTTAACGTCACATGACGTCACAATGCCCCAAAAATCCTAATGTGTTGCCAATCTGGGGAGCTGACAGGTTGCTTCAATTTTAAACCCAAAAAACGATTTTAACCCATTTCCCCGTCAAATTCTTAAAATTAAATGGAAATCAAAAAACCAACCAGTGTGAAAAAAACTTGAAGTACAGAAGTGAATTGTAAGTCCAGATCCTTAGAGACTGGGCAGTACATATGATACCAGGCTACTGGTATATTGAGTCAAACAAAGTGTAGCCTATTGATCAATGCACATAGGTCATGTAAAAGAGCTTACTTTTTATGTAGCAAGATAATTAAAATATTCTATTATTTTTTTAGGTTTCGACTAATTTACCTAGGCTATTCATTTAGGGAACTTACTAGACTAGGTAGGTACCATACTTACTGGTACTATCTAGTAGTCCTGTACCTAAACTTAGTCACTAAACAAAATCCAAGCAAACATTTTCTTATAGACCATGACCATGCTATGATGACATTGGTTCTTTTTTATTGAATTAGGTTGGAAATAAGTTAATTTGAAACTTTCCAATCTATAAAATGTGTAGTCCAACATGGATTTGTCAAACCATATATAAGTATTTTGGTAGAAACAAGTAATATTGGATATGAAAGTGAAAGTCAAGTGGAATATGAGGTGAGAAAAAAATGAATGATCACCCAATTTAAAAGTTAGTTTTAACAACCTTGCTTTTTGTTGCTTAACATTAAGATTATGGTGTTTTTGTATGGTAGCCTACCTGATAATAGCATACCGTACTGTAAAGGAAACTGCTCGTATTTATGCAAACAAGTACCGCAACTTTTGTGCAAATTTTTACCTAAAAATGAAATAAGACAATAGTATATTTTAAACTCATTTAGATGCGGGAATAAAAGAAGAGAGCTGAAGAAGATATCGTGGTACTTGACATAAATAGTCAGAAGAAAAGCTATTGTCTTGATCAGGAGGAAGAAAAGTTGTCTCATAGTACAAGTGGCATTTAGACACATACGTCCAATCTGCGTCCAGCTAGTAAACTGTTTTTTTGCGTTGAGTAACAATAAGGCTTATAGCTCTCAATGTTTTATGACCACCCAGACAGCAAAATACACAATTTTTACATTTGTTCAATGTCTGCAGACGTTGAATCAATGTAAAAATGGCAGATTTTGCTGTCAGGGTAGTTGCTTACTGCAAATCACAACAAAATCAAAGTTCAAAGGCAATTTTTACTGCTAGTCCTACATTTTAATGATAATAATATGTTCATTTTTTAAATAAGTTATTTGTTGATTTTATGCATTGCATTCACTCCTCAAATCGCTTTATATCAGACCTGATGTCATCTGATTGTTTTTATCGTTCTGAATACTTTCAATGCTTCCAACGCTCATTGTATGTAAATTTGTAACAGTAGATAGCCTATTTGGTGAGCTTTTAAACCGATGGCATCCAAAGTGGCTCTCTGTGACCTTTGTGCATTTGCAGTTTGTGTATTATTTTGTTGTTTTGGATATAGAAAGCTTTGTCTGAAGCAAATAAATAATATGATATTTAAAATATATCTCATTCACTGTTTACTTTTGAGTGTCTTCAGCCTGTGAGTTAGTAGTTTGAACAGACTGTTCAAAATAATTGTTTTACGTACATCAAAACAACCCTTTTCACAAAAAGATGCTGTAACTCAAAACAGTCAAAGAATTTTTGATGTCAACAAAACTTTTGAATGTAATATAAAGACAAACCAAACGTGGTAGCCTATAGGTTTCATCGAAAGGAAGTATGTTTGTTAGTTGCAACTGGCCAAGTTCAGTAGCTAGCCTGGCTCCTGGCCAGCAAAAATTGTCATTTCTACATCATTTCAACATCGCCAGACGTTGAAATCATGTACAAAAGGGAACTTTGCTGACTAGGTACAAGTTTTAACTGAGAAACATTTACAGAAGCCATTCGATTTGTTCAAAGAACTCAATTAGGCTAACAGTTTATATTTTCATTGATTCAACGTCTGAATACGTTGAATCAACCAGTTGGCCTATCGTTTTTCTTTGCATTGATTTCACGTCTGAACAAGTTGATTCAATGTAAAAAAACTGATTTGCTGACTGGCGCTGCGCGCTTGTAAATGCAATTGTCATTTTGGCGATCAATTGCAACACCGATTTGCTCCGAAATTTCAAAGAGCGTTTCAATAGTTTGGCAACACATTTTTTCATTACCATGGCAACAAGAGGAAGAGGAGAAATGCTCCTATTTTTTCAAAACGCTGGCAGCTAAAGTGTTGCTTTTAACGTATCTAGACTATTCTTTATTTGATTAAAATTCAATTGTAGTGAATGCAGTTGTACCATGTACTGCCGTTCATATGAAGAAGTACCCCCCCCCCCCCCCCAATTGTTGCTTGTAGGGTTAAGCCCCACTGTTTAACTAATTACATACCAATTTTTCTTATGAGGTTTGGTTTTTGAAGACTACTGTCTCTTATCAATATCATGTAGTTGTACCTTTCACTAATTTTCTTTTCAGGCGAAATCCTTATGCAATATCACTGATGTATTCGCACTTTCTCATGTTATGGAAGAGATGAAAGGCATGGCTTCAACATCCGACATTGGTATATAAGCTTAAGCATGTTACGTGTTTCTTCTTCTCTTAGGTAGTCTTACCACTGGAGCATTCTGTGGTATGGGTTGGATATGGAAATTTTTGTATGAAGTATTATCGATATTTTAAGAATGTTCTAAGTTTGATGAATGAATGCTCTAAAGCAGAGGTGACGAACCTGCGACCCGTCAAAGAATTTTGTGCGGCCCGCAAAACAATTTGACAAGCGCTCATGCATTAAAGACAAAAGATATCTCAAAGCTGTTTTATGCCTTCACTGGTACACCTTTCCTTTGTAATTTTCTTGCTCTAAACAAATCATACTCATATGAAAGCAAACGCTTCAAAAATTAAACTGTCTTCATTATCAGTGCAAGTACTGTTGCTCTATCCTTTTTGCTCAAATTTAGTTGTTTTTATTTTTTACTGTTGTATGTTTCGATTTTGCGTAAGATAATTTCAACTGTGTGGGTTTTATTACTTGAGTCGCTTCTAAAAGATTTCATAGTAGGTTACGATTAAAAAGTTGTGTGGCCCGATAACTCATGTGTACAGTAATTGACAAAGTGGCCCGCGACCGCAAAAAGGTTCGTCACCCCTGCTCTAAAGAATGCATCTTCCACCCGGCTCATTTATCTTTGTATCGTAGTGTTATGTAAAAGTTTTAAGACCGCTTCTGCCATTTAAAATTTCCGATCATTTGCTTGATATTGTGCGAGATTAGGCTTTGGGCTATGTGATAAGCAGAATTGCTGGTAACTTTGATATTTCAATGCTAGCGCTTGCTCAATGCTAGTCAGTGACGCTTTTTCACTCATCTGCAGCTGTAGGCTTTTCATATTCTAGCTGCAATACAACTACTGAATGACAGTTCTAGTTAACATGTAATTCAGGTACAATAAGTACAGTAATCTTTCCCATGATTTTTTTCGCGCCATTTTGAATCGCAGCATATGGTTTCTTTGAAAATGCTGATTTCAATGGTCTTGAACTTTTGTCTAATTCTAGTTAGCATGCACTACAGATACAGTGAACATTCTATACGCTAATTATAATATTGCTTCCGACGTCTTTTTTTTTCGCCAATTTGAATCGTTACTACATGGTTTCTTTAAAGTGCTGATTTTATGAGTGGTAGTCTTGAACTTTTCTGCCCGACTGTATGATAATATATTTAATACCAAGCGCAATAAATCAAACTGGCGCACTAGCTTGAACAATTAGGCTACACAAGCAAGGTGGGTTTGATCGAAGTGTCAAAATTTATGCTAAACGAAACATATTGCCTGCAAAGAAAACGTAATGGACTTTTGTTGCAGAGTTGCTGTCGGCCCCATCCTGTAGATCAGCCAGTCAACAAATGGATGTACCAACAACTTCCAACAATGCAACCACTTTTGTTTACGAAAACGTTGATGTTTCAACCACGCAGATGCCAGATTCAAATTCAGTGCCTCACAGTACACCCCAAGGACGATTGGGAAACGATTCATCTCTTTCAAAAAGGGTTTTTTCGCTTGATAAAAAGACGAACCTTGTAACTGATCCTGAAACTGATTGCCATCACCAGCATACTAATAATCCAAGTATGGTCGGCTCTGCCGCTTTAAAAAAAATTGGCTTTTATGTACGTGGGAAGTCTATTCAAGAAACTGCGAAACTGCTTCATTCTTCACGCACTTGTGAAAGCCAAGTTAACCATCAACGAGAAATTTCTGTCTGTGGAAACTCATTCCAGAACCAGGTTTGTTGTTGTTTTTTTTAATATTGCGTCCGGATAATACTGAAGATTATATGTCTCAGAAAATGGCAAGCTTAGACTATTGATTTTTGTAGTTACGTTATTCTAAAAGCAATTTTTCGAATAATCCCACCAGAAGTAGCCTGCAACTCCACTTTGGTTCACTTTTGAGAAGAGAATCAAAATCGGACTGGCGCAAGTAAACTTTGATTAAGGGTTGGATACCGTATACCAACGGAGGATCTTTTAAGCGATCGATCACGTTAACCATCTAATTAATCAATCGAGACTCAGATTGTGCAAAGTTTGTCAGTGGATCAGTAATCGGGGTTCTAATCAGCAGATTACGGTTAACGCATACAGAAAAAGTTAGTCTCCGGAGTAAGCTGCTAAACCGGACTGTTTGCTTAATCGTTGATCGATCCATGGTTGGTACATCCAATCCAGACAGCAAATCAGTCCCTATTTACATTCATTCAACATCTACAGACATTGAGTCAATGCAAAAAACGACTGATTTGCTGTATGGGAACCCTAAATATCAAATTGAATGTCTAATGTGAAATATGCGGTGGTGAAAATTGTACTACCCAGCGTTCTCATCTTATCCATCATGTTTCTACCCAGACAACAAAATCTGTCAGTTTTACATCAATCTAAAGGTGACTTATTTTGCTGTCTGGTTAGTTTAAGCATATTTTCAAGCAATATAATAATAATAATTACAAGCCTTAAAGCAGTTAGCGGCCATGGCCGCTAAGTAGTGCTTGAATGACCGTCTGTGCTACCTCCTCCGTCGGCCAAGTTTGGCCGCCGGTTTCTTCTAGCCAATTATTTAATTTCGCAATAGAATGATCGTGGATTAAATGTCGAAAGTATGTAGTATCAAAGAGTGACGCAGAATTAGGTCAGCGCATCATAGTCACTACTGTTGTATTAAATATATCCAGCTGCGATCACCAGCGCTGTAAGTCTTGTTTGCAATTCCCGATGTTTATTTTAACGAAGTGTTAATCCGAAGTGCTAATTTACATCGGCTGGCAATATTGTCGTTTTTATATCGATTCAATGTTGTCGGACATTGAATCGTTGTTAAAAAGGAGAACTAGGTTAGTTGACATCCGTGGGTAAAACACGTGTCTTCATAGTTGAGAACGCTGTGGGTTAGTGACTTCACACCCTCAATCGTGACATCATAACGGAATAAATGGTCAGGTTTTATGAAAGGCGGTATGCAGTTGAAACAATTTACTGAGCTGCGAGCAGTTAAAACAATTTAGGGTCGTTAGATGGTCCCGCAATACCGGATTACAATCCCGATAAAGCATTTAATGCGTGGTACAACGGTTCTATTGCAGGACGTCGCCCAGACTTCAACAACGCTAAGTGATCATTTTAACATTGTTGCAAGTTTAATGCTATTTACTTGTGCTATCGTTATTGTATTTTGGCCTCCAAGCACGCAGATTTGGCCGCCGAGAAGGAGCTCTCGGTAGGCCACGATGGCTGCCGGAAAAAAACACGAGTTTTAAGGCCTGATAATAACAACATTTATATAGCCACATCCACAGTGCAAACTATGCTCCTGGGCGCTGTACAGGACAATGGTGATAAATAATACGGTACTTTCCAGTCATGATGAAATCGAACGTTTCCAAGCGAGTTTTCAATTCATTTAAATTTTCAGCTTCTTTTACACAAATAGGCAAACAATTCCAGCAACTGGCAGCAACAACTTTGATGACTTTGTCAGAAATATTCAAATACAATTATAAATGCCGCTTCAAATTTGTTTACAAGATCATTAGAAATTCTTAATATGCAACAGATTTCATGCTACTTCTAAAATTTTTGTTTTTTAGATTTGGAGTCGTCGTTTAGCTAAAGTTTTATACAGCATAATGCAGAAGCGTATAGTTTTAGGAATTATGGAAATCAGTGAATTTGTCAAACACATTCCTCACTTTGCAGACTTGGATATTGGCGATCAGGTGGGTGGTAGTAGAGTAGGTGAAGTCGAAATGTCACAAGCCATTTTGTCTTGTTTACACTAACTTTGGACATGCGAAAATGCCTACTACTACTGATGGTTATCCTTAAACTTAAAATTTATTTAATCTTTAGTTAATGCTAACATTGTTAGCGAAGATGAATTTGTGAAGGCAGTTTACGATTAACAATAATACGGTATCACGACAATCCAAAGTCAAAGCCGATGATTTAAAGACGGAAAGTTAAGGTTAGGGTTAGTGTTAGTGCGAAGGTTTGAGGTTAGGGTTATTGTCTTTATCTTAAATCAATTATCGGCTTTGAATTGACGCATAACCTAATAATCCTTTGTTTTGCACCAGTAGGGTGCAAAATAGTGTCAATTAAAAGTCTCCATTGTTGGCGATTTTCAGCCAACTGTCGCAGTTCTTAAATTGGTTGGCTGTGCTCTGTGAGCAATCTACGATTTACAAGCAATGTAATAGTTTGTTTGCAATGCTTATGTTTTTTTTTTTTAATTTTTACTTTGATTGCACCTTGAAAACGTTCAACTATGAAAATTTGAAATGTTTTTTATACAAGTAATTGCTGTTCTTTTAATTATATTTGTAATCAAATTAAAAACTTAATCGGTAGGTTGTTTTGGTAAAGTATGGGAGTTATGAAGCAATGTTTGTGATGATCAGCGCTCTTGTGTATGACAAAGGCATCCTTCTTCCTCTCCTCAACATATATGTGACATTCCAATTCATGGAACAGGTGACAAAATAACTACTTATTTGTTGTTTTTTTGTTATTTGACATCGCTTTATCGTGGCTAAACAGTAACGGATGCAAAAGGATCACTTTTTGTCACCGCGCTTTAACTACCGGAGTGCATAATTTGAGCGAAGTAATTCAACGACAGCTTTTCAATCAGCGACACTCACTGGTGGATGGACTATTTTACAAGCAATGATAAAGGAAATAAATAAAAAGACCAAGGTTGCTAATTGCGATAAAGGCACAAGAAGTGGCAATGTGATTGTGATGTAACAATATGACTTTCTCGCACGCAATGAAATGGGAGGCAGTAACGCTTGAAAGTCGTGTGAAGTTTGATGTGCATTTTCGGATTTTTTGAGCAATTTTAGAGTGAATTTTAAGTTTTCAAATCTATAGAAAAAGGGTCATTCCATGTTAAATCACAAATTTTTGGGATTTGTAACCAAAAATTATACAATATCTAAAATTACTAGAATCTGAAACTGTTTAACAGAACAGGTTATTTTTTGTAAATTATCTTGAAATGAAGATAAAGTTATTCTGAAAATTTGAGTAAATTTGACCAAGCGGTTTAAAAGTTATGCACGTTTTAAATTTTCACCACCGGATGGCCAAAATACAAGGAGCGCCTCATAATTTGTAAAAAAAAATTTGACTAAAAAGTTTAATATCTTAATAATTGTCACATCGGGCCCAAATTTGGTATACTACCATTTTGAACCCTAAAGAATTCAAGAATGATGGTTAAAAAAAACTGCAACAACCCTTTCCCCCTTGAATTTGTGTTTCAAAACTTGCTTCCAGATTTCCTGATACATCGACTTCCGCACTGAATATCTCAGGGTGCCCAAGTGGCCAACTTGCAAAATGGTCTCAAATTGTTCAGTGGAAGGTCTACTTTTAATAGCAATTAAAGTTGTGTTTGTGTATGTCTGTAACACAAAAAAATGAACAAATTTAGTTACAACCTTATTGCGTGCTAAAATGCCAATATCATGCAACATCAAACATGCGAACACCCAACAGTAACAAGCATCTATTTAAATACAGAATGTTATTCACTTATCAAATTTCGGTGTGATCAAATTTAGTTCTTGGGGAATGATATAACTGCGACTATAACTGGATGTGCTTGATGGTGTAGCAATTTTGCAAAGAATGTGAGATTCCGGCACCCAGCAAACATCATCTCGCACCGGCCGGTGGAATCTGGTTGCTGGTCCGTGTGGGTGCATAAATCGAATTTGAACATTTTTTCGTCTCTGTTGGTTGCAAGCACCAAACCAATCCACCAAAAATCATCATAATTGCAAGCTACATATTCCATACAACTGGTTTGAATATATGAATGAACTTTCAAAAATGAAAAAGAGCCATTATTTTCTTTATCATCACTTGTTCGCTTAAATACGATTTCGTTTTTAGACAATGTCTGATGAAAATGAAAAGACCTAGTTCCTGGTATAGTGCTTCCAAGCTTGTACCGCAATTCTAAGGCCTTACGATCACATTCCAAGTTCTCTTTACCGATGAAGTCAAATTGTACAATATGGAATTATCAACCTACAATATGGAATTATCAACAATATGGAATTATCAACAACACCTACAATGTGGAATTATCAACTGGGGATGCGCACCCACAAAATACTTGAATAGAATTCAAGTTAGACAAAATAAGATAATTAAAATCGTTACAGGAGTATTTGAAATGAAAACTAAATTACTGCCACTCTATCAAGAAAATAAAATACTAACTGTTAATTCTACTTATAAACTAGAAATAAGCAAATTTATGTACAAATTTTATAATAATAAACTACCGGAAAACTTCAAAACTTTCTTTACACATGTATCAGCTATTCATTCGTATAACACCCGACGTTCAAGCTCCAATTCACTTTATACTAAACAGGCAAATACCCAACTATTTCAAAAAAGTTTAAAATGCATGGGAATCAAGGTATGGGACACTCGCAGGCCTCGAAATTCACGGCGGTCATGTCCGCCGTCACAGCATGTGATGTCCGTGGGAAGTACCATCTAGATCGGTCATATTTGTCCGCCGAAAAACAACACAGGAACTAGCGATACAAATCGTCATTACATAGTACTAACAATTGTTGCGAGAATATAATTTCCCGCGCATCTAGAAAATGTGAATACTGTATCTCTCACCCAGACAACAAAATATATCATTCTTATATTAATTCAATGTAGACGCAGACGTTGAATCAATGTAAAAATGATAGATTTTGTTGTCTGGGTAGCTTCCATTCAAGCAGGAAAACGTTCGATTTTTACGTTGCTTCAACAATTGATGACATTGAATCATGGTAACGAAGGTGAATTCTTCGCTAAGAATCGACGGGAGTACGGGTACTTCCACACTAATCAGCGCAACTTTGTTAAAGTTTTACGTCACAATGTCTGGCTTTGATCTCGGAGTAATATTGATAAGGCAAGGTTGGTTAAAAAATTATACATATTATACGAGTTCAGTAAGCTATTACAGCAACATGTAGCAAAATAAGAAAGAAAAGGCCCAGGAAAAATTCACTTTCGCTCACATGACAAGCAAAAATAAACTTAAAGAAAAAGACCTAGTGAAACTTTGCACAGCAGAAAATAGTAGCGTTAGTGTAGAAGTTTTTCCGACTCGTGCCCAGAGCATTGTGACGCAAGAAGCCACACGACCTCGTTCGGTAGAAGTTAATCAGTTATGCGGTGTATTGAGCAGATACACGGCGCTTTGACTCTTCAAGCGCACGTCGTTGGTCTGATGAAAGTCTTTCAGAGTGACTTCGCTGAAATTTTAAAAAGCCTTCTAAACTGTAGCTATAGTTCTCAAATGGCGAAGAATTTTCAAGATAAAGTGATTAAGCATGACGATCGACGCTAAAATTGTTGTGTCCGCCGTGAGACTTAATTTGTCCGCCGAGATAGCTGCTCAGACCGGACACGTTTGTCCGCCGTCAACAAAAACGAATTTCGAGGCCTGGGACAGTTTACCTCAAAATATGAAAGAAAAACATGAAAAAAGGTTTCAAATTTTTCAATAAAATGTGCAAAAAACACTTCTTCAACAATCAAGAGCTATAAAAACGACATCCACTACCTGAATATGTTAATTGTTATTATTTTTTGTAGTATCTGTATTTGCTTTTTTTTTTTTTATTCTGTTCTTCCTTCCTTCTTCTTTTTTGTGTCAATTTGGTACAATATTTAAAAACGCAATACTTTCTTTCGTATAACTATTTGAATGAGAGAGTGCAGACTCGACGACCTCCTACGCCTTCAGGGCTACGGTTTTTCGCACTCTCTCATTGGATGCACACTGTCAGTTTTTGTTTTATGTATGTTTCGGCGTTTCGCATCCAAACAAAAATAAAATGACCATCCATCCGTATTCCTTTCATTGAATTAAGAATTTGATTCAAATATGGTCTCTGCAAACTTTCACGTGCTACTAGGCGATTAGCAGTTCCACCAATCCCGTCATAAGAAGATTTCCCATGAGAGGTGGCAAAAAAGTCCAGTCAGCATCCAAGCCAAAATCTTTTTTATGGTGGCACAAATTCATCATATTCTTGTAATTTTTATACTGTCCTGCACACCCGTCAGAATAATAACTCACTTTTGATACGCTTGGAATATTTTGTTGGATAAATTTGGCTGTACGCTGCTGAATCACATTAACAAAGGTTGTGTCGTGCTGTAAGTTATCAGAAATATAACAAATTGATTTATGACAAATAGCATTTTCATTATGAGGTCGGAAATAAATGACAACAGGGTGTAAAGTACATTGGGTTACATTCCAGTCAAAACTTTGAATTTCATCCTAGACTATAAATTGATAGTTTTCTGCAAAGTTCAGAAGAGCAATACCTTCATTATCTTTCAAATTATCTTTTTGTATTTTAAGAGCATTTGACTGGTATTTTGCTATATAAGAATGTGCTGTGAGTTTGTCAAATGCATTTCCAATAATATCCAAAAAATCAGTAACTGGAGCTGTACGAGTAATTAACTAGTAGCGATCTGTCGATATCTATTGCTGAAAAGAGATATCTGTGATGTTTATTGATTCGAATAAATTTGACAAATAACTCTGTAAATTTATAATGACAGGACAATTTTCACAGCCATGCATCATACAATGCTTATTTTTAACATCGCAAACAATCAAATTCATCATTTCTTTGTAGCCCATAGATGACTTTGTTGCCTCAGCAAGCAAGATGGCATTCTGATGTATAGTACACACGCAGACGCTGTGAAATCCTGACGAAGAGACAGTTAAGCATGATTTTGGGGAAGTGAACAAAACTTCGAAAATCCAATTTTAGAATTTGGTGTTTATTTTTGAATTCCACATGCAACTGTTTTAAATTGCACAGTAGTAAGTAACCGCTTCTGTTCAAGTACATTCTTTGTTACACTCACAAAAATGTTCATCTCTGGCATATGTCTGGTATGCTCGCCCTCCTTATAAAAATTTTCAACAGCTTTGATTGTTTCATGAAGTATAAGGTTTTTTTCCTTTTGGTTCTTTGGGTGCTGCTAACAAAGCTTGTTCTTTTTTTTTAATTAAAGCCAAACGAACAGAATACTCAGATACTTTAAAGAAATCAGCAGTTTTGCGAATAGACCATGATCTTGGTTTAAGTGTTAAAAGCATCAGCTTCATTTTGTGATTTGCATTTTTGTTCGCTCTTTTATGTCATACAAAAGTACGTCCAAATCATCCGCCTTTAGCCCTTTACTTGTAAATCCTTCATTCTTGCTTCATCTAGTGAAGAAGCTGGTTGCTGCAGTTGGTCAGAAGCAACACCAATAGCGCTTGCAAAATCTTCTTGCAATGTCTTTGATAGTTTTTTTTTCTTGCTGAATTAATTTGCTGATGCTTGGGTAAGCCATGGTGGGTTATTGGAGATTGCCCAATAGCAATTAAAGTATTGTCGAGTCTTCTTTTCAATGCTAACCGACTGTCATCATCAATCTGAATATTTGAGTTTTCGCTTGAGAACACACCAACAGTATCATCATCAGGACAGCTTGACTCACTGTCATTGACAACTGGTTCATCAACTGCAGTTTTTGCTTGCTTGACGCAGTTACGATAAAACTGCTTTCCTGGTACAACAGCGTATTTTTTTATTTTTTGGCTATATTAAGATTTATTTTATGTCCACATTGTGGCATTTTGCCTTTATGAACTTGAAAAACGTTGCAGCATTTTACATTCTTCACATCATATCTTTCACCAAAGGATTGCTCATGATGTAAACAAACTATTCCTGAAAAATCAATCGGTAGTCCAGCTCTCCATCTTTACATCCTCCTTTAAAACCCTCTAAAATTTTCATCCCAATCTTTTTAATATATGTTGTTTTATGGCATTCCTCTTCTCTTTTAGTACCCACAGAACACTGATCCATATTGGGAGCAAGTCTTTTAGGCGCAGACAGTTACACGCGGTCAAATAGGCGCGCACACTGTGGCGTCAGGATATTTAGGTGCTGAGCACTGTGGCGCCCTTTCATTTAGGTGCTATTTCTAGTAAAGCCTGCAGATTGTATCAGCTTGGCAGGTAGGGCAATTCTTGCGAGTAAGTATGAGACAACGCTTTATTACATGAATACATTTCTATAGGGCATATGAACCCTGGCTACAAGTTGCAAGCATAGTGGTGCAACTTTGCTCGTTAATAAACCTAGTCGGGGTTTGACGGAAAACTAAGTTACCTTTCACTCAAACCTACCACCCGCTTGAATACAGACTACGGTATATTTTTTACTGATATTTAGTGTAGTTATTATTTGAACTCAGTCATATTCGTAAACTTTAATTTATTGATAAAGCTTTCGCCGACGCAAACCTGGACAAACAACAAATAAATGCCAAATACGCGCATTAAAAAAAAAATTTTTTCTGTTCAATATAACATTTTGTGTGAATAGCATTGTCGGTTTAAGCAGCTTCATTCAGAAAAGCCATGACATATTTTTCTGTTCAATATAACATTTTATGTGAAAAGCATTGCCGTATAAAGCAGCTTCACTCACTGAAGCCATGACTCACAACAAATAAATGCACGCGCATTAACAAAACAACATATTTTTCTATTCAATATAACATTTTGTGTGAAAAGCATTGTCCTACCTGCCAAGCTAATACAATCTGCAGACTTTACTATGAATAGCACCTAAATGAACGGGCGCCACAGTGCTCCGCACCTAAATATCCTGACGCCACAGTGTGCGCGCCTAAAAGACGTGGACCCTCCATATTATTGTTGTTAGTTTGTAAATTAGAGATAATACATGTGAAGTAAAAAATTTTAGTTAGTTACAGTAGATGCTTTTTATATTGTATGTAGTAAGCAAAAACGATAATGATTTATTAGGTAAATAACAAAAACCTTTTATTTTTTTGTGTAACTTACATATATATACAAACACAAATTTTTATTGGTATAAAAAGTAGAACTTCTACCGAATAAGTCGAGACCAATTTTGATTGTTGGCGACTTGGGCACCCTGAGATATTTGGAGCGGAAGTCGACATATCAAAAAATCTGGGAGCAAGGTTTTGTTCATCAAATTTAAGGGGGGGGGGGTTATTGCACAATTTTTTAACCATCATTTTTGAACTCCTTGGGTTTTAAAATGGTAGAATACCAAATTTCAGCCCCCTGTGGCAACTATTTAGAAAGATATTTAACTTTTGGGTCAAAGTGTTTGTCAAATTTTGGCACGCTCCTTGTATTTTGGTGGGATCTGTTACTATTCGGTGAGTCCGATTCGGTGAGTTCCTAACCTCTAACCCCTAACCCTAAAACGGCAATGATAATTAGGCTACCGTACCCTATAATTTAAAAAAAAATTGAAAAAATCCCCCGTTAAGGGATCGGACTCACCGAAACGGGCCATTCCGATTTTGGTGACCCCGGTGGTGAAAATTTGAAACGTGCATAACTTTTAAACTGCTAGGTCAAATTTGCTCAAATTTTCAGAATAACTTATTATTTTAAATATCTTCATTTCCTTATAATTTACAAAGAATTTTAAAATTTTGGTTACATGGCTGTGATGATTAAGCATGGAATAACCCAAACATATGTGTCACTTAAAGAGTTATTGTAATTACTAATTATTTCAAAGTTTAAACCTGGATCGCGGGGCGCACCAAGACGTTCTTGTGGGCCGCGTGTTTGAGACTTCTAAGACCTCTGGTATGTTTTTGAATTTTTTTCCATGCTTCGAAAGTTACTTTTCCGAAAAGAACTATTTATTAGCCGTAAAAATTGCCTTATATTCCATAAGTCAAATACCACTTAAAACTCGCCAACAGGCTACAAGACAGTCGCGAACAGTTTTTCTGGGCTAAAATTGTTGCTACAATTTGTGCACATGACTACACGCATACATAAAACCGTGACTTAAATACAGACGGCTAAATTTACGCCTTCATAAACATAGCTACATTCTGCTTTTGAATTCGCCTTGAAAATTCATTTCAAAACTTCATCGGGCTTTTCAATCTTTCGTATAATGAAGCACATTTCTGCAAGCAATCACTAGAGAATGTATGTAAAAATCCACACCAGGTCTAAATCCTTCCTTGGTAAACACGTCTGTAGTAGTCTGATTATTCCTTTCTTTTGCCATACGCCTATTTGAAATCGCCAGGATTCAGCTCACAGTGAGGTATTTTCAGTCTGAAGATGAAGATTTCCAGTTTTCCACAATCAATCATTCCAGAAGTGCAGTTTTAAAGCACTTAAAAGGCTTCTGATAGCTTATGAAGTATCCAACAATACAAGCGTTGTGCAGAATTAACGTACCCTTGCTTATCATTTTCTAGTTGAATATACCAGGACAACTAATGAGAACCAAATTCAAGTTTGCTGAAAAGGTGGCTTCATTGCAATTAAGCGATGATGAGATGGCGTTATTTGTTTCAATCATCATATGTAGCCCAGGTACGTGTAGATGTAGATATGATCATGTTCACAAGGAGCCAATTACTCAATTCCACAAAAATCCATCAACGCACCCTTCATTCATCATGACTTATAATGCTCTAATTTCCTCATTGTTAAATGATTAATATTTAAATTGTTAACGTCGGCGACAGAACATGCGTCAATGTAAAACTTGCAAACAACTTCCAGAACACCGGGATTAGCCTTTGAGCGTATTTCCCTTACCAACGTCACCCTCTTTGGTGCGTTTTGGAAAAACAGAAACTTGCTCATGCTATGCTTGTTTCAAAGACGTCATGTTTTTATTGTACCTTGTGGTATCCTCATTAATCAGATTCTCTGCAAGAACAAGGTCACCAACTTTCATTAAATTTTTATTGGACCGGTTGTTTAGCATGATTAGCCAGCGTCATGAGTGAATTTAATTATGCAAACTAAAACTGTTTTCTTCCTTTAAACTAAATACTGAAAGGTTTGGGTGTTCATCAGGATAATTATCGTTTCTAGCACTAGTTGCAACGTCCATTTGCTGAAAGTAAAAGCAACAATAAACAAGATGGTTTATTGCTTCACTGACGTTTCGCGCACCATGACAATGCGTATCCTTAGAGCGAATAGCATACAAAATAAAATTTACAAAGTTATATACGGCAGGGCAAGTTTTTCCTTCAAGCAGGTTATGTTGTTAGCTGAATTATGTATTACCCACGCTTTACAGTCAAACTCAGTAGAAAACAAGGAATTTGCAGTACTAGTTAAGTTTCACTGAGGGATTTATTTGCAAATGCAACGTATATAATGCGTCATTTCTTGTCTTGCACTCGTTATAACATTACATTATTGTTGTTGAGAAGACAGGCCTGGACTGAGCGACAGGAAAAAAGTTGAAATGATACAGGAAGAACTTTTATCTTGTTTGAAATTTCAACTGTCCCTTTCTCACCATCACAAACCAAGGTATCTTGAATTGATTAATGTTTCGTTTTAAAAACAATGATATCTTGTTAGTATAATTGGAAGAAAGCTTAATTGCATACTTGCATTTTGACTGCTTAATGGGTTATTAATGTTTTTTCTGTCAGTAGCTGCTTGATTTGAAGACTGTCAAGCAGCTACTCACAGGCTGTTTATAAATGCAAGAATTTTTTTGTAATTATGTTGTGTTTCGGTTCATGGTGATGGGCCATGTTTTTTGCAGCCTTACATAACTTGTGACTGACTCCAACCAGCTGGTTCAGATGCAATCGGTGGTTGCGTTACTGCAGTTCTAAATGCATTAGTTATCTTTTTCAGAGTTGTTCGTGTGCTTTATTTCCATTTTTCTCGTGGCCCCCCCATTTTAGCATATGAATATAATGTAGCTAACTGCTCTAGGCTGATGCTGAGCTGCGTCGGAGTCTGCCTCGCTTTCTGACCTAGTCTTATTCTGAAACGATCCCTGTTCCATATCTAGAACTGAAGATGCACTGAATAAGTGCGAAATATATTTTCTGTAACATCTACTGACAACTGATCCCTGTTACCTTAGCAATTGGGTTTATGAATATAATGTGGTGATTTTTTTTATATTGAGCAGGTATTTAACTATTTGTCAAGGTGAACTCACACATAAATTGAATTCGGGCCTTAGTAGCTTGTCGACTTTTGGTATATTCTTTAGGGCTCGCTCAAATATCATATGACGCTATATAATATCATACGTCCGCCTTCCCATGACATCTTTCGATGACCTCTATTCTATGACACGTCATAAAGGGTCAGGTATAAAAACCTACCACATTTGAAATTATTACTGTAGCAAAGGAATTTTTGTAACTAAATAATTTTTAGTGCAACTTAAGTTGATTTAAATTTGTATCAGTATGTAAACTGGCCTGGACCGGCGTACGTACAGTTGTACACCGTGCCTTGCATTTATCGTGAAAAAATTTCGTCAAAATGGGAAATCTGTGACTGAAACCTTAAGAAATTTCAGGCTCATCACCGATTTTCGATTGGAAACAGGTTCGTGACGGTTTAATTTGAAATGAGTTTTGAAATTTTTTAAGGTTCCAGTCACAGATTCCCCATTTTTGATAAAAGCTTACACTCTAAATGTGCCACGTTCGCCGGTCCAGGCCATTTTACATTCTGATACAAAATTTTGAAAACTTGCACTAAACTTTATTTGTAAAAACTAATAAAAACAGAAATGGCAATTCATTAGCTGTAAAATGTTATTTCAACAACCTGTCTAACTGTAACAGCTTTATCTGTTACAGCTAATTTCAAATGTGGTAGGTTTTTCTGCCGGACCCTGTATTAGCTGTATTTTCAATTGCATTAAAAATCAAAATGGAGAACTACTTTACTTTTATTTTGCGTCAAGTATTGTACCCAGAACACCCATTTTGGCTGTTTTTCCCCTGGTGCAGACATGTAGTCTAATGGCGAACCTGTTTGAAACAGTTGTCAGGTTGTAAGTTGCTCAGGTTTAGATTAGCCTTTTCTATACAATTGTACTGGCAGAGCTGCGATGGCAAGGATACGTGCGGGTTGGAAAAAGTTAAAAAAAATTTGTCAAGCACACTTGGTGGCAGAATGCTTTCTTGTGTATTCAAAGAAACGTTGTACAAGACGTGAATAAGAAGCGTGATGCGTTATGGAAGTGAATGCTGGGCGATGAAGAGGACAGGTATTAGGCGAATGCAAACGACAGAGATGAGGATGATTCGTATGATGTGTGGTAAGACACTTCTCGACAAAATTAAAGATGGTGTCTTGAGAGAGTGGACTGATGTTGAGAATAGTGAAGGGTACTTGCGTGGTCATCGTCTGAGATGTGTTGGACGCATGGATTAGAACAATTTGACAAAGCGATTTTGGAATAAGGTAGTGACAGGAAAAATGAGGAAAAGAAGACCAAAGAAAACGTGGGATGATACCGTGAAAGATGACATGGCAAAAAGAAATTTGAAAATTGAAGATGCCAACAATAGAGAGAGATGAAGAGTCGTTGCAGACAACTGGTCTACCCTGATGTTTCGGGATGAAGATCAGGCTTCTTTGAAGCAAAATGGATAATGATATACTAACAGGCCAACTTTTTCAAATATTCGGTTTGCAAATATTCGGAACCAGGCCTTATTAATTTTTTTCCCTCTCTACCGATGTTTCATATCACTCGAGGCAGGTTTATTTTCTGCTCGACTGTTGAACATTGGCTGTTTCTTGTATGAAGAGTAGCAAACTTTTTCCGTCTCTCGTCATTTGTATGAGACTCCTATAACTGCCGTTATTGGTTTGTTTGAAAATAGCGATGCGTATATTCATGGATTGAAATTTATCAATCCTTGATAGCCCGAAGCATCGTATTCTTTGATCTTTTCAGAAATGCTTTTCTTCGCACTTCCTCAGGTTCAGTCGGTTAATCGCCCGACTTTGTGTACAAAAAAGCCGCAAGATTAAGTATCGTTGTTCTGCTTGCGCCTCGGGGTGTGCGCTTGAGACACCCATTGAAGCACTACTCTTCAATCAGCAACACCTAATGGATGGCATAGTTCACAGCGGGCCTGCGTCAGTAGTTCAAAGCCTCTACAAGTTTTCGAAACTGCCACGAATAAGTCTTCCCAGTCCGAGTACAAAAATCAATCAAAGTGAGGGTTTGTACTTTTCCTTTCCAAATCACGCTTCAAAAACATTTAAGTCTTAATTCTTGGGGGGTTTTCATGTGCTTTTCATTCAAGTAACTCAACTTGTTAATCAACATTGCTTGACTTGAATTTTCCTTGTATTAATAAAATATATAACATATTTATTATTATCTCTAACATCTTGTCTTGGCGCTGGCGGATTTTTTCATATTATGCTGAAGTGTCATTTTACATATAGCCCAAGTCTTGCCCACTTCAAATAAAAAATGTTTTAGTCAAAGCATAGCCTAACAATTTTTACAAATTTAATCTACATAAAGAACTTGTCAGCTGAAAAATTGATAAGATCTATCACTAGACAGCTGATATTTTATATCACTTAATTGTACTTTTAACTGTTTTAGTTTCAAATGCTTTGTCAAATATTTTGTAAACCTGGTTTGGTTTGAAATGAGTTTTGAAATGTCTAAAGGTTCAGTCACAGATTCCCCATTTTTGATGAAATCTTACACTCTAAATGTGCCACGTTCGCCGGTTCAAGCCATTTTACATTCTGATACAAAATTTTAAAAACTTGCACTAAACTTTATTTATAAAAACTAAATGAAAACAGAAATGGCAAGTCATTGGCTGTAAAATGTTATTTCAACAACCTGTCTAACTGTAACAGCTTTTCTACAGCAGCAATTTCAAATGTGGTAGGTTTTTCTGCCGGACCCTGTATTAGCTGTATTTTCAATATTGCATTAAAAATCAAAATGGAGAACTTCTTTACTTTTATTTTGCGTCAAGTATCGTACCCAGAACACCCATTTTGGCTGTTTTTCCCCTGGTGCAGACATGTAGTCTAATGGCGAACCTGTTTGAAACAGTTGTCAGGTTGTAAGTTGCTCAGGTTTAGATTAGCCTTTTCTATACAATTGTACTGGCAGAGCTGCGATGGCAAGGATACGTGCGGGTTGGAAAAAGTTAAAAAAAATTGTCAAGCACACTTGGTGGCAGAATGCTTTCTCGTGTATTCAAAGGAACGTTGTACAAGGCGTGAATAAGAAGCGTGATGCGTTATGGAAGTGAATGCTGGGCGATGAAGAGGACAGGTATTAGGCGAATGCAAACGACAGAGATGAGGATGATTCGTATGATGTGTGGTAAGACACTTCTCGACAAAATTAAAGATGGTGTCTTGAGAGAGTGGACTGATGTTGAGAATAGTGAAGGGTACTTGCGTGGTCATCGTCTGAGATGTGTTGGACGCATGGATTAGAACAATTTGACAAAGCGATTTTGGAATAAGGTAGTGACAGGAAAAATGAGGAAAAGAAGACCAAAGAAAACGTGGGATGATACCGTGAAAGATGACATGGCAAAAAAAAATTTGAAAATTGAAGATGCCAACAATAGAGAGAGATGAAGAGTCGTTGCAGACAACTGGTCTACCCTGATGTTTCGGGATGAAGATCAGGCTTCTTTGAAGCAAAATGGATAATGATATACTAACAGGCCAACTTTTCAAATATTCGGTTTGCAAATATTCGGAACCAGGCCTTATTAATTTTTTTCCCTCTCTACCGATGTTTCATATCACTCGAGGCAGGTTTATTTTCTGCTCGACTGTTGAACATTGACTGTTTCTTGTATGAAGAGTAGCAAACTTTTTCCGTCTCTCGTCATTTGTATGAGACTCCTATAACTGCCGTTATTGGTTTGTTTGAAACATAGCGATGCGTATGTTCACGGATTGAAATTTATCAATCCTTGATAGCCCGAAGCATCGTATTCTTTGATCTTTTCAGAAATGCTTTTCTTCGCACTCCCACAGGTTCAGTCGGTTAATCGCCCGACTTTGTGTACAAAAAAGCCGCAAGATTAAGTATCGTTGTTCTGCTTGCGCCTCGGGGTGTGCGCTTGAGAAACCCATTGAAGCACTACTCTTCAATCAGCAACACCTAATGGATGGCATAGTTCACTGCGGGCCTGCGTCAGTAGTTCAAAGCCTCTACAAGTTTTCGAAACTGCCACGAATAAGTCTTCCCAGTCCGAGTACAAAAATCAATCAAAGTGAGGGTTTGTACTTTTCCTTTCGAAATCACGCTTCAAAAACATTTAAGTCTTAATTCCTGGGGGGTTTTTCATGTGCTTTTCATTCAAGTAACTCAACTTGTTAATCAACATGGCTTGACTTGAATTTTCCTTGTATTAATAAAATATATAACATATTTATTATTATCTCTAACATCTTGTCTTGGCGCAGGGCGGATTTTTTCATATTATGCTGAAGTGTCATTTTACATATAGCCCAAGTCTTGCCCACTTCAAATAAAAAAATTTTTAGTCAAAGCATAGCCTAACAATTTTTACAAATTTAATCTACATAAAGAACTTGTCAGCTGAAAAATTGATAAGATCTATCACTAGACAGCTGATATTTTATATCACTTAATTGTACTTTTAACTGTTTTAGTTTCAAATGCTTTGTCAAATATTTTGTAAACCTGGTTTGGTTTGAAATGAGTTTTGAAATGTCTAAAGGTTCAGTCACAGATTCCCCATTTTTGATGAAATCTTACACTCTAAATGTGCCACGTTCGCCGGTTCAAGCCATTTTACATTCTGATACAAAATTTTAAAAACTTGCACTAAACTTTATTTATAAAAACTAAATGAAAACAGAAATGGCAAGTCATTGGCTGTAAAATGTTATTTCAACAACCTGTCTAACTGTTAACAGCTTTTCTACAGCAGCAATTTCAAATGTGGTAGGTTTTTCTGCCGGACCCTGTATTAGCTGTATTTTCAATATTGCATTAAAAATCAAAATGGAGAACTTCTTTACTTTTATTTTGCGTCAAGTATTGTACCCAGAACACCCATTTTGGCTGTTTTTTCCCTGGTGCAGACATGTAGTCTAATGGCGAACCTGTTTGAATCAGTTGTCAGGTTGTAAGTTGCTCAGGTTTAGATTAGCCTTTTGTATACAATTGTACTGGCAGAGCTGCGATGGCAAGGATACGTGCGGGTTGGAAAAAGTTAAACAAAATTGTCAAGCACACTTTGTGGCAGAATGCTTTCTCGTATATTCAAAGAAATGTTGTACAAGGCGTGAATAAGAAGCGTGATGCGTTATGGAAGTGAATGCTGGGCGATGAAGAGGACAGGTATTAGGCGAATGCAAACGACAGAGATGAGGATGATTCGTATGATGTGTGGTAAGACACTTCTCGACAAAATTAAAGATGGTGTCTTGAGAGAGTGGACTGATGTGGAGAATAGTGAAGAGTACTTGCGTGGTCATCGTCTGAGATGTGTTGGACACATGAATTAGAACAATTTGACAAAGCGATTTTGGAATAAGGTAGTGACAGGAAAAATGAGAAGAAGAAGACCAAAGAAAACGTGGGATGATACCGTGAAAGATGACATGGCAAAAAAAAATTTGAAAATTGAAGATGCCAACAATAGAGAGAGATGGAGAGTCGTTGCGGACAACTGGTCTATGGACAACCCTGGACAGCGGACAACCCTGATGTTTCGGGATGAAGATCAGGCTTCTTTGAAGCAAAATGGATAATGATACACTAACAGGCCAACTTTGCAAATATATTATTTCTTTCCCTCCCCACCGATGTTTCGTATCACTCGAGGCAGGTTTATTTTCTGCTTGACTGTCGAACATTGACTGTTTCTTGTATGAAGAGTAGCAAACTTTTTCCGTCTCTCGTCATTTGTATGAGACTCCTATAACTGCCGTTATTGGTTTGTTTGAAACATAGCGATGCGTATATTCACGGATTGAAATTTATCAATCCTTGATAGCCCGAAGCATCGTATTCTTTGATCTTTTCAGAAATGCTTTTCTTCGCACTCCCACAGGTTCAGTCGGTTAATCGCCCGACTTTGTGTACAAAAAAGCCGCAAGATTATGTATCGTTGTTTTGCTTGCGCCTCGGGGTGTGCGCTTGAGAAACCCATTGAAGCACTACTCTTCAATCAGCAACACCTAATGGATGGAATAATTCACAGCGGGTCTGCGTCAGTAGTTCAAAGCCTCTACAAGTTTTCGAAACTGCCACGAATAAGTCTTCCCTGTCCGAGTGCTAAAATCAATCAAAGGGAGGGCTTGTACTTTTCCTTTCCAAATCACGCGTCCAAAAAATTTAAGTCTTAATTCTTGGGGGGTTTTCATGTGCTCTTTATTGAATTAACTCAACTTGTTAAACGATATTGCTTCACTTGAATATCACTTGTATTAGTAACAATGTATAACATATTTATTATTATCTCTAACATCTTATCTTGGCGCTGGCGAATTTTTTTATATTATGCTAAAGTGTCATTTTACATCAATTGGGGATAGCCAAAGTCTTGCCCATATCTTACTTTGAGCAAGCTCTTTCGCATCCCGCACTTCTAAAATTCCCTGGTCCTATTGCATCGAAGACCTCTATAGTATAAACTATCAAGTCGTAGTATATATTGTTGTCCGTTACCATATGTTTTTCCAATCAGCTTTTCTTTTATGCCTTTTTGTTTTTACCCCATGGATGTTCTTATACTTGTCTTGATGACCACTGTATTTTGGGGATTTTTTTAGGTTATTCGCCCGCTTGTTGCTCATCCTCACCGAGTTACGTCAACTGGTAGCAGAACATGTCGTCATGACTGAGCAACTTGAAGAGTTTCATGATGTGTTGCCTCCTTTGATCCAAGAAATTGTAAACAACTTCGACTGATTGTGATTTGTATTTGATGTTGTTGGCGTATTTCGTTAATCGTGCTAATTGTACTTTCTGCAATACCAGCTTTTATTGCGATAATGCAAAAGTGTATAATAACAAAACTTATTTACAACTTCTTCGCTTCAGTTGAAATGTCTGCTCATAGTGACTTGCTTTTCTGCCAGGCGACAATACTAGTGTTGTTGAGAAGGAGCGATCTTCCTGGCGTCAGCACTACCTGACTACTCAGTACTCACTATAGAACAGCGAGCATTGTGTTCCTCCACACTAGCCATCAAGACTTTTCCAAAAACATGTGTTTCTCGGCAGTCGAGTGTAGCAAGAATTAACAGCGATAAACGCGTGTTTCGACCATGAGACTGGGCACATTTTTTTTTTGGGGGGGGGGGGGCACATCAACATCGCACCACTAATTCATGCCACATAGTTCTCAACCGCTGCTTTTGTCAGGCAATTGAATCCTTACCTTTGTGGAAAGAAAACAACTAAACTGACTGTCGTCATGCCTCATGGGTGAAACACGTGTCCATCGCTGTCAATTCTTGCTACACTCGACTGCCGAGAAACACAATACTAGTGTTAGCAATACTTTTTGATAATGCGATAAATAGGTCCAAACCAAGCAAGATGTTGTTACAATCCCAAGAAGTTGTATATCATATTTTTGAAAAGGTCTTGGAATGCTCTATATTATAAAGTTTATAAGATAAAAGCAAAATTTTCTTAAAGTAATAACAAACAAGCTAATTAGCCAGCTTTGAAGTCAAACAAAATAAGGTTATAGCAAAAATATCTGAAACCTAAAAACATAAACGGGGTGTAGCCTACCAAGTTGAAAGTTTTTTACAGCTTATGTTGCCCTATGAACAACAAAATGACGGGAGGATTTTTTCTTAACTGGTCAATTACTAGAATTATTGCGTCATAAAATATACAACTTTAAAACAAAGTTTTGTTATTTGCATTTTTTTTCAATATAGGAGTACAGTAGTACATTAGATCTCAAAAACTGTTCCATTATTTGAATGTCCATGTTGCTATGAACATTTCTTGTTTGAAGAAGATTGAACAAGAAATGAAGAAGTAGATAGCCTACGCTTTTTGTTCAAAAAAAAGAACATTTTGAGAAAACGCAAGTTATTGCATTTGTATAGCATAGTAAGTTATACTAATAATGGGTAAGCAAACTACTTTTATTGCATAAATGCGTTTGAAATTTAGTAAAGTTATTACATATTCAAAATCTCTATTAAATTTTCTGTCTTTTAAATTTAAAAAAAAATTGTCCGGTGTTTGAAGATTTAGATTTAGTGGACAGGAAAGCAAGGAAATCAATCTTTGTGTCCACCTTCAGGCATGTTTTTTAGTGTCCTGCCAAAGACACAGCCGCATGCTCTTGAGCGGTGTTGAACCGCATGATCGCTGTTAACTTCACAAATGTAGATACAAACGACATGTTTTAGCCTGATGCTGCGGGTTCACTGTGGTAGTAGTGGTTTGCACTAGCTTTTGTATATAACACAGTTCCTTAGTCATGTGCTATGACGAATGATCTTGAATGGACTTTACAAAACAATGACACATTGACTCCAACACCATTTGTCATAGCACATGACTAGAGAACTGTTCCGAAAGCTAGTGCAAACCGCTACTACCACAGCGAACCCGCAGCATCAGGCTACAACATGTCGTTTGTATTCACATATGTGAAGTGAATGTAATAATTAAACATTTTGATGTAGTTGAGACTTATTGTTGTTTTGTAATTTCAGAAAATTGCGGTTCAAATTACAATTGCATTTGGTAAGTTGCACGCATGGTATCAATACTTTTGTTGAGCCACTAGTTGGGGTTCAAAAGGAAATGCTACATTTCAACCTAATCTTTATCAAATGCAATAATATTCTACTTGTTTTTGATAAAGTCAAATTGTAAAGAACCAATGTGTTTCGCGGCAGTCGAGTGTAGCAAGAATTGACAGCGATAGACACCTGTTTCGCCCATGAGGCTGGGCTCATTACTATCGCACCACTAATTCATGCCACATAGTTCTCAACCGCTGCTTTTGTCAGTCAATTGAATTGCAATTTTTTGGAAAAGTCTTGATAGCTAATGTGGGGGCTACACCGGTATGGTTAGCGAAACACAATGCTCGCTGTTCTATAGTAAGTCGTCACTAGTCAGGTATTGCTGACTCCAGGAAGATCGCTTCTTAACATTTTGTTATTGAAACGTGTGATTTACTCTCACGTTTTGTCCGAACTAAAAGCGATCCACTTGTGGAAGAGGTCGAGCTATTGGACGCAAACCCAAGCTTCACCCATGTGCGATTTCCAAATGGTCGAGAATCGTCCGTCTCAACTAACGATCTTGCCCCAACACTTAGAAATGGATCAAACAATGATAACATGGTTTCTACTCCTTCTGAATCTCCCTTTCAAACTTCACTCACACAACAAAATCTTACATCAGAACCTCCATGTACACAATGAAACCCTTCACCAAGCCTGGATTTATTATATTAGGAAGAAATTTTGATCTATAAATTTCAAAACAATTTAATTGTAATGTAATTAAACGGTAATGGTACAATTGCTTTGTAATTGAACTGAAAACTGTGTAATTGATCCCACTCTGGTGTCTACCCATGAAGTTTGTCAAGCGGTGCATATCAACCGTTACATTGTTTTAGCGTCAATGCTCACTATCAGAACTTGTTCTGGGATAACCTTCATGTTATCTTTTGCTTATGCAACGTTTATCACAATGATTATGCTTCATTGCAGATGAAACTTTTATTCACATGTTTGATCCAGTTGTTATTGTCGTGTTTTATCTTCGTATGAATTATTTTAATCCTTTGCTCATCGCGACCTATCTTGAATTTTGTGACACTGAAAAAATCCAACGCAACAGTATAATCATCCGGAGCAATGTGTCAAACGTTGCCAATTTTCTCATTCCATTACAACTATGTTAAAAATTTTTTTTTTGCTAATTTATTACTTTTTAAATATATAGGCCTACCATATATTTCTGCCGTTGTTTTGGTTAAATTTTCATATTTATGAGCTTGCCCACGTCATCATTTATTTGAGGGTGCTTTTTGTAGAAACGCGCTTGGTGCCATTCTTGGCAATAGCTTTTTGTGCATTATTCGCCATTCATTTTCTGTTCGTTTTAGCGATGACCTGATATTGCATCGTTTCGCCAGTTGTTTGCTTGGCGCTTTATAACAGGATGAGTGGGCTATACCTGCTATACTGGAATATGTATTCCTGAGTGTTTTTTGTCACGTTTTGACCGAGAGAAGGATGAAAAATAGGGTTTCGGATTTTTAAACTTTTGACAGAATGGTCCAATTTCTGTCTGATTTTATTGCAGGGTTTTTGAGTGCCGCATTCAACTCTACTCCGTACACGTGCAATGCAATTTTTTAATGCCGTTTACAATCTGTGGTGAGTAATGAAAATAACTTTTTCCCTCCATTTTTATTGTTTTCTCTTTTTTTTTTATGAAACCAACTTAAACGAAAAGGGTCAGAACGAGAAGAACGCTGCCCATTTTTGCTTCATCCTTATATAGCAATGCAGCTTTATTATTCATGCCAAATTTAATCCTAAGTTTTGTTGATACTGTAGCGATCCATTATTTCATCGTATAAGTTTTCCTGCCTTTTACTAAAGTTTCTGTAATTTTCCATGCAACTACTCCCAAAGAAAATAGAAAAAAGGGCGCACACAATAAAATGGTTTGTTCGTCCTTTGACGAGAGCTCTATCAAATCGGACTAGCTCACATCAAACCAGCTCAGTTAGACCAGTTCAGCTCTCAGAAAACATTAAATTGATTGTTTACTTAAAATGTAATAATTCGTGATAATGTTCTACTGTTCTGCAATTTCACTATTCTGTAATGTTTAAATTCAATTTGTGTTATAGACCTACAACATTATACGAACACCTTCTGATAGCTTAAAACTATAATTCGAATAACAATAATTGTGTGGAAATTAGATAATGGAGTCAGATATATAAATTAGACAAATGAGTGTGAATATCCTTGAGACAAACAGAGTTTCATTAGACAGCCAGTTACCTAATAAATTAACATTTTAAACCATCGCTTAACATTCTCACGCGTAAAATAGGTATAACTACATTGGTGACCCCGTACGTCAGTAGGTTTTAAAACAGAGCATTGGTGAGTACTTGTTTTCCTTATTTCTGTATTAAAATTGTCGCAATATCTCTTGTTGTGTATCTTATAATTTAATTGTAGTTTTAGCCTTGTATAATCTATATTATGGCCCCAAGAAAATCTCGACCCGAAAGCGAATATCGCGAACCCTCTGCTCAAAAAATTAAAATCTTTCCTGGCGAAAAGTTTTGCGACATCTTTTGGAGAGATACCCCTAGGTTGTGGTTCACCATCTTAGAAAATAGATTCATCACTTATCAGATTGATTGCCAACGTCTGAAAACAGACAAACTTGTATCGTGTCTGCCTTACGATATTATTGTAAACATACAAGACTTAATCAGCGCCGGGGCACACTATGATAA
The DNA here is from genome assembly GCF_918807975.1 of Aplidium turbinatum. Lineage (NCBI taxonomy): Eukaryota > Metazoa > Chordata > Ascidiacea > Aplousobranchia > Polyclinidae > Aplidium > Aplidium turbinatum. The sequence goes on along the minus strand of NC_137484.1, from coordinate 16,935,879 downwards.
ATTAAAGGAACGCTTACTTCAGCGTTTCGAACCGACGTTGAACGAACGTATCGCTGACGTCATGTCACTGTCTGAAATCGACTGCCCTCCGAAGTGCTGGCCGAGATGCGAGCAAAACTTCCTCAAAATGTCGCATCGACGGAATTAATTCGGGAATTGTTTGTAAATAAACTCCCGAATCAAATCAAACTTGTTTTGGCCGGCAACCTCGAAATGTCATTAAACGAATTAGCAAAAGCTGCCGATCAAATGTCAAAACTAACAAACGTTTCCCATGCCACAGTAAACGCAGTGCAGCATACCACAGAACAAAATCCCAATGCCCAACTAATGCAACAGATTGATCGCTTACAACATCAAATGGAACACCTGTCGGCAAGTGTGTCTGATCGAAGCCGTCAACCTGTTAATTCCTTCCCAAACCGATATCGCACATCATTTCAGACGCCCAGATCCAACGTTCCCCAAAGACAATAACCTACTTGCTTTTATCATCAAAGGTTTGGCCACGCCGCCTTTAAGTGTCAATGGCCATGCTCATGGAACACAGCACGGCCTAACAACCCCCATTCAACGCAAAATAACAGACAGAAGCCAAAAAACGAGGTGTCTGCCCTAAGGTAGGTATATCACACTTAGGGCCAGGTTTCAATAACAACATGCTATTTCTTGAAGATCTAAATTCCCAACAGCTATTTCTTTGCGACACCGGTGCTGCTGTGAGCTGCGTGCAACCTACTCGATTAGAAAAAAATTCTATTTCATTTTCCAACGACATATTGTTTGCAGCCAATAATACTAAAATACAGACGTACCATGGACATCAAAATTGGGTACGATCAAATAAAGACTTGGACATTTATAATCGCCGATGTAAAACAAAATATTATTGGTCTAGATTTTTTACAGCATTTCAATTTGTCAATTAACCCGAAGAACAAATGCATTATTGATGAAACAACGTCACGCACTGCAACATTTACGCAAACAAGCTAGTATCGCACCTATATCACTGACAGAGTACAACGAGTTTTCAGCAATATTGGACAAGTTCCCCGAGCTGACAGCACCACGAACCGCTGAATATGCCGCACGCGTTCCGGTGAAGCATAAAATTGTGACGTCGGGATATCCATGCTTTGCGAAGTGTCGACCGCTACCGCCGGAAAAGTACAATTGGGTGAAGTCAGAAATCAACAAATGGAGTACTGGAGGTAAGTGAATCAAACTATAGCAGTGCACTTCACCTCGTTGCTAAACCAGCCGGCAGCGCTGATCCGTACAGATTATGCTGTGATCTACGCAATTTAAACAGGCAAACTGTCCCCGATCGCTACCCTATTCCAAAAATAGAAAATCTGCTTCACCGTCTTGGAGGTTCACACTATTTTTCCAAATTAGACTTTTCCAAGGGTTACTGGCAGATCGCACTCGATGAAGAAAGTAAAAAGTACACTGCCATGATTTCACCTTTAGGGTTGCATCAATTTAAAGTAATGTGCATGGGTCTAAAAAATGCTTCGGCCACTTTTCAACGTTTCATGGATTTCATTGTTCAACCTCTACCCCACTGCATGGCCTATTTAGACGACATTATTGTGTTCTCGAAGTCTAAACAAGAACACGCTCATCATTTGCGTGAACTTTTCGCTCGGCTGAGCAAGTACGGTGTTACCCTGAATCAAAGCAAATGTGTCCTAGGCTCGTCTGAAATTCAATTTTTGGGTCATAAAATAACACCAGACGGCATTTATCCACTGAGTGAGAAAATTGATGCTATAAACAAGTTTCCCTTACCGAAATCCATCAAACAACTTCGAGGTTATTTAGAATTGATCAATTATTATCATGCCCACATACCTAAATTAGCGGAATGCCTTGCTCCATTGACAAAATTTTTAACGAAACAGTTCAGTAAAATCAGAAAAATTTCATGGGATGCCGTATCTATTAAAGCATTCCAAGACAGCAAGCGCATCGCTGCTGATGCTACCAAGCTCAATTACCCTCAAGCGGGGGCACGACTGATTTTACAAACTGATGCGAGCGATTTTGCTATTGGGAGTTGTCTTTTTCAAGACATCAACGGTGAGCTACAACCACTTGCTTACCACTCAAAAAAATTTGATTTGTGTCAAACTAAAAAGCCCACCTTTGACAAAGAGTTATTTGCTATATTCAATTCCGTAAAAAAATTCAGACATTATTTGGAACTTCGTGACGTCACCATTTTCACCGATCATAAACCTCTTGTTGCACGTTTTCATTCCCAGCATCAATCTTTGATCCCACGCCGAGCACGTCAATTATCGTTCATCAGCGAGTTTTCCAATGACTTACGGCACATCGACGGCAAAAACAACAGTGTGGCAGACACCCTGTCTCGTATAGAAATCAACAATGTGCAGTACGCACCAGGGTTTGATTATGCTAAGATGGCAAATGCTCAGCGCCACGACGCTGAGATTATCAAGTTGCTCAATAGTAGTGACTCGTCTCTTCAAATAGAAGAGTTTCCACTACATAATTCTAACGTAACTTTACTGTGTGATACGTCAACAACCGCCATTCGCCCTATTGTACCTGTATCATTTCGTGACACTGTTATTAACCATTTTCATTCATTATCACATGGAGGTAAAGTGTCTACCCTCAAACAATTTCAACAAAAAGTTGTTTGGCCGGGAATGAAGAAGCAAGTTAAAGAATGGGTCAAATCTTGCCCACAATGTCAGAAAGATAAGGTATGGCGACATTCTCATCCTGCACCACAAAAGTTCGATCTTCCTACAAATCGCTTTCATAACATATCTGTAGACATTGTTGGTCCACTGCCTGAGTCAGATCATAATCGCTACTTGTTCACCGTTATAGATCGATATACACGTTATTTCACTGCTTATCCCATGCCAAATGTCACTGCAGAGACTGTTTGCCATGCATTTTTGAATAGCTGGGTCCAATATTTTGGATCCCCTGTTTCAGTGCTTTCTGACAGAGGCAGCGTCTTTTTATCTAAGAAATGGCGAGATCTTATGACAATGTTAAATACCAAGCATCAAACTACTTGTTCTTATCGCCCTCAATGCAACGGTTTGGTCGAGCGTTTTCACCGCGTGCTAAAAGATTCATTGCGTATGCAAAATCACCCAGAAAAGTGGTCAGAAAATTTACCAATCACGTTACTTTCACTGAGAAACACTGTAAAGGAAGATTTAGATTGTACCCCCAACGATATGCTATTTGGACAAACCACACGTTTACCGAATGATTTTTCCGCTATTTTTCAAAGTGCTGACATTAATCCCACTGAATTGGCTTCCAGACTCGCACACCATTTTCACAGTTTATCCCCAACACAGACCAGACAAAAACCCACTTCAATGCCCTACGTTGACCCCCTGTTGGCGACTGTGGACAAAGTTTTAATTAAATCCGAACAAAGACGCCCGTTAGATCTGAGATACCATGGTCCATATCAAGTGATTGAACGTCGTTCTAATCACTTCCTAATCCAACGTGGAGATAAAACAGACACGATCTCTATTCATCGTCTCAAACCTTTTGTCGAGCAATCGATCAAGCAAGCACAAACAGAGTCAGCACTATTATCGCCTGAAATGATGTCACATGCTGTGAACAACAGTGATGGACCGTCGAACCCCGGAAATGTAGCTAAACAACAACCTCATCAATCAGTGACGTCATCAGCCCAAGAGTCCCCCATCAGTAATATTTCTTCCTGTAATATGATTCAAACTGCCTGGCAGCTCATGCGGTTAAAGCTGCAAATATTACTTGTACGTTGTATTTTAATATTGTAATTATGTAACTTTATACTGTATTTTTTGTGTCTTTTTAACAGCGCCAAGCTGTTGTGCTAAGACGAATTGTCTTAAGGATTGACCACTCCAGCATTCGTCCATTTGTTTATTTTGCAGTCTTCAGAAGTCACAGAAATGTAGGTTATTTTTGTTTGTTCCAATACATGTGACTGTTTAATCAACCATGCAGTTCCTTGCAGGAAAGTTACAGCTTCTTCCAGTATAGCCATCTCAAGTACTTTGGAATGAGGTGCACCTCAGCCACTTTGGCAGCTCTTCGATGTCTGGCTATATAAGATGGCCCACCTGCGTTCAAAAGTTCTTGCCTACTTTGTAGGTTATATAACTTCATCGCAGGAAAAATGCAAATATTGCATTAATACGAAATCGTTGTCTTTTTCTGCAACTGTCTGCATTCTTTCCAATGCAGACCTAGTGGTTGTCAATTTCAACCTTTCTCTCTGTATAAGTTGTCTGCTAAGCGTTTTTGTTTATTGTGTATGCTTGAATATGACTGCGAGTGGCATGCAAATGCGCGCATCTAACGGTTGGCATGGCATGTTACTAACCTATTTAACCTATGTTGGGCAAGCATGCATATGCCCACGAAACATTACTTTCCATACTGCATGAAACAACCGCATGGTTTTGACTCATGTACTGTATCTTTTTTTATTTCTGTGTTTTGTTTGCAGTTGCTGAACGACTGTTCAAACTTATGAACATTTACGATTTTGTGAATGGTATTTAGACCTGTCGATGCCTATGTTCTTTTGTTTTAATTAGTTTTGTTTGCCTTTCAAATCGTATCTTTACATTTCGTACAGGTCGACTTATAAACCAAGTCGCTAAATATTTCAAAGTTGAACTTGTAATCAATTTGCTTTGCCTTTTTCAGAAATCTTGCATCATATTCATTAACAACAGAAGGACGTGATTATGCGTACTGCCGCCTGAAACAAAAAATTGCTCCAGAGCCACCTGCACTCGACTCTCTAGCGCCTCTCAACGAACACAAAAAGCCAAATGCCAACAATTAAATGCTATGACGACGTCAATGATCTCCAGCTGCGATGATCTCTAGCAAGCAAAAAGCAAGACAAGGCTTCATTTGTATCAAGTCAATCGGCATGGTCTGCTTTTCAACAGAAAAAGTCAGACAAACAACGAATGCCTGCTACGATTTGCAACGGCGCTCACAAACAAAACAACCAATTCTTTTATGCGGTGGACTCTTCTTATACGGCACAAACTCAGACATTCCTTTGCGGAAGGCGGTGAAACCACGCAGAATCACTTCGCGACACGATATCACAAACACAACACCACATTATTATCATAAACACTAAACATACTTAATTTGTACTATGTCTGTTAAAATTGTGTTAACGTTTTAACTCCTTAAATTTGAACTAAACTTGGTACCCTTGGTTCCAATTTAGCCCAAATTTGGGGGGGCCTCTGTAGCGATCCATTATTTCATCGTATAAGTTTTCCTTCCTTTTACTAAAGTTTCTGTAATTTTCCATGCAACTGCTCCCAAAGAAAATAGAAAAAAGGGCGCACACAATAAAATGGTTTGTTCGTCCTTTGACGAGAGCTCTATCAAATCGGACTAGCTCACATCAAACCAGCTCAGTTAGACCAGTTCAGCTCTCAAAAAACATTAAATTGATTGTTTACTTAAAATGTAATAATTCGTGATAATGTTCTACTGTTCTGCAATTTCACTATTCTGTAATGTTTAAATTCAGCTTGTGTTATAGACCTACAACATTATACGAACACCTTCTGATAACTTAAAATTATAATTCGAATAACAATAATTGTGTGGAAATTATTTCATGGAGTCAGATAGCCAAACTAGATAAATTAGATAGATAGAAATTTCATCAAGCAATTAGACAGCCTTCATCTTAATTCAACTTATAAACAAACTATCCTTATACGTTAAATATAACCTAAATGATATGTTACCACAATACAACATGAAACTGAAGACGCCAAAATGATGCATTAAATTTTTTTTAGTAAGAAACAAAGTGGTTACGTTAAAGCCGAGTGGTACAATTTCTTTTGAACACTCACTACACTACACTACCCATCAGTAATTTATGTGTTTGTGGAAGTACTGGAGTTAGACACGCCTCTGGAGTTAGACACCCTCGCCAGCTCAATCTAGGCATTTTCACAAATTTTTTTGAGACTACTCAATTGTCGACGAAGTCCTGAGGCTGACACTGAGATTGATAATAATGTAAGTTATTGTTAATGCCTGCGTATCTGTAATAGCGATTAAAAGTTGTAGTGTGGCTTGACTAATTAGCTTTGCAAATTTCAGCGTTTTAAAATAAAGTTTACATCTGCCGCAAGCAAGTTTAAGATTACAATGGACCAGCAGAGTAAATATCACGATCTGCTTCAGAATTTTTCCCACAGCAAAACTATCGCATGTGACTTCATAGAGGATATTTGTTACGATTCAATTAGTCCATTTAAGCAACATAATCGTGAATACGCAAAGAACCATTATAAGAACCAAAGAAAAGGCCATTGCAGCGGTTTGTAGGCTACCATTGTATGTCTGTTGCATTTTAATGAATTAGCCTACCACCAAGGGCGTCCGCACATAGGGGCAAATGGGGTCAGCTGACCCCCCCTGGAAAATTGTTGGATGAAAAATGAAAAAGCGAGAACATGCAAAAATAGGCAATTTTCTGAAGGGGGAGGGGTGAAGGTGATACGAGTGATGACTGGCTGGTCAAGCTCTCCGATTATGATCATCACCCTTCTTCGTGAGTATCCCACTTCCTCTATTAATTTACGAAGACACCTATACGAGCTACCCGTAATCGCAAAATTCGACAACTTGAGCTCCTGTACTCTTAGAACCACATTACTAGTGCGGGCACTGGCTTTATCTCACATATATCTGAAGAAGGATAATTCACAGTTTCAAATAAAATCATCTCGTATTTCGTGAATTCAATGAAGCTGCACGTAACATTGAATCATACAGAAAAGAACAATCAGCCACCAGTTTAGTTAATCAGTTCTTGAATAAAAAGTGAAGTCGACGTGGGTCTTTGCCGAATTTTTCGATGACTTTTTGGATGAACAAATTTTGTCCGAGTTTATTCGGCTTCTGTGGACACTCATCATACACAGCCCGGATAGCCTGTCGTCAGACATAGTTGATCTGAGCCATGTTTTGACCCCCCTCATTGTGCTGAATGATCTTTCTACCGTACAAGTAGTGGCGGGGAGGGTCAGTAATGTTATCATCGCTTGACGTACAGCTGGAAAAAGTTTCATAGTTTTCACCAAGTCCACAAATTCCAATTCTTCCTGGTTTTCGGACTGAGGAAATTTTCCTTTTATGGTTATGTCATACCACGACGCTAAAAATTGTCAAAGTTGTAGAATTGGTGTATGGTTTTGACCAGGGCTTTGTAGTCTGAACGGTCAATTTTCTCCATCAGCGCTGGATCTGGATGCAGTCGGTATAACATGAATGCCGGCATGTTCGTCTCTGAGAAGCGGCTTTTCAGAGACTGGAGTAAAGAGTCCATGTAAGGAACGTAAATGGAGCGGCGATAGTATTCCTCACTGGTGCCACCAGTAGGCTATTTGCTCTGAATACTTGACGCTAATTTTCAAATTTGCTGTTGATATAATCACAACTCATAACTTTTTTCTGTGTATGGTTTTAAAGATTATATAGACTCCTAAATACCATCGCGTAATTGAAATGCTTTTTTTTCTCTGTTCTTACCTTCCTTTACTATCTCTTCTTGGAACTATTAGCCTTACTAGCAGTCGGTCGCTGCGGAAACCACACAGTTATGACAAAACAAAGTGCATTTTTACCCCAAATGTATATATTACACATTACGCAAGGTTCACTTGAGCACGATAATAGTACGCAATAAAACGATTATATAACTCTGATAATTTTTGCTCTGACCAATTTTGATAAAAATCAGTAGAAATGTAAACACTGATAAATTGTCTGGATGGTGTAATAGTCAAATTTTCAAAAAAAATTTGCATTCGGCCGAAAGGGCAGAGTGAACCCACCTTGACCCCCCCCTAACCGAAAACCTGCGGACGCCCTTGCCTACCACTGAGGCACTTAATGCATTATCTTGATGAAGTTACATCTGGTCCACAAAGTTTTTCTGGCTCCATTGGTAAAAAAATTTGAAGACTGTGACAGTATGCCAGTCGCTGAGTTTGAGGCTGTTGATATTCGACTGCCTTCACCAGCAATACTTGTATGACATCTGTAAAGCAATGAGCTCGGGGCGTTGTGATGCCAAGCTTGCCTATCGTAATCCAGGAAAGATGAATCACTCCAGATGGCTGACAACAGCCAATCGCATTTTGAGGCTTTATGTTTCACAAAAGAATCCCTTTGAAAATCTGAGAGCGTTGGTAGAGTACATTGCCAAGGTATATGCTCCCACGTGGTTTGCAGTGAAAATGCATCCTTCTTGTACTAAAGGAGCTAAACATCTGCTTCACGTACTAGTTAAAAAGTCGGCGCTGAACTAAAAGCAATAGTTGAACCTGTTATCAACCGAAATGCCTTCGATTTGCTCACCAAGAGAACTTATTGCTGTGCATGTTGGTAGATGAACGTCTGCTCATCAGAAAATTGGCACTGCGAAGAATACTTGCTGCTAGAAAACAAAGTCATGGAGATTCCATTTGTCTCTTCAAAGTTCCACTCTTGAACTTTGAAGCAAACGAATACTTTGAACTGATCGATTGGCAGCATACAGAGAGATATGAACTACCGCTAACTCGAGACATACCGGATAGTCTGTTAATGTCCTTTATTGACGATGCTGCAGCTCCAGAGTTTGAATTTCCTAGCTATTTGTGTCACACGCAAGCCGTGGAAGGGGCTGTGCGCTTCGTTACTGAAGCAGCATCTGCGGTGTGTGTGCAGAAACAACGGGACGGATTCATTCGAAGTAGACTGCAGTAGTCAAGATTAGAAATGCCTGTATTCAATACAAAACGGGAATTTTTGGCAAATGGAGTGCTTAATGAGATTTGAGCTCATGGAAGTCGGCAGAGAGGGCACTTGTTTCCCAGGATTTGGGTCTTATAAACGTTTCTTTCTTTATGAAAACAATATTTCAAAAATATTTCTTACCTTCGGGCGACAATGTCTTTTTCATCTAATTTTCTTCGAAGTAAACTAACATTTTTCCAGAACAATTTTTTCGCTCTTTCGGCCCGAAATTATATCTAAGTAGGCTATGCCTTGAAAATATCTTTAATTGCAACGTTTTCGCTCGTGCCGCCCAAATTTACCTTACATTTCATAAATATACTTAGCTACGTTGCACTCGTTGCAGCTCACAAGATTAAATTTGGCTTGAAAAATGCTTGCCCCTCTGCAAATTTTCTGCCAACGCCCATGCATTGTATAAATGTATAAGCTGATTTTACAATATTTGTATTGGATCAAAAGTAAACAGGCAAACGAAATCTCACCATTGTTATATTAAGAAAAACATTTTTCTACTGTAGTTTGCTTTACCTTTATTGCACATACTTTCTTAAACTGTGCTTATGAACTTGTGATAGGAACTGAAATTTGAAGAAAATGTCTTAAAATCTGTATTTTTTCTTGTCAGTTGATAATATAGGCCTACATGCAACAAGCGTTCTACAAGACGTATTTTCCACTGCGTTGCAACGATTTATGTGTAATTTATAACTCTGATATTGTTAGATAGAAGTACCGAAGGTAGCAGTTAGATAAAAGTGACGACTGCTAATTTAGATGACGTCATCGCTCCAAAATACCAGAGAAAACTTCAATCGACTTGCGGCAGACTTAAACGTTGATAAAAATCGAAAATATTTCAGCATGTGAATACCTTTACCATATCACAAGTTTTAGTAACTATTACAGATTAATTCTATCAACTTAAATTTTTAACCCCATGTTTCACTCCACCCTACTATACGTGCCGGGATCTGGTAATTCCAAGCTGATCTTGCAATTGCTTGCGGAACTTAAAAGTAGCCTATCAAGGCGAGCCCTAAATGCCTCACTTATAGAAACCAGCAGAGGCGGCAATAGGGCGCTACTTTTTTTCCAATGTAGCGGAGAGGCGCTACATTTCCATCAGTCGCACTCCCGCTACTTTCCTATTTAAAGTAAAATAAAAATGACTCGTTTTGGGAGGTTTTTTATGGAAACAATGCATGAAAGAAATCAAGAGAGAAATCATTGGACTATTGCGGGAAACATCAAGCCACGTTGATAGCCCCACAAGAATAACACCAGTTATGACTCAGAGGATGAATTTTTTAGTGTGTTGGTGCCATCTCATGAAACATCTGGACTACGGAAAGAAAAGTCACTTCTCAAATGACGATTCGTCATACTACGACGAGGGAATTATATTCCGAAAGCTAGTGAAAACGTTATTATCACAGTGAACCCGAAGCATCAGGTTAAAACATGCGTTGGTGTCTACATTTTTGTGAAGCTAACAACAACCATGCTGCTAAACTGCATGCATTTCTAAAAATAAAATAGCAGATAATTTCGTAAAATTTTGCAATATCTTTAATGTAATAATTCTTCGTCAACAACCGGAAAACTTCGCTGCCAATCTCGGTAACCGGTTCTGCGTCAAGAGCCTCTACATTCTACAAGTATGCGAAAACTACCAGGAATAACCTATCAAGGCTTTGTCAGTCCGAGGATAAAGATTCAAAACCAATGTCACAAAAAGATAATGAACAAATGATTTGTTAGATGTTTGGGTTGCTTTTTCGATAGTTGAGTGCCCGCGAGATCAAGCAGTGCTGGTAGCCTAGTGACGTAGCCAGCCTAAAATTATGTGGGAGCCAAAATTTTTAACTGAATATTTTGCTTATTTCGACAAAAACTGCTGAATTGGCAAACTATAATTTAGTCATTTAAAAAATAAGTAGGCTAGCTAGCTTTTATCAATATAAAATACATTTTGAACTAAAACATGATAAATATTTACATTATTAGCAAATAGGCCTAACACCGCAATTAAAAGTTGATTCGTCGCTTCCGCCAACAAGGCCAGTAGCCTAGCCTAACAACTCGATTTATCTTCAGAGGAAATCAGAAGGCATCGCTGAGCAGTGTCTTGACTCGTTTCTTGCATTCGACCATGTGTCAAGAGCCTCTACAAGTATGCGATACTACCAGGAATAACCAATCAAGACTGTCAGTCCGAGGATAAAGATTCAAAACCAACCAAGAAAGACCTCTACTGTAAGTCTCAGAGGTTGTTGCGCGTAACGCCACGATGACATAAATTGCCAATGCATGTTTGTTCACCAATCAAGTGACATGACATTGTTATTAATGTTGGCTACCTTGGCCTAAAGCCCTGCCCAACAAGTTTTGGGAAATCCACTCTTATCCCAGAGAGATGGGCAAAAATATTTAAAGTGCCCCTGACAGGTTGGATCCAAGTATAGTAACTTTTTAAAGCATTTCCTAGCGCAGAATTACACTTAGCGAACTTTTTAATCTTAACCTCGTAGCTCGACTGGTTAGGGCGTAATTTAATCAAACGACTGCTCCGCAGCGCCACCACAGGTGAAACTCCATATTTCACTGCTCCGAGACGACTTTGGTGGTATTAGGTCATCCTAAGTGGACGTCGTTAGCAACAGATGAAACAAACGCTTCCTAGATGTAATTGGTGGATCACAGTTTGGTCGGAGTTGGTACAAGCGGTTGCTTTTTTCGAAGATTTATTGTTGTTTGCAGTTTAATAAAACTGTACTGGATACGTTCCTACAAAACATAAAATATACTTGAAGTGAAAAATGAAGAAATCGTACGAATCATCATTCATATTTCATCATCACTATTCAAAAATAAATAAAAGTTCTCTCTCTCTCTCATAATGTGCCTTCAGTTGGCCATTGAAATCCTGTGTAACGGCCGTCTGGATCTGGAAAATTGTTTCGGATTCGCCAAACAATGCATGACGGCATCACAATACGGTTGTTGCTTCCGAGAGCATCACCTTGTAGTATACACTCCAACACATGCCTGTAGGCATTTTTACTTGAGTGGTATTAACAAAATCATCTTCAGTGAAGTGAACATATAAGACTAGTTTTGTATGGCCCATCCCACTTTCGAACACTTGAAGAAAACTTTGACCATTTTCTTCTCATTACCGTACCTTGTTTTGTGGGAAAGTGGGGAAAAAAGCACACGGTCTTTGTCACTGACAATGTCACATAAACAGCAATTTGTAGGCATTGCCTCAACCGTAAATTAAAGGTACTGTTTGTGAGATACTGTTGTTACACTGCAAATGGCTATAGCCAGATTAGGACAAATAAAAAAGTGTGAAAATTGTAGCCCTATGAAACTGCGATTTCAATTGAATTGAGATGCTGTTTGATAAAAGTAAACTCAACCTATTTGATCGAAACCTGATAGTAATAATAAGTTCACTTTTTCATTTCGGTAATTCTTAATTTGCACATTCTTTAGACCAACAGAGCCCCACACATTCACGTTTTGCAGTAGCCGTACCATACTTTACCAAGTCATCACAGAGAAAGAATGTATCCTTCTCGCTTACTGTGACGTCACAGCGGTGTTGCCGTTTTTATTTTCGCAATTGAATGAGTGCCAGATTCGCCGATGTCAACGAAAGTTTGCAAGCGTGTAACTTAGTAGCCTGTTGATATTTTTTACGATTTGCTGGTCAGGGAAGTTTGTTAATGTCATCTTTTTGGTATCTTGGGTAAATTTAGCGAATTTATTTACCTGTCAGAGGCACTTTAATGGAATTGATTTTTTAATTAAATCAGTTAAAATTTAGGGGAGAGCATGGCCCCTTTGCCCCGTCTTGGTCATGGGTTCAGGGTTATGTACTTTGAAAACTCATTTTAAGGACTACTCTCCGTTCAGCGACGACACCTAAAGGATGGAATAATTCACAAACAACAACACCTTGATAGTAAGAAACTTCTCTCTGCCAATCTCGGTAGCCGAGCCTGCGTCAGAGCCTCTACAAATATGCGAAGCTGCCAGGTTAGCAGTGACGTAACCAAGGGAGGAGCAATTGACACCCCCTATAAAATTTGCTGTAGAAATGCAGCTGATAAAACGTTAATCAAGGAAAACAGTTTTTCATTGTAATTTCGTAGACCATATTATTTTCATAGTGCAGTACATTAGCTCGTCTAATTAATTGCACAGTAGCCTACTTCTGGCTAGCTCAAACTCAACGATGTAGGCTCTACGACAGGGCTTCCCGATTGGGGGTGCTCGCACCCCCTGGGGGTGCGAGTAGCTGTTGCTAGGGGTGCGAGAATCCACCGAGGAAGAAGAGCTATACTGTATGGCGTATATAGAGATAGATTTTGTTTAACGAGGGAGGTGGTGATTATCTCTCAGAGCATTCTATGTTGGCCTATACACTATACAGCATAATGCACAAGAAAATACCACCTGACAAGTTGCTGATAATAAAAAGGCTGTGGTCCAAACGTCACTTGATGGGTGGCGGGATAATGAGTTATTAGCCTATTGTGTCAGCAATTTGCTCATAGTTGACAATTTCTTATCGTACACATTGGGAAAGAACGCGTTTTAAGTGAGCACGTTGTAGAGTTGTTAGACTGTGGATTGACTTACGAAAGGGAAAGTGTCAGCTACTAGTCACTAGTCAGGCTACTAGTCAAACAGATAATTGCAAAGAGGCAGGAGTAAAGAAAGAGCTTGATTATCGCCATTGTGTTCTCAGTTTGTGTTATTTATTAGCTTTGGCATTTTGTGTGATTGCGCTGTTGAAGGCTGCCCTTTTTCCTATTCGTTAGCCATATAAAGGCCTGCGAGCTGCTTTTCTGGGTTGTTTTTGTACGTATTTTGAATTTTTTCTCAAAACCACTCCGCTTCAAAACAGGGGGTGCGAGATTGGCTTCATCAATCCTATGGGGTGCGGGGTGATAAACGAATCGGGAAGCCCGGCTCTACGAGAATCATAGCCTCACAGGTAACTGCATCAAAAGGTGTTGAACAGATCACATGATGTGATAGAAAGGCAAGGTGCGAAAAAACTAATTTTAAAATACACAGAGCAAGAAAGATGAGCCGCAAGCACGCAATTGTCTGTTCAAAGGTGGATTGTTACGTTTTACGTACAAGGCTTCTAAGATCTTGGTTTGATACTCAGACCTACCTCTGGACATGACCTTAAATTGCCTGATATAGAAAGGTTGTTTTTGCATTCTGTACATGAGAAAATGTGATCTTTAATTGCACTTTTCTGTATAGAATTCAAATTTAGGTGCTCTCCAGCTCGAGTCGATAAATGTCTTGTTGACATTCCTTATGACGTCATAATCGATCTCACTGGACATGCGTCTCCTAGTGGAAAAAGTCTTGACCCCCTGTAACATTGATCTGGTTACGCCACTACAGGTTAGTAAACTTTTTCCGTTCAAAAGTGAAGACTCAAAAACCAACCAACGTTTTCGGTAAAGGGGCTCTTTATGCCTTACTTCAACCCTAGCCTTGGTTTGTTTTGAATCTTTATTCTCGGACTGACAAAGCCTTGATTGGTTATTCCTGGAAGTTTCGCATACTTGGAGAGGCTTTTGACGCAGGACCGGTTACCGAGATTAACAGAGTGGAGTTTCCGATTATTGAACTGCTGTTGCCAGGGAATTATGCCAACCACTAGCCTAAGTGCCGCTAAATGGAGAGCAGTCCTCAACGTGCGTTGCTTAAAGGGATACTAAAGGAAAAACCTGACTTGGCGATTTTCCACGTTCTTTGTGTTTAACATGCTACCATAAAACGATTTTCAATAAAATTTTGCCCCATTGCGGTCTGACCACCATTGTGCGCGTGCTTTTGTCAGAGCTTTCAAAACGAGATTTGGCCTGAGCAGCGAAGCGTGCAACCGTACAGTTACGTCACTAAAGACTATAGCAATCAGCTAATCGCGCAACAATTGTTACTGCTGGGGATTTGACTGTAGGCTATGTATGTATGTACATCAAAACAACACATTTCAACATCAAAACATCAGACAGTTTGCTCAAAACATCAGATGTGGTAACGTGGCTTTTGTTATTGCTGTCTTTAGTGACGTATTCTCGAGCAGTGTTTGCACTTTTTGGTCATTTTGAAAAAAATGAAAATAAATGAAACATTGGACTTTGGGCCTTACCAGCGCCATTGAAAACAAATTTTTTTTGGTAATTTTTTGTGAAATGTATTCTTGAATGTTCAGTTTACTCATTTTAATGCTTAATTCCCGTTTGAAATTTTCATTTAGTATGCCTTTAAGCGCACATCCCGAGAATCGAACCAGTGCCGTGTGATTTTGAAGCTTCTTCGTTCACGAAGTCACGCGCTAACCAACTGAGCCATCGGAGCAGACTTGTTGTTTGACTTTACGAAACCAAGGAAAAACAATTTGTAGACTACCGGCAGGCGGTAACTTTTTATTGAACCAGTAGCCTACTGCAATTGAATGATAAACCAATACCTTCCACATCCAATTGCCGACTTCGGGGAGGACAAAGAACCTTATTTACTGTCGATTATCTCGGATTGTCAAAAGGACTCAAAATTCCATGGACAGCTTTTCGAACCTACAGAGCAGTTCTCCAACAGATGGGCCAGGAGCAGCAGATAATGAGATCTATAGAAATGCGGCAACTGAAGTTCTTGGGTCACATCATAAGGAAAGGTGAACTTGAAGATTTATCTTTAAGTGGAAAAATACTAGGAAAACGGTCAAGAGGAGCTCAAAGATTTACATTTTTGCACAATTTTCAACCACATACCAAGAACCCTACTAAAATTTGGCAAGACGCACGAGATCGATCAAACTGGAACATCATTGTACATCGAGGGCTGTATCAGCCATGATACCTACAGAGAGAGATCTCGGATTAAATGACGTTTCATTGGTTCCCAACCGCGATAAGAAATAGAATAAAATTATGCAAATGACGTAATACAATATGAAGTCAAGACTGGGTTAAATGGCAGAAACAGTTTGTGATAGGCATATATTATACAACTTTCTACTGAACATTTACTTAAATGAAAAACAAGCAATGTACTCAAGTGATATCTCTGTTGTACTGGTTTATTGCACAGTAGGCTATACACCAAGCATAGCGTATAGAAGATTTGTTAAAGTTTTCGAAACCAAACTGGGAGCTGGTATACGCAAGTCTACAAATCCTTTCAATGACATGCGGCATAGTTTTGTGTATGATTGTTGCTAGGATAAACAATATGGTATCGCATCAAAATTTCGTTTGTGTCAATACTCTCACAGCTGGTACAATACATAGCCTACCGCCAGCACACTGGGCTTGCACATGTCCCTAAAGTTAATTTTAAATAAAATATTACATAGAAAATGAAAAAGCATCGCCGGTTTCTCCACGGCGGAATGTCTTAAAGATAACATAAATGAAAAACCAAAACGTTCATTTGTTGTCATGAAATCACACAGCGCTCTAAAAATCACTATATTTAACAAAATCATGAAAAGTGCATAGTAGTGATTTTGCTGAATACACAAGTGCGCAGTGACTTTTCGATCATCTTTTACTGTGTAAATTTCATGAAGTTTTGTTTGTGAGATATGTGATCAAGGGATTTGGTTAAAGATCGCGATGAGGGTTTCTGTCGTGAAATTGAAACAGTGATAGACTTCTGCTATCTGGGTGATTAGATAAATGGAAGTGGTTAATGCGAAGCAGTTATGACAAGGGCAAGATTGGATTATGCAAAGTTCCAGGAATGTGGAAAAGTGTGATATGGAAGAAAATTTTCGTTGAAAATAAAGGAAAGGGGGTATCAAAGCAGTGCGGCCTGCAATATTGTACGGTAGCGAGATGTGAATACTAAAGAGTGAACTGGCAATTTTGAGAAGAACGGGAAAGGAAACGGCGAGAACAATGTGAGGGGGAAGAAAAAGGTTGAAGAATTGATGGACATGCTAGAGGAAGACTATAGACCAACTTGCAAGAGCAAATACAGTAAAATGGTATGGGCATGGGTTAAGGAGGGAGGAACGAAAGGCGGTGGATGAGAAAAGGAAACGGGGTCGGAGACGCCTAAAAGGAACATAAACGAGGCAAAAAAGGTCGGACTGAAGGAGGAAGATGCGATGAACAGAAAGAGGAGAAAAGCAGTGAAGACAATCGACGCAAGGTAAGAATCGGCCACTCCACTAGCGGAAACAAAGCTAGATTTGCATGATGATTGATGATACACTACTATCAGCATTCAACTTTTCGCTATCAAGCTAAATTGTGAGATAAACTTATCTCACAATATCAAGCTCACTTGTGAGATAAATATATGTTATCCGGTTTACGGTAATCCCAGGTGGTGAAGACTTGGAGTAAGTCAATCTTCGTGTCCACTTTCAAGCATGCCGTCTCACCATGACGTAACCTGCTTTCGAAGGATATTTATTACGTCAAACCGACCTTTCTCACTCATTGTTCTTTATCATAGAACCAATAAAAACAGTATGATTGCACAAAGCACAACCAACAATTGTTATACATCAGTAGATAAATACAACACGACAAAAAATTAGTAGCCTTACTAATTACTATACTCTAGATACAACACCGGTTACAAAGTGGCACAGGTGGAGAGGAAAGCACAGCATGATTAGAAGGAATTTATGCATCTCATGAATCTCGGCACACAAGTCACAGGAAAATGGTTAGGAAATACTGTAGATGATTATTGATTATCCATCACATTTGAAACCCAGCGCTGTTAATCCCCAGAATATGTCGATGGATTGTCAAGAGGGGATTTTCGAAAAGTAATTTTTACGATCAAATACTTGGTATTAGCGGAACACTCCAACTTCTAAGAAAGATTTTGCTTTGATCAATAATTACATAGAATCAAGAATGCAAAAATAAAGTATATATCTTGCATAGCATGTTAAAGTACAACGATTACAATTCACAACCCCCTTCAGAAACAACAAATAGAAAGTTGAATTGAATGCACTGAAATCGTGATTGAAATCAATACCTAGGCCTAGTTTTCACAACTTTTTTCCTGTGACTTGATCACCGGTCACCATTTTTCAGCACCGAAACTGCTTTCTTTATCTCTGTGTAGCGGGAGCACATTGATAAATACCATACAGCAACTTTTTCATTTTCACCTTCCTTTTGACCTCAGTGTCACAGAAAGAATAATTATTACAAGAATGAGTACAAGTGCTAGACCAATGAACAACTTCACTCGAAAGTTTTTCCACCACATCTGCTTGCGAAGTCTTGCAGCCCTAGAGTTAAAGCTTGTTGCACTATCAGCAAGAGACTCCGACTTGTCCTAAGTACAAATATGACAATAAATTTGCATCGCAATTAGCGGCATTTAAATTGAACAACATCACATGTCAAATCTTAACGTTTGCTTTTATGCTGATAACTAGGTGGAACTGTCAGCATTACGAGCTTGGCTACAACAGTTGATCAATATTATGTTTTCACAAACAGACCTCAATCCATTGCAAAAGAGATGAGTAACATCCTACATGTCATTGTCATGCCCCACAGCTTTATAATCAACACTTTTGATTGCGGTAGGATAGTAGGCTACTGTAGGGTACTGTACTGGTAGTAAATATCATGCTATCATCACATCAATTATTTTTCATCAAAAATGTGTCAGGAATAGAAAGGTAGCTCCAGCAGCAATATAATAATCAGGAGTGTGGAATCGGACGAAAAATATACTCCGACTTCTCGGTTTATAACTGGCCGATTCTGGTCAGGTTAAAATTTCTCCGACTTCACAGCCCTGATAATAATAGATAATGAATTTTCTTGTGCGCAATTCATAATGTATTATAATGAATTTTCTTTAATCATAAGGCAATAATTAAAACACCACGAAAAACAACTTACTTGTAAATCGTCAAGCTTATCACCACGATCAAGAACTTTACCAATATTTGTTTGCATAACATCCATAACTTCATTCACTTGGCCTTTAACGCGTTTTACCTATATACAATATACATATTAATAAATACAAGCATGGCAGCTCCATAATAGGTCATGTCAATGTGCAAGGTTCAAATTTCACTGGAGGCCGGTGACCCGGTGTGTTAGTAGTGAAAATCGCAAATATATATACGTTAATAGTTTGAGTATTAGTTGATAAATATAGTCTTTGTGTATACTTTCAGCTACTTTTGTGCTATTGTTACCATACAAATAATGAACTAGATTCAACTACTTGTGCTGAAAATCCAAAAAGCATCTGGTAACAGGAGATTTGTCCTTTTTTAATGGAAAAATAGTTTTGCAAGGATTTGAGATTCAATGATTACACTTTGGCAATTTGGATTCTCAAAACTATTATATTATATATCTCAAATTGATACAAAGTAAATTTATCTTTCAATAGAATTAGAATCAAAATTATGTGGGCCTCCACCTCCAGTTCATGCATTGGCAATTGTGTATCAGTGGATTGCTATGCATACAAGTTTCATCAATTTTGTAAGCAAATATAAGGCTAAATGCAGGTGATGCCAAACCAGCAAATCAGTTATTTTTGCATTGATTCAATGTCTGTTATTATTAAGTCAATGTAAAAAGGACTGCTTTTCTAGCTGGGTCTTCATACGAAATGATATACCCAACCCTAAAATAAAAACATAGAGAAATGAATGGTGACATCTATCTCTGTCCTTACTAAAGTTTTATTAAATAATACTGTGCTGACTGCTGAAATTATTTATATTATAAAGAGCTGTAAGCAAAGCACACCTGTAAAAAACAACGGTCATTATCATTACGATTATACAACAAAGTTCAATAAAAATATTGAGAGCAGCCTTACTATTGAGATTGAGCTACATCAAATAAATATATGTTACCTTATCAGCAGCAGTTGAAGGTCCTTTCAAAAAGAAATCATCATCATCGTCATAATCATCTAAAAGAGCAACTCTTTCTGATTTCCCAGGTGGTTTGGTGTAACTCGCCATAACACAGACCAAGTTTGTTAATTCTTCAGGATCCTTCAGGATTTGTTAATTCTTCAATAATCCCAGGATAAATTTTCTGTAACTTATCGTTTTTATAAAGCTAGTTGCACAACTAACAAACCTAAAGATGAACCAAAAAATGCTTGGTAGAACGATGAACAATTTGCACAGCCAATTAAAGTACAAGAATTTATTCCAACAAAATTTTTTTTTTATGAATAACATTTGCCATCAAATTTTGCCTGACAGGTCGGTATTGGTGGCCATTAATGAAAGTTCAGGCAGCCATGGCCGCCTGCTATTTCGAGGCCTGCATATCAAAATGGTCACAACTCACAACTGCTTTTATAATATACATATTTCCTAAATAGCCTATAGCCCAGGTAGCCGACCATTCACTACATAAAAATATTTTTCTGGGTTTTGACCAGTTTAGACCGGTTTAAACCTAGTTTTGACGGGTTAAAACCAGGTTTAAACCACTTAGAGATCAACCCTGAAAAAAACATTTATATTTGAATAAGATTTGAATTTGATTCTATTTGAATAAGGTTCTGGAATAAGTATTGACTTAATTTTGTTTAACCTGTGAATAATCTTCAATTGTAAAATTTTGGCTCTTGTAGTAGCATGGGAGAACTAGTTGTTTCCCCCATTCTTTGGTATTTACATCAGATAATGAAAACTTTGACTATTGATATGCTGGTCAAACTAGTTGTTCCACATTATCCCCAAGAGGAAATAGAAGCTGCAAAAGAACTGCTTTTCAGTCATTTCCCTGACAATGTTCGGCCAAAGCACTTGAGGAAAAAAGTGAGAAAGGGTCAGGATAAAGCTGACAACACTGTAAAGGACATGGTAGAAGTACTACATGAAATGGCAGTTGCTAAAGAAGATTTCATTGCCCCAACTTTTGTGACTGCAACAACTGATTTTCCTTCTCTGGATATTTGCAATGTTGATGCTGCCTCAATGAGCAATGATATTGCTTCACTGAAACATGATGTTGCCTTACTGAAAAAGGATAACACCTCATTGGAAAATGTCATCTCCTCATTGAGTGAGATAAAAACTCTTTTCAAAAATAACAGTGTTGGTTGTGGTAAACCTGCTTTACCCAGCTTACAGCCAAGTGCTACAAGTACAGTAGACTTACCTAGCCCTGAAAATGCTCAAGGTATAGTAGAGGTTCAATCTTTTGCTTCTGTAGCTGCCAAGAATACAAAATTGACTGCAACAAAGTCTCAGGCTCTGAAACCTTCATCCACATCAACAAAACAAAATGTTGTTGCTGAAAACAAGTGGAAAAAAGTCACCAAAAAACAGAGAAGGCCTAAAGTAGGTAAGCTGGAAAGTGGAAACATGCTCCATCAAAACAGTTACCAATTATAATAAACCGGCAGAAGTATTTATTTCTCGACTTCATCCTGACACTTTGCCAGAGGAAATTGAATCATTTGTGAAATGTCAATTTCCAAAAGCAAGCAAAATTACTTGTGTCAAACTTGCAACCAAATTCCCAAGTTATGCCTCTTTCAGAGTTTCCTTGTGTGGCATTGCTTTTAAGGATTCATTGAACTTAGACAACTGGCCAAAAAATACCTTGGTGAAAAGATTTGTTTCAAACCCTATTGAAGCTGGAACAAGTGGCTCTAAGCAGATTACAGAAAAAAGTTCAATTTGAATGATTTAAAAGTTGTGTCTTATAATTGTAGGGGTTTATCTTCATCCCTGCATGATGTTAAAATGTTATGCAAAGATTATCACATCATATTTCTACAGGAAACCTGGCTTGCGAAGCAAAATCTGATGTCTCTATCCACTATCAGTAATTCCCACAATGGATTTGGTATCTCTAACATTGACTACGAGTCTGGTATTCTAGTTGGAAGACCACATGGTGGTACTGCCATCTTGTGGGATAAATCCTTGCAGGCCTCTGTCATCCAAAATGAAAATGCCACTATTATTGGTCTAGATGTTGATCATTCTACTTGTAAAATTTCTTTCATTAATGTGTATTTACCTTATTGTAGTACTTCCAATACAGATGCTTATTTACAATATCTAAGCAGTCTGCAATTTATGTGTGATAACCTTGCCAACTCTAATCTCTGTATATTAGGTGATTTCAATGCTGGAGAATCAAATGCATTTGGAAATTTTTTGAAAACCTTTAGTATGAAACACAGCTATTGTATATCTGATGAAGAGCTGCTCCCTAGAGACTCTTTCACATATGTAAGTGATTGCCATGGCTCAACTTCTTGGATTGATCACTGCCTAACCTCTTTTTCTGTTCATCAATCAATTTCCAAAATGACTATACTGCATGACTACATCTCTTCGGATCATAGACCACTTTCTGTGTACTTTTCTTGTACAAATCTACCTGTTCTTGAAGAAGTTTCAAATGTCTCTCCTCATAATACGATCAATTGGAACTGTATCTCCTCTGAGCAAAAATATGTCTTTGGTCTGGAATCTAAAAAATATCTATCCAAAATTTTTTTACCAACTGAAAGTATTGAATGCAATAATTCTCATTGTTCAGATGCTTCTCATATTGCCTCAATAGACTCTTTTTATAATAGTATAACTGCTGCTCTCAAAGCAGCTTCTGATCAAATCTTTGTTGATAAGAAAAAATGCAATAGATTTTCTGTCCCTGGTTGGAATAATGAAGTTAAGCAGGCTCATGCTATTGCCAGAGAAACTTACATCATGTGGGTGAAACATGGGAAACAACGAAATGGTTATCTGTATGAGTTGATGCAAAATAAACGAAAGGAGTTTAAAAAAGCCTTTCGCCGTTGCAAAAATGCCTCTGAACAACATAGAGCTAATGCACTTGCCTCAGCACTCAACTTGGACAGCTCACAAAAGTCATTTTGGCAGAAGGTAAAAAAATCTACTTGCAAAAATAGTTCTCTTCCTGTAAATGTTGGTGGAGCAAAAGGTCCTGAAGCAATTGCTGAGATGTGGAAGCATCATTACAGCTCCTTGCTAAATTCCAGCAAAATCAACACTGAAAAAGAATTTGTTAACTCGTGTATTTCTTCTAGGGATAAATATCATAATCTTTCAATATTTCGTTGCAACATGGACACAGTTGGTCCCTTGCTTGTCAAACTGCCATTAAATCGCGCTGCTGGTGCTGATAAAATTTCAGCTGAACACCTTGTTTATGCTGATTATTCTATTCGTTTTTATATTAGTGTACTTTTTAATATGTCTTAGTCATGGTATTGTACCAAATTCTTGCTTGGACACTGTCTTAGTCCCAATTGTAAAGAATTTGAATGGCGACATTCAAGATTCAGGTAACTATAGACCTATTGCTGTAGCTACAGTAATCTCAAAACTGTTTGAACGTTTTATTTTGAATCATCTATTGCCTTTTTTGAATACTAGTGACAATCAATTTGGGTTTAAGTCTGCCCATAGTACTGACATGAGTGTTTTCTTATTAAAACAAGCAGTGTCCTCTTATATCAGTCATGACACTCCTGTATATTCTGTTTTTTTGGATGCTTCAAAAGCCTTCGACAAAGTCAATCATAATTTATTGTTTAAAACACTTATCACACGCAACGTGCCTATGTATTTTGTTCGCTTATTGCAGGGGTGGGGAACCTTTTTAGTAATGCGGGCCACATAAAATGAGAAATAACACAGGCGGGCCACTAAAATTTCGAAATTTTATTTACAGATAAAAAATGCAGCGAAGTAGACAATGATTTATTTCACTTTCACAGCTAGTGGGATGGCTGAAAGTTTTTATTTTTGGTGAGTCGTGTGATGTCTGCTGACACGGAAGATGTTGCAACTCTTAACTACATCTCCACGTTTTTATCAGTCAGTCTGGAGACTCTGGAGCGAAGCCGACTTTTTGTTAGATTCAATTTGGAAAAAAACTGCTCGCAACGGTAGATGCTTCCAAACAGAGACACATATTTCAAAGCATGTTTCCGCATGACTGGAAAATCATCAGCATTTATGTAGCGTTGATAAAAGTTGAGCAGTGGAATGTTTTGGTACATCGCTTTCAACGTACCGTCACTCTGTGAGCTCTACTATTTCATGTTGGAAGTTACTAGGAACATCAGTTGCAACCACATTGAAAGGAGAGGCAAAAATATCTAACTCCATTTCTTTACTCTTTATGTCCAAAATCTTGCATTAAATGTCTCCATAAGATTGACACATACATAGGCAATGGGTAGCCTATATTTGGCTGTTGTAGAAAGCTTTTGCTCTTGCAAGGTAGGAAAATGTGCGGTGTTATTGTTTTCAAGTTGTACTTTCCACAGGTAATTTAGCTTCAAATGATTTCACTTTTCCAAAAGAAAAAAAAAAATTTTTACGAAATTTTGACGCGGGCCACATAGAACAATTACGCGGGCCGCATTCGGCCCGCGGGCCGCAGGTTCCCCACCCCTGGCTTATTGGAATACTGGTATAGTAAACAAACCATGCAAGTGAGGTGGGGAGGTCATCTGTCCCAATCATTTAATGTGTCCAATGGAGTCAGACAAGGTGGGGTGTTAAGCCCCTATCTTTTTGCAGTATACATTGATCAGCTTTCTTATGAGCTCAATAAAACAAAAGTTGGTTGCTATGTTGGCAACTCTTGTCTAAACCATATTATGTTTGCTGATGACATTTGCTGCATCTCGCCTAGTTTGTGTGGCTTACAAAATTTGTTAGATGTTTGCCACAAGTATGCTGTTGAACATGAAATTACTTTCAATTCTAAAAAGTCATTTGGTATGTTATTTTCCCCAAAAAACTTTTATCTTTCACGTGCTCCTCTGCTACATCTAGGTAAATCTGAAATTGTGTTCACAGACTCTGTAAAATACCTGGGTGTATTTATTGAGAGTTCTCTCTCAGATGAAAATGATATTTCAAGGCAGGTACGCTCACAGTACTGTGCTGCAAACAATGCAAAATCTCATTTCGCTAAATGCTCACCCTCTGTAAAAAACATTGTATTTCGCTCTTATTGTATGTCCTTTTACGCATCCCAGTTGTGGAACAAGTTTAGATCTTCTAGTATAAAACGATTACGTGTTGCTTACAATGATTCTTTTAGAATATTGCACAACTTGCCTCGTTATGTCAGTGCCCGTGAATATCAAGTAATGTATAATATAACAACGTTTGATGCTTTATTGAGAAAAAACATGTTTTCGTTTATCAACCGTTGCATTCACTCCTCCAATCGCTTTATATCAGACCTGATGTCATCTGATTGTTTTTATCGTTCTGAATACTTTCAATTCTTCCAACGCTCATTGTATATAAATTTGTAACAGTAGATAGCCCATTTAGTGAGCTTTT
Source organism: Aplidium turbinatum (assembly GCF_918807975.1). Classification (NCBI taxonomy): domain Eukaryota; kingdom Metazoa; phylum Chordata; class Ascidiacea; order Aplousobranchia; family Polyclinidae; genus Aplidium; species Aplidium turbinatum. Next base: position 16,910,654 of record NC_137484.1, on the reverse strand, counting down.
AAACCGACGGCATCCAAGGTGGCTCTCTGTGATCTTTGTGCATTTTCAGTTTGTGTATTATTTCGTTGTTTTTGTTTTGGATATGGACAACTTTGTTTGACGCAAATAAATAATAAATAAATATTTAAAAATAATAATTCAAAAGTATTGTAAAATGCTTCTTTTATTTCTTTTGGTATTTGATTCCATAGTAACACTCTTATTGAAACATAGCATATATCTTCTTACTAAAGTTTGAAGTTGCAGATGGCAAATATAAATCATTCTTTTTGTTTTGAGGGGTGCTACAGTTTCATTAACAAAAGCAAAGCCGCCAGTAATTGTAAGATAATGTTGGATTTTTTTCAATGCAAAAATAACATGTAGGCTAGCCTGTTTAGAAGGAGCAATCCACCTGACTCCTGACACCTTAGCCTACACAAGGGGGAGTAGGCCTATTGTACATTTGTACGATACTCACTACAAAATTGAGCATTGGAATTTGCTAACCATTGTTGCCAACAATGTGGCCTCCAAGATAGCCAAGAAGACTCTTCCTATAAACAAATGTTTCTCGGTAATCAAGTGTAGCAAAAACTGAAAGCAAAAGCCGCTGCTTCCTTTGCAGCAGTGTCAAAACAATGTCTTTTTGAGCATCTCAATCCACTCGGTCAAACAGCAAACAACTTAACAAAAGTTTCATCAGCATCTTCACCTGAGCTTTTACTATTGTGATTAAGCTCCTGCGATAAAACCTAATCCAAAATTGGTTGCTTTTTATTTATCGACCCAACAAATTGAACATACTTTTTTTAAAGTTTTCGCTGGTATAGGCAAACATTTATTATGATTTGGCATGTACCTTTGCTGTTGTCTGCTATCTTGCATTATGCCTAACAACGGATGCAACCTAATTCGTACCATGAACAATTTGTACCGTCAGTTCATACGATACCTAACCGATACTCCGATGCCCTAACCGATACTCCGATACCCTAACCTTGCGGAAACTGCGATCAGCAACTTCGGCTTTTTTAAATTTTTTCTCTTGATCTTTTCAAGGTATGAACTGACGGTACGAATTGTTCATGGTACGAATTAGGTTGCACCCCCTAACAACCAATACCGTACAGGCCTACAGTACATACTAATAAAATCAGCTAGGCAAATAATGGCATTGAAAAAAATCAGCACAAAATATAATGGGATTTGGGAAAAGAAGATTGTCATTTAAAACTAGATTTTTTCTAAATGCTGCAAATAAATTAAACAGCGTTTTTTAAACTTTTATTTAAAATATTCAAAAAACTGCCAAAAGATGCCAACATGCTAAACTAAAATTTGCCTGCCAAACACATTGAAAAACGCCAAATTTCTTGATTTTAACATTAAAAACGCCAACATGGCCGAGCTTTATACCATGCATAGACTGCACCTGCATATATAAAGAATAAAATCTGGTAAATTTGTCGATAATTTTATATGCTGTTTTCAACTTTTGAATCCTGCTTTTCTGCAAATATCAAGATCCTGCAGGCAGGGCCAGATTAAGGGTACTGTAGGCCTAAGGCTGTTTACTAGAGAAGGGTCTAATTTTGCAAACCAAGCTACAAAAAGTAATAAAAATATATACATGAAAAATTGAAATTATTTACTGCAAAATAACATGAACATAACAGAAAAATGGGTAATGATGGCGCGTAATTGGTTTGGAAAACAAACACAATTTTTAGTGTCAAATTTGAAGCAGATGGAAAAGATTTTGGAAAGAAATGGATAGTAAGTACCTATGGTAATACTCTACCTAATGACATTCTAAACCAGGAGTTTTCAACCTTTTTTCCACTGCGACCCCCTCAAAGCAATCAATGTAGTCTCATGACTCCCTTAAAAGTCTTCAACAAAAGCATATTTAATGCAAAATTTAACCAAATTTGATTCATGTGTCGACATCCAGTTATGTTTAGTTTTGCTGTTCCAACGTAGCCTAAACTTCCGAAACGAAAAACGTTTTTTTGCGATGTCATTACGGCTTTTATTACATTTCCTCCGATTGTTATTTCCATTTTCTATTAAGCTTAGCTAGTACAGGAGAAAAATTAATGAGAATAATCTACGTTTTCGCACTTTCACCGGTTGAATTTATTGCAATCTTTTATGGACTTATTTAAATCAATTTCAGTGAGATGGTTGGTGATGCATATTTTTAACTATGAAGTTTGTCAATGCGTGCACCTGGTGCTGAAAGAACTTTCAAACTAAATAGCCGACACTAATTTTTCAATGCCATTCAAAACGATACTGAGAAATCTATATTTTGCATAACTTAGGATTCTACATAATTTTGCTTTTTTACCATAGCGTTGTTACTGGTTAACTTTAGTCTGCACGAAGCAACGTATAAGAACTTGGTGAAAAATATCGATTGCTTTCCTATAGTTAAACCTTGCAACTTCTGAAAGCTTAAACGATATAATAACCTCAAGTAGAGGAATGGTGGATTGCGAAAAAAAACACAGTTTTTAATCTTTTCTGGAAAAAAAGAATTGAAAACAATACACTGGAATTTCAAGCGCCTTGCGACCCTACAAAAAACGGCTCGCGACCCCCAGGTTGAAAAGCTCTGCTTTAAACTCATTTTCGATAAATGTGGCGCCTACGTGGTTTTGGAAATGGGCTCTTCAATCTTCATGTGTAATCACTCAACTCAGTCATTCGTTTTTAAGCAAAAAATGTAGACCTACTGGATCTGTATTTTTTACCTTGGACCTAGGGGAGACCGGGGTATTACGAACCACGGGGTATTATGAACCAGGTCATTTTCTGGAAAACTGTTGGAAATCCTAAGATCTCATTTGCATATTTTAGTTACAGGATCACCATGCTTTTTTTGGTACCATCATTTTTGGTCAGCACTTCTTTGTTCTCAGTAGAACTGGAAAAATGTAGTTTTAGAGGTCAAAAGTAAATTCAGTTTTCCATTTTGGTAGGCCTGGCATGGTTAGTACAGGGACTCTAGAAATCTAGATTTTTATTCAGGGATAGGTTATATGTATGAAATACTGATGCAAACTGATTTTAAGCTTTATGTTGATTTCGTTTTGTTAGGCAATAGCTTGAATAAGAACACTCTAGCCGGGGTATTATGAACCAGATGGTTTCTACCGCAAAAGTGAAAATTCACTTTCAAAAAGCCCCCATCTGGTGATGTGGAAATATGTAGAAACTAGCCAAATTAAGCAGGTTCTCCCTTATCCCACCTACACAGAGCAGACAACCAGAACATTTGGCTCAATCCGATTTGAATGCCACTTCAACACTGAACATGAAGTTAACTGATTAATTAAGTAAACCGAACATTAACCTATGTGACTAAGTGAACTGTTGTGATTTCATAATCTGCATGTCTTTAAAAAATGTAAAAATAAATTTTATGTGCTAGCTTTCTTTCCCAGTGGTTGGTCATGAGTTTTTTGTCTGAATCCATTGCTAAGTTTTTGCATGCAACCACACAACCATTGTTGTTAGGAGACCAGTTGTGTACATTACTATGCAAATGAAGACTTGCTGACTGCATTGGAACCTCATAACTTCAGCTTTTCCTATTCAAATAATGCAAATAGTCAGACCTGAAAGGCAAAAACTTCCTAAAAATCTTCTTAACCCCACTCTACTAATTTCCAGGTTGACAATCAATGCTTTGAAGCATTTTATGGAAAGTTGTTTATATTGGTGCATAATGCCCCGGCAAGGTTCATAATACCCCAGGCCATTTTTTCATGAAAAACTGTAATAATTCAAATTTTGGAGAAGTTAGTGAATTGTGCTTGTGATATGTTATAGATAATGTTAAAGACTATGCAACCTGAAAATTTCATAATTCTACATCAATTAGGGGGCGAATGAGAGCATCCCGAATTTTTGTGGTTCATATTGCCCCGGTCTCCCCTACTGGTCAAACTTCTGGTCAAACTACTGACGTGTTATTGCTTTAAGTTGCATTGTAATTTACGTTGTTGCTGATTGCTTTGTTACGTTGCCTTAAGTTCCTTTGTCGTTTTTACTGGTGTTTATTTTCAGTCTCAATTCAGTTTGCAGTTTATGTAGTCAGAACAACCTAGTTGCATTTTAGCGTAATAAACTTCTTAATAGAGGAATTGTAGATGGTTTCACTACATTTTATTATGCTAATAAAGTATGGATCTAAAAGACTTGCGCCCTAGACTCTTAGCTGCGGACCCGCAAAGTAAAGACGCTAAACGACAATGGGTGCATTGGTACAAGTCTTTTACAATTTATCTAGAAAAGCTCGGAGAAGTTTCAGCTGAAGACAAGTTGAATTTGCTTATAAATCACATAGACGCTTCAATATATGAACTGGTGTGTGAGACAACAAATTATGATGAAGCTATCGAACAACTGAAGCGCCTTTTTGAAAAGGTTTCTCACCCCATGTTTTCTCGATTTGTTTTAAAAACTAGGAAGCAGAAGCCAGATGAATCACTAGACGAGTACATGCAGACCTTACAGCGATTGAGCCTCTCCTGTGACTTTCGGGCCGTATCGGCAGTTGCGCATAAAGAGGAAGCTATACGTGACTCGTTTATCGCTGGGATTTCGTCAAATCACATTAAACAACGCTTGCTAGAGGACAAAAATGCTTCGCTACAACAAACTTTTGATAAAGCTCGATCCTTAGATGATGCCCAAACGTTTTGCAATCGTGTCGAAATGACTGCGAGCCAGACTCCGTCTTCACTTGATTGTGGCGCAACAGCTTTTGAAACACGTCCTACCTTTAAAATTGAAGATTCTTCAGATAAGGAAGAAAGCTCAGATGTTAGCGCCGCGTTGGTTGAAAAGTGTAACTATTGCGGAAATAGGCGACATAGTAGAAGATATTGCCCTGCTCGTGAAGTTATTTGTTTCAAATGTTCTAAAAAAGGTCATTTCTCAAAAGTTTGTCGTCTTTCCAGGGTAAATCGAAAACCTATTTATTCATCTGCTTCTACTCCACGAGATGTCATTATGAATATGACAACCGAATCTTTCGACACCCACGCAAAGGTCAACGTCCCTGTTACAGTTAACGAAGTTCAAGCCAATGCTCTCATCGACACTGGCTCTACCCTTTGTCACATGAGCGACCGTTTAAGAAAGCGTCTAAATCTAAATCTTGAAGAAAGTGAATGCCGCATTGGTTTAGCCGTGAAAGGATGTTCATCGCAAAGTTTAGGAATCTGTAACGTAAAAGTCGCGCTTTTTGGACAAGAGTATGATAATGTAGGAGTCACTGTTTTGAAAAATTTGCTCACCGACCTAATTATCGGACAAACTTTTATGAAACAGCACAAAAGCGTGAACATTCAATTTGGAGGGCCTATGCCAACGTTACAGATCGGAGCATTAGAAGCTATTAAAACGTCTACTTCAATACAGCTTTTCAAACACTTAAGGAAGGAGTGCCATCCGATTGCTACAAAGCCTAGAAAGTATTCTCAAGCCGATAGAAGTTTTATCTCTTCAGAGGTGCAGCGACTTTATAAGGAAGGTTTAATTGAGCCGAGTCGTTCGCCATGGCGAGCACAACCTCTTGTGGTCACTCAAGAAAATCACAAAAAGCGTATGGTCATCGATTTTAGCCAAACCATAAACAAATTCACTTGTTTGGACGCGTATCCTTTACCTCTTATGTCAGACGTAGTGAACAATGTTGCTAGGAACAGCATCTATACAACGCTAGATTTAAAAAGTGCGTACCACCAGGTAGAAGTTCCTCTGCAAGATCGAAATTACACTGCTTTCGAAGCCGATGGCAGCTTGTGGCAATGGAAGAGAACGCCGTTTGGTCTAACGAATGCAGTACCTGGTTTTCAACGAATAATGGACAACATTATCAAAGACTACGAGTGCAAAGGTACGTACGCTTATCTTGACAATATTACCATTTGCGGGAAAACCCAAGAAGAGCACGATCAAAATTTATCAAAATTTCTTGCAGTAGCTCGAGAATGCAATCTAACTTTCAATGAAGCAAAAAGTACTTATTCGGCAGATACAATCGACTTGCTTGGATATAGAATCTCTAAAGGTACTTTAAGTCCTAACCCCGAAAGAGTGGAATCTTTACTAAAAATCCCGCCTCCAAAAAGTAGTAAACAACAGCAGAGGATTGTCGGTTTATTTGCGTATTATGCGCAATGGATTTCGCGTTATTCTGACAAGATTCAGCCTCTAATTCGAAACACTACCTTTCCTCTGAATGATGCAGCCCTAAACTCTTTCGCGACGTTGAAAGCTGAATTGGCTCAAGTTACGCTTGGGGTGATAGATGAAGAAATTTCATTTACAGTAGAAACTGACGCATCTGACATTGCCATTTCAGCCACTTTAAATCAGAACGGGCGACCCGTTGCTTTTTTTTCCAGGACACTCAACAAAAGTGAAAAAGTTCACTCAAGCATAGAGAAAGAAGCGACGGCAATTATCGAAGCCATTCGAAAATGGAGTCATTTTCTAGCGGGACGCCGATTCAAACTTGTCACAGATCAAAAATCGGTGGCATTCATGTACAACAGCAACAACCATGGCAAGGTAAAAAACGCAAAAATTTTGAGATGGCGACTGGAACTATCACAGTACGATTATGAAATTGTTTATCGAGCAGGGAAGTATAATACTGCTCCCGACACTTTATCTAGAGTGTATTGTGCAACTATGATGGACAATTCGTTGTATGAAATTCATGCGGCCTTATGCCACCCTGGAGTAACTCGCATGCATCATTATGTTAAAACAAAGAATTTGCCTTATTCTATTGATGACATCCGTAAAATGACATCCGCTTGTGAAATTTGTGCTGAGTTGAAACCTAAGTTCTACAAGCCAATTGAAATTCCATTGATGAAAGCTACGCAACCTATGGAGCGCTTAAGCATCGATTTCAAAGGACCTTTACCTTCTGCTACGAATAACAAATACATTCTGACTGTAGTAGATGAGTACTCTCGATTTCCTTTCGCCTTTCCTTGTAGGGCAATTCCAAATGTGACTAACGGGACATTTTGACTGCTTTTGGATGTAATTAAGAAATATGAGATGATGTAAAAACATGAAACCTATGAGATTAGTTATCAGTGACTTGGACCTAAACTTTGCACTATTTGAGAAATTCATGAACTTTTTACTTTTTTCAAAAATCTAAAAGTTTGTTGTGAGTAACGGGACAAGGGACAAATCTTAAAAATTGGTGCTGTGAATGCAAATTCAAAAGTCTGCTCATTGACAGCACGAATTCTATTGAAATGCCAGTATTGTGTAGTGTAAATATCAAGGCAATGTCAGCATGGTTTAGTTTGGAAATATCTTAAAGTGTATGTTAGTAGTTGCATCATAAATGAAGTGTGTCATTGTGACTAACGGGACATAGCCTTTGTGACTAACGGGACATCCATGTTATTTTCATTATTTTTTGTTGTTTTCTTGTATTAATCAGTGAACTGAGTAACAATTTTGTAAAACTAAAATGAGTCTTGCACCCCAGGTGAATCACAGAAACATTTCAATGGGTGCCAATACTTTGGGGCACCACTGCTAAGCTACTTCAATGAAATAATGTACAATATAAATGATTTCTCTTTTTTTCTCTTAAATACTTTTTCCCCATTAATTACAACATTGATGCAGTCTTTCACTTCTGGTGATTGTCTTGAGATGTCATCACGCTGATAGAAATTACTTATATCCAATTTGTCTATTTCTGTTAGTTTTCTCTTTGGGTTGGTTATTTTGACTGCAAAGGTTTTTTTGGTCATTTCTTCCCAGGCAAGTTTTCGAACAACTGCACGCCTTTTGCTTGGGCTATATGGTAGATTTCTTTTCGCATGTGTTACAGCTTTACCGTAGCTTGATCTGCTCCTGAAGGCAGAGTCTGAGAGAGACACTGTAACAGTTTGGGAGGAAGAAGGAGCAACTGAGTCAGAAATCTTCTTCTGTGCTTCTCGGTATGGAGATTTTCTCTGTCGCTCATACATTCTTTTTGCTTTAACAACCTTATTTTTTTCAATGTTTGACCTTTTTTGTATAACTTTATGTTGTTTTGCCCTAAACTTTTTCATTTTTTCTTTCTGTTGCTTCAAGCAATTTTCATAGGTTCCCTTATCTTTCATTTTTTGATTCTGTTTCCTTTTTCTTTCAGCAGCAGCTTTTGATAAAATTAATCATCACACTTTGTTTAAAAAAATGATTGAAAGAAGAGTGCCTACGCAATTTGTCCGTTTGTTACAGCATTGGTACAGTCATCAAACTATGTGTGTAAAATGGGGTGGCCACCTCTCTCAGCCTTTTCATGTTTCAAATGGGGTGAGGCAGGGTGGGGTTTTGAGTCCATACCTCTTTGCCCTTTATGTTGATGATCTATCCAAAAAGCTTAACATGTCTAAATTGGGTTGCTATGTAGGGAATGCATTGGTAAATCACATTATGTTTGCTGATGACCTTTGCTGCTTTTGTCCCAGCCTTGTTGGTGGTTTACGTAAATTGATTGAAATCTGCCAAGACTTTGCTAAGCAACATGACATTACATTTAACTGTAGAAAATCCTTTGGGGTGTTATTTAAGCCCAAACATTTCGATCTGTCTGCTTCCCCAAAGATTATTGTTGACCAAGAACCGATCAAGTTTGTAGAAAATATTAAGTGTTTAGGTGTGTATATCATGTCCTCATTATCAGATGACAAGGACATACTGCGACAAGTTAAATCTCTTTATTGTACTGTAAACAAATTAAAAAATAAATATAGCAAATGTTTACAAAGAGTAAAAAATGTGTTGTTTCGCTCTTACTGTACATTTCTTTATGCTTGTCAACTTTGGCACAATTATCGCTGTTCTACGATCAATCGGATTAGAATTGCCTATAATGACTCATTTCGTATTCTACACAATATGCCTCACTTTACTAGTGCACGTGAATGTCAAGTTAATGCAAATGTTATAACTTTTGATGCTCTATTGCGGAAAACAGTTTATGCCTTTGTGAAACGTTGTTACAAATCTCTCAATTCTCTCATCATTGCATTAATGTCCTCAGACGCTTTCTATAAAACGACATTTTTTAAGCACTACAATGATTTGTTGCACATGTCATCCAAGTGACTCTTCACGTCTTGTCTTTTTGTGTTTTGGTTTTAATATGGACAACCTTGTCTGATACAAATAAATAATTATCACAAATTATTTATCATTAACAACAGATCAGGCTTTTTGAATAGTTATTAGTGTCACTAAAAAGACAATATCTAAAAAACAATTTTTCACCACAACCAAACTTTTAGTTTATTGATAATAATCATACAAAAGATTGTTGTGGTTGTCTACTTTCAAGCTCTACCAGTGCATGATTAATTATCTAGCACACTCCCCAAGCCCTTAAAAGGTGTATTGTTGGTAGTATCTATTTAAAATGCTACCCACAATGCCTCTCTTTATGAGCATGTGGTAGACTTGAGGAAGCATTAGAGGATGAAATAGTGTGTCTGTTTGCCACTTGGACAGCCAGAGCAATTATAATTCAATAATCAATATGTATATACATTATACAAGTAATTTAGTATCATCTGTATAAACAAGCTATGTATACATTCGTTTTTGTTTTGTTAAAGGACTAGCATGAACCATAACTTGCATTTTATATTACATATCTTCCTTAAATCAAAAAAAAAATTGGTACGGTAGTACCAATTACCAATTTGGTACCATTGGACCAGCACCCGCTAAATTCCGTATACAGTAGGTAAGCAGCCCTATGCTTCATAACCATACAGAAAATGAGATAAAACATCAACATTGTCATGAAATAAAAGTGTCCTTCAACATCATATAAATATATACCCAAATTGTATTAAAATAGATACTTTCTTATGGCATGAGATTTTGTGACTAACGGGACATATTGTGACTAACGGGACAGCGTGATTAACGGGACAAAACGTTTTTTACTAAAATATAGATACACAGTTAATTTTTTTTAAATTGTGAAAGATGTCTGTACAGTACTGTTGGAGTCTTTAATTAACCTGGAGTATGGCATTTGAGGGATTAGACAATTTGGTGAGAAAAAATGTTTTGCGAAAATATGTGACTAACGGGACATTGTCCTCCGGTCTGCTTTAAATTGTCAAAAACAAACCATAAAACTATTTTTACATAACTTCACATAATGTTAATCTTTAGAAGAACAGTAAGTTTGTTCAGAAAACTCATCAGCTCACAAATATATGTTGTTCTATGCCAATTGGGGGTTATTTGAAAATTTACTTAAAATATAAACTTTTTTTGTTTCTTCAAGGTACCTCAGTAGATGCACCAAAAACACATGTTTTCCAAGGTTAAAACTTGTAAAAACTTTTTTTCATGAAAGTTCAAGGTGTCCACTACAAGTTAAAACCTTTCAGTGTTCTATTTTTTTATTTTTATTTTTTTACCACTGGAGTACATTTAACGTGGAATTGCCCTGTAGTAAAGTAGACACTGAAACTGTAATCTCGTGCATGTCTAGTCTTTTTGCAATGTTTGGTAAATGTGGTTATGTGCATTCGGATAGAGGTGCATCGTTTATGTCTAAGGATTTTGTGTCTTACATGTACAGTTTGCGTATTCCTACCAGCAGAACCTCTATATACAATCCACGAGCTAATGGCCAATGCGAAAGATACAACGACGTAATTTGGACTTCTGTAAAACTTGCTTTGAAAACTCGAGATCTTCCTATTTCTAAATGGGAGTGTGTTCTACCTGATGTTTTACATTCTATGCGCTCTTTATTATGTACTGCAACAAACGTGACGCCACACGAGCGATTTTTTAATTTTCAGCGTCGTTCAAGTCTAGGTCTTTCCATACCTACTTGGGTTAAATGTCCTCAAAAGGTTTTATTGAGACGACACGTTCGTGCTAGCAAGTATGAACCGCTTGTCGAAGAAGTGGAAATGACTCATGCAACTCCGAACTACGCGCACGTTCGTTTCGCGAACGGACGCGAAACCACAGTGTCAATTCGTGACATCGCTCCAACTGCTCGTGGTGGCCTTGACGAGTCGACTCTTAGTTTGCCGGATCCAGGGAGTCCAAACGAAGGGATAAACAATCCATCTGTGGAAATTCCCGAACAAATAACAACTAATAATGAGTCTGTCAATGAAGATGCTCCTGCCCCGTCATCGGAAACTCATATACCGACTGATTCCAGCGAGCGCCCCATGCCCCGGCGCTCATCTCGTTCAAGGCGACCGCCAAACAGATTTGTAAATTAATTAAATGTATTTAATGTATTAGCGCCTTTAATTTTTGTTGATCCCTATTGATAATCTATGGAAGGGGTGAATGACGTGTTATTGCTTTAAGTTGCATTGTAATTTACGTTGTTGCTGATTGCTTTGTTACGTTGCCTTAAGTTCCTTTGTCGTTTTTACTGGTGTTTATTTTCAGTCTCAATTCAGTTTGCAGTTTATGTCGTCAGAACAACCTAGTTGCATTTTAGCGTAATAAACTTCTTAATAGAGGAATTGTAGATGGTTTCACTACAACTACTGGTCAAACTCCTTGGACCTACTGGTCAAAAAATTTGGACCTACTGGTCAAACTCTGGTAAGAAGATGCTATGTTTTAATGGAGTGAAACTATGGAATCAAGTACCAAAAGAAATAAAAGAAAAGTCTTACAATGTTTTTAAATTTAAATATAAATGTTTATTAAAGAATTTGTACAATGATCACTCCTGAAACGTATCATCCGCTTATTTCTCTTCACAATATTTTTTTTATGTTGCCCTGTGTTATTCCATTGTTAATGTATTGTTAATTCCATTGTTAATTTTTACAAATTAAAGTGCTGGTATTGTGCTATTTATTATATACCGTATGTGTTAATGTTCTTAATTTTGGGTCTTTTGTTTAAATGTTTGGGTGGCAGCTGACTTTGGTGACCTTTTGGTCTTTCGCTGCCATCCTTGTTGCGCGAATTATTTGTGTTTATTGTGTTTTTGCTTTTTGTGTCTTTCTTTTTCGCCAACAAAACAAAAAATAAACTGAACTGAACTGTATCACCATCAGCCTTACAAACATTTACCCTTAAAAAAATTGAGGGCTGAATTTTTCCAGGGCTTAAGGCTATAGCCTACCGTAATTAGCCTAATGGTTAATCCAGCCCTGCCTTCAGGATCCTGTGAGTGTGAACATCTCTGCGTGGACCCTGGTCCCCACTCCCTGTCCTTTCGTTTTATGATTAACAAAAAACTACGTCATCCTTGATCACATGTTGGTATCGAGTTGACTAATGTAATACAGCAGATACGGGGTGAAAATGACCACCAGGGTGACGCCGACTCGTGAAAGAGCATCCAGAACTCCACGTATGGTATAGGATTGCCAGAGGTTAATATAAAAAAGAGCCCAAGCTTATGCAAAAAGTAGCCCAAAAGTAGCTCAATTTTTTTTGGGTTCTAAAATGGAGCCCAAGCAAAGAGATAGGCTATTATACAAAATTCTTTCAGAGCGCTTAATCATCAGTCCCAAGCTATAAGTGTTTTTCCAGTTCGTCATATCTTTCAAACAGATTGGCAACCATGCATTCACTCCACTGTTTGTTAAAATAATTACAAACAAGTACCTAAACATAAAAAATGGTTTAATTGCTTTTCGTGATGAGCTAGCGTAACGCATCAAGAGTGTTCCCCTCAGAACCATCAACAGCTTTGATAACCCACCAAGGTCGATCAACATAGCAACTATCATTTTGTCTTGTTTTTTTAATCATATAAATGTTTAAAAAAAAATTCACTAGCCTTTTTTTTCTCATCTTTCTAAATTTTTAAAAATTTTAGGTGTTGCGACCATGCCATATATTGTCCTGCTTTAGCATCGTGTACGTTATAGCGTCCGTGTTTTGTCGCTTCTACCTTTTTCTAGATCCCTGCTATGTTTGACATATATATTGTTTTTCATTGTGAAGGTCAGAAATAAAAACAAACTGAACTGAATAAGGGTTGCCAGATGGCCAAAATAAAAAAAGCCAAACTTGCCTAAAAAAAAAGCCAAAAAAAGCCAAATCTATTACAAACTCTAACAAGCCTATGTTTTTCCTTAAAAGACACAAAGCTACCTATAAACTAGCTTATATGAAACAAAATCAGTCGCGACAAGACACTAAAAGACAAAAATAACAGTTTAACAATATTCTAAAGCGACTGGGTCTGTAGCGAATAGACAAACATAGCGGTCATCTAGTCAAAAAATTTAAATGGGATCATCGTCTTCTTGCAGCAGCCACAAAAGGGCTTCGTTTACTGAACCTTCGTCAACTTTGTCAGTTTGATACATGTTCTTTGATGTAAACAAAGATAGCATCCTTGGTGTTACTTTAAAGTGTTTACAGCAGTCAGCATTGCTTTGAGGAATGCAAATGCGGTTTTATTCTCAGCAATGAGTCCAACATTTGCAACCGCATTCTATTTCTCTCCTTTGTTTTGGTCAAAGTGACGGTAGAAATAATCCCTTCTACAGTTTGGCATGGTTAACCTTTTTCTAGACCTCTGCTATGTTTGGCATAGGCCTATATTGTTTTTTTGTTGTTGTGGTGGTCAGAAATAAAAACAAACTGATCTGTTAAACAAGACAAAGCATATGTGGCCAAGTTTGCAAATCCATGTGTACCTACAGAATTTGTATATGTTTTGACACCAATCCAAAAATCTGCTGTATCTTTTGGGATTTTTCCAGCAAATAGGCTACTTCAGTTTCAGATGACCAACCAGTCAATAAAGCCTATCTTCCTGTATTGTTGCTCTATTTCCTGTACATTATCACCTTGGAGAAATCTCACTGGCAACTGATCAAAGAGGACTCGAGCAGTTTGGGAAAGGACTTTAGATAAGTGCAAAGTACTTAAGCCTTGAAAAATCATCATCATCCCATCACAACATGTTACGCTAGTATTTATTGAGAAGCACTTCAAGGTTTTCAAGGCAATTTTTCTCTTTTGTGATAGTTTGATCTCTTCTTAACATAACACTCATGAAATTTTTGAATGAAACAAAAAAAAGCCTAAAAAAGCCAAATTTCATTTGGATTTTTTTTTAAACAAAAAAATCCAAAGAGGTTCAAAAAAGCCTAAATTTTCAAATTTGGCTTTAAAAAATCCAAACTGGCAACCATGAACTGAATAGCCTACTGATACTGATGTCAACTGCATTTTTATGGAAACCTGCCAACTAGGGTTGCCAGAGGTAAATATAAAAAAGAGCCCAAGCTTATGCAAAAAGTAGCCCAATTTTTCGGGGGTTCTAAAATGGAGCCCAAATTGGAGCCCAAGCAAAGAGATAGGCTATTATACAAAATTCTTCCAGAGCGCTTAAACACCAATTCCAAGTTTTTCTAGTTCTTCACATCTTTCAGACAGATTGGCAACCATGCATTTACTCAACTGTTTGTTAAAATAACTACAAACAAGTACCGGTACCACACCAAGTAACACAAAAAATGGTTTAATTGCTTTTTGTGATGAGGTAATGCATCAAGAGTGTTCCCCTCAACACCATCAACAGTTTTGATAACCCACCAAGGTCGATCAACGTAGAAACTATCTTTTTTGTCTTTTTTTTTACTCATATAAATTGTTTAAAAAAAATTCACTAGCCTTTTTTTTCTCATCTTTCTACATTTGTTTGATTGTCCTGCTTTGGCATCATGCACGTTATAGCATCCGTGTTTTGTCGCTTCTACCTTTTTCTAAACCCCTGCTATGTTTGATATACAGTAGAATTCGCCTATAACGGCACCTCTAGGGGATTGCAAAAACTGACGTTATAGCCGAATTGACGTTATAGACGAACTACCGCAAACTATTTCAAAACTGTCTTTTGATTAAAGAAAGAGGTGTATAATCCAGTCAGGTTCTACAGGATCGTCACCATCATCATCGGCCTCCTCTTGTACGACATCTTCTGCGGCAGTTTGTACATGTACGGTATGTCATGCAAAATGTCGCTCTCTGTTACTGTTTCACGAGTTATAACGTTTGCATCAGTTTCGAGATTTTTCACGCGGGAAAAAAGTTAATTCAGTTAATTAAAGTCCCTGCTGCGAACGACGTAGCAAAATAAAGGGAAGACATTTTAAAAGCAGCGGCGCTAACTGGATTAAAAGACTGACCATTCGTGGTGAAGGTGATGGCTTAAAATGACGTTATAAATGAACAAAAGACGCCTGGGGACCAATAAAGGGTGCTGTTACATGCGAATTGACGTTATAGGCGATGCTGTTGTAGCCGAACTACAATGTATATACGTAAAAGATATGAATTCTGCCGGGACCGAGCGAAATGTGACGTAATAGGCGAATTGACGTTATAAACGAAGCCGTTATAGGCGACTTCTACTGTATATTGTTTTTCGTTGTGATGGTCAGAAATAAAAACAAACTGAACTGATGTATACTGTATTTACATGAATACCTGGTCGGCTGGATCACTTAAGTTGCCAGGATTGCCAGATATAAAAGCCTAAACATTCACATTTTTGAAAATTGGCATCTTTATACCAAATTGGTAACCCTGCCTGACCGAGGCCTCCAAAAACGCTGCTCCTCAATGAAATAACTACGAATTAGGTGAAAATCTTAAACATGATACAATTTTTACATAAAAAGTTATATTATATTTTTAAAAAAAGTAGCCCAATGGGGTTGTGCGATCCACTCGGTGGCACTACAACTGGGTCCTAGCAACACGCTCGCAGTGATTGCTTCAAGCTTTAGCACGCTTTGCATAACGCGCGTACAGTAGGGTGATGACTAAAAAAAATTTTTTTTGCCTGCTATGGGAATCGATGAACTTTTTTATGTGTACCAAGAATGCGAAATTTTTTTTTTTAAATTTTGCAAAAACCTCCCCCACCAATTGATATTTCTGACGTCACCTAAGTACATTTTTCTCCTTTTTTACTCCTCATACATTGTTTAAACTTGTTACAGACTCCTTACCATACTAAAAAGGTGGCCCACAGTATGGTGCAGATTTTCAAAAAAAAATTGTCGAAAAAAGTCAAGGGGGTTCTGAGATTTTACCCTTTTTGTCATTATTTTTCGCAACAGCGCCTCTAGCGGAAAATTTTTAATTAGTGCAACTTCAAGAATTCTAAAGCGATTTCGGTAAATTATTTTGTCAATAAGCTCATTTTGAATGTTGAGGAGGTTTATTGTTACTTTATTTTGATATATTTTTGTCACCAGAGGGCACTAGTGCTTTATATCTGAACTGATAGCCTATAAAGCTAGACCAGACAAGAGTTTTTAATAGCATTGGAAGTTGCTAATAATTTAAAAGAATAATTGAAATCATTTGATCTATTAATTATTAGCAGCTTGTTGTACTGTACATAAAATCTTGAAAGTGTAGCCTAGTCTATTTAATGGGCCTATATCATGCAATTGAATTCAAGTTAGCCTAGTTATCGGGTTAGTTTTTTAGTTACCGCTATTGGGTTTTGGAGTTGGGGGTGCTTAACTTGTTGTTTTGGATTGCATATCATGAGTCCAGCAAAGATGGCGATTCTGAAAGTGACAGGGCCTCCAGTTATTCTGAGAGCACAATATCAGAAGAAGAAGATGGGTTTGAAAAGAAGATGAGATTGTCAACATTGTCAGCAACAAAAATGGTGGTTCGCCATTCTTTGTCCACGTACAAAGCATCGGGTGTGTGCTCCACTCTGAATGAAGAAGGGGTTACTCTCCCTACTCCATCACAATCTGGCATGTGGCGTAGTGTTATAAGAGCTGGAAACAACGAAAAGGATACAATAAAGTTGCTGTTGAAAGAAGGAAAATATTACTGTCTCCATTTTGATGGAAAAAGGTTGTCTGGGGAGGAGTTTCAGGTGGTTTGCCTCCAAAGAGAAACAAATGAGGTTAAACTTGGAATACTAAAGTGCAAAAGTGGATCTGCTTAAGATATTCATAATGAATTAGAATGAATTTTGAATGAATATGAAGCCTGGTCCAGTATCAAAATGATTATTTGTGACACAACCGCTGTGAATACTGGTCGACTCAATGGTATAGTGGTGAAATTACAAACAAAAATGGTTGAGATGGGACTGGATCAACCAAAATATATTGGTTGTCAACACCATATACTGGACAGAATTCTGAAGCATGTCTTGGATTTCTTTGTCAGCAAACATTCCACCAAACCAACTCTTGAGTTACAAGTTTATTGATGATATCTCCGAAAGATATGAAGAATTGCAGAGATATTACAGTGGAGAAGTTTGTGTCAACATCAGTGAAAATCCTGGTTGGAGAGATGACTTCAAATTCTTATATGAGCTGTGTCGTTCTTTTCAATTTTATAAGGTGAGCTAAAATTTGAACATGCTGTGCTGTAAGGTTACTAAAGGTACATCTTTTAATAAATCAATTTAAAATTGATAATTTTACAGTTGCATCATGTTTTTCTTCAAATAAAATGGAGAAAACTACCTTCTTTGCACAATGCTAGATGGAATTCACGAGCAATTTATACTTTAATCGCATACTTCTTAATCCCGCAATGGAAAGGAAAATTAGAAATCCCATGTCACTTTATTGCTAATGGATGGCAAGAGCAATGGTTTTCTGACCAAAGATACTCAGAGGAGGCATACCCAAAATTGTTATTGGTTGTTGAAGGAATCAAAGTAAGTAAAACTAGTGTTTAACCATAGTGAACCGTGATATTTTGAAGTAACTTTATGGTACCGGTGCTATTTATATCATAAAAGCATCATCCTCATCAAATTTGTACTCTTGAATAGCCAAAACAATGTTTATGAAATAGTTCAAGGTTATACCGGACTACCAATACCAACAGTAAATTAGACTTTAACAAATATGTTTTATGTTAAGTGTGACGGTGCACTGAAATGCTTGAAACACATTGGAACCAGGATTGCTCTGTTCTCGACATCCCTCGCTCGAGTATGATTGCTGAAAGAGCTGTTAAGCTGATGGAAGAACTCCATAAGAAGTGCACCAAAGAAAAATATTTGAGTGTGAAATTTGTTGCATGCAACAAATTGTGAAGCTGTCAAGGACAAAGTATTGTGTGTATTAATACTTTGTGCACCTGTACTGCATCTAAATGATTTTGTCACAATAAAACAATTTGCCATTCATATTACTAAGTAACTGATTGTGACTTATGTGTAGTACATTAGGAAAATAAGTAGAGTAATTTTTACTGATTATATTGAAACATTGCAAAAAAACATGGAAATATACGATAAATTTGGGAATCATGCAGTCGATTTGAGGATTTTGCAAGTTTTACACTAAAAAAAACAAATTACTGCCATCGAGTGGTAAAAATGTAACAACTAACAAACTACCAAGTCACCCAGTATCAAAGATGAACCATCTGACAAAAAAATTGGTCGAAATCGCTTAAGAATTCTTGAAGTTACACTAATTAAAAATTTTCCGCTAGAGGCGCTGTTGCAAAAAATAATGACAAAAAGGGTAAAATCTCAGAACCCCCTTGACTTTTTTCGACAAATTTTTTTTGAAAATCTGCACCATACTGTGGGCCACCTTTTTAGTATGGTAAGGAGTCTGTAACAAGTTTAAACAATGTATGAGGAGTAAAAAAGGAGAAAATTGTACTTAGGTGACGTCAGAAATATCAATTGGTGGGGGAGGTTTTTGCAAAATTTTCAAAAAAAAATTTCACATTCTTGGTATACATAAAAAAGTTCATCGTTTCCCATAGCAGGCGTTTTCGATTTCCTCAAAAACAAATTTAGTCATCACCCTAGCGTACAGCTGATATGGGTGGGATGGGAGTGCAGTGTTGTGTTGATGTGAGGGTAAGAAGGTGCGTATTACCAAGTTTGATACATTTTAGGCTTGATTTAACGTTGCTGTGGCTATAAAAGCAAATAAGTAAACAGGCTTTTCGAACACATTGCATGACAAGGTATCGACTTGTGGTGACAGGCAGAGAGGGAAACAGAGCAGTTTTTGTAGCTATAATCCTTTAATAATGTCCTTGAAGTCTATGATTGTGCTGTCTCTTCCTTGTAATAATAAATTGAGATGATTTAACTCCGTAAACATGTCAGTTAAATAAGCAAGATTTTCTTCAAAATTATCAGCATTCATCACATCAATCATGCCATTTTGTTTTTGGATTTGTTTGGCAGCTTGCTTCTTTTGCATTTCACTATCAATTTTATTCTGCATAAATGCCTTTACTTCTTTTCTTAGCTGAAATAATCGATTCAAAGCATTGCCTTTTGATTCAAAGCATTTGCCTTTTGATGACATTAAATAAAAACTCTTCTTTAATGTCACCTTTTATTTTGTAATGGACGTAAACTAGCATCTGTGCACAAGATCGAACTCCAGTGGACTCATCCACTGCAATGCTGCACAAGCCAGATTCTTTAATTTCCTTCACAACAGTCTCCTTAACATTTTCTGCCATTTCAAAAATTTGTCTCTGCACTTTTGTTGGGTAGTGAAACTTGCATACCCTGCCATCACCTTTTATATAGGCTACCAAGTACTTATAGGCTACTTGCATACCATGCCTTAACCATTTATATAGGCTACCAAGTAGCTTACTTGCATGTTTAACTGTATGATGATTGATGAATCAACCATGTTTGATGAGTGTGCGGAGCACACACTCTGAATATACGCCACTGCAAAATCCAGGATTGCCATCGACATGGACCCCAAAATACTGAGGTGACAAATATTTCCAGCTAAGGTTGCCAGATTAGGCGCTTTTACACCCAATTGAGCTACTTTGATTTCTCCAGGCGCCAAAAATTCGCGTTGGGCGTGATTTGTTCGGCTGACGCCCAATTGGGCTACTTTTTTTAAAAAGTACATCATAACTTTTTATGTAAAAATTGTATCATGTTTAGGACTTTTACTTGATTCGTAGTTATTTCATTGAGGAGCAGCGTTTTAGGAGGCCTCGGTCAGGCAAGGTTACCAATTTGGTATAAAAATGCCAATTTTCAAAAATGTGAATGTTTAGGCTATAGCGTATAGCCTACTATCTGGCAACCTAAGTGATCCAGGTTTCCATAAAAATGCAATCGACACCAGTTCAGTTTGTTTTTATTTCTGACAATCACAATGAAAAACAATATACGTCAAACAAAGCAGGGGTCTAGAAAAAGGTAGAAGCGACAAAACTCGGACGCTATAACGTGCATGATGCCAAAGCAAGACAATCAATTTAAAATATGGCATGGTCGCAACACCTTAATAAATTCTTTACAAATTTAGAAAAAAAGATATTGAATTTTTTTTTTAACAATTTATATGAATAAAAAAAAAAAAACAAGACAAAAAGATAGTTGCTATTTTGATCGACCTTGGTGGGTTATCAAAAGTATTGATGGTGTTGAGAAGAACACTCTTGATGCGTAAGCTCATCACGAAAAGCAATTAAACCATTTTTTGTGTTAAGGTTCTTGTTTGTAGTTATTTCAACAAACAGTTGAGTGAATGCATCGTTGCTAATCTGTCTGAAAGATGTGAAGAACTAGAAAAACACTTATAATTTGGGACTGGTGATCAAGCGCTCAGGAAGAATTTTGTATAATAGCTTATCTTTTTGCTTGGGCTCCATTTTAGAACCCAAAACAATTTGGGCTATTTATTGCATAAGCTTGGGCTCTTTTTAAAATTGACTTCTGGCAACCCTAATTCCAGCAGCTAGCATTTGGCAACAACCATTGGGATTTGAGAAGCTACCGTACCACAGACATCTTATTATAACTAGACTGCGCTTCTCGTATTTCGATTGAAGAAATTGAAAAAAGGCGGCGGCCATTGTTAGTGTCTCAAACTCGCGTGAAAGCTGCGCTGTTAATGTTAACGATAGGCTAACATTTCTGAGCTGGTTGCGCTTCTGCAGAAAACTAACTTGTTAACTATAATTTAGAACTTTGGTGTAATAGAGGTTTTATTCATCTATGAAATGAATAAAAGCATGTGTTAAATTGCACAGAATTATACATACAGTCTATAATATAAAGCAAAAACACTGCGATGCGAGAGCACGTATACGATACACTGAATGCATCATTTCCAGCAGTTCAGCAGAACTCTTACCGTATTCAATTTGGCGTTACAGCTGAGCTGATGATTAGCTTATTGTAAAAATAGCAACAAACAGTTTATTACATCAAACCTAAGCGAATGATACGCTATATTATAGCGGCTATAACGTAGGCCTATAGCTCAAGAAAATCAAAACAAATTAAATATTCACCAATACTGATGTGATGTCGAAAGGAAGTGGTTTATTGGTGTTTGAAAAGCACTGTTTTGTTAAGCGTTTTACGAACCAATTTGCCTTGTATTTGCTTGCAGGTTTCCTTACCAATGTGGTAAAACCTAATTTTTAAATAACATTTGGACACAGTTTTGACTAGCGTAAAAATGTGATTATCGGTAACGGTGCATTCAAACACATGATCCGTGAGATTAGTAAATATCTTGGAATGATTTATATTTCCAAGCACAGCTACCGCAATAGCTTCCACAATGCCTGGACGAAGAGGTAATCTCCCAGCTGTGGTAGTTAGTAACCGTTTAATGCATAATTCAGTTTCCTCACAAATATATACAACACTGAAAGAAGGTTTAAAAAGTCCACTTCTATCTTTAAACGATAAGAAGCTGGGTTGAACAGGTAAAGTGTGTGAACTCAGTTCAAAGCGGCACCTTGCACATAACGTTATCTTTGCGCACATTTTGGCAGCATAACCAGCAATGTACGAAATTGCAGCTTTTTTGTAAACTGACAAAACGGAAATGTTTGGAATGTCAGCATAATCATGATCCATTTGAGCGGGTGTCCTCTTCTGCAGATCGTACTTTTTCACCAAAGATGTTGTGGTTAAAGACAGTTCTCCCTGGTCTGTATTGCATGTGTCAGTCAAGCAATACAGAATGTCAGTATCCTCTTGACTGACACAGTTTCCTTTTCCACCTTTAATATGACTTCTCACTAGGAGTCGCTTGAAAGCAGCAGTGAATTGCTGGCACGTTGGGTTGTTGTTGCAACCACCTGCTGATCGAACTGCACCAAAAAAAAGTTCCAAGTGGTCCTGGCTGAACTTATAAGTCAATAGATATTTTAAGGGTAGCTCGTTGTCCCCAACCAAATCTGCAAAAAGACCTTTCACTGCTTCAATACAAATTAGGAAACCTAAGAAACCTGTTTTTCGACGAGAATTGCACAACGGAGTACCGTCTGCACGTTTCAATTGCAGGATGTAATTGTAACACTTATTAAAAAATGGAATCCAGATGTTTTTGTTTCCTTTGCGCAAAGGCGATTTAAAACCTTTTGCTATAGGATTGCGGGAGTTCAGCATGTCAAATAGAGTATCAAAAATGCGAATAAACTTTACGGTAGCTTCACTTCCTTGAAATTGCTTCAGACGTAAATTTTCTGTGCAGTATTGCAAAGCATCGGCAACGCTACTGCTTAGCACTTGTGATGCTAAGTTTACCTTCATTTTTTGTTGCCAATATTGTATATGTGTTTTCGTGAGCTTGTTTGCGAGTCTCAAACCCTCTTCTTCTTGAAGTCTCTGCAGATCTACAATGTATTGCCACTTAATCTTGTGACCTTCACCATCTAGTAGCATTTTCCAGTCTGCAAATGTATTTCGGACCAACTTTAACATGTGACAAACATCAAGCATAGTGTAAATATTTTGCTGAGGACAACAAGGGTGTGTAAACGAAACTTTCAGTTTAGTGAGATCTAAAGATGCACCCAGTTCTGAAAACATAGTTAAGTGGTAATGAGGTCCATCACAAGTAACAGAAACGACTTTAGCACCAGCAGCATGAAGTCTTTCAATGCAGATTTTTACTACATTAGCGCGCTCAACCGCGTTAAGACCATTTACAAAGAAATACGCACAGGGTACTTTCCAGCAATCATTTATGGCAACAGCCATGAGGACTAAAACATCAGTTGCATGTGGCAGAGAGTCATCATCAGTGATGCCATTTCCCATATCAACGAAACCTCTGAATCTTTTCCCATCCCAGGCAACATGCTTTTTAATAGCCATTTCATCTAGTACCAATGAACATATAACGGACCTGTGGTTTTCGTGTGCATGTTTTACTTTTTCACTAATTGCATCAAATGCAGGTTTTACAAATCCAGGTTCAGCAGCGACTTTGCCATACCATTTCCTGATTTGGGACTGGTGCGGTAATACTAAATTGAATGTTTGCCTCACATATTCATATGCCTTAGCAGAATAAAATTGTAATGTTAAGGCAAACGATCGCAATTCACTGGAGTACTTGAAACCTTTTCCAGTTTTCCCTGAAAACATTCCCTTCACAATATCACGAGATACTCCGGAAAGAGAATGATGCAATGCATCCGTACAACGTAAAGAAATCATGTTTTTGTCTCGAAGCAATGATGTAAGTTCTTTTAAAGATGAAACTTTAACTTGCAGTCGTTTAGTCTTTTGATTTGATACTTTCAATTTCTTCTGAAGCTCATTGCATCTCTCGTTTGCTTCGTTGGTTAATTTTTTTAGTTTCCGTGGTGAGTCCTGTATGAAGTATCTGTGATCATGCTGGACAACCTCATAGGCATTAGGAAGATCTTCTCCAGTATCGCGGACCATTAAAGGTAATATAATCTTCCTCCGTTTCGAAGGCGAAGGTCTTGTTTTGGTCACCTACAAAAGACATATTTTAGCTTGCCTAAACTGCAGGGTAATCATGTCTCAACAATACAATATTTAACTCTCAAGAAAAAAAAGCAACAACAAAGCAGACATAAAAGCTATTGGAAACAGCAAATAGCGGTAGGCTACCGTACTGGGAACTCCACAGCATGTGCAGCTTAAAGCAAAGTAGCTTGCATTGATTTTAAAGTTGTATAAGCATAACGTTTATTAAAACCAAGTCTCATTTTTCAAAAAAAGTTTTAAAGTTGCATCGTTTTAATTTTATAAGCATAAAATTTACAAGCATACCAATCGTAATTTTTTATGAAAATATTATCATGTCTAAGCATCCCAGCTTTCAAATCACATTATTTCAAGTGAACAAGGATTCCGTGACCGGTTCGCTCTTCTTAGAGCACATCAGACAGACTCAGGTTTCGAACCCAGACCTCCTGGTGTCTACAGCCAGACAAGTCTGATATTTTAACTACTCGGCCCCCCAATGTTCCATGTCTCAATGGTGGCAGATTAGGATTATGTCTGCTTGAACCCCTCTACTCGACAGAGCTTATGCGATCTCATAGTAGCCTATATACCCAATTAAAATTTACAATATGTCACTCTACAAATAATTTTATTTATTTGGAGTTATGTTTATGCGTCTTGCATAGCCTACAAGTCGCAATGCACATAGGCCTAAGCGTCTGTCTTCATTAAGCAGATACAAAATACAAGGTAGGCTATAGGCTATTTGAAAACTGGAACTAAATTCAAAAATAGCCTATCATTGGCCAACAGTGCGCATAATCATAATAATAATAGTCGTGTTTTTATTTAAGCCCATTGCGGCAGTTAACTTTTCGTACGTTTTTCAAATGATTACCTTGTTCAAATGCTTTGGAAATGCCTTAAAACGAGTGGGGACAGCGTTGTCTCGTAAAGTCACTCGCTCACCACAGCGATACATGAACTCTTCCTTGAAATGATCAGAACAAATAAATGTGTGTTTAGAAGGTGTCCAATTGGCACGCTTGACGTTCGCAATCCATAATTTTCTTCGTTTTTCATTGGTTGGAAATCTAAGCAACGTAAAATAGCATGAAACGTTATAGGCTAATGTAGTAGCTAGGCTATATATTGAAAGCCCGATTTCACATTTTTTTTTTTTTAAGAAAAGCGCCACAATTTTTGTCCAAAATATAACAAAAAAATTACAAAAATCTCCGCCTAGAAGGAAAAGAAATTAGTCAGTGTCAGTCCGAGGATAAAGATTCAAAACCAACCAACCAGTGTTATCGTTACAATACTAGTATTTTCTATTTTCTCATAGCTCGCTAAAAGTATCACAATATTTCCATACCTGTGAAATGAACGCGGAAATGTTCTCTTCGCAATTGATTCTTCATCCTCGCTGCCTTCACTGCTACTCCTTTTATCATCTGAATTGTATTTTCTTCGTTTGCTACATCCATATGCACAGCACGCCATATCCAAAGTCCAGGGGTTTAAGGTTTTTAATGAAATTTTATTAACCCCAGAATTTGAAACACTAATTTTTGAACTAGCGTTTTTTTAGAATGAATAGATTTTTGAATTTGAAACGTAAGAATTATCGTAATTGTCATACTATAGGCCTACTATATTATATCTAAAACTTGTTTGTGCGGAGGTATATAAAGCACTTTCAAAATAAAAGAAAAAGAAAGCAATTACGTAAATTAAAATTAACAAATTCCAACAATATGTTTGCGATTGTAGAACAGCAAAGGTGAAATCATATAAAGATTTCGTCATACTAGGTGAATTGCGGAGATATTTATTAGTTGTTATTTCACAGCAACTTGAAACTGAAGCTATATCTTTAAAAGTTATTGTTGATGAAATCACACGAATTTACGTCATAATGCAACGTTTTGCTACAACGGAGAAAATCGAAAGCCATCAATCTCTATTGAACAGAATCCTGGTAAAAGCTGCGGTTGTGTTGTTGCATAGAAAACTATTTGTTTTGTCAATTATTTGTTCACAACAACTGAGTTTTTTAAGAAACGCAAATATTATAGGAGAATTACATTTTGTAGAAAGTTAAGTTGTGTTCAGTCGTGTTCTCATTGCTTTAAGAATTGGCGCTCCAGTTGTTTCAGGAACGAGGAGGCGACTGATTCTTAACTAATTAATTCATCTACTTCTACTTGTTTTAAAGTATCAGGTTTGGTGACCGTGCTTAACTACTGTATAGGCCTATTTATCGATTCATATACCGCAATATTAGATCCTTTCATGCACGTCTTAAACCATTATAGTTTTGCCACCTTTTCCTTTTGTTGGTTTTGTTCCTGTATTTCTTTTTCACAATATCATTTCTTTTGCATTCTGACAAGGAAAAATAAATTGAATTGAGTTCAAAACAATGAAAATTCATTACGGGTCCCTACAAAAGCATTGGCAAACGCGCGGAATAGGTACACTAATAATGGCTGACGTCTGAACCTGCTTTCTTCAAAAATCGTAAACGAGAGAAGTGACGATGCGCGGTCTAGTTATAATAAGATGTCTATGTACCGTACAGAGTACAGACCAGTGCTTCCACTTTGAAGGATTTTATCCCGAAATCGGGATTTTTCAACGCTTCGAAGGATAAAAAAAGGAAATGAAGATAGGAAGGATTTTTAACTATTTTACAAGGAAATTTTGTCTTAAAAAGGGAATTGTTGTTTTTACGTAATCCGTTGATTTACAGTTGAACTTGAGTAGCAGTGACAAAGTTCACTGAGCTTCGACGTGCAGTTAGGTATGATAAGCTTAAGCTAGTGGTATCCTTCCGGTTTAGAAAAGTTAGTTATAGCCTATGCTAACCTATTATGGTGTCATAATAATAGAGCTAGCTAGGCTGTGTATACGACATTTATATTGTACACAGTCAGACTGAGTCAGTATCATGAATAGTGCACACTTGACGATCTGACGAAAAGTTGGCTCTAAGTCCTTCCATTCGGCTGACCACAAACTTTCTGCTTCATACGAACGACGATGAATAGGCCTAGTATCCTAAAGTTTTTCATCAGTCTCAGATGATTGTGAAGAAGTTACTGACAAGGAGAAAAAAGAGATAGCCTAGCCTGTACTGTTAAGTTAGCGCATCAAGGAAAACTGAACTAAACACAAAAATAAATTTGTTAATGGATGGATAATTCGATACCGTGCTGGACATTTACCACCTGTATATTTTCGGTGTTAGGGATAGGTTAGTTAGGAGTCCGGGTAGGAAAGATGAGAGTGGTAATTGGTAAATGATGTCCATGACTCCTGGTGGTAAATGTCCCAGAACCGACTATCTGACAAGCAGTTTTTTGGCTGGACAGTGAACAAAGGAAGTAAACCATGTTATTGTAAAATATATGCTGCTTTTGTGCAGCCTGCTGTTCTAATAAAACAACATTGCTTCGACATACCGGTGCTACTGAAAAAAAAATTGAGATTAATATAGCTTTAACTGAGATTATAATACGTACCTTTAAAGTTATATTAGCACCCTTTTTAACTTAAATAACGTCATAAATATCCTCGCCTATGAAGGAAATTTTGAAGGTTTTCCGACTGAGAAAAAAGGGATTTTTCAGGTCAAAAAAGGAAACTGAAGAGGATTTATCAATTGTCAGAAGTAGAAGCACTGGTACAGACTACAGTTGCAATATTGTGTCTTTTATAAAAGGTTGCATAAATGCATCAGAACAACTGATACGAACAAGGCAAAATCATCTCAGTGGACGAGTGGTTATGGCTTTCTGTTTCAGTGCTTGTAGGTCTGGATGTGATTGCTAATTAATCGGTCATACCAAAGACTTTTAAAGTGGTAATAATTGTGTTCCTTCTTGTTAATTGCAGTGAGGATAAGTGGGATGATACTGTGTTGACATCGCAAAATGGTAGGAACTTGGAAACTAGGCCTGTTTCCAAAAGACCTTTGCAGCTATAAAGTGATAGTAAATAAACTATAACATTGTTATGGAAATATGAAGTTATGTTAGATTAATGATATTGATATACAAGTAGTGCCAAAACTACTAGGCGCCAGACTATGAAAAACTTTAGATACTAATACCGTAGTTATATTTTTAGCAGCCCATCCAAAATGTTGACCAGATTTAAAATTGATTGTCATAACATTTAAATAGGCTAACTTTTTACAAAGTGGTTTTTGTTTTATTATCTTTATCCTGCATTGCGAGAAAGCGGACTTGAGCGCTATGCATCGGTGTATGCCTTCCGACGTACACCTGACCCACGCTTTGTTTACAGGAAATATGTGCTATTTTTATTTGTACAAGAATATTGATATAGCTTTTCATTAAAACTTTGGAATGGAAAGTGTTCCTGATAATGCGCCAGCTCATTGTCCAGGAACAGAGAGTGTTGATGCAGGCAAAGCAGATGCTTGCTCCGGTTGTCCAAATCAGAAAATATGTGCATCTGCTCAACCAAAACTGCCAGATCCAGATATACAAACTATCAAAGAAAGTTTATCATGCATAAAGCATAAAGTTTTAATTCTGTCTGGAAAAGGAGGTGTGGGAAAAAGTACTGTTACAGCTAATTTAGCATTTGCTTTGAGTGAAGATGAAGAAAAAGATATTGGTATCCTAGATATAGATATCTGTGGTCCATCTATGCCTCGCATAATGGGGTTGTTAAATGAGCAAGTACACAATAGTGGATCTGGTTGGTCTCCTGTTTATGTTGAGGATAACTTGTGTATGATGTCCCCCGGTTTTCTCCTTGCTAGTCCAAAAGATGCAGTAATTTGGAGAGGACCAAAAAAGAATGGATTGATAAAACAATTCTTGAGAGATGTTGACTGGGGTAAACTCGATTTTTTGCTAGTGGACACACCTCCAGGAACTTCTGATGAGCATTTATCTGCTGTAAAGTTTATGTCTGAGGTAAGCAATTTTTCAAGGTGGATTTTTCCAGGGTGACATTTACTTACATTCTGTTTCATGTAATCACAAAATCTCACACAATGCTAATTATATGTCAGTAGGGATTTAAAATTCTTTACTTATTTGGGAGATTTGTTTGATTAAATTACTCTGAACTCAATAACAACATGTTGTTTTTATTCCTATTCTAGGCAAACATTAATGGTGCAGTTATTGTAACAACTCCACAAGAAGTTGCTTTGTTGGATGTACGCAAAGAGATAAATTTCTGCAAGAAAGTTTGCATCCCAGTAATTGGAATTGTAGAAAACATGAGTGCCCTTGTGTGCCCAAAATGCAAGAAATCATCGACAATATTTCCTCCTATCAAAGGTGGCGTGAAAGGTGTTGCAGAAGAAATGGAAATACCATATCTTGGAAGTATTCCATTGGATCCAATTGTTGCCATGTGTTGTGATAAAGGAAAATCATTGTTTCAAAAATTTCCTACTTCACCTTCAACAACAGCGTATAAAAACATTGCTAAATCAGTTGAGAATTTCTGTCAAAGTTCCTAACACATTGGAAAGACGAAAAAAGATTTCCAAGAAAATTGTATTCAAAAGCATGAGTTCGTGAACTACTTAAAGACGACTAATAAAACTGTTTTTGTGAACTGTCCACTTAAAGCGGTTGACTGTTTCGTATCATTAGTATAGTCTTGTTAATCAACACATCAAACAGGTTACCAGCTTTATTTTTAAATCATAAATCGATTTCGCTATTACAGCATCTTCAATATGATCATGGCAAGAGCAAAAAGAAGAATAAAATTTTTCAAAGGTTTCAAGTTTAGGTATTGTGGCGTAACAATTGCATGTTGTGCCACCATGAAAACAATTAAAAGAAACGCAACATGTAAAATTAAACAGAATAAAAAACAAAACAGTCATAAATTTTATCAAATAAAGTAAAAGATAACCAATAAGTTTCTTCACTGTAGTGTAGATTCAACATTCAAGAAATTGGGTACGCAATGACAAAATTAATGAATGCTTTAAAAAAATTAACTATTTAATAAAATCCAAAATGAATGGCTGTCTATGCATAGTGACATTTTCGAGATTTAGCTGAAAAATTAATAAGAGCGATTTCGTAAAGTGCAAACAAATGTGCTGCAGTAGGCCTACAAGTATTTTTCACTTAAATTTGGGTGCTTGATAAAGCCGCAATATCTTTTGCAAGTTGTTACCGCAAAAAGTTTTCTCAGCACCTCAAGCGTACTTAGCTATGACTAAACCGAGATGGGGAGGAAAAGTGAGAGGATACCCTCGCAATAACAGAGAGGATACCCTCGAAACCTCTATTTTGAACAGTTAATACTCACCTATTCTGTGGGGATAGTGCAAAAAGACCTAATGTGGACTGTAGAGTGATATCGGTATGGACTATATAAGTTTTGTAAGCTCGCATAAAATTTTATGAATTGTACCTGAGAATTATTTGTAAGTTACTAATCGAAGTACAGCAATAGTCTTGTATATGTTTTCTTTTTTGGCTGTAACCGAACTGTTAGATAATTTCGTAATTCAAATTATTCTCGCCATGTGAAAGCACAACTTTAGCATTGTGTGTAGCCTATTTTGTTTTATGTCACTTTTGTGTTTTGATAAATATACAATTGATTGATAGTCATAGTTATTCACATTATGTCATCAATCAATCATTTTATTTTCGTCATTAACGCGTCCGGGACGAAAAAGATACTAACTACAAAAATCGATATAAACCTACCAGCACGTTAACGAACGGGAAAAGGTGGCAAAACCTTGAAAGGTTTAAAATGTGCCTGAATGAAAAATTATGTACTAGGCTATATATCAGTAGTTAGCACGGCCACAAAACCCAAAAAAAAAAAAATAGCAAAAGATAAAACAAAAATAGAGAGAAGCACACATGTAGTAATGAATGACAGCCTAATGAAAAGTGTTGTGGATTGAATTTGCCAGTTCCAATATTGATGTGGATGAGCAGTCATAATAATAATAATAGGATGGAGAAAGAAAACCGGACATAAAAGAAACCCATCCTCAGGCAAAAGCCCGTTTCAATGTGGCCCAGGAGAGCAGGTGTTGAGCTCTTTCTATGGTTAGACTGCACATCACACAGTAGCCTAAGACGATTGAGGTTTGATATCCAGTTTAAGTTATTGTTTCTTGTCCTGGTGGTCCATGCTTACTGATCATGTTGTTCAGTGAAATATTGAAAAGTTTTGACACCTCAACTTCACAAACATAAATAGGTTTGCTTGAGTGGTTTGGATAATAAGGACATTTGAAATTAACGATTTTTCTCAAAGGGAAAAAAATCAGGGGGCTTGGTGCACATCTAAATGTTAAAATTTTTTAAAAAATTACCCAAGGTGTTTTTACAGCAAATAGAAACGGATGTTTAAGTATTACGTTACCCTTAGGCAAGGTAAGATTTAAAAATTTTCAAAAGTTATTCTTAAACCTGTTAAGTTGTATTTCTACAATAAAAAAATAAAAAATACACATTTTCCTGGATAAATTACGAACCTACTCTACGGTAGTCCAGCAGTGGGCCCATGCAGGCGCGAATCTAAGAGTTTTTTTCGGGGGGGGCCAGAAAATTTAAAAATTAATTAAAAAGAAAAAAAAAGCTAAACAGATATGAACAATGATACTACGATATGCTAGAAAATAGACATTAAACAACCATTTTCATCAATTGTGATGCCGAGGGACTAATATCAGCTGTTTAGAAGCATATCAATCCATTTGATGCGGAAACATACAATTTTTCACAAAATTTCGGGGGGGCCCGTGCCCCCTGGGCCCCCCCCCATAAATCCGCGCCTGGGCCCATGGCTCACAGGTTGAGTAACCATGCTCTCGTTTAGGGTTAGGCCAGGGGCGGCTCGCTAGTGTGTGCTGCAGCACTCCCATGAAAGTTTTCACAAAAATTTTCTCAAATATCTTAGCGTTTCTTCTGCCCAAAATGTGTTTTATGTTCTCTGTTCACAGAATTGCTGACTGTTATAAGTGTAAATTATACTTGGAAACTCCGCGTGCTGTGAAATATTTTGCGCAAGGTTGCAACTTGCAACTAAAGAGACACTCGACTGTGACGTCGTAGAGCCGCGTGTTTTCTTGAGTTGCCTGTACAGGCGAATAGGAAAGCGATGTGCTGTGTTTCAGGGTTGTCAGACAGCTTTTGAGAAAAAGAGCCAAACAATGTCAAAAAAAGGGCCAAACTGGAAAAAAAAAACAGCCAAATTGTTGAATAACGTTGTTAATAATAATACATAATAACGTTACAACAACACAGTCTTCTACATTCTACAAGAACAGTTCCAAATCTTCATCTTCTACAGTACTGTATTTCCAATCGAATCTTTGGCATAAACAATAAACATAGTCAGCTAAACACTGTCTAAAAAATTGTAATAACACTTTTCAGTCTCAATTTCGGAAAAACATTTATATAGCTAGTTTGATAGTATGTGCCAACTGCTTTTAAAAAGAGCCAAATATTGAAATCCAAATTTGTGAAATTTGGCCCCAAATGGGCCAATCTGGCAAGCCTGTTTGAAGCAGCACATAAGCAAAAAGACGAACGTTGAGGAAAAAAGACAATGTGAAAAGGCGATAATTGTCTGGCGGTGTGGTGACGTCAAAAGCTGCTTACGGCGCAATAGCGACACCAGTTTGAATCTGTCTTCACGTGAAATTACGCATTGTTAAGTGTTACCCAATAAACCAATTAGTAGTTTACATTTTCGTTCGCTGATTAGTATATGTTAGTTACAGAAGAACACAAATAGGTAGGCACTAGAAAAACTAATACTTTTTAGGATAGGTCTACTTCCCATCTTTGGAAAAAAACTGCTTGAATTTAATATGTCATGCAATAAGCAACGTAGCCTATCTACATCCAAAATGTAAAGTGACATAGGCCACGAGAGTTCGCAGCACCCCCATTTCTAGGACTCACCAGCCGCCACTGGGTTAGGCAACCTTTTTGCATGCGCGGGTCAAATAAAGTAGTGATTATGCGGAAGGGGGCCGTAATGATACTCATTCGATAACATAAGAGTAGGCAAACTTAACGTCAAGCGTTTTGGCTCGTATTTAGTATGAAACCTATTCTCTGATTAGCTCCTTTTAGTTTGTCCTTGTTCAAGATTCCTCACATTTACAGAGATATCTTCAATTCGTCTTGTAACGGCTATTGGAAAAGCTGTTGATAAAAATTCTCCTTTCTCCAGACAAACGATTTCTACTTTTCTGCAGTCAGCTTTGACACCGCATAAAAACGGTAAAGCTAGCTTAAACATTTTTTCACCTTGTGTGCTCATCCTGTCTAGAATAAAGACTGTTGCTGGAAAGATTTTGCAAGTTTACAAACTTTATCTTTTCTAATCTTCTGCACACTCAGCACAACTCGGAAACAGTTTTAACGCACACGCACGAGAGGGTGACTACTGACTAGTCCTCACACCCGTTGGTCGACGTTGCCTTACATGCGAGCTCCCGATGTTGGGTTATTCAGCGAAGGCAAGTTGACCGTTGTAGAACAAAACGGCGAAAGCAGATTTAGCTGCTTTGTGCCACGCCCGCACAACAATTTTACAAATGAGTTTTAATAATGTACTGTATGTCACACGCAGGCCCGTAACTAGGGGGGGCGCAGGGGGGCGAAGCCCCCCCTGCAAAAATGTTGGCACCTCCTGGAAAAAATTATGTTAATTAGCTCTGTTCGCTGACTTTTCAGTTTCATACTCAATTTTCTTGTGTTATTTAATTGTAAACATTGTGTGTTTAAGGGTGTGGTAGAATGTTGTCTCTAAAACAAAGTTTGCCTAATTTTAAACGAAACTGCATTAAAAGAGCGAGTTTTGCCAATACCAAACATTCAAATATCTCAGCCAGGAATTAGCAACAAGAAAACATAGAGACTTAGCTTTATTACCGAAAAATGCCCTAGAAAACATGATCTTATCCTTTTGCTATGCCACCGGACAGCACCATTTTACAGGAATATTTATATCCACATGTTTGTTGAAAATGCTTTCAGAATGCACCAAATTCAAAGTAATTTTTCAAAATTTTCTGGGGGAGATCCCCCAGACCCCCCGCTGCTGGGTGTCGCCTTTGGCGAAGACGCTGTCGGTCTTTGCCCGTCGGCCGTCAACCCCCACACCCTTTCAAAATTCCTGGCTACGCCACTGACTGGTTCTATGATAAACTAGTTTAATGTAAACGTTGTATTAGGCCTACGATTAATGTTCTTGCGTAAATATACCCACATTGTGTACAAACGTCGTTTTCGTACATGATACGGAAAGTAAAAGTCGGGCCCCTCTAGAATACTTTTTGCCCCCCCTGCTGCTCCAAGCTAGTTACGGGCCTGGTCACACGTTCATAAAACTAACTGCTATGTCTGTAGGCCGATCAGTGGCTAGTTTGAAAAGCCTCTTCGTAGTCTTAAAAACCCGTTGTAGGCTATACACTACAGTATAGGAGACATAGGCTACAGCTTAAATTGCGTCTGGTCGACCAGGAAAAAACACCAATGTTTAATGCGGTAACAGATACATGCAGTTTTGAATATTGTCACTTGTCGGATTCGGCCCGCGGGCCATAGGTTGTCCACCTCTGGAGTCTAGTTACTGCAATCGTCTGTAGTGAGCCATGTTATCCAGCAAACACAGCCTGGACGTTCAACATCCAAGTATACTTTTATTGTTGTTTTTCACAATGATGTGCAACTGCAAATAGTTTATTGGTATACTGCATTACATGATGGAGAAATTGTGGTCATTCCTCAGGAATAACAGGTTGAAAACCTTTTCTGTGAGAGGTACCTTAGATATAGCAGCATATTTTTTGTGCTCTTATGAAAACAGTATACAGTCTCATACAGGAACTCATAAGGAGGATTGCTGTTGATAAATAAAGTAGTTTTATACAGATAGTCACAGGTGAATTACATTGCACAGGAAACGCCTTAATAGTGCACGATTTAGACATGTAATGACAGACAATAACTCTCCCTCGCAATACGGGGAACAAGAGACGGTAAATAGGATAGATACTGTAGATTAGAGATGTACCGTACCGATATCGGCCATTTTTGGAGTATCGATATAGGCAAAATTTGGCCGATGCAAAATGTTTTAATAAAAACGCATTTGCGACGGATTTTTTACATTCAGCAAAGATATACAATACATTTTTGAAGCAGGCTAGTAACTAACGTCACACTGATGTAGAAAAATAACAACTTGTTTAAACTTTTGATACACCACGCTCCCCATGACCAGTGTTCCATCTAAAGTGCTTAACTGCGCATTCAACATCAGGCCATTTGCGCAGTGTGATTTGATTATTCTGCGCACTTGTAACGCTTCAAATTTAAAGCAAAGCTTTTAAGTTTAACTTCTACAAAACCTACCTGTGATCTGTTGAATTATACTTAGTACAATTAAAGCGTGCGTCAGTCAAAAAACGACCAAATTTTGTCAAATTTTTGACGACAGTAAAATAAATTAGTGTGTATCACTAGAAAAGCGCGAAAGCGAAAAACTGCTTGGATTATGTTTGTAATTTGTTCGTGCTTTTTATGGTTTAATATTTTGTAAGTTACTTCTAAGAATTCACTTATAAGTTTCCAAACGTCACCTTAAAATATGAACGTAACCAAAAAATCTTCTTGAAAGGGTACACTGCCCATAATTCCTTGCCCGCACATTTTGGCATCTGTCACTTACAATGATTCTTTTACTCGAACAAAACGTTTTGTTTCAGCAGTTTTGTGTTGCTCGATTCTTTAGAAATGGTGGCGAATCCATCTCTCCAAAATTTATCATCTGTGTTTCTTCACTAATGTCAGGGTGCATAAAACTTGTGAAAGTTTTTCGTTCATACGACGTCATAAAACTATATCTCAAATCTGCGTAATGACGAAATACCATCCCAACATTTTATCGAATAATGAATCAACAAATTTGGTGGTTTGGAATCTGCCTAATAAAATGATATAAAAATTGGTGAAAATATTGGTATTGGTACATCTCTAAGATAAATAGTGGTGCTTAGATTTGTATGCTTACAGTAGAATAATTAGTTTCACTTTAAACTAACAGTTAAGGCAAAATCACATACTGTTGCATTCATTTGGCAGTAAAAGAACATTTTATGGGTTATCTTGCTTTTGTGAGTCAAAAAAGTATATCCTGTAGAATAAGCATGCACTTTCAAAACAAGTCGTTTACTACCGCAAATTTGGTTGAGAAAAATTACAGGGTTCTTGTAGTTTTACTTGAAATGAACTCATTGCTACTCTTATAAAAATCAGTAGATTTAAACATAAGACAGAAAAAATATAACTCTACAACATTAATTTGATCTTTTTTGCCAGCATGTTCCATGACCTAACGAAATAAATGCAAAAGCAATGATAAATGTTCAAGATCTACTAGGTAAATGACATTCCTTTGGCAGTCAGCTCGATTTTTGCTTCTTTAATTTGTTTCTTTAGTTCATCAGCAGCATCACAACAATCATTGAATGTTATAACTCTATATACAATCACACAGATAGAGTATAAAGCAAATGCTAGTAATAAAATAAACGGTAAAGGTAGAATAACATTATATACATTGTTTGAAATGCCGTCCACAAGGTGAAAAACAACTGTAATCCAAATAGCAGCAATTGTTCCAACTCCCAAAAGCCATTCCATAAGTTTTGTCATCTTTCTTTTCCCTGGGATATGCATAAAAGTTGAATACGGTACCAGTACATTATTATGTATATAATAACCATGATTGTTTTCGGTGATGCACCAAAATATTTTGGGAGCTTCCAAATGAAGCAGTAAGTCATAATACAAATCTCGAATGGTCAGAGCAATAATTGGTTTCTCTTTAGCACTGTCACAGTGTGATCTCAATGCAATTTGTTGTAATAAAGAAAATCTTAAACTAAGGAACTGACAAAAGCCTTTGGTAGCTCAATCTTGACAGTTTTGCATTCTCGTAGAATGTTTGAACCACTGGGTGCAACCTATTTTGTCCCCTGAACACTTCATCCCCTGAAAAGATTGAGAAAAAAATACAACAGAGCCGAAGTCGCTGATCGGAGTTGCCGTTGCCACGCTAACTATCTTGATATAGTACCGTAGTTGATAAACTGAACCTCCCTTTCAGGTTAGGGCTTAGTGATTAGGGTTAGTGATCATGAACTGCCACACTGGAATGATCTATTCACTTCCAACTAACATTTCTAGACAAAATTACGAAAAAAAAAGTCACACTTATTCTGTGGTGGCCTATAGAAGTTCATTGAATAGTTCAAGGGGAAACTTTAAAATATTTACGGAAACTCCAATCAGCGACTTCGGTTTGTTATATTTTTTTCTCGATCTCTTCAAGGGACAAAATAGGTTGCATCCGAACCACTGACACCAGGCCCTGAAATGGACAGTAAAGTCTCCGCTTTTAAAATGTTGTCTATTCTACCTACCCCTGTAAATATTATTATACTGAATAGAGAACTGTCCTTGAGTAGTGTTGCTCAAGTGCATATACAGAGAGTAGAACCTTCGTTTTGTTTGCAAAAGTAGCTGAGCTTTAACCAACTGTGCCATCAGGAGAAGATCCAGCAAGTAGCCTTGGGGGGGGTGACCTCAACAAAACACAATGATGTGTATGGTAGGCCTATATTAATCCGACATTGCAAATTCACTTAAGAATAAGGTTATTTATTTAAAATGTCGCTTTGCTTATACATCTTTTTGAACCTCTACTATGTTTGGTATAGGCCTATATTGCTTTTGTTGTGATGGTTAGAATGAAAAATAAACTGAGCTTTTAGAGGGGGGGGGAATCTGGATCTCTCAGGATGAATGGTAAAAGGATAAACCCTCGGCTCCAAAGCCAAGTGGAGGAAATTAAACAATAAAAAGTCGATAATTACAACATGTAAATAATATTATAACACGGACCAGCGTTGGAAACAACCGTTTTGGAAGATTATTGTGCAGGAATTAATTGAAACTTCTGACATTTACCTGGTCAGCAAATCACTGAAAAAAAAACAATTCGGCGACAACTCCAACAGCTTTCTCAAACTAATCACTTCACTTTAGTAGCGTTGGTGGTTCAATCTAATCCAACTGGCTTCCTGCTCCAATAGAACAATCTTACTTTGCAGACACTTTCAGTTCAGGTTACACCATGTTACACGTCGAAGAAAATCGATCAACCATTCAAGATTGGTAAAACTTTTTTTTTTTTTTTTTTTTGATGTCAAGCAGTGTTGCCAGAACTGCCAAAAATTTCCAGTCAAAAACAGGTTTCAGACCAGGCTAAAACAAGCCTATTATTTTGCAAGCAGTCCTAGGAAGGAGGCAAAGCATATGGATAATTTGCGCTTTAAACTGACCAAAAAATTTAGAAAAACAATTTCTTTGTTAGGAACAGTAGGGGAAGGGCGGGACCTACGAGCCGATTTTTACAAAATCTCATCTATTTTTTGTTTTGTGTCTAAGATTCGTCTCAAAGTTTACGTATATCTTCCTACCTACAGTCTCCATACTTTCATGGATTTTAAGCATGTTCCGGTGGAAGCGGAAGTTTCTAGAGCGAAAAATGTAGCGTCCTCCAAAGTGGTTCATACGACCCGCAAGTGAGGGTCCTACGACCATATGTGGATTGTGGAGGGTCCTCTAAGCCGCTTGAAAAAAACATGCAGTATTTTCGATTTTCCATTTATTTAACAGTTTTATGTTGTGCTGTTGTCATGCTGCTACAAGAAATGTCAAATGGGAAACACTGAATGTAGCCTATGCGCTCATCGGAAAGTCTCTCTGATTGATCTCCCTGGTCTCACAGATAATCTTACTATCGGCACAAAATAGTCCGTGCACCAAGTTCAATTCGCGATCCCCAAATTGGACAAACATGACTGTACTTTATCACCACAAACTTGTTTATTGAAAATTGTACACAGAGAAGTCAACAGGTATCAATTAATTTTTTTGGATCGTATTGTTGACCCAGAGCAAGGTGGCTTAATTGCAGGTCGCTCCAACAGGGAGGTTCACAGGTCACGCACCACGTGACCGGTAATTTTTTTGCTCCCAGCCTAAAACCTGAACTTTTAGTCTCACTCAACATAGCTCAAAACAATACTAAGTTATCGTACATTAACCACTTATCACTAAAAGCCAAGACATCACTCAAGTTAAAAAACTAGAAAACATGTTTTTTGAATTCAAAAATTTACAAAATTATGTCAAAATCAGCAATGAGGTCTCCTGTCCACAAATCAGCTCAAAAAATGACGTTACTTCTGTGGGAAAACCTAACGAAGCGTGTCAAAGCCAACAATATCCACATTTGGCACTATAAATAGTTGTATGAAAAAAATTACAGGGGGTGGTTCGCAGGTCACCCTTGTTCACAGGTCCCGCTCTTCCCCTACATCTTTGGATTTCAGTTCAGTTTGTGTTTATTTCTGACCATTACAACAAAAAACAATATATACCAAACATAGCAGAGATCTAGAAAAGGGTAGAAGCGACAAAATCATTGACGTTATGACATGCATGATACCAAAGCGGTACAATCAGTTAAAAACATGGCAAATAAAATATGAGCTTGTACCACTTTTGCAATGTATATACAACTTGCATACTTCGAACATGTAGGCTACACTCAGGCGTGCTGTCGACGTCAGCTCCGCATTTTTGTGAAACGTCAAGTCGCGGATGCATTATGAATAAGGTTTAAGGTTTATGTAAATTGTTTAACTGAAACCTAATCTATAATAAAAGCTAAAGTTGATTAAAGCTCTGCGGCTTGCTGAATCTGATTGCCACAATGATAATGCCAAACATTGTGGTGAACTCAATCTTGTGGTAGGCTACATCTACAACAGAATTGATATTCTGCAAAGTGATTTGATTGTCAAATTAGTCACTGATCATTATGAAGAATCTGCCATTGAAGCAGCAAAAGATGCTCCTTATGAACTCCCAGTTGAATTCGCTAATCACCGGTTGGTGAAAAGAAAAGGAGAGAGCAAATCTTCCAAAAACATAAAGGATATGTTAGAGATTTTCCATCAATATAATGAACAACTCAATGAACAACAAGTATTTTTTGTGACATCAAATTGTGATTTTCCATCACTAGATATAAAAAATGTTGATGTTGCTGAATGGCATGACAAAATGATATCCATGCATTCTGATATTAAACAGCTTAAGCAGGCCAACGCAATAACAACAAGCTTAAATGAACAAGTGAAAGAATTGCGCAGTATGTTATCAGAGACAAAAGCTTTGATAAAAAAGAACTCAAACTCTACCCTGCAAAGACAGCAAGTAAGTTCTGCTGATGTTACCAATCCTGCACCATTAAGCTTGGTCACAGCGGTAAACCATAATCTCTTCGTGGGAAAATTGTAACATAAGATTTCCGGATCCGTTCGTCTGTATGTAATGACCGAAAAAGAAACACTCTTCTGAAACGTCTATTCAAAAAGTGTATTTCTGTAAAATTAGCCCGCGGCTATCGAAAATGGAGTGCAACGCGATACACCACTAAAAACCTGTCACTACAATCCAAACTACTTGGATAAAGACGGAATTTTCGTCCAGCTGGCAAGCACTAAGCAAACAGTTAAACATGCGACCAACCCTCAAGCAACCATTTTACGAATGACTAGAATACATTGCTATATCGATACTTCGGTAAAATATAGGTTTTTTTTTATATTGAACGAAACGCTTATAAGTCAGACAACACAATAACAAAACAACGCACTGTACTTCACGAACTACTCTTTTTCACTGCATAAAGATACAACCACGTCTTAGCACGAGAGTTTACGCCTCATTGAATACTTAAGCATCCATGCAACTTTCCGCAGACCACGTGTCGAAACTAAAAGCAATGACCCGTAGCGATACACAACACCTCCCTTCTATTCTGAAAACTCGTGAAAGAGTTAACATTCAAACATTCTTTTTGGCTTACGCCTTCTTGAAGACGTTCTTGGTGGTTGTTGGACCGGATTGGATGTTTCCACATCTGCTTCATCTGCTGGATGGTCAAAACGCGGTTGTAGCTGTTCGATGTGCCTTTTCCACATCGGACCGTGGGGTAATACCCGCACGTTTACACTGCGGCTACCGAACACTTTCGTTACCACAGCTGGGACCCACTTAGGGTCTTGTGTTTGTCGGGGTCCGCAATACAGCGCATAACAGGGGGTTCCCACTTCGAACTTAGGTCTTTCCACGCCCTGAAGTGCTTCCGCATTTCCTTGCCTGTTCACTTGCTTACTTTGTGCGAAGTGGGCTGGTGACGGTAGCATGACGTCAATCTTGGCGCGAATGCGGCGCCCCGAAAGCAGTTCACCTGGTGATAAGCCACTTGATAGCGGTGTTCTTCTGTATAGCATTAAAAACTCTAGAAGTGCTTGCTTGGGTGGCAAGCTCGACTTCTTTAGTGCTTGCTTGAACGACTGGACAAGCCGTTCTGCAGCCCCGTTCGTTGCTGGGTGATAAGGTGCCCCTGCCAAGTGCACTATACCCCTTTCTTTGCACCACTGCTGGAATTCCTCAGATTTAAAACTTGTGGCGTTGTCCGATACAATTGTATGTGGATAGCCAAAATGCGAGAAATCTTCTTCCAGCAGCTCAGTTGTAGCTTGCGTTCCCACTGATGTAGTTGGGTGAATGCAAGGGTACTTAGAGTACGCATCTACAATAACTAGCCAATTGCGTCCCATAAAATTAATTGCATGGTCAATATGACTTCTACTCCATGGCTTCTCTGGCAACATCCACGGGTGGTTGATTGTTTTTGCCGGTTTGTTTTGATGTTCGGAGCATGCAGTGCACTGACGACAGTTTTCTGCAATGTCGTGGTCGATTCTGGGCCAATAAACTGCTGACCGTGCCAGCTGTTTCATTCTTTGTATCCCGAAGTGCCCAAGATGAAGAAGTTCCAGGACTTGTTTGTGAATACTTCGTGGAATGACTAGTCGAGCTCCATATAGTAAGCAGCCATTCTCTACAGACAATGATGGAGCGATTCTTCTGAAGTCTTCTGTCGAGTAAACGTCACAATTTGGTGCTTCAGACGTCTTTGATTCAGGCCATCCTTCCCTGGTGTATCTCATTACCGTTGAAATGACTGGATCCTTGAGAGACTCTTTTGGGATCATTCCAGGCTCTGTTGGATTCAGCTGAGCGTTTATCATTTTGATGGTACTCACTACAAGAGTGTTCTCTTCCTCTTCCTTTCCGTCAAAGATGGCGTCTTCTCCCGCAGGCAACCTGCTGAGTGCGTCAGCGTTGCCGTGCTCTTGCGTTTTCCTATGCTCAATTGAGTAGTCATATTGGCTCAACATGAGTGACCATCTTGCCAAACGGTTGGCTGCTAAAGCTGGTGTGGCTTTGTTTGGCCCGAATAATGCCAGTAGTGGTTTGTGGTCTGCGATTAGAATAAACTTTCTTCCGTAAAGATATTGGTGGAACTTTTGTAATCCAAAAATTACGTAATCTGTAATGCTGTAATCCAAAAATTACTGCCGACAGGCAGAGAAGGATCGAAATGAGCCAATACAGAATCTGCGCAGAGCACCTTCTTTAGAGTTTGAAAAGCTTCTTCCTGCTCTGCTTCCCATTGCCACTTTACTCCTTTTCGTGTGAGCTTGTGAAGTGGTTCTGTCGTGGAAGATAGGTTTGGCAAAAACTTGCTGTAAAATTGCACGGAACCAAGAAAAGACCTCAGGCTGGACACGTCGTTTGGTGGTGGCATCTTAAAAACTGCGTCCACTTTATGTCCTTTTGCAATGCCTGTCTTGGATAGCCGGTGACCCAGGTACTCAACGCTTGGTTGAGCAAAGGCGCATTTTTCCAGATGACATCTTAAACCCTTTTCTTGCAAGCGATGCATAAGAGCTCTCAAGTTTTGCAGATGCTCCTCGGCGTTGTGTCCACTCACCAAAATGTCGTCTAGGTAAACGGCTACTCCTTTCAAATCAGAGGTGAGTTGACCCATAATTTCTTGGAAATAACCAGGAGCTGAGCTGATGCCAAAAGGTAATCTCATCTGGAGTAAGACTCCTTGATGGGTGCTCAGAGCAAGCTTCTTTTGGCTTTCTGGACTCAGTGGTATTTGATTATAGGCATCAGCCAAGTCGATCTTTGTGAACCCATAACCACCTCCCAGCTTGTGCATGAGCTCTTCCGGCAGAGGAAGAGGTTGTCTATGTGTTTCCAGCTGAGAGTTGGCGGTAACGGAATAATCTCCACAAACTCGGAGGGATGCTGTGCTTTGTCCTGGAAGTTTTGTCTTGCGTACAGGCACCACAGGAGTACCGTAATCATTAAACTGGGTCGGCTTCCAAACCTCTTTGGCAATGCCAGCGTCATACGCTTGGGCTAAATCAGACTGTATGGCAAATGGTACCGGTCTGGGCTTGCAAAACACGGGCTTGACATTCGGTTTAAATTTGACATCAAGCTCAAAATCTTTCAAACACCCCAATTCTAGTTTAAAAAGGTCAGGGAACTCATTGCATTATTGCTTACAAGCATTTTGGAGAGATGTGTCTGCGGAAAGGTTGTCAAAAACATGATTTACACCATTCAAATTACACACATTAGTATCAACAGGAGATATCAAAGCATCTACAGAAATTTGTAATTTAGAAATTGCATCTCTACCAAGTAAGTTCAAATCATTTACATTTGTCACAATAAACGATAAATTGTTACAGTTCACTTTAGAGCCTTCTGTCGTAACGGAATTCGGGTGAAAAATCCCCATAATTGGCAATTTGTGTCCGGAAGCGGACTCGAATTTCGAACTGCAATGTTGCAATGGTGGCTTGCCCAGCTGCAGCCAACGACGTTTACACATGAAATTCTCCCCAGCTCCAGTATCAACTTCAAAACTAAACATCATGTTATCAATAGAAACACATTGTTGGAGCTGAGGCACATTATTAGTGGTTTTTACTTTTTGCAATTTAGTTTTACAAATCACCTTAACATGCGCAGTTCGTTTCTTCTTGAAATATGCCGGTTCGATATGTCCCTTCTTGTTGCAGTAGTTGCAAATGGAATCTTTGAAACGGCAATCTTTTCCAGTGTGGCCCTTCTTCCCGCAGCGTCCACACTGTAAGTTTCTTTTCGGATCTGCTCGCTCTCTATGGTTAAAAGAATTAGTTTGTCCTCTGTGCCATTGTCTCTTTTCCTCGACCGCGTTAACTTGGCCAGGTGTAAACGTCTTTGATTCGTAAACTGTCTCTTTTGCTACCTTAGCAGCATCTTCTGTCTCCAAGGCAATTTGTATGGCCTTGGCAAAGCTTAATGCTTCGGCGTCTACTTTGAACAAGGCTTTCAACACCGCTTC
Source organism: Aplidium turbinatum (assembly GCF_918807975.1). Classification (NCBI taxonomy): domain Eukaryota; kingdom Metazoa; phylum Chordata; class Ascidiacea; order Aplousobranchia; family Polyclinidae; genus Aplidium; species Aplidium turbinatum. Next base: position 16,866,523 of record NC_137484.1, on the reverse strand, counting down.
ATTGCTGACGGAGCAAATAAAGCATGTGCACATGGCCTCATATTGAGCATCCTTTATGGAAGAAAAATCGCATGTTGAAGCGTCCTGTCTGATTCGAGCTGCCAGCGTGTTGATAGACTCGCCTGGCTTGCGGTGCATGTCGCTCCAGAACTTAAATCTTTTTCGTATCGTGAAACGTTTCGGGTCGTATTAGTCGTTCATGAACTTTGTTATTTGTTCCAAAACAAGTTTGTTTATCTCCACAGGAGGGCTCTGTTGTGCTGCAAGATTCTGCAACATCTTGTATGTGACTGCACTTTCATTTGTCAAGAAAACTTGCGCAGCCTTTCCTTCGGGGACAGAGTGTGCTCCCAAAAATGTTTTGAATCTGGCGTGATAGTCAGACCATAACTCACTCGACGGATCGAATGCGCTGAAGTTAGGAACAACAGAACTACTCTCTGTTTTAGTAGTAGTTGTCCCTTGTTCTCCAAGCTTTTCTAAAGCTTTCGTGAGCATTTGCATTTGTTGCATCTGCTGCTGCTGTTGTTCCTGCTGCTGCTGTAGTGCATGTTGTTGAGCTTCGTTTTGTCGATCAATTTGCAGTTGTTGCTGCTGTAGTTGTTCTTTCATCAGTTGAATGAGCTCTTTGTTCGACATTTTTATTTACTTTAAAAACCGATTTCAACTTGCGTTAACTTCTTACCAACTCACTGCTTAAAACGAATATCCCATCCTTGTCGCCAAAACTTCTGTTGTATTCTTACTTCTGCCTCGTTACTAAGTCAGGAGATACTTCGGTAAAATATAGGTTTTTTGTATATTGAACGAAACGCTTATAAGTCAGACAACACAATAACAAAACAACGCACTGTACTTCACGAACTACTCTTTTTCACTGCATAAAGATACAACCACGTCTTAGCACGAGAGTTTACGCCTCATTGAATACTTCAGCATCCATGCAACTTTCCGCAGACCACGTGTCGAAACTAAAAGCAATGACCCGTAGCGATACACAACAATCTCAAACTCACGTACGCAGTTACTGTGACGTCATAGTGAAACATTGTGAAGTAATTCTCAACAGGTGTGATACAAGTATTACGAACGATGGTGCAATCTTGGCTCATTTTTAGGAAAAATTCCATGACGTAATACGCTAAGATTCGGTAGACCTGAACGGTTTTATATGACGTTTGATTTGGTGAACCATTGTCGGGAACATAGCGGCCCCTAGTTATGACAGTCTGACATGGCATAATTAAAAAAGAATTGACAACAATTGTGAGCCAATGAACAAAAACACACGATACACAAATTGTTTGAATCACTCACGTTTAAGTTAATACGCAAATACAAAGGGCATGCAAAGAATGAACAGCAATAAGAATAATACGTGACGATACATGAAATTGGTACCATAGGTACACGCAAAAATGACGCTATATACAATTGTTGCGATAATAACCGACTGTTCTGGGCTCAGACAAGGGTCGGCCACCGCAGACAAAACCAGGCTCAAACCCTAACACTTAAGTGTTTATTACGGGGGCGAGGCACGAAATATCCCTCAACACGTAGTCTACTTTCACTTTCCCCGTACTCTCATCATAGTTGCAGACGGCAACTTTAGCTCTACGAACCACCAAAACGTTGGGACAAGCGAGCTAACGACATTTCTATCCTGTCTTCCTCAGACAAGCCAGGAGTGTCAGAAACCAAATTAGCAATCGTTTGAGCAGCTGTCCTAACACAAGCTGCTTGTAACAAAGTCAAACGAGTTCCTTTAAAGGGCGAAGCTGCCATCAAGGCCGTAACACGATTTTTAAAAAATTTCAGAAAAGCTAAAAATTCAGAAAAGCTATCTTGTTGTTGAGAACTCGATTTAGCGGGAGAAGACAAGCTATATCCCTTAAGGGGCTGAGTGGACTCAGTCACATGCACAGCCCGATCACGATCCTCACACACGTTAAAATCAAAAGACGCGATACGCCTCTCACAACCACCCAAATTACGTGTAGCTGGGCGATCAAAAACTAGCGGCGCAGAAAACTGTAAAGGGGGCAAAGCATTACTGCTATCAGCGACCCCGTGACCTGTACGCTCTGGGGGAAAAGTTCGGCTAAAAATCGCAGGCTTTGGCTTTAGATCCTTCGGAAGATCCTTAGCTGCGGCCCCGAGACCTCCTGAAACAGTTTGAAAACATGTGGATTGTACTGGTCCACTTACAGCTTGAACAGGCGTCTGGAAAAGGTTATGTAAATTAAACTGTGATTGATGTTCACTTCTGGAATGGCTAGAAGAGCCCTTCTTAGAGCTACGCCGGGAGCCCACCTCTGATCGATATTCAGCTAAAGCTACCTCTTTACGTTGTTCAGCCTTCAACTGTGCGTCTTTGAGTGCAAACTCAGCAGCTCTCGCTTCGGTTTTCGCGGCAGCCTCAGTTCGTACGGCATCAGCTCTCGTGGCAGCCTCAGCTCGTATGGCCTCCGCTCTCATGGCAGCCTCAGCAGCTCTCGCGGCGGCCTCAGCAGCTCTCACGTCGGCCTCAGCTCTCGCGGCAGCCTCAGCTCGTATGGCCTCAGCTCTCGCGATGGCCTCAGCAGCTCTTCCTTCGGCCTCAGCTTGGATCTGGAGCTCCTCTCGTCTTAGCTGTAGGTTAATTTGTGCAACTATCCGAGACGAACTCTTAGACATCCTAGTGCTTACATTTGAGGCGCTATCTTCAGGATGTATGTCAGCGTTCAACATATCTGAGAACTCACTTTCTTTTTGTTCGAAGTTATTTTTCAACGAGTTAAATTCCGGATCTACCCTATCACGAAGTTCTGCCAAAATTGCAGAGTTGAAAATTTTACTCAAAAGAGCATGGAAATGCCATAATTCCTCTTCTAAAGTAGATAACTTAGATCGAAAAATTAACAGTTCCTGCTTATCATTCGAAGAACCTAGGGCCACAGAAAGTTCTCCAATTTGAGTCAAAATATCCCTTCTAAGATGCCGAGCCTCTCGAACTGACTTAGCTTCATCGTTACTGGGTCCCTCCCCAGAATGGCCTGCCCGACCGCAAAGAACATCATCAGGCTTAAACTTAGTCGAGTCGACGGCGGTCGACTCCCTGTCGCCACCGAGTGTAGACATATTAAATGTTGGGGGTAAATTTAACAATTAAAAAAATTAAGTTACACAAACACACAAATTTATTACAGTAGTTATAAAAAACTTAACTGCAATGACCGTAAAAAATACAAAAAAGAATTTAAATGCACAATACCGTAGTTGTAGGGGCATATGAAGTCCTAAAGTTCGACAAAACTTGCTTGGATTCGTCCACTTGAATCTTCAAGCACAGATCGATTAGCTTTAATCTTTTTTCTTGCCAATGAACGTCAATGTTGTTTTTTTTTCTTCAAAACCAACTGAAAAAAGTCTTTGATTTTCTTGTGCTTTAATTTTTCTACACCAACTGAGAAGAAAACGGCTTTAATCTTTTGCTTCTGTAGACTACCAACCAGCAACAATCTTCTTTATTATTTTACTTCTGTAGCCTACCAACCAACAAGACCGTCTTTATTATTTCTTTAAGTGCTTCTTGGCCTACCAACTAACAATCCACGTCTTTATTATTTTGCTTCAGTACCAAACACTAGACAGAGTAACGTCTTTATTTTTTCAGCTTGAAGTTCTTCAGTATACCAACTGAGAAGAATCGTCTTGATTATTTCTTGTGCTTCTGCAGCCTACCAACCAATAACTTCGTCTTTATTATTTATGGTCACAGCGGTAAACCATAATCTCTTCGTGGGAAAATTGTAACATAAGATTTCCGGATCCGTTCGTCTGTATGTAGGCTAATGATTGAAAAAGAAACACTCTTCTGAAACGTCTATTCAAAAAGTGTATTTCTGTAAAATTAACCCGTGGCTATCGAAAATGGGGTGCAACGCGATACACCACTAAAAACCTGTCACTACAATCCAAACTACTTAGATAAAGACGGAATTTTCGTCCAGCTGGCAAGCACTAAGCAAACAGTTAAACATGCGACCAACCCTCAAGCAACCATTTTACGAATGACTAGAATACATTGCTATATCTCAAACTCACGTACGCAGTTACTGTGACGTCATAGTGAAACATTGTGAAGTAATTCTCAACAGGTGTGATACAAGTCTTACGAACGATGGTGCAATCTTGGCTCATTTTTAGGAAAACTTCCATGATGTAATACGCTAAGATTCAGTAGACCTGAACGGTTTTATATGACGTTTGATTTGGTGAACCATTGTCGAGAACAAAGCTATGCCCAGAAAGTATCCTTTAATTTGAATCTTGCATCAGAGTCTGAGGCTGCTGTCTCTGTCAGTACACCTCAGGAAAAAACTACTGGCTTGACATCTGGAGAAACTGCCATGATTGAATCTGGACCTTCTGCATCATGGAATCTAGTGAAGAAACGAAAACGACTCCCTCGAATTGGAAAGTTACTAGATGACGGTCTAATGGCTGTTTTTACTCACTATAAAGCTGCAGAAGTATTCATATCCAGACTGGAACCGGATTCAAACACCGTGAGTGTTGAAGCATTTGTAAAACGTCAGTTTCCTAATGCTCTCAAGATTAGCTGTTCAAAATTAAATACAAAACATGAGTCTTATTCCTCCTTCAAGGTGGTGCTTAAAGGAGTGTCGTTCAAAAACTCTGTCAACCTTAGTTCCTGGCCAAGCGGCATACTGGTAAAAAGATTCTTCTCACCTCGGGTGCCTGTGTCGGAAGACACACATGTAAAATGAAGCATCTTCATGGCTGCACATAATGTTCAGGTTGAGTCTTACAATTGCAGAGGCCTAGATACCGCTGCAGATGAAATAAGACAATTCTGTAAAAAATATGATATTATTCTCTTGCAAGAAACTTGGCTATCATCACAACAACTTGATAGGCTGAGTAATCTTAGTAAAACTCATCACTCGTGTGGATACTCTGCTATGAATGATGAGGATGGCTTCAGACTTGGAAGGCCATTTGGAGGCACGGCAATCTTATGGCATAAGAGTCTTAATGCTACCAAACTCCAAAGCCATGATGGAAGTATCATTGGTATTAAACTGAAGTTTGATAAATCGTCATTGATAATATTGAATGTGTATATGCCATACTGTTGTAATGAGAATCTGGATGATTACACTGACTATCTCAGCAAACTGGAAATTATGTGTGAAGACCTGGGTGACTACTAATAGTGGGTGACTTCAATGCCAGTGATAACAATGCATTTGGTCCACATCTTGATACCTTCTGTGAAGATCTGAATCTGATTATGTCTGACAGAATACGGTTGCCTGGTAATACATTTACCTATATTAGTGATGCCCATGGTACGACTAGCTGGCTGGATCACTGTCTATCCTCACTCACTGTCCATAAAGCAATTAACAAATTATCAGTCCTCCAGGACTCATTCACTTCAGATCATCTACCTCTCTTGCGACTGTGCTATATTTAAGTGTGATTGTCCAGTTTTGGTATCAAGCACGTTATAACGTCTACGTTTTGTCCCTTCTACTTTTTCTAGATCTCTGCTATGTTTGACATACAAGCTATTGTTTTTCGTTGTGATGGTCGGAAATAAAAATAAACTGAGCTGAACATTGAGGAAACCATTTTTTACACAATACTGTTAACTTTTTACAGTCACCAAAACTAACATTGTTAACAGCAAATAATGTAGCCTAGTGCTCCCAAATAAGATCACGTGCAAGTTTGTTCGGCAAACGTGGTCACATCTGTCACATCATTTGTCTGCCCCGATTGCTCAGTTGGTTAGCGCGTGACTTCTGGAACGAAGAAGCTTCAAGATCAAGCGGTGTATCCCTATGCGATTGTAGGTATTTGAGGACCTAAGGCGTGTTGTTTTATACATGAGAATAGCCTGAGCTGATTCTCAGGCGATGTCAATACATGCCCTTATAACATTCCAGCTTGACCTCAATAAATAGTAAAAAATAGTGAGCTATGTGGGGACCATTTGAAGTACCATTAGCCACGCTGCTTAGAGAAGGGTGCGTGGGGGCCTAGTTTTAATCCATTAGCCACGCTGCTTAGTAGATAGACAAAAATGTTCAAGAATATTTAGCTCGTAAAAAAATCAAAGCGTTATCATGTCAGAAATTTTGTCCCTCGTCAACGAAATGACGCAAGCGCAAGTTTGTGTGGATTAGAAAGAATAGAGATTGATTTGTAGGGGGAGACAGGGGTAGGTTGAGCCACTTAGGATATATACTTACGCACTGCAAAAAGTTTTATCTGTAGAATGTTTAAACTTAGATCAAAATAATGCTAAGTCTTTTGGCTTTAATTTTAGCCAAAGCCATTCAGTATTTACTTACAAATATGAATATATACTTAAAAATTCACTTAAATTTTTTTGTAACTTTGGCTCAACTTACTCCGATCTCGGGGTAAGTTGAGTAGCAGCCTGGGGTAGGTTGAGCCATATACCACTTCTATTAAAAATATCAAAATAAACACATAACATTGTGAACATAGGCTACCAGTTTATTTTTGCATTGACAAAATCAACAATAAGGTTTTTTGCATTATTAGCCGTGGTCATCAAACAACGAAAAAACAGCTGGTAAAGTTTCACGTCACCAGAACTTGCTGGTTGCTGCTACTCAATGTTTAAACAATCAAGATTGCAGCTATCGAAGACAAATTTCTGTTGCCGTCGAGCAGTTCCTCCAATTGCTTTCGCATCTGAGAGCTTTCTCACCCCATCTTCAGGTGGAAACACACATTCATCGTCGGTTTTGAAAACAAAAGCAACCCTTTCATCAAAGGCACTACGAAAATATTTCCGTAGAAACTTAGCAGCAATACCATCATCTTAAAAGTCTTCAATTTGACCTATGTATTGGTGAGTTTTAGAGGGGCCCTTAAACCAGAAGAGAACAAAATTACCGACATTGTATTCTGTACTTTCTCTAATAATATCATCAAGATCCGAGCCCGATCTAAATTATTCAGAATCGTGGACAGAATAAGCTTTTTCTTCATCACTGGTTACATCGACTTCTTCGAACTTTGTTGGACGTTTTTGTTTGTGCAAGGCTTTTCTTGTTTTATTCGTTCTCTCCTCCTTTTTCCTAGGCTATTCTAATATATGCTTGTAAAGCCCACACTATTTTACCGGGGCAAGGTGATTCAAAAGGAGTCAAGGTGGCTCAACTTGCCCCGCTACCACCATTTTTGTATTTAGTAAGTTATAATTTACTATGAAAGCACTAAGCTATTCTGCTGCTACCATGGAAAATTACTATCATAAGTATCACCTAACTATTCGATGGAAGTACATGGACCAACTAGTAACTACTTATCTACATCTTAAAAACATGGCAAAAATATTTTAAAATTTTTTTCAAAAGGCTCCATTTTCATAAAAACAGCCTTCATTAGCTGTTGAATCGAAAATGAACGAGAAAACCAAGTTTCAGACACGTGATAATAAACGTGCGAATGTATTGGTGGCGCTATTGAGTTAACAATCTACTCAGTTTTCTTGTAAATAGAGTGGATCAACTTACCCCGGTAGCTCTCAACTTGCCCCGGTCTCCCCTACAGTAAAAACCGTGCCGAAATTTTGTAGTAGTCTACAGTACAGAAAATAAAAAATCATGAGAGAAAATAAGGGAAAGCTCTATGCGTGTTACTGCTCATCAACCAGTCGTTCCGAAAAAGCCGTCAACAGAAAATGCTACTTAGTTGTGCACTTTGAATTAACACAGGCATTTATCTCTATCAACGATCGTTGATGTGAAATAATGTTGCTTTTGTGAAATAGGCAAAGGCGTTTTTTGTTTTACAATTAAAATGCAATATGCAGGAAAGTATTATAGACAAGCGTATAAGTTAATTACTAACATATAGTCTCTACAACGTCTAAAAACGTTGTAAATGTGAGAATATTTTGTAGTAAAAGAAAAATCATAAAAGCTTCTATTTGAGAAGTAGGCTAAAGGCAATCAAAAAATCAAAAAAAAAAATTATAAAAACCACTCGCTGTTGGTTGATTCTTCGATGGAACATAGGCGTAGCCAGGGGGGGCGAAAGGGGCCATAAATCCCCCCAAATTTTCCAAGTTTGGATTCCGAAGTTGAGCCCTTTGTTGAAAATCTAATAAAATTTGTAGAAATTTATAACGTTTTCCAAGACATCTCGCTATTAACACCCCCCAGGACTTGTTTTAGACACATAGAAAGACACCAATGAATATTGCAAATTGTAAATCGCGCAAAGTTTACGCGATTTACGTTTCTTTGAACTAATTTGTGGAAGCAATTTCAGAATGGCTTGCTCTGTTTGGTTTTTGTGTAGTTATTGAGTTTTTGGTGTTCTCTAATTTTATCCGCAGTTTTTGCCATTCGTGTTGTTACGGACAATATCTGTACAAATCAGGCGTCACGTGGGACCGTTGTCTACTGAACCTGACGTCTTACGTCATATGGCTATTGCTAGAAATGAGCAAAGTTTGCATCACCTTTGTCACACCTGTTGAAACATTACATCATCGTTAAATCTTGAATTACGAGATATGGTGTAAGCCAGATTGAACAGGTGTTTGAATAGCTTCATAATGCTTATCATTATTACGTCACATAAGATGGTTACGTGCGTTTGGAAGATTGCAATCTATTCTCGTCAATTTTAAGATTGTTGCTTGAAAAGTTAGTCGCATATTTAACTGTTTTGCTTAGTGCTTACCAGCTGGACGAAATTTCCGTTTTTATCTTAGTAATTTGTATTGTAGTGACAAGTTTTAGTGGCGTACGGTGTTGCGTACCAATTTTGACAGCCTTGTGGCTATTTTTACAGAAATACAATTCTTGAATAGACGTTTCAGAAGAGTGTTTCTTTGGGTCATTGCATGCAGACGAACGGATCCCGGAACTTTATGTTACAATTTTCCCACGAAGAGATTATGGTTTACCGTTGTGACCATAAATAATAAAGACGGTTTGCTGTTGGTTGGTAGGCTACAGAAGCACAAGAAATAATAAAGACGGTTTGTTGTTGGTTGGTAGGCTACAGAAGCACAGAATAATAAAGACGATCTTGTTGGTTGGTAGGCTACAGAAGAACTTAAAGCACAAAGAAAAATAAAGACGTGTTGTTGTCAGTTCCAGAAACACAAAAGAAAATTAAAGACGTTTCTTCTCAGTTGGGACCGAAGAACTTCAAGCTAAAAATTAAAGACGTTTCTTTGTTGGTTCTGAAGAAAAACTACATTGACATTCTTTGGCAAGATAGAAGATTAAAGACAATCGATCTGTGCTTGAAGATTCAAGTGGACGAATCCAAGCAAGTTTTGTGAAACTTTCAATAGCCTAGATTGGAAGTCTCCAGAAGTGGTAGGACTTCATATGCCCCTACAACTACGGTATTGTGCATTTAAATTTTTTTTGTATTTTTTACGATCTTTGCAGTTAAGTTTTTTATAACTACTGTAATAAATTTGTGTGTTTGTGTAACTTAATTTTTTTTAATTGTTAAATTTACCCCCAACATTTAATATATCTACAATCGGTGGCGACAGGGACTCGGCCGCCGTCGACTCGACTGAGTTTAGGCCTGATGATGTTCTTTGCGGTCGGGCAGGCCATTCTGGGGAGGGACCCAGTAACGATGAGGCTAAGTCAGTTCGAGTGGCCCGGCATCTTAGAAGGGATATTTTGACTCAAATTGGGGAACTTTCTGTAGCCCTAGGTTCTTTGGGTGATAAGCAGGAACTGTTAATTTTTCGATCTAAGTTATCTACTTTAGAAGAGGAATTATGGCATTTCCATGCTCTTTTGAGTAAAATTTTCAACTCTGCAATTTTGGCAGAACTTCGTGATAGGGTAGATCCGGAATTTAACTCGTTGAAAAATAACTTCGAACAAAAAGAAAGTGAGGACGGTACTCAGATAAGTTGGATGCTGACATACATCCTGAAGATAGCGCCTCAAATGTAAGCACTAGGATGTCTAGGAGCTCGTCGCGGATAGTTGCACAAATTAACCTACAGCTAAGACAAGAGGAGCTCCAGATACAAGCTGAGGCCGAAGCAAGAGCTGCTGATCGAGGCCATCGCGAGAGTTGAGGCCATACGAGCTGAGGCTGCCGCGAGAGCTGAGGCCGACGTGAGAGCTGCTGAGGCCATACGAGCTGAGGCCGAAACGAGAGCTGCTGAGGCCATACGAGCAGAGGATGCCGCCAGAGCTGAGGCCGAAGCGAGAGCTGCTGAGGACGCCGCAAAAGCCGAAGAGAGAGCTTCTGAGTTCGCACTCAAAGACGCTCAGTTGAGGGCTGAACAACGTAAAGAGATAGTTTTAGCTGAGTATCGATCAGAGTTGGGCTCCCGGCGTAGTTCTAAGAAGGGCTCTTCTAGCCATTCCAGAAGTGAACATCAATCGCAGTTTAATTTACATAACCTTTTCCAGACGCCTGTTCAATCCGTGGGTGGACCAGTGCAATCCACACGTTTTCAAGCTGTTTCAGGAGGTCTCGGGGCCGCGGCTAAGGGTTTTCCAAAGGCTCTAGAGCCAAGGCCTGCGAATTAAAACAGAACTCCTCCCCCAGAGCGTACAGGTCACGGGGTCACGGGCCAGTAATCAGTGACGATCGGTGAGGGAAAGCAAGGAAAGCAGTGCTTACCTCAGCGAAAACTATGCAAAATATAATGACTGAATTCTAGGTTTAACTTCTTATTATTTTTATCAAGTCTATTTTAACTTGAAAATTACTGTGTTCGTGACTAGAATTACTCGTAACGCTTGTGAGTAGTCTAAGTCCTCACCAAACCGCATGTCTTGCCTATAAATGCCAATTAACGCAAACGCTTTTGTCAGAAACCATCACTGAAGCTCCAGGGAAATCAACTTTCAAAGTTGCTTTCCCAGGTTCAAAAATGTCAAAAAACGCCTTCGTTTTATCCAATCCTCAATCGTTTTGCAAAACGTCACCAGCTGCTTAGCCAATCAGATGTGTTATGGTTATGGTATGGTTAGTTGTGCTTTCCCAGTGACGTCATGCGTATCTCATAGCGGCTGCTTTTGGTTTCAGACGAAAGGAATACAACCTCTACACATGAGTGATTTGCGCGCTTGTAACTATAGGCTACTGAGTACGCTGAAAATAAAGCTGGTTCTCTTACCAAAAAAAACATAGATTCTACAATAAAACATGCAATTCCAAAGGGTACATTAACCAACCAGTAGGCTACTGAAACAGCACAAGTGTTTTTTAAAATCTTTTGGGTCAATAGACTGACATCACAAGTTCAGAGCAAATTTACTTGTGTTCTTCAAGAATGGACTAGCTTAATTTATAGGCTAATTATTTGCTCTTTACTAGTGCACCAGTCCAATGCATGTCTTAAATGCTTACAGATGACATTGACAATAAGTTTTTGTGCTCAGTCTAAAAACGCAGCCAACATTCTAGACTAGTCCCAGTTTGATTGATTGATTAAATCTTTATCCTCGGACTGGGAAAGTCCGAAGATTTTATTTTGGAAATGCTCTCAGAGCGCACCAAATTGGAAGAGTTTTTCAAAATTTTCTGGTGGAGGCCCCCAGACCCCCCGCTGGAAGTGTTGCCTTCGGCAACACGCCTTCGGGCTTCGCCCGACGGTTACGCCCTTCGTGCCTACTACCTTGCTGCAGCATATTTCCAAGTTGCTTTCCCAATGGTTTAAGCCACCGAACGTCACTGGCAGTAATGTTTTTCCCCCTTCACAGTTTTCTGCGCCGCTAGTTTTTGATTGACCAGCTACACGTAATTTGGGTGGTTGTGAGAGGCGTATCGTGTCTTCTGATTTTAACGTGTGTAAAGATCGTGATCGGGTTGTGCATGTGACTGAGCCCACTCAGCTCTTTAGGGCAGGGTTTCCCAAACTTTTTTGGGCCACGACCACTATTTGTGAGTTTTTTTGGACCACGGACCACTAATTTTTCGTAAATAATTTTTTAATTGTAACAAAGGTGCAGCAAGTAAGATTTACGATACTGGATAGCAAAAGTTTTCGAAATCATTTAAGTTGGAAAGAACTGCGGAAATCATCTTTGACAGGGTAAGTATTGTACAATGCATATGTGTGACTTTTTAATTTCTTGTCCGATCGCCACGGACCACCTGTGCAGTCGTCACGAACCCCCAATGGTTCGCGGACCACAGTTTGGGAAACCCTGCCTTAGGGGATATAGCTTGTCTTCTCCCGCTAAATCGAGTTCTCAACAACAGCATTGCTTTTTTAAATACCAAAATAGTAGGACGTTTTTCGATAAGGCGGCCTTGATTGGTTACGATGGTAATAATATGCCATTTGTCTTTTTTAAAATCGTATTACGGCTTTGATGGCAGCTTCGCCTTTTAAAGGGGACTCGTTTGACTTTGTTACAAGCAGCTTGTGTTAGGACAGCTGCGCAAACGATTGCTAATTTGGTTTCAGACACTCCTGGCTTGTCAAAGGAAGACAGGATAGAAATGTCGTTAGCTCGCTTGTCCCAACGTTTTGGAGTTCGTGGAGGTCTTTTTGCAGAACCAGAAATTAGAAAGTATCGCTATGGTAGCAAATTAACTTCGATTTCTTCCAGTGATTTGAAGGAGTTTAAAGATGAATTGTCGCAGTGTCTGCTTTACGCGCAAGCTTATGGTCAGCGTGATAAATTGGAAAGACATTTTGTTTTGGATTTGGCTAAGCGACTCCTGTTTGACGCTAAACAACGCGATCTTGACTTTTTAGGTGATCAGTGTGGTAGCGCTGATGAGCCTACTTTTCAGAGTTTCTTCGATTTTGTAGTACGGGAGGAAACGCGCAAGTCGACTGATTTTAGCATTATGCTAATGGGCAATTCTGGTGTGCCGCAGCATTTTAAAAAGTTTGGCAAAGGAAAATTGCCTTCATGTCCGGTCAGGCAGACGTCAGTAAAGCCCCATGATAATGTGATGTCGGTGATTTCGCAGTACTCGACTGCTGTTGGTGCACCGCGCGGTGGTGAGGCCAGACGTAAAGACCTACCGGCGTGTCTATATTGTTTGTCACGTGGTCAAGTTGAATATCATTTTTTGTCTAATTGTAAAGATTTTTGCGCTTGACACCTAAAGATCGGAGCAATGTTATTGTGAAAGCTGGAAAATGTTTGAATTGTTTGCGCCAGCATATGGTTAGGGACTGTAATCATGAAAACAACTGTCGTCAATGTGGGCCTAACAACGATAGAAAACACTTTTTTCTTCTGCATGATTTTGATGTGACGTCACGTGATTCTCTGGATTCGGTCGGCAAAGATGATGCTTGTGCCAGAGTTCCTGTGCGTAATGTTAAGATTGGAAATGTTAAAGCAGCCTTTAACTGCATTACTGCTGCTCGTGTTTTGAATCCAATAACTGGTAAATCGAAGTTGGTGTATTGTCAGCATGATCCTGGTTCGCAGTTAACGTTTGTTTCGAGTGATTTGGTGTGCGAACTTGGCCTTAAACCGTACGATAAAGCATCGTTTAAAATGGATACCCTGGCTGGTCAGAAAGCTACTTGTGCTAACCTTGTTAAACTCAACATCAAGTCGTTAGAGAAGGATGAACTGTTTTGTGATATAACCTTGGTGGTTAACCCAGCTTGGGCTGACGATGTTAAAACTTTACCGCATAAGCAGGATTTAAGTGGCTTCCGTCATTTTCATGACGTGAATATGTTTCACTTGAGTGAATGTAGTACTGTAGATGTACTGATTGGCAACGACAACGCTTATTTGATGTGGGCTAAAGAAGAGCGTGTTGGTGAAAATCGTAGTAAACCACATACTTTACTAACTCCTCTCGGTTGGTTGGCTTGTGGTGGTAAGTCACCCTTAAATGAAAGCGTTGCTAACGGGTGCAGAGTGCAGACGTCTTCAAGAGTCGGATGTTATCTCTAGTTTTCAGCGTAAAATTGAGTCTCGTGATATGGAAATAGCAGACCTGAATAAAGTCATCCAGGATTTGACATTGCAAAATGAAACCTGTGAATTGTCTCGCAATGACATTTTGGCTAGAGAACTTGTTGAACCGAATATTGAATTGAAAGATGGTCGATTTGAGATACCTGTACCGTTGAAGGAAGATATTGATTTATCTAACAATTTTGTGTTGGCGTCAGATAGAGCTGCTGCTTTAAGAAAGAAGGCTTTAAAACAACCTGAACTTTGTGATTTCCTTACTGACACCATGAAGGATCTTAAATCTAATGGCTATATTGAGCGTGCTGGTGAAGCAGAAAATGTAAAGGGATTTGAATGGTATTTACCATACTTTGTGACGTCACAGTAAAAAAGCGCATTGTTTACGATGGCAAATCTGAATTTTGAGGAACTTGTGTTAATGAGACAATGTTTTCGTGTCCTGACTTGTTAAACCTCTGACAGATTTTTTGGCTAGATTTTGGCTTAGTAGATTTGGTTTCGTGGCCGATATGACTAAGTAGCCTACTGTTTTCACATTTTGGACACTTCAATACGTAAGCCCAAGTTTATTGAACTGCTTACGTACACGAGCAGTGCTGTTAGGATCGTGAACGAACGGCCTTTAGTACCTTTGAGTGACGACCCTAGGGATTTTACTGTCATCACTCCTGCCTCACTTTTGACCCCATATTTAGACCCATACTGTGCTGTCTGGCAACCACATGATCGTGACCAACTAAGAAGGGATTATCGGTTCAATTTGTCACTTTCTCAGCAGTTTTGGAGTAAATGGATCGATTTTTACCTCCCAGGGCTTCAGGACCAAAAAAAAAATGTTTAAAAATGGCCGAAAATTTGGAGCCTGGTCAACTTGTAGTGGTGGGTTCTCTCCAAGACATTGGTAAACGTGAGAAGTATCAACTTGGGAGGGTGCATGAGGTAGTTCCACAAATTAGGAAAGGAAGCCTGTGGTTCGTAGAGCTAAAGTTGCCGTCTGCAACTATGATGACAGTCAGGGGGAAGTGAAAGTAGACTACGTGTTGAGGGATATTTCGTGCCTCGCCCCCGTAAAGAACATTTAAGTGTTAGGGTTTGAGCCTGGTTTTGTCTGCAATGGCCGACACTTGTCTGAGCCCAGAACAGTCGGTTATTATCGCAACCAATGTATATAGCGTCATTTTTGCGTGTACCTATGGTACCAATTTCATGTATCGTCGCGTATTATTCTTATTGTTGTTCATTCTTTGCATGCCCTTTGTATTTGCGTATTAACTTAAACGTGAGTGATTCAAACAATTTGTGTATCGTGTGTTTTTATTTATTTGCTCACAATTGTCCTTAAATTCTTTTTTAGTTATGCCATGTTAGACTGTCATAACTAGGGGCCGCTATGTTACGGACAATATCTGTACAAATCAGGCGTCACGTGGGACCGTTGTCTACTGAGCCTGACTTCTTACGTCATATGGACTATTGCTAGAAATGAGCAAAGTTTGCATCACCTTTGTCACACCTGTTGAAACATTACATCATCGTTAAATCTTGAATTACGAGATATGGTGTAAGCCAGATTGAACAGGTGTTTAAATAGCTTCATAATGCTTATCATTATTACATCACATAAGATGGTTACGTGCGTTTGGAAGATTGCAATCTATTCTCGTCAATTTTAAAATTGTTGCTTGAAAAGTTAGTCGCATATTTAACTGTTTTGCTTAGTGCTTACCAGCTGGACGAAATTTCCGTCTTTATCTCAGTAATTTGTACTGTAGTGACAAGTTTTAGTGGCGTACGGTGTTGCGTACCAATTTCGACAGCCTTGTGGCTATTTTTACAGAAATACAATTCTTGAATAGACGTTTCAGAAAAGTGTTTCTTTCGGTCATTGCATACAGACGAACGGATCCCGGAACTTTATGTTACAATTTTCCCACGAAGAGATTATGGTTTACCGTTGTGACCACTTGTGTAAGAACTATACCTTTAATAAGTTAATAGCTGCTTATCTGCTAATAAACTTCATACAAATATTACCCTAAAAGTGTTTCCAGAAAGCGCTATAATCTATTATTTGAGTGTAATTTTTCAAAAAATTTTCGGAGGAGCATGCCCCCGGACCCCCTACAATACGCGTGCCTTCGGCACGCCCTAACCCCACCACTTTCCACTTTCATTGCTTCCCTTGCTCAACCCACCAGGATACGCCACTGCACATCAAGTGGCGATGGCTTAAATCAAACACTTTGTTGTTCTCTTCAATTCATCAAATATTTGGCCCCCCCAAATTTTTTTTCTGGCTACGCCACTGCGATGGAATGCTTGCTCGCAGAAAGTCTTTGGTTTTCGATCTTCAGCTTAATGTTAACTTTATGTTAACTTAATGTCCGCCCAGATAGCTCAGTGGACTGGTTACGCGCCCGGCTCAAGATCACGCGGCGCTGGTTCGACTCTCGGGATGTGCGCTTAAAGGCATACTAAAGGAAAATTTCAAACCGGAATTAAGCATTAAAATGAGTAAACTGAACATTCAAGAATACATTTCGAAAACAATTACCGAAAAAATTTGTTTTCAATGGCGCTGGCAAGGCCCAAAGTCCAGAGTTTCATTTATTTTCATTTTTTTCAAAATGACCAAAACGTGCAAACACTGCTCGAGAATACGTCATAAAGGCCAGCAATAACAAAAGCCACGTTACCAATCTGATGTTTTGAGCAAACTGTCTGCTGTTTTGATGTTAAAATGTGCTGTTTTGATGTAAATACATACATAGCCTACAGTCAAATCGCCCGCAGTAACAATTATTGCGTGATCGGTTGATTGCTAGCCTTTATGACGTAGACTGCACAGTCGCACGCTTCGTTGCTCAGGCTCAATCTCATTTTGAAAGCTCTGACAAAAGCACGCCCACAATGGTGGTCAGACCGCAATGGGGCAAAATTTTATTGAAAATCGTTTTATGGTAGCATGTTAAACACAAAGAACGTGGAAAATCGCCAAGCCAGGTTTTTCCTTTAGTATCCCTTTAAGCAACGCATTTCAGGACTGCTCTCCATTCAGCGGCACCTAATGGATGGAATAATTCTCCGGCAAGAACACTTCAACAATCGGAAAACTTCACTCTGCCAATCTCGGTAACCGGCCCTGAGTCAAGAGCCTCTACAAGTATGCGAAACTACCAGGAATAACCTATCAAGGCTTTGTCAGTCCGAGGATAAAGATTTAAAACCAAACCAACTGTAGTAGCCTACTTCTTTTTGGTTGATTTGGTTTTTTCGTTCTCTCTTGCTACTTTCTTTTTAGGCAACACTCGGGGCACCAATGCTGGGGCTCTAGGTTTTTTTTATCGAAATAGTTTATAAGTTTGAATTTGAATAAAACAATGTGTGTAAAAATTATTTGTGCGGAGGTATATAAAGCACTTTCCCCAAAAAACGCAAATATTATAGGAGAAAAACATTTTGCACAAGGTTGAAAACAATGGATATTCATCACGGGTCCCTACACATCCATAACAAGCTTTCAAAATATCTTCTTTGTTAACCATGGTTAATTTTGATTTAAATGCGTTTGAAACAATGTTTTTTCTAATAACCTGAGTGAGATATTGAGTGCTGAGGGTTGCGACTTTTACACTAGTCAGGTTATCAGGCATCTGTAATTCACTTTCTGAAACCACGGTTGAGTGATCAAGTTCACTGATCACTGGTTCTTCTCTGAAACCGAGCCGCAAACGGCAAATAAAACTCACAAATATGAATAAAACTTGTTTTCTGAGCATTTTGGTCGTTTTAGGTGTATATAACATACATATATGCTTTGGATCCTTCATGGATTACTTGCAAAAAATTAGCTTGACTTTGCAATTTTTAGCTGGTTTGAGACCTGTTTTGGCTGGAAAAATTTGTAGGCTCTGGCAACTCTGTATTATTAGAAGAACAAGATCAAGAAAATGAAGTATCTTCTGACAGTTGTCAAACCCACAACAATGCTTGATATGAACGACTCGGTTACATGTCTTGTAATGCAAAGAAATTTATTCTCACACGAGTCAGTTCAATCATATATTGCTAAAAATCGATTTCGATCAGCTAGAAGCTAGATCATCTTCAGTTAAGCTAAGCTTATTCAAATAGAATCTTATTCAAATTGTTATAGCTTAGTTATAAATTCAAATTTCATTCAAATCTTATTCAAATTCTTATAGCTTAGCTTAATTCAAATTCTTTAATCTTATTTAAATTTTTAAATTCCTATATTCTTATAGCTTATTCAAATTCTATTTGAATAAGCTTAGCTTAACTGAAAATGATCTAGCTGATGAAGTTTTTTTCTTCTCTGCCTCTGACGGCTTCCACCGGAGCTGAAGCTGGGGACTCAATCAGCTCTTCCAAGCCGCCCATGCAGACTTCTTCTTCCAAGTCTCTCCAACGCTACCCATCTCACTCCTCCTTACCCTTTAATCCTGTTTCCATCCCTCCTATACAACCTTGTACCTCGACGCTGTCTGCTGAAGCCCAGCCTTTTACCCCACCTACCCAAACCACCCACTCTAATTTCCTGTCAACTATCCCTTCCCAAACCTTGACTCGACCCCGAAGTGACACCATGGCATGCAACCAAGCCACGATTGACTCCGGACTCCCACAGACTATCCCAGGGATGTCCACCACACCCAACACTCAACGATCCATCCAAGACCCTGTTGAACTGGTCAGGGAAAGTAAGACGAAGAGCTCCAGGCGGGCTCTTTGCAGTTTAGTGAACCTTACTTTAGCGGGTGGCATAAATTTCGACCAGTTCTGCATTGAATTGGAAGAGTGGACCGCTGGCACTTCGCCGCCCAAGAGGACACGTCCTCGCAAACCACGCTTCAATCGTGGCGCCCAGGCTCGCGCGGCTCGCCGTCGTTCGAACGGGGGTTCTCCTCGGTCGGGCGGCGGGGGTTCGCGCGGGAACGGAGCCCGATATCGTAAGGGCGTGGGGTTGCGAGTCTCCTTCTCGCGGACGCGAAAGAAACGGTCCGCCGGATCGTTGAAAGCAAAAATAGTGACCGTCGTTGCGAAATCCCACCTCAAGAAATTGAGGAGAGATTTCGACGCGACATGACCGTTCCTGAAGCTGGGAGTTGCTCGCAGATGCCCGAGTGGATGAACTCCCACCGTTACGATCATGATGGTGTAAACCTCTTCCCCGTCGATGACGGTGAAGGTCCCATTACGGCCCGGGAGGTGAAGGCGGTCCTCCAGTCGCTTGGTGTCGGTTCCGCCCCTGGTTCTGACGGATTGTCCTACGGTTTCTGGAAGATTCTGGACCCAAGAGGGGGACTCTTGGCCAGCCTTTTCGAGACCTGCCGGATCAACCGTCGTGTACCGGACCAGTGGAGAACCAGCAGGATCACACTCATATGTAAAGACCCTGAGGGTGACCTGCACGACGTCAGCAACTGGCAGCCCATCTCCATCTGCCGAAACATCTATAAAATCTACGCCGCCGTATTGGCCCGGCGCCTGCAGCGATGGGCGGTGGGGGGGAATGTTATCAGCCGAGAGCAAAAGGGATTCATGCCCACAGAGGGCGTCTATGAGCATGTGTTCATGCTCGACACCATCCTCTCGGATGCACAGTCACGCAAAAGGCCTGTGTCGGTTGCGTTTCTGGACATTCGAAACGCCTTTGGCAGTGTCCGGCACGAATGCATAGCCGAGATCCTGCGTCATTTCGACGCCCCCACAGACCTTATTGAGTGCATCTCCGACATATACGTCGACAACACCTGCACCGTCCGCTGCGGCAATGGTGAAACCTACCGTATCCCTGTGGGGTGGGGAGTCCGTCAGGGCTGCCCGTTGTCTGGGCTGCTATTCAATTTGGTCATCGAGGTGCTCCTCAGGGGCGTCCGTAACAAAACGGATTGCGGCTACAACCTTCCTGCCAAAAGAAGACGACATCAAAGTGCGTTGTATGGCTTATGCGAACGACATCTGTCTCGTTTCTTCTGATCGCGAGCAGATAATCTCTCTTCTATCTGCTACTGAACCCTTCTCTTCCTGGTCCGGGCTACGGTTCAACCCACGCAAGTGTGGCACCCTTTCCTATGGGAAAGTGTCGGCGTCCCGTCTGCGGGTCGACCCGAAACCTTTCTCCCTTGCCCGGGGAGAAATTCGAGTCATCTCCAAAGGCGAGACGTTTAAATACCTCGGCGCTCGAACCGGTTACGCCTCGGACGCATCCCTAACCCAACCCTTCATCTCCATTCTGGAGAAGCACATTTCCTTATTGATGAAATCCTTTCTTACCCCAAGCCAGAAACTTCTGGCACTCACTTCCATCATTCTCCCGTCCGCGTCATACCATCTGCGAGTGCGGTGCTTTAGACAGTATGAGCTTCTGAAGCTTGACCGACTAGTTTTGCGGTGTTTGAAGGTGGCGTGGCGTCTTCCCAAGTGGGCCTGCAGCGCGTTCTTTTACTGTAAGCCTGCATTGGGAGGTTTGGGCATCACGAACTTGTGTCGCGAAAGTGACACGCTTTCGCTAGCTCATGCTTTCAAGATGCTGACGTCACCTGACAGCATTGTCTCTGCCGTCGCTCTCGGGCAGCTTAGGCGTCATGCCTGTCTGAGGTTCGGCACTCCAGATCCCACGACTGACCACCTGGCCAGTTATTTGCATAGTGACCCCCCTCCTGACGGCGCCCGTCCTAGACCGTGCCCTACAGGCGAGAGCCTGTGGGGCCGTGTCCCGGCGGCCACCCGTCGCCTGAACGTACGTTGGTCCGCCCGCCCGGGTGGCGGCCTTGAGTTGGCCGCGGGGAGCTCCACAATCACCTCTCCTATAAGGAAAAAAGTGGTGCCGACCCTCCATCAACACAATGACTTGTGGTGGAGGAGACAGTGGGAATCCAAACCTGACCAAGGCAAGACGGTCAGTGCCCACTGCCTGTCCGGATTCTCAAATTCCTGGACCGGGCGCCCGGAGCTCCTGGATCACGCGGACCGAGTATTTGCGTACAAAGCTAGATTGAATCTAATGCCACTTGAATCAAAACCAAGCCATGGCCGCCGTTACCTACCTTCCATGTGTCGTGCGTGTGGGAAAGCGGAAGAGACTCTCCCCCACATATTGAATCACTGCCCTATCGTGATGACTGTCATCACGGAACGACACAATTCAGTATTAAGGGAGATCGTGGGGCACGTGCCTGCCGAATGGCAACCCGGGCTTTCCATAGATAGTACGGTTCCACAGCACGTGGAAGCGGGCGGTGCCGATCTGCGTCCTGACATCGTCTTGCAACGCCCTGACGGTGTCACGGTCGTATGTGACGTCACATGTCCGTTCGACAACGGCGCGGATTCTCTTCGAAAAGCCGCCGACAGGAAACACGACAAGTACGGCGAGTTATGTGTCAACATAAAGGAAGACAGGAAGCGCCCTTGCAGGGACGTCCTGTCACTTCCGTTCGTCGTAGGCTCCCTCGGGAGCTATGCCCCGACGAGCTCTCGAGCTCTGACGGCCTTGGGCGTTCCTGCTCGTGGGGTAGCAGAGGTGGCTAGAAAAGTGGCTTCCCTCTCAATCGAAGGATCCTTCCGCGTCTGGAAAGCTTGGAACGCCGGGCTCACTTGTGGAGGGGCTACGTCATAGAAAAGACGACATCAGCGATCAGAAACTTATTCCCTAATAACGTTGCAGTAAGTATCCGAGCGCGCAAGACAGCAAACCGTTTAGACGTTATAACCTTATAACAATATTGGCTTAAAATTGATCACCTTATGTCATCACCTTATTTCTATAAACCTGCGCCATTTCTTTTATATGATACTCCAGTCTCTTCAAAAACAATCATTCTAAAGTAAAAAGGAAGGAAATAAAATGTCTAATGTACATTGTGACTTGAAACTGGTTTAATAGCAATTAAGCAATTTCAATCATCACTAGATTCTCTATGTACTAATCAATCAATTGTTTCGAACTGTCATACGCTGCTTTCGCCTTGTAACGCTGTTCTTGCCCGCTCGGATCAACATCGCTCCGCTTTCAATGCATTGATCAACACGATCCCCTGATCAACTCGATGCAGCCTCAAAACTTCTACCCCAATTTTCTATTTTTACCGGAAATGTAGCCTATCAGTGCCTCTGGTTTCGATCGCTAGCCTCCCCGACCCAGCTGGGCGAACCTGCCTCAACGTCTGGCCAGTGCACATCCGTGCTCGCCGAATGAAAGCTTACTCTTCTCCAGTGAGTATTAATTACACTCCCACCTATATTATATTTTTCTTTTATTTTTATTACAGTATATTGATTCATCGAGCCTCTGCTCCACATTTTTATTGAATATTCGTCTGCCACGAGAGCCAAATTATCCTTAAATGGTTCGACTTTCTTCCTCGTGGGAGACCCCAATTTTATCCGCTCTGCCTACTGGCAGACCGGGTATAAGAGTCAAAGTACCTGCGCGAGGACGCGTGAAGGAGACGTGGGCGCTGCCCGGCGGTCAATTACTGCCGGTTCCAGCGTCCACACGCGACGGGTCGCCCGGTCCGTCGCAGGGCTTCATTCTGGGCTATGCAGAAAGAGCCTGTCTCCCTGGCCCGCTCCGCCATTCTAAATTTGCGGACGGCCATATAGTGTTTCGATCCACACTCTCCCTCCACAGGTACCTCGACTCCCCAGCTTGGCCCCCGCGACCTAAGCTGGTGGAATTAACCCTCCGGGTGCATCGTCACCCCATAAATCACGCCGCTCCTCGCCGCCGCGGGGTGTGGCAGGCCGGTTTCTGAAAGTCTTCGACCTAGCTATGTTTGTTTGTACTTTCTCACCGTGTCAATCTTTTGTACCGTGAGCTACTGATGCGAATAAAACAGTTCAACACTAAGGTGCGATACTGATGAGCCCAGCCTCATGGGCGAAACACGTGTCTATCGCTGTCAATTCTTGCTACAAATCGGCTGCCGAGAAACATGTTGTTGATTGGATGGTCTGAATGGCTAGCGTGGAAGCCACATCGTTACGGTTAGCGAATCGCAACTGCTCGCTGTACTAGTGAGTGCTCAGCCTTGTGCTGATAGCCGGGAAGAACGCCCCTTTCTTCACAATAGTTGGTTGGTTTTGACTTTTGAATCTTTATTCTTGGACTGACAAAGCCTTTGATAGGTTATTCTGGTAGCTTCGTATACTTGTAGAGGCTCTTGGCGCAGGGCCGGTTACCGAGATTGGCAGAGTGAAGTTTCCGATTGTTGAAGTGTTGTTGCTGGGGAATTATTCCATTCACTTGGTGCCCCTGAATGGAGAGCAGTCCTGAAATGCGTTGCTCAAGTGCACACCCTGAGAGTCGAACCAGAGCCGGGTGCGTACTGCGTAACCACTGAACTAACGGGGCGGACTGATTCTGTACTGTCTCTGGACTGCTACTAAGTGACTGTTCAGTTTCTATTCAATTTAACTTAATTTCATTCATTACTTTTATCAGTGTATGCAGTCGTTCAAGCTCGCTAACTGAAGCTCTGGAGCAGTAGTTTTCACATGTTTTTGTTGTTGCTTTACACATGATGAAAAAAACATGGGCAAAAATCACATTGTATGGAGAGTGGGGGACATGGTAGTTTTAGCTATTCTTTTCTAGTGTTTCATTTTTCTTGGGCTTTTTGTATCCTGTTTTTTACGAAAATTTCCGTGCCTTCCCTAGTTCTTTTTCTTCGGATGCAACCTAATTCGTACCATGAACAATTTGTACCGTCAGTTAGTAACTTGAAAAGATCGAGAGAAAAAAATAAAAAAGCCGAAGTCGCTGATCGCAGTTTCCGCAAACATTTTAAAATTTTCAGCAAAGAAACAAAAACTCTTAGGATCATTACCAGAAATTTTAAAATGTTTGCGGAAACTCCGATCAACCCTAACCCTTTTAAAATGTTTGCGGAAACTGCGATCAGCAACTTCGACAAAGTCTTAGGATCATTACCAGAAATTTTAAAATGTTTGCGGAAACTGCGGAAAAACGGAAACTACGATCAGCGACTTCGGCTTTGTTCTATTTTTTTCCTTCAATCTTTTCAGTTTGTTTGCGGAAACACCCTAACCCTAACCTTTTTTAAATGTTTGCGGAAACTCCGATCAACCCTAACCCTTTTAAAATGTTTGCGGAAACTGCGATCAGCAACTTCGGCGAACTCTTAGGATCATTACCGGAAATTTTAAAATGTTTGCGGAAACTGCGGAAAAACAGAAACTGCGATCATCAATGTTCTATTTTTTCTCTCGATCTTTTCAGTTTATTTATTTGCGGATACCGATACCTAACCGGTACTCCGATGCCCTAACTACTGATACTCCGATACCCTAACCTTGCGGAAACTGCGATCAGCAACTTCGGCTTTTTCAATTTTTTCTCTCGATCTTTTCAAGGTACGAACTGACGGTACGAATTGTTCACAGTACGAATTAGGTTGCACCCTTTTTCTTCAGAGTGATCTGTCACTAGCAAGTTGTTCCCATATATCCAGATCAATATTTGCATGGTTGAGGGAGACTTTTAGCTGATCTTTGTATCTCACTTTTGGTTCTCTGGGGGTCTTCTTTCTGTCTCTAGTTCACCATTAAGCATTATTTGAGGGGATGCAACCTAATTCGTACCATGAACAATTCGTACCGTCAGTTTGTACCTTGAAAAGATCAAGAGAAAAAATTAAAAAAAGCTGAAGTTGCTGATCGCAGTTTCCAAAAACATTTTAAAATTTTCCGCAAACAAACAAAAACTCTTAGGATCATTACCAGAAATTTTAAAATGTTTGCGGAAACTCCGATCAACCCTAACCCTTTTAAAGTGTTTTGCGGAAACTGCGATTAGCGACTTCGGCAAACTCTCAGGATCATTACCTGAAATTTAAAAATGTTTGCGGAAAAGCGAAAACTGTGATCAGCGACTTCGGCTTTGTTCTATTTTTATTCTCTCAATCTTTTCAGTTTGTTTGTTTGCGGAAACACCCTATCCCTTTTTAAATGTTTGTGGAAACTCCGATCAACCCTAACCCTTTTAAAATGTTTGCGGAAACTGCAATCAGCGACTTTGGCAAACTCTTAGGATCATTACCAGAAATTTTAAAATGTTAGCAGAAAAACGGGAACTGCGATTAGCGATGTTCTATTTTTTTCTCTCAATCTTTTCAGTTTGTTTGTTTGCGGATACCGATACTCCCATACCCTAACCCTTTTAAAATGTTTGCCGAAACTGCGATCAGCGTCTTTGCTGGCTGCTTTGCTTAAATGTAAATGACATTCACCAGTAAAGCATCCGTCATAACAATGATTTATATTTACCATCTATAAAATCAAACATTGGTAAGAAGATACTATGGTTCAATGGAGTGTTACTATGGAATCAAGTATCATAAGAACTAAAAGAAATATCTTAAAGTACCTTACTTTTAAATTTAAATATAAACTTTTCTTAAAACATTTGTACAGTAAACCCTCCTAAATCATATCTATCTCCTCGCACATACGTAGTCTTTATGTTGCTTTGTTTTTGTTATTTCTCCGAATTATGTTAAGTATCGGTATTATGTTCCTTAATTTTAATGTTTGTTAGGCCTACTCAATCCTACAGTAACACAACTGCAGCATTGAGTAATCATAAACAATGAACATGCTAACCAAACCTGATCACTAAACATACACTTTTGTGAGAATAGAACATTAATCTTGTGTTAAAACAAATCTGAAAGCATCACCTCTAAGGCTATGATTGCTTTTCAGGAAGACTGTTTCAACTTTTGAACAGTCTTCGTTTCAGGCCTTTGTTTAAACTTTTGCAATAAAATCTACTGTGCTTAGCCTAGCAGAAAAAAGTTGTGAATTATGATGTTAACTGGGACATTAAAGTGTATTGAAACAATTATTGGTCACAATGATAAAGTTTGGGACGTAAAGTGGAATCCCAATGGAAATTTACTGGCTTCATGTGGCACAGACAAGTGTATTCGTATTTGGGGAAAAGAAGGTGTGTGTGTCCTGTGTAGTCATATTTTAATTGCAGCTAGCTACTGTATATTTACAATTGACAAGTTTAATACATGAATTAAAAAATAAAACTTGAACTGACAAGCAGGTATTATCGGCCTTCATAGTTACGACAAATTTTGATTATGTAGAAGTTCAAAAATTGTGCTTGTATTAATCAAATCAAGAACTAAAGAGTCCAAAATGTAGATACTAAACTAAAGATAATTAACCAGGCATTACAAACAACCCTTTTGCTCTTAAATGTGCTTGTATCATTATGCAGTTTATACATACTGTTTTAATCAGCCAATTTATGTGTTAACGTGTATCATTTACAGCTGATCAGTTGTTATAGTTAGGTTTTTCTTGGTGTCAAGGATACGGTAGCTTTGTCATTTTGCAGTTGTGCTTTTAGAAAAAAAGTTGTTTTAAAACCTATCTTGTACAATTATATCTCCATATTATTTCAAAATTAGTTTCATTCATTTTTAGTTTACACTTTTTTTATGTTAAAAATGGGTTATCCAATATGCAACAGAATAAGATTATATTGGTATGTACACTGTACAGTCTTACCATTTCCATACCAACCTAATCTATAAGGTTTTTTCACAGAAAACAAGTGGGTTTGTAAAGCCTTGTTGCAAGATGGCCATGCACGAACTATTAGGAAGGTGGGATGGTCCCCATGTGGAAATATGTTGGCATCAGCAAGCTTTGATGCTACTATCTGTGTTTGGAATAAGCGTTCTGGTCAATTTGAGTCATCTGCCACACTAGAAGGTCATGAAAATGAGGTTAAAGCTGTTGCATGGTCCGCATCGGGAGCATATCTAGCAACTTGCTCAAGAGATAAATCTGTATGGATATGGGAAGGTATCTGTTTTTAAATAAACATGTCATTACATAGCTTTATTAAAACAACTGAATTGAGTTACCAATTGTCTGCATTAGGGTAGTCCTTATATGCCAGCTTTTGAATTTTTAAACGGCGCCCACTAAAATAGTTCCGAACTGGGTAAAATGGAAAATCTCAAGTTTTTTTAAAAATTAATTGACTTTCTAAGGTATGCTCAAAGACTCTAGGATTTCCATTTGTTCCATAAAGTTGTTGCAATGCTTTTACGGTTTTTCTTCTGAGCACTTTGTTAATACAATTATTTTTTTAACAGTTGATGAGGATGACGACTTCGAATGTGCTGGTGTTTTGAGCATTCACTCTCAAGATGTCAAGGATGTGGCTTGGCACCCACTTGAAGATGTGTGACATTAACTAGCGGTGTTGTCATATTGATTAACTGCAGTGTGACTTTGTCGGAATGTCAAACTTTTACTTTTGTGTATACAGTAGGCTATAACATTTTAGATCTAAAAAAAAAACAATCGTTCTACTTCATAAAACTCTATTTCATAGAAATTAATCATTTTTCATACATTTGAATGTTTCGTGTGAGATTTGGAAATATGTTTTGTACCGGTATTTGGATAATAAATGGAAAGACATAGTTTTTTTTATAAATCTACAAATTTTTTTGAATGATCAAATGTCAACTTTTTTGTATGGACAAGTTGTCAAATGACATCAAGAAAAGCTATATCGTGAATGCTTTGCATTAGATTGAATTTCGCTTTTAGCAGTATGATTACTGCTTACTTCATAATGGAGATATTAACGGCCTGTTTTAGCCTGATGCTGCTAAGACGAAGTCATGTGCTTCGTCAAAGCACATGACTAAGGAACTGTTCCAAAAGCTAGTGCAATTCGCTATTACCACAGCGAACTCGCAGCCATAGGCGCCGACTTTTATTTTTGCACGGGGTGACGGATAGCACAATATGGCAACCTAAAAACTTTCAAACTGCATGTTTTTGTTTGATTTTTACTAAGCGTGTTTCGTAGATGCAATTGTTTTTTCACACCTGATTTGTAGCTCGATAATTTACAAAGCAACTTTAAAACAAAGCACAGGAGGTATATCGTGAATTTTATTGTGACGTTGCTGCTCTGACACTTAACATTTGGAAAAAGTATTTTTGCGAACAGCAGCTCTGTCAATCCAACTGTCAATCAACTGGTCAAGTTGTAACCGTGAAGCTTCAGCTTGATAAACATTTAAAATTAGGAAGTGGTTCAATCGCTGTTGCGTCATGGTAGATCGCAAGTAGGTATTTATGCGCCTGAGTGCACTGAACGATCACTCCGCACAATGCAGACCACGTTTGGAAGCATTAATGAAATTGTTTCATTTCTTGCAAATAGATCAAGCAGTTGCGACATAGTTGCAAATCGGACAGAATGCTCTATCTTTGCATCTATCGTATTCTAGCCACGGGAATTCGCTCTCCCACGATTTTTGATAGCTTCTCCCTTCAACAGCGATTATCCTGCCCGTGCTCGGTTCTTCCACCTCCCTGATTGTGCTAACGCCTTTTGGCAGTGGCACACTTTCGTTTCGTTCAGGCATTGCCATTTGGTCACTTTCATGCTGGCTGAAATCCTGGCTAGACGCAACAAAAAATGACTCAATGGAGAGCTGCAATTTTGAATGCTTTTTTGGTGGCATCTTTAAGCCGAATAAAGCTGGAATGTCGGCGAAAACTTTTACTGGACGACTTTTCGTAATTTTTTCTATGATGTAACAAGCAACTCCTATGTCAGACCAATAAATTCCCGCCTCACAGTTTGTCACGCATCGACACGCAATATTACTGCATGAAGTAGATAACAAAGTAGAAATTAAAGCATAAAGTAGATGACGGTACACTCCAATTGAAATCGGAAAATAATTCAAAATGCAAAATCTTGAGTAATTGAAAAAGGTTGCTTTTATTATTGGGAATTGGCAGGGGGTGTAGCTTTCCTCGAATAGAATCATGTAAACGTGTAAATTTGCAGAACGTTAAAACTGCTAGCTTACTTTACTAAGTGCACTTTTTAAATAAAACTCAAAAAGTTTCGAAAATTGCATTTTTTTAATGAAATTTGAAAATGGATATTCATTTATTTAGAGGGTGGAGCTATCAATCATCGAGATAATTTTATTTCTAAGTATTTTATAGCTGGCATAATTTATAGCGATATTATAAGCAGTTTAAAAGTTTTCAAAAAAGATTTTTGAGGGAGGCAATGGAAAGATCGTATTTTATTAATTAATAAATCCCATTGTAAACCTAACAAATGTAACAATGACTTATGACAAGTAACAAATAAACGATCGCAACAACAAGGAAAAAATTCGTAGCCACGTGTTGCGTAATCTTCACGTAGCTTGCTTGATGTTACGCGAGTATCATGCTTGTGACAAAAACAATCATTTTCTTTGCAATGCTGTATTGGTTCACTTCTTGCTTTACGTTGACTTGAAGCGAAAATCAATGATCAAAAAAGATTTAAACGTCCGTTCAAATTACATTTATTTGCAGTAAGTAATGTAACCTAAACGGGGTGGCTGCCACCCCGCCACAGCGGTTACGGGGTGGCGTGGCCACCCCGTAAGTCGGCGCCAGTACTCGCAGCATCAGGCTAAAACAGGTTGTTAATATCTACATTGTGAAGTAAACTTTAGAAGTGTTAGTAAGAACTGGCTTACAAATAAACTTGAAACAGTTTCTTAATGTTTGAAATAACATTAGCCAACCTACTTCTTCATTCCAGGTTATAGCATCTGCAAGTTACGACAACTCTGTTAAACTGATCAAAGAATCAGATGGGGAATGGGTTTCGTTTGACACTCTAACCGGCCACACGTCTACAGTGTGGTCTGTGGCTTGGTCAAAGGAAGGCACAAGACTTGTGAGTGGATCCGATGACACTTCCATTCGTATCTGGTCTCGGTTTGATTCCGGTGACTCGGAAGGTTTGCATAATTTTAAGAATTTATGTTAAATTTTTTTTACAGCAAACAGCGTCAATAAGAAAGAACCATTTTTATATTCTACTTTAATTTTATGCACACAGAACTTCAAGGTTGGTATAATGCGGGACTTATCGCAGATCTTGGGAAACGCTGATACTTTATACTTGAAAGGCTGGAAATTGTTATTGCTTGGCTTAAAATTGACTTCAGTTTTTGTTTGTTTTATAAATTGGTTGACGCAAGGAAGGCTATTGATTTCACAACGAAAGTATGTCAACTGTTTGATTAACATGTTGTAAAATGAATGTGGAACTATGCCGAAATAAACTTGATTGATATCGGTGTTGTTACCATGCAAATCATAGACTAGAGTTTGGCACTTGTGCTGGAAATCTAAAGAGCATTTGGCAACACTGGTACGGGGAAAGATTTGTCATTTTTAATGTGAAACCAGGAGTTTTGCAGTAAATTGAGATTCAGTGAACACACTTTGGCAATTTAATTTCTCAAAACTATGATTTCAAAGATATATATAATTAGATAGCACATTTAGCCTAGAGTTCCAAATCAAAATTACATCGGTCTCCTGTCACAATCAAGGTGCAATGCCTCGCGATGGCTTGCTTTGTATCTTCAACGAGCGTGTTGTTTTGGTTGTAGAATTCTGGTGCGATGTGTTATTATCGGTTATGACCTGAAGTAACCTCTGATTACGAAATCTGTATTATGTAACATGTTTTCTACAACCTTCGGCCCTACGTGACAATCTGGAGTCTTCTTTAAACTTGCTTGTTTATGCTGCTCAATGCTACGTGACCGACGATGAGTTCGTGTGATGCAACACTACGTAACCTTCTCGAAGTTACTGGACTGAACAACCAACTATAAATAGTGGTGTAGTTTGTGTTATGATTATTATTATTATTATGAGTTGATTGTGAGAGTTGTGCTATGAGTTGTAGATTGGTAGTTGGTGCAGAAATTATTGGTGATTGAGACTTGAAGTAATTGAATACAAGTATATGAGAATTGGTGCTGATATAAATTGTGTTCGAATTTAGAGTTATTTGAGAAGCCGTTCGTTAAAGTTCTTCAAGAAGTCAGATTATCATTTCACTAGTAGAATTATTCGACATTTAATTGACTGCTTTTCGGTTTGACCCATTAAACTACGTCATTGAACCTTTCCAAGTCTTTTTCCTGGTAAGAGATAGAAAGAAATCGTGACATTCTGGGGGCTCGTCCGGGATAAACCGAAAAAGAATAAACCGAAGAATACCGAAAGATTTATTGAGAGAATAATAAATTAACAACAAGCTATCAAAATGGCGGATGCCGTCAAACATGAGATGATTGAAGACTTACGGAGCATGGCTGAACGAATGGGGCTGAGTGACAATGAAAAGTCTCAGTTTGTGATGGAAGAGTATCACAAGATAATGGCTCAAAAAGCTCAGCGAGAAGCTGACGAAAGAGAAGAAAGAAGAGCTGCTCGTGACATAAGGAAAGCAGAACTTGAAACTGAAGCTGAAGAGAAACGAGCACAACGAGAAGCTGAAGAGAAACAAGCACAACGAGAAGCTGAAGTGAAACAAGCACAACTTGAAGCTGAAGAAAAACGAGCACAGCGTGAAGCTGAAGCAGAAGAGAAGCGGGCACAGCGCGAAGCAGAAGCCGAAGAGAATCGGGCGCGAAGCAGAAGAAAGAAGAGCGCAATATGAATTGGAAAAGTTAAAACTTGAATTAGAAAGACAAAAGCTGGACATTGGTGAGCGATCTAATTCTACTAACGATAATGCTCGAGATGTTATTGTGGCGCAAGTTAGACGTCCAGACTTGCCATCATTTGTTGAAGAAAAAGATGAGTTGGATAGTTATCTGTTAAGATTTGAAAGATATGCTACAATAGCCAAATTGGAGAAGTCGACGTGGGCTACCCAGCTAAGCATGCTATTGTCGGGACAAACCCTTGATGTATATTCAAGACTTTCGCAAGAAGAGGCCATGAACTACGACAGATTGAAGTTAGCTCTATTGAAGCGATACAATTTTACCGAGCATGGATACCGTCAAAGATTCCGTGAGGCAAAGCCTGAACGACACGAAAGCCCAGGTCAATTTATTGAACGTTTAAGAAACCTTTTATTAAAATGGTTTGAACTTTTGGGGGCCGATCAATCATTGGACGGATTGGCAAACCTTATAGTTAAGGAACAATTCACAGATTCATGTTCAAAAGATCTGTCTGTTTAGTTAATGGAAAGAAGTCCAAAGACTTTAGAAGACATAGCCAGTGTGACGGAACAGTACCGGTACTTAGTTGCTCATGATGAGAAGTTGTCGACTGAAGAAACGTTGTCATGCGATAATGACGAATCGCAAACAAATAATTTTGAAGGAGGTGCGGTTCCAAGAGAAGTACGTTGTTTTAATTGTAATGGCTTAGGTCATAAGTCTGTTAACTGCCGGAGGAAGACTAACAGAAATCATCAGGAATCGAGGAAGTGGTGCAATCGTTGCAATAGGCAAGGACACGAAGCGAAGGAATGCAAGGACAAGTCGTTTTCCCTATCCAATCAGTCTGGAAAAGATAAAGACACGGACGTTTATCGATGCGGTTGTGCGATAATGATTCATGAACCAACGCTTGACGAGGAGAGACCGGATGAAGATGTTTGCGAAAAGATAGTTGGAAACAAAAAGGTAAAAGTTTTACGTGATTCTGGTTCTACGGGTATAATGGTGAGGAGAGATTTAGTAAAAGACAGTCAATTAACGGAAAAAACTGGAATTGTGATGTCAATAAATAACACTTCAATCCAAGGACCGTTAGCAAGGATATATATCGAAACCCCGTATTGTAGTGGGACTGTGAAAGCGTTATGTTTACAAAACTCTTTAGTTGATCTTATAATCGGAAATGTTATTGAGAGAAATTCTGAAGTTACTTGTTATTCTTGTGGCAAGAATGGTCACTTTGCTCGAGATTGTTCTGCCGATAATCAGCGACGATCTCATGGTCATGGATACAATGAGCGCGAAGAACCGAGGAGAAGAGGCAGGCGACAACCATTTGGAGTTTGCTATAGATGCGGTAGACGCGGACACTTCGCCAGGGAGTGCGTTGCTGACGGCGGACATTCGGAAAACAGACGTTGCCGTGACAACCACTGCTACCGATGTGGGGAGATTGGACACATAGCCAGGAGCTGCTCTTTTGATGAAAAGGCTTGCTACAACTGTCACAGAGAAGGTCATCTGGCCAAGGACTGTCCGGAGAGGAGGTGTTTCCGATGTAAGAAGATGGGTCATCTTGCTCGCCGATGCACTGAAGTTGTTGAGGACGTTGGAAACTTTCACAGAAAACGTGACTATTGTTTAGAGAAATGCTGTCGTTGGTAGATCGTGCAACGATGGACTAATGAGAACTGTTTTATTGAGTAACTAATTGTTTTGTAATGTGTATTGTATTGATTGTGTTGTTATATTGTTTGCAACAATATTCTAAGGGGGGTCGTATGTCACAATCAAGGTGCAATGCCTCGCGATGGCTTGCTTTGTATCTTCAACGAGCGTGTTGTTTTGGTTGTAAAATTCTGGTGCGATGTGTTATCATCGGTTATGACCTGAAGTAACCTCTGATTACGAAATCTGTATTATGTAACATGTTTTCTACAACCTTCGGCCCTACGTGACAATCTGGAGTCTTCTTTAAACTTGCTTGTTTATGCCGCTCAATGCTACGTGACCGACGATGAGTTCGTGTGATGCAACACTACGTAACCTTCTCGAAGTTACTGGACTGAACAACCAACTATAAATAGTGGTGTAGTTTGTGTTACGATTATTATTATTATTATGAGTTGATTGTGAGAGTTGTGCTATGAGTTGTGGATTGGTAGTTGGTGCAGAAATTATTGGTGATTGAGACTTGAAGTAATTGAATACAAGTAGATGAGAATTGATGCTGATATAAATTGTGTTCGAATTTAGAGTTATTTGAGAAGCCGTTCGTTAAAGTTCTTCAAGAAGTCAGATTATCATTTCACTAGTAGAATTATTCGACATTTAATTGACTGCTTTTCGGTTTGACCCATTAAACTACGTCATTGAACCTTTCCAAGTCTTTTTCCTGGTAAGAGATAGAAAGAAATCGTGACATCTCCAGCAGGGATGGATCCAGCCTCTAATTTTTGGGGGGGTGCTGCTGAAATCTATTTTCATTCAAGGAGGTCCATCAATGTGGCACTGTCAAAATGTGTCTCTGCTGTATTTGGCATACTGATAAGCATTCATGTTGTTAATACAGATGTTTTTGTTTAATATTAATAAAGACCTGAAAACGGAGAAAGTGTGTATGAAAAATCAAGTCTTAAAAACAAGCATAAATAAAAAACACTTATGGTATAACAAAATTCAAGAACGTGATGAAATTTTGGGAAATATTCTAAAGTTTAAAAACATGAGCAGTACAAAACACATGATTATTTCCATTGGTACACATTCCATAATCTACACAGCATCAATTCGTTACATGCTGATATAAAATGCTATGATCTATCAAAATATAAAGTAATACTAGTAGACAGGGTTGATCTCTAAGTGGTCAAAAAAGCGGTTTAAACCTGGTAGCCTATTAACCGGTGAAAACTAGGTTTAAACCGGTCAAAACTGGTCAAAACCCAGAAAAATATTTTTATGTAGTGAATGGTCGGCTACCTGGGCTATGGGCTATTTAGAAAATATAAAAGCAGTTGTGAGTTGTGACCATTTTGATATGCAGGCCTCGAAAAACTATCCTGTCTTTAAATTTTAAGGCATCTTAGAATATGCATTCGCATTGTTTTATTTTAACTGGATAAAATTTGATGGCAAATGTTTTTCATAAAAAAAATTGTTGGAATAAATTCTTGTATATAATTATATAGCCTACTTCCGTTGGCTGTGCAAATTGTTCATCGTTCTACCAAGCATTTTTTGGTTCATCAGAAACTGATTTTTTGAATTTTCTCAATAATTGAAATAACCAACTGATTGAAATATCAAAAATAAACAGAGAAATTGAATATTTTTTGTTCCAAATCCAGCATTTAGAGGTTATTGTTGATCAAAACAAAATATAGTTGAACATCATTACTAAACATGGAGGGTAATATTTTTAATTCAATTGAAAAGCAACTTGAAATGATTCATACACTAAAGGGGTTTTGACCAGTAATAGGTGGTCAAAACTGCCCGGTTTAAACCAGGTTTTAACGGGTTTTAACTGTCCCGGTTTAAACCGATCAACCCTGCTAGTAGATCTTAATACCATTAGTTTATTAAAATAATAGCAGTTTGTAAAAAAAAACTGAATATTAGTTGAAGGGGCCAAAAAAGATCAACATGGCCATGCATTAAGTGCAGATTTCAAAGTTGATGCTTTGATGAAATGTGTCACTTGATATTTCTGAGTTTTATGCTGGCATTTTGAAATTTTTTTGGGGGGTGCGCACCCCCCTGGATCCATCCTTGATCTCCAGTCATTATAAATTAGGCCGGCCTGTGTGTATAAATCGCTATGTACATGCGTTACTCGCTGGGTGGTAGTTCACATCCGCCTTTAGTGTAAGCACCGCTGACCCAACATTGAAGATTTGTAACTGCAGACGGCAATTTACAAAATATTTGTTTTTGCTTCAAGGTACAGCAGCCACTAGAGGAAATGAAACATGGAAGTGTGTCTGCACCCTCACCGGTTATCACAACAGATCGGTTTATTCCGTGGCATGGTAAATTCAAATCACAACTTTTTGATTACGCTTTTTTCTGTTTTAGTTGTGCTATTCATACAGATACAGCTTTTTTGCATTACTACACTCCTATTCGTCGTCCACCATGTTGGCGCCTTCGTCCTGCTTTGTTTCATACCATTGATTTTTTTCACTTCAGGTGCCACCAGACCAATTTGATTGCTTCGGGCGGCGGCGATAATACGATTTGTATTTTTCAAGAAGACCCAGTTGCAGGTGACGTCACCACACCAACATTTAACCTTCTGACCAGAATCAA
This sequence comes from Aplidium turbinatum, assembly GCF_918807975.1. NCBI lineage: Eukaryota > Metazoa > Chordata > Ascidiacea > Aplousobranchia > Polyclinidae > Aplidium > Aplidium turbinatum. The sequence continues at coordinate 16,830,657 of NC_137484.1, read as the reverse complement.
CCAGGCCCACGAGCAAGATGTCAATGCAGTGTCGTGGAACAGAAAAATATCTGGTTGTCTTGCTTCGTGTAGTGACGATGGAATAATTAAATTATGGAAAATTTCTGACACTGATCATTGTGATAGTTCAACAGAAGAAACAGCATCATGAGTTGCGCTATGTTCACTTCAACTTGTTCATTTCTATTTTCTTGCAATCTTTTCAGATGTTTGTTGCTGCTTTTTAAGACCAACGAAACTTTGTGGCTCAAAACGTTTCACAAATTTCCTGACATAAACTGCAATGTTACTCACTTAAGTCAAAAGAATGAGTTAGTTGACTACCAATTGAGCTACCGTCAGTTTCAACACTGCCATAAAAGGTGCCTCAACAGGATGAAGAAAATGCAGAATCGCTTGTCATAGAGTTGTAGTAGCTTACTGTTCGAACTTCTGTCGTTTGAAATTTATCCTCAATTCAAGCAGCCACCTATGAGTTTTGTTATTTTTTTCAATGGTTTGCTTCCGTCGAGTAATTTGTGTTGGTTGCAGACTTTGGTGGCCTAATTGAATTGCAAAAAATACGAACTTAAATGCAGTCAATATTAAATTATTAAACTCTTTCTACGATGCACTGAAGTGTTCGGAAAAAACGCTAGCCCGTTTTTTTTTATTGCTAATCGGGAGACACAATGCAAAATTTATTAAAGCAATTGCTCTTAGGATCTAGGCATAGACAGATCAAGGGCTAGGTTCGTGCAATGAAAGAAAATGTAACCGAATTGTGGTCAATGGTGAATGTTTCTTTACTTTGCTTTCTGTAGAGGTTTTAAAGCAGTGGTTCCCAAAGTGGGCGCCAGCGCCCCCCTGGGGGCGTTTGTGACTGTGAAGGGGGCGCTGGCTATAAAGTGGCCGATTGAAGGGCGCTGAGGGTAAATCGGGGCAGTTGCAAGAAGAGGATTGCAAAGCATTTTTTTGTCATGTTTCGCTTCAAAGAAATACAAAAGAAGACGGTGACTACAAGAGCTCTGTGGCAATTATGTTGACAACGTCGCTTCGCAGGTCGTAAAAAAAATAATACCAAGCTGAAACTTTGCCAGGTGGTTCTATTGGTGATGTGGAATCACCAAAAAAAAAACCCCATCATTCCCCCTTGGGAATAGTGAGTTTTGGCCTTTTTTCCAAAATGGCCGCAGCTCCCATAGGCCAAGAATTCGAAATCGTCTAAAATTAAAATTTTGTACCTCATTCGAAAGATAATTTCATGCTGAATCACTTTTACAAAAGAACTGTGGTCCAAAAGTGCCCACTTTTGATGTTATAATTCGTTGAAGTGTCATAAGTTAAGATTTAAATTTTTAACGAAAACGCATGACATGATAGTGTGCGCCACTTATGGGTTTTGGGTTTGAGCCAAAGTTCCATTGTGCACCGTTCAATGCTGATGCTTTCCGCACTAGATATAAAGTCAAGTGAACAGCACATAGATATGGGCGACTCCAGACTAGAGATGTAAAAAAACGGTTTTTTTTGTTTTTAAAAAAAACGAGCTCGTTTTTTTTGTTTTTTATCGTTTTTTTTGTTATTTATTCGTTTTTTTTGTTTTTTTTACCTATTTTTTTATTAAATGTCACAATATGCAGCAATTAGGGTAAACTCATTGCAATAGCGTCTCTTTCAACAAAAAAATAGTCTCATAACTCGTATAACATCTTTCAAATGAGACAATATGTCTCTCAAGTCTCAACACATGAGCCATAAAGATTTCTCATCGTCTCAAACAGTAACACAGTGTCCTATGGTTGGCACATCTTAAGTATTGTCTGTAATTTGGTTCAGCCAGTTGTTAAATGCAGTACCACACTCGTGTACAGTTTCAAAGCCACCTGGGATGTTGGTTAATGGGCATGTTACGTTAGGACCAGGTGGTCAGGGTCCTGTTTCTCTACTTCACAAAGGCACTTTTCATCAGCACACCACACCATTTCCAGTACAACGTCAAGAGATTGTTCCAGTTGATGTGCATTTGGTGCAAACGTGATGAAAATCACACAAGCGGTTCTCGAGTTATAAGTGAAATAACCTTAGCCACTAGGTGGCTTTATAGATAAGAAGCAATAGAAAAACGGCCATATCTCAAGAACCGCTCAACATATTTAGATAAGTTTTAGCTCTACCCCCATGTTTTCTGGGGTGGGCTATCTGTTTATGAACATTAAAACAAGTTTTGGCTACTACTTTTTGAGCTAAAAAGAAATTAACCTCTTGTCGTTATGCACCAATAAAACCATGATGCGTAAATTAAAAAAAATAATAATTGGGTAGAGGAAAGATTGATGACAAGTTTGGCAAAAGCAGTGTAGTGCTAAAATCTCAACTTTTAGCCCAAATCACATTTAAATGTAGTGAAAGATGGAAACGTTTTGATGTTTTTTTATTTTACCTGAAGAGATTCAATAATCCTTTGTGACGTCATAGTCATGTTTGTTTTCCCTTAATCACACCATTGTGCTGTCATAGACATGTTTAAAAGAAGTATGGTTATTGGTTGCACTTAATCCATCCAATTTGAACTAGTTTGCAGAACTTTGAGACTTTAGCACTTTTTTTGTTTTTGCCTAACTTTTCGTCAATCTTTCCTCTGCCCAATAAAAAAAATTAAAGTTTGCATCATGGTTTTATTGGTGCGTAACGACAAGAGGTCAATTTCTTTTCATCCCAAAAAACAGTAGGCCTAGTTCTGAAATAAAATAAGTTTTCATCTTTGATGTTTGTTTTGTATCTTTATCCTGCATTGTGGGAATATGGGTAAAACTTTATTCTTGTTAGGAAAAGCATTATAAAGCATTTATTCACTATGTGAACACTGAGCAGTGCTGAAAAACTCCACTTTAAAGGAAAAATTTCTTCATTCAAGGTTGGTAGAATGGTAGTTACTAGCAATAGTCAACATGGGTGGTGGGCATTTGAAAGGAACATTAACCAAAACCTTTTCTGGCAAATGCACTAACTTTTGACAGCTAACAATATCAGTGATAAGGTCTCTTGCATTATATGTCCCAAATAATCTGCAAGAAGCATCAATGACGAAGTGTCCAATCCAAGACCTTACAAAACACGAAAAGAATACTTCTGTTTCAACATTTATAAAGCATATACATCGTTGGTAAGCTATCAGATACAAAACATGTTTAAACAAGCTATTGGCAATAGCTTGCATTAGTAAATTACCACGTCCACAAACAAGGTAAATGTGTGTACTGAATACTGCCACCTTGTTTTGTCAAAATTTCGTCAACCCATTGAGTGTGTACAAGAATAACCAGTACCACAGTATACTAACATCATAGGCTAACTTCCATAAAAGGAAAAAGAAATTAACTCATCTACATTATGTCATGTATCAAATTTCATTAATTCAATGTTTGTCAGGTCTACTGCCACAAACATGCCAGAGAATGAAGAAGAAAGCGAAACAACATAGGTCCTCATAGGACTATGCACGAACATATGCTGCCAAACAGAAACACTTAGGAATTTCAGCACACCAATAAAACTATTTTTAGTAATTTAATGTTTTTCAAGAGCACTATAATGAAACTAAGCTGTAAATTGCAAAAAAATTGCAACTTTTCCAGAAAAATATGAAAAAAAACAAAAAACGAGTGTTTTTTTTGGCTCAAGTTTTTTTTGAAAAAAACACGTTTTTTTTAAAAAAAAACGGTTCGTTTTTTTTGCATTTACATCTCTACTCCAGACGCAAGCGCGACTATAATGATTATGTAGTGTTTAGAGATTGGCTTGAACAATGCAATCCGTTTACTTTTGCTGATGAGCATCTACATTCCTTGACATCCGGCTGGGTTTCTGTATCTGGAGAAGATTTGGTTAATTGTGAGAGATCAGAGGAGATAGGAGCAATCATTCAAAAAACATTGGATGGTCAAAATTTAGTAACTGCAACTATTCAACGCAAAACCTGCTTTAAACCACTTGAGGTACTTCGAAATTTTGTAAAGATAGACAAGGAACACGTAAATGTCAATCCAATCATTCTTTTTACAAGACTGACCGCTATTGCAAAACGTGAAGACGATGTTGAGAAGTACTTTTCATTCAAAATGACACCATATCCTCCTTCACTGTTTAAGGATGGACTCATGAGAAAAGCTGCTTTGGAGAACAGCACTAATGAATGATACAGAAGCTGTTGGTAAGGACCAGATTGATAAAAATTCATTGTATGTTGTTGATGGAGCCCTACTTCACAGAGTCAGATGGTTGAAAGACTCAACATTCGCTGAATTGGCTCAACTCTATGTATCTTATGTTAGAAGACACTATGGTTCTGCTCATGTTATCTTTGGCAGATCAAGCTAAAATACGCTTCCACAAAGTCAAATGAGCATATTCGACGAACTGCTAGTAAACAGTGTCCAAATGTTGAAGTGACGTCTATCGATTCTGTACCAGCTACACAAGATTGTTTTCTTTCGAATGAACACAACAAAGCTCAATTTAGCCCAAATCACATTTAAATGATCACATTTAAATCACATTTTAAAAGAAAAAGCTCAATTTATTGATCTGATTTCTGAGAGTTTGAAGAAAGATGGACTGCAAGTAGGCCTAACTATAACTGTGATGGTGATGCTGACACTGAAATTGTAGAAACAGCAATCAATCTTTCTGCAAGCAGACGAAATCCTATTGTTGTTGTAGCCGACGACACAGACATCATTGTTATGTTACTTCATTATTGGAGGGAAGATTTTCAAGATGTTGCATTTTTCCAAGAAAGGGCTCAGAAGGGATAGAGCATGAAAACTGTTTCACCACCACTGAAAACAATCAGAGAACATCTTCTGTTTATTCATGCATGGTCCGGCTGTGATACCGTTTCGGCTCCATTTGGAAAAGGAAAAGTAAGCTTTCTCAAGCTTGTGAAAAAATCTGATGAACTGAAAGATTTATCCATAAAAATGAGCGATGTTTGGGCAGATCAAGCTAAAATTGCAATGTTAGCAGAACCAATTGGTCACAGCGGTAAACCATAATCTCTTCGTGGGAAAATTGTAACATAAGATTCCCAGATCCGTTCGTCTGTATGTAATGACCGAAAAGAAACACTCTTCTGGAAACGTCTATTCGAGAATTATATTTCTGTAAAAAAAATAGCCCACGGCTGTCGAAATTGGGGTGCAACGCGATACACCACTAAACTTGTCACTACAATGCAAATTACTTGGATAAAAGACGGAAATTTTGTCCAGCTGTCAAGCACTAAACAAAACAGTTAAATTTGCGACCAACTTCTTCAAGCAACAATTTTAAAATGACGAGAATAAATTACGATATTTCAAACGCACGTAGGCAGTTACTGTGATGTAATAATGATAACCAATGATAAGCTATTCAAGCAGCTGTTCATGTTTGGCTAACACCTGTTCAAGTAATTAAAGATTTAACGATGATGTAATGTTATGCTGCAGCTGCAATGTTTTACAGATCTTGCAACGATTCTGCAATCTGCTCATTTTTTAGAAATATTCCATTACGTCAGACGCCAAGATTCAGTAGACCTGAACGGTTTTATGTGACGTTTGATTTGGTGAACAATTGTCTGGAACACCAATCTTTGTAGCAATGTAGCCTATGGTGGAAAGAAATTTGAAACCTTAACAAAACTCAAGTTAGTTTTAAAAGTATTGGCTAAGGCAGTTATTGTATAGTGTATACATATGTATTTCTCACTGAATATCATTTTATATTACCCTAGTACAGAAAATTAACGAACCACATAACAAATCAGCATTTTAGCACGAATCTCAAAGGCATTGCATTTGTGAATAAGAGTGTAACATTTTAACTAAATTAACGGAAAAGAGAGGCAATTTAAGATAATTTCCTAGATCTTTTAAACATCCCTGTAATAAGTTATTATTTCATATACCTTCCATTATTAATTTTACTTTAGACATAGAAAGTATATGGAGATGGCAACTCAGGAACCAGAAAAAATGCCACCAACAAGTAGAGCAGCTTATTACCATGCTTTTCTTGTACATTATCAAGTAACCATATGGAAATTGTTAAGCAATAGGGAAATAGAGTCAAAGAAAGAGGACTGGGGCTGGAAACTTGAAGACAACAATTATTCTCCAATAATGACGGACAATAAAGTTGCTCTAGAGGGTGCCCTGCAGGTTATAAGATGCAAACGCCAATCAACGATGAATCAATATGGTAGGCTACAAAAAGATGTTCATTAAGAAGCATGGCCTCAGTTGTGTAACAGCATGCAGTGGTTGTCATGGACTCATGGTGAAGAAGGTGAAACAGTTCTTCAGTTCAATGTTTTCTAATTTCTTGGACAATCAAGCTATTAGTTAATTATGATGAAAATAAGTATAAAACGCCATAATTCATTACAACAAAAGCAAGTCATGTGACCATCATTTTAATTGTATGGAGTGACTTTATCTATTTATATGTCAGGTGACATGCAGTCAGATCAGATATTTCATATCTTAAGATCAATGTTATTAATTTTAGATACAGTAGGCTACTCGAAGTTTACGAATCAAGTGATAATGATAACGACGATGACGATGGACGGAATATTTTTGATTTATTCTAATATAAAATATGGAAATGCCAGTAGGCCTACTTGGACATTGGTTACAAGATTTAAAAAAAATTATGAACTGAAATTTGTTATAAGTGAAAAGTGATCCTTTGCTATTTCGGTCGGTGTTTTTTTTGTAGTGTCCCAAAATAAAATCTTGTATTTCACATTTTTTGACATAATTTCTACAATTTTACTATTTACCGGTCAACCTTTGTTCAGTGTGGTGTAGCCTATTTTAATGTTAAAAATATGTCAATATTGGTTTGGGAGTAATTCAGGATAAAATATTCCGAAAATTATATTCATCAACTTTTGAATTTCTACACTATATACAATTGGTTTTAATTTTTCACTTTTATGGAGACTTGTTGTTTATCTATTGAGTTTTCCAAAATCAGTTTGAGGAGTAACTTCTGATGGGAAATTGTACACTTTTTCGTAAGCTCTAGTTTAACCATGGAGTAATTGCTTGTCACTCCTCACAAAAATCCACCAGGCTAATGCCTAATGGTAGATTCTGCCTTATAGTCCGCATTTAATGGGTAATAACTTCAAATGTGTGTATTTTTTGACCATAGTTCTTTTGTGAAAGTGATTCAGTATGAAATTATCTTTCCAATGAGGTATAAAACATCAACTTTAGACAATTTCGAATTTTTGGACTATGGGGGCTGCGGCCATTTTGGAAAAATGGCCAAAGCTCACTATTCCCAAGGGGGAATCATGGGGCTTTTTTTTTTGGTGACTCCACATCACCAATCGGACCTTCTGACAAAGTTTCAGCTTGGTTTTTTTTTTCGGGTCAAATCATTCAGCGACTGGACTATTAATCTATCTTAAAAGACTCATCAAAGCAGTGAATAAAATTAAAGCGCACGCTCTGAACACACGCTTATTCAAACGATTGTGCAATGAGAGTGATGAAGCTTTTGAGCGCTTACTACTCCACACCGAAGTACGATGGTACTCGGCTGCGTAGCCGAGTGGTGAGAACGTCTGCGAGACGTTCGAAAGGACGTGGGTTCGACACCGCTCCAGAGCACGCAGCTGTGTCTCGGCGAAAGACACTTAATGGCAAGCCAAACTAAGGGGAGCAGCTGACTCGAAGACTATAATGTCACTTCGCTGCTTCCTGTCGTCTGTTGTATCGCATCTGTGATCGCAATGGGCGCAAATAAAATAAAAGCATGACAATGGCTTTGGAGGGGATTTGCCTTGCACGATTTTATTCGCTGTTTGAAACTGTCGTGGAGTTTCCATAGAGTTGTGACCCTGACACCCTGGCCTTGCGAATGACGTCCTGGTTGTGAGAAATGATATCGCCTACTTGTAAGACATATTTTTCAAATTTAATGAATTGAATTTATCCCTTCAGGGTAATGAGGTACATCTAATCAAGGTGAAATCGGCACTGTATGGGTTCGGTAATAATCTCGTGTTGTATCAGCGAAATTTAGCTAGGCGAGAATTTGTCCGGTTCTCAAGCTTGCATCAACTCGGTACCAGTGACAAAGACATATCTGATGTTGATGTACAGTAAAGACGTACAGCAATCATCTTCAAAAAGTACACAAAGACATGGGAGATGTATTCCAGTTAGAAATCCCTAACTGGATAATCGACCCATCCTGTGATATTTCTGAACATGGAATTCTTGAGTAGGAACTGATAACATTGCAAAGTGATTTTGCACTCAAACCAGAGTTCAATATCTCGTATCAATCGTTCTGGCTACAGAACCAAATCAAAGAGAAATACCCTCATGCGTGGAATTAGGTCAAAGTTTTTATCATTGGCTTTCCCAGCTCATACTAGGTGAAACGTGCTTTCAGTGCCGTGACAACGCTTCTGGATAACAAACGAAACCGTCTTGACATAGTTAGATGGGGAGACTTAAGACTATACAGTAGCCTACCAACCTCATCCGTCTCATTAGAGTTGGAATTTAAGTTGTGATGGATGGAAAATAACTTTGGTTTTATGTTTTTTAACTTTGGTTTTACATATCGACAGTGGTGCCGAAGTTAGTTGAGGATTGGGGGAGATAAATCAACATTTTATCAAATTTTAGACGATTTTGAACATTGGGGGGTGCATATTTTTATACACAATTTTAGTGGTGCCGGTAAAGGTGAGTCCCATACTTGATCCAAGCATCGGGGAATGAGAAGATAAGGTTATCATTATACTAAGCCTTTGGCACTAACGAGAGTAAGGTGGCCAGTTCCTTTCTCTTGGCCGCCTTTCTTTCAGCAACTACGCCCACCCAATTTATTACACCCCTGGTAGAGGTGAGCGGTGTTTTCAACAACCAACTTAAGCCGGGAGTCGAACCAGGATTGCATGATTGGAAGGCGAGCGCCTTATCCGTTGCGCCATCCCACCGTGGCAACGGTATTAAGTTTATTAAACAATCACTGGACCACGGTAAATTAGCTGCTAACAGCATAATACAGTAGAACTCGGTTAATCCGGATTCGATTTGACCGGCGATCCGGATTAGGCGAAGATCCGGATTAACCGATGACGGTTCTATCAAGCCTGACGTTACCTAGATAGAAGGGTATCGGTAAAAATCACCGAAATTGAATGCATTAGTGTCGTCATCTGCCAATTCCTAGACGCGCGATCACCACATTAGCGATAGAATTCTTTTGAAATGCAGTATGCATGTAAAACGAATGTATTTGTAGACTCTGCGTCTAACGCAAGAACACACTGGCAAAAGTTATATCTTCAGACATGAGTGTCGGAATAATCTGTGGTCACTCAAAACTTTTGAAAACAGTTACGGAAGACGAGTTTGTATGGAAAACTTACAAAAAATCACGGTCTTCTATTGAAAATACGTCACCGACATCCTGCCGAAAATTCCACCGATATCTTTTCAAGTTACAGTACGAGTTTGGGCGTTTGCGCACGAAGTTTGCGTTAGGAGGGATTACTGTTCATGAAAGGAAGAAATCCGTAATACTTTATTGCGTCACATTAACGGAACAATAGATAAGAAATTTCTCGCAATAAGCCACGTTACGTTTTAGCATAAAATGGCAAAACTGTCGGGAAAATCCGGATAAAGCGATAGAGAAAGCGCAACTTTTGTCCGGAATAGGCGAAGATTCGGATTAAATAATCCGGATAATCCGATGTTGTTTCTCAAGAAAAAGATTACAAATCATTTGTACTTCCAGTTTTATCCAGATTAGGCGAAGATCCGGATTAACCGAATCCGGATTAACCGAGTTCTACTGTATACAGATAAGAAATCATGGTGATAAAAGTGCTACCAGTGCTCTTTTGAATGACTGCTGCAAAATTAAGAAACAAGCAAATAAAAATTGGTACCTCAAGCGATATTCGAACCTGTGACCTTCCAATGAATACTTAGTTTTTCTAAAAAAAAACACAAGTTATACTTTTCTTCTTGTCCTCTCCTTCACCAGAATCACTACACTTAATGCACTATAGGACAAAGTCACTCGTCAGGAGACTGAAAACAATCGAAGCTACAGAAGAACACCTTCAAATTTATGACTAAGTAATAACTTTCAAACACATCACAAGAACTTGTTACAACCGAACATATTGCGTTTTACGGTAACGCGCATTGAAAACTCATTAGCAATGTCATTTATGCTGGTGTCATTAAGAATATTTTAGTGAATGTTGCAAACAATGCTAGCATTCAACCTTTTCTGTCCCAAAGTATTTCTCAGCCAGGTTTTCAATTTATGTAGATTGGAAAACAACCTGTCATAAGCAGCAGAGCTTACCGGGCAAATTAAGAAGATCTTAATCAGCTGAAGTATTTGAGAATAGAGAGGTTTTTCCAACTCGGACAATGCCTGGTTAGCTCTTTTAGCATCGTACAGAGATTTTGCTCCTGTTGCCTTTCTGAATGAATTCATTTGATAACTCATCAATTGTCTATTCAGCTCTGGATAATTTTTGACCATTTCAGGAACTAAGCCGGTCTTGAAAATTCGTGCAAGTTCTTCATAGCCTACTTTGCCGAATCGGAATTCAGGCTACTTTCAAACCGTTCGGTCAGTTCAGAGATAACTCTGTCCATGAACTGATTGTAAAATACTTTATAATGCAGTTGAATATCTGCAGTAGCTGCCATCGAGCCTCCCTTCAATCTTTCAGGGACTCTTCTTTGCCGTGGTGCTTGCAAAGGCGCGATAAAATTAGCAGCAAATTTTTCCGGAAGTGAAACTGCATTTTAGTAATAATTGTTCTCAAACTCCAAATCACGATATTTCTAGAGTGATTTTCAGGGTCTGAAACAGCACTTCACAAGAGTCAATGTCAAGCTTTTCTCCTTGCAACGTGATACTACATTGCTCTATAAGTGCCAACGGCTTCAAAATCAGCACAAGTCCCAAATATGTTTCAGCTTTTTAGCCCTATTAAAATTTCTTGTGTTTTTATTTTTGCTTCTAGCGTAGACAGTAGACCAGAAGCAACAATTTCTGACAAAGTTTTCGTGATGACATGATATCCAAGACAAGCAGTGTTGGGCGCGATAACTCATTTTTCAGTTAAGCGATAACGATAATCGATAAAGGAACAATGCCTAAAGCGATAACGATAAACGATAAATCAAAAAAAAGTTAAGCGATAACGATTAACCGATAAAATTATCGCCGATAATGTCCGATAACGATAATTTTTTTTTTTTTCTTGATTAGCGTTGCCCCATCTCATGCAGCACGAACTGTTTTCATCAACATGACGAAAAATCGAACATATAAAGGGACAAAACTTTTTGTAAGTTATGCATGAATAGAATCGCAACAGGGGCAGTTGGTATCGAATCTTCAATCTCTTGATCCAGAATCAAACCACTGGGGTAACCGCTGTGCTTATAATTATACATTCAGATACCAGTTGGATGCTTTTGTTAATTGAGTTAGGCTACACTGCCGCTTACGTGCAGTAGGCAAAATAATCAAATCAAATGAAAATACCATAAAAAATTCCAAACTTTGTATTTCGCTTTCTGCTTAAAGGGCTGCTTACAGCAAAGTCAGCATTAATTGAAAAAATTCCAAAAAATGCAAAATCAAACGAAATTTATATGGGAACAACAATATCGGATTTTTCAGTGTTAAAATTAGCCATTTAATGCCAAAAACTCTCTGATAAAAACTCTCTGCCAAAAACTCTCTGATAAACTTCCTGAGCTTCCGATCCTCGGATTCCACTGAGTGAGTTTGCAGCGCTTCCCCAGTGCTGTGGCTGAATTTTAAATGATTTTTCATTCAAATTCACTAGGCTATTATTTGTTACGTTTTTGTCTCTGTGGCCTCTCCTTATAAACCGATTTCTTATTATGTTGATTAGTTATTTGTTAACTCTGATTTGCTAAATTACCATTCAGCATTCATAATATTGTTGCCCCACGAAAACTTATTGCGTTTATTATGTGACCGGCTTTTTTATGACTTGTTCATTAGGTTAACATTTTGGTGCTCTCTCACTTTTGGTAGGTGTCCCCCCTCCCTACTTTTTTCGCTCTGGCGAGAGCACTGAATTATAGGCTTACTGTATTGTTCTTGCATCTTTTCTCGACGGTCATACATAGCCTATCTACTTCATACTTACTGCATGGCTAATTTGCATTAACTTTAAACAGGAACAACTTTTAACTTGCTACGCTCCTAATCTAACTAATCTAAGCCTATGCAATAAAATCCCACTCTCCAGAGTCTTGATCTTGAAAAGTGCGGTAAAATGCACGATGATGCAATCAGAGTTCTCTTTCTGGTGCAATGCTTACTTGAAAGCGGCCTCGTATTGCGACACTTTTACAAACCACTTGCCAATTTCTTTCGCTTTGCTTCAAGGGAAGCTGTGGCACTTGTGCGCTTACATTTTAATTGTAAAATTCACTCACGATTGCCGATTGCAGCAAAACAACAAGAGAATTGTTGCATGCATTTCATTGCATTGAAATTTGCAACTCTAAAATTTTTGTTTTGTCAGGGCCGTCGCTGCAGGGGGGGCGTGCCCCCTCTCCTGACAACGACCTGTGCACACACACTTCAGGCACTGAAGAAGAACTGGTTTCAATTTTAGTTTCATTAACTAACAAGGTGGCTAGTAAAAATATTACTTTTCATGGTTTTTCCACTTGTGTGTTGATCCGAAATAAAATTTATCGGCGATTATCGGCGATAATCAAATATTGCCTTTGGCGATAACGATAAACGATAACTGAAAAAATAATTGAGTGATAACGATAAGCGATAAAAATTTATCGCCGATAATTATCGCCGGTAAATTATCGCCGATAATGCCCATCACTGAAGATAAGTTAGAAATGTGATTAAACATAAATAAAAGAAAAACAACAGCAATTCGAGATGCTTGCAAACAACCAAATCGAAGTACAACTTCATAGCATATATTTTTTTCTAAATCATTGGGGGGGATGTTGCCAAAATATTTGGGGGCATATATCCTCCCCATCCCCCCCCTACTTCGGCACCACTGCGTATCGACATCGGGTAGGTTATTCCTGGTAGTTTCGCATACTTGTGCAGGCTTTTGTCGCAGGGTCGGTTACCGAGATTGGCAGAGTAAAGTTTCCGACAGTTGAAGACGGAAGTGTTGTTGCCAGCGCCGCGTGATCTTGAGCCGGGCGCTTAACCACTGAGTTAACGGGACAGACTAGCCCCACAATAAGCAAATGCATGTTAAAACTATGAAAGTTATCACGCTGTGTTGAGTAGCCTACCTACTGATTAGTGACAGAAGTTTAAGTCTAAATATGATATTTTAACTGTACGAAAGATCAAGCTCAGATTAGGGACGGATTTGGCAACTAATTTTAGGTTTGGGAGCATTTCAATAGTATTTAATATAGGTAGTAAAACTTAAGATTTCTTTTAGGCCAGCAAACACTAAAATAGGTAGGCTACATAAGATTGTAAAAGGCAATTGAAAAACATGCTATCTTTGAATGGATTTATGCAATGTCGCTTATAGAAAAAAAAAACAACTTAGGCCTAATAGCAGTTAATAACAAAGTTATTTTCTTATTTTAAAATGAGAAATCACTCTTGCCTGAATCTGCCACTTGTTCAATTGGCTGTTAAGAAGAACATTTGGGTCTGGTACTAATGAGATTCTCTGGCCTCGAAATCAAGACGACTCTTTAAAAATTGTCAAGGAAAAGATTAGGCTACTTTTCCTTAAAAAAAGCAGCAGTTGTCTTCAAAGAACAAGTGAAGGATGTTGGTTGGTTTTGAATCTTTATCCTCGGACTGACAAAGTCTTGATTGGTTATTCCTGGCAGTTTCGCATAGCCTACTTGTTAGAGGCTCTTGACGCAGGGCCGGTTACCGAGATTGGCAGAGTGAAGTTTTCCAATTGTTGAAGGGTTGTTGCCGGAGAATTATTCCATTTACTAGGTGCTGCTGAATGGAGAGCAGTCCTGAAATGCGTTGTTCAAGCGCACACCCCGAGAGTCGAACCAGCGCCGCGTGATCTTGAGCCGGGCGCGTACCCACTAAGCTATCGGGGCGGACAATTGTAAACGCAATTGTAGCCAACGGTGTGTTTTCAAGTAGGCTACCGTAATTTGGGGTGAATAGGGACAGTTTTAAAGGTTTTTGCTACACAGGCTTTTCCATGAACATAGTGTCGCTATTTTTAGTAGTTCCACTTATGTCCATATGTTAGACCTATGTTTATGTAATTTTGTATTTTTTATAAATCCTAAGAATTTTGAGATATTTAGAAAAAACTGACGTTCCTATTTACCCCAAATTTTGGGGTGAATAGTGTTCCCGACAATTATTCACCAAATCAAACGTCATATAAAACCGTTATGGTCTACTTAACCTAGCTGGCATCTTACGTCATGAAAATTGCTAGAAAATGTCCAAATATTGCACCATCGGTCGTAAGACCTGATGAAATATTGCATTAGCCGCTTGAACACCTGTTTGAATGACTTCATAATTGTCTTTCATTATTGCGCCACAGTTACTGTCTACGTGCATTTGAGATATCGCAAATTATTCTAGTCATTCGTAAAATTGTTTGTTGGAAGTCAGTCGCAAGTTTAACTGTTTGCTTGGTGCTTGCTAGCTGGACAAATTTTCCGTCTTTTATCCAAGTAATCTGTTCTTTAGTGACAGTTTTAGAGGCGTACGGTGTTGCGTCCCATTTTCGATAGCCGCGGGCTAATTTTACAGGAATACACTTTTGAATAGACGTTTCGAAAGAGTGTTTATTTTTCGGTCATTACATGCAGACGAACGGATTTGGGAATCTTATGTTACAATTTTCCCACGAAGAGATTATGGTTTACCGCTGTGACCAAATAGAGACATTTTATTTTTTCTAATTTTAAACTTTTTCGGTCTGTGCATGAGGTAAATAGGAACACCGTATCTGAAGCTTTGGTACTTGATGCTTTGAAGTAACGCAAAGGTTTAAACCTGTTGGTGCTTGGCATAGGCTATGGCAAAAAGCTTTTTTATCAGAATAAAATGTCAAAAAATTAAAAAATTCAATTTTTATTTAACAACATTTTTTTTCCTCCCAGGATCATCATTGTGGTTAGTCTCGTCATAATTCATTATATTTCCAGGCGGCACATCTCTTAATGTGTCCTCAAGATTTTCAAAAAGCTATTATGGCAGTAAAAGAGACTGCAGCTCTTGACCGTTTGGTATTTTGACACAGCCTTTGAGTCAACACATCTTTGTGCCGTTTGAGAAACGATTCTACCCAGTCGTTACCCGGCATTTTATTCTTAAACTTTGCGTGTTGAATTCCCCTTCTACCAAATTGAGCTTTTGCGATGCATCTTATGCCAAATTTGTCCATGGGCTAGCTCCACTGGGCAAGCCCATGGACAAATTTGAACTCCTCTAATGCTTCTCCTAAAGCCAGCTGGCCACCTTGGGGCTTCATATCTTGACTTTTGTGATGTCTTGCCAATACACTTTTTGAAATGTTGAACGTTTCTGCGACTTTTCTGTAGTTATTCCCCTATCTGTGGCTTCAAGAGCTTTTTGCAAGGTGCTGGCATCATATTTCCTGTAGCTCTTGGCATCGTCCCTATTCACCCCAAAAAAGTTGAAAATTTTGTCTTGAAAAGTAAAATAAAAAATAAACACAATCAACGTAAGCATAGTTGGTCCAAATTTTTTTCGTATATGTACGATAACCAACCTAACAAGGTGCAAACCCAGAAAAAGTGTATTTGCTGCTAAACATATTTCCACAAACAAAGTTTTGACCATAATAAATAAACAAGAAAAAAACTTACCCAAACAATTTTAGCCTCTGTGCAGTTGCAATATATCATTCAAAAAAGTTATCAGCTTTAAATAATCAACAAACTTATATGTATCCGCAAAGCAAATATTGTGTTTGGAATATTAAGTTTAACTAGTTTTTTTGTAAGAACATACAAAAATTTGTTTTTTGTCCCTATTCACCCCGCAGTCCCTATTCACCCCAAATTACGGTACCCCAGTTCTTTGAAAAGGTTATCGCAACTGAATTCCATATTGTTATTTTTTGAGTTGCCAAATGGCAGCGTTTGTCCTGAGTTTACAACGTTGAGTTTTATAAACGTTTTTGCTTTTGTCAGGAAAAAATCTCAGAAGAGATTTTTGTTGGCGAATTATGTCTGCGTGTCTCTACGTAGCTATTAGAAATGTGAAGCAAGTCTCATTGGCGCCAGCTAGGCTACTTTAAATCATAAAGTAAAGTGTGGCTCTCACAAGACTATGACACGTTTGAAACAGCATAGGTAGAACCAACTCAGCTTACTTTAATTTGCTATAACTAAATATAGGCTATCCCAGGGGTGTGCAACCTTTGTTACAGGAGGGCCAGATATAAATAATTGGGTGAAACCGCGGGCCGCACGTTTATTTAACATATGATTTCTAGTAGTTGCAGGCACAAAAAAGTAGTTTTTCTTGTTATTCATGTTATTCTTATATTAGGGGTTATCTCCTTCCAGAAATAATAAGTTGGGACGCATAAATTTCTGAAGAAAACTGCTATTCAAATTTATTGTCACACCGTCTTTAAACGAGCTCAGTGAGAAGTTTGCAGATGGCTTCTTTTCCTGACGGCTTTTTCCAAATTTACTTTAATGGAAGTGATCGCAATTCGAAGTCCATTTTCCAAGTGTTGGTCTGTCAGAACCGATCAATAGGGAGATTTCATGACGCTCGTTTTAGAAAAAAATGTTCGCACAAATACGTTGAGCCAAAAAGTGCCATTTTTGAAGCCATGGATTTTTGAAATGTGGAAAGTCATCTTAGTTGAAATGTTTTCGGTAAAAATCGCCAAGATTCATTTTTAAATACTTTGCTTTCAAATCCTTTTTCTCTTGAAGATGAATCAGTTCAAGTTGGATATCAGCTGGTGCTTTGTCAGTGTCCGTGTTGAATGGCGAAGAGAATATATCAAACAAATGTTCATGAGATTCGAAGTCCTTGAAACGAGCCAAAAATTCATACAACAATTTTTCAAATTTAGTTTTCTTCTCCGGGTGCAATCCATAGTCTCTCAAAGTTGGAAAGTGGAAAAGATGTCCTGTCTGTATGTGAGCTTTCCAAAGTCGTAGTTTGTTCATAATGCCTTTTATGTGACCATACATTTTTAGAAATAATTGATTAAACTACCATTCAACGTTTTATAGGCAGATAAAACTTTTTCTCGAACCGTAGAAAATTTCATGATCAGATCACCGCTTCAATGCGTGATGGAAAGCTACAGATAAATCTGCATCTGGCATTACCGAGTGCAAAAAACAGTGTTGCAGAACGCGTTTTCGAAAATTAAATTCTCATCATAGCGCAACTATGTTTATGAACGCAATAACAACGGTTAACTTTAAACTCAATACAATACATTACAAACATTATAAGGACATATTCTCAGTGTTCAATTGAATATTAATAAATCCAGAGACATCAGAATAGAAAATTAAATACAATGGATTGGCGGTGGCCGGTGGGAGACTTCTAAAATGGTTAACAGAAGGTACGAAATCTACAATATTCCACTCCACAATGAATTGTTCAAACGTACCAGACTAAACTAAATTACCGTATAAACATGTTTCGCGGGCCGCACACAATTCAAAATTGGCACATCTTCGCGGGCCGCACGTTGCACACCCCTGGGCTATCCCATGCTCTGTAGTTTTGAAAGATTCCATCAATGTATCGCAAGCTGCTGAATGCTATTAATTTACACGATCACGCAATGTCGCAGTAAGGCCAACAGCAAGCGAAGAGGAATGTAAAGCATGCAGCAAGCCAAAAACAGAAGTAAAAAGTCATTGCTTGAAACGTTGCAGCATTATTATACTGTCGCTGTCAGCAAATCTGAAAATTGCTTCGTTTTCTGTGCATTTTTTGTCGGGCTTTATCTAATTTTGTTTTTACACTACAGTTGTAGTGTCGCTAAAAACTCAACCAATAGCCTACGTTGAGAGAAGCACAGACTAAGAATTATGCTGCATTTAAGGACTTTGCAATATTTCTACTTATGAATGTATAATTTGTTTGATGCATGCCTCAAAGAAACAACATCCTTGCAATGTGTTAGTGAGCAAAGTAACTTCAGCAAATGCTTCACAACAGTGGTTGAGTATTTTAAAGAGTGTAAATTAGAGTTCCACTAAACCCTAAATGTAAGTAAAGAACACAATTCAGACAAAGATGAGGTTGACTGTAGAATGAATGTAGCCTAAAGCAACATGTAAACAAAACGTGTCGGATATTTGGGCCAGAAATCAAAATTTTGAAATTTGTAGCCCAACTGAAATTAGAAAAGCCCAAGAGCTTCAATAAGTTAATAGAATTAGGTTATTGTTTATTTGCTTGCCTTGCTTTGACTTAAATTACCTTTGCGCCGTGTGAGTTATTTAAAACGATGAACTTTTAACACTGTGGTCACTGCTCCTAACTTCAGTAACTTGGTACCTTATTTACAGGAGACTGTAAAAATGCAAGCTATAATAAAAATAAAATTACAAAGAGTAAACGTTAATTTTAATGGGTAGATAGACATCTGTTTTTATTTTTATAACCGCGGTAGGCGTATCTGACAGGATATTATGATTTGTGTTGTAATATTCACGTTTGAAGTCTAGGCTATAGTTTGTAAGTGCAGCCTATGTGTGCGATTACTAGAAATAGGAATAGCAGAGACAACTACAGTTAGTTACCTCTATCGCATGTAAGCTACGTAGCCCGATGATTTATTATTTATTTAATGATTTAACACACGCAACTCATTTTCAAAATTAATATGCACAGCCTGCACACAGTGCACAGGTCAATTAGAAAACACAAAACTTTTCAACCGATTGTTTGGAAGATAATCCTTATGAAAGAGCACAACAATACGTAGAAATGTCTTTGTCTAAAAAGCTTAAAGGAGAAAATGTAAATGGAACTCGACAATTCAGTGGCAATGAGGTAGAAGAACTCCGAGCTGCATTTGCATTTTTTGATCAAAATGGTGATGGTAGCATTGAAGCTGATGAGTTGGGAGCTGTCATGGAGTCTTTGGGGTACCAGGCCAGCGAATCCGAGCTTCGAGACATGATTCACGAAGCAGACATTGATGGAAATCACATGATTGATTTTGAAGAGTTTATTCGCATGATGGAAGCTAAAAGCAATCCTGGAAAAGATGAAGAGGAAGAGTTGCGTGAAGCATTTAAGGTAAGTTATTATCAATTGACAATGGAACCGTGTGCAGTGAATAAAAATATATTTTCAAGTATACGAGACATTGCATAATTACATCATTGTTCTATTGATGTGTGAGAATAAGCTCACAAGTGAAGGCTTATTTAATTTTGTCAACATTGATTAAACTTAGGCAGGAAACCAATAAACGCAATGGTTTTGCACATCAATCAAAGCAAAAACTTTGTTTCTTTGTGTAGGCTAAATGTTTTACCTAACAACATCATTAAAGAAAAAAGTATCCTGGCACTAAATTGCTTTTTGGTGTTGGAAAGCAAAAAACACATGATGTATATGTTAACAAAAAAAACACCAGTGCAACCTGAGAGTTTAGAGTTTTTGAAATGCGCTAGGCTGTAGTAAAATTGTGTAATTACGTGGAATTGAACTACTGTACTTATCAATCGATTTGATTTATATAAGTTATACGGTGTGGGACTGTAGATAACGTGTCCTTTTCACTATGTACTTTTAGCCAAGCCTATCTCATTAGTTGACAGGAAATGGAGAATAATATGTTGCTATGACAGCAACACCACGTAATTTTATACTAATGCTCCTAAGAATAGCTCAAACTATAACGATATAAGCATGTGTTTTCAACTCAGTTTACAAAATCGAGCTGTGACATGTCAAATGCAGATAATTGCAATTAATTAAGTTATAAATATTTTAAAGTATCGTGATGCCTATTTAGCGGTTTAGTTTGTCGTGTTGGTTCCATAAGTTATTTATAGCAACCAATTTTTAATTTATTGCTGATTTCCTTTTCAGCAGCTACGAAGATTTAAATTATTACCATGTGAAAAAACGTTTTCAGCATAAAGTCCAAAGCCATTTTCTCAAAAATTTAGCGGTTTAGTTTGTCGAAGGCCTATTGGTTTCATAAGTTATTCATAGCAACCAAATTCTTAATTTATTGCTGATTCCCTTTTCAGCAGCTACAAAGATTTAAGTTATTACCATGTGAAAAAACGTTTTCAGCATAAGGTCCAAAGCCATTTTCTCAAAATTGTTGTGTAGCTCATCACTAATCTACTGTGGTAAGCGTTAAGCACCCTCTCAAAGGAAGAAACAAGTCTGTGACCAAATGGTTTGGTCGTCTGTAGGCTACGACGTCGTTTCGACACCGCTGTGTTTCTGCAGACACCTAATGAAATACATTAAATATTAGAGCTGACCCGATGACTTAAAAAATTCTTCACTGCTTATACACGTTGTCATAATGAGCACAACAGCAAATTCTATTCTCGTACACGCTAACCTACTTCACTCCAACCTGGCCAAGGAGGTTGGGATATTCATAAATTTTCTTGAAACACATTTAATCAGGGTTATCGTCAAGAGTTTTGCCGTGTCCGAGTTTGGTCAACGTCTATGGCAGTGGTTCTTAACCAGGGTTCGACGAAGCTGCTTCAGGGGTTCTGCGCGAACGTCCTCTGAAACATTAATACACGGCCTACCAATGGTATATCAGCGAATATTTTTGAACCACACTGAAGTGATGAAACGCGTTTTTGTTTTGCGTACAGAATTATTGGAGTTCTTGAAAAGTCGCAACCATCTGCATTCTGCATTCAAAACACTTTGAGAACAAATTTTATCCTTACTTTATCTTATTTGACTGACATTTTTAGTACTGTCAATCAGCTGAATTACCAAATGCAAGGAGATAGTAAAAATGTTAATACAAGCTGAAGAGTAGGCCTAAATGAGTGCTTCTCAGAAGAAATTGCAGTTGTGGTGGCAGCGACTGGAAAATAACAACTTTGCTAACTTTTCACGTCTGGACGAGGCAGTAAGTAGGCTATGATAGTTCCGATACCGCAATTAATGGCAAAGTTGCATAAGTTCAGAGGCTTAAGCCAGTATTTACTGAGTATTTGCAAAAGTTGCAAAATTTATTTCAAAACTACTTTCCTGAACAAACGCAGTATCCAACATGGATATGTCAACCATTTGCTTATGATACTTCAACAGCAGATATAAACAGTCCATACTTAAATGACATTATCGAGCTTCAAGAAAGCGAGATGCAAAAAAGAAACTTAATACAACAAATCTTCAATCGTTTTTGTGCCAACAAATGGAAAGTTATTCTCTTATTACAAAAGTTGCCTTTGAAGTTCTCATTCGTAACCACTTATTTATGCGAACATGCGTTTTTTATTCTGGTTGATGTTAAAGCAAAAAAACGATACCGGCTTGTATGCGAAGATGACATGAGAATTGTGTTTCCGAGACAAAGCCTCAAATCTCACTATTGGTCTCAAAAAAACAACAGAAATCTCGTTGATTCAGTAATGTATTACTATTAAATGTGGTAGATTTTTGTAACTCAGCGAAAATTTGGGGTTCAACGAAAGTTTGCGGACTAGCGTAAGGGTTCGGAAGGTTAAGAACCACTGGTCTATGGAGTCAAGTAATGTTACGCCGACTTCACGGCAATTTTAAATAACAAGCCTACATCAAAGAGTTAGGGAACGTTCAAATATTACGTAACGCTTTTTTTCCGAATTTTTGACCCCCCCCTCCCCCATGTAACGCCAACGTAACGCTTTTTTCAATCCCCCCCTCCCCCATGTAACGCTTTTTCACTACGAATTCAGCACAAAAAACTACCATTCCGTACTCGACAGCGTTACGTAACGTTTTGCTTGAACCCCCTCCCCCCCGATGTGACGCTAACGTAACGCTTTGCATAAACCCCCCCTCCCCCTCGAAGGCGTTACGTAATATTTGAACGTTCCCTTAGTTGTATTTGCAATTATGCAATGGAAACACACATCTGCTCTGCCAATAGAAGTAAAAGCTGTAAAGAAAAAAAACGTAGGTTTCGAAAATGAGAAATCAAATTTCTTCTTCATGTCCGAGTGTTCACCCTGCCAATAAGCCTAATGATCTAATTTTTAGCTGCGCTAAAAATTAGACCATTGGTTTTTAATCTGGCCCCACTGCTGTAGCCTATTTTAAATAAAATGTATGCTATTCTTTTCTGTTAGTTAGTAGGCTACATGTATTACCGTATCAGTTCTTAATTATACTAGCAGACCAGCTGCCCATTTGATCTTTTGTACGTAGCCCACATAAACCAAACCATAGTCAGCCTGTCATGCAGGTAAACATCAATGATAAAGATATCATTGCAACAAATGAATCTTTCGAGTCTGGTCTGCTAACTGAAAGAAATTATGGTGATAGCTTCAACCGGTTGTTCTAATATGTTTCAACAAGTACATTTTGTTCTCATTTTAGGTATTCGATTGCGACGGCAATGGATTTATCAGTCCAGCTGAACTGAAGAAAGTAATGAGGAATATAGGCGAAAATTTGTCTGACGAAGATCTTAATGAAATGATCTCTGAAGGAGATAAAAATGGTGATGGACTGATAGACTTTGATGAATTTGTACAAATGCTCTCAAAACAGTGAAAAAGATCGGACTGCATTTACTTGTTCAAAAACGTATATAATAACTGATGAAAAGTATATCAAACAGATCCAAGATTTTTTTAGAACCCCAACCCCACAATTTCTACACATTTCAAATCCGGAGCCGAAACAGGTCCGAATTAATTTTAGGCTGAGGCTACAAAAATTGAATTCACATTGATAGACAATGTTTTCCTCAGTTGTGATTCTGTTTGTAACCGCTATGTTGTTTTGATCCAGAATGTATGGGTTTAGAACTGTTTAAATCTCGCAAGATGCCCTCGTTCATATCTGTACGGTACCGTCATTTTAAGCAACATATGTTTAACAAGATTAAAACATTTGAGCCATTTTTGCATTCTCATTTATGAAGTTGCCATTATACTATATTCCAAAAACGTGGGGGATTGTTCAAATATCATGCGACACCGTTCTCTTCATCAACCTATACGTTAGACAGAGACACCCTTCTTAGTGTCGTATTTCTAAACAGCTCAAAGTGATGTGCAGCAGCAGTGCTATTCGTAAACCCACTGATACGAAGTACAAGAGTGCCCCGTCACTATAAATTGCATCGGAACCAGTTAGTTATTCCTGTTGTATAGCTTTTCTAGAGTAATGCCTAAAACCCATCACATCCTTTAAAATTACAATAACTCATAAGAGCTCGCACCAAAAGCATTCGGTTGCAACTCGGACTTGCCAGTCATGGACGACACATTACATTCGCAGACTTGCACATAATCTTCGCTTCATGTTACGGATAATGTTGTACGCTGTGATCAATGCATTACCAATTTGAGCCATCAAATCAGTTGACGTGGCAATAATGACAACATTAACTGCACGACTTTCATCAAACGTCCTGTATAATCTTGACTCATGAATCACGTGGACTAGAGATCAAACTGTATTAATCGCTCTGCTAATTGGCATGCCACGCAGAACCAAACGTTACACCAGCCTGGAAGTGCTCACATGTCACATGACGCCAGTATTGTTTTTCTTGAACCACCCACATGACAATAATTGTCATTTGTTAAAATTATTTTAATAAATCGAACCCCTACCTGGGGAACGTCATACATTTGAACACCTCCTCATCGTACAATCCGTACATGTGTCAATCTTAATTGTCGTTCTCAACGGATCTATCAACAATCCACTTGAATGAGTTCAGAACATTTTCTATTACGAAAGCACTTGGTGTCTTGCCGTGTTTAACTCGAAGATTAAGGAGCCAGGGTCACAAAGTTACTTTGGTGTGGCAGATAAAACCAAAGAACAGAGGTCCTTGTTTAATCACGACGGGCCGTTACAAAGTGACGGAGAAATAAGTCCAACAACAGGCTTGTTTAAACAAAACGAGAAATGTAGAAAAATCACACCGAAGAAAAGCAATATCAATAAATCTACACTCTCTACTGAAAATCAAGAAAACTACCGGCACTACAGAGTACAGATGCTCCCCAGCTAGCAAAATATGTCCTTTTTTAATTGATTTAACGTCCACGGACGTTAAATTACAGTAAAGAGGACAGATTTTGCTAGGTGGGTTGCGTTCAAGCGGATAAAACATCAATCAGGCAGTGTTGTGAAAAAGTGGTTAATAGTAAATAACGATGGTGGTGGATTTTGTGGAAATAGCAGCAGTGAGTATGGTCTTTGTCGAAACGTTACCGATGAAATTGGTTGGTTTAGGATTATATTCTCAGGCAGCAAAACCCGTCAATTTTTACACTGATTTAAAGTATGCAGACGTTGAATTAATCAATGTAAAAATGACAAAATTTGCTCTTCGGGTTCATGTGTGTTGAAAAAGACTCGTGCTATGTTGGTATGGTAAACAACATGTAAAACAATGTTTTCATCTGCAACGTTCGTTTTGAAAAAAGGATCCGCAAATGCCACAAAGAACGCCATTCGACAGCCAGTCCCGAGTAATAGGAATCAACGCAACCACGCGATGCATGTTACAAAAATAAAACTTTGGGTTAATAACAACAGTACAAGGATTATCACCATAAAGCAAATTCAATTGGCGGCGTTCGTCGTCTTCTTCATCGCCAATAAATACAGAGATACAATGTTAGCTGCTGGACCACGTCAGCTACAACGTGTAAATAAATAGTGGGATTCCGCATGCCTGAATCATTATTACACTGGTCAACAGCAAATTTCAAACGATCCGATTACGTGATTCTAAAGGGTTTTTGACGCCGATCCCGCAAATGTCCATATTTTTTTTTCCCAGCACATCAGGTTTTTAAGATATTTGAATTTTTGTTGTTCAAATTTGACTTATATCGATGCAATATAACTTTCATTACCAGTTGCATTTGAGGAACGTATTTTTTATGACTACATAGTAAAACGTAAAAACACCTAAAATACTAAATTACTAACATTTTCAAAACTTTATGTGGTAGAGAAAAAACGAGCGCAGATTCGGAATCAGCGCAAAAACTTCATCTAGAAAAGTTAACTTGTAACTCTGATTAAAAAATTTCATTAAATTTGTTGACAAGTGTTAATTGCCACATGAGCAGATGAAATCGGAACTAAGATGTGATGAATGTGTTGCAGCTGAATGAACGTTTCTTAGTTGTGAAACCCTTAGAAAAACCCACAATTTTTCGACACTATTTTTGTGTGTATACGACCGACGTGTAAGAGCGGCTGACAAAAGCACAAAACAATAATTAAACACGAGTAGCACCTTTTAGATGTCGGATAAAAATAGACGAAGTGCATTATGTCTGCTGGGTGAACCAACAATTGAGTGACCTAAAGGTAGAGTGGCCCAAGTCAACTTGGACCGAAAATGAGTTTTTGCTTCCATAGGAACAACAAAAGATGCGAAATTTTTTTGGGAAAATTGGGAAGTTCTATCGTTAGAAAAAAATATGACCCAAGTAAACTTGGTTCATCACTGAAAAAAATTACAAATCCAACAGTGGCCCAAGTCTACTTGGTTTGTATTTGTTATCAAAACTAACCAATAGTACAGTGAACCACATTTACTTGGTTTGCAATACGTGAAGAAAATTACAAAAGCAATAACAGCTCAACATCTGTAATAACAGTATACTCTTCCACAACTTAGTAAATTGAGTTGGCATGGTAACAATGACACTTGTCGGAAACCCAGCGTTGCAGTACTGTTCCACAATAAGTCAATGGGGATTTGTCTCTGCATTGTTGTGTCATAATGCATACGAACGAGCAAGTGTGTTCGCGACGCTGAAATTCCATGTGCAACTGCAAAGAACAAACGCTAGGAATACTAAGGGCCATTGCGCACCAAGATTATGCTGTTATATTACAGGCATACTGTAGACACTAGACAGTGTCTGCTAATTAGAACAGACACAGCCTGCCAGGCGCTTAAGTAGCGCAGCGCGGGAATGTCAGTTTCTTACGCAGTGACACCAAATGGTGGCAGTACGTGAGCGATCTGTCTGGTGTCACCCCAAGGTACTTTGGTTCAGGGCAGAAGGACAGAGATTTTCCGTTGTTCTGGACATGTATCTCAGGATAAGCTACCCGATTGTGCAGGTGGAAATGCCACAGATTGTGTAAGCTGCTGCCACATTTTTGGTATGCTGAGTTTCAGTCGCCAGTTTTGGAGATAAGCTGAAAGGGTTTGCATTGCATGTCCTGGCTCAAGGTGTCTTCTAGATTTCCCACGACTTCGTGAAGTGGAGAATCGCCAGGTCGTCCGCATAAGCGCATTTTGCGGAGACTGTGGTTGGCAGGTCGTGGGTGTGGATGTTGAAACGAATTGAAGCCAGGACCGATCCCTGTGGGACGCCGTTTTTCAGACGTCTCAGTCTGCTTCTCCGTGAGTTGCCAGTGGTGAGGGTGAAGCTTCGATTCCTGACAAGTTCCATAATCACACGGACCATATGTCGGTCAGGAAGCAGGTAAAGCAGCTTGCAAGTAAGGCCGCGATGCCATACGGTGTCATAGGCAGCTGTGAGATCTAGAAAGACAGCACCGGCCTTTTTTTGCCTTAAAGCAGTCCTCGATGTCTGGGTCAAGAGGGTAACCTGATCGACGGTGGATTTTCCGCGCCGAAATCCAGCTTGCTCTTTTGGAAGGAGCGGGTTGATGATTGAGTTGACGCGGGCATAGATCAGCCAGACTTTTTGAAAGGAACACAGAGTAGGGATATCGGACGATAACGCCTTGGGTCCTCCAGTGGCTTGTGAGGTAATCACATTATACAACAAGTAATCACATATACAACAAGGATGGCAACTACCGTACTAAAGCTCTTCTCCAGATTTTTGGGATTGTAAGGTGGTGTGCTAAGAAAGCTTTCGCACAATGAGAATCTGGAACAAGTATTTGGAAGGTGATTTGGGAATGTAACTAGAGTCTTATCTATAGTGAAAGTGTTCCAATTTAGCGCAGGATTCGTGTTGAACTTTGAACAAGCTAAGGCAGTGTATGTTGTAGCATACATACATAATGCAATATGATTGACAAAATATCATCATCAGTCAACATGCATAACATAAAATGTTATGAGTGTATAAATTCCATAACATCAACAAAATAAAACTTAATTCCCGTCTCTCTGTTGGTTCTTTATTCGCATTATACAATAGCTGATACCAACAGCCCATACTGAAATTTAATGAGATAATTGTCTGGTTACAGGGCAAGGGAAGTTTTTATCGGGTTTATCCTTGAACCACTGGAATATTGCTTTCCATTTTCACTCCATGCTACCGGGTTTTACATATTGTCATTTACACTTGCATTGAAAACTTTAGAGTGAATCGTCAATGAGCACATGTCTTTACTTTTAGCGCTACTGAGATACCAATAGAAAAACGGAAACATGCAAATATTTATAAACCGATGTAGATCAATTTATTATACCTGTACAGTGTACACCAGTCATATAGTTATTTCAGCAATGTACGGAAGCATGTACTTGTTGTATAATCAATTTACAATTCTTTTCAGAGAATGCTTGTTGTATATGTGATTGCAATGAAAGTTACAGCATTTTATTTCGGTACACGACATCTGGGCGAAACCCTCTTGGGCGACAGTCGAAGTGGGCCACGGCTTATGTGGGTGACGGCCAAAGTGGGCGACGGTAGCGAAAGTTTAGCCGTTCGGAACGGTGGTGACACCTATATAATTTATCTAGTTGCTTTGCGACGTCACGGTTTATCGTGAAGCTTAAGAGAAACCCCTAAGAAAAGAGCCAAACCAAGACCTCCCAAGAGGAATGGCCAAAAAGTGGTTGACATCAGTTTTGAACGCTCCCTAACCGTTATCGAAACTTGTCAGTCGCAATACCGATGCTGATGGTGCATTTTGTTGAAACATTTTTCGGTATAAGCGACAGGCAGAAGAATCATCCGGCAACCACTGCAAAGTTCTGATTCCGTGTGACTTCATGTAATGAACGTGGGCACTTAAAATAAAATCATTTACTGCAGTAAAAGCTACTAATTTGCATGTGGTTAATACAAGCTGTGTCCTCTGCTACTGAACGTCAACTGATATTTTTTAATCCTAATGCTCTTAACTAGGGGTGCACACACCACTAAGGGGTGCGAGACCTGTGCCTCGGCGGTGCGGGGATGCTGAATTATCAAGGTTTGTTATAATATGACGTAAGAAGCAAAGTTGTTTTACCAGGTTTCAACAAAAATTTCGAACTGTAGGCGACTATTACTTTTCAGCCAATCCTAGGAGGGGGTGCGAGAACTGGTTGGTAATTTCAAGGTGGTGCCGACAAGGCAAAAAGTTAAGAACTGCTGCTCTAGAGATCAGCAGTTCACAGAACACATTGTGACTGACAGTCATTACATTTTAAGACTTGAAGTAACACGAAATCAGAACTTTGCAGTGGTTGCCGGATGATTCTTCTGCCTGTCGCTTATACCGAAAAATGTTTCAACAGAATGCACCATCAACATCGGTATTGCGACTGACAAGTTTCGATAACGGTTAAGGAGCGTTCAAAACTGATGTCAACCACTTTTTGGCCATTCCTCTTGGGAGGTCTTCGTTTGGCTCTTTTCTTGGGGGTTTCTCTTAAGCTTCACGATGAACAGTAACGCCGCAAAGCAACTAGATAAATTATATAGGTCACCACTGTTTTAAACGGCTAAACTTTCGTTACCGTCGCCCACATGGTCCGTCGCCCAAGAGGGTTTCGCCCAGATCGTGTACCGTTTTATTTATGGTTGCTTATTGAGTTTTGATGATGTCATGAGCTAGATCAGAATGCTGAACTTTGAAGTAAAAACGTTTTTACGAAAATTTTTGGTACCAGTTGCTTGCCAAACGATTCATTATATTAAGCGTAAGTCAAATTTATCCTGCCCCAATCCAAAAATATGCGTTGCAATTATCCAGTGGATAAAATTTCATTAAAACATGCATTTATTTATTTTTTTTTATTCGAATTTTTTTAGATGGGTCACTTTACTGTTGGGAAATTATGAATTTTTGCAAAACCAAGTAAACTTGGGTCACTTTTTTTCGCTAAAAATACAAACAGTAGAGTGACCCAAGTATAAAAAAAGCTAATAAAAAAAAACGTAACGTCATATGACCACACAATTTTCCGAAAATTTTTTTGTAGTCATATGAATTATTCCCTGTACTTCACTGGATAGATTCAACTTCACCTTCATAGTAAAAAAAGTGCCTAACTTTGAAGTCGATTTACTCAAAATGAAGATTTTCGACTTGGGCCACTCTACCTTTAGGTCACTCAATTATTCCATGCCTGCGTTAACGCCTGTGAATATCCTGAGGGTAATAATTAGAGGGTCTATGATTGTTGGTCTTGGAATAATACTCAGGGTTGTGTCTAAGGGGTGGCCCAGGGCTTGAGGGACGATAACTCCTTGGGGGGTAACTTGGTCTATCACTGCGATATCCTTGAGAATAATAAGGTAAGGGGTGATAATAAGGATCAGGAGGATTTGCGGCAACAGGGGTATGACCGTCTTCACGGCGTGAAGGTCTGTGAAGATATCGGTCTCTGTCGTAATAATGCTGCTCAGCAGTTTTTTTAGCGCGATCATAGTCCGTGTGGACCAGGGGTGAGCGGGAGCGAGAAGGTTGATGATAGGCATCATGCTTCGCGTAAGGAATGTCTTTCAATGATCTCGCAGAAGATTCACGTGGTGCTTCCCAGAGTGGAGATCCACCGTCCATCCGCGGGGAAGGTCGCCGATTGTACACCACTTGAGGGATACGACTGTTTCCTGGGCCCCGCATCAGCGATGGAATGGGCTGGCCCGGGACTGCCGGAGTTAACGATTGGACCTTTTGTGGCGAATCTTCTCGTCGTGGACCGTTAGGTTTGCTGTCCAAACATTGGCTTCCGCTGGAAGAATACAACGAACCACCTTCCTATAATACAAAACGCCGATTTTGTGCATGTTTTGTCGAGTGATCGGTTTTTCAATACTACCCGCAACATACAAAAGTTATCTTTCAATGAAGTGCGCGCGTTTATCTTCACACTTAACAAAAAACTTCCAAAATGTGTTTGAAGTGTTTTACAGCAATACTCTGAGGTAGAAGACGCTCATACAATAGATATGTTGACTCACCGTGACCGGTTGTTTGGGGGACTTGTTGGAAGGTGTGCTGTTGCTTCCGCTGGAAGCACTGCTTCCATGCCGGGATCTGGCTCGCTCGATTGAGGGACCTGTGACGTACACAAGTATCGCTTATATCGATTCTTAATTGCATGCCATATAAGCATCGATCGAATTACGCATTAAAACATGCCGATGATACTGTTCCAGTGAAAGCAAATAAAAGCAGTGCTTGCAATTGCAATGCAACATTCTAACAGCTTCACAGGCAGAATAATGTTTCAAAGCATTGGCCCTGTTTTTCATGAGGAACAACAGGAATTTGACAACTTTGAAGTGGTGTGTGACGTCATTACAAGGCAAAACAAATATTGTCTTAACAAAACAATCGTCACTTTAATAGGATATTCCTTACCTTCGATAGAATGCTCCAATCTTTGACGATGCTTGTATGGACCAGCAGTGGGAGACTGGGCTGCAAACGACGCCGACTGGCAGCGGGAGGAACGCGGTGATGCTGACACGGGACTTGCAAAACCCTTCGTAGAAGATCCGGTGACATGCGCTGGACTATTCTGCAGTGAAGCGGCGCTTTTCTTGTCGATCACAGTAGCGGCTGGGGTGCTGTCAGACTGTGACTGACAGGTCAGTCTTATATTTGGACTGCTGAAACTCCGTTCCACGTGAGGCCGGAAAGCTAGCGAGTTATTCAAACTTTCCGAAGTGCTGGAAGGCTTAGACACACCTAAAACGTGATGCAGTATATCGTAAATATCATGAAAATAAAGCCGACTAGAATATCAGTATTGTGGAGTTTATCTACCTATTTCGGCAGCAGAAGTTCTACACGATCGAATGCGATCAGGCTTCGTCAAAACTTCCCCAACGTTCTTTCTCGACGAATCTACAAAGTAATCAACGAAACACCATTACTATATTATCACTGCACTGCACAAAAGCTCAAATATCACTCAAACTGGTCAGTCAAAATAAATAAATATAAAATACATCAACATGCAACGTTTAAACGGTCCTTAAAAATTCATAGTACAAGGGTTAAATACTAGGGTGTTCCAAAATTTCACCACTTTTAAATTTCAAAACGAGTACCTTTTTTTCTGATGGAGTTTTGGCCGCTGATTACGAATCTGGCATTATTTTTTCATTATGACGTCATATTGAGGGTGCCCCACGCGATTTTTCGCGTTTTTTCAATATCTCGAAAACTACTTGGGCTAGACGTATGGAATTTGTATCAAATGATGCAGAATATACGATTTCCTATCTCTACTTAAGAGTGTTTAAAGTCGTATCTGCTTCAGAAAAAAAGTTATTTGAGAAAAACACTTTTTTATTGTTTTTATATCCATATCTATAATCTTCGAGCTGTATGACAATTACAATTGTGACGTCATTTGCAGGATGGGTTCAAATTTAAAAAGCGTCTTTACTTTTAAATTTGATTTTATAACCTGTAGTCGTTCTAAGTCAATATTATACAATACTGTACCATATTAAGTAAAATACACCGCAATATTATAAAAAAATATTAGCAACTAAAGAGCCTAGATAGATTGGCCAGGAAAAATCACATGCTAAGAAAATTCCACTGACATAAACAACCACGAGTAGTATAATCAGGAATAAAAGAGCATACAGTATATCCCACTCAGCTGTATCTTAACCAAAACAACAAACTGTAAGCTAACATAACACTAAAATTATTTTCAACGTTCATGATGGTCGTCTGCTAATTACAAAGAAACGCACGGAAGCGAGCATCTGTCTTTCCTGCTTGTGATGGGTTATCGATAATCCTGTTGTTTACGACACCTTTTAATTTCCCAATCATCCTTTCCGTCGCTCTGTTGTTGTTCTCAATTTTTTTCCAAAATGTCTCCGGAACATCGCAACACATCATACATGGAGCAGTTTTGCTCTTTGCGGTAAAAAAGTTTCGAAGTCCGGCTTTGCGATCTCGCAGTAAACTTCTGGCATCTACTGACTGCGGAAACGCTACTGTTTTTACAGCTTCAACGGAATAAGGTGGTACTTCAGAGAAAACGCTTAATGAGATGTTTATTGGTGTCAACCATTGCAGAGCATGGTCGTAAAAGTACTTCAAAGCGACATCTGCAAGTTCTGAATCGAGGTCTCTGTACGCAAGTAAAAAATTTCGTTGCACAATCATGATACCCGGGCCTTCAGCAGCGGAAGGCATCAGGTGAATAAGCAAAAACGAAGGTAGATAGACTGAAACTATGTAAGATACCAATCTAGTAAGTTTTTCTTTTTGGTTACCATCCAGTTTACAGACGTTGAAAATCAACAGACGAAGATATCCGCTTGCTGTTGTAATCCATCGGGCATGGCATGTCGGCTCTTGCTTGTAAACCAAAAGATTTCTCATGTTTTCTGGAACATCCATTACAAGGTAACAAGCCAAAGCAAGTAAACACACGTGATCGTTCCTAAACGAATGTTCGTTACTGCCATTTTCTATCTGACTAGAAAACCATTCTGCTTTCTTTCTCAAATGCAGAGCAGCTAATCCTGTGATAGGAACGCTAAGTTTAACTCTGTCAACAACGTGACTCAAATCAGGCTTCTTGATTTCACTAAAGTGATTCATCAGTGCTCCATCTTGCATTGCTCCAGGTCCCTTCTTTTGCCCTTCGATTTTTGAGATGACATGAGTGAAATATATTTCATTAACATGAAATAAGCATTCCAATGTGTGGATGCCTCGACCATGCCGTTCCATGAAGAAATCGGCCAGGCGCTTATTTACACCAGATTTTTTCCCTGTGTTTAATGCAGTAGTATCTGACATAACTGAATATATTTTACTCAAACTTTCCTCACAAATTTGCTCGGTAACACAGTTAAAAATGGTCTGAGAAGTTACCGAAATTCCTTCCAAAAAAGTTTTCACAGCTATAACTTTTTCACACTTGACTCCTGTATTCACAAATTGTCCCAAAAAGATGTACCTGTCCATTTTGTTTATGATTTTTCCATCATAGCATAATTGAATTGCTTTAGCATGTTTCAGCTCTTCCTCACATTGATTTAAAGCTTCAAGTCGACACTGCTCGCGCTTTCGAAGTACAGTTGTTGGCGAAGCAGAAATATTTTTTTCTCCAACAGTTGATCGCTGCAGATCGGATTGTTGGCGAATCGACACTAAACGACGGTCTGCTTTAACACAGTCACTGGTACTGATCGAAAATGAACGTTTTTCACAATGTATTGTCATATAGCTCGAAGATTGTAGATATGGAATGGATGTAAAAGCAATAAAAAAGTGTTTTTCTCAAATAACTTTTTTTCTGAAGCAGATACGACTTTAAACACTCTTAAGTAGAGATAGGAAATCGTATATTCTGCATCATTTGATACAAATTCCATACGTCTAGCCCAAGTAGTTTTCAAGATATTGAAAAAACGCGAAAAATCGCGTGGGGCACCCTCAAGATGACGTCATAATGAAAAAATAATGCCAAATTCGTAATCAGTGGCCAAAACTCCATCAGAAAAAAAGGTACTCGTTTTGAAATTTAAAAGTGGTGAAATTTTGGAACACCCTATTAAATACACCTGCGATAAACCAGCGCACTAAAACGCGATACAGATAAATAAATGTTAAGCGATAAGTCATGTTAACTAGAATGAATGTCTAAACCCTACTAGATGACGTAATAAATCCACAGCAACATCACCTGGAGGTAGAACTGGAGGTTTTTTAGTGGATTCGACAAGATGCAGATTTTCTGACGACAACGTTGTCTGAGCAGCTGCAGATGAAACTTTATTTGTCAAATCATTCGGTTCTGCAATGCTTGTTTTGCTTTCTGCTGCAGCAGTAGCTTCATCCTTGGGTTTTGAGCTGAAACGAAACCAAACTATAGCAACCTCGTGACCGCAAGCTAAAAATGTAATTGCAACGGTTAAATTTGTACAAACATTATTTGAGAAGACAGGCAAAGCTACAAGTACGGTGATCACTTGATCTAAATAAAGTAAAGCATTCCAATACAGCAAAATCCGTCACTTTTACATTGATTCAACGTCTACTGAGGGATTTTGTTGTCTTGGTTCCCATTTAAGAGAGCATGCAATGTTGAACGCACCTGATTAGCGATGCGACACCAGCGCTTTTTGCCAGCACGCCAGGGGAAGAAAGGACAGTTCTCGCATGGGGTGATGGATTGATGGGAACTTTGGCATTAACTGGGTGTTGAGTTTGCTCCACGGAACTTTTTCGACTCCCTTTACTCCGCTTCCAGTATTCTTGCAATGACACCTGCATTCGCAGCATTACGATACATTACAAATGCAGGGTATAAATGACAACTGCTTGTTAAGTTTTCAAGAGTTTTGTAGGGAAATTCTACGAAACCAATTTATTCATAGAACGCCAAAAACTATATTTTGTATACCTGTAAATTGTCGAATATTTATATTGCATCATGCGCAACTACAAACTTACAACATAACAACTTTTCACATCCGATATATGTCATTTGCCTACACTCCAGAGTCAATCACAAACCTTTTTCTTTGTGGGAGCATTTTTGTTTTCTTCGGTCGTTGAAGCCGCCACGGCAACAGCCTTCGAAATATTATCATCTCCAGGTTTAAACGCGGAGAGGGAGCTGTCATAAGCACTGATGTTCCCATTCATTGTGGGTGTGATAGCAGACAGAATTTCTTGCTGGGGCAATCCTTTAGAAACCTACCAACAAAACATGTCATGCCCAACAGCCATAAACTTTCACATTAAGTTTTTCAAAAGCTAAATCCATTGTATCTCTCATGAAGAGCTATGGCGTTCGTGCAACCGCGAAAAGCAAAAAAAGTAACCAAACGCTGAATGACAGATATTTAGATGACAAAGCATTTAATTTCAGACGAGCAATGTAGAACGATCTTTTAATGTGGCTTCAGCTTCGACGCCGATTGTCCAGTTTCGCTGCGGCACTTGACATTCAACAAGTTTACAAACGTTGAAAACGATGAGCGCGAGCAGTGAGCACTGTATGTTCTGTAATTTTCAAGCTGAAGATGTTGAAACTGTTGGCACAAAACGCAACACTCGGGTTTACAAAATAATTTTTTTTACATTGAATTAACGTCGGCAGACCTAAAATCACTGCAGTAAGCCAACTGACTAACTCCGTCTAAAAAAAGGACAGAAAAACCTAGCTAGAGTTTCAAGTTAGTGATTTCAATACAGCACTTAACTTCAATGTAACACTTCTTAATTTGCATTGCTCATTCTACCAAGATATGAAGAAATTTAATTTGCTGAAATTTAATCACTAAGCATTCGCAATAGTAACTGGTAAGCTCTTGCAACGTAGCGGGAGTAACGTTCTCCAACAAGATAACTCTACTACAAGCCTAAAAGAATGTCAAAGAGTTAGTTCAAGTAGAAAAGAAAGCAATCACAGCGGGTTATACAGCATGCATGTGTTATTTAATCCATTAAGCACCAAGTACAGAAAAGTTTTTTCTTTCTTGATATTAACTAAAGCAAATCTTTGAAATCTCCTTCATATTAGCATGAAAAGTAGATCTGTTACAAGAACACTAAACACAATATCGTGTGTACCTCTTCACTTAATGTTTCCACGGGGCTATCAGACCTAACACTTGATGCTTCATCGTCAGATATGTTCTGAACATGAAAGTGGGCGGAAGCGACATGAAAAATGTTAAATTGATTCACTTTTATTGAAATCATGCAACATCCATGCCAATAGTGAGCAGCATGCAAGACATACATAGATACAAGGATGAACATTCCAATATAATTACAAACGTCATAGCTAATCTCAACGACATTAACATTCAAAGCTATGACGCAATCTTTGCATAAAACATCACAATCCATGGCTGACTCGTTCAAAACAACGTTGCGGTTGAACAAGTTCAACACCATCAATGAAAATAATGTATAAAACAATGTTATCTTCAAGCATGTTATAAAGCAAGCGATGCCAAACTTACCTCGTATTGAATAGCTGGTGGATGTTCTGTGCTTTCAACTGGGGAGGGTCGATCAACCACACCCAGTAGCGCGGTTGTACCGGCAGGTAAAACGTCATTTCCGGCTTCATTCGCAGAATTGATGTTTCCCGCGGATTGTGAAGAATCATTCTGTTGCGTTTGAAACATGGCATCAACCGATGCAGGAGAAGTCGGTTCAACCTCAGTGGATGGATTAGTGCTGTGATTTGCAAGTAGCTCAGGCTTCGCCGAAGTTTCGGCTGCTGAAAACGTGTTGGCTTTCGAGAAAGTCTGCAGCAACCGCTTTTTAAAGCCAATGACTGGCCCAGGGGCAGGTGAATAGGATGTTGGGATCAAATCTTCGTGTTTTGCCATGTCCAACCAATTCTAGAAAACACGTAAAAAAACTAAATGCTTTTGATAGCATGATGACAAAATCCAACTTCCGATGCAACTGGTGAAAAGGTTGCTTGCTTGGTTTTATGCGCTTACTTTCAATGTGATCGATGCCGAAATAATCAAATCAGCTACACTATATTAGAGTGACAAAGTGAATCTGATGTCTCTTTAACCTCCGTTCTAGCTTTTCGATGTTAGAATAGGGATGGGCAAAATAGAATACCGAATATAGAATAACCGGTTGTAGAGTCTAACCGGTTTCAAAATGCATATGAAATCGGATAATTGAAACCGCTTTAACGATCTACTTCGTACTAGTCCGTTTGATCGCAACGAATTCGCTGCAGCGAAAGTAGAATTGTTTATCGATTCAGTGCGATGCGGCGTCGGAAAAACGCACGAGTTTCATTGTTCGCATTAAAGAGATCTTTCTTGTCAAGCGCTTTGTAGTCCTCACAGTCTTGCGGAAGTGTGGTACGAAACAGCTTAATCCGCTTTCAGGATTTTTCTCTATTTCGGTACCACAAACCTAAGTTGTTTCTGGTAGAATACAACAGTCGACTTGCCTTCGCTAAGGGAACGTTCCTTCGAGGGGGAGGGGAGGGTTTATGTTACGTTGGCGTCACATCGGGGGGGAGGGGGTTCAAGCAAAACGTTATGTAACGCTTTCGAGTACGGAATGGTAGTTTTTTGTGCTGAATTCGTAGTGAAAAAGCGTTACATGGGGGAGGGGGGAGTCAAAAATTCGGAAAAAAAGCGTTACGTAATATTTGAACATTCCCTAAGCTACCCAACATCGTGGGCTCCCACTCTCGTATGCAGGGCAACGTCGACCACAGGGTGTGCGAATTAGCGACCCTCCTTGCTGAAGTACGTACGGGGGTTTTGTCTTAGCTCTTTTACTGTACTGCCGCAGAGCAAGGGGGGGGGCAATTTTTTTTTAGGGGGGCCGAAAAAATTTAAATGGACAAAATCATTATAATTGTAGCTGTTGCTCGAGAATGTTGGTGTTTTGCCAGGGGGGCAACAATTTTTAGGTGGGGGGGCAACAATTTTTAGGTGGGGGGGCGAGGCCCCCCGGCTGGCTACGGGCCTGTAATACCGTACATGCCAGTACAGTGACATGGACGACTTGTTGAGCTGTGGGATTGAAGATGCTGCTTGCAGTAGTGAAGATGAATCAGCAAATTTGGCTTCCCCTGCTTCAGAAATAGATACATATCTCACGTTGTTGAAAGCATTCACTACATCTCTTCAAAACGCCCTTGTTTGATGGAAAGCAAAACAAAAACCAATTTTCTTGTTTCTGTCAGTTAGTTTCAAAATATTTTTGTGTACCTGCTACATCTGCTTCTTTAGAGAGATGTTTTTCAAGTGCAGGTTTAACTGCCACCAAGTTGAGATCTCGTTTGACTGGTGAAAGTTACACTGCGACAAGCAATTTTTGTGATGTTCATTGTTTTTGTAAAGTCATAAAAATCATTAAAATATGTCGATGGTAAAAACTGTCAATTATTCTAGAATACATATCTGTATTCTATATTCGGTTTCAGTATTCTAGAATATTCTAGAATAGCTAATTATTCTATTTTGCCCATCCCTATGTTAGAATTACCGTTTTATTAGGATCATAAGATTTCATAAGTTTTCTTAGGATCCATGTGTTGTAGGATGCAACGTAACCAAACCTGATTGTTTTTATTTACTTATTAACAATATAGTTCATAAATGCTCCCATAAGCAACGTGACAACATCTTTTGCCTGACACCAGTTGTAAGTACAGGCAAGCATATGCGACTTAGACGTTAACATTCGGAGCTCTCCACGAAGAAGGCTTGTTTCATCGCCAGGCTCATTGTACAACGAATAGCGTAAAGCTTTTAAATCTGATATATAGCGTGCTGCTAATGTGTTTATTGACTGTGACGTCATTGAAGCCTGTCACAAGAGATGGGAAATGACATGCACTTTATACAAAGTATAACTGCTGATCTCACCTTTTTGATATACACGCTATTTAAATACTTCCTTCCTTTTTGCAGCCTAACGCCAATGTGCACCTGTCCGTTGGGTACACCAGGTCTATAGTCCCAATGTTGAAAAGGACAGTTTGTAAAATCCCTTGAAGTATTTGTTGGATCAGACTTGCTCACCGTAGCTAAATGAAAAAAAATTACAGATCACTTAAAAGTTAATCAGTGCCAAGGCTTTTCTGTAAACGATGTAAGTGAGAAAATAAAAAAATATTGACTTAGATGAGAAATCATTAACCGAAGCTTAACCGCGGCAAAGCTACAAGTTTTCTTTTATTTCACAGCCAAGATGCATGTCAGCTATTATACATAAACCTGTCCAGCAAGACAAACAAAACGTATAGCAGACAAACCTGGTAAGTTTTCAGCACTGTTCGAAGATTTTTTCTTTGCAGGCTTGGTAGTAGCGCTGCTTGATTGCTGAGTATCAGTCGGTGGGGGTTCTGATAGTTTATCCTCATCCTTTGCAGTTGGGACTTCAAGATCCTTCTTTACTTCGCTAATGGGAAGTTCAACTGTATTTGTATCACCTACATCCAAGGGCAACGCAACAGAAGTATCTTTAATAGTTTCACTTTTATCATCCTCTGGAATTATTTGCTTTGGCTTTTCATCTGGAACAGGCAAGTCTGTTGCCTGAACACAGGGGTCGGGGTTCGGTAAATTCGAAGGGATTTCTGGTTGATTATGCGTCAAAGACGTGTCCATTGACAAATTGCTGTCTATGCTGGGTTCAATTGTCAATGGGGGAAGCCACTGTAAAGAATCCGAGTTGAGATTGGTCGAGTCCATTAGGCTGGAGCTCTCCAGTGAATGACTCGACGTATTATCAATAAACGCAGTTGGGGACATAACTCCTTCAAATGATGCGCCACGACCTCTTCGAGAATTTTTTCGGCCACTTTTGGTTGACCTCCGCCTGAAAGAGAACCTTGTTTAACATCAACAGTCAACACTAGTTGGAAATTCAGCCAATCAAACACAAAATGTTTTGTACAAATGTAATACAGAAAAAACATCAATTATACGAACCTGTTAAAACGCCGTTGTGGGGTGACAGCTGTAACGGGAGTGGTCGGTGCTTCTTCACTGGCTGTTGTAACCGACTGAGTTGTTGTGGTAGTCTGAAAAGTAAGAACGAAATCACTTTTTTTACGAACGAGAAGTTTTGTATACATGATAAAACAGCAACGTACATGCGACGTGTGAGCGGCAGTGCTGTTAACGGATGCTATAAGATGATTTTTCCCTTCATATGAATTGGTGTGATGCAGCTGTTCTTTCTTTTTCATTTGCTTTTCCATTCTTTCGAAAGCACGTATGTATGCCTCCATTTTACGATCCTCTCTCGACTAAAAGAAAACAGGGTTACAATGTTGTATTTTCGAACACGACTACAATTCATAAATAAAATCCCACAGTATGCATTCGGGCCATTCACAAACCAAACACGATTCAAGCTAATGACTTAGGTGTTGCACAAACTTGTGTAAGTTTGACGTAGCCCGGGGCAATGTAATACACGAACGATTCTTAATCTCAAGAAAAAAACCACTAACATTAACACAC
This sequence comes from Aplidium turbinatum, assembly GCF_918807975.1. Classification (NCBI taxonomy): domain Eukaryota; kingdom Metazoa; phylum Chordata; class Ascidiacea; order Aplousobranchia; family Polyclinidae; genus Aplidium; species Aplidium turbinatum. The sequence goes on along the minus strand of NC_137484.1, from coordinate 16,790,260 downwards.
GAGCACATCTTGAACTGAATCAGATAAAGCTACTGTCATGCCAGTACCTTTTTACGTTGGTTTTCTTGCTGATGATCTTCATCGTGCCCACCAGCAAGATTTGAACTTTCAGGATCAGTGCTCGGGTAACCGTTGGTCTGCAGAACAATACAACAATTCAGCCAAAAGCGGATTCAATATTTAACAAGTCGATTGATCTCAGCAACCGTGCTTTGGACGGATCGTAGAAAAGCGCATTTAAGAAAACATTTGAATCGACATTGCAAGCCGTGTACAACACAACATAAGGCGGGACATTAAACCGAACAATGGTAGCGGTAGGACGCACTGGTGGCACTATAGTGCTGTGTGCTGGATAAACAATCCAACTACTTGGGATTAGTTAATAAGTGACAAAACAGAAAAATCAAGAAAGCAAATAAAGGAAACAGAACCATTTCATGCAGCAGACTAACAGTCACTAAGATATGTAAAGCTTACGTGTTCATGGATGCGGGAGAGTGGGAGTCTTAGCGGTGACACCTTCCCGAACTCGTCGTCTCGGTTTTTAGATTGCTTCGTGGCGTTCGCTTGCTCTCTAAGTGTTTTCAATGCAAGTTGATTATTATCAAAAGTTTAATCATGATTGTGCAGCAGTAACTTGAAAACACGAAGCTTCTTTTTATGGGAACATGATCCCAGACACCAAATCAGTCGTTTTTTCATTAATTCAAAGTCTGAAGACGTTGAAGCATTTGTTTAATGTAATTATAAAAAAAACGACTGATCTGCTGTCTGGGTTGTTCATAGCCGACCAAGGAAATTACCGCACCAAAACCGGTCTTGCAAGTGCAACATCAAAAGAATAACGGAAGTTTCAATTACCTTTCCATCCTCATGTTGGTGAATTTGTAAACCGGACAATCTTTGAATTGTCCACATCCACACTCAACGTTGTAAAGGCTGCAATAGAGATAGGACGTTCATTAACAGCTTGTCATTACTTCATCAAAATCAATGGCCAGATCACTTGACAAACATGTCCATTCCGCCACAACAATAACATTGCTATTATGCTCGAGGGCATTAACCCTGTTGTCCCTGTTCTACGACTTCTGTCAACATTGCGTTCCAACGGACTATAAAATGTATTCATAACAGCAACACAACTGAATAGTATGAGTCTATGACACACAATCATCATATGCTCGATGCACATTGAATAGTCATTAGTCAAGATAAAACTTACCAATTTTGGTATTTGAAATCAAAGGGAATTGTTATTTCGGAACCTTTTTGAATATTTTCTTTAGAATATATGAATAGGTGAATTTTATTATCATCTGTCACATGGCGCACCTGCAAACCAAATAATGAAATTCGTTTGATAACACAGGCCGCTCAGTCAGTGCAAATACAACACAAGAAAAAAGATTAAAAAGAGCACCTACCTCACAATTAGGACAGCATGAGCGTCTCGCATATCTTGAAATATTGCCACATGTTCGGCTATCCACAACAATATCCAGTCCATCGAAGCCATTATAGAACGATACGTAAGGGTATGGCCTGGAAAGTGAAGTATGGTCAGCTTCAGTGACACATAAGAACAGATGAAATTGACGCCTGTAATCCATTATATCATGCTCTAGCCGAGATATAACACCACAACGAAAGAGTACCTCTTGTGTACAGCAGAATTTGCAATCTCAGCTTGCTTTGAGAGCATGTAGGAACCCAAGACCTCAACGACTGGCCTAAATATCGGGATGTCTTCCATTGCTATGACTCGATTTCGAAGTTGCTGCACCTGGAAGAAAGTTAATTTCGAGTCTCGTTTTATTAGAAATCAATTTGCTCATCATATTCGCTGTAGTCTCCAAGTCTAGTCTTTGTTTAAGAGCATTATCACATTTTATTCAATTATCAGCTAATTTACTTGTATAAACGCGTCAGTTGACCGATTTAAATGGGCATGGACGACAAGTGGCTTCCCGTGCCCATGGCCACCTAAAGATACGGCCTGATTTGTCACATTTAGCAGAAATTTCCAGGTTTTTCTAACTTTGGGCAAAAGTTTCAATAATTTTTTCTAAAAATTATATTTTTAAGCTTTCTTTTTTCTTTTCCCCAGATGACTCAACAGGTTTTAACATCCTCACATGTTGAAAAACAAAGAAAATTTGATTTTGTAAATTTTAGTCAGACTGTTAAGTTTCAATAACAGTCTGATTTTGCGTTTTTCAACTTACTTTTTCTCATTTGCTACTGCTTCTCCAAGGCAACAAAAAAGTTTTTTGTCATTAGAAAACCGCAAAAAGTAAAAACATCTCAAAAAATGTCAGTCAAGCACTAGCAGTAGCTGTAATCAAAATCTGCAAAATGTGACAAATCAGGCCGCATCTCCAGGTGGCCATGCCGTGCCCTATCCTGTGACTTGCGAGTAACATCTGCTTTCAACCAGATGAGAAACGAAACTTGTCAACCAAGAGCCTCCACCTGGACAAGAGGTCCGGGCGTTGTTGAGTGCGGAAACCATCATACCGACCGATCGTTTCAAGCCGTTTTCTTGAGTTAATTTTTTTAACATCGAAATAGTTCTATTGGAGCTGGAATAAAAAATCAAGCAAACAAATGAACTCTTACTTTCATCAGTTGCTTGTGAAGTTGTGAAATAACGCTAGGGATTTTCTGTTGAACAGTTTCATTTGGTCTGTGAGATGATGACAACACAGCTTGAAGAAGCTCCGCTGTGTATAAGTTCTCATCTATGGGGTGATATGACTCCGCCCATTCTCTGCGCGTAATTAAATATTTATAAAGACGTTTCCAAATAAAATAAATTTAGTGCCCGAAGGTTACATGTTCTTTGTCCAACACTGAAACAGGGGCTACGCTTAACAATGTCAAAACACCAATACATAATTACATTCCATTTCTTAAGTGCACCATATATTTTCCAATACAAACAGCGTTTTTCAAAATGGTCTTCCATGCTAAAAATCAATACATACTTTAGGTTTTTGGACCAGGTAAACGTCCCCACATGATCATCGTCGACACTGTCAGCACACGACGACTGAAACAAACAAAAAATCTAATACAGGAAATGGTGTCAGTGAGCCTACCAGGAAGCTATATATTGATTAGCGACCACACTAATTTCACTTAAGTAAAACCACCGTAACAACGTTTTGATAACACAACAACACTTTGATAGCAAACTAACCTTTGACGTTGAGCGTGATCGTTTTCTGTCTTGCATGTGGGCCTAAACAAAGTTTTAGTGATGAGAGGTTTTTCTGTGCGCTAAGTTTTACTGTGTCCTCGCTTACACATTTGTTGCATGGTTATTTGAACGACAATTGTGGTGGATTGAGGTTAGCATCGATTTTCTGTCTGCTGATATTGGCTGCAGAGAGTACGGTTCAGCATCAAAGCAAAGTTTTACGTGATCGCTTGAAATAACATGGCTACTGGCAACTTTTACAGTAAGCACATTTTAGGCGCGCTTCTCGAGCGGTTAACTCGGCAATGTAACTTTGTTCAATGTTTAAACACTTGCCCTGCAGTTGGTTCATCAAAGAAAAAAATTGCGTTGGAGTCCAAGAAGAATGAACTGAACATTAGCTTGAACCTATACATTATGTAACTTATCACAAGCAGTCATAAAAGTGAAATGTTTGGCCTGGCAAAACAGACAAGCGTCAGCATTCAGCAACCATGTAAAAACGAAATGACACGATGGACAGTTGAAAAATCAACGCAACGATGTGTCGTTTACTCATTACTCAACTTAGGTGATATCTCAAGCTGTACAAGAACAAATGGCTTAAAAAACCATGAACAAAAAGAAGATACTGTACAAGCAATTAGTGCTAACACAAGTAATGCAGCTAGTAGTAGTATCAACTAACGTGCGTTAAATTTAAGTGGATACACTCAGTTACCTTCTTTCCGGCACGTTTATTATCATCTTTGCTTCGTTTTCGTTTTTTACTAAAGCTACGATTAGATGTGATTGTAAGGCTGGTTGGCGTTGACTGCACAGCAGTGTAAGTGACACTCCGGCGTTCTTTCTCATCTCCGCTGTCAATTTCACTGCTGTTTAGTTCACACATTGCTAAAAATCAAAACACAAAATGTATGAGAATATGGCATGACAGCACGTTTCTAGCTAAGTTGCTTTTGTACAATGAACACTGGTTGCAAAAAATCTTTAAAGCTGTGTAAAGTGTTGATTATTTTAACCCAATTTTCTTCCACAAAAGTATAGCAAGACAGTTTAAATGCGGTACCATACACGTTTAATGTTGATATATTGTACAAAAATACTGTGAGCCGTAGCCTAAATGATAAGTTCAAATGAAGCTCGGAGAAAGTGAACACCGATTTGCTAAGGTTAATAAGGTTTTCAGGTTGACAAGAAAGTTGAGGCCTCTCAAGTCTCAATGCTTGCTCTGAGTGGTGAAGGATATTTCCACAAACATTTATTTAATTACAGTGCGTGCGTACTTGAAAGTTCTTTCATTCTTTTTGCTTGTAGACGCATCGCTTCTTCTTTATTTAAAGATCTGAATAAAAACTGAAGGTAAATCATCAGATGAAATGTCACCCAGTAATACCAAATTTAAATCATTGTGCTTAATTTTAGGTATATATAATTCATAAAATCCTCAAAACGATTTACCATGAATATGAAAACAGCACAAAACACTAGTGTGACTTGCGAAAACTATTTTAAGCACTGGTTACATGAATGATATATGTATGTTACATGAATGAAATACTGGTATACTGGTTACATAAATGAAAATATATGAGTCCCTCATTTACCTTAGCCTGAGGCATCACTGCATGGCAAGTAGATCTCTGGCTCATTCAAAAACGTTGAAGAGCAAAATATGATACAACACAGAATCTTTTTATAGCAACATCGATAACTATTGCTTACTGTTAATATTGCAATTATAATAAATGGAGAGTTTCTATTGACAAGCAAAGAATGAACAAAGCAAATTTCAGAAAAGCACTTTGATTCAAATTTAAACTTTCAGTCGCAAACAGCAAGTTTTGTGCAACTGTACCAACTTGACTACCACAATGTGTAGAGACTAGCAGTGACTGCAGTTGCGAACTCGTTGGCTGTCTAGCATGACCAGGGTATAAACATCTGTTAGGTTTATCACTAAACAATTTAGATGAAACTGTGCTTGTTTTCACAGTAAAGTTTTTTTTATTTTTTCTGACAAAAATACTGTATCATACCAATTATATTTGCCTTAAGCAAGATTCAATTCATAAAACTGATAAAAGTTTATAATTTTACAGGCCTGAAAACTCGTGTTTTTTTTCCGGCAGCCATTGTGGCCTACCGAGAGCTCCTTCTTGGCGGCCAAATCTGCGTGCTTGGAGGCCAAAATACAAATAACGATAGTACAATAGAATTAAACTTGCAACAAGGCCAAAATGATCACTTAGTGTTGTTTAAGTCTGGGCGACGTCCTGCTATAGAATCGTTGTACCACACAAGAACTGCTTTATCGGGATTGTAATCCGGTATTGCGGGACCATCTAACGTAACGACACTAAATTGTTTCAACTGCATACCGACTTTCATAGTTTTCAGCTCGGATGTCAACTAACCTATCCAGACAACAAAATCCGTCATTTTTACATTGATTTTACGTTTGCAGTTGTTAAATCAGGGTAAAAATGACGAATTTTGTTGTCTGGGTAGTGGGTAGTTCTCCTTTTTAACAACGATTCATTGTCCGACAACATTGAACCTACATAAACACGACAATATTGCCAGCCGATGTAAATTAGCACTTCGGATTAACACTTTGTTAAAATAAACGTCGGGAATTACAAACAAGACTTATAGCTGGTGATCGCAGCTGGATATTTTCCATATCATACAATAGCAAATGTTTCCGCACAATACAACAGTGGTGATTATGACGCGCTGACCTAATTCTGCGTCACTCTTTGATACTAGATATTTTCGACAGTTAATCCACAATTATTCTATTGCAAAGTTAAATAATTAGCTAGAAGAAATCGGCGGCCAAACTGGCCGACTGAGGAGGTAGCACTGGCGGTCATTCAAGCACTACTTAGCGGCCATGGCCGCCGGTTGCTTTAGGGCTTGATTTTACGTTGTTCATTCCTGTTGCTGAATGTAAGTTTTACACTGAAGTTTCAAAACTTAAATTTGTTCATACCTTGGATTACAAACATCACATAAATAAGTGTCAGGAATATTGTTTCGATCGATATTTACACAATCGATATGTTGCCACACCGCACAACGATCACAGGATATCATATAACCATCATCATGCTTAAACCTATAGAAAAAGAGATGAAATTTGTTTAGTTAAAAACAATCATTAAATATGCATTTGTTTCATTCATAAAAACCTAATAACTTACTGTTCCTTTTTTAAATAATTTTTTTTTACTTGAACAATATGTCAGCAGATAATTAAGACAACACTTTTAGCCAATAAAAAAAACTTTACCCGCAAATGCATCTTGTCACATCACCAACAGCAGCATTCGTATCGAGTGGAATATTATTATTTGGAAAAAGCATCTTTTGCAACGGCAAATCATCAGCTCTTAACAAGCCTACAATAAATATTGAATAATCGTCAATAGTGTACCATGATTTTGATGCATTAATCACATTGGCAAATGTTTTCTTGATCATATTTGTTGATAACAAGAAGTATAAAGTGGAAGGGCTCAAAGCAAAATCCGCAAACTAGCGTCCACTTCTCCACCCAACACAGCTCTTGAACAAACAAGCCCATACCAATTGCTCACAGATGAGTGGCACTCATTGAGTGTGTTGCCCTTTCAGCAACACTAAACTAAAAAAATGTGTAGCTTCTAAATTGCTAACCAATAACCCCCGCTGAAAAGGCAGAATTGTGGCATGCCTGGAATGGATGTTAAAATATTGCTCAGTTGGTAGATGTCCTTTTTATTCATAGACCTATTCTGGAGCAGTCAAATAACAAATCAAAATTGCTAAATGCTGGAGACATTTCAAAATGAGATCTGCTGGAATTAGGAACTGCCTTTCACTCTTCGCAAGGTCAACAGAAAGAATTTTAAAACTTGAATAGTGATATACACTATGCAACTAAATAATGTGAAAAATGAAAATATTTAGACTACCGGTACCCATTCAATTCATTGGGCTACAAATTGCTTCAAAACATACCATTTTGACGATGCAAATTTGGCTCAACATAACGAGACTTCATTGATGGATTTGGCGTAACACACATATTGCTTGAATTGGAAACTATTTTGTTGAAACAGTTTTCACCATTTATTTGACGAGGAATATAAGCAGAATGAGAAGACAGCGTGAGTGGTGAAGCACCATAATTGTGGTCCTGGAAATAAAACAATATTCACATTAAAGCATGCTACATCACTTGAAACAAATAGATCAGGTAATGAGGTATTAAGATCAGGTCTTGCATGGGGCACAGCATACAGAAGAAGCAATGCAGATACTACAAGTGTATACATTCTATATGTATGATACAATATTAGTAAATAATACGATTGCAATACAACAAAGTGATATTAGTAATACACATTCGAAGTGTTTGGTAAAAACATGCGACATACAATCACTATGAAAATTAGTTCTGACACAGCATGCTTTCCTTTGAAGCTATGTGTCACCAAAAACAACTAGAAATATACTGGTAGTACTGCTAATTTGGGGTCCACGTCTATTAGGCGCAGACAGTTGGGCGCGCACATTGTGGCGTCAGGATATTTAGGTGCGGAGCACTGTGGCGCCCGTTCATTTAGGTGCTATTCCTAGTAAAGTCTGCAGATTGTATCAGCTTGGCAGGTAGGGCAATGCTTTTCACACAAAATGTTATATTGAACAGAAAAATACGGTATGTCATTGCTTCCGTGAGTGAAGCTGCTTAAACCGGCAATGCTTTTCACACAAAATGTTACATTGAACAGAAAAATATGTTGTTTTGTAAATACGCGTGTATTTATTTGTTGTTAGTCATGGCTTCAATGAGTGAAGCTGCTTTATCTGGCGGGTCTGCTACTATTCGGTGAGTCCGATTCGGTGAGTCTGATTCGGTGAGTTCCTAACCTCTAACCCCAAACCCTAACTCCTAACCCTAAAACGGCAATGATAATTAGGCCACGGTAACCAATAATTAAAAAAAAAATTGAAAAAATCCCCCGTTAAGGGATCGGACTCACCGAATCGGACTCACCGAATCGGACTCACCGAGTCGGGCCATTCCGTTATCTGGCAATGCTGTTCACACAAAATGTTATATTGAATAGAAAAAGATGCCATGGCTTCTGTGAGTGAAGCTGCTTAAACCGGCAATGCTTTTCACACAAAATGTTAAGTTATATTGAAAAGAAAAATATATTGTTTTTTAATGCGCGTGTTCGGCATTTATGTGTTGTTAGTCCAAGTTTGCGTCAGCGAAAGCTTTATCAATAAATTATTCAAGTATCTGAACATGACTGAGTTCACTTTTAGTTATATAAGTCAAAAAATAACTACACTAAACATCAGTAAAAAATATACCATAGCCTATATTCAAGCGGGTGGTAGGCTTGAGTAAAGAGTAACTTAGCTTTCCGTCAAGACCCCGACTAGGTTTTGTCAAAGCTGAGCTGATACAATCTGCAGACTTTACTTGGAACAGCACCTAAACGAACGGGCGCTACAGTGCTCCGCACCTAAATATCCAGACGCCACAGTGTGCGCGCTTATTTGAAAGCGCCTAACTGTCTGCGCCTGAAAGACGTGGACCCATTATTCAGAGGGCTTGTTTTAATACTGTAGTATGTAATCTCAAGGTGTTTTGGTGATTGCTGCTGTTAATAATTCAATACGCTATTGTAATGTACAACCCCATGATTTGACAATGGATTCGAGACCACTTACTTCATATGGAAGCCCAAAACAATTTTCTCCATCTTGTTTGTGAAATGTTGACTGTGGGCGAACTGATGAATTAGAGTCGGTTTCAACACTAAAAATCAAAACACAGGTCTGTGTAAATATGTACTGACACCAATATTTTTACAGATATCAATATCACTTTTTAGGCCAATGGTGCAAAAAAAGAAGTTTTGGTATTTGGAAGGAGTTAAATCGAATGCTAAGTTTGACCTTATTTGCATAAAACTATTAAAAAAAGCTTTGAAATGTCTTAATTTAAGGTAAAAAATCATCATTCCTTTTTCAAGATTCAGTTAATTCAATCTCAACTGCAGCCTCTCTGTCCAGTCTCCATTTTGCTTTAAAGAAGTCTGTTACTTTATCTCAAAACATCAGAGTTGACTAGTTGTCTGGAGTGGCCGTTCCACTTGTCTCTATTGTCAGTATCTTCAATTCATCTGTCCATTCTTTCACTATATTACTTTTGAGGTACCATAATGAATTGAGGTAATGAACGGATGTGGAGGATATTGCGGAGTACTTGCATGGATAATGTTTGGACATGACGAACAAATGCAGTAAATAATTTGACAAAGCGAGTGTCACGATTTCTTTCTATCTCTTACCAGGAAAAAGACTTGGAAAGATTCAATGACGTAGTTTAATGGGTCAAACCGAAAAGCAGTCAATTAAATTCACGGATAGTTCTACTGGTGAAATGATATATAAAAACGCTTGAAGGACTCCAACGAACGGCTTCTCAAATAACTCTAATTTCTGCATCAACTATACCAATTCACAACTCATAGCACAACTCTCATAATCAACTCGTAACAATCACCATAATAATAATCTCAGAATAAACATTACACAAACTACACCACTATTTATAGTTGGCTGTTCAGTCCAATAACTTCGAGAAGATTACATCATAAAGAACCATCGTTCGGTCACGTAGCATTTAAATGTCAACAAGCAGAAGCTTATAGAAGGTCACGTAGGGAAAATGATTCCAGAAAACACGTTACATAATACAGATTTCGTCATCAGAGGTTACTTCAGGTCATAACCGACAATAACACAACGCACCAGAATTCCACAATGAAAATAGCACATTCGTTGAAGTAACAAAGCAAGCGATCGCGAGGCATTTGCACCTTGATTGTGACATACGCCCCCCCTTAGAATATTGTTGCAAACAATATAACAACACAATCAATACAAAACACACCATAAAACAATTAATTACTCAATAATCAGTTCTCATAAGTCTATCGTTGCATGATCTACCAACGATAGCTTTTCTCAAAACAATAGTCACGTTTTCTGTGAAAGTTTTCAACGTCCTCAACATCTTCAGTGCATCGGCGAGCGAGATGACCCATCTTCCTACATCGGAAACATCTCCTCTCCGGACAGTCCTTGGCGAGATGACCTTCTTTATGACAATTATAGCAAGCCTTTTCATCAAAAGGGCAGCTCCTGGCTATGTGTCCAATCTCTCCACATCGGTAGCAATGGTTGTCACGGCAACGTCTGTTTTCTGAATGTCCGCCGTTAGCAACGCATTCCCTGGCGAAGTGTCCGCGTCTACCGCATCTATAGCAAACTCCAAATGGTCGTTGCCTGCCTCTTCTCCTCGGTTCTTCGCGCTCGTAATATCCGTCATCGTGAGATCGTTGCTGATTATCTGCAGAACAATCTCGAGCAAAGTGACCATTCTTGCCACAAGAATAACAAGTAACTTCAGAATCTCTCTCAAAAACATTTCCGATTATCAGATCAACTAAAGAGTTTTGTAAACATAACGCTTTCACAGTCCCACTACAATACGGAGTTTCGATAGATATCATCGCTAACGGTCCTTGGATTGAAGTGGTATCTATTTTTGTCACATGGCCAGTTTTTCCCGTTAATTGACTGTCTTTAACCAAATCTCTCCTCACTATTATACCAGTAGAACCAGAATCACGTAAAACTTTTACCTTTTTGTCTCCAACTTTTCCATCCACTACTGGCAGGTGATCTTCAGGTATTATTTTTCCGCAAACATCTTCATCCGGATTCTCCTCGTCAAGCTTGGGTTTAGGAATCATTAACGCACAACCGCATCGATAAACGTCCGTGTCTTCATCTTTTCTAGACTGATTGGATCGGGACAACGACTTGTCCTTGCATTCCTTCGCTTCGTGTCCTTGCCTATTGCAACGATTGCACCACTTCCTCGATTCCTGATGATTTCTGTTAGTCTTCTTCCGGCAGTTAACAGACTTGTGACCTAAGCCATTACAATTAAAACAACGTACTTCTCTTGGAACAGCACCTCCTTTAGAATTATTTGTTTGCTCCTCGTCATTATCGCATGACAACGTTTCTTCAGTCGACAACTTCTCATCATGAGCAACTAAGTACTGTTCTGCCACACTGGCTATTTCTTCTAGATTCTTTGGACTTCTCTCCATTAGATAAACAGACAGATCTTTTGAACATGAATCTGTGAATTGTTCCTTAACTATAAGGTTTGCCAATCCGTCCAATGATTGATCGGCCCCCGAAAGCTCAAACCACTTTAACAAAAGGTTTCTTAAACGTTCAATAAATTGACCTGGACTTTCGTGTCGTTCAGGCTTTGCCTCACGGAATCTTTGACGGTATCCATGCTCGGTAAAATTGTATCGCTTTAACAGAGCTAACTTCAATCTGTCGTAGTTCATGGCTTCTTCTTGCGAAAGTCTTGAATATACATCAAGAGCTTGTCCCGATAATAACATGCTTAGCTGGGTAGCCCACGTCGACTTCTCCAATTTGGCTATTGTAGCATATCTTTCAAATCTTAATAAATAACTATCCAACTCATCTTTTTCTTCAACAAATGATGGCAAATCTGGACGTCTAACTTGCGCCATAATAACATCTCGAGCATTATCATTAGTAGAATTAGATCGCTCACCAATGTCCAGCTTTTGTCTTTCTAATTCAAGTTTTAACTTTTCCAATTCATATTGCGCTCTTCTTTCTTCAGCTTCTGCTTCGCGCTGCGCTTGTTTCTCTTCAGCTTCTCGTTGAGCTTGTTTCTCTTCAGCTTCTCGTTGAGCTTGTTTTTCTTCAGCTTCAGCTTCGCGCTGCGCCCGCTTCTCCTCTGCTTCGCGCTGCGCCCGCTTCTCCTCTGCTTCAGCTTCAAGTTGTGCTCGCTTTTCCTCAGCTTCAAGTTGTGCTCGCTTTTCCTCAGCTTCAAATTGTGCTCGCTTTTCCTCAGCTTCAAATTGTGCTCGCTTTTCTTCAGCTTCAAGTTCTGCTTTCCTTATTTCACGAGCAGCTCTTCTATCTTCTCTTTCGTCAGCTTCTCGCTGAGCTTTTTGGTCCATTATCTTGTGATACTCTTCCATCACAAACTGAGACTTCTCATTACCAGTCAGCCCCATTCGTTCAGCCATGCTCCCTAAGTCTTCAATCATCTCATGTTTGACAGTATCCGCCATTTTGACATTAATTTATTATTCAATAAATCTTCGGTATTATTCGGTTTTTCGGTTAAATTCCCGGACGAGCCCCCAGAATGTCACGATTTCTTTCTATCTCTTACCAGGAAAAAGACTTGGAAAGATTCAATGACGTAGTTTAATGGGTCAAACCGAAAAGCAGTCAATTAAATTCACGGATAGTTCTACTGGTGAAATGATATATAAAAACGCTTGAAGGACTCCAACGAACGGCTTCTCAAATAACTCTAATTTCTGCATCAACTATACCAATTCACAACTCATAGCACAACTCTCATAATCAACTCGTAACAATCACCATAATAATAATCTCAGAATAAACATTACACAAACTACACCACTATTTATAGTTGGCTGTTCAGTCCAATAACTTCGAGAAGATTACATCATAAAGAACCATCGTTCGGTCACGTAGCATTTAAATGTCAACAAGCAGAAGCTTATAGAAGGTCACGTAGGGAAAATGATTCCAGAAAACACGTTACATAATACAGATTTCGTCATCAGAGGTTACTTCAGGTCATAACCGACAATAACACAACGCACCAGAATTCCACAATGAAAATAGCACATTCGTTGAAGTAACAAAGCAAGCGATCGCGAGGCATTTGCACCTTGATTGTGACAGCGAGTTTAGAATGAAGAAGTGAAGGGATAAAGGAAGACCGAAGAAAACATGAGAAGATACAGTAAACTGTGAAGGACAACCTAACAAAAAGGAACTTAAAATTTGATGATCTCAACTGCATTGTTGCGTCATCATGTCTAGAATTAAAAGGTCACAATGATAGGGGACTGTGGTATAACGAGAAGAAACCAACATTGTAATTGAGGTTTCTGAAAACTTAAAGGGTTTGCTCAAACTCTCCAAATAGGCTAGCCTATCATAATTGATATAAAATTTAGACCAAGTCCTTTCTGTAATCTGACAAGAACTATTGACAATTAGAGTTCGACATAAGGGCACTTGCCATTTGCTTGAAGCTTTTGCCAGGCTGGATAATACTACCCAGGCAGCTAAAATGTATCATTTTGCATCGTTTCTACGCCAGACAACAAATTGAAGAAAACTTAAAGCACTTCAATCTGGGGACTTTCCCAACACCTAGGAACACGTGACAAATGAATTCAACACAAAATGAACAAGGAAAGACAAACTTATTGTGAACAAGACAAAACATGGACTCAGAGTGAATGATATTACATTGAGACAATTTTGCATGCCGTATTTTCTTAAATAGAAACCGCAGCTACTATTTTTTTCATTTTTGAACGTTTTGTGCGGCTTCTATTCTTTTTTATATGAACACTTTTGTCTTCTAATTGGTGCTCAGTGGGCATTTGAGTTTATCTACCATAAGTATAATAACAAGAAAACGAAAACAGTAAGTCAGCTGCAATTTTAATGTCTCTTTTTAGAAAACCGCTAATCCGACAGCTGCAATTATTGTCGCATCTGTGAAGCAAACAAAACCAGTATTATACCAGTAGTGTTGATTAGCAGGCCTCGAAATTCACGGCATGTGATGTCCGCGGGAAATACCATTTAGATCGGTCATACCGTATTTGTCCGCTGAGAAATAACACAAGAACTAGCGATACAAATCGTCATTGCATAGCACGAACAATAGGGTGATTCATAAATTGTTTTTTTTTTAATTCAATGGGGCACCCTCTTGTATCGTGTCAATACCTGAAAAAATAATCCTGTCAAATTTTTAGGGCAATCAAAAGCATTTTTAAGGTTGCTACCGACTTTGAAAGCTGCACATAATAAACAAATGGGTCATTTTATGTCAACTCAACAGGATGTGCAAGCTCGACCCTCTTAGATTTTCTTGAAATTTACACTAAGTTTCATATTGATGTATAATGAACACAAAAAAAATTTCAGCTCATTATCTCAAGAGTTAAGACGTTTAGAAATTATAGCCCTTCAAAGTCACCAAGGTCCCTCAAAATGCGTTCGCATGTAAATTTTCCTCCATGTTTGGGTCTTCATAACTTTTAATCTAAAGCATTTACAAAGCTGAAATTTGGTATTCTGATTAAGCAGCAGCCCTAGTTTTCATATCTACCACCAAAATTGCTAATTTCCAATTGGTTTTAGATATAGAACCTTTCAAAAATTGAAATTTTTTACATTTGAAAATTTTTTATTAATTTTTGATGTCCGCTATCTCCCAAACCAATAGTCACAGAACTACCATTTTGCATATCATTAATCTATACTAGTTGATAATTAACTCCCATGAGACTGACACCAAACAAATGTGAAATTATTGAAGTTTGGATGGTGCAAAGATGAAGCCCGAACCATCTTTATGAAGCCCGAACCAAATGAAGCCCAAACCAAACAAAAGAGAAAACACTTCGCCGTTGTTAACGCTTTGAAGGTAAGTAATTGGCAAAACGAGCGAAACGAAGTTAATAAAACTGATGGCGGGTTTTCACTCTGCTTGAGATCATGATTTTTTGCGTTTTTATTCGATAACTTAACTGTCTCTGATCGTTGTTATTCACTCTCACGAAAAGAAAATGAATAGGCTTGTTTTCCAACTGTTCCAATTATGAGCTAACGATATCAAAATTTTTACAACTAGGTACTACGTACTGCATGCGTAAAACTAATCGTTTCAAGCAGCGATTGTGATAAATTCGGTTTGCGACCTAGGTGTCAATATAAACAAGACACTAAGCTTAATCAAAGACTATTTTAATTGAGTAAAGTTGCGTTATGGTTATGACGTCAATTGTCACCTGGTTCGCAATTACACATTACTTCAAATTTAAAATTTTTAATGAAGTCGAGTACGACGTTGCAAAAACCATCACACAAAATCATCATCTATCGATGTGGAGTCAAACATTTCACAGAGGTTATCACCAGCTCCAAAGTTAACAACATTATGCAATATGCTGGGATAACTTCCCGACTGACAGATCAATCTTTTCCACGACTCGAAGGAAAGATTTGAAAACACAGTGGTACCGGTATTTCTAGAAAGTTGAACTCTTTGAGTGTGTTACTTTCATGTTTGCGTTTATCACAAGCAATGGGACATTGGATCAACGTACAAAGGGATACCGTACTTCGTTGTTTATCAAGGTCTGGTCAATAACATTTCGAAAGGGTTGACCACCAGCTCAAAAATTGATAATATATGCAACATGCTGACAAAATATCCCGATTGACAGAACGGACCGATCAATCTCTACCAAGCGGTTGACCTTTCCAAGGCAACGCAACATTGCGTCACACTTGAAAGCACCACGTCAGTCACGTTTGGGAAATGTTACTTCTGTATTTGCGTTATCACATATATTATAATAAGACATTGGATCAACGTTCAAACACTAAGTCTTTGTCTTGTATTTCCGATTGACAAAAAATCGTAGAGTGGCGCAAGAAACTTCTTTGCAATCACTGAAATCGATTTGCGCGGGTGGACTACATATTTTTTCGGACATTTTGACCAAATTGACTGTATTTTTTTCGGACATTTTGTTAAAAAATCGGTCAATGACCGACAAATGACCGAAAAAAAAAACCCACTTTCAGAGTGGCTTTGCTGAAATTTTAAAAAACCTTCTAAACCGTAACCACTAACTATTGTTCTCAAATGGCGAAGAATTATCAAAATAAAGTGATTAAGCATGACGATAGACGCTAAAACTGGTGTGTCCGCCGCTGGGTTTTTTTTTCTCGGTCATTGACCGATTTTTTTAGCAAAATGTCCAAAAAAAATATAATCAATTCAGTCAAAGTGTCCAAAAAAATATATAGTAAATTCGGTCAAAATGTCCAAAAAAGAAATTGCAAATTTTGATTTGTATCAGCTACTTGAAAGGAAATATTTTCATTAGAAAAAATGACCGGAATAAATAAAAATAATCGAATTTTTTCAAGTCATTTCGGACAAATGACCGAAAAGTCTCAGCGAAAAAAAAACCCAGGTCCGCCGTGAAACTTAATTTGTCCGCTGAGATAGCTGCTCAGACCAGACACAATTGTCCGCCATCAACAAAAACGAATTTCGAGGCCTGGATTAAGTAACAATAAAATTCTGAAAAATGGAAACTATTCGAGGGCAGCTTATATTCAAGAAAATACGGTACCGGTAAGCAGAGTTTGTTTACATGTACTGTTTTAGAGAAATATAAAAACTGAGGGCACCGGTAAACAGAGTTTGTTTACATGTACGGTACCGCGTACCGGTACTGTTTTAGAGAAATACAAAAAGTGAGAGTACCGTACCGTACCCTTTTTAGTTGAAAATTTTTTGATATATCATGAACAGAAAAAAACTCAACACCATTTCAATAGTATTTAATTAAAAAAAGACGAAAAAAAAATTGCAATCTAATTATATAATTTTTGCAAGGTAATTTTGACTTACTGTTGATTTTAAACAAGTGGAAATGAATTAATCAGATTTTTAACCACAATGAAAAACAAAAAAACTTACTTAGAACCAACTGCCATTTTCACATATAATCCTCTCCTTAACTCTGTAGCTGAAGCCAGCTCGGTAGTCATTGCAGACGTTCCACTCCGTTAAGTTTAAAACTGGTTGTAACAAACTCCAATAATGCCAGCTTGAATCCATCACAAAAGATTGGCAAAGTTGCAGAAATATGAAACTCTACACAATACATTACCAGAACTCTAACACGTACAGCATTCTGAACGGTTACAGTTCTATACTACATTCAATCAAATTCCTACATCAATCTCTTATATCGATTTTTATCTCTATATAATTCAAACAATTTTTAAATAACATAAACAGTCACAAACTAAGCTTTCCAATAAAGTGTTGGAATTCAAAGAAAATGAAGGGTTGTACCCAAGACGGACTATATAGAGGCCATGACAACGTACAATGGGATTGTTAAAACTGGGGGCAGATAGTGACGTCATAGTGCCATTGTCTTCAATTGAACCGACATTGAACCGTACGTTAGGCTAATATTTATAACACTGAAACGAAAGCTGTGGCAGCTTTAAAAAACTAATATGTTGTTACAGAACGGTAGCCTACTGAAAGTTGAAATAAATCACCAAGTACGCTACTCGTCTTGTAAACAATTTATATATATTTTTAATCTCGTATGAAACGGGCCCACCACAAACTTGTAAAAGGAAAATACAATTAAATCGTTCGTTTGACATTGTACCACACCAACCTTGAAAATTGCGATGGATCAGCCATGATAACACTGAGATATTTAAAAAAGTGGTAACTTCACTAGCAAAAAGTATTTAAAAAAACAACTCGCTTAGTTAAAAGATTAATTGTTAACGTGCAAAAAGTAAGGCATCATTCACTAAGCCTTATAAATAAGTCGATATCGAGACAAGGCTGATACGCATCATCTTTAGTATATAATTTGACTAGTATGCTAACCCGACTTATAGTAGTATTAACGAGAACACTCAAGAAAAAAAATTGATAAATATCCAGAAAAGCTCATAAACTAACGTTAACATAGTCTATGATAATTAATTCCCAAGCTTGAGAATTGTAAGTGTTCTAGTACTGTGCAACTTGAAATCCCGTCTCAGTCGGTTGTATGAGCTTCTGGACAAAGACAAATATTCGAAGGACCTAACGATTGTTTACACGGTGTATTTCTTTTCTACAGCCGGCATAAAATTTATAGATTTCATCTGTTGCAAAAGAATACTTTGTTGATGAGATAATTCCATTTAATGCAAGAATCTCACAGCTTCTTGAATTTATAACCATCTGGAACATTTACTTGCTGATAGAGACGTTATAGAGCATTTTACTCCAGAATGAAATGCTTCAACGGTCAGATTGCCATCAATTCTTAACACAAACTTGGGTATGCCGGAATCTTGCATAAATTCCTTGCATTGAAAAACAAGCGTCTGGTGAGCCCGAAATACAACCGTCTGGTGAGCCCGAAATACAACATCATCACCTGCTAAAAAAGTAAATTGGACACTACAGTAAAAGCATTAGCCAGGAGATTTTCAAAGCTCACAATAATGTCACTTTTGTCAAAACTTGGTAATTCATCAACAGGCTGATTACGAGTTCTACTAAACGCCCTTTGAGTACGGTACTTCTAGGAAGAAATGGTGGTAAAGGAACAAAATTCAAAGGGACACAGGTAAACACAGATGGTGGATACAAAGGTCTTACTTTCCCATACTTTATAGTGGTAGGATAGTTTTCTGGCCAATGGCGTTCACAAACGAAGGTGTCCTTTGAATCGGGAATATTATCCCTTGGGATACTGGCAAGCTATCTATCACGTTCCGGTTGGCATTTAGGCAGTTTAAACACTGCAACTTTATTTTCTTCACTATAATTTCCATTGTAGTTAAAGATACAGCACTTCTTAACCATATTTACAAGAGTACTAATATATCACAAACAATGCTTCACAACCTAAAACAAATCAAATATAAGATTGAATCAAATATAGACGTATAAGGACGTTAAATAGCCTATCCACCAAGGCTGTTCGAAACAAACATATTTCTAAATACGGGTACTTACGGTGCATCCTGACTCATTACTAGTAAGATAACTGGGTTGCTCAAGGGTAGACCCTCCGCCCTAATAGCTCAAATGACGACCAGCAATTCAATTAGGCTATGCTGTTTCGAATCAAATCATCCATGAACGTAAAACAATCATTGTATTACTATCGGAAAAGCAGCTTATCATGCAATAGCACTGGGGTTGGAAAACTTCTTGACTGATGATTTCAATCTGTTTATTGCAAAAAGTTCCGAAATATGGATTAAGGGGAAGCCAAAAAAATGTAATTTGCTTTAAATCAAAATGAAACGATAAAAAAAAACTCCGGAAAAGACAAAAGTAAATTATTCGTTTTCTGCCTCACAGAAAATGACAGGCCTATTTGAGATTCTCAAACTAGTAGCCTAGTCTAGTAGTTTTGTATGGCAGTTTCATACACTCAGCTGGTGATCTCAAGAACTGCTGACTTGTAGGAGACTCTCTCATTCATATAGGCGTCAGACGTGTTGGGTCAAATTTAGTCCGGCAGCTTATTAGGCCTACGTTCTGAGATTCTCCTGTTTTTCACTATCGTTTCAAACGCACAACCAAATGAAATTGCTTGGATTTTGAAACGATTAAAAAAACATATTTTGAAATACCAAAACAAATCAAAGTAGGCTATTTCTATTTCAAATATCGATCTATCTCATCCTGATGCTGATATAGGACACCGATAAATCACATTCCTACCAAGATTAGAGTTGTAACTTAAGTAGGCTACTGTACCAGTACTCATTAAACTAAAATAATTCCTGACTACCCTGAACTAAACGTACTGCAAAATGGAAGCATCTGTAGAGAATTTTAATTGAAGACAATGGCACTATGACGTCACTATCTGCCCCCAGTTTTAACAATCCCATTGTACGTTGTCATGGCCTCTATATAGTCCGTCTTAGTTGTACCCATAGGCGCCTAAGCCGTGGGGGCGTGGGAGCCAGGCCCCACGTATATTTCTGCATGGGAGCAACTTTTTATGCTGCATTGATACATAAAACAATAGATGAACTAGCGATCGGCAGCAGGAAAACATTTTTAAATGCAAACCGCAACAATTTCGCGATAAATAATAATCACTAGAACTAGTAGCGATGCTACAATCCCACCCCAGACAAAAAATCTGTCATTTTTACGTTGATTTAACGTCTGCAGACGTTGAATCAATGTAAAAATGACAGATTTTGCTGCCTGAGACATAGCAAAAATCTACCATTTTGCGTCGATTCAATGTCATCAGATGTTGAATGCACCCAAAAACAACATAATTTGCTACGTTGACACAGCGTGCGTTTAGCTTAATGCGCTTGCAAACAGACTCGATGTCGCTTTCGAAAGTCGAAACCTCTGCAGAGAGTTGTCGCGGCAGTGAATCGCTTGCTGTGAAAATGAACTTGAAGTGAAGTCTCGGCCCGAGGTAATTACTAACCAACGCAACAAGGGCTGGTACAAACCGCATTGCGCACACGCGGCATAATCAACACAACAACGAACTCGCGCAAACTGCATGGCGCACATACCACCGTTGCCATAGAAACCCGATCAAAGGCGGGGAATATGCGCATCTTTTGTTTCATTCGCAACACGAAAACGGGCGTATTACAGCAAATTGAAACTTGAAAGCAGGTCAGCCATAAGTTGCGATATTGTAGTGAAAAGGGAGCAATGTCAAGTCAAAAATTTAATCAAACGTCTCTCCGTAACTATTTTTCAAGGGCTGTTTACTAGGGTGCATCGTCTCCCGCTTTTTTTTGAAATTGGTTTCGTAACATTGAAAAGTGTGTTCCACTTCAGGAAAAACTTAGCCAAAAAAAATTTTTTTGTTCAGGGACCCCCCCTTCCACTCGCGCATGCCCCCCCAAATTTCGGACAGAAAAATCGACATAACTCCAAAACTAAAATACTTAGACATAAAGTGTTTGGTATTAGATTTATTGTAACTATATGATTTGATTCAAATTTGGTGAATAAAACATATTTTACAAAAAAACAAAATTTTTTTGCTACGTTCATTGAAAACGTTCAAGTTGGACTCCCCTTTTAAAGCCTTATTCAAGGCTACTCTATGAGATAAAGAGTTATGGATCCGCATCCGTCTCTTTTAAAAGCTTTGTTTAAGTTTAGTATCATCAATCAATTATTATAATATAATAGTATATATATAATAATCTAAAAGAGAAATAGCGATGGAATGATAATGCAGTAACTATAAGACATACCACTCATACCAAATGGAACGTTCTGTTGATGGTGCTATCAGCATGGTATTTGACACTACATCAACAAACACTGGCCTTTGGTCTGGAGGTTGTGTTGAATTGCAACAGAAATTGAAGAAGTCATTGCTATGGTGTGCATGCAGAAAACATGTTGGAGAACTAATCGTAGGTAATGTGTTTGAAGCACTGAGTATTGAAACATCTCGATTGCCTGAAATAACTATGTTTGTTCACTTTCGTACTCACTTCAACAGTATTTCTCAAGACCTCATCTCTTTCCAACCTTATTTAGATACATACAAGTGCTTGTCAATCAGTGAAATGAATTTCCTTGAAACCTTGAAAGAAGATACTGTAGCTCTTGCAACCCAGTTGCTTACAAAAAATGATAAAAGATATTTACCTCGAGAAGACTACAGAGAACTATTGGAGCTGTGTCTATTTAGTTTCAACTATCCATTGCCATGCAAGAAGCCATTTAAATTTAAACAACCAGGAGCTATTCACAAAGCTCGGTGGATGGCTAAAGTTATTTATGTCATAAAGTTAACACTATTGTCTAGAAGGACTGAGGAAGTAATGGATCCTGCTAATCCCAAGAAGCACTTGATTCTGCAACCAAAGCAAACTGAGAAGTTGAAAAGGTTTGCAATGTTCCTCCTATATGTGTATGTGCCATGGTGGTTTCATTGCAGTTCAGGAGTTTCCGCACCATGGGCAGACCTGAAGTTAATGAAAACTTTACATTTGTTTGAGAAAATTGATCCCATTGTAGCTTCTAGTGGCTTGAAAAAGATGAATCTCCACCTCTGGTACTTAACTGAGGAAATGATTCCTCTTTCTCTGTTTGATTACCATGTTCCAGATGAAACAAAAAGAGGAATTGTTGATGCTTTGTTAAAAATGCAAGCAGCAGATGGTTCAATACAGGAACCTCTGAAAAGAAAAGGTAAAGGAAAGCCAGTTTTTCCAGACACAATTGATGCCTACACTTCACTGATTGATTTGATTGGTAAAGATTCTTGGTATCTCTTTAAGCTCTTAAAAGTACGCCCAACGTTTTTTGAAAAAAATGTTAGGGAGTGGGAAGAAGATAGTCAGTATAAACTGGCCAAATCAAAAGCAGAAAGGTTAACAGTTGTAAATGACTGCTCCGCGCGTGGTGTCAAGCTGGCCACAGATTTTCGATCATCTGCTCAAAATATCCAAAACTTTGAAAGCATTCTTCAGGTAGTTGAACAAAGCAGATCTAAGAGACCAAATTTGCGGAAAAAATCATAGACTGTTGCATCCATCTAACAAACCGGCAGCTCCACTTTCAAAAGTGGCCTTTAATTATTAGAAATGGGACCGAAGTGGAGTTCTGTGCGTAACTATATCGCCACATAATTTCCAGGTGCTCATGAAATGTAATTATTTACAACAGCTTTACTACAAATACCACCCCGTTTGCCTGAAGAATCTATTCTAGCGAGCTAGACGAAAACGTTCGAGTTGGACTCCCCTTTTAAAGCCGTTTTCAAAGCTGCTGTATGAGATATAGGCTGTATTTTTTTAAAGCTTTATTCAATATTATATTATCAGTAATGAAACAAAAATCACTTTAGGCTTATTCATATTTTCAGTTCATTCAGTGACATTATTATAATATTTGCAAGGGAACATGCATAAAACGAACAGTGCATTATCATTTCGTAGCTATTTCTTTTTAGATGTATTCGAGTGAACAGTGTCTCCTGAAGAGCAAAAAAAGTTGTTCTTTGTAAAATATGTTTTATTCACCAAATTTGAATCAAATCATATAGTTACAATAAATCTAATACCAAACACTTTATGTCTAAGTATTTTAGTTTTGGAGTTATGTCGATTTTTCTGTCCGAAATTTGGGGGGGCATGCGCGAGTGGAAGGGGGGGTCCCTGAACAAAAAAATTTTTTTTGGCTGAGTTTTTCCTGAAGTGGAACACACTTCTCAATGTTACGAAACCAATTTCATAAAAAAGCGGGAGACGATGCACCCTACTGTTTACGGATGTCAGTAACTTTTAAATTTATTCAAGGTGACGTGCTGTTGAATTGATGTAAACATGAATGATTTTGCTTTTAACAGGTTTATTTTCAAGCGTATGATCAAGTTAGTATTTTCATTCCATTTACATACCTTTTAGTAAACATTTTCGTCTCTTGTTTTATGCTAATAAATCTAGTTCGTTGCTAAACTTTATGTTGTGCTTAGCTTAAAGAGTCGCAGTCCATCAACCGCTAGCCAACGCAGACGCATAGCATGTGTTTTGGTCAAGTTTTGTTTATAATAATTAACGGTAGGTGAACGTGGCTATAACTCCGAGTGTAGCAATAAAAGGAATCCTAGTGTGACGACATAATTACGTCATCCATCTGCGTGACATTTCGCTGAGTTTACATTGCTGCTGATGAAACACGCTTTCGCCCCCACGGCCAAAAAAATAGTTAGGCGCCTATGGTTGTACCAGGAGACATCCAAAGGTTTGGCTCATGACACAAGAGAAAGGTCCACAGAGAAGCTATAAACCGATATGCATAAATTGTACTTAAATATATAAGTGGCTATTTTCACCAACTTGTTGCCATGGTTACAATCAGGTGTAGCCAGAGATAGGATTAAAGTTAGGAAGGGTTAAGCTAAGGGTTACAGTTAGAAATAAGGTTAGGGTTTTGATCTTTGCCCAAGACAAAAAAAATTTCCAAAATACAAGTTTTTGTTTTCAACAGCTTTAAACTTTTCTCAAATTAAGGCAGAATCCCTTATCTGGCAACGCTATTGATAAATGTCAATAAATAACAACCAATAAATGTGGAGTTACATTAACTTGAAGTTACTAATATTTTTTCATTCACTTGTTGATTTATGCAATATGCATACCAGTTTGTATCCTTTGTGGATCCTTCTCTTGTAACATGGGCCAATTCTATGGATGTTTACTGGTACAAACAGACCTTCATTTTCTTTGAATTTTAATCAGGGTTGTAAAAAAAACAGGTTTATTTAAAACCCAGCCCGCCCGAGGTTTAAAGGCAAAAACAAGTTTTTTGAAAAAAAAAGGGTTTTACAGGCAAAAATGAGTTTTATCACATAAAAATAGCTGTAAAAATGTTTTTTGCAGAATTTGTTTCGTCATTTATGTGATATGCATTCATGTGAAAAATCATGCTCCTTGACAGTGAGTTGCTCGTTGCCAAGCCTGCTAAATGTGTAACAAGAATTTGATTCAAACATATACGGTACCATACATTACTTTTTTTTCTTTTCTAGCAATAGTCGCAACAAAACTAATCAGTAATCATGCTAGAAAAGATAACAATCCCGACGAACACCCAACCTTTGCAGTATTTATTTGATAAGTTGTTACAAAAAAACTTTTGAGAAAAAGCTTTGTTCCATCACAGGTGTTACCACAAGTTTTTGTTGAACAACTTTGAAGTTTTCTCACATAGTACCGGTACTAGAAGAACTCATCTAGTACCGTAACACTAATTTTAGATTTAGGCATGTATTTAAAAAAAATAAAACAGCCCACTCAAGTAGTGAAGTACCCAACATGCAACTCAAGTTGGACTGGAGCCTATCTTCTACCATTGATTACTATCAAAATCTCTCATATAAAAGATATAAGAATCTCTCATATAAGAGATATTATAAAAATTGTATTATAAGAAGTAGTTCATAAATATAGTCTTAGTTAGAGATGTACCGATACCAATATTTTGGCCGATACTGATCCCAATATCACTTTTTTAGGTCGATACCGATAATGATACCGATATTTTGGCCGATACTTTGGTGTTACAAAAAGAAGCAATTTTGGTATTTGCAAGGAATTATATCAAATGCTAAGTTTTACCTTATTTGCATAAAACTATTAAAGAAAGCTTTCAATTGGCATAATTTATTAAAGATTCAAGAATCTAATCTCAGCCGCATTGTTGTGTTATAATAGTAGGTTTTAGTAATGATAGACCACCGTAATTGAGGACTGGGGTATAAGGGAAGAAACATTACATCATAATTGGGGTTTCTGGAAAATTAATAAAGGGTTTGCGCAAACTCTCCAAATAGGCTATCATAATAATGGATAATAAGATGTAAAATGTAAACTAAGTAATTTGTGTACCGTAGTCGTACAAAAACTATTCCACAAGTAGTGCAATAGGGTGGCCCCTTTTGAGGCAATTTTTTCATTTCAACTTGCCTGGGTGATAGATTTTTGCCTTAGCCCAAAATATTAGTAAATCCAAAATTTTTTTGAAATCTGACCCTGTTTAGACCCTGCCCCAACACCATTTTTAAATCGAGCACCCTAAATCACGTTTTTAATGATAAAATTAGTACCGTACTATTTGAGCTAAATAGGTATGTTGTTGGTATTCATTTTTATTGATTTTCAGAAAGGAAGACACTTGCATGCCTTAATTCAAGATTTGAACAACTTTTTTATTAATTCATTTCATGATATAGTATCAATGTAAATGCTTCTTAAATTGACCGATGAAGTGATATGATTTCTTTTTGAGAGTTAGGCAAAAGACAAAGTGATGAAAGCACTACTAACTTATTGGGGTCTGCTACTATTTGGTGAGTCCGATTCGGTGAGTCCAATTCGGTGAGTTCCTAACTCCTGACCCCTAACCCTAACCTCTAACCCTTCAACGGCAATAATAATTAGGCTACGGTACCCAATAATTAAAAAAAAAAATTAAAAAAATCACCGAATAGGAAATCGGACTCACCGAATTGGACTCACCAAAGCGGGCCATTCCGAACTTATTGACCAAGAAGTAACAGCACATCGCATTTCACACAATAGAATCTATGTTTGCTTGGATTTTCTGGTAACACGATATTTTTTTCCTGATCCATGGCTTTTTTCTTCCTTCTGTAGTGCACAAAGCGTCACCAATTTGTCGTTTTTGCCTGGCTATCCGCCCAGCTGCTCTTGTCACTTTAACTTCATGTTCTACAGATTGAGTGCGACTTGGATAATTTAGATGAAGATGTTCCACAAATTGCTGAATGTTAATGCATGATTTGGTCAGGGGAGGTTCATTCAAGAGAATGATTCCTTTTTTGTTTGAGAGGTAGGATATTGTGGAGCACCCACTGCCATATATGGTTATCATTTCTGTACTGTATAAGATGTTGCCTCAAAATTTAATTTGGGAAGGTGAAACTCTTGCACTGAAGAATTTTACGATTGACTTTCATCATTGGTGGTGCGCCAAATGTTATAGATTAGTTTGCCTGCATTAGCTTGTGATGGTATTGTTATCATCGCCCAGCATTGCCAATAGGGATGCACAATACAGAATACCTGGCTATTCTAGAATACTTAATTTCAAATCCAGAATTTCGAATCTATTCTGAAATTACGCGGCAATTTTTTTCAAATAATATCGAACAAAAAGCAAAAATATTTGTACATTATTTTGAATTGTATTAGTATCACATGTCAAACAGAGTATAACATATGATAAATCAAGCATCATACGATTAGGGTTGCCAGATTTTTTCTCAAAATAGTGAACATTTTGAACCATCTAACTACTACTAAAAACTTGGTCATCACACTGCTTAGGCCTATAGTACAATAAACATGCAACTGTTTGGGTGGCAGCTGACTTTTGTGACCTTTTGGTCTTTTGCTGCCATCCTTGTTGTGCGAATTATTTGTGTTTATTGTGTTTTTGTATATTTTCTCTTTTTTTTCTTTCTTTTTTGCCAACAAAACAAAAAATAAACTGAACTGAATTCGTCTGCAGTTCTGATAACTGCGTGAATCATATGAAGGAAGAAAAAGAGGCGCTTGGAACAAACAGTCAATGAAGAAAAAAATCGGCGCGCAAGACGGAAAATATCAATTTTACATTTGTTTAACGTCGCACACTGTTCATTTAACAGATTTATTTTCGAATCCTGATATCCGAAAAGAAACTGCAAATGCGATTCGAATACATTGAGATTCGAATCTCTAAGATTTGATATTCTGTATTGTGCATCCCTAATTGCCAAAAGCACGTTTACGGGATGAGCAAAAAAGCAATGTTGTTGAACACTCTGTTGAATGACTAGGAGCCATAGGCGCCTAAGCCGTGGGGGCCTGGCCCCCACGCATATTTCTGCGTGGGGGCAACTTTTTATGCCGTATTGAATTGATACATAAAACAATAGATGAGCGGGAAAACATTTTTTAAGTGCAAACCGCAACAGCTTCGTAATAAATAATCACCAAAGCGAGTAGCGATGCTAGTGCTACAATCTCACATAGCAAAAATCTACCATTTCGCGTCGATTCAATGTCATCACATGTTGAATGCACCCAAAAACAACATAATTTACTATGGAGACGCAGCGTGCGTTTAGCTTTATGCGCTTGCAAACAGACTCTTATCTCGATCACCGGCGACGAGTCCAGGGCGGGTGGGCCGCGCCCGCCGGACATTTCAGGAATTAAAAAAAAATTTAATGCAATTTTAAGTCCCAAAATTTCTGTAACCATCTGCCACCTTCTAATACTAGCCTACTTACCTTATTCGCAGGGTTTTGTCGCCATAATATGTAGGCCCTACTAGACCTACTAATTAAGCGATTAGTTTGCGTCAATTATTGCCATTGTTACATTTATGCAACGTTAAACAACGTTGATTCGCCGTTAAGCGAGCAAAAGTGTCCAGCCGCGCCGTTCGTCTCCACTCTGCCACTCGTAGCCCAGTGCTATAAATCAAATAAATTGCGCAAACCTGTGAGGATTGAGGATCTTCATTAGCGGTACAAGTCTGACCGCAATTTCCACTGCTTTTACATCGTTTTAACATCGCCAGATGTTAAATCGGTGTGAAAACTGTAGCATTGTTCTTCAAAGGAGTAATTTTCTCTCAAACCACGTTATCAATTACCTCTGATGCCAAAATGCTCTATTTTGCCATCTCAATCATCACAGTTGCGTCTGTTACGTCACTGATATTAAACTCGCAAGTTTCTTCCGCAACCCGCACATACCAACCTTTTCGTTTCTTTTGCAACACGAAAACCGTGTTTTACAGCGAATTGAAAGCAGGTCAGTAATAAGTTGCTATATTGTAGTGAAGAAGGAGCAATGTCAAGTCGAAAACTAAATCAAACGTCTCTTCGTAACTATTTTTCAAGGGCTATTGGCCCAGAAAACCAGCCAGCGGTACCAAATGACGCTCCAGATGATAGTCCTAATGATGTGCAGGTGGTAACAGCTGCACAGGTAGAAGCATTAGTGGTTGACAGCCCATCGGATGTTGTTGTGGAAGAATTAGACACTCCCGGTCCTTCCAGTGGTGCTGAAATGAGTTTTGGTGTTCGTGATGGAAGAAGATATCAACGTGATTGGGAAAAATATCACTATTGGTTGAAATACATACCATCCATTGACGTGGTCCGGTGTTCAGTTTGCTTATGGGCCGTCGAGCATAATCGATTGTGCTCTTCTTCCAAACAGCTGCTCACAGAGGGCCAGCAAAAGGTTTGGCTTAAGGGATATTGCAATTGGAAAAAGGGAAAAGATAGATTTAAAAATCATGAAAAGAGCGTTTGTCATTTAGAGAGCGTAGCCTCTAAACTGCAACATAATGAAACCGAACGAATTTCTTCTTTGGTGGACCATAAAACCGCTAAAAATTTAAAGAAAAATAGAATAGCTTTGGAAAGCATTTTTGATGCGCTTATATTTTTAAGTAGACAGGGGTTGGCTATACGAGGTCATGCGGAAAACAATTCAAACATCGTTCAAGCCATGAACCTTCTTGGGTGTTATAATTCCGATGTAAATGCGTGGATGACAGAGAGAAGAGGCAAGTGGCTTGGGCATGATATTCAGAATGAAATACTCGAGATGCTAGCGCATGACATCGTTCGTAAAATTGTGAATAAGGTAAATGATTCTACATGCTTCAGTATTATGGCTGACGAAACTACAGACATTTCCAGGAAAGAACAAATATCGTTGTGCGTGCGTTATGTAGATTCGCTATTCGCTATTCATGAGTGCTGCATAGGTCTGATTGAAACTGATAAAACAGACGCAGAAACCCTCTTCAACGCATTGAATTCTAGCGCCATTGCCGCTGGATTAAATATGTCCTTTTGTAGGGGGCAAGGCTATGATGGTGCCGCCAATATGAGCGGGCGTATCAGTGGAGTGCAGCGTCGATTTAGAGATGTTTACCCGGCCATGCTGCATATTTACTGCGCTGGACATCAGTTGAATTTAATCGTTATGGATACTTTTCAGTCATCTCAGGAAGGAACAAATGCATTGGCAGTACTGCAATCTGTTGTAACTTTCATAACGCAGTCCCCGAAGCGTTTGGCTAATTTCAATAAATACAAATTACGTGCCGATGATGCTCCCACACCTTCTCTTCGCCCGCTTTGTCCAACAAGATGGGTTATGCGTTATCCGGCTATTGAAGCTTTCTTAGCTAATTACGCCAACATATTAGATTGGCTTTTACAAATGAGCCAGGACGAGGCCATGCAACAATCTTCAAGAAGTCGTGCTGCGTGTCTTTTGCGCTCTATGGAATCGTTCAGCACCTTTTACATGCTGAAGGTTATGCAACGTGTGCTTTCGTTTGTTCACCCTGTGCACGTAGAAGTGCAAGGCCGAAACGTCACCGTGGGAAAATTCAAGCGAATGCTTGAACACCTTCTAGATGTGCTCACAAGCAACATATCCGAAGAAAAATCATCAGCATTCTATGACGCTTGTGAAAGCAAAGCAAATGAAATCGGTGTGGAGTTTCCAAGTGCGCCACGTAATTGTGGTCGACGAAGTGGCAGTGTGGGCAGAGAAACCGATACCGGTAGTGAAAGTGTAAAAATATACTTTGTTAACCTGTTTAATTCAACTTTGGGAAGGGCATCTAGATCTCTGCTCGAGCGCCATGAAAGTCAGGATTTAAGCATGGTATCGCATTTGGAAACTGTTTTGTTGTGTAAAGATCCCAACAGCTCTGATTTTGAAAAATCGCTTAAGGAGCTTGACAATATCTATAGCTCGCAAGTAGATATTCAAAAATTGAAGCATGAAGTCGAGCAATTTTTGGATCTAGAAAAATCGAAAAAATTAACCACGGAAACAATTGAAGATATCCAACAATTTTTTGCAGAAGATGACACCAGAAGTGTAATTTTGAAAAATTTTGCTGCTCTGTTGAAAGTTTACCTGACATTGCCTTGCACAACCTGCGAAGCCGAGCGCTCATTTAGCACGTTGCGCCGTGTTAAGACGTATCTGAGATCAACAACGTCGCAAAAGCGCTTAAATCACTTGCTTATTCTTAACGTCTACAAGGAAGATGTGGATCTACTAAACAAGCCGGCTATTATTGATTCATGGATTAATCGTCATCAAGTTCGACAAAATACTTTTGCGAAATCGGAGTTAATGAACGATTAACCACAAAGTCAAACTAACACAAATGGTAGGGTTTTGCCCTGCATATCTGACTGATTTACCGTGCATGTCTGTCTGTTTGAAACCAGTAACGCATTTCAACGTTTCACTGAATACTGAAAATTTGTGAGCGGTTACTTTCCACGTTAAATTACGTAAAAACTTCCAACAATAAACATAAATTTGAAGCAATGAAGTCCAACAGAAAAAATGCGATTGAAGGCAAGAAAAAATAGAACACAATATTTTATTTTAAAGATTGGCCAATTGATTGCCAAAATATTGTGTTCTATTTTTTCTTGCCTTCAATCGCATTTTTTCTGTTGGTCTTTACAGCTTCGAATTTATGCTTATTGTTGGAAGTTTTTATGTAATTTAACGTGGAAAGTGACCGCTCACACATCATTGGCCAATCTTTAAAATATTGTGTGTTTTATTTTTTCTTGCCTTTAATTGCACTGCAGTATATAACCTTGTGAAATTTTATTTTATATGTCATTCGCTCTGAGGATGGGCATTGTCATGGTGCGCGAAACGTCAGTGAAGCAATAAACCGTCTTGTTTATTGTTGCTTTTACTTTCAATTTCATCAGATGAGCGTTGCAACTAGTGCTCAATGTTTTATGTACGCCATCACAAATTGTGTGAACTTTACCAAGTCGTAATTCTCCGGATGCCAGCAACTTTTAAATTTATTCAACGTGACGTGCTGTTGAATTGATGTAAAAATGATTTTGCTTTGAACAGAACTATTTTCAACCGTATGATCATTGATCATGTTAGCATTTTCTTTCCATTTTCAAAGCATTTTCGTTCCATTTACAGTATACCTTTTAGTAGGCTAAACCTTTTCGTCTCTTGTTTCATGTTAATAAATCTAGTTCGCTGCTAAACTTTATGTTGTGCTTAGCTTGAAGAATCGCATTCCATCAACCGCTAGCCAACGCATGGCATGCGAAGTGGTCTAGTTTTGTTTATAATAATTAACGGTAGATCGAACGTAGCGATAACTCCGAGTGTGGCAATAAAAGCAATCCTAGTGTGACGACACAATTACGTCATCCATCTGCGTGACATTTTGCTGAATTTACGTTGCTGCAGATGAAACACGCTTTCGCCCCCACGACCAAAAAAATAGTTAGGCGCCTATGCTAGGAGCACTTCATTATTATTGAACAGATTCTTTTTCAATTGCATTTTTTGAAAAAGATTGTTCGGCTCATCCCTGATAGTACTTTTATATTTAGCTTGAATGTGACTTTTCTTTTTGGCAATGCTAGGCGATAACAAAACCATCACATGTGAAGAAGAAGCGTTCTTCCGGCCGTCAGCACAAGGCTGAGCACTCACTAGTACAGCGAGCAGCAGTTGCGATTTGCTAACCACAACGGTGTAGCTTCCACGCTAGCCATTCAGACCTACAATAAACGATAAGTTTCTGGGCAGCCGATTTGTATTAAGAATTGACAGCAATAGACACGTGTTTCGCCCATAAGGCTGGGCTCATCATTCAGTATTGCACCATATCCTTGCCACTTGGGTAATCAACCGCCGCTTTACCAGTCAGTTTAACACTTATTTTTGTGGAAAGAAAAGAGCCAACAAAACCAGCAGGTGCTAGGGGTAGGACATGTGAAGAAGAAGCGTTCTTCCCATCACAAGCTAGTGCATTCAAACTAATCTCTAGGATTAGGCGCACCACCAATGATGAAAGTCAATCATAAATTCTACACTCTACAGTGCAAGAGTTTCACCTTCCCAAATTAAATTTTGAGGCAACATCTTATACAGTACAGAAATGATAACCATATGTGGCAGTGGGTACTCCACAATATCCTACCTCTCAAACAAAAAAGGAATCATTCTCTTGAATGAACCTCCCCTGTCGGCTGCATAGCCGAGTAGAAAGAGAGCCCTGGGACGGCAATCGAAAGGCTGTCGGTTCGACACCGCCCAAGAGCATGCGGCTGTGTCTCTGGCAGGACACTTAAAGGCATGCCTGAAGGTGGACACGAAGATTGGCTTCCTTGACTTCCTGTCCACTTAATCTAAAATCTAAATCTTCAGCCATCCGTGTAGGACTGTAGGCCTAAGCCTGGATACATCAAACAAACAAGCCTCCCCTGACCAAATCATGCATTAACATTCAGCAATTTGTGGAACATCTTTTTCATCTAAACTATCCAAGTCACACTCAATCTGTAAAACATAGAGTTAAACTGACAAGAGCAACTGGGCAGATAGCGGAGCAAAAACGACAAATCGGGAAAGCTTTGTGCATCATGGAGGGAAGAAAAAAGCCATGGATCAGGAAAAAGTATCGTGTTACCAGAAAATCCAAGCAAACATAGATTCTATTGTGTGAAATGCGATGTGCTGTTACTTCTTGGTCAATAATTTAGTAGTGCTTTCATCACTTTGTCTTTTTCCTAACTCTCAGAAAAAAATCATATCACTTCATCGGTCAATTTAAGAAGCATTTACATTGATACCGGTACTATAAAATGAATCAATAAAAAAGTTGTTCAAATCTTGAATTAAGGCATGCAAGTGTCTTTCTTTCCGAAAATCAATAAAAATGAATACCAACAACATATATCTAGCTCAAATAGTACTAATTTTATCATTAAAAACGTGATTTAGGGGGCTCGATTTAAAAATGGTGTTGGGGCAGGGTCTAAACAGGGTCAGATTTCAAAAAAATTTTGGATTTACTAATATTTTGGGCCAAGGCAAAAATCTATCACCCAGGCAAGTTGAAATGAAAAAACTGCCTCAAAAGGGGCCACCCTGGTGGGATATGTCTCCGGTTGGTGTTCCAGATGGAATAAGTTCGATACTACACAGAAGCGTTCTTTTTATTTTTAACTAACTTTTGACGCGATATGACTCAATCGTTAGGCTGCTGCATTTTTGTGGTCAATTTTTAATTTGAGCAGCCTACAACCCAATTTTTTATGTCTTTTCAAATATGAGTAATAAAGTTAGAGTTTTTTAATTTTCTGGAATTTGAGAATTTCTCTAGATAATTTTCCGTTCGTCATAAGAGGATGTGACCGTGTTTGCCAAACAACGCATTACATGTTTACTTTTAGGCAGAGTTTTTTAGCAGGCAATTTAGTTTGAAGTAAAATGCTTCTGGGTACCAAAGTTGATTGATTGAATCTTTATCCTCAGACTGGGGAAGCTTCTTGCAGAGCTTAATCCTGGCAGTTTCGCATACTTGTAGAGGCTTTGAATCCTTGACGCAGGCCCGGTCATCGAGATTAGCAGTCCTTAACGTGCGTTGCTCAAGCGCACACCCCAAGGGTCGAATCAGCGCCACTTGATCTTGAAGCTTCTTCGTTTCAGAAGTCACGCGCTAACCAACGGAGCCAAAACTCATACCCTAGGCCTAGGGTGTTTCATTTGCTCCCTTTATTTGAATTTTGATCTGTCCCTAAGTCAATTCTGTTCCATTTGGGAAAAAAATAACCTGGAAATAATTTTTAATTTCATGGCCCCCCGTTTACCCCCCCCACCGCGACTCCGAAATTTCTGCCTACTCCAATCGCCATAACTCAAAAACCACTTTAGATAGACATGGGTTGTTGGGTATCAAAGTTATTGCCATACCCCACTTTAATTCAAAAATGCTGTCAAAATAACAATCTGAGCAAAAAAAATTTTTTTTTCATTTTTGCACAACATAAGAAAAGCAGTTGGCATGAATTTTGAATAGCCAAACATACGATGTGAACAACCAAACATAAGTGGCAACTGACACAACACCAAAATTAATCACATGACACAATATTATCAAAAACCATCTATGAAGTAATAGGACATCACAATAAGTAATAACACAGCAGGGGCTCACACAACCTCCATTAAGCAGGCAGCAACAGGGTGTGTTGTGCTTAGCGCATTGGTTTTCGCACCAAAGAGTGTTTACATTAATTTCAGCTACTGAAACCACTGTGTTGCTGTTTTCTTGAGCACGAAAGGTCAAAATGATTGCCTCCATCCAGTAGTGGGTAGTTAAAATAAATTCCAGTCATAATACTAATGTACGGAATGGCCCGTTTCGGCGAGTCCGATTCGGCGAGTCCGATTCGACTAGTCCGATTCGGCGAGTTCCCTATTCGGCGAGAGCCTTTTTCGGCGAGTGCCCTATTCGGCGAGTTTTTGAAATTTTTAAAAGGAAATTATCGGGTACCGTAGCCTAATTACAATTGCCGTTTTTACATCGTTTTAACGTCGCTAAACGTTGAAATCGTGCAGAAAGGAATAAAAATAAAATGTTTGAACTATTAAATTAAAATTCGTCATGTCAGTTCAGTTATTTTTATTTTTGACCATCCTATCAAAAACAATACACGTCAACATAGCAAAGGTAGAAGCGACAAAACGCGAACGTTAAAACGTGCTTGAATTCGTCATGTCAGTTCAGTTGTTTTTATTTCTGATCATGATGTCAAAAACAATTCACGTCAACATAGCAAAGGTGTAGAAAAAGGTAGAAGCGACAAAACGCGAACGTTAAAACGTGATTGTGACCGAAGTAAGTTATTGAGTTGAAAAAAATTTGGCACGGTCGCAACACCTTCAGAAAAATTTAAGATATGAAAGAAAAATAAAACCAAGAAAATGTTACAAAAAAAAATCATGTTTATGTCTATAAGTCAGTACTTTTGAATAGTTAAAATGATTAGTTTAGATCAACAAATGTGTGACCTACAGCTTAGATTGAAAGGAAGTTATCGGGTACCGTAGCCTAGTTATCCCGACCAGCAAAAATTTGTTCCAAGAACCCAGTTAGCCTAACAGTTCATTTTTACATTGTAGTAACAGAATGAAAAGGCTAACCAAATGTGTGGCCTATCGTTTTAACGTCGCTAAACGTTGAAATCGTATAGAAAAGAGAACTTTGCTGACTAGGATACGTTGAAACTGAGAAACATTCACAGAAGCCCTACGATACGTTGCATTTTTAAGATAATGTATTCAGACGTTGAATCAATGTACAAATCAAATGTTATGCTAAATTGGTTCTTGGAACAAATCTTGGGGCTTTTGTGAATGTTTCTCAGCTTCAACGTATAACATCCATTTATTGAGTTTTAAAAAACTAAGAAACGAAGTGTACCTACAAAACACAAATATAAAGCGAACAAAGTAGATCTGTTTCACACAATAAGAAAACTGAGAACTGAACGCTGAATTGAGAACTGAACGCGAACTGAGAAAACAATCAACGTGAAGCGCTCTAGGCAAGGAAACCAGAACGTAGGAACATAATGTAGACTAAACGTAATTTTACAACACAACGTATCCTAGTCAGCAAAGTTCTCTTTTCTACACGATTTCAACATTTAGCGACGTTAAAACGATGTAAAAACGGCAATTTTTGCTGGTCGGGATAACTAGGCTACGGTACCCGATAATTTCCTTTCAATCCAAGCTGTAGGCCACACATTTGGTTAGCCTTTTCATTCTGTTACTACAATGTAAAAATGAACTGTTAGGCTAACTGGGTTCTTGGAACAAATCGAAAGGCTTCTGTGAAAGTTTCAAAGTAACCTAGTCAGCAAAAGCTCCCTTTTCTACACGATTTCAACGTTTAGCGACGTTAACACGATAGGCCACACATTTGGTTAGCCTTTTCATTCTGTTACTGCAATGTAAAAATGAACTGTGTTCTTGGAACAAATTTTTGCTGGTCGGGATAACTAGGCTACGGTACCCGATAATTTCCTTTCAAAAACTCGCCGAATAGGGCACTCGCCGAAAAAGGCTCTCGCCGAATAGGGAACTCGCCGAATCGGACTAGTCGAATCGGACTCGCCGAATCGGACTCGCCGAATAGTAGCAGACCCACTAATGTAAGTCACTGGAAACAGTGTATTGCAGGC
The DNA here is from genome assembly GCF_918807975.1 of Aplidium turbinatum. Taxonomy (NCBI): domain Eukaryota; kingdom Metazoa; phylum Chordata; class Ascidiacea; order Aplousobranchia; family Polyclinidae; genus Aplidium; species Aplidium turbinatum. The sequence continues at coordinate 16,753,687 of NC_137484.1, read as the reverse complement.
AACTCCAAAGCGAGTGCTGCAAAAATTGCCTACTATGTGCTGTGCTTCAATTATGTTTTTCCATCCTGGAGGATAAAAATTCAATGACAACAATGCAAGTGGGACATGAATCATGAATAGTAACACAGCAACAGCTAATGCTGATTAAGTAGGTCATGGATGGGATACTAAGGCCCATATTCTAAGATCCAACTTGAGTTCAAACTGAAACTCAAGTTTGGCTTGGTCCATGTATTTGGTATACCATAACCCAAGTCCAACTTTCTGATGTATTCAGCAGCATGTATCAAGATAGTCTGCAGCGTCCCTTGTAGCCTGCCTGTAGACACCATAGTATAGGGGAAGCCACTCTGTCTCAAATTTTTAATGATCTAAAATTTGAAATTACCAAATATCCTGATGTTACGCTGTTCTGCTCAGCATAGTTGCCAGAGGGGTGATTAGTTAGAGTTTATTGAACTCTGTCGTATTTTCCTGGAAAATTCACTGCAAAATCCAATAACCTTCAAAAACCCAGGAGCTTTGCATAAAGCCAGATGGACGGCAAAGCTGATTTACTCCATTAAGATATATCTTCTGGGAAAGTACATTGGAGAGCTTCCACTTGGCACTGTTACTACCACTCAACAAACCTCAAAGATAAGAGGCTTTGTCAACTTCGTCACTCATGTCATGTGTATTCTCAGTGATGGTTGACATGTTCATCGCCCACTGATGCTCCATGGAACGATCTAAAGTTTTACAAGATGCTGTTCACTTACAACAACATCAATAACTGTATTGCTCTGAAGGCATTAAAGAGACACCTTTGGTACTTGACAGAGGAAATGATTTCTCTTTCTCTATTCAGAGAACACACCCCTGTTAAAGAAACTTGGTTTATTGCTGGTCGAATGCTACAATGCATTCAGGGTTCGATCTTAGCGGTAGTCCGCTAGCCAATGGCTAGTGAAAATTTGCGCGGACTAGTAGAAATGTTGCAGTACTAGTCCGATTGGCTAGTGAAAATATTCGCCGGTGAAAAGTTTTGGTTTACAAAATGGCGATTGGCGACGTCACTCTCACTCTGAAATACTGCAGAAATTTGCTTGCCAGAAGCGAAATTGCACAAAGGAGGCTGCAAAGTCGGTCAACTGAGCACGTGACTACTTTTTTCTCGCATTTTCGCACGCCAGGTCGCCAGAGTTGCCAATTTGGCTTTTTTGAAGCCAGATTTTGAGAATCTGGCTGTTTTTCAACTCGCTTGGCTTATTTTTTTTAAATAGAAAAAGCCAGAAAAATTAGGCTTTTTCTGGCTTTTTTTCATGTTTCATCGATTTTTTGTCTTGCGATTTTTTTAGGAAAAAATTCGGTCTGTGCCAATTCGAGCAGCAATTTCTACCTTATATTTGGTTGTAGTGTCCGACCGAATTTTGTTTTGAAGCCGAAACTAGAAAATTTTCTAGTTGTTTGTCTTTTCATTAACTATGTTTCTGCGTTGTCGCTGAAGTCAAAGTTCGGTGGGACACTATTTGGTTGTACACTTTTTATATGTGTATGTTTAATGAATACTAATTGGCTTTTTCAGCTATTTTTTGCTGGCTTTTTTTGTGACTAGGTCTGGCTTTTTTTTGGTGAAGACAGGTTGGCAACCCTACAGGTCGCCAGCACGAAGCCAGCATCCCAGCAAGCAGCAGTTAGCAAAATTAACGTTTTTTTGTTGATATATCATGATCAAATGCTGATTCAACGTTACTACAAAGTGTCTAACGCTGGGTGTTAGCTGGGTAGTTATCGCTATTGTTAATACGTCATCAGACGAGTGAAAAGTCAGTAAACTGGTCGGACTAGTGAAAACGGAGAGCAACTAGTCCGGCGGGCTAGTAAAAAAAAAAGTTAAGATCGACCCCTGGCATTGATACACACTCAGCCATCTCAAAACAGCGACATGGATCTGCGTTTGAAAAACCAAAATTTTCACAACACTTTGGGCCATCAACAAGGCTTGGTGATTTAGTTGGACAAGATTCATGCTATTTTATCAACTTGTTAAACCTGAACCATGAATTTTTGCACCTGCCTGTTAATGAATGGCATGATAACAGCATCTTAAAAGAAAACCTGGTAAATGTCCTAGGAAGCAATGTAATTAATGACTGTGCTGAAAGGTATATAAAATTAAGCTCAGACTTCTTGGGATCTTCTCACAGCGAAGACCACTACCAAGACACCCTGCAAGTGGCAGAAAAACACAGAAAGTGTCAACCATTCCTTCGCAAAAGAAGCACCCACTGTTGATGATGCCCAACTGCCTCTTTGACGATTATATGCATGCATCATCAATCATGATAATATGTCAACCAACTGGCTTAGATACTAATCGTACTTTCAGTTTTTGAAAAAATGTAACTATTTGCAGGATTATAGATAACTTAAGCCCGTATTCTAAGATCCAGCTTGAGTTCAAGCTGAAACCCAAGTTTGACTTGATCCATGTATTTGGTATACCATACCCCAAGTCCAACTTGTGTTTCAGCTTGAACTCAAGTTGGATCTTAGAATACGGGCCTTAGCATCCTATCCATGTCCTACTCAATGAGCGTTAGCTGTTGCTGTGTTACTATTCATGATTCATGTCCCACTTGTGTTGTCATCATTGAATTTTTATCCTCCAGGACGGAAAAACATCATTGAAGCACAGCAAATAGTAGGCAATTTTTGCAGCACTCGCTTTGGAGTTGCCTGTAATACACTGTTTCCAGTGACTTACATGAGTATGACTGGAATTTATTTTAACTACCCATTACTGGATGGAGGCAATCATTTTGATCTTTCTTGCACAAGAAAACCGCAACACAGTGGTTTCAGTAGCTGAAATTAATGTAAACACTCTTTGGTGCAAAGACCAATGCGCTAAGCACAACACACCATGTTGCTGCCTGCTTAATGGAGGTTGTGTGAGCCCCTGCTGTGCTATTACTTATTGTGATGTCCTATTACTTCATAGATGATTTTTGATAACATTGTTTCATGTGATTAATTTTGGTGTTGTGTCAGTTGCCACTTATGTTTGGTTGTTCACATCTTATGTTTGGCTATTCAAAATTCATGCCAACTGCTTTTCTTATGTTGTGCAAAAATGAAAAAAAAATTTTTTCTTGCTCAGATTGTTATTTTGACAGCATTTTTGAATTAAAGTGGGGTATGGCAATAACTTTGATACCCAACAACCCATGTCTATCTAAAGTGGTTTTTGAGTTATGGCGATTGGAGTAGGCAGAAATTTCGGAGTCGCGGTGGGGGGGGTAAACGGGGGGCCATGAAATTAAAAATTATTTCCAGGTTATTTTTTTCCCAAATGGAACAGAATTGACTTAGGGACAGATCAAAATTCAAATAAAGGGAGCAAATGAAACACCCTACCCTAGGCCTAGGGGATACCAGCCCAAGAAACATCAGACACGCCGCTGATTCAGTTCAGTTGTTTTTTATTTCTGACCATCATATCAACAACAATACATGTCAACATACCAAAGGTCAAGAAAAAGGTAGAAGCGACAAAGCGCGAACGTTAAAAGTTGAATAAAACTATTGAATTTCTAAGTTGTTGAAAGCAAAAATGTGATGCGTCGTTCGGCAAACATGGTCATTGGTCACATCCTCTTATGACAAACGGAAAATTACCCGGTTTAAAAAAGAGATATTCTCAAATTCAAGAAAATTAAAAAACTCTTAACTTCATTACTCATGTTTGAAAAGACTTTAAGACTATGATCCGACAACCCTTAAAAATGTCTGTTAATTCATGAATAATTTTTAAGGGAACTTGTCAGATACGTGTGTTTTGCCATTTTAAACTGGCTAGTTTTGCTCTCCGATTGCAGGTTATGAGATCATTGATTTCCTATTATCGATCAACTTCAATAGAATATTACTTTTAGACAAAAACATCCTGCAACACTGACAATGGGTATTACAAGGTACCCATGTAAAAAGGTGAAAAATAATGCTAAAAAAAACTACATCGACCTCCAGTTCACAAGGCCTGCATATGTAGGTCACTAGGCTACCGGACCGGTATGGTTCAAACTAATCTGAAAGCAAATAATTTTTTGAAGCCTAACACTATATTCAGGGGTCGATCTTAACTTTTTTTTTCACTAGTCCAGCGGACTAGTTGCTCCCCATTTTCACTAGCCCGCAGGATTTTTCACTAGTCCGACCAGTTTACTGACTTTTCACTTGTCTGATGACAGAATAAGATAAATATTTTGGCTTAGACTAGAACTAACTAAAGTAAAGGCTTTCAGATTTCAGTACGCACAAGAGAGCAACAATACGCACAAAAACACCTTCTCGTACTACAAACGCAAAAAATGCAATTTTAAAACATAAAAAATAAATGTGGCATGCGGTGTGTGCTTAACTGCTTAATATTTATTCATGTTTTAATATATTTTTATTTATGTTATAATATATTTTTTAATATATTGTTTAAATATGTTTTAATTATACATTGTGCACATCTGTAGTACGTTTTGTAAATCGCCAATCGCCATTTTTTAAACCATACCTTTTCACCGGCGAATATTTTCACTAGCCAATCGGACTAGTACCGGTACTGCAACATTTCTACTAGTCCGCGCAAATTTTTACTAGCCATTGGCTAGAGAACTAGCATTAAGATCGAACTCTGATATTAGATGTTTACATTTTTTAAATGATTGTTTTTAACACTTCCTAATACAAACTTTCGCAACACATCAACTGAATAATCGTATTGAATTGTCTGGCAGATAGGGGACCAAAGCCTACACGATTAGCTAATTTCGTCTGCATCCGCACATGAAATTGTAGGCTGCACTGTAGACTAGCCTATTTCAATCACAAAAAATTTCCTTGCAAGGGAAACATGTTGAACTTTATTCAAACGGTTGTATAATAACAATGACACCTAATTTAAATGGTTGATACCTTTAAGGAGTAGGCCATGCAGTTAACTGATTGCATCTGCATTATGGCACATTTACATGGTTTTGCAACCAATATGATGTAAAACGATTGTTTGACAATATAAAAACAAGAAAATACCCTGCAGTTTAATTATCTAACAATAAACATGCCTAAGCAGTGAACGTAGAACTTGTAAAATTAAGGTTATATTCAGCTTTTTACTCTATGATTAGAGCTAAATAACCTGAAGCAACTGTGAAAAACTGGACTTCTGAAACACACTACTTAAGGAAGATTATAGTAATAATGTGTCTACTTGCAAATGCTAAATTCTCAATAGTAAGTTCTTCATTACGAAAAATGCAAACACTTAAAAATAAACACCTCAAAAAACACAAATACGTGATACAAACCAACTGAATTTTTCTGTACACAACTGCTCTCACCATTCAATCATTCAAGATGGCAGCCAAAACGTTGAGCTAGAAAAAGTGGCGTCAAAAAGAAAGAAACAAAGGACGCCGATGGCATTCGCAGGGGCAAGTAATACTACTGCTTTGGGACAATTACGTTTAAATAATGTAATAATCTTGCAGCGAAAATGTTACAAAACAACATCTGCCATGTTTGGCTTTGTACTGCAATTGAATGTTGTCCCCGATTGCAATAATTTGTTTAAAAAGATAGAGATATGTTTGAATCGATTCAGGCAAGTTTTTTTTAACAATTTTTCATTTTCAAGGTATAAAAGTTGGAAGACCAGTTCAGGGGCGGCCAGAGTTCCAGAAATACTTATTTCAAAGTACCTTTTTAGGGTGTTTGCCTAACTTATTGTCTGATAAAAATATGAGTTTTAAGCTATTGGATATCTGCAAGTATAAGTGGCATCATATAATTATAAATCAGCCGTAATTAGTTGATGTTTAAATGAATGAGATAGTATGGGAATTATGCTGTGACATTTATGGTGCATTAAGTGACAACAAGCTTTTTAAAATTTCAGATGTTTCTGACAAATTTCTAACATTGCAATAAAGAGAAAAATTAGGTTTTGGCACACTAAACAAGCATTTTCAAATGCTTGTTTTTTGCGAATAGAATGAGAAAGGTCATTCTGAAGTGGTACTAGGAAAAAGTTTCCATGAAATATAAAGATAATTGAAACTAAACAATCAAAAGACGTACTGACATTACTATCACACAGGGTAGGCCAATTTATGATAATTAATAGCTACTTAACATACTGTAAAGAAAGTTCACATGTGAATATTTCTACCTTTTTCATTTAATATGTTCCCTTCAAACAGTGGAGGCATAGTTTTGCCAATTAGTCACTAATGACTTTGCATTGCATTGACTTCAAGAAAATTATTGAGAAGGCTAACTGCCCACTGAGAGGCTGCTTACCTTAAAGAAGCAACTGCGGCTGCAAAAAGTTTTGTTAAAAGCGTGGAAACTGGTCAAAATGTGTATGCAAGCTTGGACACTAGATATGCCATGCAAGTGAGAGAAAATAGAAACACCATGACTTCCATAGTTAAGACTGTGATGTTCTGTGCCTCAAATTACATCGCTTAGCGTGGGCCGTGGGCATTCCCAAGACAAAGGAAATTTCATGAAGCTCCTTCAGTTTCCCATTCATGCTGAGAACGATTATTTGACAAAGTCTTTTGCTCAAATGTCTGGGAACGCCAAGTACACTAGCTCAACTATACAAAATGAGATTTCCGGCCAGCCAGTATTATGATTGTTGAAGAAATCGTTGCTGAGGCTAACAAATCATTTTTGTCTGTAATAGTCGACAAGTCTTGCAATATTTCCCGAAAAAGAACAGCTCAGCATTGTTTTAAAGTATGTGAAAGGTAACAAAGTGCATGAAAGTTTCACAGGATTTGTTGAGATGGATTCTGTTTCCTCAGAAGCAATTTCTGCAAGTATTTTATGTCATATGTCATCTCCAATAGGATCAATAATATCAACAATGGCAGATCATGTGAGTGGCATACAAAAAGCATTCATAAGTACCGTACCCTCATGCATTCTTTGTATACTGTGCCTCTCACTGTTTAAACTTGGTCATTTAATGACCAAAGTAAAGTTCCAATCATTAGAACCACTTGCAATATCACCAGGAAAACTATCTGTTTTTTCAGAGAGAGCCCTAAAAAGCACACAAGTTTGAGAATTAACATTCCCTTATTCTGTCCAACCAGGTAGTCCGAGAAATACAAAAGCATTCAAATCTTTAAGTCCAATTTGAAGTGTATACTTGACACTCATGGTTCGTTGTTAAGGGACTCAAGCAGTGAGACTAGGGCAAAGGCGTTTTCTTTGAAAACTGCTTTCTAGAGAAATCTGAGGTGGATTATGCTGTTTGCTTGATTGGCAGATTTTTGACTTTAGCTGAATCTGCTTTCCAGTATTTTCGACGTTCGGTAATGTCTCTCTTCAGGAACGATTCGGTGACAACCCTTCATTTTTTTTGCGTTATTCATCCTTCCACCAAACAAACCAACTAAGATAGATTAAATTAGCATTTGTATTCTTTGGATAACCTTGACAGCAAAGTAATTCTTGGGAGATCTTCTCTGACTTCTCAAGTCAACCAGGAAAGTTTACAAGAACTTCTTCTGAGTGCTAAAGATTATCCAAGCGTGCTCAGTGCAATCGAAGTTAGTGTTGGGCGATATATCGAATTTACGACACGGTATCTTTTCAATATCAATATTTATTTCAAGTTGACTCGTTTTTTATTTTTTCTATTCATCTTTGATCTTTAATATTATCTTGTGCATGTATTCATTTGGTTGTGCTTGGATTAAGTTGTTATGGTTGGATAAATACAGATCGTAACTATCATTGTTGTTGCAATTTTACAAGTAATAAACATTTAAAGCCAAACAAGTGGTATAGGCTACCCTGTTAGTGTTTGTTTGTTTATCTTTATCCTGCGTTGCGGGAAAGCGGACTTGAGCGCTATGCATCGGTGAACGCCTTCCGACATACACCTGACCAGTGGCGTATTTAGAAAATTTGTTAGGGGGAGGCCAAGACATTTTGTCAGTCAGCCGCGTAGCGGCTGACTCTGCGGCTGGAGGCCAATGGAGGTCTCGTCTGGGGGTAGTACACACGGGGTAGTCAACGATAGTAGCCTACACAAAAAGCTCAAATTTGATGAAAATGGCTGTTAATTGGTTCAAATTGTTTCTACTTGGGTTAAAATTACATTTATTTGACCCTTTAAATAGACGTGGGGTGTACCAAAATGTCATATGATGGGTCAGAACGGGGGGAAGAGGTTATCTGAAACCGTCAGATAAGGGGGGGGGGGGGTCCAAAATCATAGTCCAGTCGCTGAATGATTTGACCCGGAAAAAAATAATACCAAGCTGAAACTTTGTCAGGAGGTTCGATTGGTGATGTGGAGCCACCAAAAAAAAAGCCCCATGATTCCCCCTTGGGAATAGTGAGATTTGGCCATTTTTCCATAATGGCCGCAGCCCCCATAAGCCAAAAATTCGAAATCGTCTAAAATTGATGTTTTATACCTCATTCGAAAGATAATTTCATACTGAATCACTTTCACAAAAGAACTATGGTCAAAAAATACACACATTTGAAGTTATTAGCCATTAAATGCGGACTATAAGGCAGAATCCACCATTAGGCTTTAGCCTGGTGGATTTTTGTGAGGAGTAACAAGCAATGAATTACTCCATGGTTAAACCACAGCTTACGAAAAAGTGTACAATTTCCCATCCGAAGTTACTCCTCAAACTGATTTAGGAAAACTTAATATATAAACAAAAAGTCTCCATAAAAGTGGAAAATTTAAACCAATTGTAGGTGTAGAAATTGCTGAATCTATAATTTTTGGAATATTTTATCCTGAATTACTCCCAAACCAATATTAACATATTTTTGACATTAAAATACACCACACTGAAAAAATGTTGACCGGTAAATAGCAAAATTGTAGAAATTATGTAAAAAAGTATGAAAAATGTTCCATATTTTACATTAGAATAAATCAAAGATATTCCGTCCATCATCATTGTCGTTATCTTCATCACTTGATTCGTAAACTTCGAGCATCTAAAATTAATAACATTGATCTTTATGAAATATCTGATCTGACTGCATGTCACCTGACATAACCTATAAATAGTTGAAGTCACTCCATACAACTAAAATGATGGTCACATGACTTGCTTCTGTTGTAATGAATTATGGCGTTATACACTTATTTTCATCTTAATTGACTAAAAGCTTGATTGTCCAAGAAATTAGAAAACATTGAACTGAAGAACTGTTTACCTCTTTATTTTCACATCCTTCACCATGACAACCATTGCATGCTGCTATACAACTGAGGCCATGCTTTTTACATGAACATGTCTTTGTGCCACACTGATTCTTCGTTGATTGGCATTTGCATCTTATAACCTGCAGGAGACACTCTGGAGCAACTTTATTGTCCGTCATTATTGGAGAATAATTTTTGTCTTGAAATTTCCAGCCCCACTCCTCTTCCTTTGACTCTATTTCCCTATTGCTTAAAAATTTCCATATGGTTACTTGATGATGTGCACGAAGAGCATGGTAATGAGCTGCTCTGCTTGTTGGTGGCATTTTTCTGGTTCCAACACACCCTGGGTTGCCATCTCTATATACTTTCTATCACTATGTCCAAAGTAAAATTAGTAATGGAAGGTATATGAAATAATAACTTATTGCAGGGATGTTTAAAAAATCAATGAAATTATCTTAAACTGCCTCTCTTCTGCGTTAATTACTTAAAATGTTGCACCCTTATTCACAAATGCAATGTCTTTGAGATTCGTGCTAAAATGCTGATTTGTTATGTGGTTCTTTCATTTTCTGTAGGCTACTAGGGTAATATAAAGTGATCTTCAGTGAGAAATACATATGTAGGCCTATACACATAGTATACAATAACTGACTGAGCCAATACTATTAAAACTAACCTGAGTTTCTTTAAGGTTTCAAATTTCTTTCCACCATACATTGCTACAAAGGTTGGTTCTGCTAACATTGCAATTTGAGCTCGGTCTTCCCAAACATCGCTTATTTTTATGGATAAATCTTTCAGTTCATCAGATTTTTTCACAAGCTTGAGAAAGCTTACTTTTCCTTTTCCAAATGGAGCCGAAACAGTATCACAGCCGGACCATGCATGAATAAACAGAGGATGCTCTCTGATTGTCTCCAGTGGTGGTGGTACAGTTTTCATGCTCCATCCCTTCTGAGCCCTTTCTTGGAAAAATACAACATCTTCAAAATCTCCCTTCCAATGATAAAGTAACATAACAATGATGTCTGTGTCGTCGGCTACATTGCTACAACAACAATAGGATTTCGTCTGCTTGCAGAAAGATTGATTGCTGTTTCCACAATTTCAGTGTCAGCATCACCATCACAGTTACCGTAGTTACTTGCTGTCCATCTTTCTTCAAACTCTCAGAAATCAAATCAATAAATAGAGCTTTGTTGTGTTCATTCGAAAGAAAACAATCTTGTGTAGCTGGTACAGAATTGATAGACGTCACTTCAACATTTGGACACTTTTTACTAGCAGTTTGTCAAATATGTTCATATGACTTTGTACAGTAGAAGCGTATTTATATCCATCAAAGATAACATGAGCAGAACCATAGTGTCTTCTAACATAAGATACATAGAGTTGAGCCAATTCAGCGAATGTTGAGTCTTTCAACCATCTGACTCTGTGAAGTAGGGCTTCAACAACATACAATCTGGTCCAATTACCAACAGCTTCTGTATCATTCATTAGTGCTGTTCTCAAAGCAGCTTTCCTCATAAGTCCATCCTTCAACAGTGAAGGAGGATATGGTATCATTTCGAATGAAAAGAAGGCTACTTCTCAACATCGTCTTCACGTTCTGCAATAGCGGCCAGTCTTGTAAAATGATTGATTGGAATGACATTTACGTGTTCCTTGTCTATCTTTACAAAAATTCCAAGTAGGCTACCTCAAGTGGTTTAATGCAGGTTTTGTGTTGAATAGTTGCAGTTGCTAAATTTTGACCATCCAATGTTTTTTGAATGATTGCTCCTATCTCCTCTGATCTTTCACAATTAACCAAATCTTCTCCAGATATAGAAACCCAGCCGAATTTCAAGGAATGTAGATGCTCATCAGCAAAAGTAAATGGATTGCGTTGTTCAAGCCAATCTCTAAACATTACATAATCATCATAGTCGCGCTTGCGTCTGGAGTCACCCATATCTATGTGCTGTTCACTTGACTTTATATCTAGTGCGGAAAGCATCAGGCTGCCTAATGGTGGATTCTGCCTTATAGTCCGCATTTAATGGCTAATACCTTCAAATGTGTGTATTTTTTGACCATAGTTCTTTTGTAAAAGTGATTCAGTATGAAATTATCTTTCGAATGAGGTATAAAACATCAATTTTAGACGATTTTGAATTTTTGGCTTATGGGGGCTGCGGCCATTATGGAAAAATGGCCAAAACTCGCTATTCCCAAGGGGGAATCATGGGGCTTTTTTTTTTGGTGGCTCCACATCACCAATCGAACCTCCTGACAAAGTTTCAGCTTGGTATTATTTTTTTCCGGGTTTGACCATTTTTTTCAGTTCAGCGACTGGACTATCAAGAGCGAATCCGCAGAAGTAAGTTACTGTTCCAATCAATGAACCAACAAAAGATATCAAACATTTCAGAACATAAACAATAAGTTAGTCCTTCCGACCTTGAATACCTTTAAAACATTCTCGGCGATGCGCAATGACAATTTACAGTTTAATGCGATGGCTGCGCTTGGCAAATATATCAATGACTGCATCATGCTCGAGTACAATATCCTTGTTTAAATACATCTGAGCTAGACCATCCCAACGTGGCTCGGTCATGGTCGTGCGGTAATAATTTTTTAGGTACTTTAGTGAACTGAAACATCGCTCATTGGAGGCAGTTGTAACTGGAAGAGTAGCAAAGATTCGAAGTAATTTATGGATAATCGGATAAGTGCCGAGTTATTCAGCCGCTTGACACGCATCCACCAGAGTCGCAGGTCGTTTATCCACAGAAACTGCAAGCCAATTCGCTCTCCATCTTCGCAATTCAATAGTAACTGCAAAGCAATTGCTTGATTCAACATCCAGCATTTCATGGTAGAAGTCGAAAATCTCGTCGATTGTGCAGTCCTCATCTTCATTAATCAATGAAGGCAGAAATGTGCTGACTTTAAAAGCTAGAGAGCAGTGCTCATTGCATCTCTCGTGAATTTGTGCCATGCAATTGTCAAGAAAAGGAAGAAAAACTGTTGACAAATTACATTGCAAAAAGTATACCCCCGCCCCCCGCGCTAGGATGAATCATCCAAGCAATTATTGCGATACAACCTTTTCTTTAAATTTGTATTTTTTTACCTGATCATTAGGAGGAGGCCATCGCCCCTTATCCTCCCCCCTAAATACGCTACTGCACCTGACCCACGCTGCAGCCGACGGCAATGTTTGTTTCCGGTTGTCTACTCTACTTATGACTTAAATTTGGTACTACCCATTACTCGAATTCGATCACTAGGTAGAGGCAATTATCGTTAAGTTTCTTGCCCAGAGAAACAACAGCAAGTGCGGGTGGCTGGAGTCGAACATGCAGGCTCTCGACTGCGAGCCCAACGCGCTAACCACTCGGCCACGCCGCCGACTTCGTATTGTTATGTGTTGTCAGTGATGATGCCCTGAAGTTTGTCAGACTTGCTAAGAAGTTGTAGCGCTATCTAGCAGTAGTAAAAATCACTACTAAACTGAAGGCGGATCAAGATTTTGATGGATCTTGGACAATATGGCGTCAATTAAATTTATTCCGTTCATTGAACCAACCACAATTAAAATAACAGAAATTACACCAAAAGTATTTATTATCACAACGTCGTGATGCTTGCAAAATGACTATCGTTTCAGCGAACATTTGATTTCTGTATGAAATCTGTAAATAATCGGTTTCTTAACTTTTATATGTAATTCATATGTTTCTTGGCAGTCGAGTGTTGCCTGAACTGAACGATAGTGTCTGTCGCTGAATTGAGGCTGGGCTCAGGGAAAACACGGGTCTATCGCTGAATTCATGCTACACTCGACAGCCGAGAAACATATGTTTTTGAGAAAAGCCTTGATGGCTAGTGTAGAGGCTACACCGGTATGTTTAGCGAAACACAATGCGCTGTTCTATAGGGAATAGTCAGGTAGTGCTGACGTCAGAAAGATCGCTCCTTCTCAACTACTGTATTAGTATGTGTGTGTGTGTAACAGTTTGTTTTTGTGATGATTGTTAGGTTTTAGTCAGGGTTGGAAGTAACGACTAGTTGTCACTATTCGATAGCGCTATTCGTTGTTTTCTGAATATCGAATGCTTATACTAGGGACGGGACGCGCAACTCCGTTGTTCCTTCACCATTAAAAGGGTCAATTTGACATTTTTTTTACGCTTTACTGCAGGCTTGCTTTCAACTAAAAACCTTAAATTACTTTAAAACCAACTTCATTCTTCTTATATAACCCATAAAAAGTAAAATATTTTGTGAATTACAAAAAAACGTAACCCTTCTAGTGTTGCGGATAGGCTAAGCCAAAAGCGGATGAAGTTTTACATCCCTATGATCTACAATCCCTAGCTTATACCCATTCCTTTTGAAAATAAATATCGAATACGCGTTATTCACTGCTTTTTTATGCAAGCACCAAAATCATTAGGCCTATTCGTTTTTCACTTATCGATATTTAGGAGAACTGCTGAATCATTATTTGTTGTTCACGTACTTCGTCGTCAAAACGAATTTACGAGATTTAGTTTTCGGATTACTATCCGACCTAGTCCCCTTCCGGTTTTCGAACTTTAAAGAATTGAGGAAAATTTTGCGGCAGCACAGTTCAGAAAAACCATGCCAGTGAGAGTTGTTAACAGTGTTGCCAACCTTGCGGTTTTCCCGCAAGTTTGGGCTTGTTTATTCGAGTTTGCGTATTTTTTTGCGTTTGCGAGTTGCTTGTTTTTTGGCCAGTCAATTTTTAGTAATTGCTATTCATTGATTTTTTTAAGTATCGATAGCGGAAAGTCATTGCTTTTGTTGGGCACTATATCAAATGGTGAACTAGTTATTGCTTTTTGACTAACGACTTCCAGTGATGTGCGCGCATACAAAAAATATTGACGCCGTATGCGTCAACGTGACTTGTAAAAAAAGTTGGCGGCGTCAGCGCATACACTACTGGCGTAAACTAATTTTGTTTGCTAGGTGCCAAACATTCACACGGTATTAACCACTTGAAACAAACAAGTTTTATTTTGAATTTCCACGAAGAAACACAAGCATCTGAAAGTGTTGGTAGCCACTTTAACAAGTCGAAATTTTGCCACTGCGAATGACTACAATGCAACCGCCAACCAATCAGAATATGTTATAAGAAGCTACCGTCCAATTGTGACCCTTCTAGCACTCATCCAGAGAGTTAATGCTTCTTTTGAACTTTGTTTGGTAATTACAAAAGAAAAAGAGCAATAGCAGTGGTGGGAATCGAACCCGCATCAATGAAATGACTAGTTTCTCGCCCTAACCTTAACCCCTAAGCCAACCAGCTGACAAAAAATCCATCACTTAATTTTCTTTCTATCATCTTCTTTTCACCATTTTTTACGTCACTTAAACCGTAGCTTATGATTGGTTGGCGGTTTCATTCTAGTAAGTTTAGTGGCAGAATTTCGACTTGTTACAGTGGCTACCGAAAATGTTCATCTGACATTTTTCTGTGTTTTGGTTCCAATATGTCTTTGCCCATTGCAAACATTCTTTCAACTGCACCGCTGGAAGGTATTGGCGTGTTGTAGCGAAAAAAATACATTAAAAAGTATTCGTTGACGCTATGCGCTAAAAAACCGCGAAAACTTTACGGCGTAGCCTCAAGCGCAAACTATCCAAAAAAATGTGGCCGCAAGCGTTAGCGTAAACAAAAAGTCTACGCCGCAAGTATGCGGCGTAGAATTTGCGTCGTATACGTAGCCTACATCTCTGACGACTTCCAACCCTGGGTTTAGTCATGTTATTGCTTCAACAATTGGCTCTCCAGTTGCTTCAGGAACGAGGAGACGACTGATTTTAACCAATTCATGTACTTGTTTGAAGTACGGTATCAGGTTTAGTGGCCCTGCCTAACTATATTTATCGATGCACATACCCTAGAACAGGGATGTCCAAACTTTTTCCCAGGTGGGCCAAATTTGGTCAAATTTAGTTGGAGGTTAGTAGACATGCATAGAATATCACATTTTCTAGAGTCGCTCAGTTTGATCTCAAGCGGTTCTTATTTATAACCTAGAACGCCCCCCTCAAATATTTTGAGACGAACAAGCTCATAGCTTTCTTTGCAAAACGTTTGCTTTTCTGGAATTTTTGTTATTCAGCTGCTGGTAAAAAAGCACAAATAAAAGATGCAACTGTTAAGCAATGTCCTGGCGGTTGGTTTATTGTTCGGTTGTCGTCGCAATCATCACTGCCATTTTTCATTTCTCCCAGACCTTGAGCGCCAATCGTGGTTCGTTTGCGATCGTCTCCGAGACAATCAACTGGCCGCGTGTCGCCGGATAGACAAATGGGGGCACTCCAATGACGTTCGGTGGCTTAAACCGTTGGGAAAGCAACTTGAAAATATGCTGCAGCAAGGTAGTAGGCACGAAGGGCGAAGCCCGAAGGCGTGTTGTCGAAGGCAACACTTCCAGCGGGGGGTCTGGGGGGCGTCCCCCAGAAATTTTTGAAAAACACTTCCAATTTGGTGCGCTCTGAGAGCATTTCCAAAACAAATCAAAAATAAAAATCTGTCAAATTGTGCTTCGCCTATGTCGTGATCATACATCCATTTAATGTTTAGAAGTCATGAACAATCTTAATTTTAACGTTGCAGGACCAAAATCCTGTGTTAGACATAGAATAATAGTTGTCTAAATGTTTAATTCGTCATGAATGTTCATTCTCAGATATTCAGTTAAGCCTACACTACAAAAACTAACACTTAGGCCTAAACATTACAACCGCAAGCAATTTGTACAAAAAGCTGGATAAGTTTGCCTCCTGCGTATAGAAGCTTAACAAACTAAATATTGCATCTGCACCTGAACGTTCATTGGCGAAGTAACGTTATATCAACGCTGTAAAAAGGGCAAAGGCATGGCTATGAAAGCTAGTACAGTAGGCTAAAGTACATGGCGAGGAGACATTAAAAAACAGCAACAATTATTTCGGCATTATGATGCTGTGCGTGTACCGTGACGAGAGACCATTCTGAAGAGTTAGTCTTGTCGCTCTAGCGAATGTACGCATTGACGTCACTGGGAAAGCACAACTAACCTACCATAACCAATAACCATAACACATCTGATTGGCTAAGCAGCTGGTGACGTTTTGCAAAACGAGTGAGGATTGGATGAAACGAAGGTGTTTTTTGACATTTTTGAATCTGGGAAAGCAAGTTTGATAGTTGCTTACCTGGAGCCTCAGTGATTGTTTCTGACAGAAGCGTTTGCGTCAATTGGCATTTATAGGCAAGACATGCGGTTTGGTGAGGACTTAGACTACTCACAAGCGTTACGAGTAATTCTAGTCACGAATACAGTAATTTTCAAGTTAAAATAGACGTGATAAAAGTAATAAGAAGTTAAACCTAGAATTCAGTCATTATATTTTGCATAGTTTTTGCTAAGGTAAGCACTGCTTTCCCTCACCGATCGTCACTGGGGCACTCCAACAGGAGAGTCTCTTCTGCAGTTGCGAGTTTGCGATATATAATGTCTTCAGATCATTCAGTTTTGTGCTGCCAGTATCTGAGATCCAGGTGATGGCCGCCGCGAAGCCTGCCTGTCTTGACTTTCTTACGAGTCAGTTGTCGTTCCTCAACGCGATCGATTTTTTTCTTCTCTTTTGCCATAGATCTCTCGCAAACGTTTTTGTTGTATTAAAACACCTTTTCTGTTCGTTTTATGGCTGCTTTTGCAGAGCATATAAAGTGCCATGATGTTACCTCTTTCGCTTTCAAGTCTGCCATCTCACGATGGCTGGGGCACCATGTGAATGTTGGATCGCATTTTTATGGATGGAGAATGTGGTACTAGAGTTCTACAATTACTCGTTCATCTCCCATCTTGTAAAGGAGTTAGATGTTGCTGTCGACCTGGGCGTCTCAGTAAAGCTCAATTAGCTGCAAGTCAGCCGAGCCGGAGCCTCATCAGGATTCATAGGAAAAAGTGAAGAGCAATAAGTCCTTTTCAATTGCGGGAAAACCCTGAAAGAAGTTGAATTCACTTGCAAGGGTATAAGTAGGCGAGGGCCATGCAAAAACGTATCGCGGGCCGGACTTTGGACACCCTTGCCGTAGAATTAGATCTTTTAATGCACCTCTTAAACCAGGGGTTTTCACTGCGACTCCCTAAGAGCAATCAACGTAGCCTCGCGACCCCCCATAATAATATTCCAACAAAAGCATATTTAATGCAAAATTTAACCAAATTTGATTCATGCTGACATCCAGCTATATTTAGTTTTGCTGCTCCAATGTGAACTTCTGAAACCCACGTCTTTTTGCGATGTTATTACGGCTTTAATTACATTTCCTCCGATTGTTATTTCCATTTTCTATCAAGCTTGGCTAGATAATAGGCTACTTTTTCCAGACAATTGTGCACCAAATCAAACGTCATATAAAACCGTTCAGGTCTACTGAATCTTAGCGTATTCGGTAGTGGAATATTTCTAAAAAATGAGCAAATTGCATTATCGCTTGCAAGACCTGTAAAACATTGCAGCTGCAGCAAACGGCTCGGGTTCCAAATAGCGACTGTCAGAACAGCGACTGTCAATAGAGCGACTACACGACAGCGATTCATTCAAAACAGCGACTGTCAATAGAGCGACTACACGACAGCGATTCATCAAAAACAGCGACTGCCACAACAGCGACCTCACTTCTTTTATTAAATCCAAGGCTTACGCGCACACGCACTCTTTCACCCCCTCCACACATACCTTCCATCCCCCACACCTCTCTACACACGTATGCACGCACAAATAGGCAAACACTGCGTAGTGAAAGATTGAAACCAAAAGGGACTTTAAAACAACATTTTATTTGGACTATCCATAGAAGTCACATGATTTAAAAAGAAATAGGCTAGTCAAGCCAAACAACAGAAAGTCGTCAAGCCTTGCAATAAAATTCAGGGTCTAGAAAAAGATTGAAACCAAAAGGGACTTTAAAACAACCAAAAGTCTTGCAATAAAAATCAAGCCACGTTTATTTCTAAATTGTGAGCAAGGGCTCGAAGGAACTGCCGCAGATCATACTGGCCTCGATTTTGCTGTACAACAGTGATTCGTGTGTTCATTGTCACGTATCTTTTCATTCGCTGAGTCAGGTCTCTGCCTTGTAGTAGCTGGGTTCGGTTTGGTTCGGTTTAAAGTGTTAAGTCGCTATCATAACAGTCGCTGTTTTAATGCAGTCGCCATTATGACAGTCGCTGTTTTGACAGTCGCTCACTTCATTACGTCGCTATTATGAAGTGGCCATTATGACAGTCGCTGTTTTGACAGTCGCTATCCGGCCTGGATGCCGCAGCAAACATTACATCATCGTTAAATCTTTAATTACTTGAACAGGTGTCAGCCAAACTTGATCAGGTGCTTGAATAACTTATCATTGGTTATCATTATTACGTAACAGTAGCTGCCTACGTGCGTTTGAGATATTGCAAGGTATTCTTGTCA
The DNA here is from genome assembly GCF_918807975.1 of Aplidium turbinatum. Lineage (NCBI taxonomy): Eukaryota > Metazoa > Chordata > Ascidiacea > Aplousobranchia > Polyclinidae > Aplidium > Aplidium turbinatum. The sequence goes on along the minus strand of NC_137484.1, from coordinate 16,734,942 downwards.
TTCTTAAAATTGTTACTTGAGAGTTGGTCGCATATTTAACTGTTTTGTTTAGTGCTTGCCAGCTGGACGAAAATTCCGTCTTTATCCAAGTAATTTGTTTTGTAGTGACAAGTTTAGTGGTGTATCGCGTTGCACCCCAATTTCGACGGCCAGTGGGCTATTTTTTACAGAAATACAATTCTTAAATAGACGTTTTAGAAGAGTGTTTCTTTTCGGTCATTGCATACAGTGTTTCTCTGTTTCTCTACAGTATACAGTGTTTCTCATTTTTTTGTCCAAAAATGAGCAAAAACATGTTTTTTCAAAATAACTCCTTTTCTGATAGTTCCTATTTGTATTGACAACAAATACGAAATCGTCCCTTCCGATCATTTTGGCACAAGTTCCAAGTCTCTAGCTCTTACCATATTCGTGATAGGTAGCCACTTTAACAAGTCGAAATTCTGCCACTGCGAATGACTACAATGCAACCGCCAACCAATCAGAACATGTTATAAGAGGCTACCGTCCAATTGTGACCCTTCTAGCACTCATCCAGAGAGTTAATGCTTGTTTTGAACTTTATTTGGTAATTACAGAAGAAAAAGAGCAACAGCAGTGGTGGGCATCGAACCCGCGTCAATGAAATGACTACTTTCTAGCCCTAATCCCAACCCCTAAGCCAACCAGCTGACAAAAAATCCATCACTTAATTTGCTTTCTATCATCTTCTTTTCACCATTTTTTACGTCACTTAAACCGTAGCTTATGATTGGTTGGCGGTTTCATTCTAGTCAAGTTTAGTGGCAGAATTTCGACTTGTTAAAGTGGCTACCTTCGTGATAAGGCCAAAATAGCAAAAATCCGCTAGCTGGCACATCAAGATGACGTCATAATAAAAAAATAACGTCATTTTTGAAATCAGTGACGAAAATCCATTCAGAATTTGACCCGAACCTAATTTTCCTGAAAAGTCGCCTAAAAGTGCGACACCCTAATGTACATTGTACAATTACATTTGTATGAACCCCACGAGCCGTTATGTTGATTTTGTTCAGTTTTAATGTTTCAGAGTGACTGATTATAAAGATACTAAACACTAACTTTATGTACATTCTCAGAACAGAGTTAGTCTTAAAAATAACCTTTCCAATCTTCAAGCCAGGTTACGGTGTTAATATAGCAAAAGATATATTAGTAGAGCCATAAACTAGTGTGAAAACATACAGTAGAAGCCAAACAATCGTGTACCACAAGAAAATTGTCGATTTATTAAAATCTTTGAAAAAGCGAAGCCATGAATTTGGCACACAATTTACAGTTCAACGAAACTACAATAAAGAAAAGGCGTAATATTAGCTGCGAAGTATGCAATCATAGCAACAGGGTTCAGTCAAACAAAAGCACTGGTTCAGCACGAGTTCTCTTTGAACTTGATTGTGGTGAGGCAGTGAGTATATTTCGATAAATCTGTGCAGATATTTATTGGTGATTCTGAAACGTCGTATGTTGCTGGTATTCCTGGGGGTCTTGAACAATAATCTGAACAAGAAAAATAATTGAATTCGAACAAAACCACACGAAAACCTAGATCAGGGTATCCGTTTAACAATTTTCATGTGATGAAACAGAAAGCAAAAATAGCTAATAGAGGTTTGGTAGAAAGTTTTCGATGTTGTACCGGTGCCACAAGCAACTCCAGGATTTGGGCATATTTATTTAAGCGCACATACATGTACGTAAATTGAACGATTTTGGTACAACACTGCCCTTATCAAGAATAGCCTACTAATAATTTAGCTATGGTACATAAAAGAAAAATATGACCGTGAAAGACAAGGTTTTTCGCAATACCAACACTTAAGCAATACTTCTGAACAGGGCAACATCAGACATTTCGAAAGTTCTACAACTCAGCGAGGAAAAGATTACATGAGGCGTGATGAAAATAGAACCGAGTTTAACGCTCAACTGACGACATAGAAACCGCCGGAGTGAAACATACGGAATTCGGTATAAGTGAATATGAGCCAACAGATGATGTTTTCGCCATCACTCGTACACACTGCAGTCCTTACAAAACTTTTCACTGCATTATTCGCTTGTGCTTTCTTATTATTACAAATTGTAGGCTAATATTATTACAAATAATTATTACATTTGTAATAAGAGGTCGTTGTAATAATCAAATTTCTTATTATTACAACGACCTCTTATTACAAATGAGGTCGTAATCGTAACGAATCGCCCACCATCAGGTTACCTGATCGACTTCTTGCGGTTCTTCAAGTGTGACGTTGTTGAGATGGCAGTGTTGCTGTTGAATGTCTTCTTGAACAACGTTAGATTGTATGATGGTCGTCACGTCGTGTTGCTGCACAGGTACACCTGCCTGGTAACAAGTATATAAAAGACGTTGAATCAATGTAAAAAAGACGGATTTTTCTGTCTGGGGCGTGTACGGAATCGTAAAAAAGATCGTTACTTGGCGATACAAAATTATAAACAATAAACTTTTGACTCAAAAAAAATTGAGGGGTGTACCAGGAAACATCTATAGGATAGGCCCATGATACAAGAGAAGGATCCACAGAGGATACAAACTGATATACATGAATCAACAAGTGAAATAAAAAAAATAACAGTACCGGTAACTTCTCACGTACATGCAGCTCCACACAAAGTGAAATTTGCATGACTTCATTTCCTTTGAATCTTAATACTTATAAGTGCCGCTAGTATCTAATTTCTTGTATTTTAGATCCATCTCACATGATTGTTATGTCCTAGCTTAGTGACAAATTCCTGTCTTTTTCTCAAGTTTTTATTTTTAACAAATTCCATTCATTGCTTTGCACAACTTTTCTCAAAAAAATCACTTTCTAATTGGCGGTAAAACTGCGTTTCGCTAGAGTCCGAAATTAAATCAATTCTCATTGGCATATTAAAATCACTCTCAGAAACCATCATCTCAAAACTTCAAGACAACTTTCCACTTTCATTTTACTACGCTGAAGAGATCGGAAGAGTGAAACACTGGCCACTGTCCGTAGTTACTTTTAATAATGTCTTTTTAGACATTATTTTTTAAAGTAAACAAGAGTCAAAAGTCATGCAAATTTCACTGTGTGTGGAGCTACATGCACTTGAGGTTACTGTTATGTTTTTATTCACTTAATAAAATTTTCGTTTGCAATTTCAAACTGCTTGCGATATGAGAAATGAAAACTTACAACACTACAACTTTATTTCATTACGTTTCATAAAACCACTGATTACACTTTTTGAATCATCAAAAAAATCTGGCAACTCTGTAGTCAGAGTCAAATATTTCTCGCCCGACTCCACAGCCCTGTATGATACGGCAAACCGCGTTTTTCAGCAAACCATATTACACAGCCATTAAAGTGGACGGGAATAGCATATCATGATGAATATGAAAATGACTTCTCAAAAACACTTTCCATGCTTAAACAAGCTCTCTATTTGACAAGTCCCTTACCTGTGATGTGGCTTCGTCGTTAAGCGGAGATTTCTGAGCCTGGTGCGCAGCGTTCGCCGACCTGGTTGGCGGCTGAAAATGCACAACAATCAAAGTAAACTTTCCCAAAACGACTACAAAATAATCATCTGTTACAGCAATACTCAATTGATAATGGCGTTTATGTAAGGGCCTTTACACTCTCTTCCACAATATGGAAGTATTTGTGTGCAATACAAATACATAACGTTCATGAGACAACACGCCAATGCAGCATTCAAGTTAAACTTTTTCTGCCTTGTTTAAAACTTACGGAACGTGTAATATCTTTATTTTCGGGTAACGTTTTCCATATAACGTTTCAAACTTAGTCAGCAAAATTACAATCCATCGCTTGTCCTAATTTTTTTTGTCAGCTTCAGCTTGAGGACATGTCGAACATCGACAATTTTTCGCAAAAGGTACATTGATGGAGAAAAAAGCTTGCACAACATTGAGCAGAAAATATCGAAATTAAAATAACTAAAGGAATCGCATCTTAATCTTGTGCCTACTCGGGTGACTTTCGTTGCATAACACTAATAGTGCTTTCGACACCGCAGCACTAACATATGAGGTTTTTTTTATCAAAAGTGTGATTTTTATGCTCTGGACTACAGTTGCAAAAGCGAAAATTTATTAGTTGTTTAAGTTTAGATAACTTGCTTGCCCCGCTCGTAAAACAATAAACTATGAAAGTTAATTAAAATACAGTGCTTAACCGCTCAGTATTCGGCGCAGCAATACCGCAATCTATGCACGAGAAAAATATCTATAAATTTGAGTCGAAAACAAAAAGTGTAAGTGTTTAAAATATCTATCACCTGTGTTCTTACCATGGTCCTTCGTGGTGCTGATGTTGGTGGGACACTTTGCACCGTGCCATCCTCCAACGTCTGAACTTCTATGACGCGGGGCTTCTCAATGATCTTTGCCGTTCTGGTTCCTGGGAAAAATTCGAGCGAGTCAGACATTTTATGGCGGAGAAGTAACCAATGTGTTGCTAACGTTGCTTTCTTTGTCATAAAACACTCAAAACACGTCGAGACGTTTTACCTGACTCTACAATGCCAATGATCCACGCTTGATGTCCGGTAATCTTCTTTATTTCAGCGCAGTACTTAGCAGCTTGCTCCCTTGGTAAACATATCAACAGGCCACCTGAAACGATGGAATAAAGTAACTTTACAAAAAGACTAATTTTTTTTTAAAAAATCTTAAAACAGCAATGAGCTGACTCAAGTCTTATTGAATCACTTTATTATCAACTTTAATGGCTCTAAAAATGAATACAGTACTCTTTCAAAAAAATAGCTGGAACATAAACATTAAACAATTACAATATACTGTACCTGAAGTTTCAGCAGAGGTTCCTCGAAAAAGGCCAAACATATTTCCACAGGTCTTAGCGATGGCAGACATTTTATGCATGATGGGGAGGTTGTGGATTATGAAGTTGACTTCATTGGTTTGTTGTTTGGCTAAGTTTTCAGCATGAACAAGGATGCCATATCCTGTTATATCCGTAGCACCATGGCTGTTGAATGTGTGCATCAGTTGCGCAGCTATAAATGAAGAGAATTTTTTTTACTGAAACAAACCATTGTTTTACTAGTCAGCACAAAAGCATTACTTTATTTTAGCATTAAAGAAGCACAGTGATTGATCTAACCCAGCGTTTCTCAACCTGGGGGTCGCGAAGGTCATTTTAAGGGGGCTGCAAAGATATTCATAAAAAATTTTCGAAATCGCAAAAATTTCCGGAAACATAAAAAATCTTTGGAGCAATCACTTTAGTATACAGTAATGTAGTAGCAGTTACTAATTGGTTGCACTGCTACGAAAGAGAACGCGTAGCTCGGTTGTAGGCCAATTTATCATCGTTTGTTCAAGTAGAATGATATTTCCTTGAGCTCAAAGAAAGAGATACCGCATTTGTACGAAATCCGTTCTCTACTGCTTTGGATGTTGCTGATATTGCAGATGAATTACAAGACCAATTTTATGTTCTTCAAAATGATTCTTCCGCATGTGACGTTTTTCATGAAATGCCCTCTCAGTTCTGGTGTGCTATGCGTAAATCATACCCACAACTATTATAACTAGCTTTTCGAATATTATTTCCATTTGCCACAATATGCCTCTGCGAAAGTGGTTTTTCAGCTCTTGTCCACATCAAAACGAAGGCAAGAAATCGAAGGACAGTTGAAGATGATATGAGATTGGCGATACAAGCACTCAACCACAAATTTCGAAGTTGGCCAAGCAGTTGCAGAGTCAACCGTCGCATTAAAAGTTGTGACATTCACCAGTTCTATAAATTAAATGTTATTGAAATGTATTTTTGTGCTAATTTATATGTCTATAGAAAACAAAACAGGAAGGGGGTCGCAGGCTGTATTAAACACCTAAAAGGGGTCATGATCCACAAAAGGTTGAGAAACACTGATCTAACCCAAGCATACAACAAGTTTTGTTTAAACTACCATTTCTGTTAAGTCTTGCCATATTGAACATTGCATCTTGGTAAGCTTTCTCCACTTCTTCTTCGGTGACGATTGATTTTATACGATTCCACTTTTCACCTTTCTGTTCCAGCCATTGATGAGCATTGCAACACACTTGAGTGCCAAGTGGCTTTGTTAACACCAATACATCACCAGGAACAGCGTTGCACGGCCTATAACGGTTGAAACTTGTTTTCAATTGTCGCATTATTCAGAAAAAAAGTTTATAATATATCTGGAGAAGTTTTGAAAATACTGTGGTGAAGTTAACTTTTATACTGACCTAATAGTCGTTAGAAGCAATATTTTATTGGGCTTCAACCAGCTTCACAACGATGACAAGTTTCAAAAGCAAAGTAAGTAGAGAATATAAGCTACTTACATGATGCATTCATTTGGTTGGCAGACTGCAGTGGCCACACCACCAATTAAGCACCAGGGGTTCAAAACAGTCTGTCCACCTGTGACAGATGTCCCAGCTTCTTCTGCACAATCCTGAGAAAAGCATTTGCAAATCGATAACTATCATCTAAATTGTCATTCCTCAATCATAATATTGTTAGCAATTTTTACACAAGTACAAAGCACATATGATACAATAGAAAAACTAAATCAAGAAACTATTCAAGCTTTTTTAACTCTCTGTTATTTAATAATTTTTAAAATTCACTAACAAAGCAAAATAAGCAGTAATATAACAAAAGTACCTTGAAACCTCGCATCATCAAGGGAACAACTACATCCCGAGCTTTTTCTGTAAGTTTAGAACTCACTCCGAGAAGCATCAGCATATTATCACATTCAGAGACACCCATAGCATACAAGTCGCTGAGAACATTGGCACAAGCTATTTTGCCCTGAATGATGTAAAAACAACAGTTGGAAATATATTTACAAAGCATCAGTTCAGTACCGGTATGCCATAGCCCTCAGGAGGGCCATAGACATATCTCTCTAGAGTAGCATACTGTTCTTAATTATGAGAGAAATCAAGAGCTATAGTCGAAAAGGCACCACTCCGCAATCGATGGATTACCATTAAGTGTCTTGCCAAAAAGACACAGCCACAAGCTCTTAAGCCGTTTCATACTAGCCCCCTTTCAAAACAGGGCTCTTATCACTCAGCTGACAACAAAATGAACCAAATGAATAACAAAAGAAAAAACATTTTCAGTACAGCATTGCAAAATAGTCTATTTAGTCGAAAAATAAATACCAAGCAAAAAATTCTAAACCTTGCACAAACAATAATAAATAAATACATAATAAAGTGAAATTTTGAGTGCTACAGCATATTGCTGATAATATTTTATAGCAGCAGTGGCTAAACTGGCTATATTAACAGTGTTGCAAGCCATGCTTCCAAACTGACAATTTACCAGACACCAGGAAACAAACTGGAAATTTATTTTGTGCTATAATTTTTGGTCACCCAAACTTAATGTGAGTTTTTATGGGAATTTTTGTAATAGTAACAATGAATAAAGCAGGCCATCCTAATTCTTCTAAATACATTTTTTTAAACTTTGAATTAAAACAGTATATATCTATTACTTAAAGAAAAACTGAGACAAGTTACAACTGTCCAAAAAAAAAATTGTTACCATCATGTATGGGTCATCCACTAATGGATAGAAGAAGTCAGTTGTTTGAACCAGTGAAAGGCCACTGAATCGCAAAGGTATTACACAGCAATCCAAACCAATACCTGAAATATATTTAAGAATTAAATAAACAATTAATTCACAACAAACTAACTATTCGCCCGATAGCTCAGTTGGTCAAGCACCTAATTTAAATGCATGAAGAAACCGCAAGATCAAGCAGTGGTGGACTGGTGGTTTATCTCTCAGAGTGTGTGCTTGAGCAATGCATTTTAAAGACTGGTCTTCATTAAGCGACACCAAGTGGAAGAAATGATTCAAAGACAACTACCGGCACATTTTTACAAACGACAATTTTACTCTGTCAATTTCGGTGACCAGGTCTGCAATAATGATTATCTCAAATGCAAGTATGCAAAGCTACCAGGATAAAGTTAGAAAAAAAGCATTAGCATAAAGACTCCCACAATTAAGTCTTCAAATTCGACATTGTTGTTAGGCTTGATCTATCAGATATTCATTGATCAAGTTGACTTTGAGTAAACACATACCCAATCGAGGCAAAATCATTCCACTCATAAACTGCTCTTCTTGGACTTGGTTGGTTCCACCAAGTTCTTCAAGCAAATCATTTAAGACTTTGTTGGGGACTTTGCATCCTCCACCATGAAGCCCTGATAGCAATGAATAAACATCTTAAAACAGTTCTTTAATTAGAGGAGTGGGGCTTTATCATAATAATTTTTTCAAAAGTGAGCTGTCCTATCAAGTTTTGTGCTATGAAGCCATATAAACACTTGAATGCAAATTTTGAGCACTTTTTTAAGTTCATTGATATTCACTTTCTTTGTAGACACAAGACTAACCAGTGAATTTAGTGAGACGAAACTTTGGATCCAAATCATGTGCTTCAGGATCAAACTTTGGTCGCATTGCCATAGTTTTGATGGTCTTTGTAGTTGCACGAAACTAAAAATATAACATTAATAACAGTAAATAGAATAGGCTTAACAAATTTCTTGCTCCAAGGTGATTCTATATTACATAGTTTCAAAAGTAAAACTGCTTTAATCAATTACAACTGGAGTCATCATACCAATAAACTTTTTCTTCATTTTGCTGTCCTTTATTCTTGAAAATTTGAACAATTGAATAGGCTACCACAACTTAACATGCTCACTTCCTAAACCTTATAATAGCAATGTTGCAGATAGTTTATAACCTCATCAAAGAATATTGTTTGTCAATTCAGCTGAAGTTCAACATAGCACACTGAAGCAACAATTTGTTAACATAAAACATTAATAGACAAGCGAAAACCACAAGTTGAAGATTTAAATCCGAAGTAAAAATGATGTAAATATTTGCATTAGTAGCAAGAATCATTCACTTTAACAAAAAAAACTTAAACAGAAACCTCTTCCACTGGAGCAGAGCTTTGGGATAGTGAATGCCGTTAAAAAATGAACGTGTCCGTGTTTATAATGGTCATTAAATTTCAACATAATTTCCGATGATTTCATATTTGAGGGTATGTTTGCACGCGAAAACTTTTTTCAATACCTAAGAAACTTACCAAAAAACTTGAAACAATCCCTTTCCTTCTTCACATAAAACAAAAGTAATCCGCACATGCAAAATTTTACCCACAATGCCACACTCCATATATATTGACCAATCAGACGAGCATATTTAGAAAATTCTTGACTTGGAATCAAGCAAGCGAATCTAGGAGTGTGCAAAGGCTATTTTTTAGAGGGAAAATAGACTCATTGAAAAAAGGTGTTTTTGTTGGTAGATACTTGGTAGTGTTGCCGGGTATGAAACTCTCACATACACATTACAGGCGTCCAAGTATTTTTGATAAATAGTTTTTATTGTGAAGAAAATGTTATAAATGCATTTGATAACGTCCGAATCTCAATCAAATTTTTCAGTAACTTGTGGTTGTTCAAAAATTATTTGTGGTATATTCATTGTGGTATATTCACCGCTTGACAGAGATAACTGGAGATGATCTCAATCAAAACTTGAAGGATGACATCATCAGCTATCTTCAAAACTTGCAGGAGGAGTTTGAACGATATTTTCCCGAGATAAACACTGGCAGCGTTTTAATGAAAGTAGCAAAAAAACCTTTTGTATGTAAAGTGAAAGATGTTCCTGAGGCAATCCAAGAAGAATTTATAGAATTAACAAACGATTCTTTTGCAAAAGATGAGTTTCACTCTTGCAACCTAGAAAAGTTTTGGGTTAAAATATAACATGGCTATCCAAGGATAGGTAGGCTATTCAAGCTCTGAATGTTCTGGTCACGTTTTCTTCAACTTACCTATGCGAATGCGGCTTCTCTGCATTGCTTACTATCAAATCTAAAGCAAGAAACCGCTTTAATGTTGAATCTGATATTCGTTGTGCATTAAGCATTATCTACTACGTACTTTACCAGACATTGAACAACTCGTTGCCAAAAAGCAAGGGCAGCCGTCGCATTGAATATAACTGATGGAATTGGTTACTTTCGTTTTTTAATAAATGAGTAGGGTACCATTTTATCTATTGGGGGTAATCTGATATTCATCTTTGTTCAAAGGTTAAAACATAGCCTACAAAAAAGATTAAGAACCTCGCTTTAGAGTCTGTGATTGTGAACTATAAATTATTTTGCTTTTGCACTTAAGCTTCAATTGAATTTCGTTTATTGCACTTTGTCATTTTTGTTGTGCTTTAGCCTACACTGCGCGTCTTTGAGGGAGCGTCAGATGGTCAGACACACAATTATTGCGTTTCCATGCCCAGGTTTTCCTTGCTGTGGCCAGGGCCTCCGAGAGAAATCAGCACTGGTTGGGAAAAAATACGAAAAATGGGCCCCATAATATTTTTTAGCAAATATAGGCCTACAACTAATTTGTATCTTGCGTTGCATGTTCGTGTTAAGCTGAAATTAGCCTACTTTCCTCAGCATGAAAAGAACTTCGTTCAATGTAAAAATTATCAATAATCACTGGATTACACTTGCAGCAAAAATGCCATTGAGGCAAACTATTTTGTCTAGAAAGCTTTGTAAACACACAATAGGCCTACAAGCAACGAAAATAGTTCAACCAAGCATTCAATTCAGGAAAGTCCAAACTTTTTTCCACTCGAGCCAGATTTGATAATAAATGTTCGCGGGCCAACAGCCACAATAATTTTTCTGAAAACTGCAAAGTTGAATTTATATGATTTTTGTGTGTCTGCAGGCCAAAAATAACACATTGTATAACAACAGGCGCGGGCCATAAAAAAACGTCTCGTGGGCCAGAGTTGGCCCGCGGGCCGGACTTTGGACATCCCTGATTTAATTCAACCCTTTCTGGACTTTTGCAATGCAAAGTTACGGATCACAGCATCAAATGATAAAATTTTGCGACGTCGGAATTGATGCACAACATGTATAGTTAGGCTTTTCAATCGGTTTTGAGTCATAGGCCTACTGGAGCGCAAACAATTCTTTACAAATTTCAGTAATTGCTAAAACCACGTTCTCAAAGTGCAACCGTTGGAGGTAGCTACCGGAACACACAAAAAAATCATAACAAAACTATTTGGAAAAACCTTTCGAAATATGGGTGGTTCGTTCTGGTTTGCAGCTGAAGTTTGCTGTGTGGCTTTCTGTCAAAAGTACCACCTCATCCAAAATGTCTTGAAAAATGTCATTGTTGTGTAGCCTACAAATGGTTAAAATTTGTCCCACATGCCCGCAACTGCATAACGGACATACGATGAAATTTTCTTGGAACTTCAAACTCATCGACGATATGTTTGAGTTTGTTGATACATTTGTCAATTCCAACAACTATCGAAACCCCTTTGCAATGTACGGTAGGTAGAATACATCTCCTTCAAATGATTCAGCTAGTTAAGTGGAGTAATAAAAGCGTTCTGTCCTCAGGAAAAGAAAATCATTTTCTTTTAAATTTATAATTGCCATTGCAACTTTAGCTTGCGAGTAGTAGCCTAGCCTACTCTTCTCAGCTTACTCTTACTTAGATTACATCTTCCTTTAATTTCATTAAATTCATCAGTGAATCTTGTTTAGGACCGTACCGGTAATCCATATAATGCAAAGCAGTCACAAATTTAAAACTGCTAGTTGTAGGCTACTTTAGCATTGACTCAGCTTCCGATCAAGCTCTTGTTGGATCCAACTTGATGCATTTAAGAAACGTCTTTAGAGCTTCAATTGCAAAAGGGTATTGTAAAGCATTGGGTTTGACTGCACCACGCCTTGATTACCCTCTCGAAGTCAATTTCTTTGCAAAATGATAAGACAGCTTTCTTTAGATTTTTTAGAATTTTTCCTCTGACTGGGCTATAACTTTAAAGATGCCACAAGCTTACAGATAATCAATTACTCCAAAAATGATAAGACACTTGAACAACTCTGTCTGTAGGCTACATTATGAATTCCAACTAGATTTAAGCAACAACATCCATTAACAAAAAACTCACTACCTTCCAAAATCACATCATGAGAAGCATGACCACCAAAAGGCTACTTGACTACACGAAAACAGAAGATCTTTTAACTATGACAAAATTACATCCAATTGCAGCAATAATAAAATCAAAAGTTTTAAAACTGTTCGGCCACACTAAAAGATCACAATTCGGAATCAGCAAAGTTTACACAGAAGGAAAAGTAGAAGAAAAAAGAAAACGTGGCAGACAACTAAAACGATGGCAAGACAACATCCAATCCTGGACCGGACTCAACTTGGCGACACTGGGCGAGCTGGCTCAAAATCGCCACTCTTGGAAGCAAATAACTCATGTTGATGCACAATCTGCTGCAGGCGGAGATTATGACTGATGATAATCCATAAACAAAAAATATACAGGACTTACTTTCTTTAATCTTGCTTGGACTGGTACCTTTAACTTTCCCAGATAACTTATGTTGAATACAACTTCCTATGCCTGGCCAACGCAGATTTTGAAGTTAAGGTTCAGTTGTCAAGCAAAAATAGTTTCCGCTTAGCTAAAACAGCCCCAGTTTTCAAGTTGAAACTATCAATACAATCGAAACCGTTCAGTGATACAGAAATCATTTCAGCTTCAGATTTTACGTCTTGAAGCTGTTCAACATCGCCTACCTTAACACGAAAATGATTTGTTCTTGATGAGAAGCATCGAGAGTGACATTTACAATGATTGAGAAATACTTGGAACTACGCACTTCATTTAAGAATTTGTTGATTATTTAGTTGGTACATCTTTACTTTAGTACTAAAAATGGGCCCCTCTCAAAAATGAAAAAACAAAAAACTACTCGTTTTTCCTTTACAATGTTTTGCTAGGGGGGAAACTGGCCCGACTTCCCCCCCCTCTCTGAGCCACTGGCTGTGGCACCCAGGGCCGTTGAAAGGATAATTTTGGCCCGATACCAAAGAGATCATTGAGGCCTCAATCAAGACACAAGAAAAACGCTCTATATTTAGAGAATATGCAGTGATTTTTTCAAGATTCCCAGCCTTTTTAAAGGCACGGACCCATAAAATAATCCCGGGAACGGGTCCAAAAGTACCCTCTGTCAACGCTACTGGTGGCACGTCACAACGTAAATGTTGGACGTTTTTTTTACATATACACTATATACGGTTGTTCCAGACAATGGTTCACCTATTCAAACGTCATATAAAAACCGTTCAAGTCTACTGAATATTACGTCATGGAAGTTGCTAGAAAATGTGCCAAAATTGCACCATCGTTAATAAGACTTGTGTCAAACCTGTTTAAACCTGTTTGGACCTGTTTGGGCCTGTTTCGGTTTGAAACCTGTTTAAACATGAATACATTGGATTACTAGCTTTGGACACCTGTTTTGAATTGCGTGACAATGTCTTCATTTATTGCGTCACAGTTACTTTCTACGTGAATTTGAGATATTGATATCTATTCTGGTCATTCGTAAAATGATTGTTTGAAAGTTGGCCGCACATTTAACTGTTGGCTTAGTGCTTGCTAGCTGGACAAAGGTTCCGTCTTTTATCTTTTTAATCTGTTCTGTAGTGACAGTTTTTAGCGGTGTACGGCGTTGCACCCCCTCGTTTTCGGTAGCCGCGGGCTAATTTTACAGAAATACACTGTTTGAAAAGAAGTTCAAGTGTGTGTTTCTTCGGTCATTACATGCAGACGAACGGATTTGGGAATCTTATGTTACAATTTTCCCACGAAGAGATTATGGTTTACCGCTGTGACCATAAAAAATAAAAGACGATTCTCTGTCTAGTGTTTGGCACAGAAGCACTTAGAAGCAAAAAATAAAAGACGAAGTTTGTTAGTTGGTAGGCTAAGAAGCACTTAGAAGCAAAGAAATAATAAAAGAAGATCTTATTGGTTGGTAGTCTAAAGAAGCAAAGAAAATTAAAGACATTTCTTCTCTGTAGGCAACTGAAGAACTTTAAGCTAAAAAGTAAAGACATTTCTTCTCAGTTTGGTACAGAAGAAAAATAACTTTGACATTTATTGGCAAGAAAGAAGATTAAAGGCAATCCATCTGTGCTTGAAGATTCAAGTGGAAGAATCCAAGCAAGTTTTGTGGACGTTTGGACTTCACATACTCGTACAGCTACGGTATCGTGCATTTAAATTCTTTTTTGTATTTTTTACGGTCTTTGCAGTTAAGTTTTTTATAACTACTGTAATTTTGTGTGTTTGTGTAACTTAATTTTTTAATTGTTAAATTTAGCCCTAACATTTAATATGTCTACACTCGGTGGTGACAGGGACTCGACCGCCGTCGACTCGACTGAGTTTAAGCCTGATGATGTTCTTTGCGGTCGGGCAGGCCATTCTGGGGAGGGACCCATTAACGATGAGGCTAAGTCAGTTCGAGAGGCCCGGTATCTTAGACGGGATATTTTGACTCAAATTGGGAAACTTTCTGTGGCCCTAGGTTCTTTGAGTGATAAGCAGGAACTGTTAATTTTTCGATCTAACTTATCTACTTTAGAAGAGGAATTACGGCATTTCCATGCTCTTTTGACTAAAATCTTTAACTCTGCAATCTTGGCAGAACTTCGTGATAGGGTAGATCCCGAATTTAACTCGTTAAAAAATAACTTCGAACAAAAAGAAAGTGAGTTCTCAGATAGGTTGGATGCTGACATACATCCTGAGGATAGCGCCTCAAATGTAAGCACTAGGATGTCTGAGAGCTCGTCACGGATAGTTACACAAATTAACCTACAGTTAAAACGAGAGGAGCTCCAGATACAAGCTGAGGCCGAAGCAAGAGCTGCTGAGGCCATCGCGAGAGCTGAGGCCATACGAGCTGAGGCTGCTGCGAGAGCTGCTGAGGCCGTACGAGCTGAGGCCATCGCGAGAGCTGAGGCCGAAGCGAGAGCTGCTGAGGCCGCCGCGAAAGCTGAAGCTAGAGCTGCTGAGTTCGCACTCAAAGACGCCCAGTTGAGGGCCGAACAACGTAAAGAGGTAGTTTTAGCTGAATATCGTTCTGAGTTGGGCTCCCGGCGTAGCTCTAGGAAGGGCTCTTCTAGGCATTCCAGAAGTGAACATCAATCGCAGTTTAATTTACCTAACCTTTTCCAGACGCCTGTTCAATCTGTAAGTGGACCTGTACAATCCACATGTTTTCCAGCTGTTTCAGGAGGTCTCGGGGCCGCGGTTAAGGGTCTTCCGAAGGCTGTAGAGCCAAGGTCTACAAATTACAACCGAACTCCTCCCCCAGAGCGTACAGGTCACGGGGCCGCCATTAGCAGTAATGCTTTGCCCCCTTCACAGTTTTTAGCGCCGCTAGTTTTTGATCGCCCAGCTACACGTAATTTGGGTGGTTGTGAGAGGCGTATCGCGTCTCCTGATTTTAACGTGTGTGAGGATCGTGATCGGGCTGTGCATGTGACTGAGCCCACTCAGCCCCTTAAGGGATATAGTTTGTCTTCTCCCGCTAAATGGAGTTCTCAACAGCAGGATTGCTTTTTTGAATACCAAAATAGTAGGACGTTCTTCGATAAGGCGGCCTTGATTGGTTACGATGGTAATAATATGCCATTTGTCTTCTTTAAAAATCGTGTTACGGCCTTGATGGCAGCTTCGCCCTTTAAGGGAACTCGTTTGACTTTGTTGCAAGCAGCTTGTGTTAGAACAGCTGCACAAACGATTGCTAATTTGGTTTCCGACACTCCTGGCTTGTCAGAGGAAGACAGGATAGAAATGTCGTTAGCTCGCTTGTCCCAACGTTTTGGAGTTCGTGGAGGTCTTTTCGCAGAACCAGAAATTAGAAAGTATCGCTATGGTAGCAAATTGACTTCTATCTCTTCCAGTGATTTGAAAGAGTTTAAAGATAAATTGTCGCAGTGTTTGCTTTACGCGAAAGCTTATGGTCAGCGTGATAAATTAGAAGGACGTTTTGTTTTGGATTTGGCTAAGCGACTCCCGTTTGACGCTAAGCAGCGTTATCTTGACTTTTTAGGTGATCAGTATGGTAGCACTGAGGAACCTACTTTTCAGAGTTTGTTTGATTTTGTAGTACGGGAGGAAACGCGCAAGTCGACTGATTTTAGCATTATGCTAATGGGCGATTCTGGTGAGTCGCAGCATTTTAAAAAGTTTGGCAAAGGAAAATTGCCTTCATGTCCGGTTAGGCAGACGTCTGTAAAACCCCATGATAATGTCATGTCAGGAAGTTCGCAGTACTCGACTGCTGTTGGCGCACCGCGCGGTGGTGAGGCTAGACGTAAAGACCTGCCGGCATGTTTTTGTTGTTCGTCACGTGGTCAAGTTGAATATCATTTTTTGTCTAATTGTAAAGAATTTTTGCGCTTGACACCTAAAGATCGGAGAGATGTCATTGTGAAAGCTGGCAAATGCTTGAATTGTTTGCGCCAGCATATGGTTAGAGACTGTAATCATGCAAATAACTGTCGTAAGTGTGGACCTACCAACGATAGGAAACACTATTTTCTTCTGCATGATTTTTATGTGACGTCACATGATTCTCTGGATTTGGTCGATAAAGATGAGGCTGGTGCCAGAGTTCCTGTGCGTAATGTTAAGATTGGAAATGTTAAAGCAGCCTTTAACCGCGTTACTGCTGCTCGTGTTTTGGATCCAATGACTGGCAAATCGAAGTTGGTGTATTGTCAGCATGATCCTGGTTCGCAGTTGACGTTTGTTTCGAGTGATTTGGTGTGCGAACTTGGTCTTAAACCGTATGATAAAGCGTCGTTTAAAATGGATACTCTGGCTGGTCAGAAACCTACTTGTGCTGAACTTGTTATACTCAACATTCAGTCGTTAGAGACGAATGAACTGTTTTGTGATATAACTTCGGTGGTTAACCCAGCTTGGGCTGACGATGTTAAGACTTTACCACATAAGCAGGATTTAAGTAGTATCCGTCATTTTCATGACGTGAATATGTTTCATTTGAATGATTGTAGTACTGTAGATGTACTGATTGGAAACGACAACGCTTAGCCTATTTGATGTGGGCAAAAGAAGAACGTGTTGGTGAAAATCGCAGTGAACCGCATGCTTTACTCACTCCTCTCGGTTGGTTGGCTTGTGGTGGTAAGTCACCCTTAGTTGAAAGCGTTGCTAAAGTGTGCAGAGTGCAGACGTCTTCAGAGTCGAATGTCATCTCTGGCTTTCAGCGTAAAATTGAGTCTCGCGATATGGAAATAGCAGACCTGAATAAAGTCATTCAGGATTTGACTTTGCAAAATGAAACCTGTGAATTGTCTCGCAATGATATTTTGGCTAGAGAACTTGTCGAACCGAATATTGAGTTGAAAGATGGTCGATTTGAGATACCTGTTCCGTTGAAGGAAGATATTGATCTACCTAACAATTTTGTGTTGGCGTCAGATAGAGCTGCTGCTTTAAGAAAGAAAGCTTTAAAACAACCTGAACTTCGTGATTTCCTTACTGACACCATGAAAGAACTTAAATCTAATGGCTATATTGAGCGTGCTGGTGAAGCAGGAAATGTCAAGGGATTTGAATGGTATTTACCATACTTTGTGGCGTCACAATTAAAAAAGCGTATTGTTTACGATGGCAAGTCTGAATTTCGAGGAGCTTGTGTTAATGATGTAATGTTTTCGGGTCCTGACTTGTTAAACCCTCTTGTAGATGTCTTGGCAAGATTTCGGCTTGGTAGATTTGGTTTCGTGGCCGATATGACCAAGTACTTTTTTCACATTTTGGACTCTTCGATTCGTAAGCCCAATTTCATTGAACTGCTTACGTACACCAGTAGTGCCGTTCGGATCGTGAACGAACGCCCTTTGGTACCTTTGAGTGACGACCCTAGGGATTTTACTGTCATCACCCCTGCCTCACTTTTGACCCCATACTTAGACCCATACTGTGCTGTTGGGCAACCACATGATCGTGACCAATTAAGAAGGGATTATCGGTTCAATTTGTCACTTTCTCAGCAGTATTGGAGTAAATGGATCGATTTTTACTTGCCAGGTCTTCAGGGCCGGAAAAAATGGCTAAAAATGGCCGAGAATTTGGAGCCTGGTCAACTTGTAGTGGTTGGTTCTCTCCAAGACATTGGTAAACGTGGGAAGTATCAACTTGGGAGGGTGCATGAGGTAGTTCCACAAATTAGGAAAGGGAAGCCTGTGGTTCGTAGAGCCAAAGTTGTCGTCTGCAACTATGATGAGAGTACGGGGAAAGTGAAAGTAGACTACGTGTTGAGAGATATTTCGTGCCTCGCCCCCGTAAAGAACACCTAAGTGTTAGGGTTTGAGCCTGGTTTTGTCTGCGGTGGCCGACCCTTGTCTGAGCCCGGAACAGTCGGTTATTATCGCAACTATTGTATATAGCGTCATTTAGCGTGTACCTATGGTACCAATTTCATGTATCGTCGTGTTTATTCTTATTGCTGTTCATTCTTTGCATGCCCTTTGTATTTGCGTATTAACTTAAACGTGAGTGATTCAAACAATTAGTGTATCATGTGTTTTTATTCATTGGCTCACAATTGTCGTCAATTCTTTTTTAGTTATGCCATGTCAGACTGTCATAACTAGGGGCCGCTATGTTCCAGACAATGGTTCACCTATTCAAACGTCATATAAAAACCGTTCAAGTCTACTGAATATTACGTCATGGAAGTTGCTAGAAAATGTGCCAAAATTGCACCATCGTTAATAAGACTTGTGTCAAACCTGTTTGGACCTGTTTGGGCCTGTTTCGGTTTGAAACCTGTTTAAACATGAATACATTGGATTACTAGCTTTGGACACCTGTTTTGAATTGCGTGACAATGTCTTCATTTATTGCGTCACAGTTACTTTCTACGTGAATTTGAGATATTGATATCTATTCTGGTCATTCGTAAAATGATTGTTTGAAAGTTAGCCGCACATTTAACTGTTGGCTTAGTGCTTGCTAGCTGGACAAAGGTTCCGTCTTTTATCTTTTTAATCTGTTCTGTAGTGACAGTTTTTAGCGGTGTACGGCGTTGCACCCCCTCGTTTTCGGTAGCCGCGGGCTAATTTTACAGAAATACACTGTTTGAAAAGAAGTTCAAGTGTGTGTTTCTTCGGTCATTACATGCAGACGAACGGATTTGGGAATCTTATGTTACAATTTTCCCACGAAGAGATTATGGTTTACCGCTGTGACCAACGGTACTAAGATCTTTGACCGAGTTAAACACGAAAAATTGATGCAATGTTTGACTGATATAGGCTATAGGTTCAAATGGAAAAGATCTGCGACTGATAGCTAATCTATATTGGACGCAAAAGGCGTTTATTCAGATGGAAGATGGTTTATCTGGTGCAATGGACATAAAACGTGGAGTTCGCCAGGAATGTATACTATCTCCATGTCTATTCAACCTGTATACGGTACTGAAATGATTTTCAGACAGATTGATGGAATGGAGGGTATCAACATAGGAGGTATGAATATATCCAACCTACGGTATGCTGACGATAGGCTACTGTTTTATTGGCGGAATCAGCAGAAGCTCTCCAATCCAAACAATAATAGAAAAAGTGAACAATATTGGAAAGGAATATAACATGAAAATCAACACAAACAAGACGAAAACGATGATTATTACAAAAAAAGAAAATGTACCAAGTGTAAATATTACTATTGATGGAATGCTGGTCGATCAAGTCAAAAGCTTTACCTATCTGGGACACACAATAACTGAAAATGGCAGATGCGATACGGAAATATTGAGACGAATAAAAATAGCAAGAAACAACTTTGTAAAAATGAAAAAGACATTAACAACACGCAAAATTAACATCAACACTCGAAAACGAATTATGAAATGCTATAGGCCTATATGGACTACGTTACTTTACAATGCAGAAACATGGACACTATCATCACAAATGGTTAAACGACTTGAGGCATTTGAAATCTGGATTTATAGAAGAATGCCTAAAATTTCATGGAAGGATAAAATCACAAACAAAGAAGTACTATCCAGAATACAAACAATTAAATCAAGAAAATTGAAATATTTTGCCACATGATTCGCAATAATTCTATTCTAAGACAACTAGCCTACTAGAAGGAAAAATGAACGGCAAACGAAATAGGGGCAGACCACCAAAAATTTGGACTAATGATATTGAAGACTGGTCAGGATTTAATTACAAAACTGCAGTAAAAGAATCTCACAACAGAGAAACTTGGCGTCTCATTGCCTCCAACCCTCGACGAGAAGAAGGAACTTAATGATGATGATACTGAGTCAGTGGACAAAAGAAATAATTGAAATGGCTTTTGAGACTATGAAAGGAATTTCAACACTTTAGTACAACTTCAAAGATAGCAAGCCTAACTGGGTCCCACTGAAAATTCAAGTGGGCATCTGGGCTTTTGGGTATACCATGTGGGTTACTTATAGGCCACAAATGTGCTAACACAAATCCAATTTTTCAAGTTTGTTTAATTAATTGCCCAAAAGCCCCATATCTTAATCTTAACTTCGTATTAATTTTTTTTAGTCTAAAACGAAAGCAGGAAATATGAGCACTAATGTACACTTGTACAGTAGGTTGAATCTGGGTAGCCCAGTTGTAAAATCATCCAAACATGGGTGGTACCGGTAGGTGAATTTCTCAATATTAAAAAAATGTTTTTACAAAGCAAAAAATATTTTTATTGGCTGTATAAGAACAACTTTGTCCATGTTGTTTTTATACTGCCAATATTTATGGCAAGGGTTAAATGTGATATCTCATGTGGGTTCAATTTGGGCATCGCATCGCAAGTTTTTTGGCTTGAGGTTCAATGGCTCATCGCATTTGTCTGCAACCCAGATTAGGCTACTAAGGCCATCAGTTAGGCACCCCGGTTGAGGTCCAACACATTGCCCATTTTGCACCAAGATGGGCCCCAGTTGTCATTGCTGGCTGCTGATTGCACCATGATCCAACTCAGGGTGTTTCAAGTTTGCCACCATTTGGTTTGGGGCCACATTGGCTTGCTATTGTGATCCACACAGAGCAAGCTACATCAGTATTAAAAATACGTAAGGATAATGATCATGTTTTATTTGGCGATCTCAAACATTGGTAAAATTTTTACAACAAAATTTCTTGATTTTACTTTGCATAAGCCTACTTGTAAATGAGCGCATAAATGGACAAAATGAAGTAACGATCACTTCGTCAAAAGAAACGCGAAGGTAACTTTTTCAAAGAAAGGACTTTGGCAAAGACCAGGCCAAGCAGGCCTAATTGAAGTAGCCTACCCACTTATACAGGGTTGGAAGTCGTTAGTCAAAACTCAAAAGCAATGACTTTCCGCTATCGATACGTAAAAAAATTAATGAATAGCAATTAGCCTACTAAAAACAATTCAAAAAAATAACGAGCAACCCGCAAACTCAAAAAAAAAATACGCAAACTCGAAAACAAAAAACAAGCCCAAACTTGAGGGAAAACCGCAAGGTTGACAACACTGTTAACGGGTAGCCACTTTAACAAGTCGAAATTCTGCCACTGCGAATGACTACAATGCAACCGCCAACCAATCAGAACATGTTATAAGAGGCTACCGTCCAATTGTGACCCTTCTAGCACTCATCCAGAGAGTTAATGCTTGTTTTGAACTTTATTTGGTAATTACAGAAGAGAAAGAGCAATAGCAGTGGTGAGAATCGAACCCGCGTCAATGAAATGACTACTTTCTAGCCCTAACCTTAACCCCTAAGCCAACCAGCTGACAAAAAATCCATCACTTAATTTGCTTTCTATCATCTTCTTTTCGCCATTTTTTACGTCACTTAAACCGTAGCTTATGATTGGTTGGCGGTTTCATTCTAGTCAAGTTTAGTGGCAGAATTTCGACTTGTTAAAGTGGCTACCCTGTTAACGACTCTCACTGGCATGGTTTTTCTGAACTGTGTTGCCGCAAAATTTTCCTTAATCCTTTAAAGTTCGTAAAATCGTAAACCGGAAGGGGACTAGGTCGGATAGTAATCAGAAAACTAAATCTTGTAAATTCGTTTTAACGACGACAACAAAAAATGATTCAGCAGTTCTCCTAAATATCGATTAGTGAAAAACGAATAATGATTTCGTTGCTTGCATAAAAAAGCAGTGAATAACGCGCGTTCGATATTTATTTTTAAAAGGAATGGATATAAGTATTCGATATTCAGAAAGCAACGAATAACGCTATCGAATAGTGACAACTAGTCGTTACTTCCAACCCTGCACTTATATAGAACAAATGCGTGCTTATTCTCAACACGCCATCCCAGCTAGCAAATCTGTCATTTGTGATACTGGTTTAACATCTGCAGACATTGAATAGATGCAAAATATGATAGATTTGTTGACTGGAACATCACACGAGTTTCTCAGGATTACCATGCATGTTTACCGAAAACAATGTTGTTGCAACAGCACGAAAACGTTTCAACGAACTGCTGCTGTCACGTTTTTAAGCAGAACTTATCTTTGGTAAAACGTTGCATTGAGATATAAGTGACCAAGCACAGAAAAACAAGCGGAAGTGACGCATAACAAAGCCTAAGTTTGTAATTACACTAATATCAATTTTCTCATGAACCGTGTTGTGTTAATGTATTCGAACAAGAAATTAGGATCTCAGTCAGCTAGTCAGTCGTTTTTCACATTGAGTCAACGTATGCAGACGTTGAGTCATTGTAAAAAACGCCTGTTTTGTTGTCTGGGATGTAGCCCACTTTTTTAAAACCAAGGGAAATAAAGTTATCGCCTATCACTTTGTTCCAAAATATACTGTATAAATTAGGGTGTCCCACTTTTAAGCGACTTTTCAGGAAAATTAGGTTCGGGTCAAATTCTGAATGGATTTTCGTCACTGATTTCAAAAATGACGTTATTTTTTCATTATGACGTCATCTTGATGTGCCAGCTAGCGGATTTTTGCTATTTTGGCCTTATCACGAATATGGTAAGAGCTAGAGAGTTGGAACTTGCGCCAAAATGACCGGAAGGGACGATTTCCTATTTGTTGTCAATACAATATGAAACGCTAACTGCAACAGAAAAGAAGTTATTTTGAAAAAACATGTTTTTGCTCATTTTTGGACAAAAATATGAGAAACACGGCAATTTTGCTACAGTGACGCTTTTATTTCGGTTAAGTTGCTGTGATGCGCCACATTGTTTAACAATTAAGTACAGTGGTAGTAGTCTAGCATATTGTATTTACAATTGATTATATACCTCAGCATTGATTTTTACATGCATGTTGCAATTACTAATACTAGCTAACTTTAAACCCTTGATCATTTCGTTCAAAGATCTATCAAACAAAACCACCATTCAACAACACAACACAGTTCAATGGGATTATTTATCACACCATACCGTGCAAAGTAGCACAAATGCGCAAGTCTGTTTTGGCCAAATCATCTTGGTCATCTCGAATCAAGCCGTTCACAACGCGTTTTAGTCTGCCAATAAAGCGCTCTGTTCCTCGATTGTTGTTGTTGATCATACGCAAAAACACTGATGGAGATGAAAAACATGCAATGCGTGGAGCCATCTTTCTTTCTTCGGAGAAAAAATCACGTAAGTTGCCACACTTCAAAAGCGTCTGCTCGATATCAACGTTTCTTGGAAAACTTTTCTGTCTTGCCGCATCAGCAGCAAAAGGCGGAGCTTCAGCGTGGAGAACTGAAAGCAACGTTTTAGGGCTCAACCATTGGGATGCATGCTTAACGAAATGTTTTAGAACAGCGTTGAATACTGGTTCATCCACAGATTTATATGCAAGTAATAAATCTCTTGTAAGCAGTACCAATTGAGGGACCTTCAGCAGCGGAAGGTTTAAGATGGATGACTAAAAATGCTGGCAAATAAACACAAACAATAAAAGAAACCATACGTTGAAGTTTAGGGATATCCTGAGGCCCAACACAATACCCAAAAATCAGCAATTTTAAGTAACCACTCGCTGTTGTTATCCAACGCGCATGGGACACGCTTTCTTGACGATATAAAAGTAGGGGTTTCAAATTTCCTGGAACATCTATCACTAAATGAACTGCCATAGCATGAAGACACATATGGTCGCTCCGAAAAGATGAATCTTAGCTTCTTTCTTGTGCTCAGAAAACCATAAGATCTTGGCTTTTAAATGATTTGCGGCTATAGCTGTGATGAAACTTTACAATATTGTCGGATTTTCAGATGTTGGGGCTTAAGTTTTGGTATTTTCTTAATTCTTCTTCTTCTTTTATTGTCGCACTTGATTCCAAGCATTGACTGCCTCGTGTATGAAAAGTTTCCAGGATTCTCTGTTGTTTGCTTTGTGTATTAGGTATATGTTGGTGTTAGTTTTGTCGGTTTGTTGGTTTAAGTATGTTAATCTTTGTCTGCCTTGGGCACGCTTCCCTTCAATTTTGCCTGTGAGAGAGAGATGTTCTAACTTTCCTTTTCGCAGCACGTGTCCTAAAAATTGAAGTTGTTTTTCTTTGATATTTTTTAGAAGATTGTTTGTTTGTTTGACTTGATTTAAAACAGTTTGGTTGCTTTTTCTGTCAGTCCAGGAAATCCTCTGCATTTTTCTGAATTATGTTCATCAAACCACCATCTTCGTATGCATTAGGGCCTTTCACTTTGCCTTCCAAAAAGCTTTTTGCGTGTGTAAAATAAATCTCATTTCATGGAAGAGACATTCAAGAGTGAGTGCCACTACTACTACTACCATTGTACTTAATTGCTAAACAAGGTGGAGCAACTTAACAATCAAAATAAAAGCATCACTGTAGTAAAGCCCAAGCAAAATTGCCGTGTTTCTCGTTTTTTTGTCCAAAAATAAGCAAAAACATGTTTTTTCAAAATAACTTCTTTTCTGTTGCAGTTAGCGTTTCATATTGTATTGACAACAAATAGGAAATCGTCCCTTCCGGTCATTTTGGCGCAAGTTCCAACTCTCTAGCTCTTACCATATTTGTCATAAGGCCAAAATAGCAAAAATCCGCTAGCTGGCACATCAAGATGACGTCATAATGAAAAAATAACGTCATTTTTGAAATCAGTGACGAAAATCCATTCAGAATTTGACCCGAACCTAATTTTCCTGAAAAGTCGCCTAATAGTGGGACACCCTAGTATAAATACTTAAACCTGTCGAAACCTTCCGGGCAAGTCAACTGCAACAGATTTCCTCCTTAGACTTGTTGAAACAGCATCAAAATGCATTCAACGTGTTTGCTGCTACTGAGATGAGATGCTGCGTAGAGTGTCTACTGTCTAGTTAAGAGTGTCTGAGTTTTATCAATTGCAAACTTGAGTTACGGTAAGAAAAGAAAACATTTATAGGAATAAGTGCACGATAAGTGGTTTAAAGTATTTGAGTAATAGCTGCTTAAAATGATGAAATTTCACTTAAGACGCTAACATGAAAAATGTAAACATTTTATCTTTAACATTTAGCAAAGACAACTTTTCACACTGTCGAGTAACCAATTTTATTTGGCAGCCAAAAACAAGAGTCTAAATGTTAAAGCAAAAAATCACATTATGTGTAATACCATGGAACAAAATAAAAAGTACAAAGAAGGTATATAAACAAATAATACTTCAACAGAAAATAAAATTACATTAAGTCAGTGTGTGTGTAGCAGGCAAATTACAATACCATTTCAAAATTTTTCTCTTAAAAAACTTGTGCACTAAAAAAATAACTTAATACTATAGAGGAAATCAAGACATTGAAATAGATAAAACTGATTTGATTTGTACTCATAAAACCTGGTATGCTGCCGAAGTGATAATAAAGCAATGTACAACTCTCCGGTAGCATTGCTCCATTAATCATTTTGACAACTTTTAAGCAGTTGTCAAAACTTCACAACGCTCGCTTATAGTGCAAAGGTGGCCGGTGCTGAAAAGATATTGTGCTTTATTCACTTTAGAAATTGAAAAAGAATGTACAGTGATGAAAAGAATAAGAGCAATAAAGTGATACTAATAGGAACAACTAGCGCAGTATGAAAAGTGTTCCATGCCCAGACAGCAAATCAATCGTTTTTACATTGAATCAACGTCTGCAGACGTTGAATTCAATGTAATAAACGGTTGATTGGCTGTCTAGTTGACTGCACAAGACAAAGCATACAACATACGAACGTTAAAGACAGGAACGCATTAGTTTCAAAGTGACATGTAACGGAGTTCGTAGAAATGACGTCGATATGTGGCGTCATGAAAACCGATTAATCGTAAACGTTCCGGTAATGTCGCCACGACTTAATTAGAAACAACCAGCAACACAAAACTAATTCACAGGTACCGTGAATTCAATAACAGTCTGTGTAAGAAAACCCGATTGAGCTTTTTCAATTGTTTCTCTAATGCACAAATCGCACATTGTATCAACGTTGTTTGATGAGAAATCATGACCGATGTCAGAACCCGGGTAGAAAATCAGTCTTTTCTTTAAAACGTCTGCATACTTTGAAACAATGAATAAAAGCATCGATATGATGGCTAGAAAATTGCAAAACAGGTGATTTGCGGAGACTAAATATTGTGACAATACGATTGAGGCAAGAGCAAATTTCAGCTAGCAAACGACGTCCTTTTTACATAGATTCAACGAATTTTGCTAGCTGTAATGCTGACTATAAGATCGATAGTCAACATGAGAAGTCACACAAAGCAAAGTTTACTTTCAAAGAAAATAGGCTTCCGGCGTTGCCAAACGTATGACTGTCATAGAGAAATTAAGTTTTATTATTTGAGATGACCTATCGTGTACTGTATAGACAATTCAGCCATGTAAATACTGTCTGGCGACGTTGAAACGATGTAAAATGCATTTTTAGCTGGCTGGGTACCTTCTCATGAATAGCCGCTGCAACTGAATCATTATAGAACGGATCTACAGTAATTTAGTTTACAATAATCGATGGCAAACTTGTAACTTTTACCCTAATCTTCGCAAGAAACAAACGATGAGTAGGTGCGCCACAAGACAGGCTTTTTCTATTGGCTATTGAATGTGTTATGAGGTGGATTCTGCATCCACGTGACGTAAATATTAAAATTGTTCCATTTGCCCCGCTAATCACACTTAAACCATTCCGTGCGACCACTCACGCAGATACTGACGTCATAGTCATTAGAGACGACAATGCAAGCCGTTACACCACATCAAAATTTGCCAAGGCTCAACTTATGTAAAAATGGCAAGTTTTCCAAGCCAAACCAAACATGAAAACCAGTGACATAAGCAGTGCATTAGTAAACAACACAGCACAATACCCAGACAGCAAAAATCCCCATGTTTTGCATCATTTTCTCTCTTTTGGAGTTGAAACGGCGTA
The DNA here is from genome assembly GCF_918807975.1 of Aplidium turbinatum. Classification (NCBI taxonomy): domain Eukaryota; kingdom Metazoa; phylum Chordata; class Ascidiacea; order Aplousobranchia; family Polyclinidae; genus Aplidium; species Aplidium turbinatum. Next base: position 16,707,510 of record NC_137484.1, on the reverse strand, counting down.
AAAATGGAAATTTTTGTTTGTCAAGTACTGTAACAATGGAACGCCACAACGGAAGCTCGGTTTTATGAGAATGAAACCTGACAACCGTTTTTTTTTTTAATACCTGTTTCGCAGTTTTCGTTCTAAAATACATTTTGAATAGCCAGTGAAGTGTGTCTTCCGCAACATTCAGCTGTGTCGCAATCCATGAGTCAGTGCGACACAACGCATGGAGATTGTGTGATGTACCATATCATTACTTCGAATTACATGCAAACGAAACCAGTTGCAATTCCATGAAAAACTGCATTTGCACAAAGACTGGAGATAAGTGTCTCTAGGTGATTTGACGTGCATTGATTTGGATGACAGTCTCCGCTTTAGAATGAAAAATATATTGTATGCAAAACTGCATACGTCATACAGCACAGAATCGATCTCAGTGCCTATATCAATATTTATGGGTTCCAGCAGCTTGATCAACAGACTTGAAACAAATTTGATGCGAAAAATGAAAATGTTTTTGCAATCCATACAGTACTAACTGACGGTGATAGGCTGCGAATAGACTTTTCTAGCAGTTTCTCTTTTTTTCATCTTTGACACAAATTTTCGAAACCGATTATGTCATGACCAAGGAAATCGGGAGAAAATATTACAAACATCCCCTGAGATCTTTCTTTGAAATCTGAGAGCATTCCGACTTGCTGCCATGGTAATAAGGTTCACAGCACGGTGGCAAGTTGAAAAAAAAACTATGATTTCCCTTGTATCAGATTAAAACAAAAGTCAATGCATTTGTTAACGTTGCACCAAAAAGGGCCGGTGTTGCGTATCATCAAGAATAGATTAAATATGCTTCGTTAGTTCAATACCATTGCCCAAAAAATCAATGATAGGCTTACACACAAAAATCGTATAACATGCAACCGCCTTTAGAAACATCATTCCTCAGCAACATGATCAAGCAGTGCGGCGAGGTTCAGATGCGATCGTAGTCGATGAATCAAAATTGTTCATAATGAGTAACGCTAATAAAGTCGATATCGAAAGTTCGAATGCAGCCACAGACTACGAGAAGAAAAATAGAAATCGATAGTTCAAAGACAAAAAAGTAGGCAGAAGGAAAAACATTATTCGACTAGAACAGGTTGTGGTTTCAGACTTGACTTGGAAAGATTCCCGTCGCGTTTCCAGTGTTGGAAGACAAAGCGAACGAAGCCACTGACGTTCCAACCGTGTTGATTGTGCGGCGGTGGTGGCTGACTTGTACTTGAGCCAGGCATATGGGGCAGACCAATCTTACCTCTAACCACTTACACAAACACCTAAACAAGACAATTGAAAAAGGCTCATAATTACAAACATGAAAAATGAGACAAACATACGGCGACTTCAACAATCAACAAGGTAACCTCATAATGTTTATTCTACATTCAAAGATCATTGTTGGACTGAAAGCCTTCTGCTCTTTACACAGATAAAAAGGTTTCCCATACCATTACAAACTGTTTCATTAGTCAGATTTTTATTAAGGGACAAAACTGCCCTTAGGAAACTCTAAAAGTGGGAAGATATTAATTGAAGTTTGGCATTGTGTAAGCAGAAAGCGTTCAGAAACTTCCGTCATTATGTTAGATTAGATAGAAACCTAGGAACTTGCTGTTTACAGTTAACACTGGCCTTTCACAAACTTGTTATTTACCGTATATATTAAGTGTTTACATTAAACAATTGTCTTTGACCAGGATTAATTTTTCAAATATTGATTAAAGCACTAAAATTTAGTTTTTACCGTAAACAAACAATCACTAATATAAAATTCTATAAATCTGGTATGATGTATCAAGGAAATTGAAAATTCTGGAAACGTTATTTATCAAAGAAAAATCTCCGCAATTAAACTTGGACTTGGCATCTGCACCATTATATTTATTTAATTGTTGAACTGATATACCGTATAGCACTTATTCTGACTTGTCAAACCCATCTCGTTGATCCAGTAAATTGTAATTTGTTTTTTCGTAAAGTCTTATCGTAAAATACTGACTTCTATTACGCATCATCTCATGAAAAAACCTGACTTCTATTACGTTTTTCGCTCTCATAATAGCTTGTTGATGAGTCTTTGTGACGTCAGCCGCAATTTAATTTAAACCTAAGCGGCATCAGGGATTGCTTACATTTATAACACTGAAGATGAAGACAGTATAGTTTTCCAAACGTTTGTTTGCTGAACATGAGTTTGGTATCTACATTTTGGGCTCTTTATTTTTTGATTGGTATGATGTGATTTCATAAAACGTCACAAACTATCACAAACTCTAACATCATGACGTGAACGCTTAAGTGAAGCTTCTATTTCATTTGTGTCACAGGTTACATTGTATTGCAAAAAGCTCACCACAAGATTAGAAGTTGATATGTAAATGTTACTGCTTTAATTGACTGATGACTATGTTATTGATCTATAATTGATCTATTTCCATCATATTAACATATGGAGCAAAAACATGGTTAAACACAAAGAGACAAACAATAAAGCTGGCAGCAGACCAGAGACAAGTAGAGCATACCGTTCTGAATAATAAGAAATTAAATTACAAGAACAAAGAAGTCTTTAAAATGGCCAGCAATAATAATAATCATAATTGGAAATGAGCTGGTAGACATGTAGCAAGAATGAAGGACAGTAAATGTGCCAGAACAATTACGGTGTAAAATTAGAGACATTCAAGTAGAACAAGAGAAAGTCCAAACAGAACATGGCGGCATGATGCAAGAAGAAGAAACGATGGTATCACTTGGATGAGAACAGCAAAAGATACATGAGCGGGGAACCAAATGTGAAGGCTTTCTGCCAGCAGTGTTATGACGTTATGTAAATGTTGACAATCAAATACTCACTTTTTATGAAAAACGTGACTGCATGGGCAAATTGCTAACACTTCCTTATTCTTGAATTCGCACAAACAAACTGGACATATCTGCCAGTTAATATAAATTAGATTGGTTAACAAACTTTACAGTTACAATACTTTATTGCAAAATCCAATACTATATAATACTGCGTGCATTTCCACTCAAGACAATTTGACTTGAAAACTTTAAAGATTTCGGATTAAAAGCCAGTTACTCGTGATTGACGTGCGTCTAGACTTCTTGTTAATTGCAATAAATCGATAAGTTATAGCGCTAGGGAAGCAATGCACTGACACATTGGCGATAAGTTGGTAGCCTACTGTAAACTGTACATGTTTTTCAAAAAATAATACACATTAGATTTAAGGGAATTTCATGAATGTTGAGCTATCCGCCAAAGAACATCAGTACAAAGTTGAGTTTATTTATTCCAATAGAATCTACCTGAATAATCTTAACTGAAGATCGATTTTTAGCTGATTTTAGCTGTTTGAATAAATAGATTCTATTTTAATAAGCTTAACTGAAGATAATCTAGCTACTAGCTGATCGAAATTGATTTTTAGCTGTTTATGATTGAACTGACTCGTGTGAACATAAATTCGTTTGTAAAATATTTCTATTATGACCAGTCAGCTAATTACTATGCGAGCAAGCTTATAAAACAAAATGTTCAGAAACTGAAAACCTTACATCGTTTTTGGTTTCTTCTAAGGGATTATCTTTACGTTTGTTTAAGGTAACCTGCATAAAAATCATAACAATGGTAAGAAAAAAGGAAGCAATGAATTAACACCTTGTGCAATGTCATAAATAAAGCTTGCGAAAATGCGTAGCTGCAATTGTCGAAGCAAATTGACGGCGTAATGCACGCTATACCAGTTGCATGATTAATTGACCAAGTATCAAACAGGGTCCAGCAATAACTCTGCTGAGAACAACACTGCCAGTGGCACCAAGTATAATAATGAACCTTAACTGAATTTTATAAATTAAATGACAGGAAGGGAACAAAATTACCAGGTGTAAAACTGACGGCATTCCCAGCCAGGAAAATCCGTCCTTTATTACATTGATTCAACGTCTGCAGCCGTTGAATCAGTGTAAAAAGGACAAATTTTGCTGGCTGGGTTCTGGTTAGCCCACTTAAGATAAAAATAAATAAAATCATCAAAATCTCATTGAAATTGTTTCTAACAAATTATGTTGGTGATTGGTGAACTGTATTTTCTGATGCCATGTTATTGTAATCCGTTCTTCCTTTAGTAAATCTATTTCTGACAAATGAGAAACTCACTTTTCTGTAACCGCAAACTTTCGGCCCACGCTTTCTTAATCTGAAACAAAAAAAATTGGTTTTCGAACAGACATTTCACATATCGAAAATGTTGCTGTCATAAAAATTGCATTGAAGAAAGTTAAACATTTTATGTAGAATCTTCTTCAATAAAGATGAATGGTTCAGGATCTATTCTTGAACAGAATGTGTTGATGAAGATACATGTAATGGTAACAAAAGCATACATATATACCGCCTAGCTTTCAACCTAAAATAACTAACATGTTGTGATAATCATAGAGTAGATGACCAAGATACCAAATACTACAAGAGGTTGTAAGTACGGACATGCAGACCTTATATAATTATGCCATATAATTGATGTGAAATTTGAAGTACCAGTGACTTAATGACTCAGGAAATAACATGTCTTCAAAGTGAAAAATTGTGGGCTAACGTTTTATGAGAGAGCCAGACAAAGTGGCACTTATGACTGATGATTAGCTGTAGGCAGTCTCGCTCATAATTACAGTAACTCTGCAAAATAAATGGCTGGCTAGAAAACAATATATATATACGACAGATATTTTATTTTCTGTTCCAATTCACTTGATCACCTAAACTTCACAAAACCGTGAAAGAGTTGGGCCGAACTGTAACACGGTCTGTCCAAACACTAAAAGTGATTTATTGATGATGATCGTTTAACTTATGAAAAATACATCAAAATTAGTTACTAGTTCACTAAAGAAAACATATTGTCCATTACTTACATTCAGCTTTCATAACAAACGTTCTCTATTGTGGAAGAAAAAACTTTAAGATGTCAACACAAAACATCTGTTAAATTGCTACTGAGATAATATTGTGAAAACTAAATCAAATGATATTGTATTTTCTTTGAGCAACAAGAGTTACCAACCTGGTAAGACAGCAACAAAACAAAAAACTTATTGCAAGAATAAAAGTTCCAACAATAACCATTGGTAATACCATTTTGATTGAAAACGGATCAAATGACTCCTGTGTCTCTTCATTGTCACTGTCCTGAAAAAGTGTAAACAAATCAACAATTGGAAAATACGCACAACTTGATTAGCGTTAGGATGATAACAAAACTTTTTTATAGAAAAGTGCATTTACCATAAAAAAAGCACGAAGAATCTTGGCTTAACAACAGTCAATAAACACACGCTGCAGAAAAAACTGAATTGCAACGTTTTTTCATTACTTTGAAACAATAATAGTACCTGTATCCTAATCTTGACTACCCATTAACAATATTTATTCACAACTAGTATTGTTACGTCCTTAGGGCTACCTACCATTTTACAATACAATCTACAAGTTTGACACAAAATCTTCTTCCTTCCAGCAAAACAAATTAAATCTACAAAATAAACATAATAAATCAGTTCAGTTAGTTTAACAATTAGTTTATAGGACACGTAGTAGTCGTAGTATATTAATAGTGGTTAAAAGTTTAGTGACAGTTAATCAACTTTTAAGAGCTACACCATATGTATATGCAAAAAACTATTAGTTTCCTAGAGTAATGTACCGTGTTTTGTTGCCAAAGTCAGCTGCTACCCAAAAAACATATTACACAAAAATGCATTAAGCATACCAAAACAAGGTTTATGGTTGCATCAGTTTGTAGAAGCTTTAAGCAAGTGACATCTAGGCCAGGTTAACAGTAATTCTTTGAACTTTTTCTAGTTCTTAAGGCGACTAGTTATAACAAATGAAAAACACGGAGGTCAATCAACGTTTATTCTAAAAACTAAATATAATTACTTGTTTGTCTTTACATTCATACATTTCATTGTAATGTATAATATATTATATTCAGTAGGCCCATGCTCACATCCACAAATTACACCATTATGTACAATGTACATTGTATTATATACTGATCCTATCTACATTTTACAACATCACAAAGTCTATGAATGCACAACTGCTTTTTTAAAGTTACAACAACAAAAATTTTCTTACCTAAAAGTTATGTTGTATTCCACTAACAATGAAGACAAAAATATACTGTATCAATTATTCAATATGTTTCAACTAGTATGGAAGAAAGAATGTATTTAATGATGTTTCTTGATTCAGACAATGCTATTTATGAATAGCCAACAACACTGTTTTAATTTTTGAAACAATTAAAACAGTGTTGTTGGCTATTCATAAATACTTGGACTGAATTTACAGTGTTTCAACAAAAGCAGTTAACTAGCAGCCCTGACAATTGAAATCAAGACCTCCATCTGCACAGGCAGCACAATTCATGATGTAAGCTACTGAAGATCAATCTATCCGCGCAGCTAATTCGGCGGACCACCAATGGGGCTTGGAGTGGAAAAACAACTTCACAAGTCTTCAAAGCTTTGTCTCTAACACAGACCTGCACCAAACGAAAATACTTTTGCCAAGAAAGGCCTGAGCGCGGCTTAACTGCTTGCATAGTGCATACTATTACTGGCATCAAACTATTCCATTCCAACATGCATAAATGGGGGATAGCACCACCCACAATATTTGCGTGCGACAAGGCGGAACATACCACACCATCTGCAACTGCGCCACCTGTGTGTGAGAACTGAATAACCAGGCAGTACAATGGCTTCTCGGCACATGCTCAAATATCTAGCCCTGAGTAGTGAGTAATGGCTACTGCTGAAAGGTGGTAAAATGCAAAGTGCTTCGACTCTTGGAGAAGTGAAGAAAAATGGGTTGAGAAGAAGAAAAGATTTGTTAACTGTATTATGCTTAAATGTATTAATCATTTTATTGCATCTAAAGTAAATCTGAAATCTTATATAAAAAATACATCTATATCTAGGGATGGGCAAAATAGAAGAGTAAGCTATTCTAGAATTATTCTAAAATAATTTTTCGAATTTAGAATACCTATTCTAGAATAATTTTTTTTAATGTCAGAAAATGTCAAAAAGCTTTGTTTTCATTCTGGTTTTATTGAAGACACATAATGGAAAGTGGCAACAAAACGAAAAACAATAGTAACTGCCTAGGAGAGCAAATCTTTGTGGCAGTGAAGAATGTTTAAAGCTTCTAAATGCTCGCCAGTGAGCCGTAATCGCAGTTTTCATGCTGTTAATCCAGCACTCGAGAAGGGTCTTCTGAGGATGCAGAAGTGGCTAAATACTTCCTTGCAAGATCAAACAACAGGGGGAACTTTTCTTGATTTTTGTTCCACCATTCAACTGCATCGCTATATAGCACTTTTGCCTTAAGGTAGGATCGGTTTCGAACGGCAACTCAAAGCTGTTTGTTGTCATGGTTACTTGATGCTGAAGTATTTGTCGCCTCAACACCGGAGCTCAATAGATCATCATCATCATCATCATCATCATAATCCATCGTCGGTTTGTTCCCCACTAGTGGGGGTGGCCGATTGTTTTCGTGCAGCAATTGTTCTAATCCCTTCTCTCCATTTCACCCTGTCCCTTGCATCTTCCTCCTTCAGTCCGACTTTTTTAAATTCATCCTTCACTTGTTGTTTCCACGTTCTTCTTGGACGACCGCGTTTCCTCTTCCCATCCACCTTTAGATCTAGTGCCTTTCTAAGAAAACTTCCTTCCTCCCTCCTTATCACATGTCCATACCATCTTACTCCATTTGCCCTTGCCAGTTGGTCTATGGTCTCTCTCATCCATTTTATTGGATTGGTGCATTGTTGCGGCAATTATGACACTAGGTGTAACGGTAGCCTCACCCAGAATTGAACTGTGTTCCATGTTTTGTGTGTACGATAAAAATAGATGCAAATCCACAGCACAACGGTCTTCCGACGCCTACAAACCGCACTGGTAAAGAGAGCTGGCTAGCTGTCGTTAAGCCGAATGTAATTGGTCGGCGAAAAATCGGTAAAAAATTTTGGTAGTCTGAAAAGTGGATATTTTTATTTCGGTTTGGAAAATTCGATTAGAAATGTCATTTCAATTCGAATAATTAGATATTCGGATTGTAACTATTCGATATTCTATATTGCCCATCCCTATCTATATCGTACATCCTTATAATATGTAACACTAGCCCAACCAGGCCTTGTAGGTTTTAAGCTTCCCGCCACATTAAAGCAAGCAAATAAACACTGTGTCTCAGGTTATGGTTGCTGAAAACCTACATATACAGGACATACAGGCAAGTAGCTTTGTTGTTTGTTATTATCACATTTCTAGCTGCATTTTTTTTTACTTATCTGCCATGAAAATGTAAAAACGGCACTGTTTGTTTTACTGGTGATGTAAAAAGTAACATTTTGCAACTCTTTCTGGTGAATACAGCAAACATAATTAACTCATCATCATCCATTTGAGCATATTCGAACACCATAATGTAGTTCTTTTAAATGTTTATGGCATTAATTTGGTAGTTCCAAATTCAAGGAGCACTCGGTCATGTGCCCCCAAAACCGAGAAAAACATGTAGGTCTACTTTTTTTACAAAAGTTTCTTGAAGACCTTGCTCGTTCAATATTAGCATCAGCTAAATGACATTATTAGACACACATGTTTTCAGTAGTGATTTTAAAGAGTAGAAACAAAAACTATGAAAATAATATTTAGAGATGTACCGATATATCGGTATCGGCAATATCGGCCATTTTTTGAGTATCGGTATCGGCAAAATTTGGCCGATACTCAACATGTAAAAAAATGCGTTTGCTGCGGATTTTCTGCAGAAACAAAGATATAGATATTTTAAAGTAGTAACTAACGTCACATTAATGTAGAAAAATAACAACCTGTTCAAATTTTTGATACCTCACACTCCCATGACTTCATGCGCGCACCTTTTGGCATTGTTTGCTTATAGCAATTCTTTCACTCAAACAAAACGATTTGTTTCAGCAGTTTTGCGTTGTTCGATTCTTAAGTTGTGAAGGAGACTCAATTTCTTCAATATTTATCATTTGTGTTGTTTTTTTTTTACTTTCAGCAGAGGATAAAACCAGGCCAAGACTACCCTGGTAGCAAAAATGTATAATTTTGCATTGTTTTTATGTTGCTAAACGTTTAAAAAACCCGTGTAACTTGGTTGTTTTTAGTAAGCTGGTTCTATCAGTTTGTGATTTAATTTCCACCTTTTGTTGTAATAAACTCACCAAGCTTAAACAATGTCATGGCAGAGTAAGTAGGCACAAAATGAAAGCAATGGGACTGCGAATCCTCACTAAACTAATCAATAAATGGTCTTGTTGCTCCTAAGATGACAACCTCAATGTGAAGGAGCGTTCTTCCCGGCTATTAGCACAAGGCTGAGCACTCACTAGTACAGCGAGCTGTTGCGATTCGCTAACCATAACGGTGTAGCTTCCACGCTTCCACAGTCATTTAGACCATCCAATCAACTATATGTTTCTCTGCAGCCGTTTTGTAGCAAAAATTGTGACATCGACAAGAATTGAAATGGCTAGTGTGGAAGCTACACCGTTGTGGTTAGCGAATCGCAACAGCTCGCTGTACTAGTGAGTGCTCAGCCTTGTGCTGATAGCCGGGAAGAACACTCCTTTCTTCACATTGAGGTTGTCATCTTAGGAGCAACAAGACCATTTTGATTAGTTTAGTGAGGATTCGTAGTCCCATTGCTTTCATTTTGAGCCTACTTATTCTGCCATGACATTATTTAAGCAGTGGTGAGTTTATTACAACAAAAGGTGGAAAATAAATCACAAACTGATAGAACCAGCTTACTAAAAACAACCAAGTTACACAGGTTTTTTAAACGTTTAGCAACGTAAAAACGATGCAAAATTATACATTTTTGCTACCTGGGTAGTCTTGGCCTGGCAAAAGCTTTTTAACCAAACGACAAGCGCCCTTAGGTTGCACATTACTTGTCGAATAGTTTTTGTACGACTACACAAATCACTTGGTTTACATTTTACATCTTATTATCAATTATGATAGCCCATTTGGAGAGTTTGGGCAAACACTTTATTAATTTTTCCGAAACCCTTATTATGATGTAATGTTTCTTCCCCCATACCCCAGTCCTCAATTACGGTGACCTTTCATTACTAAAACCTATTATTATGACACAACAATGCGGTTGAGATTGGATTCTTGAATCTTTAATAAATTATTTTTTTAATAGTTTTATGCAAATAAGGTAAAACTTAGCATTTGACATAATTCCTTGCAAATACCAAAATTGCTTCTTTTTGTAACACCAAAGTATCGGCCAAAGTATCGGTATCAGTATCGGCCTAAAAAAGTGATATCGGTATCGGCCAAAATATTGGTATCGGTACATCTCTAACAATATTCCACATAAGTATGCCGCTCACTCAACTAGTTATCAGTTAAATAAAGTTATCATGAAATGTGGCTGACATAGGCTACTATAGGAAAACGGTTCTTAAACAGGTTTGTGTGAACCACTTCAGATGTGGAGGTTATATACATTTCAATGGTTGTCATATTGTATTATTTTAGAAATGAAATAAATTTTTGAAAAAAGGTGTAATTAAAATAACTTCTGTTCTCAAAGATAACTAAGCACTGTTGCACTTGCACCTTGTGTACTGTGTAGGCTTTGTTTAGTCTAGCTTTTTTATTTGTTCCATTTGGAATCTTCATTCATTTCACTTTAATGAAAAAACACCATGACCTGGCCACTTTTGCAGTTCTTTATTTAAGTGAGCTGCAGTTGAACTCAACCGTTAATTACATCGTTCAGCTTTATGTACAGCAATTAGTTTATTTTGATTAAAAGCAATTTTTTTACAGGGTGGTCCACAAAAATGTGACACATTTCGTTTGTTCATAATTTCTACAAATCTGAAGATTTTTCAAAATCCTTTCAGCCGGAGATGGGTCATAGCTATAAGTTTTTGCCCTCAAAAGCGCTTTTGTAAAAACGAACCGGTTTCTGAGTTATTTTAATATTTGATAATATGTTCGATCGCTGCTGAATCATCGCTGCCACTCTCACATTGAAATTGTCTATTACTCTCCCTAACATGTCCCTTGGAATTCTTCTAATTTCTTTTCTAATGTTTTCCTTCAGTCTGTCAATGGTATCAGGATTGTCCTGGTAGACTCTAACCTTCAGATATCCCCAGAAGAAGTAGTCAGGAGGGTTAAGATCAGGTGAATATGGCGGTCAGGGGTTGTTGGTCCTCCTTGAAATCAATCGATCCCCAGGAAAGTATTGATGCTGATACTCAAGGGTACGATTGGAACAATGTGGTGGGGCACCATCTTGCTGGAATACAGCTGTATTCAAGTCGGTCCTCCTTCTCCTCCTTACTGCTGGAATGAATTGTCGTCTGAGCAATTTGATGTAACGTTCAGTGTTAACAGTCACCTGGCATCCCTCGTCGTCCTCAAAAAAGTAGAGACCAAAAATGCCATTACGTCCTATTGCACACCAAACTGTGACTTTTGTTACACTCAAGGGTGCTTGCACATGCGCATGAGGCTGTGCTTCTGCCCAAAATCTCATATTTTTTTGTTCACATGGCCACTCAAATGGAAGTGGGCCTCGTCGCTAAAGAGAAGCACATCCAAAAGACCAGGATTGTTCTCAATCCGTTCACTGATTTGCTGACCAAATTCAAATCGTTCATCCTTGTTGGCTTGACTTTGAGTCTGAAGAAGCTGAATTTTGTATGGGAAAAGTTGCAAGTCAGCATGAATAATTCTATTGACAGAAGATCTTGAAATCCCCACTTCCTGAGAAAGTCTTCTGGTGGATTTCTGTGGAGACTTCTCCACACGAATTCGAACATCGTGAACTTTTTCGGGGGTTCTTGCGGTGGAAGGTGGACCACAATGGTTCTTATTATTGTTAGTCACACTGCCAGTGTCTCTGAACTTCTCCAACAAGCGTTTGATAGAATTCCGAGACGGTGTTTTCCTTCCAGGAAAGTCATGACGAAAATGTCTCTGGGTCAAAATTACAGATTTTGTCGAAAAGTAATGTTCAATGATTTTTGTCCGCTCAGCCACTGAAAATTGATATCCCGGCTCCATACTGCTACACATAAAACTTATAGCTGTACTCTATAACTAACCTGAAAATCAAGAGGTAAAATTAATTTTTATGGAAATGACTGATAAACAAAATATGTCACATTTTTGTGGACCACCCTGTATAACAAATTGTGTTTACTACTCATTAAATTAGATAAAACAGAATCCCTGATGTGGCCAAAACATGTGTAGGGAACTGCATATCGTGTGTGTCTTCATCAAGAGTCTCAAGTGTCTTCTTCAAGAGAAAGATCACTGTTGAAAAGGAATGAGCATTGAGCACATGAGTTTAATCTCACTTCATCAAAAAAAATATAAAAAAAAAAACAACATAGATTTTGTGGAGCTGGTGTACAAGTCTCTTCCCTGATGATGATGGCGTATGAGCGATCTTTCCAGGCTAGATTGGAGGGCAGGAAATCTTCAGCCACTCAGCAGTCTCGTTGTCCAGGACCCTCAGACCATGCGCACCGTGTGGAGGCCGGTGGGTTAGGCAGTGGTGGATGACATGGTCTGCGGTCTGTTCCGTGGCACCACACTCGCATTCTGATGAAGGAGCCAGGCCCCACTTGTGCATGTCCGAACGAAAGCGCCCTATGCCAGTTCGCAGGCGGTTAAGCCTGACCCACGCAAGCCTTGCGAGGAACATCCCTGGTGGACGGGGATCGGCATCGGGTATGAAGTCACGGAGCATGGAGGTGTGATTTTGCCACTCCGTGTTCCACATGTGGTTTGTCCAGTGTGCCGCACTTAAACCAAGTTCTTCTGCGTTCTTAAGTAGTTGTTGTGCGGCAGGCACAAAGAGGCGTCTTGATTTCAGCCGCGATGAAGAAAGCCTGAAGCTTTCATGAAGGATGCCATGATGTCATAGATTGGAACTGAACAAAAAGATAGGGTGAAGAAAATATAGGTTTGTTCCGTGAGTCAATTGCCTTCTTGACTTGTAATTGCGTTGAATTTGCATAGCTTCTTTGCTTTCTGTGATCAGGCCTGCCTGCAGACCCAGATGTTTCATTCTTAATTATCGCTTTTGTGGCATGCCGGGAGCCGATGTGTGTGGAGAGACTATTTAGTATTTACCTTGTGTTAAGACTCTGTATAGGTAAAACAAGCGAGATGATGCCAGAACGCCTTTACGAGATGTGTAGACTACTATGAATTTGAGTTAATCGTTTTGACGTTTGTACAAAAAATCAGGTTGTTATCCCCACTTCAGACTTAATAAATCAAAACAAAGTTGTGACAGGAAGGAGGGATTGTTGGCAAGGATTAAGCTCCTACTATTGTAACCAAGGGTAAAGTAGCTGCTTTGGGTTTTGACTAATACATTACCGTAGCTGCTTTGGGTTTTGACTAATACATTTGCAACGTCACAATTCCATTGTTTAGCAATGACTACATTGAAAGAGAGACTCCTTTTTGATCTTTGTATTGTATTGGGCGCAAATTAGATTTTGAAGGCAGTGTAAGTCACAAACTTCAATCTTTACCAACCGATTTTTGCGCCCCTATCAATGTGGTGCACATGACTCGAGCCATGCCTGCCATACCCTAGGTAGCCTACGCCACTGCTTGGTTGACAGCGCGACATAACATATTTATAATAATCTTACGATTCAATACGAGAGCCACAAAATTTATGTTGTCGAGCCACATGTGGCTCGCGAGCCGCAGTTTTCCCACCGTTGATCTATCGTCTTAGGTTTTCCACACAAGCTTTACATGCAGTTTGTGGAGCCCATGATTTGTCCTGATCACCCAGGCGAATTTTAAAGTATGCAAGATATGCTTGTTTCACAAAACTTGTTATGGTTTGCCTTTGGTTAGGAACAGTATAACTGCCACATATGTAACAAAAATCATCAGGATCATTTCACACTTTCTCCTTGAAGATGCCATCCTGCTACTTATTCACACCACAAACAGAATTAACACCAAGTTGCTAATATGAAAAAAATTGAAAACATGAAAATTCAAATAGGAATGAGTTATAGACAAGTTTCACATTTAAATCTTCCCATTCAGCGAAAAAGATAAACCCGATGTTATATATCAAAAAGTGGAGTGGTACTTGGTCACAGCAGTAAACCATAATCTCTTCGTGGGAAAATTGTAACATAAGATTCCCGAATCCGTTCATCTGCATGTAATGACCGAAAAAGAAACACTCCTTTGAAACGTCTATTCAAAATTGTATTTCTGTAAAATTAGCCACTTGGCTGTCGAAAATGGGATGCAACGCCGTACACCACTAAAACTTGTCACTACAGAACAGATTACTTGGATAAAGACGGAATTTTTGTCCAGCTAGCAAGCACTAAGCAAACAGTTAAATGTGCGACTAACTCTCAAGCAACCATTTCACGAATGACCAGAATGGATAGCAATATCTCAAACTCACGTACGCAGTACTGTGACGCAATAGTGAAAGACATTGTCACGCAATTCAAACAGGTGTTCAAAGCTGGTGATCCAATGTTTCATGTTTAAACAGGTTTGACACAAGTCTTACGAACGATGGTGCAATTTTGGCTCATTTCTAAGAAAAATTCCATGACGTAAGATTCAGTAGACCTGAACGGTTTTATATGACGTTTGATTTGTATAGAGATTGGCCGTAACAGTACTAAACATTCAGGCGAAAGTGAATGTAACCCTGCCTGTAAGGGGTGGTTTATGGATAGTTCTCAGAAGGTACATAAGTTGGATGGTCTACTATAGACAGATGGTCCACTAGCCAGATGGTCTAGGTGACTTGTTTGACCAGTGGACCATCTATCTAGGGGGCCTTCTGACTAGTGCACCTTCTGAAGATAGGTCGGTCGAACTCCAATGGTCATGGTGTCATCATACATCTTCAAATGTTACAAAATAAAATCATTTCATTGATTATGACAAATTTTCAAACACTATTGGCTCATAAGGTCTTTATAAAACGGTAACAGTAAGAGAAAATTCGGCCAAAAAGCCAATATTATGAGAAAAAATATCATGCAAAAATTACAAAAACCTGATGTGATGGATAAAATCTGATGTGATTTTTGAAATCAGCAGCCTCAATATACCCCAAATCACATCTTACATTGCAGACACAAAATTTTTTATCTTTTTTGTTGGCCTGTGTATTGTGTAATGTATTTACCGGAATGGCCCGTTTCGGTGAATCCGACCCCTTAACGGGGGATTTTTTCAATCTTTTTTTTAAATTATTGGGTACTGTAGCCTAATTATCATTGCTGTTTTAGGGTTAGGGGTTAGAGGTTAGGAACTCACCGAATAGTAGCAGACCCTGTATTCACAAACAGCTTTTGCTTGGTTAAATGCTGTTCAGTGTCCACACATTTCACCCTATATTGACGGTCGAAAACAAAAAAGTCGTAAGTAACATTTTTGAAAATTTCCCTTTTTTGCATTTTCAAAACCTATGCATTTAGTGCTATCTACTACTATTTTCAGCTTGTTTCTATTGTGTTTGTATAATGAGATAGCCCGAGTCATTCATAAAAGATTTAAAAACAAAAAAGACGAATGTAACATATTTGCAGTCTGGGTTTTTTTTTTTCGGTTATTTATCGGTCATTGACCGATTTTTTAGCAAAATGTCCGAAAAAAATATAGTCAATTCGGTCAAAATGTCCGAAAAAATATATAGTCAATTCGGTCAAAATGTCAGAAAAAATATGTACGCACGCACATCGATTTCAGTGATTGCAAAGAAGCTTCTTGCGCCACTCTACGATTTTTTGTCAATCGGAAATACAAGACGTAGACTTGTCAAACCGCTTGGTAGAGATTGATCGGTCTGTTCTGTCAATCGGGACATTTTCTCAGCATGTTGCATATATTATCAATTTTTGAGCTGGTGGTCAACCCTTTCGAAATGTTATTGACCAGACCTCGATAAACAACGAAGTATCCCTTTGTACGTTGATCCAATGTCTCATTGCTTGTAATAAATGCAAACATAAAAATAACACACTCAAAGACTTCAACTTTCTAGAAATGCCACTGTGTTTTCAAATCTTTCCTTCGAGTCGTGGAAAAAATTGATCTGTCTGTCGGGAAATTATCCCAGCATATTGCATATGTTGTTAACTTTGGAGCTGGTGATAACCTCTGTGAAATGTTTGACTCCACATCGATAGATAATGATTTTGTGTCATGGTTTTTGCAACGTTGTACTCAATTGAGTAGACACAAAAAGCCCTACAAAAATATAACTGTTTGTAACTTTTTAATGAGCAGGTGGGAAATCGTTTCAATTTAGCTGGAATTTTTTCGTTTTCGGTAAGTATTGAGTAGCCTCAGGGGCGTATCCTCAATGGAAGCAAGGGAAGCCTCAAACCCTGTCAAAATTGAAAAAAGAGAAGATGATATTTTTCAGTAAAACAATTTCGTAATTTCTTAACCTGAATACCAATTAAAACAGCTTCCAACTCAGGCCTCGACACTGAAAGCGGATATCGCGAACATGGCCGCGATTAACCTACAAAAACCGACATTTGTCCGCCAGGTCTCACACTTCCGTCGGCCACATTTGTCCGCCATGAAGTTCCGAGAAAATTTTACGCAAGCGGTCTTGTGAATAAAGTACTTTGCCACTTATAATCACAAAGGATTAGAAAGCAGTCAAAGCACCCGATAAATCACAATACACACTGTCTACGCTTGAATTGTTAACATTATTGATTGCAAACCAGGTGACAATTGGCGGAAAGTTTTAACAATAGCTACGAAGCGTGGCATAGATTGGCCAAGTTTGGCAGCTATTGCTAATGCTTTGCTGAATTTTAATGCAGAGAACGCAACCGTACAACGTGGATTCAGTTTGCTTTCTCGGTTGCGAACTCCAACAAGAAATCGCTTGCGTTGTTTAACTGCAGATACCAGTAAACTTGTGCGTTTGAGGTTAAATGCTGCATCATACAAAACATTCAATTATGACGTGGCATACGCGCACTGGCACAGTAACGCGAAGCCAGCACGCTACAACGTGAGCGGTGAAGTTGTTGAGGAGTTAATTCACTTTGTAATTGCGAACCACTAGAGCGTAACGTGTTTTTTTTATTTGGTCATTCTTACTTGTTTTTATTCCTTTCCGTTGTACTGTATTTTTGTTTTGCGTTATTTTTGAACGTGTGTTAGTTTGCAATAAAATATGTCTACGGCCGGGTGATTCAAGCTTGAATTTTGCTGATGAACGTTAAGGAAACGTTTGTCTGTTTTAACTTTTCTCAGATAAAACACTATATACGTTTCTCAGCGAACCTTAATGTTGTAGCTAGTCAGGAAGTGCAATTTTTTTTTGTATTAGCTACTTGAAAGGAAGTATATTTATCAGAAAAAATGACCGAAATAAATGAAAAATGACCAAATTTTTTCAAGTCATATTGGATAAATGACCGAAAAGACTCAACGAAAAAAAAAAACAGTTTGCAGTTACGTTAATATAATATCGAGATGAAATTGGTCTTATTCCTTTTATTTGAAAACTTTATCGAAAAAGAATTGTTTCAATCAGTAAAGTATAGAAATGTGCTTCATTTAATATTTACAGATATTAATGCTCAAAGTAAAAGCATTAACAAAATTAAAAAAAGAAAAAAATGAGTTTTTTGTCTTTTACTCCAAAGTGTAAAAATGCACTTACAACTTTTTGTTTTCGACTGTCGATATGTCCTGGTTGATTCCAGTCTTTGACATATATTCACATTATAGCATTTATGACCAGGGAGAAGACTTGTACATCAGCTCTTCAAAATCGTATTTGTTAACTTAAACAGTTACTCTTTTTTTTATTAGAAAGATATTTTCATTCTCTTAAGTGTGTAGCCTAATAATTTTGTGGTAGTGTAGTGTTAACATTACAAGCACACGTGATTGCTGCTTTAGGGGCTTATAGGTTTTAAGCCGACCGCAACTTTATGAGAGAGAACAATACAGGAGAGACATTGCCAATCCTTAAGCATGCGACTTAAAACCTACAAGCGCTCTGCTTTAATTCCAAAATGCGTCCAAACACCACTGTCATTCTGGAGGAATAATTCTGTGCGATTTACCATACCTAATAAAACAATCCATAAAAAAGGGTGCAATCTATTCCGTTCCCTGAACACTTCGTTCCCCGATTTTGTCCCCTGAAAAGATCGAGAAAAAAACTACAACAGAGCCGAAGTTGCTAATCGGAGTTGCTGCAAACATTTCAAAATTTTTCCTTTAAAAAGATCAAGAAAAAAATGCAGAAGCGCCGAAGTCGCTCATCAGAGTTGTCGAAAAGTTGACCACGCTAAGTATCTTGAAGTAACATATACCGGTAGTTGATAAACTGAACCTCACTTTCGGGTTGGGGTTAACGAATTAAGATTAGGGTTAGTATAATACCGTAACACTTATCAGGCCTCGAAATTTGTACTTTTTTCCGGCGGTCAAGCATGTCCTACCGGACTGGCCCTTTCAGCGGACATTTAATATCTCAACCGGACATATTTTTTGCTTGCAAATAAATCAGTGCGTTCTCAATAGTGTTAGTGTTAACTAACTAACACAATAGTGTTAGTCTAACACCCTCCCTTATGTGCAGAAATTCTATTTCTATCAGTATCAGCGTGAATAAGGTCGCCACATTTGCCTAAGCACGTGCGGAACCTAGCTGAGACTTGCTTCTTTGTGACGTTTCTTTTTAACAAACGATCAATGTAACGCAATAATCCTCATTGTTAAAATTAGAATACATATCTTGCCGAAAAGTTCAGACAACTTTATTTTAAGGCAACATTGCAAGGCGTTGAAATGATGTAAAAATGGCTACTTTTGCCATCAGCTCGTTAACCACGCCACTCTAATGTGATCTAAAGCAATTGCCTGTACTATTATTGTTTCAGCTCCGTATTTGTTCGCGTTAAACAAACAATTGTAACAATTCAAATTAAAAAATTTTTTTTGCTGCATTAGATCTATTTTTGTCAAGAATTTTGCGGCGGTCATTTATGACCGACCAATGAGTCGGCTTCGGCAGACATTCGAAGTCTTTCCGGAGGTCATGTCCGCCATGACCGCCGGAATTTCGAGGCCTGCTTATTTTATGGTGGCCCATAGAAATTCAATAATTTAAGGGGAAAATTTTTAAATGTTTGCGGATACTCCGATCTGTGACATTGGCTTCATCATATTTTTTTCTCAATCTTTTTAAGGGATGAAATCGGGTGATGAAGTATTCAAGGGACGGAATAGGTTGCATCCGTAAAAAAACAAATAATAAATAATACGATGACAGCAGCAACACACAGCCCTGATAAAAGCACTCCTTGTTGACATATTTATTTTTATGCTGCTTAAAGGATAGGATGCCATTCTTTTATTAAATACAAAAGTTTTCTAAAAACATAACTTGAAAACCAAAAAACAAGTCACACAGTTACAGTCCCTCGCAAGACTTGCGTGGGTCGGGCTTAACCGCCTACGAACCGGCGTCGGTCGCTTTCGTTCAGAGATGTGCAGATGGGGCCTGGCTCCCTCACCGGGATGCGAGTGTGGCGCCACAGACCAGACAGTAGATCATGTTGTCCATGACTGCCCAATTCATCAACCACCACATGGAACGCTTGGACTGAAGGCCCTGGATGACGAAACTGTCGAGTGGCTGATGACATCATGCCCAAACATATAGTCCGGAAGAACAGCTCATACGACGAAGAAGAAGAAGTAAAAAGATAAAAATTACACAAGTTATGATAATATTATTGATAAATAAACTGTTAATTTTTTTCTGCCAAATCATTTTTAATTGCAAAACAGTTACAAATTTGTGAAGTGGACGCAATTACCTGGATGGTCGCAAATATACTGTATATACACATGCATCCTATTACATTGTTTCTTTTCTCTTGATATGTGTGTTTTGTTGAAGTTTTGGTGCCCCCACAATGTTTATAGGATCTGTTATTGGGTCTAGAAATTCACTTTTTCATTTTTTCCCAGTGCCATAGTTTGGTTTCCAAAGAGTGTTTGACAAATTTTGCTGACTTTTGTGGTACCGTACTGTAATGATCTGCATTCTGCAAGCTTTTTAACCTTCGCTTTCTGAACTTAGGCCAAGTGCAGCAGAAAAAACTCAAATACCAGTTAAGCTAATAATAATTACAATTACATAATTACTAATAACTGTTACAGTAAGCGCCTGCACTATCAAAGCCTACATTTTCACATTCTATTGTTGCTGGTAAATTTATGCGATTGCGGTGAAACCAAAGAAAGAACCATCAGAAACAACTGGACCAGAACCAGGAGAGTTGCCAAATATTTTTAAAATTTCATTCAGCTCAGTTTAGAAGGTTGCCAAATATTTTCAAATTCTATTTTTTTTCTAAAAATAGACAACTTAATAATTGTAATACTCAGTCAAAAAAGTACTTTTAGTACAAAATATACCGCTAAAGTGAGCGATTTTTCAAGCTAAAATTATTTGCAGTTTATAGTACTGACGCAAAGTTGTGCGAACGTTAGCTCAACAATAGTCAGACTTGCTGAAGCATAAGTTTTAATGTGTGATTGCTGAAAGTTTGATACGTTTCTTTTTACGGGTGACGTATAATCCATGTGTTGAAAGAACGTTAATAATATTTTTTTATTTTTCTCTTTTACTTCATGATTTGAAGAAGAAGCGTTCTTCCCGGCAGTCAGCACAAGGATGAGCACTCGTACACTAGTACAGCAAGCAGCAGTTGCGATTTTGGGCACCTGCTGGTTTTGTTGGCTCTTTTCTTTCCACAAAGATAAGAGTTAAACTAACTGGTAAAGCGGCGGTCGATCAACCTCGCTCTGCTTTCAACGCATTGATCAACACGATCCCCTAATTGCGCGAAAAAAAAAAGATCCCCTGATCAACTTGATGCAGCCTCAAAATTTTCAACTTTATTTTCTACTTTTTCCTGGTAATGTAGCCTATCAGTGCCTCTGGTTTCGATCGCTAGGCTCCCCGACCCAGCTGGGCGAACCTGCCTCAATGTCTGGCCAGTGCACATCCGTGCTCGCCGAATCAAAGCTTACTCTTCTCCAGTGAGTATGTATTACATTCCCACCTATATTTTTTGTTTCTATTAATTAATCGAGCCTCTGCTCCACATTTTTATTTGAATTTCGTCTGCCACGAGAGCCAAATTATCCTTAAATAGTTGACTCCCTTCCTCGTGGTAGACCCCAATTTTATCCGCTCTGCCTACTGGCAGACCGGGTATAGGAGTCAAGTACCTGCACCGAGGTCGCGTAAAGGAGACGTGGGCGCCGCCCGGCGGTCAATTACTGGCGGTTCCAGCGTCCACACGCGACGGTCGCTTGGCCCGTCGCAGGCCATCTTTCTGGGCTATGCAGAAAGAGCCTGTCTCCCTGGCCCGCCATTCTAAATTTGCGGACGGGTCATGTAACGTTTTCGATCCACACTCTCCCTCCACAGGTACCTCGACTCCCCAGCCTGGCCCCCGCGACCTAAGCTGGTGGACTTACCCCTCCGGGTGCGTCGTCACCCCTAAATCACGCCGCTCCCCGCCGCCGCGGGTGTGGCAGGCCGGTTTCTTAAAGTCTTCGACCTGGCTATGTTTGTTTGTACTCTCTCGCCGTGTCAATCCTTTGTACCCGTGCGCTGTTGATGCGAATAAAACAGTTGAACACATAGGGTGCGATACTGATGAGCCCAGCCTCATGGGCGAAACACGTGTCTATCGCTGTCAATTCTTGCTACAAATCGGCTGCCCAGAAACTTACTTTATGATTGTTGGAATTATCATTTTACTTCTGTTAAACCAATGCAATTTTTATCTTCGGTGGGCTATAGTCAAATGTTATCGCACAGCCTTCAATAATTTTGATTTGGCAGCGCTCAGTAGCTTTCCTTCTGTGAACCTTCAATTTCTTCAGACAATTTCAATGTTTTAGCATTGTTACGGGCAATCGTTCTCCAAATCAAACGTCATATAAAACCGTTATGGTCTACTGAACCTGGTGTCTTACGTCATGGAAATTGTTAAAAAATGAGCCGAGATTGCAACATACTTCGTAAGACTTGTAAAACATTGCACAATTTCTTTGAACACCTGTTGAAAATTGCTTCAAAATGTTTATCCCTGTTACGTCACAGAAGCTGGTAGCCTACGTGCATTTGAAATATCTCAAGTCAGTTTCGTCATTTTAGAATCGTCGTTAGAAAGGTTGGTCTGTTTTGCTTGTGCTTACTAACTAGACGAAATTTCCGTATTTTATCCAAGCAATTTGTATTGTGGTGACAAGTTTTAGTGGCGTATCGCGTTGCACCCCATTTTCGACAACCTGTTGGCTATTTTTTGCTGAAATACAATTCTTGAAAGACGTTTTCAGAAGAGTATTTTATCTTCCGGTGTCATCGCATATAGACGAAAGGATCCGGGAATTTTATGTTACAGTAGAATTCGCCTATAGTGACATCCGAAGGGACCGCGGAAAAAGTGTCACCATAACCGAAGTGTCACTATAGACGAATTCTACTCAACTGTTGCGTACGCAAATGGCACTCTGCAACAGGTGTCACTATAGGCGAAGTGTCACCATAGGCGAATTCTACTGTACAACTTTCCCACGAAGATATTATGGTTTACCGCTGTGACCAAGCATCTTTTCCGCCATTTTATGTGTGAAATCGAGCCCTAGCTGGTTTACCATCTATTACGGGGCAAATGATTTTTTTATGACGATACAGTTGCTGAAATAGGCTTGATGTCAGTGCAGCTAAATGCGATCGAAAGTCGGGCTTACATAAAATACCTGGTTTCAGGCTTAGAAACTCTTTTTATTACAAGAAAAAGTTTAGTCATATTTTGCACCGGATCAAATTAAGCTTACTAATTAGGTGGGCTTTACCGTGGACTTATGGTGAAGATATATTGGTGACAAGATTGTTCTCTTGCATTCTGGTTCTTGGTCAAAAGCTGATAAAACTTTCACACAACAATGCACAAAACACACATTTACTCTGTCGTACTGTCTTGTTATAAAATGATAATTTTTTTTACAGATTCTCAATTGCAATACCGGTACATCAGAATAAAATTAAGGATACACGTTTAAGTTGCAACAACATGCAGGGTAATGGCAACATATGAAAGTTTCGCATTTTCCAAGTTTCTGTGGAATAACAATCCTCGTGAATTTCCTCTCCCAGCACTACATTATTTATCACGATACAGTGAAGTTTAATAAAAAAGCTGATGCAAATGCAATAATACTTTCAAGAAGAGAATCGCCATGGGGACATAAGTAGAAATTTTCTCAGGCAATAACAAGAAAAATGTGGATCTCTTTTAAACATATTTAGCACCAAAGCGGAACCGTTTTCGATGAGTTTTCCTCCTGGCACAAATGTGAAGACAAGTTGTCGCTTTGAAATTAATGTACGATTTTTGTTACAACATCTGTAGCGTGAAGCCTATGTGGGGAACAACATAA
This sequence comes from Aplidium turbinatum, assembly GCF_918807975.1. Classification (NCBI taxonomy): domain Eukaryota; kingdom Metazoa; phylum Chordata; class Ascidiacea; order Aplousobranchia; family Polyclinidae; genus Aplidium; species Aplidium turbinatum. Next base: position 16,683,855 of record NC_137484.1, on the reverse strand, counting down.
TGTGAGTTAGTCATAAACCTTAATAGTTAGTTAGTCACAATCATATTTTATTTTTTCCTTGTGGAGAGGGTTATTCATCTACAGATAGTACATATATTCAACAACAGCTAGACCAGTTGCAATGCTTGCAGTGAAACACTATATCAAACAAAAAAGGTGAAAATGCACTAAATTTGCCCAATTAAAAACTATGCTAACGATGTAAAGTTATCGGTAAAGGCCCAACTGCAACTCTTCAAGGACATTGGACAATGGACAAGGTAAACAATGCAACCAAAAAAAAACAAGTTGACAGAAAAAATAATTCATAATCATTTGAACCATACAAGTCCCCGGACAGCAAAATTCGTCGTTTTACATTCATTCAACGTCTGCAGACGTTGAATCAATGCAAAATGATGGATTTTTTTGCCTGGGTCGTGCATTGCTTGACCTTGCTCATAAGAATAACTCGATCTTGTCACAGGAGGTTTGATTCGTTATGACAAACCTCCCTTGTAAGATAGGCGTAGAAAAATTATATTTCGCTATCAAAATTCGTTAAGGATGGGTGGGCAATTATTTTTACATTAGTTGTTAGTTAAGGGAATGCGTAAAGTCTTAAACGGCATAAACTCGACATACAAAGTGCATTTCAACTGTTTTCATCAAAATCTGAGTCAATACAAATACAAAATGATATACCTTTTGAAGTAAAAAGCATGCAAGCTATTAGTCAAAAACGATTGTATGTTTCGGATATCAAAAAGTTAAACATAGCATTTGTCGAGCTAACATTTTGCTGATAGGATAAAAAAAACACATTATGTTACCCAAAATAGATGGCATGCTCCAAGCGCAATTTTTTAAGTTGTCTTATAAAATACAAAATTGCTTTGACATGGCCAATTGGAGCAATGCTAGTGTTTCAATATAATCTCAGTTGGGCTTTCAATGTAAATACTAGTGTTGCCAAATGACGTCACAATATTATGCAGAAAGCACAGACTCCCGCTCACTAATGCTGCATTTCCACTATACAAGTTTCAATCTCCAACTCCAAATGGCGAAGGTATTACGCAATCCACGGCGCAGAGTAGAATACTGAAGTGTTCATGGTGTTCTAAGCAATCAGTATGAAACACAAGGCTCTATTGCAGCAAACAAATAGAGCTTTTAGTTTTTGTCTTTCTTTTCTTGAGTTGCTTCGAGGTAGTTGGTTCGGCAGTTTCTTGAATTTCCGCTGTAACAACTCTCTGATGGAAAAAAAACAGCAATAGAAGATTAAGCGCATGTAATCTTAAAATAATGAGGACTAAAAGAGTTCGTAGTGTACTAATTACTAACATCTCAAATGTAACAATTGTAGTTCAAAAATGATGTTACATAAAACAACTAATAACACAAACAAAAAAATTATGAAGACCACACTTTTTGGTCAGTTTAGCCGTTTTTTTAATGTTTGTGGTACCGAAGCAAAGTTTATTTTAAGTAATCTCTCCAATAACGTTGAGTTTCATACTTGCGCTTCTTCCACCTGAGACCGAGAGAGTTTGACTTTTAAAATATCAGCTGCGATCTTCTTAAAGCAAAGGTTGACCTTAAAGAAAAACGTTGCTGTGTGAATCGCAGCTAGCCAGATAACATGGCACATAAATAAGTTTCAACTATGATTTTAATCAGGTTGTAACGTACGATTAATACGGGGCAAGGAATGAGGCCTGGTGTTTTTTTTCGGTCATTGACCGATTTTTTAGCAAAATGTCCGAAAAAAAATATAGTCAATTCGGTCAAAATGTCCGAAAAAAACAACGTTTCTCAGCGAAACTTAATGTTGTAGCTGGTCAGAAAGTGCAAATTTTGGTTTGTAGCAGCTACTTTAAAGGAAATATTTTCATCAGATGAAATAATGACCGAAATAAATAAAAAATGACCGAATTTTTTCAAGTCATTTCGGACAAATGACCGAAAAGTCTCAGCGAAAAAAAAACAAGATACGATATCAAGAAGGCTCCACTACTCTTTGCAAATCAGATACAGCGAATGAGTTGCTCCTGTATAAGTGAACTCATCATCATCATCATAATCCATCGTCGGTTTGTTCCCCACTAGTGGGGGTGGCCGATTGTTTCCGCGCAGCAATTGTTTTAATCCCTTTTCTCCATTTCACCCTGTCCCTTGCATCTTCCTCCTTCAGTCCGACTTTTTTAAATTCATCCTTCACTTGTTGTTTCCACGTTCTTCTTGGACGACCGCGTTTCCTCTTCCCATCCACCTTTAGATCTAGTGCCTTTCTAAGAAAACTTCCTTCCTCCCTCCTTATCACATGTCCATACCATCTTACTCCATTTGCCCTTGCCAGTTGGTCTATGGTCTCTCTCATCTCTAGCATATCCAACAATTCTTCAGTCCTTTTTTCCCTTCTCGTTTTCACCCCACACATTGCTCTCACCATTGACCTTTCCGTTCTTCTCAGGATTGCCAGTTCACTCTCTCTCAATATCCATGTCTCGCTACCATATAGCATTGCAGGCCGCACACAGCTCCGATATACTTTCCCTTTCATCCTTAGTGAGAATTTTCTGCCATACAACATTTCCCCACATTCCCTGAACTTTGCCCAGCCCAATCTTGCCCTTGTTGTCACCGCTGCTTCACATCCACCACTTCCATTTATCCGATCACCCAGATAACAGAAGTCTGTCACTGTTTCGATGCCATGGCAGAACTCATCATCATGGCCTTCCACTTCATTCCTTCCTTTACTGCATTTCCCACAAACAAAACACTTCGCCAATCTTGTTGCGGCTCTCTTGACATTAGCACATCTTGCATGTACCCACTTTCCACATTCCTTGCATTGCATTGAATGCTCATCACTCTCTTGCCACATATTCCACAGGGATCTACTTTGCTCTCAACAACTGTTCCTTCTGCTCCACTCACCATCACTTTTGTTTTTTCAAGATTCACCTTCATACCCTTGGTTTCAAATGCTTCTTTCCATTTCTCAAACTTTCTCTCCAGTCCCTCCACACTATTACTTGTCAAGACCAGGTCGTCTGCATACAAAATTTCACTCAATAAGCCCTCCCTGTGTGCGAACTGTAAGGAACAATGCTTCGTGCGCTAAGTTATAATATTAAAACCTTTTTGGTTAATTCGATACGATGAACGCTGGTTGTGTTTGTGGTTCACAGTACACTTAAGAACTCTTCATTGCAAAACAGTTGAACACAACAAGGTTAGAAAAACTTACAGAGTCACCCGTCTTAGCGGATACAAAATGGCTCGACATTTTATTTTCGGTGGCAAATGCTTCATGCTTACTCTTCTGCACAGTTCGCAAATGTTCCAAATCCCCTTGAAAAGAAAACAAGTATATATAATTTGAACTGGCCTCGAAACCTTATTTGTTGATGAGTAGCAGCAAAGCATGTTCCAGCTCCATTGATGCAATAACCAGAAAGAAAAACTGGAACACGGTACAAATAGTTAAAGCAGGTTTGAGTGGCAGTAATTCAAGCCTGAAATTAATTTTGTGTCTCCAGCACAGACGAAAAGTATACTGATGTTGATCACTACGTTGTGTGTATTAAGCGTTAAATCTAATACGAATAGAAAACCGTCTCACGATAGAAAAAGCAGAAAACTTACATGCCATAATGTTAAAAGCAACATTTTATGTGAAAAGTCGCACAAAACTTAATTTTCAGCAGTACAAATAAAATTATATTATACAGTATTACAAGGCATGTTCATTCAGTTCAAACGGGTCGATTATAAGAAGCGTTGTTGTGGGTTTGATATCTTTTAAAGGGTTCTTTTTTTCTCAATCTTAACTTAAGCAACAGATATGAATATCGTTAGACACTGTTCAAACGTATGGTGTGGTTGATTTTTCGACACTTGACAAAATAACAACACGGTCTTCACACTCGCCTTTGTTTCCTATAAGAGCATAATGGGGTTGATCATTTTGTAGAACTGAGTTCGCAGTCTTGAACCAATCATCCACGTCTTCAAAACTCTGGTTGTTGGATATGTCATAAACGAATAGCACAGCCTAAACGCAAAGTGGAGTTGTAAAATGTTGAAATTGCCGAGACCAAACCTCTACAGACAAGATAGGCATTCTCACTGAAAGTAATAATCTCAGAGTGACTAAAAAGTTCTTTCATATAATTACCCTCTCCATTATGGCTAAATTATTCTATCTGCGTTAATGGTAAAGCATATAATCCAGGCTCCTGTAAAACTCATTAGAGCACTTTTGATAAATTATTGACATACGACTAAAGGCATCTGCACGTACCAAGTGAGGCACGAACCCTTACATAGTAACTGTCCAGCACACTTACAGAAGGTAGGCTATCGTCCTGTTTTAAAATAGTAACTTTTATCACCAATAATCCAATCAAAACTTACGGATACAGCAAAATAAAATGAAATTGCAAACAAGAAAATCACCTGAGCCCCATAAATGTATTTATCAAGCATTTTTCCTCCAAGTGTTTGACCACCAATATCCCAAATTTGGAGTGTAACATTTCTGTCACCTAAAAGAAAATTTTGGTTTGCACATATCATATCACAAACCAGTCAGACCAGCTGCTACAGAAACTTGACATTATATTGCTTAGGCTGCATTCATCGTTTCGTATTGTTGATCTTCATTTGGAATGACTATTTTAAATCAGCGAAACCAGAAAATCTATGCTATTTTGTTGGATTTTACAAAAGAATACCACTACGCTCTCGCTATCTTGGAAAATGTGTGTCAACAGTTGATAGCATAAAACTTGTCCAAAATTAAATGCTTGTGAATTGTGAAACGACAAAGCTGTTCAGTGTTCAATAGTGGCATTCAGACACCTATGCTGTCAAAGATGGAGATCCCAACAGATTGTGGAGTCAGTCTGATGTTTTTAAACCGAATTCACAACCTATGGTTTGTAAAAATTTTAGGCACTTTTACTAAAAACTTGAAACCCACTAGTGAATATCGAAGGGGGGGGGGTGAGATGGTGCCCACAAGGCACTATTATAGGGTAGGCCTTCTTTTTCATTATAAATATATGTTCAGAGTGCAATAATTTTTGTTGGAAGTACTGTAATAAATTGCATTCGATGTTTAAACTTTTACAGAGAGGTTCGATTTATGATTTAATCTGAAGACATTGGCGGTTATCAAACTATTACAGTTATTACTTATCCGTTTAGGCCCACCATCATGCTTTTCAGATTCACATATGCATTAATTCAATCCAAAAGTACAGTGACATACGCAAAGACCATGAAAGTTTATATTTTATCAACAGATAGCCTCGGCTACCTACTTCAAACCTTGGTCAGACTATGAAGTTGCATTGGGCTAATCGTGATAAAAAAATGTCAAGTACGATAACATCAAACTCTTCTTTCCCCCAGTAATAAAATCCTGCGTACGCTTTATTGGGTTAAGTAAGCTATCTATGTCATCTACGTAAATCATTACATGCGACGTCGAGTGTTTATCACTTTTTTTTTCAATATAAAATCTATCCAAACAAGTAAACTAGTTGCTGCCAATTAAAAAATTACTCTCATGCAAGCTGAGTACATGGTAGGCTAATCTTACACAAAATGATTTACTGGTTGCTATTAGTAAATGGGCGTTTTTTCAATTCGTTTTCATTTCAATTCGCAAAATTTTTTGAATGCTACAATATTGAGAAAATCGTGTGTACGCCACTGCACACATCCAAAGCCACGTAATGTGGGTTGACCATATATATATCATATGAGAAAAGGATATTTGTTGTAATAAATTTTTGTATCAGTGTCTTTTTGTTTTTTTTGGGAGGGGAGGGCTATGGAGTTGAAAAAAGTTTTGAAATTGTATTTGGAGGGTAGATAAGGTAAAAAACTTGAATACCTCTCATGCCCATGGCCTATGGAATGATTGTTTCCATTAGTTGAAGTGGTAGATTACAGAAATACACCTAAAGTATTTTGTAAGACATACAAAAGGAAAGGGTGTAGTACTGTACAACTGAGATAAGTGCTGGCCACCATAAACCCATGGAACTCTATAAAATATCTTATTGAGATTTCTATACTTTAAATCATTGCCAAACAATCATTGTTTCAAATAAGAATGAAGTACAGTGTGAGGACGGGTGTAACCTATTTCGTCTCCTAAACACTTCCTCCCCCAATTTCGTCCCCTGAAAAGACCGAAAAAAAATACAACAGAGCCAAAGTCGCTGATCGAAGTTGGTAAACACTTGAGCACGCTAAAGAATCTTGAAATAATAATTGATAAAGATAAACCGAACCTCACTTCGGGTTAGGGTTATCAAATTAAGATTGTAGCCCCTCCAAATTACAAATGATCACCAGATGCCACACTGAAATGGTCTATTCACTCCCAACTAACACTTCTAGACAAAATTACAAAGAAAAAGTCACACTTATTTTGTGGTGGCCCATAAAAATTCAATAATTAATTTAAGGGGAAAATATTAAAATTTTTGTGGAAACTCCGATCAGCGACTTCGGCTTTGCTCTATTTTTTCTTTTGATCTTTGCAGGGGACGAAATCCGGGCCGGGGACAAAGTGTCCAGGGGACGAAATAGGTTGCATCTGTGTGGACAACTTTGCCAATACGACTAAGATATGCACTATACAGTTAAGGTTTTAACCAGCTTTACGAAGATAAATTTGTTAGAAAAATTAACAACAAAAATCAATGTTTCGAGTTTTAGACAACAATAAGACCTAAAGTGTTGAAATAGTCTTTTTTGGGTTTAAACTTGAGTGAAATACGTTATCAAAACAGTGCAAGATGGTGCGTGGGCTACTGTACTAAATTGTTTTGCGCATCAAGTAGTTTTTGTTTCACTCACAGGCAAATAAACACTACAATTAGCACTTCCCATGTCAGCAACTAACACATACCTGGTAAAGTAATTCGTTTCAGAAAAAAATCCAAGCCAACGGTTTGGTCATACTGTTTACCAAATTGGTCTTGAGTGTATCGAGTAATAAGAGACGTCTAAACAAGTAAACCATTGTCAAAAAATAAGCAACACTATGCTGCAAACAATTTACAAGTTGTCACGTCTAATCACTTTATTTTCAAACTTTAGGTGTACAAGACTCATCCAGGCTATTTTAGGCCTTTATTAATTATTATTTATTTGCATCAGGCACTAAAGAGACAGGCCCATATTCATAAACACAACACAAGTCACAGAACACACAAGGTTATAAGCAAAACCTATGCGTACATAGTCACGTTATAGTGGGACGCATAGTCAGAAGAAGCATAATAACACTCTGAGGTAAAAACTGCAACTAACCACTTGTTAGATGAGACCTGACAGCGGTTGATAAAATTAAATATACGATTTCGGAATAGGGCATGAAACGTAGGAATATGATGGTACGTCTGAATACTGCTAATGCTAACACGCCTCGGTAATTTATGCAATGTTCGAAATGCATTATTGTAAGCCACACGCAATTTATTCATACTTGAGGATAAGTATCTGGCCTACAGTTGACTGGAGTACATAGGTAAACAAAACGTGCAAAATAGTACATTCATTACAGCGGAAGAGCAGTTAGAAAAGCGTGAACGTAGCATGTTCGCTGTACAATAATAAAACAAACTTCACAAAAGTATGCCTCTTACCTTACCACATGCACCATCTCCAACAACAATAAACTTTAAACGTGATTCCGTTGTGTCACTTTCTGAATCTGACATATGGTTTCTATTGGTGGAACTTACCAAAAAAGTATGGTTGCATTAATTTTTTTAAATGCAACCTATGTGACCAACCAGTTCTTTTGAATGCCAACACCAAAATATATTACCTTTAAATACTGATATGTTTAATTATTACGGTACTTTTTTTGTTAGTGGTTTCAAATAATTCTGAATGAGAAAATATATTACTTGTAGGCTGTTTTAGACACAAGTATAACCTACCAGGCAAAACGCCTTTTTCTTTACAGTTAACCAGACTGAAAGTTCGGTAGCATTTTAAAGTCTAGATTCCTAACATCCATTGAACTACAATACATCAATGCTGCCACAGCAAAATCGGAAAAAGCACAAGATTTAAGAAAAAAAACACAAGATTTGGATACAAAAGCACAAGATTGCAAAATTGAACCTTTGCGACCCATTTTGTGCCAATTTGGAGATTAACATTACTCTGAAATCAACAGTTTAGAGAAGATACATGCTTACTATTCACTGTTCTCTTTCAGTTCGTGGTTTTTAATTTAATATCACAAATCTCACAAAAGGCTAGCCTACATATCGATCAGTTTTGTCTTCTTGTATCAAACTTTTAAAATCAGGATCATTTAACCATTGACGATTAAAAGGCTATTTATACCATTTTTTCGTTTTGGGACTTGGTGAATGACTGTCATTATTTGATGCTGATGCACCGGTACTCTTTTCTCTGCTCTTGTTATCTAGCATCGAGCAACACAACCTCTGAGTCTGAGGACAAGCACATACCGTACTCTCTTCAAATCAAGTTTTTAGCTAATCTTGTCAGGCTTGATATGATAACTCAAAGAGAAAAACTGGTCAATATGCCTAAGTAGTAAGTATCATACGGTACCAGAAACCTACCGTAGTTACCAAAAGCTTTTAGTTCCGGTCCTTAATTCTCCACTAAACTCAAACCATGGTATAGCAACAATTAATTTCACTTTAATAAAAAAACACAAGATTTGGCCAAAAATCGATCGGAAAGCACAAGAACACAAGATCAAAAGTAAAAACACAAGATCTTGTGCTAAAACACAAGCCGTGGCACCACTGCAATACACTGTCTCATTTTATCCATGCTACATTACCACGTACCCCTGGCGCTAATTGAAGTTTGGTTTTAAAGGTGATCTGTTAAATCAGTAGGCCTGCACTGCATATCGAACTAGGACTATGACGGTGGTGAACTAGTACTAGATAATTTTTTACAATGGTTGACAACGCAAACAACACCACAAAAACTTGCAACATTGAAAGCTTGACAACAAGTCAAAGTGGTTAAAATGCAATAGATGTTGCCGGCTTTTTTTTTAAACTTGTAGGTTATTTTTGGCAGTTTTCGGCTTCTTGCTGTTTTGAAGAGTTTTCTAACAACATCACTTTTCTTAGAAAAAATTGATGTGTAAATATTTCGTATTTACACTGCTTAAACTCAGAACGTTTTTATCTTTTATTTTTAAATCTAACAATCCAATCCACGTCAGTGGTTCAAAGTTGGTTGGTTTTGAATCTTTATCCTCGGACTGACAAAGCCTTGATAGGTTATTCCTGGTAGTTTCGCATACTTGTGGAGGCTGTTGACGCAGAGCCGGTTACCGAGATTGACAGAGTGAAGTTTCCGATTGTTGAAGTGTTGTTACTGGGAAATTATTCCATTCATTAGGTGCCGTTGAATAGAAAGCAGTCTTTAGAATGTGTTGCTCAAGCGCACACCCCGAGAGTATATTTAAAAATGCAATACTTTCTTTCGTATAACTGTTTGAATGAGAGAGTGCAGACTCGACGACCTCCTACGCCTTCAGGGCTACGGTCGTTCGCACTCTCTCATTGGATGCACACTGTAGGCCTACGCAGGGCTGTTGACAAGATTTCTCGGGCCCGTTACCAATTTATTTTCGGGCCCCCTTTATTGATAATGTTATGAATATAAAGGTTGTGTACAAACTTTTATTGATGTGCTGTTAAAATGAGGATGACACATACCTGTTCAAAGTAGAAAATTAAGAGGAATATCATTTAAGCTGTAGATATATATTATCATAGGTGGGCAAAGTTACTTTCAAAAGTAACTGAGTTACAGTTACAGTTACTTGGCCAAAATAGTAACTGAGTTACCGTTACAGTTACCGATTTTAAAAAGTAACTAGTTACCGTTACTAGTTAGTAATTACAGTTACTAGTTACTTTCAGTTACTCACAAATTTGAACATAAAATTCTGCACCTGGCCAGCTCTGCATGCAAGTCCAGTTTAACCGCAATGTTTGATATATAGTGTTAGAGCCATCCATGCTAACATAACAGCACAAGTACAAAACCAACAAGGTTTTATTTAAAAAAAATACTCAGTGGCTTATATGTTTATTTCCTTTGAGAAATACGAGCATTTCAAAGTGCTCATCAGTCAGGCCTATGCCCTTTCGAGCTTTAAAATGTCCTTGCCCAATCGTCGTCGTCGTGTGAGCCTCTGGGACCGAGAGTCTATCCTTTTATCATCCCAGATTCACGATGTTTCCGGACTACACTGGACGGCTACTATAGAGAGCAGCCAGTCTTTGGTTTCATCATTCATGACACGCAGACCTTGCACTCCGTTAGGTGGCTTGCAGATGTTACAGTCATTGATGATGCCCGCCCCGATAGTTCAATTGGTTAGCGCGTCACTTCTGGAACGAAGAAGCTTCAAGATCAAGCGGCACTGGTTCGACTCTCAGGGCATGCGCTTGAGCAACGCACGTTAAGGACTGCTCTCCGTTTAGCGGCATCTAATAGATGGAATAATTTTCCGGCAACAAGAATTCAACAATCGGAAACTTCACTCTGTCAATCTCGGTGACCGGGCCTGCGTCAGTGATTTAAAGCCTTTAGTGTACAAGTATGCGAAACTGCCAGTCACGAGTCATTGCATTAGTTTGATTTTACTTTTATTAAGTTCTGCTAGAAGCTTTCCCAGTCCGAGGATACAGATTTAATCAATCAATCAATCAATGATGTGGTCTGCGGTCTGTTCTTCGGCACCACATTCACATGAGGAGGAAGAGGCCATTTCCCATTGGTGCATGGTTGAGCGGAAAAGCCCGACGCCCGTACGAAGACGGTTGAGGCGCACCCTTGCCTGTCTTGGTAGTGTCAGGTCAGGTCGATGGAGCGTGTGTCGGCGTCGGGGATGAACGAATAAAGTCTGGTGGTGAACAAGTGCTGCAATGAAAACAATATTTCTACTGCAGCACTTGGCGGAATGGGAGAATTATGTTTTAAAACAGTTTTTTCATCGGTCCAATTGTGAATCTGGATCCGCTTAACTTGTCCTCAGGGTCCGCTTCCAAATACTCCTGTAACAGATTCAACGCGCATTGCTTTCTTTTCTTGGTTTTTGCGTAAAGTGGTGCAAAAAGTCCTCCGTGGCTCTACCTGCCACCATCCACTTCAGTGTCGCTGCTACTCCCCTCTTCAGCAGAGCAGTTTGCTTCTTCAATTGCTTGAAGCATGTTCTGTTTTATTTTGGTCTTCAAATCAGCAGTGTCGCTTAATGATCAGGCATTAAACACATATAAGTCTAAATTGTGGGTGGAATGCAGTCGCAAGCTGAAAGTCGCTGTCCTCGAACCACTGACCAAATCTGGTTTGTAGTGCTTCCACAAAAACGTCCACCTAAGGCAAGCAAACAGCAATGCTGTTGCTGGTTTTAATGTCAGACAATCTTTTTAGAGGCATTGCAAGCGTTACACTAAATGCAATAAATTTCAACTTCTTGAAGGTAACTAACTAACTGACTATAAGCATCAACAAATTGCTTTTAATCGCTGCGTGTTTCTTGATGCTTATAGTCGGTTAGTTAGTTATCTTCAAGAAGTTGAAATTTACTACATTTTTATAAATATTTTCAGGTTCCTGATGAGGGCTTAAGTTAAGCCGAAAACGTTTGACTGTTAAACTCATTTGTAAATATGTAAAATATATTATTATAATGCTCAACCCTGTTGTATTGTTGTGTCTTGCTCTTGCCTGTCTTTGGTACATATTGATTAATCGCCAAAAACAATTAATTTAGCCAAATCAGTTATCAAAAATCGCCAAACAAGAGCCAAATCATAAATATGAAGCTAAACGTCTTAAAAAGTCGCCAGATTTCTGGACTTTGGCGATAAACTCGCCAATATGGCAACCCTTCTCCACCAGACCACAAAACAAAAGTAGAACCGTACATGCGCGGTGTTGCGCCGATACATTTGCGAGAAAAACACCTAAACTTTTCAGTATTCAAAAATGCATTATTGCGCAAAACGCAGTAAACACGCACTAAGCAAGACACAAACACGTGCAGAGAAATAAACGGCAATTAAAAACTGAAATTTCAAAACAAAAGTAACTTGTAACTGTAACTGTTGAAAAAGTGCTAAAATAGGAACTAGTTACCGCGTTTCGTTACTTTTGGAAAATAGTAACGAAGTTACCGTTACAGTTACTCAAAAAGTAACTAGTTACAGTAACTAGTTAGCCTACTTTTGTAACTAGTTACTGCCCACCTCTGTATATTATTATATTCTCAAAGGCATTAAAATTTTTTTACATATGCGCTTATCACAATCTTGGCACTGCTGGTAGGCTGTAATGCAGTAGCTTGCTCTTGTTTGTAGTGTCAGTCTTGTCAGATGTAGAGCTTTTTGTCATTTTGTGCTTGATCAAACCCTATAGGCTATGCCAAAAGCATGGTCGTTTAACAAATCATCCGCAATTTTAAAATTTTCAGAACCGCAAAACTTACTATCTCTACCTGGCGGTTGCTTTTTTGAACTTTTATTTGTCACATGGCGCTAGAGTAGCCTATTACTTCGCTATTCCATTGATGTTTAACTAGTCATTCTAGGCTCACCAGAAGAGAATTTACAACAATGTTAGTGCACACGATCAGAAAGTTTTCAATTTGATTTGGGAAAAGTTTTTGGGCCTAGGTAAAACATTTGCTGATTGCTGAAATCTGAAAAGCGGTTTTGGTCTAGTTTTTAGTGCAGAAATAGGGATAGTAATCTTCTTACCTGTGCCATTTCAGTTTTTGAGTATAAATAAACATTAGTTTGTTTATTTTAAAATTTGTGTTTCGGGTTATTTCACTAAATATTCGTGGTTAGGAAAATCACTATACGGTAGACCATGGCCACCTAAAGATACGGCCTGATTTGTCACATTTTGCAAAAATTTCCAGGTTTTTCTAACTTTGGGCGAACGTTTAAATGAATTTTTCTAAAAATTAGATTTTTACGCTTTCTTTATTCTTTTCCCCAGATGACACAATAGGTTTTAACATCCTCACAAGTTGAAAAACAAAGAAATTTTGATTTTGAAGATTTTAGTCAGACTGTTAATTTTCAATAACAGTCTGATTTAGCGTTTTTCAACTTACTTTTTCTCATTTGCTACTGCCTTCCCAAGGCAACAAAAAAGTTTTATGTCATTAGGAAACCGCAAAAGTAAAAACATCTCAAAAAATGTCAGTCAAGCACTAGCAGTAGCTGTAATCAAAATCTGCAAAATGTGACAAATCAGGCCGCATCTCTAGGTGGCCATGGGTAGACTAACACACTAGTAATTTATCCTGCAATGCAGACTATTAATAAGAAACCAAAATTTGTTTCTTCGAAGCATATACCAATAATACCAGTACTGCATACGAAATTGGTTGCCTGACCATTGACCAACCATTTGTAAGAGGGATCACGAATATTGTGCCAGTTCCTAATGCAAGAAAAAAATATTTTATTACAATGTAGCCTATTGTATCGATAAATGTAATGTGTACGCTCAACAAAAACATGATAGCCTACTATATTCTGTTTTTACATACTAGATTAACCTAAATTCTTATTTTACTGTTTGGTGGCTGAAGTGACTATTTTACCACCAGAGAGCTAAAGTAGGCCCGTTACCCGTAAGGAGGCCCTGTACTTTACCATCTGTTCACATTTCTATACTGTTTTAACTAATAGCCTACTGTCCATTGTAGGCCTACAGCTTTGTTTGTCTTGCAAGGCCTGGTGCGTTTCGTTTTGAAATGGCTTTGGCCGTGGTAGGATTTCTTTCAGGGGTTTTCTTTACCTACCTTGCTCTTCATGATGAGCTAACGCACCAAGAGTGTTCCCTCAATCAAGACCATCAGCGCAACTGTTCATGTGTTTCTCGGTACCCGACTGTAGCAAAAAAGCAAGAATTGACAGCGATAAATACCGTGTTTCACCCATAAGGTGTAGGCTACTAGTGAGTGCACTGTTCAGCCTTGTGCTGATAGCCAGGAAGAACGCTCCTTTCTTCACAATGTTCATTTTGTCTTGTTCTTTATGTTTTTACTCATATCACAATCTGCTAGAATATGGACGAATATGTTAACCGCCCTCCGTACCGCCCTGGCGGGGGAGAGGGGCACGGCACTCATTTTTGTCTATTTAAGATTTTTGACTGTTTAGAAAAATTTCTACAGAAGGTGGATATTCAATACCGGTAGCTTAAATCATGCAAGACCGTATTTACTGCTTTCCAAATCCCCCACTGGGGGCTTATCGCTGCTTAAGCTCACTCATATTTAGTGGTGCAGCGCTTTTCGGTTTGTAATTTCAGCTGTGTCGGACTGTCGGTAACATTTAATATGTTTTTTTTTTCCATTTTTGTAAAATTTTCTAGCTCGCTGCTTTCGCTCAGCTGACTTACATTTTGTTCACCTCGGCAATATTGATCATGCATAGTAGAAGATTAATAAGGAAGCGAAAAGTGTTTTGTGTCTCAAAAAAACAACAAAATGATGCAACATATCAAAATGAACACTGCTCACTCAAATAGCCTCGCTAATTAAGAATTCAATTAATAAATTCCAGTGTTAATCGAGATAGGTTATGAAGTGAAAATGCTATAGTGGGGACACCTTAGATAAAATTTCGAAGTTCTAGCCTGCTGAAGGGCTATAGGCTACCACTTTTAAGGTTATGCAAACTTTCAAGAAACAAATTTCTGAAATCCTTGTGTGGTCGTGAATGATTTTTTTTACAATGGTAGGCTAACTTAAATTTTAAAGGCAAACTTTTAACCCAATCCCCAGGGGCACCGGAACGATTTTTGACTGGGGGGGCAGGATTATGAAAAAAGGGCACTTTTGTTGCTAAAAGGTAGGGACTAAAAGGTCAATTTTTTTTAATTTTTAAGATAAGATATGGCGATAATGCTCATCTATCAGCTCACTATCGAGTAACGATACAAGTGTCCGGTATACAAAGAAGGGCATCTTGCTATGTTATAATGATGTAACCCACTGTGTTGCAGAATTTTGTGCTGTGAATAACTGAATATTATTTTTGAGGCAAAAATGAAAAATTAGGCTAAAAGCGAATAGCAGAAATTGTTATATTGCAAAATGTGCAGTAGTTTACATGACCTTAAAAGGGCACCATTGCCCTCCCTGTCTCTCTATCCACAGAAAAATTAAGGGCAGGGAGGGCATCCGCCCCTCCCTCTGCTCTCCGCTTCCCGCGCCCCTGCCAATCTCATTTTATTTTGATGAATTTGATTAGCCTACATAGCCTACGGTAGCCTACAAACTGTGCATCTTGATAAAAATACATTGTTGCTCATAAAAATGCCTACAAGTGACCAAAACGAGATTATACCGGCCAAAATTTTCTGAGGAGCAAGCCTCCCTCACTTCCTTTCAGTTTTACTTTTTCGCACATTAAGTTTTGCATTGTTCATTTAAGTTATAAACTTTGCTTTGTTAAGACTCTTGCCATTCCCCAACTTTTTTCTAGATCCGTTTTTTCCATTGTCGGCATAGCATATTAACCGTTTTTTTCTACAAAATCCTAAGAGTTGTTTATTCTTTGCTAAAATGGTGAATGTAATTTTTTCCCCACATTAAAGAGCTTGCGGCCTTTATAGTCCTATGTTTAAGAGTTTAGTTTAAACGCCTTATAGTCCTATGTTTAAGAGCGATCACTAAATACAGGGAGCCACTAGTGGATTTCGAGGGGGGCCCAAGTTGGTGCTCACATAGCCCTGACTGTATATATATTGACATTTTGTACTTATCACAGTCGGTTTCTTGCATAAAGTTATAATATCTGCATGTAACTCAGACTAGGCTCAACGAATTTCGGGGCGTGAACAAAATAAATGGAATATTTGCAAATACAGAAAATCACTAAAAAGTTGGAGTAAGCAACCTACCTGTTACAATTAGTTTTTCAACCCCGACCTTCGACTTTTGTGCATAACAAACTGTGTGTTTTCGATTATTCTGGTGTTGCTGAGTTGGCCTAAGTTTCTGCGTAATTTTTTCCATCAGCAATTGCCTGGACAAATAATACTTTTAAAGCGTTGAAAAAATACGTTGATATGTTACGTATCTGATCAGTGTTTGTTTGTTTTCAGTTGTCTCACAGTTTGGTTGGAAAGTAAGTTGTTAGCAAAAAATTTTCGTTTGTCATGCAAGCACAACATGAATGACTACAGTGGTGAAAGACACATCTTTATTGTTTCACATGAAACCACGACGTTTAACTGTCATACCACGCCACAGGAATGTTACAAACCATATGTTTTTGTTAATTCTATGTCTCTAAACGTTGCAGCAATGTAGCTATGTTGGATTCTCAACAAGAGCTGTTGTTTTTAAGATGGTAGCCTATTTGTGCTATTCGTACTCTGATGACATTATAGGCTACTCAACTTGCACGTATTTCTTTCAATACTTGGTGATGTGTTGTTTTCACCTTGACATAATCAAACAGTTCAAATCAGATCGTTTTTGGTACAAACAATGAAAAATGTGTTGTTCCATCGAGTTTTTAGAGTTCAAAAAGTTTGATTAAATCGAAAAGAAGTCGTAAAAAGTAGGCTCATGGTTGACATTGACACAGGTTGGACTTGCTTGCTACACGTAGTTCACTAGAAAAGTTGATTTTTTACGCTAAACGTGAAGAAGCTCTTTTGCAAACGAAGCAAGTGCTCTAAGTCTAACACAACTGGATATTCCACATCTACATTTCTTGTACTAATTTCTCCGTTCTGTTTGTAGATTATGTGCATTTTGCAACTTTGTAATAAAATGATTATTTAAAAAAAAAGGTATTGCTGACGCTTCACAACAAAGATATCTGCACAAACCGTAGCCATGCACAAATCTACACAAAAGATTGCAAAAATACAAAAGTGTTTAAATACAATGAGAGAGTCCAAATGCTTTGCAACCCTCCGCAACCAAATTGCCATAACGTTGGATATGAATGAGTTCTCTCATTGAAGGTTTATGCATGCTATCCTCCTCTCATGGTAGCTTGTGGTAATCGGCAAAAACCCACCCTGAAAAATTCCACACTGGTAAAAATTCACCAGGAAAAAATATGCTAAAATATGTTCGCATGTTGTTCTTCTATGGCAATTGCTGTGGAAAAAATCCACCCAATTATTCCTAGGAAACATGTCCCCACTAAATAGCTTCATTTTTTACCACCGAAAGAGTAGCTACCGGAAAATTTTATACGAGGAGATGGCCTCTACTTACCAAGATGGATTTTATCCGAGAATATTTACTGGGGTGGATTTTTCAAGATGGAGTTGCTGATGGTAAATGTTTTCTGTTTTTTTTTTTTTTTTCAGATGAATACATTCATAGCTATTATTTTAATGTGATTTATTGGCTAATATCATATATAGGCCTACGTTATACGTGGGTTACAGTATCAAAAACAGCATAGCATTATCATTTATGAAACCCAGAGGGTTGCAAGTTAGCAATCCTTGTTTTGACTCATGGATAACTCATTTCAAATAAATGTACGTAAATATCCTGCATTTTTAAGAAGATTTTTACTAATTGCATTGAATATTAAACAGCATAAAGTGTAACTGGTATGCACTTTTCAAAATTTACATGTTTCATAACCTTTAAAGATAGGTCGTAAATTGTATTAATCTACTTCATGTTGCGATGTTTCACTGTTTGAAAACAACACATATTTTTTTAATAAAACTTTCAGAGCTCAACGAATGCTGAGGCATTGTGTAAGAGTTTGACGAGTTTAAAAAAGCCGACAATACACTGATAAAGCAAGTGATAAATTAGCTTTTAAATTCACAGCTATTAAGTGCAATGTTGATTTATTGGGTACATTTAAAAGCTTTGTAAAATATGCTTGTGAAGTGCGTATAATCGCTTGGTACAGCAAGTTGTTGAGCGCCTGCAAGAATTAAACAAATGAACACATAACTTAGTTTAATTTTAAAAAAATACTATCACCGCCAACATTTACCTTTTATTAATCAATTAATCACTGCAAGAAAGAAAATATGATGTGTTCAAACGTTCCGTTCGGCCCTATCAGACAATTACACTCGACTAATTATCCCAGGCGGTAATCTACTTTGATTTTATTTTTGCTTGTTCAATAATAACAACAATGAGATGCTATCATCAAAAGCGGGTTTGCTCCATGACAATTTTATTACCAACTTTTATATGCCGCTTGTTTGTTCTGCTCTCGATCTTCTACAGATAACAGTAGCAAGGTAAAGACTATACGCTCTTTAAACTGATAGCGGTTATTTCTTTTACTTTGTGATCACAATGATCTATCATCACATTGTCTTTTTGCAGTTTGTATTATTTTGATTTTTTGGCGGGGGGACACTATGGCAATGCGCATCCTCAAAGCGAATAACGTTTATTTTATATATGGTATTTGCTCTGAGGATGCGCATTGCCACATATGCTTCTACTTTAACTTTAGCATTTATCAGATAAACGTTGCAACTAGCCTACTGCTAGAAAAGAAAATACTGTAGTTTTAAAAAGTTTCACACTTCAAGTGAAAGCAAGTCTTTCTTGACAACTCAAACATTTTGTATGTTATACGACGTTTTCGTGTGAATGTGGTGCTGAGGAACAGACCCCAGACCATATCAGCAATGATTACACCACCTTCCGTCCACCTTAATGGAGTGGAAGTAATGGAGTGGAAGCTCTGCATGTCTTCAATGATGACACTGAAAAGTGGCTGCTCTCCAGTAGTCGTTCCTTGTGGTCCGAGAAACATCGCAAACCTGGTTGGTAAAAAGACAAACCCGCGGCACAAAAGCCAAGGAAATCAAGAACTAATCTGAAAGCTTAAGCGAAAAAGTTGTATATTTTGTGATGTGGTTGTCAAATGTCTATTATTTTTGAAAAAAACACTCACAGGAGGAAATGTTTTCAAATTGTCGTAAACGAGCTAAGAGTGAAAGCAAAAGTTTATTTTGTTCTGCGATAGGTCAAGATCTGTTGCAGAGCTACACTTTCTATAATTTATGAAACATGAGCTATCAATTATATCTGCTATAGTCTTTTGGCACTTGTAAACGTTGTTTACAAGACTTGCCGAGGACTATTTTAAGAATAGAATTCAAATCCTGTTAACAGCTGATTGTCTAATCATGATAAAAAAGTATTTACATTAAGTGAGGTCTATTAGCCCTTAAGATCAAAAGTTGTTCATCAAGATAAGTATTATGACACAGAAAAGGTCTTTATCTGCACCACCTGTCAATTTAGCAGATCTTTAAAGTTAAAACGTACAATGATGCTCTTTTTATGAATTTCACAAAGCTTCAGAATAGCTTAGAATTTCACGCAAGCCAGCGTTGTTGTACACTTGTACTGTTAAAGTTTGTTACTGTTTGGTTTAAGACATAAAACGCATTCCAGAACTGGAAGTTTATCATCCACTCCACAACCCACGTCGCATATTTTCACATGATTAAACTAATTGCCTTTGATGATACGATTTACATTTTTGTTTCAACACTGTCAGGCGCACAGTGTCAAGCGACTGGCTGAAAATTCTGAGCCGCATCGGCTTAGTTCATGATATTTGCAGCAAATCTGCTTTATTCTTTTCATCGAGCTAAAATTTATGCTCAAAATTCAATATTGACACATTCAACACTACTTTGTGTATAAACTCTTGTTGTTTGAGTAAATACCTTGACTCTCCATATCACGTTCACTTTGTGAAGGGCAGTTACTACTTAGAATTACGTTGTTTTCTGGTGGAAATACGAATAGTTTCATTCCAGGACTAGGGTCAATATTATGATCATGTTTCCTGTTGGGTTCATTCACCTCATGTTGTTTGCCAAAAGTAAATTACTTAGTCTTCTAGGTTTTGGGCAATACGTTTTTTGACGTGTAATATGCACAGTACATAAAAATGACGTATTAATTTAATAAAGATTTGTCATCGGCACCATAACAGTTAGGCTAATGAGTGTGGCAATATGTTACTTTGTGACATATGCTATTGTGACAACAGCGAACATAATGCGAAAGTGAAATTGAAGTACGGTTTATATTATGTTAACGTACTGTAGGCTAATGCCAACCAATAACGTCTCCGGCATCAAATTATTAGGATAAGTTAAAAGCAGAAAGTAGTGTTCTTCCTGGCAGTCGGCAAAAGGATGAGTATTCACTAGAACAGCAAGCAATTGCGATTCACTAACCATAACGGTGTAGTATAGACCATCCAATCAACAGGGGCTCCGGACCCTTCCTGAGAGTGGGAAGGTAATTTAAGCAGGGGCGGGAACGATGTTTTGAAATCGACAGGGGCTTATTGGATTATCGCATCACATATACTTCTGGAAGGTCGCTCCACAGACCCCGTTTGCATTACTGAAAGCTTTAGTTTCTTATACAGCGTCTTCAGGATGAATGTTTTGCGCCGGAGGCGCAAAATTTTTGCCTTTCAGCACGATATAAAATCGAAAAATTCTTTTAACGAATCTGAAATCACGAGTAAAAGCCTTTTAACATTTGCCATATTTTTTTGACGTTTTGAGACAATTTTGACTGGAAGAGGGGACGTACACAAAATCCCTCTCTGTATTCTTCCTTGGCTCAAGTCCTCCAAATTTTGCACTTCAGACGCTAAAAGGTTAGATTTAAAAGGCCAAAAGCGTTAAGGTCAAAGCTATAATAATCTATAACTTAATTTACAATTACATGAATACAGCACGACAACCTGTGCCATAACATCCACAGTGAAATGAAACGTTTCAGCATCTAGGGTCTTGACCTACATTCAACTCAGAAAAGAAAGAAGCTAAAATGCATTAACTTTTACAAGAATTGAAAATAAGGAGACATCTTGATCCATACTACAGGAAGGCCTACCATCTGCGCCGTCTAAGAAATAACACTAAACAAAAAATGCCATAACACCCAGGTAATACCTTGTGCCAAAATTTCACAAAAACTACAAAGAAATATCATTATAAACGATTAAAACGAACACCTCAACTCAAACAAAACACTGTGTGCACTCTGCTTCTCTTCTAAGCAGAACAGTCAGAAGTTGCCAAAGACTTTAAATCTTTGTGCATTGTAAAACAAATTCTTTGCAGATTTCATCAACACTATTTCATCCAAATACACTTGATGGGCATTGTAACGTCCGCTTTGTCTATTTGATTGCTACGTTACAGTGACGTATTTTGTTTGTCGTTGACCTTTGCTCTATTGAACTGCCTGGTCAGTTTCTTCTGTCTAGATTGCTTCCAACAACACGACACATGAATTTGAATTGGTTTTCACGTGTTCTTTTAATGTGCATTTTTAGACAATCTTTTAAACACAGGTAACTTTGAGATTTCTTAATTTGCGACCGTCCAGAGAAAAGCAATTTTGTAGAATGAAACAAATCGATTTACAGTACAATTTACGAATTCCCTTTCTCAAGGATTGACAATTATTGAAAAACGAATAGGTCATAATGGTTGTATAATTCAATGAAAACTGACGTTGTATCGTCGACTAATAAGTTACTGATTTAACGAAAACAGACCACAGGTGCCAAACGCAGATGCGAAAGAGGCCAAACAATATAAAAGAGAAACAAAAACAGGTGGCTTTTTTAGTACAGTGGTCGGCAAAAGAGAAAAAATCCAAATATTAACAAACGAGTCACAAATGAACGCAGAGGGCTTAACTTAAGAAAATTGGCAGTAACATTCCCTCCCCTTTAAGGCCTCGTACATTTGTTCAAATACACAGGTATAAACAACATGAGAAAACAAAATCAGCACAAATTTACATTGGTTTTGCAGGAACGATCAAGCATAACTTTTGAATTGGTCTGACAATCAAGGACTGTTTAGTTTGAACGCTAACGCTACGGACAATGCCATTTTTGTCGGGAAACGTTTGAATTACGCGACCCATGAGCCAATTGTTTCGGGGTGTGTTATCTGCGATTAAAACTATGTCCCCCACAGTCAGATTAGGAGATTTTTTGGTCCACCTTTGTTTTTGCTGGAGCAAAGGTAAGTACTCTTTTACCCACCGTGTCCAAAAGACGTCGGCCATGTATTGGACTTGTCTCCAGCGTTTTCGAGAGTAAAGCTCTTTTTTGTTTGTGAATGAGCCTGGAGGAAGGTTTATTTGCTGTTTTAGAAGAAGCAAATGGTTCGGTGTGAGAGCCTCCATGTCATTAGGATCGTCTGACGATTTTGTAAGTGGACGACTGTTAATAATGTTTTCTACTTCACACATGAAGGTAGTCAGCGTTTCATCTGTTAAAGTTTGGCCTTTACAGATAGCTGATAAGATTTTCCTAATGGATCTGATTTGTCTTTCCCACACACCTCCATGATGGGATGCACTTGGAGAGTTAAAGATCCACTTGATGCTTTTCTGTGTTAAAGCATCTTCGATTTGACTGTTGTTCCATGATTTGATGGCTTCTCTCATTTCTCGTTCACCACCAACAAAGTTTGAACCATTGTCAGATCTAATTTCTTCTACTTGCCCTCTTCTTGCGATGAATCGTCGTAGAGCGAGTATAAAAGATGAAGTGTCAAGAGAGTTTGCGATTTCAATGTGTACGGCTCTTATTACAAGGCAAGTAAAAATGACACCGTATCTTTTATGTTCTGTTCTACCCTTTTTAATAATAAATGGGCCAAAATAGTCTACACCAACATAGGTGAATGGAGGTTTGTCTGGTGTCAATCTGTTTTTAGGAAGATCAGCCATTTTTTGTGTGCTGAGTTTTCCGCTTCTTTTGCGGCAATCAACACATTTGGATAAAACCTTGCGGACTGCTGAATTGGCTTTTATAATCCATAGATTTTCGCGCAGGGCAGACAGGACGTGTTCCCTGCCACTGTGACCAAATGTGTCGTGCATTTCTTGAATGATGAGAGGAACTATTTGGGAGCGATTTGGAAGGATAATTTGATGTTTTGCATCGTGTTTGAGAGGTGCAGCTTTGATGCGGCCACCAATTCTTAGTAAATTGTTTTCTAAGAAAGGGTCGAATTTTATTAAGCTACTGCAGTTGTTTAATGGCTTTTGTGCTTTCAGTTGGCTGATTTCGTTGGCAAAGTGTTTTGACTGAACAAAGGTAAAAATAAAGTCTTGTGCCTTTGTGAGCTCATCTGGAGACAAGCAAAGATTGTGTGCTGGGGCATTTTGTTTATTTGCAAGGTTAGTGAGTCTTAAAGTCAGAAATTTATGCTTACAACGGAAAAGCCAAGCAACGATTCTTTTCAGCTTGTACCAAGAAGAATACTTACCCAAAAGATCTTCCAGAAAGTGGGATTCGCTTTGGGTTGCAAAACACGTTTGCTTTGGTTGTTTAATTTCTGGGTCATTGTCCACGACTTCGAGAAATTTTGGTTGCTTAGGCCATTGAGATTGTGGTTTCCATAGAAATTCAGGGCCGTTTTTCCATTGATTGCATTGAAGAAAGTTTGGAATTGAGAGACCCCTTGAAGCATGATCAGCAGGATTACATTTAGTGGGAACGTATCTCCATTGGGAAATTGTTGAAGCATCTTTAATCTGTTGAACTCGATTTGAGACGAAGGTATGAAACGCTTTGTTTGAGTTGTTGAGATAGCGCAAGACAGTTGTGCTGTCGGTCCAAAAAATTGACTCTTTATTAAGATAAGGTACCTTTAACTCTCTTTGTAGTATTTTTTCAGAGCTAATTGAGATTGTAGCAGCTGATAACTCCAATCGAGGAATCGTCATTGCCTTCATTGGTGCAAGTCGAGTTTGGTAGTGCGAGTCTTCCAAAAGTTTGATACTAGAGTTAACAGATTTCATGAATTGAGCTTGTTGAACAGATAATTCGGGTTTACAGTTAACAATTGAGTCAACAGCGTCAAAGCACATGTCGCACATTGGATGGGTAGAAGTTTTGGTAAAGAAATTTTTAGTTTTACTTTGATCCTGTTTGCTGTTAGGACAATTCACTAGCCAGCCAACGGCCGTTTTGATGGCATAATAGCCACCTTTTGCTTGTATTACTTCTTGTGGTTGGAGAACGTACGGATTGTCATTGCCGATAAGAAGTCCTACCTCTGCGTCAACATCGGGAATCGAGATGTTTGCAAATTCTGGAAAGTGTTTAGTGTCTTCTAGGGTAGGAATATCTGTATTTGAAACAGGAATTTGAAAAGTGGAGTAAAGAGAGCTTAGAGAAATGTATTTGTTTTCGTCAAAATCTGACATTTCGACATTTGTGACCACCTTTACCTTGTTACGTTTGCCAGTGTTGTTTAGCGTGATGGTACAAATATTAGTTTCTTGACAGTCGGCAATTTGCAACTTTTCTATCAAATCATTTGTTATGAAAGATGTTGTACTTCCACTGTCCAAAAACGCTTGTGTAGTGATAGTTTGATTACTTCCTTGCAGGCGAACCTTTACTGGGATTATGGGAAGCAGACTGCGAGAATTTGTTCGTGTGTTGACAAACCCATTGCGTATTGCTTGTGTAGGTTGATTGATATTAATTTTTTGAGTTGTGTCTTTAGGTGTGATATTTGTGGTGATTTGTGTTGCATCTGGGGGATGCAAGAGAGTAGTGTGGCGTTCAGTGCATCCTAGTTTTATGCAAGGGTCCTTCCTTTTACATTGATATGCCCAGTGACCAGCATTTAAACAGCACTTGCAGAGTTTGTTGTCGATTACAAATTTAAGCCTTTGGTCAATATTCATCATTCGAAATTGTTTGCATTGATTGAGAAAATGTTTATCTCTGCACAGATGGCATGTCCTTTCATGGTTCGACGATTTTATTTGCGTTGCAAAGGTTACGCTGCTCCTACGTTTGGATTTGGAATCATCGAATTGTTTTTTAGTAGATTTTAGAATATCGCATGCCAAATTGGTCGTTTCTCTCGTTTTGCGCGAGACGTATCGTGAGAGATCTGAAAGGCTTATTTCTTGATTTCTTTCATGCAAAATTACGTCAACTTCGCGTAACCAGCCAGAATACCAGCCACTTGGCAAGCGTCTTATTATTTTTGTTATGGTATCCATGTTGTCCATTTTCTGCAAGTAATTCATGCCAGACAAAGTACATATGCAGGAAGTAAGTTCCGAAGAGAACTTGATTAGAGAATCCTTGTTAGAATTTTGAAGAGATGGTCCGTTTATGACGGAATCAACACATGCGCGAGCTATTTGAAATTTTTGACCGAAGGTTTGTTGTAGCAAAGCTCTTGCTTTTGTGTAACCTTCGTGGGGAAGCATGTATTGACACCCTTTTACCAAAGTGTGCGCAGAGCCTTTGGTGTATTGCAACAGATAAAAAAGTTTACGTTTAGGCTCTGTGAAATTACAATCAATTAACGTATCAAATGCGTCTATAAAACCACAGTATTCAGCAGAATTTCCATCAAAGATTGGGGGTTCTACAGACAACAGTGGGGACGGGTTGATAGTAATATTTGGAATTTGTTTCGAGTTTACTGATTGATTATTGTTTATTTGATTTAGTACAGGGGTCTGGGCATACGACGTACTCGGCTCATGTCTCACAAACGATTTATTTGTTACTGTTTGTGAAGGATTAATTTTGTTTGAAACGACAATAGATTCGTGAATGTTAGACCTGGCTTCTACGCCACTCAACGTTAATTGGGATAACATAGGATACACAGAATTATTGTTTACATTAGTTGCTAAATTCGATTGAAATTGTCCGTTTATATCAACATTGTCTTTAGACATTTTATAGCGCTCACCAGCATCTTCTTCCGATTCTTCCGAAAGTTGGGCAATTGTCTCTTGGAGCTCTGCCTTTAGTTTAGCTTCCTGGACTTGTTGCAGGAATTTTCTTTCTTGTTCTTCACGTAGCTGACTTTGTTTTAGGACCATTGTTTCAAATTCTGCCCTTGCTTTCGCTTGCTCTTGTTCCAACTCGCAGATCCTTTTTTGTGATTCCAATCGAGCTAATATTACCGCCTTCTTAATTTTAGCGCTCATTGTAGAGGAGCGGCTTTTGCTGGAAACTTTGCTGGTGCTGTCGCTTGGGTGCAGACTGCCATTTTCTGCTTGGTAGAGCATTTTTGATTGTGATCTTGTTGTCACCTTTGATGTTTGGGGTTCTGGATTTGTTGATTCTTCGGCATTTGATTTATCTGCCACGTCTGTCTCCTTTACAGAATTTGTTGCCATTTTCTTGACATTCAACTTCGCTCACTGTCAACAACGACGACTTTCTTGATTGAAATGTCTAAAAACTGAAATGTAACGTCCGCTTTGTCTATTTGATTGCTACGTTACAGTGACGTATTTTGTTTGTCGTTGACCTTTGCTCTATTGAACTGCCTGGTCAGTTTCTTCTGTCTAGATTGCTTCCAACAACACGACACATGAATTTGAATTGGTTTTCACGTGTTCTTTTAATGTGCATTTTTAGACAATCTTTTAAACACAGGTAACTTTGAGATTTCTTAATTTGCGACCGTCCAGAGAAAAGCAATTTTGTAGAATGAAACAAATCGATTTACAGTACAATTTACGAATTCCCTTTCTCAAGGATTGACAATTATTGAAAAACGAATAGGTCATAATGGTTGTATAATTCAATGAAAACTGACGTTGTATCGTCGACTAATAAGTTACTGATTTAACGAAAACAGACCACAGGTGCCAAACGCAGATGCGAAAGAGGCCAAACAATATAAAAGAGAAACAAAAACAGGTGGCTTTTTTAGTACAGTGGTCGGCAAAAGAGAAAAAATCCAAATATTAACAAACGAGTCACAAATGAACGCAGAGGGCTTAACTTAAGAAAATTGGCAGTAACAGGCATGGCACATGGCAATGACATTGAGTCTTGAAGCAGTCATTGTGCTTCGGAGCCATGTTTTTGCGGCGTAGGGAGCTAAACGATCTTTCCGCTTCTGCAGAAGAAGGGCCATTGACCAAAAGCAATTTTACAAGTTTTTCCACACTGGCATAAAACTCTTTGACAATAGTAAGTCCCATTAACTTGTTTCGAACATCGCACACATACTTTATCGGCCCAAATTTCTGATGGAAGTGGCTTAAATCTTAGCCCAAAATTTTCACGTCGAAGCCATGTCGTTCCAACGCTGTAACAGCACTGCCGTTGACTGTGCCAGATACTAACTTCTTTATGCTTTTGGTGAGTTTTAATTTCTTCGCCATTGAAGCGGTGGGTGAGGCCAGTACACGTGTCAGCCATCTTGTTTGGCACAAAGTGTGCAAGCTATTGTGGGATTCTTCCTGCAGGGCGATTTTGAACTTGCCAGACTGATTTTGCAAACTACTTAGCTCCTGAACAATTCCCACAGCATTATGTAGGTCTATATTGCATATTTGCGTTGTCTTGCAGTCGGAGTCTCCAAGCAAAAAACTAAACAGTTGTGCAACAAAATAAAAATGAAAATAAAACACAAAAGTAGAAAAAATGTTAAAAAGTAATTTTTTATTTCTACATTAGTGGAGGGGTAATTTTGCATTAGTTACCCCCCCCCACTCCAATTGGTGGGGGGTAATCACCCCCGAGGCCCCCCCTCTAACGGAGCCCATGCCAATCAACTATACTTTCTCGGCAGCTGATTGTAGCAAGAATTGACAGCGATGAATTAGTCTGTGGCATGAATTGGTGGTGCGATACTGATGAGTCCAACCCAATGGACGAAACACGTGTCTATCGCTTTCAATGTTTGAAATCGAAATATTTTTGACAATCGATGCTGAAAGAGCAAGTAAAGTCAACCAAAATAGTATTGTAGCCTAACGATTGATTGTTCACTATTATAGACAGAAGCATACAGTAGCCTACAAACGTTCATGTTCTTCCACTGCATTTGACAAAAAAAATGTTTTCACAATACACAATTACATGTTTTTGACAATTTTTTATAGGAAGAAGTAGTGATCAGTAGGCCCATTCAAGGTTAGTCGCTACCCTTAGTCTGTTTTACACTTTGTCTAAAATACAGTTGTTCGCATAATGTATAAAAGTTTGAAACAAAGCAATGCCACCATCAACCGTTCTATCATACTTGAAGTAGAGCAAAATAGCCTAGGTTTTCATATTTTCTTCTATAGTTTATTTTAAGATGTTGTTCAGTGAATAGTGAATTTATGATACCACTCCATGTAGCCTATATAACTCGACTTCAAGTGTATTTTTTCACTTTGTTTTCTATGGATTTCAAGCTGCTTTGTAACTACAAATGGCGCCACTGTCTCACACTTTACCAAATCGGACAGTTTACGATAGTTTTGTTGTTTAATTGGCGCCTTGCAAACTTGTAAAAAGAACAATAAACTTCCCACGGAAACCTTTTCATTTAAAACTTTAACGGTAGACATTTGCTTGCTTTTCATGTCCATACTTTGTTCCATGCATCGTGTTTAGCCTATGACGAAAACAGCAGAATTATTGAATTTAAAAACGGTTTTAAGTTTTTCTAACAAACCCAAGCAGTGCCATATTGAAGTTTCAGTATTGACAACGTATTTTTTTTTATCTCAATCAAGAAATAGTTATCTTGTTTCTATTGTTTTTTTTACTATAATCTACAAACAAGCCGTCCCATAACAGCGCAATCGGTAAATTTTTACCTTTTTTTCATTTTTTAAGCTTGTCCTGTAGCAACTTTGCCTGAACATTGGTAACCAAGATCTGCGTCAGTAGGATGGTAGCCTACACAAACCAATCCATGATCAAGCATCCAAATTTGCAAATCACGTCGCTGCAACAGAACAAACGCCCAAAGAAAAAGCTTTTTTGTGTGTGGCTCCAACTGGTCACGAGTCACGACCATAAAAAGGAATATTGGCTCTTTATAACAATTTCACGCCGGTCTAGATTGTTGGCTAAACTTTTAGGCTATTGACGCAGACCGAAACATTGAGATTGGAATTGGAGGTTTAAACTTTCGCATAAGTTTGCACCCCAAATACCGTACTTCTGTAGCCTACATGGTTTTTCTGTAAAAAAAAAAAAAGCAAAATGCAGAATACTTTGATTGAAATGAATCGATTCTTGAACTACTGTATTAATCAAATAAAAAAATTGGTGTTTTTTCATTGGTTCAACGTCTGCAAACATTGAATTAATGTAACTAGAACCAGTTTTTCTGGCTAGGCACCTGCTTATGCAGTCCCAAAAGTTCACCTTGGCATTGACTTATTATGTAATCATGTTTTTTTAAGGTTACTTCCACGTGGAAGTTAGATTTTCATGACAAAGTATGCTTGACCAGTATTGAGCATGCAATAGGCTCAAGTGCACTTTGAGCAACACATCTTTTCAAAGTTACGCGAAACTCAAATAGAAGCATACATACGTAATCTTTTATCCCTCATCAGAAGAATGTCAACAAACACCTTGTTAACACTGTCCCTTCTCCCATTCTTCATGATTAGGCATTTAATATATACTGTGTAAACTTCCAGTCATAAAGGCTAATTGGTGTAATTAATCATAAAGCATGGAGCATAGCATGGAGGGTTGATCTCGTTAAAAATAACTAACCGGCCAGCAGTTTACGCTAAAGTCGCTTAAATCTCTTGCGTAATTTTTTATTTTAATGTCCGCAAGTTTTTATAAAGTTGTGAAGTGGTGTGATGAATCAAAACTATTTTTGCAAGCATTCACAATTTAATCGTTAGAAACTTGTCTCTGCGGCTATGATGATGAACATCAGACAAACAAATACGTTAAAGAGAACTAAAGCTAGCCTATGCTGATGAAAGTCTTAGTATAAATTCGCACGCCTTGAATGTGGTATTTAGCTACAAGTTATTTACACTAAACTTGCTACAATTTCATAAAGTTGCAAGGAATTTATGAAAGAAAATTCCTTCAGCTTCAGTTTGGTTTTTATTTCTGACCATCACAACAAAAGCAGTATATGCCATACATAGCACCATGTTGTTGAAACACATAAGCAGTTCAAGCAACCGTAGACTAATTGTCAGCTATTTTAGAAAAGCAGTTTAAAATTAACTTCAATCCAGCGACAAATAAATTGGGAAATTGAAGGGCACTTTACAATGTTTACCTAGGTCTCTTAACAAAGTTTACTGCTACCACTATGATTGACTTTGTGGCCAACTGTTTGGTTATTGACGACTTTTGTTGTTTTGTAGTTAATTTAACGTCTGGAAAGTAGCAACTGTCCCTATTTTTTAGCAGGATTGTGCTTTGCAGTGCAGGACTGCAGGTGCGTTGTACTAAGCTAGCCAATTTCGTTCGTTTTACATTGATTCAACGTCTGCAGACGTAACGAATCAATGCAAAATTCGGCTTTTGCAAGCTGGTGATGCTGCGCTTTCTTATGGTAATTTTGGAACTGCAATCTATTGGAGTCTATTTGGCACTTCTAACTCAGGACCGAACTATATGGTCTCCCTTGTATTGTTCTGTTTTTTTTTTCACATGTGCTGATGATGCAAAATAAAAGAACTTCTTCTTCTTGTATATTGGGTTCTGATTAGTCAAAGCTTTTCTTGGCTACGTCAGAACAACGATTGCTGCAATGTTACCACTCTCGAGTTGCGTCAACGCGGCATTGGTTGCGTTCGTTCTTGCAAAAGTGATAAAATAGTTTGTTGCCATACTATACCAAATGTACAAAGTTTGGATTTATTTAAGTTGTGTAGCTGTGTTTGCAAGAACATTTTAACTTAGCTTTACTTGGGTGCTGTCACTTACAAGAAAGCTGAAATGACAATTTTGAAAACACTAAAGTTATTAAAATAAGTTTTACCTAAAATACTATCAAGGTAATACAAAATAGCCTACTGTATGCCGAGAGATGATATATTTAAATTTTTCTTTCAAATTTTGTGGGAGAAAGCAAGAGTGGGAGTCCCAGTAAAATTTCTATCTCGAAATCCCGAGATTTCAAATAATTTTTCCAACTCCTAACTCGAGATTGTTTGGCTCCAAGTCTTGGAAAAAACTATAAGTAGAAATTTTTTTTAATTTAAAAAAGTTGTGCGTATGTAAGTTATCATAATTAATTTCCCATATTTTTAAACTTTAATAAATTTATATCAGGTGAGGCTGAAAGCGCTTCATCACTTCTTCAGCTCTTCTATATTTTCCCAAAAAGTACGAAAGCCCGTTTCCCGTTTTAACAAGGATATTGTCGATGCGCTTTCATTTTGAGTTATTACTCATTAGGCTATTTCTGCGCTGTTGAAAACGAAACGAAAAGTGAAACAAATTTTAGCCTACTTTATGAAAGGCAATTCAAAATGAGATGAAAGCAAATTAAGACGAAGCCATATGAATGTCGCAATGATAAGAATCTTACTGCATTTTCGTGTTGTTAGCTTTGTTTTGTTTTCTTTTTTGAGCGGAATAAGCGCATAACAAATTGCTTAAATTTTGAAACGAAACTGAGTAAAGTTTAAACAAGCTTACGTCAAAAGCAACCAGCTCTATAGTTAGAAGTCAAGAGAAAGTCCGCGATTATGGGATAAAATTCCGAAAATTCCCGATCTTCGGATTTTAACACAGTTCCGATAATCCAAACCTTGCTTGAAACTCTCCCAAGGTAAACTCGACTGGATAAAACTTATTTGCCTTTTTGCATACTTTGCGCTACACTGCATGTGTCGCGTTTCATTGGAACATGGGAAACCATACCTCAGATATTTTTATACAATTTTTTTAACTTATCACACATGTCAAAGTAAGACATGTCAGTTTGGCTACTCTGTGTGTGGTAAATCTTGTGACAACCTTTTTGGCTTGTTTTTGGTATCATGTCGTTATCGCTTCACCTATCGACACTTGTGTGCTGGTGTTAAAGCATTGGTTAAAGTCTCCGTTCTGAAAAAAAAGTAGACAACTCATAAAGAAAATTCCTTCTTATAGGACTCCACCTCTTAAAAAGGTTTTCACAGACGCTTTAATACTTTCAATGTTAACTATTATTGTGAAATGTCTGCGTCTTTGTCCGGCTCTTTGCGGTGAAGTTCGCTTAAATTGTTGTCTTGCACGGGTTACAGTACGCATTTGACCCGTACAATTTGAGAGCTTTTTTGCTATTTGTCTTGTATTTGTTATCTTTTTCAAACGACTGCAACCGCATGTTTATCAAGCGACAGTTTATCCGCTTGTCAATGTCTTGGAAAATCTACACTCGTTTTATGGCTTGCTTTCACAAGACTTCAAGTAAGACCATAGTCTAACATTAACGTGTTAAGACGTTATGCCAACGATTGATTTGACCAAATGCTGACAGGCTACCACCATCTGCATTTCATTACCAAAAAGCACAGCTTTACAGCGCAGCGGGGTTTGATCACCTGTTGTCCTGCACCCTTAATTTGTTGTACTGACCAGGGTTGCCAGATACTCAAGCTATAGTAAGGCCAAATCCATTATAAAATAAGGCCAAAAAAAGGCCAAATTTTTATTTACTTCTGAGGCTAAATAAACGCTAACAACTTAATTGAAATAATTTTTTGAAAATGCCATTTTACGATCAAATATGACAGATAATAATTTAGCACTGTCAGAGCATAATGACCGGTTCGTTTGCATAATTTGATTAACGAAAAATTACTGTAGTAACAGATAAACTAGAAACCATTATTACTTCAATTCATGAACAGTGCTATTCGGAACATCTAGCTAAGCAATAAGCATGAATTTGTCTTATTGAGTATATGTACCAGGGATGTCTACAACTACAGGATTGGAAACTATCTTCAGTGCTATCCTATACATGACTGCAGAAGAATTATTAAAATAAAACACTGTTTGTATCAACTAAAGATGGTATAAAATTCAATTTTGCAATAACAATATAAAATATAGCCTTCACTCACATCAAAACTTATTTGATGTATAGAAGTTTAAAACCACAAATCTAAAAAATCAAAAATAAACGAATGCAAAGATTCCCTGTCGTTCTGTAGCATTTTGCGTATTGCAAACCGGATCAGAAGTAAACGTAGAGTGTTCAACAATCAGTGAAATGTGTTGTCGTCTGGCTTTTATAATAAACTTATTCACATACCAACCCAGTACGAAATCAATACGTTTAAGATGTCATAAGAACTAAAACTAATACTCGGTTTTGAAATTATTTAGCAGCAAACAAAATACGACAAGATTGCACAAATGGAATGCAAACACATCACATTAACAAACAAGGCAAGTGTATACTTTACGGTTTACGGCAGGTGCAACTTAATAGAACCGCCCTGTCCACCGCTAACACATTCTCTACTCTCTACCTATGTCTCTACTCACTAATTAAAATTAAAACAAATATAGGTCAGCCGCTAAGTGATACTTTTATATTACAATTGAAATTGAATTTCCTTAAAATAATACTTTCTAAACCGGTCAAAACTTGCAGCCATAAAAAGGGCCAAATAAGGCCAGATTTTCTGGCCTTATTTGCATCAATTTTTTTAGGCCAACTGCAATTTAAAAAGGCCAGTTTTCTGGAATTTGGCCTAAAAAAAGGCCATCTGGCAACCCTGGTACTGACTGAACATTGCGGTGATATATTGTCCACTCGCTTGTAGCCTGTCGCAGGTTTACGAGTAGTTTGTATGATTGATAGTTCTCATACCAAAACATTCACAGAAACATGGATTGCGGCTGTTTCAGGGTTTTTAAAGAAACTTCTGTCGCGTGTGTATGATTTTACGATGTTTAAACACCTGTGTTTTCAATAATTGTTTGCCCTGCATTTAG
Source organism: Aplidium turbinatum (assembly GCF_918807975.1). Classification (NCBI taxonomy): domain Eukaryota; kingdom Metazoa; phylum Chordata; class Ascidiacea; order Aplousobranchia; family Polyclinidae; genus Aplidium; species Aplidium turbinatum. The sequence continues at coordinate 16,650,073 of NC_137484.1, read as the reverse complement.
TTTATAACTTAAATCAAAAACCAGATCACTAAACCGTATTTAATTATAGCATATCTGAACTAAGCGCGTTAAATTTACAAAACATTGGATTTTAGTCAACAATTTGTGGTTTTGAAGGTTGAGTTTGTGGGATCCAGTCCCAAATAATAAACTTATTGAAACACTTGGCTTTGGTGTGGTTCTTCTTGCTATTCTTAAGTGAGTTTGTACTTGCCAGATATTTAAATAGTGACTACATTTTCGATGATTAATCAGCAATGTATCTTGGCCAAGAAGGCATCTAAAATTGTTGAGTTTATTATTCGTTCTTGTTTTGGCATCAAATACCTGCAAGATATTTTGGAAAACTTTGAAATTGTTTATTAGTGAGCTAAATTATAACTGTTAAAATAAAGGATCAAAGAGTGAGATTACTGCCAGGGGGCACGTTAAATAATAGTTAACTTTAGGAGTTTGTAGGCTACAAAGCGACCGATAGTAGCTAATTGAGGAACACACCAACTAAGCAAAGCCACAAAGATGAAGAACGTCTGCACTCCTTTATCTGCACACACCACAGCATTGCAAAAAAGTGATGCTGTTTTTTAGAGCTGAGTTTATATCTTTTTCAGTTAGAGACCTTTATATAGGCCCAACAGAAACGTCGTATTTTGCAGCTTTAAGTTATTGCTCCAGTCAAACTGCAAACTGACGAACGTTTGACATTTACTGAAACTTGTAGGAAAATCTTTGATGAGAAGAATGGCGTTTTAACGTCGATCGTTGTAGTCGTTTGAACTTTGGGAGCAAGGATTTTGTTTGCCACTCAAGGCTGGTGATGCTTTCCTGGACTGTACTGAACAGCAGCCAAGATTGAGTGTCATCATCCGGGAGACATACGTAGTTCTTCTGCTGCATTTGGTGGACGGGAAATGATGCGACCACTAACAACAAAGATCTAAAATGAAAAATGACGTTCTCTAAATTGTTGTAGGCTTACTCTACTAGAGTCTTGAATGACTGTAAACAAGCCTGCTGTTTGTCTTGTTACGAATATCAACTGTATGAAAAATGGCTAAAAACGGCTGTTTTGCAATATGCAGCCAATTTGATATAATCGACTGAAAGTTGTGGTTTACTTGTTCATTTTATCTAAAAAAGTAAATACAGCTGATTTGCGACAAGTCGCCCAAACAAAAATGCTTAAAATAACTTCTTTCTATCAAACGTTTACAAAAAATATGTAGGCTATCCGTTTATCTTGTGACTTACGAAAAGTTACTTGTTTAGAGGGCAAATGTCAACCGCAGGTCAATTGATTGCAACGTATCGCTGTCCAATAAGCAATAATCGTTTATCGAGCTGGAAACTGTCACTGTTTACCAAACAAAGTAAACAAAAGCGCAGAATATTTAAGGATATTTTGATCTAATGAATGTCTTCATCTTTCTTGTGATCGCTCACGTATAATACAACCACTTTTCTCAAACCCCTAATTCATGGGATTAAGTAGAAAACATCCACCTTTACTTAGTCATGTAATTGGCCGTTTAGTAAAATAAATTTGCAAAACATCAGTTCACTTTAGTGAATTCTTTTTGCGATGTTTGCTTACTCGCTCATTCAAGGAAGGTAGCAGCTGCAGGAAGTTTTTCCAAAACAGCAGCAATTCAAAATAAGATAGCTTATTAACTGCACGTGTCATTTTGCTGAAGAAAATCTAGTCTAGTCATCTTTTCAGTGCTAGAGCTTTCCAAACGAATTTGGAAGCTCATGCCTTGTCCTTTTAAACAAAAATTGAGACGATAAATAGCACCTTCCACTGCTGCCATCCAAGCTGTCGGGTGGTAAACAGTAATTTAAACGTCAACGTTCAATCTAAAATACATTTTTAGTTGTAATAGGTGGCAATTTACCATCAGGGATCTAGACAGATAAATATTGACTGAGACCACTGACAAATAGCAGATTACATCTTCATTGCTACTTAATTTTATATGATTTGATGGAGTAAAGAAGTGGTTAGACAGCTGCTTTCAGCCAATGTTACTTTTGCAGCGATTTTTATCTAACACTTTGTGACGACTTTAAGCTGCTGGTATTTATTTAAAGACATATAGGGTAGCATCTACTTGGATTATAATTAGGATAATTTGTTTAAAGTTGTTTAAATACGCAAAGTTTTGCTGCACTCGAAGCGTATGGTTAGACTTTTACGTGGATTTCACTTACATAAATTATGACCAGCATTTCAATAATTGTTATTCGAATGCGGAAAAAAATATATTTTGCATAAATTAAGTCTACTTTTGTCTTTTGCACAACATGGGTGTACAGCTACGTGAGCATAGTAGCCTATAGGCAATAACACCAATAAGCATGAACTGAAAAGAACAAACCAAACACAATATGCTTTCTATGAAGCTGACAAACTGTATGCATTAACACTGTGGTTACCAACTGGCCGCCGTCACGCTGTTAAGAGTGGCTGGTGGAAGGCATCAACATAGATTGTAATTCTAGGAGGGCGTCGCTTAAGTTATTCAAATGCAATATTCCATCACACTATCCCAGTGCGTTGGTAAAAACGTTAATGGAGCTTAGCCTGGCAGTAGCGTTGTTCGATTAATTGTTGTTGCTGCGGTATTCTAAGATAAATATTAACAACATGGTAGCTGGATAGACTAATGGGTACGAAATGCGTTCTTTTTTAGCGTGTCAACCTGTCTCAAATTTTACTTGTGGCGGCCAGACGCAGCTTTTCTTGGTGCCAAGTTGGCTTACATGCAAAAAGGTTGACGACCCCAGCATTAACACCCAGCATGTGTGTTGCGACATTGCATTTTAAACAAGTGAAAAAATAGACTGGCAATGGTGCGGCAGCCTGCTCAGCAAAAAATTTGTAAAATGTCGTCATGGACCAAGAGTGGGAAAATAAATAAGCGTTCCCCAGACGACTTAGTCATAGTACTGCGAAGACAAAAGAGGTTTAGGAGATTTTCGACGTGGATGAGTGTTCAGTTGACCGTTCGCTTAGCTTCGTTCGGTCTTTAAACCCAAAATTAGCGTGTCTTTCACGTTTAAAAGAGGTGCTTATTGAACCAACAAACGTTGCGATTAATATATTGCTTTAATGTGGAAAGGGAAACGTTATTTGTCGAAAAAGAGCAAATAGCCATCAATCGAATAAAACAGCTACCAGGTCTTTAGAAAACGCGAGACGACATAACCCTGACGGAATGCACATAATTTTACCACATTACGTCAGGAAATGAAATGGTCTTCGGTACTTGAAGTTCAGCTTACATCGGTCAATCGCCGGAAAAACTTATTGATATTTGTTGATTCAGTAGGAATAACACAAACGTGCGTGGCGTGTACTTTTGAAAAGTGAATACCAAATTCAACAATAACATCACCAATGGGCCCATGTTGTTGTTTTTGGAGGTCGATAAACGTGATTCACAAAATGTGAAACCAACGGATAGAAAAATCCTTTGCGGTGACAAGACGATCACAAACAGATTCAAACGAAAGTTTATGTACGGCGAAAGATATTTTCTCCTTACCTAATGAATGACTTTCCTTTAGGTTTGGGGTTTAAAAAGGTCTTTGCATGCGTGCTTTGCTGATTGTGGAAATGCAGTGCGTATAATCTTTCATTTAAGAGCAGTTTAGTTCAATTATACCGAATCTTGATGAAGTTAATAAAGTGGTTGTACGCAGAGATTTTGCCAAACAAGTATGTTTTGAAGATACGACTTGTGCCGTGTCCAAAAATTTCATTCCCGTGACGCTGCTTGCAACATGTAAGCTCTTGTCATTGATATGTTCAACTCAAATAACATGTCTTGTTATTTTCACATCTGCTTCAGGCGTATGGTGGAATACACAAATCCGAAACCTAATATCTTGAAAACATTCAAAATATTTGTCATCGGCATTTTAATGTGCGTTTTTTCCAGTAGTCTGTTGGGACTTTGAGTAGAATCTGACAACTTTAATATTCAAAGAAAAGTTTTATCTCACACACCGTTGTCAACTTTCAGTGAGGGAAATCACAGCTTGTGGTATGTTCCAATCAGATGACATGCTTTAATCAAAGTGTTGTTGTTGTTGTTGTAGGTACAGTACTATATATGCTTTATTGGTGTTTTTTAACATGCCCTGCCTGCGTTCACAAAGGTATTTTAGTATTTCATGATGACGAACAACATCCATGCTACTTCATGTTACTTCTAAGCATTTTAATATGTTTGGTACGGCTGGAAACCTAGACAAAAAATACCTGTTTCACATCGGGCAATGTTGATTAGATGGGAAGCTTTAGGCTACTTAAGTCCGACCAATCTGAAAGAATGGGTGTAATATTTTTTTAAACATTTTTGTTCATTCAAGCAATCTGAATAAACTTTGCAAAAACACATTCGCTCTGTCAAGTGTGTTCGAATGTCAGTTGACTAACAGTGGAAAGACAAAATATTATTTAACAATTAAAGAACAGTAACTCAACAAGTTGAAAATGGGATCACAGTTAGAATGAATATTCACTGGTGAGTGAGTCATGAGCTAGTTTGGAAAGATTCTCACCTTCACAGTTTAGCCTCCTTGGCGTAATCTGGGAATAATCGTGTGACCATTAGCAGAGTTTCTTTTACGAAACTGTTTCAGAAAATTAATTCCTATTGTGTTGAAGTTGCTGGTGGACAGATTGACAATGTTTAAGCAAGGCAAATCTAGCCACCTACCACTAAGTTCAAACGCTGAAACACCTGCACCGATGGCTTGCAATCTTAAAGCGTAAAGTACATTTTTATGATTTACAAATTCTTAATGACGTTATTCCAGCTTAGAGTATGTTTGACATGCTACCTCCTGCCACGACATACCCATTCTGCGAATGAAATCTCAGAGTGTTGAAACAACATCATCCAAACACAAAACGATGTAAAAAATGGGCGATATTGGAAGAAGAAATAAATCTCAGCTGTTTCATTATCAGAAATCGTTTACCGCCGCCATGTTTGTTGGCACTGTTCAATATTTGCTGTAGCGTGTTCTGAAGGCATAACATGATTCATCTCTGGTGATGTGAAAAACACCGCTTTCTTAGCTCAAGGGTTTGCTTGATTTATGCTTGTTTATAAATAAACCGTTTTTCGGCTAGAAGTTTTTGCTCCCTTCTGTTTGGTGCAACCACAACTTCCAGTAGCAACTGTCATTCTTCCAGATGGGTATGATCAATCATATTTTGGTCAAATGTAAAAAGAATTATAAAAGGAAGGAGAATGATTTTGAAACATTCATCATTGGTGAATAAAAACAAAGAAACAGCCTTAAACGAGAAGTGAAACAAATTAAACAGGAAAGAAGGTAGCCTAAAATTGTCTGCACACCAACGTCTGTACAAGTAAACTTAACAATAACATAAGCTCATAACAATGCTTCCACCAATGACAGTTTGGTTGTTTCAGCTGATAACCACCGAGTTGCTTTCGGAAATACCGCTCATAACCTTGTAACTTTTGTAAACCACAAAAAAATCTTATCGTTTCTAGCATTAGTTGCAACGTTTATCTGATGAAAGTAAAAGTAACGACAAACAAGTTAGTTTATTGCTTCACTGACGTTTTGCGCACCATGACAATGCGCATTCTCAGAGCGAATAACATACGAAATAAAATTTACAAAGTCATATAGGCTACTGCAGTGCGGTTGAAAGCAAGAGAAAAAAAAGTGAAATACACATTACTTTAAAGATTTACTAAAGATGTATGAGCGGCTACTTTTCACGTAAGATAACATAATACTTTCAACATTAAACATGGAGTCGAAGTAATTGAGACAAGCAGAATATATGTAAATACGAATACAACGTTGAATGAATACAATATATAAATGCAAACAGAATATTATTAAGTAGGCTATATGAATAAAGCAAAAGCAACCACAACTTGTTTGTCGCTGCTGTTACTTTCGCTTTCAACAGATGAACGTTGCAACTAGTGCTAGAAACGATAATTATCCTGACAAACACCCAAATTTTTCAATATTCAAGGTATCTCATTATAACACAAGCCCTCTTTGATCATGGTATATCAATTCATGATTTTACTTTTTGTCACATTAATTGGTTATTCAATGTGTAATTAGGGATAGAATTTAAGAAATGTTCTGATGTAGCGGTTTTTATAATTTCGATTGCCTGTGTAAAGTACTTTAAATCAAAGCCTCACCTTGAATTTATTCTCAGCTATTCACTATGGAGATGAAAGGCGTTGAGTAATAATTGTAAATTTCCTCGTTATTTTTCACCAATTTCCTTCGGATTTATGACAAGAGCATTGAGTTCGATTGACCATTCAGTAACCCTGTTCATAAAAGATCATGCGTCAGAGAAAATTTCTATTGGGTTCCTTGGAATACCAATCCTTTCGAAATCCATGGCATAAAGGCTGGTATAGTTTTTGACTCGATTGAACTTGTTTCCAACCTCCAAACCAGATATTTTTCACACCGATTCAACATTTACGTCTTTAGATTTGCTGTCTGAGGTAGTGTTTGCTTGCATATGGAAGCATGTGTTTGATTCGCCCAAACTTCACTACTTAATTAGTTTTTCTGACCAATGCTAAAACAAAGAATTGTTCTTTTTTTGTATTTTGCGTAATTAAATGCAATGTGTCGTTTTTAATCGAAAAATAAATAGCTGGAAAATATTGAAATATTAAGTTGTTTTAGGATGTTGAACTTGTGGTTGCTTCACAAAATTGACCGTCCATTCGGTTGACCAATTAGAGCGGAAATGTATCGGTTAAACCAGGTACATTATTACTCATGTTTTTTACGATCAAATCGTCTTGCACAGATACACATGAAACTATTGCTGTTCGGCATGAGAGAATTAGCTGATTTTTACAACTCTGCTACGTGGTATTTAAGCCAGTTTAACAAGAAACTTGGGTCATCTGGAGTTTAAGAGGGGAGTAAGATTTTATTTAATGATATCTAGGCTATTGTTGTTGTTGTCGAGAAAAAACTTGTCAGTTCCATATTGTTCACAGCTAAACAAGCACACCCAGCACATTTGCAGGCTACACTCAACATGCAAAGCTGCGGCGTTCAGAGCAGCGCCCCGCTGTTTCTTATCAAAACTTCTGTCTGGGAAAGTACAGCCGGGTTTGGCAGCTACTTGACCGTTATCTGCCCTGTCGAGTGTCAATTCATTTAATTTCCACTCGTTTATCTCTGTGAGGATGGTTGATTATGACGCTTCAAACGCTTTTCTACCTATTAAACATATTCTTCAATAAAGTGGGAAGAGAATTTTGTAGTGGGAAAAAAAAACTATTTTTGTATACAATGAAAAGCTGATTTGATATTTGTTTCAAAGAAAGGAAATCAATTGTTTGCTAAATCATTTAGCATCTTCTGGTCGTTGGTGGTAGCTCATCTACTCATTCAGGTCTTCAACACAACTGAAACAACCATTGTCTCCTGAAGTTTCTACTGCATTCGTTCAGCTACGATACGAAGCGCAACGCTCGCTTCTTGATTTTCAGCATTCATAGCCAAAAAACGCACATTTTAAACTAATTTGATAGAGTAGCTTCAAGCTGCCGTAATCGTTAGATCAATTTTGCTTGAATAAAACAACAAAACTAGAGATATAACATCGTCGCTGTTTATCAGTGTTTAAAAATGTTCTTTATGTCTTTAATTAATTTCATAAGCTCTTGCAGCCCTACTTTAATTTCTTCTACTTGTAAACAGATAGGAGTTCATTTTAATTTATGATTTTAACGTGTTCTTTCTTAAACTATACAATTTTGCATAATGCAATTGGCATTTAATGAATCCGGTACCTTTATTGCCAAATGCAGTATTTTTATCAGATGAGAATGACGCTTGAAGTATAACTGTGCAATTTTTAACAACATTTTATTTAGGTGGAATTTTTCTACAACAATCAATGATTGATATGTAAATTGTCACAATTTTTCGTACGAAAAAAATTCAATATCAATAGTTAACACTATTGCTCTTCTACAGTATAAAAATATTTCTTCTCCAGAAAAAAGGTAAAGTCGTCATTCAACCAGGAGCAGAACAAAAACTAAATACAGTTCTTTCTCCTATACTTTGCTTGCGTGACAAGATTTGGTTCAAATGCAACAGCTTAATTCAACTTTAAAACATTCTATGAAAACAAAACGTCCAACGCTTTATCGTCACGGGAAGAGTATTTTTTAAAACTGTGATTGACGCTACGATATAACTTGTTCCAGTCGGCAAATCAGTTTTTTTTATATAGATTCAGCGTCAGCAATACGTGAAAATAATGTAAAAGAAGACTTATTTGCTGGCCGGCTTATCCCACCAATATACCGGTTTGAAAATCATCTCAATAGTCAAATTTTTCTCATAATTTTACAACCTGACAATGCAAATAAAAATCAAAGCAAAACGGTTACGGTGACTTTCTCAAATACCAGATAAATATGTTGATTTTTCGGATAGGACCAGATTTCAGTCGTCCAGGTATCACCTTTGCGATGTATCGATGCGCGATGCCATCACCACGAATAGAAAATCAGGAAAGCTTCTTTTCATGACGTGAAAAAATTATCTTTTGTAAGTTCATTTTCTAAACAATAGGGCCATTAGCTTGTGTCTCCTTGTAGGATGTTTTGCAGAATGAAAATGAATTAGCAATGTAAACAGGTTGTGCACGGGAGCTACAGGATCCTAGAGCTGCATTTGCTTCTGTAAGATCAAGTAGCCTACTTTTCAATTTTTATTTTACTGCAACATCGGTCAGATCAGCAGCTCGGTTCGGTTCCTCTATCATTTGGACTTTACCAAAAATAAAAAGTCTTTTTCGTAACATTTTTAGCGCAGATTAGGCTTGTTCTGTAGCTGTGCTATCAAAGTATCAACTCCAAGTATAAACTAGCTTATCAAGGAAATCAGATTTTCGTGTTAAATAATCCCACGGCTGCTTCTGCGGATTTAACAGATAGAAGATGCATTAGTGTTCTATATACCTCACTTGACGTAATTATTCAGTTAAATACTGTAGTTGACAAGCCAGTATTGATCTCAGAACATCTGCAAGTCAAACTACTAAATCTAAAATATTAAAAAAAAACTATCGATAGGTAAATCGTTTGCGCAAAAATAGAAATGAACAAAAACGTCTAAACTCCAAACGGTTTGAACTTTAATGAGGAGTTTGGTGACTTCTGCATTGCCATACTATCATGCTGACCTTTAATTGCTTAATTATAGTTACAATACAATAAAGCGGCTTTACTAACATCACTACTGCGTGTGGCCCGGCGATGATAAATAGCCAAAAACAGATTTTCTTTAAAGAAAGAATAGAAATCGACCATAATTGAACAAAATAGAGCTTTTAAACTGATGCTTTATAGCTGTGCATCCAAGCCAGCACACTACAAATATTTTGCTATCCAACTGCTGCAAAAGTTTTGCTAAAATCAAGCATTTTAGTTATGAGACAAACAGACAAAGCACCTGTCTGGAAGGGAAATTAGGACTTGATTTTCGACAAAGTGATTTTGGTGTTCCAACTTTAATCTTTCTGTGTATGTTGCTATGAGTCGTCATCTGACAGTTCAAGTTTAGGTGGTCCTGCATTTTGGCTTGTAAATCGGGCTGCCAAGTAATCTGTAAACATGATTCATTGTACTTGTAAACAGGGAGAACATGTCGTTAAAAGATCGTTTTCCGCTCAAGTGAAGTTTAGAAGAAAACGGAAATGTATAACATAAACACGCAAATGGACAGACTTGTTTTGGAATTGTAGAAACAGCAACGAAAAGCTGCCGGTTCTTTTATTTTGGTCTAATTTATTATCCGGTATCATAAGTTTTTATCGGAAAAGTTTATAGAAAACAATCACATTTTACTCGTGCTGGCATGCGCATAGCAATTTTATTTTGTGTGCTGCAGAAACTGAGTTCATATCGCCTATTTAATGGAACCCAAACCAAAAACCAAAAACGTTTTCTTTTTCACTGTCGTTTTGTTAAAGCTGAATATGTTTGAATTTTATTCGTACGGTTTTGATAGAAAATGATATTATGCCTTTACAACGCTGTATATCCGTGGTAAAAATTCATATCTCTGATTTTTTGACACAAAAACGAACTTTCTTTAAGTGATGAAAAGTCATATGTTGTACAGTACCAGCATTCGTTTGATGACGTCGATATTGTTGTGATATATTTTGCAAATCTAATATTGTCAATTTTTTTAATTAGTTGCATGCAATTGCAAATTTACTTTGACTTATCCTTGTAGGTTGGCTGAATGCAAGCGTCGGCAATTCATGCACAACCATCAAACAACCTTACATCATTTTAAGATTTAAAGGAAATCTTTTTCTGGTGACTAAATAAAGGTTATAACAGAACGCTGTATTTGCCCATATGCTTAAAGCATGGGTCGCGAGGGTCAAAGATTTGGCTCATTATATCAAAAGCTTGTCACAGACTAGGTTTTTATAGACGAAAAAAGCGAGGAAAGCTTTTTGTGGACCCAGCGCGTTCTCTCGGTGAAGCCTTTTTCTTACTTTGCTGTCGGTCAATAGTTCATTGAACAACGGCGACCAGGCAAGCAGCGAGCTCATATCGTCAAATCACACTGTTGTCTGTTGCTCATGAGTTGTATGTTGGTGCTTGTTGAAAACAATTGTGTGTTGGCTTGTCAACCGCTTTTTTTTTTAGTAAAATCACGTTTTCCTGCAGGCGAAGTATAAGCGTGTTTTATTTTTGCTCAAAAGCAACAGTTACCCAAGGATAATTCACCAGGATGAGATTTAGAAAAAGTTATTTCTTGATTGCCTACGTTACTGAAACTTTGACAAGCTGCAGATCGAAAAAGATTGGTTTGCTTGGCCAGAAAACAGAAAGCGTTTTCGGGCATATTTTCTCGTTTGACCGTAGAAGGTCGATTATGTTTAGAAGTTGCTAAGTGGAGTCACCTTTCCTACTAGAAAGGTCGCGATTATAAACTTTTACACTTTAACATGCTTGGACTTCAAAGTTTAATACCTGTAAAGCTAAAAAGTTTAATTAATAAAAAGCATGAAAGGATGAGCATCTGTTTGGAAAGCTTATGTTTCATTAGATAAAGTATACAGTAACTTTAGTTTCTCTAAGATTTCTGTATCTAAATTATTAAGCTGGCAAGCAATTCCAGTGCAGTTGTTTTGCTGTACTGTTTATGAAAGTTGTTTTGTGGAAGCTTGCAGTTGCAGATTAGGTACTTTTAACACTAAAACCAAATTAATTAAACAGGCTGCTGGAATTGCAAGGCAGCGTGGTGTAAATGATGTACAGTTGTGCCTTTTGGATTTTCAAGATCTTAATGTTTTTCTGCTAACATTTCCTGACCATTGATTCCAGACTGCTGCTACATTCCAAATTTGCGTTTAGAATGATTAACATATTGTTGGAACAATGACACTTAGAATGTGATTTTGATTCTGCAAAGATGTCACTGTTATTACTTTGTAAACCAACTAAATAACCTTTGCAGCATAAACACGTTTGAAAGTTGACAAAATTGGATAAATACTGCTAAACGATACGATTGTTAAGCTTTTTATGTGTTGAGTCTCGACTTTGGATTTACTGTATAACGTATTGACTGTGCGTTGCCAAGCAGACTCAAGTGGATTTAAGCATTGCCAAGCAGAAGATGGTCATTTCTGTGGATTAAATTACAAAGGATATTTCGAACTCATCGAACATGAATTTCAAAATACTCACAGTAAGTGGACTGTTTGTTGACTTTGTGCACATAGTTCGACAGCAGCGCTTGCTGTGAAAAATAAAACAGTTCAAATTGTAGTCAATGGAAAGCTGCGCAGGAGCCAAGCCCAAAGCTTCGTGGTGAAACGAAGAAAAATATTTCGGTTCATCTAAATACGGGTCCATTTTTGATTTTGACTCGCCTTGAATTATTTCCAAGCTACACAGCGTGAACGCTATACAACAGCGCATCAGTAATTCTTTTTCGTCAGCAATTGTTCTCCGAATAACAACTGAACTGTCCCGCTGCAGGTCATCATCAGCAGCTTTCACCACTGGTTCACAATTAGTTACTTCGATAAAAGGATTGCTATTGTTTCTTGCATAATTGTAATCGTCCCATTCAATGCCTTGTGTGAGCGTCCGCCACTTCAAAAGTAGAATGCAAAATGTTAGACAAGGACCACTAACTGAGTGCTGCATTTCCATGCTTGAGCTTGGGTCGTCATGGCTGCTTGCATGTTGCACCGTCACCCCACTAAAAGTTGTGTAAATAAAACAAAATATTGTAAACAGTGTTGTCACACAACTGTGGGAAAATATAAATGATCTTCTGCCTCCCGACAACTTTTGAATGAATAACTTTATGTTACTTTTTTACGTAAAAAAACGTTTCAAAAATCCGGTTTGATTGCGAGTGAAAAGGCACTAATTGTTTGAAAGTGCCTATTTAAACTGCATATCAAGTGAAAACACGCGCTCGCATATTGCTCCGAGCAGAAATGCCGGTGCTTGCAGACTGGAGTGCCTTGTACACTACCCACTTAATCGTTTTCACCTTGGAAGGTTATTCTTTGTGGTGTTGGTTTCAACACGACCACATCATCAATCATTTTGGCAATAAAGTGGAGCGAATGAGACTGATTTGTTTAGTCTAACAATAAAATGACAGACGATAGTACACTTGAAGTCCCAAATGTATAATATGTTACAAGGAGACAGGATTGTCACGCTGAGAAAGGAATTTCGCAACTGCCGAACACGCTGCAAAAATATGCTTATTTAAGTTTTCTTCAGACCAGTTTTAACTCGGTAATAATGAGGTTAATAAAGACGTCCGAGTCAAAGATATCTTTTTTGCATAGCTAAGGTTAATGCAATGAACTCTGATTCACTTCCATCGTCCAAATGGTTTTTGAAATTTAATCAAACCGGTCAAGTGGTTCGCTATTGCAAGCTGACAGCGGCTTTTAGTTGAAATACTGAAATCGGATAAACGGATTTAGGGCAAATTGAAATTTATTCGATAAGGAAGCTAAAAAATAACATCTGTGCGTTGCAGTTTCTCTTCTTTTGTCAAGAGTCCATGACCTTTGTTATTAAAACGCTTTCTGACTGTACAAAATAAACTCACAGTCACATCTCATTGATGAGAAGACTTCCTGAGCTTTTTGTCCTACTTAGATCCAGCTCTGACTTGAAAGCTGTTAGGATTTTTTTCACTTTTGCTGGAAGTGTGTCATTGGTGACTTGGTTTGGTGTTTCCATACGCTGTTTGAAATATTTAGTAACCGCTCGGTCTTTATGTCAAATCAATTGATGTAGTATTTGCTTGAACGAGTTAGTCAAGCTGTTGCGTCGAGTGCAATGTGTAACTTTAGCGTTATGTTACAAGCTGGAATCTGCGCGACCGTAGTGGTTGAACGATGTTTGACAGAACGAAGGAGTGACTTTTGTAGCACCTGTGGTGAGAAGACGAGCCTTGAGAAAACATCTGCAGAAACAAACCAAGTTTAGCTCCCGCAAAGCAAAACCAACCAATGCTACCATCCATTAGCTTGCCACCGGTGCGGGCAATTTGTGAAATGTTAAAAGAGCTTGAGAAATATCAACAAAGCTATAATGATACGATTAACCTGTTTTTTTTTTTCTATAATTATTTGTCTTTGGGATTGCAATTTAAATTATCATTAGTGAGCAGCTAGTATGTGATGTTTACATTTCTTTTCCAAGTTACATAGATCACTAATATAATCCCAAAATGTAAACAGCACTACACTGCAAGTGAATACCTCTAATATAACTTAAGCCGTATTGCTCCCTAGAGCAAACGGAGCAAATAAACTTAGTCGTGTGTGTGATTTTTGTGCAACAGGACCCTCTATTTTTCGATAGAATTTTGCAAAGTGCTGCCATCTAAAAGTATTGACAAGTAATTGCTAAAGTAAGTCTACAAAGCATTACAGGTGATGTGGTGTTTTGAAGATGCTTGGATCAAGCATTTCTTTTTGATGCGACGTTAGGTGCAAGTAGGGCTTTTGAAACCAAAATTATTTTTAAATACTTTCTTTCGACGTATATATTTCGTTGTCGTTTCATTTCAAATTAATTTCATTTCAAATAAAATGAATGTTTTAAACGTTCCAGACGCACGCAATTTCAAACAATCTGAACTTTATTTTTATGTTCTGGCTGTGGTTCACGAGTTAAACTATGTTCATGTTTTAAACGTGTTCCATATTTAAATTTAAGTTGCATTTTTTTAAACTTTAAGCAAAAATTAGTAGCAAGCTGCACGAAGCCTTATCAATGAAGGCCATCTCAATTTTTCGTGACTACATTTTCGTGGTAATTCAATATATCCGTACATAAGTATGGTGTGGCACAGTTCATCAACACAGAGATAGAGAGACTCCACAAGCTGGTGAAGCTAATATTTTTAATGAACACATGACAACGCGTAAGAAACGATTTTGAGTTTACGAAAAAAGAAGACTCTCACAAAATGCTGGCCTACTCCTTGTGTTTAACGTTTTTACAACAACAAAAGAATGCAGGTCTTGTGTTGGACCTGCTCCCGCGAACTGTGCCCGAGTCAGTAGGTCCCAAAGACGCACCGGAGCAAATTGACTTGTTGAATCGAATAATTTGCATCTGTGTTGTTGCAGCCATAATAGAATTTCTTTTGAGTCCATCCATGGATTTATAGAACAGCAAGTCCTTAAAAAGATAATAGCAAGTTGAAGTACATTTAAACGCTTAACTCGCGTTTGCATGGAAGATTATTATCCATGTTTATTGCCGACTTAGTTACAGTGACACAGACAACCTGTCAGCATTGCAAGACAGATTTGGCGTTAACATGCTTTTACTACCGATTTGAGTGCTTTGTTGACACATGTAAATGATAAAGAATGTATCTTGACCTGTCCATGACCTTGATTCACTACTCCAATATATGGCAAAACTTTGTGGTTGCTTCACGTCTCCAAGCTTCTTTAAAAGAAGAATGAAGTCTTATGGTGGTGTCTAAGTGAAAGGTTTGTTTTAAGAAAACATTCTCACAATTTTTGAAAGGTTTTAACGCCAGAATGCTTCATGCAACACATAATAAGAATGGTACAGACAATTATTGTCGCATAAGCCAACAAGAACATCGATAACCTTTTTTTAAAGCATAGGTTGTCAGGAATTTCCTTTTAAATACTTTAATCGTCTGTTAATAGGGTTGTTTTACACTAAATAATATGTAAATTGGTATCTTTATAAAAACAACTGATCATTATTATTCAATTTTATAAAAGTACAACTATGTGTGCAACCACAAATTGGTAGTATTGCTCCAAATGTGCGGTTTGAAGTAGCCAACTTACACACTTATAGCGTCAACTTGAGGAAGAGATTCTTCAAATATAATCGCTGTGTGTCCTGTAATTGTTTCAAATTTTTCCCCAATTTTGAATTTAGTTTTATTTTGCCTTGATCTGGCAGCACAGAACTCGCACAAAAATTAACTAAGCACTTAATTAAATTCTGCTGTTACTTCTTTGGCCTCATCACTTATCTTTCTAAGAATCTCTTCAACTATGAGCGGTTTCCGAATCTATATTACAGGTCTTCACTCTATTTAGTTCACTTAATTGGTGATAGCGATCATGAGCCAATACGAAAAGCTGCGACCTTATACAACTGCCCGAGAGATTGTATATTAGGCTGGTATAGCCTGTTGCAATGCTTTTGCAGAGTCACTTTTCCGTGAATGAAAACACACTGATTTTAGCCTACATGTCAAGATATCGTTTCATAGGGAATACCTACGTTTCCTCGCTTTGGCAAAAGCCAAGCACGTTTGACGCGTATGCAATAGTCATTGTTTATTGTTTAGTGTTTTGCCATCAGTTCTAATTGTCAGGTAAACTGTCGTGTTTATCGTACTCATAGCTCCAATTTCTTCTGTTTTTTTCTGTTTGTTTGTTGCCAAATCCTTTGGTTCACCCAAAAATTACACATCCAATGAAGTCACCTTGTTGTTGATAATTAAGTTCAATGGAGCAAAATTTTATTCGAAATTACAAACTGACTTCCTCTCTTGTCACTGAAAAACTATTTAGCTAGCAAAAGTTATCACTTTACATCGTTTTAACGTGTAGCGACGATACAAAAAGCACATAAAAGTAACTACTGTTACCTGGGGTAGAATTGCCCTTAGTTCCTTTCACCATTTTATTTGGCGGTGAAAACCGTTGGAATTTTTCTCAAAATTAGATTGAAGAGATAACGCGATTTGTAAGCGCCATCACAAAAGTGAGCATGTGCGTTTCAGGTGAATGGTCAAGATCTCTCTGGAGCCTCACATGAGGAAGCTGCAGTGGCGCTGGAGCATGCCCCAGAACCCATAACGGTCGTGTTGGCACGAAGCGGAGGAAAAAAGTCTCCGGCAGATTCTCCGAACTCAAGTTCACAGAGCCGAACGGAAGAAAGTGAAAAAATTTCGATATCTACTCAAACACGAAACGAAACGTGCTTTTGCAGATTCTTGCTCAAAAATAACCAAGACATCTCCGATCCTCTTTCGGCGTCAATTATAAGGTAAGTTGATATAGCACGTCAATCATATTAAGCAGCTATATCTGTGCGAGTAGATTTTCTATTACTCAAGGTACTGAAGAAGTCGGCTTTACGATGGTGAAAGCTTTATCAATAAATTATACAATTTTTAACCTGACTGGTTTTGTTTTCTTGTTAACCTGACTTACAACCTTGCTTGCAATTCTTTTCAACAGCGAATTAATGCGATATCGGGATAGTCAAGCAAATACTGAATCATATGACGTCAATGATGCGGAAGTACACCATGATCATTTCTCACACGAAGATGAATATTGCAACATCGACTGCGAAGTGAGTAGTCGGGTGTAATCACGGTGTAACTTTAATATCATGAATAGAGTGATAAACTGATAACTGATAACCAAATCCAGTAAAAACAGCCATCCTATACAGAAAAACCAGTTATTTTTACGTCTGACGTTGAATCAATGTAAAAATAACGGATTTTGTTGTTTGGCCAATTATCCTGATTCCCTCTTCAATATCAAATGACCGGTTTTATTACCCTTGCATTGGTTTGTTGTATTGCAAGTATGGCAGCCTTCTATAACCAGTCAGTAAACTAGCTGTTTTTATATAGTTTCAATGTCACTGGCTTGCGTCCCAAAATGATTTGCTCTCGACTGAGTTGGTATGTAACTAATCCCTCAACCAACGGCCGTTTTGAGATGACCCAGTGGAAGGTTCGTTGTTTGATCTAGTTATCCTGTGGGAGGATGGTAAACGGATTGCTACAAAATGGATTGGAAATCGGATAAAGCGCTTATTTTAAAATCTTAAGAATTAAAGCGGACTGACGAAATGAAACTAGAAACGTAAAGGAAACGTCTGGTGTTCCCAACTGGCATGATCAAGAAATCAAACCGACCTCACATTTAACAAGCTGTGTGATTCGGATAACGTCTACTCAATAGTGTACAGTCGTGTAGAACTTAACTTATACTTAACATGGTATTGGCTATTCTATATTGACCTACTTCTGGTTGATATTTTGTAACACTTGTTATCTAAGTTTCCTGTTATTGTGAGAATGTTATCGGTAAGAACAAAAAAAATTTCTGAGGATATTTTTTCAGTTAAGTTACGTGATTACGAAATTTAAAATATCTTTTTCTGGTTGGGAGAACATGGCAAAATGTCGTTCGATGAGTTTGTAGCTGTAATACAGTCACCCCTGTTTGATAACGCAAAGGTGTAGAATTTCAGAATATCTCATGGAAGACATGCCGTCTTTAAACTAATCTTAAATTCGAATTTGATCTGTTTGATAACATCGCATAAAGCCGAAATGACCGACTTGTAATTGAGAAAGGTCGCTCGACATTACACCTCGGTACCAATAGCGTATGTACTGACGAGTATTGTGCGTTTGTGTTTGGTTTACGGGTCAACACAATACATATTTTCCTTTCAATGAGCTGACCTTTTTCTTTGTACATTTAAAAGCAGTCGACATGGGCGGGAAAATTGAACTATATGTAACAGAAGACCAAGTGTTGTGTTGAACTGGACTAGGAGATAATCGCACATTATCATTTGATATGGAATGCTTGTCAGTCGTCGACACTTTTCAACGTTCAAAGTTCCCATGCGAAATTAGGCGCCTTTTTGTTTTGATAAACAATAAGATGATGATACATACATTCAGCCTTACGTCTCCTGCCTAGTCTAAGGTGACGTAAAACAGTTTTTGTTTGTTCATATTGTTGTCATAAAACAACAATTCTTAAACATGAAATGTTGTGATGCAGTTCAATCACTTCCTTGGGTGTAGCTTTTTGTCAATCCACAAATTAATCCCAGGTTTTATAAAACATGACACCGTGTCTGGTAAATTGTCGCCATGTTGTTGCAACCGTGTCGCAATGAACAACAATAGGCGAATTTATAAACCATGTTAGGTTTACAAAGCAGTTGGGGTGTAACCTAAAACAACCACGTTTCGGGGTAACACCGAAATAAAATTGAGTCGATACTTATCTCATGTGTTGAAACGATTTTCCTGTTTGAGACTAATTAAATTTGGCAAGTTTGCAACCTTTTGTTTGGTTTGCCTTGCAATTCTTTTCAAGTCCAACGCCTTTCAAAAGGTGATGATTTGCGTGGCGCCTGAGAGCGTCAAAGATACGTGCTTATCTTTAGACATAGCATGTGAAGGTGTGAACAAACTACCTGAGAAAAGACTAAGGGTAAAATGATTGTTTGACAGTTTCGGTTAGTTTCAAGGTCTTTGAAGTTTTGGTGTTTTGAAATATATGTACACGGGATGTTAAGCAGCCCTTGATCTTATTCTGGAGTAGACCTATACGGTTGAACTGGCGAGCTGGAAATGTTTGATTGTTTTACGTTCGTTCTGAAGTGGTGCTCCAAAGTTATACAAACTACGTTTAACAGACGCGTTTTTTACGTAAAGTGAACCATTAAAAACCAAGTCTAACATATACATTTTTACGCTGGATCGTTTTGATATGACCAAAACTATTAGTTTAGCTAGTAGCTGGTTAAACAAGGGCGTGGCATAACGCTACTGTGTCGTCATATCAACCGCCCTTGAAGTATTATTCAGGAAGATGAAGTTTCTATAATTGATGTTTTATTTTTTGTTGATCGAGTGTGCCAGATTGAGCAAACTGAATGAGGACCAGCAAGAAGTAACTAACCTATTTTTCCCTCCACAGGAAATCACTTTGAAGCGACCCTCAGGTGAAGAAAAGCTTGGCATTGTACTTTTTGATCACACGGACCCTTTCACCAATCAAGTCAAAGTTATCGTCACTGACGTAAGTCTTAGGCGGGGTTAGAGTAATTCAATCAATCAGGTGTACAAGCGTCTCGGGTAAGAAAAAACTTGACAGGCTGGTTTTGTTCCTTCAGCAGCCATCGTAGAAAGAGCGCTTTGTTTGTTGCGCAAATGTCACTTGTTAGCACCCAACCTCAAATTTTGTCAGCTAAACAAGACGCAACATGTGGTGTGACTCTTGCTCGAAAGGTCTCGAGCCCCATTAACGAAGCCACTTCACTGATTAACCTCGATGTGGCGAGCAGGCAGCACAGCAGTACATCTCCATAACCTTGCTTCGTCTTCTTTTATGAAACAACAAGGTTGTTTCAGTTTGAAAATTTTCTTTCCTTTTGTAAATTTCAGTCTACCTTTGTTCTAACGTTTTAAAAAATGAGCGTTTGTTGGAAGAAGCTTTTCCAGATAGTAAAATTTGCCATTTGTTGAGACGTTGACAAGATGTAAAAGACAACTTTACAACCTGGATTGTGCCAATCTTTCACATTTTTAGTCCATGACGATTGGGAGGTTTGAACAGAGCGATGATCACACACATTCGTTCAGCTGGCAAGAGTTTGCTATTCTTGTCTGTGGGCTTAGCAAACTGTCATATCTGTCAAAATTATGGCTTTGTTTTTTGAGTTATTAGGCGGCCACCTTCGTTGCAGAAGACATTTGTAGCTTATCCTGTGAACACAATACGTCGATGCTTGCTGAACACAACACATGCAACGTCGATGCACTAACAATAGATTGACGTCATAGCATAACCTTTCTGAGACTTCAAGACACCTGTATTCGTCCGACAGTCTACCAATTGATTAATTTCTGACAAAATTTTGTTGATGATGTTGTTAAAATTTTCTTTAAAAATGCAAAATGGCAAATAGCCTAAATATCATGCACAACTATTTAGCATTTGAAGTTGTAGAGGGATTCAGTGCTCGTAGGTATGATTAATAGACAGCAGCCAAACAGTTTATTTCAATTTCTGGCAGTAAAAAAACAACAACAATTTATTTCCTTTCATCGCAATTGACACCTTGACGTAACTTCTAAAGGCAGAATTCCACTGAAAACATTTCACACAGCTTTTAGTAACTTTCATTAAACCTAATTGTGTCCAAATCATGCTTCTTTTAAAAAAATACAGCTGTGCTTGTTTCAACTTCTTTGTCGTTTTCTCCTTTGCAACAATAGCAGAGTTCATAGATGGCGATCTGGATCTGCTGATAAGCCATAAACAGTCATACACATAAACGATATTGCGATAAGCAAGTAGACGGAATAATATTTCAATTGTGGTCGTGCTCTCAAACGTTTAAGATAGCCGTTTCTTTTGGATAATATTTTTTACAACAGCACACCGCAAACTTGATATTTCAGAACGTTATTGGTATACGGCAATTGCAAGATTCTAGCATTATATTAAACGTTTCAAGCACTATCATCATCAAAATCGAAAATGGTTTTCAAAAATAAAATTTGCCAAATTGCTTTCAATTTCTTTGTAAACTTCCCCTGGTTAACAAGCACCACCATTCATCACAAAGTCAACATATCATTCAACAGCATCACCTCTCACGCCTTACGTAAAAGATATTTCGAGATATCCATTAATTATCCAACCACATGACGTAAAAAGACAATTTTTTTCTCCGTAATGTTTCTTGTTTTCTGCAGCCTGTTGACATTGCATTTGCGTGACATGATGATTTTCAAAACAAGCTGTTTTGTCGCTTATCGCAGAAGATTGTTTTTCGCAAATTGATGCGTTTTAACTTTGTTGTTCTATCGATTTTGTTTCACGAATTTTTGTCGAAAAGCTATTCTCAACAAACGTTTAGCATAGTTCTTATTTAAAGTCTTGTAACATAACTCTTATGGAAATGAAATTACTCCGCGACCCTCAACGAGCCGCAAGAACAAGGCATATTTTTCACAATGTGATTATTGCAAATATAGTTGCACTATAGTGTAAAAAGTGCGAAAAGATTTTGAACTTTGTTCTTGAGGTTGTGGCCTGTTGTCCTTGAACATGTTTAGCGTGAGGCTAATATTTTGTAATGCCTAGGGCAGCATCAAGAAAGAATGTTTTTATTGCTTATTGGAGATGTTTTTTAGTATTTTAGAAACCAGCATCTTACACCCTGTACTGTAGATGTATCTTAGCTAGCAGATTGGATGACATTCTGGCTCAGTACGAGCTCGTCTATCATGTTCCGAGTGATAAACCAAACTTTCCCACAAGGTTCTGTAAAGTAATACCTTTTGAGACATTTGAACTGATTGTTAGTTATCAGTCGGTGATGAGTACCTGCCGTCTCTGGTAACAGCTTGCTGATCAGAGGTCAACATTCTTACATTTCCGTTTCAGTAATTTAGTCTGCACATGCCTAGGTTTTGTGAATTACATAAAGAGTTAACTTTGTCTCGAAGTTTTTATGCCTGGTTCATATTTGCTTCAATGAATATCCCGATAAATTTTAGTAATTATAGTTATACTGCAATAAAGGAATTATATTAAGTAATAATATTGAAACTAGGTCATCTGAATATTAAAGCATACGTTTACTTATATTTTTTATTCAGTAACATTCCAATAAAAATTCACCTTTTAGTGAAAACGAATAAATCGAATTTTGTCTTTGAAACGCATACCCAGTAAAAATCTATTGAGTTAATCGGATGCTATGGAACAGCAAAGCCTTTGATTGACATGGTTAACGTCGGAGAACACACACATTGCTAAAACAATCATCGTGTAATTTCTTTAAAAAACTTTAAGAGATAAAAACTCACCTACAGTAATTATCAGATGATCTGCTTATTCCATGTTTTGTACACTTACTTTATGACGTTTTAGCTTTAGATCAAAATTTCTCAATGCCACCTACTGTAGTGTCACTGCAGACCGGTTTTCTTTTTCCCACCTTAGCAAAACTTGAATGCAATAGCAATTATAACTTTCAGGAGTGTCGCTGTTTGGTTTGCTTATCAAAAAAATGCATAGAATAGCTACTTCATAGTGGAGTAGACAGTAGAGGCATGCAAGAAATGAGTGCGGTTTTCCACTGAAAAGCTCTTTTCTGAAGGGCGTAAGCCAATTGAGATTCGTTAAAGTTTGAAAATACAGTTCGCATAATTTCAAATATGTGAAATTAAAAATCTCTATGCACGGAATACAAATATAATAATTTTCACACAAAAGCAGTTTTTTAGCAGCTTTAAGTTAACAAACATTATTGTAAATCATTTCTATTATCGTTTGCAGGTAGCTCCTGACTCAATAGCTGCGCAGTGTCTGAAGATTCAAGAAGGTGACCAAATCTTGAAGGTGGGTGAAAACAACAATATAATTCAAAGTTAAATAACGACCTGTTCTGTTTTTCGTAATAGTTCACTTGAATATATGCAGCATCCTTCACAGCAGCCTCAAGCTTGAACGAGGCGTGCCGTACTCGTAGATACTCGTAAAGCAAGAATTCAAAACACGCTTTGTTGCAAAGATATGATAACCTGACCTTGTTTGTGGTTGGGAAGCACCACGGATTTTACACAGTCCTAACTTTTAAATTAAAACAGATTGCGATTTTGACTCAACGAAGTTGCTTTTTTAAGATATTATTGCAACGTAACTCAAAAAAAAAGCTGCTACAACAAAAAATCCGTTTTCGCTTTGCATTATCATATTTTTTGCGCAAAAGTCGACAAAGCTTTCTTCAAAGACATGAATATCTGTCACGTGACAAAAAAAAACTGACGAAGCGTTTCTTATCACTTATCAGTCTTCTGGGAATCGTATAACTCCTCCTAGCCACATCTGGGAACTCCAAAGCTGGTTAAGATCCCTGTCACCCGATAGTGTTCTCTCGGCTTCTGCGTTCCATCAGTTGCAGTGTTTATTACCATAATCTCAAGCATCATGCCACTGTGCTTCAAAAGACCCACAGAAGCATGTTTGCTGTCCTTCTGCACTGTGACGTTTCAAAGAAAGAAAATTAAAAGCTTAGAAATTTAAAAGCTTTTACCACAATGTGATCAAACGCAACTTTTATTTATTGCTCGTGGCGTAACCGAAATTTGCAGATGTCAATCAAAACGAAATTGATTGATGAGCATGTGAAACGTCAGGTCTGCAATGTTTTTCCTACTGTATAAACTCTCTGTCATAAAAATCAACTGTTTTTTTCCTTTGATTATGTAATACAGCAAGTTGAAATCTCGATTTGACTTGATGAGTGATGGCCCAGTAGTCATGGCATGTAAAATAATATCTGCTTTAACGTTTTGTTATACTTTTCTTGCCATTATTTCCTTCATTTTCAAGGTTAGTTGTAAATCCACAAAACTCAAGTTGTCTACAGTAGTTTTGATTGTAAAATTAATTTTTAATTTCTGCTACTAAACGTTGAAAATACCAACCAAAACTGAACGTTCAGACCAGATGTGCGTGCGCAAATTTGATAAATTCGTCGTGAGATATTTACTCATGTGTTTTTAGCTGCACATAGCTTACACTAGCACCTCGACACCGTCAGGAAACACTATCCGATAGATAGTTATCTACGACCTAAATGTGGCCAATGTTTTAATTAACGTTCTGAAGAATTCCGGGAGAAACAATTGTGATAGTCAAGTTTGCCAATATTTTATGAAGCTCCATAAATCAAATTTGTCGTATATTTAAACAAAGGGATGATGTTTGCAAATAAATATTTTGTGGAGGTGCTTGAGTAATAACTACACGTCGCAGGTAACACCGTTTCTCACTTCCGCACTGCCAATTAGTTTTATTTTCTCTCATAATATCTCTTCGTAGCAAAGGGCAATGCGCAACATATTCTTTTGTCAAATTTTTTCGTTCTCTTTGACCTTTCCAAGAGGCATTGCAACTTTGTCAAGCTCTGACATGAAGGCCGCTCTGCTGCGCTTTCATGTTCCCTAAACGATTGTTTTGCTCTTTCTGTCTTCGTTTGCTTACTAGAATTGTTTGTACAAATGCGCATAGTGACGTCAAAGATCTGTCAGCGAATGCCAGCTTCAACCGCAAAGAAATTTTTGAAAATTTCTACTCGAGTATAAAGCACACTGATTAAAAACTCACGGTTTTTGAAAGGAAAGACGAAATGGAAACGTTGATTAAAAGTTTTACATATTTAAAATCCAGATCATTTTTTGTAAGGTGTGATGATCCGAAATCAAAATGTTTAAATATTTGCATAATATTTTGAAAGATGTGTTTTGAAATAAGTTGACGTTGTTGTTGATGTAGATCGACGGTGAAACAATCAACTGCATGAATGATGCCTCAAGATTGCTCGACAACAACAACCAATCCACTTCTTTTCTTATTGGCCATCCTCGAACTACGGTGAGTTACTGTACAAAAGGTATAAGCGAGCAGTGCCACCAAAATACTGAGCCATGGTTCAACGATGGCCCACAGTTTCTAAGAAAAGTCCGCAGTTTCTTTAAGAATGGTTTAGAATTTTTAAGGAAGGATGGAAATATTTATTGTTTTTGACAAGTTCACTTCAATGGAACTTGACATTCAAATGCTGTTCCCTACGTATGCCACACAACTTTTTCACGACTGATATACGCCATGTAAAAAAAAAAGATTGAGGTACACTGAAAGGCTGCCTCCCAACAATGAGTCATAACGCATTCAATGATCTTGCTTATAACGCCTTTTCATCTTCAGCTAAAGTTTTTCATCAATCAAACACCTCACGTCTTCTTTATAGTTGTTTGTATAAACTGTCAAAATAGATCGTCAAAAGTTTTGACAAAGACGCACGTGTTATTGCTGTGCTCTTTGGGGGACGATATGTTTGTCTTCTGTCGAGCTTAAAGCCGCTTAACCGAAAAGCAAGGCATATTTATGGGGTCGATTTCTGTCGTGTGTGTTTATATCTTTACGTTCGGTTCTCCTTGATATCGTTACGTCACATATACAATTAATAAATTTGTTATATTTTTGACATTCAAGAGAAAGTAGACACTTGGCCACTTGGCATGTTAAGCTTCAATTAGAAATTTCAAACAATAAGAGCTGCTACATTTGCTTGCTAAATGTGAGGTATTGCTTTGCCTATCAACAGCCTTTCGTCTGATCAAGACAGTCAAGTTAATCCACTGCAAACAAGTGACGCCCTTTTTACATTTAGAAACGGCGACTGCTGTGCGTTTGGTTACATTTCTGAAAGCATGGGAAAGAGCCGCTGAAATAACAATCGATTTATAGAGGGAACATACCACCGACGTTCAATATAATCTCTTGCACTCCAAGCCTGTTGATATTGTCGATTACAAACGCATGCGGTTTGCACACAAGTTTTTTGTCATCATTTTACGTCATGCAGCATTGAAACAACGTACGGTTATTTGACTTCGTGAGCTGATAAGGAAATAATGTCAGTTCTACTGGAACACAAAACGCCGCTATGCAAACTTCTGAAGCAAAAAGTAGATCACGCGAAAATATAAACATGCACAAGAAAAACCTAGTACCTTTTGCCATGATGAATGTCGGATTTACTGGCTAGAAACGTCTTTCACTATAGCGAATGTGAAATTAGCAAGCCCCCTCTCCCTAAGAAGTGCAGATCAGCAGCTTGGTTTGAGACCAAGAAAAAGTTTGTCAGAATAATGTTAAAAGTCCTATCAAGAAGAGGTAGACCTGTTATCACCGTTTCAAAGCGTTTTGAGTTCTTGAGTTCTGTGAAACCAAAACAAACCAAGATAAATGACTTAATTGATGATAGAGTGTCTCGACTTTGAGTCTTGACAAACTTTTTCAATCGACGTTCGGCGTAAGTAAATAAAGCTCGGCTAAGATGTTTCTGCCGCTATACAACAAACGGGGTTGTCTTATTTGCTTTTAGCTTGTTTATCCAAGCCTCGATATCCCGTTTTTGCGTCAACGATGTAATAAACAGAAAGGAGCAGTTTTCAATCTAGATCTGTGATCTGTTTTTGATGAGATAGTCAATACTATGCACAAGTTCTGAGCAGCCGACGACGCCGATCAGACTACTGTTCGCAGCATAATCTTCTTTTCATTTCGATTTTTAGCCTTCATAAGCTGCTGTATTTTATATTAAAAAAAATGGACTTATGTGCAATTGGTAGGCTGAGCAGAATGTCAACTAAAAAAGATTCTGAATTCAGTATCTGTTTGCACCTGATAGGTTAAATATCGCAAAGAAAATATGGCTTTCAACATTCACGTGACATATGGTACAGAATTTTTGTTATATGTTTTATTTTATTTTTCTAAACAAAGTCGCACTTCCGGGACATGACAGAATTAGAAACGATGCTTGTAAGAGTATAAAATTTTAACGTTTAATCTTAAATTATTGATGTTTGCACCCAAAATGCATCCAACAGCCATTGCAGCTGTAAATACCTTGACAGTGCAATTTGTTCTTTGGTGATTCTTGACGTATTTATTGTCAAATTTGGAGGTGGAGTCTTGTTACTGGGTTTACTGTAAATTATTTATATTCATTAAATGATGTGACATTTGACTGGGTGAAATACTAATCCGACTGGAAATTTGAAAACGGTGATTGCCAGTGTAGGATACCAACCGCACGTGTAGATTTTATCTTTTCATAAAAAGAAAACTTTGTCTTCAGACTATCTTACTTTAAGAATGTGAGCAGCCAAAAAGCTTCATGGAAATCAACTTACTTTTCGTTAGTAGATCGTCAGATTACATTACAATTACATCAACAAGGGTTTCCAGGTGCTGACAGGAAGAGTTGTTGTGACTTGCTTTGTTGTTTGTACATAAGCTAGATCTGATGTACCAGCTTGCAGTTGGCTGGCACCAATTTAACGAATAAACTTTTTGCTTTCAGGATCAGGACGAGTGGCTTGATGAAGACAAAGCACTTTTTGTTGACGGTGCAGACAATGATGACGTTCTTTGTGATGTCACCAATCGCATGCAAAGTCCAACGAACCGCTTGACGTCAGGTGAATTGCGATCGAAATGCCATGAGCATCAGCCAGAGAAAAACTTGCCAAAGTATGCAGCGATGGCGTCGCCTAAGGTGAGTCCACAAATTGTTCGATTAACTTTTAAAGCGTTTTGCTAAAAATTACCGCAACATCTTTTGCACCGCAAACTGCAGGACAAAATCGCAGCTAATACAGTACGTTGCAAAGCCATAACACGCGTCATTGCCAGAATATTTGCGTGACGATAAATTTCATCATTTTGCGTTCAGCATTCTTTTTGCGTACAGTGAGCAATTCAAATAAAAAAAGTAAAAAAAATGCATTTCCGCCTAAATTACTGTTTTAAAATTGTGGTCGTTATTTTTGGAGCCACTTCGACGAGTCTACAACCAAAATTAGTTGAATCAATTAGTTCGAACAATCTATTTTAATTTCGTCTGATCTTCCACATCAAAGTCTCGTTGAATGAAAACCAGAAATAAATCGAAGGCGTCAAGACGAGACGCTAAACTAAGTGCACTTTCATTAAAACGTACAAATGTCCAACAGCGCAGCAAATCAAAAGATATTGTTTTATTCCTCAATGATTCAAATGCAGTGATGGATTAGTTGCATACCTTTAAGACTTAGTCTTGTTCTTGGTCTCAATCCGATTTAAAAAATTAATGTCGCTAAATGAAAATTGTTATCCATACATCTTGGTTTGTAAAGCGGTTTGTTATTACGTGTATCGAGCATGCAATTCCATTTTCTAATTAAAGAATTCATTAGCAAAATTCAATAGTTGTTTGAAAAAAAAAGTAGTTTTATATGCTAATTAATGATTTGTCCAATGTTTTAGCGTTATGCATTGTATATTGTGTTGAAATGTTTTGTTCATTTTATGCTTGTATGTCAGCTCAAGAAGTCGCAATAAAGATTATACTGTAGTAAGATTACACTAAAAGCGCACTGAGTGAGACTGTAACTTGATCAAGCGCCATGAGATCGGTTGTATGTTGTCTGTTCGTTTGTCTAGCACGGTTCATTGACTTGGTGATGGAACTGCGACAAATTGTATTTCAAAGTCTTGATCAATTGCATGTTTAACTTGTTTTTACGTAGAATCTACATTAGACCGTTCCATTGTTTTATGCAATACTGGATAGGGTTAAGATAATTTAGAAGACGGACATGGAACTTTTTCAGACGGAAAAACGTGATATTGACACTTGAGTCAATTCTAATCGCTATGCACAGCACGATTGCAAAGCATATGTGCTGCATTCACATCTTCACCAGATAAAACTGGTTGATAATGATTTTGTCTGGAATCTGGCATAAATTTCAATCGTAACCGAGTTCTTTACTCCCTAGATTCCATGTGGTTCTAATGGGACTACGGAAAGCGCGTTCCACAGTTCAACAGGAAGCAGCAGTCAGACAGGAAAGGACAGTGGAATTGGCCGCACTTTGGATAGCAGCATTCAGGTAAAATGTGAATTCAGACTAAAACCTGTTTTGTTTCGCTCTTTGGCTTAGTTTTGCCACAGCGGGCTATTTTTTATGGTCAAGTGTTTCATGAGCATTTTCTCCATACTTCTGATTCAGAGCGCATTTCCATGAATTTTTTTCACGTCAATAAACGCCGCTGTCATCAACAGTTTATCGTGTGCTCGTAGTTGGAGTTACACCATCAATTAGAATAGCACTAATTTTGGAGAAATTTATTGACGATTTTTGGTTTGTTTTGTGATATACTTCCTTTGATATATTTTGAAGTATCGACAAATAATACAACATCATTCCTTATAAGGAAAAGTAAGTGCTTTTATTATAGTAGATGATTTATGTTAGCTTTTGTATGGCGAAGCAAAACGGCGAGCGAAAGGAAATCCTGCTGACATCAGATGTTTTCGGTTACTTCTAGATAATCGCAAAAAATCTTTTGGTTCTGCTTTCATAACGTCTTGAAATCCTCCCGGCATCCGGCTTACAATGTGACGTCATATTTCGTTTCAATAACTTTTGACAATAATTATTATTGAAAATGCACAATACCACTGACGTACTCGATTCTTAAACCCTCTCGAAGAGTGTACCCACCTGGCCTGGTGGTTTGTACTCGAAATTCCGCGAAAGTCTGTGACGCGTTTTCCAGCCTAGCTGCTACTTTGTTTCGGCTTCCTGATGTTTGCTTTCAGTAGCCGACAAACTCGATTACCTTGCACGGTTAACGAGGTTTTGTATCACGTTGCTGTGAGATACATCGATGGTATTTTTGAAATCCTTGAACCTGACCAAGGTCACGCACGGGAAATTGGTTGAAAAGCTTCACTTAATCTTAACTCTTGTTTGTTTAATCAGCGTCTGTCAGCCTTTACAATCGCACTTCTTAATCCAATGATGCTTTTGTCTTTTTAAAAACAACTCAACTGCCGTTTTGTTGGCATTTGCCTTCTCACAACTGAAGCTGTAACATTGTACAAGCATATACAACAGCAAACATTAATTATCTCTTTGTTTCAACAGAGTGGGTTTGACAACTGCAGTCGAACAATATCGTCAGATGTCCGTGTTTTTGGGACAGGTTCCAGTCAGGAAAGCAAAAACTCTCACGCCGTAGCAAGAGAGTTTACATACATCCAAGCACAGGTGCGAGAAAATTCGGTTAAAAGCTGCATTCCTTCAAACGCTATCACGCTTTTAATCTAGTTAGAAATGAAATCATGATATCTGGTTTCGCTTTATCACTTGGTGCGCATATCTTTTACTATAAAACACATATAATATACTTATTTTTTGCGGTCAATGTCATCTTACAAGTAAGATTCGTATTTCGTTACAAAATGTTAAACGTAGGTTTGAATTTGAATTGTTCTTGTAACAATATATCATAATTTCAGAAATACCGTTTTAAGAAACACGAAGCATCATCGAAGCACAAGCTAACTGCTGAAGCTTCAACGCAGTTCGCGAAGGAAACTGTGAAGAAGTTTGCAGCCAACAGGAGCAATACTGAATTCCAAAAGCTCAGCGATGCCATACAAAACATAGAGTTAGAAAACAACAAAAAAAATCCAAGAGTTTGCCAAAATTCAAGTGCGGAAGTATTTGTAGACGAAGTTGAAGATGCAATGAGTCCATGGGTACGAATTGCCCGTCAAGAATACGAGGAAAAATTAAGGCAGGTTGAAAAAAGCTTAGATTTACGGAACATTCATCCAGCCATGGCCTCCTCCAATGTTGCAAACTTTGAAACAGTAATGGCTGCAATGTCTTCCTCCCGCACGCCTAGCGATGCCACAGATAACACGTCGTCCGCTTACAGCACAGGAGAAAGTTTTCGCAGCTCCAGCACGACAAGTGCGTCTTATGTAGGCAATGAACTGACGTCACAGCCTCTTTCTCCTGGACAAAAAAATCAAAAACCTAAACCTCAACGTTGTGGATCAACAATGACGTATTATATGAGTAGTGACGCAAACAGTGATGGAGAAGGACCCGCTTGTTATTTAACTCACGCCGAAGACAGCGAGTCAGAAGGATTTGAAGATGCCGGAGTAGAGTTCAGTTCCACTTTTCATCCGGAGACAAGCGAAACTTATCGTCCTGTGCCATTACCTCGTTTACTACATCCTCCAAGCGAATCTGTTAATTTTATGTCTCACTCTTTAACCGCATCTACCAAACAATTGTGGAAAGCAGCAGCAGCTGTTGCTAGAAATAGACGTCAACCGAATGCAATGCAAGAACCTCATCGACATGAAAATTTTAATCAAACAAAAGAAGCCAAACGCAATTGCCAGAATCGACACCGACCATGCTCAAGAAGCACTACCACAAGCAGCAAGGAACGATCTGAGAGCGAGACCATTGTGCCAACTAATTGTCAACATTCCGGAGAAGAAACCACGCCTACAAAGGTCATCGACGAAAGTGATACGCATTTAAACAGATCTTTTTTGGATGCCACTGAAACTAAACTTGCCCAGTGTGCTGACAATTTTACTGGACCGAAAGTTCGCCGATCGTCAGAACATGGCCGATCGAACAAGAAACACGCTCATGTACAGCGATCGGCTTCTTGCAACAACCCACCTGAATTCGGCAAGCAAAAAAACATTCAAACGGATGACAAAGCTAATGATGACGTCAAAATGGAGTGGAAAGTTCGTGTGAGCAGGGATGGTACCCGGTACATCACCAAGCGACCCGTGCGTGAGAAAGTTCTTCGCCATCGTGAAAAGCGAATCTTGGCCGAACGTTGCGGCGTTACCACCGACGACGACGTCACGGAACT
The DNA here is from genome assembly GCF_918807975.1 of Aplidium turbinatum. Lineage (NCBI taxonomy): Eukaryota > Metazoa > Chordata > Ascidiacea > Aplousobranchia > Polyclinidae > Aplidium > Aplidium turbinatum. The sequence goes on along the minus strand of NC_137484.1, from coordinate 16,618,383 downwards.
GAAACTGGGGCGTCACTGGTCACGTGACGACAGAAAACGTCACTTGCGTCACGCGCGTGAAAAGAAACGCCGTCGAGATTTTATGCAACAATGCCGCCTTGAAGTTTTGAACGAAAATCCTTCCGCTGATGGCGACATCGTGGAGCTTTGTCACAAGAAAATGACAAAGCAAAAACACAAGAGGATGCTACTAGATAACTTTGTTACTGTGCAGGAAATCCTAGCCCATGGAGACCGATCCAGCGACATATCCAAACTTAATCCTTTGCTAAGTGTTACATATATTTAAATCTCTGTGCCATTCAACTTCCAAATTGTCAGTTGAAGATAATCTCTCGGCCTTTACCTGTTTGAAAATAGTTAGCGGTTTAATAATTACATTTTGTGAGCACATCGGAACAACAGCGGCGTTTGAAATGCTTGAAATGTATCTGGTAAATTTCATGCTTTACGTTTTCTCCGACCAAGTCAACAAAAGTTAGACATTTTACATCGTTTCAACGTCAGTGACTTTCAACAGCTGGTAACAATCCAAACAGCAAAATCGTCATTTTTACATTCGTTGAATTAATGTAAAAAATTATTATATTTACAAAAAACACAAAACTACGCAACAATTAAATATCGAACGTTTTCGACATCACACGATGTCCTCTTCAGGAATAACATATATACAATTTTTACTACATCTGAATAAAATACAATGGTTATTATAACTATAAACAGGAAAAAACAAAAACTGCACAGTACTTCTGACTAGCTCGAACTCAACGATATAGGCTCTGCGAGAATCAAAGGTAACTGCATCAAAAGGTGTTGAACAGATCACATGATGTGGTAGAAAGGCAAAGTGCGAAAAAACTAATTTTAAAATACAGAGAGCAAGAAAGATGAGCCGCAAGCATACAATTGTCTGTTCAAAAGTGGATTGTTACGTTTTATGTACAGGGCTTCTAAGATTTTAGTTTGATACTCAGACCTGCCTCTGGACATAATCTCAAATTGTTTTATAGAAACGTTGTTTTTGCATACTGTACACGAGAAAATGTGATCTTTAATGGCACTTTTCTGTATGGAATTCAAATTCAAGTGTTCCCCAGCTCTACCTTTGATTCTCGCAGAGCCTATATCGTTGAGTTTGAGCTAGTCAGAAGTACTGTGCAGTTTTTGTTTTTTCCTGTTTATAGTTATAATAACCATTGTATTTTATTCAGATGTAGTAAAAATTGTATATATGTTATTCCTGAAGAGGACATCGTGTGATGTCGAAAACGTTCGATATTTAATTGCTGCGTAGTTTTGTGTTTTTTGTAAATATAATAATCTTTAATTATGTTAAACTTGATAACGTTGCTCGGCTTCGTATGCCTATGGTTCAACAAGACAAACTCTCTACCGAAGCTGTAATGTAAAAAAGACGGATTTTTCTGTCTGGGAAACAATACACCGTTTGTAGTGATCCAGACAGCAAATCAACCGTTTTTTACATTGACTCAACGTCTGTGGACGTGTAAAAAACGAATGATTTAAAAGAAATGTCAAAAAAGGTTGATTGACTGTCTGGGAATGTACTTCCACTGTTCACGATATAACCAGCAAGGAAATTACAAGGTTTTGTTAATTAGAATTATTAGATTATTGAAATTAGGACAGACCTTTGTAATTTGCTTTCTGAACTCGATTTTGTGACTTTTTTCATTCCTTATTTATTTTCGTCACTTTGTCGTTTGATTCTAACAAAATGGTATGGCTTATGTTTTACGTTTTGTTGTTTTGTGCTGTGACCATTGACGTCATCGTGACGTCAACGCAGCATGTGGATTGCTAAGTATTCAGCCATCACGCATACAAACTTTCCTTGAATTTGATTTAAGCGTTTTGTAATATATTGAATCTTGTTTGTTTGTTTTCTGTTTTTTCGTCTATTTCTTTTTGATATTCTTATCGCTTGGCAATATTGCGAAGAAAAAAACTTTAACGATTTTTTTGCCATCAGAATGTGTATATTGTGTTGTGTTGATCTTCTATTACAAGGTTGTCAATCGAACCTCCATTCTGCCTAATTAAATTAAAACAACAAGTGATGCAGCTGGCAGTTTTTGTTAACACCAACAGTTTCTCAGTTAGACTATCAAAGAAAAAATTCAAGAGTTTTCCACTCAAGAGTTAAATTGTCAGGCAGAAAAGCCAACTTTTTTCGAAGCAACGAGATGGAACGTTTCCAGTCAGCAAATGAGCCCTTTTTTACATTGATTTAACGTGCAAACAAAATCAATGTAAAAAGCAGTGATTAGCTGGCTGGATTGTTAGATGCGAAATCAAGTAGGCTATCAACCAAGATGTTTCGTATTTCCTTCATGTTAATTTATTATCACATCAACACAATGTTATGTTTTCCAGAAATAAACAAAGATCAGGCACAACAGTTTACTGTATTAATTACCCCACTAAAACTCATCGTTTGTCCGGTCCTTTGTTGCACACTGCACAGTAGGCTACACCTACATCATATTCATATTTGTTCAACATATTCATTATTCAACATCAACATATTTAAAGAATTTCAATTTCACGCTGAGAAAAGTAGGCAAGTTCAGTTTAAGAAACATGGTGCAACGCATGATATAAATTCGTTACTTGTATTTTTGCAGGAAAATGTTTTTTTGAGGCACACTTTTCGTATTGTTTCCCCACCGGTCATGATTTCTCTCGAAGGCCTGCTCGCATGATACCAAACATGACGTTTTTGTCAGTCTGGACCTGGATGTTCTAACACCGTCACGAGGTTATCATATGATAAAAAAAACATATGATACATGAACAGCCCACCGAGTGAAGATCTACCATACGACCTCACTGCTTGCAGGACGAGGAAAAACGTTTGGGTGCATAACCTTGTGTGACTTCAATATCGCATTGTGCCATATCAAACCATTTTTTACGATGCTTTGCAAGAGTTACGTAACGATACATCACCTTTAAAGTTTCAACCTTTCTTCTCACTATCAGGTTGAGTTACAGTCTGCCTGCAGAGAAAATTTCCAGTCGAGCTCTTGAATATGATAAACATTGCGTTTTTTCAAACAAAAATGTAAAATTTAACTTTGCTTATTCGACTATTCGTCTCAGTTGAGGCACAGTTATCCTCAATCCACATGTAGCCTACTGTTACCCTGATGTATAATTGTATTCCCATCTGAAAGTGTTTCCAACGTTTTTCTTACAAGCATCGACTTGAAACGTATTGTTTGATATTGGATACAGTACGGTACTTTGAAAATTTCAAGTAGGCTAAAATTTTTGTCCTGAACAAGCATCTCAGATGTCAATTTGAGATAATATAGATTGGATAAGGTGATGTGATGGATACAGTAGGCTACGTCTGAGAAATGAAGTTTATCAAAAAGATAGAGCTTGCCTACATTTTCATTACGGTATTTAAAAAGTTGCTCATAGACTAGTCACACCAAAGTAAGTTCAGATCTAGAATCTGTTCAATGCATTACACTAAATATTAATACTGATGAAAAATGGGCTTGGGGCTGATCTACTGTTAATCGCCTTAAGAATAACAACAGAAACCAAATAATAAGAAAGTGCGAATGATGGTTATTAAAATATTTTTAAAATTAGTTCTCGGCTAGATATAGAAATTTCCCATTGAACATCACATACTTGCTCTCAAAGAATCGCAATCGTTTTAGATGCATAAAGATCGACAAGTTTGCTAATATTGTAAGGTATAATCTATTACGCTGTCGCTGGAGCGGCGACCACTTTGAAAACTGCCATTTCTGGATTTTGTTGTTTTGTATGTTAAAAGCCGAGTTGAAAGTTAGACAATTTTACTTAAATATTCCAGAGCTATTTTAGTTTTTACTGTTGTAGCTTGATCTTTGTTCAGCGGCCGCAATCCAGAACATAAAGGACGTTTTAACGCAGTTTGATTGTCGCAACTTCGAAGATGGGCCTTGCATACCTTGCTAGCTGCGACTGTGATGACTGAAAACCGATAAAGTGTGAAATATTACAATCAGCAGCTCTTTTCCGCTCCTAGTGTTGAAAAAATTGCGTCATCAAACGAGAAATAACGAGAAATAGAAGCAACATATCCCAGCTAGATTGGTTGGTTTGAATTTTTATTTTCGGTCTGAGAAAGACTCTGAAAAGGGATTTTGTATAGTTTGGTATAGTTGTAGAGAATTTGAACCAAAAACGCAAGCCCAGTTACCGAGATCGGCAGGGTGAAGTGTTCCCTCTGTGAATTGTTCCATCCACTAGGTGCCCCTGAATGAAGAACAGTCTTTGCTTAATTAAGTGCACACACCTACATCAAACCAGCGCTGGTTGTAAATTTATTTCCTGACAAAAACGCTAATCACATCAAGAAATTCATGCAAACGATGTTGCAAAACAAAAACGCACGTAGGCTAACAATTCGAATAAACCTAATAGAAAAAATGTCTCTTCAACGTTGCTGATCTTTTTGTCTTTCTCAGTCCTCGTCACCGCATATGTCTTGCTATTACATTCTTGCAGTAAGATAATCATGGTAGATTTGATTTGTGCTTCCAGTGGATTGTTAGCTTTTAAGTTAAATGTGTTATCTCTCATTGTTATTTGACATTATCTGCAGTTATCTTTTTTAGATGTCGATTTAATTATGTTTCCTGAAGAGGGCGTAAAGTTGCATTGAAAATAATTGAGTTTATTTATTCGAGAGTATTTTTTTGATTTGTTTGAATTGTGTTATTCAACCCGAGTACTGTGTTGTCTATTATTTGCTTATTGTTTAGTGAATTAGTTTCCTCTCTCAAATTTATGCTCATGCATTGTCAATATCAAAATGCGTCCTCAAGCTAGAAATACGCACTAGCCTATAACAACTTTGTGGGTCCTTAAATAACCTCAAAATCTTCATTGTTAGTGTACGGTATGCTGCGTATGCGTGCATATTTTGGTGAGCAACGAAATCCAGATTTTAATCGAACTGTTGAAGACAGAAAGGACGTATTGCCTACAGCCCTCAATACGAGAAAAGGGGAACATAATTATGATGAAGACATGAATAACTTAAAGAACACTACGCTTTCAACTATGAGCACGGACTATTGTCTTTTCATGCTTTCACTCCTCTTGCAAATTTTTTAACACCAAAAATAAATACGTACCCTTATCATAGTACCGATTCTCGTGGAGAAGAGATAGCCTACCTCTGGAACGATTAAGACTGAACCCCATTTGTTTCATCAATCTTTAGTAATCAGACCATAGCATGCAATTCTGCAACATTTTTGTTTACCAATGACAAGCAAAAACGTTCTATGCAGTAATTACTTATTAAAAAACAATAGCCTACTTCTTTCATGCAAGATCGAGACGTTTGTAAAGCAAAATTTACAAATTGAAATTATTTCATGTCGGTTTGTTTTAAGTTAAACGTTTTTTCAAATATCGGTAATAGTATTGCTACAAAACAACCCCATAAAGTACATAGCCTACAACTGGTAGTTTCGAATCAACAAACACAAACCGCTTATACTTTAAAGAGACCACAGCACAAAGTGTTCACATCAACCGGCACTTAGTTTTCTAAACAAGTTGGGACCATGCTAATGACCGCAGTGCCCCAGGCACTAATCAGTCTGGGATAACCTCTAAGAGTTATTATTTGTTGATAGTTGGTTTTGTTTCAAATTGATGCAAAAACGAATGATATGCCTGATGTATTGATTCAAAGTTATAAAGTAAAAAACGTTTACACTCTAATAATAATTTTTCTCAATGATTTTTTTTTTATTTAAAATTTTGTGATCGGCTTGTAAAAATCAAAGTTTAACAAATTTTACACTTCTCGTATTGATAAGAATCATGTCTTTTGCAAAATTTTCAAGAGAAATTTCTTTGAGGTCACAATGAAGCAAATATTACAAACACTATAGCCAGCCTTTAATATGTGGCAAAGTTACACGGCAAATGAGGTCTATGGATGACTGTTTAACCCCAAATCTACACGATATAAAGTCTAGGCTAAATTAGGTAAGCAGAGCACAGATTTTGTAATTCAGTTTTTGTAAAAAGTTATTCATACAGCACGTTACACTTACACCAAATTGGACATTGTCAAGTCTTTCGCATTAAAACGAAACGTAACGTAGGTAAGTAACGCCTTTTCAAAGCATGCTTCCGTCATTGCAGTAGCCAGTATCTGGAGCAGGATAAGTCAAAGGATGTTGCGTTGGTGGTGGTGAAGTTACCCCGACACCAGACCACGGTTCTTGCGTGTAACAAGGAGTCGCAAAATTGATAGGGTCTACGGCTAATTGATTAAAAGCTGATAAGTTTGCTTCAACGCTGCTGGTATTGGGTTCAAGGTCCACAATGCTGGGCAGCAGTGGCTGATTGTATTCAGAGTAGTCAGTCAATGTAGCATATCCATTGATTGGATTTACTGGGATTGCTTCACTTGGAGCATAATCACTTTGGCTTTCAGAATTACATGGGACATTTTGGTAAGGAACGACTGTAGCTGTTGATTCTATTGAGGGATCGACGGATTTGTGCTTTTCGCTACCCCAAAATCCGTTTTCGAAAAATACTTTATGCAACTGATTTCTTAGCTCTGCATTGTCTGCTTCCAACATTTGATTCCGCTGCATCAGGTCTTTGATCTGTCTTTCGTAATTGAGCATTTTAGCTTTTTTTCGATCCCTGGCAGCTTGAGCCGATTCCCTATTTTTCATTTTTTTTCGCATTTCTTTGTCCGTAATATTTTCATAGTTTTTTCTTGCGGCTGACGTTGGACGAGTTGTTTGTGGTGGAACAGATGAAAGGTCAGATCCTGGAAAAGCATTTAGTTGTGCCAAAGTGTGAGAATTTTGCAAACTGAGTGAAAATTCACACAATTCACTGCTCCCATCACTAGAAGGAATAGTAGCATTAGACTCGTTGGATGTCTTCCTAATAGTTTCAACCTGAGCAGATGGAGAAATGACGTGCGTATTCGTATCAGCGGAATCTTTTGAAGTAGTTTCTTTTTCCGCTAACAGCATTGAATCTGATAACAAAGCTGATTCATTATCTTTTGATGACAATATGTTTTCATATCTGTTTGAAAAGTGTGTTTTTGTCTCAGGAGGAGATGGCGCTGTGAAGGAGGATGATGCTAAAGAAGAGGACGACGTCGATAAAGAGCAAACGTTCATGCAACCTTGAAAATGTTTTGATGATTTACTTGCATTTTCGGCTGCAGGAAAAGAGTCATGATTGGATGGTATCTTGGGATATGTTGGAGAAACTAGCATGTCATTGAACCTTGAGTAATTGGCAACGAGCAGGTTGCAAAGCTACACATCAGTTCTACCCAAACCAGGTAAAACTACATTACCAGATTTAGGTTACCATATCATTCGATCTCCCTGAAGACAAAATCACAACATAATGGCAGTTAGAAAGTTCACCATTCTTCTACATGTCAAAATTTTCAAACAAGGTATGGAACTATCTTAAAAAATTGTCAAAGACTTCTTTCAAAATAAATTTTACGTTATTTGATGACGTAAGATAAATTATATCAGTTTTATTGTCGATTTATTGTCTCAACTGTTGAGTCACAAAAACTGCACCCTTTTTTTCTACTTTGCTTCGTTTATATGTTATGAGATCATCTGCGATATGCTGTAAACACTGGTAAGAATAAACGTACATTTCTAATGCTACTCCTGCTATATTGCGTATAGAAATTTATGACCCTATATGATTAATTTAATCTTTAATATAATTAATAATGCGGTGTATCAAATCATTAGCAAATTGATTGCCGGTAATAACTTTGGCTTTGACAAAATGATAAAAGCTTATTCTAGCTTGCATGGCTTGGTCTATTTATTAACGTTTTACTTTCTGAAAATAATACGTCAACGATTGCTCAAAATTATCTGGAAGTCATGCTTAACTCTGCACTGCAGCCAACCAAAGCCATTGAACTTCCAATATGTTACTAACCTTTGTATTTTATAGCAAGAAAAGAAACATTCACTGTCACGCCATAAGCACTTCATGCTGCGTTCTACCAAATGGTGCGCTTGTTGGCCCGCCCTCTAATTGGGCGGATTGTAAATAGAAAAATAATACCAGTGCTTTGTTACTTAATAAAGTGTTCATTTCATTTGCGATCCGGCGTTCTCTGCAGATAATACTTGATCACGAGAGACAAAGAACTTTCTAAAACGCCACATTACCTCGGGTCATTTTTAAATTTCAGTCTTACTAGAAGCAAGGTTGATCATTATTTTAGCTACAACCATCTCGGCTTGTTCTGTACGGCCATTTTATAGCTTTTTCGAAGAAAATTGGAGTAAAAGTGTTACGTTTTGTATTGGATTGCAGTTCTCGAAGAAAATGTGAATTTAAACTTGCAATAAAAATTCCTGCATGCATGAAAACTCTTGCAAATTTGACAGCATCACAAAACTAGATTGAATTTCATCATGGCCAGCTGTCAATGTAGTTAGGCCTAGAACTCAACAATTAAAGTTCTATTTTTATCATTGCAAAAAATAACAAGATGAAAACCCGGATCGAAAACCAGATTCCGAAAAACATTAACTTTAGAACAGATAAATATGACAACAACCTTAAGAGTAGCCTATCTTTGTTGTTACTAGTCACCCTCCGCGCTCTAGTGACCCTACAACGCTTGGCACTCCATCTTTGCGTAAAATCCAACGCCAATTACGTTTGTGTGTTTCGGGAAAACCCAACCTTCGGTGGGATGTCATGTGGCACGAAACCGCAAAACCTGTTTTCAAAACTTGTCTTTTTTCAACACCACAAATTTAAGTTTTTAATGACGGTTAGGCTAACAGTTAAGGGTCGACTTGCTTTGCTGAGTTACCCAACGTCAGAAGCTCCCAAACTCGGCAACGTCAACCAGTTGGCTAAGTCGTGAAGATTAGGCTACAGCCCTACCTACCCCTCAGCACATTGTTTCGTTGTTGATGGTAATCTTCTATACAAAAAACTCAAAAATGCCACAACATAGAAAGCACTATTGGACTCGAAGTGTTGTCTTGAGAAGTAGGATAGGCCTATTAAAAACGAACATTTTGGTTTTCTGTCAAAGCAAAACTTATTGTCTGGATTTTGACTTCAAATGCTTGCAAAGAAATTGGATTTGTTTCAATAGCTTTCATAGGCTACGGTAGCCTACCTTGAAACTTAAATTATAGTTCGAATTTTTGTTTTGCAGCCTACTTATTAAGACTTATGAGTTCAGGTTCACTTTATTTATTTCTGTTTGTGAAAAAAAAATTCCAAAAACGTAGGCTATGGCAAATTGTCTAGTACTCTAGTTTACAACAACAACAAGGGTGGCAACCAAAATCAGTTGCCGTTGCCACCCAATTATTTAAATAAATAACACCAAATACTAGTTACGCTACAACAATAAATTTAATACAAATAAACATTAAAATAACAAAACAAGGCAGCAAAAATCAAAGGCTACAGAGCCTACAATATGCTGTAGACTGCAGATGCAAAGAGATTGGCGAATGACAAGTTTCAGGAATGGTTACAAGTGGTCAGGGGCGCCGGAACGATTTTTGACTGGGGGGGCAAGATTACGAAAAAAGGGCACTTTTGTTTACTAAAAGGCCAATTTTTTTTCAAGTTTTAAGATAAGATATAGCGATAATGCTAATCTATCAGCTCACTATGTGTTGAGTAATGATAGCATACAAGTGTCCGGTATGCAAAGAAGGGCATCATGCTATGTTATAATAGGCTTGCCATACGTCCCGGTTTAGCCGGGACAGTCCCGATTTTAAGGCCTTGTCCCGTTGTCTCGCCCGGTTAACCAATTTGTCCCGGAGTTTTCAATTTGAGATTTGCAAAATAAAATTCTTGAGCTAGTCATCTTAAACAATTCTTTCTCAAGTAGGTCTACGGAAAATATCAACAAAATGTTTCAGAAGCAAATGATCAACATCGACTTCTTTTTCGATGAGCACGTTTTGGTAAAGAAATAGATGTCTAAGAGTGAGAGGAAAGAATCATGGCAAAATGCAACGACATCTCTTGAACAAAAGTAAACTTTTAACAAAAACATAACCATTCCAAACTTTCAAAACCTTGTCGAGTTTGTGTTTTGTTTGCCTGGGACATCAGCACCAGTTGAACCATTTTTTTTCTATTATGAACAATATGTGGTCTGATGACAGAGGCCAAATGCTAGAACAGAATGTCAAAGCTCTCCTCACTTGCAAAATTAATGTTGATTTGACATGTAGTGAATTTTATGAAAAGATAAAATCTAACACTGTAGCCTACTTTCGAAAAAGGTAGGCTACTTAGCACAGAAAAATATTATTAGGCCTGATTCATGTGCTCATAAATATTGTTAAGTTCCCTTGCTTTCGTTGGAGAAATAGGCTTAAATATATTGGTAATTTTCCCATATTAAATAATTATAGTTGCATTAAATTATTTTGTATTAGGCCTACATTAAGATTATTTGCAGTTTTATATGCGTCCCGGATTTGCATTTCTAAAAAATGGCAAGCCTATGTTATAATGATGTAACCTACTGTCAAGCCTTAAAGCAGCCTGCGGCCATGGCCGCTAAGTAGTGCTTGAATGACCGCCGTTGCTACCTCCTCAATCGGCCAAGTTTGGCCGCCAGCCTCTTCTAGCCAATTATTTAAATTCGCAATAGAATGATCGTGGATTAACTGTCGAAAATATGTAGTGTCAAAGAGTGACGCAAAATTAGATCAGCGCGTCATAATCGCCGCTGTTGCATTGTGCGGGAATATTTGTTATTGATGGAATATATCCATCTGCGATCAGCCGATCAACAGCGCTGTAAGTCTTGTTTGTAATTCCCGATGTATATTTGACATTGAATCGTTGTTAAAAAGGAGAACTAGGTTAGTTGACATCCGAGGGAAAACATTTTATCATCCTATTTTGCAAAAATTATGCTTCTTTTAGTAATGTCCTTCACATCATTGAAATACTTATTTTATTACCTTGCCGTCATCGTAACACATGTCGAACGTTGCTTTTCGTTGCTAAAAAGAATTCTAGGGGAGTGGCGAACTTCTTTAAAATCAGCCACATTGGAGACACTTGTGCGAGTGTCGTTAGATGGTCCCGCAGTACTGGATTACAATCCCGATGAAGCAGTTATTGCGAGGTGCAACGATTCTATTGTAGGACGTCGCCCAGGCCCAGACTTCAACAACGCTAAGTGATAATTTTAGCATTGTTGCAAGTTTAATTCTATTTACTTGTGCTATCGTTATTTTGTATTTTGGCCTCCAAGCACGCAGATTTGGCCGCCGAGAAGGAGCTCCCGGTAGGCCACGATGGCTGCCGAAAAAACAACGAGTTTTAAGGTGAAAAGCAGAAATTGTTATATTGCAGAATGTGCAGTAGCTTACATGACTTTAAAAGGGCACTATTGCCCCCCCTGCCCCCCCATCTGCAGAAAAATTGAGGGCAGGGGGGGCATTCGCCCCCCCCTGCCCCCCCCGCTTCCGGCGCCCCTGCAAGTGGTTATGCAAATTCTTTAAAAAACACTTAAACTAATGCCTAGCCTATATTTAAAATTGAAAGTAGCCTATTGTAGAAAGAAGTTTCTTTTATTATTTTGAGTATTTGATTTGCTATTATCACTTCATTGAAACATAGCATCTTCTCACCAAAGTTTGATGTTACAGATGGCAAAAATAAATCATTTTGTTTATTTGAAGTGTGCCACAGGCCTAGGCTAATGGTAAATTTCACTCATAAAAGCAAAGCATAGCTAGCACGGATCTGTGGCAGCATAATTATTTTGTACACATGTTAGTAGGCCAACATAGCCTAAACTTTACTTCTTTAATTTAATAAGACATTCAATTCTGAACACATTGAATTTGTGATAAAATATTGTTGTACTTGTTGATTAGGCAAAAATACACGATTGGACAAACTTTTTCTGTCGCGCTTGAATTGGAGCAAGCAAGCAGAAGGTTTGTAGAACTCTTCCTTAATTTATAATTAACTATTGAATCCTGAGTTGAACAAATCATTTTATAAAAGTTGTAACGTTGTCAATGGAGGGATGTGTCAAAGAGTAAATGCAATTACACATACTTTTGCAAGTTGCTTTCGAAGATTAAAATATGACTATCCTATAGACCTTTCCCGCAGCCAACCAATGAAGTGTGACGTTGAAAACAAACCACTTCAATAACTGAAATCGTAGCAGTGAAGCACAGTTTTTGAACGTTTTGATCGAACCATCGCTCATTTTAATCGTACATTTTGTACTAAAAGTACTTTTTTGACTGAGTATTACATTTAAGTTATTTGTTTTCAGAAAAAAATTGAATTTACTACAGGGCCTTAGCCCATGGGCCTAACTACCGCCGGCACAGCGTTATAGCCTACTGCACGGGACCACTAAACGAAAGGACCTCGCATTGATAAATTTTATTTCAAAAATATTTGAGTTAACAACTAAAGTAGGTAGCCTAAACGTGTTATCATTTCATTTAGAATCTCCACTTATGTTTTTTCGTGCAGCTTTTCCGTTTATTAATTGACGTTTTTGTCCTATAGCTTACCCTATGCTTTTGGTCACTCCAGGTTTCTAGCCACTTAATGTTTGTGTTTGGTTCGACTTCTTTTATTTTTATGGAACTAATATATTGACACAGAATGAGACAGCATAGGCCTATGTATTTTTGGCAATTATTACTTTCTGTCGAAATAGGAATAATCACATCACAAGTTTGCAACACACGCATTCATTTTAAATTGGACTACAGCGCGAGTGGAATCCCCAATACCATACTTTTTGGTTAGGCTAATACAATTTTATTAACTTATTAGTCTACTAACTGTTGTCTAAAATTGTAGCAAACTTTTTAACATTATAAAACTCTAATTAAGTAGAAACAATTTATAGCAATGTAGCAACTGCATGATTGAGTGGTGAAAACGTTTGCGCGACGTTCGCAAAGGACGTCGGTTCGACACCGCTCCAGAGTTTGCGGCTGTGTCTAGTCAAAGACACGAATGGTATGCTAAAATAAGGATAGCAGCTGACTCGACAACTATAGGCTATTATCTCTTCGTTGCTTCTTATTGTGTTGCATTTGTGATCGCAGTGAAGGCTACGTAGGCCTACTCTATATGTTGTTGCAATGGAAGCAAAAAAACGTGATTAGGCTAGCCTATTAGGCTACTGGACTTCATGTCAACTTTACTGAGTGTCTGATATGAAACTATGGGTACTGGGTAGGCTAAACAAACAAATAATTGAAATCTTCTGTGGCCGGAAAAAAAGATTAAAACGTAGCTTCGATTTCATAACTAAAGTAATCACCAAACTTCTGCGGAAATCCAGCTTTTATTGGATGAGTTTGGGCAAATGCTGAGTGTGTGCCCTTACGTCTTTATCAATAGGTTGACCCGTTGGGCAATTGAGCCAAAAAGCGGCCAAAACAAGATATAAGCTTATAGTAGGCTAACAATAAATGTTTATCAGCAGCTGATTGTAGCAAGAATTGACAACGATAGACAGTTAGACACCGGTGTTTCGTGGTCTGCAGCTCGTGCGAGCTTTACATGTGTCATTTCTACGTTCTATAATAGGCTAAGCACAGAAACAAATGGAGGCCTCGTAATTGGATCGGAGCCCCAACTGACGAAGTTAGGCTACGGCCTTGATTGAATGGCAGTCCAGCTTATTAGCCTACTTCAGTTGATTCATATTCAGTGCAAGTAGGCCATAAGTGATAGGCTGCATTGCGTTCACAAGTAAAGAAGCAAAAAGGCTACAAACTGAAACCCACTTAGCCTACTTATTGTAGCAAATAAGACAATAATTCTCGCTTATTATTATAAAAACTTAGCTAAAGCAGAAAGAAATTTTAAGTCTATCAGAATTGCAGACCAACAGCGTTTTGCTTAGAGATTAACACACTACCATACCAGCAGTTCCTTCAAGCGCCATAGCTTATGCGCAGTTACTAGAGCCCATTAAATAAGTGGCTTGTCATTGTATAACTTGGCTTGTTTTTCATATAAAAATAACTTGAATAAAATTTAACAGTCAGATCCTTGTTTTTTAACGTTGATTCCATGTTTTTACGAAGATTGTACTAACTACGCAACAAGTTATCAAGCATTCACAAGCAATTTGGTGCTTGCCAATGAAGCAGCCAACGTGATTGTTTTCAACGTCACGCTTCATTGCACAGAGCTGTGGGAAAGGTCTAATCCGGTAGCCACTTTATAATAATTTATTTATTTGCATCAGACAAAGCTGTCCATATCCAAAACAAAGCAACAAAATAATACACAAACTGCAAATGCACAAATAACGAACAACAACAACGAAATAACATCAAAAAATAACAAAATAATACACAAACTGCAAATGCACAAAATCTCAATAAATAGGCTATCTACTGTTACAAGTTTACAGACAATGGTACGGTAGCGTTACAAGTTAGAAGAACTGAAAGTATTGAGAACGATAAAAACAATCAGATGACATGGCAGCCATCAAAACTAGTTAATAGCATACATAGAATTATTATAATGAAGACGGTAATTTGATATACGATGGCAATCAGACCTCATCAGGGAGGCAACAATAGAGTTAGACGATACTTCGCATCTTCCAACAAAAGAAAAAACATATTTACGAAGTAATGCATCAAATGTTATGATGTTACACAAGACTTGATGTTCACGTACGCTATAGTGTTTAGGCAAATTATGTATAATTCTAAACGCATTATTGAAGGCAACACGCAGACGATTAATGTCACGTTGATGATAATTTTCCCACAGATGACATGCATACATTCGAGTACAATAAGAACGGAATAGAACATTTTTAATATCACTGGAGCACTTGTAAAATTTGGATTTTAATTTGTTGGCAGAACAGTAGATTGATCGCACTTGTCGATTTATATCCTTGTCGTCACACATTGCCGTGTCAAGAAAAACACCCAAATATTTGACACTGTCTACGAATTTGATCTCACTTCCATTGAGCCGTACAATTGGATTCATATTTAACATTAAGTGTTTTGTTTGGAAGTACATAGCAAATGACTTTTTGCAGTTAAAAATGACATCGTTAGAAAGCGCATAATCTTCACACACATTCAAGATACTCTGCAGACCATGAACACTTGGAGAAATACAACAAATATCATCAGCAAACATGAGATGATTAACAAGTGTATTACCTATGTAACAGCCTGCCTTGGTTTTGCTTAACACAGTCGATAGATCATCCATATACACGGCAAATAAGTAAGGACTGAGAATACCACCCTGTTTGACACCATTGCTGACAGAAAAAGACTGTGAGTAATGACAACCCCAGCGTATGTACATCCGCTGATGGGTATACCAATAAACTACTAGACGAACAAAGCACATTGGCACTCCTCGTTGAATTAGTTTCTTGAATAGGAGGTTGTGGTTTACCCTATCAAATGCTTTCGAAGAATCTAAGAATACAGAAAAAACAGGACTTCCACGTTTTCTGTAGTAAGACACAGCTTGCTTAAGTACAAAAATGCACATATCTGTGCTATGCTTAGGTTTAAAGCCAAATTGATTATCGTTTGTTGTGAGATAGTCATTAATAAAAAAAAGTACAACATGTTCAACAATTTCGACTTTAACAAGTCGAAATTCTGCCACTGAAATTGACTAGAATGAAACCACCAACCAATCATAAGCTACGGTTTAAGTGACGTAAAAAATGGCGAAAAGAAGATCATAGAAAGCAAATTAAGTGATGGATTTTTTGTCAGCTGGTTGGCTTAGGGGATATGGTTAGGGCTAGAAAGTAGTCATTTCATTGACGCGTGTTCGATTCTCACCACTGCTATTGCTCTTTTTCTTCTGTAATTACCAAATAAAGTTCAAAACAAGCATTAACTCTCTGGATGAGTGCTAGAAGGGTCACAATTGGACGGTAGCCTCTTATAACACATTCTGATTGGTTGGCGGTTGCATTGTAGTCAATTTCAGTGGCAGAATTTCGACTTGTTATAGTGGCTACCGTCTAATCCATCCAAACTTACACCCATATAGTTTATACTTTCCTTTCTTATAATAGGCTACTTTAGCCATTAATGAACAAGTAACATTTTTATGCTGCTCTTTGTTTATAAAGAAACGTGAGTTTTGAACAAAAATAATTCACAGCGAAATAGTTTGGTTTCCACGTAAAAATTCTTTCTTGTTTTATACAATTTTCAATTTCAACTTAAAATTTGGCAACATGCAAAAAATGTGGTGTTTAGTTTTCTCGTTTCTGGTGTTTGTTTTTCATCTTTCAGCATTTCAGGAAGTGGCATTTCAGCAAGAGCTTTGGGCTCAGGACTAGCAGAAGCTAAAAAATGGTTGGCTTGACCCCAAGTTTAGTTGATATCAACAACAACGTAGGTTGTAAGCAATACCACTTTCATGCAAAACAAAAAATGTAAACTTTTGTTTTCTAATCTACAAGTTGTTGGCAACCTGTGTTTAGGTCTAGGCTACTGAAATGTTAAATTAGATAAAAAAAGGCTGTGGCTATATTTACACTATATAGTGTAAGAATAGCCTTAACAGTGTTGCCAGATAAGGAATTCTGCCCTAATTTGAGAAAAGTTTAAAGCTGTTAAAAACAAAAACTTGTATTTTGGAAATTTTTTAGTTCTGGGCAAAGATCAAAACCCTAAACTTATTTCTAACTTAACCCTTACCTTAACCCTTCCTAACTTTAATCCTGACTCTGGCAACACCTCATTGTGTAAAAATAGCCACTTCCAAAAAAAAAGTGTGGCCCCAATTTAACATTGCTTTAACATAGTGTAAACCGGCAATATTTTGCCTCATTTATGATAAAGTACGCTAATTGAGATTTTTTAACGTATGATATTAGTAGCCTATGTACCGTAATTACAGTACCATATCATGGCAGGCTATTGCTATCGTGTCATGAACGATTTTTGGAAAATGTTCTGCATACGGTACTGTAAAATCCAGATTGAAAGTTATAAACAAACAATTTTGTATGCCCATTCCTCAGCCTCATGTTTTTTTCTGGTTTACTACTGTAGTGTATAGGCTAAGATACGTGACTTGATTTTGTTAAAGCAATCTATAGGATTGGCCTAGGCATACTTCAAATTGAATAATACAAACAAAGGGAAGTGAAAAATGGCTACTGCTTCAAGTGCAGATGATTTTAAAGCTGAAATTACTAAAATGCTGGAAGAGTGGAATGAAAGCTATCGGGATGAAAGTTATAACCCTACCCCTTTCCTTTTAAAGTAAGCATTGTTTGAGTGACATTATGATGTCTACTTTGTTTAATACAGCTTTACCACAGATAATTATCCTCTAAATGTTGATATTATATCTTAATTGAAATCAGACAGTGACTTATTGACATGTGCCCCAATATTTAGCTGCAATATGAGACTGCTGTAGTTAACACTTTTACCTGAACCAGTTTTTTGTAATATGTTTCTGTATGCTTTGGAAACACATATCACCAGTTTCTTGAGTTTTTTTCAGTATATGACATTGAAAAACATTTTGGATAGTCAATCTTGGTGACCAGGTCTGCATTAGTATAATAAAAGTCTGTTAGCTTACTGATAAAACTGTATAGGCGTAGCTTATTTCCAGTTTACTTGTAGGTTGTCAGAACGATTTGAAAAAGAGACCGAAGACTTCCACAAGCAAGATCCTGATCCTTTTGATGATAGACATCCAAGTATAGTATTTATATTTTACGCATGTTTACGAAGTAATCTTTTTATATAACTTGACTAACTTTTCAAGATTCTCATATACGGTAATGCATTGAATTTTCTTAATGCAAGTTGTTTAACGTTATGGCAAATTTGTGAAGAAAGGCGTTCTTCCCGGCTATCAGCACAAGGCTGATTACTCACTAGCACAGCGAGCAGCAGTAACGCTTCGCTAACCAGAACGGTGTAGCTTCCACGCTAGCCATAAAGACCTCCAATTAAACGTTTAAGTTATTTTGGCAGCCGATTGTAGCATCGAATAGACAGCGATAGACACGTGTTTCGCCCATGAGGCTGGGCTCATCAGTATCGCACCGTATTCTTGCCACTTGTCAGTGTCAGTGGCAAGAATACGGTGCGATACTGATGAGCCCAGCCTCATGGGCGAAACACGTGTCTATCGCTGTCTATTCGATGCTACAATCGGCTGCCAAAATAACTTAAACGTTATGGCAAATTGTTAGTATGGTTGTTCATTAGTATAATATTTTTTTTTTTATCCAAGTGAATAGTTTTTATCCAAGCTTTTTTTTTTATCCAATTTAAACCTGAGCTACTAACCATAAGCCACAATCTATATGCATCTTTTGACTAAATCTAGTTCACTATATTTAAGTATTAGCTCATCAAAATTTATGTGCGTGTCTATACAATTTTTGCTTAAGTGGAGTACATTAACATTAAAATTCCTTTGTACTTGCAAAAAAATGGTTAATTTATCAAGTTTTACTCCACCTATAATGTTCTTGGCAGAGTTATTAACAGCTTTAGACATTTTTCTCCTTTGAACACTTAAACAGCTCACTGGCTACGTATGTTTTTTTTTAGTGTATGCTGCTCCTAATTGTATGCTGGGAAAGTTATTGAAAGTTGTCACCAAGAATGATGAGTTCTTAGATGCTCTGATCAACAAATATCTCAAATCACATAGCGGACCAACAACAGATAAAGAATCTGGAGAACCAAGGCCACCACTTTCTGAAGTTGCTGCTCGTTTACTGCTAGTCATCATGCCAGGCTTGGATGCCCTTAGCATGTTTCCAGAAAATGTAAGCCTATGTAATGTTATAAAATTTTCTTTGAAGGTGTTATTTTTGTATTAAAAATACTGCAAGCCAATGACCCTGTTTCAAATATGCAGTTTAGCATCATCAAGTTGTACCTATCTTGGTTAATGTCAATAAATTTTTTTGTGATTTTGAAGGATAAGTGCTTGGGTTATGATACTTGGAATATTGAACTTCACTTTTGATACCAGAGTTTTTAATTTTATCAGTACCTTAGTAGTAGTAGCACAGAAAGCTGCAATATAATTTGCTGTAAATTATTAGACAAGAAAATGATAACAAAAATCATCCAGTCAAGCTTTGCGAGGTAGAGAGTTTAATTCTCATTGTTTCAAATCGATCTTCTTTTATATTGAGCTACATAAAATTTTTAACAAAATTTTTTGTTGTTAATCAGTGCAGTTTACTTAAATCAATATTTTTTTGTCAATTTTTGAATTGCGTTTTAGAGACTTTACTTATCCTTGCTACTTGTTTTCATACAGTCAGAGATTATGCCGATCCTCTATCGCTGGGCCATGAATGGATCGGAGACATTGCGAACCTATGCCACAGGAATTCTTGCTTTCACTGCTGAACACCAAGACATCAACAATAAGCACAGTGGCGATAATGCTGCATTGGTAGACCACCATTCATTACTTTTACTGCCATTTCATAATTTAGTTTCGGGAGAGAGTTTGCTTTTTTATACCAAAGGCAGGCAAGACACAACAATAACACAGGGTTGAGCATTACAACAGTATATTACATATTTGCAATAGTTCAACATTCAAACGTTTTCGACGTTTTTCGACTTAACTTAAACATTAAAAGTAAAAAATAAAATCAAACTAGGCAGCCTGCTGCTGTTGTATTGTGCTTATTCAAATGTGTTTTTCTAATGGTTTCATCTGATGTAATAATACAATTCATTTTGCATTTCGTTTTTCAATTCAGTGTTTAGATCAGTTATTCATTTTCATTGTAGATATGATAAGCAGTTATTTTTTGTTACTTGATAAGGGCTAACGTGTGTATGGCCGAAAACGTTTGTAGCTTATAGTTCTGTTCAAGTTTAATCGATTATGTTAAATGCCGTGTGGTTGCTTGGTTGTATATGTCTGATGTAATAGTTTTCAACCTTTCAGTTTTGAGTTTTGACACCAACCAACTTCTGCACTGTCACTTTACTCTTTTAATCCCCACTTCATTTGTATATTAAAGTTTTTGTTTTATTAAGTTTACCATCTTGGCAACTTATTTCACTTCTGGTCAACTTAAGGAATAAAAAAAGGTTTTCCACCGTTGCAGCCACTGAGCAATCAAGAAAGATGTAGGTTTTTGAGTTCCTGATGTTATTTTAATGTGAAGTCTGTCATGAAGTGTTATTACCACATAAAGTGCATTGAACCTACTCTCTTTAACTTACTTTTTTGAAAACACTTTTCATATTTTAAACTGCCCTGCGTCTAATGACAAAGTTCTCTTTTTTAAAGCTAGGTACATCACATTTCATTTCAATCTTGAATTGTACGGTGTTTATGTGGTCTAATTCATTCGATATTTTTAGATACCAATACTATTGAAGAGGTTGTGGAATTACATTTACCCCGGCAGTTACGAAGATGAATCTTTCAAAGATGCTGCAGACGCGTCACAGCTCACAGTTGCAGAGCAAAGCACGCAAACCGTTGGGAAGTTTGAAAACGACAAAACGGTGAAATCCAGCAGCTTGCCAGCGAGAGTGCCATCGCCGAGGAAAAAGCGAAAGTTGTCTGGAGACTTTACAAACAAAAACAAATTCCGAAAAACAGAACAGAAACTGAAAGAACTTTCTTCCAACGATTTAGTTGTCGAACTCCCGCATGCGTCACAGTCCCACGCCACCTCGTCGCCTTCAACCAGTCGTCAGAGAGTTGACAGTGAAAACGTGATTCACACTTCCAGTGAACTGATTGATCTAAGTGAATGCAGTAACAGCAGCTGGTAAGCACTATGTCCGTAGGAGGTCACCGAAACGCACTAGTCCGCATGCATAAAAATAGAATGTTTTTGTATACTTACATTACTTAAGCAACCACAAATGGTGACTCAGCCCACATATTTTACTATTGACGACTCTTGTAACATGTATTCTTGAAACTAAACTTTTTAATTATGAATTTTTAGTTGTCCGTTTTTTGGGTTAACTACTGTTTCATAATTTTGGCTGGGGCTTGTCCAAGTGTGCTGCCAAAGACTTCGAACTAGCAATCTAAGCAGCGCTATCTTGTGCATCCTGTTACTAACATTGCCTGCATGTGATGCAGGTAAAAAATTTCTCCTTGTGTTTTAGGGCTGAAATGGCTCCAGTAGTGATTGGATGCAGTTATAGTCTGGCCCCTCCTCTCTCCTCCAACACTTGTCAGCGATGTATTCTTAATCTTTTAATCCCACTTGGTAAGTGTCGTGTTTGTGTTATCATTCCAATCGGCCACCCCCACTAGTGGGGAACAAACCGACGATGGATTATGATGATGTGCCATCGTGCCTCTTTTTCGACTGGTTTATCACATAATTCTGGTATGTTGAACTGTCGCTGTATGCTGAACGCTGAATTTTTTCAGGTGAATATCAAGATTTCCTTTCGCATTTTCTTAATTACGAAGCCATAGGTTTAGTCTGGTACTACTTGGACAAGAGCAATACTAATGACGGGCTGATCACGTTCTCTGCTTTAAGATTTCTGGCTTCATTGCTTTGTCACAATAAGGTGAGGCACTGCAATCGACCGTTGTTGTTGTCTAATCGTTTTTTAAGAGATCACGCTTCTTGCTGGTAGTTGAAAAGAAAGATCTTCAGTTACCCAGACAGCAAATCAACCGCTGTTTTACATTGATTCAACGTCATGTAAAACAGCGCTTGATTTGTTGTTTGGGTTGAGATATCTTCAAAAGATATCCTCATCCACCACTATCGCTCAGATTGCTGCCGCGTTTATTGATGGAAACGGGGTCCAGAGATTGCTGTCTGTTCGACGGCCCTCCATTGGAGCGACGGGGGTGTCACTGTGCATATATTACCTCGCTTTCAATCACGATGCTATGGAGCGCGTCTGTCAGCTACCAAATAAGGTGAGATCAAATATCTTGTTGGTATTGCATCTAGAAGAAGTTGTCTTATCGTTTCAACGTTGAAACGACGTAAAAACCTACTTTTGCTGGTTGGGCTTGAGGAACTCTCCTTGTTCTTCTTTTACAAATATTTCTCTGGAGGCTTAATTGATTCCAAACCTTAAACATTTGTTAATAACCTTTGGTTTTCAGGTTCTGTTTGACTTGGTGAAGTATGCGACTTGGCTTCTAGAATGTTCTCATGACTCTGGCCAGTGCCACGCTGCCTTGTTTTTCAACATTTCCTTTCAGTTCCATGTTATTTTGAAATTATTCGACCAAAGAGTAAGTGTTTTTCAAAGTTGCGTCAAATTTTAACAATATAAAGTGTCACTTCGGGAAACTAACGTTGCAAAAATGTATTTGATTCCCCAGAATGGCCTGCGCTATCTGTTAAACATGCTCAGCACCCTTCCAATCATACGACTCGACGAAAGTGAGATTTCAAAAGAAGACCAAGACTCCTACAGACAAAATGCAAGAACTGCATGCCTGGCGCTTAAAAAGTACGTGATAACTACGTCATAACGGAACAGGGGTGGATCCAGTATGTAGCCTTAGGGGGGAGGGCGATTTCATCAAAACCCAATGATGTGTAGTAGGTCTACCTTATTTCGACCTTACAAATACGCTTTGAATAAAGGTATCTTTCTATGCTTTAGGGGCCAATCGCCCCCCCCCCCCCCCCGCTCTGGATCCGCCACTGCAACCAAATTACCATAACCGTATTGGTTTTACATTGAAACCTAACGGCCGTGTGGGTTGCTTGCATAGTTATCCTCACGCTCATTAATAGATACATTTTGCTTTTGGAACAGGTATTTTGAAACTCATCTTGTCATCAAAGCCGCCAATGCAAAGGAAGTCTTAAAAATTTCCACCCCTGAGCAATCGTCTTTGCACAGTTCATCGAAGGTACGGTTATAAGAAAGCAACAATTGCACAGCTAGTCTCATTGTGCATGGGTGTCTGTTGCTATTTTAACAAATGCATCTTAGGTTTTCCATTACAGGTTTTATTGATTTGGCACTTTGAATTGTTTACCTATCGATATTTTATTATGGAGTGTGAAAAAAAAAAAAAAATAGCAACCTCTCAAGCATACGCATCTCCATTCTCCACACACAGTGATATTGGCATGACTTCACAACACTTCTTACTTGAAGAAAAAACACTTTAAAAGGCATTGCCAACCGCAGTGGCCAACTGTTTTGAACAGTTAGATAGTAAATGTAGTTAGTAGTTCTGGTAGTTCATTTTCAGGCATGTGTTTTTCTTGAAAAAAAAACTGTGTGTGAAGTCATGTCGATTTCATTATGTGTGGAGATAGGTGTGTTTGGGAAGTTGCTGATTTTTATTTTCACTTATATTTGCAAGATTTGGTTCGCTTTGTAGAGAATTTGTAATTTTCCACCTCAAGTGCTCAATCTCTTTGGAATTTGCAGGTAATCGAGTGCAACCGCGAGAGTGTTCTAGAATACCTGGACTTCCTTCTCGACTTTGCGCATCCTCACCCGAGGCTCTCCGCTTCCTTTCTGAACACCTGGTCCGCTGTCCAAGCCTTCATGAAATTGGACGGGACAAGGTTATTGTTAAGGGTATGTGGCATGAGTATGGGTCTACAATTCATCTTTTCTTCAGTTGGCCTCAAACAGCGAAAGTACAGATTGCGAAAAGCTTAAAAACATCATTTATTGACGCTAAACAGACGAAAAATTGTAACGAACCGTCGTTTTCAACGTGAAAAGAACTTTTTGTCAAGTCCCAGTCAGATAAAATTAACGTTTTTACTTCATGTACAAAGTTAAACTTTGCTGGCAGTTTGAAAGGATAATGGCTGTGAGTTGTGTTGTGTATGGAAAAAGTTTTTTTGAAGTCTGACTCTTTCCGGCACTGTTTTGTAGTTGATCGCCCTGGCTTGCGATTGGACCAATTACAGCGGCCGAGCTGATATCGTTCGCTTTGCCCTTGATTGCCTCGCAGTGGTCACCCTCTCCCACAAGGCGCAGTTGCAACTTTGCGAGCTCGTCAACTTACCCCCATCGCTCACTGAAGAGACTGGCATCAGGTATTAGCTAATGAACCACCTTGGTACTGTTTTCCGATTTATGATCTAAATGAGATTGTTCACTAGACATCACTCTATTGCAATGCTGTGTTGGCTTGCAGAAACATGATTCTATCTATATTCTATATCTTCTCATATACTAGACTTGGAAGAAGCCAGTTGTGTCTGCTTGTTGAAATGTCAGAATAAACGTCGAGAATACTTAACCTCTTGCTAGTTTATGATTAAAAACGGACCACGCTTGAAATAAATATGACTTTGATTTCTGGGACAACGAAACTGCAATTGCAAAGCTGCAGCAGCATGCATTCTAGTGAACACGGCTGTGGAGTCGGAGTCGGAAGGATTTTGGCATGTCCGGAGTCGTTACAGAAAAGGCCAATTCCGGCTTGATACGAAACGATGAACAATAAAAATTTTGTTTGCAATCTTTTTTAAAATGGTTTTTCATGTTCTCTGTATTACTCTCTTAAACTTTAACAAAAAATAAAACTGTTTGTTCTTGCCAGTTTTTAGAAAAAGTTGCCGTTTCGATTGCAACTTAAATGAAATTAAATTTTTAAAAAATGAAGAAAGAAAGACTTAAAAAACTAACAACCCTCAGAAATCTGGCAACAGTGAAGCCGGAGTCGTATGATTTTCGCCCGAATGCACAGATCTGATAGTGAAATCGTTATTAAGACTTAACTTGATGTTGATTCAGCATTGTGCTTGGTGTGGCGGAAGGCGACGCATACCTCGGGCCGGAACCTGAAGCGCAGAAGTCAGCTCTCTCAGTCATCGTCAACTGCCTGTGTGGTTCGCAGTTTAAGGTACCGGTTTGGAATTCGTGTTGTCACCAAGTTTCCAGCCAGCACATCAATTCTTTTTTACATTGATTCAACGTCTGTGAACGTTGAATCAGTTTGAAAAGTGACTGACTTTCTGGGTTAGCACATTAGCTCAACGTTGAAACAATGTGAAAGACTGACTGGCGTGCCGGTTAGGTATCGGTTATCGATCTACCCAGACAACTAAATCCGTCATTTTTGCATCAGTGTAAAAATGACAGATTTTGTTGTCTGGGATAATCGTCATTTTGCATATTTTTATAACCATGGTGAACTTTTTTTTAAATTTCATTAGTTTGACGGCGCAATGGGGAAAGTGGTCAACGGGACTCCGCAAGCGAGAGTCGTCAGCAAATCAACCGACGAAATACGAGAGAAGTTATGGGAGAGCGCCAAGACAAACAATGGGATTAAGGTTTGCTTCTCATCGTTAGACAGTTGTTCTATTGAAGTTGCTGCAGTTCGTGTGCTGTAATACGTCACTAATTTGGAATTGCTGCGCTTTTTATGACTAATCTCTGCTTTGACAGCCAAGTATCTTGGTGTCTTGTCATCGAATTTTCGAGATAGCTAAACTGCTGTACAGATTTTAATCGCGTTGTGGGACTATTATTTTCTCATCAAACGAAGAGCTAAGTGAGTGTGATTCAATTTCATTTGTCAGCCTGCAAATAAAAATAATCAAAATATGCTTTCCAATGACAGCAATGAATTGTTGAAAAATAAATGCGTTAGGGACACTGAGTCAATTGCAAATAAAAATCAAACCTATTCGAACTTGGTTTAAATTTTAATCCATTCGGATAATTATGAAATTTCCTTCTTTCGCAGATTCTTCTCAACCTCTTAATAGCTACCCAGCCATTGTTTCATGTGGACGACATCAGGCTGTTAGCTTGCAAGGTAGTTATCGCTGTTTAGTCATTCTTACTATTACCGCATTGATCATTATGTTTTATTCAGGATATGATTCTTGTTAATTTGTATTATGGTGTTAAAATTTTCTGATGAATCTTTTATGGAAAAAATAATAGAAATCTCCATTGTACGGTTTTTGTTTTCTAAGTAGCTTCGTTTCATCATCGAGTATAAGCTTAACCTCGTCCACTTCGGTGGCTGTATCTGGATTGGTGTTTCGAAGCCTCTACAAGTGTTCAAAGCCTTTAAAAATGCGCGAAACTGCCAGAATGAAGCTTCAATTTAAAAGATTCGTCAGCTCGAAGAGAAAGAAGCCCTCCCACAATTGTTTCAAACCACGTGGTATTTTCAATTCTTTCTATTCGACTTCCAGGCTCTGTGCGGCTTGTCGCGGTGCGAGTCAGTCAAGCAGATCATGTCAAAACTACCAATCTTCAACAGCGGTCAGCTGCAAGCGTTGACCAGGCAACCGGTCATGCAGGATGGCAGGAAGCTGCATGTCCGCTTCTGCAAATACGTTGAAGAACTTACAGGTGACGCTAACTTCCCAGACAGAAAAATCCGTCATTTTCACATCGATTCGACGATGAGTCAATGTAAAAATGACAAATTTTGCTGTCTGGGTTGTATTTGATACAAAGCTCCAGCACTAAAGTTAAGTTGTTAATACTGTTTCAACTGTAAAATTATGTTCGTTTTTTTTACGTTACGTTGTTTATTTCTACAGAAAGAGTATCAGGAAAGCCAAGCACTTTGAACATGGACCTTGATAGTTTACGTAAGGTAACACTCTTGTTCCGTTTTTTCCTTTTTCATTGAGTCTTCATGTTCCGCTCGCGTTGTTTTTATCTGAACATCTCTCCTCCAGGCTCACATCGTTTCTCAAACTATTATCCGCTACGACAACCAGGAGCTTCTCCAACTGATCCACAATCATCTTGTCTGGTCCGGACTGCACTCCACGGCAACCATGCTGACCAGGGAGGCGTCACTCCACATCTCACCAAGCTCCTCCACTTCCACCTTTTCTACTCCTAAAAACTCCATTCGCAATGTAAGAATTTAAAAAAAATGTGAAAATTTATGTTATTTTTGTGCATTTTCATGTAGTTACGTGTGGAAAAATTATACTTGGACTTGGAGTGATGAAAAGTTAAAAAGTTTTTGATGTTGCTTTGCTTGAAAGTTCGAGAAAAGGATATTATTGAAATCTACACAACATGTAAAAGAAAAATGTTCTAATAGAGATGCAATAGAACTGATCCATGTGGTTATCCAAAACACCGTATAAAACTTCTTTCAAGTTCAAAAGTTTTCAAGGTTCAGTTTTTTAGCCTTTCTTTACGCTAGCTACATTTGCACTTAATTGAACTCTCACTGGCATTAAATCGATAATAAAGCTCGATTTTTGTCTTCTGCGCAAGGTCGGAGCGGGCGGGGATGCTTCCTTTGTTTCACCACACACAAAGCGCATCAGCTTCAGCAAAGGGACACACGCCCAAGGCCAAACCCCCACGCTGCCCCCTCACTCATCTTTGATATGTACCCCAACCCATAAGGTAAGCTTTACTAATTTGGACAAGCTGACTCTAACCCATCAAAATTTGATGTTTTACGTCATTTCAATGTCGCTGAACGTTGAAGTGATGTAAAAACGGCAACCTATCACGACTCAAATTGTCTCTTTACAGAAAAGTAAAACCA
Organism: Aplidium turbinatum; assembly: GCF_918807975.1. Taxonomy (NCBI): domain Eukaryota; kingdom Metazoa; phylum Chordata; class Ascidiacea; order Aplousobranchia; family Polyclinidae; genus Aplidium; species Aplidium turbinatum. Next base: position 16,590,828 of record NC_137484.1, on the reverse strand, counting down.
AGTTCAGATATGAAGTGAACCCCGGGAACGAGTTACCCGTGTTCGACTCTAGCCAGTACAAACTGGCTTCCAACGGCAAGGTGACCGTCATGGAGCCCAATGATGTCATGGTGGATGCAAGAGGAGGATCATCTGCTCCTCCTACGACGCTCAACACCATCGTAGCCGGATACCTGCAGAACCAGCACTCCCATTGCAAGAATCCCGTTGTCACCGTCCCCGAGTTTTCTCTTGTAAAGTAAGATCCTGAAGGCAAAGTTTGCTCTTAAAACTTTCTGCACAAAATATTAATTTGAAAACGAAGTGTTTCGAATCATGAGACCAATCTGAGCGAAAAAATGAACAAAATCTTTTCCTATGACGTAAACTATGACCCTTTCTAGCCGGGTGGTGAAAGCCCTGGTACGACTCTCCAAAGAGCGCCGGTTTTGACACCGCTCAAGAGCATGCGGCTCTGTAAGAGGACACTCAAAGGCATACCATGAAGGTCGACGCAAGGATTTGCTTGCTTGCCTTCCCGTCCACTTAATCCGAATCTTTAACCACTAGGCGTAAGTCTTGATAAAACAAAACTATCTCCTGACTCGTGTTTCTATCCAGCAAAACTTAATGCTCCTCCATCTGTGCACGCAGTAATTGAAAAAAAGATTTAAATTGATTTCAGGCCACATTATTGTCCTGAGCCGAGGTACCGCATCGAGGCCCCTTTCAATGTCTCATCCCGGTGTATGCGGAGGCAAACCTCCCCTCCGTATGGAGGCATAGGTGGGGCTGGATTTGATAGACAATTCATCTTCAGCAGGTTAGTGTTGGTCTTTCACAATTTACGCACAACGTGATCAAAGCTTATTTCTGTTTTTTTTTTAACCCAGACGTTTAAGCAACGTCTCGCTTAGACTCTGTCTCGATTGGTTGGTCAATGAGAGATTTTTTTCCACCGTTAAATTTTCGATTTGAACTTTGCCATTGCAAATGACGTGTCAGTTCCATTTCTGATGCAGTGCGTTGATGATTTTGTAGATTTCGTCCTCATCTCGTGTTTCGAGCACCTGAGGAAAGGGTCCCGTACAGTTGTTGCGCATTCACTGTGAGTACACCAGTCTAATCAGCAATCATCTTGCGCCATATAGGTTGTGTGAAAGAGATTTATTTTTTGTAAAAATTATAAAAGTATTTCATTCTCTCTATCAAACATGAAAATAAGATTTCTTTTGCTACTCATGGTTGGTTGGTTGAGTTTTGAATCTTTATCCTCGGATTGACAAAGTCTTGATATGTTATTCCTGGTAGTTTCTCATACTTGTAGAAGCTTTTGAGGCAGGGCCGGTTACCGAGATTGACAGAGTGAAGTTTCCGTTTGTTGAAGTGTTGTTGCCGGATAATTACTCCACCCACTAGCTGCCGCTGAATGGAGAGCAGTCCTTGGAATGCGTTGCTCAAGCGCACACCCCCAGAGTCGAACCAGCGCCACTTGATCTTGATGCTTCTTCGTTCACGAAGTCACACGCTAACCAACTGAGCTATCGGGGCGGACTCATTCACGCCTTTATCAAACTGCAAGCGGAAGAAATTTTTGAAAAGGATTTTTCAAGAAAAAATTGACGTGTATTTCAGCAATTCACTTCTAATCCTGCAAATACTTTATAACTTTCACTGAACTCATGAAATTCTTCTCAGCCGGACGGTGCCAGCCTCGTTCTCGGCAACTTCCAAGGTGACGTCACCTTCCACAGTCTCCTGAGCGACCAGGATCGGGTCGTGGAGGGCGCGGCCGGATCTCTCCTTGTTAAGATCGAACCGGCGCGGGATGGAAATCGCCTTCTCATCGTGGAGGAAGGAGCCTGGCGTTGCGTGTCCTCTCTTCTCTCGCTGGAGTTAGGGGAGATTGTGTGAGTGTAACAACCAAGTTTTTCCTAGTAGAAAATTGGCACTTTTTACAACGATGTGAAAATATGAAAAAGACTAATTTTACCGACAGCGAATCTGGCTGAATGAAGCTCTCTGCGTATTATTTTTGTGAGAAAAAATATGGCGTGTAACAGTTTTCACGTTCATACATGCGTTCAGATTGTCAGAGATGCTATTTATTCCCGTCACTTAAACTCTTGATAACATAAAATGATAAAACATTGTTAATTAACATTGATATAACGTTTATTTGAGGTCAACACGAAGCCGGGGACCAGATTTTGTCAACTTCAGTTTTTCGCAATCCATTTTTAGTTGCGACTTTGAGCATACCGACATATACTGTACTTTCAGATTAACCTATCAAGATGCTGACTACGTCGAATTTTCGAAAACGGTTCAAGACAAAGTGATTGGGACAAAGAACTCTACTGCTACCGTGAGTAACTGAGTATCTCAGCTTTGGTGACTATTAAAGTTTGCAAAAAATAATCATTGATCAAGAGTCCGTGGATTGTTGACTCGTCGTCATCGTGGCCCTCATTCACAACGAAAGGGTGTTTTTTAGTGCCTTTATTTTTGTAGTCCAAAGAGCAGCGGACTGATAGTCTTACGTCGCCATTCCATTGACCTAGGGATTTTAGATCATGGGGATGCGAGACTATATCCGCTGTTGGCTTATCCGCCACACTAGACGTTTTTTTTTCTGATTCAGAAAATACTGTAGTTTTTATGGGTTTAACAAGAGCATAGTGAAGTTGGTTTTTAAGTAATTTAAGGTTTTTTGTTGAAAGCAAGTAGTGAGACGTAAAAAATGGGCAATTGATCCTTCTAATGTGGCCGGAAAAGCGAAGCTACGCGTCCCGGAATGCGATGTCCCTACAGTGACCACTTCTTCAACAGGTTGATCAAATGATCATGTTCGATCAGCTGTGATCTCCCATATGAACTGCCTCCATTTTGTTCTGTCTTTTGTTTTTATTAGTGCTTCTGGCATGCTTTTTATGTGACCAGTGACCACACAAGCATGTAATTTCATAGTTTCGTTATGATGTTTGTTTCATTAAATAGTATGCATGAATTTGAAGTGAAATGGTATGATGTCATGCGATATTTGAACAGCCACTGATTTACAGAGCAACAGCAAAATTGCAGTGAAAAGAACTTTACCGTTTCAACAGATTTTCGACGCTGAAACCGGGCAGCGCGTTGTCGTGTTGCAACGCCCTGAAATGGCCAGCCACTATTCATCAAATCGAGCCACGTTTTCACCAAACGATGAATTGGTCTTGTCAGATGGACTTCTGTGGGATGTGAGAGCAAGTGCAAACCGCCCCATCCACAAGTTCGACAAGTTCAACGCCACAGTATCCGGTGTCTTTCATCCACAAGGCCTTGAAGTCATCATCAACACTGAAGTTGTATCCTTCACATTTTCGTTGTATGTTAGAAAACGCAACAGCGGATTCAAACGCAAGCTTTTTTTTATTGCAAAAGAATTAAGCAGCAACCCAGACAGCAAATCAGTCGTTTTTTACATTGTAAAAATGTAAAAATCGACTGATTTGCTGGCTGGGAATGTGTAATGTCAAGTTACATTTTATCTTCATCCGGATTCACTTAGCTTCCTTAACAAGCGATGACATCAGTGGGATCTAAGGAACTACCATCTTCTCCACACAGTTCCCAGCATTGATCAGTGCTCGCTGAGTTTCAACAACGATGGGACGATATTTTACGCAGGTGATATGTCAACTGCATAGTTAACTTTAAACCAACGGTTGATCTTCCATATTTTACGCAATTTTAACAAAGTAAAAACGCATTTAAATACAGCTCGTATTATTTTGGCATATTTTTTTAAGTCTGATTAATTTTGTGCTGTAGTTTTAATAAAAAAGGTTGAGCGAGGTTCGTGTCTAAGTATCGTATGTCTTCATACTTTTATGAAGCACCTTGTCTTTGCTAATTTAAGTCTTTCAGAAAAAATATTTTTAAGGCTTCAAATACATTTTTATTTTTGGTCTAAAACATAGGGCTCGCTTACAATTTGACTTAATCAGGAGCCCTATTTTGACATAAAAGCTTCCGAAATCACATTTGTTGCGTGTCAAGGTTAAATCCAGACAGAAGAGTCGTCATCACGTATTTTAAACAAACACTTTCAGCTAAAGAAACGAACGTCGACCAAAATGACCTCGACGACGAGCAGTTATCAACGGACTTCAATACATTCATGGCCATCGACGCTCACATGTACAAACCCCTGAGGGTGATTGACACCAAACACAAGATATACGACATTGCTGCAGATAGAAAGGATTACTATGTTGCGGTCATAGAGGTAAAAGACCTGTTGCTAACTTTGACTAAAACTTGTTGCTACCGTGACATGTTCTGGATGCCACAATTAGCCAACACAGCCACTACATATTTAACAGCTTTCACAAGGGAAACTCATGAGTCTGTCTGGTGGTACTCTGATCTTTTTTGTATTTTATCTTCGATTTGTATTTTCAGAAAGGCAAATAAAGCACTTGTTTCTCAATTGTCTTTTTTAATTCTTTGTTACTAATCCATGTTGGTCTAACATAGTCTAACCATTTAGTGCGTCTGTTTCAGCGTCAGAATGAAGCGGACCAGTACGACGAGTCCCCGCCTATGAGCGTGTGTAGACTATACGAGGTCGGCCGCGTCAGAGGTCAGGAAATACTAAGGTTTTAATTGCTCTCACGTAAGATAATCGTGACAAAGCAAAGAAATAACCCTGACAGAAAAATCCGTTATTTTCACATTGATTCAAGGTCTAGATCGTCGTGAAAATGGCGGATTTTGCTGTCCAGGAAAATAATTGAAAGACATGACGTTCATCACCACACACCCATGAAATCGTGAAAGCCGTGTTCCAACTTCATGGCACACGACTGAAGTGATGCTTAGTTTCGCTATGCACTCGCTGATCTGTTATGTAGCGATAATATCGTCGTACTCAACAATGGCACTTCTGCAGGCGAAAGTTTCTGATCGAGATCTTGTTCAACCCTGGCATGAAACCAATTAAGCGTGTTATTTGAGTTATATCACAATTACATTGCAAATCGGCATTATTGCTGTTACTGATCTTGACGTTTGCGCCGTGCTGATGTTGTTTATTAAAAGATACCTTTATGACTCTGTGCCTGATTTCACCTCTCCAGGTGAAGATGAAGAAGATGAACAGGAAGAAGACGGACCCGCGGACGATGATGACGATAATAACGACGATGACGATATGAGCTTCGACGATTTTGCTGATGATGATTCCTTCAATGAAACCGGGTCCGGCTCCTCCTATGACACTCCTTCCTTTGCGGTCTCCTTATCCAGTGAGTCCTCCTACGGTGGCCGCAGGAGGAGGAGACCCCGAAGAAGACATTTAAGGGGAGGAGGATACGATCGCTCAACGGATGATGAAGAATGGTCGACGATGAACGGTTAGTGAACGTGTTTTCATTAAATTTATTGACTTGGATTTGTGAGGCGAGAATAAAAAAAATTCACAATATTTCACTTTTTGAAATCTCTCCTTCACGGGAACTTTCATGCTGAATAACATTGTTCGCAAACGGTTCTTAGCCAGAACGTTCTCTCTTATATAACCAAGTTCACTTTCGCAATTACCAGCACAAGAATTTATCATTGGAGTTCTATTTCTCTTCGCAGAGAGCAGTTCGGGAAGCATTCACGAATCCGACGAAGATTTCGCCAACGACGTTCGGGCGGCTCTCGACAGTTCGGATGGTGGCTGACGAATGCTAAGAGATTAAAAAAAAATTCTATCTAGGTTAAAGGACATCTTCTAAATAAAGAATAGTGCTGATTTTTTCCCTTGGACGATGTGTGTTGGTTGAAATGTTTAAATCCTTTTTGCAATCAATGGTGCAGCTTGGGTATGCGGAACGACCTCAGTTTTTTTTAGCATGAATGTCGAACTGGGACGCGAACAAATTTCTTGCCGACGTTTCCAAAAGCGAGTTGGTGTAGTTACGTTTTAGTGACAAGATACCTTTGTCCTAGCCGTCTTTTTTTGCATTGACGACCTCTGCAGAATGTGGAAATGAACAATTGCCTGCTGGGCTTGAACAAAGCATCTTGTGCCGCTTCAAGAAATGCGCCAACATCAGTATTTTTGTGGTCAACCATGGTCTATGGCTCACCGCATAACGAAGCTAGACGCCTGAGCATTGCTAAGCAGTTATAATTTGGGTGAACTTGTTGATTTTAAAACTCTTTTTACAGCCCGCGCAAGATCGCTTTTTGTTCCCAATCAAATTCAGCATTGTAGCAATGTTAAGTAGGTCAAATGGTCTTTTCGCCTTTTGTGCCTGTTGTGTTTGACGTCTATTCTTCACCGGCTTAGCGAAGTGACGAAATCTACTGCCTGTTTTTGTTCTTGTCAATTCATTTACGTTTTTTCGCAATTGTAATAGACAATACAAGTGCAAATAGCCAAAGCTTTAGCTGGTTTTCACATACATTTTTCAGGACAATTTGCAAACTGAAGACCAGATTAGCTTCGTTCTCTTTTCAGTTTCATTCTTCTGTTTTGAAACCAAACTTTAATCTGCGAAAAGGGAAGGTAGTATTTGGTTAGTTTAAAATAACCAACTGTTTTCATTAGGCTAACAAACCACAGCAAGGCAGTTGAATGAAACGATGTCGCCTGGTATTCTAAAACTGGTAACGGTGGATTACGATCATTTTATGGTCGCGAATCTTGAAGCTTATAAACTAGCTGTACTTTTCAAAAAAGTTTATTATACGATTGTTACTTGGCTCCACCAAAGTCCGATTGGAGATTGTGATACGGAAAGAGAAATGCAGCAAAATCAGTAAATAAAAACAGTGGGTTGGTAACTAATAAAATGTATTTAAAATTTAAACAAATTAGTTATCAAATCCCACAGTTTTTATTTTCTGATGTTATTCGTTTGGTTGCATCCGACAATACATGGATCCTAGTGAAATTTATGATTCTAACGTGAAGAAGCCAAGACAGGTTTAAAGACATCAGAATTACTTTGTTATTCAAGATAACTAGTGAATGGAATAATTCCCCGGCAACAAGACTTCAATAATCGGAAAACTTCACTCTGCCAATCTCGGCAACAGGCCCTGTGTCAAAAGCTTTTACAAGTATGCGAAACTACCAGGAATAACCAATCAAGGCTTTGTCAGTCCGAGGATAAAGATTCAAAACCTGTCTTCACATTGAAAACATCAAAAGAGCGGATTTGCCATTTCTCAAACAGATTGCCTTAAAACCAACAAAAGATAAACAAACCTGGCGCTCAGTGAGATTAAGTTGCAGAGCCAGCTCGTATCTCCTCAATCGAGTCAAGTAGTGATTCTCAATGAAGTCCTCCTCAAGCTGACAAATCTGTGACTGGGTGAACGATGTGCGCTCCTTCTTGCGCTTACGTCTGTTTTCTGTAAAGTTAGATAGAAACAAATCTAAAGCAATAACCCAGCCGACAAAAATATCTGTCCTTTTTGCAGTGATTCAACGACTCTAGACACTTCAATGTTTAAAAAACGGTTTGGGTGTTGAAATTTGGTCCATGAAACTCTCCCTCATTATCAGTCATTTTATATTTTTAGTTGACAATAGCTAAGTTGATAATGCTCAACAGAAACGTACAGTGTTTTTATAATTCATAGGCTACTTCATTGCTGTACCGTACTGCATAGCGGACGTGTGTTCGACTATTCTAGCCTATTAAGTTGCGAACTTATTCACCGATGTTAACTGGGCTAACATTAGTAGCCCAAAGCTCCTCTCCTACAAATAAGATTATGTGAGTCTCACTGGTGAAGCCACCGAGAACTTTATGTAGATGATTTCCTCAATTTTTCCTCAAAGATGCAGCCGCATGCTCTCAACAGACGTCAAACTTACTTCTGTTTTAATAATGTTCAAGACTAGGCTACTGATTTTCGGGCGCTTGTTTGCGCCAAAATATCTACAAATTTTATCGCCTCTTGCTGCCTTTGAACTTGAATCCCCTTGGTAGCGGATCAGATTATTCTAATAGCCTAAGTTAATAAAACCCTTTTGGTGTTGGCCAAACGCAATGGTGCTCCGGCGTGTGAAGATAAAAAGATAAATTGCTTTTGTAGGGGGCCGTTAATGCCTACCTGGAAATGAAGTGGAGGAAACCTGACTGTCTGAGGTTGAAGCAGGAGGAGGTGTGAATTCATTGCTGTCGTGGTGCCATTGTGGCCGTGAGATTTGAGGAGTCTAAAATTTGATATAGCGAATAGAATAAATTTACCAAAATCTCCTAATAAACTTTATTTGAAAATAAACTGACCATGATCTTCAAGGCGAATTTGCATTTTCTTTATTTAAACTTAAAGATGCAGGTTTTGTGAGCTGTTCTACAACGAAGAGAAATTTTTACCTCGGTCTGGTGGAATGAAAACTCGTGGAAAGGTCTTTGTTGATAGAAAGGCTTGCCGTTGTTTTGCGGAAGCAAACAATTATCTAGAAAAAGTAACACAATGACTGTAAAGAGCACGTAGGCTGGACACAATTTTACGTTAAAAAATTGCTGTATGCCTACATCTTTTTGCTTGCGACCAGTTGAAAAAAAAAACATAAAACAAGAATCTTGCTTTTCTAAGCTTTTCTTTTTTGGTCAAAACAAAAGCATATGCAAAAAATCTAGTTGAAACGAAATCTAGAATCTTTCTTGACGAAGAAGTTTACATCAAAACAAAATTATATTTTTTGCTGAACACATAGGCTGCGGCCTGCTTATAAGAAGGCCCACCATAAAAAATGTTTGAAGCGCTCTGTGGCCGTGATGAGGGGGTGGTCTTGTTTCCAACCGGGTACATTCCACTGTAGGCCTACGCTAACTTATTTGCGGAAATACCATATGAAATAGTCTAGTTGCCGGTTCCTCACAATTTGTTTCAAATATCTTGACAAACGGATAAGCCTACAGATAAAAAAAAGCGTTTGCTCATAACTAGACAATCAGGGGCGTACCATCCTACTGACTATTTGTTGGGTGTCAACTTGTAGGCTACTTTTTTCAGCACTCTCTAAGCACATAGCTTGGTTTAGTCTACTCAGCGGTTTTCATATAATATCCAGTTACCTTATTTTGATATTATCTGAACAACCATTAACCAAACTAAAAACCAAGCGGGTTCTGTGTTAGCTTACTGAAACAAAAACGCACCCAAAAAGATGGACACCGTAGCCAGGGCCGGATTAAGGGTACTGTAGGCCTAAGGCTGTTTACTACAAAAGGGCCTAATTTTGCAAACCAAGCTACACAAAGAAATAAAAATGCATACATGAAAAACTGAAATTATTTACTGCAAAATAACATGAACATAACAGAAAAATGGCTAATGATGGCACATAATTGGTTTTGGAAACAAACACAATTTTTATTGTCAAATTTGAAGCACATGGAAAAGATTTTGGAAAGAAAGAAATGGATAGTAGGTAGGGGAAGGTGAGGTAAGTTGAGCCAGTGGGTAAGTTGAGCCACCCCCTGTAACTCGAAAAATAAAAATCGCATCAACTTTCTACTGCCACCTACCTGACCGTTTATCTTATATGGAGCTGTTCTGTCAATATTATAGTTCTTTGTCTTGTAGAAAGACAGAAAAACTGGTTTTAGTGATTTTGGGAAGTTTTTTGAACTTTTTGAAAAAAAATATTTTTTGAGTTTTACAAAATGTCTGTGGCATTCACCAGTATTGATATGTCTAACAGTAATCACTAATGTTAGCTTATTCAGAAACTATTAAAGTGAGGTTGCTGGCTCATATATGACTGGAGAAATTTCCGTTTAACTTTTAATGGCGGCCTTGAGGTAAGTTGAGCCAGTGATGTACAGGTAAGTTGAGCCGGTGGCTCAACTTACCTCACTTCAGCTGCCAGTGTTAAGTGATGATATATGTAGTCATTAAATAGATAACAAAGTGTATTTTACTTTTTAATAGTCTAAATCTCTGGAAAAATAATTTGTCCATTGGTCTATTGAAGTTTAAATTTATTTGTAGTGTAACCTGCAGCCTACTAGCAACATGCAAGGGAAACCCCGACCTGTGCATTACATTGGTAAAATCGAATGCTTCAATGAAGATGGAGAAATTGAGGCAAATTTTTTAAGAAAAGTGCCTGGAGAGTCCGAGGAAAAGTTGTCCTTTGTCTGTAAACAGACGATGAGTGTGCGTTTCTTAAAGAGGGTGTCATTAAAGCTTCCTCACACGACCACTTGGAGAAACTTTCTGCCGTCAGAAAAAAGTCCGGTTTCCATGCTCTCTTGATCAGTGGCATATGGAATAAGTTTAGATCTGACAGACAACGGAAATTGATTTAGAAAATTCACATTTGGAGGTTTATTTAATCAGGATTGTGTATTAATTCATCGCTTTATTTTCTGTTTTGCAGCTCAGTTAACACGATCTGCTAGTACTACATTGATTCAACGTCTGTTGACGTTTAATCAACGAAAAAGTGGCAGATTTGTCAGCTGGGAAGTGCGCAATTTCCAGTCGAACTGTCACAACAAAATAAATTTATCCTTTCACATGTTGTTCTTTCTTCCTGGTAGCAGCTATGTAAATTGCTATCCAACCTGTCTTCTTTCTTACTTTTAACTCAAGTTCCACATGTGTTGAATGAAGATTTCATATTGTCAACAAGAGACTGGATCAATTGTGAAGTGGAATAGTCACTGCACACTCTAATACGTCCGTCCGATAGATTTATCACATCGTACTTAAGAGCGCAGAAGAGCTTGGTATAAATACGGCACACTGGAGGAACCACATGTAGAACACGGAGTGGCAAAATCACACCTCCACGCTCCGTGACTTCATACCCGACGCCGATCTCCGTCCACCAGGGATGTCCCTCGCAAGGCTTGCGTGGGTCAGACTTAACCGCCTGCGAACTGGCGTCGCCTGCTTTCGTTCGGACATGCACAAGTGGTGCCTGGCTCCTTCATCAGAATGCGAGTGTGGTGCCACGGAACAGACCGCAGACCCAGGCCCGGAATTAGGGGGGGAGGGCAGAGGGTGCAAGTGCCCCGGGCCCCCCGACTTTTAAAGGGCCCCCTTCGTGGAAAAAATGTGATTTTTGTGTTGTTTTTTTTATTTCAGCCTTTGAAGTTTCTACCAAATGCTATGCAGTGCTGGATTAATGCTACTGTATGCGTAGAGGTGATTTTTCACGCCGTAGGCGCGAAAAATTTTTTACACGAGAAGCTCCCCGATCTAAAAGTGCCCTGGGCCCCCCATCAGCTAAATCCGGTCCTGCGCAGACCATGTCATCCACTACTGCCTAACCCATCGGCCTCCACACAGTGCGCATGGTCTGAGGGTCCTGGACGATGAGACTGCTGAGTGGCTGAAGATTTCCTGCCTTCCAATCTAGCCTGGAAAGATCGCTCATACGCCATCATCATCATCACATCGTAAAAGGCCGAACCACGTTTCGCCAAGCGACGAAAACACGAGTTAGTGAATAGAGAAAAAATAATGAGAGATTGTCGCTCAAGCATGACAGTGCATCGCAATGATGACGTCACCATTGCGTCACAGTCCATGTTACAATTCGGGACACATAGCTGGGCAATAATTTCGTGAACATACTGTATGTATTGCATAGCATTTTATATGTAGGCTACCATCGCTACAGCTTTTGTTATTGAACTTAAATGAGTGGCTCAACTTTCCTCATACCCCGGCTCAACTTACCACGTGGGGTAGGTAAGTTGAGCCAAAATGACGTAATGTTTAAAACATGTATTTTTTCAATATTCTTATGAGTTATGAAAAAAAATTTTTTGTTAAATTAAAGCCAAAGCATCAACCATTATGCTGCCACTTTCACTTTTATTGTAAACCAAGCGGTTTTCTTACTGGAAGCGTTGAAGTAAAAAGTGGCTCAACTTACCTCATCCTCCCCTATCTATGGTACGGTAATACTTTACCTAATGACACTCTAAACCAGGAGTTTTCAACCTTTTTTCCACCGCGACCCCCTCAGAGCAATCCATGTTGTCTCTCGCTCCCCATAAAAGCATTCAACAAAAGCATATTTAATGCAAAATTGAAACAAATTTGATTCATGCCGACATCCAATTATGTTTAGTTTTGCTGTTTCAACGTAAACTTCCGAAACGAAAAACGTTTTTTTTTGCGATATTATTACATTTCCTCCGATTGTTATTTGCGTTTTCTATCAAGCTTGGCTAGATAGGAGAAAAAATAATGAGAATAATTAATCCACGCTTTCGCACTTTCACCGGTTGAATTTATTACAATCTTTTATAGATTTATTTAAATCAATTTCAGTAAGATGGCTGGTGCTGCATATTTTTAAATATTAAGTTTGTAATTGCGTGCACCTGTTACTGAAAGAACTTTCAAACAAAATAGCCAACACTAATTTTTTTCAATGCCATTGAAAACGATACTGAGAAATCTATATTTTGCACAGGATTCTACATAATTTTGCTTTTTTGCCATACCGTTGTTTCTGGTTAACTTTAGTCTGCACAAAACAATGTACAAGAACTTGGTGAAAAATATCAAATGCTTTCCTATAGTTAATTAAAGCCTTTGCAACGTCTGAAAGCTTAAACGACATAATAACCTCAAGTAGAGGAATGGGCGATTGCGAAAAAAACACAGGTTTTAATCTTTTCTGGCAAAAAAGAATTGAAAATAATACACTGGAATTTCAAGCGCCTCGCATACCTCCGATAAACAGCTCGCGACCCCAAGGTTGAAAAACCCTGCTCTACACTCAATTTCGGTAAAAGATGCCCCTACGTGGTTTTGGAAATTAGCTCTTCATATGTATTGAATCAACTCAGTCATTCGTTTTTAAGCAAAAACTGTATTGTACTGGTACTGGCTGGATCTGTATCACTATCAGCCTTACAAAAATTGAGGGCCGAATTTTTCCAGGGCCTAAGGCTATAGCCTTATTAGCCTAATGGTTAATCCGGCCCTGACCGTAGCCTACGTCATAGCGAAACACCCCACCCAAATATTTCGTTCAAAAGTGATAATTGTTGAAGTCAACTGTTCCAGTTTTTTTGACATTTCGGTAATTTATCTCAAAGGTTACAAGGCTAGTAAACATCCGCTTTGGAGCTTAGAGCTGCCACGACAATTACCCAGGGGCGCAGGAACGATTTTTGACCGGGGGGGGGGGGCAAGATTACGAAAAAAGGACACTTTTGTTTACTAAAAGGCCAATTTTTTTTCAAGTTTTAAGATAAGATGTAGCGATAGTGCTAATCTATCAACTCACTATGTATTGAGTAATGATAGCGTACAAGTGTCCGGTATACAAAGAATGCTATGTTATAATGATGTAACCTACTGTCAAGCCTTAAAGCAGCCGGCGGCCATGGCCGCTAAGTAGTGCTTGAATGACCGCCGGTGCTACCTCCTCAATCGGCCAAGTTTGGCCGCCGGTCTCTTCTAGCTAATTATTTAATTTCGCAATAGAATGATCGTAGATTAAATTGTCGAAAATATGTAGTATCAAAGAGTGACGCAAAATTAGGTCAGCGCGTCATAATCGAAACTGTTGCATTGTGCGGGAATATTTGTTGTTGATGGAATATATCCATCTGCAATCACCAGCGCTGTAGGCTAAGTCTTGTTTGTAATTCCCGACATTTATTTTAACAAAGTCTTAATCCGAAGTGCTAATTTACGTCGGCTGGCAATATTGTCGTTTTTATGTCGATTCGATGTTGTCGGACATTGAATTGTTGTTAAAAAGGAGAACTAGATTAGTTGACATCCGAGGGAAAAACATTTTTTGATCATATTTTGCAAAAATTATGCTTCTTTTAGTAATGTCCTTCACATCATTGAAACACTTATTTTATTACCTTGCCGTCATCGTCAACACATGTCGAAAGTTGTTTTTCGTTGCTAAAAAGAATTCTAGGGGAATGGCGAACTTCTTTAAAATCAGCCACATTGGAGACACTCCTGCGAGTGTCGTTAGAATTTAGGTGGTCCCGCAGTACTGGATTACAATCCCGATAAAGCAGTTATTGCGTGGTGCAACGATTCTATTGTAGGACGTCGCCCAGGCCCAGACTTCAACAACGCTAAGTGATCATTTTAGCATTGTTGCAAGTTTAATTCTATTTACTTGTGCTATCGTTATTTTGGTCTCCAAGCACGCAGATTTGGCCGCCGAGAAGGAGCACCCGGTAGGCCACGATGGCTGCCGGAAAAAATGAGTTTTAAGGCCTGTACTGTGCTGCAAAATTTTGTGCCGTAAATATTATTTTGAGGCAAAAATGAATAATTATAATTAGGCTAAAAGCGAATAGCAGAAATTGTTATATTGCAAAATGTGCAGTAGCTTACATGACCTTAAAAGGGCACCAATGCCCCCTTAATTTAAATTAATTGGCACAAATGCCCCAATTAATTTTTTCATATAGCCTAACTACGGACTACTTTCAAAGACTTGTTATCAAGCCTTCGCATTCTCCAACTTCCAAAAGTAATCTTCAGCAAAGTTGTTTCAAAATTACTTTAAATGGCCACATAAATTGGAGTACTTTTCTAAAAAAGAACGCTCACCATCACTCTAAAAATAATTTATCAGGATCTACTGGCTCCATCCAGCTCTGCGTTTAAACCTCCTAAAACTTTTCATGGAACAAGGAATTTATGGTTCCAGGTTATAAACCAGTTTTAAAATGAAATTATGCAACAGACAACAAGCTTTTTTATTTTACAAAACGTACTTAAGAGTCAAGAGAAAGTGGTTAACGTTTTTAAATTACCGTAGTCTTCCGTACGTAACTTTTTCGTGATAGTTATTTTTTTGTTGTATTCGGTATATTACTTAGTTTAAGTTACCGGTAGGCTAATAGTAATAGGTCACAGCAGTTTATTTTGGTTTAAGAAAGCTTCTAGAGAAGGATTGTTGCAAATTTATGCTGGCTACTTTGAACAGCTGACACGTGTGCTGTCGCCAAGCACACCAAATATATCTACAGGCTACTCAGGCAAAAACCACACACTAACAACAGTGGATCAAAGAGGTTAAATTAACTTACGTTCGTAGTTTTCATCACATTTTGCACTTGGGGCTGTGTTGAAAATACTTTGGTCGCAGTGATTGGTCAAGTTGAGGCTATATTCTGAAGTGAACACGTCGTCTTCACCATACATTCCAAACTCGAACGCGTTGAGAGCCATTTTGTTTTATAAAATAACATAAATATTCTTTTTCAAGTCTTCGTAAATCTCGACGAATTTTAACGTCACAGAGCTGCGCAAATTTACACCATCACCCCGCTTCATCACCGAGCTGCTGACACGGGTGGTTCCTTCGTAACTGACCAGGTTTCAATGGCACACAGCAATAAATAGAACAACTGTGGTGAAAAGGTGACGACGTCCAATGCTGGCAGTGACGTATCACAGTAGCCGTCTAGAAAAGTCAAGCTTTCTAAAAATAGCAACGCAGTCATTGCCATGCAGGCATGTAGACTTACGGAAAACAACCGAATGCGATTTCAGTGATTCTTTGTGTACCGTCAACACCTTTTTTGCAAAACTACAATCAAATTTGGATTGCATTTTATTTTTGCATCACAATAATACGCTCTAAAGTTGCACTGAAAACACACGCATGCATTCACACGACGGAACCAGGGGAGGGAAGTAGCCTAATCGCGCCCTAAAAGAGGTTTTGAATGCTTAGTTGTTAAATGACGTTTCATAAACGCATGGCTGCATACAGTAGAAATATTGATAAATAAACTGTTTATTTTAAATGATAAAATGTTTGACCCACCCCCAACTGTTGCTTTTGCCCCCAATTTCTTTCCCGCTTTGTAAATGTGCTACAAGAAATGCTTTCAATGTGAGCGTACTTTAAGCAAAACATACACAGAACAATATAGTGCAATATTCTCCATATCGGGCAGAATCAATTACGATTAATATATAATAATGGCAAGCTTTGCAGATAATGAGATTCAATCTACTTGTTGTAACACAAAAATGTAGCCTACAATGCAAACTTTCTAAACTCATTGATCTACATTCAACATAGACTACAGTTGAATATATATTATATATATGGTTAATAGTCTCAGCTCTTAGCATCGCTTACGGGCGGAGCAACGATGAATAAAGGAAAGTGGCTTAAAACGAAATCAAACAGAAAGCAGGCAAGCAAGCAACATGCGCAAAACAACATAAAAGTTAAAGCAAACTGTTTTCACCCATGTTCTATTTCAGTATGGATGACTGGATGAGATCAGTCAATGCAAGAAATAACTTTCGCTTTATGAGTACCTTATTGCACCAAGCACTCTGCAAGGCAGCAATCGAAAATAAAACAGCTGCAGAATAAATCTTTCGGTCGGGAGTAAAACATCTGGTTCAAAACGTGCACGATTCGAACACACAAAAATCAGCTACATTTAAAAAAAACTACGCACGAACGACTTTGTCGTCGAATAAGACATTTAAAAAATCTGTTAATAATCATCTTCTCTCGCATAAAAATAAAACGCTATACAATAACTGTTGTATACTTTTGCTACAATGCTACATTCGAAGTTCACACGGAACGCTATCATACCAGGGTTGTCGGTATTTTACCCGACCCAAAAAAACCCGGGTGTTTTTTTAAAAAACAAAACAAAAAAACATAAAAAAACCCAGAGCATCATATTTGTCCAATTTTTATCAGAAAATTAAAAAAATGAACCAAAGTACTACAAGGTACTTAAAACAAACTTCAAATTAGGACTTGAGAATGTGATTGTGAAGGAAATTCCCAAAGATAAATTGAAAATACAGTGGATATTTCTGTATAGTCCAGTCGCTGAACTTAAAAAAATGGTCAAACCCGGAAAAAAATAATACCAAGCTAAAACTTTGCCAGGTGGTTCTATTGGTGATGTGGAGTCACCAAAAAAAAAGCCCCATGAATCCCCCTTGGGAATAGTGAGTTTTGGCCATTTCTCCATAATGGCCGCAGCTCCCATAGGCCAAAAATTCAAAATCGTCTAAAATTGATGTTTTATACCTCATTTGAAAGATAATTTTATGCTGAATCACTTTTACAAAAGAACTGTGGTCCAAAAGTGCCCACTTTTGATGTTATGATTCATTGAAGTGTCATAAGGTAAGACTTAAATTTCTAACGAAAACGCAATGACATGATAGTGTGCGCCACTTAAGGGTTTTGGGTTTGAGCCACAGTTCCATTGTGCACCATTCAATGCTGATGCTTTCCGCACTACTGTAGATATAAAGCAGTGGTTCTCAAACTGGGGTCCGCGGTCCTTTTAGGGTCCGCGAGACAATTTTCTGGGGCCGCGAAGAACGTTCCAAAAAAAAATTTAACACAATCCCGAAGAAAAAAAATTGTGGAAAGTAAAAGTTTTCAAGCGTTTTGAGAGAATCTGAAGTTCAAAAGCTGAAGCAAGTGTCTCTGTCAAACAACACTGTGAGTAGGAGAACATCTGAGCTATCGGAAAACATTTTGTCCTAGGTGGTGTCAAAGATACAGAAGTCAATGTTTGACTTCTTTGCAATTCAGCTTGATGAAACAACGGATGTTGCAATTTAGCCGAACTATGTGTTTATGTACGCTACATACACGAAAGGCATTTGGAGGATGAATTTTTGTTTTGTAATCCACTCACCACAAGAACAACTGCTCAAGAAATTTTCAATTTTGTGAACAAGTTTTTCGACGAACACAACCTTAAATGGAAACATGTTATCGGCGTTTGCACAGACTGTGCTCCAGCTATGCTTGGCTGCCGTTCCGGTTTTCAGACTTTGGTTAAGGAACAATCTCCTGATGTTGCTGGTACGCATTGCGCTATTCATCGCCAAGTCCTTATAGCAAAAACTTTGCCTGATCAGCTGAAAAATGTCCATGACAATGTGATTAAAGCAGTGAACTTCAACAAAGCAAATGCACTCAATTCTCGTCTATTTGCAGAATTGTGCATTGAAAGTGATTCCGAATTTGTAACTCTCTTGTTGCACTCTCATGTGAGATGACTTTCGAAGGGTACAGTTTCGAAGGAAGAACCGTTTTTGCGCTAATTTGTCTTAAGTTTTTGGAGGACCGTGAGTCGTTGAAAAAATCGCAAGGGGACCGTTCAACAAATTGTTTGAAAAAGTTTGAGAACCACTGATATAAAGTCAAATGAACAGCACATAGATATGGGCGACTCCAGACGCAAGCACGACTATGATGATGCACGACTATGATGAACAACGCAATCCGTTTACTTTTGCTGATCTACATTCCTTGGCATCCGGCTGGGTTTCTATATCTGGAGACGATTTGGTTAATTGTGAGAGATCAGAAGAGATAGGAGCAATCATTCAAAAAACATTGGATGGTCAAAATTTAGCAACTGCAACTATTCAACGCAAAACCTGTATTAAACCACTTGAGTTGCTTAGAAATTTTGTAAAGATAGACAAGGAACACGTAAATGTCAATCCAATCATTCTTTTTACAAGACTGACCGCTATTGCAGAACGTGAAAACGATGTTGAGAAGTACTTTTCATTCGAAATGACACCATATCTTCCTTCACTGTTCAAGGATGGACTCATGAGAAAAGCTGATAAAGCTGCTTTGAGAACAGCACTAATGAATGATACAGAAGCTGTTGGTAAGGACCAGATTGATAAAAATTTATTGTATGTTGTTGATGGAGGTGCCCTACTTTACAGAGTCAGATGGTTGAAAGACTCAACATTCGCTGAATTGGCTCAACTCTACGCCTATGTAGGCTATCTTATGTTAGAAGACACTATGGTTCTGCTCATGTTATCTTTGATGGATATTAATACGCTTCTACAAAGTCAAATGAGCATATGCGACGAACTGCTAGTGAAAAGTGTCCAAATGTTGAAGTGGCGTCCATCAATTCTGCCTACCAGCTACACAAGATCGTTTTCTTTCGAATGAACACAACAAAGCTTAATTTATTGATCTGATTTCTGAGAGTTTAAAGAAAGATGGACAGCAAGTAACTAACTGTGATGGTGATGCTGACACTGAAATTGTGGAAACAGCAATCAATCTTTCTGCAAGCAGACGAAATCCTATTGTTGTTGTAGCCGACGACACAGACATCATTGTTATGTTACTTCATCATTGGAGGGAAGATTTTCAAGATGTTGTATTTTTCCAAGAAAGGGCTCAGAAGGGATGGAGCATGAAAACTGTTTCACCACCACTGGAGACAATCAGAGAACATCTTCTGTGTATTCATGCATGGTCCGGCTGTGATACCGTTTCGGCTCCATTTGGAAAAGGAAAAGTAAGCTTTCTCAAGCTTGTAAAAAAAATCTGATGAACTGAAAGACTTATCCATAAAAATGAGCGATGTTTGGGCAGACCAAGCTAAAATGGCAAAGTTAGCAGAACCAATCTTTGTAGCAATGTATGGTGGAAAAAAACTGAAACCTTAACGAAACTCAGGTTAGTTTTAAAAGTATTGGCTAAGTCGGTTATTGTACAGTGTGTATTTCGCACGGTTATAGGGAAATTGTTCGTAAGCAATTGTTCGTAAGCAATTGTTCGTAAAACAATTGTTCGTAAACTGTTTTTTGTAAAATGAAATCCGTAAAACAATTCTTCGTAAAGCATTTCTTCGTATAGGCTACATCAAATTTTAACTGCATGCACGAAAAAATGCTTTAGGAAGAATTGTTTTACGAAGAATTAATTTTACGAACAATTGTTTTACGAACAATTGCTTACGAACAATTGCTTTACAAACAATTGCTTACGAACAACTTGTCGGACACCATTTCTCACTGAAGATCACTGTATATTACTCTAGTACAGAAAATTAATGAACCACATAACAAATCAGCATTTTAGCACGAATCTGAAAGGCATTGCATGTGTGAATAAGAGTGTAACATTTTAACTAAATTAACGCAGAAGAGAGGCAATTTAAGATAATTTCCTTTATCTTTTAAACATCCCTGTAATAAGTTATTATTTCATATACCTTCCATTATTAATTTTACTTTAGACATAGAAAGTATATGGAGATGGCAACCCAGGGTGTGTTGGAACTAGAAAAAATGCCACCAACAAGCAGAGCAGCTTATTACCATGCTTTTCGTGCACATTATCAAGTAACCACATGGAAATTGGTAAGCAATAGGGAAATAGAGTCAAAGGAAGAGGACTGGGGCTGGAAACTTGAAGACAACAATTATTCTCCAATGACGGACAAAAAAGTTGCTTCAGAGTGTGTCCTGCAGGTTATAAGATGCAAATGCCAATCAACTAAGAATCAATGTGGTACAAAGAGATGCTCATGTAAGAAGTATGGCCTCAGTTGTGTAACAGCATGCAGTGGTTGTCGTGGTGAAGGAAGAGGTGAAACAGTTCTTCAGTTCAATGTTTTCTAATTTCTTGGACAATCAAGCTTTTAGTTAATTATGATGAAAATAAGAATAAAACGCCATAATTCATTACAACAAAAGCAAGTCATGTGACCATCATTTTAGTTGCGTGGAGTGACTTTAACTATTTATATGTCAGGTGACATGCAGTCAGATAAGATATTTCATATCTTAAGATTAAGGTTATTAATTTTAGATACTCGAAGTTTATGAATCAAGTGATGATGATAACGACGATGACGATGGACGGAATATCTTTGATCTATTCTAATATAAAATATGGAAATGCCAGTACTTGGACAATGGACATTGGTTACAAGATTTAAAAAAATTTATGAACTGAAATTTGTTATAAAAGATCCTTTACTATTTAGGTCGGTGTTTTTTTTTGTAGTGTCCCAAAATGTAAAATCTTGCATTTCACATTTTTTGACATAATTTCTACAATTTTTGTATTTACCGGTCAACATTTGTTCAGTGTGGTGTATTTTATTGTCAAAAATATGTCAATATTGGTATGGGCGTAATTCAGCATAAAATATTCCAAAAATTATATTCAGCAACTTTTGAATTTCTACACTATATACTATATAGGCTACAATTGGTTTTAATTTTCCACTTTTATGGAGACTTGTTGTTTATCTATTGAGTATTCTAAAATCAGTTTGAAGAGTAACTTCGGATGGGAAATTGTACACTTTTTCGTAAGCTCTGGTTTAACAATGGAGTAATTCATTGCTTGTCACTCCTCCTTGTCACACCAGGCTAAAGCCTAATGGTGGATTCTGCCTTTTAGTCCGCATTTAATGGCGAATAACTTCAAATGTGTGTATTTTTTGACTGTAGTTCTTTTGTGAAAGTGATTCAGTATGAAATTATCTTTCAAATGAAGTATAAAACATCAATTTTAGACGATTTCGAGTCTTTGGCCTATGGGGGCTGCGGCCATTATGGAAAAATGGCCAAAACTCACTATTCCCAAGGTGGATTCATGGGGCTTTTTTTTTGGTGACTCCACATGACCAATCGAACCTCCTGACAAAGTTTCAGCTTGGTATTATTTTTTTCCGGGTCAAATCATTCAGCGACTGGACTAGTACACAAAAATCAAGTAATGCCACTTTGTACTACACTAAAACTCATTTATGCAAGAAGGCCTTATAGTTAAACAGCCCCAGTGCATTACTTTATTGAGTTATGCCAGCATGTACTGTGAGTGAGAGGCACTTTATTGGTAAAAGGTAGTATTTGAGGTGAAATAAGCATGAATCTACCTTTTTTGCATCTTTTTCAAATAAAACCCAAAAAAACCCGGGTTTTTTTGCAGGTTGGGCTTTTTTAAAAAAACCAGGGTTTTTCTCAACCCTGTATCATACCCACTCTCAAAGCAAGAAGACTGGAGCGTAGTATCGAAAGGTAGTTTGACGTTTGCGTGAACATGACGACAATCAATACATATTACTTGGCTATGAAATCAACACAGGGAAGTAAGATCATGTTACAGATCGAAGCACACCTTGTCCTACCAGATAATTCTCTGAGGTGCTTTTACGTCGGACCACTGGATAGTTTTATTCAGAAAAACCAAAACTGTGCCAGCATTGATTAAAAGATGAAATAAGAATTCAAGTAAAAGAATCTTTAACCTTTGCTCTCTGACATGAAGCCTAAACAGCAAGTATGGGATCATAAAGTAACGAAGTTCAAAGAGCTTTTGAGGGATTAATGCTACGGCCACACACACGACATACACGACTCTCCACAAGAAAGTGCACTTTGAGTAGACTCTCAAGCTATCATTCATGCTCCATGCAGCGTAAATATAGAGTGGTATTACTAAAATGCGCAGAAATTTACGACCCAAAATCCATCTCCATGCATAAAATGCGTAATGACGGTTATCAGCTAGCAGGTACTCATGAACGTGTGTGTACTGCAACACGGCGTAAACACAAAAGAACAGAAATATTCCAAAATATATGATTTTCTTTTGCAGAGTATGAATGAATCGTTTGAGCTTGTCCAAACTGAAAAGAAGTGGAAAAGCGAAGAACAGAGTAAACCCAGTGAAGTAGAGAACTTGTGGTAAATGGAAGACAGCTTGATGACTGCTGCGGTCTCCAACTACCACTCCGTCATTTAGAAAAATAAATGTTATAAAAAGGCTTACGACAAAAAGATAAGGCCATATTAAAAATATCAACTGCTGAATGTTTCCTATGACCAGCAAGTATCGAAGTAACACTGCAAACAGCTGAGCCAAAAACCTGAAAAAGAATGCAACATACTGTATAAGAATTATGGCGATATGAGGATATTATAATGTCATTATAGCCTCGATTGAACGAAAATGGAAGACGCCAAACTAGAGTAAAACTCGAGTATGGCGTCTTCCATTTTCGTCCGATCGGGGCCTTAAATCAATATGTAAAGGTAGTCCCATAATCAGTTGCTGAACTTCAGGGAGAAAGATCAGGTTGTAATCACATTTGGCGTTTGGTACTATAACGAGAGTACGACGGCCAGTTCCTTTCTCTCGGTCGACATTCTTTTAGCAACTGCGTCCACCAAACTCATTACACCCTGGGTAGAGGTGAGTGGTGTTTATCAACAACCAGCTTAAGACAGGAGTCGAACCAGGTTTGCAATATTGCAAAGCCAACGCCTTATCCGGTGTGCTATCCCATTACCATATACATATATTATGATAACTTGGTATAACATGTTTGCATAATTAGCCAATTATAAGTTTCTGGATGTTTTTAAAGCTAACAAATGCTCACAAAAATGTATATTAAATATAATAAAATGATGGATTGACTGAGTTTCTATGAGCATTACCTGGCTAACTTGTCATGCAAATGAGGAGATGCCGATACTTTTTGAATTTCTACAGTTGTTCCCAAATGATCAGCAACAACAGTACCAGCCATGAAAACAACCCAAACAATGTTGTTTTGTCGAAATACAACAGAACAAAATCCGAGAAAGGCAGCAATGCAATGTCTTTTCTCAAGACACATCGAATAAGCAGCCAAGAGCACAAAAATAGAACCAGGTTCAGTGTAATAGAGAAATGAAAAGAAATACAAGACCGGGAATGATCCGATAATCATGGCAGTGAGCTGAAGTTTTTGGTCAGTGCCCTCAATACCTGCCTGTATAATATTAAAAAATATGGTTTCAGTTCGCTCTAAAAAAACAATAGTGTAAGGAGATATATATGAAGTTATAAAAAACTAAACAAATAACAAAGCAGCTAAAACCACTAGATGCATCACATTACACTAGTAAAAGCTTTCCAAGTGCTGCACAGCAACAAATGTGCATTGTGCAACTTATTTAAAATGAAATATAATACTAACTTTTTTCTCACCTGTTTTCGACTTGCTTTGTCAGATGTATCAGAGGTTTGGTTCAAGTTTTTCAGTATACGATAAATAAAGAATATACTAAAACTGTTAAATAATGAATTCGTAAAACGTAGAGTCCACGCTGTACAAGCATTCTTTCCAATAAATGCAGTAAGTGGTGCAAGTACAAGTGCAGATGAAATGTACAATCCGGGCAAAGTTGTAATCTTTGGATTCCACTAAATAAAAAAACAAGAACAGTGTTTTTAGATTTATCATATGGGCTAAAACCATAAACTCAAAGTAAAATCGAAATATCACACAATTAATTATAATATATATAACTGGTTAAATAATGATTGTAAAATCAAATATACATGATTACAAGTACAAAACTGTTTAAAGCTTAGAGCAATATTGTAAACCATGTTTTATTTATATTTTATCAACTCTATGCAATAAGTATTACGGTACCACTACAAAAAGTGCTCAATACCACCAAAAAATACTTTCTCTGAAATATAGTTACAATTCTCCAGAAAACCTTAGCAGCCTGTTTCATTTTTAGCAGGATCTTCACAAGGGTCTACTCTTATTCAAACAGAATGCGTTTCATTGTATGTCTTATTCCCTTTAAACAAGAAGGTTCTGATGATCCTCGCCAAAGCCGAAACAGGCAGGCAGACCCAAATGAAATAGTTGTGACATAACTATCAAGTTTACCTCATTGAATATTCCTGAGCAATATTTTTGTGCTTGTGGTATATGAAATATTTCATCGATGAATGGCGTGGGCTGTGTTGTATATACCATGTCAAAGAGAATGATTGTGATAACTAGAAACACCCCTACTTTCACCCACATACTTTTGATGACAGCCATTTTAAATAAAACAGATTCTTACAAAAAATTAAAAAGTTGATTAATAAAGTTTTGAGTTGTAGGCTACTTGTTTTTTTGCATAAAATAACATGACAGAAACTCATAAGATTATGCACACAAATTCAGGAGCTGGTGTACTAGTCTCCGCCCTGGTCATCAAAAACTGGAATCGACCAAGACATATAGGGTGAAATGTGTGGATGCGGAACAGCATTCAACCAAGCAAAAGCTGTTTGTGAATACACCCCCTTTACTTGACTATTTTCCAACCATAACCTTCAGAGTTACTAAGGGTTTTGGTTGGGGTTAGAAAATAATAAAGCAAAAGTAAAGTAGTCAAAACACAAAACAGCTACTTTACCCTATGTTTATGGTCAATTCCAATCTATGGCATTTTCACCAGGGCAGAGACTTGTAAATCAGCTCCTAAATTCATAACCATGTTATACATATATTTTAAATTAATCCACAAGTTTACTATGTTTTCATTTATTATTCACCACACATGAAACAAATAAACAGTATCACAGAAATGATGTATATGCTAGCAATAAAATCACATTGATCACAGGTTTTTTGATGAGGCAAGTTAAATTTGTTTCAGCATTAAAATTTTAATCCTAACAGTGTGCAATTATCTACTTAGGTTACTTTTCTTTGTGGTTTAGTGAGGTAAAACTCCTGAACTATTACATTGTAAAACCTCCATTACGTCTGTCTAATGTATTACTATGTTCAAATGCACATCATACAAAAACAATAAAATATGGAAAATTGAATAACAAAAAAATGTATTTTAATGTTTCAGTAGCCTAATTTCATCCAGATTAATTCAACTTTGTAAACATCAGGCAAAGCAGCCTTCCACATATTTCCAAATCGTCAAAATTGTGAGAAAAATATTTTCTGTCTAAAAAATTACCAAATTCGAACTAGTGTACTGCACTAATCAGTAATAAAATACCACACTAATCAGTATTGAAATACTAACAAAGATTACTACAGTATTCATTAGCTGTTAGTTTATTATCTACATATCTGTAATTAATGTGGTAATAAGATCAAGTGGCGTTGGTTCAACTATTCAGCGGCATCTAATGGATGGAATAATTCCTTGGCAATAAAACTTTAACTATTGGAAACTTTACTCTGTCAATCTCGGTGACCGGGCATGCGTAAGTGATTCAAAGCCTCTAGATTAGAAGTATGCAAAACTGCCAAGGTTAAGCTCTGCAAAAAGCTTTTCCATTCCTTGTGATATCGACGGCCCAAAAAAAAAAGAACTGCGGGCTACTTGAAATCCGGCAGAATAAATCTTCAAAGACTGCCGAACCAGTTTGTTGTCATATGGGTAAAAGACAGCTGAACCTTTCGAATGCGCCAAAAAAATTTACACATTGGCAATTCCATTCTTAATTCATAGGTACCTAACCGCATGCGGCAAGCGGTATTCTAGTCCAGTCCAATGTTGCCACTCTCTTGTCATGGAAAAGTACTAGATTTGACTAAAAAAAACACTAGATTCACAAAAAAAACACTAGTATCATAAATACACGATCATTTACATGCATAATGTACAAAAATGACAGCCAATACCGTTAGTGAGTGTTAAAAGTCCTTAAAACTTCAAAATATAACTGAATTTCCTTGAAAGTGAGAGCCCTGAAGTCATAGCCGTAGGAGAGTAAAAAATTTTCGGGGGCGAAATAAATTTGCCCAAACTTTTCCCAAATTTGGCTTTTGCAAATATATTGTCAAAAACGCAATATTACTCACAATCTTTGAGGTATTGTAGTGTAGTCTAAGAACTCCACACTGATTAACTTGGCAGTGTACGATATTAAGAGTACACTCTTTGATTAGGCTATATGGAACTGTAGGCTATATTGTAATAAACAAGTGTAAACTGGTGCCTCGTCTTCTACCATTATACAGCAATCCACAGCCGAAACGTAAGCGACTAATGTAAGCCTACCATCAGGTAGGTTACGCTGCCTACTTTGAACACTTTTCACAGTTATTTGTGTGTATTTTTTTAAATATTTATGCTAAATATCTCAAACTTGGTCATCATTGGGTGTAACCAGACAAAAAACTCGCTGTCCACTTTGAAAAGCACTACAAACATATTGATGCAGCCAAACAAAAAATAGGTGGGCTACTTTGAACACTGTCCAAACTTATGCACACCAACATAACGCTAAATCGCTAAAAAACACTAGATAGCAAAAAAAACACTAGATGCAACCCAAAAACACTAGATCTAGTGGAAAAACACTATGAGTGGCAGTGTTGCCACTCACATCAACTTTTAAAACATCAAATTTTTTCATAAAAAACATCAAATTCAAGATTAAAACATCAAATTGAAAGCTCGGGTGCGTTTTGTCAATAAAATAATAAAAAAAGATAACAATTACATTAAATCTAGACTTTCTTCGTAAAATTTACTTAAAGGTTTATTTAAAAAACATGTGTTCAAGAAAAACTAGTTGGCTAGCAGAATTTTATTGGCAACTAAAATAACACTGGTCTACGAAAGAATTTTTTTTGCTCCAAAACTTTGAAGACTGATTTAGAGTAGTTTTGGGGTGCTGAATCCGAATCTGACCTCAGATTTATCCTATCATGTCAGGTTTGTGAGATATAATAACAACAAATTGTTACTTTTATCAAAAGTGGAAGATTTGGCGTTGCGTTTACTGTCAACATATGCAGTGCTATAACGAAAGGTTAGTGTTAGACAGGCCAAAACAGCCTAAATAAGGTTACTGAACAAGTATCGCCATAGACCTGTTTAAATCTTTGTGGTTTCATGCAAAACATTGACAGAGGAGGGGTTCAGTTATACTTTTAGCTACTCTTTTAGTTTGTTATTACTGCCTTGTTAATAATGTTGCTTAGACAACAAATTGGTAGGCTATCAAAATTATAGTCGGTGGGTGTATTTCAGCTACTTATGCACCACATGGCCTGAATATAGCACAATGTAGCCTACATGTGCAATAACCGCAACATCAAATCTTCCACTTTTGACAAAAGTAACAATTTGCTGTTATCTCACAAACCTGACGTGATAGGATAAATCTGAGGTAAGAGTCGGATTCAGCACCCCAAAATTGCTCTAAATCAGTTTTCAAAGTTCATAGGCCTAGAGCAAAAATCGTGTAGACCAGTGAGTACGCTTTCAATGCGGTACCTTTTTAATTTTGGCGGCTGATATTCAGTGTTGTACGCGTCATTGAAATAAATTGACGGCGTCAGCGTGAATTGCCTAAAAACTTTACGGCGTAAAGTACTGCGTAAGCTCTTAAAGAAATTGACGGCGTCAGCGTCAGCGCTAATTTCTAGCGCTATTTTTTGCCAGCGTCTCATAAAACGGAAATATTTCAACCAAGTTTAGGCTAACAATAGCTAAAAATAAAGAGCAGATATTATGTTTTGAGACTGTATTGTAATTAGCTGCTTAGCCTATTAGTTATTTCCTTACAGAAAAAGCAAGCATTTCAAAACGTTTGTCTGACAATTTGCTGCGTTTGGGACGCATAGCCTAGGCTATTGTCCTTTCCAAGTGAAAACATGCGTTCCACAGCAGCGCTGGTTGGTATTGGTGTGTTGTATTTCAAAAATAAATTGAAAACGTTTACTCGGAAAGGTATCACTGTCAGAGGCGCCGGAAGCAGGGGGGCAGGGGCGGATGCCCCCCCTGCCCTCAATTTTTCTGCAGATGGAGGGGCAGGGAGGGCAATGGTGCCCTTTTAAAGTCATGTAAGCAACTGCACATTTTGCAATATAACAATTTCTGCTATTCGCTTTTAGCCTAATAATAATCTTTCATTTTTGCCTCAAAGTAATATTTACGGCAGAAAATTTTGCAACACAGTACAGGCCTTTTTTTCGGGAGCTCCTTCTCGGCGGCCAAATCTGTGTGCTTGGAGGCCAAAATAAAAATAACGATAGCACAAGTAAATAAAATTAAACTTGCAACAATGCTAAAATGATCACTTAGCGTTGTTGAAGTCTGGGCCTGGGCGACGTCCTACAATAGAATCGTTGCACCACGCAATAACTGCTTTATCGGGATTGTAATCCAGTACTGCGGGACCATCTAACGACACTCGCACGAGTGTCTCCAATGTGGCTGATTTTAAAGAAGTTCCCCACTCCTCTAGAATTCTTTTTAGCAACGAAAAACAACGCTCGACATGATTGTGTTGACGATGACGACAAGGTAATAAAATAAGTATTTCAATGATGTGAAGGACATTACTAAAAGAAGCATAATTTTTGCAAAATATGATCAAAAAATGTTTTCCCCTCGGATGTCAACTAACCTAGTTCTCCTTTTTAACAACGATTCAATGTCCGACAACATCGAATCGACATAAAAACGACAATATTGCCAGCCGATGTAATTTAGCACTTCGAATTAAGACTTTGTTAAAATAAACGTCGAGAATTACAAACAAGACTTACAGCGCTGGTGATCGCAGATGGATATATTCCATCAATAACAAATATCCCCGCACAATGCAACAGTGGCGATTATGACGCGCTGACCTAATTTTGCGTCACTCTTTGATACTACATATTTTTGACAGTTAATCCACGATCATTCTATTGCGAAATTAAATATTTGGCTAGAAGAGACCGGCGGCCAAACTTGGCCGATTGAGGAGGTAGCACCGGTGGTCATTCAAGCACTACTTAGCGGCCATGGCCGCCGGCTGCTTTAAGGCTTGACAGTAGGTTACATCATTATAACATAGCATTCTTTGTATACTGGACACTTGTAGGCTATCATTACTCAATACATAGTGAGCTGATAGATTAGCATTATCGCTATATCTTATCTTAAAACTTGAAAAAAAATTGCCTTTTAGTAAAAAAAAGTGCCCTTTTTTCGTAATCTTGCCCCCCCAGTCAAAAATCGTTCCGGCGCCCCTGATCACTGTTCCTAACGTGCTGTGATAGTTTAGCATGTATAAATCTTTTAACCAGGTTCACTGCACCAACATCGCTCTTTTCAGAGGTATAAAGCTCTTGAAATAAAGTATCTTCAACGTTCCGCGAAGTCGATCCTGGATTTTTCGCTTTTTGTCTCTGATCTCTCGTTCTCAATACATGGGTGATCACTAGGGCCCGCAAAAGTCAATAAAGTCAAAAATTGTTAAGGACCTCGTCTATCCACGAATCCAAGAATAAAGTTATTTTTAGCACCTAGGGGACTGTTTCTAAGAAGTTTATAGGTCAAAATAAAGTCAAAATTGACAATAAAGTCAAAATTTTCAATAAAGTCAAAATTTGTCAAATTATGGCTTTTGACAAACTTTTTGTGTTTCTTGAAAGTAATTTTTGTCAAAATCCTCGTGGAAGCATTGTAAATCAGGAACTGCGACACAATTAAACCATATTAACCCATAAAAGCAGGAAATATGTCACAATGCTGACGGATCAGTAGTAGGCCTACCTTTTATCGCAAATTGCCCATTGTTTATTCATTGTTACGTATTTAAATATTTTTTATAAAAAGCTCCATCTTCACAAACGTAGTCTTTTCGAAAATTAACAGTTTGGATTTTAGGAATAGCCAAGCTAAATCGTCTTCAGCAAAAGTTAGACAGATTTGTGGAGATTTTCCTATCGCCGATAAACACGACGCACTTTTTATAATCCATAAAAACCTTGACTTTTCGACAAAATATTACGTTTGGGTCTGAAATCGACAAAATATTATGTTTGGATAACTAGTATCAATTCAAGGAAGAAATGTGACCTTTACAAATAAGCAGTTTCGTTAGGTCAAAATAAAGTCAAAATTTGATAAAAATAGTCAAAAATTTTTTTTTTTAAGTCAAAATAAAAATGGCCCTAGACTGATCACCATTTGGCAAACTTCTTCCGCGTGTATTCCAGGGAGCCATTCCAACCAACGCAAAAGCCGGTAATTCGGATGAGTCGCGCTGGCCAGAATACATTGTGAAACCATAGGTGAAACTCTAATTGTGAAACGAGATTTTTCATTTTTTTTCCATGAAAATAAAAAATGACGCATAGCGCTTGACGCTTAAAATCGGCAAAATAGTTGACGGCGCTATCACTTCCGTCAACTGAAAAATAAATTGACGGCGCTAGCCTCAGCGTCAACAAAAAGTTGACGGCGTCAACGTACAACACTGCTGATATTTGCAAATAAGCTTACCTACACTTACAGTAGCCCATATACAACTTAGGCCTGTATTTTAAAACCCTACTCGAATTCAAGTTTGACTCACTTCGGATGTAATGCAAAACTGATTTTACAAAATGCATCTTTTATGATGAATGAAGTCCAGCAATTGGCTAGTTATGAAACATCAAGTTAAAGTATCATTTTGGTATTACACTTTAGCCTACTTCATGGGGTCGAATTTTTAGTCAAGGCCGACTTGAGCTCAAGTAAGGTTTTAGAATATGGCCCTTAATGTCTTCATTTTAGATACTACTACCAGCCTATCAGTTTTCTTCACAAAGGCTCATCATGCTCATGTATGTTTTACGTGGACCACCATTGCTCATAACTTCCACTAGCCTATTTGATGGTTGCCAGCTGGTGCAGCTTCCACTACTTTGGGATACAAGTTGGCGAGCTAAAAGCTGTCCTTTTAAAGTTATTGAATTCACCAAATTGATTATATTTTATTTAGTCTGAGCTAGTTAACACCAAATCGCTTAACATCAGATTTTTGGGCAAAAACATCAAACATCAAAACGTTACCCAAAAACATCAAATTTGATGTAATTACATCAAGAGTGGCATCGCTGATGAGTGGCACCACTGGTCCAGTCCCACGTTGACAACATTCAGAAAGATTGCCAGACGTTAGAAAAATTTATGACAATTTTTCTTCAAAGCTCAGTCTCATTTGAAAGCAATTTTTGTTTAAAACAGAATACCAGTTAAATCAGTTGTTCCGCTCCACATATTGCAACTATCAAGAATAAAAGTGAAACTCAATCTATTGCATATCAAGAATATTTTAGTTGTTTCACAAATGTTTTTATTTTTAATGTAAAATGTCAAATGTGAGAACAATCTTTCCTTGCAGATCCACATTAATCAATACCAATTTTTTTTTCAAACAACATTGGCCGTTTTTGACAAACTTCGGATTGGTATTGTGGGCTATATACCAGTGATCTTCAAGTATCGTACAAGCTTCACTCAAACAAATTTTATTTTAGTCAGCTTGTTTAAAGTGATCACAGGTCTAAGTCTGCATCCAAGTTTGTTTGTTTTTTGTTTAGTAAGTTTTTTTCTGTTTTTGTTGCTTGTTTTGTTTTTCTCTGTGCAGTTATAATAACGGCTCGCTTTAAGTTTAGCATCACAATCAGTTATCTTTTATTGTTTTTTTTTTTTTGTTTTTTTTTTATATGGGGAGTGTTCATCCACTGTATTTTAACTTTTAACTCTTAACAAGTAGGTTTGGTGGCTGTGCAAATTAAAAATATTAATTTCCAAAAATTGTTTTAGCGATGCATATTTAAAACTTTTGTGTTTGCCATCTTTTTCTTTTGTTGGTGCCAAATTCGTGTGTTTACTTTCTCATTTTTTTATTTAAATGAAAAATAAACTTCATGCAATGAAAAATAAAATTGAATTGATTTAAACTTGGCAACATGATTTCGGTTGGATGAACTCGTAAAGTTCATGTTTTATTTGTTGTTTAAACTGATTAAACATCTTGTTCTTGTTAGCTGCTAATTATATTATCAAATCATTTCAAAGTTTGTCCTAAAATTCTTTGTTTTAAATTCAATTGTTTTTTTAAAGGCAGTGGCTATTTGACCGGCTCCGGTCTTTGAATCTGAAACACTATTTGACCGGTCATGACGTCACTACATAAGCACTTTTTTCTTTCAAAGCAAAAGACGATAAGCGCGTTAAGTTTTAAATTCAACACGTTTCCTTCAACTGAGTCCGTGGCGCATACGTAACGTCTGGGGCTGCCATTTTAGAGGGAATGAGTTCGATACTATCCGGAAGCGTTTTTTTTTTTTTTTAACTACAAAAGGATACAAACTGGTATGAATGAATCAACAAGTGAATAAAAAAGTTTCAAAACGAATTAAAAAAGTTTTTTCTAGTCTTTATTTTTAACAAATTCCTTTCATTTCTTAGCACAAATTCTCTGAAAAAATCACACCTTCTAATAGGTTGTAAGATTACGTTTCGCTGAAGTCCGAAGTTAAAAATTAAATCCAGTCTCATTGTCGCACAACAATCAGTCAAGTTTCAAATCATCATCTCAACCAACCCTTCAAGACAACTTTCCACTTTCAAAAATTTAATTAAAAAAAAAAAAAAAGAACACTTCCGGATAGAATCGAACTCTTTCCCTCTACAATGGCAGCCCGATACGTTACGTATGCGCCACGGATTCAGTTGAAAAAATCGTATTGAATTTAAAACTTAACGCGCTTATCGTCTTTTGCTTTGAAAGAGAAAAAGAAAAAAGTGCTTATGTAGTGACGTCATGACCGGTCAAATAGTGTTTCAGATTCAAAGACCGGAGCCGGTCAAATAGCCACTGCCTTTTTTAAACTTTTCTGGGTTAGTGTGTGTTGTCTGTATAAATCAATTTAATTAAACCAGGTCAAGAGTTTTCAATAATAAATTATTAAGTTTATGACTAGAAGATCAGCCAGCAGTCCAGCGTAATTAATTTTTTAAGCAGGGCTGCCGGACAAGTTTGGTTCAATTCAATCGCACTTAAATCGACAAAACTGCTTTTCTTGCTTTTATTTCAATGCAAACTGTTTGATTTTTTTTAGTTAAAATCATGTGTTATTGCATTATGTCAGTGGAAGAGTGACAGGTGCATTTAAATTGTCATAAATTGTTGTTTTGGGCTCAAATTTTGTAATGATAGGTTGCCTGGATTTAATTTGTTAAATTTCATCAGAAGAAAACATTATTGACATATTGTGTTATTCGCTTATACTCAATTATTTCTCATTTACATTCTATTTCTTTCTGAATTTACATCATTGGCAACATATTTTCATGATCCTCAAGCATATGTCTAGAAATTGGCTTGACTTGCAGAAGTCAAAAGTTTTGGTAGAAATCGAATTTGATTAGTAGACTTTGCAATAGTTGAGCACAGTCTGTATGACGTGTAAATAACTTATATATATACCTTTTTTGCAGTGAAGGACAAAGGTTTTGTGTTTGAATTGTGTTTTAACTTGATGCTTGGTATTTCACAATACAGTAGCTAATAGATTTAATAGTTTGCATTTGAGCATTTTTGTTCAATAAATAATACCTAATATCTTACGATGGCTATTTCTGCTGAATCTTTAAAATCCAAGCTGGAAACTGCTCTTGAAGCAAAGTACGTTAATGTAGAAGACATATCTCCTGGCATGTGTGGAACTAGTTTTAATGTTGTTGTGGTATCATCACAATTTTCCGGAAAATCTCGGTTACAACAACAGCGCATGGTGAATGGTGCGTTAACTGAGGAAATGGAACATATTCATGCTTTAACCCAAAAGACTTTTACTCCTGAGTCATGGGAAAAGTATAATAGCATCAAAGACTAAATTCATACCAGTTCCTTCGCTTTGCTGTATTTTGTTTGGTACATATTGTTTTTTAGGTAGTTTGATAAAAGAGAATTGTTCTAAAATCAATTCTGCAACTGCTTGTTTGTGCTTTTGTGGAACTTTAATTTGCTACATCAACTACATGATTAAAATAGAAAGTTTGCCGTAATGCATTTAAAAACACAACCGTATCTGGTTGTTTGTGAATGAACATAATTCTTTAGTGAAATTGGAATCGATTTGGAAACTGTATTAATGTTAGGCCTATTAGGTTTATTGTAGTTAGATCAATAGAAATGAAACTTCTTTTGCAATCTATTTCATATGATTCAAAGTCTTGGATATTGAGTTCAAAAATGTGATTTTAAAGTTTTTGATGTGGCATTTTAGTTGCCTTTCATACCAAACTGAATGTATGGTACTTGTAAATTTTCAAACTTGTGAAAGTGTCAAAGTTTAGGTTTAACACGCACGTAAAATTTGAAATTTCTTGTTTTAACAGTTGACACTTTTCAATGCAAAATGATCAAGAAATTTTTCGTTTCCTGAAGGAAAGCCTTTAAAAATGTGTGATAATCCAGATTTTGTAGTAAGGTGATTACTTTAAACAAGGCAATGCATTGCGTAATTTTTGTTAGTGTTTCACGTTTTTGTTACTTAATGTTGGCTGTAAAATTGATGTGATGTTGTTTGTTATATCATTTCATTTTTTACTTTTGATTATTTTTCACCCCAGAAAACATTGTCAATATATTTTCCTGTTATTTGTATATAATTGAAATGATGGATTCCAAGAACGTTGAAGAGCTTGCTGTAAACTTGCAATTGTCTCCAATATTAGTCAGTGCATTAGGCAGTAAGAATGTTCAAAAACGATGCAAACTGAAAGCAAGCAGAGCTATTGCATTGGCTTGCTTATCCAGTTTATCAAAGCAAATACATGGACACATTGCAGCTCTTGAAACTGGTGGTGGTTTTGGTTTAGCGGGTGGGTTTACAGTGGTTGAAGCATTTAGGTTCAGATGTTAAAATAAGCATCAATACTAATCCAGATATAAAGAAACATATTGAAACTTATCTATCTAAAGAGGGTTGCCCAGAAGGCACTGTGCAAGTTTTAGAAGGTGATCCTAATATTGTTATGCATAGCAAAAAGTTTTTGTTTGTCTATGCTGAAGTTTATGGCTCTGTGGTTAGATATCTTGATGCAGCAATGAAATGTGTAAACCACAATGGATTATTGTGTGTTACTACCACAGACACAGCTGTTCTGCAAAACAAAAGTCCAGCCACTGCTCGAAGGTTGTATGGAGCAAATATGTGGAAAACCGAGTATTACAAAGAAATGGGTGCAAGAGTCGTTATAAGCAATATTTCAAGAGCAGCAGCCAGATGGGAAAAGGGAATTAAAGTTGAGTTGTGCATGGTTTTGGAGCACGAAATAACTGTAGTGTGTCGTGTGCTTCGAGGATCTAAACACGGAGAATCAACCGTATCTTGTATTCAGTCATTGGCACACTGTCAGCTTTGTCAAGCTCGTCAATTCATACCTGAAAGTTTATTTCTGAAAGAGAAATATTCTCACTGCAGCTTTTGCGACTGTACCGCAGATTCATTAACACCACCTATACTGCTACTTGGCCCAATGTGGGGAGGAAGCATATACAACAAAACTTTTTTGTTAAATACTTTGCATGAGTTACAGACACTGAATCTGGCACCCAGTGAATGTGTACTTTTAGAGCTGATGATAATTGAAAGCAGCTGTTCCAACTCAAAGGATGATGAAGATGAAGTTATGACTTGCATAAAAAACATCACTAAAGATGGTAAATCTGAACCGGATAAAAAGCGACGCAAGATAGAAGTTGAAAATACCACAATTGTCATAGACAGTGGAGCTGTTGATCAGATGGAGCATTTACCAAACCAAAATAGTTTGTCCACCACTAAATTGCCATATTCTGCTTCCGACGTACATGCTGATAGTTCGAATGCTCCACCATTTTATTTTGACTCACAACATCACAGTGTAAAAGGTGGAAATCCTCCTACCATGAATTCCTTAATTTTAAAATTGCGTCAGAATGGTCAGCATGCAAGCAAAACACATTTTGGTCCAAGATGTATTCGGACATCTGCTTCATTAAAGTTATTTAAAAATGTTTTGCAGGAGATTTGGAACGAAACATGCCAAAAGTAACTCTGTAATGGTGCTTCATTTTCTAAAGTGTGTTGTTTATTTGATTATCTTGATATTTCAAACGTGAAATATAACCATTGACCAGGAACAACAAATTTTAAAACTGCAATTATTAAAGGATTATTTATTTAATATTGTATTGCAATAGCACTCCATTTTCTATTTGGTTTAAAGTAGTGCTACACTCACCTGGCTTTCCATCACCTGCCCTGAAATCTGAATAAATTGTTTTGACTAAATAGGCAATCATATTTTTAACTCATGCTTTGTTTTATGGATTATATAATTAGCAAATACATGATCTGTGCTGTCTGGTAAACACCAACCACACAAACTGAAAATTTATCATAGACTGCTTTTGCAGAATATTATCTATTGTTAAAAAATGTTTGTTCAAAGCTTTTATTTTGCACAATTGAGAAGTATATAAATCTAGCATGTCCGGTAGTACTTGATCATATGTCAGTGTTGTATTGTCATCCACAATGACATGTGTTGGGTATTAGAATAACTGTTCGTAAGTCCATTTAAAGCTTCAGCTTTGTTACATATTTGCTTTCTTTTTAATCAGTTCAATATTATAATTTTAAAAAGCATTTGCAAAAATCTTCTTGAATTGTATTTCTACATTTTTCTTCAAACAGCATTGGTAACAATTGCAGATTTAGTAGTACATTTGTCGTTGTAATAGTACTTTTCAAAATTGTTATGCTCAGTAAAAAGTCATTTTTTTGGTCTAAAAATTGTTTCACCCAATGCACTACATATTTCAATGGTCAAAATTCTAAAAGAAATGTGTGGGACAGTCATGAATTAGAAACAAAGCGATGGGTATCCAGCGAAATTCTTAAAGACAATAATGTTCATTCTAAAAATGTGCTTGGTCTTAGTGACCGTGGCATTTTCCAAGAGATATATCCTCCCATTTCTATTGCTTTGCATGACATGCTAAAGACGAAGCAATGCTTTTACTGTGGATTTGATCCAACTGCTGACAGTCTTCATGTCGGAAATCTTCTTTCAATCATGGCTCTTTTACATTGTCAAAGATCAGGTATTTTTTCATTTTATTATTACAACTGGCTTGTTAGTTTAGTGCAAGGGTTCTTGGCCAGCGGTGCACATACCAACAAGAGGTGTG
The DNA here is from genome assembly GCF_918807975.1 of Aplidium turbinatum. Classification (NCBI taxonomy): domain Eukaryota; kingdom Metazoa; phylum Chordata; class Ascidiacea; order Aplousobranchia; family Polyclinidae; genus Aplidium; species Aplidium turbinatum. Next base: position 16,553,270 of record NC_137484.1, on the reverse strand, counting down.
AAACCTGCTCCCAAAGGAAGCATGAATGCTGAATTATAAGATTTAGTTGCAAAATAGTATGCTTGTTTTCTGGGCTATGGGCCAACATTGTGAATTGTAGTTTGTAGGTGACTACTACTTTTTCAGCCATTCTAAAAGGGGTGCGAGAAGTGGTTGGTATTTCGTCGTGGTAGCCTACCAATCAGGAAAAAGGTCGAGAATCACTGGTGTAGTGGATATGAGTGTCTTCCTCTTGAGTCATTCGATGCCGGTTCGATGCTCCTACATACTATCACTAAAGTACAGAAACAGCAATGAATTTCTTTCCTGTCTATCAAACAACATTAAGGGAACAGATTGGCTGGTAATGTGCTCAGTTTTTGTTTATTGTTGCACTGAAACTATCTGCCATCCAAAGCCCTGAGAGCAGCTTATATATGAACAATTGAACATAACATTATAATATCATATTAGCAACATTTTTGTTTTGTCATGCCATGCGGTTAAGAGTATGATTACAAAAGCATTAGCCTAAAGGTCGTAAATCATATTGATTTTATCATACAGGACATGATGCAATAGCACTCATAGGAACAGCAACCGCAAGAGCTGGTGACCCCACCGACCAAACTAAAGATCGAATTATATTGAAGCAAGAAGCAATACATTCTAATGCCAATTTGATTGCTGAGAACCTACGAAATATTATTGACAATCATGCTTTGTATTTTTGTGAAAGCCTCCCGCAGAAAGCCTTGCCGTCGTTTCAAATTTTGTTCAATCATGACTGGTATGAAAAATCAAACGCGATTGATTTTATTTCGGTCGTGTGTCGTCAATTCCGCATTGGACCAATGATGGGTAAGTAAAGGAGCACACGGTGTTTTTGAGTGACACTTTAGAGATCAACACTGTTTCAATAAAGGTGTGGCAAGACGTGTTAAATCAACGGCTTGCAGTTTTGTATCGGAACCAGGCTTTGAGGTTGCCGGTTGGAAATACGGGGTATAACTACCATTTCGAATGTGGGCAACACAGAAAACAAACGACATGGTATTCTATTATGACATTCCAGACAAGCGGTACATACGCGACAGAATCAACAGTCTGGATGGGTTTTCTTTGTCGGAGTTCATGTATCAAGTCTTACAAGCATACGACTGGCAATACTTGCACGAAAAACACAAGTGTTCCTTCCAGATTGGCGGAATTGATCAACTGGGCAATGTTAGCGCTGGACATGACCTTATTCGTAAGTGAGTATTTTAGGACATGGTCATTAATTTCTCGCACATATGCAATCAACTGTACAAAGACTGAAGTGGTGGTTGATCGTTTTGTTAAAGTCTCATTAGTACTTCGTGCGTTCTGACGACGTCGCTGTCCACTAATTCATTCCTTCCAAAGTCGACTGCCAAGTGCCAACCCAGTTAGCAAAATGTCAAAACGACGGATTTTGCTGTCTGGAAATGCGCATATGCACATTATACCGTAGGCTAGTCTTTCAAGACTCAAGTGGAATGCAATGCTTGGTGGGATAGTGAGCATTCAGCGTCATGCTTGTAGCCCATGCATTCTTGATGTGTTCGTACCTCGGACACGTAAGAAGGTAAGCTTTGCCAATTGTTTTGTCGCACCAAACACTTCTACTTCACGAAGTAAGACAAACAGTTCATTTGCTAACCTTGACCATTTTCTACAACTTGATTTTGACTTCGTTCATTTATGCTTCGTAGGAAAAGTGACCAAGAAGTTTATGGACTTTTTACACCTCTTGTCAAAACCAGGCGTGGAGACAAACTTGGAAAATCAGCTGGAAATTCCATTTGGCTGAATCCCTCCAGAACATCCCCTTTCGAGTTTTATCAATACTTTTATAGACAACATGACTCCGAAGTGGAAAGGTCAGATACAATATAGCTTCTCGATGTTAGGAGAATTGCATATCTTAAGTTTATCAGGATCAACGTATTGTAGGGTGCAACCAAACAAAAAAACAGTAAATAAAACAATTAGGTTTAATAACTAAATATAATTTTTTTTTACCTTACTACATGACAGTTTACTAGAGCTTAAGTGAGTTACTAGAGCATTTCGATCCGATAGCGCGGCATGGACTGATCTGATCATATGACAGTCTTTGGAGCGGTAGCGCCTGACGTTCTTATGGTTTTTGGTTCAGGCCCCACTGCTGTGGTTTGGCAGGACAAAATCGCATGTCGATATGGGGGCAGCTGGTTCGCTCGTATATACTTTTGCTGCTTGCTGTCTCATGTGTTACACCTTGTGTTATTGCATTGTCTTGTAATTGGCACAACAGAAAACATATAACTCCCTTTTCGCATGGATGCTAAAAGATGGAACATGCCAGGCAGCAAAATCTATCATTTTACCATTGATTTAGTGAATCTGGGATGGAGTCTCCCACATAAGGTTTGTTCATTACATCTCGCTGCATCAATGACGATTTTTTTGTCGCAGCTTTTTAAAATTCTTCACTTTCATTGACGCGAAAGAAATCGAGGAAATTGTCGAGGAACACAAACGGAATCCACACAAGCGAGAAGCGCAGGCGATATTGGCCAGAGCTGTCTGTCAACTTGTACACGGAGAGGAAGGCTTGAAATCAGCTGAACTGTTAGTGGCAACTATTGCTACAAAACATAGAATCGACGTTTGCACAATTATGTTAAGAAAGAACTACTGTCACAGTTAAAATATGCGTTTTATTTGAGCCTAGATGAGAAAATCAGTTCTTTTGTATAATTTCAATGCAAGTAGACATTAAATTAATGAAAAAGAACTGCTTTTAGTGTTGGGTGAAAATCTATCGGTCTTTGGTGGATCTCTTTTGGATTTATGATATTTTCTAGCGTTGTTGCTATCATTTGGTGTATGTTGGTCTGCAAACGCTTTCAGGCCATTTTAAATATTTGTAGATGCTCCCGTGTTTTATACAATGGTAAAATTGAAGACTTGGAAGCCTTGTCAGATGAAGATATATCGTCCACTCTCGCAGGTATGCGCATCATTGACGAAGTGTTCAACCCAAGCATGACCATCTACGACCTTGCCGCCGACACAGCTGGAGTGAGTAGATAAAATTATTGCGAAGTGGATCAATTAAAAGTATGATTACTCGTATCATTTACTCACCCGAATTTGGCGTAAAGTGTAGGTCCAGGTGATGCCTCAAAAATAGTTCGATAGTTTGTCTTCCGGATCACTGAAGGTTCAATTTCAAACGGACAGTATTCCAGTCACACTGTACGTGATTACAGCTCTCCATTCCTTCGATCTTATTTTTTAACAGCCAATCTCGGTTTTAAGGGGCGTTGGTATGTAGTGTATATCTCATGTGATTGACAATGTTACTGATACCTTGTTAACAGTTTTTACAGCAGAACAATGACTTTTATAATCACGCGCGTGCATGTATCAAACTAAAATCATGTCCGAAGAAATACGACAAATTAAGCACGCTGGAGCAAAAAAAAAATTAAGAGGACATCATATTATAATATGCCATAATATATTAATTATTGCAGATCATTTTTGCCGTTTGTGAGTCACAGACTGCTTTACATAGTTATTTTATTTGCTTTCAAGGTGATTCCAAAAGGTTTCGTGGGAGAAGACTTAATAAAATCTGGCGGGGTGCGAATCAACGGACAAGTTGTCAATGCACCAAAAGACGCTTTACAGCCAAGCGTCCACATCTTGAAGAATAATTTAACTTTACTCTCAGTCGGGAAGAAACGTCATCATATCATCCGATGGAAACTTTCATCGAACAAACGCAATTTAGCTGTAGACAATTCGGTGTCCTAAGTTCCTTCAACTTAAATTACTGCACTTTACATCTTAAACTACGTTTTTTTCAAAAGCAAAATTCTTGCGCGCTTTTACATCACAATTTTGCGGTCAATAAAAGTGCTGAGTCATAAAGTGCAACTGTGGTCTTTGTATAAATATAAAAATAAAATTGTGACTGGTAGAGTAGATGCGTTGCATAAATTGAAAATGTTCGCATGCAGGTATCACATGGTAAACTATTTGAGAGTAGGGTTTCTTAGCTTTCAATCCACTTCGTAGCTGATGATATTTTTCTGAGTTGCTGATACAGTTCGCTTTGACTCGGCATCGTTGTAGTTAAACCATTCCGGTACCGGGTCCACGTTGTATTCCATCTGTTCAACTCTTGCCGCAATTTTTTGCGCCGTTGATCTAAACATTGTACTAGTTGAACGAACTAGGCAAAGCTTGATTTAAGCCTACTGCGTGGCCTACGAAAATATATGGCCAAGACACCATGCACAAGATTTCATAACGAAGGATGAAGTCGATTGCAGATAAATGTATAGGCTACTTGGGTTCTACATCTGCCTAAAATGTTCCTTCAAATGTTCAGTGCTTTTGTCGTTTTGCAACCTGAATTTTAGGAAGTTGATAAAGTCAAAACCCCAATGAAAACTATTGAATCTACATATAGAGAATATTCTGAATCAACCCTTTTCTCGACCTTTGCTATGTTGACGTGTATTGTTTTTGCTGTGATGGTCAGAAATAAAAAACAACTGAACTGATGTCCATTTTTTGAACTAATGAATTGTGTTTGCACAATTGCTTGATCAAATGCTAATTTTTTTTTATCACACTGAAGCTTCTCATGATAAAAAAACACTGAACACTGAAACAATTGAATAAAAACACTTGCAAGTATACGACCCGAGTGACACGTGTATCTGCAATTGACTTCAGTTCTGAAGACTTGTTTCTTTGTGCTTGATCCTCGCAGCATGCTTGTATAGGCTCTGAACCACAAACGCAGGGCCGGTTACAGAGATTGGCAGGGTGAACTTTTCGATTGTTGTCTTGATTATTCCATCGACTAGATGCGGCTGAATGGAGATAGTCCTTGAAATGTGTTTCTCAAGCGCACACTCCCAGATTTGAACTAGCTCCGCATGATACACAAAATCGAATACTCAACCAACTGAGTTATCGGGGAGAATCCCTGGTAATATTGCACGAACCATGCTACATTTTTTTACAGTCGACCGCATTCAATTAAGAAGCATACCGCTCAACCTTACTTGGTGATACTGCGGCAATACAAGACGACAAGAACTCGCAGTTGTTTGCATCCTTTTCGGAGATACTTGATTGCTCTGTCACTGATGTGGATGCAACCGGACAGGTTAAGGATGTGGATGTAATGGCACACTCCCGAGAGGTACTGGATGCTCAAATCTGTAAGCTGTCAACCACAGATTGGGTCAAAACTTGATATTCGAAATCTGTCATTTTTACATTGATTTAACGTCTGCAAACGTTGAATCAATGCAGAATTGACAGATATGCTGTCTGGGTTACCAGTGGGTCTATTAGTTTTTAACGCAACTCACTTTTGGACATCCAGATACGTTCAGGCTTGTCAACATTCGACAGCAGAAAGCGAGATTTTTGATAGCAGCATCACTGAGCGCCATGCAGTGCGACACGTCTAACGCATCGAGCTCTTTCACTTGCTGACAAAACTTTTGCAAGCCAAGGTCTGTGATTCCAGAACATTCTGATAAAACAATCGATCTGAGTTTGGGATTGACACCTAAAGAAGCGAGGCCCTGTAAAACAAAAGATAGCGAGGTCAAAGCAAAAAATGTTAATGGTGAGGCAAAACAAGTCACCCTTCATTGGTTCTTTACACTGTTGCAAATATTGTCATTCGAACCAGCTTTACTCTCTGGCCAGATAAAAAGCTTCACACTGTGATAAGATAGAATAGGATTAGGTAAAACGACTAGATAGTATCACTAAAGAAGAAAGTGATTTCAGTAGGTACCTGATCTTTAATGTTAGTTCCGGATAAATCAAGATGCAACAGTGATGGCATGCTCCCAAGTAACTCAATCCCTGCGTCGGTGACATGCTCACAAAAGCACAAGCAAAGATGGGTGAGACTGTGACATCTAAATACAAAATATAGGCCTACATCAAACCGTGAACGCTAAAAATGTTGCTTCGGTTTTCTACAACCCGGGCAGCAAATCAGTCGTCTACAGACGTTAAATCAATGTAAAAACACAACTAATTTGCTGCCTGAAAAAATTAACACTGTGTTTTTTTTACGTTAATACTACTCAAATTTAACTAGCAATCACGTCAGCTCGTGACAAGCCTGCCGATAAAGATTCCGATTGTCCACCCCGTTAGCTCAGTGGTTACGCGCCCGGCTCAAGATTACGAGGCGCTGGTTCGGCTCTCGGGGGGTGCGCTTAAAGTGCCTCTGACAGAAAAATAAATTTGCGAAATTTACCTAAGATATCAAAAAGGTTACACTAACAAACTTCCCTGACCAGAAAATTGTAAAAAATATCAACAGGCTACTAAGTTACACGCTTGCAAACTTTCGTTGACATCGGCGAATCTGACACTCATTCTATTGCGAAAATAAAAACGGCAACATCGCTGTGACGTCACCGTAAGCTGGAAGGATACAATCTGTGGTGACTGGTGACTTGGTTAGGTATAGTACGGCTACTGCAAAACGTGAATGTGTGGGGCTCTGTTGGTCTAAAGCATGTGCAAATTAAGAATTACCGAAATAGAAAAGTGAACTTACTATTACTACCAGGTTTTGATCAAATAGGTTGAGTTTATTTTTATCAAACAGCATCTCAATTCAATTGAAATTGCAGTTTCATAGGGCTACAATTTTGATACTTTTTTATTTGTCCTAATCTGGCTATAGCCATTTGCAGTGTAACAACAGTATCTCACAAACAGTAGGCTACCTTTAATTTATGGTTGAGGCAATGCTTAAAAATTGCTGTTCATGTGTATTGTTGTATTTAAAAATATCTATCACAAATTTCCTTGCCAACTGAAAGTATTAAATGCAATAATTCTCATTGTTCAGATGCTTCTCATGTTGCCTCAATAGACTCTTTCTATAATATTATAACTGATGCTCTCAAAGCAGCTTCTGATAAAATCTTTGTTGGTGTAAAGAAGAAATGTAACATATTTTCTGTTCCTGGTTGGAATAATCATGTTAAGCAAGCTCATGCTACTGCCAGAGAAAGTTACATCATGTAGGTGAAAAATGGGAAACAGTGAAATGGTTAACTATATGAGTTGATGCAGAGCAAACGAAAGGAGTTTAAAAAAGCCTTTCGCCGTTGTAATCATGCCTCTGAACAACATAGAGCAAATGTGCTTGCCTCAGCACTCAACTTGGACAGCTCACATAAGTCATTTTGGCAGAAAGTAAAAAAGTCTACTTGCAAAAAGAGTTCTCTTCCTGTAAATGTTGGTGGAGCACAACGTCCTGAAGCAATTGCTGAGATGTGAAAACATCATTACAGCTCCTTGCTAAATTCTAGCAAAACCAACACTGAAAAAGAATTGGCAGTGGCTATTTGACCGGCTCCGGTCTTTGAATCTGAAACACTATTTGACCGGTCATGACATCATTACATAAGCACTTTTTTCTTTTTCTCTTTCAAAGCAAAAGACGATAAGCGCCTTAAGTTTTAAACTCAACACGTTTATTTCAACTGAATCCGTGGCGCTTACGTAACGTCTCGCACTGCCATTCTAAAGGGAATGGGTTCGATTCTATCAGGAAGCGTTCTTTTTTTTTTTTTTTTAACTAAATTTTTGAAAGTGGAAAGTTGTCTTGAAGGGTTGGTTCAGATGATGCTTTGAAACTTGACTGATTGTTGTGCGACAATGAGACTGGATTTAATTTTTAACTTCGGACTTCAGCGAAACGTAATCTTACAGCCTATTAGAAGGTGTGATTTTTTCAGAGAATTTGTGCTAAGAAATGAAAAGAATTTGTTTATTCACTTGTTGATTCATTCATATCAGTTTGTATCCTTTTGTAGTTAAAAAAAAAAACGTTTCCGGACAGTATCGAACTCATTCCCTCTGAAATGGCAGCCCGAGACGTTACGTATCCGCCACGGGCTCAGTTGAAGAAAACATGTTGAATTTAAAACTTAACGCGCTTATCGTCTTTTGCTTTGAAAGAAAAAAGTGCTTATGTAGTGACGTCATGACCGGTCAAATAGTGTTTCAGATTCAAAGACCGGAGCCGGTCAAATAGCCACTGCCAAATAAATTTGTTAACTCATGTATTTCTTCTAGGGATAAATATTACAACTTTTGTTGCAACATGGACACAATTGGTTCCTTGCTTGTCAAACTGCCATAAACCGCGCTGCTGGTGCTGACAAAATTTCAGCTGAACATATTGTTTATGCTGATTATTTGTTTTTATATTAGTGTACTTTTTAAATATATATGTGTCTTAGTCATGGCACTGTACCAAATTCTTGCTTGAACACTGTCTTAGTCCCGATTGTAAAGAATTTGAATGGCGACATTCAAGATTCAGGTAACTATAGACTTATTGCTCTAGCCACAGTAATCTCAAAACTGTTTGAACGTTTTATGTGAATCATCTATTGCCTTTCTGGAATACCAGTGACAATCAATTTGGGTTTAAGTCTGGTCATAGTACTGAAATGAGTGTTTTTTAATAAAACAACCAGTGTCCTCTTATATCAGTCATGACACTCCTGTATATTCTGTCTTTTTGGATGCTTCAAAAGCCTTCGACAAAGTCAATCATCATTTATTGTTTAAAACGCTTATCACACGTAACGTGCCTACTGCCTATCTATTTTGTTCGCTTATTGGAATACTGGTGACCTTTGTGCCTTTATAGTAAAAAAACCATGCAAGTGAGGTGGGAAGGTCACCTGTGCCAATCATTTACTGTGTCCAGCGGAGTCTGACAAGGTGGGGTGTTAAGCCCCTATCTTTTTGCCGTATATATATATTGATCAGCTTTCTTATCTCAATAAAACAAAAGTTGGTTGCTATGTTGGCAACTCTTGTCTAGATCATATTATGTTTCCTGATGACATTTGCTGCATCTCGCCTAGTTTGTGTGGCTTACAAAATTTGTTAGATGTTTGCCACAAGTATGCTGTTGAACATGAAATTACTTTCAATTCTAAAAAGTCATTTGGTATGTTATTCTCCCCAGAAAACTTTTATCTTTTACGTGCTCCTCTGCTACATCTAGGTAAATCTGAAATTGTGTTCACAGACTCTGTAAAATATCTGGGTGTATTTATTGATAGTTCTCAGATGAAAATTATATTTCAAGGCAAGTACGCTCTCAGTACTGTGCTGCAAATAATGCAAAATCTCAATTTTTCTAAATGCTCACCCGCTGTAAAAAACAGTTTATTTCGTTCTTATTGTATGTCGTTTTACTTATCCCAGTTGTGGAACAAGTTTAGATCTTCTAGTATGAAACGATTACGTGTTGCTTACAATGACTCTTTCAGAATATTGCACAATTTGCCTCGTTAGGTCAGTGCCCGTGAATATCAAGTAATGAATAATGTAACTACGTTTGATGCTTTATTGAGGAAAAAACATGTTTTCGTTTATTAACCGATTGCATACACTCCTCAAATCGCTTTATATCAGACATGATGTCATCTGATTATTTTTATCGTTCTGAATGCTTTCAATTCTTCCAACGCTCATTATATGTAAATTTGTAACAGTAGATAGCCTATTTAGTGAGCTTTTAAACCGACGGCATCCAAGGTGGCTCTCTGTGATCTTTGTGCATTTTCAGTTTGTGTATTACAGTATTTCGTTATTTTGTTTTCGATGTGGACAGCTTTGTCTGACGCAAATAAATAATAAATAAATATGTGACAGTGTCAGTGACAAAGACCGTGTGGTTTCTGTTGTATTATGCGTAATCTGTATATAGTACGTTTTCTCTCGTGGTGTCTTTCCGAATGCCAGCACAATTGTATCTCGTGTTTACGCCAGGACGTCACGCACGAGTGACCACAATGTTAGCATTACACTACATCTCCCCGACAAATACGATAGAGGGAAAGCAATATGAGTATGCAGAATCGTAAAAGCATTTCGCATACAGAAATAAGAAACAAAACAGCAAATTAATAATAAACATACATGCCGTGCTCTAACAGAGCGCATTATAATATAAATACGGTAAGTTATAATAGAATGGAACAAGGCGAAGTCTAAATTTGAAATTGTCTGCTTATATGAATAACTGAGTGGTTACAAATTACAAGAGCGAATAGTAGGCTTTTGCTAAGCCTTGGTTTTATAATAACAGGTATGCCATTACATTTTATGTTACGAATTCTTTATATTTTTCCGGTTTTCTAATAACGCGCTTAGGCCTTCCTGAAGGCTCAAAGTTACTTTGACTTTCTGCAGGTGTGTCACTATTACAACGTGATGCGGGCCTAGGCGGTGGTTCCGGATTAACCACAGTGTTATTTGTACTTGGGTTGTCAGGCGAGGGGAAACTTATTAGAAATTGTCTATTTCGCCTCAATGCTCCCCCGTCTGGAGTCGCCACTACATACGATCGTGGAGTGTCATGAGGTTTCTCTACTATTCCAGGGGTGACTGTATTATTGTTTCTGATGAGTACTTTACTTCCTGGAACCAAAGCAGATTGTTCTTTAGTGCGATGTCGTCTGTTGTAATTGAGGGCTTGCTTTTCCTGATCATCTTTCTCCTTCTTCCGTAGCGAGTCGAAGTCAGGCCATTGTGGAGCTAATTGTTTCGGGTGTAGGGGGAGATTGGACTGGAGTCTTCTTCCCATGAAGAGTTCTGCAGGACTGTAACCATTTCTTAAGGGGGTACAGCGGTAAGAAAGCATCGCGTAGTAACGATCATTATTTTTCTTTAACAAATTTTTGATTGTTTGAACGGCTCTCTCTGCTTCGCCATTGCTTTGAGGATATCTAGGACTAGAGGTTATATGCTTCACTTTTAGTTTGTTTGTGAAATCTGCAAATTCAGCGCTTGCAAACTGTGGACCATTATCTGAAACAATTACCTCCGGGATACCATAACGAGAGAATATGGACTTGACGTGGTTGGTAACGTTTACTGCCGTAGTACTCACAAGCAAGACCGTTTCAATCTATCTAGAAAAGTAGTCGACAATCAATAAATATTGTTGGTTTTTCCAGTGAAACATGTCCATTGCAACTTTTTGCCATGGTCGTTCGGGTCTCTCTATGCACAATAGGGGTTCGATAGTTGGTGAGGAATTTTTTAGACATGTGGGGCACGATTTAACCATTTCTTCTATTTGCTTACTCATAAATGGCCACCAAACAGACCCTCTCGCTCTTTCTCTGCTTTTGACAATCCCAAAGTGTCCTTCATGAACTTTGTTTAAAATATCAAGACGTAACGAGGGTGGTATTATCAATCTAGTTCCTCGCAGTAACAAACCGTCTTGGACCGTAATTTCGTCTTTGACTGAATGGAAGCATTTAACAGCACTCGATAAGGCATTCATACGCGGCCACCCCTCTTGTGCATACTGCATTACCTGACTGCAGACCGGATCATCTTTTAACCTTACACGTATTTCATTAAGTCTCTTCTCCGAAGCTGGGAGTCCGTCCATTATTGACATAACGTAGGCTTCAGAAAGGAGGCGAAGTTCTTCGTCGGATGACGTGGGCGAGTCTACAGGTGATCTGGACAAGGTGTCGGCAATAATTAACTCTTTGCCTGGGATATGGCAAATATCATAAGTGAATCTCATCAAACGCATTCGAAAGCGTTGAATGCGGGCGGGCAGTTCGTCGATACCTTTTTTTCCTAGAAGAGGGACCAAAGGCTTGTGGTCTGTTTGAACAAGAAACTTCATGCCGATCAGATAACTGGAAAACCGCTCACACGCCCATGTGATGGCTAAAGCTTCCTTTTCTATCTGCGCGTAACGTTGTTCCGTATCACTCATAGCTCTGGATGCGAACGAAACAGGTTTCCAAACATCAGAATCATGTTTTTGAAGAAGAACTGCTCCTAAGCCAAATGAGGAAGCGTCAGCAGATACTATTGTCTCTAGCGTCGGATCATACAGTGCTAGTACATCGGTTGAACTACATATAGCTTTGATGTCATTGAAAGCTGATTCTTCTTTCGTGGTCCAAGACCATTCTGTATTTTTACTCAACAGCTTACGTAGATGTTTTGACTTTTCTGCTAGTTGATTTGTAAATTTTCCTAGCTGATTTACCATGCCCATAAATCGTCGCAATTCAGAAATGTTATTGGGGCTCTGCATTTTCAGGATAGCGCTTACTTTGTCAGGGTCAGCACGGATGCCGTCGCTATCGATAATATGACCAACAAACTTAATAGACGTTTTTGCAAATTCACATTTATTGTTTAGTGTCAGTCCACTTGAAGACAAAACTTCTAAAACATCAGCTAATCGTCGATCGTGCTCAGCGTGATTTGCTCCAAACACCAGAATGTCGTCCATTTCGCACACGACGCCGTCTAACCCAGAAAGAATGTCTGACATCGTTCGCTGGAAGTACTCTGGAGCGCTGCATATGCCAAATGGTAGACGATTAAAACAGTATCGTCCAAATGGGGTTATAAATGTGGTTAGGATTTTCGAGCTTTCCGAGAGAGGTATTTGCCAAAACCCAGATTTAGCATCTAGTTTAGAGAAAATTTTAGCGCCACTCAGTTGGCCTAGAACCTGGTCAACGTAAGGCAATGGGTGTTTTTCTCTTTTGACGCTTTTGTTCAACGTTGTGTAATCCACACATATTCTTACGCTGTTGTCTTTTTTGGGCACTACAACCATTGCGGCACACCAGTCAGTGGGACGTTTAACTTCTGATATCACTCCTTCTTGCAGCATACGGGATAGTTCGACTTTAACTTTTGAGAACAGTGGCAATGCAACACGTCTGGGTGCACGAACTTGGTAAGGAACAGCGTCATCACACAACGTTATCGAATATTCTCTTGACAGCTTGCCAAGATTGCAAAACAATTGGGGGTATTTTGCTGTAATTTGCGTTTTCACTGCTTCGGGACTAGAAGTCGAGTTGACGAATTTAACGATCTGTAGGCAATTTATAGCAGGAAAGCCTAACAATGCATTATTAGCGTTTTTGACGACATAAACGTTTTGACAGCTGTAATTTTGTCTGTACGTAAGTCTACAGTTAAATTTGCCCAACACATTTAAAAGATTGCCACCTGGGCCTTGCAATTGTCTGTCCGTTTGGGAAAGCTTGAATTTACCCAAGTGCTCCCAGATATGAGCAGGTATGATTGTGACTTCCGCACCCGTATCAACTTTAAATGAAACTGGAAAATTGTTGATTAGAACATTCACAAACCAGGCAGACTTACGTGATGTCGTTTCACTTGCTTCATTGACGCTTTTGTTTGTCTGATTCCTACAATGTCGAGCAAAGTGTCCTATCTTTTTGCATTGGAAACAAGTGACTGTCTTTGCTGGACAAGTTTCTCCATTGTAATGAGGCGATCGACCACACTTCATGCATTTCTTTGTAAACCGCTGTTTCTCTTTTCTTACGATGGCTTCAAGTTCGCCGCTATTTTGTTGTGTCGTTTCTTTACAAAGAATGCCTTGTTGCTGTTTTACTGTCTCGCTTTGCCGAACAAGGTCGATTGCCTTTTGCAGTGTGAGGTCTGTGTCCATCTGCAGCCGTTCTGATAATCCTTTGTCTCGAATGCCTACCACGATGCGATCACGCAACAGTTCATCGTGAAGCTCGCCGAACTGAAAGCCTTCCGCCATGTTGTACAGGCAAGATATGAAAGCACTTGCCGACTCAGTTTCGCCTTGGTTTCTTGTGTTAAACTGGGCGCGCTCAAATATAATATTGCGTCTCACAAGAAAATGTTGTTGGAATTTAGTTTTAACTACTGAGTATTCTTTAGAATTTTCTGGCGAAAGCTTAAATGACGGCACTATTTCTTCAGCTTTATTGCCCATGCAGTAGATGAGCGTGTTGACTTGTAGTTCGCCATCTTTCTCTGCTAAACCTGAGGCACTTCTAAACCGTTCAAATCGCCTTATCCACAGGGTCCAACCGCTGGGATTTGAGAAATCGAATTCTGCTGGAGGGTTCACTTGAAACATAGACATGCTTCTTGTACTGACTAGAACTTTAACTTAACGATTGTTCAAAACTGCATCGCTGCCACCATGTTGTATTATGCGTAATCTGTATATAGTACGTTTTCTCTCGTGGTGTCTTTCCGAATGCCAGCACAATTGTATCTCGTGTTTACGCCAGGACGTCACGCACGAGTGACCACAATGTTAGCATTACACTACAGTTTCTTTTTACGCTTTCCCACAAAACAAGGTGCTGAGAAGAAAATGGTAGAAGTTTTCTTCAAGTGTTCGAAAGTAGGATGGGCCATACACAACTAGTCATATATGTTCTCTTCACTTCACTGAAGATGATTTTGTTAATACCACTCAAGTAAAAATGGGCTTGAGCAAACTTTACATTTTGAAGGAATTTGCCATAGGCTACCATCTATAACAGCAAAGATGCAACCAGTTGCTGATGATGATTTCAGCACTTCTAAACAACAACGTTTACAAAAACGTACCCTTGTACAGGTAAACTAGGCTTTTACATGTATAGACTCTGCTATGTACGTACTGAGGGCACATTATGAGAGAGAGAGAGAGAACTTTTATTTATTATGAATAGTGATGATGAATTAAATATGAATGATGATTCGTACAATTTCTTCATTTTTCACTTCAAGTATATTTTAGGTTTTGTAGGAACGTATCCAGTACAGTTTTATTAAACTGTAAAAAACAACAGATCTTTGAAAAAAGCAACCGCTTGTACCAACTCCGACTAAACTGTGATCCAGCAATCACATCTAGGAAACGTATGTTTCATCCGTCGCTAAGAACGCCGACTTACAATGACGTAATACCACCAAAGTCGTCCCAGAGCAGTGAAATATGGAGTTTCGCCTGTGGTGGCGCTGCGGAGCCGTCGTTTGATGTAAATTACGCCCTAACCAGTCGAGCTACGAGGTTAAGGTTAAAAAGTTTGCTAAGTATGATTCTGCGCAAGGAAATGCTTTAAAAAGTTACTATACTTGGATCCAACCTGTCAGGGGCACTTTAAGCAACGCATTTCAGGACTGCTCTCCATTCAGCGGCACCTCATGGAGGGAATAATTTCCCGGCAACAATCGAAAAACTTCAATCTGCCAATCTCGGTAACCGGCCCTGCGTCAAAAGCCTCTACAAGTACGCGAAACTACCAGGAATAACCTATCAAGGCTTTGTCAGTCCGAGGATAAAGATTTAAAAACCAAACCAACCATTCGAAATGTATGCATCAGACTTGCATATGACTCAGAAATAAATACCTACAACTTCTTAAGACAGATACCGTAACTCCTGTGAAACAAGTTGATTTCATACTGCATAGAGTTCATGAAACCAGAATGGACGTCTTGTAAATTTCTTTCTCGGATAGGTTTTAATGAAAAATTTGTTGCGAGTGACTTTTCACCAAAGGATGATGAATTTAATAAATACGTTAAGTCTCTGCTGATTACATCTACTTACCTTTGTGCCACTCGAAGCAGAGAAACGTCACTAACTCTTACACAGTTTGTTAAATTCATTTCTCTGATTTTCCCCCCTGACGGTCCTTCCGCAAGTTGGCGCACGCCGGCGTCACTGATGCGAACACAATCGGCAATATTTAAAACGACAATATGACGCAAGTGGCACAGAGCCTTCAACATCATGTCCGTCAGCTTCTGACAATCGACTACGTACCTGAAGATGATAAATATCAACCGAAATCAATCAAAATACAGCGCAATGAACAGCATCAATACATCCATACGAGTGCATGGCAAGCAGCTTTGTAGAGTTAATCAGCCAGCTTTTTAACAGAGGAGTCGGAGTCGTATATTTTTCGCCCGACTCCACAGCCATGGTTGAAACAAGCAAGCCATGAAAGACGATTATTAATAATCAATTAGTAAGTCGTTCAGTCACATCTGGGTATAGTGTCATAGCTAGGGCCAGAAAAGTCATTAAAATCTTTTTCTTTTGGTAAGTTACAGAAAATTGTGAAACTGAAAGCAGTGAAAGAACTACGTTGTTATGAGCTCTATTTAAAAAGTTATAAAATCATAAAAAGTCATACTTTCTGTTTTAGGTCATAAAATTGCAAGAAATAAGTCAAACAAATAATTAGAAAATGTAGTGTTGACTGGGATGGTCCCAGGCAAATGAACAAAAAGACGACAGAAAATAAAATATTTTAACATTGTCAAACAAATTACAGGACTGAAAAGCATTTCGCAATTATTAACATAAACGGATAAAGACAGAACAAAATAAAGGGAGGTCACAGCTGGTTAAGCATGATCGATCCGTTGAAGGAGAAGTCATTCAATCACTGATATGTCAATCAACGAAATAAAAGTCTAGAGCCTAGGCTTACAGGTGAGCATCAGTTTTATCAAAATTTTTGACAAAAACTAATTTTACAAATTTGGTGCAGAGGCTGCTTTGTTGAACTTATCAGTAAACAAAATCAAGCAGCAACGCAGCATTCAACATGATATAAAAGAAAAAAATAACTGAAATGGCCCTTGTTAAATTTAGTTTAAAGAAAGGTAGACTACTTACAGGTGCATGAGATGTGGACAAAACTTTGCAATAGTTTTGAACGTGTTGTCAGTAATCATGTTATTCGTGTCAAGACGAAGCTTATGCAGTTTCTTGGTTTGAGCGATAGCTTTGAAAGCTTGGTCGGTTAGGTTGGGCGAGCCAAGCAGAGACAAAGCTCGAATATTCGTACATTTGTCCACAAGATTCTATAATCGCAAACTCATATTAGTATAGCTATGAAATCAAATTAAATTGACACGTATTATAAAGCCCATGGGCTAAACTAGGTACTCTACGTTTGACGAGAGCAACCACCAAAAGTTTAGTTCAACCATTTGACAAAACATGCAACGTTGATACACAGCGACATTTATTGCTGTTTATCTATATCAGTGCTTCCCAACCTTTTTACCTTGCGGCACCCTATCAAAGAGATAAATAGTTTGCAGCACCCTGGCAAAACTGGATCCATTTTATGAGGTTTCTATATTTCAAATAACTGTATGAAATAAGTTTAAATAACACAGTTCAGTCTGTTTATGAATGAGTTGAAAATGAGAATGAGTTGTACAGTATAGCGCCCGTAAATAAATGTATTGATTCAAAAGTCAGAGTAAAATTTAGGCATGACTTCTTGCACAAAGTCCCTTAATATCTGGGGGACATTCGATAAAGCCACTCGCATTTCTTCCTCGACTATAAGCAGTCGTTCTCGTTTTTTAGTTTTT
This sequence comes from Aplidium turbinatum, assembly GCF_918807975.1. Lineage (NCBI taxonomy): Eukaryota > Metazoa > Chordata > Ascidiacea > Aplousobranchia > Polyclinidae > Aplidium > Aplidium turbinatum. The sequence goes on along the minus strand of NC_137484.1, from coordinate 16,536,008 downwards.
TATGTTCGTTAACATAGAAAATCCACTCTCCCATAAGTATGACGTGGAAAACTGCAGCAAAAGCACAATAGCTTTCTTTCCAACGCAAGGATATTCATTTTGAATTATTATCCAGAACTCGTCGAGAGGCATGTGCTTGTGCATAAGCTAAAATTTCCATCGTTACGAATGTCAATTAATTCGTCTTCTTCTTTAAGATTCAAAACAATATGAGAGTCCAGTAAAAATGGATTTCTTACCCATGCGTTAACCCCCCCCCCCCCCCCCCCCAGTGCTGGCGTGTGAATAGATTGGTTTACAAAGATTTGGTTCGTAAACAATCGTGCAATTTTATAATCGTGCTGGGTCACACAATCCGATAATCCATCACTGCACTTTGACTTTGTGCGCCGTGAAACGCAAAATAAAATCATGAAATCTGGCAATAATGATGCGTGCGTTTCAAACGTTTTTATGGAAAGCACAGCAAGAGTCAAAATCTCTTTTACGCTGTTTTTCCTGGGCGAGAAAACAAAAGTAAATTCCGCACTTAACGGGTTAAAGTTAAAATGAAATATAGGCCGCAGTATTGCAATATCTCGCGGCACCCTTGAGCATTGCAATTGGCACCCCAGGGTGCTGCGGCACCCCGGTTGGGAACCACTGATCTATATTCTGTTGTGTAAATTGTTAAAAATGCCTGTGATTGAAGTCAATGGGCTAGACAGTGGTTCCCAACCGGGGTGACGCAGTACCCTGGGGTGCCAATTGCAATGCTCAAGGGTGCCGCGAGATATTGCAATACTGCGGCCTATTCTTTATTTTAACTTTAACCCGTTAAGTGCGGAATTTACTTTTGTTTTCTCGCCCAGGAAAAACAGCGTAAAAGAGATTTTGACTCTTGCTGTGCTTTCCATAAAAACGTTTGAAACGCATCATTATTGCCAGATTTCATGATTTTATTTTGCGTTTCACGGCGCACAAAGTCAAAGTGCAGTGATGGATTATCGGATTGTGTGACCCAGCACGATTATAAAATTGCACGATTGTTTACGAACCAAATCTTTGTAAACCAATCTATTCACACGCCAGCACTGGGGGGGGGGGGGGGGGGTTAACGCATGGGTAAGAAATCCATTTTTACTGGACTCTCATATTGTTTTGAATCTTAAAGAAGAAGACGAATTAATTGACATTCGTAACGATGGAAATTTTAAGCTTATGCACAAGCACATGCCTCTCGACGAGTTCTGGATAAAAATTCAAAATGAATATCCTTGCGTTGGAAAGAAAGCTATTGTGCTTTTGCTGCAGTTTTCCACGTCATACTTATGGGGGAGTGGATTTTCTATATTAACGAACATAAAAAACTAAAAAACGAGAACGACTGCTTATAGTCGAGGAAGAAATGCAAGTGGCTTTATCGAATGTCCCCCAGATATTAAGGGACTTTGTGCAAGAAGTCATGCCTAAATTTTACTCTGACTTTTGAATCAATACATTTATTTACGGGCGCTATACTGTACAACTCATTCTCATTTTCAACTCATTCATAAACAGACTGAACTGTGTTATTTAAACTTATTTCATACAGTTATTTGAAATATAGAAACCTCATAAAATGGATCCAGTTTTGCCAGGGTGCCGCAAACTATTTATCTCTTTGATAGGGTGCCGCAAGGTAAAAAGGTTGGGAAGCACTGGGCTAGAGTAAGCTTACATTAACGGCTTTGAAATAATAAACCAAAAGTCGTCAAGTATGAAGACTTTTTATTGACGCTATTTTTCATCCAACTGGTGTGAAATAAATTATTATTAAACGTAGATTAGATTTACATACCTCCATGCACTGATCATCCACTGTGTGTACATCATTTAGAAATACTGACTGCAAATTGGTACAGCCATGTGCAATGTAAGAAAAGCCTTGCGCGGTGATTTGCAAACATCCAGACAAATCCAAGTAGGTCAATTTTCTGCATCCTTTTCCATTGGACAAGTACTGCAGACCTCTGATTAAAATGGTTTTAATAGCATCGTTTCTGTAGGCTGGTTAGCCAAGCTATCAGAAAACTACACATACGATAAGGTTTTTCAGCAGAAACTAGTTCTCACCTGTCTGAGTATTTCATACAGTATGCAAGACTCAGATATTGCATATTAAGACAAGACCGCGCTAACATACGCAATGTACCATCAGTGACATCACAGTGAGAGACATTCAAGTACAGGAGCGTCGGGCAACCCTCCGCGATTGTGCGCATTATTTCATCCTGAAAATCAAGTTGCAAATTCAAAACTTTGCCTATAACAGGACTATATTAGGACTTTTCAAAAAGAATTTTCTGTGGTCGAAAAAAAATTGAATTTACGAAACGCATCTTTGGGACCATATTTTTGGGAAATCTTTGAAAAATATCGCTTAAGGCCACGTAGTTTAAAGTTTATAAACTTTGTGCATAGCACAGCATGTGGCAGAAGCTTTGAAAGTATTATCACTTCGCTTCCTTTATTGAACGTCAGTCACTTACGTTTACTCCTTTGCACTCTGATAGATTTAAGTCTTGTAGATTTCTGCATTCGGCAACGGCCTTGAATGTCGGCCAGTGGACAGAGAAGCATTGCCGAAGATTCAAATGGACCAAGTACGGGCGACACTTTTGCACGCACTGAATCACCATTTTGTCATTCACGCTGTTACATAAGGATGAATCAATGTAAGATTTTGTTCAATATGGCTCATTTCTGCTTTTCATCGTGTCTCAGCAGGCTACGTTGTTTTTAGATCTACAGTAAATGCGTTGTATGCGTGTAACTCACAGAAAAACCAATAGATTAGCCAACAAAAATAGCTCATATTCCAGAAAAATTTCGCCTTCATATTTGGTTTGGTTTAGAATCTTTATCCTCGGACTGAGAAAGCCTTGATAGATTATTCCTGGTAGTTTCGCTTAGGCCTACTTGGATAGGCTTTTGACGCAGGGCCGGTTACCGAAATCGACAAAGTGAAGTTTTCTGATTGTTAAAGTATTTTTGCCGGGAAATTATTACATTCATTAAGTGCCGCCAAAGGGAGAGCAGTCCTTAGAATGCGTTGCTCAAGCGCACATCCCGAGAGTTAAACCAGAGCTGCTTGATCTTGAAGCTTCTTCGTTCACGAAGTCACGGGCTAACCAACTGAGCTATCGGGGCCTGAGCTATCAGAGCATGCGCTCAGGCAATGTATTGTGGTACAATATTCCTTTTGACTGTTATAGATTACTAAAGCATTTAGTCGTTAGCCAATTCACCTTGATCTCACACGATTGAAGTTAAGGTGACTCCACAGGGACGGCGCACCAGTGATAACCTTCCAGGCCCGGCACACTCTGGCACACCTCCCAAGATCCATCAGATCTAGGTTACTGAATATTTGAATGGCACACTTACGAGGCAACAGGGAAATGTCGTCTCTGTGACATAAAAGTTAAACAAATTTTGAAACTTTACCTAAAACAAATGAAATAAAAGCCAAAAAAAAACAGTTAGTTTGGGTACAAGCTACAGAAGCACTAACGATGGTTTGCAATCGTATCATAACTTACATGGTTATTATCATTATTACGTCTGATTCATTATTATTAGTATCACAGTAATTACTAGGAAGTTCTGTATAGTCAATAGTCATTATTTCAATGTTACAACTTGATTAAAAAATAATTCAAATTTTTACCTAAAGTTTTCCATTGGAAGTTCACCATTCTCCGCTTCCCCATCCTCATCCAGCTCTCCACGTTCCAACCTCTCAAAATACTCTCTCGTCTTACGCGCATCCACTGCCACAGCGTGCCAAGCCCTGAATACCATCCTGCATACAGACTGGTTCGACACAGACACGACAATGCGAAATCCACCTGAAATGCATGGAATCAAACAAACGATGACAAAATTGAAAAGTTAATTGCTCAGCTCTTTGTAGTGTAGCCTACTACAGGGGTGGATCCAGAAACTATTCTCAGGGGGGCTATTTCCACAACATACAATAATTTGCGGGTCTGCATAAATCCGCCCTTGAAAATACGTCGTAAATAGAGTTACTTTTCTGTATTTTAGGGAGACGATCGCCACTCCACCTGAATATGCCACTAGCCTATTACAGTACAAACATTTTGACAAGCACACAGTATTATGTTAAGCGTTTTGAGTTAGAAAAGTTATCAGAATTTTACGTACGTTCTTGTCTGTCCTTCACAAAGTTTTTCCAAACCACCCAGCGCTTGAAAGCAATTCGCATTTTTCTGTGCCGATGGTAACTGAAAAAAACATCTGTTAACGATACATGCAGCAAACGATCATAGGCTAAACGTAGTCTACAAATCTCTAGTTTAACTAATATAATCAAAGCAACACATTTCCACCGAATGAAAAGCACAACCATGATGACAAGGTTGATAAAAGTTAACACGCATGCTGTGCGACAAGAAAATGTCATAAGTGAAAGACGGACGTCATATCACAATCACCTGACAAGCTATGTTCTACGTAACTGAGCAATCCCGTAAAATAAGAAACATTGCAAACCAGCCGATCATGGGCCGACATAAAGATATTGCTATATTTTTAACAGAACAGCAAAGGTAAAGATCAGAAACAAAGTACGGTACGTAGCGTGAAAGAGGGTGAATGTGATCTAAGAATAGTTGATGAGTCATATTTGAGTTTGCAAACTGAGTCATGCTTGTGATGGAAGAGACACATTTCAAAGAAACAATACGATAAAGTAGACAGAATGGTTCAACAATTTAGAGAGGGAAAGCGAAAAATAGAAAAACCAACAATATGATAATAATAATGATGGTGTTGCAAGCACAGTAGTGCTTTTTCACCTTTCATGATGGAGAGAGAGTATAGAATAAAGATAAAAACGCGAAAGTGATGGGATAACAAAGAGGGGACAAGACTGACCACTATAGAAATGGAAAGTCTACACCGGCAATCTCCCACATAGAAGACAGAAAATAAATTGAAAAAGGTTAATGAATTTTAGAAATGCATGAACTGACAAATCCAACTACAAACCACTACTACTGTTCATTTGAGCAAATATTACCATTGATTACATGAAAAGTATAGCCTATATTTATTATGTGTATATTTTTACATTTATATTATTTCAACAAATTTGGATTTAATATTTTATTACATTTTATGTTGATTATTTATTGCAAATAACCTGTTTGTCGCGTATCACTGTATCATAAATGCCTGTCATCTCACACATTCAATTTCCTACTATATTGAATATTAGTTGCAATTAAAATACAAAATGACTTTCACCATAATCGTCTGCGAAGTCAGTTCAAACAGGTAATCTATTATGGTAATCCAAAATATTTCAGGTGGGTTTATACTATTTTTGCCAATTTACATGTCTCAAACCTTCTAGCTTCCTGAAGTTTTTTTAGCATATTTCCTTTTCTATTTTTCTTATCCAGATAATACTTCAACCAGGCTTTAAAACAGTCACTTTTCATTTTTGTTCTATAGAAATCATAAGCAGTTGCGAACATTTCTTCCGTAGGCTGCAAAAAATGTGAACAGATAAGGAATAGATCTATTTGGAACAAATGCAACAATAACTAGCAGTGTACTACAAGAGAAGCTCATTTCTACTATTACAAAAAATAAATAAAGCTCAACATTGCAGTTGGTTGCAATGTATCTTTACACAATCACGTTTTTGAATAAGGTACGATGTAGACAGCTGTGTGTAGGGATAAGATCAACTTTACCTTACATCCAAAACAAAGTTTCTACATAACCTGCTTAATTTGCTTATAGTAGTTTTTCAGAAATAAAAATTGAACCACAGAAAATACCACACACAAATATATGTAGACAAAATCAGTGTAGAGCAAATAATTTTTTTTTTACAGAAATGCTGTACAAATCTGTTGCTTAGCAAACCTTTACTGTCAGGAAATAGGTATAATTATTCTGCTTACGTGCTTATTTGGGCCAGTGGGCTGGATTGGATTCAGAAACACCGAAACCTTCTTACAGTCTCATAAAGATGACCCCAGCCATAAAAGTTTTCAGACTGAAAGTGATTCTGTTTCTTTTTTTCATGTTTGCACGCTACATACAGTATATGCACACACAAAGCCAAAAAACTTACCACAGTTCCTTCACCAAATATAAATATTTCATCTAAGTAGCTCTCTGTCATTTGTTTAATTCTTGGCTTCAGTTCTTCAGGAACAAACATGTCCCTTTGAAAAAGCAATGTATTTAAAACTAATTGCTCATACGAAGTTGGTTTCGTATGAGCAATTAGTTTATGCATAAACTACAAAGTAATAAAGCGAATAAAGGTAAAAACCAAAACTAAAAATGCTATGTTAAGAATTCATTATTTGCATAATCATATTGAGACATTAATAACGGGCTTTTTTCCATGATTACTAACTGACCAGTTTGCTTATTTGTTATTTGTATACGTGTGTATGTTGTAAATTTTTTTTGTGTGAAATGCAAAACAATGCACAGTGTATTCCTTGACCTTGAAAAAGCATATGACTTAGTTCTCAGAGATCTGTTTGAGACCAGCCTGAAAAAGATTAGTCCCGAAAAGTATATCATTACGATACTGTACCATCCAAGAGATGTATAAAAATAACTCTACCAGTATCCGTACTACTGTCAGAGACTATTTCCTGGTCCAGTTATCAACATCAGTTAGAAGTGCCTCAACATCATCACATTACCATGAAATGTTATAAATTCCTTCATCATCTATTTTTCTTATGCTTTCCACAATCCAATTCAGTGGATCCTCTGGGCAAAGAACAATCAGTCCGGTGATTAAACACTGAAATAACAATAAAAAAATACAGTAAATATGAGTCAACCATCATTGAAATAAACCTCCTCCATTCATCAAAATAATATATATAAAATTAAATGTTATAACCCAATTTTTAATGGGTAAATATATGCAATTGTTTTTTTATTTATTTAATCAAATAATCAAAGAACCATAAAAGATAAATAAAAAATATGTAAACATAAATTCTTTTATCTCATCACCATACGGATGGCTGCTTAAGTTTTTACCGACAAAATATTAGCTTGATGAAATTAATGGTTAGGTTTTGGAAACCTATTATAAATTATATAATTATCAAAGAATAGGCCTACTATAGAAAATTCTTGTAAAATTTTCATTGGCTATAGATATAGTTTTGAATTGGTATTGGTACTTGACAACAACAATAAGTTACAAAATATAAAATTTGTAGTGGTACAACATACTATTGTAAAGATGTACCTCATACACATCAGGCAGCTGATGCACACGCAGATATTCCTTTAGTTGAATATTAATTCTCTTTATGGAAGCCATGGTAAGAAGTAGTTGATAATCTTGATGTTATAAAATAATATCACTAGAAAACATGGTGTAATCTAACAAATCTGCATGAATGACAATAGTTGACATATTAATAGACTAAATGTACGCACACCGATGTTCAAAACACACAAAAAAGATACATATGATATAGTTTAAATTTTTAAGCATCTGTAAATGGCAATTTTTTTCAAATTGTGTTGTAGATGAATAAAATAAGTCATCAAACCTGAGTTAATTAATATAGCCCATAGTCTAAATAGTTGCAAAGCCTTTATTTGATTATTCTTATAGAAACAAAAGATAATATGTAACCCTCTCAGAGATTATAATGTAAGTGTCTTTTGTTACTCAATGCAACAAACAGTTTACCAGCTTCCCTTTTTATTCATAAATCGATTTTGTCATCACAGCATCCTCAGTATGATCAATACCAAGATCTCTAAAAGAATATATACAGATTGATTGAATCTTAATCCTCAGACTGGAAAAGCTTCTTGAAGAGCTTAATCCTGGCAGGTTTGCATACTTGTAGAGGCTTTAAATCACTGACGCAGGCCCGGTCACCGAGATTGGCAGAGTAAAGTTTGTGATTGTTGAAGTCTTGTTGCCAAGGAATTATTCCATCCATTAAATGCCGTTGAATGGAGAGCAGTCCTTAACATGTGTTTCTCAAGCACACGCCCCGAGAGTCGAACCAGTGCAGCTTGATCTTGAAGCTTCTTCGCTCCAAAAGTCATACGATAACCAACTGAGCTATCGGGGGCCGAATAAGCTATTGAGACGCTATGTGTTCACAACTAATTTTTCTAGAGTTCATTTAGAACTATTCCTGAACAATTGTGCTATTTGGCTTGAACTAAACGCAGGAAACTTTGCTCTTTAAGGGAAAAATATTATAATTGGTGAAACTAAAAAGCACTAATGTGATACCGTAGTATAGAAGGGGAAAAGCTTAATATACTAACAATGGGGTTATTACTATGAGAGGGTCAGGCAGTTATTTTTTTATCAATTTTTAAGAAGAGGAAATTAGAACATTTATTAGAAAAAAATGGCTAGCTCATCCTTAAATTCTTGAAAAAAAGTTTTCAAATACTGGCATAAAACCTTTTAACCTGTAAATATTCCACAAAATATTTTCTGCAAAAATCAGTAGCCTACCGGTACCGTAATCTCCGAAACTCTATCTTATTAATGTTCTGTATTATATATAGCTCACTCATACTTGAAAGAAAAAACTTTTCTATACTCAATTAACCAAGACATTAAATTCCACTCCAATTGCCAATGTTACTCAAATAGTCCACCCTGATAGCTCAGTTGGTTATTGCGTGACGTCGTGAACGAAGAAGCTTCAAGATCAAGTGGCGCTGGTTCGACTCTAAAGGTGTGCACTTCAGCAACGCATTGTAAGCACTGCGCTTCATTCAGTGGCACCAAATGGATGAAATAATTCCCTGGCAACAAGACTTCAACAATCAGAAATCTCCACACTGTCAATGTCAGTAAACAAACCAAGGCTATAAATTTAGCCATTAAACAGAATGAGTTTTAAAGTTGTGTGTTAATACTATGAAGTACAAAAAAGAACGTGGTATGTCTACTGCAAATCTTAACCACATAGTCAATTGATAACGGAAAAAATTACGGTCACAAGTGTAAAACACACAGATAAATTTAAAGTTTGTTACACCATAAACCATTTTGCACGTAAAAATTGCTGGACAGCGAACGCGGTCCCTGTTGTCACGGTTACTTAGTCACCGCTAGGTAGCAGTGTAATGTTAGTACAGTATACAAATGCTGAAGTGTGGGGTCTGTTTTCAAGACTATTTTGATTTAGATTTAGAAATAATAAAAGCACATATAGCAATAAAAATATAATGGTAGAGTGCGTAATTTCGCCGTTTTTTTAATAAGTTCGGTTATTTTTGAGTTCGTTCGGCCTCAACTCAGCTTTTAAGTTTTAATGGGGGATATTAAACAGAGTTGAAACAGCCTTGATAGGAAACGGAGTACCGGGAAGCCTAGATACGTTTTGAAAAATAATTAAGACGAATTATCATAGTCAAACCAGTTTCCAGTTTAAAGTAACTTGAGAGAGAGAGAAATGACTTTATTTGGTTATCACATTCTACAACAGTACACAATGTGCTCACTTCACAATTAGGCCTAGTCTCCAGTCTCCCCAGTCTCCCCTATATGCATTGGCAACAACAACTGTTGTAAAATAATGAAGAGATGCGTATTTATAATCTGCAGGTCACTGCAGCAACCACGTTATATTGTGAGCGTCTTTTTCGAAACTTTCTGATATGAAGTTAATTAAACGAATGATTTATAGTAGACGCAGACTGGCATAATAGTTTGGTCTCTTAGAGTTGGGGAGGTAACAATTTTGATGACGTGGATTCGATTCCCACCGCTGCCATAACTTTTTTTCCTTAATTACTAAACAAAGGTTCAAGCAAGAATTATTTCTTTTTCTGAGTGCTACAAGGGTCACAACGACTGCAGTCAGCTGGTTTATAGAGAAAATTGTCGTATTTTTAACACTCCATGTGCTGTAGCGACGTGCAGATTACAAACACGCTGATGGGATGGAAACTTATTTGGTGACCTTTATTATGGAAAGTGCCAGTGTATCTTTGTAATATTTAAAAAAAAACAGTGATTGACACAGTTTACATTCATAGAGATTCGCTTAAGTACCGTACGCTCAGCGTTAAACAAGTCAATCTGATGAGTCAGGAGCAGCGAAAGACCATTTGTTCGTCTAAAAATATTTTTCATGACTATACCTTCTGGTACATAGCCTACTGGTATTTTAAATTTCTTAAGTAATAGAGAGCAAGAATATCTTATGAAGCCTTATGTCGAGAGCCTGCATGTTCGACTCTAGCCACCCGCACTTGCTGTTGTTTCTCTGGGCAAGAAACTTTACGATAATTGCCTCTACCCAGTGATCGATTTCGAGTAATGGGTAATACCAAATTTAAGTCATAAGTAGAGTAGACAACCGGAAACAGACATTGCCGTCAGCTGCAGCGTGGGTCAGGTGCACGTCGGAAGGCGTACACCGATGCATAGCGCTCAAGTCCGCTTTCCCGCAATGCAAGATAAAGATAAACAAAACTGTTCCGGCGGGTCAATTGCCCTCTTGTTTAGAATTGAAATTGTGATGAAAACTTGTTTAGAATTGAAATTGTGATGAAAACTTGTTTAGAATTGAAATTGTGATGAAAATTTGTTGACATTGAATTTGCGTTGTTTTTTGTGTTCTGCGTGATGTGGCTTGCCTGGCTGCAAAGAGATTTCACAACTGATTGTCGCTTTTTGCTGCGTGCCTGGAGCCGTTGTTTCTGGTCACAATTTTGCTTTTGTGTTGAGTTTCTTTTCATTATCGAAATACACCAGCTCAGTGGCCGAGTGGTTTCGCCTTCGGCTCTGGTGCTGGTAGATCTGAGATCGATTCCAGGTCGGGTCAAACCGAAGACTTTAAAAACGGTACCGATTGTGTTCTATCCTGCATAACGCAGTGAGAATAAGTCGGGTAATAATGTGATAACATCGTAAACCTGATACAAATTAAAAATGAGCCCTGTCGCTAAAAGACCTTAGCTGTTGTAGAGCGACAATAAATAAAACCATAACATTATTATTATTATCGAAATACCAAGCTAGAGAAATGCCAATGTGTACCACGGATTTCGGATTTAAGTTATCGTTGTTAAAGCCATTATAAGTTTATACAAAATCAGGTTTTTATCCCAACTCGCTAACTCAATAAATCAAAAAACAACAAGAAACAATTGCAAGTATGATTGAGGCAGACCGAGGAGGGATTGTAGGTAGGCAGTGAGCACCTACTCTTGTAACCAAAAACAAAAAAAAAACTTTGCCAAACTGATCTGAACTCTGAGTCCTTGTTTAAAATTTTGTAATGTTTAGTTTTTTTGACAAATATGTGTAAAGGGGATTCCCCATTCTTCCGAAATCACCGTCTTGGGCAAGTCGAAAAACTTTTGTTTTGTTTATTGCGAGAATAGTACGGTACAATTATACACAATACGAATAAAATAGCACCATAGCGATCTAAATACCACAACAGACGGGATGCAGCAAAAGAAATAATAAAAAATGATGGTAAAAATAGGAAATTTGTCCCTAGATTGGGAATTTCACTTCTACTTAGGAACAAAATTAGGGAAATGTGCAATCAATCAAGTTTATTTTCGGCATAGCTCCACATTCATTTTCAAAGTACACATCAGGAGATATAACAAATAGCTTTTTTTATATGGAAACTACACCATGGAGGCACCGAAAAAACCACGCGGTTATCTAAATCAAGGTGCCCCCACATGGGATGTTTTACTGGATACAATATATAATTGGATTAATAGTACAGAAAAAACAAACAAACACAAAGAAAAACAACAACAACAACAAAAAAGGAAAAAAAAAAGTTATCAACAACAGTAGCCTAAAGCAACAATATAATCACAAAATGACACTTAAATGGGTCAGTAACTAGTAGCCTAGGACAGTTTATCAATGCCAAAAATCAGCTTTAGTAATTTGAAATGAGTTGTTTTTTATATTCCTTTTTGAAAGAAGAAAACGACAACATTGTGATTTGCTTTGGGATATTATTCCACAAGGTTGCTCCAGCATATTTAATGCATTTTTTCTCAGAATTGGAATTTATTTGCTGAATATATATAGACTCTTTCTTAGCACTTCTGGTTGAATACTTGTGAATGTCTTTAGATTTTGTGAACATGTTTTCAAAATGATTTGGTAATATATTATGGTGGATTTTAAACATAAATTTTTTTTTCCTGCAATTTAGGGAATTTCTTTCCTTGGTTCACTTGCTGCAGTACTTGAATGTAGTGTAGTTTGTGCTGAAATATGCTAAAATTCTTTTAATGTTGTGCACCTTTAAGAACAACGGCAATCCATCCACCTCAACTTTTACTCAACAATAGGGACTGTTATGCAGTGAATCCTGGAATATAATGGGGTAACAGTTGAGATTATAGAACTGGAGCATTTCTAGTTGTCTTTAGCAAGTTTTATGCATGATGTGATTAAGGATTTCTAACCTTAAAATCAGTAGACTTATTGCCGCATCACCACACCAAGTTCTTTTTACATTTTGCAGGTTCAGGGACTTTTGGTGCAATTGTGAACATAGATTTTGGGAATTTTAAGTTTGCATTTGTGACAGCACCGCTTGGGACTTGAGAAACGGTTTTGTATTTGTAAATTTCCATATGAATGATGTACTAATTTGCCGACTTATATTGCTTGTCCCACCATAGTTTTAAATGCAAGCTGCTTCTGACTTGAAACTGGTAGGCTATATATTCTGTAGTTGGCAGATATACTTAGAAGTTTCCACACTTTTTCTTTGGAAAAATTCATGAACCTGTAGCGGACAGCAGGTAACTTAACTTATCCACTCATACCTAGCTGTAATTCTAGTCTACAGCGACATTTCGGGCACAAAAATGTGGCAGAAATGATCCGAGAACGAGGTGTGTACTTTACTACATGTATGATTTTATTGTCACCACATAAGTTAAAAGATTGCAATCGTCTTTCCACAACAGAACATAATTCAAATCATACGTCCAACCCAGGAAACTGCACACTGAACGTTGACTGACGGAGCCAGAAGTAATATCACTACTGTACCAAAATCATATTATAGTGAGCTGCACCAAAATTATAGCATACTCTGACATACTCCCTACACCAAAAATAAAATTCTCTCTCTGTTGAATTGAAGTCCAGAACGCGATATGCATAGTCGCTGAGAAATTAAGCATCTGTAGGCTAAAACGTTAAAGAGACGAAAAACTACGCATATGTGATTGAAACTGCCGGTTGCAAGAATGCTTCAGCTTATTGGCATGCGATTTCTTGCGGAATGGCCCGATTCGGTGAGTCCGATCCCTTAACGGGGGATTTTTTCAATTTTTTTTTTTAATTATTGGATACCGTGGCCTAATTATCATTGCCGTTTTAGGGTTAGGGGTTAGGAGTTAGGGTTAGAGGTTAGGAACTCACCGAATCAGACTCACCGAATCGGACTCACTGAATCGGACTCACCAAATAGTAGCAGACCCGATTTCTTGAGGCACGCAAATTCCTAATGGCGCTTCAAGATCCTGAAGCACAACTACAAAATTACTTGAATTACTGGGTAACGTTACATATATGCAAAAGAACGACAATTTCATGACAGTAACAAACCTAAGGAAAGTTGAAAACACCTAAGGTGAAACGCAGGGCGCTACAAACCGGCAAACAAGCTGTAATAACCAGTCAAGATATGACAGTAATGTTTCAAAGGAAGCGTCTGGCCATTTGCCTGATTTTTCGTTTGTCAATTTACATTTTCTGTTATTATAGGAGTGGAAAGTGACAGGGTCTATAATGGTAGTATTGGTCAATATAAAACCAGGTATATATCTTAGGCGTAGTCTATCTACAATCATCTGTAATGACTGTAACAGTTTATGATTAACAACTCTGTGGCCTTAAGATTAAGAAAAAGTTACTCTCTTGCAAAACAAAATGTAGATGTTCAAGTGCAACTTACAAAGCCCCCGAAATAGTGCTGTAACTGTGTTTACCACTTGCAGACAATTTTTTTACCTCTCTTAGCCTGCTAAATGGGATTAATTTCAGAGAAAATTTTATTGTATTTTTGTTTCTGAATGTTTTTTTCAGTTTGGTAATTTCCCCAGTACACAACATAATAATGTTGCCAATATTAAGATAAAAAAATGCTGAAAGTTTTGTGTATATAAACGGCACCTGTCTTTTTGCCAACTTTCTAAATGCATATATATACGACTATACGTCAATCACGTCATCCATCCACAAGTGGTTCAATGGATTCAACTTAATGAATCATTCCAGTTTAAAACACATTTTCATGTTTGCACCTATGTTATGGCAAGGATTATTTTGTTTTAATGATTAGAAATAAACTACTTCTGACGTCAAGTTGATCTGAGACCCATTTTTTATAATTTGTGTTTAAAGCAGAGTTAGCTGATTAGCCATTGACTGTCCTCTTACTCTGATCTTTTGAAAGCTTTTGGCCCACCTGTAGTCCTGTTCGTTGTGCAACAGAACAGGTAGGCTACTCAAGTAATTGTGTGGCACACAAGAAAAAGACTTATATATAGCATGTAACCGGTTCATTCACAGGCTTGTTAGGCAACTACCAATGCTCTTTGCTGGAGTTTAGAGATCTTTTGCTTTCACAAGCTGCAAAAATTGCAATCTTATAGCTAAGAGTAAGATTTCTTCAGATGAACTTAGGTGCTTATTGCTTGATAGCTAAGAGTTAAACGTTTACCACAATGCAACTTTTACAATTTTAAAGACCAGATATTGGTATTTTGTAGATGCTTTGAAGGTGGTTCGTCTTAGAATCCTTGCCAACAATTAAATCATAAAATACTGGCAAGTCTTGTCATTTGTGTGAAAAATACAGTGGGCTAAAATTAGCCCACTTAATTAAAACTAAATTAGACCCCAAACAATGATTACAAAAAAAAATCCATTGTAACGTTTGACCCACTTTTAGTTATGCAGTGAAGACAGTAGATCATTTAGAAGCCCCAAAGGACAACGCTGAACCCCCTCACTAACAAAATTAAGGAACTAAAACCTTCACGGATACCAGTATTTAGCAACCATTCTCTGTGGGGTCAAATTTAATTCCAATTCAGGCCTTTAAACTCCTTTATTTTTCTGGCAACCAAGCATGACCTACCAGAACTGCATTTAAAAAATCCTACCACTACTAGTACTACCTACCTACCAAAGCCAAAAAAAGATCTGTTAAAAATTTGTCAGGGATATCTATATCTTCTTTAGATATATATCCCTGAAATTCGTGTGTTTAAAATCCATTAATTTCATGCTTTTGCGTTTATTCCTAGGTAACTCAAACAAATTTATGAAACATATTTGCAGTTGTATTTAAGTGTACGGCTTTCCAAATAGATAGGTCGAGTGGTCGACGCTTAGCCTTTTTGTAAAACTTTACCAGCGATATTTCTCATCGGTGTGTAAAAGACTTTGCTTTGTTTATGAAAAGGTTGTGTATTAAGAGAAAAAAGTTTCATAAGCAAACACAAGCGGAGAAAAAAGTTTCAAATATCAACAGAGTGGAGAAGTGTTGGCTTGTGGAAGCCGGCAAACAAACATTGCCTACAGGCGCGGTAGTTTCGGAAGCCATTTAATGACCACTCGAGCTTAGAGGCCTGCAATTGCAGTTTTGAGTCTATTTTTCAAACTCACAACAAACACACGGGAACGTCGGATCAAAAGATATTTGTTATTTTCCTTGAAATACAATGGTTATAGAATTGCTGGAGGTGCTGTACAAAATTTAAGAATCCAAAAAGTTATCATTGATATCCTTCCCTTGCAGTCAGATTTGCCCCCAATAACCGTTGGAGAGTTAAATTGAGCAATTTCATGAATTGTTTTTTTTACATCTAAACTATTGTTTTTAGTCGGTTTAAAGTAGAAAGTATGATAGATTTACAAATTTTTTTGTCAACTGTTGACTTTGCTGCCAAAAAGCATAAAGATCAACGACGAAAAGATGCAGAGAAGACTCCTTATATAAACCATCCAGTTGGTAAGCATATTGCTTGTTTTGTGTGTTGATTTTAATAGTCAAATGATGTAGGCCTATTACAGATGTAATTTCATTTTATACATAACCATCATAAAAAAAGTTTACTATACCTTTCATTAATGGAGTTACCTTTTACTCAGATTGCCCCTATAATGCTGCATATTAATCTGGAATGAAATTTGGTGCCATTTTGTAGTAGACTACTTTTCACATTGTTTAATTGAGCTTTAAATTAGATACCTATTGATTTAAAAATACCTTTATCCACAATTTATGCAAATGCCATTATAATCATATTAACCAAACTATTGCTTCTTGTAATTTTTTTTATTGCTTCTATTTGATTGTTTTTGTTGTTGACCCTGCCATCCTAATACCAGCCCAGCACCCCATTCAATGTTTTTATTTATAAAAGGTGTATATATACGATTATACGTATCTATGATTGTATACATGCTGTAGTGTTAAACCAAATAAAAGAATCTAAATTTATTGTGTAATGTTATGTATTTGTAAGGTGACCACACAACACAATGTGCTTTGCTGAAAAATGGCTAATTGTTTATGATTTTTTGATTATATCCATTGAATAATCAAAACTTTCCAGGAGTTGCTCAAATATTAAGTACAGAAGCTGGAATATCTGATCTTGTTGTCCTGCAAGCTGCAATTTTGCATGATACTGTTGAAGACACAGATACAACACTGCTAGAGATTGAAGAAATCTTTGGCAAAACTGTTAGGTAATATAATAGAAATTAACTCTGTGCATAATTGTTCTTAGTGCACCGGTACAAGATTTGGAACTAACATGTTATTGTTAGCAGTCACAGCTTGTAACAATTGCTATAAGCACTGCTTTTTGTTTTCCAAGTAATGGTATATATTGTAATACAGGATGAAACCGCGTTTTTTTGTGTTCTTGATAAAGTGTAGGTCTGAGTTGGTGAATGTGATTTTCACATCTAATCATACCACAAGACTTTTAAAAAGGCCCCTAAATTTGGTTCTCAATCTACATAATTATAGAAAAAACAATTTTGGGTAGTAATGTAGTAAATTACATCACGCGAAGACTACAGGAAATAAAATAGGCCTACCGGTACATTATTTATTGATCTATTCTGAAAGGAACGTGTGATGCATATGTCTTATTACACCAATGCACTCTAGGCGTAGGCTATGCTGAGCGACCATTTTCACTTTTATTTGCAGTTCTATTGTAGCTGAAGTAACTGATGATAAAAGTTTACCAAAGCAAGAAAGAAAACGGCTTCAAGTTGTGAATGCTCCACATAAAAGTCAAGAAGCGAAACTAGTGAAATTGGCTGACAAGCTTTACAATTTGAGGGATTTGAATCGATGTACACCAGAAGGTCTGCTTATTATATATACAGTAATTGGATTGAATAATATTTAAACTACAATAAAGCTAGTGAAACGAAATAAATTTAATTTTTTTGAATTCAATAGAACTGGCCTACAGGGACATCTGAAGGGGCCTTTGAAAAAGTTTCACAATAGTCAAATTCTACATGTATATAATTTAAAAAGTGGACTTTGCGACAGATGCCACTTCATAGCGAAATGTTGTCATAGCCGAAATCTACTGTATCAATAATATTTCATTAAGTTGTTGTGGCACTGACATACACGACTATTTGTCATTTGAACCGTGTGCTCTTGCTGATTGTTTTTTCTCAAGACGTGTTGCGTCATGTTTGTTTGTCATCCACAATTCCACAACGACCTATATGGTCGTATTCATGTTTCACTCGGTGGAAGAAAGTTTCAATTAAGTGGGAGGGAAGATAGGAAAAACAATCTTCTCTTTCACTTTCAAAAATGTCATAAAGTGCTTTGCAGAAGAAACAGCCACATAATTTCGATAGGTGTCGCAGCTGCAGGCATCCTCACAACAGCCGACAGGTCGGCCTGTTTACGACAAATATCGGCCATAACTTCCTACAGTTTGCCAGCTAAAACATGTCTCTCAATCATGGTTTGTGTGATGTTGAAATTCATCTATAAACCCTTGCAGGTTGGTCAGATCAGCGTGTACACGAGTATTTTCAATGGGCTTCCCAAGTCGTTGATGGTTTGAAAGGAACAAATGAATCTCTGGAATCTAGTTTAAGTAAACTATTCCAAGAAAGAAATATTTCTTAACAAAAAATGTTTAACTTGTCCTAAATCCTTCTGTGTGTTATTTATATAGCTTTATAGCGTACCCAGTACCCACCATAGAAATGCATTTCTCTCAACGCTCAAAGGCATGTAGCTTCATTAGTTAAGCGCGCGACCAAGCGATGATGGTTCGGCTGTCGGGGTGTGCGCTTGATCCATTTGCATATCACCATTTTTAAGGCAATGTGCCACAAGAACATTCCAATTGGTGGTTTTATATTCTTATTCCAGACGAATGCGGTTAACTGTATGAAAAGTGTACCGACCTTTTTTACAGTGATTCATTATATGCAGATGTTGATTCAATGAAATAACATGATTTTTCTCGCTGTGTCCATGTTTGGCGGAATTATACGGATACCCGTACTTCGTACAAATTATTGCCAATTGGGGTGTTGCGTTTTGATTAAAAGTTTTGTAAAAATACTTCCAATAACATTGTCAAGTTGAGAAATCATTTTAAATAACCACCCAAAAAAATCGAGCTAAAAATATTTATGTTTAAAGGTCCCCCGCTGGTGGTTTTGGCTCAAGACTCAGAATTGCCATGTTTCTATCTGCTCTAGGAGGAATGTTTTTTCAAAAATGATCAGAAAAAAGTTACACACGAAATTGATTGTCACTGGTATTCAAAAAAGGCAATAGATGATTCAAAATAAAACGTTCAAACAATTTAGAGATTACTGTGGCTACAGCAATAGGTCTATAGTTACCTGAATCTTGAATGTCGCCATTCAAATTCTTTACAATCGTAGGTTTACCATATTTTTGTGACTTCAAAACGGGACGCCTCCAAAGACCAAGACCACTTAGCTGTGATTTTTTAACTTTACATTTTCCGATATTATTACATAGGCCTACATTTAAAGCCATCCCGGCTGTCTTCATTGACCGTATTGTCATCAAGAGTTCATGCGCATATTCTCTGTCTAAATATCGGATTCAGTTCGAAAAATAGAAAGGAATTGACGTTAACGATACAAAATAATTCGAATTTAGATTTTTTCTGTAAAGCAAAAGGAAGAAAAAAATAGCCTGCGGTTTTCAAGTCGATAAGTAGGCTAACTCCCAATTGCACTGAATTTACCCAACACTGCGTACAAGCACTTGCGAATTTACTTATTCGCCCAATCATACTTTTCTGTAAATAACACCTTCTTCAAAAAGACATTGTTCAATTTTACATTCTCGTAAAAGTCAGAGCAGGACCAATCAGTATTGATTTTACATGTAATAACGGCTTTCACGTTCTGCTCCAGCATCCTGCTTCTGCTCTCAGACCACATGCTCTTCATGATGGAAAAAATTCTTTCAACGGGTGCGGATGTTCCGGGTAAACAAAATACAGTATGAACTCTATTAGCTTTTGAAAGATTGAAACGCGTATGCATTTTTTTCAAATTCTTTGAACATCTCGACCCACTTTTGTTCCAAAGACGCATTTTGCCAGCTCTCTTCGTTACAACGACACAACGTTCGGACATGTGCCGTTTCACTAGTAATTGTTCGTCAAAAAGAGAGTCGTTGTTGATCACCTGCTTCCCAAACATCATGTTGATCTTTTCCGCAGACTCACACACCCGCCCCCAGGATATTTCTTTGTTTAGGTCGATCCAAAGATGAGGAAACACATCTTTATAAGAATCATCATAAAGATCCAGATACGATAAGCATTTATCGTAAAAATCTCTTAGATATTGAAAAGGGCATGATGACCTGCAGAAGATTTTTATCAGACGATGATGAAGTTGGTTAGCTATGTTGGCGTGACGCTTGCCCTGCACCAACTATGGCATTGACTAATGATGGCCCAGGTGCATCCTCTATGGCATTGACTGACGATGGGCCAGATGCATCGGCATCCTCTATGATGTCGACTGATGGTGGCGCAAGCACATCCACAATGCCACTGATTGATGGTGGCACAGCATCCATGGCATCGACTGATGGCTTGTCTGTAACGGAAGCTGGCAAATTCATGTCTTCAGGGAAAATGTCTGGATTAAAAGGGAAAATTCCTGTGGCTTGAAATGACGAAATAATATTTGGGATAGTGAAAGATTTTGAATAGGCCAACCCTGCTAGCTCAGCAATTTTATATATTGTTATCTCGCTACCACCATTTGAGGTCATGAGTGAATCGCTGAAAGCATTAAAAAGCGCTTAAAAGGTCCATATACACACACAATCCTACATCCAATGGTTGCATACGGTGGCTGCAATGGGGTGGAAATGTTAACAAAGTCAAGTTTCACTGTTAAAATTGTATTTAAAAGCTTCAGCTTCATTTTGTTTTGTGTCTTCGATTTAACATACAGTAGTTCATTGCACTGAATAATCGTTCAACATTAGCATTTAAATGAGGAAGTATTAGGGCAGAAACTGCACACTGAAATATTTCTGCAAATGGATTACTGCCCGAAGCATCTTTGTAATCACCAACTTCACTCCAAAATGCTTCAGTGTCTTCTTGTTGGTCCAGTTAACTAAATTAATGTTGCTTAGTTGGTATTCTGCTTGAGAAAAGAATTTTCAGATGCACCTAAAATGTCATAATCTCACAAGTGGCAGAGACATCCTTAATTGGCTGCAGCATACAGCTGACAGCTAGAAGAGAGATATCTTTCTCAAAATTTTCAAATTTGTTGGGAGTCGCTGTTTCAACTGCTTAACACTAGAATTACCGGGATTTTTTACACCCTAGAATTACCATGGTGTCCTATAGGACACCTTCAGTAATGCAGCGTTTTTCTGTCTAACTGCTGGTGTTTTAACTATTATTATGCATTTTAAATGAAAGCAGTTTCCCAAGAAGCACATTTGCATGCAACTTGTATTGTTGAAAACCTATTTCGAACAAAAGAGCATAAGAAATAAACACTTTATGGGACACAATTTAGCAACCTAAGACTAGCCTACAGATGTAAAAGAAACATAAATGAGTAGCCTACACTTGTGACCGGCCATATATATAATCAGTGACGTGCGGTGAGGTTCCTAGATGGTGAGGCACTAATTTTTTCAAGTCACGTTTACAATAATTTTTCTTAAACAACAGCAAAAACGATATCATACCAATCAAAAAAATAATAATTAGCAGCATAATTTATTAATTTCACATTTATTTAAAAATAAAATCCATGCGCCTATCCTTTTGGACAAAAACATTTGTGACTTTTTTGTAGAAATCGTCTTTATTTTGCCGCAATTTCTGAAGCCTCTTCATCTCAATGGAAATTATTGCTAGTGATGAAAGACGCTCTTGTTCAGTTTGATTTCTGTTGTATGTTTTGATCCTTTTCAACCCAGAAAATGATCTTTCCACCGACGCTGTTGTAGCAGGTATAGTGAGCACTAACTGTAGCAACTTTGTCGCCTCAGGAACTGTCTGAATTAGATCGTTCTGGTACAAAAAAACTGAGAAGCTGTGCAGGAGTTTTACAATTTTTTCTGACTGTTTGTGAGCTGTATAGTCCCACAAGATCAGCTTTCAGTTTTACAAAGTCGAAGAATTTTGCATAACTTTTTGACAGGCTATGCAATTTACTGTCATCAAACGTTAGAGCCATTTCGGAAAATTTAGAACAATCTACGAAACCCAGGAAGGCAAGCTCACTAAAATTGTCAAACCTCGACTTCAGTTGAACAATGATATTGTTCAAAACATTGTAAAACATTTGTTTTCGTTTATTTTTAATCGACGCGCAGTTTCCAATATCAATGTCGGCAAACCTCAGCTCAAGTGTTGTGCAATTCTGCTCAAACCGTTCATAAAAATTTCAAACTCTTGTCTCTGTCGTTCCACATAGCCAACTGTGTCGCGTATTTGCTCACAACAAAAAGAAATGTCCATTATTTTGTTTTGAAGCACTCTGAACAAAGCATCAGTCTTATTAAAAATTCCCTCATAAGCCATAATCAAAAAGACGGTCAGCGGTTTTGAGAGCCATCGCTCGTATCCAGCTGACTTAAGTACTGAATCATTGTCCCACCTCCCATCACCGTCGCCAATAATATACTGATCTAGAGTTCTAGACCAATAATAGTGGCATTTTCATTTTTTGATGACAGAGGCCTGCAAGGATTTATCCCACAAGATAGCAGTACCACCATGTGGTCTTCCAACTAGAATACCGGACTCATAGTCAATGTTAGAGATACAGCCATTGTGGGAATTACTGCTAGTGGATTAAGACATAAGATTTTGCTTTGCAGGCCAGGTTTCCTGTAGAAATATGATGTGATAATCTTTGCATAACATTTTAACATCATGCAGGGACGAAGATAAATCCTTACAATTATAAGACACTACTTTTAAATCATTCAAATTGAACTTTTTTCTGTAACCTGCTTAGAGCCACTTGTTCCAGCTTCAATAGGGTTTGAAACAAATCTTTTCACCAAGGCATTTTTTGGCCAATTGTGTAAGTTCAATGAATCCTTAAAAGCAATGCCACTCAAGGAAACTTTGCAAGAGGCATAGCTTGGGGATTTAGTTGCAAGTTTGACACAGATAATTTTGCTTGCTTTTGGAAATTGGCATTTCACAAATGACTCAATTTTCTCTGACAAAGTGTCAGGATGAAGTCGAGAGATGAATAGTTCTGCCGGTTTATTATAATTGGTAACTGTTTTGATGGAGCATGTTTCCAGCTTACCTACTTTAGGCCTCTGTTTTTTGATTTTTTTCCACTTGTTTTCAGCAACAACATTTTGCTTTGTTGAGGTGGATGAAAGTTTCAAAGCCTGAGATTTTGTTAAAATTGATTTTGTATTCTTTGTAGCAACTAGAAGCAAAAGATTGAACTTCTGCAGTACTTTGAGTATTTTCAGAACTAGGTGAGTCTACTGTACTTGTAGCACTTGGCTGTAAGCTAGGAAAAGCTGGTTTACCACAAACAGCACTGTTATTTTTTAAGAGTTTTTATCTCCTTCAATGAGGTATTGTCCTTTTTGAGTAAGGCAACATCATGCTTCAGTGAAGCAATATCATTGCTCATTGATGCAGCACCTACATTGCAAATATCCAGAGAAGAAAAATTGGTTACTTACAGTCACAATGGTCGGGGCAATAGGCTGCAGTCTTCTTTCGCAACTGCCATTTCATGTGTACTTCCACAATGTCTTTTACAGTGTTGTCAGCACTATCCTGACCCTTTCTCACTTTTTTCCTCAAGTGTTTTGGCCCAACATTGTCAGTGAAATGAGTGAAAAGCAGTTCTTTTGCAGCTTCTATTTTGTCTTGGGGATAATATTGCACAACTAGTTGACCAGCATATCATTCAATAGTTAAAGTTTTCATTCTCTGATGCAAATACCAAAAAATGGGGAAACAACTAGTTCTCCCATGCTACTACAAGAGCCAAAAATTTTACAATTGAAAATGATTCACAGTTAAAACAAAATTAAGTCAACACCTACTCCAGAATAGCTAGATATTTCTATCTATCTTACATATAGTTTTTGTTTTAGCAGGTTAATAATTTGTTTCATGTTTGAATACTAGTTTAATGATGTTATTGTCAAAATCGTTGGTTAGAAGTAAAACTTTAATTCATAATGCTGTTGGATACCCGTCAGATCTCCTAACCAACTTCCCACTAATGGAGTCGAGGTTAAAGCACTTTACCACTACAGGCAAATGCTAATAGTGAAGTGTAACAGCAGTGCAGTTCTATCTAATAATGAAACATTAGCTGAACTCATTCCGAAAGTGTTTTGGTTTGTGGAAAAAAGCTTCTTATGCCAGTGCCACATTTTTCGGATATGTGAGCTGGCCAGATAAAAACCAGACTACTTTTAGACTAAAGTTGCTCAAGGCGTTGATAAAAAGCTCTTTAACAGAAGAAATTGAAGTTGTTCAAAGTGTTCATGTCATGTTTGTCAAAATTGTTTAATGTTTCCACAGGTAAGTGTGATTTAGCCAAAAATGGTCCAGTTAAAAATGGAAAGATGAGCTGTAAATGTGACATTAGCCGGCAGATTCCTAGCAGAGAGCAGAATACCTAGAAACGATGTTATACCAGACAAAGCGTTTACCGGTATGCTGAATTAAAAAAAAAAGTCATATAAACTGTGCAGAGGAGAAACTCAATGAGCCAGAGGCTAAAAAGCTCTACGCTACATTTTATAGAAATTTAAAACTTGGAAAAAGGAGAAGTAGCATTGCGCAATGAAGTATTTCATCAATTGTGTTTTGGCGCAAAAAATATTCTACTGAGAAAGATTGCAGTACTCTCCCATTTCTTTGAGAAAAGTTTTTTTACTGCTCTAAAAACATTTAGGAAAGACGAATCCGTTACTGCAGAAAATTGTTTTAATGCTCTGAAAAATCTGATACAGCTGGAAATGCTAAAAAAATGTTCTTAACATTATGACTAATATAACGGCACTCAATACTGCATCAGCAAGAGGGATTTGTAAACGGCTAGTTAACTTTATAAAAGAAGAGTATGGAGATGATATGCTAACCCTGAGAGTGTTTATATCACTGCAATCAACTCTATAGAAATACAAAAGCTCAAGACAAAGTACAAAAAGATTCTGTTTTTAATTTCATAGCAGCCATTAAAACAGAGAGATTGAAAGAAGAAAACCTTTAGAAATCAACACCAAAGTTAAATAAAAAATCACAAGAAATATTTAAGGAATGCTTAATTGGCAATTTATCCAATTACCTGCAAAATGGGAAAGTTAAGGACAGCGATGATGCCATGCCTGACAATAAACTAAAATAAATTGATAACTCCATTAGGGATTTGTCATAACTATGACCACTGATATCTCGAATCAGTATACTTCATTGATGTGTTACTTTAATTCGAATTTTCATGCAGCAGTACTGTGCGGTCGTATTTGCGTCAAAGTGTTTCGTTATTTCATTATGGTCTTTTTTCGTTCGTTACATCTTGTTGCTTTTTGTACATTTAATGCAAGAGCATATTGCATATTATTTTTAAGTCATAGATTATTAAATCATATTTTGTAAATAGACAACAGCGGATGCAGAATGCCCAAGCCCACAGTGCAGATGTTTTCTGGTACAACTACTCAGAGTAATTTTCTGAATATGTTACTGCTTTAGTGCCGTAAGATGGCGTAAGTAGGAGTTCGCATAACCGAACTAACCTAAAGATCAATTTTTTGCGTGTAACTTTTTTCTAAAAAAATTTTTTTAACAAAAACAAAAAACTTTAACAAAAAAAGTTTTTTTGTGAAAGTTTTTTGCGTGTAACGTGATTTGAGAAAAACATTCCTCTTAGAGCAGATAGAAATATGGCAATTCTGAGTATTTTGAGCTAACAACCAACTTTTTACTCCATGTGGTTTATGAGTTAAGAAATGGAGCTTTTAAAAGCTTTGGGGGAGCGGGGGAACTCTAAACGTTTATATTTTTCTCTCAAAATTTTTTTTGGGTGATTTGACATGATTTCCCATCTAGAAATGGCTATTGGTCATGTCGGAATGCAACACTCTATTGCCAATAGGATGCAATGGTGAAGGCCTCGGATAACAAAATTCCTCATTTTTACATTATTTCAACGTGTGCAGACGTTGTAAAAATGAAGGATTTCGCTGTCTGGGGCTACGCATCAAAGTTCACGTATTTGCACTTTCGTTTTGCGAAGTTATTGTAATTGTCTTCATTTCAGTGGTCGGAAATTAAAATAATAAAAGCAGTGCGAGTTTGCATTTATTTTTAACATTTGACAAAGTGTTGAATATGCATATGCGAAACATTTGAGAAAGAGAATCAGTCGCAACTGTCATATTGCGTTCTATACATTGATAACAAACGTCAAATAGAAGGCGTGAAAAAAATCAAAAAAACTTTATTTCACAATACACTTTGCACCCACAGTGGCTATCCTTTCAAAAACGTCACAAGTAATGACAGTTGGTTTCATAAGTACAATAAAACAATATGTCCTAAGTACTAAGCAGTGATAAATATATTGTATCTCCATTGTCCACCTTAACCGAAAAGAAAAACGACAATCAATTTTCAACTGTATGATAACATTAACGGGCAACGCACTTCAAGGGCATAAGATTGAAGATTATGATTCTCACAACCAATCATGTTTAGGAGTTGATTGCAGCCTAACAGTTAATTGAAATAAATGTAAGACCATAATAGCACGCGGTATAGCGGTACGGGATTAAAAAAAACTAGATAGTGCCAAAAGCCAATGTCAGGAGAAAAATATAATTCAATTTGTATTTCAGTGTAAACGCTCACATGATAGACAACTGTGGAAACACTCTGGAGGGGAACCAATTGGCAGTTGCTTCCCCTCCAAACAGCTTAACACAAATATCAACCCATTAGGCTCACACTTTTTTGGTAAAAAACATAGAATTTGCATTAAATGTGTGGCCAGAGAGGCCATTGTTGTGACGAAAGTTCATCGAAAGTGACCCTTATTTCAAAATTTTTCGAACCAATGCTTATCAAACTGCTAACAAAGATTGCACTTCCTTTCGTTGAAGCATATCGCATTGGGAGATTAATGAGTGTGTACTCTGTTGGAGTAGCGGGGTGGACGTTGTGACTATTTAAGTGTACCACAAGGGTCGATGCATGGAACGACCGGTTGTTCAAGCTTACAGCCAGACAGTGATATATAGAAATTCGGCTGACCACAACCCTCAACCTCAAAGAACCAAACCAGAAGGTTAACCTTCACAGCAACACATTGCCATTGACCACCAACTGTATGTATCAAAACAATGAAAACTGCTTAAGCAACCCATCACATGTCTTCGCTTGAAATTACGCAACTGTGCCACACTCTTGTTAATCACCTAGGTAGAAGAAATCTTTGAAACCAATGTAAGCATATGTTCAACGTTTGATACTCCATTGAAATAAATCGGTTATACGCGACAGAAACTTCACTTTCATGAGTTTCTTAAAGTTGCTGTACCACCTGATTAAGTTCAAACGTGACTTTACCTTTTCAGCGGCAGACATAACCTCGAATTGCTTTATGATAGCTGGGAGTTCTCGCCAGTCTTTTATGAATATCAAAGGTGCATTGTGCTCTTTTAAAAGGTGATACGGAGATGTCCAGTTCGATGCCACGCTAGGAGAGATGTTGCATTTTTCTGAGGTAGGAAGATTTTCAACAATAGGAACTGATCCTAGTTCCATGGCTTCGTAAGTTCGATAACATTCAGCATTTTTCCCCGTAGGTGACAGGGTTAAGTCGCTATTGGCTACCACGTTTTGATAAGCAGACAGGCTTTCAATACTTTCATCTTCAACCCACCTAAACCGACAAAAAATGTTGAGGAATAATACTGTTTAGAAGATGCAGATTTCGAAGTACCACTGTAACGATGAAGTGAAAGAACTAAAATGTGTTAAATGTATGTAGTTATAGCTTCAGATTTTTATTAGCTCTTCTATTTCTGCATGTCGCTTTTGCCTTGTTGTTGAAACCTGGGAGACGTTTGGTAAAAGCATTATTCTCTAAGAATGAACATCCGTATTGAGGGAGCAAGTCTTTTAGGCGCAGACAGTTAGGCATCGGTCAAATAGGCGCGCACACTGTGGCGTCAAGATATTTAGGTGCGGAGCACTGTGGTGCCCGTTCATTTAGGCGCTATTCCTAGTAAAGTCTGCAGATTGTATCCGCTTGGCAGGTAGGGCAATACTTTTCAAACAAAATGTTATATTGAACAGAAACATATATTGTTTTGTTAATGCGTGTGCATTTATTTGTTGTTAGTCATGGCTTCAGTGAGTGAAGCTGCTTTATCCAGCAATGCTTTTCACACAAAATGTTACATTGAACAGAAAAACATGTTGCTTTTTTAATGCGCGTGTTCGGCATTTATTTGTTGTTAGTCCAGGTTTGTGTCGGCGAAAGCTTTATCAGTAAATTATTCAAGTTTCTGAACATGACTGAGTTCACTTTTAGTTAAGTCAAATAATAACTACACTAAACATCAGTAAAAAATATACCGTAGCCTATATTCAAGCGGGTGGTATGCTTGAGTAAAGAGTAACTTAGTTTTCCGTCAAAACCCAGACGAGGTTTTGCCAAAGCTGAGCTGACACAATCTGCAGACTTTACTAGGAATAACACCTAAATGAACGGGCGCCACAGTGCTCCGCACCTAAATATCCTGACGCCACAGTGTGCGCGCCTATTTGACCGGCGCCTAACTGTCTGCGCCTAAAAGACGTGGACCCCGTATTGGTGAGCTACCATCCTCTTCGACAATACATTGGCATAATGTGCTTATTGAATAGCTAGCCAACTGAAAAGCTGGGGTTTTTTTTCGGTCATTGACCGTTTTTTTAGCAAAATATCCGAAAAACAAAATATTATAGTCAATTCGGTCAAAATGTCCGAAAAATTATATAGTCAATTTAGTCAAAATGTCCGAAAAAAATAACGTTTCTCAGCGAAACTTGTTGTAGCTAGTCAGAAAGTGCAAATTTTGGTTTGTGTCAGCTGCTTTAAGAAAGGAAATATTTTCATCAAAAAAAAAATGATCAAAATAAATAAAAAATGACCGAACTTTTTCAAGTCATTTCGGACAAATGACCAAAAAGTCTCAGCAAAAAAAAACAGCTGAAGAGATAGGATTGAGACATCGCTATCATTAAACTACTAACAATACTGTCAGTATTTTCAGCTTGAAAATGTTACAACGGCAAAATTTCTTCATAAAAACTTATCAATGCCACAATATAGCTTTGGTTGAAACGTAACAAATTCTTATGCTTTTAGTGTAGTTTAAAGATATAAAAACTACAGTTCATCGTAAATATCGTAAAAGAAAATAATAGAACTTTATAAAAATAATTAAAGGTTTAATTAGCTTCAAGTGGAAGTTTATAGTCTTATTTTCCAGTACGTTTTATTTAACTGTATTCCGACAAACATAAATAAACAATACATAGGCCTACAACTTTTTCTTACTCTATTTATTCTAGTGGTTCTCAAACTGTTTGTCGCATTGTTCGACATTTCAAAAGGCACCACACAAAGCTTCAGTTTCCAAACTTAAAAAATTTCATATAAAGTATTAAATTAGCATCAAAAGTATTAATTTTTAGTCCTGTGTGTCAACATATAGTTTATAACATAACTTCGTCAATGTTCATTGATGTCATCAATCGTTGTGCATCGCGATTTCAGCAAATTCTCTAATGAGCGTTGCACCAAAAATAAAGTTTGAGAACCACTGATTTATACAGTACAACAGGTTTAACTACAACACACGATTCACCTTTTTCTCCACTTAAAGTTGCATTTGTCAAATGCAGAATCTTCCACAATTTTCTGCAACTTTTGCCTTGAAGAATTTTGATGCATGGTTCCATAAAAATTACAGGTGTATTTTCTTGATTTTGTCAGTGGTACACTAACCTGTTTTGACCCAAACCCTCGGTATCTACATAAGAAAACACCAAGCCTGTTCAATGCAGGGATCACAGTGTAAAGTGTTCATTTGTGTTTGAAGTAGGGTCAGTAAACTATATTTTTATGAGGTTCTAAGGAAGCAAATTTAGTGAGCACTTTTAGTACAAACAGTTAGTCAATTACATAGACCTAGATTTGAAGTGACATGATTACTGATTCTGGTCATTTTTTTATTCAAAAACTTTGACGATGCTTGAAGTAAACGAGATAATATGTAATGTATCAAAAAAATAAAACTTACGATGCAACTCCAAGTGGCCAGGAAAATATCTTCTTATTGTCGATTATAGCAGAATCATACACAAGAAAAACTAGTCGTAATCTTGCATCCTGCAAGTACTGGTATATCCACTCATTATTGCAGTATTCATCTCCGAGCAGCAGTAGACCAAGGTTTGATATTTTACTGTTTCTTAAAATGTAATCTAACCATGCTTTCGAATGTTCAACGGCATCAGCATCTCGACCATTCAAAACAAGAAACAAGTGTTCTTTAAGAAGCGGCATTCCATGTTCAGGCCATAACCCATAACCAAGTCTATACCTGCATGAATCATCATCATTCAAGCGTTTGTTACAGCTACCGCAAAATGACTTCGGACCTTTTTACCAAAATTTACGCCAGGTTGGTAGCTGTGCGTTTTGCATCAGATCATACCATTAACAATAAGGATTGTGACTAACAATGCGAAGATTGTGAAAAATGTGAAGAAGGTTATAATAATGCAATATGACAAATTATTAAGAAAGGTCGATAGTTTTTATTAAAAAATTTCATTGTATACAAAATGCTTGTTTTTCTTGAAAATTTAGAAAGGTCCGAAGTCATTTTGCGGTAGCTGTATATATTTATTTGTCAAATCACAAATTGTACTACAATTGTTACTCTATACAATCACTACATTTTTGGAAAATTTTCAATTCAAATCAGTTAAATAAGATACTATATTCAAAGTAGTGTCATGGTATGAATCCTTTTTAAAAGACTTGAAATTAGGCATCCACCTCAGCAATAGATAGCTTGCATGACCAAGTTAAAACTTGGTACTTGAAACAAGTTGTAATGACTAATTTGAATTTTTCTATCGTATCATTACAAAAAAAACACTGCAAATTCACTTCCAACTATTGTTTTACAAGTAAAATATGATATATACCGGTACATATTCTATACCGGTAATATTCTATTTTTCCTAGAAACTTTAAAGTACGGTATTTCATTCACAAAACAGTTTCCAACAGTAATAACTGAAATTATACACACTGTACCTTAGACTGCAGACAATGGCACATCGTTTCGGCCTTGTGGCCTCATTAGTGCAGTACACTTAGTTGTTGTACCTTTGATATATATATACTATAAATTTAAAACATACACACCATATCTGCACATCTTTTATTTCCATGAAACCATCATACCATCCATTTTGGTTTGCTTCTGAAATTTTTCCTTGTAAAATATCTTTCCACAAGTATAAACCAACTCCACTTGTGTCCCATATGTCTAATAGCTTGGCATGTGTCTCCTCAACACTAACTGCTTGATTGGTGGGGTTGCGGTTTATGATCACATCTACAATTCATACATTCATAATACAAACAAAAACTTTTTACAATAATACACTAGCATAGAGATTCTTGCACGAAACATTGTTATCACAAGAATAGTAAACAATCTTAGAAAACCGTCTGGTATTAATAACACCTCAACCAAAAACAGCTCTGAAAGCAATGGCAATTAAGAAACCGCAACATGCCAGCTGAATCAACCCTTTAAGCAACGATGTTGCCAAATGGTCAAGTTCTTAATCTTGTTGAGAGCCCGTCATCTTACTGAGAAAAATATTGAAGAAATGTGCAAGTGTTGGGAAATTTTGCATGAGGTTTGCGGTCTGAATGATACAAACAAGCTTTAACAAGCAATAAAAAAACATTTAAACGAAACTTTTAATTCCAACAATCAAATAGAATTAACAAATAATCACAGTGGCTATTCTTACCATACATGGTGAATATAGCCTCAGAAGCTATATGCACCTGTTCACTTAAGCATGATGTATTTTTTCTCCCAGGCTTCTCTCAATAACAAAGAAGTTGCGTTTTTAACGTCTAATCTCGACAAATTTTAGCGTGAATGTTCATGTCTCATAATGACTGCATCGGTCTCAAATTCTAAAGGGCGTCGATTTGACACTGCCCAGAAGTGTTTTTTTTTTCTTAGAACTTTATCTATATTATAATAGTGCTTTTTTGCTGCTTCCAGCCGTAACAATATAAAGAATCAGGTTGAGTTGTTAAATTTTTTTAAATTTTGCTGGAGTTATAGAATTTCTCTTGGTAAATTGTCGTTCACCAAAAGAGGTTGACCATGTTTGCCAAATGAACTTGGACATGATCTTTACTACACAACTGTTTGCTCCAGGTCACTGAGTCAAATTTCTTTTTATGTTATTTGCTAGCCAAGTTTACGAAAATGACTGATTTTATGCACTCTTTTCACTGTCAACGAGTAAGTTTGGTGGCTGCAAAATTAACAATACTTCTTTTAAAAAAATAATTTTATCATATGTATTATTTAAGGGTTTTAGTTTTGCCATTTTCATAATGCTGCCACCTTCACACATTTATTAAAGCATGAGTGACTTTGTGTTTGCACTTGGCACTATGGTTGTGCAAAAAGATATGGAGCCTATGTAATAACACGCCTGAGTACATAATTGAGGTCATCATCTTGCTTGAGTAAACACAATATATGGTAAATATAGTCTCTCCCAAAACTAATATTCTAAACTTTGGCTAAACCCATCAAATAATTGAATACAAATATTAAGGGCATACTTTATTGATGGGGCCTTAGCCCATGTTAGTTATGCGTATTATTGCACAACTAACACAGCATTCTGTTACCGAAAGTAAATTGCTACATTGGTATTAATTGTATACTTTTGCAAACAATGTGCCAGTTTATGCCGGCAAAATTTCTGCATTTTCACCATTAGTGATTGAATTGAATTGCCCACCAACAAATACCTTTTGCACAAAATTTAACACAGTAGGTTAGTTACCTAATGTTCATATTATATCTGACGCACATGTTGTACATTAAAACAAACAAATTCAACATTACGCTACCATTCACTGGAAAGCAAACCTATAAACAATAAAATTGCATATCATTGTCTTTGACAACTGTTAGCAGCAAAAGTGTTGCATGGCTAAATGCGCACAAATTTGATTAAAGAAATACATCTTCTTTTAACAAACTTTCCTTCAGCTTTCAATATCTTACAAGCTTGTTAGTCGGTTGCATATACAAAAGGCAGGGCAATTGCTCCCTTTGCCACCCCCCCTGACTATGCAGGCCTCTGTTTATTGATTACAGAACTCTACCAGCTGGCCGGGTAGTCTAGCAATTTAGCGCAGTAAAATTAAAAAATTCAAAGAAAAATATGTTCATACGCTTAGTTAGCATTAAATTAAACAAAATACTTGGGAAAACTCAACACTTGAGTGTACATTACCTGGACTACGGTTCCTGTAAGAAAAATTGAAAGATACTGGATGTTTCCTTTGTTTGTCGTACCTTTTTACCATTGAGTATGCACTAAATAACGAAATAATGCCATAAGACAAGCACATTAATAGCATAATCATTGGCTTTCTGTACCTCAAAAACATCGTGCAGCTATTCAAATTCACAAAATAAACAAGTGCTCAAGCAAAGCAAAACTGGGTTTGTTGTCCCTGAAGTCAATCAAGCATGCAATTTTAGCTGTTCAGTTTCGTTTTATTTTTGACCTTACAGAAAGTTCAGTTCAGTTGATTTTTTTTCTAACCGGGTCTGAAATAAACGCTTAACCCTATCTGGTATTCGTTCTGTTGATGCTCGAAAAGCACAAGACGGGATTTTAAAGCCCGCCCTGACAAATGGCTAATAACTCGGCGGCTAAATACCTCACATTTGAGAAACTTGAGACGCACATGGTCTAATGCTTTTATTATTTTTTGTAATCATTTATTTTTAAAACAATCAAGAAAATGAAATATCTTCTGACAGGTGTCAAACCCACGACAATTGCATTTTTAAAACACATGTGGAGTTTATGTATTCTGAGTAGCCTACATAAGTTGCAAAAAAATCCCTAAAACACCACTTTTACAGGCCTTTAGTCATTTCATGGCCGATTTTGTTCGTTCGAATTTTGTTTTTGATGATTAGTGAACATTTGGAGGAGGGTCGCTAATCCTCAGACCCGTTGGTCAACGTTGCCTTGCATGCGAGATTTTTTTTTCGCGCAATGATCAGAGTCAACATTGAAACGATATGAAAGCCAACGTTCTTCTTCTTCTTCTCTCGTTTGACTTGTAGTAGCTTAGATTGGCAATGCCTCATCGTGCAGCCATGATTGATTGATTGAATCTTTATCCTCGGACTGGGAAAGCTTCTTGAAGAGCTTAATCCTGGCAGTTTCGCATACTTGTAGAGGCTTTAAATCACTGACGCAGGCCCGGTCACCGAGATTGACAGAGTGAAGTTTCCGATTGTTGAAGTCTTGTTGCCAAGGAACTATTCTATCCATTAGATGCCGCTGAATGGAGAGCAGTCCTTAACGTGCGTTGCTCAAGCGCACACCCCGAGAGTCCAACCAGCGCCGCTTGATCTCGAAGCTTCTTCGTTCCAGAAGTCACGCGCTAACCAATTGAGCTATCGGGGCGGATACGGTAGTTGGGTCCAATTGTCGAATGCCAATGATTCCACTTGGGGGCCGTAAGATGGGGCATTCGTGAAGTATGTGTTGCATTGTTTGTTCTGCCGCTCCGCCAGTGGCTCCGAGAGGGGGGGGGAGTCGGGCCAGTTTCCCCCCTAGCAAAACATTGTAGCTAAAGGAAAAACGAGTAGTTTTTTTGTTTTTGCACTTTTGAGGGGGCCCCATTTTTAGTACTAAAGTAAAAATGTACGGTACCAACTATATAATCAACAAATTCTGAAGTGCGTAGTTCCAAGTATTTCTCAATCATTGTAAATGTCACTCTTGATGCTTCTCATCAAGAACAAATCATTTTCGTGTTAAGGTAGGCGATGTTGAACAGCTTCAAGACGTAAAATCTGAAGCTGAAATGATTTCTGTATCACTGTGAACGGTTTCGATTATATTGATAATTTCAACTTGAAAACTGGCGCTGCTTAGCTAAGCGAGAACCATTTTTGCTTGACAACTGAACCTTAACTTCAAAATCTGCGTTGGCCAGGCATAGGATGTTGTAGTTTGACTGTATACTGTATACTTGACATGTAGTTTGACTGATAACTGTAGTTTGACTTTCCCACATAACTTATGATAACTCAAAATTTGCTTAATAGTTTCTAATAAGTTCACAATTATAAAGAAAGTAAATCCTGTATATTTTTTGTTTATGGATCATCATCAGTCATCATTTCCGCCTGCAGCAGATTGCGCATCAACATGAGTTATTTGCTTCCAAGAGTGGCGATTTTGAGCCAGCGCGCCCAGTGACGCCAAGTTGAGTCCGGTCCATGATCGAATGTTGTCTTGTCATCGTTTTGGTTGTCTGCCACGTTTTCTTTTTCCTTCTACTTTTCCTTCTGTGCAAACCTTGCTGATTCCGAATTGTGATCTTTTAGTGTGGCCGAACAGTTTTAAAACTTTTGATTTTATTAACTTATTGCTGCAATTGGATGTAATTTTGTCATAGTTAAAAGATCTTCTGTTTTCGTGTGGTCAAGTGGCCTTTTGTTGGTCATGCTTCTCATGATGTGATTTTGGAAGATAGTGAGTTTTTTCTTTATTTGAGTTTTTTGTTTATGGATGTTGTTGCTTAAATCTAGTTGGAATTCATAATGTTGTCTACAGACAGCGTTGTTCAAATGTCTTTTCATTTTTGGAGTAATTGATTGTAAGCTAGTGGCATTTTTAAAGTTATAGTCCAGTCAGAGGAAAAATTCTGAAAAATCTAAAGAAAGCTGTCCTATCATCTTGCAAAGAAAATTGACTTCGAGAATGTAATCAAGGCGTGGTGCAGTCAAACCCAATGCTTTACATTACCCTTTTGCAAATGAAGCTCTAAAGACGTTTCTTAAATGCATCAAGTTGGAATCAACAAGAGCTTGATCGGAAGCTGAGTCAATGCTAAAGTAGCCATACAACAGTTTTAAATTTGTGACTGCTTTGCATTATGTGGATTACGGTCCTAAACAAGATTCACTGATGAATTAAATGAAATTAAAGGAAGGTGTAATCTAAGTAAGAGAAAGCTGAGAAGAGTAGGCTATTACTCGCAAGCTAAAGTTTCAGTGGCAATTATAAATTTAAAAGTAAATAACTTTCTTTTCCTGGGGACAGAACGCTTTTATAACTCCACTTAACAAGCTGAATCATTCGAAGGAAATGGATTCTACCGTACTTTGCAAGGGATTCGATAGTTGTTGGAATTGACAAATGTATCAACAAACTCAAATATATCGTCGATGAGTTTGAAGTTCCATGAAAATTTCATCGTATGTCTGCTGTGCAGTTGCGGGCATGTGGGACAAATTTAAACCATTTGTAGGCTACCGTACAACAATGACATTTTTCAAGACATTTTGGATGAGTTGGTACTTTTGACAGAAAGCCACACAGCAAGCTTTAGCTGCAAACCAGAACGAACCACCCCATAATCTCTACACAAGGAATCATTGATTGCAACTTTCGAAAGGTTTTTCCAAATAGTTTTGTTATGATTTTTTTTGTGTTCTGGTAGCTACCTCCAACGGTTGCGCTTTGAGAACGTGGTTTTAGCAATTACTGCAATTTGTAAAGAATTGTTTGCGCTCCAGTAGTAGGCCTATGACTCAAAACCGATTGAAAAGTCTAACTATAGGCTACATGTTGTGCATCAATTCAGACGTCGCAAAATTTTATCATTTGATGCTGTGATCCGTAACTTTGCATTGCAAAAAGTTCAGAAAGGGTTGAATTAAATCAGGGATGTCCAAAGTCCAGCCCGCGGGCCAACTCCGACCCACGAGACGTTTTTGTATGGCCCGCGCCTGCTGTCATACAATGTGTTATTTTTGGCCTGCAGTCATTCAAAAATCATATAAATTCAACTTGCAGTTTTCAGAAAAATTAGTGTGGCTGTTGGCCCGCGAACTCTTATTATCAAATCTGGCTCGCCTGGAAAAAAGTTTGGACACTCCTGAATTACAGTAGATGCTTGGTTGAACTATTTTCGTTGCCTGTAGGCCTATTGTGTGTTTACAAAGCTTTCTAGACAAAATAGTTTGTCTCAATGGCATTTTTGCTGCAAGTATAATCCAGTGATTATGATGACTTTTACGTTGAACGAAGTTCTTTTCATGCTGAGGAAAGTAGGCTAATTTCAGCTTAACACGAACATGCAACGCATTATTTGCTAAAAGTATTATGGGGCCCATTTTTCGTATTGTTTCCCGACCAGTGCTAATTTCTCTCGGAGGCCCTGCGCTCCGCAGACACATATCGGCGTATTATGCAAACCCCACCTAAATATATTAGCTCCAGTGCAGCCAACGTCACATCTGATCCTGTTCAATGTGACCCAAAGCCAACGTTGAAACGATATAGGCCTACCAGCTAATTTTTGAAACTGAACTTATAAAAGCCAACTTTTGAAACTGTCGAAAAGCGATATGTAGTCCACTATTTGAAACCAGGGATATCTAGAGAAGGGGATATGAAGGCTCGAAGCGATTGCCTTATTCTCATGACACTACCAGGGCGGTAGTTTGTAGTGCTTTAAACATGTGTTTCTTTTAAAATCATAGAAACTTTTGTAGTGTAGCTGGTACAATGAGTTACGGAAGACAGTTAGCAAATGTTACGTAGAGCATATTTAAAGAATACTTGTTTACAAAGTGTTACGGACAATTTTCATATCAAACGTCATATAAAACTTTTCAGGTCTACTGAATCTTAGCGTATTACGTCATGGAAATTTCTAAGAAATGAGCAGATTGCAAGACCTGTAAAACATTGCAGTTGCAGCATAACATTACATCATCGTTAAATCTTGAATTGCACAATCGTTTGAACACATGCTGAAACACTACATCATCGTTAAATCTTTAATTGCGAGGCAGGTGTGGGCCAGGCTTGAACAGGTGTCAGCCAAACTTGAAACAGGTGCTTGAATAGTTTATCATTGCTTATCATTATTACGTCACATAAGATGCTTACGTGCGATTTGGAATATTGCAAATTATTCTCTCATTCGTAAAATTGTAGCTTGAAAGTTGGTCGCATATTTAATTGTTTTGCTTAGTGCTTGCTAGCTGAACGAAATTTCCGTCTTTATCCAAGTAATCTGTTCTGTAGTGACAAGTTTTAGTGGCGTACGGTGTTGCGTACCAATTTCGACAGCCTTGGGCTATTTTTACAGAAATACACTTTTTGAATAGACGTTTTCAAAAGAGTGTTTCTTTCGATCATTGCATACAGTCGAACGAATCCGGGAATCTTATGTTACAATTTTCCCACGAAGAGATTATGGTGTACCGTTGTGACCACAAAGATAGTTGAAAAGTTACCAGTAAGCTGTTTTTTTAACAAAACCTCATGCGGTAGGCTAGTGGCTAGATGTAAAGCAAGTATATGGGTAGTTGAATTAACAAGTAACCATGAGCAATTGAGCATGCTGTGATTATCCAGGCCTGATGCTATAATAGCGCAATGCAAGTTATCATAACAAGATTTATTAAACTACTATCGGTGCCAATTGTCATTTTACGATAAACACAGATTATTTACGATAAACAAAAGCCCTTCTATTGTCAAACGTAATAAAAGCCTTCGTATCCCCTCCTTTAGATATCCCTGTTTGAAACTGGCGAAAAGCGATATGAAGTCCAATTTTTAAAACTGACGAAAGCCAACGTTTAATTAAACGATATGAAAGCCTACTTCAGAAACTTATGAAAGCCAACTTTTGAAACTGATGAAAGCCAACGTTTAAACGAAAATGTTGTAGGCCTAAGTATGAGCTTCTTATCATGACTTTTGGTTGAGATGCAGGCATGAACACTGGACATGGGCGTTGAAAGGGGGGTCTATAGGTGGTACTTTTGAATCCGGGCCCGGAATATTTAAGGGGCCCGGATTTAAAAAATTTCCCGCCACTTCAAACATTATCAAGATCTTAATATAAGCTACGGTAATCAGATCTAAAGGAATTGTCATCAGAGGTTAAAACAGCCATTTCAGCCGTCAGATGGTAAAGTACCGGGCCCCCTTCTGGGTACCGGGCCCACTTCAGCTTTCTGGTGGTAAAATAGCCACTTCTGCCACCAAACAGTAAAATAAGAATTTAGTCTAGTATAGTGATTTCCTTAACCACGAATATTAACTTACCCGAAACACGAATTTCAAAATAAGTTAAACAGGCTAATATTTGTTCAAACTCAAAAAACTGAAATGGCTCAGGTAAGAAAATTACTATCCCTATTTCTGCACTAAAAATTAGACCAAAATCGCTTTTCAGATTGCAGCAATCAACAAATGTTTGACCTATAGGCCCAAACATCTTTCCCGAATCAAATTGAAAACTTTCTGACTGTCTGCAGTGCTGTTAACTTTCTTCTGCTGAGCCTAGAATGACCAGTGAAACATCAATGGAATCGGGAAGTAATACTCTAGCGCTATGTAACAAATAAAAGTTCAAAAAGGCAACCGCTAAATAGAGATAGTCAGTTTTGCGGTTCAAGAAATTTTAAGATTGCGCAAGATTTGTTAAATGACCATGCTTAAACGACATCAATAAAAGTTTGTACACAACCGTTATATTCATAACATTGTTGATGAAGGGGGTTCGAAAATAAATTGGTACCGGGCCCGAGAAATCCTGTCAACGGCCCTGGGCATGGAGGAACCATTTTAAAAGTAGGTGGGCCCAGAGGCGCAGCAGTCAAAGTAAATCCAACTTCTGGGGGTCAAAGCCCCCCAGACCCTCATTACATTGTTGTATTCCTAGTACTTGAATTTTTTTTATTCTACATTGCGTTTTTATGGTTGCCTTTCGTGGCACCAGGCAAAATTTTCCATTTTTGGGACTGCTTTGGCCAAAAAATTATTTTACAAAATTGTTAAATTGACCTATAAAAGAGCTTTGCAAAATATGGCGATGTAGGCAAGACAATGCAAGGCAACAATACACACGCACATTCAGGGGCGCCGGAAGCGGAGGGCAGGGGGGGCATCCGCCCCCCTGCCCTCAATTTTTCTGCAGATGGAGGGGCAGGGGGGCAATGGTGCCCTTTTAAAGTCATGTAAGCTACTGCACATTTTGCAATATAACATCTGCTATTCGCTTTTAGCCTAATTATAATCTTTCATTTTTGCTTCAAAATAATATTACGGCTTATGGCACAAAATTTTGCAACACAGTACAGGCCTTAAAACTCGTTTTTTTTTTGGCAGCCATCGTGGCCTACCGGGAGCTCCTTCTCGGCGGCTAAATCTGCGTGCCTGGAGACCAAAATACAAAATAAAAGTAACGATAGCACAAGTAAATAGGATTAAACTTGCAACAATGCTAAAATGATCACTTAGCGTTGTTGAAGTCTAGGCCTAGGCGACGTCCTACAATAGAATCGTTGCACCACGCAATAACTGCTTTATCGGGATTGTAATCCAGTACTGCGGGACCATCTAACGACACTCGCACGAGTGTCTCCAATGTGGCTGATTTTAAGAAGTTCGCCACTCACCTAGAATTCTTTTTAGCAACGAAAAACAACGTTCGACATGTGTTGACGATGACGGCAAGGTAATAGGCTAAGTATTTCAATGATGCGAAGGAGATAACTAAAAGAAGCATAATTTTTGCAAAATATGATGAAAAAATGTTTTCCCCTCGAATGTCAACTAACCTAGTTCTCCCTTTTAACAACGATTCAATGTCCCACAACATCGAATCGACATAAAAACGACAATGTTGCCAGCCGATGTATATTAGCAATTCGGAATAACACTTTGATAAAATAAACGTCGGAAATTACAAACAAGACTTACAGCTGAATATACTCCATACAATAGCAAATATTCTCGCACAATACAACAATGGCGATTATGACGCGCTGACCTAATTTGCGTCACTCTTTGATACTACATATTATTGACAATTAATCCACGATCATTCTATTGCGAAATTAAATAATTGGCTAGAAGAGACCGGCGGCCAAACTTGGCCGATTGAGAAGGTAGCACCGGCGGTCATTCAAGCACTACTTAGCGGCCATGGCCGCCGGCTGCTTTAAGGCTTGACAGAAGGTTACATCATTATAACATAGCATGATGCCCTTCTTTGTATACCGGACACTTGTAGGCTATTATTACTCAATACATAGTGAGCTGATAGATTAGCATTATCGCTATATCATATCTAAAAACTTGAAAAAAATTGGCCTTTTAGTAAACAAAAGTGCCCTTTTTTCGTAATCCTGCCCCCCCCCCCAGTCAAAAATCGTTCCGGCGCCCCTGCACACATTGTATTTTTTACAATGAGGTTCCTCTGAGTTTTCTTCGAAACTGAACTTGTCTAAAAACCGTTTGGCGAAAAGCGATGCAATTTTCTTCATTTCAGTTGGCAGATAGATACAAACAATACAGTAGGCTAGCCAGGGCTTCTCAAACTTTTTTGTTCTGCGACCCCATTTTGAAAAATATATTTCTATGCGACCCCATTACGGGGACATCCACGTTAATGACATTAATACGAGGGTTAATTCTTTTGTCTCAATTTGTTTCGGTTCTTTTTGGCTTACTTCATAATTCTCTTACTGAAGTAGTAAAACAATATCGAAAGGAGCATGAAAACAACAACAATGAAACATGAAAAAAGCAATGAATGAAAACAAGAAATAACACACGAATAATCCGACCCTAATTGAGACTATAACAAAACAATACAAATGCACCCAATTCACGAATCACAAAAATCCGCTAACATGATGAAAAGTAAACAAAAACAAATCATTTAATGGAATGGATGCGCTTGATGTTTCTTGCACAAGTGATCCATTTGTGGAATGATACAAGACAAAGCACAGCGAATAGCATCTTCAACAGTTTCCAGAGAGGACCGGTTTTTACACTTGATGGCAGGGGCGGCGCCAGCCAAAAATGAGTGGGGTGGACAAAAATATTTTGAGGTAATATGAACAAAAGAATAGAATGGGGCCAAACGCTCCCATACATTTCCTCTGCGGTCCATAGAATTGCCAACTACGATCTTTATGTTAGCAAGCTTGTCGTTATTTTATGTCATGGAGCTGCTGCAATGATAGGCGGCCTCATAAAAATTTATTGGGTGGCCCCTTAAACAGAATTTTAAAAAACCTGGCTATTACCGGTACCTAATAATACCCATTGCCATAGGTTAAGAACAGAGATGTAGCCTACGTATACGCCGCAAGTATGCGGCGTAGACTTTTTGTTTACGCTAACGCTTGCGGCCACATTTTTTTGGATAGTTTGCGCTTGAGGCTACGCCGTAAAGTTTTCGCGGTTTTTTAGCGCATAGTGTCAACGCATAGGCTACTTTTTAATGTCTTTTTTTCGCTACAACACGCCAATACCTTCCAGCGCTGCAGTTGAAAGAACGTTTTCAATGGGCAAAGACATATTGGAACCAAAACACAGCAAAATGTCTGATGAACACTTTCAGATGCTTGTGTTTCTTCGTGGAAATTCAAAATAAAATTTGTTTGTTTCGAGTGGTTTATACCGTGTGAATGTTTGGCACCTAGCAAACAAAATTAGTTTACGCTAATGTATGCGCTGACGCCGCCAACTTTTTTTACAAGTTACGTTGACGCATACGGCGCATGGTTTTTCAAACGTTTGCGTTAACGCTGACGGCGTCAATATTTTTTGTATGCGCGTACATTACTGGTTAAGAATCACTGCACTAAAGTTTTATTTTGCGCTCGCAGGTCAGTTGAAAAGCTTTCACCATTTTTGAGGACCAGTGTTGTCGGCAATGTCTCGCTTACTGCTGATCTGCACCAGATGTTCAAGTCTTTGTAATGATGGCAGGTCGCAGATAATAGTTTATTGTCTTATTTTGCTGTGGATACGTTCACAAGATGCCACAGTCATGGGCAAAGTAGCAACAGTAGCAATAATTTGAAACAAATCGCTGTAGGCTACAAATGATTTAAGATCGTTTTGTCCACACAATTTCAAAAGTGAAGGCAGACACAACCACACGGTCCACTTTGGTGCTTTTCAATTTCTAGTTTCCACTTGTGACAATTAGCTGACCCCATAAAAGAAGATCCTATTGCTGCCCAACCTGATTTTCATGAAAATTATAGAATTTGACTAAATATTCAATTTTAGGCAAATTTGATGGAGACATGTGCGTGTAATAAAATGCAGCTGCATTTGACATTAATTCACATGTTTGATCCGAGTAGCCTAACGCTTTTTAAGTTCATTCAGCATTCTGTCAAAGGATAAAGAAAAATCTCGTCTTAACTATTCTGTAATGGATTCAGATTCACTCCACGGAAGACTGTTGCAACCTATCAATAATATCTGACCATCTCGGAAATGGCTTGGTGGGTAGCGGCATCGCTAAGCCGGCGTAGTGGTTTCACTGGTAATTTGATTTCTATCCGCAAACAGCGATGTGTTGAAAACCAATTTGGTAAAATCTTCCTCTGAACGCAGTGAGTCAAATGCTCTTGTCAAGTCGTTGATAGCAGCAACCCCAGTGGTGAGATCCATTTCTTCACTTTTTAAATAATCTGAAGCCTGTTTACTTAACGAAAAGCATTTATGAAGAATTAGACTAGCAGTAGCAAATTCAGTTTGCTTGATGCGGAACAAACATCCAGTAGATACACCATTACCTTCGTTTGACATTTGTTGGAACATTGACAGCAGTGCTGGATATAGGCTACATTAATAACAACATCCAGATCATCTGAACGTGCAGACCAATGAGACCATCTAGTAGCCTATCAGATAACGAGTGCAAAGCAATTTTTCCAGACGTGATTCCATCCTTTTTAAAATGCTCTTTATACAAAAAAATGTATCTTGGGAGAACAGTCCATAAAGTTGTAGATGTTACCAATTGTTTTGACTGTCGCTACGTTTTCAACACTGTGCCCAAGCGCAAGATTTAGTCGGTGTGCAAAACAATGAAAATATACCGACGGTTTGGCACCCGCTGCAATTAGGTGTTGCTGTGCACCTTCATCCTTGCCTGACATGTTGGTGGCCCCATCAAAACCTTTGCCTATTAGGTCTTACAAAGCTTGTGTCTCAGCTGTGATAAAAGCCATCACCTCAAAATGGTAAAATTAGACTACAATCAATCAATACAATAGAGCGATAACCATGAAGATTCTTTATTTCTTCGTATGTCAATGCTGCAACAGTAATTCATAAGTAAGAAGTTGAAATTAATTTATGACGCAGTCACTAGGCCCCCCTAACCCCCTGCATACACCCCCCAAGTTTTCTCATCGGATCTCCACGAATTACAAAATTGACCATAAATAGAAGTGGGGTGGACATGTCCACCCCAGTCCCCCCCGTGGCGCCGCTACTGCTTGATGGTGGTGAGTTTTGAGAATGCCGCTTCACATAAATATGTTGTGCAAAAGAGCAAGAGTTGTCAAGGGCTAGGTCAGAAAAGTTTGGGTATGCATTCCTTGTTACAGCAATGATAGCGTAACAATGCATCAATTGTTACGATTGGTTATATTTTATCGTTCGACATTTCACGCGAACGGTTGCGGTCAATTAACATCATGGCAAGACTATAACCTACCGGCACTAGACTAAATTAATCTATTTCATTGCGACCCCAAAATTTCATTACGCGACCCCATTTGGGGTCGCGACCCATAGTTTGAGAAGCCCTGGGCTAGGCTATCATACAGTAGGCCTACTGCCAGTATTAATTTCAGTGAGACTAAATAATAAATAATTAAATATCACTTCATTGATCTAAAGTTCTAAACAATGATATCATTGTTTCAATCATAGAGAATAATTACAGTGTATTGATTGATAGATTGCTCCACCAATCACACGCAACTACACCCACACGTGATTCCCATCAATGGTGGCCTCAACAGAAAAGTTTGAAGATTGGATTTCATCATGTTCACATATCAAAGATAATTATCAAACTAGTGTGTATCAAATAAGTGAAGA
Organism: Aplidium turbinatum; assembly: GCF_918807975.1. Lineage (NCBI taxonomy): Eukaryota > Metazoa > Chordata > Ascidiacea > Aplousobranchia > Polyclinidae > Aplidium > Aplidium turbinatum. The sequence continues at coordinate 16,491,113 of NC_137484.1, read as the reverse complement.
CCTTTGTTTGGAGCTCCGTCTCTGATTTGCCGTTTTTGCTACATTTTCAAAGAAACTTGGCTTTCACAAGTGGGTGGGCCACGCCCACCCAAAAAATAAAGTGGGTGGACCTGGCCCACGAGGTCTACGTGGTTCCTCTATGCCTGTTGAGATGTATTGTGTACCAATCATCCCCACTTTGGGGTTATGTCCTGTAGTCCCGGGGTTATGTAGGCTAAGCAATTTTGGGGTTATGTAAGCAGGACAGGTGTGTAGCCTAAGCAGGACATGTGAGACAGGATATTTTCTACATTACCGGAATGAATGGGAGTAATTCTGGACTGGATCAAATTAGGTTGATAAGCGGGTGGGCCTATTAACCATGAGTTTAATGGTGCAGACTACTGTAGGCTACTAATACTTTTTTTTCAACTAGGCTACTTACCGGTACCAAAAAGGATTGAAAAAACTATAAGGGCGGAAGAGTTTTCTGACCTGCAAACTGATGGGGAAATAGGTAAGCTGTGCAAATTAAAGTAAGCATATTAAAACTATTTTTCTCTATATTGGAATAAACGCCTACCGGTACGCAGAAAAAAAGTTTCATGGAGAGAAGGTTTTGAAAAAAATTGCAACATAGGCCTACAATTTGAAACGTAACCAACATTTAGTCAGAGATGTACGTATACGCCGCAAATTCTACGCCGCAGGCTTGCGGCGTAGACTTTTTGTTTACGTTAACGCTTGCGGCCACATTTTTTTGGATAGTTTGCGCTTGAGGCTACGCCGTAAAGTTTTCGCGGTTTATTAGCGCATAGCGTCAACGCATACTTTTTAATGTCTTTTTTTCGCTACAACACGCCAATAGCCTACCTTCCAGCGCTGCAGTTGAAAGAATGTTTTCAATGGGCAAAGACATATTGAAACCAAAACACAGCAAAATGTCAGATGAACACTTTCAGATGCTTGTGTTTCTTCGTGGAATTTCAAAATAAAACTTGTTTGTTTCGAGTGGTTTATACCGTGTGAATGTTGGACACCTTGCAAACAAAATTAGTCTACGCTAGTGTATGCGCTGACGCTGACGCCGCCAACTTTTTTTACAAGTTACGTTGACGCATACGGCGTATAGCTTTTCGAACGTTTGCGTTTACGCTGACGGCGTCAATATTTTATGTATGCGCGTAGCCGCGTACATCACTGCATTTAGTTCACAGCAGAAACGAAAGTAAACCCATGATAGGTCACATAACGTAGGCTTGCAATATTGTACGGATGAATATGATGAGGGCCACAAAATGGTCAAGCAAGCTTTATACTAATTACTAATTTTACCAAATGTAGCCTATTTGTTAGTTAAGTGGGCAATGCAATGTAAATCATAAATGCAATCCACTGTCTATCCAAAATTTGGCAGGTTTTCCTGTGGAGTGTGAATACGTTTTTTAATTTAGTTACGTTAAGATTGCATTTCGTAATAAAAGAGCATTTTAAGGACTCGTTTGATCCAAGATATTCGATTTCAGTAAATATTGTCCAGTAAGCAGATTATCGGTGCGTAATATTTTGTTTCTGAGTATTTTATGTTTCAGATTTCTCGCCTTTCTGTGGTGGCTGGCTCGTCAGTGAAGGAATGCAGCTGGCGAGTGATGGAGAGCATTATTTTAAATCAGTTGTATGAGAAATATATGAAATATACACCAAGATATGCAAGAAGAACTAGAGGGAGACCAAAATGAAGATGGCGAGATGGCGTAGAAGAAAGATTGGCATCACCTGGATGAGAACAGCAAAAGACAGAATGGTGTGGAAACATATGTGGAGGCCACCTGCCAGCAGTGGCATGACCAGCTGATGATGATGTATGAGAAATATAATCAAGAAAGAGTGGATGGAGGGGAGATTCTAATTTGCCACGAAAGAAGGCGTTATGTTCTATGAAGAACATTGTGGATATCATAAAAAGTAAGTAACCTAACGCTCAAAGATTTAGTTTCTATATTAAACTTTAAGGTGAAATCTAACACCAAAAATACACACCACAAAAACATTAGCCTAATAACACACTGAAATAGTTTTCGAACTTTATTTTCATTGTATAAACTTTGAAGTCACAAAAAACTGTAGAGTATAGACTAGAGGTATGTGAGAAAGTCAAAGTGTGCATAATAAAATAATCTATCCCCACAACCGGCAATTGGTACAGAATAGTGGTGCTTATTTCACGAATTATTTACTGCTTTACTTTGGATTAATTTAACTGGTCAACAAATTTCAACTAAATTTTTTAATCAGAGATATAGGCTACAAGTAAACTTTTTTAAATGAAGCTTCTGCGCTGATTCCGAATCTGCGCTCGTTTTTTCTCCACCGCATTAGGTTTTGAAAATATTTGCTCTTTAATATTTTAGATATTTTTACGTATTTAGTCATAAAAAAATACGTTCCTAAAATGCAACTGGTAATCACAATGCATTGTTAAATCCGCGTTGTGCAAGCTTGAGGTCAAAATTGTCACTATTAGGTAAAATTGCGTCGCATTTGCGTCGATAGGCTATAGGTCAAATTAAAAAAAAAAAAAAATTTCACTATCTCTGAAACTTGATGTGCTGGAGAAAAAATGAATCAAATGAAGACATTTGCGGAATCAGCGTCAGAAACTCTTCAAGGATCACCTAATCGGATCTCTCAAACAATAAAAAGTTTAAAGTGGAATTGGGCAGGACATATCATGCGAACAACTGACAACAGATGGACAAGAAGAGCTTGTTTGTTTGTTTGTTTGTTTATCTTTATCCTGCATTGCGGGAAAGCGGACTTGAGCGCTATGCATCGGTGCACGCCTTCCGACGTACACCTGACCCACGCTGCAGCCGACGACAATGTCTGTTTCCGGTTGTCTACTCTGCTTATGACTTAAATTTGGAACTACCCATTACTCGAAATCGATCACTGGGTAGAGGCAATTATCGTAAAGTTTCTTGCCCAGAGAAACAACAGCAGGTGCGGGTGGCTGGAGTCGAACACGCAGGCTCTCGACTGTGAGCTCAACGCGCTAACCACTCGGCCACGGCTGACTGGATACCGCTTGACAATAAACGCAAAAGAGGGAAACAGAAAACAAGATGGCGAGACGAACTCTACCAATTCGACAAACACTGGACACAAACTTGCAAAGACAGACAAAATTATAAAGATATGGGGAAGGCCTTCATCCTGCAGTGGAACAACAATGGCTGACAATGATGATGAATCGGATCTCCGTTTAAATCCAGTGTTTTTTTAATGGTTATGTAATTTGCACGTAACATGTTTTAATGTTACAGTTATCTGTTGTTGACAATTTTGTCATTTTTGTTTTAGGAGCGGTTCTACAAAACCCGGTGTTGACTACAGTTATCGGAAAAGAGGTAGAGATGGCAACCACCACCTGTATGCGAAATTGGCATGATCGCCAAGGCGGAAGAAAATACCGGGTTAGAGCCGAAGTGGTCAACATTTGGCTGTGTTGATAATAATGAAAGATGCAATTGGTAAATAAGTTGTGTTGCAAAATCTGTCAAAAGAATTCCTAAAGACATTGTGCTATCCCAGGACGTCAGCAGAACAGTTTCGGTTATCGAGCAATCCTCACCAGTATTGGTGTTGTAGCGTAGAATCGCATCAAAGCGGCACGATAGTCTCGATACAGTTAAGGTAGTGGCAGATCATCTGTGTCACAGGCGTAAGAGCTGGGGGTACAACCGCACCCCCAAACTTTTTAATTAGTCAAAATTTGATAAAAATTTTGGGCAAGAACTTTCAGTATGTTTTAAAAATTTTCTTTAAGATTCAACTTATTTTTGATTTTCTTTTTGCTCAAATAATGGTTATGCAAATGTCAAATACATGTAAAGTGCAACCACATCCCTAAGCTATTCAATTAGTCAACAAAAATTGATAAAAATTTGAGTTAAAACTTTCAGCATGTTTCAAAAATTTCAGTAACATTGAACTTATTTATGATTTGTTACTCAAATAATCAAAATAATATTTTTATGTTGAATTTAATGCATGTAAACATGATTTAAGTTGTGAGAGTTAAGAAATAAATGTCTAATTTGTTGAGAGTTTATTTAATTATATGACCAGAAAATATCCAGATGTTTACAAATTTTATGAAAACTATAGGCTATCCCAATCTTATTTCAATTTTCTATTCTGTTGTCAATCTTCTATCAATCCTATTTCTAATCCTAGATTCTGTTTGAATAAAGACTTTCTGATGATCTCCCTTTTAAGGTGAAACAGGCTATACGGTAAAGGTTCGTGAAAGTAATAACTATATTAAATGTAATTTGCTCTGCTTGTCATTAAGCACTTTTTGTAGTATTAATAGCATTTCTTGTTTTACCCCAATGCTATGTGCTCCAATATTGAAAAATAATTGAACGCGTACCACAGTTTGGGAACCACAATTGACTTGATTGACTCTCTCTCTCTCTCTCTCTCTCTCTCTCTATTGATAGCAAGAAACACGTTCTCGAATTTCGAGAACAAGAACAACTTGACCAAAAAATAAAAGCACCTTAAATTAACAGACTATAAGTAGTGAGGATTGATTGCGTCTTTCATGACAATAGATCATGATGGTCTTGTGGGTGTTTCGTGGACAGGCGCACTGATATTAGGATTAATGTATTTTCAGACCATGTCATTTACAGCGACCTTGCCGGTTTCCGTTGATTTAGCGCTTTCAAGTATACTAGTTTGAAATGAAACTTTCTGCTTGTTTTGCACTTCCTCAGTCTGTCTACATTGCTGATCAGGTCTACAAGAAAGCTATGTTTGCATTGATTCATTGTTTTGAGACGTTGAATTAATGTAACAAGAACTGTTTACGCTTGCCGAGTTGTCTGTGTTTTTCGCTTGAGTGCGACTTGCTCGAAGCAGTTTTCTCGAATATTCTTCGGCTTTTATCTGAATCTTCGGCTTTTGTCTGCCAAATTTAAATTGCAAAGGACAAAGTAGTTGGTTTTATAGCTCAAACACATCGCTGCAGTTAGTGAAGAGCCGGTAGGTTGGAGAATTTCGCAAGTGAAAGTGTGTTGTAATTGTAATTTGTTGCTTTGCTGGAATCTTACTGCATTTCATTTGAACTTTAACTGCGATGGAGATTCGATTTTGTACAATCATAGCTTTGCTTGTGTTTGTTTGGGTTGTATCTGGTGGAACTATGGAAAAAGCTGTCAACGAGCACGTTTCAAAGCTATCCGAAACCAACATTAAACTTAGCATAAGCTTGTACAAGCAACTCATTGCTGACAAGAATGTGGACAACATGGTCTTTTCCCCGATTAGCATTTCTGTCGGTAAGTAAAGTTGTAGGTTAAAATGTTGACTTGTCACAGCAAAACTGTAAGTATCGTAACCTACAACAATGTTTTGTACAAAGGCGAATGATTGATGATGGCAATAATAATAATGTTATGGTTTATTTATTGTTGCTCTACAACTGCTAAGGTCTTTTAGCCACAGAGCTCATGTTTAATTTTTTGTATAAAATTAGGCAATTTCTTTTAGACTGAAAGCATCATTTTTAATGTCGTGACGTCACACTCGTGCCAAAGGGGGGGGGGGGGGGTTGTAACCCCCAAAACCCCCCCTTGGCTACGCTACTGCATTCCGGGCCCCCCTCTCACTCCGGGCCCCCTTTGTCTTGGGCAAAAAGTGTGATGTTTGCTTAGGCGTATTGCACACCACACAACATTTTACTGCAGTATCAGGCTGCAATAAAACTATTATTTTGTGTTGTGCATATCATGTGATCTGTCTCTCGCCAATTTGTGTATCCTGCATTGAATTCGTGTGTCAGTTGTTGATGGTGCTGTTGCGAGGTGTCGCTTGTAGCCTACATCTTTAATGTAAAATTTTTAAATTCATTTTTTTATTTCTCATAGATGTAGCTTATAATTATTTCTGAAGAGGACACTAGCCTATGTGGTGTCGAAAACGTTGGATTTAGTAGGCTAGTTTTTTTCGTTTGTTTTGTGTGTTTAATGTTAAATCCGTTAACGTTACTGAGTGTTATATGTATCTGGTAGGCTACAAGCCAAGCTCTCTACCAAGGCTCAAACATAACCTCTTGTTAAAACATAATCAAGTTAATCATCTGACCAATCCTAACCTTTCTTCATTAACTTTTGCATTTACCACATGCCCAGCACTAGCAGAGGTGAACGAGAGAAGTCACTTTTTTGACTCCGGCTACGGTCCTGCTCCGAAAGTATTCTCCGGCTCCTGCTCTAACTCCGAAATTCATTTTGAAGTGAAATAAGCGTGAAACTACCTTTGTCAAATAGTTTTTAAAAAACACAAAAAAACAAAAACACCCGGGCTTTTTGCCCGGGTTTTTCTCAAACCTGCTTTTGCTACACTATGCCCCTCCCCCCCCCCCCCGGACGCAACTTTCCAAAAGGTAGGCTACCATTAAAAAAAAACCTTTAAGCAACACAGGATAAACGCAAATCCTAGCTGAATTAAGTCATAGGTTCGCCATCGGCTGATTTGGTGCAGAGGGTTAGGACGATGGTAGTCATTTTATTAATGTCAGTTTGATCAACGGTTTGATTCCCACCACCGCTATTTCTCTTTTTTTCTTCTGTAATTACCAAACACAGTTCAAAGGTAATTTTTTACTGGTACCTTTTGGAAAGTTGCCCCCCGGACAGGAGAATAACTAACTTTTATGATTTAATTTAGGGTGCTTTTTAACAGAACATTTTTGCACGTAAAGCATTAAATTACCACTTTGGGGGGAGCAAGTCTTTTAGGCGCAGACAGTTAGGCGCTGGTCAAATAGGCGCACACACTGTGGCGTCTGGATATTTAGGTGCGGGGCATTGTGGTGCCCGTTCATTTAGGTGCTATTCCTAGTAAAGTCTGCAGATTGTATCAGCTTGGTAGGCAGGGCACTGCTTTTCACACAAAATGTTGTATTGAACAGAAAAATATGTCATGGCTTCCGTGGGTGAAGCTGCTAAAACCGGCAATGCTTTTCACACAAAATGTTATATTCAACAGAAAAATATATTGTATTTTAATGCGGGTGTTCGGCATTTATTTGTTGTTAGTCCAGGTTTCAAGTTTCCGAACGTGACTGAGGTCACTTTTAGTGAGTCAAATAATAACTACACTAAACATCAGTAAAAAATATACCGTGGCCTATGTTCAAGCGGGTGGTAGGCTTGAGTGAAGAGTAACTTAGTTTTCCGTCAAAACCCCGACTAGGTTTAATAACGAGCAAAGTCGCACCAGTATGCTTGCAACTTGTAGCCAGGGTTCATATACCCTATAGAAATGTATTCATGTAGTAGAGCGTCTCATACGTACTCGCCACACGACTAATCCATCCCGAGTAGAAGTAATTGCGAAAGATAACAGATTAAATAAGGTTTCATCTAGCTGCAACCTGTGTTCAGAATGCATTGCAAATGTCCTGTGGAGATGTGCTAATATCAAGAGTAGTAGGCCTAGAGCGTTGTCTCGGACCTCATCTCCACAGGCGCATTAACAAAGCAACATATTTTTCTGTTCAATATAACATTTTGTGTGAAAAGCATTGCCCTACCTGCCAAGCTGATACAACCTGCAGACTTTACTAGGAATAGCACCTAAATAAACGGGCGCCACAGTGCTCCGCACCTAAATATCCAAACGCCACAGTGTGCGCGCCTATTTGACCAGCGCCTAACTGTCTGCGCCTAAAAGACGTGAACCCACTTTGGGCCCCTAATTTGCTCGCAAAGCACTCGATTACCTTTCTGGGCCCTTTTGCTAGATTACGGGCCCCCCAGGACTAAATAACAACTTTTATGCTTGAAATCAGTCGTTTAGGATGGTTTTAACCAAACATTTTTGCTCGTAAACTATAAAACCACAATTTCGGGCCCCCAACAAACACAGGCCTGGGCCCTCAAGGGTACGCCGTACCCTCCGTATCCCCCTCTCATAGGTCTTGTTGATAGCCCGGAGCATGGTGCGGCACAGGAATGTGACACATGTGGAATAAAAACCATTAGGCCTACTGGCAAACAACTCGCTGACAATTAATTACGTATGTCCAGCAATGGCGTTGGCTCACTTGGGGGCAAAAGGAGTTACAGCAGATCAAATCAATGAAGCGTTCATGTTCAGTGACATTGAAGACGGCCAATTTCATTCCGCATTTGGAGAGCTTCATGGACTGATGTTCAGCAAAGTAAAGTATATTCTTTGCAGTTTTCGTACAGTTGTCAACTTTTCGTTGCAGCGTAAATGCAACAAGTGTAAATTACCAAGAATCCTTGTTCAGTATTCGGTAGCCTACTTCCACATGGAATTACACTACATTTTGCATTGTTCTTATTATTTATTCAATCCTTTCATACAATCTAATATTTATTGCACTCGCAAAATTTTGAATTGTTTTGTCAACTTCTTCATCTTATTGATTTTATGGTATTTATATCTATATGTAACCCAAACACTTGATAGACTTTCTATTTAGTTTCTCCACAGAGACGTTATGAAATGCTTATTCTATTTGCAATTTTAGCAATACGAAAACGTCACCATGAAGTCATCAAATCGTGTGTTTGCTGATGACAAGTTAAGGGTTTTGGAAGACTACAAGAACGCGTTGACTGTGTATGGTGCTCAAGTTGATCAGGCAAGTTATTTAAAACAGATCTACAATTTTTTAAACAAGGATTGATTTACCCTTTACGAAAACAAGAACTTGATAGTTGATACCATTGTTGGCACTGTGCAATGTTTTGCAGATAAAATTTTCCGACACTGGTGCGGCTGTAAAAGAAATTAACAATTGGATGAAAGAAGCGACAGACGGCAAGATTTCTTCTTTGATGCACGAGGATTCTTTAAATGCAACAACAGCTTTACTTATTGCGAATACTGTCTATTTCAAAGGAGATTGGCATTCACAATTTATCGAATCGCAAACTGAAAAACGGGCATTTTATGTATCTTATTATAAGGTGGTTGACACGCCCTTCATGTTTCAAAGAGGTAGGAATTTAAATTTCTTTCAAGCATTTCAGCTATAATTGGTTAGAAAGTCAATCTGCTTATTCTTGTTTAGTCCAAGTCAGACACTCAGATATGTTCTTGTACGCTCAATCAATGCTCTGAAGAGAAATATTCGGAAAAGTACATGACATTTAGGCCCTAATTTTGAAGGCGCACGAGAAAGCAAAAAACTCTTTAAAATAATCGATCACTCATAATTATAAACTTCCCATTAACTACCGCGCCCTGAGATAATAATTTGGCTTAGCCTACCTGCTATGGCCTTTCATTGATTCTGCAGTTTATTCCTATTTTTCGTAGTTTGCTGAGACTGGGGATTTTCATAATAGCCAGCTGAGAGATTCACAGTTTACTTCTTCGAGTTTGAGGCCGCCGCAGGTCACGTTGCTCAAGTAAAGTTTAGTAGTTTACTCTCTATTCGTCACCGTGCTGTAACTTGCGCAGGAAAATTTCGATTTGGTTACATTGAACCACTGACTCTTCAAATTGTGGAATTGCAATATTCTGGTAAGGATTTCAATATGGTCATTCTTATACCCGACAACTTTGATTTGGATGCGGTTGAAAAATCTTTGAATTATGAAAATCTCACCAGCTGGCTGGACACACTTGAGTACAAAAACCTAGATGTGAGTACGACCGTTAAAGTGTCATTTCACGTTGTTTTATTGTCGATTTAAGGCTATGAAAGCATCCAGCTGCTACAGCCAAAGTAACTGCATAGAAAGCGATTAAAAAGGTGTTAGGACATAATGCTTTTGTTTGGCAGCTCACTCTTCCAAAATTTAAGCTAGAAGAGATTTTACACCTGGACAAAATTCTTCCCAACATGGGCGTCGCAAACATGTTCAGCAAAGAAAAATCGGATCTTTCTGGAATGTTTTCGCAAAGCAAAGATTTGTGTGTTGACCGAGTGGTCCACAAATCTGTCCTTGAAGTAAGTTCAGGTTGTTAACGTGATAAGCTACTTAGTACAATGAAGCAATCTGTTGACTTGAAAATATTACACAACATAAGATAAAATAATTAAACCTTAATTGCCATTTTCTACGCGTGTTGTTGAAAAGTCTGTTATTTCACATGAGACAGTAATTCAGATATCTTCAAATCGTTGGAACCACCAGGCTACAGCTACCGCATTTACAAGTGCCTGGTCTATAAGTGAGACACAACATGAAGGCACCAACGTGTTTGTCTTCATATCAAGAATTAATTGATGGTACAGAATTCAAAGTTGGGGAAAAGGAGGCGGTTTGTTGAACGAACCACCTTCTCCCCTTTTTTGTTTCATTCATAACTGTGATCTAAAGTACTGTACGTTAGTTTTTTTAATTACGTAGTAGGCTAAAGGTAGTTTAGGTCATACTGTGACAATCATTCAATTGTGAGCAGGCCACTACAGCTGTTAATTATGTGTAGGCCTAATTATGACTAGCCAATATTATTGAAATTAATTTGATAATACTTGGATTCCTGTAAAACATTTGTATCAAAATTATAGGAAGACGAACAGGGCAGAGTCGCCATGCTGCGATTATTCATTGATCAGCCGCTTTGTCATGTGGCATATGCTTGAACTGGTCATGTGATCTACCTCCTAAGATTGACTTGGCCGAGTGGGAATATTAACACTTCATCAAGACAAGCTATAAATCAAGCAATGAAGCTTCAAGTCGAAGACTGCTTCATTGTACTGTAGCCTATAGCCAAGGGTGTAACCAGCACAAAATTTCGGAGGGGGAAAATAAGTAGCCTATGTTTGCGCACGTGAGCTCGACAATGAGTATCCAAAGCTGGAGCACCTACAGGGGGCTTCCCCAAATAAATTTGAAAAAAATATCTGGAAATTTCTCATTCTGAAAGTACTTTTAGTCTAAATCATCACTAAAACTTTGCCAAATGATGCTGTAACAGATTGTGAAATGTTTATTTAAAATATTTCGGAGGAGAAATTGCCCCTTTTTCATCTCCTGACTACGCTCCAGCTTATAGCTGTTGTTTTAAAAAAAACATTGCTCCTATTTTATGCTGGGCTAATTATAAATAAGAATAAGCAGATTGCTACACCCTTGGCCAAGAAGACATAAACGAATGGGGTTTTATCTTCCAAGAAAATATACTTTTTCTTGGTTTACTTTGTAGAAGCATTGAAGGGCTGTTCAAATATCATGTAATGTCGTCATTGATTGTCAGACCGACATGATGATATGATTTATTTTTTTATAGTCATTTTACAACTGCGGGGTTCTTTTAGCGACAGGCCTCATGGGTCATTTCATTATAATTCATCCAGAAAATTGAAATTTTGGAACCATAGAATTTAGAATTGTCCCATTTTTTCACAGTTTAAAATGCTTGAAATTCTGAGTTATTTGGCACAAATTTTGTCAAAATTGGTTGAGCAGTTTTTGTTTTATCGCTATTTTAATGGTTGACCACCAGGTGGCGATTTTTTTAGTGAGCCGCATAAAAATGCTCATATCTTGGGACTTAGTTGCCCAATCTTCATAAAATTGGTATCTACCCCCCCATTTTCAGGGGTGGGCTTTCTAAAAATAAAGGTTAAAATGAGCTAGGAGTTATACTTTTTGTGATATAAACATTTGTAGTGCTTTGATTGCATGGCCGATTTCGCCATGCGGCCACGTGTTTTTTTCAAAAATTTTATGATCATTATTATTAGCATAGATGATATATTCCAAAAATATCTTTTTAATCACTTACAATTAACAACCTCATAATAAAAATTGTGCACAAAAATGCAGAATTTTTAAAATAGTCAAAAACATTGGATTTTAATTTTTTTCATCAGCCCATACTGGGCGGTCCGCCCCTCCCCCCCCCCCCTACTACGCCACTGTATGTCAATCAAAGCATAGTAGTATAATACATTATTACACAAAGTGAAGGAGTCAAGACATAAAGATGAAGGAGTTTAATACATCGACAGGATGTAATGAGCTTGTCCGATGTGTAAAATAATTATATCATTTTCCAAACATATCTCGCTGCTACTGGTAGGACAGTGTGCATAGTACAATTGCGTTACTTTGATTTGTCAAAAGTTACATTAAAGAACAGCGACAGTCTTAATAGTAAAGTGAGTTATATGCAACAATCTGAGCAAGTATGTACATTGTACAACACCCCACCGGCACATAACATTGCAAAATAAAGTCACACTATTCTGACGATATAATTACAAGTCTATACACTTCTGCTATCATTTCTGAATTGGAATACAGTATATAGGCTTTGTCTGCACTGATCATTGTAAAATTACATACATACATCATTGTAAGATTATTAGTGCCAAGAAGTGTACGAAACATTAAAGATAGTTTTAAGTGACTTTCTGCAATAAAATACAATTAAAAAGGATTCAATAAACCTATAGTTTTGCATGCATAACTAACTAGTGCATCCCATTTTGCATTTAACATCATGTGACACTGGACAAAATATGCTCACTGCAGAGCCATTACAACACGTGAGGGGCAACAATCGGAATGAATAAAAACGCAATTGAACAAGGGCCGCCATACATGTAAATAAATCGACAACCACGGTTTCTACCATGTAGCTAAACATGTGAAAAGCAGCATGAATTACTATACAATTGAACACGGGTTGTCATGCATGCGAATAAACTGCAAACCACGGTTTCTAGCATGTATTGTACAGTAACTAAGCTTTGTGAAAGGCAGCAAAAATATAAATACAACATAAATGAACAAAGGTTGTTGCACACTTGGACACATAGAACAACATGCCATTATTGTAACATTAGTCAAGACCTAGACAGCAATTTCAGGCAATCAAACCCAACCTAATAGAAGCCAATCAATGCTCTTCTTGAATGCAAATGAAGCGACGATTCACAGTTTCCATGTTTGGAGCCGAAAATGTGTATATTCTGCCTGTTATAGTGGAAACTGTCCAAAATCATCTGGATTGAAGAAATTCAGGACCAGGCACAGTGCTTCCACGCTGGAATCTTTGTTGAGTATTTCTCACTGGCACCAGTTCCTCAGCTTTTATATAGAAGAAAGGTACACTTGTTACAGCTTCAGAGCAGTATTGATAGGCAGCTGCAGCAGTCAAAATTTGGTTAGCAGTTGGTCTGCCTAGACTTTCGTTACCCAGCTTCCTTTTTACTACTCCATCAATCCCGTCCCATGGAGATTTACCATGATTTGTGGCAAAAAATGACCACTTTTGAACAAAGATTCCAGCGTGGAAGCACTGTGCCTGGTACTCGTGGATACCATTACTTTAGTTCAAGTTGTATTGGTTCTTTCAGTTTTAAGCGCGTATCAGATGATTCACAATTCGCTAGCAGCCTAGCACACATTGTTTCTTCGATGCAGCCCCAATGATAAACATCCAAGATGTAAGTGTCATGTCTTATGTAGCATGTGTTTATGACGGACAGTGGTGGGTTGGGCTTGTTGAAATCGTGGACAAAGAAAAGAATGATGTTCTGGTCAATTTTATGCATTCTTGTGGCCCCTCTCCATCTTTCGATTAGCCTGGCCGTGAAGATAAGTGTTACATGCACATTTCTTCAATCATGATGATTTTGGACAGTCCTTCCACTACAACAGGCAGAATATACATATTTTCGGCTGCAAACATGGAAACTGTGAATCGTCGCTTCATTTGCATTCAAGAAGAGCATTGATTGGCTTCTATTAGGTTGGGTTTGATTGCCTGAAATTGCTGTCTAGGTCTTGACTAATGTTACAATAATGGCATGTTGTTCTATGTGTCCAAGTGTGCAACAACCTTTGTTCATTTATGTTGTATTTATATTTTTGCTTCCTCTCACAGAGCTTAGTTACTGTACAATACATGCTAGAAACCGTGGTTTGCAGTTTATTCACATGCATGACAACCCGTGTTCAATTGTATAGTAATTCATGCTGCTTTTCACATGTTTAGCTACATGGTAGAAACCGTGGTTGTCGGTTTATTTACATGCATGGCGGCCCTTGTTCAATTGCGTTTTTATTCATTCCGATTGTTGCCCCTCACATGTTGTAATGGCTCTGCAGTGAGCATATTTGAGCATATTTCATATCCAGTGTCACATAATGTTAAATGGGATGCACTAGTTATGCATGCAAAACTATAGGTTTATTGAATCCTTTTTAATTGTATTTTATTGCAGAAAGTCACTTAAAACTATCTTTAATGTTTCGTACACTTCTTGGCACTAATAATCTTACAATGATGTATGTATGTAATTTTACAATAATCAGTGCAGACAAAGCCTATATACTGTATTCCAATTCAGAAATGATAGCAGAAGTGTATAGACTTGTAGTTATATTGTCAGAATAGTGTGACTTTATTTTGTTATGTATATACTTTCTTTCTCAGATTGTTATGTATTTCTTAGATTGTTGCATATAACTATTAAGACTGTCGCTGTTCTTTAATGTAACTTCTGACAAATTAAAGTAACACAATTGTACTGTGCACACTGTCGTACCAGTAGCAGCGAGACATGTTTGGAAAATGATATAATTATTTCCCACATCGGACAAGCTCATTACATCCTTTCGATGTATTAAACTCCTTCATCTTTATGTCTTGACTCCTTCACTTTGTGTAATAGTGTATTATACTACTATGCTTTGCTTGACATACAGTGGCGTAGTAAGGAGGGGGGGAAGGGGCGGACCACCCAGTATGGGCTGATGAATTGTTAGTGATTAAAGTAGAATTATTAGAATAGGAGTCAGTTATCTACGTCAATATTAGCATTGAGAAGAAAGCTTGACTACAGTTCTGCTCATAAAATAGTTGTAATACAAGTAGTGGTAATGAAATCTAAAGTCTTATCCCAAAATTCCAAAAAAAATAAAATCCAATGTTTTTGACTATTTTAAAAATTCTACATTTTTGTGCACAATTTTTATTATGAGGTTGTGAATTGTAAGTGATTTAAAAGATATTTTTGGAATATAACATCTATGCTAATAATAATGATCAAAAAAATTTTGAAAAAAATGTGTGGCCGCATGGCGAAATCGGCCATGCTATCGAAGCACTACAAATGTTTATATCACAAAAAGTATAACTCCTAGCTCATTTTAACCTTCATTTTTGGAAAGCCCATCCCTGAAAATGGGGGGATAGATACCAATTTTATGAAGATTGGGCAACTAAGTCCCAAGATATGAGCATTTTTATGCGGCTCACTAAAAAAATCGCCACCTGGTGGTTAAACATTAAAATAGCGATAAAACAAAAACCGCTCGACCAATTTTGACAAAATTTGTGCCAAATAACTCAGAATTTCAAGCATTTTAAACTGTGAAAAAATGGGACAATTATAAATTTTATGGTTCCATGGCCTGGATGAATTATAATGAAATGACCCAGATTTTAATTTTATATCATCTTTACGAGGTCACCGCATTGTTATCCGACTTAACCGCTGCGTTATGCGAAAAAGAATGCTATCGGTAAGCTACCGTTTTTAAAGTCTTTGGTAAAATCCAACCTGGAATCGCTCTCAGACCAACTAGCACTAGACCCGAGGGTGAAACTCTCCAGCCACTGAGCTCATCTAATAAGACCGACATACGGAGTTTGATGACGTACGTCGCGAAGGAAATATAATATGATGCAAATGACGTCATGTGATAATTATTATACACCCTATTCCTCTCTATTCAGTGGTTGACGTTTTAAAACAAGAACTGTTTTCGCAAGAAAGAAAATCTTGTAGCTTGATAAATATGTTTATAAAGCTGTCTTTGTCCCAGAAAATCTCACTTGTGCATCTAATTCTAAACTTAGTTGTTAAAAAGTAGTTGGCTACACTTCAAGAATTTTGTACGTATAGGAAGAATTTAGTTTCTTGGAAGCGCTATTTTCATAAATCATGTTTTGAAATGTAAATCACTGCATACGTGAAATAAATCTACTATCCATCAACAGGTTGATGAAGCTGGCGGCAAAGTAGAAGCTGAACGAGCCGAAGCAAACCGAGCGAAAGATCGGCTTGTGGTTTACGTCGATCATCCTTTTATTCTGTTGATCCGCAGCCGATCCAGTAACGCTTTCCACCTGATGGGAGCTTACAAGAGACCTGCTGGAAGAGTCCGATCACATGATGAATTATGAGCCTCATCTGCTCTTTGTGGAAATTCCAGCGTTTTAAAACGCTTAAAATTGCAGTAGTCCTCTATCTGTTGTAAAAAACCTAAATGGAATTACAAACATTGCTATGTTAAAATTTGTGCCAGTGGTTTGTTAGTTCAATGTAAGCCTATGGCGACTTGGTTGTTTCCACTGGCATGACTTTTTATCTGTTAGCCTACCGTAGTATATTGATGCATAAGTTTCGTCTAGCCTACTATGATTAGAAAACTGTAACCCAACAACTATCCTTGTGTCTTTTCTGCAAATGGTACTTTCAATAAAATCACAACCAAACATGCGATAGTCTTGAAGAACATCTGATATAAAAATAAAATCACGTTAACGCATTGTTACTCAAAAACATCACGTCTTTATCTCAAGCTGCATTTTTCAACTCACATTAAAGGTTTCCCAATAATTGAATGCATTCCACAAAGCAGCAGTTTGAGGACACTTCGAAATATGTTTTTTATCAGTTTTCAAAATGGGATCAACGACCAAAATCTTACTAAAATCCTACGAAAGATATTCACAGTAGTCTACGAGCAGTTGTCACTTGTTCACCGTGTAACATTCTATCTGGTGAGCTGAAAGTCAGGCTCCAGCTAGAAGAATCTTGTTTAAATGTCCCCTTTCTCGTCGTTCAGATGTGACTTTTTACGACAAAACGGACAATATTGCTTCTGTAGAACCATCAGCTCGTAATCGTCGGCGTGGAACATCTGAATAACAATTCATGACGTCACTCATTAGAATGAAAATGAAGCTTTTTCTTGCCACCAAGAAAATAAATGCGTTTCTAGTGATGAAGAGTGAAAGGGTTATACATCAGCATTTTTAATCTCAAATTAAGCCTAGAATACAAAAGTTATGGCAAATGTAAACACGAAGTTCTCAGTAGAGTAGACCGCCATCAATTTCAACGCAACAGTGGCTTACCTGAAAGCAGGAGTCGCACATCGCTACAGCGACTTCAGGCATTAGATTTTTAAAGAATTGATGCTGAAGTGGCTTCGGCCAACGCTTGATCAGCACCTCACGTCGTGACATTGAGCGCAGTACAGCTCTATTGACAACCACAGGAACATAGTCTCCGCCGCCCTGCAGCAAGTGTTCACATCGATAACATTTTACAGTATGCAATGTTGTCAGAAAAAATGTAGCCTATTCATTGGAGTGAAAATAAAGTAAGCCTTTGCCACGTGCTTAAATGACGCTAATTGTCCTTTTTCTACGTGTCACTTATAGTGCCTGCGCAGTGCGCATGCTAGATCTCGACAGCACATCCTCATTCCTCAATGAACAAATGATGAATATCATGGGAATTGCACGACCTACGACGATTAAGAAAAGCCAAGCTAGTTTAGATATGTTAAAAAATACTGTATTCTAAACGTAGGCTTAATGTTCAATGTGCTTCTGGGTATACTGTATAAAACTTATCTTATTTTTCAAAAACATGGTGTGAAAAAGGGAAACTTTGCTTGAGAGCCTTTGTCAAGTACCTCAAACGTGAGCAATCTCGCAGTGAACGGATCGTCGTCGTCATCCATGTCCATACGCAACGTCTGCGTGTTCTCGCCTTGCCATTCGTTCTTTTTCGACTTCTTCGAGTTGGAACCGATCAACCGTGACGCTTCTTCGTCGCTTATTCCTTGTTCCAAAGTGAACTCGACTAGGGGAAGCACCTCTGCACGAGATCAAACCAAAAATAAATCGGGGAACACCATCAGTGCAACACAATAGCTCAGTTGGTTGTCCGCCCCGATATCTTAGTAGGTTAGCGCGTGACTTCGTGAACGAAGAAGCTTCATGACCAAGCAGCGCTGGTTCGACTCTCGGGGTGTGCGCTTGAGCAACGCAACTTGTGCAACTGCTCTCCATTCAGCGGCACTTAAAGAGTGGAACAATTCCCCGGCAACAATCGGAAACTTCACTCTTGTCAATCTCGGTGACCGACCTTGCGTCAAGAGCCTCTACAAGTATGCGAAACTACCAGAAATAACTTATCAAGGCTTTGTCAGTCCGAGGATAAAGATTCAAAACCAACCAACACAAAAGTCTCCATATGATTGTCCTATAACCTACTGCTGCAGTAGTAAATCGAACAAGGACACCGATGAAACAGTGAATCTAACTACGCTGAAGAAATACTTTCATTGCATTTGAAGTGGTTTTAATTGTGTTTGAATTCTTAACTTCCAAACCTCATTAGTTTTTTTACCACTTTCTGGGTTCACTGGCATGCTGGGATATCGCATATTGCACTCGCAGCTGCTACTTTCGTTTTCTTACCGAGCTGAACCATACGATGAACTTACCGAAAGATGAAAATGAATAGACGAATGGCTGCTTGCAGTTGATACACGCGCTACCTTGCGTGTTCAACAGAGGGTTAGTTGTGGAGCAACGATAACACATCGACTGTAGGTCCTGAAATATTTTACCCAGTGAGATTGATTTGGAGTTGAACAAACACAAATTGTAACGCCATGGTAGTTATTTCAACAGTAATGGCCAAAAGTCCGGCTAACTAAGAAAGATTTTATAAATTTGACCAATACGAAAAATGAATGGATGCACGTTTGAAGATACTGTTACCGCAGCATACCGCACAGATTAAGCTTCAGGTTAGAACCCTTCGAAGATCAAGGGTAAAACAAAACAATCTTACGATTTTTAGAAAATTGCCAACTATAATCACTTGGAAAAGTCACCAGCATATAATCTGACCTGTTTCACACATACACAGCAAGTCTACGGTTCGTCAGCGATGAAATAATCAACCTTAGCGATCATACCTCGTTGTCCTGGAAAGGCTTCGATCTGATGGTCACAGACCCAAGATCGATCAGGTCTTGGAATCGCATCGACAACTTGAGGGAATGCAGCTTTTCGTAAGCGAACCGGGCAAGCTTGTACGCTCCCAGTGATCTGCTCTGCTTTGCCAGAGCGTACAACGTCGCACTGTGACGGTCGGATAGATTCAAGTCAAGAAAATAACACAAAGACAAGACTGTAGTTGCATGGATTTTAGGAACTTTCACTCTTTTACACATTATAAACAAGTACCGCATGATAGTTTTTAGCAAAAATATTAATTCTTTTTATTTTGCGTCAAAGAAGCCTGGACAATCCCGAAACATCAGGGTCGACCAGTCGTCTGCATTGACTCCAACATTTATCTCTATTGTTGGCGTCTTCAATTTCGAAGTTCTTTTTTGGCAGGTCATCCTTCACAGTATCTTTCCATTTTACCCAAACTATTCTGTTTAACTCCCATTTATCGAACACTATAGCACGCACATCACAAAAAATACTATTAGTTCAATATTATACTAAAAAGTTATCAGATACACCTTAAAACATCGATAGCATTGATAAGGAGAAAAACAATTGTGTTGGCAATTTTTAAAGAGAAAAATGATGTTGTTAACATTTGGAGAATGCCAAATGGGCGGTTTATGGAAGTTTATCCAAACTAATTTCAGCCGAGAAACAAGCAGGCTTTTTTGCTTGGGAAGCCTGGACTATAACTTGTTGAGAAAATCAAGGATACACTTTAGACACGCCTCTCGGAGTGGTCATCCCAGTGATGCTGTGGAGGAGAAAGCGCGCGATGTTGAAGAGAGCCTCCGGAAGATGGGATGTGAACGGCTCATCCTGCGAAGCAACGGGGTAAGTTGAAACTAAACCGGAACATCGTCTGCAAGATGTTGAAACGGCGTGAAATGCCGTTGTACCAACGTAGAAGGACGTTGAATCAACATATATGCCATGCTGTTACCAAACGTTCCAAGAACGCTGTCTCCCAAAACAAGAAATTGCTGATGTGGTTAGAATTATTTTATTTTACATATTCCACACAGGTGAAATATTGATGATTGTTTACAAATAACGTGCATAAACATTAGGATAATGGTCATAGCAAATGATGTAACTCGTTTTGCATGCATTCTTTAAAAAATTAGGCTTGTTGTAAGGGTGATACAAGCATAAAGTGAACAATTTCAGTATTGGAGAATGTACCGTGTATCTTTGGATGGAATGGTAGACGTAGTAAATCTCTGCTAATTTTTGATATTTCTTGAACTTTTTCAGCATTTCATCGTTTTTTTCAGGGCGATCTGCGTTGGAAAAATATTTGTTAGTTTTATGAAACCACAACGCCACATCTAATTACATGTAATCACTTGCGCAAGCGTAAAATTGAACAAAAAAAATTAGATAACATACCAACTGCTATGTCCAAGCATTGCATTGATAACATCCAAAAATAATATCCCGCGTCATCGAACCTGCTTTCCACAACGGCGTTGTCAGTCAACTGTTCCAGAACTTTCAATGCTTCAGATATACGACCAGCCTTGTGAAAAGCTGTGAAATGTATACACACAGTTATACATAGATGTAAAATCAAACTTGAAAAGTATTTTCTGAGTCAAAAAATAGATTTTGTTATAGCCGTGGTCGCTTGCCTTTCTGTGCTTCTTCAAACTTGTCGTTCTCAGCCAGCCAACAAGCGTACGGGACAAAGACGTCATCTTTGAATTCTGGGTATCGCTCGACTAGAGAGAAAGCCTATAAGGTTCAAGAAGACAGATTAATTTTTCATTGCACAGAGCAAACATAAGTATCTGGCTGCGTATATCTGTCTAACCCTCGAAACAGGGGGAAGTGCAGCAGTAGATTTAAGAAGTATCTTGAGAAAGTTTAGTTTAAAACATTAAAAAAATGCAAGCACTTGCGGAATTTACCGAGCAGTTAAATCTCGAACATTAGTCTTTCCCGTGACCAGTAGAGCTGCTTTTGGATCTCAATTAAAACATTAATCGAGAAGGTTTGCCATTGCTCCAAGCTGCAATACTTTTCGTCTGACTCTCGACTGCAGTACTGCAGCTTCCGAGCAATGCCAAACCTTCTCCTCGCTATTCAAATTCTGTACCACAAATAAACTTTTCAAAACATCAATCTTAAATTCCTAATCGCAATAACTTCCTCTTTCAAACATAGCAAAACGAAGAAATACCTCATCCCAGTTCTTCGTTTCTACTTGTAGGAGCACGAGAGCTTTACGATCTCCCATCTTGTTGAAAACCTCAGCGCAGTAGGCGTATTGCTTGAGCCTCTTCAAATGCAGTGCGCACAAGGTCAAAGGATCCCTGTCCGCTTTGTCAAGCTTCCGTGCAACCTCAATCAACCTTAGAAAGGAAATGACGTAGGACTAAAGGAAATGACGTAGGAATGAAGCAATGCCTTTTGTTGTCAATATGTATGTCTGTGGTACGGAATTAAAGATTTCGAATACAGCAACGGAATGTGAGTGTTTCTATATAGAAATGTGTCCATTGCAGACAAGCATTGCGCTTTTTACAAGGTCAGAAGTTACAGCATACATTGGAACAGCGGACGATTGACTTTTGGCACGTCAGTGGGTTAACGAGATCCTTTTTGTATATAAGTAAAGTTAAACACCACTCACATATCTGTCCATCCGTGCTGTCCTATGATCTCCAGCGCTTTCATATTCTCACCAGCAGCCAGATACATCTTTGCCGCTTCACGGGGTTCGTTTGTGGTTTGCGCCCAGGTCGCCTGCTTGGCGATAAGCTGCTTGTGCTCGACGGGATTAGCTGATTCGACGTAATCCTGTACACACATTGACATGTCACTAGATGTGCTTTTCAAGAGCTCACGACTGGACAGTAAGTTTTATTGTTCTATGTCCAGTTTCTGATAACTGAATCTGCTACTCGATATCACGGCCAGCAAAAGATGCTTTTTTTACATCTAGCGACGTTGAAATGAAGTAAAAAAGCATCTTTTGCTAAGTGGTACTGTGAAAATGGTTGATAAGTCTGATTATTGTATTTCTCACAGTGATGTACGCGCATACAAAAAATATTGACGCCGTCAGCGTAAACGCAAACGTTCGAAAAAACATACGCCGTATGCGTCAACGCAACTTGTAAAAAAAGTTGGCGGCGTCAGCGCGTACACTAGCGTAAACTAATTTTGTTTGCAAGGTGCCCAACATTCACACGGTATAAACCACTCGAAACAAACAAGTTATATTTTGAAATTCCACGAAGATACACAAGCATCTGAAAGTGTTCATCTGACATTTTGCTGTGTTTTGGTTTCAATATGTCTTTGCCCATTGAAAAGATTCTTTCAACTGCAGCGCTGGAAGGTAGGCTATTGGCGTGTTGTAGCGAAAAAAAGACATTAAAAAGTATGCGTTGACGCTATGCGCTAATAAACCGCGAAAACTTTACGGCGTAGCCTCAAGCGCAAACTATCCAAAAAAATGTGGCCGCAAGCGTTAGCGTAAACAAAAAGTCTACGCCGCAAGCCTGCGGCGTAGAATTTGCGGCGTATACGTACATCTCTGATTTCTCATGCTTTAAAATTTAAAAGAAACTTACTTTAGCCAGTTCAAACATACGAAGATCTGTATACATGTCCACAGCTTTTTGGGAGTGTCCAGACTTCTTATAGAGCCTAGCAGCTTCGTTGAAGTTACTTCGGTAAGCATTGATGTCAGCAAGAAAAAGATCTGTATCATTTTCACCACGTCTTTGTCGATCCTGTAATTACAAGAATTTATTGTAGTTTGAACAGAGTTACAGCTTTACGATTCGCAAAACAAGCTGGGAATTGTAAGCCAACCTCTATGCTTTGAATGAGCTCCAAGTATCGAAGGTTACGAGTCCTTGTGAAAGCCTTGCGGGCGATCTCAAAGTTGAGGCCTTCTAGAGCTTTCTGGGCGAGATGATCCCAATCGGTGTCGGTGACTCCAAGACACGCGATTTTGTAAGCTTGGCTGCGATAATCAAACAAAACAATTAGATATATCGGATGATCATGGATATGCTGGTCTTGACGGCAGAATCAATAATTTCAATGAAAGACCTGATAAAAAGTAAAAAACGCAGTAAAATATAGCAAAAACAAATGACGACTAAAGGAGGACAGAACTTGTCAGGTGTTAATTAAAATTATTAAACCTAGAAAGGACTAACAAAAAACACGAAACGTGTACAGTACACTGTACAAGTGTACATTTTAGCAGAAGTCAATCATGGCCAAATCAAGGATTCTTAAAATATTTCCCCTTAGTAAGTATATCAATGTTTTATCTGCACTCCCACTGTTGTCTTTACTGTAACTAACCTGTACAATTGCCTGTCAAGGTACTGGTACATGGGCGCCGATTGGGGTACATCAACGCTCTTCATGGCGTGAACGTGGAGGCAATATATGTGAGAACCACAGTAACCTACAACGAATCCGTTCAGCCTACGTTGGTGGGTGGGAAAAGAACCAGCCTTGATACCGAGAAACCCCTTCCCGGAGTAGCAAAGCATGTCTTCATTCTGTGTGTTCCAAGCCACACTGTTTGCATTGAGTTCCTGTGAAATGTAGGTTGTTACGTACACGACAAAAGTTCGTTTATTTACATTCTGAGAACGTTTATGCTACATGCTTAACATTGACAACCATTTTGCATTGACCTGTAAAATTAGTGACACACTATAAAAAGGCAAGTAACATAAATTTTCTTTCACCTCATATAAAAGTTCTTTGGTGGCTAAATCATAGACCAAGCATGTTGAAGTATCGTTTATGATCGCCAGCTTTGACCTGTTCATGCTCAAGTCCAAGCATCTGATCGGAGTGCTAATCTGCAGCATTTCTATAGGGAATGGATTGTCCACAAAAATTTGGAGGACCTGTAAAAAAGGGGAACCGTTTACCTAAATCCATTGTGTAAACAGGTGAAAGTCAACTGTTGTTAGGGCATCCACACAAAAATCCACATAATTTCACGTAACAGCAATAGCATTGCCTTTTGAACCCGGGTCCGAGGTAGTGTTAGGGTTCCGTGACCTCTCCAAGGGACCCGAGAACTTGAAGAAACCACCGCGTATTTTCGGATATAGCGTTTTTTTAGCAGTGTTTTGATTCAGGGCCCGAGAATCTTATTGGTACCGGGCCCAAATTATCCTTTTGACGGCCCTGCGGAACAGTGTTAGTTCTTTTATGCTATGACTTGTAGGGATGCAATGATTGGGTTCTTACCTGGCCATTCTTCAAACCAAGTAGAAGTCCTTCTCTACCTTTCGGGCCTCCGATCACTTTGATGTACCGGATGTTGGCATCCAGTAGCCATTCTCTTTGCTTTTCTCCATCCATGGAGAAGCAAGTGAGCTTGCTTTCCTAGAGGAAGAAAACAAAACAATACAGATGCGCTATTTAGATTTTCTACTGTTTGGAAAGTCTTTTTTTAATTGATCAGGGGTTCCAATTTTCGCATGTAAACTTAGGAATTAAAAAAAAGTCTTCAAATGACATCAGCGTAATCGCACAGAAACCTAAAGAAATGTTTGAATATATACAATTCCTCATTAGAAAAGAAAAAAAAAGATGCTGGTGAAATCAACGACTGTGAACACCTTACAATTAATCGCAAAAATAGTAATCCCTTGACCCAACAGGGTATCGAACCCATGCCTGCCGATTCAGAGGCGGACACACTAACCACTAAGCTATGGAGACGGTAAACAAAGGTAAATTTGACCCTGAAGTACCATACAAGCAAATTTTTTTTTTTTTAAATCTATGGTTCTAGAAAATCACCTTTTTACCAAAATCATATTTTTGAAAAAGGATGAATAAATCACCTCACCTGGCACAATATGATGTTCACCGAGCAGACGACTAGCAAGTTGCATTCGAACTGCTTCATGATTCTGTTGATAGGCTTGTACGCGGGCATCGGTTCGTTGGAAACCAGTTCATAGACGACTATACGGTCGGACAGTTGCACCTGCATATGATGAGCAACGGCAAGATCTAAATTAGATACTGGATAGATACGGAAAAAAATAAGCGAAGCTAATAGTTTTGATTGAAAAAAATATATATATTAACTGTACAACGCTTTTTCACGTAACAGATACTTTAGTAACAGGTTTTCAGGTACTACTAAAAAAAATCAAAATCCTCATGCAAACATTGCAGCATTGAACAAACACAAGTTCACAATAATTTACAAATGCAATGCTGTGCAATAAAACTTAAACATAAATAATTAAATATGGTAAGCACCGTGGCTCTAATTCTACGCACTAAACGATCTCCAAACTTTACTCAAAAGTACGCAAAACTATACTAAAAATATAAAGAATTACC
Organism: Aplidium turbinatum; assembly: GCF_918807975.1. NCBI lineage: Eukaryota > Metazoa > Chordata > Ascidiacea > Aplousobranchia > Polyclinidae > Aplidium > Aplidium turbinatum. Next base: position 16,465,709 of record NC_137484.1, on the reverse strand, counting down.
GCTAATTTATCTCTATAAACAGAAATCTTCTTAATGAAGTCATGACAACGTATGGTAATTTTGGTGCCGTCGTCGCCGTCAGTGACGGTCGATCCAAGTTGTTGCACCATCACGTTGGTGAGGTTATCCCTGTACGCGTAGATGTCTCGGTACAAGCCATGCACGGTGGAAAACGTCAAGTTATGACAACTAATGGTGCCATCTTGATGGCCAACAACCTGGATGATAGAGAAGATTGATTTAATAATAATGTTTGCTTTTATGTAGCGCTGTATCGCAGAATACGTTGCTCCTCAGCGCTTTACAAACTAGACAGTGTCAACGCAGCCGTATGGAGGCGCAACTGAGTACATTATTACCCGAATCCAGCCGGTGCTCAGTGCCAAGCAGGAATTAGATTCAATATATACCATTTTTACCGGAAAGGTTTTGAACCTATGCCTACCGATTTAGAGGCGGACGCATTAACCACTAAACCATTCCGATGAGGTTTGTAACCATTTGAAAGCTATTCAAATAAAATCGATTTTTTTTCATGAAAGGCATTACGTTAATTGAAAGCTTTCAAGTTCTTTATTAAAGGTGTGATGTATCTACCGTGGAAAACGTAAAAATTTGCTCAAGATAATGTGTATTTTAGCAACTATGGATGGTGCCTGACTTGAGGCATCTGGATGCTATTTGAGTAGGCTAATCGCAAATCTTGAAAAAGTATGCGTACATTCTATTTCGTAAACATACCGAAAAATAAACAAAAGTAGTGTGCAAAAGCGCCTACTCTGAACCAACTGTAGGTACTGGTACAGATAGGGCATATTGATAAGTATCTCACCACAGAGGACGCTTCTGGCCTTGGTACTATGCTCCACACCCATCCACCTTTGCTGTCAGTGACGAGGCCAAGTTTGACACCTTCCCTGGAGTAGAGATTGCACAAACCATTTGAACCCCCAATGAGCAAATACTTTCCCTTGTCAAAGTATTGCACAGAGCATGGGTCATAGCCGAGTTTCACGTCTTTGCCGATCTGCGTTTAGCATTTATATGCAATAAGAATGTTTTCGATACGTTAGCGCAGACATGAACTTAAAAGTGCAAAAAACTAAACTTTAGCTGACAGTTATCAAAAAAGTCAACAAAGATTTATTTCCTATTTTGGTATATTATTTCGATCATTGGTGGAAAAATGTTTACCTTAGCAGTTGACACTCAGAACAAAAATGAGTAAAAAACTATACGTTGTTTTAACAAAATATTTCAGCGGGATAAACGAGAGTGGAGACTGAAAATTAGACAGAATGTTGTTCAGTGTTAGACATGTGGATTAGCCTACCTGTTTTCCGTTTAAAAGGTAAAAGGACAAATGTTGACCCCAATCAACCACAGCAAGTGAGTCATTCGCCTCTTCTCTGTGAAGAAAAACAAATGTTAGGCTGCTACTGACGGAATGGCCCGTTTCGGCGAGTCCGATTCGGCGAGACCAATTCGGCTAGTGCCCTATTCGGCGAGAGCCCTATTCGGCGAGAGCCCTTTTCGGTGAGTTCCCTATTCGGCGATTTTTTGATTTTTTTTTTTAATTATTGGGTTAGAGGTTAGGGTCTTATTTCAACGTTTAGCGACGTTAAGACGATGTAAAAGCGGCAATGATATTTAGGCTACGGTGTACCCAATAATTAAAAAAAACAAAAATTTAAAAAATCGCCAAATAGGGAACTCGCCGAAAAGGGCTCTCGTCGAATAGGGCACTCGCCGAATCGGACTAGCCGAATTGGACTCGCCAAATAGGACTCGCCGAATAGTAGCAGACCCTGTTACTGAAGTTCCATTAAACTTTATTATAGAAATGAATTACAACACGAATACATTATGGAATAACTTGAGTTTCGCTTTCAGTAGCATGGTTGCTAATTATTTTACAAGTGTGCTGTACAGTGAACGTTCTTTTTTAAGCCTAATGCTGCATATTGAGCAGCATTAGGCTAAAAAAAGAAGGTTCAATCTACAATTGTAAAATGAATACATTATTTGGTAGTGAAATTATGAAACAATAAAGCGGTGACAATTTCACGCAGATGTTGATTATAACGTTCCCATTCTTAGTGACAACCTTACAATGTTTTTAGTCTCATCTCGTGTTGTAGAAAACAACGCAAGCATACTTGTTCGGACACCATTTCAGATCCCACACCGGGGAGAGCGAGCCACCGGGCCGCTCGATTTTAATTTTTTCTTCACCCATCTTGGTCCGGATGCTGATGACCCCATTGAACAAGCCCAGAGCAACGTACTGGCCGTCATTTGTCCAACTGTAAGAAAAAGAAGGAAAACGCAACGCTATCACAAAGCATCAATGATTTTAGCCCATGAGACAAATTACATTATTATCAACAACGCTTCGAAAGACGAAGATTGTATGAGATATCTTTCTAAGTAAACGAAAGGCAACTTATAAACTGATCAGTGCAATAAACAGATAGTTACTGACTGTATTTATTTTCTGATAAAGACTTAAAAATAATAATCTTGCGTTGTCACAACTTAAAAATTTGTTATATCTTCTGACAGGAGTCAAACCCGCAACAATGCTTGATATGAACGACTCGGTTACATGTCTCATAATACAAACGAATTTATTTTTACACGAGTCAAACTGACATGTGTGAAAAATAAATTTGTTTGTTATACCATATCATTTTTGATCCTTGAAGTCAACATATGATTAAGTCTCTTAATATGCGTAATAAACACTTTATTTTAGAGGATCATTAAGAAAAGACTCATTCGGAGGTAAGAAATCGAAACAGAAGGATTGATTTCCTTATGACTGCATTTTTGCAGTCTAACACAAGGAAAAGTTGTCGTCTATTTGTATTTGACAAATTGAACTAAACCAGAACAAATAAAAGTCAACAAACAATTCACTAAAAAAATGAAGTCTGCTATAACTTCGATGCGATTTCAAGTTGAAAATGTTCAGTCTTTAAATGTCCATAAGCTTGCTCGAAGTTATTGGATAAATAAATCACAAAACATACCTGCAACTGGTAATTCTGCTGTTTACTTTGTGTTTGTTGACTGACTTTTGTTCTGGCCCCCACAGACCTGGAATGAAACAAATGAACAAACGATTTTTAACCATACACAGCAAAGTTGCACAACAATTATATGCAAACAGGTAAAAAGTTGAAGATTTGCAAACAAGAAAGAGTGTGGATTTATACAACAAAATATTGTTAAAATCATATATTTGTTTAGAAGTTGGATTTCATTTTGCATGTTTGGTTGGCTTACAGCAACATGGTCCTGTTCTTTGCCATGCTAGATAGGTGGTCACTAGACCTACCTGAGTCTGACCTAGCCTCCTGAAGAAGTCAGTCGTGTCTGATTGACAAAACGTCAGAATAAAAGCAGATTATCACCTTATACATCTCGTCATAGTTCAGCTTAGTTTGCATTAGAAGAACGCATATCATGTTATTTAACATACCAGTACGGTATCAGTTAAAAGTTTAGGTTGATAAATTTATTCTTGTAATGTGTATTAAAGCAATGCTTCTTTATGGTCATATTTGCACTTATTATATTGAAGATCTTATTTGTACAAAGTTCTTAATTTTTATGTGAAACCTTTGTTAAAAAGGTCAGATTTTACAGTAAAATTTAAGTTAATTTAAATAATATTAAATAGGCCTCACCAAAGTCAGTATTAGAGCAGGAGATTAGTTGTGGAGTCACAGGATTGTATGCCAGGCACTGAATAGAGTCATTGTGGCTGAAAAGTATTTAACAACACATGAAACTCATGGTGTACAATGAAAAACTATATAAAATAATATGGCACTTATCTTTGTTGATTAAACAAACCTTTTATAGGCACTGGTTGAATAGGCTACTAAAAGGTTTAAGTGTTCATCAGGATAATTATCGTTTCTAGCATGTTGCAACTAGTGCTAGAAACGAGGCACTTGTTGTTGCCAAACATTATTTTTGCTTGTTAAAGGCTGAAGTAATTTTCACAATAAATGCGGATTAGATGAGTAGATGACTAATAAATGGATTAATAAAATGGAATAAATAAATAAAATTAATAAATGGATTAATAAAATAAATGCGGAATTCAAGATAAATGCTGCTAGTGCTAATGACAAGCAAGCATGCTGTGACAATAACAAACGCTATCAAAGATAAATAAGCATTGCATTTAAATGACAACACAGCACTAAAGCAGCAAAAAACAAATGAACAGAATTCAAATATCAACATGCCTTTGTGAAGTAGCCTGCTCTTAGCAATGTTGCAACCAGTAAATTGTTTTTTTAGACAAAACTTATTACTGTACCAATTGTATGAAGCAATCTAAAATTAAATTTCTCTTTAGCTTAAAGTTTCTATCAACATAAAAGATGATAAAGGTAACTTTTACAAACACCGTTGGTGAAATGAACCTACAACTTACGTATATTTGAGTATTCCACTCAGTTTATCTGTCCATATGATCACGCACTTATCAGCAGAGCCTGAGGCAAAGCGCTTTCCTATAATAAAACATTTAAATTTAAAAAAAAGTAGAAAACTTATCAGGCTCTCATAAAATACTTCAAAAAAAGCACTTGAATGATTTTTTGCAATTAAGTCAATTAATTACAAAACTTCAATTAGTAGCCTACGCCGGAACAAAAAGCAAATGTCTCCAGAAAATATATACCGGTAATTAATCAAGGCACATACAAAATAAAATGCCAGGGTTGATCTCTAAAATAAGTGGTCAAAACTGGTTTTGACCACTAAGCGGTTTAAACCTGGTTTTAACCGGTCAAAACTAGGTTTAAACCGGTCAAAACCCAGAAAAAATCTATTTATGTAGTGAATGGTCGGCTACCTGGGCTATTTAGGAAATATAAAAGTAGTTGTGAGTTGTGACCATTTTGATATGCAGGCCTCGAAATAGCTGGCGGCCATGGCCGCCTGAACTTTCATTCATGGCCGCCAATACCGACCTGTCAGGCAAAATTTGATGGCAAATGTTTTTCATAAAAAAAAATTTGTTGGAATAAACTCTTGTACGGTACTTCAGTTGGCTGTGCTAACTGTTCATCGTTCTACCAAGCATTTTTTGGTTCATCAGAAACTTATTTTTAGAATTTGAATTTTCTCAATAATTAAAATACCCATATTTTACGGACCATAAGGCGCAATTTAAATCCTTTTTTTTCCTCATAAATTAATTGTGCGCCTTATAAGCCAGTGCGCCTAATGTATGGATCAAGTAGTGCATTATTGCCTACACTCAAAACCTGTACCGATACTATTATTATATAAATAAACCACCGTCTTACACAATAAACTACGGTAAAAGCAACTAGCAACTGTGATATTCACTAGGCCCAATTTTTCTTTTGCTCATTGTACTATTGTGACTTGCTTACATTTATTAAGCATTTTTGTTTAATGAGCTTTATACGGTAACCCATACTCCTTAAAATACTTTGCGTTCTGTAGGTAGCCCAGTGCGCCTTATGTCTGAACAAACAACTAATCAAAGCAATTTATTGACAGTGCGCCTTATAATCGGATGCGCTTTATGGTCCGCAAAATACGGTAACCAACTGATTGAAATATTAAAAATAAACAGAGAAATTGAATATTTTTTGTTCCAAATCCAGCATTTAGGTTATTGTTGATCAAAACAAAATATAGTTGAACATCATTACTAAACATGGAGGGTAATATTTTTAATTCAATTGAAAAGCAACTTGATTCATACACTAAAGGGGTTTTGACCAGTAATAGGTGGTCAAAACTGCCCGGTTTAAACCGATCAACCCTGTCAAATGCAAATTATTATGTGAGCATCAGTAATTCAACAAATGAAGAAATTAAATTTATTTTAAACGCTGAATAGTTTCTAGGCTAAACAATACAAACCATCTTTAGAATAGTCAATGCAGTAAACAGTGTCTTTATGTGCTTTTAGAGGCTGAATTAATGATCCATCTGTGGGATCATACACAAGGACCCTTGATCCTGCAGCAACCAACAGCTGTGTTCCATCAGGCTTGAAAGCGACTCTATGTACACTGTGAATAGAAAAAAATAAAATGTATTGGTTGGTTAAAGATGTACAACACCTGGGTTCATAACCATGGATGACTTTAGTTTACGGTAACTCTCTTATGATTGAACCTAAAGTTGTTTCATTGTTTAGGTGTATGACAGTTTATTGTGATTATTTACAGCAGGGTTTCCCAAACTGTGGTCCGCGACGACTGCACAGGTGGTCCGTGGCGATATGACTAGAAATTAGAAAGTCACACATATAGGCTACGTTGTACAGTAGGTACCCTGTCAAAGATAATTGCCGCTGTTCTTTACAACTTAAATGATTCCGAAAGCTTTTGCTATCCAGTATCGTAAATCTTACTTGTTGCACCTTCGTTGCAGTTAAAAAGTTGTTTACGAAAAATTCTCGTATTGAACATTCCATTTTAACTGGTGGGTGTGAGGTGTTATGGGCATATTTTGAGAAGGGATGGAGATGATGTTTTGAGAAGAGCGCTGGAGTTGCAAGTGGAAGGTCGTAGAAAACAAGGAAGACCCAAGAAAACGTGAAAAAGGCAAGTGGAGGAAGAAAGCAGCAAGGTGGGCTTGACAAGAGAGGACGCGTTAGACAGATTGATGTGAAGGCAGGGTGTGAAGGCGATTGCGATACTTGGAGGTGAATCTGGCCACCCTCGGTAACGGGGATATCACCGGATTTAAACTGGACTAATAGTAAAACTTGTAGAGCGCGTATTTGAACTGCGAGAGGGGTTTCAGTTTTCCTGCAAGCGCACAATGCTGACTTGGCTTCACTAGTAGCCGATGAAATTTGGCTTGGAAAACTTGCATAGGCCTTCCTGGCAAGCATTTTTAACCTTCTAAACCAATTGAACTTGTCACTTCAGGGAAGAGATGCGAACATTTTACTTAGCCTACTCAAAGCAAAATAACAGCATTCATAAAGAAACTCAACATATGGAAAACAAGGATAAATAATTGTTGTTGATATGTTTCCTGTTCTGTGTGACTACATTACCAAGAAATCCTTAATTAATACAGAGTTGATTTTCTATGACGTTACACAACATTTGGAATTGCTTTCTGCACATTTCAAGAAGTACTTTTTAAAAGAGACATATGAGAATTTTGACTGGATTTTAAACCCTTTTGTTGTTACAAACACTGATCTGTCAGGACACGAAGAAGAAGAATTAGCCGAATTATCATCTGATTGAACTTTAATGCTTAGTTTCAATAAAAACAGCTATTGCATCTTTCTGGTTGAGTGTTGTGGAGGAATACCCATTACTATCTCAAAAGGCAACTAAAATTTTATTGCCTTTTTTCACGACCATGTGTGAGACAGCATTTTCAGCTCTTACCAATATGAAGACAAAATACAGGTCCAGACTTTCCATGGACCCTGACTTACGAGTTTGCCTTTCACAAATAACTCCGAGAATTGATGACTTATGTAATAAGAAGCAATCCCATCCGTCCCATTGATGTTGTCAGTTTTTTAAATAAACAAAATTCGGTTTTATTCATTTTTGCCTTTGTATTGGGGGTCCGCGAGTAAACAGATTCACAAATAGTGGTCCGTGGCCCAAAAAAGTTTGGGAAACCCTGATTTACAGCATATAGATCAAGATACGCAAGAATCCTAACTGATATCCTTAAAGCTGTAGATAATGTGGGGTAAAACTATTTGCATTAGAAAAGCATAATTATTGCCTTTCTTTTAAGAATTCTTTATAAGCCAAGTAACCCATCTCAGCTAATTTGAGATTTGAAACAGTTCTGCTAAATTTTTGCAAGACTCGAAGTTGGGTGTACCAGCTGTACCTTCAAATACATTCTCACTTAACAAATTATTTAAATTCATCATAAAGTTATTAAATAAAGTTATTTAGATAGTACGTAACCATAAACCTGCCTAGTATAGTTTGTATTTAACAATTAAGTATAACAATTAAACACAAATGTGGTTATTGTACAAATTCTTGAAGAAACACTTAAATTTAATAATGCGGTATGCCAACATTCAATGTTTATCGCTAGCAGTGCTCAACACCCAATCCAGTACCGGTACGCAGATGTTTGTATTTAAATGTAAATATGATATAGAGCTTTGGTAGAATGTTTGTCTTGTTGAACCATAAGCATACGAACCCAAGTAATGTTAAATCTGATTACATTACTCGGCTTTGTATGCCCTTGATTCAATAAGTGTGATATGCTTTTCAAGACTATATTGCCTTTTAAGCAAGAAATGCAATCTATTAATCTTGAAATAACTCATCTTACACTTTCAAACAAAACAAATTTTGTCATATGCTTCACATAAAAATAAACAATTATAGTTTTACTTTCTATGTTTACAAAATCAGTAGCTACATCTAGTGAAAATTTTTTGACAAAGCCAACTTACCATAATCCCAAATTAGATTTATCAAGGACTCTATCAGCCCAGAGAGGAACCGTCCTCATGATAAATGTGTACAATCCAGAAGAATTCAAACAAACGTTAATTGTATAAATATGGTAACAAATATAATTGCACTCGAGATGTACTTGGGTAATTGCTTAATCTACATTCTGCAAACCAACAAATTTTTACTGTATGATTTACCGGAGCTGGTATACAAGTCCCCCCACCCCTTGGTAACTCATGACAAAGACAGGACTCGACCAAACATATAGGGTGAAACTACTTTACCTTTGCTTTACTGTTCACACACTTCAACCCACATGTTTTAGTCAATTCCTCTTTGTCATGAGTTACCAAGGGGTGGGGGAGGGACTTGTATACCAGCTCCGATTTACCACTCTTTTTCTAATCTCAAATGCATAGGGTAGGTTGCCTACTTATTGACGAGTTATTGCATCGGAAATTAGATATACTGACATGGAATCCTATTAGGCCTACAGTATTTCATTGAAGAAATTTACTGAAACAATCATCATTGAACAAGTAGGTCAATTCAAGCTCAGCCACTGGCTATTAAGCTACACTGAATTTTGTTTTGTCAAAAAATTGTGGGAATCGCCCAAGCAAAAATAGTTGTTAGAGACAATCAGTGAAGCGAAACAAAAAAACGTAAAAGGTCATTCTTAGAATTTCTGGTAAAACAACGCATTTTAGATAAAACTCTCAATATTTTTTTTCAAAAGTGCACATAGAACCATTATATTTTTTAATAAAAACATAAAAAAACTGTACTTTTGATTTTGTTCTTGCATTTTTTATATTTTAAATAGCAAAAAGTGTTGAAAAACTTTTTAACTTCGAACAGCTACAATTAAACTTATGCATTAAACAATGTGTTTTGGTGATTTCTATTTTCCACTGCAAAGCTGGTTATTTAGCTAGACTAGACAGTGTAAGAGCCATGGGACAAGATGGAATAAACCAGGATGGAAGATTTTGATGATTGGGTGAAATACACTTTTTCATCATAACTTTTTGTTATCGTATCATGGCATACAGTAACAGATCCTGGAGATGCTTGGTCACTTTCCCCAAAACTTGCATTTTTTTCTTAGTTTGTGTAAAATTGTCTTGTTAGATGTATCATATCGAGCCTACAAGTTTAGCCAACGGCATAGAGGCATGCACATTCAGTGTAAATAGTGGATTTTAGATTTTAAGCGAGAATAAAATTAGCCATGTACCAGTGTACCTTAAAAAAACTAGAAATACCATAATGCTTTTTATTTAAATAGGCTAAACAATTTTCACATCCATATGAGTTACAGTAATTTAGCAGTTTAGCAATTCCAGATTTACCAGTGGTCTTAAAATATTATTTTGTATCCTAAAATCAGGGCTGAAGTTGGATTTAAAAAAAAGGTAATTAACCCTACCTTAAAAAAACTACCGATACGGTAGGCTACTTTAAAAATCATCCAAATCAAATTAAAGTTTGTTTTGAATAGTTTTTTTTTTGTTTTTTCTTATCTTTATCCTACATTGCGGGAAAGCGGACTTGAGCGCTATACATCGGTGTACGCCTTCCGACGTACACTTGACCCACGGCAATGTCAGCCGACGGCAATGTCTGTTTCCGGTTGTCTACTCTACTTATAACTGGTAAATTTGGCACTACCCATTACTCGAAATCGATCACTGGGTAGAGGCAATTATCGTAAAGTTTCTTGCCCAGAGAAACAACAGCAAAGTGCGGGTGGCTGGAGTCGAACAAGCAGGGTCTCAAAGAGTTTTGTTTTATTTCAAGCCACTTTTCATTAAGGTAAAACTTTGCCTTTACTAACAAAGATTCATTTTTCATTGCCTTATTATTAAATGTTTATTTCAGACCTTGCGATTGATATGAAGCGAAATAAACAAAACAACAAATTCACTTGCATGCACTATAAGACATAGGCTATGCCAATATAAACAACTAGACACATTCAGAATAAGGTTATACGAGATAAATTGTTTGTTTGTAGTGTTTATGAAATGATGGCAATAAGAAAGAATCCGATTTCATGAACAACAAATTTGAAATATTAGCTGAGATTTCGCAACGTTTGATAAACTCAAAAAGAGCCTTTTTCAGCAAGGCCTCAAATGTACCTAGTTATACTACAAGAGTACCACAAGTTTTAATTTTTCAAAGATGTATGGATGCGATTGGTTAATTGTTTATCCTATTTGCTAGACATTTTTGTATGATTATTTAATTGATCCGTTTAACTTTAAAAAATAGGTTATTTGCGAATAGGCATGATTTTTGGAAGTGTGTAACCAATGTACTATCTCATTTGCAGTGAGCGTAAACACCTATATATGTGGTAAAATCTTACAACTGTTTATAATTCTGATTAAACTTCTTTTTCTTCCTGGGTAGGATGAGGTCTGACAAGGTTTGATTTTTAAATCTTTATCCTCTGACTGACGAAGCCTTGGTAGGTTATTCTTGGTAGTTTTGCATACTTGTAGAGGTTTTTGACACAGGGCCGGTTACCGAGATTGGCAAAGTGAAGTTTTCGATTGTTGAAGTGTTGTTGCTGGGGAATTATTCCATCCATTAGGGATTAGGTGCTGCTGAATAGAGAGCAGTCCTTAGAATTCATTGCTCAAGCACACCCCCTGAGAGTGAACCAGCTCTGCTTGATCTTGAAGCTTCTTGCTAACCAACTGAGCTATCGGGGCGGACGATATGGACATGTTTAGCTTTCACTCATCACGATCCAGGGTGGTGTTTATTAGTACTATGTTATACAACAGTGCTTTTTTATCGGTTGACCTAAAAGATGCTGTACAATTAAGGCACTTTTCGCAAACTGCAACATCAGACTTTTTATCTTTGATAATGGTCTTAACGAAGTCCAGCTGTGTGAAGATTGGATCTTTGCAGCATGATGTCTTATTGTCTTACGCATGGGTTTATAGTCTTTAGCTTTCTTTTGACTGCACATATCTGTCTTGTGACCTTATTTTTATCACTTCACTTTTGAAAGTCGAAGACAATTATGCAAAAAAGGAGAATATTCTCTTTTTGCTTGTCGATAAATGTTTATCATGCAATTCATTTCCTTTTCTTTGAACATCTGGCCAAAGACAATTATTATATATAATTAAATGAATGGAGCATATAAGCGAGAAGAAAATTCTGATACAATTATTCAATTTTTTCCTGTGGTATATGATTGACTGATGGTTTTACTTAATGTTAGATAGGTTTAGTTAAGAAATTTGAGACAATAAAACAATTAAGAAAAAATGTATATATGTAGTTGTTTTGTTTCAAATAAATACTCAAATGTGTTCACTGAATATTCTTTACTAGTTTGTATGGTTTTATTCCTCAGGTTGTCGTGATACGTAGGGGTATTGATATTGGCGAGAATGGTATAGCAAATGGCTGAAGTTCATGTTATAGGCCAGATAGTTGGGGCTAGTGAGTTTCCAACTCACAGCCTGTTTTGCAAATGGGGTTTGCATGCTGGAGGTGCATGGAAGTTGATAGCTGGTGTTAAAGAAGGTCAAACGCAAGTTGATATACCTGACGATGATGACCACGCCTATTGGTCGCATCCCATAGATGTTCATTATGCAGCTAAAGGGTTACAAGGTTGGCCTCGGTTGCATTTGCAGGTTTGGCACCAAGACGGGCATGGCAGGAATGAACTTTATGGTTATGGATTCATTCATGTACCTACTTCGCCTGGAAGACACAAGTTGGAGTGTGCAACTTGGAAGCCTAATGGGACATTTCAAGAAGAATTAATGCAGTTTTTTGTTGGTGGCTGTCCTCAACTAAAGAGTCCCGATCTGATCTACAGTGGTGCAGATAGATATAAGCTTCATACCAGAGCAATGGGGAAAGTGCATATTGATCTCAATTTAATTTTTCGAAATTTTGACAAGTATGGTGTAGAGTGCTAGAAACATTAAACCATTGAAATGTGATGCAGCTTCAAGTACCACTAAGTGGATTTTGTAATGTAATATGTTAAAAAAGCTTCACATGTATATTTCTTCGTAGTATGTCACCATGCGTCTGGGTTTTTTTCGGTCATTTGTCGGTCATTGACCGATTTTTTAGCAAAATGTCCGAAAAAAATATAGTCAATTCGGTCAAAATGTCCGAAACAAATATATAGTCAATTCGGTCAAAACGGAAATTCTTTTATCACAAAAAATGACCGAACTTTTTCAAGTCTTTCAAGGTTTGCCAAGGTTTTAAACCTTTCAAGGTTTTGCCACCTTTTCCCGTTTGTTAACGTGCTGGTAGGTTTATATCGATTTTTGTAGTTAGTATCTTTTTCGTCCCGGACGCGTTAATGACGAAAAATAAAATGATTGATTGATTGATTGAAGTCATTTTGGACAAATGACCGAAAAGTCTCAGCAAAAAAAAAACAGCCATGCGTGTGCACTGTGCAGTGCAGGTGTTGTGGGTTTTACATGCCATAGATGAAACGTTATTACAGTCGCGCTCAAAAGTTTAAGACCACCTGTCAAAATTTTGGATTCTTACAATAATCTATGGAAATCATTTTAAATGTTATGTCATACTGGGTTTTATGCCATTACTGCAGTGTTATGTAACAGAGCCTTCTGTTTAAGCCATTATGAATGAGCTATTTCTTTCAGAAATAAAAAATTTAAACTCTTTTTCAAGATTTGTTGCTGAAAAAAATGGGCAAAGAAGGAGCTTTTCAGCTGTGGAGAGGTCAAAAATTGTTATATTAAAGGAAGAAGGGTACTCAGAAAGAAAAATATCCAAAAGACTAAAGTTCAGCAAGACAGCAGTCCATCAGGCAATAGTTAAATTTAAAAAATTTGGAAGTTTAGTGGACTTGAAAAAGGGTGGTAGACCCAGGGTTACCAGTCCAAGAGATGACCATGTGATGAAGAGGATGGAAGTGCGCTCACCCACGTGCTTTGAGGCCAAATTCATCGCTAAGATGGCGTTTTATGGTAGATGTACTTACATTTGTACCTTTACACAACAAAGCCGATCTATTTTTTTTTACTGGAGCATGGGGGTGAGCGCACTACCATCCTCCTCATCACATGGTCATCTCTTGAACTGGTAACCCTGGGTCTACCACCCTTTTTCAAGTCCACTAAACTTCCAAATTTTTAAAATTTTACTATTGCCTGATGGACTGCTGTCTTGCTGAACTTTAGTCTTTCGGCTATTTTTCTTTCTGAGTACCCTTCTTCCTTTAATATAACAATTTTTGACCTCTCCACAGCTGAAAAGCTCCTTTTTTTGCCCATTTTTTTCAGCAACAAATCTTGAAAAAGAGTTTAAATTTTTTATTTCTGAAAGAAATAGCTCATTCATAATGGCTTAAACAGAAGGCTCTGTTACATAACACTGCAGTAATGGCATAAAACCCAATATGACATAACATTTAAGATGATTTCCATATATTATTGTAAGAATCCAAAATTTTGACAGGTGGTCTTAAACTTTTGAGCGCGACTGTAAAAATGAAGTCCAGTCCAGCATTCAAATGATTTTCCTATACTTGAGCTTGATGGCGTTGATTGATCATTTATAAAAAAGGGTTGACAAAATTGCTGCTGCAGTATATCTACGGTCGAAAACAAAAAAGTTGTAAACTTGTGCATTTTTACACTTTGGAGTAAAAGGCCAAAAAAACACTTTTTTTTTTCTTTTTCAAATTTTGTTAATGCTTTTACTTTGAGCATTAATATCTGTAACTATAGTAGTAAAATAGTAGTAGATAGCCCTAAGTACATAGGTTTTGAAAATGCAAGAAAAGGAATTTTTAAAAATGTCACTTACGACTTTCTTGTTTTCGACCGTCGATATGTAAAGTGAGCGTTTTGTTTATTTTATATAATTATGATAAAAGACTGCACAACAATGTTGTCATGTTAAGCCCCTGTGAGAGAATTACACATCATAAAAAAACACTTTTGTGAATTATGGATGAAATCACCACTGCACAGAGCATATATTCTCTTTAGTTTTTTAGACCAGTGGTTTTCTAAATTTTGTTGATCTACGGCATACCAATGTATTTCGGAATCTACCGTGGCACATTGCCTTCATACGTCAATGTTTTTTGTCGAAGTAAATGCCTTTCATCAATGTTTTGAACGAAGTTGCTGTGTTGGACAAACTATACATGATAGAAGTTATTTAAGTTGTATTTTAATCAATGTAGGTAATGTAAGCAGTTATGGCAGGGTGGGAACTTTTGTTCACGTGAATTTGTAACTAATTGTCGTTATAAAGCTTTGGTAGAGAGTTTGCTTTGTTGAACCATAGAGAAATAAAACAAAGTAACTTCAGCGGGTTTAACATGATGTAGTACATACACATTACACAAATATAACATAATTAAAAATAAACTCTAACGTTTTCGACACGTACGTGTGTCCTCAGCAGGAATTACATATCTGCAATATACATAAAATGAAAATTGTAAGGTAAAATTTTCCACCATTTGTAAAGGTAAAAGTTTTCCACCGTATAATTTACTTGTAATCATTCCTTTGTCACTCGTTCAGTTGTGCTTTTCAGTCTGGAGTGTCGTTAGTATACAGTTATAGTGCAAAGTAAAATTTACCTTACAATTTTCATTTTATGTATATTGCAGATATGTAATTTCTGATGAGGACACACGTACGTGTCGAAAACGTTAGAGTTTATTTTTAATTATGTTATTATTTGTGTAATGTGTATGTAATACATCATGTTAAACCCGCTGAAGTTACTTTGTTTTATTTCTCTAATTGTCGTTATGCTGTCGACTAACTGGTTTGGAGTGTTTTGGAAACACCTCCTTTTTGCAAACAATTGTTATCTGTCTGCAATTTAGAGCCACCTAATGCAACATCAAAGCAAACTCTTTTTTCAAACAAATTTGACACTTTGCAGCTTGCGCCACGGCTGCAACATTCTAATCACCAAACTTTCGCTATACACGTTTCTTGCGGCTCACAGTTTGGGAAGCTCTGCTCTAGACCTTTGCATTATTGCAACTTACTATCATCGTTTTTCTTCTGGTGTCAGTATTTGATATTTAAAATGTGTAAATTACCAGTGTATTATCCATGGGACATGTGTAAAAGATTGCACTAGCGTAGTTGACAGGATGAGTTTGTTTTGAAATGAACAGGAAAACACACTTGCTCGTTGATAAATGCCGTATGCTTTATGAATGTATGATTACGAATTACGATAAGTGAAACGTATGTCCAACTTTTCATTTGTATTGCTTTATAAAATTTCTAAAACTCTTCGTCAAAGCGATTGTAGCCGCTATATTGATTAATTCTTATTTTTGTGCTTTTCTACTGGGCAACTGCACCAAAAAATTGCTGAAAACTTATACAGTATTAAATAGATTAGCAGACGTTGAAATAATCGAAAAAGTTGTATCCATTTTTGCAAATTCCTGTTAGTTTATCGTCACTGTTGGTACAGCTTGTCGTTTGGTTGATTTTTCAAATAAACTAACTAGTCCTACGTAACTTTGATGTGTTGAAAAAGCACTAACCATTCCGTTAAGACGTAATAGTAATATGCAATAATTAAATGACAAGGCGCTAACTACATAAGTTAGCCTAAGCATTAATCCTCAAACTGTTGTCTCAAAAAAATTAATTTGACCTACCGGTACCTGCAGTCCTACATAGCTTCATTAATAGAATTAAGTATTTTACAATAATTTGTTCTTTTAGTTAGGAAACCGAACCTTTGTGCGATGTCCTTGGAAATTTCAAACAACGCACAGTTTGAGAATTAGCTTACTGTAATACACAACACAAATAAAGCATAACCAACTTTTAAACCTTGAGATTTATCAATCATGTTACAATCTAGGAAACTTTTACGGACCCCTTGAAAACGCTTCGCGAACCTTCGGTTGAGAACCTCTGGTCTAAGCTTTCAGAACTTACAGAACCGATTTATTCGAATGAGAATCGTTGAACATTCCGCTAAAAGAGAAAAATGCTGTTAAGGTTACTGTAGTTTGATCAGAATAATTTGATTTACCTAAGATAAACTTGGTATGTTCTTAATAAACAAACTGTTTCAACAAAACAATATCCAAAGATCATCTGTGGAAAAACTACTTTAAATCTTACTTCTCTTTAATTCTTCTTATCTTATTTTATTCTTCTCTTATTTTCTTTCTTTACTACTTTAATTCTGGCTCTTGACAATATCAAACTGAAGATGCTTTAAAAGCGAAATCGATATTTGATTACAAAAATGAGGCTGGTACAGTACACTGTTTGTTGTGTTGAGCAACAGGACGAGACTAATGATAAGAGACAGTCAACCGCTTCAAGTGGACAGTTTGCTGGGTGGTTCACTAAAAACAGAAAAGTTTTATTAGTCAATTTAAATCTTACTTTGCAGATAAAAGTTGTGTGAGTGTACAAGTCATATCGGGCTTTTTTTTCCATTATACAGTACGGTAACTGTTTGGAACAAAAACGCGTGTTTTAAAACGAAATTTTGTTTCGACCCACTAGGCTACACTCCTTTTAAAGTTTTAACAGAAGAAATTACTCAGAGAAAAAAGTCTACAATGCTCTCGCTTGGCATTCAAACAACTTGCACACTTTTGCTAGAAGCAACGTGTATGGCGTTACGATAATAATATTATTAGACTAATTGAATTGTTCCGTCACACAGGTTTTCAGTGGGAGGTGTAGGCTAGTTCAATCCGCTTGGCTGTACTGCTTTTCATCAATCTTGAATGAAGATGGTGAAGTTCACTTTATGCATTTAACACAAAGGAACCACCCAGGCAGTAAATCAGTATTTTTTTCACTGATTAGTCTAAACGTCTGCAGACGATAAAATAATGTAACAATTAGCTAATTTTTTGGCTGGAAATTGTTTGATATCGATGTCCATTGTCCAGATAACTCCGAGCTCCGATACAGACAGCAGCATTTGTCATTTTTACATTGATTCAACGTTTACAGACGGAACAAAAATGTATAAGCAATCAAATCTACAGACGTTGAGTCAATGTAAAATGACGAATGTTGCTGTCTGGGGAATAGCACATCTGTGTAGGGTAATATTTTTCTATTTCTGGCTTTACTTCCACTTCAGTGGGGTCGCCGCTGCAGATTGCAGTCCTCCACATCACTCTGTCAGCAGCATGTTAATTACTCCCACTACAGTACATAGGCGTAGCCAGGGGGGGGCGAACGGGGCCATGGCCCCCCCCAAATTTTCAAAGTTTGGATTCCGAAGTTGAACCCTTTGTTGAAAATATAATATAATTTGTATAAATTTATATTGTTTTCCAAGACATCTGGCTATTAACACCCCCCAGGACTTGTTTTAGACACACAAAAAGACACCAATAAATTTTGCAAATCGTAAATCGCGCAAAGTTTACGCGATTTACGCTTCTTTTAACTAATCTGTGGAAGCAATTTCAGAATCGCATACTCTGTAGGGTTTTTGTGTAGCTGAGTTTTTTGTGTTCTCTAATTTTAGCCGCAGTTTTTGCCCGTTTGTGTGTAGATAAGAACTACCTTTAATAAGTTAATAGCTGTTTATCTGCTAATAAGTTTCATACAAATATGACCCTGAAAGTGTTTCCAGAAAGCGTTATAATCCATTATTTAAGTGTAATTTTGCAAAAATTTTCCGGGGGAGCATGCCCCCGGACCCCCCTAGAATACGCGTGCCTTCGGCACGCTCTAACCCCCACCAGCTTTATTGCTTCCCTTGCTTAACCCACCAGGATGCGCCACTGCACATCAGGTGGTGATGTCTTAAATCAAACATTTTGTCGTTCTCTTCAATTCATCAAATATTTCGCCCCCCCCAAAATTTTTTTCTGGCTACGCCACTGCTACAGTAGTTTCATATCTTCTGTCACACAGTCTCTCCATCTTTTTTTCGGCCTTCTTCGCTTTCTTTTACCAACTTCCAAATGTCTTATTCTTCTTTTGACATAATCTTCGTGTCTCCTAACGACGAGACCCAACCATTTAGGGCTTGTCTTCCAGATCTCCGAACTGCATTTGTTCCCTGAGGCTTTCATTTCTTACTCTGTCCTGTTTTGTCAACACTAGAGACCATAGCAACATTTTCATTTCTGTCACTTGCATTTTGTTTGTAGCGTAATAATTCCTTAAACAAATCGTAAAATTTTATCTAAGTTTGTTGGGACCAATTGACAAACTTGTCAAAGCTTAGCCTACTAACCTTGTGCAAACTTTAGAACAGGATTAAGGATGAAAAAATAACAGTAGCCTAGGCCCAGATACAAGCATTTGACGTTTTTATTTAAAAGTCTCAACTCAAATATTCAATATCAAAAAGCAGTGAATAGTGCTATCAAAGGGCGATTTTCAATTGATATGTCCAACCCTAACTTCTACTAAATGGTGATTTTTTGCAGCTTTTTTTCAGGAAATACGTTATTTTATTGCTTTGCCCAGTTCGGGTCATAGGTTAAAGGATAAAATTGTCCAGATATGTGCTCATTTTTTGGAATCAGGTAAGTTCCTTTGAGAAGTGGTTCATCCGAATTTGATTTAACACCATCAGCAAAGTAATTCACCACGGTAGCTCTTCGGGGCTGTGCCGATCTGCGTGTTGAAAATAACATTTTGCTGATAGAAGGTCTTGAATAAAAGTATGAAGACCAAAACATAACTCAATTTTGGTAGAGAGAAGAGAGGTGATTGTTTTTAACCATAGACAAATAAAACATAATAACCAGACAGCATTTAACATAATAACATGAAAATAAACTAAAAATTACGAACATTTTCGGCCGTGTTAGCCCTTGTTAGCATACTCATATTAGCCCTTTTCAAGTAACCAACTGACTGAATCAGTTGGTTAGGCTACTTGAAAAAAGCTAACATGAGTAGGCCTATGGCCGAAAACGTTCGTAATTTTTAGTTTATTTTGCATTAGTTTTAGCCTACCCAACATCACGATTATCACACTCCTCAAGGGATCATAAATATGATAATACTTAAGACAAGAAAATGAAGTATACTCAAGCCCGCAACCAGGGGGGAGGCATTTGCCATTTGCCGAAATTTTTTGAAAAAATTTTAAGCGTTTTATGGAGTATGAAGTGTACGTCGTACACGTACAGCCATACTGTACTAAACAAAAACGTGATTGACATAAGTTATGACCACTGAACCGTAACATGGTAGTGCCACACACTCTATCAATGGGCGTGGACATTAACATAAAAATGTCACAATGCATCATTTTAATGTTTGTTCTTCGATAAAAATTAAATGCCCCCCCGAAAATATTTGCTGGTTGTGGGCCTGAGTATACTTATAGCTTTCTAGATTTTAGGCTACTTTTTAATAATCGTGAAACTTTTGCAGTTTTTGAAACCCAGGAAAAAGAATCTACCACAAATCTGTGTTAATAAAAATAGATTGCAACTGACAGAGGAAAACAACTTTATATTGGGCCAACAAAGCACTTCCAATGACTTCCTTGTGCTATACACACTTCGTGGACTTTTTCTTCAGCGATATAAATTTTCTACAGCCTCAGTAGCCTAGGCCTACAACAACGTTGTAAGTTAAGCAATAGACAGTAGGCTAGCTTAATTAGTTGGTTTGAAGAAACAGTCTACAACGACTAACCGGTTGGGATAAGATCCGTGCACCGTAAGTGGATGATGAAAACTTGCTTCTCCTCTTTTCAATGTGCATGGTGTTGGTATAAAAGCTGCTAGTTCTTCATCAGTCAAAATGGTCTACCATAAACATTTAACTCTCATCAATATACAGGCTAGGCTATTTATTTTGGTTTATTAGGCCAATTGCAATTATTAAATTTTAGCCGCGCAGGTAAGAGTAATAAAGAACGTCTGTAGCTTTACGTTACGACATTAGCACGTAAATTTAGCTCTCATTGTGAGCAATCTACATCACATAAGCGAAGGCACTTATTGAATATAGATTGCAGTCTTGTTTACGTCAAAACTATACCGCTACCTACAGGCCTAAATCAAGATATGACAAAACAAGTTCAAAAACTTTTCCAATTGCAAATAAAAAGTGGTGTAGGCTAATTAATTGATAAAGTTAATGTCAATTTTAAACGAAAAATTTTCATACTGTTAAAAGTCCTCTTCTGAAATCATGAAGTTCTTTTCTGGGGAGGAATTCCTCCCCAGTTTGGTAGACTACCACTATTTTATAGATTTGTAGGTGTGTTTTTAGCCAGGGCGTGGCCGCGAGTAAATAGGCCTACCATATTTCCATCGCCTAAAAAGAGGACACGTTTCACCAGCAAGTCGAATTTTACGCTTGAAGAATCTTTTACATGTTTTTAGATCATTACAGTAGGCTATACCTATAGGCTAGGCCTATGCAGCAAAAGTTACCGAAAAAAAAAAAAAAAACAAGAAAACAGATTGACTGAACGTTTAACTTATTTTTTCTCATTTTTGGTGCTTACTTAAGACAACAAATGATTTTATATTTTTAAAAGTACGGTAGGCAAAAAGTGAAAAAAGACCCAATTTTTAGACAATTTCAGTCAGACAGCAATGATCGCAAAAATCTGCAAAATGTGACAAATCAGCCACGATCTCCAGGTCAAGCCTTAACTTTTTTCAATCAATCATTTTATTTTTCGTCATTAACGCGTCCGGGACGAAAAAGATAGGCTACTTACTACAAAAATCGATATAGTCTATCGACCTACCATAGCACGTTAATGAATGGGAAAAGGTGGCAAAACCTTGAAAGGTTTAAAACGTGCCTGAATGGAAAATCATGAAGTAGGCTATATATTAGTAGCCTAGTTAGCACGAGCGGCCACAAAACCCAAAAAACAAATAACAAAAACTAAAACAAAAACAGAGAGAAGCACACATGTAGTAATGAATGGCAGCCTAATGAAAAGTGTTGTGGACTGAATTTGCCAGTTCCAATATTGATGTGGATGAGCATGGAGAAAGAAAACCCGACATAAAAGAAACCCATCTTCAGGCAAAAGCCCGTTTCGATGTCGCCCAGGAGAGCAGGTGTTCAAGGAACACAAGGAATGGTCAGCCTTAACGAAATTGTTAAATTATTTGCAAGAAATATGACTAAAACAGCAGGCTGGCCATTACCGTTAAGATGCTAAAAACGGCGTGAACTAATAAGCCGTTCATTTCCTTGCAAAGCTGTAGGCCTGTCCATGCCACGATTTCGTTTTGCTGTAGCTTTGGTGTTATAGGCCTACACATTGCACTTTTGGACATTCGTTTCGGTTTTTTGCTACACTCAGTTGGTAACCAGCAACGTCTACAAGCGTTGTATCAATATAAAACGTATGTAGGCAAAAGAATATTTTTTTGTGAAAGTGTGAGCATGGCCTTTAAAATGTCGTTTAAAATGTTTAGAAAACAAATAGACCACACGCCGTCGCTGAAACGTCATCAAGCAATATAATCCCGTTGAAAATATAAGCATGAAAACCTAAACTGTCAAAAAAGAGGACATTTGAGCATTTTTTAGTGTCCTCGGAGGACAATTCATTTTTATTGAAAAAAGAAGACAAATCCTCTTGAAAGAGGACGTATGGTAGCCCTACGAGTAAAACACTTGCCTTAATTGATTCCATGTCCTTAAAGTTGTAGTCAGTTACTGGAAGGGGCTGCCCATCTCTTGTCCACCGATGGGATCCTGGTATGTAGTGAATACATCCATTTTCTATTGTTTGCTCATCCAGCGCAACATGAACCTAAAAGCAAAACTTTCAAGTTTAACCGTATCGTGGACTCGTGGTGATTGAAAAATAATGTGTCAAGCGTTTGCAATCTAACTTCCGCAGGCCCAATAAAATTGCAAACGATAGATCTGGAGAGGCTTCTAAAACCAATTAGGCTATTTATCATTCCCAATGAATAGATTACAAGTAGGCTTTGCGGAAAAGGTAAAGCAAAATCGTGTTAAACAAATTGCTGTAGATTAATTGTAATTACGGTAGTCTAGCCCAGTGCTCCGCAACCTTTATTTACTCACGGCACACTTAAAAACTCTTTAAAGTTCTGCCAGGGATATCTAAAGAAGGGGATACGAAGGCTTTTATTACGTCTGACAATAGAAGGGCTTTTGTTTATCGTAAAAAATCAGTGTTTACCGAAAAATGACAATTGGCACCGATAGTAGTTTAATAAATCTTGTTATGATAACTTGCATTGCGCTGCTAATTAGCATCAGGCCTGGATATTCACAGCATGCTCATGGCTGCTTGTTAATTCAACTACCGGTATACTTGCTTTACATCTAGCCTACTGCAAAGGCTTTGTTAAAAAACAGCTTACTGGTAACTTTTCAACTGTCTTTGTAAACAAGTATTTTTTAAATGTGCTCACCATAACATTTGCTAACTGTCTTCTGTAGCTCATTGTACCAGCTGCACTACAAAACTTTCTACGATTTTAAAACTACCACATGTTTAAAGCACTACAAACTACCGCCCTGGTAGTGTCATGAGAATAAGGCAATCCCTGCGAGCCTTCGTATCCCCTTCTCTAGATATCCCTGAGTTCTGCGGCACAATTTGGCCGACACATACTCAAAATGTAAAAAAAAACTATAGCTTAATTTATTAATGAGATATTTGCGCTTGTTTCAATGAGCACAGTCGCTGTATGTTTGGCTCAATATTTGAAAGAGCAACTCGAAGTTCACCATCAATTTCTTTTAAGCAGGATCTTTTATCGTTTTTGATCAATACCAAAGTAGAAAAACTTTGTTCACACAAATAAGTGGTGCAAAACTGGAGCAGAATTTTAATAGCAGCCTGCGAAATTTGCTTGTATTCTTCTTCAATTGAAATCCAAAACTCATCAAGTGGAACATCGCTGAATTTTAATCTCAAAGTTCTATCATTTCGTAGTTCAAGAAAGTTTTCTCTAACAGGCAAAGTCAAGTCTTGCGTTGATATTTCAGCATTAGCCGCAAAAGGATTTCGGATCCAATCGTATTGTTCCGTGTTAATTGTGAAAAAGTAATGGTCATATTTCTCATGCAACAAAGATAAGTGCTCTTTGGCCAAATCAAACACCAATTCTTTATCAATACTATTTAGGTTGCTTCTGGGAAACATTTTCAGTGATCCCCTTTTTAACTCGTTTTTCCAGAGTACTATTTTCTCTTTAAATCCTCTTATCTTGTCAGAACATGTCAGTATGTTTTCACCTTTGCCTTGCATTTTGATATTGAGTTCATTCAAGTGTTCAAATATGTCGGCCATGTATGCAAGTTTGGCAATCCAATGATCATCTTTAAGATGTTTATACAAATCATGGTTGTTCTGATTTAATAAGAATTGACTTATTTCATGCCGTAGTTCGAAAAGTCTTGCGAGAACTTTTCCCCGGGAAAGCCAACGCACAGAAGTGTAAAATAGCAGTGATTGATGTTCTGATCCCATTTCTTCGCATAGCAATGAAAAAATTCTTGAATTCAAAGCTCTTGCTTTAATAAAGTTAACAATTTGGATACAGTCGTTCATTGTTTCTGTCAGCTCCGTTGGCAAATGTTTGATCATCAAGGCTTCCCTGTGTAAGCAGCAATGCGTAAGTTGAATGGCTGGATTTTGACGTTTTACCCATGCAGCAAAACCTCTTCCTTCGCCCACCATTGCTGATGCACCATCTGTGCAAACATTGATGCAGTTATTCCAATGGATACCATGGGCTATGAAAAACTCGTTGGTCACTCTAAAAATTTCCTGGCCAGTCGTTCGTTCTGGAAGTTCTTTGCAAAATAAATACTCGTTTGTTATGGAGTCGCCTTTGACAAAACGTACTACACTTAACAGCTGTGCTTTTTTGTTAATATCTGTTGTTTCATCAATCTGAAGAGAAAACTTCCCAGACGTTTTTAGTTTATTAATTAGAGTTTCAAGTATATCACCAGACATATCATCAATTCGTCTTTTAATAGTTTCTGCAGACAATGACACTTTCCGTACCTCTTCAACTTCCTTTGGTCCAAGCATCAATCGAACAATTTCTAGGCATGCTGGTTTTAAGAGTTTTTCCCCAATACTATGCGGTTTTTTCTGTTGTGCAATCAGTTTTGCTACGTGATAACTAGCTTCTAATGCTTTTTCCGAAATTGTGAAAGACGATTTCATAAAGTGTTTTTGCTTTCTATTTTGACTTAAAATCCGCTGAAAGAATTTCTTATCCTTGTTGGCATAATTGACATGTTTTGTTTGTAAGTGGCGGATAAGTTTACTTGGAACCATTGCTTGATTTGCAAGTTGCTCTCCACAAATTACACATTGTGGTTTCGGAGCTTCTTCGTTACCACACCAAGTAAATCCAAACCGAAGGTAATCTGCTTTGTATTTCCTCTTTAAAACCTTCGGTCTTTTTGCAACATGGCTTGTACTAGGCATGCTATCTGGTTCTATTGATCTTTTCAAGAACTTATCCATTAGATTTTTAGTTAATTTTAGTTTTCAAGGATTTTCTTAAGGACTGCAAATGAATTAGCTTATTTGCTCACAATAAAGCGAAGCTAGAAAAATACAAGGAAACAAATACGAAAATTTTTATTAAACACTGCTGACTGACAATTCGAAATGACCTATCCTGACTTCTAAAAACAGACTAACCACGTTAACTATAGCCTTTTTTTAAAACTAGGGCTGCCTTCCCATTGCGAAAACTTTAATTGTAAATACAAGGAAACAAATACGAAAATTTTTATTGAACACTGCTGACTGACAATTCGAAATGACCTAGCCTGACTTCTAAAAACACACTAACCACGTTAACCAGCCTTTTTCAGAACTAAGGCAGCCTTCCCATTGCGAAAACTTTAATTGTGAGTCATAAAAACATCATAAATACACAGTGGGAAGTCTAGCTGGAGTTTGAGTTGTCTTGCAGTGGTAAAGCGCGAATTTTTAAAACACAAAACTCCTTTCTTTTCAAAAAGTATGTTCTGATGATAGTTATCCCGCGGCACACCTAGCATCGCCTCGCGGCACACCGGTGTGCCGCGGCACACCGGTTGCGGAGCACTGGTCTAGCCTATAGAACACAGAGCAGAAAAGATGAACTGCAAACGTAGGATATAATTTCTCGTTCCGCGAGTGATCCCTACGTTTATTGTAGAAGTTTCAAAAAGTTTGGTTTCAAGCTCAGTGAGACAATGCACCAAATACGTTCTACGGTCTTGATTAGTCTTTCCAACGGCTTACCATATAACTTAGCTCTAGCCTACATAGGCCTAAACGTTAAGCTATTGAGTAGGCCTACTTACCGTTAAATGTTGCATAGGAAACGTCCGTGTCCAATAACTGTAATCCTGATGCCAAGCAACACAACCGCCATGATTGGCAGGCTTTGCAAAAAGCTGATCATGAAAAAAGCGTACTTTGTCTTCTTTTCCATTGTAACCTAAAAGCTGAGATGAAGGAACCTGCAACACAATGCAACTTTTTAGACTGCAAGATGAAATAATTTTGATAGGCTACTTTGAAAAGACACAAAAGTCGTCACCATCCCGGATTTCAAAGAAGCAAAACAACTTACAAGACAAAAATTATTAGGCTACAGCAGGTAGGCCTACACTCAGGGATGGAGGAACCACGTGGGCCTCGTGGGCCTGGGCCCACCTACTTTATTTTCTGGGTGGGCCTGGCCCACCCACTTTTGAAAGCCAAATTTCTTTGAAAAGGTAGTGAAAACGGCAAATTAGAGAAGGAGTTCCAAAAAAAAGCTCTTCACTCATATGATACACACTAGTTTGATTACACAGGCAAACAAAAAAAATTTTCACACAAGGTGAGAGTCATTTTTGAGTATTTCAGGGCCCCTGATTCCCAAAACGCACTTAGTTTTTTCGAATTTTTGAAACTACCAGGAATTGAATTTCGAACCAAGATTACATTCTTCCGTGTAACAAGGATAAAATTTTAAGCAGCTACTTTATTGAAGAACACAACTTTATATTCAGTAATTATATAAATGGCTTTCGTACCTTGATGGGTGTTGCTCAGCATAACTTAGTATGCCTACCATAATAAAGAATTGCCTTTGTTCATCGATAGCTTTGTTTTGCTTATTCGTCTAGTTTGTTAAGCAAAACAATGTATGTATTTTATTTGTACTTAGTAGCTTAGTTAGCAAGTCTGATATTGTTGGAGTCAACAAATATATTAAGGCAAAGCACAAGCTATATATTCTACATCTTGTATCCTAAGGCTTGTTTCACGTCGTATTTTGATTGTTACTAGGCCAGTAAAGGTTAAATAGCCGTTTGTTTGGGTTGTAATCAACGTGATTAGTTTCAAATGGCGTTTATACACTCAGAAATGTGCCTGGGATTACTTTCAGTTTTGTAATAAACGACACGATGTTAAATCTATAGGGGCTCAAAATTGCAAAAAAATGTTTTTGCTGCAGTGCATGCACGTAGGCCTACTGTATATTGTATAATGCTGCAGATTATTTCTCCCAGGTTGGTATTATAACTGTGTATATTGCCTTTTTATTTGTGTGTACATCGCCATATTTTGTACAGCCCTATAGAGCAATTTAACAATTTTGTAATTTGTTTGGCCAAATCGGGCCCAAAAACGGAAACTTTTTGCTGGTTGGCACAAAAGGTAATCATGAAACCACAATGTATAAGCGATTTGAAATATTAGAAATGCAGCAATGTTATGGTAGGTCTGGGGGCGAAGCCCCCCAGAAGTTTGATTAAATTTGACTGCTACGCCTTTGGGCCCACCTACTTTTGAAATGGTTCCTCCTTCCCTGCCTACACTAAAAAAACCACACCGTGAGGTATGTTTCATAAAATGATCTCTGCAACGAAATCTGCGACCTACATGAAGCAAAAAGTAGGCTAAGCGGTTCCTGGCAAACAATGGCATAATTTTAAGTTGTACTTGAAACAAGCATAGACTACTTGAATGGACTCACTGACTACCGGTACCGTTTTGCAGTGGCGTAGCTAGGGGGGCGGGGAGGCGGACCGCCCCGGGTGGCACGTCTGTGGGCGGCACTTTCAGACTACGATTTTTGATCATAATCTGATAAAAAAAACGCATTTCATTTTCACATGCTTTTTCTTGAAGGGGCGGCAAAATCTGAATCCGCCCCGGGCGGCACACTCCCTAGCTACGCCACTGCCGTTTTGATACAATTGTCATATTTTACGCAAATTATAACCAAAACGAGACCATGTTTTCTACACTTTTTGTTATAGGTAGGCTTGCCATATTTTTGTGACTTCAAAACGGGACGCCTCCAAAGACCAAGACCACTTAGCTATTTTCCGATATTATTACATAGGCCTACATTTAAAGCCATCCCGGCTGTTTTCATTGACCGTATTGTCATCAAGAGTTCATGCGCATATTCTCTGTCTAAATACCGGTTTCAGTTCGAAAAATATAAAGAAATTGACGTTAACGATACAAAATAATTCGAATTTAGACTTTTTCTGTAAAGTAAAAGAAAGAAAGAATAATAAAATAGCCTGCGGTTTTCAAGTCGATAAATATCTCCCAATTGCACTGAATTTACCAAACACTGCGTATGCGAATTTACTTATTCGCGCAATCATACTTTTTTGTAGATAACACTTTCTTCAAAAAGACATTGTTTAATTTTACATTCTCGTAAAAGTCAGAGCAGGACCAATCAGTATTGATTTTACATGTGATAACGGCTTTCACGTTCTGCTCCAGCATCCTGCTTCTGCTCTCAGACCACATGCTCTTCATGATAGAAAAAGTTCTTTCAACGGGTGCGGATGTTCCGGGTAAACAAAATACAGTATGAACTCTATCAGCTTTTGAAAGTTTGAAACGCGTATGTATTTTTTTTCAAATTCTTTGAACATCTCGACCCACTTTTGTTTCAAAGACGCATTTTGCCAGCTCTCTTCCTTACAACGACACAACGTTCAGACATGTGCCGTTTCTCTGGTAGCCTACTTGTTCGTCGAAAAGAGAGTCGCTGTTGATCACCTGCTTCCCAAACATCATGTTGATCTTTTCCGCAGACTCACACACTCACACCCAGGATATTTTTTTGTTTAGGTCGATCCAAAGATGCGGAAGCACATCTTTATAAGAACCATCATAAAGATCCAGATACGAATTCAGAATAGTCTCGTTGAAGTATTTCAACTGCCCATGAACAAATTTCAAATGGAGCTCTTGTATTGGTTCTTCAAAGCATTTTTTAATGAGAGTAGGAAAACCTTCTTGGGAGTTGAACTAACTTTTCAATCCCTCAAACATTTCAAGTATTCTTTGCAAAGTATGCTTTACCGGTACGCTACACAGCAACAACAGTAACGAGAACATGCTAATTGGTAATGTTCGTGTATTATGCTCGCTGGCTGAACGCCCAAGCGGGACGTTTGGCTGACCGGTCGGGACGCTGGGACAAGACGTTAAAAAGCGGGACTGTCCCGCATAAAACGGGACGTATGGTAAGCCTAGTTATAGGTGATGTTAGCTATGGTAGGCCTATTCCTTGCTTAAAAACTGAATTTTAAAACTGAACTCCAGCAGGAGCACAATGAACACAGATATCAAGCTACCCCTCATGCCAAGCTAAACACGATACGGTACCGGTAGCCTAACTGTAGACTTTGTTTGCTAATGTTTTATGTTTCAAAAAGCAAAATTTGTAACCTATCAAGTGTGTAGGCCAATCATTGAGCCCGTGATAGCCATGTTTGACTCCTCCGACAAATATCTTTAGCCAATTCACTGACAATGCAAGTTTCAACAGGGCTACAATAACGTACACAAATAGCGGGGTGGAAAATAAGGTCATGAAAGAGCTGTGAGATTCTCCACTGTCCCAAGGCATGCACCAAACGGTTGTTCACATCACCGGTTTGATTTCTGTGAAATTCGTAGAAAAACGGATGTTGATCTCCTTGCTATAAAAAAAAGAAATTAAATCGATGTGAATGGGTGAGAACAGCCTAGGCTATTTGTCATAGCCTACCGTAGAGTAGGCCTACCTCTAAGCAGCTTCATTCTAAGTAGTGCATGATCTACGAATAACTTATAAAGTTTTAAATGAACGTAGTTTAGGACCTCACTTTCAGGGGCGCCGGAACGATTTTTGACTGGGGGGGCAAGATTACGAAAAAAGGGCACTTTTGTTTACTAAAAGGCCAATTTTTTTTCAAGTTTTAAGATAAGACATAGCGATAATGCTAATCTATCAGCTCACTATGTATTGAGTAATGATAGCCTACAAGTGTCCGGTATACAAAGAAGGGCATCATGCTATTTTATAATGATGTAACCTACTGTCAAGCCTTAAAGCAGCCTGCGGCCATGGCCGCTAAGTAGTGCTTGAATGAACCGCAGGTGCTACCTCCTCAATCGGTCAAGTTTGGCCGCCGGTCTCTCCTAGCCAATTATTTAATTTCGCAATGCAATGATCGTGGATTAACTGTCGAAAACATGCAGTATCAAAGAGTGACGCAAAGTTAGATCAGCGCGTCATAATCGCCACTGTTGCATTGTGCGGGGAATATTTGTTATTGATGGAATATCCATCTGCGATCGCCAGCGCTGTAAGTCTTGTTTGTAATTCCCGACGTTTATTTTAACAAAGTCTTAATCCGAATTGCTAATTTACATCGGCTGGCAATATTGTCGTTTTTATGTCGATTCGATGTTGTCGGACATTGAATCGTTGTTAAAAAGGAGAACAAAGTTAGTTGACATCAATGGGAAAACATTTTTTGATCATATTTTGCAAAAATTATGCTTCTTTTAGTAATGTCTTTTAGTAATGTACATCATTGAAATAGCTAAAACCTCAATTGCTAAGGCAACAGGATCAGATGTCAGTAGATTTAACAGAAAAAATATTTCGCACTTGCTAGTGCATCGTCAGTTCTGATAAAGGGCAGTTAAAGCCTACAAGTAATGTTTTAATCATTGAAATACTTATTTTATTACCTTGCCGTCATCGTCAACACATGTCGAACGTTGTTTTTCGTTGCTAAAAAGAATTCTAGGGGAGTAGCGAACTTTTATAAAATCAGCCACATTGGAGACACTCGTGCGAGTGTCGTTTGAATAGTACTGGATTACAATCCCGATAAAGCAGTTATTGCGTGGTGCAGCGATTCTATTGTAGGACGTCGCCCAGGCCCAGACTTCAACAACGCTAAGTGATCATTTTAGCATTGTTGCAAGTTTAATTCTGTTTACTTGTGCTATCGTTATTTGTATTTTGGCCTCCAAGCACGCAGATTTGGCCGCCGAGAAGGAGCTCCCGTTAGGCCACGATGGCTGTCGAAAAAAAAACGAGTTTTAAGGCCTGTACTGTGTTGCAAAATTTTGTGCCGTAAATATTATTTTGAGGCAAAAATGAAAGATTATAATTAGGCTAAAAGCGAATAGCAGAAATTGTTATATTGCAAAATGTGCAGTAGCTTACATGACTTTAAAAGGGCACCATTGCCCCCCCTGCCCCCCCGCTTCCGGCGCCCCTGCTCACTTTATGCTAAGACCTCTAAAAGTATGCAGGCTACATTGCAAAAATACAAAGGATGAACATTGAACAATCAATAGGTCTGCAACCTCCACAATCTGTAGCTTACATCAACAAAGTTTTGTGTAGGCTCCTACAATAACGAGGGCACTCTGCTAACATGTTACGTAATATACTTACCAGAAAGGTTTCGTAGTCTTGCAGTAGTAAGTCGCATTCTTTATCGGTGAGAATCTTGATTGGTGCTATGTATCCATCTCTAGCACAAACACACTATACTTCAATCTATCAAAAAACTAATTCAAATATGAAGTTATAGTCTGTTCTTGTGTGTTGATTTTGTGAACCTTTACTCTTAGGCTGGGAAAAAAACTTCTGTAAACTGGGAAAAGGCTGGGAAACTTGTTCGTCCCGATAGCTCAGCTGGTCAAGAATCTAACGTTACAAACGAAAAACTTCAAGATCAAGCAGCGCCTGTTCGACTCTTGGGGTGTGCGCTTGTGCAACGCATTTCAAGAACTGCTCTTCATTCAGAGGCTACCAGTGGATGGAACAATTCAAAGAAAAGAACACTTCAATAATAGAAAACTTCACACAATCAAACTTTGTAACCGGGCTTTTTCGTAGTTCAAAGCCTGTTGACATACAAGTAACGGCTCGGGTTCCAAATAGCGACTGTCAGAACAGCGACTGTCAACAGAGCGACCACACGACAGCGATTCATTTAAAACAGCGACTGTCAATAGAGCGACTACACGACAGCGATTCATCAAAAACAGCGACTGCCACAACAGCGACCTCACTTCTTTTATTAAATCCAAGGCTTACGCGCACACGCACTCTTTCACCCCCTCCACACATACCTTCCATCCCCCACACCTCTCTACACACGTATGCACGCACAAATAGGCAAACACTGCGTAGTGAAAGATTGAAACCAAAAGGGACTTTAAAACAACATTTTATTTGGACTATCCATAGAAGTCACATGATTTAAAAAGAAATAGGCTAGTCAAGCCAAACAACAGAAAGTCGTCAAGCCTTGCAATAAAATTCAGGGTATAGAAAAAGATTGAAACCAAAAGGGACTTTAAAACAACCAAAAGTCTTGCAATAAAAATCAAGCCACGTTTATTTCTAAATTGTGAGCAAGGGCTCGAAGGAACTGCCGCAGATCATACTGGCCTCGATTTTGCTTTTGCTAGGTACATATAGTGCCTTCACTACTTTACCTTTGCTTTGCTATTTTCTAACCCTACAAGTTAAGGTTTAAGATGACAAAATAGCAAATGAAAGTTACAGCAGCAAAGGCATAAAACAGCTTTTGCCTGGATGGTATTCACACACTTCACCCTATATTTGGTCGATTCTGACTCATGACGTTTTTGACCAAGAAGCTGAGCATCTGTACTTCCAATACCTTAGCCTACTAATTCTAACTGTAAACTTGTAAACTAAAACTACCCTAAAAATACTTTACAAACTTTATCACAGATCAACTAGACTAGGCAATCATTGTCAAGCTGGTGCCATACAGAACCACCCAATTTGGCCTCCAAGTCAAAACCTGCTGACTGGCATGATAGAAATCCAAAAACTTCTCGCTATAGCTAAATTGAAAACTAATTGTGTTCAAATTTGGCGCCTACAATAAATAAAATTCAAAAATATGCCACATAGGTGCCAGATGGGGCATTTTTATGGCACTTAAAGTGTTAAGTCGCTATCATAACAGTCGCTGTTTTAATGCAGTCGGCATTTATACAATCGCTGTTTGGAATGTCGCTCACTTCATTACGTCGCTATTATGAAGTCGCCATTATGACAGTCGCTGTTTTGACAGTCGCTATTCGGCCTGGATGCCACAAGTAACCTACTTACAACGTAGGCTACGTGAAACTTCCAGGATTAAGCTCTTAACGGACTTTCTCAGTCCAAGGATAAAGATTCCCAAAATTGATAAACTACTATTGCTGTGACGTAAAAATGGGGCGGTGTTGCAAAGCAATGAACAACAATAAGTTGTTTGCCTGATGCTACGCGAAGGCCAATACAGACATGTGACCTAGGCCATAGAACGGTCTGTAACAAAACACCTAATTTAGCTTACCTGCGAAAGTGATCAATTTGTTGTTTTGAAAATTTAAACTCTGCCCACTCTGAAGGTTTTGTTGGATTCTTGATCAGTGAGCCAGAATTCATATGAACTGTACTCCAATCTGTTTTCTTTGTAGTTTGATCTGTCCAAGGAATTTGGTTGTGTTGCAAGTCCTGCAATCAGTTGATTCATGCATAAAATTATCTAAGTAGGCTAGGGCACTGGCCCATATTTAGCAGCTACCCAGATGTTATTTTTGTAAATAAAAGGCTGCTTACTTGTTCTTTATGCTTTTCTTTCACCATTTTTCTTGTCAGAAAGTTATTGTCCACTTTGCGCTATAGTCTATGTAGGTATTTTAGCACTACACCCTTTCTGCTGCCTTTGCTGCTGCGCTAAATGCCGATCTAGATCATGCACTTGATTTATTGTAGTCTATAGTAGGTCAATATTTGTTTAAAGTAGGAGCTATGTGAACTCCTCAAATATTTGGATAAAGTCAGCACCGATGCAACTTTCATTGGGCACAAAAATTCGTACATCTACATTACGACAATATGCTTATGGGTTATATTTGATAAAGTTTAAGAAAATAAGCTAACCCAAACATGAATTTTCTGATTCAAAACAGTAGCCTAGGCAATTTCTAATTTTTGTTTTGTTTTTAAATGGGCTACCCAAAAAACGCAACCATAGAAATTAAAAAGGCACTTAAAGGTAAAAAACAAAAAAATCTCATTGTTTTTTTATTTAGAGATGTTCGACAATTTTACTGAATTTAATGTTATTTAACCTGGACAATTCACGTTCAGCATATGTGCAGGGCCATGTGAGCACCATCTCGCTCCTCTCCGAAATTCATAGGCGAGTGAAGGTTTCACTCGTTGTCCCTGTAGGCTATTTCACCAATGGAGAGCTGTCCTCGAAGCGCGTTGCTCAATCGCACTTCCCGAGCCGGCACTGCTTGATCTTGCTTTATTTTTGTTACCATCCAAGCAATTAAGTCAAAATTCATAACTGGCATTTCTTGTTTTCATATGTAGTCTAATTTTATAAAGGACTCTTATAATGTCTCTATTTTTACTTTAGAGTAGTCTACTCTTTTTCTAGTATTTACCAGTTTAACATATAACAATAGCAGATCTGTGGCTTCCTGATGGATTTAGGCATGAGCAGGCAATAGCCTATCCTATGTTCGTGGACTGGCTTTTTTGCTGAGCTGCCGAGCCCCTATTTTACTTGGATGAGCTGATAGATCACATCGATGTTGTTCTTGCTGTGACTACTTGGCAAGTGGAAACCGTAATAGTCCCATTAGTGGTCTGTACATTGTACAAGCAGGTTTGGGTGACACAATAGACCAGTGGTTCTCAACCTTTTTGTCATGGTGGACCCTCTTCGTTGCCTTCAAAGCTGACCCCTAAAATTTTTTTATCTGAAATTTTGATATATTGCGTCCCCCAATGGAATCAAATGTTTCATAAGTTTCAAAACGACACACTTAGAAAAATTTGCTGAACTGGCGACGCACTTATGACAATTGATAACATTGACGAAGTTATGTTATGATAGGGCCCGCAAAAGTCAAATTTTTTTAAGGACCTCGTTTATCCGCGAATCAAAGAATAAAGTGGTTTCAGCACCTAGGGGACTGTTTCTAAGAAGTTTATAGGTCAAAATAAAGTCAAAATTTGTCAAATTATGGCTTTTGAAAAACTTTTTGAGTTTCTTCAGACTAATTTTTGTCAAAATCCTCGTGGAAGCATTGTAAATCAGGAGCTGCGAAACAATTAAACCGTATTAACCCATAAAAGCAGGAAATATGTCACAATGCCCACTTAGATCAGCAGTAACTTTCAGCAGTAATCGCCTGCGGACTGGAGTGGGCCGTTTTAGCAGCAACATGTTCCAGTGGGCCTCGCCGATTCACCATCGTTAGGTCAAAATAAAGTCAAAAATTTTGTTTAGGTCAAAATGAAAATGACCCTAGTTATGAGCTATATGTTGGCACACAGGATCAAAAACCAATAATCTATACGCTGACTTTCACGGACCCCCTGAAATCGCTTCGCAAACCCTCGGTTGAGAAGCACTGCAATGGACTATTTAGGATCCTTACATACAAAGACAGAACACCGAAATTCTTGCTTCACAACGAAAGCTATGAACATACTTACACACCAAACAAGCGAAATTCTCAACCCACTCCTGCTACCAGTGGCGTACGCAGGGGGGGCCATTGGGCCATGCCCCCCCCCCCTTAAAAATGGTTTAATAGTTAACGACGTAGATTAAGGCATTTAATATGTTTTGCATTGCTCTGTCAAAGCAATCACTGTAACAATGTTGTTTTATAGACTAAGCCAATACGAAATACATGGCCCAATCCACCTACCCCACCCCAGGTATGCCAATGTAGAATAGTGTTCTGTAAGCCTATTATAGTGATTAGTGAGAGAGAAATGGATAAAGTCTAAACTAAAATCATACTGGCATATCATGAAGACGTCTGGGATATCAATGACCAGTGGCGTAGCCAAGGGGGGGGGGGGGGGGGGGTTACAACCCCACTTTGGCACGCGTGTGACGTCACGATATTGAGAATGATGCTTTCAGTCTCTTTATGCTTGGGAATGATGCTTTCAGTCTAAAAAAAAACTTGCCTAATTTTAAACAAAACTGCATTAAAAGAGCGAGTTTTGCCAATACCAAACATTCAAACATCTCAGCCAGGAATTAACAACAAGAAATCATAGAGACTTAGCTTTATTTCCGAAAAATGCCGAAGAAAACATGATCTTATCCTTTTGCTATGCCACCTAACAGCACCATTTTACAGGAATATTCATACCCACATTTTTGTTGAAAATGCTCTCAGAATGCACCAAATTCAAAGTAATTTTTCAAAATTTTCTGGGGGAGGCCCCCCAGACCCCCCGGCGCTGGGTGTACGTACGTACGCCACTGCCTGCTACAAATATCAAACACAAAATTATGGACACACTGTGAGTTTGTTTATTATCACCAAACCTGTTTCACTGAACTGACAATACAGTTTCACACTAGAACCTCACAAACAAGTAAATCGTCAACAAACACCTATCTATGCCATCACAACTAAAGATTAAGGTTAAATTTGTTCTAAAACAGATATAGATTACTGCAAAATAACCACATGCACTATAGCTTGTCTTATGTAGATGAAGAACCAAACACAGTTGAAAGGTATAAACCAGGGATGTCCAACCTTTTATCACAGTGGGCCGCATTATCACTTGAAATAATTCAGTGGGCCACAGAACCTATTAAACTTCAAAAAAATGGGTACATAAAAAAAACAATTAAAGATCAATTAAAGAATTTAAGATAATTTCATCTTTGAAAACAGACCCAAACAACACACACATAGGAGCCACAGAGCCGTACACACACTCATTCATTAGCGACTCTCGCTTAACATTGACGCAACCGTGCCATACTTACAAGTTGCACGGGCGGTGTATCGTGTACGAAGGCTGTTGAGGTGCGGCATGAATCTCAGAAAATTTATGAAATGAAGTAAAATCATTTATAATTATGATAAAAAATACTACTTGGAGTGAAAATGACTAGCGGACCGCACACAAATCTCACGCGGGCCGCAGGTTGGACATTCCTAGTATAAACTGTTAGAAGAAAAATATTACAAATAGCTGTACTACGTAGCATATTACTAAGAGAATTCTCCGATTTTCAACAATTTTAGAAAAGGATTTCTGATTGGGCCTATAATGATATTGGTCAACACAAAACTAGAATAAAACTATCCAGATTATCCTGGATAAAATAGTTTATCCAGCGCAAATTATTGTATCTTCTCTTTTTACACAGATGTGCTTGTGGTCGAATGTAAAAGAGGTGATGGAAACTCAAATTTCTCTATGACTTTCAACACTAAAAACTTTTATAACAACGCAGAAAAATATTGCATCATAGAAATTCCACAATAGAATAACTAAGCGGAAGCCTTGGGTCATGGATGACCCTTCGCCTTTTATTGCACGCATTAAACACCCGTTGTTCCTCCATTGCCTTTCAAATCAGACTGCTTTGCAATTTATAAACAAAAATAACCTGCATACTATTAATCACATTACCATACGGAAACAAATACTAATAATATATTTGTCTTTGATTTCTGCATTTTTGATGTGAAAAGGAATAACTGTTTTCAGAAAAAATGACCTTGTACCCAGCAAAAGGAAGCCTGATTTGCCGGCCGTGAGGTGCGAGTGGTTTTTACAACAAGTTCAGAGTTCCCATTAAATGAACAGGACGGTCTTTGTAACGCTTTGATATTTCACTTTCAATCTGTAAGAAAAAAGCAAAACATCAAAGTTATTCAAGAAGTGATCAATCTTCTTTCGGGCCCGGTGATGTTCCCAAAATGTAAACTCGATCACCTGCCATTGCATTGATTATGTGACTTACCGAATATTACATGGCGTGATTTCTAATTATTATAATGAAAGTGTGAGAAAAACTACGATTGCCCGATAATATGGTAAATGACGCTATGTTCGCGACGTGTCTCATCTTACCTTACAACCCGACCTCGCTAAAGTCTGGTCTCAGGTAAAGCTAATCTTCTACTGCTAGATTATGTGATCTAGCTTGTCAAGTACGTTCAGTAAACATCGCAGCGTAAGTTCGAATCTCGCTAAAATCAATAAATCCTTTTTTGTTTTTACATATGCAGTATGCACGCAATTGTCATGATTAGAGTTAGTTGTAGGGCGGTGTTGTGAAAAAAAAAACAATAAAAACAAACAACTAAAATAAACGTTACCAGCTTCTGCCACTCTTTGACTTCCGAAACAAGGAGTTTTATTTTTGGACGAAGAGACGATTCTTCCGCTTCTGACTGACGTATCGTGTCCTCATGGGAGGACTTTAACGATTCATACTTTTTTGTGAGCGCGAGTTCTCGACTGAGATTACCAGCTATTCGATCTACAAACCTGAAAACAACGTATCGGAACGTTTAGTTTGTCAACAAGTACGAATCAACTGCCGAGAAAAACAACTGTATCGAGGAAGAGGAGATACATCTCGTGAGCGTGTCAGAAAATAACGCGGTTGGATTGATTGTCCGTTAGTTGAATGTGCATAAGAATGATACGAAACAAACTAATTTTCACTCTGAAATTTCAAAATTAAGGACACAAAACTTTGAAATTAAAAAGTGACTGTTATTGTAAGCAGGCTCCACTTCAAGAGCATTACACTCAAGCACATGTGCATAATTTTCAAAACAGCAAGCATGAAACACCAAAACTCACTTGGGGGAATCGAGAATCCTGCAGAGTTGTATCATCTTTGTGGAGGTGAGGCTGTCATATATCGACAGCACCAAATCCTGCATCGTTCTGAGTTCTGTTGCGGAGGTTAGTTGCAATATGGGAGGCGCAGATTGGAATTGGTTGATGGAAAGAACATCGGCCTCCATTTCAGTTTCAGCAAGCCGCTGGGAAAGGAACCCAAGCACCTGAAATATACGTCTATAGATGTTAAATCAATGTAAAAGCGACTGATTCTGTTAGTTGAGTAACAACTAAGGCATCACCCTATCTTAACATCGATACTTTTATAGCAGTCTTTAAAATGTGAAGTTATATACTACCATTGTACAATTCTTCATTTTGTCGATGGTTTTAATGACGTCATTACCCCTCATACCTCCATCAGCTCGTTGATAAATAGAGTCCTTGTGGTGGCGCACTCTAGAACAGTTAAGGCTTCTTCACCTTCGGCAACCTTCTCCGTTTGAACTAAATTCTTCCCATTCGGAACTTCTGACATGCTTACCTGAAACAATGGCCGTTTGTGTCAAATATTCACGGAATGATTTCCGTGATCACTTATCATCTGCACCGTAGACAACGTCCCTCAAACAACAGACACAAAACAAAAGGTAGAGGCAAACTGTGCATTTGTCTGTGAAACGCTTGAGTTAATTTTATATAAGCCTGACCTCGAAACTCGCAAGCATATTCATAACGGAATGGCCCGTTTCGGTGAGTCCGATTCGGTGAGTCCGATTCGGTTAGTCCGATTCGGTGAGTCCGATCCCTTAACGGGGGATTTTTTCAATTTTTTTTTTAAATTATCGGGTACCGTAGCCTAATTATCATTGCCGTTTTAGGGTTAGGGGTTAGGAGTTAAGGTTAGAGGTTAGAAATTAGGAACTCACCGAATCGGACTCACCGAATAGTAGCAGACCCTATTCATAACGTTACAAAGGTTCTAACAACACAGCTACAAATGTTACCTCTTCAATTTCCCAACTATTGGCATCAGACGCGATTACTTCAAATCCATTGTCCGCCTCTTTTTCATTGTCGCCAGAGTTTTCCACGACTATGCCAAGGTCGGTGACGTCAATGTCAAAGTTAATGACGTCATCATCCTGCGCAGGCTCACGCTCCAACGTTGTGCCCCAATCAATCTGGAGAAAACTACACTCGATAAGTCACAGCTCGAGTCCACTGACAGCATGATTATTGATTAGTCAATGGTTTAACGTACGCTGCAGTTTTGTGCTGTTGAGGTGAGACATATGCTTAAGGTACAAATTGACGAAACTTAAATATATTTTTGCAAGATGAGATTACCTCTCCGTCAACATCTTTTTCGATGTCTTCAGATTTGTTTGATTCTTCTTTTATGACTCGATCAGGCACAACACCGTGTTTCCATTGGTAGACAGTTGAGTTACCCACTGTGCTTAAATGTCGTATCATCGGTGTCACTTCGGAAGAATACTTGTCGCTAAAATCACGAACAATTTTTCAAGGAGAGCTTTAAAACACATTTTCTAACATTGTCTTTGGCTTCATTTCCAAAGTAAGAAGGTCATGAAGAACCAACTTCAACAAGCTCTGTATTTTCATTTCATTTGAAACAACTGAAAACTGTTAAAAGTTTTAACGACAAGGTTGAGATTGAGATAAAGATTTGTGAATGCTCACCTTGAAAGAGAAAACTCGACAAAGGAAACGTAATATTCCAGAACGGAGAAGATATCTTTACATTTTTTAGCAACATTGTCAAATTCTTGTGGAAGATCACGCACAAGAGCGAATAATTCTTTTCGAACATTCTTTCCAGGTATTCCAACCTTCTTGCACCCCTCGGCATACCTCCTATGCACGTCACGAGTGTTCCGGTCACAATCTTGCATTTTCTTTTTACATTCCTGCAGAATCAGTGAACGTAGTTGGTGAGATCCCTAGACAGCAAAATCCGTCAGTTTTTTTTTTTATATTGATTCAACGTGTGCAGACGTTGAATCAATATAAAAAATGACAAATTTTGCTGTTGGATCAGTACTGTAGCGGGACCTAGGACATTATCGCATGTCATGCTGCATAATCATGATCAGCAACAGCTTCACTATTATGTGAAAAATAAAGATGAAAACCTAAATCGTTTTATTTTTTACGCATGTATGTTTTGATGTATGACAACTTCTGACTTAAATTGATATAAAGTTCATAGAATTTTTAACAATATATTACCTGTGCTGTGTACGGTAATAAAAAACAAATCAATTTAGCCTCAATGAAATCATATATAAATACCTGTTGTAACTGATCACACTTTGATATTTGTTTTTTGATGGCTGGTAATTCGTAGTTTAAATTACGCAACAAGCGACTTGATAATTCTGCCAAGTGTAGGTTTTCTTTTTCATAAAGCTTTACAATTTCTTGCCAGTCCTGTAATGCAAAATTATATCAAAATTATTTTTGACAGTATATTTCTTGGTGAGAGTAGATTTTTAGACAGTCTGTCTACATCAGCAGTTCCAGACCTTTTTTGGGTGACGATCTCTTATGTTGATTTTAATTATCTTGCGACTCCTCTCCTTTTGCCCAATTATTTTTTCTAAACAGCAAGATCAGTGTCGACGGTTGCGACAAACAAAGTCGATGGTCGTGGCCCCACAAAACCTTTGAGCGACCCCCAGGTTGGGAACCACTGGTCTACATGATGAGTTTTGGTGAAGCTTAATGGGTTTTTAACAGATAATTTTCACTAAATAATTACCAATTAGTTTACTAATTAATAACAAGCTGTATATGTGCTTAACTGAAAAATCAAAAATTTGCCAAAAAGTAGCCTACCTTAGTTAGATAATAAAAAGTAGAAGATTCAACGAAAGTTCATCATGCAACATGCAGCCCAAAACCCGATAACGCCTATTTTGCAAAATTTTGTCTGCGCGTAGTATTTGCAATAAATATTTAAAATCCGTGGAATAAGCCTTTCCACAATTAAGAATCCAATAACTATGCACATGTAGAAATATAAAAAATACTGAAGCATTGTTGAAATCTCCATTAAGTGGCAGGTTTTCACATTAAACACATGATAAATTTGTCAGCTGAATGGCCAAGAGTGAGAACTTCCATGCGACATTCGAAAGAATGTCTGTCTGTCTGACTCAACGACTACATGCCCTTCACTACGTGATCGCAATTTGTCATCTGTGATCGCAATTCACAATGGGAAGAACAACAGAATAATTATCACTTGAAAACTAATCGACCTAAGTTTTTCATTTTTTTTTCATAATTTAAATTGCACAATTACGCCAACCGACATACGAAATCTGAAAAATATTTACATATATGAGTGAGCTAACTCACAATATGAAGTGGGCTAGGCTACGCAATTATTTCTTTTGTTAATTGATAAAGTAATTGCAGCCACTACCTTCATTCGCTTGGAAGAGTACATGCCAAAAATGTTTTTACTGCCTTTCTCTGTATCTTTCAAAACGTCAACAATTTTGAGGCATTTAAAATAATGGAAACAAGATCCTTCCAGAAGGTTTTGCATTTCCTGTGTATTTGGCATGTCATTCAAGGCTGCAGCGATCTTTTCTTTTACAACCTAATAATATAAAACAATTATTAAGTGAGCATTTCAGTACTGAGTTTACACACTTTTTGTCCAATTTTTGGCAGAAACAAATTAAGCTGAGAAGCAAAACGGTTGGAACGCCTGGTTAATCTAATGAAAAAATAAAGAGCCCAAAATGTAGATACTAAACTCATGTTTAGCAAACGTTTCAAAAACTATACTGTCTTCGTCTTCAGTGCTATAAATTTAGCATAGAAGATAAACAGTTTAGTTTTCGAAGTGTTTACTGAACATGAGTTTAGTATCTACATTTTGGGCTCTTTATTTTTAGATTAGACAAACTAAGCTATATTGCAATTACATAATTACCTCAGCTGCTGTTTGCCACTTGATGTTGCAATGTCTTCTGTCGATTAACCAGTCAACTAACTTATTGCATTGGATATCAATAGGAATGATGTCATCATCCATGATTAGTTTCTATTTTGTAACACACTTATTCTACTGACAAATTAAAAAAATAAAATAAAAACGGCCAATCTCAATCTGTGAAACGAAATATGCTAAATTCCAAAACAGCAAGTTTTTCAAAATACAGTGCACAGATAGCCTACTAACATGAATCCATAGCAGTGAAACGTCACTGTCATCACATGTAATGAACACAAAGCAGTGGTTTCTTAAAACGTTTGAAAGCCATCAATAAACTACAGTTATGAAGGAAGTTTTGTCGTTCAACCGGCAGTATGTTGAGGTTGCGCCCAATTTTGCAAACACTTCACTTCACCACATAAATAAACAATGTTTCTTCGTCTAAACAACTAACCAAGAAACTTTGCGAGCAATTTTATGACCTGCACACAACAAATCCTACTACTCCTAAATCCTCATGCATTCTCAATGATTACGTGACTAAACATTAGCACTACGAGCAGGAAATGATTCTTTGGAACTTCTTGAAATTCAAAACTAAACGCCAGATGAGTAAAAGCATCAGAGTAGTGGATTGTATCAGAAGTTTTTTACTTTCTGGAAAAAATTGAAACTTTGACTCTTTTTAAAGGGGCATGGTATGAAATAACTTAGTTTACCATTTTCTTTAGAGTCAAGAAATACCTAGAAAATTCTAACAATTATAAACTGCTAACAAAAAGTGATACATGTTTAATTAGTCAAAATAACTTTGCGTACCATTACCGGTACTTAATTAAGCAGGCACACCAATATAAGTACTTAAGTAGCCTATTCCTTCCATAATTTCAAATTGTCTACCAAATCCATCTTCAAAGACCGCCAGTTGAAGATGGTAGACAAGTTAAAATTATGGAAAAAATACTGTGAAGAGTTATTGAATAAAGAGAGTCAGTGGGATAACAATTTTGAATTGAAGCAAAATATAGGACCCGTGAAAGAAATTCTAGTAGAGGATGTAAACATAGCTATGTTCAAAATGAAACCAGGCACAAAACAAGGGTAAAGGTGACAAAAGAATATACTAGCTATCGAAGCCTGAAAATGCTTGAACATTCGAAGAAAGTTTTGGAAAGAGTGTTTGAAGAGCGAATCCGACAAAGAGTTGACATATATAAGTAAAATTCACATGGGTTTATGCCGGGGAAAGGTACAGTAGATGCTATATTTGCTATACAACAGATGTTAAAAAAATACAAAAGAGTCGGAAAAGAACTGTATTTTGTCTTCATTGACTTAGAAAAAAAGCTTTCAATTGTGTTCCGTGAAAAGTGATTTGGTGGGCATTAAGAAAGAAAGGTGTGATGAAATCAGAAGTAAGAGTAGTGATGGAAATGTACAAGAAAGCTGAGACAGCAGTGAAACTGGAAAATAAAATGTCAGAATGGTTTGAAGTGAAAGTGGGTGTTCATCAAGGTTCAGTACTCAGTCTGTTGCTTTCTGTAATAGTTATGAATGCTTTAACAGATGAACTGGATAAGACAATGAAAGAATTTTGTACGCTGACAATTTAGTGGTATGTGTCAAGTATGACAGTTGTAAAGAGGTGGAAAAAATATGTCAGATGGAAAAATGCATTGGAAAAGAAAGGTTTAAAAGTGAATGTGAATAAAACGTTCAAATGAGGTATTGGCAGTCAATGTTATGGATGCATGCACAATATGTAGCAAGAGAGTAATGAGCCATTATGTTCAGTGTATTAAATGCAAGTATTGGGTGCACAAGAGATGTTCAGGCTTTCATGGAAGGTTGATGAGTGGGATGCATTTTGAGTATACAGTAGAAGATGATGTAGCTGATGAAAAGCACGAGAAGCATGTGACAGTGGGATGCGATGAGATGTTGTTATGGAGTTCCGCTATCTTGAAGATATGTTAGAAATAGATAATTGCACTAGCAGAGCTGTGACGGCTAGGATACGTGCGAGTTGAAAAAGGTTTAAAGAGTTGTCAGGCACACTTTGTGGTGGAATGCTTTTTTTGCAGATTGAAAGGAAGGTTGTACAAAGCATCTGTAAGAAGCATGATGTGTTATGGAAGTAAAATGCTGGGCGATGAAGAGGGCATATATTAGGAGAATGCAAATGATAGGAATGAGGATGGTACGTATGATGTGTGGCAAGACACTTCTCAACAAAATAATAAATGATGTCTTGAGAGAGTGGATTGATATTGAGAATACTGAAAAGTCCTTGCGTGGTTATGGGTTGGACATCTTGAACAAATGAATGAGAACAATTTGACAAAGCTAGTTTGGAATAAGATAGTGATAGGAAAAATGAGAAAAGGAAGGACAAAAAAAATGTGGGATGATACCGTGAAAGATGACATGAACAAAAGAAACCTGGAAATTGAAGATGCCAACAATAGAGAGAGATGGAAGAGTCGCTGCAGACAACTGGTC
Organism: Aplidium turbinatum; assembly: GCF_918807975.1. NCBI lineage: Eukaryota > Metazoa > Chordata > Ascidiacea > Aplousobranchia > Polyclinidae > Aplidium > Aplidium turbinatum. Next base: position 16,420,816 of record NC_137484.1, on the reverse strand, counting down.
AACCCTGATGTTTCCGGATAAAGACCAAGGGATCTTTGAAGCAAAATGGATGATGACTAATATAAAAGGTGCAACGGTTTCTTGAAAAAAATAAATTTTATAAAAAAAAACAGCGCAGTATGCAATTGTGTACTGTTAGGTTCTCTACAGACTATCTTAACACTTTTTATGACAATTCTATAATTTATCACTAGACTAGACAGAGAGATGTAAATATTGATGCAATGCACTGGAGCACAACCAATGAAAGTAAACAGTCAAAAAAATGGTCAAATTAATTAAGCATCCATGTATGTAACTTTTTGTAGGATTGTGAAAAAATCTTTTTTCTAGCAGTTCTTGCAACAATCATCTGATAAATGAGAAAGTAAAAGCAGAAATATCATTTTCGCATTTATCAGATGAACGCTGCAACTACTGCTAGAAAGGATAATGTTTCTGATGAACACCCAAACTTTTCAATATTCATTGTGGAAATAGTTAAATCATGCTGTGTAAAAAGCATCTATGCCGGTCACCTGGTGTGTATCACCATTACACACATATCCACTATACAGTTGTACTTTCTACTATCAATATAAGGAGAGAAAGCCTGTGGCAACAAGGTTGGGCTTATACAAAGAAAAAGTATAAAAATAGTTGGAAATTTTGATGTACATAACTGGCAGTGTTGAATATTAACCGATTGAAAAGAAAATACTGCACTGAATTGAATTGTTGACGCAACTTTAAGTTGCACTTTCTTGAAGCTTAGGAGCAGGAGCCGGAGTTCCTTTGGTCTCTGCTTCTTCCTCATTGTATATATTCTCTGCCATTTGCCAAACTTGCATTATATTATCTTCAGAGACTGAGCAAGTAACCCAAGGCTCGTTTGGATTCCATGAGAAATCAGAAATCTTGGCAGTATGTCCACCATGTACAAATAAAAGTTCTGGAGGACCATCTTCCATGTCTTCAGCACTTTGTGCTTCTCCAATCTTGCTCAAATCCCAAACGTTTAATCTTCTATCAGTTCCACTTGAAGCTAAGATTGTTTCGTTGTGAGGTGACCATTGAACCTACAAATGTTTCACTAGTTAAACAAGATCATCCAATACAAAGCTCCATTACCTGAGAAATAGGCTACCAGTAAATGAAACACGATTAAGATAGAGGCTCTTTAAAAGTGTACGGTATGTTGAAGAATATAACACACAATAATATTATCAGTTTCAAGAAAAGGTGATGAAAAGACAAGAGATTTCTTAATAGTCAACTACAACACAACGTTACCTGAAAAATTTCATCTTTGTGTGATTCAAAAGAATGCAGCTTTAACTTTAAGTTTCTCAAATCCCACAAGGCAACAGTTTTGTCTGCTGAACCAGTTGCTAAAATGAACTCACTAAAGGGATTAAATGACAGGCAATTGACCTCAGCTGTATGAGCTTCAACATCATGACTTGGTTTAGTGCATGTCTGTGATCGAGTATCCCAGACCATCAATTTTCGATCATCAGCAACAGATCCAAACAAACTGTCATGTAACGAATGCCATGAAACATCTTCAACTACACCAGTGTGGCCTGTATAAATGCGATGAGCATCTAAAATTTTCCCGTCTCTTGGAGTGCCTCCAACATCCCAAAGGCAAATGGTCTGATCATCTGATGCACTAAGAAGATGTCCACTTAAGTTTGGATTCCACGAAAGACCATACCTAAAACCGTAATAAAGATTATAATATATATATAAGCTACATTAAACAATTAAAGTAACTTGCGTTTTTCTGGTGACTATTTACTAGTTACCGTACTTTAATTATCAAATGCCTGGTGAACAGTCTCTCTCTGTTTTTACTACATTAAACAGTTTAAAATAAAAGGCTTTGATTAAATATAAAAATTATAATCAAACTAAAACGTTTAAATACAATACATTGAAAGTTGAATAATTGAAGTATATACATAATCATTGTTCTTCTGTACAGTCATTGTCATTTAGTCAAAGATTGCAAAATTAGCAGCAGCAACATTTGCTCTGACAAATGAAATCTTACCAGGGGTGAACACAACTATTCACGTCGGGACTAAGTTTACACAGGCTTTGAACTGAGCTGTGACACAAATAAACGTTAAAAACCATGGTCTTAAAATACAGACATACCCTTCTTTTTGATGGCCATGTAATCGAAGATCTGGACTGCATTTACTATTAGGATCAGGCTTGCTTGGATGTTTTGAATAGTCAAATACAAGAACATCACTTGATGGTGTCTTGGTGCCAATAATATATGGATTCTGAGGCATAAATCTTGCTCTGTTTACTTCTCCTTCATGATTGATTTTAATTTCAATCTCAATTTTTTCACTGACCGATCCAAAACCTCCAAACTCCCCTCTTTCACTGTTGCAAAGAGATGAGTCGAACTGAACATCAATATTGGGCAATTGAACACTACCAATGATGAGATGGTTTTGTTCATCAGAAGTATGAGTTCCTAGAATTAGGCGATGTACAGTGTAATTTTTTCCTTCAGGTTTGGTAATATCGGGAAGCCACTGACAAGTTAAACTCGGCCATTCAAGAGCATGTGTCATGACTAGATCATATAAAAATGGAGTGTTTTTCTTCCATATTTTATATTCTTCATTGATAACACGATCCTCTGCAGCATCCTCACTTTTATCTTCCATGTCAATGTGTTTTAATCTTTCAAAAATATTTGCCTAGCTGCATTTAAGGAATGTAGACAAATATTGAAAACCTCTACTAACTCAGCTAGCAAAATTAACCCTTTTCTATTTATTTAATGATCTATAAAACCCTGTTGGTTAAGGTTAAGCACCTGACTTTACAAATAAAAAAACTGCAAAATCAAAGCAGTGTTGGTTCGACTTTTGGAAGGAATAATGCACTTGAGTAACACACTTTCAAGTTTCAACTTTCTAAATTTTTGCTTTCCATTCAGCGGCACCTAGTGGATGGAATAAATTACAAAACTCGGTGACCAGGTCTGTCTGTGTAATTTTTGATACAAAGCCCTTACAAGCATGCAAAATTGCCTGAATTCAGCTCACAAAAAAACTTTCTGTCTGAAGATCAAGATTCCCACAATCACATTAAATCTTTCGGAAAATCCACCCTGGTAAATATCCTCCATGGAAAATTCACTATGATACGGTAGCCTAATATTTTCCAGTGAAAAATCCAATCTTTATCCTTTGACTGACAAAGCCTTGATAAGTTTCTCCTAGTAGGGAGAGAAAAAGATCTTTTATTTTGTCTGTTGCAAGAATAGTATGGTACAATTATACACAGTACGAATAAAATAGCACCATAGCAATTTAGATACCACAACAGACAGTAGGCAGCAAAAGACTGTATGAGAGAGAGAGAGAGAGAGAGAGAGAGAGAGAGAGAGAGAGAGAGAGAGAGAGAGAGAGAGGGAGAGAGAGAGAGAGAAACCTTTTATTTTGTCTGTTGCGAGAAAAGTATACGGTACAAAATATAGACAATGCAAATAAAATAGCACCATAACTAGAATCTACAACAGACAGGAAGCAGCGAAAGACTATATTAGTCAATAGTCATCAAGTCAGCTGCTTCCCGTGTTTTTAATGTGACAAATGTCAAACATCGGCATTACGTTGAAACCAAGATATGCGTTAAAACAGGATAAGCTTAAGTTCCGTAAAAAATGAACACAAAAAGTTGTTTACTGCTGCGACAGTCAAGTGAATTCCTGTGGTTTTATTCAAATATAAAAAAAAAATCATGCCCTACAAAAGTAGTAAGTTATGAGAAAAAAAAAAAAAAACAAACAAAAAAACTATGCATAAACAACAACTTCTAACTGCTAGCATAAAAGACGAAGCATGAACACTAAAAGTAGGCCTAATCATAGTATATAACTTTAAACCTTAACAAAATCAGTCAGTTTATAGGCCGACTTGAATACAGTTAATAAGATGACAGCTGTTAATAAATACAGTAGAATTCGCCTATAACGGCACCTCTAGGGGATTTGCAAAAACTGACGTTATAGCCGAATTGACGTTATAGACGAACTACCGCAAACTATTCCACAACTGTCTTTTGATTAAAGAAAGAGGTGTATAATCCAATCAGGGTTAGCCTACTGTGTAGCCTACCGGTACCACCAAACTGACAAAAGGCACGCAGAAAATACAGTAAACAAAGAAATTGTTTAAAAAAATAACCTACAGCGAAAGGTACAGGAAATTTGCGCAATAGGCTACAGCTCGTTGCATACAGTAGTAGAGAAGTTCATTGTTTATTAGCGAAGAAGGCATTGATCTTGAGCTGTTTCGGTTTTGACACGGATTTGACACACCTGTAGACTAGAATGTAGAGCTGCTTTTTACACGTAGGCTAATAGTTTTTCACGCGGGAAAAAACGTTAATTAGTTTATACAGTACTGCACGTACAACTGTTGCTTTGAGTTGTTTAAAGGTCAGCTGTAGAGCTGCTTTTTACACGTGATAGTTTTTCACGCGAGAAAAAGGTTAATTCAGTTAAAGTCCCTGCTGAGAACGACGTAGCAAAATAAATGGAAGACATTTTGCAAGCAGCAGCGCTAATTGGATTAAAAGACTGACCGTTCGTGGTGAAGGTGATGGCTTAAAGTGACGTTATAAACGAACAAAATACGTCTGGGGACTAATAAAGGGTGCTGTTACATGCGAATTGACGTTATAGGCGATGCTGTTGTAGCCGAACTACAATGTATGTAAAAGATAGGAATTTTGCCGGGACCGAGCGAAATGTGACGTTATAGGCGAATTGACGTTATAAACGAAGCCGTTATAGGCGAATTCTACTGTAGTACTTAGCACCAGTTTGTGAGTAGTAGGCCTAGGTCTACGTAGTATCAACAATGTTCAATCCGAAAAATTTGCGATAACACTCGTCAATGTTGTGGCAATGAAAACAGTCACAGACAAAGTTTTTTCATATAATAAATTTTAAGTTTTTTTGTGTAAGTTTTTATGAATCATCGAGTCAACTGCTTCCCTGTTCTTAATGTGACAAATGACAAGCATCGGCAAATTACATTGAAAGTGGTAGTTTTGCACTTGTAGAAGCTTTTGACCGGTTACCGAGATTGGCAGAATGAAGTTTTCAATTGTTGAAATGTTGTTGCTGGAGAATTATTTCATCCACTAGATGCCGCTGAAAGGTGATCAGTCCTGAAATGACTTGCTCAAGCAAGCACACACCGCAAGAGCCAAATTAGCGCCGCGTGATGTAGGCTAGAGTCTTCGTGCACGTAGGCTAACCACTGAGGTAGTGATGTACGCGCATACAAAAAATATTGACGCTGTCAGCGTAAATGCAAACGTTCGAAAAATCATACGCCGTATGCGTCAACGTAACTAGTAAACAAAGTTGGCGGCGTCAGCGTCAGCGCATACACTAGCGTAAACTCATTTTGTTTGCTAGGTGCCAACCTTTCACACGGCAGTAGCGTAGCTAGGAATTTTGAAAGGGGGGGGTTTTGACGACCCAGTGGCGGGGGGTCTGGGGGGCCTCCCCCAGAAAATTTTGATAAATTACTTTGAATTTGGTGCATTCTGAGAGCATTTTCAACAAAAATGTGGGTATGAATATTCTTGTAAAATAGTGCTGTCCGGTGGCATAGCAAAAGGATAAGATCATGTTTTCTTCGGCATTTTTCGGAAATAAAGCTAAATCTCTATGTTTTCTTGTTGCTTAATTCCTGGCTGAGATGTTTAAATGTTTGGTATTGGCAAAACTCGCTCTTTTAATGCAATTTTGTTCAAAATTAAGCAATTTTTTTTTGACTGAAAACATCATTCTCAATATCGTGACGTCACACGCGTGCCAAAGAGGGGGTTGTAACCCCCAACACCCCCCCCCCCCCTTGGCTACGCCACTGTCACACGGTATAAACCACTCGAAACAAACAAGTTTTATTTTGAACTTCCACGAAGAAACACAAGCATCTGAAAGTGTTCATCTGACATTTTGCTGTGTTTTGGTTTCAATATGTCTTTGCCCATTGAAAAAATTCTTTCAACTGCAGCGCTGGAAGGTATTTGCGTGTTGTAGCAAAAAAAAGACATTAAAAAGTATGCGTTGACGCTATGCGCTAAAAAACGCAAAAACTTTACGGCGTAGCCTCAAGCGCAAACTATCCAAAAAAATGTGGCCGCAAGCGTTAGCGCAAACAGAAAGTCTACGCCGCAAGTATGCGGCGTAGAATTTGCGGCGTATACGTACATCTCTGCACCCAGGTAACAGGTCGGATGGTAACTGGAAGCTATTGCAGTTTTTAGTTTGAAGTTCAGGTTGAATACTGTGTAAAATTTCTCTTAAAAAAAAAGATAGTTGTAAAAGTGAAAAAAACAGTGATCGATGATATGAAACGACCCCTTTCCTGAAGAAAATCCTGCGTCGGCTAAAATTGTTGTTTTTTTTATTATCTGGCAAGTGGCAACTCTGAATACCAAAGTCATGCTTGAGTAGCTTCAATGCTTCATACCATGGCGCCCTCTAGTAGAGGCCAGGTCATCGCGCGTACTTCAAACGTGACTGACGGCCTATTCTTAACTTAATCAGTTGTGAGGAAGATGCTTCATCTATAGTCTATACTTTATGCTAAGGTTCTAGTTTTACTGAACTTATTTCCTTAACTTGTTCACTAACTATGCATCTTTGCCAGAAAGTAGAAGTTTAGTTACAAACTTTATGAAAAGCTGAAGCAGTTACAGTTATGCAGCTTAGTTTAACAAAATTAGGTATGAGCTACAATGTTTTTGTTTCAAGGAGCTTTTATCTGTTCATGAAGTCATTGGTTACACAGAAAATTCACAACAAACTGCCATTACCAATCTATGTTTTCTTTAATAATAAGTTTCTGCCCAGTTTCCTTGTAGCATGTTGTGGGTAAAGTAGGCAGAAAATTGTATTTCTTCCAGGTTTATTAAAGTTAGCAAATAGAGTACGGTAGGCCTATTTAATAAATCTCCATTTATATGTTCAGTTGTATGCAATGTTACTCACTACTGGTAAGTTAGTTTAACAGCTTCAGTCAATTTTGAATGTTGATACTAAATGTTTACCTGTACTTTATATTACAAATCTTCATGTACCGTATTTTTTTGCTTGCCAGCAACAATACATGTCTTCTGTCCACTCACCATTTTCTTATAGATAACATATCAATATTCACAAAAAAGTATTTCACTGATATTACATTTATTTTCTTAAATACCAGTACCAAAGCTAATCTTTGTAGAATGTAATGTTATTAATTTGTGTGGATTACCGTACTTACTGTATAGAGTTCTAACAAATCTTAACTAACTTAAATAGTAACTTTCAATAGGCTATACTGGTAGTACAACAATTTTTAATAGATTGACTGCCCAGTTTCAACAACTGTTTAGTTTTGTAGCATCTTCATTTAATACATGCATGATGGGGGATCTTTATTTGTTATGCTTTCATTTATTTCTCAAGATGTTTTGATTTTTGCAATACATACATCGTGAGAATTCATGATCTGCATGTCAGTAGAAAGTAGTTAACATGCATGGTTTGATATTATTTAGATTTACTAATCTGATTAATTTGCATGAAAGATAATTCCTCTGTTTTAAAAAATGCCTTTAAAGTGTTGCGTACCAAACTGCAATTCAAATTATAAGTCTACTGGGATTGTTGTGTCCATATATAAGTTACCACAAGATGAGGAAGACAGAAAGAAATGGATAGCCATGATACCGCGTTCAAATTTAGTAGTAACGAAACACACTACGATTTGTCGCAAACATTGGCCAGATGATTGCAAGATGGTTGCTTGTCGTGGAAAACTGCGCCCCAGTGAACCCCCAAGTGTCTTTCCCAATATTCCAAGAAGCTGTTTGTCCTCACCTCCTCCCAAATGCAGAAAAACAATACAATCTTCTGTCTGTGTTCGAAGTGTTTTGCCAGATGAGATCGCAGAGTTTGAAAAGCTGATATGCTTACATTGAATGAGGTTGAGAAGAAGTTACATGATTCAGAATTATTTGTGTACAGTGATGATGAAAGTAAAATTATTCAGTCAAAAAAAATGACGCAAGGTGTACCACATTTCATAATCAAAATAAAAAGTGATTTAACCTATGAATCATTTCACTGTGGATCCTCATGTACAGTTAACACACTTTCAGCAAACAGAGTCACTTCTTGCAATCGTTGGTCTACTCTTCATGAAATTATTCGATTTTTAAAACATAAAGAGCAAAACCACAAAACCCAAATCATTTTTGAGCAACTGAGTGCCATGGGAAAAGAGAAAGTTGGGGAAGCTATTTATTCACCAGATTCAGTCACTAGAGCATTTGAATATTTCGCATTGTCAAGATCATTATACAACCGATTTCGTGAAGATTACAAGCTCCCGAGTGTTAGTACACTGAAACGTATTACTTCGAAAGTGGATAACATAACTGATTTGGCTTTCTTAAAAAATGTTTTAGATGGTTTACCTGCGCGTCAACGTAACTGTGTTTTGTTGTGGGATGAAGTATATATTAAATCTATGATCACATACCATGGTGGCACACTATTAGGCAAAGCTGCAGATCATCCAGAATGCTTAGCAAAAACTGTTTTGGGGATGATGGTAAAGTGCTTGTTTGGTGGTCCGGAGTTCCTGACAAAAGTTCTACCAGTGAGTAATTTGACATCAGATTTTTTAATCAGTCAAAGTGAACCTATTTTGCAATGTATCAATCAGTCTGGTGGAAACATTTTAGCAATTATTGCAGATGGGCATCAAACCAACCAAAAATGTTTTAGGAAACTTAACACGGTTAAGGGGAAACCATGGCTCAAAGATGAAGGAACATTTTTGCTGTATGATTATGTTCATGTTATGAAATGTATTCGAAATAACTGGCTCACTGAAAAGTGTGGCGAGCTGGAATTTGAATTTGATGGTAAGCGACAGGTTGCAAAGTGGAGTGATCTAAAGCAGTTACATGAAATGGAAACAAATCATCTACTGAAGCTTTCGAAGTTAACAAATGTGGCTGTTTCTCCAAAACCAATTGAGAGGCAAAAGGTGTCAACCTGTCTGAAGGTGTTTTGTGATGAAACTGTCGCCGCTTTACAAACTCATCCGAAACTGAAACATCTTCCTGTTGCAGGTACAGCAAATTTTATCAAAATTTTCATTAAATTATGGAAGATTCTTAATGTCAGAAGACTTGGTACTGATGTGAGATTTAACGATCCAACTAGGGCAGTGATTCGGTCACCCGATGACCCAAGGCTACAGTTTTTGCTAGATGTTGCAAGCATGGCAGAAAAAATGAAGAAAACTGGCTCAGTCAGAATTCGTCAGTTAACGGCAGATACTGCCAACTTCTTGTACCATATATGCCATGGTTTTGTAGATCTAGCAAATTATTTACTTTCATGTGGAAATGATTTTGTAATCTTTGGCTGGTTTACAACAGACCCATTAGAAAAGTGCTTCAGTAAACTTCGACAAGGGTCTGGAGGTACCTATTTCATTACTGCTCAGTCAGTTTTGGAAAAGGTAAGAATTCAACATGCGAAGCTCTCACTGCAATTAGATTTAAAGTTTGATGTTGCCGAAGGTCATGCTTGTGCCGCTTGTAATCGTGATCTTGTAGAAAGTGAGCTTGAAATTTTGGATAGCTTATGTGCTTTGGAAGGGAAAGTTTCAGAAGAGGTTTTAATTGCAATGGTTTATATTGCTGGGTATGTTGAGTTGAAGAATGGATGTGCTATTGCAGAAGACACATACTTCTATTATGAAAGATTTGGTTCATATGTTGATAAATTAAATCGAGGTGGTCTGACACGTCCTAAGGATAGTGTTGTACAGTGGTGTGTATTTTGTTACATCTTTTTTACAAGTGTTGTTGGCGAAATGTGTCGAAAATTTATTTCCTGTAACTTTCTATCCATATCTGAACGACATTGCTTTTTCATGACATTGTCTCATTGTCGCACATTGGCTAATGTATTTTTAAAGAACTATGCCCTGTTGCAGTCTCCCAGATGCTCAAAAGAAAGTGCATTGAAAGTGCTAAAACTTTCGTAGAATATAGTCTATACATGCTGATTGCTGATAGCTAAAGGCATAATCTTTCTTTGAATCTTTATTTAGCTGATCTGATGTTATAAAAATGCCTGGTAGTTTATTTGTATATTTTTCCAGGTAAGCTTTTACTTTCCATGCAACTTTTAATGTTTTTAAACAACATTTCTACTGTATTTATTTAGTAAGTATTTTCTACTTCGTTATATGGCTGCATTTATCAGTAGTAATCATTCACCATCTGCAATTAACCACTTCTATAGTTCTATTGTAGTAAATCACAATATAATTGTGACTCATTTGACTTTCTCTTCTACTCGTTCATTTTGTAAAATTACAGCTTTATATTTTGTTTAACCTTATTGTTTTTGCATTTTAGGCAGTCGCTCTAGGGCTAGGCAGACTGGCTTCATTGATTAATTTATTGACTGTTGATATTTGAAGAGTTGAGCTTAAAGTTTTGAAGTATAGCTCTGTCTGTCAGATGAATATGAAAACAGAATTTCACCATTTATAAGTGACTATATGGCAGAAGAACATCGCACTATCAATGGTATGAACTACAGAGACCAACGCTGATCCTGATCAACCAACACCAGGTGCCTCTCCCTCCATCAACTGATGACTCAGAGATAACCATACAATATCAGATTCAGAGGGTGAACACTGACTCATTTTGATGTGGCCAGAACTGCTTACATGCTTATTGTTTTGTGTATATGTCTATTGTCTAAACTCAAAACTATTTTTGGATAAAATTACCAGCAGGCGTATTTTTGTTTACTAGTTTCTACTGCTCTAATCTCACTGTATTTTCTGATTGTATAGGAGAGTTGGATGTAATATCTGTCTAGAAGGCCAACACATAAGATCTTTTGCAGCGCGATCTAACGAACGATATAGTTTGAGCAACGTCCGGCTCACCTGCATTGTACTGTGAAGGCATGATTCAATTGAAAACTATTGATCAGCACGATTTTGTTTAAATTGCTATTAATGTTGCATGGAAATTAGTTGCAGATATGTATGATGCTCAGTACTTTATTTCTACCATGTTTAAGTTTTTCTGTGCTTTTAAACTGTTAATGGTTTTATATTTTATGCATCCAGTAGGCTACTTGAATATTTTGAATTACAGTAAGTATAATACTGTTTAAAGTCAATAGGAGAAATGCAGAAAACTGATTCGTAGAAATTGTGGTCTATCAACATTATGCAGCGATTCCACTGTCATTTGCTTACCTAAACTACTAAAACTGCTGTTATTACTAAATGCTATTTGTAATACAGTAAAACATATGATGATCAAGTTATATCCATGTGATATTGTTTGTATATTAATTACAATAATTAATAAATTTTGACGAAACATCACCTAACTATTAATAACGTTCCAGGAAAGTGACAAAATCGTGTTTTTTTACATAAAGCATATCGGCCGTCAGTCAGATCTCGTGCGTGCACGATGCGCTGGCCTCTATTATAGCTCGCCGTGCTTCATACAATCATGCAAATGCAATCATGCTTGCTGCCAGATCGGCTTTGGAAACATTGCACTGTCCTAGTTTACTCTTAAAATAGGCAGTTAGGAAGGCGAACTTGGCATTAATTCTTGTATATTTTCTTCAGAAAACACATTAGAATTAGTTATCATCCGTTGCTTGCTTGATGTTTTAAAGCTCTCTTGCAAAAAATTCACTGATAGGTAACGCTGTTAACCAGTGTATCCCTTTTCAGGCTACGTAAGGTTTTGGTAAAAGTACATGAAAAGTCAGTCTTTGTTGTCCTGAAAAACGCTGACCAAAGTGTTTATGCCTTGTGATATATTTTAACTTCAAATATTTTTTTATTATCAGCAAGTGTGCATTGCGCACAATAGTATCTGTACAATATATACAGTCTCCTCGGTCTATTTCAACTTGATTACCATATGCATATATTTTGCTAAGCATATACAGTACCTATTCCATAACTAATCTTTTAAAAAACTTGGAAATGGATGAAAACGCTACAAACTATAGTAACAGCGTAAGTTAAATTGTTGTTTTTGCTAAAACAAGGGCTTTTAATATGATACCATTAACCTTATAATGTTTAACAAAATATACCGTAATGATAATTGGCCTTGCGGGGTTCCACCTGTTCCGTACCCTAAACACTTCGTCCCCTGTTCTCGTCCCTTCAAAAGATCGAGAAAAAAATACAACAGAGCCAAAGTCACTGATCGGAATTGCCGCAAACATTTCAAAATATTTCCTTAGAAAAGATCTAGAAAAAAATACAGAAGTGCCAAAGTTGCTGAAATAGTTGTTAAACCGAACCTCACTTTCGGGTTAGGGTTATCAAATTAAAATTGGGGTTAGGGTTTGGGTTAGTCACACTTATTTTGTTGTAGCCCATAAAAATTCCAGAGGAAATTTTAAAATGTTTGCGAAAACTCCGATCAGGGACATCGGCTTTGTTCTATTCTTTCTCGATCTTTTCAAAGGACAAAGTGTTCAGGGGCGGAATAGGCTGCATCCGGCCTAGTGTTGTCAACACATACCAGGGGTAGTGTTTTTTCACCTGTTATGACATAGTTAAATAATTATAGCATACAATAAACTTACAAATTAGTCCACTAACTAAGGTATATAATATATAGGCTATACATTAAGAAACAGAGAGCAAACACTACAAGATACATTGCAGTTGTCTAATAATACAATGAAGAAAATGGTATGGAATACCATTCAAGGTACCGGTATAACAGTTAAAGCAGATATAACTCTGGCAAGACACAGTGATACAATAAAGCAAACACCATTAAAAACAATCTGAGCTACATCATATAGAAGAGAACACAATTCTTATTTTACAGATAGTATCCAATATACTTATACACACAATGCGTACATGCAACAAGATGTAATATTAAAGTTTATAACAAAATATTACGGTTATCTAAGTAGCAAAGTAGATTAAACTTTTTTATTTTATTTCTAAAATGCTCAACAAAACAAGAAGTTGAAAAACAAAATGAGTTATTGATCATATCCATGTTGCTTGTGTATACACTATATAAATAGTGTATACAAGACTTCAACAATCGGAAACTTCACTCTGTCAATCTCGGTGACCAGGCCTACGTCAGTGATTCAAAGCCTCTACAAGTATGCGAAACTGCCAGGATTAAGCTCTGCAAGAAGCTTTCCCAGTCCGAGGATAAAGATTCAATCAATCAATCAAAAAACTCTATTCATAAAAAGATTTTGTTGAAAAAGTACTATAGCGACTACTTTAACCATGTGCATAGTGTTAGAAATATTACTAAATTGTACGTTTTTTTTATTAGTAGGTTATACTGATTGTGATTGCAAAAAATGATTACTGTACTGATGATAGCAAAAAGACTGTTTTGATTACGTGCTTTTATGAGTAAAAATTAGCACAAGCTAATATGGTCATCTGCAAGCAAAGCAGTGACACTACTAATACTGGATTATTGATGCAATCTTATTTTAATCATCAGTCATTCGTAATTGCAGGAAAATGTGGAGATTGCATGGGCATACAAAGCGTATGAACAAGCCGAAATTCATTTTAATGTAAGTAGATTTATTATTTTTTCTGTAGGCTAGTTATAAGATGTGTTTATGGTATCTTACATACGCGCCGACTTCCGGGGGGCGGCGCCCCCCGTAAATTTATGGTTGAGGGGCAACAAAAATGGTGATTCCAAGTGGTGTTTTAAAGATAAAAAGTTTGCGAAAGAAATTTAGATAATTTAAACGGACTTAAAGAATGCCGAAAGCAAGAAAAGCCTACGTTGCTCTTGCCTGCAAAACAGCAGCTGATCGCATGGCTTTCTCATACGATATGGAAATTTCAAAGTAGATGGTAAAGTAACTTACGCTGCTGGACAGTAAACCAGCTAAATTAGATGCGCTATTTTCAACGAGGTTTTCCCGCTGTGAGACAATTATGATTCAACAGAACGCATTGTTTTCTTCGCAATGTGTGAGAATTAAATCGAAAACCGATAAAAGAAAAGGTGTTTAATGGTCTTGGTCGCAGATATTGCCTGCATTAACGACGTCTCTTACCGCTATTACCACCTAGCTAACCTGACATCATTGTTTTATGCGGCCGCTCAGGTTTGACATCGACTTTAACGATCATGGAATGTTACGTAATAATAAGAACGATTATATCCTACACGCAAAAATAAAAAAATGATCTCTTGAAACAGCTCTTTCTGTTTTGTCTCGTGAGCTTTGCATATTGCTCAACAAGTGCATAAAGTTTAGAATTGACAAGAAATCATTGAATTTGAAAATTAAGTTTGAATCACTGCAAATAAACGTATTCAAAACTTTTACTTAGGCCGACGCGATTTCACACTCCGTAATCTACGTCGACAATGATTTTTAGTGCGTTCATTTTGAAAACTGCCGAGCTGGAGACAACAGCATGTCCACGTGTTAGTTGAACTGCCTTTTTGAGGTGAAAATCACTTGCGAACATCTCGACCTGTACTCGAGTATATAGCCTACTGTATTCAATAAAAGACTACAAAGACTTTCGATAAAAAACAGAAGAGGAAACACTTCGCCGTTGTCAACGCTTTGAAAGTAAGTAATTAGCGAAACGAGGTTAATATAACTGATAGCGGGTTTTCACTCTGCTTGAGAATATGATTTTTTGCGTTTTATTTCGATAACTTCACTGTCTTGATCGTTGTTACTCACTCGCACGAAACGGAAACGAATCGTCTTGTTTTCCAACTGTTCCAATTATGAGCTAACAATATCAAAATTTTTACGACTAGGCGTACTGCGTCTGCATGCGTAAAACTAATCGTTTCAAACAGCGGTTCTAATGAATTCGGTTTGTGACCTATTTGTCAATATAAACAAGACACTAAGCTTAATCAAAGACTATTTTAATTGAGTAAAATAGCGTTACGGTTATGACGTCATCACCTTTCTCGCCCCCCAAGGTTTTTTGAAAAGTCGGCGCCTATGGTATCTTAAGTCAAAGCATCAAGCTTTGTGACTAAAGGTAACATGATATATATAGCTGCAAAAGAAGCTTTGTTAATCTTACGATGCAATCGAGTTGTAGTGCCCAAGAGCTTCGTTTGATGTCACGCACTTCACTGGCGTCGCCTCAAAATCCTTGAATCCACTTAATTTGTACAAATTTGCTGGCTTTTAGCGCAATCCCCCATCTTGCTTAGAAATCTAAGGGATTGTAAGCACTGAATTTTTGAAGGAATGCTTAATCACATTCTGGCTAGTGTTTCATATACACTTAGATTTGTCGTTGTGTACAGCGATGGCAATGCTTACAGTGGCATTTTTCTAATCAAGACTACTTAGGTTCTTTTTAAGTGAACACAGCCATGATTTCTGACTCAATCTCATTCTCACTCATTCAAGAAGAACTCCTAATTTTTGAGTTTAAGTTGGCAATGTAGGACGACAGAGCGTTATGTTAATTTTTGTTGGTGGGACTGTCCGTTCTTCTGGTATTTTTCATTTGATGTTCTTGTTGCTTGGATGTTGTCATTTAACGTCAAGCTTATTATGTTGGAATGAATCAATAGCGAAGACCATCATGTCCTAATCACTTCTCGCCATCATCATGCCCAGAAGTGTTGTTGTCCCTTCGACCACTGCATGTGAGGTTTGTGAGCGGGCATGCTTACAAGCAGCGTGCAGCTACTACATATTTTTGGTGACTCCGAGATGATATGAACACGCAGTCACGCAACCTTCTCATTGTTTGCAACATGCCACTACAAAGTCAAGTAAAATGTGTTAGATTATTGAGCAAATCGTTGTGATACAGTTGAAATGACTAACTCTAATGACTCGGTCTGTATGCATCAAGACTGTAATAACTTTTTACATGATTGCTGTGATAGTGTTAAGGCAGTACGGTATTAACTTGAATGACACGAGACTTGGTTGTTTCTTGTGTCAGTTGCTAAGATTGTGCTGTTCAGAGATATAGCTTGCAGTTCTGGTACAAAGTTAAATCTTTAACTCTTATACTATACGCGGATGATTTGGTTTTGTTGAGTGACACAATGGAAGACCTGAGAGAGAAATTTGAGATGTGGAAGGAGTCGCTTCAATGTAAAGGTATGCGTGTGAACATCAAAAATACAAAGGTCGTAATAAGTGGAACGGAAGGGGAAATCACAATGAGCAAAATTGAACCACATGGTGTATGTGGAAAAAGAGTGATGGCAAATTCTGTTAAGTGTACAAAATGCAGGAAGTGGGTGCATGGGAGATGTGCAAAGATGAAGAGAGTGACATGCAGATCCGGAGATGGTTTTGAATGTGAAAGATGCAGGAAGATTGAAGAAGGAATGGTTGGTCCTGTTAAAAAGCTGAATGACGAAGTTGAATCCGTGAATGCCTTTTGCTATCTAGGAGATAGATTGAATGCAAGTGGTGGTTGTGAAGCGGCAGCGACTGCAAGAGTAAGGTTTGGTTGGGTGAAATTCAGAGAGTGTCGAGAGTTAATCATAATCATGCTTTTATTTGCGCCCATTGCGATAACATACAGTACACTGCGATCACAGATGCGATACAACAGACGACAGGAAGCAGCGAAGTGACATATAGTCTTCGAGTTAGCTGCTCTCTTTATTTTGGCTTGCCTTTAAGTGTCTTTCGCCGAGACACAGCCGCGTGCTCTGGGGCGGTGTCAAACCCACGTCCTTTCGAACGTCGCGCAGACGTTCTCACCACTCGACTACGCAGTTGTTATGTGGTAGAAGATTTGCGTTGAAAATGAGAGGAAGAATTTATACTAGTTGTGGTGTGAGATCTGCAATGCTGTACGGAAGTGAGACATGGTGCTTACGGGAAAACGAATTGGCGATTTTAAGAAGAACTGAGAGAGCGATGGTGAGAGCAATGTGTGGTGTGAAGCTGATGGACAAAAGGAATACTGAAGAGCTTATGAACTTGCTTGGGTTGAATGAAAATGTTGATAAGTTGACGAAAGCGAATGGAGTAAGGTGGTATGGGCATGTTTTGAGAAGGGATGAAGATGATGTTTTGAGAAGAGCGCTGGAGTTGCGAGTGGAGGGTCGTAGAAAACAAGGAAAACTCAAGAAAACGTGGAAAAGGCAAGTTGAGGAAGAAAGCAGCAAGGTGGGCTTAACAAGAGAGGACACGTTAGACAGATTGATGTGGAGGCAGGGTGTGAAGGCGGTTGCGGCATTTGGAGGTGAATCCGGCCACCCTCGGTAACGGGGACATCACCGGATTAAAACTGGACTACTACTACTACTACACTTACCAAAGCAAACTTAAACAGGTAACAATATTTATTTTTTATATCTCACCTCTATGAACTCATGTCTGAAATGAAATCCTAGTCACAATTTCAACTGTTTGACAAGCTACAGGAATGTACTACAGTACCTGAATGTCAGGCGTCTCGCTATTAATAATCTTATAAAACAATGGGAGACGGATCAGTTGACATAGGTCTTTGAAATGTTTGTTGCAACACCATGCCTTAATTGCCTTAATCCGACGGTAACAAACATGCGTGTCGCATGTGGCTCGAGACAACGTTTTGGTGCGGCTCGCAATGCATTCTGAGACTTTTATAGCACTGAGTCTGTCATCCTATTTTATTGCATCCGAAAATGTTGATACATCACAATAACATTACTTGTTGTGCGGATATTGCAATTTTCTCAGTCGGTTTAAGAATTTGAATTTTCCTGTGCTTTTTGAATGTCGGTAGCAAGATTTTTCCTCTGCCGGTCCAAGTCGGTGCATTTGCTTTTTTTTTTTGCTCTCGGTGTTTTTTCTCTCTAAAGTTGTTCTTAGGCTACTACTATTTTTGCTTGGGGTATTACCATCTTACATTCTTGGTGTGTTCTTACTGCCTCTTTGATTGTGTTTGCATTGTGTGATTTTGTTAATGCTTCTTATTGTGTTTTGCGGCCCTCAGGTATATTTATAATTATAAGTATTCATTTGGCCCTCAGAGCAATTTGAGTTTGAGACTCCTGACTTAACCCAACCTTGTACTCGTACGACGTACATATACAGCGAATAAAGTTACTTTTGCTGTCGGGTTGTGTTGGCCCAATCCTGCTTGGTTTGCCTCTGTTGGTATCTCTCTAATTTTACGTATCTTGCTGGAAATTGTTATAATTTACATAATTTTATAGGTTATCACCACTGTCGATCCCAGTTGCCTAAAACTTTCAACACATGACGATGAGATTTATCAGGAATTTCGAACAAATTTTCCAGACTTCAACATAGAACACATATCAGAAGATGAAATGAAAACCGAACCAGCTAAGAAAGTAAGTTAATTTCACATTATTTACATCTGCACAGTGCACTAGCACAACCTTCCACATTCTGTTTTGTACGTTTTTTAACAGTTCATAACATTTTTGACAAGCTTTTCAAAGCTTTTTTTTTCAGAAATGGCGAGAATTTTGCAACAAGTTTGAAGACTTGCGCGATTTTAATTTTGGAACGCTTTTAAGAATCAATCCCTTTCTTCCTTACTCTGATGAAAACACAATGTTTGGTGATTATTTGTTGCTTAGAATAGATGAATTAGAAACCGTCCTAGATTGGAATACAGGATCACAGGGTGAACAGAAAGTCCTTGGACCAACTTAATAAACGATTTATTAATAGAAAATAAATAAAATTTTATTAAAAAGGTATCACAATGAGAGCTTACAGTACTAGGCATAAATTTCTTTATTTAGTTTCAATGTGGCTGCCCTTCACTTGGATAACTCTCTGAATTCTTTGTCGGAAGTTTTTGACTGAGGCACGTAGGGGTATTTGACCTATTTCCGCAACAGTAATCGCTTCAGAGCATTACCACTTGGGTGAGCAACGTCACAGGCCTGTGTCCTCAATAACGACCACTCACAATTCAAATCAGGCGATTAGGAGCAAGATCCTTTTCCACAATGGTTCCTATTGAAGTGTTGCTCACATTCGTGTCTTTGGCCATTTGACGGATGGATAGGTTTGAGTTTCTCCTCACCCTCTCAGACAGTCTTAACCACTTTCTTCGAGCATTACGAGGTCTTCCACTCCTAGGACGATCTTCAGATGTACCAAGTTCTTTACATCTATTTACAATATGGTAGACGGTGGATTTGACAACTTTTAAGGCCTTTATGATCTCAGAGTTGGTTTTCCTCGCGCGATGGAGCTGAATGATGGCTTCTTTGGCTCATTTTAGGTAGTCCTTGCAATTAATGCCTACAATTAGACCTAAAATTTAGAGAGTTTAGCAAGATATTTAGCATATTAAAAGGCATATAAATGACATTCAATCTGTTTAATCATAATACGAAAATAGTCCAAGGACTTTTTGTTCACCTTGTGGTTTTGCTCGATAGCTTATCTTATGACGTGCGAAACATGGCTTCCAGACAGTTTCCAGTCCTGTTAAAAAGCGGGCTACTTGTGAACTACCATGCTTACCTCACAGAAGGACCATCTACCGAAATTGTTAAAACATTTGTTTCACTTCTTTCAGACGTGTAACTCTGCTTTTCAGCGTTATGTAGCACTAGGATATTGCATCTTGTTCAATGTCTATATGCAGTTATACCACTTTTATTATGATGCGTATCATTGTGAAAAACATAGTTTTTTCAAAGTTAAAAATTCCACTTAATAACTGTCTTCAAGAAGAAATTACAAACTATCAAATCCATTTGCTTGCCGTTTATATCTTTTAGTGTTTGCACTTTGCACCTTACATGTATCTCTTAAGTAT
This sequence comes from Aplidium turbinatum, assembly GCF_918807975.1. Classification (NCBI taxonomy): domain Eukaryota; kingdom Metazoa; phylum Chordata; class Ascidiacea; order Aplousobranchia; family Polyclinidae; genus Aplidium; species Aplidium turbinatum. Next base: position 16,400,942 of record NC_137484.1, on the reverse strand, counting down.
TCTGCTTAATTTTTAATGCTCGAGCAACTTCGTGCCACTAATTTTTAAACATAAAGTCTTGCATTTTTTTATTTCAGCAACTCGAATTCAGTTCCTGGCTATCGAAATTGCAAGGAACAGAGAAGGATTGAGCAAAAAATTATACAACCAGTATTTATCTAAAAGAAAACTTGGACATAAAGCAATCAGCAACGATACAATTGATACGTAACCGATTCCTAATTTGTGTATTCAACCTTTTTTATGGATGCAAAGCAAGTTTTTGGCATCGAGTTCAGGTTTAACCCCGTTAGTTTTCAAGAGGTTGAAGGAAATCGTAGAGGATCTTAGCGAACGTTGTGGTTGTTTTAACAGTCAAAATGATTACATTTGCAACTGTACATTTTTAATTATCTGCTCAGAACAAGTTGACGACATACCAAATCTTATCTGCTGCAAAACATGTGGACATTTTGTTTTGTTTGCTAGTCTTTTATTGCACCGTTTTATGGTCTCAGTATGCGCTACGGACACCACAGTACAGAAGTTACAAGGATTGATAAATTATTTATTCCTTCAAAAGGTATCATTTTTAGTTTGGCCGAGGCTTTCTTCGCTTTCATGCGTGGAATTTGCTTATTTCTTCACCTCAAAGGGTTTAGAAAAACGTGACGAAGTGAGGTGAAGCGACGAATAATTAATGCAAAAAGGTAGAAACTCTGTTGACTTGTATAAATGCTTCAAACTTGGTGTATGCACAGCTTCCCTTGCACGCAATTTCGGGTTTTGTTTCAAGCGATAAGCGGAGATCTTTTGCTTGACGGAGATGGTCTTTTACATCGCCTTGTCACTCTAGTTTAAAATGAAGCGTAGACAGGGCAACGCCAGTTTAAAACCTAACGGGGATTTGTTTTAACTCGAACTAAGCTTTTTCATGATTTCGTCCATGTTGCAGTACGGCAACTCAAATGTGTGCAAACCGCGGAGAAAATGCGGTCCAAACGTCGAAGCTTTGTGGTCGGTGGAAAGGTCACAAAATCTGCGTTGATTATACCACGATATCATCACAGTTAAGTTCAACGGTCAAGGCATATGTATCAATGTATAAAACGCGGTTGTGGCTGGGTGTGCTTGGTCCGACAGAACTAAATGTTTTTCCCACCTTTGCAATAACCAATTAATGGATTCCGCCTGACGCCCAAATATACTTGTCAAATCTGTGCATAAAGAATAAGAGTGGGCTAGCAACTGCAATGTAAGCTTTTCAATAACGGGAGATAGGCTACGTATGTGGAAACTGTCAAAATAAATGCACTCCACAGTACTGTGGTGCAGTAAGCTGATGGAAAAGCACGTGTTGCGTAAGTTTTGACGAACTACTTCAAAACTAAAGCGTTAAATCTCATTGTTCTGCGCAAGCGTCGGGCATCTCTTGTAATCCAACTTCTGGTCTGAGTTGATGTGTTAGCATGTGGCTAAAGCTCTATTTAATAAAATTGATTGGGTGTGATAATGTCCACTTTATTTTAATTATTCACAAATTTGGTTTTTATGACGCAACAAAGCAGTTGTTAAGTTTTGTTGAAATAAACTACTAATTGAGCCAAACCACTTGTCAGAATTGCGTACAAGTGCTGGATTGTGAAATAATTTAATTATTATTGCATCGATATTAGTTTTGTGTTCGATTCAGCTATGGAAGATCAACGGTTAAATCGTATGGGAAGAGAGCGGAACTGCAGGTCGGCTACCTAGTACCATGCTATTATTTGTAGATCAATTATTATTATATGACGGATTTTATAGAAATCACGTTAAGAGTTGTCCGAATGTGATATTGGCTAATGGTGCTTATTCCAATAGGATGGTTCTAACAACCACTCTTGGAGGGCGCCATATAATGTTTGAACAGCTTACCTATTTGGTTGGTTTTGAATCTTTTTGCTTACCTGTAGAGGCTCTTGACGCAGAGACGGTTACCAAGATTGGCAGAGTGAAGTTTCTGATTATTGTTGCCGGGGAATTATTCCATTCACTAGGTGCCGCTGAATGGAGAGCAGTCCTGAAATGCGTTGCTCAAGCGCACACCCCGAAAGCTGGACCAGCGCCGCATGATCTGGAGTCGAGCGCGTAACCACTGAGCTATCGGGGCGGACAAACCTCGGCGTTAAGGGCACAATTACTTTATCTGCTTTGTGTGAAATTGGATAGCCTATCGCATCATTTTTGTGATAGCCCAACCTTTTCTGAATAGTTTCATAAAAATAGCTTTCATTAAATTTGGTGTAGCTTTGCTGGATCATCAAAACGAAAGCCTGATACAAGAAAACAAAATTGCAAGAGGTTTCCCAGTGCGTCACACACGAAAAAAACATTTTGCGCAGCTGTTGCTACGAAAAAGAATAACCACGTTACAACAGACGAAAACAGTACCGGTTACTTGGACTCATCTTTCACTGGAGTACGTAAGTTAGTGATTTGTAAAATAGGCTATTGTATATTCCGTGAAGTTTCATAAGTTAACATTCGTTTGGCAAACGCTATAGCCTATTCTAGCACACAGTCACATTTTGTCTCATGTAGGCTAAGTGCAGTGTTGTACGCGTCATTGAAATAATTTGACGGCGTCAGCGCGAATTGCCTAAAAACTTTGCGGCGTAAAGGACTGCGTAAGGTCTTAAAGAAATTGTCAGCGCTAATTTCTAGCGCTATTTTTTGCCAGCGTCTCGTAAAACGAAAATATTTCAACCAAGTTCAGGCTAACAATAGCTAGGGGGAGGGTGGGGTAAGATGAGCACCTTTTTGCTTAAGTCGCTTTTACAAAAGAACGGTTTGTTTTGGAAAATTTAAATTGGGTGAACTTAAAGCACTAGTGAATCAGCTACATTTTAGATTGAGTTTTTTCACCTTGCGATTTTTATATTGATACTTATTCGCGTGTTGCTCAACTTACCCCGGCATGAATTGTATGGGGTAAATTGAGCAATGACCTGGGGTAAGTTGAGCAATTCGATTAAGTTGAAGCATTCCCCGGTCGCAACTTTTGAAAAGGTACCATAAAAAAATCCCCTCTGCGCAACAAACGAAAACGTATATTCTAGCTCAGTTTAGTCATTCCTTCCCCATCGGCTGGCTTGGCGCATTGGGTTAGGGCGGTGGTAGCCCCGATAGCTCAGTGGTTACGCGCCGGGCTCAAGAACACACGGCGCTGGTTCGACTCTCGGGGTGTGCGTTTGAGCAACGCATTTCAGGACTGCTCTCCATTCAGCGGCACCTAGTGAATGGAATAATTTCTCGGCAACAAGACTTCAACAATCGGAAACTTCACTCTGCCAATCTCGGTAACCGGCCCTGCGTCAAGTGCCTCTACAAGTATGCGAACAAGTACCAGGAATAACCTATCAAGGCTTTGTCAGTCCGAGGATAAAGATTCAAAACCAAACCAACCAAGTAATCACATTGAGGTGGGTTTGATTCCCACCACAGCTGTTGCTCTTTTTTCTTCTCTAATTACCAAACCAAGTTGAAAGGGGATTTTATAATGGTACCTTTTCAAAAGTTGCTCCCCGGTCAGTTTGTTTGTATAATTGTGAGGCATTATGCTTCACAACACTGTTTTTTTATCCAATACGAACCTAAAAAGACACAAATTCAACAGTTCAAACATTAAATAAGCTAAGGCTATTTCATTTGGGGTAAGTTGAGCAACTGCTCCAACATACAGTACTTCAACTAGCATTGCACACTTTACCCCATCCTGATTTTTGTGACAAAATTACAAATATTTAAAAAACTACAAGACTAACCAACCTGAACGTTTTATTAAATATCCTCACACTTTATGCTTACCAATACAAAAAAACAGATTTGATTTACATAGTGTAACAATAAAGTTATTCAGTTTTTGGCAAAAAAACAAAAATTTCAAATTTTCGACATAAGCAATATAATCTGATATAATTGCGTGCCATTGTAAAATGCAATTCTCAGTGGACATAACAAATACATTGAATGAAGTGGCATTATGAGTGATACATCCAGAATAATAATAAAAAAATTCCGCCGATTTTTGTCCTTCCGACATTTTTCCAAAAACAGGGGTTGCTCATCTTACCCCATTGCACACTTTACCCCAGTCTCCCCTATAAATAAAGAGCAGGTATTATGTTTTGAGACTGTATTGTAATTAGCTGCTCAGCCTATTAGTTATTTCCTTGCAGAAAAACAAGCATTTCAAAACGTTTGTCTGACAATCTGCTGCGTTTGAGACGCATATTCAGGGGCGCCAGAGCAATTTTTGACTGGATGGGCACTGGGCAGGAGTTTAAAAAAAGGGCACTTTTGTTGCTGAAAGGCCAATTTTTTTTGTAAGTGTTAAGATAAGATATAGCGATAATGCTCATCTATCAGCTCATTATCGAGTAATGATACAAGTGTCCGCTATACAAAGAACAATGTGTAATATGACTTACTGTGATGGAGAATTTTGTGTCGAGAATAGGCTATTATTTTGAGGCAAAAATAGAATATTATAATTAGGCTAAAAGCGGATAGCATAAATTTTTATATTGCAAAGTGTGCAGTAGCTTACATGACCTTAAAATGGCACCATTGCCCCCTCTTCCCTCCCCATCCACAGAAATTTGAGGGCAGGGGGGCATCCGCTCCCCCACGCTTCCGGCGCCCCTGCGCATATTGTCATTTCCAAGTGAAAACATGCGTTCCACAGCAGCGCTGGTTGGTATTGGTGTGTTGTATTTCAAAAACAAGTTGAAAACGTTTAGTCGGAAAGGTATCACTGTTCCAAGCGTGCTGTGATAGTTTAGCATGTATACATCTTTTAACGAGGTCCACTGCACCAACATCGCTCTTTTCAGGGGCATAGAGCCGTCGCCTCCGAGATAACACGGTGGTGACGATAGAGCTCTTGAAATAAAGTATATTCAACGTCCGCGATGCCATTCATGGATTTTTTGCATTCTGTCTCTGATCTCTCGTTCTCAATACATGGGTGATCACCATTTGGCGAACTTCTTCTGCATGTATTCCAGGGAGCCATTCCAACCAACGCAAAAGCCGTTAATTCAGATGAGTCGCGCTGGCCAGAATACATTGTGAAACTCTTATTGTGAAACGAGATTTTCCATGAAAACAAAAAATGACGCTTAGCGCTTGACGCTTAAAATCGGCAAAATAGTTGACGGCGCTATCACTTCCGTCAAATGAAAAATAAACTGACGGCGCTAGCCTCAGCGTCAACAAAAAGTTGACGCCGTCAAATGACGTCGTCAAATTGACGGCGTCAACGTACAACACTGGCTAAGTGAATGACTGTGCGAACGGCTTCGTGATAATAAAAGTTATAGATGCACATATTGCGATATTACATATTGGTCCCTGGTTAAATCTTGGTCGCTGGTTTAAATCTTTATCGTCGACTTTCTCAGTCTGAAAATGGAGATTCAACTATTAGCAGTTGTTTCTCAATCTCAGTGGCTAAATCCTCTCAAAAGAAACTGGTTTTCCACCATCTCCGCCCCAATAGCTCGGTTAGTTAGCGTTTGTTTGTTTGTTTGTTTTTTTCATATATTTACCCTGCATTGCGGGAAAGCGGACTTGAGCGCTATGCATCGGTGTACGCCTTCCGACGTACACCTGACCCACGCTGCAGCCGACGGCAATGTCTGTTTTCGATTGTCTACTTTACTTATGACCTAAATTTGGTACTACCCATTACTCGAAATCGATCACTGGGTAGAGGCAATTATCGTAAAGTTTCTTGCCCAGAGAAACAACAGCAAGTGGGGGTGGCTGGAGTCGAACATGCAGGCTCTCGACTGCGAGCCCAACGCGCTAACCACTCGGTCATTACTGAGAAAGTCTCTGATAGGTTAGGCCTACCCATGGCAGGTAAAGACTTTAAATCACTGATGTAGACCCGGCTACCGAGATCAGAAAAATGAACTTCCCATGTGTTGTTGCCTGTGAATTATTCCATCCACCAGGTGACGTGCGCGTGTGACTTCTGAAACGAAGAAGCTTCAAGATCAAGCGGCGCTGGTTCCAGTCTCGGGGTGTGCGCTTGAGCAACTCATTCTCAGGACTGCCCTCCATTCAGTGGCACCTAATGGATGGAATAATTCCCAGTAACAACACTTCAACAATCGGAAAGTTTACTCTGTCAACCTCGGAACCAGCCCTGCGTCAAAAGCCTCTACAACAGGGCTTCCCGATTCGTTTATCACCCCACACCCCATGGGATTGACAAAGCCAATCTCGCACCCCCTGTTTTGAAGCGGAGTGGTTCTGGAAAAAAATTCAAAATACGTACGAAAACAACGCAGAAAAGCAGCTTTAGGCCTAAATGGCTAACGAATAGGAAAAAGGACAGCCTTCAACAACGCAATCGCACAAAATGCAAAAGCGAATATGTAAATAAAGAAATAACACAAACTGAGAAAATAATGGCGTTAATAAAGATCTTTGAGTTTTCTCCTGCCTCTGCCTTTCCTTTATTGCAAGGGCCACTGGCGTGTAATGCCAATGGCCAATCAGTCCAACTTAGCTCACTCAAATTGACAGAAAAACCAATCCAGTTGCTAGTCAGGCCAATATCAATTATGTTTTTAGCCTGACTAGTAGCTGACACTTTCCTTTTCGTAAGTCAATCCTCAGTCTACAACGTGAAAAACTTTGTTCTCACTTAAAACGCGTTCTTACCCAATGTGTACGATAAGAAATTGCCAATAATGAGACAACTGCTGACACAATATTATCGCATTATCCCGCCACCAATCATGTGACGTTCGCACCACAGCCTTTTTGTTTTCAGCAACTTGGGTGGTATTTTGTTGCGCATTGTGCTGTAGGCTATAGGCCAACATAGAATGCTCTGAGAGATAATCACCACCTCCTTCGTTAAGCAAAATCCATCTGTATATAAGGTACCGGTAGGCTATAGCTCTTCTTCCTCGGTGGATTCTCGCACTCCCAGAAACAGCTACTCGCACCGTGCGAGCACCCCCAATCGGGAAGCCCTGCTCTATAAGTAGGCCTATGCGAAACAACCAGGAATAGGCTAACCTATCAAGGCTTTGTCAGTCCGAGGATAAAGATTCAAAACCAACCAACTTGACTTGGTTGGTACATCATGCCTCAAAAACAGCGTTTAATTTAGTCGGCAAGTTTATAGCAGAGATTTATTTGTTGGACTTACAAGATTTGTCCCAAATGGGTATGCTTGGAACATGGAACAGCACATTCAATATAATTCTCAGCTTATCAATTTATTTGACAGTGGTCGAACTAAGTCTATAAAATTAACCACCTCTTGCTTTTTAGAGCACAGGCAGTTGTGATTCACATAGTGATTTTGAATCACCTGAACCTCCGCTTTTGAGTGACGTATGGCATCAACGTTATGAACTGAATTCAGCTTTAACAACAAAATTTATTCCCATCCATCGACGACCATACTCAAAATTTACTCATGAAGCAAGCAAAAAGGTTAAATTTAGACGAGACACAACAGAAACATCACATGTTTGCTCCAATCAAAAGGTTAATAAAAATGTTGAAACTGTATTCAACCGTTTATCAAAAAAAGAAAACAAATTGAAATGCAAAATACAACCACCTTATTTACAAAAGAAAGTTGAATGTATGTCTAAAGAGGAAGTCGATGAAAAAAGAAAAAAAGCTGTTGCCCACTCCAACGATGTTGAAATCAATAACAATGAATTAAAAATAAAGGATCTTTGTCTTGCCATTGACCATATGGATGAATGTAAAACCGGCAAATGCTTATCTTCAGGTGATAGTTGCAAAAGTGAACTTCCATTCAACCACAATCACCACACAATTTGCAGGTTGGTTTCACTGACTGTAGCCTATCCAGTTCAAATTTAGGCTTTGGAATATTAAAATCCTGTTCTAAAATGTATCTCAACTGTGATGTGGTATTATGATTACTCTAACAATGCATCCATAAATTAGGGATGGCGAAATTACCTTCTCAGAAGAGGGTGAGTTCAATTCACTAATTCAATTCAGCGTCACCTGGTGGATGGAATAATTCACAGGCAACAACACATGGGAAGTTCATTTTTCTGATCTCGGTAGCCGGGTCTACATCAGTGATTTAAAGTCTTTACCTGCCATGGGTAGGCCTAACCTATCAGAGACTTTCTCAGTCTAAGGAAGAAGATTTAAATTAACCAACCATTGTCCGCCCCGATAGCTGAGTTACCCGCACAACAACGTGTCGTTGGTCCAACGTTAGACCATCGGAAACGTCCCGTGGGCCCTCCGTTGGTTTCCGACGTTGGCGCGTAACAAATTTGGCCAGCGGGCCACCTTGGGCGAATCGTCAGTCACAAAAATCGGTTGGTTAAACGTCGATCCCCCGGTGGCGCACTGTTGGCCAACCCTTTCCCGACCATTTGCCACCTGCGACCAACCTGCGACCAAACGCTTTCGTTGGTTCGACGTGGGATCCACGACGCAATTTACAACTATCCTCACTGTGGCGAAAAAAGGCTTGGCTAATCGTAGACCCCCCGGTGGCACACTGTTGGCCAACCCTTTCCCGACCATTTGCCACCTGCGACCAACCTGACGACCAAACGCTTTCGTCGGTTCGACGTGGAATCCACGACGCAATTTACAACTGTCCTCACTGTGGCGAAAAAAGGCTTGGCTAATCGTAGACCCAACGTTGATGCACTGTTGGCCAACCCTTTCCCGACCATTTGCCACCTACGATCAAACGCTTTCGTCGGTTCGACGTGGAATCCATGACGCAATTTACAACTATCCTCACTGTGGCAAAAAAAATGCTTGGCTAATCGTAGACCCAACTTTGGTGCACTGTTGGCCAACCTGACGACCAAACGCTTTTGTTGGTTCGACGTGGGATCCACGACGCAATTTAGCCTACAACTATCCTCACTGTGGCAAAAAAGAGTTGTTTAATCGTAGAACCAACGTTAGTGCACTGTTGGCCAACCTACGACCAAACGCTTTCGTTGGGTCGACGTGGAAGACGCAATTTACTATCATCCCCTCTGGCGAAAACGATTTGGTTACTCGTGGGCCTAGCGTTGGCCATCATTTGCTAATCTACGACCAAACGCTCACGTTTTGCTCTGACAAGGGTTAGACATTACGACCTCACCAAACCGAAAACGTTTTTTAACTTTGACCACATGGTGGCGTGTTGTTAACTCACTTTTTTCAAGTTAATCTGTGCTGAAAATGATGACCACGAAGACGTGGGATTGAGGCCTCAATTCGCAGTAAACCTTATCACTTACCATACTAGCATTCCACTCGGTACAACATTGCTAGAAAAGGCACTCATACAAGCAAAGAGTAGGACAGATGGCAGTTAAGTTTGTTTTTATTTCTAACCATCACAGCAAAAACAAAGAACATGCTAAATATAACAGCGGTCTAGAAAAGGGCATGAGGCAAATTAAATCAAATTTCCTGTCTTCCTCTTCTCAAACTTCTCAGTCCTCATCTCTTACGTATTTCAGCCAGTCTGAAATAGCGGCATGGATATTTGAATTTGTTGCTGTGGACAAGTTATGGGTTCTTCGTACTCCATCTAAAAATAATAATGTCATTGGGATAAATTGCCAATAGCTGGTCCAAACCAATATGTCTAGTGGAAAAGGTTGGTTGCTGAAGCCACGTAACTAACTCTAACAAGCAACTTTTTCCCATAAAGCAATGAACTAATCACACTGAAAAAGTTCTGAAAGTATCTCCCATGGATAAACTCAGAATTACATTGATTACAACAGTCTGGAAAAGAAAATGAGAATTATCCTGCTACAAATAAACTTTGAAATCATTTCTTCAAAGATTTTGCGAATTACTTCTATTACAAATACAAAATTATGATTTTTCGTCACTGTAATAAACACCTTTTTCATGCAACCTTGCATTAAATTAACTACAGAAGCTTTGTCTGTAGTTATTATTCATTAAAAACTGAGAGTTTGTTGAAAAAGAAACATAAGGTAAAGGGGTAAATGCTTAAGCTGACCATGCTTGTGCTTGTAGTGAAAAAGGATTATCGAAATCTGATGTAGCCTCATCATCATCCGTCATCACCATCATCCATCATCATCAGCCTATTCCTCACAAATAGAGCAAGTTTTCATCGACCTGAATATTCAAAACAATTTACTTTAAAATGTGAAAATGACCTTAATGACCTAACAAAAACTTGACCCAATAATTTAGTGTTTTTTTAGATTTTATGTTAAAACTAATTGTTTTTAATCAATTAGATCGTACCAAAATTGCAAAATTGCGATACAAGACAGTAGTCTGAGCCACAAAACTGGCGACATAAAAATAAACAAATTATTGAGGGTGAGCTTTTTTTATCAATGTAGGAGGAAACATTTTGCTTACCAGTGTCCATTTAAAACAAACTGACTTAAAATAAGTAATGGTATTGAATTGACTTTTCATTGATCTATTAAACAAGCATCTGGAACCTTTTCGTTACTTTCAGAATCCTTACAAAAAACGCACCGCGCAAGCTTGCTACAAAAAGTTGACTTCATCGAAAAAACAGGAGATAAGCTATTTAGTATTATCAAAACTAACACAAAAATCAATGCACTGCACAGTACACACCCAGGTGTGTCCTAAAATCTAAATTTATGAATAATTATGTATCGGTATTGCATTATAATTAATTATAGTAGGCTACTACATTGAACTAATTGAACCATCTCATGCTTTATCAAAAATGCTAACAACAATAAAAACAGCGATATGCAGTACCTAGTATACACTCACCAATGCTTTTCCAGGCGAATAATGATAGTATTCGAGGCTGGAGCTTGTAGGCTTAAAATCTTTCGCAATTTCATTGGTTGGACCTTGCTGACATACCAAAGCACCGCAATATTATCTTTGTAATTCGTACAAGCCCTCAAGCCGTCACAACTTACTGTGAATAAATTTGAAAGCAGGGCAGCATGGGAAAAAAATGAAAAAAGAAGAGGATGACCTAATTAACACCAATGCATGACCTAATTAACAAAGAGCTGTTTATTGCCAGCCAGCAAAGCATGCTTTTGTATCAACATCTGTGAACGTTGAATCAATGAAAATCAATTTCTGCTCTGTTGTCCGGGTGAATCTAGTAGTTAAACTTAATTCAATTCAATCAAACTTTGGATTTAATTAAACCACAATTCTATTTGGGTTAAATCACTGGCGAACAAAATCAGGCATTTTACATTGATTCAACATCTTCAAACATTGGATGAATGTGAAAAAATTGGACTTTGCTTTTCAATAGAAACTTTTAGGTCGAAACGAAATACTTCGAAAATTCGAAGCAAACGAGATGAGAACAACAAGTTTTGTGGCTAAAGGAAGTAATTTGTATTGAACACTCGAAAGTCTGAATGGTTGAGAAATAGTTTTGCCCACCACAAACATTCATATGATCATTTGTAGGCTACTTTATTGGGGATATTTGCGGTTACTGTAAAAACATGATGAAATCATTTTTTTGGTCCAAATTAAATTATTTTATTTTGATGTAGTTAATTCTAGTCAAACGTTAAATACGGCAGATGTAGGCTAACGAAAATCCTTATCCTCAAACAAGACAAAATTTTTGCATTTTGAGTTTTCTTGGTTGCATTTTCAACAAAATATTATTTTTATATGAATTTTTGGCGACGGCTTATATTTCATTTATTATATACTGACTTATTTCATTATATACTGACTTATAAACTATTGAAAAGCTGTAAAAACGTTTATCAAAAGATGAATTTCTTTAATCAAATTTATGCAGCATTTGGTCATGCAACATTTTAATATAGGCTATTTGTATAAGTGATTGTAACACTTTGTTTCGTGAGACTTGTGTTTTCTCTAATTGAAAACTATTTGATTCAATTGCGTAGGCTAAGCATTTTGAATTCTATGGACTTTGAGTCTGATTGCAAATAAATAAATAAAATAAAATTAAGATTTTTTGGCAAAAGGTTTGCTCACAACCGAATGCCCACGGCGACGAACGCGCTGTGGGGCCCACCATTGGCTCAACGTCGCGTCAACAAACTATTTTTATATAGCGTTTTTGTTAGAATAAACCTTTGTTCATTTTAATTTCGTCAAATTGTAGCATATACTGGGCCAATGCTTCGAATTATTTTGTTGTGAATACGAAAAATGATATTTGTCGTAGAAAGGTTGATTCACAACCGAATGCCCACGGCGACGAACGCGCTGTGGGGCCCACCATTGGCTCAACGTCACTTCAACAAAATATTTTTTATATAGCGTTTTGGTTAGAATAAACCTTTGTTCACTTTAATTTCGTCAAATTGTAACATATACTGGCCAATATTTCGAATTATTTTGTTGTGAATACGAAAAATGATATTTGTTGTAGAAAGGTTGATTCACAACCGAATGCCCACGGCGACGAACGCGCCGTGGGGCCACCATTGGCTCAACGTCGCGTCAACAAACTATTTTTTACATAGCGTTTTTGTTAGAATAAACCTTTGTTCACTTTAATTTCGTCAAATTGTAGCATATACTGGGCCAATACTTCGAATTATTTTGTTGTGAATACGAAAAATGATATTTGTTGTAAAAAGGTTGATTCACAACCGAATGCCCACGGCGACGAACGCGCTGTGGGGCCCACCATTGGCTCAACGTCGCGTCAACAAACTATTTTTTACATAGCGTTTTTGTTAGAATAAACCTTTGTTCACTTTAATTTTGTCAAATTGTAGCATATACTGGCCAATACTTCGAATTATTTTGTTGTGAATACGAAAAATGATATTTGTTGTAGAAAGGTTGATTCACAACCGAATGCCCACGGCGACGAACGCGCTGTGGGGCCCACAATTGGCTCAACGTCGCGTCAACAAACTATTTTTTACATAGCGTTTTTGTTAGAATAAACCTTTGTTCACTTTAATTTTGTCAAATTGTAGCATATACTGGCCAATACTTCGAATTATTTTGTTGTGAATACGAAAAATGATATTTGTTGTAGAAAGGTTGATTCACAACCGAATGCCCACGGCGACGAACGCGCTGTGGGGCCCACCATTGGCTCAACGTCGCGTCAACAAACTATTTTTTACATAGCGTTTTGGTTAGAATAAACCTTTGTTCACTTTAATTTTGTCAAATTGTAGCATATACTGGCCAATACTTCGAATTATTTTGTTGTGAATACGAAAAATGATATTTGTTGTAGAAAGGTTGATTCACAACCGAATGCCCACGGCGACGAACGCGCTGTGGGGCCCACCATTGGCTCAACGTCGCGTCAACAAACTATTTTTTACATAGTGTTTTTGTTAGAATAAACCTTTGTTCACTTTAATTTTGTCAAATTGTAGCATATACTGGCCAATACTTCGAATTATTTTGTTGTGAATACGAAAAATGATATTTGTTGTAGAAAGGTTGATTCACAACCGAATGCCCACGGCGACGAACGCGCTGTGGGGCCCACCATTGGCTCAACGTCGCGTCAACAAACTATTTTTTACATAGCGTTTTTGTTAGAATAAACCTTTGTTCACTTTAATTTTGTCAAATTGTAGCATATACTGGCCAATACTTCGAATTATTTTGTTGTGAATACGAAAAATGATATTTGTTGTAGAAAGGTTGATTCACAACCGAATGCCCACGGCGACGAACGCGCTGTGGGGTCCACCATTGGCACAACGTCGCGTCAACAACTATATTAGTCATATCAAATTTTTGTTGAAATGAACTTTAAAAATTCTTCATTTCACAGAATTATAATACATACTTGCCATATCTCTTAATTCGTTTGCCAGAAACACCAAAATTGAGATTTATTCTCAAAAGGTTGGCTGACAACCGAATGCCCACGGTGACGTACGTGACGTTGGTTCTTCGTTGGTTCAACGTTGTGTTAACAACCTATTTATGATATTGACGTTTGTTGAAATAAAAATTTATAAAAGCTTCAATTCACAGAATTGTAATGGGTACTTTTCATTATGTAAGATTATTTCACCCGGAATATCAAAATAAACAATCGGTGGCTGGAGGTTGGTTTTCAACTGAATGCCCACGACGACAAATGCGACGTTGGCCCACCATTGTCTTAGCATTGTGTCCACAACCAAGTTTTACACAATACATATTTGGTAAAAAAAATGTTTTATGTGGTTTATATCACCAAATTATAACATGTTGTACCCTTTTTTACTGATTCTTTGTCCAGTTAAAGAAATAATGTTAGTTGGCAAATGGTTGTTTTGCGGCGAAAAGCCGACCGCGACGTTCGCGACCGTTGGCCAACGATCAGCCGACATTGTTTGCTGTGCGGGTAGTTATCGTGTGACTTCTGGAACGAAGAAGCTTCAAGATCAAGCTGCGCTGGTTTGACTCTCGTGGTGTGCGCTTGAGCAACGCACGTTAAGAACTGCTCTCCATTCTGTAGCACCTAATGGATGGAACAATTTCCCGGCAACAAGACTTCAACAATCGGAAACTTGACTCTGTCAATCTCCATGACCGGGCCTGCGTCAGTGATTCAAAGCCTCTACAATACAAGTACGGTAGGTGCGAAACTGCCAGGATTAAGCTCTGCAAGAAGCTTTCCCAGTCCGAAGATAAAGATTCAATCAATGACAATGCAGAAAAAACATCTGTCAATGCTATTATTTACACCCTACTCTGAGAAGGTAATTTCGCATCCCGATTTTTGGAGATACGATGTGAATCATTGTCAACTTTTATTTGAAGTAGCCTACAGTAGCAGTGATTTGGACAAGTGATAACAGTGATTTGGACAACAAACATCACAAAATGGACAAAATTAACTTATGAATGTGCAGTACGCACAGCTCATGGTCGAAAACAATGGCGCATTGTATCCAACCCTCCATACGAGGAAGGAACAAAATGATGATGACAGTAGCACTAATTAACGTTATTACTGTAATTGCAGTGATTCAGATAATGCGTTGAAACCTTTTGCTCCAATATTGGATACCGATATATTTGACAAGTTACAAAAACACATAATGAGATCAAAATCAGCTGGATTTAGATTCCCAGTGACAAACAGCACTGCTGGCATAAACGGAAAGCCGCCTGCGAGAAAGGTTGCATTTGAGGCAAAGCAGAAAAATACAAAGTTTCGGGTTGATTTTCCACAAGAAGAAAAGCGACATTTCAGCAAGTCAAGTGATGATTTGATAGGTAAGCTAATCAACACTTGCCCGCCCCGATAGCTCAGTTGGTTAGCGCGTGACTTGGTGAACGTAAAAGCTTCAAGGTCAAGCGGCACTGGTTCGAGTCTAGGGTGTGCGCTTGAGCAACGCATTTCAGGACTGCTCTCCATTCAGTGGCACTTAATGGAAGGAATAATTCCCCATCAACAACACTTCAACAATCAGAAACTTCACTCTTGTCAATCTCTATAACCGGCCTTGCATCAAATGCCTCTGCGAGTATGCGAAACTACCAGGAATAACCTATAAAGGCTTTGCCGCTTTGTTAGTCCGAGGATGAAGATTCAAAACCAACCAACCACTTAAATCAACCAGGCAATGGATCAGCTGCAATCAGTAAGCTATACGGTTAACGGGGAGGTACCTTAGCCTACATAGCCATGGCTGGACTGGACACGCAGTGACCAACATGAGGCCAAACAGTTGGTACAACGGTTGACCAACAGTGGGCCAACAGCTAAGTAATTAACCCTGTTGGTCCACTGTTGTACCAACTGTTTGGCCATTGGGTCTGTCTGTGACTATTATTTCAATCACTATTTCTTTTCAACAACACCGAGTGGATGAAACAATTTACATACAGAATACTTCAACGGCCACTGTCTTTATTTTAAAACGTAGTAGCCTATACGAAAGTTGCAAAGCAAAACTTCCACTGAAGTTTTCTCAGTCTGAGGAAAAGCGAATGCTTATGCGCCTATGGATTTCACCAACCAATCAGGCTATTTTTATTTATGTAGAAATTAATGGAAGACGTCTTACGACTTGTAAAGATTTCAAAATATGCTTTTTACGACACAAGCCATTGAATGTCTTCAGGCCCAAGACTTCGGAATCCCCTTCGCATTTCTTCAAAGATGATTTGAATTTTTTCGCAACGAGTAGAAAAACACATCGCCAGTTTTCTTTGCCATTGTTGTCTGCACGCAATTCTGCAAAACAAAATTTAAGGCTGCTGTAGTATGATCTCAATCGGGTGTTTGCTTTGGACAGCGTAGCTTACAAGGTTTTTGTCTCGTCAGTCCAACCTCCGTCAAAACATTGTCATAAAAATTGAGTCAAATGTTTCCATTTTTTTCTGTCAACATCATCATACACACTCTTTTTGCTTTCGTACGCGAGAATAAACCTGCTTTGAAGTAGCACAGCATAGCCCTGTGGCGCACTCAGCATGGGGCTAAGGGGGCTCAAGCCCCCCCAAACTCGCCTCCAAAAATGAAGTTTTTGTATGGTCTTCATTTATACCTTTTGCTTACAGGTTAGATACGAATAAGACACAACAATACAACAGGGCTGAGCATTATAACAATATATTTTACATATTTATAAATAGTTTTACCAGTCGAAAGTTTTCGGCTTAACTTAAGCCCTCATCAGAAATTTGAAATAATTTCAATAAGCTTCAACTTCTTGAAGGTAAAATTGCATTAGGAAAAGGCAACTACATAAATAGCTACAAAAAAATTGTACCACAGGGAACGTGATAACGGTAGGGGAAGGTCTTGACCTATGAACCGGGTTTACCCATGAGCCACCCCCTTCAAAAAAAATTCTGTTGCACTCTAGCGCCAACTTCTACCATTGCTGAACGTGCTAATGCCTCAGAAGGTTCCATGGAAAATTCTGGGTTAGAGCTCAAAGGAGTTTTCCAGTTGTTAAGAAAGTTCTGTTTTGAGCCTTCCAGAGTAAAATTTTGGTACCATTGATTTTTTGTTCTGGTACCTAAGGTTTAGCTCAGTGCAGGAAGCTGTATTTCGGATATGCAATTGTAGGCATTAGTGCTGAATCTTAGTCAGACTGTGGCTAATAACTTGCTTTAATTTTTTAGTTCTGATGCAAAGCATACCTATCAGGCTGGTCTTGACCCATGAACCACCAAGGAGCATGACTCTTGAGCCGTGGTTCATGGGTGATGCCATTATGTCATAGTATGTAGGACTGTATAGGTATATTATGTTGTAAGGTTTAAGTGTAATTTAGCTTGGTAGGGTTAGGGCATGTTCAAATCATATTTAAAATTTTTGAGAGTATCAATAAGTAATGAAAAGATTTGATTGGATTGCGCGCTTACAAATTCCTCGCAAGTTGGGTTTAACTGAAGAATACCTCCCTCATCGAAATCTGTAGAAATTCCGTCCTTCCTAGCAAATCCTCAAATGGGGTGGGGGAAGGAAAACGGTTTGCTGAAATCTTTCCCCCACTTGTGCTCAGCCGAACTATTTTCCTCTCCCACTCTTATTTTGAGCTATGCTAGGAGGGGCGAAAAAACTACGGATTTTGCTGGGGGAGGGATTGTTCAGTTGGTCAATTAAAAGTAGGCTACCTTCGTAGTCAACTGTAGTTTTTGTATGCTTGTGTTTTTTTGCGTCTAAAGTACATTTCATAACAGAAATCAAACAAAGTTGGTTTATTTAATTGCAGTGGCTCATGGGTAATTCGGGGTGGTTTATGGGTCATTCCCAGCAGGACCCTTGAGCCACTTTGGAGACTTTCAGGAAAATGTTTATAACTGATACGCTATTAAAGGTATTGACCTGAAACTCGCCCATGATCTGCTCCAATAGTTATGTTAAATGCTTTAAAAATTTGAGCATTCTATCTTCAGCAAAAAAAAGTTAACGCAAAAAATCTAAAAAGTGGCTCGTAGGTCAAGGTCTTCCCCTACATCAAGTAGGCCTAAATGTTGATGAGAATGGACGCGCTTCCAGCAAATAATTGTTTGTTTAAATTTTGGTTGTAGCGTTTGATTAACAGTGCTTCTTGAATTTTGGTGTCAAATTGAGACTTGCCTTTGCGTAAAATTATGATCCAGCAGAGAATTTGCGATCTGTGCAGAAAGAACACTCCATGGTATGACATGTAAAACTGCATCCGACATTTGAGCAGAGAGACGATAAGGCGTCTGGAACTTTAGTTGAAAATAGGAACTAATTTTGAATGTTTTCTACGTAGAAAAAACGTCCACATCAAATTTAATGTTTACAAAATTAGTGTTTTGTTTCAAACTGTTTTCGTGCTAGTTGTTGTTTTCGCACTTATTTGTGTTGGGAAACGGAAAGCTAATTCTATTTTGTCATAGGCTGCAGGACGAAAAAGTCTAGATCTATAAAAGATTGCAAGAGTGGATCTAGGGTGGTCGCATATTTAATTGTTTTGCTTAGTGCCTGCCAGCTGGACGAAATTTTCGTCTTTATCTCAGTAATTTGTATTGTCGTGACAAGTTTTAGTGGCGTGCGGTGTTGCGTCCCAATTTGGACAGCCTGTCACAATCAATGTGCGAGGTTTCGCGACGGGTTGCTTTGTATCTTGACAGAACGTGCTGTTTTTAATTATGGAATTCTTGAGCGGTATGTTATTATCGGTCAATGACCAGTAGTCCAGACTTCTGTTGTGTACAATTTAATGCAACTCGACAGAACAATGAGTCCTATGATGTATTATTACGTAACCTTCTCGAAGTTACTAGACCGAACAAACCTTCTATAAATAGCGGTGTAATTTGCGTAATCATTATTATTATAAGTTGACTGTGAGAGATCATTGTTGTAGTGGTGGCAGTTGGTAGTAGATGCAAAGATTATTGTTGATCGAGAGTTGAAGTTATTAAGTACGAGTAAAGCATAGTTGATGCTAATATAATTTCTGATTGAAATTAGAATTGTATGAGAAGCTGTGGGTGGATTACGTTAAACTCGATCAATAGTCGCAAGTATTGGAATCTATTGCTGTTTACTGTTTCTGTTACTTTGATTAATTGCTGGAAGTGGTGAACCATTCGTTGGAGTCCTTCAAGCGTGTTCATATATCATTTCACTAGTAGAACTATCCGTGAATTTAATTGACTGCTTTTTGGTTATAACCCATTAAACTACGTCATTGAACCTTTCCAAGTCTCTTTTCTGGTAAGAGATAGAAAAAATCGTGACACAGCCTTGTGGCTATTTTTACAGAAATACAATTCTTGAATAGACGTTTTCAGAAGAGTGTTTCTTTCGGTCATTACATACAGACGAACGGATCCGGAAACTTTATGTTACAATTTTCCCACGAAGAGATTAGGGTTTACCGTTGTGACCATAGGGATGAGGATGCTGATGGTGGTAGTAACATGGGGTTCATTAGGCCAACTTCTAATTGGATTGAGAGAACGAATCCTGATGTATCGGCAACCAGAGGCGTGGCCAAGGGGGGGGGGGGGGGTTGGGGGTTTTAAACCCCCTTTATAACGCCCTTCTTTATGTCTCTAAAACAAGGTTTGCTTAATTTTAAATGAAACTGCATTAAAAGAGCGAGTTTTGCCAATACCAAACATTCAAATATCTCAGCCAGGAATTAGTAACAAAAAACATAGAGACTTAGCTTGGTTTCAGAAAAATGCCGAAGAAAACATGATGTTGAGCTTCATAAAGCTTATCATTATTACGTCACAGAAGATGGCTACGTGCGTTTGCCGTTTGGAATATTGCAATCTATTGTCTCATTCTTAAAATTGTTGCTTGAAAAGTTGGTCGCATATTAAAACGATTTTGTTTGTGCCAGTAGCGCACCCAGCATGGGGCTTAGTGGGCTCAAGCCCCCCCCAAACCCGCCACTAAAAATAAAGTTTTTGTATGCTCCTCATTTATACATTTTGCTTACAGGTTAGATATGAATAAGACACAACAATACAACAGGGCTGGGCATTATAACAATATATTTTACATAATTAACGTACAAATAGTTTTTACTGTTGAACGTTTTCGGCTTAACTAAAGCCCTCATCAGGAATCTGAAAATATTTATAAAAATGCTATAGATTTCAACTTCTTGAAGGTAAAATTACATTAGGAAAAGGCAACTACATAAATAACTACGAAAAAAATTGCTCCGCAGGGAAGGTGATAGCTACATCAAGTAAATGTTGAGGAAGATAGACACGCCTCCAGCAAATAATTGTTTGTTTAAATTTGAGTTATAGCGTTTGATTAACAGTGCTTCCTAAATTTTGGCGTCAAATTGGGATTTATCTTTGCGTAAAATTTTAAATGAGTCGGCAGAGAATTTTCGATCAGAGCAAAAAGAACACTCCATGATATGATCTTTAATGGCACTTTTCTTTAACTCCATAAAGTTCAGATGCTCCTGTAGGCTACTCTCGTGGTCAAATGTCTGGTGGACATACGTACCGATATACCGTACGTCAATGCCGAATCACACGGACATGTAAAACTGTATATGACTTTTGAGCAGAGAGACGAAAACTTCTGGGACTTTAGTTGAAAATACGAACTAAATTTGAATGAGTAAAAAAGCAACCAGGTTTGGTAACTACAAATATTTTATTAGTAGCCTACCGTAGAGCTTTCGCCGCCGTGAAGGCGGCTTCACAGTAGGCTACTCTTGGTTACAAATAAAATCATTTGTAAGTAGAAAAAAAGAAAGTTTTGTAAGTAGAAAAAACGTCCACATTAAATTTATTGTTAACAAAATTAGTGTTTTGTTTCAAACTGTTTTCGTGCTAGTTGTTGTTTTCGCACTTATTTGTGCTGGCAAACGGAAAGCTAATTCTATTTCGGCATACATGACGAAAAAGTCGAGATCTATAAACTGATGGTGCTAGTAGCATGGGGTTTCAACTTCTAATTTGATTGAGAGAACGAATCCTGATGTATAGGCAACCGGTGGGCTGTGAGCAGTGACGTAGCCAAGGGGGGGGGGAGGCTTCAACTTTCATTCTCTTTATGTCTTTAAAACAAAGTTTGCCTAATTTTAAGCAAAATTGCATTAAAAGAGCGAGTTTTGCCAATACCAAACATTCAACTATCTCAGCCAGGAATTAGCAACAAGACAACATAGAGATTTAGCTTTATTTCCGAAAAATGCCGAAGAAAACATGATCTTATCCTTTTGCTATACCACCAGACAGCACCATTTTACAGGAATATTCATACCCACATTTTTGTTGAAAATGCTCTCACAATGCACCAAATTAAAAGTAATTTTTCAAAATTTTCTGCGGGAGCCCCCCCAGACCCCCCCGCCGCTGGGTGTCATCTTAGACTTAGACGAACACGCCGGCGGGCTTCGTCCGCCGGCCGTCAACCCCCCCTTTCAAAATTCCTGGCTACGCCACTGGCTGTGAGTGCCTTCAAATATTAATCAATGGGACGGTCTTTGGCTTATTGTCACTGTCACCATCTCGTTGCTGTCACTATTGTCGCAAATCAATCGGCCGACATTTCAGAATTATCCCCCCTAACTTTTTTTTCTGTGTGCGCTACTGGTTTGTGCTTATACCAACTAGACGAAATTTCCGTTTTTATCTCAGTAATTTGTATTGCAGTGACAAGTTTTAGTGGGTACGGTGTTTCCTCCATTCTTCTACTACCTTGAGGCTATTTTTACAGAAATACAATTCTTGAATAGACATTTTCGGAAGAGTGTTTCTTTCGGTCATTGCATGCAGACGAACGGATCCGGAAAATTTATGTTACAATTTTCCCACGAAGAGATTATATTTTACCGTTGTGACCAACTGTTCTATTGTATGTGTATCATCCCAACACATTTTTTTGTTGCTGCTTGTGTGGTGTGTGTGTCTTCAATGCGCATTTCGTGCAAATAGATAAAGCCGTGTTCTTAGGGTTGCCAATTACAAAGTTTCCTTTAAAATAAAGAATTGCAAATACTGTAAAATCACATTGCACATGAAACCGGAGCGCCGTTTTTTTTTTGTTAACGTTAGTTACGTTACATAAATTTTCCTGTGACCTTGAATGATACTCTGAGATTGTCAAGTTATTTCAAACTTTCAAAATGTATTTTTAAAAGTAGCTCAGTGACGCATCTTGGACAAATTACCGTACCTCATGCTTTTGGTCTTCAGAGTAGCAAAACTGGAATGTTCTATAGCGGTTTTGTTGTATTTATGAGCAGAAATACTGACTAAAACATATACGCAAAGATCATTTCAAGACTAAAGATCACACAAAAGCATCATGCTGATTGCTTTATTCTATCAAACACACCTTTGATTGATATATTAGGCCTAGTGTAGACAAGACTGTAGAAATAGATATCCTTGGTTTAACACTCCATACACTTTTGATGATATTGTATTTTTTCATATTACCGTAATTGTCAATGCTCATTTTGTCTTCTATCTTATCAACTTTATAGAAAGATGAGGTGTTGAAGTACATACGCCTGAGCTTATGGTTAAAAAATAAGCTAAGCAATCAAAATTTAAAGAATAAACTAGCCATACTTTGATTATGCAATTTATGTTATGGATTGCTCTCACTAATTTTAAACACAATTATCATCAACTAGTTATGCCACTGCTGGCAGATGACCTCCACACCATTCTGTCTTGCTATTTTCATTCAGGTCAGCGTGGTCCTACTTCTGTTCATCGCTGCCAAAAACCTTTTTTTTTTAACTTAGGGGTCAATGTTTTTAAATAGTGATTCATAGGCTTATTGCTGGCAAAATATACATTGGCTTGGCATATAGTTACTACTCTCTAAAACCTCTACAGCTGGTTTCACCCTAAAAGGGAGATCATCTTTAACTTTATCAACTTTGGATTTTAATTTTAGACAATAACGTTGGTATCCACGATAATCGTAGTTGTGGCCATGCGAACGCAAGCCTAAAGAGCCTTGTTTCCAAGTTGATTTCAAGTTTTGGTTTTAATATTGTTCATTGCCAAAAACGTACATTTGCAAGTGTATGTAACATCGAGTGGCCAAACATCGAGTGGCCTACAGGTTTAGAACAGCATCTTTTAAAAGGAGAAATTTCTCCTTTGACACTAACTTCCTAAAGCTTGCATGATTTTTCATTTTTTTTGACAGCAAAAACGGATCGTTTTGAAGTTCCCATAATTGAAGTCGAAGCTCTGAGGCTGTGTACGGTACTAACTGTCTCGCCCATGGAAAAAAATTTTGAACAAAGTAGTATTGTTATGCATCGCAAAGGATCATTCACAAAGTTTTTTTGTCAATGACAATAACAAAGAAACAAAAATTGAAATGATATTTTGCTAGATTACAGCAAAGCTGACTATCACTATCAGTTTGCGGGCCAAAAAAGCGGAGCTTGCAGGCCAAGTTTGGCCCGCGGGCCTGCAGTTGGACTACGCTGATGCAGGTGATAGCCTATCATTCTTTTCTCAATGTCATCCTGCCATCTTTTTTCAGTCTTCTAGTTCTTTTTGTATTTCTTGGTATTCGCTCTAGTAATTTTAACCTACCTGTTGTCTGTCAATCTTGATACATGCCCTCCCTATTGCCACTTTAGCTTTGTTGCTGTTTTAAGATTGATTGAATTTAATTATCCTCGGACTGGGAAAGCTTCTTGCAGAGCTTAATCCTGGCAGTTTATCATAATTATTCTGAATCCACACTTGTGTGCCGAAAGCTATAGTAAACTTGAATTTGCCAATTTAGTGTGGTACAGTACTCTCTACTATTTTCAATAAGCCTATGAATATCTTTCCAAAGTTACACCATTTTACAGTAATTCAGTAGGTATAAATATTGCAAGATAGCCCTACACTGTTTTCAATTTTTGTGTTGCTATTTTTGATGTCAACATATGATTAAATTTTTTATAGTGTGCTAAGTTACTGTAAAACACGATGTTATTGGATGGAATTATTACATCAATCTTTGAATTTAACAACGCTCCTATTTACTTCATTATTTAAGATCTGAGTGTAATACCAAAGTTTTATCTATTCAACACACAGCAGGAGTGATTAAAAGGTAAGCATACTTCCTATAATTAAGCACAACAATTGGTAAATTGTGGTTAATGATTGTTCATTAGCCTCTCACACTTGTTTCATTATTACGTTAATTTAATGAGTTTATAAAAGCTAATCTGTTAAGATAATTTAAGAGTTTTGATGTTCTTGTCTGGTTGTGCAATTTACAAGATGCCGGTCAGAGGGTCTGCTACTATTCGGTGAGTCCGATTTGGTAAGTCGGACTCACCGAAACGGGCCATTCCGCGGTCAGATGTATGTATTTGTTTCTAATTTTTGTGCATTGAAAATATGTGTATAATGTATATACTATATTTTATTGCTGTTTTTTGAATCTATGAGTAGAAGCTGACTTGGTGCTAGCCAGATTTTTTCTGTGATATGCATATAAATATGGATCAAAGTTTTTTTTTTATGGTTTGTTCATGTATGCCCTGCTTGTATTTTGCTAACAAATTTGGTTCTTTTGCATTGGAATTTTTCTTTTGAAGTTGACAGATTACATAAAAATCTAATATGTCAATACTTCATGTTCACTTCTTGACAATGAATACTCTAGACATGGTCTCATGTGCGAAATTACTCTGATTTTGCTCATTTTTAATTGCTTTTATATGGCCGGAGTACGTGTTTGCATGGAAGTTGGTTGGCTAACCACCAGCTTAATTATGCTAGTGTCATTACTTCTTGTTGCATTATATTGACTGCAAGATTTGACACAAAACAATTTACAAATAAATTGTCGCTAAAAACAACTAAGTGGCTCTTTTGATGCATTTTAATTTTGCAACAGTTGGTTTTCAATCATAAGTTGCGACTTTGCTGAAATTTCCAGGTAGTTTTTTCATTTTAAAGGCAATCGAGTTAATGCAGAAGATTGAGAAGTTTTGTCATTCTGAGACTTGAATGAGTTAGAAAGATGTATATATATATCATACAAAATAACAATAGTGTTGTTGTCAGATCTTACGTTTCCAGCAAAATCTTTTTTTTATCACTTAGCCCAAATACAAATCAACATGTTTTAATCCAACAAAGCCCAAAATTTTCAAAAATGTGAAAATTAAACCAAGTTTTTTTTTTATCAATCAGTTGAATATTTTGCCTGGTTAGCGCAAACAAAGCTACTTGTCAATGCAATAATATCAATAACTTTACAGTCTAGGTAGCCTAGTTAACCCTGTATAATTATAACCTACAAGGAAATTAAATTGATATATTAATTGATAGATATATCTATTGCTTTTCGCTGCAGAATTTGGTAAACTGGCATTTTTTAGGTCGTATGATTTTAAGAGTCTCTTAAATTTTCAAATGCTTTTGCTTTGATGAGTAATTTTAAAATAAACTTGTATGGCTTTGCAAATTTTGAGAAAAAAGTTATCAGGATCTGTGGTCGGCAGATGTTGTTTCGATCAACCTTCAGGACCAGGTGGAATGGAGAAACAGAGTAGACATTTGTTGAGGTTCTGTTGCAGTATTGCAGTATGGAGAGCAGCAAGATAGAAGAGAGATAGGCTTATAAAACTAAGTGCTATATTGGTCTATTTTTGATTTAGGGAAAATAACATTTATACTGAAAAAACACCTGGTGACACTATTACTTAATACAACAAGTTTAATAAGGCAGTTTGCATCCTACAGGCTATACTTCTAAGAATCTCTGGTACGGTACCACGAGCCTTAATTTTATTGTCAATTAACCATTGCCACTCAAATTATAAAGAATGACTTAAGTAAATTATTTTATGTACCATTGCAGTTTTTGTAATTTATATTATGTACCTATAATGTGTGTGGTGATATTTTCCTGACTCCCTGCATCCTCACTTTTTTAGAAAGAACAGAACACAGTCGATTGGTTGTTTAGTTACATCTCTGGGTGAAGCCTAACTTGATCTGACCCTATAGCATGCCAACATGCCCATCACTGACTGTCAACAAGCACAGCTTTGGTACCAACGCATAGAAGCAATTATCACACAGATATAGAAGCGACTTTGTGAAATATCATTAAAACAAAATAGTGTTTTGCATATCCCATAATAACTTTTGTCAAATAAATATGATTGATTACTATGGAATGTTGTGCTTTCTCATGCTAAAAATTGAGTGATATTTTGGATCACCTGTTTTCAGTATAGTCTGCTACTAATTTTAGTACACAACTGACTTGAGTTATTCATTGAGCTCACATCTTTGCAAATAGCTTCATAAGATTGATCATATGAAGGTGTCCTGTCACTTCAAACTCTGGCAGCTGAGCTTGTAGCTGGACTCTCATCTATTCCTTTTTTAGTTTCAATTTGCTTTTGCTAAAACTGTCACAGTTGGCGGATTATTGATTTCAAATCTCCATCAAAATCCTGAAGTTTATCTTGTAAGCTAGTGGAGAGTTTTGGTAAAGTTTACAATTTATTTCTGTTAAACTGATCAATACAGATTCGAAGATGCAGCTGTTTGGTTGCATGAATACAACTCTGATGACATCAGTCATTGCTTGTGATTCGCAATGCATCCCTCCTCACTATTTCTGAAAGTTATCACAAGCCTTTTTGTGAAAAAGCGTTGTTAATTTTAAAGTAGGTCACAAGACCAGTGGTCAGAATAAAAGATTCAGAGCTATCCAGAGCAGCGGTTGTAGCTCAGCATAATGCAACGTTCGTTTGCAATAAACCGACGTAAAAATTTTCTAAGAGGTTGGTTTCAAAATAGAACAGCTCATTGTAGCGCTGCTGGGCCAACCCGCACTTAGTTGGAGGCGATAATTACTTCTGTTTTGTCCATTGTACATCTGATTAAACTGCATTCCAGTACAAGCTTCGACGAAAGCTTGCTGGAAGGAGATTAATGAAGGTTGCAGAGATTAGAGACAGAGAATTAGTTTGACTGGTTTATATGTTGTCTTTGATTGAGAGTTGGTTACCATTTCGATTTATCGTAGTAAATTGTATATGAGTCTTAATGTGGAGGCAAATACATTATTGATAGCATTTTGTAAAACAATTAAGCAGTTAGGTAAACACAACAATGTAAAAAATATGGATATTAAAATCAGCCGCAGCAGAAATGAAGTTTCATTGCTTCTTGTAAAAAGTATACGCCGCTAGCAGAGCTTTCTTTTTGTTACCTTTTATTGTGGTATGAACAGTAGAGTGATCCTGAAATGTAAAGGAAACAAATTTTTACCAAAAAATTTCTACCACCTTTTCATTTTTTACATTAGCTGTTTAAATGTAAGGAGTAAAACTTTACACAGATTGGTTGATGTATTGAATTATTCAAGTTTTCACTGAAGATACAATGCTAAACCACATACCTGTTTCTTCTGAAGCCTCATGCAACCTTACAAATCTCGCAAGGGACTGCCCTGGTAAACAGTGTTAAGCAACGTTGCAACAACATCATATTTTGCATTTGATTCTTTTTTCTTTCAGCCGCACTGACTTCGTCAACGATCTGAAGTTGTTTTACTTGAACGTTCAATATTTGCTTTTACTCAACGGCACAGGCGTTTTCCACTCCAAGGTCAATGTAATAAAATATTATTGAAATCTCATTGCAGATTCCCTTTTCATGCAATTCTATCAAACCAAACAAAAGCAACTTTTTGACATCGTTTCAACGTCGCTAAACGTTAAAAAAACACATAAACTTTTGTCGGTTGGGCAATTACCACATCAGATTAGGTCCAAAAACATACATAAATGTGCAGCAAGATTTTTTCAAGTTTTCTTTTAAGTCTGATCCCAGCTCGTAAATCCAATGAATTAAGAAACAAAAGGATGTCTCGTTTTGTTTGTGATTGCATCGTGTCGGTTCCCAATCAAAGAGAAATCCTTTGTTTTCAGGACGCTAAGTCGCTCATTCGTTGAGTGAGATTTGAAAACGAGGGTTTTGTTTGTGTCTCGTTTTGTGCTAGTGTCGAGTTGGGATTGTTTCTTTGCTAACAATAACGTAATGTTATCTATGGAACAGACTTCATTGACGATTAAAACTCAGGCTTGGCAACCATCAAGTCCACAGCGGTGTATTCGATATATCACTTACAACGGATATACGTTTGAAGTAGAGTGATGGTACTAGTCAAGTCACCGGCGTGTGCAATGTGCAGGTATACCACAAGACAGAAGACCTCTTTTCAGCGTAGTAGTCTTGACAATCAGTGGAGCCGAGAGTTTATGAACCTAACTAGATATCACAGTACCAAGTATAACCTTATAAGCCTTTGCGCAGTTTTTTTTTAGGCGTGACCACACCATTCGTTGAAACAGTTCAAAGAAAGTGTTAACACTGAAGGCTTGTTTTAAAGTAAGATGAGATTGTATATTGAGATTTCGCTTAGTCTCTGTGGCAATCTCAAATTCATGTATCCATTTATGGCCCGACCTTGTTTGTGTAGCTTCATCTTTTATATCTCGATTGTCTGTAGTAACCGCTTTACCGGCTGACTACCTTGCCTTCAGTTTGGCACTATAGCCAGGTTATGTGTATGTTTACGAAAATCCGGGCCACAGCCACTGTCTTCCGAATAGTGATAGAAAGAAGCCTTTCCACCCTTGAACTGGCGAAGAAGCTTCTGACAACGAAGAAACCGGTCACAGCGTGTGAAGAATCATTGTAATCGTCGCTGCGCTGCAACTGGCAAGCAGATCGGCATGTTCTAGAACAGCTGTGGTCACCTCCTTTGCGGCCGGCAACAAAGAGCATTCAGTTTCGCTGAATATGAAACAAAATAAGTGGCAAGGTTTTCGTATTTTTGTAGTAAAATACAGAATAGTATCGAGATGAAATATTAACATTTTTATGATTCATTTATTGCAAGCGTTCAGCGTTGTTGGTTAATGCGACCGAAGTGTGACATGCAAAAAGTCTGTGCTGAAGACTACTATAAATAACCTACACAAGAGTAAGCACACATTTTTTTCTACTACTTTTTCTACCAATGAAGATAATTCATTTTGATTCTCCAACTTCTTGTGCCATGCTTGTTCCACTGTTCCAGACTTAGCCCTCTTGGCTCTTGTATATCTTCAATTCATTAAGCAAGTTTAACTGTTCTGAAAATTTCTTTAGTTGTAGAAACAAAAGGTTTTACAGTAATGCTTTCCAAAAAGCTCAAAAGTTATATTCCTTGTAGACTTTTCATTTTTCCGCAAAATGCTCTTAAATTTGTTTTTATCTGTTAAAAAAAATCTTCAACTTGGTTTGAAAGGGCTAGTTGGAGCATTTAGTCACATTTACGCATACACTTCAGGCCACAAGTTTCCCCCTCACAGCCTGCAGACAATTCTTGCATCGCAAAACACAACGACAAGTTGTGATGAAACGACGCCATGTCAACCAGTTTCGTCACAAGAAAAGCTTTCCTGTTTGGCTGTTTCATATCGTAACACGTGTTTCAATTTTGTGACACTTTCGTTCAACGTGATGTGTGAAACGATCGTTCATAAACTTTTTATATCAGCACTTGTGAAAGGCAAAGAAATGGTAAAAATAATCTTTGGTTCATTTTTGGTACTTTTGTGTGGAATCACAGTAAGGTAGGTCTACTCTTTGCAACTCGTAGCGTGCAAGTTTCATTTGCACTACTAGTCACGCCAGAGAAATATTTGGTACATTATTATCATACCAGAGAAAGGAGCTATTGTTTAACCAGTGTTGCGCAACGCCGGTCTTGCATCGCGCGCTTTATGTCCTTTTCTACGTCATAAAGTCATGTGTCGCCTTCTGCCTGTATTTTATTGTGACGTAGTGTGTGACGTAACAGTGAAATCACAATGACGTTTTTGGAGGTGGCAATATTGAATTTCAGTTCTTTGTTTCATTGTTCGCTGTTGGTTCTACAGCTTTTCTAATACAGGCAACACAACAGTGCAGGTTACATTTCGAAATTACCAGCAGTGAAAGAATTTTCAAGCGTTTGAAGGCTAATAGTTTTATAGCATGAGTTTATTGGTCATAGAGCATGAGCATGTTGTCTGCTTTGAAGCGCTAAGAGCAACCCATATCTGTGATGGATACAGCGGCAGCGCTATATAAAAACATATCATTCATGAGCAATTGAGTATTTTGACTATTAGCAAGCTAAGCGTTCACATTTGATCTCCAGTGCATTCATGTAGCGTTTCTGCGCCTGCGTTAATAAGGCGAACCCCTTGGCAGACTTTAGGCCTAGCCTACGAAGCAATAGCAGTCTTTCACTGTAAATTACTGCTGAAATAAGGCGGAAATTGCCTAAAAAATGAAAGCAATATTGCGATAATGTCCAAGGTGATTTGGCGAATGTACTGTATTTGTTACCATGTAAACAAATTGTAAAAATGTAGATGGTCGCGAATCACCCCTATACCCTGATGTCTTGGTGACAATTATCTGAGTTGCTGTCCACAGTTTCGGAAGCTCTGTGAAAACGTAAGATTTGCTCTGCGTGAAAATCAGCAGTATGAACTATCATTGATCTTGGCGGTTTATTAATAAGTTCACTGTTTTGTTGTGCTTGTCTGTGTTGTTAAATTTTTCTTCCCCGATAACTTAGTTGGTTTAGTTTAGTGCCTGGTTTTGTGCTCAAAGAAACCGGAAGATCAAGTGGCGTGAGTTCGGCTCTCGAAGTGTGCGCTTGAGCAACACATTTCAAAGATTGTTCTCCATTCAAAGGCACCGATTGGATGCAATAATTCATGACAAATATCCCTTCAACATTTCTGCTTGGCAGAGTAAAAATATGACATTGATATGATTTAGTGCTGAGATGATTTCGTCGTCACTCGTCAGAGTCTCACGATAATGCAGACCCTTTTAAGGGAAACGCTTTCTTGTCATTGTTACATAACATAATACGTCATAAAGTCATGTGTCGCCTTTTGCGTGTGTTTTATTGTGACGTAGTGTGTGACATAACAGTGAAATCACAATGACGTTCATGGAGGTGGTGATATTGAATTTCAGTCCTTTGTTTCATTGTTCGCTATTGGTTCTACAGCTTTTCTAATACAGACAACAGTACAGATTACATTTCGAAATTACCAGCAGTGAAAGAATTTTCATTTTTCAAGCGTTAAAGACTAATAGTTTTATAGCATGAGTTTATTGGTCATAAAGCATGAGCATGAGACGTTTATACTTTGAAGCCCTAAGAGCAACCCATATCCGCGATGGATACAGCGGCAGCGCTATATAAAAACATATCATTCATGAGCAATTTGAGTATTTTCACTATTAGCAAGCTAAGCGTTCACATTTGATCTCCAGTGCATTCGTGTAGCGTTTCTGCGCCTGCGTTAATAAGGCAAGCCTCTTGGCAGACTTTAGGCCTAGCCTATGAAGCAATAGCAGTCTTTCACCTGAAAATGAAATTACTGCTCAAATAAGACGGAAATTGACAAAATAAATGAAAGCAATATTGCGATAATATCCAAGGTGATTTGGCGGAACAATTTAGTAAGATAATTGTAGACTTCTGAAACTTGTTGAAAAAGAGTGTATTGCGACTGTATTTGTAACCATGTAAACTAATTGTGAAAACGTAGATGTTCGCAATTCATCCCTGGACCCCGATGTCTTGGTGACAATTATCTGAGTTGCAATCCACAGTTTCGGAAGCTCTGTGAAAACGTAAGATTTGCTCTGCGTGAAAATCAACAGTATGAACTATTATTATTGATCTTGGCGGTTTATTAATAAGTTCACTGTTTTGTTGTGCTTGTCTGTGTTGTTAAATTTTTCTTCCCCGATAGCTCAGTTGGTTTAGTTTAGTGCCTGGTTTTGTGCTCAAAGAAACCGGAAGATCAAGTGGCGTGAGTTCGGCTCTCAAAGTGTGCGCTTGAGCAAGACATTTCAAAGATTGTTCTCCATTCAAAGGCACCGATTGGATGCAATAATTCATGACAAAAATCCCTTCAACATTTCTGCTTGGCAGAGTAAAAATAATGGAATTGACATGATTTAGTGCTGAAATGATTTCGTCGTCAGAGTCTCACGATAATGCAGACCCTTTCAAGGGAAATGCTTTCTTGTCATTGTTACATAACAGATGCTGCACTTTCGAAGGTTTCTTTTTCGTTGGTGACACGAGCATTCGTTTTGCTACTCCTATGCGAAGGTCATTTTGAAAAACACTATTGATAAGTCGTATTTTTACATTGATTTTACGTCTGCTTGCCAGTTAGAAGAAAAAGCATTTGATCGTTCTGTTGTTGGATTGCTTTGCTTCAATACGTCACCGGGCAATAGTTTTTAGTTTGTAGCTTTGATCACAATGAGTTTGTTTTTTGGGTTAAACTTCCACAAAATTAGTTAGTTACTGGAACAAGTGTTTCAAAAAAAAAAAAAATGTAAATGAGAATTATTAGTTGAAATCACGATCTGTAATATTTGTCATTGCCATGTCAATTGATGTTGTTTCTGTTTTATAGTCAAGTCAAGTAAATTTATTTTGTTTCAACAACGCCAAAAATTAACAAACAAGCAGTGTAAATGTAATTGTCAAAACAATACATTGTGCATTTACTGTAGGTTAGATTATGGCCTTGGTTACATTATAAAAGCCTTGAATGATCCATACGCTATTGTATCGCTTTTTCTGCATCATCCGATGGTCGTAATTAATTACTGCTGCTGGTGGCGAGATCGCGAATGCCCTGCGGTTTCTGCCAGCTTTTCATTTCGCGCGAACTGTCTTGACAAATCATCTTATCCACGTGGTTGGCTGAACACGTGCAGATGGTGCGAGCGGCGTTGGTTGCATGAAATACATGATTTTCTGTTGGTTTGCATTGGTACCACCCAGCGATACGCAGTGACGTCTTTTTTACATTTGAATTGGCATTCACACATCTGTGGTTGCTCTTTCCAGCACCCAAATTAGTAATTTTTACGTTGATTCCGCGTGTGCATTTTCAGACGTTGAACCAACGTAAAAAACTGATTTGCTGGCTGGGTAAATCAGTTTCTCAATGAATCGTTTCTAACTTTCTAGCGCTAGTTGTAACGTTCATCAGATGAATATGAAAGTAAAAGCAACGACAAACTGGTTGATTTATTGCTTCGCTGACGTTCACCTGTTGTAATCATGCGACGTTGACGCTGACGCTTTAATATTTTTTACGCTTTGACGTCGGCAGACGTTAGAACGATATCGAAAACGGAAACCTGCTTTCTGGATTATGTGGAGAGTTTGAAGCCTTTTTTCTACCACTCTTCTGTTCGCAGTTCGCTTGCCAGTGACTGAATAGGAAGGCGACAGACGTTTTGAAAACAAACATAGTTTAGTTGACTGTCCACGTGGCTAGTGGTAGTGTGGAACGATTGCTGTGTATGAGCTTTTCAAGTGTGATTGGAGGTTTTACGTTAGGTGGTAGTTGTGTACGTTCTTACAATGATTTATGAAACTTCACCTTTGCAGACCATTTAGCACATCTTGTTGAAAGGTATTATACACAGTAGAAACAATAATCTGACATAACTCAGCAACAATACAACATTTCACAGTGTAATACAAAAATAAAAGAAAGCGAACGTTTTCATCTATACATATTGTTCTTTTTAGGAAGTGGCTATTTTTACCCACTTGTTGCCATGGTTACAATCAAGTGTTGCCAGAGTTAGGGTTAAAGTTATGAAGGGTTAAGGTAAGGGTTAGAGTTAACAATAAGGTTAGGGTTTTGATATTTGCCCAGGACTAAAAAAAATTCCAAGTTTTTGTTTTCAACAGCTTTAAACTTTTCTCAAATTAGGGCAGAATTCCTTATCTGGCAATCCTATTGAGGCTATATTTGGTATATATCCAGTATTTCAAAATAACAACTCCGGCAACGGCAACTCTGATCAGAGACTTCGGCGCTTCTGTATTTTTTCTCTCAATCTTTTTAAGGGAAAATCTTAAAATGTTTGCAGCAACTTCGATCAGCGACTTCGGCTCTGTTGTATTTTTTTTCTTGATCTTTTTGGGTGACGAAATCGGGGGACAAGGCAAGCTAACGAACAAGTTGTGATAATTGTGCCAAATAAGTGTCATATCACTGTTAGGGTATGTCAGAGGTCAGAAATTCAGTTACTGGCCTTCTCTGCTCAAAGGATATTTTTGTATTGTCAAGATCAATAATTAGATTTTGATATTTGGCCTATAATGCTTGTAGACCTTTTCAAGCTTATTAGAAATTAGTTTTTGTATCAGCTGGGAATTTCATTTTAAAATACTTTATGCAATGTACCTGCTTTTCTAGCCACATATATAATTTGAAACAGCTTTAAAATTTGCTGCAATGTAGTATTTAATGTTGATATTTAAGTCATACCTTACTATATCATGTCACAAATATTTGACCTCAGTCAGTCGTTGAACCAAGATGGACCAAACAATAACTCATCATGGGTATGTGATGTACTATGATATGAATATTGTCTTTAATCTTGAAAGTCAATGTATTTTGTTTGAGGCATATTGTGCATCAAGTATGATGAATTTATTATACCTTTCTGGCATGTTGGGAAATGTGCTGGTTGCAGAGCAACGTGAAGGTGAAGTTGCTTAGTTTCATGTTTATTTTGTCAATTTTTTTTTGCCACCAGCATCAAGGAATGACAACTAAGGTTATATTTTCATTTTTGTTTAACAAAATTTGTTTATATATATCTTGAAAAAAAAACGTGTTCACTAATCACAAGATCGATAACGATAATACTTGGTTTATTTACGTTTTTGGCACAAAAAGATAAAATTCTATAGAATTTAAAAAACTAAATTAATTTTCTAATTATATAGTATCATATAGTAATTATTCGTATATAAAAAAGCTAGGCTAATAAATATCCTAAAACTAAGATATTATTGCATGGTTTGCATTGCTAGCATATATTGATATGACTTGTGAAAGATAAGCATCATTTATACGAAAACCATAGGTTAAGGGTCAAATTTATTTTGATAACAACATGCTTAAATGTGCATTGTACTTGCCTTTTTTCTGGAAGGTATGCCAAACCAATGCTGCTCTGATGGCTCATTGTTTTCATTTTCTTAGTTCTCCTTATAATCATCGTTTGCACTGCAGAGTTAACCAGTAACTTGAGAAGACAACATAAATAATCATGGGCATTGGGCATAGACTGTGTCCTGGTTTATGCACCGTGTTGTACATCCTTACTTAGGATCTGGGGTGTCCAACCCGTGGCCCGCGGGAAGGTTTTGAGTGGCCTGTGGTATTTTTCAAATTACTTGTATTGTCAAGTTAATCGTCTACGTAAATTTATGGCAAACTTACATTCCGAGAAATCGGAATGGCCTGTTTCGGAGAATCTGATTCAGAGAGTCCGATTCGGATAAATCCCGATTCGGAGACAGCCTTTTTCGGAGAAAGTATTATTTGTATATGTGATAACTTTTGCTTATTTTGAGGTGTTGTGTATGGAACAATGCAATTGCATGTCTTGCATGCTTGGAAAGATGCTGGAGGTTTTTGTGCTCAGTGCTCACGCATAGCAATGTTCAAAATATATTTATTTTGTAATTTACCTTGTGTTGTTTTCAATACAGTATTCCCCGCTTGTTAAAACCATGGTAAATAGGCCCACCCAGTTAAGCCCAATTTGGTCCGGTCCGGAATTACTGAATGTGTATGAGTGTCAGAGAATTGTCCTTTGGTCAATAGGCCAGGCCCACCTGTTTTATAAGCCCAAAGTCGTCCGGTTTTGAAGCGGGACTAGCCTACTATTAATGTAGTTATAAAGTAAAATATATATTTGAAAAACAAAAATGTCGAGCAAAGAACCTATGTGTCACTTGCATTTTATTTTTTGGTTTAAACCTGAAACTTTCCAAGGTAACTTAATATGTACAATTGTACATGGTTTGTAGTTTTTTTTTACTACTCGTTTTACAGGTATTCATGTTTAGTTTTTACATTTCAGCTTGATGCTGGTTTGTTGGACGTTGATGAAATTATGTCTTCATTGAATGCGTCCCAAGACTATCTTGACATCAATGATTTGCTGGATGTTGGAAATGCAAGTGACGTCATTCAGACTCCTGCATCATGTTCATCATGCATTGATTATGCAGACGATGTAGCTTGGTGCAGGGAGCACTTGGAGTTGCGAAACAGATTGTGTCAGTCCCAAATTGAATTTGAAGTAAGGCATTGTCTTTTTAAGCAGGCTACATCTGGACTTTATTTTCAAGTACCGGTAACAAACAAATTTCCACTTTCTTGTTTGTTGTTTAACTTTTTTCACATACTATTGTTTTATTACAGTAGCAGCAAAGCTGCATTGCAATCATATTTGTGCAATAGGGATTTTTGCTCATGGGTATACTGAACTACATCCGCATTTGGCTAATTTTCAACACTAGAATTGGCTGAATTGTTAACATTTTTTCTCTGGTTTACAAAGTTTTTTTTTTATTAAAATTCAAGCTAGTAGCAAGGATAAAAAAGTTATCAAATTGACAATTGACCTTTTTAATGTTGCCGGAAAAGCGGAGCTTCAAACAAGAATGGGAGTAGGATGATTATTTTAGAGGATTTTTTACAAAACTCCCATGCTTAATAGCGCTGAAAGAGTGACAGTGGTGCTAACAAGGTGTCACATATGCCAAAATAGAAATAAATTGAGGTCTGGTACAAACATTTGATGAATCATAATGATTTGATCCTGTGACATTTCTAAGATTATAGCCCCACACCCCAGTAAGGACCTGCTCACACTTCTTACTTGTGCATGCATAGCCTAGTTAGAGGTCCTAACCTACTATCGCTGTGAGGATATATGTTTAACACTTTGGTATAAAACCGAGCCATGTGTAGAACACATATGACAAGAAAGAAGGTCGGTTTTCTTGTTTTTCTGTCCATAGTCTAATGTTTATCTGTCTGCCATCAACTTGCATACCATATCTATTTTATTCCGCAGCTCACCAAGGTTATCGTTTCAGATGCCGTTTAAGTTCAAGGATAGCTTACATTTTTTATGAGACCAAATTTTTGCTTTAAAATTACAAGTACTGTAGTATGCTGCCATGTTAGGTTAGTCTAAAAATAGGTCAACAAATGTCCAAGCCTGCAGGATAAATCAATGAATGTTCTCGCACACTCGCTCGAACAATGCGTTCGCATTGTCTTTATGCAACGCCAGTTATGTGAATAAAATGTACCTCCGATTAGAATGCGCATTAACATAGTCGTCGTATTTAGTATCTGTTTGGTAAGCAGGAAAAATAACACCTTGAAAGTTATGCGACAGCATAATCTACAATCAATCCACATGTCCGATTGTCCATAACAATCCATAATCCACCCATGCACGTTACGCTTTGTTATGATATTTTCGCACTATTACATGCGGTTTACAATCGAGAGCAACTTGCTAATAAAAATGATGCGCAATGACGTAAATACAGAAGGACAAACCTACAACATATGCAAACGTTTCTGCTTTGATCAATGATCAGACGCTGCATCCCAGCTAGCTTCAACCATGAAGTGGTATTCAATTTTCAACAACACTCTTACAGAACAAGATTCCAAAGGCTGTTCACATAACGATTTTTGTAACTCCTGTGAACTTCAGCTATGCATTTTGAGTTATGAAGCTACTGTACTCTTGTTCGTTGTTGGTACAGTGAAAAGTTATTCTGGGATAAAGATAGCTCCATACTAAACAAGCAATTAATGTGTTCTTATGCTTTCGAATATTTACAGAACAAACAGCTTGCTGAAGAAAACGAAGCTGGACTTATGGAAGCACTTCAGTCCATGGAAGATCAATTTGAATGTGGAGTTCTACTAGATATGTTTCCAAGCAACTATAACTTTCAGCAGGGAGCTGACTCTCTATCTTTCATGGATACCACATTGCCTGTCACTGTGGATGTGGGGCAATCGGTTGAAACTGAAGATATGTCTTCACCGTCCACTCTTCTGGCTGATGAAGTTTCAAACGGATCCTTAGACTCCTCCTCGCTTCCGCCCGAAGATGCAAACAGGAATTTGGAAAACGAATCTATGGTACATATCGTATAGATTTTTTTTCTTTTTGAAACTTCAATGGGTTTGCAATCTTGGGTGTGACGTTGTATTAATTGCCATAAATTTTTTACAAGTAAATATCGTGAAATTATTGGAGATTGATTTTGTCCCGACTGCTTTCGAGAGGGATGGGTAATTTACGAACTAGATTTCCGAAAGTTCACGAAGTTTCCCGAGCGCACCTCTAAACGTTCTGCGATCGTAGGCTTTAGGTGGGCACAGTATAGTATTGACATAAACGCAAGAGTGTTGTGATTCCCGACCTTTCCGTCGCGGAGCCAACCTATTGCAGTTGCCCGATTTGCATGCACTTGGCTTTGCACACATCGTGTAGTAGTTTTGTGAGCTGCAGTAATAGTTTGATGACCTAAAAGTCTGTAGCTGCAGTTTATCATGCTCTTTTTTGCTCATTTGCAGTTAAAACAGCTTTTGCTCAATCCTCATCAAAACTATCCAAAGGAAATTGATTCTGGCAGCAATGGTATCGATCACAGTTCTTCCGAACCAGTGTTGCCAAAGGTACGCTCTTCATCATGTATCTTTGTTTGTACAATAAAACCAGTAAATAAAATTTCGATTGATTTTAAAGGCTTCAAGTTGTTCGGGTAATCTAATTGAAGAGAAAAAACTGAGTAGGAAAATGAAGAAAAAGAAGAAAGTTGCAAAAAAGCCTTTCACGGAATTATTGAAACATCTCGAAAGCCCGGGTAGCGAGAAACCCAAAGGTTGGTTATTTTAACGCCTTTATCTTTTTTCGCAGCACTTTAAATGAAGTAATAAAAGACATTTAAAGATTTTCATGTATGCGTCAAGCAATGCCTTTTCAGGTGCATCTTCTCTATTGAAAGTACTTTAGATGTAAATAAATTTTCGTTCCATCTGGAAATTCATTTCATTTGGACAGAATCTTTTTGCATCTGCGATTACGGCTTCTATTTTTTGCTTTTTAAATTGGTTCTGGGACATACGTAATGTAAGCAATTGTATTACGGACGACTTTCTGGAAACGTTGTCAACTTTATCGACTTGCGAGTTTAAGTTTCAAAGTGCTCTTCTTTGCTACTGTAGTACATTTAAAATCAATACAGTTGTGCAAAGGTGGCAACTGCACTCACTGAAACTTAGTTTCGGTTTCAGGACAAGCAAAACCGACTACAAAGCTTGTTAACGTCAACCGATACATGCGACAGTATTGCTCCGCGCCACCCAGCAGGGTGGCTTCTCCTGTGTCTGATGCCGGAAATGTCAAGGCAAAGAGAGACCTCGTAGCGAAACCTGCATCTATTCAAACGAGCATTTCTTCTAAGAACATCAAAGCACCACTCGTAGCTACCTCGACTGGAAAGTATGCACTAGGCAGTCCCGTGTTATTTTTTCTTTGTTTTCTAAGTACAATTGCTTTCGCTTCAGCTAGTTCAGTGGTTCCCAACCTTTTTTATCCTGTGCACCCTTTTAGTCGATATTCAAATCTAATTCCCCCCCTACAAATTTAGTTTGCTAAAATATCGTTTACATTAATATTTTAATGTAATTGTTAGAACAGAAATTAAACTCCCACTAGTTATAAGCTCTTTAGCCTATGATATTCCTCTTTGTACTAAAATAGTTAATCATGAACTTTGCTGATAAATATTTTATTCAAAGAATATATTCAAAATATAAGAGTCATGATGCATTTAACAGTCAGTGTGAAGCTTGTGACTGCTTCTGTCTCGATAACTCATGAATGCGTGGAAGAGTATTGGAAAGAGCACAGCGAATATCATTCTCCACGTTCAATCTGTTTCTTTGTTTTGTTTTAACTTGCAAAAGAGTTGAAAAACCTGATTCACACAGATAAGTGGAGACAAACGGAAGGATAGTTCGAATAGCTCTCTCTGCCACTTTGGGTCTTTGGGATAGGAATTACACATCAGTGGCCAAAATTCAGTGATTGATTTTTTCCTGAATAAGTCTCTTGCGCAAGAATCCGTTTTGAGTTCTAAAAATTCATCCTGCAATTTATCGGGAACTCTTTCCACCAACAAAGTGAATGGATTTCGTATTAAATCAAAGCTCATCGTCATTAATTTCAGGAAAATATCGAATGAATTCTGATTCTAATGCTGTCAGATGTTGCAAAATCAATTCTTTTTCCAACTCTGGAAGAGCTTGTTCTTTGCCATCAACAACCAGAACTGATGATAATTCTTCAAACATTGCAACATTGTTCTTTCTAACTTTTCTCTTCCAATTATCAAGCTTGCTGGTGAAAGCTTCCAAAGCATTTTTTAAATAGTATTATATTGGTGTTTTTCCCTTGCATCTTCAGATTTAGTTTATTCAATTAATCAAACATATCAACCAAATAAGCAAGACATCTTATCGATCTATTATCATTCAGTGATGAAACAAATTCCACTTTCTTTTGAAGCTCAAAGAATAATTTAAGCTCGTCTCTGAGCTCAAACACTCGCTTGGTAACATTTCCTCTTGAAAGCCATCGAGTATTTGTATGAAAAAGAAGTACGTGATGGTCTGCATCCATGTCAGTGCACAGTTCCTTAAATAATCGAGAGTTAAGGGCTCCTCCTTTAACGAAGTTGACCATTTTAATTGTTTGATCAAGTACTTCACGTAATAGAGCAGGAAGCGTTTTAGAAGCCAGCGCATGACGATGAATCATACAGTGAATACCTTTTACATTTGGACTTTGGCTCTTAACATGAGCTTGAAATCCAGATTTAGCTCCTAACATAGCTGGGGCTCCATCTGTGCAACACCCACATACGTTTTTCCACAAAAGATCTTCGGATTTAAAGAAAGAAGAAACTTTTTCAAAGATGTCAACAGCTTTCGTTGTTGTTTTAAGACAGGAACAAAAAAGAAGCTCCTCTTTGAATGCGTTTGAATGGACATACTTTACGAATACCATTAACTGGCAACACGATGTCACATCAGTAGATTCATCCAGTTGAATCGAAAATAAGCCACATGCAGCAGACTTAATCTCCTGCATAACTTGATCTTTTATATCTGAAGCCATGTCTTTTATCCTTCTCTGAACTGTATTATTTGATAAGGAAACGGCAGCAACTTTTTTCTTATCTTCATTTCCAAGCATAAGTTCAACTATTTTTAAAGCACAAGGTTTTATCAAATCTTCACCAATTGTATGTGGCTTTTTATGCTTCGCTATTTCCAAAGCAACATAGTAAGAAGCTTCTACTGAATTTGTATTTGTTTCATAATATGTCCCACTTGAATCTAGTCTCATCTTTTTCAAAGCACAAGCGTGACGCTCAAAAAAGCTTCTACTTTTATCCTTATATTGTGAGTGAACATTTTGTAAATGCTGTTTTAACTTAGTTGGTTTCAAAGAATCATTTGACAGAACTTTATTGCATATCACACATTGAGGTCTCTCTTCTCCATTTTTATTGATGCATGTAAATCCATATTCAATATATGAATTGTTTGTTTTCTTTTTTTGACACTCATGTTAAGTAAGACTTAGGGTAAAATTACTTTTCAACGCTGCTGAATAAAATTTTGCTTAGCCTACTTACTAAGAAAAATTTAGAAACACAATTTAGAAAATACAACATTGATTATTCCTGAACACAAACTTTTATCTGAA
The DNA here is from genome assembly GCF_918807975.1 of Aplidium turbinatum. Classification (NCBI taxonomy): domain Eukaryota; kingdom Metazoa; phylum Chordata; class Ascidiacea; order Aplousobranchia; family Polyclinidae; genus Aplidium; species Aplidium turbinatum. Next base: position 16,359,278 of record NC_137484.1, on the reverse strand, counting down.
GCAAGCATGTAGGCTACAATTACTTCTACTGGCCAAGGTAGCGAAACCCAGCTACAAGCAGCGAATAAATACGCAAAGTTACCTCAACTAGTAAATGCTGCGATCAAATCAAAATTATAGCCTACAGATATATTGAAAGATTTGGCATAGCATTAAAGTAGTACAGTATACAACATTATACCTTTGTGATCACTGGCACAAAACTTTGAAGACATAATGGAGGCTTCACACTTAACAATCCCTAGTTTTAGTAGCCTAAATGAAGTTTAAACTGCTTTTTGACAAGTCAATTACCAGTGATCTAGCACTAATTTAATGGTCATATCACCGTTGACTTGCTGACACAAACTTTGGTCTATTCACCATCAGTTGAGTTTTGTACAAATAAGACTAACTAAAATATAAATATTTCGTGAGCTGTGTTACATCGTCGTATTACTGACACGGTTACTGAACGATGCCTTATATGCAACTGGTATGGCAATTGGCGGCCCTGCTTTGACTAAACTCTGCAATTTGCCTTGTCCTGTCTGTCTGCAACTGCAACACGAAGGCACGTGCCTCTGTGTTGCCAGATGGGGAAAATCTTGAAGGAAGGCATCAGCTTTTCATCATTCAGCATTGTCAGATCCTGGCATAACGCTGGGGCGGCGAATATTCAGTATGTTACACAGATACAGTGAGGAACGTGAGAATATTTATTAACAGTGTGTACAAACATTAAAATGTAGGTGATATTAAGATTACAGGACAAAGCTAAAATACCCAGCTTGCGAGGAATTCGTAAGCGCGCAATCCAAATTCAATCTTTTCATTGCGGTACCTATTGATACTCTCAACTGTTAAGTGAGAGATATGAAATCACAAAGTTTTAGTGTGTGAAAACATATTAATTTAAAAAGTGATTTGAACACGCTCTAAAGCTCTAGTCTAGGCCAACTTACTAGGCTTAAATAGCTTTACAATCGTAAAGCCAAATTCCCCCCTACAAATTACAAAATTCCCCCCTAGTGGGGAATTCCTGAGCTAGTTGATTATACGAGTGCTTTTGGTCTTAACGAAGCCACTTGGTGAGAAAATTAATGCGTGGTTGATTGCAGCCATTTTTTTTTCTTGTGATCGCAATTGGTTTTGTCTTTGATAGTAAAATACTCAATGGCAATCAATGAGGGATTTTTTGCTTGTAATTAACCACTTTTTTTCGTGGCAGAAAATCCCAAGTTACAAAAGTCTATCCAATTGTGAGTTCGTCAACAATACTGAAGTCCAAAACAAACAAAGAATCCGAAAGAGGTAGAGCAATCGTGCAGTTGTGATCTAAACATGCAATTTCTTTACAACCAATGCCTTGATTTGATAGTTGATGCCTTGATATATTTTTCAGTGATAGTCGCTCCCGACGCTGACAGCTTGCTGGACATGTTTGAAGTTGAACGCTCCCAAGGTTGGAATCTCAACTCAGGTCAGTGTAGTAAGTTGCCATTTCGCAAGACGACGTTGAAACGACGCAACGTGACCCACTTTTTGCAAGCTGATTTGAGCCTTGATTGCGTCGTTTAATGAATTGCAGCGACATTTTAAGCTTGTCAGAAAGGTGATTATTTTGTTTGGGAAAAATATAGATCGATTTATTTCAACGTAACTCTTCAGATGGTGCTGTATTGACGCAACTGACGAAGCATCTATGACGTAGCATTGATGCAACTAACGTAGCATCTATGTGTTTTTGCAGAAGCCGACGGAAAAACTTTCGGTCATTCCGCAGATAAAAGAAGGGGAGCTGTGCTGATCGACCCATTGCCGAAAAAGCGTTTGCGTGCAAACGAAGAGACGAAGAAACCGAACGTCGTGACGCGGGTGGGCATTGAAAGCAAGCAATGCACCGATCGGCCATCTGCTGAACACGACTATTGCCAGCACAACACCGACAAATCTACAACTGGTCATCAGGACGTGCTTTCAGCAGCCATCCAAGCGAGTGGGCTAGCAAGCACGCAATCGTCTGATTACAAGTTTGAAGTGCCTACTTCAAAGCCGCCGTGCAACAACAAGGTTTTAAAATGGGAGGAATACCTTCAAAGGGTTCGGCTGGGCACAAGAAGTGCACCCAACAGCCCGACAACGTCACCTAAGATCGTACGGGGTTCAGCACGCCCTGTGAACAATTTCATGGTGACTACTAGCACCGGCGTCGTGAAGCAGAAACTGTCGAAACCAGTCACTCAGCTAGTTGATCCGATAGCTGCGATCAAAACTCAGACTAAAGTTCAAAATCCCATCAAGTTACAGGAGTTCCAAGAATATCTGGCCAAGTTGCAAAGCGGTCAGCAGGTCGCAAACGCCGCGATATCCAACTCGCTGACCGGATCGAACAACGCGACCGGAAAAATCCTTCAAGTCAGCCAGACCCCAATACCGGTCACTCCTGCAGCGGTCACGGTGGCCATGTCATCGTGTCGGCCTGTGGTGCAACAGTCGAGACCGATCGCTCCTTCGCAGCCGTTCATTAAGATTCACAGTGGCGGCAAAGTGCACACGGCCGCCGTGACGTCATCACAGACTAATCTGTCAGCCAACAAGCCGTTGGTCATGATACGAATTCCCACCGGAGCCAGTGCAGCCAACGTGGTTGGATTGCCGTGTGTGACCACGACGCAGAAGCCATCTGGTTCAAAAACTGTGATGTCTCCTGTCACAAGTCAAGTTCTTTCTGCAAAGAATCCTCCACTGCAACCAAAAAATGCTGACAATATCTCTTTCAGTGAATTGATAAACGATCCTAGAATATCAGTAAAGAAGACAAAACCCCTTCCGACAGCTCTGAAGTCGATTTCTCGAGAGAAATGGAGTTCTGCAAAAGCGGTTCCCAAGCAGGTGGCGTCCACTAAAGCGAAAGCTAGTGGCAATCCTGAGGGGAAGAAAACGTCAGATTCCTCACCGACATTCAAGTTAATTACTTCAAGCAATGCTGGCGTCGAAACAAAATCGCTCATATTGAGCGGAGTGACCGGCCAGTTGAAGGAAATCCTCACTTTGCTTGCGCGTCAGCAACAACAGGTAATACGCTCTCAATTCTACTTCTGTTTTTATAAAAATTCTCCAAATCGCTAATAATTGATTCACCATGTTGCTGGTTATGAGATTAAAAATAAATCAATAAAGTTTTTCACCAGTAAACTAACTGTGTGTTTGTGAATTTGTAGCACAAATCATGCTTTTATGTGTTAACTTTTCTAAGGTTATCTTATGAGTTTAACGCCGCGCAACTGCAACAGTTTAAACGATTTAAAGCGCTTGCAATGCTTAATCAGTGCAAAACTTGGTAATTAGTTGAACATGATTATTTTAGTGCTATTCGGACCAAGCTAGCAAAATCGATCCTTTTTTATTGAACTAAGACCAATTACGTTTATGAGACCAATTTTGCTAGCTGGAGAGCGATACATTACTACACGTTGAACTAACGCTTTTCTTTCGCAAATTGGTGTCTAGATCACAGATTGCATCCGAGATCACAAATCAACCGTTTTTATATTGATTCAACATTGCATCAATGTTGAATCAATGTAAAACACGGTTGATTTGCTATCTGGAATCTTTGCCGTCTGTTCACGTTGTGACGATCTTTTGTAGGGAGAGGTTAAGGAGCAAAAAGAAACTTCAAACTTGCAGCAGCGTTTGTTAGCGACTATAACCAACATGAAGTCCAAGCAGCCGGCTTCCACAGCGCCATCGGTCGTCGACACTCGCCCCTTGATGAACACGTCAAACATTGCCATTACCAGCCGTGTTCAGCCAACTGTCAAAGGGGGCAAGAAAAGCTTAAGTGTTCCTTCCCCTCTATCGCTGATACACGAAATAAAGCAAAACATGAGCAAAAAGAACGAAATGAGCAAAGTTAGTCTTCTGTCAAAGCCTCAAGAAGCAGCTCCTGTTGCAGAGACGCCGCGAAAAGTTAGATCAAGGTCAAGATCTACAAACGTTTCCGTCACCGAGCAGCCAGCCCAAGAACAATCCGGCCCATCGTTAAATAAAATACCCGCTTCGGTTTCTCAGCCTGTCTCTTCCCCTTCCGTTCTAAGCCAACCCGTTGTTTCTGCACAGGATAATCCAACCTCTTGCAGGTTGTCTTACCCGCTACCGACGGTTTTACCGAAATTTCAAACCGACAATAAAGTGTTGACCGCCCTTCAAGATCCCTACTTGAACATCTTTGTTGACAAGCCAGTCAGTTCTAAGCAGCTGAGCAGCGCTGTCGGCTCAGCTACAGCTGTTCCTTCACGCATTCCAGTGATCATTGATCAGCAGCCAATCACCGATGTGGACAACCAAGACAAGTACGCTGACGAGTTCACACAGTTGATAGTTCGCGACACTTTGGATGAAATCTGTAATAGAGTCGCCAGGAACGAAAGTCGTCAATCAGTGCAAGTCAACCAGTTGTCACACGACTATGTTTCTTCTGTTGCTGCTGTAATGTCTTCACCAGCTTTTTCTGACGCTTCATCGTCGAGTTCAAGGTCCGAAGAATTGACTCAATGTGCAGTGATGGATCTGAGAGAAGATGTAATATCCCACAAACCGGAGGACATACCAATCCGTAGGAGCATGGCTGCTGCTGAAATGATGGCGGGAGACATCATAGAGAGTAACCAAGAAGAGGTAAGACAAATCGTTTGTTTCAATTTGAAGACTTTCTTTTTTCGTTTTTATTAGTAACTTATCATCTAACTATAACAACAATTGGCATTGGTAAATGTATTAATATTTAAATGTCACATATATGCTGCAGTTGTTTTAGTGTTTTTACAGCAGTTTTGGTTTGTATATTTTTTGCATCAATTCCAGCATGAGTGTTGGTTTAATTTCATTACTTCATGTGTTTTCATTCTTTTTGTCTCAAAATTACCAAGTTATTTTGAAACTCTTTGCATTTCCAGGTCTTAGTGTACACTTTGCAACAGCCTCAAATATCTGCCAAAGTCCAGAACAACCTCGAGGAAGCAGAGACGGCCAATAACCTTGGAAGCGACTCGCAATACTACAACAAGTTGCCCGCCTACATGTACAGTGGGAAGGTGCTCAACGAAACAGGTTTGTCTGGTTCTACATTTCCGTCGTACTTCGATGGTGCCATTCGCAGTTTACTCATTGACAATTCTCCGCAACAGCATTGTCTGTTAACTGCTTTATTGTAATTATTGAATGTATTGTTTTTTTGTATATTTGCCAGGGACTTATTGATTGGTCTGATGCAAATGAGAGATAATAATACGTTTAAACTGTATCAAGTTACCTTTACGCGACTTTTGTTTTTTCGCTTTCAACCAATAAATTTAGTGGAGATACGTCACTGAGCCACGTCACTGAATTGTTAGTTACTTTCTATTGGCTCTCAACAGACACAGGCAACAGCATGCGCGATCGAGTCTATCTGGGATGCAGTGATGTCCACTCCTCCCGAACGGGATTGAAGGAACTTAGCAACGATCCTCTGATCGGTAACGAGATTGGTGATCCCGAGCATGACATCCAGTACAACAAGCTGCCTCACTACCTCAGCAGTGGGAAGCTGGGCCCAAGGTATTTCATTTTTGCACTAGTGAAGCTTCTCTCTCCGGAGCTTCCCAATACATTTGGTAAGCTGAAAATCCACAAACGGCTCGGTGGCTTAGTGGTTAGTGCGCCCGCCTCTGAATCGGTAGGCATGGGTTCGATACCTTGTCGGGTCATACCAAAGACTTTTTAATAATGGTACTGAATCTAATTTCTGCTTGGCACTGAGTAATAGAGTGGATTCGGGTAATAATGTACTCAGTTGCGCCTCTATACGGCTGCATTGACACTGTCTGCTTTGTAAAGCGCTGTAGAGCAACGCATTCTGCGATGGATACAGCGCTATATAAAAACTAACATTATTATTATTATTATAAAATGCATTATATTCAGCCGTAGTGACATTTTTTTATTGTGACACTTTTTGAAAGGTCCCTTCAGATGTCACTGTAGGCGAATTTTACTGTATTATATATCATATTGTTAAATTTCTATTTTGTAAATAAATGCTCCCAATTTCCCCTTCATATTCCATTTTGAAATTATCTTGTGGAGTCACTAGTTATCGAAAGAAGACACTTCACCAGTTGATATTGCAGGGAGAGCGACGACCTCATACTAGGCAGTAGCGGTGAAATCGCACACGAAGTCACTATCGATGGCGACCTGCAGAAGAAGGGTTCGGGCTTTCCAAGCAAGCTCAAGTACACGCCAGACGGGAACGTGATTGACACGGACGATACTTTTTACTCGAGATTGCCTTCTTACTACAGGTGAACTGAAAACTGAGTACTAAACTAGGAGCTGATATTTCGTAACCTTTGCTTCGGCTACTGTGATAACTTAAGCTGTTTTCTTCTGATGAACCCGTTTGAACAACTTCCATTGTTTAAATTCAAGAAACCGGTTTTAAAATCACTTTTCATGCTTTCAGGATTTTTCTACTTCTTTTTTTTTTTTTTTTTTTTTTTTTTTACTCAAAATCCCGTGTATACTTTATTGCTAACGAGGTGTGATGTTCATGAAGCTATGGACGCACTCACGTAGTTGACACTGTCACTCAACCGCCGGACGAGCCCGATGACGTCGTGACGGAGGAAACGCTTGAAAGGCAACACGAAGAAAGGTCAGTTGTCTTGTTTATGATCTTTAATGTTTTTTAATCTCGATTGCAAACAAAAGATAATGTCATTACCTGCACAATGCACATGCAATCTCATAAGCATGCGGTTCTAGCCAGTATATTCGAATCCGACATCTATTGAAATTTTGTGACCCGCATTTGTCATAAGTTTACTAAGGCTAGCCAATAGCCATGGCTCCGCTTTAAGTCAGATTGCTTTCAGTTTGATCGCTAAAACTTATAGTTTTGAAAGCACAGTCTGTCAATCAAGCGTTTAATTATTACAGTAAACCTTTTAGTTTGCTTTTGATATACTATTTTGCTAGCCTATTAAGATATATTTTTGCAGAAAATCTAGAAAGGAGAGGAAAAAACGAAAGAAGAGGAAGCGAAAGAAGCATAGGAAGAGCGGAAAGCGATCGGATGCAGACAGGATTCTGTATTCCAAGCTCCCATCTTACTTGCTGTCCGGTCGTAGGCAACTTGCTCCGGAGCGAGGCGCGTCGGAACACTCCTACTCATCTTCTCGGAGCTTTTCCTCTGATTCGGAGATGGATTCCAGATCGAGATCACCATTGCAACGACGGCGATCTTACAGAAGATCGTATTCTCCAAGAAGCGACAGATCCATGAGCTCCTCCAGATCACGCTCCAGAAGTCCAAGGTTAGTGATCTACATCATTTCGTTTGTTTGTGTTACGTTTCTATTTTTAAGACTGTGGAAAATGCGGTTTTAAGAATAGCTTAATCATTAACCATCGGCGGAACAAGTGAAAGAAACTACTTCATAATCTAATCTAATTAGACGTTTTAATATCAGCAGTGAGTTACAGTTGAAAAACGATTTGTTAAACCCAGAATGTTGTAAAACTGCATTCTTTTTAATGAAGTTGTCTTTTTTTTGCCAACAGAAACTAAGATATTTAGTTTAGACAAGGGCTAGTTTTTGATATTGTCAGGCTACTGCCGGCAACATTGTTTTACAATTCGACAGGTCGTAGATTGTTCATCACGTTTTTTAGATCACTTTGATTGCAAATTTCTTTATTCCAGACGATCCTGGAGACGCGAACGAAGCAGTGGAAGATGTGGTCATGGTTCTCAGCGACATGAGAGAGACAGATACTCTTCCGAGTCCGATCACAGAACATCTCGGTAATTGTTCCTTTTATTTCTTTGTTTCGTGACTCCATTGAGAAACTTCATCTTTAGACACGAAATTGAGGTCAGCTTGCAAAGTTAAAAAACATTTCAACGTCTTTGCAACTCGCTTCTTCCAGGTCCAGATACCGGAGACGACGATCGTCTTCCCGTGAGTCTGAATGGGGTCAACGACAACGATGGGAGAAACAGAAACAGAAGCATGAAATCCAACAGACAAAGGTGAATTTTCTCACCGGCTCATGGCCTAAAACGATTGAGCATTTGTCGATTTTTCTTAATGAACAAAAGATGTTTTAAACCATACCTGACCCTCTTGATCAGAAACCCAGACAGCAAAATCCGTCATTTTTCAATCATTTGAATCCATCGTTCGTCATTTGAATCAATATAAAAATGACGGATTTTGCTGTCTGGAAATTTGCCATTATGATGCCACAAACATGCGTATCACGTCTTGACTTCCCCCACTGTGTAATTTGCTTTCTTCAGCTTACCGGTTTCGGTTGTTTTCCAGGACGAAGCCATACGTCAGCGACGCGTCATGTACGTTGGCGGGATTTCCGACGGCACGAGCAAGCAGTTCTTGCAGCAGCGATTTTGCAAGTTTGGCGAGATTGATGACGTGGCCCTGCACTTCAGGACTGGAAAGTCAGTGTGACAGCGCTGTGTGAATTATGAACACCTAGAACTACTCGAATTGCTGCTTGTATTCGAATTAGCAAACTAACCGCCGTAGACGGCAAACAACGCTATGAGACAAGAAAAAACATGATATACAAAGGGCTCTGTAAAGTTCTTTAAAAGGCCCTAAATCGATGAAAACACTCCCTGGAAAAGTGCATTAACCTCGACAGTGGCTACGTTGAAAAATAGATTTATTCGAATAAATCAATAAAGCGTTCCAAAATTCTGGGAGCGCGTTTCAAGCCTTTTCCTCGTGAAAAGTGTTTTGGTTTTGGTTCAGACCTTCCGCACTGTACAATGCACAAACTCAATCTCTTCCTCTGCAGGGACAGCTACGCGTTTGTCACGTTTCGCTTCTCTTGCGATGCGACGTCGGCCATCGATCACGGCAATGAGGGTGACGCGTCACCCACTTACGTACTGTGCTATGGAGGAAGACGACAGTTCTGTCAAGTGGACTATGCTGATCTTGGTGAGCATGTGGAGGAGGCTAGCTTTGGTTTGATAGTATCCCAGACAACAAAATCCGTCATTTTACATTGATTCAACGTCTGGAAACGTTGACAGATTTTGCTGTCTGGGATATAGACGTGGCCACGGGGGGCTTGGGGAAGCAATCGCCCCAAAACAAAAGTTTCTTTTAATGATAATGACATTACATGTTGAATGACGTTTCATAAATGTTCGTCTGCATTCATTAGACCTAGCTATATTTCTAAACAAACTCTTTTGTTTCAAATAAAAAATGCTTACCCGCCAACAGTTGTTTTTGCCCCCCTCCCCCCCAAAAAAAAGATTTCTTCCTGGCTATGTCACTGGTTTTAATGCTTGTGGTTATTCTGTGATTCTAGACGATGAGGGGGAAACAAGGTTGAAGCAAGACGAGGCTGAAGATGACTTCGACACCTTGCTCCGGCAAGCGATGCGCAGGTCTTAGCGCAAACGAAGTGAGCGAGCACAAGAGAACAGACACTCGGGTCAATCATGTATTTTTGTCAAAACCCTTTTTTGTAGTTACAGCAGAGCTGACTGGATTTTTTGCTTTTTCGATTTTACGATTTCGCATTCATTTCCACTGTTGTCGTCACTACGTAATTTACTTTCTAATTTCAACTTCGCCGATCTCACTGAGACTTTGCTCTCGATGAATCAATTTAGCCTTGCATTCACTCTGAAACCAATTGTGAATGTGCCTTGCCTTCATGTGATAACTCAAAACAAACCTGACAGCATATGTCAGCATGGATGCGTGCCAAGGCATGTTTTTGTTGTCCCGTTTTCTTTTGTTTTCGGTTATCATTTTTTTTCGTTTGTGTTGTTTCCAGGTTGTTATGCCCGAATCCTGTGTGCACTTGACGTTTTTCTTCATTGTTATTAAACTTTGCGTGTTAGTTTACCCCGGCCAGCGGATCAGTCTTTTTCCACCGATTTCCTGGCTGGGATTGAAGAGTACTTGCGGCAAATCGTGTTCATGGTGATAATAAACATCGGGTGTTTATCATATTGCATTCTCAGAATTGAGCAGACTGAGAGTGAATTAAAAATTCAAGAAAAGAAGTCTTGCTTGAAGCAAGGTAGCTCACAAGAATCCAGCTTGATTGCGATTTATCTAGAATCCTGCAATTATTGCGATCCTTCTGAGATTTTTAGTGATGCACCGGAGGCAATATATTGGCAGGATGTTTCCGCTGGAGAATTGCAACTTCGGCCTTTGGTAATATCTACTAGGCCTACATACAGATCAATATTCCACCTGAGAGGGTGCGTAGGCTACCACTCTCACGAAGAGCTATATGTGGTAGTTCCTCATGACCGTGTTTAGTTTCTTTTAAACGAGTCCATTTATTAGAGCAGGCCCTTAGGGGCAAAAATGAGCACCTTTAGGCGAAACGTGTTACACGTTGTTTTTTTTCGTTTTTTTGTAGTTGATGAATCTAACTTCAATTTAAGTGGGTGCCGCAACTGTTTGGGTCACGTGATCACCTCCAAATCGGGGAATCCCCCCAAATCAATTTTGAGCTCCTTTCACGGCATTTTTATGCAATTAGATACGTTATTTTTTTACGTTTGGACTGACTGCCACTACAAAATACACGAGATAAAAATCACACAAAATTATGTTAGTCTAAAAGACGTCACTGTGACGTCATATATTAATTTTCTGCTTGTTTTTTTCTTATTGTAGTCGCTTTGTTGTTGGTGTTACTTTTTTGGTTACAATAAGTTACCAAAGCTAAAATAATTACCCCTTCAAATATGACGTCAGTAGTGCATCATGAATGACGTCATAATTTTGTTATGTGATTTTTTTCCAGATGTTTTTCTTATAGGTTAGTATGGTAGGTAGGCAATAACTATAGGTTGGGGCATATATGGTTTGACCCCAAAAAAATTGCAACAAAAGGTTTTTCAGCTGATTTGATTAGTATTGGGTGTCAGTACTAACATATTCAAAATCTTAAGGAATCCAACTTCCGAAAAGTGGTTATTTTCAAGATAGCTTCCAAGATGGCCGCCAAACCATTGAAGAAAACAGTACATTGACCATAACTCGGTCATCATATGACCAAAACATATAGTTTTGGTGTCTATATCTAGGTTTTTATACCCTGTGAAGTCAATGAGACTATTCTCAGAATTGTTGAATTATCTGATAGCGTACAAATTCAATATGGCCAACCAAGATGGCCACCAAACCATTAAAATAACAGTAAATTAACCATAACTCAATCATTGTATGACCAAAACATGTAGTTTTGGTGTCTATATTTAGGTTTTTATACCCTGTAAAGTCAATGAGACTATTATCAGAAATTATCAGAATTGTTAAATTATCTGATAGCCTTTAAATTCAATATGGCAATACAAGATGGCCGCCAAACCATTAAATTAACATAGTAAATTAACCATAACTCGGTCCATCACATGACCAAAACACGTAGTTTTGGTGTCTATATCTAGGTTTTTATACCCTGTGAAGTCAATGAGACTATTCTCAGAATTGTTGAATTATCTGATGGCCTATAAATTCAATATGGCAAATCAAGATGGACGTCAAACCATTAAAATAACAGTAAATTGACCATAACTCGGTCATCATATGACTAAAACATGTAGGTTTGTTGTCTATATCTAGGTTTTTATACCCTGTGAAGTCAATGAGACCATTCTCAGAGTTGTTAAATTATCTGATAACATATAAATTCAATATGGAAATCCAAGATGGCTGCCATCTTAAAAATGTACCAGGCTTAAAAATGGCCAGGCTTAAAAATGTACAATAGCAATGTATTGTCCGCTCCGATAGCTCAGTTGGTTAGCGCGTGACTTCTGGAACGAAGAAGCTTCGAGATCAAGCGCCGCTGGTTCGACTCTCGGGGTGTGCGCTTGAGCAACGCAAGTTAAGGATTGCTGTCCATTCAGCGGCATCTAATGGATGGAATAATTCCCTGGCAACAAGACTTCAACAATCGGAAACTTCACTCTGCCAATCTCGGTGACCGGGCCTGCGTCAGTGATTTAAAGCCTCTACAAGTATGCGAAACTGCCAGGATTAAGCTCTGCAAGAAGCTTTCTCAGTCCAAGGATAAAGATTCAATCAATCAATCAGATGTTTATTAAAAAATCCGGTAAATTTCTATATGTATTTGGGTAAACTGAGCAGGCATAAAGAGTTTATACGATGTGGTCATGTAGACTCTTGACATAATTAGCGTAAAGAAAGCAAATGGATCAAGTATTAGGCTACTAATGTTCATCGCTGTCACTCTCGATGTCATCGTCTGTAATTATGTGATTGCTGTATGGACACATGAACCAGTTTGGCATGGTCCACATCCAGCATGGCATGGTAGCCCATATCTCCGGCAACTACAGTGAGGTGGACACGATTCGTAATTGCAGTGATCATTTTCAGTAGGTTGTCCGGGGCAGCTTTCATGTCTGTCATGATTGGAACCATTTGATTATTGTCTACTTTCCATCCCCAGTCTAGAGCATCAATAGCCTACCATCGTCAGTAGCCTACCCATCCTGACCGTCATCTGGTAGTAAACTCTGAGGCAGTGGAATTTGGTAAAGGATGATGTAGGTGGCAAACGTTCAGGGTGAACAAAGGACTTGGCTGTTTTAATTTTCTTGACCAATGTATTGTATCGCTGTGTTTCTAGGTTACTACTGCCATCGTTGCCAAACATAACGGGTTCTTAAAAGAGTCTTCTTCCCAATACCAAATATCCTTGACGTTGAATCGCAACCGGTGAATGCATGAATAAAGAGGAGCTGTGAGCATATGTCTGGTCCGATGATTGCTTTGAGTTTGTTGATGTCGTGTAGCTTGGTTGCGTAAGCTTTGTCGGAGCGGAAGTAAAAGTCTTTAATGTATGGGTCAGTGTCAGCATAGTGTATAGTAACAATATTAAAAGGTCTGTGTCTTTACCAATTAAAGTCGTGCTATGTCGATGAGAGCTGTCCATCTGCCGTCTTGCCGATGTCCACATCTGCATCACCTGGTGCGTTGATCGCATTGCAGCTTCTATTCCTCAGTTGAGCAAAAATTAGAGAAATTAATCCTTCTTTGTTGGAAGCTCGAGACAAGAACTGCTCCTTCTTTCCAATGAACTCGGTGTCTACAGTAAAGTGAACAACCCGGTGGACGTTCATGCCGCGTCTTTGATGGGTATTGTCTTTGATAGACGGACCACCATATCCATCAAAGACCACTGTTGCGAAGCGATAATGACGAATGGTAAAATCTGCATACGACTGTGCAATAGACCCATAACTGTCTCCAGTTTCCATGGCACTCGATGCAGTAATGGGTAGTACCAAATTTAAGTCATAAGTAGAATAGACAACCGGAAACAGACGTTGCCGTCGGCTGCAGCGTGGGTCAGGTGTAGGCTATGTCGGAAGGCGTACACCGATGCATAGCGCTCAAGTCCGCTTTTCCGCAATGCAGGATAAAGATATGACAAACAAACAAACAAACAAACCCTCCATCAAGGACATAGTGATCGGTTTTCGAGGCAGATTCTTTCACTACTTCATAATCGCCTGACATCACACTGCTGGCATGTTATGTGATGGTGGTAGCTATTTGAGGCTTATCTTCTGCAAGAAACAGGGTCTGGATGTTACGTGGCTGTCACAAGTAATACTCGTCTTCCTCTCAACTGGTCTGAGTTTTTGGAAAATTACAGCAACAAAACTGCGTTATATCAACTGGTTCAACAAGCTGTGATAACTTCAGTCGATCCAAACTTGTCTACGATTGTTGTTACATCGTTAGATACAGCTCTTAACAATCAAACATTGGACATGTCTGAGGTTTCCCCATGTGATCACGAAGAGGCAGACACCCGTATGTTTCTCCATGTGAAACATGGAAAATCCGATACCATAGTCAAAACAGTAGATACTGGTGTGGTAATTATTGCAATTTCGTGTTTTGACAAGTTAGAAATCTGTAAACTATGGGTTGAATTTGGAGTTGGAGAAAAAACTCGCTTCATTCCAATCCATGACATTGTTTCATCTTTTCTTCAATCTCCGATGATTTGCGCTTCTTTACCTTTGTTTTATGCTATCACAATCTGTGATACTGTTTCGTCTTTGGAAAAAAAGGCTTGGGATTGTTGGATGTTCAATCTTACCGAAATGCGTGTCTTATTTAACTCTCTGAATTTCTCAAGCTCTCCTAGTTCTATAAATGATATACAGAAGTATGTCATAGCTCTTTATGGCAATGGTCCTACTATCACGGATGTAGACGAATGCCGTTTACCAATGGTTGCACTATTGAAAAGCTTCCACCAACGTCAGCTGCTCTGATGCAACATAGGCTACACGCAAAGCGATATATCAAGCTGAAATACGGAAATCAAGCCTCGTAAATGTTCAGCAACTACCTTCTCCTTTAGCTTGGGGTTGGAAACATAATGATGCAAATCAGCTTGTTCCGTTTTGTCAGTCTACTTGTGGCTCTCGATGTTCTTGCAAGAAAAAATCTATAAAATGCACACTGATCATTCAAGAAATGCTTTTGACTTTCTAAATTCTATGTTGTAACTTGAAAAAACTTGTCGTAAGAATCTTTTTAACATCAAATTACGTATGGTAGGAATTTAACATCGAAAACCGCTAGTTTTTTCATCTTGAATTAACATTGTTAAGATTCTGACATTGCATCATCTGTGGTCGTGTAGTAATTTGATTTGTAGATCATAATTACATATTATTTTAAATTTTAAAGTGGCATGACTAAAAGGGAAATTCACCCCTGGTAGCTACTCTTCTGGTTATACCCTTGCTGATGTCGTTATTGCGTCATACTGTACTGGAATTATTGTTATTGCTTGCAATTGTAAAAGTTTAAGCATTTGCAAAACTTATAATGAGAGTATTTGATCGCTTTTTTCGAAATATACTTACTTTTGGACTTGGTTCCTGAATTTGAAGTTGTCTGGTTTTAATAATGTAATGATGACGTCATAAAAGATGCAATCATGACAAAACTACTTTTAGGAATTGTGAAATGGTTTTAGTAACCGGTACTCCAACTAAAACCAACAGCAAACGACCAAAATAGGTTAAAAAAGCAAAAATATATATGTGATGACGTCATAATGACGTCATCAATCAAATTATTTTGTGTTTATTTTGTCTCACTTATTTGTATGTGCTTTTTAAGTTAAAAGGTACAAAAATCAAATATGTAATTGCACAAAAATGCCGTAAAAAGAGCTGAAACGTGATTTCTGGGGAAATCCCCGATTTAGGGGTGATCACGTGACCCAAAAAGTTGCGGCACCCACTAAAATCAAAGTTGGGTTGATCAACTGCAAAACTATGCAAAAAAACAACGTGTAACACGTTTTGCTTAAAGATTCCCCTAAGGGCCTGCACTATATGTAGAAATAAACTTTTGGGTAGATTTCACATTTGGCAATGTTCTCTATCTACCCCAGGGGTGGGCAACCTTTTTAACACAAGGGACAGTTAGGAAATTGTAATGCTTACAGGAGGGCCGCACATCAAGTAAACACTAATTCATATTTTCAGCAATGGAGTTTATCTTATTGAAATTTTGTACACGACTGTCATTCTTCTGCAATGAATTCAAGCTGGATTTCTACAGGCGCAAAATTTATTTCACAGGTACAGGGGAGTGAAAAGACGGTCATATTATTTCTTAAGCTTCAAAATTGTGTAAATCGAGATGAAAATAGCGTTATTTGGGGAAAAATGGCTGGAAAAAGATGAAGGGCCGCACGTTGCCCACCCCTGATCTACCCGATTTAGTAGCTTGTTGCTTTTAGGATATTGAGGATTTTTGATTGACTTACAAGATTCTGTTTTAAATCTTATACTTAACACTAATGTTACACGCAACATGTGTATTCTTGCCAGTAGTCGACTACAGTAGCCTATCACAGTGATACAAAAATTAGATTTTTCCAAGGTCATGGAACTTGACCACAGCCACACATACCTCCGGAGTTGAAATAAAAATGGCCGGAGGTTGTTCCCTCACTACTGTAGTAATATCTAAACAATGTTCATATTAGCAAAATGCGCTGTAATAAAAAATCTTTCAACCAAGTGATTGGATGAAAGTATAATATGTTTCGTTCGTGGCTGGCCTGGAAATTCAATTCATCGTTTACTGGGTACAGCGAGTTCGGATATCCTCGCTGAACAAACTGCATGCAGGGCGCTTGGTCGGACAGAAAATGCGTCGGGGTTAAATTGGACATGATCCATGGATTCCCTGAAAAACAAAACCAGGAGGGAGTAATTAAGTTCGCTTAGAGCCACTTACCACCCATCCTTACATCAAGCAATCTCGGCTATCACTTCTTTTGTTTTCTACATAGAAAGCAGCACCACGTTCATGATGGTTGGTTTTTCAAAAAACTGTTTGCTTCTGCAAACCTAACCCAAGAAAACTGCCACTGCTTGTAGCAATCCATACCAGTTAAGATACATTGCAAATGAACAAGCACCCGTTTTTCAGCTTCGATTGTAGAAATTACGTTTTACATTCGTGGTGTGTCTTCAGAAACCGAGACGTGTCTTGTTTGCTGGTTACACTGGCTTAATTCTACAATTTGGCTATATAAGTACATACAAATGTAGATTGTGGAGACGTTTGGAAAGCGAAGTGCATTTTCCATTTAATGCCATGGAGACTTGCACCCGTTTGCGTTTGATAAAGAATAGGTTGCAATGTAGATTATTGTAGAAGCCCGTTTTGAGCTGCTGCGTGCTACGTAGGCTACCAAATGTAGGCCTAATTGTAATTTGGATCATAATTTTTTTTTAATTACAATTACACAACAACAAAAAGTCTCAAATACAATTAACATTTTTGCATAAACATGTGTAATTCATTACATTGAATTACAATTGTAATTGATCCAACTTTGATCTCCTACAGTTTGCTTTGGCCTATTAGGCCAAAGCAAACACCGTCAGCTTCATACAAGATTAGGAACTTACCTGATCACTGGCTTGGATAGTTCTATGTATCTTTGTTTGGTAACTGCTGTAAGCGCTGCTGGAGATATGAAGTAACCTAGCTCCCTGTTGGGCACGAATCCTTCTGGATATGGGGTCGGTTTGGATATTGCCTGAATTCGCGCAGACGCCGTCGCGGTCCTTGCTGCTTTGCTGACCTTAAATTGGCTTAAATCTTAAAATTTGACTGGTTAAGTTAATGAAGGAAGCTATTGCAAGCCTATGAAAAAATGTAGCTTGTAGTAGGCTATAGCTATATTTGTTTTGCTTCCAAAGTTTTGTTTTTTCGTCTGCTGGTTTTATTCGAGAAAATTCTCTGGATTTTGAAAATGAGAAATGTTCAAATATTGTACGACGTCATTTGTTTACACTTACGTTCATCCTTTTTTATGACCCTTGGTGTTGGCTAATGCCATAATTTATGGGCGAAAAGTGATAATCCGGTTCTGATTTCCCGTTAGGCTATGTGGTATTCGAACAGTCCCTTTTTGAGCAGTTAACCAGTTACCAACATTAGTTGAAGTAGGCCTAGAAATCGAAAAGTTTAACTTTTTCCGGAGCAGATTTTGCCACACAAATCTACATTCATTGGTTGGAGACAATTTTGTTGACTTGTGTTTTCTGGAACATGCCTATGTTTTACAAAATAATCCTGCTTTTATGCGTTGAAGTTAGCCCATTGGCTAATTAAAATCTAGGAACTTAAAAACGCTCAAACGTTCAAAAATTGTTGGAGATATCGTACCTTGAACATTTTAAAGCAATTTTGACCAAGAAACTTAAAATGCCATAATCCCAATTAGCAAAATGCGTCGGCAGACATTCAACCAATGTAAAAATGACAGATTTTGGTAAATGGTATCTGTAGCCTCTTACTTTCCAAATGTGATCTTCCGACTTTCTGGAGTCAATTTGTGATAGGTCAACCTTGAAGACGGGTTGAGCCAATTCTTCTACTCTCTCTGAGGGAAACGCATGAAGAGCAGCTGGATTGGAAACTGTTGCAAACTGAAGTCAAGAAAAGTTAATGTTACAGTATACGGTAACATGCTGCAATAACTTGCTGTTGATAGTCTGGCACTGCCTACCTCTCGATTCCACTGATAATCTACATGCGGATCTCTCGGTTTGGCCAGCTGCGTTGTTCTTGGCCTTTCAGGACATTCTTTTGCTGCTTTACTCACGTTCCATATTGGTGAAATGCGGCCACAATTGTGTTGTTCACGCTGCCTAAAAATAACGGGATTGATTGGTTTAGGGAATCTTTATAGGCTACACTCAAAAAGCTTCTTTGAAAGATAAATCCTGACAGTTTTTATGTGCTACTTGTAGATGCTTTGAACCAATCACGCAGGCAGGAGCATTTACTGTTGATTGAAATTTCCGCTAGTTGGCAATGTGGTTTGTTTATAAATCACTCCATTCACTAGGTGCCGCCCTATGGAGAGCTGTAAACGTGCATCGCTCAAGTGCACACCCTGAGATTTGAACCACCGTTTGTAGATCTTGTCGTTTTATAGAAATGTTCTATTTACAGAAATATTACACTTTAAAGCAGTCTAAGGATTTTGTCCGCACCCTGTACATGCCTGCATGTACAGGGTGCGGACAACTGCACAGGGTGCGGTGTTAAAAACAACTGCAGTTGTTTTTAATGTCTTTAAAACTCTCGGCTCATTATGTATCCTTGAATTTAGTCATGGAAATAAATGTAAGCATACTGTATCAGCATAAGAACAAAACTTATAGATCCACTTACTGTTCCGAATCTTTTACGATCGATTGCTTAGGCGTGGCCAATTCTTTGATCCGTTCACTAGGAACCGCCTTCAATGCTTCCTCTCTGATTGTCCATATGGTCGAAGGTCTTCCGCTACTGTACAAGAACGCCGGCCGATTGACCTTAATTTTAAACACAGCTTAGGCTAAATGAAAAACAGTAGGCTATAGCTTTTAGTTATCCTACAGTTTTCTTGAAAGTAAGGCTTCAAACTTAATCTGATTGCGTACGGTACCCGTAATAAAAGGTTTTTACTTCAAAACACTGTTTTTACTTCATTTTTTTCAGTTTTTGACATGCAGTGACAAAGTTCCTACCCCTTAGCCTAAACATGCTACTGATTTAAACACGCGTAGGCCTACGGCGTACCTAAGAGGCCTGTAGCCTGTTGTAGGCTATAGGTCTATTGCAGCATCGGTAACGCAATACGGTATGGTGGAATGGGAGAGTGAAACGAGAAAATATAGAAAAAAGAGTGCTTGTTTTTTTATTTTCGTTTCTTTGGAAGATGTTGTGACCAAGTGTGTCCCTGGATTCGCCACTACATGGATCCCTTTCCGAGAAGTTGAGAACTATCAACCTTGCCGATCCTAAACTGCTAAGAATGACTATGAGATAAAATTTTGCAAAACTGATTTAAGCAGACTTGAATAAATTTTATTGCTTAAAATCATAGTCGCACGGGACTGTAGGGGCGAATTCAGCAAGTAACTTTAGGACGGGGGGCGATTTTAACAGGAATTGACAAAAAAGGCGAAGGCTTTCGCTCTGCATAGGGCTACCACATGCGGAAAATAATGATGACATGGGATCATTAGTTGATCATACTGTCTGGTTTGCTTGTTTTGTCGTTTTTGTGTGGTAACTATGGACAAACTTTTGTCTGCAATAAAATTGTAATAATCTCTAATCTCGTAAAAACAGTTTTATACTTTGAGACTAGAATTACTTCGTTGCGGAACTACCTAGAATTACGCCTACCGCGAGCATTCAAAATCACCGTTTGTCCAATAAAAAAGAAAATGCTTTATACTTGGCTTTTTTTATTCTGGAAGTTTTTTTTAACGTTGGTAGTAGCCTATACTTACTAATGACTTCAATCTAAGTAGGTGTGATTTTGATGGCCTGTCGGCTCCATTATAATATCAGTTCTAGAAAATAGGCTACTGCAGTGCATAGACCAGTGGTTTTCAACCAGAGTTCCGCGGAACCCTAAGGTTCCGCCAGTAAGTCTAGGGGTTCCGCAAGTTCACAATCAAATCTGAGAGTCTATTTTATTATTATATGCATATTGTTTAAATATAATTAAATATTGATTAAGTAATTTGAATAAATGTAATTAATTTATTTGAATAAATGTAATTTTTTACAGTTTGTATTTTTATTGTACATAAATAAATCTGAACACGAGTATTTTAATTTAATTTTATTAATTAAGCGATGTTTTTTCCATAAGGCAATTCAGTTATTGAATAGGGGTTCCTCGAGCTTTTGAAATGTTTCATTGGATTCCATTCCACCAAAAAGGTTGAAAACCACTGGCATAGACCCTATCTTCGAATTGCATTTATAGGCCTTCGACCTGCTTTGTAGCTGCGCAGAGACAATTTTTGCAAAGTTTTTTGTTGCATTCAGAACTAACATAAACATTAAAATTGAATGAAAAACAATTAACTTTGAGATTAACTAAAAAGAACAAACGAGTATTTTTTATCATACCGCTGATTAGGCTACGTGGACCACCAGCAACTACTCAAAAGTACAGGCTACAGTAAAAAAAAAGAACTTAGCAGCGCTCAGTGCTCATAACAATCTAAACATTTAACTCTCACACAACTTGTACACTTTCCGCAAACAAATCTACGGCACCCAAAATAGATTTTTGCTGTTTTATTTTGTATTTATTTTGTTCACATTAATTTGGCATCGCTTTTTCTTTCTGCTTCCGTCCAACATCGAATTTCAATAAGAGTCTTTGAGAAGCGGAGGCAAAATTGTGGCAGATGGAGCTGTCTTTCCACGAGCATGAGCTTTTCTTAGTTCAGTAGCGAGCTGAAATACAAATTTCCTTCTCGAAATACTATGTCCACTTTTCTTCTTGTACAAGCGTTGATACAATCAAGGGGCAACATATTGTAAAAAACAGATAACTTGTCTTTATTGTGTATTGTCGTGCTATCTGGTCACCAACATCAACACCAGTTTTAGTTTTGTTGTAGAATGTAGGCCTAACTGTATCCGGTTTCCTTTTTTTTTGGTGGTTGTGGAGAGCATAACAGACTTGTGGAGTGTGGTTAGGATACACATTTTTTTCCCAGGTTATCAATATCAGTGTCTGAATCTGACTCGTATCGAACCTGGTCTGAATATGCCGACTCCTGATTTAAAGCTTCATATTCACCTTCTCTTTCACCCCCCAATCATTATATTCAGGAATTTATCCAAAAGGAAACAATTTATTCAAAAAAATGCAGTGTATTTTAAGTTTCTTGGCCCACCGTAAAGGTTACTGACTCCTAAAATCATTCTGGGTCAAGACCAAAAGTAGGCCCAACAGTTTCGGTGTGAGTAGGCCTATCTGTAATCTGTAGGTCGCTGCAGTAGATGGAATGTTTTAACCGGCAGACACTTTAAATATAGGACAATTTTTTCTATGAATCATCTGACTGCTGCAGTCAATTTGGACCTTCTAGCACTCAGCCAGAGAGTTGATTCTTGCTTTGAACTTTGTTTGGTAATTAAAAAAGAAATAAAAAAACTAATGGCAAGAGTGGGAATAGAACCCATTTCATCGAAATGGCTATACATCTCTAACCCTAACTCTACAGACCACGCTGCCGATGACAAAACTATCAGAAATGTTTCGAGAAGAACGCTCACAGTATCACGTGCATGAAACACTCCATATGTTGCAGCGACCTAGAGATTGCAAATACGCTGACGATACCTAAGCAGAGACATAGCCTAAGTGGTTGAAAAATTAAAAACGATTAAAACAACTGATCTGGTAATTCTAGTGTTAATGACTGCCCAAATTAAATGATAGCCTACATGTAGGTTAAATGAACAAAATTTAGTAGTTTTCTGCTATTCAAAGCAGCAAATTAATGTGAGTGTGCCAAGTAAAATTCTACAGCAGGTCTACATATTTTGCGCATTTTATTTTTTAATCTTCGCCCGAAAAAGCCTATTAGGTCTTTACCCTAGTCTGCGACATTTGTTGGATATGCTGGTGTTATGCTTTTTCACAAAATCGGTAGGTCTATCTAGGCTACATTTGTTGACTCCCTAAACTTATTAGGCCTACGTGCTTGCAAGCTGTCGTACAGCATAAGTATTTACAGTAGCCTACATATCAAAATACAGTTTTAAGAATTTTTTTTGTCCAATGTGAGCTTGACGCCAGATATTATTTCATCATTCAGGAAAGTTAGTTACAGACAACCACACTTCAACAATCGGAAACTTTACTCTTTCAACCTCGGTGCTGGGCCTGTGTTAGTTGTTCAAAGCTTCTACAAGTATGCAAGCTGCCAGGATTAAGTTCTTGAGGATGCTTTCTTAGTCCGAGGATAAAGATTTTCACAATCAATCAATCGACAACTTGGCTACAGTAGCAGGTAGCCAAACTTACAAACTTTTTAGCTTGCAAGTTATAACCAAAAAAGGCTTAAATGTGCAATATGAGGCCATGTTGTGATCTAAACTATTGTAGCAAATCTCATATTTATGAAATATAGTTTACCTGGTTTGTTCCGAGTTGAAAATTTCTTTTAGCTATAGCTAATTGCATAAGTCGTTCTGTTGGCTTGGCGTGTAACGCTGCATTTGATATCGGCGCCATCATATCTTGACTGCCCCAAACGATTTTGGGCCTAAAACAATCGCGTTATAATATCAAATTACAGTAGTTTTTGTTTAAAGATTTTAGATTGCTACAATTTTCAAAAAACTACAAGCTATTTCATTAATTATAGCCACAAGAACTTCTACCTCGTTTGAATGGAAGCAAGCTCCCATTACTCCAAATAAATATGTAACCAATTTTTAAGAGATTAGAAATTTAAAAGTTTAGATTTGGTGGCCGTGCCTTTTTGTCGTATTTAAGCTGACGCCTTTTGGTTGAGAATTTAGATTAAGTGGACTAGAAGGCAAGGAAGCCAATCTTGGTGTGCACCATCAGGCATGCATTTAAGTGTCCTGCCAAAGACACATGTGCTTGAGTGGTGTAAAAGTAGCGCCCTTTTTAAAGTCGAATCAGGGATCTCACCGCTTGTCTACGCAGACGACTGTCATTGTTTTCATCCACACACTCAGCTTAGATCTTCATCGTCTTAAAACTATCATGGCTTTGCCACTTTTTCTTTTTATTGGTTTTGTTTTTGTATTACTTTTTATAAAATTGCTGCGCATTCGGACGAAGAAAACTAAAACGAAATTGAATAAAATCCACTTCAAATTTTTTTTTGTCTTTTTTAGTGCTGCTTGAGGGTTAGAAATGGTATTCGTAATTTTTATTGGTGGTGTTTACTTGAGACAGCTAAGTCACTGTTGTTTTTTTAATTACAGTAGCCTATAGCCCGAAAGCTAAATTTGCTCCGACTCGACCTAACCTCTCACAGGTATCCCTGCCTCAATATCACTGTCTGTGGTTTGTTGCACAATCCTAAAAACGTCCTACACAGTTAAGTAGCCTACTTTAACGTTAATAAGAACGCGGCATAATCATCATAATGCGTAGACGTAGGTCACGTAGGCTACTTACCCAAAACTTGTCAACCATATTTGCTTGCTTTCTTTTGGTTGAGAAAGTTTAATGACGCTTTTCAGTGAATAGGGTCTTGAAATCGGTTTAATTCTGCAATAGCCCTAAAAATTTAAACCAGGCTACTTTCTATACATTTAGGCTACAATTTTTCGTAACAGTTTATATAAGTTATAAAGAATATTATGCGACTCTATGGTCCAGTGTTTTTCAACCTTTTTGAGCCATGAAACAATTTATGCATTAAACTAATCTTGAGGAACACAAAGCGAACTTTTATAATGATGCAATAAAATAAACACAACAATTTATGCACTTTCAATTTTTCTCAATCCGATGTCTGGGCCTGTTTGAATGAGCACAAAGTTGATATTCGGGCATGAATTGCAGAAAGACAAACGCAAAACTCTTGTGATTTTGCTTTTCGACAAGTGTTCTACGGAACATACTGTGGACGTTGCTATAATAGCATCTGGACTGGAAGCCACAAGCTAGGCCTTATCTTGCACGTCAAACGTGATTGCCACATTGGCGGTTTAATGCCAAATTTTAGAAATTTGAGCTTTTTTTAATGCGTTTGGCAGACTACTTTGACATATTTTTGATGTTTTTTCAATTTTTTTCAGCATTGTAAATAATTTAAAAAGTTCTGTTTTTTCAACGCGCAGTTGCCTATTTACAAAACATCAGGTTTGAAAAGGCAGCTTTTCCCGAATCTTGATGATGCTTTTCATAATATTGCATTTTGGTATGATTTGTCAACAACATGATTATTACCATAGCCTAATAAGTTTTTGCGACCGGGCCATATTTTAATCTGAAAATGTATTAAAAGAATGCTAAGTTTCTAAAATTTGACGTTAAAACCGCCAATATGGCAATCCTTCTTGCCATGCAAAATGAAATGAGACCTAGCGTTTGTCTTCCAGTCCAGATGCTGTCATAGCGACGTCCACGCATGGAACGCTTGCCAAACCAATAAATTTCTTACGGAGAATCTGACAATCTTTCACGGAACAATATTGCTTCAAGGAACACCGTTGAAAATCATTGGTGTACAGTGTACACATAAGATCTCTAGCACCTAATT
This sequence comes from Aplidium turbinatum, assembly GCF_918807975.1. Taxonomy (NCBI): domain Eukaryota; kingdom Metazoa; phylum Chordata; class Ascidiacea; order Aplousobranchia; family Polyclinidae; genus Aplidium; species Aplidium turbinatum. Next base: position 16,334,596 of record NC_137484.1, on the reverse strand, counting down.
GAAACACCAGCTCAGTTGCTTAATCGTGGTTCCATTGCATTTACAAGCCAGCAAGGATTTTTCACTTTTAAAAGTGTTGAAATTAAAGTTTGTTTATTGGCTTTTAGCTATAGTAGCCTATAGCCTACAGTCTAGTTGTCTAGGTTACTCAATCGAAGTTGTTAAGTCTTAACTGTTTCTTTAGTGATTTACCTGCGTATGCTTGGTAAAACGTAGGTTTCGAAGCAAATAGGTTCTAAAACATAAATAAGAATAACGTTAACGAGAACATCATTGTGGTTTAGGCTGCTGCAAACATAACCAATTAACCAAGCCTAGTTTTGCATTAAAATGGAGACAGAAATAAATAGAAGGTAGGCTACGGTTTAGTTTGAATTTTATTATTAATTTAATTGCATGGCTTCCGGAGCGCTAGGCGTTTTTTTGGAGGTGGCCTATTTAAGTCGTTTTATGTTAATGAGTCTATCTATCCCACTCACACCCTTTTCGTATTGCTGTTGAAAATTAAACAATTTAAATAAAAATTCCAAGACAAGAAACGGTGAATCTATACGTACACATAATAATAAAAAATCTAAATAAACTCAGCCACCATTGGCTTAAAAGTGCTGAATAATTGGAGCACTTAATTGTCCAACGAATTCATAGCCTACCAGAAGGTAACCGAACACCTTATTATTTTATTGTTAGACTTACCATGATATTTAGTTCTGAAAATTACCATTTTGTAAAGCCAAACGCTATAAAATTGTCTAACTTAGTTACGGTAACACTAAATAGATTTGATAAAAGTGAATGCTGTATTCCGACTTTGTCAGTATTTGAAAATTACAAGACACGTAACAATGAAAGTATGTTTCCTCACAAAGCATGCTAATACTACAGGGACAGTTGACTGTTGTAGTTCTGAAAAAAAAATGTTGCAAAGCGTAACAAAACTAAAAGAACTGAAAAGATAATAGTAAAAAAATAAGAACTGCCCCAACAGAGTAATAAACTAGTCACTAGTGGGTACAAAAGCAGTGCGCTTGAGTCAGGGTAGGCCTATGGGACGGAATGGAATGCAAGACCTGGTGCTAGTTTATTCGCATTGCTTAAAATTGTACCGTTCCTGTCTTAATCCGGCCCTGATAGCAAGCAAAACCAAGAGTCAGGCACGAGAAAAGCCGCCTCTGCAACTTCATTTTTATTGCCTTATATGGCATTATGTATTTGTTTTCTAAGAAAATGTGCAGTTGCGAGGGGGGGGGGGGGGTCGCTACTCCTCACAGTCTGTGGTCCTCCACTATCCAAATCAGTTGATTAATGCTAAAACATATCTTTCCACTTTATTTGTCAATGAAATGTACTTCATTTGCAGTTTTCTTGTCATTGAATGGAAGCAGAAAAGAGATTTCACGACTTAGTTTCCTATAATTAGTTGTTTTCTCATAGCTGATTTCCATCAGCCAAGAGTTTACCAGAGAAGTTTTTCGAAAGTTAAAGTCGTAATTTTTCATGAGACGCAACAACCTAAACCCAAACCTGCTGAATATAACAACCTAAACCTGCTGAATATAACAACCTAAACCGCAGTGCCGGATTGAGGGTCTGCTGGCCTGTAGGCACATTTTATAAGTGGCCCGAAAATCAGGGTTGCGCAACTAAAAAAAATTAGAATTATCAGTCATCTGTCACAAAGATCGTTGTTGCAATTATAACACAGGGTACCGTGCAAAAACTTGGTCATATGCCTAACTAAATAACACCTTTGCGCGTTTTTGCGATTAAAAACGCGTTAACTAGTGTTTGGAGGTCAATCTTACGGAGTAGATCGCTTTCAATACACAAAAGTGCCAGTGTACCAAGACGTTGTTGACACATTGTTGATCGATTAACGTCTTTAATTTGTTTCAGTTGTGAAAACGAGCGTTACCCCCGAGCAATTCGTAGCCATTAAAGACAAGTAAGCTACATTCTAAGTGCTACTTCAGTGTTCGGAAATGCATTATAAACACCAGTAGTGTGCAGCATTTTAAACATCTTCTGGGCACTTCGTGTTGCTGTTGTTTCATCGCGTCTTTGCTCTTTATAGTCTTTATACCAGCACATAAACTGACGAAATTCTGATGGGAAGTCGGAAGACAGGTCCTTTGAATAGCCTACACACCAACCAGACCAGCAATAGCAACATCCATGTCTTTAACAGACATGGAGTCGTACTCAGTCAAAACCCCCAAACTTCTGCAGCACCATGAAATATGCATTAACACAACATAACGCCACGTTTGTTTCGTTGCGTCACCCAAGTGAAATGCGAATTTTTAAAAACATCAAAAAGGAAGTGGCAACATGTTTCAATTCGTCTTTTTTAACGATTTTTGCAACCTTTAATTCATCTGGAAAAACAGAGCTATTAAGATAAATACTTATTAGTTTAGAAAATAATTATTTTGAAAACATGACTAAATTTTTACTGATTTTAAAGTGGCCTGAATTTTTGACTGGCCTGTAGGCACGTGCCTACTTTGCCTAATGGTTAATCCGGCACTGCTAAACCCAAACCTGCTGAATATAAGAGAGAATGTGCTGTTGGCATCCCTGTTGGAACATGAAGCAGGCCGATAAGCTATTTAATGTCAGGAGTACAAAACTAGTACACCAACGCTTGCAGCAATGAAAGAGCAATCAATCAATCATTTTAATCATTTTATTTTTCGTCATTAACGCGTCCGGGATGAAAAAGATACTAACTACAAAAATCGATACCTATAGAGCAGGGCTTCCCGATTGGAGGTGCGAGTAGCAGTTGCTGGGGGTGCGAGAATCCACCAAGGAAGAAGAGCTATACCGTATATAGAGATGGATTTTGTTTAACGAGGGAGGTGGTGATTATCTCTCAGAGCATTCTATGTTGGCCTATACAGCACAATGCACAACAACAAGAAAATACCACCCGACAAGTTGCTGATAGCAAAAAGGCTGTGGTCCGAAAGTCACGTGATTGGTGGCGGGATAATGCGATAATATTGTGTCAGCAATTTACTTATTGTTTGCAATTGTTGCTCATTGTTGGTAATTTCTTATCGTTATCGTACACATTGGGAACGTTGTACACATTGGAAACGAAGTTTTTCACGTTGTAGGCTATAGACTGTGGAAGTGTGGATTGACTTACAAGAAGGAAAGTGGCAGCTACTAGTCAGGCTAATAACTGGTATTGGCCTGACTAGCAACTGGATTGGTTTTTCTGTCGATTTGAGTGAGCTAAGTTGGGCTGATTGGCCATTGGCATTACACGCCAGTGGCCCTTGCAATAAAGAAATGCTTTTCACGACTAGTTGACTGGTCAACGCTTTTGGAGGTGCTAACGAAGTTAAAAATCCATTGGTCCAGGCTGTTTGTTGTTGATAATGGGCATTGTTTCTATTGTCTTTAGAATTGGCTTGTAGTGGCTCGAAACTTTCTGGTGCAGCGTTCAAACTGGGTATTCAACTCTGGCTAAGAAAGCATTGCAAGATTTGGTTCCATTTGCTTTGCTACCACTTGGCTGTGTGAATCGAGATATTCATGTCTACTTTTAATGAGAATAAATACCGCAACGCCCTGGACTCCGAAAATGATCTGCGCATTGCATTGTCCCACAAGGTTCCACGTTTCGAACAGATAATTGTAAAGAAGAGGCAGGAGAAAAGCCGAAGATCTTGATTAACGCCATTATGTTCTCAGTTTGTGTTATTTCTTTGTTTATTCGCTTTTGCATTTTGTGTGCTTGCGTTATTGAAGGCTGCCCTTTTTTTCCTATTCGTTAGTCATATAACGGCCGGTGAGTTGTTTTTCTGAGTTTTTTTTTTACGTATTTTTTTCTCAGAACCACTCCACTTCAAAACAGAGGGTGCGAAATTGGCTTCATCAATCCCATGGGGTGTGGGGTGATAAACGAATTGGGAAGCCCTGCTATAGAGTATAGACCTACCGCCGTTAGCAGAGCAATAAAGCAGCAGCATAGCAATACAGCAGAAGCGCAAAAATGATTTGTAAGCTACCTTTAGAAACAAAAACAAAGCAAAACGCTGTAAGATAGTATAGCCTACCATACATACTGATTACCACTACCGGTATGATAAAGCGATAAGTACAAATCAGAGAATGATTTTTCTAAAAGTGACGTGCAAATTGAAAGCAACACAATACTGTAAGCTTAGAGCCTTAGACCATCATATTAATGAGGATGATCGTTCAGAATGGTTTCGTTCGTCCATGGGTTTCAATGGAACTTCAATACGTCAAAACAAAGACAGAAAAAGTGGAAAATTTTACTTTACAATTAGGAGACATGATAAAAATGCAATCAATAACTACAGCTAATGCATCTACACATTGTATAATAAGATATATATAAAAACATACTTTGATTGTTACTTATTATGTGTAATCGCAATGTCGGACATCAATTTCAAGTGCACGCTGGGGTTAAAACAATGAACAAAGCTATTTGCCGAGAGTGCAAGTAACAAAAAAATCTTTCAAAAATGTTAAAAATAATTTCAATGCAGTTGTTTACATACAGAAAACAATACACCATTAATTGTATAAAAAAATTACGCCAGAATTAGCAACAATTTTCAAGTAGCTGAAATTTCTTCGACATTAAAATGATTGATTGGTTCACACTTGGCTATCATCAGCTTGCTTATTTACATAGCTTCAATACTGCTAGATGTTAGTTAAAACAACGTAAAAAAGAAATCGTTTCCGTCTGAGATGGGACCCAACTAGTGAGAGAACTATTCAATATTCGATGGAACTTGGTCATGGAATAGTTACAAGCAAAACGACTTTCTAGCTAACAAATTCCGTATTTTTACATTGCAATTGTGTTTTATAAGCAAAAAGAACAGATTTTGTTAGCTGGGAGACCGCGATGCTAAAGCTTCCAATGCTATCTCGTGTGGAGAAATTTTTTCCCTCAAATACCGTACGTACTTTTTTGTACCACTCTTCTGTTATTCTCAGGACTGCGTCTTATGATTCAACATCAGATAAACGCATGAAACCACGGTATAATGCGAAACGTCCTAGCCAGGAAAAGGAGTCGTGTTTACAACGTTTCGACATTACAGCGACGTCAAAACAATGTAAAATAGCAACTTTTTCTGTCAGGTTTGTGATGGATTTCAACTTTTAATACTGGCAATGTACGAAATACAATAGTTTAGCTTACAATACTCTGCAAATTGGGCTGCACCTGTCCATCGTGTTGCTACTGAGCTACGTTTTCAGCAATTTCACATTTCTACCATAACAATCGAAGCAATAAATGATAATAATACACAAAAATCTATAAAGTATGTAAGTTTTCTCACTTGTATTAACAAGATAGCCTACTGGAGAAATAGACAACAACAAAAACGAACCAAACGTAAAAGACAGCCAGGTCGACTGCAAGCAATTGAAATGAGAACCAAATAGGAGGCTGACACAAACGGCAAAAACATGATTGTTTGGTAACAAACTCACAGTGGCATTGTCGCGCGTGATGGTAAGTGTACGATACCGAAGTTTGTCAGGTCAAATCAGACCAGAAAATCACATTGGTGCTCGCATTGCAATAAGTGCTGAGCTAACAGTAAACGACTGTTAATTTCACGCAAAATTTAAAAGAATACTGCGATATGAAATTGTATGCTCTTCAACCCCAGGCAGCAAACCAGTCGTTTTTTACATTGATTCAACGTCTGCAGAGACTTGCTGCCTGGAATTCAACTTATTTACATTCTGGATTATTGCTGGTACATCTGGCTTTAAAGCTCAATATTGATAACGTGCAGAATTTTTGATAAAGTTGGCGTGATATTAGAAATAGATATTGGCAAAATGAAAACGATTTTTATCAAAACTAAAAACTTACGTAAGTACACGAAATCGATACGAAATGAAAATTGAACGAAGTTAAAATGATGTTACGAAATAAACGACTTACTAATGGAACAGATGATTTAGTACTTCAAGCACGGATCGGCAATTGGCACACTACATTGAAACATCCAGGCAGCAAATCAACCATTTTTGCATTGATTCAACGTCGCAAACGTTGAATCAACGTAAAAAACGGTTGATTTGCTGTCCGGGTAACTTTCCTAACACAAAAACACACAGAAATAATAAAAATGAGGCGTATTGTTCAATGCAGCTGATCAATGCCCGGCCAGTAATAATCATCGTAAATTACATGGTTTCAGCGTCATCAGACATTTAAACCATGTCGAAAAGAAAACTTTTGCTGCCTGGGTGGATGCTGTACATAAAGCTACAAATAAACGTTGGCATTTCAAGAAAAAATCTTCATTACAAAGTTATAAAAACATCTGGCGAGAATTGGAGGTCCGGGCAATATACAATGTGCAAAAATGCAAAAAGGTAAACTTCTTCATTTCATTAATAATTTAGTGGGATTATTAGGCATCAATTTTCTACTTTGGCAGCAAAAACATCTCAACTTTCGCTGCATACGCCATATTGTAGAGTTTTGTAGACGCCTGGTCAATATCAGTTATATATACCACTAGCATTTCGGAAAATCGTGTTATTTAAGTTACAACTGACTACCGGGAACAAGCACAACCTAAACATTAAGGATATGACGTCACATTATTATACCTTAGCGACCATAGAAAAAAGTTTTTCAAAACGCAGACTTTTTCAAACGAGTCATAAGAAGGTACTGTAACGCATACATGATTAAGATTTTTACAACATTTCTACAGCTCTAAAGATGTAATACTGACATTAGAAATTCACTTTTGATGGGAAAATACAACTAAAAACTTCCGCAGAGTCCAAATTCAATTTCAGAATTTATCCATAAAATAGTGTTTTGTCTTATTGGCGTATTCTATGGAGTCATTAACAGTCAGATAACCGGCGATTTTCATTATTTCTTCGCACCCTCCCTCAATTGATTGGGCTTGAAGGTAAGACAAAGACTGTTGCCACCGTTGGGCAACTGCTTTTGAATCTCGTGTATGACCTAAAAGCAACACCAGTGGTAAGAGCCTAGACAGCAACTTAGTCGCTGATTTGCTGTCTTGAAAATTGCACCATGAGCTGAACGTCATAGCTGAGAATCGCCACTCACAGGGAAGACCAGTGTTTGTAATTGAAAATGTTTACTAGCATGCTACACTGTTGCAAATTGAGGTTTTAACCATGGGCTCTATCCAAGGGGGGGGGTGAGGGGGGTGATCACCCCCCCACTAATTGGAGTGGAGGGGTGATCAATGCAAAATCACCCCCCCACTCATTTGGCTTTGAAAAGGTTTTGTGATATTTTATTGATCAAATTTAGAAAAATATATTTTCGCTGTTAGCACATTTTGAATTTTTTATCAATATGAATATATATTTCATTTCAATATGATTTTTTGAACTGAACTACGAGCCAGGCGTTTACACTGTGTTTTAACTTAGTTTGCTTGGTAGCCACTTTAACAAGAAACAATTCTGCCACTGCAAATGACTAGAATGACACTGCCAGCCAATCAGAACATGTTATAAGAGGCTACCGTCCAATTGTGACCTTTCTCGCACTGAGCCAGAGAGTTAATCTTTGTTTTGAACTTTATTTGGGAATTATAATACAGAAGATAGCAGTTGTGAGAATCGAACCCACGTCAATGAAATGACTACTTTCTAACCCTAACCCCTAAAAAGCCAACCAGCTGCCAACTTAGTCGGCAGCAGTAGCCGAGTGGTTAGCGCGTTGGGCTCGCAGTCGAGAGCCTGCATGTTCGACTCCACCCCCCGCACTTGCTGTTGTTTCTCTGGGGAAGAAACTTCACTATAAGTATAATTTCCTCTACCCAGTGATCGATATCGAGTAATGGGTAGTACCAAATTTAAGTCATAAGTAGAGTAGACAACCGGAAACAGACATTGCCGTCGGCTGCAGGTGTAGGTCAGGTGTACGTCAGAAGAGGTACACCGATGCATAGCGCTCAAGTCCGCTTTCTCGCAATGCAGGGTAAAAATATGAAAAACAAATAAACAAACAAACCAACAGCTGATAGAAAATCCAGCACTTGATTTGCTTTGTATCATCTTCTTTTCGCCCTTTTTCACGTCACGGAAAAGGTAGTTTATGATTGGTTCGAGGTTTCATTTGCAGTGCCAGAATTATTTCTTGTTAAGTGACTACCAATTTGCTTACTCAAAAATGTCCTTTCCGAAACATACTTTGTGAAACGACTTGGAAACCCTATGCTTCGATCAGAAGAAAGCTGATGCTGCAATGGGGGGTCTGGGGGGCGCAGCCCCCCAGAAGTTGAAATGACTACGACGATTTTAGCACACTGTCCAAAAATCACCCCCCCCGAATTCTAAAAGTGGATAGAGCCCCTGGTTTTAACGATAAGTGATCTCAATCAACGGTTTGGAACGACTTTACAAAATATTTTTAGTCAGCTTTCAAAGGCAATGGCAACTCCTCAGCGACATTTGCGATATTTAACAACAAAAAATAAACTGTTTAAGTTGGTGAGTTCCTTCGGTTACCAGCAGAACGCAACTAAACTGGTCCCAGTATATGAAGCATCTCTTGGTATCCCGGGCAAAGTCATAACAATATTTTATTATAAGCACATACAAATAGAAAAGTCTTCAAAAGCAACTCACCCCATGGGTCGACCCGCTTTTTGCGCATCCTCATTTTAATGTATTCTTCTTTGGACACGGAGCCACTGATGTTAAAAGTAGCCGCATCGTCAGCATCTCTGAGAGAAAACAGAGATTAAGGATTTCTTTTAACTACCATAGGCGTTCCACAATCATCTGAAGTGGCTCACCAGACATTTCAGTCCTATTGTTGGTATATGGCAGGTACAGTGGGGGTTTCAGTGAATTTGCGTCAACATTGGGTTGCCGAGACACACAAAATATCTTCTTCTTCAACAGATTAATCATATTTGATCAGCTGTGGCCTCCCATATGAACTCCCTCCATTGTGCTCTGTTTTTTTGTTTTGCTAGTACTTCTGGCATATTTTTTTATTCCGGTAATTTGCTTGATACAAATTTCCCCCCTTGTATGGTTATAAAAAATAAAATTTATAACACTACCGGTACTCAATAAAATACTCTTGCGTTGACTTTGAGAAATGATATAGATCAATTTTGGATGCTAAGCTTTAGTAAAACCGAATCTGAGTTTAGTTTTCTCCATCGCACCACAGTCAGTTTTTACACAAGTGTTCTCTTCCGAAGAAAATATTTTGCTAATCTTCTACCAAACATGAAAGCAAGTAGCAACTTAATTAGATTTAAAATCTTAAAGTTAGGGTGTACAACTGTACACTCTGCTGTTATGACTTTCATAACATTCTATTGGTCGATGCTTACGGGGATTGTGGAATTACTGTGTTGTTGACAAGCCATTCGTGCACAGCGTCCACATAATCCACTCCGATAAATTTATACAAATCTTTAGCCATTTGAAAAGGATCAATCGCCGCATCCTCGTATCGAAACATCTGAGATATAAATTGATAGAAATACTGGAAAAAGCATTTCTCAACTAAGAAAATTGATCTTGTTACATTAAACGTCTACAAACACCAGACAAAAGACGCAGATAATAAATAGAAGGTCAATTTTTTTGGCTAATAGCCTATACCGAACAGACTAGATGATTTGATTTTACGCAGTGAGCCAGTGATAGCGGGTACAAGTGTCTGTGGTTTCAGCAAAGCCATAATTAAATCGCTCACCTTGTATTTCCCTTCCAACCATTTTGGTTTAATAAACAAGCCAATGTTGGCATTATTGGCTTGCTTGGAACATGTTCGGGTTAAAGACCTGCGCAAACTCAATCTTCGATGTAAAACTCGACGCGAATTAGCAATACCTCTTGGATCTCTGATCAGGTGAATAACCTAAAAAACAAAAGTAATGTAAAATGCAAATTGCTATGGAATTATGTTTGATTTGGTTCAATGACATTGAACCAACGCATGTGTTACCTACATTGAATCAATGTAGGTAACACATGCATTGGTTCACTGACACATGCACACAACACACAGTAGCCTACCTTAATATTCATGTGCAGCTTTGTGACGAGTTCTTCGAGTTCGAATAAATCGCAGAGACGAATCAGTTTGAGAGCAACCATCTTTTTTCGTCTACAAGCATTGGTGGCAAGGTTCATGTTGATTGAGCCGCAGTGTTCCCAAGCATCAAATTTTTTGCTAAAACATAAAATATTATAAAGGTTAAAATAAATTAAACAAGTGTTGTTGTGAAAGCATTTACAGCAAATAACAACTTTTTGTTTTCTAAAAGCATTGTAGCGGTTGCAAGACCATCATGTCAAAATCACAGTTTCACTTTCGGTGAAAAAAGAGAAAGAATAAAACATGAAAATGGCAACACTATTTTTATTTTATTGTACTTATTGTACAGTTGACTGAGTTGAGTGTATAATATATTTGTTGAGTTACCAGGAAGAAAACTACATTTGCCCAACAAGATTACATGAAAATACACTCAGAATACCTATTATACGTAGAAGATGATGCGCGAGGACAATGTTCCTCTCCGGTCAATTCTTTCGTTAGCGCATAAAAACAAAAGTATTTCCTCAAACAAGTGAAGACATTTCGCGTCTTTCCTGGCCGCGACGCTCTATCCATACCTAAAAGTAGAGCATAGTTTTGTAAAGATGCTAATTTGAACTTGTTTATTGACATAGAGATTCAGCAACACAAAATAAGTCGAGAAAATACTCAAGTTTTATGAAAAACATTGTTTTATCACTGTTCAACAGGGAGCATAAGCTTTTATTGGGATAAAAATCAAAAAAAATATTGCGTGAAGCACAGGCACAGCACATGAATTAAATCACACATGATGGGGAAAGTTGGCACGAGTAATAGGCTATATATCAGGGTTGAGAAAAACCCGGGTTTTTTTAAAAAAGCCCAACCCACCCGGTTTTTTTTTGTTTTTTTTTTAAAAAGATGCAAAAAAAGGTAGATTCATGCTTATTTCACCTCAAAACTACTTTTTACGAATGAAGTGCCTTTCACTCACAGTACATGCTTGCATAACTCAATAAAATAATGCACTACGGCTGTTGTTGCTTGAATGTTGCATTGTCATGCATTAATTTCAAGATCAAGTTGGATGTTGCATCATCCACTGATTTCTATACCAAGTTGATGCAACCGTGGTAGAAATCACTTTATTGCATCATTTGCTTTAGATTTGAAGGCAAGGAGCATTTATGCCATCATGTTTAAATATTTTTTATCATTTATATATATATTATATATAGTAATGGATGAGCAATTGAGCGATTGCGTGGCCAATGGCCATTTAGGCAAATGCTCTGAAACAGCCATGCATTAGAATCCAGAATCTGTAATTGGTAAATAGCCTCCAAAATTGCATTTCACATCATATATACAGACTACAGTAGAGTAGTAGGCCTACTTTCACCAGTTTAACTATAAGGCCTTCTTGCATAAATGAGTTTTAGTGTAATATACACAAAGTGGCATGCCTACTTGATTTTTGTGTACTGTATCATATATACAATATCCACTGCGTTTTCAGTTTATTCTTGGAAATTTACTTCACAATCACATCCTTAAGTCCTAATTAAAAGTTTGTTTTAAGTGCCTTGTAGTGGTTTTGTTCATTTTTTTAATTTTCTAATAAAAACCGGACAAATATGATGCTCTGGGTTTTTTTTGGGTTTTTTTAAGTGGGTTTTTTTGGGTTGGGTAAAATACCAACAACCCTGCTATATATGCATTTAACCAAGGAAAAACCCGTTTCATGTATGTTTTCTAATATCTAATAATGCAAATATTTTTCGAAAATTTGTCTAGCTGCCTTGTGGCTGCACACAAACACTTAAAAAATATTAAAATATTTTATGTGGTATGATATGCATGCATCTACGCTTAACCGCTATATATATATTTGTACAGACACAAACAATATATATTCGAAATTAACAAGTGCAGTTGTTACCAAAATATATTTTGTTCCAATCTGGAAATATGCACTGAGCAACATCATGAACAATTGTTGTTTTTAGCTTCACGTTCACATCACATCTATCCGTTGGTGATAGCATAAGCAAAGGTTCAAACACATAAAATATGTCAGGATGTTGATTGAAAAGCTCTCCAAAAAATGAAGAACCTAGAAAAAAAATCATAAAGTGTGTTTTTAGATGTTGTGGCATACCGCACTGGCTTCAAACTTACAATAGGTTTCATCTTTTCGAAGTAGTTGTTGCGTTACATGTATTGGCGTGAAAGATGTTTCTATGACCATATTTGAAAGAATTGTTTCAATGTGAAATGCTTTTTTAGCATTCTACACTTCCACTTTGTTCGAAAATTGAATGATGTGATACTTCAAATATAAATAGCTACAGAAACCTATTTAAAAGTGTATTATTACGCATTGATTTAATAAAACCACGATCAAATTTGCTTGCATTAATAAAATTTCTTAAAAATAACTAAATACAATGCACATTGATACTTGGTATGTACAACGATAATAATCTACAAAACACAAAATTCACTACAAAAATTTGATATCTAGTTAACCTGATCTATAGTTGGTAACAATAATTATCGCATTGGTTTGAAGTGGCAATGGATCTTCTGTTTTTGCGATGTAAGCAATGTATTTATGCAATGCTTCTGAATCTTTCCGGTACACAAGTGGTATGTAATGCTTACTTAATGTTTCCTTGTCATTCTGCAAGAGAAACAGCAAACATCAACGACAAATGCGGTTGCATCATTCAAAAAGCAAAATTATAAAATTAGCGTAGTTATACTACAAAAGCTGTAACTTGAAATCCCATAAGACCACATAATTGAAAAATGCCGTTATTAATTAGCATGTTAATCTTATCAGCATGCAACTGTGGTGCAGAAGAAGAAATCACAGATCACATATTCTATGACTACCAGACTTTCACTCCATCAAGAGAGATTGGTCTGTTACTTTTGGATGACTCTACCATCAAGCGACTGCTGGAGAAATGCCCAGACATCTGACCCTGATGAAATGTAGTTTACATAAACAGCTTGTCATATGAAAGAAATTGGCATTATTGTACTACAGCAGCTGTTACTTGAAATCTGATAAGAGTACATAACGTATATTGACAAAATGTTATGCTATTATTAATTAGTGAGACTTAAACTACTGTACACTCATACAGTAAAAAGATAATTTATGTCTGTAAGAATTTTGTTTAAATAAAGGAAAGAAACTGCAAGGAGTGAATAAACCTAATAGCTGTAGACAAAAAGATTAACAGTCATTGTGTCGCATAAGAAAAATCAATAAAAAACATCTATGTCTTGTGTATTTGAAGATGAATGCAACCCGATAAGCCTTTGAAGGAAAAAAAAACAACCAAATGTTTGAGGCATATGGAAACCTAAAATATATAGATGTACTGTTTATTGGATCCGCCGATTTTAGAATCCCATTTTCCTGAAACGGAGTTAAATCTTATAATAGCGGCTACTGTATTTTTTAATACATGTACAAAATAATGTTATGGCTTACCTCATCCAGTGAAACCACTATATTGCTTTTTTCTGAAACAGATTCGTTTAAATGTTTAGAAATTGCCATAGCCTGTTCCTCGGTAGATTTCAACAAAGTGTGCGATGGTCCATTTTGCAATGAAAGATATCTTTTTTTATCATATTGCTTCTGGTTATCATGGTAAATGCTGACCGTATCTCTTAAGCTGGTCTTTTGTGATGGCTTTCTTGCAACGTCAAATATGCTTTTCAGAAGAGTAGTCATAGCAAAAATCAGAAGAAACCAAAATACATGTTGTAAGGATATTTTCTTCCAGCAGTTCATTGCGTTTAAATTCTGATCACTGCAATAATTTACTACAAACAAAACATAAAACAACTATGCATAATCTAAGAAATTCTAATGAGATAGGCATTTTCCCCTGTGATTATCAAACAGAAATCTATATTGTAGTTACTTCCAGTTTCAGTTCAGCAGGCCATAGCCCTAAGGGCTGTAGTATGTAGTAGGCATTTCTCTGAGAAAAATCAAGGTCTATAGTCGAAGGGGGGCACTCCACCACATCTGTTCTATACTGTCCAGAAAATATGTTCAATATAATACTATCGCAACGTTTTAATACCATTGTAATTCAACTTGATTAATGTTTGCCCCCCAACAGACGCTTTTGCTCCCCCCTCCCAACAAATACTTTTGCCCTTCCTAATATTTAGTTAGCCATTGGTGTAAACACGATTTCATCACCTAGACCCCACCACAAACATCATTATAATTGTCAAAATCTGAGCTATAGCTGAAAATCAGTAGGCCTACTTTGGTACGGTACTCAATATGCATTAATAACTCAGCTTTTCAAACAAGGTAGCCTACTTCAACACTGCACCTATCTGGAGTGAAATATCCCTATTTTACATTTCCAGCTCATAATCGTTCGCTACTAGGCCTATATCTATACCTCCCAAAAAAATATGTTTCAATACCGTACTATTGCAACATTTCAACAGTCTACCATTATAGTTCATAATGTAAAATGACGTTTGCCCCCCATTGGCAAAAACACAATTTCATCACCCAGACCCAACCACAAACATCACTACAGATGTCAATTCAAAATCATAGCTTTAGCTGAAAATAAGTATGTACTGTACTTCGGTATGGTAGGCTACTCCGGAATGGCCCGTTTCGGCGAGTCCGATTCGGCGAGTCCGATTCGACTAGTCCGATTCGGCGAGTTCCCTATTCGGCGAGAGCCTTTTTCGGCGAGTTTTTGAAATTTTTAAAAGGAAATTATCGGGTACCGTAGCCTAATTACAATTGCCGTTTTTACATCGCTTTAACGTCGCTAAACATTGAAATCGTGCAGAAAGGAATAAAAAGAAAATGTTTGAACTATTAAATTAAAATTCGTCATGTCAGTTCAACGTCCATGTCAGTTCAACGTCAACATAGCAAAGGTAGAAGCGACAAAACGCGAACGTTAAAACGTGCTTGAATTTGTCATGTCAGTTCAGTTGTTTTTATTTCTGATCATGATATCAAAAACAATTCACGTCAACATAGCAAAGGTGTAGAAAAAGGTAGAAGCGACAAAACGCGAACGTTAAAACGTGCTTGTGACCGAAGTAAGTTATTCGAGTTGAAAGAAATTTGGCAAGGTTGCATCATCATCATCATCATAATCCATCGTCGGTTTGTTCCCCACTAGTGGGGGTGGCCGATTGTTTCCGTGCAGCAATTGTCTTAATCCCTTTTCTCCATTTCACCCTGTCCCTTGCATCTTCCTCCTTCAGTCCGACTTATTTAAACTCATCCTTCACTTGTTGTTTCCATGTTCTTCTTGGACGACCGCGTTTCCTCTTCCCATCCACCTTTAGATCTAGTGCCTTTCTAAGAAAACTTCCTTCCTCCCTCCTTATCACATGTCCATACCATCTTACTCCATTTGCCCTTGCCAGTTGGTCTATGGTCTCTCTCATCTTTAGCATATCCAACAATTCTTCAGTCCTTTTTTCCCTTCTCGTTTTCACCCCACACATTGCTCTCACCATTGACCTTTCCGTTCTTCTCAGGATTGCCAGTTCACTCTCTCTCAATACCCATGTCTCGCTACCATATAGCATTGCAGGCCGCACACAGCTCCGATATACTTTTCCTTTCATGCATCACCTTCAGAAAAATTTTAGATATGAAGGAAAAATAAAACAAAGAAAATGTTAGAAAAAAAATAATGTTTATGTCTATAAGTTAGTACTTTTGAATAGTTAAAATCATAGGCGCCTAACTATTTCTTTGGCCGTGGGGGCGAAAGCGTGTTTCATCAGCAGCAACGTAAATTCACCGAAATGTCACGCAGATGGATGACGTAATTATGTCGTCACACTAGGATTGCTTTTATTGCCACACTCGGAGTTATCGCTACGTTCGACCTGCCGTTAATTATTATAAACAAAGCTCGACCAAAACACATGCTATGCGTCTGCGTTGGCTAGCGGTTGATGGACTGCGACTCTTTAAGCTAAGCACAACATAAAGTTTAGCAACGAACTAGATTTATTAGCATGAAACAAGAGACGAAAAGGTTTACTAAAAGGTATACTGTAAATGGAATGAAAATACTAACTTGATCATATGCTTGAAAATATACCTGTTGAAAGCAAAATCATTCATGTTTACATCAATTCAACAGCACGTCACCTTTAATAAATTTAAAAGTTGCTGACATCCGTAAACAGTCCTTGAAAAATAGTTACAGAGAGACGTTTGATTAAGTTTTCGACTTGACATTGCTCCCTTTTCACTACAATATCGCAACTTATGGCTGACCAGCTTTCAAGTTCCAATTCGCTGTAATACGCCCGTTTTCGTGTTGCAGATGAAACAAAAGATGCGCATATTCCCCGCCTTTGATCGGGTTTCCATGGCAACGGACGTGTGTGCGCCATGCAGTTTGCGCGAGTCCGTTGTTGTGTTGATTATGCCGCTTGTGCGACTGTGGGCAGTGCGGTTTGTACCAGCCCTTGTTACGTTGGTTAGTGGTAACCTCGGGCCGAGACTTCAAGTTCATTTTCACAGCAAGCGATTCACTGCCGCGACAATTCTCTGCAGAGGTTTCGACTTTCGAAAGCAACAGCGAGGCTGTTTGCAAGCGCATTAAGTTAAACGCACGCTGCGTCAACGTAGCAAATTATGTTGTTTTTGGGTGCATTCAACATCTGATGACATTGAATCGACGCAAAATGGTAGATTTTTGCTATGTCACAGGCAGCAAAATCAGTCATTTTTACATTGATTCAACGTCTGCAGACGTTAAATCAACGTAAAAATGACAGATTTTTTTGTCTGGGGTGGGATTGTAGCATTAGGGTGGAGTGAAAAAAGTTTTTTGTTTAAATCGAAAAAAACGGGGTTCTTAAATCCCGACAAATGACCTAAAATTTCATTAAAAATTGACTTTAGGGGGTTGCCCCCATTTTCCAGCCGGCAACCCCCCAATTTATGCGTGCGAGGGGGTAAAATTGCCTATCTCGGTAACCACTGGTCGTAGAGTCGTGATATATAGCTCAAAAGCTGCCAAAACATCATGTTTCTATCTGTCCTAAGAAGAAAGTTTGCTCTATTTACGATACAAAACGAGTTATAGCCAAAAAATCAAAATATACACACATTTTTGTTTTTTGTGATTATCGTGCCATCAGAAAGCCTGAATTGTCATATTAAAAACAGAGCCTTTTAGGATTAGCAAAGCTCACACTTGAAATATTTCAACTGAGGAATTACAAATCAACAAAATTATGAAAAAACATTAAGTTTGGGGCGACTGGATATGAGTTGACCACTCTTCGAGTCTCCAGCCCCCCAAATATATGTCAAACACAATCTGCCTCCAGCCGTAATCAAACTCGTGCTTTGCCGTTGCAGTATTGAAAACCACGAGCAGTTCCGCTCGGCCATGTCGCTAACATGTCACACCAGGCAAAGCAACTTGTTTTTGCAAAATGAATATGAGTTCTTTGAAGTTCATCACCAAACAGTTGTGATATTTTTGCACTGCTGCAATTAACATTATGCTTAATGTGAGTGCTTCATTATGATGTTTTGAACTGATGTTAAAAGGACTGTGTTGTGAATATTTTTGGATTATGGGCCCAATCTTCGGTATTATCAGTGTGTTACTATATCTTGTGCAACATATCAGATTTTTTTTTCAAAAAACTTATGAGAGATCACAATTTGTCAGAAAAAATGCTGAATTTTAACAAAAATGTGTGTATATTTTGGTTTTTTGGCTATAACTCGCTTTGTATCGTAAATAGAGCAAACTTTCTTCTTAGGACAGATAGAAACATGATGTTTTGGCAGCTTTTGAGCTATATTTCACGACTCTACGACCAGTGGTTACCGAGATAGGCAATTTTACCCCCTCGCACGCATAAATTGGGGAGTTGCCGGCTGGAAAATGGGGGCAACCCCCTAAAGTCAATTTTTAATGAAATTTTAGGTCATTTGTCGGGATTTAAGAACCCCAATTTTTTCGATTTAAAAAAAAAACTTTTTTCACTCCACCCTATTGTAGCATCGCTACTCGTTCTAGTGATTATTTACTGCGAAGCTGTTGCGGTTTGCATTTAAAAATGTTTTCCTGCTGCCGATCGCTAGTTCATCTATTGTTTTATGTATCAATGCCGCATAAAAAGTTGCTCCCACGCGGAAATATGCGTGGGGGCCTGGTCCCCACGGCTTAGGCGCCTATGGTTAAAATGATTAGTTTGGATCAACAAATGTGTGACCTACACTCCTACAGCTTAGATTGAAAGGAAATTATCGGTTAGGCTACCGTAGCCTAGTTATCCCGACCAGCAAAAATTTGTTCCAAGAACCCAGTTAGCCTAACAGTTCATTTTTACATTGTAGTAACAGAATGAAAAGGCTAACCAAGTGTGTGGTCTGTCGTTTTAACGTCGCTAAACGTTGAAATCGTGTAGAAAAGGGTGCTTAGGATACGTTGAAACTGAGAAACATTCACAGAAGCCCTACAATACGTTGCATTTTTAAGATAATGTATTCAGACGTTGAATCAATGTACAAATGAAATGTTATGCTAAATGGGTTCTTGGAACAAATCGTAGGGCTTCTGTGAATGTTTCTTAGTTTCAAAGTATCCTAGTCAGCAAAAGTTCCCTTTTCTACACGATTTCAACGTTTAGCGACGTTAACACGATAGGCCACACATTTGTTTAGCCTTTTCATTCTGTTACTACAATGTAAAAATGAACTGTGTTCTTGGAACAAATTTTTGCTGGTCGGGATAACTAGGCTACAGTACCCGATAACTTCCTTTCAATCCAAGCTGTAGGCCACACATTTGTTGGTCCAAACTAATCATTTTAACTATTCAAAAGTACTAACTTATAGACATAAACATGATCTATTTTTTTTTTTTGTAACATTTTCTTTGTTTTATTTTTCCTTCATATCTTAAATTTTTCTGAAAGTGTTGCGACCGTGCCAAATTTCTTTCAACTCAATAACTTACTTCGGTCACAAGCACGTTTTAACGTTCGCGTTTTGTCGCTTCTACCTTTTTCTACACCTTTGCTATGTTGACGTGTATTGTTTTTGATATCATGATCAGAAATAAAAACAACTGAACTGACATGACGAATTCAAGCACGTTTAAACGTTCGCGTTTTGTCGCTTCTACCTTTGCTATGTTGACGTGTATTGTTTTTCATATGATGGTCAGAAATAAAAACAACTAAACTGACATGAAGAATTTTAATTTAATAGTTCAAACATTTTCTTTTTATTCCTTTCTGCACGATTTCAACGTTTAGCGACGTTAAAACGATGTAAAAACGGCAATTATAATTAGGCTACGGTACCCGATAATTTCCTTTCAAAAATTTCAAAAGCTCGCAGAATAGGGCACTCGCCGAAAAGGGCTCTCGCCGAATAGGGAACTCGCCGAATCGGACTAGTCGAATCGGACTCGCCGAATAGTAGCAGACCCAGGCTACTCAGCATGCTCCACCAACTCAGTGTTTCAAATGGGTTACTGCAACACTGTGTTGTGCTATAAACAATTTTCAAGCTTACTTTCTTTTGCACTTTGACCAAACCTATAAAGCAAGAAACTCAACCAATGAACCGTGTCGGCACTTCGAACACCCCTCAGATGTCATCGGACCGACTACAGCTGCTGCAGCACATCATTCCAGGGATGATGTAGGACTGAATTGCATAAAGTTGTTTAATCAATCATTTTATTTTTCGTCATTAACGCGTCCGGGACGAAAAAGATACTAACTACAAAAATCGATATAGACTTACCAGCATGTTAATGAATGGGAAAAGATGGCAAAACCTTGAAAGGTTTAAAACGTGCCTGAATGAAAAATTATGTAGTAAGCTGTATATCAGTAGTTAGCAGCACGCCAAAATGGGGTGATTGAGGACTGCAAAGGGTTAATTTGCAAAACATGCTTAATGCACAGTTTGGCTTGGTTTAGGATACCGGTACTCATAAAAAAAAAAACAAGAATCTCACCAGAAACTTGTTTAAAACTAAAATAAGCCAATGCTCCATCAAACTCATTGATCCATCAAACTCATTGATCATTGCTGATGACACTGTTTTTTTTACTTCAGCAACATCTATTTTGCAATTGCAGCAAAGCACTGAAATTGAGATGCAGCGTATCACTGATTGGTTCAATGCAAACAAATTACGTATCAACTACTCCAAGACATTTTACATGTTACTTGAACGAAAAGGAGGGTCAACTTTGTAGTGTAAAGGCATAACACATGTTATGCCCTGAGACGCCACGCAATGGTAATCACGCAGCACTGTGCACGTACCTGCCGTTGGGCGACGCAAGGACTGCTACGTGAGCGATGACTGAGGTTTTTGTGGTCATTCGAGACTAACACAACATGGTGTCAGAAGTGAGATAAAATGTCGCATCATATAATGTTACCAGATGCGTTTAACTGGCAACATAACGAGTGGGGCCAGTGGATTAAAAGATTCGAACGATATAGGCAAGCATCCCAATTAGCGTCGAAAGCTGAAAAAGTGCAAGTCAACTCTCTAGTCTATTTGCTAGGAAGCAAAGGCGAGGATGTGTTTTCTTCATTTAAGTTATTAGAGGCCGATTCGATCAACTACGACGTAGTCAAGGAACGCTTCAACAACCATTTCAAACTGCGCAATAGCGTAATTTTCGAAAGAGCAGTGTTCAACCGCCGAGATCAACTGCCAAGCGAGCGCTTTAATGACTATGTTACTTCTCTGTATGGCATGATAGAAAAGTGACAGTATGGCGCTATGTCTGATCAGCTACTGCGAGACAGACTCGTCGTAGGAATTACAAATAAGTCGCTGTCCGAACGCTTGCAAATGGACCCAGAGTTAACTTTACAAAAAGCTATCGACGCCGCACGACACGCAGAAAGCATTGCAGAGCAACAAGGTGAACTTCAAGGTAGAGCGGAGAAAAATTTCGACTACGTGGACGGGGTTGAAAGAAAACGTCGCAATAAGTTCTTCCCGAGGCGAGAATGCTGCCAACGATGTGGTAGAAATAAACATTACGAAAACGAAAAATGTCCAGCTGAATTCATTACTTGTTTTAAATGTTCAAAGATAGGCCACTTTGCAAGACAATGCCGCAGCAATAAATACCAGGAAGTCTCGTCGATATCAGCTGATAAAGTCGTAACCAGTTACGAAGAGGAAAAGACGTCTTACTTAGGTGAAATAAATGAATCTTCAACGAGTAATTGGACCGTGCCTATTAGAATTTACAACGACGTCATTGATTTTAAAGTAGATACAGGAGCGGATGTTACAGTTATACCAAAAACCTTAATTAAAGATTTCCAAAAACTTCAATTGGTAAAACCTGACCAAAGGTTAGAAGGACCCGATGGACAAACATTGAACATTGTCGGATACTTCGACTACTACGTATCCTACAAAAAACGTGCGGCATGGCAAAAAATTTATGTTACATATTCAGGTAGCAGAGCCTTGCTCGGAAAACCTGCCATAGAGGAATTAAATGTAGTTAAATTTGTGGATAATCTCGACCTAGAGTCAGATAAATACAAAAAGGCATTCCCATACTTGTTCGGAAAATTGGGATATCTCGAGGGGGAGTACAACATAAAAATTTGTGACAATGCCGAACCTTACCAAGTGTCCGTAGCGAGAAGAGTCGCTATCCCTCTACTTCCAAAAGTTAAAGATGAAATTGATCAAATGGTAAAAGATGGTGTCATATCGGAAGTTAATGAACCAACGGATTGGTGTTCAGGGATGGTCGTCGTCCCAAAGAAAAACGGCAAACTACGCATATGTGTCGATTACACTCAACTCAACAAATGTGTGAAACGTGAAAAACACCCGTTGCCCTATGTAGATCAAGTTTTAGGCCAACTGGCAGGTGCAAAATATTTTTCTAAGTTAGATGCAAAATCGGGTTTTTGGCAAATCAAACTATCAACGCAGTCAAAACTGTTGACAACGTTTATTACACCGTTCGGACGATTCTGCTTTAATCGTTTGCCATTCGGGATATCAAGTGCCCCAGAGTATTTCCAACGACGAATGTCCCAAATCGTTGGAGATATTGAGGGAGTGGTTTGTGAAATGGACGATATTTTAGTTTTTGGAACCACCAAGAACGAACATGACGACAGGCTGCGCAAAACAATGAGTAGAATACGGTACAAAAGTGTGGATTAACATTAAACGAAAAATGCGAGTTTTGTAAAACGTCGATAAAGTTTCTAGGTCACGTCATCGACAGCGAAGGAATCCGTGCCGATCCAGACAAGGTGAAAGCCATACGCGATATGGGTGCTCCAAAGAACGTAAGCGAAGTTCGAAGATTCCTCGGTATGGTCAATCAATTAGGGAAGTTTTCCTCAGAAATTTCAGAAGCAGCTAAACCGCTGAGAGAATTACTCACCAAGAATTCTGTGTGGGCTTGGACAGAGGAGCAAGAGAAGTCCTTTGTTAAAGTGAAGCAGTTGTGCTGTTCCACAAAAGTATTGTGTTTTTACGATCCAACAAGAGAAACAATTGTTTCAGCAGATGCTAGTTCATTTGGATTAGGGGCAGTTTTGCTTCAGAAACAACAGAATGGTGATTGGCGCCCTGTATGCTTTGCTTCGCGTTCTTTGAGTACCACAGAACAGAACTATGCTCAAATCGAAAAGGAGGCCCTAGGTGTCACTTGGGCATGTGAGAGGTTTTCTGATTACGTCATAGGACTGAAGTTTGTTGTCCAAACTGATCACAAGCCATTAGTTGCAATCTTAGGAGCAAAGTCGTTAGCAGAATTGACGCCACGACTGCAACGGTTTCGGATTCGCCTAATGCGTTTTTTTTATTCTGTTTTGCACATTCCAGGAAAAGACCTAATCCTTGCAGACGCACTCTCCAGAGCTCCGGTAGAGCCACCTTCCAAAACAGACGAAGATGACTGTCAGCAGGTCCACGCTTTCGTCTGTTCTCTTGTTGAATCGCTGCCAGCTACGGAGAGTCGTCTACAACAAATCAAAGAACGTCTGGCTGATGACTCAGTGTGCTGTGAGATTATGCATTATTGCACAAATGAATGGCCGACCTTAAGTAAGTTAGGCCCAAAACTAAAAGTATTTTATCCCTTTAGAAGCGAATTGTCCGTACACGATGGATTGCTACTTCGAGGAACAAGACTAGTGATTCCCGTTTCATTACGATTGGATATCCTGGAGAAAATCCACGAAGGCCACATGGGAATCGTCAAGTGTCGCCAACGAGCTCGCGATTCAATTTGGTGGCCAGGAATGAGTAAACAAGTCGAGGAAATGGTGAGGAGTTGTGTTTGTTGCGCGGAACATTCCCGCAATCGGTGTGAACCAATGCTGCCCGTAGAGAGACCGAGCAGACCATGGCAAAAAATAGCGAGTGATCTATTTGAGTTCAAAGGTAAGAAGTATCTTTTGCTGATAGACTATTTTTCGAGATGGATCGAATTATCCTTGTTATCGAGTACAACATCTCCTTCCATCATTAATCACATGAAGTCTATGTTTTCTCGTTATGGCATTCCCGAGATACTAGTTTCTGACAACGGCCCGCAGTATAAGAGCCGAGACTTTTCAAACTTTGTAGAAGATTTTAGCATAACTCATGTTACGTCTAGTCCTAGATATCCACAATCTAATGGCGAAGCCGAAAGAGCCGTCAGAACCATGAAGACATTTCTTGACAAATGTAAAGATCCGTACTTGGCAATGTTGGCTTATCGTTCGACGCCATTGAGGAATGGATTTTCTCCATCAGAGTTGATGATGGGCCGCAAGCTCCGGACAAAACTTCCATGTTTTCCCGACAACTTGCTGCCAAATTGGCCAGATTTTGCACTTGTCCGTAAACTTGACCTTGAGGATCAAATCAAACAAAAAAAAGACTTTGACCGTCACCATGGAGCGAGACCGCTACCCACCCTCCATCCAGGTGATGAGGTGTTTGTTAGAGACAGCAGTGACACGCAGAAGGGGGTCGTGAGAAACGAGTATGACGCCAAACGGTCATACATCATAGACACCAATCAAGGAACATCAGTTCGTAGAAACCGCAGAGCATTGGTAAAAATACCACAGGCTGGTGAATTTGATATAAGTAGTAGGCCTAGCGTGAAATGTGAAATCTCTCATTCTATTGACAATCACTTAGTTAACAACGAAGCAAATACGGAGACCAGCGACGTCCAATCTACAAGAACAAGATCCGGCAGGATCTCAAAACCACCTGAACGCTTGGCATATTAACTGCTTACGTCTTGTGTTTTTGGGGGGGAGATAATGTAGGACTATAGTTGTGTCTTATTAGTGCATATTGTTTTGATTTACCATATTTCCTTGAAAGCGTCTTACGATAGGAAAGTTGACAACGTTCCGCGAAGTTTCATGATTGTTTAACTTGCATACATGAGACTTGCTCACAAAAGCTTAACTGATCTTATTTAATACCGTACCCTATTATCTTCCCATGAACCGTGTGAAAACTTATTCTGTTTATTGTACTGTATTTGCAATGTTTGGTTATACATCTGTTTCTGTATGATGTCTTTACAGTACCTCGATGCTTGGGCGGAGATGTAGTGTAAAGGCATAACACATGTTATGCCCTGAGACGCCACGCAATGGTAATCACGCAGCACTGTGCGCTAGGGTGGCTCTTAAAATTGAGTTTTTGAATTTTGCATGGGACACCCTTTCAAATGGTGAGGTTGTCAGAAAAAATAACTCTTGCAAATTTTTTTTAAATTTGAAGTTGATTTAGAGGTGGCCCTCCCCCCCTAAAGTTCTGTGCCCTCTCTCGAAATACCAAATCTGCGTATCTCGAAAACCACTTGAGCTAGAGATACGGTTTTTGTGTTAAAAGATGCAGAAAACATGGTTTTCTATCTGCTTTCTGAACATTGAATGCATCTATCTTGAGTAGAAAAGCAGTTATTTAGAAAAAACGCATTTGACCAAATCTTGATTTTACAACCTTTTTTGTGACCACGAAACCGTCTACAAAATTTCGTTTTTTTTTCTTAATTTTTGCACCTTAGAGGGAACACTGGTAACGATATTCATTTCAAAATGTAATTCTGGTCAGTACTGCAAGAAGCGATATTATCGACAATATTTTACATATTGCCTTGCGTATCGTGACAGGATGTCTGCGACCTACACATTGTACACAATCGGACAATTTCCCTGTCCTTGCAGGCAACCAACCAGCTGAGTTTTGTCGCGAAGAAGCCATCCTGTCTCTTTCTCGGCATTACGAACCCCAACCACTTGCTCCACTCAAGTCTCTACAAGTCTGTGAGCGAGCAATCGAGCATCCTCGCCAACTGAAATCGAGACACCCATTTGTATGTGACGCACAACTCCTGATGAAAACCGCTGAAAACCAATCCATCAGCGCGGCTACCTGGGAGGACAACAAATAGAGCTCAGAGAGGAAGAAGAACTCCTCAAGGCTCTAAAGTTTTATCTCCGACACCAGCCCCCATCCAACCAGAATGCATAATTTGCCAAGGAAGGCCTGGGTGTGGCACAACCGCCTGCGTGCTGGGCTACTGGAGTCAGACTATTCCGCTCAAACATGCACAAATTGGGGATGGCTCCATCCGCAATCTGTGAGTGTGGCATAGAGGAACAAACCACAGACCACACCATCTGTAACTGCGCCAAATGGTGTGCGTGGTCTGCTTGAACTGGATGACGAATCAATGCAATTGCTACTCGACACCTGCTCAAGCATCTAAACCACATCGGCACTGCCCAAGGGTGGTAAAAGATAGAGCCCCTTGACCCCTGGAGTAACAAAGAAGGTTTAAACAAAGAAGAATCGACAATATTGTTCTTGTTGGAATTTGGATTCAACAGTTTCCTGTGTTCAGTAACAACTTGCAAAAGAAACTGAAGTTGGTACTCATCTTCAGTTGAGAGTTTGTTAAAATCCGGGATTAGACTGAGAGCAACTCCTCTCTCTGCTCTGTCATTGACTACTGAAAGTCCCTTCGCCATGTGTAAAGCTTGAATAAATGCACCATCTTCAGTCCAATGAGCAGGATCCTTTGAAAGTCTAATTATTGCTTCATCTTCACCCAACAGCTGAAGCCATTTTGAATTAGAGGTGCAATACTGTTCTAGACCCTTATTGCTAAGAAACGCATCTACTTTAATGCTTCGTCTCCTTGGTGGACGTTCTGCTGTTTCATTTAACATGGTTGCCACCATTACCTTGTTACTTTCCACAGACAATCGAGAGTCAAACAAGGCTAGTTCAACCATTTCTTCAGACAGATACCATAAATGCAGACCAAGCTTTTGCATAAATCGCCTTCGCCTTCCAACAAGTGCAATGCATAGCACCTGAAGCTTGAAAGCAGATTCCACACTCAGGAGTTTCTTCAAGGAATATGACAAAAAACGGGCATTTTAGCTATTCATGAATGCATAAAAGTTTAGGAATACTTATTTCGTTTATTACTTTACCAGTTTTACAGGTTAGTTTATGAACTTTGTTTATTGAATAGCTTGGGCCACAATACTTGTTTAGCACTGTTTTGTGCTAGAATACCGAAAACAGGTTTTTTCTAAATAACTGCTTTTCTAATCAAGATAGACGCAATCACTGTTCAGAAAGCAGATAGGAAATCATGCTTTCTGCATCTTTTGACACAAAAACCGTATCTTTAGCTCAAACAGTTTTTGAGATATGCAGATTTGGTATTTGGGAGGAGGGCGCAAAACTTTAGGGGGGGAGGGCCACCTCTAAATCAATTTCAAAGTCAAAAATTTTTTTGCAGGAGTTATTTTTTCTGACAACCTCACCTTTTCAAAGGGTGTCCCACACAAAATTCAAATTTTTTTCATTTTTTGCCAAATAAGAGCCACCCTACTGTGCGCGTACCTGCCATTGGGCGACGCAAGGACTGCTACGTGAGCGATGACTGAGGTTTTTGTGGTCATTCGAGACTAACACAACAAACTTCAAAACTAAATGTAGTCTTAAACAACACAAAAATTCAAAAAACAAACAACATCAAATATCTTGGCATATTTCTTGATGACAAACTAAGTTGGAATTATCACATTGAAGATCTATCTGGGAGATTGGCAAAAATATCTGGAATATTTTATAAAATTAGAAACTACACAAACAAACAAAGCATGTTAACACTGTACTATGCTCTTGCACGATCAATAAAACAACATGGCATTTTATGTTGGGGTTCAAGCACACAAAAACTGCTGAAAAAAATTTTGACAATGCAAAATCGAATCATTTGCACAATAACCTTTAGCAACAGAAGAGCAAAACTTTCACTACTGTACCAAGATCTCGACATACTTTCCATCACTAACTTGTATCAATTAGAAATTTCTAAATTTGTCTTTAAATTTAAAAATATGCTATTGCCAAGTTACTTTGAATCTTACTTTAAGGAAATTACTAAAGTACATTGCCATGGCACGAGAGCTTCTCAAAAAAATAACTTTCACTTACGTAGTGTCAGCTCAAGAAAAGGCCAAGGCAGTTTGAAATTCTTAGGCCCAAAAATATGGAATGATTTACCTTCAGAAGTAGTAGGGGCTACGCCGCTACGAGTATAAAAACTTTCACAAAAAAACTTAAAATTTATTATATGAAAAAAGGCAGTGGCTATTTGACCGGCTCCGGTCTTTGAATCTGAAACACTATTTGACCGGTCATGACGTCACTGCATAAGCAGGCCTCGAAACTGAAGGCGGCCATCGCGGCCATGGCCGCGATTAACCTACAAAAACCGACATTTTGTCCGCCGGGTCTCACCCTTCCGTCGGCCGCATTTGTCCGCCATGACGTTCCGAGACAATTTTAAGCAAGCGGCCTTGTGAATAAAGTACTTTGCCACTTATAATCACAAAGGATTAGAAAGCAGTCAAAGCACCCGATAAATCACAATACACACGGTCTATGCTTGAATTGTTAACATTAATGATTGACCCAGCAGCTGATGTCTGACGATAAGCATGATGCAAGTGACATCACAATACACTTTATTGATGCGATATATTCAGTCTTCGAAATTAGCCTCGGCAATAAAAATGCCAAGGCCACATGAGCGCTTGTAAGGTTAGGGTTAGACATTCCTTCCAGTCGTTATGGCACAGCCATAGATTTGTTCCTTAAACAACACCCTGATGGAGCTCTACGAAAAAGAAAGAGGCGTGTGGATTGGTATCAAGCCCGAAAGCGCAAAACGTGGACGCTTCATTGCGAACGGCGAAGACAGTGTAGATTTGCAGCTAAGCGATGAGCCTCTTGATGCACATGTCTGATTCCAGTGACGACGCGATAACCTCGTGGTCCGATACAGCATCTGATGATTCCGATTCCGACTAGTTCTTTATCAAACAGACTTTGTGTTGTTCGCAGTACCCCAATTGTGCCGAAATTATGTTACTGTACATGTAAATCGAGGCAATCTTCTCGCAGGGAGCTATTAATTTGTATGGTACCTGGTTGAGCAATTAACGTTATTTTATGATCATTCAACGTTGTTAGATGTCGAGTTAACGTAAAACAAACGTAAATTTCTTATTGGGCATTGTTGTTACGCAATATAACCCGCCGGAATATTAAATCGATTTGTGCTGACTCGAACGTTGAATCAACGCAAAATTAACTTAATTTCCCCCCCCATGAGTTATTTAACGTGAATTACTGTAAAAGCGTGCGACGTGCGTATCTTGTTGCTCGCTTCATCGCTACTTTTGGTATTACTACATCACAACAAATCAAACAATGCCGTCGTGATAAACTACTCTAGTATATTTTTCGCTTCCCGTTTTACATGTTTTGGAACAATTGTTTCGTAATAAACGTTCACAGTAATTGCCGAGGCAATTTCAACTTTTGTCGTTTGGCCTGGGCAACGTTTCTGCCGCAGTACAAATGTGCTAATTTTGAAGACTGAATTGATGCGTGTCGGAGTTCCGATGGCCGCCATGTGCTTGTGATTGGCCGCCGAACAGCTTGCTTCAGTCGGACACGTTTGGCCGCCGAAAAAAAAAAGTTGTTTCGAGGCCTGATAAGCACTTTTTTCTTTTTCTCTTTCAAAGCAAAAGACGAGAAGCGTCGACATAAGTTCTAAATTCAACACGTATTCTTCAACTCAGTCCGTGGCGCGTAGAGTTCGCCTCCGGCTGCCAATCTAGAGGGGATGAGTTCGATACTATCCAGAAGCATTCTGTTTATCATGTTTTTTATCTAAATTTTGACCCGAAGTGCATTTATGTGGTCAATTTTTAATTTGAGTAGCCTACAGTCCAAGTTAGTTAATAGTTCTCAAGTATAGTTCTCAAGTTAGTTATATACAATACTTCTTTTAAAAGAAATGATAATGGTAAAATTATTTTTTAAAGAAGTATTGTATATAACTAACTTGAGAGAAAAATGTAGGGTCGTTCGGCAACACAGGTTCACTTATGACGATCAGAAAATTACCAAGAGAAATTCTCAAATTCCAGCAAATTAAAAAAACTCTTAACATTATTACTCACATTTGAAAAGACATAAAAAATGGGCTGTAGGCTACTCAAATTAAAAATTGACCACAAAAATGCGCTTCGGGTCAAAATTTAGATTAAAAAAAAATGAAAAAGAAGAGTGCTTCCGGATAGTATCGAACTCATCCCCTCTAGATTGGCAGCCGGAGACGTATCGCACGGACCACGGACTGAGTTGAAGAATACGTGTTGAAGTTAGAACTTATATCGGCGCTTCTCGTCTGTTGCTTTGAAAGAGAAAAAAAAGCGCTTATATAGTGACGTCACGACCGGTCAAATAGTGTTTCAGATTCAAAGACCGGAGCCGGTCAAATAGCCACTGCCATGAAAAAACTTTGTCTGTGACTGTTTTTATTGCCATAACATTGACGAGTGTTATCGCAAATTTTTCGGATTGAACATTGTTGATACTACGTAGACCTAGGCCTACTACTCACGAACTGGTGCTAAGTACTATTTAATAACGGCTGTCATCTTATTAACTGTATTCAAGTCGGCCTATAAACTGACTGATTTTGTTAAGGTTTAAAGTTATATACTATGATTAGGCCTACTTTTAGTGTTCCTGCTTCGTCTTTTATGCTAGCAGTTAGAAGTTGTTGTTTATGCATAGTTTTTTTTTTTTTCTCATAACTTATATACTAGTACTTTTGGGTGCTGGTTTAGGATCGGCCGCCTTGGTTAGTGACGTCACAAAAATCTGTGACGTCATGCAAAAAAACGCAACTACTTGTAGGAAGGGTGCAAAAACGCGGAATAGAAGTAAAAGCGGAAAGCCTATTGATTTTTAAATATTTGTAGGCATTATTATTGATCTAGCGCTAACTTAAACTGTTACTATTTTGTACCAATTTGAATTTTTACAATAAAAATACTTGCTTTATTAACGTAACAACTTTCACGTTTATATGTTATCTACAAAACGAGCAATCGTGGTTCAGTATAAGCCGCCCACAGTTTCATGTGATCGATGAATACTGCCTCCACCAAATATGCTGTAGCTTTCTCATTTCTGCTCGGATTCTAACAATTTTACTATCGTTGGATGGCATTATGATTCATCTACTCGAATGGATTAATTGCCAGTCTAAGTAGGCATTACATTTATGTAGCGCTAACTTAAACTTTACTATTTTGTACCAATTCTCAGCAATTCATTTTTTACAATAAAAATACCAAATTAACACAAATTAAAAGAGTATGTCTTGGTTTATTCATATGTTAACTTTCACATTTATATCTAATCCACAAAACGAGCAATCGTTGTTCAAACGTAACCGCTCGACGAAGCTTTTTACCAAAACAATGCAAACACAAAGCGATCAGTTTCGAGTGTTCAATACAAGCCGCCCACAGTTTCAAGCGATCGGTGAATAGTGCCTCCACCAAATATGCTGTAGCTTTCTCATTTCTGCTCGGATTTTAACAATTTTACTATCGTTGGATGGCATTATGCTTCATCTACCCGAATGGATTAATTGCCAATCTAAAGTAGGCATTATATTTATGTAGCGGGTAACTTAAACTTTACTATTTGTACCAATTCTCAGCAATTCAATTTTTACAATAAAAATACCAAACCAACACAAATTAAAAGAGTATGTCTTGTTTTATTAACCTAACAACTTTCACGTTTATATGTTATCTACAAAACGAGAAATCGTTGTTCAAACGTAACCGCTCGACGAAGCTTTTTTCCAATGCATTTTTCAAGGCGATTCGATCGTGGTTCAGTATAAGCCGCCCACAGTTTCATGTGATCGATCAATACTGCCTCCACCAAATATGCTGTAGCTTTCTCATTTCTGCTCTGATTTTGACAATATTCCTATCGTTGGAAAGCATGATGCCTCACCTACCCGAATGGATTAATTGCCAGTCTAAAGTAGGCATTGCATTTATGTAGCGCTAACTTAAACTTTACTATTTTGTACCAATTCTCAGCAATTCATTTTTTACAATAAAAATATCAAATCAACACAAATTAAAAGAGTATGTCTTGGTTTATTCACCTAACAACTTTCACGTTTATATGTTATCTAAAAAACGAGAAATCGTTGTTCAAACGTAACCGCTCGACGAAGCTTTTTACCAATGCATTTTTCAAGGCGATTCGATCGTGGTTCAGTATAAGCCGCCCACAGTTTCATGTGATCGATCAATACTGCCTCCACCAAATATGCTGTAGCTTTCTCATTTCTGCTCGGATTTTGACAATATTCCTATCGTTGGAAAGCATGATGCCTCACCTACCCGAATGGATTAATTGCCAGTCTAAAGTAGGCATTACATTTATGTAGCGCTAACTTAAACTTTACTATTTTGTACCAATTCTCAGCAATTCATTTTTTACAATAAAAATATCAAACCAACACAAATTAAAAGAGTATGTCTTGGTTTATTCATATGTTAACTTTCACATTT
This sequence comes from Aplidium turbinatum, assembly GCF_918807975.1. Lineage (NCBI taxonomy): Eukaryota > Metazoa > Chordata > Ascidiacea > Aplousobranchia > Polyclinidae > Aplidium > Aplidium turbinatum. Next base: position 16,302,491 of record NC_137484.1, on the reverse strand, counting down.
ATATCTAATCCACAAAACGAACAATCGTTGTTCAAACGTAACCGCTCGACGAAGCTTTTTTCCAATGCATTTTTCAAGGCGATTCGATCGTGGTTCAGTATAAGCCGCCCACAGTTTCATGTGATCGATCAATACTGCCTCCACCAAATATGCTGTAGCTTTCTCATTTCTGCTCGGATTTTGACAATATTCCTATCGTTGGAAAGCATGATGCCTCACCTACCCGAATGGATTAATTGCCAGTCTAAAGTAGGCATTACATTTATGTAGCGCTAACTTAAACTTTACTATTTTGTACCAATTCTCAGCAATTCATTTTTTACAATAAAAATACCAAATCAACACAAATTAAAAGAGTATGTCTTGGTTTATTCACCTAACAACTTTCACGTTTATATGTTATCTAAAAAACGAGAAATTGTTGTTCAAACGTAACCGCTCGACGAAGCTTTTTACCAAAACAATGCAAACACAAAGCGATCAGTTTCGAGTGTTCATTACAAGCCGCCCACAGTTTGATGCGATCGGTGATAGTGCCTCCACCAAATATGCTGTAGCTTTCTCATTTCTGCTCGGATTTTAACAATTTTCCTATCGTTGGATGGCATTATGCTTCATCTACCCGAATGGATTAATTGCCAATCTAAAGTAGGCACTATATTTATGTAGCGCTAACTTAAACTTTACTATTTTGTACCAATTCTCAGCAATTCAATTTTTACAATAAAAATACCAAACCAACACAAATTGAAAGAGTAGCCTATGTCTTGCTTTATTCAAATGTTAACTTTCACATTTATATCTAATCCACAAAACGAGAAATCGTTGTTCAAACGTAGCCGCTCGATGAAGCTTTTTTGACAATTTTACTGACGTTGGAAAGCACGATACTGCATCTACCCGAATCAATTGGTTGCATGTCCATTGTCCAAGGCAGTAGCGTATTTAGGGGGGAGGATAAAGGGCGATGGCCTCCCCCTAATGATCAGGTAAAAAAATAAAATACAACTTTTGCAAAAAAAAAAGTTGTAGCGCAATAATTGCTTGGATGATTCATCCTAGCGCGGGGGGCGGGGTATACTTTTTGCAATGTAATTTATCAACAGTTTTTCTTCCTTTTTTTGACAATTGCATGGCACAAATTCACGATAGATTCAATGAGCACTGCTCAGCTTTTAAAGTCAGCACATTTCTGCCTTCATTGATTCATGAAGATGAGGACTGCACGATCGACGAGATTTACTACTTCTACCATGGAATGCTGGATGTTGAACCAAGCAATTGCTTTGCAGCTACTATTGAATTGCGAAGATGGAGAGCGAATTGGCTTGCAGTTTCTGTGGATAAACGACCTGCGACTCTTGTGGATGCGTATCAAGCGGCTGAACAACTCGGCACTTATCCGATTATCCATAAATTATTACTTCGAATCTTTGCTACGCTTCCAGTTACAACTGCCTCCAATGAGCGATGTTTCAGTTCACTAAAGTAGCTGAAAAATTATTACCGCACGACCATAACCGAGCCACGTTTGGATGGTCTAGCTCAGATGTATTTAAATAAGGATATTGTACTCGAGCATGATGCAGTCATTGATATATTTGCCAAGCACAGCCATCGTATTAAACTGTAAATTGTCATTGCGAATCGCAGAGAATGTTCAAAAGGTATTCGAGGTCGGGAGGACTAACTTATTGTTTATGTTCTGAAGTGTTTCATATCTTTTGTTGGTTCATTGATCGGAACAGTAACTTACTTCTGCGGATTCGCTCTTGATTTTGGACCCTCTCTCCCCTTATCTGACAGTTTCAGCTAACCCCCTCCCCCCGTTCTGACGCATCATATGACATTTTGATATACCCCACCCCTATTTAAAGGCTCAAACAAGTCTAATTTCAACCCAAGTAGAATAAATTTAAACCAATTAACTGCCATTTTCATCAAGTTTGAGCTTTCTGTGTACTACCGTTGACTACCCCGTGTGTACTACCCCCAGACCCCTATTGGACTCCAGCCGCCGATTCAGCCGCTGCGCGGCTGACTGACTGTAGATGAAGCCTAATGCCATCCAACGATAGTAAAATTGTTAAAATCCGAGCAGAAATGAGAAAGCTACAGCATAATTGGTGGAGGCAGTATTCATCGATCACAGCAAACTGTGGGCGGCTTATACTGAACCACGATCGAATCGCCTTGAAAAATGCATTGGAAAAAAGCTTCGTCGAGCGGTTACGTTTGAACAACGATTTCTCGTTTTGTAGATAACATATAAACGTGAAAGTTGTAAGGTTAATAAAACAAGACATACTCTTTTAATTTGTGTTGGTTTGGTATTTTTATTGTAAAAATTGAATTGCTGAGAATTGGTACAAAATAGTAAAGTTTAAGTTAGCGCTACATAAATATAGTGCCTACTTTAGATTGGCAATTAATCCATTCGGGTAGATGAAGCATAATGCCATCCAACGATAGGAAAATTGTTAAAATCCGAGCAGAAATGAGAAAGCTACAGCATATTTGGTGGAGGCACTATTCACCAATCGCATCAAACTGTGGGCGGCTTGTAATGAACACTCGAAACTGATCGCTTTGTGTTTGCATTGTTTTGGTAAAAAGCTTCGTCGAGCGGTTACGTTTGAACAACGATTGTTCGTTTTGTGGATTAGATATAAATGTGAAAGTTAACATTTGAATAAACCAAGACATACTCTTTTAATTTGTGTTGATTTGGTATTTTTATTGTAATAAATGAATTGCTGAGAATTGGTACAAAATAGTAAAGTTTAAGTTAGCGCTACATAAATTTAATGCCTACTTTAGATTGGCAATTAATCCATTAGAGTAGATGAAGCCTAATGCCATCCAACGATAGTAAATTTGTTAGAATCCGAGCAGAAATGAGAAAGCTACAGCATATTTGGTGGAGGCAGTATTCATCGATCACAGCAAACTGTGGGCGGCTTATACTGAACCACGATCGAATCGCCTTGAAAAATGCATTGGAAAAAAGCTTCGTCGAGCGGTTACGTTTGAACAACGATTTCTCGTTTTGTGGATAACATATAAACGTGAAAGTTGTTAGGTTAATAAAACAAGACATACTCTTTTAATTTGTGTTGGTTTGGTATTTTTATTGTAAAAATTGAATTGCTGAGAATTGGTACAAAATAGTAAAGTTTAAGTTAGCGCTACATAAATATAGTGCCTACTTTAGATTGGCAATTAATCCATTCGGGTAGATGAAGCATAATGCCGTCCAACGATAGTAAAATTGTTAAAATCCGAGCAGAAATGAGAAAGCTACAGCATATTTGGTGGAGGCACTATTCACCGATCGCATGAAACTGTGGGCGGCTTACAATGAACACTCGAAATTGATCGCTTAATGTTTGCATTGTTTTGGTAAAAAGCTTCGTCGAGCGGTTACGTTTGAACAACGATTTCTCGTTTTTTAGATGACATATAAACGTGAAAGTTGTTAGGTGAATAAACCAAGACATACTCTTTTAATTTGTGTTAATTTGGTATTTTTATTGTAAAAAATGAATTGCTGAGAATTGGTACAAAATAGTAAAGTTTAAGTTAGCGCTACATAAATGTAATGCCTACTTTAGACTGGCAATTAATCCATTCGGGTAGGTGAGGCACCATGCTTTCCAACGATAGGAATATTGTCAAAATCCGAGCAGAAATGAGAAAGCTACAGCATATTTGGTGGAGGCAGTATTGATCGATCACAGCAAACTGTGGGCGGCTTATACTGAACCACGATCGAATCGCCTTGAAAAATGCATTGGAAAAAAGCTTCGTCGAGCGGTTACGTTTGAACAACGGTTGTTCGTTTTGTGGATTAGATATAAATGTGAAAGTTAACATATGAATAAACCAAGACATACTCTTTTAATTTGTGTTGGTTTGATATTTTTATTGTAAAAAATGAATTGCTGAGAATTGGTACAAAATAGTAAAGTTTAAGTTAGCGCTACATAAATATAATACATACTTTAGACTGGCAATTAATCCATTCGGGTAGGTGAGGCATCATGCCATCCAACGATAGGAAAATTGTTAAAATCAGAGCAGAAATGAGAAAGCTACAGCATATTTGGTGGAGGCAGTATTCATCGATCACAGCAAACTCTGGGCGGCTTATACTGAACCACGATCGAATCGCCTTGAAAAATGCATTGGAAAAAAGCTTCGTCGAGCGGTTACGTTTGAACAACGATTTCTCGTTTTGTAGATAACATATAAACGTGAAAGTTGTTAGGTTAATAAAACAAGACATACTCTTTTAATTTGTGTTGGTTTGGTATTTTTATTGTAAAAATTGAATTGCTGAGAATTGGTACAAAATAGTAAAGTTTAAGTTACCCGCTACATAAATATAATGCCTACTTTAGACTGGCAATTAATCCATTCGAGTAGATGAATCATAATGCCATCCAACGATAGTAAAATTGTTAGAATCCGAGCAGAAATGAAAAAGCTACAGCATATTTGGTGGAGGCAGTATTCATCGATCACAGCAAACTGTGGGCGGCTTATACTGAACCACGATTGCTCGTTTTGTAGATAACATATAAACGTGAAAGTTGTTACGTTAATAAAGCAAGTATTTTTATTGTAAAAATGAATTGCTGTGAATTGGTACAAAATAGTAACAGTTTAAGTTAGCGCTAGATCAATAATAATGCCTACAAATATTTAAAAATCAATAGGCATTCCGCTTTTACTTCTATTCCGCGTTTTTGCACCCTTCCTAAAAGTAGTTGCGTTTTTTTGCATGACGTCACAGATTTTTGTGACGTCACCAACCAAGGCGGCCGATCCTAAACCAGCACCTACTTTTGTAGGGCATGATTTTTTTTGATATTTGAATAAAACCACAGGAATTCACTTGACTGTCGCAGCAGTAAACAACTTTTTGTTTTCATTTTTTACGGAACTTAAGCTTATCCTGTTTTAACGCATATCTTGGTTTCAACGTAATGCCGATGTTTGACATTTGTCACATTAAAAACACGGGAAGCAGCTGACTCGATGACTAATATAGTCTTTCGCTGCTTCCTGTCTGTTGTAGATTCTAGTTATGGTGCTATTTTATTTGCATTGTCTATATTTTGTACCGTATACCGTACTTTTCTCGCAACAGACAAAATAAAAGGTTTCTCTCTCATTTATGAATCAGGACTTTCTGATGATCCCCAGCAGAAGGGTGAAATGGGCTGTAGAGGTCATTAGAAAATAGTAACTGAATTCGATGTAATTTGCTCTTCTTGGTATTGAGCACTTTTTGTAGCAATAGTAGCATAAACTCATCACTCATCAGTGCACAGGTGCACTCACTGCACTGCAGTAATGCATTGCCTTGGCAGAAGCTAAAGTACAGGGTTACCAGATAATCAAGGTATAGTAAGGCCAAATTCATTATAAAACAAGGCCAAAAAAGGCCAATTTTTTTTATTTACTTCTAAGGCTAAATAAACGCTAACAACTTAATCAAAAGAATTTTTTGAAAATGCCATTCAACGATCAAACATAGCAGAAAATAATTGCACATTGTCAGAACATAATGACCGGTTTGTTTGCATAATTTGATTAATTAAAAAAATACTGTAGTAGGCCTAGCAGTAAAACTAGAAAGCATTATTATTTTAATTCATCATCAGTATGCCTTACTCAGTGTTGGGCGCGATAACTCATTTTTCAGTTAAGCGATAACGATAATCGATAAACGAAAAATGCCTAAAGCGATAACGATAAACAATAAATCAAAAAAAAGTTAAGCGATAACGATAAAATTATCGCCGATAATGTCCAATAACGATAATTCTTTTTTTCTTGATTAGCGCTGCCCATCCCATGCAGCACGAACTGTTTTCATCAACATGACGAAAAATCGAACATAATATAGGCTACTGTAAAGGGACAAAACTTTTTGTAAGTTATGCATGAATAGAATCACAACAGCGGCAGTGGGTATCGAACCTTCAACCTCTTGATCCAGAATCAAACCACTGAGGTAACCGCCGTGCTTATGATTATACCTTCAGCTACCAGTTGGATGCTTTTATCAATTGAGTTACACTGCCGCTTACGTGCAGTAGGCAAAATAATTAAATCAAATGAAAATACCATAAAAAATTTCAAACTTTGCATTTTGCTTTCTGCTTCAAGGGCTGTTTCCAGCAAAGTCAGTCAGCAATAATTGAAAAAATTCCAAAAAAACGCAAAATCAAACGAAATTTATATCGGAACAACAATATTGGATTTTTCAATGTTAAAATTAGCCATTTAATGCCAAAAACTCCCTGATAAACTCCCTGAGCTTCCGATCCTCGGATTCCACTGAGTGAGTTTGTAGCGCTTCCCCAGTTCTCTGGCTGAACTTTAAATGATTTTTCATTCAAATTCACTAGGCTATTATTTGCTACGTTTTTGTCTTTGTGGCCTCCCCTTATAAACCGATTTCTTATTATTTTGATTACCGTAGTTATTTGTTAACTTTGATTTGCAAAATTACCATTCCGCATTCATAATATTGATGCCCCACGAAAACTTATGGCGTTTATTATGTGACCGGCTTTTTTATGACTTGTTCATTATAGGTTAACATTTTGGTGCTCTCTCACTTTGGGCAGGTGCCTCTCCTCCATACTTTTTTCGCTCTGTCGAGAGCAGCAGTGGCCGAGTGGTTAGCGCGTTGGGCTCGCAGTCAAGAGTCTGCATGTTCGACTCCAGTCACCCGCACTTGCTGTTGTTTCTCTGGACAAGAAACTTTACGATAATTGCCTCTACCCAGTGATCGATTTCGAGTAATGGGTGGTACCAAATTTAAGTCATAAGTAGAGTAGACAACCGGAAACAGACATTGCCGTCGGCTGCAGCGTGGGTCAGGTGTATGTCGGAAGGCGTACACCGATGCATAGCGCTCAAGTCCGCTTTCCCGCAATGCAGGATAAAGATAAACAAACAAACAAACAAACACTGAAGTATAGGCCTACTGTATTGTTCTTGCATCTTTTCTCGACGGTCATACATAGCCTATACGTCATGCTTACTACATGGCTAATTTTCTTTAACTTTAAACAGGAACATCTTTTAACTTGCTACGCCCCTAATTTACGCCTATGCAATAAAATCACACTCTCCAGAGTCTTGATCTTGAAAAGTGCGGTAAAATGCACGATGCTGCAATCAGAGTTGCGCTTACATTTTAATTGTAGCCTACAATTCACTCACGATTGCCGATTGCAGCAAAACAACAAGAGAATTGTTACATGCATTTCATTGCATTGCAATTTGCAACTCTAAAAATTATTGTGTTGTCAAGGCCGTCGCTGCAGGGGAGCGTGCCCCCTCCCTTGACAACGACCTGTGCACACACACTTCAGGCACTGAAGAAAACTGGTTTCAATTTTAGTTTCATTAACTAGGTGGCTAGTAAAAATATTACTTTTCATGGTTTTTCCACTTGTGTGTTGATCCGAAATAAAATTTATCGGCGATTATCGGCGATAATCAAATATTGCCTTTGGCGATAACGATAAACGATAACTGAAAAAATAATTGAGCGATAATGATAAGCGATAAAAATTTATCGCCGATAATTATCGCCGGTAAATTATCAAAGGTAAATTATCGCCGATAATGCCCATCACTGGCCTTACTTATACTTACTCATTTTCAATACTTGGAGAATAGGCTATATATATACCTTTCCTTTCAAAAAAAAAGGAAAAAAGATTTAAATATAACTGTTTCTGATAAAGTTGGTTCTTTCTATTATTAGCCTATAATCAGCAGGTCCATGAAGGCTACTTGGCAATCGTCCCGAAACCAGGTTCAACTGAATAGAACCACCCTGTCCACAGATAACACATTCTCAACTTTCTATGTCTCTACCTTTGTAGACTGTGGTCACTCTACAATCACTGAAGCATGACGCCAAGCGTATCTTTTTGTGAAGAGCATGGTTTGATTGGTTGCTGGAGTATATAATCTTGGACTCGCAATAAAACTTCTTTGTGAGCTTAGTTTTTGCAGTTTTACATACCGGTACTTGAAAATCAGTGATGTACGCGCATACAAAAAATATTGACGCCGTCAGCGTAAACGCAAACGTTCGAAAAACCATACGCCGTATGCGTCAACGTAACTTGTAAAAAAGTTGGCGGCGTCAGCGTCAGCGCATGCACTAGCGTAAACTCATTTTGCTTGCTAGGTGCCAAACATTCACACGGTATAAACCACTCAAAACAACCAAGTTTAATTTTGAATTTCCACGAAGAAACACAAGCATTTGAAAGTGTTCATCTGACATTTTGCTGCGTTTTGGTTTCAATATGTCTTCGACGAGAATGTTTGTGTTTGTTTGTTTAGATCAGGGGTGACCAAACTACGGCCAGCAAACTGATTTTATCCGACCCGCCACGTGCTGCGGAAATAACAGCTGCGCAGGGATATCCCTGATATCCCTGCAGCTGCAGCTGCACTGCAACTGTTAAGGAAAAAAATTACCGAACTTTTTGTAAAGGACTGACGTTGCTGTTTATCATTGGGCCACCACAAATGGGGACAGCCTAGGTCAAATTTGGAAAGATGTAATGTAGTTTCAAGAGCAGGATGCTCTGTAGTGTATCACAGCAGGAGATAACTTTTCCAGCAACCTTTCGATTTTAATCACAACTTTGCTATTCCACCGCTGACTTTGTTATTTGTTGTGCTCAATTCAAGTCAATGGAGATTCTAAGTAGTTGTACATCTTTTCGCATTTTGCATCCGGCCCGCAGCTGTTAATCTCGCAGCAATTCGGCCCTCAGAGAAAAAAGTTTGGTGACCCCTGGTTTAGATCTTGGTCACGTGCAAGACGTCAACATTTCGCAGTTTGATAAAAAAATGCAAACAACAGCAAGACATTAAAAAGTATACGTTGACGCTATAGCCTACGCTAAAAAAAGGCGAAAACTTTACGGCGTAGCCTCAAGCGACAACTAGGCCTATCCAAAAAAATGTGGCCGTAAGCGATACCGTAAACAAAAAGTCTACGCCGCAAGTGTGCGGCGTAAAATTTGCGGCGTATGCATACATCTCTGTTGAAAATGGAGAGGCTTTAAACCACTATGACGAACCCCTGGTCACCAAGATTAACGAAGTGAAATTTCAGCTTGCTGTTAGGCCTAGTTGTTATTGTCAGTGAAATACAGAGGTGGGCAAAAGTTGGTTGGTTTGGTTGGATGGTTTTGAATCTTTATCTTCGGACTGACAAGGCCTTAATTGATAGGTTATTCCTGGTAGTTTCGCATACTTTTGGAGGCTCTTGACACAAAGCCGGTCACCGAGATTGGCATCAGTGAAGTTTTCCGATTGTTGAAGTGTTGTTGCCGGGGAATTATTCCATCCATTAGGTGCCACTGAATGGAGAGCAGTCCTTAACGTGCGTTGCTCAAGCGCACACCCCGAGAGTCGAACCAGCACTGCGTGATCTTGAGCCGGGCGCGTAACCGCTGAGCTAACCGGGCAATATAGCGAGCTACTTTCGTAGCGCTGCTACCGTAGGCTACATTCTTGGTAACGGTAGCTCCGCTACATTTTGGTTGGAGTAGTGGATGCAATGGCGACACTAGTTTTTTGTCAATGTAGCGGTAACGGAGAGAGGCTATATTTCTTTCAGTGGCACTCTGAGTTGACCTACCCGCTACTTTCCAACTTAAAGTGAAAAAAATGGATCGTTTTTGGCTAATTTTTATGAAAACAATGCGGGAAAAAATTAAAACAGAAATCACCTGACTATTGCGTGAAACATCAAGCCACATTCATGTCGACAGAGGGACACCAACACCAGTCAGGACCCCGAGGATGACTTTTTGGTGTGTTGGTACCATCGCATGAAACGTCGGTACGGAAAGAACAGTCAATTGAGGAAGCCTGTTTTTAGACAGAAGCGAAGTCCTTGAACTTTCTTATAGTGCCGATTGATATTAATGCTTCTTTATTAAATACACCCTTATTTCTTTCAAAACTGCGGTGGAGAGATTTTTCTCCGTGGGAAAAGCTGAAGCCAAAGCAGGCAGGACTCAACAATTCGCATTTTTAAATGCTCATGTTATTGAAAGATGCGTAACAAATTTCACTTAGAACGTGTTGCCTATAACGACGTTGTAATGGCAGTGTAAACGAATGACATCATTCGTTTTCAAGGTAATTTTGACGTCACAAAAAAGTGCTTCCTGTGTCACTTTAAGTTAAGACAAAGTAGCGGTAGCGCGCGCTACTTTAGCTCGAGTAGCGGTAGCAAGTAGCACCTACTTTTAAAATAGCGGATGCCCACCTCTGGTGAAATATTCTGCCGGCTGGGTGCTGCTGAATGGAGAGCAGTCCTGGCGAGAGAGAGAATACTCTTCGTCTGTTGCGAGAATAGTAGGCCTATTTCGTCTGTTGAGAGAATAGTAGCCTACGCGGTAGCCTATAAATACAATCATAAACAAAATGAATAAAATAGCACCATAACAAACTAGATTCTATAACAGACAAGAATCTGAAAAATGCTAGCTTATAATAATCTTCTTTTATTTTTCAGCTTTATTATAGAACACTTTGAAGTATTAGCCCATAGTAGCCTATAATAATCACCGAGTTAGTTGCTTCTTTTGTTCCTAATGAGATAAAAGTCAAGCATCTGCAAATTACGCTGAAACAAGATATAGGATGATGTTTAGTAACAATGAAAAGAAAAAAAAATAAGTTATTTGCTGCTGCAATACTTAAACTGAAATTTTGTGGCTCCTAATCTGCCGTGGCCCTCCTGGCCGTGGGGTTTGGGAGAGGTTAAAATAATTCTGGTGGTAACCTCACTTTTGTAGTACCGTATGCGCCCAAAATTTAAAGAAAGATGTAACAATGTAAGCTGTACTACAGTAGGCTATATTTGCTGAGAATAAATTTATGAAAAAGCAAAAAAATAAATTGTAAGTTGCCGATTTTTAAAAAACGTTATTCTCAGGAGGTGATTGTAGTTCATCATTTTTAACATGAAAACCACACATTTTTTAAAGATACAAAAATATTTTTTGTTGGAGTGGGTCATTAATTAATGTAGGCCAAGCTGGAATGATGCTTTAGGCCTACTGCTCTTTTCTGCAAAAAAAAAAATTGGGGGCTTCAGTCCTTGTGGATGAGCCAACACTGATCTAAACGACATTTTTTGGTAGGCTAGTATACGACTATACGGGTATCTGATTTTCATTTGTGTTACCAAGAATTTTACACCGTTATAGTTGTTGTAAGTTGAAAATCGCCTCCATTCAAAGAAAAGAATCGAGTTTGTTGATAAACTTTAATTGCCGTACAAGAACCATGGTGTGTAACAGAGCAAAAACACAAACGAAAGAACAAGACAGTTATCCTACTGTAAAACGTTGTCAGCTAGCTTTTGTTGATGTGGTGTTCATTTTCCTCAACGGTTAAATACTATGTTTCTATTGCTTTGTGAAATAGTCGGCAATACAAGCTAAAAATAGTCAAGAAATCTTATACAGCCTAAAATTGTTATTTTCGGTTGAAATTTGAATGTCCACGGCTTTGTACTTTGAGCATAATGAAAGCTAACAGATTTATTAAAATATTATCTGCAGTGGTTATTGACGATATAAAGTCTTCGAAATGTCATGAAAGATCAAAAAATTATTAAATGTAATTGTTTGTATGAAGTAATTTGGGTAGCTGACAATTTTTAGTTTTGTTTCTGATTTATAATGTGTCTAAACGAAAAGAAACCTTATTCTTTTGCGCCATTTAAGCTGCTAAGCGCCAATACACGTCGCATTTTAAATGCTGCACCCTCTTGTATGCTGAAGCAACTGTTTACTTTGAACGATCGATAGTTGCCACAATTTTTTTACCACTTTAAACTTATTTCATATTTTATTTTTTGATAAAGGATTTCTAATGTCAGACCAAATCATTAAAGAACATTCGGCAAAATGTCAGAAGATCCTCATAAATTATACAAAACTCAGTGTTTGTTTTTATTTTTTGCAAGTTTTTGTAAAAATCTTCTGCACCATTCTGAACATTAGCCTACTAGTGCAAATAGGCCCATAAGTTGTTAATTGGTGTTGACTTTCAGATATTTCTGCATCATAGAGAATGATCAGAATAGTTGCAAGTTAGTGAAGGCTACATCAAACTTTGCCGTTTTGTCGTTAGTTTTTCCTTTTGTTTGGCAAACATCCAAGGTAGTGATTTTGCACAAAATATACCAAGCTAACTAGCCTACAACAAAACATTAAACCGGCTAAGTTACTTTTCACTGTGATCTAATGTTTCGATGGTCATGTATTGTATAACCTATATTTATCTGACTAAGGTCTTCGCTCTAGTGATTACTTCGTAAATATCGTAATTCTAGTTTCCATTCATAGAATTGTGATGCCATAATATGATCGCTATTCACCCAAAAACGCCGTATCTAGGAGTGGTGCTGTTATTAATCAGGTTTTCCAAACTGACAGTTCATTTTCAAATTCTGTTCAACTTTCCGTTACAAGATTCAGACACCATCATAAAAAGTTTTGAAAGGGTAGGCTATGGTTGTAATTTGAAAGTAGATTTAGATTTAAAAGTTGGTCTATGACACAAACGCAACTCAGTGTCAGTTGTAAGGGAGTCAGTTGTTGAAATACAGTAGTCTATGCCGTAACGAATTTCTTTCTAATGTTCTTAAAGTTTCATTTTTTGATTTTTAGTTGTTTGAAAATAGTAAAACAGTTTTTGTCAGGTTGTGCTTTTAGACATTTCTAATTGCACAACGTAATGGTTTTAAAAAACCTTTTTGATCAGTGTTTTTTTTATAGTACGTTCAAAAAAAATAAATCAATGCATCAGGCAAGTATTTTGGAAAGATCAAAAACATTTTAAAAACTAAAAGAAAGAAACCTTTTGTGTCAAATCATATAGGCTACAGTTTTTTTGTTTAATAAATGTCGAATACCAATGCTCATTTTATTTGTAATACTGTAAACATGCTTGTGATAGAGTGTTGAAACACCCCGCAGTACTAAACGTGTTTCTAGCCCCCAGGCAGGGTTACTAAAGTAGGGTTAATTACCGTATTTCAAAATATTGATAAATAACAGCATGTGATGAAATGTCAAGTAAGATAAACTTGAAATGAAGATCGCTTTCAGTTTTAATTTCTCGTTGAAAATAAACAAAAGAATTTGTTTCCAAAGTCCTATTGTTTTCTTCTAACGTGTCTTGTTTTGGGGGCCCGGGCTTCTCGTTGGTACCGGGCCTAAATTACCCTCTCAGCTGCCCTGATTGTTAATAAAAATTTTAAATTTTTTATTTATTTATCAAGGGCGTTATTTTTTTTGTCAGATTAAGACAATATCTTTAGTAGATGACAAAATTATGTTTTCATAAAATTTTACGCTCTCTGAGATCAGTGGGATACTGATGCATTTTAACATATATCCAGAGATTACACGGCGATTTATTCTAATCTCAGGCACCTTGGAAAGATTACGGCCCCTAAAGTTATCCCGGGACCGGGTTTAAAATTACCCTTGGGCCCCCCTGTCAACGGTACCGTCTAAAACGTTTCTAGCCTACTACATCAAAACTGTCCATTTTTGTAATGCCAGGCTATTTCAGAACTTTTTTGCTGACAAATCAAAAGGTGTTCATATCACCCTGTAGCCAATCGGAAACCAATTATGCGCACTCGATACATTTTTCAAATATTTATCCCCATGTTCCGATTTTGGTATTTAGTTAAGTAGCCTACCTAAATGGTAGAAGTGTATGCTGTCACATACGATGCAAACAATTTTTGAAAGAAAAACTTTTCATAATGCAAAGAGTGATTACTTTTTTTTCAGTTCACCCAATTTAGTTGCAATGTAAAGAAACTAAAAAATAAAATGATAAAAAAAAATGGTGATTGAAAGGTCTATTGTATTTTTGTGTTATAATCAGTTCTTCAAAATCTCAGTAGCGTGTTGCCAAGTCATCTTTGATACTTTAAAAGTCAACATTGAATAGCTTACCATGGACACCACAGTTTAAGCTAAATACTTTGGCTATCGCGCAATTATAAGCCAGGAAATGATGTTTATTCATTTCCTGGAGGATTAGTGATAATTTAAAACTAAACAGGCACATCATTTGGTTTGTAGGTGTGTTACTATTTGAAGAAAAAACACAATCATCTATTTTATTACATTACTTCATAAGCTTTGAAACTGAGTTGTATAATGAATCCCTACAAAATCATGATATTAACAGCCTTATTGTTGCTTGAAGCTTCATTCAACAAACGCGCAATACGTAGCCTGTTGGTTGCTTCAAGTTTTGCAGCAGGTAGCCTAGGCTAATTGATTGTGGATCTGTCAATATTCTAATAGAAGTTGGTGTAGAGGAGTTTCTGTTTATTTTTTTAAATAGACGTAATAGATGATATTAAGACAGACAACTTTAGGCAGTAGCGTTGACATGAGGTAGGCTACTTTTGGAACCGGACCTGGGATGCTCTTAAGAGCCCAAGGAGCCGAAAATTTGACGAGACTCCCTCCTGTTCTTTGGGTACAGTGCGTTTTTCTTAGAACTGTCTTGATTTGGAACCTAAATATCGCATTGATACTGGGTCCAAATTATCCTCTCAATGACCGTGACTTTAAGCTATATATTGTTAGATACAAGCTGTATTATTGCCCAAACATTTAAATCTCAATGGTAAGCTTGCTGTAAACAAAAGCAATAAAACACGTGATTTTAAATCGATCATATTTTGCAGTTTTAATGAAGCAAATGTGTTGTGCATGGCCCAGGCACCTTTTATAGAGAACTTGATATGCGGGTTAAAATGCCAAGCAATGTAACCATTTTTCTGAGTTCAACGTGAAACAGATGCCGATGTAACGTTCTACTGCAGTTTTGCATTGTAAGTTGTCCATTGACCAATTGTCCTATGATAATAAAATGTGACATTGTTTGAATGTTTTACCTTCTAAAAAGAAATTTTAGAAGATAGGCTACCGGTACTAAAATCTTCGTTATTGATGATTACAATTTTTTTAAGTGCGGCAGTCATTTGTCGTGTACAACACTTTTTTCAAAGTTGTTTTCTTGTCAAGCAAAGAAGTGTGCTTAGCTATGCTTAGTGGGTGAACCGATAAGCTATTTAGATCTACAGTAGAACTCGGTTAATCCGGATTCGATTTGACCGGCGATTCCATCCGGATTAGGCGAAGCTCCGGATTAACCGATGACGGTTCTATCAATCCTGACTCAATTGTACTTCCAGTTTCATCCGGATTAGGCGAAGATCCGGATTAACCGAATCCGGATTAACCGAGTTCTACTGTATTACTTTTTTATGCAGCAACGAACAACACGCGAAAATGCGTTTACTTTGTGTGTTAGAGTTAATTACAAAGTAGTTGATAATGATTTGGTAGCTTAACACTTGCTTGGTTAAGCAATCCACTATAACCCTAAACTGTGATTAACTCTAAAAACTGATTAGTGATAAATGTGTTCTGTAGGTATGTATCTGCAACGCTTTAGGTTGATTTTTGGATGTAGGTACATATCGACTACATTGGTGTGCTATAAGCAGCCCAGAATAAGCTACTTTGCATTAAAATCAAGATCTTTATGGTATATGGAAAGGTGTCGCCTAATATGCTTCCCACAAATGCAGCAATTTGTTCTGACTGTAGGTACAAGATAGATTAAAGAAGCCTTGTAAAAATACAGCTTTTAGCCAAATAAAAAAACTTTTAGATGTTGTTAACTTGTAGACTATGCAAGTACTTTCCAGACGGCAAAATCCGTCATTTTTACATTGATTCAACGTTTTCAGACGTTGAATCAATGTAAAAATGACAGATTTTGTTATCTGGGTTGCTTAGCTGTAGCCTATAACGTAGAAGATCTACACGAAATCCAAAGCAGGAACAACACCACACAATCACCGCTCCGCCAGGAAGGTCAATAAGGGCATTTCACCAGAAGCGAACTCGTAAAACTTTTCTAAACACCGGGAACTTGCAATAAACAGTTATCTTATTATGTCTATATGCCCACTACACAGTTGTCACATAAAAACCTGTTCAAGCTAGCACGAGGGAGCAATTATGACAATCTCTTTTGTAAATTCAGTATATAGTAGGTCTATATATAATCAAAGGACAAACACTTCATGAAAATGACTATAAGTTTAAAAAATTGTGAGTTGTGTTTAAAAAATAAGTGTTCTCTGAGTTAGAAAACAAATTTATTTTTAGGCTATTACCATTCAATGGGCTGTGAGCTGAAATTATTTAAGAACATTTTATCTGCATTTTTTATAACTTTTATTGAAATAACTATGCAGGCTGCAGCATGTTAGGCTATGTTTTGTATATATGATCAAAAACTTATTTACCAAAGTTACGTATAAAATACGTCACGTTACTTATAAATTTTCTTTAAAAAAAGAAAGTTAAAAATACAGTGCTAACTACTTAGTAGCTAATTGTAACGTAATCAGCATTAGTTTCAAATTTGTAGCACAAAACAGGTTGTATAAGCATTAAAATAATGTGTTCGTGGCAAATATAAACGCAAGCAGTTGAAAGTAGGCTATTAGCCTTACCCCTATCGGGCCTACAGCAAGGAATTTGATTTAGCCGGGACCGTTGTTAGTTTACCTCTGACCATATGTTCTGTTTGTCCAGAGCTTTAATTTTGTCTCATTGTGCTGTTTCTAAAAGTTTGCAAAACAAAAGTTGCAGGGAAAAAAGATTTTTTTACTCTTGAAAACATCAGGGCGTGTCGAAACCGCAGTCTTGCCGAGAGATGCTGCTGGTGAGTTGAAGAGAAGCAGGAAATCAGATTATTTAAACAACAAAGTAAAGCTTTTATCGGCGACTTTTCAGACTTAAATTGAAGGAAGTTACCTTGTCATAACTAAGCTACCACAAAAATGCTGTTTATGGTTTAAATAGGTGTAGCTTACAAAGCGAAAGACCTTCCTTTCGTTATAACTGACAATTGCGCTGTTGCACACCTAGTGGATAAAGTGCCCCTCGTCCAGTCGGAAAATATATTCGAACCACCGAGTGTTTCAACATGTGGTTGGACTTTGTTTCAGCTTGGCCTTCTTTAGCGAAGAGAAAATGAATCTTAAGCAAAAACATGTAGGTTAGCGTACATGTAAAAGCATGTAGTCACCGCTTCTACGGCCAAGGTTGGTTTAATATTGTATATTATCAGGCGTCGAGCATGAGGAGTTTTCTTTGAACATTATTGATGGGGGTCCGTTTATGTCATTGGTACCGGGCCCTGTCCTATAGAGGCTATATTCGGTTTTCCATGTGGCTATTTAGTGGGCCGCAGGTTTGGTGTTCCTGACTTGAAATCTAACTGTTTTTCATAACTTGAACCCATGTACCCCCATAAGTTAAGTTATCAGCAACGTAGTTACCGGGAGGCCAGGGGTCAATCGCTTCCACAAAATTTTATCTCCTCCCTCCAAAGTTCATGTTTCAATACTATTACAATACAACGTTTTAAAACCACTATAATTTACAGTATGTTGGATGACGTTTAACCCCTCCCCCCCAGTAACTTTTCTTTGTAGCTTCGTCATTATCTAAGTTACCACACTCTATTTATTTGCCATTGCCAGTTCAAATTCATGGTAAGCTATACGAATGTAGCGTTGTCAGTATTTTTAATAGCAGCAGAACGGAAAGACTCCCGAAATAAGCTTTTTTTTTATGGAAGTAGCCTACTCGTTCTATTTTATTATTGCTCGTTACAAACGTTTTACTTTAGTTGCAATTTTTTAAACGATTTATGGTCGAATTTAGAAAACTGGAAAAGATAGTGGCATACAGTAACAAAAAAACATAGCCTATAGTCCTATTCGGCTCCTTAGTGCAGTTAGCAAGGCTATGAAGTAAAAGACTAAAATCATTGTTTTATCGGTAATGTATAGGCTACCACTACAGCAAAATCTTTGCAACTGGAGACAACTTGTCTTGAGGCAACAATTTTTCGGCTACCTACCATTTGTAAATTTTTTTGCTACATAACTGCATTGCTGTTTTGTGAGACCATAAAACTTCTTGAAGGTCAGAAGACAACCACATTAGGCAAAAGACAACTATTTGGTGTTTTACAACACAAGCAAGATCATTCAAACAACCGGGCGAGGGGCGACTCACCATGCAACAGCAACATAAGTTTCAATGTTTATTGAATGTATTTCACAGGCCTAGCCTGGATAGTGTGGTTGATTCAAGTCTCAGCTTAAAAACTGAACAAACTCTCCGACAGGTAAATAGCCTGCTGTAGCATTGGCGGACAAAGCAAAGTTGATAAAAACGTAGGCTAACCCACACCATTTTTATGTTTGATAAATGAGCAGCAGTTTTTCTTATCCAACAGCAGTATATTTTGATTTGCGCAGATAATGGCACTGGTAGAATTTACTGCATTTGTACAACAGTGGTTCAATCAGTGCTCATCACTCGTGTAAATCATCTTCATCGGACATAAATTTGACCCATACTAACTGCTGTAAATAATGCGTGTGGCCAGTTTTGTTGGACGAATGATCTATCAGCTACGAACAGACGTTAGCCATCATGATTTATTTATTGAAGCTTTCTAACAGGTAAGGCATTTTTTCAACTTTGTATTATATTTATAGTTTGACCGACTTATCATCACTGCGTTGTACAAGAAAAAACGCAATCGCTAACGTTTTTAATATGACTTTACCTAGGATCAAACCCACACCTCTCAGCACCAGGGCGATAACCACACGGCCGCTGGTCAATGGAACAAATAAAGAACTTTCCAATAGTTTTTAGTGACAAAAATGCAAATAAAATTATGACGTTACGAGCTAGAACCACTCTAACAGCCGTATGCTGCGAGGCAATTAAGCTTGCGGAAGAATTTAATATCATAAAAAGTCCGGCCAAGTTATTAAAAAGCTATTGAGGAGATACATATGGTAGCCTACATTGATTACAAGGCAATTTTGATTGGATTGTTGCGGTGCTGCCTCAACAAACTAATTATAAGACAAATCGGCCAGGTGTTAGTTGACTTCTTCGGGGTGCTGAACTAAATCAAGATAAATGTTGTTGTCGTCGTCATATTTGGCACTTGAACATGTTGATAGCTGAACAATCAACAGTGGATGGGTGCTAAGCATAACGTGACAACCTCCCATCACAAACATGAATCAGCAAAGGAAATCTTGAATCTATTTGATTGCTTCCCATACTGCAATTGGGTAGACTTTTTTTTATCGGCTGAGTTGTACAAGACTTACAGTGCAGTCTAAAGAGACTAGTACGGTAAGCTTTTGGCGAATCACCGAAGAAAGACTTTTTAAAGCAGCTCCAGACTAGAAACCTAACAGTGAGAGATGGAGCTTGGCAAAATATAGAACTCACGTTGGATTAACATTGAAATCCAGTGGCTCGTATTTTGCTGAACACTACGACCTCACCCTGTCGACTTTAGATCTTCTGGGAAGAGCAAAGATCAGGCTACTGCGTGTGGGATAGCTATGAAATTTTTTTAACTCCGGGCTTGTTCTTCAGCGGTGTCGAACCAGCGCCATGTCGAACGTCGTGCCTGGGCTCTCAGTACTAGCTTATGTAGCCGACAATTGTAGGCTATTACGCTAAATTGTCGTGATATTGTTGAGTGTGGAGCTAGGCAGAAGCACAGTGGTGTTTTTACCTGTTGACAAATTTAATATTTAGCCACTGTATATTTTGTTCAGATGTAAGCTACAGGGTGATCAAACCAAGTGTGATTGAAATAATAGTACATCTCAACAGGAAAAATTTACACATATAAAGAAAAATACAAAGAAAAGTATAAATAAACAAAATGTAGCCTACTCTTATTTTTCAATATATCCTCCCTTTGCCTTCACCAAACGCCTTAGTCTGTTGTGCACTTAACTGTTTGAGGCACGCAGCCACCAGTTCTTTGGACAGACGAAAAGTTATTCACTGTCCAGGCTGTGCATAATCATCAGAAAGACCGTATTTATGCAAAGAATAAAGAAGATATCTCACTGAATTAGAGGCTGATATTCCAGAGACAGAAACCAGCCTCTGTGATGGTTTGGAGTGACTTCAACTGGGGAAAAACCCTCATCTTTAAAGAGGGAGTAAAAGTTAATCAACATGTTTATTTAAAAATGTTGATTCCCTAGATCAAGGAAACATTTGGAGAAGACGAAATAACTCGAACGAGATGAGGCTACGTCCCACATAGCGAATCTTGTCCAGGACTGGTGTCAGGAGAATATAGAAGGGTTAGCCAAAGGAATTATGGCTTTCATCCTCTCCTGATGTAAACTCAATAGACTTCCCAATATGAGAGTGAAGCCTGTTCTTCAAACCATTCAAGCGTTACAGCTCTGAAGGCAAAATTGTGCACTTGTTAGGAAATATACCATCAGACACCATATGTGCCTCATGCAGTCAAGTGCACAACAGACTAAGGCATTTGGTGAAGGCAAACATCGCATATATTGAAAAATTAGAGTAGCCTACATTTTGTTTATTTATGTGTAAATTTTTTCCTGTTTGGATGTACTGTTATTTCAATAAATATTTGTCTACACTTGGTTTGATCACCCTGCATATGAAGAGGACATCATGTGATGACGAAAATGTTTGATATAAAATTTGTTTTAATGCATTTTTTGTTTTCTGTAAATGTTAAAAACAAAAAATGTTAAATCTGATTACGTTTCTCGGTTTCGTATGCCTATGGAACAAAACAAACTCTATCAAAGCTCTGCGTTGAAACAATAAGCTACAACCTACCTTTCATAAGAAACAATGGTGTAGTAATGGCTTGCGATCCAAGAAGGTTGCTACTTCAATTACGTTGTAGGTCACGGGCAGGGGCGCCGGAAGCGGGGGGGCGAATGCCCCCCCTGCCCTCAATTTTTCTGCAGATGGGGGGGCAGGGGGGGCAATGGTGCCCTTTTAAAGTCATGTAAGCTACTGCACATTCTACAATATAACAATTTCTGCTTTTCGCCTTAAAACTCGTTGTTTTTTCGGCAGCCATCGTGGCCTACCGGGAGCTCCTTCTCGGCGGCCAAATCTGCGTGCTTGGAGGCCAAAATACAAAATAACTATAGCACAAGTAAATAGAATTAAACTTGCAACAATGCTAAAATCATCACTTAGCGTTGTTGAAGTCTGGGTCTGGGCGACGTCCTACAATAGAATCGTTGCACCACGCAATAACTGCTTCATCGGGATTGTAATCCAGTACTGCGAGACCATCTAACGACACTCGCACGAGTGTCTCCAATGTGGCTGATTTTAAAGAAGTTCGCCACTCATCTAGAATTATTTTTAGCAACGAAAAGCAACGTTCGACATGTGTTGACAATGACGGCAAGGTAATAAAATAAGTATTTCAATGATGTGAAGGACATTACTAAAAGAAGCATAATTTTTGCAAAATAGGATGATAAAATGTTTTCCCCTCGGATGTCAACTAACCTAGTTCTCCTTTTTAACAACGATTCAATGTCCGACAACATCGATTCGACATAAAAATGACAATATTGCCAGCCGATGTAAATTAGCACTTTCGAATAAGACTTTCTTCAAATATACATCGGGAATTACAAACAAGACTTACAGCGCTGTTGATCGGCTGATCGCAGATGGATATATTCCAGCAATAACAAATATTCCCGCACAATGCAACAGTGGCGATTATGACGCGCTGATCTAATTTTGCGTCACTCTTTGACACTACATATTTTTGACAGTTAATCCACGATCATTCTATTGCGAAATTAAATAATTGGCTAGAAGAGACTGGCGGCCAAACTTGGCCGATTGAGGAGGTAGCACCGGCGGTCATTCAAGCACTACTTAGCGGCCATGGCCGCAGGCTGCTTTAAGGCTTGACAGTAGGTTACATCATTATAACATAGGCTTGCCATTTTTTAGAAATGCAAATCCGGGACGCATATAAAACTGCAAATAATCTTAATGTAGGCCTAATACAAAATAATTTAATGCAACTATAGTTATTTAATATGGGAAAATTACCAATATATTTCACGCCTATTTCTCCAACGAAAGCAAGGGAACTTAACAATATTTATGAGCACATGAATCAGGCCTAATAATATTTTTCTGTGCTAAGTACCTTTTTCGAAAGTAGGCTACAGTGTTAGATTTTATCTTTTCATAAAATTCACTACATGTCAAATCAACATTAATTTTGCAAGTGAGGAGAGCTTTGACATTCTGTTCTAGCATTTGGCCTCTGTCATCAGACCACATATTGTTCATAATTGAAAAAATTTGTTCAACTGGTGCTGATGCCCCAGGCCAACAAAACACAAACTCGACAAGGTTTTGAAAGTTTGGAATGGTTATGTTTTTGTTAAAAGTTTACTTTTGTTCAAGAGATGTCGTTGCATTTTGCCATGATTCTTTCCTCTCACTCTTAGACATCTATTTCTTTACCAAAACGTGCTCATCGAAAAAGAAGTCGATGTTGATCATTTGCTTCTGAAACATTTTGTTGATATTTTCCGCAGACCCACTTGAGAAAGAATTGTTTAAGATGACTAGCTCAAGAATTTTTTTTTGCAAATCTCAAATTGAAAACTCCGGGACAAATTGGTTAACCGGGCGAGACAACTGGACAAGGCCTTAAAATCGGGACTGTCCCGGCTAAACCGGGACGTATGGCAAGCCTATAATAACATAGCATGATGCCCTTCTTTGCATACCGGACACTTGTATGCTATCATTACTCAACACATAGTGAGCTGATAGATTAGCATTATCGCTATATCTTACCTTAAAACTTGAAAAAAAATTGGCCTTTTAGTAAACAAAAGTGCCCTTTTTTCGTAATCTTGCCCCCCCCAGTCAAAAATCGTTCCGGCGCCCCTGGTCACGGGTGGCAAAATTTGTTCAAGGATGAACCGTACGCTGTACAGCAAGTTGGTAATGCCCATGAACCGCAAAATGTGCTAAATTGTGAATAAGCTTATGCAAAAAAACAAACTTGAAGTCAATCAGTTAGCAGGCTACAAACAATGCTGTGAAAACTGTTTGAATACGAGGCTCTACAAATGTTGTATCAAAATTAAATTGTTAAACGAACAAAAATTTATTCATAAAATATTACACATAAGGATATAAAAGGTGCAGAATTTGCCAATTTGATGAAGGATGATAAATAAAAACTGGTTTACATAAAAGAAGAGATTTTTGTCCAAGCGAACAAGACAAGTTGTAGGCAACTGTACCTTGGTTTATTTTGAAAAGTCCACATGCAAAAAAGGATAAATGTTGAGCATAATCTATTATGGCCATTTTACAGCGACCATTCGTTTATTTGGCTCATAAGCAGCTGAGAACAACGGTTCAGTTAAGTTTGTTTTCATTCCTGACCATCACAACGAAATACAATTCATATAGCAAAGATCTAGAAAAAGGTAGAAGCGACAAAACGTGAACGCTTTCACGTGCTTGAGATCGAAACAGCATAATCAGTTTAAAATTTGGCACGGTCGCAACACCTTAACAATAACGCACGTACACAACCCAAGTCCTAACCTCGCAGAAAGAAATGCCACAATTTTCTCAGAAAGTTAGCACTGTCGTGTTTAAAAGGGTGATTTTAACTAGGCCTAACCCATGGTGAGGTACCCAGCATTTAGTAGGCCGTTTACAATTAGTAAAAAGCAGATTTTAGCTGGACCTTTTGCACTGCTGCAAACGTTGTTGCAATTAGTATAGCTCATGGTCGCTGATCAAGATTTAACAAAAAGGAGAGTAGGCTATTGATTTTAAAATTGAATATCCGAGCAAGCATCGATATACAGGAGTTGAAACCTGAACTCCAGAAATTTAAGCGAAGAAAATACAGCAGATAGAATACAAAAGAAAGTGTTGCAGAACGCCAACAACAAGGGGCGCGGAGCCGCGGACTCCATAATACAAATGCTCACTGGTCCCAGTTTAAAGCCCATCAGTTCAAGTTAGACAGGAGAACACCATAATCACATGTGACGAACCTCTTCGACACAAACATGATAAAATTGATAATAACTCAAGACCAAAAATACCTGATGGATATATGGCAACATCATTGAGCAAGACACATATTTCAGGACAAAAACTATTGAAATTTTCTCACTATTTTTCAAATACTTATTGGATTATTATCAACATCATCAAAAACGACGAACATATAGCAGGGTTCAACGACGCTAGAGAGAACTTTTACCGGACTACTCATTTTTTGACACTGTTCAACGCTGAGTGCTGTAAATAGGAACACAAAGCTTCTGCAGTCAAGAACTTGACCTGAAGATTTGCGTGTTTTAGATGAAGAGACTCAAGACTGGATGCTCTCCAGTAGCGTTCAGTGACGTGTGGAAAACATCGCTAACATGGGGTGGAAAAAGGATAGGCTCGGGGTCCCAAAAGCTCAAACAAAAACGACAGTTAATATGCTGTGACTTTCGAAGAAAAGTGTTAGAATCGATATACACAATGGTAAAACCCTTTCAGTGTACTCGATATGGCACAAAGCTACACACAAAAAAAAAAAAAAAAATACTTTAAAAAGCAGCATGCAAAAAACATTGGAGACGTTGTCACGTGATCAGCTTGAAGATAGCGAAATACGAGACAAGGTGATGACACGATAGCCAACCTATTAAGATCCGTCCTTTTACATTGATTTAACGTCTACAAACGTTATATCAACGTAAAAAAACGAATAACTCTTGCAGATGGGAGTGTTCCTGGCGGTGTACTTTGTACATTTCCAGACAGCAAAATCCGTCATTTTTACATTGATTCAGTAGACGTCTACAAACGTTGAATCAATGTCAAAATGACGGATATTGCTGTCTGGGAGGTTTATCTTAAAGCGATGACTTTATGAAAGCGTTCACTATAGCAAAGCCCTGAGTCAACCGAAGTCAAACGGATTCTTGTGGTCAGTTCGACAGTGTTTCAGGCACAATGGGGTTAGACAGAGTAGGGCCAGAATAAAGAAAACAAGAACAGAAACATTATTGCTACGAAACAACTATATCTATTATCTACTCTTTGTGGAGTTCAATGAGCCCCTTTTGAGTAGTTGCTACTAGCGTTCTTCAAAAGTCGCCAATATTGCAAAACGAGCATAAGCTATTTCATCCAATCGGAAGTAATGTGTGAGCTGAAAAAAACGCAGATCAAATTCCATTGTCATCAATCCGCAGTTGAGTGTGACAACAAAGTTGCTTTGATAGCATCCGGATCGTCTTTGACGGTACGTTTTTTTGAAATTGGTACATCCAGAGATTTTTGCTCTTGTACGCCGATGGTGGTTGTGGGCAACTGAATGATGCGCCCGCCAGGTGGTAACGATAATTCCGATTCGATACCAGATTGTTGTATCGTGTTAGCAATCTTCTCATAAACAGACACGGGAATGTGAACCATAGCTAGAAAAATAGTCCAAGTTCATTATACACTTCCATAGCTTTACATTGCTAGATGACCTTAAATAAGACACCGTTTTCAAACGTGAACTGAAACAAAACTAAGTGTCACCCAAAGCCCAAGCCTCGAAAACCATACACCGCACATACGTCACAGAAGCGAAGCCATCATAGAGCTAATATGGCGCTAAACTTGGTTGTATAAACAGAACTATTTTCCACAAAACACTAAGTAAGGTTGTTGTCGCATCAACTAAACGCACCTGATGCGTCGACCACAGCAGGCAACGTGGGCAAGGCTCCTGACCCTCCAGTAGATAAGGCAGTGGAGGTGATCAGCTGCAGAAAAACCAATAAAAAGGTTGATAGCCGGTCAAATGATTTTATCAATGAAAGAGTCGACAATGCTGAAATTTTAGAGATCGGGGTTTAAGGAATGAAGAATTTGATCCGCTTTTCTACCTCTTCTAGAAGAGTCAGTTCTCAATGAGACAATTTTTTGTTCATTGCTAGCTAACTTCACAACTCTGTAGGCTATCAAGCTTCACAATATACTGTAGGCTATAAAATGTAGACTACAACGTTTTGCAAATCAGACAAGCGTGACCCTTCTGGTGTAGCCGATCAGCGAAAAACGGATGTAGTTGTGTATCCGCTGATCTGAAACCCCTTGAAAAAGGTTGCAATGCATCTTTTCATATGCTATGTCGGACATATGAAGTTAACGTTGAAATAAAGCGAAGGAAATTTTATAACACGGTGAAACCATAGATGAATTGAGAATTAACCATTGTAGTGTGGGTTGATAAGTTTCATTGTGATTGTTTTTATAAAAAATAAAAATTTGAATGGTGACAGACGAATCCATACAAATAGTGTCATAGAAAATGCTGTGATGTGAAAATTCCAAACTTTTGCAGTAAAAGCAAAGCGATGAGTTTTAGAAAATGATTTCGAAAATATTTGTATTTTGATATTGCTTTGTATGTGCAGGAGAATTCGGCTAAACTGACTTTGGTTAAAGTAACATTTCGCTAAAGTGACGTTTAGCTACAAAGTCCCGATTTCAAACTGCAATAGATTTCGGATATGATGACTTCGGCAATAGTAACATTTCTCTATCGTGACACTTTTCGGAAGGTACTTTCAGCTATCACTGCAGGATTTCTTAATAAAAGCAAAAACACAGCTCATACCTGATCATTGGTGGCGAAAGACAAAGCCAATTCAGGTTGCTGCTTCTGTTCTGCAGCACATCCACTAACGTCAGTGGATATTACGTCAGTGTATGTTTCACTCAGAGAATTCTGGTTTGCAAGAGACCAGGCTGAGTTTGACAGCGGCTGAAAACAAAATAAACCGTAGTAGTGTAAGCTAACTAGTAATTATTCTCTCTCGGCGAGAAGGTTAAGAGTAAATGAAAATAACGCGTTCACCCTGGTACACAGTAGAGTAGACCATTCACCATTGTCGGGTAATGTAGAGTAATTATATTTCGGATAAATGAAAACACAAAAACTATTAGTTAAAGTAAAAAAAATCCACATAAACCCAAGTCCACACAGCGTATCGTCTTTTATCATTAATTTTAAAAAGATGATAGAAACTGACATATGAATGTCATCATGAGAAACTCTTCTAAGCATAAGCAAGAATTTGAAGAGAAAAATTAACCCAACTCACTTCTTCCACGGAAATTTCCATTTGTGAGTTTTCAGCTCCATTGTTTGAGATAGAAGCTGTCATGACTGCGACTGCAGCTCCCGATTGGTCGCGGCTTATCGTCGCGATCGTCTCCCCAGAGTCAACCTGTTCAAGAAATACACTAAACTTTCTGACAAACAATGAAGTTTTAAGTCAACCATGGCCCAACTCTACAAATTTGAAGGCAAAAATTTTCAGGCGTTACAGAATACAGTTTTCTTATTTTTTTTTTATGTTTGCGCAATCGCTAGCAATTTACGTAAAGTAGAAAGTCGAACGGTATGAATGGAATCGCTACTTGATAAATAATCCCAACAACCTTTAAACGCTTCTCAGAGCTCTTAAGAACTTAAAGTACGGTATAATTTCCCTTTGAAAAAAATAAATGTTTATTTATAGAGGTAACAAAGATCTACCTTTGGCCAGAGAATATTTTCCGGTTTTTGCGTGGCCACAATACACCAAACCGGCAAAGCAATTGCGGTAACTTATAGCGAGTTAGCTTTCAGGCTTCTTACCTGAACAAGAGAAAACGTTCCATCCGCGTTGTGAATTGTCTGCACCAAAGTGGGTCCAGGCGAAAGAACGGCAGAGTTTCGTAAACTGAAAAAGAAAAACACGGGGACGGTTGGTAAGTTGTGCTTTTTGATGAACATATAAATATGGATATATATAAAGCAGTAATGTGTTTTTGACGCTCGTAAATATTGAGTCACGTTCTACTGCTCAGCTCAGCATTATATATATTTTTAAGGTTCAAAGATATTCATCCTCTGAAGCTGTGCTCCGGATACAACTGTTCACCTCTTTAATCACGTACCCTTAGATGAAACTTAATATTAAACCACAAGTAAAAAAATGCCTGTAGGCAGTACCGTTGACAGGGGGGTCCAAGAGTTACTTCTTAACCCGGGATGAATTTAGAAAACCGAAACCTTTCCAAAAAGCCAAGAAAGTTAAAGAAAATTAGCGTTTTTTAGCGGTGTATTTGTTTTCAGGACCAGGAAAGGTTACTGGTACCGGGTTTCAACACCCCGCTTGTGGATATTATTCGAAGGGTATATTTTTTGGGGAATCAATCACTCTACATGAAGTACCGTGAGATTGGTGGTTTTCCAGGAAAATTAACACTATAAATTAAAAAAAGCATATCCCCTGCTTAAATGCGGCAGTATTCATTCAGCCTTTGTTGACTATACTACATGATTATATACCTAGCATGGTACACGAGTGATGCTACTTTAATGTATAATTGTATATTGCACATGGAGTGAGCTTTACAGCTTTTATCAATTACTCAAATTCTTTACCGACCATGAGAGGATGCCGTCAGAACAATATGATGCTCAATGCCACTCAAAGTTTCGGGTTGTACTATCCAGCACATTTGCAGAAGATTTCTGAATATAACTATTTTAACCACTTGAAAACGTGCAAGTTAAAACTAACTGAGCTATTGCAAAAAGTTACCGTTGAATGGCTGAGCTGTTCATCATGGTTTTGACTTCAGGTTCTGGAAGTGGCGAAAAAAGAAGATCTTCACGCTCGTGAAAACGATAACAGTTCTTGACAATCCGTCGCAAAGCCTGCGTCCATGACACCTTTCCAAAAATATAAAAAAATAGAGAAATATTACACTCAGCCCGCATAAAACTTAAAAAAAGAAATTGATTAATGCTAGTTCTGCAAAAGAAACGCAACGTTGTGTTCATGATAATGCACAAATACAAAAAATAATCACCAGCATCGGTTGCTGCAAAGCAACTGCACGTTTTCAATGCAGTGGTTAGGTTCAAGTTGGTAAAGTTAAACTTCTGAGAGAATGAACTACTTTATTTGGTTATGGAAAAAAATTAATGTAAAAACAAACGATTCACATTCTTTGCTTCCGCATTCCAACAACTTGTATTACGTTAATTAAACGTTGTGAAACGTAACTTGACAGTGGAATTTTCAATAAGTCGTCTTACATTTAGTTTAGCTTCTTGGGTGCGCGCATCCCTTCTCACGTTGGCCCATGGGACATCCTGTGGCCACCAGGGAGGCTTCTTCGTCTCCTTTCCCCAACCAGGTTTCCCTCTGCCAGTCGAGTACTTGAGCATTTCTGGTATGAACATTCGCAGCTGCGCCTATAACAAAAAAAATTAGTTGAAAAGTGTTAACATGAGATACTGTGCGTCTAGAATGAATAAAACATTGTCCGTTACAAAGACTTTGGTTATTAAACAAAATATTTTCAGGCTTGAAAGAAGTTCTATGCTTAACAAATTATTAATTCCTACATCTACAAACATAAAAAAATTGTGTGTGGTCTAATTGTATGAATTGTGAAAGGGCTTTCAGGTCTGTGATGCTATCACTTCATCTGAACATCCACCACTAAAGCAAACTGATGGAGCTTAAAGAGCGAAAAAAGAATGTTAAAACGTTTTTAGTACTTATCATTCCGCGTCTGTCATGAAAAATCTTCAGGTTAAAAACCCTATAGACTGGGATAACTTGTAGAGTAATTTCTTGTGGAATTTTATGGAAACGCAAGAATATGAGATTAATAATAACCATTAAGTTTTTAATATGGGTACATAAAACATTAGTTAAAAAATTAAACCCAACAGGAACTTTTAAGGCACTATGAAAAAATGAAGGTGGTTTCATTTATTACTTGGTTCATTTGCTCCACTGTGGTGGGGATTCCGTCGATCATCAAAGGTGGAAGTTCAAACTTTTCCATCTCTTCAGTAGAGGATGGGAGTTTTTCTTGAAGTTCTTTTTCAAGATTTTCAAAAATTACACCCTGGCAATTCTTTACCTAACACATGAAAATATGTTTAAGCGAATATTGCAGTAGCCTACTAGTGCAGTATGTGCTTTTATGGCGGGGATCGAACAGTATATACTAGCGAACATGTTTTCTAGCAGGAAATGATTTTTTTCAAAAGCATAAAAAAATGCTTGCAATATATAGGGAAATTGAACACAATTTTTGAAGAAAAGACAAACTAGACTCTCGTGGTGGCAACAAAAAAATCAACGAAGTTTTCCATCAATATTGTATCACAACTGTCGAAAAAAAGTAAATAAAATGTAACAAGCTATGCACTTATGCAATAACATACCACTTGATCTAGTGGAGATGAACCAAACACCCTGAAACTTGGGTTTTCTTTGCCAGGGGAGACACAGAGCACCACAGCTTGCTGGCCACATGTGGTGCAGAGCTCATGTATAGTTTGCTTTAATTTTCTGCAAAATTTATCAAACATACGTGAATTTTCACATTTTCTGCAGTTTCAAAGACCAAAAAAGAACAAACGAACATAAAATGACCTGATAAGGGTGTTATGTTGGCGCTTTCTTTGTGCAGCCCGCACTTCAAACTTGTAAGGACGGTGACGCTTTCGAGATGAAACCAAAGCAGCAGCAGCTGCGAGTCCTGGTATAGTGCCTGAGTCTACCAATGGTCGACTAACTTCATCCTGAATCAAAATAAAGCAAATGGCTTATGCTATTTTAACATTTTAGTAATCATTAAAATGTTGCAAAACTACCTTAAAACTTTTCCACATAACTAAAAAATCAAACCATAAATCAGTACAAAATAACACTTTTTTGGGAAATTAAAAAACATGCTTTACTGTGAATCACTGTATCATGTTGCAATAATAATACAATATGAAATGTCGCAAAGCAGGGTGCTTATTCATCTTTTAATCACATACAGTAAACAAACTAATGAAAATAATAACAATATTGAAATCAACAGCGGTAAAGTAAACAGCTATGCAATCCAGTGTGAGTAGGCAAAAACAGTTAATTATGAAACAGTTAATCACATATATTTTAACCTGATCTTCAGCATTCAACAACTGGGATGCAGAAAAAGATTCTTCTTCTTCAACTCCTTCATCTTCATTCATCAAAGAAAGTTCAACTGGCACAGACTTGAGAATTATTCCTGGTTCCATGTTTCAAACCAAAAGTGCAGACTGATGAGTGTGTTTCAATTGTTTAAATAAAAGGCAACAGACTGAAACATTTAACATAAGGAAAACATTCCTCACATTCATTTTACTTGTTTCTACATTTTAAACACAGATTTCATTCCATAATCATCAACTGACCACATAAATTACAAGTTTGAAACACAATTTGAGTATGAAAGCAATTGAATATGAAATAAAATAAATGCTATATTATATATTATATATATATATACCATGGTTAATTTTAACAAAAAGCACTTTAAAAGTTAAAGTATAATTTCAATAATGTTTACATAAATAATTCAGATTATTTTATTTTTTCAATGTGCAACAGCACATTATAATACAGTTGGTATAGTAGACGAGTAGTGCTAGTACTGTACCACCATTTACCTGAAAAGTTACTGGGTCAAAAAGTTACCTGCCTAATATGCATGAACATCAAACATGAAAATCAATAAACAATTGGCTACACAAAAATGATCAAAACAAATAATGAAAGAGATGGTAACACAACAATTTTATGATAAAGAGTGAAGTGATAAAGTGAATGTCTTCTGAGACACCGAGACCTAACCCTGGCACGCCGTCAGCAAGAAGCGGTGGACTTGATCACATCGAAAATTTTGTTTGAGAATTATTAAAATAAAGTTCAACCAGCCTCATGTTTAAAAAGAATATATATTTCGCTACATAATGAGCATCTTCAGTTCTTATTCAAATAGAATACCTATTTGATTATTATTTGGTATTCTATTTGAATAAGAACTGAAGATGCTCATTATGTAGCGTAATATATATTCTTTTTAAACATGAGGCTGGTTGAACTTTATTTTAATAATTCTCAAAAAAAAGAGTGAAGTGTCAACTTTTAAAAAAAAATATCATAAAAAACAGCATGCTTACAATAGGCTAAACCAGGGGTGTGCAACCTTTTTTACAGGAGGGCCAGATATAAGCAACTGGGTGAAACCGCGGGCCGCATGTTTATTTGACACATGATTTCTAGTAGTTGCAGGCACAAAAAAGTAGTTTTTTGTTATTCATATGGTATTATTAGGGGATCTCCTTGCAGAAATAATAAGTTCAGACGTATAAATTTCTGAAGAAAACTGCTATTTAAATCTATTGTCACACAGTCCTTAAACGAGTTCAGTGAGAAGTTTGCAGCTGGCTTCTTTTCCCCACGGATTTTTCCAAATTTACTTCAATGGAAGTGCTAGCAATAAAGCGAATTATTCGAAGTCCATTTTCCAAGTGTTCGTCTGTCAGAACCGATCGATAGGGAGATTTTATGACGCCCATTTTAGAAAAAATTGTTCGCACAAATACGTTGAGCTAAAAAGAGCCATTTTTAAAGCCATGAACTTTTTCAAATGTGGAAAGTCATCTTGGTTGAGATGTTTTCGGTAAAAACGCCAAGATTCATTTCTAAATACTTTGCTTTCAAATCCGTTTTCTCTTGAAGATCAATCAGTTCAAGTTGGATATCACCTGGTGCTTTGTCAATGTCTGTGTTGAATGCCGAAGAGAATATACCAAACAAATGTTCATGAGATTTAAAGTCCTTGAAACGAGCCAAAAATTGATAGGCCTACAACAATTTTTCAAGTTGGTCTGCAAATTCAGTTTTCTTCTCAGGATGCATTCCATGGTCTCTCAAAGTTGGAAAGTGGAAAAAATTTCCTGTCTGTATGTGGCTTTCCAAAGTCGTAATTTGTTCATAAAGCCTTTTATGTGACCATACATCTCATTCGCATACTGTTTTTTTGCTGCAGTCTTGCATTGAGTTCATTCAATTGTTTTGTTTTGCCCTTTTCAATTGCCACTTTTTCAATTTTTTTTTCTTCCAATGCCTCTACTTTTTTACTTCTAATTTTAACAAATTTTCTATTTTGACTGGTTCAACAAATTTGGCAAGGAATGGGCCGCTAGGCTGAAGTTGTTCTGATCCAACTGCTTGTAGGCCTATAGGCTAGGCCTACATTAGGCAACTGCTAAATTTGACGCAAGCCGGCTCTACAAAAGGTCTAAAGCAAGAGATCAAATAAAAAGGCGACAAAGCCAGAGACAATAGCAGGGCTCCACCTCTGACCTTCCAAATAATTAAATACAACGGATTAGCGGTGGCCGGTGGGAAATTTCTAAAATGGTTAACAGAAGGTGCGAAATTACAATAATCCACTCCACAATGAATTGTTCACATGTACCAGACTAAACTAAATTATAAACACGTTTCGCGGGCCGCACACAATTCAAAATTGATACATCTTTGCGGGCCGCACAATTTTTCTTTGCGGGCCACATTTGGCCCGTGGGCCGCACGTTGCACACCCCTGGGCTAAACTATTCAATAAAAAATTCAGCTATTTCCAGAGCTTACACCCAAATTCAAGTTACTCGACATAAGAAAACTTTACACAGCTCATTCTTGGCCTTGGCAGAATGCATATATGAGTTTGTACATACCCACTACCCAGTCCATAGAAATTGACGCCAAATAACTTGATTTGTTTAACTCGCTGCCATTTTTACGACGGAATGGCCCATTTTGGCGAGTTCCCTATTTGCCGATTTTTTGATAATCCAATGATGCCTTCTGTAAATCCAACGACGCCTTCTGTTTATTTAGAGAACTTTGTATTTTATTCCACAATATCGTTTCTTTTGCATTCCGACAAAGAAAAATAAATTAAAATGAAATTTAGCGAAAAATGTTTGAACTATTAAATTAAAATGTATATAAAATTCACATGTATCCTACGTCGTCTACCTTCTTTGCCTCATGTTTATGTCATTCGTCATGTCATTCATTTTTTAAATAAGCTATTTGTTGATTTTATATATTTCAAATATATTTTACATCAAAACAACCTTTTTCACAAAACGATGCTGTAACTCAAAACAGTCAAAGAATTTTTGATGTCAACAAACTTTTGAATGTAATGTAAAGGCAATTGCATCATTCATCATTGAAATCATGTACAAAAGGGAACTTTTTCTGACCAGATATAGGTTGTACCTGAGAAACATTTACAAAAGCCATTTGATTTGTTCAAAGAACCCAATTAGCCTAACAGTATGTATTTACATTGATTCAAAGTCTGAATATTTAATAATATTCAATCGTTGGATTTACCGAAGGCGTCATTGGATTTTCAAAAAAATGCTAAATAGGGAACTCGCCGAAAAAGGCTGTCACCAAATAGAGAACTCGCCGAATAATAGCAGAGCCCTTTTACGATCCTACTAAAGAATTATTTAATAAGTTGACCATTTTGATACATATGTTTGAACACTGTTCTATTGAATTGTAGTATTTCATAGTTTGTTTCCACACTTTTCATTTAGTTTTGTTTTCAAGCTGTGTGATTGCAAATTCTAAATCGCATATTGTTGAAAAATCGGTTTCAGTTTATGTAACATACAAGCAGAGGTGGGCAGTAGCGCGCTACTTTTGTAGCGGCGCTACTAGCGGCGATACTTTTTTAGTAAAAGTAGCGGTAGCGGCGCTACTTTTTATTTGGAGTAGCGGCTGCAGTAGCGGCGCTATTTTTTTCCAAAGTAGCGGTAGCGGGAGAGGCGCTACTTTTTTCAGTCGCACTCCCGCTACCCGCTACTTTTTAATTTAAATTGAAAAAAATGCTTGTTTTTTTTGCAATACTGGCGTGGTCAAGCAGCTATATAATCGGCTTGGTTGCAAAGTTTCGGTCTTTTCTAGCTGACATCAACTTCTTCGGCGAATATCTCCGTGTGATGAAGCCTATCTGCCAGGCTTCAGACATTCTCCAGGGTGAGTCCAAGGCATATAACGGAGTCTTGCTTCCAACCATCACAATTCGCGGTAAAGAAGTTCACCGAGATCAGTGATCTTGTGACCTGTGACGAGTTGAAAGTGAAAGTCCTTGAAGGGGTGAAGAAACGATTCAACAAGTGCTTCAACAACATGAAGTGCGTTATGGCATCATGTCTTCATCCCTCGTTCAAGACGTCGTGGCTACAATTTCTGCAGTACGTTTCCACGGATGATGCTGCCGCACTGCGAGAAAAAGTCAAGACAGATGTAATTCGACTGTTGCGGGAGACATCAAGCCAGGTTGATACCGAGAAGAGTGACACCAACACCAGTCATGACTCCAAGGATGTATTTTTTGGAGTGTTTGCGCCATCCCGTGAAACGTCGGTGCAGAAGGAAGCAGCAATTGTGGACGCCTTTTTTTCGAACAAGAGCAAGTCCTTGAGTTTTTCGAATACCGAGTTAAAACATCTGTTCGTTAAATACAACACCCCCATTCCTTCCAGTGCTGCGGTGGAGAGACTTTTCTCTGTTGGAAAAGATGTGCTTAAGTGAAAGCGGGCAGGACTTATAGTGACTCTCATGTTGAAATGTTCGTGTTTTTGAAAGATGCGTAGCCTAACTATAAATTTCCCTTAGAATGTGTGTTCTATAACGACGTTAAAATGACAGCGTAAACGAATGATAACATTCGTTTTCAAGATCATTTTTGCGTCACTAGGGACTTGAGTGTTTCCTAATGTCATTTTAAACAAAAGTAGCGGAAGAAGTAGCGGTAGCGCGCGCTACTTTGGCCCGAGTAGCGGTAGCGGGTAGCGCGCTACTTTTGTAAATTGGTAGCGGGTAGCGGTAGCGCGCGCTACTTTGGCCCAAGTAGCGGTAGCGGGTAGCGCGCTACTTTAAAAGTAGCGGGTGCCCACCTCTGCATACAAGGCCACTGAAAATTAGAAGTCTCAACAATGTCACAAAAATCTTTGAAGTTAGACCTATACCAAAAAGTAAAATACACATAATGAGTTTATAAACGCTTGAACTGGATCAATTAACTAAAATTGAATGAGAGAACAACTGCAAATAAAAACCAATCATATAGTAGGCTTGTTTTTGTAACACTAATTAAATCATATATATAGCACATGTGGCAGCCATCACATTTTTATTCCTTTAGGGGCTTGTAGGTTTTAAGCCGCCCGCAATTTATGAAGGAAAAAAACAGGACACATTGCCGACCATGGGGCGCAGGTGGCTTAACACCTACAAGCACCTTTCTTTATTTTATTTAATCTTTGACAGATGCTGCATTCTAGTCTACAATCAGATAATTCAATTTCACTGGCTAATCGTTTTTCGTTTAGTGAAGTACCGGTAGTGCTTCTGGTCAACCCTGATGTTTCAGGACGAAGACCAGGTTTTTTTTAAGCCAAATGAAGAGAGGAGTGGTTGGTTTTTGAATCCTTATCCTCGGACTGACAAGCCTCTGATAGGTTATTCCTGATAGTTTCACACACCGTACTTGTAAAAGCATTTGACGCAGTTACAGAGATTGACAGATTGAAAGTTTCAGTTGTTGAAATGTTGTTCAGAAAGGGAATTATTCGATCCACTAAATGCCCATTAAATGGAGAGCAGTCCTGAAATGCATTGCTCAAGTGCACACCTCGAGAGCCAAACCAGTACAGCTTGTTTTTGAGGTGTGCCTGTCTCTGCACACCTGTGTGTATGAATGTGTATTTATATTTATGGGATGGTAGCTGTCAGCTTATGGTTGTCTTTTGCTCCCAATCTGATTTTGCCATTATCTTACCTACAATCAAAACAAGTAAAATGACTTCACCTGTAACACTTCATCACATTGGCTTAAAATCTTTGATTCATTGTCTCACAAAATAGTTTGCTTCATCACTTCACAACAATAAAAGAATTGTGCCGGTCCAAACGCGCTTGATTTAGTGTTGTGTTGCTGGGATTTCCCCCCACTGCGCTTTTTTACTCAATTTTTAAGCATGCGTATGGTGTTTGTTTTTATTTAACTGAGCATGTGCCTGGTACCTGCGCAGTACAGGCCGATAAGGCACGTCAGAAGTTGTATCACAAGGTGGCTGACTCGCAAACAGACGATAAAATTGAAGAGTGTTGGTCTCACCTTTGTGATTAAATTTCTTCAAAGAACGAACTGGGAATGAAAAGCGTAAAGGGCAAAGGCACTTCAGGAAAATGCCTTCACTCCTTCGGTCACAAGAAATAAAGTTTAATTTTGTCAAAAAAGATGGCGGCTTTGGCCATCTTCGACAGAGTTGCCAAAGCAAAAAATTCTTATTTAATTATTCGTTTTTGAATTTCTCAATCATATGACTAATATTGTCGACACACAAATGGCAGATGTATAATGTTTATAATTTTATATGCTTTTTTTTTTTTAAATATTTTAATGTCAAGTTTATTACTTCATTTATTTTGATTGATCTTTGTGGCGTGTTGGCCATACACCAGTGACGATCGGTGAGGGAAAGCAAGGAAAGCAGTTGGTAAAATTTAATCATGTTTCTGATAAATGGTGCAGTATAAAATTGGAAAAAAGATGTTGTACCTTGTGGCAACTGGAAGTAAAATAGCTGAAATGATGAAATCTTAGCAGCAGTGTTGTAAAAGCACTGAAGCGAAAATTATCTATTGAATCTAAACAACTGATGTATGACCTTTCCATTATCTATTTCTATGATCTTTCTATTGCTGGTTTGCCACATCTGGGACGGTGGGTCTCCAACTTTTTTTCCTTGCAACGCACTACTCAAAA
This sequence comes from Aplidium turbinatum, assembly GCF_918807975.1. NCBI lineage: Eukaryota > Metazoa > Chordata > Ascidiacea > Aplousobranchia > Polyclinidae > Aplidium > Aplidium turbinatum. The sequence goes on along the minus strand of NC_137484.1, from coordinate 16,264,689 downwards.
ATATTTGTGGGCTTGTGACCAGTGGCGCCGCCAGACCTTCAACATTGGGGGGGCAAAATATTGACAGTGCAAGACAGTAGCATAGTCCAAAATTTTGAAAGGGGGGGTGTTGACAGCCGGCGGGCGAAGCCCGATGGCGTGTTCGCCGAAGGCGACACTTAGCGGCGGGGGGTCTGGGGGGCCTCCCCCAGAAATTTTTGAAAAATTACTTTCCGTTTGGTGCATTCTGAGAGCATTTTCAACAAAATTGTGGGTATGAATATTTCTGTAAAATGGTGCTGTCCAGTGGCATAGCAAAAGGATCTTCGGCATTTTTCGGAAATAAAGCTAAGTCTCTATGTTTTCTTGTTGCTAATTCAAGACTGAGATATTTGAATGTTTGGTATTGGCAAAACTCGCTCTTTTAATACAGTTTGGTTTAAAATTAGGCAAACTTTGTTTTAGAGACATAGATTGATTGCTTTTTTTTTGCGAGATTATTACAGTTTTTTTATTTATCAATTTTCTCTTTGGTTGATTCAAAAAACGATCTTATTCCGGTAAGTCACTAACTTTTATGCTCTGAAGTCAACCCAAAGTTTAGAAAACGTAACGTCATAGAGATCATACATCTTGATGAGTGTCAAACAAAAAGCTTTGAGACAATGAAGTTACTTTAGGTTATTTCTGATATATTCAAGTTTTGTATAACGAATAGCTGTTTAGATGTTAATCTAGATCGAACAAGCGATCTCAGCAGTTGCAGATGGCTTGCATCCTTGCACAGTTTGACGACAAATTACATCATAGGCTAAAACTTTTCTTGTAAACAATGTATTAACCCTTTGCTTTTCAACGTTTTTTTGGAAATTAACTGCTCAAGGGGGGGCCGTTTTTGGATCAAATTCAATCAGCTGTTACGTGTTATCCGCTGATGCTATTTCAACAGAAGTTGCACTGGTGTAAAAGCAAATCATTTGTCTATAAGTTTGAAAACTCATTATTTTAAAATTTTATATGTTAAACTTGATATTTCAATTTTTGCAAAGGTACCCAAAAACGACAATTTTGATTTAACTTGCCGCCTTTAATTAACCGTGCTAATCCGATTTCATGCAAACTTCTAAATAACAAAGAGCTCGATCGAACGCACGAAGTGTGTGTGCGGTGTGCCGAATCATTGCATTGATTAGAATTTACGACTTGCGAGCAAATCTTATTGTAAGCTACTCACTGATTCTAAAATAGTTACAATCAGAGTAATAGTGTTACACGAATTTGAAAAAAACAAAACTGCGTTTGTTGTCTTACATTTTTATCCTAAACTAATGCATTCCGAAACTCATGGCTAGCTTCTAGTTTTATGGAACCAAATTTCTCATAAGTAACACCTTAGCCTGCTTGAATAGCTGTTTACATCTTCGTTTGTGTATTTTAGGTCTACAATTGAGTTTGTAGTATGAATATTTTTAGTAGAGAGAAGACAATTGAACAAGTTGTTGAAATAATCTGAAATTTCTAAGTTCAAATTAGGTGCTTTTGAAATTGTGGATTTGTGTCAAGTCGCATCACAAATATCATGCAGGCCACATCATAAGTCATTTCGCTTACGGGTGTTTATAAACATGACTCATAAATTACATCCACAAAAAATACAGCATTTACATCAACAAAGCTAAGTTCGAAGCTCACTTTTTATTGAAGATTGTGTCAATCAATTTGAAAATACATTTTTAGTCAGCCAGCGTCGAAATAATGCAACAGCGAATTGAGGAACATGCGTAAACAAAGGAAATGTGAAATAACCCACAGTCAGCAAATCTACATAAATTTAACGTTTACAAATGTTGAATCAATGTAAAAGGACTGGATTGCTGACTGGGTCCTTATTGTTTGAAGCACTAAAAATACGCGTAAAAGCGACAACGTCAGCAAGGCAGTGATTATGTTTCTGGCCAAAAAAAAAATAACGTTTGACTTCAAAGATAAAAATGATTATAACGAAGCTTCAAAGTTTGTCGTAAAACATTTTACTGAGATACAATAAACATAATCATTCTGTGCCAGATTGTGAGAAGACTTCCTAGATTCTTTCCAACCATTTGCATGATTGCAAATTATTTTCTATAACTTTACATTGCTAAAAAATGGCTTCTTTGTTGAAACAACGTGGCTACAATTCTATAAAAAATTCTTAGGCCTACTACATTGAAGTAATGAAATTTTTTTTGTGATTTTGCTGATGACGTTTTACAATATCCGAGAAGTAAAAAATAATAATGATGAATTATTTTACAAAACCGTGGTTTGCAAGTGCTTCACAAAAAATTGTTGGGGGAAAATTTACTATTAGACGTAAAACGTTTGTAAAAGAAAATTGTCGGTTTACGTATTTATAATGTTTATTGCGCTGTTATCGAATTATAAACTGCCTGTAGGCTATTGTCTACCTTTGTGGTTGCCGGCCAGCTTAGAGCAGCATGCAAACTAAGCGTTTGTGGTATTTGCATCGTGTTATGATTCTCGAAAATTTCCCACAAGGTCTTTATTTTTATCGTGATATTTTGTGCCTCTTCTGTCCTAAACTTGAAGTTATTGTGCAGCACTATCCACATCGGTTTTTAGACTCAGTCTTCATTGAAAATCTTTTGTGTGGTGCATCATTTCAAGTAGTGTCTTCCCCTAAACTGTTACACAAATCGCCCAGAACCAGGTTGATTATTATGTATCTTACAGCAGTTGAGAGCCCGTTATTGTATGTGTGGAATTATTACTGTAGATGTCTGACTAAATTCATGCCAAAGTCGAGCAAATTCTGCTTTCGGGATCCTTGCCGTTATTTACTGTATTTTTTGTTGATAAGTTTAGGCAGCATTTTTCCAAGATAAATGAAGACATCGGTATTGTTCGTCACTTAGATTTAGTTTTCTCAGCATTATTTATTCATTCTTTGATCCACTAGTTTGTCCCACTTTTGGTATAATCGGATCGTTTATAAATGGCGGGTCTTCACAATAGCCGGCCTCTTATACATTGGCGCAACGTATTCAGATGTTGAATCAATGATGAAGAAAGCTGATTTGTTGTTTGTCTTATGTGACGCCTAAATTTATGCCTCGTCTACAGTACAAAATATTTTGTAATGTACATTGTGTACATTGTACATTTTGTTTGTAGGCCTACATTACAAAATATTTTGTAATATTTTATTATCATCTTTTGTAATATTTTATTATCATCATTATCATTATCATCTATTATATTATCATCTTATATTATCATCTTATTATCATTATCATCATTTTATTATCATTATCTATCATCTATCATCTTATCATTATCATCTTTATTTTGCGCTCTTTGGAACAAAACACAGTGCACTGTGAAACAAAAATACAGGACATAACAACAAGTAGGCGACATAAAGCAGTGAAGGGACGCCATCGAGTTAGCTGCTACGTGTAAATGGAGCCTATCTCATAATTTTGAGTGTATCTCACAATTACTGTTTGCAAAAACGCTATTTCTCCGGCTTCTCCCAAAAGCATTTGCAGTGATACATTTCCTCAATTGCAAGTTTTGTCAATGAGAGCATTTCCATAGAACGTTTATTTCGAAACCAGGTTTTCGTGTCTTTATCCAAGAGAAGATTTCTTATTGTAACGTTTTTTATTCGTCAATGAATATTATCTGCTTGAAACAACTGTTTTGAATAGTTTGTGGCCTCCATAGCCTACTGTTTTGATCGTGGATTGCTATTCTTCTTTGTAGAGCTGATAACGCAAAAAAGCTTGCTATTATTGTTTCTAATTAACAGCTTTGCGATCACTGGCTTTTCTTTGCAGCATAAGAAATAACGCGCTTTGTATTATTGAGGTCAAACCGTGGCCTGGGTCAAACCAAACAAAAGAAAGCAAGAGGATGCTTCTCTCTGCTCGCGCATATCGATGCACGAAGCAATTATGAGCTTATGGCTTGTCATCGCAATGTAATCCATTTCACGCTTTGCTGGAAGTTAGCTAGAAACAGCAAAAATTCACCAAAATCTTGAATTTACAAGAAAACTACACAACTTTTAGCATCAAATTTAATATCATCAGATCCGCCTGGCAATTTTAAGAAAAGTCAAGAAAAACCAAGTGCATGGCGTTACTGTGCTTCAAATAATTAAAGGAAATATGAGGGGGGGGCCAAATCTGGCCTCCCTTTGAGGAGCAAAGTGTTAACATCCGTAAATTCAATTTGAAGGGTTGAAACCCCCGAACCCCCTCCCTTGGCTACGCCACTGGTGCAAGACAATGGTATATTATTTAATTTCTCTTGTTTTCGACCAGGGCTGGAAAAAATGTTTAGCTTCCCGGGAATCTATTTTTTAGAGAAAAACCGCGGCTTACAATCACGATAATGAGAACCTTATATTTTACTGATCTACGGAGCTGACGTAAACCTTAAAAGTTATGTCGACATATTCTTGATGCCCCCCTTATCGATAATTGTTCTTTGTAGTACCGCTTTGAAGGTGAATTACGACTATGAACAAAAGAATAAATTTTAAACTTCATATTTGTATTGAAAATACATGACGTAATGTCTTCCAACCTTATCACATTTTTTTCATTACGTAATATTTACCACCACCAAACCACTTTTGACGATCGAATTTGTTAATTTATTATTCGGTAAAATGTTTAGATGATGTTACGTCATTACGCCGATTTGAGATATAATTTCATTCATGACGTCGTATGGATGAAAAACTTTTACAAGTTTTATACTCTGCTGAGATTAAAGAAGAAACATAAATGATAAATATTGGAGAAATTGAGTCTCCTTTACAACTTAAGAATCGAACAACTCAAAACTGCTGAAACAAAACGTTTTGTTTAAGTGAAAGAATCACTGCAAGCAACCAATGCTAAAATGCGCGCGGAAGAAGTCATGGGAGTGTGATGTATCAAAAATTTAACAGGTTGTTATTTTTCTACATCAATGTGACGTTAGTTAAAACTTTAAAAAGTCTATATCTTTGCTTCTGTAGAAAATCTTTTTATCTACTGTACAATTTAGTCATCAAGGTTTTCCATACTTTCTTTTAAGAGAGAGCTTTTACCTCCCCCCTCCCCCCCCCCCCTTGCAACTTGAGTTGACTTACTTGAGGTTGGGATCCAAATATTAAAAAAATAATATTAATATGTATTAATAAAAAAAAAAAAAAAAGATAATGCCCAAAACATTGGGGGGGCAGCTGCCCCGCCTGCCCCCCCCCTGCCGGCGCCACTGCTTGTGACGTACCAACAATGAATCTTATTGAGACTTGCATTTAGCATACAGTATGTTGCGTATTGAAACAACAGCAAAGCAAAGAACGCACTGATAAGACGTGACCTGAAGCTTTTCTGCCTATTTTGCTGTAGCCTGATAAAGTTTATCAAATCAAAGTTGCGAGACTGCTCACACATTTTCTTTTGAAATACGATTCTATTCGATATTTAGTTTCAATCACAGCCACGACAGAAAATCCTACTTGCCTAATATTTTACGAACTTCGGTCTTGGAAACACTATGACGATGATTGATGAAGATGGCTTTTTCTTATATAACCTATAAGTTAACCTATAGGCCTACAGTGCTGTAGGTGGCGTAATTAAATAAATCTTTCGTTTTCTATAAACAGAATGCAGGGCAGCCATGTCAGTGGTGGAAAAGTCTGTTTCTTGGTCTCTGGTACCGTAAGACCTTCGTTTGATTTCAGGTTGCAGCATAGGCTATCACAGGCTTTAAAAGTGGAACAGATGGGATTCTTTCTTGTCCTGCATCTAACTTTGTCATGTAAACGAGTTCTATAAATGCTTGAAAATCAAAAATCTCTGGCTGTGATGCCCAAGTTGACACCGTACCCACTGCTACCATCGCCCTAATAGCCCACGTAGTTTAACTTATATGTGGTCACAGCGGTAAACCATAATCTCTTCGTGGGAAAATTGTAACATAAAGTTCCCGGATCCGTTCGTCTGTATGCAATGACCGAAAGAAACACTCTTCTGAAACGTCTATTCAAGAATTGTATTTCTGTAAAAATAGCCTCAAAGCTGTCGAAAATGGGGTGCAACGCGATACACCACTAAAACCTTGTCACTACGGTACAATACAAACTACTTAGATAAAAGACGGAAATTTTGTCCAGCTGGCAAACACTAAGCAAAACAGTTGAATTTGCGACCAACTTCTTCAAGCAACAATTTTAAAATGACGAGAATAAATTACGATATTTCAAACGCACGTAAGCAGTTACTGTGACGTAATAATGATAGGCAATAATAAGTTATTCAAGCACCTGTTCAAGCCTGGCCCACACCTGCTCAAGTCTGGCTCACACCTGCTCAAGTGATTAAAGATTTAACGATGATGTAATTGTAATGTTATGCAGCAACTGCAAACGGTTGTGCAATTTAAGATTTAACGATGATGTAATCTTTGTTATTTTCTAGCAACAGTCCATGACGTAAGACGTCAGGTTTAGTAGACAACGGTTCTATGTAGCGTTTGATATGAATGTCTAAAACGTTTTCTGCCTAGACTGGATAAAGTGCAGGCCTTACTTATTAGAAGAAATGGTGTATTGAAAACGACAATAATAAAACAAAACAAACAGTTGCTTACCGAATTCTTACATATTCCCTAGTCACTCCAAATCTCCAGTTCTCCAGATTTATAAAACAATGACCACTCCAGTCCATGCCAAAACGTAAAAAGAAAGATCAACTAGCAAAAATTGTTAATGCATGGCCGGGTCACTCAAGCATGAAAATAGAATGGAGCAGAGATACAACAATAATATTAAATGGGCGGGGAATCGTTTCTAACATACCCACCCCCAAAACCAGAGTTTAACAAATGAGGGTTTTACCAATGTAAAACGATTAAAACGAAGCAAAACACAAACCAATTAATTGCCACAAGGTGGCCACATAAACGACAATTAACATGAATTATGCAAATGTCGACCAGAATCAAAAATATTCGCGGTTAGCAAGGATCACAATTGCAACACAAAGGCTGGCTTGCATTACACACAAACTTAATAGAACATGCATAACAGTAGCCTACAGAAGGGCATCGAAGACACGCCCAAGAGGAGTTAAAAAACCCTTTAGTTAAAAAACCCTAAAAAACAAAAAATAATATCGCACATAGCAAAAGCATTAGTAGTGAGACAGGTGTGTGAAATAGTCAGACCAAAAACAGAGCTAGACTGCTACAGTGTAAATAACTGCAGGATGCAAATAGAAACAACACTATTAATGGGAGTCAATAACACAGTTATGGCAGAACTGCTGGATGCAAATGCATCGACGACACCGCGTTAGCTGCGGTAGTGAGGAGCACAAGAATAATAATAGTAAAATAAACACAAACACGCAATACAATTCAAATATGAAACCTAAGCAGCATGAGCAATGTCAGTTGTGCAATCGTGCCAACCAGCCAGCCTAGAAAACAAAATTGTCATTTTAAAAGTCCATACTGCCCTCTAGCAGGCAGATATTTCTGATGTCGCGAACAAACTCTGTACCGTCAGCAACCTTTACTCGCACGCGTCTGACAAGTTTATTAGTGTCCGGCATAACTTCCTTTACAATAGCCTTGGGCCAGTGCCCACGTTTAGTTGCCTCGTCCGTTACCAGTACCAAATCGCCTGGTTTCAAGCTTGGAGATGTGCCAAACCACTTTTGTCGGGGCTGCAGCAGAGGGAGATATTGCAACAGCCATTGTTCCCAAAACTTGTCTGTGAGGTATTGGGTCTTTCTCCAAGAGCGTCGATAACCGTCAGCCTTCATAAAAACATCTGGCGATAGGGTGTCACAAGCTGACCCGGTGAGTATCATACTTGGAGTCAGGGCTTGCAGATCATCTGGTGACGATGGGAGCGAAGTGATGGGACGATCGTTTAAAATTCTTTCAATCTCTGCTACCAGCGTTAGATGGTCGAACTCATCCAACGTAGCGTTTCCTACCAGCGACCGCATCAATTTTCTTAATAAACGAAAAAATGTTTCGTAGAAGCCGCCTTGATGTGAAGCACGCGGAGGGTTGAAGTGCCAGTTCGTTTCATGCCGAAGTAAGGCATCGGTGACTTTCTTTTGATGGAGGTTGTTGAGTCCTTGCCGAAGTTCGCGGTCTGCAGCAACAAAGTTTCCTCCGTTGTCACTGTACAGATCAGTAGGACAAACGTTTCTACGGCTGCAGAATCTTCGGTAGGCTTGAATGAATGCACTTGCCTCCAGGGATTGCACGACCTCAAAGTGCACAGCACGGGTCGCCAAACAATTAAAAATACAAACATCCGTTCTTTGAAGATCGTGGAAGTTCGAGTAGCGGGTAAACAACCGACAGAGAGAGTCCGAGTCCGTAATCGCGTGTTGTTGGGCTGAGCAATGTTCAATGTTTTTAACCTCTGGATCGTCTGACGAAATTCCGCCAACAAAGTCGGGCTGGTTTGGCCAATTGCTCGTGACATCATGCAAAAACTTAGGACCACTGAACCAAAGCTTAGCGGTATTAACTTTATCAGGCCAAACTCCCCGAGACGCGAGATCAGCGGGGTTTAAGGTAGTCGGTACATAATGCCATTGATTGACACTGGTAAGCATGTGAATAGTGCTCAGCCTATTAGCCACAAAGGTGTGAAAACGAGTCGAAGTATTATTAATGTAACGCAGCACAACAGTTGAGTCTGTCCATAAGACAACACAATTGAATTTAAAATCACACTCCGTCAGGATAAAATTGCAGACTTTGGCAGCGAGCACAGCAGCAGTGAGCTCCAGGCGAGGTACGCTAACAGGCTTTAATGGAGCCACTCGAGACTTGCCAAATAGAAAATTACAAATTACTACAGAATCATCATAAAACACTTTAACATAAAACACGACCCCATAGCCACTGGTACTGGCATCACAAAAACCATGCAATTCAAAGCGGATAGCACATTTACCAAAAAGAGTCAGGCTTCTAGCGATGGAAACACATTCAAGCTCTGGAAGGGCCTTTAACCAAGCTTCCCAATTAATGTTTACTGGCCCAAGGCCATTAAGGGGTTCATCCCAATCAAGTTGAGCGTCACATGCCTGCTGCAGGAGTTGCCTAGCAGGTAAAATGAAGGGTTGTATTAGACCTAGTGGGTCGTATGTTTGCGAAATCATGGAGAGAACGCCTCTCCGGGTGTTAGGCTTTTGTTGGATACTCACCCTCACCTCCATGCAATCGCTCGCAGCATTCCACACAACACCAAGGGTTTTCTGCGTTGGAAGCTGGCACTGAGGCAAATCGACCTTCGACGCCAAGTCTTCCTGCAACACAGAACTCAAGACCTCTGCACTGTTAGACAGGAATTTAGTTAAATGGAAGCCGCCACTTTGTAATAGTTCACGCAGTTGTTGTATTAGTTCGATAGCCTGATCCGGCGATTCACATGAATGACAAATATCGTCAACATAAACATTTTTTAAAACTGTGTTAACAGTGTTTTGATCAGCACCTGCTTCATTGTCTTTGGCAGTCATCCGAAGCGCGAAGGCAGCACAGCATGGCGACGACTTTGCTCCAAACACATGTGTTTGCATGCGGTAGTCGACAGGTTCCCGCTTGAGATCATCGTCCGGATACCATATGAATCGAAAGGCATCCCTGTCCCCTTCGTCTACGCGTACTTGGGAAAACATGGCCTTAATATCGCCCACAACAGCGATCGGATGTTGCCTGAAGCGAAACAATGTTCCTACAAGGTTATTGGTGAGATCTGGGCCATGAAGCAGCTTGTCATTTAATGACACGCCTTTAAACTTCGCGCTGCAGTCGAAAACGACTCTAAACTTGGCCGCATTGGTCGTGCAGTGATGGGGCACATAGCACGTCTTCCCTGGTGTGTCTACCACACCAGTTTCAAGTGGCACAGCATAGCCACATTTAATATATTCCTGCATTTTACCACGATACTCATTGAATAACTCCGGGTCAGCAATAAATCGCCGCTTCATTCCCTCTAAGCGCTTGAGTGCCATAGAGCGATTATTGCACAGGTCCGGGTGTTCATCTTTCCACAGCAACCCTACAGAATAGTGTCCATCCACCTTCTTCACTGTGTCCTGCATGATCTGCAGCGCACGTTTATCCTCAATTGAAGGACAGGGTACCTGTGGCTCACCGATGTCATTAAAATCCTGCAACAACACATTTAACATTCTATCGCAAGACTCTTTTACGCTAAGAAAGTTTACCATTACTGGTGAGTTGAGCTGCCTATCGCCACCATCCTTCCCATAAATGGTCCAACCCAGAAGGGTGTGCAGTCCGCATGGTTCCCCTGGTGCGCCAGTACGAACTTCCTGCAAAAGATAAGCCTGGTGAAGATCGCTACCCAATAACAACTCAACCTTCCTATCTTTTAGTTCAGGGAACTTTAAGTCCTCCAAATGACTATATGCACTACTAAGTGCTTCGGTAGGGATACTGTGGCTGACATCAACAATCTGGTCCATCACCAGAGCATCTGCAACGGAAAACACAGCTTGCTCTTCCATTCCCTGCACAGCCAAAAAATCAATTTTCTTGTCATGAAAGGAGACAGCATTGGTGGTCAGCAACTCTACATTGCTTTTCGTCGCAGCAACTCCTAAGCGAGATACGAGGCTTGAGGAGCATAGACTGACGCTGGACCCTTCATCGATAAAAGCATAAGTATAGGTATAGTTGGAGGGGTCCCCAGCCCATACCTTAACTGGCAAAACCTTAAAAATTGTTGTCCCAGATGTTGCTGGCACAGTTGCGGACGTTGTTGCTGAGATGCCCTTCTTCAGAGAAGAGGGGCTTTCCTCTTCCACACGGTTTACATGCAGAAGTGAATTATGCCTCGATCCACACGTTGCACAAGATTTCTTAAATCTGCAATCAACCACTCTGTGGCCTGCTCTCAAGCAACAAAAACACAGTCTATGCTTTTGCACCAGGGTTCTTCTTTCTGCAACAGGTTTTTGTTTAAACATCTCACACTTCCATAGGGCATGCGACTCTGCACACAAACAACAGGACTCTTGTTTATGGTTAGCAGATTGGGAAATCTGCTCTTGGGTTGTGCAAACCGAAGCACGCTTGTAGCCACCTTGCGGATTAGATCGAGCCAGCGATGGTTGTGGAGCTCTCTTAACATCTTTGCCTGGTTGCATAAGATGGCCATATTGGCTGTCGGCTCGAGAGGCTGCATCCTCGACCAAGACTCTTAAATCACCAAACGTGGCACAGTCCGATCCTAAGTGATTAACATTAACGAACTGCTCCTTTAGCTTATAAGGAAGTCGCAGGAACAGCCGTTGAAGCACCTCATCACTGTTTAAAAGATGGGACTTACCCCAGCCATCGAAACTGACTTCACACTTATACATCTTGTCGCAAAGCTTTGTGAGGCCCGGCGCATCCCACTCTGAAATAGGGGGTCCTTGCAGCAAATCTTCCTTCACTTTGGCCATGAGTTTTCCAGGGTTGCCAAACCTTTTTCTCAATCTATCCCATGCCATTCCATATGCTCTTTCACTATTTTGCAAGCAACTCAGGCCAGATATTACTTCCAAGGCCTGGCCTACACAATTGTCCTCCAAAAAGGCGATGCGATCTTCAAAGCTTAGATAGTTTGACTCAATGTATCGTTCAAAACGCCTTTTAAAGTTAAAGAACTTTAACACATTGCCGTCAAACTTCTCCAGCGACAACCGAGGACCATGAACATTTTGAAACCCTGCACTGAGCTGGGGTTGAGGCACGACGATGGGAAATTCACTACTATTATTAGCTTCAGTGCGAAAGGGAGATGTGTAAGGATTAAGAATATTACTAGCACTACTGCTGCCCTGAAGGATACCCTGTTCTGCTTTTACAGGTGGTATCTTTACACCACTCTCATGGGGTGTCACGTGACTGCTAGACTCAGCAGCTTTGCCTGTGTCACTGCCTGCATCCATAACTACAGATGATGTTTGATGTGACACTTGCTTGGATTGCTCTCGACAGCTTCGAATGAGGGTAGAGCATGCTTCAAGCAAACCATAAATGCTTTCCCCCATACGGTTCATCCTAGATTCTATTGAGCCTGATTGCTGTGGTTTGCATTTGAGTAAATCTAAACGTTTAAGGGAGAGCTTCCTTTGAAGTTCAAGGCATCTTTTCTTTACCTCCAAAACTTCAGAAGAACTCAGGAAATCATCACTTGAGCATAGCTCCATGTCGATGGAAGTTATGCCAAGCTCGATTTCAACCAGCTCTTGTTCTAACACAACGAGACCTGGCAGCTCTTCGCTACTGTCATGTTGACCACTAATATTAGAGGCGGCCTCATGCTGCTCTGTTGAGCCACTAGCATAACCATTTGGCTTACCCCGTCTTGGGGTTTGCTTGGGCCTTTTACGAGCCATAATTAACACACAGCAATATACAAGCTACAAAAAACAAAATCTGTATGGTACTTACCTTAGGTGAGGTGACAATTGACCTTCACGATATTACGGAGAATGTCAGTAAGCAACCTACTAAAATTACAGGGTTTAACGGTAACCAGTTCTACCTGACTAGAACAATGGCCTGACAGAGTACAGGCTTAGAAGCTTCAATCTTTGGCAGACCTGACAAGACTGCCCAAAGTGAAGATCTATTTACAAAATTTAAACAAAGTTTACAACGTGGCGGGCTCAAAGGCACAAACCAAAAAAATGAATCCTTGGCAGACCTGAAAAGACTACCCTAGGATAACAAACAACTAGTTACAAAGTTCAAAGAAACTTTACAGCATGGCAGGCTCAAAGGCACACACCAAAAAAATGAATCCTAGGCAGACCTGAAAAGACTACCCTAGGATAACAAACAAATTACAAAATTCAAACAAACTTTACAGCATGGCAGGCTCAAAGGCACAAACCAAAAATGAAACCTTGGCAGACCTGACAAGACTACCCTAGGATAACAAAACAAATTACACAACTAGCTAAAGTGAGCTAGACAAAGGCACATACCATAAATGAATCCTTGGCAGACCTGAAAAGACTACCCTAGGATAACAAACAAATTACACAACTAGCTAGAGTTAACTAGACAGGCATAACCTTGCACCAAGCAAAGGTATGTTTTATAAATGATGTCTAAAACGTTTTCTGCCTAGACTGGATAAAGTGCAGGCCTTACTTATTAGAAGAAATGGTGTATTGAAAACGACAATAATAAAACAAAACAAACAGTTGCTTACCGAATTCTTACATATTCCCTAGTCACTCCAAATCTCCAGTTCTCCAGATTTATAAAACAATGACCACTCCAGTCCATGCCAAAACGTAAAAAGAAAGATCAACTAGCAAAAATTGTTAATGCATGGCCGGGTCACTCAAGCATGAAAATAGAATGGAGCAGAGATACAACAATAATATTAAATGGGCGGGGAATCGTTTCTAACAATGAAAACTGTCCGTAACAATATGTTACCGCAAAACAACCACTGTGTGTCTCCCTAAAGCCACAGTTTATCAGTTACCAAACGGTCACTGCCATAAACAAGGGTTTGCTCATTGTAACTGGTTGTTTATGTAAAACACCATGAATTATCGACACGTCAAACTTTCAGTTTCATTTTCGACGTTGCCCTCCACATCCTTCGACTGTACTCAATCACTAACTTACCCTCGTAGAGGCTCAAATACGTCGAGGAACGATCAGTCTCATTACTATCAACTGCACGACCTACAAATGAGATTCTTGGTCTGCGTGACTGATATCGATGACAAAATAACAAAATGGCTGATCGATATCTGCACTGACATTTTATTCACGTCTAAGCAACTGTCTCGCAGGTAGAGAAAGGTAGAGCTCTCGATCCTTGAGCAGGTAAGCCCGGTATCTCAGTTGGTAGCGCTCGACTTTGTTCATGAAGAAAACTATGAGGCGCCGTTTGGAAAAACACAATTTAGCAATTTTGCAACACCAATTTAGCAATTTTGCAACACATTTAGCTATATTGCAACAATTTAACTAAATTGCAAAAATACGATTTAGTTATATTGCAACAATTTAGCTAAATTGCAAAATACGATTTAGCTAAATTGCAACAATTTAGCTAAATTGCAAAATACGATTTAGCTAAATTGCAACAATTTAGCTAAATTGCAAAATACGATTTAGCTAAATTGCAACAATTTAGCTAAATTGCAAAATACGATTTAGCTAAATTGCAACAATTTAGCTAAATTGCAAAATACGATTTAGCTATATTGCAACAATTTAGCTATATTGCAGCAATTTAGCTAAATCGCATTTTTGCAATTTAGGGTGCAAGTATAGAATCCGACACCCTGGTCAACATGACGTCACAAAACGGACGCAACTACTACATAGGGGGTGAAAAAAAGGATCCTGAAAAGCGGCGAAATGAAGGTGATAAAGCGGAATGGACATGGATTTTTGACAATTTTACTGTGTTTTTACAATAAAAACTTTAAACCAACGTCGAGTGTTGAATATAACTACCTAGAATGACATAAAATTTACCACATAGCATAAATTCAACTAAAAATTTACCCAATTAAACTTTAAAAATAAAAATATGAAACGTTTGCAACTAAATGTGTTGTAGCTATCTAATTTCTGCTCGCATTTTGATTTTTACAATAATAGTACCAATCTAACGCAACTGCAAAGAGTATGTCTTGCTTCAATTAAACAGTAGCACAAAATAAGTACCATCTTTATCTTGTGATAACTTAAACTTCACCAATTTGCATCGATTCTCAGCAATTCAATTTTTACAAGAAAATCATTAATCCTTTACAAATTGAAAGAGTATGTCTTGCTTTATTCACCTGAAAAGTTTCAGGTTTATATCTCATCTACCAAACGAGCAATCGTCGTTCAAACCTAACCGCCCAGCGAAGCTTTTTTTCAATGCATTGTAAAGGCGAATCGATCCTTATTCAGTAGGCTATACGCCACCCCCTGTTTGCTGTGATCGGTAAATAGTGCTTCAACTAAACTTGCTGTATTTTTGGCTGTCTTCCCTCGCCAATTTTTGTAGGCTATCCTGCATTGAATTCGTGTGTTAGTTGTTGATGGTGCTATTGAGAGGTGTCGCTTGTGGGCTACAGCTTTAATGTAAAATTTCCAAATTCATTTAGCCTATTTATTTCTCTTAAATGTAGCCTATGATTATTCCTAACGAGGACACTATGTTGTGTCGAAAACGTTGGATTTAGTAGTTTTTTCTTGTTTTTTTTGTGTGTGTTTAATCGAAAATATTAAATCCGATAACGTTACTGGTATAGCCTATGTATCTGGTACAACAAGTCAAGCTCTCTATACCAAGGCTCAAACATAACATCTTGTTAAAACATAATCAAATTAATCATCTGACCAAGAACTTTTTATTATTAACTTTTGCATTCACCACATGCCTAGCAGAGGAGAACAAAGTCACTTTTTTTTACTCCGGCTCCGCTCCTGCTCCGAAAGGATTTACTCCAGCTCCAACTCCGAAATTCATTTTGAAGTGAAATAAGCGTGAAGCTACTTTTTTCAAGCAATTTTTAAAAGACACAAAAAGCCCAAACACACCTGGGCTTTTTTAAAAAAGCCCGGGTTTTTCTGAACCTTGCTTTTACTACCCTATGCCCCCCCACCTGAACAGGAGAATAATCAACTTTTAGGCTTTTATTCAATTTAGGGTGCTATCAACAGAACATTTTTGCATGTAAAGCATTGGACTGTTTCGGTACCCCTAATAAGGACTTTTTTGTAGCCCTAAAAAGAGCCCTTCTCCTTTACAATGCATTGAAAAAAAGCTTCGCTGGGCGGTTAAGTTTGAACGACGATTGCTCGTTTGGTAGATGAGATATAAACCTGAAACTTTTCAGGTGAATAAAGCAAGACATACTCTTTCAATTTGTAAAGGATTAATGATTTTCTTGTAAAAATTGAATTGCTGAGAATCGATGCAAATTGGTGAAGTTTAAGTTATCACAAGATAAAGATGGTACTTATTTTGTGCTACTGTTTAATTGAAGCAAGACATACTCTTTGCAGTTGCGTTAGATTGGTACTTTTATTGTAAAAATTAAAATGCGAGCAGAAATTAGATAGCTACAACACATTTAGTTGCAAACGTTTCATATTTTTATTTTTAAAGTTTAATTGGGTAAATTTTTAGTTGAATTTATGCTATGTGGTAAATTTTATGTCATTCTAGGTAGTTATAGTCAACACTCGACGTTGGTTTAAAGTTTTTATTGTAAAAACACAGTAAAATTGTCAAAAAATCCATGTCCATTCCGCTTTATCACCTTCATTCCGCCGCTTTTCAGGATCCTTTTTTCACCCCCTATGTAGTAGTTGCGTCCGTTTTGTGACGTCATGTTGACCAGGGTGTCGGATTCTATACTTGCACCCTAAATTGCAAAAATACGATTTAGCTAAATTGCTGCAATATAGCTAAATTGTTGCAATATAGCTAAATCGTATTTTGCAATTTAGCTAAATTGTTGCAATTTAGCTAAATCGTATTTTGCAATTTAGCTAAATTGTTGCAATTTAGCTAAATCGTATTTTGCAATTTAGCTAAATTGTTGCAATTTAGCTAAATCGTATTTTGCAATTTAGCTAAATTGTTGCAATATAACTAAATCGTATTTTGCAATTTAGCTAAATTGTTGCAATTTAGCTAAATCGTATTTTGCAATTTAGCTAAATTGCTGCAATATAACTAAATCGTATTTTTGCAATTTAGTTAAATTGTTGCAATATAGCTAAATGTGTTGCAAAATTGCTAAATTGGTGTTGCAAAATTGCTAAATTGTGTTTTTCCAAACGGCGCCCCATAGAAAACGCAAACTCGTTCAGTGCTACGGTTTGACTCTTGAGGTGTGAACTCGAGCAACGCATTCAAGGATTAGCCTACTACTCTCTATTTAGTGAAACTTAGTAGATGGAATAGCTCACAAACAACAACGCTTCAACAAGCGGAAACTTTGTTAATCTTGGTGACCAGTCCGCGTGAGTGGTTCAAAGCCTCTGCAAGTATGCAAAATTGCCAGGTTAGCTTTCTCAGTCCGAGGCTAAACATTACCACAATCCCTTCATTAATGAAAAGATCTAAACGTTCAACTTGAAATGATTTCTAAAATTTAAAATTCAATTTCGAATAATGTTGCTTTCGAAAAAGTTCTTATAAGTTAGTGCAGAGAAAATAGTTAGCTGTCTTAGTCACATATAGTTTAGTTTTAACATTGCAGTAGGCTACGATTCAACAAGATTTTGCCTTCTTCTAGGCCTATACGCACAATGCTTTGGTTTTGGACACTTTTGTATTAAAATCAAAAAAAGATATTTATAAACAGCAAAAACGATAAATAACAAATATAAAAACGAAATCTAAATATTTTTCGCATTTCCTTCGGTGCCTGTTCATTCCTTGTGAAAATCTTTTCATCGTTATACGTATAATTGACAAGCAAAACAACAAAAAATAAACATAGTTTTAAAACCACAGTACTTTAAGTTGTGACGTATATGTTTAATCTTTAAGAGATCTTTAACTGGCTTAGTTTATCGTGGACCAATCGGGTTGCAATGGTTTTGTTCATCTTAGCCTCGATTTGAAGTCCCTCAGAAAAGTTTTTCAATCCACCACTACTAAAAGGATCGAGCGCCAAAACATGGGTGTAAAAAGGGGTCACTTGTTCCACATTGTCATGGAATGGTAAACGAGCAATTGAATGAAATCCATTCGACTGGTGGAAATGAACAGCCTTTTCATTGTGAGTAACAGCTACAACTATGGGTAAAGTTGAAGTGGGCATCGCTTCTTTGGTTATAGACTTTTCGGATTTTAATTCCTTAATATTGCTATTCTTAGAAATTTTGTTTCCGCATACGTTTGTGGTGAATGGAATAGCTTTGTGACTCAATAAGTTGTATCGGTGAAACTTGCTTTTGGATAGTTTATTAGGAAGTTTCTGTTCTGTTTTTTCAAATTTTGTTGGGCATTGTTTTTCTTCCCAGCATCGCGCCATGATTCGTATAGCTTCCTTATAAACTGCAGTCCCGACGCCTTTAGCTGCATATTCAGGAGCAATAGCACAAAATATACCATTCCACAAAGGAGTTCCTGTTGCCAAAGCTTTTTTTCCAATTTCTCGATTCTCCCATGCTTCATACCTGAAAAGCAAAAGATCGATAAAATGAGTTACATAAACATTGTGTCATCAATATGCGATTTTCGCACTTGCCTTTTTTGCACTCAAGAGCCTACTGGAATGCGTTAATTGCAGTGTGTAGGCCGGTGCAATCAATCAATCAATCATTTTATTTTTCGTCATTAACGCATCCTGGACGAAAAAGATACTAACTACAAAAATCGATATAAACCTACCAGCACGTTAACGAACGGGAAAAGGTGGCAAAACCTTTGAAAGGTTTAAAACGTGCCTGAATGAAAAATTATGTAGTAGGCTATATATCAGTAGTTAGCACGGCCACAAAACCCAAAAAACAAATAGCAAAAAATAAAACAAAAACAGAGAGAAGCACACATGTAGTAATGAATGACAGCCTAATGAAAAGTGTTGTGGATTGAATTTGCCAGTTCCAATATTGATGCTAGCACCTAAAATAGCTAAATAGGCTAGTAGGCTAATAGGCATCGCAGCTTAATTTCATAAATTACCCAAACATCAAAAAAACACATTAAATCCAGACTACCATGAGAAAACTTTTGAGAAAGTAAAGAAAAGAGCTAAGATACCGTATAATTTTCTTTTCGGTACAGATTACAATAAGAAAAAAATTCAAGTTGGAAAATGAAATACCTGATAGCGCGCTCCAGACCTTGCTTGGAGATTTCTCCAAGACCATGGTCAACATAGGCTTTCCAATACAAGTCATCATTTTCCGACATGGTCCAATCTCCACCCTCCTTGGATGGCAGTACAAAGAGAACCCCTCCAATAATTTTCATCTCGGAGCATACAAGGTTACTTTTATCTGTTCGATTGTGTTTTGGAACTTTAACCGCAAGTAGAATTCCATGCTCTTTCTCCACTGTGGTTTCATATTGAACGTCAAGGTATGCTCGAAGAAAAGCTTCTCGCTTCGATTCGTCTGGAACCATGTATTTGTAGAGCGGGTAGCGGTGAAACGATTTGACGAAACATTCACGAACGGGAATCCATTCTTCTCGAGATTTTGTTAGAGAAATTTTAACCCTTCAAAAAAGTAACTTATTAGTTTAATGACAGTTTACTTTGTCCTAATTAACTTACTTAGGCTACATCAGAAAGTTTCAAGAATGGGAATAATTACAACTTACAGCCCGGAGTTGTAACTCAGGGCTGGCATAGAGATTAGAGTTCAATTTATAGTTTGCAGCAAATCTGGCCAAATGCTACTTTAATTTGAAAGATTTTGCCGATGCTAATGGAAGGACCTCAGCTTGTTTTTGCCGATTTACATTATCTACAAATTTTTATTTTGTGGTAGATTTAGGCGTTTACAAAAATGTCTGGTTTGGGTTTGAAACAAAGAAGTTTTTCATGGCCAGTATAAAACAAAGCAGTTTAATAAACAATGAAACTAGTGAAACTATCCGTCTGATTATTATTCGTGTTATTATTTGTATTGTATTCGAATCCTAAATTTCTATTCCAATTGTTATTTTTAGGCCTATGTCATACCTGTCGGCCATGTTCAACCTGGTTGTTAATTTTAAAACATAGCAATAGCATGCAATAAAGAAGTTCAAAAATTGCAGAGTTGAGAGATATCATTCGTAAACATAGTGTAGTGATATTTTTGAGAACGTGGTGTCATTCTATTGCACCTTACTTTTAAAACCTATTCTAGGTAGCCTAGTTCTTTTGCTAATAAATGTAACTTACTTTTCAAGATCCATTGCTTTCAAATAATGTCTTGCTTAAACTTTGCTAAATTGTTTTATGTAAGCTTATGCAATATTCTGATAGTTCTGCAAATGAAACAGCGATTTTTGTTTACATTTTTTATATGAAACAATTTATATCAGATATATGACCTTAACCAAACATATTATTGATAAATCTAAGGTTGATGCCTTGCACTTAAAAACTTCAATTAAGTAGATGGAGAGGCTCGGAAGACAGTATTCAGGTCCACCTTTAGACATGCCATTAATTGTTTTGCAAAGCCATATCCGCATGCTCATGTTCGGTATCGAACCAGCTATTGCTTACATCCCAGAGAACACTTAATTAGTACAAAAGCTATGAATAAAATCAATATTTCTCTGCTTGTCATTAATTTTTTTTTATAACGTAAGGAAGTTATTGTTTTTAACAAAGTAAAAAGCTTTCTGCGTTTGTATTTACTGCAGTGAGCGACTGCTTTAATTTGTGACCATTGCTTGCCACTTCCGACTTATATATATTATGCATTGGAATCGTGATGCAATGTAGACTTGCATTCGATTTGAGCTGTGCCTTTTTCTCACATCCAATAAATCGGTTTTTCTGATTTAAAATTTTGTGTCATGGAACTCCATACATTTTTTGATTTACTGTAACTACCTACTTTGGCATAAATTTACCTGGATAATTAGCATATAAATTTGTATGGTAATTCTTTATCTTACTGGCCTTGCAAAGCGTTGTAGGCTACTCACCTTCATCGCTTTGTGCGCACGTTTTGTCAAACGAATCTGGGTCCGTAAAGTCAAAATTTATTTGTACTATCACTTTCAACTATTCAAGTTTCACTTTAAGTTTCCAAAAACTAGTAAGCTGCATCAACCCCTTCTATGAATGTACAAGAAATATCATGCAGGTAAATAGTCTATCACCCAGCTAGGAGCTAGATCATTTTCAGTTAAGCTTATTCAAATAGATTATTCTATTTGAATAATCAGAATGGAATAATCTATATGAATAAGCTTAATGATTGAACTGACTCGTGTAAAAATAAATTCCTTTGCATTGCAATTAAATCCACCTATTTTATTGTGCGTGTGAGATGAAATGTGCACTATCAAGGAAGTTGAGCCACTTTGGCAAAATTTTATTGAAAGACCCTAAAAATTATAAATTTTTTCTGTGGTCGTGAAAAACAATTTAAAACGTAACTTCATTTGTAAACCAAAACATGTAACTAAAGTTCTACGAAAGTTCAGTTTTGATGAATTTGGTCAAATACAAACTGTCCGTCTTGATCAAAAACCATTATTGGGCATAAAAATGCACAAAACAGCACTACAATAAGGTTAATTTTTTAAGGCAAGTCATCCCAGACCCTATACCTTGCTGTTTTATTTTTTGGACCTCAGTTTTTACATTGTCCATTTGTCGTACAAAGTTTATTTTGTTGAAACTTTGGTGCCACCCCTTTCAAAATTGTTTTCAGATCAGTTTCTGGCCAAACGCTTTTCGTTCAGTCTTGTTGAATCGTTGTCGATTTTAGTAGCTGCAATTATATACTATTGACATAAAACAAAATGAGGTAGTGCAACGCATAAACAACTAAACAACCAAATGTGTTTTTACTTTATTTCAACGTCTGTAAAAGTTGAATCAATGTAAAAGGACCCTTTTGGTACCTGCAAGTTACGTACTGATCGTAGATATGAAATTAAATATGAGAAAATGGAATTTGTAGAAGATTTTACTCAGGTTGATTATAATAATCTGTAAAATGTGGCAAATCAAGACGCCTCTCCAGGTCGCAATGGTTGGGACTTAGAACCGTAAGACATGGAAAATTGATGACAATAAAGTCGCTTGCATAAACCTTGTAAAAAAAAACTGAAAATACAACAGGCAACCATGCGATGGCAATGCAACACTTATTTTCGCAAATATTGACTATTAACAATCGTTATTGGACGCATTTCAATATTCGAAAAATATTTCATGTGACTGTCAGCTTCTGGATGCTTGGTGCGTGATTTATGAAGGGATTTGTTTACAAATGTTTTTTTAGTTACTTAAAACAACATTTCCAGTGGCGTGACTGTTGACAATATCGGAAATCGTTATAGGATGCTGCTTATATCTACTCCTCGTGTACGCATTAAAGCCTCAATATGATATCATTACCATTATTGTACTTCAGTTTTATTAGGCCTATTGATCTTATTTATCTAACATTTGCAGTTTGACTTAAAACATTTTAAAGTGATGTGGCTTGCATAGGCCTACTGTATGTATTCTACCTTAAATATTTCTAGGTCGTTTTTCTAACACTTCTCACAAAAACTGTAAGAGATTTTAGGACGTTTGGTTACTTGCACCAAACTTACTAATATATATATATATTTTTTTTTGCCCAGAAATGATAGGCCAATGTGTGTAGATTTATTAGCAAAATAGTAAGGTTGTAAGTACTCCTACTGGCCTTCTGGTTCTTGTGTTTTTTTGTCCACAGAAGTTCTACAGAGTCTGCAGAAGTTTTTCCATCCTCTTCGACCAATCGCCATCTTTCGGTGAAGCGGTGGCCATGTGCTCCAACCAGTTGTTTTATATCAATATCTTGGACTGGATCGTCATGCTATTGTCTGATTGTTTATCTATTTTTCTAACATGCCGAATTGGATTTTTTTTTTCACTTTTGTTATGGTTTAACGTGTAAAACATACGGTAACCCTAATTTATCATATTACTGTGACATGCCACTACTACATCCCAGCTGGCGATGCCTGCCGTTTTTGCATTAATTTAACGTTTGCTAACGTTGGATCAGTGTGGAGGTGACGAGTTTAGCTGACTGGGGTCTAAAATTATCGCTTTATCAACGCAACTTTTATCAAAGCACGCTTGATATCTTCAAGACATAACTTCCCTGGGTATAATTGAATTTCCACAAGATGATGATGTTGTTTTTGCTAGTTTGTTTTATTCGTTTTTGTCATTGTTTTCATGTCGTCAAGTTATAGCCTATCTATTTTGTGAGTCATGCAAGGCCTAATGTGCGTTGCGCTTGAAATGGCTTTGCCCGTGGTAGGATTTCTTTGTGGGGTTTTCTTTGCCTGCCTTGCTCTTCTTTGCTATGAGCTAAACGCATCAAGACGTGTTCCCCTTACGACCATCAGCACTCTTGATAACGCACCATGGCCGATCTTCATAGCAACTGTCCATACAAATCTTAAATATATCAGCTAAAGCTATGTGGGCTAATAAAGCTATAGCCTAAATATATGTTGTTTTTGTAACATTTTCTTTTTTTATTTTCCCTTTATATCTTAAATTTTTCTGAAAGTGTTGCGACCGTGCCAAATTTCTTTCAACTCAATAACTTACTTCGGTCTCAAGCACGTTTTAACGTTCGCGTTTTGTCGCTTCTACTTTTTTCTCGACCTTTGCTATGCTGACGTGTATTGTTTTGATATGATGGTCAGAAATAAAAACAACTGAACTGAACTGAACGCTCTAATGTTTGTTTGCAAATGCTGTCACAGTAAAAGAAGCGTTAGGCTATTAGCTGAAATAAATGCCGCTTTTGACAAGGGATTAAAGAAAAGCGAAATCGCAGCAAAATTTTGAGATCATTTAATCCCTGACATAATTATAGATATTCTCTTCCAAAATATTTTAAAAACTTTGGATAAGACTGTAGGCTACATATTGAAGCAAATGTTGAACCGCTACGATGCTGAAACATTAAAATCAAGTTGGCACTGGTTCACAACTGGAAGAGGCTAAGACGATTATTTAAAGTCGTGTTGCAAGGTCATGAAAATGGAATGCAACGCCAAAAGGGAACACAACTGTCAAAACACTCTTTGACATTAGATGTCAATTTGACGAAAGCAAACACTTTAAACCTTTGAAGCAGTATAGCAACTTAACAGTATGTTACTGGAGTGCTGGTGAAATAGAAAGTAAACTGAGAAAATTTACGTAACTTAGACTTTCTTCCAGTTTACTAACTTACTGTTCAAGTAAAACCATATGTAAAATCAGCTAAAACTAAAACCATCTTGATACGATCTACTAGGGACAACAATCTACAGTAAGTCCAAAGCTGTAGAGTCGGGTAAAAAATACACGACTTCGACTCTTCGGTTTATAACTGGCCGACTCCCACTCCGGATACGCCGAAATCCCTCCGACTCTGACTCAACGGTACCCGGACATTTTGTCGAAAGGACATTTTGCCGAAAGACATTTTGCCGAAAGGACATTTTGCCGAAAGACATTTTGCCGACACTCATTTTTGTGTTATATGTATCGATATTTTCCACAATGTGTTTTAGTCTATCGTTCACAACCTTAGTCCTTTCGGCAATTTGTCCATTCGGCTTTAAATCACTGACACAGGCCCGGTCAATTGTTAAAGTCGTGTTGCCGGGGAACTACTGTATTCCATTCATTAGATGCCGCTGAATGGAGAGCAGTCCTTAACGTGCGTTGCTCAAGCGCACACCCCGAGAGTCGAACCAGCGCCGCTTGATCTTGAAGCTTTTTTTTTTTTTTTTTTTTTTTTTTTTTTTTCTCTTCGCGCTTTTTCTTTCGAGAAGTCACGCGCTAACCAATTGAGCTATCGGGGCGTATTAAGTAAGAAAAGTCTTTAATATTGCTTTGAGGTACGTATTTGTTGTTTTTTTTGGATGAAATCAGGAATGAATAAACCGTTATAGTTATAGTCCACAACAATCTTGAACTCAGAGTTAGGCCAACAACAAGATTTTTAATAATATGCAAAACACTTTATTTCGAAAAGTCTTTTTGGATGAAGTTTTTCTGCTTTTTGTCGTGTGGTGTCTTTTGGCCTGGTTCGATAGATTGCTTTTGAAAACGTGTAAGCCTAAGCTTACAAATGCAGGTGGCTTTGTAAAGCTCTGCCAAGCGTGCTAGGATGTAGACGTAGAGCCTACTGGTGATTAAAAGTGTGTTGAAAACTCAATTTGGCACATAATTTGAAATGGTGATCAAACTATTAATTGTTTTTGCAATAACAACAAGGTTAAATTAACATTCACATGACTTACAAATAGGATCGACAAAATAATAATTTGGGCCCCCTGTATAAAGGGATTTCCGGGTTCTCAAAAATAGATTCCATTTAAAAATGAAAAAAAACACAGCTTAAAAATATATAAGAAATACTTAGACTATGGTAGACTGCAGAAGAAGTAGCCTATCTAAAATCGAGAAAAGCGATGACATTTCATCGAGCAGTTGCCCTCAAAACAAAGAGGACATGATGCAAATGCACTAAGCTACAGCAAAAACATACTATTTTTTTTAAAATTTACAGACCACTGAAAAGTATCCGCATCCTCAAGGCAAGGCCATGAGTGCATTTCTATCCCCAATTATACAAAACCAATCAGGCGATGGGCTAGACGAGGAAAGCGAAAGCATAGCCTATCATAGCCTATGCTTAATTATGCCCGAGAGGCGAGAACCCATAGCTAACAGAACAGCTGAACACCAATTTGTGGTGATCTCATTTTGAAACCTGGAGAGGAAAGCGACCATGATGAATGCGTGACTCAATGCCAAGCAGGCTAGTCGATCGTATTAACAGGAGTTTTCCAATCATCTCCATTGACATATGAGTGAAGGGTTCAGTCATGGGACAAGTCGTGATTAGATTATTTCATCATATTGCACGAGTGGAATTCGCAAATCCTTATTGTTACTTTGTCCCGGATCAATCAGACATCGGTGCAGTGATTATTGTCTTTGACTCTATTGCTGGTAGGTCTGGGTTCGATTCCAAACCGAGTCATAGCCTACACAAGATAAAAAAAAAGATTAAATTGAAAGTTAATTAAAATATTTATAACTAATTGACAATGAGAAAATTGTATTTGAAGAGCCCAGTTCCAAAACCGCTTAGGCGCCACTTTTACCAAAATTGAGTTTAGAGTGTCATTAGGTAGAGTATTACCATAGGTACCTACTATCCATTCCTTTTTTCCAAAACCTTCTCTTTCTGCTTCAAATTCGACACTAAAAACTGCGTTTTCTTCCAAAACCGCTTACGCGCCATCACACTTTGTTTCCAAAACCACTTGTATCCACAATTAACCAATCATATTAAGCAATTGTATCACGTGACATATCGCTGATTGTTAAACCGTTTTCGTCATCGTTTCGTGATAAGCAGCAGTGTTACCATTTGGCAAATTTCACTACCAAATTCGAGATTTGGCAGAATTTTGGCAAACATTTTTGGTGAGTTGACATTCAGTCTCTGGTCAGTTTGGCAAAATTTGAAATGTGTTTGGTAGTTTGATGCATCTACTATCTGGCAACACTGATAAGCACTGTTATAGCACAGTCTAGGCTTGCAGCCTATTGTTGCAGCTACCAACGGTGCTTAGACTGCTTAGTAGCCTACTTGAGCTTTATAACTGTGTTTTTTTGCTTTGTTTGAAGTGGATTTGGATTGTGGTGATGAATTAGTGGTGGTCAGCTTGGAAAAATGGTTTCAAAAATTGGTTTTTGTCATTCTGGCAATTTTTATTCTCCAGTTTATTTCCAAAACCGCTTATATCCACATTTCTAATTTGATAAAAAGGCGATTCTAAGCCTTCTAATATTCCTTAGATCTGGACAAACGTCATGGCTCAATTCATAAGGTAGTTATACATCGTTAGAAATCAAAAGCGCATTACATTTACCAAGCGAAACTGTCATAAACGTTTTTCGTTGTTTTCTCGAAATCACCGAAAGTGGACGTAAGCGGTTTTGGAAACAAGCTCTTCATTTGTTTGTATGTGAGTATTTTCAGTTTCGTGCAATAGCTGGTGGTGTTGCTGCAGAGCCAAAACGGACTTTGAGTCAGCTCTTCAGACTGTTGTTACACATTTGGTGGGGATACTTTTGTTATAGTCGTCATTTTATTTACGTTGAATATATGTAACTCGTGACCAGCGTCACTACATAATCACCGTTCAGCGTTTTCTGGTACAGACGTTGGAATTGATTAC
Organism: Aplidium turbinatum; assembly: GCF_918807975.1. Classification (NCBI taxonomy): domain Eukaryota; kingdom Metazoa; phylum Chordata; class Ascidiacea; order Aplousobranchia; family Polyclinidae; genus Aplidium; species Aplidium turbinatum. The sequence goes on along the minus strand of NC_137484.1, from coordinate 16,237,730 downwards.
CACCGCACTGCGCGTGTAATCGATTGAGCGTTCTGTACCACGTTCCTCAGTTGATTGTTTTGCGTTTCTTTCTTACTATATATTGCGTTGATTTTATACACTGAATCAGTAAGTAACAAGTTCAACCAGCTCAGTGGCCGAGTGGTTTCGCCTTCGGCTCTGGTGCTGGTAGATCTGAGATCAATTCCAGGTCGGGTCAAACCGAAGACTTTAAAAACGGTACCGATTGTGTTCTATCCTGCATAGCGCAGTGAGAATGAGTCGGGTAATAATGTGATAACATCGTAAACCTGATACAAATTAAAAATGAGCCCTGTCGCTAAAAGACCTTAGCTGTTGTAGAGCGACAATAAATAAAACCATAACATTATTATTATTAGTAAGTAACAAGAGGTAAATGGTTTTCTCACTTGGTTGGTTATCGCTACAATTATTATTGTTTATTTTATATTAAATGTCTGGAAATACAACAACTTTAAAGTTTAAAGTATCCCCAGTTTAAAGTAGACTAATATTGACCAGTGGTTTGCAGCGTTTAAAGTTTAAACGCTGCAAACCACTGGTCAATATTAGTCTACTTCTCACTGAAAGCAAGAACTTACTATAGCTGTTATAGTCACCAGATCGTATAAACTCATGACGCAGTAATTTCACAGATCGCGCAAAATGGCGTAAGTCGTTTCAGGCATGGAGGAACCACGTGGGCCTGGCCCACCCACTTATGAAAGCCAAGTTTCTTTGACAAGGTAGCGAAAACAGCAAATCAGAGAGGGAGTTCCAAAAAAAGGTCTTCACTCATTTGATACACACTAGTTTGATTATCTTTGATAGCCCAATGATGAAATCCAATCTTCAAACTTTTCTGTTGAGCCCACTAATTATGGGCAGCAGGGGCTCCGGACACTTCCTGAGAGTGGGGGGGTAATTTAAGCAGGGGCGAGAACGATGTTTTGATATCGACAGGGGGCTTATTGGATTATCGCATCACATATACTTCTGGGAGGTCGCCCTCCAGACCCTCCTTCGCATTACTGAAAGCGTCAGTTTCTTATACAGCGTCTTAGGCGGCATGCTTCGCGCCAAAGGCGCAAAAATTTTGCCTGTCAGCACGATTTAAAATCGAAAAATTATTTCAACAAATCTAAAATCGCGAACAAAAGCTCTTTAACATTAGCCACATTTTTTGAGGTTTTTAGACAATTTTGACTGGAAGAGGGTACGTACGCAAAAATTCCTCTCTGTATTCTTCCTTGGCTCAAGTCTTCCAAATTTTGCACTTCAGACGCTAAATGGTTATATTTAAAAGATCAAAAGCGTTAAGGTCAAAGCTTTCTATAACTTAATTTACAATTGCATGAATACAACACGATAACCTGTGCCATAACATCTGCAGTGAAAGAAAAAGTTTCAGCATCTAGGGTCTAGGCCAGGGATGTCCAACTTTTTATTATAGTGGGCCGCATTGTCACTCGAAATAAATCAATGAGTCGCAGGGCCTATCAAATTTCAAGAGAAAAAGGCACATAAAGAAACAATTAAAAACCATTAATTTCATCTTTGAAAATAGGAACAAATAACACACACATAGAAAGAAACAAAAATTTATTTCTACAATAGCCTACAAAGTCAATGAGATTTTTGACATTGTTTTCCAGCTCAGAGGTTATCAACATTTGCATTAAAGGACGTTGTCTTGATTCCTGGGATGTTTGCTAAGTGTTTGTCGGCCAGTCTGTTTCTTTCTGCAGTTTTGATGTTTTTCATGGATAAAAATAACTGCTCGTAACAGTATGTGCTGCCCCACATAAACAATAATTTTCTGGACAAATTAACTAATTTATTACATAAATGTAATTCTTTATAAAATAAAGGAAGAGTGTGTTCTCTGTGGAAAGTTTTCAAACTTTCTCGACTTCGCAGTTCAAGTTGGAATTCGGATGGCGCTTCATCACACTGAAATGAAAATGGGTCACTGAAGCATTTTAATTCAATTTCATTATTTTTGAAGTCAGAAAATCTGGCTATAAATTCTTCAACCAAATCTTCACATAACTTAGCATACTTTTCATAGTTTACAGACCTGTCGAGCTCTTTCAGATAGACTAGGAAAATGTACAATTTCGCCAGCTTTCAATTGTGCTATGAAAAGTTTTAATTTCCTGGTAAAGCTACTTATTCACTCGAACATTGAACTACACAACTGCTCAGCTAGCACATCTGTGAGGTCAACTAAGAAAGAAAAATCATTCAACCATTCTTCATTTTCTATAAAGTTCACTTTTTCTCCATGAAGTTCAAAATACTACTTGGAGTGAAAATGACTAGCGGGCCGCACAAAAATCTCAGGTGGGCCGCAGTGCGGCCCGTGGGCCGCAGGTTGGACATCCCTGGTCTAGGCCTACATTCAATTCAGAAAAAAATAAAATAAAATAAAAGCTAAAATGCATTAACTTTTACAACAACCGAAAATATAAAGACATTGAAACAATGCAACCGTAGTGGGCTTCGTTCGTGAGTGGTAAAAGCGAAATTAAACAGTTTGTAGCAGTGAGAAACTATGACGTCACATATAGCGCATTGTGATGTGTATATTTTTGACAGGATACATAGTTTGGCCATAGATGACTTGGCGTTGTCTTGCGAGTCAAAGTTTCCAAGCAAAAACCTCAAAAGTTGTGCACAAAATAAAAACATGAAAATAAAACACAAAAGTAAAAAATATATTAAAAATGAAATTTTTATCTCTACATTAGTGGGGGGGTAATTTTGCATTAGTTACCCCCCCACTCCGATTGGTGGGGGGGTAATCACCCCCGCGGCCCCCCCTTTAACGGAGCCCATGTGGGCAGCACATGTGGGTGTGGTTGCGTGTGACTGGTGGAGCAATCTATCAATCATTATAATTATTCTCTATGATCTCTATATGGTTAAAAAATTGATATCATTGCATATGCACGTATTGTATAATGCTGCAGATTATCAGGCTACTGCCAGGTCCAGGTAATATTATAACTGTGTGTGTATTGTTGCCTTTTCATTTGTGTGTACATCGCCATATTTTGTACAGCGTTATAGAACAATTTAACAATCTTTTGCCAAATTGGGTCCAAAATTGAAAAATTTTTGCTTCTTGGCACGAAAGGCAATCATGAAAACAGAATGTATAAACAATTTCAAGTATTAGGAATGCAACAATGTTATAGGGGGTCTGGGGGTTTCGCCCTCCAGAAGTTAGATTGACTTTGACTGCTGCGCCTCTGGGCCCATCTACCTTTAAAATGGTTCTTCCACGCCTGGCTTGTTTGAAAATAAACACTCGTCTTTGTGTGAACCTCTGGGACCGAGAGTTTATCCTTTTACCACCCCACATTCATGATGTTCCCGGACTGACTACAATGAAAGGCTACTAGAGAGCAGACAGTCTTTGGTTTCATCATCCAAGACGCGCAGACCTTCCACCTCGTTAGGTGGCTTGAAGATGGTACAGTCATTGATGATGTGGTTTGCGGTCTGTTCCTCGGCATCACATTCATAGGAGGGGAAAGATGCCATTCCCCATTGGTGCATGGTTGAGCGGAAAATCCGGTTATAGGTGAATTGTTCGTAAACAGTTGTTCGTAAAGCAATTGTTCGTAAGCAATTGTTCGTAAAATCAATTCTTCGTAAAGCAATTCTTCGTAAAACAATTCTTCGTATACATCAATTCTTCGTATAGGTGAATTGTTCGTAAACAGGTGATAGGTGAATTGTTCGTGAACAATTTTTCGCAACAGCAAGGTTTGTCTTGCAATTTCCGATGAAGGTGCGTAATGCAAATTTTCCTGAATAACCAAGTTACGACGACATAAAGAAATAAGCACAATGAAAAAGCGCATTTTTTGTTATTTATTGGAATACAACAATTGTCTGTGTTTAGCAATTCTCTGCTTACACTACCAATACTACTTTGAGTAACTTCGTACAAATTGTCCACGAGCCAAGTTTAGTATGAAGTATTGTGTGCAATTCCACGCAAGTAATCACAAATTTCATCATCTTGAAAGTGTTGACGCCAAGTTCGGACGACTCTAGTTAGTCTTTCTGCACTGTCCTTGTACTTCTTCTTTGGAGGGGGTCCTGCCTGGCCTAGTGGCCCTGCCTGGCCCAGTGACATACTGTTCAATGCGAACCTCATTTAGGTTTTGCTCTCGCTTGATTGCAGATATGAACTTCCAAATATCTGGATGATTTGCAGATACCTGGAACATGAACCCTCTGTGCCATCCTTCAATGCTATTATTAGTTTTGGGAAGGCCACTGAGGACGCCATCATAGCAGTTCCACATTTGAATTGCAAACATTGGAGGACGGCGCCCTTGACGACGATCTGGGCGCCCAACGCAAGTGTCTTCAAAGTAGTCAATTACTGGCTGAGCAACATCTGGTAATACATTCCCATCAATGAGAATGTCAAAGGCCCGGCTGACTTCATCAATAGGCACAAAGGCCAGAGACGACAACATGCGCAGCCTCAGAGCAAACTCTGCACTTGTCTCGTACTGCTCTTTCGGGCCACTTGATTGCGTCTTTCTCCAAATGCACTGGCACAAATGGAAGAAACAGCCACGGTGAGTTGAAAGTGGGTATTCTCTGCTTACTGCATTAACCATGGCCATCTCAAAGTCAGTCATGATTGTCTCTGGAACAGCAGGTAACAACTCCTTGATCTTTTGCAGCAGATGAATGTATGTCCCTCTCCTTTTGTCCCCCCAGCAGGGCATACACCAGAGGCACTGAAGTGTTTTCCTTCAGTCCGTGTATTGTGTAAAGCTGTTCAAACAGTGAAGGCACTGTCTTGAAGGTGCCGTCAGCATACCAGTGCTTTGAACGGGCAAGGAGCTGCAGATTTCTTTCAGTGGCAAAGAGGACCATACGGTTATCGCCAGGCCCAGAATCATAGGCCAAGAATGTTACACCAGCAAACGTTTGCTTGTACTCTACTGGAAGCACAATGTCACGGAGAGAATGTGGGATTGCCGGGCCTGCATTTTCCTTCAATCGCACTTGGGTGACTGTCCTTTTCATGCTCTGCACACTTGGCAGTTTTGCTGCCGTGGCTTGACTGAGTCCAATAGTTTTTGCTGAGACGAGGTAACTTGGGGCATCACAACTGTCTTTTGCTGCACAACGAATATTTTCCATAACGTTTGCTGCTTCGACATGACCAGCATCTCCAGCATGATTGTGCTCACCTCTGGATTGTACAATGGCAGCCATAGCAGTTGTTACTCGTGCAGGACATTTCTTATTAAAATGCTCACATTTCCAATAAGTAGTTTCTTGCCCTTGTGCGTTAAGTGCACTATAATCTTTGTAATAAAGCTGGCCACTATACAAAAGTCTTGGCTTTCCTTTTTCGCTGCTCACAAACTGTAATGCCATTCTGAATCAGGGACTCTACACTCTGTCTGCTCGTCTACACTCTACAGGTACAGCACGTCGTTAAGCACAATTAGCACATCTCTAGCATATAGGCTACCCTAATTGATTGTTCGTAAACAATTGTAACTGTTTTTTTTTTTTAAAGCTGTAGCCTAACTTTTATGAACATTTGTTTACGAACAATTAGTATTACGGTCAATTGCATGCCCGAAGAATTGCTTTACAAAGAATTGCTTTACAAAGAATTGCTTTACAAAGAATTGCTTTACGAAGAATTGATTTTACGAACAATTGCTTACGAACAATTGTTTTACGAAAAACTGTTTACGAAAAAAACGTCGGACACCAAAAATCCCGACGACCGTACGAAGACGGTTGAGGCGCACCCATGCCTGTCTTTGTAGTGTCAGGCCAATGGGGCGTGTGTTGGCGTCGGAAATGAACGAAATAGAGTCTGGTGGTACTTGATTTCCATTCAGAATTTCATTTATGGTCCGCACTGAAAAAAAATAGACACTGAGTTAATGTGGTGCTTGAGCTATCTTGCCGCAACAACCAGTAAAGTAGGCTATGTGACGGCACGGTTTGGTGTATCGTCATGTTATTAGAAATTGGAGTAGATTCTGGAAACATTTTTGCAAGTAGGCAATAATGTACTATATTTTAGCAGAATTTTTTGAAAGCACATCTTGGAAGAAAGGAAATGAAAGCTGGTTTGCAATTTTGAAATGATAGCTTTTCTACAATAAAAGACTGATAAAATTGTAACGTAAAAACTTAAAAACATGACCTCCTGAAAAACATAACTGACATGACGTTGACCTGTTCAGAACTTTGTAGGAAACATGGTAAGCTACCATTTTGTTTTGGCATCAGTAGCCTATCACTAAAACTGATAAAGCCTACATCACTATCGCTTACTCTGTATGCTGGTCTGTTTATGCCCATATATAGAAAAATTGATCTAAAAAAAATTGCTGAATAATTATTTTGAATGAACCGGAACCTATATACTGAGAATGCACCAAAACATCTTGCCAAAAGTACAATGCATTGAAAGTGCGATTTGTGAGGTAGTAACTGTGCCAACAATTGACTAAAACCAACGATTTCTGTGCACGTTTCGCATTTCGGATTAATTTTCTCTTTATTCCAATCGATTGTCGTGCAAACATGCAACTCTGTTGCAACTATTGCTTCACGTTACATAAGGGGGAAATTTTGCTTAGTTAATCCAACAGATTTTAAAAATACCAGTAGCTCTCAAACAATAACTCATTTTCTACCATTATATAGCCTAATGAATTAATGCAAAAATGGTCCGATATTTGGTTTCCAAGCGATAAAGGATAAAAAGCAGCAGCGAATCTAAAAAAATATTTTGATGGGAGGGCACCTGAGTTTAAACGACGCAAAATGTTCAAAAGAAAATGGATTGTCTGGATGAAAAAGTTGAAGTCAGAAAAATAAAATAGGAAGGTAGGTCTCTGGTTGGCAGTGTTGTACGTTGACGCCGTCAATTTGACGGCGTCATTTGACGGCGTCAACTTTTTGTTGACGCTGAGGCTAGCGCCGTCAATTTATTTTTCAGTTGACGGAAGTGATAGCGCCGTCAACTATTTTGCCGATTTTAAGCGTCAAGCGCTAAGCGTCATTTTTTGTTTTCATGGAAAATCTCGTTTCACAATGTATTCTGGCCAGCGCGACTCATCCGAATTACCGGCTTTTGCGTTGGTTGGAATGGCTCCCTGGAATACATGCGGAAGAAGTTCTCCAAATGGTGATCACCCATGTATTGAGAACGAGGGATCAGAGACAGAAAGCGAAAAATCCATGAATGGCATCGCGGACGTTGAATATACTTTATTTCAAGAGCTCTATGCCCCTGAAAAGAGCGATGTTGGTGCAGTGGACCTCGTTAAAAGATTTATACGTGCTAAACTATCACAGCACGCTTGGAACAGTGATACCTTTCCGACTAAACGTTTTCAACTTGTTTTTGAAATACAACACACCAATACCAACCAGCGCTGCTGTGGAACGCATGTTTTCACTTGGAAAGGACAATATGCGCAGGGGCGCCGGAAGCGGGGGGGGAGCAGGGGGAGCGGATGCCCCCCTGCCCTCAAATTTCTGTGGATGGGGAGGGAAGAGGGGGCAATGGTGCCCTTTTAAGGTCATGTAAGCTACTGCACACTTTGCAATATAACAATTTATGCTATTCGCTTTTAGCCTAATTATAAGGTTCTATTTTTGCCTCAAAATAATATTCACGACACAAAATTCTCCATCACAGTAGGCTAAGTTATATTACATCATTATAAAAAGCACGATGCCCTTCCGTGCCATTGTTCTTTGTATAGCGGACACTTGTATCATTACTCGATAATGAGCTGATAGATGAGCATTATCGCTATATCTTATCTTAAAACTTACAAAAAAAATTGGCCTTTCAACAACAAAAGTGCCCTTTTTTCATACTCCTGCCCATCCAGTCAAAAATCGCTCCGGCGCCCCTGAATATGCGTCCCAAACGCAGCAGATTGTCAGACAAACGTTTTGAAATGCTTGTTTTTCTGCAAGGAAATAACTAATAGGCTGAGCAGCTAATTACAATACAGTCCCAAAACATAATACCTGCTCTTTATTTATACTATAGCTATTGTTAGCCTGAACTTGGTTGAAATATTTCCGTTTTATGAGACGCTGGCAAAAAATAGCGCTAGAAATTAGCGCTGACGCTGACGCCGTCAATTTCTTTAAGAGCTTACGCAGTCCTTTACGCCGTAAAGTTTTTAGGCAATTCGCGCTGACGCCGTCAAATTATTTCAATGACGCGTACAACACTGCTGGTTGGTTTGACCCCTAGAAAATTTTACTTTGGTTTGGTCACTTTTTGTGTTCTTTTTAGGCTGAATAATGCGTTTTTGTGGCGCACATCTTGTGTTTGACAAAGTTTATCAAATCGAAACTAGGTTTCTGTAAACGTTTTTGCTGCAAGAAGTAGCTTAACATTGAAGTTCAGTTTCGCATAACTTTGCTGCATCCATAGAAAAATTTCAATAATTTGTTTGTTGACGATAGTCTATGTGGTGGTGTAGCCTACAACTTTTTAGTAAAAGTTTGAAAATCTGTTCATAGTGTTTCCATCTTTCCTTCAAGACACCTCTCACCCTACAACTTTATTAACACTTAAATAGATTATTTTAATTATTAAATTGTCAAAGTAACATGTTTGCTTTAAAGAATTGCTTATTTTCTCTATTTTTGGTTGGGATGCGTAACAATTCTCTACTTCTCAAATTCACTCCTAAAAACATGCGTGCCCATTACACAATGCTGTCGATTAAAATATTATTGAGCAAGTGAAGCGAGCGAGTAAAATTTGCAAAACAAATAAATTGCAGTACATTACAGTAAGCTTACATGTATTTTTTTTGAGGTGGGAAGGGAAGCACAGTATCCAATCTCTTCCTGAATCACCTGCTGATAAAAAGATTCTTATTGTAATAGGCCTGCCACACGAATATATGAGTAGGTCATTTTATTTTCCCCAGTCACTTTTCGTTCGGCAATTACGCGCCAAAACTCATTACACAATAAACAAAAGAACGTGATGTGCTTCAACACGCAGCCTGTCTGGGTGTAGAACTAGGATTGCTTGATCAGAATGCTAACGCCTTATGAACACTCTTACGGTCATTTTCAAAGAGGAATTTTTTCGAAAATATTTTCTTGTTTGTATTTTATCGGGGCTATTTTTGAGAGATATTAACCAGAAAGGGATATTTTTTGGAAGATTTTTACCGCTAACGCTAGGATACATCAGTATTAAGCTTTATACAAAAAGAAAACTGTACCTTCTAAGAAACTTTGTCTACTTTTTATGTGTCATTCTTCGAAGCCACGACTTTTATATTCAACAGAAAAGTAATTAAACCTTCCACGTACAGTAAAATGTAAACCCAAGGCCTAGACTGAGAATTGATCTGAAGTTTATCCTCGGACTAGGAAAGCTAAATTCAAGCAGTTTCGCAAACTTAGGGAGGGAATTTTTGATTTTAAAAGTGTTGTTGCTGAGGAATTGTTCCATCCACTAGATGCTGCTAAATGGAGAGCAGTCATGAAATGCGTTGCTCAAGCGCACACTCCGAGAACCGATCTATTGCCGCTTGATCTTGAGTCGTGCGCGTAACCACTGAGCCTGAGCTAACAAGGCGGACAAACAACTTCAGTTTTCAAAATTTGTTTAGCAATTGAAGTTTGAAGGTTATAAAGCAACGCAGTTTTAACTATTCAAAAAATAAAATAGTTGTTGACTCAAAAAGCAACAAAATACATTTAATTGCCTACAACTCTTAGGCTGTGATCTTAATTAATTGGGTGTGAACTTGTAACAGAAAGTGATGAAATTAGCTCCACCCATAGCCAAAGCTTTATGCATAAAAATAGTAACATATTGTGTTGGTTGCATTGAGTATAAAATTTTCGAGAATTCCACTTCAGCAATGTGCGTTAGGCCTAATTTTATTGTTTTGGGTGAGCTATCTGTCAAAGCCTGCTTAATAGAGAAGGCCAAAGTCAGACTTTTGTAACAGAGGGTCAAGCCTAATTGACTGGGCTGGAAGAGAAAACAAAATGCAAGCACAAATTGAAAACACATTGATTACAGCAATACCTACAGTGCAGTAAGGCTTCCACAAACGCAAATGAAACCTTTGAAAGGGTTTCCCTACCTCTTGTCCTGGGGGGATGGCCTACAGCCCTGCTTACAATACAAGGACATGGAAAACGGTTTATTTTTTGCAGCGCTAAGACCATTTAAAGTTATTGCACTTGGACATGTTTCAAGTAACCAGATAAATAATATTTTCTCCTGCGAACTGTAAAGTTTAATTGACCAAGACTCCTGCGTAATTTTAGCTTGTCTATAAAAAGTTTACTCAACTGTGTGGAGACTAATTACGTGTGTTTATCCTGTAAACTTGTTGCTGTTAGCACAGCCACCCGTCACAGCCGTTTTGTGGAAATCACTTGTTGTTTGTCTTTACAGTTTATTTAAACAAAGCAAACAGAAATCCAATTGAAGCAAAATTTAACTGTTTAACATGACTTTGATCTATAAGCCATAGGCTACAGTATTTCTGGAGTGTTTTGCTATTGACGTATATATGGCACAAGTAAGTTTACTAGATTTACCACAACTACACTGTTTTTATTTTCTTTTAGAGCTGTTTATAATAGCGTGTCATCCAACACAGTACACACAACAGTAATCATTTAAATCAGGGTCGTCCAAGACTGCAAACATGAAGGGCCACATTAGGGTCTGAGAAAAACTTCACGGGCCGCATAGTGAAAAATGATAACGCGTTGCTGAAAGTAGTAACGTTGTTAAATAAAAACTTAACTAGGTTGCGATTTTGAACTTCTTTTCTATAGATTTCGATTTGTTTTAGCTGCATTCTTACTGTTTGCAGGCTATGAACAGTAACAAATCTTGTCGCTGACAAAATGCAGTTGCAATAAAAGGACTGAGTTTTCTGTTCTGATCGACCTAATGTTTTGCTGCACGCCTAACTCACTTTTTAATCTCTGCTTGCGACTCAAAAAGTGATTTTCGGCAAGTAAAAAAGATACGATACATAACACGTCAACAAATTAGCAAACCAAAACAATTTATTGTTTTTTGCTTTTGCATATAGTGTCGATCTCTGGTTTAAATTCAGTGGTCGACGCTCGACAGACGTAAGCAGGCATCCAGGGTTTCATCAGCCATTCTGTTCCGTGTGTCGCTTTTTAATCGCTTCATAACGGAGAAAGTGCTAGCAACAAAAGCAAAGTATCAACGCACGTTTGTGTCGTCACAAACCGACATTGTTCCCTCATAGTTACCTATTGACCCGATTATGCGCAACTTATTTAGAGTTGTGGCAAATGTAATGTATTTATCAAACGTAGGTGTATTTTTAAACCTTGGATTTAGCACTGATAATTCCGGCATGCACAAAGTGTTTGCGGCCCTCATAAAAGCTTCACGCGGGCCGCATGCGGCCCGCGTGCCAGAGTTTGGACCACCCTGATTTAAATTGTTTTTTTTTGTGACGAAACACTGGAGACGAATGACCAAGATGAGTGATTGAAAATAATCTCTCCGATAAGAAATAAAAGACAACACCGAGATATACATTTGCATAATTGTTAAAACATTCATTTCAGACTTGGATCGGTTGAAAATTTTACGATTTGACAGGTCGGTGCTTAGTGCTTCTGAACTTCCAAGGTTCAAAAGCTGACATCGAAAGCAACTTGGCCGAAGAAAGAAATGATTGATTGGATCAGCTGTCTTTCACAACTGTGACGTCATTTTCAGTTGTCTGAATATTTGTATTATTTTTCAGAAAGGGTAAATGAACACGGGATTTTAAAAAATCAAACGCTTCACAAAAAAAAAAACTAATAATAGTAGAACAAGTTTCAGTACACCAGGTTTAGCTTGTGCGTGACGAATTAGCTCAATTTGAACAAAAGATTCTTTGTGGTCTTCGTACATCAAAGAAGCAGGCACAGCATTTGCTTTCATTTGAATACTGAAATAGAAAAATTATAATATTTTTCAAACGCTTGTAAACTGAAAGACCAGAATGCATGACGTTGTTGCCTCATAACTGGCAGCCATTTATGTCTCAATTTACATGGAAAATGAAAAAAAAAAATCATATTGTCTTCATCTGAGATATTTGTAAGGAAGAAAATTGTTTCAAAACGCAAGGCACCAATTGTAGTGAATACTATATCAGTAGCGAATATTGTGACTCCACGTATTCGTTTGATTCAATCGACGTGTTTGGTCGGCTATATTGTGAAAAAAAAAATAACTTGAATTCTTGAAAAAGTTAAGAAAACAAATGCTATGTCGAGATGACAAAATGTTTCAAAATTGGTTTTCTTGCAAAGCGAAACGAAACAAAGACAAAAAATTTTGAACTGATTTTAAAATTTCGAAATTTAGTTTTATTTTGTAGAATTCCAATTAAAACCACGTCTCATTCCGTGATATCTGCAAAAAGTTTTGAAAAGAAGATTTACAAGTTTGATTGATAGACTCAGTAAAAACATTTTGAAGTGTAATTACAAACGTAGCACACGATAGCGTTCTTAACCGATACGTGGGAAACCGGTACATGTGAAATAAATTTGAATTCAATCGATATACCCAAACCTTTCGATAGCCTGTTCAGAAGTTTCAAATAGAAACATAACATTGCTTCATTGTTAGATGTACAAAAACAAAAGATTTGATCAGTTTATTGTCGTTGGTAATTTTGCATAAAATTTCGACATTTTTGACATCTCACCCCATTAGAACAGCGAATTGCGTGACAAAGTAATAAAAGAAGAAATTTAAGGGTAAGAATAAACTTTTTCAATCTGATACACGGTTGCACTAAAAATGTTTTTAATGGTATGCGTAACCTTTTTTCTGATTTTAATCATGCATCAGTGACACGGGCACTTTTCACGATTCCAAATATATTCGTGTTTCGTAGGCCCATCTCAATATGATGATAGGTTTTGTATTACTTTACGCAACAGCGTTGATAGATATGCAAATAGTAAAGTGGTATTTAGTAAAGTTAGGAGGTTGAAATAATGCAATGATAATAAGTTTCCAAAACCCTATTCTCTGTAACTTAACAACTAAAAATTCTTTTCGGAGGGGTCACATAATCAAATGCCCCTCTTTCTAGATCAGCTACTGTCTTACAGCCTTTGCAATATTGCGAAAACTGTTTCAATCCCAAGAGCAAGATGGTTGGAACACCTGGTTAATCTAATCGAAAAATAAGAGTTCCAAATATAGATACTAAACTGATGTTCAGCAAATTTAGGGATGATAGATGATTGACAAATACTTGGCTTTTATTTGGTAGCACTGAAGATGAAGACAGTTTAGTTTTCGAAACGTTTGTTGAACATGAGTTTAGTATCTACATTTTGGGCTTTTTACTTTTTTATGGTTTGAATCTTTTCTTCAGAGGTAAGCTTCAGTTAATTATCAATCTACTTCACATGCAAGGCTGCTTGGATAAACCAAGTAAACAACATCATAAGCTTGTTTTTCAGTTTTTTCAAACGGCCAACATCTTAATGGATTTTGATAGTGCTTGCCCATACCATGTCACGCGTCTGAATCGTTTTCGGTGAGATCGCAGTGTCTGCAACTGCGACACATAAATTCGTTCTGCTCATTGTCTTTACGTCAATGTGATGCTGTTCCGGTTGGGAAATTGATATCCAAAGTAATCCACTAAAAATTTGATCACGAGCTTTCAGTATGTTGCAAACCGCAGTAAACGACCAAACCCTCAAACTCGCAAACCGTTTTTGCCATAAAATTTGTTGCGCAATCTCTTGTGGTACATTTTCAGGTTGCAAGAAAGTTTGCATTCAGCTGCATTTCTCTGGACAGAAGCGTGCAACTGTTTATCATCAGGCAGTAGCGGAGTCAGAGGAGGGTTGCTAGCTTTAAAACTCCTTTTTTGAAAAGTGTGCTATGACGTCAAGGTGTCGGAATGAATACTGCTAATAAAAAATAATTAAATATGATTTTGATCGAGTCTTAAACCTACTTCAATGCTTCCAAGCCCGATCTCACGTTGAAGATAAATCATCAAACATACGGGAATGGTAGGCTACAGGAAATACAAACATTTATTTTTGTCTTGTCTAGTTTCCAAACGATTTGTCATCGTAAAAAAAGCCACGCTTCTCAATTCTCATGCAAGAGATTTTCAGCTGATATGTATGTCTGTGCCGTGATGAAATGAAAAAAACACAATTAAAAGCACGATCTTGCCATGATTAAATTTTGTTTGATATTGGCTTTCCTCTGTATCCAATTTGTAAAGAATGGAAAAACATGTAAATAGGCTACTGTAGCCAGGGGCGCCGAAACGGTTTTTGACTGGGGGCGCAGGATTATGAAAAAAGGGCATTTTTGTTGCTAAAAGGCCAATTTTTTTTAAAGTTTTAAGATAAGTTATAGCAATAATGCTCATCCATCAGCTCATCATCGAGTAATGATACAAGTGTCCGGTATACAAAGAACAATGGCACGGGACGGCATCATGCTATGTTATAATGATGCGGGCAAATTAGTAGGGCTTTTTTTTGTCACTAAAGTTACTTTTTTTTAGTTGTACCAATTAACAAACGAAATGTAGAACCAAAATTTAATGGTTGTGGGGTCAATATTTAAGAAGTTATAAAGTTACCAAAAGTCACTTTTTGTGCTTTTAGGTTACTTTTCATTTGTTAGGTCACTTAATCTTGCATACTTTTTTGCCAAATTCCCCTATTTATTTATCTTTCATTGCTACTGGAAAGATGAATTTACATTCTATGTAATGCCAAGACTTTTAATATATCTTCTACTATGGAACGGATTTTTGATTTGCACGAGCCCATGTTTGTTCGTATCGCGTGTATTCCCAAAAACTCGCAAACGTGAAGTAATTTTTTTCGAAACAAATTGTGTTAACTACTGTATATTTAACCACTTGTTTTCCCTGCAACAGCTAAAGTGTTTGATTGACAGAAACTTCCTGCCAGAGAATGTAAAGCATTAGGCTGCATATGTGTAATTTGAATGTGTAATTATGATTTGAGTACAAATTGAAACTAATTGAGATGCTTTTTTATGTTGAATTGCTGCCATTTTTTCGCTTTCTTATTTGTTGTATAAAGTTACTTTTTGGTTACTTATTCGCAAAATAAAAGTCACTTTTTTGAGTTTTTTAGGTCACAAAAAAATCGCCCTACTAATTAGTAATTAGCCTACCTACTGTGATACAGAATTTTGTGTCGTGAATATTATTTTGAGGCGCAAATGAAAGATTATAATTAGGCTAAAAGCTAATAGCTGAAATGATTATATCGTATTGCAAAACGTGCAGTAGCTTACATGACCTTAAAAGGGCACCATTGCCCCCCTACCCCCCATCCACAGAAAAATTGAGGGCAGGGGGCATCCGCCCCCCTGCCCCCCGCTTCCGGCGCCCCTGACTGTAGCCTCACCTATTCATCTACTCTACTTGTAGTTTGAAACTGCAATGACGTGCAACTAAAGGCATGGCATTATGGGACGCGCAGCTCCGGTTTTCCGCAACATTAAAAGAAATAATTGCCAATTTGACATTTTTACTCTTTGCTACAAGCTTGCCTTCAACAAAATACCTTAAATTGATTAAAAACCAACACTACTCTAATATGACCTATAAAAGCACGGTATTTTGTAAATCTGAAAAAAACGTAGCCTACATCTTCTACTGTAGTGTGACGGATAAGCCAAAAGCGGATGCAGTTTAGCATTCGTATGATCTAAAATTCCTACATACAGAGGTGAGCAGTAGCGCGCTATCTTTTATAGTACCTCTACTTTTTTGGAAGCGGTAGGAGTAGTGCCGATTTATAACGTTTCTTTATTAAATACAACACCCCACATTCCTTCCAGTGCTGCGGTGGAGAGGTTTGTTTCCATTAGAAAGAAAACTCTGAAGCCAAGCGGGAAGAACTTAGCAACTTGCATTTTTAAATGCTCGTATTTTTTAAAGATGCATAACAATAAATTTCACTTAGAACGTGTTGTCTATAACGACGTTTAAATGGCGGTGGAAAAAATGATGTCATTCGTTTTCAAGTTCATTTTGATGCCACAAAGTGCTTCCTGTGTCAGTTTAAGTTAAGACAAAAGTAGCGAGAGTAGTAGCGATAGCACGCGCTACTATAACCCGAGAAGCCATAGTGGGTAGCGCTCTACTTTTATCACTTGGTGGCGGTAGCATGCGCTACTTTAGCGCGAGTAGCGGCAGCGGGTAGCGCGCTACTTTTAAAGTAGCCGATGCCCACCACTGCCTTCATGCAACTTTTGTCCCTAATTGTATATTTGCATGGAATCAATTTCTTGCACAAATATACTCACATATAACCGCAATCAAATGTATTGCGAAAGTAATCGTTAGCACTGATTACTTCAGAATGAATTACAGTCAAACTTCGATACTATGCCACCGTTTGGGACCGAGAGAAAGTGGCATAGTAGCGAGAGTTTGTAAAAACAGCCTTGTGACGTGACATTGTAATGTCATGTTGTGTTGTACGATTATTGTACGAGGAAATCCAATCTGAGCCAGACGATGTTAATATGCTCGAGATCTGGAAACCGCTGCCTGCCGAGGAAAAGATGCACGAAAACGAAGAGATCGAGCTGTCTGACTTTCTTGAAGCTGATGAGCGGCTCGAGACTGGTGGGTATTTCACACTGGATGAGATTGCGAAGGAGATGTTGTGCAGCGAGGAGCCGATTGAAAGCGAAGATGATGAGATAACTGTTGAGGAGGAAATCGTTTCGTTCGAGGAAGCTCAGCGGCACGGAACACTGTCCGGAAGTTCATGCAGCAGAGAAGCGGGAAGCCCAGTGTGATGCAAGCATGCGATCGGCTAGACAACATGGTGCACGAAATCCGCCGAAAGAACATGCGCCAGCTAACGATTCCTCAGAGTTTTGGGCTGAGCTACAGCAGATAACTTGAAAGAACACATCACTAGGTACCCTTAAAATTAAATGGAGAGCAGTTCTTAAATGGGTTGCTCAAGCGCACACACTGAGAGCCGAACCAGCGTTGCTTATCTTGTTTGTTTCTTTATGCACAAAACCAGGTGTTTAATCAATTGAGCAACCGGATGGACAAACATACAAAACGACAAAGAGACGCGATTTTTTATTCAACTCAAGCGGAATCAGCACTGCCACGGAGAGAGACCTGAAAATATTATCCATTCACGTTAAGATTGCAAAGTTGATGCTTGATAAAGACTAACGTATACGGTGAAATGACGACTCTAACGAAGATGCTTTGGCAAGTCAAGCTTGAAGTGTAGACACTCTTTTACAAAAAAGACATTTTTCTAATTCTGAAGTTGAAAAAAGAAGCACGCACAAAAAAATTATCAATTTTGACAAGAGAACAGTTAGCTTATAACATCACCGAAAGAAAACCGAGTTTCAGTTGCTACACAAAAACTGTGCAACAGGTTCAGTTGTTGTCTCTTTACTGTTTACAGCAGGGGTGACGAACCTTTTTGCGGTTATGGGCCACTTTGTCAATTACACATGAGTTATCGGGCCACACAACTTTTTAATCGTAACCTACTATGAAATGTTTTAGAAGCGACTCAAGATATTATTCATGAAAAGTAACAAACGGCAGATGAAAGTAATAAAACCCACGCAGTTGAAGTTATCTTACGCAGAATCGAAACATACAACAGTAAAAAATATATAAAAATAAGTAAAAAGTAAAAACAAATCAACTTGAGCAAAAAGGATAGAGCAACAGTATATATTTGCACTGATAATGAAGACAGTTTAATTTTCGAAGCGTTTGCTTTCATATGAGTAGATTTCTTCTTAGTATGATTTCTTCATATAGTATGATTTCTTCTTTTTTTGGCTCTATCCTTTTTGCTCAAGTTGACTAAATGTTTCGACCATTGTGCTCCGAAACAACAAATCAGTTAATGAAATTTCTTTTTCAAACAACAAACAAAAGCCCATGTGAATCATACAGCTGAAGTTATCTAATGCAGCATTGAAGCATAAAATATTCAAAAATAACATTGAAGAATAGAATTTTTTTGCTTAGTGGGATTTTTGGGAATTTTTTTCTTGACTAAGCGTTCAATATTAGGTCGAACAGACGATGTGGCAACTCTCAACTGCATACTAAGATTTTCATCTATCAGCCTCGACCTGTAACAATTTTTTGTAAAGTGCATTTTAGAAAAGATCTGTTCGCATAGGTATGTGCTGCCTTTGAGCTTTGAGACGTCTTTTGTTATTAATGCATGAGCTATTGTCAAATTGTTTTGCGGGCCGCACAAAATTCTTGTACGGGCCGCAGGTTCGTCATCTCTGGTTTACAAGGATTCAAAATGATTTCTATCGGTTTTTAACCAGCAGTTGCTCAACTTTCTGCTAGCAATTTGTTTCAATAGTGATATAAATCTTGCGCGGAAATGTAGGCTACCTAATTTTCGCGATTGATATAAAAAATCAAATGTTTAATAATGCTTTGCTTCGTAAAAGCAGGAATCGACAAGATGTGTTATAAGTAGGGTCATTTTTATTTTGACCTAAAAAATTTTTTTTCGTTTTATTTTTTATCAAATTTTGACTTTATTTTGACCTAACAAAATTGCCTATTTGTAGAGGGCACAGTTCTTCCTTGAATTGTTACCAGTTACCCAAACATAATATTTTGTCGATTTCTGACCGAAACGTAATATTTTGTTGAAAAGTCAAGTTGTTCCATGGATTATAAAAAGTGCATCGTGTTTTTTGGCGATAGGAAAATTTCGACAAATCTATATCTAACTTTTGCTGAAGACGATTTTGCTTTGGCATTTTTGTATTGCAGAATGTCAGTAGGCTATTCCTAAAATCCAAACTGTTGATCTTCGAAAAGACCACATTTGTGAAAGAAGTGTTTCATAAAAATTATTTAGATACGTAACAATGAATGAACAATGGACAATTTGCGATAAAAGTTACTGCTGATCCAGTTTGGGCATTGCGACATATTTCCTGCTTTTATGGGTTAATATGGTTTAATTGTGTCTCAGATCCTGATTTACAATGCTTCCACGAGGATTTTGACAAAAATTATTCTGAAGAAACACAAAAAGTTTGTCAAAAGCCATAATTTGAGAAATTTTGACTTTATTGTCAATTTTGACTTTATTCTTACCTATAAATTTCTTAAAAACAGTTTCGAGGTGCTGAAAACAACTTTACTTTTTGATTCGTGGATAAACGAGGTCCTTAAAAAATTTTGACTTTATTGACTTTTGCGGACCCTAGTTATAAGAGATTGAAAAAAGCAAAACATAGTACTTGTCCAACACAAAAACATTTTTCTAAACTCAGCCAACAGCGACTTACGTCAGAACATGATTGGAAGATTTTCCGTCAGAAAATTACTGACATCGATCAAAGTCAGAAGTATCCAAATACAAGTTTTTAAGTGTCAATTGAAATAATAAATGCTTTGCATTAACAGATCTGTACAATGTGTTAAAAACTGAAAATTTCCAATAATGTTATTTATCAAGTCATTTAATTGTCCGGTATATTTCTGAAATTTTTCTAAGCATACAATTTATGCAACAGAAAGTGATGGAATTAAAGAGGCAAGTATAAGCTATGCTACAAATGATATGATTAATTATCAAACGTTTAGATATTTGTTAAACATTTGTAATATTAATTGAACATTAATGTTTTACAAAGTTTTTTTTGCTAGATTTTCGTGTAATAAACAGAGCTGTGGAGTCGGCGAAAAATATAGGGCGAAAAATAAATCCGACTCCAGTTTAAGTGTTGCCAGGTTTTTAAGAGTTGCTAGATTTTTCTACATTATTTGCTCTTTTCTTTAAAAGTTAATTTCGCTCAAGTTGTGATCAAAATTCAAACGGCGACTTTCATAACATCTGACAAAAGCAAACACTTTTATTTCCTGAAAAAAAAAAAAATAAGAGCGCAATATAGGTAGAACAAGAAATAATATTTTGAAAAAGATTGCAAACAAAAATTTTATTTTTCATCGTTTTGTATCAAGCCTTTTTTTTAACAACTCCGACTCCGCACACGGCAAAATCCCTCCGACTCCTCGACTCCGACTCCACAGCCCTAGTAAGCTAATAAATGCACAATGTGCATGGAATAGTGTACCTACAAGCTGCTGGTCAATGGTCAATCTGTTCCACCAAAAATTTAAAGTTTGAGTATGATTTCATTGCCACTCCTCACATTTAATTGTTACATGCCGTAAATATCCCAACTCTTTTTTACGATACAATGGCACAATGAAAAATAGCAGGCCTACAGTATCAGTCATTGCTTATCTTTGTTGCTTCGAAAAACTGAAATTAAATAATTTTCTAAGAATTGTGTTTGAACAATTGTTTACAAATTTACATCAATGAGCGCTAAACACGAGCAATTACTGTAATTGCAAAAAATAAAACAGCAAATCATTAAGACCTCAAATAATAATTGATCTACCAAGACACGCATAAATGTATCCCAAAATCCTTCCGTGAAGAAAGAATTGATATTCAATACGCTAAGGCCAATCCGAGTAAAATGGTGTACAGTACACCTGCAGGGAAACGATACTCCACAGAAAGTAATCTTCGTCTGCTTCTTGTTGTCACTCTTCTACAAACATCAAATATTAATATACTGAAGTTCCCCATCGGCTGATTTAAAAAGTGGCCCGGTGCTAGAAATTGGATGTTTTACTAGGCGAAAGCTTTATTTGATTATGAATTTGTGAGGCCTTTTATGGATATTTAAAAAAAAATCCAACCTAAAAAATTAATAAAAACTTATTTGAAAGAAGTAGGTTGTAAATTGGGAATTGGCGAAACATTAACCTGCAAAGAAAGGTCAGTGGTGCGAAAACTGAAAGGAGGGCAATTTGCTGTAGGTGCAAGCTTCCGCAATACCAAGACTAATTGGCATCTATTTGTGGTTCAAAGATAGGTGACCTTTCCTAAAAATAAAAATTGACAGCGCAAACGAGAACAGCGATGGAAATTGCGTGTAACTTGTAATCTATATTTAGTACCGTACCATTTACTTGTAACGGTGAAGGTTTCTACCAAGTTGGCACTTTGTAAAAAACTGCGATTTGCTAAAAAAAATCAAAAATTTATTAAATTTTGGTTTTTCCAAATATAGTCAGCAATTACCATCTACAATAAATTATCTCGATTTTCTTTTTGTAAGTATTTATTTCCTAATTTGGTACACAATTTTAATTAAACATTTTACCGATGCAGGCAAGTTCAAGTAGAACTGACGTCATCGTATGAAGATTGGATTGCGGTTCGAGAATGCTTTGTTCAAGCCTTTCATTGCTATCCATTATACGAGTACATAGTGCCCGATGAATCAAAGAGGGAAGCTTTTCTTCGAGGATACCTGGAAGCTAATTATGAAGTAACAGTGGGAAGCGGAAAAGGCGTTTTACTTGCTGTAAAAACTGCAGCAGAAGAAGAAAACCTTACCGAAGTCAAAGTGATTGGAGGGATAGTTTGTGTACTGCCTTCTACTGTGAGCGGTGGTTGGGCAATAGAAGGAGAAGCATTATTTTGGAAAGCATACAAAAAGCATGGACTCGATGGGATATCCAGAGAAGGGCTAAATCGAGTCTTCAGGTACGAGCTATTCAGCTATATTACCCATTTGATTAGTCTGGCAAAGTAACACTTACGGAATAACACAGTTACAGCATGCAGAGTGAACTTGCATGCTTAAGCTTGGCTTACGAGTTTGTTTTCCTTCACATCTTTAGCTTGACCATAAAAGCTCCATCCAAATCTGCGTGTTTTTGTGCTTGTCTATTACGTAATTCCATTATGTAACTTCAACAATTACTTACGTGACTGGCATTTGGCAGTTAACCGGTGACATAGCATTGTTGTCGTTTGCTTCAAATTTGCAATATTAATTTTGTCTTCCAACAATGCCACACAAGTGGTGGTGAATCCAAGGGGAGCGGTTAAGACGATCGCTCCCCAAACAAACAGAAGGGTAACTTTATTCATAATGTATTTGCAAGGATGGACCTACACGTCATCGCGTTTTGTTAAAATCGCCCCCCTCAGGCTATTGGATACGCTCCTGCACACAGCCATTGAGAAAACTATAGCCTACATGGCCTACTAAATAAGGTACCCTTCCCTAATAAGGCCCGCCTTTTTGATTTTGTCGCAAATTCATCATAAACTGGAAAAAGCGGGTACCAATGTGTGTTTTATTGTGTTTTAGCATCTTTAAAGCACCTCTTTAGAATAATTTTAATAACATATTGACCACGGTTTTAAAATTATAGTTGATTTGCTAATTACTTCTGAGTGGGCCTTAAAAGGGCACCATTGCCTTAATAAGGCCAGCCATCTAAACTCAATTTTTTGAACCATAAAGTGCGGAAAAAAAACAATACGCAAGATCAAAACCGCGAAAAATCCCAAAAACAATTTCGTTACCATAGTTTATTACAAAAAGAAATGTTAAACTTCACGTAATGAGTTCAAGTAAGTTCTTTTCCAATCAATCGTAAGTTCGTGCAAACAAGGTTTTTTTCAATCACAAGTTCAAATAAATTTCTTCAAAGAAATTCTTTTTTAACAATAAAACATTTACATATCACAATCAGGGCATGCAAATTCATCATCATCTTTTGTTAAACCAACGCAGTCTTCATGGTTGCCTACCACATTTTGCAACTTTCACGTTGCCTCATGTCGGAGACTGTATTTTCTAAACATACTGGGCAACACCAATTTCCTACACTTGGACGTCTTTTCATAATTACTGTTTTCCCCTTTCGTTTTGCCTTTTCTCTCCCTTTTCCATACGTGTCAAACAGAGACTTCGATACAGTTGTTGCGCGATAATTAATGCTCCTTTTTCTTTGCCCCCGCTTCTTGCTTAGAGTATTTTCTGACGGTGTAGCCATAATGCTATGACATGGTGTTGATATGGGGGGCTGTGTTGAGATCCCATGACTTGTTGATGGTTGAGGAGAGATCCCATGACTTGTTTATATTTGTGGAGACATCTCATGACTTGTTAATGGTTGTTGAGACATCTTATTACTTGTTGATATTTGTGGAGACATCTCATGACTTGTTAACGATTGTGGAGACATCCCATACCTTGTTGATATTTGTGGAGACAACTCATGACTTGTTGACGGTTGGGGAGACATCCCACAACTTGTTGGTGGCTATGAAAACTTTTCATGATTCGGTGATGGCAGCTGAGATTGGTCACCGACTGTATGGTCAATGTTGGTGACATCACTTGGAGCAAAGACATGGTCAGCAGTAGCCTTGTTAGCAAATGGAAAAATTCCAAATCCTAATAAAAGCGAAACCCAATTTTCGCAAAACTGGAAACAGGTAAGTTATTTTGTGCCCTAACCACATGGTGGTGGTGTTTTGATCTGAGGTTGTACTTGTTAGCTGCCAGTAAGGGAGTATCAACTGCACTGTCTTTCTCCTAACAGCCCTTACAAGCCCACAATTGAATGCCAGGGGTACCTACCCTAATAAGGCCCATGGCTGATTTGGATGGGCCTTGTTAGGGCAAGTCTTCACAATCAGTTTAACATGAACTACCTAAATACACTATCCAAGAAGGGTCAATATGTCAATACATGTTGAAACTTTAGACCCTTTAGAGTATCCTGAAACTCTAACAAAGGTAGAAAACAAACACCCCTTACGAAAAACGCCGATAGATTAAGAACTGAACAAAATTTTACTCCTGCAAGATAGCTTTCAGAAATTTACAACTAACTCTGCTGGCATGTGGTTTCTTCTAGGAAACCAAATTACTTTTCTGTTCATTCACATGATTATCGCAGCCAATTAGATTACAACAGATGTTCCGTGCTTGCTTTGGTTTTCCAGATATGAAAGGGTGGGCTTTATTTAGGCTCGGGCCTTATTTGGGCAGGGTACCATAAGTCAACAAAACTACTGAATTTCCTTATATTTGTAGCCTACTGTGTAGGCTATGTTATAGGTTACCAATAAGCAGCAAGATTTAATTTACGGTTTTTGTTTTCATAGATATGAAGAATGGGAAGACCAAAATGTTGGGAAAAAAGTTGTTACCGGTACAGCTGGAATTCCTGCATGGAGCGGTTTATTCTGTGGTATGCTCCCTGCTTATTCTTCGCAAGGCTTTGGTACAGCGGTCTACAAAGAAAGTATTCGAATTTTACAAAACGATTGGTTCAACAAGCATCACTTTGTCATACCCAACGGCATTGAAACTCCACCTAAAGCGAATGTAAGCAAGAAAACTTCGAACATTAAGAAAACTTGCTTGCATTCCTGTTTTGATCAACAGCCATTGAGTGACAAAAACAACTATACTGAAAGAAATGTTTGTGAATGCAAACCAGCAAAGTTTTGTAACTTTTCAAAAGATTCCGAAATGTTTTTAAATCGCAGTGAACCAGCTTTGCTTCGAAGTTTATCTTTTCACTCAAAGTTACCTGTTGTGGTAGCTATTAGCCACAGCGAAAAAGCTGCTCGTTTTCACCAATCAAACGGCTTTTTCCTCGTTTCGCGCATACCTTTCCATGATCACAAGCAGAAAGGCAACCAATTTTTTGTGTATGTATTAATATTTGATCCCTTTCAGTCAACAAGATATGAACAATTTACAATTGGACTGATGCAACATTACATGCACGAAAGGGAATTTTTTGTGTGATAATTCATCAACATCATAATTATGTCTCTGACTCGCGGGCAGAAGCGGAACTAGAAATCAAATTTTGGAGAAGGCACCAAGGTTCCAACAAAGCGAAATTTGTAAGACAAAATGAGCAATATAAAAGTTGAGAACCAAAAAAGAAAATAGTTTGGTAGGTGGTTGAGGAACTTAACTCCTGGAAATCTTTGACAAATTTAACTTTGCTTCAGCTAGTTTTGTGCATTGTTGACCCAATAATGATTTTTGACCAAATGCACCAAACTAAGCTCAGATTACGCAGAATTTTGACTTACATGTTCTTGTTTAATATTGAAACTAACTTTATATAGCCTACTTAGTAAAATTTCAAAATCTGTCAGATATGTCTCAATCTTTCATAATAACATAGTAGGCTTAAGCTATATGGGCTACAAGGCACATTTCATCTCAGACCTGTAACGTGTATTAATACAGAATAAGGTCAATTTAATTGTTAACTAGTGAAATGATCAATTATTTTACTTCGAAATATTGCATTATGTTCTAAGTTTTTGAAGAAAATGTAAAACTTTCTACCCTCATATCACTGTTGAAACCTTGTGTGGCCAATGCTATCGGTCAGGTTAATAAAATGAGATTGAGCGAGCAAACCAAACAAAAGAAAAATCAAAAAGTAACCATATATTTTTTTGATTTGTTTTTTCGGAGGGGATTGGGCATGTGACCAAGTGCCCCCTTTTGGATCAGCTGCCGCTCTCGGATTCTGTAAAGTTCCATGTGCAGAACCATTGCGAGAAGTCATTTTTCTCCAAGCTTTACCACCGCCGGCAGGTTTCTAAGCTTTGTTCATAATGGTGATGTAAACAGATACAAGATCTTCAGTATCTGTGGCAATCCACCAGGATGGCGAAACATTTAGCTTTCGTTTTCACCGCGCTTCAATTCAATTCAATTTATTTTTCTTTGTCGGAAAACAACAGCAATGATAAAGTTACAAATAGTGAACGGGAACAAAACCAACAAAAGGAAAAGGTGGCAAAACTACAAAAGTTTAAAACGTGCATGCGATGCAAATTTAAAGGTTACGTACACGAAAGTAAATTAAGCACGGCCACCAAACCTAACAGTTTAAAGTAGATGAATTAGTTGGAAGAACCAGTTGGCTCCACATACCTAAAGCAACTGGAGGTGTGCCAGTTGATGGATTGAATTCCTTCGGATTGGCTTCCTTCGGATTGAATTCAAAGACGGCATGCGTGTGGCGCAAAAAGGTTAATCACACATGGCATGAGACATGACCAAGCCAACGTATGCTCGTGATAATTAGAGGCTTGGAATTTATTTTGATAAACACTGTTGTATAACTTGTATTCTACGGTATTTATAATTAAGCATCAACACGATTCGTTTTGTGATGTAGGAAATAAAATGTTGTGAAAATGGCAAAGACATAATTGTTGTGATATGATTGTTTGGTCGTGGTTGACGCACTTTGTAAATCTTTTCCGAGAGACATGGCCTAATATTTTATTGATTTTTACCAAATTTGTTCTTTGTCTTTCAAGATTTTCAATTTACTCATTGTTGGTAAAGCTAGTAACATTTTCTTCGAGATAATGTGTGCACATGACATTATGGTAAAACACCATGGGGTTTTCATAACTTGCATTGTCAATGCATAAAGCTTTTGTCTTCTAATTATGGTCAAATATAGCAATAGCAGCAATTGCAGCCACTTATCAAGCCTCGTATGTAATTTCATGAACCGTCTTTTACTACGGTAAGCTTTGTATGTTAGCACCAATAAACCGAAATGCAATGATCGAATTCGACATTGGGTGACAAAGTCAAGGTTTTAGCTACTTGAGGAAGACTGGAGGTGTAATTGCATCTAAAAAACTTATATGTTTAAGAGTTACAACTTATTGTGATAGGACGCTACATTTTTTGTCTCTTCAAAATATTTGCCCTTTAGAAATTGCTTTTGCTTTCTTAAAGTTGTAGACCTGTGTCATGTGTGACTATACGTGATTGGTAGAAATGCCAAAATCTTGATTTTCAATATTAGTTCAAGCTGCAAGTCGGCCAAGACTTTTTCGGAATATAGATTTGAATCATTCAAAGCTTTTTGCAGTTATCTTGCTCATTCTGTGCTACGTTAATTTCTAAAGTTTCTGCTTATTTTAAAACCCAAAGCAGGTGTGGTGGCTTATAGGTTAAGTATCAGGGTACACACCACCATCAATTATCAACCAGTAGTAAATACGTTTCACCCATCTTGATCAGCTCGATCCTCACATAGAGCAAGCTGTGCTCAGAGCGTGGTAGGTGATGCAGTTGCTGTGATTATATTTTGTGCTTTTCAACACCACACTGACATCGCAATAAAATATCAAACCATGTTTTGTAAGTAATAGGCCTAGTATAAATCCTATAATTATGATATTCCAATGTGACTAAGAAGTAGGTTATCCAAACCTCAAAACTGTTTTGGCATAGGAATTCAAATGGAATGAGAACTTGCTGGATTGCGCACATGCATTGCAATAATTCTTTTTTTGCATGCAAATTGTTAGGATATGATTATTATCCAAGAAGCAAGGCACGATGGTAGATCATGTTCTTACATCTCTATGCCATGACCTTTCATTCACACAACATGTGCAAAAGCTTTTATGTGTTTTCATGAAGTATGAGTCCCATATTAATCTTTTCACTGTACGTGCTCTTAATCAAACACTTTTGATTTATCGGTATCAAACACTATATTTAGATTAAAACCACTGGCACATGCGAAACGAGGCATGTTTTGTCTTCAAATGGTAAATTATACCAATAAAACTTATTTGATTGACACCCTAATCAGTGCCGGTCTTTGGGGTGTGCAAACCGTGCGATCGCACAGGGCCCGCAAATTAGGGGGCCCGCAATTTACTCAGAAAATGCAGTAATTTTTGTCATTTCTAATGGAAAAAATTTAATTCGATTCACAAGCAAGTACCGGTATCCTTGAAGTCAGTTGCGGCTTTAGGGTGAGGCAAGTACTGAGATTGTCGCGTCGGGCCACCTTTACAAGCTTACATGCTTTTAGGCCACCCACGACATTTCACCATGTGCCAAATAGTTAACATTGCATTGTGACAACAGAATTTCATTTTGTGGCAATCACGTTTAAATAGAATACATGTTACTTTCAATACAAAACCATTGCTATTATGCCATATATAATTATATATGTAGTTTTAAAACTAAACATTTAAAGGGCCCGGATTTTTTAAACGCCATGTATCAAATTGCTTAATATTCTATCAATTCAGGAAACTTCACTCTTGTGAAAATTTAAATGCATGTTACTTCCAGTATTAAACTATCATTATTATGGGGTCTGCTACTATTCGGTGAGTCCGATTCGGTGAGTTCCTAACCTCTAACCCTAACCTCAAACAGCAATGATAATTAGGCTACAGTACCCAATAATTTAAAAAAAAAATTTAAAAAATCCCCCTTTAAGGGATCGGACTCACCGAATCGGACTCACCGAGTCGGACTCACCGAAACGGGCCATTCCGATTATTATGCCCATGGCCACCTAAAGATACGGCCTGATTTGTCACATTTTGCAGAAATTTCCAGGTTTTTCTAACTTTGGGCGAACGTTTAAATAAATTTTTCTAAAAATTAGATTTTTACGCTTTCTTTATTCTTTTCCCCAGATGACACAATAGGTTTTAACATTCTCACATGTTGAAAAACAAAGAAAATTTGATTTCGAAGATTTTAGTCAGACTGTTAATTTTCAATAACAGTCTGATTTTGCGTTTTTCAACTTACTTTTTCTCATTTTCTGCTTCTTCCCCAAGGCAACAAAAAAATTTTATGTCATTAGGAAACCGCAAAAGTAAAAATATCTCAAAAAATGTCAGTCAAGCACTGGCAGTAGCTGTAATCAAAATCTGCAAAATGTGACAAATCAGGCCGCATCTCCAGGTGGCCATGTTATGCCCTATGCATGTAATTTTTAAAATCTACTATTAAGGGGCCTAGTTTTTTTCAAAACGCCATGTACCAAATGTGTAACGTTGCTCAGTGACAACATAAACCAAAAATTTCAATCTTGTAGCAACTGTATTTAGACATATGTTACTTCCAGTACTGAAATGTCATTGTTATTCCATAGCTTCAAAAATAACATTTAAAGGGCCCGGATCTTTTCAAATTGTTTCAAGTTGATTACTCTGTAGTACCCAACCTAAACAATTTTTAAATCTTAATACACTTGTTATTGTACTTAGATACAGTTTGAACAGTAGGCTACATTTTACACTTATTCATTGTTTGGATTTTTTTCACTGAATAGTAGTATAATCCGTTGATTGATTGATGATATATCAATGTAATTTTTGTACCAGCAAAGGTTGTTGAGCTCAACAATAGAGTAATTTATCCATTAGCTATACCTAATCATTGTAAAAGTGGAGCAAAGAAAAAAAAAGATTTAAAATAAGAGTTGTTGAGCAATTATGCAAAGCATTCTTCAATTTCTAAGTTTTTAAAATATACTAGTTGCAGTAATGACACCAGTGAGTCTACTTGTTTGACAACATCTTAAATGATGTCACTACTGGTGGTAACAGATTAACTCTACTAAATTCTGAGGTCAGCTTTGCCTTATTCAAACTCCAGCTGCTTCTTATAATGATAAATCAATAGCAGAAATGCTTGATTTCCTCTAAGTGTGATGTGCTGGCTAATTTTTACCCAAATGACCTGAACGCCAAGTCTTTGCTCGAAGAGCTAGTGTGCTTACAAAATGTAACTTTAACTTATTGAGATATACATCTCAATGTACTTTTTCCTTGGATTGAGTAGCTGAATTTATTTTTCAATGTATAACATGAGGTATTTCACCGCAGAGTATTAAGATGCATGGTTTACGTACTTGATGCATGATGTCTTCAATAATAACACCTTCACTCGTCTTCAAAATTTCCCCTTGTTGCCTGTTGTGGCTTAGTTTCATGATATACGAATCCATTTCTAGCCTGCTTGGTTATGTTTTTAACTTGCATTTGCAGGAATGAGGCAAACAATTTAAATAAATGCTGCTCTGCCACTGTATTAAGTGTATTATATAGAAAATGACTCTGACAGAGAATATTGCCCATCTTCAGTTGCAGGGTTACTTTGAGTTTGACAGCCAGCAGTTGTAGTAAAAACTTTTTCTAAAGTGAACCTGCTGGACATTTTGCAAGCATTTTACAACTTCAATGTACCTACTTCTGAGTTCAGATAGATTCCGACAATTTAAGCATAATAAGGAGTCCTTGTTGCACAGGTACATTTGGTTGGGTTTGTTTCTTTTGCATTGTTATAGTTCATGCTTAAATATTCCCATAAGACAATATGCACACATTTCTTGGAAGTTTAGCATTGTGTTTTTGATGTATTTTCATGGCTGTGGCTATATTTACACTATATAGTGTAATAATAGCTTCAATAGTTTTGCCAGATAAGGAATTCTACCCTAATTTGAGAAAAGTTTAAAGCTGTTGAAAACAAAAACTTGTATTTTGGAATTTTTTTTAGTCCTGGGCAAAAATCTAAACCCTACTCTTATTCCTAACTCTAACCCTTACCTTAACCCTTCCTAACTTTAATCCTAACTCTGGTAACACCTGATTGTAACCATGGCATTAAGTGTGGAAAAATAGCCACTTCCTATTTTCATTCATGCTTTTGTTCCATACTTATGCAACCAAGTAAAAGTAAACCGATTTTCTTAAAACAAATTGGATTAGTACCGTAGCCAAGTGGGGGTTTGGGGGTTACAAAGTTTGCCTAATTTTAAACGAAAATACATTAAAAGAGGGAGTTTTGCCAATACCAAACATTTAAATATCTCAGCCAGGAATTAGCAACAAGAAAACATAGAGACTCAGCTTTATTTCTGAAAAATGCCAAAGAAAACATGATCTTATCCTTTTGCTATGCCACTGGACAGCACCATTTTACAGTAATATTCATACCCAAATTTTTGTGGAACATGCTCTCAGAAAGCATCAAAATCAAAGTAAGTTTTCAAAATTTTCTGGGGGAGATCCCCCCCCTCCGCTGGGTGTCGCCTTCGGCGAACACGCCGTCAGGCTTCGCCTGCCGGTTGTCAAAACCCCCTCTCCCCTTTCAAAATACCTATCTACGCTACTGAATTGGATCATTGTCATTGGGGCCCGCAAACCATATTCCGCACAGGGCCCGAAATACCCTAAGACCGGCACTGCCCTAATATTGTTGTCGTTTTTTGTGCCTAATTATCATTATACTGTAGGTGCAAAAACATAGTTAAAAAGTGTCAATGCAGCAGGGTATGCGGGGAATTGATCAGGGAAAGCACCTGTCTATGGTGTTCCAAGTGATGACGATTCGAAATTCATCCAGAACAGGATAAGTCTTGAGTTCTCTGACAAGACTCTTCATGGACTCCAAAATTATCTTTTCTGTCCAATACCTTCCTACTAACTTAATCTAAATAGCAAGCTTGGATATGTCAAGATAACACTGGTTAATTGCAAATTTTAAGAGATTCGATCAAGTGATCCTTGAAGGATTTTTGACGGTGCTTCCGAAAATGTCCTTATTTTTTTCCAGAACATCGTTTTTTGAGATATTTGAATTCTTGCTGTTTAAATTTAGACCAGCAGCAACGCAAATGCGACGCAATTTGACCTAATAGAGACAGTGATCTCAGGCTTGCACTAAACGGATTTCACAATGCATTGTCATTACCAGTTGCATTTTAGGAACGTATTTTTTATGATGAAATACGTAAAAATACCTAAAATATTAAAGTGCATATATTTTCATAACCTGATGTGCTAGAAAAAAAAACGAGCGCAGATTTGGAGTCAATGCAGAAAATTAGTCTACAAAGTTTTACTTGTAGCTCTGATTAAAAAACGTAGGTAAAATTTGTTGACTATAGTGGTAATAATAATAATTGATCTGCGACGTTGTGTGATTACAATAGGGCATTTTTGCTGCGTGACCGAGTGGTGCGAACCTACACGTGACGTTCAAAATGACGTCGGTTTGACGCCGCTTCTGAGCACGCGGCTGTGTCTACCTAAGACACTTGATAACACGCGAAACGAATGGGAGCAGCTGACTTGATGACTCTCTATGTACTTCGCTACTCTCTGTTGCATCTGCAATCGCAGTGCAGGCTACTGTATGTTGTTGCAATGAGCGCAAAATAAAACATGTTATTATTATAACAGAAATGGCGGAAAAGTATGGCAAAACATCGAAATTCACTTTATTCGTTGTAAAAATTCACTTTTTGGAAACGATTTGATTTAAAAGAAGACGAAAAAGGCATGCTTTAAAGCAGTATTCATCAGCACATAAGGCGATTTGTTTTGCAAAGCACAATCGCTCTGATAGAGACCAGTGATATATGTAAAAGACTCCTTTCGGCACAAGTTACATATTCTAATAATATTACTTTAAACATTGCAGATTTCTTATAGGTATAAATTGCAGTTTTAAAAAACAGAAGTTTATTATCCAAAAAAATTACATTGTACTGTATTGTCATTTGTCATATGCTTTTTAATTTATCATATAGGCTACGATTATAAATATAATTAGGCCTATAATTATTACTTTTTCATCATTTATTCAAAAAGAAAACATATGGTCTGTCATCACTGATCAGTTATTATCATTTAACATAGGCCTACCATACTTTCATCATCCAAAAAGAGAACATTTTTGGCAGCAAGTGAAGTCCTCCCAGATAGCTCAGTTGGTTAGCACTTGGCTTCGTGAACAAAGAAGCTTCAAAATCAAGCGACGCTGGTTCGACTCTCGGAGTGTGCACTTGAGCAACGCATTCCGACGGCTCTCCATTCAACGGCACCTTAATAGATGGATTAACTTCCCGACAACGACACTTCAACAATAGGAAACTTCACTCTGTCTATGTCGGTAACCGGCCCTACGTCAAAAACCTCTACAAACATGCGAAACTAACAGGAATGAATAACCTGTCAAGGCTTCATCAGTTCGAGAATAAAGATTCAAAACCAAACCAAAAGGTAGCGTTTAAAGACTGTTTTTATACCTTTTTTGGAGAACTAGGGACCTATGCAGCAAAAGCTACGGCTGAAAAACAAAAAACAAAACAAATTTATTCGACAGATTCAGCCCATGACGATTTTACAGTTTTTATCTTTGTTGTAATAAGGAATGCTCAGCTTCAACGAAATCATAAAATTACGACGATGTTACAACTCCACTCAATTAAAGGTTGTCCTTGTTCTGGCATCACTGTGACTGCATCAAGAACAAACAGCACAAATATATAGTAATTTTTCCGCAATAGGCGTGTATTTGTATTTCGCATCGCACATTATACTTTCGAGTAATCATAAATGGGTTTTCATTTTGATGGCATAGCTATGGTAGACTTATGCAGTAGGGTAATTTAAATTTGATCTTTAGGACAATTAAGCGAACATGAGTTTAAAAAAAAATAATTTTAAATAGTTTATAGAAAAAAAAACAACTTTTAAATAAGCTGGTTTAAACAACTAGCCTCAACAAGGTACACAATTTTTTTTTTAAATTTAGGAATCATCATCATTATGTTACATATTGGTAGCCCACAGCCAATTTTTGGAAATACTGAAAACACAAGCAATTGCCGAAAAGTCACATTAAAATGAAATTCAATTAAAAACATCAACAAGAAAATTCCAAATGCAAAAAAAGGAGGACATTTGACTATCTTTGACTATTTTCCTCGGAAGACACTTTATTTTTATTTTTTGAGAAAAGAGAATACATCCTTTTAAAAAAGGACATATGAGAATCCTTATTTAACATGACAATTGTCACACGCGATAAAATAATTATCTCTTTGTTTTGCACGATTTTGTAACTAAAATAACACGTTACGCTTTTAAGCCAGCAGGAATGTAGCAGCATGGCAATTTGACGTGACAAAGGACAATTCTGGCCCAAAATTTTAAGTCCTCAAGCATTAATTTTTCCTCATTTGATTGCACATGAATTATAGCATTCGTCTGCAAAATTCGTAAACAGCATGCATACGGATTACAGATTGTCAATACCATAATATTTGTTTTCAAAACGCATTGGCTACTAAGGCTGAGTAGGTTAAAAAAGTAACTACCAGGTAGAAACTGCAGCGTTGACAAGGGAGTTTGGGGGTACTTTAGAACCCAACCCAGGATGATTTTAGGGGCGCGTAACTTTTCCAGGTGGGATGGCGCAACGGATAAGGCGTTGGTTTTCCATCATGCAAACCTGGTTCGACTCCCGACTTCAACTGGTTGTTAAAAACACCGCTTACCCCTACCCAGGGTGTAATAAATTGGGTGAGCATAATTGCCGCAGGAAAGGCGGCCGAGAGAAAGGAACTGGCCACCCTACTCTCCTTAGTGCCGAAGGCTTAGTATAATGAGAACCTTATCTTTTCATACCCGACGCTTGAATCAAGTATAAGACCACCTTTACCTTTAATTTTTCCAAGGGGCCGAGAACTTGGAGAAACCACAGTATATTCTTTGGATATTGTTCTTTTTTTGGAAGTGTCTTGATTTGTACCCCAAGAATCTCATTGGTACCGGGCCCAAATTATCCCTTCAACAGCCCAGGCTAGAAATATAGCAGATTCTACTGAAGCTCTTTTGAATGCATGACATTGACATTCTCACCATGCATGCATTGCGTATGTTGCAACATTGCGTCTGAAAACGATATATTCAAACAAAATCTGCTTATAATCAAAGTGAGATACAATGCTGTTGATAACAATAAAAAAGATATTTTTAAACCGCTAGATGTCAGTAGAGATGAAGAAACTACGTTGTGTGTCTTTCAGCCAAAGAATGCTGGGTTACAGGGTTAGGAAAGAAATATCTATTTTTTCTACATTGTTAGCATTTTTCTTCATGTTAGCATACTAAAGCAAGTGCTTTAGTATGCTAACATGAAACTCCTTGTCTAGACTGATACTCTACACTCATTTATAACATCATTTTGTAGTTAAAATATACACTATAAAATAGGAATTGCGGCAACTTGATTATTGCATGCATCATGCTAACGAAAAACAATTTAATAGTTACAAAGGAAATGCTACCTATATTTTCTTCTAAAAATACAAAAAAAAAACTGCAATTTACTTCATCACTATAATAAGGAAGAAGAATAGTCACCTGCCTTCCTAAAGGTGGGTCTAGTTTTGTTTCAGTAAGCTAGGTGACTACAGTAACCTATGTTCAATCTGTACATAAACTCGGAACTGTAAAACGCGGTGCTATTTTATTCGTATTGTGTATACTTGTACCGTACTACTCTCGCAACAGACGGAATAAAAGTTTTCTCTCTCTGTGTGGCAAATTACAAGTCCTTTAAGTGCAATATAGATTTTTTTACAGTTAATAACATAAGCAAACAGGAATAGGTTACAAAAAAAAGAAATGATTTTAATCCAGTAGCCCACACATGATTTAACCTCCCTTTACAGGCATTTAGAAGACTGGTCTGTATTGCACTAAACAAGAAATGTTGAAGAATAAATTACGCCACAATACAAGTAAAGACAGAACATAACACATCACAATTTAAACGGAAGAACTCGCCAAGGGTAAGACTGTAGGACGTCACTTGGACATCTCTTCTTGAACATTTCCTGGTTTTCTGCAACGTAATTCAGTCTTTTCAATGCTTGAAGAGAGATAAATGATGTATGGTCGAAAATGTTGGAAGTTTTGTCTTTTGTAACGTGATGATTGCAGTGTTGTTGCATGACTTTGTTTACTGATATTTGAGCAAAGTGACCTCTCCAGCGAAGCGTTGTTTTATTGAAACACCATGATAGTGTTTTCGTCGATATGATTTTACAACAAGTTCAACCAGGGGCGGATTAGCAAACTGAACCGATGGGGAATTTAGAAACAAAAAAGGCCCACTTTATCAAACCAAATTTGGTAGATAATACAAGCTACAAACAATGCTCAATTGACAAACCATTCAGAAAAAACGTTTACAAGGGAATCATCATCATCATTCCTTCTCGTATTGAGGGTTGGAGGCAAATTGCCTTTGTTCACGATCATGAGCTTTTGTTACTGCACTGTCATAATCATAATTCAGTTTCGTCCAACTAGAAATGTTTGTTGTCCCAATCAATATAAGCAGTTTAGCCATATGGTGTGTCCTAAATATCAATGTTTTCTTCTTTTAACTACCGCATATGTAAGAGAATTTTGCTTGATTCCAATTTGGATAAAGTTTCATCGTTAATGATCTTTTGTTTTCATGAAGTTTTTTAACATTCGCTTGTAGCCTACGTCCTCAGATCGAAGGCATCAATCTGCTTTTCCATTTTTTGTGATATTGTCAAAATTTCAATATTGTATGAAAGGTTGTTTTTATTTTGTCGCAGGCATATCCAAGAGGCTTACGCCCGGTAGTTGAAAATTTAGATCAAATAGACGGAAAGGCAAGAAAGCTGTCTGTCTGTCAAGAAAACTGAATGTCCGTCAGGCGGACAGAACTTCACTAGACAGCCAATTAAAGACGTTGAATCAATGTAAAAATGACGGATTTTGCTTTCTGGGTAGTTGGTAGTCGATAACGCAAACAAAAAGGCGGCATGAGAAATAAACTATTCTGTTGTTCACATTTTAGTATAGTAGGCCTATAAATACGTAGCCATAGCCTATTGGCGTTATGGAGCATCAGGCAAAAACGTGTGCAACATGACCGAACAGTAACCTTCAGTGCAGCCAAATATGGCAAGAAATAAAACGTAATATGCTTGGAAACAACAATTTATAAACACAAAACGAAATTCCCTTTGCTAGAATCATCTGAGCAAATATCGAAAATGGGCATGTCGTTTATGTTTGCAAATGTAACATCGCATCGTATGATACAGGCTGTGTCATAATATGAAAGCAAAAATCAAACTGGCAATCGAAAGTGCCTCTGAGAACCACTGTGCCTCAAATAAAAGATGATATGATCATGAAAAATATTTACAAATATAATTGATTTTACAAGAAACGTATGAACGAAAAAGCTCATGTTTGTACAGGAAATTATTCCATGGTTTGAGTATTTCTCAAAAAGCAATGAAGGTAGTTTTTTTTTGAAGAGGATATTGACCCTACACGGTGTTTATGAAGTAGGCCAAACATAGGCTCCAAACGCAAGATAATTTAGTCTATTTCAAAAACCGACCTAAAAGCTTTGGTGCTTTTGGAGCCGAACAAATCCAAAGCAAGGACGTGAACGTTGAAAGGAGTTTCATCTTCTTCATCATCATGAAATAGAGTTTCCAAAACCGATTCAAAACCGTTATATTCATAAAAGTGAGAAGATTTTTTGCTATGACTTATTGCGACGACTATGGGAGAAGGTACCAAAAGTTGTTTCGTAACCTTTTCATTGTTCTTTATGTCCTTTATTTTAATTTTGTTTGAGCCAAACAAGTTTTCATTAGATTCTTGAGGAAATCGAACTACGTCAGCTTGGAGTGACATTACGTTTGGTGTCTTAGAACGTTTCATTGAAGCTTTTGCTTTCTTTTGAAGCTCTCTCGACTGCTGGCATAAAAACTCGATTCCTCGCTGATACACAGCTGATCCCAGGCCCATTGATGCATATTCGGGTAACACGGCGCAGAAAAGACCGTTCCACATCGGAATTCTGGTTTGTGATGCTTTTTGGGCCACCATCGAATTCTCCCAGGCTTCGTATCTAAAATTGAAAGTTTTATTTAAAAGACATCTTCATCTCCGAAACAACAGCACAATCTTGATCAAGCGTGTCCATGCGCTTAACATTTTAAAGCAAAACACACAAATGAATTTGCAGATATGGCATGCCTCATGATTCTTTCATGCAAAGAATGCGTTTTTTTTTTAGGGATCAGTTGCGCCACAAGCTCTGAAGGGTGGTAGGGTTCAATTACTTTAACGCAGGCGTGTGCAACCTTTAATACAGAAGGGCCAGATATTAATATCTGGGTGAAACCGCGGGCCGCACGTTTATTTAACATATGCTTTCTAGTAGTTGCAGGCACAAAAACTTAGTTTTTCTGTTATTCGTGGTATTCTTATGGCATTATTAGGGGACCTTATCTCTTTGAAGAAACAATAAGTTAAGACGCATAAATTTCTGAAGAAAACTGCTATTCAAATTTATTGTCACATTGACTTTAAACGGGTTCACTGAGAAATTTGCAGCTGGATTCTTTTCCGGACGACTTCTTCTGTTTTAGAAAAAAATTGTTCGCACAAATACGTTGAGCCAAAAAGAGCCATTTTTGAAGCCATGAATTTTTTCAAATATGGAATGTCATCTTGGTTGAGAAGTTTTCGGTAAGAATCGCCAAGATTCATTTTTAAATACTTTGCTTTCAAATCCGTTTTCTCTTGAAGATCAATCAGTTCGTTGGATATCAACTGGTGCTTTGTCAATGTCTGTGTTGAATGGCAAAGAGAATAAGATTTGAAGTCCTTGAAACGAGCCAAGAAATCATACAATAATTTTTCAAATTGGTCCGCAAGTTCAGTTTTCTCCTCAGGATGCATTCCATAGTCTCTCAAAGTTGGAAAGTGGAAAAGATTTCCTGTCTGTATATGGGCTTTCCAAAGTCGTAATTTGTTTATAAAGCCTTTTATGTGACCATACATTTGATTTGCATACACTGATTTTTTTTTCGCTGCAGTCTTGTATTGAGATCATTCAGGTGCGTAGTTATGTCAACTAAGAAAGCTAGATCGCATATCCACTTTTTGTCTTCCATTTCAGCTATTGGGTACCCTTTAAGTTTCAAAAAATTTACTACTTCTTTCCACAGTTTGTAAAATCGTCGCAGCATGCATCCCTTTCTTAACCAACGCAACTCGAAAAAGTACAGTAGCCTACATCTTTATGTGTCGTGTTGAGACCATGCAGAAACTTTTGAAACTGACGATGGTTGAGCTCTCGTGCTCGAATGAAATTACTGCCTTAACCGCGGGCTCAAGACGTGTTTGAACTTCAAGGATTTTGCGCACAATTTTTGCTGGTGAATAGTACAATGAAAAATAGCTATGTCATCATCGATTTTTCTCTCCTTCAAGGCAGACTTCAAGGGACCTATGAATCCAATGCCAGTTCCGGACATGGATCAAGCACCATTAGTTACGATTCCGCATAAGCTGGACAAGTCCAGTTCT
This sequence comes from Aplidium turbinatum, assembly GCF_918807975.1. Classification (NCBI taxonomy): domain Eukaryota; kingdom Metazoa; phylum Chordata; class Ascidiacea; order Aplousobranchia; family Polyclinidae; genus Aplidium; species Aplidium turbinatum. The sequence goes on along the minus strand of NC_137484.1, from coordinate 16,198,703 downwards.
AGCTTCTCAAAAGCATCAATTATTTCAGTAAAGATGTCAGCACCAGTTGTCGTACCCCTCATTGACTGTAGTGACAGAAGCTCTTCCGTTTCGTTCAAGTCTTTGAGCACTCCTTTTTACATACATGGCCATCTGTGTTGTGTCCTTCTGGTCCGTACTTTCATCGATCGCAAAACTCCATGAAACAAAGTTCTTCACCTTATCCCTGAGAGCGTCACTAATATCACAAGCAAGATCATCGATACGCCTCGCTATCGTCCACCGTGACAGACTTATTTTCTCGAACTCACTCTTCATTTTAGGGCACATTTCTTCTGCGACATCGATAAGACACTGCTTCACAAAATTACCGTCAGAATACGGTTTTATAGTTTGAGCTGTTCCCGGTGCAATTCTGTGCCTCTGATCTACTGACGTTCCAAATAATTAAATACAATCGGATTAGCGGTGGCTGGTGGGAGATTTCTAAAATGGTTAACAGAAGGTGCGAAATGTAACCTGCAATAATCCGCTCTAATGAATTGTTCGCAAGTAGACTACCAGACTAAACTAAATTATAAACACGTTTCGCGGGCCGCACACAATTCAAAATTGGCACATCTTCGCGGGCCGCACAAATTTTTTTCACGGGCCACATGTGGCTCGCGGGCCGCACGTTGCACACCCCTGCTTTAACGTTTCAGCAACAATCTTGTGAAAAGATTAAAATATGCTTTACGGTAATTTTAAAGCCAACAATTTTTAGTGTATGAGTAATTTTAACTCCATAAATACCTTGAAAGTCATAAAATACTGCATGAAATATTGAAAGTCATCTGTTGGCCTTTTTAACAATCAGTAATAAATATGTTGTTTTGCTATGTTTTAATAGCCTAAGCTATGGAACACATATCTTAATTTTTCCAATCAATTTGTGAAGTCAGTTTTGCAACTAATATTGAAAAAGGTGAAGTTAATTTGTGCATTACAAATCTCTACTTACACTGTCTATGTTATTTTTCGTTCATGTTTTTAAAAATCCCTCGTTCGATTGGTTTTAAGAATAATTGTCACATGCCGTCACCTTAACAAAGAGTGTCCGTTTTCTCTACCCTTTGAGTAAACAGATCTCTGACTAAAGGTACAATGCGTAAGCTAGCTACTGGAATTAAACTCTTTCAGACACATTTAAAAACTCATTTCAGCGTGACGAAAACAGTGAAAGACTTTAGAATGTGATTTAAAAACAACGCATACTATTTACTGAGATAGTGACGTAGATACTTGACGTATTTGTATAGATCCTTGACGTACTCTACTAAACGGCATTTTGCGCTTTCATTTTATTATGGCATAATTTCATAAACCGTATGAGTATTTATAATCTGCAAGTCACTGCAGCAACCGCGTGATATTGTGAGCGCTCTTCTCGAAACTTTCTGCTTTCAAGTAAATTAATTGAACATTTCAGGACATGCAGAGATTTGCATGGTTTGATCGGGAGTTGGGATGTAATCATTTTGATGACGTGGGACGTGGGTTCGATTCCCACCGGTGCCATTATTTCTTTTCTTTTTTAACTACCAAACAAAGTTCAAAGCAAGAATCAATTCTCTGTCTGAGTGCTAGAAGGGTCACAAGGACTGCAGTCAGCTGGTTTATAAGGAAAATTGTCGCATCTTTAAGGTGTCTACCGGTAAAAATGGGCTACTCCATTTGCTGCAGCAACCTGCAGATTACAAATATGCAAACTGTATTGCTGCAAAGTAACTAAAAGTGGCAAAACCACTTTGTGCTTTGATGTTGCCTCTGGTTGGTAGGATATTTACCCAGCTAGTGAAATTCGTCCATTTACATTGATTTAACGTCCGCTGACGATTAATAAATGCCAAAAGGATGATTTTGGCGAGATGGATATGGGTTACCTTGGCCAACACTCAACACAGGAAAAAGCTTTTCAAGCTTTTGTCGCTTTGTTGTGTCAATTGTCATCAGATAAAGTTTACAGCGTACATTAGCTGGTGTGGATATGTTAGAAATTATGCTGAGGGCAACGTTAACTTTTGTATTTTGTCGCTTCTACCTTTTCCAGACTTCTGCTGTGTTGAAATGCATTGTTTTTGCAATTACATAGTCAGAAAACTAAACAGTTAAACTGATGTATAACCTGGTTTCAATTTCAAAAAGGATTTTATCCCGCAGATGAATAGATAAATATCCTTTAGTAGGTTTACCTTAAAACTCGTTGAAATCCTTGCTCAGAGATTTCAGATAAGTTGTGAGCGTCATAAGCTTTCCAATATGGCTCGTCGTTGTCACACGACCATCCACTTCCTTTGGCAGATGGGGGAATTATCAAGATGCCTCCAATAATTTTCTTGGCCGTCGCTGTTTGACATCTGCAGTTATTGCTACTGTTTATATTGTCGTCAAACACCCACATCCCGAACAGTATGCCTTGTCCGCTTCCCACTGTTACTTCATAATTGGCTTCAAGATATGCCCGAAGAAAAGCCTCCCTCTTTGACTTATCCGGGACCATGTACTCGTATAGCGGGTAGCGATAAAACGATTTGACAAAGCATTCTCGAATCGCAATCCAGTCGTCGTAGGATGTTGTCACATCAAGTTTGCTTTTTCTGCCATTGAAATAAGAAGTGGTTGAAAAAAAGTAAAAATTTAGCGATAGCCAAACCGTAGGCCTAACATCAGGACGGGAACAATTTGCAAGTGTGAGGGAAACACTACAAACTGCAAGTAGAAACAAAGCACGAAAGTGGTGAAACAAAACCCATAGACAGCTTTGCGCACTCTTGTCTTCAAACTTGTTATTATTACTATCTAACAGAGTTTCATATAATTTATGGTCTTGTTTGTATCTATATCTGCATTCTTTTTGGAACAGGCACTTCGTTACAAAAGCACAAAAAAAATCGAAGAACAGCTTTTTGTTAAAAAAATACAATTGACATTAAACTCGTATAATGTAATTGTTGAAACTACTTTTGCGTAAATTCGAATGCAATCAATTCATTTGTTGCAAAATTGTTAGAAAAAAAAACTCAAATCATAAAAGTAGCTGCTCATATTATGATCGGAATATCATAAAATACGATGAATAGCACCACCACATCTTCCGAGACAGCAAGCCAGTCGCTTTTTACGTTGAATCAAGATTTGTAGACGTTGAATCAATGCAAAAAACGACTGATTTGCTGATTTGTCAATAAAAAAGATTTATCATCAGGTTTGTTTCATCGCGTCAGTGAAGATACTATAAGACACAAAAAATCCATTGTTTTTGCATTAATTCAACGTCTGCAGACGTTGAATCAATGTAAAAATGACGGATTTTGTTGTCTGGGCAATGACTTGCAAAACAAGAATTTACCCACCTGCTCATTCTTGAGATAAATGATGGAGTTTTCTACAAAGATATTAAATTCCGAAAAATATTATAAAGCGCAATTTGTAAGCAATATTACATACACAAGTAGACGATTTCTCATACAGGCAAAAATCATTTCAATAGCACGAGATCCTACTTTGCATCAGCTATTTAACACCTAATTATTTAAATAAAAGAAATTCAAAATGAATGTAGTAGATTTTTCTTATTGTGACTTCGGCTATGGTGACACTTCGCTTATCGTGACACTTTTACAGCAGTCCCTTCACATGTCACCATAGGCGAATTCTACTGTAACTGCTGTGTAACTGTATATTGACGAAAGCAGTGAAAAATAAATTTTAAACCTGATTTTTGTGAGAAAAAACTTTCGTCAGTAAAATAATTTCTGGCAACATGATTTTCTTTAAAACGGCAGCTTTGAAAAGTAGTGTTGCCAGATGGGAAATTTTGTCTTCAATTTGGAGAACTTCAAGATCGTCGCCCGACAAATATTTAGAATTGGGAAAATTTTTCTGGTTCTAGCAATTTGTTGCAAGTAGCGAGACCTGCATAGGATGTCAAGCAAGTCCAAATCAAGAAGTTAGTCAAGCAGAGTCTCAAAACGTGAGGACCTAATAGAACTCTTGGTCGGTTTGCTGTGAAAAAGGGATCTGGTGAAATGAAGATGCATTTGGAGAATTTGATTAGCAGCTGTGGAGATGTTTATTTTGGGGTTTCTGGAAACTTTGCTGAGAGATTATTTGGCAGTAGCTCTTACAAATTAATGAGACATCAGCTTCAAAGCATGAAACGTAATTTTAAGCTGAATTGAAGTAATTATTTTATGAAATAAATTTTTGAAACTGTTCTCTCGTCTATGGACCTAACTATTCTTTTTTATTTTTACTAACTACGGACCTAACTATTTTTACTCAAGTGTCTCTCAAAGGATTTCAACTAATACCTCGATACAAAATAGTTGAGTTGTATTTGAACCATGTCAAAGTTTTGGTTTTTTAACTTTTTTCCGGGGTTTTCCTCTTGTCCTAGTTGTTGCTTACTTCCGTCTTGGGAGTGCAAAAAGTGCCAAATTTCAGCCTTATAACTATTCATATAATCATCAACATTTTATAAATGTAGGCTATTTGAAATTATTACAAGAACATAATGAAGCTGTTGTTTTCGGTTCAAATTTTGTTGTGATGTAGTTAATTTCAGTGAAACGTCAAATACGATAGATCTAGCAAACACCATAAGCTTTTAAAAAGACAAAGCTAAGCTTTAAACAAGTAGGCTAATTGTAAATTTTATAGCCTATGAAATAAAAATCTTAATTTCGTTGCTTAGTGACTCCATGAAATAGTTTAGTAGCCTAATAATATGAACAAACGTGGATCCATAATACAGTATTTAAAAGATCTGCATTTACAGTAGAATGATAGTAAACAATAAAATATCCTAGCGTTATAGACTATGTTGCAGCCAAGAATCTTGTTACACAGATCTAGACTTACAACCTTCTCAACTTAATCAACCTTCTCATGGTTGATTTTATAGCTTGTATATTCTTTAGAATATTTTCAAATAAAAACTGGCCTGTTCTATCCTGAACAAAACTAACCCGATGCTTTTTCTTAACATTGCGTTTCTGTTTTCTTTCTATATGTTGTTTGTTTTTAAACTTATGATCCGTGCTTGGACTTCACCATTTGCGTAAAAAATATTGAAGTCTTCAGTTTAGAAATGAGATGATTTTCAATTCAAGCGGAAAACGAGAGCCACTTTAAATGCTTCTGCTTTGCCGTAAACGAAATCATAATCCCCTTTTCTGGGCATTTTTTCTTCAATGAGTGTCAGCAGCGAGCAGTTGCTCAAAGAAACAAAAGTTGTTTTTGGTGTCGTATTCAGTGATTGTGTTGTCAGAACACACACGTTTTCTCACTCAGTTTCTATTCAGAGTCACTGGAGCTCTAATTAAAAACAAATACATCAGTAATAGTTTACGTTGATTTTATGTTTTTTATCATCAAATGAAAACACGAAGAGAAAATATATATCTTCATGAAATAATTAAGTTACAATAAGTTATTGAATCAATCATTCTTTAAACTAAATGCCCTACAACAATCTAGTTTTACAAATCATTCTTTACCTGACCTAACTTACTTTATTTTCATGGAACCGAGTTGAACCTTGGTTGAACTAATTGCAAAGCTATTTTACCATGAAAACAACATCATTCTGTATATTTGTACGTGAGTAGGCTACTAAGTAGCCTACAAGCCAACTGTTTTTGACCTTCTCATAACTTTTGGTCAACAGTTTAGGAATTTTGCATCAAAAGATTGGAAATAAAGATTGCATTTAAAATAATTTGACAAAGACATATCTTCACATTTTAGGATGCTGGAACTATTGTGTCTGGCATGAACGCTAATTCTTGATGTCGCATATCTGCAGTCAGCCATTCAGAACGGTTATTATAGAGAAATGTGTCACCAGGCGCGGATCTAGAAGTTTTTTTTGGGGGGGGCCAGAAAATTTGAAAATGAATTAAAAAGTAAGAAAAAGATAAAACAGATAGCCTATGAACAATCAGTGGCGTAGCCAGGAATTTGGGGGGTTTTGACGGCGTGTTCGCCAAAGACGACACCCAGCGGCGGGGGGTCTGGGGGACCTCCCCCAGAAAATTTTGAAAAATTACTTTGAATTTGGTGCATTCTGAGAGCATTTTCAACAAAAATATGGGTATAAATATTCCTGTAAAATGGTGCTGTCCGGTGGCATAGCAAAAGGATAAGATCATGTTTTCTTCGGCATTTTTTCGGTAGTAAAGCTAAGCATCTATGTTTTCTTGTTGCTAATTCCTGGCTGAGATGTTTGAATGTTTGGTATTGGCAAAACTCGCTCTTGTAATGCAGTTTCGCTTAAAATTACGTACACTTTGTTTTAGAGACATGGAGACTGAAAGCATCATTCTCAATCTCGTGACGTCACACGCGTGCCAAAGGGGGGGTTGTAAGTCAGCTGTGGGACTAATATCAGCTGTTTAGAAGCATATCAAACCATTCAACAATTTCTCACAAAATTTCGGGGGGGGCCCGGGCCCCTTGGGCCCCCCCCATAAATCCGCGCCTGTGTGTCACACATGAAATTAAAAGCCGATAAGAATTTGCAGCAACACAGATCTTGAGCACACTGGGCAATACAGCCATACTCAGACACCAAAATTCGTCATTTTTACATTGATTCAACGTCTGCAGATGCTGGGCATGGCTTGTTTAGTTTGATTTGTTGAATAAGATTTTTAAAGTTTTTTTGACCTGTTTGAAACGCACTCATATTTTTTCAGCAAGCAAAAATTATCTTCCTTGCATCGTTTACTACGGTTGCTGACGTTGAAACGATATAGCATGGGTATTTTTTTCTGCTTGGGTTTGACGCAATAATCTATGTCAGTGTTTTTTAACCATTTTGGAGCCATCGAGCACTTTATGCGTTAAAATAACCTTGCGGAACACCAACAATTTTTTTATGATGATGCAAAAAAATAAACAACAATTTATTCATTTTCAGTTCTTCTCAGTGGGATCTCTCGGCCTGTTTGGATGAGCACAGAGTTGATATTCGGACACAAATTGCAGAAAAACAAACGCGAAGCTCTTGGGATTTTGATTATCGACAGGTGTTCCATGGGACACTAGTCAAACTAACAAACGTTTTGCGAAACACGTGACGATTTTTGGCGAAAGACTAGTGTTCCACACAACACCGGTTGAAAATCACAATCTATAAGTCACCAAAGGTCGAAGCGTGGACTTGCAACAAAGATTTTTTTTTTGCAACGCCGTGTTTTTGCCTAATGAGATGACATAACAAATTTAATCTATGCGATTTCTTAATGCTGTGTGCTTACTCTGCAGCTACAGGGGTTGTAGAGGCAAAGGATTAATATGGAATAGTTCAGATTAAGAACTTATTTTTCAATGTTTAATTATGTAAATTTTGAAGAGTTTTCAAGCACATAAGTGCAGACTCTGTCATTGAACTAGACAATTTAAAGAAAAAGCTAGAGCAACGGCAAAATATCTGTCAAAATTCCGTTTACCTAAATTGGCTAAATTTGTTTTGAAAGCACGTTTATTTTTAGCTTTTGACAAGATGTAAACCTAAATCTCTTGATACCATCAATTGTTTGTGGAGACAAGGAAAGAATCCAAAAACAAATTGTTGTTTCATTAAAACTTGGTTGTGGTAGACGCGGTTTGCTCTTTGGATAAGATAACAACGGATAGCCTACTCAAGGACAGGATTGGATGCACCCGGCATAGGAACTTTTAAACGGTCGATTAGATATATAATCAGTTGATTGCGCATCAGCTTGTCCGAAATTCATCAGTGGACCATCTTGTCGACGATTGCAATCAGAGGGCTTTGGTTGGTGCATAACAAAAAAGATTTTATTCGAAATAAGCTGCATAGTTGGTTGGTTTGCTTCATCGTTGGCTGATCCATTGTTGGTTAATCCAATTCCCTTGACATATCTTAATTTCCGATTATTACAATATAGGTGGCCATGTATCTTATCATTTGAAAAAACCTTAAAAATTTGGTTAAATGCTAAAATCTTATTGTTATTTTAATAAACTTTTACTCAACATATCAGATACAAATGCAATAACATTATCGCAAAAACTTATCAAATAATGGTGGCACCTGCTCGATGATATAGCCTATAATGACCCAAACAGACGTTGAATCAATGTAAAAATAAAGGATTTTGCTGTCTGGGAAAGAAGTTGGTTTGAATATACTACAAGCAGCAAGTTGCGCACAACCAATAACCTTGTAGTACAAATATTTTTCAAAGTTAGTTTCTTATTGCACCACACGCAGGGGCGCCGGAACGATTTTTGCCGGGGGGGAAGGTAGGATTATGAAAAAAGGGCACTTTTGTTGCTAAAAGGCCATTTTTTTAAATTTTACGATAAGATATAGATAACGATATTAAATAATGATACAAGTATCCGGTATACAAAGAAGAATGGCACGGTCGGGCATCATGTTAATTATGTTATAATGATGTAGCCTAACTTACTGTGATACAGAATTTTGTGTAGTGAAATCATTTTGAGGCAAAAATAAAATATTATAATTAGGCTAAAAGCGAATAGCAGAAATTGTTATATTTTCTGGCGCCGCTGACCACACCCGCATGGTTTACTTCTCAACGACTGAGCAAGCAGTTTTGTGCTGTCTCTTAGTTTCATAAGATGGAGTGGAAGAAGACAAAGTAGTCAACATGTTTTTGTTTTATATTTTCTTGGTTATATTATAACCACATCCGAATACGAAGGTTTGAAATGAGAAACTGATTGGAACTCACATGACCCTCTTACATAAACAATTTTTGTCTTTGTATTCACAAGTTGTGTAAATTGATGCGTATACCAATTAGGTGAACTCTCAAGCTAGCAAATCAGTCCATTTTTGCATTAAATCGACGTCAGAAACATTTGATTTTTGGGTGGGTCATAGTACACTTGTTAGCATTTGGTTTTTGTTTATAAGAATATTACCAGTGCTGTATTCGAGGGTATACGGCGGTATACGCAGTATACCCTCTGCTTTTTCGAGCAACTATAGTATACCCTCTGGATTTCCAAAAATAAACAATTTTGTACCTCTCGTCCAATTTTGATGTTGATAATTCATGTTATGGTAGAATAAAGATTAGTATTTCGCAAGTTGTGTATTATTTATCCTTTTAGCAAATCTGACAGTATACCCTGTGCTTTTTTTACAAATACAGCACTGAATATTACTTTTGGTCGTTGTTATATCTTAGAAAAGTGAATAGGATGGTTGTTGTTAAAAAAGCAGTGTTTTTTTTACTAACATTTGATCGGCAGACGCGCTATCACGTGTTCTTGTTGTTTGTCGTCAGAACGAATGACGTATCTTAGTGTTGTGATGATATTTCAAAACAAAATAATGTGTTTGTTATTTCGTACCCTACCCCCTTGTTGCATTGAAATGTACTCAACCAACAAAGTAAACATAGCAACACACGCGTAACTGAAAACATTTTCGGACAAATGTAGACAAATGGCTGATTTTGATTTCTGGTATTCCTTGACTTGACTGTATTCCTTGACTTGACTTGACGGTATTCGTTGACTGAGAGTTGTTATTTCTAACAAGGAACTTATAATGGAAAGCAATCTAGCCTACCCTGAACAAAGGTTATAAACACGAACCGAAAAAAAATGTAATTTCTCATTGAAAACACTAGCTTTTGCATATTCAACCTTGCTGGACAAATATTGACTAAGAGACGTTACTGACGTTATTGTATAGATATTGCAAAATAGACACGTATGTGCTGTCGCTGTGTAGACTTTTGCAAACCTACAGTATAAGCTATTACATGCCAGTTAGCTGTTGAACACCAAAACCATTGAAAGCAGCAAATGGTCGAAATAGCGATGCCATGATTGAAGAGTTTTCCATTCTTTGTAAGAGCCTTTCATCTATAAATAGATCGTTCGTTTAGGCCAGGGGCGTGCAACTGTTTATCGCAATGGGCCACAACGTCCAATTGTAATGATGCTGAGGGCCAGTCTATCGAATGACACATGAATTTATATGAAAAATTTATTTAATGGAAAAGTACACACAATCAATTTACACATTGAGTGAGTGATTAATGAGATGTCTGATATCTTCTCTGTCCAGAGATCTTGCCAATGTCAGCTTTGACGGAGGAAGTGGCAACTCGAAGTTGACTTGACAAGTGCTCATACTGCTCATCCGTAAGCTGATTCCTGCATTTCGTCTTGAACAGCTTCATTTTTGAAAAGAACTGCTTTCACAATGCAATGCTATTATGCTATAATAATTAGCAGAGTGTTTTGCACAGTAGCGTCGCTTGATATTGTACTCTTTCATTACCGCTGTAGTGTTTTGACAAATCAGGCAAACAACATCTTGATTGTGTTAAACAACGAATTAATTTATACACCACTCATTGTTGAACTTCCGCCTTTCATAATCAACCTTCCTTTTCTTACTTGTAGACATTTCTACTATGCTAAGCTTTTTATAGAATAAATATTAATATATTCACCACACTGCACCCATAAAGTAAGATTTATGTTACTGAATCATTGCCAGAAGAACAAGGCGGTTTTCTACAATGCGTACTAATGACGCAACAATAATGCTAATGATGTAATAATGCTAAAAGTCAATAAAGCTAATGATGATGTTACAACTAACAACATCCTCCGATCTAACAGCGAAAAGTATTTAAAAATAATGGACTACTTGATGAAGAATGTGCGGGCCACGTAAATGGGTACCGCGGGCCGTGCTCTGGCCCGCGGGCCGTATGTTGCACGCCTCTGGTTTAGGCCTACTTGCCAAACGAGCAAGGCAATGTTGTTTTGAAACCTCGTTGCAGGTGCAGACAATTCAAATGTTATTTGTTTATGAGATGAAGACATGTGTGAAAACCGACTCTCATGCAGATTTTGCAAGTTTAGCCGGAAAAATACAGGTTGATTTTAATTTCATCATCGAGACTATTTTTTAAATTTTTATAATTTTAAAATTAAAACATTTTCGTTTCAACTGTAGGCCTCCATTAAATACAAAGACACCATTATATAAACGTTAACCGAGTAGTTTCTGAAATAGGCTACTTGATCCTCTTTTACCGTCATCTTGCTTTTACAGTGTGTTACGGACTACGGTGCACACTCTACCGGAAGACCGAAACCAGCAGAAGGAGAAGGCGGAAATATTCTACATTTGGGCAATCACAATTAATTAGAACTATAACAAATAATGTACTTGTATATAAAGCGACATACATTGACGAAAGGGTTTGCTCAATCTGGAATCTGGGTTCCAGCCAGCTGTGCACAGTCTACACTTGAATGTTTAATAATACAATACAAACACTGATTGGGTATTAGGTTAGACTCAGCCCTGCAAAGACACTTGGAATGCAACATGCTGTGCCACCGACACCAGACTCCATGGTTTTATACCTCACCTAGTGACAATAAACAAACTGCTGAACCTGTAGTTCTTGAATGTCCCATTTACAAGGTGCCAAATGTCATGGCATAACAGAACTGGACAAAGCTACACCCACCCGGCTGTCTACCACCTGCCCTGAAGTCTGAACAATCCTGTATTCCTGTCTCACACGAAAGAAGAAGAAGAAGAAGAAGAAGCTAGAATCGATAATTGCAGCCCGCAGACCAAACTGCCTTTCTCAATGAAGTTCTTGAGCTCCACCAAGTGTATGTCATCATAAACGTAATGCTTCAACAATTCGTCAACAAGGCGAGAGAAATTCAACAACTATGTAAGGTCATTCAATGGAGCATTGTTTTTGAGTAGGCTATATGAAAATATGCTGAAGTTATACAATAAGCTAAATATTTATCTGTTTCTATACTTTCAAGAGTTTTACCCGAGATTTAGGACCGAAATAATCCACTAAGCCATGGCCACCTAAAGATACGGCCTGATTTGTCACATTTTGCAGAAATTTTCAGGTTTTTCTAACTTTGGGCAAACGTTTAAATAAACTTTTCTAAAAATTAGATTTTTACGCTTTCTTTATTCTTTTCCCCAGATGACACAATAGGTTTTAACATCCTCACATGTTGAAAAACAAAGAAAATTTGATTTCGTAGATTTTAGTCAGACTGTTAATTTTCAATAACAGTCTGATTTTGCGTTTTTCAACTTACTTTTTCTCATTTGCTACTGCTTCTCCAAGGCAACAAAAAAGTTTTTTGTCATTAGGAAACCGCAAAAAGTAAAAACATCTCAAAAAATGTCAGTCAAGCACAAGCAGTAGCTGTAATCAAAATCTACAAAATGTGACAAATCAGGCCGCATCTCCAGGTGGCCATGACTAAGCCTACATGATCCCCAGCACACGCGACTGGCAAAGTCTTTTCATGCGCCCCGAGAGATGATTCAACTAGACCAGGGGTTCTTAACCTTTTTTGTCTCATTTACCCCTTGCCGAATGAAAAAAGTAAAATTTACCCCCACCGTTTTGGTGGCCCCTTGTGATGTCATCGTGTCCAGTCAACCATGAGAAGAAATGAAAAAACCCTTTTTTGTCTGGATTTCCTTGGCAAATATCAAAAACAAGCTGTTTATTCGCCGAAGACACGATTGTTCTTGACGGGGTCATGTGAAAAAAATAATGTCTTGAAACAGTCGTTGAAAGAGCTACTCGCATGTCGTCTTTGAGAACTAAGCGAGATCGCTGTTTTGTTTCAATAGTCAACAATGAAGAGAACCCTGCTTCACATAGATAAGCAGTTGGAAAAGGTATAATAACTTCAAATGCACGCTTAGTCAGCGTAGGAAACTCTTCGACTAATCCACACCAAAACTTGGAAAAGTCACCATTGCACGATAAGAGTTTGGAACAAAGCGTTGTTGAACATTGAAGATCAATCAATTCATCTCTGCAAAGATCATCTTCAGCAATACTTTCTAACTTGGCTTCAAAGGGATGAGTTATCCAAAGAGCAGTAGCCTACTGTTAAAGCTTTCACCTTCGAAGTAACCGTCAAAGTTCTTTTTTAAGGCGGCATTAAGGTGCTGGCATATTTCGACTTCGAGGTCAGAAATCTTGTTGCGACTTCTACTGACTTTCCAATCATCAAATGTTGGAAAATTTGCGTAAATTCCTTTTTGAACTCTTCTATTCCACAGATCTAATTTTGTCTGAAAGCCTTAATTTATGATTCTGTAAATTTACCCCCTCGGTAGATGAAATTTACCCCCAGGGGGCAGGCGCGGATTTATGGGGGGCCCAGGGGGCCCGGCCCCCCCCGAAATTTTATGAAAAATTGTAGAAATTGTATGTTTTCGCATCATATGGTTTGATATGCTTCTAAACAGCTGATATTAGTCCCTCGGCATCACAATTGATGAAAATGGTCGTTTTAATGTCTATTTTATAGCGTATCGTATATGTCGTAGTATCATTGTTCATATCTGTTTAGCTTTTTCTTTCTTTTTAATTGATTTTCAAATTTTCTAGCCCCCCCCCCGAAAAAACTCTTAGATTCGCGCCTGCCAGGGGGTAAATTTACCCCCTCTTACCTCTTGGTTAAAAAACCCTGAACTAGGCCAATAGTTTTTCTTGTTGCAGCCGTTTTGTGCTGTTTTAATTGTGCATTTACCGGTTAGGCTACATAGTTTCTTGCTCACAAACTAAAACAAGGCAAAAAGTTTTGTTTAGCACATTTAGTTAAAACTTATTGTCATTTTTATACCGGTACAGAGTTTTATGCTACCGCATGACAGAAACTTAAAAGAGTTTAATCTGACCGAAACTATTCTAGCAATTCATTACTATGTCAAATAAGTTTCTCTTTTTTAACCAGTGAACCAGTTTAATCTATAGTTGTCATTTCCCAAAGATTCTGTAATTTTCCATGCAACTTGCTTCTGACATAAATAGAAAAAAATAGCAAAAAATAGAAGGTTTGCATTCAGCTTATGGACAAAGAGGGAGAGGCCGAAAAAAAAGTTAAAAAATCTTGTATTCTGCATGTTTATAATCGGACTTCTAAAGTGTACGGTATTAAATTATAGCACTATTTTTCTATAGACCTACAGTAATTCATAAATTAGACTAGCCTAGCGGTTCTCAACCAGTGGTTCATGCACCGGTGACCCCTATCGTTTAGAACAACGCAGGGCACTCTACCTTTGCGTGTCTCGGGCAAACCCAGCCCTCAGACACTGGTGGGGTGTTACGTGGCACGAAACAGCTTAATCAGCTTTCAGAATTTTGCTCTATTTCGGTACCACAAACCTAAGTTGTTTCTTGTAGAACACAAAGGTCGACTTGCCTTCGCTGAGCAGCCTCAGCAAGCTCCCACTTTCGCACGTAAGCAGTAATAAAAAAAGCAGTAAAAGCAGTAAAAGCAGTAAAAAAAAAACAAAAAAAAACACGTAAACAGGCCCGGATTTAGGAGGGGCAGTTGCCCCGGGCCCCCGACTTTTGAAGGGCCCCCTATGTGGAAAAAAATGTGATTTTGTGTTATTTTTTCCTTTTGGCCTTTAAAGTTTCTGCAAAATGCTGTGCAGTACTGGACTGAAGCTACTGTAGACGTACAGGTTGTTTTTCGCGCCGTAGGCTTGAAAAAAATTTTTGCACGGGGGCCCCCGATCTAAAAGTGCCCCGGGCCCCCCATCAGCTAAATTCGGCCCTGCACTTAAGGCAACGTCGACCACAGCAGTGGCGGCTCGTGCCAGCCCGGCCAGCCCACCTGAAAGAAAGAGAAGAGGGAAAATATGTTTTCCTCTATGTTTGTTCGACCCGGTTACTTTTTTCACTTAAAAATTGCAGATTGAAAATTAAAATATTAAAAGTTTCGTTTGGCAACACCGATTTTGGGCAAACTGCTTTGCAACGCGAGGGTAGCCACTTTAACAACCCGAGATTCTGGATTTCAAGCGCTCTGATTGTCTAAAAATTATCCTTGAAGCTCCACCTCTTTTGGTATTTTGCAGCATTTTTGAATCTGTTGGGGCTGCAATCATGGAATACAGCCCCACCTAACCAAATAACTTTACAGACTTTTTAAAGTTAGTTTTTATTTCGCAGAGTAGCGATGAGCCATGAATGTAAAAGTTTTAGCTGTAGAGTTAGGGTATTCAACAGGTTATAGAAAGTGCTAGGGCATCTCATCTCGTCTCTCTCTCAAAATCACTTGAACCTTATATGCAACGGCTAGGCTAGTCAAGACTAAGCTCAATACCAGTAAAGTTTGTCCTCAAAGCAATATAATAGCTGAAATTGTTATGTTGTATTGCAAAATGTGCAGTAGCTTACATGACCTTAAAAGAGCACCATTGCCAGTGTTGTACGCGTCATTGAAATAAATTGACGGCGTCAGCGTCAGCGCGAATTGCCTAAAAACTTTACGGCGTAAAGTACTGCGTAAGCTCTTAAAGAAATTGACGGCGTCAGCGTCAGCGCTAATTTCTAGCGCTATTTTTTGCCAGCGTCTCATAAAACGGAAATATTTCAACCAAGTTTAGGCTAACAATAGCTAAAAATAAAGAGCAGATATTATGTTTTGAGACTGTATTGTAATTAGCTGCTTAGCCTATTAGTTATTTCCTTACAGAAAAAGCAAGCATTTCAAAACGTTTGTCTGACAATTTGCTGCGTTTGGGACGCATAGCCTAGGCTATTGTCCTTTCCAAGTGAAAACATGCGTTCCACAGCAGCGCTGGTTGGTATTGGTGTGTTGTATTTCAAAAATAAATTGAAAACGTTTACTCGGAAAGGTATCACTGTTCCTAACGTGCTGTGATAGTTTAGCATGTATAAATCTTTTAACCAGGTTCACTGCACCAACATCGCTCTTTTCAGAGGCATAAAGCTCTTGAAATAAAGTATCTTCAACGTTCCGCGAAGCCGATCATGGATTTTTCGCTTTCTGTCTCTGATCTCTCGTTCTCAATACATGGGTGATCACTAGGGCCCGTAAAAGTCAATAAAGTCAAAATTTTTTAAGGACCTCGTCTATCCACGAATCCAAGAATAAAGTTATTTTTAGTACCTAGGAGACTGTTTCTAAGAAGTTTATAGGTCAAAATAAAGTCAAAATTGACAATAAAGTCAAAATTTTCAATAAAGTCAAAATTTGTCAAATTATGGCTTTTGACAAACTTTTTGTGTTTCTTGATAGTAATTGTTGTCAAAATCCTCGTGGAAGCATTGCAAATCAGGAACTGCGACACAATTAAACCATATTAACCCATGAAAGCAGGAAATATGTCACAATGCTGACGGATCAGCAGTACCTTTTATCGCAAATTGCCCATTGTTTATTCATTGTTACGTATTTAAATATTTTTTATAAAAAGCTCCATCTTCACAAACGTAGTCTTTTCGAAAATCAACAGTTTGGATTTTAGGAATAGCCAAGCTAAATCGTCTTCAGCAAAAGTTAGACAGATTTGTGGAGATTTTCCTATCGCCGAAAAACACGACGCACTTTTTATAATCCATAAAAACCTTGACTTTTCGACAAAATATTACGTTTGGGTCTGAAATCGACAAAATATTATGTTTGAGTAACTGGTATCAATTCAAGGAAGAAATGTGACCTTTACAAATAAGCAATTTCGTTAGGTCAAAATAAAGTCAAAATTTGATAAAAATAAAGTCAAAAATTTTTTTTTAGATCAAAATAAAAATGGCCCTAGACTGATCACCATTTGGCGAACTTCTTCCGCGTGTATTCCAGGGAGCCATTCCAACCAACGCAAAAGCCGGTAATTCGGATGAGTCGCGCTGGCCAGAATACATTGTGAAACCATAGGTGAAACTCTAATTGTGAAACGAGATTTTTCATTTTTTTTCCATGAAAATAAAAAATGACGCATAGCGCTTGACGCTTAAAATCGGCAAAATAGTTGACGGCGCTATCACTTCCGTCAACTGAAAAATAAATTGACGGCGCTAGCCTCAGCGTCAACAAAAAGTTGACGCCGTCAAATTGACGGCGTGGAGCTCCCACTCTCGCATGTAAGGCAACGTCGACCAACGGGTGTGAGGAGTAGCGACCCTCCCCCGCAATAGCTACTGAAAGGACTGTAGCCTACAATCAACGACTGGCATTCCCGAATGTAGGCTATATAAACTTGCTGCTATACTGTGGCATTATTCGGGTCCAGTAGTGCGGTTTGTGAGAGTGGTTTCCCGGTCTTATCTCGGATAGACAAGCTCGGGACTTATACTAAGTCCCGGAGACAAGTCTACACGCAGTTATATATGTTTCAGACGAGACAGGCAAACTTGGTTCTGTTGGGTTTTAAAAAGGAAATGACCGAGAAAATAGACCTGGACGTTTTTGTTAATAGATTCAGTGAAGTCCATCCACGCCTTTTGTTAACTCATCCATCCTATCTGGACCTAACCTATCTATGGCGAGGATATATTTGACTGATGTTGTGATACATGCTCACTATTATCATTAAAGCATTAAAGGATTGATCTGGAAGAGATGATTGTTGATTCTGCACCAGATAAAATGAGGTGCAATGTAAACATTGTAGGCTACAATATTACAAAACGATAAGTGACAGGTGCAGCGGCTGCAGCCCTATTTGATCATAGTTAAACACCTATTTTCTGAGTAGGCTACAGTATATAGGATGTGCGATTTATGAAGCGCATTAGAGGAAAATGTAAATAAACTAAAACAAACTCGAAGTCCACAAAAGAATCAACTACTAAATCATAAATTTCACTGCGGTTTCTATGCCAATTTTTAACCATTTTATCAATACATGATGGCCAGATGTTTCAAAAATGATTTTGCTTCTCAATTTGTATGCTGTCGTCATTATAACTGTTTAAGTTGCAGCATGTAATTGAGTCTATTAATGCCAGTTCACGCTGCTGTTTCTATATGATAATCTATGCTAATGTGAACGCTGTAATACGATTACTGTAATTTTTTTGCGTAAATATACCTACATTGTGTACAAACGTCGTTTTCGTACAAGATACGGAAGGTAAAAGTTGGGCCCCCTCTAGAATACTTATTGCCTCCCCTGATGATCCAAGCTAGTTACGGGCCTGCACGGTGGATGCACTGATTCCATGAAAACGAGTCGCAGACATCAATAAAAAATCATAAATAAACGAAACTTGGTTTTCTTAGTGGTTTGGTCATTTTAAGTCTACTTAAAATACGTAAATGCTTGGAATTCTTTTTGGGCTACTTTGCAAAAACTATGCCTTGTTTTTGCAATTTTTGGTTGGTTTGAAACATGTTTTGGCTGGAAAAAGTTGTAGGCTCTGGAAACTCTGGTTTAGTTGTTTGATGAAGTTGCAGGTTTGCCAGATTGGCCCTTTTGGGGCCACATTTGTGAAATTTGGCCCTTTTTAGAGGTAGTTGGTCCCCAAAAAAATTGTTTGGCCCCTCGGCCCTTTGTTTTCAATATTTGGCTCTTTTTGGAAGCAGTTGGCACATACTATCAAACTAGCTATTTAAATAAATGTCTTTCGAAAATTGAGACTGAAAAGTGTTATTACGACTTTTTAGACAATGTTCAGCTGATAATGTTTATGCCAATGCCAAAGATTCGAGTGGAAACACTGTAGAAAATGAAGATTTGGAATTGTTCTTGTAGAATGTGTTGTTGTAATGTAATGTTGTAACATTATTGAAGTTGTTAACGTTATTATGTTTTATTAGCAAGGTTATTAACATTATTGGGTGCTGGTTAAGCATCGGCCGCCTTGGTTAGTGACGTCATGAAAATGTATGACGTCATGCAAAAAAACGCAACTACTTTTAGGAAGGGTACAAAAACACGGAATAGAAGTAAAACCGGAAAGGCTATTGATTTTTAAATATTTGTAGTGAATAGTGCCTCCTAGCTTTCTCATTTCTGCTCGGATTTTAACAATTTTGCTATCGTTGGAAAGCATGATGCCTCATCTACCCGAATGAATTAATTACCAGTCTAAAGTAGGCATTACATTTATGTAGCGCTAACTTAAACTTTACTATTTTGTACCAATTCTCAGCAATTCATTTTTTACAATAAAAATACCAAACAAACACAAATTAAAAGAGTATGTCTTGGTTTATTCATATGTTAACTTTCACATTTATATCTAATCCACAAAACGAGCAATCGTTGTTCAAACGTAACCGCTCGACGAAGATTTTTTCCAATGCATTTTTCAAGGCGATTCGATCGTGGTTCAGTATAAGCCGCCCACAGTTTGCTGTGATCGATGAATACTGCCTCCACCAAATGTGTTGTAGCTTTCTCATTTCTGCTCGGATTTGAGAAATTTTATCATCGTTGGAAAGCACGATACTGCATCTATCCGATTTAATTGGTTGCAAGTTTAAAGTATGCATTATATTGACCTAGCGCTAACTTAAACTTTACTATTTTGTACCAATTCTCAGCAATTCAATTTTTACAATAAAAATACCAAACCAACACAAATTAAAAGAGTATGTCTTGCTTTATTAACCTAACAACTTTCACGTTTATATGTTATCTACAAAACGAGAAATCGTTGTTCAAACGTAACCGCTCGACGAAGCTTTTTTCCAATGCATTTTTCAAGGCGATTCGATCGTGGTTCAGTATGAGCCGCCCACAGTTTGATGTGATCGATGAATACTGCCTCCACCAAATATGCTGTAGCTTTCTCATTTCTGCTCGGATTTTACCAGTTTTACCATCGTTGGAAAGCACGATACTGCATCTATCCGAATTACTTGGTTACAAGTTTAAAGTATGCATTATATTGATCTAGCGTTAACTTAAACTTTACTATTTTGTACCAATTCTCAGCAATTCAATTTTTGCAATAAAAATATCAAACCAACACAAATTAAAAGAGTGTGTCTTGGTTTATTCATATGTTAACTTTCACATTTATATCTAATCCAAAAAACGAGCAATCGTTGTTCAAACGTAACCGCTCGACGAAGCTTTTTTCCAATGCATTTTTCAAGGCGATTCGATCGTGGTTCAGTATGAGCCGCCCACAGTTTGCTGTGATCGATGAATACTGCCTCCACCAAATATGCTGTAGCTTTCTCATTTCTGCTCGGATTCTAACAATTTTACTATCGTTGGATGGCATTATGCTTCATCTACCCGAATGGATTAATTGCCAATCTAAAGTAGGCATTATATTTACAGTATGTAGCGCTAACTTAAACTTTACTATTTTGTACCAATTCTCAGCAATTCAATTTTTTAAATAAAAATACCAAACCAACACAAATTAAAAGAGTATGTCTTGCTTTATTAACCTAACAACGTTCACGTTTATATGTTATCTACAAAACAAAAAATTGTTGTTCAAACGTAACCGCTCGACGAAGCTTTTTTCCAATGCATTTTTCAAGGCGATTCGATCGTGGTTCAGTATGAGCCGCCCACAGTTTGCTGTGATCGATGAATACTGCCTCCACCAAATATGCTGTAGCTTTCTCATTTCTGCTCGGATTTTACCAGTTTTACCATCGTTGGAAAGCACGATACTGCATCTATCCGAATCAATTGGTTGCATGTCCAAGGTATACAATACATTTATCTAACGCTAATGTAAACTTTACTATTATAACATCAATTACTCCAAAAGTGATATGACATTTGGACAACACCATGAACTCCAAACAGACTTAAGCAATGATATCCATAAGCAGACAATAGGCAAAAAGTGTTCACTAATTCCCTTTAACTGTGTCTTGCTTAAAAATTTTTAATTATTCCAGACATGTTGGATCAATGTGCTTGGCCTACGCAGTTTTTGAAGTCAAGATTCAGTTGGTCAAGCAAAAATAGTAGGCTACACATTTAGCCAAACGCAGCAGCACCACTTTTCAATATTAAACAATAGAAACCCTTTAATGATGCAAAAATCAGTAGTCTTAACAGCATCAAATTTTACGTCTTGAAGCAGTTTAACATCGCCTATCTTAATACGAGAAGTAGAATGGGTTGACTTTGGTCCAGTTATGAGACACCGCTTACTTTAATTTTGCAATGGTTCTGGGAGTCTTAGATATGTTGGCAAAACTCGCTCTTTTAATGCAGTTTCGTTTAAGATAAGGCAAGCTTTGTTTTAGAGACATAGAAACTGAAAGCATTATTCTCAATCTCGTGACGTCACACGCGTGCCAAAGGGAGGGTTGTAACTCTCACCCCCCCCCCCTCCCCCCTTGGCTACGCCACTGCGTTGTACATTGCAGGTAGGTCATCTATGCCAGTGGTTCTCAGCCGGGAATCCGCGGACCCCAAGGGGTCTTAGAGCGATTTCAGAGGGTGCGTGAAAGTTTCCGAGTTTGCAGCATGATTGATAAATTACGAAATTTAAAAGTACGATGTGCTTTATTTGTGTATTACCGTGATTCTCAAACTGTAGCCTAGCCTACCTCACGACGTTCTGGTGCGTCGTTTGAAATTTCAAACGACATCGTAAGAAGGTTTGGTTTCCTGACTATTCAAAAGCTTTTTTTAGGGCTACCAAAACAGCCCGTTTTAGGGCTACTCAACAATACAAAGAGTAGTCCATGTTGTGCGAATTTTACACTTAAAAACGACAAAGCTTTCACAGCCATAACAGAGAAATTGTTTCGTTTGTTTGGATAGGTATGCTATAGGCTACTCTCTAAACAATTCTGAGGAGAGAGAGTTTAAACTTGAATTGTGTTGCGTGTACTTTGAAGTGAAGAAGTTACCAAAAAGGCCAGCGTCTTGCTCTAGCTATGAGAAACATCAGTTTGTCCCATTACGACATTTATACTGTAACACTTTTGTCTTGAACGCGTTGCGACAACATAGCCCACTGTACAGACAATGACACATCACAGATGCAATACAACAAAAGCCGAGACATATAATCAGTACATTGACAAGGAGGTATATTTTTTGGACTCGGACCCGAGATGATTTGAGGGTCCCGCAACCCTTCCGAGAGGTCCGGGAAATTGAAGAAACTAAGTCATATATTTATACAAAGTGCGTTTTTGTTAGAAGTGCCTTGATTAGGGGCCCGCGAATCTCATGGGTACCGAGCAGGTGCTCCGAGAGGGGGAGGGAAGTCGGGCAACTTTCTTCCCTAGCAAAGCACTGTAAAGGAAAAACGAGTAGTTTTTCGTTTATTTAAGTTTGAAGGGGTCCCTTTTTAAGTCAATAAAGTCAATAAAGCTAAAAGTCAATAAAGCTAATGATGATGTTACAACTAACAACATCCTCCGATCTAACAGCGAAAAGTATTTAAAAATAATGGACTACTTGATGAAGAATGTGCGGGCCACGTAAATGGGTACCGCGGGCCGTGCTCTGGCCCGCGGGCCGTATGTTGCACGCCTCTGGTTTAGGCCTACTTGCCAAACGAGCAAGGCAATGTTGTTTTGAAACCTCGTTGCAGGTGCAGACAATTCAAATGTTATTTGTTTATGAGATGAAGACATGTGTGAAAACCGACTCTCATGCAGATTTTGCAAGTTTAGCCGGAAAAATACAGGTTGATTTCAATTTCATCATCGAGACTATTTTTTAAATTTTTATAATTTTAAAATTAAAACATTTTCGTTTCAACTGTAGGCCTCCATTAAATACAAAGACACCATTATATAAACGTTAACCGAGTAGTTTCTGAAATAGGCTACTTGATCCTCTTTTACCGTCATCTTGCTTTTACAGTGTGTTACGGACTACGGTGCACACTCTACCGGAAGACCGAAACCAGCAGAAGGAGAAGGCGGAAATATTCTACATTTGGGCAATCACAATTAATTAGAACTATAACAAATAATGTACTTGTATATAAAGCGACATACATTGACGAAAGGGTTTGCTCAATCTGGAATCTGGGTTCCAGCCAGCTGTGCACAGTCTACACTTGAATGTTTAATAATACAATACAAACACTGATTGGGTATTAGGTTAGACTCAGCCCTGCAAAGACACTTGGAATGCAACATGCTGTGCCACCGACACCAGACTCCATGGTTTTATACCTCACCTAGTGACAATAAACAAACTGCTGAACCTGTAGTTCTTGAATGTCCCATTTACAAGGTGCCAAATGTCATGGCATAACAGAACTGGACAAAGCTACACCCACCCGGCTGTCTACCACCTGCCCTGAAGTCTGAACAATCCTGTATTCCTGTCTCACACGAAAGAAGAAGAAGAAGAAGAAGAAGCTAGAATCGATAATTGCAGCCCGCAGACCAAACTGCCTTTCTCAATGAAGTTCTTGAGCTCCACCAAGTGTATGTCATCATAAACGTAATGCTTCAACAATTCGTCAACAAGGCGAGAGAAATTCAACAACTATGTAAGGTCATTCAATGGAGCATTGTTTTTGAGTAGGCTATATGAAAATATGCTGAAGTTATACAATAAGCTAAATATTTATCTGTTTCTATACTTTCAAGAGTTTTACCCGAGATTTAGGACCGAAATAATCCACTAAGCCATGGCCACCTAAAGATACGGCCTGATTTGTCACATTTTGCAGAAATTTTCAGGTTTTTCTAACTTTGGGCAAACGTTTAAATAAACTTTTCTAAAAATTAGATTTTTACGCTTTCTTTATTCTTTTCCCCAGATGACACAATAGGTTTTAACATCCTCACATGTTGAAAAACAAAGAAAATTTGATTTCGTAGATTTTAGTCAGACTGTTAATTTTCAATAACAGTCTGATTTTGCGTTTTTCAACTTACTTTTTCTCATTTGCTACTGCTTCTCCAAGGCAACAAAAAAGTTTTTTGTCATTAGGAAACCGCAAAAAGTAAAAACATCTCAAAAAATGTCAGTCAAGCACAAGCAGTAGCTGTAATCAAAATCTACAAAATGTGACAAATCAGGCCGCATCTCCAGGTGGCCATGACTAAGCCTACATGATCCCCAGCACACGCGACTGGCAAAGTCTTTTCATGCGCCCCGAGAGATGATTCAACTAGACCAGGGGTTCTTAACCTTTTTTGTCTCATTTACCCCTTGCCGAATGAAAAAAGTAAAATTTACCCCCACCGTTTTGGTGGCCCCTTGTGATGTCATCGTGTCCAGTCAACCATGAGAAGAAATGAAAAAACCCTTTTTTGTCTGGATTTCCTTGGCAAATATCAAAAACAAGCTGTTTATTCGCCGAAGACACGATTGTTCTTGACGGGGTCATGTGAAAAAAATAATGTCTTGAAACAGTCGTTGAAAGAGCTACTCGCATGTCGTCTTTGAGAACTAAGCGAGATCGCTGTTTTGTTTCAATAGTCAACAATGAAGAGAACCCTGCTTCACATAGATAAGCAGTTGGAAAAGGTATAATAACTTCAAATGCACGCTTAGTCAGCGTAGGAAACTCTTCGACTAATCCACACCAAAACTTGGAAAAGTCACCATTGCACGATAAGAGTTTGGAACAAAGCGTTGTTGAACATTGAAGATCAATCAATTCATCTCTGCAAAGATCATCTTCAGCAATACTTTCTAACTTGGCTTCAAAGGGATGAGTTATCCAAAGAGCAGTAGCCTACTGTTAAAGCTTTCACCTTCGAAGTAACCGTCAAAGTTCTTTTTTAAGGCGGCATTAAGGTGCTGGCATATTTCGACTTCGAGGTCAGAAATCTTGTTGCGACTTCTACTGACTTTCCAATCATCAAATGTTGGAAAATTTGCGTAAATTCCTTTTTGAACTCTTCTATTCCACAGATCTAATTTTGTCTGAAAGCCTTAATTTATGATTCTGTAAATTTACCCCCTCGGTAGATGAAATTTACCCCCAGGGGGGCAGGCGCGGATTTATGGGGGGCCCAGGGGGCCCGGCCCCCCCCCGAAATTTTATGAAAAATTGTAGAAATTGTATGTTTTCGCATCATATGGTTTGATATGCTTCTAAACAGCTGATATTAGTCCCTCGGCATCACAATTGATGAAAATGGTCGTTTTAATGTCTATTTTATAGCGTATCGTATATGTCGTAGTATCATTGTTCATATCTGTTTAGCTTTTTCTTTCTTTTTAATTGATTTTCAAATTTTCTAGCCCCCCCCCCGAAAAAACTCTTAGATTCGCGCCTGCCAGGGGGTAAATTTACCCCCTCTTACCTCTTGGTTAAAAAACCCTGAACTAGGCCAATAGTTTTTCTTGTTGCAGCCGTTTTGTGCTGTTTTAATTGTGCATTTACCGGTTAGGCTACATAGTTTCTTGCTCACAAACTAAAACAAGGCAAAAAGTTTTGTTTAGCACATTTAGTTAAAACTTATTGTCATTTTTATACCGGTACAGAGTTTTATGCTACCGCATGACAGAAACTTAAAAGAGTTTAATCTGACCGAAACTATTCTAGCAATTCATTACTATGTCAAATAAGTTTCTCTTTTTTAACCAGTGAACCAGTTTAATCTATAGTTGTCATTTCCCAAAGATTCTGTAATTTTCCATGCAACTTGCTTCTGACATAAATAGAAAAAAATAGCAAAAAATAGAAGGTTTGCATTCAGCTTATGGACAAAGAGGGAGAGGCCGAAAAAAAAGTTAAAAAATCTTGTATTCTGCATGTTTATAATCGGACTTCTAAAGTGTACGGTATTAAATTATAGCACTATTTTTCTATAGACCTACAGTAATTCATAAATTAGACTAGCCTAGCGGTTCTCAACCAGTGGTTCATGCACCGGTGACCCCTATCGTTTAGAACAACGCAGGGCACTCTACCTTTGCGTGTCTCGGGCAAACCCAGCCCTCAGACACTGGTGGGGTGTTACGTGGCACGAAACAGCTTAATCAGCTTTCAGAATTTTGCTCTATTTCGGTACCACAAACCTAAGTTGTTTCTTGTAGAACACAAAGGTCGACTTGCCTTCGCTGAGCAGCCTCAGCAAGCTCCCACTTTCGCACGTAAGCAGTAATAAAAAAAGCAGTAAAAGCAGTAAAAGCAGTAAAAAAAAAACAAAAAAAAACACGTAAACAGGCCCGGATTTAGGAGGGGCAGTTGCCCCGGGCCCCCGACTTTTGAAGGGCCCCCTATGTGGAAAAAAATGTGATTTTGTGTTATTTTTTCCTTTTGGCCTTTAAAGTTTCTGCAAAATGCTGTGCAGTACTGGACTGAAGCTACTGTAGACGTACAGGTTGTTTTTCGCGCCGTAGGCTTGAAAAAAATTTTTGCACGGGGGCCCCCGATCTAAAAGTGCCCCGGGCCCCCCATCAGCTAAATTCGGCCCTGCACTTAAGGCAACGTCGACCACAGCAGTGGCGGCTCGTGCCAGCCCGGCCAGCCCACCTGAAAGAAAGAGAAGAGGGAAAATATGTTTTCCTCTATGTTTGTTCGACCCGGTTACTTTTTTCACTTAAAAATTGCAGATTGAAAATTAAAATATTAAAAGTTTCGTTTGGCAACACCGATTTTGGGCAAACTGCTTTGCAACGCGAGGGTAGCCACTTTAACAACCCGAGATTCTGGATTTCAAGCGCTCTGATTGTCTAAAAATTATCCTTGAAGCTCCACCTCTTTTGGTATTTTGCAGCATTTTTGAATCTGTTGGGGCTGCAATCATGGAATACAGCCCCACCTAACCAAATAACTTTACAGACTTTTTAAAGTTAGTTTTTATTTCGCAGAGTAGCGATGAGCCATGAATGTAAAAGTTTTAGCTGTAGAGTTAGGGTATTCAACAGGTTATAGAAAGTGCTAGGGCATCTCATCTCGTCTCTCTCTCAAAATCACTTGAACCTTATATGCAACGGCTAGGCTAGTCAAGACTAAGCTCAATACCAGTAAAGTTTGTCCTCAAAGCAATATAATAGCTGAAATTGTTATGTTGTATTGCAAAATGTGCAGTAGCTTACATGACCTTAAAAGAGCACCATTGCCAGTGTTGTACGCGTCATTGAAATAAATTGACGGCGTCAGCGTCAGCGCGAATTGCCTAAAAACTTTACGGCGTAAAGTACTGCGTAAGCTCTTAAAGAAATTGACGGCGTCAGCGCTAATTTCTAGCGCTATTTTTTGCCAGCGTCTCATAAAACGGAAATATTTCAACCAAGTTTAGGCTAACAATAGCTAAAAATAAAGAGCAGATATTATGTTTTGAGACTGTATTGTAATTAGCTGCTTAGCCTATTAGTTATTTCCTTACAGAAAAAGCAAGCATTTCAAAACGTTTGTCTGACAATTTGCTGCGTTTGGGACGCATAGCCTAGGCTATTGTCCTTTCCAAGTGAAAACATGCGTTCCACAGCAGCGCTGGTTGGTATTGGTGTGTTGTATTTCAAAAATAAATTGAAAACGTTTACTCGGAAAGGTATCACTGTTCCTAACGTGTTGTGATAGTTTAGCATGTATAAATCTTTTAACCAGGTTCACTGCACCAACATCGCTCTTTTCAGAGGCATAAAGCTCTTGAAATAAAGTATCTTCAACGTTCCGCGAAGCCGATCATGGATTTTTCGCTTTCTGTCTCTGATCTCTCGTTCTCAATACATGGGTGATCACTAGGGCCCGTAAAAGTCAATAAAGTCAAAATTTTTTAAGGACCTCGTCTATCCACGAATCCAAGAATAAAGTTATTTTTAGTACCTAGGAGACTGTTTCTAAGAAGTTTATAGGTCAAAATAAAGTCAAAATTGACAATAAAGTCAAAATTTTCAATAAAGTCAAAATTTGTCAAATTATGGCTTTTGACAAACTTTTTGTGTTTCTTGATAGTAATTGTTGTCAAAATCCTCGTGGAAGCATTGCAAATCAGGAACTGCGACACAATTAAACCATATTAACCCATGAAAGCAGGAAATATGTCACAATGCTGACGGATCAGCAGTACCTTTTATCGCAAATTGCCCATTGTTTATTCATTGTTACGTATTTAAATATTTTTTATAAAAAGCTCCATCTTCACAAACGTAGTCTTTTCGAAAATCAACAGTTTGGATTTTAGGAATAGCCAAGCTAAATCGTCTTCAGCAAAAGTTAGACAGATTTGTGGAGATTTTCCTATCGCCGAAAAACACGACGCACTTTTTATAATCCATAAAAACCTTGACTTTTCGACAAAATATTACGTTTGGGTCTGAAATCGACAAAATATTATGTTTGAGTAACTGGTATCAATTCAAGGAAGAAATGTGACCTTTACAAATAAGCAATTTCGTTAGGTCAAAATAAAGTCAAAATTTGATAAAAATAAAGTCAAAAATTTTTTTTTAGATCAAAATAAAAATGGCCCTAGACTGATCACCATTTGGCGAACTTCTTCCGCGTGTATTCCAGGGAGCCATTCCAACCAACGCAAAAGCCGGTAATTCGGATGAGTCGCGCTGGCCAGAATACATTGTGAAACCATAGGTGAAACTCTAATTGTGAAACGAGATTTTTCATTTTTTTTCCATGAAAATAAAAAATGACGCATAGCGCTT
Source organism: Aplidium turbinatum (assembly GCF_918807975.1). Classification (NCBI taxonomy): domain Eukaryota; kingdom Metazoa; phylum Chordata; class Ascidiacea; order Aplousobranchia; family Polyclinidae; genus Aplidium; species Aplidium turbinatum. The sequence continues at coordinate 16,170,352 of NC_137484.1, read as the reverse complement.
GACGCTTAAAATCGGCAAAATAGTTGACGGCGCTATCACTTCCGTCAACTGAAAAATAAATTGACGGCGCTAGCCTCAGCGTCAACAAAAAGTTGACGCCGTCAAATTGACGGCGTGGAGCTCCCACTCTCGCATGTAAGGCAACGTCGACCAACGGGTGTGAGGAGTAGCGACCCTCCCCCGCAATAGCTACTGAAAGGACTGTAGCCTACAATCAACGACTGGCATTCCCGAATGTAGGCTATATAAACTTGCTGCTATACTGTGGCATTATTCGGGTCCAGTAGTGCGGTTTGTGAGAGTGGTTTCCCGGTCTTATCTCGGATAGACAAGCTCGGGACTTATACTAAGTCCCGGAGACAAGTCTACACGCAGTTATATATGTTTCAGACGAGACAGGCAAACTTGGTTCTGTTGGGTTTTAAAAAGGAAATGACCGAGAAAATAGACCTGGACGTTTTTGTTAATAGATTCAGTGAAGTCCATCCACGCCTTTTGTTAACTCATCCATCCTATCTGGACCTAACCTATCTATGGCGAGGATATATTTGACTGATGTTGTGATACATGCTCACTATTATCATTAAAGCATTAAAGGATTGATCTGGAAGAGATGATTGTTGATTCTGCACCAGATAAAATGAGGTGCAATGTAAACATTGTAGGCTACAATATTACAAAACGATAAGTGACAGGTGCAGCGGCTGCAGCCCTATTTGATCATAGTTAAACACCTATTTTCTGAGTAGGCTACAGTATATAGGATGTGCGATTTATGAAGCGCATTAGAGGAAAATGTAAATAAACTAAAACAAACTCGAAGTCCACAAAAGAATCAACTACTAAATCATAAATTTCACTGCGGTTTCTATGCCAATTTTTAACCATTTTATCAATACATGATGGCCAGATGTTTCAAAAATGATTTTGCTTCTCAATTTGTATGCTGTCGTCATTATAACTGTTTAAGTTGCAGCATGTAATTGAGTCTATTAATGCCAGTTCACGCTGCTGTTTCTATATGATAATCTATGCTAATGTGAACGCTGTAATACGATTACTGTAATTTTTTTGCGTAAATATACCTACATTGTGTACAAACGTCGTTTTCGTACAAGATACGGAAGGTAAAAGTTGGGCCCCCTCTAGAATACTTATTGCCTCCCCTGATGATCCAAGCTAGTTACGGGCCTGCACGGTGGATGCACTGATTCCATGAAAACGAGTCGCAGACATCAATAAAAAATCATAAATAAACGAAACTTGGTTTTCTTAGTGGTTTGGTCATTTTAAGTCTACTTAAAATACGTAAATGCTTGGAATTCTTTTTGGGCTACTTTGCAAAAACTATGCCTTGTTTTTGCAATTTTTGGTTGGTTTGAAACATGTTTTGGCTGGAAAAAGTTGTAGGCTCTGGAAACTCTGGTTTAGTTGTTTGATGAAGTTGCAGGTTTGCCAGATTGGCCCTTTTGGGGCCACATTTGTGAAATTTGGCCCTTTTTAGAGGTAGTTGGTCCCCAAAAAAATTGTTTGGCCCCTCGGCCCTTTGTTTTCAATATTTGGCTCTTTTTGGAAGCAGTTGGCACATACTATCAAACTAGCTATTTAAATAAATGTCTTTCGAAAATTGAGACTGAAAAGTGTTATTACGACTTTTTAGACAATGTTCAGCTGATAATGTTTATGCCAATGCCAAAGATTCGAGTGGAAACACTGTAGAAAATGAAGATTTGGAATTGTTCTTGTAGAATGTGTTGTTGTAATGTAATGTTGTAACATTATTGAAGTTGTTAACGTTATTATGTTTTATTAGCAAGGTTATTAACATTATTGGGTGCTGGTTAAGCATCGGCCGCCTTGGTTAGTGACGTCATGAAAATGTATGACGTCATGCAAAAAAACGCAACTACTTTTAGGAAGGGTACAAAAACACGGAATAGAAGTAAAACCGGAAAGGCTATTGATTTTTAAATATTTGTAGTGAATAGTGCCTCCTAGCTTTCTCATTTCTGCTCGGATTTTAACAATTTTGCTATCGTTGGAAAGCATGATGCCTCATCTACCCGAATGAATTAATTACCAGTCTAAAGTAGGCATTACATTTATGTAGCGCTAACTTAAACTTTACTATTTTGTACCAATTCTCAGCAATTCATTTTTTACAATAAAAATACCAAACAAACACAAATTAAAAGAGTATGTCTTGGTTTATTCATATGTTAACTTTCACATTTATATCTAATCCACAAAACGAGCAATCGTTGTTCAAACGTAACCGCTCGACGAAGATTTTTTCCAATGCATTTTTCAAGGCGATTCGATCGTGGTTCAGTATAAGCCGCCCACAGTTTGCTGTGATCGATGAATACTGCCTCCACCAAATGTGTTGTAGCTTTCTCATTTCTGCGCGGATTTGAGAAATTTTATCATCGTTGGAAAGCACGATACTGCATCTATCCGATTTAATTGGTTGCAAGTTTAAAGTATGCATTATATTGACCTAGCGCTAACTTAAACTTTACTATTTTGTACCAATTCTCAGCAATTCAATTTTTACAATAAAAATACCAAACCAACACAAATTAAAAGAGTATGTCTTGCTTTATTAACCTAACAACTTTCACGTTTATATGTTATCTACAAAACGAGAAATCGTTGTTCAAACGTAACCGCTCGACGAAGCTTTTTTCCAATGCATTTTTCAAGGCGATTCGATCGTGGTTCAGTATGAGCCGCCCACAGTTTGATGTGATCGATGAATACTGCCTCCACCAAATATGCTGTAGCTTTCTCATTTCTGCTCGGATTTTACCAGTTTTACCATCGTTGGAAAGCACGATACTGCATCTATCCGAATTACTTGGTTACAAGTTTAAAGTATGCATTATATTGATCTAGCGTTAACTTAAACTTTACTATTTTGTACCAATTCTCAGCAATTCAATTTTTGCAATAAAAATATCAAACCAACACAAATTAAAAGAGTGTGTCTTGGTTTATTCATATGTTAACTTTCACATTTATATCTAATCCAAAAAACGAGCAATCGTTGTTCAAACGTAACCGCTCGACGAAGCTTTTTTCCAATGCATTTTTCAAGGCGATTCGATCGTGGTTCAGTATGAGCCGCCCACAGTTTGCTGTGATCGATGAATACTGCCTCCACCAAATATGCTGTAGCTTTCTCATTTCTGCTCGGATTCTAACAATTTTACTATCGTTGGATGGCATTATGCTTCATCTACCCGAATGGATTAATTGCCAATCTAAAGTAGGCATTATATTTACAGTATGTAGCGCTAACTTAAACTTTACTATTTTGTACCAATTCTCAGCAATTCAATTTTTTAAATAAAAATACCAAACCAACACAAATTAAAAGAGTATGTCTTGCTTTATTAACCTAACAACGTTCACGTTTATATGTTATCTACAAAACAAAAAATTGTTGTTCAAACGTAACCGCTCGACGAAGCTTTTTTCCAATGCATTTTTCAAGGCGATTCGATCGTGGTTCAGTATGAGCCGCCCACAGTTTGCTGTGATCGATGAATACTGCCTCCACCAAATATGCTGTAGCTTTCTCATTTCTGCTCGGATTTTACCAGTTTTACCATCGTTGGAAAGCACGATACTGCATCTATCCGAATCAATTGGTTGCATGTCCAAGGTATACAATACATTTATCTAACGCTAATGTAAACTTTACTATTATAACATCAATTACTCCAAAAGTGATATGACATTTGGACAACACCATGAACTCCAAACAGACTTAAGCAATGATATCCATAAGCAGACAATAGGCAAAAAGTGTTCACTAATTCCCTTTAACTGTGTCTTGCTTAAAAATTTTTAATTATTCCAGACATGTTGGATCAATGTGCTTGGCCTACGCAGTTTTTGAAGTCAAGATTCAGTTGGTCAAGCAAAAATAGTAGGCTACACATTTAGCCAAACGCAGCAGCACCACTTTTCAATATTAAACAATAGAAACCCTTTAATGATGCAAAAATCAGTAGTCTTAACAGCATCAAATTTTACGTCTTGAAGCAGTTTAACATCGCCTATCTTAATACGAGAAGTAGAATGGGTTGACTTTGGTCCAGTTATGAGACACCGCTTACTTTAATTTTGCAATGGTTCTGGGAGTCTTAGATATGTTGGCAAAACTCGCTCTTTTAATGCAGTTTCGTTTAAGATAAGGCAAGCTTTGTTTTAGAGACATAGAAACTGAAAGCATTATTCTCAATCTCGTGACGTCACACGCGTGCCAAAGGGAGGGTTGTAACTCTCACCCCCCCCCCCTCCCCCCTTGGCTACGCCACTGCGTTGTACATTGCAGGTAGGTCATCTATGCCAGTGGTTCTCAGCCGGGAATCCGCGGACCCCAAGGGGTCTTAGAGCGATTTCAGAGGGTGCGTGAAAGTTTCCGAGTTTGCAGCATGATTGATAAATTACGAAATTTAAAAGTACGATGTGCTTTATTTGTGTATTACCGTGATTCTCAAACTGTAGCCTAGCCTACCTCACGACGTTCTGGTGCGTCGTTTGAAATTTCAAACGACATCGTAAGAAGGTTTGGTTTCCTGACTATTCAAAAGCTTTTTTTAGGGCTACCAAAACAGCCCGTTTTAGGGCTACTCAACAATACAAAGAGTAGTCCATGTTGTGCGAATTTTACACTTAAAAACGACAAAGCTTTCACAGCCATAACAGAGAAATTGTTTCGTTTGTTTGGATAGGTATGCTATAGGCTACTCTCTAAACAATTCTGAGGAGAGAGAGTTTAAACTTGAATTGTGTTGCGTGTACTTTGAAGTGAAGAAGTTACCAAAAAGGCCAGCGTCTTGCTCTAGCTATGAGAAACATCAGTTTGTCCCATTACGACATTTATACTGTAACACTTTTGTCTTGAACGCGTTGCGACAACATAGCCCACTGTACAGACAATGACACATCACAGATGCAATACAACAAAAGCCGAGACATATAATCAGTACATTGACAAGGAGGTATATTTTTTGGACTCGGACCCGAGATGATTTGAGGGTCCCGCAACCCTTCCGAGAGGTCCGGGAAATTGAAGAAACTAAGTCATATATTTATACAAAGTGCGTTTTTGTTAGAAGTGCCTTGATTAGGGGCCCGCGAATCTCATGGGTACCGAGCAGGTGCTCCGAGAGGGGGAGGGAAGTCGGGCAACTTTCTTCCCTAGCAAAGCACTGTAAAGGAAAAACGAGTAGTTTTTCGTTTATTTAAGTTTGAAGGGGTCCCTTTTTGCCACAAAAACAATAGTGTACCAACTTAAAAAATTAACAAATTTTTGGATGAAATAGGCAGTTCCAAACATTTTTCGATCATGGATAGATGCTACTTCAGATGTTTCTCATCAAGAACAAATCATTCCGTAAAATGGGTTGACATTGGCCATCAGGGGTGACTTTGTACCAAACAAAAAAAAGGTTACTGGTTAACTTGAGCAACTTAAAATATTTCTGCAATATTTTGGTCATTTGCATAGGTTTGTAAATATCCTCTTTTGTGTGTTTTCAGAATTTTTTAAGAAAAATGTGAATTCAGTTGTTCACTCTGGAGGATCCAATATGGCCGCCAAATAACACCAAAAAATAACTTTGCAAACTTTTACCTGGCACGCCAGTGTCTGACCATACTGGGTATGCCAAGCATTGACAGAAAGTAGGTCTTAGCTCTAGGTTCAGTATTAATTATGTAATTTGGCTGCTGGGCATTTGCTTCTTTCACCTAGGTGGCCATATAGTCACCCCTTGACATGTAGAAAATATGGTGTGACTTGGGCCACTTTTGTATGATGTTAATCCACTTTTTATCGTTTATTGCAGAATATTAGCTGTGTTAGTGATCCATTTTCTTCAATTTTGGCTTGATGGAGTGCAGATTAATATTTCAAAAATTGACATACCTATAGGAAATACAAACGGAAACCAGCTGCCAGGCCATATATTAGTGGTTCATTTTCGTTCGATTAACTTGATATTTGATACGTAATCACGAGTGCTGATTGTTGAAAGTATTTTAAAAACTCTGAAAGAGGCCAGTGACACCCCTTTTTGGGGTTGGCAATGAGCATGTCTTGAAAAAAGATTACTGCTTATAGTTTTTTTTAAAACACTGGAGTCTTCTTCTTCTTTCGTTTGAGACTAGATCAAATTTCAGGGCAGGTGGTGGAGAGCCAGGTGAGTGTAGCTTCGTCCAGCGTTGCTATACCATGCGTTCCATTTGGTGCCTTGTAGATGGGACATTCGAGAACGACATGGTCAGCAGTTTGTTCCTCCGCGCCGCATTCGCAGGCCGATGAGGGAGCCAGACCCCACTTGTGCATGTTGGAATGGAAGCGACCGACTCCGGTTCGGATTCTGTTGAGCTTGACCCAAGTCGGCCGAGGAAGGTCCATACCAGGGGGGCGCGCCACCGGGTGGGGCATAAAACCATGTAGTTTGGTGTCGGTGGCGCACCATGCTGCATTCCAAGTGTCTTCCATGAAGTGTGCTGCGCTGATGGCACGATCGCTGAATGGTTGTAGTAATTCAACAGCAGCTGGCACAAAGGGGTGTCTTGACTTTAGTTGCCGGGGAGATTCCTGAGGTGGGATGTTGAGTTTTGCATGAAGCAAGTGGTCAGGATCCCCCGCCCGGCGAGCCAGGTGTATAATGGCTCCCTTTCGGCGAAGCTCAGCAGGTTGGATGCCTGCAAGGATTGGTAAATACTCTGTTGGAGTTGGGCGCAGGCATCCAGTCACAATTCGCAATGCGTCGAACACTGGAGTGAAAACCACTTATAGTTTGTTTTTTTTTAAACTCTACGCATGGACCAAATGACTTCAAACTTGATAACATGTAAGGACTCTTGATAGCCCTCAATATGGGTAAATTAAAGTTTTCTCCCAGAACCATTGTAAAATTAAAGTAAGCGGTGTCTCATAACTGGACCAAAGTCACCCCATTCTACTTCTCGTAGTACGTAAATTACGTAAATTCCCAGACATTAAGAGCAGTTTACTATGCTCTAGTTCACTCCCATCTAATGTATGGTATTATCTGTTGGGGTCGTGCGTCTAAAACGGAACTGTATCCTTTAAATCTAGTACACAATCGCATCATTCGCTGTTTAAACTTCACCAAGATTAAGGACAGAATTCCCACCAAATCTCTTTTCAATAAAAGCAACTTGCTACAAATCGAAGACATGTTTTTAATAGAAGTATGCAAGTTTGTTTATAAAAGCAATAAAGGACATCTACCAGCAATTTTTTTTGAGTACTTTCGTCCTAGTAAGGAAACTCATAACTATAATACCAGAGGTGCTAAGAAAGATATGCTTTTCAAACCAAGAATGCGTACAAAGCTTGGTCAACGCTCAATTAAATTTCTTGGAACAAACACTTGGAACAAATTACCGGAACAGCTAAGAAAACTGCAAACAATTAGTATGTTTTCTAAAAAATTAAAACTGCACTTAATGTCTGAGTATAAGTAACTGATAGCCTATAGTACCATCAAACTGCTTCTACTTATTCTCACCGTATCTCGCTAATTACTGTATATTTGCTTTTGTCTTACCAGTATGCTGTGTTGTATGTATATTGTATATGCCATTTTGTATTTTTGCATCATTTCTAGTACTTCTGTTTTTTTTTTGTATATTGCACTGTTAAATTTCGTATGTGTATTGTTTTTTTATGTTGTATATAATATATATCTATCAATCAAATCAATCAATCAATCAATATTTGCGTTCAACTTCGACACCGTTCCATTTTAAATAAGCCATGACACCACACGGGTGTGGCAGACTCGATGACCAGTTTGGTCCTTCTGTCACTCCTATCGTCATCAGCAAACAACCTAGCTCACATTGTAATTTTGTATTGTTTTGTTTTTTCGCATGTGCTGATGATGCAAAATAAAAGAACTTCTTCTTCTTCTTCTCGTATTAAGATAGGCGATGTTAAACTGCTTCAAGACGTAAAATTTGATGCTTTTAAGACTACTGATTTCTGCATCATTAAAGGGTTTCTATTGTTCAATCTTGAAAAGTGGTGCTGCTGCGTTTGGCTAAATGTGTAGCCTACTATTTTTGCTTGACCAACTGAATCTTGACTTCAAAAACTGCGTAGGCCAAGCACATTGATCCAACATGTCTGGAATAATTAAAAATGTTCAAGCAAGATTCAATTAAAGGGAATTAGTAAACACTTTTTGCCTATTGTCTGCTTATGGATATCATTGCTTAAGTCTGTTTGGAGTTCATGGTGTTGTCCAAATGTCATATCACTTTTGGAGTAATAGATGTTTTAATAGTAAAGTTTAAATTAGCGTTAGATAAATGTACTGTATACCTTGGACATGCAACCAATTGATTCGGATAGATGCAGTATCGTGCTTTCCAACGTCAGTAAAATTGTCAAAAAAGCTTCATCGAGCGGCTACGTTTGAACAACGATTTCTCGTTTTGTAGATAATATATAAACGTGAAAGTTGTTAGGTTAATAAAGCAAGACATACTCTTTTAATTTGTGTTGGTTTGGTATATTTATTGTAAAAATTGAATTGCTAAGAATTGGTACAAAATAGTAAAGTTTAAGTTAGCGCTACATAAATATAATGCATACTTTAGACTGGCAACCAATCCATTCGGGTAGATGAGGCATCATGCCATCCAACAATGGTAAAATTGTTAAAGTCCGAGCAGAAATGAGAAAGCTACAGCATATTTGGTGGAGGCAGTATTCATCGATCACAGCAAACTGTGGGCGGCTCATACTGAACCACGATCGAATCGCCTTGAAAAATGCATTGGAAAAAATCTTCGTCGAGCGGTTACGTTTGAACAACGATTGATCGTTTTGTGGATTAGATATAAATGTGAAAGTTAACATATAAATAAACCAAGACATACTCTTTTAATTTGTGTTGGTTTGGTATTTTTATTGTAAAAAATGAATTGCGGAGAATTGGTACAAATAGTAAAGTTTAAGTTAGCGCTACATACTGTAAATATAATGCCTACTTTAGATTGGCAATTAATCCATTCGGGTAGATGAAGCATAATGCCATCCAACGATAGTAAAATTGTTAGAATCCGAGCAGAAATGAGAAAGCTACAGCATATTTGGTGGAGGCAATATTCATCGATCACAGCAAACTGTGGGCGGCTCATACTGAACCACGATCGAATCGCCTTGAAAAATGCATTGGAAAAAAGCTTCGTCGAGCGGTTACGTTTGAACAACGATTTCTCGTTTTGTAGATAACATATAAACGTGAAAGTTTCTAGGTTAATAAAGCAAGACACACTCTTTTAATTTGTGATGGTTTGGTATTTTTATTGTAAAAATTGAATTGCTGAGAATTGGTACAAAATAGTAAAGTTTAAGTTAGCGCTAGGTCAATATAATGCATACTTTAAACTTGTAACCAATTAAATCGGATAGATGCAGTATCGTGCTTTCCAACGATGATAAAATTTCTCAAATCCGCGCAGAAATGAGAAAGCTACAACACATTTGGTGGAGGCAGTATTCACCGATCACAGCAAACTGTGGGCGGCTTATACTGAACCACGATCGAATCGCCTTGAAGAGCGGTTACGTTTGAACAACGATTGCTCGTTTTGTGGATTAGATATAAATGTGAAAGTTAACATATGAATAAACCAAGACATACTCTTTTAATTTGTGTTGGTTTGGTATTTTTATTGTAAAAAATGAATTGCTGAGAATTGGTACAAAATAGTAAAGTTTAAGTTAGCGCTACATAAATGTAATGCCTACTTTAGATATTTATATTGTAAAAAATGAATTGCTGAGAATTGGTACAAAATAGTAAAGTTTAAGTTAGCGCTACATAAATGTAATGCCTACTTTAGACTGGTAATTAATTCATTCGGGTAGATGAGGCATCATGCTTTCCAACGATAGCAAAATTGTTAAAATCCGAGCAGAAATGAGAAAGCTAGGAGGCACTATTCACTACAAATATTTAAAAATCAGTAGCCTTTCCGGTTTTACTTCTATTCCGCGTTTTTGCACCCTTCCTAAAAGTAGTTGCGTTTTTTTGCATGACGTCACACATTTTCATGACGTCCCGATGCTTAACCAGCACCCATTATTGAACAATTTGGCTCTTTTTTACCCAGTTTGGCCCTTTTTTCGACATTGTTTGGCACTTTTTCTCAAAAGCTGTCTGACAACCCTGTGAAGTTGAGTTTTGACTTTTGAGTTGCTAGAGTCCAGCTAGGCTTACTGTGAATATATTGAATAGGCCTACTTTGTTTTTACTGCTTGGCGGTTAGAGGTTTGTTTTGTACCCTTTGCTTACTTCTAGACTGCACTGTTTCAAAAACAAAGGTATTAGAAATTCTTCTATTTCATAAAAATTATGGAAAGTGATGTACGTGAAGGGTTTTTATGCCCTATTTGTGTTCAAGATCTTGGAAGCTTTCATAAATTGCAAAATCATTTTGAAACTGCACACACCGCTGAGGATAAAGCTGTTTTTCAGCAAGTGAAAGGTATGATAGTTTAATCATTTTTGTGTATCAATTCAGGCACATGTTTATGTTAACTGATTTTAAATACACTGTCATGCACATGATGCACTAATGATTGTAAAATTATGATATATGGTACAGAACTTAGAAGATTACCATAGTACAGTGCTTTCCAACCAGTGGGTTACACAATACACAGGATGTATTTTCTCTCCTGCAAAGGCACAGTAAGGTACGAGTGCACCTTAGGGTGGAGTGAAAAAAGTTTTTTGTTTAAATCGAAAAAAACGGGGTTCTTAAATCCCGACAAATGACCTAAAACTTCATTAAAAATTGACTTTAGGGGGTTGCCCCCATTTTCCAGCCGGCAACCCCCCAATTTCTGCGCGCAAGGGGGTAAAATTGCCCATCTCGGCAACCACTGGTCGTAGAGTCATGATATATAGCTCAAAAGCTGTCAAAACATCATGTTTCTATCTGTCCTAAGAAGAAAGTTTGCTCTATTTACAATACAAAACGAGTTATAGCCAAAAAAACAAAATATACACACATTTTTGTTAAAATTCAGCATTTTTTCTGACAAATTGTGATCTGTCATAAGAAAATCTGATATGTTGCACAAGATATAGTATCACACTGATAATACCGAAGATTGGGCCCATAATACAAAAATATTCATAACACAATCCTTTTAACATCGGTTCAAAACATCACAATGAAGCACTCACATTAAGCATAATGTTAATTGCAGCAGTGCAAAAATATCACAAGTGTTTGGTGATGAACTTCAAAGAACTCATATTCATTTTGCAAAAAAAAGTTGCTTTGCCTGGTGTGACATGTTAGCGACATGGCCGAGCGGAACTGCTCGTGGTTTTCAATACTGCAGCGGCAAAGCACGAGTTTGATTACGGCTGGAGGCAGATTGTGTTTGACATATATTTGGGTGGCTGGAGACTCAAAGAGTGGTAAACTCATTTCCCAGTCGCTCCCAAACTTACGTTTTTTCATAATTTTGTTGATTTGCAATTCTTCAGTTGAAATATTTCAAGTGTGAGCTTTGCTAATCCTAAAAGACTCTGTTTTTAAAATGACAATTCAGGCCTCCTGATGGCACGATAATCACAAAAAAAATTGAATAGGTATGTCAATTTAATTAAAACGACTTATTTAACCCTGTGAAGGTTGGGGGAAGGCTGTCAATTCAACTTTTTTGTATCAACAGTTGTATCTCTAAAACCACTGAGGCTGCGACTACGAGATTTCTTGACTTTTCCTAACTTTTATTCACCTCTCTTGAGCTGAAATTTTGAGCAAATAAAGGTTATAAATTGAGAGATATAAGGCATTTCTCAGCACATCCTCTGAAATAGTTCATATTCTATTGTTCAAAATTTTCCCACCAGCTGGATAAAGTAATTACTTTGGCCCATGTCTCGTTAATCCTAACTGTATCACAGCGTGAAGGGAATTGGCTGTATGTAAAATTATGTAAAAAAAATTTAATCACAACATTGCAATGCATGTTCTTCATTACTCTACCAAAAAATCATGTGTACACTGAAGCTACAAATTGCTTTAATCGCAAAGTCATAAGTCACCTCAACATTTCAACGTATATGAGCAGTTCTAAAATTCACATAGTTTTAATTTTCGGATATGCTCAGCGACCAGCGTAAATAATTTTACAAAGTGAATCCCAAATTTTGAAACCGTGCCTTAAAAAAATAACAGAGATATCACTCCTAAAGCATAAGAAGAATCGACAGCCCCCCCAAACTGAGCAAGATTCCAGGAACCCAACCTTCCAAGGGTTAAAATGCAAAGTGATCAAACGAATCTGTTAAAAATAAAAACATTAACTTATCAATAACACATTAGCTTATTGAGAGTAAATAACTGCACTGTACCGGTATGTTGCAAGCTGTAGTGTATAACGCCAAAATTTGAAAAAAAATAGTAGTTTTATTGTTTTTTGGCTATAGTATAACTCGTTTTGTGTTCACAATAGAGAAAACTTTCTTCTTAGGACAGATAGAAACATGATGTTTTGGCAGCTTTTGAGCTATATATCATGACTCTACGATCAGTGGTTGCCGAGATGGGCAATTTTACCCCCTCGCGCGCAGAAATTGGGGGGTTGCCGGCTGGAAAATGGGGGCAACCCCCTAAAGTCAATTTTTAATGAAGTTTTAGGTCATTTGTCGGGATTTAAGAACCCCGTTTTTTTTCGATTTAAACAAAAAACTTTTTTCACTCCACCCTAGTGCGCCTGCAGGGGCGCCGGAACGATTTTTGACTGGGTGGGCAAGATTACGAAAAAAGGACACTTTTGTTTACTAAAAGGCCAATTTTTTTTCAAGTTTTAAGATAAGATATAACGACAATGCTCATCTATCAGCTCACTATTAAGTAATGATAGCCTACAAGTGTCCGGTATACAAAGAAGGGCATCATGCTATGTTATAATGATGTCACCTACTGTCAAGCCTTAAAGCAGCCTGCGGCCATGGCCACTAAGTAGCGCTTGAATGACCGCCGGTGCTACCTCCTCAATCGGCCAAGTTTGGCCGCCGGTCTCTTCTAGCCAATTCTTTAATTTCGCAATAGAATGATCGTGGATTAGCTGTCGAAAATATGTAGTATCAAAGAGTGACGCAAAATTAGGTCAGCGCGTCATAATCGCCACTGTTGCATTGTGCAGGAATATTTGTTATTGATGGAATATATCCATCTGCGATCACCAGCGCTGTAAGTCTTGTTTGTAATTCCCGACATTTATTTTAACAAAGTCTTAATCCGAACTGCTAATTTACATCGGCTGGCAATATTGTCGTTTTTATGTCGATTCGATGTTGTCGGACATTAAAAAGGAGAACTAGGTTAGTTAGAAAGGAGAACTAGGTTAGTTGACATCCGAGGAGAAAACATTTTTTGATCATATTTTGCAAAAATTATGCTTCTTTTAGTAATGTCCTTCACATCATTGAAATACTTATTTTATTTCCTTGCCGTCATCGTCAACACATGTCGAACGTTATTTTTCGTTGCTAAAGAGAATTCTAGGGGAGTGGCGAACTTCTTTAAAATTAGCCACATTGGAGACACTCATGCGAGTGTCGTTAGATAGTCCCGCTAGATAGTCCCGCTGTATTGGATTACAATCCCGATAAAGCAGTTATTGCGTAGTGCAACGATTCTATTGTAGGACGTCGCCCAGGCCCAGACTTCAACAACGCTAAGTGATCATTTTTGCATTGTTTCAAGTATAGTTCTATTTACTTGTGCTATCGTTATTTTTATTTTGGCCTCCAAGCACGCAGATTTGGCGCCGAGAAGGAGCTCCCGATAGGCTACGATAACTGCCGAAAAAAAACGAGTTTTAAGGCCTGTACTCTGTTGCAAAATTTTGTGCCGTATATATTATTTTGAGGCAAAAATGAATGATTATAATAAGGCTAAAAGCGAATAGCAGAAATTGTTATATTGCAAAATGTGCAGTAGCTTACACATGAATTTAAAAGGGCACCTTTGCCCCCCCTGCCCCTCCATCTGCAAAAAATTGAGGGCAGGGAGGGCGGCTGCCCCTCCTGCCCCCCTGCTTCCGGCGCCCCTGTTCGCCTGTACATTGCAAACTAAAAAGATTGTTTTTACGCTGATTAATTGTTATTAAACATAAAAATCCCTGTTGAAATTATCTTTTGTTGCCTGATAGGTTAGAGCAGTGAACCAGTGAGTTGCGAAGCTATTTCAGATAGGCCGCGAAGCTTTTCTAAATGGTTACAGTTTTCTATTAGATCAGAAAATTACTGCATTATCATTGAACGGTATGTAACAATTTCAAGTACGTATGCCCAAGTCACATTAACAATTTTAGTATGTATAATAAATATGCCCTTAGATGTTGGAAAGTGTAGGTAGGCTGCTATAGGCAAATTAGTAGTTTGTTGAATTCAGGTAAACAGTATCAAAGACGTTGGTTTAAGCAACTGTTACAGTAATCTTATGTCCGATTAGTTGCATTTTAAATAGGAAGTGGCTATTTTTCCACAATCAGGTGTTACCAGAGTTAGGAAGGGTTAAGGTAAGGGTTAGAGTTAGGAATAAGATGAGGGTTTTAATCTTCCCAGGACTAAAAAATTTCCAAAATACAAGTTTTTTGTTTTCAACAGCTTTAAATTTTGGAAGTGACTGCATTTACGGCGCCGTAAATACAGCCGTTCCATGCCTTTTTTTTAATCTTTACGTCACTTTTACTGCGCATGCGCGCTGTTGCTGGAAAAAAAGTGCATATATAACTTCTAAATTCAAATGTTTTTGCCAAGTAAATCAGAGGTGCGTGCGATATATATTTGTCTGGCTCGTACTCGCAAGGATATGAGTTCGATTCCACCGAAACATTTTTTTTTGAACTTAATTCTAACCCGAAGGGACTCAATCGTTAGGCTACGCATTTTTGTGGCCATTCAGTTTAGTTTGTTTTATGTTCTGACCATCACAACAAAAAAACAGTATATGACAAACATAACAGAGGTATAGAAAAAGGTAGAAGCGACAAAACGCGGACGTTATAGCGTGTATGATAGCAAAGCATGACAATCAGTTTAAAATATGTCACGGTCGTAACAACTAAAAATTTTATATTCCATGCCTTTTTAGAAAAAGGTAGAAGCGACAAAACGCGGAGGTTATAGTGTGCATGCAACAAAGCAGGACAATCAGTTTGAAATATGGCACGGTCGTAACCGTGGCGTCGTCGTAACACCTTAACAATTTTTTTAAAATTTAAAACAAAGAGAAAAAAAAACTAGTGAGTTTTTTTTAACAATTAAAATGAGTGAAAAAAAATTCTAAACTTATAAATTTTTTAGGTGTTACGACCGTGCCATATTTTAAACTGACTGTCATGCTTTGCTATCATACATGCTATAACGTCCACATTTTGTCGCTTCTACCTTTTTCTATACCTCTGTTATGTTTGTCATATACTGTTTTTCGTTGTGATGATCAGAACTAAAAACAAGCTAAACTGAACAGCCACAAAAATGCGTAGCCTAACGATTGAGTCACTTCGGGTTAGAATTGAGTTAAAAAAAAACCTTTCGGTGGAATCGAACTCACCTCCTTGCGAGTACGAGCCAGACAAAGATCGCACGCACCTTTGATTCACTTTGCAAAAACAGTTGAATTTAGAAGTTATATAAACACTTTTTCTCCAGCAACTGTGCGCATGCGCAGTAAAAGCGACGTAAAGATTAAAAAAAAGGCATGGAACAGCTGTATTTACGGCGCCGTAAATGCAGCCACTTCCTTAAATTTTTCTCAAATTAGGGCAGAATTCCTTATCTGGCAACACTATTAAGGCTATTATTACACTATATAGTGTAAATATAGCCACAGCCTTTTAACTAATGGCTAACCAAAGATTAATGAAATTTATTGAAACTCTTTAACTTTGTTTGATTCTTTTTATTGTCACAAAGTGGATAGTTTTTGAAAAAAATAATTAACAAAGTAAATGGAAGAGAAAGGAAATCTAGAAAAGTTGTAATGGGGAAATATGACTCTGATTACATCAAATATGGTTTCATTGAGGCAAGAAATGACTGAGCCAAAAGTACAATGTGTTGAGTGTGCAAAGATATTATCGAATGCGTCATTGTAACCATCAAAGCTTAAGAGGCACATGGACCAGTGTCCTCTGGACACACACCACCCAAAAAGTGCAATGAAAACAGTGCCTAAAAACGGACACTCTTAATGCTACGTTGCATGTGAGCTAATCTCCTATCAAGCCTCGACTTGATCAGACAATATCCAATATGCAAGCTCAAGTTTCGCATTAATAGTAAATTGCATGTGGAATGTGGTTACATTTTTTCTTTTCTCATTAATTCGTTTGGTCATATCTCATCGTGGGTCACATGAAAAAATCAATAAAAGTGGGTTGCGGACTTAAAATGGTTGGGAAACACTGCCGTAGTACATTATATCATTTCACCTAGCATGCTCATGTTACTATGTATATGTAGCCTAGTGTAGATATGAACTGTTTAAAGATTCAAACAACTGTTAAACATTTTCAGTGTTATGAATAAATTTTAAATTATCTTACTTTTAATTTGGATGACCACTTAAAGAACATAAATTACTAAAATATGTCTCTATAATTTTTAACATCAGTGTCAGAGTGACTCTATCAAGGTAGGCATGGTGAGCTTTAACCATCAATGTAATAGCAACAAAATACATTCTGCAAACACAACACATTCTGCAAATGTGACAGAACAAACGACAATCATAAACCATATGTTCATTGCATGCTTCCCATACCCTAAAAACATGTTCTTGGCCCGTTTTAAGTAACTTTGTGGTTCAGGTGGAATTCTGTTTTGCTTATATTGTCTTTTCATGGTAATGTTTTCCTTAAATTAGAACATTGACCATTGAACAATATGCTACGCTATTGTTGTTAAGCTAAAAGGCAAAACCAGGGTGTTATGTAGGGTGAGTTATAGTTAATTTTACAAAGTTTTGTAGGTTTATTCAATAAAGCAAAAGGTCGATTTCTAAAGCAAGGTGATGATACAAATGAACCATCCACGTCCCACACAGGCAATATTGAGACACAGGTTGTCAACAGATTTACATCATGGGATGCACAAGAGCCAGGTAAAGATTGTTGTGCTGGATTTACAAATAGAATTCAATAATT
The DNA here is from genome assembly GCF_918807975.1 of Aplidium turbinatum. NCBI lineage: Eukaryota > Metazoa > Chordata > Ascidiacea > Aplousobranchia > Polyclinidae > Aplidium > Aplidium turbinatum. Next base: position 16,153,104 of record NC_137484.1, on the reverse strand, counting down.
CATTATTTTTATTGTCATTATTTAGCAATCTTCCTTATTTTAAACAAAGCAGCTTGGCCGCCATGGTTGTGATCAAAATGTATTGTTTCGTGGCAGATGTTGCTAGGGTTAGGAAAACTAAGGTTTTCTTAATTGCCCAGAACTTCAAAATTTCCCAAATCACAAGTTTTTGTCTTCAATGACTTTGAACTTTTCTCAAATTAAGTCTGAGTTCCTTATCTTGGAACATTAGTGCAGGAACCATAGCTACGTTTTATTAAAAAGTGTGTGCTTCTTAATACCATTACTTCAAGTGACTATTTTCAATTGAATATTGAGACTGTTTGTTCTTAATTTGTTTAGGTGCTTCACGACATCATTTTGAAAGTTTTAAGAAAACACGTGATGCTAGAATAGACAGATTGGTGATTGAATCTAATAAGGTGCTAATTCGTTTAGATAAGGTAAGTTTAACATTCAAGTATTAACAAAAAAATTCACACTATTTCAATAAAATTGGTTTATAATTTTTGCATTCATACAATAATGCTAGTGTATCAATGTGTATTGTAGTTATATAGTTTCATTATGTCCATAACTGTTTAATTTTTTAAATCGAATGATTGTCTTAAGTATTAACCTTAATTAATACAAATTGCAGCTGTACAGTCATGTTAGATTAACTGGAAAAGAAAATAACAAAGGTATTATTTTCACCAGCTTGCATCTCGAAAATTTAAGTTTATGTCAACACTGTATTAAGTTTGCATCTTTATCATAGCCTGCATCTGCAGTATTCGTAAATTTGCATGCAAAACAATGGCTTGATTTTTTTTCTACTCACCTAATTTTTCTTTATCGCTTTGTAATTCATTCATTAACATTCTTTACCTTTCTCACAGTTGCATTATTTCCTCACGTTTTACAAAGCCAAGAGCAAAGGTACCGTAGCGGAAATGCATCTAACTTTGCATTGCATGTTTTCTTTGTTGCTTGGTCCATGAAAATACCATGTCTAAAGAGTTCATGCTAACTTCATGGATTTGTATTTACTAGAAAGTACGCTCGTTCAAGTACTTGGCAGCAAGCCATTTTGCTAGAATATTTCGTCTATGTTCCATGAAACAATAAACATCTGTGAATATCGTGTTGTTTTTTTTTTTCAGTGTAAAGACCAGTTTTAGAACAATACCTGTGCATGCTTTCTCACGATTATTTGTTTGTTGCAGAATTTGAGCAAGGTTTGGTTCCGTGGGTCAAAGATGCAGACGTCCCTTACTGTCCAACTTGCGGTGACCGGTTTAATCTGGCCCGCAGAAGACATCACTGTAGACTGTGTGGTGCTATTATGTGTACGCGATGTTCACTGTTTGTTTCGTTTGACTTGGCAGGTATTCTACGAATTTGGATTTTTGATTACGGATTACGAACTACACACGAATTCGGTTAAAATGTTGATTCACGTAAATATACTGTGTTTTTATATAGTGCTGAATTAATGGCAAATACTATTTGCAAAACAGACAGTTATTAGCGCAGCCAAATTGTGCATTATTCCCTGAATGTACTCCTTTGTTGAGTGATAAAAAGTAAGATTCAATACTATTTTTAAAGCGCATGTGTATGACCCGACAGGGTATTGAATCCATGTCTACTGATACTGCCTACTAGGCCACCACATTGAGTGTCACGTGATGCATTCTTTTCCAGATCAATTGGTGCAAAGTCTAAAGAAACTCCCATCCAACCGACGGCGGACCCAATCGGTGATTGATGTGTCACGACCTTCCGTACTTGATCAAGAGCTCAGCATAAGATCCTGTCGCGATTGCTACCTACTTCTGCTTAAGCGAAAGGACAGGATGGATTCACAAGCAAATCAGCCGTTGTTAGTTTTGCTCTACGAGGTAAAATAACTTGAGATACCCCAATCACTTTTGTGTGCAATACACAAGTTTTCTGATTCACTGTGCTGAGTTACAACTGCGATGAGAACTGTAGCTTCATTTTTGTCACTGTTGGCCCATGACCCCAAAGTTGCCACTTCATATTGCTTTAATGTCACCAGACGTCTATCGACAATTAATCGATATAAAATAGGAAACTTTTGATGCCAAGTTGCGATACTATCGTGTTCTTCATAAATCAATACTCACTTTGCAGAAATTACGAACTGCGATGGAAACTGCAGCAAAGCATTCACCAGAATACAAACGGATGGCCGATTCTCTTCAGTACGTCATGCGTTTAAAAATATTATCTGCGAAAAAGTACTAAAGGTAGACTTGGTGTGGCAGATCGCTAACATGCCTCCCTGTTCACAGCCAAGGTGAAGAAGACTGCGATTTGAACAAAGCGAACGAGATGAGGTTTAAACTGATGAAGTTGTACGAAACGATCGATGTGATCAGCAAAAAGATAGACGCTCTTGACACCAACGATACAGAACACCCCCCTTCCGCCAGTGCTCTGCGCTTGCAACGTTCCATTCGATTGGCTTCTCATTCATACTTACAGGTATGTGAACCGCATGACGACCCTTGTCCTTTTTACTACTATTTAAGTCAAAAACATTGGAATTGTTGTGAAACTTACAGGAAAACATGCTGACTTTGCAATCATTACCGTCTCTGCCGAAGTTGGAAATGTTACAGAAGGAAAAAAGAAAAGCGCAAGAAAGGAAATTACGCCAACAAATGCTGGAAGCTGAAAGAGAAAGGGAAGAGGCCTTGCGGGTTCGTGAACTCGAACGTGTCCAAAAAGAGCGGGAGGAAGCGAAAAGGTGAGATAATTATTGTGATTTTGATAGTACTGTATGTGTTTTTTCCTGCATTGCATCGGCATTAGCCTAATTTTATCAACTTTCCATTTCACAATTGTCTTGCTCTGCCTAAAAACCGTCATTCTTAAAGTATCTTTGTTTTTTTTTGTAGAAAAATGGATTCTCAATGGCAAAATAAAACCACCACGCGTTCTTTTGATAAACAAAACATTATTCTACAAGAAGGTTGGTCTTCAGAAGTAAGGCCAGTGGATGAGAGTTCAAGTCGACAGTACGCTGAGCAAGATCCCATCTTGGAGCAGATTGCTTATGTCAAGGAAATGATATCCCAAGCAGAGTCTGCTGGGAGAACCGAGGAAGTGAAAAGCCTTTCGCTAAACTTGCAAGAATTGAGCAAAGAATACTACCGGAAGCAATCTCCTCCTCAGATTCCTGCATCTGAATCTGCATCATCGAAAGTCTCCACAACCAACCCATTTCTGGATGAAGATGAAATTTTATCAGCATCCGAAAATCCGTTTTTGGCAGAAACTTCAAACAACGGAAATCCCTTTCTCAACGAACATTCAAATCACAATCCATTTTCTCAACTCGACATCACATCTGAATCTGACTCAGACCCCATGCTCCAACAGATCTGCTACATTTCCAAGTGCTTAGACGAAGCAACTCAGTTAGGAAAAAGAGATGAAATAATGATTCTGCAAGACAACCTCAGAGATCTCCAAGCTTTGTACAATGGTCGCTACACATAGTGCATTTTGTTTGCTATTTTTTCATGCAATGAAATTTCAAGAGATTCTATTGCTTTTTCTGCAGTATTTGTGTGCAATTGAATTTTATCTTTGCTTGGTGAGCTTGTTTTATCATTCGTCGTATACATCAGTGTTTTATCATTTTCCTTCAAAATTGTTTGCTAAAGTGAAATATGATTGAAAGAAATGTCTAGTCCGTTAGCCAGGAAATGATATCGCTTCGAAGATGTTCGCAAATCAGCTGCCGCTAACTATTGGCATCCCGCGAGGTTTACAAATGAGTATCTTGTGAACTCATCACCTAAAGCTGCTATAGTCTGATTTATGAAATAATGCAGTACGAGAGCCTTCAAAATCCAAGAGGACGTCTTCAAATAGGAAACACGAGAGCCTGACCATGGAATCAACATGAAAGTAAAGCATGAGCTGAAATACAAAAAGCGTGGGTTTCGAAAACTGGAAATTAAAGTTTCTTCCTTGTCAGTGTATGGTCAGGTTCTAGTATTTACCCTTCAAATAGGTTATCTAACGCTGGTGCGTTACGTTGGGAGGGGGGTTACTTGACAAAATTTTTCAAATTTAAATTATCAAGGTTTAGATTTTTGCTAAAAATTGTTAAAATTTCCGTGTGAAACCCCCCATCCTACTCTGGATATTATTTTTCAGAAAGACTGTATGTATCACATTGCCTCATGTTGTATTTACACCACTTTTTCTGACGTCATTTCAAGTTCATATATTACATGTTACTTCACAAAATCTCGCACAAGACAGTCGCATAAGTTACAGTTTTTCTAGTCCTGATATTACAGTCAAATACGATAAAGTTGTCATTACGATTTGTGCGCATGCGCAAAAGCATTACAAAAAGAGGACGACGGTCTTCACAGTGATGTTGGCCATGGCATGACCACAAATATTGGCATGGTTGAGCAAAGAAGAAATGACGCATTTAGTTACCGGTACATTGAACTATAATCTAAGCGTCTTTAGCATAATTCTGTCAACAACAAGACGACTTTTTATAATATTGACGATTCTGCCCAATTCTTTACATCAGTGGGACAGTCAGGGTATTTGGAAACTGCATCTTTGAGTTGGTTACGATTTACTAACAAAATCATGGGTCGATATTCTTTTTGAACTTTTGAAACGCTGTTCAAATGATTGTCTTTCGTTTTCAGCAGTTCTAGTTCTATGAGATTTTCATACGCTTTTAAAACCACTGGTTTAGTCGGGTTTTGCAGCACCAGGGAGTTTTTATGTGAAAACTTCAAAAATTCATTGTAGACCATTTGAAAATTAAAAGGTTCTCCTTCGTAAATGTTTGTCAAGTGATACATCGCTATAACTAAGCACAGTTCAAGCACCGATACTCCGCGCAATATGTTTGATCTTGAATCCATAAACATCCATTTAGCAGAGTCTGCAATGTCAGTTGGAGTTAAAACTGGGTGATCAGAACTTAGTTTACTGACAGGCAATAGCAACAGCCTCTGTAATCCTGTTATTTCTTTGCTAAGGTTGAATAATTTAGTCAGTGTATCTAAAACAGAGAGGTTCTTTGAAAGTTCAATAACACTAGCGTTCCATTTGGTGACAAAGGATTTCCACTTGAATGCGTTCTTTTGATTTTCATTTGTGAGCTTTAAGCAATCTACAAAACCAGAAACAAAATCTTCAAATTTCCATGAGTTGCAAATAAAAATTTTACGATGAGAAAATCGAGACTTAACACGCTTTTCAAGAAGTTCCATAACATCCATACGACTTGTAAGACCAACCACAGCCATTGGAGTCATGCCTGCTTGAGTAATATCAAACAGGTTATACAAGAGAGTTTGGTTTTTATGGTGGGCAAACAAGTCGAACTCTTCCAAAATAAATAATATTGGAAATGATTTTGACGAATTTCCACTTTGAAGAGCTTGAAGGAGAAAAGAAAGAGTCTCAGAGAATGAACCGAACACCTTGTCTCCCAACGTGTTTTCCAAATTAAGCTGCCTCGTGATTTCATCTAAAGCGATTCTGCAAAAAAGTAACCTATAAATGTACAGTTCTGCACGTTCACAAATGAAATATCTATAGGCTACTGTGGATACCACTGTCAATCAATTAAAAACTGTGACTTCATAAATAATAATCAAACTACAATTGTTGATAAACTACTCCAGGACGATGTAAGATGGCATCACTGGTCAATAGAAACATCATTAAAGCATCACATTATGACTAGAACAGGGGCACAACTAGGGAATATAGGCTATGTTTTATCATTCTGTATAACAATGGATAGAACATAACAATTTAAGTTGTTACATATATAAGTGACAAAAACTTAAGACCATGACTAGCTTACACCTACAGTACTTTACTAGACTTTCTTTTTATGTTTTGTACAAAATGAGGCATATAATCAGTAGGGTGGAGTGAAAAAAGAAAATTTTGATTTTTGCTCTGTAATAGCGATTAAAAGTTGTAGTGTGGCTTGACTATTAAGCTTTGAAAATTTCAGCGTTTTAAAATAAAGTTTTCGTCTGCCGCAAGCAAGTTCAAGATTACAAGGGATGTGCTGATTAAATATCACAATTTGCTTCAGATTTTTTTCCGCAACAAAACCATCGCATGTGACGTCATAGAGGATATTTCTTACGATTCAATTAGTCCATTTAAGCAACATAATCGGAAATATGCAATTCTTAAAAAGGGCCTGAAAAAGCCATTGCAGCGGTTTGTACGTCTGTTGCATTTTAATGAATTACCACTGAGACACTTGATGCATTATCTTGATGGAGTTACATCTGGTCCACTAAGTTTTTCTGGCTCCATTGGTAAAAAACTTGAAGACTGTGACAGTTTACCAGTCACAGAGTTTGAGGCTGTTGATATTCAACTGCCTTCAATTGACGTGAGCTTAAGCACAGACCAGCAGTAGCCTACTGTACTTGTATGGCATCTGTAAAGCAATTAGCTCAGGGCGTTGTGATGCCAAGCTTGCCTATTGTAATCCAAGAAAGATGAATCACTCCAGATGGCTGACAACAACCAATCGCATTTTGAAGCTTTATGTTTCACGAAACAATCCCTGTAAAATCTGAGAGCGTTGGTCTTCTTCATCGTGTATCACACGGCCGTAGCCCAGAGCATCACGCAGGCTCTTGCTCTATCGTTGAACTCGGCCAAATCCTGTGCAGAGCACCTTGCTTTTAGGTCAGGGCATTCGAGTAGAAGTTGCATCGTTTGCTCCTGTCCGCATTTGCAACTTGTGCTCCCCATGGAATACCCCCAGTGTCTCATCAAGATTTTACACCTGCCAATACCAGTTCTTAAGCGGTTGAGGCATCGCCAATACTTCCACGGTTCACGTTTTCTGGGAGGAAGGCTCTCCATGGGTGTGAGCTCCATATTGGCCAATGTCGGTCCGGCTGCCAGTCTCTCCTGCCATAGTTGAACCCGCACATTGGCGGCGACATCGTCATGACCTAATGGGACAACTGAAGCAAGGAAACTTTTGGTGGAGTAGCCTACATTGCCAAGTTATACGCTCCAACGTGGTTTGCAGTGAAAACGCAACCTTCCTGTACTACTTACTGTAAAGGAGCTAAACACTTTGTTTCACGTAGTTAAAAAGTCGCGCTGTCTTAGCGCTGAACTAAAAGCAATAGTTGTCCCTGGTATCAACCGAAATGCCTTTTTTGCTCACCAAGAGAACCTATTGCTGTGGATGTTGGTAGATGAACGTCTGTACAACAGAAAATTAGCACTGAGAAGGATACTTTCCAGAAAACAAGGTCATGGAGATTCCATTCGTCTCTTTAAAGTTCCACTCTTGATCTTTGAAGCAAACGAATACTTTGAACTGATTGATTGGCAGCATACAGAGAGATATGAACCACCACTAACTCGAGACATACCGGACAGTCAGTTAATGTCCTTCATTCAAGATGCTGCAGCTCCAGAGCTTGAATTTCCTAGCTATCCGTGTCACACGCAAGCCGTGGAAAGGTCCGTGCGCCTCGTTACTGAAGCAACATCTGCGGTGTGTGGGCAGAAACAACGGGACGGATTCATTCGAAGTAGACTGCAGTCAAAATTAGAAATGCCTGTATTCAATACAAAACGAGAGTTTTTGGCAAATGGAGTGCTTAATGAGATTTAAACTCATGGGAGTCGGCAGAGAGGGGCACTTGTCCCCCTGGATTTGGGTTTTATAAACATTTCTTTCCTTATGAAAACGATACTTTCAAAAATGTTTCTTACCTTTGGGCGATAATATCTTTTTCATCCAATTTTCTTCGAAGTAAACCAACATTTTTCCAGGACTATTTTTTCGCGCTTTCGGAAACTATCGCTAAGTATGCCTTGGAAATATCTTTAATTGTAACGTTTTCGCTCGTGCCGTCCAAATTTACGTTACATTTCATCAATACACTTAGCTACGTTGCACTCGTTGTAGCTCACAAGATGAAATTTGGCTTAAAAGATGTTTGCCCCCTCCCCCTGCAATATTTCTGCCAACGCCCATGTACTGTATAAGCTGATGATTTAAAAAGCGTTTACAATATTTATATGGGATCAAAAGTAAACAGGCAACCGAAATCTCAATATTGTCATATTAAGAAAAACACTTTTCTACTGTAGTTTGCTTTACCTTCATTGCACATACTTGCTTAAACTGTGGTGATGAACTTGTGAAAGGAACAGAAATTTGAAGAAAATAGCTTAAAATCCGTGTTTTTTCTTATCAGTTGATCATATACATGCAACAAGCGTTCTAAAAGATGTATTTTCCACTGCATTGCAACGATTTATGTGTAATTTACAACTCTGATATTGTTAGATAGAAGTACCGAAGGTAGAAGTTAGATAAAAGTGACGATCTGCTAATTGTGATGACGTCATAGCTCCAAAATACCAGTGAAAACTTCAATGGACTTGCGGCAGACGTAAACGTTGATCAAAATCAAAAATATTTCAGCATGTGAATACATTTACCACATCACAACTTTTAGTAACTATTACAGATTGATTCTATCAACTTTCATTTTTAACCTATGTTTCACTCCACCCTAATAATCAGCCTACAGTTGGCGAATTTCAAACATCAATTATGAAACTTCCACATCTTATTGTTTATAATGAAAAAAAATAAGCAATTTCTGTTAAATCAATATGTTTTATGAGTAGCACAGGAGGTGAATTTCGTAGATACTTCACGATGCCACATGTTTGAAAAGCGATTTAATATTGATTGAATCTTTCTTTATCCTCGGACTGGGAAAGCTTCTTGCAGAGCTTGATACGACTGGCAGTTTCACATACTTGTAGAGGCTTTGAATCACTGACGCAGGGCCAGTCACCGAGATTGACAGGAGTGAAGTTTCCAATTGTTGAAGTCTTATTGCCGGGGAATTATTCCATACATTCATCATCAGCCGGTCATGCCACTGCTGGCAAATGGCCTCCACACATGTTTCCACACCTTTCTGTCTTTTGCTGTTCTCATCCAGGTGATGCCAATCTTTTCTTCTATGTCATCTCGCCATCTTCTTTTTGGTCTCCCTCTAGTTCTTCTTGCATATCTTGGTGTCCATTCTTTACATTTATTTCCATTTTTTTCATTCCATACATTAGATGCCGCTAAATAGAGAGCAAAATGCGTCGCTCAAGTGCCACCCTGAGAGTCAAACTAGCGTCATTTGATCTTGAAGTTTCTTCATTCCAGAAGTCTCATGCTACCAACTGAGCTATCGGGGCGAATTAGTTAAGGAACATTAGTTAAAACAAATCATAGACATGGTGGCTTAGTAATCTGTATGCCGTTTTGGTAAGTTTGTTTAAAAAAATTGACCTACTAATTCATTAGTGGATACATAGCCTACCACAAAATTTCAAAATCTTTGTAAAAGAATAAATAGGCTAGGCTGTTTTCCTGTGTGTGGTTACAGGTGCAAAAAGGCTTAAAATAGTTTTGATATGAAAGTTTGAAAACAAGAAAAAAAACAAAAAAAATTTAAAACATAAATGAAACTTAACCCTATTATACTGATTTATAGCCTATGTAGTAATCTGCACCTGCCCTGTAACACTAAATATGCCAATGTTCAGTCGTTGCAGTCAGTGCAGAAGCTTGAATTGTTTCAGATAAATAAAATTATGAATTTTCATTTGGCTGAAAAAATTACCATTTTTTGTGGGAAACTCTGAAGCTGCTTCATGTTATTCAGTTTAAAACAAATCCAGGGTATGAATTTAAGGATAGTAGAAGTAGGGGATTGCTCACTTAAAAGGGAGGTGGACAACTGGAGGGTCATAGTATTATGACAAAATTTGGTGCAACTGCAGCTTAAGGTCTACCGCCATATGTCGCATACCCAGGTGCAGTGTATGTAATTTGCCTGCATGTGTACAAAGCGTGTATTGCCAAAATAAATGCATGAAAATATGTGATAGCATGTTTATGTAATGCCATACTAGTCATAATAATGCAGCAATAGATTTCACGCTGCAGTGGTAACAGTAGTTAGCCTCACACTGCAGTAGCAAGGTTCTGCCGATGTTTTAGCATCCTAAACCTCACGCAAAATATAACATTTCATTTGATAAAAATGGATTTACATAAAAGCAAAGAAAACTTTTTGCAGTTCTGCCAATTTTTAAATTTCTCAATGACCCTCCAGCTGTCCATATCGTATGAAAAATCAATAAAGCGAGTCATCCCGGTATTCCACTGTCCTTATATGAATTATATAGCTGTTATCCCAAGAGTGACTGATCTCAATGATCATAATATATTTTCATAGTTAAACGAGTAAGTTTGCTGGCAGTACAAATTACCCACACTCCATTCTAAAAAATTGCATGTTTTATAAAAGTGGCCTATACTTTTAATTCTTTGGTTCCACCATTTTTTTCATTTTATTTGTACCAAGTTTGTGTGTTTATAGTACTTTTGTGCAAACTTGCGATTCACATAATATATGCATTATTGTAATTTTAACATTTTGAGTAGCGTTAGGTAAGCATAGCCTTAGAAGCTATGGTTGGCGTATATTATACATACAGAATGTTACCATGTACAGAGATTGTTGTAGCCTACATGGTAACTATAGCCTTTACATTCAACCCTCACAATACGGGTAACAAAGGACATAAAACCGTGCACTAACTAACTAATTCTACCAAGTATTGTACTCACCGATCATTAGTTTGCATATAGCCATTCAATCGCACAATCAAAAAATTTGTCTCTGTTCTTTCGATATCTTCCAATGCTTTTCGTATCACTACGCTCTTTCCACTGCCTTTCATACCGACCAACAAGACCGAGTTGCTTTCACCAAATTCCACTGTTCTTTTCAATATTGCAGAAAGTTCATGAAGTGCAGACTGAACATCTGAACGACATTGCGTAGGAAGGGTATGACCACATAACCGCTTCTTTAATATGTTTCTAGCTTCCAATAGAATAGTTTCAGACATTGTGCAAAAACTTTAAGCCTGGCAACCAAAACGACTTGAAACTTTCCTCAAAACGCTCACGGCTCACAAATCAATTCACAAACCCAGTACCACACAGTGTTGTCAACAAATCAAAACTACTAGTGTTGCCAGATTACAAAGGAAACATTTAAATGTCAAAAAAATTTGCCGGACCTTAGTGACTCTGCTTATACCGTAGGCAGGGGCGCCGGAAGCGGGGGCAGTGCCGGTCTTTGGGGTGTGCAAACCATGCGATCGCACAGGGCCCGCAAATTAGGGGGCCCACAATTTACCCAGAAAATGCAGTAATTTTGTCATTTCCAATGGACAACAGAGCCGAAGTTACTGATCGGAGTTGCCGCAAACGTTTCAAAATTTCTCTCGATCTTTTCAGGGGACGAAATAGGTCGAAATTTGATTTTGTTACTCCGAGTTCAGGGTACGAAATCGGGGTACGAATTTTTCAGGGGAAGAAATATGTTGCATCCAGACTCAACAATCAACATAGAGACATAGCTTTATTTCCGAAAAATGCCAAAGAAAGCATGATCTTATCATTTTGCTATGCCACCGGACAGCACCATTTTACAATAATATTCATACGCAAGTTTTTGTTGAACATCCTCTCAGAATGCCCCAAATTCAAAATAATTTTTCAAAATTTTCCGGGGGAAGCCCCCCCAGAAAATCTTCTTGAAACCAGCTTGGAGGCCAAAATACAAAATAAAAATAACGATAGCACAAGTAAATAAAATTAAACTTGCAACAATGCTAAAATGATCACTTAGCGTTGTTGAAGTCTGGGCCTGGGCGACGTCCTACATTAGAATCGTTGCACCACGCAGTAACTGCTTTGTCCGGATTGTAATCCAGTAGTGAGGGACCATCTAACGACACTCGCACGAGTGTCTCCAATGTGGCTGATTTTAAAAAAGTTTGCCACTCCCCAAGAATTCTTTTTAGCAACGAAAAACAACGTTCGAAATGTGTTGACGATGACGGCAAGGTAATAAAATAAGTATTTCAATGATGTGAAGGACATTACTAAAAGAAGCATAATTTTTGCAAAATAACTTATGATCAAAAAATTTTACCCCTTGGATGTCAACTAATCTAGTTTTTTTTATTTTTTTTATTATTTTTTTTTATTATCTTTATCCTGCATTGCGGGATAAAGTTTTTTGTTTAAATCGAAAAAAACGGGGTTCTTAAATCCCGACAAATGACCTAAAACTTCATTAAAAATGGACTTTACGAGGTTGCCCCCATTTTCCAGCCGGCAACCCCCCAATTTATGCAAGCGAGGGGGTAAAATTGCCCATCTCGGCAACCACTGATCGTAGAGTCATGATATATAGCTCAAAAGCTGCCAAAACATCATGTTTCTATCTGTCCTAAGAAGAAAGTTTTCTCTATTTACAATACGGTACAAAACGAGTTAGGCTATAGCCAAAAAAACAAAATTTACACATATTTTTGTTAAAATTCAGCATGTTTTCTGACAAATTGTGATCTGTCATAAGTTTTTTGAAAACAAAATCTGATATGTTGCACAAGATATAGTAACACACTGATAATACCGAAGATTGGGCCCATAATACAAAAATATTCACAACACAGTCCTTTTAACATCGGTTCAAAACATCACAATGAAGCACTCACATTAAGCATAATGTTAATTGCAGCAGTGCAAAAATATCACAAGTGTTTGGTGATGAACTTCAAAGAACTCATACTCATTTTGCAGAAAAAGTTGCTTTGCCTGGTGTGACATGTTAACGACATGGCCGAGCGGAACTGCTCGTGGTTTTCAATACTGCAGCGGCAAAGCACGAGTTTGATTACGGCTGGAGGCAGATTGTGTTTGACATATATTTGGGTGGCTGGAGACTCGAAGAGTGGTAAACTCATTTCCCAGTCGCCCCCAAACTTACGTTTTTTCATAATTTCGTTGATTTGTAATTCCTCAGTTGAAATAGCCTACAGTATTTCAAGTGTGAGCTTTGCTAATCCTAAAAGGCTCTGTGTTTTAAAATGACAATTCAGGCCTTCTGATGGCACGATAATCACAAAAAAAAATTGAATAGGTATGTCAATTGAATTAAAAGGACTTATTTAACCCTTTGAAGGTGGGGGGGGGGCTGAACTTTTTTGTATCAACAGTTGTATCTCTAAAACCACTGAGGCTGCGACTACGAGATTTCTTGACTTTTCCTAACCTTTATTCACCTCTATTGAGCTGACATTATGAGCGAATAAAGGTTATAAATTGAGAGATATAAGGCATTTCTCAGCACATCCTCTGAAATAGTTCATATTCTATTGTTCAAAATTTTCCCACCAGCTGGATAAAGTAATTAACTTGGCCCACGTCTCGTTAATCTTAACTGTTTCACAGCGTGAAGGGAATTGGCTGAATGTAAAATTATGTAAAAAAAATTTAATCACAACATTGCAATGCACGTTCTTCATTACTCTACCAAAAAATCATGTGTAAACTCACGCTACAATTACAGTCATAAGTCACCTCAACATTTCAACGTATATGAGCAGTTCTAAAATTCACATAGTTTTAATTTTCGGATATGCTCAGCGTGAATAATTTTACAAAGTGAATCCCAAATTTTGAAATCGTTCCTTAAAAAATAACAGAGATATCACTCCTAAAGCATAAGAAGAATCGACAGCCCCCTCCCCCAAACTGAGCAAGACTCCAGGAACCCAACCTTCTAAGCCTAAGGGTTAAAATGCAAAGTGATCAAACAAATCTGTTAAAAATAAAAACATTAACTTATCAATAACACATTAGCTTATTGAGAGTAAATAACCGCACTGTAATGTATGTTGCAAGCTGTAGTGTATGACGCCAAAATTTGAAAAAAAAATAGTAGTTTTATTGTTTTTTGGCTATAACTCGTTTTGTGTTCATAATAGAGAAAACTTTCTTCTAAGACAGATAGAAACATGATGTTTTGGCAGCTTTTGAGCTATATATCATGACTCTATGACCAGTGGTTGCCGAGATGGGCAATTTTACCCCCTCGCTTGCATAAATTGGGGGGTTGCCGGCTGGAAAATGGGGGCAACTCCTAAAGTCAATTTTTAATGAAGTTTTAGGTCATTTGTCGGAATTTAAGAACCCCGTTTTTTTCGATTTAAACAAAAAACTTTTTTCACTCCACCCTTTCACTTATGACTTAAATTTGGTACTACCCATTACTCGAAATGGATCACTGGGTAGAGGCAATTATCGTAAAATTTCTTGCCCAGAGAAACAACAGCAAGTGCGGGTACTGGCTGTAGTCGAACATGCAGGCTCTCGACTGCGAGCCCAACGCGCTAACCACTCGGCCACAACAATTCAATGTTCGACAACATCGAATCGACATAAAAACGACAATATTGCCAGCCGATGTAAATTAGCACTTCCGATGAAGACTTTGTTAAAATAAACGTCGGGAATTACAAACAAGACTTACAGCGCTGATGATCGCAGATGGATATATTCCAATTCCATCAATAACAAATATTCCCGCACAATGCAACAGTGGCGATTATGACGCGCTGACCTAATTTTGCGTCACTCTTTGATACTACATATTTTCGACAGTTAATCCACGATCATTCTATTGCGAAATTAAATAATTGGTTAGAAGAGACCGGCGGCCAAACTTGGCCGATTAAGGAGGTAGCACCGGCGGTCATTCAAGCACTACTTAGCGGCCATGGCCGCAGGCTGCTTTAAGGCTTAACAGTAGGATTACATCATTATAACATGGCATGATGCCCTTTTTTGTATACCGGACACTTGTAGGCTATCATTACTCAATAGCCTACATAGTGAGCTGATAGATTAGCATTATCGCTATATCTTATCTTAAAACTTGAAAAAAAACTAACCTTTTAGTAAACAAAGTGCCCTTTTTTGTAATCTTGCCCCCCCCAGTCAAAAATCGTTCCGGCGCCCCTGACCGTAGGTTAGTAGCCTAGCTTACTTGAAAAAGTGTCCAGATCAAGTGGCGCTGGTTTAGCTTTCGGTGTGTGCCCTTTTGAGAAACTTTTTTCTATACCTCTGTGGCTCTGTTATGTTTGGCACGTATTGTTTTTTTGTTGTTGTGATGGTCAAAAATCAAAAGCTGAAAATAAAGTAAAAACAAACAGCAACACCTAGTGAATGTAACAATTTACAAACAACTAGGCCTATACGTCAACATTCAACAACAACAAGAAACTTCATTCTGTCAACCTCGGTAACCGGCCCTGTAGTTCGAATCCTCAGTAGTTCGAATCACACCAGTACGTTCAGTAGTTCGAATCCTCTGCAAGTATGCCAAACTGCCAGGAATAACTTATCAGAAGCTTTGTCAGTCCGACATTAAAAGTTCAAACCAACCAATCATCCCATATAGACCTATGAGGAAACTAAATAATTATTGCCGGATACAAAGTTTAAAAAACGTGCAAGGCCACCCAATTTGATAGACAATGCAGATGATGTCTAAACAAAAGTAGGGCTGGGGCTTACGGGCCTAAAGCGCGTTCAGAATTATAGCAGCATCGGCTACATTTTTAAGGAGGTCAAAAATACTGATATCTAGTGGGTGCAAGCGATGTGAGCAACACGGAGAAAGGATGAACAAAATGATCCTATTTTGTTTGGCAAAACCAATTAACTAAATAAGGGTGACCAAGCTGGGTTAGGGGAGACCGGGCTTACTGTGGGCATTGTTGGAACCATCATTATTTTGTAAGCAAAATAGCCTCCCAACCTAGTTAGGCCTAGAGAAATTCCAGCAAATTAATAAAACTTTATTTTACCTTTAGGCCTATAGATTGTATCACGTTTGCAATATCTCAATAAAAATTTTTGTTATGTGTAATTACACTTTTTGTAGTGTCAGAAAAGCTTTGCAACATGGCCGAAAAAGTTTTTACTTCCAATTAACTAGGCTTAGTTTTTACTATAGGCTATCTTATTCCTAGCCACTAATCTTAAACATTTCATTTTTCATGCCTACGAATTGCTACCCAAACAGAAAATCAGTCATTTTTAACATTGATTCAATATAGCCTACGATGAATCACCGTCAAAATAGGTGATTTGCTGTCTGGGTAGGCCATATGCAGCATCAACACATGACAAGAACAATTTATGATAGCCTAACGTAATTACAGAAAAACTGGATGTTGGTAGCCTACTGTGGGGGACTGGGAGCATAAGCATTGATGGAGATCTTCCCCACCCTGAAAATTTTCCCGTGAACCTCTGGGGGTTTGCGTACCCTTAGTTGAGAACCTCTGATGTAGGCCTAAGTTATAAGTGATAGAAATGAAAAGATATGCATTTATTTGAAAATGCGTCTGATTGGTTGGTTTTAAATCTGTATTCTCTGACTGACAAAGCCTTTGATAGGGTATTCTTAGTAGTTTCGTATAGTAGGGGAAGGTCTAGTTAGTTGAGCCAGAAATCGATGTTTTTGCAATAAAAATTTAACGATAAACTTTATCAAAAATCCGAATCCATCATGATAAACTTCAGTCTTTTGCGGTTCTTGTGAGCATGTTAGTGTTTGCGACTGACCTCGATTCATATCATTTATCGGCATAATGATATGAATCGGGGTCATGATATGAATCGGGGTCATAGTCAATCGGGTGATACGTAAGGACAATCGGCTCATAAACTACATGCCTTATGACAAAGACATGGCTCAACCGTGAACATTGCAAGTGGCTCAACTGTTAACATCGCCGCCATTTTCAAAATTTATGAAAAATTGCCAATAACCAACTGGCTAATCAAGCAACGAGAACTACTAAAACAAAGAATAAGTTACCCTTACCTATCCCAGAATTTCGATTAAGACAACGACGAAACATCGTAGGAAAAAATAACACATTTCTTATTTCTCTCAAAACTACTTTTACCTACCATTTTACATTTAACTGCTTCACAATTTTTCTGCTTGTAGAAAATCCCTAAAACTACTTGTGCTGATGGACTTCAAGTTTTTCCATATTTTCGTTATGAAACGGTTGACTAATCATGCACGACGTTGCGATAAAACCGGATGGATCAACCGTTACCCGGCTCAACTAACCAAACCTTTCCTTATAGTAGCCAACTTGTAGGCCTTAGAGGCTTTTAACGCAGGGCCGTTTACCGAGATTGGTAGAGTGAAATTTTTGATTGTTGAATGGAAATTATTTCATCCGCTAGGTGCTGCTGAATGGAAAGCAGTCCTAAAATGCGTACTCAAGCGCACACCCCGAAAGTCGAACTAGCGTCGCTTGATCTTGAATTGGGCGCTTAAACACTGAGCTAATGGAGTTACCTGGCTACCACATATCAAAAAAGCTTTCCTTGCAGCGTTGTTGCAACTTTTGATAAACTAAGTTTTCCATATCTACATGAAAAGTTTTCCCATGTGCTACAGCACGTTTTTTGGTTTCGCTTTTTTTTTGCATCACGGTAAACAGTGAGTCGCCAATTCTCCATGCACTGCAATAACAAGCAAGCCCTTCTAAACGTGCATTGACGAGAGAGACTTAAAATCAATGCCATTTTACTGATAGGGTAGCTAAAATTATGAAATAGTCCTATGGCTCAGCACCAGCCTTATTAAGTTGAAAAGAACGGAAATTATAGCTTAAGCTTCGTGCATTGAGATAAATCAGCTCAGAGGTGCTCTTTTTAGTCTAAGAACTTACCGGTTGAATGGAAGTTAGTTAGGTTGGAACATAAAAAATGAAGTAGACTAAGTTGACCATGCCATGGGTTAAGAAAAGCTACAATAAAACGTAAATTATCGTATGTGGCATTGTTTGCTGAATCAAAAACTTGCGTGGATAACCCATATGTATTCAAAAAAATAGACTATAGCCTCCCTAGCCTACTAAAATTACCAACTACTGTGAGACAGTCACAACAGACAATCAACAGGTCGGAGACGAAAGCCTTCTTATATTTTAAAGTTGAATTAGATAGGCTAATTTCTAATTGTTTTCTGCAATGATGAAGGCCATATAATATTCTGTAATCATCAAAAAAACATCAAAAAAAGTAGGCTACTCTATTAAAATATTTAGGGTATTTTTTTATCTCCAACAAAGCTTGGCTGGCTATGCAGTAAACTAAGCTTCCAGAATGCCAGTCCGAACGTAGTGCCTATCGTAGGCTTAGATTGATTTTGTTGTTGTTTACTGGGATAGTAAGCTAGTATCGCTAAATCCAACAAACTGCTTCCGAATGCAAATAAAAACTAAAACTGTTTTGAATTTATCAGAGTGTAGCTTGAAGGATTTCATACAACCGTTACAGTTTTTTAACTTTTTGAATGGCTGTTTTGATCAGTTTCTATTAAAATTGTGATGAGGTCTATGCCAAGCCAATATTCTCGTATTAAAGTAGCTTAACTTTAAAGGTAAGCGCTACTTTATCGCTGCACGAAAGGCTACGGCAGGTACAAAAAACAACATCGACATGTGAATTTGGCCTATGAGACATAATTTGATGATGCGTGCTGTAGCCTGATTATCTAGCTCGGCGGTTTTCAAATTTTTTTGGACTACGACGCAACAAAGAATTTCTAAATCTACCAAATCTGTTAACCAATGTAGGCTTTAACCGATAAGTAAAATCGTTTAGCCCACTTTTACTGCAATGAGAATAGTGGTGAAGGCTGTGTGAAATCGTTTATCCACGTAAATCCAGATTTCAAAGAATTTACGTTGTACTGCTGGGTAGCGGGATTTGGAAACACGGTTTTGAAAGCACTTCCTTTTCACATACATCTGCCTTTCGTCTATTATTATCCAACTATTTACTCACACTCGATAAGTTTTATCCTTTGTCGTATCCAGGCTTACGCCGGGTGGATTATTTAGGTTAAGATGACGGAAAGGCAAGGTCAAGGAAGCCAATCTTCATAACCACTTTCAGGTATGCCTGTGTACTGCTAAAGACACAGTCGCGTGCTCTTGAGCGGTGTCGACCCGGCGCCTTTTTGGGCGTCAGGTCAGGGCTCTCACCATTTTGTTAGTCAGCCAACATTTTTGGGTAAACAAGATTTTCATTGCTGATAAGTCTTGTTCATCGTATAACTGTCTAGTTGAACGAAAAACGTAAATAAATTATTTATTATTTTGATTTCATAGAATATTGTGAGAAGTTACGCAAAAACGTTTTTGACGCAGTTAAATGGTGGGAGTAGGCAGTGGTTTAATGATGAAGTCATTAAAGTTATCCCAATTGTCGGCAATTTATCCTAGCCTACTGTAACACGAAAGAAAATGCTCCCTTCCAAACTATTGTTCGACACTTTGCAGCTTTACGTTACGGTTGCAATATTCAAATCACCATAATTTCTCGCACACTTGCGACCATCTAGTTACAGTAGCACACAATTTAGGAAGCTCTGACTAGCTTAACGGCTGAGTCCATTTTTCTTCATTGTAATTAAGTTATTTGAATTGGTTGTTGGTGCACAATCGCAGATAGTTATTGCGCAGGTGATAGGTGAGTGAATAAGATGTTGGTGTGAATGAAATTGGCCATCAAAATATTTGGGTGTGGAAATCAACTGTTTTGGTCCAATTTCAACATCCATACCAAGGTATTCTTGACCCATGCTTAATGAAAACTTGGTTTTTGTGAAGCGTAAAAATGCACTAAAACACAAAGACGTTTCATTGGCTAAATGCAAACTATGACGCTTGATCGTAAAATGGCAAGAGTTCGTGCAATGGATTCAAACCCGTACGGAACGATGGCAAGACTAAACCAAACGTCAAGGTATCAAAGCATCACATCAATTAAATCTGTCAATAACCTTCTTTCAAACATGAAAACTAAAGACGGTGATGCAAATATTACAACTAAAGAAGAACGGAAGTATCTAAAGTAAGTGATTTGACATGGAGTGTGTAGCTAAATACAGTAAACCCTTCAGACGTGCTCACATCAGAAAAATAACACTGGTCTACAAATTTCAACTTTTTTTTTCAGGTTTGGGTTTTGACAACTGATTTTGGCTAATTTTGGGGCGCTGAATCCGAAAATGAACTCAGATTTTCTCTATCACATCAAGTTTTCTTTCTATCGTTGCCATTATTTTGTAAAATTGACCAATTTTTGCCCTTTTTAGTGCAGTAAAATGTCAAATATAATTATTTTCTGACAGCTATAAACTTTCAAACATAGAGATATTTTTACACTAAATTCATAAATTGGTTCAGATTTCCTCTAAAATAAAAAAAATTCCTGTTATGATAATCGTAATAGGACATAGTAGAGATTGGTAGCGTTGAGTTTTTCCATGCTGGCTTGAACTCCCTGTCTTGGCTTCTCAGGCGTTATCTGTGGGTCAGCTGCTATCTCTGTGCACTGTGCAGATGGAATATCGTAGGAAGACAGCTGGTGGGAGTAGATTTGACTTAGTAATAAATTCTTGCTTAGTAAGGAAGATTTATTTAGAAGTTTCATAAAGCACATGTACATTGTACAGACCAACATCAGAGTTCAAGGTAAAAAGTGGTTTGTAGAAGGAAAAGGTATTTTCATACTTTATAAGTTTGAGTTCAAGTCGGTTAGAGTTTTTGGTATAGTGGTGTTTCTGTGGAAAAACTTGCTCTTAGAAAACTACTAACAAAGAAAGGTTATATTTGATCTCAAGCTATGTCTGCTTCCAGCAAAAGAAGAAAATGTTGTAATGATCCGGATATATTTTGTTACATTTGTGGATACTTCATGTTGAAGTCTCAACAATGCAATATTACCACGTTTGTAAAAAGGGCATATCTTGCTTACTTTAAAGTCAAGTTGGGGGACCAGGACAAAAGCTGGGCTTCTTCGATCATAAAGTGTGCAAGACCTGAGTTGAATGTCTGAGAAGTTGGTCGCAAGGAAAAGGTTCACAAATGAAATTTGGAATACCCATGATTTGGCGAGAGCAACGAAATCATTTTGACGATTGTTATTTTTGTCTTGTTGGTGTGAAAGGGTATAACAAAAAGAGTAAACATCGTTTGAAATATCCAAATCTGGATTCGGCATTGCGCCCAGTTCCTCACAGTGATGAAAAGCCACTGCCAGTATTTACATCACTTCCAGAACTACACGAAGAGGCTATTTCTTCTTCATAAGCATCGTTTAGTGAAGGAGAAAGTGAAATTTTTCAACCAGCACCCGAGGATCTGTCAGACAAGCCTTCCCAGTTTAATCAGATGGAATTAAATGATTTAGTGAGAGATTTGTAGTTGCCTAAGCAATCTGCGGAGTTATTGGCATCAAGGCTACAGGAAAGGAAACTTCTCAAAGCTGGTACAAGCGTGACATTTTATCGCAAACGAGAAGAACTGGAGACAAAAATATCATACGTGATCAGTTAGTTGATATCAAAAAGATTCTCTTGCCTCCTCTTCACATCAAACTTGGTCTCATGAAACAATATGTAAAAGCTTTGGATCATGAAGGAGAGTGTTTTAAGTATATATGTTATGCTTTTCCTGGTCTCAGTGAAGAGAACAAAAGAGCTGGGATTTTCAATGGACCACAAATCAGGCAATTGTTAAAGGATAAAAATTTTGTGAAATCAATGTTGCCATTCGAGGCTAGAGCTTGGAATGCTTTCGGTGCTGTTGTGAGAAATTTTTTGGGAAACAGAAAAGCAGAAAATTATAAAGATCTCTTAAGGGAGCTACTGCTTAGTTTTGAAGATTTGAGATGCAGGATGAGCATCAAAGTTCACTATTTGAAGAGCCATGCGGATGAGTTTCCAGAAAACCTTGGGAAAGTTAGTGAAGAACAAGGTGAACGTTTCCACCAGGATATTAAAATTATGGAGGAACGTTATCAAGGTCGGTGGGATTGTCATATGATGGCCAACTATTGCTGGAGTTTTAAAAGAGAAATTCCAGATGCTGCTCATAAAAGAAAGTCTCTCAAAAGAGCATTTTTAAGCTTATAAGTGAAGAATTCATATTTTATGAAAGCTCTTTTTTGACTGTTTCTGAACTCGCCATGCCCAAGTCCCTTTATTTTGGCACTTTGCTATTTCTGTGTGTGTCTTCAGAATTTCTGCACTCCATTGGAATGTCTGTGTGCATATTGTGTGAACTGTAGGCTATAATTCAGACAATACCTTGTCACTGTCCTATCGACATGTTCGTCAGCATAATGTAGCGTTTGATGTTATTATGGTTGCTCTTTTGCATGCCTATTTTTTATTCCAAGGCATGAAATTTTAATAAAGACAACGCAAATTTGTGTGAATATAATATAGAATGCTTGTTTGCTAATTAAAGCTAGATTATTGCAGGTAAAACAGTGTTTATTGCATCAGAATTCCTTGTTTTGACAACAGAAGGGGGGCAAAAATTGATTTTTTTTCAAAAATTAGGGATATTTCATATCTCAAAAACGTGATGTGATAGAGAAAATCTGAGTTCATTTTCGGATTCAGCACCCCAAAATTAGCTAAAATGAGTTGTCAAAACCCAAACCTGAAATTTTGTGTAGACCAGTGTAATCATAGGCTACCTAATAGGGTGTACCATTTTTCAAAAAGTTTTTAGAAATTATTGCGGCTATGTATTACGGGTTTCCACTTTTGTTAAAAAGTATTTTGGTAGAGTTTCAGAATTTTCCCGCCAAAACTGTGGTTCTGCCGCCATTTTGAAAAAATGGCGTCCAGATAGGATATTATGAAAGTCTACAGCTTTAAACTGGCGCAATGTGATCATATAATATGTCGATTACGGGGTTTTTGGGGTCGCAGAACTCGAATTTGAAGTTAAAAACACTCTACGGCAACAATTTTGCAAAGTGAATTTTGACATAGGCTATAGATGTGACCACACTGTTTTGGACCGCAGATTTACATGAAAAGAGCATCTTATTGTCATTTTAACCTTGAAATGCATGTAGGCTATGCATAAACTTTTCTAGTCGGTGTGATTATATCAATCAGTATGAGGGAAAAATTAACATGTACTTTCTTGTGTACTTTCACATCCGATGAAAATCTACTAACTAGTCCACAGTATAGCCTATAGCCTGTACTTAGTTACTAACCTACCTGCTTATTAACTAATGGACGGCAACAGAGTACCCCATGGCAGACCAAAAAGTTCGAAAAAGCCGAAGTGAACTCTCCCAACTGGGTAAATGCTTTACTTCTACACGACGAAGATCATCATTAGCTCAGTGACTCGAAGAGTAGCTAGTGATCGTACGCAAGTTACAAGATTCCGATCAGTAATAAATGGCACTGAATGAGACGGCCGGTGAAGCACACCACTCACTGGCACAAAAACCAAAAAGAAAGTTCTTCCTCATTGGGAACACTAGCGAAAGACTAGGTGTTCCAAAGCTTCCTAAAAGCTCTGACGTTCTTGCTAGGCTGTTGTTCCTCAGAGACGAAAGTCACAGAACGATCAGCCAATCCATCGTGATTGCAAGGGAGGAAATTCCCCTGATATGGAAACATCATTTTGGCGTGGGTTAGGTATTTGGCAAGAAAAATGAGAAACAATCTGGAAAAGAGAAGTAATCGTGAAAGGTTATTGTTAAAAATGCGGATATAGACCGGCATCTGAAGAATTTGTATGAAACTTGGTATCTAGAACTTGATTCCAGGCGTGAGAGGAATAATAGTGATTCATTTACAAAAACGTTTGCGTGATATGGAAGAAAAGCTCAAGGATCCTCTGAATATATGTAAGACTACTTCGCGATCAATTCTCATGCATTCCGGTATTATTGACTGGGAGACAGATTTGGAACATCTGAAAAATCAGCTCCAGAGAGATCAAGTAGGCTAGGTTGCGCATTGGGAAGAGATGCTCTGTAGAAGAGACGGGACTGAGCTAGAGAAAAATGACACAGTGCATCTGGTGAAAGGAAACAGAAAGAGGATGTTGCTGACAATCTGAAAACCGTGAAGTTGGACTTAAGTGCAGATGAAGAAACAGAAAGTGACAGTGACAACTGGAAAACTCCTGAATGGAAAAGAAAATGGGTATTACGTCGCCTAGCCTATACCTTTAACATCTGATCGACTTGGATGAGCTATCGGCAAAGAACAATGTTCGCTATGTGGCTCAAGCGTCCGGCATGCAAGTCGAAGATACTAATATCAGTCACAGCAGCTCATAGACTGGCTAATAAGACTATAGGTCCTCTCACTCCCAAATTAATTATCAGAGATGAGTTCCAGGCCCCTGATTTGGCAATAATTCACTGGGCCGGTAAGATTCTGAAAATGAGAGGAAATGTTTCATCAGAACAGTGCTGTGTATATGTATCTGGCGTTAGTTTTGATGATGAAGGTAATGCAGAAATGAAAGCTTCTGGGGGTGCATGAGACCAGACGGCACCAGATCATCTCAGGAACAGGCCGTTATAAAATTGGTGGAAGACTGGAGAGAGAAAGGTGTCATTGATGGAGGTATTTGATACGACTGCCGTCAATTCAGGGAAGTGGCAAGGTACTTGTAGGCTACATTGCTGGAGGCAACAATTGGGAAAGCAATTTGGAACTTACTGATCAAGAGTGGCAACAAATGCCAGTATCAGAATGGAAAAATTTCAGTGATTATAAGAAACTAAGCAAATTCGTTTTGAACGTAAGGATGGTCAACGATATTGCGGAACGCGGGATTAAGCTAATCACTGATTTTTTGACAGGTGTTCTGACGAAAGCCACCGGCAAGCTCTCTTGCTTGCCATGCAAAGGCACAGTTCTCAAATTACAAAAAAGGTACCTTAGCCAAACTCAATTGTTAAAGAAATTCGTCAAAAATTCAGTGAATTGAGTGCTTGCATAACTCTGGTAGGCTATTGTGTTGATGAAATACTGGGAATTGAAATCAATCAGGACTGAAAGCATAAGGAATAGCATGCAGAAGAAACAGGGATGGATCGTGTTTGAGAGTGATTAACTCAATTTGTTTGTAGCCTAAATGAATCGTGTTGTTATTTCAACAGTTTGACAATATTTCAGGAATGCTCATTCTGGGGTGAGGTATTCTTGGTCAGGTTGTGTCCATGTCTGCAAAATTTCACCATAAATTTCAAGTGGTAAAATTTCACTTTGCAAAATTGTTGTCGTAGAGCACTTTTGACTTCAGATTCGTGTTCTGCGACCCCAAAGACCCCGTAATCGACATATTATATGATCACATTATGCCAGTTTAAGGCTGCAGATTTTCATAATATCTTATCTGGACGCCATTTTTTCAAAATGGCGGCAGAACCACAGTTTTGGCGGGAAAATTCTGAAACTCTACCAAAATACTTTTTAACAAAAGTGGAAACCCGTAATACATAGCCGCAATAATTTCTAAAAACTTTTTGCAAATTGGTACACCCTACTACCTAATTGCCTTCGTCCGACATTAGGATATAGCCTACATTACAATCGGCATAATTAGATATCTTTCTATTATAATTAAATAAATAGGAGCTGATGTCTCACAACCTCTATTCTGATTCCTCGATGTTATTGAGGATGAAAAGTTATAGGCTACAAGGATCCTTCATTTAGAATGCATCCGAACAATTTAACATAGCAATTCAACAAAATCAGTCAGGTTTGGAAACTTGTATAACTTATTGATAAAGATTTCCCCACCGTAAATGCGGCTTCTTCAGTGTCGCATTCAAATAGAATCTTATTCAATGATTCAATTACGGTGGCGGTGACGAAACCTTTATTAATAAATTGTACAAGTTTCAAAACCTGACTGATTTTGTCTACTTATTGTATTTATATTCGCTGACATCTTTGTTTCGTCTCCCGGGTTTCGTCCAATACTTTTGCTGACACCTGACAGCTTCATGACGTTCCAATTAACTTGGCTTAGTTTTTTTTTTGCTTTAAATAAAGTCGATTTTTTTTCTTGACGGAAACAAAGTACTGCTGAAAAATTATTGTTCTTTTGTTGTTTTGGTTTAATATTGTATAATTTGAATAATGCCATTCAAGCAATTTCTTTGTTGCCAATCGTCTGCAGATGATGTAGCCTAGCATAATTACCTCTTTCCCAAAATTGAAGCGGTACCGGATCCAGAAGGGAACAGGGCCGGATTTAGCTGATGGATGTCCGGGGCACTGTTAGATCGGGGGGCCTCCTTGGAAAAAATTTTTTCGCGCCGTTGGCACGAAAGACCACCTCTACGTCTACAGTAGCATTAATCCAGCACTGCACAGCATTTTGCAGACACTTCAAAGACTGAAAGAAAAAAAACACAAAATCGCATTTTTCCACGTCGGGGGGCCCTTCAAAAGGGGGGCCCGGAGCACCTGCACCCTCTGCCTCCCTAAATCCGGGCTTGGGTGGGAAGGGAGCAGTTGCCTTTCCCTAAAATACAGAAAAATAACTTTATTCACGGCGTGCTTGCAAGGTCGGATTAATGTAAACACAACATCTTTGTGTTTTGTTCAAACCGACTCCCATAAAGCTGCTTGCTGGATTCGTCCCTGCGTGGAGGTGTAGGCCTAATATCTAATCAACCAAGTTTTTCTCTTTTTTATAATAAATAAAGCCCCTCAAATTGTAAGATTTTTTTTTTTTCATTACCAATTGTTGATCTGCTCGTTCATTATTGACTTGAATTGACGTCACAGAGCTGTTGAAGCTGGAGATCTTATTCAAGTAGAAGACATTCTATCCACAGCTGCATCGAATTTTTTGTACAGTAATGAAATTATACAACATAGCAAGCAAAACCACGTACAAGATTTAGGAGAAGGATCTCATGGTTCAACATCACCAGGACACGATTCAAAATTTACGCCATGGAGAAAAGCATCAACCACTGCTTCACCTGCAGTGTCACTGACTGAAGAGTTTCCAGTGCCAAGTCCGGACCGCAATAAACACTCTCGGCATTTCGTTTCTACTAAGCCAAGATCAAAATTTAACAAAAACTGCCGAGACCAATGGAGAAGATCGGCTTTATTTATAGCAATGATTCATAATAACATGGAAATGATGGATTTGCTTTTACGCCACAAGGTAAACAAAAGATTTAACATGAAATTACAACAATCATTCTCGTTGTAACACAAGTTTAATTTTCCACTCCGTGCGTAATATGCCCAGGGAGCTATTGCCAACAGCATTCGCAACACACATTTTTGATATATTTGATATACCGTAGTCTACTTTTGCTGGTGCCTGATGACCCACATAAGGGGCCAAGAGTATATTTCCCTTGCGTCCTCCTAATTATTCTGAACTACAGTAATAAAGAGAAATCGAACTTAGCTCATTGTATTTGATCTAATACTTGTCTACTGAATATGAAAATTAACATTTTTAAAACCTATGGCGTCTTGATTTTACACAAAAGGGTTAGTCACCGGGTAGATTTGTGGGTAGGCTAATGTATGTTTACAACTTCATTTTCATAACTTTAAGCTGTTAAGGTTGATGTCAAGGAATGTTTATACCACGCCATTGACTTTGGCTATCACGCTGTTGTTGATTTATTCATGAAATATGATCTCGATACGTCACAAATGATTACAGAAGATGATTCTTTTTACTTCCCAGGTAAAATATTGCACGCATACAGTAGCTTGTATTTTTCGTAAGTAGTTAATCATTGGGAAAAAGAAGCACTTTTTTCTTTTCTACAACATATTTGCCTGCAGATGCCGGAAGGTTTGCATTTTCATCAGGATTAGGCTATTATTCATTTCTTCTGCCATCAAAAGTTGTGATGATCACATGTGATGAACGGCAATAAGTGAATGTAGTAAGCCAGGCTACACTTTAAATCGGTTGCTGATTAAGCAAAGTGAGCCCAACCTCCTCGTCTATAAGTTTATGGAATGTGATTGATTGAACGAGCAAAGCAAGCGAGACGGTTTCGTAAATAAGAAATAAGGTGTTTTTTCTCGTTTTGTTTTGGAGGCACACGAACGACCAAATGTCCTTCCTGAATCCGACACTTTGCGGCCACATAGCTAGATTTCCTGCCTGCAGTTAAACACCATTTTAATATGAAATGAAAAATTGGTGACAATTTGGTTGACAATCTTCCCTTTAAAAGTTTTGTCCAATTTGTCTCCAACCACACCTTAAAAATTCGAGTCAGCCAGTTTTAAATTTGGGCTTGTGGCACGTTTAGATTGTTTGCCAATATTAGCCTTATGACCTACAGGCAGGCGCGGATTTATGGGGCCGGGCCCCCCCCGAAATTTTGTGAAAAATTGTATGTTTCTGCGTCAAATGGTTTGATATGCTTCTAAACAGCTGATATTAGTCCCTCGGCATCACAATTGATGAAAATGGTTGTTTTAATGTCTATTTTCTAGCATATCGTATATGTCGTAGTATCATTGTTCATATCTGTTTAGCTTTTTCTTTCTTTTTAATTGATTTTCAAATTTTCTGGCCCCCCCCCCCGAAAAAAACTCTTAGATTCGCGCCTGCCTACAGGCTAAGTACAAGAAACTTGAAGTAGCTGAAAGCATTAATTAAATACTTTAACTGTGATAATAGCATCCTAAATAGAAGAGTCTCTTATTTTTGTCGCCTTTGGGCTTGATAATCAGGATGTGAAGTCATCAAGTGATGCAATGACTCAACGTTGAACGATGAAAATTTTGACAGCTGTTCAACCTGTTGCTAAGCTTTGCAAAACAAGGCTACAGATCACAGAACATTTACATTTAAAGCATACAGCTTCCCAGTTTGATTACTAACAAACAACCACAAGTAAACAAAGCTTGTCTACTGACATTACCACTTAGCCTATTATCAAATTTATTTGATAGGATTGCTATTATTATTCAACGATAGAGTGTCCAAAACATTTTTTGGCTATAGCCCCCTGTATTTTTTAGAACCCAGAACCCATTATAATAGGGCTCGTGATGTAGGCCCTAAACGAAAACACTTTTTGTTCATGTTCAGGAAAAGGTGTCTTTTCTTCTGAGAGAGCCACCTATCTATTTTAAATGTATTTTTTCAGATGCTTTTCAAAAAGGGTTGGATATTTGTTTTGTACTGGGCAAAACTTGTTCTTTCAATTGCCATGCATGTCATCCTCATGGCTTTACGTAAGAAAGAGCACAAGCAGTTAATTAATAACGTATTTGGTTTCACCCAGCTTTTGATTTAAATGAATCAAACGTCATGGATTTATGTAAGCTATTTTTTAAATGCAGGCTTGACTCCATTACAGTTGGCTGCCCACAAAAATGATTACGTGATGCTTAAAATTTTGTACGCCCACGGATTCAGGTGAGAGGAGTGATCACTTCTTTGATTCTTTGTTTTGTGTAAAATCTGTAATTTATATTAGTCCATGCGCCTGGTAGGACTACGTCTTAGTAGGCACCCACCTCTCGACTCAGGTAGCCCTTTTTTGGTTTCATTATTTTGCAGCAGCGAACACCATTCAGGCATTTGATACCCAATAAGTTCTGTCGCGAGAACAGGCTATACCACCAGACAAACAGCAGCTTTTGTTTTCTTGGAGAGGCCGCCAAACCTCCTCTGGGTTCTTTTCTTTCGCCGACTCCTTCAATGGTTCACTAACATGTGTAATAATACTTATATGTCCTCTCCCCGAAGTGTTTTGTTGGCTACACCCTGTATACTGTCTGAATAAGCCTATAAGTACACTATACATTCGGTGACGTCCAAAAATCCATTTGTTCCTAATAATGGTTCCCAGTATTGTTTCCTCTTATTAATGACCGATCAGGAGTTAGACTGAACTTCTACTGTCACCTTCTGAAGCGATTGTTTGTAGTCAATCCGGCGCATATTAATCAAAGTTTGTTTATCCTTTTATTCAAATAAGAATAGGCTACTGTAGTCTACTGAGGAAGCCACACTTGTATGGTGAAAGCTTTGTAATAAATTAATAACTTTGAATTTTCCAACTTAGTGTGATATTCTACTTTTTTCATTTATTGAGTTTACACTTTTTTTCCATCAAGAACAAGTCAAATTAATGTGATGGGTTAACACTTCCAGAATAATTGAATGACTTTCAATACCTGCTGGAATCAAATCTGAAGTAACTTACCAGATAGATATCCGATAGAAATTACCCTCTATTATCGATAAAAACGGCTTAGATATGTTTGCTTAGACGGAACAGGAAATTGATATTCGATTTGAAATATGTTTGCTTGCAGCCTGTGTGGAGATGGCCTTACCTTACAATAACCTACACTATAAATGAGCCACTGAATTCCAGCAGTGTAGGCCTAATGTACAACCTAAGGCATGAGTTTTCACATTTTTACCGCGCTAAACCTAACAATTAGTCAACGTTTTTCTGCTGTTACTATTTCACTAGAATTTCTTCCGAATGCATAAAGCGGGAAGTTTCAAAAGGCTTCAATTTCTTTAACGATGTTGGACTTTCAAACGTATCTCGTCATTTGCTTCTTGAACAAGTTTGGAGCCGATCAAGCCAGCAAATCTTACTTTACAAAGCAGTAGCAAGCCCAGCTTACCTTGTGATGACCTTTCTTGAAAATCTAGAAAGTAAGAAGTCCTGCATTGTTTTGACTTGTGGGTGGAAGATTTTTAAAAGTTTTTTTCGTCGTCTTCAACATATAATTTAGCGAGTTTCTACAGCATAGTTTACTATTTATATGCTTGTCAAGCAGGTTCAAGACTGGTGACATTTTTTTGCAAAGAGACAAAAAATCGATCCGTTTCAATTTACAACTTTTACCACTCAGGCTACGTGAATGTGTGTAAGAATACTCGAGCGAAAATATGCTTGAAAAGAATTGTACAAGCCCATTGTAAGACGTGTTACAAATCATTTCTGTAAAGACAGCAGCGATTAATGATGAGTTTTAAGGTTGGTTTTTGAGAGCGATCTCCAAAAACTTTAAATGTTTGGATTTGGGCGTGCCGTTTGAACATGGCTGGTTAGCCTACCTCGTGAGAAAACAAATTTCGAGATTTCTGTGAGATTGCCTTGAATTCTTGATCTTTTGATTGTAAGTGGCATGCGGCACAGTAGACTTTGCGTGGACCCAAAAGTTTATTTTGAATTCAATCAAATACATCATATTTTGCAGATGATGCGGAACACAATTGGGATTTCTTGGAAACTCTTTTTTGCTTGTATGAAAATTTGAAGAGGAAAGCCTCCGACGAGCCCACGATGCGATCCTTGTACATGCCACTGGCTGATCAAGTGAGCTTTTCTACATCTTATTTTTGTCAATAATGTGCACCAACCTGTGTAATTTAATAATATTTTATTACGAGTTTTCTTTATGTCAATATAACGCCGATAAGTGCATATCCTTGACGACAGTTAGTTTAATTGTTTTCTTTCCACAAAAGTAAAGATTCAATTGACTGACAAAAGCAGCGGTTAAGAACTATGTGGCATGAATTTGTGATGCGATACTGATTAGCCCATTTTCATGGGTGTAACACATGTCTATCGTTGTCAATTCTTGCTACACTCGACTACCGAGAAATACAATTTAACTCCTGTCGTGTTATGAATGTTTGCCGCTCGTCTGATGTACGTACCGCATAACGTTTTTAAAACTCATTTATATCGTTGATGGGGCTGCTTTATAAAGGTAGATTTTATAAAGCAGCTGAATAGGCTCCTTTTCAAAGGCAGCATGATTTTAACAAAGGTTTTACGTTTGAATTGAAAATGTTGGCTTTAAAAGTTGTCTGAAAGTTTTTCAAGTTACTTGCACATTTTTACTCTGTACTCCATCAACAGATAGAGGAGTTTGCTTGTGATCTCTTAAGTGAAGTCCGTTGCCCCACTGACCTTGCCGATTTGCTTCGATTTGATCCACCAGGACAACCGCGCTCGGTGAGATTAAGTTTGATCAGAAGTCAGTCAATTTTAAAATTTTCTTGCTGGTGACAAAGCTTCTTTGCAAATAAGTTTCTGAGTCACGATACAGTATAGATAAGTTTTCGTCTATCAAAGGTTTATAAAGTTTGTTTTTGCAGTGATAAAACTTCAACGTAGGCCTACACCACACAATAGTTTTAGGCTACTCACATAAACAGGTAGGTTTGGTTTGGGTTTTTAACGTAGCCTAAGTCATGATGTGGTTGGATGTTTTGTTTAAGTTGCATTATGAAAAAAACACAGCTCAAGAAGTAAGCTTGAAGTGTGACAACCAACTATAGAGCAATTCCTTTCACGTTTGGTATATGCAGATAAGTCAGCGCGCGCACCTCACTCCAGTCCAACGCGCTGTGCAGGTTCGAATGAAACGCTTTGTTGCACATCCTAACAGTCAACTCGCTATCTCTACCCTGCGACTTGGAACAATATTTCAATCTGAACACGGCTGGCACACATTGAAAACTCGAACACTTTTGGCATGCGTGTACCCATTTCTTTGCATCGCGTTTTGTATTGCTCCAGAATCAAAGTGAGTCTCTTTTCAAGCTTATAGTAAAACCGGTAGCCTACATTTTTGTGAATAGACTCCCACAAAAGAGTTTTATTGTACTCGGTTGAAGATTAATAACCTATACAAGTTTACGTTCAGTTGGAAAAGTTTTATTTTTTTTTTCTGAAAAAATTGTAAATAAAACATTGACTGACTAAGTCGAATAACCTATAATAATCTTATGCAAATTTTGAAGTTATCCAACACAAAGCCATGTCTTCGCAGGGCAGGCCGTCTTCTTCGAAATCCAATAGTTAACATAACTTGCCATGTGACTTCGAAACTCATTTTTCTTTTGCTTATGATACTGCGATTGATGCTACTCACTATGGTGTATGAATGCGACTGCCTCGGTATGCAAATAGACATCGTAGACTCCATTTTATTTTTATTTGTGATCGGTCGGATCTTACACGAGGTAAATGTGAAAACTATGTCTTGTTTATAAGTTAAACGCGTGATAGGCTATGTATTGGAGTAGGGTAGGCTATATGCTTTTAAGATTCTCACAACGCAACTTAGGCCACCGATGCAGCTACCTGATATATTGAGCCTTATGGATGATGGACGATTATGGTAAAGATAGTTGCTAAATATAGTTGACACTAGAAGCCCTGACCGGTGAGTTTTGGCGCTTCATCTTTTTGGCGTTCTTGCGATTTGCTTGGTCATACTCCTTGAGTTTTCTTAACTTTTGATAAAGTTTTAGTAGCTGTAATAATTTTTCACTAGAACTTTCGCAAACAGAGCATTTCACACATAAGCCCTGGCCCCTGGGTCAAAAATGACCGGTGCGTGATAAGAAGATTTCTAATGTTCGAACAAGGTTTGTTTCAATTCAATTCAATTCAATTCAATTCAATTTATTTTTCTTTGTCAGAATGCAAAAGAAATAATATTGTGAAAAAGAAATACAGTAACAAAACTAACAAAAGGAAAAGGTGGCAAAACCTTAATGGTTTAAGACGTGCATGAAAGGATCTAATATTGCGGTATATGCATCAATAAATATAGTTAAGCACGGCCACCAAACCTAATACTTTAAAATAAGTTGATGAATTAGTTAAGAATCAGTCGCCTCCTCGTTCCTGGAACAACTGGAGCGCCAATTCTTAAAGCAATGAGAACACGACTGAACCCAACATCACAAAAACAAACTAATATACACAGTTACACACACATATTGAAATTACGTAACGGACTATCAAAACAAGGACTATTTACAGATTTCATACAGATATAAAGTGTTCGCAGCAACGATATTAAGTAGCCTATATATTGCAGAACAAATACATAATATGGCAGCTCATTATCAAGATAAAATAGTTAAAAAAGCTTTGTTTTTTAAATTAATTTCCTGCGCATGTAAGAGCATAAGAAGCATGTATAACATGTTTGTATGTTTGTTTGTTTGTATGTTTAAGCATGTTTGTATAACTTGTACATCTTTGTATAGCTTTGTACGAATATCAATGTTTGAACTAAAATAAAGAAAAAACGGCAAAAAACACGTTTCATCTAGAAAACACGAAAAAATTATTGCCTGGTTGTTTCATATCAATGTTTGAACAAAAATAAAGAAAAAATGGTAAAAAACGCGTTTCTTACAACCGGTCAAAATTACCTCAATTGTCCTTATAGGTAGGGAAATATTTCAGGGCTTCTATTGTTAGTATTAATTATGTACTGTAGTTGGTATGTTGGGGTTTGTTTTAACATGGAATATTTAACATTATTTTGTGTTTGTTTGAAGGCCAAGTGACACAAAATGTAACCACAGTTTTCTTAAAACACGAAAACATTGTGTAGAAAAAGAACACAACTTAAACGTTTTCGATGTTTGTTGAGCTTTGATCTTGGTAATTTCTTTAAAAATCAAGACGAATTTAAAGGTAAATTTTCATCAGATTCTACTAAAAAGGCAAACTTGTCAAGCTGACCAGCACAGCAACTTTAGACAACAACATGTAAATAATTTAGGCTATTTGCATTCGGCCTGAAACCAATTCCATAACATATAAAAGACAACACAATCTTTGCTAAATTTTGTTAATTTTTTTTATGATTTTGACATTTATCATTGTTGTCTTAGGCGACTTCATTTATCCGCAATAATCAAACTTTACTGTGTTTAGGCCTATAAGTAATTTTGATTTTTTTTGTTTTTTGAACAGTCTAAACCAACGGTGGGCAATGATTTTGCAGCTCGCTGGTGTTTATGGTTTATCTGCAAGCGGCTCTTTCTTTGAACAACTGTGCCCACCCCTGGTCTAAACATTTTCTTCACACAATCTCAACAAATCTTCTCTTTCAAATATATTTTCATTACGTTTGACTGCTTGGTTTGGAATACATGTGTAGTTGTGTACCATATGCTATCAACCCTGTAGCGTACTATCTCAATTGATTGATAAGAAGTATTTCAACTAGGTTAAGAAGATTCGAGAGTCGTCTTTAAAGAAAGCTTTCTACAATGTGTGGATATTGAACGAAATAGCATCATCTGTTTTGTATATAATTGTCATAATATTAAAAATTTACGATCTTGCAAGATACAACCGCATATACACAGGAGAATGCACGAACAGAAACCATACCAATGATTACATGCTTAACGGAATTGTGAGTCTTGGTTTGACTTTTTAAATAACCAGGTAGAGTTAACGTGGAATGAGCACTATACACTATTTATGTTTGCTGACAATGCTTTGTATTTTATATTTATAGTAAGTAGGGTAAAACTTTCGTTACGTAAACCTTTTGTTGTTTTTTAACAACTCCATAAAAATCAGCTCACTATTAGGCCACTTTGCATATATGCAACATAGGACAATACTTTATTACTTTTAATAAATTTTTTTATTCCTGAAAAGAAACGCCTTCGTTATGTTGAAAGTACAATAAACGCAATAAAGTTCGATGTTGATCTAATTGAATTTCAGAACTGAAAGTTTTATATAACGCATTGCGCTTCTTGTAGGATTATCCTTTTGATCAATGTGATAGAGCGGGTTGGAAATACGCACAATCTCTTCCTGTCACCATATCAGAAGCTGCTTTGGCCATCATATACCTTCTTATACATGTTCGGGCTATGGAACTATTATACACTCACAGAACATTTGGTAATTTTTATATTGAATGTTTGGAGTTTAACTTTTGTACAATAATAAACAGTTTGTTTTTATATAGTGCTGTACCTATCACAGCTATGCATTGCTTCCAGCGCTGTAGGGCTACACAGCAGACAGCAACTTTTTTTTTATTCTGTTTTACCATTTCTACATAAAGTTGTCTTGTATTATAAGATACTGGACTGGCACATTATTGGAAAACGTCAAAAGTTTATTCAAACTTTTGAAACATATATCAGTACTCAGTAATACAGAGACAAATCTTGTACATGGGACGATAAAAGCGTAGCCTACCTTCACTGCTCCACTAAGCGCTAACGATTAGATGCTGGCTGCCAAATTTTGATTAATTATAACAGTTTTTAAACATCGGTCCCTTCACATCCGTGTAGGGGATCAAACCAGGGATATCTAGAAAAGGGGATATGAAGGCTTTTAATACGTCTGACAATAGAAGGGCTTCTGTTTATCGTAAATAATCTCTGTTTACCGTAAAATGACAATTACCACCGGTAGTAGTTCAATAACTCTTGTTATGTTAACCTGCATTGCGCTATTGGCATCAGGCCTGGATACTCACTGCATGCTCATGGTTGCTTGTTAATTCAACTACCCGTTTATTTGCTTTACATCTGGCCTACTGCAAAGACTTTGTTAGGAAAATCAGCTAACTGGTAACTTTTCAACTGTCTTTCCAAACAAGTGTTCTTTATATATGCTCTATGTAACATTTACTAACTGTCTTCTGTAGCTGACTGTACCAGCTACACAACAAAACTTTCTGCAATTGTGAAAAGAACTGCATGTTTTACGCTCTACGAACTACCGCCCTGGTAGTGTCATAAGAATAAGGCAATCGCTGTGAGCCTTCGCATCCCCTTCTTTAGATATCCCTGGATCAAACGCAGTAAAAAATATATTTAACTTCGAAGACATGCTTATTGCTTAATGATGCATTTGATGATACGTACAAAAGTTACATGCTGCGTATCTCTATTTAGTTGGCCACCTGACGCCTTGTGAAAATAAATTTTAAATAGGCCTACAGCCCAAAATTTTCGGGTCCAAGTTGCATTTGATCTATTTCTATCTGATGCTATGTGAAAACAAAAAAACAAAACAAATTGATGTACTTTATTTTTTAGGGCCTCTTCAACTTTCTGTTGACAGCATGTTTCTTGATACATTGCGATTTCTCACTATTTTTGCCGGGATATTCTTTGCATTTGCACTTGCGATGACTCAAGTTTACTGGGCATGGGGGCACGTGAGCAAAATCTTCTTATGTTGCATCATTGCTAAGTAACTTTTTTTTTTGTTTAATTAGTTGTTTATATGCCATTTTTTATTCTTAAGTTTCAAGTTCCCGTAGGGTTTAAGTTCCCGTAGGGTTAAAAGACGGACTTTACAATTGCATAGCCCTGCGCACTGCATATTCGAAAGAAATCCGTTCACACCAAGCTACGATTGAATAAAAGAATCGTCATTCTTGACATTACAACACAAATCTTTTAATCTTCACTGCTCCAGTGGCTATACCCTTAAAAAATGCACAAAAATATTTTTATGCTTGTCTGCTGCGCGGATGAATACATTGACGTTTTACCCACGCTTTGATTGCCCAGTTCAGAGTTTGGACGCCTTTTGTAAGCACGCGGCGGCAATTCAGCAATATTTGATTATTTGCTTGCCAGAAGGTAGCGACAAAGATTTACTTTCTCGCGTTTCATTTTGCTGATTAGAAATACGGTATCTATCATCCGAGAGCAACAAAGAATAATGTTATACGTAAACTTTCGCTCTTTCTGTAATGTCACGAATCAACTGATCTGCCACTGGAACTGCTTCATCTGCTGTACCATATTGTTAAAACGCGCGAAAAGAGATTGCTTTCCTAAAACAAATCTCAAAAACTGAGCTTCAAAAAATACCTAACATATATTTAATTTAATTTAACTATCTACATTTTTTATTGGTAGGCTACATTAATGCTGAAATTGCTATGACCATTTCCAGCCCAGGCGAATACAGACAGACAAAAATATCACTTTTTGTGAAGAAGAACAAAACGAGACCAACACCGACTGCTTACCTGTCTACTCTAGTATCTTCAATTCACTAATGGAGCAATACTGGACTTTGTATGGCTATGGCTGGAAAAAGGAACCACCGACAGCTACAGTGATACCGCCCGCAAACAAAAACATCACTGGTGGATATAAGGTTTGCTGTGATGTACAGTATGATAGGCTACTTTTTTAAGTGGAGTAGACACTGAGGCTTTTCAACACCTGTTTCGTTTCCTCGATGTTATTGAGAATAGAAAGTTTTACAAGGATTTTTTATTAAGAATGCAACCGAACGATTATAATTACTCTTCCTTTTAATGGAAAAAATGAGAAAACTTACATTTACATTGAAAATCCTTTTCTTAATATCGAGAAATGGGTATTGCTGCCAGCGTGTTTAATCTACACATGCCATGGGACACATGCAACTTTTGCCAGTAGTTTGGAACACCATTCGAAAATATTTACATAGTAATAAGTTTATGTGGGCGTAAGAATTTGTGCCATTCAACTTACTATGGATCTTTTGTGATTTTATTCGAACTTTTGTCTGAATTGCAGTAGCCTACGTTGTTTTGTGTCTTGATATGCAAGTCATGCAGTCAGATTTTTTGATAAATTAAAAAATGTAGATTTTACGGTTATAAATGGCTCTTTTACAGGGAGTCACAATGATCACTGGACACTTTCTGTCGATGATATTTCATGGATGGGCTGTTGTGGTCATGCTGAATGTTTTGGTGGCTATGATGTCACACTCTTTTGATCGCGTTCGGAATAATGCAGAGCTTGAATGGAAATTCCACAAGTCGGGATTGTGGCTGAAATTCATACGAAAAGAAATTTGTCTGAAACCACCTCCAATGAATCTGCTCCCGTCCACAAAAGACTTGCTAAATTTTTGGAAATTTCTCAAAGTAAATCGTTTAATCAATGAATCAGCTTTTTATAATTTTTAAATCAGCATGTAGGCAGTGGACACGAAGATTGGATTCTTTTCTTTCCCATTCGCTAATCAAAATTTTCAACCATTGGGCGTAACCCGACAGAACAAATGTTTCAAGCAGACAAATAGATTTTTAGTTTGCAAGAAAAAAAATGAAAACAACTAAAAAGGGTTTAGGCTAAAGTAAGCATGAATAGGTGTAGGGTGATTGCAAGAAACGCTTGATGAGATAAGACTTTGTATGAGCTAGTTGGTAAGTTAATATAGGCTACCTTGCAAAAGTTGGTAATCCAACAAAAACTGTTACAGAATGCAATAAGGAAACTTCGGTCTCCAACGCGTCATGACGTCAGTCAAAAACAAAAGTCAAAAGCGACCACCCTGGACTTGAAGTATCGACAAGCCATAACCAAAGTTACTCAAAAGTACATTACGCAGTTTACAACATTAGCTATTTCTACAGTATCGTATTTAATAGTTTTAAATTTGTTGCAATTCACGCCCAAGCAACACTGCTTTATTTAATCTTACTGTGCTTGTAAACTGAGAATCATTTATTCTTGTAGGTAACTGAATTGACAACGTACAAAGCTAAGCCAAAGTTGTGTTTTCGTTATTTTGTTTCTTCGTTTAAACCTCTCAATTTAACGATTCAGACGATTACTTTTTACATTTCCATCACCTGTATACAGTAGCCGAGTGGTGAGAACCTTTTTACAACTTACAAAAAGGTGCCGGTTCGACACCGCTCGAGCATAGAGCTATGTCTTCAGCAAGACGCATGACTGTATGCCTGAAGATGGACGCAAAGAATTGGCTTGCTTACTTTCTCGTCCATTTAATCTAAATATTCATCCACCGAGCGTAAGCCTGGATACGACCAAAAACCATCCCCAAACAATTTATATTGTTTCGTCACAGATACCTGCGCCGTCGTCTTCTTCCAGATTTTAACCACAGTGACATCATCCAGCCTGTGTTGGTTCGGTCTGACCTATCGCGACCAAGCAGCACTCTCGGATCAACTGAGGAAGCCGTGACTTGACCAAGCTTTTATGTTTCAGAAAACTTTATGCTGCCAAAAATAAAATGAAAACGGCATTTTCTCTAATGTAGAATCAAGAATTTCGTCTGTAGACGTTAAATTAATGTAGGCTACATCAGTAAAACGACTTATTTAAGATTGGGCAACGGGAAAAGCCTCAGTTTATTGACTTCCATTGTTCTTGTACCTGTATTAATTTATAGTAGATAGATAAACTTTGAAATTTAAATTCTAGTGGTTACTGAACCTTGTCGTGTATTTTCTGAAATAATCCTAACACGCTTTAAACAGCATCTTTTATGCAGCAACAGAACTCATCTTTTGAACCTCGTTACCATTTTTTTAGCACAGAATGTTATGTAGAAAGAAGTGTTTTTCCTGGCAATCAGCATAAAGCTGAGTACTGTATACCTACTTTCTGCACAGCAAACAATTGTTTTAGTGTTGTAGCCTAATAAAAAAAATCTGCATGATACATATTAGCATCCAAACAAGGAGTAGTAGCCTAAAATGAAACGGCATTGCCGCCTTCAGTCAATCATTGCCATATGAAGCCATATGCAGCTCCAGTTCCCATGGGCTACGTACAAGGCGGTTAGCTAATATAGTACGCAAGGTTTAGCTGTGTTTGGACCAGAAATCTCCAGAGTCATACCGGCAGCATTTTATCTATCCTGCCAGCTCAATTAGTTGAAAAAATTACGTCTATTAAAAACGTATGAAGACTATCAAGTTCCTTACAGTTACGTCATAAGTCTGCTATCAAGGAAGAGACAGACGAAGTGGTTCGACGTAAAATTAACCAACATAATGGACATTGGTCACTGTATAAACTTTCTAACTAAAAGTGAAATTAACTTATCACCCAACGTTAATATATCAACAGTCGTTGGTTTATTTGATCAAATTGCTAAGATACTTGGAACATGAGAGGCAGTTGCCCATACGATAGCAAGAAAGTTAGAATACTATAAAGTCGTGGAAACTGTCTTTCTCAACGGTTCAAAAACATTGCTTGCATTATTAGGCTTATGCGCAAATGTCCTCTCTTCATCTTTGTTGAAAAATTCCCGTAGCTCAGTAGGAGTGTTGCAAAATAAGAACGTAGCGATTTGCTACAATTTAAAATATTTTTACTTTTTCGAAATAGTTGAACAATTCAAAGAATCCAATAAGAAACTATTAGGAGGCCTTTCCTGATCTAATTGAAAAGCAAGAAAATGGTTTGTAGCCCAACTGCTTCAAACTTTGACAGAACATTTTTCCACAGCATTCCTTATTAAAAAAGGTTCAAAACATAGTAAGAATAAAAATGGAACTTATAGCCTTGGTGATTTTCCTGGACTTTAAAAAAGTTATAAAAGACCTAATTGATGTAACTACTCTATGACAGGTAGATGTATTAACAAAATCGACAGACTGCTTCTTAGTTTTATTGAACAATGGGTCAACGTCTACAGACGGTTAATTAGTGCTAAAAAAAAACTAATATAGCCTACTGGTTGGGGATGCGTTGTGATTGCGAGTTGCTTAATTTTCACACTTCATTATTTTACAACTTTGTCATCTTAATGAGAAAACATTTTTTTACAACATACTGCCATTTTATCTAATTTGGTCATTTCTGTCAGCTTTTAGCCATTTGTTAATCTTTGAGGCTATTTTTGTTTCAAAATGATCATTGTTATACTGCATTTGAATTAGTCACTTTTTAAATTTCAGATAACTTACACTACGTTTGAATTAAGAATAACTTTTTCAGATTTAAGCCTACAGAATCTGGATTAAGATTAGTTCTTTTGAATAGGAAACCCTATTTTGCAGTTGCTGTTCACATGTCACAGCAAATGGAATACGTCATTTTAAAGGAACATATCTAACTCACATGTGCAATAGCAATGCTTACAAATACTTCTCTTTAATTGCTCCGATGGAGAATCGGTTTCCTTATATGGGAACGAGTGCAGTGACAAGAGTACCGAAAGAGATTCCCTAATGATAGCAAGATAGGGACAGCCGTTAGAGCATATATAAATGATAGTAATTGGTCAAAATTATCTCAGTCAGCAACGACAGCTCCATAGCAACTTGTAGAAGAGTTCCCTGAACGACAAACAAGTAAGTCACTGGAGTTTAGGGAATGAGAAATTTTTATTTTATTAGGCCTAAATATAAAAAAATCAAGAGAAAATAAAAAATTACAAGTATTTTATAACCTCAGAAAATCAGTTGTCTTTAACGTTAAATTTTTACTTTTATGTTTTTTATTCATTTTTTTGGTACTGCGACTCACGGCAAAGAGTAAATGACAGTTACAACATTACCATCTACGTTTATCAAATTTTCAATTTCTTGAATAGGAAAAGGTAGGGCATATTTTGATATCATTATTAGACTACTACTGCACACGTTGCACGAAAGACTAGGCCAAAACAAAATAAACCGCATAAAATCAGACCTACTCTATAGAGGCCTATCTGCTTTTCTTTTACGCTGGATAAAATTTACAGGCTAGCGCATCATCACCAACGACAGAAACATTATTTGCACAATGAGGTGCGGAAATGATTGTAGTTTCCAGACGTAAATTTTATCACAAACTTATGTTTTCAATAACACTGAGTGAAACGGTATCTGATAGAGCGGTGATGGAGAATACACATTTGACTTGGCTTTTTGAAGTGACCTGTTGCGTACCCGAGAGTTATTGAAGAAATGCGACTGCGTAAAGCTCATTATTTTCGAAAAGATTGCTTAGTCAATCCGATTTGGGGAAAATTAATTGACGATTGCGAATTTTTAACTGAAGCATTTCTGGATAGTTTTTAAATTGCAAATTTGAAGCTAACGCCTTTGTTGATAAAATATACAAAAAATAATTAGGCGTATGCTTGGACTTATCTTTCACTCATTGCTTAATAAAAGAGTACGCTACTGAACAACATAACTATGACCAAATATGTTCAACCACACCATGAATGAGCATTGAGCATTGAGCATTGAGCAGCTGCCTCTATAGAATAAAGATATCGTTATCTGTTTGTTGTTTTTATCGCTCTACACACTTTGGTCGGCGTTTGAGATATTCCAGAGCTTATTCCCGAAAGAGACATCCGAGCAG
Source organism: Aplidium turbinatum (assembly GCF_918807975.1). Taxonomy (NCBI): domain Eukaryota; kingdom Metazoa; phylum Chordata; class Ascidiacea; order Aplousobranchia; family Polyclinidae; genus Aplidium; species Aplidium turbinatum. The sequence continues at coordinate 16,110,363 of NC_137484.1, read as the reverse complement.
CTGTTTTTATTATGACTTCATATGATTTGCGGTGCGGCCTGTCAAACTTCGTTCTGTTTTAGTACCACACCCTGAAGATGACTGCTGTACTGTATGTCTCAAAATGTGTGCGTAGCCTAATATGCGGAGTACAGTAAAAATTTTATTTTTAGAAATACCTATTCGTGTTGGAACGAATTTAAAAAATAGTACTAAAAAAGTGTATAGGCTACTCAATTCACAATGTCAAATTGTTACTTTGTGTTTTTGGACACCTGTCAAGAAAATCTTGAAAGCTAAAATTGAAGTGCCTTTGTGTGATTCTATAAACAAGAAAAACATTTGAAGAATTTGAAACCTATCTACTAAAGTAGTCTGCTGATTATAGGAAAGTGTAAAAATTTAAAATATAATAAAACAATAAAATGCATACCATCTTCTAAATACATTCTAGAAATTCAACAGATCGCAAGAAGGGTATAAAGGAAGTTCTAAACCTTTAAATCTATCTATGGACATTTAGATCACAAATAACCTAGATAACTTTTGCAAGCTAAACCGCTAAAGTTGCATAGGCTACATAACAGCGATAAATTAGTAACAAAAAGTAAACGTATTTTATAGAAAAAATTCCTTGTCATTGTAACCTTGTTTTATAGAAACACACAAAATGTCTGATGAAGAAGAAGAACAGACCGCGCTGGTATGCGACAACGGTTCAGGCCTTGTCAAGGCTGGCTTCGCTGGAGATGACGCGCCAAGAGCCGTTTTCCCATCAATTGTCGGTCGTCCCAGACATCAGGTCAGATCTCAAACTACTGGATTTCTATTTCGTAAATACTTGTTTTCTTCGTGTCGTATGCCATAAATTTTATTTTTTTAGTTTGGGCTTCTGACTTAAAATTTGACTTTGATTGAACAAAACAATGAACATGGAGTTTACAGAAGCTATTTTATTTAAAAACCGGTCATGTTTGGTTTTCAAAAATTACAAAATTATAAAAATATATTCTTCTTTAGGGTGTCATGGTCGGTATGGGCCAAAAAGATAGTTACGTAGGCGACGAAGCACAAAGCAAACGTGGTATCCTGACCCTTAAATACCCGATCGAACACGGTATCATCACTAACTGGGATGATATGGAGAAGATCTGGCATCACACCTTCTACAACGAGCTCCGAGTAGCTCCTGAAGAACATCCCGTCTTGTTGACAGAGGCTCCTCTTAACCCGAAAGCCAACCGAGAAAAGATGACGCAAATCATGTTTGAAACTTTCAATGTCCCAGCCATGTACGTTGCCATCCAAGCGGTGCTTTCTCTGTACGCTTCTGGTCGTACAACTGGTAAGATAATATCTCACAAAGAGCTGAGTTTTAATATATCACAAAAGTAGGTTAGATACAAACGACTTGTTTTAGGCTGAAACTAGTCGTTTATATCTGAAATTAAGATATAAACAACGCTCATGCTGCTAAAAGCGTAACTCCATTTATCATACTGCTTTAATACTTTGCTGAATGTATGAGGTAGTGAGTGTCAAATGAAAAAGGAACATTAAAATCACATAATTTTTCCAATAAAGCTATTGATGAAAAATTAAGACAATTTATCCATAATCTTACCTATCTGTAGGTATTGTGCTGGATTCCGGAGATGGTGTCTCACATAATGTTCCCATCTATGAGGGTTACGCACTCCCTCACGCCATCATGCGGTTGGATTTGGCTGGTCGAGATTTGACTGATTACTTGATGAAGATCCTCACTGAAAGAGGCTACTCTTTCGTCACCACAGGTTCGCCTCGTACTTTGAAAAGAAACAAAATTGAAAAAATGCCTATAAAATTACAGGATGACATTGAAATAATACGCAACGTGACTTGATTTGAAAAAAAGATGAAAACGTATGAAAAAAACTCTCTTTTCGCTGTATAGGCCTACTTGTGTTTCACACATGCAAAATAAAAACATTGTATTTTTTACCTCGATGTAATGCATCACACCTCTCCATTACAGCTGAACGAGAAATTGTTCGCGACATCAAAGAAAAGCTGTGCTACGTTGCTCTTGACTTCGAGCAGGAGATGGCCACCGCTGCCTCCAGCAGCTCCCTTGAAAAGAGCTACGAACTTCCTGACGGACAAGTCATCACAATCGGCAACGAAAGATTCCGTTGCCCGGAAACCATGTTCCAACCGTCCTTCATTGGTGAGAGATTTTTAGTCCAATTTTTCCAGGACACATCAATTGTTGAGAAAAAAAGTTTAACAAATATATAAGCCAAGAAAATAGACTTATGTTTAAACGCTAAAGTTTTGCAATATTGAACTTGACTGACTCTTTGTACTGTATTTTCTTTATTTTACTTTCATACTTTTAAATCTCAGGTATGGAATCCTCCGGTGTTCATGAGACTACTTACAACTCCATCATGAAGTGCGATATCGACATCCGTAAGGACTTGTACGCCAACAATGTCCTTTCTGGTGGTACCACCATGTATCCTGGAATTGCTGACAGGATGCAAAAAGAGATCACTGCTCTTGCTCCCAGCACTATGAAGATCAAGATTATTGCTCCTCCAGAAAGGAAATACTCTGTCTGGATCGGAGGTTCAATCCTTGCTTCTCTTTCCACTTTCCAACAGATGTGGATCACCAAACAAGAATACGACGAAGCCGGTCCATCCATTGTCCACAGAAAATGCTTTTAAAGTGTTTTTCGTTATATTTTTGCTCGAGTGCAGTCTTATATAGGGATATAATGAAAGTTTGCGTCAGTTGTGCAACTGTAGTGCTGTTGGTTCGGTTTAGATCATTTTGCTGGTAAGAAAGGTTGACATCTTGTTCTATTTATTTCACCTGCTTAAGGGTACAGTAAATGAACATGCATCATCGGTTGGGCGTAATAAAAAGATAATCGTGCACAGTCTGTAGTCCTGTTGGACATTCTTACATTTAAAAGCTATGCTTAACTGTAAGAAAAATTGGGATTTTATGTGGTGTAGTCAGATTTACCCTTTAGTAAAAACAAAAGCAAAGTTATCATAAGCTACATATTGTCAGTGGCAGATTAGGAAGTGAATCACAATGCAAATTTAGAAATAAAAGTGGCCAACGTTTGTCAAATCGAATTTGTTTAAAGACGACAAAGCTTTTTCACCTCTTTTAGGCGGAGAAAATGCTCATATTTTGGTTGGAAATACTCAGGTCTTCACGTCTATTGTAGCCTACAGGACAATAGTCGCCTGATTACTTTGTAATCTTTGTAATGTCTTTTCGTCAAGGTCATATTGATCGACCTTGATACACTTTAAAGAAATTTACATTTTATGCTCATAATTTATCTCTATATCAAGCTTATAACAATCTGATGCTATTCATAGAAGCATTTACATTCATTTGACATTAGTACACGTAACTGTTACTTTTTTTGGTTTAGAAGTAGGCTACACCAGGTTGGAACGTCGTTGGAGAATCTATGACCACCTTGGGTGCTTGCTAACCTCACAAGTTTACACAACAACAACGTAAATTGATTAAGCCACAGCTATCAACTATCTGATATTCTGTTAAATTTTTCTCAAGCTTAGTCTTTATAGAACATGTGTTTGTGAAGGTGAGAGCAATCAATTTTGCGGTTACTGTGTCGAATTTCAAAACATGAAGCCGATATTTTAGTGTAGCAGTTACGCCAAATATGATTGTATCTTCAGGGTTCATTTCAGAATGAGGAATAACAAGAAACTTAAAGTTAAAAGCACAACCTCAACAAAAGGGCCGATGTGGCGGACAAATTTCCTGTGACTGATTGTATCAAGTATCTGTCAGCCAATGCTAACGTGATAAAAAATAGCAGTAAAAGCACATCTATATATATGTTTTATAACGTCAGACCAGTGCTAGCAGGACCGTTAAGAGGATAACATGGACCCGGTACCAATGAGATCTTCGAGCCTCAAATCAAGACACTTCTAGAGAGGCACTGCGTCCAAACAATACGCGGAGGTTTCTTCAAGTTCCCGGAACTCTTGAATGGGCCCTTAAAATGACCCCAGGTCGGTTTCAAAAATACCTCCTGGACTCCCCTGTCAACGCTACTGGTTGTTAGTCTAATTGGTTTGACATTTAACTTAGAAAGGATCATCGTTTTGTCCACTTCATCCATCATACTATTTGTATTGAACACACCATGGCTAAACAAAATGGTGTTACCAGTTTTTGGTCATCATACTTTAGTCAGCTTTAATATTCTTTCACGCTACAACAAATAAAAGATAAATTTCAACCTAATATTTAAAAATGCATAGCCTACGATTTCTTCGTAGCCTAGATTTTTACAAACGATACACGATCTATCCAAAGTAGCCCTAGCTGTTGCAAAAAAATGGTGTCTCTACTAATGTAGGTTGAGTAAGCTAATCCTATGCTGGCTATTGGTGCTTGGAGCTTCATTGTGTCCAACCTTCGACGAGAGGAAGGAAATTAATGATCAAGATGCTTGCTTTTATTATCAAGCAAGCGTTAATTTGTTTTGTAGTGGTAATGACCCACCGTCAAGAAAATCCTGCATACATAACATCACTGTATAAGTTACGTGGGAACAAAACACAATTACAAAGCAAGAGAAATGGTCTAAGTAAAATAGGCTTTACACTAACCTTGATCTCAAACTCTGACCCTAAAACAATCATAAGCCAACAGCTTCTTGATTTTAATCTGTTTAGTGCAAAAGTCTTTATTTACAGTTGTCAGCGAGGGCCTTTACCATGGTATAAAAAAAACATAAAAACGTTCGTTTTGCTAAGAGTCAGCTTCTTTTTTCTAGTCACTGAACCAGAATAAAACCTCAAAATAAATTGTATAGCCCTCACATAAGTCAAAGCAGGTTAGATTTTAAAAACTAAAAACTATAAATTTGTCTAAGTAATAATCTTTCTAACTGCAAGTAGCCTAAAATTTGTGAGATGACACGCCATCGCTAGAGTACGATTGTCAGAAAGAAGAGGCAGAGCAATATGTTAGTCTTCGCTTATGGGTGACTCGGGGAATGCTGGAAGAGTTGAACTATCTCTTGCACACAACACGAGTGCTTAGTTATTGTTAAAAGAGGGTTTTTCTAAATAAAGTGATTCGTTTTGGGGCAAGTTTGTTTATCTTGATTTTAGTTCGTTTCTATCCAAATTACTGTAAGTTTCTTTGTCACAAACTACCTTTCCTTACGACCTACAGTTTTAAAAGAATATTTAACTTCATTTCTGAGACCTCATTTTTTGATTGTGTAGAACAGTGGTTCCCAAAGTGGGCGCTGGCTACAAAGTGGGCGATTGGGGGACGCTGAGAGTAAATCGGGGCAGTTACCAGAAGAGGATTGCAAAGCATTTTTTGTCTAGTTTCACTTCAAAGAAATACAAACGAAGATGGTGACTATAAGAGCTCTGTGGCAGGATATTATGGCAATTATGTTGGCAAGAACGTCGCTTCACAGTGCCTTGCAAGTTTGTTCAGGTTGTAACGCATACTTTGAAACACTGCGATTACGCAAAGCCGATCTTTTGAGCGCTTACTACTCCACACCGAAGTACGATGACTTTCCAAGGGAAATTGCCTTGCACGATTTTATTCGCTGTTTGAAACTGTCGTGGAATTTCTACAGAGTTGTGACCCTGACCTTGGGAATGACTTCCTGTTTGTGAGAAATGATATCTCCTGCTTGTCATACATATTTTCCAAATTTAATGAATGGAATTTATTCCTTCAGGGTAACGAAGTAAATCTAATATGCGGTGAAGGTGAAATCGCCATTGTCTGAGTTCAGCAATAAGCTCGTGTTGTATCAGCGAAATTTAGCTAGACGAGAATTTTTCCAATTCTCAAGCTTGCATCAACTTGATACCAGTGACAGAGGCATATTTGATGTTGATGTAGAGACGTACAGCAATCATTTCAAGAAGTACACAAAGACGTGGAAGTTCGATTCCAGGATGTGTTCCAGTTAGAAATCCCATTCTGTGATATTTCCGAACATGGAATTCTTGAGAAGGAACTGATAACTTTGCAAAGCGCTTTTGCACTCAAACCGAAGGTCAACATCTCATATCAATCGTTCTGGCTACAGAATCAAATCAAAGAGAAATACTCTCACGTGTGGAAAAGTTTTTTATCATAGCCGTGCTCAGCTCATACTTGGTGGAGCGTGCTTTCAGTGCCATGACAACGCTTCTGGATAACAAAAGAAACCGTCTTGACATAGTTAGACGGGGAGACTTAAGATTGTTCCTATTCAAACTGGAACTCGATATCAAGAGGCTGATGACATTGCACCAACCTCATCTGCCTCATTAGAGTTGGACTTTAAGTTGCAATGAATGGAAAATAACTTTGGTTTTACTTTTTTTGTCGAAGGGGGCTTTTGCTACTCTGTTCGTTGTCCAGGGGGCGCTATTAAAAAAATTTTGGGAAACACTGGTGTAGAATAATGTTTTAAACTGTTTTAACAAATTGGTTGGCAGATAATGCCAAGTTATTACAAAGTACGCTTAATACAAGTTACCTCCAAGAAGTAACCCATAGTATACCTTTTTAATTTTAAGAGCTCTTACAAAATGAAAAATCTTACAAGTCACATGAAAAATCACATTAATTTTTTGTCACTTTTTTGTTAAAGTTTTACTATTGGTGAAAATTGTGGAGAAAAGAAAATTATTGATCACTTTTTACAATCTATAGATTAATTTATTTGAATGTTAATACTTTTGATGACCGAAAAAAACTACCAACAAAGAAAATTGTAATGAGACACGATTAAGTACATTTGCATCATATTATTAATATTTGCTGTTTTTCTAATTTTTTTTATTATTATAGACATAAGTTAGTGTTTCTTTATACCAAAGTAACTAATTACATTATTCGCATACTGAAATAACTTGACACTACAACACATGTGCATTTTTGATTTTAATAAAGATTATCACAATGCATCAAGCTTTTTCTGACGAGAAAACGATGTTGTCTATGATTTTAGATCTTTGCATTTTGCCACACACGATAGCCTCTTAGTATTAAGTGATTCTGATGGCTCTTAACCTCTGTTGACTTCTCGATGTCAGGAGAATTACAGAGCATAAATTTTACTTGGATCCATGTATTGTACAATGCAACCAAGGAATATTTGGTAACAGAATCAGATTTAGGCTAGTGACTAAACCGACAAAATTGTAAAACTCTCGCAGCCACAAAGACAGCTTCATCAGAATTCTTATTCAAATAGAATCAAAGTAAATATTTGGTTGAAACTGAAACTTTGTATTTCATACCTGCAGTCTGCAAAACAAAGTCAAAAAGTTAGACTTCAGAAATTTTATGAAAATTCGTACTAGCCTGTACTGTATGCGACTTCATCTTGCTTTATTTCAGCTTTTCAAAAACTTAAGAGATTTATATTTGTTTCTATGCTTCATTTTGTCTTAAGAGTCTATACGTTTGCAGTTAACTTTAGGCTACTTAATAGTGAGTAATTTCCAAAAAGTAGATTATGAGTCAGGGCGACTTGGAATCCCTCAATAACTTAACCGTAGCACTCACTTCTCTTTGATGTAAAACACCTGTCCTTATATCGATTACTTTGAAGATAATTTTGAAATAATTATGTGTAAAAATTTTAAAGAAGAGAAACTATCCTGTTACACATTTGCTACATGCTTGCTTATGTTGATTAGCTGCAACGGAAACTTTAAGTTCGGTAAAATTACTTCCCTTTGTCCAGACCGTGAGACTAAACTTGCTCTTTAAACTTGTACCTGTGTCTTGCATTTTGCTTTACGCATTTTCTATGACATCATAATAGCTCGCTTCCTCGACAGCGGTGCGGCATTCCAATTCCAAATCTACGTGGACGTCCAAGTCACAAAGCTTATGCTCCCGTGTATGTTCTAGTTCACGTTGAAGTCTGAGTTGCAGATTTATGTTCAAGTAAAGTTGTCTCTTGGTGTATGGTATTTTAGTTGCAAGCATATTGACAAGGTCAAGGTGAACAGCCGCAAAGGCGATAGACGTCAAAGAGCCGCGCAACATTACACAGGAAAACTAGAGTATTTTCCTTGTTTTCGTCTTGGGAAAGCCGTTGTGGCGTTGTATACTTTTCGTACTTTTCACATCGCCTCAATTACAAATAAAGTATAGCCTGCATGTTTGTCACCTTTTTCATGAAAGAGCTTCGGTAGAGAGTTTGTCTTGTTGAACCATAGGCCGAGTAACGTGATCAAGTTTAACATCTTCAAGTTTATTACATAAGTTTATCATGAAACTTCACTACGATAAAAATCTTTCTCATATGTGCTTGTCTGCTTGGCTTCTTAATACATACCACCTTGCAACCTATAGAAATGGCCGCGCAAATATTAACTATAAAGGCACAAAAAGTGATCAAACTGTCATTCGTTTCCCATCGCTCTGACAATAGTTTAGCAAACACTGGGATGAAAACTGAAGTTGAATTGAGCTTCTTATTTGACCAAGCTCGATTTCTTGTAACTGTTTTCTCGATGTTCACAAGTCCTTTGATGTTTATTTTGCTTCGAACAAGCCATTGAGAAAAGCCTTCAAGTTTAAAACAAACCAGCTGAAGGAAACGGAAGTGGAATACCGGGACTAGCGGGTAGAAAATTAACAAATCATACTGCCTGATGTGCGTCGTAATACGTCACATAACAAATAATGAAGCAACTAAACATGATCATTATATTTATTTGTTAAGGCAAGTCAAGTACGTGATTCTATTTGCCGTTGTTATTGAACAGTTGAAATGGCACAAATGTGTTGAATTTCTAATAGTTTACAATTTTAACGTGAATGTGCTGTGGAAATTCAGTTGCATTTGTTAAGAGAAGAGAAAGCACAGCTTGTAATTTTTTTTTAACTTTAAATTGCAGCAAAAAATACTGCACTGTTGATAAAATTTATTGAGTGTTACTAATAAATTGATGCATTTTGCAGTTAGTGCTTCAAAACTTCATAGTTAAAAGTCGCGTCTTATAAAAAAAAATTTTATATAGGTCTACATTTTTTTGACATCATTTCTTTTTTTTAATGCTGGTGCATCAAAACTTACAGTAACAACACTTGGATATACGTCACTATGATAAGCAAAGATCTGCCACGATTTCTTTCAAGTTTTATGGTGGTATTGGCATGGCAATAACAAAACGTGAGAACAAAAATTAAACAGGTAATAAAATTACGAATTAAGTCAATATTTAAACTCGATGATCTATATTCGCAGTGTGAAAAGAGCCCATAAATTATTCAAACAAAGATCAGCATATAGCTTTCTACTTTGATACCTTGAAGTTGCAATAAAACAATAATTGGAAATATTGTCTATTCTTCTGTAATAAAACACCGGTCTGATTTAAAAGTGTGGGTTTCATTCATGTTGTGTTTGGAAACATTAGCCCTGTACAATGTACATCAACCTAAGTTTTATAAACAGAAATTTTGCCTACTTTGTGTGTTTGCATGCCAGTTCAGAGTGTGTTTCAAGATGGAATCTTTCAAGAACTTTAGATTTTTGTAGATTTAACGTCTGTAGACGTTGCATCTTGACTAAAGTCTAAACATGCAAAACGCATTGATTTGTCGTCACTCGTCAGGGTAGTAGCTTTTGAAATGCCAGTTATCATTGTTGGGTTATTTTACTACAAGAAAGTATTCTCACCTAAATATTGACTTTTTAGAGGTCAATATCACCATAGCTTGTTGAGGTATCGATCCACAGCATAGTTCCTGCTTCAGAAATAACAATGAACCACGTCACATGAAACGGACATAGCGCATTGATTACGTAAAAGAACCTCGTGTGTGTTAACCTGCGTTGCTTGCATTCCAATGACAACATAACAAAAAGATTTTTGTATGTTTATGTCTAAATTCTATCCTAGAACACAAAATCACCGGTAATAAGCAAATTACTATCAACAGAAGTGGTCTCAAAACACCTGATAACCTCACAAGAAGAAAAGCGCATGTTAAATTCTTTCATGATATTAGCTACACTTGTTCAAAGTTTGTAGACGTGTTTATTCTTGTTTGATTTAGCACGCCTCAGAGTTGCTGACCTCAGAGGCATTGGTTTTTTACTGGCCTGGTAAGCCAACACTTATTTGTACTCGGTAATCGTCATCGATGCAAAAAGTCAAAACAATCAGCTAAGTTACGACATGCACAAGAAAATCTGCATTCACAACTCCAACTGCATTTTTTTAAATCAGTGTTGTAAGTTCATAGATCAATAGATAGGCTAAATCCAGCTTTGCGTGTTACATTGTAATACGATGCCCTTTCCTCAATAAAAATACAATTCTTGTAAATGTTAAGCAAAGTATAGGCCAACTGCTTTATTTTTAAGTATCAATTTTATTGCTTTGTCTTTATTTGGCCTTAAGCCTTACAAATCAAGCACAATATTTGAAGTCGCTCTAGCGTTGACGTCATGGGACGGAGTCGTTGCGATGGAGTTGTGTGCGAGTTGCGTCACAATTATTTGTGTTATAGTTAGTTACGTCATCATGGCTAAACCAAAATCAGGAAATTAAATTTAGCCGCTCTTGAGTAACGTTCAAGTGGCCTGATTATTGACATAAACAGTGAAAGTGTACAAGCAAAAAATTTTCCAATGAGGTTTTTCCAGTGTTCACCTATCTTTCCTAGAACCACAAATAAAATAATTCTCAAATAGTGTAGTTTGAGATTAAAGCAAGCCTAAATTTGTTACACCCGTGACCCATACACAGAGAATTGATAACATAGAAATTGGGAACAATAACATTACGTGAACAAATATACAAAACTAATAAAGTATAGAAAAAATTTAAACGTTTTCGGCGCAGCCCTGCTGTGTCCTGGGCAAAAACAAGGAAAAAATAAATAATTAAATGTACAATACGATGACTTAAAAACTTCACACAAGTTAAGTATAGTTTCTATCTTGTCTACAAATACATAACAAAGCACATTTACTGTACATCACATTGTAAGAGTACTGCGCCTTTTGTTCAAGGAGTAGTATGGAACATGTAGGCTACGTGAGAAAGAACAGGTAATTCAATCGAAGACAATTTGTTACAAAACCTTTGTCTGTGATCATTTTGCATTAACGAAATTCTGGTACATCTCTAATATCAGTTGGTGTAATATCCCTATTGTCTGGGATTGACTTCAAGAGATAGCATCATAAAGGGGAAATGTGCTTGCCTTCAATAATGTATAAGGTGTTCGTATCACGCGTTGAAGAAAAAGCTTGGTCATTTAAGCTTGAATCAACCGCACAAGCCAAAAGCAGGGCTGTAGAATCAAACAAATAAAAATTATGAAACAAAGAAAAAGGATTTTGTTGATCAAACGATACAGTATTTACCTATTAGCTGTAAGTGATCTAAATTAAAATCTAGCAAAAGGAAAAGAAAAACGCATTTCAATGTAACAGCAATTAGAAATTCGATAGCTTAGATTAGAACAAATTACTTCTATAAAATTAGATAAAAGCGTGAAAAATTTATTATCACTTTGAAACGTTGTTTTTTACCCTTATTTTAAGAAATAAAGATAAGTATAAGTATGGTCATGATTCTTAAAGTGTAGCCTGCTTGAAAAGGATCTTCAGAGGTTAAATTGTATTGTGTTTAGGAGAAAGTCAGTGTTTTGGTTAGCATGAGTCCAAAAATTGCCACTCATTAAGCTAATTCCAAACATTAGGTATTTTTGCATGTAGTAAGTTGTCGATAATTTCCGTTCGGCTAGCAAAGGCATAGAAGTCTCCGAGCTTTTGCTGTTATAACCTCAAGTCAATCCTAATTAAAAGTGAGAAATAAAGCTGTGACTATTGGCTTATTTTCAGACGGTAATGGATCTTGTGTAATTTCCAATGCTAACCTCTTGATAATTATTTTAATCCGATTTTATTTGTAGTCACGTGGCAAAGAAGCAAATCTATACATAAGGCATGAAAGAGATGTTGGTCTGGCAGCCCAAAGTTGTCAAGAAAAAATTTAAAATGAAACAAATTTGAGCTCACATATTTTTGAAATTTAGTTTTGACTGTAACAACTGTTTCAACTCATAATTGTTACACCCATTTAACGCCATGTTTTGTGAAAAGCTTTTTTAAAAAAAACAAAAAAACCTGCAGCTTTTACCGTTATCTCAATGTCTATACCTCATGCCCGGAAGCGTTATATTTTCACAAAAAATAACCCCAAAAACTGAGCCCACAATACGATACTACCTATCTTTGCTGAGCAGTCTCGTAAGATTATAAAAGTCAACTGCCATATGAAGCCTATTCCAGCTGAGGAGAGTTTTCATATAGGCAGTAGAGAACTGCATTTTGAAATTACTTGCCAGTAATTCAATTAGTGGCGTATTTAAGAATGTTGAACCCTTAAGCTTTTAATCTAATTGGACTCATGGCAATGTTTGTTCCCTGAGCTGAAGATTTGTCAACCCAGGTTGATTAGTTCGATATACAACACTGTACCACTGAAGTAAAAAAGAAAAACATTGAGTAACCGTGTATACATTAAAAATGAAACAGATAATGATTTTAGTTAGAGGCAATTGTAGGTTGATACAGTTACTGTAATAAACTAAAATCTGAGAAGTTGAGAACAATGAGATGGTATGCAAAAATTGAAATGCAAAGTGTTAAATGAGAGCCAGGAAAAAGTCAACAACAAAAAACACAACCACTGATGAAGAGGGATGTTCTAAAGTTGGCAAACTTCTATAAACGTAACAGTGTATAATTGTTTGGCTTTGCTTTAGTATACCACAAATCTTCAATGATTTGCAGTGAATCGTCTTACAAGTTGAGAATTAAAAATTAGTGTTTTTTTGAAATGCTTAACGAAGCACATTTTACGAACTTTTGAAATTGATCTAACCATCTTTAGGCAGCCATGATTCAACAAACAAATCAATCTATTTTATTTTGCTCCAACGTCTGCAGGCATTGAAGCAATTTATAAACAGCTGATTTGTTTCTGGACAATTCACGAAAGGTTTAGATTTCATGAGCTCTTTCTCTGTCAAAACGCGACTGATCAAAACCGTCCTATATCTTTTCATTAACAGATGATTGAGAATGCACACTCGCTTTGTAAAGCTGGTGCGTTATTAAAAAAGGTAACTTCTTAGTTAGGTAACAATTTGTCTGAAAGCTCATATGTGTCACAAAGATTATGTGATAACCGCTATGTCTAAAAAGCAACTTACAAAGTCACAGGAAGAAGCTTTATGCTGCTGTTTGGCTGGTCCTAATTACTAAGGGGGCCATAAAAAAAGCTGCATAAATCGCATTATTTTTGTGTAAACGTCACGTTCTGCGAAACATTGAATTCGAAATTACTCTTTAAAACGAGTGTGGTGGTTAGCATACAAGAATAGCGACCCGGGGTGACGTCTCTGTTGAAATTCAGTAAAAACTAACATAAACGGGAAGAAGTTAGTGATTGAAGTGTAATTGTAATTTGCAAGACAATTTATGCGCTTTAAATGACAATAGAGCCAATTCCTTTTTTCCAAACTGTGATTGAAGTTTTCCTAAATGACCGCACAACTGAAATAAATCAATGTAAGTTGACTAATTTAGAGTTTTAAGTCAATTGCTTTCAAAAACTTAGACGCTAAATTTGTTTACATTTTCTATTTCACGCTATGAGTTTGTTGAAACTTTTACATACTACCAAAAACTAATGAAAAATACAGATAAATCTAATAGTCAGTAAATCGTCTTTCTCACAACGTTTCTGTGTAATTAGGCTTGCTTTTCCTTAACCGAAGAACAACACCGTGGTGACCTGTGGTTTAACCCTTTGCTTTTCAACGTTTTTTTGGAAGTTAACTGCTCAAGGGGGGGCCGTTTTTGGATCAAATTCAATCAGCTGTTACGAGTTATCCGCTGATGCTATTTCAACAGAAGTTGCACTGGTGTGAAAACAAATCATTTGTCTATAAGTTTGAAAACTCATTATTTTAAAATTTTATATGTTAAACTTGATATTTCAATTTTTGCAAAGGTACCCAAAAACGACAATTTTGATTTAACTCGCCGCTATTTAATTACCGTGCTAATCCGATTTCATGCAAACTTCTAAATAACAAAGAGCTCGATCGAACGCACGAAGTGTGTGTGCGGTGTGCCGAATCATTGCATTGATTAGAATTTACGACTTGCGAGCAAATCTTATTGTAAGCTACTCACTGATTCTAAAATAGTTACAATCAGAGTAATATTGTTACACGAATTTGAAAAAACAAAACTGCGTTTGTTGTCTTACATTTTTATCCTAAACTAATGCATTCCGAAACTCATGGCTAGCTTCTAGTTTTATGGAACCAAATTTCTCATAAGTAACACCTTAGCCTGCTTGAATAGCTGTTTACATCTTCGTTTGTGTATTTTAGGTCTACAATTGAGTTTGTAGAATGAATATTTTTAGTAGAAAGAAGACAATTGAACAAGTTGTTGAAATAATCTGAAATTTCTAAGTTCAAATTAGGTGCTTTTGAAATTGTGGATTTGTGTCAAGTCGCAACACAAATATCATGCAGGCCACATCATAAGTCATTTCGCTTACGGGTGTTTATAAACATGACTCATAAATTACATCCACAAAAAATACAGCATTTACATCAACAAAGCTAAGTTCGAAGCTCACTTTTTATTGAAGATTGTGTCAATCAATTTGAAAATACATTTTTAGTCAGCCAGCGTCGAAATAATGCAACAGCGAATTGAGGAACATGCGTAAACAAAGGAAATGTGAAATAACCCACAGTCAGCAAATCTACATAAATTTAACGTTTACAAATGTTGAATCAATGTAAAAGAACTGGATTGCTGACTGGGTCCTTATTGTTTGAAGCACTAAAAATACGCGTAAAAGTGACAACGTCAGCAAGGCAGTGATTATGTTTCTGGCCAAAAAAAAACATTTTACTGAGATACAATAAACATAATCATTTTGTGCCAGATTGTGAGAAGACTTCCTAGATTCTTTCCAACCATTTGCATGATTGCAAATTATTTTCTATAACTTTACATTGCTAAAAAATGTCTTCTTTGTTGAAACAACGTGGCTACAATTCTATAAAAAATTCTTAGGCCTACTACATTGAAGTAATGAAATTTTTTTTGTGATTTTGCTGATGACGTTTTACAATATCCGAGAAGTAAAAAATAATAATGATGAATTATTTTACAAAACCGTGGTTTGCAAGTGCTTCACAAAAAATTGTTGGGGGAAAATTTACTATTAGACGTAAAACGTTTGTAAAAGAAAATTGTCGGTTTACGTATTTATAATGTTTATTGCGCTGTTATCGAATTATAAACTGCCTGTAGGCTATTGTCTACCTTTGTGGTTGCCGGCCAGCTTAGAGCAGCATGCAAACTAAGCGTTTATGGTATTTGCATCGTGTTATGATTCTCGAAAATTTCCCACAAGGTCTTTATTTTTATCGTGATATTTTGTGCCTCTTCTGTCCTAAACTTGAAGTTATTGTGCAGCACTATCCACATCGGTTTTTAGACTCAGTCTTCATTGAAAATCTTTTGTGTGGTGCATCATTTCAAGTAGTGTCTTCCCCTAAACTGTTACACAAATCGCCTTGAACCAGGTTGATTATTATGTATCATGTGTGGAATTATTACTGTAGATGTCTGACTAAATTCATGCCAAAGTCGAGCAAATTCTGCTTTCGGGATCCTTGCCGTTATTTACTGTATTTTTTGTTGATAAGTTTAGGCAGCATTTTTCCAAGATAAATGAAGACATCGGTATTGTTCGTCACTTAGATTTAGTTTTCTCAGCATTATTTATTCATTCTTTGATCCACTAGTTTGTCCCACTTTTGGTATAATCGGATCGTTTATAAATGGCGGGTCTTCACAATAGCCGGCCTCTTATACATTGGCGCAACGTATTCAGATGTTGAATCAATGATGAAGAAAGCTGATTTGTTGTTTGTCTTATGTGACGCCTAAATTTATGCCTCGTCTACAGTACAAAATATTTTGTAATGTACATTGTGTACATTGTACATTTTGTTTGTAGGCCTACATTACAAAATATTTTGTAATGTAGATGAGGCATTATCATCTTTATTTTGCGCTCTTTGGAACAAAACACAGTGCACTGTGAAACAAAAATACAGGACATAACAACAAGTAGGCGACATAAAGCAGTGAAGGGACGCCATCGAGTTAGCTGCTACGTGTAAAGGGAGCCTATCTCATAATTTTGAGTGTATCTCACAATTACTGTTTGCAAAAACGCTATTTCTCCGGCTTCTCCCAAAAGCATTTGCAGTGATACATTTCCTCAATTGCAAGTTTTGTCAATGAGAGCATTTCCATAGAACGTTTATTTCGAAACCAGGTTTTCGTGTCTTTATCCAAGAGAAGATTTCTTATTGTAACGTTTTTTATTCGTCAATGAATATTATCTGCTTGAAACAACTGTTTTGAATAGTTTGTGGCCTCCATAGCCTACTATTTTGATCGTGGATTGCTATTCTTCTTTGTAGAGCTGATAACGCAAAAAAGCTTGCTATTATTGTTTCTAATTAACAGCTTTGCGATCACTGGCTTTTCTTTGTAGCATAAGAAATAACGCGCTTTGTATTATTGAGGTCAAACCAAACAAAAGAAAGCAAGAGGATGCTTCTCTCTGCTCGCGCATATCGATACACGAAGCAATTATGAGCTTATGGCTTGTCATCGCAATGTAATCCATTTCACGCTTTGCTGGAAGTTAGCTAGAAATAGTAAAAATTCACCAAAATCTTGAATTTACAAGAAAACTACACAACTTTTAGCATCAAATTTAATATCATCAGATCCGCCTGGCAATTTTAGGAAAAGTCAAGAAAAACCAAGTGCATGGCGTTACTGTGCTTCAAATAATTAAAGGAAATATGAGGGGGGGGCCAAATCTGGCCTCCCTTTGAGGAGCAAAGTGTTAACGTAGAAACTTTTACGTGAATAAATTTTGTAGTGACTAGTACGGTACAGTGGCGTAGGAGCATATGCTGCCGCCCCTGGCTTTCGTTGAAAATGCCGCCCTAAGTAGACTGCAGAAAATTTTGAAATAGTTTCATGTTCAAGCAATCTTTTCAATAAAAATAATTACAAATGATGTGCCGCGTCTCAGAAGTTCTATATTGCTTGAAAAAGAAGCCTCACTGTCTCAGCGTTAAGGCCAAAAATAGAATACAAAAAATGGACAACAAATGTATTAGGCAAATAAAAGATAAATAGCTGCCTCAAAATTGAACTTTTCGAGCTTTCGCCGAAGCAAAATCAGCGATAATACTTTCAAAATCAAGTTTTTGAACGTAGTCTCATTCTATAGAAAGAATCGATAGAGCTGATAGCCGATCATCATTCATGGTAGAACGTAAATACGACTTTATCATTTTGAGCTTTGAGAAACTCCTCTCACAGCTCGCAATTGAAACACCAATGGTAAGATAAAGTTTCAGACACAAGCATAAATATGGTGTCGAATCAAGTAGGTGTGATTTAGCTGTTCTATCCTTAAATTTTTTAAGGTGCGCTAGCTGTCTCTTTGTAAATCATTTTCTTGTTTTACTTTTTATTTATTTTTGCATTACTTCATTTCTCGTGCTGTGTGCACTGTGTAGCCTCATTTTGCCGCCCCCTTGCAGCCTGCCGCCCCTGGCGCAGAGCCACTGGCTGCTACGCCACCTTGGCTGCTAGGCCACTGCTGCCCAAGCTGGGATTCGATGCCAGGTTTTTTGCGAAATGGTCTCTTTTCATGACGTAAAAAGCATAAATTTCTGTCTTAAATGTAATAGTATCGAAATATCTTTCATTAAACATCAAAAGAAAAGAAAAGAAAAAAGCCTACAACACCTGGTATTCCCAGGCGGTCACCCATCCAAGTACTAACCAGGCTCGACGTTGCTTAACATCCCAGATCGGACGAGATGGGGTGTTCTCAACGTGATATGGTCGTAGGCGTCAGGGCAGTTTAAAACAACGCTTTTATCTTGCTTTTTGAACAAAGCTCTAAAAGCAAATTGAAGCAGTCTCGTTTCAAACGTAGCTGCCCAGCAGTGGCGTAGGAGCATTATGCTGCCGCCCCTGGCTTTCGTTGAAAATGCCGCCCTAAGCAGACTGCAGCTAATTTTGAAATAGTTTCATGTTCAAGCAATCTTTTCAATAAAAATAATTACAAATAATGTGCCGCGTCTCAGAAGTTCTATATTGCTTGAGAAAGAAGCCTCACTGTCTCAGCGTTAAGGCCAAAACTAGAAGACAAAAAATGGCCAACAAATGTATTAGGAAAATAAAAGATCAATAGCTGCCTCAAAATTGAACTTTTCGAGCTTTCGCCGAAGCAAAATCAGCGATAATCATGGGCTGTATCCAAGGGGGGTTGAGGGGAGTGATCACCTCCTACTTATTGGAGTGATTTGGAATGACTAAGACGATTTTAGCCCACTCTCTAAAAATCACCTCCCCCCCCGAATTCTAAACGTGGATAGAGCCCCTGGCGATAATAGTTTCAAAATCAAGTTTTTGAACGTAGTCTCATTCTATAGAAAGAATCGAGAGCTGATAGCCGATCATCATTCATGGTAGAACGTAAATACGACTTTATCATTTTGAGCTTTGAGAAACTCCTCTCACAGCTCGCAATTGAAACACCAATGGTAAGATAAAGTTTTAGGCACAAGCATAAATATGGTGTCGAATCAAGTAGGTGTGATTTAGCTGTTCTATCCTTAAATTTTTTAAGGTGCGCTAGCTGTCTCTTTGTAAATCATTTTCTTGTTTTACTTTTTATTTATTTTTGCATTACTTCATTTGTCGTGCTGTGCGCACTGTGCATCCTCATTTTGCCGCCCCCTTGCAGCCTGCCGCCCCTGGCGCAGAGCCAGAACCGCCAAGTGGCTGCTACGCCACTGGTACGGTAGCGTAACAATGAGAACCAGAAACCAATGACCAACCTTAATACCACTCAACAGTCAACGCCGTACCATAAAATATGTTGAAAATAATAATAGATATGCCATAATAACAATCATGCATAATTTGGCGTATTCAATGTATTTCATGTGTTGCTATGCTGAAAAAATTTGAATCTACTCAATACAAAGGGGGATCAGAACAGATGATTGCAGGCGGGACCGTTGAGAGAATAATTTGGGGCTGATGCCAATGAAATTCTCGGGCCACAAATTATGACAATTCTATGAAAAACGCACAATAACTAGGGCAACCAAAAGTCAATAAAGTCAAAATTTTTCTGCTCTGTTCAAAGTTTATAAAACGTCCACAAACTAAATTTCAGGCTGACACGAAGAGAGGTTTCAAAGTTATTAAGTAAAAAAAAAGTCAAAATTCATGGTTAGGTCAAAATTTTCTTTTAACGTAGTTTTTCTTCTCTCTATTGATATTTTATTAAAGCTACGCAGATACTGATTTTTTGTTGCAGTTTCTGCTGCTGTTCTGACGTAATAATCCATCTGTTGCAATTTCTGAGGTAATAATCTTGTTGGGGCCGCTACTGACGATTGAATATTAGCCAACCACCCTGCTGTTGATGAGTTGGTTGCCAGGGTTAAAGCAGTGACCATTAAAAACAGGTCAAGAAGAGCTAGTTTTACTTCCATTGGCCAACTTCCACAGCCAAATGTAACTAGATGGGCCTTTGGTTGAAAGCTGCTTTCTATTATTCAAGAAGTCTACTAAAAGTAAGAAATATTGTGGAAGGCTTCCATGATGGTGGTGTCTTGCTGCGGCGTGCTCAAGATGCTATAAAAGCTCCCAATTTAGCTACTCACCTTGTAGAATAGAGGAGCAGTACAGTGCACCGTTTGATTTAATTCAGAAGATGGAAGACAGCCGAAGCACCATTCAAGAAGCTTACCAGAAAATGAGGTTCCTTAACTTTGGTGTTGATGGCTGCCTAATTGGAAAATATATTCAAGCAAGAATCTCAAGAAATGACATCAAGTGCATTGTGAAAATGGGATGAGATGATATTTCACCGCATTTTTATAGCTTGTTGAGGAACTCCCTGGCAACTTCTGTATCAGTAGAGAGAAGCTTCTCTATTTTATGAAAATTTTTGGCGAGAGACAGGAACTTCAAAGGCGATAATGTGAAACATTACTTGATGTTGAAGTATAATACTGCAGAACCCTCTCAGTAATTTCGGGATATTTAAAGACACTCCATATTTAGTTTTTGCAGTTGTTCGAGTGACTTTCATTACCTGTTCGTTAGCTGTGGTGTCGTTGAGTCTTCCACATTTTTCTCATATTTCATTAGAAAAAGAAGATATCCTTACCTAACGGTTCGATTTCTTATATGCTTTGTATTTCGCATTCAGGTTGCAAACGCAGAAAGTTATTGGTCAAAATTCGGTCAAAATTTGTAAATTATAAAGTCAAAATTTCAAGTTTTTAGGTCAAAAAATTGGTTGCCCTAACAATAACCAAAGAATACTTTCTTCAAGTTTCCGAGGCTCTTGGAAAGGTTAATACCTTGTAAGATCAGTACCGGGTCTACAAGTAGGCCTACCTCCTGGACCTCCACACTAGCCTACTGGTTACACGTCAGAAAACCACATTAACAATTTAGCAAATACCAAATTTTCACCTTGGAATGCAAAGCATAAAGTCCTTTGTATTCGAAGCGACCTTTCACAATTAGGAAAGAAAATAAGTTCATTGACTTTTTGTGTGACGTCAAATCCAAGGTTCATTGGTGACGTTAACAAATGACGTATCGAACATCACGCCCATATCGAACACAAAGACATTTTAGTGATTCTTATCACTTCTTGACAGTGAGGAATTCCGCTACTAACATCATCAAGTGTGAATAAAAACCTATTTTCACAAATAAAAAATGTACTTTAACATTGTTCAAGCAACGATACTGTTCGTCCATACTACAAGCGAGATAACCAACAATAATTTTTATGATATGCAAACTGCTCTTTTTGTTTACTTTCCAGCGTGACCTTATGCACCAAATCTTGAGTTTTATTAAACTTCAAATAGATTAACAACCACCGTCTGTCTAATATAAGAAATCGGGCATTGTAATCTAATCTCATTAAAATTGCAAAAGAAACTCTTTGTTGACACAAGAAACGTTGTTTCAAAAATAGTAAACTTCCATTAGTCTTCTAAATGGCATTGGCTGAAAGCATTGAACTCTAGAAAAAGACTAAAGTTGGAGTTTAGATTTTTTTATTACAAATGCAGTTGATCAAGTAAATGTTGTACTTTATCACTTTACGCCCTTTCCATTTAGTATGGAATTTGCTCAAAAACGAAGTGATTGCTTGTAGAAATAATAAAATTAGCACAATACTTAGCTTTTCAATGAAATAACATTTGATTTGACAAAGCAAATAGAGTAGGTCAGCACAAAGGAATACTAAATAAACACTTTTATTTTATCCGTTGAGTTTTTTCATCAAACCATCGTCGGCTGACAGTTCTTGAACACATGCAGTGTCAATAGAGCAAGAGTTTCAGCCATTTTAACAAGGAAGACAAATTATCATGATAACAAAGTCTGATTTGATCCCAAACGTTGCGTTTGTGCTTTAGCTTTTGAACATAGGCTACTGCAACGAAGAAGATAGTTCTGTGAATTTGACAGTTTTGGAGCGATCGATGAGGACACAGAATAAAAGAAAATATTTTGTATCTATCAGTCTGTAATTTATTTTTGCTGCTTTTTTCTATACAACTGTGCTAACCACCCATAAGATTTCAGAATATTTTTTTACAGCGTAGTACTTGCTATCCGGTTACGAAGAACGTGGAGCTACTTGAGCCTGTGCATTAGCAAAAGACAAACAGTCTTTGTCTGTGTAAACACACAGCTGATATGTCTGCTAAGTAGTTTATGATAGTTGTCAGGTAGACCTAACATTGCTGCAGTTAGAATACTTGATTTATGGTGTGACAGCTAAATTGATCTGAATTGGTTCAACATTACCGTTTCTCTACTCTCTTTACAATACTTTTTTATTCGTGTAGAAATGCAACGATGCGCATAAGACTCGATGGTAACAATAAGATGCGCTTGATTATGAAGTGAACAGAAATATTAGTCAAGAATATAACAGAAACTGTTTTAGACTTGTCATCACTTTGAAATTATGTGAACAAAGAGGATATAGTTAAAAAAAATTCCACTGATGCGTTTGGCTTTAGGTAACTTGTGCGGTGAAGAATGTTGATGTGTTTGACTTTGTCGATGACATTGACTCGCAATGATGCGAAGCGTTCCTGCTAACTTTTTATTTGCTAACACCACAAAATTTAAAAGCATCTCCAGGATGTAGACTACTGTACGTGCAACGGTGAGCTTATGTGAGCTTAAAAGATGGATATCGGTAGCTTGTACATTGTTAGGTTAAGACGTTTTGCAAAAGCAGAAAAAGTATTTTAGAATGTCGTTTCTTCTGCATTCCGGCATAGAAAAATATTTCAAATTGAAGTGAACTAAGTTTGTAAATGCTGATTTGAAATTACAGAAAAATTCACATTATGTTTCATCATGATTATTTAAGTAGGCTATAGACTATTGCAAATTCATAAACTTCGCCTGTCTCTTATTCTTGATACGGTCTGGTTTTGTGCTTGGTTTATATTACAAGGACTGAACCGTATTCTTGATTAAAAGTTTTCAAATGAAGGGGTATTGCCTACGAGCATGAGACCCCTTAATTATAATTTTCTGCAAATTGTAGGCTGTTTCTTTGGCAGACATGCTTCCATGCACGCAAACTAATGTAAAAATTTGACTTGTTTTTACAAATTCGTGTTCTATGTTAAGAAACTGTTGTTGATGTGTCTGAGATGCATTCAAGCACTGAAAAAAAAATATTAAATTTACACCATAAATAGTAAATATTTAAATAATAATAGCTACCAGAAAATGCTACACTAATAACTACCCGAATTGTTATTGCCTGCTTGCAATGCAGTTTTTCGAAACCTACACATGGCGTGACCAATAGGCTACGTTTGTTCAACTATATTGTGATGCGAGATATGTCGTATTTTTATCCAATTCAGCATCTGCCTTTTATGAATATTCTACAACTTTTTGCCTACAATTCTGTTGTGTTTCATGCAGCAAAAAATCATAAATCTGATAAACTTATTTTTACGTCAAAGTGATTGAACATGTTGATTGTTTAGCTGGTGTTTTTAGTGTGTTATTTAAATTTATCTCAGACTGTGTATTTTACTGCAAGTCACATGCATAAGATGGCAGTACGTGTTTTGTCCGAGTTTTAAAAATCTAGAGCGTAACGTTGCTGAACTTGCCTTACTTTAAGTTAGAATTGTTAAATTGGCTATATTCCACAGAGGTTTGCTGTGTTTGAAGAGCGTGGTTGATTGCAAAATTACATATTTACAAAGCCATAAACTTGTCACTAAAGAAGCAAATAAAAAAATAATTTAAACTTTTCCCATCTTTGATAAATTGATGATGAGAAAACTCTGCCGACAAAATACAAACAAGAAATGTCTTCTGACAACAAGAAAGATAGCTTTCAAGCTTCAAGTTGTAAAAAAAAGTTACTCACAGATTGCATTGTGGTTGTGCTTTAAACCTTAGAATTAGGTACATATGTTTTCTACCAATAAAAGGTGACTTGTAGGCTACGGTGACGTGCAAAGTCTATGTGTTACAATTATAGCAGCAGTTGTTTTGCAGAATATATAAAATGCTTAACTTTATATTGTTGTTTCACCCGCCATTCTTCTTACCGCAGCCTATATCAATAAGAAAAGTTCACATATTGAGTTTGTCCTTGTGATTAGTGTTAATAAGCATGAGCATGAGCAAACCCCAAGCGAGACATTCTAAGTGAAGAAAGTCGTCTTGTGTCAAGTTGTTTGACGGAGAGCGCTTGCAGCTTCAAACTGAAAAAAAAAAAAAACGAGCTGAGCATTAGAGCAATCGCCAAGCTCACAAAAGTTTGCCACTTTTTGCAACTAAACTGCGGCGTTTTCTTGCCCGGCAGCTACTAGCACCGATGCTTCTGAATCAATCAGACACTTGCAAGACTTTTATTTTGAGGAAATTTCTGAGATAAAAAAGCTTAAAGCAGTGAAAGTGCAGGTGTTTGGTAGCATGAAGCAAATCAAGCATTTCACAAATTTTGTATAGATTAGCGTCAGGTGTCAGCTATTCCTAACCAAAAAAAAACAGTCTTTTTTACATTGTTTCAACGCTTGTAGACACTGAAACAATCTAAAAAAGGCTGGTTTTCTGACTGAGTTGGTGCAGGACAGTCAATCAAGCATTTATAAATCAAGACATCAAACATTACACTAGTTTTGATAATGATCAAATCTTTGTCACCTCAATACTGGCGTATGAATAGATTAGCGTTGGCTATTCCCGACCAGAATAATTTTATATTGTTTTAATGTAAAAAGGACCGATTTTCTATATGAGTTGGCACAGGACAGTTCGTAAATCATTTGCACTGTACAATCCATCAAGAAATCAAACGAATCATTCAAGACAAGAAATCGATTGTAATCCACTATATCAACAAAATTATTCTAATGTTAATCTAATAAATTATCACTTCCTTACGCAGCTAGCTTTTTTCAACCAAACCAACTGTTTTAACGAAGAGTGACGGTTTTCCAGAATGCAAGAACAACTTTTACTCAGCGTAACATTAAACTTGATAAAATTGTTCTTGTTCTCCAAGTATCTTCGACGCCAATGATAAATCACTATATTTATGTTTTTCTAATGTAGTTACTGACCAAGCGTTGCTTTAAGTAATGCAGTTTTGGCATTTTCTTGTGGTCCCTCATATTTGCTAACACCTTGAAGATGTTAGTGTAAATTTAATTACTTGATCTATGGTAAAGTAAACATGCAAACACACCACGAGCTTTAAGGCAGGTGTAGGATTTCGGAACTGAATATTACTCTATTTTTGTTGAACTACAATCAACCGACGGTGAATAAACGAAAAAAGCTTGTATTTGCTTTGAGTCGTTTGTCAAGATGAATCTGTGTGGTATTTCGAATGCAAAAGTAGCTTACTGGTAGAACTTAGTAGATGCTTTATAAGCTCATTAAATCTATTAATTTTATGTGTGACTTCTAAGCGATTAACGCTGTAGATTGATTAATTTTCTTAAATCAAAAAGGATAAGGGTTAAAAATGATGTTTTAGCTTATGTCGTTCTTTAGTACACTGCGTCTTAGGCAAGCCTTCTTATCTAATAAAGTTTATATTTCTTGGTCTTAGTTAAGGATTCGACAACATTGCTTACCAGATCACTGACGTAAAATAAAAAAAAACAGTACTTCTACTATTCTACACCAAAATGTTATCAATTTGTTTGCACAGGTACTTCAGTTTGACAAAGGATTGATTGACACAGCAGCTGAAGTCTGGCTTCAGTAGAGCAATTGAAAGGAAATGTCAAAACGAAATACAGCAGAGCGAAAAAAAAATAGTTACAGTTTTACACTACTGTATTGAACCTACACCGTGTATTTTTGAAAAATTGTTTTAGTTTCATTAAAATTTCCATATTTCTGTATTCAAAATGAATTGTGTTGGAATGTGTTGTAAACCGAATTGCTTTACTGACACCTTATTTTCGGTTGGCTGTCAGATAAAGATGCATTTCCTATTGAATAATATTATACACGACTTCCACATATCCTGCTAAGAGGCCTATAATATCAAGCAGTACGCTTCAAAATATGCTTCTGTAGTGTCGCTAAAAGTACACTTCAAAGGCTTTACAGCGCTCCAAAGTGTACTTTAGAGAATGTCGCTTGTAATAGTTACAATACTAAGTTTCTCTGTATTAAAATCATTTTGACAGCACTGTGGTAGGCCTATAACCAATGTAACAAAACTGAACTCACAAGTGGTCGACCTGGACCTGATGTTAAAAATGCTTTACAACAGTGGTCGGCAAAGTGTGAGACAAGTGTGACTTTTTAGTGCAGTATTTGGTAAACTTTTGTTTCGAAAATCGAAGCGTTGTCAATGTGTAACCAATGAGGCTCGAAGAATGTTTTAGAAACATTTGCAAAAAGTTTTTCTTTGAAAGTGGTGAAAGCGTACCAGAACTCAGTTGTGAATTGGAGGGAATTTTATACCTGAAAGCTTTTCCGCATCAAGTAGAGTTCTTACATCAGCAATTGAAGAGTGTAACTTTAAAAGTGCAACGATCTAAAATATCAATGTTGAGAAAAAAAGCTTCAAAGCTTCAGATTGCGAGTGGAATTGTGTTTTGTTTGTGATAGTGAAAAGTAAACCTTTTCTATCTTTTCTAAGTTGAAAATTTTGTTTTGCTGTAAAAAACTTCCGCTAACTCCAATTGATTAACATGAGACTTACAAGTTAGCTACTACCAAAAATTAAAAGATTAAAAAATAAAATTTCTGTTTACTGAAAAGTTGTTCGAAACTCGTTCAGGTGATGACATAATTTAGAAATTTAGAAAAAAGCTTTTCTAAAACGCTGATCGAAATAAAGCAATGAATGAACAGTGTTCGCAGTAATTTGGAAGTAAAGTTTTGCATTATGCATGTAATGGCTTTTAGAAAGGTGTCCGTCTTAATTTTCCATTTAAAATCCAACAAAGGCTGCATCATTGATCATATTTTAGTTTCGTTTCGGTTCAATAATGTTGTTTGCGCGGACAAAAAGACTTTAGTTTTGTCACCGCATTGCCTCCTAGCAAATCAACGGGTCAATGGTAATTGCTTTATCTCCACGCTGTATTTGATCGAATCACCGACGAAGATTATCTCAAAACCATTGCAACGTTTAACATGCTAGAAAAGCTTGATTTGCATTCAAAATTTACCTTTTCCTACCCATGGTGGAGAGATTTAAAAATCCAGTTTTCTTATTCATATATTTGAGTCATAGTCAGTGCAGGATTTATCGCTCGGCAGAAAAGGTTCAAGACAAGATTTCGCGGCCTCAGTCAAAGATGCACCAAGCCTATTTAAAAGCCTTTAACTATATCTTTGTAACAATTTTCACGCAGTAATATCGTGAAATTTTTCTGAAACGCAACCCTTTCTCAGAAAGTGAAAATTCATGAACAGATCGAAAATCAAATTTTTTGTGTCTTTATCTTTTACAAAAAAGTAAAAACACAAATTATAAGGTTATTTTCTTAACTGTTAACTTGCAAACGACTTAATTGTTAGGCTACTAGTCATTAAAGAAATGCTCTGTTAGTTTTTAACGAACTGTTACTTTTTGTACATCTCGACTAGTTGTAGACAAATTTGCGTGTTTTTATGAATCAAAGTTGTAAGTTTATAATACAATTTGGGTGGAGAGGTAACTTATTACCATAAATAGACATACCTCAGCAACAACACTACATTTAACATTATAAAAACAAAAACAATAAGCAAACGTTTTTGGTTGGTCATACAGCCCATTTCAAGCCTATAAGAAAACTATTTTTAAGAAATACTAAAGAATCATACATCAGATACATGGTCAAATCTAAACATTTGAGAAACTGCTTAACTAGCTCACACAAAATGATAACTGAAAAATTACGCAAATGTTTAGATTTAATGTTAAAATGTTAAAATGTTTGCTTAATTTCAACACTTGTGTGCATCTTTCTCCATCACTAATTCATTGTGGTATCAGTGGTTGTTTGTAGGCTATGTTTGAAATACTCGTCTTCAGCCCTATTAGGAAAGAGGTTGAAGCCTCAAAAGGGACAGCCTAGGGCTTCTCTATATCTAAATTATGCATGAGCTTAGTAGCCTATAGGCTAACCAGTGAATTGGAATAAAAAGTTGGTATAAAGTATAAACTGTAGATTTTTTTTATTTTGAACAAAAACAGGCTCTTCGAATCAAAGAATTTGTATTATAAATACGGTCAGGTCAGTAATCTAAATTGGTCCTTTCTAAAATTGCGGATTCATCAATTGTCATAACGTTGCTGATGGAGGTTTAACCGGGTGAATGCACTTTTGTTATATTCACCCAGACCAAAGAGTAAATGCAAACGAAAAAAACGCCCAAAAGGACTTAGTACTACACGGAGCTTTCATTGAGATGATCCCCAAGAAAATCGTTAGAAGTCGTGACTGCGCAAAACTTATTGGAATTTAATGCCACTTTGTGAACAGCTTATTTGGTGCGTCAAATTTTTCGCTTCATGTCCTCCACTAAAGAAAGTTAAGCTTGCTTTTGTAAAAAAAAATTTTGAAGGTCTTTTTCTTTCAAAGAATAAATGCTGTATAAATAGGCTATGCACAACTAATATGTCAAGGTTGTTAGATTACTTGTGGGATTATGTCACAGCTTCATGTCTTAAGTTTATGAGTCTGCGCTTTAAAATGGAGAACCCACTGTACGCCTGTTTGATATTACGATAGTAGCCTACCAGTTCTTTAACTCAGAGTAAAAATATTACAGTCCATCTAAGTTACAAAATATCTAAATTAAAAGTTACTTTGATAATAGTGATTCAATTTACTTGAATTAGCTCTGCTTAGTATTGCGCTTGGCATTGGGCGCTCTTTTGTAGTATTTATCGTACTAGCCTACAATAAAACGAAATTAGAAAGATGTGGTATGTAATTTATTAGACTAGGCCCTATGCAACTATTCTTAAAACTTTTTAAAAAAGATGTTCTATACAGTGTGCTGGAAATGTGTAAGTATTCTTAGCTAAGAATAATGTAGTAGTAGGCATCCTTCCATCTTTTCAGATGATGGTAGCACTCTGGGTACGGGAGCTTCTCATGTGGCTCTGAAGTCCAATCCTGGCGTGGCAGTCTCGTCCACAGTTTGGACATATGAAATCAGAGGAGTTCTGAGGCTGCTGTCTCTCTTTTCTTTTTTGTCTTCTTTGCTCTAGTTACTTCCTCCGCCTAGCCCTAGACTGACCCTTTGCTAGACCCGCACTGACTTCGTAGCGCCATCTGTTGCGGTTTGCTGCGATCAGTTCCCAGCTGGCAGGGTCTATGTCAGTAGCTTCAGGTCTCGTTTGCAAACGTCTCTGTAACGCAGTGCAGGTCGTCCTACTGGGCGTTTCCCTGTGGCAAGTTCACTGTACAGAATGTCCTTTGGAATGCGCCCATCCTTCATTCTGGATACATGCCCCAAACAGCGTAGACGTCGCTGGCAGAGGAGAAGGTGCATGCTCAAGGAGCAAGAACGTTCCAGAACAGGGGTGTTGGGTGTCCTTCCAGGAAATACCAAAAATGCGCCTCAAGCAACGAAGGTGAAAGTTTTCAAGGCGGTTTTCTTGTCTGACATAAGTGGTCCAGGACTCACTACCGTACAGCAGAGTAGCCTACTAACAACACACGCACGGTACACTTTGAGTTTTGTGTTAAGTGTCAAAAGATTATTGTCTCACACTCTCGCCCCGAGTTGAGTCATCACTCCTGCAGCCCTGGCTATCCGTCTGTCGATTTCCTTATCTAAGGACAGGTTGCTGGTGACCGTTGAACCAAGATAGGTGAAGTGGTCTGTCACTTCGAGCCCTTACCCAGAATAATGTACTCCGAGGAAAATAAGATTTTCGAAAATGAAATAGAATTTCATGTAAAAACAGTTTTGAGGCTAACAGAAGCAGG
Source organism: Aplidium turbinatum (assembly GCF_918807975.1). Taxonomy (NCBI): domain Eukaryota; kingdom Metazoa; phylum Chordata; class Ascidiacea; order Aplousobranchia; family Polyclinidae; genus Aplidium; species Aplidium turbinatum. The sequence continues at coordinate 16,080,690 of NC_137484.1, read as the reverse complement.
GCTGTGGAGTTAGAGTCGGAAGGATTTTGATGTGTCCAAAGTCGAAATCGTTAAAAAAAAGTACACAACAATGAACAATAAATTTTTGTTTGCAATCTTTTTCCTAAATATTGTTTCTTGTTCTCCGTATTGACCTCTACAACTTCATCACAAAGTAGAAATGTTGGTTCTTGTGAGTTTTTATGAAAGTCGCCGTTTCAATTTCAATCAAAATTTAAAGTGAAGTTAAATTTAAAAAAAGGAAAATGAACAACATTAAAAAAGAATTGGCAACTCTCCAAAATCTGGCAACACTAAAGCCGGAGTCGAATTCGGCCGGTTATAAATCGAGGAGTCGGAGTCATACATTTTTCGCTCGATTTCACAGCCCCGGACACAGGTTTTTATAGGTTCATGCCAGCATAACAGTAAAGCTACGTATATTGGAGGAACTGAAGGGATTTTGCATATTAAAATTTCTGCCGCCCGGCTATGGTTTGAATTATTCTGTTCGATATTTTTTGCTTACTTGACAACAAAGCTGTTCTTAAAGAACAAGAGCGTCTATGTGACAATGCATTGATATACTCGCCTCCTGTATCTTACAGATAATACCGTTTCGCAATTAATAGCTTACCGTACTGTAAAATAATACATTTTTTATGGTTTTTCACAGGCATTAATTTTAAGTAAGGCTGATTTTCTTTTTAGCTACGACTTGCCATTGGCATTTTCAGGAAAGAAAGTTGACACCAAAGATTGCAGTCGTGTGGAAATCTATCCATTGGTATGCAGCGTCTACATAAACAAGCCTTTCTGCAGCAAGCTCTGAAAGCTGAAAAACAAGAAGTAGACAACGTTTTGGCTTCAACAAAACGAAACGATAATGTTGTTCCAACAAATTTGCCTGGTTTGAGGATCACAAACATCTTTGCCTTGGCCGTAATGTTTGCTGTTCTAAGTCTAGTAGAAGGGCAAGAAAACTTTAAACCTTCAACATCATCTTTTCAAAGAGAAAATTTTTCTTCATCTAATATTTCGCTCCCTCAGATTGAAGTTGCAAATTCTCTAGGTTATATTCCTTTTGGAGGAATAGAGGACAACTCCACTAAAGAGGAAGCTGCTACTCCCAGCACAGGGTTGTCGTTTCTCATTGGATTTATTTGTCTTTTCACCATTCTCGGAAACTTGATTGTCATCGTATCGATAGCGATCTTTCGAAAACTGAGAAAAATTCCAAACATGTTCGTTGTTAGTCTTGCAACTGCTGACCTCACGATGGGTGGCATTGTCCTTCCATTAGGCTCCCATTATGTTGTCGGTTCAAAATGGCTTTTGGGAAACTTTGCGTGTGACTTTTGGACCTCAATTGACATTCTAAGCGTGACTGCAAGCATATGTACACTTTGTGCAATTTCACTGGATCGCTTTGTTGCTATCACAATGCCATTTCAATACTCAACCAAAATGACTAAGAATCGTGCACGCTTTATCATTGCTTTCATCTGGATCTTGTCTACAACGATTGCCTTTGTGCCCATCAACTTGGGCTGGTGGAAAACGGATAACCCAGAAGATATCAAGTGCTACAATAATCCACATTGTTGCGAGTTTAGGATTAACCGAACTTATGCCGTTGTCTCCTCTCTCATATCGTTCTATATTCCGCTCTGTATCATAATTTTTGCATACTCCATCGTGTTTAAAAGTAAGTGGCCTACTATATTTCAAGGCAAATCAATATCTCGATAAATTAATTGTAAAAAGTCCGATTTTTCAAGTAGCTTACATTTACTGCCTCAGCGGAACCGCCGGAACGTATGCCCAATATTGTTTCACTCAGTGGCGTAGCTAGGGAATGCTAGGAAATGTGCCGCCCGGAGCGGATTCAGATTTTGACGTCCCTTCAAGAAAAAGTATGTGAAAATGAAATGCGTTTTTTTTATCAGATTATAATCAAAATCAAAAATCGTAGTCTGAAAGTGCCGCCCCCCCCTCCCCCCCCCCCCCGCCCCTAGCTACGCCACTGGTTTCACTGGTCAAATACTTTGTATAATATATATGAAATCTAGTAGTAAAAGCACAAGTTTGAATTCATATACTCTTAAATATTTTTGCTGATCGAATATCTCAATTTGAAAGCGAGTGATAAGTATGATAAAGCTGCTTAAACAAGCGATTATTACAGTATGATTACAGTATGATTACAACAAGTATGATAAGTATGATAAGTATGATAAGTGATATACGATCAGTTATCATACTTATCACAGCAAAAACTTCATCACTGACAAGTGATGAAGTTTTTGCTGTTGTTGTAAACAAAACAAACTTCGCAATAGTGAGAAGTTGTTCACGGCAGAGAACTTTGCAACAATAGTGATTTTAAGCCTGTAACAATTATAGAGTGTTTTCAGTCTTATGTAACATCGAATGGTCTATTGAAAGCATTAGCCTGGACTGCAATTACTCTTCACGCCATTAGTTTCACTGGTTACCACGCTGCAGCATATCTATTTGTTTTTTTACAGTTGCAATTCAAAAGCGATCAAAAATACAAAACAGAGAAGGAGTATTTAGAAGAGCATCCATGCCTGGAAGTCGATCCTTGCTCTGGGGAAGAGGAGAGTATCGAGCGGTGTTCACCATGGGAATTATCATGGGGACATTTATAGCATGCTGGCTTCCATTTTTTATTGCAAATATAGTGCAGGTGATTTATTATTTAGAACTATTCCCTTTTATGCAGATTTTTGAAATAGAAATATGCAAATATTTATAAATCTTTGTATGCTACTTCTGTTATGGCTTTTACAGCGACAGTAGCCTACTTGTGCTGAGTTATGATACCTGAGAATATATTTTTACAGGTTTTCTGCGACCGATGTATAGAACCTAGCACCTTTGTCGTCTTAAACTGGTTTGGATATGCCAATAGTCTTTTCAACCCTATCATATACTGTCACAGCAAGCAGTTTCGGAGAGCGTTTAAAAGAATGTTGTTGTGCTCTCTTTGTAGGGAGGGTGAGTGATAAATAGGCTATTTTTGCTGAATTTTATTCTGAACAAAGTAGACGAAAGACAGTTGCGTTTTTACCTCAGGCTTATTAGTGAGATATTTCACACTTGTTTTGATCATTTTGCAATCTGATAAAGATTTATTGAATCAGTGAAAGCTGATCGTTAAAAAAATCTTTTTCCTGCAGTTTTGCAGCAAGACAATTGCTAAATGCAATACAAAAACAGCTTTTCAATTTTGTGCCAAAACCTAACCTAACCTAACCAAATCAATGCGCCACGTTACGCTCAGAAAATCTGCTTAAGAAATCATAAAGAATTTATTGATGGCAAGAGCGTACAAAATACGAGCTGTATTTCAGGATATCTTGATTTCAACGCAATGCACAAGTATTTTCTCAAAAGTTAATTATTAAAGAGTAAAATGTTTATTTTAAATATTTACTTTGCTTTGCTTTTCAGGATACCAGCAAACTTCGAGAGCTTCACTTTCGGTGTCATATACACCATCATTCAGCTTGCGTTCAAGCGCACATGCCGATAGCAGCATATTCCAACTTACAAGACTATTCCGTGCCAATAGCAACTCGTCTCAACGACGGGCCAGCCGGCTGAGCACCGAGTGCAAAAAGTGCAAGAAAGCTTCTGAAGTTAACGGTCTCGTGTCGCCCACTAACCCCATCTCGCGGCTGTCAAATGGCAATGTAAACGGGGCTGCTATTTACGGACAGAGATCCAGTCGGTTCGATGATGGCGAAATTAATGAAGGTTCATATAACTCTTGTAGTAGTGAAGTCAGTTCAACAAATCAATCCACCGTGTCTAACAGAAGCCTTGATGCAACTTGCCAAGCTGATAACAAGCAGTGCCAAGATGATGATGGTAAACTGCTTGATGTCGTATCATTTCATCATCACCCTTTTAGGGTCAAAGGTAGAAGGTCAAAAAGCACTTCTGTGCACAGAGAGGAAACTACTTGTAAACATGTAATTTTTAAAACTGCTTCGCACAATGATATTTGTGAGAGCAAACTAAACGAACATTTAAGTTTCCCTTTGTCGGACTCAACTGAACGCTCATCTCAATCCTCAATTGAAACGACTATAGAGGAATGCAAAGAAGTGGACATGCCACTGCTGCAGAATGACCCGGGCTCGAAAACCAAATCGGACGCGACAGACACAACAAAAGTATTCAGCAGTGCGCTGTGATAAAAAAGTTTACATTCTAGTTTTTTCTGCAATAAATCAAGATATCGCTTCGTGTTAGCGAAGGCTTGTTAAGAATGCAAGAACTTTGCAATTCACACAGGAGCATATCATGGTCTACCTCACTATCTTTGCACAAAATACAAGTAGGGTAAGCCTGCTCAGTTAATGCTCAGCGAATAAACAGACGGTGACCTGTCCTTTCCACTGTGATAACCAATCGTTGTGAAAACAAGTAGGCTAATCTAAGTTTGGTCGAAGGATTCTTGATTGAAATGTTCTCCAAGGTGTTTTGAGTGATGGAGTAGCCCACAAAACGATTTCATTACTTTACTGTGATACTTTTGCGTTTTGAAAAAAGCAATTCAAAGCACATAAGAAGCAACTGGCTTCAAGTGTAAATATGTTTATATAGTAGTTGCTCACAATTTTGTAAAGTCTACATCTGCACAAGCCTGTTGTTTTTCATTAGAGTCTCATACCATCGTATTTATATTTTCGATAACAATAAACTGAACGCTTCCATAATGAAGTCTTGCAAGTCTGCAACATTTTGACAATGTGTCAAAAGGCATCTCGAATATTACAGTAAATGACACCTTTCTATAGAAATGCGTGTGAACAAAACAGGTATCTTTTTTGCCAATGTTTTGCATCAAGCAATAAAAGTTGAGCTCAATCGTGGCCAGAAAACTTATTCAAGCTATTTTTGCAACCCTGGCACAAACCTTTGGCCATGGTACGTACTGCAAATAAGCTGCAGGTGACAAATGTATCCTTTGTTATTGTGTAACTGTTGCCCAAACTATATTTTTGTTCACATATTTCACATACGGTACCTGATGTAACTTAGTAGAATAAATCTGATATTCGGCAATCCGATAAGTTATCTCATCAGTTCTTAAAGTTCTAACAATTTAAAAAAAGTCGCTTTTGTTGTTGACCTGCCAAATCCTTTTAGTTGCCCGATGCCTATGTTGAAAAGGCTTTAGGCGGGGTACAATTTTTTGATCTGTAATGACACGTTAATACAATTTTTGTTTCATCGGTTGATGAACTTGCGCTGGCGAGTTGCTCTCGCCAAGGGGTTTCCCCCTCTATGCACGCTACCTCCAGTCTTTGAATGTTCTGAAAAGGATGACGTTAATTAAAACAGGAGATTCAATTGAACTAGCTGACGGTTTGCAAAAAAAGATTTGTTGAATTGTATTTTATTCTCGAAGCCGCACCGAGTCCACACGATCACACAACTCAATGGTTTGACAAGCTAACAACGCGCAAAGCAGAAAAACAAAGATTTTGCGTAGATACAACGTAAACGGAAGAAGCATCTATGCAAAAGTGCGAAAGCAATATAAATTGGCTTTAAAACTTGACAAAAGCGAACAAATAAAGAAAACACACTCTCCACTTTTAAACAGGACTGTGAGGGTTTTGGGGTGTCCGGAGTAGGATCGTTATAAAAAATAGGCCGACTCCGACTTGATACCAAACGATGAACAATAAAATGTTAAATCATCATCTCAGCATCATCATCTAAAATGTTAAATCACTCTTAAATCATCATCTCAACACTTCAAGACAACAACTTTCCACTATCACTTTACTACGCTGAAGAGATCGGAAGATCGAAACACTGGCCACTGTCCGCAGTTAACTTTTAACAATGTCTTTTTAGACATTCTTTTTGGACAATAATGTCTCTTTAGACATTACTTTTAAAGAAATAGGAAATTAGTCAAAAGGCATGTAAATTTCACTTTGTGTGGAGCTACATGTACTTGAGAGGTTAACTGTTATTTTTTTATTCACTTGTTGATTCATTCATATCAGTTTATATCCTCTGTGGATCCTACTCTAGTATCATGGGCCAATCCTATATAGATGTTTGCTGGTACACCCCTTCATTTTCTTTGAATAAAATGTTTGTTTGCAACCTTTTTGTAGCATATTATATCTTGTTCTTCGTACTTCGGTCTTCCTAAAAACAGAAGTGTTTGTTCTTGTCAGTTTTTGTAAAAGTCGTCGTTTCAATTTCGATCACAACTCAAGTGAAATTAAATTAAAAAAAAAACAAGACAAAAAAATCTGGCAACCCTCTTAAATTTGGCAACAGTGAAGATAAAGCAACAAAGTCGGTCAGTTGTAAACCGAGGAGTCGCATTTGCGTGTTTTTCGCCCGACTCCACAGCCCTGCTTTAAACAGCTGAACACTGGTCACGACACTGCAATAAACATTTCAAGTCTTGTCGGCAAATGAACATATTAGGAAAACACAAACTTTTAAATGAAAATTAGTCCTATTTTTAACTCCTGTATGTTTACAGTTAAGTCATGAATATCAATCGTGTTTTTACATCGTTTCAGCGTCGGCATATTTACTCCTGAATTCTGTGGATATAATTTCGGCCTGCTTGTGCTTACCAACTCAGGTATGGATTTACTTTTGTAACTTGCGGACCTAGTTTAGGTTTCGAATTAATTTGCGGAGTCGTGCCAGATTATAGAACGCATTTACAAATATGCAAACAACAATAATTGACAAAAAAATCGCTGTTGAAAAACACTTTTCATGCAAAATTCTTCAACCAAAAATAGCGGTCACTGAAAACACAGGTATGGTTTCTGCTTGAAAAAATCTCAAAACAGTTTCAGCACAATATGGTCATATCAAAATATAGAAACGTGGAAGCAGTAGACAACTAGACATACGAATAGCTTTTTCAACGCTGAAGACGTATCGTATGTTTCTTTTTGACCGAACTCAATCAACCGATAAAAAATATATATTTGAACAAACACAACATTGGTTGCGAGATCACCGATCAAGGTTAACCACAAAAACATTAAAATAACGTTCTGGTTGGGTGTGGTCGGTTGAGAAGGGCAATTGAGAAAAAAATTGGGCCCAATGCTGCTGAGAGGCCACGGCCTCCAGCCAAGAAACCTTGAAAGAAAACAATAGAAATCCAAAGAATCATGATTTATTCGTTTATGAGCCCCTAAACAGGCCCCGGATCAAATCATCAAAATTCCATCTAGACTCCTCTGGCAACATTACTGGGTATCATACCGGAGTGCGTGAGTGCGAATTATTTCGTTTCAGAAATTCCAACAAAATCGCGCCATTCCTCTGGTCAGGGTGTAGCCAAAGTTGTGGTTAGTGTACGATGTGGTTGAACTAGACTACAACAAGGCAAAGGAGAAGCGATAACTTGCTTGTTTGTTGTAACTTTGACGTATCCAGCAAAATTTACGTTTTTACATCGTTTCAACATTGTCAGACGTCGAACGATGCAAAATTGGCAACTTTTCATGAAATGCTTTCCAGCTGGTAGTGAGGTAATGGATTAAACCACTAAACCTTCACATCATAACGTCTTGCAGCAGCCTACTACAACGCATCAACAATGCTGCGAAATGAGGTCATATTGTTCAAAAACTTACAAGTATCGCTTTAATATTAAAAAATTTTGAAAATGCAGCAATTTTGAGATTACAACCACGACTAGGAAAAATTTCGGCATATTTTGATCTTCACGAGAGATAGAAACGAAACGCTCTTGTAGCACAGCGATCAACTAAAACAGGTCAACAAAAAGCAAACATGATATTTAACAAAAACCTGGTTATCTGCTAACCAATGCAAATAGTACATAGCCATGCCCAGCTAGCAAAAACTGTCATTTTTACATCGATTCAATATCTGCAGATGTTGAATCAATGCAAAAAAGACCAATTTTGCCACCTGGATAAATATTTGTTTTTCAAGTTTATGTATAGTGGTTTTTGAAACAAACGAATAAAAAGTAAAATCTTCTGACCTGCAAGTCCCCATGTTAGAAAGCAAAAATTACCGTTTTCACATCGTTTCATCGTCTAGCAATGATGTAACAACATCTAGTTTGGCTGACTGGCTTCTGGTACAATCAGAAATATAAAGTTGGCAATGCTAGCGTCGGTCAAAAGTGTGACGTAGATGTGCTCACAAACTCAGATACTTAAACCGTACCATACATTGCAATGGACCACGGTAGAGGACAACGCCAAAATCGGTCCCAGATAGCATAATCCGTCATTTTGTAATCTGGGTACAGCGCAACGCAAGCAGACAGCGTTAGAGCAGTGCACAAATCAGGTATGGAAAGACTATGGATGGATACAAGACATGCGGTGTCAGAACCCAGTAGCTAGCAACTAGTCACCTTTTTACATTAAATCAACGTTTGCGGAAGTTAAATCAGTGTAAAAAAATAACTGATTTATTGACCGGGAGAAAAGCAATGTAGCCTATATAATAAACTTGAAGTTTGACTCATTTGTTTCGTTCAGAGGATATTGTATAAGTAACCATCAATTTATTTGAAAATAAAAATAGAATACCGACGGGGTCAGTTGACAAAACATCTGCAAACGTAAAATTAATTGGAAAAAATCAAATTTTCAAAATGGAAAATCAGAACTTTTTCTATTGAAGAGATGAGTAGCCTATATCGTTTCTGCGTGATTAACTCCAGACCTCGGACAGTCCACAATCCTTGGAAAAACTTTCAATGTTATTCTTAATCGCTCAACACATGACATAGAGTTTCTGCACGGAGGAAGTGGCGAATTCTTGCTTAGTTTTCGGACACATAATCTTGCCATTTTTAGCGATTTGCGCCAAACCCTGTAAAACACGAACCAACCGAATTAGAAATTTCGTCAAGATTTTTTTACGTATCTCTATTTAAAGTCTTTATGTGCTGTGATTAATCGAAAAAGGCAATTATGTTTAATATCCTCCGCCCGATTTATTATGGAGTCAAACTGAAGCTTAGTGAAAAATAGTAGATTGACTGTGTTTGTCAAATGGTGGTGGTTACACTTACCAGTTGATGACAAGAAAACCACTCTCTTGTCACTTTGCGTGGGGCATTTGCCTGATTTTCAGAAGAGAATAAACATATCGATATAAAGATAAACAGATCATGCATTGAACAAACTGTTTTTGTACAGTTTTCCTTTTCAAAATGAACATTTGACCCTTACAAAGTAAACATACGTTGATGGTCTGTTTCATATGTGACTTGACAAGGAACATCCATCAACGACAATTTTTAAACAGAAAGCAAAATTAACCTTTGCACCATAGACATATCCGTTTGGTAACATCATAGGGTGATTGTGTTCATTCATTAGTTTTCCAGTTATCGAACAAATTAATTTAGACTGAGTACAATGCGCGTACGGCAATGGCTTGGCTAGGTCGTTGAATACAGGCAAACAAACAGGACACTCTGATGACTTCGAGTTTTCGTTGTAGCATTGTCTGTATGTCGAAGTTTAAGGAGGAAACAATTGAAGTTGGAACAACCTTGTGAGATTCTGCAGTTAACCATTTAAAAAAGCTCCTTTTTGACATGGTTTTAACGTTGTTAAAGGTTAAAACTATGTAAAAAAACAACTTTTGCTCGCTGGTAGTCATTCCCTGCAAATAGCGCAAGCTGATGTAAAATGCGTTGGAGCATCATGTCATCTATTGTATGACTCAACGGAATGATGCACAGTCGTGCCTGTGCTCTAATCTAAACAACAACGATGAGAAATCAGCGGGTTTGCAGTACGCCAGCTTATGATCAGACATTAAACCTACACTGTGTTATTTTGCCCGGAACTTCAAAATCCGTCATTTTTACACGTTGCCAAGTCTGCAGACGTTGAATCAATGTAAAAATGACGGATTTTGCTGTCTGGGTAAGCATTATGAAGGTGTTTATTCATCCAAACAAAGTCGATAATCCTAAAACTAAATTTCTTTATTGCTTCAGTCTTAACTACATTCCTAATAAGGGCATTGCTGATGACGACACAATTGAAAGGATACGGTGTCTTCAAACCAGCAAGGCCTGCTCGAAGGGTAACTTTGAAGATTGAAACGTCACCAAGCTGGTGAAGTCGGTAATTTTCATAACGAAATTGCTCTTTAATTTGCTGCCACTTGTTGGAGGAAAAAAGAGTTTTATAGGGCGAAACGTGCGTGTCTTGACTGAATGCCAGTAATCCCATCACCTGTAAAAAGGACGTTGTAAAAATACGTTTCCAGCCAATTAATCTCAAAGAAAAAATGCCCAGATGCCAACCAAACATGATGTAATTAAAAAATACAAACCATCTGCCCTCAAATTCGAAGACCAGAGCGTGAAAAGATCGATTAGATACTTACGATATGTACAATGTATGGAAGACAATTCATATTTATACGAAAGTTAAATACGTTTTCAACTTTTCTTACTGTGACAATTTCGAGTAATCCTGCAAATTTCTTTTCAAAAGTAGAATCAAGTGGGGATAGAGTGATGCTATTTAGTAATCTCAAAAGAGATGCATATAAAGTAAGTTTTAATCTGTCCTTCATGATTCATTGAATCCTCATTAGAATGAAACCTAGTCCACTTTATATATACAGTGGAGACAGTGCATCTTTATTAGCGTAAGAAATTTGTCATACACACGCCTTCATTTTTAGAGATAAATACAGAGTCTAGCACTGTGTGAATAATTGAATAAGTCTAACCCGCAACAACAAAGTTTTCCGAGATTCACTTCCTCAATTAAGCGAAGAAATAAATTAAACAATTGGATACATCAAAGTAGTGTGTGCTAAACATGAGTTGGAAAAAATAACTTTACCTGCTTCACTTCTGCCATTTGAGTGTTGTCGGCTGAGCTTAAGAATTTTCTTGCGTGTCTGAAAAAAATTGCGTTTTTCCACACCATAAAAAACTAGATTAAATAGGAAAAAAAGTATTTATTTTCATAGGCAGCATGACTTTCAAAAATAAATATACTTAGCAACATCCCAATTCACTTTAGATGACGTTTTATTTGAGTAATCAATACCGAATTAGATTTACAGCCACGATTCCATATCAATGTTCTTTTTTATCAAATTTAATACTTTTGATACCGTAGGTCAAATTCAACCCAGGTCAGTTAAACACTAAAATAAACTTGAAAGCAAATGAAAATAAAATAATCAAAATCGAAGGTTCTCCCATACTCAGTTATCAAATGTGAGAAGACAAGCTTTGATAGTAGAGAGGGGGGTCTTTCCAACAACCCACATAGCAAGGAACGGATGGTTAAAGCCATGCGTTTTTTCCAATGAGTGCTTTTTCTGGCAATACTGTTGAGGTAATTCATGACGTGCAAAAGAAATAGAGACAAAACAGAAGTGTTAAGGTGGCGAGGGCACTCGAGAAGGAGTTATGTAAGAATGAAGATGCCACAGATAAAAATTGGAAAGTGAAAGAAATGGGAGAAGAAAAAAACATTGCTTAAGAGTGAGAGAATATGAGATTGGTGGAGAAAGCCTTGCAGAGTGCAGTGAAAAAACCTGCAAGCCTGCTGGCAGGGTTGGAAAAAAATCATGATTTTTTTCAAAAAAATCGGATTTTTTTGATTTACATCGGATTTTTTTGATTTAAATCACATTTTTTTGATTTTTTTTTTATATAAAAAAGCGTCGAGTCTACTTGGGGGAAGAGATCATTTTAGTAAGACAGTAGAATTATTTTTAACCCCTTGATTGATTGAAAGGCTTTGCTTTGCAAGTGTTTAATCACTTTTATTATCACATTGTAGGCTAGACTGTCTAGTGTCTATTGCACGGTACTACGACAGTTTATCGAACGACAGTTTATCGAAACGACAGTTTATCGAACGACAATTAATCGAACGACAGTTAATCGAAAACCTAACCCCTAACCCTAACCATTATCCCCTAGCCCCTGAGTATTCCATTGCATATGTGCTTCGTCGTTAGATAAACTGTCGTTTCGATAAACAGTCGTTTGATGAACTGTCGTTTCGATAAACAGTCGTTTCGATGAACTGTCGTTTCGATGAATTGTCGTTCGATGAACTGTCTTTCGATAAACTGTCGTTCGATAAATTGTCTTTTGATAAATTGTGGCGTCACGCTATTGCACATATTTTTAAGTAGGTGTGATATGTTGCTTTATACTAAATCATCATGTGCATATCGAGATTGAGGTACGTCTCAGACTGTCATCTCACTACACTAAAATCTTTCCTTACGTTTGAGCACACATTACTTTGCTTTTTTGCTCAACTGATGCATAGCCTACAACCAGACTTTTTGCAAAGAAAGTTTAACTGTGTAATATAATTATGTTACCGACGTACCATACAAAAACAATAAAAGTTCAAATGACACAAAATTGCAGTTTATTTTGCATTGAGAAGTTTGTACATAAATACAAGCTCGCCAGCTTTTGCAGTGCCCAATCGATTTCGAACTTCTGATTGAAGCAGACCAAAAGTGGAAAAAACTTGCTCAAAAACTATGTTTAGTGAACAACACTGTTTGTGAACTGCCAAGTAAACTAAGTTGCCTTTCAAAACATGCATAGCCTATAGCCTTAAGTATTTAAATATAACTTTTGTATTACAGAGAAGCAGTGAAACGTTTGTTGATGTATTTATTTTTATTTTAGCAAATAAAAAATCATTTGATTTTTTTAATTGATTTTTTTGATTTTTATTGTTTGATTTAAATCATTTGATTTAAATCAGCCAACCCTGCCTGCTGGACAAATGATTCTATTAAAAAGGTGGTAAAACCAGAGCGTAAATTCATCATCTCAAATTAACTCACATCACAGCTTCTAGTCTTCTGTTGGCTCGCACAAGTTCGATGAATTGTTGAACATGCAAAGTGAACTCCAGGGTGGATTTTAGCTTACGAAGTCTCGACCGGTTGTCATTGCACCAAGCAAGACACAAGTCACATTCTTTTCTGTCCAAGGACTTTTCTACTTCCCATGCAGTGATAAACACGTTGGTATTCACCAAATCCTGAGAAAACATAACAGCTGAGAGAGCTTATTCATATTACTTGTGAAACATTAATATCAAGAGTTGTGGGTAATAAATTGACATGTAAGTCATCATTAAGTGTAAGTTTATTCTTTAACAAGTACGATGGCTGAATATACATTATACAACTAAGTATTGTTTCATCAATATGGCATTTTATTTCGTTTGTATTCACAATAATGTTCGCGCAATGATTCAACATCAAAACCAATATGACTTTTTACAAAACATAGCATGATTGATTGATTGATTGAATCTTTATCCTCGGACTGGGAAAGCTTCTTGCAGAGCTTAATCCTGGCAGTTTCGCATACTTGTAGAGGCTTTAAATCACTGACGCAGGCCCGGTCACCGAGATTGACAGAGTGAAGTTTCCGATTGTTGAAGTCTTGTTGCCGGGGAACTATTCCATCCATTAGATGCCGCTGAATGGAGAGCAGTCCTTAACGTGTGTTGCTTAAGCGCACACCCCGAGTCGAACCAGCGCCGCTTGATCTTGAAGCTTCTTCATTCCAGAAGTGATGCGCTAACCAATTGAGCTATCGGGGCGGACCGATTTATCGATTTTTTTCAACTTACTGTGATACCTGACTCCACAGCCAGTTTTAAAGCGCTGTCATAAAATCCGCTTCTGAGGAGATGATCAACAACCATACGATCAAATCTATTTTTCTTCCATTGGCAAACAACAGATGGGTTGGCATTTGAGTGTTCCTGTGTGAAGACACAAACGTACAGTTTGTCAAAATGTCTTTCCTTATAACAATGTATTTTAAGCTATGCATTTGAGGCTTACCATTAAGTGTTCAACTCGTCTCTTGCAGAGCTTTGCGCTTGATTCTTCCAGTTCCACAGCATCACCAGCCTGGAAAGCAGAAAAAAATAAACATGACAAACTTTGTGTTGTTTTTAAAGTAGTTTTATTGCATGGAATGAATTCAAAAATAAGTTATATACAGCAACAACTCAATGCTCACAATATCAGTTAAAACTAGCATGGTTGAGATAGTGCGCATGATGAGCACGCTTAATTAAAACGTCATAGATACAGCATAAGTTTTTTTGCATGGAACGGGTGTATGCATGATGTCGTAGATATAACTACTTCCAAAAATATCCAACTCTACACTGTTCATGTGTTCAAGTATCAAACCTGACAACGACAACATTCTTCAAACTCTGTAACTATGACTTCACAAACCTGCTTGTGAGTTTACTGTACAGCTGTGCTGGTTGAGATTTTATTGTACATTATATGGTGAGATCTAATGAAAATCAAAGCAAGTTTTAATGTTACTTACCACAGTTGCTATTCAACAATAACATTGCAATGTACCTTTCGTTTCAGTGTCTGAAGTTTTTCCACCACGCCTCCCAGCATATCGGCAACAGAACCTGTGTTTGCATTTCCTGATTCCACACATTTTTCCAGTTCACTTAAAGCACTGGTCAATCCATGAATTTCTCGATCTATGATCTTCTGTGCTGAACGAAACCGCTTGTTTAAGATTTCATAGGGAACCTTGAAAATAAACAATACAGACTTTGTTTTAGTGAGAAATAAAGCAAGTCACAATTACGGTAGTCAATGGTCATTTTCAAAATGCATTTACATATATTCAGTTGTGTATATATCTGGCTGTGTACAATATAATATAGTCAACCTCTGAGAAAAACAAACTAGTGATAGATTGACTGGTGTTGCACCAGGGTGTTTTTCAGTTTTTACATGTTCCATCTTTCATTCTAAACTCTAACAACTCACTGTTATAAAAACAGATAACTAGTTGCTAAAAGTTTACTTTATTAGTTAACATATGAAAAAGAAACTAGCCAATCCATGCACAAGTTTCATTTGTGTTAGTCTGCCTCGTTAGCTCAGTGGCTAAGCGCCTGACTCAAGATTAAGCGGTGCTGGTTCAACTCTCGGGGTGTGCACTTGAGCAATGCATTTCAGGACTGCTCTCCATTCAGTAAATCAGTAGCACCTAATGAATGGAATAATTCCCCAACAACAAAACTTCAACAATCGAAAACTTCATTCTGCCAATCTCGGTAACCGGCCCTGCATCAAAAGCCTCTACAAATATGTGAAACTACCAAGAATAACCTATCAAAGGCTTTGTCAGTCTGAGGATAAAGACTCAAAACCAGCCAAAAAATTGCAAACCAGAAAGACTTTGAAAGAATTACTAGACCAATTACACTTTAAGTTAGAACCGAACCTAAATAGCATGGCACAATTAAATTACAGTAAAACACAGAAGATCTCTCACTTTTAAAGTTCCATATTCCTGTACTTTCAAGTCCATGCCTCGTAAATTTGACATATTGATTGAATTCAGTTACATTAAAAAATCTGGATTTATTTCCAGTTTTTAAACTGAAAGCATATATATATAAATAAAATAACATAAAGGTGTTCTATCCAATAGAATTGTCCTATACCGTACTCTATGTGCACACTTTTAACTCGCAAGCAACTAACAAGAAGCCCAACAAGTCTACCACAAATAATTATTTTCATTTGGATGCAAGGATGCACAGACAATTCTGATATGAACCTAAAATACACTACCATACTGCAAGGTCATCGTTGTATCCATTTTAGATTATTGTGCAAGTATAGCCTACTTTGAGATATTTTTGCATTCAACTTGTTGGATTTCCATTTTGCCCAGGTGGATATGAAGTTGTTGTTTGTACAGTAATTTTGTTTGTGGGTTATTAAAAGATATAGAGGGTCAGTTTGTCTTGGAGTTGGATCAATTACATAATTTTTTGTTAAACCATCAAAATTTTCAGTTACATTACAATTACATTTTTCTGAAATTTTCTAATTATAATTACTTGCAAATGTAATTTGCGGAGGTAGGGTCACTAGTCCTCACACTCGTTGGTCGACCTTGCCTTACATGCGAGAGTGGTAGTTGCCGATGTTGGGTTCTCAGCGAAGTCGACCCTTGTGTTCTACCAGAAACAATTCAGGTTTGTGGTACTGAACTATAGCAAAATCCTGAAAGTGGATCAAGTTGTTTCGTGCCACATAACAACCCACCAGTGTCTGAGGGCTGGGTTTGCCCAAGACACGCAAAAGAAAAAGACCCTGCGTTGTTCTGAACGTCGAGAGTGAGGGTCTGCTACTATTCGGTGAGTCCGATTCGGTGAGTTTCTATCCTCTAACCCAGTGGTTCCCAACCAGGGTGCCGCGGCACCCTGGGGTGCCAATTGCAATGCTCAAGGGTGCCGCGAGATATTGCAATACTGCGGCCCATTCTTTATTTTAACTTTAACCCGTTAAGTGTGGAATTCATTTATTTATTTTAACTCTAATCCACGGTAAGGGAACGTTCAAATATTACGTAACGCTTTTTTTCCGAATTTTTGACCCCCCCCCTCCCCCATGTAACGCCAACGTATCGCTTTTTTCAATCCCCCCTCCCCCATGTAACGCTTTTTCACTACGAATTCAGCACAAAAAACTACCATTCCGTACTCGAAAGCGTTACGTAACGTTTTGCTTGAACCCCCCGATGTGACGCTAACGTAACGTTTTGCATAAACCCCCCCTCCCCCTCGAAGGCGTTACGTAATATTTGAACGTTCCCTAAGCCTTTGTTTTCTCGCCCAGGAAAAACAGCGCGAAAGAGATTTTGACTCGTTGCTGTTTTTTCCATAAAAACGTTTGAAACGCATCATTATTGCCAGGTTTCATGATTTTATTTTGCTTTTCACGGAGCACATAGTCAAATTGCAGTGATGGATTATCGGATTGTGTGACCCAGCACGATTATAAAATTGCACGATTGTTTGCGAACCATTATAAAATAGAAACTTTTGCATGAGGGATACCTGCGCATACAAACACGATACATAGCTAATTGAGAAAAGGCTAAGTTATAATTGATTTGTTCTTTATAGCCTACTTATAAATATATTTTGTGAATTGCTTTTTTTGCTGTTCTAATTGCTGTTCTACCAGAAACAACTTAGGTTTGTGGTACCGAAATAGAGCAAAATCCTGAAAGCAGATCAAGCTGTTCTGACTGTTCCGTGCCACAAATTAATTAGGCTTACACTTTTAATGATTTTTAGTGAGATTTTTTTCAAAGATGTATAGAATTGTATTTGATAAGGATTAAGTTGCAATGTAAAAGACTCTTTTGAACCCCAATTCCCAATTCAATAGAAGTAGGCCTACCATATTTTTATCGCCTAAAAAAAGGACACGTTTCGCCATGGAGTAAAATACAAGTAGAATGTTACGTATGAAGATTCTTTTACATCCTTTTGGATAATTATAGACGTATGCAGCAAAAGTTACAGCAAAAAAACGGACAAGTTTGTTAGTTTCTCGAAAGCCGATTTGTTAGATTAGTGTGACAAAATGAAAATGTGATGTGATAATGTCATAAAAATGTGCAAATCAGGCAGTATCTGCAGGTAGCCATGCCTTAACTTTTTTCAGAAAAAAAAAGGATCAGCTTTAACGAAATCATAAAATTACTTGCACGAAATATAGGCTAATTGAAGTTGTATACAGCTGTTAATGAGATGCAAAGAACAGACTCAACTAAAAGGCTGTTTCTTTCCTTGTACTATTGTGGCTGCATCATAGATTAAAGTCATTCTACATTAACACTCACATAAGTTGTAAGTATCCATGCCAGGATTTATTTTGAAATAGGCTGTATGTCATACATAGTGCACTTTGGATTATTTTTCGATTTGCTTCACTTGACAAATTAGCCTAACTATTAAGTTGGTAACCAGCAACGTTTACAAGCGCTGAATCAACACAAAATAGACCTGGGTAAAATAATAATTTACTATAAAAGTGTGAAAAACTCAAAATGTAAATATATCAAACTCTTTTGCAAGTTTTTGCGTTTTTTAATGTTTCATTTCTTTGTGATTTTCTCCATTTTTTAATTTTCTTATTTTTTTAATTTGTCTAATTTTTCATTTTCATAAATTGGTTGATGAGATCTCCTCAAGTAAGGAAATTTCATCCCAACTGGATTTGCAGTTCCACTCGCACTCATCGCTGACCATTATTTGGGTTTAAGACAATCGCAAAGCAATGTAGTATGTTTCAATAAACGTCTAAGATTGTTTAGAACAGCAGATCAAATAGTACGTCAATGTTTTTTTGAAAATCTATAAATCAGAATGTTGCAATGGTACAGAAATGGTTGGAAATTGCGAAAAAGTCACATAACAATGAAATCTTGTTGAAAATATGAGCAAGAAAACTGAAAATGTAAAAAAAGAGGACATTTGAACATTTTTGGGTGTCCTCGGAGGACAATTTATTTTTCTTCAAAAAAGAGGACAAATCCTCTTAAAAGAGGACATATGGTAGCCCTAATAGAATTGCTGATATCTTGCTTGCAACTTACCAAATGTTATTGTAATCTCAAAAAAACTTTGTTCAAAATTACAACCGTCAACTGGGGTAACTACGACAATGGTGGTAACAATGACTGCATAACAATGACTGCAATAAAATAGGTCTAGGCCTACTACTGCTGCTGTGATTAATATTAATATTGAACATTCTGTAAATATTCTATGTTGAATTTGTACAGCACTGCGTTCTTTTAATGGGTGCAAAATAGCATATTTGCATATTCAATAGGATGACATTGCAAGATGCTTGTTTGATTTTCGAATTTCTTGCCTTTAAATGCAATTTCTTTTTTTTTTAAATTCAGTTTGTTATCATTGAAGCCCCAGTGAGAGGATTTAATGTTAAGCTGTTGCAACATATTCACATCTCATAGTTACTCCAACATTGAGGTAACTATGATAACTTTTTAAAGTTTTAAAAAAATACAAAGAAATTAAAAAAAATAAAAATTTTTATTTTAGCTGATAGGCAAGACCCTAAATGTCATATATTCAGAACTTTGTGGATTTCCAATCGATATTTAAATTTTTACATCATAAAACATTAAAAATATTATCGTAGTTACCCCATTTGACGGAATTACATTTGGTAAGTTGCAGTTGCAGGCAACAAAATTCTCAATTACAATTACATGAAAATGATCAATTAATTACATTCAATTACAATTGTAACTGATCCAACTCTGGTTTGTTTTACTGAAGCCATCTGTCAATAAAAAGAAAATGTTTACAAATAATAACTTGATAACAACATCAAATAACATAAACTTTCAAAAAATTGACACGTACATTCAACGTCAATTTACTATCAAAACAAAAAACAGAAAATCACTGCAAAGTAGGCTATAAGTACAACATTGCAGATTGCAGTTTCACTTCACTGTCGCTTCAGATCAGCTCAGCCTCATCAGCCCCCATTCTTTCATTTCTTTGACCAAGAAAACAGCTGATCCAGAGTTGCCAGACTCCACCAAACCAATTTTCGTGACTGCTGGAACGAAGAAGCTTCAAAATTAAGCAGCGCTGGTTCGTCTCTCAAGGTGTGCGCTTGAGCAGCGCACGTTAAGGACTGCTCTCCATTCAGCTGTATCTAATAGATAAAATAATTCCCCGGCAACAAGACTTCAACAATCGGAAACTTTACTTTGTTAATCTCGGTGACGGACTGACGGCAAGGCCTATTATTATTAGGCTATTATTTATTTGCGTCAGACAAAACTGTCCATATCCAAAACAAAATAACGAAATAATACACACACTGCAAATGCACAAAGGTCACAGAGAGCCACTTTGGATGTCGTCAGTTTAAAAGTTCATTAAATATCTAGCCTACTGTCACAAATTTACATAGCCTACAATGAGCGTTGGAAGAGTTAAACGTATTCAGAACGATAAAAACAATCAGATGACATCAGGTCTGATATAAAGCGATTTGACGAGTGCATGCAACGGTTGATAAACGAAAACATGTTTTTCCTCAATAAAGCATCAAACGTTGTTATATTATTCATTACTTAATATTCACGGGCACTGACATAACAAGGCAAATTGTGCAATATTCTGAAAGAATCATTGTAAGCAACACGTAATCGTTTTATACTGGAAGATCTAAACTTGTTCCACAACTGGGATGCGTAAAACGACATAAAATAAGAGCGAAATACAATGTTTTTTACAGCGGGTGAGCATTTAGAAAAATGAGATTTTGAAAAAAAAAAAAGAGATTTTGCATTGTTTGCACAGGGATATCTAGAACAACGGGATTGCTGACTTTGCAAATTTCGATAAAGCGATGGACACTAGAAGGGTCAGCGCTGTTAACGCCCGAAAATGAAAAAGGCGAAAGCGCGTGTCAATTACGCTGTTGAGGAGTCGCCTTTTCTAGATATCCCTGCTGTGAAGCTAAAATAAGGTTTTGAAAGTGGGCACTCCTAGGTATCTTCCATAGCAACGCCCATAGCAACAACCAATGGCTGGCCTTGTCTTTAACTTAAGATCATCATTTTAAAGCAAACTTTTGCTGTTAGTCATCCAAGACTATTGAGTATTGAACACAGCTTTAGTTTTCATATTTAATTGATTATTGCATCACTTTTGGGCAAGTTTTAGTCATCAAAAATAGGAAATAAAAAAAAAACATGAAAAGAAGTAAGAAAATTCAATTTCGTGGTATTACTAAACAAAGAAAGTTGGATAAGGTTGGTTGTAAGTCTAACAATGGTGGTAGACTTGATGAACTGTAACTGTAACACAAGTGTAACCTTTCCTCCCAGTC
Source organism: Aplidium turbinatum (assembly GCF_918807975.1). Classification (NCBI taxonomy): domain Eukaryota; kingdom Metazoa; phylum Chordata; class Ascidiacea; order Aplousobranchia; family Polyclinidae; genus Aplidium; species Aplidium turbinatum. The sequence continues at coordinate 16,059,915 of NC_137484.1, read as the reverse complement.
AGCAAGGGTTCGTGGGGTCCACGTGGGATTTCCATGGGCATTCGTGGGCTTGTGGGCTTAAGGTGAGTTTATCTGATGTTTCCGATTAGGCCCAAGTGCGCGACCTACTTCACATTTTTTTCTTTACAACCGATTCCCGACATCTTTTATTGAATTTATCTTAATAATGTTATCATATCATGAAAATGTATCTGGGAATTTATTTTTATTTCTTGAAATAAACTTTCTGGGCTTTCTGTGGGCATGAAGTGGGCTACCCACCATGATGAAAAATTATAAAATATACGTTTGCACCGGTCCATTATGCTATATTAAAGTGCAATAATCATAAAAATTGAATATATACAACGATACAATGCGACGGCGGTTTACATTTTAATAATGGTTTCATGGTAGGCTGCCCACCCATTAGACGTAGGTGGGCTGCCCACTTGGGACATTTCTGCAAACCGTGGACACATAAGTACTGGGACCCACACAGTACAATGTGGGTAACCCATATGCAGCCCAAGTGGGCCTCACGAACCTTTGCTGACTGGGCTGTAACACCATAAAGCCATCCAACAACAGAAGATCAAAGCTATTTTTGCCAACCTTCTACTTTAGCAAAAAAAATTAGGAAAACAAGACAGTAGCAAAATCTCTGCATATTCAAAAATCTGCCAAATACTCGACAAGTTTTGGCTTGACAAATCAAGAAAAAGAAGCTTTGACACATCCAAGGCCAGGAGAAAAACATTAAAAGCACTTAAGAAAAAATTACAAACCCAAGCAGAGGCAAAAAAAAGGGTCTACTTATGATAAAGGAGGCTTTAAGGTGTTGAAAATGTTACTGTTGTTTTTCGTAAAATGTTATTTTTGACCAAGTACCAAATTTTAATCCCAAATGTCTCTTTCATTTACTTATTTGCCAATCGCTTTCAAATTTTTAACACTTTCTCACAGAGTAAACATGCAAAGCTTCTGGTCAACGAATTTTGGAAATTTTGTCCATGATGCTGTCGGCACCCATTTGTTTCATGTCCAAGGATCAAAAATTTTTGAAAAAGTGCAACAATTCGAATAACTTTTGATTTTTTAAAAATATCTTCATTTCCATCCATAGAGCTTCAGTCTTGATACTTGTAAGCATTCTGTTAAATTTTGATTCAAATCCAGTAAGTGGTATTAAAAATATTTGTGTTTAAAATTTGTGTATTTTTCACCACTTGGTGGCGGTTTGGGGAAAAACGGCCACATTTTCAATTTTTTTTTGCTTTTTTTAAATTATTTCATCTTCAAGCATCATTTTGAAAACAAGAAATGAGTTGTATGTTGAGAAATCCACATTTTAGTTTGTGCAGTAATGATGCAGTAACCCTCCTATTGTCCACTTCAAAACAGAGTCAGCAATCCCGTTGTTCTAGATATCCCTGTGTTTGCAGCACAGTAGGCTACTGAGAGCGTAGCCTACCTGCCTTGAAATATCATTTTCATCTGAGAGAGAACTCTCAATAAATACACCGATGTATTTTACAGAGTCTGTGAACACAATTTTAGATTTACCTAGATATAGCAGAAGAGCACGTGAAAGATAAAAGTTTTTCGTGGAGAATAACATACCAAATGATATTTTAGAATTGAAAATAATTTCATGTTCAACAGCATACTTTTAGCAAACATCTAACAGATTTTGTAACCCACACAAACTAGGCGAGATGCAGCAAATGTCATCAGTAAACATAATATGATTTAGACAAGAGTTGCCGACATAGCAACCAACTTTTGTTTTATTGAGGTCATAAGAAAACTGATCAATATATAGCCTACGGCAAAAAGATAGGGGCTTAACACTCCATCTTGTCTGACTCCATTGGACACAGATGATTAGGACAGGTGACCTCCCCACCTCACTTGCATGGTTTGTTGGGGGGCCCGAAATCGTGATTTTATAGTTTACGCGCAAAAACGTTTGGTTTAAACCATCCTAAACGACTAATTTCAAGCATAAAAGTTGTTATCCTTTAGTCCCGGGGGCCTGTAATGTAGAAAATGGGCCGGAAGGGTAATTGAATGCATTGCGGTGCCCCAAAGTTTTGCTTTACGTGCAAAAATGTTTTGTTAAAAACACCCTGAATTAAATCATAAAAGTTGGTTATTTTCCTGTCCGGGAGAGGGGGACATAGCCTAGCAAAAGCAGGGTTGAGAAAAACCCGGGCTTTTTTAAGCCCAACCCGCTAGTTTTTTTTTTTTAAATGTGCAATTTTTAAAAAAACCCGGGTATTTTTAGGCTTTTTTATGTTTTTTAAAAACTATTTGAAAAAGGTAGCTTCACGCTTATTTTACTTCAGAATGAATTTCGGAGCAGGAGCCGGAGTGAATACTTTTGGAGCAGGAGCGCAGCCGGAGTAAAAAAAAAGTGACTTTGTTCACCTCTGGTAGGCATGTGGTGAATGCAAAAGTTAATGAAGAAAGGTTATTGGTCATATGGTTAGGCCTAATTTGATTATATTTTAACAAGATCTTATATTTGAGCCTTAGTAGTGAGCTTGACTTGTTGTAGGCTACCAGATACATAGCCTATAACACTCAGTAAAGTTAACTACATCTAAGAGAAATAAACAAAGGAATTTGAAAAGTTTACATTAAAGCTGTAGTCTACAAGCGACACCTCTCAACAGCACCATCAACAACTGACACACGAATTCAATGCAGGATACACCAATTGGGGAGTGACAGATCACATGATTTGCACAACACAAAACACTAAATAATAGTTTTATTGCAGCCTGCTAGGCTACGGTACTATTATTGCGCACAGATGTCCAATTCTGCAGTATAAAGTGTTGTATGGTGTGCAATATGCCTAAGCAAATATCACGCGTTTTGCCCAAGAGGAGGCCCGGAGTGAGAGGGGCCCGGAATGACTCTTCGTACCCCTAGTGAAAATTTCTCTCAGAGTTTTGCCCAAGAGGAAGCCCGGAGTGACTGACGGAGCCTGCGTCAGTGATTCAAAGCCTTGTGGCAAGAAACAGCTTAATCCGCTTTTGGGATTTTGCTATATTTTGGTAGGTAGGCACAAACCTAAGTTGTTTCTGGTAGAACACAAAGTTCGACTTGCCTTCCACGAGAAACCCCAACATCCGGAGCTCCTACTCTCTGCGCGATAACAAACAAAAAAAATCTCGTATGTAAGGTCGACACTTTGCTTATTCTTCTTAAGCAATTATCCGCAAATTCTATTGTAGGCTATAGGCCTATTGTAGCCTACTTCATCCAATAATTAATTAGCCTATTACACTGGGCAACATCAAATTTATTCCTCAAATGAAAATATATGACTTATACTAACTGTGGGATGGTGATTCCCAATCTGACCTCAGATTTATCCTATCACGTCAGGTTTGTGAGAAACGATAACAGCAAATTGTTACTTTTGCCAAAAGTGTAAGGCTTGACGTTACGTTTATTACACATTGGCCTACATATTGTGCTACATCCAGAAATTCAGGCCATGGAGTGCATAAATAGCTGAAATACATCTACAAACTAAAATTTTGATACTAATTTGTTTTGGAAACAACATTATTAACAAAACAATAATATCAAACTAAAAGTGACGCTAAAAGTATAATTGACCCCCCCCCCCCCCCCCCTGTCAATGTTGTGCATGAAATAACAAAGATTTAAGAATGCATATGGCAATGCTTGTCCAGTAACCTTATTTAAGCTATTTTGGCCTGTCTAACACCAACCATTCACTATGGCACTGCATAGGTTGGTGGTAAACGGTACGCTAAATCTTCCACTTTTGGCAAAAATAAGTTTTTTTGTTATCATATCTCAAAAACGTGATGTGTTAGAAAAAATCTAACACCAGATTTGGATTCAGCATGGCCACATTAGTCTAAGTAAACTTGAAACGAGCAAGGAATAAAAAATAAGTTGGAAAATGTTGCCCAGTGTTATTAGTACGGTATTATAAAAGTAAATGAGTAATAACTATGTCTATATTTGATTTATTATAAAGGTAAATATTCCTGATAATCATGCAAAGTTTTGAGATAAGTATTGTATTAACACAATTTCCATATGGCAGGTCATAAACAATAACACTTTGTCGCTTTTAATCTTTTTCCCAACAAACATAAAATGTGTGACGAAAAACCGTTAACTTTTTATTATGTTGTCTTCTCAAATCCACAATAGAGAATTAAGCTATTATCTTAACCAATATAAAGGAATGATACAAGAATTGAACTTGTTTTGAAGTAGCCTAATGGGCTAATTTTAATGTAATAGCCTAATAGTCCAGTGATTCTCAACCTTTTTTCTTTCGTGGCCCATTTTTGTTTGCATAAAAGTTCTGTGGCCCATGCAGTTTTTATGTAAGAAAAAAATTACAAAAAAGGTTTATAAACAAAAAGCAGCAGAACATTGCCTTAGGAATGTTGCTGGAATCCCCTGGTTGAATCCAGGCGCTGACGCTTCACACCGTTTTCTTTTCGTTAAAAAAATTTATATCTTCATCCTTGTAATTAGGATGAACTTTTTCCAGGTGAAGTTTCAGTTTTGATGGCCTCAATGAATGATGAGTAAGAACTTTACTCTTTTTTCTTCTCTGTTATCAAAAGTTGATGTACATAGCCTATACTGAATGTAATTTTCATAAAACTTAAAGCTTCAAGCATTGTCAATTCCTCCCCAAAACAATCCACAAAATAAAATGCTGCACGTACTTAAAAAGCGGATCTGCAGAAGTTCAACAAGGCTACCGCTTATAAAGATGGCTTAATTGTAACCACAAACTGGTCTATTGCAATTACATCATAAAGTGTTGTAAAAACTGAGTTGATGTATAACTGTATGTTGCAATAATTAGAATGATGATTGCCACTTTGTAGCTAAAAACAGCAGCATCATACATTGTAACTAAACAAACACACAAGTGTAAAATTGACTATAGTGACAAAAATGAAACAAAATGTTTCAATACATCTTTCAAGTTTTCACATATGTCTGTGGCCCACCTCAAAATGCTTCTATGGCCCACCAGTGAGCCATGGCCCACTGGTTGAGAACCGCTGGCCTAGTCACAATTCATGGGATACAAAAATAACCAAGGAGGGCTCATAAACAACCTAAACAACAGCCATAGAAGTAGAAGTGATAAAAAGTTGAAACTATAGGTAGCCTAGTCCAGTGGTCCTCAGCCTTTTTTCTTTCGGGGCTAATTTTCATCTTTCAGTCACACTTTTCATTTGAACCTGCGAAACGTGCTGTTGTATTTCAACACGTTGGTCATCATCTACTTCAGGCTTAGCCTACTTGCAAATTCGCTATGACCAACCAGTAGGCCATGGGGTACAGGTTGAGAAACCATGGTATAGACATTACTAAACTCTCTTCACCAGAAAGTAGGCTAAGACATCTTATAAAGTATCCTGGTTGCATTTTGGGAGTATAGCTAACACTGAGTTGGAGGTTTGCGGGAGGGAAAACGTAGGCCTGCTGTAGCCTACTTGCAAAGGTCCCTGCACTGGTCACATCGGCGCATTTTGATTATTACGTCGTAACATAACATAACGCCGTAATAACAACATAACACATGGTGTAGTTTTGACATTTTTTGTTTGGGTGTCGGCTATAGAATAACATGCTTGTAGTATTGCAAAAAGACGTAAAAATTTAACACAAATCATCGACATATCAATAATATTCTATTCAATGGTTGTAGCCTAAATAACAAAAAAATAGAGTTGTCGCTTTTGATAGCCTATTTGATCATAACAACATTAATATGATTCCTCAGTGGTGTATTCACTGCCGTCTTCAGAGTCTGTGGTTGATTGGTTTATCATCTCAGCTCTTTCTTTAGCTTCCTTCACACGCTTTTCTCTGAATGATAATTTAATTAAATTGTCAGTATCTGCTAAGCAGCCTAGATTGTTATATTTTGTTTTTCAATTTTGCAAATATAGGCCTAATTTTACAACCTTTGTTTTGCATTTAAATTAATTTAGAACAATACAACCTAGCAGTGGATTAGGCCACTCCGCGGAGTTACACTCCTTTATGGTCTGTGGTAACTGGTAATAGTAGCCTAGTCACTAGTGGACGTGCTACAAAGGTTTAAATATTGATTCAAGATAATAATCACTTGGTGGCGTTAGGTATCTATGAAGTGACCTGGAAAAGCCCCATAGTCTCGGCTTATACAGTAGTTAGTCAAACAACATTTCATTATTCTTCAGTATAATTCTTGAGCATTCTTCAGTAAGTTCAATAAGTTATAAAACTCACAGTAACTTTACAGCCGCTTTTCTTTTTATTGGCCTTCCTTCTCTTTGCATTGAATCTGTTTTTGAATGTTCTAGTTTTTTCTTTATGTTTGGTTGTCGCGGTGGCACTGCAAAAAAAATTCTAATGAAAAACTAAAGACTGAGATGAAATGGTGTGCTAAGCTAGTACCGGTAGTTCTCAACCTTTCATAGTTTGTGGTCTCTAAGATTATCCTTAAAACTCGTTGCCCATGCTTACCAATAAAAATGTAGACCTACATGGCAAACCTAGTATAAATTTATTTGAATTTTATTAATACAACTAAAGCAAAGTTCACAAGTGTTTTTGCTTCTATTTAAGTGGTAGGTGTCACTAGTAAGGACCACCAATTGTATCCCCTCCCTCCGAAAAACATCTTTCAGAGGTTGTCTCTCTTAGAGGGCTATGATATTGATAGGTTACCCGGTTGAGAAATGCACGGCTAAGCCATTAGCCTACGTTCAAAACCTAAAAGCTTTATTCTGATTAGTTGTGAAATAAGGTTATGCTACTGCATGTCTGCATGCAAAATCTCAGGTCACAGAATATTTATTTACTGAACAGAATTGCTAAATAGATAGCTTACTGCAGACGCCTATACGTTGTTCAGATTTAAAATCACATGCAAAGCAGGTTCATAACTGACAGAGGGCCGAGGTATGTCTACCAACTGCCACATCTCGTAGGTCATGTTTAAAATTGTCTCTTCTTTTGTAATGAAGCAAGAAGCAGCTTATCTCTGTTTAAAATTACTGCAAGCTACAATACCACAAGAGTCATTTCCTCTTTTTTTTATTGTCGGGAATCGTCACACTGATCTGGCATCGATCAGACCTGCGTACAGTGCGTAGTGTCTTCACTCAATCACTCATGGAGACTTTGCCTATAGGCCTAGCATGGAGGTGGTTTTTATAAAAGGCAAACAATGCTTGCAAATTATACTACGCCATAGTCCACACGGCTACATCATTAGCTCACCAAATGTGGCATTTTCATCTCCAAGATTGTCAGATGTCAGGGTATCTTTAAATTTCTTTTGTTTCTTGTTATACCCTGATAAATAAATCTAATTAAAAGTCGAATAGTAGTGTATTTCGTTGAAAATAATGTTATTATCATGTCGTGTTTACGACCAGTTACCATATTGCCTTTGATGAGCATCGGAAAGTAACCCGGATGTAACTTACACTCTGTTGTCAGTGATTTATCAAGGTGCAAAGTATTTGTTATTTCTGTATGTAGGCTATTACACAAGTAAGCAAACTGTATACACATATGACAAGTAGCCTAGTAGTAGGCTATTGACAAATATACAGTATTGCAGGGGTGTGCAACGTGCGGCCCGCGGGCCAAATGTGGCCCGCGAAGAAAATTTGTGCGGCCGCGAAGATGTGCCAATTTTGAATTGTGTGCGGCCCGCGAAACGTGTTTATAATTTAGTTTAGTCTGGTAGTCTATTTGCGAACAATTCATTAGAGCGGATTATTGCAGGTTACATTTCGCACCTTCTGTTAACCATTTTAGAAATCTCCCACCAGCCACCGCTAATCCGATTGTATTTAATTATTTGGAACGTCAGTAGATCAGAGGCACAGAATTGCATCGGGAACAGCTCAAACTATAAAACCGTATTCTGACGGTAATTTTGTGAAGCAGTGTCTTATCGATGTCGCAGAAGAAATGTGCCCTAAAATGAAGAGTGAGTTCGAGAAAATAAGTCTGTCACGGTGGACGATAGCGAGGCGTATCGATGAACTTGCTTGTGATATTAGTGACGCTCTCAGCTCAGGGATAAGGTGAAGAACTTTGTTTCATGGAGTTTTGCGATCGATGAAAGTACGGACTAGATCAGAGGCACAGAATTGCACCGGGAACAGCTCAAACTATAAAACCGTATTCTGACGGTAATTTTGTGAAGCAGTGTCTTATCGATGTCGCAGAAGAAATGTGCCTAAAAATGAAGAGTGAGTTCGAGAAAATAAGTCTGTCACGGTGGACGATAGCGAGGCGTATCGATGATCTTGCTTGTGATATTAGTGACGCTCTCAGGGATAAGGTGAAGAACTTTGTTTCATGGAGTTTTGCGATCGATGAAAGTACGGACCAGAAGGACACAACACAGATGGCCATATATGTAAAAAGGAGTGCTCAAAGACTTGAACGAAACGGAAGAGCTTCTGTCATTACAGTCAATGAAGGGTACGACAACTGGTGCTGACATCTTTACTGAAATAATTGATGCTTTTGAGAAGCTAGAAATGGACTTGTCCAGCTTATGCGGAATCGTAACTGATGGTGCTTGATCCATGTCCGGAACTGGCATTGGATTCATAGGTCCCTTAAAGTCTGCCTTGAAGGAGAGAAAAATCGATGATGACATAGCTATTTTTCATTGTACTATTCACCAGCAAAAATTGTGCGCAAAATCCTTGAAGTTCAAACACGTCTTGAGCCCGCGGTTATTTAGGCAGTAATTTCATTCGAGCACGAGAGCTCAACCATCGTCAGTTTCAAAAGTTTCTGAATGGTCTCAACACGACACATAAAGATGTAGGCTACTGTACTTTTTCGAGTTGCGTTGGTTAAGAAAGGGATGCATGTTGCGACGATTTTACAAACTGTGAAAAGAAGTCGTGAATTTTTTAAAACTTAAAGGGTACCCAATAGCTGAAATGGAAGACAAAAAGTGGATATGCGATCTAGCTTTCTTGGTTGACATAACTACGCACCTGAATGATCTCAATACAAGACTGCAGCGAAAAAAAATCAGTGTATGCAAATCAAATTTATGGTCACATAAAAGGCTTTATAAACAAATTACGACTTTGGAAAGCCCATATACAGACAGGAAATCTTTTCCACTTTCCAACTTTGAGAGACTATGGAATGCATCCTGAGGAGAAAACTGAACTTGCGGATCAATTTGAAAAATTATTGTATGATTTTTTGGCTCATTTCAAGGACTTCAAATCTTATTCTCTTCGCCATTCAACACAGACATTGACAAAGCACCAGCTGATATCCAACGAACTGATTGATCTTCAAGAGAAAACGGATTTGAAAGCAAGGTATTTAAAAATGAATCTTGGCGATTCTTACCGAAAACTTCTCAACCAAGATGACATTCCATATTTGAAAAAATTCATGGCTTCAAAAATGGCTCTTTTTGGCTCAACGTATTTGTGCGAACAATTTTTTTCTAAAACAGAAAAAGTCGTCTGGAAAAGAATTCAGCTGCAAATTTCTCAGTGAACTCGTTTAAAGTCAGTGTGACAATAAATTTGAATAGCAGTTTTCTTCAGAAATTTATGCGTCTTAACTTATTATTTCTTCAAAGAGATAAGGTCCCCTAATAATGCCATAAGAATAACACGAATAACAGAAAAACTAAGTTTTTGTGCCTGCAACTGCTAGAAAGCATATGTTAAATAAACGTGCGGCCCGCGGTTTCACCCAGATATTAATATCTGGCCCTTCTGTAATAAAGGTTGCACACCCCTGCAGTATTGTATTGAATACCGGATTACCGGGCTACGGTTGCCAATCAAAAAGACGATCCATGTAAGATTAATTAGCTTTCGATCTCTATAGAAGTTAGCAAACTCCTGAATAATCGTTACACCTCCCTCGTGACTGCTGAGTTGAAGAGCAGTCAAATCAAAATAAAAGTTTTTATCACAAAATTCAGCGTCATATCAAGCCCTAGTGAAATCAATCATGGGTGCAGTAGGTATTTTGTAAGCAATGTTCTAAGTATAATAACGTATTGAGTTAGATAGTCTACGTATAAGCCTATGTGCTAGCCCTACTCGTAGGACTATTTTATGGCTGGTGTTAAAAAAATTCAAAGAGACATCTGGCTAATAAAAGGTTCAAGATGGCTTGCTTAACAGCAAAATCAACTTATATTCATCATAACTAGAAATTTCACGTCATTGCTGAGGTTGATAAAAAGGCTTACTTGGCCTATGGAAATTAAATTCTGGTCTATCTACTTAGGCTAATTGCTTAATTCCACTTTTGCGGTTACGTTAACTTATCTGCAGAGGTGTTTTAATAAAATGGATAGGAAACATTAGTTTAACATCCAATACATAATAATCGCATTACCTTTCATTTTCCATATAATAATCAAAATTGCTATAATAAAGATAGCACAGTAAAGACCCATAAAATATGGAAAGTATTCTTTAGACATTATTCCAGATCCTCCAAATCCGTATTTAGACGAGCTGGATCTTTTACTTGATTTTTTGGCCATCCTGCATTTGGATCGGAATTCTTTCACGTCTTGGAAAGTCAAGGGTAGGAGACCTGCATAGCTTACTACACAACTACAGAAAATTTTGATGTAATCTACTCCACAAATCTTTTAAAAACTGTCAATAAATATTAGGCTAAATAATTAAGTAAGATATCGTATTTCTCGGCAGGCGACTGTAGCAAGAATCAGCAGCGGTAGACATGTGTTTCGTCCATGAGGCTAAGCTCATCAGTATCGCCCACCTAACACATGCCACATAACCTCAACCGCTGCTTTGTCAGTTAATTGAATCCTTACCTTTGTGGAAAGAAAACAACTAAACTAACTGTCGTCAAAGATATGAGCTATGTGGCATGAATTAGTGGTGCGATACTGATGAGCTCAGCCTCATGGGGGAAACACGTGCCTATCGCTGTCAATCCTTGCCACACTCGACTGCCAAGAAACACATGTTTTTGGAAAAGTCTTGACGGCTAGTGTGGAGGCTACAGTTAGCGAAACACAATGCTCGCTGTTCTATAGTGAGTAGTCAGGTAGTGCTGACGCCAGGAAGATCGCTCCATGACCTACTGGAACCAAGCCAGCACACGGCCAAATATGTTGCTATTTGAGGAAATTTCTAAGAGTTTTAAGAAGAAAAAAACCAGAAAAGGAAAATTAAGTGACAAACTGCGTTCTTTTACTATTTGTCACCAATCTTATTATCACGTGGTTGTAAACATTCCAGACAGCAAAACTTTTCCAGATTCAACGTTTACAGATGTTGAATCAATGTAAAAAGGACGAATATTGCTGTTGTTTGGGATGTTAATTAGTGTGTTATAAGACTGACAGAATCGTACTCAATGAGGGCATACCTATACTTTAGGACATTTTTTTGTATATCTTTACAGCTCTAACTATTGCGAAAGCTGAGTTTAGGAACGTCGGAAGCTAAGCACAAAGTGACTGCATATTGACGTTGTAACATCGGCTTTAAAGTGAAGATGATGAAGTATGAATTATCTCATAAATGCAAAACTAATCCGAGACGAGGCTGATGGAAAAAGAAACGACAAGAAAATAGTTCAATCGCTACATTGACACTGAGCAAAGTAGGCTACTTCACAAATAGCAGAGAACACGATGCAACTCTTGCAAGAAATTGTCGTGTTTGTAAAAGCTTGCTTTTCGTGTTCTGTCTATGCCAGCCTCGTCAGCGCCGGTAGAATGTGTCTTCTGCAAGTGTGGCATCATTATTAGGCCTCACCGTGGCGGTTCCTATCGACTATGCTATGTAGCCTATATGTTGATTTATACGAAAAGCAATTCGCCACCTACAAATTGATGTTCTACAAATTGATGACCGAATCTGCTAACGATTCATAAGACAGTGACAACAACTGCTGCAAATGGTTTTACTAGTCATTCACACTGTCAATGATGCAAATGGCGTAATTTTGACAAAAATACACTTATATGGGACTGAGCTGAGTTTGACATTTAATTTGTCAAAAGGAAATAAGGTAGCCTACCTCTATTTCCTGTAAAATAGCTTGCACTGCTGATAATAGCCTGCATGTAGGCTACTTAAGTTAGAAAAAGATAGCTATCAAATTTACGTTTGAACAATAGTTATAGGTCTACTAATTAAGTCTTTAGTCTATTTTGTTGTTTGACGTAGTAGCGCTATATAGCGTCCTGTGATGGCTGCCATGTGATAACTGCTATTCATGAAACGCTTCAGATCACAACAATTTCCTGCCTTGTTGAGATGAAGCACGTGGTTTGGTTTTCTTACTTTGAATCAAGACATTTTAAAATGCTAAATCTGATCAATTAATTTCATGGCAACCTTTGTGTCACGTTTGTACAAGAAATCGCTTTTGTCTTTTTCTCTTGCACAAAATTTCAGGAAATAATGACCACCTTAGCCCATGACAAAATCTGTTGATATCACCTGCTCTAATTGCTTGCAATGCTTGTAATCAACTACGATAATGGGATAGGCTCTTCGAAAAACAATTGAATACCGGTAGCCTATGTTAGTTTACCTACTTTTGTTAAATTACCGACTACGGCTAGCCTATCTACTTCACATTTGTTCCATAGCTACTCTACTGTTACTGACAAACTGCATGACGAGAAATGCACTTAGTCGGTAGTTTAACAATTGTACGAGCGAATTATAGATTCGAATTGTAGCCTGCGGCACTTTATTGATCATTTCTTATAACTTAGGTTATTAATTAAAATGGACCTGATAGACATGCTTTTAGCGATCACACACATTGGCAGTTTTTTTATTATCTTACGACAACTCTCAAATGTGTTCTGTTAAAGGCGCAAGGTGGGTTAATTAATTATAAACCCATCCTGCATTTAGCTTTAGACGTTTAGACCACTAACCATGCTAAACACTTACCCCGTCGGCCAAAGCAAATGGCTAAAGTCAAGTGCTATCATCATGGCAACAGGCTTAATTGTAGGATATTGATAGGTTTCATTTCGGGTGGTAACATAGGATAGGCTTACTCACAAGTCACAACCAAAGCCGTTGAAAAGCTGAATTGGGCCCGTTAGCCGGTACAGATGACATTTTTGGACTCCAAAACAAAAAACGGATAAAAAGTTCTCTATCGAGAAAATATACGGCGCTATCTGCAGTGCCGGATTTAGCTGGTTGGGGGGCCCGGGCACTTTTAGATCGAGGGCCCCGTGCAAAAAACTACCTCTACATTTACAGAAGCATTAATCCAGCAGTGCACAGCATTTTGCAGAAACTTCAAAGGCTGAAAGAAAAAAAAACACAACATCACAGGGGGGCATTGGGCCATGCCCCTCCCCCCCTTAAAAATGTTGTGTAACGTCACGATATTGAGAATGATGCTTTCAGTCTCTTTATGCTTGGGAATGATGCTTTCAGTCTAAAAAAAAACTTGCCTAGTTTTAAAAAAAACTGCATTAAAAGAGCGAGTTTTGCCAATACCAAACATTCAAACTTCTCAGCCAGGAATTAGCAACAAGAAAACGTAGAGACTTAGCTTTATTTCCGAAAAATGTCGAGGAAAACATGATCTTATCCTTTTGCTATGCCACCTGACAGCACCATTTTACAGGAATATTCATACCCACATTTTTGTTGAAAATGCTCTCAGAATGCACCAAATTTAAAGTAATTTTTCAAAATTTTCTGCGGGAGGCCCCCCAGACCCCCGCTGCTGGGTGTCGTCTTAGGCGAAAACGCCATCGGGCTTCGCCCGCCGGTCGTCAAAATCCTCCCTTCCAAAATTCTTGACTACGCTACCGTCAATGCCCCCCCTTGAAAAAACTCTGCGTACACCACTGGGCTAGGCAATAAGTATAACGTGAGTGTATAATATATCTTAGCTTAGTTTAAAAGTCATGTCCTGCATAGCCTAATTAAAAATTGCCATCGCCAAATAGGCTATTGTAGGTTAAAAATAAATTGAAAAGTGGATAAAGATCTCTCCCAAAGCTATCTGACCTAAAAGTATTGTACATTACTTCATGCAATATTAACCTCATTGCACCAAATTTTTCTGCATAGTTGTCAAACTTTGTGTGAGCAATTATCAGAAAAAAAATACTTGACCCCGCTTTTGAGATTTCACTTGAAGCAACATTTACCGCTAAGTGACGCTAATGAAAATGCGTCCATGGAAACCTTCTTGATGAGAATGTCTTTGACTTTGTGTCTTGCCATCACAGAACACCTGATAATGTTGTTTATCTGAAACCATCTGATATCAAATATCGGAAAACTTCTCATTAGCATTAATCTGATAGAAATATATTTATACTATCTTCTTTTTGTGTTACTAACAGTACCGTACTTCATCCACAGTCTCATATAGAGACTGTGCTTCATCCCATTGAATTCTAGTTTCGAGAAGTTTTTTGATTTCACAACCAAATAAAAAATTAAACAACAGTATCTATAATTGTTGAAGCTAAGGAACAGATTATAGCTTACTTAACATTAAAAGCCGGACAAACATATTACAAGTAAATTTAATGAAGCTGTTGGGTTCTTATGGTTATGGATTTTACAAAGTGTGTTCTCAACATTCAGCTTCATAACTGGGTAGCCTACAGTATCAAGAAAAATTATGTTTAGATAAAAATAACTGAAGACATTCTGAGGCATCACTTGTTCACTGTCTTTTATGCCTGTAAATTTTCAATTAAAGAAATTGCCAACTATTTTGTTTTTCTAGCTATTGTCTTTTCAAAAAAGTAAGCTAATACCGGTATGATACAGTTCCGGTATGAAATTAAAAACAAAACTCATTACCAGTAGTTCAAATAGTCAAACTCACCTAGCCTAGCTGTGAAGAAAATAGAAATATTATCTGCAGTAACTATTAGTGTCACAAAAAGTTAAAAATCTTTTTGTATGTGTTTATGTACCATGGGCCTATTGAATGTGTACGGTATGCTATTTTCATCATTTAACATGAGGTGACTGCTGACTCAATGACCAGCTGGTCTTTTCACAGTTTCCTTGTCATATGGCACACAACGGTTTATGGCATATTTTTTATTATTTTCATGTTTGTGTTATATGACAAATAAACTGATGATGATAGTTTTGCAAGTTAAAAGCATGCAGACAGCATTTTAAAAGTGAACTTTAGAAAGTTGTGTGATTCCTGCTGTAAAGGAAAGAATCATTCAAAAGATTTTAGTAACGTATAGGCTGGTGTTAAAGTTTCTAGCAAAAACTTAAGGAATATAAATGTAGGGTATATTTTGAACATACATCATTGGTCAGCATTTCACTGATACCATTGCATTGTTACTTGTTGGAACTTGTAATAAAAATTGATATTTTATAATATTCAATGATCTGCTCTTATTGTAGTCTGTTAAGCATCATACTTTGTGTATTAAGAAGTTGCAATATTTAGAAACAATAGTTCTATTCTCAGTTCAGTTTATTTTGTTGGTAAGTAAACAATAATATACAAAACACAATAAACACAAATCATTAGCACAACAACAAAAGACTAAAAGGTCACCAAAGTCAGCTGCCACCTCAGCGTATGCACTTGAGAAACACACTTCAATAAAAGTTTTCCATTCAGCAGCACTGAATTGGTGGAATAATTTCAAGAAATAGCAAGATCTAGAAACAATAGTTCTACTTTCAGGATGCAATGCACTTGTGTAATGCACTTCAACAGCAGTTTTCCAACACTTAGTAAATGGAATAATTTATAGATAACAATAACATGTCAACAAGAGGAAACTTCACTCTATCAGTAGGCTAATGGTAGCTAGGCTTCAGTGTCAATAGTTACGAGCCAATTCTCAACACTAAAGCTACAAGTATGCAAAACTGCCAAGATTAACAAAAAGCCAGCTCATTTTAATTTGCTTTCTGTTGTTAAAAAATAGACTGCAAAATCGCGTTTGAAGAGCTCTAAACTATATGATGTTTTGTAGCAACTGATTTGTGAGTACCGGCAGCACTATTGGTTGTTTTGGACAAAAAATATCTTTACGAAGTTGATATATTGTTCACCACCATGGCGGATCTACCTAATGGAAAACAAGGATCTCTTGGATCATCAAGCACTCGTAGCCAACAAAGCAAATCAATCAGCAATATTAGTGGAGAGCCATTGGAGTCTAGGCTGGTGTTGAAAGATTTAGAAGAACTCATGTCAGCTTTTGTAGTAAGTTCTAGGTACCACACTGTAATAGTCTACAACAGTTATAATGAAATATGTTTTTAAATCGTTAGTAATGCATATATATAATGAAAGCAGAATAATTATTGATTTGAAATCTGGTTGACAAATTTTAATTATGCAATGCATGGATGCATTGATGGCACAAAGTATGTTTTGTTCTTTTCAACAATTTAATATCTCCTTTTCCCATATTGCAAGGATTAAGCGCCAACACATATCTATATTACTAACATTATGCTTGAACTGGATGTATCTGCTTATAGTTTCAAGTTTGTTTATATTTCTGACCATATCAGTGAAAACAATACATGTCAAACATAGCAGAGGTCTAGAAAAAATAAAATAAAAGGGACAAATCATAAACGGTAATGATAATCTTTAATATCGTGTTAGCTAACTGTTGTTCTTACAAATTTTTTTGTTAATCGTTTTTATATTGGCTTCTTATGACATTGGCACAAATGGGTGTTTGAGTACGGTATGTCGGTATAATGAAACACTGACACCACCACCATCTTGAATAGGCCTAGTCATAATCACCATCTTTACCTGTGCAAAGTTGTGTAAATGTGTTTTGTAGCACATATCACATTTGGTTAATTACATTTCTTTTAAGGTTATTAATGTCATTACATTTCTTTTACCAATCTGCTAATTGTTCTTTTGTCTCTTTCTTTATTTTAGAAAATTTGTTTTTTTGTTTCTCTTCTGAAGACAAAATTTTCCTATAAGCTTACAAGTAGCTTGTTTTTTCTGCAAATTATTAAACATGCTTTCTAGAAGAAACATAACATCAAAAATTATTATCTGGTGTGATGCTAATTGCTTGAAGTTCTAGCGATATAAATAATGCATGGCATGAACCATCTTTAATAGTTTGACATTAAAATGTCATAGGTAAATGTATCATCATATACAGTAATTGAATTTTTAAACATTAAATAAAACTTTAAAAAAAGTTAATTACATAGCCTACTATATTTAATTGTGATTAGTGCTTTCATAACCTTTGCGTTGGTGAAGGCTTAAGTTGCAATAAAATACTTAAGTTGATTAAACTTGCCTGCTTGCAATTAAAAGTTTTCCTGTAGTTTTTAATCCAATTGAAATTGGTTTGATGGAGTAATGTGTAAAATTTTTATAAGGCTTTTCAGTGTAACCAGGCATATTTTTTACAATTACAGCCGGATGAAGACTCGTTAAGTCACCAGGTGCGTCTTTCTCGACATCAATTTAGTGAAAGACTATCTCAGATTATAAAGAAGGGCACAAAAGAAGAGTGAGTTACTGTTTTTTGACATCATGGTGTCTGATACTATTGAAAAAATCTTCTCTTTGCAGAAATGTCAACATGTTTTAACTCTTACGGTTTTGATTGCTTCTTATTGCACTCAACTCCTCATTCTTTATTCAGTGAATGTTTATGCTGGGTTTGATGGTACCGTTTGTAGGTATTGTGGTTTGGTAAAAGCTGGGAGAGTATGCTGTTGTAGGTCAAACCATGAGATTCAGCTTGTGTATGATAAAGAAGGACCACATCTAATATTCTACTTTTAACGACTACGGTATGTTAAAGATTTTTTATTGTGAATAAACTACATTGCAGGGCCTTATTTTTTCAATGTGTAAAAATTTGATCCCGATAACAATGACATACATGGGAATCATTTTGATTTAGATATGCTCAACTATTTGACAAGATTGATATCACAAAAGAAGGTCTTGTTGATTGGGACATGTTTATTCAATTTATGCTGCTTGAGTTTTATGAAGAAGATGAAAAAGTTAAAACCACTCAGGTACATTTCATTATTTCAAAAAAGTAAAATCTCATGGGGTGATTTCTAGTGGTTGGGATTGCCGAAACGTTAGTACATATGTAAATTGATGAACAAAGGAAGAGTGTTTCAATGTTTACTTTTATTTTTGTGGAAATCCCCTTGCTGTAACATTCCGTCGTCAACCCTGTTCAAATCTTTCTACAGGATTCCTTGTTACTGAAGCGGAAAGATAAAATGATGGTTTTATTCTCAATTGTTAGGTGATGTAGAGTTAGTAACATACGGTAGTCTATCCGTAATCAGAACCCCCCGGAAATTTGATATCTTAATCCAGGTGTATCTTACGTTATAGTGTGGTAGACCTCACACTGGAGGCTACTATTCTACGTATGATGATGATGATGTTTTCCCTTGGTTTCCGAAGATGGTCAATGAGTCTGCATCAGTCGTTAGGATGCGGTTGGCGTGCATGATTGCAAATATGACAGATAAATTATACATATACTTCTTTGAGGGATATTACCAATGTACTGTAGCCTAGATGCTAAACAACATGAATGCTGAGAAAAATGTTTGGTTATTTTTCAGGTTCCTCAGTGGAAAGAAATCAAAATCATAGCGAGTCCCCACAAAGACACTGTGCAAAGGATAGAGCTTTTGCGAGCATCCAACCGATATTTAAGCGTCAGCAAAGAAGGGTGCATTGTATTTTGGGATCATCATATCAAAATACAAAGATCTATTAAACTGACGGTGGATTCTATGAAACCACGGTAAAAAGATGCTAATTGATTGATTTTCAGCTTTCGATTTTCTTTCAATTATCCAAACATTCAACAGTCAAACTACTGTAATGGCTAATTATTCAATGATGGTTATTTTAGCGTATAAGATATCATCACAAATTTGAGTGCTCGCCTTGACAGCTGTCTTTCACTTCATTCTCGCAGCAGTGGACGCCCAATTTGCAACTGATCGCTTGTGTAGCTTATAGCCTATAACATGCCCGATTAATCAGCTGATTCAGTTTGTAGCCTGCATGCAAGCAAGCACTAAGAGAAAAAACAAGATCTTAACAGCCTATAGAACAGCTGTAGATTTCTACCATTGAAACATTTGTGACTATAAACTGTCTGTATATCAGCTACTTGTTCGAATTGTAAAGCTTATTATTATTACAGAGATCTGTGGGTCACCGATTTTGTTCTTTTACCAAACGTCAATAAAATAGCGGTATCTTTTACAAGCAAAGAAATAGCATTTTATGACCTGAGTTCCAAACTTGACTTCAACTGCCAGTATAAACTAGAGGTGCAGTACACTTTATTTCTTTATAAATTCTTTTCAAACTCTGACGTTGAACGTTTTGGGCTTTTAAACATCGTTACTATGTCAAAGAACAGCATTTTAAAGGTTATTTTTTCATATAATTTGTCGATGTATGGTGTAAACTTAATATTTAACATTATACTGCACATGCTAAACTATTGCACTGGGCAATCTATCTCAGTTAACAAATGCTTATTACACAATGTGATTATACTTTTAGGGCTTAAAGTCCACACCTTTGTGCATGGATTATTGGACGAATCCCGATGATCTGAATGAATCTGTTTTGGTTATGGGAGATGTTGGAGGGCAAGTGTACGCCTTGTGCTTCAGCTCGGCGCAAATAGCACTTTTTGACAGGTAGGACACAAATCTTCGTTTTTTGCTATCTGACGCGTGATTGGTGGCAGTAAATTCCCAGGTCAAATTTTTACTTCTTTTTCCTTACTAGTTAGGGCAATATATGGTTTGACCCTAAAAAAATTGCAACAAAAGGTTTTTCAACTGATTTGGTTAGTTTTGGGTATCAGTATTGACATATTCAAAATCTTAAGCGATCCAACTTCCGGAAAGTGGTTATTTTCAAGATGGCCGCCAAACCATTAAAATAACAGTAAATTGACCATAACTCGGTCATCATATGACCAAAACATGGAGTTTTGGTGTCTATATCTAGGTGTTTGTACCCTGTGAAGTCAATGAGACCATTTTCAGAGTTGTTGAATTATCTGATAGCCTATAAATTGAATATGGCAATCCAAGATGGCCGCCAAATCAACAAAATAACAGTAAATTGACCATAACTCGGTCATAATATGACCAAAACATGTAGTTTTGGTGTCTATACCTAGGTGTTTGTACCCTGTGAAGTCAATCAGACCATTCTCAGAATTGTTGAATTATCTGAGAGTCTATAAATTCAATATATAGCAATCCAAGATGGCTGCCAAACCAATAAAATAACAGTAAATTGACCATAACTCGGTCATCATATGACCAAAACATGTAGTTTTGGTGTCTATATCTAAGTTTTTATACCCTGTGAAGTCAATGAGACCATTCTCAGAATTGTTGAATTATCTGATAGCCTATAAATTCAATATGGCAATCCAAGATGGCTGGCAAAACAATTAAAAATGAACAATAACAATGTATTGGTTATTAAAAACCAGGTGAATTTCTATACATATTTGGGTAAACTAAGCAAGCGTAAAGAGTTCATACGATGTGGTCATGTACATCAGTAGACTCTTGACATAATCAGCGTAAATAAAGCACATGAGTCAAGTATTACTAAATCTTATTGCTGTCACTCTCCTTGTCATCGTCTGTAATTATGTGATTGCTGTATGGGTTGACACATGAACCAGTTTGGCATGGTCCACATTCAGCATGACATGGTAGCCCATACCTCCGGCAACTGCAGTGAGGTGGACACGATTCGCAATTGCAGTGTATCATTTTCAGTAGGTTGTCCGGGGCAGCTTTCATGTCCGTCATGATTGGAACCATCTGATTATTGTCTACTTTCCATCCCCAGTCTAGAGCATCCACACGATCGTCAGTAGCTTACCCATCCAGACCATAATCTGGTAGTAAACTCTGAGGCAGTGGAATTTGGTAGAGGATGGTGTAGGTGGAAAATGTTCAGGGTGAACAAAGGACTTGAATGTTGTAATTTTCTTGACCAATGTATTGCAGCGCTGTGTTTCCAGGTTACTACTGCCATCGTTGCCAAACATAACGATCATAGCTTTGTTTCCAAGATCCTTAATCAAACAGGTGATCTCTCCCATGCAGGAAGTGATAAAGCACGAGCTCAGTACATGCCAACCCGCCTTGTTTGAAGCTAGACATTTTTTCCGAGAAGCCGATAAGTCTCAAATAGCTCCCGCCATCACAGAACATGCCAGCAGTGTGACGTCAGGCGATTATGAAGTAGTGAAAAAATCTGCCCCGAAAACCGATCACTACGTTCTTGATGGGAGGTTCTTGTTGCATCGAGTGCTATGGGAAGCTGGAGACAGCTGTGGGTCTATTGTACAGTCGTATGCAGATTATACCATTCGTCATTATCGCTTAGCAACGGTGGTCTTTGATGCATATGGTGGTCCGTCTATCAAAGACAATACCCATCAAAGACGCGGCATGAACGTCCACCGTGTTGTTCACTTTACTGCAGACACCAAGTTCATTGGAAAGAAGGAGCAGTTTTTGTCTCGAGCTTCCAACAAGGAAGGATTAATTTCTCTAATTTCTGCTCAACTGAGGAATAAAAGCTGCAATGTGATCAGCGCACCAGGTGATGCAGATGTTGACATCGCCAAGACGGCAGATGGACAGCCCTCATCGACATGGCACGACTTTAATTGGTGAAGACACGGCTCTTTTAATATTGTTACTATGCTATGCTAACACTGACCCACACATTAAAGACCTTTACTTTCGCTCCGACAAAGCTTACTCAACCAAGATACACGACATCAACAAACTGAAGGCAATCACCGGGCCAGATATAGCCTATGCTCATTGCTCACAGCTCCTCTTCATTCATGCATTCACCGGTTGTGATTAAACGTCAAGGATCTTTGATATCGTGTCCACTTCACTGTAGTTGCCGGAGATATGGGCTACCATGCCATGCTGGATGTGGACCATGCCCAGTGATGGGCATTATCGGCGATAATTTATCGGCGATAATTATCGGCGATAAATTTTTATCGTTTATCGTTATCGCTTAATTATTTTTTCAGTTATCGTTTATCGTTATCGCCAAAGGCAATATTTGATTATTGCCGATAATTAATCGCCGATAAATTTTATTTCGGATCAACACACAAGTGGAAAGACAATGAAAAGTAATATTTTTACT
Organism: Aplidium turbinatum; assembly: GCF_918807975.1. Taxonomy (NCBI): domain Eukaryota; kingdom Metazoa; phylum Chordata; class Ascidiacea; order Aplousobranchia; family Polyclinidae; genus Aplidium; species Aplidium turbinatum. The sequence goes on along the minus strand of NC_137484.1, from coordinate 16,037,667 downwards.
AGCCACCTAGTTAATGAAACTAAGATTAAAACCAGTTCCTCTTCAGTGCCTGAAGTGTGTGTGCACAGGTCGTTGTCATGGGAGGGGCACGCCCCCTGCAGCGACAGCCCTGACAACACAATAATTTTTGGAGTTGCAAATTGCAATGCAATGAAATGTATGCAACAAGTCTCTTGTTGTTTTGCTGCAATCGGCAATCGCGAGGGAATTTTACAATTAAAATGTAAGCGCACAGGCAGTACAGATTCCTTTGAAGCGAAGCAAAAGAAATTGGCAAGTGGTTTATGAAAGTGTCGCAATACGAGGCCGCTTTTACATCGGAAACATGGTCTTTCGCGCCACCATCACTGAAACAAGTCATTGCAGAATATGATATTGCTTGAAGCATTTGACATGCAGACCGACATCACACTTTTTGCATCTTGTAGTAGTTTTTGCATGACAATAGGCGCATCGAGTTGCGTGGTAAAATTATGCTAAATACAGTATAACCATTCTCATTTACCTATGCTGCATAGACGAGTGGTGACATCGCTGGAACGGCAATCGAAAGGGCGCCGGTTCGACACCGCTCATGAGCATACAGTTGCGTATCGAGTTGCGTGGTAAAATTATGCTAAATACAATATAACCTTTCTCATTTACTTATGCTACATAGCCGAGTGGTGAGAGCGCTGGAACGGCAATCGAAAGGGCGCCGGTTCGACACCGCTCATGAGCATACAGTTGCGTATCGAGTTGCGTGGTAAAATTATGCTAAATACAATATAACCTTTCTCATTTACTTATGCTACATAGCCGAGTGGTGAGAGCGCTGGAACGGCAATCGAAAGGGCAGGACACTTAAAGGCATGCCTGAAGGTGGACATGAAGATTGGCTTCCTTGCCTTCCCGTCCACTAAATCTAAATCTTCAACCACCGGGCGTAAGCCTGAATACGACGATGATTTACCTATGCGACATAGCCAACGCTCAATCAAATTTTTTATTCCCACTAATAATACAGTGCCTATATTGTAATTCTTATTTCAACAACTCAGCGTTCTGCCATTGCTTGATGGTGTTCACAAAGAAAACAGAAAAATTTATCTGAAATTATCAGTAAATTGCGATAATTATGTTATTGTTCTTGAACAAACACGACTAATTTGACAAGCTTGATGGATTTCACAGTATGCACATTTTTACTACCAATAACGCTTAAGATTACTGATAAATTTTCAAGCATTTTGCGTTTTTTGGAATTTTTTCAATTATTGCTGACTTTGCTGTAAACAGCCCTTTAAGCAGAAAGCAAAATACAAAGTTTGAAATTTTTTATGGTAGTTTCATTTGATTTAATTATTTTGCCTACTGCACGTAAGCGGCAGTGTAACCCAATTGATAAAAGCATCCAACTGGTATCTGAAGGTATAATTATAAGCACGGCGGTTACCTCAGTGGTTTGATTCTGGATCAAGAGGTTGAAGATTGATACCTACTGCCGCTGTTGCGATTCTATTCATGCATAACTTACAAAAAGTTTTGTCCCTTTACAGTATATTATGTTTGATTTTTCGTCATGTTGATGAAAACAGTTCGTGCTGCATGGGATGGGGCAGCGCTAATCGAGAAAAAAAAATTATCGTTATCGGACATTATCGGCGATAATTTATCGTTTATCGTTATCGCTTAACTTTTTTTTGATTTATCGTTTATCGTTATCGCTTTAGGCATTTTTCGTTTATCGATTATCGTTATCGCTTAACTGAAAAATGAGTTATCGCGCCCAACACTGACCATACCAAACTGGTTCATGTGTCAACCCATACAGCAATCACATAATTACAGACGATGACATCAAGAGTGACAGCGATGAGCTTTAGTAATACTTGATCCATATGCTTTCTTTGTGCTGATTATGTCAAGAGTCTACTGTACATAACCACATCGTATGAACTCTTTATGCTTACTTAGTTTACTCAAATATATATAGAAATTCACCGGGTTTTTTAATAACCATTACCAATACATTGTTATTGTTCATTATTAATTGTTTTGGCAGCCATCTTGGATTGCCATATTGAATTTATAGGCTATCAGATAATTTAAAAATTCTGAGAATGGTCTCATTGACTTCACAGGGTATAAAAACCTAGATATAGACACCAAAACTGCATGTTTTGGTCATAGGATGACCGAGTTATGGTAAATTTACTGTTATTTTATTGGCTTGGCAGCCATCTTGGATTGCCATATTGAATTTACAGGCTATCAGATAATTCAACAATTCTGAGAATTGTCTCATTGACTTCACAGGGTATAAAAACCTAGATATAGACACCAAAACTACATGTTTTAGTCATATGATGACCGAGTAATGGTCAATTTACTGTTATTTTATTGATTTAGCAGCCATCTTGGATTGCCATATTAAATTTACAGGCTATCAGATAATTCAACAATTTTGAGAATTGTCTCATTGACTTCACAGGGTATAAAAACCTAGATATAGACACCAAAACTACATGTTTTGGTCATATGATGACCGAGTTATGGTCAATTTACTGTTATTTTATTGGTTTGGCGGCCATCTTGGATTGCCATATTCAATTTATAGGCTATCAGATAATTCAAAAATTCTGAGAATGGTCTCATTGACTTCACAGGGTATAAAAACCTAGATATAGACACCAAAACTACATGTTTTGGTCATATGATGACCGAGTAATGGTCAATTTACTGTTATTTTATTGGTTTGGCAGCCATCTTGGATTGCCATATTGAATTTACAGGCTATCAGATAATTCAACAATTCTGAGAATTGTCTCATTGACTTCACAGGGTATAAAAACCTAGATATAGACACCAAAACTACATATTTTGGTCATATGATGACCGAGTTATGGTCAATTTACTGTTATTTTATTGGTTTGGCGGCCATCTTGGATTGCCATATTCAATTTATACGCTATCAGATAATTCAAAAATTCTGAGAATGGTCTCATTGACTTCACAGGGTATAAAAACCTAGATATAGACACCAAAACTCCATGTTTTGGTCATATGATGACCGAGTTATGGTCAATTTACTGTTATTTTATTGGTTTGGCGGCCATCTTGAAAATAACCACTTTCCGGAAGTTGGATCGCTTAAGATTTTGAATATGTCAATACTGACACCCAATACTAATCAAATCAGTTGAAAAACCTTTTGTTGCAATTTTTTTGGGGTAAGGTCATATTTTGTCATATATTGCCCTAACTATACATTTCACTTACATTCTTTTTACATTGATTTAACGTCTGAGGAAGTTGAATCATTGAGAACAGGTCTCGTTAGTCGGGTTACAGCACTGATTATGTTCGCTTATTCTTAGACCAACACAGGGATCTGACGGTGCAGATAACAACACAACCGTACACGTGAAGATGAAGGATCTTTTGAAAGAGAACTCGAAGCATACAAATTGCAGGGTTGTTTACCATTCTGCCCACACAGGATGGGTCAGGCAAGGTGAGTACGAATTTTGTTGAGTTATTTCTGCAACCAAAATATCAAGCGTTATCGAAATGCGTAGGCGTAGCCTATGTGTGATGCAAAACTCTTTTTCCTATCAGAATATTTCATAGTTTGGTCTTGGTAGAGATGTGTTGCTTGCGTCAGGTATGGTTGGCTTCCTCTGCAAGTGGCATTAAAATGGCAAGATTTCTATTATTTTTAAAACTTTTTGTCGTATTCAGGCTTGTGCCCTGTAGGCCTAGTTGAAGATTTAGGTTAACTAGACGGAAAAGCAAGGAAGCCAGTCTTTTTCTCCACCTGCACTTTTCAACCTTAACATAGGCTATGCAATGATTCTAACAGTTAATTATTGACAATCAATACATGGAGTAAGATAAGGTAAGTCAAGATTATCAAAGATTTTATTCAAATTGCATCGCCACGAGCAGTTTATTCCACAAAAGATGTTTCTTGATAAAAACAAACTTAAACTTTATTTCTCCTCAGTGAAGTACGCCGAACATTTGGAGTGTTTCATCAGTTGTTCCACTGGTACACACAACTCTGTGGTCATTGGCTTTGTTGAAAAAGCGAGCATTGTAATGAGAACGACCTCGTTCAAATACTTGCATGGCGTGCATTCTTTTGACTACCATCAACAGATGAATCTGATAGGTAAATCAGATGAAGTTGGTTGCGATTGCAACGTAGCCTATTACGTTTCAAGCGATTTTTGTTTAATTTTTATTGCCCTGGGCAAAAGAGAAAGCACCAGCTACAGCAGCCTATACGACATTTAACACTCCACAAAACAGACAAATTTAGAAAAACTCATTTACGGTTTAACGCGCACATGAACAATTTTCTGATTTGTAACCTAGGGTGCATTTCTGTAAGTGGCACGAGAATAAACCGAAAACCCGATTTTACCTTTAATATTAAAACAGAAGCATCGCTTTTTTGGCTTTCCAGAAGACTTTGTAATTTATAACACGCCATAGAATTTTTCACGTGCTTTCACAACTGATAAAAAAGAGAAAACACGCATTTAATAAACAATGTATTATTAACATTAATCTCATCTTGGAATACACTATCGATTCCAGCTACTGGCAGTGTGAACCATCAAGTCTGCCTCTGGAATCCTTATGTCATATCCAAACCAGTTGGTATCCTGACCGGTCACATGGCGGCTGTTGTGCAAGTCATTGTCAACGTCAATAAGTCACAACTCATGAGTTTCTCTAAAGACAAGGTGAGAATTATATCTGTAATTTTCTGCTTCAAATCTTGAATTTTTTTATGGGACGTGTAACGACAAAGGGGGTGATTTATTTATCGGTGTTTAATAGCAAAATCTCCGATAGATATCAAAGGTCTTATGGTCAAAAAGAACCATGTGTGCTGTAGCTTACTTTTTTGTTTTGTCGTATCCAAGCTTGCACCCAGTGGTTAAAGATTTAGATTAAGTGGACGGGAAGGCAAGGAAGCCAATCTTCGTGTCCACCTTCAGGCATGCCTTTAAGTGTCCTGCCAGAGACACAGCCGCATGCTCTTGAGCGGTGTCGAACCGGCGCCCTTTCGATTGCCGTTCCAGAGCTCTCACCACTCGGCTATGCAGCCGGCTGTAGCCTACTAATTTTGATTGACGTATCCAGGCTTATGCCCGACAAAGAAGCCTATTTTCACCTCCCGTACAGGTTTAAGCACGTTATTAAGTGTTATTAAAAGGAATCATCAAAGAAAACGCATAATTCAACGTTGCTCCAACGTTTCAACAAAAGGTTGATATCGTCTATATAAACTGAGATAATACAATTAAACAAATGCGATTGCAACTACCCTTAGCTTAGCTTAGATTAGCCTTAGCTTAGATTGCAACTACCCTTAGCTTAATTCGTGGAAAATCGTATTTCCTTCTTTCTTGAAATTGTTTGTCGGCGTTTGTACACTTAAACATGTTCTTAAAACTGTCACAATCGCAGGTACTGAGAATATGGGACATCCAACAGCAGGTGTGCTTGCAACGACTTGCTGGAATGTTCCCTAAAGGACCAGAAGTACAAACAAAACTATATTTCGACGACGTCCGGAATAGGTTTGTATCTTCCACAATGTCTGTACTGTTCATTCATCATTTTGCAATACAGCGAATACTGCGCAGTCGTTTTCATTCACATTATTTTGCGCCAACTGGACGTTTGGGTATTTACAATCGAAATAAATGCAACAGCAAAGCAAAATGTATCATTTTGTATATTGAATTCCTTACGCTTTTGCAGATTGTTTGTGACATTTAACTACCAGATGACGATGCTGGAGATGAAGATAGAAGTCCGCGACAGAGTTCTGAGTCACGAGCGGCCTGTTACCTGCGCCATTTACAACTCGCTCTACAACCAGGTAATTCACTGCTCGAATCATGTTCCTTTTTTTTACCTGGGCAGTTAGGTGAGGCACTGAATTTCCAATATGTATTTTTATACTGTTTCTCTCTTTCTCCTCCCCCTTTCGTTCTCTCTCTCTTTCTCTATCCAAAACTTATTTGTAATTTTCGCTTTCAGGTGATAAGCGCATGCCAGGGTAGCACGGTAACTGTTTGGATGATTGACAACGGACAAAAAGTTAAACAATTCACCGATTGCCACAAAGCAGCAGAAATTACTGCACTTGAGTTAGACCACAGCAGAACAAGGCTATTTACAGGTACAGTTTCACTTTAAAGTGCCTTGCCTGGTGTCTGTTTTTGTTTGATAGGTTGCATTTAACCCTGGAGTTTCAAAAAAGTTGGCATTGTGCGTTTAATCACTTTATTTATACCAACTCTTCCTCTACCCCTCTCTGTTTTGCTTCAAATAAGCCTGGTCTTCGTTTCCAAACATCACGGTCGACCAGTTGTTTCCAGCGACTCTACCAACCACCATTTATCTTTTTAATACAATTTGAGTAGAGTGGTAACTTTTTGAAACCATCAACAGACATAACTCAGCAACAACACTACATTTTACATTATGAAAACAAAAAACAATAAGCTAACGTTTTCGGCTAGCCATACAGTCCCTTTCAAGCCTATAAGAAAAATATTTTTAAACGAAATACTAAAGAATAATACACTATCACAGCAAAAATATCAGCAAAATATCCCAGCAAAAAAAACAATAATTTCTCTTTTTGGTTGGTATTTTTAATGTTAAAGTTTTTTTATTCATACTGCTGCGTTTGTATTTGTTGAACTTGTTTCGATTTCAGGCAGCACTGATGGGACGGTCAAAGTATGGGATTTCAACGGCCACTGCCATCACACCCTTGCGGCTGGACGTGATAAACCTGCCGATATATCTCAGGTGCCTTACATTTGCTGTTGATTTCTTAACTATGAAAAGCATTAAAACTTATTTAAACACATAAATCATTATTTGTCTCTTTCGTTATGACTTCTAGTGTCTTCAATACCTCACAGCTAGCCGGGTGGTGAGAAATCTGGCTCGACGTTCGAAAGAACGCTGGTTCGACACCGCTCAAGACCACGTGGCTGTGGCTTTGACAACACACTCAAAAGCGTACCTGAAAGTTAGCACGAAGATTGGCTTCCTTGCCTAATTCCCGTCCATTTAATCTAAATCTTTAACTACCGGGCGTAATCTTGGATACAATGAACCTTCACAGTTTAAATTTATAACTTTTCGACACCAGATTGTCATGTTGAAGCGCTCGATTGTTGTCATTGGCTGGGACAAGTTCATCACTGTCTTCAGACAAGGTGCACTGACGCAATACCACGTGCAGCCTGCTGATTGGAAGGGGGGAAAGGAACACCAAGACGATATTTTAAGTGCAGCTTATTCCAGCCCGTCAATGCTTGCCACAGGTGACATTATAACCCAACTAACAAAACTTGTTATTTTATTTATCATTCCAATGATTGCTGATGTTGAAGCGATGTTAATATGGCAATCTTTTATGGAAAATTTTGCACACAGGTGCTGCAGGACTGTTGAGTTATCATACATGATGTAACTTTAAATGACATAGTTTATAAGAACTTGTTATTTTCCTTTCATATCTTCCTTCCTAGGTGACATACAGTATTAAAAATCACAAGCATATACGTGGCTTGGTATACTTTGACTTCAAAGCTGTGGCACAAAATAATTTTGTTGTTGACAAATAGTTATGAAAACCATATGAAAAAATTAAGGATTCCGTAATATATGAAAAAAGCAATAGGCTACTTTTCTTACATGGAAATTAATATCATTTTCTGAGACCCCTCCACACTCAGTTCCGAGAAGGATGCAAAATGTCACCAGGTTTTAAACAAACAGGAATTATAACTCAGTTGCTGTTCTTGCTTTAGGGAGTTACGATGGAGAAATCCTCATCTGGAACACCAATTCAGAATGCGTCAGCAAGAAACTGCAACAGCGGAGTCGTCAGAGATTGTCCAGAAGACCGGTTACCACGGCGTCATCCATGCGTGACGATGACGTATCATCCCTTGGGCGACCCCTTACATCAGATAGTCAAGGTAAACTGATAATAAATTGTGAAAAAAAATATGCCAAGGAAAATGTGTTCGATACACTGTACTGTACAGCATTTACGTTTGGAGGCTCCCATGCATCGTGAAGAAACAAGGCCCATGGACGCTGGGAAATAACTAGAAATAGGGGTATAACTAATAAAAAGGCAAAAAAACGGGGGCCCACTTGTTTCCCCCGTTTCATTTTATACTTTGCATCAAAATCACGATGTGTGTCCAGTGAGCTGATTTTAGTTTCGTGTTTCTTTCTGACCCTAACCTGATGTTACGTCTCTGGGCAGAGTCCAGGCAGTAGGCTACTTGCTGTACGTTGACTTCTACACTAGAAAATCACCACCATCGCTTTATATTTCAGCTAGCGAACTGGAATTCAGTTTTGTGATCTCACGGTTAATTTTCTTAAACCATCGCATCTCCCTTGCGTCCCAACACGGTGGGAATCCAGCCGGACCCTTAACGGGAGCAGACTTAGTGTCTTGTGGAGGAGGCGGATGGGTAAGGTTTTGGAGCACAGGAAAAAATACTTTGTTGTCGGAATTTGTGGCTCATCCTCACGCTGGGAACGTGATCGCCACCACAGATGAAGAAAACCGATACTTGGTCACTGGTGAGTCATTTTGATGATGAAGATATTTCTTTGAAAATGTGTAACACAAATCCTTGTTCAAATGAAATAGTTTGTCAGTTCAGCGTCCTTCGTTAGGTGTTAAGTTTTGCAAGCGGAAACATTTTCCTGTAAGATCGCTTTATGTCTTTCAGCAAGACGCATCATTAAAAAAGCAGTTGTTGCGATAATTGAGTATCAGTTGTTCATTTTGTAAACGCTTTTGTCCTAAATCTTATTAACTCAATGTACTAAAATAATTCCAAAAAAAAATCGAAAGTCTTGTCATATAATAATAAAGGTAAATCTTCGATTAAATCTTCTTGAAATTCTCCCAGGCGATAGTGACGGGGCCATGAAGGTCTGGTTGATTGAAAAATATCTTCTATTAGCTCCATCGGACACAATCTTGTCTCCTCCTGAGAACAGTGCAAGTTGGCAAGCCCATTCTGACTGCATCAACTGGTAATTGTCTTGATGCGTTTCAAATTTGTAATGATTATGTTTGTTTCTAAATAGGCTAAAAAAGTAGTTATCCTGTGTTAAATTCTGTATAGTTTACTGTGAAAACCTGGTAAGAAATGCCTCTTGATGTTGTTAAACGCGGTTTTTGATACCGCACTTGAATAATATTTTTAAATTTTAGCATAACCATTTGTGAACGGAGCAGTCACTTGCTGATCATCAGTGCGTCGTCAGATTGCAGTGTTGCATTGTGGGATATGCGCGGCAACAGGATTGGTGAGTTCGGCCAAGAGCAACATTGGACGTTAGATTCCATCAATCACTTTGACAAGTTGGACAATACGGACGATGAAAATACCGATGAACTTCAACAAGACGAATCTTTATTTAAGGTTTTTTTCTCAAAGTTTATTATTGTAAACTTATCAGTAGGCTAAATAAAATAATCAGATGTGGCAACTAAGTAAGATTAATTTTTAAAGTTTTCTCCGCCGTAAAGGTGGCTTCATCAGTGATTAATATTGGGCCCGGTACCAATGAAACATATATAATTTGGGCCCGGTACCAATGGAACCTTCGAGCACACCCTCTAAGAAAAAACGCACCTAGCAACATCCAACAAATGCGAAGTGGTTTTGTAAAGTTCTCTGGCCCGTTGGCAAGGTTAGGGACCTATAAAATCATCCCGTTCCAATAGTATCCCCTAGAACCCCCTGTCAACGCTACTATTCACCTGTACTCATCCAAACTATATTTGACATTTTTTGCATCTTTTATTAGGAATTTGACATCAAAGAAATCGAGCTTGAATCGCGTGCGAGCACAGCTCTTCCCCCGCCGGCAACTTCCCATGGCTTCGATCCTGAATACAAAGCGGTTACTTGGAACAACACGGTACTGGGTAAAGCGTATCAAGAAGGAAGAATGCGAAAGCGCGAAAGGAAGCAACCTGGTAATAAGCTTACAAAAGTTTTCCTTGTTTCAACGTCAAGACGCTGCGTATAAAAATATCAAAGTTTCTTTCCTCATGGTTATCACAATAGGCTACGTCAGCCTGTCTTGTTACTGCTGGTAGATAACTTCTACACTACACGCTCTCTGGCTTCGTTACCCGAATGCTATAGCCTTTTTTTTTCTTCAATTTCATCTTCTCACCACCGTTGGGCTTTGTTTTTATCCTTTTTTCAGTTCAATCCTTGTCATGTGACCATTTTCTACTTTGGGTAGTTTACTTTTTGAATACTTCTATTTCTATGCAGTGCAGGCCTCATGCACATTTTATCGCTTATAGGCCTACGTAGCGCAGCATTGCTTAAAAAGTCTAAATGTTCCGCTTTGCCTCACGTCCCATCTTTCCCAACTTTTAATTCTACAGAGTTGTTGCAAAAGTAAGAATATTTTGTCAACCATCACAGGCACAGTTCCCGGCTATAAGGATTACATTGAGGAATCGGCGGTTGGTCCTTACGGTATACTCGGCTACACTGAACTAGAGTCGATGCCAGCGATGAGGAAACCAGACTTCATGCTCCATCCGCACAAATACTTTGGGGAAAAGTCTGCGAAAGATAAATCAAAGAAAAAGGTTGGGAACGAAAAGGCCGCGACAGAACAACCAACTATCAGAGAAGCCAGGCAAAGTAAGAAAGAACTTGATTAATTGTTGTTACTGTGGAAAGGTGTAGGCCTAGTCATATACAATGTTTACATAGTTTCAACGTAGAAATGTTTTGTCACCGTAATCATTATTATGATGAAACATTTTTGTCTTCACTGCAGCTTTGAAAGCGGCCTTCGATGAAAAAACATTGTTCCCGAAAGAACTCCTCGACTTTGAAGCTCAGATACGTACTGAGCATGCGCAGAAGCTGAAGCAGCACGCTGCTCGTGAATCTTTCAGAAGGGTGAGAAGCAGATTTAGTTATCTCACATATTGAGTTTTCTAATATTGTAACCTGTTATTATTCAACTTTCAACGTCTCTAGGTATTTTCCAGAACATGAAATTGTTAGAGTTGCTCTTATAAACTTATATACTTATCAGCAGCGGTATGCTGGTCATAACTTATATTAGACATTTTGGTTAAGTAACTGAAAATTAAGCACAACTGACTTAACACACGGTACCTTTTTCATGGCAGGCAAAGCCGGTTAGTATACTCAAGTCATTCGCCAACCATTCGGCCAATCAGAGCACAACTAACCTGAGTTCAAAGGTCGGAAGCAGGGTAGGGTCATCCACGCATAGTCGTAACCTTATCACAAGAAACAAAACGAGCAACTCCAGCATACAACTGACAGAAGGGAGCGTCGTGTCATAAAACTAACTGTGGCTCAAGACCGAAGTCGGTGAAAATCAAACTTTAAATGGAAATCTCATTCGGTCCAAGCTTGTGTTTGTTTCCTTTTTAGGCCCATTTGTTGAGTGAATTATACATTGAAATATTGTGTGTTTGATGGGATCATAAACCAACCTCCCCTGCAGTTGCATAGTCTGCAGCTATGGATTCTCTACAATTGTCACAATGTAAACGGCATGAGCCCAATCCATCTCACAATTTGTTGTTGCTTGTTTTTTTACATTTCAAATTACACTAAATGTCTTCCAAGACTACATATTAAACCGAGCAGGAGTATGAAAGCGTAGGCGAACTACGGAACGGGAAAGCAGTTCCTTGAAAGAAGCAGACAACGTTGTGGCATGAAGCCGGTGTGTTCGCATTTTGGTATACCATAAAGTAGGTTAAATTTTGTTTTTCATCATGGGCTTATAAAATGGAAACATAATCTGTGAGTGCAGACGATGTGTTACATCATCAGGTTGTGAGGCACGAATTCCTAATAAAATAGGTGTATATATTTGAAACTAGTGACGTAGCCAGGCAGACAGTTTTATGCAAGGGGAAAATATTTTTTAAATGTCGATGGATTCTAAAATCGAAATGGAGTTGAAAATATTATTCGTTTTTTGGAAGGAAATTTCCCCCTTAGCACAGTCTCGTAGCTACGGGGCTGACCGAAACAAGTACAAATGTGATTTGTACCGACTGAAAGTAGAATGCGGACTGCTCTTTCCTGCAGAAGAAATCAAAAAACTGATTTTTCACTAGAGTTGTTTCACATGGGTTTTCTATTTGTGCTTTGTCAAGCAAATTTAACCATTAACAAGCATTCGTTAGCTGGAAATCATCACTGGGCTCACAATCAGATAAAAATAACTTGAAGCTGGTATTGAAAATTTGTCAACTCACATTAAAGTCAACGATTGAAGACATACTACAAAGCAATGATAGTTGCGAAAAGCTTCTAACTACTGTACTATGATGTCATATTGCCACTTTGGGCACATGTAAGGCAAATATGCCTGAGTACAAACACAAGATACTGAGCATGTGTGAAGTAACTAATCGCTAGGCAGTGTGCAATAAATGCAATGATTGTTGCTCATCCAACGAAATTAATCTAAAAAAAGCGTAGAACTGAGAAACATACTTAAATAATATTGCAAATCGAACACAATGAAGAAGTGCACCAATCCAACAACCAGCCTTCCTTCATCAAGCATCTCATACAAGCAATCGTAAAAGATTTATGGATCAAGTTTCTCTAATCTTAAGAAATCAGTAATATCATGACTTTTTTGATGTTAAAAATACACAGCGATTGGGATGATAAGAGTTCGACTGGTCCAAGCCAGAAAATCCGTTTCTACAGACGTTGAATCAATGTAAAAAAATGGATTAAATTGCTGGCTGGGCAGGCTAACTACCGGTTGACCGAAAAGAACAAGGTATAGAATGTGCGTAAAGTATAAAAATAGAATAATCTCTGGAGGGCCACGATCGGTCGAAGACAACATACCCTATAACTAATATACTATAGGTCTATAGGAGACATTGTCATTGGGCAATCGTTCTGCAGTATTCGGACTGTACGACAAGCTACAAAGCAACGCTATTTACATCATCAAAGACAGATTTCAAGCAATATAATTTTGCGGCTTCACATACGACCCAGCCACTAAGTTCAAATTTACTGCGATTTTTACGTATTGAACGTTGGAATATCTTCCACTCGTAAGATTGAAAACGGAACAAGTGACAGAAAGGATATGTTGCTTTTCATCTGACCGGGACTAGAGCAATGATGAAAAATAAGCGAAAAATAATACAGTACGATATAATCTGGTGCAATTTATACAAAGCGAATATGGCAATAGTTGGTGGATAAAACATTTTCATCCCGATTGGTGAACTTTAATTATGACAAGATGCATACTTTGTAAGTACACATAGAACGTGAACAAGTGAATTTGACGAAGATGGCAGTTGGCTTCCACTTTGCTGCAGAACGCTCGAGGAAGACAATGTTTGCACCCTTTGACAATTTCTAATGTTTAATTCGCCATTGAAGCACTGTATTTTTAAGGTAATTTATCTCGATGGTTGATTTAACGATGTAGAACCAGTGTTTAGTAACCAAAGAGGTTCAGCCTCAAATGAACAATATAAGTTGCTCTAGTCAAAACATCACTTTGAATTTCTTGCCGGTCAAGGCTGCACGTAATTTTACTGGATATTTAAAATATTCCTTGTGCAATATACATTTTTTTCACCTATAAAACGTAAAGGATTTCATGCTAAAGCAGCTCTACATTGAAAAAGTGTGAACTAGGCCTAAACTCATCCGATTTTCATAGAGCAAGAAGAGGTGCTGATACTGGTCTGTGAGATCTGTTGATACTGATCTGTCATTTGCCAGCCAATTCCTCTTCGACAATAGCTTCCAAGTTAAAATCTTCTTTCTTTGGGTTCTTAGGATGAGGAGGAAGTTCCGTAAATCCAGGCGGCTCCTTCTTCCCGGTTTTAGTGTACAACCGCAAAACCTCTTTCTGCATTGATTGATGTTTCAACATTAGCGTTGTTCGAAGTACAGCCCCAGACAGCAAATCAATCGTTTTTTACATTGTTCCAACGTCTGAAACGATTGATTTGTGGTCTGGGGCGTATGTTGTACGAAACATTTTGTCAGAACACCAATAAAAATGTTAATTACAATAAAAGAGGACTTTTACGGATATGAGTTACAGGCAGGGTTGCCATCGACATGGACCCAAAAATAAGGACAACCGAAAAATTAGATTAGCATTTAAAAAAAGTTTTTGGACATACTTTGTATTTATACGAACTGTGTCGTATCACATTCCATACTTTTTGCAAGAAACAACCTGCTCCAGCAACTCCTTGCTTTTAGAAATTGCTTCATGGATCTCACGGCAGCTCAGGTATAGGTTTATATTTACTTGTAGCTGGGATTTAACTGTCATTGCACTAAGTCTGTTCCTTTACCTGGTCCACTGCGCCAAAACAAGAGAGAACACTCTTTCCACAAACGCATTGCTGACCGGAAGGGAAAAAATGATGCTAACCAGCATGTAGAGCAGCGGAAAAGAGTTGTATCCGGTAAAGATCTTCATCCACTTGGCCACAGTTTCATCCTTGCTAAACACATCATCTGGAATCTTCTTGAACAGAGCGTTAACAGCCGAGACCTCATCGAACAGCTCACCTTTCATTGCTATTAGTGGATCAACTTAATTGCTTCGCCAACCCCTTGACTTCCTCGTACTTGATTGCTTGATCTTTCAGCAGGGTCCAGTTGATGTGCGTTGGATGCTTCTCAAATCGATACCACTTGTTGATATATTCCAAAGTAATGTGTAGAACTCCTGGAAGCTCGCTTTGAGAACCTTAGCACGCTCTTCACCGACTGTTCTTAGTAGTTCGTCTGTTGTTGCTCCGAAAAACCCTGAACACTGGCGTTGCAATATTTTGATCTTGCAAGATTTAATTATCTCTGCCAGTTCTGGAAACAATGCTGTTGACTTTGTAGGAGTAACAGTGGTTTATTGAAGATGTGGAGGAATGATACGATCATCAGTGACTCTTCTGATTTAAAGAAATCCTCCAATATTCTTGGTGAAGGTTTCAGCGAAAGAAAATGCGCTTTGAGTGGTTCCCAGAGATCGATCATTCGCTCGAGTACAGCATCAAGTGTGGTCTATCGGCGTGTGTGTTGGTAGAGTCAAGTAGTTGCTATCAAGCTCCTCACAGAAATGCTTGAGCCTCAACGTTCTACCAGTTTGGCTTTTGAAGTGGCTACCAATCTTCAGTACGATTGTTTCTATGTCAAGTGTGAGGCGCTCTGATCCCTTCTCTGCTGCAATATGCAAAATATGAGCAGGGCAGCCGACTGGGATCAGATGCAATGTTTGCTCTTTGAGACGAGATAAGACGTTGTTTTTTTCACGATGCTGTGATCCTCCAAAATTCACTGGTGCATTATCGGCACAAAAAGATGACAACTGTTTCATGTCTAGGCCATTCTCTTAAATAGAGGAGAGAATAAAGTTCGTGATCTGTGTCGAGGTCTAGCCTGACATCGATCGCAGGTCAAGAAGACGCACTCGCACTCTAACTTCAATGGCGTTGAAGAATCTGATGACTAGAGGAAACTAATTAGACTAATTTTAGAATATTATGCAACACCGGATACCAGAGGAAAACGATCGAAGTTCTGTAATTGTTGAAAATAAGATGAAATAAGGACGCAAGTCGAAAATAAGGACATTTCTTAGAAATAAGGACATTTAAGTTTTCTAAGACCTGACCCTTCAAAATAAGAACAAATCTTAGAAATAAGGACGGTATGGCAACCCTGGTTACAGGCCTCTGGATCCGGGCTCCAAGTAGCATGGACATGGTAAAGGTGGTTTCATACTTGATTCAGGTGCCGGGTATGAGAAGATAAGGCTCTCACTGTACTAAGCTATCGGCACTAAGAAAAGTAGGGTGGCCAGTTTCTTTATCTCAGTCGCCTTTCCTTCAGCAATTATGCCCACCCAATTTATTACACCCTAGGTAGATGTGAGCGGTGTTTTCAACAACCAGCTTAGCTGGGAGTCGAACCAGGTTTACATTATTCGAAAGCCAATGCCTTATCCGCTGCGCCATACGAAAATGACGATGGCATAAAAATAAAGGGGCATTTTTTAACTAGGAGTAGGATGTAGTTCACGAGAAACGATTTGATAGATAAGTGATTCATTATGTATAAACCAGATAAAAAATACGTGAAATGTATCTGCATAAGTTTGCTTCTGCTTTATTTCCAGTGTAATATCACACATAAACATCGAGTATTGTATAATTAGATCTCGGTCTTTCCAACACAACACTTTTATTTAAAAATAATAAAAGTGTTATTGTGTGATTCTTGAATCAAAAAATATTAAAATCACTTTAAAAAATCACTCTTAGCAAACTTACCCAGCATCAAGAAGGATTTGATAGCGAGCTGATCAATACTCTTGAACTGTTGACTGCAAAAAGCATGCACAATGCAAAAATTAAATAAAATCACTGAACCAATTAGATCTGGAAAATGATTAATTTGAACTGAAAAGCGAAAAGCAAGTCGATGGCTTAAGCCTCAAAATTTGGATTCTTTTCATTGCAAGTCCTTCACGAATTGAAGAAAACAAAACAACAAAAGATCATTATAAATATCGCGGGTCGGAGTTGCTTGAAAGTCCATTATACAAGCAGTCTATTTCAACCTTCAAAAGGTTCAAGGATAACATTTGCACCAGCAAGGATCTTCCGCAAAGAAAAGGTTTGCATTTATTCCGCACGCATTGGCTGTCAATCATTGAAACAAAATCATTTACTTTTGAAGTGGCAAGCACAGTTCATAGGACGAGCAAAATGAATCATCACATATTCGATACGCAAAAATTAAAATAAGCAAACACTTGCAACAGTAGCGTATGTTCAGGGTGTTCACTGAACATCTCAACAAAAGATGACATACTATTATTTATTGTATACAACAATAATATTGTATACAATTTATTGTATACATATCTATTGGTTATGACTAAACTTTTATACATTTCTAAGCAAAATGGAATATTTTACTTTTTTCTCGTCTTCAAAAGTTTGTTTTTTAAAAAAAGAATAAACACTCGTAGATCCACAATTCTTTCACGTAGTGTATGAAGTATACGACAATGCGAGTCTACAGCAATCTACTGGAATTATCATTGGGAAGTGAACTGTCGTGCAGTTTGGAGTAAGGTTGTGGGGAGAAAAGGAAGACCAGAGAAAACATGGGAAGACATAGTGAAGAATAATCTGACAAAGAAAGACTTAAAAATGGAAGATGCCAACGATAGAGAAAAATGGAGGAGTCGCTGCAGACAACTGGTCTAGCCTGATGTTCCGGGATGAAGACCAGGCTTTTTTGGAGTAAAACGTAGAAAGAGAGATACAACCCTTATATAAAAATAGTCTGCACGAAAGGTGTTATTACTATCTGCAGGCAAACCATTGCTTAACGAGTGTAGGATAAAGTGTTGGAGACATGATGATGCCACATTATCCTCCAGTCAGCAAATTTGGTCTTTTTAAGATGGAATTCAGCTGTGTGTACTTTACTTACTGAAAGTAGGTCTACCATCATGGCATAAGCACAACGTTTAAAATCAGTGTATCAACATAACATTGTGAAATAGGAAGCCAAACCGCCTACCATAACATTCGCATTGTCCAAGTTATCGGTGAGAGCTTGTTTTGCGAGAAAGTTTTCACGTTTAATTTTCAGTTGCAAGCTCTCAGGTACGTCGGGTATTCCCCAATCTATAGTTCGGCCAATAAAGAACACGACGTGCTGCAAAAAACAAATACAAAACAAACGTTACAAAACGATGTTTGAATCAAAAGTTGAGTCACAATTTACAAACGATGACATATTTATGATGCAACTTCGTGATCTTGATCAACGTTCATGTGATTTGCGTGATGGATTTATTACCTCAAACACAATCACGAAAGCGAGCTTGGCGCATAAGAGCTCAAAGTAATACATCGTGTAGTCGCCATTCCTGTCTTGGTAGCCTTTATATCTGCATCCATCCAAACCTAGAAAATATGAAGTTTTTTTTTTATTGAACTATGTTGCAAAATGTCATTTTTCCTTGAAAGCTTCAAGCACTGCTTTCTTCCGTTGATAACCTTTACAAAATCTGCTTTGTGAATATTGTTTCAGTGGACCGACGAGAATATCTTTGATAGCTTCTATTTCAAAGCGCCCTTTGTAAATTCTACGTCATGTCAAGTAACGCAACTTACGAACAAATAACTTACCGACAAAGCACTGCATCCTGTAGCAAAATATCAGCTCGTGTCTTGATCTTACACAAGATACAATACACATTACACAATCAGCTGGCAAAACTTGTCTGTTTTACATTGTCTACAGACGCTTGATCAATGTAAAAACGATTACCTTTGTTAGCCAGGTAACTACATCATAGCTAACCTGTGGCGTTGGGGGCATAAGACAGCGAGAAATCAACATAACCTTCAAGCGTGCCGTTACCAATGATGTTCTTGTAGACGAGCCTTGGAATAAAATCAGACGTAAATGCGATCAAAAACGCCTGGAAAAGAAATGAAATGTTAAACGCACTTTTGCAGCATGTTGAAAAGTAACTAGTACATGACAGCCATTGTGGATTTGAGATTTACTTCACAGCAGAATCACGAAAGTTTCTGGATCGATAGAGAAAATAACTTCACCTTGGAAAATTCTTACTCATCTTGTTCAATCATTAAGATAATTTGTATGCACTGACGAGCGCGTGTAACATTTACATAAAACAGTACCGCATCAAATTGCGTGGACGAGCAGCTAGATTCAACGTTGTATTTGGTTTGACAACGTAGTGCTGTCACAGTAGCGAATCGCAAAGGAGGGTGATATTAAATAAAACAAAAATATCTCATTTATTTTAACATCAAAATCTCAACAAAGGTTACAAGAGGGCCAACAAGGTTACGAGTTGGAGACACTGTTAGTAGAAAATTGTGTAAAATTTAACATTTAAACGAATGTGAGGCAAGTTGATCAAAGCACGTGATTTAATTAGCTAAACTTGATTTAATCAAACGTTGGTTGCAATATCATTAATTTATATCATCGTGAACAAAGTATATCAATTATCAATGCGAAAAAGCAACGTTTTAAGACATACGTTCGTCACCACAGCTATTTGGACCAAGGCATCCAAGATTTCGTACCACACGCCAATGTTCTGTGCTCGGTCAGGAACGGGCCTCCTCGTCTCGCAGACCAACTTCCGGGCGTCCAGTCGGATCTCGATCCAGTTGTTAAGAAGAGCAAACAATGGCGCCAGTGGAAAAGCAGCCACGAATATCGTGATGAAGCCGAACTGCAGAACTAAAAATATAAATTTTATCTTGGAATTTGTAATTTTGGCAGAAAGGTAACTTTATTGAGCCATAAGCAGATAAGAAAAGGCAGGGACAGGGCATTTAAGGTAATATATAGAAATAAATAAAAAATTGAGAACGTTTTCGGCTATGCAGTATGTTAGCCCTTGTCAAGCATCTGAACAGCTTATTTTATTTCATGTAATCAGTTGTTCAGATTTTTTCGCGCACTTTTAGTGGCATTGAGCTACTGACACATGCCCGATCGGTGAGAATGACAGAGTGAAGTTTCGCTTGTTGAAGTGCTACTATATTTTGATGCATACGCCTTAGCAAATAGTTATACTAATTTACATCTTTCTTTGACAGAATCTATAACTTATTGTTCCCTTGCTTCTTTCCTTGTTAGATCATCGACGTCTAAGCGTTTTTGGAAGCACAATAAAGATTATTTTTGTCATATTGTCGTTAAAAACAATTTAACATTTAGACCTAAAACCTTCAAGCACTTGACCTTTAAACCTATAACTTCGGCAACACTGTTACAAGTGATGAATTGGCAATCGCTCAACTTTATTACATTGTCCCTACGTTTAAAAACGTTCTACATGAGCAATTTGGCCAGCTGGGCAAGGAAACTTTGCATAAAAATGCATTACGACAGTGCAAATGTCATGTCTGATGAATTATAAATTTGATTTAATTTCAAAGAAATTAATTATTGAAGTATGAAAGCTGAAAGGCAAAAGCCAACTAAAGATAAAATCAATCAATCGATGAAATCAACCACAATCATAAGCATTAAAACGTATGCAACCATCAAATCGTTGCAAAGAAACACACCCATTTCCAAGTACTCATCAAAAAGGCCTTCGAAGTTGACAAGCTCATGATAGTCGCACTCCCATGGCTTCATTTGTCTTTGTTCCTTTTTCATCTTCCTACCTTGCCACCACTGCCATAATTTTCTGGTTCAAAACAAACAGAAGTCCGTTTGAGAAAGCGTCACAAATCGATGATGTTCCCAGCGTAGTTTTTTTGTCGGTATCTTTTTGTAAACAATCACCATGAAATCTTATACTATACAGTCAAATAAACAACCGTAGCTGAAAAATAGACTTATTGCAATACTCACGGTAGTAAAAGTTCTTGTACATTATTGATGGCTTGTTTGCCGATCATTATAACAAATAGCTGCTGGGCGAGCTCAATCAGGCAGCCTCCACTGCCACAAGCTTCATTTCTTATGCCGAGAGTTTTCATGTAGTGGCCAGGGTAGCCTACCATGCTGGGAGATGCAAAAATAATGTGATCTGATGTAAGTTTTTCTGGTGTTCACAGAAAGCGATTCTATACAATGTGGTCTTTGCTTCCGCAGCGATAGTAGTTACAGTAGTGCATCATTCTTTTCAAAGTACATTTAAATGTTTGTCATCTCAAACTTGTCAATTTAATGTAGTTTTTCTGTGAGTGTTAAAAATAAAAGAAATGTGCTAAATGTGGCAATGTTACGCAGCTTTGTGTGTTCATGGTTAAACTGACAACTTGACTGCTTGTTGGAGAAAAGATTTCAAAAGACTGTGTCATATCTAGGCATTACTCACTTCCCCTTGAAAAACGCTATGTAGAAGATGGAGGAATAGTAATTGAAGAACTGGAATATGAAAACTTTGAAGGTGAGCGAGTTCTCGTAGTCAGTCTGCGTCCGGTGCATTTCTGGAGAAAATACGAAAGCAAATAAAGAGATTGCGAATTAACAGTTTCTATCAGTCACCACTAGAAATGAAGAGAAGCACCAGACTCTTCAAACGATCAGTGGTGGGATTCATCCGGTTCACACCGGTTTGCGCAAGCCAGGTCTTGAAAATATCAAAAGTATATGAACAATGAACAGATTGTTGGATCAAGACAGGTTGTTGCTGCAAGCTATATAGAGTAGGTTTTACAATTAGAGACAGTATGAAAGCGCTTTCAAGGAAATTTTGTTCTCTGTCCGAGAACAAAATATTCTCATAATCAATCAATTAAAAATAGATTTCTTTTAACCCGTGGCCTATTCTCGCATGTCACGACTTACCCCATTTCGTCAAGAGTTCGGCCACCGCAGTGTAGACGTTTGCCATGAGCATGATTAACACAAGATTAAGAACAGCGCCCGAAAATGACTGCAACACCGATGCCTGGAAGATTTTCAACATAATATTAAACATTGTCGATTATTTTGTTTGGTTAGTTCGTATAGTCACCAATACTTTTCATCTATGCGTTGTTTTTTAATTTAAATCGTCCAACTTTATCTGAGGATCGAAATCGTTTCAGTTTAATGTTAATCTGTTGCACTATTCTTTAGTCCGATGACATCTTAACGATGTAAAAGCGTAATCTTCTCCTGCTGAACCAGCTTTCGCAAAATGGCAGAATAGAAAGTCGTATTAATAAAACTGCACCAAAGACATAAATTATGTATGCTTCTTATTTGAAAGGTTAAACCACTACGATAGAAAAACTACCAGAGATTCGAAGATTAAAAAGTCGTCTTTTTAACGAAATGCTAATATATATCATATGATATAATGCTCATATACTATATGACGCACTCATAACCATCACATGAATTCTCAAAAAACTTCATGAATAGGAAAAGCAAAATAGCGTGATATGACAATAGTAAGAGTGTATAATGAATGATAGATGATATCAACAACCTGTTGTAGTATCAAACAACCTTTTCATTAGGATCAAACGAATGAAGCCGCACGAGACTTAGCTGATTTAGTACATGACAAAGGCTCCAATTACTACATAGGCCTGCAGTATTTATAAGTGTAACTTGCAAAATATTCGATTTCATTAATTGTGCAAAGAGAACATCCTTTCACCACAGGTTTTGCTGTGATCTTACCCTGCCTTGCACCAGTTTATTGCTGCTTTGCATCAAGATAACTCCAATAATTCCTTTGTATATGATGACAGAAACCACAAATATCAAGACCATGCTGAGCTGAAAAGCAAAAGTTCAGTTACTTAGCTAGCAAAGTCCGTCTACAAGCGTAAAATCAATGTAAACAGCCGCGCGTAGAATCAACAGACTAAAAGCCTGTTTCACAAACGTCAGACACCGTAATAAATAACCTTATTAAGAACAAAATCACTGTTGTTGTAACGTGAACAAACGCAACTTGACAACTTAGCGTGAAAAAAATTAACCTATACTCCAGTCAAATGACTTGAAACCTGGCTTTCGCTTTGATAATGTCAAGCTTCATTAAACATAGATGACGTTGCGTAGCTTGATTATTTACGGTTCGTTGAACTATTGACCTCATCAACGCAATCATTCCAACCAAGTTCAAAGAACACAAAATTATTGTAGCTTGGTAACTCGCAAAGATTTTTTTTTTCAAAGAAAGAATTTTTTGTGAAACTTTAACCAAGGTTTAAATCTAATAAGTAAAAAATCTTTAAAATTCTTTTCAAGATAATAAAAGTGAAGGGCGTGAGCCGTTCAAACCGGCGTTCCAAGTAGCAGGGTTTGCATCACACACCTCTGTCGTGCATAAATATGGACAGGTGGAAGGCCTAAGTTATGGCAGAAATAAAGACAAATGAGGATTCCTCTAAGAAAACCATTTCAATGTCAAGTCGCAAAAATGGGATCACAATTTAACGACAAAATCCCCTCTGCAAGAACGGATGGCTACAATTCAACATGCTCAACCCACCATGATGACAAGGATAGCGAACCCTGTGAAAACGCGTCTCATTCTCTGTTTCGGGGGGAAGTAAGGTTCCAAGACCCCAGTTACTGGGTTAACTTCCAGAGTGGGAGCCCGAGCGTTGTACTCCGGTCGCGGGCGCTCCTCTTCCTCTTCAAAGTTCATCACCTCCCAATGATGAGCGATCATTGCGCTCTTCCTCTTCCAAAATTCAAGAAAGAACACAGCTAAAAAAAGATAATGCATGGATGAATTTGCGCTGCCCAATAAATACCTCAAGATGTAAGAGTATATAATTTGTGCTTGCAATCATAGTATCACATCAGACTGGTTCTTATACATTGGCGTTGTACGTTATGCCCTGAGGCAGCAGACAGAAGCCATATCATGTGCATTTGTAACATGAGACGGTGATTTGCTGGAAGTTAAAGCGACAAGAATACACTTTTTTCTAAGAAACAAACTTCAGTTTTGTAGCTCTACTACAGCACTATATCGCCTACACAAAATCCAGATAGCAAATTAACCGTTTTTTTACATTATTCTGCAGACGTTGAATCAACGTAAAAAATGGTTGATTTGTTGTCTGGGAAGCTACAGTAGGCGAAGCTGAGACGTCACAACATCACCAAATCAAGTAAATAAAAATCACAACTTTTCAACTTCAATGATTGACAATGTTCACTCGCTGAAGTTGAATTAAGCTGACAATGTGACATCAAAAGTGACATTAAAGTGTCATTGTATAATGTATAGGCGTCTGAATAACATTCGGGATGTCCTCGGTTCGACGCTCAATGAAATTGCCGCCTGTGCTGATTAGAAACACGTAAGATATCCGAATCTGGACGCAAAAAAACTATCTTCCTTGCCTTTGCAGTTAATTCACTTAAGTTTTTAATTCTAGATCTTAACCTGCATAACTTGGTTCTATAACAAAAAATTTAAGCCTAAACGAAACAATTTTGATCCAACTGCAATAAGGTTGGCAAAAGAAATATAAAATTAGTAAATTTCTTTTAACTTGTCACGGGTAAAAACAGTCTCACTTACAATTTTAACTTGAATGAATAATTAATATTCTCGGTTAATAAGCGGATCTACACGTTTTCTCAACATGGCAGTGTCTGAAAATGTAAATAGAACCCAAAGGCTGACTACAACCTAATCCCTTTAATGTTGGGGTTGTTGGTTGGACTTATCTTTTTCAAACACATTCTCATGAAGTATTCATGGAGCTAGATCAGGGCAGGTCGTTAGCGATAACATAACCAAACACTTCAGCAATTGTTAAGATGCAAAACTGAATTGTGGTTTCAAGCGAGTCCAACGCTCAACTAGCAGCGGTTGTCGTCAAAATTTAAAAGCAGATAATGGATAATAGAGATTCCGCAACAAGAAACGTGTTGTCAGGTTCGGTGGGTCGTCTCGCATGATTGGTTGCATAGCATGTCACGTGACATCGTGATGGCTTTTTGTGATAAACCGAGCACACTTAATAATTTATACAATTTACTTTTGCAAAACAGCTCCACACCATAAAAAATGTCTTTTGAAAACTAACTAACCCGATGTAAACTAGGTAGGCCTATGTTGCGTCAGAGCGTCACAACATTTTGAGCAAATAAATAAATCATTTCAGCTTGTTAACAAAACACTGAAATATGTCAAGCAGCTTTAGCCATGTTTAAACGTGACTCTTGAAGACTAAGTTTTGTTTTTAACAATTAGGTTTTAAAAATGGCTTTCAAAGCCGATTTCTTACCCCAAAATGACATCAAAATTGCAAAAAATACAGTCCCGCCGTTGTCAAATAAGTAAGCAATCTTTGCCATGAGGCAAGTGCTGCTTAAGTCCCAGGTCTTGCACATCTCACAAAGAGGACACATCGTAAAATTCGTTCCGCTCCGACATATATCCATCCTGAGCAAATAATTTAGAAATTGAAAGGACGACAGACATCAAAAAACTTGATTTCCAAAACATGCACAACACGTTACATATGAAGCTTTAACCTGACACTTTGAACACCTACGGCCAGTGTTAACCAGCTAATATGCTATGTCTTTCTCTCGGAAAACTGCATCTTGCAAGAGCGGGATTGTGGTGAGCTATATCTCAAAAAATTAGAAAATTAAAACATACTCCACAAATTTAATATTCCACTTATTCTTCGTGACATCTTTACGTGACATCTTCTGACATCTTTACTTTAAATACGTTAGTCTATACTTATGGAAACATACAGCTGAAATAAAAAAAATCACAACTTATTAGTAGTATTTAATGTGGGTTGTATTTTAGATATCAAAACCTGTGCTTTTTACGTTGATTTAACATCTACAGACAGATTTTGCTGGCTGGTATATTAAAGACAACTCACGCAGGAATGTTGGTGTACATCGTTGCAGCTCCAAATATGAAAACTATCAGGCCAATGATCGCCACAGGGAGCAGCCATGCTGTGTAGAAACCTGCATAGACATTAAAACAGTTTGTGAACGTTATATCTCTACGATTTAACGTCTCCTGTTCCCTGTACTCACTGCCTCTAAATCTAAACTGAAAAAGTGGAAAGGCAATAAAGCATAATGGCATAACTTAGGCTAGACATTAATCATCTGAAGTTTTAACTACTTGTTGTTAATTTGTTGTGGTTGTATGGTGAGGGTGAACATGCATAAATAGAGTACAGAACTGAGGTTGAGCCTCAAACTTCTGGGAGACATCATCAAGAATACGAAGATCTCTGCCCAGGCGGTCAATATCTTGAAAGGCGTGCCCGTGGCAGACCGTGAATCCCTTTTTATCAAATCTTCAGCAAAATAAATCAATTAGCCAACCAAGAACACTTTAGAAATTGTGGTATCCCGAGAACGCTGGCAAAATTCACGAGCTTGTAGTTGATCAAAAGCCGCATCGGCTATTGTAAATACGGCGACGAGAAAAAGCACAATACAAAGCAGATGTTGAACCAATGTAGAAAAAATCGGATACTGCTGTCTGGGAAGGTATATTGAATGAAACGATATGAAAGTGGCAAAACTTGAAAATGAAATCAACTGCAATGGATGAATTGCAGGTATTGCCAACAAAGTGCTCAACGCAGCAACCAGAGCTGAAACATTTGCAGTAAAACTAACATGAACAAGTTTCAAATTTGATAACAATCATTATTCAGTGTTGCGCCTGATGCTTGCCATCTAACATGAAACCTTATAGGTAGCGTATAATTTGTCCATGTTAGTTTTACTGTAACTACAAATATATATATTACAATATAATATCACTGTAAATATGATAAAATGTAGAGAAGTTTTTGATCACGATTCAAATAGAATGAAAAGATTAGAAATAAAATGTTACATCACCAAGCCAGGCGAAGTAGATTCCGATCTTCTCCCCAAAATAGTGCCTAATGTGATCAAGTGGTTGATATTTGTACCATCTTCCCCATCTCGCCCAGTATTCATGCAGCACTTGCCGTTTGCTCATCTCTGACGGACGCTGTCATTATGAAATGTAAAACATGTGAAGCTGCACGAGTGTTTGGCGAACGGTGTTGACTAAATATTAAACCCACTTCCCTCTGAATTCACGTGAATTTGTCATAATTGTGACAAAAATTGACAATGTATTATGCAGCATTTCCTCTTGATAATATCTATCAAGGCTAAATCACGGGAGCAAGTCTTTTATGCGCTGACAGTTAGGCGCTGGTCTAATAGGCGCACACACTGTGGCGTCTGGATATTTAGGTGCGGAGCACTGTGGCGCCCGGTCATTTAGGTGCTATTCCTAGTAAAGTCTGTAGATTGTATCAGCTTGGCAGCTTGCCAGAAAATTATATCATGGCTTCAGTGAGTGAAGCTGCTAAAACCGACAATGCTTTTCACACAAAATGTTACATTGAACAGAAAAATATATTGTTGTTTTATTGATTTATTATTGTTTTATTTGTTGTTAGTCCAGGTTTGCTTTGGTGAAAGCTTTATCAATAAATTATTGAAGCTTCCGAACATTATTGAGTTCATTTTTAGTTAACTTTTTCGCGACCACGGACGTATAGCCTACACACGTCTTGGGATTTTTGCCATGATGACCAAGGAAGTATCCCTACGTCCAAGGTTAAAAGGTAGCCTATTTCAAGCAAAAAAAATAATGTAAATGATGGCAGATCCATAGTCTTTGCCTGTCCTTTTTTGGCTAATTAAAAAAAATATTTTGGCGGTGCAGTTATCAGATGAGGACTTCTTAAAGATGGGGACACAGTGGATTTTTTTTCTTTTCCTCATTGGAATTGGCAGTCAAAACTGGCTAGGCAACCCCTTACTTTGGAATTTCTCGATCAAAAAGACTGTAGGCTAAATTACGTAAACTTTTTGCTTAAAATTTTCCAAATTTCTCCATAATCATTCTGCTGTACCTCCTAAAGCATTGCGCGCAGAAACGAAGTAAATTTTTTCTCATCTGCAGAGTTGTTTTGGCATTCGATTAAACTACATATATTTTCATATTATTGTATCATGCTTGGGTAGTAAAAATTATAATGAAGTACACTTTTCTGCCAATTTTTAATTTTTTTAGAAATTAGAAAAAATACCTTTTGGAAAGTTGCTAGTTGTACATAGAATGTTTTAATTTTATTGCAAAGCTTTGCATCTTCGGATAGCTGAAGATGTATGCTTTCATTTGATGTCAAGATTGTGCGTCTACGTCGATCACATGACATGTTTTTACCGCGTAAATACAACAGATTTGTGTGAAAAATGTCTGGTAATTAAGATTAAATATAAATTACGTCTGTTTGGGATGGATTGGCCATGTGACGAGAACGCGTAAGACGCTCTACTACTGTTCACGTGAATACATTTCTACAGGGCATATAGGCTACACCTTGGCTACAAGTTGCAAGCATAATGGTGAGACTTCGCTCGTTATTAAACCTAGTCCGGGTTTTGACGGAAAACTAAGTTACTCTTCACTCAAGCCTACCGCCCGCTTGAGTACAGCCTACGGTACATTTTTACTGATGTTTAGTTATTATTTGACCTAACTAAAAGTGAACTCAATCTCATACATTTTCGGAAACTTGAATAATTTATTGATAAAGCTTTCGCCGGCGCAAACCTGGACTAACAACAAATAAATGCTGAACACGCGCATTAAAAAAAACAACATATTTTTCTGTTCAATATAACATTTTATGTGAAAATCATTGCCGGTTTAAGCAGCTTCACTCACGGAAGCCATAACATATTTTTCTGTTCGATATAACATTTTGTGTGAAAAGCATTTCCGGTTCAAGCAGCTTCACCCATATATTTTTCTGTGTAATATAACATTTTGTGTGAAAAAGCATTGCCAGTTTAAGCAACTTCACTCACTGAAGCCATGACCAACAACGCACACGCATTAACAAAACAATATATTTTCCTGTTCAATATAATATTTTGTGTGAAAAGCATTGCCCTACGCCTCTACCTGCCAAGCTGATACAATCTACAGACTTTACTAGGAATAGCACCTAAATGAACGGGCGCCACAGTGCTCCGCACCTAAATATCCAGACGCCACAGTGTGCGCGCCTATTAGACCAGCGCCTAACTGTCAGCGCCTAAAAGACGTGGACCCTAAATCACACCATTAGAAAACCCACCATGCCATTCGGTGCTGTGCTCGGGCCATCATGGAGAGGAAATGCAGCAGTAAAGATGTCTTCGGCTATTAATCTTTCGATTCCTGCAATAAAAGTAAGAACATCTATCCTTCAACCCAGTCATAAAATTAGTCGTTTTTTACATTGGTTTAACGTCTGCAAACATCGAATCAGTGTGAAAAAGGAGTGATCTGCTGACTGAGAATGTCTTGTCGGTCTGAAGTTGCGTAGTTTGTGCACACCCCAAATGCCTTTTAATGAAGTGAGAGAGTACCGTGCTGCATGTTAACGAGGAAACCGGGCAATCTGTTGTGCGCAGACATGAGCTGCTATACACAACTCACATAATGGTTTCAGTAAATTTTCCACATTTAATGCTCAAACATCAGCATTGAGCAAGCTATTGTTTTGCGCAGATGTTTCTGAAATTGCACACCTATCTGCATAAAAGGAAGGTAATTAAGATTAATTGTAGCTGGCCATTTCATGACAATTGCTGTATTTTTACTTGTGTGTTCACACTGTTCACTGCTTGGGGGCATAGCTCTTCACCAGTGGATTGGCGGTACTGTTAGGCTTATTGCTTTAACTTAGATGCAACACCAAGCAACTGACACGGAATTAAAAGATTCTTAAATGAACTTGAAAACTTTATTTCAAAGATATACCTGCAAAAATTACGCATTCGTACTCAAATCATTAAACGACGAACATTCAGAAAGTTTAAAACGCTTCAAAAAGTGGTTCAGCAGCATTCTAAAGCCAAAAATCTTGTCAGCTTAGCAAAAAGAAATCACCATTGGAAGCGACCAGAAGTGGTTGATACAAATATTGCAAAAGTGTTTGTTTTCATTAAAAATCAAACAGGAAATCTGCCTTTCTAAACAACTTCATGGACGTTGCCTAACTCTTGTCACGTCACACTCACAAAACGTGCGTTGACAGCAGGTTAGTACGCTGCTTTGTAACGTAGCAATTGACCATATGGCTTCCCGCAACAGCCCTACCTAATTCCGCTCGTTTTTTCTTTCCATAAAGTGTCGTCTGTAAAATCTCGTACATTATCCGAGAACGTTCTGTTGTTGAGAAATAATTTTCGTGATCATCGCTGCCCAAAAACCTAAAATAAGAAAACAAAGATAAAAAACTAAACTACAAGCAGCAAACATAAACCTAATAATACACCTTATAAAAGATTACATAAAAATGAATGTTCAGATCAACTTTAGTGCAAAACTCCACTTTGTTTCAAATAAACAAAGCCCATACCTGTTGTTTGAACAGTAATAACTCAACAGTTAATTATCACACAGAAGTAGATAAGATTTAAGGACAAACACGAGCGCGGATGTATATTTCATTTGCAGAAAGTCCCACCGTGCAAAAAAAACACTTGTAGCTGAAATCTTGTAGTGTTTCACAAAGACTATGACATTCAAACATGGACCGGCTGTCTAATTCAATTGAAGAGTCTATAACCACTAGGTTAGAGTCAAACAGGTACTGACATTCCAATTACTTACTGAAGACAACGACAGTTCAGTAAAATAGTTTAACACTTTTAAACTGGTAGAGGTAGTAGTAAATAGGTAGAAGTCCTTTGTCATTCACAATTTACCGCTATAGTATATATATAATTGATGCATTTACAAAGCAAAGAAAAATGGTGCGGCCAAGCTGGAACTTACTTGTGAAGTTTTGACTTCTTGAAAGTGCAAGTAAAGTAAAGGTTCGGCTTGTTTGGAACATCAATTTCCATAAAATTTGGAATTTTCAACTTGTTAAGCAAAGCACTTGACCACTGCTGACCTTTATATTGACGCCGCTAAACAAATTATACATCTATGTTCACAGTGAAAAGTACATTCTATGGCTTTGAAAGTGACTCAACAGAATGCTATGAATAATATCACAACCCACAAAAGGGTAATTACAATTGTTGTGTTGTAAAGGATATACTACACGATTTATCTAGAAATCGAAAGGGTGTCTCATGAAATGTATGATACCAATACAGTACAATTGTATAATCTAGCTCTCTGAAGAAGTCAGTCGTGTCTGATTGACGAAACGTCGGAATAAAAGCAGATTGCCACTTTATACATTGTGCGATAGTTTAGCTTAATTTGCACCAATAGAACACATCATGTTATTTAACTAAATGCCTGGTGAACAGCCTCATTCAATTTTCAGCATTGTTACAATTCTTTCTACTAATAGTCAGTTTAGTTAATTTCTTTTACATACATTGATGATTAAGAGTTATGTTTGGTGAATTGTCGCATTGCGGTTGATAATATGGTCACAATGAGACATTATTTTGTGCTACCATACTTGAATAACTTATAATTTAAAACACATCAAGTTTAACAGAAAAAATAAAATTACACATCCCACAATAAATAAACCAAAAATCATACAATGTAGTGGTGCAGCATCTGGAATAAATTATTGTAAATGAATTAAAAAATCAACAATGTATCCATAACTGTGGGCATATCTAGACACCTGGTTGCAAAGTTTATTATGAAACTATATTTTAGTAATAAGCCTACTTGCAATGGTGCTCTGACATTCAGGTCTTCAGCATAGTACACAAGAACATCCCAAGGACAATTGAGCTTGTAATAATGAATCGTTTTCTCTTGGCCCACATCTTCATCCTTTACAATACAAAAGTAGATAAGATATATTATTATCAATAAATTAAACTGTCATTTGATTGTGCAACAAGTGGAAAACATGTTACAGAATGCACACCTACTTTTTCAATTTGTACACCAGTTCTGCATAAATTTCTAATAAACTTTTTTCTCCATCTGGTATGCTGCATTTCAATATTGTTTGTTTGACGTTGTTTTGCTTTATCTAAATCTGACATAGACTTTTTGGCTTTCGGCTTTGCATGATTTTCTTCATAAACGAGAATAAAATCTGTAATGAAAGAGATTGAGATATCCACACCTTAATGAAATGTATTCAGCACTGAGAATCTGTCAATTTTAAGCAATAAAAATTATCAGTCATTTAGCTACATTGCTAAACTGTTTTGGCCAAGATATTTAATGATCACAAAATGATGCACAAAATCATAAATTTGACAAAAAAACATATATAATTCAAAAGTTTTGTTTTTATGTAACAAACCGATTTTTGTCTTTCCATCATCAAAGTAATTTCTACGATGAAAATTTTGGTTGGAACTTCCATGGTCTTGCAAAGAGATCTCATTTCGTGAAAATTCACCTTCTGATAATGAGGTATCTTCAAACCCCTAACAATATTGAATAATGCAAATGTAAAAAATAATCGTATGACCATAAATAAAACAAGAAAATATTATAAAATACAATACAGATTTAATAATATGAAAAACAAGTTTCATTGCATTCAAGTCCTACATATCAGCATGAGACTATACAACACTTTGTATACATCAGCAAAGAACTTACAAGTCAATCAGAAAAACTCATTTTCATAAAAGATAGAGAATTTCCTGAATTAAAACTTTTTTCCACAAACCTGAATATTTTTAAGAAGCAGATAAGCATTTCTGGCCAAAGTACTTTACTGTTTTACCATCAGAGAATTATCATAATTATTTTGTAATTTTGACTGCATGTCCATACTTGTCTTTTTTTTTTAAGTTATTTTTTTGTATTTTTAAAGCTGCCAAACCAAGAACAGATGAACAGCTGACTGAGACCTTGCATTGCGTACTCTCTAGAATTAAACCTTGTACTAAAGAGCTAACGTATATTGAAGAGTTAACATATACATCTGATACATAACCAAACCTTACAAAAAAATGTATACTTTAGCTATTTAAAAATGAGAAAAAAAACTTGAAGCAAGCTACTTTGATTGTTTATACAGTAGAGGTAGGAGAATGAAAGATGAATTTAAAACTACTGTTCTAAAGTGCTTTGACCAACAAATCAATTTTTGAAAAGGTACAGGTATTTTACTGGACTTTTCAGGGGTGCGGAGCCGGAGCCCAGCGTTTCAATGGAGCCAAAATTGGAGCCTTTAATTCTGCTTGCTGTGAAGCCGGAGCAATTAATTTCGCTTGGTTTGGAGCCGGAGCCTTTAACTTCACTTGTTGTGGAGTTAGGGGCACAAAAAAATGTAACAGATCAGGCTCTAGTTTTGAGTGAGAAACTCATGAGTCAATTTTATTAAACCTATGTGATGAGACGAGAAACTATGAGAAACGACCGACTATGTCACATTTTGAAGCATTTTTTACTGAGCGGATTGTTTCGTCACATATTAACTAGCAAATAATATATACATACAAATCATACCTAACATTAAACGTACGTATGGTAAATATTGAATCAATAAAAAATACGGATAAATTTCGCTAATTGGTACTCAGACAACAAAATCCATCATTTTTACATTGATTCAACGTCCGCAGACATTGCAAATGACTGTAGAATCAATGTAAAAATGACTGATTTTTCTGTTTGGGTAGTAAAATAATGAGCAGTTAGGTTTTTTGTGTGATGAATGTGAAGTAATGTGCAGTTAGTCACAGACAAGCCCAGTAGCTACCTGCTAGTAGAGTATGAAATGAAAATTATGAAGTCACACTATATTTCAGATGTTTTTATGTAAGGTAGTACTCTCAAGTAGGGCCATTGAGAGCATAACTTGCGGCCGGTAAAAACGAGATCCTAGGGACCCAAATCAAGACACTTCTAAGAAAAACACACTATTTCCAAAAGATATGACAAGGTTTCCTCAAACTTTTGAGCTCTTTGGAAAGTTTACGGCCCTTAAAGGCATAGGCTACTGGGCCCAGATAAAAACATACCTCCTGAACTTTCCTGTCAATGTTACTGGCACTCTCAAGAGACATATATATATAGCACATGAAAGCAATTTATTAAAATTGTGTAAGCTAAGAAGCTGATATGCTGCGTTTCATTAATTAATAATAACTAGAGCTGAGTTTCTACACTGTCAATATTTCTCATGTTTGTGGCTGTTTTGAAAAGCAGTGTTTTAAAAAAACTCTATTGTATTTAATTCTACAAAAATGTATGTAATTTGGACAAGTTTTAATTTGTTTGGAGCTTGAGCCACTAGCATGAAGATCGACAGCTTTGGAGCTGGAGCTACCAGTATAAAGCCCGACTGCCATTGATGCAAAGCCTGATAGCTCCGGAAGTGGAGTCAAAGCCACTGGTGCAAAACCTGATAGCTCTGGAGCTGGAGCCAAACTTTTTTTATAGTGCCTCTGCAGCCCTGCTTAATAAACTTTTGTCATACCATTAAAACTTAAGCGATAAAATTTATTTAAGATCAATTTTTATTTTTGTTAAGTGTGGAAGTTTCTCTATTGAAAAGTATCTCATTTTCATATCTTTTGACTTAAAAGTAAAGTCTTTCATTTTAAATTTTGTAATATGCTGTAGGGCAACATTATAGCCTACCTACCTATTTTTTTACAAAATATATGGGTTGCTGTTTTAAGAAATGCACATACCTTAACAAGTTAATGTTAGGTTTACTAAACATTGAAAAAACAAAAAAGTTGATAAAAACATAAACAGCAGTTTTTCTTACATGTTCCACATCTTCAGATGGTAGTATTTGCTGCTTCTCTTCAGCAGTACCACCTTTGCCCAAGTTTTTTAACCAGCCACTCATACTAAGCTAGTGTAGACAGTAGAATATTGTTTAAATTTCTGTAGAACAAACAATTTTAACCTATCTGTTTATAATTACCTAACGTTTCATGAACAAAATTTATTCTTCACAGTGCCTACATTTGTTTTGTAGTAAATTTAAGATTAACCCAGACTAACTTCAGTTAGTGAATAAAAAAATAAGGGAAACGTCTTAAGTACATGTAGCTTCACACGAAGTGAAACTTACATGACTTTTGACTTTTTTTTTTCTTTCTTTAAAGATAATGTCTCAAAAGACATTAGTAAAAATAATACACACCTGTTTGCTGGTACACCCATTCATTTTCTTTAAATCTTAACTTCAATTAGCTGATTTAGATTTCTAAAGGCTACTTTAATCATCTGGGCCTACCGGTTGTTTTTTTTTTTTTAAAACCATAAAAACAATATTTTTACACAACGCATAAAAACATACAGAAAAACAATTCTGTCAAAAACCATGGTAAACCCACAACTGACAAATTCGCTCCAAAGTAGCCTACTACAACTCAAAGCTGTTTCTTTCCAGTTGTTTGTACTTTGTTGCCATGTTCCACTTTAATGAGCACAGCTGCTAGTTGGTGTGCATTGAAGCTTGAAAACGTTTACTAAATCGAACAACCAAAAAACGAGAAGGGGCCAGTCTTCATAAATAATAAAAAATTCCTTACTGAAATTAGGTGACAATGAAACCAACCTTTTCAAAAAAGTGTAACATATATTGAAGCTGAATGTTTCAGGTTGCTCATATGTTATGTTAAAAACCACAATAAATTTTAATTAGTCAACGTGAGAGCTGAAGACATCTGGTTTGAATAAGCCACTTTGGAGACTAATTTGTGACAAACTCTTGAGAGGTTAGCTGTAGTTTTATTGTAGTATTCTGCAGTAGTTGTAACGTCTACATGATACACTGGTTAAGACTTAGACCTATGCGTTTTGACTAAGACTAATGACTGGTTAAGACTAAGACGAATGCGTTAATATATCCCTTGAAGGGAAATTTGACTTTCTTAGTGGACAAATTCCACACAAAAAAATCTAAACCATTTATAGCTATGGTATAAAACAAAAGTATGACAGGAAGGTCCAAGAGTTGCTTTTGGACACGAGCCCGGAATGATTTTTTAGGGTCTGTCAACGCTTCCAAGGGACCAAACTTAAAAAAATCACCTTGTAAATTATTTGTTAGATATAAGCTAGTGCGTTTTTGTTGGAAGTGTCACAATCAATTTGGGGCCAAAGGATTCACTGGTGCGGTGCCCAAATTGAAGTGAGTAGGCTATAAGGCGACATCTTAAATAAACATTTTTTTACTTCATGATTCGGTCTGCATTGTAGCCTAGGCTACAATTCTCATGCATTAGTAGGCTATTTCATATTTTATTCAAAGCGCACAACGAAACCTAATTGCCAAAATCTTGAAATTAAAGAAGCAAAAGAGTTTTCCGTTAAAATAAAACCAATTTTGTTTCAAAAATGTTTCAAGGTAACACTATTCAATGTTTCAATTTAATTAATTTTTCCTTGTCAGAATGCAGATAAAATGATGTTGTGGAAACGAAATAGGCTACAATAACAAAAACAAACAAACGGAAAAGGTGGCAAAACTTTGATGGCTTTAAGACGTGCATGAAAAAATCTAATTCTACGGTATATGTGTCGATAAACATAATTAGACACGACCACCCAACCTGATACTTGAAATAAGTAGATGAATTAGTTAAGAATCAGTCGTCTCCTCGTTCCTGAAACAATTAGAGCGCTAATTGTCGAAGCAATGAGAACACGACTGAACCTAGAGAAATGTCCCAACAAGCGGTGGAAACCGTTGCTCGGTGAAAAATAGGTTACCCACCAGCGAAAATATACCGGTTATTCAAGCAAGTGGTGAGCTTGTGTCTATAATATACTGTAGTTTTGTTTCAAGCAGCTGTATTAAACTTATAAACATCAAAAGCATAGGGGAAATGTTGGACCTATGACCATAGTTATCCTATGAGCCACCCCCACTATTTTTTTTTCTAGAAGTCTTTAGCGCCCACATTTCTCACTGTCACGTGACTTCGAGACAAAGTACGTTTCTCGGAAAATTTCATAAACGTGGTGAAAGACCAGTCAGTTTTAGGCATCACATAGAATTTTATACTACTATAAACAGTGATGTACGCTCATACAAAAAATATTGACGCCGTCAGCGTAAACGCAAACGTATGAAAAACCATACGCCGTATGCGTCAACGTAACTTGTGAAAAAAGTTGGTGGCGTCAGCGTCAGCGCATACACTAGCGTAAACTAATTTTGTTTGCTAGGTGTCAAACATTCACACGTTATAAACCACCCGAAACAAACAACTTTTATTTTGAATTTCCACAAAGAAACACAAGCATCTGAAAGTGTTCATCTGACATTTTGCTGTGTTTTGGTTCCAATATGTCTTTTCCCATTGAAAACATTCTTTCAACTGCAGCGCTGGAAGGTATTGGCGTGTTGTAGCGAAAAAAATACATTAAAAAGTATGCGTTGACGCTATGCGCTAAAAAACCGCGAAAACTTTACGGCGTAACCTCAAGCGCAAACTACCCAAAAAAATGTGCCCGCAAGCGTTAGCGTAAACAAAAAGTCTACGCCGCAAGTATGCTGCGTAGAATTTGCGGCGGATACGTACATCTCTGACTATAAGTAAATTTTGTGGCAGGTAAATGTTTTATTTTGATGGATTAAGTATAATTCAATTAAATTTGCAGGAGGTACCCTTTAAAACAAGTTAGATTCGTGCTATATTTTAGCTAGCATAGATCAGGTCACTGTCTCAACTTTTTTTGTTGAGATCCAAAAATGTGCTTGCATTGGAGTAACTGACCTATGAGCCACTCTGAACAATGACCTGTGAGCCATGGTTCATAGCAGATAGGTGCAGCATATATTTGGTTTATATGCTACATCCATTTTGGCAATATGATTAGTGTATGATTACAATGAATAAAAGGTGATGAATTAAAGTAAAAACAACATGCTGGGCTGTCAAATTAAGGCATAACATAATCTATTTATTTGTAGAATTTACGTTGCAGACTATACTCGAATCGAAAAATATGTCAAATAAAGCTGTTAAGGCAAGAGGGTCTTTCACTGATGTTGAAATGCAAATGGCCGTGCAGCATGTCTTGCACAACAATTTATCTGTTCGCACTGCAGCTAAACAAAACAATGTGGACAGAACAACTTTGTCAAAATATGTAAAAGAAGCTAAGCGGACAAGCTTGGAACCGAACAAAAAAAACAAGATTAATGAACTTATTCATCTGGTTTTACGGTAAAATGTTTTGCTGTGTTCTGTATTTTTTCTTTTTTCAAACACCTTCATTTCGTGCTGTATTTGAATGTTTTATTATATGTGGTTTCTGCTTGTTTCTTGTATAGTGGTTCATAGGTCAGCAGGGTGGCTCGCAAGTCTTGTCATGGTAGTTCATAGGACCACACACTGTTTGACCTATGAACCACTTTGGAAAGGTTTATTTACGACGCAACAGTTTCCTAGTCAGAATTCAGCTACACTTCAAACTTAATCATTGTATAGACCTCAATGGTCAAGGAATGTTCCTGCAAGTTTAGAGCGTTGACGCTTCAAAGATAAAGAAAATATGGCAAAAAAAATCAAAAAGTGGCTCATAGGTCCAACATTTCTCCTACTGGTTAAAGCAAGCGAAAAAAATATTTAAAAAATTGATATATCAGCCACTCATTTTTTACGTTTTTGTTCCGTCACGGATAACTTCTTGGCTATAATTCTTACATCACAAAAAATACGTATTCTCGAAAATCATTAATAAGTAGCGTAGGTAAAAAAAACGATAACGCATAAAATACAGTAAAGCCATTATAAGCAATAAAACAATAAAAAATAACATGTCAAATAGCTCAAAGCTTTGATGCCAGCGCCACCGATAAAACAACTCATCCATCAGATAAGTAGCGCAACTATTCCCAATGAAGTAAATGAACTTTTAAACTTTTTAGTAGCCTATACGAAATGGGTTAAAGTATAGCCTAAATTGAGTTTGTTTTCATTGTTTTAATAAACCCAATTTCACCAATCAGTGCCGGTCTTTGGGGTGTGCAAACCGTGCGATAGCACAGGGCCCGCAAATTAGGGGGCCTGCAATTTACTCAGAAAATGCAGTAATTTTTGTCATTTCCAATAGAAAAAATTCAAATCGATTCACAAGCAAGTACCGGTATCCTAAAAGTCAGTTGCGGCTTTAGGGTGAGGTAAGTGCTGAGATTGTCGTGTCGGGCCACCTATAAGCTTACATGCTTTTAGGCCACCCACGACATTTAACCATGTGCTAAATAGTTAACATTGCACTGTGACAACAGAATTTCGTTTTGTGGCAATTGCATTTAAATAGAATACATGTTACTTTCAATATAAAACCATTCCTACTATGCCATATATATGTAGTTTTAAAACCAAACATTTAAAGGGCCCGGATTTGTTAAACGCCATGTACCAAATTGCTTAATATTCTATGAATTCAGAAAACTTCACTCTTGTGAAAATTTAAATTATTGTCATTGGGGCCTGCAAAGCATATTCCGCACAGGGCCCGAAATACCCCAAGACCGGCACTGCACCAATACCCTACCGTTGTTATTATTTTTTACGTCTTTTCAGGGAACGACATTACGCTTTTAGCAAAACAATCATGAGAAACGTGGTTTAGCCACAAATTTTGAAAACAAATTCGACACCAGCATATGGACACTCACATCCTGCTGAGCCAATAAAAGTGTTGTAAAATGCAATCAAAAGGGAAAAATCTACGTGATCTCATCGTTTGGTCATGACAGCGTCATTTTAACACATGAAAGTAGCTGGAAAAAAGAAAATGTGCACTGACGCTTTTCCGATGTTGCCAAATATTCGCCTTTAAGTTAAGCAGTGAGACGTAGCAGAAGAAGTATTTGACTTGCTTCAGTTCGTAGACTACTAGCAAAAATAGCTGTAGCTGATTCACGAAGGCTACAGGCATGCTAAGGTTTTTTTTCATTTTGAACTGGTTTACAGTTTGTTTGATTCCAATGATTGATGCCACCATTAGTTACGAAGGGTAAGTCATAGGCTAGTC
This sequence comes from Aplidium turbinatum, assembly GCF_918807975.1. Lineage (NCBI taxonomy): Eukaryota > Metazoa > Chordata > Ascidiacea > Aplousobranchia > Polyclinidae > Aplidium > Aplidium turbinatum. The sequence goes on along the minus strand of NC_137484.1, from coordinate 15,998,091 downwards.
TGTGTTGTGACAAGCAAGTTTACTATACTGAATTTAATCTATGCATGAGTTATCAGCTGCCATTGACGTAACTGCAAATTTTCACTTCATTTCTGTTCGTGCAAAATCTATTCCTGCATCTTCAAAGTTTGCATAATAAACAATTTTTTTAGCTTTTGCACTAATATCATGACCTCTGACGAGACATTAACACATTTGCATAAAAAACTTTGTTTCGTTTAAAATTAATAAAAAAATAGTTTACTAAAAGTTACTTAGTGAAACACGTCTTAAAAAATTGTACATTTGTATTGTTTTAAAAACGTTCATTTTAATTTTTTATCCTGACAAGCTAAATTGCTTAATTCGGAAAAGTAAAAACTGTATAAACAATTTTATTTAAATGCTTCTATTGATTAATCAAGCCAACAAAATGTTTAAACCAATAATTTTGGGCTATCTTGGTCTTTGTAAGTTTAATAGAATCCACGAAGTGTACAGTAGTATAAAAATTTAGAAAGCGATTGTGTTTTTTATGTTTTTTATGTGAACTTACATGTGCACAAGATTTCAGCTTTTAGAGACTAAAGCTCAAATTGGCCAAAGTGTTGTTAAGCCTTAATTATACTTTTTCCTATTCAGACACCAACTATGGAAAGTGAGCCTCGACCAGCATAAAGATTTGGAAGTAATCAGAGATTTGCATCAAGCAAAAGTGAGCGGTTGAAAATGTTTGTTATCCGAACCCGTGTTTGAAGTCGTTTACATACGGTAGTAGACTACTGTATCAAAGTCAACATGCATCCATGTTTACATTTTTTCCACCTTGAAGTGAAACAAGCTTGTTTTTCGTCTTACAAGACAGACTTACACACTAGGCTTGTAAACAAATGGGCTATACAACCAAACCAACAGCGCTACAAAATCTACAATCAAATAAGGAAATCAAAACTTGATTTCTCTTGTACAAAGCAAATGAGCTTTATAGGATAATTAAATTTGTTTTTGCATATGTTCAATTTAAAATCAAAACCGAACATGAACACTTTATTGACAAATTTTCCTATTTGCTTATCCATTGTAGGCTATAATCGTTCCAATAAAAGCAAACAAAAATTCGTAATTCGTAGTTGTTTGAACGTTTCAGATATTGAAGGAAGTCTCGGATTTAAGTCTGCACGAGCCATCGCTGCTTCACGTACCTCAAGAGTCTCTCAAATTTGTTCGCAATGTTTTCGCTGAGCGGCGAGTTTCTTACGAAGTCACAGTGGATAACTTAGAATCGCTCATCAACGACCAAAAGAGACATAAAAGATCTTTAGTCGCAACTTTGGACGACTTTACGTATCACGAATACCATCCCTATGAAGAAGTGAGTTATAGGAAAAAATACGAAAATCCTTCTGGGATAGAATGATTGATTGTAGGTTATTATCCATCTCCACTTGATTAATTATGTTAGAAATATACATAAATAATAGTAAAATAATGTGGATTAAACTATTGCTTGAATTATGATTTTATTATATGATTGATTAAAACAAATTCCGTAACTCTGTGTTGATTTCAGTCATGTTTGTTTTCTTTAAACATGTTAAAACTAATCAGCAAATAGCCACCTGCCGATACCTTGCCATTAGAATTAGACGGAGAAAAACTTGTCAACAAATGTTGTGATCAACTTTCTACACGGGCTTGTATTTTTGTTGTTGTAAAATTATGCTTTTCTTAGATTGAACAGTGGATGGATTTAGTGACACAGAAGTGTTCGTTTGCAACAAAAGAGCAAATTGGAGTGACATACGAAGGTCGACCAATTCAGATGTTGAAAGTTCAAAAAAACAAAAATTTAGACAAACCTGTTATTTACATCGATGCCTTGACACACGCAAGAGAATGGATAAGCACTGCGTCACTCATATACGTCGTTAATGAGGTAAGTTTGAATATGTTTGATTGATTTAATCTTTATCCTCGGACTGGGAAAGCTTCTTTAAGAGCTTTATCCTGGCAAATTCGCATGCTTGTAGAGGCTTTGAACCACTGACGCAGGCCCGGTCACCAAGATTGACAGAGGAAAGTTTCCAATTGTTGAAGTGTTGTTGCCAGGAAATTAATCCATCCATTAGATGCCGCTGAATGAAGAGTAGTCCCGTGTGTTGCTCAAGCGCACATTCCGAGAGTCGAACCAGCGTCGCTTGGTTTTGAAGCTTCTCGTTCACAAACTAGGCCATCTAGCGGCCCGGAGGATTCCTGAAGTGGGATGTCGAGTTTTGAGTAGATCAGGTGGCTGCTGGGATCTTCTGCTCGGCGAGCCAAATGTATAACGACTCCCTTTCGGCAAAGCTCAGAAGATTGGATGCCTGAAAGAATTGGTAAGTACTCTGTTGGAGTTGGGCGCAGGCATCCAGTAACAGTTCGCAATGCGTCTTGATTAGCCGGTCGAGGAGTTTGGTTATTACGCTTTACATGTATTTTCAAGATGTTGTTTAAAGAAGAGAATAAATGGATGACAGATGATTTGGATTGGTTTATCATTCCGGTTGTCAATGCTGACGGATATGTCTACAGCTGGACGACGGTGAGATGTCTGCTGTATTATTTTTACAACTTGTTAGCCTCTCAGTTTATCTCAATATAACGTACATTTTAAATTACGTACTGCTTGCGTTTTTAGTTTTCCTTTTGTGGTTTTATAACAGTTTCAAAAATTGAAAGCTCAGTTGTAGTTTTTATGATTGATTTTATTGTAAAATTAAAAGACACGTAGCTCAAACTTACCTGTAGCCTAATAGAAATATTGTGTAGAGACTTAAAACTGTAAAACGAATAATTCAACAAGCTTTCTAGTATTCATATAATCACCATTGTACCGGTAGCCTATCCATTAAAACAGAACTCCTCTATTTGATTATAGTTTAGGGTATAGCATAGCTGGAACCATATAAAGTTTCTTTTAGGATCGTGGCTGGAGAAAAACACGAAGTGAAACAGCTACAAGAGCTTTTCCACAATGCTATGGTGTTGATGCCAATAGAAACTGGGACAATCATTGGTCAGGTATGAATTTTAAATATTTTCTTCCATAGCAAAAAATTCAAAACAATTTGCGATTCTCAACATAAACAATTATCATGTAAAAATATTTTTGGGTTTTAGGTTTGTTATGAGTGATATCGCACCAATGAAAGTCGGGTAAAAGTTTGCCTGCATTGTTTCTCACAAAGCAAACAGTTTTGGCAGTATGAATCGGGAACTGAAGTCAGCGTATTGTAGTAGCGTACAGTAGACTATTTTACTTAGCCCACCTCTGCTTTACAGTACAGGCCTCCATAATTACACCAACGTTTTTTAAATTTCTTTTTACCAAAAGCAATTCATTGTAAATGCTTAGGGTGAAAGGCTCGAGCTTGTCAAAGTTTCCGGACTGTTGGCCATGTGCAAAAAGTTACCTGCATTAATTAGTGAAGCCTTCTTTATTCGGTTTATAGACAGTTTATTCAAACGACTGTGCTTGTGTAGCCTAAACTTTGCTTACAATAATTAAATAGTAAATGAATAAAGTGAGCTCATCTAATGCTACCAGTAGGCCTACGAATTGAAGACTTGAGTTGAAAAATCACTAAGTCCAAAATACGACTTTTGAGATAAAGCAAGTTAAAACTCTTTTAACGTTATTAAATCTTTTATTTTTATGCAAATACCGCAGTGTGTTGTTGCGAAAATATGCCCATTTTAGCGCTGGAACCGGCATTGACCATCATAGGCTACATCATATTTTTGGTAATAACTCACTTTTCACAAAATGCGGCTTAAGTAGTTCTACAACTCAGGTCTTCAGTTATGCAATAAGGACAACCGTTGTAAAACTGTAAAAAGCAAGAAACATTGCTTTCCTTTCATCAATATTGCACAATATGTTATAGAAGCATCTGATGTCTCACCATGTCGGTTGCAACACCACGGTCCATTTGCTGCATCTGAATCTGAAATACGTCACTTGACTAATTTCATCCAACGATTCAAGAGTAAAATAAAGGGTTTGATTTCATTGCATTCTTACAGTCAGCTTGTTCTATTTCCTTATGGTTTCAACAAAACTACTTCAGCAGACGTTACCGAGCAAGTAAGTAAAATAGCCAAAGGAGTTTTACAGCCCGCAGTATAGTCAGTCACGCAACACCAGCAATTAGCTTCACAAAATGCTCATAGTACGGCACTGATCTATAGCTCTATACTACTCAACTAAAGACTTTAATGATTTACAAAACCTTGTAAAACCATGCATTAAAGATTAGCCTAAAGTTTAAAACATGATATTTATCTAAAATGTTATTGTGAAGATGGTTTAAAATTATAAAAGCTTTCCCCTCCAATTTTCTGCTATGGAAAAGATTAAGCATTAAAAGAAGCTTTTTGTTGCAGCCTAAGAACATGTAAAATTGAAACAGTAGCAATAACTTTGTCAAAACAAATAAGCTAAATAAAGCTGTATTTGGACTTGGCACTCCAAAACTCCACGTCCAACTCTGAGAATAGAAGTCCAAGTCTGATGTATAGGCTGAACATTCAAGTCTGCTGTCCAAGTCGGATGCCATGGTTGAATAACAACAAGCCTAAGATAAAACAATGATGAAAAGGCGAATAGTCATATCAAACATAAACAACAATCTAATCTATTCATTTGAAGAAATATTAACCAAGTGGTAGACATTTCAATTCGGTTTGTAAACTCTTGTGGCCTTTAATTCTAACGTTGGCAAAGTTTTTACTTTAATCAAAACTGTCAATTTGTTCGTCCGTAGGCTACTTTAATCTTGTATCCATGGTTTGAGATAAGCGAACATGTTTCATGTTGCAAAAGTTTTATCTTTACACTCCTTGACAAATAAGCTTCATCGTAGCCTTATTATCAAACGAATATGCGGCCATCCAAGCAATTTGTAGGCTATGCTATATTACATAACAGAATGTAAATACCTATTAAAGAATAATACTGGCATAAAGTTTGGATTCTAGACCACTTTTATTTTATTCTAGCGCGCATTAACCAAGTAACATCACCATTTAATTTTATCATCACTTATATTGACTTTATCACATGTTATTTTAGATTGGTTTAAATTCAGTTTGCAGTTTGCGTGAATTCTGTATTGCAATTTGAATGATATTTGCAAAAAGTTGCGTTGTTTGAACTTTTATTGCAAACCAATTTGGAAAAAATAAATTGTTCTAGCTGTCTGTGCTAGAGCTATTAGCAAAAAGCAAGCCAACAGCTCAACCCAGTGACAGCTTAATACATCGTTATTCTGCCGTCAAAAGACCAACTTCGTGCTTTCAAGAAGCATATCAAACATCTTGCTGATGTGCTGATGAGTACAATATCTTTGTGTTTGTTATCTGTTATCTGTGTTGTTATTGTTGTGTAATAAAAAAATAAATAAATAAATAAAAAATTAACAATATGTAAATCTTATATTAACAGAGAATGCTAGGGGATAAAATCGTCAACGCAATACGCAATGTACATCAGTCCGACTACAAATCAACTGCAGGAGCAGAAGGATTGAACTGTAAGAAGTGTTTAATTAATTTTTGTTTGATTGCCTGGCTCAAAAAGTTCAAATATTCCAATGTTTTGTGATCTAAAAATGAATTAGTACGAAAAAAGGCAAAAGTTAAAATAATCCTTTAATAGTTACAGAAATATTTTTAGATAAATGGTCAGGAAACACGATGGATTGGAGTTATGAGAATGCTGGCATCAAGTTTAGTTACACAATTGAACTTAGAGATAAAGGAAAGTTTGGGTTCTTTTTACCCAGCGACCAAATCGTCCCAACCGGACAAGAACTTTTTAATGGAACTAAAGTATTCGCTCAACACATTAGAGATAACAATTAAGAAAGCTGTAACTCATGCTAACATGGCTGAAGCCTGTAGTAGGCTTAGGCTTACTAATCAAATGCATTTGAAAAAATTGTGACCTCATGTTATTTAAGCCTAGCCGATGTTCTGTGGTAATTTCTGTTGTGTGCGCAATTCTGTAGCCTACATTGACTAATATTTAGCCTATTGGCTATAGCTTAAAAAAATACAATTTTGAATAACTGCAATGGGGTCTTGACGTAGTCTTACTTGCAGCAGCCTTCTAACTGCTTTTTAGTCACATCGCATTATTAAAACATTATATTTTATGCATGATCCATTGTAACATTTATCCGTTCAACTTAATAAAGTAGGCTTGGCTCAAGTCCTTTCTTGATTTATGTCACAAACGACAGTTTCTTCTTGAAAGCTATGTTTAGGCCTACATTTTATCAGATTATAATAATTTATCATAAAAACAGGGATAAACAAATTAGGAAATGGAATTCTTTTTCAAGCATGTTTTTTTCTTAATATAATGTTTTTTATACCAGTATAACTTTAAAATGTTCTAACCCGCCAATAAACTTCAATATGCCATCACGGTCAAGCAAAAAACATAAATAACCTAAAGCATTAAACTAGACATAATTCTTCTTTTTAGATGTCGTTAACCCCAGTTACTGTGTAGGCCTATGTAGAATTGTTTTACAATAAGAAAAATAAGATAGCTAGAATAATATAAAGCATTAAAACGAATGTAACAGCCAAAAGTGTCCCCTTCGATAAATTCATTTGTTGGTTGAGACCAGAAATGTGGAGTCTAAGGCTCGGTAATTTTGTAAAGTCACAAGCCAAAGTCCACGCGACTACACATGCCTTAATAAAACTGTATTCTAGTTTTGTAACAGCAGCGGCGTTATTATAGAGACTTGCGTAAATAAGCAAATAGGTATAGGCTACAGCTAAAATGGCTTGATTAGCCTTAATTTAAAGCAAATTATTGATGTGATTTACAAGGAACACACAGATTGGTTGTGGGAATCATAAATCTCGGACTTGAAAATCATCTTTGGAAGCTTAATCATATGGCAGTTTTTGGATATACCTACTTGTAAACACTTTGAACCATTAACACAGATTTGATCAACGAGGTTGACAGGTTTGTGCGATTTTTGCTTGTTAAAATGTTGCCTTTAAACTGCTTCATTCACGTACCGCTAAACCAGGGGTTCCTAAACTTTTTTTTAACGCGGACCCCTTAAAAAAATTTGGTTTGCGTGGACCCCCTTTGTGGCCTAGTCCGAGAAACTTTTTTGATCAGCAAGAATTGGACATAACGCAATAAATTTAAAATTTGGTAACAAAATTTATGTTTTATTAAATTTAAGAAATAGCGAATGCAGATTGTTTTTCAATATCTTTGATTTAATTTCATTAATGTGAAGAATGCTGCGCTGCTGTTTGTCTTCAACAAGAACATGAAATAGTGGCTTCGTCTTTGATAGGGCTGATAGGATAATTGTTTGAACTTAATCTTTTTTCTTTTGAAAAATTTATTCCGTTTTTGTAATTATACACTAAGATTTCCATTGGGCCTTTATGGACCCCCTAAAACTAGTCCACGTACCCCTTGGGGGTCCACGGACCCCAGTTTAAGAACCTCTGCGCTAAACGGAGAGCTGTCCTTGAAGTGCATTATTCAAACACACACCCTAAACGTAGATCCATAGTTTTTAGAGCTTGGGGTTTCTTTGTTTGAAATTGAGCACCTAACTGACCCCGCTACTGGTAGCTTACAAATTGATTGCATTTTTTAATGAAGCTTGGAAAAGGAAGCTTGCCCCTGCTGGTGTCTGTTATCAAAAACATATCACGGGCGGGGACTGGGAGGCATTTGCAGACAAATTTTGTTTTTCGTTCCTCAAAGGGGGTATGTCTCAAAGACTAACAAAGTCTGGAGACCTTTAGGGTATTGGTTTAAAAAAAAATGATCAGCTGGATAAAAAATTGAATTCAGAAGAACAAAAAAGACTTTTAGTGTAACTCTGCAATTGTTCCATGGAACCTCTTTTGGGAAACAAAGAACACAAAAGCTCAATCAACAGATTGGTAGACTAATTTCTCAAGGGAAAATGATTTGTCATTCAGTCACCTTTGCAACAGCTGAGCTTTGTTATCTACTGCAGGCTACAGATTTTAAATGTATCAATTTAGTTTCGGTTGATTTGTATTAAATCATCAAAGGTGCTCAAACTTGAAAACATGCAGATTGGCACACCAAGCAGGGTTGGACTGTTGTATATAAGTGGATGTTGTTTTATTGCTTCACAGTCGTTTTGTTCATAGTGATATGTTTTGCTCAACCGAACAACAATCTGTTGGACGTAACATTTTAAAAACACAACTCATTGCAGTATGGTAAAAAATAATCTTCGAATTGGATATAAGAGACATAGGCTAAAGCCCAATGTTGCTTACTATTTGAAATACAATATTTTCTTATATAATATTTTCTTATATTTTCATGGTTTTGTTCTTAGACTGAGGAGAGCGTAATTCTGGCAATCCTATCGCATGCTTTGTACCAGTCGATGCTGGTGAATGAAGTTGAAAATTCGTTACCCAAGCGCACATCCGAGAGTCAAACCTTTCGATTTTGCTGTTATAAAATCAGGCGCACTGAGCTATCGGGACGGCCTGAAGTTGCGCCTCCTTCAATTTCAGTCAACGTCTGGCTTTAAGCTTTCTAGGAAGCATGACGCAGAACCGCCTAGTACGTATCCTATAAATGGATAAACTAAAACTTTGAAGATGCTGAAACACTTTAATATAAGTGATCAACAGTGATGCAAGACAACTACTTGTCAACATCCAAGCATTTCTGTTGTCCACAACATTAACGTGACTCTCAGGTCATGTAATTAAGTTACGCAGTAAACGCATCTGTAAACCGTAGGCTACATGTGCAATTAAAGTTATATTGCTGCATTTGTGACTTAAAATAAAGGTGCACCCAAATGCATTTCAATTCTAATATGGTTTGCTTCTGAGAATCTTATTTTGCACTGTCGACAAGTATATCCACATATTTTCATGATAAGTTGTGTTTGCCAATCAAAAGAAATTTATTTCAGTTGCACGATTTCAAGCACAAGGCACTGTCGAGGTTTAATATTCTTCCTCTTCCTCCTCAACATCAGCGTCTGTCGAATCCACACCGACCTCTTCGTAATCTTTTTCAAGAGCAGCTAAGTCCTCACGAGCTTCAGAAAACTCGCCTTCTTCCATTCCCTCGCCAACATACCTAAATAGAAATATCTGCGATGATACGCGAGAAGAAAAATGTACATTTTGATAAATTTCCAAATAGTAGTCACTTAATTTAGGCCTACACTGACAAACGCACAGTCATTTGACTGAACACACCTTGGGCTCATTAAGGTAGCACATTAGAAACTTGTGCCTTTGCATATGAAAACAGTCACGCAAATAGGGCACCACTTTGTGATGGATCGGATGTACAATCACTTTTACTTCAGTAAAAAAAATCTTAAATCTTAGCTCACCAATGGACGAAAGCTCGCTTTGCATACATCAGATCGAATTTGTGATCCAGTCTAGCCCACGCTTCAGCAATTGCTGTCGTGTTGCTAAGCATGCAGACAGCACGCTGAACTTTTGCGAGGTCTCCTCCAGGAACAACGGTCGGTGGCTGGTAATTGATTCCAACCTTAAATCCAGTCGGACACCAATCTACAAACTGAAAACAGAAGACATTAGCCGGTAGCAAGAAATTTAGAGAATATAACGGGTTGATTCTTAAAATACTAACATAGCTCGAGTCGAAAGAATCGTACCTGAATTGTGCGTTTCGTCTTAATTGTAGCAATCGCCGCGTTGACGTCTTTAGGAACAACGTCGCCACGATAAAGCATGCAACAAGCCATGTATTTTCCATGTCGAGGATCACACTTCACCATCTGATTGGCAGGTTCAAAGCAGGCATTTGTAATCTCAGCTACGGACAGCTGCTCGTGATAAGCCTTCTCAGCCGAAATAACTGGAGCGTAAGTTACCAGAGGAAAATGAATGCGTGGGTACGGAACCAAGTTTGTCTGGAACTCCGTCAGATCAACATTTAGTGCTCCATCAAAGCGAAGGGAAGCAGTAATAGAAGACACAATTTGACCAATCAGGCGATTTAGGTTGGTATAAGATGGTCGTTCGACATCCAAGTTACGATGGCAAATATCGTAGATAGCCTCGTTGTCCACCATAAATGCGCAATCAGAATGCTCCAACGTGGTATGGGTGGTCAAGATCGAATTGTAAGGTTCCACAACAGCAGTTGACACCTTTAAAATAAACGTCAGCACAGATTACGGGAAGCATGAGCAATCAAATTAAATCAGACAAGTGGGTTAGTGGATTAATGGTATCCATTTCGTTCTCATTTTGTAGAGCAATAAAACAAATCATGGCAATTGTAGGCTACTTAGCGGTGTCTTTTTGTCTAAACCGCTGCGCTGAAACCAAGCTGAAACGGTCTGTCTGGTAGTCTAACTCTAATGCATGAAGCGGAATCAGAGGATTCAGCGCTAAAAAAACACACATTAACACAAGCGTCGATCTTGATGACTAAATGTTAGCTGACCTGCGGGGCAGGATAAACCGCAAATTCCAGCTTGGATTTTTTCCCATAGTCAACGGACAATCGCTCCATCAACAAAGATGTGAAGCCAGAGCCCGTACCACCACCGAAAGAGTGAAACAGTAAAAATCCTTGCAAGCCAGTGCATTGATCCGCCAGCTTGCAAATGCGATCAAGGACCTGATCGATAAGCTCTTTACCTGTTAAAGGACCAAGGCGATCAGTGTTTGTAATATAAGGTGAAGTAAATCAACGGAAATGCTGTCAACGTCACTTACCAACAGTGTAGTGACCACGGGCATAATTGTTAGCAGCATCTTCCCTTCCCGTGATCATCTGCTCAGGATGGAACAGTTGACGATACGTTCCAGTACGAACTTCATCTAAAGATACGCGATGAAAAACAATTACGGAAGAATTTACGTCAAAGAATATGTAGCCAAGTAAAGTTAATCCAAACGCGCACTGTCCGGTGTAACAGCTGTGTTAAAATTGTTAATGCAAAGACACAATTAGTCAATTAGGTATCACCGCAACGGGATAAGGATCAGGAAAGACCAACTCACCCACTACAGTTGGCTCTAAATCCACAAATATCGCCCGGGGGACATGTTTTCCAGCACCAGTCTCGCTGAAGAAAGTGTTAAATGAATCGTCACCCTTTCGTATGGATGGGTTGTCCGGCATCTGGCCATCAGGTTGAATTCCATGCTCGAGACAGTACAACTCCCAACAAGAGTTTCCAATTTGGCAACCGGCTTGGCCAACATGGATCGAAATACATTCACGCTGTCAAACACCAAGAGAGTAGCCTATAATCAACACGGTTTAAAGCTGATAGCAGAACGACAACTGTTTGCTGCAACTTGGACTTGAGTCGCAGACAGAAGATTAATCAGGCGCCATTTGCATTCCAAACAAGGTTTGTAGAAATAGGAAAAGCAGAGTTATAGAGGCTAAGCTTGAGGGACATACAGCTACTCTATAAACTTTTGAAGACATTAAATAATTCTGCAGCAAAAATTACTTTCCTCATATTGCTTTGAGACGTGACTAAACGGCCCAATCCAAGCTTCATCACTAATTCAATATAATAACCCGGTAGAATTGCAGGTAGGCTAAATAGTTAAAACAAGCGTAGCCTACTGGCTACATTTAAGCATAAAAAAAAATTAAATGCCAAGACAAATGGCTACTTACTTATGTATACAGTAGGCTACATAATGATATAACATAACTCACCATTCTGATCACGTGGAGTCTCTCAAATTACAAAAAAAATGAAGCCAACTGCTACTTTACGTTGCTGCTTTTCACTGCTAATGCACGCGGTAAACGGTGGCATTGCTCTTATATACGATATACAGCGTCACTTCATTTCCAAGCTTGTGCTCCATGATGATTGGTCCACTGCTCCCAAGTGATTAGTCTGGAATGCGCAACAATGTGAAACGAATGAGAAAACCCAGACTCACTAAAACAATCATTTTACGTCATTTTTACTACAAGAAAACGTTTATACTAGATCTTGACAAATTAACTGGAAATGCTTCTACCTCTGGACGGACTGTGTTGTTGAAGCGATTTCATTGATGTGAGATACTAGATCAGTGGCCGAGGGGTTTCGCCTTCGAGTCTGGTGCTGGTACTGTAGACCTGAGATCGATTTCGGGTCGGTGCTGTAAATCTACGTTTATTTTACATATGTTCCTACCAGGCGCGAATCTAAGAGTTTTTTTCGGGGGGGGCCAGAAAATTTGAAAATCAATTAAAAAGATAGAAAAAGCTAAACAGATATGAACAATGATACTACGACATATACGATATGCTAGAAAATAGACATTAAAACAACCATTTTCATCAATTGTGATGCCGAGGGACTAATATCAGCTGTTTAGAAGCATATCAAACCATTTGATGCGGAAACATACAATTTTTCACAAAATTTCGGGGGGGGCCCGGGCCCCCTGGGCCCCCCCCCATAAATCCGCGCCTGGTTCCTACATTATGGTTTCTCTGCTCGGCGCGCTTGACCTTGATTTTTTTCTCTGCTGTTCTCGCCTCTCGGCTCACAGTTTCAGCATGCGCATTTTCATAAGCGCTTTTCTTATCAGTTAAAGTTTAAGGGACTATTTGATGTTCTGATCGTGTGAGACTGACTTACTTTGTTCGTTTTATATTTGTGGGTTGTGTTTTGCAGATGTACTTCGCTTCTAAACCCAATAAATGGTCGTCTCGGTCGGGTCAAATCGAAGACGTTAAAAACAGTACCGACTGAGTTCTTTCCTGCATAACGCAGTGAGGATAAGTCGGGTAATAATGTGATACCATAGGCTAGTAAACATGATAAAAAATTCAAAATGATTCCTGTAGCTAGTAGACCTTAGCTGTTGTAAAGCGACATTAAATAAAACCTAGCTTCTACAAATCACCAGGATATTGTGAGCCTTGAAGTGAAGTCAAACTGGTTTTCTTTCTTGGGGTCTTGCTTCGTGGGCCAGACCTTTCATTCCTTGGTTTAAGCGGCCAAAACATCCATCCAAATGCACTAAAGTTGTATCACAGCCGCATTGAGGCACATCGGAATGGGCCTATGTTTAGTAGCTGTAGCCTACAGTAGCTCCTTCATAAACAGTAAATTTGGCATATAGCTAGAATTGACGCTCACGAACATTGTAGACTTGCATTCTGGGAACATAACTTCGTCAGTTATATCGTGCTATTGACCTGGGTAGGCCTTTCGATAAGAGTACTTGTAATCTGTAGGGCGCTGGAGTAGATGAAGTGGTGACCAATTTTATTTTTGAACCCAGTGACTGCAGTCATTGTGACACTTCTAGCACTCAGTAATAAAGTTAATTCTTGCTTTAAACTTTGTTTGGTAATTACAAAAAAAAGATGATGGCAGGGATGTGAATCGAGCCCCGTCATCGAAATGACTAGGCCTAAGCCCTATACTTCCCTAACCCTTAAACTGCCAAGAGACGCTGCCGACAGCGAAACGTTGGCCTTAGTTTTATCAGGAATGTTTCGGGAAGAACACTCACAATATCACGTGCACGAGTCAGATGACCACAATCAGTAAATCTTACCTTCTAATTGATTAATAAACCGTAGCAGGTGCAGCCTGCAGTGACCTGCAGAATGCAAATAAGCGTACGCGTAGAAAGCAGTAGACTACAAAAATTTATATTATATTTCAAAGATCATCTTGAATTAACTTGATACTATAATGGATAGGCCTAATGAATTAACAAAAACATTCCATTTCCTGTGTGTACCGGCAGTGTGAAGTGACATTTCACACGACATGATTGATTGATTGAATCTTTATCCTCAGACTGGGAAAGCTTCTTGCAGAGTTTAATCCTGGCAGTTTCGCATACTTGTACAGGCTTTGAATCACTGATGCAGGCCCGGTCACCGAGATTGGCAGAGTGGAGTTTCCGATTGTTGAAGTCTTTTTGCCGCGGAATTATTCTATCCATTAGATGCCGCTGAATGGAGAGCAGTCCTTAACGAGCGTTGCTCAAGCGCATTCCCTGAGAGTCGAACCAGCGTCGCTTGATCTTGAAGTTTCTTCGTTCCAGAAGAGACATAAAAGGTTTACCGCTCCATCGCTTTAAAAAAAATGTCAAAGACCAACTCTTACATGGATATTATTTATTATTATTTATTTGCGTCAGACTCAGACAAAGATGTCCATGTCCAAAACAAAACAACAAAATAATACACACACTGCAAATGCACAAAGGTCACAGAGAGCCACTTTGGATGTCGTCAGTGAGTTAACTAAATATCTACCAGTAGGCCTACTGTTAAGTTACAAATTTACACACAATGAGCGTTGAAAGAGTTAAAAGTATTTAGAACGAAAAAAACAATCAGATGACATCAGGTCTGATATAAAGTGATTTGAGGAGTGTATAGGCTACAACGGTTGATAAACGAAAACATGTTTTTCCTCAATAAAGCATCAAACGTTGTTATATTATTCATTACTTGATATTCACGGGCACTCACGTAACGAGGCAAATGGTGCAATAGTCTGAAAGAATCATGGGATCTCTCCTCAACCATCAACAAGTCATGGGATCTCAACACAGCCCCCCATATCACCACCATGTTATAGCATTATGGCTACACCGTCAGAAAATACTCTAAGCAAGAAGCGGGGGCAAAGAAAAAGGAGCATTAATTATCGCGCAACAACTGTATCAAAGTCTCTGTTTGACACGTATGGAAAAGGGAGAGAAAAGGCAAAACGAAAGGGGAAAACAGTAATTATGAAAAGACGTCCAAGTGTAGGAAGTTGGTGTTGCCCAGTATGTTTAGAAAATACAGTCTCCGACATGAGGCAACGTGAAAGTTGCAAAATGTGGTAGGCAACCATGAAGACGGCGTTGGTTTAACAAAAGATGATGATGAATTTGCATGCCCTGATTGTGATATGTAAATGTTTTATTGTTGAAAAAGAATTTCTTTGAAGAAATTTATTTGAACTTGTGATTGAAAAAAAACCTTGTTTGCACGAACTTACGATTGATTGGAAAAGAACTTACTTGAACTCATTACGTGAAGTTTAACATTTCTTTTTGTAATAAACTATGGTAACGAAATTGTTTTTGGGATTTTTCGCGGTTTTGATGTTGTGTATTGTTTTTTTTCCGCACTTTATGGTTTAAAAAATTGAGTTTAGATGGCTGGCCTTATTAAGGCAATGGTGCCCTTTTAAGGCCCACTCAGAAGTAATTAGCAAATCAACTATAATTTTAAAACCGTGGTCAATATGTTATTAAAATTATTCTAAAGAGGTGCTTTAAAGATGCTAAAACACAATAAAACACACATTGGTACCCGCTTTTTCCATTTCATGATGAATTTGCGACAAAATCAAAAAGGCGGGCCTTATTAGGGAAGGGTACCTTAGATGAGCGCTTATGGTATTTCGCTACAATCCTGAATGCGCCATAATTATCAAAAGCTGAAAAATGTGTTTCTCGGCAGTCGAGTGTGGCAAGCATAGACACGTGTTTTCCTACAAAGAAAAATAAATTCAATTGAACTGAATGGATCTGCAAACTTCGGCACATAAGTTTGATTTAATTTTCATAGAATAGAATAATTCCCCGGCAACAGCACTTCAGTCTTCAACAATAGGAAAACTTCACTTTGCCAATCTCGGTAACCAGCCCTGTGCCAAGAGCCTCTACAAGTGTGTGAAACTCCCAGGAATAACCTATCAAGGCTTTGTCAGTCCGAGAATAAAGATTCAAAAACTAATCAAACCAAACCAACCATAGCCGTTTGATTTTTCAGGTTGGTCAGATAATTCCGTATAGGATCTCGAAAAATTGCCAGGCTATTAGTCTGAAATTCTGGCATTTTCAGGACAAATATTAAAAAAATGTTTGATGTATTTGTCTAGTGTTTCACTGACGTCACAGGAAATTAAGCATTGACACAAGTCATTATCTGGATTGAATTGATTTGCCGTCGAAAACAGCATATTGTGGGTTGCGTGACTGATTGGTGAGAACGTTTGCTCGAAGTTCGAAAGGACGTGGGTTCAACACCGCTCCAGAGCACGCGCCTGTGCCTCGCAAAGATCTTTATTGGCATGCCAAAAAAAGAAGAGCAGCCTGACTCAAAGACTAATATGTCACTTTGATACTTCGAGTTGTATCGCACCTGTGATCACAGTGTGCTGTATGTTGTCGCAATTGGCACAAAATAATAGTATTTTATTTGCATCAGACAAAGCTGTCCATATCCAAAAAAACACGATTATTGTTATTACTTATAAAATCTGGCCAGTTTATTGTTTTTGTCCGAATTTGAGGCCACCTGACAACTCTGTAAGGTTTCCTATCAAGCTGTGATAAAAACCCGGTAAATCTGGTTTACGGTTCAATGGTTCTTGGATGGATTGGTGATTGGCTGATTGCTCGGGTAACAACTAGAACATCACACAACTCAGGCAAAAGAGAAAATTGAAAAAAGTAAACTAATCGGGAAAAAATGATGGTTTGCGAAAGAGAGTTTTTTGGCGCTAAAATAACTACTTCAATTCTCTCATTTTCGCAAACCATCATTTTTTCCCCGATTAGTTTTCTTTTTTCAATTTCTCTTTCGCCTGAGTTGTGTGATGTTCTAGGTTTTTCCGATTGCTTGCAGCAAAGCTTGCAGCTGAAAAAGAAATCCCTGAGATGCACATTGCACAATGCACAGTGCACATGTTGCAACACTCCGGTATGTCGCGGCGTTGCCGATGCAGATGAAAGCATTGTTGGTACTATTTCTGAGGTTATCACAGGGAAATTGTGTTTATTTCTAACAAGCAATAAATAAGTGAGAAATACGGTCACCAATTTGTGACTACAAAAAGTACAAAATAACTACATTTTCACGGTATAGCTTCAACATAAATGTAAGTAACATGTTTTATTATCTTCCTTTGTACATTAAATCGAATTGACAGTTATACTGAATTACTTATGGATATAAGCCTGAGACAAAAGAAAGTTTGAACAATTGCATTAGTATTGCAGTTTTGCTGGTGGGTGCATGTTTTCAAAGATCTGTAGTTGTAGTAGCTTGTGATACCTATATGTAAATAAAAATTTGCTTCACAGAACTTTGTATAACCAAGTCAATCAATCTATAAAAATCACAGTTTAAAATTTGTGATAAGTCTAATTTAGCTTGAAAGAAGGTCTTAAGATTCAACTTGGCAGGCCTATAGTAGTTATCACAATTTGCACATAAAATCCATTGCCATAATAAAAAGTCAAGTTCTAAAAGTTGACCTCAAAATCATTACCTGGCGATCTTACCTTAAAAAGGGCTGGGAAAGAAGTACAACATTATTGAAGTTGTTGGTGGGAGTTTAGCCTACTTGAATATGAGTTCATTGCTGGTGTAGTAAAAAATGGGTCCACGTCTTTTAGGCGCAGACAGTTAGGCGCCGGTCAAATAGGCGTGCACACTGTGGCGTCTGGATATTTAGGTGCAGAGCACTGTGGCGCCCGTTCATTTAGGTGCTATTCCTAGTAAAGTCTGCAGATTGTATCAGCTTGGCAGGTAGGGCAATGCTTTTCACACAAAATGTTATATTGAACAGAAAAATATGTTGATTTGTTAATGCGCGTGTGGAGATGAGGTGCGAGACAGCGCTCTACTACTCTTGATATTAGCACATCTCTACAGGACATTTGCTATGCATCCTGAACACAGGTTGCAGCCAGATGGAACCTTACTTAATTTGTTATGTTTCAAAATTCTTTCTACTCGGGATGGATTGGTCGTGTGGCGAGTACGTATGAGACAACGCTCTACTACAGGGGTCACCAACTGGCGGCCCGCCACGTTTTTATGTGCGGCCCGCAAACGGTATCAGCGCACAAGTATAACCAAAAATACTTTTCTTGAAGAGTTAAAGAGCATGAAGGCAAAAAATACTTTCTGGGAAGCATAGTTTCGCTTTGCATACGATTCCACCGACCTACCAATCAGATTATAGTTCTAGGTAGGGGTTGTTTAAAGTTATTCCAATGCGATGTCCAGCCACACTGTCCCAGTTGTTGATTAAAACGTCTGTTTTCGAATTTCGAAAATGTCTGTGAGCATAGGATTGCTTATTTTAAGTTTGTAAATGTCCTGTAAACACTAGTGTGCGTTTCACCGTTATTGGGTTTCCCGAGCAGTATTCCTTTATGCAAGTTTTTGTTGGCAAAAAAGGTCGGTGTGCCAACTCAATTTATAATAATTTGGAAAAATATTATATATAAATTTAAAGACTTTTTCTGGTATTATGAAAATATTTAGCTTAGTAGGCTACCGTACTGCAAAATGTTGTTAATCAACAATTCTTGTCATGGTAGGGGAAAGCCGTGTATTATGAACCCCCTAACAATAAATGTTCCTAACTTCACAACTTCAATGAAAATATGGACAATATTTACAGAACAGCAAGCTAACATGCATACCTATTCCCCATCAATATATTAGTATGTGATATTTTGCAATAAAAAAGTTATTTTAATTTTATTAATTTACCAAAAGAGTTCATATTACACAGCCCTCTGTGTAATATGAACCCCTGTGATGTGTAATATGAACCGCTTTGAATCATTGCTGAATAGAGGTGGATTGACTACACAAAAACTGCACTAAAGCAAGCCACATTACATGTGCAGCATAACAAAATTTATTACCATAAGGTTTTCAAATAATTTACACCAATTTTAGTAAACATGCACTACTTTTTAAATATAAGCATTAAATTCACAAAAAGATAAGCAACACTAATCGAATGACGTGCACTGCATTGAGAATGCTATTAAAATTGAAGTCTGAACCCCAGTTTACAGAACCCAGAACCACCCCAGTTTACAGAACCCCAGTTTACAAAAATTCATTACACCATCATAAAGCACTTGGTAATATGAATCTGGGTTCATATTACACATTGAGCTAGGGTTCATGTTACACACTTGTGGTGACTCCAGTTAAAATGCTGATAATCAACTAAATAATGCATTTTTTAAACAAAACTTGTTGTGATTTCCATCATCACGTTTATTTGAGGGTATATTAATCAAAAAAATACAAGTCCATTGATATACTGATAAAAAAAACAACAATTTCTCCATCTGCAAAATAATATCACACAAATAGTATCTGTTGGCAGCTGTGGCCGAGTGGTTAGCTCGTTGGGCTCGCAGTCGAGAGCCTGCATGTTCGACTCCAGCCACCCGCACTTGCTGTTGTTTCTCTGAGCAAGAAACTTTACGATAATTGCCTCTACCCAGTGATCGATTTCGAGTAATGGGTAGTACCAAATTTAAGTCATAAGTAGAGTAGACAACCGGAAACAGACATTGCAGTCGGCTGCAGCGTGGGTCAGGTGTACGTCGGAAGGCGTACACCGATGCATAGCGCTCAGGTCCGCTTTCCCGCAATGCAGGGTAAAGATATGAAAAACAAACAAACAAACAAGCTTTAAACCTTCATACTTTCAAAACTTCAGCATAACACGTCAACTTTCAACAACAACTTTTCCGGTCGAATGACCAGCAAACTTACTTAATTCAAGCTGTTAAAAGTCAAACATTTTTATTGCCACGTTTTCTAAAAACAACAGGGGGTTCATAATATACAGCAGTTTATATTACACGGCTTTCCCCTAATAAACAACGCAAGTGACATTGGTCTAATATTCAAGGAAAGACGGTTTTATAGACTCTCACAAAAAGGATGAAAAACCAATTCATTGCTTTTTTAGAGGGAACACTGTTCATGAGTTAAGCTTACGATAGAAACGTTTTTTCGGTGATTTCCACAAGCGTTTGTTTCATGGAGCCTGGTTTGTTTCTCCCTGTTATTGGAGCCTATTTTTCGCTGATATGTTTGCAGGTCACTATTGTTGCCTGTACTGCGATGTGTCAAACATTTCCATGTTTGCTGAATCTGTTAATGGTAAGATATCGTTTCTGAAGCGAAGTGACAACACCACTCTTGCTTGGCGATGAATATTCTGATGAAACCGCTCGCCTCGCTATAAGTGCGCAAAACAAGCGGCCTCGTTTATTACGCATTGTTAAAAAAGTCAAAAGTGTTGTTAAAGGAGCTTGGCCTGGCAGTAGCATTGATCGACTAATTTTGTTGCTGCGGTATTCTAGGATAAATATTATCAACATGTAACGCTGGATACTGGGTACGAAATGCGTTCTTTTCTAGCATAAGAGTCAACCTACCTAAAATTTTATTAGTGCGGCCCGCCACAGCTCTCCTAAGTGCCAAAGTGGCCCGCATGCAAAAAAGGTTGGTGACCCCTGCTCTACTACATGAATACATTTCTGTATGGCATATGAACCCTGGCTACAAGTTGCAAGCATAATGGTGCGACTTTGCTCATTATTAAACCTAGTCGTGATTTTGACAAAAACCATGTTACTCTTCAGAGTGTTCACTCAAGCCTACCACCCGCTTGAATATAGGCTACAGTATATTTTTTACCGATGTTTAGTGTAGTTATTATTTAACTCACTAAAAGTGCACACTGCACAGTCATGTTCGGAAACTTAAATAATTTATTGATGAAGCTTTTGCCGACGCAAACCTGAACTAACAACAAATAAACACCAAACACGCGCATTAAAATACAATATGTTTTTCTGTTCAATATAACATTTTGTGTGAAAAGCATTGCACTACCTGCCAAGCTGATACAATCTGCAGACTTTACTAGGAATAGCACCTAAAAGAATGGGCACCATAGTGCTCTGCACCTAAATATCCAGACGCCACAGTGTGCGCGCCTATTTGACCGGCGCCTAACTGTCTGCGCCTAAAAGACTTGCTCCCTAAAAAATTGGCATTTTTGTTGAGCAGGCCTGGTTATGAATTTTGCATACACTTATTTTTTTAGCTGTGGCTTTATTTACACTATATAGTGTAAGAATAGCCTCAATAGTGTTGCCAGATAAGGAATTCTGCCCTAATTTGAGCAAAGTTTAAAGCTGTTGAAAACAAAAACTTGTATTTGGAAATCTTTTTAGTCCTGGGCAAAGATCAAAACCCTAAACTTATTTCTAACTCCAGCCCTTACCTTAACCCTTCCTAACTTTAATCTAACTCTGGCAACACCTTATTGTGTAAAAATAGCCACTTCCTATTTTTTTGTTAGCCCAAAGAATTTGACACTGCTGCATTTTCTCTTTTGGCATAAACTATTTAGGAAATGAATTTGGTGGCATCTGCAGCAGACTGGCTGATGCATTCTAGGCCTATTCAACTTTCAAGTAATCTTGGGAGGCCTTGATTTGATTTCAGCATGTGTTGTAATATAGGTCTAATGGTGCTGGTGGTAGGCTACTGACTATGGTTTGCATATACAGAGAAAAGAGATGAAAGTAGGTCAATTGCCAATTATTTTTAAACGTTCAAGTTGAATGATGTTTTTTCTGTAACCAGTTGGCAACTTGCTTGACAGTGCTAATCAAGAAAATTTTCCCAACTGATGGAGATTTTCTTATAGTATGCCTATAGTTTTATTTTATCATGGTTTTTATCAAGAGTGGCTTAAAAACCACTTGTAGTTTTTATATATATCAAAAGATGTGTAGAATTTTGGTTCATCTATTTAAAGCTATTGCTAGCCTGTACTAGTAGACTTTGGTGACCTGTTGGTATTTTGCTGCCATCCTTGTTGTGCAAGCTATTTGCCATTTGTGTTTGTATAATTTTTTTCTTTCCAACGAAAGCAAATAAACTAAAATTTCACTTTGGTTATGGTTGTTATTCAAACTCACATCAAGCTCAATTGTTCAATAATATGTGTATCATCTTGGCTCCTTAATCAAACGTGGGTATAAAATTATAATTAGACATTGGTGCAGCTGGGTTACAAATTTTTAGGACGGACTCAATGTTTTTGCTAAACCTGAGAAGTAAAGAATAGCCTACTGTATATCCATTATCTATGTGCTATTACCTTGCTTTAAAAACTATCAGATATAGAAGAAGTCATGTTATGCAGCAATTCATTTCTTTACTGTTATTTGAATAAATGGGTGCTTTCACTTTTAACATTGTTTGAAACGTACATATTTGGAAATGTTGCTTTAGTGTAAAACTTGGATAACTTTAGTTTTATTTAACTTCAAATCAAGTTAATGTAAAAAAATTATTTTAATACACATGGTTTGTGTACTTAGTAAAGATGTAAGTCATTTTTTTGTGCTTGTTTTTTTATAAAACTTTTTTTTTACAAAAAAAAAAAATTAAAAAAACAATTGTTTTTTTGCACCAACAATCTGTCTAAAATTTAAATGTGGAACAAAATTTGTATATACTTTTTCTTTGAAATATTTGTCTAAAACAACCAAGATATTGATAAATTGCCAAAATAAAGCTTTGTCACTACTTTTCATTAAAATTTTATTTTGGCTTTACCAATGATCCAAAAGGATGCATAATGTGATAATTAATCAAAAAAGTAAAGCGTATCACACTAAAATTAGTAAATTCAAGTTTATCACATTTAAATTGAAAGAACTTGAATTTGTCAATTTAGTGTGGTACGGTCTACTTTTTTACTGATAAGTCAACCTGTATCAGTCGACTATGCTGTAGATTCACTAATTAGACTTTAAAGAACATCATAATACTCATCATTGTTGGCTATATGCAATGAAAGAAATGACAGGAATAAATGAAAGAAACAAACTAATAAAAGAAATTAAGAGAAGCAATAAAGGAGGTTGACTGTTAACATGGTCACCACTGGGACCACACAGTCCTCGTCCTCATCATTGGTAGCACTTGAAGTTGGGTGGTTCATTGATACCACTTGCTAAGCATGCAACCACACTTCTGACTTACAGAACTTAGTTAAAACTACAGTATATTAATTTATAATAAGTTATTCAGCAGCTATAATTCAACATTCTCTTGCAATTCTTTGTTATGATCAATGAAATCAGTTGTCACTTGAAAAAATGTAGCAACGATAAGAAATATTATAGTAGAAAAAAAAACCAAAAAAAAGATTGAAAAAACGACAACTAAAAAAACGTTTTTAACCATCCCTAGCACTGAGTCAAAGTACAATAAATCCTATTTAAAGAGCACTGTGCAGTGTTTTTTTTAAGGTGTTTTGGGGGACCGAAACGGTCCCCCAAATTTCTCCAGCGGTTTCCCAAAATTTGGACTTGCAACTACAGTAGAAAAGTAATGGTTGTTTCTCGCTATGTCTTGTCGATAATACGAATATAGCCTACGATCAATAGTTCACGTCCGGAAAAAAGAATAAGTGGAGGTACAGCTAACAGCTGAATCAAAGAGTTATTCACAAAAGAAGTGCACCTTCGATACTCGTCAATGTTTATTTCTGATTTATGGGAATAATGACCGGTTTTTACGTGTGGAAACATAACAAGCAGAAGCCAACAAGCACACTTTGTGTGATTGTGCAGCAAACTTGTTTGGCGGCCGTGTTTGGCAGGCTGTTTGGTCGCTGTCACAATCATTTAAGCTGTGCCTTGTCGAATAATTCATTTTATGTTGCGTTGATTGTATGTAGTTATGGCTATTTTTTGATATTGAAATGAAACACTTGCGGTCTCTTAAAACTACTTAGCGGTCACCCAAACCAAACCTTAAAAAAAAACCTGGCACTGTGTATTGAATACCGGTAGTTTTATTTTTACAGCATATTTTAGAGATCTCATCTGGTGATGATAACTTTTCTCCACAAATTTTGAATCCATATCAAGTGTTTGATCTTTAACTGCATGATTTGTTATTCAGTAGCAATTTATAAAATGATTGTGTTGTAATTGCACAAAAATGTAAAAACTTTTTCACTTAAAAAGAGTTGAAATAAACTTTGGTTGTAATTTATGCGTTTGATTTTCCAATTGTGATGATTTAAAGTACTTTGTTAGCTTCAAAGTAACAAACACAAACCGGTTGTAATTAGCACTGTTTATGCTCAGTTTAATAATACAATTTTAGTTTGAAATAAATCGAAGGTTTGCTAGTTGTACTCTAAGAATCAAGATGCAGAATGGTGATGGAATCTTCCTCGATGATGTTGTTGTTCCAGAATTTCAAAAGTTAGTTGATCTTGACCCACACATAAAGCACTGTGAAACTGAGATTAAAAGAAGGTATTATTAAACATTAAGTGGAGATTTTTTTGCAAGCTTTTTGTGTTTGATTTAGAAAACGCTTATATAGCTTTCCTGCTAAAGCCAGGAAGTCTTGAAACCAATAATACAGCTAATTTATGAAAGAAGCTTACAGTAGCTAAATTTTAATCTATATTAATGCCATGTATATTGATAGTAGAGTAAGGACATGATATAATACACTACAGTACCAGGTTTTTATCAAACACTGGTCTACAAATTTCAACTTTTTTTTTCAGGTTTGGGTTTTGACAACTGATTTTGGCTAATTTTGGGGCGCTGAATCCGAAAATGAACTCAGATTTTCTCTATCACATCAAGTTTTCTTTCTATCGCTGCCATTATTAATGAAATTGACCAATTTATACCCTTTTTAGTGCAGTAAAATGTCAAATATAATTATTTTCTGACAGCTATAAACTTTCAAACATAGAGATATTTTTACACTAAATTCATAAATTGGTTCAGATTTCCTTTAAAATAAAAAAAATTCCTGTTATGATAATAATCGTAATAGGATATAGTGGAGATTGGTAGTGTTGAGTTTTTCCATGCTGGCTTGAACTCCCTGTCTTGGCTTCTCAGGCGTTATCTGTGGGTCAGCTGCTATCTCTGTGCAGCAGGGTTACCAAATGTAAATTTGGCAAGGAGCCAACTGCACGGTCAAAAAGGGCCAAAAAAGAGCCAACTTTTTAAACAAGGGGCCAATTTCGTTTATTGCAACAATATAGAAGGGCTTCTTCTAGAAATGGGATTACCACAGTATGATGCAGACGAATGGAGACTTTTCATTGATAGCTCCAAACGAAGTTTGAAGTGTGTTCTACTTCACAATGGTAACGTGTACATTTCTATTCCGATAGGACATTCGGTGACAATGAAAGAAGAGTATCAGAACATCAAAACCGTTCTTGAAAAGTTAAAGTACCATGAGGATGGTTGGCTCATCTGTGTAGATTTAAAAATGGTAAACTTTTTGCTGGGGCAACAAAGTGGCTACACCAAATACCCATGTTTCCTATGCTACTGGGACAGCAGGGCCAAGGATCAGCACTGGAACAAAGAAGAGTGGCCTCCAAGGCTCACCTTGACACCTGGAGACAAAAATATCATACGTGATCAGTTAGTTGATATCAAAAAGATTCTCTTGCCTCCTCTTCACATCAAATTTGGTCTCATGAAACAATATGTAAAAGCTTTGGATCATGAAGGAGAGTGTTTTAAGTATATATGTTATGCTTTTCCTGGTCTCAGTGAAGAGAAAAAAAGAGCTGGGATTTTCAATGGACCACAAATCAGGCAATTGTTAAAGGATGAAAATTTTGTAAAATCAATGTTGCCATTCGAGGCTAGAGCTTGGAATGCTTTCGGTGCTGTTGTGAGAAATTTTTTGGGAAACAGAAAAGCAGAAAATTATAAAGATCTCTTAAGGGAGCTACTGCTTAGTTTTGAAGATTTGGGATGCAGGATGAGCATCAAAGTTCACTATTTGAAAAGCCATGCGGATGAGTTTCCAGAAAACCTTGAGAAAGTTAGTGAAGAACAGGGTGAACGTTTCCACCAGGATATTAAAATTATGCAGGAACGTTATCAAGGTCGGAGGGATTGTCATGATGGCCGACTATTGTTGTAGTTTTAAAAGAGAAATTCCAGATGCTGCTCATAAAAGAAAGTCCCTCAAAAGAGCCTTTTTAAGCTTATAAGTGAAGAGTTCATATTTATGAAAGCTCTTTTTTTGACTGTTTCTGAACTCGCCCTGCCCAAGTCCCTTTGAGTCAATCTTTATTTTGGCACTTTGCTATTTCTGTGTGTGTCTTCAGAATTTCTGCACTCCATTGGAATGTCTATGTGCATATTGTGTGAACTGTAGGCTATAATTCAGAAAATACCTTGTCACTGTCCTATCGACATGTTCGTCAGCATAATGTAGCGTTTGATGTTATTATGGTTGCTCTTTTGCATGCCTATTTTTTATTCCAAGGCATGAAATTTTAATAAAGACAACGCAAATTTGTGTGAATATAATATAGAATGCTTGTTTGTTAATTAAAGCTAGATTATTGCAGGTAAAACAGTGTTTATTGCATCAGAATTCCTTGTTTTGACAACAGAGGGGGGGCAAAAATTGATTTTTTTTTTAAATTAGGGATATTTCATATCTCAAGAACGTGATGTGATAGAGAAAATCTGAGTTCATTTTCGGATTCAGCACCCCAAAATTAGCTAAAATGGGTTGTCAAAACCCAAACCTTTCTGTGCATTTCAATCCTCTTCAGTGTTATGTAATTATGTTATGCGACTGTGTTCAATGTTGATTAAATCGTCTTCCACATATCAAAACTGATTTTCTTCAGGTATTCAATTTACACCAAAACAAAAGCAAGAATTGAAGGTGCTGAAGGCTTGAATTCCTTTACGCAAGGTTACCTGGAGTTTGGAGTAAAAGTCGATCATGATGGGAGTGTTCGCTGCAAGGAATGGGCACCTGCTGCTAAAGCACTTTACTTACGAGGAGATTTCAGTAAGTGAATATTATATTGAACGCCATTATTAGTAGTTTATTTGTTTTTGTGTGTGTATACTGTGCCACATGAATACACACATACACATAACTGTGCCACACAACTACCCATATTTATGGCATTTGTTGATTATGAGAAGGCATTTGATTCCATCAAGCACTCCTCTGTTTTTAATGCAATTCAAATTCATGGTATATCAGATAAAATAGTAAACATTATCAAAAATACATACACAAATGGCACTGCACAAATCAGAACCGAGAAATTAAGTGATAAAATAAAGATTCAGAAAGGGGTGCGCAGGGGTCCCACTCGGCATAAAATCATAAAAAATCATAAAATTTTGCTTGATTTGGTAAAAATCATAAAATAGCATAAAATTTAGACACAATCATAAAAAATCATAAAATTTAGTTGTGATGGAGAACTGAGCATGTAAAAATCAAAAAATTGATATAGTGTAATGTGTAACAGTTCCAACCATGATAACAGAATAATTATTCGTGCAACGATTGTGACGCCGTCTGTTGAATGCACTGATTTAGGATAACATGTGGTTGCGTAATCAAGTCCAGCGTTGCCTGTGGAGCTGGAATTAGAAAAGGATCGTAGCTAGATACTTTCATTGCATGTTTTAAACGTCATTAGACATAGGCTAGACAAGTAGACGCTGACAAGATTTCAAGACATTGCAGTTATTGTGGGAGAATGGTGAAAGGATAATTTGACAGCAATGTTTTGGGAAAAAGCGTAGGGTTAGGCAAGGAAACTATTGAGGCCATTTGCAAGCAATGTGTTACTCAGGCCTCGAAATTCATGGCGGACATGTCCTTAAATCTTGAATGGGACTTCTGACATTATTTCCTGCAGTTTTTGCCTCAGCAAAAAAACTTCAAGTCAACTTCAAGTCAAACATTGCATCCACCCAGAGATACAAAAGGATTTCAGAAGCATTAAAAGATCCTTTGATTGAATATATTTCATTTGTATCATTTGCTTCTGGTGACTTTGAACGGTTTTTAGTCCTATTCCAATGTGAAGAGCCACTGATTCACATTCTTTACTCAGCAATCTGCTATCTGATCACGGCTTTGTTTAGTAAATTTATCAACAACAAAAAAACATCATCCACAGAGTCAGAAAATCTTTTGCTTGATGTCACAAAGAACTTCAGAAGCCGTTGAACTTGATTGATGCTGGAACACGAGCAAAAATTTTAGTCAGTGATATTGCAGTCCTTACTGAAGCTGACAAGAAATTTAAATCTGACTGTCTGAACTTTTTTGTGGTTGCTACAAGTTACCTTTTACATCATTTGTCATTCCATTCATCTGTTCTTAAGCAGGCACAATTTTTGGGATGCAATCTCGATCTTTTCAGGAGGAAAATTTTAAAATTGCCGATACTGCGATCAGCCACTTAGGCTTTTTTTAATTTTTTCTCTTGATCTTTTCAGGGTACGAAATGAGGGTACGAAGTGTTTAGAGTACGAATTAGGTTGCACCCAATTTTTGTACCCAGAAAAATGAAATAATGTTGGAGCTACAACTTCTATCGTCAATCTAACTTGGACAGTCTCCAATTGCCTTAAAAAGTGTCCTGCAAATGCTTTTGCAATTGATGTACATCTGTTTTAAGAGAAGAGCTTTATGATAAGGCAAGACTGCAGTGGTTATGGTATCAATCTAAGGATATTCTAGATGAGTTTTACAAAAAGACTGATCTTGAAAGTAACAAATAGCTACACCAATTCCCAATCTTCCTACTGGACTCAAGCACTAATCAAATATGGTTTAACAGTAACACCCCTACCAAAAGTGTCTTCCTACAAGAGAATTGACTATTATTGGACAAAAATTGGAGGCCTGTTAGATGATGCTGGGATAAAAAAATATCCGCAACTATTTTGTCTTGCAAAATATGTTCTAACATTAAGTCATGGTAATGCCAGTCCTGAAAGAAGTTTCTCCATTAATAAACATTTGATTGATTCACATAGAAGTTCTCTTAAAGAAATCACAATTGTTGCACTGAGAATGGTGAAAGGTGAACTAAATCGGTATGATGATGTGGTAAACTTTCCCATTAACAGAACACTAGTTTCAGAACTAAAAGGGTGCTCATACAAAGTATATGGCTGACCTTGAGCAGGAAAGAGCTCTGGAAGAAAAATTGAGAAAAGAGAAAGAAAGTGCTCAGGCTACTGTTGAAGCCAACAATATGGCAGAAAAACAAAAGGAAATCGAAAAAATTGAAGATGAAATTAAAAAAAACTGAAGCAAGCATTAAAGCTGCTGATGAAATTATTGGAGATGGGCATGCAAAGCTTCAGGAGGCATTGTCAAACAAAGCGTTGGATCGAAAAGTTTTTCAAGCAGCTGAAGCAAGAATTGACATCGCCGTAATCGTAAAAGAAAATGTGAGAAAGTGCTTGCTAATGCTTTAGGCTCCAAACTGAAATTAAAAAGAAAAGATCGTAAAAGGGAATTCTTTACCAATTAACTTTGTCTCAACAAGTTAAGTTGACTTTGAAATTGAACGAACGCCATTTTCAGTCTTATTTCTTTTATTTCTATTTTGTTCGTGTTTCAACTGCCTTGCTGTGAGTGTGAAGTAGCCTAAATTATGCTGACTTGCAATCGGTATCTCTCTTAGTTTTTGTTTGCATTTTCTTGATCTAGTATGGCTTATTAGGTTTTTTGTACTTCAGAATCAGAAATTTTATCATCATCATCCTATCAGAAATTTTATCATCATTATCCTATCATTTTTCAATTCAGTGTTGTGAAGAGGCTGCACTATACTATGAATGGCCGCTATAGTTTTTCATAGGGTCACTTTGGCCACTAGTCGAGTAAGGATCATTGGTTATGATACCTATGGAGGTTTATTTTAAGTTTAGAGTTAAGCCTGAACTTATTTAAAGTAAGGTCATGACTCGGTTCGAGATCTGAAATAGGACTAGATCAGCTTTGGGTTGCATTAACCATATATAGTGGCCACTCGTATTTTAGAAAAGCCCCTATTAGTGTTAAAATATAGGTCTGTAGCTATTTGAAACTAGGTATTCTACTGTTCTTGCATTTAATTAAGTGACATAGTAGCCAACTAGCCATGTTCTACACTATGGTATTGCAGCTTCCTGAACAGTTGTTTCGTTTATTGTAAAGCACTATTGCATCACATATTTCACTTTCTTCACACATTACATATTCATTTTCTTTATTTTTTAGGCTGGTTGTAGTAAGAGTATAATAATATAATAACTGATTTACGGCACTCAGCAAAGCAGGGTGATCTGGACATTCAGTTTGACCATTTGAGTACCGGTAATGTTACTAAAAAGTTGGTTTACATGAGCCATGCTAGAAAGATCAAGCCACAGCAAATACTGATTAACAGGTCTGTTCCAAAGGAATTATGATAAGTTAGATTTCTGCAGAACCTAGAAGTAGCCTACTGGTTATTCCCAATGTCTTCGCAAGTCTGTTGTTGCGTTGATTTGATTTTTAAAGTGCAGCTTGCTCTGAACTGAGCTAAACAATTTAACCATATTGAAATAATGTAAAGAATAACAAGCTTACAGTATATTATTATATGTTTTGTACTTCCACTCAAAAGCTGTAGCCTATGTTGGGTTTGACGTGATGACTTGCATTGATTGTTTTTCCGTAATCGCTTTTTATCCTTAAATTGTAAAAAGAAATACTTTAAAAAATTTAATATAACAAAACATCGAGCTCTGATGTAAAATCATAAAAAAAGCATAAAATTTTGATGAAAAATCATAAAAAAATCATAAAATAACCAAAACAATTCATAAAAAATCATAAAATTTTTGACTTTTTTTGCATAAAATCATAAAAAAAATAGGAAACTTTTGAGTGGGACCCCTGGGTGCGCCAAGGTGACACTCTTTCACCTGTTATGTTTACAGCTGCAGTTGAAGAGATATTCAAGAAGCTGAAATCTGAGACTGGACTTGTCATTAATGGACAACTGCTGACCAATCTCAGATTTGCAGATGACATCATCCTTTTTGCACAGTCAGAATGTACTCTGCAACAATTGCTTGAGGAACTGAATCGAGAAGGGAAACGAGATGGAATGAAGATGAACAAGAAAAAGACAAAAATAATGTGTAACGAGATAGCAGGGAAACAACCAAGGGCGGGTATTTTGATAGATGGAGAAAAGATAGAGGAGGTTGATCAATACAAATATCTAGGGAAAATGATAACGCCAGGAAACGACATGGAAACTGAGATCACCCAAAGGATAACATCAGGCTGGAGAAGATTTGGTCAATATAACACTTTTTTAAAGAGCAAGAATATTCCAATTAGCTTAAAACGAAAAATCATGGACACAGTAATATTGCCAACATTAACATACGGAGCAGAAACATGGTCACTCACAAAACAACAAACAAGAAAACTGGCAGCAGCACAAAGGAACATGGAAAGAATAATATTGAACATAAATAGAAAAGACAAGATCAGAAATGAAGTTATCAGAAACAAAACTTGTATCAAAGATGTCATAGAAACAGCAACAAACCTAAAGTGGCAATGGGCGGGACATGTAGCAAGAATGAAAGACAACAGATGGGCCAGGATAACCACAGAATGGACACCAAGATATGCAAGAAGAACTAGAGGGAGACCAAAAAGAAGATGGCGAGATGACATAGAAGAAAAGATTGGCATCACCTGGATGAGAACAGCAAAAGACAGAATGGTGTGGAAACATATGTGGAGGCCATCTGCCAGCAGTGGCATGACCGGCTGATGATGATGATGATGATACTGTGCCACATGAATATTTGCTTTATGGAATAAATATGTTAGGTTGAAGCACAAGCTAAATTCATTTGGCAGAGCCATTAAATGTATATATATAATTGCTGTCTGTTATGGCAGGATTCTTTATGGTGCAGTGAACTTTTTATAAGTTTAACTGTTTGAATATTTTATTCATAAATTGACTTTCTCTAGATAATTGGGAGCAATGGGGCTACCGTTATGAAAAAAAAGAAAATGGCAAGTGGGAACTCACCATACCACCCAGGTCGGATGGAAGTTGCGCAATTAATCACCTAAGTCAACTGCAGGTTTGGCGAAGTAGATACGCATGTGCTGTATATCAGCTGCAATCATGTAATTAACGATACAACAAGCCGATAAAAATGAACTCGCATTTTCCTGTTCTGCGCCAACACCTCAATAACTTTAATACTCTTTTAAGTAAATTTGCTGTACTTCCCAGTTGATCATTCAGACGCATGATGACCAACACCTTGAGCGATTATCGCCATGGGCTTCGTATGTTGTGCAAAAAGACGGTCATGGTACATATCAGTGGATTTTTTGGAACCCTTCTCAACCTTACCAGGTAAACTTGAATGCTTGTCATTTTGGTAGCTTATATTTTAGTAGAATTAGTAATCGTTGCATTGTTTGTAACAGCATCTAAATTTAAAACAAATCTTTTTTGTAAGGATAAAGCCAATTCATTGACCTCTTTTTTTAGTTCAAAAACCCCAAGCCAGCAAAACCCAACAGTCTTCGAATTTATGAAGCTCACGTTGGCATTTCATCGTATGAAGGAAAGGTTGCGTCTTACAAACATTTCAAAGAAAACGTTTTGCCAACGATCAAAAACTTGGGATATAACTGCATTCAGCTTATGGCCATAATGGAGCATGCGTACTACGCCAGCTTCGGATATCAAGTTACAAGTTTTTTTGCTGCCTCAAGGTATATTTTAATGATCGATAACTTAGTGCTTATGATGCATGAACAGAGTGTGGCATTAATCGTCTGTACGTTTAGGTTTGTCATTTTTTATTTTCACGAGTGTATTTTCTTTGTGCAATACCAATGGTGACCTTTGATGTCTGTCGCCGTTTTTACATAAAAGTGCACAATGTGTACTACTGCACATGCTGGTTCCTAATTTTCGACTTGTTTTGGCTACGTAATTGCCACTGCTGTTCTTAACCCAACTACGACACGCATTCCGAATCAAATGGTTAGATGGGAAATTTTTTTGGTTGTACTAAACATCTGTTTCCGCTTCGTTTTTGTCACTACCGGGATGTAAATCTCAGCTTGAATTAAAATGAAAAAAGAAGTTATCTAAACGAGGATTTTGATTTAATAATGATTTTGTACTAACTTTGTAACCGTTTGCATAGCTATCCCAATGAAAGTCAGTTTGCGGAAGCTCCGTCTGTACTTTTTTGCTACAAGCAACATCATCATCATAATCCATCGTCGGTTTGTTCCCCACTAGTGGGGGTGGCCGATTGTTTCCGCGCAGCAATTGTTTTAAAACATTTTAAAGCAACAATTTTGTTAAAACATTTCTCAAGATGAGTTGTCGCACAATGGTTTAACATTTTTATGTTTGCAACTTAACACACAACCAACATGCTGGCAAAACTAGTTGAGCAAATGTTATTTATTTGACAGCTTGCTTGTAGATCTAATCTTAACCGTACTATTTCGTTTTACGTTCCTGTCAAAACGACGTTACATTTGTTTTACCTTTACTCCCAGCCGTTATGGGACACCTGATGACTTAAAGGAGTTGATGGATGCTGCCCACGGGATGGGACTATACGTCCTCTTGGATGTGGTGCACAGCCATGCCTGCAAAAACGTGCTGGACGGTTTGAACATGTTCGATGGATCAGATTCCTGCTACTTCCATTCCGGCCACCGAGGGTCGCACGCATTGTGGGACAGCAGACTGTTCAATTACTCTTCGTATGTACAACGGAATAATGATTTTTTTGTTTTGTTGATTGAACGCGACATTGACTTTCGGGTTTGTGATAGATGACACGATCACAAGTAACTATCGTCGGTAATTCCAACTAATGTCATTGGTCACCCGTTCTGATGTGCTAAAACAGCATCATTTCTGGCTCACTGATATCGGAAGATTTGAAGCCCTTGCAATTGCATATTCAATTCCTGCGTCATCAATTAAGGTTTCTGTAATTCGCTAAATCTTTCAATATAGTCAAGCCTAATAAAATGCATGTTTATTACGATGCCTTTCTTTAAAGAGATGGTTATTATTTTTATCATAAAACATGCAAGAGAAACACCCGAATATAATTCTTTAAGATCTTAAATCAAATCTTCTATGACTAGACCCAGTACGAACACCGGTATCTTTTTGTGTTATGAAACACGTAAGTTTTGTCATAAAGGTGGGAGGTGTTACGATTTCTGCTATCCAATCTGCGTTGGTACATGGTGGAATACATGTTCGATGGCTTCAGATTCGACGGTGTCACTTCAATGCTGTACCACGACCACGGCATGTGTAAGTCGTAACCGTTTCGTGTTAATCCAAACACTGAATATTATTTCACTGAATATTATGTTCATGTTGGCATTATATGTCGATATTAAATCAGTGGCGTGCATGATATGGTCGACAGGCTTTGATTTTGTCTATTGTAGCGCATGCTTTTTCATGCGGCCTGTCAAGATGAAAGTTGCACGGCCCAGATATTGCCACCGAAAGGTCCAACCGACTGGTTAATCTCGTTATCGTGACGTTGCTTTACAGATTGTAGATCTAATATTTTTATTTGTGGTCTTCCCAATTGATTGGAATGTTGGTGCGCCTCATTGCAACACCGGTAGTGTTTTCTTGTCGTCCGATGACAAACTATGCGTGTGACAGTTTATTGTTTCACTTCCCACTTCAGCTCGTGGATTCTCTGGCGACTATGGCGAATACTTCGGCTTACAGATGGACATGGAATCTATTGCTTATCTCATGCTTGCCAATGACATGCTGAAGACATTCTTTCCTAGCGTCATAACCATTGCAGAGGTGACGAGAAATTCTCAACTGCAGTAAAACAAAACTTGTGTACTTTCGTGTTTTTTACGTATCATAACTACGGTACGCATAACATCTGGTTATTACAACTTCTGGTTTGCATATTATCTGCACAATTACTCGTGTTATCTTGCTTGTCTTATATCGGCGAGAAGTGACGCTTTCCAGCAGCTACTGGCATTGAACACTACCATACGACACAGTCACACGTGAAGTATGAATAGAATACACAACTTGTCTTATTGAATGGTAACACTGCTGTGTTTACGGTAATTTTAACTGGTGTATGTAATATGTATGTCTGAAGCAACGTTGACATAGGCAAGGAAATGTACGCTATAATGTATGCTTATACTTTCAGGATGTATCTGGAATGCCTGGAATGTGTAGACCTATATCAGAAGGAGGAATTGGCTTCGACTACAGGCTTGCTATGGCAATTCCAGATAAATGGATAAAAGTGAGTGTGCAAAGTTTTATAACGGTTTATATTGAGTGGTTATATTATGTTCAGCTTGATCCTATATGAAGCTATGTCAAGCGTTACAAAAAGTATAAGAGACAAAACCATTAATCTGTTAAACATTAATCAAAGCGGATTAATAATGCTTTTCTGTGCTCTACCAAACCATTTAGTAAACCGGTTTTTTATGTCTAAGACCTTGTTAACTTGCGCGATGACACCACAATAATGATATCTATGTTTTCGGTGTCTAGATCTTGAAAGAACGCAAGGATGAAGACTGGGATTTGGGAGATATCGTTCACACCTTAACCAACCGAAGACATGGGGAAAAGTGCATTGCGTATGCAGAAAGCCACGACCAAGTTAGTTTTTTCTCTGCACAAGAAATAGTTATGAATACGTTCTTCAGCTTGCAATTAAATTTGGTTTGCATGAACATAAAGCAACTTGACACATTATACACCGTTTTCTGTTGTAATATAATGACAGCAGGTTTAACATGCATAGAATAAAGAATCGTTTTCTTCAGGCTTTGGTGGGCGATAAAACTTTGGCTTTTTGGCTCATGGACAAGGAGATGTATACCAACATGTCTGTTAATACTGAGCTAACACCCATCATCGATCGAGGTATCTCTCTGCACAAGATGATCCGTCTTATAACGCACGGCCTGGGTGGAGAAGGCTATTTGAATTTCATTGGTAAGATATTAAACAAGCGACAAATAGGAACCTATCTTCATCGTCTTTCAATAAGCAACACAAAATGCACATACCGATACAGCTCAGGGCAGAGCATAATTATTTTTAGATTAGAAGCCTAAATGTAGGCTATATCTGCGCGGTACCCGGTCAGTTGGTCGACAGGACAATTGGTCGACAGGACAATTGGTCGACAGACAATTGGTCGACAAGACAGTTGGTCGACAGGACGTTAGGTCGACAGAACGATTCATTTTAGGGTTAGTTAACTAACCTTAACCCTAACCTAACTCTAGCCCTAACCCTAAAATGAATCGTCGTCGACCTAACGTCTTGTCGACCAACTGTCTTGTCGACCAATTGTCCTGTCGACCAAATGTCTGTCGACCAATCGACCGTGCACCATCTGCGCTGTTAGCACTATAATATTGGTACGAGCTTGTTTTGTCTCCACTATCGCTCACATTGTTTAATGCTAATTTGCTTCAAGTTTTTTCATTTTTATTTTACTCATTGAAGGTGGCGGCTGACTTGGTAACCCTTTGGCTGTCTCCTTTGCATTTAGTACAATAATTAGTTATTAATTCCTTCATGACTAGTAGTGTCGCTGTATCTACTGGATGGAAAAAATAAACTTGAATGGTTGCTTTTTGTATGAAGGGCTGTGCGCAATGTTTTTTCGCTGGACAAAGTTTCTCTAAGTTAATTTCTCGTATAATCTCCACTTAATAAAAGTCTCACACCGCTACCAGAGATATACGGATTTTAGAATCCAAATTCACTTCCAGATTTCAACCTAAGATCCAAATAATAAGCATCTTAAGTTGGTAACATTCAAGTCTGGTTAAATCCAACAATAAACTATCATCATAAGTCTAAACGTGACATGTGACTGGCAGTCCATGAAACTTACTGAACCTTGAAGACAGAAGCTCGTTTGAAAACAATCTATTGCAATTAAAATGAAGAACAATCATTGTTCATGTTTTAGCAAACTTAAAAGTAGTGTCCAAATTAACAGAAGTCCAGACTTTAAAGCAAAATGATGAAATCCAGTCGTTGATGTCAAATTTGCAAGATTTAAATTTAAGTTCATGTCTGACCGCTACTAGCATTTGATAAAAAAAAAACAGCAATGCTCTATTTTCGAACCTTTGTCAGTGTGCTCACGTGGTCTGCTTTCAGGCAACGAGTTCGGGCATCCGGAATGGTTGGATTTCCCTCGCGCCGGCAACAACTCGAGCTATCATTACGCCAGACGACAGTTTTTTCTTGCTGATGATGAGCTCTTACGGTACAAGTTCTTAAATCGCTTTGACGCTGCTATGCAAAAAACCGAAGAAAAGTATGAATGGCTTGGCGCCCCACAGGTACAGCAATGATGATAAAACCGAAGAAGGGTGTTGAATAACAATCTGTTAAATTGTTGTCCGAAGGACATTGAACATTACGAAGCGAACCTTTTTGTGGTCGTCATTTTCACCAGATTTGCGAAGACTGAAAATTTTTCTTCTGCATTTTAACTGCTTCCAGTTTATAATATATAAATACAATTATAATGCTTTGGTAGAGAGTTCGCTTTGTTATACCACATGCATACAAAACAAAATAACTTCAACGGGTGTAACATGTTTTATTACACAAAGAAATACAACATCATTAAAATAAACTCAAACGTTGTTATACATAAAAAAAAATGAGAATTAGAAAATAAATCGAAAACGTTTGGGTTTATTTTAATATGTTGTATTTGTTTGTGTAATAAAAAATGTTAAACCCGTTGAAGTTATTTTGGTTTTGTATGTCTTTTTTTTTCTTTTGCGCAACTTTTTTTTTTCTTTTTTTTTCGCGCAACTTTTTGTATGTCTGGGATAAACACAATTGTTATATAACGAAAAATTGAACAATACTTATGCCAAAATGTCTCGAAGGCTTGTGGTACCATACGTATTACTTTTGTGAATTTACTTCAGGCCTACGTCAGCAGAAAGCACCAAGGTGACAAAGTGTTGGCGTTCGAGAGAAACGGCGTTCTCTTCTTGTTCAACTTCCATCCATCTCAAAGCTTTCCTGATTATAAAATCGGGATTGACAAGCCGGGAAAGTAAGTTGATGCGCTTCAAACACGGCACATCATCTCAGCACACACAAATTCTGCTTTCATTTCTTCAATGTTTATTGATTCAAAAAGGAAACTTGTGATCTCTTCGGCTTAAAGGGTATTCAACCGCAAAAATCATTTGTACAGGTTTTTAAAACGAAAGCAAAATTAGCCCACAAACATTAGCAGTCCCACAGATCATAATGTATAATTGAAGCCGTATCAGCAAAACCAAGTGCATTGGTTTGATTTTCAGTGAATATGCGCTAATGTTCTACATTCTACAAGATAGGAAACTCAGTTTGGGCTCTTAGTTGTGACGATTTAATGCATTTTGGTTTTGCGCTACCATCACAATAATTGAAAAGATTTTTCGAATGGGTCGCGATTAGTTTATTTGCACCTTTGGAAAAAAAGGGTGAAAGCCAGCTCCTTTAAACGATCTTATGGACACCAACATTGAGACGGTGCACTGGTTGCAGCAGTTGGGAGATGTTGTGCCGAATTGCTGCCTCATAAGCAAGAAACGATCGCTTCGGAAATTTTTTTCTTTAGCACTTTAATTGGCGAATACTCAGTGAAAGTGCTTCACAGTGCGTGTTTTGGTTGCAGGTACAAGATCGTACTTGATTCCGATGAGGCTTACTTCGGAGGACATGAACGGATTAACCGAACACAACGCTTTTACACAGAAAACAAACCATGGGACGACAGGCAGAATTCTTTAATGGTAAGTAAACACACAGTGGATGAAGCGACAAAAAATCTATGCGTTTTCTCACACCACAAACAACATTCAGTTATTTTTTGCTACATTTTTAAAAGAACTTTTACGTGGCACGAACAGCATATTGTTTGTTCAAATCTCAATCGACGGAGAATGGTCTTTTGGTCAAGCATCTTGATTCAAACTTTGGGTGTGCACTGTGCACGCATTCTAGCAACTTGCTTCAAGGCCAGCTTTCCACGAGGGTCATCGAGTGAATAAAATAGTTTACATACATAACACTATAGCCTGACTACAAGCAGAAACTCCATCCGTCAACCCTCCGCAACAGAGTTTCGCTGGTATGTGTAACTCCCAAGCATCAAGAGGGTTTGCAACTGGTGACAAATGCATAGGCGTCGATAGGACGCCCTCTGGGGGGGTGTGGGTGTCAGAACAGTCTCACGAACTAGCAAGCAAAAACATATTTGGCGCCATGATTCGAAGGGGCTCTAAGTCAACTTTTACGTCATGCGATTACAAAGTTTTTGACATTTTGCGCAGGTATATTTGCCCTCTAGAACTGCGATGATATTGGCACTTGAAGATTGAAGCAGTCATCGTACTAATGAAGTTATCATGCTGTCAACACAACGCGCTTTCCCCTAGCTATGCACCCACGCTGTCAAGACCTTCAAACGTGCTGGATTACTGTAGTTATTTATATTTGATGAAACCAAGGTGCTGATGCAGTACATGAAGGAAATAATCCTTAATAAGTTTCAGAAAACTTTCAGTTACCAAAATTTATTTCGACTTTGGTTGTGAATTTCATTAATACACAGTATCCATGAGAATGCTATTGAGAAGTTTCCCCTTTTCGTTTATAAAGTTATCCTTCGTTTTGCTCTTGATGGACCAGCTGCTGTTGCAATATTTGTATTTGCTGCGACGTTTCTCGATGCTTTCTACCAGTGTAATATCATACACAAAATATGTCGTCAATACAGTGCGTGTCAAAATACAATTGTCTGACGTTGGTTGCGTGATTCCCTCG
This sequence comes from Aplidium turbinatum, assembly GCF_918807975.1. NCBI lineage: Eukaryota > Metazoa > Chordata > Ascidiacea > Aplousobranchia > Polyclinidae > Aplidium > Aplidium turbinatum. The sequence goes on along the minus strand of NC_137484.1, from coordinate 15,958,471 downwards.
CTTAACTTCGTCATCGTTCTAGAACTGCGACTCGCTGCGCTGATTGGTCGGTGCATGAAGCAACACAATTATCTTCCCGCTCATTCCAAGGCGTCTCGTCTGCCACGGTGGATCATTTTCCGTGCAGGGATGGCTTCCGATATTGGTATCAAGGCGGCCCCAACCAGTTCAGGCCGCTCCCCTTTGAGAAGGTTGTATGTTCCACAGGCATGCCTGGTGTCTTGTATTTCTACAGCAATGCCCCGTTCCTTCATCTCGGCGATGACACTGGAGTGCACAGGAAAATAGTTGTTTCCTGTCCCAATTATGACAAGATCTAGAAAGATTGTAACATAAGCTGCACAGCGATAAGACATCACAATTACAGGATTCGGATACATTCTTTTAAATGTTCAAATAAGCAGAAACCCAGAATAGGACGATCTAAGCGGGGATTACTGTATTTAGCAATTTAGACATGAAAATCTTTTACAGTGAAACTGATGCCGGTCTGAAATTTAGTTGAAATTAAAAGCCGGTTCTGTGATGCATTGTCCTCGTAGTAAGGTCATGGGTCATCATTAATTAACGTTACAATTTCAAACAACTGTATTTAACATCAATATTAGCGTTACAATGTTAATAAATTGAATATTTCTCGATTTTATATTTTTTAGGCCTAAATTTTATAGGCCATGAATGAAAATTTGAATAAAAGAATAGCTATAATAACTCTTCAAATCGGGCAAGTCAAGGAGTGATTTTTGCAAGGACTTAAAAATTAATAGAATGTTGGTCTGGAGAACTCTCAAAGAAACTGAAAATGTCAAAACTCGACCCGGCCAAGGTCGTCTTCGAAGCGCCAGAACTTCAAAATTGATAAAAGCAACCAGCGAAAAGAAATCCATTCAAAAACTGGCAAAGGAGGCGAACTTGGCCGATGGAACCATGTTTACATTTCTCAAGAAGGATTTGAAGATGAGCCCATTCAAACACATGAAGAAGCAGTTGCTAAATGCCAATACCATTGACAAACGTCTCTCCAGAGCCAGAATTCTGCTCTCACGCATTGAAGGAGGCACGTGGCCAAACCTTGTGTTCAGCGATGAGAAGAAATTTGATGTCCAGCATCATTTTAACAGTCAGAATGATCGTGTTTGGTCAAGAAATGGTGACGTGGAATCCCGGGTAGTCACTCGGACACAAGGGGCAGCATCAGTGATGGTGCGGGCCGCAATCAACGAATCAGGAAGGAGTCCATTGATTTTTATGGACCAAGGAGTGAAATTGAACCAAGAAAACTACCGAAATGATATTCTTGAGGGTTCATTGCTGCTTTGGGCAAAGAAACACTTCAAAAAACGTAATTGGTCATTCCAACAAGATTCTGCCCCTTCACATGGAGCTAAGAGAACGCAAAACTGGTTTTCAGCCAATGTGCCGTTCTTTACTTCCAAGGAAGAATGGCCTCCTTCATCCTAAGACCTGAACCTTTAGACTTTGGCATCTGGTCTTACCTGGACAAGGTTTCGACTACGCAGTAGGGTGTTGCAGACGCCCTCATGTGGTCAAAAACAGCTCTACTTTTTTTTTGGTATTCCTTTTGGCATATTAGGACACTTTGTGGAGTTTTATTGAGATTGCAGAAAAACTGAGTGAGCAGATTGCAAATGAATTTTACTAGTACAAAATTGCCTTATTCCCACCATTGTGGGCATTAGCTAGTGCGTTAATTTTCGGGTAAGTCTAATTTTGGTAATACACTACTGTAACAATCTTAACAGCACCTTTCTTATGTCACAAGTCATGAAATATTTTACAATGCCTGATACGCTAACTCCTTTTTTGAATGATCCTTATTTATACTATGGTATTTCATTAATCGGTAATCGCCGAATAGGGAACTTGCCGAAAAGGGCTCTTGTCGAATAGGACACTCGCCGAATCGGACAAGCCGAATTGGACTCGCTGAAATGGGCCATTTTGAGTGTAGACACTGTGTGTTATAATCTACTATTATGACCAGTAGATCACAAAAATTAGAAAAAATGCGTTTCCTTCTGTCTACATCTCCTACTAAAGACGACCAAAAAATCAAGGGGAGCAAACTTCCCACATATCGGCAAGTTTAGCTTTCTGTCTTTCCTAGAAGAGATGGAGGAAGAAACTTCAATAAAGAAATTTAAAAGAAAATTGTTAACACAAGCAGCTAATCAGACAACAAATGATGTTCTAATATTTTATAAAAAAGCTAACATTCCCACACTACACTCAGTAAAAATGGCTCAGAAAATAGTGAAATTTCACGATGAAATAAACGGTGTTCTCAAAATTCAGCTGGAATACTACAAAAAGAATGAAGGCAAGCAATCTACAAGGATCAAATCATTTAAAAAGCTACAACTGACCTTTCCCTTCTGGCCTCGAGATGCAATAGAACGTATTCCGATAGAAGATAGAGAATTTTTAAGGAGCATGCAAATGACAAGGAAAGCGACAATGGGTGGAAGTGATCAAGTAGGCTACTTCAACGAAAAGTAAAAAGGAAGCTTTTGAGAATTGCAGTTCAGAAACAAAGAAAGGAAAATGAAAAGAAGCGGAAAGAAGACATGAAAACCATCATTCTTGAGAGCTCAACTGATAATAACAGTGAAGAAGATTTAACGGATAGTATTGAAGTTTCATCTGCCGAACCTAAACGAAGACATAAGCGTACTATGAAAACAGGAACAACAATTTTTGTTCCCCATGATATTTTGCAATCACGTGGCTTAGTGGCTACTAGTATAAGCAACAAGATAACACCAAACGCATTATCCACAATCATCTATTTATTAATTCAAAGTTGTTCTGGAGAACCAATCGGATAAATCTGCACCCTGCAACTGCTCACAGGTGTAGAATCAAGACTATTTTCAAAATCACTCAAGACATTACAGAATCTTGGTCACCCCCTGAAGTTGGCAACATCCACTGGGATGGCAAGTTAATGGCTTCATTGCAAGATCCCAATAAAGAAGTTGACCGGCTTCATATACTGCTGTCCGGTGTAGGTGGTGCAAAACTACTCAGTATTCCACATTTGCCAACACGCTCTTCAGAAGCTGCAGGAAGGCTAGTTGCAAATGCCAGTCTAGAGCTCTTGGATAGTTGGAACTGTAGGGCTTGCCTTGCACTCTTGCAGGTATGGTTTTTGACACGGCTAGTAGCAATACTGGCCACAAAACTGGTGCCTGCATACAATTGCAGAATGATGTTAAGAAGGATTTGCTTTGGGTAGCATGCAGCCATCACGTTCGTGAAGTAATCCTGAGTCATGTTTGGAGTGATCTTAAAATTGAAAGCAGCAAAGGCCCTAACATTTTTGTGTTTGAGCGATTTCACAATAACTTTGAAAGTGTTTGTTACAACTCGCCAGATGGTTTCTGCATATCGAAATCACATGAAAGTAATTCGTTATGGAAAGACAGTCGAAAAGAATTATCTCTACTCTTTAATCAGATGAAGCAATATCCGGATTCAACTAAGTTCTTAAGAAATGATTATCTAGAACTTATAAATTTATGTGACTTGTATATGGGAACTACTTCTTCAGTTGATGTTAACATTGCAACCACCAGGAGCACTGCACCGAGCCAACTGGATGAGCAAGCTTTAAAACAACTCTGGTACATGACAGAAGAAATGGTTCCACTATCTCTCTTTAGTTCTGTTGTGTCCAACAGTGAAAGACAATCATTGCTCAGGCATTAATGCAGCAGCCAAAAGGTGATGGTATTTTCAAGAAAAGAATTGGAGTTGGATTTGGTAAACCGGTTTTTCCTGATCTTACACAATGTGCAAATGATAGAATGCTTTGCAGCTTCATAGGTCCCGATTCATGGAACTTCTTTCAACTGATAAAGATCGATTCATTTTTTCTTAGCAAATCAGTGGATGAGTGGGGTCATGAACACTCATATGCAGAAGCAAAAAACAAAGTTGATCACTTCCATGTTGTTAATGATTCTGCAGAGCGGGGTGTCTAGTTGGCACATGACTTCCTTCCATCTGCTTAGCTTGAAGAGCGCTACCAGAACATTCTTCAAGTTGTAGAAAATACAAGGAAGTCATTGCATGTTGGTTGGCATGGATGTGTTGTGACCAATCAATTTTGAGTTAATAATTATCCAAAAATACACTTAATTATAGAAGATGAGTGTTCAAAGATATAATTTATTTGCAAAAAAACTCAAAATCAGTGACATAGGCAGTAATTTTTTCAAAATTTTTAAAGTATGGATATGATACAATCAAATACAAGTGTCAATTAATAAACATTTTCACCATTGAAAAACAACCATATAAAAATAACACCAATTTTTTTCATTTACGGGCGGTGAGTTGACATTTTTTCTTGAAAATAGTGAAATTAAGCATTGAAAAATTCAAATTAAATCTGCTAGTTCAATTTTCAACCAATTTTGTTGAAATTGCACACAATGTGTTTTTTTACCAAAAGGCACATATAAAAAAAAGTAGAAGTGAATTTGATGAAGTTTAGTTTTTTGAGGGGCGCCTGCAACACCCTACTACGCACCACCAAAGTTTGGAAGCGCTGAAGGCTACTCTGAAAAAAGCATGGACCAAAATACCTCAAAGAGTTATTCATGACTCTTGCAGGTCCTTTTCGAAGCGTCCCCGACTTGGTATCGACGCAAATGGCGGACACATTGAGTAAAACAAACTTGTTTTTTCTAAATAGGCCTATTTATTTATTTGACAATAATTATATGTTTATTACTCAAAAATTGTCTACCATTTGTTAAATACAGTTGTTTGAAGTTGTAACGTTAATTGTTGATGACCCTGTACAAGGAATGGATAAACAAAGAAACGGGGAGATCGAGAGACGACGGTTCAATCCCAAGGATAGCTTTTCATTATCATGTTTCCACTTGGTGGATGAAATAATTTAAAACAAGAGGCTACAAAACGGACAAATAAACTCGTGTAATTAAAAGCAATTTAGTTTTTGAAATGTTTGCTGAACATAAGTTCGTTTTTAGATTTTGAGCTCTATTTTTAATCAGATTGACCAGGCGTTCCAACCACTTAGCTTTAATTCTTACCCAATTTAGGGAAAATAAGTTGAAATAAAGCCAGGCTTGCCGTGGTTATGTCTTTTGGATCTGTAATCTAACGAGTAAAATGTGAATTAATATTTTCCATTACAGTACCAATGTCGTACATGCTACTTTGTAGCCTAAATGTAATGCTATTGTACCTACTGCGTATTTGCAATATGCAGGTCGCTGCAGCAGATGAGGTTTATTAATTATCCAGAAAGCAAGATTTAAATCAGCTGATTGCAGTCATCCGACTCATGCACGTTAGAGAGTAAACTAATTGAATGATTCGCCGTCGACAGCGTGGCCTAAGGAATAGTCATTTCGATGGCGAGGGTTCGATTCCAACCACTGCTATTACTCTTTTTTCTTCTGTAATTAACAAAGTTTAAATCAAGAATACACTCTCTGGCTGAGTGCAAGAAGGGTCACCATGACTGACAGTCAGCTGGTTCCTAGGGAAAATTGTCCTATATTTAAAGCGTCCACCGGCCAAAACACTCCATCTACTGCAGCGACCTGCAGATTACTAATACACGTATCGACTACTGAATTATATAGCTTACCGGTAACAAGTTTCAGTTTCAGAAACTATAAATCTATAGTAAAAGCTTATCAAATATTACAAGACGCCATTTTTTTGCTGTTTTTCTCCAACCTATTCGACACAATATGGATAAAGCCAGAAGATAACGGTTTTGACACATATCTACAGAGAGAGTGTTCAACAACATTTAAACAGCCCATCTATAAATCACACTCAGAAATATACATAAAAGAGCTTTACATGAAAATTATAAAATTAAGTATATTTCTCTACATATTATCTTTTCCTTCTGTTATGAAACATTGTATGCCAACAATAGTAATGATAAAATTAAAACCAAGCTAGAAGATGAGCACGACTCAGCAATTAAATAAGATCCACAATAATAAATAGCTTTAGACAGTGCTTTTCCACCCGTGGGATGGATGGTACGCGCTTGTGCGGATGAAAAAAATTGTCATGGGGATGACAAACCTGGTGCGGATGAAAATTGGCCACGATTTTTACATTTTCTTATGTGCACCAATTCAAATAAACCGTATTGTAATTGGCAATAGCCGCATATCTTTAATTCCTTCATGAAAATTCAGTCTTTTTATGTGATTGATTTCCTTACAAGGTTGCGAGTTTAGAAGTTTTTTTCGCGGAAATGGGCTAGTTTTGGTTCCAAATTACGAAAAAATTAAGCAGTCGCGGATTGCGGATTATCGGGCTAGTTTTGCTTATTTCTTGGTTGTGGTTTTATGGTTAATGCTTTAGAAGCGTGCTACTTAATAGCGTGCGCTGTTTTGCAACATGTTTGCGAGTGTGGTCCAAGCGAGCAATGATGTTTTTAATCGTGGAAAACACCCTGAATCTTGGTTAGGAGCTTTTGATAAATTTTAAAATAACTTGGTGATCCAAGCACTTTAAGTTCTTGTGCAAAATCCCACTACCTACTCGGCTGAAAATGGATTCATTGCACAGGTTGATATCAAAACGAGAAAAATGAATTATTTAATGAGACTCCTGATAAGTGAATGCGAGAAGCTTTGGAACAAGAAGTTGTGCCTTAGTGGTCTGAAATTTTCAGATATATTCAACAGCAATCGAGCCAATAATATAGGCTTCTTGGATGGTTAAGTAAAAAATGCTAATGCTCTTAATGTATAATAATTTTCGTTGTTGCTGTTAATAAAAACAAAAGTTCTTTTACGTGTCTTAACTAGCAAGAAAAGTAAATCAGACTTGAATTCAGATCAATGCATTGCAACTAAAGCTATCGATTTAAAATTGTATTGAATAAACCAGTGGTTCCCAACGTTTTTAGACTTACGACACCCTACATCAAAGAGAAATATTTTGTAGCACCCGTTGACAGACCAATGCACTTTCATTTCGAATGCAGCAGGTTATTGGAACAAACCTTAGGGAACGTTCAAATATTACGTAACGCCTTCGAGGGGGAGGGGGGGGGTTCATGCAAAGCATTACGTTAGCGTCACATTGGGGGGGAGGGGGTTCAAGCAAAACGTTACGTAACGCTTTCGAGTACGGAATGGTAGTTTTTTGTGCTGAATTCGTACTGAAAAAGCGTTACATGGGGGAGGGGGGATTGAAAAAAGCGTTACGTTGGCGTTACATGGGGGAGGGGGGGGTTAAAAATTCGGAAAAAAAGCGTTACGTAATATTTGAACGTTCCCTTAACCGTTTTATACTAAAAACTTCAAAAATGGCATTCATGGCTTCTCCGCCTGACCTTCAACTCTAATGCAGTGTGGACAAAAGCAGGCAAGTTTCCATGTTGTGTCGTAGGGGAAGGCAATTAATAGTTACACCTCCAGAAATCAACACAATGATAAGCAACAATTTTACTTGGAGATTGAATCCCACATTAAATCAAAGTTTTGAGTGCAAAAGGTCAGTGCAAATTTTGGCTTGGTTTCTCGTACCAATCTCATTAACATGCATTCGATAAGGTTACTCTCATTTCTTCCTCGGCTATTAGTAGCCTTTCTCTTTTTTTGTTTTGATGTTGGTCAAAATGAAAAATCCAAGCTTGTATAATAGGTATGGGTGGAAAACTGTGATAAAAGTACTAATGGCTTTTCTCCAAAGCAAAGATGTTCAATTTGAATTGTTATCCAAAACTAATTGAGCGGCACCTTTCTGTTGCAACAACTTTATATCTCCGTCGCTACGCGTACCTAATAGTTCTTCTTCCTGTAAGGCTCAAAACAAGATGATAATCTGGTAGTAAAATTAGATCTTTCTTTACCCATGCATAATTTTGTGTGCGAATACCATTTGGGGTTTAGGCTAAGATAGCCTATAACAAAACTGCAACAAAAACAATCGTATATAAAAAGTAAAAATCATAGCTAACCATTTGAATATAAGGATTAAGGAATAGCTCGCGGCACCCCAGAGTATTGTAGCTTAAATGGCACTCCAGGATGCCACGGCACCCCGGTTGGGAACCACTGGAATAAACCCTTCCATTGGTATTCTACAAATAGGAAAAATGAATAGCTGCAAACTAACTATTTTTGGTTTGTGTGGATGAAAATTTTGCGAAATGAAAAAGTGCGAACCGTCGTTTTAAAGGTTGAAAAGCACTGGTTTTGGATTAACTCTGATATTCACACATTGATTCAGTGTCAGTCAACATTGCCTTAAGGTTTTACACAGTTTTTTGAAATTTTAATGAAGTCTTTAAAAAAAACTGCGTATGATTGCAGACACAAAGATTACCGTATCTATAGTTCATATATACTGTAAACAATAAATACCATCAACACTACAACAAAATACTCAATGCCAAGTAATAAAGCGAATTACATCAAATGCAGTTACTAGTCTCGAGAAACCTTTACAGGCTGTTTCACCCTTAAATTGGACCTTCAAAATAAATCACTTTTCTTCTATTTTTCTATAAGAACTTTCTGATGATCCCAAATAAGGTAAAACAGTTTGTAAAGGTTTTTAGAGACTAGTAACTGACTAACTGCATTTGATGTAAATCAGATAGGTACCTCATAACAATGTTGGACACTACTTACATTCCACTTAAAAACTGCCTTATCAACAATAGCTACTGAACCTTTAACAGTAGTATGAGCAAACTTAAAAAGGCCAACTCCATATCCTGCTAGCATCAGAGGATGTAAATCTGGAGCTCTCGATGCAAGTTCGATTGTAGTTTTATCAACTAAGCTTTCATCTGATTGATATTCTAAACCAGAATAAAGCTGTGATGACCTGCAATAAAGATAATACAAAAATGTAATTACCGTATGATAAAAATATATATATTTGGTAGGCTAAAAAAATAACCAATGTTGATGCGCAATTTGCTTCAAGCAGAGATGGCAATTGAATATAAAAAAGCAATTCTCAAAAGCTGATAATGACATATTTGGCTACTACATTATTGGTGCAGCATTATTGCAAAACGTTTTCTAGAAGAACAACTTGTAACTTGACAAATACAATACATACTTTAAAAATAGCAAATCCATGATAATGTTTTAATAAAAATGAATGCTACAGGTGCAGCACCAGACAGACCGTACCAGGCCAACACAACAGACAGTTGAAACCAGCAAAAAGCAGAATACTATCATTGAGTCAACCAGGGGCGGCTCGCTAGTGTGTGCTGCGGTGCTGCAGCACTCCCATGAAAGTTTTCACAAAAATTTTCTCAAATATCTTAGCGTTTCTTCTGCCCAAAATGTGTTTTATGTTCTCTGTTCACAGAATTGCTGACTGTTATAAGTGTAAATTATATTTGGAAACTCTGCGTGCTGGGAAATATTTTGCGCAAGGTTGCAACTAAAGAGACACTCGACTGTGACGTCGTAGAGCCGCGTGTTTTCTTGAGTTGCCTGTACAAGCGAATAGGAAAGCGATGTGCTGTGTTTGAAGCAGCACACGAGCAAAAAGACGAACGTTGAGGAAAAAAGGCAATGTGAAAAGGCTATAATTGTCTGGCACTGTGGTGACGTCAAAAACTGCTTAAGGCGCAATAGCGACACCAGTTTGAATCCGTCTTCACGTTGTGAAATTACACATTGTTAAGTGTTACTTAATAAACCAATTAGTAGTTTACATTTTTGTTGATTAGTATTATGTTAGTTACAGAAGAACGCAAATAGGTAGGCACTGGAAAAACTAATACTTTTTAGGATAGGTCTACTTCCCATCTTTGGAAAAAAAACTGCTTGAATTTAATACTGTATGTCATGCAATAAGCAACATAGCCTATCTACATACAAAATGTAAAGTGACATAGGGATAGGCCACGAGAGTACGCAGCACCTCCATTTCTAGGACTCACCAGCCGCCACTGGAGTCAACTGCTCTCATTTGGGTTTACTTACTTAAACCAAGACATGGCTATACTACTATACTAGCCTATACACATGTGAAAGTTTTTATGAATTGATGTGTCAAAATCATTCAAGGTAAATTTTTATCAATGTAATTTTTTTACGTTTGTTAACAAATAAATAGGTTGAATGATTGAGTCCAATAGCGTTATTTAGCTTGATAATGTTTCCTTTATATCACACAAAGTATAAAATGAGAAAGTATAATAGTAAAAATTTTAACTTACTTTGAAAACTGCCTACAAAAATTTGGTGTTGAAACCTGAATCATCAACTTCTGGCAAGCTCGAAACATTGTTTCTATAAAATTAAGCTTAGTATACGCGGTGAAATGTTTTTTACTTGAAATATTTACCTAAAAATATACGTTAATGTAGTGTACCTTTACCATAGAATCAGGCATTTATGAACGTTACATGAGTACTGCTATTATAAAATTGGCAGTGGCTATTTTTGCACACTTGTTGTCATGGTTACGATCAGGTGTTGCCAGAGTTAGGATTAACGTTAGGAAGGGTTAACGTAAGGTTGGAGTTAGGAATAAGGTTAGGGTTTTGATCTTTGCCCAGGACTAAAAAGATTTCCAAAGTACAAGTTTTTGTTTTCAACAGCTTTAAACTTTTCTCAAATTAGGGCAAAATTCCTTATTTGGCAACACTATGGGGTACCACCAGTTTAGCCAGCAGCCTTAAATTAATGCCACTCAACAATAGAGTTTTGGAGAAAGGTTCGAGAGAGGAAAACACAAGTATATATATGACATTTCTGCATTTAGCATTAGCAGAACATATTATTGTGAATCTTTATTTCTGAAATGAAGTTTGTAAAATCAAAACGTCATATTTACACTTGTAACCCAACGAATGAACACTTGGGAAAATTAATTCGTATTATACAGTTTTAACAACACATCATCCAATTGTTTAGAGATAAGCAAATTAAACTAAAACCTAATATTGTGTTTGTTGTTTTTTATTTTAGCCTACGGTATCTAAAGCTTGCATTGTTTACCTATTTACCGACACTACACATTTTGAGGCTCATAGGTGTTTGTAGTTTTTAACAACAACAAGTGACTTTTTTGTTAAACAAGTTTGCCCAACCACCCCTGATGTAGTTCATCAAAGACCACATCGGCTATGATACTGTAGATCAGTGGTTCCCAAAGTGGGCGCCAGCGCCCCCTGGGGGCGTTTGCAACCATAAAGAGGGCGCTGGCTATAAAGTGGGCAATTAGGGGCGCTGGAGTAAATCGGGGCAGTTACAAGAAGAGGATCTTGCAAGTCATTTTTTTTTCATGTTTTGCTTCAAAGAAACACAAAAGAAGATGGTGACTATGAGAGCTCTGTGACAGATATTGTGGCAATTATGTTGGCAACATCGCTTTGCAGTGCCTTTGTTGAGGTCGTAACGAAATACCCTCACATGTGGAATCGGGTCAAAGTTTTTATCATTGCCTTTCCCAACTCATACTTGTTGGAGCGTGCTTTCAGTGCTGTGACAGCGCTTCTGGATAACTAAAGAAACCGTCTTGACATACGCAGGGCTGCGATTTTTGCCTTTTTCGGTGACGAGGTCACTCGACACGCGCCATCACTATTCGACAAACGTCGTCCGTGCCTTACCAAAAAAAAAAGAAAAAAAAGAAGAAAATAAATAGGAAAAAAAAACTGAGAAAGGACTAAACGTCGTCAGGTCGAGGAACAATCGAGGGGGGGGGGGGGCATCACGTGATGCAATCATAAGAGTGCTGACTTATGTAAACTTTCTTGCGCCAGGTATCATACTTCAAAGCAAGGTCTAAAAGCGACGCTTCACACGAGAAACTCCCAAGGCGTCAGCGCCGCCATTTTGAACACTGCGGGAGAATGCTTTGATCAAAGTTCCAACGCCTGGCATCAAACATTTCGCCACACACGTTTTGTGCTATTTCAACACAACGTTTTTTTTTTTATAGATAAAATAACCCAAATAGGCTACTTTAATTGTCAACGTATTTGCAAGTTTGGACTTATGTCTGACTTATGCACTTGTTGTTCCAAGATTGCAGAAATGTTTTGCAGTGTGAATAAAGAATAGTAGACAGATAAACACGGTTGCAACTTGACTTCCATCCACTAAAAGGGTTTCTGTGATTACGTAATGGGCGATGCATTTGCATTCACAAAAGCACACAACCCAGCTGGCAAAACCCGTCGTTTTTACATTGAAAAAACGAGAACCGAAAAATATACTAGAGTAGTCTATCTGATGTTTGATTTGTAGTGATGTAATAATACCAAAAGTAGCGATACGCACGCTATTACGTCAAATAACTCAGGGGGAAAAGTAAGTTAATTTTGGGTTGATTTAACGTTTGAGTCAGCACAAATCTATTTAATTTTCCTGGCGGGTTACATTGCGTACCCAGACAGCAAAAATCATCATTTTTACATTGATTCAACGTCTACAGACGTGAAGTCAATGCAAAAATAACGAATTTTGCTGCCTGCGTATCAATTCCCAAGAAGAAATTTACGTTTGTTTTACATTAATTCGACATCTAGCGACTTTGAATTATCATAAAATAACGTTATATTATTGTTCAACCAGGTACCGGTAACAAATTAATATCTCCCTGCGAGATGATTGCCTCGATTTACGTTTACACTAACATAATTTCGGCACAATTGAGATACTGCGAGCAAACACGAGTCTGTTTGATAAAGAACTAGCTGTCAGAATCGAAATCATAAGACGCTGTATGGGAGGATGAAGCTGTCGCATCGTCACTGGAATACTTGAAGATGCAAAACTGCCCGTTCATAAACGCGCAATGCCATATGATAAGAAGCATTATTTTTCTTTTCTGCCGAAGAACCGTTTATCCAATTTTGTACTACTTTTTTAACTTGACCCCGTAGCTTTTCTAATTCCGATTTGTTTCCGTCATAAAATTCTTTACAAATATTGCAAAATACCACACTAACTTTTCTTTCTGTTTGATAATCTATAGCAGGTAAATTCCACTTTTTAACTGTATCTTCTTTCACTATGATTTATATTCGCAACGACACCGGTAAACAATAAGCATTCGATGAAAGAATAACTTTTGCGTAACAATGAGCCGGTATTTATAAGGTTGCAAACTTTTTACAGTTCACAAGAGCATTGGCAGCGCATGAAATAGCTTGCGTGATGCTCTGGGCTACCACCGTGTGACACGCGATGAAGAAGCGCATAAAATTTCGTTTAACTAAACATTAAAGCCATGGTGATTAAAGCATACGGCAATTGTCGCAGCAATCCAAGGTGTGTTGATTTGGCGACGGCAATGTTTTTGCCGTCGTAGATGGAATCACTCAATCAGCGTGTGATTAAAAACTTAAAGTAAGTAACTCTGATACCACACAACTTGTGCGGTAACTCGCGGCCAAACGCTTATAATCTGACTCTTGTGACGTCATATTACTATTCGACAAACAAGCGTAGAATTTTTGGTCGTTCGACAAGAAAGAAAAAATCGCAGCCCTGGACATACGGTAGTTACACGGGGAGACTTAAGATTGTTCCTATCCAAACTGGAACCCGATATCAAGAGGCTGATTCGACATTGCACCAACTTCATCCGTCTCATTAGAGTTGGACTTTAAGTTGTGATGAAAGGATTATAACTTTGGTTTTACTTTTTTGTCAAAGGGGGCTTTTGATACTCTGTTTGTTGTCCAGGGGGGTGTTATTAAAAAAAAGTTTGGGAAACACTGCTGTAGAGTGTAGATAGAGATGAGGTACCACCTTAAATGACTTACAAATAAGTAATCTCTCGTCTTTATAGAAGTCATCTCTGGTGTCACAGTTTTAGAAATTTTATATTTGGCTACTTCAGCTCTCCTAGTCCTATGCTCCCTAAGCGGCCAGCAGTTAGTGTATCAACGACTGAAAACCGAAATGATAAGGTACCGGTACCGTAAACTGTTGAAGTTGAACAAAACTGAGCTTTTGTAAACCTATTTCTGCAGCTGATGCCAATCAGGCATAAAATGTAGATAAAAACAGTTTATTTTCTGTTCCACCAAGCCTAAACTACGGTAGGTAGCTGCTTTGAAGATTCCTTTTGGATAGAAGCTGATTTTGTCTGAGATCTAAAAAAGAGACTAGGCCTATAGTGCATACTGCTTTGCCTTTAACTTAAAACAGAGGTGACGAACCTGCGGCCCGTCAAAGAATTTTGTGCGGCCCGCAGAACAATTTGACAATCGCTCATGCATTAAAGACAAAAGAAATCTCAAAGCTGTTTTATGCCTTCACCTGGTGCACTTTACAAAAAGACAAGTCGTTACAGGCAGGGTTGCCAGATCCAAAATAGTTTTGCCTGCCAAATGTTTCATAAAAACCGCCAAAAAACTGCCAAATTTTTCAGGGTTTCAAAAAAACTGCTAAAAACAATGCCAAACTGTTATCGCGGCTTGTCCTGTTAATCAGAAAGGTCATACACCATAATATTTGGTGCTGCACAAAATTACCCAGCCAGAAACACGTTTCAAATCAATCCCAAAAACAAACCATTTTTTGGCAAGTGAAGTAGCCCAAAAGTCAAGTCAATTTATTTTGTTTTAACAGCGCCATATATTAACAAATAATCAGAGTAAAATGTAATTGTCAAAACAATGCATTGTACAACTGTTGGTTAGATGATGGCGCAATCAGGATGGTAGCGAAAGACCATAAGCAGTCATCTAGTCAGCCACCACCCCATCACAGTAAATCTAACTACACATTCATACACACTAGTGTGCAGAGGCAGGCACACTACTTCATTGAATAAAAAGGGTTCGCCACTGAGATTGAAAAACAACTACTGTTGGTTTGAATCTGCATTCTCAGACTGAGTAAGCCGAGGATGAAGATTCAAACCAACGACCAAGAATTGACCAACCACCAATAATTAGTGATTGTGTGCTATAATAGGCTACAGCACTTGCGAAAGTTTTCCTGAAATAACGAGGAAAAACGTGGATACCACCACCGAATTGCAACAATTTTTATGTGAAGCATACAAAAACAGGGCAATTTGATACTAATAACTGTAGAAAACAAAAAATTAATAAGTACGATATGATGATATAGGCCTACTGTAAAGGTAAGTTATCCTTTGTATTGAGCACTTAAAGTACGCATGTATATTCATGTAACAGTTGGTTTTTGAGACTTTTTTTAAAGCAATGGAACGGTAAATCTTTTATATCGTGTGAAATTTCACTCCACACTTGCACACACAAGAAATGGAGTGTTTTTTTGCCAAAGTTTGTTTCAAACCTGGGAAGAAAAAATCTGGTTTTAGCCTTATGTCTTGTATCATGTTGATGTATGTCGTCTAATTTAACAAAGTAGCCAGAGAAACATGCTGGCAAAACATTATTTTCGTACTTGAACATGAACTGTGCATATGCCAGCTTTGCAAGGTCACTCACTTTTAATACCTGAAATTTGCTGTACATGTAGGTCGTCGAAGTTTTCCTGTCACCAAACAAACACGCTCTAATAAATTTGTTCTGAATCACTTCCACCTTGTGTACTAACGTTTTGTTGGCCCTACCCCAATTAATTATCGAATATTGAAGATTTGATTTAAATAATGAAAAGTAAATTAATCGTAATGTGGATAATGGGACATAGTATCTGATTTTGTAAGCAATGCCACATACTTTACTCAATTTTGTGCAAAGGTCAGAGATATGGGCGTTCCAGTTCAATCTGTGGTCCATCGTTACTCCAAGATATTTTACTTGATCAGTTTTGTTAATGCTTTGGCCGTTTAAGGTGAGAGAGAACGATTTTGCAACAGGAAGATTTCTACAAATGATCATAAAATTAGTTTTAGTGTAATTAATCGATAATTTATTGGTTCTCATCCATACATCAATCTTTTTTATTTTTTCATTGGCTTGTTGTTCTAGGCAAGTCAAATTATGGTGTGTCATGTTTAGGCTGGACGTGTCATCCGCAAAAAGAGTGGTCATGAAAGAGGACGCAGTAGGTAGATCGTTTACATATAATAAAAATAACAAAGGACCAAGGACTGACCCTTGGGGGATGCCGCATTTGACCGTCGAAAAGTTTGATGATAATGAGTTAAGTTTGGTGTATTGTTGTCTGTTGGTTAAATAAGACTTCATCAAGTTCCATATTTTTCCACGTAAACCATAACAATATAATTTGTTCAATAAAATTCCATGATCAACAGTGTCAAATGCTTTGCTCAGGTCAAGAAAAATGGAGCACGTATACGGTAGTTATTGTTATTTAAGTTTTTGAGTAAATGATCATATAGCCTATGTGAGTTATACTGAGTTCTGTCGAATCGTTTGTCCTAAAACCATGTTGACTGGGAGTTAATATATTATTTTTATCCAGAAATTTAATCATTCGTTCGTACAAAAGCTTTTCAAGAATTTTAGAGAAAGTGGGCAAAAGAGATATTGGCCTGAGATCGGTTAAAGCGGTGGGATTGGATACCTTTGGTATTGGGATGATTTTAGACAGCTTCAGTGGATCTGGATAGGTCTCTTGAGCAAAGCAGTTGTTGTATAATCGAGCAAGAATGGGTGAAATAATACAGTTTGCAAGTTTGATGAATTTTGTCGGGATATCGTGTATTCCAGGAGAAGTTTTTGTTTTCAATGTCATTATGATGTTTGAAACCTCACTGGGATTGATGTCTTCAAGTAAAAAACTGGATTGGCATGTTGTTGTTAAAAAATCTGAAGAGGATACGCCAGTTGGTTTAAATTTACTTGCCATATTAGTACCAATATTGGTGAAGTGCTCATTCAATAGGTTTGCAAAGTGGGTTGATTCAGTTTTGTGTAAAATGTTATTTATTTCCATATTAGTGGGAAGCGATGACGTTGACTTGGATTTGCTAGTGATCAATTCGTTAATTACTTTCCATGTTTTCGATGCATCAGCTTTGTTTGCTTCAAATAAATAAGTGTAGTGTTGTCTTTTAGCTATTCTTTTTATATGCACCAAGCGGTTATTGTAAGCTTTATATTTCTTTATTTTCATGTCATCTTTGTGCTTATAGCACGCTCGATATAGTCTATTTTTTGTCTTTATGGATTTAAGAATTCCTTTTGTGATCCAGGGTTTGTTTTGCAATTTAACTTCTTTGCGGGATAATTTCCTTACAGGTGCATGTTTATTGAGTGTTTTTTGGAACGCATCTATGAATTCACAGAATTGTGTGTTGACGTTGTTTTTTGTGAAATCAAGGGAGTTCATAGCAACATGCATTTCAGATAAAAAGTTTTCATTGTTAAAATGCCGCATACATCGTGTCAATTTCGGAAGTTTGGTTTTAAGGAAATTCAAATTAGTTACGCTCAAGAACACTGGTAAATGATCAGAAACATCATATAAACAGATACCGCTGGTTTTGTGTTGTTTTTCAATGTTTGTGTAAATATGGTCCAATAAAGATGGTTCACTAATTTTAGAAAATCTAGTTGGATGGCTTATCACGGAATTACAACCTATGGCCACAAGTGAGTCCAAATATTCTTTTACTTTAGGGGTTTTATTTTCATGCAAAAGGTTGATGTTGATGTCTCCGCAAATGATATATTGTGATTTCGTCTTCTCAATTTCCGCAATAGTTGATATTATCCTGTTTTGAAAACTATCAATGTTTGGTCCAGGATGCCTGTAGATGACACCCACGACTGCGCTGTCTTGAGAATTACTTTTTATCTCGATCCAGAGGTCTTCACAATTTGGTACATTTAAGCTAATATCATTACGTATAGAATATGCAATATTATTTTTAATGTAAAGTGCAACGCCACCAGCATTTGTAGGAGAGTTTTTGTGTAAAAATTTGTATTCGATGAGGTTAAAGTTATCAACACAATTGGGTTTTATTTTAGTTTCAGAAATTGCAATAATATCTGGTTGGTGATTAATTTCGGCCAAAAATTCTTCGAGTTTGTCTTTGTTTTTGCTTAGACTGCGGGTATTGAAGTGGAACAAGGAGAGCTTTGTTTTTTTACTTTCTTGAAAGAATTTTTTAGTATCTGATGTAGAGAGGTAGTTTTTGGAATCGAAATTGATGTTAGTAGTGGACATTACAACAAACACAATAAAAATGACTGACATATACATGTGCAATGAATAATTACAATATGACTGGTTAGGCTACGGAGTGACTTTCAGTTGATAGACGAAAAACTTTGAAAAATAAACACTATTATTGCGTTATGAAATATTTAATTTAGCAAGGATTTTACTACTAAACAAATAAGTAAATAAACCACCAACACGTGCATTTATATCTTATAGTCAAAATAACAAAACTGAGAAATTACTTATGGATGACAAGAGAAACAATTCAACGGAAGAACTTGTAATTAATTAAGACTAAATAAAACATATAACAAATCAAGTCGAAGTGGTGTGAGCAAAACCTGGAAATAAAAGCACTATTATTACGTCATAATAAAAATGTTTTACAAGAAAGTTGAAGATTAGCCTTGCACCGTACGCATTAAGTTAATTTTTTTTAAGTAGAAATTTACAACAAAAAGTTAGTGCAGAACTACAAACAATTGGCCAACAAAAGAAAATTAAATCAAAAGCGGAGTTGTAACATACAGTACTATGAACAGTCCAAATTCAATCCTTCTTTAGAAATTTGATTTAATAGTCATAAGAACCTTTTTCTGAGTCAATGGTCACTGTACCAAGCCTGGACAGGGTTTTATCTTGTTCGGGGTGGAAATGAAGGTTGACTACGGTTAGGTGGAATATAAAGAAGTCCAAAAAGATATCTTGTGACTTTTCTTCACTTTGTCTTCAAAATTCAATTATCTATGAGCGATCCAACTGAGAAATGCAAAATGGCTGTCAAATTCAATGAATAGCTTCTAGCTGGCCTAAATCAAGATTTCTTCGAATTGTTCTGTCTCTGCGAGTTTTTAATCAATTTTGAAAATTTTTGGACTGAAATGACCGCAATTAAATTTCTTTCTTAATTTGTCAAAATCTAGCTATTCTTCAGGCCTAGGTTTTTCTTTAGTCCAATTTATATATTTAGACCTGGAGAGCAAAATCTCTGCTGCTAACTTTTTCCCGCGCTTTCAACGCGCGGGAAAAGCAATTTCAAAAAAGAGCCAAGGCATAGGCTATAGGTATTTTAAACACACTTCAAATGACCAAACCTTGGAAAAACCGGTTTCGTTCACAAAATATCCCTTACTTTCTAAACACACACAAAAACTTGTCATTAGGAAGTCAAGTCAAGTCAATTTATTTTGTTTTAACAGCGCCATATATTAACAAACAATTAGAGTAAAATGTAATTGTCAAATTTATCGTCTGCAGCCAGATTTTTAGAAAACCAGTGATTAGTGAACTCACTCAACCATGGTCTAGCTAAGGGATGGAGTAGGATTCCCGAATGTCTGACTACCAAATATTGCGTTCATATTACCTTTCAACATCTCACAAATGTTGATCGCACAGGCATTGCTTTAATTGTATTTATATCAAAATTAACCATAACCAACAAAGCAGAGATTATGATATCTTTTTATAGATGAGAATAGAACATCTGCAACATCAACACTAAACAAGTAACATGTTCAAAACTAAAAGGGTTTTAAAAAACATGCACCCGATAAATAAAGCGCCAAGAAATTTGAAAAAATACAATAAAAAATACCATCTGGCAACTTTGTGGTTTGCGAGGTTTGCTACGTTTGCTAGGTTACTGTGGGTTAACTCTCTCTCAGTGTTGTCAGATTGGGCGATTTATCTGCAATTCGGCTACTTTTAGTTGGGCTTGGCGCTAAAAAATGTTGGTTTGCGACTTGCGCTTTTTTGGGCTACTTTCAGACTTTAATTTGGCGCGAGACCGCGCTTTTTGGCTTTCTCTTTGCATTTATTCGTCGGTATTGGTGTGAAATGTGGAACGATAAATTATAATTTATAACAAATCGCAACAATTGATGCATTGTTACGCTATCATTGCTGTAACGTGCTGACCAAAAGTAACCTTACGCCTGCTGCTTTTCTTGAGTGTCCTTGCGTCATATTGCCGTTGTGAAATCTGCGTTTGTTAGTAATTTGAAACACTAACAGCAAGCCCGCAACCAGGGGGGGCATTGGGGGCATTTTCCCCCCCCGAAATTTTTTGAAAATTTTTTAAATGATAAAGGCCAGCAAGTGCGATTGATGCGGTGTCAGCAATAGAATCCCAAAAAGAGTTTTATCCCAACATTTACAAACTCTTGATAATTTTGGCTACACTTCCAGTCACAACTGCTTCTGCAGAAAGAACATTTACCTGTCTACGACGCTTGAAAAGTTACCTTAGAAGCACTATGGGGCAGGACAGGCTTTCTGGACTAGCTCTCATGCAAATCCATCGTACTCAAATTCCAAGCGCGTAATTGGTGTTAAACGAGCTTGCCAAATCAAGTAGAAAGTTAGACATTATGCTCTAAATTAAAATGTCATTTTGCATAAAGTCAACTTCTTTGGGCCTACAAACATAAAAACTTGTTGAGCCAACAAAATGTTTCAGGATTGTAATTTGTAATTACCGTTTTGAGTTTATTCATATGTATCTGTTTGTTGATGTAAATATATGTTATTGATTAATTTATGACTCCAGTCGTGCCAAATGCAGTTCGTAGCCTACAGATGTTGTATTTTATTTGTAATCGATTGAACACATTACTGTATTATCGTAATTTTCTTCCTTGGGCAGTCATAGCTAAATGAGAAAAGGTTACAAAGGCTAGTTTCCTTTAATGCTGTACGGTAGCCTACTAAACTTAAAACGTGATTGACATAAGTTATGACCACTGAACCGTAACATGGTAGTGCCACACACTCTATCAATGGGCGTGGACATTAACATAAAAATGTCACAATGCATCATTTTAATGTTTGTTCTTTGATAAAAATTAAATGCCCCCCCCGAAAATATTTGCTGGTTGCGGGCCTGACTAACAGTAATTGTGCCTTCTCTTGCAATTGGTAGTTTGATCCACATCTACGTAGTTTTACATTTTTTTAGCGCTGTAGGCTAGCCTACATCTGCCGCATGCTGCATTGTTTGAAGCATTCTAATCACACTGAGTTTCCTTTGTTTAAATCAACCGTCTAGCACAGGGGTCACCATGCAAGCTACGGCCCGCGGGCCAGAACCGGCCGCGAACTCATTTCATCTGGCCCGCCACGTGCTGCGGAAATTACAGCTGCACTACAAATGTTAAGGAAAAAAGTTACCAATCTTTTTGTAAAGGAGTGACGTGTTCTGTTTTTATCGTTAGGCCACCACAAATTGGAACAGCCTAGGTCAAATTTGGAGAAATGTAATGTTTTTTCAAGAGAACGATGCCCTCTAGTGTATCACAGCAGGGGATAACTTTTCCAGCAACCTTTCAATTTTCATAACAACTTTGCTATTCCACCGCTGACTTTGTTATTTATTGTGCTCAATTCAAGTCAATGGAGATTTTAAATAGCCTAGTCGTATATCTTTTCGCAATTTACTTCCGGCCCGCAGCTGTTAATCTCGCAGCAATCCGGCCCTCAAAGAAAAAAGTTTGGTGACAGCATTAAACTAAAATCAGTCTGGGTTTTGCTCAGTCATAGGGTGGTGTATTAATTTCAGTCTTTTCTTGAAAGTCACAGTGTCAGTTCAGTTATGGTTGTAGTTTAGTGATTTCGATTCAGTTCATTGTATTCTGTTTGTTATCAAAGCATTATTTGGCTGCAAAGTTTTCGATCAGGAAGTTTGTTTTTACTTTGCAATAAACTCATACTAGCAGAAAACTAAGGTATCATTTTCAGATCATCCCCACTAGCCTACTATGCTTGTACTCGGGATGTTGCTTTAACAGTTACAGCTAGATACTTCAGAAGAAGTTCAGATAATTCGACGTCCGCTACAGTGAACAAAGATGTTCCTTTTGCTATGCTCCTTGGGGGGCATGCCTGCAGACGCCCCTAGAAAACTCACGCCTTCGGCTGTCGACGTCGCGACGTCAAATTGGGCTACTTTTAGATTGCTTTGGCGCATTTTTGGGCTCTTTTTTAATTTCTGGCAACACTGCTCTCTCTGGAGGCTGGAGCTTCCATTTGAATAAATTCGGAGTTTTCAGTCCATAAATTAAAGTTTTTTAATGGACTTTCATTAATAAAAGTTTTTGAAAAACTGTAGTGGTGAGTTGTACCGGTAATAATTACAAAAAAATGCCAAAACTTGCCAGACACAAAAAATGCCAAACTTCCAAACGTAATTTTCTCCTGCCAAACGCTTTCAAAAAAACGCCAAATTTGTGGAATTTGGCAGGAAAAACGCCAATATGGCAACTCTGGTTACAGGTCGAGGCTGACAGATGAAAATCTTGGTAGGCTATGCACTTTTACATCACCCACTCGTCGAAGAGCGCCTGCTTTTCAATGTGAAATTGCTTTGTGTTTTGTTTAGTCACAATTTTCCTTATAAACTCCATTGATTGCAGTCATTAAGATCCTTCTTGCACTCACTTCAGTTGCAGAAGAAAAAATAGTATTAGCAGAGGGTGGGAATCGAACCCACGAAATCGAAATTACTACTCCTCTGTCCTAACCATTAGGCAACGGTGGTTGTGGCAAAGCATTCAGTTAAATTTCTTTGTATCAAAATTTTTCGATCAGAATATCACGTGTCGAGTCACATGACTGAAATCAGCTGAATCGCGAGTGTTAGATAGTTTAAGCTAGGCCTATATGATTCGCATGGGCTATGGTTTGTTGTTTGAAAAAGAAATTTCATTAACTGCTTTGTTGTTTCGGAGCATAATGGTCGAAACATTTAGTCAACTTGAGCAAAAAGGATAGAGACAAAAAAAAAGAAATCATACTCATATGAAAGCAAACGCATCGAAAATTAAACTGTCTTCATTATCAGTGCAAGTACTGTTGCTCTATCCTTTTTGATCAAGTTGATTTGTTTTTATTTTTTACTGTTGTATGTTTCGATTCTGCGTAAGATAATTTCAACTGTGTGGGTTTTATTACTTTCATTTGCTGTTTGTTACTTTTCATGAAAAATATCTTGAGTCCCATCTAAAAGATTTCATAGTAGATTACGATTAAAAAGTTGTGTGGCCCGATAACTCATGTGCAATTGACAAAGTGGCCCGCGAACGCAAAAAGGTTCGTCACCCCTAACTTAAAACAACAAATAACATTTATGATCAGCGGCAAAGAAGGACCTTTATTCTTATTATTATTTATTTGCGTCAGACAAATGTGTCCATATCCAAAACAACGAGATAATAGTAGGCTAATAGGCTACTAGCTAATACACAAACTGCAAATGCACAAAGGTCACAGTGAGCCACTTTGGATTTCTCAATATCTAACTTACTGTTACAAATTCACATACAATGAGCGTTGGAAGAGTTTGATTGATTGAATCTTTATCTTCGGACTGGGAAAGAAACTTCTTGCAGAGTTTAATCCTGGCAGTTTCGCATACTTCTAGAAGCTTGGAATCACTGACGCAGGCCCATAAGTCACCGAGATTGACAGAGTGAAGTTTCCAATTGTTGAAGTCTTGTGTCGAACCCGCGTCGCTTGATCTTGAAGTTTCTTCTTTTCCAGAAGTCACGCGCTAACTATCTGAGCTATCGGGGCGGATTCAGAACGTATTCAGAACGATAAAAACAATCAGATGACATCAGGTCTGATATAAAGCGATATGTGGAGTGTATGCAACTGTTGATAAACGAAAACATGTTTTTCTTCACTCTTTGCACTCCTTTCGTCAATTTTGAAACCTTTCCAAATTGTCAATAAAAAATCAACCAGGTTTGGTAACTACAAAAATTTATTGGTAAAGCTTGCGTTAGACTAAATAGAATCTATTCTATTAATTCTATTTGAATATATATATATAATATTAGAATTGATTCTATTTGAATAAGAGTACTGATGAAGCGCCTTTACGGCGGCGAAAGCTCTACCAATAAATTTTTGTAGTTACCAAACCTGGTTGATTTTTTATTGATTATTATACGTTTGGTTGAATCCTCTCATATGGATCCTACAATTATTGATGATTAGCAATTCCCATAACACCGAGAAGCCAGAACTGAGGTTAAGAGTCTGCAGAAACCTTTTATTACTATTTCCAAATTGTGACTTGTATTTGGTTGGAAAAAAATACGTTTCGTGGTCTTCGCACAGCCGAGGGGTAAGAGCCCAAACCTTGCTTCAAAGTACTGTATTCCATAATTCATAAATTAGACGTTAAGATAAAAAAAAATCTTATTTGACAAAACCGACATCCGGACAATAAAATTTAAGTCGATTTCTAAAGTTTATGTTTAAACATTTCTGCTTCAAAAATTCGAACACTCAAGTCCAAATTATAAATTGCTGAAAATTTGGTCTCAGGACAACTATTTTTTCATTACTTTGAAATTTCCTTCATGAACTGCAAGCAGTGTATTCAACATTGGTACAGCATTATTTTTCCCTTTTAAAAAGCTTACTTCTTTTTTCTGGGTTCACTGCGATGTAGTTATGGTGACGCAACAAGTGAAGCGAAAAAGTTACGATTGCCATATCGGCTATCGCTCTTCACGCTGCCTGCTGAAGCTGACATTGCTTACACCGAAAAGTGCACTTAGTCTAAAGTCAGGCATTATGCTGAATAAGATGTAAAGTTATAATTTTTTTCTTGCATTTCTTTCAGCAATAAAGTTGTACTGTCACACTGCATGAGCAATAAAGTTTTGAACTTTATCATGTTTAAAAGAGTACCAGTAGGATAAAGAAAATGGTGAAAAGTCAGATAGCCTCTAAGTTTAATATTGATTAATTGTTGCAGGCTACCTTTGAGGTTTTTGGTGGTCTGGCGGTTGGTTATCTAGCAATTTCCCTTTCAATGTTTGTAACGTTAATGATTATGTATTATCATTAAATCTGTTAGGTTTTTGTCAGTTCTACTTTTTTAAATGTCAATTATGTTTGAAATGCAAATTTTTTCATAGCATGGTAAGCAATACAAAAAAAGCTTAACTCGAATAGAAATTTTTTCCAAAGCCACTCTAAATGTCAATTCATTTTGTAATGTTTATACAGAGGATTTGATGTGTGTTTTAAATGATTTTTATGAAGTTATTTTTGTATTGGGTAGCCTACGTTTACACAAGCTTTCTAGTAATTACTGATATCTTTGCTTCAGGTATGCAGAACCTACATGTGAATTAATTATATGGGATTGCACTGAGCATATTTAAATTTTTAATAGGCTGCAGATAGAGCTGGGCGATATTACGATATTTCGATACGATACGATATTTTTTCGGCAGCGATATTTATTCACAAAGCTTCGATTTTATCGTTTATAAATGTACTGAAATTATAGCAACATTTTCGCATGCGCAGACAACCCAGTGTGTGTGCATTATTTACGCATTGCGAGCAGTGTGCATTGTTTACGCATTGCAAGCAGTCTCTGTGATTACGCAATCCTGCTTGTTGATTCCCACGTGTTGCGTTGTTGCGAAGGATGAAGTCCGTCAAATACGATAGGAAACTTGCAAGCTGACTGAATTTACGTATCATAGCGTAGCGGCTGTAGCCTACGGTAGCTACAGCTAGGTAGATACTTTATTTTGTTTTGCTATTTTGCATCAAAAACTATCAACAAGGATAGCTGCATCTGTACATGGTGGCGAGCTAATGCAGTGACTTTTTCTACACTTCCAAAAGTTGCAAGAAAACTTCTGTGCATTCAAGCCACCAGTGTTAGTAGTGAAAGGGTGTTTTCACTTAGTGGCTCAATTGTTTCCAAGAAGACATCGTGCCTAAAACCCTGCAGTGTCAACATGCTGACAGTTGTGTCCAAAAATCTTTAGTTTGCGACAGTTAAATCGCAGCATTGTTTGCAATAAATGTTGTTCATTTCAGTACCAGTGCTCTGTATGTTTTTCATGCAGTTAAAGAAAGCCGTGCTTTGCGATTCGCTGTAAAATATTGAAACTTAGATAATATCGTTTTATTTTTGGTAATATCGTATCGAAATTATTTTACCAATATCGCCCAGCTCTAGCTGCAGAATAAATTTTAATTGGACATCAGCTTTTGGCAAAGCAGGCTACTAATAATGTTTTCAGAGTCTAAACTCAAATTTCTCTGAGGACCATAAATGAATGCCGCATGTGGAGTGGCCTGCTGGCAGTATGTTTGAAGCCTTTGCAGATTACTCTATCAGTAGTTAGGAAAAGTATTTTATGGATAGTTAGCACTGAACAACAAATTTGATGAGCACCACTTTCCATTTTTTATAAATTAAATTTCTATAGTACGGTAGGCTATAAGCTATTAATTTAGACTGATGTTGGCTTGACAGTGTGAAATTATTGAAGATTTGTTATCGCAATATTACTCAGGTCGCTTGATTACTTTCAACAGTAAGTTTGCCAGGTTAATTGTCATTCTTTGAACTGATTTTTACATCTTTAGCAGCACTTTCGTGTGAACGACATGCATGCACAATTTTTGAGAAAAATCACTCTGTAACCCGGAATATCCGCCCTGTTCGCAAGCTATCATCCATTTCTGATGGTTTACCCTTATTCACCCCTTTTGGTTGGTTCACTCCTGCAAAAATTTTATTCACCCTGGGGTGAACCATTCACCTGTTTAAGAAACACTGGTTTAATATATGTCATCAAATTTTTTGCTAGCAAATTCATGCAGTTTACTTTTACATAAACCACTTCGACAGTCATGACACCGGTACGCTAACAGATTTGCTTTGCAGCAAATAAGCAGTAAGTCTAATAAAGTTTCAGTATTTATTGAGAAATAACAATTTTTATGTTATTATCAGAAAAATGTAATATATATTATGTGATATTGTTGCTTTGCATAAGTGCTGTTTTGACAATTTTTTAGATGCATTATTGCATATGTAAATTTTACTTAACAAGAGTACAATTGTTGTTCTGAAAATGTTCAAGGATTGATGCATATTTGAGAGCTGGTGTACAAGTCTTCGCCCTGGTCATAAAGCTATAACATGAACATCAAAGGTTGGAATCGGCCATCACATACAGGGTGAAATGTATGAACAGTAAAGCAAAGGTAAAGTAGTTTTCCCCCATATGTTTGGTCGATTCCAATGTTTGGTATCGTGGTATTTTTGACTAGGGTGCAGACTTGTATACCAGCTCCCATGTTTGAGTATATAGTTTTGTTTGGCTTAGATAATGTAATTTTATGTAAATATGTGATGTCATTTATTTGTATGTGGGAGGAATAAAATTGTTTTTGTCCCAAATCTGGAACATACGACATCAGATTTTTAATATGAATTGGTCAGCATATGCTGCTGCATCCATCACAATTGTTATAAGCATGTTGGGTAACAGAACAGGTAATGCAACGATATGAAGATGTGGCTTAGTAGGCTACATAATTAGTAGAGTAGTGAAATGCTATGTGTTTAAGCATCTTTCCATTGTGTTTATACTCATTAAAGAAAAGTTGACAACAATTTTTGTATCACATCTTACTTTATGAAACTAGTATATTATACTGGTAAAAATTACAAAATTGGATAATTATACATACATATCATGCAAATAATAGACAAGCGTTTGATACAACTTACATCAAATACAATATAAGCTTTAGCTGAGCGGTTCGATTTGGTTAAGGTTTACAATTTCAACTTATTATTTTATTAAAAGTTATTATTGAGCATTTCAAGCAGGTTACCAAAAAAAAGTACACAAATAATCGGCATGCAATTTCGTATTTTGTGATATTTACAGCAGGTTATGTTAAATAAACTGGAAAAAATTAGTGAAACATATAATAAGCATATTGGCAGTCGACTGTGGTAGTAAGATTGAAAAGTGCTACTTTAATGAAGAAGAATTTCTATTCCATATCTCTTTAAATTTTTAGTTCCGACTCCAAACTACTGGACAGCTCACAACCTATTAGTTTTTATATTTAGTTTTACTCAACCATTGTTTTATCTGAAGAATGAAACTGTTCATTTTATACTTCAATGGTCAAGTACACATCAATTTTTTTTTCAGGATCAAATACTTTATAAATTTTTTTTGTTTCACTCTAAAGATCAAAATGAGTCGTGAATTGAACATGGATACGCGAAGGCAAAACTTTTGGAAGGAATCCATCACCAAAGAAGCTTTTGTGCGACGTGCCTGGCAAGAACAGTATCAACAAGAAATCCAAGAGAAAAACACAAAATTTGATGAGGAAAAAGAAGCCAATAAAGAGGCTCGGATGCAAAAGTTCACGGCCATGGTCCCAAAACTTCCACCTGGCACACGTATCCTGCCTATTATTACATACCCGAAGAAACCAAAGCCAAAAAGCGAACTCATTGTAAGACGCGTGACGCCAAGCAGTGTGGATTCAAGCAGATTGCTTTCCGAAATGAGACCTGTTTCTCCAGGTTGGTAGAATGTAAAAAAATAACGAAACAACCTTTCACACTAATCTACACACACGAGATTACTGAATTGATTTTTGGAAAATAATATACAAAGTTAGACTACTCCTGTCAAGTGTGTGACACCAAACACTGCTTAGCCAAATCTTTGCCGTTCAATCTGAGATTTATTTGCATCAGGACAAGAAAATCATATAATTTACTCCATGTATAACAGATATATTGTAGCCTACGCCATCTGCAGAGCATAATCTGGATGGAATGTTGGGGTTAAATCAGGAGCGCTATATTTGAACTACGAACAAAGGATCCCTGTGCAATTTTTCACTGGCAACGCAATTCATGGAGAATTGAATGAGGAACTGCACCACCTCCAACTTTGGTTGAACAAACGTTCATGTCCAAAATGTTTAAGCTTAACCTGGCAATTCGCTTTTAGCCTACCTGTTTTGTAGTTTTTATCATACCTCACAGTACTTATTTGGCGTTCAGCCTTGGTAAGAAGCTTGTACCGGAGTTTCGTTTGTTTCGAGTGCCGGTGGTTCTTTGCTTAAGATGTTACATTATCTCTGGTCCCAATTAAATGAAGATGTCTGAGGGCTTGTTGTTTTTCTGGCATGTTGTAAACAAACTTGTTCTAACAAATGCAACAATGTGTAGAGTAGACCTCACCACTGTTTTTAATTCTGCGTTTTTACAATCTACAATAAAATTCTTGCATAAGTTAAGCTTTGTGAGTATCCTAGTGGAGGACAGGACAAAATTGATGGCTTGCAAAGCCAATAGTAGTTTTACAAACTGAATTAACAATTTTTTTTAAATATATTAGTTTTTTCAACTACAGAAACAATATTTCAAAGTAATGTCATTTGCCAAAATGAGATTTGTTGCACAGAAAACTGAACGATGCTGATGGGCTGCATAAAATTGCTCAGCTGGCCACAGTTCTTCCACAACTGCAGATTAGTACGTCAGAGCAACGTCAACTAGATCAAAAAAAGAATTTCTAGTTTTTTCATCAATTAAACTTTCTATCTTTTTTAGACGTCAGAAGATTACTTTTCCAAGGATTTACGAAAGAAGGAAAAGGGCGTTACCAATACTTGCACGCGCGTAAGTACAAGAAGCCGGAAATCAAGTACGCTTACCCTCTCACCTCCTCCTGGGAATACGGTTGGAAGCTGGATGATGTGGTCACTGAGTTCCGCTCTCCGCTGCATGGTCGTTCCCGTATCGTTCGAGACACATTCTTCCGAAGAAACGGAATTTTTTCTGACCCAGTCTCGGCATAAATTCGTAAATTTTACGAACAACTTTGTATAACAAGTTCAAAAATGGTGTTTCCATTGGTGTATGTATTAATGCCATATTGAAATTTGTATGCTTCTCGTGCAATACGCCATTAACTTACAAATTTCTTCACATGCAACGTTAATAAGATTTAACGTACAGTAGCGGTATCATTGCTCTTCACTGAAGCTTCAGCAGATTTTGACTGCGAAACAAAATTAGTAACTGCAAAGCCATAATTGTTTTTGGTTAGAATATTCATTTACAAATTGTGTGGATTGTTCAGTTGAAACAAAGTGTGATTTAGTATAACTGCCTTTAGAGGTCATTTTTCTTGTTAGCCTACACCACTCATTGCCGTTTGTAATTGATTTTAATCATGTTTTAATTACAAAATGTCGGACATTATACATTCTGTAATCTGCACTTACAATAGCACAGTATTTCACGGCTCGTTTCTCTTTGTTTGTGTTGACCTTTTAATTGAATACGACTCATACAATGAAAACATAGCGTTCCCTCCCACAACCTAGCTAACAAAAGTTTCAACCATTGTTTGCTGACAAGACTTTGTCCCCAAGTAGACTTTGTGGCCTTTAAAGGGCATTAGAACGACTGGGTGGAGATCGTGAATTTTTACGTTGATTGAACGTCCAAACTATTGATTTATCATCACTATTTTAGCACAGCATACCTTTTTGGATATCTTTACTTCATCCTTTTTGGTATCATATGCTAGGCTATGTATTGTACAGTGCAGCTTACCTTCTATTCCGCGAATTTCGTTTCAATATCAAATTCAGAACTTGTTAGCCATGCAAGCATTGTCGGATGTGAGCATTAGTTGATGAATGGCAAAATTTACTGATAATTTCAAAATGTTTCTTCGATATATGTATTCTACTTCTACTCTCGTGATTTTTCTAATGAACTTGAAAAATAAGTTTTTCAGCTAGCCTACTTGTGCCATATTGACGTTCTTGCAAGCTATAACATTATTTTGTTTGAAATAGTTGTTGAAGAACTGTCACACTGGTCCTTTCATGTCTTGCGTGTTTTAATGTAGTTCCAGCCAACCTATTGCTGTTGCACTTCCAGCAAGTTGTTTAACAAATGCCATACGCTCACAAGCCATAGCCTATACCTTTGCTTATGTAACTTAGTAACCTACTGTGCCTTATAAAATCTGCATTGTATCAAGTAATGTTTATGTGTGTGTTTGAAAAGATTTTTCACAATTACAAGGAAGAATAATTAGCTGCATGTGTTTACAAAAAGGCATATTTTGAACAATAATTGTTGTTATTATATGGTGTGTTTTTATAAGCGCTATGTCCATGGCAGATTTGTGTTGCTCTCAGCGCTTAACCAAGCAAACAGTAGGCTTCATGCCCAACGGTAAGGTGTTTAGGCGGAGCCGAGTAGCCTATAAGCAGGGCCTCCGAGAGAAGTCAGCACTGGTCGGGAAACAATACGAAAAATGGGCCCCATAATATTTTTTAGCAAATATAGCCTACAACTAATTTGTATCTTGCGTTGCATGTTCGTGTTAAGCTGAAATTAGCCTAGCCTACTTTCCTCAGCATGAAAAGAACTTCGTTCAATATAAAAATCATCAATAATCACTGGATTACACTTGCAGCAAAAATGCCATTGAGGCAAACTATTTTGTCTAGAAATCTTTGTACACACACAATAGGCCTACAGGCAACGAAAATAGTTCAACCAAACATTTAATTCAGGAGTGTCCAAACTTTTTCCCACGCGAGCCAGATTTGATAATAAGTGTTCGCGGGCCAACAGCCACAATAATTTTTCAGAAAAACTGCAAGTTGAATTTATATGATTTTTGTGTGTCTGCAGGCCAAAAATAACACATTGTACAACAACAGGCGCGGGCCATACAAAAACGTCTCGTGGGCCGGAGTTGACGCGCAGGCCGGACTTTAGACATCCTTGATTTAATTCAACCCTTTCTGGACTTTTTACAATGCAAAATTACGGATCACAGCATCAAATGATGAAATTTTGCGACGTCTGAATTGATGCACAACATGTAGCCTACAGTTAGGCTTTTCAATCGGTTACTGGAGCGCAAACAATTCTTTACAAATTTCAGTATTTGCTAAAACCACGTTCTCAAAGCGCAACCGTTGGAGGTAGCTACCGAAACACACAAAAAATCATAACAAAACTATTTGGAAAAACCTTTCGAAAGTTGCAATCAATGATTCCTTGTGTAGAGATTATGGGGTGGTTCGTTCTGGTTTGCAACTGGAGTTTGCAGTGTGGCTTTCTTTCAAAAGTCTCATCCAAAATGTCTTGAAAAATGTCATTGTCGTAGCCTACAAATGGTTTAAATTTGTCCACATGCCCGCAACTGCACAGCAGACATAGGCTACGATGAAATTTTCATGGAACTTCAAACTCATCGACGATAAGTTTGAGTTTGTTGATACATTTGTCAATTCCAACAACTATCGAATGCTTTGCAATGTACGGTAGAATACATTTCCTTCGAATGATTCAGCTAGTTAAGTGGAGTTATAAAAGTGTTCTGTCCTCAGGAAAAGAAAATCACTTTCTTTTAAATTTATAATTGCCACTGCAACTTTAGCTTGCGAGTAGTAGCCTACTCTTTCCAGCTTTCTCTTACATAGATTACATCTTCCTTTAATTTCATTAAATTCATCAGTGAATCTTGTTTAGGACCGTAATCCACATAATGCAAAGCAGTCACAAATTTAAAACTGCTAGTTGTAGGCTACTTCAGCATTGACTCAGCTTCCGATCAAGCTCTTGTTGGTTCCAAACTTCCAACTTGATGCATTTAAGAAACGTCTTTAGAGCTTCAATTTCAAAAGGGTAATGTAAAGCATTGGGTTTGACTGCACCACGCCTTGATTAGCCTACCCTCTCGAAGTCAATTTTCTTTGCAAGATGATAGGACAGCTTTTTTTAGATTTTTCAGAATTTTTCCTCTGACTGGGCTATAACTTTAAAGATGCCACAAGCTTACAGATAATCAATTACTCCAAAAATAATAAGACATTTGAACAACGCTGTCTGTAGGCAACATTACAGTATGAATTCCAACTAGACTTAGCCTAAGCAACAACATCCATAAACAAAAAACTCAAACAAAGAAAAAACTCACTACCTTCCAAAATCACATCATGAGAAGCATGACCAACAAAAGGCTACTTGACCACACGAAAACAGATCTTTTGTTTTAACTATGACAAAATTACATCCAATTGCATCAATAATAAAATCAAAAGTTATAAAACTGTTCGGCCACACTAAAAGATCACAATTCGGAATCAGCAAAGTTTGCACAGAAGGAAAACTAGAAGGAAAAAGAAAAAGTGGCAGACAACCAAAACGATGGCAAGACAACATCCAATCATGGACCGGACTCAACTTGGCGACACTGGGCGAGCTGGCTCAAAATCACCACTCTTGGAAGCAAATAACTCATGTTGATGCGCAATCTGCTGCAGGCGGAGATGATGACTGATGATGATGATGATCCATAAACAAAAAATATACAGGATTTACTTTCTTTAATCGTGCTTGGACTGATACCAGTGGCGTATATTCAGGGTGTTCAAGGTGTGCACTGAACACCCCAAGAAATCCAGAAAAAAAGAAAACTTCCATCGGTTGTCGATGTTCTTTACTTTCATGATAGGCTATTCTAACATCTTGCTGCATGCTGATTGCTTTCTTTTCAATTGCAAAACTCGTCCCCTTCTAATTTTAATACTCCAACGTTTGAGGTCATTGCCTTTAATTTTTTTCGGTCATTGCCTTTAAGCTGGGTGTGCACTGACAGCTTGGCGAGTGCTATTTAAAATAAACAATTAAGAAAAATGACGTCACAAGGCAGCGAAAACAGCAATGGTTTTAGGTCAGCCAGGCTGTGCAGTGTGCACTCGCTGATCTGCACACCTTGGCGCGTCATTGGGGGAATAGCAAGTTTTAGCTTGTTGGATTAGAGTTTGAGGTGATCAGAGTTGGAAACAAGATAAGATAAAATGTTTTTTTATGCACCAAGTGCCAGTAAATTAGGACTAGCTTGTCTGAATCTGCAACAAAGCTTATGGCAACAGCCAATATCATTGATGCACTATTCTAAAACAACACATCTAATCGTTTTGTAATTAGAGTGTTTGTATGTTACTGGTATTGTACCTTATTGCTGAAACACCTTAATTTATGTAGCAGGTGCCAGCTGACTCAAAGTCGCTTTCTGTGTCTCCTGGTTTGTCTCACATTAATTATTGCCTACGGTATGTTTGTTTCGTCTTGGGTGTAGCCTACCACCGGTACGGTATATAATATTAATATATATATTAAAATGTGAAGCCAATGAACAAAATGATACCGGTACTGATAAACCGTGCCTAATCCTTGCATGAAGTAAATCATTTCCATCTCGAGCACGCTTTAGCTTTCGCGTTTTTTCAGACTCCTGCTGTGTTATGGCAAGTAGGCTAATATTGTTCGTTTTGATGGTCGGAAATAAAAACTGAACTGAAGTATGTGACTTTAGAAATGCAACTTAATGTTTGATACTATTAAGTCTTTAATTCAATAGGCGCTGTCAAATAAATATCTATTTTGTATTCTGCATTCCGACAACATTATTTTTGTCAGTTCTGTTCATGTTCAGAATTTGTGCTGAAAATGCTCTCAGAACGCACCAAATTCAATGTTAATTTTAAAAATTTTCTGGAGGAGGCCCCCCAGACCCCCCGCTGTTGCTTTGCCGTCACTGAACACCCTGTCAAAGTGGTCACGGTACGCCACTGACTGATACCTATAACTTTCCCAGATAACTTATGTTGGATACAACATCCTATGCCTGGCTAACGCAGATTTTGAAGTTAAAGGTTCAGTAGTCAAGCAAAAAGAGTTCCCGCTTAGTTAAAACAGCACCAGTTTTCAAGTTGAAACTATCAATACATTCGAAACCGTTCAGTGATACAGAAATCATTTCAGCTTCAGATTTTACGTCTTGAAGCTGTTCAACATCGCCTACCTTAACACGAAAATGATTTGTTCTTGATGAGAATCATCGAGAGTGACATTTACAATGATTGAGAAATACTTGGAACTACGCACTTCATTTAAGAATTTGTTGATTATTTAGCTGGTACATTTTTACTTTAGTACTAAAAATGGGCCCCCTTCAAAAGTGCAAAAACAAAAAACTACTCGTTTTTCCTTTACAATGTTTTGCTAGGGGGGAAACTGGCCCGACTTCCCCCCCCCCTCTCAGAGCCACTGCCTATAAGTTATTATTACCCTGGGGCCTGGATCAATTGCTGAGTTTCACGCATGAATGGGATTCATTATCACTTAAAAAATATTTGGTATGATCCGACAGACAAGGGTGTTTTTCTGGCATTTTATTTGGAAGCGGCTATCCAGCCAACAAAATCAGTTATTTTTGCATTAATTCAACATCTGCAGATGATTCAAAGATAGGCTATACTTTGACCAAGTTTATTTTCGAAAATTTCCACGCCACAGCTTAATTGGGTTAGGCTACCCCAGAAATGCAACGCAGCTGACAATTAAATGTATTGAAATTTTGAACTTATGCCTAAATCGATTCAGAGGCGAATACTTTAGCCACCAAGGAGGCTGAAGCGAAGCCAATGCTATAAAACTGATTTGTTCTGTTAGCGACGTGGCAAGTTTTTAAGGGGTGAGAGCACTTTTGGGAGAAATTTTAAATATTTAAAATTATACTTTTGTTTAAAAATATAGGCTATGGCTATATTGAACGCAGACAAAAACTTAACAAATGCAGGGACGTGCAGTCAGGCAGTGCCGGTCTTAGGATATTTCGGGTCCTGTGCAGAAAATGCTTTGCGGGCCCCAATGACAATGATCCCATTCAGTGGCGTAGATAGGTATTTTGAAAGGGGGGTGGTTTGACGGTCGGCGGGCGAAGCCTAGCGGTGTGTTTGCCGAATGCGACACCTAGCGGTGGAGTATCTGGGGGGACCCCAGAAAATTTTGAAAAATTACTTTGAATTTGGGGCATTCTGAGAGCATGTTTAACAAAAATTTGGGTATGAAATTACTGTTAAATGGTGCTGTCCGGTGGCATAGCAAAAGGATCAGATCATTTTTTTTGGCATTTTTCGGAAATAAAGCTATGTTGAGTCTGGATGCAACCTATTTCGTCCCCTGAACAATTCGCACCCCGATTTCGTACCCTAACCCTGGTACGAAATAGGTTGAATACTTGAATCCTTATACATTTCTAACCCTGACGTGATTGCATGGCACGAACAATTGTTGAGAGAATATAGTTTCCAGCACATTCTAGGGCGCATCTAGAAAATACTAATACTGTATCCCTTAGCTTCAATTTAAGCAGAATAGCTTTGGATTTTTAGGTTGCTTCAACGTTTGATGACATTGAATCAGCATAATAATGGTGAATTCTTCGCTAAGAATGGATGGGAATAGGCTACCTACTTCTACACTAATCAGCGCAATTTAGTTCAAGTGTTACATCACAATGTCTGGCTTTGATCTCAGAGCAATATTGATAAGGCAAGGTTGGTTACAAAATTAAATCATATGAGTAGGCTAAGTTTTGGTATTACAGTAAGAAAGAAAAGGCCCAGGAAAAATTTTATAAGTGAGAATAAATACGATGAACCTACAGTACTTGCTCTCCATCACTTTCGCTCACATGACACTCAAAAATAAACCTAAGGATAAAAGCCTAGTGAAACTTTGCACAGCAGAAAACAGTAACGTTAGTGCAGAAGTTTTCCGACTTGTGCCCAGAGCATTGTGACGCAAGAAGCCACACGACCTCGTTCGGTGGAAGTTAATCAGTTATGTTGTGCATTGGGCAGTTATGTTGTGCATTGGGCAGTTATGTTGTGCATTGGGCAGTTACAGGGCGCTTTGACTCTTCAATGGTCTGGTCTGATGAAGGCCTTTCAGAGTGAAGAATTATCAACATAAAGTGATTAAGCATGACGATCGAAGTTAAATCTCGTGTGTCCGCCGTGAGACTTAATTTGTCCGCTGAGATAGCTGCTCAGACTGGACACGTTTGTCCGCTGACAACAAAATCGAATTTCGACCTATTTCGTCCCCTGAAAAGATCGAGAGAAATTTTGAAATGTCTGCCGCAACTCCGATCAGCAACTTCGGCTAAAAGTTGTTTTTTTCTCGATCTTTTCAGGGTACGAAATGTTCAGGTGACGAAATAGGTTGTATTCCTTCGTTGAATTTTTTCATTGGAAATGCCAAAAATTACTGCATTTTCTGAGTAAATTGCGGGCCCCCTAATTTGCGGGCCCTGTGCGAGCGCACGGTTCGCACACCCCAAAGACCGGCACTGAGTCAGGTGAGGCAGTGCCTCACCTGCCAACATCTGGCAAACCAAAAGTTATATCAAAGAAATGGTTATCACAGAATAAATATTATTTGTTAAAAAGTAGTAAATATTGCATGTTTTTAGGTGCTTTAATTTGTGTTAATTGCTGTGGTCGTGCCCCCTTTCCCGCAAATTTTACGTTTCTGCACCCAAACTGTGCTTTAATTTTTTCTGTTTCTGTGGCGATATTCATATCGAGCGTTCACGTGGTCAAAATCGTTGAAATACGCGAGGAGAGGCAAAGCCAAGCTGTGCCTCACTTCAGATCAGAAAACTTCCATACATTGCATTATGCGTGCCTTTTTCTTTCGAAAAGTCGCCCAGAAATCACCATGAACGATTTAGCTATGATTTGAGGCACGCCTCAAATGTGACGTCACAGCTATGAAACCTTTTTCGTCAAGCTGGAATGCCCGCACAGTAGGCCTACGTGGTATATGTGACTTCTTGCAGTGTAAAGGATTGTTTCTTATAAAATTAAACTAAAATGGAGGAAGATTTAGTATCAAATCTGAGAGAATTTTAAAAACTAAACTTTCAATCCAAAGTTGAAGTCATAAATAAAGGAAGACCTGTTCCAAATTTATAAGGTTTGCGTCAGACGACTGAACAAAAAAAATAACTTGTACTCAAAAAAGAAATGGCTGTGTGCCTTATGAATGATAATAATCGCCTTTTCTGCTTTCCCTGTCTCTTGTTTTCAATATCTAGTGATAATGTTTGGACTAAAGAAGGGTCTCTACAACAAAGTCACAGATGTTTTAGTCCAAAAGGATAGGCGCATGGATTTTATTTTTAATAAATGTGAAAGCATGCTGCTAATTTTTTTAATTAGTATGATACCGTTTTTGTTGTTGTTAAACAATTTTATTGTAAAAGTGACTTGAAAAAATTAGTGCCTCACCATCCAGGAACCTCACCGCACGTCACTGAACAAATGCCATGTAGCTGTAGGCTAACATAATGTCATAAAAACGTTCTAATTGTATTAAAAACATAGTATTTGAGGAAATAACATAACATTTGGAGGGTGATTGCTTTCCTATTATTAACCTTCTATATTGAAAAAAAAGCGATTTGTTATATCTCCTGATCCTGATGTGTACATTGAAAATGAATGTGGAGCTATGCCGAAATAAACTTGATTGATTGATCACCCCCCTCCTCACTCCGAGGCTATACCTTCTTGTTTCGTTTTAAATTAATTTCCTTATGAAAAATGTCGCTTTAATTAAAAAAATCTGCTTGACAACCATGCATAATCGTGTTTAAAAAATATATATGAACGAAAAACTGGGCTCGTCCGGGAATTGAACCCGGGACCTCTCGCACCCTAAGCGAGAATCATACCCCTAGACCAACGAGCCACAATCGCAGAGGGTTGGTTTTACTTTTTAAATATTTGCTCATCATCATCAGAAAAATTCGTTGTGAACTTGATACGAATGACAACATTTTTTCCATGCCAGTTTTTCTATAACTGGTGTCTTCGCAGTTGCAGTTTACATGGCAGATTTACACTATTTTTCTATGCAGCAGAAAACGATTTAGGGATGTAGGTAGGCCTACAGCTTCTAGCTCAATAGGCTACAGATTATTTATTTATATCAATCAATTAATGGTTTATTTGTCAGAAACAAGAACATAGTAGGCTAGAGCCTATGCAAGTAATAGCCACAGTTGTTTTTATTGTTTTTATTTACTGACAACTGCAACTGCGAAGAATAGCCTATACGGTAGCCTACAAATTATACAATGCAAAAGTTGCACATGTTCCCTTAATGACAGGGAGACAACTGCAGAACTACACCAGTCAATTGGTGAGTAGGCTATGGCTATCCTATATGGTGCGCGTGCAGGCCTGTAGCAGATAGTCTACTAGGATTGTGTCATCACTGTTGTGGCCAAGAATCCCTTAATAGCCACATACGGTAGAGTCTTAACTATTATAAACTTCCAAGTAGTCTGATTTGCGATCAGAAAGGACAAACCACAGGCTACATACCGCTACGGGGCTACATCCACGCAAGGAAAAATGCATTCATGGATTGATGAAAAGAAAGTTTAAAAAAAGCTGGGCTCGTCCGGGATTTGAACCCGGGACCTCTCGCACCCAAAGCGAGAATCATACCCCTAGACCAACGAGCCACCTGTGTAGAAACAGCATATTGGCGCTATTTTTTCTTTGGTGCATTGACATCAATCAGTTTTAATGTTGCCAATTACCGACTAGTATACTGTATTAGTTTTATTTCCGATCATAGTGACAGCATGGAAAGTTTAAGCAATAAGGCCTGTGGCAGCGACTCGGTCAATGACTGGTCAAGACTCAATACTTTTCAGCTTAAAAATATTCTTGTTCAAGAAGATGCTTAAAATGATAACTTTTGAGACAAGTTACTTGTGCTACTTACAGTGGCGTAGCAACGCAGTATGCCGCCCTTGGATTTTTGCACGAAACGCCGCCCCTACTCCCCCTGACACCGTCGTAAAAGCTAATTAAAATTCCACACAACAGAAGAATTAAAGCAGTTTTGTTTAATTTTATTGAAAGTTCAAAATAAAACCGCTTCTTACTCAGACAGCTGAAGAATTCTTTGTCTCCTTTAATTACTCTAATCGCTGGCTTGAATGGCCTTTCTTTATTCTGAAACCTTTCGGGCTCTACTAGTTTGATCATCTCAACTTTCATATTATGAGTTAATGTTTCTGGCCAAGTAGTCACATCGTCATGAGAATAATAGACAGCATCTGTTTCAAGGCTGGATTTAGCTGATGGGGGGCCCAAGCACTTTTAGATCGGGGGGCCCCCCGTGCAAAAACCACTTCTACGTCTACAGCAGCATATATCCAGCACTGCACAGCATTTTGCAGAAACTTCAATGGCTGTAAAAAAAAAAAAACAGAAAATCACATTTTTTCCACGTAGAGGCGCCCTTTAAAAGTCGGGGGGCACGGGGCACCTGTACCCTCTGCCCCCCCCCCCCCCCCTAAATCCGGGCCTGATCTGTTTTCTCTTTATCTGACAGTGTTTCATTCACAGGCTTTCAATGATCACTTTGTTATTGTTTTGCTCGAGGTAGCCTAGTCTACACTTCTCCTTCCGTCTCAACTTGAGGTAGAGATTTAATGTGCTAATCTCTTCTGTCTTTTTAGCAGAGGCAATTTTTACGAACTTCAAAATGACTCGCCTTTATTCTTTTTAGTTCCTCTTGTCTAGCTTTCTTTTTCTTTCTAAAAAAATTTACTTTCTTTTACTCTTGTCATAGGCAAAAATTAACTTAAAAAAATTGCAACTTAAATCTTGTTCTGGAATCTGCAGCGCATTAGTTAAAAACAATAACCATAATTGCAAATTTGCTGAGTTAAGCTAAGTGATCTATTTAAGACCTGAAACTTTAAACCTTTTACTAACCTAACCCATCTTCACAGATGAAGATGGAGGAATCCCCTCTATCTACTACAGACAGATGGTAAAGGTGACAGTTGACTCGATGACCTCACGGTCCATTCCTGTCTCCTCCCTAAAGCGAAATAAACATTTCATTTGACCCCAATGAAATGTAGGCTAGTCCAGAAAACCAACCTCTCATACGAAAGAAGAAGAAGTGAAATAAACTTACAACTAATCTGAACTTAACTACCGTACCAAAGCTAAATTGACTGAGCAATGCTATAGCTTACAAGTTACAACCGACATTCTATCATTACTTCAACAGCATGAATATCATTAAACCGTCACAAATACCGCATGGTGAGGCACAATCTCAAAAAGTTACAAATTAGTTTATAGGCATAGCCTAACTTGTTTAATTTTTTGGCTTCACTTAGATCAGTGTTAACTTAGGTCGTTTAAGTCTGAGTCTCTCCGAGAATAAATTAACGTGACTGTCTTTGTTCGTTTAAACTTTAAAACGTTATCACATTTTGCCGCCCTCTAGCAATGTGCCGCCCCTGGATTTATCCACAAGATCCAACGGGTAGTTACGCCACTGGCTACTTATAGTTTTGGAAATTGCTCTGGAAATTTGGAAATTGCTTTGGAAATTGCTCTACCGAAGTTAAAAATGTAATGTACCAATCATATTGTATGCCAATGTATGGTTCGCAACTATGGTGTAACTATAAAACTTCTACTTTAAATCGCATACGAGTTGCTTACAACGACTCATACAGAATTATCCACAATTTGTCGAGATGCGACAGTGCTAGAGTGTATCAGGTACAGAACGACGTGTTAACATTTGATGCTCTATTAAGAAAAAATTGTTATGCATTTGTAGAACGTTGCAAAAGATCAATTAATCCACTTTTGCGCAATGTTATGTCTTCTGATTATTACTTTAATTCTACATTTTATATTCACTACAACAGTATTTTGTACGTTGTTTGATGTAGCCTGCTTGATGTTGTGTTAGTCTGATATTTTGTGTGATGACTGTTAAAAATTTAAATTCTATGGACTTTGAGTCTGATTGCAAATAAATAAATAAATAGTTGTATTATTTTTCGTTGTGATTGTCAAAAATTAAAACAAAACAGAAACAAACTTTTTTGATGATATTAACATTTAATTTTTTACATTTTGCTAACAATAACAAGCTGGAAGACATACTGCAGTAACAATAACAATTCTGGAAGACATACTGCATTGTTGCATCACAGTTTCCATTGTCTCTGCAGATAAGATTTCTTATCACATCGCAATGTTTCTCAGTTGAAGTCAGTTCAGTTGTTTTTTATTTCTGACCATCATATCAAATACAACACACGTCAATTCAATCCAATTCAATTTATTTTTCATTGCTGGCGCAAACATGTAGAGAACAGCAAAGTAAACACACGAATTTGGCAAAAAGGAAAACAAAAGGGAAAGATGGCAAAACCAAAAGGTTTAAAATATGCAATAACAGTGTTTGGATGTCACTGTTTTTAATTTGCACAGCCACCAAACCAGGATAAGAGATGAAAAAGATAAAAAAAATTTGTGAAAATACTACAAAAATAGGCTACAATTACAATGAACACTTGCCAGTGCAACAAGGGCAATTTTAATTTTAACCACCAGCTGAAGTTAAACATAACAAGCCCAGTGACGTTCGGTGGCTTAAACCGTTGGGAAAGCAACTTGGAAATATGCTGCAGCAAGGTAGTAGGCACGAAGGGCGTAACCGTCGGGCGAAGCCCGAAGGCGTGTTGCCGAAGGCAACACATCCAGCGGGGGGTCTGGGGGGCCTCCCCCAGAAATTTTTGAAAACACTTCCAATTTGGTGCGCTCTGAGAGCATTTCCAAAACAAATCAAAAATAAAAATCTGTCAAATTGTGCTTCGCCTATGT
The DNA here is from genome assembly GCF_918807975.1 of Aplidium turbinatum. Taxonomy (NCBI): domain Eukaryota; kingdom Metazoa; phylum Chordata; class Ascidiacea; order Aplousobranchia; family Polyclinidae; genus Aplidium; species Aplidium turbinatum. Next base: position 15,915,938 of record NC_137484.1, on the reverse strand, counting down.
CGTGATCATACATCCATCTAATGTTTAGAAGTCACATGAACAATCTTAATTTAAACGTTGCAGGACCAAAATCCTGTGTTAGACATGGAATAATAGTTGTCTAAATGTTTAATTCGTCATGAATGTTCATTCTCAGATATTCAGTTAAGCCTACACTACAAAAACTAACACTTAGGCCTAAACATTACAACCGCAAGCAATTTTTACAAAAAGCTGGATAAGTTTGCCTCCTGCGTATAGAAGCTTAACAAACTAAATATTGCATCCGCACCTGAACGTTCATTGGCGAAGTAACGTTATATCAACGCTGTAAAAAGGGCAAAAGCATGACTGAAAGCTAGTACAGTAGGCTAAAGTACATGGCGAGGAGACATCAAAAAACAGCAGCAGCCGGCAGCCGTGGCCGAGTGGTTAGCGCGTTGGGCTCGCAGTCGAGAGCCTGCATGTTCGACTCCAGCCACCCGCACTTGCTGTTGTTTCTCTGAGCAAGAAACTTTACGATAATTGCCTCAACCTAGTGATCGATTTCGCGTAATGGGTAGTACCAAATTTAAGTCATAAGTTAAGTAGACAACCGGAAACAGACATTGCTGTCGGCTGCAGCGTGGGTCAGGTGTATGTCGGAAGGCGTACACCGATGCATAGCGCTCAAGTTCGCTTTCCCGCAATGCAGGATAAAGATAAACAAACAAACAAACAGCAACAAGCTTTTTGGCATTGTGATGCTGTGCGTGTACCGTGACGAGATACCATTCTGACGAGTTAGTCTAGTCGCTTTAGCGAATGTACGCATTGACGTCACTGGGAAAGCACAACTAACCTACCATAACCATAACACATCTGATTGGCTAAGCAGCTGGTGACGTTTTGCAAAACGGGTGAGGATTGGTTAAAACGAAGGCGTTTTTTGACATTTTTGAATCTGGGAAAGCAAGTTTGATAGTTGCTTACCTGGAGCCTCAGTGATTGTTTCTGACAGAAGCGTTTGCGTCAATTGGCATTTATAGGCAAGACATGCGGTTTGGTGAGGACTTAAACTACTCACAGGCGTTACGAGTAATTCTAGTCACGAATACAGTAATTTTCAAGTTAAAATAGACGTGATAAAAATAATAAGTTAAACCTAGAATTCAGTCATTATATTTTGCATAGTTTTTGCTAAGGTAAGCACTGCTTTCCTTGCTTTCCCTCACCGATCGTCACTGGACTTTTATTACTCAGTTTTACCAGACTAGAGGGGATCAGTTTTTGAGTTCACAGGAGCAAAAACTAGGAAATTAAATCAAACATGCAGAAACGAAACCCTTCCCTCTTTTAATAGGGGTGTGAGGTGAACTCTCACTACTAAAAAAATAACACTCACTGTTAACATGACTTAATCCCTGACTTAATCAAGGCGATGGGTGATGGTGATATCTCCAGCACAACGTTCGAAAAGTAAACGGTTTGATACTCTGTGTTTTATGCAACGAGTCATCTTTGGGTTTGGTAGGCTACAACAATATACAAATCAAATCAACATTCTGTCCACAAAATCACGATCCCACTTCTAATTGTGTTTTGATTTATTGATTTTTTGTAGACTAACACAAATCTGCGCAAATTTCTGTTTGGCACAAACCCACATAACAATGAAGCCCAATAGGCTATATATTCTTGCCTACATTACAGAAACTATTTTTTTTTGCTTTAGGGGGATCTTGCAAAAAAGAAGATTATACCAACATTATGGTAAGTTGTCAGTAATGCGGTTTATTGTTAATAAATCCAAGCATGGCTCAGCGCTTTGATCAACACTTCACAGCCACGTCGGCACTGCTTGTTGAATTCTGACCGTGACATAGCATAGCCACGTAGGCTATCACAGTAGCCTACTAAGCTAATAAGCTTACAGTGTGCAGGTTTATGACTGGTTAACAAAGTTTTCTGTGATATAATGCTAATTTTGGGTCAAGGAAGTCATTTTCATAAATTTGATGGACCAATCCAACAGACATTGATGGACCAATCCAACAGTTTTGTTACAGTTGAAAATAATGTCATGTCTAGAAGCATAGGATTCACACACATCAATGAGTTTTTGGGTACCTTTAGCACTTGGACTAAATACACACAAGTCATCTGCAAACATTAGGTGATTCAAGTGAGATGAACCAGTATTACATCCGACATCTAGGGAATTCAATTCAGTCGATAAGTCATCTATATGGTTTACCGTTGTGACCACTAGACCTATACACACAAGTTTCCTGAACTTTTCACCTTGAAAGTTTGACGAAATTATGATGTCACAAAATAAAGACTCAGCAAAGTTATAGCAAAGGTCGAGAAAAAGGTAGAAGCGACAAAACGCGAACGTTAAAACGTGCTTGTGACCGAAGTAAGTTATTGAGTTCAGAGTTGTAACTTGTAAGAAATTTGGCACGGTCGCAACACCTTCAGAAAAATTTAAGATATAAAGGGAAAATAAAAAAAAGAAAATGTTAAAAACAAAAAAAATAAACAACATATATTTAGGCTATAGCTTTATTAGCCCAAATAGCTTTAGCTGATATATTTAAGATTTGTATGGACAGTTGCTATGAAGATCGGCCATGGTGCATTATCAAGAGTGCTGATGGTCGTGAGGGGAACATGTCTTGATGCGTTTAGCTCATAGCAAAGAGCAAGGCAGGCAAAGAAAATCCCACAAAGAAATCCTACCACGGGCAAAGCCATTTCAACCGCAACGCACCAGGCCTTGCACGACTCACAAAATAGATAGGTTATAACTTGACGACATGACAACAATGACTAAAACAAACTAGCAAAAACAACATTATCATCTTGCGGAAATTCAATTAGGGAAGGTGGGGTTAGTTGAGTCATGTTTCAGATTTTTTCTTAAATTTTTTTACCTATTGTAGATAGGCTACACCTATGCAACTCTAAGTGAAACAAAGGTAATGAAGTATGCTTGCTACTACCCATTTATCAAAATGCTATCCCATGTTTAATTGCCATTTTTATTACCTCAAACATAGTGCACCGTTTGACTCAACCAACCCTGCAGGTAGGGTTAGTTGAGTCAGTAGGTGGGGTTAGTTGAGTCAGTAGGTGGGGTTAGTTGAGACGCAATGGCATTCATGAGATGCATAACTTTTTGGGTCTATATTGGGCACCGCCCCCATCTGGCACCTCTAATCTATACCATCAATGAACCTTTATTGTATTCAGGAGTGGGGAATAACCTACTTTGTACTGTGGGCCACAAGAATTATTAACAATACCAGGCGGACCACATGGCCCCAAATTCGCCCGTTTCCACAGTCTTTCCCCGAAAAAAGAGTCTTCACTGCAACCAGACCCAAATTTTCTTCGGTTAGCCTATTTTACCCGACTTTATGTCGTTTCAATAAAAACAGGTCTTCACCGCAATCAGGCCCTAATTTCCCTCGATTTCGCCCTACTTTATGCCATTTCTCTAAAAAAAGTCTTCATACCGCCTAGACCCAAATTTCACACATACGATCGAAAGTGACGTAAAATCGAATACTTTTCATGCTTTTCCCGCGGGCCACATTGTATTGCTTCGCGAACCAAATTTGTCAAAATTGGAAGTATTTCCATTGGAGACACATAAGTGGTCTCTGAACTAGCTGAATTCCCAGCAGGAGTTACGCTGAAACAAGCTTGATGTGCAGCACTGATGTTGGGTGTTTCGAAGGTCGCGGACCACTGATTCGTGTGTTCATTGATTTCTGAAGCACAGTTTTCTGCTTGAATCCCAACACGTAACTCTAAAGGTCGGTTGGTCTTTTCTGATGCAGCAAAATCTATGTCAGTGAAAATGTCTCTGTATACAGGATATATCCCTGTTGTCTCAAAACCGGCAGCAATATTTTTGTGGGAAAAAGCATTTTCATAGGCTTGGTTTGTAATGCCAGCCACATCATTTGTACGGTACTACAAACAATTTCAGGATTATTTATTTGCCAGGAACTCAATGCTTTGTTGCAGTAGGCCTTAAACGTGCCATACACAACCCTGTCCAAAGGCTGTAATTTATGAGATGTGTGAGGGTGTAAAACTAAACAGAAAGGTAGGCCCAATGGATAAGTTTAATTAAATCACAGCTCATTTTATCCAAGTAACTGATTTAATAATGCGCGTTTAGCAATAAAATTCAGAAGTAAGATTTCAGCAGCCTGCAACTTGAAGTAGGGTTAGTTGAGTCACTGCCTCAACTAGCCCTGCAGCTATTGACTCAACCAACCCCGATCCTTCCTCGTGACAATTATTGAACATATTATCTATACGCAAAGGTGGGCAGTAACTAGTTACAAAAGTAACTAGTTACTGTAACTAGTTACTTTTTGAGTAACTGTAACGGTAACTTCGTTACTATTTTCCAAAAGTAACGAAACGCGGTAACTAGTTCCTATTTTAGCACTTTTTCAACAGTTACAGTTACAAGTTACTTTTGCATTGAAATTTCTGTAAAAATTATGCATTGAAAATTATGAAAATGTTACTTTTGCATTGAAAATTATGAAAATGCAGTAAATTTCAACTTCTTGAAGGTAACTAACTAACTGACTATAAGCATCAAGAAACACGCAGCGATTAAAAGCAATTTCTTGATGCTTATAGTCAGTTAGTTAGTTACCTTCAAGAAGTTGAAATTTATTGCATTTAATGTAGGCTAACGCTTGCAATGCCTCTAAAAAGATTGTCTGACAGCAAAACCAGCAACAGCATTGCTGCTTGCTTGCCGTTGGTGGACGTTCTTGTGGAAGCAATACAAACCGGATTTGGTCATTGATTCGAGGGCAGCGACTTTCAGCTTGCGACTGCATTCCACTCACAATTTAGACTTATCGGTGTTTAAATAATGGTTGACAATTAAGCGACAGTGCTGAATTGAAGACCAAAATAAAACAGAACACATGCTTCAAGCAATTAAAGAAGCAAACTGCTCTGCTGAAGAGGAGAGTAGCAGCGACACTGAAGTGGATGGTGGTAGAGCCACAGAGGACTTTTTTGCACCAATTACGCAAAAACCAAAAAAAGAAAGCAATGCGCGTTGAATTTGTTACAGGAGTATTTGGAAGCGGACCCTGTGCCCAATTTAAACGGATCCAGATTCACAAGCGAACCGATGAAAAAACTGTTTTAAAAACATAACACTCCCATTCCGCCAAGTGCTGCAGTGAAAATATTGTTTTCATTGCAGCACTTGTTCATCACCGGACTTTATTCGTTCATCCCCGACGCCAACACACGCCCCATCAGCCTGACACTACCAAGACAAGCATAGGTGCGCCTCAATCGTCTCCGTACGGGCGTCGGGCTTTTCCGCTCAAACATGCACCAATGGGAAATTGCCTCTTCCTCCTCCTGCGAATGTGGTGCCGAGGAACAGACCATAGACCACATCACTGATTGATTGAATCTTTATCCTCGAACTGGGAAAGCTTCTTGCAGAGCTTAAACCTGGCAGTTTCGCCTACTTGTAGACTAAAGGCTTTAAATCACTGACGCAGGCTCGGTGACCGAGATTGACAGAGTGAATGGCTGCTCTCTGGTAGCCTTCCAGTGTAGTCCGGGAACATCGTGATCTGGGCCGGTAAAAGGATAGATCCTCGGCCTCAGAGGCTCACACGACGACCACGATTGGGCAAGGACATTTTAAAGCCCAAAAGGGCAGGCCTAAGTGACGAGCACTTTGAAATGCTCGTATTTCTCAAAGGAAATAAACATATAAGCCACTGAGTAATTTTTTTTAAATAAAACATTGTTGGTTTTGTACTTGTGCTGTTATGTTAGCATGGATGGCTCTAACACTATACAGTAGAATTCGCCTATAACGGCACCTCTAGGGGATTTGCAAAAACTGACGTTATAGCCGAATTGACGTTATAGACGAACTACCGCAAACTATTCCAAAACTGTCTTTTGATTAAAGAAAGAGGTGTATAGTCCAGTCAGGTTTACTGTGTACAACCAAACTGACAAAAGTCATGTAGAAAATACAGTTAACAAAGAAGTTGTTTAAAAAAATAACCTACAGCGAAAAGTACAGGAAATTTGCGCAATACAGCTCGTTACATACAGTAGTAGAGAAGTTCATTGTTTATTAGCAAAAAAGGCATTGATCTTCAGCTGTTTCGGTTTTGACACGGATTTGACACACACAGCTGTAGAGCTGCTTTTTAGACGTGATAGTTTTTCACGCGGGAAAAAAGTTAATTCAGTTAATTAGTTTATACAGTACTGCACGTACAACTGTTGCTTTGAGTTGTTTAAAGGTCAGCTGTAGAGCTGCTTTTCACACGTGATAGTTTTTACGCAGGAAAAAAGTTAATTCAGTTAAAGTCGCCGCTGCGAACGACGTAGCAAAATAAAGGGAAGACATTTTGCAAGCAGCAGCGCTAACTGGATTAAAAGACTGACCGTTCGTGGTGAAGGTGATGGCTTAAAGTGACGTTATAAACGAACAAAACACGTCTGGGGACCAATAAAGGGTGCTGTTACATGCGAATTGACGTTATAGGCGATGCTGTTGTAGCCGAACTACAATGTACGTAAAAGATAGGAATTCTGCCGGGACCGAGCGAAATGTGACGTAATAGGCGAATTGACGTTATAAACGAAGCCGTTATAGGCGAATTCTACTCATAGGCGTAGCCAGGGGGGGGCGAACGGGGCCATGGCCCCCCCAAATTTTCAAAGTTTGGATTCCGAAGTTGAACCCTTTGTTAAAAATATAATATAATTTGTATAAATTTATATTGTTTTCCAAGACATCTGGTATTATTAACACCCCCCAGGACTTGTTTTAGACACACAGAAAGACACCAATAAATTTTGCAAATCGTAAATCGCGCAAAGTTTATGCGATTTATGCTTCTTTTAACTAATCTGTGGAAGCAATTTCAGAATCGCTTACTCTGTAGGGTTTTTGTGTAGCTGAGTTTTTTGTGTTCTCTGATTTTAGCCGCAGTTTTTGCCCGTTTGTGTGTAGATAAGAGCTACCTTTAATAAGTTAATAGCTGTTTATCTGCTAATAAGTTTCATACAAATATTACCCTGAAAGTGTTTCCAGAAAGCGTTATAATCTATTATTTAAGTGTAATTTTGCAAAAATTTTCCGGGGGAGCATGCCCCCGGACCCCCCTACAATACGCGTGCTTTCGGCACGCTCTAACCCCCACCAGCTTTAGTGCTTCCCTTGCTTAACCCACCAGGATGCGCCACTGCACATCAGGTGGCGATGACTTAAATCAAACATTTTGTCGTTCTCTTCAATTCATCAAATATTTGGCCCCCCCCAAAAATTTTTTCTGGCTACGCCACTGATTCTACTGTATATCAAACATTGCGGTTAAATTGGACTAGCATGCAGAGCTGGCCAGGTGTAGAATTTTATGTTCAGATTTAGGAGTAATCGAAAGTAACTAGTAACTGTAACTTGTAACGGTAACTAGTTACTTTTTAAAATCGGTAACTGTAACGGTAACTCAGTTAATATTTTGGCCAAGTAACTGTAACTGTAACTCAGTTACTTTTGAAAGTAACTTTGCCCACCTATGTCTATACGCAAAGCTTTATCGGTCTTACACAAATGTAATGTGCTTAAGATAGCTATAAACTATATGAAACTTTGACGCTATCTTCGCTTAGGCTACGCCTAGCATAGCTTCAGCATCCCAATCAACTTTAAGCTGAAAATATTTACTTTTTAGTCCCAACCCCCCTCCTTTGAAAACCCCAACCCCCATGGTTGAAACCCCCAACCCCCCTCCCTTGGCTACGCCACTGGACAAAGCTGATGGCCTTGTCAAGTTTATGTGTGCTTGTTGAGTGCACCATCAAGTTAGGGATGGTAGAAGTCCACTTATTCCACTGTCCCTACATCAAGTCCATGTTAATCAACCCACGCACACAGGCGTCTTTGCAAGACTTTATTGCGATGACCACCATCCATGAAGACGAAGGACAGCCATCATCTAGCCATCACTTATGTAGCTCCACATAAAGTGAAAAGTAGGCTACATGACTTATTGACTCTTTTTTATTTTAAAAAAAAATAGCCAAATGTCTAAAAAAGATGATTTATGCATACCGTATCAGTTTGGAAGTCTATCCTTTGTGGATCCTTTTCTTGTAGCCTACATATCATGGGCTAATCCTATTATAATAGCTGTTTGCTGCTACAACCCTTCATTTCCTTTGAATTTTAATAGGCTACATATTTGTGCGGCTAGTAGCCTATCTAATTTCTTGTATTTTGAATCTATCTCAGATGACTGTTCTGTCCTAATGACGAATTCCTGTCTTTTTCAAATTTTTATTTTTAACAAATTTAAATCATTTTTTTACCACAACTTTTCTCATCAAATTGACACTTTCCAATTAGCGGGAAAATTACGGTTCGCTGCAGTCCGAAATCAAAAATTGAATTAATTCTTATTGATTTATAGACAAACAAAACAAAGTAGCCTATCCTTAGGCTTAGCCAGTTTAACATGTTAGGCCTACAGCCTATTACACAGAGACAGGCCCGGATTTAGGGGGGCAGAGGATGCAGGTGCCCACCCCCCCGACTTTTGAAGGGCCCCCTACGTGGAAAAAATGTGATTTTGTGTTATTTTTTTTTTCTTTCAGCCTTTGAAGTTTCTGCAAAATGCTGCGCAGTGCTGGATTAATGGTATTGTAGACGTAGAGGTGGTTTTTCGCACGGGGGGCTCCCGATCTAAAAGTGCCCCGGCCCTCCATCAGCTAAATCCGGCCCTGCACAGAAATATAGCCTGACATAATTTGAAAAAAATCAACTTAAACGTTTTCGACACATAGGCTAGGCCTACGTGTGTCCTCTCATCAGGAATTAATTAAATCTGCAATATAGGCTACATAAAACGAAAATTGTAATTGCCTAATTATAATAATTAACAATCAAATTGATAAATTTCAGTGTTAATGGAGATAGGTTGAAAAGTGAAATGTGCTGCAAAAATACTCTTGGTGAAGCGAAGGTGAGAACACCTCAGATAGATTTTCGAAGTTCTAACTATAGCTGTAAGGCTACGCTATGCTCGACCATACAAATTTTCTAGAAATAAATTAATTATTGAAATCCTTCTGTGGTCGTAAATGAATTTTTTTTTGAAATGTTAGGCTAACTTAAATTTAAACCAAACCTTCTACCCGGGCTTCTACCTAAAGTCAATTTTAATTAGATAAATTTAGTTACGACAAAGCGACTTCTGGTTACATACAAAATGTGCATTTTGATTGAAAAAAAAAAAAAACATTGTTGTACCAAAAATGCCTTAAAAAGTCATCACAACAAGATTATAGGCCTACTTGTCAAAATGTTTCGGGGTGCAAGTCCCCACAACCCTGTCCAATTTTACATTTTGACATTAAATTTTGCTTTGTCCATTTATCTTATAAATTTTACTTTATTAAATTTCTGATCCTTCCCCAACTTTTTCGACATCTGCTAACTGCATTGTCAGCATTTTTTAGAATTGTTCATTCTTTGTTGAAATAACAAATGCGATTTTTTTTTCTTACATTGAAAGAGTTTGTGGCCATTACCTAACGCTCATATTCTTAAGAGCCATCTCTAAACATAAGGGCCCACTAGTGGGGGGGGAGGGCAAGATGGTGCTCACACGGCCCTGGACGTAGATATTCGTATTCAAATCGTCGCACTCGCAAAGTGAGAATTAGGCATCTTTAAGGTTTTAAAGAACAAATATTCAGCGTCCATATTTATTCAGCTGACGTACTGTATTCAAAATTACGAATTATAAGTTCCACGAATTTCTTTTGTTAATTGAACAAACAATGCTCTCTTCTACAAGCTTGCTACGATCAGCAACTGTTTTGCATGTTTTAGCCTACATTGATTAAATGTTGGCAGGTGCTGAGCCAATGTAAAAAAGCACCGATTTGTTGATTGTGTTATCCTACATTTGGCAATCAAAAACTAAAGCAAAAAAAGAAAGGAAAAAGGTTAAGAGCTATTGGTTTGGACTTTTGAAAAAGTTGTTTAGAGTTTTATTGCATCTTTATTGGTTAAAACACATTTTTTTTAAAAACTGCCCAAAAAACTACAGACCAAATTTCAGAATATAACCAAATCTCTTTCTTTTTACGGCAATAACGTTTCAAAAGTAGTCCAATTTGGGAAGAAAAGTAGGCCTAGTGCAATTTAGCTTTGAAATTTCTATTTTTTCCAGATACCGTATGCCAAGTTGTTTTCGACACTGTGCCGCGGCACACAGGCAAGGCGTGAAATGAAGCTGAGTGTAATGAAATTTGCATGGTTTGAGCAGAAATGCACAATTTTCTGAAAATCTGAATATAGACTTAATAAAGGCGGGGGAAACAATGCCATGGATAAGTAGTAGGTCTAACAGACTAAAAAGATAATTTAGGAAAAAATAGACTACAGAGCTAGATATCAATTCTAATTTTTAAAAAAATTGTCTACAACATATATACGGCTTCATTGAGGGTTGTTTCTTACGCTCGACAGCATATAGGTAGTAAGTTATAGCAGGGCCGTGTGAGCACTATCTTTGGCCCCCCGAAGTCTACTAGTGGGCCCTTATAGGCTATTAAGTGATGGCACTTAAAAATAGAACAAGAAAGCATTCGGTTAGGGCTTGAAACGCTTTCCATGAAAGGAAAAATTTCACATTCATCATTTTAGTATCGAGTAAACTACTCAGAGTAAACTACTCTAAAAAAAAACACTTTATAGGGTAAGCCGACGTTGCAGTCACTGATCCATGTAGAAAAAAGTTAAGGAAGTATCAGAATTTTAAAGTTTATAATATAAATAGACAATGCAAAAGATTGTTCTAAAACAGGGGTGAGGAACCTGCGGTCCGCGGGCCGAATGTGGCCCGCGTGACTGTTCCATGTGGCCCGCGTCAAAATTTCTTTACCCAAAATACATTGGAACAACAGCTCAAAAAAGAGTAGGCTCTGCATTCTCTTGTATATCGCTTTTGAACTCCTTGTTTGCAAAAGTGAAATCATTTGAAGCTAAACTACATCTGTGGAAAGTAGGCTACAACTTGAAAACAATAACATCGCACATTTCCCTACCTTGCAAGAGCAAAAGCCTTCTACAACAGCCAAATATGCCCATGGATGTGTCCATCTTATGGAGACATTTAATGCAAGATTTTTGGACATAAAGGGTAAAAAAATGGAGTTAGATATTTTTGCCTCTCCTTTCAATGTGGTTGCAACTGATCGATGTTCCTAGTAGGCAGTGTTGGGCGCGATAACTCATTTTTCAGTTAAGCGATAACGATAATCGATAAACGAAAAATGCCTACAGCGATAACGATAAACAATAAATCAAAAAAAAGTTAAGCGATAACGATAAACGATAAATTATCGCCGATAATGTCCGATAACGATAATTTTTTTTTTCTTGATTAGCGCTGCCCCATCCCATGCAGCACGAACTGTTTTCATCAACATGCCGAAAAATCAAACATAATATACTGTAAAGGGACAAACTTTTTGTAAGTTATGCATAAATAGAATCGCAATAGCGGCAGTGGGTATCGAATCTTCAACCTCTTGATCCAGAATCAAACCACTGAGGTAACCGCTGTGCTTATAATTATACTTTTAGATACCAGTTGGATGCTTTTATCAATTGAATTACACTGCCGCTTACGTGCAGTAAGCAAAATAATTAAATCAAATGAAAATACCATAAAAAATTCTAAACTTTGTATTTTGCTTTCTGCTTAAAAAGCTGTTTACAGCAATGTCAGCAATAATTGAAAAAATTCCCAAAAACGCAAAATGCTTGAAAATTTATCAGTAATCGCGTTATTGGTAGTAAAAACGTGCATACTGTGAAATCCATCAAGCTTGTCAAATTAGTCGTGTTTGTTTAAGAACAATAATATAATTATCGTAATTTACTGATAATTTCAGATCATTTTTTTTTGTTTTCTTTGTGAACACCTTCATTAAAGCAATGGCAGAACGCTGAGTTGTTGAGATAAGAATTACAATGTAGGCACTGTAATAGTGAGAATAAAAATATTTGATTGAGGTAGACTATGTCGCATAGGTAGGCTACAGTAAATGAGAAAGGTTATACTGTATTTAGCATAATTTTACCACGCAACTCGATCTGCCTATTGTCATGCAAAAACTACTACAAGATGCAAAAAATGTGATGTCGGTCTGCATGTTAAATGCTTCAAGCAATATCATATTCCGCAATGACTTGTTTCAGTGATGTTGTGTTACTTTGCTAATTTTCATCTTCATATTTTTTGAACTTTTATTTCAATAAAATGCTCGATGACAATAATGACATGACAAGACATGAACAAGACATTTCCCATTTATCACATTGAGCGATAAGTAAAATGTAATAACGCTTAAGCATTACGCACAAGAAACTTGTGAAATTTGATAACGGATTTGTTTAGCGTCTTATATATAGGACGACTTTTTTCTCAAAAAGTACAAACACGATTAGGAAAAAAATAATTGTGATATGTTTTTTAGGTCATACTTATGCAACATTTAAATTTTCCGAAAATTTTTTTAAGTACTTTCACTTTCGGCACAAATGGGTTAACTTTTTAAGTTAAATGGCACTTACGCATTCGGTTATTATTTTTGGATTAAAGTTATATCGCCAAGCTAGAAGAAAATCGATCTTACAGTCTATAACCGATCTTGTGTTGTTATTGTGTGTGAATTTTGTCTTTTAATCTGAGTTTGTGACGTAACCGCACGTCTCAAGGCAAGTTCTTGCAAATTTAGTTAATCTACTCATCTAAAGATTTAATGCGCTTAAACCAGTAAGTTTCATGTTTTGACGAGAGAGATATTTTTTGACGAAAGAGATTATTTTTTACGACAATTACTAAAAACTAACAGTTCCAACGAAAAAAGAAAACACAAGAATAAAATAGTTGATCATGAGGTGGCACGAAAGACCATGTTTTTGATGTAAAAGCGGCCTCGCATTGCGACACTTTCACAAACCACTTGCCAATTTCTTTCGCTTCGCTTCAAAGGAAGTTGTTCCGCTTTTGCGCTTACATTTTAATTGTATAATTCACTCACGACTGCCCATTGCAGCAAAACAACAAGAGACTTGTTGCATGCATTTCATTGCATTGCAATTTGTAACTGTAAAGATTATTGTGTTGTCAGGGCCGTCGCTGCAGGGGGCGTGCCCCCTCCCCTGATAACGACCTGTGCACACTGCACACACACTTCAGGCACTGAAGAAGAACTGATTTTAATTTTAGTTTCATTAACTAGGTGGCTAGTAAAAATATTACTTTTCATGATCTTTCCACTTGTGTGTTGATCCAAAATAAGATTTATCGGCGATTAATTATCGGCGATAATCAAATATTGCCTTTGGCGATAACGATAAACGATAGCTGAAAAAATAATTGAGTGATAACGATAAGCGATAAAAATTTATCGCCGATAATTATCGCCGATGAATTATCGCCGATAATGCCCATCACTGCTAGTAGGTAACTTCCAACATGAAATAGTAGAGCTCCAGAGTGACGGTACGTTGAAAGCGATGTACCAAAACATTCCACTGCTCAACTTTTATCAACGCTATATAAATGCTGATGATTTTCCAGTCATGCATAAACATTAAACATGCTTTGAAATATGTGTCTCTGTTTGGAAGCACCTACCGCTGCGAGCAGTTTTTTTTTCCAAATTGAATCTAACAAAAAGTCGGCTTCGCTCCAGACTGACTGATAAAAACGTGGAGATGCAGTTAAGAGTTGCAGCATCTTCCGTGTCTTACGACCAGTGCTGTATTCGTAGGGTATACGGCGGTATACTCAGTATACTCTCTGCTTTTTCGAGCAATTATAGTATAGCCTACCCTCTGGTTTCCAAATAGAGTGCCTATGCTATCTTTAGGCTACTGATTCTTGACAACTACTAACTAATTACTTAACCCTTTGAGGACCAATGGTATACGGGTGTACAATGGTACATGGGTGTACCATGAACCCGTTCTGAGAGATCATTCAGAGGGATCATTCAGAGCGTTGTTAGCAGAATGCAAATGAGACTTTGTGCTAATGCCGACACTAACAATGGTCAGCTACTGGTTGATATTGCTAATTTTGCAACCTGAAAAAATGATAGAAGGAAATTTGCGTCATGGAGAAGCAGAGGTGAGAAGAATTTGTAGACGCTTTGACATTGATAAAATACAGTCAATCCAAGGGTTAAGAGACTTTAGTGAAAATTTTGAAATTGTGCCCAATAATTTGAAGCCTCTCTTGACAGCTATTTCAACTTTCCTTGTTCTACAGCAGAATATGAACGTGGTTTCGGTTTATTGAACGATATTATCACAGGTTCAAGAGCATCTTTGCTTATTGATAATGTGGGGTGTTCGATGTTTACTAAACTTAGTTGCAATGGACCACCTGTGGCTCAATTTACTGCTAAAAAATGTGTAAGATCCTGGCTGCCAAACCACCGATCAACTAAGGATACTAAATCCCAAATTTGTAAAGAGGATAAAGATGTAGATTCTTCTCGGCAGGCTGTTTGGAATGTAGGCCTACTCATAAAAAATAAACAATTTTGTATCTCTCGTTCAATTTTGGTGTTGATAATTCATTTTATGGTAGAATAAAGATTAGTATTTTGCAAGTTGTGTATTTATCATTTTATCAAATCTGAGACAGGATACCCTGTGCTTTTTTTACGAATACAGCACTGCTTACGACTTACCAAAAATAAAAACTTTCAGCCATCCTACTATAGGTGTGAAAGTGAAATAAATCATTGTCTACTTCGCTGCATTTTTTATCTGTAAATAAAATTTCGAAATTTTTAGTGGCCCGCCTGTGTTATTTCTCATTTTATGTGACCCGCAATACTAAAAAGGTTCCCCCACCCCTGTTCTAAAAAGTAAAGTCATAAAGGGATGAGGGGTGGGGGCTTGCTTCCAAAATTTTTCTACAAATGTAATCTTGTTTTGGTCACTTTTGGGTATTTTTAGGAGCAATAATGTATTGTTTTTTTTATCAAGATGCACGTTTTGTATCACCATACTGCAACCATACATCGCAGTGTAACCAAATTCATCAAATCAAAATAGGATTTGGGTAGATGATTGGGTTTAAATTCTAAGTTAGCTTATCATTTTTAAAAATTTATTCAAGATCACAGAAACACGTCAATAAATTATATCTTGAAAATTTGTATAGCCTAGTGTGGTGTAGCTTTTCAGCAGGCTAGAACTTCGAAAAATCATCTGAGGTATTCCCCACTTTCACCTATAGCCTAATAGGCCTATATTTACGGCAAATTTCACTTTATAGCCTGTCTCCATTAACACTGAAATTTATCAATTTAATTGTAATTGTAGGCTATTTGAGTAAGCAGTGTTTATTTCCCAATATTAGCCTACATTGTTTTGTTAGGTTTATGTGGTTTACGCACAAAAAAATTTTCCCAATTGTTCCGCTTCTCAACCTATGGACAGGGCCGGATTTAGCTGATGGGGGGCCCGGGGCACTTTTAGATCGGGGGGCCCCCGTGCAAAATTATTTTTCAAGCCTACGGCGCGAAAAACCATCTCTACGTCTACAGTAGCATCAGTTCAGTACTGCACAGCATTTTGCAGAAACTTTAAAGGCCAAAAGGAAAAAAATAACACAAAATCACCTTTTTTTCCATATAGGGGGGCCCTTCAAAAGTCGGGGGGCTCGGGGCACCTGCACCCTCTGCCCCCCTCCCCTAAATCTGGGCCTGCCTATGGATACTCAATATCGCTGGTTCGATAAATAAAAGGTGGTTTGATTGATTGATTGAATCTTTATCCTCGGACTGGGAAAGCTTCTTGCAGAGCTTAATCCTGGCAGTTTCGCATACTTGTAGAGGCTTTGAATAACTGAGTCAGGCCCGGTCACCGAGATTGACAGAGTGAAGTTTCCGATTGTTGAAGTCTTGTTGCCGCGGAATTATTCCATCCATTAGATGCCGCTGAATGGAGAGCAGTCCTTAACGTGCGTTGCTCAAGCGCACACCCCGAGAGTTGAACCAGCACCGCTATTAATTTTGAAGTTTCTTCGTTCCAGAAGTGACGCGCTAACCAATTGAGCTATCGGGGCGTTGAGCGCGGAAAGCGAGCGAGAAATTTTTGCAAAAGTAGAAAAAACCATATTAGGCTAAATGTAAAATTACATGCCGAAAAACGCACAAACTAAATATGCGTGGGCCCTTAGCAGTGGCGTGGCAGCCACTTGGCGGTTCTGGCTCTGCGCCAGGGGCGGCAGGCTGCAAGGGGGCGGCAAAATGAGACTGCACAGTGCACACAGCACGAGAAATGAAGTAATGCAAAAATAAATAAAAAGTAAAACAAGAAAATGATTTATAAAAAGACAGCTAGTGCACCTTAAAAAATTTAAGGATAGAACAACAGCTTTAAAAGCACTTATGACGACGAGGTGGACTTTTTGGAGTTAGCTGTGGAAATTGACAGATGAGGCTGGTGCGAAGCAGTGAAACCACGTTTGATCGTAATGCAACAGCGTTTGATGTTTTACACTGGTTAGCTAAATCACACCTACTTGATTCGACACCATATTTATGCTTGTGTCTGAAACTTTATCTTACCATTGGTGTTTTAATTTTCAATTGAGAGCTGTGAGAGGAGTTTTCCAAAGCTCAAAATGATAAAGTCGTATTTACGTTCTACCATGAATGATGATCGGCTATCAGCTCTATCGATTCTTTCTACAGAAAGAGTCTACGTTCAAAAACTTGATTTTGAAGATATTATCGCTGATTTTGCTTCGGCGAAAGCTCGAAAAGTTCAATTTTGAGGCAGCTATTGATCTTTTATTTGCCTAATACGGTTGTTGTCCATTTTTTGTCTTTTATTTTTGGCTTTAACGCTGAGACAGTGAGGCTTCTTTTTCAAGCAATATAAAACTTCTGAGACGCGGCACATTATTTGTAATTATTTTCATTGAAAAAGATTGCTTAAACATGAAACTATTTCAAAATTTACTGCAGTCTACTTAGGGCGGCATTTCCATCGAAAGGCAGGGGCGGCAGCCATATGCTCCTACGCCATTGGCCCTTAGACGTAGGTGGGTCCCCAGGCAAGGTTTCAAAAACAGTAAATATACGGCGTGGCATGATTTACGCTATTGATTATTATTATCGAGCTTCTGAAGCAGATTTTTTTAAATAGCAAAAAAGCATTAAATAAACTAAAATGAGTGAACCCCTAAACAGCTCCCCCCCCCCCCGGTCGGGGAGTACGGGAGGCGGTTAACACGGCCCTGGATAGTAGGTACACCTAATTAGTAATCTGCCAACCAAGGCTTTCATTTCTTAGTCATGATAGCACTGCAAATCACTCTTTTGTGCAATTTATTCCATATATATATGTCTGATGGCATTAATAGCTTAACAAAGATGAACATTTAGGCCTATCACTTGTATGGTTAATTTCTTCTGTACAGTACAAAGGAAGTGCAAACAGCATAATTGCTCATAACAGACGATATCAGCTATTATGCTGGAGTACATCTTCTTATAGCTAGATTATAGGCTATCAATCTTGAATAACGAAAGTTGAAAATAGCATTACGAAAAAGCTCATGACCAATAATGATAGACATGTTATCAGGCAACATTTCAGCCACAGAATGGTTCAATAGTGCAAAATAGCAAAATGACATGAATATGTGTGTATAACTGAAGAACTAAAAAACCACTCGAGATTATGGGCTACATCATAGCCTATAATTGTACACCTAGTCTTAATCACGAAAAATGTCAATTGTTAAGGACACGGATCTTCATCTCAGCTTAAATCGTTTAAAAGCACTAGGCCTACAAATAAATATATGGACAAAATAATTAAATGCTTTAAAACTATTTGCATGTCGTAGACAAAGTTCCTCATTGTGATTGCCTACGACTCAAACTCATCTCATAAGCCTATGCAGTTATAGAGTCAAAAATTAAATAAAAACTAGTAATAGAAATTAATGAGTGGTTTGTTTGAAACAGTCAGTTTAGCGCAGGGAAAACATATTTGCATAGCTGATACCATAGAAAATAGCAGATGCTGGTTAAGTGACAATAATAGCAGATTTAAAGCTTAGCAGTGTCGTGTTCAACCCATTTGTAAGTGCTCGAATATTCAAAACCAGCGTTCTTGATAAAGTCGTCGGCTTCTGCAGGTCCACGCCTAAAACATGGTTTGAGATTTAAAAAAGCAAAACATGCAGGGCAGGCCTAACCTGCCACAACGTATGCAACTTCACCAACAAACATTATGCAAAAATATAATGAATTATGCCAAATATACTTTTATGTTCGCTATATATTTGGCTTATAAAATTAGTTTGATGCATAAAGGCAACCTATGTATAAGGCAAGTCCACCTAAAGTGTGGCCGCGACAAGACAGAACTGTCACAAAACAGCTTTAGAAAAGGTCCCGAACTTTACAAGCACACCAAATATTTCTACATCTAAGGATTTTAGCAAAGCTTGGTTAGATAGGAACCAAAACACGAACGTTGCTGGCAATGGACTGGAAAGAAACTACTCCTGATGGTTAGTTAAATGTAAAAGTGGGGTTCTTTCTGATAACCTTTTGCGGTAAAATAAAGATCGATTGCTGCTTTTCAGAAGACTTACGTTCCATAAGTGTATAGGATGGGTTTCACTTTGTCATTTTCAATCTTGTGCAAAACAGGTGTGAAAATACGCCAAGCTTCCCTCAACTCGTCACTGCAAAGCAAATCAATGGCAAACGATTAGTTGAGAAGGAGTAATCTTGCTGAGAATCAGCACTACTTGACTACTCACTATATAAAACAGCGGGCATTGTGTTGCGCTAACCATACCGGTGTAGCCTCCACACTAGCCATCAAGACTTTTCCCAAAAACAAACGATTAGTTGACGGACTATCACTGAAGTTGATACAAAGTCGTTCAACATAGAAATTAACTCCGACATAATTCTCTTTTTTGTAAAATATGGATAAAGTTTTAGAAAAAGTAGTGATTAAAACTGAATAGTCTCCTACAAAAAAGCTGGAAAAAGATAGCTTTTCAAGAAATATCAAAGAATTCGTATGATTTTTGTATGCTAAGTAGAAAAACAATGCATGCTGCAAGCGCACGTTCTTTTTTTGTATCTTACACAAAATACCTGCAAAAGAGAAAACTCGCAACCATACAAATGATTTGCCAAAATGAAAGTTCGATAGCGTTGTTAAATAAGTTAGTAGCAGCAGCCTACCTAAATCTTTCTCACTGCGTTTTTAGAAGAATTTTGAACAACAGCTACAATAACTGCGATAGCTAGACAAAATATTACCTTCTAACAAAGTTAAGTTGCGATCCAGTGAAAACATCCAGAATAAGTCGCTCGTATGCGTCAGGCATCTTGACGTCCTATTAATCAAACAATCACAGCTTTTAATTCAATTAACATCTCCTAATCCTAATAGAATAAATAGATGCAAGTGATTAAACACATGTAGCATTGAGCTAAGAAAGCCTCTTTTGAAGCTAAATCCCGGTAATTTCGCATAGGCCTAATTGTAGAGGCTATGAGCTATTAAAGTGGGCCCAACCACAGAGGTTCACAAAGTGATATTTTTCCCTTCTAGATGAAATGCAGTTGAGCATAAATTATTTTATCAACTGGGTGCCCCTACAGAGCTGTTTTTGAAGTGACATGAAATCCACCATCGTTGCTAAGCATTTTCTTTTCTATTGTGGCATACGTATTGCATTTAAGCTGCGCTACAAAACCAATTGTTCATCGATTCACCTACCGGGGCGATGGAAAATCTTTTACCAAACGTAAACCTACGTACAAGAAGTATTGATGACAAGTTGACAACTACATCCACATCATCACTTGGCAAATAAAAAACAACTTCAGCCACTGCATTTTGCCAAACTCAAACGTGTCAGCTTTCCGCCATTTTCTTAACATATTGACCCAAAGGTGAAAGTGATAAATGCCATCGAGAACACAATAAAACAACATTGAATGTCGTTGCGGTATAAACCAGCTGTTTGTGCAATGTTTGAGTCGATAAGTTTAATTAGTATAATTTAAGAGGTCTAGGTGCTAACGAGACTTCACACAAATTGAATCGTAATTTTTTAAATTACATAAAGTACGTTAGTTTGCAGATGATCTCAAAAATATGATGTAGCAAGTGTTTAGTTTTATTGCAATTTGTATATTCAATCAAGTTCGACGTAGGGCTGTTGAAACAGTTTGGGCCCGGTACCAATGAAAAATCTAAGCCCCCATAACCGTATAACTGTGACAGCAAAAATCTGTCATTTTTGCATGTAAAAATTACGGATTATGCTGTCTGGGAAGACAACTCTAAAAAGCAGAAGCTCTCAAGAGAAAAATATACAAAAATTTCGGTAAAGTCATCGAGAAAATAAGTAGGCTGCCGAGTTTACACCAAAAGGAAGAAATGTCTCTAAAACAACACAGATTGAATGTAAACGCGCTACTGCAAACGAACATGCGGTGCTTCTCGAAGTCTCTGAACTCTCAAGAAAGATTCCAGGCCTTAACTATAAGTAGCTTTTGAAGCCTACCCTCCCCCCACTGTTAATACTACAGGTTCGATGCGTGTTCATAGTTTCAAATAACGATAAATGAAACCATATTACGCAGTATAACCTAGGCTGGGGGTAATCTAATTATTAATTAGACGCCTGAGTTAATAGAGTCATTGGCAATCAGTCTTTCAAACTTCTGTCATTTAACACTAGAGTAAAAACTAGTTTTGAAATAGCGACATTCCTACCATGGCTACCAACCTTGTAGCGTTTGCTGTAGGATAGATCCATTTCCGTTTCCAGCGGTTCAACGTTCATGCCCGGTGACTTTGTCATCATTTTGCAGTACACTGCTTCGTTGGGCTGAACACGGATGACAAGCTCGTTACGCTTCACCACACCAGGATTAAAAATATCACCAGCTACTTCGCGAAATTGCACACGAATTTCTCCTTTTCGTTCGTTCAAAGCTAAAATTTTAATTGGAATCGTCAATTCAATCCACATGTCCGTCACGATAGTGGGTGAATTTCGGTCAGAATTTTTATAGGCTATCCGACAGCTATATCCTACAAACTTTATATCGGGCGACATTTATAGTCTAGGCCTACAAACTTACTACCGGGGGACATCTATACCCTACATATTTCATAAAGGCCAATGTTTTTCTATCGTACAAAACAACGTTAAAAATCAACCAAACAAAGGCTAGTTCAAATTTGAGAGTTACGCTTGAACAATTCAAGCTACTGAAAGAAGAGTTCTCCATTCATCCGCGTTGAGCTCTGCGGATAGAAAATGTACAGGCAACAACATTTCATTTCAACAAGTTGCCAACTTCACTCTCGGGCAGCGCTTCCACTTTTGTGGTAATTACCACAATTGTGGAATTTTCATCATGTTTGTGGTAAAAATGTGGTAATGAAAAATTTGTGGTAAAAATGTGGTAATATGGAAATTTTGTGTGGAAATGTTGCCAAAATGTGGAAATTATAACTTTTGAAAATTTGACATAAAATACTATCAATAAATAAGAGCATTTAAACTGTTGTCCTCCAAAATCGAACAGATATGCAAAAAACTACTTATAACAGCATGTGACTAGCATGTTCCGCTGTTTTCCATTTGATTTTGGAATGCGTCCTGACTTTTGAATTTGAAGGTAGGGTGACCACTGACCATGTGATCATATTCATAATCAAGATGTCTTTCAGATTGTAGCTGCGGTGTCAAGTACAGTACTTTGCAGTGGCGTAGCCAGGGGGGGGGGGGGGGGGGGTTGGGGGTTACAACCCCCCCTTTGGCACGCGTGTGACGTCACGATATTGAGAATGATGCTTTCAGTTTCTATGTCTCTAAAACAAAGTTTGCCTAATTTTAAACGAAACTGCATTAAAAGAGCGAATTTTGCGAATACTAAACATTCAAATATCTCAGCCAGGAATTAACAACAAGAAAATATAGAGACTTAGCTTTATTACCGAAAAATGCCCAAGAAAACATGATCTTATTCTTTTGCTATGCCACCAGACAGCACTATTTTACAGGAATATTTATACCCACATTTTTGTTGAAAATGCTCTCAGAATGCACCAAATTTAAAGTAATTTTTTTAAATTTTCTGGGGAAGCCCTCCAGACCCCCCGCCGCTGGGTGTCGCCTTTGGCGAAGAGGCCGGCGGGCGAAGCCCGGCGGCCGTCAAAACCCCCCCTTTCAAAATTCCTGGCTAAGCTACTGGTACTTTGCTTTCTTATTTCGGACGTTCTGTTAATAAACTGAGTAGTTGTTTTAGGCCTTATTTTACACTATATAATGTAAATATAACCAAATAATAGCGTTGCCGGATAAGGAATTCTGTCGTAATTTGAGAAAAGTTTAAAGCTGTTGAAAACAAAAACTTGCATTTTAGAAATTTTTTTAGTTCTGGGTAAAAATCAAAACCCTAACCTTATTCCCAAGTCTTACCTTAACCCTTACTAACTTTAATCCTAACTCTGACAACACCTGATAGTAACTATGGCAACAAGTGGGTAAAGATAGCCACTGTGTTAATGTAAAATACGGTTAAGATCGGGTAAAAAATCACAGTAAAAAATGTGGTAATCTGAGGACAAATGTGGTAATACAAGTGGTAATCTAGTTTTGTAAAAGTGGAAGCACTGCTCTCGGGCCTTCGTCAGTTGTTCAACGCCGCTGCAAGTAGGTTACATGAAACACTCTACCGATGAGATTGTCTCTATCAGAAAATCAAAGTTCCTTCTATCAAGTAACACACAAAAGAAACACAGACAATTTGACAAACAATCTTTTTCAGTTGTGACAAACTTCAAGAATATAGTAGCCATAATAACATTGGCTATGACAAACGAACCTTACAAAGCTCTGATGAGGCGTCAACGAAAAGAAAACGTTCTTTTGCAAATGAAACTTTTAAACTCATAGTGTTTCAATAATGCAGTCCAAGGCTGTATGTCAGGGGTCACCAACCTTTTTTTCATGCAGGCCACTTTGGCACTAAGGAGAGCTGTGGCGGGCTGCACTAATAAAAGTTTAGGTAGGTTGACTCTTATACTAGAAAAGAATGCATTTCGTACCCAGCGTTACATGTTGTTAATATTTATCTTAGAATACCGTAGCAACAAAATTAGTCGAACAACGCTACTGCCAGGCCAAGCTCCTTTAACAACACTTTTGACTTCTTTAACAATGCCTAATAAACGAGGCCACTTGTTTTGCGCACTTATAGCGAGGCGAACGGTTTCATCCGAATATTCATCGCCAAGCAAGAGTGGTGTTGTCACTTCGCTTCACAAAAGATATCTTGCAATTAACAGTTTCAGTAACCAAAGAAATGTTTGACACATCGCAATACAGGCAACAATAGTGACAATTGCGAGCCGTACATAACAGCTTGGCGGGCCACATGCGGCCCGCGGGCCGCTATTTGGTGACTCCTGCTGTATGTGATTGCAAAATGAAACAGAGAGAGAAAGAAAGCGAGAGGGAAACCTTTTTATTAGGGAGAGAGAAACCTTTTAAATCTTTTATCAACAAAGGAGATGAACATGAAGACAAAAACAAAACAAAATCAATAAAGACCTTTTAGGTTCCTAAAAGGATTTCATGTAGAAACATTAGCACTAAAAGTAAACGTATAGTAGACTAATGAGAAGAACGTGTCGAATTTTTGAAATGTATAGTTTCTTGATAAATATACGTATATAGGCCCTAGTAAGATTTTTGGACAATCTTTAAAACCCAACACAAAACCTGACAGCAAACACAACACACATGATAAACCACATTATTTTTTTTTGCTTTTGTCAATGAACCTCTTCAAAAAACATTAAAATTTTACATCGTTAAATTTATTATGTGAAAAGGGGTACTAACATTTAATAGCTAGCCAATCTTTAACGACATGTTCTATTTATAGGCTAAAATATGATAAGAGCTATGTCGATTTCTAAGAAACTAGTAGGCTATTCGCTAGACTCATAAACGAAATTGTCTCTCCAAGTAAAATTATTTGAAGGCAACTTTGCTTAACCAAGTGCTGTAAATTACAATAATTTGACTTACAAAAAAAAAATTTATATCGGAGTCCTTAACCTAAAAATCACGAGTGGCAGTCTACCTTTTCCACACTTCAGAATGAAAGGTACACCATCCCATCTTTCGTTGTTTATGCTGAACTTAGCCACAGCGCTGGTTGGAGTGACAGAGTCCGCCGGCACAGTGCTATCATCAAGATAGCCAAGTTTGGCATCACCAGTTCCATTAGGATCTCCAACATATTGACCCAACACCATATCATCCAAAGTAAGAGGCGGAATGCATTTGAGAACTTTGACCTAACAAACATATCGTGCAATTGTCATTTGACCTTTTTAGTGGACACCTGCTTTCTATTAGGAGTAAATATGACAGCAGTTTAATAATTAAGCTATGCAGGCCAGTAGCCTGCTAATAACATTTTCCTTGAAAATAAAGACATAACATCATTTGAAAAAGACTACAAGACGCAGTGTCATTTTTCACAAGGAAATGACAGTGATTTAACATACAACACAGTAGGCAGTGTTGTACGCGTCATTGAAATAAATTGACGGCGTCAGCGTCAGCGCGAATTGCCTAAAAACTTTACGGCGTAAAGTACTGCGTAAGCTCTTAAAGAAATTGACGGCGTCAGCGTCAGCGCTAATTTCTAGCGCTATTTTTTGCCAGCGTCTCATAAAACGGAAATATTTCAACCAAGTTTAGGCTAACAATAGCTAAAAATAAAGAGCAGATATTATGTTTTGAGACTGTATTGTAATTAGCTGCTTAGCCTATTAGTTATTTCCTTACAGAAAAAGCAAGCATTTCAAAACGTTTGTCTGACAATTTGCTGCGTTTGGGACGCATAGCCTAGGCTATTGTCCTTTCCAAGTGAAAACATGCGTTCCACAGCAGCGCTGGTTGGTATTGGTGTGTTGTATTTCAAAAATAAATTGAAAACGTTTACTCGGAAAGGTATCACTGTTCCTAACGTGCTGTGATAGTTTAGCATGTATAAATCTTTTAACCAGGTTCACTGCACCAACATCGCTCTTTTCAGAGGCATAAAGCTCTTGAAATAAAGTATCTTCAACGTTCCGCGAAGCCGATCATGGATTTTTCGCTTTCTGTCTCTGATCTCTCGTTCTCAATACATGGGTGATCACTAGAGCCCGCAAAAGTCAATAAAGTCAAAAATTTTTAAGGACCTCGTCTATCCACGAATACAAGAATAAAGTTATTTTTAGCACCTAGGGGACTGTTTCTAAGAAGTTTATAGGTCAAAAGAAAGTCAAAATTGACAATAAAGTCAAAATTTTCAATAAAGTCAAAATTTGTCAAATTATGGCTTTTGACAAACTTTTTGCGTTTTTTGAAAGTAATTTTTGTCAAAATCCTCGTGGAAGCATTGTAAATCAGGAACTGCGACACAATTAAACCATATTAACCTATAAAAGCAGGAAATATGTCACAATGCTGACGGATCAGCAGTACCTTTTATCACAAATTGCCCATTGTTTATTCATTGTTACGTATTTAAATATTTTTTATAAAAAGCTCCATCTTCACAAACGTAGTCTTTTCGAAAATCAACAGTTTGGATTTTAGGAATAGCCAAGCTAAATCGTCTTCAGCAAAAGTTAGACAGATTTGTGGAGATTTTCCTATCGCCGAAAAACACGACGCACTTTTTAGGCCTATAATCCATAAAAACCTTGACTTTTCGACAAAATATTACGTTTGGGTCTGAAATCGACAAAATATTATGTTTGGATAACTAGTATCAATTCAAGGAAGAAATGTGACCTTTACAAATAAGCAATTTCGTTAGGTCAAAATAAAGTCAAAATTTGATAAAAATAAAGTCAAAAAATTTTTTTTTTAGGTCAAAATAAAAATGGCCCTAGACTGATCACCATTTGGCGAACTTCTTCCGCGTGTATTCCAGGGAGCCATTCCAACCAACGCAAAAGCCGGTAATTCGGATGAGTCGCGCTGGCCAGAATACATTGTGAAACCATAGGTGAAACTCTAATTGTGAAACGAGATTTTTCATTTTTTTTTCTATGAAAATAAAAAATGACGCATAGCGCTTGACGCTTAAAATCGGCAAAATAGTTGACGGCGCTATCACTTCCGTCAACTGAAAAATAAATTGACGGCGCTAGCCTCAGCGTCAACAAAAAGTTGACGCCGTCAAATGACGCCGTCAAATTGACGGGGTCAACGTACAACACTGACAGTAGGCTATTGTATTGGGCCAACAGGGCAACTTCCTTCAACATAGTTTAGAAGTTCTGTAGAACAGAAACCAAAGACGGAAACCTTACATGGTGCGCAACAACTACACCTGTTTGAAACAATTTATTGAAAGAAATATAGAACTTATACCACACCTTCTCATCGCGAATGTCATCAGCAGAATTACTGACAGGCTTCTCCATCGAAATCAAGCTCAGGATTTGAAATAAGTGATTTTGCATGATGTCACTGTTGTAAACATATCAGATACAACTTGTAATTGCTTTACATAATTGAAAATAATTAATTCTATCACCACTGGTTTCTCACACACTTGTTTCGACGAGTAACCTACAAACATCCCAGAAAAGCTTCCCTGGTAGGCTATGTCTCATACATTTACATAATATATTAAGCTTGAAAACTAATATAAGCTTTTTCTATCTCTGATTTGATTAGTTAAACGGAAATTACTTATCTTGTTATTTTAACCAAACTGTCGGCCTGGATGCAAACGCAATGGAGCTTCAACACAACACACAAAGCCATCTTTTTTCAATTTACCGAATGATTCCAAATTGATCGAAGTATCCTCCTCTTCCTCCAGTTCCAAACGGTTCTTTAAATGTGATGACCACCGAGGAAATGTTATCGCGATTCCACACCGGACCAAACAACCGATTAGCGAA
Organism: Aplidium turbinatum; assembly: GCF_918807975.1. Classification (NCBI taxonomy): domain Eukaryota; kingdom Metazoa; phylum Chordata; class Ascidiacea; order Aplousobranchia; family Polyclinidae; genus Aplidium; species Aplidium turbinatum. The sequence continues at coordinate 15,888,853 of NC_137484.1, read as the reverse complement.
TCTAAATACAATGATTTTACTAATCCTGCCACCCTCGGTAACGGGGACATCACCGGATTAAAACTGGACCACTACTACTAATCAACGCTGCGATTCGGACATAAAGAAACTGCTTCTACAAGTTGTATCAAGCAGTTTGTACCAGTTATTGCAGGGCTTCGCAAACTATGGGTCGCGACCCCAAACGGGGTCGCAAATCGTAATTTTAAGGTCGCCAATCAAATCAAAGGTGGGCCGACACTGTAGTTTACATTGTAAACTGCTCACTAAGAGGTCACATTGAAAATTATATATATTGTGAAATGGAGTGACACAACAAAAAAGTTTGAGAAACCTTGGTTTGATGTAAAGTCGATATGATAGGTATGTAAGTGTGTCAAAGTACAATCTGAATATGCTATTTCCAACCAAATAAACAAACGCGTCCATACCTGAGAACCAAAATGTTTTGCACCATTTCTTTTCCAAGGTAGTGGTCGATTCGATACAACTGTTCTTCTTTGAACAACCCAGAAAGGTGGTTCGATAATTTCATGCTGGAGTCGTAATCTCGCCCGAAAGGCTTTTCGATGATGATCCGATTCCAACCACTGTAAATAAGCAGTTGTTAAAAAAGTGCTGCCGAAGAGTTAGTTTTATAACTTTGATTCTATGTGGCCTATATTTTTGCTTGTTGAGGTTATTTCATCAGCAGTTGCCATCTCCGCTTGCAGCAGATTGCGCATCAGCATGGGTTATTTGTTTACAAGATTGGTGGTTTTGAGCTAACTCGCCCTGTGTCGTCAAATTGAGTCCGGTTTATGCCTGAATGTTGTCCTGCCATTTATTTACCACACAATAATATGTAATAAAGTTATAAGAGTTACCCATGTTTCATACAGGTTGCGTGAATGTTTTTTGTGACGTCTTCAAACACAGTTGGAGGCAAAGCCAAGTAAAATACTCTATTGGCATTTTTCCCGTTCGGTTTGCTCATTATGGCTTTGTCAATACCAGCAAATGCAGCTTCTTCGGTGTAGGATCCTTGTACGTACATCATCAATTTAAAAAACTTTTCCGCTTTAGCCTTCTCCGAATCCTTGAGCTAGAACAAAATTGATTTACGTTTTTGCATAAATTATTTCTAAATATAAAAATGATAAGTTGATAAATTTTCAAAAATAGCATACGCGATAAAACATAGTCAGTATGTTACCAAGTGACACCAAGACTAAATATTTCACAAGTTGACATTCGGATAACAAGAGTTTTAGGGGTACCTTCATGAAGGGTTCTGTCTTTTCCCTTAGCTGTGAAACAGTCATTTTTGAACGCGCATATCCTATGAATTGAATGTTACCCGGCAGGAGATCATCTTTGAACAACCACCTAAAACAAAACTGGTGTTAGGGCAAACCTTATTGCCAAAGAACAAATTTATGAAAATGACTTCCTTGACCCAAAATTAGCATTATATCACAGAAAACTTTGTTAAGCAGTCATAAACCTGCACAGTGCACACTGTAAGCTTATTAGCTTAGTAGGCTACTGTGATAGCCTACGTGGCTATGCTATGTCACGGTCAGAATTCAACAAGCAGTGCCGACGTGGCTGTGAAGTGTTGATCAAAGCGCTGAGCCATGCTTGGATTTATTAACAATAAACCGCATTACTGACAACTTACCATAATGTTGGTATAATCTTCTTTTTTGCAAGATCCCCCTAAAGCAAAAAAAAATAGTTTCTGTAATGTAGGCAAGAATATATAGCCTATTGGGCTTCATTGTTATGTGGGTTTGTGCCAAACAGAAATTTGCGCAGATTTGTGTTAGTCTACAAAAAAATCAATAAATCAAAACACAATTAGAAGTGGGATCGTGATTTTGTGGACAGAATGTTGATTTGATTTGTATATTGTTGTAGCCTACCAAACCCAAAGATGACTCGTTGCATAAAACACAGAGTATCAAACCGTTTACTTTTCGAACGTTGTGCTGGAGATATCACCATCACCTATCGCCTTGATTAAGTCATGTTAACAGTTAGTGTTATTTTTTTAGTAGTGAGAGTTCACCTCACACCCCTATTAAAAGAGGGAAGGGCTTCGTTTCTGCATGTTTGATTTAATTTCCTAGTTTTTGCTCCTGTGAGCTCAAAAACTGATTCGCTCTAGTCTGGTAAAACTGAGTAATAAATTCTTATATGAACTCTAGCGCTTTGAAATTGGTTTAGCTTCAAAGGTTTACAGAATTAAAAAAAAAATAAGTGGAAGTCCATTGCTTCAAACTATAGGCTACTGTAGGTAGGCTAACAAACCCAGATAGAAGCGTAAGCTAAATATTTAGCTAAATAGGCTACTTAAGCTACCGTACAACTTACTGATGCTCCAAGGATAATAAAGAAGTGAGAAGCTCCTTCCATCTGTACGTTGAGATCTTTTTTAAACCTTGCCATCAAATCTAGCACAGGTGTCTCAGCACCTGTGACAATGGGTGACTTGGCTGCCATCTTACTTGCTTAGTTGTTTTGTTGGTGAGGCGTTATTCAACACAACGTAATTCAGGGGACTACGTAAGCAGGATTTAAATAGAAGATATAACACGTTTCCGATTACAAACCAGATTAGACGACATACGCAACCACTTGCCCTTTAAAAATATGCAAGAGATAATTCGTTTATAAACAAGTCAGCGGTGCAAACTTTAGCCTATTTTTGCACGCAAATACGTCGGCAGACGTTTGATTATACAGTATAAAAAATATTTGTTGGCTGAAAAAAGAGTCAGCTCATGCAACAAGCAAAATCTCCTTTCTATTCCATGTGGCGTGTGCTGTCCAAATCAGTAACACTTTGTCGGTCGTGCGTCATGGGTAAAATTGATGGTCTTTCTGTGCAGAAATTTGCCCCGAGGTGCTTCTATAGCCAGGAGTGCTTTTACAAAACATCAGCTGCAGCCTTGCAGGCCTATCATGTTTTCCATTGCAATATTCTTCACGCTTGAAAAGTTTCTAAGAAAAGTCACAGAGTAGCTATGGTCACGTGTCCAACAAGATTTATCTCATATTTATTCAACGTAAATGTTATGCTTTATGATTCTAAATTGAGCTCTGGAATTTCACTACACTTCATGAATTGAGGACTGTAAACCTACAGCACGCTGAAATGGTTGCGTTTTTATGGAGTTTAATTTCATTGGGCATTGGCAGTTCAGCTCATAATCATGAACCGATTTAGTTTACACTGCATATCGTTTGAGTTATGTGGCTTTTCCGTGATTCAGGTTACAGCCTACAGCGTATTGCATATCTAAACCATCGTCTGGTCAATACTAAATTTTGGTAAGCCAAATCTACTTCATAAACAGATCCAAGTTATTCTCGCAGTTTCGCTTTCATCGACATGCCACATGGCCACCTCTGTACTCAACTTCCTTCGTATTTCTGGCTATTGTCTTTCTAGTATTGCCTATTGTCTAAAAAGCTTTCTATTAACTACTTCGTGTTAAACACGGAAGGAGTGAATTTATGTTTGCGTTTACAAACGGATGTACGTAGTCACAGAAAGTCTATAAAGCAAACCAATACAATCACGATGTGATGATAAACGACTGGCTTTGTCCTGGGTTACTTTCACAACTAAGCTACAGCATCATAGCAAAAACAGCAGATTTGAAACTGCACTACTTTTTCGGTATGGCACCTTTTAGATAGGCCTACTGGTCTACAGCTTTGTTAAGCGTCACTGATCAACTAGCAGTAAGCTATCTAGCCTACTTGGTGTCGTTTTCCAACATCATGCATAAAATATAAAGCCGCTTCACTAACTAGCCAACACTTTCATGACACGATAGCAACTGGCAACTGCCACTAAATGCAGCCTACGCGCGTTGTCTATCGCAACTACTGTAGCCTATACCAGAATTTCCATTGGCAATGTCTTTGACTAGAATGAAGTGACCGAGACGTTAATGATTGTTTAAATTTCTTTGAACTCTAAGCAGAGGTAACAAAATGTGGTGATTTGTGTGCATAGCGTCATAATTCGCTTTTATGCACTGAAATCATTCGAGTAAATGATGGGTTGCGGAACCGCTATTTCGATTATAGGCTTATAATAAAGAGAAAATGATTATTTTGTAAAGAAACTCATATCTAGTTCAATACCAAGTAGCTACTGCAACTTGAAGTTTCCACAAGGTGGTCTATTGGCCAAAAATGGTTGGGTCAGGGCCGTTGAGAGGATGATTGGGCCCGGTACCAATGACATCATCGGGTCCCAAATCAAGGCAACTCTAAGAAAAAATGCACTAATTTCAAAGAACACGCAGGGTTTCTTTAAATTTCCGGGCCTCTTGGAAAGGTTACAGACTCCTAAAATCATGCCGAACCCGGGTCCAACAGTACCTCCATCGACCCAGGTTGGGTTACGAAAAACTAGACCAGGGGGGCAACGTGTGGCCCGCGGGCCGCAAGTGGCTCTTTTCCATTTTTTAGGCGGCCCTTCATCTTCTTTCAGCTATTTTTTCCCAAATAAGCCTATTTAAATAAAGGCTATTTTCATCTCGATTTCTACACAATTTCGAAGCTTAAGAAGTGATGGCCTATGACCGTCTTTTCACTTCCCTGTATCGGTGAAATAAGTTTTGCGCCTGTAGAAATCCAGCTTGAATTGAATTCACTGCAGGAGGATGACATTTTTGTGCAAAATTTCAATAAGATAAACTCCATTGCTGAAAATATAAAGTAGTGTTTATTTGATGTGCGGCCCTCTTGTAAGCATTACATTTTCCTAACTGGCCCTTGTGTTAAAAAGGTATCCCACCCCTGAACTAGACTGTAGGCTAACTAAAAAATACGTTGATCTGACGTCTACGTCAGCTCAACTGATGTTTTGCAAACTAACCTTTGAGAATTAGCGTCGCAACTGCAGTTTGAAACAGAAATAGCCTACACTAGAATTCGCCTATAACGGGACCTCTAGGGCAGGGGTCCGCAAATACTTTTTGGTGCAACCCAAAAAGCAATCGTTCGAAGTCTTCGCGACCCAAACGTTTCGGAAGCATATAATTTTGCGCAAAACACTTAGAAAATTAATATCAATTCCAATACGGTCGTCCCCACTTATTAAGGCCACATCGGGACCGGACGATTTTGGCTGCGGGAGACAATTTTCTACCACTCCTATACCTTCAGTAATTCCGGAATGGACCAAATTGGGCTTAATAAGCGGGTGGACCTATTAATCGTGCGCTTTGTCGTCGTGCAAGCCTCTGGGGCCGAGGGTCTACTCTATCCTTTTACCAGCCCAGACTCAAGATGTTCCCGGACTACACTGGAAGGCTACTAGAGAGCAGCCAGTATTTAGTTTCATCATCCATGACACGCAGACCTTCCACTCCGTTAGGTGGCTTGAAGATGGTACAGTTATTGATGATGTGGTCTGCAGTCTGTTCCTCGGCACCACATTCACAGGAGGAGGAAGAGGCCAATTCCCCAATGGCGCATGGTTGATTGGAAAAGCCCGACGCCCGTACGAAGACGGTTGAGGCGCACCCATGCTTGTCTTTGTAGTGTCAGGCCGATGGGGCATGTGTCGGCGTTGGGGATGAACGAATGAAGTCCGGTGGTACTTGACTTCCTTTCAGAATTCCATTTATAGTCCGTCCAAGTAGCCGCAGAGATGAAGTTCATCTGCTGCGTTGATCAAAAGTTGAGCAGCTGGCACGAATGGTTGTCTTGACTTCAGTCGACTGGGGTGCTGGTTTGGGGAAGCAGAGATCTTGTGGTGGAGAAGATGGTTAGGCTTTAGTGCCCGTCGGCCAAGAAACAGAGTGGCTTCTTCGCGACGAAGCTCAGAAGGTTGGATGCCAGCGAGAATGGCAAAATTATCCAATGGTGTGGGACGCAGGCATCCGGTAACTGTGCGCAGAACGCTGTTTATGGCAGTGCCGATGTTATGGCAGTATGCACTGCAGCACCAAACAGGTGCACAGTACTCTGCTGAAGAGTAGACAAGGGCTAAGGCTGCTATGCGCAAAGTGTCAGCCCTCGCCCCCCAGCTGTGGCCTGCCAGGCGCTTGAGTAGTGCAGCGTGGGATGTCATTTTCTTGCGCAGTGACACCAAATGGTGGCGGTATGTGTACGATCTGTCTAGTGTCACCCCAAGATATTCTGGTTCGGGGCAGAAGGTCAAAGGTTTTCCATTGTTCTGAACATGTAGCTCACGATCAGCTTCCCGATTGTATAGGTGGAAAGCTGCCGCCAAAGTTTTGTTTTCGCTAAGTTTCTGTCGCCAGTTCTGGAGATAAGCTGAGAGAGTTTTCATGCCCTGGCTCAAGCTGTCTTCCAGGCTATATATATAACCGTGGGCTTAACTACTGTACTACAATCGAAAGTATAAATTTTCTTGTAGCCTACCAAATTGTACGAAACTCAGCACATCAAAGACTATATGATTGTATTTATTTTTGCCATACAAGTTATATTTATGGTAATTTTAAACCGTTTTGCGACCCATTGTGAATGGTCTCGCGACCCAAATTTGGGTCGCGACCCACTATTTGCGGACCCCTGCTCTAGGGGATTGCAAAAACTGACATTATAGCCGAATTGACGTTATAGACGAACTACCGCAAACTATTACAAAACTGTCTTTTGATTAAAGAAAAAGGTGTATAATCCAGTCAGGTTTACTGTGTACCACCAAACTGACAAAAGTCACGCAGAAAATACAGTAAACAAAGAAATTGTTTTAAAAAAAAACCTACAGCGAAAGGTACAGGAAATTTGCGCAATGCAGCTCATTACATGCAGTAGTGGAGAAGTTCATTGTTTATTAGCAAAAAAGGCATTGATCTTCAGCTGTAGAGCTGCTTTTTACACGTGATAGTTTTTCACGCGGGAAAAAAGTTAATTCAGTTAATTAAAGTCCCTGCTGTAAAGGACGTAGCAAAATAAATGGAAGACATTTTGCAAGCAGCAGCGCTATCTGGATTAAAAGACTGACCGTTCGTGGTGAAGATGATGGCTTAAAGTGACGTTATAAACGAACAAAAGACGTCTGGGGACCAATAAAGGGTGCTGTTACATGCGAATTGACGTTATAGGCGATGCTGTTGTAGCCGAACTACAATGTACGTAAAAGATAGGAATTCTGCCGGGACCGAGCGAAATGTGACGTAATAGGCGAATTGACGTTATAAACGAAGCCGTTATAGGCGAATTCTACTGTATCACCTTTTCAATTCCTTCTTGGTTTCGATTTCGCTGTCATTTCAAAACGTACAAGAATTTTCGAATGTGGTAAGCAAAGTTGAGAGCACCACCTACTGTTCCAGACAATTGTTCACCTAATCAAACGTCATATAAAAACCGTTCAGGTCTACTGAATCTTAGCGTATTACGTCATGGAATTTTTCCTAAACATGAGCAGAGATTGCACCATCGTTCGTACGACTTGTGTCAAACCTGTTTAAACCTGTTTAAACCTGTTTCAGTGTCAAACCTGTTTAAACATGAAATATTGGATCACCAGCTTTGAACACCTGTTTGAATTGCGTGACAATGTCTTTCACTATTGCGTCACAGTACTGCGAACGTGAGTTTGAGATATTGCTATCTATTCTGGTCATTCGTGAAATGGTTGCTTGAGAGTTAGTCGCACATTTAACTGTTTGCTTAGTGCTTGCTAGCTGGACAAAAATTCCGTCTTTATCCAAGTAATCTGTTCTGTAGTGACAATTTTTAGTGGTGTACGGTGTTGCATCTCGATTTCGATAGCCGCGGGCTAATTTTACAGGAATACACTTTTTGAATAGACGTTTCGAAAGAGTGTTTCTTTTTCGGTCATTACATGCAGACGAACGGATCCGGGAATTTATGTTACAATTTTCCCACGAAGAATTATGGTTTACCGCTGTGACCACCTACTGCCTTAGGGAAATTTGCAAAAGTTATCTTCTAGGTTTACTATTTTCATCATCACTGTGGCAAAAGCACAGTAGCTTGATGACATCAAATACATTCAATTGCCTTGACTTTTTTGCTTAGCCTTTTTAAATTCTTCACTTCATTTATTGCATCAAACCTAATTTGCTGTGCAACCTCATTCCATTTATCAAAACAGTCTACAAAGTTTTGAAGCTTCCAAATGAACGAAATAACGATAAGCTTCGTGTTTGTTGACATTCTATGTAGGCAAGGGCGTAGTCAGAGGGTAGAGGCAAATGGACAATTTTCTTCCTCTTCTCGAGAAATATTTTACACGCTGTTACAGCATTATTTGACAAAGTTTGACTATTGATCTAGGCCGAAGCCTGAAAGTAGTCTCAGAAAGCTCAATTTTAAGATACTTTTTTCAAAATTTTCTGGGAGAGGCCCGTCAGAATCTCTTTTGGACGGCCCATCTTCGGTGACTCGTTGACGAGCTCACTCACATGTGCAAAAATGTTTATTTTTCAACCTCCCAAAAATTTGGTTTGGCTACACCCATGCAGCCAACCTAAATTATGTAGGCTCTAGTCTAACATGATAGAGCAAAGCGACGTAAATAGGCTACCAATGAAACTGAAACAATAAATATTTTTTGGATGTGTGAACCCAAAAAAACATGTTCGATATAAGAGTTCCCCTTTCCTTTGAAACTTGGAAGCGACCACCTGGCACTGATGACATTCAGGACACCATGGAGCAACAGATTGTCCCTGTGACAGTTTCAGGAACTTGGGTCTTTTCTCGGAAAAAAACCATGTTACATTTTAAACAATGCCTCTGAAATTGAAACTGTGTTGACTTTAAAGAAAACCCAATAAAGGTGAAAAAACGATAAACTTGGTAAAAATTAGTATTAAGTCAACCTCCAATCGTCAGTGACTTTTCTGATATGCACTAACAGATTGCCTGACCCCACAGACAAAGGGTTGGACACCAGAACCAGTGAAAACAACCCCAAAATAGCAAAGTTATGGCTAAAAATGTGATTTTTCATGGAAAATAGCGGCCATTTTGGATTTTTGCTCTCCACACTTTTTTCTTGGATACAAGATCAAAAATTTTGTCATTTTGTGTTGAGATAGGTTAAATGGAATAGAAAAAAAACTGTTCCCAGTGAAAAATAACAAAAAAAGTATTTTTGACCCATGTATAGCCCACTCCTAATAAGATTAACGAGTTTAACTTAAAGCCTTTGAACCCACCGTCGTCGGGTTAAAAGTTTTACAAAAGAATTTAAAATTCTTTTAACAAAACTTCTTTTCGACGCAACATAACTTCCTTTCGAATTTGATTGGAGTTTCGTTTCGAACAGCGCTCTGCAGTGCTGATAATATTTTAAAGCTTCTTGTCTGATTTGATTTTAAGAACTTTCATCTTCGGATTGAAAAAGCTTCTTTGCAAGCTTAAGCTAATCCTGGCAGTTTCGCATACTTTGAATCACTAGTAGGTAATAAAATTAATCACTGACACAGGCTCTGTGACCGAGATTGACAGGAAAGTGAGGTTTTTGGTTACCGTATTGCTGTCTGTAGATTATTTTATCGACTAGCTGCCGCATTTGGATAAGCTGTCCTTGAAATGTGTTGTTCAAAGGTTATCACTAGAGTCGTGTCAGCGTCGGTTGATGTTGCTATATCTTCGTTCATGACTTATTGCGGAGCACACTTTAAAAACTTTTAGCCTTGTTTTGAAAGTTAGAAAGTTTCTTTTCCACATGCTACATATAGGCCTATCCTTCATCAAAGCCCTCTGTCCTCCGACCTCTATGGCCTACCTTGGAAGTTATCAGTGTAGACCTAAGTGATGGGTTGGTGGAACCGCTGTTTCAGTAATAGGCCTACAATAAAAAAAAAATAGTTATTTTGTAAGTAAGCTAAACGAAACTTACATCTTGTTCAATAGCAAGTAGCAACTTGAAGCTTCTACAAGGTGGTCTATTGGCCATCACGACAAAAATGGTTGGGTTGGGCTACGACGAACTAGGCTATAGTTTGAAAATACGTTGACCTGTTGCCTAGGCGTATGTCAGACCAAACTCGAGAGGTTTTGCAAACAAACGTTTAATTATAGTCTTAAATGCAGTTCGGGATGGTTTGAAACAGAAATATCACTTTTCAAGTCCCCTGTCTTGGTTTTGTGATGGGCCTCATGAGACGGACGCTGAAATCATGAAACGGACGAGAATTTTCGAATGTCTGGATGAGTAAACCTAAAAAACCAGGCTACTCGACATTATTAGTATTATTTGCATCAGAAAACGACACAGCCTAATTTTGCCGTAGGCTACCACACAATCTTGCCACGGTATGTCCAAAATATTCTATGGCTTACTAGGCCACTGCATGAGGGCAACGAGGTTTAACTTGATGACTTGGAACCGTTAAGGTGTTGCGACCGTGCCAAATTTCTCTCAACTTAATAACTTAGCCTACTTCGGTCACAAGCATGTTTTAACGTTCATATTTTGTCGCTTCTCCCTTTTCTCGACCTTTGCTATGTTGACATGTAGCCTATTGTTTTTTCTGTGATGGTCAGAAACAAAAACGACTAAACTGAACTAAGTGTAGGGGAACGTTCAAATATTACGTAACGCCTTCGAGGGGGAGGGGGGTTTATGCAAAGCGTTACGTTAGCGTCACATCGGGGGGGAGGGGGTTCAAGCAAAACGTTACGTAACGCTTTCGAGTACGGAATGATAGTTTTTTGTGCTGAATTTGTAGTGAAAAAGCGTTACATGGGGGAGGGGGGGATTGAAAAAAGCGTTACGTTGGCGTTACATGGGGGAGGGGGGGTCAAAAATTCGGAAAAAAAGCGTTACGTAATATTTGAACGTTCCCTAGTCAGACTAAAAGTGATATGAAATACAGAGAAGACTGTACAGAACACAGGAACGTTCCACTTCATAGAATGCCCTAACCAAGAAAAGGATGACATCGTTAACTATATCGTAATATTCCTGCAGTCTTTACACGGCTTGGCAGCAGAGTTGATATTTTGAGTCCAACGTTGTTACATCACAATTTTATGATAAGAACAATTACATTCCTTGGTTCGAAAATCACATTAATTTGGACACAAATACCATGCAATTCTACTCACCGAAAAGAAACTGACTGCATATAATACAGAACAGACCAAGTCAAAGCTTATATCAAAATGTGATATTTCTCCAAGTTGAATCTAGCCTAGCGTCAAAAGGCAAGTTATTTAATTACGTTGTTGCGAAAATGTTTTTGTTGATGGGCAACTGATAGAAAGGTCTTCATAATCTAACAACCTGACAGTCGATCAAGCTGTCTTAAAGAATCACTTTGTTAAAGTGTGAAGTCCTTTCTTATGATGGTGTGGAGTGCAAACTGGATTTCCTCACACAAAATGGCGAGTTTAAAACATTCAACTTTCACCCACTGTATCAACATTTAGAGTCCATTGGAGTGTTTAAAATTTGCAGTCGGCAATTTCAAATGTCCGTATTTCCAAACGTTCTATAGCGGTAGCACAACTTCTCAAACGTCAGAAACAACCAAACGCTTTAAGATACCAAAGAATGGATTCCATGATAGAAAATAACGCTTGCAAGTAAATGGTTGAAAGTTAACATGTAGTCTTTACTGTCACTCCGCTTCTGCTATGTAATGCTATTGGGAAAAGCTTGTAGATTTCGCTTGTAGATTTAAGCTTGGACTATGCTTGAAGACTTCAGCAATGCGTTGTGCGGTTGTGACAAGCATTCTAGTTATCAGTCAGTTTCCAAATATCGTGCTTGTGTTATTTTCTTGGCAGCAGTTCTGTAGTCTCCGTCGCCGGCATCAAGACCATAAGAAGCTCCTTTCATTCCAAGACCAACCCCGCGAGACCTTTGTTTTACCTAAAATAAAAAAACAATTAAAAACTCTCTTGCGTGTTTCATGAGCACGGAGCTGTGTTAATTGAAAAATACAATACGCTTGCAACTTCACGTTCCTTTACCATTTCTTTTGCGCAAAAATCGACTAGAATGGTTTTATAGTCAAAGCAGAAATGCAGACTTCATTCGCTTTCCATAGGCCAACCTCAATGATGTCGGTTCTTCCTGATTGCGATTTTCCGAGTCCTCTTCCTTTGTTCCACCCCATTTTCTGCAGCATCTGATTTCCGATGTTCGTTTCATCAAGACCATGCTTGGTGGGCTGTTCGAATGGTCTGGAAAAAGCATCAGAACTTAATTTATGAACAACGTTTTTTTTAAATTATTAGTATATTACGCTCGTGTAGTTTTCAGACACATAAAAGGTTTTTGGACCAGTAGAGAAATTTCTGTTCAATAAGCTTTTTCTCACGAATATTAGCATTAAAAAAGTTTGAGAAACATCACTAAGTTATCAAAGCAATTTGGCAAATGAAAGTCGGCACAAAATAATTACACGGGAGCGCGAAACACGTTCTTCTTGGCAGGAGGGGCCGTGGATCCAAAGTTTTTCCTTCTTTCCGCAGCGCGGTCTCGATACTTGGGTTGACTGTCCGTACCTTTCGGCTTGATGAGGCTCCCTGTCTTGTTTTTGACCCTGCAACGGTTTGTGCCAAAATCATTGACAGGAGACTACGAGACATGAGCATCAGCATAACGCGGCGGGCTAACCCACCAACTTGCAGGTGTACTTTGAACAGAAAAAAAAATTCAATAGATTGATCATGCTTGGTCAGCTGTGATCTCCCTTATGAACAATCTTCATTTTGTTCTACGTTTTGTTTTTGTTAATAATTTCGCCATGCTTTTCAGTGAAGAAGTTTTCAGTCAAAAAAACAAAAAACACTAAAAAATTTACGATCTTAATATAACACATTTTCCGAGAACTCACTAGCTTTTTTTTACCAAAAAAACATGCCGTGTTATGACATCTACTACCTTTGTTCGAGGTTCGTCTTGTGAAGGTCGGAAAGATCCTTGTGCTTTTGTAGCATGTCTTTTGACGGAAATCCCCTCCTGGAAAGAAATTCAATGCTTCATACAAAATTTGCAATACACAGCTTTTCATCACAAAGAGGTTGAGGTTGCAATATTTTCTTAAACGAGTGTCTCAAAATAAAAGGTTAGCTAATAATTATATTTTCACAAGGTGAAGATACCAGTGACGTGAAAGCAGGTGACCTTCTCCTAAATGTGGCATTTACATTGAAAATCGTTGTAGTAGAATGTAAAATTCTAGGTTAAGACGTGAAACAAATTAGATACATCGCTTCTTTAGGAGAGTCCAGGTTCTTGGCCTGGTTACACCTCTAGTTCAGAATTCCAGAAACATAACTTTAAGACTACAATGGAAATAACCGGTGTATTTTGCAAGCCGGCAACAAAGCGTTGGGGAGTGATTGAATAGAAAATTGCGTCGCGTTAAATGCGCTAGTGTTTGACAAACCTGCAAAGTAAGCAAGCGAGTTTATTCCAATCGATTAGCTTCTCCTCAATTTGCTCTTCATTCTCCTCTTCATCACTTTCACTGTCGCTCGTCTTCATGTACGAGACCAATCCAGCTGATGACGAGCTGTTCGTTGAGCCAGCCGGTTTGCGCTGAACAACCAAAGTAATAAAGGCTTTGACTGAGAATTCATCACGAATGCAAAATGAGAAAAGATCTCGATCGATTAGATTTCTATTGGCACAATTGTTTAGCTGATGTTGGTCCTAAGCAACATCATTTCTACGTAAATTATTGAGAAAATGTTACATTTATTCAATACCAACAGGCACAAAAAGACGTAACAAAGAAGCAACTCATCATTAAAGTTTAAGAAAATGTGATGTAATCTTTTCAACCCGACTTACAGAGGCAGGCACCGGCATATCAGGTCGTTTGAACGGGTCTTCCCTGTAAACTGCTTGCACTGCTGCTTGCCTTTCCAACTCTGTAGATTGTTTGCCGAGAAGAAAGAATGCTGTATCGGCTAAAAAAAAGTAAGCAAAATGCATTTTAGTTTCACTTTCAAAGCCAAATCATGAAGGCACAACCTACCTCAAACGTTTCATAACATAAACCATACAAGCGTTAAAATTTAAGTTGGAAATGAGTTGGGCTGATCTTTTCACAACAGTACTGTGTTAATGCTTTCTGGCAATACAAAGACAGCCGTTGACACGCCCCAGACAGCAAAATCCGTCATTTTTATATTGATTCAATGTCGCCAGACGTTGCAGTGTTCATTAACCTGTCGAGGATTCTTTCTTCAAAGAATTTGACGTTGCTGCTGAAGTCGGGCTATCTTCCAGAAGCTTCTTGAACTCTTCTTTCTTTTTATTCTGCGCCTTTGCCCATCTTTCCATGTCTTTCGCAATCTTAAGGTAAAATTATTACGGAATTAAATCTCAAATCAAACCTTAAATCATTACAATTCATCGAGGAAAATAACAACCTTTTTAGCGGTTAATTTTTTTTGCTCCTTTTGCTCTTTTTGATCCTTCTCCTTTTTCTCTCTCTCGTTATTTTTTTGGACTTCATTTGAAACCGGCAGATAATTTCGTTTACTTTGATCCCACATCAAATACTGACCAGTAAAGCTGTTGTAAAAGTACTGCAAAACAAAACAGTATTTTACACTGAAAAAATACATTCTTTGCCAGCAAAAATAGACGTATCAACAAAACTACATTGCATTGCTAACAAATAACAATGACATATTTTGCAGACTGGGTATCATCAACCCTCAAACGGGTACCCACCCGTGATTTTGCGTCGTAGTATAGACCGGTAGTTGAATCGTAGTAGAATCCTGAAGTGGAATCATACTGAAATGTGGTGGTGTCGGGCGTCGGGTACTGTCCCGGCTTTAAGTTGGCTGCCGTGTTTGGCGTATGCGTCTGAGCTTGCTAAAAGGAAAATTGCGGTTACTTGACGCGCCATTGTAATCTTAATTCAACAAAAACCCATCAATTATTGAATAATTGAACTCATTGGGCAAGAGAAGGATTACTCACAGATGGCTCGGTGGCTGGAGTTGTATTGGCAGGCTTCGCTTCTTTTTCTGCAAGAAAACGTCAAAAAATCATGTTGTTTCATCGTTTTGCTTTTGAAAGCCGCAAATTATGCCTTGCTTTAATAATTTTTTTCTTGCTTACGTAATTGAACTAATAAAATCCAGACCAAATTCTGTGGAAATATGTTAAAAAAACATGCAGTCGATGCCATACGCGTCAGCAAAAGCAATTAGATTGTGAAGCTGCGCGATACTCAAGCATAGAAGAATCAATTAAATACCTGCAGGAAGGTTTTCTTTTTTACTTTTTTGCTCCTTTTGAGTATCGTCCTGAATATAAAACGTTGAGTTGATATTCTATTTGAATGAAACACCTGACGAACGCACCGTTACTGTTGCAAAAGCTCTAATGAGCAATTAATAAATTACAAAACTCGCTTGTTATTACTTGGCTGATTAGTTACATTGCAATTCATGCATATGAAAGATACTTTTTGCATCAGGTTTTCAAGCAAACAAAGCTGTGGTCCACACCTTTTCTCTGGACCAATGAGCGGCTTGTATAGCTGCTTCTGCCACCTGGCCGGCAATATTGGCAGAAAACTTGGACGCTTGTGCAGTGGCGGCACCTCGGACCTCTTTGCCAGCTCCTTGCGGGGTGCTGAACTCCAGTGAGACGTGCTTGCCGTCGATGTGGAAACGAGGAGTGGCCTTCCGTAAATATTCCAGCACTTGCTTGCAATCCTGCAAAGGTTGCCTGGTGAAGCTGGGAACGTTGGTAGATTAACTGACGGAAAAACGTCATAAATTTAATTAAAAACTACAATATGTATTATGCCGTCACAGTCACCTCTACACTCTTCCATTGCACGAAGCAAAACCCTCTGGACACTCCAAACTTGTCGCGCACTAGCCTGATGTCGGTGATAGGGAAGTGTGTTATGTATTCAAATGACTTTCGAATGGCTTCTTCTGTAGATGTGCGGTCCAAGCCTTTGACGATCATAGCTGCATAAAAGTAGGCTTGTTTAAA
The DNA here is from genome assembly GCF_918807975.1 of Aplidium turbinatum. NCBI lineage: Eukaryota > Metazoa > Chordata > Ascidiacea > Aplousobranchia > Polyclinidae > Aplidium > Aplidium turbinatum. The sequence goes on along the minus strand of NC_137484.1, from coordinate 15,872,904 downwards.
AGTGAAGAAATGCATGAAGTGAAGAAGTGCTTGAAAGGTAAAGAAAGGTATGAAAAAGTGATAAAATGGAAGGAAAAGTGCAATTTTATTCAATGAAGTAGCTTTTTTTGCCGAGCACTCGTTTCCGCCTCAGGCTTATCAACCGATTTTTGAGGTAAAAGTACAAGTCTACAGTGGACCACTTTTTGAGACGGAAACTGATGCGTATAGTGGACCACTTTTTGAGACGGAAACTGATGCGTACAGTGGACCACATTTTGAGACGGAAACTGATGCGTACAGTGGACCACTTTTTGAGACGGAAACTGATGCGTACAGTGGACCATTTTTTGAGACGGAAACTGATGCGTACAGTGGACCACTTTTTGAGACAGTCAAACTATGCTTACTGTCGCTTGGAGCCACGTCTCTTAACAATCTGTCATCGTCGCGGCGTCGGTTGTCCTCCCAATTCTAAAAAAAAAGTAATTAATACCCGCGGCCCTATTCAGTGCTTTGACTTCGCACATGGTCACGTATAGCAGTCAATGCCTTTCGAGCAGAAGGATGTTAATTGTTAACTGTAGGCATTGTGTTATCATTTACAAAAGTCAAAATTTACTTACCGATCTCTCAGGAGACTCTCTACTTTGGACGCCCATTTCATTGCGATATTCCATTTTAATTTTTTCATTTTCTATGCGCAGCACACCCTGCGATAAGAAAACACAAAGAAAAGAATTAAATTTTGAAAACACGGTGGAAGCTGCGGACGTCCATGTGCCAAAACGCGCCGAGCGCACCAGAACACACCAAAACATCTTCATAACTTGGGATACGACATCTTCTACCAACTTGCCGAAGACGAAGCACGAGCCTCAGTAATAGAGACAATCCTGCCGATCAATTCCAACTGACTGCAATACACACTTTTCTGCACTGCGTTCAAATCAACTCTCAGACTAAAATTCTTCTTTGGAAAAGAATGGAGTACAGCTCTACGACCAACATCGAAGGCTAGATTTCATCAAATGTAAAACCAATAAAAAAAAATTCTTGCATTAATGCATGTGTTCAAACGGACTTCAACTGTCTCTGGTTACCTTGCCAAGTGCACGCGAATCTGACTGATAAGGCGAAGTTACAATAGAAAACGTACAAATTATTAATATGCAATAGTGTTAATGTGGAAGAGAGGTAAAAAAGACAAAATGCCACCGCGGCAAATGACACCGTTGCTCCTGGGCCAGCAAAAGCGCCAGCTTATGGCAATCAACCTGATGTTCCTGCATCCATTCGGTGGCGTCCCTCGTTCCTTCGAATTCCACAACACACACTCGTTCGTTGGAACCGCTCGGACCTGCATGTCCAACAGTCGAAAGTGTCAAGGAATTATACGTAAAAGCAAAGTCCCCGATCAATAGTTTAATGTTTTTTGTTTTAGCCTGGTCACACACGATAAGGAACGTTCGCTAAAACTTAAATTCGCTTGGAGCTCAAGATCTCAATAAAAAATCGTAGTTGGGGATTTCAAATCGAGTCCTCTTCACTTTTCCATTGGAATCACTGGGCATGTCGCAAAGCGGGATAGTTTCTGGTGACATTTTCAGATTCTTTTTGGAAAAGCTTAAGCAACTCGTGTGAGACATGGTCTTCTTCTTCGGCACAATTCCACAAATTCGCTGCAACATTGCAAACACTGTTTTGCTTCACTCACCAAAAGCAATTTTTTGTTGGTAAAATGTTTCACAAGTGCCCATGTAAAAAACAAAAAACAAAGGAAAACGTTAAAAAGCTACTTTACCTTGTTCGAACTCCATTCGCACCATGATAACTGGAGCTCCAAATATTTTCACTTCATTTCGAACCTGATTGCAAATGAGTTAAATACGCTAAAGCCACTGCACTCAACCAAAAGCAGTTAAGACCCGTTCCTTGGTTTGTAAGTAAATAACGGACATTAGATAAAAAAAACATCTTTTGCATATTATACTTTGTTAATGTCCGTTACAAACAAGAGATGATGTTTTGTGAAGTAAATTTGCTTGTTATGTCACAAAAGACGTCAGCGGAGTATATTCAAATTGGTTATAATGAGCGATAGGATCCAATCACTGTACTTGGGAAAGACGTAATTAACAACATTCAATCGCATTGCTTTGGTGATGATTTCCCGTGAGAGTAGCTACTTAATATCATCGGAATGGCCCGTTTCGGTGAGTCCGATTCGGTGAGTCCGATCCCTTAACGGGGGATTTTTTCAATTTTTTTTTTTAATTATTGGGTACCATAACCTAATTATCATTGCCGTTTTAGGGTTAGGGGTTAGAGGTTAGGGTTAGGGGTTGGAGGTTAGGAACTCACCGAATCAGACTCACCGAATCGGACTCACCGAATAGTAGCAGACCCTAATATCATACATGACATAACACGCCGACCACACAGTACATGCTGCAACCTTCACTCTGCAAGCAAAAATTACAAACTAATCGAATAAGGTAAAAGCTAGACGTGGTCGCAAAGAACACACAAACGACACTAAGGCCCATCGAGTGTCGATACCTAGTTGAAGAGTTTAACTCAGTGCTCTTCAACAGGGGTTCCGCAGAACATGTAGTGGAGTTCCATGGGTTTAAAGGGTTCCGTGAGGGTTCCTCGTTTCATACAGAAATAGATTTCTTGCTTCAGCATATTGATGGGTTATTCTGAATTTTCAGATCACTGTACCGCATTCACACTCAAAGTAGGCCAGTTAGTTAAACAAGAAGTTGAGTGCAATCAACAGCCGAAAAAGAAACAGTGGTGGTTATTGCGTCAATTTTTATTGTAATCTACAAGAACGTTATTGTTTTAATATTATTTTTTGTTAGTGAGGGTTCCGTGACAAACGCAAAAGTAAATCAGGGATTCCGCGTTGAGATAAAGCTTGAAGAGCGCTGGTTTAAATTAAAACATTGCTGGACCAAGCAAAGCTTTCCTTTCAAGTGGAAGTTTTGTTACTATAAAAATTATTTTTGTTACCTCGTATTCTTCGATGATATCTGGAACATTGCGGAGAACTACGGTGGAGCAAGCTCCTCTCATCCACGAACGCTCTCTTCGGACTTCCGGACTTCGCCTCCTGTCGTCCCTGTCCCCATAATCCATTCTTGATTCTCTGCTCACATACGAATAATAAACAAAAATAAAACCGTTAAACCATGGAAAAAAACTTCCACTGAAATACACTCATTGAAACTATCAAATAAACAGTTCATAAAACGTTAACATTATCAACGTTTACAATCCTTTAAAATTAGAGAAATGAAACATAGTAACTTTAGCGGGTTTAACATACTTTATTTCACACAAAATATAACATAATTAAAATAAAATAAACTCAAACGTTTTCGACACGTACGTGTGTCCTCATCAGGAATTAAATCTGCAATACATAAAATGAAAAATCGTAAGATAAATTTGACTATGCACTGTAACTGTAACGGTAACGACACTCTGGACTGAAAGCACAAACTGAACAAATGATACGAGAATGATTGCGAGTAAATTATGCGGTGGGAAACAGATCACGTGAGGTGTAGACTACAGGCATTGGACAAAACAATCAGAACACACACAAAAGGAACGATGAGCCACAGGCGAATAACTGCCTGTTGAGAGACGGTCCAATTAAAAGTGCAATTAAAGAGCACATCGCCTCTTGTGAAACGTGCACTGACAATGTCTCGATCGACCAATTTAAAATCATCTCTCGAGGCAGATCTGATTTTCAGACTAAGATCATGGAAGCCGAATTAAACGTAACAATCCATCTCTCAACCGGCAGTTATTCGCCTGTGGCTCATCGTTCCTTTTGTGTGTGTTCTAATTATTTGTCCAATGCCTGTAGTCTACACCTCACGTGATCTGTTTCCCACCGCATAATTTACTCGCAATCATTCTCGTATCATTTGTTCAGTTTGTGCTTTCAGTCCAGAGTGTCGTTACAGTTACAGTGCATGTCAAATTTATCTTACGATTTTTCATTTTATGTATTGCAGATTTAATTCCTGATGAGGACACACGTACGTGTCGAAAACGTTTGAGTTTATTTTATTTTAATTATGTTATATTTTGTGTGAAATAAAGTATGTTGAACCCGCTAAAGTTACTATGTTTTATTTCTCTATGGTTCAACAAAGCAAACTCTCTACCAAACCTTTAAAATTACTGCAACAAATGCAAAGTAATTGATGTTTTCATTACAGGGCTGGCTTTCAGGCGGCAATTTAACTTGTCAATATTTTATATCAACGCAAGTCACTTAATTTATCAAATGCCTGGTGAACAGTTTCACTCTGTCTTTGTCAATATTTCATACACATCATAAAAAACTGAATTAATTTCATAACACACCTTCTGTAGAAAGGTTCTTGTTTTGGAGAAGACCTTCGATATCTTCTATAATCTTCATCTCTTCTATATTCCTCATCCCGTCTGTAATCCTCATCTCTTCTTCGCTCTCGAATCGGCGAGCGATCGCGTCCTCTTCCACGATCGTCAAACTCTCTTCGCCGACGTGAATCCGGATACTGTCAAGAATGCTATTCTTCATTATCTCGTTTGGCAATGAATATAAAGATATTTTTTAACCGCTCAAGATCGCTCAAAATATCAAATATATATACACTTTGAGGCTACAATGCAAATCTATGAACACAAAATATTTTTAAACATTGAACAAAACACAAACGAAATTTATTAACAATGTAACGCTTGCTTAGAAATAAAAGTGACGGGGTCTTTTTAAAAATAATAACTTTAAATTTTTGCACTGCGATGATGTCATTTTTGTGCTAAATATACGATGTTTTGATTTTTTTCTAAAGCAAGACGTTAAAGTTGTCGCAACAAAGTTTCACATACATATATTTCATGGGGTAACCTGCGAAAGAAAGAGCTTCGACAAACGTTCTAGTCATTCAAGTAAAGCTAAAAAGATTAGAAAACAATGCAAAAATGAGAAAAACTTCTGCGTTTTACTACTATAATATTTCACAGGACAAAATGCAAGGTTGCCCATTGAACAAGATATCGATCTCTGCCACGTCCAGGGAAACATGGGGTACGCAACGTGACAGCAAAAGGGATTCGTCAACAACACGCAATTAGAAAAAAGAGCCTCGCGATGCACATTGCACAACACGACGCATCGAAGTCACCGAGGCTCAAAACGAATTGCATGGCAAAAGAAAAGCATGAATTGCGGCTGTAGCATCTTCACTTACGACGTGAAGAAGTGAAACCTAAAAAGAAGTATGCACAACTTCAGAAAAGAAAAACAGTGTAGAGAAGCAGCAGGTGAACAACTGAGATTAGAAAAGTCGATTTTGAAAAACGAAGATTATGTACAGTTCAATAAAAAGAAAAGACTTCCTGAAATTGCAGGTTAAGCTTACCAGAGTAGGAAATAAACTTAAGAAGAAATTATAACTCGCCATTTCCAAAGATCGAAAAAGGAGCAGAAGTTATCACTGTGGCACTGATCAGTTTCAATCTTAGTTTTTAAGTATTCCGAATTTTTGCAGTTTACTTTTCACTATGACCTGAGTAGACAGTCGGGAGCAGCGAAAAACTTTACAGTCATCGAGTTTGTTGTTCCACTTTGGTACATACCACTAAAGGACTTATCAAAATGTACCATATGCTCACGATAGAGGCCCAATTGAAGGGAGTTGGTCAGACGCTTTCATCACGCAAGCAACGTAAAAATGGGTGTTCAAACGACAACTTGCCTGTACAACAACAACAGCTTGTACGAATTTTAATTTGAAATCAACGTCTACTAAATATTTTTTACAAGAAAGGTAGACGTTAGGATCAAAATGAAACCTGTTAAACATTCTGGTCCGATTTTGATTAGGTATGGTAGATCGTTAACGGCAGTTTTAATCTGTGAAAAACTCTGAAGACAGCTGGAAAACATGAAAGCACTCTCTGGCATGTGGAGCAGTCAACAGGGCAACATGCAAAAGAATCAGTAAAGCTCATAAATAATTAGAAAGGGGTTCTCTGTCATTTAAATCGATTAGCCAGCGCAAAAGCTAGAAAATCGATCAAAAGCGCGTTTAGTCTGCATAACTCCATTTGGTGTCAAAACCTAATCCTACTCTTCTTCTCATTCAATCAATAAGCGTTGAAGAAAAACACTGCATTTCTAACATTAGACAAGAATAAGACGTGGTCGTAGGTGGTAGGTTTTTCATGCAATGGTTATGTTTACATTATTTGATGTATACATTGACATGAGGCTGTTGCGTCATTAGTAAAGCAGTTTAACGCTCAAGGTTTGACGTAAGGAAAGCACTCAAAAGTGACTACAAGAAAATAAAAAACATCAAAACGAAAATGGTTCGCACCAGGAATGAGACCTTAAAGGCTTAAAAGGAGATACTTAGTTGCAGAAAGAAAAGGGTGGCCATAAACAAGATCAGATGCGCCGTATACAAGTGCAAACTGGTAAAAACATAAAAACTTATCTTTTCAACATCTAGTGGTAGCCTAGTCCAAAAGGAGGGAAATTTTGTTATTGTACAAAACTTTAAAATTAAACTATCCAGATGCTGAAATTAAAGCCATTAGCTGTTTAAGTTACTTCTTCCTTATTTAATTTCATATTATCTATAATATATAAATGTTTTTTAATGTTCTTCTTCACGCCTTCAAGAATTGTAATAGATTAACAGTTTACAGTAGAAGTCATTTGACATAGGACTGAAATGTAGTTAGTTGTAAATGTGCAAACAACATCTGGAAAGAAAAGAAGGTTTCGTGATGAACATACAGTGAGAAGTAGACTAAATGTGGACCAGCTCTAACACAGTGACTGTTAGTGTATGTAGAGCAGCAAACAAGAAAATAAACATTATTCGTAGTTACTAGTTATGCTAGCTGAGAATGTTAGCAGGGCAGCTGCGATAGAATAACTATAGGCTATTTTCATCATGTTTTCTATATTCAAAATCAAAACGTTTTCGCCGCACATGGTATTTCATAATTCATGAGGCCGCAGTAGTGAATAGGTTCCCCACCCCTGGCCAAGCCTGTTGTCACCAGAAGAACGCAAAAAATTTCATATCAGAATATAGCTTTAAAATTTGAGCTGACAGAAATGGTATGAGGGCTACTTTGTTGGATTGAAGCTTTTCTGTTCAGCTAAAAAACTGCATTTTACATCCGCTCACATGTGATGTTAAAAGCAGAAAAATCAATGTCATAATGTGACAATCAATAACTATTTGACAATTCGTCTATATTTTTATCCAACAGACGCCAAATTTCAGAATTATATAATTAGTTTGATAACTTAAAAAGTGGCAACAATGAATGCAATTTGGTCTGGATCACATTTGCAAACAAGTGGAGGCATGAAAGGTCCGGTAAAAACGCCTTTAAGAGGCTACAATAACAACGGTGTCATAAATACGAGCAGCCCGGCTTGCATACGTCACCGCCACAAGTATGAAAACTACGTTCCGAAAAACCAAAGAATCCAAGACATTTGTCATCATGGTCAGTATGTCATACAGTACATTATATCTCTCTATACATGAGTATTCATCCATTTAGCTTTGAGTCATTCAAATAAACGGATACTCGCTCAGTTGAGTAAAAAGCATAAAAGTGGATTGCAAATGCAATCTTTAAAAAAATGGTGTAGTAGTAAGCCAGTTTTAATCCGTGATGTCCGAAGCACTAATTTAATTGCATCTTATTTTAGAAAATGAAGCCAGCATTTCCACAAAAACAAAATCTACGGAAGAATTGAACAAATGGCGTGTGCCGCACCAACATGGGCTTCGGCAAAGCTGCAGCTCTTGCCAAATTCAGATAAACGACATACAAGCAACACATGAAGTAGAAGCCAGAAGAAACTCAACCAGACACCACAAGCATAAAGATACTAACAGCATCTCAGGTAATAATTTTTCAACAAATTGTTGATTCTATTATTAAAAAGAGCCTATAAGTGATGTTAGCAATGGTTGAAATATGTTCATTTTCTCATAAAAACATTTATTGTAACTGACCATAACCGCAAAAAAATGTTTTAAAATCAGGGCTCTTAAGTTTAGTGTTACGCATTTGCAAACTTAGAGTTGGTTAAGATTTAAAAACTATCTCTAAAAATATTTTGAATTCGATGGACTTGATACAAAGAGTCGGTGTTCTGAAGCTAACATGCCCCTATCACATGTGCATTGTCTACAGATCATCCATCAGTTGATGCACAGACAATAAAACGGAACCGAAGCCCAAGTGCGCCACACATTACCTATGATCACAGCGCCATTCCACCTAGCCCTTGGATTGAGAAAGAAAGAAAGAAAGTTGGAGTAGAAAACGAAAGTCGCGTCAATAAATGGGACAATGGTGGTGGCCCCAGACAAAGTAAAAAAAAATCATCACTTGGCAGTTTCATACAACAACCGCATGATAACGCAAATTCTCCAACAAGCAACGACGTTGTAGAAGGAGAAATGAAGTATATCTTCAAAGAAACAAGCGTCTAAACCTAATGACTTTTGTAGACCTTTTTCCTGGTGTTTTGTTGATATGCTGGCATGTTTTAGCCTTGCAACGACTTTGACACTTCAAAAAGTACACAGACAAACTTTTAAACGCCACACCTCCTCATTACATTCGACTTCATAAACATCTTCCTGTTAAAAGTAATTAATCCAAGAAAAACTCTTGTATAGCAGTTACTGCACAGTGTAACTCGCATTGAGTGATGGTTTATGCGTCTTTTGCGCAACGCAAGTTTATACGATATCTGCATTCTTTACAACTTTATTCAATTTATCATTGCATCTTCATGTCTACAACTTATGCATAAACAGGGACCCACAAATTACAAAAAAATACGACTTTGGCTGTCACAAATGCTTTGAAAAAATTTCTTGATTAAATTTAAAGTAAAGTTATACTGTATATATAATGTGTAGAATTTATTTGTTAACGTAACGTGATTGCATACATTTGCATTAAATTTTGGTATTTTACTTTGACAAGAACGCATGAACAAACAAACAGAAAACTCGACAATTGGTTAAGAATTTTTCTAGCTTAGAATTCTCTTCCTTTTTTTTCATTTGGTCATTGTATGTATAGTTATCTGATTGTTACAATTGTAGATGATTAGGAGTTGCTTTTTTTCTTACCAACCAAGTAAAAATAGATTCGGTTATAAACGGAAAAATGTGTTACTATTACTAATTACTTATTGTATAATGTATATGTGTCTTTTTACATGCTACATCAATGATACAAGTATGATCGAAAACCAAGAATACATTATATATATTATATATACATATGTTACCCAGTATCTTAGCCTATTTTGAAATGATGATGCATTTCTAACCTTTCTTGTTCTAAGATGCAGCAGTTTACTGAAAAATGTTTTTGTTGTTTAAAATTAAATAAATTTCGTTTCTGCGTAAACAATAATTCAATGTGTTTCAACTTTCAAGATTCGTTGTTTATTATGTAGTCTGACTCTGACACAGGGGTCTGCTACTATTCGGCGAGTCCGATTCGGCGAGTCCGATTCGGCTAATCCGATTCGGCGAGTTCCCTATTCGGCGAGAGCCTTTTTCGGCGAGTGCCCTATTCGGCGAGTTTTTGAAATTTTATTTTTGAAAGGGAATTATCGGGTACCGTAGCCTAATTATAATTGCCGCTTTTACATCGTTAAACGTTGCAGTCGTGCAGAAAGGAATAAAAATAAAATGTTTGAACTATTAAATTAAAATTCGTTACGTCAGTTCAGTTCAGTTGTTTTTATTTCTGACCATCATGTGAAAAAGAATACACGTCAACATAGCAAAGGTAGAAGCGACAAAACGCGAACGTTCAAACGTGCTTGAATTCGTCATGTCAGTTCAGTTGTTATCAAAAACAATTTACGTCAACATAGCAAAGGTGTAGAAAAAGGTAGAAGCGACAAAACGCGAACGTTAAAACGTGCTTGTGACCGAAGTAAGTTATTGAGTTGAAAAAAATTTGGCACGGTCGCAACACCTTCAGAAAAATTAACAAAATGAAGGGAAAATAAAAAAAGAAAATGTTACAAAAAAAAATCATGTTTAATGTCTATAAGTTAGTACTTTTGAATAGTTAAAATGATTAGTTTGGATCAACAAAAGCTTGGATTGAAAGGAAATTATCGGGTACCGTAGCCTAGTTATCCCAACCAGCAGAAATTGCCATTTTAACATCGTTTTAACGACGCTAAACGTTGAAATCGTGTAGAAAAGAGAACTTTGCTGACTAGGATACGTTGAAACTGGGAAACATTCACAGAAGCCCTTCGATTTGTTCCAAGAACCCATTTAGCCTAACAGTTCATTTGTACATTGATTCAACGTCTAAATACATTATCTTAAAAATGCATAATCTTAAAAATGCAACGTATCGAAGGGCTACTGTGAATGTTTCTCAGTTTCAACGCAGGCCTTAAAACTCGTGTTTTTTTCCGGCAGCCATCGTGGCCTACCGAGAGCTCCTTCTCGGCGGCCAAATCTGCGTGCTTGGAGGCCAAAATACAATAACGATAGCACAAGTAAATAGCATTAAACTTGCAACAATGTTAAAATAATCACTTAGCGTTGTTGAAGTCTGGGCGACGTCCTGCAATAGAATCGTTGTACCACGCATTAAATGCTCTATCGGGATTGTAATCCGGTATTGCGGGACCATCTAACGACCCTAAATTGTTTTAACTGCTCGCAGCTCAGTAAATTGTTTCAACTGCATACCGCCTTTCATAAAACCTGACCATTTATATCGTTATGATGTCACCATTGAGGGTGTGAAGTTACTAACCCACAGCGGGGACATTTCTCAATTATGAAGGCACGTGTTTTACCCACGGATGTCAACTAACAAAGTTCTCCTTTTTAACAACGATTTAATGTCCGACAACATTGAATCCATATAAAAACGACAATATCGCCAGCCGATGTAAATTAGCACTTCGGATTAACACTTCGTTAAAATAAACATTCGGGAATTGCAAACAAGACTTCCAGCGCTGGTGCTCGCAGCTGAATATATTCAATACAACAGTAGTGATTCTGACGCGCTGACCTAATTCTGCGTCACTTTTTGATACTACATATTTTCGACATTTAATCCACGAACATTCTATTGCGAAATTAAATAATTGAGAAACCGGCGGCCGAACTTGGCCGACGGAGGAGGTAGCACAGGCGGCTATTCAAGCACTACTTAGCGGCCATGGCCGCCGGCTGCTTTAAGGCTTGCAACGTATCCTAGTCAGCAAAGTTCTCTTTTCTACACGATTTCAACGTTTAGCGACGTTAAAACGATAGGCCACACATTTGGTTAGCCTTTTCATTCTGTTACTACAATGTAAAAATGAACTGTTAGGCTAACTGGGTTCTTGGAACAAATTTTTGATGGTAGGGATAACTAGGCTACGGTGCCCGATAATTTCCTTTCAATCCAAGCTGTAGGCCACACATTTGTTGATCCAAACTAATCATTTCAACTATTCAAAAGTACTAACTTATAGATATAAACATGAATTTTTTTTTGTAACATTTTCTTTTTTTTATTTTCCCTTCACATCTTAAATTTTTCTGAAGGTGTTGCGACCGTGTCAAATTTCTTTCAACTCAATAACTTACTTCGGTCACAAGCACGTTTTAACGTTCGCGTTTTGTCGCTTCTACCTTAAAAACAACTGAACGGACATGACGAATTCAAGCACGTTTTAGCGTTCACGTTTTGTCGCTTCTACCTTTGCTATGTTGACGTGTATTGTTTTTAATATGATGGTCAGAAATAAAAACAACTGAACTGATCTGTTATGACGAATTTTAATTTAATAGTTAAAACATTTTATTTTTATTCCTTTCTGCACGTTCAGCGACGCTAAAACGATGTGAAAACAGTTAGGCTACGGTACCCGATAATTCCCTTTCAAAAATAAAATTTCAAAAACTCGCCGAATAGGGCACTCGCCGAAAAAGGCTCTCGCCGAATAGGGAACTCGCCGAATCGGACTAGCCGAATCGGATTAGCCGAATCGGACTCGCCGAAACGGGCCATTCCGCTGACACAGACACCCACACATTACATGATCAGCATTTGTGTGAACTATTCAGTTGTCTCAATAATAATATGGAGTACAAAATTTTAGAAGTTGGTTATATATATTGTAAGATCACAATATAAATCATCACACTACGCGACTTTATTACTAGAAGTATTGGCAGATTACTAGCAGTATGTCTTGATTGTCTTGTGTCACTGAATGAAAAATCTCTACCAAGAGAAGAATGACCTTGCCTGACTGAGTCTATCGGGTTTTGAAGTCCAATTGCGTTCTTTGAAGTACCGGTAGCAGTCGCAAATGAATGCACCATCCCGTTTTTTGTAAAATGGGAAGCATGGTATATATATATTATATACGTATGTCTTTCTTGACAATTTGAAACAATGGCTGTTCAGTGCTCCCTCTCTTGATATAGAAGCCAACCTCAGTGATTATAAATAACCCACCAAGAACACATGATAAAAAAGGATGTCGTCAAAGGAGGAAATTTGGGATGGTTGAAATTATGAGCATTAAAACAATGAAATAAGCGCAACATCCACCTCGAGTTTATTTAATGAGCAGATCATTTGACAATGTCACCTGAGATGAAAATACACCAATATTACAATGTGGTAATCATACCGTACATTCGTGACAGTTATTCTCAGTAAAAGAAGAGATTTATCCAGGGAGTCGAACCGTTTGATTTTTCCGGTTCGGGTCCGGTTCTGGTTCAAAGATTGTTTCAAAATTTGGTTCAGTTCCGGTTCAGGTTCGAAGAAACTTAAAACCGGTTTTATAAGTTCCGGTTCGGGTCCGATAAAATTAGGCCTAGGCCTACTATTGCCCAACTACTAACTAGCCCAATTGGGCGTGAAAACCGCAAGGTTGGCAACACTGATCTCAACACTGCTTTGCTCAATTAACTTGCCTTTGTTGTTTGTTGCACAAGTTACAATCAAACTATATTGTCTATGATGTCACAGAACAGAAGTTGTTTACCTCAAAAAATTCCTCTCCAAAGCATCGATGATAGTGGATCTTGTGTTACGGAATAGGCTATAATTCATCCGTACAATGTGGCCTCCAAGATAACAACATGCTACGTACAACTTCACTTACCACAATGCGAACAATGACGTAATGCTGGAGTGAATCGCTTTTTTCAACCGGTTCGGGTTCGGTTAGGGTTTAAGCTAACTCAAATTTTCGGTTCAGTTCCGGTTAAGGTTCAGACAAAATCGCACCAAAACCGGTTTACAAAAATCCGGTTCGGGTTCGGTTCGACTCCCTGGATTTATCACGAAAACGAAGCCTTTAAACAAATTAAATCCGTACATTCCAGTTTTTGATCAATTTGAGAAGCTGGTGTAGGGTACTGTTATGTTTTCACATAAGTTTGACAAGAGCATTTCAAACAAGATCATAAACGACAATCTCAGTTGTACGGGTGATGGTGCTGATGTGAACCGATACGAAGTCACTGCACCGTAGTTACCTCTTCGAAATAAAACAAACACAGTATACAATTTTTGTTCTGTTTTTGACACAGTTTTATTCAACATAATTATGTTGTTAAATTTTTGTTAGTGATTGTTGCTTAATTTTTCTGATGAGTGTCGGGGCCTCTTGTAGGGGAAACGGAAAAGAAAAGCCATATGCAAAAATGGATGATGTTAAGCAGCGGTAAAATGATCTGTAATTGTCATTTATCAAGAAAGTACTCTGATGAATAAAAAATCAAAACTACATGAACAAACCTGAAGTATAAGCAAACTTGTATTAACTAAAGAAAAATATACAACTCCAACTCCTCAGTTTATAATTGACTGAATGCGACACTGACTCAGGCTTCAGTGTTGCCAGACTTTTTAAAAACTTGTGTCCTATTTCATTTTTTAAGCTTAATTTCACTAACGTTGTGATAGAAATAGAAACAACAACTTTCACAAAAATGATATTAACAAACACTTCTATTTTCTATTAAAGTTTTGGAGGGCCATACGGAGAACAAGAAACAATATTTTCAAAAGATTGCACGTACAAACATATTATATCATGCTGGAGTAGGAGTCAACGTTTTTTTTAGGATTCAGGAAATGTTAAAATCCCTCCGACTCAACAGCCCAGTTGTTAATACAACGTATAAAAAGTGATCAAGTAGTGATTAAGTCCCTGGAGACTGGAGAGCCTATACTCTATAGCATTCTGAGTTAGTGATGTGATAATGAGCTTGACCTCATAGGTGAAACACATGTCTAACGCTGTCAATTCTTGCTACTGTACTGCCGAGAAACATCAACAAGTGGCGACAAAAGATATGAAGTTTTTCGTGTCTCGATAACTCGGAATGGCCCGTTTCGGGGGAGCAAGTCTTTTAGGCGCTGACAGTTAGGCGCTGGTCTAATAGGCGCGCACACTGTGGCGTCTGGATATTTAGGTGCGGAGCACTGTGGCGCCCGGTCATTTAGGTGCTATTCCTAGTAAAGTATGTAGATTGTATCAGCATGGCAGCTTGCCAGAAAATTATATCATGGCTTCCGTGAGTGAAGCTGCTTAAACCGGCAATGCTTTTCACACAAAATGTTTCTCGAACAAAAAGACTGTAGGCTAAATTACGTGAACTTTTTGCTTAAAATTTTCCAAATTTTCTCCATAATCATTCTGCTGTACCTCCTAAAGCATTGCGCGCAGAAACGAAGTAAAATTTTTCTCATGTGCAGAATTGTTTTGGAATTCGATTAAACTACATATATTTTCAAATTATTTTATCATGCTTGGGTAGTAAAGATTATAATGAAGTACACTTTTCTGCCAACTTTTAATTTTTTTAGAAATTAGAAAAAACACCGTATGGAAAGTTGCTAGTTGTACATTGAATGTTTTAAATTTTATTGCAAAGCTTTGCATTTTCGGATAGCTGAAGATGTATGCTTTCATTTGATATCAAGATTGTGCGTCGTAAATACAACGGCGTGATTACAGCGTAAATACAACAGATTTGTGTGAAAAATGTCTGGTTATTTAGATTAAACGTCTTGACCTCGGTGGTTGCGAAAGAGTTAAGTCAAATAATAACTACACTAAACATCAGTAAAAAAATCATACCTTAGCCTATATTGAAGGGGGTGGTTAAAATTTTGGTGTGCAGTGCCTGACTTTGCAAGTAGCCTAGGCTACAGCAAAGAACCCACAGCAAGCTCTTTTGTTTGAGAAGGTAGGCTACACGAGGTGGAAGGATGAAGATTTTTATTAAACAATTAATAAATACGAAAAATGCGCAATCAAACACTGCAACGTATACATGAAGCCATCAGCAGCAATTTTTTCACGATTATGTGAAGTTGAAATAGTCGAAGCTGCCATATCAATCTTTGCTTTATGATGTGGCAAACTTACCAAACTTTTCGGTGCAAATGAAGTGCTCAGATCCAACATCGGCTTATATGCAGGGCAATTAGACCAGTAGACCACCTGATCTCCACAGGACATGTACTTCTGGAGTAGAACTTGCCGGTTTAAAGGCGCAGCTTTGTGCAATCTGACCTTTAATAATTACTTCTACTTGAGACGGATAGATCGTGTGGAGTTGAGGTGCGTGAAAACGCTCTACTACTCTTGATATTAGCACATTTTTACAGGACATTTGCAATGCATCCTGAACACAAGTTGCAGCCAGATGGAACTTTACTTAATCTGTTATCTTTCGCAATTACTTCTGTTCGGGATGGATTGGCCATGTGACGAGAACGCGTAAGACGCTCTACTACTGTTCACATGAATACATTTCTACAGGGCATATAGGCTACACCTTGGCTACAAGTTGCAAGCATAATGGTGGGACTTCGCTCGTTATTAAACCTAGTCGGGGTTTTGACGGAAAACTAAGTTACTCTTCACTTAAGCCTACCGCCCGGTTGAATACAGGCTACGGTACATTTTTTACTGATGTTTAGTGTAGTTATTATTTGACCTAACTAAAAGTGAACTCATACATGTTCGGAAACTTGAATAATTTATTGATAAAGCTTTCGCCGACGCAAACCTGGACTAACAAGAAATAAACGCTGAACACGCGCATTAAAAAAACAACATATTTTTCTGTTCAATATAACATTTTATGTGAAAATCATTGCCGGTTTAAGCAGCTTCACTCACGGAAGCCATAACATATTTTTCTGTTCAATATAACATTTTGTGTGAAAATCATTGCCGGTTTAAGCAGCTTCACTCACTGAAGCCATGACATATTTTTCTCTTCAATATAACAATTTGTGTGAAAATCATTCCCGGTTTAAGCAGCTTCACCCATATATTTTTTCTGTTGAATATAACATTTTGTGTGAAAAAGCATTGGCGGATTAAGCAACTTCACTCACTGAAGCCATGACCAACAACGCACACGCATTAACAAAACAATATATTTTCCTGTTCAATATAATATTTTGTGTGAAAAGCATTGCCCTACGCCCCTACCTGCTAAGCTGATACAATCTACAGACTTTACTAGGAATAGCACCTAAATGAACGGGCGCCACAGTGCTCCGCACCTAAATATCCAGACGCCACAGTGTGCGCGCCTATTAGACCAGCGCCTAACTGTCAGCGCCTAAAAGACGTGGACCCCGTTTCGGCGAGTCCGATTCGGCGAGTCCGATTCGATTAGTCCGATTCGGCGAGTTCCCTATTCGGCGAGAGCCCTTTTCGGCGAGTGCCCTATTCGGCGAGTTTTTGAAATTTTTAAAAGGAAATTATCGGGTACCGTAGCCTAATTACAATTGCCGTTTTTACATCGTTTTAACGTCGCTAAACGTTGAAATCGTGCAGAAAGGAATAAAAAGAAAATGTTTGAACTATTAAATTAAAATTCGTCATGTCAGTTCAGTTGTTTTTATTTTTGACCATCATATCAAAAACAATACACGTCAACATAGCAAAGGTAGAAGCGACAAAACGCGAGCGTTAAAACGTGCTTGAATTCGTCATGTCAGTTCAGTTATTTTTATTTTTGACCATCATATCAAAAACAATACACGTCAACATAGCAGAGGTAGAAGCGACAAAACGCGAACGTTAAAACGTGCTTGAATTCGTCATGTCAGTTCAGTTGTTTTTATTTCTGATCATGATATCAAAAACAATTCACGTCAACATAGCAAAGGTGTAGAAAAAGGTAGAAGCGACAAAACGCGAACGTTAAAACGTGCTTGTGACCGAAGTAAGTTACTGAGTTGAAAGAAATTTGGCAAGGTTGCATCAGTGCATCACCTTCAGAAAAATTTAAGATATGAAGGAAAAATAAAACGAAGAAAATGTTACAAAAAAAATAATGTTTATGTCTATAAGTTAGTACTTTTGAATAGTTAAAATCATAGGCGCCTAACTATTTTTTTGGCCGTGGGGGCGAAAGCGTGTTTCATCAGCAGCAAGGTAATTTCGGCGAAATGTCACGCAGATGGATGACGTAATTATGTCGTCACACTAGGATTGCTTTTATTGCCACACTCGGAGTTATCGCTACGTTCGACCTACCGTTAATTATTATAAACAAAGCTCGACCAAAACACATGCTATGCGTCTGCCTTGGCTAGCGGTTGATGGACTGCGACTCTTTAAGCTAAGCACAACATCAAGTTTAGCAACGAACTAGATTTATTAGCATGAAACAAGAGACGAAAAGGTTTACTAAAAGATATACTGTAAATGGAATGAAAATACTAACTTGATCATATGCTTGAAAATATACCTGTTGAAAGCAAAATCATTCATGTTTACATCAATTCAACAGCACGTCACCTTTAATAAATTTAAAAGTTGCTGACTTGAAAAAGTTGCTGACCGTAAACAGCCCTTGAAATATAGTTACAGAGAGACGTTTGATTAAGTTTTCGACTTGACATTGCTCCCTTTTCACTACAATATCGCAACTTATGGCTGACCAGTGACCAGCTTTCAAGTTTCAATTCGCTGTAATACGCCCGTTTTCGTGTTGCAGATGAAACAAAAGATGCGCATATTCCCCGCCTTTGATCGGGTTTCTATGGCAACGGTCGTGTGTGCGCCATGCAGTTTGCGCGAGTCCGTTGTTGTGTTGATTATGCCGCTTGTGCGACTGTGGGCAGTGCGGTTTGTACCAGCCCTTGTTACGTTGGTTAGTGGTAACCTCGGGCCGAGACTTCAAGTTCATTTTCATAGCAACCGATTCACTGCCGCGACAATTCTCTGCAGAGGTTTCAACTTTCGAAAGCGACAGCGAGGCTGTTTGCAAGCGCATTAAGTTAAACTCACGCTGCGTCAACATAGTAAATTATGTTGTTTTAGGGTGCATTCAACATCTGATGACATTGAATCGACGCAAAATGGTAGATTTTTGCTATGTCACAGGCAGCAAAATCAGTCAACGTAAAAATGACAGCTTTTTTTGTCTGGGGTGGGATTGTAGCATCGCTACTCGTTCTAGTGATTATTTACTGCGAAGCTGTTGCGGTTTGCATTTAAAAATGTTTTTCTGCTGCCGATCGCTAGTTCATCTATTGTTTTATGTATCAATGCCGCATAAAAAGTTGCTCCCACGCGGAAATACGCGTGGGGGCCTTGCCCCCACGGCTTAGACGCCTATGGTTAAAATGATTAGTTTGGATCAACAAATGTGTGACCTACACTCCTACAGCTTAGATTGAAAGGAAATTATCGGGTAGGCTACCGTAGCCTAGTTATCCCAACCAGCAAAAATTTGTTCCAAGAACCCAGTTAGCCTAACAGTTCATTTTTACATTGTAGTAACAGAATGAAAAGGCTAACCAAATGTGTGGCCTATCGTTTTAACGTCGCTAAACGTTGAAATCGTGTAGAAAAGGGTGCTTTTGTTGACTAGGATACGTTGAAACTGAGAAACATTCACAGAAGCCCTACGATACGTTGCATTTTTAAGATAATGTATTCAGACGTTGAATCAATGTACAAATGAAATGTTATGCTAAATGGGTTCTTGGAACAAATCGTAGGGCTTCTGTGAATGTTTCTCAGTTTCAAAGTATCCTAGTCAGCAAAAGCTCCCTTTTCTACACGATTTCAACGTTTAGCGACATTAACACGATAGGCCACACATTTGTTTAGCCTTTTCATTCTGTTACTACAATGTAAAAATGAACTGTGTTCTTGGAACAAATTTTTGCTGGTCGGGATAACTAGGCTACGGTACCCGATAATTTCCTTTCAATCCAAGCTGTAGGCCACACATTTGTTGGTCCAAACTAATCATTTTAACTATTCAAAAGTACTAACTTATAGACATAAACATGATCTATTTTTTTTTTTTTTGGAACATTTTCTTTGTTTTATTTTCCCTTTATATCTTAAATTTTTCTGAAAGTGTTGCGACCGTGCCAAATTTCTTTCAACTCAATAACTTACTTCGGTCACAAGCACGTTTTAACGTTCGCGTTTTGTCGCTTCTACCTTTTTCTACACCTTTGCTATGTTGACGTGTATTGTTTTTGATATCATGACCAGAAAGAAAAACAACTGAACTGACATGACGAATTCAAGCACGTTTTAACGTTCGCGTTTTGTCGCTTCTATCTTTGCTTTGTTGACGTGTATTGTTTTTGACATGATATTCAGAAATAAAAACAACTGAACTGACATGACGAATTTTAATTTAATAGTTCAAACATTTTCTTTTTATTCCTTTCTGCACCATTTCAACGTTTAGCGACGTTAAAACGATGTAAAAACGGCAATTATAATTAAGCTACAGTACCCGATAATTTTCTTTTAAAAATTTCAAAAACTCGCCGAATAGGGCACTCGCCGAAAAGGGCTCTCGCCGAATAGGGAACTCGCCGAATCGGACTAGTCGAATCGGACTCGCCGAATCGGACTCGCCGAATAGTAGCAGACCCCGATAACTAGCCTGTGACATCTTTAGGAAGCAAAGTGTGCTACTTACATCCATTGGAATATTTCTGGGTGGGCTATGTCCTGGTGGATATGAGTTCCAGTCATCCTCTCGTCTACGCATGTCATCATTATGAGGATAAAATGGGCGATCATCCATTTCACGATAAATACCTTCGTACCTAACAAAATTGAAAAAATATGATGTAGCTCATTATTACTTTTTCTAATGAAAAGTGTTGTAAATGTAAAAAAATTGTATTGAACTACTGTAATTAACTTTGAAGTATTCCAAAACCAACTACATCCCAACTTGAAGTATTTGATTCTAAATTGTTATCCCCCTAAAAACTAGAATTTCAGGCTCAAACTAACCCACTGCACAACAACAAAAAATATATAATGTAGTGTACTACTACATTTGATTTCATCAAACTCAATATGCATACAGCAAACCACAATATGAGATATACACACAATCCATACTGTAGGGCGATGAGCATTGAGCAACACTCAGACTTGCACAAAGACAAAACATAAGTCTAATACTAACAATGTGAAAAACTTCAGAAAAAAAAGTGACCAAAAAGCCTAATTAAAACTACAGCTAACTCTGACTTTAAGTTACTACAATCAGGAAGTGGAGATCTATTTTATAGTTGCAATAAAACATTACCACTAATCACTATATTACAACCTTTAGGCACTTACCCTCTACTATTTGGGTTCATGGTAAAACAAAATTAGTTTGTTACACTTTATAAAATGCCTTCTTGGAAAATCAGTTGAGGAATTACATAAGCAATTAACTCTGAAATAAAAACTTCAATGGAACCCAATCATGACATATGATCCAAAGGAAGCTTTGTTAGTTTTCACTTTACCAGGGCTACATTTCATCAGTTGCCATACTTTAGCTCCGGGTTCAGGAACCTATGGCTTGCGAGCCATATATGGCTCTTTTGATGAGGGCATCTGGCTCACAAAAAAATCCAATGTTCTAAAATGCAAACCGCAAAAGTTTTGTCTTAACTTTTTATTTCAATTTAGAGCTGAAAATACGCTCAGAATGCACCAAATTAATTCTAATTTTTTTGGTGGGGGAGACCCCCCAAACCCCTCCCCGCCCGCTGTTTTTCTCTTCTTGCGAAGACGCGTTTCCACTTTGAAAACTTTGCATCAGAAGTGGGCAGTAGCGCGCTACTATTTTGGTAAAAGTAGCGGTGCTACTTTTTAGTTAAAGTAGCGGCTGCAGTAGTGGCGCTATTTTTTTTCCAAAGTAACGGTAGCGGGAGAGGCGCTACTTTTTTTCAGTTGCACTCCCGCTACTTTTTAATTTAAATTGAAAAAAATGCTTGTTTTTTTGCAATACTGGCGTGGTCAAGCAGCTATATAATCGGTTTGGTTGCAAAGTTTCGGCCTTTTCTAGCTGGCGTCAACTTCTTCGTCGAATATCTCCATGTGATAAAGCCTATCTGCCAGGCTTTAGACATTCTCCAGGGCGAGTCCAAGGCGTATTACGGAGTCTTGCTTCCAACCATCACAATTTGCGGGAAGAAGTTGACCAAGATCAGTGATCTTGTGACCCGTGAGGAGTTGAAAGTGAAAGTCCTTGAAGGGGTGAAGAAACGATTCAACAAGTGCTTCAACGACATGAAATGCGTTATGGCATCAGTCTTTATTCCTCCTTCAAGACGTCGTGGCTACAATTTCTGCACTACGTTTCCACGGATGATGCTGACGCACTGCGAGAAAAAGTCTAGACAGATGTAATTCGACTGTTGCGGGAAACATCAAGCCAGGTTGACACCGAGAAGAGTGACACCAACACCAGTCATGACTCTGAGGATGTATTTTTTGGAGTGTTTGCACCATCCCGTGAAACGTCGGTGCAGAAGGAAGCAGCAATTGTAGACGTCTTTTTTTTTTCGGACAAGAGCAAGTCCTTGAGCTTTTCGAATACCGAGTTAAAACATCTGCTCATTAAATACAACACTCCCATTCCTTCCAGTGCTGCGGTGGAGAGACTTTTCTCCGTTGGAAAAGATGCGCTTAAGCAAAAGCGGGCAGGACTTTGTGACTCATTTTGAAATGCTCGTGTTTTTGAAAGATGCGTAACAATAAATTTCCTTTAGAATGTGTTTTCTATAACGTTAAAATAACAGCGTAAACGAATGATAATTGATAACATTCGTTTTCAAGGTCATCTTTGCGTCACTAGGGACTTGAGTGTTTCCTAGTGTCATTTTAGACAAAAGTAACGGAAGAAGTAGCGGTAGCGCACGCTACTTTGGCCCGAGTAGCGGTAGCGCGCTACTTTTGTAAATTGGTAGCGGTAGCGCGCGCTACTTTGGCCCAAGTAGCGGTGGCGCGCGCTACTTTGGCCCAAGTAGCGGTAGCGTGCTACTTTAAAAGTAGCGGGTGCCCACCTCTGACCAGTGCCACCATGTGTTAATTGTATTAAGTGTTAAAGCATTAAAATAAGATATAACCTATGGCTCTAAAGGAAATGTATTATATTTCCAAAAATGTAGCTTTAATGGCTCTCTTACTCAAAAAGGTTCTCGACCACTGCCTTAGCTTAATGCTGCAAACAGCGAGGTTTGCTTTAAATCAAAACCATAGGCTATATCACAGCTTGTATATGAGTCGCAAGATAGCTAGAAAACCATAGCTAATATTAAGCTATATATATAGCACACATTCTTTCATGACCATGTATTGTCCGTACAATTAATTAAAGCGTCTTCATTCTTCACTAATTGCATATGTTATGTTAGTGGCTGCAGCATTTTTCTCGACACCCAAAACAAATTCTTTATGATGTCTTGGTCTAACGGTTGGACAGAAGTTGTATAATTTGCTAAAAGAAACAATTTTTATATGATGTAAGTGAGCCTTTTCTGTGTTTTGAAAAGTAAACAAGATTTCCTTCTTTATTTTTCCAACCTGTTTTTGAAATTGTTTAGGCTACCGGTATATATCTATTCTTAAAAAATTGGGGCAGTTATCCACCATTTCATATATTTTGTTTGGCTTGTACCTTGCTGGCACGTCAAGTCAATTTTTTTTGTTTCAATAGCGTCACATATAAATAAACAAGCAGTGTAAATGAAAAGCAAAAACAATGCATTGCAAGTTACAGCTGTTGATTAGATTACAACACAATCAGGAAGTATTCTTTTTTTTAATAATTAAATTTTGACCTGAAGTGACTCAATCGTTAGGCCGCTGCATTTTTGTGGTCAATTCTTAATTTGAGTAGCCTATAGTCCAATTTTTTATGTCTTTTGAAATATGAGTAACAAAGTTAGAGTTTTTTTTAATTTGCTGGAATTTGAGAATTTCTCTAGGTAATTTTCCGTTCGTCATGAGAGGATGTGATCGACTGATCGTGTTTGCCAAACGACGCATTTAAAAGGTTACAATACTTCTTTAAAAAAGATGGTTTCACTTTTAGGCAGTGTTTTTTAGCAGGCAATTTAGTTTAAAGGAAAGCGCTTCTATGTAGTATCCAGTGTTTTACGTTGACGGCGTCAAATTTTTGTTGACGCTGAAGCTAGCGCCGTCAGTTCATTCTTTAGTTGACGGAAGTGATAGCGCCGTCAACTATTTTGCCGATTTTAAGCGTCATTTTTCGTTTTTGAGTAAACATTTTCCAGACTTGTTTTTGAATTACAACACACCAATACCATCCAGCGCTGCTGTGGAATGCATGTTTTTACTTGAAAAGGATATTATGCGTCCCAAATGCAGCAGATTGTCAGACAAACAGTTTGAAATGCTTGTGCTTCTATATCATAAGGAATTAACTAATAAGCTAAGCAGCTAACTACAATATGAATACAGTTTCAAAACATAATACCTGTTCTTTATTTATAGCTATTGCTAGCCTAAACTTGGTAAGGCAAAATACCTCCGTTTTTCGAGACTCTGGATAAAATAGCGCTAGAAATTAGGGCCAACGCCATCAAAGGGCGGGGAAACCCAAATTAACTTTTTGCGAGTTTTCTGTTTCAGCGTGATGTCATTGTGTACAACATGCGTTTTAGCAAAAAAAAAATCCAAATTTTATTGCCCTCGTCTCGCTAAGGCCGCTTTTGTTTGATACCCGTTTGCGAGGTCTCGCGCGCATCCAGCCGTGACGTCACAGGGTACATATAGTCGTGGCCAAAAGTTTAAGACCAGACTTGATTTGTGACGATTTTTGCATTACTTCAAAATACTGCATCCTGTAAAATGGTGCTGTCCGGTGGCATAGCAAAAGAATAAGATCATGTTTTCTTCGGCATTTTTCGGAAATAAAGCTAAGTCTCTATGTTTTCTTGTTGCTAATTTTAGGCTGAGATGTTTGAATGTTTGGTATTGGCAAAACTCGCTCTTTTAATGCAGTTTCGTTTAAAATTAGAAAAACTTTGTTTTAGAGACATAGGTTGATTGCTTCTTTTGCTAGATTATTACAGTTTTATTATTTATCAATTTTCTCCTTGGTTGATCAAAAAGCGATCTTATTCCGGTAAGTCACTAACTTTTATGCTTTAAAGTCAACCCAAAGTTTAGAAAATGTAACGTCATAGACGTCATACATCTTGATGAGTGTCAAACAAAAAGCTTTGAGACAATGAAGTTAATTTATTTCTGATATATTCAAGTTTTGTATATTATAACGAATAGCTGTTTAGACGTTAATCTAGATCGAACAAGCGTTCTCAGCAGTTACAGATGGCTTGCATCCTTGCACAGTTTGACGTAAAATTACATCATAGGCTAAACTGCTAAAGCTTTTCTTGCAAACAATGTATTAACATCCGTAAATTCAATTTGAAACCCCCAAACCCCCCTCCCTTGGCTACGCCACTGGTGCAAGACATGCAAGACAGTGATATATTATTTAATTTCTCTTGTTTTCTACTGCTATTGTCTACTGCAATATAGCCTACCAAAAGTCCCACATTTTTGACATGTCTGATTTGTTGAAAAAATAAAATTCAAAATAAATCACAGTTTGATTCCGTATGGGACTTGCAACTGCCATGGCTAGCGAAATTCTGCGTAGCTTTTTTCCAGATCGAAAAAACACTTTTTACAAATGCACTTTCTGATTATCTAACAGTCTGTTAGTTAAATATGCCTCATGATTTTGACTAGTCTGTTAGTTGACAGAGAAATTATCAAATACTGTACTGAAACACTGTGAAAACGATTTTCCATGCTTGGAAAATACAGATGTCAAAACATAGTAGATATATCAAACGCAGAGGCGGTCACATGCGTATTGCGTAGCCAATGACATTGTAAGAATTGAGACTAATAAAAGTTAATGGAATAAATATACTGTGACGGCCACCGGACGTAGTTCAACTGCAATAAATAGTCAGCCGGTGTTAAATGATTTTTTATTCTTAATATTTCTTTTTCCTATCCACAAAGATTTCATCAGGAAAATGCACATAATCAAATGATAAGTTTAAAACACAACATTGGAGAACAATTTTTATATTTCTTATTCAGATGGCAAAAATGCTGTATGACGGAACAATACAGTTAAAGTCAACATGTTTGTACATTTATTAGACGTAAAAACAAGCTTCACTGAAAGTAAAAATAATCAATTAAAACGCCAATCTCAGCCAGCTAAATCTGCTGATTTTACATCGATTCAACGTTGTAGGGCGTTAAATCAATGTAAAAAATGGATACAACCCAGTTCGTACCCTGAAAAGTTCGTACCCTCAGTTTGTACCCTGAAAAGATCGAGAGAAAAAATTAAAAAAAGCCGAAGTCGCTGATTGCAGTTTCCGCAAACATTTTAAAATATTCCTTCTGAAAATACAATTTTGGTAAAGAGGTCACTTTCTTCAACCACAGACATATATATACAACCAAGCAACCACACGGCATTTAACATGATCCATTAAAATTGAACATTAACTATAAGCTACAAATGTTTTCGGCCATACACACGTTAGCCCTTATCAAGTAATACAAAAAAAATAACTGCTTATCATATCTACAATGAAAATGAATAACTGATCTAAACACTGAATTGAAAAACGAAATGCAAAATGAAATGGCAGAGCATAGGAGAAAGGCACATCACATGGCGTTTAAATTGCGAGGCAAAGACGCGAGGCAAAGACGCAAGTCAAGCAAAGTCGCTGATTGCAGTTTCCTCAAACAAACAAAAACTCTCAGGATCATTACCGGAAATTTTAAAATGTTTGTGGAAACTCCGATCTCAACCCTAACCCTTTTAAAATGCTTGCGGAAACTGAGATCAGCGACTTCGGCAAACTCTTAGGATCATTACCAGAAATTTTAAATGTTTGCGGAAAAACGGAAACTGCGATCAGCGACTTCGGCTTTGTTTTATTTTTTTCTGTCGATCTTTTCAGTTTGTTTGTTTGCGGAAACTCCGATCAGCGACTTCAGCTTTTTTGAATTTTTTTCTCTCGATCTTTTCAGGGTACGAACTGTTCAGGGTACGAACTACGTTGCACCCGTAAAAAATGCACAATCTTGCTCGCGGAGACGCAAGTCTTCCAATTGAAAGGCAAAAAGCAACGCAATAAAATATCCTCAGAAATAAAAGAATTAGAAAAGAATTTTACTACAAGTGAAACGTATTTTAACGTCTAATAAACGTAGGAACATGTTGACTTTAGTTGCATTATTTCATCATACTGCATTTTTTGCATCTTAATACATATATAATATAATTGTTCGCTCATTTTGTGTTTTAAACTTTATTGTCATTATCAGGGCCGGTTTTAGGCCGATTTGACCGATTAGATCAAATTGGGCCCCGCACCTTGAAGGGGCCCCACGCTAGCGGGGGTCTTTCTGTATTACGAGGTTTAAAATACTACTGAAACGTAAAATAAAAATTGAAATAATATTCTTTCTCATAACATCAATTTTCTCATAACATGCTTTCTATAGAATGCAAGATTGCTAAAGTTATTGACTTTGAAGTTATTTTGAATGACTTTGCTAATAAAAAGGCAAGAAAAGTTTTTTTCTGAAAAACTAAAGGTTAATTGCCTAATTTTCTTTTTTTGCTATTAAAAGTAAAACAACATGTCGTAAATAAACATCCACATTACCTTTAATTTGTTTTATAGCAAGTAATAAATGTCTATCTTTGTAGTTTGTATGTACTGGTATGTATTTTATGATATATAAACACCCATAAATTTTGCTATGAAGAGTAGGGGCCCCGTCATCACATTTCTAATTGGGCCCCGCAGTTCCTAGCACCGGGCCTGGTCATTATAGCCTATTGCGCATGAAATCTTCATGGATAGGATAAAGAAACATTAAGAATAAAAAATCATTCAACACCAGTGGAGCATAATTGCAGTTTAATAGAATAAACTTTAACTAATATTAACAGGACTATAACATACCGGTACCAAGCTGTTGAAAACTCGACAGGGAAAGCAAAATGTGGCATCCTTAGCTTCTAAATACTCCAGCCAGAGATAGTCATCAAACCATTGCTTAGGCCTACTTACTATATTATTTTGGTACACTTCGTTGAGTTAAATCTACATTATATCCTTGAAACATTGAATGACCCACTGCTGTATGCCCTGACACCACTCAAGAACCAAGCAAGAGCCAATCTGCTGAACAACCGGTAACAATGCTGTATTGCTGTTACGTGACAGGCAGCAGGCGAAGTACGTGAATAGAATCACAAAATCGTAATAATAACAGCAGCAAGACGAGCAAGTTAAAAATGAAAGAGAAAACTTTTACCCTCCCCTTGCAACTTGAGTTGACTTCAGGTTGGGATCCAAATATTAAAAAAATAATAATATGTACCGGTAATACTATAAAAAAAATTAAAAAGATGATGCCCAAAACATTGGGGGAGCAGCTGCCCCCCCTCTGCCGGCGACACTGGATGACATCTAATTCGTACACCACTGCATCTAGTGAAAAAAATCCAGAATCAAGAGAAAAGGGTGCTCTTCCACAAGACGCCCTGTTGGTCAACCAGACAAAATGATGACGTCACACATTGGAATGGACTATTATGAAGGAGGAAGTGCGGGGTGGAAATGGAACGAAATACACCAGAAGGAAATTGTCTCCCATTCATTCATTTCTTGTTCAATTTCAACAAATTTGCTATTGTTGGAAAGCACAAGCATAGATCTAACCAACTAAATTAATACCAAGTCCTAAAATACTACTAGCTCCATCTGGTGGCCACCTAAACTTGACCAAATTCAAACCATCACCAAAACTTCATTTTAAATGATAAACAATCTAAATCAAATCTAATTAAAAGAACATGTTACTGTTTATTGAAGGGCTAACTTTCATTGTTATATCTTATTGAATATGCGCGCAATCGTTGTTCGAAGACAGCCCCCCAACGAAGCTTTTGCCCTATGCATTTCAATGGCGAATCGATCGTCTTCCAGTTCACGCCCTGCATGTTCACGATAATTAATTGTCTCCCATTTATTCATTTCTTGCTCAATTTCAACAGATTTAGTATCGTTGAAAAGCACAAGCATAGATCTAACCAACTAAATTAATACCAAGTCCCAAAATACTACTAGCTCCATCTGGTGGCCACCTAAACTTGACCAAATTCAAACCATCACCAAAACTTCATTTTAAATGATAAACAATCTAAATCAAATCTAATTAAAAGAACATGTTACTGTTTATTGAAGGGCTAACTTTCATTGTTATATCTTATTGAATATGCGCGCAATCGTTGTTCGAAGACAGCCCCCCAACGAAGCTTTTGCCCTATGCATTTCAATGGCGAATCGATCGTCTTCCAGTTCACGCCCTGCATGTTCACGATAATTAATTGTCTCCCATTTATTCATTTCTTGCTCAATTTCAACAGATTTAGTATCGTTGAAAAGCACAAGCATAGATCTAACCAACTAAATTAATACCAAGTCCCAAAATACTACTAGCTCCATCTGGTGGCCACCTAAACTTGACCAAATTCAAACCATCACCAAAACTTCATTTTAAATGATAAACAATCTAAATCAAATCTAATTAAAAGAACATGTTACTGTTTATTGAAGTGCTAACTTTCATTGTTATATCTTATTGAATATGCGCGCAATCGTTGTTCGAAGACAGCCCCCTAACGAAGCTTTTGCCCAATGCATTTCAATGGCGAATCGATCGTCTTCCAATTCACGCCCTGCATGATCACGATAATTAATTGTCTCCCATTTATTCATTTCTTGCTCAATTTTAACAGATTTGCTATCGTTAAAAAGCACAAGCATAGATCTAACCAACTAAATTAATACCAAGTCCCAAAATACTACTAGCTCCATCTGGTGGCCACCTAAACTTGACCAAATTCAAACCATTATCAAAAGTTTATTTGCAATGATAAAAACATTAAACGACAACCAATTAAAAGAACTTGTTACTGTTTATTGAAGTGATAACTTTCATTTTTATACCTTATTTAATATATGAGCAATCGTTGTTCGAAGACAGCCCCCCAACGAAGCTTTTGCCCAATGCATTTCAATGGCGAATCGATCCTCTTCCAGTTCACGCCCTGCGTGATCAATGGTGAATCGATCGTCTTCCAGTTCACGCCCTGCATGTTCACGATAATTAATTGTCTCCCATTTATTCATTTCTTGCTCAATTTCAACAGATTTGCTATCGTTGAAAAGCACAAGCAGGGATCTAACCAACTAAGTTATAACCAAGTCCCAAAATACTACTAGCTCCATCTGGTGGCCACCTAAACTTGACCAAAATCAAACCATTATCAAAAGTTTATTTGCAATGATAAAAACATTAAACGACAACCAATTAAAAGAACATGTTACTGTTTATTGAAGTGCTAACTTTCATTTTTATACCTTAATTAATATATGAGCAATCGTTGTTCGAAGACAGTCCCCCAACGAAGCTTTTGCCCAATGCATTTCAATGGCGAATCGTTCGTCTTCCAGTTCACGCCCTGCGTGATCAATAGCGAATCGATCGTCTTCCAGTTCAAGCCCTGCATGTTCACGATAATTAATTGTCTCCCATTCATTCATTTCTTGCTCAATTTCAACAGATTTGCTATCGTTGAAAAGCACAAGCATAGATCTAACCAACTAAGTTAATACCAAGTCCCAAAATGCTAATAGCTCCATCTAGTGGCCACCTAAACTTGACCACATGCAAACCATCACCAAAACTTCATTTTAAATGATAAACAATCTAAATTAAATCCAATTAAAAGAACATGTTACTGTTTATTGAAGTGCTAACTTTCATTTTTGTATCTTATTCAATATGCGCGCAATCGTTGTTCGAAGACAGCCCCCCAACGAAGCTTTTGCCCAATGCATTTCAATGGCGAATCGATCGTCTTCCAGTTCACGCCCTGCATGTTCACGATAATTAATTGTCTCCCATTTATTCATTTTTTGCTCAATTTCAACAGATTTGCTATCGTTAAAAAGCACAAGCATAGATCTAACCAACTAAATTAATACCAAGTCCCAAAATACTACTAGCTCCATCTGGTGGCCACCTAAACTTGACCAAATTCAAACCATTATCAAAAGTTTATTTGGAAGGATAGGAACATTAAACGACAGCCATTTAAAAGAACATGTTACTGTTTATTGAAGTGCTAACTTTCATTTTTGTATCTTATTCAATATGCGCGCAATCGTTGTTCGAAGACAGCCCCCCAACGAAGCTTTTGCCCAATGCATTTCAATAGCGAATCGATCCTCTTCCAGTTCACGCCCTGCATGTTCACGATAATTAATTGTCTCCCATTTATTCATTTCTTGCTCAATTTCAACAGATTTGCTATCGTTACAAAGCACAAGCATAGATCTAACCAACTAAATTAATACCAAGTCCCAAAATACTACTAGCTCCATCTGGTGGCCACCTAAACTTGACCAAATTCAAACCATCACCAAAACTTCATTTTAAATGATAAACAATGTAAAATAAATCCAATTAAAAGAACATGTTACTGTTGATTGAAGTGCTAACTTTCATTGTTATATCTTATTTAATATGCGCGCAATCGTTGTTCGAAGACAGCCCCCCAACGAAGATTTTGCCCAATGCATTTCAATCGCGAATCGATCCTCTTCCAGTTCACGCCCTGCGTGTTCACGATAATTAATTGTCTCCCACTTATTCATTTCTTGCTCAATTTCAACAGATTTGCTATCGTTGAAAAGCACAAGCATAGATCTAACCAACTAAATTAATACTAAGTCCCAAAATACTACTAGCTCCATCTGGTGGCCACCTAAACTTGACCAAATTCAAACCATTATCAAAAGTTTATTTGCAATGATAAAAACATTAAACGACAAACAATTAAAAGAACATGTTACTGTTTATTGAAGTGATAACTTTCATTTTTATACCTTATTTAATATATGAGCAATCGTTGTTCGAAGACAGCCCCCCAACGAAGCTTTTGCCCAATGCATTTCAATGGCGAATCGATCCTCTTCCAGTTCACGCCCTGCGTGATCAATGGTGAATCGATCGTCTTCCAGTTCACGCCCTGCATGTTCACGATAATTAATTGTCTCCCATTTATTCATTTCTTGCTCAATTTCAACAGATTTGCTATCGTTGAAAAGCACAAGCAGGGATCTAACCAACTAAGTTATAACCAAGTCCCAAAATACTACTAGCTCCATCTAGTGGCCACCTAAACTTGACCACATGCAAACCATCACCAAAACTTCATTTTAAATGATAAACAATCTAAATTAAATCCAATTAAAAGAACATGTTACTGTTTATTGAAGTGCTAACTTTCATTTTTGTATCTTATTCAATATGCGCGCAATCGTTGTTCGAAGACAGCCCCCCAACGAAGCTTTTGCCCAATGCATTTCAATGGCGAATCGATCGTCTTCCAGTTCACGCCCTGCATGTTCACGATAATTAATTGTCTCCCATTTATTCATTTTTTGCTCAATTTCAACAGATTTGCTATCGTTAAAAAGCACAAGCATAGATCTAACCAACTAAATTAATACCAAGTCCCAAAATACTACTAGCTCCATCTGGTGGCCACCTAAACTTGACCAAATTCAAACCATTATCAAAAGTTTATTTGGAAGGATAGGAACATTAAACGACAGCCATTTAAAAGAACATGTTACTGTTTATTGAAGTGCTAACTTTCATTTTTGTATCTTATTCAATATGCGCGCAATCGTTGTTCGAAGACAGCCCCCCAACGAAGCTTTTGCCCAATGCATTTCAATAGCGAATCGATCCTCTTCCAGTTCACGCCCTGCATGTTCACGATAATTAATTGTCTCCCATTTATTCATTTTTTGCTCAATTTCAACAGATTTGCTATCGTTAAAAAGCACAAGCATAGATCTAACCAACTAAATTAATACCAAGTCTCAAAATACTACTAGCTCCATCTGGTGGCCACCTAAACTTGACCAAATTCAAACCATCACCAAAACTTCATTTTAAATGATAAACAATCTAAATCAAATCCAATTAAAAGAACATGTTACTGTTTATTAAAGTGGTAACTTTCATTGTTATATCTTATTTAATATGCGCGCAATCGTTGTTCGAAGACAGCCCCCCAACGAAGCTTTTGCCCAATGCATTTCAATGGCGAATCGATCGTCTTCCAGTTCAAGCCCTGCATGTTCACGATAATTAATTGTCTCCCATTTATTCATTTCTTGCTCAATTTCAACAGATTTAGTATCGTTGAAAAGCACAAGCATAGATCTAACCAACTAAATTAATACCAAGTCCCAAAATACTACTAGCTCCATCTGGTGGCCACCTAAACTTGACCAAATTCAAACCATCACCAAAACTTCATTTTAAATGATAAACAATCTAAATCAAATCTAATTAAAAGAACATGTTACTGTTTATTGAAGTGCTAACTTTCATTGTTATATCTTATTGAATATGCGCGCAATCGTTGTTCGAAGACAGCCCCCCAACGAAGCTTTTGCCCTATGCATTTCAATGGCGAATCGATCGTCTTCCAGTTCACGCCCTGCATGTTCACGATAATTAATTGTCTCCCATTTATTCATTTCTTGCTCAATTTCAACAGATTTAGTATCGTTGAAAAGCACAAGCATAGATCTAACCAACTAAATTAATACCAAGTCCCAAAATACTACTAGCTCCATCTGGTGGCCACCTAAACTTGACCAAATTCAAACCATCACCAAAACTTCATTTTAAATGATAAACAATCTAAATCAAATCTAATTAAAAGAACATGTTACTGTTTATTGAAGTGCTAACTTTCATTGTTATATCTTATTCAATATGCGCGCAATCGTTGTTCGAAGACAGCCCCCTAACGAAGCTTTTGCCCAATGCATTTCAATGGCGAATCGATCGTCTTCCAATTCACGCCCTGCATGATCACGATAATTAATTGTCTCCCATTTATTCATTTCTTGCTCAATTTTAACAGATTTGCTATCGTTAAAAAGCACAAGCATAGATCTAACCAACTAAATTAATACCAAGTCCCAAAATACTACTAGCTCCATCTGGTGGCCACCTAAACTTGACCAAATTCAAACCATTATCAAAAGTTTATTTGCAATGATAAAAACATTAAACGACAACCAATTAAAAGAACTTGTTACTGTTTATTGAAGTGATAACTTTCATTTTTATACCTTATTTAATATATGAGCAATCGTTGTTCGAAGACAGCCCCCCAACGAAGCTTTTGCCCAATGCATTTCAATGGCGAATCGATCCTCTTCCAGTTCACGCCCTGCGTGATCAATGGTGAATCGATCGTCTTCCAGTTCACGCCCTGCATGTTCACGATAATTAATTGTCTCCCATTTATTCATTTCTTGCTCAATTTCAACAGATTTGCTATCGTTGAAAAGCACAAGCAGGGATCTAACCAACTAAGTTATAACCAAGTCCCAAAATACTACTAGCTCCATCTGGTGGCCACCTAAACTTGACCAAAATCAAACCATTATCAAAAGTTTATTTGCAATGATAAAAACATTAAACGACAACCAATTAAAAGAACATGTTACTGTTT
Source organism: Aplidium turbinatum (assembly GCF_918807975.1). NCBI lineage: Eukaryota > Metazoa > Chordata > Ascidiacea > Aplousobranchia > Polyclinidae > Aplidium > Aplidium turbinatum. Next base: position 15,838,852 of record NC_137484.1, on the reverse strand, counting down.
ATTGAAGTGCTAACTTTCATTTTTATACCTTAATTAATATATGAGCAATCGTTGTTCGAAGACAGTCCCCCAACGAAGCTTTTGCCCAATGCATTTCAATGGCGAATCGTTCGTCTTCCAGTTCACGCCCTGCGTGATCAATAGCGAATCGATCGTCTTCCAGTTCAAGCCCTGCATGTTCACGATAATTAATTGTCTCCCATTCATTCATTTCTTGCTCAATTTCAACAGATTTGCTATCGTTGAAAAGCACAAGCATAGATCTAACCAACTAAGTTAATACCAAGTCCCAAAATGCTAATAGCTCCATCTAGTGGCCACCTAAACTTGACCACATGCAAACCATCACCAAAACTTCATTTTAAATGATAAACAATGTAAAATAAATCCAATTAAAAGAACATGTTACTGTTGATTGAAGTGCTAACTTTCATTGTTATATCTTATTTAATATGCGCGCAATCGTTGTTCGAAGACAGCCCCCCAACGAAGATTTTGCCCAATGCATTTCAATCGCGAATCGATCCTCTTCCAGTTCACGCCCTGCGTGTTCACGATAATTAATTGTCTCCCACTTATTCATTTCTTGCTCAATTTCAACAGATTTGCTATCGTTGAAAAGCACAAGCATAGATCTAACCAACTAAATTAATACTAAGTCCCAAAATACTACTAGCTCCATCTGGTGGCCACCTAAACTTGACCAAATTCAAACCATTATCAAAAGTTTATTTGCAATGATAAAAACATTAAACGACAAACAATTAAAAGAACATGTTACTGTTTATTGAAGTGATAACTTTCATTTTTATACCTTATTTAATATATGAGCAATCGTTGTTCGAAGACAGCCCCCCAACGAAGCTTTTGCCCAATGCATTTCAATGGCGAATCGATCCTCTTCCAGTTCACGCCCTGCGTGATCAATGGTGAATCGATCGTCTTCCAGTTCACGCCCTGCATGTGCACGATAATTAATTGTCTCCCATTTATTCATTTCTTGCTCAATTTCAACAGATTTGCTATCGTTGAAAAGCACAAGCAGGGATCTAACCAACTAAGTTATAACCAAGTCCCAAAATACTACTAGCTCCATCTAGTGGCCACCTAAACTTGACCACATGCAAACCATCACCAAAACTTCATTTTAAATGATAAACAATCTAAATTAAATCCAATTAAAAGAACATGTTACTGTTTATTGAAGTGCTAACTTTCATTTTTGTATCTTATTCAATATGCGCGCAATCGTTGTTCGAAGACAGCCCCCCAACGAAGCTTTTGCCCAATGCATTTCAATGGCGAATCGATCGTCTTCCAGTTCACGCCCTGCATGTTCACGATAATTAATTGTCTCCCATTTATTCATTTTTTGCTCAATTTCAACAGATTTGCTATCGTTAAAAAGCACAAGCATAGATCTAACCAACTAAATTAATACCAAGTCCCAAAATACTACTAGCTCCATCTGGTGGCCACCTAAACTTGACCAAATTCAAACCATTATCAAAAGTTTATTTGGAAGGATAGGAACATTAAACGACAGCCATTTAAAAGAACATGTTACTGTTTATTGAAGTGCTAACTTTCATTTTTGTATCTTATTCAATATGCGCGCAATCGTTGTTCGAAGACAGCCCCCCAACGAAGCTTTTGCCCAATGCATTTCAATAGCGAATCGATCCTCTTCCAGTTCACGCCCTGCATGTTCACGATAATTAATTGTCTCCCATTTATTCATTTTTTGCTCAATTTCAACAGATTTGCTATCGTTAAAAAGCACAAGCATAGATCTAACCAACTAAATTAATACCAAGTCCCAAAATACTACTAGCTCCATCTGGTGGCCACCTAAACTTGACCAAATTCAAACCATCACCAAAACTTCATTTTAAATGATAAACAATCTAAATCAAATCTAATTAAAAGAACATGTTACTGTTTATTGAAGTGCTAACTTTCATTGTTATATCTTATTCAATATGCGCGCAATCGTTGTTCGAAGACAGCCCCCTAACGAAGCTTTTGCCCAATGCATTTCAATGGCGAATCGATCGTCTTCCAATTCACGCCCTGCATGATCACGATAATTAATTGTCTCCCATTTATTCATTTCTTGCTCAATTTTAACAGATTTGCTATCGTTAAAAAGCACAAGCATAGATCTAACCAACTAAATTAATACCAAGTCCCAAAATACTACTAGCTCCATCTGGTGGCCACCTAAACTTGACCAAATTCAAACCATTATCAAAAGTTTATTTGCAATGATAAAAACATTAAACGACAACCAATTAAAAGAACTTGTTACTGTTTATTGAAGTGATAACTTTCATTTTTATACCTTATTTAATATATGAGCAATCGTTGTTCGAAGACAGCCCCCCAACGAAGCTTTTGCCCAATGCATTTCAATGGCGAATCGATCCTCTTCCAGTTCACGCCCTGCGTGATCAATGGTGAATCGATCGTCTTCCAGTTCACGCCCTGCATGTTCACGATAATTAATTGTCTCCCATTTATTCATTTCTTGCTCAATTTCAACAGATTTGCTATCGTTGAAAAGCACAAGCAGGGATCTAACCAACTAAGTTATAACCAAGTCCCAAAATACTACTAGCTCCATCTGGTGGCCACCTAAACTTGACCAAAATCAAACCATTATCAAAAGTTTATTTGCAATGATAAAAACATTAAACGACAACCAATTAAAAGAACATGTTACTGTTTATTGAAGTGCTAACTTTCATTTTTATACCTTAATTAATATATGAGCAATCGTTGTTCGAAGACAGTCCCCCAACGAAGCTTTTGCCCAATGCATTTCAATGGCGAATCGTTCGTCTTCCAGTTCACGCCCTGCGTGATCAATAGCGAATCGATCGTCTTCCAGTTCAAGCCCTGCATGTTCACGATAATTAATTGTCTCCCATTCATTCATTTCTTGCTCAATTTCAACAGATTTGCTATCGTTGAAAAGCACAAGCATAGATCTAACCAACTAAGTTAATACCAAGTCCCAAAATGCTAATAGCTCCATCTAGTGGCCACCTAAACTTGACCACATGCAAACCATCACCAAAACTTCATTTTAAATGATAAACAATCTAAATTAAATCCAATTAAAAGAACATGTTACTGTTTATTGAAGTGCTAACTTTCATTTTTGTATCTTATTCAATATGCGCGCAATCGTTGTTCGAAGACAGCCCCCCAACGAAGCTTTTGCCCAATGCATTTCAATGGCGAATCGATCGTCTTCCAGTTCACGCCCTGCATGTTCACGATAATTAATTGTCTCCCATTTATTCATTTTTTGCTCAATTTCAACAGATTTGCTATCGTTAAAAAGCACAAGCATAGATCTAACCAACTAAATTAATACCAAGTCCCAAAATACTACTAGCTCCATCTGGTGGCCACCTAAACTTGACCAAATTCAAACCATTATCAAAAGTTTATTTGGAAGGATAGGAACATTAAACGACAGCCATTTAAAAGAACATGTTACTGTTTATTGAAGTGCTAACTTTCATTTTTGTATCTTATTCAATATGCGCGCAATCGTTGTTCGAAGACAGCCCCCCAACGAAGCTTTTGCCCAATGCATTTCAATAGCGAATCGATCCTCTTCCAGTTCACGCCCTGCATGTTCACGATAATTAATTGTCTCCCATTTATTCATTTCTTGCTCAATTTCAACAGATTTGCTATCGTTACAAAGCACAAGCATAGATCTAACCAACTAAATTAATACCAAGTCCCAAAATACTACTAGCTCCATCTGGTGGCCACCTAAACTTGACCAAATTCAAACCATCACCAAAACTTCATTTTAAATGATAAACAATGTAAAATAAATCCAATTAAAAGAACATGTTACTGTTGATTGAAGTGCTAACTTTCATTGTTATATCTTATTTAATATGCGCGCAATCGTTGTTCGAAGACAGCCCCCCAACGAAGATTTTGCCCAATGCATTTCAATCGCGAATCGATCCTCTTCCAGTTCACGCCCTGCGTGTTCACGATAATTAATTGTCTCCCACTTATTCATTTCTTGCTCAATTTCAACAGATTTGCTATCGTTGAAAAGCACAAGCATAGATCTAACCAACTAAATTAATACTAAGTCCCAAAATACTACTAGCTCCATCTGGTGGCCACCTAAACTTGACCAAATTCAAACCATTATCAAAAGTTTATTTGCAATGATAAAAACATTAAACGACAAACAATTAAAAGAACATGTTACTGTTTATTGAAGTGATAACTTTCATTTTTATACCTTATTTAATATATGAGCAATCGTTGTTCGAAGACAGCCCCCCAACGAAGCTTTTGCCCAATGCATTTCAATGGCGAATCGATCCTCTTCCAGTTCACGCCCTGCGTGATCAATGGTGAATCGATCGTCTTCCAGTTCACGCCCTGCATGTTCACGATAATTAATTGTCTCCCATTTATTCATTTCTTGCTCAATTTCAACAGATTTGCTATCGTTGAAAAGCACAAGCAGGGATCTAACCAACTAAGTTATAACCAAGTCCCAAAATACTACTAGCTCCATCTAGTGGCCACCTAAACTTGACCACATGCAAACCATCACCAAAACTTCATTTTAAATGATAAACAATCTAAATTAAATCCAATTAAAAGAACATGTTACTGTTTATTGAAGTGCTAACTTTCATTTTTGTATCTTATTCAATATGCGCGCAATCGTTGTTCGAAGACAGCCCCCCAACGAAGCTTTTGCCCAATGCATTTCAATGGCGAATCGATCGTCTTCCAGTTCACGCCCTGCATGTTCACGATAATTAATTGTCTCCCATTTATTCATTTTTTGCTCAATTTCAACAGATTTGCTATCGTTAAAAAGCACAAGCATAGATCTAACCAACTAAATTAATACCAAGTCCCAAAATACTACTAGCTCCATCTGGTGGCCACCTAAACTTGACCAAATTCAAACCATTATCAAAAGTTTATTTGGAAGGATAGGAACATTAAACGACAGCCATTTAAAAGAACATGTTACTGTTTATTGAAGTGATAACTTTCATTTTTGTATCTTATTCAATATGCGCGCAATCGTTGTTCGAAGACAGCCCCCCAACGAAGCTTTTGCCCAATGCATTTCAATAGCGAATCGATCCTCTTCCAGTTCACGCCCTGCATGTTCACGATAATTAATTGTCTCCCATTTATTCATTTTTTGCTCAATTTCAACAGATTTGCTATCGTTAAAAAGCACAAGCATAGATCTAACCAACTAAATTAATACCAAGTCCCAAAATACTACTAGCTCCATCTGGTGGCCACCTAAACTTGACCAAATTCAAACCATCACCAAAACTTCATTTTAAATGATAAACAATCTAAATCAAATCCAATTAAAAGAACATGTTACTGTTTATTAAAGTGGTAACTTTCATTGTTATATCTTATTTAATATGCGCGCAATCGTTGTTCGAAGACAGCCCCCCAACGAAGCTTTTGCCCAATGCATTTCAATGGCGAATCGATCGTCTTCCAGTTCACGCCCTGCATGTTCACGATAATTAATTGTCTCCCATTTATTCATTTCTTGCTCAATTTCAACAGATTTGCTATCGTTGAAAAGCACAAGCATAGATCTAACCAACTAAATTAATACCAAGTCCCAAAATACTACTAGCTCCATCTGGTGGCCACCTAAACTTGACCAAAATCAAACCATTATCAAAAGTTTATTTGCAATGATAAAAACATTAAACGACAACCAATTAAAAGAACATGTTACTGTTTATTGAAGTGCTAACTTTCATTTTTATACCTTAATTAATATATGAGCAATCGTTGTTCGAAGACAGTCCCCCAACGAAGCTTTTGCCCAATGCATTTCAATGGCGAATCGTTCGTCTTCCAGTTCACGCCCTGCGTGATCAATAGCGAATCGATCGTCTTCCAGTTCAAGCCCTGCATGTTCACGATAATTAATTGTCTCCCATTCATTCATTTCTTGCTCAATTTCAACAGATTTGCTATCGTTGAAAAGCACAAGCATAGATCTAACCAACTAAGTTAATACCAAGTCCCAAAATACTACTAGCTCCATCTGGTGGCCACTTAAACTTGACCAAATTCAAACCATTATCAAAAGTTTATTTGCAATGATAAAAACATTAAACGACAACCAATTAAACAAACATGTTATTGTTTATTGAAGTGCTAACTTTCATTTTTATATCTTATTCAATATACGCGCAATCGTTGTTTGAAGACAGCCCCCCAACGAAGCTTTTGCCCAATGCATTTCAATGGCGAATCGATCGTTTTCTAGTTCACGCCCTGCGTGATCACGATAATTAATTGTCTCCCATTTATTCATTTCTTGCTCAATTTCAACAGATTTGCTATCGTTAAAAAGCACAAGCTTAGATCTAACCAACTAAATTAATACCAAGTCCCAAAATACTACTAGCTCCATCTGGTGGCCACCTAAACTTGACCAAATTCAAACCATTATCAAAAGTTTATTTGCAATGATAAAAACATTAAACGACAGCCAATTAAAAGAACATGTTATTGTTTATTGAAGTGCTAACTTTCATTTTTATATCTTATTCAATATGCGCGCAATCGTTGTTCGAAGACAGCCCCCCAACGAAGCTTTTGCCCAATGCATTTCAATGGCGAATCGATCGTTTTCTAGTTCACGCCCTGCGTGATCACGATAATTAATTGTCTCCCATTTATTCATTTCTTGCTCAATTTCAACAGATTTGCTATCGTTGAAAAGCACAAGCATAGATCTAACCAACTAAGTTAATACCAAGTCCCAAAATACTACTAGCTCCATCTGGTGGCCACCTAAACTTGACCAAATTCAAACCATTATCAAAAGTTTATTTGCAATGATAAAAACATTAAACGACAACCAATTAAAAGAACATGTTACTGTTTATTGAAGAGCTAACTTTCATTTTTATATCTTATTTAATATACGAGCAATTGTTGTTCGAAGACAGCCCCCCAACGAAGCTTTTGCACAATGCATTTCAATGACAAATCGATCGTCTTTCTGGATTCACATTGCGTGATCGCGATGATTAATTGTCTCCCATTTATATTGAAAAAATGCTAAAGTCATAAAAAGGATTAGGATCAGGCACACAAATAGCCTAATTGGTGGTGTAATGGCTTGTCCGAATGAAGTAATGTAACAAACACTGATCAATAGGAAAGCGATGTGTGCTCTAGAGCGGTGTAGAACTTTGATCCTTTGGGAGGTCGTGGGAGAATTTTGTCACTCGGCCCTCAGTCGACATCAACTGGAAAAGCTCGGTTGAGGAAGCAAGTGATGTCAGCTCCAAGTGCAGGAGCCAGAAAATTGTTCCTATTTGGATGGAGAAACCTCTGCAAATAATAAAAAGCAACAACAACCAGCGAGACAGTGGGTGCGGATCCTTATGTTTTGTTCAATGCTTAGAAATTTTTTCACAACACATAGGCTAAGCCTAATAAACCTAGGCTTAAATATGGATCAAAGGAAAGTAACGAAACCGTAATGAAATGACTTGGGCTTGCATTCTCGTGTTCTTTCTTTACCACACGAAGTCATTTTCCCAAAGGCATCCGTGTGTGTAAACAAAATGATTCACAGGTCCAAATTTTAAACGTTGACACACAAAAATCATGTTACAAACGTAAGTTAAAAAAATTATTTTGTTTCATCTGACATTGCACTTTTGTTAGCCTAGTTTGTTTGTTATAGAATAAATATCACAAAGTATGTGGATAGCAACTCTTTTTTATCATTAGGTAGCCCTGAAAAGGGCTGTTTTTTTTTTTGGCAAATGGACGATGTGGCGGCTACAGTAAGGGGTAGGACTCCCTTATGGCGCATAGAATTTCAGGAAAATGTCGTCCCCGTGGAAACTGATGTCGCCACATAAATTCATCAAGATACCCAGGTATCATGTGCCTTGTGGTGCCACCCATTCTTTTAAATTTCCGTTTACAATTCAGCCAAAGGTTTTCAATGTGGCTTGTATGAACCCCTGTGGCCGAAACATAATGATGGTGATGGTTGACCGTTTGGTGGCGATATCCAAGATCTAAAAAAATACGAAAGCAACTTTAAATAAATTTCAGCGTAAAATGCTTGCTGCAACGGTTTCCAAATAGAAATAACAAAAACATGTTAAATTGGTAAATTTATTTTTAATGGATACATAATTCTTTTGACATGAGCCATCGTGCTTTTTGAAAAGGAGCTGTGCAGTTAAGTGGCGAGGTCAGTTGATTGTTTTTTCTGCTCCCAAAGTAACTTTAAATGGTTAACTGTTGTTAACAGTTTTTACACTATGAATAAGTTGTATCAAGTGGGACCTGGCATGACAGTTTAAGCCATATGGTTGGGTCTGATGCTATCACAACAGAAAAGTACATATTGTACTGTGATATGTCTTCAGACAAGCTAAACACAAACTGGTGTTTGAATGACCAATGGGCTGTGCAAGCAATCACTTTTGGGACATATTCCTACATTCCTACGTTATTTTAAGGCTGAAAGGAATTTTTTTCACTTAAAAAGTATTTTTCACTAGGGATGTAGATAAGAGCTACTGCTTTATTTTGTACAATCTTGAAAAGCCTTATTACACTACACTTTGCTATAGATCATGGCAAAAGTATATAGGCTACCTTTTTAGATTTCAATTCATTGAACCTTTAAAGTGTCTTATTTTATCATGTCTGAAAAGAAAAGCGGGTCTATTTATTGATGAAAACCAAGAAAACAAGTTCTGCTTCTTTTTCTCTTGAGTCTCTTTCATTCCATCATACCCTTGAGCCTTGACAATCAATTGATGTATCTAGCAAAGTGTCCCCTGGGACATAGCCCCTTGTCCCATTGATCATGCATGTAAGCAACCTATGGGACAGTTATCTGACACTTTTTAATAATGAAAAAAAAACAATAAAGAATATTAGCCTACAGTCATCACTGTTTTAATTTTATGTTATGAAACAATGACTAAACTTTGCAATAAAATTGCTTTAGTTCATGATTTGCTTTAAAATAACGTTTATTAGAAATAATGTCGTATTCGTCTCATAGGTGCCACATCTCCCCTACACATTTTTACTCTCAGTACACCTAGTCTACACAAATGTTTAATCTACATGCACTTTATGTACTTCATCCAATCCATTTAATGTTTAACATAATCTACGTTAAGTGTTTACATGTTAGTGTATATCATTTTAAAATAGAACTACAAGAAACACTCACTAGACAAGTTGGAGTATCCTCCCCATTCATCGAAATGAATCTCTGTTCCTGGTGCGATGTGGCGTAGAATTTCTGCCTCCAGTGTAGCCCTGTCCCGCCGCGATACCATTACGATGAAGCATTCTCTAATAGCACAATTTTACTAGGGACATCTACAGGCATTGAGAAGCAAAAGAACGTGCCCTAAGGAGGGTGGGTTAAATAAAAGTGTTGTCAAATATTCCTTCAAATCCCAAGCCCAAGTGATATTGCTCACCTGCTCGAACGTAGTTGACTAGGCGTAGGTATAGTTGTAGTGCGTAAACATGCACATAATACATAACTTACTTTGTTGTGGTGTCAATCCCGCCAAAAATCCACTGCTGTGGCACTGGGCGCCCTTGTGAATTTCCTCGTTTTCGTCTGGCCACCAAGGACTCATCGATAGCGACGATGTGGCCAGGTCCACCGATTCGATGCTGATTCCTCAACAAATCCTCCGAACAAATCTGTACGTTATCAACAAATGGCGAATATTCGTGTTTATCAATAGTGATGGTGTGGCCTGAAGCCACATAGTATGCTTTTCGTACAAGCACGAATATTTGTTGTTCCAAAACCGTTTGTGTTTGAATATTTTGCTTGGAGACCCAGGGCCTATGAGAGGGGGGTACTGAGGGTACGGCGTACCCTTGAGGGCCCAGGCCTGTGATTGTTATGAGGCCCGATATTGTGATTTTATACTTTACGCGAAAAAATGATGGTTAAAACCACCCTAAACGACTAAATTCAAGCATAAAAGTTGTTATCCTTTAGTTCTGGGGGGCCCGTAATGTAGCAAAAGGGCCAGGAAAAGTAATTGAGTGCATTGCGCGCAAATTAGGGGCCCAAAGTGGTGATTTATTGCTTTACGTGCAAAAATGTTCCGTTTTAAAGCACCCAAAATTAAATCGTAAAAGTTGGTTTTTCTCCTGTTCGGGGGAGGAGGACATAGGAAAGCAAAAGCAGGGTTGAGAAACACCCTGGCTTTTTTTAAAAAGCTCGGGTGTTTTTGGGCTTTTTTGTGTTTTTTAAAAATTATTTGAAAAAGATAGTTTCACGCTTATTTCACTTCAAAATGAATTTTGGAGTTGGAGCAAGAGCCGGAGTCAATACTTTCGGAGCAGGAACGGAACCGAGTCAAAAAAAAGTAACTTCGTTCACCTCTGCTAGGCATGTGGTAAATACAAAAGTTAATGAAGAAAGCTTATCGGTCAGACGATTAATTTGATGATGTTTTGACAAGATGTTATGTTTGAGCCTTGGTAGAGAGCTTGACTTGTAGTACCAGATACATATAACACTCAGTAACGTTAGTGGATTTAACATTTTTTTATTAACACACAAAAAAACAAGAAAAAAACTACTAAATCCAACGTTTTCGACACCAAATCATAGTGTCCTCATCAGGACTGATTATAGGCTACATCTAAGAGAAATAAATGAAAAAATTTGAAAATTTTGCATTAAAGCTGTAAGCTACAAGCGACACCTCTCAACAGCACCGGCATCAACAACTGACACACGAATTCAATGCAGGACAGCCTACGCAAATTGGCGAGGGACAGATCAGATGATAGGCTATGCACAACACAAAACACTAAATAATAGTTTTATTGCAGCCTGATGCTATTATTGCGCACAGATGACCAATTCTGCAGTAAAATGTTGTATGGTGTGCAATACGCCTAAGCAAAATCACGCGCTTTGCCAAAAACAAAGAGGGCCCGGAGTGAGAGGGGGCCCGGAATGACTCTTCGTACCCCTACTGAAAACTTTTCTTTTGATAATGGTCTGAATTTGGTTAAGTTTAGGTGGCCACCAGATGGAGCTAGTAGTATTTTGGGACTTGGTATTAATTTAGTTGGTTAGATCTATGCTTGTGCTTTTCAACGATAGCAAATCTGTTGAAATTGAGCAAGAAATGAATAAATGGGAGACAATTAATTATCGTGAACATGCAGGGCGTGAACTGGAAAACGATCGATTCGCCATTGAACACGCAGGGCGTGAACTGGAAGACGATCGATTCGCCATTGAAATGCATTGGGCAAAAGCTTCGTTGGGGGGCTGTCTTCGAACAACGATTGCTCATATATTAAATAAGGTATAAAAATGAAAGTTAGCCCTTCAATAAACAGTAACACGTCCTTTTAATTGGTTGTCGTTTAATGTTTTTATCATTGCAAATAAACTTTTGATAATGGTTTGAATTTGGTCAAGTTTAGGTGGCCACCAGATGGAGCTAGTAGTATTTTGGGACTTGGTATTAACTTAGTTGGTTAGATCTATGCTTGTGCTTTTCAACGATAGCAAATCTGTTGAAATTGAGCAAGAAATGAATAAATGGGAGACAATTAATTATCGTGATCACGCAGGGCGTGAACTGGAAGACGATCGATTCACCATTGAAATGCATTGGGCAAAAGCTTTGTTGGGGGGCTGTCTTCGAACAACGATTGCTCATATATTAAATAAGGTATAAAAATGAAAGTTAGCCCTTCAATAAACAGTAACATGTTCTTTTAATTGGTTGTCGTTTAATGTTTTTATCATTGCAAATAAACTTTTGATAATGGTTTGAATTTGGTCAAGTTTAGGTGGCCACCAGATGGAGCTAGTAGTATTTTGGGACTTGGTATTAATTTAGTTGGTTAGATCTATGCTTGTGCTTTTCAACGATAGCAAATCTGTTGAAATTGAGCTAGAAATGAATAAATGGAAGACAATTAATTATCGTGATCATGCAGGGCGTGAACTGGAAGACAATCGATTCGCCATTGAAATGCATTGGGCAAAAGCTTCGTTGGGGGGCTATCTTCGAACAACGATTGCTCATATATTAAATAAGGTATAAAAATGACAGTTAGCCCTTCAATAAACAGTAACATGTCCTTTTAATTGGTTGTCGTTTAATGTTTTTATCATTGCAAATAAACTTTTAATAATGGTTTGAATTTGGTCAAGTTTAGGTGGCCACCAGATGGAGCTAGTAGTATTTTGGGACTTGGTATTAACTTAGTTGGTTAGATCTATGCTTGTGCTTTTCAACGATAGCAAATCTGTTGAAATTGAGCAAGAAATGAATAAATGGGAGACAATTAATTATCGTGATCACGCAGGGCGTGAACTAGAAAACGATCGATTCACCATTGAAATGCATTGGGCAAAAGCTTCGTTGGGGGGCTGTCTTCGAACAACGATTGCGCGCATATTGAATAAGATATAAAAATGAAAGTTAGCACTTCAATAAACAATAACATGTTCTTTTAATTGGTTGTCGTTTAATGTTTTTATCATTGGAAATAAACTTTTGATAATGGTTTGAATTTGGTCAAGTTTAGGTGGCCACGAGATGGAGCTAGTAGTATTTTGGGACTTGGTATTAATTTAGTTGGTTAGATCTATGCTTGTGCTTTTCAACGATAGCAAATCTGTTGAAATTGAGCTAGAAATGAATAAATGGAAGACAATTAATTATCGTGATCATGCAGGGCGTGAACTGGAAGACGATCGATTAGCCATTGATCACGCAGGGCGTGAACTGGAAGACAATCGATTCGCCATTGAAATGCATTGGGCAAAAGCTTCGTTGGGGGGCTGTTTTCGAACAACGATTGCTCATATATTAAATAAGGTATAAAAATGAAAGTTAGCCCTTCAATAAACAGTAACATGTTCTTTTAATTGGCTGTCGTTTAATGTTTTTATCATTGCAAATAAACTTTTGATAATGGTTTGAATTTGGTCAGGTTTAGGTGGCCACAAGATGGAGCTAGTAGTATTTTGGGACTTGGTATTAATTTAGTTGGTTAGATCTATGCTTGTGCTTTTCAACGATAGCAAATCTGTTGAAATTGAGCAAGAAATGAATAAATGGAAGACAATTAATTATCGTGATCATGCAGGGCGTGAACTGGAAGACGATCGATTCGCCATTGATCACGCAGGGCGTGAACTGGAAGACGATCGATTCGCCATTGAAATGCATTGGGCAAAAGCTTCGTTGGGGGGCTGTCTTCGAACAACGATTGCTCATATATTAAATAAGGTATAAAAATGAAAGTTAGCCCTTCAATAAACAGTAACATGTTCTTTTAATTGGCTGTCGTTTAATGTTTTTATCATTGCAAATAAACTTTTGATAATGGTTTGAATTTGGTCAAGTTTAGGTGGCCACGAGATGGAGCTAGTAGTCTTTTGGGACTTGGTATTAACTTAGTTGGTTAGATCTTTGCTTGTGCTTTTCAACGATAGCAAATCTGTTGAGATTGAGCAAGAAATGAATAAATGGGAGACAATTAATTATCGTGATCACGCAGGGCGTGAACTGGAAAACGATCGATTCGCCATTGAAATGCATTGGGCAAAAGCTTTGTTGGGGGGCTGTCTTCGAACAACGATTGCGCGTATATTGAATAAGATATAAAAATGAAAGTTAGCACTTCAATAAACAGTAACATGTTCTTTTAATTGGCTGTCGTTTAATGTTTTTATCATTGCAAATAAACTTTTGATAATGGTTTGAATTTGGTCAAGTTTAGGTAGCCACCAGATGGAGCTAGTAGTATTTTGGGACTTGGTATTAATTTAGTTGGTTAGATCTAAGCTTGTGCTTTTCAACGATAGCAAATTTGTTGAAATTGAGCAAGAAATGAATAAATGGGAGACAATTAATTATCGTGATCACGCAGGGCGTGAACTGGAAAACGATCGATTCGCCATTGAAATGCATTGGGCAAAAGCTTTGTTGGGGGGCTGTCTTCGAACAACGATTGCGCGTATATTGAATAAGATATAAAAATGAAAGTTAGCACTTCAATAAACAGTAACATGTTCTTTTAATTGGCTGTCGTTTAATGTTTTTATCATTGCAAATAAACTTTTAATAATGGTTTGAATTTGGTCAAGTTTAGGTAGCCACCAGATGGAGCTAGTAGTATTTTGGGACTTGGTATTAATTTAGTTGGTTAGATCTAAGCTTGTGCTTTTCAACGATAGCAAATTTGTTGAAATTGAGCAAGAAATGAATAAATGGGAGACAATTAATTATCGTGATCACGCAGGGCGTGAACTGGAAAACGATCGATTCGCCATTGAAATGCATTGGGCAACAGCTTCGTTGGGGGGCTGTCTTCGAACAACGATTGCGCGCATATTGAATAAGATATAAAAATGAAAGTTAGCACTTCAATAAACAATAACATGTTCTTTTAATTGGCTGTCATTTAATGTTTTTATCATTGCAAATAAACTTTTGATAATGGTTTGAATTTGGTCAAGTTTAGGTAGCCACCAGATGGAGCTAGTAGTATTTTGGGACTTGGTATTAACTTAGTTGGTTAGATCTATGCTTGTGCTTTTCAACGATCGCAAATTTGTTTCAATTGAGCAAGAAATGAATAAATGGGAGACAATTAATTATCGTGAACATGCAGGGCGTGAACTGGAAGAGGATCGATTCGCTATTGAAATGCATTGGGCAAAAGCTTCGTTGGGGGGCTGTCTTCGAACAACGATTGCGCGCATATTGAATAAGATACAAAAATGAAAGTTATCACTTCAATAAACAGTAACATGTTCTTTTAAATGGCTGTCGTTTAATGTTCCTATCCTTCCAAATAAACTTTTGATAATGGTTTGAATTTGGTCAAGTTTAGGTGGCCACGAGATGGAGCTAGTAGTATTTTGGGACTTGGTATTAATTTAGTTGGTTAGATCTATGCTTGTGCTTTTTAACGATAGCAAATCTGTTGAAATTGAGCAAAAAATGAATAAATGGGAGACAATTAATTATCGTGAACATGCAGGGCGTGAACTGGAAGAGGATCGATTCGCTATTGAAATGCATTGGGCAAAAGCTTTGTTGGGGGGCTGTCTTCGAACAACGATTGCGCGCATATTGAATAAGATACAAAAATGAAAGTTATCACTTCAATAAACAGTAACATGTTCTTTTAAATGGCTGTCGTTTAATGTTTTTATCATTGCAAATAAACTTTTGATAATGGTTTGAATTTGGTCAAGTTTAGGTGGCCACCAGATGGAGCTAGTAGTATTTTGGGACTTGGTATTAATTTAGTTGGTTAGATCTATGCTTGTGCTTTTTAACGATAGCAAATCTGTTGAAATTGAGCAAAAAATGAATAAATGGGAGACAATTAATTATCGTGAACATGCAGGGCGTGAACTGGAAGACGATCGATTCGCCATTGAAATGCATTGGGCAAAAGCTTCGTTGGGGGGCTGTCTTCGAACAACGATTGCGCGCATATTGAATAAGATACAAAAATGAAAGTTAGCCCTTCAATAAACAGTAACATGTTCTTTTAATTGGATTTAATTTAGATTGTTTATCATTTAAAATGAAGTTTTGGTGATGGTTTGCATGTGGTCAAGTTTAGGTGGCCACTAGATGGAGCTATTAGCATTTTGGGACTTGGTATTAACTTAGTTGGTTAGATCTATGCTTGTGCTTTTCAACGATAGCAAATCTGTTGAAATTGAGCAAGAAATGAATGAATGGGAGACAATTAATTATCGTGAACATGCAGGGCTTGAACTGGAAGACGATCGATTCGCTATTGATCACGCAGGGCGTGAACTGGAAGACGAACGATTCGCCATTGAAATGCATTGGGCAAAAGCTTCGTTGGGGGACTGTCTTCGAACAACGATTGCTCATATATTAATTAAGGTATAAAAATGAAAGTTAGCACTTCAATAAACAGTAACATGTTCTTTTAATTGGTTGTCGTTTAATGTTTTTATCATTGCAAATAAACTTTTGATAATGGTTTGATTTTGGTCAAGTTTAGGTGGCCACCAGATGGAGCTAGTAGTATTTTGGGACTTGGTTATAACTTAGTTGGTTAGATCCCTGCTTGTGCTTTTCAACGATAGCAAATCTGTTGAAATTGAGCTAGAAATGAATAAATGGGAGACAATTAATTATCGTGAACATGCAGGGCGTGAACTGGAAGACGATCGATTCACCATTGATCACGCAGGGCGTGAACTGGAAGAGGATCGATTCGCCATTGAAATGCATTGGGCAAAAGCTTCGTTGGGGGGCTGTCTTCGAACAACGATTGCTCATATATTAAATAAGGTATAAAAATGAAAGTTAGCACTTCAATAAACAGTAACATGTTCTTTTAATTGTTTGTCGTTTAATGTTTTTATCATTGCAAATAAACTTTTGATAATGGTTTGAATTTGGTCAAGTTTAGGTGGCCACCAGATGGAGCTAGTAGTATTTTGGGACTTAGTATTAATTTAGTTGGTTAGATCTATTCTTGTGCTTTTCAACGATAGCAAATCTGTTGAAATTGAGCAAGAAATGAATAAGTGGGAGACAATTAATTATCGTGAACACGCAGGGCGTGAACTGGAAGAGGATCGATTCGCGATTGAAATGCATTGGGCAAAATCTTCGTTGGGGGGCTGTCTTCGAACAACGATTGCGCGCATATTAAATAAGATATAACAATGAAAGTTAGCACTTCAATCAACAGTAACATGTTCTTTTAATTGGATTTAATTTAGATTGTTTATCATTTAAAATGAAGTTTTGGTGATGGTTTGAATTTGGTCAAGTTTAGGTGGCCACCAGATGGAGCTAGTAGTATTTTGGGACTTGGTATTAATTTAGTTGGTTAGATCTATGCTTGTGCTTTTCAACGATAGCAAATCTGTTGAAATTGAGCAAGAAATGAATAAATGGGAGACAATTAATTATCGTGAACATGCAGGGCGTGAACTGGAAGACGATCGATTCGCCATTGAAATGCATTGGGCAAAAGCTTCGTTGGGGGGCTGTCTTCGAACAACGATTGCGCGCATATTAAATAAGATATAACAATGAAAGTTACCACTTTAATAAACAGTAACATGTTCTTTTAATTGGATTTGATTTAGATTGTTTATCATTTAAAATGAAGTTTTGGTGATGGTTTGAATTTGGTCAAGTTTAGGTGGCCACCAGATAGAGCTAGTAGTATTTTGGGACTTGGTATTAATTTAGTTGGTTAGATCTATGCTTGTGCTTTTTAACGATAGCAAATCTGTTGAAATTGAGCAAAAAATGAATAAATGGGAGACAATTAATTATCGTGAACATGCAGGGCGTGAACTGGAAGAGGATCGATTCGCGATTGAAATGCATTGGGCAAAAGCTTCGTTGGGGGGCTGTCTTCGAACAACGATTGCGCGCATATTGAATAAGATACAAAAATGAAAGTTAGCACTTCAATAAACAGTAACATGTTCTTTTAAATGGCTGTCGTTTAATGTTCCTATCCTTCCAAATAAACTTTTGATAATGGTTTGAATTTGGTCAAGTTTAGGTGGCCACCAGATGGAGCTAGTAGTATTTTGGGACTTGGTATTAATTTAGTTGGTTAGATCTATGCTTGTGCTTTTTAACGATAGCAAATCTGTTGAAATTGAGCAAAAAATGAATAAATGGGAGGCAATTAATTATCGTGAACATGCAGGGCGTGAACTGGAAGACGATCGATTCGCCATTGAAATGCATTGGGCAAAAGCTTCGTTGGGGGGCTGTCTTCGAACAACGATTGCGCGCATATTGAATAAGATACAAAAATGAAAGTTAGCACTTCAATAAACAGTAACATGTTCTTTTAATTGGATTTAATTTAAATTGTTTATCATTTAAAATGAAGTTTTGGTGATGGTTTGCATGTGGTCAAGTTTAGGTGGCCACTAGATGGAGCTATTAGCATTTTGGGACTTGGTATTAACTTAGTTGGTTAGATCTATGCTTGTGCTTTTCAACGATAGCAAATCTGTTGAAATTGAGCAAGAAATGAATAAATGGGAGACAATTAATTATCGTGAACATGCAGGGCGTGAACTGGAAGACGTTTAATTGGATTTGATTTAGATTGTTTATCATTTAAAATGAAGTTTTGGTGATGGTTTGAATTTGGTCAAGTTTAGGTGGCCACGATTGCTCATATATTAAATAAGGTATAAAAATGAAAGTTATCACTTCAATAAACAGTAACAAGTTCTTTTAATTGGTTGTCGTTTAATGTTTTTATCATTGCAAATAAACTTTTGATAATGGTTTGAATTTGGTCAAGTTTAGGTGGCCACCAGATGGAGCTAGTAGTATTTTGGGACTTGGTACTAATTTAGTTGGTTAGATCTATGCTTGTGCTTTCCAACAATAGCAAATTTGTTGAAATTGAACAAGAAATGAATGAATGGGAGACAATTTCCTTCTGGTGTATTTCGTTCCATTTCCACCCCGCACTTCTTCCTTCATAATAGTCCATTCCAATGTGTGACGTCATCATTTTGTCTGGTTGACCAACAGGGCGTCTTGTGGAAGAGCACCGAGAAAAGTTGGAGCAGCACTGAAATCACTGGTCGAAGTTTCTGCGAAATATTTTCGGTTTTGTCGGGTAGAGTTGGGCAGTGCCGAAGTCGCTGATCGGAGGTGGAACTAGAGTTGCCAGATTATTTCCTCAAAATAGTGAACATTTTGAAAGCGCGCGACCGTATCCTGAAAGTTCTCAAAGCAGTGGGGTAGCCAGGAATTGTGAAAGGGGTTTTGACGGCCGGTGGGCCAAGCCCGACGGCGTCTTCGTCAAAGGCGACACCCAGTGGCGGGGGGTTTGGGGGGCCTCCCCCAGATAATTTTGAAAAATTACTTTGAATTTGGTGCATTCTGAAAGCATTTTCAACAAAAATGTGGGTATAAATATTCCTGTAAAATGGTGTTGTATTCAGGCCCGGATTTAGGGGGGGCATAGGGGGCAGGTGTCCTGGGCCCCCCAACTTTTGAAGGGACCCCTACGTGGAAAAAATGTGATTTTATGTTATTTTTTCTTGCTTTCAGCCTTTGAAGTTTCTGCAAAATGCTGTGCAGTGCTGGATTGATGCTACTGTAGACGCAGAGGTGGTTTTTCGCGCCTAAGGCGCGAAACGATTTTTTGCAGGGGCCCCCCCGATCTAAAAGTGCCCCGGGCCCCCCATCAGTTAAATCCGGCCTTGGTTGTATTCCTGTAAAATGGTGTTTTGGGGGGTTGTAACCTCCAACCCCCCCCCTTGGCTACGCCACTGCGCTCATCTGTCCATATGTTACCCATAACACTGAAAATTCTCTCAACATTGGCATTAGATACAGGGATAGACAATAGACATTGCATACTGGACAAATTTTAACAATTTAGGTGCAGTTTCTTTCTGAAAGAAGTTAGTTCACTTTTCCAGCGATGATCTTAACTTATTAGCCACATCACACATGATTGAGTAGCTGGCCTACACAGTCTATAAACTGCAGGGGTTTAAGGTTTATTGTTGGTTTATAATGTTTATGACCCCTGATGACAGCAGAACCGCTGCTGGCGTAACAAAGCTTCGATGGCAACAGACGTAACGCAAATGAGTCTCAAGTACTTTTATTCGTGAGTTCGAATTGAATTTAGATTTGGAATTTGAAAAGTAATCTTATGAGTCTGAGTCTATTTTCAGTAATATTATGAGTCTCTGTCTGAGTCTGAGTTAAAAATTTTTGTTTTGTGCAGAGGTACATACATATATAAGCCACTTTCAGAAAAAGGGAAAAGCAAACAGTTACGTAATTTAAAAATTGGCAAATTTTAACAATGTTTAAGAACTGGAGTGAACTCCTGGTGAGATTCCGTCGCAGGGGTGAAGTGCGGATACAACGTTTTGTTAAAGCAGAGACGATTGAAAGCGATGACTTGCCATTAAACAGAATCACTTGAGGAAAGCTGCCGGTAAAAGGTTATTTGAGTAAAAAATGATTCATCAATATTATCTCGGTGCACAACAAGTGAGTTTTCTTAAGAAACGCAACTAGCCTAGATTTATTCTCACTTTTGGGTTCAGTGAGTTTTTAAGAAACGTAAATGTTATGTGAGAATTACGTTTTGTAGAGAGCTAAAAACAATGGAAATTCATTCGGGTCCCTACAAAACAAACAGTTAAATGGCCAAACTTCTAGGCTGTTAGTTGCTCAGGCTAGTGGCTTTCAGTTTGTCAGCTACCTAGGCTGTACAGTGTACACTCCACTGTTGGCATTCGTGCTGGCACCAGACTCATGTGCTTTTACTCTCTAAGCAGCAGAAGTGTATAGTCACTGGTTAATCCATTGCTATTGGCTAAAATATATTGACAAAATTGTAGACAAAAATTAATTGTCAAAATAGTGAACATGTTCACTATCACTATTAACAAAATAATTTACAGTAAACATTTTCTTAAAATAGTGATTTGTTCACTAAAATAGTGAACATCTGGCAATCCTAGTTGGAACTAATCATGAAATTGGTATAAATAAGGTAGACACTTTTACGTATTGCACTGCCCGAAAAGGTAACCGCAACCATGCGTGACATACGACATCGTTGACGTTGGTAGCGCTATCATGCGTGACATGACTCAACACGTGATTAACTGGTCGTCTTTATCGAAAGATTTTGATACAAACAAATTTAACTGAATGCATCGCCACAACCACCGTTGCCTAATGGTTAGGGCAGAGGAGTAATAATTTCGATTGCATGGGTTCGATTCCCACCCTCTGCTAATACTATTTTTTCTTCTTCAACTGAACTGAGTGCAAGAAGAATCGTAGTGACTGCAAACAATGGAGTTTATGAGAAAAGTTGTGACTAAAACACCAGTAATGTCATATACGATACGCATGGTTGCGGTTGCCTCTTCGGGCAGTGCAATACGTAAAAGTGCCTACCTATAAATAAGGCTTCCCTACCGCTAACCACTGTTGCCACTTTCTTGTCATGGAAAAGTACTAGATTTGACTGAAAAAAACACTAGATTCACAAAAAAACACTAGAATCATAAATACACGATCATTTACATGCACAATGTACAAAAATGACAGCCAATGGCGTTAGTGAGTGCTAAAAGTCCTTAAAATTTCAAAATAGAACTGAATTTCCTTGAAAGTGAGAGCCCTGAAGTCATAGCCGTAGGGGAGTAAAACGTTTTGGGGGGGCAAACAAAATTTGGCCTTTGCAAATATATTGTCAAAAACGCAGTATTACTCACAATCATCTCAGTGGTATTTGTATTGTAGTCTAAGAACTCCACACTCATCAAATGTAAGCTGACAAAATGCAAGCCTACTATAAGGTAGGCTACGCTACCTACTTTAGTCTACTTTGAACACTTTTCACAGTCATTTGTGTGTATTTTTTAAAGTATTTATGCTAAATATCTCAAATTTGGTCATCATTGAGTGTAACTAAACAAAAAACTCAAGTCCACTTTGAAAAGCACTACAAGCACATTGATGCAGCCAAACAACAATAGGTGAGGGCTACTTTGAACACTGTCCAAACTTATGCACACCAACATAGCGGTAAATCGCTAAAAAAACACTAGATAGCAGAAAAAACACTAGAACACTAGATGCAACCCAAAAACACTAGATCTAGTGGAAAAACACTAGGAGTGGCAACACTGCCGCTAACCACAAACTCCAAACCTATTTTACCCCTTTCCAACAAATAAAAGATTTCCAACTTTGGGTCAAAAAGTTCAAAGAAATTGCGGAAGCTCTGAACAGGGACTGCTCTATTTTTGATCTTGATCTTCTGAGGGACGAAGACAGTGTTTTGGGGACCAATAAGTTTGCATCCCATTCTAGGCACTAAATTTTATGTTGCTGGTTTTATCATTTTGAATAAAAATCTTTGATTTCAAAAACAAACAAATTACAATAATGTCACACTGAAGACAAAAAAAAATTGTTACTCGGCAAACCATTTGTCAAATTCAAAAAACTTGGCAACGACCTCGAAAACATAGCCTACATAATGTAGGCCTACCATATTTTCATCGCCTAAAAAGAGGACACGTTTCGCCAGCGAGTAAAATACAAGTAGAATGTTACGTATGAAGAATTTTTTACATCCTTTTGGATAAATATAGACGTATGCAGCAAAAGTTACAGCAAAATACAGACAAGTTTGTTTGTTTCTCGAAAGCCGATTTGTTAGATTTGTGTGACAAAATGAAAATGTGATAATGTCATAAAAATGTGACCAATCATGCAGTAGGCTATCTGCAGGTGGCCATGCCTTAACTTTTTTGAGAAAAAAAGGATCAGCTTTAACGAAATCATAAAATTACTTGCACGAAATATAACTTAATTGAAGTTGTATACAGCTGTTAATGAGATGCTGAGGACAGACTCAACTAAAAGGCGGTTTCTTTCCTTGTAAGGCAAACCGGGGCTTGTTGTCACAAGGGGCGTGTTGTCACAGCAATTTTTTTTGTACTTGCACTGATTGCTTCGAGTTTATATTTGTAGCACGTGCTTCGTTAAGAGTCATCTTCATTTTGATGTTAGCAAAGTTAAGAAAAGACAGCAGGTTTAGCTTAAATTCAATTATTATCAAAAATTTGGTCATCGATGTAAATTTCACTAACTTTTCAAAATTATGTGACGCTTTCGTAAGAGCAGTCTGACCGCAAGTATGAAATCAGTTTTATAGTTTACTATGTTAGGAGTATAGCTGACACTTTAGAAGTTAATAGCGTGCCTTTTCTAGCCACCATTAAAACTTTTGTCCGACTGCGTACGTCGGGGCGAGTTGTCACAGCTGTGATGACGGTCACAGCTTACGAGAAGCAGAAGCAAAATTTGGTATAAAGTATCGAACCCTTGGTTGATATGTGAAGGCAAGGAAACAAGACCCAAAGCAGTTGTTGAATTAATTTCAACTTGTTTATAAGCGTAAATTCCACGTAATAAAATTTGATTTTGTAAGGCAAGCCGGGGCGTGTTGTCACAGGTTTGGGGTTTTTCGATTTGTGCTTTTGCTATATACAATACAAGTGATTTGGTTATATCATTCGTACGCTGTCCACTTACACTTCCTTTTGCCACTAGTTAAACTTTTTAATCGCAAAAGAATTTCAAGAAAATCAAATTTTTTTTAAAAAAAACATTGTGACAACACGCCCCGTGCTGGGGCGTGTTGTCACAATTTTTTTTTTTTACAAAAATTTGATTTTCTTGAAATCCTTTTGCGATTAAAAAGTTTAACTAGTGGCAAAAGGAAGTGTAAGTGGACAGCGTACGAATGATATAACCAAATCACTTGCATTGTATAGAGCAAAAGCACAAATCGAAAAACCCCAAACCTGTGACAACACGCCCCGGTTTGCCTACCATTGTGGCTGCATCATAGATTTAAGTCATTCTACATTTGCACTCACATAGCCTAAGTTGTAAGTATCCATATGCCACGATTTATTTTGAAATAGGCAGTATGTCATGCATAGTGCACTTTTTTTTGATCATTTTTCGATGAATCAATACAAAACAGATCTGGGTAAAATAATAATTTATTGTAAAAGTGTGAGAACCTCAAAATGTAAATATATCAAACTCTTTTGCAAGTTTTTGCGTTTTTTAATGTTTCATTTCTTTGTGACTCCTTATTTTCATTTTCATAAATTGGTTGATCAGATCTCCTCAAATGAGGAAATTTCCTCACAAGTGGATTTGCAGTTCCACTTGCACTCATCGCTGACCATTGTTTGGCTTTTAAGACAATCGCAAAGCAATGTGATAGGCGATGTTTCAATGAACGTCTAAGATTGTTTAGAACAGCAGATCAAATAGTACGGTACATCAATGTTTTTTTGAAAATCTATAAATCAGAATGTTGTACTGGTAGGTTACAGAAATGGTTGGAAATTGGGAAAAAGTCACATAACAATGATATCCTGTTGAAAATATGAGCAAGAAAACTGAAAATGTAAAAAAAGAGGACATTTGAGCATTTTTGGGTGTCCTCGGAGGACAATTTATTTTTCTTCGAAAAAGAGGACAAATCCTCTTAAAAGAGGACATATGGTAGCCCTAACATAATGTAGGCTGGGCTAAAACTGCTTAATTTTTGGCGACACAATTTTTGAGACCAAGTTTTATATGATGATAGGCTACGGTTTTATTTGTTGTCACTCCACAACTGCCTTTTTTTCCAGCTACATACCCATAGTAGGGCTGTTTGAAACAAAAATATTTCGTTTCGAAGCAAAATTTCTTGTCTTAATTTTGTTCCGAAATAATTTCTGAGTGAAAATTTTCGTTTCGAATTTCAAACCACTTCGTTCTGCGTTTGAAACAAAGCGAAGTTCCGTAGCCTACACAAGAATTTTGGAATTTAAAGAATGCCAAAGCTCATATAGGCTACCGTACTTCAAACTTAAAGTGAATTCGCTTATGGATATCTAAAGAAGGGGATACGAAAGCTCGCAGTGATTGCCATATTCTCACAACACTACCATGGCGGCAGTTTGTAGTGCATTAAACATAGGCTTACCATACGTCCCGTTTTAGGCGGGACAGTCCCGCTTTTTAACGTCTTGTCCCGGCGTCCCGACCGGTCAGCCAAACGTCCCGCTTGGGCGTTCAGCCAGCCAGCATAATACACGAACATTACCAATTAGCATGTTCTCGTTACTGTTGTTGCTGTGTAGCGTACCGGTAAAGAATACTTTACAAAGAATACTTGAAATGTTTGAGGGATTGAAAAGTTACTTCAACTCCCAAAAAGGTTGTCCTACTCTCATAAAAAAATGCTTCGAAAATTAACACAAGAGCTCTATTTGAAATTTGTTCATGGGCAGTTGAAATACTTCAACGAGACTATTCGGGATTCGTATATGGATCTCTATGATGGTTCTTATAAAGATGTGCTTCCTCATCTTTGGATCGACCTAAACAAAGAAATATCCTGGGTGCGAGTGTGTGAGTCTGCGGAAAAGATCAACATGATGTTTGGGAAGCACGTGATCAACAGCGACTCTCTTTTCGACTAACAAGTACCAGTGAAACGGCACATGTCTGAACATTGTAACTTGTAACGAAGAGAGCTGGCAAAATGCATCTTTGGAACAAAAGTGGGTCGGGATGTTCAAAGAATTTGAAAAAAAATGCATGCGCGTTTCAAACTTTCAAAAGCTGATAGAGTTCATATTTTGTTTACCTGGAACATCCGCACCCGTTGAAAGAATTTTTTCCATCATGAAGAGCATGTGGTCTGAGAGTAGAAGCAGGATGCTGGAGCAGAACGTGAAAGCCGTTATCACATGTAAAATCAATACTGATTGGTCCTACTCTGACTTTTACGAGAATGTAAAATTGAACAATGTTTTTTTGAAGAAGGTGTTTTCTACAAAAAAGTATGATTGGGCGAATAAGTAAATTCGTAAATACTTGTACGCAGTGTTGGGTAAATTCAGTGCAATTGGGAGTTACTTATCGACTTGAA
The DNA here is from genome assembly GCF_918807975.1 of Aplidium turbinatum. NCBI lineage: Eukaryota > Metazoa > Chordata > Ascidiacea > Aplousobranchia > Polyclinidae > Aplidium > Aplidium turbinatum. The sequence goes on along the minus strand of NC_137484.1, from coordinate 15,813,241 downwards.
TACCGCAGGCTATTTTATTATTCTTTCTTCCTTTTGCTTCACAGAAAAAATCTAAAGTCGAATTATTTTGTATCGTTAACGTCAATTCCTTTCTATTTTTCGAACTGAAACCGATATTTAGACAGATAATAGGCTATGCGCCTAAACTCTCGATGACAATACGGTCAATGAAAACAGGGATGGTTTTAAATGTAGGCCTATAATAATATCGTAGGCTAAAATGTAAAGTTAAAATATCACAGCTAAGTGGTCTTGGTCTTTAGAGGCGTCCCGTTTTGAAGTCACAAAAATATGGTAAGCCTAATTAAACATGCTGTTCTTTTTAAAATTGCACAAAGGTTTGTCATACGGTAGGCTATAACAGCCGGTACAGTCAGATACCAGTGCCGGTCTTTGAGGGTGTGCAAACCGTGCGATCGCACAGGGCCCGCAAATTAGGGGGCCCGCAATTTACTCAGAAAATGCAGTAAAATGCAGTAAAATGCAGTAATCCGAAAAATGCCAAAGAAAATATGATCTTATCCTTTTGCTATGCCACCGGACAGCACCATTTTACAGTAGCCTATTACGATAATCATACACAAAATTTTGTTGAACATGCTCTTAGAATGCACCAAGTTCAGAGTAATTTTTCAAAAAATTTGGGGGAGGCCCCCCAGACCCCCCGCCGGTTGGTGTCGCATTCGGCGAACACGCTGTCAGTTTCGCCCACCGGCCGTCAAAACCCCCCTCCCCTTTCAAAATATCTAGCTACGCTACTGAATCGGATCACTGTCTTTGGGGCCCGCAAAGCATAACCTATTCCGCACAGGGCCCGAAATAGGCTACACTAAGACCGGCACTGCAGATACACAAGACAGCAAATGTTACGCAGAGTAAGCCTATATTTTAAAGAATACGTGTTTGGAATAAGGCTACCATTTGTCCTCTTTTTGAAGAAAAATAAATTGTCCTCTGAGCAGGGAATGGAAGACAGATTTTGGGATGGAAGATGGAAAATGTCAAGGATGGAAAGGAATGGAAGACAATATTCCATCCCAATTCCATCAACTTTCAAACGCTTTATTAAGACATGCAAACTATTACGTTGCTTCCTGAAATAATTTGATTTTCGGTTCGTATTAAACCAACGGACTGTTGCCTGACGCGTAGCCTACTTGTCAAACCTACTGTCGTTAGGCAAAATTGACCAATCAAAGAGCTATGGTTTTTTGGTTTATTTGTGGCATATTCAACGCGGAGATCACAAAATGTGAAGATGGAATGGAAGATGAAAGAGGTTTCTGAGATGGAAGAAAATCTCAGGATGGAAGATGGAAAAAACATCTTCCATTCCATCCCATACCCTGCCTCCTAGGACACCCAAAAATGCTCAAATGTCCTCTTTTTACATTTTCAGTTTTCTTGCATATATTTTCAACAGCATTTTATTGTCATGTGACTTTTTCGCAATTTCCAACCATTTCTGTACTTCTTCTTTCGTTTGAGACTAGATCAAATCAAATTTCAGGGCAGGTGATGGAGAGCCAGGTGAGTGTAGCTTCGTCCAGCGTTGCTATACCATGCGTTCCATTTGGTGCCTTATGGATCGGACATTCGAGAACGACATTGTCAGCAGTTTGTTCCTCCGCGCCGCATTCGCAGGCCGGTGAGGGAGCCAAACCCCACTTGTGCATATTGGAATGGAAGCGACCGACTCCGGTTCGGATTCTGTTGAGCTTGACCCAAGTCGGCCGAGGCAGGTCCATACCAGGGGGGCGCGCCACCGGGTGAGGTATAAAACGATGTAGTTTCGTGTCGGTGGCACACCACGCTGCATTCCAATTGTCTTCCATGAAGTGTGCTGCGCTGATGGCATGATCGCTGAACGGATGTAGTAATTCAACAGCAGCTGGCACAAAGGGGTGTCTTGACTTTAATTGCCGGGGAGATTCCTGAGGTGGGATGTTGAGTTTTGCATGAAGCAAGTGGTTAGGATCCCCCGCCCGGCGAGCCAGGTGTATAAGGGCTCCCTTTCGGCGAAGCTCAGCAGGTTGGATACCTGCGAGGATTGGTAAATACTCTGTTGGAGTTGGGCGCAGGCATCCAGTTACAGTTCGCAATGCGTCGTTGATTGGGCTGTCGATGAGACGGGTGTGGGCACTGCGGCACCAGGTAGGGGTGCAGTATTCAGAAGTGAAGTGGACCAACGCCAGGGTTGCAGTGCGCAAGGTGTCAGCACCTGCACCCCAAGTTGTGCCTGCCAAACGTCTCAGCAGGGCGACGCGAGATGTCAGCTTTTTGCGTAGTGACTGTAAATGGTGACTGTATGTGAGTGACCTGTCAAGTGTAACCCCAAGGTATGTAGGTTCTGGGCAGGGCGGCAAAATTTTGCCGTTAACGGTCACTTTCAGGTCACGTTTTGCCTCCCTGTTGTTGAGATGGAAGGCTGCCGTCACAGTTTTACTTTCGCTGAGCTTCAGTTTCCATTGGTGAAGGTATCCAGATATGGTCGTCATGTCTTGGCTCAACGTCATTTCTAATGATGGCCAGTCTTTCGCAGAGTGCAAGATGGCCAAGTCATCAGCATATGCATATTTGTCAGATGTTGTTGATGGTAGGTCATGCATATAGACATTGAAAAGGAGGGGAGCCAAGACTGATCCCTGTGGGACACCGTTTTTGAGTCGCCGCAGTCTACTTGGTTTTCCGCTTCCGGTGGTAATAGTGTGGCGCCACAGACCAGACAGTAGATCATGTCGTCCATGACTGCCCAATCCATCAACCACCACATGGAACGCTTGGACTGAAGACCCTGGATGACGAGACTGTAGAGTGGCTGATGACATCATGCCCAAACATATAGTCCCGAAGAACAGCTCATACGACGAAGAAGAAGTGCAGGCCCTTAGGGGCAAAAATGAGCATCTTTAGGCTAAACGTGTTACACGTTGTTTTTTTGCATTTTTTTGTAGTTGATGAATCTAACTTCAATTTTAGTGGGTGCCGCAACTTTTTGGGTCACGTGATCACCCCCAAATCGGGGATTCCCCCCAAGTCAATTTTGAGCTCTTTTCACGGCATTTTTATGCAATTAGATACGTTATTTTTTTACATTTGGACTGACTGCCACTACAAAATACACGAGATAAAAATGACACAAAATTATGTTATTAATGACGTCATTGTGACGTCATGTATTAATTTTTTGCTTGTTTTTTTCTTATTGTAGTCGCTTGTTTGTTGTTGGTGTTACCTTTTTGGTTACAATAAGTTACCAATGGTTTTTCAACTGATTTGATTAGTATTGAGTGTCAGTACTAACATATTCAAAATGTTAAGGAATCCAACTTCCGGAAAGTGGTTATTTTCAAGATAGCTTCCAAGATGGCCGCCAAACCATTGAACAAAACAGTAAATTGACCATAACTCAGTCATCATATGACCAAAACATGTAGTTTTGGTGTCTATATCTAGGTTTTTATACCCTGTGAAGTCAATGAGACTATTTTCAGAATTGTTGAATTATCTGATAACCTATAAATTCAATATGGCCATCCAAGATGGCCGCCAAACCATTAAAATAACAGTAAATTGATCATAACTCGGTCATCCTATGACCAAAACATGTAGTTTTGGTGTCTATATCTAGGTTTTTATACCCTGTGAAGTCAATGAGACTATTATCAGAATTGTTAAATTATCTGATAGCCTATAAATTCAATATGGCAAACCAAGATGGCCGCCAAACCATTAAAATAACAGTAAATTGACCATAACTAGGTTATCATATGACCAAAACGTGTAATTTTGGTGTCTTTATCTAGGTTTTTATACCCTGTGAAGTCAATGAGACCATTCTCAGAATTGTTAAATTATCTGATAGCCTATAAATTCAATATGGCAATCCAAGATGGCCGCCAAACCATTAAAATAACATAGTAAATTGACCATAACTAGGTCATCATATGACCAAGACATGTAGTTTTGGTGTCTATATCTAGGTTTTTATACCCTGTGAAGTCAATGAGACTACTATCAGAATTGTTGAATTATCTGATAGCCTATAAATTCAATATGGCAATCCAAGATGGCCGCCAAACCATTAAAATAACATAGTAAATTGACCATAACTAGGTCATCATATGACCAAAACATGTACAAGTTTTGGTGTCTATATTTAGGTTTTTATACCTTGTGAAGTCAATGAGACCATTCTCAGAATTGTTAAATTATCTGATAGCCTATAAATTCAATATGGCAATCCAAGATGGCTGCCAAAACAATTAAAAATGTACAATAACAATGTATTGTTTATTAAAAAACCCAGTAAATTTCTATCACAGGGATTTCTATATATATTTATGTTAACTGAGCAGGCATAAAGAGCTCATACGATGTGGTCATGTAGACTCTTGACATAATCAGCGTAAAGAAAGCAAATGGATCAAGTATTAGCCTACTAATGCTCATCGCTGTCACTCTCGATGTCATCGTCTGTAATTATGTGATTGCTGTATGGACACATGAACCAGTTTGGCATGGTCCACATCCAGCATGGTATGGTAGCACATATCTCCGGCAACTACAGTGAGGTGCACACGATTCGCAAATACAGTGATCATTTTCAGTAGGTTGTCCGGGGCAGCTTTCATGTCCGTCATGATTGGAACCATCTGATTATTGTCTACTTTCCATCCCCAGTCTAGAGCATCCATACCATCTTCAGTAGCCTACCCATCCTGACCATAATCTGGTAGTAAACTCTGAGGCAGTGGAGTTTGGTATAGAATGATGTAGATGGCAAAAGTTCAGGGTGAACAAAGGATTTGGCTGTTTTAATTTTCTTGACCAATGTATTGTATCGCTGTGTTTCTAGGTTACTACTGCCATCGTTGCCAAACGTAACGGTCATAGCTTTGTTTCCAAGATGATGTGGTCTGTCTGATTTGGGAGAATAAAGCAATTTGCACATTCTTTGATTATATTGGTTGACTTTTCACTAGTTTCTTGAAAGCGTCTTTTTCCCGATACCAAATATCCTTGATGTTGAATCACAACCGGTGAATGCATGAATGAAGAGGAGTTGTGAGCATAATTATGTCTGGTCCGATGATTGCTTTAAGTTTGTTGATGTCGTGTATCTTGGTTGCGTAAGCCTTTTCGGAGCGGAAGTAGAGGTCTTTAATGTCTGGGTCAGTGTCAGCATAGCGTAGTATCAATATTAAAAGGTCCGTGTCTTCACCAATTAAAGTCGTACTATGTCGATGAGGGCTGTCCATCTGCCGTCTTGACGATGTCAACATCTGCATCACCTGGAGCGTTCCTCACATTGCAGCTTCTATTCCTCAGTTGAGCAGAAGTTAATCCTTCCTTGTTGGAAGCTCGAGGCAAGAACTGCTCCTTCTTTCCAATGAACTTGGTGTCTACAGTAAAGTGAACAACCGGGTGGACGTTCATGCCGCGTCTTTGATGGGTATTGTCTTTGATAGACGGACCACCATATCCACCAAAGACCACCGTTGCTAAGCGATAATGACAAATGGTAAAATCTGCATACGACTGTGCAATAGACCCATAACTGTCTCCAGTTTCAATGGCACTCGATGCAACAAGAACCCTCCATCAAGGACGTAGTGATCGGTTTTCGAGGCAGATTCTTTCACTACTTCATAATCGGCTGACATCACACTGCTGGCATGTTCTGTGATGGCAGTAGCTATTTGAGGCTTATCTTCTGCAAGAAACAGGGTCTGAATGTTACGTGGCTGTCACAAGTAATACTCGTCTTCCTCTCAACTAGTCTGAGTTTTTGAGAAATGACAGCAACAAAACTGCGTTATATCAACTGGTTCAACAAGCTGTGATAACTTCAGTCGATCCAAACTTGTTTACGATTGTTGTAACATCGTTTGATACAGCTCTTCAATCAAACATTGGACATGTCTGAGGTTTCCCAATGTGATCACGAAGAGGCAGACACCCGTATGTTTCTCCATGTGAAACATGGAAAAACCGATGCCATAGTCAAAACAGTAGATACTAATGTGGTAATTATTGCAATTTCGTGTTTTGACAAGTTAGAAATCTGTAAACTATGGGTTGAATTTGGAGTTGGAGAAAAAACTCGCTTCATTCCAATCCATGATATTGTTTCATCTTTACCTCAATCTCCGATGATTTGCGCTTCTTTACCTTTGTTTTATGCTATCACAATCTGTGGTACTGTTTCGTCTTTGGAAATAAAGGCTTGGGATTGTTGGATGCTTAATCTTACCGCAATGTGTGGCTTATTTAACTCTCTGAATTTCTCAAGCTCACCTAGTTCTATAAATGACATACAAAAGTATGTCATAGCTCTTTATGGCAATGGTCCTACTATCACGGATGTAGACGAATGCCGTTATATGATGTTTACCAATGGTTGCACTATTGAAAAGCTGCCACCAACGTCAGCTGCTCTGATGCAACATACACGCAGAGCGATACATCAAGCTGAAATACGGAAATCAAGCCTCGTAAATGTTCAGCAACTACCTTCTCCTTTAGCTTGGGGTTGGAAACATAATGATGCAAATCAGCTTGTTCCGTTTTCTCAGTCTACTTGTGGCTTTCGATGTTCCTGTAAGAAAAAATCCATAAAATGCACAAGTCTTTGTTCATGCGAGTACGAAACATGCAATTCGACCACAAAATATCCAATCCTCTCTGATGTTTCATCTTCAATCCACATTGACGTTTCATCTCCAATCCACACTGATCATTCAAGAAATGCTTTTGGCTTTCTAAACTCTATCTTGTAACTTGAAAAAACTTGTCGTACACGAATTTTTTTAACATCAAATTACGTATGGTAGGAATTTAACATCGAAAACCGCTAGTTTTTTCATCTTGAATTAACAGTGTTATTAAGACTCTGACATTGCATCATCTGGGGTCGTGTATTAATTTGATTTGTAGATCATAATTAGGCCTACATATTATTTTAAATTTTAAAGTGGCATGACCAAAAGGGAAATTCTTTCCTGGTAGCTGCTCTTCTGGTTATTCCCTTGATGACGTCGTTATTGCGTCATACTGTACTGGAATTATTGTTATTGCTTGCAATTGTAAAATTTTAAGCATTTGCAAAAACTTATAATGAGAGTATTTGATCGCTTTTTTCGGAATAAACTTACCTTTGGTTCCTGAATTTGAAGTTGTCTAGTTTTAGTAATGTAATGATGACGTCATAAAAGATGCAATCATGACGAAACTACTTTTAGGAATTGTGAAATGGTTTTAGTAACCGGTACTCCAACTAAAACCAACAGCAAACGACCAAAATAGGTTAAAAAAGCAAAAAAATATATGTGATGACGTCACAATGACGTCATCCATCAAATTATTTTGTGTTTATTTTGTCTCACTTATTTGTATGTGCTTTTTAAGTTAAAATATACAAAAATCAAATATGTAATTGCACAAAAATGACGTAAAAAGAGCAGAAACGTGATTTCTGGGGAAATCCCCGATTTGGGGGTGATCACGTGACCCAAAAAGTTGCGGCACCCACTAAAATCAAAGTTGGGTTGATCAACTGCAAAAATATGCAAAAAAACAACGTGTAACACGTTTAGCCTAAAGATTCCCCTAAGGGCCTGAACTATAAGGGTAAAACTCCTGTTGTGGATCAGTTCCATGATCATTTTGACCATGTGCCTGTCAGGGAGTAGGCAGAGTAGTTTGTAGACTAGGCCACGGTGCCAAACAGTGTCATAGGCTGCTGTTAGGTCGATAAAGACAGCCCACCGCTTTCTTTTTTGCATTAGTACAGAAAAAAATTTCTGTACTAATGCAACATGATGATTTATAGCGTAGATTTTCTAAAAAGCATTAGTGTACTTACTGTTTGATCTGTTGTTCTAAACAATCCTAAACGTTCATTGAAACACTACATTGCTTTGCGATTGGCGTACCGGTAGGTAGCCAAATCGTGGTCAGCGATGAATGCGAGCGAAACTGCGATGTTTAAAGACCAGAATATGCCAGTCTGACTCTTCAGACGCTCACAGACGGTTCGGAACTCCCTCCAAAAGACAGAAAACTGCTAGCTACAATACTGCCCACTACAGAAGGACATGTGCAATTAAATAGCAAGAATTGCGTTTACAAAATCACATGCAAGAACTGCAAAAAAGGTTACATGGGAGGCACCAGCACCAGTCTTTGATCACCAATAAAGTGCCGTGCGGACTTCGAGTCTAAAATCATTGCCAGAGAAGACAACGCCGTACAGTTAGGCTTCTAAATAAACGTTTTAATAACCAAACAAGGACCGAAGATCAGCAACCGTGCCGAAAAGGAGAATTACAACACTTAACCTAGCCTACTAATTAACAGATCCGACAAATTACAGTGATCATGCACACAAACTCAGCTCACGGCAACCACGATAACAGCCTCAAGCCGAAGATAGGAACTCCTATAAAACGACGATACTCCGACTCCAGCACCACTCGTCATATGTACATGTCTAGACAACTGTGCTACGAAAGCCTTTCATCTACACTTGTGAAATTTGTGAGTAGGATAATCTTCCACACGCATTAAAATGAACTAAAAAAGTATCGCAAGTCAACTGCAGCGACCGGCCAAAGCATAGCCAGTCCTTTTAAATTAAATTAACGTCTGCAGACTGCATATTAAATGTTAAAACGACGCGTTTTGCTGTCTGGGAGTGCTTTTCTAGTAAAAATGGTTTTAGTCCACTGAATGTATATGACAAAATTCAAATTATCCAGTTGTTTATTAGGGCTTAAGTTTACATAACGCGGATGCACTGAAAATGTTAATATAAACGCTTTAATTATTATCAAATGAATCAAACAATTCCAAGTACACAAATTTTATTTTTAAGTGTTCTGAAACCAAATCTCAAGCGTTCAATCGCAAGCGTACAATTTTACGTGATACTTTATTAAGCGTTGTATTTCAAGTTCTTTTCACTGCCTGGTGCTAATTCCGCTTTTAAGGGGAATCGGTTGTAGGCTGATTAGGCAACAACCATGCACAAGCTTCCTCCAACAGACCTCAGCAGTGTGGAGCCTGACAATAGTCAAAGTCGGCAGTTTGTAAGTGAAAGTAAAAATAAATGCAGGATAAATGCATGTCCCAAGATCATGGAACAACTGTGCACAAAAATGCTCATCTTTCTGATGGAGTCACGAATCAACATGCTAGCCAGAACAACCTCTGCAGCCACAATGGACGCACTCGACCACTTTTCCAGCTTCAAGTTTTGATTTGGGCACTCTGCAAATGCAGTTTGTGCCAAAGTTTGTGTCTCTTGCTTGAATACAACGCAAGCAACACAGATTTTCATAACCTTGTTTTTTCCATTTTGCGATCAAATTCTTGTCGGCAATCGATTCCCGTAGGCAATATTCATACAATTCGCGGCTGATTGCTTTTCTTCGATAAAACAAGTCAAAGATGTACCTTGACTTTTGGTGATGTATTTTAAAAACAGGCCACAGAGTCTCAACTTTTCGCATCCCATCATGAGGCTCTGCTTCAGCTTCCCGCATTTTTTGATCCAATTCGTCTAAAGTTGGCTCAATCAATTCCCAGCCCTCAGGTGGCCGCTTTCGACTTCTGCGCACTCGTGGCATTTCAAAGTTATATTTTGAACAGTAACAAAACCTTATCAAGAGTCTAAAAAATACAAAATAAAAATATGAAGTTATACAAACACAGCTAAAAGAAGTTATGTATATATGTTAGTTACATTTCAAAGTCTACAACTGCTTATGTACGATTGTACGTGCATCCAGCATTAGCACAGGAGCTTAAACACTTGTCAGAAAAATTATATCACTTTCGATTAAATCACATCGCGTTTCATCTTAAAAATACAAAATTTTCATATTCACACAATACAATTTCGCATAATACAATAGCTCATTTCACACGTGCTAGCTGAAGATGCTATTACTATAGCGAAATCGATTCTTAATAAATTACACCAAGAGGTTTCCAGCATTTGATGAATGCAAAATAGCAGCACCATTTTCAATATATGCCAACCTATGTGACCAAAATATAATCAGATGTTCAAAGTATGTTATGAAATGCCAGTACTCAATTTCAACAGCAGAAAAATAGAAAACAAGAGGAAAAACTTGAACAAAAGGGTTTCAAAATCGAATATCATATGGGTAAAAATAAATGAAACGGGAAACATAGAAAGAACAGGTGAAGGATGAAGCAGATAATAGACTAAAAGAGGAAAATGCAATGGACAGAATGAGTTGGAGAAAAGGGGTGAAGACAATCGCTGCAAGAAAAAAATTGGTCACTCCCAATAGTGGCGACAAAGCCGAGCTTGGAGGATGATGATGAAATGTACACAAGTATCAGTAGAGAAAAAAATTGGTTGGATTAATATACAAAAAAAAAACAAAGTAAATGATAAAATTAAAATTTTGTTTCTAAAATTACTGTACGGCGAATTTGAGTAAAAATTCTGATGATTGGCACCATACAAACCACCATTAGTTCTAACTTTGCTACAGCAATTCTAACAATTGCAAAACTTCTGCAATAGATCACAGAGCGATGTAGTGTTTGATTCAACAACAGTGGATTTTTCAAAAGGCCAGTTAAGCTAATCTTTTGTTTTATAATCGAGGATCAGTTTGCAAAAAGTTCATCTGTGGATCAGAAACCAGGGAAAGTCTAATCAGCAGATTACAGTTGAATTAAGCAAATGTGGTGGTTAAAACATGAATTTATTCATTGTTTTCGTTTAACCCTACGAGCTTCATTTCTTTCTTTTTCAAGAATATGACTTTCCGCAGTTGTTTCTGCTAACATGTCCAATAAAATATCAATCTTTAATTTTAGCATATTGTTTTCATCAATAATTCGAGCATTTTCTTTTTTCAACTTTATCATTTCTTTATGTGGAACACCTCCAACACCAGATTCAGCTTGCCAAACACCATCTTCAAACTTCAAATCTGCACCATTTAGCTTCAAAGATGCTGATCCATAATCTAGTCCAAATTCTTGTGCACGCTGTGAGACATCTAATGATGCAAGATTAGACAAAGATGATGCCTTACGCGGTGAAGCTTTCTTCGGACTGAAAGACTTAGTTCCAAATATACCCAACATTATCTAACTTGTTACAATATTTTAATTAACCAGCTAAAGCACAAAGTTGGTCAAATTATATTTAGAGCAGTAAACTAATAAAAAACTGTAATAAACCAATGAAAAATTACTCTAAAATTTATATAACAAGTAACTGGAAAAATGAATGGTACCACTGTATTAACATAATCTATGAACTCAATTCATATCTGATCATATTATACAAGTAACTAGTATCAACTATGAAATCAAGTAAATGCACCACTACAAGAACACATCGATATATCGGTCAGCCGATATTTGGGGTAGCCGATATATTGTATCGGCTATTTTTCGCCGATGAACATTGGCCAGCAAAAGCACACTCAAACCCAGTCATGCATGCCTTTAGAAGAAACACAATTTGCTCAAACGTGCTTGTAAAGAGCACATTTCAACTCTCTTGTTTTAATTACGTGCACGGAGCTGCACACAATCCAGTTTTGCATGCAGCACGTGGGAATGATTTCGAATGTCTTGTTTTGTGCACATGGAAAGGCGCTCTTCTAGCCTATTTAATTGGTGCTGCCTGGTTAGAGTTTGCGCTCCAACTGCTGTATTTGTGCTTTTGTTTATCGGGCTAGTGGCAGAGACACCGGTCTTTGTGCGAATCCTAGCAGAAACTCCTGTGAGTTTTGGACTGCTTTACGATGACAAAAGATGTTCTCTTCTTGGCATGAATGCTGAGAAACTATGTTTTTTTAATTTAAAACTGTTGAATTTTGATTATTGAATTGAACACAAAACAGTATTGTATTTGGTTGTTTCTGTGTTTTTTCTTGTAATTAGTGTTAAGAATGGTTTTTCTATTACAGCAACCAATGCATATAACTTTCTTGGACGGTTTGTTGCTTAATAACTTTGTTGGTACCAAATTTTTCATAAATATCAGTATCGGCCTGAAAAAGTGATATCGGTCAAGCCAGGCGCGAATCTAAGAGTTTTTTTCGGGGGGGGGCCAGAAAATTTGAAAATCAATTAAAAAGAAAGAAAAAGCTAAACAGATATGAACAATGATACTACGACTCATACGATATGCTAGAAAATAGACATTAAAACAACCATTTTCATCAATTGTGATGCCGAGGGACTAATATCAGCTGTTTAGAAGCATATCAAACCATTTGATGCGGAAACATACAATTTTTCACAAAATTTCGGGGGGGGCCCGGGCCCCCTGGGCCCCCCCCATAAATCCGCGCCTGGGTCAAGCTCTACCTTTGGTAGTACCGGTACTCTTTTTTTTACTGTGTTGTTGTGTTATTTACCATGAAAAGTGAAAATCACTGCTGTGCTTACAACACCATTATTATAAGCTATTATAATAATAGTCAAATGATTTCTGGTTTGATTTTTTCTCACATTGTTTCTTTAAACATCTCCATTCTCCAAAAACGAGTAGTTTTTTTCATTTAAATTGTTAAGTAACAAAAGTATAACTAAAAGAAATGTGTTTCTTGGCAGCCGATTTGTAGCAAGAATTGACAGCGATAGACACATGTTTCGCCCATGAGGCTGGGTTCATCAGTATCGCACCGTATAACTGCCCAGCCTCATGGGCGAAACACTATCGCTGTCAATTCTTGCTACAAATCGGCTGCCGAGAAACATATTGTTGATTGGATGGTCTGAATGGCTATTGGCTAGCGTGGAAGCTACACCGTTATGGTTAGCAAATCACAACTGCTGTTCGCTGTACTAGTGAGTGCTCAGCCTTGTGCTGGAAGAACTATAACTGCCCAGCTGGAAGAACGCCCCTTTTCACACAATGTCCTCTGCCCTGGCGCCTGCTGGTTTTGTTGGCTCTTTTCTTTCCACAAAGATAAGAGTTGAACTGATTGGTAAAGAGGCGGTCGAATAAATTTGTGGCAGGGTGCATCGTCACCCCATAAATCACGCCGCTCCCCGCCGCCGCGGGGTGTGGCAGGCCGGTTTCTTAAAGTCTTCGACCTGGCTATGTTTGTTTGTACTCTCTCACCGTGTCAATCTTTTGTACCGTGAGCCACTGATGCGAATAAAACAGTTCAACACTACGGTGTGATACTGATGAGCTCAGCCTCATGGCAGGCTTGCCAGATTGGCTTTTTTACGGCCAAATTTCACAAATTTGGCCTTTTTTGAAGTCGTTTGGCCACAAAATTTGGGTTTGGCCTTTTGGCTTTATTTTGGCTTTTTTTTTATATTGGTTTGGCCGCAAATTATTTGTTTGGCTTTTTTTACGTTTACTGTATTTTGTAAGATTGAAACAACAATGGCAACACTAGTTTTTTATTCTTTCACTGTGGATTGTGGAATTGTTGTTTGTTAATGCGCATGTGCACTGTTCAGAGACTGCAGGGCCAGGGCAGACTGACAGCGTGTGCAAGGATGAAGTCTTGCTCGTTTGGCGATGCTTGTTAATTTTTATAAAGTGACTATTTTGACAGGCTATTATTTAAAGTACCGTATTAATTATTATCTGTTCAAAAGTATTGTAGCTGTTGATAATGTCAAAACGAAAGTGGAAGGCAATGTAAGATAACAGCAGGAAAGATCTACCTGAATGGGAAAAGGTGTTTTCTTGGCTTAAAAAAGATAAACGCACAGGTGATGCATTTTGCAAGTTATGCCAAGCAACCATTGTCCCAAAGAAAAGTAATTTTAATAACCATGAAATGACAACGAAGCATAAAAGTAAACTTCCAGTATGATACAAGATCAAAATTCTTAATTATTTGATACGCTTGCAGCTAAAATGTAGCAAATGTAAGAAAAATGTAGTACAAGCTGACATGAACGGATGCAACCTAGTTTGTACCTTGAACCATTCGTACAGTCAGTTCGTACCCTAAAAAGATCAAGAAAAAAAATTAAAAAAAGCCAAAAAAATTAAAAATTGCTGATCGCAGTTTAATAGCACAAAGCCGAAGTCGCTGATTGGAGTTTCCCTAAACAATTTGAAACAAACTCGAGGGTTAGGGTTAGCAGAAACTGCAGTTAGCGTAAACTGCGTAAAAATGTTTGCGGGAACTGCGATCAGCAAGAGTTAGGGTTAGGGATTACTCTATGGTTAGAGTAAGGGTAAGCGGAAACTGCGGTTAGCGGAAAAATGTTTAATGAATTACAAACTGTTAGAACGCAGCGTGAGTATATATTACCTATCAAACTTGGTTTTTACAAGTGACTTGTTTGGCTAGTTTTTGGCCTTTTTTAGTTTAATGTTTGGCTTTTTTTTACAGTTTTATTGGCCTTTTTTGGCTTTTTTTTCATGAAGGTTTGGCTTTTTTTTCAATTTAAAATCTGGCAACCCTGCCTCATGGGTGAAACATGTGCCTATCGCTGTCAATTCTTGCTACAAATCGGCTGCCGAGAATCATATTGTTGATTGGATGGTCTGAATGGCTAGCGTGGAAGCTACACCGTTATGGTTAGCGAATCGCAACTGCTGCTTGCTGTACCAGTGAGCGCTCAACCTTGTGCTGATAGCCGGGAAGAATGCCCCTTTCTTCACAAAAGAAATGTAGTGATCCTCTGCTACCGCAACACTGAAAAAAAGTAGCAGAAATACTTCTACAAAAATGTAGCTCTGCTACCAAAAAAGTGGCGCACTAGTAGCGATGCTACAAAAGTAATGCGCTACTGCACAATTCTGAATGTTTTGATGAAGCCTATCACCACTAGCTTATAATACCATAACTATCAAAACCTGTTACCTTACTTGTTTATTGTCCATTAAATGACGAATTTCAGTCTTTTATAACCATGTCAAATCACTCTTTGAGCGAAAAAATCTTCACTTAAAATTAAGTTTTTAAATAAAATAATAAGGCCCAGTCAAAACTTGCGACAACACTTTCAAGGCAAGATCCTGCAATCTGTATGCACTTGGTACCGCACTGTACTGTGGATTTGATTTTGATCACTTTTTCCGTTGTACTTCTGAATTTCTGACGATAGCTTAGTGTTGCCAGGTAAATTTTTTATTGCAAGAAATTTAATCTGAAAAACAAGCTCTAAACAGCCACAACAACACAAAAACAAGCCCAAAAATCAGAAACAAATACCAATCACCATCAAGCAGGCAGTCTAACTTTTTTAAATTTTAAAGACAACTTTCGCAGTATACACATCACATTTCATAGCAAAATTATGCACTAATAATTACGTCTGTTTCGTAGGCATTTGATCAACATCCTTCATCGGCACTACCAAAGAATCTCCACCTCTCATTAGCGATACCAAAAACACTCCATCCCTCATTGACGCTATAAAAGATGATTCAACTCTTATTAGAAATACCAAAAACACGCTGCTATATCTTCATGCTTCTTATGCTCTTACATGCGCAGGAAATTAATTTAAAAAACAAAGCTTTTTTAACTATTTTATCTTGATAATGAGCTGCCATATTATGTATTTGTTCTGCAATACATAGGCTACTTAATATCGTTGCTGCGAACACTTTATTTCTGTATGAAATCTGTAAATAGTCCTTGTTTTGATATTCCGTTACGTAATTTCAATATGTGTGTGTAACTGTGTATATTAGTTTGTTTTTGTGATGTTGGGTTCAGTCGTATTCTCATTGCTTTAAGAATTGGCGCTCCAGTTGTTCCAGGAACGAGGAGGCAACTGATTCTTAACTAATTCATCAACTTATTTTAAAGTATCAGGTTTGGTGGCCGTGCTTAACTATATTTATTGATGCATATACCGCAATATTAGATCCTTTCATGCACGTCTTAAACCATTAAGGTTTTGCCACCTTTTCCTTTTGTTAGTTTTGTTACTGTATTTCTTTTTCACAATATCATTTCTTTTGCATTCTGACAAAGAAAAATAAATTGAATTGAATTGAATTGAATGTTCCTTCACAAATAATTGTTCAGAATTCAGATCCATAAATTCAATTTCAATTCAATTTATTTTTCTTTGTCGGAAAACAACAGCAATGATAAAGTTACAAATAGTGAACGGGAACAAAACCAACAAAAGGAAAAGGTGGCAAAACTACAAAAGTTTAAAACCTGCATGCGATGCAAATTTAAAGGTTACGTAGGCTACACGAAAGCAGGGAACGAAAGTAAATTAAGCACGGCCACCAAACCTAACAGTTTAAAGTAGATGAATTAGTTGGAAGAACCAGTTGGCTCCAAATACCTAAAGCAACTGGAGATGTTTGTTTGTTTGTTTGTTTGTTTATCTTTATCCTGCATTGCGGGAAAGCGGACTTGAGCGCTATGCATCGGTGTACGCCTTCCGACATACACCTGACCCACGCTGCAGCCGACGGCAATGTCTGTTTTCCGGTTGTCTACTTTACTTATGACTTCAATTTGGTACTACCCATTACTCGAAATCGATCACTAGGTAGAGGCAATTATCGTTAAGTTTCTTGCCCAGAGAAACAACAGCAAGTGCGGGTGGTTGGAGTCGAACATGCAGGCTCTCGACTGCGAGCCCAACGCGCTAACCACTCGGCCACGGCTGCCGACTGCCAGTTGATGAAACCATGCGGGGACGACTGAACCTTACAACCAATATAAAAAAGAAAAATCAACAACACGAGCATTTAAGAATAAACAATGAACATACGGCATATTATTACATATTAAACATATTACATATTATTTACATATTAAACATATTATTTAGATATTAAACATATTACATATACAAAATACTATGTAGTGCATCGTTTTAAGTAAAATGGAGTGTTCGCAGCAACGACAGTGGTGTGATGTTGAATAGGAATTGATAACTGATGGGTACAGGAATTTAGATTAATTAACTTATTATTTGAGCATGATATTAAACTGATGATCATGAATGATGAAAAATGTAGTGAAGATGATGTGAAAATGGTCTAGATGGCATGCGGGGACTTCGGTATCGGAGCGGGATGGATTTTCTTTGGAATTTTTTTAAATGAATTTCCAACAGTAAACAAACAGTTACTTCAAGAATGACAATTATTTACGCTTTTATATCTAATAATTATCTTAAAATAAAAAGACGCAATATTGACTATGTAGCGGACGCTGCTTTCAGCATATCCACCCATACACAGCCATCAGTGGGATGGCAACATTCCTGGGCAAAGTCGGCAAGGAATGATAGGACACGAGGTCGATTACGCTGCTGTATTGTTTACTAACTCAACTCAGAAGATCAATGCTTGCTCACAACGTAATTGTTTATAGTTTTAATCTTCGATCCAGCAACACAGAAAGTAAAGGAAAACACCGGAATATTAAAGCTCCTCCACCAACAACTGGATACGAAATGTCGTCGCTGCTACATTAACAATAAACTGATCCAAACGTCATCCTGGCAGTGCCAAAAATAGAAAACGGTAGCAACAACGAAACTGATATATTGCTTTAGAATTACCAAGACTGATTTCTTGATACCGGTTTTAAGTTCTGACTTTTGATATTGCATTCAACTGATTTCCATATTGAAAGAACCGACTTTTCATATTGAACAAAAACTCAACAAACTATTGATTTTCACATAGCAAAAACTTAACACACTCTGATTTTTACATGTTGTAGAACTCCACAAAAGACTAAACTTCACATATAGCAAACGACTGATTGATTTTAAAATCATGAGCTTAACTTCTTTAAGAGGGTACTAGTGTGAGATTGCGAGTTTTACATATGATCACACAACGCAACACGACTGCAATTCTACATAACGATGAACCAAGGTAGGAATTCGGCATAGTGACGTTGATTACAGAAGTTGAATTCCCGATTGCTGAATTGAATTCCCGAGACGTGCAGTTATGCGCTCAAGGCGGAGTCTTCTGGAAAATTCTAGTGACGTGTACGTGTGACGTCAGAGACGACAGAGCTCTCTGGCGCTATACAGACACCCCCGCAAGAAGGAAAACGGGGTGGCCGTTTGACTTCTGATGAGATGTTTGCAGCATGACATGAAACAGGCGAGGCACAAGATGCGTATTATAACATAGACACACGGTGAACAACAAGACGGGGTCGGATCCCCTCCGCACGGCGCGAGCGCTAACAGTTCCTCTGATTCCGGGGAGCGGCTGGTCGGCTCTCGATTGGTTGAAGCAGAGGTCTCGTGCGGCGGACATCCGGCTTCGATGATTTCTAATTAAAAAAATGTGGAGAGTTACAATGACAAACACAATCTAATCACTAATCAATCACAGGTGAACACTGACGATGCAGATAATGTTAATATGCAGTACGACGACTAAGTTGTGAAAATTGATGCAGCACGTCAGAGGGCACAGAGCGCACTCTCTCTACGACACGGAGGGACAGTCCGGACAACGGCCGTGCGAAGCAGTCGTACAAACTGCCACACACCGCGACGCGAGAGCAAAGCGTCATGACAGCAGGATGGGTATTCTAACCAAACGGGGAAGGTGAGAAAAACGGACACACGTTTAAATGAAACCAGACCAGGACTGTAGTGCCAGCAGACAACCAGGGGAAGTGACGAGGCTTGAAGTACCTAGCCTCACGACGACCAGCAAACATAGAAACTGAAAGATAGATATACTGAAAGCAAGCTAGCTGTGCAAAGCGACTGAGCGTGGAACCGGTCCAACAGAGCAGGCAGCGGTGGACAGATGAATGCGAGCAGCTGTGACAAAACAAGGCCAGAAAGGCAGAAAGCGACGGGCAAGCTAGTCGCAAGCAGCATGTCGACTTATATCTATGCTACCACCTTGACAAGCAAGATCCTAGCAACAGTGACTACAAGGGTGAACAACGAGGCGCTACGTGAACAAAACAGCGGTGGTCAGACAAGGGTTATAGCAAGTACTATATACGGGAAGTGTGCTGCGTCGCACGCCTATGTGAGGGAAGCGCAGCTCCTTAAGACACAACTCCTAAAGCTCCTAAAGACAACTACAGAGCGGGGAACTGCTAAACGAGGGAGTGATTAACTGAGGTAATGTATGCAGTTTCAAGTCTTACCCAGGACTAAGAAGTGGTTGAGAGCTACTGTAATTCCTTTGAAGACTGTATGCAAAAACGATGACTAAGCTAACTAAGGAAAGGTGGAATGGATGGATGAATGGATGCAGTTTTACGTCATGCCCAGGACGAGGACTGCTGTAATTAATACGATAACTTTATGCAAGAACGGCACCTAACTGATGAAAGATGGGATGGAGGGATGCAGTTTTACGTCGTACCCAGGACGGCTGGATGGATGCAGTTTTACGTCATGCCCAGGACAGCGGTGTCAGAAGTGGGATTCGAAGATGGCATTTATCTGGGGGCGACTTAAGCAGTCAGCTACGACGTTATCTTCACCCTTTATGTACTGTAGATCAGACGTGAATTCCGAGATATAAGAGAAATGTCGAGACTGTCTACCTGTAGCATGGGCAAGCGTACCCTTGAAGGCAGTGATGAGAGGTTTGTGATCCGTAAATATGGCGAACTTACGACCTTCCAGGAAGTACCTAAAGTGCCTTAAGGCGAGGTATATTGCCAACAACTCACGGTCGAATGTAGAATAGCGTCTCTGAGTATTATCCAGACATTTGGAAAAGAAAGTAATGGGCTTCTGTTTACCATCGATTTCCTGTTGGACCACGGCACCGACAGCAGTGGAAGATGCATCTACGACGAGAGAGGTCACGGCGCCGGGGGCTGGATACGCTAACAGTGAAATGCTCTTTAAGCCTTCCTTCGACCTGTCGAAGGCTGAGATGGCATCATCGGTCCAAGGTATCGGTTTCTGACCGGATAGCTTAGGAGTTAAGATGCCGTGTAGCGGCTGCAAGAGCCGTGCACAGTCGGGAATGAATTTACGGTAGAAGTTCACCATGCCAAGATACCTCCTGAGCTGCCCTGCCTGTAGTGGACGCTGAAACTTCTGGATTGCTTCCACCTTGCCAGAAAGGGGTCGAATGCCTTCAGAGTTGACCTCATGACCTAAGAATTTTACATTCGGAACACCAAACACACATTTTTCCTTATTGAGAATGAGCCCGTAGTGAGTCAAGCGTCGAAAAACTGCCCTCAGGTGGATCACATGTTCTTCTTTATTTTTGGAGAAGATTAACACATCATCGACATAGCAAAACACGAAGTTCAATCCACGCACAACCTCGTTCATGAAGCGTTGAAACGTTTGGCTAGCATTACACAGACCCATGCTTAATTTACAAAATTCGAAGCCGCCAATGGGCGTAACGATGGCCGTTTTTGGAATGTCCCGTTCGGCGACACGGATTTGATGGTAAGACTTGAACAAATCCAGACTAGAGAAGATGGTAGAGCCATGCAACGCGTCGACGAAGTCATGCAAGAAGGGTAGCGGATAAGTATCGCGCCGGGTCTGACGGTTGAGATTTCTATAGTCCCCCGTGATGCGGTAGCGACCTGTGTCCCCTTTTGGGACCATGTGAACAGGGGAGGCCCAGGGAAAATTGGAAGGGCGAATGACACCCAGGTCTAAGAGGTGCTGTATTTCCTCGCGCAGATGTATTAACTTTTCGGGCGATAACCTGCGCACGCGCGACGCTGTGGGAGGACCAGAAGTGAGAATATGATGACACGTTTCATGTTTAGACGGACGATGATAGTTTTCCAGGGCAAAAACCTTCGGGAACTCGACGTTTAAGAATGCGTAGGCGCCTAGCTCGGTAACATTGGAGTCCTTGCCTTTCGGTCCGCTAGAGGGTGCGGTGTGTCGCACATGATTAGCATAGTTATCACGATTCGGCATAATCAGGGGCCTATTAGGAATGTCAATGGACAGGCCAAAATGCAACAAAAAGTCTATGCCTATTATGGGTACAGGCAGATCAGCGAGCTTAAAGGTCCATTCAAATTCGACGGGTAGGCCAAGTGAGAGCCGCTTGCGCACGCTGCCGAACACCCGAATGGGCGAGCCGTTCACAGCGGTAAGAACACTAGAGGGTTTAGCACGATTAAAGGAACGGCAGGGAAGTATACTTAGGCTACTACCGGTGTCAATAAGAAAAGTTAGATTCGTGTGCGGGTCGTAGAGCCGAAGCATCGCGCCGGAGTTTAAGTTGATGGTCCCCACTTCGCCCGCTCTGCTGAAGTGGGACCCGATACGTTTTTTGCTCCTTCCCAGTTGCAAGGAGGGGCGCAGCGACGGGCCCTAGGACCAAACCTATCGTGATAGAAACAGAGTGAGGGGCGACCTCGAAGATTGTCACGTGAGGGCATGGGCCTCCGAGCGGCCCAAAGTCGGCAAGGAATGATAGGACACGAGGTCGATTACGCTGCTGTATTGTTTACTAACTCAACTCAGAAGATCAATGCTTGCTCACAACGTAATTGTTTATAGTTTTAATCTTCGATCCAGCAACACAGAAAGTAAAGGAAAACACCGGAATATTAAAGCTCCTCCACCAACAACTGGATACGAAATGTCGTCGCTGCTACATTAACAATAAACTGATCCAAACGTCATCCTGGCAGTGCCAAAAATAGAAAACGGTAGCAACAACGAAACTGATATATTGCTTTAGAATTACCAAGACTGATTTCTTGATACCGGTTTTAAGTTCTGACTTTTGATATTGCATTCAACTGATTTCCATATTGAAAGAACCGACTTTTCATATTGAACAAAAACTCAACAAACTATTGATTTTCACATAGCAAAAACTTAACACACTCTGATTTTTACATGTTGTAGAACTCCACAAAAGACTAAACTTCACATAGCAAACGACTGATTGATTTTAAAATCATGAGCTTAACTTCTTTAAGAGGGTACTAGTGTGAGATTGCGAGTTTTACATATGATCACACAACGCAACACGACTGCAATTCTACATAACGATGAACCAAGGTAGGAATTCGGCATAGTGACGTTGATTACAGAAGTTGAATTCCCGATTGCTGAATTGAATTCCCGAGACGTGCAGTTATGCGCTCAAGGCAGAGTCTTCTGGAAAATTCTAGTGACGTGTACGTGTGACGTCAGAGACGACAGAGCTCTCTGGCGCTACAACTACAATAAGAAATATTCCTAAGTTTACTTCCAACCAGTTTGTTTTTATTTCTGACCATCACAACGAAAATACAATATATGACAAACATAACAGAGGTATAGAAAAAGGTAGAACATCAAGTTTTAAAACTTTAGACTGGCAAAAAGTAAGCCCAAAAACAAGCAGTCCGCAAACTAAAAGAAAAATTTCAAAATTTAAAAAAAACAGAAATTTTTTTGAAAATTGCAAGGTTGGCAACACTGCGATCGCTTTGTCTTCTTGGTGCGCCCTCTTTCGAAGAGTTTGATTGCGAAACAAAATAATTTTTGATACTTGGGGCAGAGGTGTAGACAGGAGCTAGACTTTTGGAGTACTTAGAAGCCGGAGTCTTTGCACGGGCCCCGATCTAAAAGTGCCCCGGGTCCCCCATCAGTTAAATCCGGCCCTGCTCCCCATTTCAACAATCAGAAACTATATTCTAATTTCTACCAAGATAGGTAACTGGTCCTGCATCAAAGGTTTTACAAATATGCAAAACTGCCAGGAATAATTAACCTATCAAAAACTTGGTCAGTCCTAGGATAAAGGTTTAAAACCAACCATCCAAGTTGATATCTTTAACCTTCCTTCCATAATCTTGTAACCTTCAGTTTGACATATTTCGTGAATATAAATCTGGCAGCTCTGACTACAAGTCCTACTTTATCCATAGACATCTTATTATAACTAGACCGCGCATCGTCACTTCTCTCGTTTACGATTTTTGATGAAAGCAGGTTCAGACGTCAGCCATTATTAGTGTACCTATTCCGCGCGTTTGCCAATGCTTTTGTAGGGACCCGTAATGAATTTTCATTGTTTTGAATTCAATTTATTTTTCCTTGTCAGAATGCAAAAGAAATGATATTGTGAAAAAGAAATACAGGAACAAAAGGAAAAGGTGGCAAAACCATAATGGTTTAAGACGTGCATGAAACGATCTAATATTGCGGTATATGAATCGATAAATATACAGTAGGCTAGTTAAGCACGGCCACGAAACCTGATACTTTAAAACAAGTAGAAGTAGATGAATTAATTAGTTAAGAATCAGTCGCCTCCTCGTTCCTGAAACAACTGGAGCGCCAATTCTTAAAGCAATGAGAACAAGACTGAACACAACTCAACTTTCTACAAAATGTAATTCTCCTATAATATTTGCGTTTCTTAAAAAACTCAGTTGTTGTGAACAAATAATTGACAAAACAAATAGTTTTCTATGCAACAACACAACCGCAGCTTTTACCAGGGTTCTGTTCAATAGAGATTGATGGCTTTCGATTTTCTCCGTTGTAGCAAAACGTTGCATTATGACGTAAATTCGTGTGATTTCATCAACAATAACTTTTAAAGAAATAGCTTCAGTTTCAAGTTGCTGTGAAATCACAACTAATAAATATCTCCGCAATTCACCTCTATGACGAAATCTTTATATGATTTCACCTTTGCTGTTCTACAATCGCAAACATAGCCTATTGTTGGAATTTGTTAATTTTAAATTACGTAATTGCTTGCTTTTTCTTTCATTTTGAAAGTGCTTTATATACCTCCGCACAAACAAGTTTTACATATAATATAGTAGGCCTATAGTATAGTATGACAATTACGATAATTCTTACGTTTCAAGTTCAAAAATCTATTTATTCTAAAAAAACGCTAGTTCAAAAATTGGTGTTTCAAATTCTGGGGTTGATAAAATTTCAATAAAAACCTTAAACCCCTGGACTTTAGATATTTGAACTGAGTTCACACACTTTACCTGTTCAACCCAGCTTCTTATCGTTTAAAGATAGAAGTGGACTTTTTAAACCTTCTTTCAGTGTTGTATATATTTGTGAGGAAACTGAATTTTGCATTAAACGGTTACTAACTACCACAGCTGGGAGATTACCTCTTCGTCCAGGCATTGTGGAAGCATAGTGGAAGCTATTGCGGTAGCTGTGCTTGGAAATATAAATCATTCCAAGATATTTACTAATCTCACGGATCATGTGTTTGAATGCACCGTTACCGATAATCACATTTTTACGCTAGTCAAAACTGTGTCCAAATGTTATTTAAAAATTAGGTTTTACCACATTGGTAAGGAAACCTGCAAGCAAATACAAGGCAAATTGGTTCGTAAAACGCTTAACAAAACAGTACTTTTCAAACACCAATAAACCACTTCCTTTCGACATCACATCAGTATTGGTGAATATTTAATTTGTTTTGATTTTGTTGAGCTATACATTAAAGCCGCTAATCTAGCGTATCATTCGCTTAGGTTTGATGTAATAAACTGTTTGTTGCTATTGCTATTTTTATTTTACAATAGGATAATCATCAGCTCAGCTGTAACGCCAAATTGAATAAGAGTTCTGCTGAACTGCTGGAAATGATGAATTCAGTGTATCATAGCCTATACGTGCTCTCGCATCGCAGTGTTTTTGCTTTATATTATAGACTGTAGCGGTAGCCTATGTATAATTCTGTGCAATTTAACACATGCTTTTATTCATTTCATAGATGAATAAAACCTCTATTACACCAAAGTTCTAAATTATAGTTAACAAATTAGTTTTCTGCAGAAGCGCAACCAGCTCAGAAATGTTATCGTTAACAGCGCAGCTTTCACGCGAGTTTGAGACACTAACAATGGCCGACGCCTTTTTTCAATTTCTTCAATCGAAATACGAGAAGCGCAGTCTAGTTATAATAAGATGTCTATGACTTTATCCGAAAGAAAATTGGAGAAAACCTACGAACTCGACGCAATCACGCAAAGAAACTTTGCAAATGAGATGACGTTAGAAAGCGATACGGCTTCTGATTGGTCAGTTTTCGAGATAGGCACAAAATAGGGAACAATCAATCAATCATTTTATTTTTCGTCATTAACGCGTCCGGGACGAAAAAGATACTAACTACAAAAATCGATATAAACCTACCAGCACGTTAACGAACGGGAAAAGGTGGCAAAACCTTGAATAGTTTAAAACGTGCCTGAATGAAAAATTATGTAGTAGGCTATATACAGTGATGGGCATTATCGGCGATAATTTATCGGCGATAATTATCGGCGATAAATTTTTATCGCTTATCGTTATCGCTCAATTATTTTTTCAGTTATCGTTTATCGTTATCGCCAAAGGCAATATTTGATTATCGCCGATAATTAATCGCCGATAAATTTTATTTCGGATCAACGCACAGGTGGAAAGACCATGAAAAGTAATATTTTTACTAGCCACTTAGTTAATGAAACTAAAATTAAAACCAGTTCTTCTTCAGTGCCTGAAGTGTGTATGCACAGGTCGTTGTCAGGGGAGGGGGCACGCCTCCTGCAGCGACGGCCCTGACAACACAATAATTTTTAGAGTTGCAAATTGCAATGCAATGAAATGCATGCAACAAGTCTCTTGTTGTTTTGCTGCAATCGGCAATCGCGAGTGAATTTTACAATTAAAATGTAAGCGCACAGGCGGTACAGATTCCTTTGAAGCGAAGCGACAGAAATTGGCAAGTGGTTTGTGAAAATGTCGCAATACGAGGCCGCTTTTACATTGGAAACATGGTCTTTCGCGCCACCTCACGTTCAACTATTTTATTCTTGTGTTTTCTTTTTTTGTTGGAAGTGTTAGTTTTTAGTAATTGTCGTAAAAAAATAAAATCTCTCTCGTCAAAGCATGAAACTTACTGTTTTAAGTGCATTAAATCTTTAGATGAGTAGATTAACTAAAATTGCAAGAACTTGCTTTGAGACGTGCGGTTACGTCACAAACTCAGTTTAAAAAACAAAATTCACACACAATAACAACACAAGATCGGTTATAGACTGTAAGATCGATTTTTTTCTAGCTTGGCGATATAACTTTAATCCAAAAATAATAACCAAATGCGTAAGTGCCATTTAACTTAAAAAGTTAACCCATTTGTGCCGAAAGTGAAAGTAGGCCTACTTAAAAAAAAATTCGGAAAATTTAAATGTTGCATAGGCTAATTATGACCTAAAAAACATATCACAATTATTTTTTTCCTAATTGTGTTTGTACTTTTTGAGAAAAAGGCCGTCCTATATATAAGACGCTAGGCAAATCTGTTATCAAATTTCACAAGCTTGATGGATTTCACAGTGTATGCACATTTTTACTACCAATAACGCTTAAGATTACTGATAAATTTTCAAGCATTTTGCGTTTTTTGGAATTTTTTCAATTATTGCTGACTTTGCTGTAAACAGCCCTGCAGAAAGCAAAATACAAAGTTTGGAACGTTTTATGATATTTTCATTTGATTTAATTATTTTGCCTACTGCACGTAAGCGGCAGTGTAACTCAATTGATAAAAGCATCCAACTGGTATCTGAAGGTATAATGATAAGCACGGCGGTTACCTCAGTGGTTTGATTCTGGATCAAGAGGTTGAAGATTCGATACCTACTGCCGCTTTTGCGATTGTATTCATGCATAACTTACAAAAAGTTTTGTCCCTTTACAGTATATTATGTTCGATTTTTCGTCATGTTGATGAAAACAGTTTGTGCTGCATGGGATGGGGCAGCGCTAATCAAAAAAAAAAAGAATTATCGTTATCGGACATTATCGGCGATAATTTATCGTTTATCGTTATCGCTTAACTTTTTTTTGATTTATCGTTTATCGTTATCGCTTTAGGCATTTTTCGTTTATCGATTATCGTTATCGCTTAACTGAAAAATGAGTTATCGCGCCCAACACTGGCTATATATCAGTAGTTAGCACGGCCACAAAACCCAAAAAAACAAATAGCAAAAAATAAAACAAAAACAGAGAGAAGCACACATGTAGTAATGAATGACAGCCTAATGAAAAGTGTTGTGGATTGAATTTTCCAGTTCCAATATTGATGTGGAAGAGCAGTCATAATAATAATAGGATGAAGTAAATATGCTTTTGTAAATATGCTTCCGGGGTCGATGCAGTGCTTCCACTTTGAAGGATTTTATCCCGAAATAGGGATTTTTCAACGCTTCGAAGGATAAAAAAAGGATATGAAGATCGGAAGGATTTTTTAAGGATTTTTAAAAATTTTACAAGGAAATTTTGTCTTAAAAAGGGAATTGTTGTTTTTAGCAGTTTTAAAGGAAATTTTATTATTACTTCCTTTTAAAAGTTCTAAAAACGACTGGAATAAGGATGATCAGCTGGTTTCCGTACCCACTCACCATCCGGAACCCATCTAACTCATTTTCCCATTTTCGCCTTTCCGTCGCTTGATTCCGGTTTCTATTCTCGTCATTTTGGGAATTAGACATGAGTGCAGTGAGTGAGTTAGTTCTCAAATCTTTTAGTTAAAATTAGGTAATCCGTTGATTTACGGCTGACCTTGAGCAGCAATGACAAAGCTCACTGAGCTTGGAAGTACAGTTGGGTATGATAAGCTGTGGCTAGTAGTATCCTTTCAGTCTAGAAAAGTTAGTTATAGCTTATGCTAACCCCGGGACTTTGTAGTAAAGTCCCGATGCTAACCTACGGTACTGTAATATGGTCATAATAATAGTAATAGAGCTAGCTAGGCTGTGTATGCGACATGTATAGTCAATCATCAATCAATCATTTTATTTTTCGTCATTAACGCGTCCGGGACGAAAAAGATACTAACTACAAAAATCGATATAAACCTACCAGCACGTTAACGAACGGGAAAAGGTGGCAAAACCTTGAAAGGTTTAAAACGTGCCTGAATGAAAAATTATGTAGTAGGCTATATATCAGTAGTTAGCACGGCCACAACTGCATAAAGCAGCCGGTCCATCAGAAGTGAGCGTAGAGATGATAAAAGCAAGTGGAGAGTTGGGAATTGAAGTAATGCTACAACTTAGCCAAAGGGTATTAGATGGAGAGGGAATGCCGGAGGAGTGGAAGCATAGTACTCTTGTTCCATTGTTCAAGAGAAAAGGGGATGTGAGAAGTTGCAGTGCATATAGACCAGGCCTCGAAATTCACGGCGGACACCGCGGACATGTCCGCCGTCACAGCATGTGATGTCCGCGGGAAGTACCCTCCAGATCGGTCATATTTGTCCGCCGAGAAATAACACAGGAACCAGCGATACAAATCGTCATTGCATAGCACGAACAATATTGTTGCGAGAATATAATTTCCCGCGCATTCTAGCGCGCAGCTAAACAATGTGAATAGGCCTACTGTATTCCTTAGCTTCCACTCATGCAGAAAAATGTTCGATTTTTACGTTGCTTCAACGATTGATGACATTGAATCAGCGTAACATTTAGGTGAATTCTTTGCCAAGAATCGATGCGAGTACCGGTACTTCTACACTAATCACGCGCAACTTAGTTCAAATTTTTGAAGTTTTGATATTACAGTAAGAAAAGGCCCAAGGAAAATTCACTTTCGCTCACATGACACGCAAAAATAAATCTAAAGAAAAATGCCTATAAAACTTTGCACAGCAGAAAATAGTAGCGTTAGTGTGGAAGTTTTCCTTCTCGTGTCCAGAGCATTGTGACACAAGAAGCCACATGACCTCTTTCGGTGGTTCCAAGTTAATCAGATATGCGGCGCTTTGACTCTTTAAGCGCACGTCGTTGATCTGATGAAAGCCTTTCAGAGTAACTTTGCTGAAATTTTAAAAAGCCTTCTAAACCGTAGCTAACTAGCTATAGTTCTCAAATGGTGAAGAATTATCAAGATAAAGTGATTAAACATGACGATCGACGCTAAATCTGGTGTGTCCGCCGTGAGACTCAATTTGTCCGCCGAGATAGCTGCTCAGACCGGACACGTTTGTCCGCCGTAAACAAAAACGAATTTCGAGGCCTGTAGACTCTATATTATAGAGGTGTAAAACTACTAGAGCATGGAATGAAAATTGTGGAGCGAATACTAGAAAAGAGGTTGAGAACATTGGTGAAATTAAATGATATGCAGTTTGGATTTATGCCAGGAAAAGGTACAGTGGATGCTCTGTTTATATTGAGAAGAATGCAGGAGGAATACCGAGAGAAGCAGAGAAAACTATATATTAGGGTGTACCATTTTGCAAAAAGTTTTTAGAAATTAGTGCGGCTATGTATTACGAGTTTCCACTTTTGTTAAAAAGTATTTTGGTGGAGTTTCAGAATTTTCCCGCCATAACTGTGGTTCTGCCGCCATTTTGAAAAAATGGCGACCAGATGAGATATCATGAAAATCTACAGCCTTAAACTAGCCCAATGTGATCATGTAATATGTCGATTACAGGGTTTTTGGGGTCACAGAACACGAATCTGAAGTCAAAAATGCTCTACGAGAACAATTTTGCAAAGTGAAATGTTACCCCTTGAAATTAATGGTGAAATTTTACAGACATGGACACAACCTGACCAAGAATACTTCACGCCAGAATGAATAATCCTGAACTATTGTCAAAGTTTTGAAATAAAAACACGATTCATTTACAAACAAATTGAGTTAATCACTCTCAGACATGATCCATCACTGTTTCTTCTGCATGCCATCCCTTATCATCAACGCAATACCAGAATTAAGCAAACACCCAATTCACTAAATTCTTGACGAATTTCTTTGACAATTAAGTTTGGCTAACGTAGCATTTTGTAATCTGAAAACTGTTTTCTGCCTTTGCACAACAAGCAAGAGAGCTTGCCGGTGGCTCTCGTCAGAACACCTGTCAATAAAATCAGTGAATAGCTTAATCCCGCGTTCCACAATATCATTGACCACCCTTACGTTCAAAGTGAATTTGTTTAGTTTCTTATAAATTTTAGAAGTTTTTCTAATCTGATACTGGCATTTGTAGTCACTCTTAATCAGTAAGTTCCAAATTGCTTTCCAAATTGTTGCCTCCAGCAATGTACAAGCACCTTGCCACCTCCCTGAATTGGCTGCAGTCATATCAAACAACATACTGTACCACCAATGGCACCTTTCACTCTCCAGTCTTCTACCAGTTCCTGAGATAATCCGGTGGCCTGTTCCTGAGATAATCCGGTGCCGTCTGGTATCTCACTCCCAGCAGCTGCTTCATTTCTGCATTATCTTCATCATCAAAACTAATGCCAGACACATATAGCCTATATACACAGTTAACCGTTCTGATGAAACATATCCTCTAATTTTCAGAATCTTACCGTCCCAGTGAATTATTTCCAAATCAGGGGCCTGGAACGGGAGCAAGTCTTTTAGGCGCTGACAATTAGGCGCTGGCCTAATAGGCGCGCACACTGTGGCGTCTGGATATTTAGGTGCGGAGCACTGTGGCGCCCGGTCATTTAGGTGCTATTCCTAGTAAAGTCTGTAGATTGTAACAGCTTGGCAGCTTGCCAGAAAATTATATCATGGCTTCCGTGAGTGAAGCTGCTTAAACCGGCAATGCTTTTCACATAAAATGTTATATTGAACAGAAAAATATATTGTTGTTTTATTGATTTATTATTGTTTTATTTGTTGTTAGTCCAGGTTTGCGTTGGTGAAAGCTTTATCAATAAATTATTCAAGCTTCCGAACATTATTGGAAGTAATCCTACGGAAGTATTCCTACGTCGTAAATCATGGCAGATCCATAGTCTTTGCCTGTCCTTTTTTGGCTACGGTAATAATATAATATTTTGTGTGAAAATCATTGCCGGTTCAAGCAGCTTCACCCATATATTTTTGTTTAATATAATATTTTGTGTGAAAACGCATTGCCGGTTTAAGCAGCTTCAGCTGCTTCACTCACGGAAGCCATGACATATTTTTCTGTTCAATTTAACATTTTGTGTGAAAAAGCATTGCCGGTTTAAGCAACTTCATTCACTGAAGCCATGACCAACAACGCACACGCATTAACAAAACAACAAACAACATATAATATTTTGTGTGAAAACGCATTGCCCTAAGCCTCTACCTGCCAAGCTGATACAATCTGCAGACTTT
Organism: Aplidium turbinatum; assembly: GCF_918807975.1. NCBI lineage: Eukaryota > Metazoa > Chordata > Ascidiacea > Aplousobranchia > Polyclinidae > Aplidium > Aplidium turbinatum. The sequence continues at coordinate 15,782,188 of NC_137484.1, read as the reverse complement.
ACTAGGAATAGCACCTAAATGACCGGGCGCCACAGTGCTCCGCACCTAAATATCCAGACGCCACAGTGTGCGCGCCTATTAGACCAGCGCCTAACTGTCAGCGCCTAATAGACGTGGACCCCCTGGAACTCATCTCTGATATTTTGGGATATTAGTTATTTGCTGATATTAGTATCAGACTTGTATGCCGAACGCTTGAGCCACAGCAGCCACGAACATTGTTCTTTGCCGATAGCTCAATCCAAGTCGATCAGATGTTAAAGCTGTAGGCAACATAATATTCATTTTCTTTCTCTTCCTTTCAGGAGTTTTCCAGTTGTCACTTTGTGTTTCTTCATCTGTACTCCAACTTCACTGTTTTAAGATTGTCAGCAACATCCTCTTTCTATTTCCTTTCACCAGCTGCACCGTGTCGTTTTTCTCTAGCTGAGTCCCATCTTTTCTGCAGAGCATCTGTGCACAATGCGCAACCTAATTGATCTCGCTGGAGCTGATTTTTCAGATGTTCCAGATCTGTCTCCCAGTTAATGATACCAGAATGCATGAGAATTGACTGCGAGGTAGTCTTACATATATTCAGAGCATCCTTGAGCTTTTCTTCCATATCACTTTAACGTTTTTTAAATGAATCACTTTTATTCCTCTCACGCCTAGAATCAAGTTCTAGTTGATACCAAGTTTCATACAAATTCCTCAGATGCCTGTCTATATCCGCATTTTTAACAATAACCTTACATGATTCCTTCTTTGTTCCAGATTGTTTCTCGTTCTTCTTACCAAATACCAAACCCACGCCAAAATGATGTTTCCATACCTGGCAAATTTCCTCCCTTGCTATCACGATGGATTGGTTGATCGTTCTGTGACTTTCGTCTCTGAGGAACAACAGCCTAGCTAGAACGTCAGAGCTTTTAGGAAGCTTAGAAACACCTAGTCTTTGCTAATGTTCCCAATGAGGAAGTACTTTCTTTTTGGTGTTTGTGCCAATGACCGGTATGCTTCACCGGCCATCTAATTCAGTAGCATAACTGATCTGAATCTTGTAACTTGGGTAGGATCACTAGCTACTTTTCGAGTCACTGTAGCTAATGATGATCTTCGTCGTGTAGAAGTAAGGCATTTACCCATATGGGAGAGTTTACTTCTGTTTTTCGAACCTTTTGGTCTGCCGTGGGGTACTCTGTTGCTGCTCATTAGTTAGTAAGTAGGTATAGGTTAGCAATTAAATATACAGGCTACTGTAGACTAGTTAGTAGATTTTCATTGGATCTGAAGTAGGCTACACGAGAAAGTACATGTTCATTTTTCCCTCATATTGATTGATATAATCACACCGACTAGAAAAGTTTTTGCATACAATACATGCATTTTAAGGTTAAAACGACAATAAGATGCTCTTTTCATGTAAATCTGCAGTCCAAAACAGTGTGGTCACATCTATGTGTCAAAATTTACTTTACAAAGTTGTTGCCGTATAGCGTTTTTGACTTCAGATTCATGTGCTGTGACCCCAAAAACCCCGTAATCGACATATTACATGATCACATTGCCCCAGTTTAAGGCTGTAGATTTTCATGATATCTCATCTGGTCGCCATTTTTTCAAAATGGCGGCAGAACCACAGTTTTGGCCGGAAAATTCTGAAACTCCACCAAAATACTTTTTAACAAAAGTGGAAACCCGTGATATATAGCCGCACTAATTTCTAAAAACTTTTTGCAAAATGGTACACCCTACTATATATGTGTTTAGTCGACTTAGAAAAGGCATTTGACAGAGTACCAAGCAAAGTGATGGAGTGGGCAATGAGGAAAAGAGGTATACCGGAGGTATTAGTGAGAGCTGTGATGTCTATGTATGAGGATGCAAGAACAAAAGTGAGAGTTGGATCAAATTATTCAAACGAGTTTTTTGTGAAGGTTGGTGTACACCAAGGATCAGTTTTGTCACCTCTGATATTTGCTATTGTGGTTGACGTTGTAACTGAAGGAGTGAGGGAGGGCTTATTGAGTGAAATTTTGTATGCAGACGACCTGGTCTTGACAAGTAATAGTATGGAGGGACTGCAGAGAAAGTTTGAGAAATGGAAAGAAGCATTTGAAACCAAGGGTATGAAGGTGAATCTTGAAAAAACAAAAGTGATGGTGAGTGGAGCAGAAAGAACAGTTGTTGAGAGCAAAGTAGATCCCTGTGGAATATGTGGCAAGAGAGTGATGAGAAATTCAATGCAATGCAAGGAATGTGGAAAGTGGGTACATGCAAGATGTGCTATTGTCAAGAGAGCCGCAACAAGATTGGCGAAGTGTTTTGTTTGTGGGAAATGCAGTAAAGGAAGGAATGAAGTGGAAGGCCATGATGATGAGTTCTGCCATGGCATAGAAACAGTGACAGACTTCTGTTATCTGGGTGATCGGATAAATGGAAGTGGTGGATGTGAAGCAGCGGTGACAACAAGGGCAAGATTGGGCTGGGCAAAGTTCAGGGAATGTGGGGAAATGTTGTATGGCAGAAAATTCTCACTAAGGATGAAAGGGAAAGTATATCGGAGCTGTGTGCGGCCTGCAATGCTATATGGTAGCGAGACATGGATATTGAGAGAGAGTGAACTGGCAATCCTGAGAAGAACGGAAAGGTCAATGGTGAGAGCAATGTGTGGGGTGAAAACGAGAAGGGAAAAAAGGACTGAAGAATTGTTGGATATGCTAGAGATGAGAGAGACTATAGACCAACTGGCAAGGGCAAATGGAGTAAGATGGTATGGACATGTGATAAGGAGGGAGGAAGGAAGTTTTCTTAGAGAGGCACTAGATCTAAAGGTGGATGGGAAGAGGAAACGCGGTCGTCCAAGAAGAACGTGGAAACAACAAGTGAAGGATGAATTTAAAAAAGTCGGACTGAAGGAGGAAGATGCAAGGGACAGGGTGAAATGGAGAAAAGGGATTAAAGTAATTGCTGCGCGGAAACAATCGGCCACCCCCACTAGTGGGGAACAAACCGACGATGGATTATGATAATGATGATGATGAAAACAAAAACAGAGAGAAGCACACATGTAGTAATGAATGACAGCCTAATGAAAAGTGTTGTGGATTGAATTTGCCAGTTCCAATATTGAGTTTCCAATATTGATGTGATAGTGTACATAGTCAGACTGAATCAGTATCATGAATAGGCCTATAGTATCCTGAAGTTCTTCATCAGTCGCAGATGATTGTGAAGACGTTACTGACAAGGAGAAAAAAGAGATACCGTAGCCTCGCATATAGAGTAGAACAAGTTAGCGCATCAAGGAAAACCGAACTAAACACAAAAATAAATTTGTTAATGGATGGATAATTTGTTACTGGACATTTACCACTTGTATATTTTCGGTGTTAGGGATAGGTTAGGAGTCCGGGTGTGAAAAATGAGATTGGTAAATGATGTCCAGGACTCCAGGTGGTACCGGTAAATGTCCCAGAACCGACTAACTAACAAGCAGTTTTTTGGCTGTACAGTGAACAAAAACCATGTTATTGTAAAAAATGTGCACTTTTGTGTGGCCTACTATTCTAATAGATTGGATTTGTCAACTAAATCAGCTACTGCCTACAAGATGTTTTTTGTAGCGATTTGAATACTGTACCTCTTTTTCAATTCACTGATTTTCTGTTCTTTTAGTTTAAAACATAACTTAGCTGAGATTAGAATAACTTTAAAGTTGTATTGGCACCTCTTTTAACTTAAATAACGTCAAAAATAACCTCGTCTATGAAGGAAATTTTGAAAGATTTCCGACTGAGAAAAATAGGGATTTTTCAGGACAAAAAAGGAAATTGAAAAGGATTTATCAATTGTCAGAAGTGGAAGCACTGGGTCGATGTGATGTTGGGCTTGGTAAGCAAAAGTACGTTTTGCTGTTCGTGTTTCTGAGAAACTTAGCAACCAAATTTGAAACTTTGATTTCAGAAAATTGTTAGAAGTGATTTTTTTTAGCTAGAGTGTTCAGAACAGAAGTATAGTCTCTAATGGCTATTATGATAAAATTATGTCCTCTTAAAACTAGATATAACAGTAGGCCTACCTCAGAGGTGGGCACCCGCTACTTTTAAAGTAGCGCGCTACCCGCTACCGCTACTCGGGCCAAAGTAGCGCGCGCTACCGCTACTTCTTTCGCTACTTTTGTCTAAAATGACACTAGGAAACACTCAAAGTCTCTAGTGACGCAAAAACGACCTTGAAAACGAATGTTATCATTCGTTTACGCTGTCATTTTAACGTCGTTATAGAAAACACAATCTAAGGGAAATGTATTGTTTCGCATCTTTCAAAAACACGAGCTTTTCAAAATGAGAGTCACTAAATCCTGCCCGCTTTCGCTTAAGCACATCGTTTCCAACAGAGAAAAGTGTCTCCATCGCAGCACTGGAAGGAATGAGAGTGTTGTATTTAATCAACAGATGTTTTAACTCGGTATTCCAAAAGCTCAAGGACTTGCTCTAGTCCGAAAAAAAGGCGTCTACAATTGCTGCTTCCTTCTGCACCGACGTTTCACGGGATGGCACAAACACTCCAAAAAATACATCCTTGGGGTCATGACTGGTGTTGGTGTCACTCTTCTCGGTATCAACCTGGCTTGATGTCTCCCGCAACAGTCGAATTACATCTGTCTTGACTTTTTCTCGCATTGCGTCAGCATCATTTGTGGAAACGTAGTGCACAAAGTGTAGCCACGATGTCTTGAAGGAGGGATGAAGACATGATGCCATAACGCATTTCATGTTGTTGAAGCACTTGTTGCATCGTTTCTTCACCCCTTCAAGGACTTTCACTTTCAACTCCTCACAGGCCACAAGATCACTGATCTCGGTCAACTTCTTCCCGCAAATTGTGATGGTTGGAAGCAAGACTCCGTAATACGCCTTGGACTCGCCCTGGAGAATGTCTAAAGCCTGGCAGATAGGCTTCATCACACGGAGATATTCGCCGAAGAAGTTGGTGTCAGCTAGAAAAGACCGAAACTTTGCAACCAAACCGATAATATAGCTGCTTGACCACGCCAGTACTGCAAAAAAAACAAGCATTTTTTCAATTTAAATTAAAAAGTAGCGGTAGCGGGAGTGCGACTGAAAAAAAGATTGGTGTATGCCTTGCGACGTTGCTCCAGCGCAGATTGTAAGCTGTCCAATACTGCAAGGAAAACTTCCACCGGGAATCTGTTTTTAATTGATATCCATTGCATCTGAAACTGAACGGCCACTGCCTACATTGTGATCTTGCCTTCGATTTGGACAAATTTTCTTGTGCTTGTTGGTCGGTAATCCGGCACTTCAGTGAGCTTCTGCACCTCTGACTCAAACTTAGCAAATTGTTCTCTGAAAGTCTTTAGGGATCCTGCCAAAGAGGCACACAACGCTGAAGCAATGTTGAGATTTTGCCGCTTTGTTTGAAGAGAGGCTTGACTTTCTTGGAATCGTTCGAGTAAGCTATTTCAAAAAACCACTAAGATTCTAATTTCGAGCAACTCCATTTTCTCGAGGAGTCCATTTGCCTGCTGTCGACATTCTGTCAAGCACTTGGTCATTTGCAAGTTTCTCCAGTGCCTCCTTTTTGAAAAGAAAACGTTCTTTAATTACGTTAATGGCATCAGCTCTTCCGGACTATCGTATTTCAGAGAGCTTCTTTAGCACTGCACCACCTGAACACTCCAGAACGGACCACCGGCGTGTTGAAGCAGCAAAAAATAGCCTACATAGATATTTTCAACGAAGTCAAAGAACTGAACTGTTTCTGGACACGATTGTGCAGCGCATACACCGACTAAATTCAACGAATGAGCATAGCATGGAACATATTCTGCAATAGCACCATTTTTTTTGACAAGTGCCTGTAGGCCTACTCCGTTATATTTTCCGCTCATGTTGGACCCATTGTAATAACTCTGCAATCGGCAAGATTGATACTCTTTTCACTGGTGTACACTGTACAGTACAGTCGAATCTTTCAAACAGCTAGTAGCCTATGGTGGGCTCATGACACTCGATCAGGCAGTTGCCTCCAGCAGAAATTACCGGTTTTTAAAGTTTACAATAATTAGGAAGGTATAAGACGTTGGGACTAAGTAATTTAACACTACAACTATAATATTTTCCCATGTCATTCCAGTTTGCAAGCCAAAAATCACTTACCAACTATGTTCGACAGTTTTTTGCAAAAAAAATGTTTTGCTCACCAAGCGCGGGGCCTGTAGCAGCTGTTACATCTGCTACTATAGTTAATCCGGCACTGGCATGGCATGGTGTCATACGCCCAAGCCCCAAGCATATATTTTTGCAAAATATACCGTAATTTGATGCATGCACCATGAACACATATGAATTAGTAATTTAGTTTTAAATAAGTTGAGTGAACCCAGTCTGAACTGAAGTTTTTTTTTACCAAGGGCTTGATCCAAGATTCGGTTTTATGAACAACTTCCTTGTCTTTGCTGTCCCCACCACTGAGGAACTGTATATAAATCACATGCTTAGTAGATTGCACTTCAACTCATAATTGTCTTCTTTTCACAGGCACTGCATCATTTTAGTGAAATTGTGCTTGTGATGTGAAGTCAATGAATTGACCTTCTGTGATATTTATTGTCTTAAAAGTATGGCTGGACTTCTGACGCTTCGCTTTTCCTCACGCTTGATGCTGTCACAACATATAAAAAAGTACCATTCACCTGGTTTAACAATTTTTACTGCTAGAAAACTTTCCTTCAATAGAAAGAAATCAGAAAGTGCAGCTATCGAACCAGTCAAATCAGAATATGAAATTGAATATGACAGAGTGGCCAAAAAAGAAAAGGTTAGTGCCAATATGCAAAAGCTACAATTTTGTGTATGTAAAACTAAAAAGGATGCAACCTAGTTCGTACCCTGAACAGTTCGTACCCTGAACAGTTCGTACCCTGAAAAGATCGAGAGAAAAAATTAAAAAAAGCCGAAGTCGCTGATTGCAGTTTCCGCAAACATTTTAAAATTTTCCCTCTGAAAAGATGGGCAACACTAAAAGGCCAAAACGCGGAAATAAGCCGGGCGTGAAATGGCGTATTGTCTGCAGAAGTAGCGATTTAATGCCGATGTAGAAAACGCGGAAATACGATCTTGGTGTCCGTATTGTTTAACATATAGCGATAACTCAATGATATTTGTTCGGCATTGAGTTGTGGCTAAAAATCGCATTCCGCCTTTTTCCTATTTCAATAAATTCCATTGAATTTTGAAATTTACTCCAATAACTGTGGAATTAAAACAGTCAAAGTATTTAATGACCTCACAATTGCTTCTAAACAATATCTTTCAATGATATTTCAACATGAGAAAATGTTCAGTATTGAGTTGTGGCTAAAAATCGCATTCCGCCTTTTTCCTATTTCAATAACTTCCATTAAATTTCAAAATTTACTCCAATAACTGTGGAATTAAAACAGTCAAAGTATTTAATGACCTCACAATTGTTCTAAACAATATCTTTCAATGATATTTCAACATAAGAAAATGTTCGGTATTGAGTTGTGGCTAAAAATCGCATTCCGCCTTTTTCCTATTTCAATAAATTCCATTAAATTTCGAAATTTACTCCAATAACTGTGGAATTAAAACAGTCAAAGTATTTAATGACCTCACAATTGTTCTAAACAATATCTTTCAATGATATTTCAACATAAGAAAATGTTCGGTATTGAGTTGTGGCTAAAAATCGCATTCCGCCTTTTTCCTATTTCAATAAATTCCATTAAATTTTGAAATTTACTCCAATAACTGTGGAATTAAAACAGTCAAAGTATTTAATGACCTCACGATTGCTTCTAAGCGATATTTTTGAATGATATTTCAACATAAGAAAATGTTCGCTACTGAGTTGTTGTTAAAAATTGCATTTCCGCCTTTTTCCTACTGAATCCAAGATCGTATTTCTACGTTTTCTACATCGGTGTTAAAGCGCTACTTCTGCGGACAATACGCCATTTCACACCCGGTTTATTTTCGCATTTCCGCCTTTTAGTGTTGCCCTGAAAAGACCGAGAGAAAAAATAGCACAACACCGAAGTCGCTGATTGCAGTTTCCGCAAACAAACAAAAACTCTCAGGATCATTACCGGAAATTTTAAAATGTTTGCGGAAACTCCGATCATCGACTTTGGAAAACTCTTAGGATCATTACCGGAAATTTTAAAATGTTTGCAGAAAAACGAAAACTGCAATCAGCGACTTAGGCTTTGTTCTTTTTTTTTCTGTTCATCTTTTCAGTTTGTTTGTTTGTGGAAACTCCAATCAGTGACTTCGGCTTTTTTTAAATTTTTCTCTCGATCTTTTCCTAACCCTAACCTTTTTGAAGTGTTTGCGGAAACTGCAATCAGCGACTTCGGCTTTTTTTAAATTTTTTCACTCGATCTTTTCCTAACCCTTTTAAAATGTTTGCGGAAACTGCAATCAGCGACTTTGGCAAACTCTTACGATCATTACCGGAAATTTTAAAATATTTGCTGAAAAACGGAAACTGCGATCAGCGCCTTCGGCTTTGTTCTATTTTTTTCTATTGATTTTTTCAGTTTGTTTGTTTGCAGAAACTCCGAACAGCCACTTCGGCTTTTTTGAATTTTTTCTCTCTATCTTTTCAGGTACCAACTGTTCAGGGTACGAACTAGGTTGCACCCAAACTAAAAGTCTAAGCAGATATAGTTGTTACTCTCCTAAACACCTTTTTAGCTTTTTTTATGCCAAAATATATGTATATATATTAAATCAAATATAGTTATTACTATCTGAAGCCTTTACAAATTGTTTCACCTAACGGATCATCAGAAGGTCTGCAAAAACATGCAAAAAAAGTAATGAATCGATAATTCCTGAAAAGATATTAAATATTACAACTGTAATTTAATCTGCAAAAAAAACCTTTTAAACCTGTACTTCCTGAAAAGATATTAAATATTATAACCGTAATCCAATCTGCAGAAAAAAAACCTCAGAATTACTAAGGGCTACCTTCATCCATTACTACAAAGTTTCAATTAATTTGTCCATCTGGAAACCAAGCAACTTGATGGCAACCTCTATGACATCACAAAAAAGCAAAATGCAGTTTGATGATCAATGCAACCTGTAGAAATCTGAACAAAATAAATGGAAATTGTTTGTTTAAAAACCTGTAAAAATTAAATGAGATTTATAACCTGTAGGAATCAGATGAAATTTAATTTTTTCAAAATTATAACCTGTAAAAATCACAAAGAATTATGATGATGTAACCTGTAGTAACCTGAACAAATGAAATGAAATCTGTTTCTAAACCTGTGAAAATTAAATGAGATTTATAACCTGTAAAAATCAAATGAAATTTTTTTTAAAAATAACCTGTGAAAATCAAAAGGAATTTATTTTATTTTGAAGTACTTGAGTTTAAATTTGTTTAATTTAAATTTAATTAAATTAATTTATTTAATTTTAATTTAATTTAATTTTAATTATTAATTTATAAATTAATTATTATTATATTTATTAATTATATTTAATATATAATTATATATATTATATAATTAATTATATTTATTAATTATTAATTTATTTAATTTAATTTATTTATGTATTATTTTAATTATTTTAATTTAAATTTTAATTTATTTTAATTTAATTTTAATTTAATTAATAATTTTAATTTAATTTTAATTTAATTTTAATTTAATTTTAATTTAATTTTAATTAATTTAATTAATTAAATTTAATTTAATTAAATTTGTTTAATTTTGTTTTTTTAAGTTTTAGTTTTGTTTTTAAATTTGTTTTTAAATTTGTTTAAATTTGTTAGGTGAAACAATTTGTAAAGGCTTCAGATAGTAATAACTATATTTGATTTAATTTGCTCTGCTTTGCTTTTTTGCTTAGCATTGAGCACTTTTTTGTAGTATTGATAGTTTTCATTGTTTTTGTATATATATTATATAAATTCAATTGTGAAACGATTTAGGAATTCTTGCAATTATGCTATTCTTCTTTCGAGTTTCTTCTAAATTGGGTTGATACACCCCAGATCGACACATTTTTGTGCTACGGAGTTGTATATTGAAAGGTTCCACTTGCTGCACTTGGTGGTAAGCTGGGAGCCCACAAGAAGATGGTCCGCTGTTTGGGGCTTGGTGCCACAGATACATGTAACTGGACCCATGTTGTAGCCCCACTTTACCATTGCCGATTTAGTTCGGCCAACACCAGTTCAGCGTATATTCAAGGTTTTGCACTTTGCCAAAGCGACATTATGCTGTTATAAATGCATTTTTAGACTTAATCACTTATCCTAATGAAGAGTGCCGGTGCCCAACTACCCATTTATGGTACTTGAAACTCTTTTAAAGAAGCATGAGTATTTCTTAGGAAAATTCATTTGTTGGTATCGGTATCACATTCATGATTGAAATTGTTTTAAATTTTTGTGATAAAGTTTTTAAGTTACTTCGCACGGCAAAGGTTAAATGACTATCATTCTAAGTAATTTCCAGGCAAACTGTGTAACTATGGTTTGGAGATTCATTTATTGTATTGTTAGGTGTGTCACTCAGAGGGGTGTTTGGTGACAGCAATTTAGTTTTCTTTTAATCCAAGGCATGAAGACCATGATTTGGTAGGCCAGATGCAGACCGCCATTATGTCATAAGTAGTTTGAATTTGTGTGCTTTGTTTAGTAACAGTGTTTCAATGTTTCAGTGGACAAAATTCTACGGTTTTTATGCTGAAGATCCATATCTGGACAAGGCGATGATGCACATGCTCATGTTCATGGGATTCTCAGTGGCACTCGTGTTTATGCCATTCATTCTTTCCTATTCCCCAGATTTCAGGTATTTTGTTACAAGAATACGGATCGGCTTTATCTGTGGCAGCAAAACTAAATGTTTATTACAATTTACAAATACATTAAGTACTGTACAGTACAAAGTAAAAGATTACATCATTTTAGCACTACGTATTCACTAAATTTCTCTTAACGATAATAAAACCTCAAAAATAATATTGTATCACAAATCTTAGGTAAAATGTGCACAATTCTGGTTTCAGAAAAGCTTTCTGCAAGTAGGCTAAATATAAAATGCGGTTTTATCACTTTCTCTACCAGTCAAGTACAACGTCCTTTCGGAATCACGGATTTATTATTGGTAACAGCACAGTGCAACAAACTAACCAACTGCAGAAAGCTTGATATATATTTCTATTTTATTAGTTCTAAAAACGTTGCAAAACTTAACCATTTCAAGGGTTACATTTTCACATTTTTGCCCTAGTTTACTGATTAAATTGTAAACTACCTTGTCATATTGTGTGCATTTTGACTTAGCATAGACATGTTGTTATTATGCCGCCGCATATTCAGTAATTAAATAGGCCTATATGTGTCTTTTGCTTTCCTTGCCTTACCCTAGAAATTTATGAAGGCATCGAATGAAGCCGTGGAGGAGATATGAAGCTCTTCAGTTGATGGAAAAACGAGCAGCAAAAGGAGAGATTCTTTTAAATCCCGACTTTGCTCCGACTGACAAGATAGAGGCAATGGTGCCACCTCCTGGGGATTGGGAAAAGCAATGGCTACTTAATCAGCCATCCGTTCGGTCAAACAGTCAAAGCCATTACTTTGTCCAAGCTCAAACATGGTAGTTTGATGCTGTTGCCCAATGCTCATCCACTCTTAGGGCGTGGCTGCGATGCGAATGTCGACCTCTTCCGACAACGCCTTTGGCAAAACTTTACTTTTGTTTTTGGATATTTTATCTGAATATATAAAAACAGTCAGCGTGCATTGCGTAACCTTATGGACTTATGGTTGATGCTGGTCTCGGTAAGGTTGTATGTTGGACAATTACATCAAGCTTTCATAAACCGGCTGTTTGCTTCATCGAGAGTAATTATCATAGCCTATCCAGTAGACCACCTACGGGGTTATTTTCCGAGGGTTTCCTTGTGTTACTATGTATGTAGGCTATGTAAGTGACACTGCAGGTAAGTAAAAGAGCACAACGGTGAGCAAAGATGCATACATATGCTGTTCACGATAGCTGTTAATGAAACAATCTAGTGAGATAAAATACTTGATGGGCGCAGCCCGCAAGTTTAATCTTCGGTGGGCTTTGGCCTTTTAAGCGCTGATTTGGTTTGGTTTTTAGCACCTAGAAGACATAAAACCCTTGGTCGGACTCAGAACATATGAACCATGTGACGTTGGTGCTTGACTACAATGCTTGGTCAACAACCAACGTCACATTCGCACGCGCGTTTGACGTCACATTGTATGCCTACGTACGTACTTTGACCAAGTAGCCTCATAACAACTGAATTGTAGGATACCGGTATTCCAGAAAGAGGTTTTCGTTTTTTGCTTTTGTCGACCACCTTTGAAAGAATATGATTGGATATTGTCATTTCAATCAGTGGTTCTCCACCGAGACCTTTAACCATTCTTCCTGCAGCCCTCATCAATGCAGCGAAAATATTATTTGTCCTCGAACAACTGATCAAAATTTGAAGATACATCGTTGTCAAAAAACTTATGTGTTAGCAAAGAAAATGCTTTATTTCCTCGGATACAGAGCAGTTTTGTGTATCATTGGTGTTACGCCAAACTTTAACATTTGCGAGGAAATTCTCACCTTGCGTTCCATTCCCGGCACAACAAAAAATATAGATAAGGTTATGTTTCGTAAATTTGAACGCACATTTGATTTTACATTATGTTTCGCGCATTTGAACGCTTCAAAATTGTGTTTAGTTCCAACTTGTAACTTCTAAGATACATCCAACCAATCAGAACATAGCCTATGTTAAAATTAACTACCGTCCAATTGTGACCCCTCTAGCATTCAGCCAGAGAGTTGATCCTACTTTCAACTTTGTCAGGTAATCACTGAAGAAAAAAGAGTTCTGACAGGGGTGGGAATCGAACCAAAAGTCATCGAATATGTATTCACTAGCCTTAACCTACTAGACTAGCTGGCCACAGCGGAACGTTCACTGATTTTCCTTTCTATTACAAATGTTTGTGTTTTTTTCTGTGTGTTTCTGTAACTTTCTGATTGGTTGTAACGCTGTTCCTGTAGCTTCTAATTGGTCCAATGATTCATTTGTCTTACCGGTACCAAAAATAAATTTTTATGAAGTCCCTAACATTTTTTACTTCTAGAGAACAGAGTTGCCGGATGGTATAATAAGCCACAAGATTTTAAAAATCTAGTGAAATTTAAAACAAGTTAGTGCAGATAAAAATACATTTAGAACCAGAAAATTTTTGATAAAATCTGATGTAATTTGAAACAATTTGGTGGCGGCAAAAAACTTGAAACTAAGCAAACTTCTGGTGTAATTTGAACAAAATCACATGGTTTTACGCAAAAAAGTCGGAAAATTTGATACTAAAAATCTTGGGAGCTGGTGTAGGCTACAAGTTTCCGTTCAGGTAAAAAATATCATGACCCCATAATACAGGAATCAACCAAACATAGGGTGAAACTACTTTATCTTTGCTTTATTGTTTACACTCTTCAACCCATGTTGGTCGATTCCTGTCTATCTTTATTATCTATGACGTCATTATATTTTTCACCAAGGTGGAGACTTATAGCCTACATCTGCTTGAAATCAATGAAACGAGAAAATATGCCAACCCCATGTTTTATGATGGCAACATATAGTTTTTGCCACATTGAGAAAATATATCTTTGACTGACAGTTGTTGTATTTGGTAAAACGGAACTGTTAACAATCAAAAGTGACAAAATAAATAATCATTTTTGAGGTCATAAAATCATGTATCTTTGAAACATTTTGACCTAAATTATTATCCTTAATAATTTAACAATGTTTTAGTTTATACAGGGAACAGGGTCATCAATAATTAACGTTACAACTTCAAACAACTGTATTTAACAATTGGTAGACAATTTTTGGCTAATAAACATATAATATTATTGTCAAATTTTTAGGAAAAACAAAGTGTTACTCAATGTGTCCGGAAAAACAAGTTTTACTCAATGTGTCCGGCATTTTCGTCGATAAGTCGGAGACCCTTCGAAAAGGACCTGCAAGAGTTACGAATAACTCTGAGGTATTTTGGTCCATTCTTTTTTTCAGATTAGCCTTCAGCGCTTCTAGACTTTGGTGGTGTTTAGTCGAAACCTTGCTCTACAGGTAAGACCAAACGCCAAAGATAGGGGTTCAGGCAGAGGCGCCGGAACGATTTTTGACTGGGGGGGGGCAGGATTACGAAAAAAGGGCACTTTTTTTAACTAAAAGGCCAATTTTTTTCAAGTTTTAAGATGAGTTATAGCGACAATGCTAATCTATCAGCTCACTAAGTATTGAGTAATGATAGCCTACAAGTGTCCGGTATACAAAGAAGGGCATCATGCTATATTATAATGATGTCACCTACTGTCAAGCCTTAAAGCAGCCTGCGGCCATGGCCGCTAAGTAGTGCTTGAATGACCGCCGGTGCTACCTCCTCAATCGGCCAAGTTTGGCCGCCGGTCTCTTTTGGCAATTATTTAATTTCGCAATAGAATTATCGTGGATTAAATGTCGAAAATATGTAGTATCAAAGAGTGACGCAAAATTAGGTCAGCCCGATATAATCGCCACTGTTGTATTGTGCGGGAATATTTGTTATTGATGGAATATATCCATCTGCGATCACTAGCGCTGTAAGTCTTGTTTGTAATTCCCGACGTTTATTTTAACAAAGTCTTAATCCGAAGTGCTAATTTACATCGGCTGGCAATATTGTAGTTTTTATGTCGATTCGATGTTGTCGGACATTGAATCGTTGTTAAAAAGGAGAACTAGGTTAGTTGACATCCGAGGGGAAAACATTTTTTGATCATATTTTGCAAAAATTATGCTTCTTTTAGTAATGTCTTTCACATCATTGAAATAGTTATTACCTTGCCGGCGTCAACACATGTCGAACGTTGTTTTTCGTTGCTAAAAAGAATTCTAGGGGAGTGGTGAACTTCTTTAAAATCAGCCACATTGGAGACACTCGTGCGAATGTCGTTAGATGGTCCCGCAGTACTGGATTACAATCCCGATAAAGCAGTTATTGCGTGGTGCAACGATTCTAGGCCTATTGTAGGACGTCGCCCAAGCCCAGACTTCAACAACGCTAAGTGATCATTTTAGCATTGTTGCAAGTTTAATGCTATTTACTTGTGCTATCGTTGTTTTTATTTTGTATTTTGGCCTCCAAGCACGCAAATTTGGCCACCGAGAAGTGTTGTATTTCCGTTTGATTAACTTAGATATACCACACTTTAATAGATTACACACAGACCACTTTATTGTACTTTCTCTCAGCTGAATCTATCTCATGGCTCTAGTCTCGTAACAGTCGCACGTAGTACAAACGATAGGCTAGTGAAACGTAACAATGGTTTCTATGACGAAACACTACATCCCTCCTTTTTTTTTAAACTTTAAAATACGGTACAGATCACAATAGTTAATGCAGCTTTAACATTGAAAAACAAGAATATGAATGAGCTTTTATGAACTGCTACAGCTGCACTTTAGTGGCGACTCAATTACGAAACAATTGGTGACATAAACGGTATGTACATAGAACATCAGATCAGGCTATTACTATTTCGACGATATGCCTTAATATGCAAGTATGAAGCAAGACATAAACAAATAAGAAAATTGTTAGTATGTGGTAGGTTACTCCAATACACGTAAAAACAGAACTACACAATATTACCACATACAGTAAACATGTTTATGTGAGAACATAGTCATTAAACCTTGTTGGTTTAGTTATACAGCGAGAAGATCTACGTTCTGGCATTTGTAAACGTGGGGGTGATAGATTCATTGAATCTGATTCATCGACAGTGACTAGTGGTGAGTCGTAAGTCTCACTTTCACAAGGACTATTGTCTGGACTGATATACTTCTTAAAGAAAGACGAATTACGTTTTAGTTCAATACCATCTTTATCCATAACAGTAACCTCACCCTTTTCTTTCGAGATAACTGTTTGAGGGACAGGTTTAAATGTAGGAGACAATTTAGAAGTTTTAGGATTTCTAACTAAGACTTCATCACCCATTTTTATTTCCGACTCTACAGCCCCCCTTTTTTCGTCAGCATAGCTTTTACTTTTCAATTTGTTCTCCCAATCACGATCTCTGACTTCTTCGTCGAACTGTTGTGGCTCACGACACAATTCTGGAAGTTTCGTTTTCATTTCTCGTCCAAACATCAAATAGTACGGAGATGCACCAGTGGATGACTGTGGTGTCGATCGATAAGCCATCAGGAATTTACTGATCTCCTCTTTCCATTCTTTTCCGTCCACATGTGCAATTCTGATCGCTTTCATCAACGTTCTGTTTTGTCGCTCCACCTCTCCATTTGCTTGTGGCCACAATGGCGTCGACTTTTTATGCTTTATGCCGTACTCGGTTAAGAAATTTTCAAACTCTGAAGAAACAAATTGTGGCCCATTATCAGTTCTCAAAGAAACTGGCACACCGAATCGTGCAAACACAGGCACAATTGCGTCTATTATTTTCGTGGTGGTAGTAGACTTCAAGACAGCTATTTCATAGTACCTACTGTAATAGTCTACAATAACTAAAATGTTTTCACCGCTTGGCAACGGTCCAAGAATGTCAGCAGAACAAGCTTGCCATGGACCGTTCGGAGGAACCACTCTTGTCATCGGCTCCGGTCTTGCATATTCGCTTGTCACTTGGCAACCATGACATTTCCTACACAACTTCTCTGCATCACTGTCCATTTTAGGCCACCACACTTTCGTGCGTAGTCTATTCTTAGTTTTAACGATTCCCTGGTGTCCTTCATGTGCGAGCTCCAAAACGCGTTCTCGCAAAGACTTTGGAATTACTAGTCGTTTTCCTCTTAAAATTAATTCACCATAACAACAAAGTTCATCCTTGACATGTAAATAGCTAAATTGAGAACACTTTGACCAATCGCCAGATTTGACATATTTTCGAATTTCTTCAAACTCCTTGTCACGAGCAGACTCTCTTTCAATTTCTAGCGGTGTTAATGCAACTGGAGTACTGTTTATTGCTACTAACCTCACAAAATCGTACTCTTCATGCGAACCGTCTTCTTTTGATTGTGTGGAGTTGAGTCTTGATAAGGCATCTGCAATGTTCGTACGTCCCGGTCTGTAAACAACTTTGAAATCATAAGCTTGTAACCTTAAAACCCATCTTTCTATTCTGGCAGAGGGTTTGGACGTTTTGTTATAAATAAACTGTAAAGGTTTATGGTCTGTTTCCAGCTCAAATTCTTTCCCGAACACATACAGATTAAAGCGTTCACATGCCCAAACTAACCCTAAAGCTTCCTTTTCTGTTTGGCTATAACGCTTCTCAATGTCAGAAAGACTCCTTGACGCATAGGCAATTACGCGCCATAACCCATCCTGTAGCTGTGTAAGAACAGCTCCTAAACCGACTGGTGATGCATCTGCAATAATGCGTGTCTTGCAATCGGTTCGGAAAAATGCTAATGCATTAGCTTTGGTCATCAATGATTTTAGCTGTTCAAAAGCTTGTTGCTGCTCCTGCTTCCACTCAAATTTAACTTCTTTCTTTGTCAGATCAAGTATAGGCCTAGCGATCGTAGCAAGATTTGGAATAAATTTAGAAGAGTATTGAACCAATCCCATAAATGATCTTGCTTCACTTGAAGTTTTCGGTGGTTCTGCATTCAGTATTGCTGCGACTTTTTCCTGGCTAGGACTGACACCTTGCTTGCTCAGATTGTGTCCAAAAAACGTCAGCTTCGATAAACGAAATTGGCATTTATGTTTGTTCAAGGTTAATCCGGCTTCCCGTAGTTTTTCTAAAACATTAATCAATCTTTGATCATGTTCTTCTTTGTTCTTCCCGTACACAATTACATCGTCTGCGATGTTGGCTACTCCTTGGCATTTCTTCAACACATCGCACAGAATCTTTTGGTACTTCTCTGGAGCGGAGTTGATTCCAAACATCAAACGTTTATAGCGATACAGTCCTTTATGCGTCACAAATGTTGTGATGTAACGACTTTCTGGCTCTAACATAATTTGATGGAAACCCCACTTTAAATCGAGTTTACTAAACATAGTGCTACCATTCATTCGATGCAACAAATCTTCAATTGTTGGAATGGGATGTCGTTCCCGGATGATTGCTTCATTCGCTCGACGCATGTCTACACACAATCGTACATCCCCATCTGGCTTTGGGATAATAACAACGGGTGAAACCCAACCTGTAGGTCCCTCGGGAACTTCTTCAATGATGTCTGCGTCGAGTAGGTCTTGCAATTTGCACTCAACTTTACCCCTAAGTTGAAATGGAACTTTACGTACTGGTTGAGCCACGGGCTTTACCGATGTGTCAATGTGTAACTTTAATTCATAATTTTTTAAAAGTCCCACCCCATTAAACAGTTTAGGGTAACTATCAAAAACATCATTACACAGATTGTTTACACGTGAAGGGCCAATATGCAATACACTTAATTTTTCTGCAGTATCTCTACTTAAGAGACTAGGTGCATCACAGTTAACTACAATAAAATCAGTTACACAGGCACAGTTAGTATCCTCACAAATTACTTCTGCAGTAAAAGTACCTAGTGTAGGTAACGGTGTAGTACTCCCATATGAATGCAAAGATTTAGCTGATTTCCGACATTGGGCAACAACATTACGACATTTTAACCATTCCCAAGTATCTTTACTAATCACATTACTGGCAGCACCTGAATCGATCAAAACATCAGATAATTTTACACCACCAACTTTCAAAGTTATTGTACAAGAGTTCTTACGTGTCCCTTGTAAGTTGAAAAGTTCTTCTTTGTTGCTCTCCTTGTTTTCTGCGAAAATAAAAGTCTTTCCTTCTTCTTCCTCCAATGTATTGGTATTGGACTTACGCTGCACTGGTCTCCGCAACGGCGTATTCCGATTCATCTTGACGTCAGAAGGATATTGTGACGTCACACATCTATTCGTTCGGGACCGTGTTCGACATTGTAAAGCAAAATGTCCAACTTTGCCACATTTGTTACATTGCTTGCCTCTTGCTGGGCATTGTTGATTAAACTTAAAATGTCCAGTCTTACCACAAGCAAAACATACTTTCCCTTCCTTCTTAATTGAAGGCAATGCGCGTCGATGCTCTGGGTGGCGCACTTCGTTGACATGAACTGATGACGTAGGCTGCATTGTCTTTAATTGATTTTCGACATCTTCATGAGCTTTTGCAATAACTATTGCATCATTCAAAACTAGGTTATTTTTTTCGAGCAACTTTCTTCTCAATATGTTAGAAGCACATTTTTCAATAACTTGATCTCGAATGTAGTCATTTCTATTGGTTCCAAATTCACACAACGTTGCTTGCTGGCGCAAACGGCAAATAAATTTATCAATGGTCTCGTCTTGGGCTTGCGTCAGCTGCCGAAACTTGCATCTTTCAAAAGGAACATTACATTTAGGCAAAAAGTACTCATCCAAAATTGCTAGAGTATCGTTAAAAGACTTACTGTCGTCATTTTCGTCCACGAGGCTGAAATAAACTTCTTGAACCTCTTCTCCAGCTGTGTGTAACAACAACGCTTGCTTTTGTTTATCGTCTGCGATTCCTTTACTGACAGTAAAAAGAGAAAATGACCTTTTCCACTGCTTCCATTTTTGTCCTAAACCATGTGGATCACCTTGCACTTGAAACGATTTGAGACTGCCTAGTTCGCAGACCAGCGGGTTGCTTCGGGCTACAGTAACTTGTTCAGCCATCTTTCACTTAAATCCTCGTCGCCATTGTTGTATTTCCGTTTGATTAACTTAGATATACCACACTTTAATAGATTACACACAGACCACTTTATTGTACTTTCTCTCAGCTGAATCTATCTCATGGCTCTAGTCTCGTAACAGTCGCACGTAGTACAAACGATAGGCTAGTGAAACGTAACAATGGTTTCTATGACGAAACACTACAAGAAGGAGCTCCCGGTAGGCCACGATGGCTGCCGAAAAAAAACGAGTTTTAAGGCCTGAAACTGTGTTGCAAAATTTTGTGCCGTAGGCCTACATATTATTTTGAGGCAAAAATGAAACATTATAATTAGGCTAAAAGCGAATAGCAGAAATTGTTATATTGCAAAATGTGCAGTAGCTTACATAACTTTAAAAGGGCACCATTGCCCCCCCTGCCCCTCCATCTGCAGAAAAATTGAGGGCAGGGGGGGGGCATCCGCCCCCCCCCCCCGCTTCCGGCGCCCCTGGGTTCAGGTCTGAGGATGAAGGAGGCCATTCTTCCTTGGAAATGAAGAATGGCACATTGGCTGAAAGCCAGTTTTGCGCTATCTTAGCTCCATGTGGGGCAGAATCTTGTTGGAATGACCAATTACGTTTTTTGAAGTGTTTCTTTGCCCAAGGCAGCAATGAACCCTCAAGAATATCATTTCGGTAGTTTTCTTCAATTTCACTCCTTGGTCCATAAAAATCAATGGACTCCTTTTTGATTCGTTGACTGCGGCCCACACCATCAGTGATGTCGCCCCTTGTCTCCTAGTGACTACAGAGCCTCCGAGAGAAATCATGACTGGTCGGGAAACAATAGGCTACTAAAAGTGGGCCCCAAAAAAACATTTTTCAGCAAAAATACAAGTAACGAATTTGCATCATGTGTCTTAAGCTGAACTTGGCTATTTTCCTCATCGTGAAATTGAATTCTTTGTTTTGATTTTAAACAACGTAATATAGGCTATATATATCTATATGAAAAAACTTTTTTCAATATGAAAATCAACAAAAATCGCTCGACTACACTTGCAGCAAAATTGCCATTGTTGCGCACTATTTTATCTTGAAAGAATTGCAGATGTGCACATCTCATAGGCTACATGGTGCCTTTGGCCACAGCCGTTGGGAGGAAAATTTAGGTTCCGTACCAAAACGATTCTCTGGCTCCAAATAAACACACTCCCAAGAAAAATGCACAATATCCAAAGAATGCAGTAGTTTGTGCAAACTCTCTGGTGTTTGGGCAGTGACGTGGGCGTGTTTGCTGATGAATTCTTGTTTGTTTGCTGTGTGGAATCCTGGAAGAGCCGCTGTTAGGTCAGTGATAACGTCTCCTCATTTGACAAGTCTGCGTTGGTTCCAGTCATGTTGTGAATCGAAATTGTTATAGGTGGTAATTTTAGTGTAACCTACAGTAGATAGAGGAAAAATTGTAGGCTAAACACACAATGCGGGCAATGGAAATAGCTCAACAAAGCATTCAATCCATTCCGAACCTTTTGCAATGCAAAGTTACGGATCACAGCATTAAACAATAAAGATTTTGCAAGGTCTAATTTGATGCACAACATGCATAAACTGTTCACTCGGTTTTGAGTCGTCAATTCTTACAAATTTCAGAGTGCAAAAACCACGTTTTCAACTCGCAACCGTTGGAGGTAGGCCTACTGGTTTACGTAACAAATTTTCAAAGCAACAAAAATATTTGAAAAAGGGTTTTGAAAGTTGCAACCAATTATTTCCTTGAGTAGATATCATGGGTGGGGTGATGCGTTCCGGTTTGCAGCTCAAGTTTGCTAGGTAGCTTTCTTGCAAAAGTAGCCTACCAACTCATCCAAAATGCCATTGTTGTGCAACTTGTTTAAATTTGTTCCACGTGCCTGCAACTACACATCAGACATAGCCTAGCCTACAATGATATTTCCATAGGGCTTCACTTATCGATATCTTTGAGTTTGTTGATACATTTGTGAATAAACTACCAATAGCTAGCAAATCCTTTGCAACATAGCGTAGGCTACTGTAGAATAAATTTCGTTTGTAAGATTGAGCTGGTGAAGCGGAGTTGTTGGAGGGTTCCGTCCAGTGGCGTAGCTAGGGGGGGGGCGGACCGCCCCGGGCGGCACGTCTGGGGGGCGGCACTTTCAGACAGGACGTTTTGTTGATAATGCAAAAGTACACGGAAAATAAAAGCGAACAGAATGGCAACGTTCAAAACAGTGGCGTAGCCGAAGGGGAGGAGGGGTTTGGGAGTTACAACCCCCCCTTTGGCACGCATGTGACGTCACGATATTGAGAATGATGCTTTCAGTCTCTATGTCTCTAAAACAAAGTTTGCCTAATTTTAAACGAAACTCCATTAAAAGGGCGAGTTTTGCCAATACCAAACATTCAAATATCTCAGCCAGGAATTAGCAACAAGAAAACATAGAGACTTAGCTTTATTAAGTTACCGAAAAATTCCCAAGAAAACATGATCTTATCCTTTTGCTATGCCACCGGACAGCACCATTTTACAAGAATATTTATACTAGAGGATTTATACCCACATTTTTGTTGAAAATGCTCTCAGAATGCACCAAATCCAAAGTAATTTTTCAAAATTTTCTGGGGGAGGCCCCCCAGGCCCCCCGCCGCTGGGTGTCGTCTTTGGCGTAGACGCCGGCGGGCTTCGCCCGCCGGCCCTTAAAACTCCCCCTTTCAAAATTACTGGCTACGCTACTGGTTCATAACGTACAATAATTCCACTTTAAGTCAATTAAAAAAATTCATTTTCACATGCTTTTTCTTGAAGGGGCGGCAAAATCTGAATCCGCCCCGGGCGGCACATTCCCTAGCTACGCCACTGGTTCCGTCCCCAGAAAAATAAAATCTTTTTTTAAGTTCATAGTTCCTATAACAACTTAAGCTTGCGAGCAGCCTACTTTCCAGCTTTTTGTAACTTTGATTAGGCCTACATTTTCCTTTAACTTCACCAAATTCATCAGCTTAGGCTATTGTCCATTCGTCGTCGCCCTGTGAGCCTCCTCTGGGGCCAAAAAATATTGCCCTTTATCGCTGCATAAATAGGTAGGTTAGTAGAGTGAATCTCGCTTAGGACTGTAATCTACATAATGGAGAGAAGCACAGGTTTGAAACTGCTCAAGCAGGCTGCTTGGAAATGGGATAGCTTTCTTTAGAATTTCCTATCTGGCTTGGCTGCAATTGAAAATGACATAAGCTTAGTCGATCAATTAGACTACTCAAAATGATATAGGCCTACCGGTAGCCTAATATTTGGACAACACTGCACACCATGAACTCCAACTCTAGTGCATTTAAGCAATGACATCCATAAGCAGAAAAGAGGCAAGAAGGATTTTCTTGCTTCAATCTTGCTTGGACACTTTTCCAGATATGTTGGATCCATTATTATCAATTATCATATGCCTGGACAACGCAGTTTTTCATGTCAAGGTAGGCCTACAGTTGTTCAAGCAAACATATTACATAAATACACGCTTAGCCAAAGCAGCACTAGTTTTCAAGTTAGAACAACATAAAACGTTTAGTGATAGGCTACTTAGGTCAGCAGGCTTTATTTTAACAGATTTATTTCACGTATTGAAGCAGTTTAACATAGCAGGTCTCAATACGAGAATGGTGTGTTCTTGATGAGAAACATGTAAAGTAGCACCTACAATGATCGAAAAATAGCCTACTTGTAACTAAACGGTAGGCTACGGTACGCATTTCATTCAAAAATTTGTTTATTTTTACTGTAAGTTGATAATTTTTTATTTTAGTAGTAAAAATGGGCAAAAGTGACAAAGTGACCCCCTCAAAAGTGACAAAACGAAAAACTACTCGTTTTTCCTTTACAATGTTATGCTAGGGGGGAAAGTAGCCCCACTTCCCCCCTCTCTGAGCCCCTGGTCTGACTATACCCTTGGCTTTTCTGACTGTTAAAATGATGCTGGACATCAAATTTTTTCTGATCGCTGAACACAAGGTTTGGAAGCGTGCTCCCCCTTGCTCCCCCTTCAATGCGTGAGAGCACAATTCTGGCTCTGGAGAGACGTTTGTCAATGGTACCGGTAGCCTATTGGTATTTAGCAACTGTTTCTTCATGTGTTCGAATAGGCTCATCTTCAAATACTTCTTGAGAATTGTGAACATGATTTCATAAGCCAAGTTCGCCTCCTTTGCCAGTTTTTGAATTGGATCTCTTGTAACGTTAATTATTGATGACCATGTATTTATAGCTAGGGTTTATATGACTTGAAAATCTGGTACAATTTTGCGGCATTTGGTAAAATATAATGAGCTTTTAGTGACCATCCCTATTTGAGAATCTGGCAACGCTGTTAAAAAAGAATTCAGCAACTGAGCAAAGTTGCTACTGAAAAGTGGCCCAAAGTAGGCTACGGTAGCCTTTTTGTCGCAAGTGATGGAACAAGCCTAAAAGTAGCCAAAAATTTGCAAAATGTAGTCAAAACCAAAAAATGTTTTGGTAAAAATGAAACAAAATAAAACGCGACTAAAAATTGTCCCACAACTCTAAAATAAAACTAGCCCAATTCCGCAATCGCAAAACTGGCAATTCTGACCAGGAGTGTCAGCCTAGCACTAATTTTAGCAGAGATTACTTTCAGAGTACATTAGTTATCTATGGTTTTAGCTTGTCAGTTTATGGCTAAGGCAAGTGCATCAATTATTTTAAAGAATCTTTGTATGATTATAGTAAAGATACAGTTTAGGTTTGGCCTATTGCAAATTGAAACCATACCATTCTATAAGATGAAACATACGGCAACAAGTGAATAAAACCAGCCAGGCTGGGAAACTTGTATCCTACAATTTATTCACAAAACTTTTACCGCCATAAAGATAACTTTTTCAGTAACTTCTTAAAATAAAATATCACAATTATCTTACTTCAATATGTTTTAGGTTTTGAATAATGGAAACTGACTTTGGTGAAAGTTTCATCAATAAATTAGATGCAATTTTCTGAACCTGGCTGATTCTATTTAAGTATAGTTATGTTTTATCCTTTAGTTCTATTCTAAGTGAAAAATACTTGTGCATTTTTTCATTCTCAATAAAATCAAGAAACCTGAGCAGGGTAAAGAGACATCAGCTTCTACATATAGCCTAGCCCTATAGGATTATCTATGTTTGTCATTTTTAGGCAATAAATTTTGAACTTAACTAAAAATAATCTAGCCTATTTAGTCTAGAGCTGTGTGAAGAGAGAAGAGCTACACACCTGGCAAGATGCAGAGTCAGCAGAGAACTAATTAATCTCAATATCAGACCAGGTACTAGTGAAGTTTCTTTCAGTCTATGTTCTAGCTTGCTGTTTATACAGCAATTTTTTGATATTACATAATAATCAATTGATGCAGGATTGCAGGTGTTATGGCTTAGCAAGAGAGAAGAGCTGTTTAGTGGCTATTTCAAACTAAAGTGAAAGTTTTTCACTTTTAAATTACTTTTTTGTTCATTATAACAAAAATACTAAAAAGTGAAAGTTTTTTTATCATGCTTTGTTTCAACATGCGCATGACAAAAGTGATAAGTTCTTAGTCTTTATATTATGAGTGATAGGCTATATTGCAGCACATTGGTGAGCAAGAAAAGTGGAAAGAATTTCAATGGTTTAAAACATGCATGAAAAGGTTTTTGGATAGCATTGTTCATGTGTGTAGTTAGTAAAATTGGGATCTTAGTAAAAGAACCACTGTTCTTACATTCAGTTTAGTTTATTTGTTTTTGTTGGGGAGGAAAAATTGTGCAAACACAATAAACCCCAATAAGTCACACAACAAAAGTGGCAAGGAAAGGCCAAATGGTCACCACAGTCAGCTGCCACTATTAAGTTAGAAATTGTTTATTTTTTGTAAGTAAAAGTTATGTATGGGTGTCTGCATTTAAGTGATTTGGATGGTAATAGTTTATGCTATGTTTTTTTTGTGTTAAAATTAATTGCAATATTTATCATCATTATGTTTCTTCTTCATAGTTGGGGTTGGATACAATACATCATTGTTGTATTAAAGTATTTTAAATAGACTTTCTTATCCAAGTGGAGATCTGCATAATGAAACAGCCCTTGTTATTCATTGAAAATTGTTATAATTTTGCATATATTTACAACAGATTTCAAATACGATAACCAAACATGAATTTCTCTATGGTTGTGTCGGAATAATATAAACATACAAAAATGGAAAGCATGTTTAATGTTGATTGTTTTTTGCAATCACTCAAGGATATGAAACCTCCTTGGGCATGCCCCAAATGCAAAAAAATTTATAAAAGTTATGATGGCATTGAGCATCATTTGTTAAATTTTGACCACACTGCACAATATGCACAATTGACTCTAGGTTTGAGAAAATCCAAGTTAAGCTCAATGAAAAAAAAGAAACACAATCCTTCAGATGCAAGAGCTGCTGAGTTTATAACACCAACACCAGATACACTAACCTGGGCAGAGGCTCAAAGAATTGTTGAAGTGGAATCAGATGGAAATATCTATAGGTTGGTGCTTAGAGAAAAGTAATGTTCCTACACTTTTACATGCAAAAGTTATATAGTATATTGTATATATATAAGTTTCATGTAAAGACTTGTGAGAAATAAATGTCATCCTATTTTGTTGACAAGCTGCTTTTAGAAGATATAATGTAAAAGCTTTATTCTCATCTCTCCGTATCACTTACAGGTTAAACATCTGTGAAAAATTGGATATTATATCGGATTCTGACATTGATAAAAATGTTGATCATTTCTTTGGTTCTGATGATTCTGCTCACAAACTCGACAAAGATATGAGTGTCCAGCAGACAGGATTTTCTTCAAAACAATTAAATGCTGACAAGACTACATTTCCACCAAATAGAAATGGCTACATTAACAGCGAGGACCTGAAAAGTGTCGCTCTTGCTTCTGTGCAATATGCAAGCGAGCATGCACAAAGTGTAAATCAACTACCCTCTGCTAAAGATCAGTCTGCACTTCCAAAGCCTTCGTTTCGACTTATTCCAGACTATAAGCCTTTGAAACCAAATGTCCAGGATCAGTCTTCAGAGATTTTTCGTTTTGTTGATAAGCCAATAGAAGATGTTGAAAAGGAAGTGAGTTTTGAATGAAAGAGTGGTAGCTTTGCATGGCATGGTTTTTTTTATGTGAATGACACCGCTTTTGTAATGTAAAAGCTTATTTAACTTTGCTAACAGGTTCAAAGTAGATCAAAATGTTTTTTTAACATGATTAAGGTGTACTTGTAAAACCATTATTACTATTACTGTGCTGTTGGCTTTGATAAACATATAGCACCATCATGAAGCAGTTTTTATGTATGATTTAGTTCTTGGACTTTTTCATTATTTAGGAAAATTCACCAGTGTGTTGTACAGGTCACAGATTTTGCCTAGACAGGTCTAACTATAAAACTCTCTTGTCATTTTCACTTGCATAGGCTCCAGTAAACTTTCTTGAACATTTTCATGTCTCATTGATTGCTTGTATTTAGGTTGAATATGATATGGATGAGGAAGATGTGATTTGGCTTAAGTTGATAAACGAACAGCGACTAAAAGACCAACTTACATCTGTGACTCCTAAACAGCTAGAACTGCTGATAGATCGGTTTGAGAAAGAGTCTTACTTTGAAAAGGCAAGACAAAGTCAAAATACCTCAAGCATGCAGGTACCTAACACTTTTACAGTATAGATGGGATGACTGCAATCATATTTTGAAGCAACTTATAGAACACTATATGCAATTGAACAGTGTTTGTTAATGAAGTAGGATGCTTTGATGTTTCATTTGCTTTCATCAACACTAATCTCAACTACTTTTCTTGTGTTGTTGCTCAGTAGCTTATTAACTATTGGTTCTTTAATCTTTTTGTAAGTTCACTAAGTGAAATATTTTATGTTGGTCTGTTTAGGTATAGGACTAGGTGATTAAGCTACTAAGAATGTATGTTAGGTATTTCCAGCAGGCTACTGTATACGATTTCGTTGGTATTGATTTTGAAATAGCAAAGAGTTTATTACCTACTAAATTATATATGCCCAAAATGTGTGACAGAATTTTATATTGAAATTTGAATGTTGGGTATTGTATTGAATATTCCAGTTTATGATATGGCACCAGTGTTCATGTTGGTGGTGGACATGGAATGCTGGTATTCCAAAAACCTTCACCATTTAACTGTTGCTGTTCATCGCTGCTAAGCAACCCTGCTTACATTGCAGCTTACTTATATCGCTGCTTACATACTAACTGTCAGATTCAATTTAGTCTCACTGCTTTTATAACAGCAAACTGAATCAATACAAAATCAAATGGTATCTATGAAACAGACCCTCATTGATGCCAGCATTTGATGAACGAAAAAAATCAGTAGTCTCACTATATATATATATTTTTTAGACTTCAAAACAGAAAAACGCTTGCTGCTGTGTTTGCAATGACAGAGAATGTCAAAGTTCCAATCTTATTTTATATTGTGACATCTGTAATCTTGCTGTTCATCAAGAGTGTTATGGGGACCCTCACATACCAGAAGGGCAGTGGATTTGCCAACGCTGCTTGAAATCACCATCATGCCCTGTCAATTGTTGCTTATGCCCAAGTACGACTGGGGCATTTCACCAGATGGATGATGGTCGCTGGTCCCATGTTGTGAGTTGGTCTAGTCAAAAAAGTTAATTGTTTGTACGATTAAGTCGTTTGTTTGAAAGTGTGTTTAAAGGTAGAAGCATAATAATTAATAAATCAAGTTTATATTGTTCTATTTGCATCATATTTTGCATAATAATGTTGAAAGAGAAGATTTGACATGAAATGAGTAAGAAAAATTAAATGAAGTTGCTTAGAAAAATGAAGATTTTATGGTGGCTCTTCTTTGGTTTCAAATCTTTTTAAGTTCTCTTTTTTAAATCAGACTTTCTAAAAGTGAATTTATTCACCAGCTACTTTGGAGTGGCACCTGTGCATTCACCACACAATTTTTCTTTCCTGTTTAGATACGTTTACTTTCTTCATGAATAATGGTAATCATAAATTCCTTTCTGTTGGGAGCCTCTGAATTCAGTCTAGTGTTGCATCTATTCTACTCATTCGTAAACATGGGATTAAAGTTGTGTTGATTTTACAAAAATACATGTTTAGGTTTGTGCCCTTTGGGTTTCTGATGCAGGGTTTGGCAACACTGTGAATACGGTTCACATTGACGATATCAAAGACATTTCTGCAGCAAAGTGGCGTTTAACCTGCTACATATGTAAACAGAAAAATACTGGTGCTTGTGTGCAATGCTACAGAGCTAACTGCTCCGCAGCTTTTCATGCGACTTGTGGCCAGCAAGCAGGGCTGTATATGAAACTGGAAGCAGTTCGGCGGTCTGTTAGGAACGGAGGAACTATGGCTGTGAAAAAAGAAGCATATTGCAAAGCACACACACCGTTGCCTGGTCGAAATCCAAAAAACGGTTTATTGGTGAGTTAACTTCGTTCGGTAAACTCAAAGCTTTGAGCGGAAAGATCTTCACATTTTATAAAGCCTTTTCGTTCGTTCTTGTCTTAAAGTTGATGGTTGCTCAACAATAAGTTGTTGTGTTCTAAAGTGAGCTATCATTGTTACTAATAGGTTCAGTTTATGATGATATTATTAAAATAAATAAACGAAAATGAAAATAAATCATTTTCACACCACATTTTCCACTAGGCATCTCAGGCTGGAAGTAGAATAGCCAACAACAGACTGAAAAATGCCAGCAAAACCCTTGCGGATAGACGAATAGGACCGACCCATGTTGGTGTGCCTTACATTTCCCTAGACAGGTCAGTGGATTTGCTGATGCAGTAAAACTTTGTGCTGATTGGAATGGAATGCAATCTTTGAAGTAACTCATTCCCCAAATAAGCAATTCATGTTGCTTCAACATCCGCAGACGTTGAATCAATATAAAAAAGACCGAGCTGCTCAGCGCGTGACAGGAACTTGTATTTCCATTGTTAAGAAAGCCACGTTTTTATTTCTCAAGGCTGTCGCTTATGTTGCGCAGGGTAACCGCAATTGGTCGGAAATTGAGCATTCAAAAGAAAGCGCCTTTCTTGAAACGATTGCTCTCTTACTGGACATTGAAACGCGACTCACGCAATGGCCTTCCTCTGCTGCAAAGGCATCAATCCCACATGCATGCTCACAAGTCCACGGATCCGGTTTGTGTTACGACTGTTTAGTTTTGTCTAATGTTATTAATTAAATCTTACATTCTTTGAATGAAAGAAAGGAAATTAATGTATATTTTCTTAATGGAAGAAAGACTTTTCAGAGAAGTACAAAACAAAGGTTTAATTGAGCCTGAGGAATTGTTCTTCTCACTAATAGGCGAGAAGTGAACAGAGGTTAATTGTATGTAATTTCTTACCTTCTCACAAAAAATATAAATGGCAAGTTTGTGTCACTGCTCTCTAAGCGAAATGGCGTCCATTTTAAAATGGTGGATGCCATTTTGAAAATGATGATATGGATTTTAAAATGGATGCCATCTACACATAAGCGAAATGCCATAATTTAGTGTCACATGAGACTTTATCAGAAAATGTCATCCCTCGATATAAATTGAACGTTACTCAACTAACAAAGGTATACAGTAGTTGAAGTTCAGTTGATGCGTTAACGGGATTATCTTCAGGAAGCTGATTCTCACCAACACCGAATTACTCAACAATTGAAATACTGGCATCGTCTTCGACACGATCTTGAACGAGCAAGGCTTCTTATAGAGCTTTTAAGAAAACGAGAAAGACTGAAAAAAGAAACCATCCGTATATCCCAGGTGATTTTTCGCAATCTTTTGATGCAATTTCAACAAGTCGTTGTTGCATTGATTTTAAAATATAGTAGAATCCGCTTAGTAAATCCACCTCGGTGCTAAGCGATTTTGGATTTAATAAGCGGTGGATGCCATATCTAAAATAAAAAATTTAAAAAATCTGTCCCAAACCAAAGTGGATTAAATACGCGGATGGATTTCTTGAACGGATTCAATAACATTTTTTTATCTTTAAGCTTATCTATGGTGGGGTTGCAGTCATAAAAATAAGTCGCATTCGTTCATTCTCAACCAATTACCCATTGATTGAACAGGCTATATCTGAAGTCCAGCTGACCTCTTTTAACGTATACCTGAAGCGAGTCCTTGACAAGCTCCGCAGTATTGATGATGCGAAAGTTTTTTCGGAGCCAGTCAAAAAGAAAGACGCTCCGGAATATCACAAAATCATTGAGCATCCGATGGATTTTTCCAAAATGTCGGCCAAGATTGCGCGTCATGAATATAAGTAAGTATGTGTTTGTCTAAACTGGTTTTGAGCATCAGGTGATGGTGGCAGATGACCAACACTAGCCCCCTAGATCGTGATGAATAGAGACTGAGGATGTGCCTTGCCAGACCCCGTCCTACCCTGATTGTAGGAAATGAGACGTAAAACAGGAAGAAGAAGAAAGGTGTCAGTACCACATTTAAGTATCGTATATTGGCAAGTCTGTTATGTCTAGATTGTCTACCTAGCTAGGCTTTGGTGTGGTCAATCGCCTATTTTGAGTCCAGTTCAGTTTGTTTTCATTTCTGACCATCACAACGAAGAACAATACAGTATATGCCAATTGCCAAACATAGCAGAAGTCTAGATAAAAGCGGCGGCATCGACGCTTTGATATGTCCGATACCAATTTCTTTCATTTACGAGCAATGAAAGATATTGCCCTCAAGTCCTATTTTTACTATTGACGCGTAAGTGTTATGACGTAACAGGTTGAGTTACAAAGGTGGTGTGTCCAATGGTGATGATGAACTGCCAGATTAAAATTTAAAAGAACAATTTAATTTTTTGAAAGTTATAAACCAAATGCATCGTTTTCCTTGGTTCTTGCAACTGTAAGTTTCCGTTCTTGCAGGGAGATGGCAGATTTTGAGGATGACTTCAACTTGATCATCAAAAACTGTCTGTTTTACAATCCCCGCAACACATCCTTCTACAAACTTGCGTTGCAGATGAAAGAGCAAGTAAGACAATCAAAAAGATTGTTTGAGAACTGAAGATAAAATGTTTATGTAATAAAAAATAGGTTTCGGGCAAGTTTATTTCAAGGTTAGTATTTACACTGAAAGCTTTTACTTGTCGTAGAAAGTATAGTACTTTCAAATGCAATCCCTCCTCAACCCATGGTTTGAAAACCACTGGATTAACGGGTTGTACTTTCTCGTAGGGTGGTGCTGTGGTACGGGAGGCCAAACGTGCAGCAAAGAAAATTGGATTCGATTTTGAAACGGGAATGTTACTCGAGAAAGTGCCGCAAAAAATAACGTCTAAGAGAAATAAGTCAAGTACTGTATAACAAAACATAAATTAACGTATCAACTCTTAAGAGGACTATTCTGTTTTAGGACTCCAAAAATCGCTACTTTCACCAATTGCTACAATGAGTTTTTGGGATAAGCTTGTTTGTAAATTCACCGGCAAATTTAGTGCTGTCTTCAACTTGACCTTTTTTCCCGGAAAATACGTTGCTAACAGTAACGCATGCAAGCTATTTCTAGTGCAATTCAGTTTTAAGTTAGTTTGTTAAAAATTTGCTTGCAACAAAATTCTTCATGCGCTCGAAATATATCAATACTTTTTATCAGCTAGTGAAAAAGCAACACGAAGCATATCCATGGACGAGAGCTTGGAAATAATACATGAGGTTCTCAATCAAACGATGCCGACAACAACAACTCGAAAAGTCGAAGCAGAGATATTATCTTCAAAAAGGTGTGCCTTATTTCCTTTATTTTTTATTATATGAAAACACTGTCTTTGTGTTCTGATGAGTTTTTGTGTTCTGATGAGTCTTCGTGTTCTGATGAGAATTAACCACATTTGTTTGTGTAGGAAACTCTCTCAAAGCCATGAAAACGGAGGTAGGTCTTCGAAAAAGTCTACAGTTGCAGCAAATTCAAGGCGATTCTCAGCTGACGACTTGGATGCTCTGACGACCATAAGCGAAAATGACGCTGTTTTTTGTGACATTGCATCAACCGTGAAAACGTCTCCTAGATTCCGATCTGCTTCCACCTTCAAGTCTCCTCCTGTGAGAAGGAAAAGATTTCACTCTTCTCGGCCTTCCACTACCCCTGTAACAACATTTGAGCCCGGCAGCAAAAAGCTGAGATCTGAAAGCGTTCCTGATAGTGACAAACTAACAGCCAACAGCGTTGTGATATGCGAGAGACTGTCACCAAGTTTACTTAACAAAACCACCGCTGACGATTCGCTGACTAACTTGCCAGCTTCTTCTTCTTCTTCTTCTGGACGTCCAAACTCCGAAAAATTAAATTCAATTCCGCCAACTTCACCCCCTGCTCGTCTCACTTGCAGCGTCAACCGAAGAACTTCTGTATTGTTTAAAAAGAAATCTCGTGACAGATTTCTTATCTCAAGACCTGCTACCACTGCCCCACCACTCGAGAACAAGGAAACCCTTCCATCTTGTCAGTCGGCTTCAGTCAAAATTTCCTCACCCGACTCCTGCATCGTCAGGCGTACGCGCTCCACAAGTGGTCATTGTTCAGAAGAAGTAGACAAACCGGAAAAGACGTCTGATCAAGCAGAAGACGTAAAAATTTCAAAAGAAGCACACCGCGACCACGCCAATAATTCTGAAGGTGAATTGCTTGCACGATCACGCATCAACTAGTCTTCTGTGACTGTTGCAAATGTTGGTTTTTGAACCACCTTTCTCTTTAGGTGCGAACGCAACTCAAGAGAGACTGGCACTGAAGCGTCATGAAGGCTTTCAATTCAGCAGCGAAGGAGGCTCGCTGAATGCAGCCGGTTCCAGCGATTGCGACACCGCTTTTACTGAAGGAGATGCTGGTAGACGTAGCAACGACCTTGAGTAAGCTAGATATTGTCTTGAGTCATTGTATGTGAAGAGTTAACTGGTTTTTTTAATCAAACGCGTGTTTCGATTAGCGTTCATCAACAATCTTTGTTCTGTGACCGCTACAGGCCTGCGCCGGGAAGAACCTTCAAGAAATGGCGGAGCTACAGCGTAGCCTGCGCCAACAGCAACCGCTTCTTGTCTGATGACGAAACTTTTGATAGCGGTCTCGATACCTCTTCAGGTGAGAAGTTGCAGTAACATCTCCGACTTGCTATGCATTCTAAGCCAATTAAATTTCTAATCAGGGATCAAATGATGCATCGACATAGCATGGAAGGCTGTCCTCAGTGCCCAAACGGCAAGAGTTTTTAACTACCGTTGCTTAATCTCAGCGTTTCTGAACATATCCGGTTGGTTATTCACTGAGCTGTCTGGGCGGACTTTTATGCAGGCATAGGCTCCTTGGAATTACTATTTGGTTGATCACACAATGGGTCTGAGCAAAAAATAAATTGTGTTTCTGTAAAGACCTTGAATTCTACCTAACCAAACCCATATGTTCATTCAGCAGCACACCGACAACTCTTTCGTCGTCAGAGCCACGTTCCATCCACCGAAGATGAGTTAGATAACGACAACTTACCTACCGTGAAACCATTGGATTTGGTTTGGGCCAAGTGTCGAGGATACCCTCCGTATCCCGCTCTAGTAAGTTTGCTATATCAATGAGGTTTTACCCCTAGCAAGTGGTGATCACATTAACCTAAAGCTTGAAATGCAGCCTTGAAATAAAAAGTGAAATGTGATTCAATGCCTACCAACATATTTGCAGATAATTGACCCCAAAATGCCACGTTCTGGATTCTGTCACAATGGGGTTCCAATCCCAGTCCCACCGAGAGATGTTTTGCACGTTGGGGACAGAAGGGTGGAAAACGGCAATCATGGAATTTTCCTCGTATTGTTTTTCGACGCTAAACGAACCTGGTAAGAGCAATGCCCAGGCTATGCGCGTTTATATACTGTAGCTTCCAAAATAAAGTATAAACAACGAGTAGGCGAATACATGAAGATGTTCGCTGTTATCAAATACTAGGCGTTGTAGGAAATGTCCTGCCTTACATTGACCGCTTAATTCGATAAGTTTTGCCTTACATTTGGTCCTTTGAATGCATAAATCACACACAATCACTTTTTAAGGCAATGGCTTCCTCGAAGCAAGCTTGAATTGTTCGGCTTGGACTCGAAATCTGAACGAGCGAAGCTGTCGGAAGGTCGACGTTATGCGATTCGCAAGAACGTTGAAGCCGCATACAAAAGGGCCGTGATGCATCGTAGCCGCGTCATTGGTGACGTACCCAACGTTAATGAAGATGAAGTGAAACGCGTCGAACCACACAACTGAGGACCGGTACAAAGAGTAGGCTACATTGAGTGTTGTAAATTTAATTCTTACGCTGCTGGCAACCTTCCTGGAATTAGGATTAGAAAACTTTCATGTTAATATTCAGCGTAGTCCCGGAACCTCTTAAATCTGGGGTGGTGGCAGGAAAGACCCTTGGCCGCAGAGGCTCACGCGACAAAAAAGAAGAAGCGATCTTTGGTTTTTATTTTCTAAATTGAAGTCGTCCAATATTTTTAGCAGCTTTTGTTGTAAACTCGAATTGCGAAACTCACTGGCCCCACATAGCTATTGGAAACATTTTTTTTTTATTCACGCTATAATGGAATCGGCTTCCTGATGGACAAGACTACACTCATAAAAGCAACTGTGTGAACACAGTGACGTAATTGACTGCAGTTCCGCTGACCTAAATACACCAAGTTTGTGCAGCGGTTTCTTTCGCCGTTTTTTAAAATGTTGAGTTCCACCATGGCGACCGGGATATCTCTATGTAGCTTTAGTTCCACTCTTTTGATGCCATTAAATTGTTCCAATTTATACTCCCGATTGTTTTTATGATGCGCAGCAAGGGATGCAGCCTTGCATGGAGTACTTTTACCGTTGCTTGCTTACGTAGTTCCAAATTTCTTGTACTGAAGCTGGGCAAGTTATAACCAAAATCCACTGCTAGACGTGCTTGAAGCTTCTTTAACTGACCAATGTTGAGGAAACACTATTTGTAGTGTTGCCACTGTGTACCTGTGTTGCATCTTGCAAATTAAGTGACTTCTAAATGCTTCTTGCGTGTGTGTATTTGATATTGCGGAGCAATACCGCAATGTTCTGATTGGTTCGGATGAACTTGGTTGAATTGACGAGATGTAAATTACTAACTCTAGTAACTACAGTATACCATGTTATTTGTATATATCTTTGATAGATTGTCAATGTTTTACCCTTTAAAATTATTTTTATTCAAGATTATTTAAATGTGTATTATATGTGTTTCGAATGAGGACGACCTGAAGTCTTTATGGAGAAAGCCGCAGATTGTTCAATAACTTATGACGAGGTGTAGCTCACCACAATTTTCTTGTTCATTTGCCGTTGAAATGACGTACTCCAATGATACTTATTGACCCTCCCATAACTTCACCTGCCTACCATCGTAGTGTATTTTTGTTTTTAAAAAATTTACATTAAAAACTACTAGAATTCGCATAAATTCGCATATAATTGAACTCGCTTTCTTTGAGTTCAATAGCAAAGATTTAAATGCTGATAAGCTCTGCAATTCGCAATGACAAAGCAAAGGCGGTGTATTTTTTAAACTTCAATACTACCGTACGTGATCTTATACTTTCGCAATGCATTTGTAATAAACTTTTAAGTCGAACCAAGGCTGAGAAGTGTGAAGTGTTTGCTTTAGGGACTCAGACTGATCATTCATGTTACTTTCCGTTGAATAAACCAACTCGTCGTCTTTAAATTCCGTTTCTAGGTGCTCTTGTAACCAATCCAGCATCACTGGAGCCATGACCTTTGTTGCCAATCTAGTGTAAACAGATAAATCAATCAATCATTTTATTTTTCGTCATTAACGCGTCCGGGACGAAAAAGATACTAACTACAAAAATCGATATAAACCTACCAGCACGTTAACGAACGGGAAAAGGTGGCAAAACCTTGAAAGGTTTAAAACGTGCCTGAATGAAAAATTATGTAGTAGGCTATATATCAGTAGTTAGCACGGCCACAAAACCCAACGAGGACACGGCATTTGTCACATAAAACCAAGCAACCACACGGCATTTAACATAATGCATTAAAGTGAATATAAATTACAAACGTTTTCGGCCATACACATGTTAGCCCTTTTCAAGTAACGAAAAAATAACTGATTTTACATCTACATTCAAAATAAATAACTGATCTACACAATGAATTGAAAAACGAAATGCACAAGAATGAAACGGCAAAGCAGGGGAGAAAGGCACATCACATGGCGGTTAATTCCGCGAGGCAAAAACGCATCATATGAGGAATTAAGAAAAGACGTTAAGCAGATAGGAGGCGCCTGCGGCAAACAACTGCGTATTGTGGCGAGGATTGCAGGATTTTATGAGCAAAGCCTCGTAGATTTTAGTGTCAAATTGAAAACGTGAATTGTCAAAGTAAAACATTTACGCACAACTCAGAAAGATTCCAAGGATGGTTTGTTGTTTGAACATGATTGGCTAATCTTCAATCGAATATATGGTCTTTAATGGCAGTTTTTCTGTTCAAGTTAGTTAAATCTAAGTGCTCACTCTCGTGGCCAAATGCCGCGTGGACATACCAATGTATGTACAGTTTGCAGCATGCGAGCAAGTGAACTTGTACACGACATTTAAACGCAAGCAGGAGGAAGTTCTAGATTTAAGCTGAAAATAGTAACCCACTTTAAATGCTTTATATACGGGAATAATATCCACGTTGAACTTCATTTTAATAAAACCTGTAACTACAATGTATTGGTAGATGAAATGTAGCCAACTTTCTTATCTCATGAACAACAGTCACTGTGTTTTGAATAAAAAAAGTTGTTTTAGTTTTAGAAACACAATTACAGTAGAATTCGCCTATAACGGCACCTCTAGGGGATTGCAAAAACTGACGTTATAGCCGAATTGACGTTATAGACGAACTACCACAAACTATTCCAAAACTGTCTTTTGATTAAAGAAAGAGGTGTATAATCCAGTCATATTCACTGTGTACCACCAAACTAACAAAAGTCACGCAGAAAATACAGTAAACAAAAAAATTGTTTAAAAAAAATAACCTACAGCGAAAGGTAGGCTACAGGAAATTTGCGCAATACAGCTCGTTACATACAGTACGGTCAGGCCCGGATTTAGGGGGGGGCAGAGGGGGCAGTTGCCCCGGGCCCCCCGACTTTTGAAGGGCCCCCCTATGTGGAAAAAAATGTGATTTTGTGTTATTTTTTTCCTTTTGACCTTTAAAGTTTCTGCAAAATGCTGTGCAATACTGGACTGATGCTAAAGTTTTTCGCGCCGAAGGCGCGAAAAATTTTTTTGCACGGGGGCCCCCCAATCTTAAAGTGCCCCGGGCCCCCCATCAGCTAAATCCGGCCCTGAGTACGGTAGTAGAGAAGTTCATTGTTTATTAGCAAAAAAGGAATTGATCTTCAGCTGTTTCGGTTTTGACACAGATTTCTCCACCACATAGCGGCTGCTAGTTTATAGGCTACAGCAGGGGTCCGCAAATACTTTTTGGTGCGACCCAAAAAGCAATCGTTCGAAGTCTTCGCGACCCAAACGTTTCGGAAGCATATAATTTTGCGCAAAACACTTTGCAAATTAATATCAATTCCAATACGGTCGTCCCCACTTATTAAGGCCACATCGGGACCGGACGATTTTGGCTGCGGGAGACAATTTTCTACCACTCCTATACCTTCAGTAATTTCGGAATGGACCAAATTGGGCTTAATAAGCGGGTGGACCTATTAACCGTGCGCTTCGTCGTCGTGCAAGCCTCTGGGGCCGAGGGTCTACTCTATCCTTTTACCAGCCCTTACTCAAGATGTTCCCGAACTACACTGGAAGGCTATTAGAGAGCAGCCAGTATTTAGTTTCATCATTCATGACACGCAGACCTTCCACTCCGTTAGGTGGCTTGAAGATGGTACAGTTATTGATGATGTGGTCTGCAGTCTGTTCCTCGGCACCACATGCACAGGAGGAGGAAGAGGCCAATTCCCCAATGGCGCATGGTTGACCGAAAAAGCCCGACGCCCGTACGAAGACGGTTGAGGCGCACCCATGCTTGTCTTTGTAGTGTCAGGCCGATGGGGCATGTGTCGGCGTTGGGGATGAACGAATGAAGTCCGGTGGTACTTGACTTCTTTTCAGAATTCCATTTATAGTCCGCCCAAGTAGCCGCAGAGATGAAGTTCATCTGCTGCGTTGATCAGAAGTTGAGCGGCTGGCACGAATGGTTGTCTTGACTTCAGTCGACTGGGGTGCTGGTTTGGGGAAGCAGAGATCTTGTTGTGGAGAAGATGGTTAGGCTTTAGTGCCCGTCGGCTAAGAAACAGAGTGGCTTCTTCGTGACGAAGCTGAGAAAGTTGGATGCCAGCGAGAATGGCAAAATTATCCAATAGTGTGGGACGCAGGCATCCGGTAACTGTGCGCAGGGCGCTGTTTATCGCAGTGCCGATGTTATGGCAGTGTGCACTGCAGCACCAAACAGGTGCACAGTACTCTGCTGAAGAGTAGACAAGGGCTAAGGCTGCTATACGCAAAGTGTCAGCCCTCGCCCTCCAGCTGTGGCCTGCCAGGCGCTTGAGTAGTGCAGCGTGGGATGTCTTTTTCTTGCGCAGTGACACCAAATGGTGGCGGTATGTGTACGATCTGTCTAGTGTCACCCCAAGATATTCTGGTTCGGGGCAGAAGGTCAGAGGTTTTCCATTGTTCTGAACATGTTGCTCACGATCAACTTCCCGACTGTAGGCTATAGGTGGAAAGCTGCCGCCAAAGTTTTGTTTTCGCTAAGTTTCAGTCGCCAGTTCTGGAGATGGCCTAAGCTGAGAGAGTTTTCATGCTCTGGCTCAAGCTGTCTTCCAGGCTATATATATAACCGTGCGGGCTTAACTACTGTACTACAATCGAAAGTATAAATTTTCTTGTAGCCTACCAAATTGTACGAAACTCAGCACATCAAAGACTTTATGATTGTATTTATTTTTGCCATACAAGTTATATTTATGGTAATTTTAAACCGTTTTGCGACCCACTGTGAATGGTCTCGCGACCCAAATTTGGGTCGCGACCCAGCATTTGCGGACCCCTGGGCTACAGTACTGCACGTAGCCTACAACTGTTGCTTTGAGTTGTTTAAAGGTCAGCTGTAGAGCTGCTTTTTACACGTGATAGTTTTTCACGCGGGAAAAAAGTTAATTCAGTTAATTAAAGTCCCTGCTGCGATCGACGTAGCAAAATAAAGGGAAAACATTTTGCAAGCAGCAGCACTAACTGGATTAAAAGACTGACCGTTCGTGGTGAAGGTGATGGCTTAAAGTGACGTTATAAACGAACAAAAGACGTCTGGGAACCAATAAAGGGTGCTGTTACATGCGAATTGACATTATAGGCGATGCTGTTGTAGCCGAACTACAATGTACGTAAAAGATAGGAATTCTGCCGGGACCGAGCGAAATGTGACGTAATAGGCGAATTGACGTTATAAACGAAGCCGTTATAGGCGAATTCTACTGTATATGCAAATGTTTAATGATTAATTTAACAGTTTTTGTGTAGCCTACTATAATTTGTTGTCAAATCTAATCTTACACCTGGGTGGTTAAAAATTTAGATTAAGTAGATCGGAAGGCAAAGAAACCAATCTTTGTGCCTACCTTCAGGTATGTCTTTATGTGTTCGCATAAAAATACAGCGTCATTGTTTTATGCGGTGCCAAACCAGCATCCTTTCAAGCATTATGTTGGACTCTCACCGCTCGACTAGACGACTACGCAGCTGACATGTGCTATGAAAAAGTGGAAAATTTTTGTAAGATATTCTTTCGTCCCAATAGGCTACATATTATCCATCTGATTTCATACTTTGGATTAAGATAATGAAACAATGTCTTATAAGCTAATACCTGCTTTTTTTTATTCAGAGTGGTTCATCATTCTTTTGAGGGTTCTGAAAGACAAAGCTTCTTGCACTGGAGAAGCTTCTGATTTTAATGAAAAAGAATATTGTATTACTGGTTAATGCTAATTGGCTTTCCTGCACAAGGTTAAAATTAAAAATGTAATTCAATATCATACATACATAGTAATTAGTAACAGTAGCAAGAAAGTATCCCAAAGTACTGTATACACAGAGACTGTATTTTTTACTTCGGGAGCAGATTGCATGAAAAATTACAGAATCTTTAGGACATAACATTAAGTTAAAAGGGAAACTGATCTGACGCTATAATTGACCGCTACACTATCAACTTATACTTGCGATTTTGACAGCTATTTACTCAATTTCAAGATCAGTAGCCTATCCAGTCAAGTTTGAAACATGCACATTGGCATGGCTTGTGTACGGTATATAGTCTGCCATGATGCTTTATTATCAGGTCACAGCCGGACATGCATCGAAGTTTTTCTGGATTGTTTGAAGAAAATACTTTCAAAGAAATCAGTTTGGATTCATGTTCGTTGGATAGCGAGGATTTCAGCTATTTAAAGTTGAATACATTTGGGTGTAAATGTAGCCTATGATAAAATATACATCAATATTTTTATTAAAAACGTTTACTGGTCAATTAGGCTATGTTCAAATTTCTTTTTTGTTGTTACTTTCTTGAGGTGGTATTTTATTAAATCTATTAAAATGGTATCACACAACACTGTGTTGCATACAGTGACATCTGATATGACAAACAATCTTCAACTTGATCAGGGTTTGCTATGTGATATCTCATTTCAAAATTCAAGTTGTAACATTCCAAAAAAAAATTTCCTATTTTGAATGTTGTGAAACGTTTGTAAACTTTCGTAAAACGTCAGAAATATTTTGGTCCCCTTAGTTCAAAGTGACTAATCTTGACAAATTTTTGAACATCACAGTTGTCATTAAATTAATTCAAGCTTTGTACTGTAAATACTCTTGGAAATTCAACAACAGTTTTCACTTATATTGTAGGCTGTTAGACATCTTGTTGGCATTTGTGAACGTTGGAATGTGCATTTTCAGCGCTGTTTATTTTTACGCACCTTACCTTTTGTTTAGTCACTTTTTTTTATATCATCAAAGTTTTTCTCATTTCAAATACCACTCCATCTAAAAGATATATGCTGCTTCTTTCTGATTGAAATTGTTTCCAAAAAAATAAAACAGATTTTGCAAGACGTGAAAAGTTCCTTGTAAAGTATTTAAAGTTAGTGTTGCATATCATATATGCTTTTGATGGATGAAACTAGAAATGCCATGTGCATGCACATCATACAAATTGCAGTATACAACCAATAAATTTATTGCAGTAAACAATTTTAATCCATTGTCATAATAGTTCATAATTGTTATAATAATAAACTTTGGATTGCATTGTTAAAGCCATTTTTGTCCATGTGAATTGAGAGGCCAGGTTTTGATTGGCAAGCAAAAACAATTTTTTTACTACGTATTTTACATTAGAATTGTACTATGCAGTATTCAACAACAATATTACTTTAACCTTGATTCATCTATAATTCATCTGCAGTGAATTGAGTTAACAACTTCCACATTGTGAGCCCAAGTA
This sequence comes from Aplidium turbinatum, assembly GCF_918807975.1. Taxonomy (NCBI): domain Eukaryota; kingdom Metazoa; phylum Chordata; class Ascidiacea; order Aplousobranchia; family Polyclinidae; genus Aplidium; species Aplidium turbinatum. The sequence goes on along the minus strand of NC_137484.1, from coordinate 15,739,715 downwards.
ACTAATTAGCCTACTCATTGTATAGCAATGAAAAAGCAAGAAGATTTATTGTTCAAATTCAGCTTTCATGTTCTTGAAAACTGAAAAGTTTGGGTGTTCATCAGGACAATTATCGTTTGTAGGACTAGTTGCAACGTTCATTTCATTAGATTGAAAGTAAAAACAACAACAAACAGGGTGGTTTATTGCTTCACTGACGTTTCGCGCACCATGACAATGCGCATTCTCAGAGCGAATAACATACAAAATAAAATTTCACACCTACTGCAGTGCGATTGAAGGCAAGAAAAAATATAAAAAACACACAATGTTTTAAAGATTGGCCAATGATGTGTGGGCGGTTACTTTCCACGTTAAATTACATAAAAACTTCCAACAAAAAACATAAATTCGAAGCAGTGCAGACCAACAGAACATGTTCTTGTTGATATATTTGTCAGAAAATAACGATGATTGTAATTTTCATTGGTGGGTTTGGTTCAGCTTTATTGCTTTGTGGAGCGTGGTTTTGGTTCATACGCGTTTGAATTAAATAGTCTCTTCTTTATGAATCTAAATATTCTGCTGTATTCACGACGATATTGTGAGTTGAGGTAGCCATAGATGAGTGGGTTGACCACCGCGTGTATCCATGCTATGCAACTCACAATCAGAAGAATGCTGGCTGCAACTTCAATTTTGAAGAGAATCTAAAAACAAAATGTTTTATTTAAGAGAAAGATATAAAAAACACACAATGTTTTAAAGATTGGCCAATGATGTGTGGGCGGTTACTTTCCACGTTAAATTACATAAAAACTTTCAACAAAAAACATAAATTCGAAGCAGTGCAGACCAACAGAACATGTTCTTGTTGATATATTTGTCAGAAAATAACGATGATTGTAATTTCTAACCCATGTATTAGTGAAAGAAAAATATGCCTGACATGTGTCAAAACTTTAATTGATATCATAGTCGTCACATCTTTTGCTTACTAGACAAGTAATTAGATTTGCTTCGTAAATGATAACATATATTCCACACAATCTTAAAACATAATTTTGTTATACATGTTAGCTTATTTATCTTATGCTGTTGCATGTAGGCCTACAACTCTATTTTAATGTTACTGTAATATCAACTACGTTTTTGTTAACAGGAAAAAACACCATGTGTTACAACTATTACAACTCTGGTAAGGAGAAGCTAACCCATGTCAACTGTTTGCTCGAAGCGGTCAAAAGTTGATGCAATGCACCAAAAATCCCAGCAATGTTTTTTTTTCATTTGTGTTCTGGTGTGACTTTAACCACTTGTCAAGGATTTCCAGTTGGTTAAAGTAATTACTTGTCTGACATCAATTATACCCATTTGTGTGCAGGTGTGAATCTTACCTGAACTAAGTACAACAACGAAGTTGGAGTAATACATGCTGCAAATGCCATACAAATTGTGAAGCTGCTGTAGACCAATTGTCTTTCTCTTGCTTGTTTCTTTCTCATCATTTTTTTCCTAATAAATAACAAAGAATACATTTAGTGGGTTTTGTTTTATACTGAAAAGTTATGATGCAAAAAAAGGCAACTACCGTATATCATCTTTCACAGAAGAGAATTTAGTTAAAGAACGGATTGAGAATCAATAAGTATGAAGTCTTTATTCTTGAGGGTTAAGTTACATTAACTGAGTTTTTGCATTGTATTGTATAACTGCATAAATAAAAATTTTACCAGAAAATACGTTTGAGTGTTTTTATAATAGGATTCTTGATAAACTACTCTTTGGATGTGACTAGTTGAGAATATTGATGTTATTAAACTAAAAGTGCAAAAATGTGATTTTACCACACTACCTTGTGCTCACAGCCAAAATTTGTATGAGATATAGCATAATTCAGCCTATATTGCGCCTTTCTAATTTTGTTTTGTTTTAAAGTAAAACAAAAGGTTTCTTTCCTTACGTCCAACCTATTGTAACTCACCTATGATGAGTGTTTTTGTTGCGCTTTTCTGTCCGTCTGCGCTTTTCTTGAATTTTTCTTGCAATTGTTCCAAGATGAGGCCTATGGCCTTGTTGGCCGTCATTATCACTTTCTCCTCTGTACATCACAGAGGTAGTCGTCCAAGTTTTTGATCTTGCAGCCAAGGCTGCTTTGGAGTGCTTTGAACCAACATCAGAAAAGGTTCTCTGTCTTGTCGGTCTTTTAACGTATGCAGACTTTACTCGATTTAGCCGTTGTTCCCCTTCAGAGTGTTCATAATCAGAACTTTCCAGACCAGACTGGATATTTTGATATTGCTCAAATTGATGCTGCGTCGACGGTGCATTATCCACCTTTGCAGCATCCAAGTCGGTGAGATCAAAATGTGGAAGTGAAGGAACACTTAGTGACTTTTTTCGTTTCATACTTCTCAGTTCAACACAATTTTCTCTCATCATTACTTCCTTTTGATCTTGTGCTGGCGACAAAGTGGAATATTTTGAAGTCTCGTCATCAGAGGAATGATGATCTGTGCTCAGACTCATTGGCGAGTTGAAAGGAAGACGATCGGTTGAGTTTACTTTCAAGTTATTCCGGATCAAAACTTTCCAGATGCTGTTTCTTTTTTGTGCGTTCATCGGAGATTGCTCCTCTTTCTCTTCATCTTCGGATTGTATCGCATTTGCTGGAGTACCATGGAGGGCAATGATTGGATCGCTTTGGCAATGCGTAACATTAACTTGACCAGAGCTGTCTGACGTTTTTTGTGGTGTCTCAGGCATCGGTGTATCTAAATGAAGCATATTTGAAAAGGTTATGATATTTACACAAAATCCAAATCGTTGTAACCATTGGATTTCCACTTATAACAATAATAGAATAGTCATTAAAAATTTCATATTGCTAAATAAAGCGACAGATATAATGGCTGAGTGACGGCTGCAAGAGGCAAAAGCTATGAAAACATCAATCATGAAGCATAACGTATAGATTAAATTAAGGACTCCTACGTTGTTCATTGCTGACAGTGTCAAGTCTTGTAGGGTGAACTGAACACATAAAACTTATATAAAATACCGAATGTACATTATAGTATATTTTTTACATACTTTCATGATCTGTACTGACGATCACTGGTTTAAACTTAATGCCTTCGATCAAACTTGACGGTTTGATTTCATCTTCTGTATCGTCACTGGTGGATCTATTCCTGACAGTGCTGCTTGCTGTAGGTGCAATGTACATATTCATGTTAGATATATTTATTGACGAGCGTTAAAAAGTAAATTTTGTAGCTCATACGTTTTTGTTCTGATTTTTTAAAATTTCAAACTTTTGCAAATGACTTTTCTTTTATCAGGTTATTTCAGTTTGTTTTATCTTTGATATTTTTAAAACCGGATTCACCTTATTGTTGGCATTTCGTTGATCAATCGTGCTTTTAACGTTTTGTGTTAGCCTCTAAATCGGTAGGCATGGGTTCGATACCTTTTCGGGTCATACCAAAGACTTTTTAAAAATGGTACTGAATCTAATTCCTGCTTGGCATTAGATTCGTGTAATAATATAATCAGTTGCGCCTCTATACGGCTGCTTTGACACTGTCTGCTTTGTAAAGCGCTGAGGAACAACTCACTCTGCGATGGATACAGCGCTATATAAAAACAAACATTATTTTTATTATTATTAGCTGAAAATTAACAAGTGTTGAAACTTACTGTTGTCACAAGTGATCTTTTTAACTCGTTTTGTCGATCTCTGATGCCCTTTCATTTTCCTTTGGACTTGCTTCACCTTTCGAAAGATTGCGGTGTAAAGTATGATCAAAATGATTAGCGGAATTGCTTGAAACATGATATTCAAACCAAGGTTGTACCACCTACAGAAAAAAAATAGACAAATTTATTATGTAATTGAAATGCAGTCACGTTTTGAATTGTATTTACGAAACTTTGAAATCACCATCACACAACCCTTCTGCGTTAAATTAAATTTAATCACGAATTGCAGATTTACATCATGCGAACTTAACAGATGGCAATAATTTATGTCTGTAATTAAGTGGCGCTTTTCCAATAATGAAAAAAACGCTTGAAAATATTGTATTGTGGGTCATGGCGTCATACGTGCGGCCCTATGTTCACGCTGCCTAAATTCGGTTTTCTCTTATAGGCGTGTGATAGCCACTTTGTCTCTACAGTAAAATAAATGATATCAACAACAAGTCTGCCGAAGAACGTTTCATGCAGACAGTCTGTTAAAAGGGCTATTGTCGCAGAGCAGACACGACAACTGTCTGCATAGATCATAAATACTTATTAGCCTAGGCTGAAAAGTTTTTTTACGATTTTTTTACCGAACGGACGCAAAAACAAGTTAAAAATAAGTTTCATCACTTAAGATCGGATAGGCCTAACAGTCGGATGATTTGACACACACTTTTTGTACAACTTTATCTATATTGGACGAATATTTAATGCCAACTTGCTATGTTCAGAATCATTAAGAGAATAATTTAGCCCCGGTACCGATGAGATGCTTCGGTCCCAAATCAAAACACTTCTGAGAAAAAACATACCGCCCATCCAAAGAATACGCGATAATTTCTTTAAGTTCCCGACCCTCATCCCGGATCCAAAAGTACCTCCTGGACCCCCCCCCCGTCAAAGCTACTGGCTATATGTCATGTACTCTATTTTAAATAACGTTATCTCACGTGATAGCTGGTGATATATTTTCTCCTTTTCCAATGGAACATCGTAATGTGTTGTCCATCCAGTGAACAGCATCACCTACGTGTTTTGTAACGGATGTTAATATGTAGGTGGCGTACTGTCTTGGTGCGCTTAGCACACATTTTAAAGATTGTAGCAATGCACAACTTTAAACATAGTGTTTACGTTGAGAAGTGTTTATGTTGATATTGACAGGTGCGTTTGTTAGCCTACCTTTTTTCATTCTGCAAACTCTTCATACTCGTTTACCTTGGAAAGCAACAACTGAAGATTGTAGCAATGCACAACTTTAAACATAGTGTTCGTGTTCAGTTGTTGCTTTCCAAGATAAACGAGTATGAAGAGTTTGCAGAATGAAAAAAGGTAGGCTAACAAACGCACTTGTCAATATCAAGTTACAAATTGCCACAAAAAACCCATGGCATCGACTTTGTTCGAATGTGTAAAATGCAAATGGTCATCTTTCTTTTCATTCTCATCAAATAAAAATGACCTTCTGCTCGCATATAAATAACCTTTAGCTCAACGACGTTGCTTAGCCGTGTTTTGCGCAACACTTACCAATAACGACTGGTAGGTAAAGGATAGGTGGTACAATCCAAACTGATGCAATGCAGATTGTCAGTCGTGGTCCTGTGAAAAGTCTTTGATATCTGGACAAAATTTTTAACTGGTTGCATATTCTTGTAAAATTAGTGTTTCTGACGATTTTCATTAAATGCCATGTCTCTTTCTAAAAGTGTATCCTATGCGAAGACATTTCAAACTACACTATGTTTTCAAATATCTTGAGTAAATAACTATTAAACTGTATACGCCGGTATGTCAAACATACTTTTCTGACTGAACTATTCCAACATATCGGTTCACAGCAATTGCAACGAGATTGTACAGAGAAGAGGCCAGTGACGTGTAGTAGAAGTATCCAATAGCGTAGCAAGCACCGCTTGAATAAATGTTGTACTGAAAATTAAAACAAGGTTTCAATATTGTATCAACTTTTCTAGAATGACATTTAAACTGTACAAGATTTACCAAATCATTAGACGGATGAAGTCTTTGTAAAAATTTTCTATATCCAGGTTATAGTTTTGATTTCATGATCGATAAGTTGCGAAAGTCTTGATTTGTATCGTTAAAGTCACAGCAAAAAATGCGTGTTATGAGTAATTGTTTCACCATGCTTTGATATTTCTTCACCGTTCAAGCGGAATCGAGCATTGAATCCATTCCAGCTCACACAGTGCAAGCTAGTTCTAAGTTGAAACATGGAAGTTCCGGCTGCAATGGATGTTGCTTAACGTATATCACGCACTCTGTTGACTTTTCTGAATATGATCACGGAACGCTTTGTTCCGCTTCAACTTACCCCAAGAACGTATCCAGGCAGAACCGACGGGATGACAGCCACCGAGAACACAAGTTCAACCAGACACAAGTTGGCTATGAGAACGTTGAACGACGTTTGTAGGTTCCTGTTGCGCGCGTAGGCCCACACTGTCAAACCGTTTCCTATTGTTCCCAAAATGAACACCAAGAATCCGACAAAAACGCCAAAGTATCTTGCATCACCTGCAAGCGAAAACCACGCTGGTTAGCTTTGTTTATATAAACATGCATTGATGTCAGCCAGCTTTGAAAGCCGTCTTGTCATCTTTGTTGACATTTGCGGTCTCTTACGTAGACTTCAGGTCGTTCCTGTTCATTTCAAAAGCAGTTTGTTGCATCCGTTTGTGTAGGATGAATTATGAGGGAAATAATGAATTACATCACTATCACCACAAATATATGCAGGTCACATCTTTTAAAGGTATGCTGTCTGTTTCCGTTTTGTTGATTCGTGGTATGCAGCTTTTATGTGCGGTTTTGTCTTAGGTATTGTTCTGCCTCGCACGTCACATTCGCCCTTTACCAGGTCGTTATAATGATTTCAAAAGTAATTATTACAACTGTGGAGAAGAGAACATGACGCTATTCACAGTATTAAATTCATAAGAAATCAATCGAACATTTATTTATTTTAAAAACTACTAAATTGTTTGTTTTGGATCACTACATTTTGACGTCACTTTTTGAATTCGAATGTGATTTCCCGATTTCCCTAACCCTAACCCTTTTATTGAAAAATATTTTAGGTAAAAGTTAAATTTTATTATCCAGGCTTTGTTGTAAAGTTCTTAATTGTTATCATCTGGCAACACCGCAACAATAAAGATATCCCACATTCTAAGTTACCTGGATCTTTTAAATCATAAAATTCAACACTGTTGTTGGTAGCAGATGATGTTTCAATGTCAGTAATATTCATCACATTCATCTCTACTGAGATAATAATTCGAACCGTTTTGTTCGAAGAAAGACTCATTATTGAATGTGTAAGATTTTGTTTACATTACTCAGTAATAAATGTACTTACACAAAATCCTGTTTTCAAAATATACTTTGAAATAGATTACTAGTGATATAAAACGTAAATAGTAGAAGAAAACAGTTTAATTTAAGTGGAATTTTACAATAAAAATGTTTAGGTAACGTAGTTCAATAGTTTTGATACATTCGTAACAATAAAACATTTGTTTTCCTTGCAAGAAACCTTATATATTTGTCATACACTCCCTACATGTAGGCCTACTTTATGTCTCAACACTTTTTCTACCGTTAGCATACTGCATATTATTATTGCTGCGTGCTGTACGTGTCCGATCTTATTTTGCTATGCCCTGCACCGCTAACTGTTCCTTCCGTTTTAAGTGGTAGAAAAAGTTTACTCAAGAGCGGAAATGTTTTTTCACAAACAAAGTATTGAATTCAAAGTATTCTGACCAACGTTGTTTTCAGAGCTCGACTCATTTCGGCAACTCGAACAAAACGCTTTGAGCTCTTTCGTGGGCTAACGATGAAAAAACGGAGACAATGACGTATGAGACCCGGATAAATTCGAATTGCATGCTCAGTGACATCATTAACAATTGTGCTTCCTGTTGCTATCCGCCTTCTCACTGTTGCTGGTCTGTCAAATACAGTTCGCCTTTTCTCTCGCTCCTCTTTGGTTGTAGCCTATGTGACGAATACTGAGCAAATGCTTTTGAACGTGGCAAAGAGAAGGTTAGTCATTGTTCGAAGCTGTAGCACTTTTCGTCTAACTCTTCAGCAGTTTGTCCTCGGAACCACAAATCAACTAGTCATGTATTTTCAAAAAAGGCTTTTGGTGTGATGAGTATTACGTTTTTCGAACTACTGTTCTTAAAAACGTGTTTTTCCTGCTTACACATTTTTTGTTAAGAAGGTAAATCAGATCTTGTGAGGGCGTTACTTTGTTCGAGTCGGCGATCTTTCATGACTATACCTTTTGTGCAGTTCTTTAGGAATATGGCGGTTTCGAAGTAAATGCCTTCACAGATATTTACCATATTCCGCAAATTGACTAATTAACATTTGTTATTCCATTCAAATGCTAACTTCGTGCAGATTTGCTTGAAATTGTCTGCAAATAATTAGTGAAAGCCCATTTTTTAACTTGCAAGGTTTATAAATAAACGCACATCTTTTTTTGTTATTGCTCCATGCCAAGTATGTGAGACTTGTCCTAGCTTGCTGGTGCGATGGCTTTGAGTAATTTCAAATGCAACAAGCTGTTTCACGGAAAGCAACTTTTTTCTATGTCTATAAATATAACACCTGCTGTCAGATGGCCTACATTTTCAAAGCAAATGTTTATTTTACAAACTTGCATGGGATGTTTATAGCCTTCATAGAGCACTGCAAGCTATAATAAGAGCATGGCCAACACGCCGACCGCTTTCAATTCACCTAAGTCTAAAAACCGTTTGATTGAATCAAGGCTTTCCTTGAAGTTGGTTGTCAAGAATCCAGAACCGTGTACTGTTGATGAATCTACTTGAACTGCTTGGGTCGTAAATCGCAGCTAGGCGGAAAAGTTTCTAAAAAATACCAATCCTCGTTGATGTGACACTGCAGTCACCCTCTCCCACGCAGTAAGTCAACTCATACGGTAAATAGGGCTTTCTAGAAGTACGGAATGCAAAACTGCCTGCTCATGGTAAGGTGCGTCATGCTAAAGCGTTGCCAAATGTTCTTATTGGTAAAATGTTATTCTTAGCTTATTCTAGCGATACACACTTTGCAGATACGTGGACAGATCACATATGCTGCACCTGGTCGATTAGTTTTGAATCTTTATCTTCAAACTGACACAGCTTCTGATAAGTTATTCCTGGTAGTTTCGCATACTTGTAGAAGCTTTTGACGCAGGGACGGTTACCGAGATTGGCAGAGTGAAGTTTTGCAATTGTTGAAGTGTTGCTGCCGGGGAATTATTCCATCTATTAGGCACCGCTGAATGGAGAGCAGTCCTTATATTGCGTTGCTCAAACGCACACCCCGAGAGTCGAACCAGCGCCGCTTGATCTTGAGGCGGGCGCGTAACCATTGAGCTAACTAAATATGGCGATAAACCTCACGCTCATAAAAAAGATTATAATTATATAAATCGGAGATTTGAATTCATTGTGGTAGTTTTTATAAAAAGCAGAAACGTTATTGTTTTCTGTGGTTGTGAGTTTGTGACACATCCACTCAATTTTTATTGCATTTATTTCAACAGCACAATTGCAAAAGATGACTTAATGACGTTTTTGTTCTTTTGATTGCGACACATTGACACACTTCGAATAATCACTTGAGGCTTATCTAATGAAATGTAGTATTGCGTCATAGGCTTTTCACTATACCCTGCAATGCCAGCACTCTTTTATCTAACACAATACGTCACAACTGTGATCTTACAAATGTTTCTTGTTTATACTGAAGTTATGACTTGCTTATGTTTTATTAGTACGAATATATATAGGCCATGTTTTGTATGACATATCGTTTCATTGCTTGCTTTTTATAGAGTACACTTTTAATGGGGACGCATGCAAAGTAGACATCGCCTGTGTTATCGAAGTTTCGTGAAAACTAATTTTAAATACGACAATCTTGTGGCAGTTGTTATAGTCTATTGTCACAGGCATGCATTGTTATTGCCCTCATTTTCATTGCAACAGGTTTTGAAACCAGAATGTATGGCAAGTCTTTTTCACATAATTACAATTGCTACCTTGAAAATATACTTTCATTTTTACCGTTGAGGGGAGATTTTGGGGCCGATACTAATGAGGTGTCTGAGTCCGCTTGGCAGCTTAAAAAGGCACCTCTGAAAAATGAGGGAGGTGTAAGTAGCCTATAGGCTAATTGTAAACTCAACAAAAAGTAAGTAGTTTTTCTCCAAAAAAGCAAGGATTTTCTTCAAAGTGAAGGCTTTGACGTGTACGCCGTACGCACCACGTATAGCAAAGACGTACGCGGAGTTTTCTTCAAATTCTCAGGCTCCTCACAAAAGTGCCCCTAAAATCGTCCTGAGCCCAGGTTTAAAAGTATCCCTTGGACCCTCACCCTTCACCCCTATCAATGCCACTGACAAAATCGTTTCCACCTTTGAACGGCTGTTTATCGAACTGATACGTTTATTAAATTTATACAGTATAATGATAGGTTATTAATTGGCGCGAGGACACTGGCAGTGTTAGATTAGCTTAGCCTAACTTCCTGAAGCTGCAGCTAGGGTCATGTGAGCACCATCTTAGACCCCCTCCCAAAATACACTAGTGGGACCTTATGTTTTGTAATGGCTCTTAAAAATACGACAAGAAAGTGTTAGGTTATGGCCGCAAACTCCTTCAATGTAGGAAAAAAATTCACAGTCATCATTTTAGCAAAGAGTAAACTACTCTAACTAGAAAAAGTAGTAAGCCTAAATATGCCGACAATGCAGTACAGTAGCGAATCTAGAAAATAGTTGACGAAGGACCATAGTTTTAACAAAGCAAAATTTATAAGATAAATGGACAATGCAAAACTTAAAGTCCAAAAAAATAAAGGAGGTATGGAAACTTGTCCCCGAAAAAAATTGACAAATATGATATTGTTTTAGTCACTTTTTTGGCAATTTCGGCGCAATAATGTTGTTTTTTATCACGATGCACAATATGTAGCCTACTGTATGTAACCATAGGTCGCTTTGTAGGAACCAAATTCATAAAATTAAAATTAGGTTTGAGTATAGAAGGTTTGGTTTTAGATTTGAATTAGGTCACCATTTCAAAACAACTTTATTCACGACCACACAAGGATTTCAATGATATATTTTTTTTAAATTTGTATAGTCTAGTAGGCTAGGCTATGGTGTAGCCTTTCAGCTGGCTAAAACTTCAAAAATCTACCTGAAGGGTTTTCACTTTTGCTTCGCCTGTAGGCTACTATTTTCGCCGCTCTTTTTCCTTTATAGCCTAGCCTACCTCCATTAACACTGAAACTTATCAATTTAACTGTTAATAAACTAGGCTATTTCAGTGAGCAGTGTATACTTCGGAAGGTTACATTATTTTAGTTGCTTTTTTGTGGGACACAGAAAACTTTTTACTCCCTTAATCTACTTATAAAACTATACATATAGGCTACCCAACATCGCTGATTAGGTGAAAAAACAAGGTTGAGCAAGGAAAGCGAAAATATTTTACAAAAATAGAAAAAATTCCATATTAATTGTTACAGTACATGTAAAATTACAAGCCGAAAAACGCTGCACGAACTAAATTTGTGTGGGCCCCTAGGGCCTAGATGGAGGCGGGCCCCAAGCCGAGGGTTGAGAAGCAGTAAATACGGCCTTGCGTGAATTAAGCTATTGATTATATCAAGCTTCCGTATCAGCTTTTTTCTAAAAAAAACATTATACCGTAGAAATGAGTGGGCCCCTAAACAGCTCTGCCTCCCCCTCGGCCAGGAAGCGGTTAATAAGACCCTGTGCAGAGCCAATATTTTTCTTTGGTTTTCCCAGCCAGCAAAAGTTGTCATTGCTTCAACCTTGTCAATCGATGCAAAAATGATAACTTTGGCAAGTTGTGTAAGAGTTGTTCAAAAATCATACGACGTCACTTTCTTACGCTCCTCCCACTCATACGACATTAAATTTGACGTTTTGCCAAACTCCATAAGCACAATCTTACGATTCTTGCACCCTCGTGTACGTCAAATCACATTTAAATCGCCCAGAGAAAAATATTTATTAATCCGTTTTGAAAGTTAAATGCAAAGATTATTTTGGATTTGACATATTTTTGTCAGCTATTTGATTGCTTTTTTTAAACAAAATTTCGTGTACTCGTCTAGACACTATACTTGATTTAGTAGAATTGAGCCAAGCCGTTCTAGATACAATTTTGTTCGTTCTTGCCAAACATTTAGTGTCTCACTGCAGTGCTATCAACGTTGCTTTATCAGTGCTTGGAAAGTACGCTAACGAATTATATCTCAACATCAGTTTTCTCTTCAACTATTCTCATAGAGACATAGCCCACTTGGTAGCCTTTTTCTACCCACAGTACGTTTTAGGTCAATGTGTTGTAAAAAGTGTAAGATTTGATTCAGTGGTTTTGCTTGCATGTTAGGCTACATTTTATTTGCATTTACATTTGGTAGTGCAGCAATAGCATGAAATCAATTTGAAGAAACCCATAGCCTTCATTAGCCGCAAACACTCCTTGTGGAAGTAGCTCAATCTGCTGTGATTGTGAAAGTAGCCGTTCGAATAGGCCATTTATGTTTGTGATAGTCTTTATCGATAAAGTTTGAAGATTTCGTAGCTGAAAATAAACGGGTCATGACTTTTAGAACTAAAATCGACCTTAACATGCCGGAATTATGAACAAAGAAAGTCGACAGAAGAAAACTGAGTTCTTCAGAGAGGTCACACCTGATCAATCTGTTAAAGAAGAAGAGTCAACCTTAGATGACCGGCTTTCAAGTTTGGAACGGAGTTTGCTTGATACATTTGATATTTCTGCAAGTCATAGTCTATGTCGTAAAGACTGCAATAAGTATGTTAAAGCAGAGTTTGAAAACAATAAAAAAAAAATGCATCTCAATGCGATGCACATAAGGGTCACATTGTGCATGCTCATTGCTCAATCAATCAATCTTAAGCTTAATTGAATAAGTAAGATTGGGGACGGATAATGGCAAACGAGCGTAGCCTAGTTATTGGTCTACACATCCAAAGATGGTATTTAATTTTCGGTAAAACTGGAAAAAAAGAGGTTGAAATTATTGGTTATGTAAATCAAGCGCAGTTATTTTAAACTGCTTCGCTGTGGTGTAACTTGAAACGTGACTAAAAAAACAAACACAGATGAAGTGGCAGAACCTGGCAGCAGATTTTATGCAAACGTCATATTTTTGACGTAAAATATATTGTAGGCTACCAGGGCAGTTTTTCCATGCCGCTTCCATCACTATTACTTGAACAAAGTTCCTTATTTAGTTATCGATCTGAGCGCACTAGAGCGCAAGTTTACAGCATAAGCTATTATCATGCTCATATTCATACGTTTTTCTTACCATAGCTTATGGCCTGCATTGTAGCGCATGTTCTTTTCTGAGAGATTGCCTACCTTTCTGGAAAAGTAGGCTATCCGGCTTAAGGGTCATTAAAAGATAAACGTGAGCTTATGTGATCAATTTATTTAAATCAAACGGTTTCATAACGTAGCCTATCCACTACATGGCAAAATATCTGTTTCATGTTGGTGAAAGTAGGCTACTTCCTCAGGAGTTTTAGCCATCAGCACACGTTTTAACTCGCAATTATTTGAACGTGTTGCATTGATTGATATTATGTTGAGCTTATTGCAATTATTTATGCAACTATATCGTCTTCACCGGGTTAGCAACAGTATCAACCTTGTATTTACGTCATGTAAGTTATTAGCTGACGTAATCTAGCTTATAGTTAGGTTAATATTGCCAGCTGAGAGACTGTGTTGGATGTATATTTTATGTCATATTTCCTATAACAAAGGTAACTTTTAAGTTCATTTCCTTTGGCATTAGCCTACGCTAAGTGAATGTCGATTTAGGTCTATTAAACTAATAACATAGGTGCTGATCTCACTTACCAACAAGCCTACGATTCCACCTTCCTTAATGCTGTTGTTTGTTTAATGCGTTAACATTGTTTATTGATTTACTGAAATGCTATTCTATACAGTACGCCCTACCGGTATACGAACATTCATACAGTTCAATCATTAGTTGACTGCTTTAGGAGAATAAGGAGAATAAGTTAAAAGCAAACGGAGATTAGGTCGTCATGATTACTGCAGTATAAAGACATGGCGTTTCACATAGCCAATGGCCATTCGAGGCCGACACAGCAATAATCTGCAAACATTTTGAAGCGAGCAAAAAGAAACTACCTTCAACATAAAAAGTGAGAATTCGAATCAAGAAGTTACCTCGATTCCTCATACGAAACTAAACAGCACACCACCATATCGGAACAGAAATCAAAGATATTGCACCACTGTGCGAAAAATCAAATTACAAAGCGTTAGAAAATCTTTTGGTAGCCTATTTAGGTCAAATACGTTTAATTATTGCAACACTTAGGGAATTTATTGAGTCATTTCAGGAAGGGAAGGCCTGCTTTAATGAAAATATATAATATCCTCCCTGCATTAACTTTTTTTCATTTTTTTAACCTTTTTGAAGACAACACTCAGCTTGTGTGAACACATTGGATTTAGAAAAATACAATTGGTTTCGTTGTGGAGAAAGTTTGTGAAACCTGATTCAAAACTCAACTGCGCTCGCAGTGATGTATTAACTATTTGTAAGTTTTGTCGAATAATGGCGCTATGGAGCTGTAGCAAAATCTCGGTTCAAAACGTTTTATTCTTTGCCCATAGAGAAGTAGCTCATTTACAATCAATTACGGTTTCATATTTTTAACAGTAGAAAAATATTTTGTCAGATTTTTAGCAGCGTTTCATATACCTATTGAGATTTCTTGAAGTTTTATGATAGGCCTATAATTCATCAAATGCTGGTTATAGAATATATTGCATTTTATGTCACGTCGGCCTATATAGCCTAGTTTAATATTCTGTGTTTCATGTAAACATGACTAAATACTCTTTAATATTATAATTCCTTTGCACAAAGACATCTTTAGATCTTCTTTTCGCAGTACAGTCAACCCTCGGTTTAACAGACTTTGATTTAACAGAGTTTGGAAAACAAGGACGAAGAATATCCAACTGCCAAACTACTTAGTGGTCCGAAAAAGTGTTGACCTTTTGCCATGGGCTCCCAGAGGAAAAGGGAAGTCAGGCAGCTTTCCCTTTTAGCATAACATAGTAAAGGCAAAGCGAGTGTGTTTTTTTTGCTTTTTCACTTTTGAGAAGAGCCTATTTTACCACTAAAATGAAACTGTACCAACATAAAAATAAACAAATTTTTGAATGAAATAGTTCCAAGTGTTCCAAACCGAGTCCTTTAAATCCAAAGTCCGTTAAACCGAGGCAGGGATATCTAAAGAAGGGGATGCGAAGGCTCACAGCGATTGCCTTATTCTTATGACACTACCAGGGCGGTAGTTTGTAGTGCGTAAAACATGCAGTTCTTTTCACAATTGCAGAAAGTTTTGTTGTGCAACTGGTACAGTCAGCTACAGATGACAGTTAGTAAATGTTACATAGAGCATATTTAAAGAATACTTGTTTGGAAAGACAGTTGAAAAGTTACAAGTTAGCTGCTTTTCTTAACAAAGTCTTTGCAGTAGGCCAGATTTAAAGCAAATAAACGGGTAGTTGAATTAACAAGTAACCATGAGCGTGCAGTGAGTATCCAGGCTTGATACTGATAGCGCAATGCAGGTTATCATAACAAGAGTTATTAAACTACTAACAGTGCCGATTGTCAGTTTACGGTAAACAGAGATTATTTACGATAAACAGAAGCCCTTCTATTGTCAGACGTATTAAAAGCCTTCATATCCCCTTCTCTAGATATCCCTGAACCGAGGGTTGACTGTACTGCGAAAAGAAGATCTACAGATGTCTTATTGCATGTCTTTATGCATTTCGTTACCAATTGAACGAGAAGTTTTATCTGTCTGTGCTTTGTCCGACATGAAAATGAAAGCTTCAAAATAAGGTGTTTCATCTCTGAAAATTACCACTTTGTGTGTGGTATTCTATGATAGCAATATAACGCTAATACATCTACCTATCAATTAATTGCCAAAGCAATTCTTAGCCAAGATTAATTGATCTTCTTACAGTTCTTAGGTTGTTATTTGGCACTCAATTGTATTATATTACAGTTGACGCTCACAATTAAAAAGCTAATAAACACTGATTTGGTGGATAGAATGCACTTCCACTGGTGTGGTAAGGAGCGTTCAAAAAGTACTTACTTCCGCTCGCCAACTGTACAATTGACTAACATCTAGCAATATTAAAATACTGTAGTAATCATACAGCCCAAGTTTTTATATCAAGCCAATAAAAGACCAGGTAAAACAATATTATTTTTTTAAATCAAGCCCAAACATTCAATGGGATTTAATTAAATCTTGTTTTGTCTGTAGCTGGCGCAGGTTGCCAGTGGGATCATCACAAGTTACCTCACCAAAGCCAGAGTGAAGTCAGACAAAAACTTTGCTCTGAATTGTTTATGCTGCTAATCAATATGTTTGTTTCGCTTCGAAATCAATCTTTTAACTTGCTCGGTCTTATAGAACGTTCTAATTAAACCAAATAAAGATGCTGTTGCTACAGAAAGAACAATTTTTATTAGGCAGTTCAAATAATACTGACACGTTAAGTTACTGTGCAAGAATCCAAAATTTAAAAAGTGAAGACTGCCAATGGTTCGAGTGAGCTGTAATTTGTTCGAAAGACAGATGTTTGCACAACAATCTAATCTCCCAACATAAATCATTACGCAAGGTTCGATTTGGCGAAAATAATGGAATCTTCAGCTAGCATAATATGTAACAAAGACTTACCGCTTATTCAAATAAAACTATTTGATACCATAAATCAATATTTGAATAACTTGTCATGGGTAGCTGATGAGCTTCGTTATGCTTGCGACAAAATTTACTGGCAAGGCTGAAAATGCGATCCTTTTTCCTCTCTTAAATTTAGCAAGAAGAGGAAGCAGTTTTTAAATTTTGTTTAACTTTAAATTTGACAAATTGAGCAAGAAGAGTTTATTCATATTTTCAACACTTTGTTTGTCTACACCAGTGGTTCTTAACCTTTTTTCTATCAATCCCCCCTTCAATAATGGTCATGTGCCTCGCGCCCCCCTAGATTTTAAATAACCATCATACCAAAAAAATGCATTTTTGTCTGTTTATTGTACTCATCAGTGAGATACTTGACACTGCTTCTTAGCGACTAGATTTTTAATGCGAGGTTTAACTCCTGAGAGTGAACAACGTAAGTCTCCTTCAACTCTCAGCCTGTTTCTGTACTTGGTCTTGATAGCAACAAGAGCAGAAAATGCAAAGAATAGTACCACGTGACTGCAACTACCAACTAGGTTGGGGATAGGCCACTGAGCTAAGCACTCATGTGACCTGATAAGGTGATCGAGCATTAAATAAAAGTGTAAAAAAGCAATCGAGCATTAAGTAAATAAAACTGTAAAAAAGCAATTTGAACAAAAAAGTAAAAATGAAGCTGCGTCGAGAAAATTTGATAAATCTGAAGGAGTTCAGTGTAAAATAGTTTTGTAAAGTTCTGGTCTAAGGCATCTGCAGCTAATAAGGCCCTGCCAGTAATAAGGCCCACCCCCGGGATCTCCGTTGTTACAAATCTTTTAAACAAAATTGGAAGCTCTGATTGCTGCTATGGTGAATTGAGACTAACTGGTAAAGTTTCACAGCCTAAAGTTGAGAACTTTTTGAGTTACGGAAAGTTGAAGTTTAGGGGGACTGAAATTGGGTGGTTTTATTAATTTTCACATATTTTAGACTGTTCTGCAGTTAACAAACCGCTTTGACTTCCGTATTTTTGCATTTTATGTGAAAGATATGTGCATGCTGATGCAGTAAAACCAACAAATTTGAACTTTTTTTCTAATTAAAGCAAGACTGATAATGATGATCAGACTAGGCTAATTTTGGTAATGAGGCCCATGGGCCCCTGGGGTAACGTTGTGCACCCCTGGTTAAGAAAGTGAGGGTTAAAGGCTTGAGTGACCTAAACAATTCTTGTTACACCATTAATCCAATTTGTTATTGCAATGAAATATCATAATTTCAGAATCAAAATACTTTATCATCCCTACCATATCTAAAAACACCATGTCGCTTTTTAAAAAATGGAGCATGGGGCGGGGGAGGGAATAGTTGTCTCTGTGTATTTATTATTAGTTATGTGCCTGTGTTGTCGATTAGAATTTGTTTTGTGGTGTTGTTATAGTGAAAATACACCTTTGCCCATCACTTTTGGTGCTAATTCAAACCGGGCCTTATTCACAACACGTGCATCTAATAAGGCCCGCTTGAGATTTTTTTTATTTTTTTCATATTTTACAACCCCTTTTACTTAGAAAGTTGTTTCACAGATATGTTGTTTAGATAGACCCAAAGTATCCTCATTCCAAGTTTCGTTCAAAATTATGCAGTATTTAGAAAAATATTGAGGTTTGAAAATTAGCGGGCCTTATTAGCTGCAGGTGCCTTAACTAATAAAGCAAGAATTACTGAACACAATATAAAAAGATAAAATACAAAATATGACGAACAGCATAGGTCCTAGAACATTAAACTAATTAAAAAAAATTGAAATTGTTGTAGAGCTCGCGCCCCCCCCCTGAAAGGTGCTTTACGCCCCCCCCCCGGTTAAGAACCACTGGTCTACACCGAAAGTTAGTGTTTTTCAAGTTTTATATCGGTGAAAATGCGCTAAACGTTAGGGCTATTTTTAGTTTCGCATTACCGCTATAGGCTATACTACATGTGCACTTTGTCATGGTGTAATTACTATCATTGACTGTTGGCTATTTCATCATTTGATGAATAACTAGTTAAACTTGAAATGCAAACTAAATGAAAATAAGACACACTCTACTTTTGGTTTTCAACTACGATTTTATTTTTAGAACTTTTATCAGCAAACTAATTTCAACTTTAAATAATGTCATTTCTGTTTTGATAACAATTATTTTATTATAGGCCTACTATAGCTTTTGTTCTGCCTTTTCGTTTGCCAATTGGACATGAAGTTAGCTCTTTAAAATCAATGACTTTAGTCTGGTGTGAAAAGGTTAATCAGAGAAGCTTTGACATCGGTGCTTTTGATACGTAAGTGGATTTAATGTGTTGCGTCGTCAAGAAAATAGAAAATGGGTGGGTCTCCTTTGTTGTTCATAATTTCTGTCACCCAATAATTATAATAGATCTTCTTTACAATACTTTAAAGTGTCAGTTTATGAATTTGTTAATGTCTTCGCTTTTGTGTGAATCAAATCGTCTGCAAATATCGAATTGTTAAAAACATTACAGGAAAAATACAATTAACATGTTTTTGAAATGAATCAGCTTGATCGTTTCACTCATCTGAGTCCGACAATGACAATCTTTTTGTAGTTTATTTTTAAAAGTGTATCACTTCTACCTGTCACACTTCACACAGGTTGTGTGTAATCTCATGCCTGCTTTGTTTGGATTATAAAGTCAATCGACTTGTAATGAAATTACGTCTTTCTTGGCTTAAAATTGACTCAGTCTTTAAAAAATGTAAAGCAGCCCACCTGATGAAGTTGCTCCTTGTGCTTCACTGTGACAACACCAAATACTAGTTTGATCACTAGTTTTCTCAACGGGAATCAATTTGAAGCAATATGAAGATAAAAGATCAAGCGCAAGAGCTAACCTTTTGGAATTTTATGATTCATAGCCTAATAAATCTTTTTCACCTTTGTGAGTTCTTTTTCATTCATTTTAATGTGGAGGCATTTCTGAAGCACTGATTTTGAGAAATGAGCCTTTTTTGTATTTTTAAGTGCATAGGCCTACTGTCTGATGAGTATAACCGTGTATGATAAGGGCAAGGCGAAAATGGATAGGCTTACAACTACCATGGTCAGATTAAATGTAGCCTATTGTTCTAAAATTAACGAAAGGCAATCTGTGTTATGAAGATTGACCACCTTGCAGGTTTCATCATGATAATCTGTGAAAAACATCTCGGTTTTCAAGGCATTCGAGATTAGCATGTAATTGCAGCATATTCTTATACAAACTTCTTAGAATAAAATCTGCTTTCCCATGTCAATAACCACCCAACTTAATAACTTAATTGTGCAACTGTCACACTTCGTTTTTGTTTTTGATCTTGGACAATAGCCTGGGAAATTCTTAATGGACAAATCTCTTTTTCATAGCACTTTAATCCAACTGTAATCGATCATGCTTAGCGCTTGTCAGTGATGCTTGATCTTTATCAAATTCTTATGACTGTTGGCTGCCTGTCGAGGTGAAACAAACGCTGTCACAGATATTACACTTTGTCATAGCTTATGGATAGCATGCATTTGAAATTAACTCATGGAATAAACAATTCGCTCAGCTTTATTCAACCTAAAGATGTTTATGAAAAAAAGATAACTTGAATTTGATAAACTGATAGGCCTGTACGATTGTACCGATTGCTCTGCAATGCTCTGGTAACAAATTGTGCAAAAAAAAAAGTGTGCTGTAAGCCTGCAACTCAACGCTTCTTGACTACGGACAGGCAAGGGATCACGAGACCTTTTGCCAGTCTGCATAACGTTCTAATTTTTATAATAAACTTTTATAAACCACTTCTACCGGTGCTTGACTAACACAGGCACAGCTTAGTAGTCTATCCGTTGCGCTTGTAGTTCCAAGTTCAGTAAAATATTTTGACTTTAAAAATTAATTTTTGTGGAAAAATGAAGTTGGACTGGAACTACGTGCTTTCAAGTAGGCCACTACACTCATAGCCGTAGGAGAGTAAAACATTTTGGGGGGGCGAACAAAATTTGCCCAAATTTTCCAAATTTTGCCCAAATTGTGTCTTTGCGTATATATTTTCAAAAACACAAAATTACTCACAACCTCTGAGATAGTGCAGTTTAAGAACTCCACAATCATCAACTTGGCGGTGTACAAAAACACAGGCAGCAAAACGTTCAACTTAGCAAACAAGGTTGAATTAACTTTAAACTAAATAAACCATCAAATTGAAATAATTTTCTTGTGGCACAAAAATATGTATATATACATATTAGGCCTACCTGGATTCAACAACAATTTAAACTGAGAATTGAACAATAACTGGACAACAGTGGCTAAATATCCAAGTTGTCAGATCATTTCAAAATCTTTAGCTCAATTGCAATAAAAAGTCAGACCAAAAGTAGCTGAATCTTTTCATTATAAAGATAGTGTAGTTCAAAAAATCAAGAGTCAAGATTCGTAAATTTGCATTGAAAAAATCTCAAATGACAACCTATTTACTTATCAAACTAGTAACATTACTTAATCCATGCTACTTAAAACCTTACAACCTGAAAAGAATTCTACAGTTTATCATACTATGCACATCAATTTTGCACCTTTGAACAAAACTAAGTTGCTATTAGTATGAATATTGATCTCATATTACAGTGAAGTTATAGCCTATGTTTTTTCATTAACATCATTACTGTACCAAGATATTGATTGATTGATTGAATCTTTATCCTCGGACTGGGAAAGCTTCTTGCAGAGCTTAATCCTGGTAGTTTTGCATACTTGTAGAGGCTTTGAGTCATTGACGCAGGCCCGGTCACCGAGATTGACAGAGTGAAGTTTCCGATTGTTGAAGTCTTGTTGCCGGGGAACTATTCTATCCATTAGATGCCGCTGAATGGAGAGCAGTCCTTAACGTGCGTTGCTCAAGCGCACACCCCGAGAATCGAACCAGCGCCGTTTGATCTTGAAGCTTCTTCCTTCCAGAAGTGACGCGCTAACCAATTGAGCTATCGGGGCGATTCTAAGTTCATGATGAAGCAACTACTGAAATCGCAGGCACTGAACCAAAATAACTCATATAGGTAATAACTTCAAACTCAATCCTTGCCAGAAAATACAGACAACATCATCAATACTGTCTAGTGTCTACATTGCCTGATATCAACTGCATGAATTGGATACCAAAGCAACATAACATTAACACTTGCCTATATATTATTTTGATCATTGATTACTATAATATGTACTGTGTCATATATGGTAAATAGCTGAGCATATCAACCCTAGGACTGGCAAAGACAAACAGCAGTTAACACAAAAAATAATTTTTATGTATACCGTATAGAAAACATTTCAACTGTAGTGTAGCCCACAAGTTCAGTTCACAAAAACATGAAATCAAACACTGGAAAATTCACAGATACTAAAACGAAGCTTAACATTCTCTACAAATTGCAACATACCAAATATATATATACAATAGTTTCCAAAATTGAAGATGGCACAGTTTACATTCATAGGAAAATCTTAATGTATTTCATACAAAATATTAGGCTACACTATAACAAATATACAAAGTTTTTAAACTGGTAAGATGTTGAAAACTCATAGTAGCCTAATATTGATTTTGCAGGTATATACTGAATCGAAGCTTAACATTCTGCCCAAATTGCAATACACCAAATACAAAAGTTCCAAAACTGATGACACTACATTTAACATTTAAAGAAAAAATGTTATGTATTTCATACAAAATGCAACACTATAAACAAATTCCTAAACTAGAAAGATTTTGAAAACTCATGGTAAGATTGATTTTCCCAATAACTGGACATTTTTGCCCAAATATTTTTACAAATAAATACAATAGTAGAACCTAGAGAAAGAAGCAAAAAACCTCATAAGATTACCAGTAGGCTACCCAGCAAGGTTTCAAAATTCCAGCAATGAAGAAATGTAGTGTATATCCTAGTGAACATCAGTAATAAGCTTACTGGTACCTCTGCTTGCTAATTGCATTTTCTTAGATTTACATTTTGCAGATATGTACTGAATCAAAGCTTAACATTCTGCCCAAATTGCAATATATTATACCAAATACAAAAGTTCCAAATTTGATGACACTACATTTAACATTTAAAGAAAAATGCAACATTATAAACAAATTTCTAAACTAGAAAGATTTTGAAAACTCATGGTAAGATTGATTTTTCCAATAACTGGACATTTTTGCCCAAATATAATTTTAGAAATAACTACATTAGTAAGACATAAAGTAAAAAGCAAAAACCATTTAAGGTTATTAGTAGGCTACCTAGCAAGCTTACAAATCTCACCTGTGAAGAAATACAGCCTACGTACATGTTGGTGAATATCAGTACTAATAAGCTTAACTTTGCTTGCCAATTATGTTCTTTTACACTTTACTTTTTGCAGGTGTTGAATTGAAACTTATCATTCTGCCCAAATTGCAATACGTATCACATGCAACAATTTTCAAAATAGATGAAAATGCATTTTACATAATTGATTGGAAAATATTAATGTATATATCTCATAAATTATAACAATTACGTAAACTTTCTAAACTGGAAAAATGTCGAAACATCACGATAAGATTGATTTGCCCAAATAAGTGCAGATTTTTGCCCAAATTCGCGGCGTTTTTTTTTCAGCGGGGGAGCGACCGCCCCCCCTGCCCCCCCATCTCCTACGGCTATGACTACACTACACTAAAATTGTTTTTCCAGCGGCTCCACTCAAACAATTCTCTTCTCTTTGCACCGCTGTTTGCAATTTGCATACCTTTAACCACCGCTGATGGTATCAAATACGAAATTCGATAGCTGTCTAAACAAGTACGTAACTTTTCTTAAATTAAGCGGAAAACATAATATGTATGTCTATATACAGTACTTTCATTGAAGCTGCAAATTTTGTTTCAACAAGTAGGCTACCAAAAGAATTTCATTTGTGAGGTCTAGGAATAGCTGGACACTTCTAAGAATAGACACTTCTAAAAAAATGCAATACGTGGTGGTTTCTTTAAGCTTCTGGGTCCCTTGAAAAGGTTACGGACCCCTAATATCATCACGGGTCCAAAAGTAGTCTTTTCCTTGTTAATTGCACTGAGTGCCATAAATGTTTACAAAATAGAGCACGAGCAGATTTATATCAACTCAAATTGTAGAAGTGATTTACAATTCAACTTAATGTATGTGTAGCTACGCTGGTTCAATACAGCTAACTAAATAAAGTACGGTAGGCAACATTATTCTGAGTTTATTTTTTCGCTCTACTACAAACGATACACCTAGTTATGTCAAGAATAGTCATAGCAAAAAAGCCGTTAAACAGATACACATTTATAAACTATGGTAAGCTAGCAGCAGGAGCTAAAGCTAGCACAAAATTTCTGGGGAGAGAGCAAGTAAGTATTTTAGCACATGAGAGTGAGGCTGGCAATGAGTCATTGAAAATGGAGCACCCACAGGGGGGTCTAGAGGTCCTCCAGAAGTTTTTGCAAAAATATCTTAAAATTGCGCATTTTGAGAATACTTTCAGCATAAATCAATAGTAAAACTTTGTTAAATGCTGCTGTAAAATAGTATGGATTTTTTATTTAAAACATTTCTGGAGGACAATTGCCCTTTTTGCAGTCCTGACTACGCCCCTAGCTATTAGCCCCATCCCTAAATGTATCAGGTGACCCCCATACCCTACTATGAGTTTTTCGTAAGAAAACAAATAATGGGGAATTGGGTGTAGACCACCACGGTCTTCGTTACGAAAAAAGTTACAATTATTTGTATGAACAGATAGTTTCATTCATACAAATATTTCGTTTTGTGTGTTGCAAATTTTTTTGCTATTACGAAAATATTTTGTTCTATTATAAGATATATTTTGTTCGTACAAACAGTTTTTTGTTCGTCATAATTTTTCCAAGACCTTTGTACAAAGCTTTTTTTCCGAATTTCCACGATCAACCAAGACCATTTTGTAACTTTCATAGCGATTTTTGGTTTGCAGGTTTAGCCAGTTTTTATTTTACAGTAATGGTTAGACTTAAGACATCGAAGTAAGAAATGTTTATGGAACTATTTTCTATGATATTTATAGCTAATTTTTTTTATTGATATGAAGATATTGCAATATAGACTTAACCTTGGGTTCAAGCACTTCTTGGGGAGGGAAGGTCTTTGGAAAATTTCAAGTTGTTGTATTCTACTTCACAATCTTTCATTATTTTGATCGTATTTCTGTCTTGAATATGCATCAGCAAAATGTTTGATCAATATTTCCTCATCGCTATTTTTGTTCACGTAAATGCTACTGAGTTATGCAATTTTAAACTGTAACTGGCTCACAAAGGAAAAATCACCAAATTTTATCTTCAAAATCCAACTAGAAACGTTTTGGTCAGTGGCGTAGCCAAGGGGGGGTTTTTGGGGTTACAACCCCCCCTTTGGCACGCATGTGACGTCACGATATTGAGAATGATGCTTTCAGTCAAAAAAAATTGCCCAATTTTAAACAAAATTGCATTAAAAGAGCGAGTTTTGCCAATACCAAACATTTAAACATCTCAGCCAGGAATTAGCAACAAGAAAACATAGAGACTTTTAGCTTTATTTCCGAAAATTGCCGAAGAAAACATGATCTTATTCTTTTGCTATGCCACCGGACAGCATCATTTTACAGGAATATTCATACCCACATTTTTGTTGAAAATGCTCTCAGAATGCACCAAATTCAAAGTAATTTTTCAAAAATTTCTGGAGGAGGCCCCTCAGACCCCCCGCCGCTGGGTCGTCAAAACCCCCCCCCCCCCCTTTCAAAATTCCTGGCTACGCTACTGGTTTTGCTAAATAGGTTTTTGTTTTCAATGTTTTCCTCTTAGGCTATTACATAACAAAGCTTGAATGATGAATCAGTAAAAAGAAACAAAACTTATAAAGTTGATCAGGTTCGGTAACGTTTAACACGTTAACCCTCGTCGAGGGTCGATTAAGTTTCCTTGAAGTTGTGAATCAAACCAGTTGATTTGTTGCAATGACCCTTAACTTAAAGTTCGTTTTAAAAACTCGTTTTATCGAATAATTATCATTTGGGGGCATTGTAAGAAATGCAAGCTACATGTTTTGTATGGAGTGTTACAAAACATTTGTAGGATACAGCCAGGTACAGTTACAAAAAAGCAATTAGGCTTTAACCAACCTTGCAATTGAATAGGGACAAAAACAATTTGCACCACGTAAATGTCTTTGAAGCTCTCCTAACATTTTCTATGCTTATTTATAGGCCTACATTTCATGCACAAAATCATAGCATCATCATCATCATCATCCGTTCAGTCGTTTACGACTCTCGGTCACTCTATACGTCATCTTTCTCCACATATCTCGATCCCACGCAGCCTCCTTCAATTCATGCACTCCCATGCCACTGTCATTTACAATCGTGTCAAGCCATCTTGTTTTCGGGCGCCCCCTTCCTCTTCCTCCGCTCACCAAACCAAGCATGATGTCTTTTTCCATTGATTTGCTTCTCATTATGTGGCCAAAATATGAAAGTTTCTGCCTGACGATTCTAGCTTCTAGGGATATGTCCGGTTTAATTTGTTCAAGAATTTTCTCGTTTGTTATTTTGGCTGTCCAAGGAACACGCAGTAACCTTCTCCAACACCACAATTCAAATGCGTCAATCTTTCTTCTGTCTGTTTTGTTCATTGTCCATGTTTCGCATCCGTAAGTTGCAATTGGGAATATTATAGTTTTGATCAGCTTCTTTTTTGTTTCTAATTTTATATCCTTGCTCTTCCAAATGCTATTCATTCCAACAAATGCATTTCTTCCCAGCGCTATTCTTCTCCTTATCTCTGGTGAGTTATTAGAATCCCAGCTTATTTTTGAGCCTAAAAATATGAATTCATTCACTGTTTCAATTTCTTGATTTTCGATCTTGATGTTTATGTTATCTGCTTTACCAGTTGTTATAATTTTTGTTTTTTTGATGTTGAGTTTCAATCCAGCCCTTTCACTTTCCTTTTTCACTTTGATGATTAAGTCTTCAAGATCTTGTGCGTTCTCGGCCAAAAGGGTAGTGTCATCTGCATATCTCAAGTTGTTTATAATTCTGCCACCGATTTTCACTCCTATATTGGAATTACTCAACCCTGCTCTCCTCATGACCATTTCTGTGTACATATTAAATAGAGAAGGAGATAAAATGCACCCTTGGCGTGTTCCTTTTTCAATTTTAAACCAAGCTGTATTTCCGTATGCTGTTCGAACTGTAGCTTCTTGATTTTCATACAATGTTAACCCTACAAACCCTACAATGTTAACCCTACATACAAATCATAGCCTAGACAGCAAAATCCGTCATTTTTCCATTGATTCAACGTCATGTTTATACATTGATTCAACGTCTGCAACGTCTACATTGCAAAAATAACGGATTTTGCTGTCTGAGGAAGTACGTTGCATCGGCTTTTATGGATCTCTTCCAATTGAATTTGGCTATGTGTATGTAGTGTGTATTTATGGCATTGGCATATGTGTTATTGGCATATGTAATCTACACTAGAAGCTTACGGTGTTTTAAATAAAATTAGTTTATAAAACGAACAAATACCCAAAATGCATTTTATGCATCAAGTTTGTTAATTTAAAAAAAATACACGCTTTTTATGCACAGATACTGCTGATTATTTTTTATTTTTTGCATAAGCCTACTTCTTTTTTGTGCACTTCTCACGTTTAATAACTGCAGACAGTGGCACACCGTGTCGGCCTCATTTTTCTTTTTCTAGTTTTTATCGTGCCTCACAGCCTTATATCAGTGCCTCACAGCCTTATATCAGTGCCTCACAGCCTTATATCAGTGCATACTCTACACTGCGTATGATCGCGGAGCTATACACCTTGCGTGGCGATGTTCCAATTTTTGGTCCCTGAGGAGGCAACAAAATTGGTACTTTCGCCAACCTTGTCAAAGTGCTCAAACTGCAAGCAGTGAGTCATGCGCAATGCAACAGCAAGGTGTCTTCAGCAAAGTGCTCAATCGGCGTTAACCAAGAACGTCCAATCGTCCACCAAGACGTTTTCTCGAAAATTCTAAAACGACTCTTTGAAGCTATCTAAAATATCGATTTTGTTGATTTTTTTTATGGTTTGTCTTTTATTCGCACTACAAGCAATCCTTTCTCTAGATCTGCTTTTTGATTTTGCTTTAGATCTCGAATTGTGCGTGGTTTCTTTAATTGATTGTAGGAATCTTTATGCTTTACTTAGGAAGCTTGAGAAATATTTTGTAACTTTTTATGTTTGACCTCGGAAGTTCTGATGGTGGCTCTATTGGCGCCAAAAATGGAATAATGCTAATCTTTGAAATGGTGTTTGGTTTTATCAGATCAAAAAAGAAAAGTTCCGGAAGCTTTCTAGTCAAAATGTTTCAAGTCAAAGATTTAATCTTAATCTGTGTTTTTTGCTATAACTTTTGCTGGTTCCACTAAATAACTTATCCTACTACTGAATAGTCTTTCAACAATTAATTTGCTTCGTGCTCCTGCTAACCATACATCCCTGCTTTATATTTTTCTTGTCAGGTGTTAATTTAGTTTGTTTATGCAAGCCAGTGATTGTTTCAAATTATTTGACAACGTACAATTGCTATGAAGACGATCTCGTCGTCGATTTACCATGACCACGAGATATGACTAGTTTTTGATTTTTAAATTTTTTTTTTTTTTTCTTTGCTGAAGATGGTGCTTTCCTTACCAGGTGCCAACTTCCAAGCATCGGAGATAATAAAAAAAAATTCTCGTTATACTTACTTTACACACTAACGAAAGTATTGTGTCCATTTTGCTTATCGGCCATCTTTCCTGCTTCAACTGCACCTACCATGTATCACTTGCAGAGGTGAGAAGCTTCGGTGCAAATCATATCTTTGAATCACTGCTACAAAATATTTGCTTAATTGCTATATTACAAAGCAATAATACAAATTAACAAGCTTTGTAAGCTCGGGCATAAGCACATAAAAGTATTTCATAAGATTCTTCAACATGGTATGGTCTGAAACAACAATATTATTAATGCTAAAATGTTAAAAAATTGTCGCCAGAGTTCTGAGAGATTGGTTTGAAGTTCAAGTGCTCAAGGTTTAGTCTAGGTCCTCTGGGCAGTCTAGGATACAAGTAGGTGTACCAAAAGAATCGTTAAGTGAAAGAAATTTAAAAACACAATAGCATTTTTCTATCAAGCAATGCGAGAATGCATGTAGGCTACGATATATATATACATATAAAAAAAGTTAAATCCATTATAGTGTAGTTAGATACTAGAAAAATATTTTTCGGTTTTAAAAACAATGCAACAAGTGCAACGGGATGAAAAAAACTGTTGCCTATGTT
The DNA here is from genome assembly GCF_918807975.1 of Aplidium turbinatum. Taxonomy (NCBI): domain Eukaryota; kingdom Metazoa; phylum Chordata; class Ascidiacea; order Aplousobranchia; family Polyclinidae; genus Aplidium; species Aplidium turbinatum. Next base: position 15,710,697 of record NC_137484.1, on the reverse strand, counting down.
TTTAATATTAATCCTCTACCTGGAATTACTTGTGCAGTTGACCAGAATTTTGTTGAAAGCGGTAATCAAATGGTGAATTAGAAATTAGAACATTAAAAAGTTGCAGCCAAAGCACTAAGAAAAAGTGAAAAATGGCAGTTGAAAACTGCTGTTTCAAGCTTTGAGCTGTGATCGTGTGATCAACGTCGTTTAAAACAAAAACCATTAACTTCTACATAGAAACAAATGAAAACCTACCGATTTACTGTACAGCAAATAAAGAAAAATATTCTAGCACAACAAGGAATATCAGTTCTCGACAGGCCTCCGAAACGTAATCTTTCTTGGCAGTACAAAATACATTAGGAAAGTATTACAAAGTTATTTTGAAATGAGAAATTAATTGAGTCTAACGCAGTTTAGAGATTTCACTAAACACGGGGAAAGTTCAGCGGGTATCAAATATTTCACTTCGTTCGTTTTTCTGGCATGACCCTTCCGTGTACGAGACCCTACACTTGCAGCAAACCTCCCGTATTTTATATGTCAGAAGCGCGGCCGAAAAATATTCATTTAAGCAATTGTCGGCTGGTGTCGTCAGGAATGACGTCATTGCGTCAGGCATTTTTATAGCGGTGCTAACCACCTATCCTGGTGATGGCTATGGTTGCTTGCCCATCCAGAAAACCAGGCTTTTTTACGTTGATTCAACGTCTACAGAAGCCTGGTATCATCGCTGCGTATACCTTAATCGTATTTGTTGCAACACAAATGCATTTTGTTCTTATATAAACGTGACGCAAACCCTTTAGTTACCAAAATCCGCGGTATGTCCACTGTACTTCACAGTTTCACATCTTTTTGTCGTTTCAACGTTTCCACATTGTATGAACCACGGATAAAAAGTAAAACAAATCTCCACAAACATTAGTCACCTGCAACGTCATACAAGTGAATGAGCAATGCAAGGCCGTGAGCAGCATAAAAAAGCAAGTGACTGAACCTTGTGCTGTTCAAATAAGTTGAGTGCAACTTAATCTTTCATTGTAATTCACAATAGCTGGACAACCTCTGCTTGACCTTTTACATTGTATTTCGGAGAACAAAATTTGAAGATTTTTGATTTATTGCAGGAAGTGTGGTTGACTGAATATAAGGTGGTAGCTTACAGATATTTTATTACCGCTTTCACGATATACATTATGCAAATATCCTCTTTCAACTGTATATTAGGTTTCAATTAGATTTTAAAATACAATATGTTTATATAAATTATAGAGAGCAACCGATTGGAAAAATAGCTTCATATGCGCACGGTACTATATACTTTCATTTAGGCTAAAAAACATGTTTCTTCCTCATTATGTTGCAGTTTGGTAATTTAACTGCATAATTTGTCAAGTTGAATTACAAAACTACTCGTACAAAGTGAAATTTTAGTCGCACCGATCAGACTTACAAATGGTGCCTTGCCCTAACAGTTTCCACTGCCCTGTAACATCGTCCGGGGAGACGAAAAACGCAACTACAATATGAAATATGATTGGCTTCAATTATTCTAATCGTAACGACTTGGTGTCTGTAACTGCACTTTTGCACGCTGGTAAACATATTCGATTTAATTATTTACCAATGTCGTTTGCGCATGTATTACGAAATTCCTTGTATTGCCAAATAAAGGAACCTCATGAGAAAAAAAGGTGTGAAGATCATTGCCTAAAAAAAATAGATGATTGCGTAGTTGAAAGAATATTTAGTTTCATTTCTATTCCGTCATTTCTGAGCTGATTTGGTCAAAGTTTTTTTTATCGGAAATTTGACAATACAAAAGTTTGTAGTAAAAAAAGTTTGAAAATTATACTTCTAGGTTGAGATAATAAAAAAGCTTTAGCCAACTCAAAAATGATCAACAAGAAAGTCTTTTCAGGTGAAGGTTGCGGTCAATTAGATTACTTGCCATTGATTTGTTGAGTAACGACAAGTTAGTATGCATTGATATGTACAAAGACTTTTAGCACCAAAAGCTCAAACTTCTTTGAAGCAACTTACAATCTATTTCCGTTTGCACAAATGCGTTTCTCCGAAAAATCATGCAAAGCTCTTTGACAGTGACCTGGGTTTATTTTTACAAGGGTGATGACTTGTCAAACTAGAAATATTTTGTTGCTGTCCTAACCTTAAGTTCAATTATTCCTCTTTCAATCTTTACATGATCCGTCTTTATCTTGGCTCAAAGGAAGCTTGCTATCTGTAAAACCTGTCAACTGCCTTTGTGTGTGGATTGGACATGAAGTGACCCTTTGTTCAAAAATTAACTCAACGATTTAGTGAATCTAATTGTTTAATAAACACTGAACCTAAAGATTAGAATCAGATTTCTACGTGAAGTGTTCTTTACTAGATTGTATCTATGTGAGATAAAAGCCGCTTCGAGGAATAATAAACATGATTGCTTTGATCATTGGGGCATGACGTGGAAAATTTATTCACAACAATCTAAACAGTCTTAACAGTCTAAACAGTCTACTACACTTTTCTTTAGTGCCCTCATTGTAAACATTTAACGTCTCATTAAAAAAATAATAGCCTAAATAGTACTAATTTTTAAGCTTTATTGAAAATTAATAATAAAAAAAATGTTTATTAAATATCAACTCTGAAGGAATAATCCAGTGACACTGATGAAGTGCCTTACGTTATACTTTTAAACCACTTTGGTAACAACCGCAGAAAGGAAAGTGATGGGTGTATGCACGGCCACCTAAAGATATGGCCTGATTTGTCACATTTTTCAGAAATTTCCAGGTTTTTCTAACTTTGGGCGAACGTTTAAATAAATTTTTCTAAAAATTAGATTTTTACGCTTTCTTTATTCTTTTCCCCAGATGACACAATAGGTTTTAACATCCTCACATGTTGAAAAACAAACAAAATTTGATTTTGTAGATTTTCGTCAGACTGTTAATTTTCAATAACAGTCTGATTTTGCGTTTTTCAACTTACTTTTTCTCATTTGCTACTGCTTCCCCAAGGCAAAAAAAAAGTTTTTTGTCATTAGGAAACCGCAAAAATTAAGAACATCTCAAAAAATGTCAGTCAAGCACAAGCAGTAGCTGTAATCAAAATCTGCAAAATGTGACAAATCAGGCCGCATCTCCAGGTGGCCATGGTGTATGTTAATATGGTATATCGCATGTCACAAAATAGCACCAGCTCGGTGAAAACTTATGACTTTTTTATTTATTAAACTTAATTTATTACATTTTAACAAACTTAATTTATACATGATTTAAAATTTTATTTATAAACTGGCTATTGAATTATTTTGCCAAAAGTTATGAAATCAAACATTAGTTCAAAATCAAGCATTTTCGGAAACGACACCCTACATTGCCTCATGCGATTTCCTACAAACTTAATTACTTGGACATTTAGCCATAGAAAAAATTAAAATCTTAACCATTCCAATTTTTGTCTTATAACTTAGTGTAAGTTTTATACTCTAAGATATTCTCTCTTTTCGCGTATAGTGTACTGTTAATGACTCCTTTTTGCTTTCATTATTTTTATATTTCTTTTATTCAGTCCTTTTATAGGTCCCTTTTGTTTTGTTCCCCAATTCAAATTGTCTTATTTTTATGCGCAGCGTAATTTAGAACTATGTAGAAGAATTAGTGACAGATTTGCCAAGCCTGGAAAGAAAGTCGTCAGCGTCTAATGCCATAATCTTTAAGTTTAACCAAGCTAACAATGTTCCAAATAACAGCTTTCCACGTTTTGTAAAGTGGCTTCTTTTTATTGTGAAAAACAAAGTGACAATGTTGGATCACTTTTCGCTTTCCAAGTCATTATGGGCTAGCTTTGCGAGATCAGTTCTAATAGGCTAAGAAACACCCATCATCTATCAAAACTGTCACAGTCCATTTCAGTTTTCTCTTATTCGTACCGTAAATGTTTTCACTCTAGGGCCGATATTTCGCCACAATGAATGAATCCATCAATTGCAGTTAAAATATATTTTTAAAGTGCTTTGACAAGGAGTGGCAACTCGTAATTTTATCGTTCCTAGTTCAGTGTCTAAATTTAACTCACAAATGGTTTTAGTACATTTGAAAAGGTAAGGTGTACATTTCAATGGCAGCTAAGTTTTTTTCTTTTTACTGTAACTTGCCTTCTATTTATTTTATGACACGGTTGCTTACGGAACCACGTTTTGCATGTTGTCTTTATCAAAAGTTTGTAGCCCGTAACACTTTATCGACTTCAAAGACTATTTCTAGCTTACTTCAACGATTGTATTAGATCTGTGAATTTATTTTTTCAAATATCTTCCTCAGTTTGCTAAATAATGATTACAGGTTCAACCAACACATAAATGACTTTTCCAGGTGACATTTTGTCAGGTCTCCAACCAGATGGTTGAAACATGAACAAAGGCAGCAGACAGGTGAAAATTAAACACAAAAGAAATTCACCGTTAAACTTTTTTTTGAAACGGGTAATTCAGGCTTATTGTTTCTCAGTTTTTGTTCTTCTTTCGTCTACACCAGTGGTTTTCAACCTTTTGGTGGAACGAACCCAATAAAACATTCCACAAGCTCGAGAAACCCCTGTTCCATAATTTAATTGTCTTATGCAAAAAACATCGTTTAATTAATAAAATAAAATTAAAATACTCATATTCAGATTTATTTATGTACAATAAAAATACAAACTATAAAAAATTACATTTATTCTCATAAAAAAATTCAATGAGAAACTTGAGCCTGGTGTTTCTTGCACTAGTCTTTAATATTGGGTCGTGTGTTTAACAGACACACACGAAGTTCATCTTCCACTGACAGCAATATTATTGTGCTCGTCTCTTGTGCTTGATGGTTGTCAGAGCTGAAAATCTAAACTCACACAAGTAGGAGGTAGAAAACAGCATAAGAAGTCGCAGCGCTTTCTGAGCAATTGTAGGATATTCCTTTTTAACCAACAAGCAGAATGCACCCATATAGGCTAATAATAAAATAGACTTTGGGATTTGAATGTAGTCTAAACTTGCGGAACCCTTAGACTTATTGGCGGATCCTTAGGGTTCGGCGGAACCCTGGTTGAAAACCATTGGTCTACACAGCGCTCTTTAACATTTTTGTCCTCTCAGAACCCTTAATTTGCTTTCGCCATTGTCACCGAACCCCCACTAACAAAAATTTAGATTTGGTCTATAACAAAAACGTTCTTATTGACAGCATAACAATAAACAAGTGAGGCAACAAGTACGGCATCAAAGTTCTTTTTCGGCTATTGACTGCACTCAACTTCAAATTTAACGAACTGACTTAATATGATTGCGAATGCAGCACGATGATCTAAGAATTCAGAATGACTCATTAATATACCGAAGCAAGGAGTCAATTCCCTAATAAAACGCGGAAGCCTTACGGAATCTTTTGAACTCACGTAACTCCACTACATGTTCCGCGGAAATCTACGTTCCCACGGAACCTCTGTCGAAGAGCATTGGTCTACATGTAATGAGAAGCCGTGCTTTCAGGGAACTTAAAAAAAAATGTGAAAACTGGGCTTCGTGCGTGCTGATATTTTGCGTCAAAAATACGATATTTCCATTGAAAATAAGGGCAGTGAGCCTGCCTCCCTCCCTGTACAAATATAAAGTTATCGTTCTGTGCATACGTTGGTGTTGTCACAAACTTGATGAAAATATTGGTAAACAATTTTTATTTCAAACGATTGATTTGAGATGAAAGGTTGCTAATTTTTCAGTTTTACGAGTGTTCAGTCCAAACACTTGCAATATATTCCGAGAAACCTTAGACTACATGTTAGTGAGCAGCATCTCCGAAGTTGGGGCTCTATAAATTAGTTGCTCTCCAAGGTTCAAAACGCTTAATCTTGTTCTGTGTATAAATAAAATCAACATGGAATTGAACCAGTCCACATTACCTAGTTTTAACTAAACGCACCACAGTACTTTTGAATTGCGTTTTTGAGTTTTGCTTTTGTTATTGCCAAAACAAAACCGATAAAGATTGACGTGGTTGGTGGTTTGTTGCCAAAGTTTCAGCAATGAAAGAAAGATTTGTTTTTATTTTTACACGTGTTTTCAATTGATAAAAGCGACAAAAGCCGACTTGCCTACAGCAACTTCGAACATGAATGAATGAATGAAGGTAACAACGACACATTTACATTTGGTTTTCATTCCTCCATCTCATTGCTTCCCATGCTTCTTCAGTGAAATGATGACTGCGAAAATACTTGTCATTACTTTTTTTAAATGACAGAAATATTTTAGCATATGTGGTGATGCTGGATTAATGTTAAAATATTCTATTTCATGTAAACTGTGAACCTTTTTTCAAAAAATATGCCTGCAAGCTGCAATAACTCTTTTTGTATTAAAGTTACTTTAAACTGGTCGCAGTTTATTAATAGACTACGTTCTTGAATAGAATAAAAAAATCTTTGAAACTAATGCTACTAAAAATGTGGTTCATTTTGGTTTCACTTGTTTTGTTTTGCCCCAAGTAGCCTAATACCAGTTTTTGAGGTCGGCTTTATTTTGTTGTACCTGGCCACGGTTGCATGCAAATACCGCCCAAACGGATCTGTTGACTAAGCGGTAAAGAATGCCACCCGTTTTAGCATCGGTCTTAACCACCAACGGTCAATAAACCACAGTAATTATGTCTGAAATTGTACGCACCGAGCAATTTTCTTTATAAAACGCATTGCTTTTCGTAAAATAAACATTAAAAAACTAGAAAGCCTGTCCCAATACTTGTTGACGTCATTATGCTTAGATCACCTGAGACTCTGCTGGCTTACTGTTAAAGTAAACAAAAAGTCAGTTATTTGGAATTGCTTTGTATTTGAACAGTAAATAGTTATAAAACGGTAAACCAATGCGTTATACGATGTTTTTTTTAAGAAAATGAATTTTGTTGTCTCATTCGGCACAGGAAATTACGTTAAGTAGCAGAAAGCATTGTTTGCTTGATGCATCTTTTCTGTCACTAAACTGAGGTATTTCTAAAAGTTTTCATCTTCGGTTTCTGTTTTGCATCCAAATACTGAACATTTGCGTTCTGTTTACATTTGCGCTTGTGAAGCTGACTCATTTCGTGACGTAAAGTTACCAAATTGCGATACGTTGTTGTGATCAAACATTTGTCTTCTTTTAAAACTCAATGCCTTCGTTTCAGTTTGCCATGACAAGTTTGTCGGATTCATTGAATTCCCAGGGTTTTGTCAAACAAGGTGGCTTCAAAACGTTTGTATATTTTTAACTTACTTTGCCTATTTTTGACGTAAAACATCGTAAATTTTGAGTGGTGAAAGGACAAACCTTCGACCCAAAGGTTGAAACGACCACAATGAGATTTTGTTTGTTTTGTATGTTATTATGGCTAATTGCAACACAAGCAAAAATATGTCGCTTAGATTACCAGTAACTTCTGCAATTCTTGAAACTTTCGTTTATCTTCGTGGGCTAGATGTCATGTCGTTTTTCATGTGGTTGATGTTTCCACAAGATATTTACATTTAGTTTTCATTGCCTTCTATTTTGACACAGAATCATCATGACTGGCATTTCATATTGGGGCATGCTTTTTTACTATGCTCCAATAAAGGTTTTATCTCATTCAAATTTGAAAAAACATGCCTGATGGAAATTAGTTTCCAAGCATGTTAAACAAAATCAGAACTGAAAACTTTGCTTGTTCATCACGATTATTGCCAATAAAGTTTTAAAGTCATCTGTTTGGTAAAAACACTTTTGAGAAAAAATGTGACGCAACAGGATTTATTTCCGTTTCTTTCTAATCCTACGTCATCCTTTGGCGACAATTGAACACTCGCCACAGTGGATAATTACTGCTTGTTACTAAGTAACAATACAAATCATTAAGCATCACTACCTGCGGCACCTTATGTGATGTTTTGAACGACATACTGCCAGACATCTTTCACAGAAACTTGGTCAGAAACCGCCGCATATCTAATAGAATTTATTGGTTTTTAAAGATTCACCGAGACGTTACCTTAATGTCGCATACATGCCATTTATCTATAACAGTCTTCACATACTTTTACCAGTTGCTTCATCTTCTTGTTCTACTAACGTTACTTTGAAAATGCGAAGAATTGTCATCTTTTGTCATTGGTGCAATTTTATTGTTGCGAAGGAAGTGTTTTGTTTTTTCTGCTAATAATGAATAAATATTTGATGACTATAAATCCACGAAAGGCTTTGATCACATTAATAATGGAATTGATACAAATGGTGGGAAACCTATAAAAATCTATTTTCGAGTCGTAAAATCGTCGTCCTGAATTAGAAAGCATAAATAAACCAACCCTAACCATACCCAATCTATCATTTACAATATGGGAGTTGTTTGAAGTAGGAGGTGGATCAAAAATCGGAGTTACGATCTTTGGACAGAAGAAGTAATTTTATTAAATTTAACTCGTTATCCGTCACGTTTTATATTAAACCATTAAAGAAATATATGATCAGTACAATTGCATGATGGACTGATAGCCTATCGGTGTCGATCAAAGGTTTACTGGCCTCTCAGTTGGTCACTTTGATGACTCTCAATTGATTTCAAGGCATCACAGACTTTGTTTTGATTTTCCTGTTATTCATTTCTTAAAGATGACATTTCTTAATCCTTACTTCCTAATAAAAATGCTTTAGTGTAACACATCATAAGTTCGATTTTACACTCAATAAATTATTTGCCACTTAAATAGTACGATACGTTCTTTCATTTCTTCTGATTTCGTATTAAAGCTAAGCTTTAATAAATAAATGACGCTAATTTCTATGCGTGCCACTAAAAAGCCGACATGAAGTCAAATTACTGGTTAGTAGTATTTTGAGCATAATCAGTGAAGAAACAAACAACTTTATATGTTTGTGCTTTTTCTTTCTATATTTTTTTTTGAGAACACCGCAATTACCGTTAAAAAGTAAATAGGCCTAATCCTGATGGATACCGGTATTCAAACTTTTCCGTTACCAATTGTAGATTTTAACAGATTTTTGAGATAAATAAAATGATGATCTGTTTTCCGTGTGAAATTTGTGCTTTGATTTTCGATAAATTAAGGCCACTAATTTGTTATTATTGTTATAAGTTAAGGCAAAAATTATTATACGATGCTACTCATCACTACGGCATCTATTGCTCAAATACGGTGACATTGCTAAGAAAAATAAATCCAAACTTAACCGACGATTTCCTTGCCGTGAAGTGAATCTTATTCGAGCGAAAAATTCCTATTGTTTTCTCCTTTACTAACATTGACACGACAGTTGTATTTTGGTATCAGACAGTGATCGTCGTTATCATCATTTGGTCCTTTGCGGGCAAGGATCTGTTCATTTACCTCACCGGTCTGTCGATAGTCTGGTTGCACTGAATGGCCGCTAAAAATGAGGTAGTCTTTGACATCGTTTACAAGCCCCGATAGCTCAGTGGTTACGCGCCCGGCTCAAGATCAGGCGGCACTGGTTCGACTCTCGGGGTGTGCGCTTGAGCAACGCATTTCAGGACTGCTCTCCATTCAGCGGCACCTAGTGAATGGATTAATTCCCTGACAAAACCACTTTAACAATCGGAAAACTTCGCTCTGCCAATCTCGGTAACCGGCCTTGCGTCAAGAGCCTCTACAAGTATGCGAAACTACCAGGAATAACCGATCAAGGCTTTGTCAGTCCGAGGATAAAGATTCAAAACCAAAAACCAACCAAACCAAGGCAGACACAAAACTTCTTACCAGGTATATTTTTAAAAGTAAAGGGCTTGCCATGTCTCTTGTCTTCCTTGAAAACAGATCTCTGCCCAAACGTAGGCCTGTAACGTGGCAGGCCAGCTATAAAATCTAAGCAGCAATAATGCTTTGTCTTACCTTAAACTGTTCAAAATACTTGATAGCCCACTAAATAATCTTCGAAAGTTTTTGCAATAAATTGTAATTTAAAATCATCTTAGTTTATTTTACAAACATTGTGAGAAAGGATGTCAACTTTAAACTCTTGCACACTGAATTTAGTTTGTAGATTGAAACGCATGAGCCAGCACGTGTAAAAGCTATTTTGAAGCGGTGATATTTGGGTTACAACAGGCAGGTAAACAATGCGAAATATGTCGGTTATGCATCAAAATACCACGTGTGGCCGTGAACCGAACTAAAATGCTTTACACGTATCTTTTGGAAAACACTTTTGAAAGTAGGTAGCCTGTGTGGACTTAGGAGGCAACAAAAATGCTAATTGGTTGCTGCAGCATGGTTGAAAACGACAAACACTACAAAAACGACAAATGAAAAGTGATTTCCAGGCTACTTTTTCTGCCACAATGACATTCTCTTCTTTGCTGCTTTTTTGTCTTCTAACTATTGAGTTGGACCAAAAATTCTTGTCAGACAACTCTAGGACCGACTCTGAACCAAACTTACAAAACTTCCAAGACCTTTTCCCAGGTGAAAACGCGTGTTTTTTTGATGAACGGCTAACGGCTTGGTATCATAATTATAGTCACTTCGACTATACATATAGTCCCTTTCAAGCCTATAAAAGAAAAAAATTATGATATGTTTTATAAGAAAACACTAGAGAAACATAGTAGTAACTAGTATAACATCAAAAATATTGTTTAATCTAAAGTCTAAACATTGAAAGACTGCCTATCCTGCTCACATACAGAATGACTACACACATTACTGTACACAACACAACGATCAAGTAGAGAATTAAGTTCAGAGGAGAAGTATCCTGAGTCCTGACGCTGACAGATTGCGCAAGATGGATTAAAGCACAAAACAAGATAATTGCACAAAACAAACGTAACAACGATTGAAACACACACGTGACAATTTAATCAAAGACGGTTGAGAGAAGAGGCTCCGTCGGTTTACTTAGGGTCTTAGGCTATATAGGCTATACTTCATAATTTTTGTTGTCCTCCTGCGAATTGATTGGCTTCCTTGACATGACGGTTTGGCTACGAAGTTGTTTTAGAAATACCAAAAAAAAGCAATTTAATACAGATTACAGAAAGTGCTTGGTTTTTTTGGAATTTACCAAACTACATCCCCTATCAACATTCGGTTTTTCGAATAAGTTCTGTGCAATTTGTGTGTAAAAATTTGAGGCATTTTTATAATCGGCTTTGTCGATTACTTTGTTATTTTAATCTTCTTTAAAATCTTTCCTATAATTGCAAACAACATCCCATTTCGAGATTGAGTTTATACTCTTATAGAATCTCTATCTTTGTGATTTAAATCTAAGAAAGGCTACGTCATAAAACGGAAGCAAGAGAAGAGGAAGAGGCAAGTTTTATTTTATAAATGTTCACATCGCATCGTTTCATTAACGTACTGCTATTTTGCATTCATCAAATGCTGGCATTTGCACAACAATCTAACCTCTTAGTGTTATTTATTAAGTAAGAATCGATTTCGCTATAGTACTAGCAATGAAAAAGAAAGTATTAACTACAATAAATGATACATTAGTGCGCCAAACAAAAGAAAAGATAGCAAATACTTTAAAATGGGTGTAAATAGTTGTTTGGGTAGTAACATGGTAATAAGGTAGGCTACCGCTAAACGACTACAAAGTGCCAGGTCATCAATCCCTCCAAAAAAAACTGCCACTTATTTTGAAATTTTGTATAAATACGGAATCTACAGCAAGCGTTTAAAAGGAGTTAAACGATTTTAAAAGTGTTTAATAATGTTCGATTTTTCACAAGCTACTTCATTACATTTTTTGTTGATGAACACATGAAATACCACTTACAGTTAAAAGTTACCAAAATAGTATAGTAAATATTTCTATTTTCTATAAATTTTCACAACAAACTCTTTTAAAAATAATCCATGTAAGCTCAAAAAAAAGTCAGAGGTAAGTTTTCAAGACATAAAATCGATGATGCAGTGCAAATTATTTGCAATTCATTAAAAACTTTTGTATCGCTTTTAGTTTGTTTTCACCCAACACAACGGGGTATGTGAGTTAATCCTTGCTGCAAGACAACACTCTTTCTATTCAGAAAGTCATTATCTTTTGTATATAAACGTTTACTTAATAACCAAACAGGTGTGACAGAGACATAGCACACAGCTCAACTTCAATATCGTGCAAACACAATAATATAAGAGCACAGTGTTTGTTTTAAAACGGTAGTTGTTTATTCATTATAACTTTATACTGGACACTGGTGCCCAATATTATGCTCTAACTTGTTGAGTTCAAAAACTTGGCGGTGATTAATGAGCATGCAATGGGTGCTTTGCACTTGATTTTAAAAAACATTTGATGAAACAATGCAGTGTCACTGCTGCTGGTAGCAGTGGCGTAGCTAGGGAATGTGCCGCCCAGGGGCGGATTCAGATTTTGCCGCCCCTTCAAGAAAAAGCATGTGAAAACAGGGCCGGATTTAAGAGGGCAGAGGGTGCAGGTCCCCCGGACCCCCGACTTTTAAAGGCCCCCCCTTATGTGGAAAAAATGTGATTTTGTGTTATATTTTTTCTTTCAGCCTTTGTAGTCTCTGCAAAATGCTGTGCAGTGCTGGATTAATGCTACTGTAGACGTCGAGATGGCTTTTCGCGCCGTAGGCGCGAAAAAATTTTTTGCTCGGGAGCCCCCGATCTAAAAGTGTCCCGGGCCCCCCATCAGCTAAATCCGGCCCTGTGTGAAAATGAAATGCGTTTTTTTATCAGATTATAATCAAAATCAAAAATCGTAGTCTGAAAGTGCCGCCCCTCCCCCCCTAGCTACGCCACTGGCTGGTAAGATACAAAATGTTTTGCTTGTCAATCGAACATTTTGAGTGAGACATTCAAAGTATATTTATGTTATAACTGGATAAGATTCTATTTGAATAAGTGTTGCCTCTGATGATTGCACCTAGCATGAAACTTTAGGTATCGCATGACTTAGTCTTAGCCAGTTTATATTTTTTGTAATTATTTTATAACAAACGTGTACCTGATGGACTTTTGTTGCCTGTGACATCGCGTTGACAACTTGATAAGCTTCTCAGATTTTACTTCAACATCTGAAAACAAATGCATAGAAATTTTTACTGGCCTCTAGATTCTTAATTGCTTTAAGGTTTGTTTGTTAACTGCGTCTTGCAACAGTAACTTGTACAGAGTGCTTTTTTATTTATTGTCATTTAGGCAGCGCGGGCATAAACTCTGGTTACCAAGTCAGACCATAATCTCAAACGAGAATGTTTGGTGATTTATTGAACACTGCGTTGTACTTGTCTGCCTTGGCGAATGTTTACTAATCGACAAATGCGTTTTAACCTAAGGCGTCTGGGATTAATGGATTTTCTAAGCTGTGTTGAATTGTACTGCGGATTACACTTCACACCGACAATGTCAATGAGACTTCCACCTATTTCTAATCATGTCTAGTCTTTACTTATGGAGCAGTTTCTCCTTGAAGAAATGTCGGATATGTAAATTATGTGACTCTTTAGGTGCAAGATAAACGGCAATAATTAAAGCAGTTTTTCAAAAAGCAAGTCATAATTGGTTGCAATTTACAGGCAGCAGATAAATCAGCAAATAACTTTTCCAGAGATTTTCTAAAAGTTCCAAGCTTTTCAATTACTGTATGTGTCTTTTTCAATCAAGCATTTACTTAGTTGTAGACCTACAGCTACAGTTTACCTAGAGCTATATGAGGAGATACAGCAAAGAGCAGGCAACAATGCTAGCTAAATTTAACGATAATACGCTGTGGACATTTTCATATACGGTAAGTTTGCAAAAAATCAGCACCGCAAGTGCAAATGTCATGCTGAGGATTCAATATAATCCGGGCTAAGTTGTAGGCAGTTTTGTCATTTTTTGTGCGTTTTGCACCACAACCAGTAGAGTCAGGGGTGGGCAACCTTTTTAACACAAGGGCCGGTTAGGAAAATGTAATGCTTACAGGAGGGCCGCACATCAAATAAATACTAATTCATACTTTCAGCAATGGAGTTTATCTTATTGAAATTTTGTACAAGAATGTCATCCTCCTGCAGTGAATTCAATTCAAGCTGAATTTCTACAGGCGCAAAACTTATTTTACAGGTACAGGGGAGTGAAAAGACAGTCATATCACTTTTTTAGCTTCGAAATTGTGAGAATCGAGATGAAAATAGCCTTAATTTAAATAGCCTTATTTGGGAAAAAATAACTGGAAGAAGATGAAGGGCCGCACAAAAAACTGGAAAAGGGCCGCATGCGGCCCGCACGTTGCCCACCCCTGAGTAGAGAAAGTTTCACATAAATAATATATTCTTGGACGGAGTTTATATTTTCGGTTAATCTTGTGCTCATCGCGCTCACAATTATCTTGCTTCTTCTTTGTATACGTGCTTATCCCATCAGGGGTCGCTGTGGTAGTTTTTAACCTTCATCCATGTTGGTCATGGACAGGCACTTGTTCGTTTATCATGTCAAGGGTCACCATGTAATTGCGAACACAATCTTGCAATCTTCTTTAGGTTCTTTCATGTTACCTCCCGCAATCAAACACTTTTAGGTTGTAAGTTTGTTTTATTAGATGATCCTCTTCCTTTTTATAAAGGTCTCTTGCATCCTATACTCTGGTTAACACTATCATTCAGCTTCGAAGTTATCTTCATCATTGACAATATTCCCCATCAATGTTTATTTGAAGTCAGTCATGGATATAGCTTAGTCTTGTTTCACAGTAAAGACTGTTTTATTTTTTGTCTCTTTATTGTCGTCGTCGTCGTGTGAGCCTCTGGGGCCGAGGGTCTATCCTTTTACCACCCCAGATTTACGATGTTCCCGGACTACACTGAAAGGCTACTATGAGAGCAGCCAGTCCTTGGTTTCATCATCCATGACGCGCTGACCTTCCACTCCGTTAGGTGGCTTGAAGATGGTACAGTCATTGACGATGTGGTCTGCGGTCTGTTCCTCGGCACCACATTCACAGGAGGAGGAAGAGGCCATTTCTCATTGGTGCATGGTTGAGCGGATAATCCCGACCCCGTACGAAGACGTTGAGGCGCACCCATGCCTGTCTTTGTAGTGTCAGGCCGATGTTGTGTGTGTCGGCGTCGGAGATGAACGAATGGAGTATGGTGGTACTTGACTTCCATTCAGAATTCCATTTATGGTCCGCCCAAGTAGCCGAAGAGATGTCTCGCTCAACAGCTTCGCTGATCAGAAGTTGAACAGAACGCACATCTTGTCCCTGAATTAACTTGTACGTTGTCGCAAGTTCTACCTTCAACAGGATGGAGAACAGCCGCAATGACACACCAGATTCAACAAATCACTGTTTTTGCATTGATGGCTCACATAAGAATACATTTTTCCCTTGTTGGAATTTTTTTACCACGTTTTTTTGTAGTCACTCTCAATTCCTTTAACGTTAAACTGGGCAGTATTTTACAGCAACAGAGAAATAGGAGATTTTTATCGCTTAAATATAGCGAGAATTGTAGACTATGCTGCTCATTAAATTTTTGCTTGGCTTAATTTAAAGTATTGTTTATGGCAAAACAAAAACAAGCCATACTAAAGTGGCCATATGAGCTATAATAGATTGTTACCTTATAAGGCAGGTACAAAACAGCATTCTGGCAAATTGTTATGACAACAAATATATAAAGCTTTAGTAGCACAACACGATTTAACATTATTTTCCTCTGATATACACAAAAACTTCCTGAGTTGTTTTTGTGTGTGACTGAATAAAATACTGCCTAATTCTATTGTTTAAGCGTATGTGCATCTCTGTTTTTTTGCTTTAATTTTGTTGTTTGGGTTTGTGGTTATGTGGCGGTTACAGACTGTACCTGATTATGGAAACAACTATTCAACATTAACATTCATACACATTTTACAACCTTCAAGGAGTATCACCCTTTTATTGAAGTGCTGATGTACTATTTTTTGTAGATTGGTAGGCTACTACGTTTTCGTTCCAAGACACGTCAGTGAAGGAAAACAAAACGATATGACATTTGTTGCAGATTCATATGTCTGTGGTACAACAAATCAAACTCTCTATGATCAGTAGAAGCCAGAAAAAATGTTTTATTTTTCAACCTACTGTTTTAGCAATGGTATTCATATGTGTACTTGGACTGCATTCCGTATGTGTAGTAGAAGTGTAGAACAAACCTTAATAAAATCTCTTATGAAGCGTTTTAATCTCACTTTCTCTTCACTATTTCATATGCTACTTCTGAAAAATTAACAGTTGACCTGCGAAACATGCCTTGCGTTTATCATTTTTTACGAATGAGTTAGTTTCTTGACTGATTAACCAAGGTAATATAAAACGATGTTCAAACACATCCACCAGGTCATGACTAGTATATTGTGTCGGAATTTCAAAGCTACACGCCGCTATGGCTGAGAAAGCATGTAAAAATGGTACATTTTTTATTCTCTACTCTATACAGAGCTCAAATCGGGTTTGTATCTTGAAAGATTAGGAGGCCGTTAAAACGACAACATATAGCTAAATTCGAGGCTTAGTTTCAATTGTAAACAACTGTATCAAATGTAAACATCATTTAACGTTTCAAAACTCTCAATTTTGCTTTTTACGCTGTCAGCCATGAAAAGGAAAAAGGTGCTAGGGAAAAAGGAGACATAACTGTTGGTTATTGCAGAAGTCAAATCAAAGCAGGTACAGTTCTACGCGTTGGCGCAGGTGACACCTATATCTATATAAGTTGAATGGACAGATAACAGCTAATTTATGCTTTGGCTGGCCTAAGCGTCGTTTCAATTCTTTGTCCGCATACTTATGTGTCATGTGTGTGACAAAACCAGTTGTTAGAAAAAGAAATTGTGGTTAGTCATTTTACATCCACGGTAACATGCATTTAGTCAACGGAAAAAGTATTATTAATAACGTTGAATTACCGTTGCAAGAATTTCGAGTCCATTTCTTGATACCGAATAGTTGGTTGTTGTCTGACCAACTCTTGAAAGGTTGCCTTCTGTGTTCTTATAAAGATGGTGATGGAACAGGTAGCCTGCTCTGTTTGTTGTCCAGTTTCAACTACTACGCCTGTAAGCATATTTACAAGCAGGAGCAAACAATTAAATTTCTTTCCTTTCTCTTATTTCCATCGTATGAACTCGGAATAAAACTTTCCTATATGAAATTGTAAAATACTACGTCAGATAAACGTAATATAGAGTTGAAATAATAAATTCGAAGTTCGTTATTTTGTTCAAGTAATAAATTTTCCTATCTTGATCGTTTCACTGTTACCAACTGTGTTGCAAAATTACTTCATAGGTTAAGAACTATGATTTCTTTCAGCAATAAAAATTATTAGCATACTTTTCAAGTTGTGGAACTTGGAACTGAGAGACAAAACTAGAATATTTACCCAAGCGCGACTTTTGTAACACGTGGCTAGAATTAGGAATCAAGACAGAAGTGTGTTGCACGAATCTGCTGCTATATTACCTTGAAATAACTTAAAAACTGACTAAATTTAAGCAAATATGGTAATATCCAAAATGGATCCGTTCATAGGAAAGTTTTAAAAATTGAACATGAGTGAAAGTTACACAAAATTTTAAACATTATTTTGTAAAATTGCTGAATGGCACAGTTCTTGATCGAACACAGCATGATGTCGTGAGAAAGCTATAACATCTGACAAGTGTCAATTTTCGCAACGGTAATTGCTGGGTCCGAATAATTAAATTGCTTTTGAGGTAAACTGTGTGTCGCCTGAACTGAGTTGAAATAACAATTCGAGAAAAACGCTGTTGGTTTAAAATGTCGCTGCTGCGGAAAGTAGAAGTCAGACGTAGCCAGTTCAGTTACGGATTTGTTTGTTTTTTGTGGTTTTGCACAATACAAAACTCTAGTACTGTACTAAGAGTGTTGTGTATTTTCAACTACAGAATTCAATGTTATATGATCAGCCTAAAAAAACTTAGAAATAGCAGATGTTTCAATTTTTTTTTTCAGCTATAACAAGTAGAGGTTTATATCGGTTCTTGTGCACATAAAACATGTCTCCTTTTTACATTCCACATGGAAAAGTCGCTTTTGTTACATCGTTTCAACGTCGCTAGAAACTATGAAAAAACTGCTACTTTTGCTAGCTTCTGGCTGGGTAGCATTTTTGTTCCTTCAAGCGATGTTATTGCTGCTAAACCTTCAATAAACACAACGACTTAAATTTGCCATGAATGTAGTCATTAACACCATGAGAGGAGAAGGAAGACCAAAAATGTGAATTCAGTTTACTGTGTTAAGTTATTGTGTTTAAGCTTTTTGAGATTCGCTTGTTTAGTGTAAGCAGTGATAGACGTTTATTAGACGAAGAATCATTTTATATAAAACAAATTCTTTTTTGTTTCAGACCTGTTGCATATTTTGAAACTTATTTTGTGTAAAATTGATATCAACACATTGAGGGTTTACGTTTTGTATAAAGACGGCTTTTAATTTTGTTTATTTTTACTGAAACTTCGTTTACATTCTGTGCGTATTCGCTTTAAGAAGATTATAAGTATTTGTTGGGAATGTAAATATATCAACCTCAGCCAAGCAATTGGATTATAACTATCGAAAGCCTATACCCGGTGAAAAACAACTTCGAAGAAAATTTTTAATCCAACCTCAAATATGCA
Source organism: Aplidium turbinatum (assembly GCF_918807975.1). Taxonomy (NCBI): domain Eukaryota; kingdom Metazoa; phylum Chordata; class Ascidiacea; order Aplousobranchia; family Polyclinidae; genus Aplidium; species Aplidium turbinatum. The sequence continues at coordinate 15,692,031 of NC_137484.1, read as the reverse complement.
CCCAATTTCCCGCGCAAGACAAGGATTTTTTCTAGTCTTTCTTGTTGTGACTTCATTGATACCCAACTCTGCAGGACATTGGTGGTAAGCTTGCTTGAGTTCTTTCACGATAGTAAGACTTTTGTCTTTAAAAGTGTTGTATGTGGCAACATTAAATGAGCAATTGTGCACTGAAAGAGTTTTGCATTGCTACACTTATGCACATTGCTCATTCAATTTCCGTGTATCAAGCACATTTTTAGCTTGTAATAGTGCAAGTATTAGCAGTGATTATGGTTTTTGCTGTTCAATTCCAATAGATGTTTCATAAAATATGATTAGCATCTAGCTCTTCAAATTAGTTGTCAATCAAAATTCAAAAAGAATCGTGGGAATTGCTAGCAGTCGTACGTCACAGAAGTAAATAAGCTTAGTTTTTACGCGTTTTTTTAACGATATAGATTTCGTCTATCCCTTGCGGAAAAATATTCATTGTCGCTGAGAGTTTTAACATAAGTAATGTCATTATGGCTGGCAGTACAAAAATGCTTCCTTTTATCGTTTTTCATTATTTTCAGTGAGTGAAGTACCAAAATATTTCATAAATAGGCTACATCGTTAAAAAACTAGGCTACGAGTATCGACGACTCATGTCCCAAGTATTAAAACAGTGCTTCGATATTTTTCCCAACTTTAGGTGGTAAGTAAAAACAAAATAATGTAAGTTAAAAATTAACACGGAAACACCAAAAAGTGATGAACCGCAACACAGTAGAGCTCATCAATTAACATACATTGGCAAATGGAAGGATATTGCAGCGGATATCCCAGACAGCAAAAGCCATCATTTACATTGATTCAACGTCTGCAGACCTTATAAACATGTCTGGGGACGTAGCAACTTCTGGTTTGCTTACTGATGTCAGTCGTTAGCAGTTTGCTGTGAAAAACGAAAATGCTTTTTATTCCCCAAATAGGGAACTATGTGATTTTTAAATACAACGTGGTCTACTTTCGAATGTTTAATTAACATTTTTCTATAGGCACATTCAAATTAAGCACTTAAATGCATGCAGTGTAAAGTTGATCATAATTTTTCAAAAATGTAGCTTTGAATAATGAAAGTTAACCATGAATTCTTTCCAAATTTGCTGTTTCAATAACATATGCATTTCAACAACATACGCAAGTTGCAAAATAGATTTGATTGATGTGAACAGCAATGTTTTAGATCTTGTATTAAAACTATTAAAGATGTTTGAAACAAATTTTATTTTAGTTGAAACGACATTTTTCTCCATTTAACTCAATTTAAAGCAAAACCCAAACACAAAAATATAGCCTCGAAACAAAACAAAATTTTTGTTCCAAACTCTTACTCTATTAATATTTCCTATTTCAGTTTTTACATAGAAACAGCAGTTGATTGAATGTCACGACATTGTTTGGACTCGACTGTACTGGTTCTATGACAAGTGTATAACTGACCGACATGAAAGTAAAGCCAATTTTCTAAGTGTGAGATAAAGGCTTTTCTTCAAAGAGCTCAAATTGGATTTATTTGCCTTACCTTGGCGAAATGGTTTGTTCTGCCCAGACACAAAAGAGAACCTTTGTGTGCTCGAATTGATAAAAGAAATTGAAACCAACCGGAATATAATTATTAGCGTTGTTGAAAATTCAAAGCCAGTTAGCACATTGCAATCTCGGTTTTGAACAACAAAGAGTATTTCTATCGAATTCATGGAAGTAATTTTTGTTTTGGGTCAAGGTCATTTGCTAGACTGCGCTCACGTTAAAAAGAATTATGGGGAGCGAATTCTTTTTCATAAACTTTCTAAAAAGTCCAAAGTTATGAGCCTTCTAATTTATTAGGGATCCTTTTGCAAATATTGATTTATATTTTTGTCATTCTACATGAACCGTTAATTGACCATTACTTCATTCAATCACTTGATTGTTTTTCTTTTAATAAAATCTTTCGAAATATTCGGGAGCCTTTTTCGAATACTTTTGCCTTAGAGAGGTAGGCACTTAAACATGCAGATATCCAATTCAACCACAAACTATCAACCAATCAGAACCTACGCTGTTCATGACGTCATCAAGGTTGCGTTTCTCGAAACAAAGGGAAAACGCAACTTCCCACCACTGCTATTGCTCTTTTTTCTTCTGTAATTACCAAACAAAGTTCAAAGTAATAATCAACTCTCCAGCTGAATGCTGGAATGGCCACAATTGGACGGACAACTTAACACTTGATGGTTCGTGGTTGAATTGGATATCAGCAGGTTATAGTGGCTACCCCTGTTAGACATTTACAGCACCTTTTATAATGGCATTTATAACTATTTTAATGGCACCTTACCGGTAGCATTTTTCTGGCAGACTTTTGTACTGTAGAAAGTCAATTGTCCTTGTAGCCTTGAAGATAAAACACTTTAGTCAGCAGTTGTGAAACACCCGAATAAGGTTCACCTGCATTCATCATCATCCTCTTTACCCCTCGTTGTGACATTGCAAAACTTCCTTCATAAAATACATCGATACTTGTGCCACCAAATAAGTTTGTGCTTTTTCTAGTATCCAGGCTAATGCCTTCTTGTTGAAATCGTGACAATTTGCATAAAGTGGACGTGAAAACAAGGATGCCAAATCTTCAGACCCACCTTTAAGCAGTGACGATCGGTGAGGGAAAGCAAGGAATGCAGTGCTTACCTGAGCGAAAACTATGCAAAATATAATGACTGAATTCTAGGTTTAACTTCTTATTATTTTTATCACGTCTATTTTAACTTGAAAATTACTTTATTCGTGACTAGAATTACTCGTAACGCTTGTGAGTAGTCTAAGTCCTCACCAAACCGCATGTCTTGCCTATAAATGCCAATTAACGCAAACGATCCTTTCAGAAACAACCACTGAGGCTCCAGGGAAGCAACTATCAAAGTTGCTTTCCCCAGGTTCAAAAATGTCAAAAAACGCCTTCGTTTTATCCAATCCTCACTCGTATTGCAAAACGTCACCAGCTGCTTAGCCAATCAGATGTGTTATGGTTAGACTTGCTTTCCCAGTGACGTCAATCGCTAGACTAATTCGTCAGAATAGTCTCGTCACGTGTTTTTCAACAATTTCTGGGGGAGGCCCCCAGACCCCCCGCTGAAAACAACCTTTAATGAATTCTTAAAGACTAATTTCACTGATAGGTTGCTGCTAAATTTTTTTTTTTTTTTTTAATTCAGATACAGTAGACTGCAGCAAATTAATAACCAAAGAACCACTTTTGCGTGTGTTTGGTGTAATGTAAGACGCAATTGCGATATAGCGTTGTTGAAATCTCAGCGAAACCCTTTTGGGGAAGTGAGAAATATGTTGTTTATGTTGTTTGGATTCGGTTTATGCTTACTTCTTAATATTGGGCGTTTCGCATTGGCACCAGTCGACACGGTCCATATACTTTTGAACCTGGTAGCCTTATGCACTTTTCAATTCCAATGCAGGCTAAACTAGATAGAAGGCTGTGCTTTAAATCCAATGATGCAGCGCAGTAATTCCAAAAATTAACACAGCACGATTGATAAATCTTTAGGCGCCAAAAACTCTACCAGCAATTGTTTTTATTAGTGTTCAAAAAAGAAAAGAAGCATTTTTGATGACGTTAGCACACTGCTTACAAGGTCTATCTTTAATACGCTTAGGCCTTTTATGTTTACTTTTTGTCCTTTTGAGATTATTTTGTTATTTGCTTTCGTGCAGTGCACTGCTGTCTAAATGGACTTCATGCTTCTTTGAAATAATAGTTATGTAAAACCAAGTTGCTAAAGTGTGGTAAGTGAGTCTCAAATCACAGCAAAACTCTTGGTTAATGGTTATAGGCTACTTTTAAAAAAAATGACGAATCTTTTCCTATCGCCAGTGTTGCCAGATGCTTTTCGGATTTCAAACACAAACGCCAAAATCTAGTGCACTATGAGGCAACAGTAGCACAAAAGCAGTCTAGAATCACGCAAAATACACACAAAGCAAGATACCACAGCCACACAGTAAGATCATTTCTCAAATTAAATTTTCACGCTTTAAAACAAATTTCCTTGAGCTTAAAACTTGTTTTTGCGACAATGATCAAAAGGTTTTATTTCTGTTTATCTATTTAATGAAACTGAATTCATTTGACTCAAAAATACTTTCATACGTCGCTTTCATGTTTTTAGGAAGTTGCTAAAGTCATCAATGTAATGAATGACTTATTTTCTACCTCTTAATTTTTCGCACTCAGGGAAGTGTTGATGGAGATGAGGGTTGGAATCTTTGTCGTAGAATTGCCATGCCCGTAACGGCACAGTAGGCGACATAGAGTTCAACTGTAAGGTCCATTAACCTATTTTATCTGAGAAGTGTTAGGTCATTGACACTTTTCCTATGCATTGTCGTTTGTTTGAGGTTTGAGAAATTATCGTGGGAAACGAGCGTTGGTAACTAGGCATAAACTATCAAAGCAGTTGTTTGAGTGTTTGACTTGCTAATCAATTTAGCTTCCGGTTTGAATATTTAATTGGGCTCCCAACTGAATTCGGTCATAAACGGTATGGCTGCCGGTCATTGTGCTATATCCGTGTTTTGTGATGAGAGCCTTTTCAAACTTGGTGTCTTGTTTAGGTCATTAGCAAACAGCCCAATCTTGGACACTCTCATTCTTGGAACGACTCCTATGTGTGCTGAACTTGATACTTTGTCAAGAAACCAAAGAGCACTTTGTCAAAAGTACAGCCATCACATGCAATACGTCAGTGAGGGTGCTAACCAGGGGATTGGCGAATGTCAGTTTCAATTCCGAAATCAGCGTTGGAACTGCTCAACTGTGGAAGACAACAGCGTGTTCGGGAAAGTTCTTCAAACTGGTAAGCTAGTAGTTTACTGCGCGGCAGGATGTTCTGGTCAAATCAGGCTCACAAAAGTTTTTAAGAGCTATCACTTCCAGAAAGCATTTTTGACTAATTTTGAGACATTAATCTTCTTTATTTACTGAACCGCATCTTTCAGTTTTCGACCAGATGCCAGGCAGCAAGTCAGTCGTTTTTGCATCGATTCAACGTCTGTACAGATTCAACATCGCTTTTATAGACATTGAATCAACGTGCAAAAAAATGATTTGCTGGCTGAATCATTGCATGAAAAGATCTAATCACTTTAAGCAAATAACAAATCGAATGGAAGTTTTAATGTTTATTCAGTCGAAGCTTATTTCACAAAACCTTTTGACAAAAATCAAAGCAGGCTAAGGTTTTATCAAAAAAATATGTTTTTTATTGTATAAAGTACAAAAAGACAGGTGTTTTACGTCCCAACCGCCTGTCTGAGAGGCCTTCGTTTTTTGTAGGTTTTGCATTTTTTAGTATTAAAATAAGTGCAGATAGGCTAAAAAGCACATTTTCATCGTGGTTAACAAAACTTTTTTTTTCTGAATAACTACAAAAGTCTTTTTAAATGGTAAAATGTTCATTGATTTTTCGAAATTTTGTTTGCTCATCGAATTAAAAAGCTCCTGGGTAACACAGTAGTGGACCATCGCGAAGCCTTTGATTGTGGCCTTCCGAAAGGTAAATTTATCTAAGGATTATGTGATGATGACAAAAAGATTTTGGTTACACTTTAAGAGAAAAGTTTTGGGCACAAATTCCTCTGTCGACAGATCAAAAGCACTTTCACCCATACAAACACTTTATTCATATTTTTATTGAACATCAGCTTTTTAAATATGGAGTTTGAAGTGAGGTCGTGTCTTTTAGTAATCTTGGATGAAGTATGGCGCATTTTTGTTGATTGAAGCTGTCCCAGCCACCAATACTCAGCCTTTTTTTTACATTGATTTGTACAACATCTACCGACGTTGAATCAATGTATTAATGAATCAATCCATGGCTTTTGGAAAAAAACAGCTTTGCTAGATGGGGTGCGTGAATTTTATGTAATTTGATTTGTATCTTATGTAGAAGGGGCGATCTATCTGGCTGTCGTCAGCCCACGGCTGAGTACTTACTATAACATTTTGCTCACTACATCGTTTTAGCCTCTACACTAGCCATGAATACCATTCGTCAACCGAGCAACAATTTTCAGCAGTCGAGTGTAGCAAGAATGGACAGCGATAAATAGCCTACGTGTTTCGTCCATGAAACTGGGGTTAGAGATTAGAGTTAACCCACCACTAATTTGTACCACAAAACACATGTCTAAATCCTTTTGTAACCTTTGTGCAATTCGCGCTTGCGTGAATTGAGAACGAGTTATTCATTTTCGTATCTAATAACTGTCTACTTTCACATAAACTCTCAAACATACAGTATTGCCTACGTTTGCCGAAAACGTACCACATGATCAGCTTTCTTATGAGCTCAATAAAACAAAAGTTGGTTGCTATGTTGGCAACTCTTGTCTAAACCATATTATGTTTGCTGATGACATTTGCTGCATCTCGCCTAGTTTGTGTGGCTTACAAAATTTGTTAGATGTTTGCCACAAGTATGCTGTTGAACATGAAATTACTTTCAATTCTAAAAAGTCATTTGGTATGTTATTTTCCCCAAAAAACTTTTATCTTTCACGTGCTCCTCTGCTACATCTAGGTAAATCTGAAATTGTGTTCACAGACTCTGTAAAATACCTGGGTGTATTTATTGAGAGTTCTCTCTCAGATGAAAATGATATTTCAAGGCAGGTACGCTCTCAGTACTGTGCTGCAAACAATGCAAAATCTCATTTCGCTAAATGCTCACCCTCTGTAAAAAACATTGTATTTCGCTCTTATTGTATGTCCTTTTACGCATCCCAGTTGTGGAACAAGTTTAGATCTTCTAGTATAAAACGATTACGTGTTGCTTACAATGATTCTTTTAGAATATTGCACAACTTGCCTCGTTATGTCAGTGCCCGTGAATATCAAGTAATGTATAATATAACAACGTTTGATGCTTTATTGAGAAAAAACATGTTTTCGTTTATCAACCGTTGCATTCACTCCTCCAATCGCTTTATATCAGACCTGATGTCATCTGATTGTTTTTATCGCTCTGAATACTTTCAATTCTTCCAACGCTCATTGTATATAAATTTGTAACAGTAGATAGCCCATTTAGTGAGCTTTTAAACCGACGGCATCCATCCATCTCTCTGTGATCTTTGTGCATTTTCAGTTTGTGTATTATTTCGTTGTTTTTGTTTTGGATATGGACAACTTTGTTTGACGCAAATAAATAATAATAATAATTAAACAAAGTTTTCAAGGGCGCAAATGTTCCAGTTGCAATCGTACATGTAGTTGATTTTTTTAGTGTTAACTATTCTTGTTGGCGTTTGTGTTACAACACCTTACTTTTCATCCGTGAACCAATTAAAAGTAATGCGATGATTTGGAAGCGTTTTTCTGAAACCATTCACTTGTCTTTAATTTATTGCGACAAAGCTTTGAGGTGTCATCGTCTTTGTATCCAGCAATTTTAAAACCAAATCGGTATAATTTGCGTTCTAGCAACGCTTGCAATTGACCAAAAGTGTTGTATTCCAAATAATTGGCTTTAAATTTTGTAATCTATATTTTTCTTTGAAACTGTCGAGTCTTCAAACAAGGAAATTCGACTAGTCTTGTTTATGTTCTTACGGGCTCCGATAAAGTAAATTAGCTTTTTTGAGTCATCAGTTGAAAAGTGATTCAAAAAACAATTGCTTATATCCAGCCAGCAAACCAGTCATTTTTACATTGCTTCAACGTCTGAAAACGTGCCTTTCAACGTCTTATCAATGTAAAGAAAAATGCTTTGTTGACTGGGATACAGACGCTGAAACATGTCTCGTTGCAATGCAAATAGTAAGTTAGGACATTTATTGTGTACCTTTCGGCTGTTTGGAATGATATTTTGCTGGAAACCAATTTCTTCAAGAACAGTTCAATTGGAAACGAAATCGAAACAACAAATTTTGCGTCAAACTGAAGTTTTGTTTCAATTCGAATTTTTTTTTTTGTTTTTACGTTCGCAACATTTGCTGGTTCGTGCCACCAAGTTCTCACTCATTGCAGAAGCTGCTTGATGTACAGTGCAGTACGGTTGGCTGAGAAATTGTTTTTTTTAGTGATCTGCTTGAGTGTACATTTGGGTTAAATCATGTAGTCATATTTGATAAGGTTTGAAATGGGCCAAATACTTTAAGAATCACTGCATATGCAAAAAAATACCAGAGCCTACTCATCGTAAAATGCTTGATTCACTAACCTTACAGCCTGTAGCCTAAGTTATAACAGCCTTTCCTACTGAATGTGGGTGCTTTATCGTCGCCACACTCTTCATTTATATGCTGTAAGTGTAATGTAACTGAAAATTTCATCACGATTCCCCTCGCTTCAACTCTTTATGGTCTAGTTATGTATTGCCTAGTTATAGTATTTAACTTGTGAATTTATTTGTTCAACCTTGTTGCAGGGAGCAAAGAAACAGCATTTGCTTATGCCATCTCAGCTGCTGGAGTAGTGGTTGCTGTAGCTCGGGCATGCAAAAACGAGCAGCTGCAAGGAGATTGTGGCTGCAGTTCTGCTGGGCGGCCTAATGGCCTTGATGCGGATTGGGTAAGTTGCTGAGTTCATATCATTATATATTTCATCACCGTGCCTAGAACAAAAAAATAGTAAATTAACGTGTTCATTAATAGGCTATTGTAGTTTTTTCGGAACTTGTGATAAATATTTTTTATAACTAATGATTTAATAACTTTTGAAAGCTACACTTGCTGTCAGTGATGTTATTTGCCAATAAACGTCAGTGCATTGTGAATTTAAAAACGACAGGCGTTAGCCATTAGTACACCAGTTGAGATGGGTAATAGGGCGGTTTTATCGACTGCTGCCTGTGTGTATGTGTGTAGTAGCCTAAAACAGTTTTCTGGCAAATTTCGAGAGACAATATTTATATGTTTTCACATTTCAATATAATGCACTGAGGTTCTGTTTTCTTTACTATCTCAGGTAGCCTATTTTTAACCATGAAAGTAGTCAGGGGAGAGAGGTGAAAATGCTAATATCGTCTTGTTCCTCCAAAAATGTTATTTAACGCTAATGCAGCGTTGTTAGCACTATTTTGACCTTCAAAGATAATTGCTTTCCTGAAATTGGCTGTCTGGCTACTTCACTGTGCTAAGCGCAGATATTTCTACGTTTTAGCGTTGGGGAGGCTGCGGCGATAACACAGAATACGCGTACGGGTTTGCCCGCGAATTCATCGACGCCAGAGAGCGCGACAGTGCTTCACCTCGAAGAGCACGTGACCGCGCAAGGCAAGCAATGAATTTGCACAACAACGAAGCCGGAAGAATGGTAAGAACCTTGACCAAAACATTGGCTCCGTATCACGCAATATTCACTCATTTATGTCAAAATGTGGTTTGAGACGCCCCACAACAAAGCTCAATTTTATTAGTTATTATTTGCTTGGTCACAGTCGCATGCGGAGAATTGTAAACATTTTGTGTTTTAATGTTTAAAAAACAGTTAGGCTTGAAAAACTGCTTCAGACAACATACTCAGTTAAAGTTGTATCAGGACACCCACTAGTGGTGGGTAATTACGATGGAATCTAAAAGCTCATTTACCATCCATTACAGACTGTTACAGATACCGGTGCTGTGACTTAATGTTTTTTTAACGGACAGATAATCACAACACCAGGTGATTTAGTTTTGTAATTTCACCTCAAGATTAGTTCTCTAATGTTAGCTCCGAGGTCTTTTGGTTGTGTAGATAAGTAACTCGTCATGGTGTCATGTCTAGCAAGCAAATGTTTCCTTTTTTTTACATTACTTTAATGTCGCCAGATGTTGAAACGACGGGAAACAGAGATAATTTTGATATTTGGGTACTCCTCTTTTATGTACCTAGCTTTAGATTTCAATCCCTCCGTTACGAAACAATGTAACACTATCTTTAAAAAACTTTGTGTAATCTTGACCTGAGACGTTACTTTAATATTAATAATACTAATATACAGTGTTGTACGTTGACGCCGTCAATTTGACGGCGTCATTTGACGGCGTCAACTTTTTGTTGACGCTGAGGCTAGCGCCGTCAGTTTATTTTTCAGTTGACGGAAGTGATAGCGCCGTCAACCATTTTGTCGATTTTAAGCGTCAAGCGCTAAGCGTCAATTTTTGTTTTCATGGAAAATCTCGTTTCACAATAAGAGTTTCACAATGTATTCTTGCCAGCGCGACTCATCCGAATTACCGGCTTTTGCGTTGGTTGGAATGGCTCCCTGGAATACATGCGGAAGAAGTTCGCCAAATGGTGATCACCCATGTATTGAGAACGAGGGATCAGATACTGAAAACGAAAAATCAATGAATGGCATCGCGGACGTTGAATATACTTTATTTCAAGAGCTCTATGCCCCTGAAAAGAGCGGTGTTGGTGCAATGCACCTCGTTAAAAGATTTATACATGCTAAACTATCACAGCACGCTTGGAACAGTGATACCTTTTCGACTAAACGTTTTAAACTTATTTTTGAAATACAACACACCAATACCAACCAGCGCTGCTGTGGAACGCATGTTTTCACTTGGAAAGGACTATATGCGCAGGGGCGCCGGAAGCGGGGGAGGGGAGCAGGGGGAGCGGATGCCCCCTGCCCTCAAATTTCTGTGGATGGGGAGGGAAGAGGGGGCAATGGTGCCCTTTTAAGGTCATGTAAGCTACTGCACACTTTGCAATATAACAATTTATGCTATTCGCTTTTAGCCTAATTATAATGTTCTATTTTTGCCTCAAAATAATATTCACGACACAAAATTCTCCATCACAGTATGTTATATTACATCATTAAAAAATAGCATGATGCCCTTCCGTGCCATTGTTCTTTGTATAGCGGACACTTGTATCATTACTCGATAATGAGCTGATAGATGAGCATTATCGCTATATCTTATCTTAAAACTTAAAAAAAAATTGGCCTTTCAGCAACAAAAATGCCCTTTTTTCATACTCCTGCCCCTCCAGTCAAAAATCGCTCCGGTGCCCCTGAATATGCGTCCCAAACGCAGCAGATTGTCAGACAAACGTTTCGAAATGCTTGTTTTTCTGCAAGGAAATAACTAATTATATAGGCTGAGCAGCTAATGACAATACAGTCTCAAAACATAATACCTGCTCTTTATTTATAGCTATTGTTAGCCTGAACTTGGTTGAAATATTTCCGTTTTATGAGACGCTGGCAAAAAATAGCGCTAGAAATTAGCGCTGACGCCGTCAATTTCTTTAAGAGCTTACGCAGTCCTTTACGCCGTAAAGTTTTTAGGCAATTCGCGCTGACGCTGACGCCGTCAAATTATTTCAATGACGCGTACAACACTGCTAATATATTTTAACTGCAACAAATTCATTTGAAATTCATCTGGTAGTCAATATGCGGTACTAGAATGTGAAAAAATGAGATAGGCCAAGTCGTTGATTGAAATCGATATATAGAAACAAATAGTAAATGATTTTACGTAAAGGGTTTAATTTCTTATTGCACATACAATTTAATAGCATGCTTTCCGACAAATTTTCCTCATTCAAGCTATTTACAGAATTATATGCTGAGCATAAGGTTTGGATTCACGAAACTTTATTTGAACGTTCCAAGAATAAAGTGTTCTTTCCAACGCTGATCTCAACTTTATTTATAAGCCTAGTCATCAAATGACAATTTTGTAGGAAGGTTTGAAAATGATTAAATTTACAACTTCAGTTCATGTTAGGCGTGTTTTTCAGCTCTGTGATATTTTGTTATATAGGCTAGTCATAAAAATAATTAAAGTCTTGATACGCATGCTGTATAGCCATTTGCAAGTTTCAAAACAATTAAACAGTTTTTCAAAATTCTGAGTAGCTCGTCTGTTTCGTTTCATTGCTAGAATTTCGAAATGAAACAAAACGATTTGTATGAAACGAAATAAACAGTGTTTTTGTTTGCAAATATACAAAACACAATAAGTTGCAACATGCTTTTAAAATCACGCTTCCAAAATTAAATTCATTGTGCCATTCAAACATAGACGCATCGTTAACAATACATAAATTGAACTCGATTAAATAAGGACCTTCTGATGATGCCCCTTTTAGGGTGAAACAAGCTGTAGAGGTTTTAGAAAGTAATAACTACATATTAGATTTAATTTGCTTTACTTGTTTTTTTTGCTTGGAGTTGAGCACTTTTTGTAGTATTAATATATTTATTGTTTAAATTGAACTCGCTATGTTTCTTTCTAGATGGCTGTTAGATCAGCCCGACCGTCGTGCAAATGCCACGGAGTATCTGGATCGTGCAGCCTTAAAACCTGTTGGATGCAGATCCCAGGATTTAGAGAAATCGGAAACGAGTTGATGGATCAATACCGCGATGCTGTGGAAGTTCGTAGCAATTCCAGAGGAGTGTTACGGCCACGAAAACATGAGCAAGGTTCTTCGATCCCACGAACAAATCTGGTTTATCTTGATTCGTCTCCAGATTACTGCTTTAAAAATAAACGCACAGGCGTGCTTGGGACGAAAGGTAGAGAATGTCAAAAAGACTCCATCGGTCCGGAGGGCTGCGGGTTTCTGTGCTGCGCTCGCGGGTTCAAGACTTATCGAGTGCGAGTTGTTGAAAAGTGTCGTTGCAAATTCCAATGGTGCTGTTCTGTCAAATGTGAATTGTGCGAAAGAACTGTGCGCCGTCACGTGTGCAAATGACGAAACTACTGTCACGTGTCACGTGTGCTACTGACGTGTTTGTGACGACGAGAGCACCAAAGCAGAAGGAATTCTTCAAAAAGATCAAAATTTGCTGCCACCGTGTCACGCGACAACGGCGAAGAAGGGGAAATATTTGACTATTCAATGTTAGTGCCAAAACGTCAAATCGTGTTATTGATACGTCTACGAGCACTCAATTGCATCAATTTAATGCTACCTCATCAATTAGGTTTGCTGAAAATTTATGTCACCGAGCAACAGGAACTTTGTTTCAGCAACATCAAAACATCCTGAAGGAGATAGATTAGATTATTTGTACAGCACACCTTCTATATTATTTATTCTGTTCATATATCTAATGATGATAAATCCATGATATTTATTTTGGTTTTTGTCAACAGTTTGTATAGCCTAGTGCTGTCTGAAGCAACAGAAGGTAAAGCTGACAAAGAAGCAAAAAGAATAAACTTTCTCCGTGCAAGAAAATCGTAAAACTGACCCCGAATAATTTTTCTCACATTTTTCAAAAATAGGCTACTCCAATTTTGCTAGCTAAAACCTTAATTGCTAAGGTAACAGGGATCAGTAGTCAGTAGATGTAACAGAAAATATATTTCGCACTTGTTAGTGCATCGTCAGTTCTGATCTAGATATAATAAATAAAATAATAAATGAGCCTAGAGCAGTTAGCTACTCCAATTTTGCGTTGAAAATCTGCTAGGTTAACTCCTTTAAAGTACGTTTTCCCTCTTGACACAAATACAAAGTTACGCCACTGGTTATAGGCTATTTGTTCATTGTAGACCTATGAGATTGTAAAAGCTAGGTCCATTGTATACTATTCTAGTCATCTAAAATTGTCTCATTTTATTCATAATAAAATTATACTCATCAGTTTTTTTCTGACTTTCAACAACTGCACAAGCGCAAGCACTATTGTACAAGCCTCTTCCCTGCTTTCAAATTGTAATTGGGCATTTTCTTGGGGAACTGATTGCTAAAGCTGTGAAGTACTTGATAGAATCGCTGATTATTTCCGTGCTGTAGGAAATAACTATATACTGATCGTGCCTTATCCAACCCAGGGTTATCTAAAGAAGGGGATACGAAGGCTTTTATTAAGATTGACAATAGAAGGGCTTCTGCTTATTGTAAATAATCCCTGTTTATCGTAAAATGACAATTGGCACCGATAGTAATTTAATAAATCTTGTAATGATAACCTGCATTGCGCTATTAGCATCAGGCCTAGATAGTCACTGCATACTCATGATTACTTGTTAATTCAACTACCCGTAGCCTATACTTGCTTTACATCTAGTCCACTGCAAAGGCTTTGTTACGAAAATCAGCTTACTGGTAACTTTTCAATTGTCTTTCCAAACAAGTATTCTTAAATAGGCTCTACGTAACATTTGCTATCTGTCTTCTGTAGCTGACTGTACCAGCCGCAGCGCAAAACTTTCTGCAATTTTAAAAAGAACCGCATGTTTAATGCGCTACAAACTACCGCCCCGGTTGGCCTAGTGTCATGAGAATAAGGCAATCGCTGTGAGCCTTCGTATCCCCTTCTTTAGATATTCCTGATCCAACCATACCAATTGTTTTAAATCGATTTTTACAACATTAAATAAGCACACGAAAAATAAGCACTCGAAAAAATTTTGGAAAAGCTCATATATAAAAGGGTCTCTTCCTTTCTAGACAAACATTCTGTCCTTGCTCCTACGCAATTTGGATTTCGGTCTGGCTCCTCTACTTCATATGCCGCTATTGATATTATTAGTGCCACCTATGAACACGTAAAAAGCAACCTGTACACAGGTTTGGTTCTCTTGGATCTCAAAAAAGCCTTTGACACAGTATACCATCCCATTCTACTATACAAACTCAACCACTATGGAATCCGAGGTACAGCAAACGAATTATTCTCCTCCTACCTAAAAGACAGAATGCAGTATGTCGCGATTAATGAACAGGAATCTGAACAGAGATGCATAACACACGGTGTACCTCAGGGTTCAACGCTGGGTCCATTACTGTTTTTATTGTACGTAAACGACTTACCAAACTGCACGTCTTCTGTTCCAAGACTTTTCGCAGACGATACCTGCCTGGTAATTAACGCTCCTAATCTAACCTACTTAGAAAAGGAAATATCGTCTGAATTACTTAACATCAAGAACTGGATTAATGCCAATAAATTAGTTATCAATCCTTCCAAATCAAATGTCATTGTAATCCCTCCTAAAAAATGCAGCTACCCAGAAGATATCAATGTACTTTATAATTGTGTTCAGATCGAACAAGTTAAGTTTGCCAAATACCTTGGCATTATTTTTGACAATGGTCTAAATTTTGAACCTCATATTAATATGCTCCACAAGAAACTTTCTATATCTGTAGGGATATTGTCGAAACTCAAATACATTCTTCCAAACAAAACATTATTACAATTGCTACGCCTCATCCCGACTCCAGCGCAGCATTAAATATGCCGGAGTGAAAGTCTGGAACTCCTTACCAACGAGCTTGCGTAAATTGTCATTTTATTCTTTTAAAAAACAACACAAATACTCACTCATCGCCAAATATTAGCACGATTAATTTTGTATTACCTTTATGCTACCGATAGACTACTAAATATATTTCTCTATGACCATCTTCTAACACCTTGTCTCAATTTTCGTTATTGAATTATTCTTATCGCAATTTTAGAACTTCTATTAGAATCTGGGGTATCTGCTTGACTCGAAGACCCATGGTCTCTTCGCAGATTCCCGTTGCTGGAAATTCCTTTTTTATTGCTGTATTTATTGTATTATATTTACCTACAACGAAATAAAATCAATCAATCAATCAAAAAAAAACATTAAATAAGCACACGAATGTAAAATGTCAGCTACTTTGTAAAGACATCTGTGAGAAGAAACATTATTTTTACATGGTTGCTATACGCAGTGCTGTGTTAAGCCCTTGGTGGGCCCCGGGGCCAAAATAATTTTGGGCCCCTTATCGGCAAGCAGACTTATGATAATATAGTGTGTATGTTAACTGCACTGATATGGAAAGGTGGTTCACTTCACTAGACTTTCTCACCAGTTGAGAAAACAATACAAATGTAAATAAGAGCAAACACAGGTCTATCAAGTCACAGCTACACCTTTGCTTGCAATGAAAGCCAAAAGTGTTAACGATTTCTAAACATACTGGCAACGGTCATGAAGCGTAGGGGTCGTTCAACCCAGATCTTATAACACACAGTAGATGTTAGCATAAAAATTTGATATGCTTATCACATTGAGTTCATACAATTTTTTACATCGAACAAGAATTGACAAAATTATGAGAATTTTAAATTGGTTAGTTACATTTGAAAGCAATTTTTTCCAAAAATTACAATTGGCATTTGAAATTTCACTAACCTATTATTTTTAAATGTATAGCCATAACATAGCAAAACAGTTTAGAAGTGCAAAAAAAAAGGTGAATTCACAAATGCTTTAACAAACAACATTTTAACACTTTCACCAAGTGGTAATTATGTTTTGCCTTGTAGGATCGCCCGGGTAGAGGCTGACATGGTGACCTCATAAGGTCTTTCGCTTCCTTCCTCTCTCACTTTTATGTAATGTACCAGTGCATTTGATGTAATATTTTGTGAAAAAACATAAACCAGTGATTGATTGATTAAACCACTCACCATTACAATACTTTCAAAAAGCTACCCAAGCACCCATTCAAAATGCTAACATGAAAACTCAAGTGTACTCAAAACTTAAATGTGCATAATTAATCAGGAACTTTAGTATGATAAAAACAGTAGTTACCAATCTAGTGATATACTTTCAATTCACAACAGAACAGTGTTAATTTATAACAGCACAGAATGGCGTACATGGTTTATTAACTAGGCCTACTCACACAAGATACACTATTATTAGAAACCTGTTGTTAATCATGCTATATTTCACTAAAACATTTTTTTATTAATTGCTTTATTTTTGGAACATTGTGATTGTTGAATTTAAGAAGCACAATTATTATGAGCAGCAGTTGCTGTAATCTAACTGTTGAATTAACTTTACTACATGTAATTATTTTTTTCATATATGCAAACACCATTGGTCATGCTAAAAACAGCTGTTATTGGAATGGTGCATGGGCATGAATGCTGACTTATGTAGATGAAGTTTAATAACTTTATCACATGTTGCAACTACTTGACAGGAATCACAGCATACATAAGAAAATTACTATGAACTTTAATAAAACGGAGCAATATTTACAGTGCAACACTAGTTAATAGGTTTCTAGGTAAGGTCTAACAGCTTCATTACTCACTGACAACTTTGCAGTACTCAGAAAGCCTTCATAGGTTACTGGTGCTTAATGAAATGTTGTAATGCTTACTGCACAATAACTACTACCTAATTAAACTTTTATAACTTCATAAACAACCATCAATCCAGCAGTGTACAGAACACAGCAGAAATATAACTTATAGTAAACACAGGTCTATCAAGTTATAGCTTCATCTTTGCTTGGAATGAAAGAAATGAAATATAAAGCAGCAACGATTTAAAATCACAAACAAAATCCCAGCAACTGTCATAAAATATATACTTATTATACTGGTATCTAAATGTATGCTGGTTACACTTGCTGATAGCTACCTCTGTAAAGTCAGGGATATTTATAATTACGGGATTGTAAATGCTAAAAATGAAATGCTAATTAATCTATCAGAAATGCTATTTTGTTTACTGTTTACAATTTTTTAGCAGTAAACAAAATATGACTGCAGAAATGGAATAGGCTACAAATAAGACAAACATTTTTATGGCCTACATCTAAAGGCAGGTGAATTGATTATTACCCTACTCAATGTCCGCTGTCCGCTTATTACTTGCTGACCTTTGAGGTCAGTTTTTGAATTGTTTGCCTTACTTTTGGTGGTCGTTCTTCAGCTTGTGGCCTGCTGATCACTTTATCTGGTTCTTACCACAGCAATTAAAGACATGGGTAAAGATCGCATTAAATGCTTCATGGTTTCTGGTACATTCAAGGTTTAACATTTGGCTCAACATAACTTTGAAAAAAAAAACTATGCAAAGAGCTTTGACAAAAACATTTCCTTGTTTGGAACATCTGCAAAACTTTTGCAGCACATCTGCACCATTGGTAATCATAGTAAACAAATGTACTTCAATGGCAATAATGGCAAAGCAAAGTTTGCTTGGTTCTAACAAACCTCCATGGTCAGCCATTTCAAAGAATTCCTCTTTGAGAGTTTTGTTTATAAATCTGAAATGTTCAAAGCAAGAATGTCGCTAGTTCAAACATGACATCTTCTTTATGAAATGCTGAATAAAATCTTGGTACATAGCAAGGTTACACCATTCTAGAGCTAGACCACCGTACCAGTTGTAAACCAGTAACATTCACTTTGAAGTTAAGCTTAAGAAAACAAAACACCCTGTAAAACCAAAACGTTAAGCTAAAAGTGCAACAGCCTTAATGCAGCTTATGACACTTCAAAAAGACTTTTACCTTGCAAGTTATACCAGTAGATGTAGAAAAATACTTTATTGTTAAAAGGGATATCAATAGACCAACCAAACTTTCAGCTAGTCCAGTATTACAAAAAGTATTTCATGTGACTTGTTTAGTTATTGGCAGACTTCAAAATCAATCGTACCTCACTCTTAAAGTTTATGCTAAAGAGAAGCTAACCTACAAAACATGAACGCTTTCACCTTACCTGGTATGCTAAAGAAAGGTTTCAATCTATGCTTTTGCAAAATTTAGACAAGGCATTGCAATTAAGTTATGCAAATGTCTTATATAATTTGCCCATTTATGACAATCATTTTAAAATGAGCTGTCTACTTCGTGGTTTAACAGTAGCTTACAAAGTATGGTGATCCTACCAGTGTATAAAGTGGTTTCAGTTCAACAGTTGCTAATTCCAACGTTCTACCACAAAATACGAAAAAATAAACAACCAAAATAATTAAAAAACATTTATCTTAAACACACCTTTGTGGGAATTGGGCCCATCTTGACTTCAAGTATTCAATTGCAACCAACCTGTTTTATTTCAGTAATTTTACTAATGTTGTCGTATTTTAACTTTTCTTTAAGATAATGTGGTGTTTTTAGAGATGTTTTGGTATAAGGGCCCAGCATCTCATTGGTACCGGGCCTAAATTATCTTCTTAATGGACAAGTAGGCTACACGCAGTAAACTTTAACAACTAAAAAAACACATTGTTACTGAAACGCAACAGTTTATTACCTGTGGGCCCCTTGAGATTCCATCACAAAATAACTACGGTAGGCTACAACACATTTATTTTAAACACACCTTTGTGATAATTGGGCCCTTCTTGATTTCAAGTATTCAATTGCAACCAACCTGTTTTGTTTCAAATACAAATGATTTTACTAATGTTGTCGCAGCCTATTTTAACTTTGATTCAAGATAATATGGTGATTTTTGAGATATTTTGGTATAAGGGCCCAGGCCCGGCATCTCATTGGTACCGGACCTAAATTATCTTCTCAATGGAAGCACATGCAGTAAACTTTAGCAGCTAAAAAACATGCCACTGACGCGCAAAAGTCTATTACTTGTGGGCCCCCTGAGATGGTGGGCCCGGGGGCCGGGCCCCCCCCTTGACACAGCACTGGCTATACGTAACTTTTCCGCTCTATGTTTTGCTGAAGAGTTTAATGCGTCATAAACTTTGTAGTGTGAAATTATATTTTTTCGGCATTTTGTTTTGAATTTGATTCGCTGTATAGCATCATCCGGTCGTTTGCAATAATAGTGTACGCACAATATTTCAGACTTGTTCAGTGTGACAGAACAAGATTCTTCTGTAGCTTTGCAGACTTTGAGCAAAAGCCCAGTGTAGCCAAAGAGGGTCTGCAGGGTAACAATCTCGCTGAAAACTTCTTCTCCTCTCCAGTAAAGTCACGTTTCAAGTAACATAACCTCATGCTATCAAATGAAAGTAGCATATTCATGATCATTGTCTTTAGTTCAGGTTTAAAGGGTAATGGCAGCAATGCCAACACAGGCTTTTACTAGCCTACCTGTTCCAGCAGCTTTAATTCAGAGGAGAACATTTGTGCCGGCATCAGAAAGGCCAAAACTAAAATCGCGTGAAAGTAGAGGGGGGAGGTAATTTTAATTTCAACTTTAGCCCTGATTTTAGTATGCAACAGGTAGGCCTATAGCCTATATTCTAAAACCTCTGGTATAATTTATTTGAAATTTTTGTCCAAAGTCCCTAGAGGCAACACGTTATTGCGTTGTAACATGTTATAGTTTATATTAGGCCTAGCCTATGCAGCCTATTCTCCCACGATAGAACTAGCCTATGTACTTTCGGACGCAAAATAATTTTCCCACAACAAACGTCGGATTTTCCATAGAAAACACAACAATGTCTCAAATTATTGCACTATTGCCTATCTTCACCAGCTCCGGACCGGGAGCGAATAAATCGTTGCTTATCAGGAGAAACTCTGAAATAAAGGCGTTCAGTCGCCTGCTGTGGGCGGCTGGACGATCGGCCAAGCGCACGTATCAAGTGTCCAAATCTGAGTTCCTTTCGTACGGTACTGAGCAGAGTTGCTGTCGTGACGATCCTTGGTCGGGAGACGAGCGTTCATCAGTAGGGTAAACCTAATCTGTCTCACGACGATTTAATCCTAGCTCACGCTTCCTATTGGTTGGTGAACAATCAAACGCTTGGAAATTCTTCTTTACACTGAAAGGAAGAGCCAACCAGGGGCACGGGAAGGAGGAGTGCTCAAGGGGCTGCAGCTCCCCTAGAGCAAATTCAGCCCCTCCTGGAATTTTCAATATTTGTTTTATCCCCCCCCCCCCCTAGAAAATTATGACAATTTAAGGTAGGCCTACATAACAAATTTTCAGAATTTTTTTCGAACGATAATTGTTACGATGAATCGAGTTCCTATTACGTGTGGTCGCGCTCATCATTTGCAATAAAGAGTCGTAGTAGCGGTACTATAGCCACCCTCCCTACTAACACGGCGGTTCATCGTTTATTGGACATCATTCTGTAATATTTACATTTTATGCGTAGCCTACTTCTGAACATTACAATAATATATGATATTGCTTTGTCATGTCTGACCGACATGATAGAAGATAGTGCAATGAGAGGAGACGCACGTGCAAACATATTCGGCTTGGTAAAACAAGCACGCACGATGCGGCTTTATTTTGCGATTACCTGCAGTGCTGAAGTTTTTCAGCCTGCAGAAGCCGTTGCAAGACAGCTTCAAAACAAGATCTTTGTTATGTTTCTATGCAACATTTTTATTCACGAACAGATAAACAGCTTACACATCGGGTTACTAGGTAGAACCGGAGACGAGACAATGCAGTTCAGTCGACCATGACATTACAGGATTGCCATATCACACATCTCCCTTTTAAGTACATTGCAATGAAATGGACTTCCACAAACAAATCACCAATAGCCATACAATTTGTACAATCATGAATGCCAATCAGGGTCTTCAATCAACCTACGTGGCTTGAAAACATTTCTACGTGGTCGTACATTTCTGTCATTGTCGAGTACCACAGAATCGTTAGAACTGGTACATTGATGTTCAGGCATTGAAGCGGGTATGCGCTTACGTATAAACCTGCGATTACGTAACAACAGTCGACCACTTACAGTTTTTACAACGTATTTACGAAATTGGTTAATCTCGACTATAACACCATAAACATCAAACTTTTTGGACTCATTGTTGTAAACTGCAACGTGGCTGCCCACTTGTATTTCGGGTAGTGGTACAGCGTGCTGATCATACCTCCTCTGGGTCTCTCCCAAGGACATAGAGCGCCTTATCGCGATAAATTACGGGAAGAACTAACCCTACTCGCAGCGCCATGTTATGTTTCTATGCAACATTTTTATTCACGAACAGATAAACAGCTTACACATCGGGTTACTAGGTAGAACCGGAGACGAGACAATGCAGTTCAGTCGACCATGACATTACAGGATTGCCATATCACACAATCTTTGCTTCTTCAGCTTTGGAATCAATCACCATTCTCCGCGAACGGATCAAATCTTAGAAAAGATGAATCCGTTTCCAAGCTTATGGAAGCAGCGAACGTTTATGCGTCTGTCAATAACCTAAAGACACCAAAGGATCCCCGAGTGAGCAAAACTCCAGCAAGATTTCGAAACACAGAAGAATCGAATGCTTTGTCATCTGCGGGAGAAGGAGCGTGGAAACGGCAGTACATCGAAGCTAGGGACGGTACATTACGGGACGCGCAACTCCGTTGTTCCTTCAACATTAGAAGGGTCAATTGCCAATTTGACATTTTTTTTACGCTTTACTGCTGGCTTGCTTTCAACTAAAAACCTTAAATTACTTTAAAACCAACTTCACTCTTCTTATATAACCCATAAAAAGTAAAATATTTTGTAAACTACAAAAAAACGTAACCCTTCTAGTGTTGCGGATAAGCCAAAAGCGGATGAAGTTTCGCATCCCTATGATCTACAATCCCTAATCGAAGCCCTTGATTTGGTTCAAGCTGAGCTTGATCGAAGATTTGACCAGCCGAATCTGCTTACAGCAGCCAACAGAGAGGCCCTTTTCAGCTGTTGAAACGATGAGGAAAGATCTGAGTTCAGCTTACCCGATGCTATCAGAAAAGATCGCCTAAAAACGGAACTTACTTTGCTCAGCGATGATGTAAGTGGAAAACCGCAAATTCCGTTCAAAAGGATGCTGAGATACTATCGCAACCAAACCCTCAAACACTAGATCTTTTCAAAGAAACGAGAAAATTTGTGGAGCTCTGCCTTTGCCTCTCGGTTTTAGCTGCATCATCACAACGTTCCTTTTCTGCTCTTAGACTCCTGAAAACGTGGTTGAGAAACTCAATGACACAAAAAAGAGTTATGGTAGGCCTGCTCATCTTGCGTTGATGCATGTCCACAAAAACATTTTGGACACTGTCGATGTCAAAGAACTCATGACACGGTTCATAGAGAAAACACCTGAGCGAAAAATCAATCTTCGGAAGCGTGTGAGAGCTCATTTCCACAAACTGTCGTTTTCATATCACTTTCTAATTTGTTCGTTTTCATTCTTTATTTGTTATAATTTACAATGTGTGCGTTTTTGGCGCCTTTTTTACACAGGAGGTGACCGAATGTCCAATACCAGTTTTAAACGTTTTCCCACATAAGGGGGTCTGGGGGGCTTCGCCCCCCAGAAGCTGACAACACTACGGCAGCTTCAGCCCCGCCTAGAGAAAAATAGTTCCCGCGCCACTGGAGCCAACATGAAAAAAAAACAAAAACGATCGTCGCTTTGAACTAGGTTTACCATATTTTCATCCCCTAAAAAGAGGACATGTTTCGCCAGCGAGTAAAATACAAGTAGGCTAGAATGTTACGTATGAAGAATTTTTTACATTCTTTTGGATAATATAGACGTAGCCTATGCAGCAGTGACGATCGGTGAGGGAAAGCAAGGAAAGCAGTGCTTACCTGAGCGAAAACTATGCAAAATATAATGACTGAATTCTAGGTTTAACTTCTTATTATTTTTATCAAGTCTATTTTAACTTGAAAATTACTGTGTTCGTGACTAGAATTACTCGTAACTCTTGTGAGTATCTAAGTCCTCACCAAACCGCATTTCTTGCCTATAAATGCCAATTAACGCAAACGCTTTTGTCAGAAACCATCACTGAAGCTCCAGGGAAATCAACTTTCAAAAGTGCTTACCTTACATTGAAAAACGCCTTCGTTTTATCCAATCCTCAATCGTTTTGCAAAACGACACCAGCTGCTTAGCCAATCAGATGTGTTATCTGGTGTTATGGTTAAACTTGCTTTCCCAGTGACGTCAATGCGTATCTCATAGCGGCTGCTTTAGGTTTCAGGCGAAAGGAATACAGCCTCTACGCATGAGTGATTTTCGGGCTTGTAACTATAGGCTACTGAGTACGCTGAAAATAAAGCTGGTTCTCTTACCAAAAAAAACATAGATTCTACAATAAGACATGCAATTCCAAAGGGTACATTAACCAACCAGTACTGAAACAGCACAAGTGTTTTTTAAATTCTTTGGGTCAATAGACTGACATCACAAGTTCAGAGCAAACATACTTGTGTTCTTCAAGAATGGACTAGCTTAATTTATAGGCTAATTATTTGCTCTTTACTAGTGCACCAGTCCAATGCATGTTGTAAATGCTTACAGATGACATTGACAATAAGTTTTTGTGCTCAGTCTAAAAAAGCAGCCAACATTCTAGACTAGTCCCAGTTTGATTGATTGAATGAATCTTTATCCTCGGACTGGGAAAGTCCGAAGATTTTGTTTTGGAAATGCTCTCAGAGCGCACCAAATTGGAAGTGTTTTTCAAAATTTTCTGGGGGAGGCCCCCCAGACCCCCCGCTGGAAGTGTTGCCTTCGGGCTTCGCCCGACGGTTACGCCCCTCGTGCCTACTACCTTGCTGCAACATATTTCCAAGTTGCTTTCCCAATGGTTTAAGCCACCGAACGTCACTGCTATGCAGCAAAAGTTACAGCAAAAACAGACAAGTTTGTTTGTTTCTCCAAAGCCGATTTATTTGATTTGTGTGACAAAATGAAAATGTGATGTGATAATGTCATAAAAATGTGACAGTAGCCTAGGTCTGCAGGTAGCCATGCCTTAACTTTTTTCAGAAAAAGAAGGATCAACTTTAACGAAATCATAAAATTACTTGCACGAAATATAGTTGAAGTTGTATAGGCTACAGCTGTTCCCGACGGTTGTTCGCCTGGTCAAACGTCATATAAAAACCGTTCAAGTCTACTGAATCTTACGTCATGGAAATTCCTAAAACATGAGCCAAAATTGCACCATCGTCCGTAAGACTCGTGTCAAACCTGTTTAAACCTGTTTCAGTTGAAACCTGTTTGGACATGAAATGTTGCGTCGCGCTACTGCTGGCGTGCCTTTGAGTTATCACAAATTTTTCTGATTCATTCTCGAAGTTGTTTGTTGGAAGTCGGTCGCACATTTAACTGGTTTATTTGGTGCTTGCTAGCTGGACAAATTCTCCGTCTTTTATCCAAGTAATCTGTATCGTAGTGACAGTTTTAGAGGTGTATCGTGTTGCACCCCATTTCGATAGCCGCGGGCTAATTTTACAGAAATACACTGTTTGAAAAGAAGTTCAAGTGTGTGTTTCTTCGGTCATTATATACAGACGAACGGATTCGGGAACTTTATGTTAAAATTTTCCCACGAAGAGATTATGGTTTACCGCTGTGACCAACAGCTGTTAATGAGATGCTAAGGACAGACTCAACTAAAAGGCTGTTTCTTTCCTTGTAGCCTACCATTGTGGCTGCATCATAGATTAACGTGATTCTACATTTGCACTCACATAAGTTGTAAGTAGGCTATCCATGCCACGATTTATTTTGAAATAGGCTGTAGCCTGTATGTCATGCACAGAGATGAGCAGGGCCGTTGACAGGATTTCTCGGGCCCGGTACCAATTTATTTTCGGGCCCCCTTCGGCCTTCATCGACTATGTTATGAAAATAAAGGTAGTGTACAAACTTTTATTGATGTCGTTTAAGCATGGTCATTTAACAAATCTTGCGCAATCTTAAAATTTCTTGAACCACAAAACTTACTATCTCTATCTAGCGGTTGCTTTTTTGAACTTTTATTTGTCACATGGCGCTAGAGTATTCTAGGCTCACCAGAAGAGAATTTACAGCAAAGGTAGTGCAGACAGTCAGAAAGTTTTCAATTTGATTCGGGAAAGGTGTTTGGGCCTCGATCAAACATTTGCTGATTGCTGCAATCTGAAAAGCGGTTTTGTGCAGTTTTTAGTGCAGTGCAATGCAATTTTTAGTGCAGAAACAGGGATAGCAATCTTCTTACCTGTGCCATTTCAGTTTGAGTTTAAACAAATATTAACCTGTTTATTTTGAAATTCATGTTTCGGGTAATATTCATGGTTAGGGAAATCACTATACTAGACTAAACTAAATTCTTATTTTACTGTTTGGTGGCTGAAGTGGCTATTTGACCACCAGAAAGCTGAAGTGCAGTGCTGTGTTAAGCCCTTTGTGGGCCCCCGGGGCCAAAATAATTTTGAGCCCCTTATTGGCAAGCAGACTTATGATAATATAGTGTGTATGTTAACTGCACTGATATGGAAAGGTGGTTCACTTCACTAGACTTTCTCACCAGTTGAGAAAACAATACAAATATAAATAAGAGCAAACACAGGTCTATCAAGTCATAGCTACACCTTTGCTTGCAATGAAAGCCAAAAGTGTTAACGATTTCTGAACATACTGGCAACGGTCATGAAGCGTATGGGTCATTCAACCCAGATCTTATATCACACAGTAGAAGCTGGTATCAAAATTTGACATGCTTATCACATTGAGTTCATACAATTTTTTATATCGGACAAGAATTGACAAAATTATGAGAATTTTAAATTGGTTACCTACATTTGGAAGCAATTTTTTCCAAAAATTACAATTGGCATTTGAAATTTCACTAACCTATTATTTTTAAATGTATAGCCATAACATAGCAAAACAGTTTAGAAGTGCAAAAAAAAGTGAATTCACAAATGCTTTAACAAACAACATTTTAACACTTTCACCAAGTGGTAATTATGTTTTGCCTTATAGGATCGCCGAGGTGGAGGCTGACTTGGTGACCTCATAAGGTCTTTCGCTTCTTTCCTATCTCACTTTTATGTAATGTACCAGTGCATTTGATGTGATATTTTGTGAAAAAAATAAACCAGTGATTGATTGATTGATTAAACCACTCACCTATACAATACTTTCAAAACGCTAACAAGTACCCAATCAAAATGCTAACATGAAAACTCAAGTGTACTCAAATGTGCATAATCAGGAACTTAAGTACGATAAAAACAATAGTTACCAATCTAGTGATATACTTTCAATTCACAACAGAACAGTGTTAATTTATAACAGCACAGAATGGCGTACAAGCCGTACATGGTATATTAACTACTCACACAAGATACACTATTATTAGAAACCTGTTGTTAATCATGCTATATTTCACTAAAACATTTTTTTTATTAATTGCTTTATTTTTGGAACATTGTGGTTGCTGAATTTAAGAAGCACAATTATTATGAGCAGCAGTTGCTGTAATCTAACTGTTGAATTAACTTTTCTACATGTATATATATAATTATTTTTTCATATGCAAACACCATTGGTCATGCTAAAAACAGTTGTTATTGAAATGGTGCATGAGTGCTGACTTATGTAGATGAAGTTTAATAACTTCATCACATGTTGCAACTACTTCACAGGAATCACAGCATACATAAGAAAGTTACTATGATCTTGAACAAAACGGAGCAATATTTACAGTGTAACACTAGTTAATAGGTTTCTAGGTAAGGTCTAACAGCTTCATCACTCACTGACAACTTTGCAGTACTCAGAAAGCCTTCATAGGTTACTGGTGCTTAATGAAATGTTATAATGCTTACTGCACATTGCACAATACCGGCTAACTACTACCTAGTTAAACTTTTATAACTTCATAAACAATCATCAACCCAGCAGTGTACAGAACACAGCAGAAATATAACTAATAGTAAACACAGGTCTATCAAGTTATAGCTTCATCTTTGCTTGGAATGAAAGAAATGAAACATAAGCAGCAACGATTTGAAATCACAAACAAAATACTGGCAACTGTCATAAAATACTTATTATACTGGTTACACTTGCTGATAGCTACCTCTGTAAAGTCAGGGATATTTATAATTGCAGGATTGTAAATGCTAAAAATGAAATGCTAATTAATCTATGAGAAAAGCTATTTTGTTTACTGTTCACAATTTTTTAGCAATAAACAAAATATGACTGCACAAATGGAATAGGCTACAAATAAGACAAACATTTTTATGGCCTACAGTTAAAGGCAGGTTAATTGATTATAATATATACCTATTACATTACTCAATGTTCGCTTATTACTTGCTGACCTTTGACTTTGAGGTCAGTTTTTGAATTGTTTGTCTTACTTTTGGTGGTCGTTCTTAAGCTTGTGGCCTGCTGATCACTTTATCTGGTTCTTACCACAGCAATTAAAGACATGGGTAAAGACGGCATTAAATGCTTCATGGTTTCTGGTACATTCAAGGTTTAACATTTGGCTCAACATAACTTTTGAAAAAAAAAAACTATGCAAAGAGCTTGGAGAAAAACATTCCCTTGTTTGGAACATCTGCAAAACTTTTGCAGCACGTCTGCACCATTGCTAATCATAGTAAACGAATGTATTCCAACTGCAATAATGGCAAAGCAAAGTTTGCTAGGTTCTGACAAACCTTCATGTTCAGCCATTTCAAAGAATTCCTCTTTGAGAGTTTTGTTTATCTGAAATGTTCAAAGCAAGAATGTCGGTAGTTCAAACAAGACATCTTCTTTATGAAATGCTGAATGAAATCTTGGTACATAGCAAGGTTACACCATTCTAGAACTAGATTACCAGTTGTAAACCAGTAACATTCACTTTGAAGTAAAGCTTAAGAAAACAAAACACTCTGTAAAACCAAAATGTTAAGCTAAAAGTGCAACAGCCTTAATGCAGCTTCTGACACTTCAAAAAATAGTTTTACCTTGCAAGTTATACCGGTAGATGTAGAAAAAATATTTTATTGTTAAATGGGATATCAATAGACCAACCAAACTTTAAGCTAGTCCAGTATTACAAAAAGTATTTCATGTGTCTTATTTACTTATTGGCAGACTTCAAAATCAATCGTACCTGACTCTTAAAGTTTATGCTAACGAGAAGCTAACCTACGTACAAAACATGAACGCTTTCACCTTATGCTAAAGAAAGGTTTTAATCTATGCTTTTGCAAAATTTAGACAAGGCATTGCAATTAAGTTATGCAAATGTCTTATATAATTTGCCCATTTATGACAATCATTTTAAAATGAGCTGTCTACTTCGTGGTTTAACCTATAACAGTAGCACACAAAGTATGGTGACCCTACCACTACCAGTGTATAAAGCGGTTTCAGTTCAACAGTTGTCAATTCCAAAGTTTTACCACAAAATACGAAAAAATAAACAACCAAAATAATTAAAACACATTTATCTTAAACACACAGTTCAGTTCAGTTGTTTTTTTATTTCTGACCATCATATCAAAACAATACACGTCAACATAGCAAAGGTCGAGAAAAGGGTAGAAGCGACAAAACGCGAACGTTAAAACGTGCTTGTCACCGAAGTAAGTTATTGAGTTGAAAAGAAAATTTGGCACGGTCGCAACACCTTCACAAAAATTTAAGATATAAAAAGAAAATAAAAAAAGAAAATGTTACAAAACAAAAACAATTAAAATTTAGGCTATAGCTTTATTAGCCCACATAGCTTTAGCTGATATATTTTAAGATTTGTATGGACAGTTGCTATGAAGATCGGCCATGGTGCGTTATCAAGAGTGCTGATGGTCGTAAGGGGAACACGTCTTGATGCGTTTAGCTCATAGCAAAAAAGAGCAAGGCAGGCAAAGAAAACCCCTCAAAGAAATCCTACCACGGGCAAAGCCATTTCAAGCGCAACGCACCAGGCCTTGCACGACTCACAAAATAGAAAGGCTATAACTTGACGACATTGAAAACAATGACAAAAACAAATAAAACAAACTAGCAAGAACAACATCATCATCTTTCGGAAATTCAATTATACCCAGGGAAGTTATGTCTTGAAGATATCAAGCGTGCTTTGATAAAAGTTGCGTTGATAAAGCGATAATTTTAGACCCCAGTCAGCTACACTCGTCACCTCCACACTGATTCAACGTTGGCAAACGTTGAATTAATGCAAAAACGACAGGCATCGCCAGCTGGGATGTAATAGTGGCATGTCACAGTAATATGATACATTTGGGTTACCGTATGTTTTACACGTTAAACCATAACAAAATAGAAAAAAAAAATCCAATTCGGCATGTTAGAAAAATAGATAAACCATCAGACAATAGCATGACGATCCAGTCCAAGATATTGATATAAAAACAACTGGTTGGAGCACATGGCCATCGCTTCACCGAAAGATGGCGATTGGTCGGAGTGGATGGAAAACTTCTGAAGACTCTGTAGAACTTCTGTGGACAAAAAACACAAGAACCAGAAGGCCAGTAGGTGTACTAACATTCTAACAACCTTACTATTTTGCTTTGTAGGAATTGGGCCTGTCTTGATTTCAAGTATTCAATTGCAACCAACCTGTTTTATTTCAAATACAGGTAATTTTACTAATGTTGTCACATTTTAACTTTTCAAGATAATGTGGTTTTTAGAGATGTTTTGGTATAAGGGCCCAGCATCTCATTGGTACCGGTACCGGGCCTAAATTATCTTGTCAATGAACAAGTAGGCTACACGCAGACGCAGTAAACTTTAACAACTAAAAAACAGATTGTTACTGAAACGCAAAGTCTATTACCTGTGGGCCCCCTGAAATTCTATCACAAAATAACGACGTGATTTGTGGTGATTTTAGAGATATTTTGATATAAGGGCCCAGGCCCAGCATCTCATTGGTACCAGACCTAAATTATCTTCTCAATGGAAGTACACACAGTAAAGTTTAGCAGCTAAAAAACATGTCACTGACACGCAAAAGTCTATTACTAGTAGGCCCCCTGAGATGGTGGGCCCAGTACCCAGAAGGGGGCCCGGTACTTGACCATCTGACGGCTGAAATAGCAGTTTTAACCTCTGATGGCAATTCCTTCAGATCTGATTATATTAAGATCTTGATTATGTTTGAAGTCGCGGGGAATTTTTAAAATCCGGGCCCCTTAAATATTCCGGGCCCGGGTCCAAAAGTACCACCTAGACCCCCCTGTCAACGCCCCTGGAGATGAGCGTGATCTTGATCATCAAGATCACTTTTTTTTGGTGATTGTGATCTAAGATCACTTTTTTTGTGTGATCTTGATCTTGAACAACAATAAGATCAAGATCACTTTAAAATTAAAGTTTACTTCCTAGATAGAGACATTTTTTTAAAACTCGTACTGCTCGTACTGTACAAAGTACTGTAGTTAGTGGCGACTACTAACATTAAGCCACTGCTAATATGGTATGTGTCGAACAAAAGACGATTTAAAATCTCCATCTAATCTGGTCAGTGTTGCCATTTCAAAATTGAAAAAGTTTTTGGTGTTGGTCATAATAAAGAAGTCGACTTCCGTGTACTTTATGTTGACGTATAATAAAAAATGATTTAACTTTGTTCACAATTTCCATGTGTGAATTTAAAAGAAATGTTTGCTTTCTTTGACCCAATTTGAGATGTTTCAAAAGTCTAGAATGGCGGTGTTAAAAAATCTGGACTCTAGCCGACTTTGGTCATGTAAAGTGGTTTATTGCAGCAAATCAACCAGACCAACTTGTTTAGGGTCTGAGTAGGGATCTGAGTATGGAGCGGTTTGTTTGACCGCAAACCTCTGGAACTTTTTTGATAACGGACAACAGTATCAAGGTTGCCAGATGGGTAAATGGTGCAATAAACATTGACATAATACAGTGAAAGTTAAAACAACTTAGTAACACGAATAAAAACTCCCACATAAACCAGACAAAGATTTGGTAAAAAATGATGCAGTTCAAACTTTATTATTATTTATTTATTATAAATAAAAAGCATAAAACTAATTGCTTTTTCGGTAGGCTACTACTGTAATTAACCTCGGCCTTGGGTGTGACGTTGCGATTCTACGCAAACTGCGTCAACAATTGATAGGCCTAATAGCAACAGTCACTAACTCAATACAATTCTTAGGCCAGCGATCGAGTAATTAAAAGTAAAAGTTAGCAATACCAACTATACACCTTTACCCAGGTTGCTTATACAGTAGTAACTATTTTTTGCAATATCATTGATCAAAAACTTCATTTTTTTTTCAAGTACACAAAAGTGATCTTGAAAGTGATCTTGATCTTCAAGATCACTTAGTTTGGTGATCTTGATCTTCAAGATCACCTATTCTTGGTGATCTTGATCTTGATCTTCAAGATCACCAATAGCCTACTGGTGATCTTGCCCATCTCTAGTCATGCATAGTGTAGGCCTACTTTGGATTATTTTTCGATTTGCTTCATTTCACAAATTAGCCAAACCATTAAGTTGCTAATCAACAACGTTTACAAGAGCTGAATCAATACAAAATAGATCAGAGTAAAAAAATAGTTTATTGTAAAAGTGTCAGAACCTTAAAATGTAAATATGTCAAACTCTTTTGCAAGTTTTTGCTCTTTTTCAATGTTTCATTTCTTTGTGATTTACTCCATTTTATAATTTTCTTATTTTTTTTAATTTGTTCAATTTTTCGTTTTCATAAATTGGTTGATCAGATCTCCTCAAATGAGGAAATTTCCTCACAAGTGGATTTGCTGTTCCACTCGCATTCATCGCTGACCATTATTTGGGTTTAAGACAATCGCAAAGCAATGTAGTATGTTTCAATGAACGTCTAAGATTGTTTAGAACAGCAGATCAAATAGTAGCCTACGTCAATGTTTTTTTGAAAATCTATAAATCAGAATGTTGCATTAGTACAGAAATGGTTGGAAATTGCCAAAAAGTCACATAACAATGAAATCCTGTTGAAAATATGAGCAAGAAAACTGACAGTGTTGTACGCGTCAATGACATAAATTGACGGCGTCAGCGTCAGCGCGAATTGCCTAAAAACTTTACGGCCTAAAGTACTGCGTAAGCTTTTAAAGAAATTGACGGCGTCAGCGTCAGCGCTAATTTCTAGCGCTATTTTAGCCAGGGTTTCACAAAACGGAAGTATTCGACTTCTAACGAGTTTGTCAAATCATAGTTCAAATTGACGGCGTCAACGTACAACACTGAAAACTGAAAATGTAAAAAAAGAGGACATTTGAGCATTTTTGGGTGTCCTCGGAGGACAATTTATTTTTCTTCAAAAAAGAGGACAAATCCTCTTGAAGAGGACATATTATGGTAGCCCTATTTGTTTGTTTGTTTTTCATATCTTTATCCTGCATTGCGGAAAGCGGACTTGAGCGCTATGCATCGGTGTACGCCTTCCGACGTAGGCTACACCTGACCCACGCTGCAGCCGACTGCAATGTCTGTTTCCGGTTGTCTACTCTACAGTACTTATGACTTAAATTTGGTACTACCCATTACTCGAAATCGATCACTGGGTAGAGGCAATCATCGTAAAGTTTCTTGCCCAGAGAAACAACAGCAAGTGCGGGTGGCTGGAGTCGAACATGCAGGCTCTCGACTGCGAGCCCAACGCGCTATCCACTCGGCCACTGCTGCCTATTTGAACGCTTGGCCGCCACAAGTCAGTTATCATCCCTGTGGTAACTTCTCTGACGTTTTTAAAAAAAAGCTATGCTGTATCATCAACAGTTTGGGTGTTTTTTTTTTAATTTTTTATTTGAACGTTTAGTGATGCTGTTCTAGTTTGTGTCTTTCTTTTCCACGTGGCTTTTGTACAAAGCAATTCGAGGATATGAAGTTTTAATTGGACACATTGGTTCATTTCCTCTTAAAATTTTATTTTTCCTTTTTGTACATTTTTAAACTGGTAACTCTATTTCAAAGGAACTGTTCCAGTCAGAATTAGGATCAGTGTTACCATTTTAGTCTTTTTAAAACCAAATCTGGTTTATTTTGCAACCGTTTGGTTTATTTTTTTTTCGATTTGGTTTATAGTTTATTTTATTAGTTTATTTTTTATTTTTTTTGGTTTATATTTGTTTTTTTTTAACATAGTTTACGTCTTATTTTTAGTTTATTTCTGCTTCAATTTGGCTTATTCTGGTCTTTTTTTTCGACTTTACATATGAGTTATCGGGCCACACAACTTTTTAATCGTAACCTACTATGAAATGAAATTCCATCAGGGTTGCAAGTCGATATTGAAAAAAGTAGGGGATAAATCGATATCGATAGTCAAACAAAAAGTAGAGAAATATCCGATTTTAATAGCCTCCCAAAAAAATAAAGAATAAGCTAATCGATATTAAACGCAATTAAAAAAAAATACAAATCAAGTATCTGATTTTATACTGCCTACCAGTGCTTCCTTTCTGCTCAATCATGCATAACTTCAAACAAAATGTGTATTCTTTCAACTCCGCTTTATCGGCATTGTTCGATTATATCGTTTTTCTCGCATGAACGTCAAAATACGTTATGATATTTTTTTCCGTCGTATGTTATTAAGTAGAATTAAAGGCTTGAAAAAAGTCGCAAAACAATCGAATAAAGAATATCGATTCACATAAAAAAAAGTAAAGAAAAACCATAAACGATATTGGCGGAAAAAAGAAAAGACTAAGACGTAATCCAGGGGTCGGCAAACTTTCTGTACTACTGGGCCAAATCTACAAACTTCCGGTAACGCGCGGGCCGCATAAATTTCAACCTATAAACAATCACCACATTATCCTTAAAATCATGGCGCACCTGCAACTCCTATTCCTGTGTCTATTGCACAATGAGACGTGTTTGTTGCCGTTTCATATTTATTGTCAAACACGTATTAAAACGCAATGCATTGTTTTTATTTAGTTATCATTTATCAATGTGAAGGATGATGTTGTTTCTGTGTCATGGCCAAGGTGTTTAAATCAACTGGCAACTTTGTTGATGATATTTGCAATACGTAATTCAAATGACGATCTGACAGGCGAGTGCGAAGTTTATTCTTTGCGTAATTCATTTTTGAAAAAAGCTGCTCACAGCAATATGTGCTTCCAAACATGCACATTACAGGTTTTGCATTGTCATACAGATGAGGATAGGTGGATTTCTGGACATATTCTTTAAAAAAGTTGGCAATTGGAACTGAATCGTATTTGGCCTTCAATATGTTGGATGATTGAAGTTCAATGTTCAACCAAACACTGGCTGCTTTCTAGTAGCCTTCCACTGTAGTCCGGGAACATCGTGAATCTGGGGTGGTAAAAAGATAGACCCTTGGCCCCAGAGGCTCACACGACGACGAAGACGATTGAAGTTCAATTATTTCCATTTGCATCTCATGTGGCATAGTATTGACATCCATTGAAAATGGAAGGCAAATAAATCGAATCTGTTTTTTTGATTTTTTAAATCGCAAAATCGAGATTCAAAGTTAGTTTTAGTGGAAACGATAAGTGATATGTAGGCTACTTATCAGGGTTGGAAGGTTTACAAAGGCCAAAATTGGGAAAATAAGCAAAGTTGGAATTGATTAATTGAGTTTCCCAAAGACATAGCTTGTTTACGAAGGCATTAATATGATCATACATCTGATTAATAAATTGCTCCTTTCCTTGTAGTTGTAAGTTTAGCTTGTTCATATGAGAAGTGAAATCAGTGAGAAAGGCTAAATCTGTTAACCAATCAGGATCACTCAGTTCATCAATGCCGAAACCTGCATTCTTTTGTTTCAAGAAAGTCCCTATTTCGTTTCGCAAATCATAAAACCGTTGTAACATAGCACTGCGACTTAGCCATCTAACCTCGCAAAATACACCAGATCTTGATCTACAGCATTCATCACTCCAAGTAAACTTTTGAATTGGCTGTGGTTAAGGCCTCTTGCCAAAACAAAGTTGATTATTTTAACAACACTAGACATTGTTATGATATAAAATGAATTCATGCGTACATAATGATGAAACTTTAGTGTATGCACTAAAAGTAAGATCGTTCGAGGGCCGCAAAAAGTTTGTCCGCGGGCCGCATTTGGCCCGCGGGCCGCAGTTTGCCGACCCCTGACGTAATCGATATTGAAAAAATAGAGAATAGCGCTATCGAATAGCGATTTGGAACCGATACTTGCAACCCTGAATTCCATGACGTCATAATTCCATGAGGTCATAGATTCGAATCGACCAAAAATACAAGGTGATGTTGGTGAATAGTGTTTTCACAACTTTACCTGATAGTTTTCCTATTTTCTAACTTTAAACCAGAGGTGACGAACCTGCGGCCCGTCAAAGAATTTTGTGCGGCCCGCAAAACAACTAACAATCGCTTCTCATGGATTAAAGACAAAATACATCTCAAAGCTTTTTTATGCCTTCACTGGTGCACCTTTCCTTTGCTACAGGTCGAGGCTGGCAGATGAAAATCTTAGTGTGCAGTTGAGAGTTGCCACAACGTTTGTTCGACCTAATATTGAACGCTTAGTCAAGCAAAATACTTTCTAAAAATCCCCCTAAGCAAAAAAATTCAATGCTTCAATGCTATTTTTTAATATTTTATGCTTCAATGCTGCATTATAGATAGATTCAGCTGCATGATTCGCATGGGCTTTTGTTTGTTGTTTGAAAAAGAAATTTCATTAACTGATTTGTTGTTTCGGAGCATATTGGTCGAAACATTTCGTCAACTTGATCAAAAAGGATAGCCTAGAGCCAAAAAAAGAAGAAATCATAATCATATAAAAGCAAACGCTTAGAAAATTAAACTGTCTTCAGTGCAAGTACTGTTGCTCTATCCTTTTTGCTCAAGTTGATTTGTTTTTATTTTTACTGTTGTATGTTTCGATTCTGCGTCAGATAATTTCAACTGTGTGGGTTTTATTACTTTCATTTGCCGTTTGTTAGCCTACTTTTCATGGCAGTGTCGATATTATGGCAGTGAGCACTGCGGCACCAAACAGGTGCACAGTACTCTGCTAAAGCCATAAACAGCGCCCTGCGCACAGTGACCGGATGTCTGCGTCCCACACCATTGGACAATCTCCCCTTTCTCGCTGGCATCCAACCCGCTGAGCTTCGTCGCGAAAAAGCCCTCTGTCCCTCGGTCGACGGGCACTGGAGCCTAACCACCTTCTCCACCACAAGATCTCTGCTCTCCCAAACGAGCACCCCCGCCGACTGAAATCAAGACACCCATTCGTGCCAGCCGCTCAACTTCTTATCAACGAAGCTGATGTACAAGACATCTCTGCGGCTGCTTGGGCGGACTATAAATGGAGTTCTGAATGGAAGTCAACCGCCACCAGACTCCATTCTTTCATCCCCGACGCCGAAACAAGTCCCATCTGTCTAGCACTACCAAGACAGGCATGGGTGCGCCTCAACCGTCTCCGTACGGGCGTCAGGCTTTTCCGCTCAACCATGCACCAATGGGGAATGGCCTCATCCTCCTCCTGTGAATGTGGTGCCAAGGAACAGACCGCAGACCACATCATCAATGACTGCTCCATCTTCAAGCCACCTAACGAAGTGGAAGGTCTGCGTGTCATGGATGATGAAACCAAAGACTGGGTGCTTTCTAGTAGCCTTCCAGTGTAGTCCGGGAACATCGTGAATCTGGGGTGGTAAAAGGATAGACCCTCGGCCCCAGACGCTCACACAACGAGGACGACTTTTCATGAATAATATCTTGAGTCGCTTCTAAAACATTTCATACGATTAAAACGTTGTGTGGCCCGATATCTCATGTTTAATTGACAAAGTGGCCCGCGACCGCAAAAAGGTTCGTCACCCCTGCAGTTTAAACCATGAAAGTTAGTGTTTAGGGCAGGAAAATACCAATTTGGTTTATTCTGGTCTTTTTTTAGCTTCATCTAGTTTATTTTTAAAAAACCTAGATGGCAACACCGATTTGGATGTCTAAGATCGGAAATCAGTGCTTCCACTTTGAAGGATTTTATCCCGAAATCGGGATTTTTCAACGCTTCGAAGGATAAAAAAAGGAAATGAAGATAGGAAGGATTTTTTAAGGATTTTTAACAATTTTACAAGGAAAATTTGTCTTAAAAAGGGAATTGTTGTTTTTAGCAATTTTAAATTAGCCTAAATTCTATTAATATTTCTTTTCAAAAGTTCTAAAAACAACTGGAATAGCGATGATCACCTGGTTTCCGTCGTCACTTGACATCCGGAACCCCTCTTACTCTTTTTCCCATCTTCGCCTTTCTGTCGCTTGATTTCTTTTCTCGCCATTTTGGGAATTGGACGTGATTGCAGTCTGCAGTGAGAGAGTTAGTTCTCAATTCTTTGAGTTAAAATTAGGTATTTCGTTAATTTACAGTTGAAGTTGAGTAGCAATGACAAAGTTCACTGAGGTTCGACGTACAGTTAGGTATGAAGGTATGATAAGCTTAGGCTAGTGATATCCTTCCGGTTTAGAAAAGTTAGTTTTCGCCTATGCTAACTGATTATGGTGTCATAATAATAGAGGCTATGTAGTATAGGGCTACCATATGTCCTCTTTTAAGAGGATTTGTCCTCTTTTTTTAAGAAAAATAAATTGTCCTCCGAGGACACCCAAAAATGCTCAAATGTCCTCTTTTTTTACATTTTTAGTTTTCTTGCTCATATTTTCAACAGGATTTCATTGTTATGTGACTTTTTGGCAATTTCCTATCATTTCTGTACCAATGCAACATTCTGATTAATAGATTTGAAAAAAAAGCATTGACTTACTATTTGCTCTGCTGTTCTAAACAATCTTAGACGTTCATTGAAACATACTACACGACTTTGCGATTGTAAGTAGCCAAATAGTGGTCAGCAATGAGTGCGAGTGGAAATGCAAATCCACTTGTGAGGAAATTTCCTCATTTGAGGAGATCTGATCAACAAATTTATGAAAAAGAAAAATTGGGACAAACTAAAAAAAAATTGTAAAAATAAAAAAATGAGTAAATCACAAAGAAATAAAACATTAAAAAACGCAAAAACTTGCAAAAAAGTTTGACATATTTACATTTAAAGGTTCTCATAGTTTCACAATAAATTATTATTTTACCCAGATCTAATTTGTCTTGATTCAGCGCTTGTAAACGTTGCTGATTACCAACTTAATAGTTTGGCTAATTTGTCAAGTAAAGCAAATCGAAAAAATAATCCAAAGTGCACTATGCATAACATTTTGCAAAATAAATCGTGGCATGGATACTTGCAACTTATGTGGGTGCAAATGTAAATGACTTTAATCTATGATGCAGCCACAATGGTACAAGGAAAGAAACAGCCTTTTAGTTGAGTCTGTCCTTAGCATCTCATTTACGGCCGTGTACAACTGCAATTATATTTCGTGCAAGTAATTTATGATTTCGTTAAAGCTGATCTTTTTTTTATAAACAAAAGTTAAGGTATGGCTACCTGCAGATACTGCCTGATTTGTCACATTTTTATGACATTATCACATCACATTTTTATTTTATCGCACAAATCTAACAAATCGGCTTTCGAGAAACAAACAAACTTGTCTGTTTTTTTGTGTCAGTTTTTTTGCTGTAACTTTTGCTGCATAGGGTTATAGTTATCCAAAAAGATGTCAAAATTCTTCATACGTAACATTTTACTTGTAT
Organism: Aplidium turbinatum; assembly: GCF_918807975.1. NCBI lineage: Eukaryota > Metazoa > Chordata > Ascidiacea > Aplousobranchia > Polyclinidae > Aplidium > Aplidium turbinatum. The sequence goes on along the minus strand of NC_137484.1, from coordinate 15,652,857 downwards.
TTTATCCGCTAGCGAAACTTGTCCTCTTTTTAGGCGATGAAAATATGGTAGGCCTAATGTAGTAGCCTATGTAGCCTATACAATATGTATATATAGTGTAGCCTACACAATCAGTATCATGAATAGGCCTAGTATCCTAGAGTTTTTCGTCAGTCTCAAATGATTGTGAAGACGTTACTGACAAGGAGAAAAAAGAGATAGCCTAGGCAATAATGTTAAGTAGCGGCTTAGCGCATCAAGGAAAACTAAACTAAACACAAAAATAAATTTGTTAATGGATGGATAATTCGTTGAAACTGGACATTTACCACCTGTAGGCTACATTTTTGTTGTTAGGGATAGGTTAGGAGTCCGTGTAGGAAAGATGAGAGTGGTAATTGGTAAATGATGTCCAGGACTCCAGGTGGTAAATGTCCCAGAACCGACTAACTGACAAGCAGTTTTTTGGCTGGACAGTGAACAAAGGAAGTAAACCATGTTATTGTAAAATATGGGTTGCTTTTGTGCAGCCTACTGTTTTAATAAAGCAACGTTGCTTCGACATACCGATGCTACTGAATAAAATCGAGATTAAAATAGCTTTAACTGAGATTATAATAACTTTAAAGTTGTATTAGCACCTTTTTTAACCTCAATAACTGTTCACGAAATTATGGCCAAGTTATCTGTCTCCGTATTGTGACATAGATTGTCGCGCAATCGTGACGTCATCATTGCGATGCACTGTCATGCTTGAGCGACAATCTCTCGTCATTCCTTCTCTAATTTTCTAACTTGTGTTTTCCAAACGTGTTGCGTCTTTCTTTTACGATGTGTGAATCTAACGGACGGACGTAATAAGAGTGTGAAGTGACTATTCCACATCACAATTGAACCCGTCTCTTGTTAACAATATACCATCAATCTTCACTCAACACATGTGGAACTTGAGTCGAAAGTTAGGAAGAAAACAGGTTGGATAGCAGCTCATATACATCGGTTATCAAAAAGAAAGAACAATAACGTCAAAAATAACCTCGCCTATGAAGGAAATTTTGAAAGATTGCCGACTGAGAAAAAAGGGATTTTTCAGGACAAAAAAGGAATTTGAAGAGGATTTATCAATTGTCAGAAGTGGAAGCACTGTCGGAAATTGCTTATTGCCTGATTAGACGGGTTTTTTGGTTGAAAATTTCGTACTATAGGCTATCATAGGTACTATACAGGCGCGGATTTATGGGGGGGGCCCGGGCCCCCCCGAAATTTTGTGAAAAATTGTATGTTTCCGCATCAAATGGTTTGATATGCTTCTAAACAGCTGATATTAGTCCCTCGGCATTACAATTGATGAAAATGGTTGTTTTAATGTATATTTTCTAGCATATCGTATATGTCGTAGTATCATTGTTCATATCTGTTTAGCTTTTTCTTTCTTTTTAATTGATTTTCAAATTTTCTGGCCCCCCCCGAAAAAAACTCTTAGATTCGCGCCTGGTACTATAGTTGGGCAAAGTGGGGCATGTTGTCACAGCACGATTTCCATGTGATAACCCAAGCGTATAACTACGAGTTTTCAATGGAAGGCATAGTTTTCAGTTCTCTTTCGTACAAGCAGTGAAGGTTAATAAATTTAATAATAATAATAATAACAATATTTATATAGCGCCACATCCACAGTCAAACTATGCTCCTGGGCGCTGTACATGACAATGGTGATAATTAATACGATACATTCAGTCATAATGTTCATTGAAATAGAACGTTTTCAAGCGAGCTTTGAATTCATTTAAATTTTCAGCTTCTTTCACACAAATAGGCAAACAGTTCCAGCAACTGGCAGCAACAACTGGGAAGGTACGATTTCCATATTGTGTCTTACATGAAGGGTTGCACAAGAGCAATTGATGCTGAGAACGCGAAGTTCTGGCAGGTTTATAATGAACAAGCAAAGTGTCCAGATAGTTCGGAGCAAAACCATGGAAAACTTCATAAATTAATAGACATATTTTGAAGCGAATACGATACAATACTGGAAGCCAATGCAGGGATTTTAGTATAGGAGTGATATGCTCACGTTTACGTGTTAAAGTAATTAGCCGAGCAGCAGCATTCTGAACTCTTTGAAGACGCAAAATAGTACAATGTGGAATGTTATTTAACAATGAATTTGAATAATCAAGCCTGGATGTCACAAGTGCATGAGTTAAAGTCTACAAATTTGTCACCACAGCAGAAATTATGAGGAGTGCCATTGAATTTTGGGCAAAATCAGGTTTTATAACTAAACTAAAAAATGTTCTGGCAAACTAAGGTATCATCATAATTCATAACTGATCAGGAAAGATACCATTCGTTTGCTTAAGCCTGCTCTTTTCATCATATCAAACAGATAAGACATGCAAGTAAAGATGTACACATAGTTGTTGAAACCACGTGATTTCATACCATGGAGCGTGTTGTCACAGCTATGACTACACGCCCCATGGTGTGCATTTTTGATAAGAAACATAAAAAAATATTTTTGCTCATACAACGAGGTAGGCTAATATGCGTATTTATTAAAATACAACGCTTTTTTAGAAAAAGATACACACATATAATCGATTTTGACACATAATTCTCAAGATGACATTTTTATTGCTTTTGACAATGGGCATAAACTTTTTACCAATATATACAGTATATATGTTGTAAATTAATTTTTTTGCATTTTGCATATTTTTTTATTCGTTCAGCCTGTATTAAAACCATTTTTTATTGGTTTCGGTCATATTTTAATTATAAAGCATGTGCAGAAATTTTGTGACAACATGCCCCATGCTCTGTGACAACACGCCACAGGGTGGGGCATGTTGTCACAGCCCATTTACTTGCATTAAACAGGCATTTATGTAAAAACGAAATAATCTAGAAAAACTTTAGCTGTAGCCAGGGTTTTTTTTAAGGTTTGGTTTGGGTGACCGCTAATTAGTTTTAAGAGACCGCAAGTGTTTCATTTAAATACCAAAAAATAGCCATATTTGCTTAAGACATAGCGAGAAACAACCATTACTTTTCTACTGTAGTTGCAAGTCCAAATTTTGGGAAACCGCTGGAGAAATTTTAGGGACCGTTTCGGTCCCCCAAAACACCTTAAAAAAAACACTGGATGTAGCTAAAAGAAGTTGAATGATATCCCTTTCAATTGCACTATCTAGCATCTCGAGGGTGCAACCTAGTTCGTACCTTGAACCATTCGTACAGTCAGTTCGTACCCTGAAAAGATCGAGAGAAAAAATTAAAAAAAGCTGAAGTCGCTGATCGCAGTTTAATAGCACAAAGCCGAAGTCGCTGATCGGAGTTTCCCCAAACAATTTGAAACAAACTCGAGGGTTAGGGTTAGCGGAAACTGCGGTTAGCGAAAACTGCAGAAAAATGTTTGCCGAAACTGCGATCAGCGAGGGTTAAAGCATATATTACTCTATGGTTAGAGTTAGGGTAAAGGTTAGCGGAAACTGCGGAAAAATGTTTGCGGAAACTGCGATCAGCGAGGGTTAGGGTTAGAGCATAGATTACTCTATATGGTAGTTAGAATTAGGGTAAGGGTTAACGGAAACTGCGGAAAAAATTTTGCGGAAACTGCGATCAGCAAGGGTTAGAGCATAGATTACTTTATGGTCAGAGTTAGGGTTAGCGGAAACTGTGGAAAAATGTTTGTAGAAACTGCGATAAGCGGACTTCGGTTTTGAGCTATTTTTTCTCTCGATCTTTTCAGGGGGAAAATTTTAAAATGATTGCGGAAACTGCGATCAGCGACTTCGGCTTTTTTTAATTTTTTCTCTCGATCTTTTCAAGGTACAAACTGACAGTCCGAACTGTTCATGGTACGAACTAGGTTGCATCCGCATCTCGATACCATTGGCACAGAACGAGAGGCTATGCTAATTTGTAAAAATTGTGACAACACGCCCCACTTTGCCCTACTATAGGTAGGCCTACTTCTGTTGAGCGATGGAATTAATGTACCGTACTATACAGCGGTGCAACTAGAAAAAATCAAAGGGGGTCGGCAACGAGAGAGAAAACTAACAATTATTTGTAGAAGTGGATATATCACAGTTAGATTGTTAGAATATTAGCCTAGTGTAATTTGACAGCGCAATGATCCAATTCTGTGACGTGCGAAGCGGTCGTTTTTGCTCTGTCCGCGCTTGCTACTCTCTCAAAAAGAGTTTCGAAAGTAGGCAGCAAATTGTTTGCTCTCCAAGCCCACATTTTAAAAAGTAGTCCACACAAGCTTAGGGCCTGGATACACGTCAAGATTGTAAAGAAAATTTTATTGCCGTCTTTTTGATACCAAAATTATAAAATTGGTTTAAAAATGTGTGAAGTTGCGACCATACGAAGATTACAAATCAGACTAGCCTAAAGCCAGCTGCAGTTTCGTTTTGTGGGTTAATAAGGTTGCATCCTAAGTAGGGATGCCCAAAGTAGAATTTCAAATCCTTAAGATTCGAATCCATCCAGAATCGAATCTAAAAACCGAAAAATTGAAAAAATGCTCCGCCGACCGCAAAACGCCTGCAGGTCACGTGCGTCGTGCATGCCAATCCGTTTCTGCATGTGATTAACAGAGGTCCCTTACGCGTGTGTGCGCGCGTGTGTTGTTTTGAGAGAACAAAGGAAAGAAGAAGAAAACGATTGAACCTGAGAATGAGAACTTGTTAAAATGATGGCTTTGCAAAGCTTCTTTTTCATGCCGTTGTTGGCGTGTAAAGCTGAGCCGGTTTCCCAAGCCATTTTGTTTTTATGACATCATATTGCGTGAATAAATGACGGTCTGTTAATATTTTGTATTGCGGTTTATGCGACTTGAGCGTGAAACAAGTTTGGTATGCATAGGACGTAGCTTGAACGGACACACGTTAAGTAGTACGTAAGTCTCAGTCTAGTTAGTCCTCCCTCTTCTTGAAGTTGCAAATCTTAAAGGGGGCTGTCATGCCGACTAGACAGCCCCCCTAGTTGCGCCCCTGGTACTACTGTATATATATATAAAACAGTCATTATTCCGTTTTTTTGGAAGAGGATGATCAATGCCATCATTGGTGTTTTGCTGCAGGTGATTAAATTTACCAGTTGAAGTGAAAAAACTAAAAATGTATCTCAAAGCTTTAGTTTGCTGTTTTGAAGATTCAGGACCAGTGTATGGCAACAAGCTGTGGCATAGCCTTTCCTGAACTGAAAGTATATTGGTGGAACATCTTAATTGTTTGTAGGAATTTTATTGTCGCATGAGGAAAGCTTGTTTGGCAACTTAATTACTTAATCATGAAAGTTTTAGGTATTTAGGCTATAGTTGAGCAATGTTAACAGCACCAATGTAAGAGTTTGACAAAAGTGTTCTAAAGTTTCAAAATTCAAACAGTTGACCAAAGTATAACACTAAAAGTCCAGCTTGCTTGCAAAACAAATGAGTTGTACAAAGCTACAGGTTTAACAGGAAGCCGTTCTGTGGTCTACAGATCCAAGTAATGTATCAGCCGGCCTCGAAATTCGTTTTTGCTGATGGCGGACAAACATGTCTGGTCTGAGCAGCTATCTCGGCGGACAAATTAAGTTTCACGGCGGACACACCAGTTTTAGCGTCGATTGTCATGCTTAATCACTTTATCTTGATAATTCTTCGTCATTTGAGATCTAGGGTATATGGTAGCTATGGTTTAGAAAGCTTTTTAAAATTTCAGCGAAGTCACTCTGAAAGACTCTTATCAGACTAACGACGTGCACTTGAAGAGTCAAAGCGATTAACTGATTAACTTCCACTGAACGAGGTTGTGTGGCTTCTTGCGTCACAATGCTCTGGGCATGAGTCGGAAAGCTTCTACACTAACGCTACTATTTATTGGCAATATAATAAAAAATTTTCTTTCGTGTGTTATAGGCAAGTTTACACACTAGAATTAGTGCATCAAATAGCATTTTTTATTGTATCATTTTAGTTTGTACTGTTAAAAATGAGTAAAAAGTGGAATCCTTTCAGTCGAAAAAAAGGAAGCAAAGTTGATAGTCATGGCACTACTTTGGCTAATGAAGAAATGGTATTTCAGCCAACTGCTTGGCCTGGAGAAGAACCTCAAAGAAGAATAAACACATTAACTGTTGCAGCCAGACATCGTGATTCATTTCCTGGTGCTAATGTCCCCCAAGAAGAACAAAAAAGAGTTAGCTCAGTCACAAATGCTGGAAACATACCTCTGTTCACTGGTGCTCACAAGGAAATTATCCCCGACGTAACCAAAAATGGAAATAATTGTCAATCAAAGTTGGCAACCACAAATGATGCTAATAGTTTTAATCATCATCAGCAAAATTCTCAGACGGGACTTGAAAAGAAATCTTTGGATCTTGGAAGAAACAAGGCATTTGATCCTCACCCTATTGTTCCAGTTGCAAATATCTCTCGTACTTCACCTAGGGTCACAAAAAAACTGATAAAGCCAGGTGTTGTACACTCTCAGCAACCAGCATTTTTAACCCCAACCACTAATACTATGGTAAGAGTTGTTATGTTGTGGTTTATTGGAGTACAGTACACTATTTCTATAAAAGTGGTAGTGTTAGATGACGACAAAAGATGACATCAGGTTATATATATATTTTTTTCTGATGGTATATTCATAAGCAATTTTAATAATTTTATAAAAATTGTTTCTTTCAGCTAAATTGATTGGGTTTTTGTTGTTGAAGCAATTATGGCTTTCTACCATACATTATAATACTGTCGGAGTGTCGGTACATGACACAATGCCATGATTTGAATGTCCCAAATGATGCAATCCATATGTTGTGAGATCCAAACGATGTGATAGTTAGTCATTGTGTCTGATGTTGGGTTGCGTACTCCCTTCATTTTTAAATGACGCAAGTCACTATTTGCCAGTCGTTGATATTGTCGACATAACATGATATTGTTGAATTTCATGTTATGTTGCTTACCCCTTTGTTATATCAAATATTCCTATTCGCTCCGATGGTCAGAAATAGACAAAACTGATACCTGGTGTTTAGTTGATTATATTGCATGTGTTTCAACATTAAGACATTTATTGGACACCATCAAAATAAACACAAGCAATGGGAACGTTCAAATATTACGTAACGCTTTTTTTCCGAATTTTTGACCCCCCCTCCCCCATGTAACACCAACGTAACGCTTTTTTCAATCCCCCCTCCCCCATGTAACGCTTTTTCACTACGAATTCAGCACAGAAAACTACCATTCCGTACTCGAAAGCGTTACGTAACGTTTTGCTTGAACCCCCTCCCCCCCGATGTGACACTAACGTAACGCTTTGCATAAACCCCCCCCTCCCCCTCGAAGGCGTTACGTAATATTTGAACGTTCCCAATGTGTCAGTGTTAATGGTCATGAATACTTTTTGCAAGATTTTTGTAATTCAATTACACTTTGCTCCATTTCTTTAGCTAAATATATATACATGTTTCTTAAAACTCATAAATTGCTCCATACTGCAACAACAAGCCATCAAAACTAGTCTAGAACTCTGTACTCGTTGTCGTCGTCGTCATGTGAGCCTCTGGGGCCGAGGGTCTATCCTTTTACCACCCCAGATTCACGATGTTCCCGGACTACACTGGAAGGTTACTAGAGAGCAGCCAGTCTTTGGTTTCATCATCCATGACACGCAGACCTTCCACTCCGTTAGGTGACTTGAAGATGGAACAGTCATTGATGATGTGGTCTGCGGTCTGTTCCTCGGCACCACATTCACAGGAGTAGGATGAGGCCATTCCCCATTGGTGCATGGTTAAGTAGAGAAGCCCGACGCCCGTACGAAGACGGTTGAGGCGCACCCATGCCTGTCAGGTAGTGTCAGGCCGATGTTGTGTGTGTCGGCGTCGGGGATGAACAAATGGAGTCTGGTGGCGCTTGACTTCCATTCAGAACTCCATTTATGGTCTGCCCAAGTAGCCGCAGAGATGTCTTGTACATCAGCTTCGTTGATAAGAAGTTGAGCGGCTGGCACGAATGGGTGTCTTGATTTCAGTCGACGGGAGTGCTCGTTTGGGAGAGCAGAGATCTTGTGGTGCAGAAGGTGGTTAGGCTCCAGTGCTCGTCGACCGAGGGACAGAGTGGCTTCTTCGCGACGAAGCTCAGCGGGTTGGATGCCAGCGAGAATGGGGAGATTGTCCAATGGTGTGGGACGCAGGCATCCGGTCACTGTGCGCAGGGCGCTGTTTATGGCAGTGTCGATGTTGTGGCAGTGAGCACTGCGGCACCAAACAGGTGCACAGTAGGCTACTCTGCTGAAGAGTAGACAAGGGCCAAGGCTGCCATACGTAAAGTGTCAGCCCTCGCCCCCCAGCTAGAGCCTGCCAGGCGCTTGAGTAGCGCAGCGCGGGATGTGAGTTTCTTGCGCAGTGACACCAAATGGTGGCGGTATGTGAGCGATCTGTCCAGTGTTACCCCAAGGGGTCTGCTACTATTCGCCTATTCGGCTAGTCCGATTCGGCTATTTTCCTTTTCGGCTACAGCCCGATTCGGCTAGTCCGATTTGGCTAGTCCGATTGGGCTAGTTCCCTATTTGCAGGCCTCGAAATTCGTTTTTGTTGACGGCGGACAAACGTGTCCGGTCTGAGCAGCTATCTCGGCGGACAAATTAAGTCTCACGGCGGACACACCAGTTTTAGCGTCGATCGTCATGCTTAATCACTTTATCTTGATAATTCGTTACCATTTGAGAACTATAGCTACGGATTAGAAGGCTTGTTAAAATTGCAGTGAAGTCACTCTGAAAGGCTTTTATCAGACCAACGACCTGCGCTTGAAGAGTCAAAGCGCCCTGTAGCTGCTTAATACGCCGCACAACTGATTAACTTCCACCAAACGAGGTCGTGTGGGTTCTTGCGTCACAATGCTCTGGGCACGAATCGGAAAACTTCTACACTAACGCTACTATTTTCTGCTGTGCAAAGTTTCACTAGGCTTTTTTCTTTAGGTTTATTTTTGCGTGCCATGTGAGCGAAAGTGAATTTTCCCTAGGCCTTTTCTGTCTTACTGTACAATCAAAGCTTAAAAAATGTTGTAACCAACCTTGCCTTATCAATATTACTCGGAGATCAAAGCCAGAGATTGTGACGTAAGACGTGAACTAAGTTGCGCGTGAATAGTGTAGAAGTACCGTACTCCCATCGATTCTTGGCGAAGAATTCACCTTTGTTACGCTGATTCAATGTCATCAATCGTTGAAGCAACGTAAAAACCGAAAGTTTTCCTGATTGAATGGAAACTAAGGGATACGATACAATATTCACATTTTCTAGATGCGTGCTAGAATGCGAGGGAAATTATATTCTCGCAACAATTGTTCGTGGTATGCAATGACGATTTGTATCGCTAGTTCCTGTGTTCTTTCTCGGCGGACAAATATGACCGATCTAGATGGTACTTCCCGCGGACATCACATGCTGTGACGGCGGACATGACCGCCGTGTCCGCCGTGAATTTCGAGGCCTGTATTTGGCTACAGTCTTTATCAGTTAGTTCCCTATTCAGCAATTTTTTGAAAATCAAACGATAATCCTTCTGTAATCCAACAAAATCCTTCTGTAAATCCAATGACGTCTTCTGTTTATTTAGGGAATTTTGTATTTTATTCCACAATATGGTTTCTTTTGCATTCCGACAAAGAAAAACAAATTGAAATGAAATTTAGCGAAAAATGTTTGAACTATTAAATTGAACTGTTTGCTCTCATAAAATCGACAAGGATGCCTTCTGTTTATTTAGAGAATGTTGTATTTTATTCCACAATATATTTTCTTTTATATTTGAAATAATCGAAGCTTTAGATGAGTGGGGTTTACACCTAACCACTGAGACCTTAAATCATATTTATGACACCGAAACATCTCTAGTGATATGGTACGTTCCATATTCATAACTTTACCAAAGAAAACCGGAGCAGCAGAATGCTCACTCCACAGAACAATTGGCCTTGTGAATCATCTAACAAAGATCTTACTCCGAATTATGATGATGAGATTGAGACCAAAACTAAAATCGGAAATTTCAACAGCACAGTTTGGAATTGTTCAAAACAAAGTGACCACAAAAGGAATTTTTACATTAAAAATGATAACAGAGTATGTCCGATTCTTCTGTGTATTTAGAGAATTTTGTATTTTATTCTACAATATCGTTTCTTATGCATTCTTGCATTTTATCCAGTGTTTACCTTTGAGTGCCTTCCCAGACGGCAAAATCCGCCATTTTGAAAAATTAAAAATGACGAATTTTGTTGTCTGGGTTAGTTCAAAATATGTTTTTTACATCAAAACAACAATTTTCATTATTAACAATAGAGGTTAATGAGATATATAAATAGAAGTGTTTTGTTAGTTGTTCGAGTGTGTTATTGTTCAAAATACATGTAAAAACTTACATACGAGTTATTAATTACGGAGATAGCATAAATTTGATGCTCTAAAACAAAGTCATATATTATCATAATAGTTTAGTCAAACTGGCAAATGAGCGGACGACAGTTTTTTATGATAATACGCGGTCCATCAATTTAGAGTACTAACCGGCGGTAAGTATTAACCGGCGATTCAATTCGATAATATCAAACCTCCATCTTTACACTCTGACTACAAAAAAAAATTAGGCCTATATCACGCGAAAGTTACGAGTAATTAAGCATTGATTTCAACAACCTAATTTTTGGGAAAAAATCAACTTTACGACCGGTATTGCAAACTTTGATCTTCCGCTTTGCAAGGCAACTTGATAGTTACTTTGCGCTTTAGTCCAACGTAGAGTGGTTTCACTTTAACCTGAATAAAAAAATGTCTACTTCTGGCTTTCTTTTCCAATTAAAATCATTAATCAACGCATTCGAAAAGGTTTTCCAGAATTTCGTTATTGTGCGGTGACATGCATTTCTGTGGTAAACAACTTTCCACTTTTTTCTCCGCTATTCTCTTTTAAATACCGGCGCGCGTAATTGGGAGTGGTAATTACGCAATTCATTATGACGCAACCAAAGGCTTTAATTTATCGCACGGCTCACCCAGACAGTAAGATCCGCCATTTTTACATTGATTTAACGTCTGCAGACGTTGAATCGTTGTAAAAATGACGGATTTTGCCGTCTGGGAAGGCATTCAAAGGCAAAAGAAACGATAAATTGTGAAATAAAATACAAAATCTCTAAATGAACGAAAGGCGTCGTTGGGTTTAGAATTTTGTAATAGTTGAGGATTCTAATATATTCCAAGACTCAAAGTTTACATGCAGACGGCGACGCAGGATGCATGTCAATTTTATCTGAGCAAACATGAACAGTTCAAAAATAAATTGAGCAAACAGTTCAATGTAATAGTTCAACCATTTTTTGCTAAATTTCATTTCAATTTGTTTTTCTTGTAAATACAAAATTCTCTAAATAAACAGAAGACGTCATTGGATTTACAGAAGGATTTTGTTGGATTACAGAAGGATTATCGTTTGATTTTCAAAAAATTACTGAATACGAACTAACCGATATAGACTGCAGCCAAATAGGGAACTAGCCAAATCGGACTAGCCGAATCGGGCTGTAGCCGAAAAGGGAAATAGCCGAATCGGGCCATTCCGACCCCAAGATATCTTGGTTCAGGCCAGAAGGACAGAGATTTTCCGCTGTTCTGGACGTGTAGCTCACGATCAGCTTCCCGATTGTGGAGGTGGAAAGCTGCTGCCACAATTTTGGTTTCGCTGAGTTTCAGTCGCCAGTTCTGGAGATAGGCTGAGAAAGTTTTCATGTCCTGGTTCAAGGTGTCTTCTAGATTTTCCCACGACTTTGTGGAGTGGAGAATTGCCAGGTCGTCCGCATAAGCGTATTTTGCGGAGACTGTAGTTGGCAGGTCGTGGGTGTAGATGTTGAAAAGAAGTGGAGCCAGGACCGATCCCTGTGGGACGTCGTTTTTCAGGCGTCTCAGTGTGCTTCGCCGTGAGCTACCGGTGGTGAGGGTGAAGCTTCGGTTTCTGACAAGTTCCATAATCATATGAACCATATGTCGGTCAGGAAGCAGGCGAAGCAGCTTGCAAGTAAGGCCGCAATGCCATACGGTGTCATAGGCAGCTGTGAGATCTAGAAAGACAGCGCCGGCCTTCTTTTTTGCCTCAAAGCAATCCTCGATGTCTTGGGTTAAGAGTGTGACCTGATCTACGGTGGATTTTTTGCGGCGAAACCCAGCTTGCTCTTTTGGAAGGAGCGGGTCAATGATTGGGTTGACGCGGGCATAGATCAGTCTTTTGAGAATCTTGTACTGACAGTATATTTGTCTGACAGTATAGGGGTCAGTAGCGTAGCCAGGAATTTTGAAAGGGGGGGTTTTGACGAACCAGCGGTGGGGGGTCTGGGGGCCTCCCCCAAAAAATTTTGAAAAATTACTTTGAATTTAGTGCATTCTGAGAGCATTTTCAACAATAATGTTGGCATGAATATTCCTGTAAAATGGTGCTGTCCGGTGGCATAGCAAAAGGATAAGATCATGTTTTCTTCGGCATTTTTCGGAAATAAAGCTAAGTCTCTATGTTTTCTTGTTGCTAATTCCTGGCTGAGATGTTTGAATGTTTGGTATTGGCAAAACTCGCTCTTTTAATGCAGTTTCGTTTAAAATTAGGCAATTTTTTTTTAGACTGAAAGCATCATTCTCAATATCGTGACGTCACACGCGTGCCAAAGGGGGGGTTGTAACCCCCAAAACCCCCCTTGGTTACGCCACTGATAGGGGTATACTGACAGTATAGAACTCTGTACTGACAGTATATTTCAAATTAAGCACATAAGCAGCTCAAACTTTTTTTAGATTGACAAATGTACAATGTATGTGATGCTAATGCTGAGCTTTATCTTTCCAGGGCGTATCTATTTCCGATGAATACACAGATCCATATGATGCAGTGCATTCAAATAAAACTAACAATGGTCAAGCCACTGCTGATGGCTACATAGAACCTTATGAAGCACAACAATTGTATCAGGGTAAGATTTGTTTTCTTCATTATAGTTGGTGATATGAACCAAAATTTATTGTCTACACTCACATACTTAAGCTTTTCATTGGTGACGCTTTGGTAATAGACACAAGATATAGACCTACAACATTAAAATTGGTTCACACTACTGGTACTTTGTTGTTTGTAAAAACAGTATTAGTAGGTTTTCTTTGCACATTATGACCTATTTTTATGTGTCAAAGAATATAGTCTTTCCTGTGGGGTCTGCTACTATTTGGTGAGTCCAATTCGGTGAGTTCCTAACCTCTAACCCCTAACCCAGCGGTTCCCAACCTGTGGGTCGCGACCCCAACTGGGGTCGCCTGACAATTTGCCTGGGGTCACCTGAGGCCTTCTGAAAAATTTAGAATTTCATTAGTTTAGAAATTTAGAAAGTTAACTCTTAACAATGGGCAGCTCACCACAGAGTGCATCGCGATTTTACTAGAGTCTAGTAAAAATCGCGATTTTACCATGGTTGGTCTAGTTACCAGTAACTAGACAAACCAGAACACCCTGGGCAAAAATAATGCATTTTTTAAGCAAAAGTTGGACTTAAGGTTGCGATTTTTGTTGATATTTGTGAAAAAAAGTTAAATTTTCAAACACTGAGCAGCTAGGATGCAAGTTGAGAGCTAGGCTATTATTTCTGCATCAGTTGATAGCCTAGGCCAGTGCTACTCAAACTTTTTTATGCCATGTACCGGCTGAGCACCTTCCATCACTTGGCGTCCCGGTCAATTTGCGAAAAAAAGACAAGAGCAAAGTCATTATTACTTTTGTATCAAATACACATAAAAAAAACAAGTAAAAAAACACTTTTATTAATGGTCTTTCGAATTTTGATGCGAAGTGTGCGCTTATTTGCAACCAGCCTATCCAATTGCGGTTCAATGGAAGACAATGCTACTATAGTTTCAACAAATCTATGTAAAAACATGCTCAACTCACAACAATCATCTGATATTTTGAAGTCAGAGTGTGGCCGATCGATTGAGCCTCTCACTTCTCTACTCGTTACTGGACGCTGCAGGTATAGTCAAGCACGTGGACACAGCACAAACACACAAAAAGGATGATCATCTCGCATCGAACATTGCGATACTTTGTTGAAATAATGGATAACAATTACGAAATAACATTTCTTTGTGACGTAACTGGAAGTCGTCGTAGTAGTGGGCCACCAAACAGTCTATAGCTGGGAAAGCAGACTGAACATTATCGTTGCCTAGAAATTATTATATAGACGTTCTGATCAACATAAAACAAATTACTCAATTTGCAATTTCTCCTAACTGACTGCGTACCAGCAGCCAAATGCTCGCGTACCGGCATTTGAGTAGCACTGGCCTAGGCAAGCCAGTATAGGCTCAGTGGCGTAGCATCCACTTGGCGGTTCTGGCTCTGCGCCAGGGGCGGCAGGCTGCAAGGGGGCGGCAAAATGAGACTGCACACAGCACGAGAAATGAAGTAATGCAAAAATAAATAAAAAGTTTAAACAAGAAAATGATTTACAAAGAGACAGCTAGCACACCAAGGACCAAATGCAACATGCCTAGGTTTGTCAGAAAAGATCCGAGCATTCCAGTTGAAACTTCAACTTTGGCAAAAAAAATTGGATGAAAATAGAATTTACATGTTGCCGAACTTATCTGCTTTCTTTGAGGAAAATGATATCGAACAGGAAACAATGAATAGAACAATACTTTCTGTCAACGAACACTTCAAAATTCTTGAAGAAATTTCAAAGTATTTTCCTAATTTACCTGATACACCATTTGCCCTTGCTAGAAGCCCATTCACCATCAGAGTTGAAGATGTTCCTGAGAATGTACAAGAGGAGTTCATTGAACTCATTACCAGCGATGCAGCAAAAACTGATTTTTCAATGTCAGTTACCAAATTTTGGATCAAAAGTTTGCAGTCATATCCCTTTCTGCCTGAGATCGCATTGCGCCTGATTCTTCCTTTTCCAACAACATACCTTTGTGAAACAGGCTTTTCAAGCTTGTTGGTTATCAAATCTAAATACAGGAGCAGACTTGATGCAGAAGATGATCTGCGTTGTGCTCTAGCAAAGACTGCTCCAAGGATTTCAGATTTGGCTAAAAAGAACAAAGCACAGCCTTCTCACTGAACAAATTGTTGTGTTGATTTGTTGTGTTGTTTATTTATTTATTTAGAAGTCAAATTTAATATATAGCCTAGTAGCCTACTAGTTAGCTCGAAAAGTGCAGTGAAGGAGGATCAACCCAACTAATTTTATCCTTGGGGTCACCTCAACTTGGTAAATGTTATAAAAGGGTCACGGCACCAAATAGGTTGGAAACCGCTGCTCTAACCCTAAAACGGCAATGATAATTAGGCTACGGTACCCGATAATTTAAAAAAAAAATTGAAAAAATTACCGAATAGGGATCGGACTCACCGAAACGGGCCATTCCGTTCCTGTGTGTGCACAAATGTTGAACATCATTCACATGTTTGCTTGACCCACTACGACCCTTTTAGTTGAGCTGTGCGCGTGTCAACCAATCGAACGATCCGAATACTGCACTGCTGAATTACACGGGCAACGGATCTGGAAAGGGTGTAAACACTACGCTAGGCCTAATCGATTCAAAGCTCAGTGCGTTACTTTCCACTTCATATCACATTCACCACTGAAACTGTCATGTCACACTCTTGACAGCAGAGTGACTTCCTCATGGGGTTAGCCACTCATGTTAATGTTCATTTCTGTGAGGTCAGCATAAATTAATTCCCGTAAAGTCGACATGAAACAAGGAGTTCTGAAATACAACAACTGGATCAACTTTAATCAGTGCATTTACATGCCATGTGCCAGTTTTGTCATTTTCTCACCAACTATAAAAGAAAGGTTGCAGATTTTGCTTATGAGTGACTAACTTGTAGGATAAGAGCTAACAAAGTTCACATAATCTTGTTCAACGCATAAAACAGCTTACCAAGTTGATAATGCGATTAAACAGTTTTGTCATTACTTCAAACAAACTAAGGCTTTATTGGGAGTTCTCCAGTTCACCCGTTTTACATATCACATTATTTTTTCTTATGTTAAAATGCTCATTTTGTCTTATTTGCAGATGCAACTCACACTAGTGTAGAAGAAAAAAATACTGCCGATGTTTCGAAGAAAGATCTGTACGATGAACCATGGGATAAGACCAGAAAAACTCCAGGTACTTATGTGTTTATTAAACATTACTGTTATGACAGCTGCAAAATGTGCATAATTTTTGTGCGTTGTTTATAAGTAAATTTACGTAATTTTTTTCTTTGGTTGTAATGACTCCAAGAGCTGAACTAACCGGGATCTTATTTTGGTATTTTTCAGATAGTCATTCGGATTATGAACAACCATGGGATAAGACGGAGACATTGCCTTTCGGCACTAATCGCCCTTACAATTTAGCAGTAAGCAGCAAAGCGAAAAGCCTTCCCTACAAACACGGAGAGCTTGTGATGGAATATCCTGCTCATCCAGGATCCCATTCAGGAGGGTCGTCCACATCTTCATCATCAGCGAGCTTAGCAAAGCAAAGATTAGTCAAGGTTGACTCAAGTCCAAGACACTCGCCTCACGATTCTCCTCACGATTCACCAAAACTGGACAAAAGACTCATCAGACCAAAAGAATCGGAACTGACGAGCGGAAGCATCGATTACCGGTTGCAATTGTGTAATGTCTCAAAATATAAACCTGTCGATCGTAGGTTGATCAAAGCGGAGCCTTCCTATGGAGAAGTTCGGAAAAGTTCTTCCAAGAACAGTAGCAAGGCTAATAGCCCTATGGGAAGTGGACATACGTCAACAAATTCTTCTCCTGTGAGCACGTTGGTGGCTGGCGAGGCACTGGACCGCTTAAGTGAGGAGGCATTGCGCAGAGCTTCCTCGCCGCTTGTACAACCGATGAATGTGTCGCATTATTTATTGAACAAAGCTAAGAGTCGTTCTCTTGACATCAGGAATCGTCTTCCCAACGTTCGAGGTGCCAGTGGTGGTTTCATACCAAAAAGTGCTTCTGACGACCAACTGGCACACGCTTCTGCCATGAACAACTTACCGCCACACAGGGGGATCCACCCTCTTGGTGGCGTCACCGAATATGACGAGCCGTGGGACGGTGACGGTTCCCAAAACCCGTCAATGCAGCAACGCCCTAACATCGCGCACTCTCGATCAAAATCGTATGAACTCACTTCTTCTTCAGCTAACATGTACGCCAGACACGGAAAGTCGCATTCGCTCAACAAACCTGATTCTGATTTGGCAAAAGATATGGATTATGACAGGCCTTGGGACCAACAAGAAGTTGTACCGAAAACACACAGTGAGAAATTATTAGGATCTTTCATGTTTTATAACGTCTCATTTTCAGACTTTGTTTTATTATCAATGTTAAGTTGCATTTCAGTGAACAAAGGCACGGGAGTGTCGACCTATGTACACAGGCCATGCCAACGTGCAAGCTTCCAGTTTGACTGGAGGCCGATCTGCTACCCTTGGTAGCATTCAAAATCACTGGTATAAGTTAATATTTTCATTGTTGTTAATAAATAATAGTCTTCTTGTACACTTTGAGGTACTTTTGTCCTGTTCTTACCTTATAAATAATGGACTAGATTTTGACACGTGTTGTAAATCTGCAGAACGTCTGGCAGCACTAGTAACAAGTGAAAGTTGTCATTTTTTTAACGCGAAAGAGTTTTGTAGTGATTTAGAATTTGGTGATCGCACTTTCGCAATTAGGATTCCTAAAACTCATTTTAAAACGATATAAAGCACGTTAACCTAGATTTCAAACCAAAATTATATCGGCTTCCTGTCATTATGGTAAGTTCGCACGCTGGGAAGACCTGTGTACATTGGTCGCTATGGACTAATTTGCAATTCACTGTTAACTAAGTAAAGGTGATAAAACCAGCTCTTGTCATTGAAGTGCGCTTCTTAAATATTTTCATTCACATTTTCAGTGGAATCGATGCAAAGGTTTCAACATCGGCAGTTGGAGTTGCATCCTTCTGAAGCGATAAGTCATAGAGATTTTGATCCTTTAATTCCATTGGAAAAGCAAAGGTATGTCTTAGCGCGTTTGCGAAAATGTTCGTTTGCGTCTCGACGATCTTTCATGTTTCGTGACGTTTTCTCTTCCTGAGTGGATATTAAGTAGGTTTTCGCTTCCAATTATTTTCCTTCACCAACCACGCTGCTCCGCATTCCTCCTCTCTATCCCAAGACTATATAATTCAGACCTTTCTCCAATCCACAGCAAAAGCGATCTTCGCTGAATCATTTATTCAAAAACATTGCACTCTTGACCCACATTTTGTTTCGCCCTCTCAGTCATTTTCTTGGCATTCAGAACAAATCCAACTACTTTTACCTCCCAGTTAGCATCTTTTCTCGCGGTAATACACCACTTATATCCATCTTCACATCTCTTCTACGTGTGCTGTAGAGTTCAAGTCTCACTGCCATCACACACACGGTACGTTTCACATTTCTCGAATTGCATCAATATTCTTGCTTGATACCTTCTCTTCTGCTAAAACATATTTTTTGCAAGTTGAGAGCTATGCAGCAGTTCTCTGAAGACAACTGTCTTTTATTATTTAGCTGGTTTCACGGATCCATTACGAGAGATAAAGCCAACCAGAGATTGGAGAAGAAGGTAGAAGGAAGCTATCTAGTGAGGATCAGCGAAAGTGTTCGAAACAGCTACAGTCTTTCTCTACGGTAATGCCACCTATGCCTTTGTGTAATATTGCGCTTTTGTGGTGAACTGGTTGTGGCAATAAATAAGCATTTTGTTCCGTTTGCAGGTAAATTGTTAAAAGCAAAGTGCTCCAGTTGCTCAAACTTGATGCAGTGAACCATGCTTGACAGAAACTAGAAAGTAGTGGTTTAATTGAGCATGTTTGTTTTAAACTCGCTGCGTTTCCTGGAGCTTGAAAGTGAAAGTTTTCTTATATAAAATTGACTATGGTAAATATCAATGCTGTGCTCTCCAGACAAGAATCACTTCATTTTCAATTGTTTGTTTTTTTAATACAAGGAAACCACATAAGCATTAAGAAAAACTAACAAGATAGCTTTCTTGGTTTTTCTAAATGCTTATGCAACTTTTTCTTAAGTTTTTTTTTCCTGTAACTTTTGTTTCTTTAGGACTCACGATGACACCATCCACATGGTCATATCTCGGACGAGAGATGGCTTCTGGATCTTGGGAGAGTTCAGCACGCCGTTTCATAGCATTCCTGAAATGATCACCTTCTATGCAGCACATCGCCTTCGAATCAACGACGCTCAACATATTTCCTTAAAGTTTCCTTTGCCAGAAGAATACTTATAGTTTTGAGCCATGCAGTTTATTGAAGCTATTTATTTGGGTCTTTTTTCTCATTGCAGAGGTAGTCACAGCGGTGTTGCACATTCACAACCGAATCATGTAAAACTAACCTATTCTGTTTGAATCAAAAGTTTAACTCCTGTCATGTGAGATAAAACGTAATGAGATTAACAACTTTTTAGGCTAAAAATCAGCTTTTATTCACATTATGTCTTTTTTTTTTGTTCCATGTTTTTATTTTTGCTTTCTTTCCTTGTGAAAACACGAACTTACTCTATTACCTTTCATATATCTGCGATTTGCATCGCATCTTTATAACATATTTTATTCTGTGTGCTATTATGCCATAGGTGCGGTACGTTGCCTATCTGCTACAAAGTAGTGTCTTGTTACTTGGTCTGGCAAGATTTGAATAGTTTCATGCGTAATGACAGCATTCGCCGGTCGTGAACGCATTTTTCGACCTTTTGCAAGCGCATTGCACTAGAAGCAATTATAAGGTTTTGCTGGCGGTATCTTATTCTAATGTCATTTTACGTTTTGTGTTTGTCCACAAACCAATGCTTGGTGTCAGCGACGTCTTGAAACAATTGCCTTCAACTTTTTCCAAAGCTTAAAATGCAACGCTACATAAGTAATACAAATGATGTTCAATTGTTTGTATATGGGCAAATTATCCTTTTTTTTACGTTGATTGCATCTGCAAACATTGAATCAACGTACAAACGTCTGAAAATGCATAACACGAAACTTTTGTCACTTTGTCTTCCTACCTTACGGCGGTTTTTCGCCGTTTGCATAAAGGTTGGTTTGATCCAAACCGGCATATTGGACTTCATTTTCTGCACTCCTTACCAACACAACTTAGCACTATTCTCTTGATTATTTTTTCAGCTCAGTTTCTGTGATCATTGAGCTCATAGAAAATCGCCTTTCATGTCTTCCTCATATCCTCGTTCCTCCCTCACAGCTTACAAAATATCATCCACATTGCTTGATTTCTTCAGGCCCGAAATATCCATCCATGTGACGTATCCAAAAGAGAATGTGCTTACTCAATACTCATCCATGTCAGAATCCTTTTGTTTTCTCCGATCTCATTGTCCGCTGTGCAGTTTGAGCCAAACCAATTTATCAGTTGGCAAAAAAAGCAACAAACTTCTCTGTTTTAAAACCACTGTTATTGAATTTCAAGAGCAATGTGTATTTTAACCATCAATGTTCACATGCACAAGTAGCGATATCACACAGATACTGTTATTCTAGGTGGCCTAATTCAAACAATTGGCACTGATTCGGTGATTCTTACCCGATGTCTTAATTGAGTATGGTAATGAGAACCAATCCTTTATAGGAAAGCGTAGCATTGTGGGTGGCATTGTCTTATTAGCAATTGCTGTCATAGGCCTGTGAAGTATTGCAGAAATTTAAATCGTGATTTCTCAAGATATTTTCCTTCACAACATGATGCTTTTCGTATTGAATAATTTTTCTACAATTCATGCATATGAGCTAATGCATTTTATAACCACTGTTTACAATTACGGTTTCAAAAACTGCCTCTTTCTTTTGGCTTGGTGCTTTTTTTTAATCACCAATATTTGAACGTAGCGACTTAGATCCATAATAATTCCACTGTATCAACTCTGTATGGTCTTTGAATTAATCAGTCATTTTACTACACACTTGGTGTTTTCGGTTTATATTGAAATTCTCATTTTAAGAAGTCGGTTGAAAAAACGGCAAAGTATTTTGAAAGGGGATGACATATGTCGGCTATAGTTGGTTGATGGATGTAATCAGTGGGGTACGCAGGATGCTCTTGAGGGGGCATTTAATTTGATTTTTTTTTAAGAGAAACGTCCATTTAGGCCCTACTTATATTAGCCAGCATATTGTGTCAAGTTTTTATCTTTTAATATGTTTCTAGTGGGATTGTGGAGTTTTTGACTGCAGCTAATCAAAAATTAGCCAAATCGTCTGTTCAAAATTCAGTCTTCGAAGAAAACATTTGAAGATTGGGTGGTCATACTGGTCATAGCCCAATGGCTCCCCTGCGTACACTATAGTGGATGTAATTGTCAATGAAAAACGTTATGAGTTGTAATCTGCTTTGTCCATGTACAAAAACCAATGCTTGCATTCCTTCCATCTTTTACATGCTGTAGCTGTATACTCGTGTGGTTTCAAATGTTTGCTCACACGTTTGTCAAACAAATACTTTTTAGTTAACCTAATTTGACGTGTTGCATTTGGCAGTCATGTTTGCATTGTGAAATAGGGCGGCTTTCACCTACCGGTACTTCAAACTAGTCAGGGTATTTCATGGGAGTTATGTAGTGGTCAAGTCAGTTTGAACATTCATTGTCGGTTAAAATACTAGCTTTTCACTAGGTGCCACATAGGCAATTCTGCCTCATACCCTATTGTTTATTGACAAGGTAACAGTTACTGATAGCGATCTGAAGTTTTCACCCACTCTATAAACTGTCCACCGCAAACGCCGTCCAGTAGCCTATAGGCCTATAACAGGCCAGCGTATCCTACTTTCTATGGTTCTATCATATGTCATTATGGAATCAGCAACCTCCTTCAAAAATAAAAATGTAAGATTCTTCTAAGTGTGTCGCTTCAAAACTTCTGAAAGGAGACGCGATATGCTATAAATTTTTTAGGGTTCCGCGACCGCTTCGAGGGCACCAAAAGGGGTCCGCCAAGACAAAAAGGTTAAGAACCACTGCTCTAACTTCAAGATCAAGCGGCGCTGGTTCGACTCTTAGGGAGTGTGGTTGATTGTCGCGTATTATAAACGACAGCTCTCCATTCAGCGGCACATAGTGGATAAAATATACAACTCACAGACTACAACAATTGGAAAGTTCACTTTTTCAAACTCGGCAACAGGGGCTGTGTCAGTGGTTCAAAGCCTCTACAAGTTTGCGAAGCTACCAAGATTAAGCTATCAAAGAAGCTTTTTCAGTCCGAGAATCAAGCTTACCACAGTTCTTTAGTGCGCGACTTCGTGAACGAAGAAGCTTCAAGATCAAGCGGCACTGGTTCGACTTTCGGGGTGCGCGCATTCTAACAACTGCTCTTCATTCAATGGCACCTAAAGGATGCAATAATTTCCCGGCAACAACACGACACTTCAACAATCGGAAAACTTCACTCTGACAATTTCGGTAACCGGCCCTGCGTCGAAAGCTTCTATATAGTCTATAAGTATGCGAAACTACCAGGAATAACCAATCAAGGCTTTGTCAGTCCGAGGATAAATATTCAAAATCAATCAAACCTGGTAGCTTTCCAACTAGCAGCGCATGTTGCGTACCTTGCGGATGGAATTTTATAAGAATTAAAGGCTGAAAGTTAACTCTGCCACTTTCGGTAATCTGGCTTGCGCTAGTGTTTCAAAGCCTTGATAAGTATGCGAATCTGCCAGGAGTAAAGTTTTTTAGTGAGGGTATAGGTGTACGGGAAGCATATTTTTTGAGGGTGCAAAAGAATTCTTGCCTAAATATAATCAACTGGCCTAAACAAAAGTACTACACATGTAAGAAAAAGAAATAATATAGCCTTAAAAGAAACAGCATAAGGCATCAACTGACAAGGCTTCCACAAAGTCACTGGTATGATAAGTACGGTATGGCAGTGGCGCAGTCACAAATTTTTTTTTTGAGGGGGCCAAATATTTGATGAAATGAAGAGAACAACAAAGTGTTTGATTAATTCATCGCCACTTGATGTGCAGTGGCGTATCCTGGTGGGTTGAGCAAGGGGAAGCAATATAAGTGGTTGGGGGTTAGAGCGTGCCGAAGGCACGCGTATTCTAGGGGAGTCCGGGGGCATGCTCCCCCGGAAAATTTTTGCAAATTTAAACTCAAATAATGGATTATAGCGCTTTCTGGAAACACTTTTAGAGTAATATTTGTATGAAATTTATTAGCAGAAAAACAGCTATTAACTTATTAAAGGTAGCTCTTACACACAAACGGGCAAAAACTGCGGCTAAAATTAGAGAACACCAAAAACTCAGCTACACAAAAACTCAATAACTACACAAAAACCCAACAGAGTAAGCCATTCTGAAATTGATCCTCAAATTAGTTAAAAAGAAACGTAAATTGCGTAAATTTTGCGCGATTTACAATTTGCAAAATTTATTGGTGTCTTTCTGTGTGTCTAAAACAAATCCTTGGGGGTGTTAATAGCCAGATGTCTAGGAAAACTTTATAAATTTCTACAAATTTTATTATATTTTCAACAAAGGGCTCAACTTCGGAATCCAATCTTTGAAAATTTGGGGGGGCCATGGCCCCTTTCACCCCCCCTGGCTACGCCTATGCGGTACGGTATACCATTAGGCTATGCAAATTTGCAAAACAACAAATTCATTAAAAGACAATTGAAGGGAGTAATTGACACTACACTAACGAACCAGTAGAATGCAGTACTACCAGTACATGGCTCTAAAACTGCAAAACTAACACTGCAAAACTGAACTAGAAAGTATTGATTAGTGGTAGACTGGTGGTATAGGCTACACAAATTTAAAAGAAGTATTTGTTTCGCCAACTTCGTTGTCCAAATATAATGTATCTACAATGCGATTGACATCCACTTTATTTGTTGTTATTCTTTCTAAGTGCAACAAAGCTAAGTTTGACAGTCGTGTTTGGCCCATTATTGATCTCAGATATGTCTTCAATCGTCGTAATCCGGAAAAAGAACTCTCAGCTGAACATAAAGTTGCAAGAACTGTTGCTAGAATTTTTGCAGCTTTGGCAAAGTGGGGCATAGTTTTATCTAATCCATTTGCAATTAGGAATTTTGTACATTGTACAGCAGTTCTGATTTCTCTGTTGCGAGTGAGTTGGTGAAAAAGTTGATATTCCGATTCCAGGAAATCCTGTTCCACGGTGTAGAATTCAGATATCAACTTCAAGCTTTGTTGGTTGGCATTAGGTCTATTTGTATCTTCCAAAAATTCTCATTTTGAAGACTAAGGAGGATAGATAGGTGTGAAATCTTGCCCAAATATAAAAAATTGCCCAAATTCTCGACAGATTAGGGGTGCGATTGCACCCCCGGCTCGTACACCTCTGAGTGAGGGCATAAACATATTTTATCCCTCACTTACCGTAATTAAAACCAGGGTTGCCAGATACTCAAGCTATAGTAAGGCCAAATCCATTATAAAATAAGGCCAAAAAAAGGCCAAATTTTTTATTTACTTCCAAGGCTAAATAAACGCTAACAACTTAGTTGAAATAATTTTTTGAAAAATGCCATTTTACGATCAAATATGACAGATAATAATTTAGCACTGTCAGAGCATAATGACCGGTTTGTTTGCATAATTTGATTAATGAAAAATTACTGTAGTAGCAGATAAACTAGAAACCATTATTACTTCAATTCATGAACAGTGCTATTCGGAACATCTAACTAAGCAATCAGCATGAATTTGTCTTATTGAGTATATTTACTAGGGATGTCTACAACTACAGGATTGGAAACTCTTTTCAGTGCTATACATGACAACAGAAGAATTATTAAAATAAAACACTGTTTGTATCAACTAAAGAATGTATAAAATTCAATTTCGCAATAACAATATAAAATATAGCCTACACTCACATGAAAACTTATTTGATGTATAGAAGTTTAAAACCACGAATCTAAAAAATCAAAAATAAACAAATGCAAAGATTCCCTGTCGTTTTGTAGCATTTTGCGTATTGCAAACCGGATCAGAAGTAAACGTGAAGTGTTCAACAATCAGTGAAATGTGTTGTCGTTATAATAAACTTATTCACAGACCAACCCAGTACGAAATCATTACGTTTAAGATGTCATAAGAACTAAAACTAATACTCGGTTTTGAAATTATTTAGCAGCAAAAGATTGCACAAATGGAATGCAAACACATCACATTAACAAACAAGGCAAGTGTATACTTTTACGGTTTACGGCAGGTGCAACTTAATAGAACCGCCCTGTCCACCGCTAACACATTCTCTACTCTCTACCTATGTCTTTACTCACTAATTAAAATTAAAACGAATATAGGTCAGGCTCCAAGTGATGATAAGTGATACTTTTATATTACAATTGAAATTGAATTTCCTTAAAATAATACTTTCTAAACCGGTCAAAATTTGCAGCCATAAAAGGGCCAAATAAGGCCAGATTTTCTGGCCTTATTTGCATCAATTTTTGTAGGCCAACTGCAATTTAAAAAGGCCAGTTTTCTGGAATTTGGCCTAAAAAAAGGCCATCTGGCAACCCTGATTAAAACCACTGTAGATGATTTTGTACCATCGTATGGCAAATAAGGTTGCCATTTTATGGTGTACACCCCACCGATTGCGAAAAAATATATTCATTGACACATTTTACTGGATTATTGTACTTGAAATATATTTTAAATTTAAAAAAAAGTTCAGATTTTACACAGTATTGTAAATTAGTTTATAAATTTTCAATTAAATTTATAGATTACGTTTTGTTTTTTATACTTGTGATAAGAAGATTATATTACTAATTTAAGATTTTAATCAAACCAACCAAAAAAAGTCAAAACAATCAAAAAGTTTGATTAGGCCAAGCCAAGTAAAAAAGATTTAATGAGGTAAATTAGAAGCAGTAACTTTGTAGTTTATGTTGTGTATCATTAAAAGTTGCAAGTTCTCTTACAACTTGTGGTTGTTCAAATATGTTTTAAAATGTTGAAATGGAAGACCTGCTTAACGTGACCAAATAATTCACTTGTACCCTCTGCGGCAAAAAACGAGCTTTGCATTCAACAGTCCTATGTGTCTGTTAAATCAGTTGAATGCTAAAATTGTTTCCGAGCTGTTTTTAACATCTGGCAACTTTCAAGTTGATCTCAAGTCAAAAATTCATAATTGAAGAATGAAGTCTCTTTACAAGTACCATACAAGGCAAAAGTTTGTAAACTCATGAAGCGAACGTTAAGAAATAGGGATATAGCTATTACATTACCTTGAATGTCATTTTTCAATTAACTTTATGTCAGATTTATCATAACTTATTCTGTCATTTTAAACAGTCTACTTTCGAATCTTCGAATATACTGTAGCAGTCATTGTCTTATGATTTTTTTTAATTATTTCATACTTATTTCAAGCAAAATAGTTTTCAAACATCATTGTTTAAATACATCATTATTTAAATACAGTAGAATTCGCTTATGCTATCTGCTTGAATCAATATAATTTGCTCTTAATTTTCGGTTTTAGTATAATGTAAGGGCCTGGTAATGGTTAAATGTGTACCGTACCAGTGTCGTAGCATGACTTCTTTTGAGTGTTCACTTTTGTCAGCAAACTTTAAGCATATAGTATTTTTTGCATTTAAAAAGCCCTTGGTTAAATGAGTCACCTTCAATGTTTTTTTAAATTCAAGTAGACTATATGCATAATGTTTGTTAAAAAAGTGAACATACAAAAAATAGTCACTTTGCCACTGATGTGGGTACATTCTCTAATCTGCACTGCTGCTCCATTTTATGTTTTTGTGTACACCTTTACAAAGAAAAGCACAAAAAATATTGTGAAAACGTATGGTAGGTTTAGTTGAATTTACACTTACTGGTATGCATGCGGATGTAGCCTACTGAACCTGAACAATACGAGACTCCATTTTACCCTCAAATTTTTTGCAAACTAGGATATGGGATGAAATAGAAGCATGACCTTCTTTATATAGAGGCCTTGTACAATGTACATGTGGGATTGGAGGCGATTGATTAAATCTAATAAGTAGCAGAAACTGTAATGTTAATGAAGTGTGGTAGTTTAAAGAACAAAGTTTAAGGTTTCATAACAAACACACAAAAAGCTATGGTTTGGTCAAACTAGAGATTGCTGTTTCAGTATGAAAGTGACAAAGTACAGCGATTCAGTATTAAACCACATAAGCTATACATAATAGTGTTGGGCGATATTGAAACAAAAAAAACGATACGATATTTGAAAAAATACTCGATATTTCGATACTTTTCGATATTTTTGTTCTAATTAAGAAAAGAGTTTCTCAGTCTTCGAAATTAGTGTCGGCGATTGCCGACGCAGATGCATGAATGGCGCATTAGCGTCGGCAATAAAAATGCCGAGGCCACACGAGCGCTTGTAAGGTTAGGGTTAGACATTCCTCCCAGTCGTTATGCCACAGCCATAGATCTGCTCCTTAGTCAACACCCTGATGGAGCTCTGCAAACGAGGCGTGTGGATGGGTATCAAAGCACGAAAACGGCAAAATGTGGACGCTTCATTGTGAACGGTGAAGACAGTGTAGATTTACAGCCAAGCGATGAGCCCCTTGATGTGTCTGATTCCAGTGATGACACAACAACCTCATTCTCCGATACAGCATCTGATGATTCCGGTTCTGACATCTAGTTCTTTATCAAACAGACTTTGTGTTGCTCGCAGTATCCCGATTGTGCCGAAATTATGTTAGTGCATACGTAAATCGAGGCAATCTTCTCGCAGGGAGCTATTAATTTGTTACCAATACTTGGTTGAGCAATTAACGTTATTTTATGATAATTCAACGTCGCTAGATGTCGAATTAATGCAAAACAAACATAAATTTCTTATTAGGCATTGTTGTTACGCAATATAACCCGCCGGGAAAATTAAACCGATTTGTGCTGACTCGAACGTTGAATCAACCCAAAATTAACTTACTTTTTCTCCCCCTGAGTTAGACTATTCAATGTGAATTACCGTAATAGCATGCGTATTGCGTTGTTCGCTACTTTTGGTACATAAAACATCACAATCCACTTTTGAACAGACAATTGTATGCTTGCGGCTCGTCTTTCTTGCTCTCTGTGTTTTAAAATTATTTTTTTTGCACCTTGCCTTTCTACCATATCATGTGATCTGTTTAACACCTTTTGATGCAGTTACCTTTGATTCTCGTGGAGCCTATATCGTTGAGGTTGAGCTAGTCAGAAGTACTGTGCAGTTTTTTTCTTTTTCTGTTTATAGATTTAGTTAACCATTGTATTTTTTCAGATGTAGTTAAGTTGTATGTATATTATTCGCGAAAAGGACATCTTGTGATGTCGAAAACGTTCGATACTTAATTTGTTGCGTAGTTTTATGTAAATGTAATAAACTTGAAGATGTTAAACTTGATCACGTTGCTCGGCTTCGTATGCCCATGGTTCAACTTTTGGTATTATTACATCACAATAAATCAAACATTGCGGTCGGGATAGACTACTCTAGTATATTTTTCGCTTCTCGTTTTACATGTTTTGGTACAATTTTTTTCGTAATAAACGTTCACAGCAATTGCCGAGGCAGTAGGGTGTTGCAGGCGCCCCGACCCTCTCGGATTTTGCTTACCTTTTTTGTGGTACTGTGTTTAGATCAGTAGACCACAAATATGAAGTTTCATAAATTTTTATCGACGTTTACCTCCACCGCCGAGGCCGTTTTGAGGCCAACTTTTTGAATTTTTTCATGTTTTTGCCACTAGAGGGCAGTGTATAAGTTTTGCAATATTGGGGGTATATTTAAAAGATGCTCTATGATGTTCTGAATAATGTTAAAAAAAATTGGAGAAATGGGATAAGTATATCCAAAAATATTCAAGTTTTGTCAATCATTTTTTGCACAATACTGCCCCTAGTGGTAAAAAGAAAAGTTAAAATATCTTAAAAACTACTGGTCATATTGTTATGGAACTTGCATGCACCCCCCCATTTTCATGGGTAAGGAATTTGATTTTAGCAATATTTTTGCAAAATATTACCACTAGAGGGCGGTAATTCTAATTTTGAACCATTTTTCTGTAAAAAAGCGATATTGTTGCATTTCTTGAGCTGTGCCATCTGAAGAATACAATTTCATGGCTTATGCACAACAAAATTTATTCAAATTGTAAAGAAACTGCATCATGCATGCACTATATTAATAAATCTAAACAGGAAATGTGAGTCTTAGTTAACCAAATTTCTGCAAAGGCAGTCGTACATCTTCATTGTGTTGATAAACAATGTTTTCTAAGATTTGGTATCTTTCTTCGATCCTCCTCCACCACTTGCATATAGTTTTGCGGATTTTTTTCTTGCTTTGCTAGATGAAGAAAGTCGGATACCAGTTTTACCCCTCTGCTGAATCATTACAGACTCTGAGTGCATATGATACCATTAGCAGAAGCATAGCCATCATCTATTTCCCACTCTTTCGGGTGTTTGGAAAGAAAAGTTGCTGAAATGTGCAAAAGTACAAAAAACATTTTGCTGCTGGCATTTGCAAAGGAGCACAATGACAATGAGTAATCATTAACAATGTCTGGCAGCTCTGGCTTACCGTATCCATTACCAAACCTGTTTGTAACCTGGCCATGGAAACTTGCATTTAAAGGCAGCAGAGTTCCAGCCAAAGCTTCCTTTTCATCCATAATGACTTGTTTGTCCCATAGAACTAAGGGGATCAGCTCCCTAATTACATACCATATGTGCCTACCTAAAGCTTCTAAAGCAGCAACACTGATAATTTTGTCTACTGCATCATAGCTTTTGATGTCACTTACCAGTTGCAAATCTTCTCGGGGTGCTGATGCAGCAATTGGACAGTTGAACCACCATCCATTAAATACAAAAGTCAACAAATCGCTCTAATTTTTGTATTTGTGACTTGGAAATGATTTTTTGTGGTAGAAAGTCTTGCAGCATTACTATCTTGTAGCAATATAGCTGCTTTCCCATCCACCTTGCTGGATGGACTGCACCGCATTTCATGAAGTTGTACTGTCCTCTGTTGATTTTAATGTACACCGCCATCAGGTCTAAAAGTTCTTTGTAATCACCCCTCTGATGATTTTGCATATCTCTCTCAAAATTTATAAGTGCTTCCACTTTTCTGCTTTGAGTTGTTACAAATTTTTCCAACTCTTGAGGAACTTTGGTATGCAGCGTGTGGGGTTGCATCGAATCCTTTGTTCGGAAACCTTTTGAATAGTTCAATGCCTGGAGATCTTGACGTTTCGACTTTCAGGGCTTCCCACGCATGAAAATTGAGAAAGTATAACTTCTCCAGTATGTTTTCTGCATGCTAGGCAGAGAAGTGGTTTGTCTAGCTTTATTTGAAGAAAAATGCATGCAGCAGAGAGATGGCTTGAAAAAGTTTTGGGTGTTGTTGTTTTAAAATTTTTTTTTATTCCATCTCTCTGCTGCATGCATTTCTCTTCAAATAAAGCTAGACAAACCACTTCTCTGCCTAGCAAGCAAAAAACATATTGGAAAATGTGGTGCAGTCCATCGAGCAAGGTGGATGGGAAAGCAGCTATATTGCTACAAGATGGTAAATGGTAATGCTGCAAGACTTTCTACCACAAGGAATCATTTCCAAGTCACAAATACAAAAATTAGAGTGATTTGTTGACTTTTGATTTAATGGATGGTGGTTCAACTGTCCAATTGCTGCATCAGCACCCCGAGAAGATTTGCAACTGGAAAGTGACATCAAAAGCTATGATGCAGTAGACAAAATTATCAGTGTTGCTGCTTTAGAAGCTTTAGATAGGCATACATGATATGTAACTAGGGAGCTGATTCCCTTAGTTCTATGGGACAAACAAGTCATTATGGATGAAAAGCTTTGGCTGGAACTCTGCTGCGTTTAAATGTAAGTTTCCATGGCCAGGTTACAAACAGGTTTGGTAATGGATACGGTAAGCCAGAGCTGCCAGACATTGTTAATGATAATTCATTGTCATTGTGCTCCTATGCAAATGCCAGCAGCAAAATGTTTTTTGTACTTTTGCACATTTCAGCAACTTTTCTTTCCAAACACCCAAAAGAGTGGGAAATAGATGATGGCTATGCTTCTGCTAATGGTATCATAAGTGCACTCAGAGTCTGTAATGATTCAGCAGAGGGGTAAAACTGGTATCAGACTTTCTTCATCTAGCAAAGCAAGAAAAAAATCCGCAAAACTATATTCAAGTGGTGGAGGAGGATCGAAGAAAGATACCAAATCTTAGAAAACATTGTTTATCAACACAATGAAGATGCACAACTGCCTTTGCGGAAATTTGGTTAACTAAGACTCACATTGCCTGTTTGGATTTATTGGTTTGGATTTATATTTGCCTTCTGCAACCTCAAACTCTGGTAAGAAGATGCCATGTTTTAATGGAGTGAAACTATGGAATCAAATACCAAACGAAATATAAGATAAGTCTTATAATGCTTTTAAATTTAAATACCGTATTTTACGGACCATAAGGCGCACTTTAAATTCTTTTTTTTCCTCATAAATTGATCGTGCGCCTTATGGTCCGATGCGCCTTATGTATGGATCAAGTGCGGTAGTGCTTTATTGCCTACACTCAAAACCAGTACCGATATACTATTATATATGGTCCGGTGCACCTTATGGTCCGGTGCGCCTTATAGTCCGGTGCGCCTTATGTATGAACAAAAAACTAATCAAAGCAATTTATTGACAGTGCGCCTTATAGTCCGGTGCGCCTTATGGTCCGTAAAATACGGTATATATAAATGTTTATTAAAGAATTTGTACAATGATCACTCCTGAAACATATCATCTGCTTATTTCTCTGCACAGTTTTTTTTTTTATGTTGCCCTGTGTTACTCCACTGTTAATGTTCAGTTCAGTTCAGTTGTTTTTTATTTCTGACCATCATATCAAAACAATACACGTCAACATAGCAAAGGTCGAGAAAAAGGTAGAAGCGACAAAACGCGAACGTTAAAAACGTGCTTGTGACCGAAGTAAGTTATTGAGTTGAAAAAAAAAAATTTGGCACGGTCGCAACACCTTCAGAAAAATTTAAGATATAAGAAAATAAAAAAAAAGAAAATGTTAAAAAAATGTATTATGTAAAGTGCTGGTATTGTGCTATATGTAATACTGTTCTTAATTTTGGGTCTTTTGTTTAAATGTTTGGGTGGCAGCTAACTTTGGTGACCTTTTGGTTTTTCGCTGCCATCCTTGTTGTGCAAATTATTTGTGTTTATTGTGTTTTTGTATCTTTTTGTTTTTTTTATTTTTCGCCAACAAAACAAAAATAAACTGAACTGGTATAGTGCATGCATGATGCAGTTTCTTTACAATTGAATAAATTTTGTTGAGCATAAGCTATGAAATTGTATTCTTCAGATAGCACAGCTCAAGAAATGCAACAATATCGCCTTTTTACAGAAAAATAGTTCAAAATTAGAATTACCGCCCTCTAGTGGTAATATTTTGCAAAAATATTGCTAAAATCAAATTCCTTACCCATGAAAATGGGGGGGTGCATGCAAGTTCCATAACAATATGACCAGTAGTTTTTAAGATATTTTAACTTTTCTTTTCACCACTAGGGGCAGTATTGTGCAAAAAATGATTGACAAAACTTGAATATTTTTGGATATACTTATCCCATTTCTCCAATTTTTTTTTTAACATTATTCAAAACATCATAGAGCATCTTTTAAATATACCCCCAATGTTGCAAAACTTATACACTGCCCTCTAGTGGCAAAAACATGAAAAAATTCACAAAGTGGGCCTCAAAATGGCCTCGGCGGTGGAGGTAAATGTTGATGAAAATTTATGAAACTTCATATTTGTGGTCTACTGATCTAAACACAGTAGCACAAAAAAGGTAAGCATGGTGAAACCAAGATTTAAATTTCATGGGGCGCCTGCAACACCCTACGAGGCAGTTTAAACTTTTTCTGTTTGGCTTCGGCAACATTTTTATAGGGGTTTGCAATTATAAGCTAGGGCTGTAATAGTTAAAATATCGAACAATATTGAAATAAATATCGATATTGAAAAGATATTGTATCATATCGAAAATTCGATATATCGCCCAACACTAACCTAAAATGTTTAAGCAAACGCAGGAAGCTGCACAGATAATCTATTTACTCAGTACCGTACAGAACTATCATCAAATCAGACCTACAAATTGATACCGCTTGGGGGATATTAAAATCACAAAGATAAATTACATACGGTACCAATACTTAACAAGAAAAATAGTTTGTCGCAAAGCAATACAACAATATGTGCTGTAGCACCGACAAGACAGATTAAAGAGACGGTGTATAATATACAAAATGCATAAAACACCATTGACAACTTACACAAAAATCTCTTACAAACATATTGATTTGTTATTTTCTTTGCTCTTCTTATGAACTTTGTTGGACCGTTTACAAGTTTTCTGCAAATCTTGTCTACCTTCTCTTTTGGCATTGACTTCTGCCCACATTCTTTTACTCTGCAAAAGCGACCTTCTTGTTCGAATTTTTTATGCCATGTTCAAATCTGCTTTCCATCTGGCCCTTTTCTTCCAAATTATTGTGCACGCCGCATGCACAGTCTTATTTGACTGTGCTCTAGCATACTCCAGTACACAAAATGCATTTTCTACGCTATTGTATGGTATTTCTACATTTAAAAAGAAAAAGGCCGGAAAATTAAAGGATGATGAACTTTTATGTTGTATCTGTACATACTGTTAAAATTTGAGATTGTATAAATGATAATTGGCAAAGTTACAATCACTAATGTACACTGTGTGTACATACAATGACGTCAAATTTTTGGAAACACCCTGTCTGTGTATTAAAGTCAACTTTTTTGTTTAAATTATACAATGCGAGATACTGGATTACTGGTGTTTTGAAACTGTAAAAGTAAGGGTATGGCACTAAAACTTTCGATGCAGTAGAATGCGGCAAACTTGACACTGTTTTGCTGGTCCTGGTATAATAGGTCCTTGCAGACGATGCTGCTTACTAAATAAAAACTGAGCGGTCATTGACAGCTTTTTTGTGATCAAGATAACTACTCTAGATGCTTATATTTAACTTGAGATGCTTTGCATTAATAACCAAAATTAGAAGCATAAAGAAATGTTTTTCTTTCATGCCAAAGTTTTCTTACAGTTTTTTTGTAGATCTTAACTGAAATAAGCCATAAATAAAGTATATTGCAGATAGATGCTTTTGCATATTTTACAAAGAAGTGGATATGAACCAAGAAGCATACACAAGTCGAAAGGCTGATGATAATCTTAGGTTTTTATCCAGCATATCACAAGATGTTGAACTTTCCAGTGACTATCCCAGTTACTTAGTCAATTCAGATATTCACTCTCCAATTACAGCTCAGCCTCAACTGAACACAAATATGGACAGTCCAGAAAATCTCGTTTCTTGTAAAAATTTAGTGCCTGTTTCATCTGAAAAAAACAACTTTTTGGATGACACTCTCACAAAAGATCCTGTAGTAAATTTGGAAAACGGAGATGGAGTCTTCACATCAGTATCCGATTTCAGCAGTGGCCTTACAAATAAAGCTTTTGTTTGTGAAGATGAAGCCGTCACTCCACGCCCTCACAAGATGAACTACACTTGTGCACATCCTCAAGCATGCACTGAATGTAACACAAACAGCTTTGAACCTATTCGTGAAAATGACAATGAAATTTATTCTGATCGTAAAGACTTTGTGCTTAGCAAACTACCTGAAGTCATTGAACATGAAGTAACTATTGTTGACAAGCATACAACATCACGCGCTCCAGGTAGAGCGTTAAGAAAACTTGACCCTAGAAAACTGAATCTTACTTTAGATTTATTTTCATCAAAAGCAAAGAAAAAAGAGAAGTTAAAAAGCACAAACTCTTCAAATAACAGTTCTCTTTCACCTAAATCTACCTCACCTTTTCATTCAAATGTCACTACTGATGTGATAATGGCTAACACAACAGAGTCATCTGAACAATTAAGTACTTCATCACTACCAAGCAACCCAAGCAGCAGCACTATAGTTGCTCAAGAACAAGAAACAAACTATGCTACAGAACGTCCTGTATCTCCAAAAAAATCTTGGCTGCTAAGGCTCTTTGAGTCCCAGGTAACAATGTGTACCAATAAATCTTGTAAATATAGCCTGTATATATTTTTGAAGTAAAACATTACTATTTATTTACAAAGTAAAATTCTATTTGAATAAGACCTTCTGATGATCCGTTAGGTGAAACAATTTGTAAAGGCTTCAGATAGTAATAACTATATTTGATTTATTTTTGAAGTATATATATCAGAATTTTTTTAACACAAAGTTGAATAGGCTTACAGTGTTTTTCATCAATGTATTTCTTCACACAGTTATTGCATGTTTAAATTTCTAATTTTAGCAGCAGACAATTAAACATTTTTGAATTGTCGTTTACCATTTTTATACTGTAATCCCAGATGTTGCGTTGTTGCTCGAATGTAATACAATGTAAGGCAGTTTTTTTCTTTTGTAAGGAAATTATATACTGTTTTATTTCAGGTTTTCGACATGTCGATTGCTTTACAATACCTTTTTAATTCTAAAGAACCTGGCGTCATGGCTTATTTGGGAAATAAATTGTTCATGTTTCCACAAGCTGAAGTGGATTTTTATTTGCCAGAATTACTTGTCATGTACATTCATATGAATCATGATATGAGAGAAGCCATTCACCCCTACATTGTAGCCAGGTAAGAAAATGACTTTGATTTAACAGAGTTTGGAAATCTTGCGATTATAAAGTGATGGCCTTAAAATGTCTTACGTCCCTTGCTAATAAATAATAATGTGTTTTATTAAGTGGGTTATTACCAGGGATGTGGAGTCGGGCAAGCTCCACCTCCTTGGTTTATAACTGGTCGACTCCAGACACATTAAAATCACCTTTGACTCCACGTCCACAATCCTGGCAGGGCTGGTAGAGTCAGGTGAATAATATTTGACTCCGACTCCCCAGTTTATAACTTTGATCCCAAAACCACATTTAAATAACATATGAGTTCGTATTGATGATTGCTTTCAATTTTTTTTTAGATGCAAAGTCAGTGTTGACTTTTCTCTGAGTTGTGCATGGCTCCTTGCAGGATATTCTGTGTCCATGAATAAGTCAAAGCGGTTGACTCGAGCGCAAAAACTAAGAAAACTTATTTTAAATGGCAATTTGAATAATGAAACATTTGAAGAGAAGGGAAGGGAAAAGGCACACTATGCCGTTGTTATCAAAACATCTTCCTCCAACTTATGCCGAGTGTCCAGTGGTGTTGATGAAAGTTATGCCAAAAGACACAAAAGAAAGTCACATAAAAGGTCTAAGTCAGATATTATGTCAGGTAAAATATACATGTTTATTAATGTGTGTCAGGGTGTTGGATTTCTAAGTGTATTTCATCTATTCCAGTTCAAACAGCCAAAGTCATCCAGTTTTTGTGTTGTTTTTATTTTTTTACAGAAAAGTTTGCGTTTGTTTTTGAGAAGATTTATTTAATATATATATTTAATTATTTATGCAACTTATTTTTGTGTAGAGCTACGAGCATACAATAAATTATGCTTTAAATCAGGGGTGACGAACCTTTTTGCGGTCGCGGGCCACTTTGTCAATTACACCGAGTTATCGGGCCACACAATTTTTTAATCGTAACCTACTATGAAATCTTTTAGAAGCGACTCAAGATATTATTCATGAAAACAGTCTTCGAAATTAGCGTCGTCAATCGGCAATTGCCGAAGTGATTGCCGACGCAGATGCATGAATGGCGCATTAGCGTCGGCAATAAAAATGCCGAAGCCATTTGAGCGCTTGTATGGACCACAAGATTACAAAAAAAACTAATTTTCTTAGACTATACCAGACTAGAATGTTGATTCAATCTTACTATTGCTGGATGCTTTATTTGGGTTACTTCCTACTTCGCCGGCGCTTAGACACATGCCCAGCTGGGAGAATTGAATCTTTTATAGAAATATCACCCTATTTGCATTGACTTAACGCCAGTAGACGTCAAATTATTGTAAGCTTCTACTCCTTATTGCGCCTCGCTTTCCGTTGTCTTGTCCAGCTGATACAGCATCTAATGATACCGATTCTGGGGAGCAAGTCTTTTAGGCGCTGGTCTAATAGGCGCGCACACTGTGGCGTCTGGATATTTAGGTGCGGAGCACTGTGGCGCCCGGTCATTTAGGTGCTACTCCTAGTAAAGTCTGTAGATTGTATTAGCTTGGCAGCTTGCCAGAAAATTATATCATGGCTTCAGTGAGTGAAGCTGCTAAAACCGGCAATGCTTTTCACACAAAATGTTACATTGAACAGAAAAATATATTGTTGTTTTATTAGTTGATTTATTATTGTTTTATTTGTTGTTAGTCCAGGTTTGCTTTGGCGAAAGCTATCAATAAATTATTGAAGCTTCCGAACATTATTGAGTTCATTTTTAGTTAACTCTTTCGCGACCACGGACGTATACACACGTCTTGGGATTTTTGCCATGATAACCAAGGAAGTATCCCTACGTCCAAGGTTAAAAGGTAGCCTATTTCAAGCAAAAAAATAATGTAAATGATGGCAGATCCATAGTCTTTGCCTGTCCTTTTTTGCCTAATTAAAAAAAAATATTTTGGCGGTGCAGTTATCAGATGAGGACTTCTTAAAGATGGGGACACAGTGGATTTTTTTTCTTTCACTCATGGGAATTGGCAGTCAAAACTGGCTAGGCAACCCCTTACTTTGGAATTTCTCGATCAAAAAGACTGTAGGCTAAATTACGTAAACTTTTTGCTTAAAATTTTCCAAATTTCTCCATAATCATTCTGCTGTACCTCCTAAAGCATTGCGCGCAGAAACGAAGTAAATTTTTTCTCATGTGCAGAATTGTTTTGGCATTCGATTAAACTACATATATTTTCATATTATTGTATCATGCTTGGGTAGTAAAAATTATAATGGAGTACACTTTTCTGCCAATTTTTAATTTTTTAAAAAATTAGAAAAAATACCTTTTGGAAAGTTGCTAGTTGTACATAGAATGTTTTAAATTTTATTGCAAAGCTTTGCATCTTCAGATAGCTGAAGATGTATGCTTTCATTTGATGTCAAGATTGTGCGTCTACGTCGATCACATGACATGTTTTTACCGCGTAAATACAACAGATTTGTGTGAAAAATGTCTGGTAATTTAGATTAAATATAAATTACTTCTGTTCGGGATGGATTGGCCATGTGACGAGAACGCGTAAGACGCTCTACTACTGTTCACATGAATACATTTCTACAGGGCATATAGGCTACACCTTGGTTACAAGTTGCAAGCATAATGGTAAGACTTCGCTCGTTAAACCTAGTCCGGGTTTTGACGGAAAACTAAGTTACTCTTCACTCAAGCCTACCGCCCGCTTGAGTACAGCCTACGGTACATTTTTTACTGATGTTTAGTTATTATTTGACCTAACTAAAAGTGAACTCAATTTCATACATTTTCGGAAACTTGAATAATTTATTGATAAAGCTTTCGCCGGCGCAAACCTGCACTAACAACAAATAAATGCTGAACACGCGCATTAAAAAAAAACAACATATTTTTCTGTTCAATATAACATTTTATGTGAAAATCATTGCCGGTTTAAGCAGCTTCACTAACGGAAGCCATAACATATTTTTCTGTTCAATATAACATTTTGTGTGAAAAGCATTTCCGGTTCAAGCAGCTTCACCCATATATTTTTCTGTGTAATAAAACATTTTGTGTGAAAAAGCATTGCCAGTTTAGGCAACTTCACTCACTGAAGCCATGACCAACAACGCACACGCATTAACAAAACAATATATTTTCCTGTTCAATATAATATTTTGTGTGAAAAGCATTGCCCTACGCCCCTACCTGCCAAGCTGATACAATCTACAGACTTTAGTAGGAATAGCACCTAAATGAACAGGCGCCACAGTGCTCCGCACCTAAATATCCAGACGCCACAGTGTGCGCGCCTAACTGTCAGCGCCTAAAAGACGTGGACCCCGATTCTGACTAGTTCTTTCTCAAACAGACTTTGTGTTGCTCGCAGTATCCCAATTGTGCCGAAAATATGTTAGCTTACACGTAAATCGAGATATAACCCACCGGGAAAATTAAATCGATTTGTGCTGACTCGAACGTTGAATCAACCCAAAATTAACATACTTTCCCCATAGGCGTAGCCAGGGGGGAGGGCGAAAGGGGCCATGCCCCCCCAAATTTTCAAAGTTTGGATTCCGAAGTTGAACCCTTTGTTGAAAATACAATATAATTTGCATAAATTTATATCGTTTTCCAAGACATCTGGCTATTAACACCCCCCAGGACTTGTTTTAGACACACAGAAAGACACCAATAACTTTTGCAAATTGTAAATCACGCAAAGTTTACACGATTTACGCTTCTTTTAACTAATCTGTGGAAGCAATTTCAGAATCGCTTACTTTGTTTGGTTTTTGTGTAGCTGAGTTTCATGTGTTGTCTAATTTTAGCCGCAGTTTTTGCTGTTTATCTGCTAATAAATTTTATATAAATATTGCCCTGAAAGTGTTTCCAGAAAGCGCTATAATCGATTATTTGAGTGTAATTTTGCAAAAATTTTTTCCACCAGCTTTATTGCTTCCCTTGCTTAACCCACCAGGATACGACACTGCACATCAGATGGCGATGTCTTAAATCAAACACTTTGTCGTTCTCTTCAATTCATCAAATATTTGCCCCCCCCCCCCCCCAATTTTTTTTCTGGCTACGCCACTGACTCCCCCCCCCCCCCATAGGCTAAGTTATTTAACATGAATTACCGTAACAGCTTGCGTATCGCGTTGCTCGCTTTATCGCTACTTTTGGTATTATTACATCACAACAAATCAAACAATGTGGTCGTGATAGACGACTCTAGTATATTTGTCGCTTCTCGTTTTACATGTTTTAGTACAATCTTTCCGTAATAAAGGTTCACAGCAATTGCCGAGGCAATTTTAACTTTTGCCGTTTGGTCTCGGCAACTTTTTTGCCGAAGTAAAAATATGCTAATTTTGAAGACTGTGAAAAGTAACAAACGGCAGATGAAAGGAATAAAACCCACACAGTTGAAATTATCTTACGCAGAATCGAAACATACAACAGCAAAAAATAAAAACAAATCAACTTGAGCAGTACTTGCACTGATAATGAAGACAGTTTAATTTTCGAAGCGTTTGCTTTGCGGGCCGCACAAAATTCTGTGACGAGCCGCAGGTTTGTCACCTCTGCTCTAAATTATACTCAACTACTCATGTTCATTATGTCATGTATATACAAATTGTAGGCTACATTGTACAGTAGCCTATATGTCGCAAAAAATATTTTATGTTAAAAATATCCAAATGTGGTTCCTTGCGTACCGTACCACAAATGGAAAAATCACCACGCGGAATTACTTGTATAGTAATAAGGGGTCTACTACTATTCGGTGAGTCCGATTCGGTGAGTTCCTAACCTCTAACCCAAACCCTAAAACGGCAATGATAATTAGGCTACGGTACCCAATAATTAAAAAAAAAAATTAAAAAAATCCCCCTTTAAGGGATCGGACTCACCGAATCGGACTCACCGAAACGGGCCATTCCGAGTAATAAGGCGTTTAAGTCTAGTGTGCTGACGACTGACAAGACTTTAAGGTTGAAACAGTGACGTCATGTCTGCAATTATACAATAAATATATGTATTACTATCTAAAGATTGTTAACCTTTGACAGCCTGTTTCACCTAAAAGGAGGATCATCAGAAGGTCCTTATTCAAATAGATATACTGTATTCAAATATGTTTTTTTAGGTGAATAATATAAATATATGTATATGTTTAAGCTGGAAGCAATGGAACAAGCTTTTCTTACAAGCACACCAAAACTGGTAGTGAGTGGGATTTGTCGACTGGCCATGCATTTGAGTGTCATACCATTGCTAGTTTAGCAGACAGGCTTCGGCCTGAAAGAGAGTTCATTAAAGCTTTGATGCTGATCGGCAAACGACTTGCAACTCAGCCTACTAAAGATGCCAAAACTCACAGGCAAGCCTTAATCTTTAGATTTCAGTTACTTATACTTGGCTAAATTTACTGGGACTGTTGGAAGATTTTCTTAGTATGTGACAGTGTGATTGTGTATGTATGCTGTGTATAAAGTGTGTTAAATTTAAAAGTAGTGTATATAAAAGCAACATAATTGTCTGTATCTTAAGAGTTGTATATTGTCCAGAGAATTTTATAGGGACACTTTAAACAAACTCAAGCACTTTATGTATCACAATATACATTAGATCATTTTTGTTGAGGGTAAAGATTATGTGAATGTCATGTAAAATTGGATTCCACAGACTGTTTAAGAACTTTTTTAACTGTACAATAAATTGTGTAAAATTTTTAATTGCAATGTTGCAAGTCTGTTAAAATCCACTGTAATATCCATTTCTCAAACACTTATATTCGTACGTTCTTACTCCTGACGTGTACTTTGCGATGGTAATCTTGCCTTTTTGCACTGCATCTTCTTTATTGCTCTTGAACACTTTACTTTTCAACCGTCAGGTTAGTTGCAGAGATGCAGCTGTTGAACCTCAACCTACCTGCCAGGGTGTGGCTCCCCTTCCACAACAGTCAGCACCACATTGTCAGGGTACCTCCTTCCGCTGGTGTTGTTCTCAATTCAAAGGATAAGGTTAGCAATTCGTTTCACAATGCCATCTTGAAAGTACTTGTCTGCAATCAAGTTGTAATTAATGGAACAGACTAAGCCTTGTTGTATGCGGCCTGTGCTGCAAACTACAACCGTACATCTAGTGAAATAAGTATTAAGTAGGCTTAGAGATGTTCATTGTTCAATCCAAGACTTCGCTATTTTGCAGAAATTATGTTTATTTTCTTATTATCCTTAGCTTTCCATGATCCTAATTATCCTTACCGTACAACACCGAATGGGTTATTCTGACACAACCATTAAATAAAAGTCTCAAGTTTAGGTTATTAACATTTTACTATTTTATTAACATTCAAACAGTGAGGTTATAACGCATCAGGTCTTCATAAGTTGCTCCTTGGCTACCTTTGCTTCTGTCTGACCGACCAATCTTTTTTGAAAGATGCTTATCAAGTTTGTTCAATTTTACGAAAATAAGTTTGTTATGCTTTCAAAAATATATTTTAATTTCTAACTATTACTGTAGTTGTTATACATTTTTTCACGAATTAATGCATTGCAAGTTGTAGGAGAGAAGGTACACAAATACATACACACACTCGTGATTGACCAAAAATTGACAAGTGATTGACCAAAAATTGATAGACTGAATAACAATTCAGGCAAGAGAACAGCGAGCATCATGAAAATAAAAAAAAC
Organism: Aplidium turbinatum; assembly: GCF_918807975.1. Lineage (NCBI taxonomy): Eukaryota > Metazoa > Chordata > Ascidiacea > Aplousobranchia > Polyclinidae > Aplidium > Aplidium turbinatum. The sequence continues at coordinate 15,610,227 of NC_137484.1, read as the reverse complement.
TGAACGTTTTCGATACTGCAACTGTGCCTTTCTCAGGAACACTTACCAACTACATTTTACATGTAATTTCGCTGTAACCTTAGCAATCATAATTAAGCTCTGACTATTGTTATATGGTTGAAAATAGTGGATAACTTGATTTTTTGTTCAAACTCTTGCAAAAATTTCTGGTTTTAATTGTTGAGCACTATTACACTTTTTTTCAGGCTCCGTATTTGATTTGTGTCGAGGTTTTAGAATGTAAAAACAAGGCCACAGACGAAGTTCCAACCAAACTGCTGGAGAGCTCATTAAGATTGGCGCTCTCGGAAGAAGATTTGAAAGCAGATATCACTCCTCCCATCTTCTCGGATGAGGCTGCCACAAACAGTCATAATGGTGCTGTCCGAAAACTCAGTTTCACCCCAAATGATATTGCCAGTCATTTACACAGAGAATCAGGTGGGATGAATAAAATGTTTCTAATTATTTGACTTTTGTCAGGCCTTCTTATTCTTTTGGCTTCATTCCCACTATTTCCATATCTTCTGTCACACAATCTCCCCATATTCTTTTTGGTCTTCCTCGCTTTCTTTCACCAGCTTCCAATTGTCTTATTCTTCCGACATAATCTTTGTCTCTTCTTACGACATGACCCAACCATTTAATACAACACTTTTGCTTTTACAAATTTCACAATACTGTAGAATTCTTTCTTCCATGCATCAGCATTATGGTGTCGTTTTGTTTTATGTATTGATTGTATGGTTTAATTCGAGTTCAGCAATTTTAAACGTGTTTCTGTAATAAAAAACAGGCGTAAAAACGCATATCTACTCTGTATGTTGGTTCCAATGATTCAACTTAATTTCAAATATTGGTGTGCGGTGCTGGATCTGAAAGACACCCTTATGACTGAAATATTTTTGGACAATAACAGAGTAGCTTTTTTACGTTGAAACTTCACTTGCTACCTTGCCACTCCACTGGTACTTTGTAACACAAAATACCAAGCAGCCAACCATTTCACTGCCCATTTTGATTATTAGAATTTTGTTCATACTCGAAGATAACATTAAAGCTTCAATACCATTATCAGCCGGCTTTATTCTTTGATATTTATAGCTGACAGCAAAGCCTCGGACGAAGGAATCATTGGTGATTCTGCAACCATGGAGACCGAAGACGCTAATCTGTCACTATCAGCTGCTAATGATGAACGAGAGTTGACTGACGATGAATGGTCTCAAAGCGACATCAATGATCTTCAGATGGAGGTTGTTTAGTTTACGTTTCTTTTGCATTACTTTTCTCCATTTTGCTTCAAAAAAGCCTGGTCTTCATATCTCGAAATATTAGACCTCGATCAGTTGTCTGCAGTGAATGAATATCCCTCACATGTAAAATTCCAGTCCACTTTCTCATGCTTTGTTTCATTATTTTATATTTATAGTCTCCCACTCAGCAAGGAAATGGCTTGCACTCAACATGCTCGCATCCGCATATCGCAATGAACACAGAAAACAGCAGTGATTCGGTGTCCATTTCTCGCATGTCGGTTTTGTCGCTTGACAGCATCGTCAGTGGTGATGCCGTCAGTGTTGACAGCCATGAAGTGTACATAGCCGCCGGAGAAATACGGTGAGAAAGCGATCAATCAGAATGTAGAATCTTGATACCTCTTATTACATTAATTCAAGGTCTGCAGACGTTGAATCAATCTTAAAAGGAAGGATTTTGCTTGCTTAGATCATCATTTTTTATGGTACAAGACTTGAAGGAGATTGTAAACGCATTGGTTGCTTTGTAATTGTGTTTCTGATCTCTTCAAACTTTTTCAAAAACGGTTCTCAAAATTTAAATGGCGTCAAAGCGTTTTTCCACTAAAGCTCTAACTTCAATCTCATTCGATTCGTTTTTCAGTCGGAGGTTAACGGAGAGACTCCAAGGTCAGCAATCATCCGGTTTCCGCCGTGATCCTGACGATCCTTCTGCCGCCGCCATGAAAGAGCCGTGGGAAGAAAAAGTCCGTCGGATGCGGGAGTCTTCTCCTTATGGCCACCTGCCAAATTGGAAATTGCTTACCGCCATTGTAAAGTGTGGAGACGACTTGAGACAAGAGCTGCTTGCTTATCAGGTATTTGTCCTAGCAAGCAAAAAACGTTAAAACAAAGTAAAAAGAACAGATTTTGCTAGTTAGATTGTGAAATTGCAATGACTACAGAAAACCGCGTTGTGTCCTATTGTGTTGCATAATCGTAGATCCATACACAAGATTGTGTTTGATCGTTTTTTGTTGTTGTAATATTTCGATGAAATCAATGACTTATGTCATGTTATGACGCAATGTCTATGACGTCATATGCCATTTATTTTTTCGTCAAAACTTAAAACAATACATTTCTGTCACTGAAGTCACGTGCAAATGTCATGAACAATTCTCAACTTTTTTAATTATGTGTCTACTAGTGCTATGTGTTACGTATAATATACATCGACGTAATCTTAGTGTTAACAAGCGTTACCTGTCATTCTTTATTTGACTGCATAGATGCTAGAACAACTACACCGCATTTGGACTGAGGAACGTGTTAACTTATGGGTGCGACCCTACGAAATAATCGTAACATCCATGGACAGCGGAATCATCGAGCCCATTGTGAACGCAGTGTCCATTCATCAGGTAAGGTTCATGCCTAGGTTATGCAGGCGTTAAATCAGCGTAAAATTTTTTTTAACTGCACTTGTGGTGTCCGTGATAACAAAATCTGTCATTTTTACATTGATTCGACGTTGAATCAATGTAAAAATGACGGATTTTGTTGTCTGAGATAAATTACAATCATGCTGCTAAAGGCGAAACTCAATCGATACAATCTTAGAGTTGATCACTGTGTGTGTAGGAATATTGGTGATCTTGTTCAAAACTGTCTCGATTATACTGTAGATTGGTGCTTTATTATTTCTTAAATTTTGTGATTTGTTTCAGTCGTAGCCCATGTGCTCCACAAGGTCACTTTTTGGGTTTTTAAGAGTTCTTTCTTGCCAGCAAATGAGTACGTTTGATTTAACGTCCGCAGACGTTGAATCAATGTAAGAAAGGATCAGTTTGTTGGCTTGGCATGTGCATTGTACAAATAGAGTTTTACAACTGCGTGAAGTTGGTTAAAACCGACATTTCAATTTTATCTTGTTTTATTTTTCGTGCTTTAAAGTTCAAATGACAAGAGTAGTGTGGTATGCATTAAGTGTAAAAAGCAATCCTTTTTTTTAATCAATCCACGAATTCGTAGATTAAAAAGAACAGCCAAGGATCCCTGCTCAATTACTTCTACCAAGAATACGGCGGTCCAAATTCCGAAGGATTCTTGACTGCCCAGCGTAACTTTGTTCAAAGCTCTGCTGCTTACAGCCTCATATGCTACTTACTGCAAGTGAAGGACAGGTGCGTTTTTGTTTTAATGACGTTTCAATGTGACAAGCTAAGCATGCAATTTCATAAATTACCAGTTTGTTGTCACTAGTCGGAACTGGTGACTACTTCCCAGACAACAAATCAATGTGTTTTCGATCAATGTAAAAAATGGTTGATTTTCTGTTATCGCGGTAATGACGTGTTGGCAGAAAACAACGCAATCACAACTTCTAACGTGTGATAATTATTCTCTTGTTTGTGAAGATGTCATGTGGACTTTGTGCTGATTTCCTTGTACATCTAACTTAATGAGCAAGTATTCGATTGTTGTCGCCTCCCTAGGCCTGGGTGTTGCAGTGACTGAATTTTGCTGAGTTATGTTTTCGCCATGTTAAACAAATATTTTTAACCGTATTTTCTTCAAACCGATCATAATAATGCAAGATTTTTTTTCATAGGCACAATGGAAATATTTTGCTGGACGCTGAAGGTCACATAATTCACATTGATTTTGGATACATCCTGTCCAGTTCGCCGAAAAGCTTGGGTTTTGAAAGTTCGCCTTTCAAGTTGACAGAAGAGTTTGTGGAGGTAATTTTCAGCTCGTTTAACGACATAGCGTGAACATGAAACTCTGCCTTCAGTTAACCTTTAAAAAACATCTTTGTCAGCAAAACCTCACTGCAGACACATGATTGACAACAGGTTACTTGGATTAAATGACAGGATTCAAAAACAATGCAAATCCTAACAAAGTAACATACATATTGAACTCAAACGTTTTGGCCAAAATTCTATGCCCTCATCAAGAAATGATTTAAATTGTATTTGTTTCTTGTTTTATATTCGTTTCGTTGGATTTCTTAATATTGTTACCGCTCAAAATGCTATACTTGTCTAGTTGTCTTGTGACTATATTTTCTGCTTATCTAGTGGATATATTATATAACAGAATAGTCTTGGCAGCTTTGGTGTATTTTTCTTAAGTTTGTTTGTATTCAGCTCGTTAGAGTTAGGCTACTATTAATTATTATTTCTCATTGTCATTTAAATATTATGTAGTTCTTTGTTTACTTAAATGTACTAGAACCATTTCCTCATTAGGGCGTAAGCTAGAGTTATTTCCGAAAACCGTTTAGTTCAACATGTATGTTCGTTTTTGTATTATTTTAAAATGATGTCATTCAATCCAAGTAACCCAGCCAGCAAAACTGGTCCTTTTTACATTGATTCAACGTCTGCAGACCTTGAATCAATGTAAAAGGACCAGTTTTGCTAGTTGGGAATGTGTTATCAATCATCTGTCTGCGGTATTTTGAAATTACATCTTTCCGAAAGCTATAAAACCTCACTGCTTGTATACATCGTACTCATGACGTCTAACAAGGACAATTCATCTCTTCTCTAGGTCATGGGGGGCTTGAAGGGAGACATGTTCGAGTATTACAAAATTTTAATGTTGCAAGGTCTCGTGTCGGCAAGAAAGCACATGGAGAGGATTGTACAACTTGTTGACATTATGTCAGCTGGTAGGTTGCTTGTTTTATGACCTTTTTCACCTCTAAGCCTGTTAGAACAACGGCTAAGCAACGTGTTCGTTTGAAGCATAAACAATCCGGACAGAAAAATCCGTCATTTTTACATCAACGTTTGCAGACGTGGAATCAGTGTAAAAATGTTGTCTGGGAACACATGTCGTAACGTTGTTTACTTGCTTTAATCAGTTTCAAAACAAAACATGATCATATTCTTAAATGCTAACCCGCTTAAGCTTAGGTCGCTTTCATGAAGTGCGTCTGGTAGGATGACGTTTTGCATGTCTTGATATTTCAGATCACGTTTTGGTAATTTAGCGTTACGTCAGTCATGTCCTTTGCTGTGGTGAACGATTGAGTACGATTAGAATTGCCAGTTTAAAATTAAAATAAATGAAATACATCAACTCAAAGAATTTACTTATATAATTTCACTTTGAGTTGATAATTGCTAAACCTGGACTTTTGGACGTAATTTCGAACGAAACTGACTCTTTCAAGTTAGTTGAAATGTTGTTAGCACAGTAATCCGAAGAAGCCGTTCTTTTCCAGTCAAGCAAGTAGACGACAATGGGGGTCTTGCTTTGGTTTAACTGTTGCTTTTGAACTTCATATTTTTCTTCATTGGGAAACAGTAGTATTTTCTTTTCAAGTTAAGAAACCCATGTCAACAACTTCCCTAGCAAATAAAAGTTGGGATTTTCAATTCAATGTAAAAAAAAAACGTTGAAACAGTAAAAAAATGGTGACTTCTTTGCAACTTGACTGGGTCATTTACCCCCTGCTCACAATCAAAGCAAAGATTCTGATTTGCTGGCCAGGAAAGCATCCTACCAAAACACTCACTACTTCTGTAACGTTTTGATGCCTGGTCTGGGGATGGAAATATACATGGAATGTATCACCAAATTCTAAAACTGGCTTTGGTCTGTTTGGTATCTTCCTTGCCATTTAAATTCAACTAGGTATTGAATTCTGAAAATGAGACTACGTGGCTTAAAAAATTCTTACAGTAATCGGCTGTTTATGTGTTTAATGACTTGTTTGATGAGAAAAAATGGAAAAAATGGGACATACACAATAGGCGACCGCAAGTTCTCCAAACTTGTAAAGAGGGAAACGTCTGATCTCTGGAAAATCCCAACTCCAGACGAGGAAAGCATCTCTGATGAATTTACGTCGGATGAGTTCACCGCTGCCCTACAATCAACTAAGGCCCCTGGTCCCGATAACATCTGCCCCGAACTTGTACTCCATGCTGGCACCGCCATGAAGTCTTGGCTGCGCAAATTCCTATCTTCCTGCTTATGCCAACTCAAAATCCCCAAAATTTGGAGACGAGCCAAAGTAGTCGCGATCCCTAAGCCTCGTAAGCCACAAGAGGATCCGAAGAGCTATCGACCTATATCTCTTCTCTGCATCCCTTTTAAAATCTTTGAACGTCTTATCTACACTTGAGTCGAACCAATTATAGACCCACTCTTGCCCCGGGAACAAGCTGGTTTTCGACGTGGAAGATCTACTGTAGACCAAGTCACTCTCATGACTCAAGACATCGAAGACTGCTTTGAGGCAAAGAAGAAGGCTGGTGCTGTGTTTCTTGACCTCACAGCCGCATACGACACCGTATGGCACCAAGGCCTCACCTGCAAACTGCTCTGCCTGTTCCCGGACAGGCACATGGTCCGCATGATCATGAAGCTCGTTTACAACAAAAGCTTTACTCTCACCACCGGAAGTGGTAAACCAAGCAGGTTATGACGCCTTAAGAATGGCGTCCCTCAGGGATCTGTCCTGGCCCCCCTTCTGTTTAACATCTACACCCACGACTTGCCAATCACGGTATCCGCAAAGTACGCCTATGCCGATGATTTGGCCATTCTACACTTGTCGAATCAATGGGAAACATTAGAAGGGACTCTAAACCAGGACATGTCGACGCTTTCGGCATACCTCCAGAGATGGAGACTGAAGCTCAGCGAAACCAAAACAGTGACGACAGCCTTCCACTTAAACAACCGGTGTAACGGTCCAGGAGTTACTGCGGTCTGAAAGTTACCGTAACTTCTGGACCGCGTATACGCAGTCTGAAAGTTACTGCCAGTCCAGAAGTTACTTAAACAGGGTTTTCAGATTTGACGCTTGCAGCAGATTTGTATAAATGATTTCAACATTGGAAACATGTTGAACTTGAATTAAGACTTATCCACCATTGCATCTTAACAACATGATTTACAGCAGAAGCGTAATTGGGAATAAAGCGAAAATAAGATGAAAGTTAAAAGATGAGTTTTGTACCAGAAGTTGTTGCTGTTTTGGAATGAAATTTGTAACCTAGCCTAACAATTTACGTAGGCTATCATTTTAACCTGATTTGTTTGTATTATACCATTTGAAGTTGTGTCCGTGCGTTGGCAAATAAATTTGCATGGGGAGGTGATTGACTAGATGACCACTTAGCCTATAGTCTTTTGCTGTCATCCTGATTGTGCTATGATGCAACCTACGATTCGCAAGTGTTATGAGTGTTTTATTGACTGGTGTCAGGCTATATGGCTCTGTTGAAACAAATAGTTTAATTGATTATCGCTCCAAACATTTCAAAGTTTAAATCGTGGCTATACTTGAATCGGTGGCATTTAATAAGCTATACAGGCCTTAATATATCGTGCAAAGTTTGCATTTGAAGGCTGACTTGTTAGCCGCTGGTCTTGAGTTGTAGTTGACGAACATAGTCTTTGACTATATTTTATGTAGGCCTATTTCATGAAAGTTAAAACCAAAGTTTTCCAGTGAATGAAGCACTGAGCCCATTTTTGGTCTAAAGTAACTTAGGCTACATGTAGGCCAACCGGTAGTCAAAACGCCATCAACCTTCAGTGAGTAGGCTATCACAGTCTCACACGAGGGGAAGGCTTTAGCTTTTACGAAAGTGTTGAACACTTTGAGATTCCAATGAATTTCCGTTGGACTCCCATCGAAAACACGTGGCACGAAACTTAAAGTCTAGAATTATGGTTTCGTGGTGAGAATATTTATCCTTGGGATTCATCTTTCGCATACTTGCAGAGGGTTTAATCTACTGACCAAGTGAAGTTTCAGTCCATTTACAAGTTTTCCCAAAAGAAATTCGAAAAAGCACACCCACTTACAATAGCAGTAACTTTTGGACTGCTTCTGCGGCGTTGCAGTCTGGAAGTTACTGTCAGTCCAAAAGTTACCAGCGGTGCCCGGCATTTTCACAATCGATAGAAAAGCGAAAATTGTTTCAACTAAGTGTAATGAATTCATTGCTCTCAAACTAATGCAAGCTTTTCAGTTAACATTACAAAATACTTATAATTATTAATCTGACCTTTTGAGAGGTTAAAAATTTAATTATTTTTCAAAACAAAATTAAATAAAATTTAAATGAAATATTTGGCAACTCTTGTAACTTTTGGCATGCAGTAACTCTTGGACTGCTACACCGGGAAGCGAAGCGTGAGCTCAAGATCAACACCAATGGAAAAACCCTGCCCTTCTGCCCAAACCCTAAATATCTAGGGGTAGTCCTGGACAGGTCGCTCACTTACCGTCAACATTTGGAGTCACTACGCAAAAAGATCTCAACACGCACAGCTTTGCTAAGGCGCCTGGCCGGCTCAGGCTGGGGAGCCGGAGTTGATACCTTGCGCATTGCCACCATCGCGCTAGTTCACGCTCCAGCAGAATACTGTGCACCTGTCTGGAGCCGCAGTGCCCACTGCCATCTAATCGACACTGCCATAAACAACGCCTTGCGTATCGTGACAGGATGCCTGCGACCTACACCATCGGAAAATTTCCCTGTCCTTGCAGGCATCCAACCAGCTGAGCTTCGTCGCGAAGAAGCCATCCTGTCTCTTTCTCGTCGCGCTACAAACCCCAACCACTTGCTCTATTCAACTCTCTATGAGTCTGTGAATGAGAAACCTCGGCGACTGAAATCGAGACACCCATTTGTACGTGCCGCACAACTCCTGATGAAAACTGCTGAAGACCAATCCATCAGTGCGGCTACCTGGGTGGACCACCAATGGAGCTCGGAGTGGAAGAAGAACTCCTCAAGACTCCAAAGTTTCATCTCCGACACCAGCCACCACCCAACCGGAATGCATTTGCCAAGGAAAGCCTGGGTGCGGCTCAACCGCCTGCGTACTGGCGTCGGACTATTCCGCTTCAACATGCACAAATGGGGGATGGCTCCATCCGCGATCTGTGAGTGTGGCATGGAGGAACAAACCGTAGACCACACCATCTGTAACTGCGCCATCTACCATGCGCCAAATGGTGTGCGTGGTCTGCGCTAATTGGATGACGAATCAATTCAATGGCTGCTCGACACCTGCCCAAACATCTAGACCGCGTCGCCGCCACTGCCCAAGGGTGGTAAAAGGCAGAGCCCCTCGACCCCTGGAGTGGCGAAGAAGGTTCAAACGAAGAAGAAGAAGAAGGCATGATTATGTTTCTTGTCAGTACAATGTGATGCAGACAATCGCAAAGTTTAACTTATCTTTTCCTACTTAGCATACACCTCGCTTTATCGAATAACTGGCCTTTAATTGGTGAATGGCGTAACGAGAAAATTGCTCAGAAACGCCAATTGCTTCATACAAACGATGACAATTGTCATGATAATGATGTTGATTATTATATTTTTCGCTCTATGTGAAAACATGGTGTACAATCGCATGCCGCACAGGGCAATGAGCAAACGCAAGTGCGTGATAATTGACAGAATCTTCATAGCGACAGTCAAATACGTTCACCACTTGTCCATGCTCCCTCGATAGCAAAATTTGTCATTTTTATATTGATTCAACGTCTGCAGACGTTATTGTTATTTTTTACGAAGCATCTACCAACAAAGTAAACGCAAACTCAAACCTTGTTTTCAGGTCCATCGCTAGCTTGTCTACACGGGATTAGTACAGTTCGAGCCTTGAGAGAGAGGTTCCATCTTTCTTACACCGAAGATCAACTTCATGAACTGATCGAGAACATGGTCGAAGGTTCCATGAGATCTTGGACTACAAAGTTGTACGATAACTTCCAATATCTAACAAACGGAATTCTTTGAGACTCAACAACAATAACCCCACAACAATCTGAGTTATATTTTTGCTTTGAAAAACTTTTCCGATGTTGTTTCTTATATAGTCACTTGCCCAGACTTTTTTTTTGTCTCATGAATTCTGTCGTTAATGTAGCAAATTGTCCAGTTGACTGTAAGACTGCATAAGGCTTTTAGATCATGGGGATGCGAAACTACGTGCATCCCCGTTTGGCTTATCCGCCACACTAGAAATGTTACTTGTTTTCTGATTTACAACAACTTTTGATGAAGTACATAACAGGAGTGAAGTTAGTTTTAAAGTTATCGGAGGTTTTTTAAAGCAAGCTAGTAACAAAGCATAAAAAGTTGTCAATTGACTCTTCTAATGTTGCCGAAAAAGCGGAGCTGCGCGTCTCGTGATGTAATTTTCCCAGACTGTTAAACGTTTCTCGTTTTGTGCTCTTCAATTTTATTTTTTTTCAATTGGTAATGGTTGTGGTGTACAAAGGAGTAGTATACAGCAAAATCCGTTATTTTTACCGTCTGGATTTTGATCGCCAACGACGAGCACACGCAGTCTTGAACGTTATACCTTGAACACTACAAGAAGATATCTTGATTGATTGAAGTTTTAAACTGATGAACTCGTGCTTTTGCCTATTTAGCCGTAAACTGTTGAGCTTGCAAAATAGTTTTGCTTGCTGTATTGTACGTTTCAATAGTGGTTACACGTCTTTTCTTCAGTGTTATAATATTTTAGTTTGTTTAACTCTGAATTGCAACTCAGATGTGCTGTTACAATTTAGTGGCATGCATTGTTTAAACAAAATCGTTAATGAAAAAGCTATTAATGAATTTGATGATTGATTTGCTAAAGATTTTTATACAATCTAACTAAAAATAACGTTGATCTGATGCAATTGGTTTATTTTGACTAACACAGCTTTTGTTTTCACATAAATACGTACCATCTGTGATGTCATAACCCAGACAGCAAAATCCGTCATTTTTACATTGATTCAACGTCACGCAAAGGCAACGTTCTGTTAAAGGCCAATTCAGCATCTGCAGATCTTGAATTAATGTAAAAATGACTGAATTTGCTGTCTGGGGTACTGTACTGTTGAAATGAGTCATTTTCGTGTTGTGCTTTCGTTGAGTTAGGTTTGTTGAGTTGTTTTTCGATTGCTTGTTTTGCTGCAAAGAAATAGCATGATGGTATACACTATACATTTTTGATTTTGGATGTGGAGCAATTGCAATGCAATGATCGTTTTGAATTGTACTTTCAGCTTTATTGAGTTGCAAAGCAAATCAATTGTCGCTATTAGAATCTGTTTTAAATAGGGTACAAAGGATTATGGGATGGTTTTCCGCTCCCTGTAATAATTGCTTTTTCATTGTTTGTAAACTATATTGTTACAGTTGTCGTTCTGCTATGTCATCGAATTGTCAATGCCGTGCTTCTGTCATTAAACATTCGTTAGATACAGTCACAAATCTTTCTGTGTTTGTTTATCATCATCATCGTCGTACTGCAATTAATTTCTTTTCTTCAAACTCGGTCTCCTCCATCGAACAAGATCTTTTGCATTTCCGAAACAATGGAGACTCCAATTCTGATCACTTGAAAACGTATTTTCTCTGCCGCGTTGTTTCAAAAATGAGAATAACTTACAATCATTAGCCTAAGCGCTTATGCTTCATGAAAGAGTTGCCGCAATAATCTTTAGCCTAAATTCTAACTTTTCTTAAAGGCCTACTCAATGAAAATTTCAAACGGGAATTAAGCGTTAAAATGCGTAAACTGAACATTCAAGAATACATTTCAAGAAAAATTACCGAAAAAAAATTGTTTTCAATGGCGCTGGCAAAGCCCAAAGTCCAATGTTTCATTTATTTTCATTTTTTTTCAAAATAACCAAAAGTGCAAACACTGCTCGAGAATACGTCACAAAAGACAGCAATAACAAAAGCCACGTTACCACATCTGATGTTTTGAGCAAACTGTGTGATGTTGAAATCTGATGTTTTGATGTACGGTAACTTACATACATGCATAGCCTACAGTCAAATCGCCCGCAGTAACAATTATTGCGAGATCAGCTGATTGCTAGTCTCTAGTGACGCAGACTGTACAGTCGCACGCTTCGCTGCTCCAGCCCAATCTAGTCTTGAAAGCTCTGACAAAAGCACGCGCGCAATGGTGGTCAGACCGCAATGGGGCAAAATTTTATAGATTGTATAAAATTTTGTGGCAGATTTGAATTGCCATTAAGGGGACATGATGAAAGTCAAGACTCAAAAAATCCTGGTGTGTTCATGGGGTTAATTGATTTTGCTTCCAATCTTGACTCACGCTTCCAAAATCATTTTAATTCTGCAAAGGTATTCAAAGGTACATCCAAAACTATTCAAAATGAGCTTTTAGAAACGATTCTTGAGCTTTGCAAAAGCAAAATCAAAGAAGAAATATCACAGTCTGAATTTGTAGCAATCATGTGTGATCAAACTACTGACATCTCAGAGAAGACACAGATGGTGATTGTACTACGGTATGAAGTCATGGGAAGCCTGTTGAAAGATTTTGTGGTTTTTTTAATCCTGCTAACCAGACAGCAGAAGCTCTGTCTTCAATCCTATTTCAGGAACTTAAAGTTTTGCTTGGGAGCAATACATCCAAACTTGTAGCACAAACTTATGATGGTGCTGCTGCTATGAGTGGTGCAAGAAATGGTGTGCAATCAAGAATCAAGTAAGTATATAGCAATGCACACTTTGTCCATTGTTATGCACACCAGCTAAACTTGGTTATACAAAAAGCCACTTCGCAGAATACCAGTGTCAGAGTCTTTTTTAACAGTCTTTCGGAAATCCCAAGTTTTTTCTCCAAATCTCCTCAAAGAATGGCTGCTTTGGACCAAGTTGCTCAAAGGCGTATTCCTCGCCCATCAGCAACACGAGGCAATTTTAAAAGCAGGACGGTGAATGCTGTATCGGAGGTAAAAGAGGCACTTATAGAATGCTGCTCAACTTTGGAACAAAGCAACTCTTCGGTGACTGGCTTTGCTGCTGGTGGTATAAAACGAATGCTCATAGATCCAAAATTTGTGTTTTGGTTAGATTTCTTTTCGAAAATCATGCCTCATGTTGACATAGCCTACTGTTTGCTCAGCTGCAGTCTGTGGAGCTTGAGTCATTCAAAGTGCAGTGCTCTCTGGATAATTTTCTGTCAGCAATACAAAGAATAAGGGAAGGCATTGCTGCAGACAATGAGTCACCTTCACCCACACGGAAAATGCCTGAATCCCAAATCATTGATGCTAAAAAAGTATGTGATGTTGTCTTAATGCAGTGTCAAGAAAGGTTCAAGTTCACCAATCATCTTGAAGCAAGCAATTTATTTAATTTGAAAAATGCTTCACAATATGCAAGACAGTTTCCAGAAAAAGCTTTAGAAAAATGTTGTGAAGCATACCCTATGTTAATTAAAGACAAGCTCAAACCGGAGCTGTCTGTTCTCTATTCTAGAAATGACATGCATTCAGTGAGTGGACTTGTGCAGCTGCTTTCGTTGCTAAACCTAGAAGGAATGCAATCAACTTTTTCTGAAGTAATAAAGCTAGCTAAAATTCTACTTACCAGTGCTCCAATGTCAACAGCAGAACCAGAACGTTGCTTTTCGTCACTGAAAAGGATTAAAACCTTTTCCCACAGCACCATGTGTACTGAAAGACTTTCTGCATTAGCCATGATGTCAATAGAAAATCGCTTAATAACTGAAACCAAAGATTTCAATGAGAGGGTAATTGACCATTTTGCCATGGCAAAAAGTCGCCAAATGGAATTCATCTATAAATAAAGGTCCGCTGTCCTTTATATGTGATGCTCAGTAATGTGCAGCAAAGATTAAATGTGGCACCTATGGCTTGAGCGAGATCAATGGTTATAATTACAATATGTGTGTGTGTATTTGTTTGTTTTTGTAATGTTAGGTTCAGTCGTGTTCTCATTGCTTTAAGAATTGGCGCTCCAGTTGTTTCAGGAATGAGGAGGCGACTGATTCTTAACTAATTCATCTACTTGTTTTAAAGTGTCAGGTTTGGTGGCCGTGCTTAACTATATTTATCGATGCATATACCGCAATATTAGATCTTTTCATGCACGTCTTATACCATTAAGGTTTTGCCACCTTTTCCTTTTGTTGGTTTTGTTACTGTATTTCTTTTTCACAATATCATTTCTTTTGCATTCTGACAAAGAAAAATAAATTGAATTGAACTGAATTATACTTGCCATCCAGTGGGCATTTATACTTGTAAAAGAATGGAGATTTTGTCTTTGTCCTTCTGTTTTGTGATACATGCAGAGTTGCTAGCTGGCTTCAGCTGGCAAAAGATAATTTTGTAGGAAAGAATAAAAAATTTTAACTTCCAAGCATTTTTAGTTCTGGAGCAGTGGGTGCATACATGCAGGGTGCTCCAAAAAAGATGTAGCTACGGTTATACTACATGTATAGGCTACTGCAATATACTGTGTGTGTGCGAAGATTATGTACTTTGTAATGAGATCGTTTTTAACTGCAAAAAGTCGTTTGCTATGTATTTTCTAACTAATCACTTAAAGTTAAATTTAAATCCAATTTCACGGCTCAACGGAAGTCAAATCAAATTTGTAGATAGCGTCAGATATTTGGGTGTATTATTTTCTTGACACGGCAATGTGTGATGACATGGATATAAACCGACAAGTGCGATCATTATACTGTTTTACCAATAAATTAAAATTTTACAAGAGCTCCAGTGAAGTTAAAAATGTTCTCTTCCGTTCATATTGTACCCCAATGTATGCATGTCACCATGGGAAAATTATCACCAACGTGAATTAATCGCTTGCGTGTTGCATTCAATAATGCATTTAGAATTATTCACAATTTGCCCAAACATTATAGCGTAGGCTACGTGAACATCAAGTCTTGTGTAACATTGTATGTTATATAACATTTGATGCATTACAACGGAAAAGGGCCTTTCCTTTTGTTGGGTGATGTGAATCATCGTCAAACTCTATTGTTGATTCCCTGATAAGGTATGACTGCTATCGTAACTCAAACTACCTCCTTCATTATAATACCACTATGTAGGCTATGCCGTTAGCTAGCCTTGATGGCTGCTATGGCACAGCAGTGATATCAACATTCATCGATTGATAAAGTTTAAATTTCTTTTTATAGTTGGGTGTTTGAACAGATTAAGTATGATATTTCATTTTGAATATTGATTTTTGTTTCGCATGTTTAATTTGTGTGATATGGATCGCATGATCTGAAATGGACGATTGATTAATTAATTTATTGCTTACTTCAGCGTCATTGCTGTGAATTTGTCATTTGTCTGTTTGTCATTTGTTTCTGGGTATTTTTTTTGTGTGGATCGTATATGGACATTCGTGTCCGATGCCGGCGATCGACAATAAATATTTGCAGACAACAAACTGAACGAACTATTGAGAAAACGACGAAGTGCATAGAACATAGTTTCATTTGTATTTAGCACTAATTTTGAATATAAAAATTTGAAATATTAGTATTTTTCAAGCTCTACAGTAGCATTTTTGACTGTTATTCCACTCCCAAATTTCTTTTGAAAATGCTCTCAAAATGCACCAAATTAAATGTAATTGTAAAAAATTTTCTGGGTGAGGCCCCCCAGACCCCCCGCCGTGGATGTCGTCTTCGGCGACACGCCCGCAAGGTTCGCCTGATATCGCCCTCCAACAATTCCTGGATATGCTGCATTGCAGCCCCCCAATTCAGGAGGCCACCAGCCGCCACTGTTGCTGATGATACTGATGTAGTTACTATGTTACTGCATCATTGGAAGACTGACACTCATGATGATATTTACTTCGACCAAGGAGCGCTTCAACAAAGCCTGGAGAATCAAAGAAGCCAACTCAAGCATTAAAGATATTAAAGAAGACCTTATTTTCTACCATGCATGGTCAGGATGCGACACAACGTCGTCGATATTTGGAAAAGGGAAAAGAAGTTAGCAAAAATCAGAAACGCTGAAAGAGAATTCTGCAATTATCGGCAATGTCTGGAGTTCCCAAAACGAGGTCGGAGAAGCCTCTATGGCTCTATAACTGCATTCAAGATCTGGTATTGTGGTAATGAAGATTCAACGCTTGCTAAACTCAGGTAGCCTATGTATTTTTACATAGGGATTATATAATAATGTTTACACTTTTAAGATATTGTCCAATTCTAGACACCCTGTAAGTTATGTAATATTTATCTTTGTTTACTTTTAGACATGACAAATACACGTATATGGCATGCGAAGGGATAATTGCACCGGAAAAGCTACCACCGTGCCAAAGAGCAGCCTACTTCCATGGGTTACGTCGTTAGAATTTAAATTCAATGTTTGTGAATGGGGATGGAGAAACAATAGCAACAACGAACTTGTCCCAATAATGACGGATATGCCTATAGCACCAGAAGCATTGACCAAAGTAATTAGATGCAGATGTAAGAAATCAACGAAAAATCCATGTGGAACGAAAACTTGCACCTGTCGCAATTATGGAATGGCATGTGTTTCTTCGTGTGGTGAATGTCATGGTGTTGAATGTAATAGTATAGTAGCCTAAGTATGCTTGAAATACAAAGATAGTTTCACATCTTTTTCGTATCTAAGTAATAATTTGTATGAACGACATATTCCAGAGACTAGATGAAAAACTTAAGAATGAAGACTTTTTTTCACTTCTGCATAACGTCGATGTTGGTACCGAAGAAAAGGAATTCTCGTACAATAAAGATATGAAACGGGACAAGACGAGGAGGAAAGCAACATCTTTATCGTTTTTGATGATAGCTTCAATTTACGTTTCGCTTACTTTGTTTAACTTTTGTTATAGAATAGGGTATGGAAGAATAAGTCCAACAGTGACGAATAATTCAAATTTGCCTGAATTCATAGACTTATCCTTTTGCTTAATCGGTAATAACTCTTTTTCTGTACATTTTCAGGGTTCTTGTTAATAGAAAAAGTTATTCCCCTTGAAAAAAGCTAAAAAATGATGTATAATATGTTCTATTTTAAAAAAACTTGAAATTTTCATAAAGAGATTGTGACGTCATTTGGAAAATGGGTCCAAAAGGGGGTTTCCCATGATCCGATTGGTGGGGATTTTTTTCTGAGCCATCTGCATAATATGGGTGTTCCCGACAATTTTCACCAAATCAAACGTCATATAAAAACCGTTATGGTCTACTTAACCTAGCTGGCATCTTACGTCATGGAAATTGCTAGAAAATGTCTAAATATTGCACCATCGGTCGTAAGACCTGATGAAATATTGCATTAGCCGCTTGAACACCTGTTTGAATGACTTCATAATTGTCTTTCATTATTGCGTCACAGTTACTGTCTACGTGCATTTGAGATATCGCAAATTATTCTAGTCATTCGTAAAATTGTTTGTTGGAAGTCAGTCGCAAGTTTAACTGTTTGCTTGGTGCTTGCTAGCTGGACAAAATTTCCGTCTTTTATCCAAGTAATCTGTTCTGTAGTGACAGTTTTAGAGGCGTACGGTGTTGCGTCTCATTTTCGATAGCCGCGGGCTAATTTTACAGGAATACACTTTTGAAAAGACGTTTCGAAAGAGTGTTTATTTTTCGGTTATTACATGCAGACGAACGGATTTGGGAATCTTATGTTACAATTTTCCCACGAAGAGATTATGGTTTACCGCTGTGATCATAAAAAAATAAAAGACGAAGTTGTTGGTTGGTAGGCTACAGAAGCAAAGAAATAATAAAAGAAGATCTTGTTGGTTGGTAGTCTACAGAAGCAAAAGAAAATTAAAGACATTTCTTCTCAGTTTGGTATTGACGAAAAATAACTTTGACATTCATTGGCAAGAAAGAAGATTAAAGACAATCGATCTGTGCTTGAAGATTCAAGTCGAAGAATCCAAACAAGTTTTGTGGACTTTTGGACTTCATATACTCGTACAGCTACGGTATCGTGCATTTAAATTCTTTTTGTATTTTTACGGTCTTTGCAGTTAAGTTTTTTATAACTACTGTAATAAGTTTGTGTGTTTGTGTAACTTAATTTTTTAATTGTTAAATTTAGCCCCAACATTTAATATGTCTACACTCGGTGGCGACAAGGACTCGACCGCCGTAGACTCGACTGAGTTTAAGCTTGATGATGTTCTTTGCGGTCGGGCAGGCCATTCTGGGGAGGGACCCAGTAACGATGAGGCTAAGTCAGTTCGAGAGGCCCGGCATCTTAGAAGGGATATTTTGACTCAAATTGGGGAACTTTCTGTAGTCCTAGGTTCTTTGAGTGATAAGCAGGAACTGTTAATTTTTAGATCTAAGTTCTCTACTTTGGAAGAGGATTTACGGCATTTCCATGCTCTTTTGACTAAAATTTTTAACTCTGCAATCTTGGCAGAACTTCGTGATAGGGTAGACCCCGAATTTAACTCGTTAAAAAATAACTTCGAACAAAAAGTAAATGAGTTCTCAGATATGTTGGATGCTGACATACATCCTGAGGATAGCGCCTCAAATGTAAGCACTAGGATGTCTGAGAGCTCGTCACGGATAGTTGCACAAATTAACCTGCAGCTAAGACGAGAGGAGCTCCAGATACAAGCTGAAGCCGAAGCGAGAGCTGCTGAGGCCGCCACGAGAGCTGAGACCATACGAGTTGAGGCCGAAGCGAGAGCTGAAGCGAGAGCTGCTGAGGCCGCCGCGAGAGCTGAGGCCATACGAGCTGAGGCTGCCGCAAAAGCCGAAGCGAGAGCTGCTGAGTTCGCACTCAAAGACGCACAGTTGAGGGCTGAACAACGTAAAGAGGTAGCTTTGGCTGAATATCGATCAGATGTGGGCTCCCGGCGTAGTTCTAAGAAGGGTTCTTCTAGCCATTCCAGAAGTGAACATAAATCGCAGTTTAATTTACATAACCTTTTCCAGACGCCTGTTCAATCTGTAAGTGGACCAGTACAATCCACATCTTTTCAAGCTGTTTCAGGAGGTCTCGGGGCCGCGGCTAAGGGTCTTCCGAAGGCTGTAGAGCCAAGGTCTGCGAATTACAACCGAACTCCTCCCCCAGAGCGTATAGGTCACGGGGCCGCCATTAGCAGTAATGCTTTGCCCCCTTCACAGTTTTCTGCGCCGCTAGTTTTTGATCGCCCAGCTACACGTAATTTGGGTGGTTGTGAGAGGCGTGTCGCGTCTACTGATTTTAACGTGTGTGAGGATCGTGATCGGGCTGTGCATGTGACTGAGCCCACTCACCCCCTTAAGGGATATAGCTTGTCTTCTCCCGCGAAATCGAGTTCTCAGCAGCAGGATTGCTTTTTTGAATACCAAAATAGTAGGACGTTTTTCGATAAGGCGGCCTTGATTGGTTACGATGGTAATAATATGCCATTTATCTTCTTTAAAAATCGTGTTACGGCCTTAATGGCAGCTTCACCGTTTAAAGGAACTCGTTTGACTTTGTTACAAGCAGCTTGTGTTAGAACAGCTGCGCAAACGATTGCTAAGTTGGTTTCTGACACTCCTGGCTTGTCAGAGGAAGACAGGATAGAAATGTCGTTAGCTCGCTTGTCCCAGCGTTTTGGGGTTCGTGGAGGTATTTCGCCGAACCGGAAATTAGAAAGTATCGCTATGGTAGCAGATTGACTTCGACCTCTTCCAGTGATTTGAAAGAGTTTAAAGATGAATTGTCGCAGTGTCTGCTTTACGCGCAAGCTTATGGTCAGCGTGACAAATTGGAAAGACGTTTTGTTTTGGATTTGGCTAAGCGACTCCCGTTTGACGCTAAGCAGCGTTATCTTGACTTTTTAGGTGATCAGTATGGTGGTACTGATGAGCCTACTTTTCAGAGTTTGTTTGAATTTGTAGTACGGGAGGAAACGCGCAAGTCGACTGATTTTAGCATTATGCTAATGGGCGATTCTGGTGAGTCGCAGCATTTTAAAAAGTTTGGCAAAGGAAAATTGCCTTCTTGTCCGGTTAGGCAGACGTCGGTAAAACCCCATGATAATGTGATGTCAGGGAGTTCGCAGTACTCGACTGCTGTTGGCGCACCGCGCGGTGGTGTGGCCAGACGTAGAGACATACCGGCATGTTTTTGTTGTTCGTCACGTGGTCAAGTTGAATATCATTTTTTGTCTAATTGTAAAGAATTTTTGCGCTTGACACCTAAAGATCGGAGAGATGTTATTGTGAAAGCTGGCAATTTCTTCTGCATGATTTTTATGTGACGTCACGTGATTCTCTGGATTCGGTCGGTAAAGATGATGCTGGTGCCAGAGTTCCTGTGCGTAATGTTAAGATTGGAAATGTTAAAGCAGCTTTTAACCGCGTTACTGCTGCTCGTGTTTTGAATCCAATGACTGGCAAATCGAAGTTGGTGTATTGTCAGCATGATCCTGGTTCGCAGTTGACTTTTGTTTCGAGTGATTTGATGTGCGAACTTGGTCTTAAACCGTACGATAAAGCGTCGTTTAAAATGGATACTCTGGCTGGTCAGAAACCTACTTGTGCTGACCTTGTCAAACTCAACATCCAATCGTTAGAGACAGATGAACTGTTTTGTGATATAACTTCGGTGGTTAACCCAGCTTGGGCTGACGATGTTAAAACTTTACCACATAAACAAGATTTAAGTGGTTTCCGTCATTTTCATGACGTGAATATTAGGGTGTTTTTAGCGTAATACGCAAAATTCTAACCATTGTTAATATTAATGTACAGGGTGGTGTTCATTTCCTTTCAGTAAAAAAATCCTTTTGGCAAATTTTTGTTGAAATCCGTCGACATTTACTACTTGCGCAAGGAAGCTAAAGTTTAGGTTGTTTAGCCTATAATTTAGCAGCGGAATATAAGCAATTATCGGTACTTGTAGGCTACGTCACTTCACAGAACAAATAAAGCATTGTTACGTCACAATTGCAACACCTCGTAAAACTACAAAAATTACACTGTCAAGTCTGTTGTGCTGTTGCATTTATTTCAGTTTGCTTTTGCCTATTTGGAGTCGAGCACGAATTCCAACACGCCATCAAAACCATGTGATTAATCAGGTGAAAAAATTACACCAGAAATGGCAAAACTTGAAAAAATCTATCAATCGTAAGAGTGCGCTTGAGTTAATCAAACGGACAGACTTTAAGAAATCATTGGATCACCTATTCGATATAGCACACAGTAATGCTTTGGAAATGAGCAACATAGAAGATCGCCAGTTCCTTCTTGCCCAGAGAGAAGAGGGACGCCTAGGTTCCATGGTTGGCGTTGATATGGTTCTATGCAGGAGAGACGAGCGAGTGAGGAATAGAGCATTAAAGGAGAGAGAGCGAGTTGAGGCGGAAGCAGTTCGTGTTGCCGAATCTACTAATTTAACCATACTGGAATCCAATGGTTCAGAAATGTATACTCAGCAAGAAGATAATCTCGACAAGTCTGGAGATGGGCGTCATCCATTAGCTGGTGGATCGACGTGCTCCGAACAGCCTGGGTCCAGTGCTGCAAGCTGTCTGCCGAAATTCCGACGAGGTAAAATTGCTGTAGTAACCCTCGAGATAGCAGCAGCATTGGACAGGACCAATTCTACCTCGAGGAAGGCCGTTCATATTTTAAATGCACTGGCGGTGTCCAAGCAATTGCTCCATCCAACCCGTGATCTGATGATTAGCCCAAGTTCAATTCACAAAGCTCGCCAGATCTATCGCCAAAAGCTGGCGGACGAAATTAGGGAGGCTTTTGACCCTTGCACCCCACTGACCATACATTGGGATGGGAAGATCATGGGTGATTATGAGCAATACAATCACATCAAAGTAGACCGTTTGCCAATTTTAGTGTCTGGCAAAGACGTTACCAAAGTTCTGGCTGTACCAAAACTAGAATCGGGAAATCAATCGTCGAAGCTGAAACAGTGGTCTCCGAAATATATAGTTGGGGCATAGCGGATCTTGTACGTGCAATGTGTTTCGACACAACCAGTGTCAATACTGGCTGGCAGAACGGAGTTTGTGTTTTGATCGAAGCTTCTCTCAAGAAACAATTCTTGAATTTAGCCTGTCAACATCACATTATTATTAGATTCTGGACCGCTACACGGCTGACTGACACAATGTATTGCCCCCCCCTCCCTAATAAGCTTTCTAAATACGCCACTGCTTCTGATCATCTCGGTTATGGGTGAAACACGGTGTAAAGGTTGTTAAGGAATAGTTGCTTTGTTGCTATATTTGCTTTGTTATCCTATAAACGTGCCTGAAATGCGTGCATATTAAAAGCACTGAATAAAGCTGGTTATTTGGTTGCGTGTTGTAAAGTTGCTTGTTTTATTGATTTTGCGAATTTTTCAACCTCTTTGCGCAAGTTGTAAATGTTGAAATAATTTCTTGAAATTTGAAAGACATTGTTTTCTTACCAATTGTAACAACCTGGTGCCCTGTACAAATCAAACTTACGATATGAGAAAATTAAAAACACCCTAGTGAATATGTTTCATTTGAATGATTGTAGTACTGTAGATGTACTGATTGGCAACGACAACGCTTATTTGATGTGTGCAAAAGAAGAGCGTGTTGGTGAAAATCGTAGTGAACCGCATGCTTTACTCACTCCTCTCGGCTGGTTGGCTTGTGGTGGTAAGTCACCCTTAGATGAAAGCGTTGCTAACGTGTGCAGAGTGCAGACGTCTTCAGAGTCGGATGTCATCTCTGGCTTTCAGCGTAAAATTGAGTCTCGTGATATGGAAATAGCAGACCTGAATAAAGTCATTCAGGATTTGACCTTGCAAAATGAAACCTGTGAATTGTCTCGCAATGATAATTTGGCTAGAGAACTTGTTGAACCGAATATTGAGTTGAAAGATGGTCGATTTGAGATACCTGTACCGTTGAAGGAAGATATTGATTTACCTAACAATTTTGTGTTGGCGTCAGATAGAGCTGCTGCTTTAAGGAAGAAGGCTTTAAAACAACCTGAACTTCGTGATTTCCTTACTGACACCATGAAAGATCTTAAATCTAATGGCTATATTGAGCGTGCTGGTGAAGCAGGAAATGTCAAGGGATTTGAATGATATTTACCATACTTTGTGACGTCACAATTAAAAAAGCGTATTGTTTACGATGGCAAGCTTGAATTTCGAGGAACTTGTGTTAATGATGTAATGTTTTCGGGTCCTGATTTTTTAAACCCTCTGGCAGATCTCTTGGCCAGATTTCGGCTGAGTAGATTTGGTTTCGTGGCTGATATGACTAAGTAGGCTACTTTTTTCACATTTTAGACTCTTCAATACGTAAGCCCAATTTTATTGAACTGCTTACGTACACCAGCAGTGCCGTTCGGATCGTGAACGAACGCCCTTTGGTACCTTTGAGTGACGACCCTAGGGATTTTACTGTCATCACCCCTGCCTCACTTTTGACCCCATACTTAGACCCATACTGTGCTGTTGGGCAGCCACATGATCGTGACCAACTAAGGAGGGACTATCGGTTCAATTTGTCACTTTCTCAGCAGTTTTGGAGTAAATGGATAGATTTTTACTTGCCAGGTCTTCAGGGCCGGAAAAAATGGCTAAAAATGGCCGAGAATTTGGAGCCTGGTCAACCTGTAGTGGTAGGTTCTCTCCAAGACATTGGTAAACGTGGGAAGTATCAACTTGGGAGGGTGCATGAGGTAGTTCCACAAATTAGGAAAGGGAAGCCTGTGGTTCGTAGAGCTAAAGTTGCCGTCTGCAACTATGATGAGAGTACGGGGAAAGTGAAAGTAGACTACGTGTTGAGGGATATTTCGTGCCTCGCCCCCGTAAAGAACACCTAAGTGTTACGGTTTGAGCCTGGTTTTGTCTGCGGTGGCCGACCCTTGTCTGAGCCCAGAACAGTCGGTTATTATCGCAACCATTGTATATAGCGTCATTTTAGCATGTACCTATGGTACCAATTTCATGTATCGTCGTGTATTATTCCGTATTGTTGTTCATTCTTTGCATGCCTTTTGTATTTACGTATTAACTTAAACGTGAGTGATTCAAACAATTTGTGTATCGTGTGTTTTTATTCATTGGCTCACAATTGTCGTCAATTCTTTTTAGTTATGCCATGTCAGACTGTCATAACTAGGGGCCGCTATGTTCCCGACAATTTTCACCAAATCAAACGTCATATAAAAACCGTTATGGTCTACTTAACCTAGCTGGCATCTTACGTCATGGAAATTGCTAGAAAATGTCTAAATATTGCACCATCGGTCGTAAGACCTGATGAAATATTGCATTAGCCGCTTGAACACCTGTTTGAATGACTTCATAATTGTCTTTCATTATTGCGTCACAGTTACTGTCTACGTGCATTTGAGATATCGCAAATTATTCTAGTCATTCGTAAAATTGTTTGTTGGAAGTCAGTCGCAAGTTTAACTGTTTGCTTGGTGCTTGCTAGCTGGACAAAATTTCCGTCTTTTATCCAAGTAATCTGTTCTGTAGTGACAGTTTTAGAGGCGTACGGTGTTGCGTCTCATTTTCGATAGCCGCGGGCTAATTTTACAGGAATACACTTTTGAAAAGACGTTTCGAAAGAGTGTTTATTTTTCGGTTATTACATGCAGACGAACGGATTTGGGAATCATATGTTACAATTTTCCCACGAAGAGATTATGGTTTACCGCTGTGACCAATGGGGAAGATCTGAGAAAAGTATCAGCTTGATAAAAAAATTTTCCCACAAACACCAGTTTTTAAGTTCCCACGACTGCACTATACGTGAAATCTGTTTCATGACATAAACTGCTTTCAGAAGAAAACAAAATCGATACTAAATTTTCTTCTAAAGAATATTGATTCTGCCCGCGTTATCGTTCAAAGTTTCTTGTTTGGTTGGTTTGGCCGCTAGTAAAAAAAGGTTGCACGTGCCTGGCTTACACGAAGGTTTATATGTCAATTTATTTGCTTTGATAGCGCTTATACAGTACGGTATAACAAACAAAAAGAGTAAATGCAATTTTTAAAGCAATAGGTTACTTTGTAGGCTCCAACGTACGTTAGAATTATGACACTACCATGTAATAAAATAAATCATAAATAGTTTTAGAACTTGTAGCCTATGTGTCTGCAAAATATTAGCTTGTTAAGAAGTGGTAGGCCTATAAATAAACACTTACATGATACATACTCCTTGCGTAACTTCCCCAGCATCTTATTAAACCATAGAATAAGCTGTACAGTAGGCCAACTATGTTGAGCCGTATCCTCAAGTGAAGCATTGCTTCCCCTGGCAAAATGGAAAAATAAGACGATTATATTTAACAATAAAACGATTTCGTAATTTCTTTACCTGAATACCAATTAAAACAGCTTCTAATTCATGTCCCTGTATGATTTCAGCTCGGTTTTAATTTTTAAAAAAGTTGGAAGCTTACGGAAGCAGAGATTCGTATCGCTAATGTATATAGCACACCTTGCCAATAGAATGGTAGATTTTTGCACAATTTGCAACATTTCTTACCACAAGGGGAGTATCTTACACCCATGACTCGTACGCCTATGCTATAGGCTAACAATTATTTAATGTGTTCCAAACTAAGCTTTTATTTTTCTGTGAGAGATAAACACTCTACTTTGAATGCAAGTGGATATTAAATGGTTAAACCAAAACAACCAGCCTTTATCACAATATGACAGTAATTAAAGTCGATTAATTGGTTTACATAAACAAAATTAGAACAGAAAAAAATTTAAATCAAAACGTTACGTTGTATTACCTAAATTTACCTTGCTACGAAACAGTCAATACTCAGTTAAAATAGTTTATATTAAAACACACCTTATCAAAACCAGTTTTCATTCATGTTTTATCCGCTAAACGTTTTGGCGCTAAAGAGTACAAAAAATGCAACATTGCCAGTTTTGTCATCCCGGATGTTCCTTTTCAGAGTTGTTTGTTAGGTGAGTGGATGTGTTAGTGTGTTTTGAATCTTTTTTAATCTTTGCTTTCAAGATTGAACTGAACTTTAAAGTCACGTAATTACACATTGTTTAGCTTCCCTTATGTTTGTGGCAGTGTTATGTGGTGGACTTGTAGTATTTACAAAGTTAGTCATGCTGATGAGTATAATCACCAGTAAGGCTATATCAAAATCAATCATTGAGTGAAAGAGAAAGTTCTCGCAACATTATTGATTGTAAAAAAGATTAGCCGACTAGGCATTGAGTACCGTAACGTTCAAATCATCATCAGTGTTTGAAAGCTTAAGGTGTTTTGAAACATGTTTGTTTGGAAATAACAATGTGATATATAAAAAATTAGAACTGGTGTGCAAGTCTCTGCCCTGGTCAGAATGTCAAGACATCATAGATTGGAATCGACCAAAAACATAGGGTAAAGTAGCTGTCTTGAATCTGAACTATTTTCTAACTTTAACCGAAACCTTTACCTAACCCTAAAGATTAGGGTTAAAAAAACAGTAAAGAGAAACTAGTAAAAGCATGATCAAGTTGAATGCAGTTTGCACACTTCACCCTATATGTCTTGGACGATTTCAACTTTTGATTTATTTTTGCGTCATAGCATAACCAAAGCGGAGACTATTACACCAGATCCAAAAAATCAATGTATTGAATTTACACTAAGTACAAAGATTTATTATTCTTTTGCTCTTCAGCATTATTATGTGTACCATAACTTTAAACTTGCTTTTATGATGAGTTGGGAAGTGCCGTCTGAATAATATATTATTATCCTTAAAAATGTTGCATTATATCCACTACTGAAAAGCATGTTTTAAAATAGTACCTTCATTCATTTCATTAAGCAGCAATTTAAAGTCCAGTTCCTGTAAAGATCTAAAAGTTCTTTTCATTTTTAGACGCAAGAAGCTGCATCATGGCAGCGAAACGTCCTGGCAAGTCTCACGCTCCGCGTAACAAACCACTTGGTGGTGGTGTTATGAGATATTCTCGTTCTGCTATGTACGTGAAAAGATGGGTGTTTAAGAAAACAAAAAATGTTTCAAAAATTGAAAAAAAGCTGAATCCTAAAACAGTAGAAAAAACAATAGGTGGAGATAAAAATGGTGGAAAGCGTGTTGTGCCTGTTAAGCGAATGGTGAGTTTTTTATTGAAACTTGCAGATTATGACTTACGGTATTAAAACTTGCAAGTTTTATCGTATGCCACCCGCGCTTGATGGTTGGCAACATCTCTCCTGTACTTAAACCTACAAGCCCTGAGAATGTATTAATTGGACCATGCTAGATTAGCATATTGATAATTTTTATTATAATTCTTATATTTCTGTTTTGATTGCAATTGTCAACCACTCTCATCCCACATACAAAAACCTTACAACAAAGCAAACTCTACACAAGCTTTATCATTTTAATTATTACAATCTGGTTTTATACTGTTTAGTGTTCATGTCGAGATGTTCCATTTTTTGCAGCCAAAATACTACCCCACAGAAGATGTGAAGAGAAAATTAAAATCTCATGGTAAAAAGCCATTCAGTCAGCACAAGAGGAAATTGCGCAGCTCGATCACTCCCGGCACTGTTCTAATTTTGATTGCGGGACCCCATCGAGGCAAACGTGTCATTTTTCTCAAGCAACTTGAAAGCGGACTTCTGTTGTTTTCAGGTGTTGTGCAAGCCTTTTTTTCGGTTTTTAACATTATTATCTGTAGTTGTACATTTGCTTTTATGATGAGTTGGGAAGTGCCGTCTGAATAATATATTATTATCCTTAAGAATGTTGCATTGTATCCACTACTGAAAAGCATGTTTTAAGTAAGTTCTTATATTTTTCATTTTATAAAGCAGTCAATTAATGTCCAGTTGCTGTATATTTTGTAGGTCCTCTCAGGCTTAATGGTGTTCCATTGCGAAGGATCAGTCCAGCTTATGTCATAGCTACAAAAACTAAAATCGATATATCAAAAGTTACAATTCCTGCTAGGTTGAATGATGTCTATTTCAAAAGAACAAAGTTGTCGAAACCAAAACATGGGGAAGGTGAAATATTTGAAACTGATCAACAGGTAAGGTTTTGATGAGAAGTCTCAAAAGCTAATGTCATACATTTGCTAGGGATGCCCAAAGTAGAATAATTGCCTATTCTAGAATTTATTTTCAGATCTAGGATTTCGAATCCTATTCTGGAATGCTCGGCGTAAATTTTTAACTTTTTCTTATTGAGAAAATACACATAACGGCATGAAAAAGAAGCTTTACAATGCCATCATTGTAACAACTTCTCAATCATTCACAACAGTGATGAATTGCAATGTAGAACGTACAAATGCAGAAATGGATTGGCATGCAGGATGCATGTGACTTGCAGGCGTTTGGCGGATCTGCAGAGCATAAGTTTTTTTTTCCTTTGTATTATTTCCGAATCCAATTACCCGATAAAAAGCGGTTTTTAGATTCAATTCTGGATGGATTCGAAATTCTACTTTGGGCATCCCTATCATGTTCATACAGTTGTGAGTCCGCTCATTTGTAAACTGACATTGCCAGTGTATTACTTTCCAAGGGAACTGCGTCTTCCAAGTACCTCTTTTTTACTTGGAAACCAGCTATTGGGTCACTTTTAGGAAGAACTTATTTGACTTCTCGACCAATCCACTACCAACACGGAGTGGGGGGTGGGGCAAAAAAAAGCAAGGCCTTTTCCAGGAGGGGTGACATTATCAGAGACTTTATAAACATAGGCAATGTAAATTTCTTAAAAATTAAGACTAACCTGAGGTAAATTTTAATTGACTATGAAAAATTAACTTTTTTGCCTTGGGAGGCTTTTTAACTGATCAAAACAAATTTTTTGAGCAAATGAGTAGCCGCGAGAGGGGCTTCCAATTTAATTCACATAAAACCAAGGCAGCAATTGTCCTCATTGACTGGTTTGCACTGCTGCTTCTGGCTTGGTTAAAATAGAAGGAAAGCGACGCTGATGACAGTTTGTAAAAATAAATGTGCTGGATCAAGATAACATCATTTGGGTTCCAATCGAAAGCTGTTTACCAATACCCTGATAAACGTTTTATTTGTTGCATTTTTAGAAGGGGGTCAATTGTCTCCACTGCCGACCTAACTTGTAACCTAGGTACATAAATAATTTTGTGCTCCAAAAGTAACTAAAATAATTGCCAATGATGTTATATGTTTCAGCTTTGGTTGAAAAATCATGAAAAGCATTACCAATGTACTGAGGCAAATATAGAATGTTTTTTTGGCGTGAGTTAATGATCACAAAGTCAGATCAAATAAAATCCCCTTGTTTGCAGAAATACACCCTTACGGATGAAAAAAGAGAAGACCAAAAGGCCGTGGATGAGCAACTGATGGCTCTGGTGGACAGCACACCTTACATGAAGGGTTACCTCAAAGCAAAGTTTTATTTGCAAAATGGAGATTGCCCACACAAGATGGTGTTCTAAGCGCATTCGCCCAATAAAGTACCATGTCATACTGCGTTGATTTTTTGTTTAGAATCGTTTATCTACGACTTACTGTCATTATTTATATGAAATACCGTATGGTAACAGTAGTGTCTTTTTGTAATGTGCAGGGAGCAGCAAAACAGGTTAGCACCATTTCAATCGTCGTAAGAACTTTCGCCATTCCAATGGCGGAGGAGGGGCTTAGTCTTTTACTACCCTTGAGCAGTGGCGGCGACTTGGTCTAGATGTTTGAACAGGTGTCTTGCAGACCCGTCCCCCATTTGTTTATGTACTGGCAATAAGCAAAACATCATGAACTGTCTGTTACGAATTTTAAACGTCGCAAAAATAATACGTTATATAAATCAATGGCGTTTGAAAAGGTAGCATTCGCCCACTAGAAAGATGTGACACGAATTTCCATCTGTGCGAGCAAAAAAGGCGCTATTCGTTTTGGGTGTTTTTCTTAAGAGAACGTTCAAATATTACGTAACGCTTTCGAGTACGGAATAGTAGTTTTTTGTGCCTAATTCTTTAAAATACAATGATTGATTTGTGGAAGGGAGGCAATGAGAGTTCTCACGCCGAGTTTTACGAAGCATTGGAAGCAACATTTTCATTATTTTTTGTAGTCTAGTAATAGCGCTTGCTGCCTGATGCCAATTTGCATTGCGACACCACCCTGACACACTACCATATAATTCGTAGTGAAAAAGCGTTGCATGGGGGAAGGGGGGTCAAAAATTCGGAAAAATAGCGTTAGGGAACGTTCAAATATTACGTAACGCTTTTTTTTCGAATTTTTAACCCCCCCTCCCCCATGTAACGCTTTTTCACTACGAATTCAGCACAAAAAACTACCATTCCGTACTCGAAAACGTAACGTTTTGCTTGAACCCCCTCCCCCCCGATGTGACGCTAACGTAACGCTTTGCATAAACCCCCCCTCCCCCTCGAAGGCGTTACGTAGTATTTGAACGTTCCCTAATAGGATTTTTGTACTGGACTTATTTACTCTGCAATATAGCACTATTCTAGCAGTCCTTCAATACCGGCAGTGGCGTTAATAGGAAAAGTGATAAGGTCAGATACAAATAGTCCAGTCAATTATTATTGTAACTGTCTCCGCCGCCAGTGTAGCCAAATCGTTTGGCATCCGCTGGCTTCGATCAGTCTTTCAACAAGGTTGATAGGATCTCCATTCTGTTTTGTCCTTTGCGATGTTTTGCAATCGATGGAGATATGGTGTGCTGAGCAGGGATCCCAGGCCAGCTTTACTGATGTCAGATCTCAGCAGTTGTAATAAATTGGTACGGTGACGTCCGGTTCGGCCTTGGTACTTTTTGCTGCCAATTATTGCAAATTCAAGGGCTTTCTGGGGAGGTGAGTCCTGGTGAAGTCTCAGGTTGTGTCCAAACATGTTCCATCTCATGGTGGAGATCTTGCAAGACAATGGTTCACTGTTGCATATTTTGTAGAGATTTTTGTTCGAGATAAGACTGTTTGGCCAAGTATGACCAGTTATGACACGTAAATGTCTTCGATGGCAGGCATCCAATCTTTCAAGAGTTCCTTTGGTAACAGACCAGCTATTACAGTTGTAGATCATAATTGGGATGCAGTACGCGTTGTACAATCTTAGTCGCAACTGTAATGGGATTCTCGATCTCTTACTCCATAGTTTCCAGTGTGATCTGAAAGCGACATTGCCTAAATTGCAGCGGGATTTGACATCCGCAGTGCTGCACAATAATGATCCCAAAAGTTTGTGTATACGCCATTTTTCGTTTCCTCGAATCGGTAGGCTATCAGTTTCATTTGTGTCTGCAAGAAATATGTGGGTGAAATCAGTTTTAGTCTCATTCATGAAAAGATTGTAGTTTTTCAGGTTCTTTGTAGCAATAGATTGTAGCATATCAAGTGGCTGTCTTTCCTCATCCAGAAACTCAACATCGTCTGCATACTCCATTTCCAAAGGCATGCATGTGTCAGATATAGGGGGGTTTGGTCTGGAGGACTGCTCTCGCACTGAGCTCAATGCTGCAGATAGGTAGCAGGTGAAGAGTATTGGGGAGAGGCTGTCTCCTTGAGGGGAACCGATGGTAGTCTCAAAGTTTGCGGACATTTCGTTGTTAATGCGCACATACAGTTTCGTGCCAGCTAGGAGGGTGCGGGTTAGTCGCAGTTCATCTTCATCACAGCCAGCTTGGTCTAAAATTTGAAGGATTTTTTTGCGTTTGATGGTGTCAAAGGCTTTGGACATATCTATTCCCATTTTGTGGAAGTCCCATTTTCTAGCCATTACCACTGAAACGAGCATACGTTGTGCCCAGACAATGTCAGCACAGCTTCTGCCACGTTTGAAACCGCTTTGGAAGGGTCCAGTGAAGCTGTCAATTTTGTCTCTAATCCGATGCAAAATGATGATGGAGAGGATTTTTCTGATGCTATTGAGGAGCACAATGGGTCGAAGATTAGCTGGTGGTCCTTTTGGTTTCTTGGGTTTTGGTATAGCAATTAGTATGCCTTCGCCGATGGTGTATACTGGTTTGTGTTGTTTGAAAGATTCATTAATAGTCTGTGATATTAAACCGGAGGTTATGTCTTTGGAGAATTTGAAGAGTTCGTTGTTGACGTTATCAGGGCCAGCAGCACGACGGTTTTTCAAAGAAGAAATTGCTGCAGACACTTCCTCAGTGGTTATTGGTGTTTGCAAGGGTCTTGCTTCTCCGGTGAATGGTTGTATTGGTTCATCATCTGAATCTGTAAATTGTTGCTGAAACCATTTTCTTACAATCTCTACTTTGCTTTTGTCTGAGAGCACATAACTGCCATTGACATCTTGAATCATGATGGGGGTAGGAGGCTTTCTCGCTTTAAGTAGTTTTGCTGCTTGAAACATTTTACTGCTGTCTTCAGATGCGGATATTTCTTCTGCCAAAGAGTTGGCTTTCTCTATTGCAACCTCCTTTAATCTTTTGGATATGCTGTGTAGGATGTTTGTACGTTTCTTTCGGAGGTTAGAGCGTTCCATGTTGTTTGTGCTTTGATAAATTTGTAGCCTTAAAGCTTTTTGCTGTTTGGACAGATCTGCTACTTGTTGATCAAACGTATGTTGTGGTGGGTTGCTTCTGGTGATGCCGGCAGCTTTTATGGCTTTATCCAGTCAATCCGGCTCAAAATAGGGCTTGACCCACCACTAATTGCAAATGTTTCGACCCATACATTTTCTGAAAGCTTACATCATACAGAATAACATACTAAAAATCTGCTGCGAAAAAATTAGTGGAACCCGCTTTTTAGGGGTAAAAACAAAATGGCCGCCATGTGTCCCAAAAATCTTCATTTTAACGTATCTTTTCACCTAATTCATGTAATTTAGTTCTGTAAAAGAGTTCGTTCTATATTTCTGGTACAAGGAATTTATAAACAGATACTGGAAAGTTGAAAAATGAGATAAAAATTTGTCTTAATAAAATTTTATAACAAAATTTAAAAATGAAATGGCCGCCATGAGTCTCAAAAATCTTCGTTTTTCCTTATCATTTAACCTAATTCGCACAATTTAGTTCTGTAAAAGGCCTAATTTGATCAAACAATTAATAGTTCAAACCAAGACATCAGAGTCAATGTCTTCCATTAGGCCTAATGACTAATTTGAACATGACCCATGACAGACTGACCAGCAACAATGTTCAGATTTTCTCCTCTCTGTGCACTTGCTTTCACAGTTCCGTCAACAGCTTTCGCTCGTCGTCGTGTGAGCGTCTGGGGCCGAGGGTCTATCCTTTTACCACCCCAGATTCACGATGTTCCCGGACTACACTGGAAGGCTACTAGAGAGCAGCCAGTCTTTGGTTTCATCATCCATGACACGCAGACCTTCCACTCCGTTAGGTGGCTTGACGATGGAGCAGTCATTGATGATGTGGTCTGCGGTCTGTTCCTCGGCACCACATTCACAGGAGGAGGAAGAGGCCATTCCCCATTGATGCATGGTTGAGCGGAAAAGCCCGACGCCTGTACGGATACGGTTGAGGCGCACCCATGCCTGTCTTGGTAGTGTCAGACCGATGAGGCGTGTGTCGGCGTCGGGATGAATGAGTAGAGTCTGGTGGCGGTTGACTTCCATTCAGAACTCCACTTATGGTCCGCCCAAACAGCCGCAGAGATGTTTTGTACATCAGCTTCGTTGATAAGAAGTTGAGCGGCTGGCATGAATGGGTGTCTTGATTTCAGTCGACGGGGGTGCTCGTTTGGGAGAGCAGAGATCTTGCGATGGAGAAGGCGGTTAGGCTCTAGTGCCCGTCGACTGAGGGACAGAGTGGCTTCTTCGCGACGAAGCTCAACGGGTTGGATGCCAACGAGAATGGTGTGGGACGCAGGCATCCGGTCACTGTGCGTAGGGCGCTGTTTATGGCAGTGTCGATGTTTGGTTTGGTTTGGTTTGGTTTTTGAATCTTTATCCTCGGACTGACAAAGCCTTGATAGGTTATTCCTGGTACTTGTTCGCATACTTGTAGAGGCTCTTGACGCAGGGCCGGTTACCGAGATTGGCAGAGTGAAGTTTTCCG
This sequence comes from Aplidium turbinatum, assembly GCF_918807975.1. NCBI lineage: Eukaryota > Metazoa > Chordata > Ascidiacea > Aplousobranchia > Polyclinidae > Aplidium > Aplidium turbinatum. The sequence continues at coordinate 15,576,157 of NC_137484.1, read as the reverse complement.
ATTGTTGAAGTGTTGTTGCCGAGAAATTATTCCATTCACTAGGTGCCGCTGAATGGAGAGCAGTCCTGAAATGCGTTGCTCAAGCGCACACCCCGAGAGTCGAACCAGCGCCGCGTGATCTTGAGCCCGACGCGTAACCACTGAGCTAACGGGGCGGACAATGACAATGAGCAATGCGGCACCAAACAGGTGCACAGTACCGTCAGTACGTACTCTGCTGAAGAGTAGACAAGGGCTAAGGCTGCTATACGCAAAGTGTCAGCCCTCGCCCCCCAGCTAGAGCCTGCCAGGCGCTTGAGTAGCGCAGCGCGGGATGTGAGTTTCTTGCGCAGTGACACCAAATGGTGGCGGTATGTGAGCGATCTGTTCAGTGTCACCCCAAGATATCTTGGTTCGGGGCAAAGGACAGAGATTTTCCGTTATTCTGGACGTGTAGCTCACGATCAGCTTCCCGATTATGGAGGTGGAAAGCTGCTGCCACAGTTTTGGTTTCGCTGAGTTTCAGTCGCCAGTTGTGGAGATAGGCTGAGAGAGTTTTCATGTCCTGGCTCAAGGTATCTTTTTGTTTGTTTTTCATATCTTTACCCGGTATTGCGGGAAAGCGGACTTGAGCGCTATGCATCGGTGTACGCCTTCCGACGCACACCTGACCCACGCTGCAGCCGACTGCAATGTCTGTTTCCGGTTGTCTACTCTACTTATTACTGAAATTTGGTACTACCCATTACTTGAAATCGATCACTGGTTAGAGGCAATTATCGTAAAGTTTCTTGCCCAGAGAAACAACAGCAAGTGCGGGTGGCTGGAGTCGAACATGCAGGCTCTCGACTGCGAGCCCAACGCGCTAACCACTCGGCAACTGCTGATTAGATTTTCCCACGACTTTGTGGAGTGGAGAATTGCCAGGTCGTCCGCATAAGCATATTTTGCGGAGACCGTGGTTGGCAGGTCGTGGGTGTAGATGTTGAAAAGAAGTGGAGCCAGGACCGATCCCTGTGGGACGCCGTTTTTCAGGCGTCTCAGTCTACTTCGCCGTGAGCTACCGGTAGTGAGGGTGAAGCTTCGATTCCTGACAAGTTCCATAATCATATGAACCATATGTCCGTCAGGAAGCAGCCGAAGCAGCTTGCAAGTAAGGCCGCGATGCCATACGGTGTCATAGGCAGCTGTAAGATCTAGAAAGACAGCGCCTGCCTTCTTTTTTGCCTCAAAGCAATCCTCCCTCGATGTCTTGGGTTAAGAGTGTGACCTGATCTATGGTGGATTTTCCGCGCCGAAACCCAGCTTGCTCTTTTGGAAGGAGCGGGTCGATGATTGGGTTGACGCGTGCGTAGATCAGTCTTTCGAGGATCTTGAAAGGAACACAGAAGAGGGATATCGGACGATAACTCCTTGAGTCCTCTGGTGGCTTGTGAGGCTTAGGGATCGCACCTACTAAAGCTCTTCTCCAGATGTTTGGGACTGTGAGGTGGTGCAGGCAGGAAGAGAGAAATCTACGTAACCAGGACTTTAGGGCATGGCCAGCATGGAGCACAAGCTCAGGGAAGATCTTATCCGGCCCTGGAGACTTGTGTGGTTTCACTAGGCGGAGGTCGGTGGTGAATTCCTCTGGGGTGAAGTCTCCAGAGATTGCTTCCTCTTGTGGTGTTTCCACTCGCCAAAGGGCAGATACTTCCTTGGCAACAAGGCTGGATGCCTAGCAGTCCTTTGTCTTGTACACCCTGTTCTGCATTAGCTGGGAAGCGATGGTATTAGCAGAAACGGGGCACTGACGAGGGGAGTTTGCTGAGCGCCCAGTGAGGTTGTTGATAATGCTCCATGCTTTGCGGCTTGAGTGTGAGAAGTCGATGGTTTGGAAAGCTTCGTTCCATCGCTCAAGCTTCTTTGTGTCCAGCCACTCAAGTAGTCTGGTGGCGGCGGTGTTAGAAGCAGCACCACTTGTGGCGCCTAGGTATAAGCGATAGAGAGCTTCACACTCAGAGTCCCAGCATGGTGTATAGCCGGTTCGATGGCCACGTGGTATTGTGGCCTTTGCCGCAGTTATTATGGCATTGCAGAAGTCCTGGTATGCCTCGTCTGTGTTGCATGTTTCAGGTGATGGTAAAAACTTTGCAGCGGACTCATTTGTCAGGAGGCTGTATTGATTCCAATCGACTTTTTTGAAGTTCCATCGCTTTACGGGTGAACTCGGGACAGGAGCCCCAAGTTTTGGAGCGATGATGAGGGACGGCCGGTGTTGGGACCGCGGGAACTTCTCAAGCACATGTCTGTCTGGAAGAGAGCTGTCGACACTTGCGAAGGCCAAGTCAGAGTTTGTCCCTGTTCCCCAGCGGCCGGAGTGGAAACTGGCTGGTTCCTTTGGGTTGAATAGGAGGACAAGATGGTTTGTAGAGGCCCAGTCAGCCAGCAATTCTCCGTCGCTGCTTGTGTTGCTGTCGCCCCAGTCGATGTGCTGGTAGTTGAAATCACCAGCGTAGAGACTGGAGGAGGGGAACTTTGGAAGGGATGGTGGCAACATTCGCGAGGGTGGGGCTTGTAGATGTTGACGATGTTGTAGTCTGAGATGCAAATGCACACCACTTAATCTCAGCATAAATTGGAGATTGGTCGACAAAGGTCCACTTCAGGCTCTCATGCACAAACGTGGTGATGCCGCGCTTCCTGCTTAAGGTAGACCCGGCTAGCGTGTAGTTGGGAATAGCTAGCCTATCTGCAGAGGTGCAGTGGGTCTCTTGGAGGACGATGACGAGTGCCCGGTTGGTATGGGCAAGCCGCTCCACAACTTTGATCTTGCTTGTTGTGTGCCCTTCTATGTTGAGCTGCAGAATGGCGGGGCGTCTGAACTTGTCCATTGCCCCTTGCAGCTGTGCCGTCCGGGTGGAGGCTCTTGGTTGACAAGTTTCGTTTGGCATCTGCTTGGGTGCAGATGTTACTCACAGGATGGGGCACGAGGAGCCACTTGTCGTCCATCGCCTTTCGCTGTCAAAGTCACAGCTGCATCACATTCCAGTATAGAATTCGAGCAAAAAACACATTCATTCATAATGTAGAGATATCAATAAAATCCAACACACTTACAAGAAGGATATACAGTCTTTCCCAGATCATCAGATATAGAGAATGAGGTCTGTTGCAGAACTAAATTTTTCAGGCAAAGCAGCGCAATTATCACGATAGTTACGTCATAATACAAACGGTAATGTTTGTGAAATATTGATTTGCAAGTTGAAGAAACATGAATATGATCAAACTAGCAAACTTTTTAAGGGTTTATGTTCGATTTGCAGTGAGTTATTAACATAGGTCTTTTGCAGAACTAAATTAGATGAAAAGATATGAAAAAATTAAAGATTTTTGGGACTTGTTTATGGAGGCCATTTTATTTTTAAATTGTTATAAATTTAAAAAAGACACGTTTTTGTCTCATATTGCAACTTTCCAATGTCTGTTTTTGGATTCCTGTACCAGAAATATAGAATGAGCTCTTTTACAGAACTAAATTATATGAATTAGGTGAAAAAATATGGAAAAATGAAGATTTTTAGGACACATGGCGGCCATTTTGTTTTTACCCCTAAAAAGGGGGTTCCACTAAATTTTTCGTGGCAGATTTTTAGTATGTTATTCTGTATGATGTAAGCTTTCAGAAAATGTATGGGTCGAAACATTTGCAATTAGTGGTGGGTCAAACCCTATTTTGACTGGACTAAAAGGAGCGGTTCGAGTCAAACAATTTTTGACGTAGCCTACCGTATTAAATACGGTGAAAGTAAAACTCGACATAGTTTTGAAAAGACTCGTCTTGAACACAACTGACTGTAGGACTAGGAGACAATCATGTACGCTCTGCAACTGGTTGGTTTTTGAATCTTTATTCTTACACTGACAAAGCCTTGATAAGTTATGCCTGGTAGTTTCGCATAGGCTACTTGTATAGGCTCTTTGACACAGGGACGGTTACCGAGATTGACAGAGTGAAGTTTTCTGATTGTTGCCGAGGAATTATTCCATTCACTAGGCGCCGCTGAATGGAGAGCAGTTGTGAAATGCATTGCTCAAGCGCACACACCGAGAGTCGAACTAGCGCCGCGTGATCTTGAGCTGGGCAAACTAAAACTTCATGACCAAGCCTTCGTCAGTGGTTCAAAACATCTGTCTACAAAGGAGGGCAACCTTTTTAACATAAGAGCCGGTTAGGAAAATGTAATGCTTACAGGAGAGCCGCACATCAAATAAACCTTAATTCACATTTTCAGCAATGGAAATCATTTTATTGAAATTTTGTACAAGAATGTCATCCTCCTGCAGTGAATTTAATTCAAGCTGGATTTCTACAGGCGCAAAATTTATTTCACAGGTACTGGGGAATGAAAAGACGGTCATATCACTTCTTAAGCTTCGAAATTGTATAAATCGAGATGAAAATATTCTTATTTGGGAAAAAAAGCTGGAAGAAGATGAAAGGCCGCACAAAAAATGGAAAAGGGCTGCATGCGGGCCGCACGTTGCCCCCTTCTGGTCTTCAAGTACCGTTATGCAAATCTGCCAGAATTAAGCTCTCAAAGAAGCTTTCCTAGTTTGAGGATTAAAACTCAATCAGTCAGCACCGTTTTAGATCTACCAGCACAAGAGCCGAAGGCGATAACTACTGAGCTGGTAACAAAACATACAAAATGAAATTCAAACTGGACATAGATCATGCATATGCGCTTACTTTACCAAGACGCCAAATAAATTTTAGAAGATTAGCTGAAAAAATACTCTCAAATTCCTAGTTGGCAACACAGCTTATCTGAAAGAATTTTTCATTAAAATAACCTGCGGCTGCGGTATATAGAAAATTTCAAAAGATATAATTTTGACTTTCTGTCCTGTGTAAAACCATAAATTACTTGATGTCAGACAAGTTAGTAGCAATTGCAAGCCTGCAAGGATATGCCTAGCCTTAGATTGAGGAGAGTAAGACAATTTATGTTGTAGTAAATTTATCTAAACCTGTTAAGTTTTTGTTGCTGTATGCATGAACAAGTGTGGCTTAACTTTTTTTCTTTCGCTTTTATGATGATGCGAATATAGTTAATGTTGTAGGACTATTTTCCCAAAAACTAAAGTTTTTTTTCTATTTTGCTTCTAGGTTTGGTGGCTGTGCAATTTTAAGATAGTGGTAACACTGTTTTATCGATGTATTGTATATTTTAAACTTTTGGGTTTTGCCATCTTTTCCTTTTGTTGGTGTCAAATTTGTATGTTTACTTTGCCGTTTTGTACATGTTTCCGCCAGCAGCAAAAAATAAATTGAATTGAATTGTTCAAATGGTTTTATTACACTTGCTATTGTTCAGCAGGTGTTTAATGCATTTAGTATAGGCTATACAGATAGTTTCTATTTTTTAAATCCATGTTCAAATCCAAATTATGAGCATTTCAAAATTCAAATCTGGTTAATTCGGCAATAAACTAACATCATAAGTCTAAAAGTAAGAAGCTTACAGTATCTTGTAGACAGTGCTCTAAGCTCATTTGAAAACATCAAAAACTTTACAGAATCGGTGTATAGCTATTACCACCAAACAGACACTGAACTGTAAATGCTACAGGCGAGGCAGCATCACACAAACTACCAGTCAGAAACTTATGAAATGAAGTACGGTACCTAAGGTCGCTGTTTCTATGGACTCATGCTTAACATTTATTGTCAAAATGAAATGATTAGAGGTTTTTAATACAACGAGTATAGGACCACCTTAGCAAGTAGGCTATCCAAATAACAGTTGTTTGATTTAATAGTGGTATCTTGTTTTTTAGAAACAAATTTAGAGTTTGAAGTTTTACCATAACGTGAGTGATCATACGCTGTTAACAAGATCTTTTTCAAAGCATAAAAGTGAATATGGTAAGTGTCTTTAGCTATAATGCATCTACTAAAGACATTGCTATTGTTTCAAAGACTTTGTAAATCTGTGCTCGCATTTTGGTTAATTTGTAATGTTTATTACGGCAATCACAGTGCTTTTTGTGTTTGTGAGAAATTAGTATTTCCGCTTGTATTTCATATGTGTACCTATTGTAAAATGATATACTGGTGTGGTATTGTCATTGGCTCCAGCTCGTGTCCAAGCATTGGTTTTGTCTTCAAATTAGATTTGGGTTTGAATGGTGATGTTAGATGTGGTGCGGTATAAAGCTTTACTAACAACAGAAAGTGGGATCAAACAGAATCAAGTCAAATTGTTTTGAACATAGGGATGATAGATTGTAGTAGATGAAAAATACTATAATTGGCAAATCACATTTTCATATGGTTTCAGGGTTTGTTGAGCCTTCTGCGAAAGTTGAAGTCAGATCATCATCGAGAACTTCGAATTTTGCTTTTAGGTTTAGATAATGCAGGAAAAACTACCATTCTAAAGACTTTGGCATCAGAGGAAGTGCACCAGATTACACCAACTCAGGTATTATATATGGGCTATGTCAATTAGGCAATTAAATCAGACGTCTTACTCAAATGCTCTTGGACACTACTGAGTTAAAGATTCAGATAGCCAATTTTTTTAACCTCTGTCATTTTATGTAAAAGAAACTCTTCTGTCACAATCGCAAAAAGTCGATAAATCTCCTTAAATATCACTATTTTCTTACAATGCCGATATTGCATTTTTTTACTGAGGAATTCTATATAGGGCAATTTTTTTGTAACCTAAAAACTCAAAAATGTAACTTTAATTTTGCGAAAAAGTAACCAAAAAGTAACTTTATTCACCAAACATAATAGGGCGAAAGAAATAGCAGCATTTCAACGTAAAAGAGCATCTAAAATAGATTCAATTTGTGCTCGAATTAAAATTACACATTGAAATTATACATATATGTAATGTTTTACATTCTCTGGCAGGAAGTTTTTGTTAATCAAAGACTTCAGCTGTTGCAGGGAAAATAAGTGGCTAAATACAGTTAGGTAACACAATTTGCTTCATCAAAAAAAAATGCTTTACTAGTTTTCGGGAATACACGCAATACGAACAGGCATAGACTCGTGCAAACCTAAAATCCATACCATAGCTAAATAGAAGATATATTAAAAGCCTTGGCATTACATAGAATGTAAATTTATCTCTACAGTAGATAAATGAAAGATAAATAAATAGGAAAATTAGGCAAAAAAGTATGCAAAATAAAGTGACCTAACAAATGAAAAGTAACCTAAAAACACAAAAAGTGACTTTTGGTAACTTTATAACTTCTTAAATATTGACCCCACAACCATGAAATTTTGGTTCTACATTTTTTTTGTTAATTGGTGCAACTAAAAAAAAGTAACTTTAGTGACAAAAATTGCCCTATAATGACGCATTTTCTATTCCTGTTATCGTGCTGTTATCCAAAATACATACAAATAACTGGACATGTTTGGTTTCAAGTGGTAACTATAAACTTGAGATGCAATTTGTACCTGTTTGGCGGCATAAGTTAATGGAGTCTTGTGTAGAGGAGATAAAATATGTTAATATAAATTTATTACAGGGTTTCAATATTAAAAGTGTCAATACTCAAGGCTTCAAGCTGAACGTCTGGGACATTGGTGGACAGCGCAGAATCCGACCATACTGGAGAAACTATTTCGAAAATAGCGATGTTCTCATTTATGTCATCGACAGCACAGACCGTAAAAGAATGGAGGAAACGGGCTCGGTATGATCGTACTTGTACTATTATACATTTGTAAATGAAGATATGTTCTCTCTTGTTACCATTTTGTCTCTCATAGAGGTTTCTTGTCAAGGTAATGTCCGCCCTGATAGCTCAGTTAGTTAGCACGTGACTTCCTGAAAGAAGAAAATTCAAGAACAAGCGCCCCTGGTTCGACTCTCGGGGTGTGCGCTTGAGCAACGCATTCTAAGGTCTTGTCCGCCCCGATAGCTCAATTGGTTAGCGCGTCACTTTTGGAACGAAGAAGCTTCAAGATCCAGCGGCGCTGGTTCGACTCTCAAGGCGTGCGCTTGAGCAACGCACGTTTTAAGGACTGCTCTCCATCTCCATTCAGCGGCATCTAATGGATGGAAGCTGACAAGACAAGACAATGGATGGAAGCTGACAAGACAATGGATGGAAGCAACAAGACTTCAACAATCGGAAACTTCACTTTGCCAATCTCGGTGACCGGGCCTGCGTCAGTGCTTCAAAGCCTCTACAAGTATGCGAAACTGCCAGGATTAACCTCTGCAAGAAGCTTTCCCAGTCCGAAGATGATGATTCAGTCAATCAAGGAGTGCTCTTCATTCAGCTGCACCTAATGGGTGGAAAATTCCCAAGACTTCAACTATCGGAAACTTCACTCGGTTACTGGCCCTGTGTCAAAAGCCTCTACAAGTATGTGAAACTACCAGGAATCCCCTAGATCAGGGTTTCCCAAAGTGGGGTCCGCGGACCCCTGGGGGTCCGCAAAGACTGCACAGGGGGTCCCTGACGATATGACAAAATGGCGAAAACAGGCTTGACATTGTACGGTACCGTACTTCCATTGTCGCAGATGAATGCCGCCGTGATTTGTAACTAAAATGAATTATTTAATGAATGTTAGGCCGTGTCAATCTTAAATATTTGAAATGAATTAGTACGTCTTGGTAATTGCTCTACCTTAAAAATTGCATTCGGCGTCTATGATGCAACAATTCAACGTACGGTGTATAGCAGTCGGGAATGTTTGCTATATAGCTACAAGGCTAAACTGTTTTTCGGTTAGCTACCTGTAGGTCTATGCTGTCCGAGCATTAAAATAGATAACCCCATAGGTGGTAAGGTTATGAAGTTCTGAAGTTTCAATTTTTGTTCGAATTGGCCTTAGGCCTAGCTTAATAATTCAAAATAAAATAAAAATAATCGATAAAAACATAGAAATAACCCAATGCGAAGGGGCGGTGTTTAGGTATAAGAGTAGCAGTAGAGAAGGGACGATAGAATAGTAACGAATCGAAGTTATCAGATAATTCATTTGTGTTAACTTTTAGTAGAATGGCAAAGGTGGCACTGCAGCTGACAACATTTTTTACAAATATATTTCTGCGCAGCTTTTTCTCCGGTAGTCTACAAAGTCAGTAGGCCTACAACAATTGAGGCTAAGCGATAGCCTGTTGCAAAAGTTTGTGCAGAAATAAATTTGTCAAACATGTACCGGTAGTCAGCTGCAGTGCCACCTCTGCGATTTTTCTAATATCCTGACTGGCACGGATATTTTTTTCTGTTTTTAAATTTTAGTGTTATAGTTCAAATCTTATGGATAAATTTTTGAAGCGAGTATCTTATGCGAACATTTTACTCAGTCAAAACAAAATAACAGCATTCACAAACAAACTTAACATATGGAAAACGAGAATAAATGAAAATGTTGTGGATATGTTTCCTGTTCTGTGTGACTACATTGCCAACAAACCTTTAATAAATACAGATTTGATTTTCTCTGACATTCAACAACATTTGGAATTGCTTTCTGTACATTTTACAAAGTACTTTTTAAAAGAGACATATGAGAATTTTGACTGGATTTTAAACCCTTTTGTTGTTGCAAAAACTGATCTGTCAGGACGCAAAGAAGAAGAATTGGCTGAATTGTCATCTGACCGAACTTTAATGATTAGTTTCAATCAAAAACCTCTTGCATCTTTCTGGTTAAGTGTTGAGAAGGAATATCCACTGCTCTCACAAAAGGCTACCCAAATGTTATTACCTTTTGCCACTACCTACATGTGTGAGACAGCATTTTCAGCTCTTACAAATATGAAGACAAAATACCGGTCCAGACTTATCGTAGACTCTGAATTGCGAGTTTGCTTGTCACAAATTGCTCCAAGAATTGACAAGCTGTGCAGTAAGAAGCAATCACATCCATCCCATTGATGTTGTCATTTCGATTAATAAACATGATTCAGTGTTACTTATTTTTATTTGTATTAACATTTATCGCTGGTTAGGCGGAAAATTGATGCGACATAAGATTGGGGTCCGCGAAAAAACACTTTGACAAATAGGGGTCCTTTGCCCAAAAAGTTTGGGAAACCCTGCCCTAGATAATTGCTTTGTCAGTCCTAGGATAAAGATTCAAAAGCAACCAACCAATGTACCGGTACAAAGTTCATAACTTTTGAGAACATGGTATGAGAATTGAACAAAGCTTCTTTGTCTGAGTTTATCCCATTTGGGGTCCCTGTAGTAGGTTTCGACTTCCAACCCTTGCTTTGGGTTGCAAGCTTATCAGTTTCTTTGTTTCTTGTCAATTGGTAATATATAAGGTATACTTTTTAGAAAAGTAGTATGGCAATAAAATAACGAAAACTCTTTTTTTTTTGCAAGCTTCTTCTGTTTGTTGTCGCTGTGGTAGGCAGGGGCGGGTTTAACTGATGGGGGCCCAGGGCACTTTTAGATCGGGGGACCCCTGAGCAAAAAAGTTTTTCACGCCCTCGATTCGAAAAACCGGAGCAACTTCACCCTCTGCCCCCCCTAAATCCGGGCCTGGTGGTAGGTTTCAACTTTTGCAATCGCTGACCAGCTTCTTTGTGATGCTGAGAATCACCATGACGCTGTCGACGTAGGCCCGCCATCATCTATTGGGCCTTCCACTCGAATGAATCCAGTTCTTTTTTATGACTCCATCTGTTCATTGTACTGTAGCATCTTTATCCCATTAACATTCATGGGTCGGAAATGCAGTTAGCGACAAACGTCAGGGGCGCCGGAACGACTTTTGACTGGGGTGGCAGGATTATGAAAAAAGGCACTTTTGTTGCTGAAAGGCCATTTTTTTAAGTTTTAAAATATAGCAATAATACTCATCTATCAGCTCATTCTCGAGTGATAACATAATAAGTGTCCGGTATACAAAGAACAATGGCACGAAAGGGCATCATGCTGTGTTATAATGATGTAACCTACTGTGATACAGACTTTTGTGTTGTGAATATTATTTTAAGGCAATAATGAAAGATTACAATTAGGCTAAAAGCGAATAGCAGAAGTTGTTATATAGCAAAATGTGCGGTAGTTTACATGACCTTAAAAGGGCACCACTGCCCCCCCATCCACAGAAAAAATGAGGGCAGGGGGCATCCGCCCGCCCCTGACATGAGTACATATGAGTGCTTTCATACATTCAGTTTCATATGTACGTGGCACATTGTCTTTATTTTGACAAGATTGCAACAACAGGTGTTGTTTGTAGGACTTTTGAAAAGAAGACTGTTTTTCTTTTGACCAATTCTTTTTTGTTTGAAAGCAAAGTTTTTTAGTAAAGAATTTCGTTTTGGGCGCCTCTAGTTCTTTACGCTGGAATAACACGGTTTCGGAAAATTATCTGCGGTTATAATCAAACATTGTTAAATCTTCCGTTGTGCTTCAGGAGTTGGAGGAGCTTCTTGTTGATGACAAGTTAAGCGGAGTTCCATTGTTGGTGTTTGCCAACAAACAGGATCTCCTGCAGGCAGCCCCCGCTGCGGAAATCGCCAATGCTCTCTCCCTCCACACCATACGCGGCAGGACTTGGCAAATACAAGCTTGCTCTGCCATGAAGAATGAGGGTGTACAAGTAAGTGAAATGTTTGCAGAAATAAATACAGGCGCTAATGGTTTTACACTGCTGAAGCATTCCGCACATCATTGAGTCTCACAGCTCTATCCTTCGATATATTCTGCGGTGTTTTTACGCTGCAAAAATAAAATTCATAGAATTTTGCACCCTTTCGTTGATAAAACGGTTAAATTCTTTCCTCGAATGATGGCCGAATCGCTGTGCCTGTGAGCTTAGGGATGATCATAAGGACCTTTGTTTGAGCGAAACGATGAGCTGGATTTGATCTGAAATAAACTCTAACCTAGTTAATCAGACCACACCGGTCCAAGAAAAAATAGCTTTTACGAATGTCGATATTTTCTGATTTTCTCTTTTTTCCATTTTTGTTACTGTACATCAGCATTGTAAGCCTATCACAAGAATACCGCTTTTCAAATAACGGAATGTGAGATATGACATCCCTAAGCATAAAAGTAATAATAAACAATAGCACGATTAAGAAAGATATTGGGTATCCTTTAATCTCAGCTCTTACACACCTGGCTAATGATAGCACATCAGGTAGCATTCATTAGAGCAAACCAACTGCAACAGGGCTTGTAATGAATGGTTGGTTTGGAATGTTTATCCTCTGACTGACAAAGCCTTGATAGGTTGTTGCTGGTAGTTTCGCATACTTGTAGAGGCTTTTGAAGCAGGGCCGGTTACCGAGATTGACAGAGTGAAGTTTCCGATTGTTGGTGCCGGGGAATTATTCCATCCACTAGATGCTGCTGAATGGGGAGCAGCCCGGAAATGCGTCGGTCAAGTGCACGCCCCGAGAGCCGAACCAGCGCTGCTTGATCTCGAGTCGGGTGCTCAGCCACTGAGCTAACGGGGCGGACAGGCAAATACAGACGATTACACTCCAGACCCGGTTAAATGAATTGTGTCTTTATCAGGACGGCATGGAATGGGTTATGAAAACAGTTGCTTCAAAATCAAAGAAAAAATGAGATGTCAAAGACTTGTGTCAATCTTGCGGCGTTCCATAGATAGATATTTTGTAAAGAAAACTTGTACCAGTTTTCTAATGTTAGATCATTGTGTTTTACTTAATTTCTTTTTGCACGATACCGTGATAGACAAGTTACACTTTTCGAATTCTGTACGATCAAAGTATTAAACTTTCCAAGTGCTGTAGTTGATGTGATCGATTTTCAAGCCAGCAACACGTGCTATGAATCATGCAAGCACAAACGAATTGTGCTCAAACTTTGGTCGTGTAAATGTTTTATTGTTGTTGACCAACGGTTCTAGTCTGCAGCCAGCCGGCAAATCAGTCTTTTTTTAACTTTGATTCAACGTCTGCAAACGTTGGATCCATGTAAATAAAACTGATTTGCTGACTGAGAGCACACGCTCCAACAAACGGTGCTGTACACTTTATCAACTGGCACTGTGATCCTTTAAAGTTTAAACTGATGAATAAGTTTGGCTCCTTTCGCCAATTAAAACTTTTGTAACGTTTTCTACTAATTACAATGGCGTAAAGTGTGATGCACAATTTTTCGTAATTACTGCCGGAGTGTCCGACCGATACAAATCGTTATTTCGATGTTCCGGTTTTGTCAGAGCGGCTGTCTATATTTGTATTAGAAACATTTCGTTTTCTCATATATTTTATGAAGAAATGTTGCAACTGTTCTTTGTCAGTAGGTTTTGTGTCGCTTCACTTAAGAGTGTATCTTATTGAAATAAAAAGATTTTTCGGATCTTTGAGTCTTGCAGTGTCAATGTTTACATCTTAATCTTGTCACAACTACACTTCGACACGTCATGTCTGGTGACTGGTAGCCGGGGCCATTGAGAAGATAATTTGGGCCCAGTACCAATGACATCTTCGACTCACAAACCAGACACTTCCAAGAAAAAGACACTATATCCAAAGAATACGTGGTGTGTTCTCAAGATTACGGGCTCCTAAATTCACCCCGGGTCCAAAAGTACCTCCTGTCAATAGCGATGGGAATCGAATTAAATACACTCATGATGTGTTGCCACTTATGGGGCCAAGAAAGTTTATTTATTATAACATTTGATGTACTTTATAACCAACAGAATCTAATTTATTTAAAAAAAAACAGTCATGAGCTTCTAACTTGTGTCAAAAAAGCTTTAAGTTCTGTAAACGACTTCTTTCCGGGGGTTAGAGCAATCTGACTGAAGTACGTGCACAGGAATATTGTAATTTGTCGGCCTACCATTCACTCTAAAAGCAATTATTGTCATTAGTAGCCTATGTGTGTCTTATTGACGTTATAGCATGATGTTTGACCAATAAATGAATGAATTTATGTAGAAAGAACACAATAGCCTACGTGCGGATATTTGTCGCCTAAGTAGTGTAGCCATCTTGATACGTCACGATAGTTTCGAATAGGATATAAAAAGTGTCTAAAAAGTTTCAAAGCTGATGACATATTCGAAACCCAGACACGCTCTGCTGATAATAACTTCCATGCAACGTCATGAAGAACAAATGTACAGACAGATAAAAACGCTGCGATAATAAGAACGTCACTTCGGCAACCTTCGGAGTTCGTGCGTAAGCCACAACGCAAACGAAAGCAGAGTCAACGATCCTGATTGGTGCATGGCAGCCGTTGCCGTGGGAACGTAAGTAAGGAGAGTAGTAATTCCCAGCGCAACCTGATACAAACACAGTTAAATTTATTGTCATAATCTTGAACTGGGCATTAAATAGTATTAAATACAGTAGAACTCGGTTAATCCGGATCTTTGCCTAATCCGGATAAAACTGGAAGTACAAATGAACAAGTCTTGATAGAACCGTCATCGGTTAATCCGGATCTTCGCCCAATCCGGATGGAATCGCCGGTCAAATCGAATCCGGATTAACCGAGTTCTACTGTACTTTGTTTGCGAAAAAACGTTTTTGTTACAGTAACCAGTAAAACATTTGTATGGGCATGTAAACTAAGTAAAACTATAGTTGTTAAACCCAACATAGCCTAAACTACCTGCAGAAGACCCATCGCCATCATCATATTCGAAGCAAGTAAGGCTCGGCTGTGTAAACCAGGAGTTTTTCGCGCCATCCACCATGTACACGTCACAAAAGCTAGCGAAGCGTGACCCTAAAATCGTTCATGGCAGTAAGAAAGTGATTTCTTAGGTTGTGCAAAATATTATGATGTTTCCAAATTGGTGAGGAGTAAGGACAAGAATGCAATGGTAAATGGAATAAGTAAGAGAAAAGAAGTTCCATCTGAAAGACATTGGGTGGGAAGAGAAAACATGGACCTCCAAAAAAAAAAAACAGGTGAAGGAAGATGCTAACAAGGTCGGATTAAAAGAGAAAAAGGATGCGACAGACAAAACGAAAAAAATCGTATGAATAAAAAAAAATCAGCTACTAGTACGGATTCAAAAGAAATTACATAATGAGATCTGTTTATTGAACACATACATACAGGCAGACCGCGAGAGGGCGGCTTCAAGGACTGTGTTCTCTCGTGCGGTGAGAGCACACCAATATTCGTCTTAGCAAAACAAGTTGTCGAAATAAACACGAGAAAAAAACTCTTACCAGTAGTCGGTGGTCGAACTGAACAGTTGTCGGATTTTCAAAGAAATTCTTCCATTTTGGTGATACTGATAAAACATCGCTTGGAATCCACCTTCCCGCCATCTTCGGATACGAGTTATATGTCAGACCAGCGTCTAACCCAGCTACAAAAGCTCCTGTAGATAAAATCAGCTGTTCAGGAAGAGAGTTCTTCGGGTGTGATTACAACGTCAAGAAATAGCCTACAAACCAGATAGAGCAGTAATGAAGACTAATCCTTTTGTGCTGAGAGCCAGAGTCCGTAATCTGCCGACCGCTTTTGAGTGAACAATTGGTCGCTCAGGCAAAAGAAGGGTCAGCGAACTCCAAAGCATTCCTGTATACAACAGAAATGCTGATCCGAGATGAGCTGCTAATCTGAAACAAATATATGATGACTGCAGAAGACCCGGTACAGTTAATTATAAATGTTAGTTTCATGAGCAGAGAAAAAAAGTAACGCAACGAACACGTCAGTTCAGTTCAATCTCATTTCAGATCGTCACAACAGATACAATAAATACCAAAACACCCTAACAGTAAAATTCATCATTTTTACACGTTGAACCAATGTAAAAATGACAGATGGCTGCCGGACACAGTCACGTCACGAAAAAGCTAGAGACAATAAATAAGACGCTGCAACGTGCTCAAATGAAGACGAAAATAAGGTGAGGGTAAACACAGTGCTAGCTTACCTGTACTGGCTCACCCTTGGAACGTCATTCTTCTGAAATTTCTCGTGTTGAAGTCCGCTTTTTACCATGTACCAACCCAGAAGGCCCTGTAGACCAACAGTAGTCGCTTTTACTTTATGTAAACTACTTGACTATTTCAAATCGTTTTAAGCACACTTGAATGAAGTAGATATAAGAAACCAAGTCCTTACTTGAAAAACCAGCAGTGAACCAAATAGACTCGTCCGTATTTTCAAACCGCGATCTAGCCACCCCTTTCTCCAAAAGATTGCTTGAGGAATAAAAAATGCAAGTCCAATCATTCTTCCCCACATTCTGTGACCATACTCCATGTGCCATATAAACTTGAATTCATTCAACGTCATATTGTGATTTAGTCTAGAAAGGAGAAAATGAAAAATAATATCAATCAGATGGCGATCAGTTCTAAATAAAACCTTCATAAAATATCACATCTCTACAGTTGATTGTTTTACTGTAAAGCGAAAACTTGCAAAACAGTCTTAGGAAAGAATTTTTCGTATAACACGGATGGAATTAGTCGCAGGTATGTTCGAAAATAGGCCTATAAGTGAGTGGCGGACGAACACCAAATAAATGCACATTGCATAAACATGCAGTGGCATGCTATATATGAATATTATATGCAAGTAGGCAGATATAAGCATGCCTCACATAATAAAAGCGTAGACGAGAGCGAGGAAAAAACAACTAAAAACGCAATAAAAGAACTTTACATTCTTCCCACCAGCCTTCGGTTCGTCAGTCGTTGCAACATCAAGAAAAACATCGCTGAGAATTGAATAACACCGCAGGCTATCACCGCTTTTGTGAGCCAGACTAGAATATTATTATTAAACGCTTTAAAATATCTTCACAAATCCAATTTCATTCTTCAATTCATTACGCAGCAGAGACAATCAATGTTGGACTGCTGGTGCATCATTATCTTGACGTCATCACGTCTAAGAAACATCGCTATTTACATTTCCTTTAGCTGGGGTGCTACTTAACGACACAGGAAACAAAGTTCGCAATATGACAACAGGAGCATGACATCATGCACGTGTGTACACTGTGCATACGTAATATACCTTTTGTACCTATTAATTTGAATGTATCTAATTTTACGTATTCGCAGAAGTACTACATTTTTAAAATGTAACTTACTAACAATACAGCAAATTTGTCATATTTACATTTTAAATTCTGGATATTGCTGATATTTCTCAAACTCTTTCATCCATTCTTCATTGGTTGTTGGTGGTTTAATTCCCTTTATAAGATGCCAGTCCACCATAGACAGACCAGACTCAGTTAGCCTCGTCACGCCGCCTATAACCACAGCACCCACGGTCTGCAACAAGATCATGTAAGACGTGTTAAGATCCAATGTATGGATTTTCGTCTTCCGGAAGCAAATGACATCTTTTCATCCTGATCGGGTACCACATAACGTCAAATACCTTTAGTGAAAGATAGTTCTTTGTATTTTCGTTTAAGAAAAAATACAATAGCTCTGTAACGCGCATAAGTCAAATGTTTTAAATGGAAAGGTGGAGATAGTTTCAGTGAACACAACAGTTTTATGTTTGTAAGTTTTTTCTCCGATGCGGAGTGATACAGAAGCAAACACATCACGCCTCTCTTGTCGCCAATCAAATTGCGTTGTGCCGAGTGCAAAAAGTAAATACGCCAATCAGATTAAGTACACAAAGCTCCACTTTGGTGTGACAACTTGATTTTGATTTGTGGAGCTTTTAATTTGACAGCCTTTCCTGAAACGTTTGGCTAGCTCCTCAACATATTGGATTGTTCGTAGGACAACAAAGTAGAATCTATACCAACGCTTTTTTTTAAATTTACAGCTTTGGTAGAGAGATAATTCTGGATACCATAGACAGATAATTTTAACATCTGTTTTCAAAAATTGATTTCAGTGACTAAACTTTGCAAACCAGTGACCATTTCAGTTAGAGTTAGACCTACAATCGTCACTATCATTCCTTACGTGGGCTCTTGCACACTGACAGTAAGGTATCTATAACCTCAATCAAATATCAAAAACAAGCAAACCCATCTATGCGCAGGCATGAGTGATAATGGTTCACCAAGAAAAAAAACAAGGTCAATTGTATGGTATGGTTGATTTTGGTCATGGGTTCATTATACATCTTCAGCTTGAGAAACTTCTGAGGATAAACTTCAATAGCTTTTAAATCAGAGACAACCGTTAAACAGAGCTGATTTGAAGCGCGCGGGTTAAATATACAACTCGAGGGTTGAACAATTGTTGCTTGGTCATAACCGGGTGAAATTGAACACCGTACTTTAACAATCGGTGTTTGTTAACGTAACCCTCGAACGTTGTTTGTTACGTTTACAATAATGACGACATACCATGCCACAGCAACCGGCCAACCACCATCCAACTATTTTCTTAGAATTATGTTTAACGGAGGCATTAGCTTGAGCAGTTGTAGTTGACCTTCTGACTATTGAGCGAGAAACAGCCTGAAAAACAGGAATTGGTTTCAGACTCTGACGTAATCCACAGAAAAATGTTTAAATTCCACTATCTGGGAATATCACCAGACCTGTCATTACTCACTTTGATTTGCTTAACTGATGAATGAAAACTAGTAGTAGTTTTCATGTGGTAGAACCTTTGGAGAGCCCAACGGCTGCAGAGAGACATAATTCTTCAACCTGAAATGATGAACCGGTGTTTTTCGTGAAATATAATTCAGTTATAGACAATCATTTCGTGTGGTCATCAACCTCAAAAGGCAATTATACTTTTCCAAAATTTTAACTGACAAGGAACAGTAAGTATTTGCACAAACTTTCAAAGCATGTAATGGGACGTAGAAGAATCTGTTGAATATTGTTAGCAAAGATACAGCTGTTGTCATCATTGGAGGATGAGATGGATCAAATACCAATCACTTCATTGCAAATTATTTCTGATTGAGCTGGTGACTGTAGACAGCTACAGTTTTGTCCAATGTTTTTAGATCAATATGAATCTACCACAGGTGATATATTTTATTTAATCCTATCCCAATTTTGTAGCATAATACGTTTTTGCATCGAGTCACGTATTGATAAAATCTATGTACAGCAACTGAATATAAATTAACAGACCGACAGTTTATAACCACAGGTCTAAACTAATAGATACAAAAAACAAGATCAAACCTACTAAGTTATTTCTTTAACAACAATAACTTGTAGAGTTTCGAACTTGACTTACAACGATATTCTTACGCAAGAATTTGTCTTGGTTGTGAAGAGCTGAATGTTGTTGGATGTTAGAACCTTGTGCTTAAACCAAGTTGTGAAATTTCAAACACGAAATTTCTTCGAATTTTTTGGTCTGCTTTAAAGCAGACTCTTTAATAGATCATACACGAACTCTAGTTAAATAAACTACCAACTGAAAATCTAAAGATGAATTCATTTTATTGATGTACGAGTCATAAGCAAGTCAACAACAGAAAAAAGTGCAACCAAACGGGTGCAGTGGAAAATGATTCATACAAAAAATGTCTTAATGACGAAAAAATTGCTGCAGCAAGTCATAAAGATTCACACCGGCACAACAAAAAGGTCCACGTCTTTTAGATGCAGAAAATTCGGTACCTGCCAAAAAGGTGCGCAATGCACAAACTATAACGTCAGGATATTTAGGTGCTATTCGGTGTGTCAAATTAAACTCATAATCATTTATCAGAAATGCTTGGTGATGCAACAGTTCTCCCCGCTGTGTTGCAAAGTGAATTTTGTACTGTAGCTTAACTGCTTTGGACAGTCTAAATTCTCACACATTATTGTATTGATGAATTGAAGTTTTGAGCTATTAAACGTTGTGAAAGTGATGCTGACTGCACTATTATTTAGCGCAGCCTACTCTAAGACAGTTTCCCATCCCATACTTCTAGAAATCTTGTAGCCTACGAATGTAACATGTCTTCACTCTTCAGGCTAATAGACTAATCTATGTTCACAGCAATTTATTCAGTAGTATTGCTTAGCTTACAATATATTTGTTGATACGAATCAACTTTGAGTTTGAAAAATAATTTCTTTGAACGGCTTTGTTCAGTAATCATTAGGTAACCCAAGCCATATTACCTTTACTGGGAATAGTAGGTACCTAAATAACCGGGCGCAACAGTGCACCGCACATATATCCTGACGCCTCAGTGTATACACCTGTTTGGCAGGCACCTACCTGCCTGCACCTAAATGAAGTGCTCCGCAGCAAAGGGGTGTGAAAACAATCCTCATTTTTAACGCATCTATTACATGTGTCAGTCAAGTAACATGTTTATATATTGGCAATGAACTGGAAAGCAGTAGGATTTTTCATTTCAAAATCAATTTTTTTAATTTAAAAAGGATGCTTTCAGGACTCTGATATGAATTTTCCCTTTAAAACTAGATAATACTTTGTTTTTATGCAAATGATAACAGATCAAACCCACCCCATCAGTACATATGCCGAAAAAATCAATAAACCACCAACAGCACAAAATGTTGCATCATTCAAATAAAAAACTTCTTTTCGATAATGAAGATTGTTGTCTGCAATCTGCATGTTATCCAACGTTCATTGCATTCAAACGTTACTGAAACATGCTCGATACGTGCGCAAAAGATTTAAATGCAAATTCTTGTTTGTACACAATTATCAAACAATTTCACATGTCTCTGCTAGATATAAATCACAAAAACATTAAAAAAAACAAAGGCATCTTTCAGAAGCAAAGCTGATGACTGCCGCTTTCAACACTTATTCTTACTAATTCCACTCCCGCTAAATGCTGCTAAGTGTTAAACTAATTTATGAGCTAGAGTGGGAGTTGAAAACTTCAGTGTTACAAAAAGGAGTAACAGTCAAAAACACAATTTATAGTTAAACATATTTCAAAAAGAGTACGGTAATTGATCAAAATCTAGAAAGTAAATCTCAAAGGACCAATGGTATTCTTTTCCGATTTACTAATTTCAATCTACTTTGCAATGATTGACAGGTTTACAAACCGGCATTGGTGTTAGAATAAAATCACCACAATAAAAAAAATTACATCACAGCACAGACTGAAAACCTTTTTTTTTTTCACAAAGTCACATCTTTGAGACTGTTTGTTTTCTTTTCAAAAACATGAAAAATTCCTTTAATGAAAAGGAGAAAAAAGAAACTTTAAAGTGCTTGGCCGACTATTGTCATTTTTCAATGTACTTTGCTTCAAACAACACAAATGACTTCTAAATCAGTCTCGTAGTTCAGTCAAATTTACTTTTTTCCTTGTTTTTGTTTATTTGCGTTGTTGCGTGGAGGGGTAACTGGGCGACCTGTATTGAGACCCCCGTAAGGAAACTTCTTTTTGTCAGCTGGCTTCAGAATTTGGAAAGAACACATCAGCGTTTCATCAACACTCATCATCGCTCCAGCATTATCAAACTCTCCGCAGTAATTAGGAGCAGAAAACAATGTAACCACTTGGCGTTTTGCAAAGAACTCATAACCATCTTCAACTACTTGGTGGGCTCTACAAATCAGATCAAGGTCGTGCTTGTGCAAAAACTTTGCTACTACCTCTGAGCCAAATGTGAATGACACACCTCGGTCATTTTCACCCCAACCGAAAACTTCTTTATCAGGATCAGACCACAGAAGATCACAAAGAAGTCCTTGATCAGGAACATCAGTGGGTCGCATGATGCGCCGAATCTGTTCCATTGATTGAAGATCTGGCGACAAGCCTCCATGACAACAAAAGATCTTTTCATCAATAATTGCAGCAAGAGGAAGGCAGTTAAAACAGTCAGTAAATGTTTTCCATAGTTTTATATTGTAACGACGTTTACATTCATCATAAAAGCCATAAATTCTGTTGATACTGGCACACTCATGATTTCCACGTAGAAGAAAGAAGTTTTCAGGATATTTTACTTTGTATGCCAACAGTAAAGCAATGGTTTCCAAAGATTGCTTTCCTCTATCTACATAGTCACCCAAGAACAAGTAATTTGACTCTGGAGGAAAGCCGCCATATTCAAACAAACGCAAGAGATCATAATACTGGCCATGAATATCTCCACATATTTTCAAGGGTGCTTCCAATTCCAGTAAGATAGGTTGACTCAAGAAAATTTCTCTAGATTTGAGACAAAGACCTCTGAATTCATTCTCTGTAAGTTGAACACTTTTTCCAGGCCTTGACCCTCGAACTTCTAATAAACTTCCAATGATTTTATCCACATTGAATTTGTCAGCATCAGCCATTTTTGTTTAATTTTCTAATCAAAGCCTAATCAAAGTTTAATTTTCTAATCACAAGGATTTCTAATCAAAGCCTGCAAGTCAAATAAAATCTTCAGAGTCAAGTTAGTCAGCATTTTGTCCTTAGCTCACAACAACTACACATTACACAAGCTAAAACAACTTAATGCATGATACTAGCTTATATCATGGGGAGCAAAATATTGCAAGATGGCAGCAAAAACAAGTACCGGACTACCGGTAGTCATCTTATCTAATTGGCCTTCACTACACTTTGACTAGTGACATACAGTGACCACTTTTTGGGTGTTTGTTCACTTTTTTCAGTAGGCTTTAAAGTAAACATGTACTAGGTTTGCAATTTGCTCAATAGCTGTTCATATGGGTCTGCTACTATGCGGTGAGTCCGATTCAGTGAGTCTGATTCGGTGAGTTCCTAACTTCTAACCCTAACTCCTAACCCCTAACCCTAAAATGGCAATGATAATTAGGCTACAATACCCGATAATTTAAAAAAAAATTGAAAAAATCCCCCGTTAAGGGATCGCACTCACCGAAACGGGCCATTCTGGTTCATATCATATCAAAATAAACAGATGTGATATGATATAAAGCAGCGATTCTCACCCAGGGTCCACAAAGAGTTTTCAAGGGGTCCATGAAAGTTTCCAAGTTTGCAGCATGATTGATAGATTACGACTTTTAAAAACAGCCTGTGCTTTACTTGTGTATTACAATGATTCTGGTGCTTCACTTGAAATTTCAAAGAACAAAGCATTGTTAATTTTTTTTGTCAAAACATTTTGTATTGCAGAAGATTTGTGAAGTAGACGCAAGTATGTCAATGGTTGCAAATTCGCACATAGATGCTATATATACAGTACATTATTTGCAACAAAAAAAATAACGGAGCTCATAGAAACTTCTTCTTTCCACTGAATCAGACCAATTTGGCTAGTCCTGATGTAGTCTTATGTATTACTACTTAGCTATAGTGATGCACCCAATGCAACTTTTTTGCCAGAGGTCAAATCCTCCGGCTAGAGAATTGCAACTTTGGTCGAAACTTCCAGCCTTTGGTAATACAGTACAGACGAAATCGTTTAATAGTATACTGCTTAAACATATCAATCGTTTATTTACATCAAGATATGAAATCCCAAACCAAATCCAATCTAATGTTAAGTAAAACCATTGGTTCAGCATATAGATAATAGTATGAGGATTTGCTTCTCGTTTGCATATACTTCATTCATTTAATGATATAATTGTACCCATAAGTGAAAAGAGAATGTCTCTTTTTTGCTTCGCATACCGATAATCTACAATGTTCAAAGGCGAAATGAAGCAAAGGTGAGACAGACGCATGTGATCCAAACAAAGACAAGTGTCTGTAATCCCAGGGAATAATCTTATGTGCTAGACATCGCACTGCAAATAACCAATTTTCGTACAACTGGGGTTCACTAAAACAGAAGAAAAGACAAAAGAAATAACCACACTTCCCAATGAAGCATGAAACAAACATTGAAGCAACAACAGTTTGGACAGGAAAAACACATTTTTAGTACTGTAATGATAAATCTAAACAACTTTTGAAAAATCATTTGGCGATCTGCTTTGTTAAGTCAACATGTCAAGCAAATCTGTAAAACGAAAAGATCTGTCTTTAGCTGAAAGAGTAATTGTTATCAAAGAGTTAGAGAAGAAAACTCCGCAGAGAGTTGTTGCAGCAAAATTTGATGTGAGACAGGCGCAAATTTCACAGATATGAAAGGGACGGGAAAAGCTCTTGAACAACCATCGCAACAACATCAATAGCCAACGTTCCATACTTAAAAACTACACAGCAGGTACCGAGCTAAAAATAGCACGCTTGAAACAAAAACTTCAGTGGTAAAAGTTAGAGTTGTGAACGCCACAGATATTGGTGAGATGAAGAAATTCGATTGCTGCAGTTTGCAGAAAAATGCTTAGATTGTACATGCTCTCCAGTCAGCAAAGCTGGTCTTTTTTACATTGATTCAACATCTGCAGATGATGAATCAATGTAAAAAGAACCAGTTTTGCTGGATGGTACCAACGCTGACAATACAGCATAGTGTTATGTAACACAGACACAGAACTAGTAAACTCTTTAAAGTTTAACAAGAATTGTAATCAGTTGTAAGACGTATGTATCAGTTGTAATGTGTGTTGCATACTAGTCAGCACAGATATCTTCTCAACAATTACGCCCAATCTGGCAAATAGGTGATACGATTAACCGATTTCGTCTCTACTTCATATAATCAATGTTCCAACCGAGCGACTGAGTATTGCTCTCATCAAGTGCTCAAATAGGTGCCACATGGCAATGTTTACAGTCCTTTAATATGATCCATTGAAGAGAAAACTATATATTCAAAAGTAGGTTTTAAATTTGGCAATGTTTTCTATCCACTCAATGTAGAATTGGTTTTAGGACATTGAAGATTTTTGAGTGAACTTTTTGATCCTGTTTTCAATCTTACATTCCCCATAGCACCCTATGTTGCATATATACAACAAAGATTTTTGGGAAGCATATGAGCTTGCAACAGTAAAATAAATGTTTGTTAAGAAAATGAAACAAACAATTATTTCAATTGACCTAGGCCTATTTATGTTTCAAGTTTGTAACACAATATACTGCTAAATAGTGTGTTAATTGAGCTACATTTATTTTGAAAAAACAATTTAAACATTTGATTTTTTTGGGGGGTGCTGCAGGTTCACCAATGTTACAGGCAACCCCTGGCCTGTAGCCTATTATTCTTGCATTGCTGCAGTACCACAATGACGTAAAAATAGATTCATCCAAGTCAAGTCGATATAATATCTCACAGAAACCAGGAAACTCTGATTGGGATGCCCTTCTGGATACAATACGGTTAACTGCTTAAGCCTTATGCTATTTAGCTACAGAATATGCCTGCTCAGTTTGGGAACGCTTGGCACATGCCAAGAAAATTGACCCCATATTGAACTAAAGCTGCCGTGTGATTACAGGCTGTCTCAAACCAACTAACATCACGTCGCTACACCTTTTGTCTAGAATGGCTCCTCTCAACATCAGAAGCGTGACCAGCAGAAAAGAAAGATCGTGTCAGATCATGGATTTTGAGACACCCGTGGATTTGAGCATGTGACACTCGATTTAGAAGAATAATGTCAGTCAATAGTACTCTCAAAACAGAGGTGTACAAAGTTTTGCAGCCACATGCCACACTATGTGGTCTTTGAAGGCTGCAATAACAATTTTTCCTTAAAATTCAGCCTAAGCTTTAAAATGCTATATTCTAGACCCCAGCCAGGGACCACATGCAGCCCACAGGTGGCACTTTCGGCACTGCTACTCTAAAATCTAAGCTATTAGATAGTATAGTAGCCTACCGTACATATGGCAAGCCGTCTCAACAGCTCAGTTGGTTAGAGCGTGACTTCTGGAATAAAGCTTTAAGATCAAACGGCACTGGTTCGACAAGGACTGCTCTCCATTCAGCAGCATCTAATGAATGGAATAATTCCCCAGCAACCACATTGGAAAGTTTGGCCTGTGCGGGGGATAAATCCCCCGCGCACTTCAACTTCCAGCCGCGCAATTCACTAAAAATCACAACCTCAGCCGCGCAAAATCGCTCCAGCCAGCCGCGAGAATGCAACTAAATAATCGCAACAATTCTATCGTTTTATGTAAAAACCACTCGTGAGCTTTTGTTGAATCGAGAAAATCAACAATTTATGTTTCATTGTTTCACCTTATGTGACTTAACAACGAAAATTGCCCACACCTGCACCTGCAGTGCTTTCACTTTGAAGGATTTTATCCCGAAATCGGAATTTTTCAACGCTTTGAAGGATAAAAAAGGAAATTAAGATAAGAAGGATTTTTAACAATTTCATAAGGAAATTTTATCTTAAAAAGGGAATTGTTGTTTTTAGCAATTTTAAAGAAAATATTATTTTTTATTTATTTGCATCAGGCACTAAAAAGACAGGCCCATATTCATAAACACATCACAAGTCACAAAACACACAAGGTTACATATATAAGCAAAACTTATGCGTACATAGTCACATTATAGTGAGACGCATAGTCAGAAGCATAACACTCTGAGGTAAACATTTCCTTTCAAAAATTCTAAAAACGACTGGAATAACGATGATCTTCAATCAGCTGGTTTCCGTGGTCACTCGCTATCCGGAACTCCCTCTCACTCACTTTCCCATTCTCGCCTTTCTGTCGCTTGATTTCTATTTTCGCCACTTTGGGAATTGGACGTGAGTGAGTTAGTTCTCAATTCTTTTAGTTAAAATTAGGTAATCCGCAGAGATGTACGTATACGCCGCAAATTCTACGCCGCACACTTGCGGCGTAGACTTTTTGTTTACGCTAACGCTTGCGGCCACATTTTTTTGGATAGTTTGCGCTTGAGGCTACACTGTAAAGCTTTTGCGGTTTTTTAGCGCATAGCGTCAACGCATACTTTTTAATGTATTTTTTTTCGCTACAACACGCCAATACCTTCCAGTGCTGCAGTTGAAAGAATGTTTGCCATGGGCAAAGACATATTGGAACCAAAACATAGCAAAGTGACAGATGAACACTTTCAGATGCTTGTGTTTCTTCGTGGAAATTCAAAATAAAACTTGTTTGTTTCGAGTGGTTTATACCGTGTGAATGTTTGGCACCTAGCCAACAAAATGAGTTTACGCTAGTGTATGCGCTGACGCTGATGCCGCCAACTTTTTTTACAAGTTACGTTGACGCATACGGCGTATGGTTTTTCGAACGTTTGCGCTGACGGCGTCAATATTTTTTGTATGCGCCTACATCACTGGTAATCCGTTTGATTTACAGTTGAACTTGAGTAGCAATGACAAAGTTCGCTGAGCTTCGACGTACAGTCAGGCATGATAAGCTTATAAGCTAGTGGTATCCTTCCGGTTTAGAAAGGTTAGTTATAGCCTAGCCCAGGGTTGTCCAAAGCCTGGCCCACGGGCCGCATGCGGCCCGCGACCTCCTTCAATGCGGCCCGCCGCCTCTTCTAGAAAACTTTTAAAAATTACCGTATATCCTCGCATATAAGCCGACCCTAGAAAAACAACCTTAAAATGGTAAATTTATAAAAATCCGCATATAAGTTTTATGTTTAATTTGTAATGAAATGATATCTGTTATGAAAGAGTACAATGTACAACGACACTACAGCACTCTTCATGTCACTGGCTATGATAAATACACTGGTGAGGCGCGGCGAGCCCTACTCAATGATCTCAAATCAAACCTGCGTAAGCGTCAAGAAAACATGTTTCAATTAGTGAAGCCTTCGTCTTCTACAACCATTGCTTCTTATGATGTATCACTTTTGATGGCTAAATCCAAAAAACTTCAATGTATTCAATGCTCCGCTGACTATAACTATATCAGAAGCCGATGACGATTTGCAGCTTGAATTGTGTGACTTGCAAAGTGACCAGTTTTTATTAAGCAAAGCTACACTGCCAATCACTCAATTTTGGCCTCTTCTTTCTGAAGAGCATTATCCTAATTTACGCCGTTTTGGATTGCACTTGCTGTCAATGCTTGGCAGTACCTACCTTTGTGAAGCAACATTTTCCGCAATGAAGTCGATTAAATCCAAAGAGAGGAATCTACTTAAACAAACATCTCTCGAAGCCTGCCTTCGTTTAGCCTTAACCTCAGTTGACATTGACACAAAGGAGCTGGCTTCCAAAATGCAGGCACACCCATCTCACTGAATTTTAAGTAAACTGTACCGTTTTACGTACTTCCTTAAATATTTTTTACGAATAAATTTATGGTTTATTCTTATTCATACTTGTCAGTTATTTATAAGGTTTCCTGGTCTACTGACGTTGCTTAAAATTTCCAAAACTCTCTTATTCGTAGTATTCACATCTTAGCTTCTTTAATCTATTCCCAAATATGTTTTTATGATAAATATAAAGATTCATTTACACATGTAGGCTACGTGTTTTACTTTACATCTGGTACGGTGAGACAGTGTATAAAAGGAAAAATGTCAACTGCGGCCCGCGATCTAATTTCCTTGCCGAATGCGTCCCGCGTCCCATAAAGTTTGGACAACCCTGGCCTAGCCTATGCTAACCTATTATGCAGTCATAATAATAGAGCTAGCTAGGCTATGTATGTGTAATTGTGTATACAGCATAGTTTCTGTACACAGACTGAGTCAGTATCATGAATAGGCCTAGTATCTTGAAGTTTTTCACCAGTCTCAGATCATTGTGAAGATGTTACTGACAAAGAGAAAATTTTGAGGAATATTTGCATCCCCCCCGCCAAACTTCTAGGGAGAATAATCCTCCTCTCCCTTCTCTCCGAGATTTACGCCTATGATGGCTACCCATTGACAAGCTGGTGTTGTTATTTAATGATTATGGTCTCGCCCTCTGCTAATACAGCAATTTCACATACAAGCAGTGACGCTAGAAACCTGAAATTTCTTGACTTTTACTTTTTTTTCTTGCCCCAACTTTTAATCTCGATTATGTTGGTTTTGGATAATTGTGAAGTCCACGATAAACCTTTTGTCACAGCCAGTTATGAAATGCAAGAAATTTGTTGATATTCAATAGCTTGATTGACAGTTTACTATTAGCGTGCGGTTTCATTTTGTGTTTATCACTCATAACGCGATGGCGCTAAAATTCCATTCTGTATCCAGGCAGCAAAATCTGTCATTTTTACATTAATTCAACGTCGATTTTGCTGTCTGGGTATAGGGAGTGCCGAGTAGGTCTCTGACGGGATGTGAGTCATTCTTTGCTGGCAGACAATAGTTAGGAAGGTAATTTGTTATTTGTGCAAATTGCTTTGTAGTGCAAAAAGTGCATGGAATACTGTTTGCACAGAAATGGAAAAACAAAACTGATGAAATTCTGTGTTCAATGCAAGAAGACTTTCCAAATAAAATGTGAACTGAAACATTTGACCAGGAAATGGCGAAAATAGGTCAAAAACCTAGTCTTTATCACCTTTTCTACCTAAAATACACAATCACAAATATATTTTGCGAAATAAATTGATTGAAGTGATAGATAAGGCTTTTGACCAACGGCATACTTTTTCCCCGTTGTTATTTGATGTAAGCCGACAAAGTAATTAGCAATAAGAGAGACGTAGACCTGATGGTCTCGGCCAGTAACTCTTGCCGCCAAAAGGAAGCAGTAACAGATACAGTTAAACGGCCATCAAAACAGGATATTTGTGAAGGAGTAAGTAAAAAAAGAACGAAAAGCAGACATGAAAAAAGGTCGATGTCTTTTTGCTTGGTTTGCTTTGAGCAAAACAAAAGTAAATTTTGGTTGGATAGATTCAATACTTTCAACATCAAAAGCACACATTGGTTCTGTTCACAAGAATTGCAATGTCTCAACGAACAAAATTGTCTCAGAACACAGCCCGCTAGAAAAAGAGGCGTTGAAGGCTTATCAACGTAGCCTACCCTCACTTCCAAGTAAGTCTGGTAAAATGCCGTACGTTTTTCTGCTGAAGTGTGGTCAAACTATGTTTCTGATTTCAACTTTGTTTTAGCTTAGCCTTGTTTCTAACAAATATTTTTTAGTCTGTGCCGAACCATCATTTTCTGCCCCGCAGCGCAAACTGTTTTTCGAACAGGATAAACTCAGAGAAACAAGACAATTTATGTAACATGCACAAATTTTACAGTAATATAATAAATCGACGACCAACGTATAATTGTAACTTATGGATTTATAGAATGTAGCCTATCTTGTATAATGGTAGGCTACTGTATAACGATAACAACTTTTTTAGGAAATTGATTAGGCTACATGTCGCGGCTGATTCGGTTAATAATTTCATGTCTACTTCCCCTTTTTAGGAAAGTAACAAACCCGAAAACTGCAACATCCAATCCGGCATTCATTGATTTATCGAATCACCAACGAAACCACTAAAGAAGTTACCACTGCCTGATTCAAACAACGTGGATGATGCCTACCAGGATTTATCGATGCAAAACATGAATACCCTCCCGCCTTCATATCTGGCTCTTGAGTGTTTAAATAACATTAGACATAATTTTTTTGCTATTATTGTGATCTCCCTGTGTACAGACTGTAGGCTACTAATTTCATTACCGTAAGGTAGGCTACTATACTCTACCAGTTAGAATTACAGTGTAACCAGACGCAGTATAATATGATGAAGATGATTTGCATTTATGTAGGCTATGATGCATTTATTTAACAGTGCATTTATGTAAACGTAATTTGCAAGT
Organism: Aplidium turbinatum; assembly: GCF_918807975.1. Taxonomy (NCBI): domain Eukaryota; kingdom Metazoa; phylum Chordata; class Ascidiacea; order Aplousobranchia; family Polyclinidae; genus Aplidium; species Aplidium turbinatum. The sequence continues at coordinate 15,545,688 of NC_137484.1, read as the reverse complement.
TATAATGGCGGGTCTGGCAATGTAAATAAATTCTTTCCTGTATTATGTCTTGTGATTATGTGATTGAAGAGCACGTCATTAAACCTATTGTACATAGCCTACTTGTTTTATTATAGTAACCCTTTGCTACCACACTGCCATTGGCGTAGCCAGGATTTTTGATTGGGGGGGGGGGCAAAGTTTGAAGTAAAGATGCCAAGCAAAATTTGTCTACCCCGAACATTTTGACTATTTTTGACAAAAAAAAGCCTTTTTTGGTTGTCATTTTTGAACCAACAATGTCAAAATTTTTCCTCAAAATTGGCGTGATGTTAAATAATATTGGTTTTACTTCATCTTAATCATCTAAATTATTGTTAAAGTGAATTCAATTAGCCGCAATTTGTTGAAAAATTTGTCCAAAATATACAAAAGTTGCAATATATCGCTCATAAAGTTGTTGGATTGGGGGGCCGGGTCCCTAGCTATGCCCTTACACACTGCTCAATATTTAAAAAAAACTGTAAGTTACTGTACACGCCACTCTTAATATTTTTATGTAGCCCCATGTTTTGCGCACTATGGTCGAATCATGCAAAAGCGCTGCAGCACATTTAAATTACCGAACCGCAATGAAATTACGTGCAAAATAATGTTTTCTTCTGCAACGCCTAACGGTCGTCGGTCGCGTTGTTAAAAAATAACAGGAAAAATTTCATTGTTTTCAAAAAAACAAAATTTAGTTTTGGATAGAAAGATTTACCTACGCATTTAAGTTAAAAATTGTTTTGTGCCATGATACGTAGATTAAAAATAAATGATGGAATGAGGATCCAAATCTTCCATTCCATCCTTGGATCTTCCATCCCAAAATGTGCCTTCCATTCCATCTTCCATCCCATCCCATGCCTTGCTCCTATGGCACTTTAAATCAAGTCACAGCTTATGTTATACTGTAATGCTGTGGGATCATAGATAGGCTACTGTGGCCAAGCTTAGCGCAGTTATTAAGCTGTTATGCTATTTTCAAATGAAGCTCAGCGAGGCAGGACAGCATTGCAATTGCAAAGTTAAGGTTTCAGTTACAAGCGTTTTCCTCCTTTTTTGTGAATAATTTTCAAACCCGCAATTTCCAGCGTTTGATACTGACAACCGCGCAATTTCCAGCGTTTGATGTTGACAGCCACGCAAATACAGCAGCTGAAACTCTTCTCCCCCGCGCAATGTTCAAACTTTCCAATCTGGCCCAGCAACAAGACTTCAACAATTGAAAACTTCACTCTGTCAATCTCGATGACTGGGCCTGTGTCAGTGATTTAAAGCCTTTACATTGTAGAGTTTTCACATACTAGTAGAGTTTACAAGTATGCGAAACTGTCAGGATTAAACTTTGCAAGAAGCATTTTCAGTCCTAGGATAAAGATTCAATCAATCAATTAACCAGTAGCCTACCGTACTTTAGGCTAGTACCAATAAATCGATCATACAATTACCTCAAAAATCAAAGTATAAACAAACTTACACATTGTCCTTACTCAAATAGCATGGTTCTACTGTAGCCTCTGTAGGTGACTTGTAAGTACCGTAATTTCTGTTTCCAAGTTTGAGAAGAGAAACTGCCCACAACCACAAGTGACAAGTCCACAACTGACGCAAGAGATTGACAGAAGTGTTGCCACATGCTGGGAGCTGCTTGGCACCAAAAAGTAACTAAAATTTCATCAGATATTTAAAAGACCCTAAATAAAGCAATTTCGCCAAAAAAATACAGATTACTTTTATTAAATAGGAGGACACTGCCACTACACATGCGCAAACCTCTTACAAAACGTTTTCCATACGAGCGAGGATTTTTCGTTAAAAAGTTTAAAAAAAATTGAAAAAACTTTTTTGAAAAAAATTGAGTGGAGAAACTTTCACCAGATTTCACCAAAAAGTTGTCAAGCTTGGAACCAAACACTTCTAAATTTCACCAGATTTTTTTAATTTGGTATCGTCTTTCCCCATCTGGCAATGCTGATTGACACAGGGCCGGATTTAGCTGATGGGGGGCCGGGCACTTTTACATCGGGGGAGACCCCGTGCAAAAACCACCTCTACGTCTACAGTAGCATTAATCCAGCACTGCACTGCAATTTGCAGAAACTTCAAAGGCTCAAAGAAAAAACAAAACAAAATCACATTTTTCCACGTCGGGGGGGGGGGCTTCAAAAGGGGCATTGGACCACTGACGCAGACCGGGTAACCGAGATTGGTGGAGTGATTTTTTTCCATTGTTGAAGCAGTTGAAGTGTCATTATCTTTGAATTATTCCATCCACATACAAGGTGGCTCTGAACACATCGAGAGCCTCTGGAGCCGAACTAGCGCTGCTCGATCTTGCGGTTTCTTTCTGTAGAAAGTTGTGCGCTTAACCAACTTAGCGATTGGGGTAAACAAGCATTTAATCGTAGCCTACATTGCATTCAACATTGCATTAAAATTATCATTATGATTCTCACTCTCTCGAATGTAAAGAGCTGGTCTTAGAAAGCATAGCATATGTAAACTCTAAAAAGTGTCTTAGAAGGGGTTTGTCAAATGTAGCTTAGTCAATTTTCTGACGTAGTGTTCCAGACAATTGTTCACCAAATCAAACGTCATATAAAACCGTTCAGGTCTACTGAATCTTAGCGTATTACGTAATGGAATATTTCTGAAAAATGAGCAGATTGCACTATCAATTGCAAAACCTGTAAAACATTGTAGCTGCAGCATAACATTACATCATTGTTAAATCTTTAATTATTTGAACAGGTGTAAGCCAAACTTGGGCAGGTGCTTGAATGGCTGGTCATTATTACGTCACAGTAGCTTCATACGTGCGTTTGAGATATTGCAATGTATTCTCGTCATTTTTAAAATGGTTGCTTGAAGGTTGGTCGCATGTTTAACTGTTTTGCTTAGGGCAGGGGTGTGCAACGTGCGGCCCGCGAAGATGTGCCAATTTTGAATTGTGTGCGGCCCGCGAAACGTGTTTATAATTTAGGTTAGTCTGGTACGTGTGAACAATTTGTTGTGGAGTGGATTACTGTAGATTTCGCCCCTTCTGTGAATCATTTTAAAACTCCCACCGGCCACCACCAATCCATTGTATTTAATTATTTGGAACGTAAAATGTATGCATTCTGTTAATGAAGTGCTTCGTATCAACAACGTTCGCAATAAAGCTAGAGACATAATAAACATGGTGGCAGCGTAAGATTCTTGAACTCAGCCGTAGCGTCAGCAAATCGAAGACATACAGATAGAAGTGGCACTAAGGTTAAATTGAACCAGCGTCATAGACAGACAAGATGTCAGATCGCCAACATAGACTGCCCCCACCACTTGATCCACTGGACAGCAACCTTGCCGAGTCCTATCACCAATGGCGTGAAATGGTGGATATCTATTTGCTGACGACCAAAGCATACAATGATGACAACAAGGTGCAGACAGCAATCGTTAAAGAATGCGCAGGCTGGAGCATGATCCAGGAAATGAGACATTTTGAATATACCGCAGAAGAGAGCAAAGACGATCCGAAAATATTGCTGGAAAAACTTGAAAAATATTGCAGCCCAAAACAGAACGATGTTATCTCCACATTGAGGTTTTACAAAGTAGAATATAAAGAACCCTTTGACGCATTCCTGACAGAATTGAAAGCAAAAGCCGAACACTGCAAATTTCCAGACAGAAACAGGGCTTTGCGAGACAAAATCATACTGTCTGTTCCGACGGCGCTGCAAGAGAAGCTTTCATGCGAAGCGACACTCACGCTTGACAAAACAATACAAATCTGCCGAGCCCGTGAAGCATCGCACAAACAATTGCAAGAATTGCAAACAAAGCCTGCTGAGTCCATACACAAGGTTGTACAACACCATTCCAACAAGGCAACACAGAGACGCTTTTCACGCTATGAGAAAAGCGCTCAATGTGACTTTTGTGGCCAAAACCATCCCCGCAACAGAAGCATGTGCCCAGCGTATGGAAAAACGTGTTCCACTTGCGGGAAAAGAAATCATTTTTCAGTAAAATGTCGAAACCGCCTACACCAGGTCCACAACATGGAGCCAACCGTGCACTCAGAAGAAGAAGACGCATATTTGTGTGCTATACAAGGAAGTGACTGATCTCTGGACAGGTATTGTGTTGCGTAATGATATGACGTCATCAACAGTCATAAAAGGCAGTGTGAACAAATTACGACTTTGCAAAGCTCACGTACAAACAGGAAATCTTTTCCACTTTCCAACTTTGAGAGACTATGGAATGCATCCTGAGAAGAAAACTAAAGTTGCAGACTAACTTGAAAAGTTGTTGTATGAATTTTTGGCTCGTTTCAAGGACTTCAATGACTTAAATCTCATGAACATTTGTTTGGTATATTCGCTTCGCCATTCAACACAGACATTGACAAAGCACCTGCTGATATCCAACTTGAACTGATTGATCTTCAAGAGAAAACGCATTTGAAAGTAAAGTATTTATAGAAATGAATCTTGGCGATTTTTATCGAAAACATCTCAACTAAGATGACTTCCCACATTTCAAAAAATCCATGGCTTCAAAAATGGCTCTTTTTGGCTCAACGTATTTGTGCGAACAATTTTTTTCTAAAATGGGCGTCGTGAAATCCCCCTATCGATCGGTTCTGACAAACGAACACTTTAAAAACGGATTTCGAATTGCGATTGCACTTCTATGAAAGTAAATTTGGAAAAAGTCATCGGGAAAAGAAACCAGCTGCAAATTTCGCACTGAACTCGTTTAAAGACGGTGTGACAATAAATTTGAATAGCAGTTTTCTTCAGAAATTTGTGCGTCTTAACTTATTATTTCTGCAAAGAGATAACCCCTAATAATGCCATGAAAATAACATGAATAACAAAAAAACTACTGTTTGTGCCTGCAACTACTAGAAATCATATGTTAAATAAACGTGCGGCCCACGGTTTCATCCAGTTGTTAATATCTGGCCCCCCTGTAATAAAGGTTGCACACCCCTGGCTTGGGGCTTGCCAGCTGGACGAAATTCCATCTTTATCCAAGTAATTTGCATTGTAGTGACAAGTTTAGTGGTGTATCGCATTGCATTCCAATTTAGACAGCCAGTGGGCTATTTTTTACAGAAATACAATTCTCGAATAGACGTTTTCGGAGGAGTGTTTCTTTTCGGTCATTGCATGCAGACGAACGGATCAGGGAACTTTATGTTACAATTTTCCCACGAAGAGATTATGATTTACCGCTGTGACCACGTAGGCACCCGTCCTTTCACTTTTGTGACGTAGACCACTACAATTCGAAATGAGAAAGTTGATTCTCTATCTGGTGTTGGTTTGTATCTTGTTGAAACAGCTTACTGTTAAATGTTTTTGACAAGGTGTTCCGACAGACGACCGTGTCAATCCTCATAACTGAAAAATCATTTCGGTCTCGTGCACTCTTTGCACTTTATTGTCGCTTCTGCCTTTTTCCAGACCAGTGTTATGTTACGGCAAGTAAGCTGATATCTTTCGCTGATGTTCAAAAACAGATGGAGCAAAAGTTATCTCGTTGGTTCTGTTAATTGCCAAATGTTCCGTTTCTGGTTAGTTGCCACTTACAAACCAACCTGGAATAAATTTTTTATAATTGCTGCTATAAAGTTGGCCTTAGAAAGCTTTCTACTTGATGAGTATTTTCTTTGTCAGTGAAGTGCTAGGCGCTTAAGCGGTAGTACTTGCCGCTAGACAAGAAATCGCTTCACATAAAGTGTGGAAAATGCGACTAAATTGTCTATACCACTGTAGCGTACAATCATGCCACCGAAGGCTGCTTCTTCTTCTCTCGTGTTGTCGCTATATGTCAGGGCATCCGTTGGTTAGCCACTGCCTGGTGTCGTCATCGATGGAAACTAGGCATTTCATACCATGAGGTGGTGTGTATAGCCGGCAATCCTTGAAAATGTGGGCTGCCGTCTGCATTTCACCACATTCACAAGCAGCACTCTCTGCCAAGCCCAACATGTCCGCACCAAACCGTCCAACACCAGTGAGCAAACGGTTACGCCTTGATGAGGCATGTCTAGAGAGGCCATGGCCCAGCTGGTTCTCTGGTGGGGATCCAAATACTTGGCGAAGTAGGGATGTGCTGCTTGACCATTGTTCACACTATGCCGCGTGGCACCACTGTTTGCTAGGGCTTCCACCAGAGGCTGCCAGAAGGTCTTGTGCAGCGCGCACAAATGGCTTTCTTGATTTTAACCGCTGCTTTGGTGGATATCTCAGCGTGGTTGCGTGTAGCAGATGGCCGGGGTTTAGGGCTTTACGGCTCAGGAAAAGAACAGCACGTTGGCGCCGTAGTGCAGCTGGCTCAATGTTTGCGAGGACAGGCAAGCAGTCAGTTGGAATTGGACGGAGGCAACCTTTGACAGTTCGCAGGCAGTTGTTGATTGGCACATCGACAAGGTCAGTGTTATGTATTTTAGTTTATTTGCATTGAAACGATGTACTTTGTTTTCGTTTCCCTCAGGTCTTCTCTTTTGCTTAATATTCATCCGCCTGCTTTTGTTAATTGGCACTTCTCGTTTTGGGCTTAGGGGAAGGGAAGGTAATTTGATACACTTTTAACATTTTTGCCTGTTAACTGAAAATTATCTGACACAAACTATTGATTTTAAGCTGAAATGAAAGTCTGATCCCTTACACACTTTTTAAAAACAATTTCACTTTTTTATTTTTGTTACTTTTTTTTAATTGAAATTTTAAAAACGTCACTCAAATGTATCAAATTACCTTCCACGGAAGGTAAATTGATACACCCGGAAGGTAATTTGATACAGTAATACTAATACAGAAATCCCCTTTGACAGCAAAGCAATAAATGAAAATTTAATATGTGATTGGCGTGCTTGGGTGCAAAGATGACTGTTGAGGCCCATGTGTGCGGCGAAGCTTCTGCAGCGGGATGGTCATGGGAAGGATCATTGGCTGGAGTTCTTATTCAAGGGGGGTGCTTTGCACTTTTCTCATTTTTTGACAGCAGATAGCGTGTAGGCCTACGAAAGCCTATATAATAGTTGTTTCCCAAAGTAGCAGGTCTTGTTAATAAAGAATAACTTATTTAAATCAAGTAGATCAATGTCAACATTTATTACAGTCACAAAAAAGAATTTAATATACTGTATCAATTTACCTTCCCCACATGTATCAATTTACCTTTTTAAAAAAAAGTTATAAAATACTGATTTTTGTATGCTTGGATGCACATTGCAGAAAAAACGTGACATGCCCTTGAAGCCTTATCAATGAACTGTCAAATGAGTTTGGTTTCATCTTTCAGGAACTTTTCTTTAATTTTCCAGACGAAAATAATCATGAGTTAAAATTTTTACGAAAATACTCAAAAAACACACTTTCACAATTTTATGCCATAAAAGCACGAGTTAGCTGCATGGTGCAATTTTTGTAGGCATTATTTTAACAGATCTTCCACCTAATGACAATATTTTTGACCAATATTTTTTGTACATTTCTGTAGGGGGGGTGTATCAAATTACCTTCCGTATCAAATTACCTTCCCTTCCCCTACTTTGCAGGTTTCACACTATGTCTTGGTTGTGCAATTTTATAATAAAACAGAATTCCAGTATGGAGATATTCTTGCGGCACTGAAGGATGCGAACATAAGGTCGGTTAAAAGGTTTAATAAAAGAAATTCTGAATCGTCTGAACTAATTGCATCTACTACTGTATTACTAATCTTCAATAGCAAATCACTACCAGACACAATAAAAATAGGTTATCAACGATTTAGAGTCTCGCAATACATTCCAAAACCCTTAAGATGTTACAACTGCAATCGATTTGGACACATAGCAAAATTCTGCAGATCTAAAACCAAATGTCTCCGATGCGGTGAACAACACAGGCATGATGAATGCCCAAGTATGGCAGTAAAATGCTCAAATTGTGGTGGAAATCACGTCGCTATTTCTAAAAACTGCCCCAAGTACTTGAAAGAAAAAGCCATTCAGAAAATGAAAACCACTAAGAACTTAACATATGCTGAAGCCTGCAAGCAGCAAAGAGCTGTAAATACAGAAATGCCAAGTTATGATCTGGACTTCCCTCCTCTTGTAGCAAGCACAACTCAAACAAGCCAATTGAATAAAAATCTATCCTCTAACCAAACTAATGACAGTATAAATATAACTCCAGTCACAATGGAAAAACCCGGACCCTCAAAACCAACCAACGTAGGAGACGAGAGCGGCCACTTTATAAATAACCCAATCCTATTTCTTGCTTTTTTAGCAGAAGTGATTACAAAGACAACGTTCGCTCAAAGCCAAAATAAAGAAATTGACATTTTTCAAATTATCGCCGACGCAGCAGGTTCTAGAATGGGATTTCTAACAAACTCGGACATGCTAAAATCACTAATAATTTAATGTTCTTCACAGTGTGGCAGTGGAACTGTCGGTCAATTTATAGGAAAATCCCGGAATTGAATCAACTAATAGCAAGCTCACAAACCCCACCGGATATCATTTGCTTACAAGAAACACACCTAACTCCTAAATACTCCCCTAATATTAATGGATATCATCTCTACAGAAAAGACAGACCTGCTCACTTGGGAAAAGGAGGTGGTGTCGGAATCTGCATTAAAAGAAATATCTCCTTTACAGAGCTACCCATCCCGAATGCAGACCCACGGCTGGAAATTATTGCAATTAAAATCGAACACCTAACTGTATGCAGTATATATAACCCACCCACAAACTCATTTGCAGGTGACCAAATAAACTGTATTTTCACTAACCATAAAAAATTATTAATTTGCGGTGATTTCAATGCCCACCATGTCATGTGGGGGTGCAACAACAATAATAATAGAGGGTATGCTCTACTTGAAGTAGTTGAAAATCATGACGCAGTAATCCTCAACACCACTGTTCCCACCCACATGTCTTTAAATAAGCCGGAAATCCGATGGAACACTCTAGACCTCACTATTGCTTCTACTTCCCTTGGTCACAAATGCATCACCGATGTCACCAATGAATTTTTGGGTAGTGACCACTGCATAGTCGCTACTACAGTCAATGTTTCTTCCCCACATAATGCAGAGTTTGTACCATCATGGGCATTCCAAAGAGCTGATTGGGCAAAGTATTCCAAATTATGCCAAGAAAAGCTAAATTCTTCTGTTGTCTCAAATGATATAAATACATTTAACCAAAACCTCTCCGAAACTATCCAACTCTGCGCGTCTATAGCAATTCCTAAAACCAAACCATTCAAATTAAGTGGCGTTCCATGGTGGAATGACAATTGTAAACGAGCAGTAAGGAACAAAAAAGTAGCACTACAACGTCTTCATCGTACCAGACACCCAACAGACATCCAAGCCTTTAAACGCCTCCAAGCAATTGCCAGAAAAACCATCATCCAAGCAAAAAAAGAAAGCTGGAACAATTTCTGCTGTTCCCTCGATAGTAAAACAAAGCTTGACAAAGTGTGGAAAATTATTAAAAAATTTTCAGGCATAAAGGAAACCAAAAGAATTCCCACTCTTGCCACTAAAGCAGAAAGTGATACCAACAAAGCCAACATCCTTGCAGATCAATTTCTCTCAGTTAGCAGCTCAACCAACTATTCAAAAAAATTCCGTGAAAATTTCAGTCTTTCAATCTCGAACAATCTACAATCAAAACTGGCAACCCATTTCTACAATAAATCTTACAATTCACCCCTGCAAATGAACGAGTTGAAGACAGTCCTTAAAGGTAATAAAAACACTGCTGCAGGTGCGGACGGCATTTACTATCAAATGTTATGTCATCTACCCCCTTGCAGTTTGAATATCCTCCTCGACTTCTTTAACTACGTCTGGTCGACAGGTACACTGCCACTCAAATGGAAACATTCAATCATCATCCCAATTCATAAGCCAAACAAACCAACGGGTATACCCTCCTCCTACAGACCAATTTCTTTAACCAGCACCCTTTGCAAAACTATGGAGAAAATAGTAACTAATCGCCTCAGATGGTACCTAGAACAAAACAATTTACTTCATCTTCAACAGTCTGGATTCAGAAAAAGACGTCGAACGACAGATCATATTATCAGACTCCACGACACCATCCAAAAATCCTTATCTTGCGGTGAATCAGTACAAACTGTATTTCTTGACCTTGAGAAAGCTTATGATATGGTCTATCACGACGCAGTCCTCCTAAAACTATATGACCTAGGGATCAAAGGAGCCATGCTATCTTGGATCAAATCTTTCCTGTCAAATCGTACTTTTCAAGTCAAGGTTGTCAAAGCTTTATCTACCACAAGAAAACTAGAAAACGGAATTCCTCAAGGCAGCGTTATTAGTCCATTACTATTCAACGTAGCGATCAACGATTTACCAAACTTAATTACCTCTTCTACAGCACTTTTTGCAGATGACTTCTGTTTTTGGAAAACAGGAGAAGACATCTCAACTCTGTCTAATATAATCAAATCTGACTTTTCAAAAACCAAAGACTGGTGTGATAAATGGGGCTTCAAGATCTCCGCAAACAAATCAGCGGTTGTGCTGTTTACAAACAAACGTAAATATGATCCGTGTACACTCGAAATAAAAAACTCGTTAATCCCCATCAAAAAAGACTACAAATACCTTGGAATCACATTTCAGTCAAATGGAAAGTATAGCATCCATGCTAAACATGTTGCAGAAAAATCCAAATCAAGACTAAATGTCCTTCGTGTACTGAAGGGCACAAACTGGGGAGCAGGAAAATCAGCACTGCTTTACATCTACAGAGCCATAATACGATCGGTTATTGAATATGGTATGGAAGCATATTTTGCCACAAACAAAACCACACTCCAACCAATTCTGACATTACAAAATGAAGCTCTAAGAATATGCTCCAGAGCAATGAAAAGTACCCCAATTTCAAACCTACAACACTACTGCAATGAATTACCCTTGTCACTTAGATACGAGCAACTTTGTCTAAACTACAAAGCCCACATTCTGACATTTTTACACCACCCAGCACATGACATCCTCGAGGAAAGTTTGCCAAGAAATTTGACCAACATAAGTAACTACCAACCATTCCATTCCCTCACCGAGACAATAGACACGAATATTACCGTAAACCTCATCCAAGAACCATCTATCCCACCCTGGGAAGTCTATATACCCATAACTGACTACACCCTTGTGACTGAAACCTCCCAGCTTGACCATCCAAATGCCATCTCTGGAATAGTCGCTGAGCACCTCACAAAAAATTACTCAGAATTTCTCAACATATATACAGACGGATCCAAGACCAACACGAAAACCGGATCTTCCTTTTTTGTAAACCGCTATGGAATAAAACGCTGTTTCACAATTAATAGATCCGCATCTGTGTTCAGTGCCGAACTGTTTGCAATAAAGGCTGCACTTATATGGATAAAAGAGACCAAACAAAGTAAGTCGGTCATCATTAGCGACTGCTTAAGTGCACTACGGACGATTTCAAATCCAACCTGGACAAAGCACAGCTTAATCAATGACATACTTCTGCTTCATTCCAGCATTATATCAAATACAACAAAAGTAAAGTTTTTATGGGTTCCTAGTCATGTAGGCATTCCTGGAAACGAAACTGCTGATTTCTTAGCAAAACTTGCTTCAGGAGCCATACCAGCAATACCAACATCAGCCATTACCCCCATCTCCGCAAACACAAAACTCAGCCTAAGTGAAGTCAAAAACCTCACCAAAGATCTAGCTCTGCAAAAATGGAATAATCACTATATAAACAGTACCACAGGCCAACTCTACAAATCTATATATCCTGACACCAAAAGTGCAGGAACAAACAAAGTACCTGACCATCCAACCGTCTTTAGACTCATCACCGGTCACTGCCGTTTAAACCAACACCTCTTCAAGATCGGATGCCACACTTCTGGACTATGCGACACATGTATGAGCCCTGAGACTGTGAATCATTTTCTATTTCATTGCAGTAAATATGCAACTCAAAGGAAGTGTCTTGAACAAAATCTGAGCAAGTATGGAATAAACATATCGGTGAAAAATTTTGCTGAAAATCGTCCAACTACTACACATCTGCTGGCTTTTATAAACTCCTGCAATAAGCTTATTTAAATTATTATTTTAATCACTGTAATCGTCCATGTTATACTGTAGTGCACCCGTGTCGTGTCTGCTCCCAGCCAGAGAACGATCGTCTCTTACATTGATTCAGCGTCTTTGGACACTGAATCGGTGTGGAAGGCGATTGATTTGCTGGCTGGGCTTTCCTTATTTTGTTTCAGTTTGTAACACCAAGCGTGCAATTCCAAAGAAGTACCTGACTTTCGTGGGCCTAACCTCCTACAAGAATTTCTTTTCCACTAATGATGTATTCAAACTACTGTATCGTATTGCACCCTTCACTATGCCCTGTTGTGCTCTAACTGTGCTAAATAGCTATTATAATAATGACTGTCGCTAAAAGACCTTAGATGTTGTAAAGCGACATAAAACAAACCATAACAATCAATCAATCAGAATTCCAGTATGACTCTGATTGAATGAGCTAAAAACACAACAGAGTTATTTGGCGACGAGGATGGGATGCTGAACGTCTGAACGAGAAACTTACAGTGGTACGCAGAAGTGTTCAGTCTTAGTCCCTACGAGTTTTACTTTCTACAAGTTCTAGTTTTTTTTAAATTATTTACAATATGGACAAGGTGGTTGAATTAATGCAGTCGCAGCTAGAACATATGCGACAACAAATGCAGCAACAAGAAGAACAGGCGCGACAACAAAGGCAGCAACAAGAAGAACAGGCGCAACAACAAAGGCAACAGCAAGAAGAACAGGCACGACAACAAATGCAACAGCAAGAACGTCATCATGAAGAACAACTGAAGGAGTTAATTTCAGCCCTCAAAATTCCATGCGAATCAGAAAACCAAAATCGATTATCTCAAGCTATTCCAAAATTTTGTGAGTTTGATTCAACTTTAGAACTTTGGACTGATTATTGGTCACGTTTTTGCACATTTGTAAAAGCACAGTCCGTTCCTGATGATAAGAAGGCTCAAGTTTTCCTCACTAACCAGTCAGCCAGCATCTACAAGATGATCCTCAATCTGGCCGCACAAGAGTCTACAGCAAAGCCAATCAATGAACTTACAATGGAGGAAATTTCGAATTACATGAAGGCACAGTTCGACCCTAAGCGCTTCGTTATTCGTGAACGATTTCGCTTCTGGAGCAACTTGAAGCGGAAACCAGGTGAGACGGTTCCAGAATTGGGTGCACGAATAAGGCAAGCCGCTGCCACGTGCGACTTTTCTTCTATTACTAATCCTTTAGATGAAGCTTTGCGTACTTGTTTTATGTGCTCGGTAGGAAACGAAGCAGTTCTTAAAGCTCTCTTTAAAATTAAACCTGACGATCTTACTTTTTCACGTGCTCTTGAAATAGCCATAGAAACTGAAGACGCTGCAAAAGTGGCTAAGGAGACGGTGTTTGGCACTGAACCGTCGGTGGTACATAAAGTTAAAGGCACCGATAGACGATATTCTTTCAAGAAAGCTACAGTGGCCAGTGCTAATGCGAACAAGCAAAGTAAGTGCTATCGATGTGGTAACTCTAATCACCTTGCTAACAACTGCAGATTTAAAAATGCGGCCTGTCATTTCTGTAAACTTACAGGGCATGTACAATCCGCATGTCGTAAAAAAGCCGCACAAGTTGATTCTTCTAAGGTCAACTGCATACAGGAGGTAAATACTGTTCATAATTCGTCGAGTAAAGTTCCTAAACTCGAGGTTCAAATTTTTATTAAGTCTTTTCCCGTCTTAATGGAACTTGATACAGCTACAGGGAGAAATTTCATCTTTTCTGAAGTTTGGTCGCAGCTAGGCAACCCTATCTTGCAGACTCCGCAGCTACGTTTTCAGTCGGCAAGTAAGCACTCGATGCCTATTATTGGATCTTTCACTGCCGAAGTGAGCTGCAACAAATCGGGAAAGACGACCACAGTTCAATTTATGGTATGTGAAATCCCTAACCTTAACTTATTAGGGCGTGATGCTATTCAAGCACTAGATATTTCGGTAGATAAGTTCTTTTCTTCATCTTTACATGCTATTCATCGTCACAACGACATAGATTTTAACTTGCAAAAATCATGTTCCGAGTTATGTGACCAATACGAAGACTTATTAAAACCTGAATTAGGTTGTCTTCAGGATTACGAATTAGAGATTGAGTTTAACTCTGATTGTAAACCAGTGTTTTCAAAGCCCAGACCAGTGCCTTTCGCCATTCAAGAAGACTTAGCTCTTGCCTATGACGCCGGCATAGAAAAAGGTATCTGGACACCTGTACAATTTTGCGACTGGGGAACTCCTGTAGTACCAGTTCGCAAGGCTTCTACCGAAGGTAAGAAATCCAAATTAGAGGTTTGTGGTGACTATTCTTCGACAGTTAATCCACAACTTAAAACTCACAGGCACCCTTTACCTCTTCCAGAGGATTTAATGCGTAAACTAGGGGGTGGCCACGGATTCACTAAGATTGACCTGGCAGATGCTTATAACCAGATTACGTTAGGTCCAAAGAGTCGAAAAATATTGGCATTAAGTACCCATAGAGGGGTTTTGTTGCAAAATGTTATGCCGTTTGGCATCTCTTCTGCCCCAGGCCATTTCCAAAAGATAATGGATGATTTAACTAGTGACCTTCCAGGTGTAGCAGTGTACCTGGATGACATTTTGATAAGTGGAGCTGCAGCGGAAGAGCATTTCCAGAACCTTAAACGACTACTCGATCGTTTATCTTCGAAAGGTCTTAGATGTAGGAAGAAAAAATGTAGATTTGCCCAGGCAAATGTCGAGTACTTAGGTCATGTTCTTTCTAAACATGGGATTTCAAAGGGTCCTAAAGTCGATGCTGTGCTGAACATGCCTGCTATTTCCAATGCTGGTACCTTACGTTCTTTTCTGGGGTCGGTTCAATTTTATTCTAAGTTTATGCCCCCAGAATTTTCTACGGTAGCGCAACCGTTATATCATTTAACCAAGAGTGGCGTTCCTTGGAGCTGGGAACATAAAGAAAAATGCGCTTTTGCAAAATTAAAAACGTTTCTTTCCGCAGAAGATGTTCTCGTACACTTTAACCCGTTGCTTCCTTTAGGAATTGCGTGCGACGCATCAAGCGTGGGCATTGGCGCCACACTGTTTCACCGCTCCCCGGACGGAAGCGAGAGGCCAATAGCAAATGTGTCGAAAATCTTGACGAAGGCTCAAAGAAACTACAGCCAAATCCAAAAGGAGGCTTTGTCTATCATCTTCGCTTTGAAGAAATTTTATCAGTACCTCTACGGTAGGAATTTTATTTTGGTAACGGACCATAAGCCTTTACTTTCACTTTTTGGTCCAGATAAACCTACCCCTTCGCTGGCGGCTAACCGGTTAGCACGCTGGGCGTTGTTTTTGAGTCAATTTAGTTATACTATAGAGTATCGCAAAACAACGCATCACCAAAATGCTGACGCCTTAAGCCGTCTTCCGTCCAACGATGACACAATTTTTGATGGGGAGGAAAGTGCAGATGATGTTGATATTGTCTGTGCAATTGATACGTTGGGTTCGCAGGTTAGTCATTCCGATTCTTCTACTTTGCGCAAGGAAACTTCCAAGGATCCAGTCTTGTCTAAAATCATTCGCTTTACGCAAGAAGGATGGCCTGCGAAATCAAATGCTAACGATCCAATCGAACAGTTTAGAAGAGTTGCTGATTCTCTAACAACATGTTATGGTTGTTTATTATATGGTTCTAGAGTAGTTATTCCTTTTAAACTTCGCAATGATATTCTTTCTCTTTTACACGAAGGTCATTTCGGCATGCAGCGAATGAAACAGCTGGCCAGGACAGCAGTCTACTGGCCCAAGATCGACGCGGACATTGTCGACCTCTGCCGAACATGTACTACATGTGGTGAGCATCAAGCTGCACCAAGCAAGGCTCCTATCCACCCATGGATAGCTCCAGAGAAGCCTTGGAGTCGAATTCATGTCGATCACGCTATTAATTTTTTAGGTCATAATTGACTTATTGTTACCGATGCTTATAGTAAGTATCCTTCTATTCACCCAACTTCTTCCGTATCGACGTCTGTTACTATTGATCTTTTAGAGCAGGATTTTGCCCATTTTGGATACCCCCACTCCATTGTCTCAGACAATGCGACTACGTTTTCTTCAGAAGACTTCAAGAATTATTGTAAAGCTAGGGGTATAGTCCACATCACTGGAGCACCATACCATCCAGCTACGAATGGTGCTGCCGAGCGTTTGGTGCGCACTTTCAAGCAGGCGTTGAGAAAATCGTCGTTACCGCCTAAAAGTGCCACCACTCAATTCTTGATGCAGTTTCGCCGTACGCCTAATGCCAGTGGTTACTCTCCCAGTGAGTTATTAAACCACCGACAACTACGTACTAAATTAGATATTTTACTTCCTTTCTCAGCTCAGATCACGAAACCATCGACGAGTCCTTCGCCTCGGAAACAAAACCGGAAAACAATTAACTTCGATGTTGGTGATCCTTGTTATGCTTTATACTTTGGTTCCAGGCAAAGCCGAAGCCCTCGGTGGGTTCCTGCCGTCGTGGTGAAGCGACACGGGAGTCGTAGTTTGCAGGTTCCAGTAGACCCTCGAGGTCCAATATGGAGACGCCATATCAACCAGCTACGTCCGCGTTACATCTCGCCGGAAGACGGGGACCCAGGGGAGACTACTTTCACGTCGTCATCGACAGCTGACGAGTTTCCGGTTCCATCGACGCCGATTGCGACCGAGGATTCATCGACGCCGACAGCGACCGAGGATTCATCGACGCCGATTGCGACCGAGGATTCATCGACGCCGATAGCGACCGAGGACTCATCGACGCCGATAGCGACCGACGATCCATCATCGTCATCGCATCAAGAACAAACATTAAGGCGATCAAAGAGAAGACGCCAACCACCTCTTCGTTATGGGTGGTCATAAATTTTATTGGGGAGGTGTTATGTATTTTAGTTTATTTGCATTGAAACGATGTACTTTGTTTTCGTTTCCCTCAGGTCTTCTCTTTTGCTTAATATTCATCCGCCTGCTTTTGTTAATTGGCACTTCTCGTTTTGGGCTTACTTTGCAGGTTTCACACTATATCTTGGTTGTGCAATTTTATAATAAAACAGAATTCCAGTATGACTCTGATTGAATGAGCTAAAAACACAACAGTCAGTATGGGCGCTTCTGCACCAAGTAGCAGCACAGTATTCAGCAGGGGCGTAGACTAAGGCTAAACTACTTGATCTCAGCACTGAGGGGTTAGCACCCCACCTTGTACCAGCAAGACGTTTCAAGAGAGCAGAGCGAGCTGTCACTTTTCCGCGTAAGTGTTCTAGGTGTTTGCGGTATGTAAGAGACCGATCAAGTCGAACCCCAAAGTATGTGGGTGTGGCTACAAAAGTCTTCGGCCGTTATTTTGGATGTTAATTTCCCTGTTTGAGTCTCTATTACATAGAGACGAAGGTTGCTGCTAACCAAAGTACGGTATTCTGTTTGCGATGAATATCATTTAATTACAATAGCAAGTAGCACACGGCGACAAACAAATGATTGGTCATAGTGATACGTTGTACGTAGAAATCATTGACTACTATCATCACATAATTTAGTAAGCTACGTATCTGGAAAAGCGCACACAACTTACAATCAAAAGGGCACAATGAATTTGGTCATGCAACGTAAGCTGCACAGTAACTCTTGACAGCAATTGAAGACGAAACGTGATTCTAAATCTGTATGAAGTCGAAGTAGTTTTGAAACAACATCCATCCATTGCGTTGTTCAACAAAAGCGCTTGGTTCAGTAGCATTGGCTGGGGGTTCAGAGGGTACTTTTGTTGACAGGGGGTCGGCACTATTGAAGCCCGGATTATTTTAGGGGAGCCTGTAACCTTTCCAAGGGGGTCGAGAACGAAGAAACCACTTCGTATTTGTTGGATATGGTGAGTTTTCCTTTAAGTGTGAATTTGGGGCCTGAAAGACCATTGGTAGGCAACCGGGCCCAAATTATACTCTCAACTGCCCTAAACATAAATGGAAAACTTTCATGGTACTGCACTACACTATTAACGTGTTTGATAGATACTGCTATGTGTAACTAAGAATGTGTTTTATTTCTTTTTGTTCAATTACTATTATTGTCCATACAAAGCGGCAATCTTGTCTTGGTAATGGTTTTCCAAAGCTTTCCGTTTAAGCTTGAACGCAGCAGTGATGAGGCCGTCTTCGGGTAA
Source organism: Aplidium turbinatum (assembly GCF_918807975.1). Lineage (NCBI taxonomy): Eukaryota > Metazoa > Chordata > Ascidiacea > Aplousobranchia > Polyclinidae > Aplidium > Aplidium turbinatum. The sequence goes on along the minus strand of NC_137484.1, from coordinate 15,527,310 downwards.
CCACGGGTTCGGATCAACATAAAGCTTTTGAGGAATTTCAAACTTTTGAAGTTTTGCTGAGGAAAATACACAGAAGATTAGCAAATGTGAACAATTCCTTCATAAGGCAATCTTAAAGACCTACTAAATGAAAATTTCAAACGGGAATTAAGCATTAAAATGCGTAAACTGAACATTCAAGAATACATTTCAAGAAAAATTACCGAAAAAAAAATTGTTTTCAATGGCGCTGGCAAGGCCCAAAGTTTCATTTATTTATTTATTTTTTTCAAAATAACCAAAATTGCAAACACTGCTCGAGAATACGTCACAAGACCGCAATAACAAAAGCCACGTTACCACATCTGATGTTTTGAGCAAACTGTCTGATGTTTTGATGTTGAAATCTGATGTTTTGATGTACATACATACATACATACATAGCCTACAGTCAAATCGCCCGCAGTAACAATTACTGCGAGATCAGCTGATTGCTAGTCTCTGGTGACGCAGACTGTACAGTCGCAGACTGTACAGTCGCACGCTTCGCTGCTCAAGCCCAATCTCGTTTTGAAAGCTCTGACAAAAGCACGCGCGCAATGGTGGTCAGAACGCAATGGGGCAAAATTTTATTGAAAATCGTTTTATGGTAGCATGTTAAACAGAAAGAACGTGGAAAATCGCCAAGTCAGGTTTTTCCTTTAGTATCCCTTTAAATTAGCATAGGCCTATCACATGCAATTAAGATTCATCCTACTACAAAGAACAAGAGTAGGAGTGAGAAAACTCCCTTTATCCTCACATTTAGAAAAAAAAGGAGTTTTTGATTTACAAAAATTTCTATGTCACTCATTTGGAGAAAGGGAAACTGATAAATCCATGCACAGTGCACTCACAACTTTTAGCCATCTTGATGATTGTGTTCTTCAGCTCTTGTTCGATCAAAGGATCCCTGCATAATTGCGTTAGGTCCTTTCCAAGGATTGATTTGCTCTTGGCAACAGCCATTAGATTCTTCTCATTTGGAATCACAAACGCAATCGCGTATGGCTGAGAACTAAAATTCAAATGCGGTTTTGAAAACAAATTCAACGATTTCATCATGACGGCTGTATCTTGCGATTTTTTCGTGCATAACGTCAGATGTTTAACCAATTGCGCCATTGGGCCTACTGGTTTGGCTCAAACATTGTCATAATTTTAAAACCCCGTTCAATAGCCAAGTAGTGAGAGGTCAAAAGAGGATCGGTACCATACCGCTCAAGAGTATGCGGCTGGCAGGCCTTGTGCCCACCTTCAGGCAGGCCTGTGTCCACAGCAAGACACTGAAGGGCATGCCTGAAGGTGAATACAACGATTGGCTTCCTCGTTTTCAACTATCAGGATACGACAAAAAAAGCAGCCGGTCTTTTACGCAACATAACTTACCTGTTCGCAAATATCCAAATATTATCAATTAAAGGCGATGCTTTCAGCTTTGCTTCAATGCTCCCCAAAGCGAGGTACTCACCATGCGACAACTTCACAAGGTCCTTTTTACGATCTGGATGACAAAGAAAGACGTATAAAATCATTAAGTACTTCAACCAAAACGTCAGAGTGACACTGCATTGTAAAAAGTTAAGCAACGTTTCTTTAAAGTTTGTATCCATGTGCCAGTTATATTTAACACTTCCACAACTTTAGCAAGACATTGGTCGACTATATTTACAAATCTATTGTTTTTTTTTGAAAAGGGAAATACTATAATTATGAAAGTGTTTTTGGAATTTTCAGAAAATTATTTTCATACTTTTTATGTTAAACTTATGGTGTTTAAAAATTACACATAATCGTAAGGGATTCTTATAATCGTTTGGTAATGCACCTCAAACGGGTTGCTTTCCTCAAGGTGTAACTGATAGGAGAACGCACCTTCATAAAAGGCTATCCTCTGTTTATCCTTTCCGTTGAAACGAGAGGATTTGCATCAACAATGCGAAGGGTGAGTTCCTTTTCAGGTACTTATGCACAGCCCCCAACACACAGCCTGACTACAATGGAAAACACTCAGACCCACTCACCAATGATTCGAAGCACGCCGTCAGAGTCTACCTGGCCTATGTCGCCAGTTTTAAACCACCGTTGTCCATTATCATCAACGTAAAATTCTTCAGCAGTTTTTTCCGGTTTCTTGAAGTATCCTTGGGTGATATTGGCTCCTCCGATGTGAATTTCACCCTGCGCGTGTGGCTTGTTGGATGGGAAGTAACCACCTGTCAAGTATTCTTTTTTACTAAATCTTTAAGCCACCCCGAAGTGCATATGGACAGACAGAAGTGAATGCCTGCATCCAGTTATCAAATTTACTAAAGGTGTTGAAAAACAAAATAAAAACCAATACAAGTCGCAAAAGTTTAATACACAAACGTCCTTAACAGCAAAATCCGTCATTTTTGCATTGACTGTAAAAATGACGAATTTTGCAGTCTGGGGCAATGACGATTTCGTGAGCAAGATCGTCACTGGCAACAGAAGCACTTGCCTTCTTCCCAAGCCACAAGTTTCACTTCACAGCATGGAAGTGGCGGACCAACACGACCAGTGGAAAAGTCTTCGAGTATCTTCGACATACAATGAATGTCCGTTAACCGAGGAATTTCCACGTAGACGAAGTGATATCACTTTTAACACCAAAACTGACAAGGCAAATATATTTGCGAGTTTTTAGACGAGCTCAAGCGTTACGGTTGTCTTCGTCGTCATGAAACGTTTCATTGCGCGTTTACCCGCAGGGTAGGTACGTCGCATAGTAGCACCAGCACAAGCATACGCAACGCTTTTGCAAATGTTTCTTTGTAGGCATATACGATGAACAGCCAATCACGGGTCCAAATTAGAGCACGCTATATTTTAACTGAAAACTGAAACAAGCTCATTTCATAAAGTCAAAAGTTATACTTATCAAAAACAATAAAATCAGCTACAATTTGCAATCTGAGATTCGACACCATCAAGTTAACATCGCATAACGTAAGTTTCTTGAAACTTCCAACCTGAGAAACGGTTGTCGCGCCGCAGGTTTCGGTCAATCCATATCCTTGCACAACAGGGCTGCACATGCACACGTTCATGAACCGTTGTGTCTGAGTGTCCATTGGAGCGCCACCCGACAACAAGGCACGAACGTTGCCGCCCAGCAGGGCCTTGGTTTTCTTGAAGATGACTCTAAAGATAATACGCAAAAAAAATGAAAACTGATGACAATGTGGAAATCGGTGACAGATGATAGATACGTAGGAAAAATAAAGAAAAACGACTGAAAACTGAAGCACACTAGAAACGTGTCGAAAAAAGACCAGAACCTCTCAAAGCTATCACATCCCTCTTCGTCATTTACGTGTCCGGGAGGAAAAAATGGTCCCAATCATCTACGTTTCACTATAAATGATAAACCAGTACGCCAATGAACTGGAAAAGGTTGCTTAAAGGCATACTAAAGGAAAATTTCAAACCGGAATTAAGCATTAAAATGCGTAAACTGAACATTCAAAAATACATTTCAAAAACAATTACCGAAAAAAATTTGTTTTCAATGGCGCTGGCAAGGCCCAAAGTCCAGTGTTTCATTTATTTTCATTTTTTTCAAAATGATTAAAACGTGCAAACACTGCTCGAGAATACATCATAAAAGCCAGCAATAACAAAAGCCACGTTACCACATCTGATGTTTTGAGCAAACTGTCTGCTGTTTTGATGTTAAAATGTGCTGTTTTGATGTACATACATACATAGCCTACAGTCAAATCGCCCGCAGTAACAATTATTGCGTGATCGGTTGATTGCTAGCCTTTATGACGTAGACTGCACAGTCGCACGCTTCGTTGCTCAGGCTCAATCTCATTTTGAAAGCTCTGACAAAAGCACGCGCACAATGGTGGTCAGACCGCAATGGGGCAAAATTTTATTGAAAATCGTTTTATGGTAGCATGTTAAACACAAAGAACGTGGAAAATCGCCAAGTCAGGTTTTTCCTTTAGTACCCCTTTAACCTTTTTAAATACAAAACGCGAACAACAAATAATTATTTGGATAGTAAGGCACATACCTGTTAAGCATTGGGGTATCATAACCTCGTTCAACCTGCTTGAGTTTGTAAGCATATGCCCAATGAAAGGCCTTTCGCAGTGCCGGGCTCATTTCGGCAACGCCCTGCATTATTGCCTTCCTCATTCGTTCAACGATTTCCTAAAGTCATCCACCATGTTAAATCAAAAGCAAGCATCTATTAACATAACTTGTACAGAAGAGAATTAGTTTCCAATCTTACGCATTTTATGTAATACACGACTTTAAATTTTAACTTCCAGCCAGCAAATCAGTCCATTTTTGCATTGATTTAACGTCTGCGATCTGCATACGTTCAATCCATGTAAAACCGACTTCTTTGTTGGGTGGAGTGAATGAAGCAAGTATGAACCATGTTGAAAAATCTACCGGTACTGCCGCCATGAGGGTGGGCTTGAGAACAGTTGCGTCACCGCTGCTGCCTTTCTTGATTCTGCTCGATCTGTCGGACAACGTCAGCGGGGATGAGTAGCCAATGCGGGCACCACCACTCAAGACGACATTCTCTGAGCATTGAAACATTATTAGTCATTCATTGATGACATCCGCATTTTTTATCAAACCTTGATATATATATGTGACTTAAGAATGATGAGGTATCGTGAATTTTATTTTGAGCGTAAATGTAACTGATAACCGCTAAGATCGCTCATGATTTAAAGAGAACGAATGCACCAAGTCATTTGAGGGTTTGATACCAAACAACTTTGAACATTTTCAACATTCTTACCAGCAGCCAACTCCAGCACATGGGCAAGGGGCAGATAACCGATGTATACGTCAGAAGTGCTGGAAAGTAAAAGATTCCCTTTCACAACCTCAACAAGCAATAATTCGATGTAATTTCAACTGACATTTGCTACTTGTTTAAATTGTGTAATTATTTGAGAAATATTGCTAAAAAAACAATTGCCAAAAGACACAGCACTGAGTTTAAAAAACACGATTTCGGCATACGTGCTTGTTGGTTGGTGCACAGCACACCTGTGGGGATGACACGTCATCAAGGATCAACTTCTCTTGTAAATGAAAACACCTTTGTAAGTTTCATGACGTATTTGTTTTTATGAATTTTTTATTGAGCGAAGATTTTGCTCAATTATTTAAAAGACAAACGAAGAAAAAAAATGCTATCAATCGACAAAAGAAACTGAAACTGACTTTAAATCGGAAATCCGAGACTCTTGGCAACAATAGACAAAAGAAACTTAAAGTTACCTCAAATTGGGAACCCTAGACTCCATTCCGCTCATTGCCGCTACGAAGTTGTAGTGACATATGAGAACACCTTTGGGGTCTCCTGACTGTCCGCTGGTGTACATCACAATAGCCAAGTCCTTCTCGTCCGGCTCAGTGGATGGACATCGCTTGCCTTCGTCAGACTTGCCTAAATTTTCAACCTAAGAAGGAAATTGAACCAATATTGCTGTTGCAAGTAGCCTGATGATAATAGTGCGTGAGGTCTCAGGCGGCAAAATCCGTCATTTTTACACTTATTTGACGTCTGCAGACGCTTTGCTGTCTGTGGTGGACTGCGAACTGAGCAATTGCAACCCTGCAGGCAAATCACACTTTTACGTTGATTCAACGTCTGGAATTGCAACAGATGGAAAAATGCAAAGATGAAAGTAACTTGAGAGATTTCACAAAGTTTCATCAAATATTCATACAGCAAAAAGTAGACCTCCCAGATAGCATTCAGTATGCGGACGTTGAAACAATGTAAAAATGGCGGTTTTGCTGTCTGAGTAGCATTTGAAACGAGTAAAAGCAGATAAATGATGCAAACAAATTGCAATTGACAAAACAACGAGATGCAGGTATTTGCTAAGACCATTCCATACCATGACAATAACCTCGAACGACTGTTTACCTCGGCCAGCGGATGAATTTTAACGCGTTCCGGTAACTTCAAATCGGGTTTAAGCTTATTGTCTTCAACGTATACGATGTCGGTGATCTTTGGAATTGATTGCAAACAACTCTGAAACAAAGGGAAAAATACAAAGAATAGCTGAGGCAGGCAACGTTATGTACTTTGGCTGGGACACAAAGTACACAACATTAAACAAGCAGCGATCCCGCATTATCTCAGCGGGAGTGGTGGAATGCGATACACGAGCACAATAATCTGCAAACACACCTCACTTCGAATAAAACTTTTATTGCATCTATACAACGTTGATCGGATTTAAAAATGACCACACAAAAGAAATATTCAAAATGAACTGACAAATCTTTTTGAACCAGCGCAATGTCTTTGATGCTTGCGAACTAAATCTCGGAAATTCTATCGCAGCTTTAAATTGAACCAGCTGTTCTGCACTATCTAACTTGCTTTTCCTGTTCGTGTTTTTTTATCATATTTCTACAGTCCGAACAGTCGTAGCCAGAGTTGGATTAATTTAATTGTAATAGAATTAGAATATACTGTAATTAATCACACATTTTCAGAAAATATAATTATAATTGAGACTTTTTGTTGTGTAATTGCAATTTGAAAAAAAATTGTTCTAAATTAAAATTACATTTGGTAAGTTGCACGCATGATATCAGTACTTTTGTTAAGCAGCTAGTTGGGATTCAAAAGGGCCTTCGACATAACAACCTAATCTTTATCCACAATTCTACTTGTTTTTGAAAAAAACCAAGCCGTAAAAAATCACCGCTGAAGATAAATATTGAAGCATTTACTTTTTGCAATTGTAACGTGTAATTTATTACATTTGGAAGTAATTGTAATTGCAATTGAACTTACAGTTAACTTTGTATTTATCAAAGTGGCGCTGGTGATGACGCAAGTGACTTCAGTTTCATTGAGCGCGTGACAGATTCCTTCCTCTCCCAGAGTCGCATAGACGGTGACGGCAGGGAAGTTACATCGGAAGCAAGCCTGGCGGAACCACATGTTCGGTTGCAGTTAAAATTTATCTCGTTTTTTCAACATTCTTCTTTTTGTACACCAATTACAAAGATATGTCAATAGATTTATTGCTCATAACCTTAAAAAATACACACTGCTTGTCATAGTCTTGGATATGAGACCTACATTTGAACGGGTGGATTGTCGCATGGATGGAAGTACAGTAGTCTGCTCTTATTATTAAGCCCACCTCAGGACCGGACGATTTTGGGCTTATTAAGCGAGTGGGCCATTTAAGTGGAGGACGATTCTCTGCCGCCACTCCTATACATTAAGTAATTCCGAACAGGACCAAATTGGGCTGGATAGTGAATAAGCGGATGGGCCAATTAACCGTGGGCTTAATTAGCGGAGACTACTGTATTACGTGGTCTAAGGCTAATTAACCAAAATCAAAACATAACTTTCAAACGAACTCTTCAACCAGAGCCATGTCTTCGACGAATCATCATGTCAAGAATCGAAATAGCTTCTCCGCTACCAAAATCCGCCATTTTTACGTTGACTACTCATGATGCCTACGCAAGTCACTCACGTGAATAGCAATCATCCATTCTGCTCGGGTTTCAAGAAAAATAGCAATTTTTTCTTTGGGTTTTTGTCCGATCATAGATAAACCTCTTCCCAAGTCGACCACACGATCATGCACTCGGCCGTATGTTTCCCATTTGTAACTTCCAAAAATTGCCTGAAAAAGCTTGAGTGTAAATCTCCAAAAAAAATAATGAAAAAATATGAAAACGTTGTAACAAACATATAACGGGCTACAGCTTTTTCTGCATATTTAAACTCAACGCTGTTTTGGTGAGCGTTTCCTTCACCCGTGAAATAATCTCAAGAAATGGTAAAATGGTTTTCATACTTTTTTGAATATTTTCCCATTGGGTTGTTTTTCGTCTTCTTCAGACAGAAGCTCACGCGTTCCCAAGCACGGATATTGAGGATATTTCTTTGCTGCTGCTTCAAAGACTTTGTTGATGGTCTTCTGACCATTGTAGGAGGTTTCTATCAACTTGTCCATGCTTTCCACGCACCGATAAGGTGAGCCTAAAGAACAATTTATAAGTTGAAGCAAGACAAGAGACAGCGCGAGTCCCCACCAGTCACAACCTTGCGAAGACATTGGACAGCTAAAATTCTCCACTGATTAACTTTCTGATCCTGGCACTGCTCGGAAGTAAGAAATAAAACCTTGCCGATATTGTATGATTTTTACGTATAGCGACGTTAAAACAATGAAATTTTTTTTTGCTGACTGTCTGACCACAAAAGGTAAACTGCCGATTTTTTTGCAATCAGCACATTCTGAGACTGAAGTAATGGAGGCTGGCTGGTCTGTTCTCCAGCAACCTCATCACCTGAAACCAGCTCACTGACCGAGTGGATTCGTCTTCAGCTCTGAGATCGATTCCAGGTCGGATCAAACCGAAGACTTTAAAAATGGTAACCACTAACGATTGTGTTCTTTCCTGCATAACGCAGTGAGAATAAGTCGAGTAATAATGTAATGAAATCGTAAACCGGTATAAAATTAAAAATGAGCCCTGTGGCTAAAATAACATGGCAGTTGTAGAGCGACAATAATTAAAACCATAGCATTAATATTATTACCTGAAGTTAAATTAAAGTAAGTTTGCTTTATTTTAACGACCCACCATTGCTGAAAAAGTGAAAACACAGCTTGATGTTAATGTAAAATTAATCATTTTTCGACAAATTCGAAAATGAAAGATTTGGTTGAGAAGAAAAATAAAAAACCTCACCATAATCATCGCCGGTTCGTTTGGCCTTGAGTCTACTGGTCATGCTTAGAAGACGTTCCTTAAACTGCTCAGATACCAATGCTTCAAGCAAAATCCAAGGGAGGAAAGTGACAAAGCCGAACAGCCAGAGAAGTGAATCAGTAAACTTTTTTAAAGAATCTGCATAAACCAACATGATTTCGAGTTAATACGAATTCCACAAACATGTCAGAAAAGAGAAGCAAAACACAAACAAAATAGCCTACTAGCCTAAGCCAAGTGAAGAACGATGCACAAAAACTGATGTCTCAACTCTTAATAAACACTAAACAATTAAAACAAACTCAATCTCTTTTTAATTTCGACTTCACGTATTACAACGAAAAAGTGCTTCGAAGCTTAACAATAGAACATGCAAATTAAAGTTTAATGAAATTGACATTTGAAAATTGAAAGTCAATCAGCAATACGAAAGCCTCCCCCAGATTGAGTTTATTTTTTCGTTGCAACAGCATATTGAATGATGTAAATATATCAGACACTTTAGGATATGGGATGGTGGAGAAGACCACACAACCAGTGAGGTCACTCAAGTCACAATGGACAAATAATCATTAGTCATGTTTTTTCATAGAAAAAATAGTAATCCAGCAAAATTGAAGATTTAATATATATATACCGTACATTGCTAATTAGAGAACATCAGAATGCTAAGACTTGGCATTATAACACTAAGATAACATGCTAACAATTTGTTTTAACTTTTTTGATAGAAAGTTTTTGAAACATTTCATAATATCAGCCTTGAATTTAGGTAAAGGACCAATAAACTTAAAACAAGGCAAAAAACGTTTTTCATTGACTTTGATTGTCCTAATTATGCTCATGAACTGTATTGTAATAGCATATATACTATTTTGTTTAGAAGATAAAACACACATCTGAACAATCTACTTCACTAAATAATTAAACTTGAAAGCAAAATACAAACTTTTCATTGAAAATGCTATCCCTACAAAGTTAACTGCTACATGCAAAGTTGAAAGCATAAAATTAAACCTTCTAACCTTTACGGAGGCAGACTATAAGTGGTAAAATATTAACCACTTAAGCATGCACTAAAACTAACAAAATAACAGAGTTACTACCAGTCTTAAATCCACCATTAAAATAGCATGCAACATCCCAATAGAAATGTGTTTAGGAGTAAATACTTATAATAAACCTTTACTACAAGGTGTGTTAAATGTTAAGCAAAAAAAAAAAAAATTTCACCCAAAGACACACAATGCATTCAAAATTAAAGCTCACCTATATATTGATGATCTTGTCTAGCTAGCTACATGCAATGGTCTGCAATGAAGAGTTGATGCCAATGTGATAAATAGAGTATATCTTAAACCAGGTGAATGCAATTTGCTGATATGCACATAGAATTGCAATTAAAAATGCAACATGCTTTGTGAAAAAGAAAGCTTCCTTAACTAAATTACCCCATGCCAAGTTCACAAGTGAAGTAAAAAATTAATTGGTGAGAGCTTTGCAGATTATTTCAAAGCTGGTGGAGTTCTTCACAGAAAAGACATTTTTTCTACAGCTATCTTTTTGTACATCTTGAGTAACTGCTTCACTTTCATAAATCATATATTTATAAGCATCATTTTTTAGATGCATAAACCAAAAGTTTCCAATTTGTATCAACTAATAGTGCACTAATCTTAGTTACATCAAAATCACATGAGATAGTAACATACAACATTCAAGCAATATGTTAGGTTACAGGGTTGTTCAATTTAAATCAAATGATTTGAATCATGATTTAAATTAAACAATAAAAATCAAACAAATCCGTGAAAAAATTCACTGGTACCGGTACTTCTAAAACATATGGAGGCAAAAGACTATCTTTGAATTAAATTGATGCAGCAATGAAATTTTTTGGTGACATCAGTGCTAAAATTTTGTCACAAGTGCTTAACTATCATGTTAAAGCTGGACCTTTTAAACCATACATGCTTCAAGAAGACATGCTCAAAACGGTAGCGCTTTTGACATGGTGAAAATCCTACTCTGACAACATTAGTAATGACATTAAAAGTGGCTTTGGAGATTATTGAAGTTTCCAGGATAGATGTTGAGTGTTTTTTTTTTATTTATGGCCTAGTTCAATCTGAAGTTCGAAATCATGTGGGATGGTGGGCACTACTAAAGCTGGCAAGCCTATGTTTATGAACAAATTTCTCAATGTAAAATAAACTGCTAATTTGTTCATCTGAACTTTTAATGCTTTTGTACTGTAGCTTACTACACTTCTTTTTCAATGTTAGGCTAGTAATCAGATAGGTGACTTGAACAATTCACCACAGTGCAAAAGCTAATAAGATTTAAATGATGTTTATAACAGCTTGAAAAACAATAAATTTATTTTTTATTTTTGAATTCCTAGCTAACTGCAATCATAACACATGCAATCATCAAAGCGGTACTTACCCATGTATGACACTCCGGTAAACAATCCCCAAGTTATGTGATGTTGCTGAGTAGATCTACTGTACACTACAAAGCAGTATGCAATAAAGACCTTTTTTAAATTAACACACTTGAAAAATACTCAAAAAGTTAGTTTCCAGCAATCTGTTAAAAGCAAAAAAACCATTACATAACATAAAGAAAATCATCTTGACAGCCTGTTCTTTGAGATACAGGAGAATTTGGCTATTGCAGCATCGTTACAAAGTCCCATTTTTAAACTGAAGGTAGGATTTGGCTATGGTGTCTTCGACTGTATTTGACATTTTGTTATTGTGACACTTTTTCGAAGGTTTTTTCAGGCGAGTTCCACTGTCTATAAGCAATATAACTCATGAATCTGCATGCCTAGTTATCATCGTTGTGGTCTTCATTTAGCATTGTTTTTACAAGTAGCCTACAGCATAGAATAAGATGTTACAGCTAAATATCTCATTTTTAATTACTTGTGTTCCATCACCAAGCAAAGATTATTGTAATTAATGGTTGAATATGATTATTGTTTTTAGCTGTTTTGCAGCAACAAATCGTGATTCACAAGCACTCACTACTAATCAGACTTTCAATTGAAGAAGTCAAGTATTCTAATTTCTAGCAGAATAGCAGATAGGCTTATGCAACAAATTTATTAAACTTCTAAGCTAGGCCTAGCTGTGTAATTTCAACTTTTAAGTGATCTCAACTACACCAATCTTTTACCATGTGCATTGCAATACCCTTCAGTTTTTGTACCACGTACGAGCAGCACATTACACAAGTCGTAAACGAAAAAAAACTGTCAGTTTTCAGCTTTTCTTTATCTTGAGGGTGGTTGGAAACCTTTTTCTAAAAAACCCTGCAATAGTTTGCATGATAAATTATCACCCAGTGATTAAAACGCCTGAAACTATCGAATAACACCAAAAACGTTAAATCAATAAACATTTGCAAAAGTTTTCAGAAAAGCTTTATCAGCTTTTTCGTGCTGACATGCAGACAACCGCCAAAAAAGCATGTGTGTGGGTCCAAAGTTCACTATAGCGCACAAGGGTTACTATCGGTCATTCGTAGTATTTCATCAGTTTACGTCAGGATTCAGGTTGGTCTATCAGCCGCAAGTCAAAAACTCAAGCAAAAAAAGTAACATAGGGGAAATCAGGACGAGATATCTTCAGGATTTTACAATGTCGATGGTAAAATTAAGAAACCTGATAAAAACTCAGGGTGACTGTCAGCAAAACTTTGGATAGCCAGGGTCGGATCCAGCAAGTAGCATGAATAGAGGCTATTTCAACAAAAACAATGATATGCATGCCTGCATTAATCCGATCTTGCAAGTACACCGTAAATAAAGTTAATTTTTTGTGCTTTAGTGATGCGATTCCACCCCCATTGAATCCAGTGGGGTAGCCAGAAATTTTGAAAGGGGGGGTGAGGGCCGGCGGGCGAAGCACGACGGCGTGTTCACCTAAGTCCTAAGACGACACCCAGCGGCGGGGGGTCTGAGGGCTTCTCCCAGAAATTTTTGAAAAATGGCTTTGGATTTGGTGCATTCTGAGAGCATGTGGGTGTGAATATTCCTGTAAAATGGTAGGCTACTTTCCGGTGGCACAGCAAAAGGATAAGATCATGTTTTTTTCGGCATTTTTTGGAAATAAAGCTAGTCTCTATGTTTTCTTGTTGCTAATTCCTGGCTGAGATAGCCTATTTGAATGTTTGGTATTGGAAAAACTCCTCGCTCTTTTAATGCAGCTTCGTTTAAAATTAAGCAAACTTTGTTTCAGAGACACAAAGAGACTGAAAGCATCATTCTCAATATTGTGACGTCACACGCGTGCCAAAGGGAGGGGTTGAAACCCCCAGACCCCCCTCCCCTTGGCTACGCCACTGATTGAATCAACGATTGAATTTGCCACTTTGGATAGCCCCTTTAAAACACAAAACACGAATCGCCCAAGGTGTGAGAACGGTGGGAATTCGGTATAGGAAGTAACCGGAGGAAGCTGTTTGTTGTGAAACTTGTTGCTGTACGGTACAAGTAGTATAAAAGGTTTTAGTGAAGCTTCAAAATGATGTTTTGAGAGAAAAGTTTACATTCTTTTTGTTTTCATGGTTAATGAGTTCAGCTATTTGTTTACTCAGAAAATTATGACTGTATAACCAGCATCGAGATTTTAGCTACTTGTAATCAATGAAAGATTACTGTCACTGCTACTCAGTCAATAGCCTACTACAGCTGAGCAATAGTAGGCTACTGACTTTTGAAAAGTATTACTTTAAAAAAAAAAATTATACTGTTGTGTTTTTACCTCATTCAACCAGAGTCATAGCCAGGGATACCTAGACAAGTCATAGCCTACAAAGGTTTTCTACTTGTATTTTAAATCGCAAGAAAGAAACTGTATGATCAAAAGGCGTGTCACCAAAATATACTGTGAAACAAAACGAGAAGCGCTGGTTAACAAAATCGCAAAAGAGAAGACCTAAGGGGAACGAAAGTAAGGTACATTGTTTAAACGAAAACAAACCAAAATACACAACATCTCCCCAATAAAACTGATGACCACCCATAACGAAGGTGTGGTTGGCGTCTTCTCTATGACCGCTTCAATATGTGTCCTTGGTTCGAGACCGATGACGATGATGAGTCCTCGGTTGCGACCGGCGTCGAAGAATCTTCGATTGAAATCGGCGTCGATGGATTAGGAACCTCGTCGGCTGTCAATCAATCAGGAACCTCGTCAGCTGTCGATAAATCAGGAACCTCGTCGGCTGTCGATGGATCAGGAACCTTGTCGGCTGTCGATGACGACGTGAAAGTAGTCACTCCTGGATCCCCGTCTTCCGCCGAGATGTAACGCGGACGTAGCTGGTTGATATGGCGTCTCTATTTGGACCTCGAGGGTCCACTCGGACCTGTAAACTACGACTCCCATGTCGCTACACCACGACGGCAGGAACCTAACGAGGGCTTCGGCTTTGCCTGGAACCAAAGTACAAAGCATAACAAGGATCACCAAAATCGAACCTAATTGTTTTCTGGTTTTGTTTCCGAGGCGAAGGACTCGTCGACCTTTTCGTGATCTGAGCTGAGGAAGGAAGTAAGATATCTAATTTAGTACGTAATTGGCGGCGGTTTAATAACTCACTGGGAGATTAACCACTGGCATTAGGCGTGCGGCGAAACTGTGTCAAGAATTGAGTGGTCGCCCTTCTGGGCGGTGACGATTTTTTCAAAACCTGTTTTTTAAGTGCGCACCAAACGCTCGGCAGCACCATTCGTAGCTGGATGGTACGGTAGGCACTTTAACATGCAGATATCCAATCCAACCACGAACCAATCAGATGCTACGTTGTCTGTCCAATTGTGACCATTCCAGCATTCAGCCAGAGAATTGATTATTACTTTGAACTTGTTCAGAACAACAGAAAAAAAAGATTTATAGCATAGGTGGGAGTCAAACCCACGTCAATGAAATGACTAGTACCGCCCTAACCCTCTGCGCCAAGTCAACGGATGGCAAACCGATGATTTAATTTAGCTAGAATTTGCGCTTTTCCTTTGTTCTTCCTAAACGCAACCTTGATGACGTCATGAACAATGTAGCTTCTGATTGGTTAATGGTTCGTGGTTGGTTCGTGGTTTATTAGAAATCTTGTTGAACCATAGGCATACGAAGTCGAGCAACGTGATCAAGTTTAACATCTTCAAGTTTATTACATTTACATAAACATAAAACTACGCAACAATTTCCAACAAATTAAGTATCGAACGTTTTCGACATCACAAGATGTCCTCTTCAGGAATAATATACATACAAATTAACTACATCTGAAAAAAATACAATGGTTAACTAAATCTATAAACAGAAAAAGACAAAAAACTGCACAGTACTTCTGACTAGCTCAAACTCAACGATATAGGCTCCACGAGAATCAAAGGTAACTGCATCAAAAGGTGTTAAACAGATCACATGATATGGTAGAAAGGCAAGGTGCGAAAAAAATAATTTTAAAATACAGAGAGCAAGAAAGACGAGCCGCAAGCATACAATTGTCTGTTCAAAAGTGGATTGTGACGTTTTATGTACAAGGCTTCCAAGATCTTAGTTTGATACTCAGACCTGCTGCCTCTAGACATGATCTCAAACTGATTGATAGAAACGTTATTTTGGCATTCTGTACATGAAAAAATGTGATCTTTAATTGCGCTTTTCTGTATTGAATTCAAATTCAGGTGTTCCTCAGCTCTAGTCGATAAATGTCTTGTTGACATACCGATGTATGTCAGGCTTGCATCACGCAAACAACTGAATTTATAAACGACATTAGAACATAGAGCAAAGGGCGTAGGCGACTTCAGCTGAAAATATCTGCCTACTTTGAACGTTCTATATACAGGGTAAATGTCACAATCAAATTTCTTTTTGACAATTTTAGCTAGATTTTTTGAAAATCTTACCGAATCTTTTCCCAAGAATGGTATATCAAAAAAGTTGCTAAAATCGTCTTCTTCGGGTTTATCTTTCGGTTTCGTATCCAAAAAAGTTTTTAATATTTTATCAAAAAAGTATGACGGGTATCCATTTAAATGTAGCATATTTTTCAACTTGTTAGTTTCATTGTGGAACAACAAGTCCGTCGAGCAAACCAAACGGGCACGAGATAAAAGACATAAGATTAATCCAGATTTCCACTTATTTGGGCAAAAAGCATTGTAATTTAAAAGTAGGCCAGTGTTGGTGGGTTTTCTCCAGATTTATGTGTCAAACGAGTCATGATTTATTTTTACCTCAACGTCTAAAAAGGCAATAGTGTCATCAGATTTTTCAACAGTAAATTTGATGTTTTGATGTTGAGCATTTAAAAGGTTTAAAAACTGCGAACAAGACTGATCGTTGTCAAAAATTGCAAAAATATCGTCAACATAACGTAGGCTATAGGCTAGCCTACATACATTTTAGGGTAAAAATCACGGAACACTTCAAAAATTTTCGTTTCTAAGTGCGCTAAAAAGAAGTTGGCCAAAGTTCAAAAAAGATAATACTTAAACACCAAAGAATCAGCAAAAAAATTTTCATTTTTCATTTCAGGTCCCCTTTAAAGTAAATTTTGAATTCTTCCGAAGAGAACGTAGTCGCATTGGCTGAGACAATGGAGTGAGGGTATCCAAAACGGGTAAAGTCCTGCTCTAAAAGATCAATAGTAACAGGCGTCGATACGGAAGAAGTTGGGTAAATGGAAGGATAGGCCTACTACTTAGCCTACTTTAAGCATCGGTAACAATAAGCCAATTAGAACCTAAAAATTAATGGCGTGATCGACATGAATTCGACTCCAAGGCTTCTCAGGAGCTATCCATGGGTGGATAAGAGCCTTGCTTGGTGCAGCTTGATGCTCACCTCATGCAGTACATGTTCGGAAGAGGTCGACAATGTCTGCATCGATGTTGGGCCAGTAAACTGCTGTCCTGGCCAGCTGTTTCATGCGCTGCATGCTGAAATAACCTTCGTGTAAAAGAGAAAGAATATCATTGCGGAGTTTAAAAGGAATAACTACTCTAGAACTATATAATAAACAACCATAACATGTTGTTAAACAGTTAAAGAATCAGCAAGTTTAAATAAAACCGTTGGGCGTTTTAGGTAGTAAAAAAATTGGGCATTCTATTGTTAATCAATGGCCTACTCGCGCTTGTTAGCCTACATTCTAGCCGAAAGAAGCTGGATGCTTTTCAGGCCATGCCTAGTTCAACGGCTGCTTCAGTCATCGTCTTTGAGGACGGCCCTAATATAAGCGAGTAGCTCATTCTATACAATGCCCGATACACTTAGCATGAAGCAAGCTGAGCAGTTCAGTCGCAATTTCTTTGCTGTTGACAATTTCTGGTTCCGTCCATGAATTGTGTTGTTCGTCCAGTTAAGTTCGTTTATTACAATAACTATAGCTTAGAAAAAGAGTAGTTATTTTACAGGATCTACTTTATGATTACAATTTTTACTTTAAAATGGGCAAAAACTTGAAAATTATATTTTGAAAGAATTTTAGCATAAGGCCTATATTACAAATTTCAATCTGGCAACTCTGCCGAAAACACGTAGCCAACAACGATGATGTCAAATTGGGTAGCCACTTTAACAAGTCGAAATTCTGCCACTGAAATTGATTAGAATGAAACCGCCAACCAATCATAAGCTACGGTTTTAGTGACGTAAAAAATTTCGAAAAGAAGATCATAGAAAGCAAATTAAGTGATTGGTTTTTTTTCAGCAGGTTGGCTTAGGGGTTAGGGTTAGGGATAGAAAGTAATAATTTCGTTGACGCGTGTTCGATTCTCACCACTGCTATTGCTCTTTTTCTTCTGTAATTACCAAATAAAGTTCAAAACAAGCATTAACTCTCTGGGTGAGTGCTAGAAGAGTCACAATTGGACGGTAGCCTCTTATAACACTTTCTGATTGGTTGGCGCTTGCATTGTAGTCAATTTCAGTGGCAGAATTTCGACTTGTTAAAGTGGCTACCAACCATAGACATCTTATTATAACTAGACCGCGCATCGTCACTTCTCTCGTTTACGGTTTTTGAAGAAAGCAGGTTCAGACGTCAGCCATTATTAGTGTACCTATTCCGCGCGTTTGTCAATGCTTTTGTAGGGACCCGTAATGAATTTTCATTGTTTTTAATTCAATTCAATTTATTTTTGCTTGTCAGAATGCAAAATAAATGATATTGTGAAAAAGAAATACAGGAACAAAACCAACAAAAGGAAAAGGTGGCAAAACTATAATGGTTTAAGACGTGCATGAAAGGATCTAATATTGCGGTATATGAATCGATAAATATACAGTATAGTTAAGCACGGCCACCAAACCTGATACTTTAAAACAAGTAGAAGTAGATGAATTAATTAGTTAAGAATCAGTCGCCTCCTCGTTCCTGAAACAACTGGAGCGCCAATTCAGCAATGAGAACACGACTGAACACAACTTAACTTTTTACAAAATGTAATTCTCCTATAATATTTGCGTTTCTTAAAAAACTCAGTTGTTGTGAACAAATAATTGACAAAACAAATAGTTTTCTATGCAACAACACAACCGCAGCTTTTTACCAGGATTCTGTTCAATAGAGATTGATGGCTTTCGATTTTCTCCGTTGTAGCAAAACGTTGCATTATGACGTAAATTCGTGTGATTTCATCAACAATAACTTTTAAAGATATAGCTTCAGTTTCAAGTTGCTGTGAGATAACAACTAATAAATATCTCCGCAATTCACCTAGTATGACGAAATCTTTATATGATTTCACCTTTGCTGTTCTACAATCGCAAACATATTGTTGGAATTTGTTAATTTTAAATTACCGTACGTAATTGCTTGCTTTTTCTTTTATTTTGAAAGTGCTTTATATACCTCCGCACAAACAAGTTTTACATATAATATAGTAGGCTAGGCCTATAGTATAGTATGACAATTGCGAAGAGAACATTTCCGCGTTCATTTCACAGGTATGGAAATATTGTGATACTTTTAGCGAGCTATGAGAAAATAGAAAATACTAGTATTGTGACGATAACACTGGTTGGTTGGTTTTGAATTTTTATCCTCGGACTGACACTGACTAATTTCTTTTCCTTCTAGGCGGATATTTTTGTAATTTTTTTTGTTATATTTTGGACAAAAATTGTGGCGCTTTTCTTATAAAAAAACAAAACAAATGTGAAATCGGGCTTTCAATATATAGCCTAGCTACTACATTAGCCTATAACGTATCATGCTATTTTACGTTGCTTAGATTTCCAACCAATGAAGAACGAAGAAAATTATGGATTGCGAACGTCAAGCGTGCCAATTGGACACCTTCTAAACACACATTTATTTGTTCTGATCATTTCAAGGAAGAGTTCATGTATCGCTGTGGTGAGCGAGTGACTTTACGAGACAACGCTGTCCCCACTCGTTTTAAGGCATTTCCAAAGCATTTGAACAAGGTAATCATTTGAAAAACATACGAAAAGTTAACTGCCGCATGGGCTTAAATAAAAACACGACTAGCCTATTATTATTATGATTATGCGCACTGTTGGCCAATGATAGGCTATTTTTGAATTTAGTTCCAGTTTTCAAACAGCCTATAGCCTACCTTGTAGCCTATTTTGTATCTGCTTAATGAAGACAGACGCTTAGGCCTATGTGCATTGCGACTTGTAGGCTATGCAAGACGCATAAACATAACTCCAAATAAATAAAATTATTTGTAGAGTGACATATTGTGAATTTTAATTGGGTATATACTATAGGCTACTATGAGATCGCATAAGCTCTGTCGAGTAGAGGGGTTCAAGCAGACATAATCCTAATCTGCCACCATTGAAACATGGAACATTGGTGGGCCGAGTAGTTAAAATATCAGACTTGTCTGGCTGTAGACACCAGGAGGTCTAGGTTCGAAACCTGAGTCTGTCTGATGTGCTCTAAGAAGAGCGAAACCGGTCACGGAATCCTTGTTCACTTGAAATAATGTGATTTGAAAACTGGGATGCTTAGACATGATAATATTTTCATAAAAAATTACGATTGGTATGCTTGTAAATTTTATGCTTATAAAATTAAAACGATGTAACTTCAAAACTTTTTTTGAAAAATGAGACTTGGTTTTAATAAACGTTATGCTTATACAACTTTAAAATCAATGCAAGCTACTGTGCAATTTAATACATGCTTTTATTCATTTCATAGATGACTAAAACCTCTATTACACCAAAGTTCTAAATTATAGTTAACAAGTTAGTTTTCTGCAGAAGCGCAACCAGCTCAGAAATGTTATCGTTAACAGCGCAGCTTTCACGCGAGTTTGAGACACTAACAATGGCCGCCGCCTTTTTTCAATTTCTTCAATCGAAATACGAGAAGCGCAGTCTAGTTATAATAAGATGTCTGTGCTACCAACACATTGATTCAGGACCAGTGTTGCCAGATAGTGTTCTACAACACTAGTTTTGAAAAAATGGTGTAATTTGATAAAAAAAAATTCTTTCAGCTATCACAGATTTGGTGTAATTTGGAAAATATTTGTTACTTTGTTGTAATAAAGTATATTTATTGTTGTGTGTCTGTGAAAAGACGTGGGCAATGTGCCTTTGCCCACGTCTTTTCCATCATAGACTGGGCCTCCAAAGCCACATACGACATCACCATCCAAAGCCAAATTCGTTTTGAAGACAAACCAATGCACGGACACGAGATGGAGCCGACGACGATTGTTGTGTTGCATTTATAAAACTGTTTATCCGTAATCCTGGCTGATCTATTGCCCAGATTGGTGAACTACGTTCATCAGCTAATGGTTTATGGCTTTATGCTACACCATGTGTACAAATTTATGCAACGCTTAATGATCAGTGCTGCAATGGACTAGTCATATCAAATAACATATTAAAGGACTTCAATTCTTTTATGTATGAGGGGGGGGGTCAAATCAGTAAAAAAAAAATTATGCAAAAAGTTGAGGTCCTAGATATGATTTTTTGGCTTTTGCACATTTGCCCTGCCTTTATTGGAAGAACAATTGAATGTTATTTTGTTTGAAAAACTGTTATTTTATTTAACCTTTTAGCTTCTCCACTTAACTATCATACTGCTTTGGTTGTGTTGTACATATAACTGTGTGATTTTTGCTCTTTGTTATGTAAATATTTGTTCTTCTCATTATTTTTTTAACACTTTTGTGTTTTTAGGAGAAAATTTAGGGCGTTAGTGTAGTTCTAGGAAATGGTGTAGTGAGCAAACTGGAGTTTGGCAACATCGCTCAAGACCCAACTGAAGAAGAAGCGTCAAGATGCTTGGTGGCAACAGCAACATCTTGATCGGTTGATCCAATCAATTGTTTATTTATCAATTTACCGATCAATATTTAATATTTATCAATTATCAATACATGTTAAAGTCGTAAGATGTTCACAAAATGTTGATGTTCACAAAAATGCCCGCAAATTAGGGGCCCAAAGTGGTGATTTAAAGCTTTTCGTGCAAAAATGTTCTGTTAAATGCATCCTAAATTAAATCATAACAGTTGATTATTCTCCTGTTCGGGAGGGGGGGAAGCATAGGGCAGTGCCGGTCTATGGGGTGTGCAAACCGTGCGATCGCACAGGGCCCGCAAATTATGAGGCTCGCAATTTACTCAGAAAATGCAGTAATTTTGTCATTTCCAATGGAAAAATTCAACAAGTGACTTCAACAAGGAATTAGCAACAAGAAAACATAGAGACTCAACGGGTGCAACCTATTTCGGCCCCTGAACATTTCGTATCCTGAAAAGATCGAGAAAAAAAACAACAGAGCCGAAGTCGCTGATTGGAGTTGCCGCAAACATTTCAAAATTTCTCTCGATCTTTTCAGGCGACTAAATAGGTCGAAATATGACTTTGTTACTCCGATTTCAGGGTACGAATTTTTCACGGACGAAATAGGTTGCATCCAGACTCAACATAGAGACATAGCTTTATTTCCGAAAATGCCAAAGAAAGCATGGTCTTATCCTTTTGTTATGCCACCGGACTGCCCCATTTTGCAGTATTATTCATACCCAAATTTTTGTTGAACATGCCCTCAGAATGATTTAAATTCAAAGTAATGTTTCAAAATTTTCTAGTTTTATTGAAGCCTGATAATTATTATTGCGCACAGATGTCCAATTCTGCAGTAAAATGTTGTATGGTGTGCAATACGGTTAAGCAAACTTCACGCGTTTTTCCAAAGACAAAGGGGGCCCGGAATGACTTTTCGTACCCCTAGTGAAAATTTCTCTCAGAGGCCCTGACAGGCATCATATGAATCTTGATTATAGAAAAACTGAATGATAACCCCACAATTGCACACCTTGTTTCGTTCTGTGATTTGGCTAATTGATTGATTGAATCTTTATCCTCGGACTGGGAAAGCTTCTTGCAGAGCTTAATCTTGGGTGTTTCGCATACTTGTAGAGGCTTTGAATCACTGACGCAGGCCCGGTCACCGAGATAGACAGAGTGAAGTTTCCGATTGTTGAAGTCTTATTGCCAGGGAAATTATTCCATCCATTAGATGCCGCTGAATGGAGAGCAGTCCTCAACGTGCGTTGCTCAAGCGCACACCCCGAGAGTCAAACCAACGCGGCTTGATCTTGAAGCTTCTTTGTTTCAGAAGTCACGCGCTAACCAACTGAGCTATCGGGGCGGACACGGGCTTGTAACTCTAGATTTGTAAATGAGTATTTTTTACGTGCAACCTACATAAATGGGCAGCTTTCCAATCCAAAAAAATCTGATAAAAATGCACAAAGCGCTTTTTCTTGCAACTAAAATTAGAACTGTAGATACTAAACTCTTTTACATTGTATCAAAGAAACAATTATGTTGTTCAATTGCTTTTCAGTTATAATTAGTTAAATGTTGTCCAACCGATAAAATAAAGTAATATTGTGCATATGTAATTTAATATGGAAAATAGCCAGAAAAACTCCAATTTTCTTCCAGTAATTGCCGGAAGTCCAGGGAAGGGAAAACCTTCACTAATGTCAAAGATGGCAGGTGAGGTAGATAATAAGGTATAATAAGGTACCAAGGTCACTGCCATCCTTGTTGTTCGAATTATTTGTGTTTTTGTATATTTTCTTTTTTTTCTTTCTTTTTTGCCAACAAAATAAACTGAACTGTGATGCAGTAGTTGTAATAATGCTTTCTGAAGTCGCTTTGTCTTCTCCAATAGCTCAGTTGATTAAGCTATTGACTTTATAAACAAAGAAATACCGTAGCTAGATTAATGAGTTCCGGTTCAACTTTGTGGGTGGGCATTTGAAAGCTATTTATTTTACAGGTAATTTTCCTTTTGATTATTGAATTGAACACAAAACAGTATTGCATTTGGTTGTTTCTTTTTTGTTATTAGTGTTAAGAATTATTTTTCCATTACAGCAACCAATGCATAAACTTTCTTGGACTGGTTTGTTGCTTGGCCTAGCAACGTTGTTGGTAACAATTTTTTGTGTACGGTACGGTATACCAGTAGTTGATATACATCGGTATCGGTCTAACAATTTCATAAATATCGCTATCGACCTGATAAAGTGATATCGGTTGAGCTCTAATTTTACTTAATATTAGATAAGATTTGATTTGGGATTTCAGATTCTGATGCAAAAAAAAACAATTGATTTGTTAAAGGAGTAGGCTTTAGGAACGATTACTCGCCTGCATTTCAAATTGAATGTATTTTATTGTGTGTTTGGTAGTTGCAATGTTTAACATTTTGAAAGAAACCTGGACTTACTAATAATAACAACATGCTTATATACTTTCAGCAAATCTGAAGTACGTTTCTTTGGTTCTTCTTGTCATTCAAAATGCAGCGTTGATTCTAACAATGCGACATGTCAGAACAATACCAGGAGATCATTTCTTTTCAACAACAGCAGTAGTGGTTGGAGAAGTCTTTAAATTAACTGCCTGTCTAGTGATCATACTGTTTGAGCACAAAGGTTTTTACTATTTCAATTTAATGCAATCAATTGACATGATAACAATTACTTTAATTATAATATGGTATTTTTTAATTTTGTTGTATGTAAAAGCAAAGCTGTAAACATAAAAAGAAGCATTTCATCTAGAATTATAACAATACATTTGTGGATAATTTTTTTCAAAGTAGTGCACTTTATAATAATAAATCATTGTTATTTAATGTACAATGTACATAGGCTATATATGTTTTGTTTTGAAAGCAATTGTTCTCATTTGTAATTATACTAATTTTTCTTTTTTAGGCAATGTATTCGCGTTTGCCCAATTCCTCTATGCAAACATTGTCCAACAACCGCTTGATACAGCCAAACTGGCTGTGCCTGCTTTTATTTATATGATTCAAAATAATTTACTATATGTCGCTGTCTCAAACCTTCCAGCTGCTACATTTCAGGTATTTTTTCAGCACTTCTTTGACTTCTTTCACAAATACGTTGAGAACAATAGATCAGAGAATAAAATTTTGAAGTGTAGTCTAGAAATGGTTAAGACAGTTACAGCATAGTGGGATTGTGTTCTGTTGTTTTCTCCATGTGCTACAAATATATAGTTGTCTCAATTTTTAGTACCGTATTTGAAAGCTTTAGCTACGGTACTGTAGAGTGTAGATTTTGCATTTTCAATTTCATTGTTATTTCCTGTAATTTAAAAAAATCACTTGACAATTTACTGTTAGCAGCTTTTCAAACTCTTTACAGAGTTGTGTCATTCGTAGGCTGCTTTGAACAATCTGGTCTATATTAAATTACAGTTTGATGTTGAAAGTTTTTTATACTGCAAACAAGATAAGTCACTATTTCTTGAGTACTTTTATGAGTTTAGCTCAATTCATAAGAAAGCCTTGTCATATTTGATCTTCAGGTTATATTACAGTCAGTGCTTTCCAACCTTTTTTGAATGATGATTGATGACCTCTTATGTTGATTTTAATTATCTTGCCCACTTCCACCGACCAGGCGACCAACCCCCCTTCCGCCGACCAACTATTTTTTCTAAACTGTAAGATCAATGTTGATTGTCGCAACTCCCACAAAACCTTTGAGTGATCCCACAGTGTTACCTTGCTAGAAAAATACTCCAACTATATGCAATAACTTGTTACAGGTATCTTATCAATTGAAGATACTCACCACTGCAATGTTTTCAGTTACAATGCTTGGGAAATCTTTGTCGAAACTCCAATGGTTTTCCATGGTTTTGTTGTTCTCCGGTGTTGCCATAGTTCAGGTTAGAAGACCTAATTATCCATGTATATGTTCAGGCCTCAAAATTTGTACTTTGTTCAGGCGGTCAAGCATGTCCTATAGGACTGGCCCTTTCAGCGGACATTTAATATCTCAACCGGACATATTTTTTGTATGTAGATTTTGCACGAAATTACACTACTGTATAATTGTGTAGTCGTGTTTGTAGAAGAAGATTTTCTACAACAGAATAACTCTGCAATGGTTGATGGCTTAATTAACCGACCCTGAAGTATACTGGAGCAGATTGCTTGCAAATAAATCAGTGCATTTATGACAGTCGTGTAATGACGCAATAAACACAATTGAAAACAACAATCCAAATTTCCTTATTACAAAAGCAACTACGATCACTTATTCCGTGGTTTTTGCGTTATAGAATCTTTGTGCCAAGCGATTACTGCCGGCGCGGGGTCGTAAACCTCCAGCTCAGCACCGGCACCGACAATTCGACAAATGTGTCTAATACCCTCCCTTCTGTGCAGAAATTCTATTTCTATCAGTATCAGCGTGAATGAGGTCGCCACATTCGCCCAAGCACGTGCGAAACCCAGCTGAGACTTGCTTCTCTGTGACGTTTCTTTTTAACAAACGATCAATGTAACGCAATAATCCTCATTGTTAAAATTAGAATACATATCTCGCCGAAAAGTTCAGACAACTTTATTTCAAGGCAACATTGCAAGGCGTTGAAATGATGTAAAAATGGCTACTTTTGCCATCAGCTCGTTAACCACGCCACTCTAATGAGATCTTTAAAGCAATTGCCTGTACTACTATTGTTTCAGCTCCGTATTAGTTCGCGTTAAACAAACAAATTGTAACAATTCAAATTTAAAATATATTTTTTCTGCATTAGCTCTATTTTTGTCAAGAATTTTGCGGCGGTCGTTTATGACCGACCAATGAGTCGGCTTCGGCAGACATTCGAGGTCATTCCGGAGGTCATGTCCGCTATGACCGCCGGATATTTCGAGGCCTGTATGTTCATGTGAATTATCTCATTTGAACTTGAGCTTCTTTATGAGATTTTCTGACCTTGTTTGATTTTTTAGAATCAACTGAAAGCATCGTTTCTTTGATAAAAGAGATTTGTGTTCAGTGTTCACGTTACGTCAATACTTAAACAATTTATCACTGACATCACTTACTAATGTATAGATGCAAGACCTATGCGTATACAGTGTATATGCAAACCTAGGTCGGAGCCAATTCTCATGACAGATTTAAAGTGTGAGTTCAGTGAAAATATATGACAATGAAATAAAGGAAAACATAATATGTACTGTATGCGCCATGTCGGCCTTTATAAAAAGGCCATGCCAACGTGCAGCTTCAAATTTGACTGGAGGCCGATCTGTTAGTAGCCTAGTGTAATTTGATAGTTTGAGTAGCAGTTAATAAATATGGTCTTTCTGTACATTTTATTGTGTTATTGTTATCATACAAATAATGGATTAGATTTTGTCACTTCTGCTGGAAATAAAAAGAGCCTGGGGATACTGGTAATATGAAAAGATTTATCATTTTTTAACGTATTAGTAGGAGTTTTGCAATGATTTAAGATTCAGTGATGCGATTTAGTAATCTGTTTCTGAAAACTACCATTTCAAAAGAACATAAACTAATTTAGCTTGGAGTTTAAAAACTACATCGGCCTCCAGTTTTCTCGTTGGCAAGACCTGGGTATATACAGTAGATCAGTGGTTTTCAATTTTTGGTGGAACGGAACCCAATGAAACATTCCAAAAGCTCGAGGAACCCCTGTTCAATAATTTAATTGCCTTATGCAAAAAAATCGTTTGATTAATAAACTTAAATTAAAATACTCAAGTTCAGATTTATTTATGTACAATAAAAATACAAACTGTAAAAAATTACATTTATTCTCATAAAAAATTCAATGAGAAACTTGAGCCTGCTGTTTCTTGCGGAACCCCTAGACTTACTGGCGGAACCTTAGGTTTCCGCGGAACCCTGGTTGAAAACCACTGCAGTAGATCATAGGCGTCGATTACGCGGGTAGGGTGTTGTGCCTCCTCCGGTCTAAAACATAAGGGGGCTAGATATGTCTGGCCCCTTCAGTTTTTTGTTAATATTAACAACTTAGTAAGAAAACTGCCGGTTTTGCGCTGGTTACGCCAATGCACATAATGTAGTCTAACAGGCTAGCAAGAAAAGTTCAATTTCGCTAAAACTGTTCAAGCTATTTATCAAGAGTCTGAAACGAAAATCGCTACCAATATTTAAATAAGCTGTTGCGTTTTTTTTTTCTCTCTCTTTGCTTATTTGTTTTGTGGTGATAGTTTTGTTTGATAGACCAACGAATTCAATGCTGAACGAACGGCATTCACTGCGTTGTATTTAACTGATACTACATAAGCATGCTATGCAAGGGTATTCGCTATGTGTCCAGCCTTCGAACTTGGCATATATTTACTTTAGCAAAAATGATTGCCAACGTAAAATTACAGATTGCGACATGGAGTCGGCAATTGCCGAAGTAAAATCTTTGAACACGTTTATTTGCCAGGATTCAAATTGCATTTTCGAATTTAATGATTTCATTACGATTCTAAAATTTATGTAATTATTTAATATGCAAGGCTCACGAAACAAAATAACTTGCTTTTTGGAAAATATTCACTATTGGTTAAGCAAAAAGAGCTGTTGTAAGCGATTTTTTTTTTTATATATAATTGTTTTCATTACGTAATCTATGATCGTTGCAGTCGATCTTAAACCTTAGCGGCCGTATGAAACAATGGTATATAAGCTCGGCTGGGTAATAATAGCGGTAATAGACGTCGTTAATGCAGGCAGCTGATCACACAAAAAATTTACAGAAAAACACGAGAAAATAAAGTAAAAGTGCTCGAAAAGTTTAAAGCGATACAACACCCACCAACAACGGTAATATTCAATCTTCATCGTTTAACAGTAACTTGCATATTTGCATAAGTATTTTTAAATTGTGCGATAATTTCGGCACGAAAATTGAAGAAGCAAATGTTGAGAATTTTAAAGCCACAAAATTTCTATTTGCGATGGAGACCACTGAACATCTTTTCTTTTTGATTTTTCGGTTGGCAGACATCAGCCCTTTTTTATCTGATTCAACGTTTGCTAGTGTTGAATCAATCTAAAAAGAGTTGATGTGCTAACTGGGTTTTCGTCATTAACAACATGTTCGAAATTTGCGTTGGCACTTTTTTTGCCGACGCAATTCATATTTTGTACGATTAAGCTACTTCAACATTTACGTATTAACTCGGCAATTGTCGGCGCCAAATTAGAAGGCTGTGTGTCTTCCAGAGCGTTTGGTCAAGTTACGCAATTACAACCAAATTAAATAATGCGCAGAATTTTGCACGACAATCACAACAGACTGATATGCGAGTCCACAAATACATAGTGCATTATAATCGTTTAGGCTGAAAATAGGCAACTTTTAGAAATTGCTTGCAGAATTAGCTGGAAATTTTCGCCCCCCTGGAATTGGCTTATTTCAGTAAACAATGGACGCCAATGCAGTAGATCGCTACATGGTTTGTAAACTTTGTATTCAATATCTGTTTTAACCCCATTGTACATTTTTGTACAACGACAATTTTCAAATTGATTGTAATGGTTTTATAAATTGCATCTGGGTGCCAGTTTAGTTCGCAAAATTTGGCCCTTTTACAGTTGATTCAATGTTTACGGACCTTGAATCAATGCAAACAGGATTGTTTTTTTCTTTCCAGTTCTGTATGACAAATACCGGAAAGCATAAAACGCTTTTGTCAACCATCACACATATCGGGATGGTTATAGAATATTTGCGCAAGCTCTTCAAATTGAAACGGATAGATTTTCGTTTGATGGTTAAAAGCTGTCATTATGAATGCAGTATCCATGATACTACCATAAAACATAATATATATATTATATACAGAAAGTGTGGTTATTCCCGAGTGTATTTTTACTGCTTCTTACAGGTTGAAGTCCAAACATCGCACCCCAAAGAAAAAAGTAATTCCAGTGTCGCCCAGAATACCTTGCTTGGTTTGGGGGCTGTAATATTGTCTTGTGTGTCATCGGGTTTTGCTGGAGTGTACTTTGAGAAGATATTGAAAGGTTCAAAAGGTTCCATATGGTTACGAAATGTGCAACTGAGTGTATTCGGCGCTCTCTTTGGTATGGTTGCAGTATACGAAAATGACGGCTCAAATGTAGCAGAGAAAGGTTTTTTCTTTGGTTACTATTCGTTGGCCTGGTTAACAATTTTGATTCAAGCATTTGGAGGCCTACTGGTCGCTGTGGTTATAAAATATGCTGACAACATCTTGAAAGGATTTGCCACATCAATTGCCATTGTGGTATCAACTGTAGCGGCCATCTTTTTGTTTCATTACGTCATCACCCTCATGTTTTTAGTCGGAGCGGCTATGGTTATAGCTGCAGTGTCTGTCTACAGCATACCAAAGCCAGAAGCGAATATTATATCCATTCCCAAGACAACAAATGCATAATTTTCTGGTGTAATTCAACTTTTTCATTCAAACATAATATGTACGCTAGGGTGGCCCCTTTTGAGGCAATTTTTTCATTTCAATTTGCCTGAGTGATAAATTTTTGCCTTAGCCCAAAATATTAATAAATCCATTTTTTTTTTTGAAATCTGACCCTGTTTAGACCCTGCCCCAACAGCATTTTTAAATCGAGCCCCCTAAATCACGTTTTTAATGATAAAATTAGTACTATTTGAGCTAGATATATGTTGTTGGTATTTAGTTTTATTGTTTTTCAGAAAGGAAGACATTTGCATGCCTTAATTCAAGATTTGAACAACTTTTTATTAATTCATTTTATAGTATCAATGTAAATGCTTCTTTAATTGACCGATGAAATGATATGATTTCTTTCTGAGAGTTAGGCAAAAGACAAAGTGATGAAAGCACTACTTGTAATTTATTAACCAAGAAGTAACAGCACATCGCATTTCACACAATAGAATCTATGTTTGCTTGGATTTTCTGGTGACATAATACTTTTTCCGGACCCATGGCCTTTTTTCCTTCTGTGGTGCCCAAAACTTCACCAATTTGTCGCTTTTGCTTGGCTATCCGCCCAGTTGCTGTTGTTGCCAGTTTAACTCCATTTTCTACAGATTGAGTGTGACTTGGATAATTTAGATGAAAAGGATGTTCCACAAATTGCTTAATGTTAATGCATGGTTTGGTCAGGAGAGGTTCATTTAAGGGCATGATTTCTTTTTTGTTGGAGAGGTAAGATATTGTGGAGCACCCACTGCCATATATGGTTATCATTTCTGTATAAGATGTTGCCTCAAAATTTAATTTGGGAAGGTGAAACTCTTCACTGAAGAATTTTACGATTGACTTTCATCATTGGTGGTGCGCCTAATCTTAGAGATTAGTTTGACTGCATTAGCTGTGATGGTTTTGTTATCATCGCCTAAGCATTGCCAAAAGCACGTTTTCGGGATGAGCAAAAAAGCAATTTTGTTAAACACTCTGTTGAATGACTAGGACCACTTCATTGCCATTGAATAGATTCTTTTGCAATTGCATTTCTTGAAAAAGATTCTTCGGCTCATCCATTCACCAGGCAAGTTAAAATGAAAAAATTGCCTCAAAAGGGGCCACCCTAATGTTGTACGCAGTTGTATGGTGGTGCTAACGTTGGCCCAAGCGTCTGATGTTTACGTTTGGACGTTCTACTGTGCATGCAAGCCTCTAGCTCTGTTTCTTCATTTGTCCCACATCATGCCTCACGGAGTGGGCATTTCTGAGCAGCTTTGCCCAGCTGGCAAATCAGCTTGCTATTACACTGATCCAATGTACAAAAGCGCTGATTTGTGAACTGGGAATTGTAATTTAGTGGTTTTCATGCGCTTATTCCAAAGACTTGGACATTTCTATGTGGACCTTGATTTTTGTAGCAGAATTATTCTTAAGTTTCGTCAGCTTTGCTTTGTTTGTTTGTGGGGTGTTTTCGTCTTCCTCCTCTTAAGTACACAGGTTTTAGATATTAAATGCAGTATGCAATCAGAAATTACATTGTTTTTACATTGGAACAACTCCTTTTTGCCTTAAATCAACGTTATAAGTATAGACTGGTTAACGTAACACGATGTCTGTGACTGTTCCCGCACAGTATATTTTCAAGATTCATAATTATGTTGTAATTTAATCTTAAGCTTAAATTTAAATTAAGCAACGATTTAACTTTTATTTAAATTATTGTTTTATGCATTCTTTGTTGTATAAATTAGAAAATGTTTAGCTAAATATTAAAAGAACGACTGCATTTTCACTACGATCTTGATTTCTAACTCAAAAGTGCACGTTCTAATAGCTGTTGGGTCATTCCATGTCAACTCAACAGGTTTTTGGAAAAGTGCAAGAATTGTCTTTCGGTCTGGGTTGTGATTTCCAAAGAAATGGTATGCATGTATCCAACTGCTGGGTTAACTCAATCCTGCTTGTCTGGCGCACCTTTGATGGGACGTCTCTCTTTTGTCAGCAATACCTCAATATTTCCTCTCATACAGTGGCCTACGAACAAGTTTGGACAGACGCCCAAAGGCATTTTACAATCCGTTCTTTTAAAAGCACTTTACGTTTATCGCTTAAAAATGCGACCAAACGAGTAATCAAAATGGTTTACAATTTTCATCTGTGTTTAAAAACGTGTAATGCGGAGAACCAGGATTCTCCGCCGCATCACACATTTTTGTGATTTAGCAACGTACGTTCTTCCGAGATGACAAATGTTGTTTAATAGGTTGCGCATTAAAAAAAAATCATTTGCCGAACGTTACAAATTCATGCAGATACTTCGTCAACAAAGAAGGTTTTTATGTTAGAAGCAGTGTTTAAATGTCGCCAGTCAGTGGTAACGCTTGGTTTTAATCTTTATCCTCGGACTGACAAAGCCTTTGATAGGTTATTCCTGGTAGCTTCGCAATCTTGTAGAGGCTTTCAACCCCTGACGCAAGCCCAGTTACCGAGATTGACAGAGTGAAGTTTCCGATTGTTGAAGTCTTGTTGCCGGGAAACTATTCCATCCATTAGATGCCGTTAAATGGAGAGCAGTCTCGAAATGTGTTGCTCTAGCGCACACCCCGAGAGCCGTACTAGCGCCGTTTGATCTGGATTCGGGCGTTTGATTTGGTGTTGTAGCCTACTTGACCTTGCATTGCTGGAGTTTGGAAAGCAATATAGCCTGGATGAGCTTTAATCTACTTGTTTTGCGTAGAAACTGTTTGATAAATTTTTAAAGCGAAAGCCTCTCTACTACTCCTGCAATCCGTTGACAATGGT
Organism: Aplidium turbinatum; assembly: GCF_918807975.1. NCBI lineage: Eukaryota > Metazoa > Chordata > Ascidiacea > Aplousobranchia > Polyclinidae > Aplidium > Aplidium turbinatum. Next base: position 15,494,916 of record NC_137484.1, on the reverse strand, counting down.
GCTAGTAACTTATGACATAACCGAAAGCATTATTGTTTGTTTTTTCTGCAGTTTTTGCACATTTCTAATCAATCAGAATGATCTGTTCAAATATCATATGATGTTTTTCTGTATATTATACTTTTCAGAACCGTCACAATGCGTTGGCAAAAAATGTCTTACTTTGTGACAAACCAGAGAGTGAATTCTTATATTTGAACAGCCAGCTATTATTTTATTCCTTTTCAGAATCGTGCAAACCTAGCATATTACATGTTATTGTTAATTGTATTTCTCTTGTTTATGGTACTGTACTTTGCATTTTGTGTAGAAAACAATATAACAGATTGTATTTTATCTCTTGGTCGGTGTAGCCTACTTTGCTTTTTATGGACGGATCTACTCAATGGGATATGTGTGCTTATGCTTGAAATATACAGAGTAGCTTTGCCAGACGTTGTGTTGATTTGTTAGAATGCTTATCGTAGCCTGTTATGGAAAGAGCGGAATACTTTTGTCGAAGTGAACGAAACTCATTGCAGAAATTTACTGCAATCAAGCCCTGGCCTTGATGAAACTCAAATGATAACTTAGATGGGTTAAATTCGAATCATGAATGAAATCCTATGACCTGCATCCAGACGATATACGTAACTAGATCGGAAAACTGCTGCTATTTTCAACATTCTCCATATAGCCAAAGCAATTTTCAAGATAGGGCTAGAAAGATTGTAGAGTGTGCGAACTAGATGAGGCGATTTCTATCGGATTCTGCAGTTATTAGAGTCGAAAATAGACGACGCGTTCGTTTTAAAAGAAAAGCAATTTCCTGTTGCAAACTCGAAAGAAAAATACCGATCTTAGGTTTGCCCATGTGCGTACGAGCCAGGGGGTCAAAATTTTGATTAAAGCCGCAAAAATTACCGCAGTGAAAACATTACAAGTTGCAGAAAAAGTGTATCGTGAAATTTTCATTCAACACACTCATATTCGTGTAATTTGTTTTGTACAGTGACATAAATAACAAAATCTTATGTAGGCTACCAGTGGCGTACGCAGGGGGGGGGGGGCATGCCCCCCCCCCCCTTAAAAATGTTTTAGTAGTTAACGACGTAGATTAAGGCATTTAATATGTTTTGCATTGCTCTGTCAAAGCAATTACTGTAACAATGTTGTTTTATAGACTCAGCCAATACGAAATATATGGCCCAATCCACCTACCCCACCCCAGGTATGCCAATGTAGTGATTACTGAGAGAGAAATGGATAAAGTCTAAACTAAAACCATACTGGGATATCAATGGCCAGTGGCATAGCCAAGAGAGGGAGGGTTGGGCCTTGGGGGTTACAACCTCACTTTGACACGCGTGTGACGTCACGATATTGAGAATGATGCTTTCAGCCTCTTTATGCTTGGGAATGATGGTTTCAGTCTAAAAAAAACTTGCCTAATTTTAAACAAAACTGCATTAAAAGAGCGAGTTTTGCCAATACCAAACATTCAAGCATCTCCGCCAGGAATTAACAACAAGAAAACATAGAGACTTAGCTTTATTTCCGAAAAATGCCGAAGAAAACATGATCTTATTCTTTTGCTATGCCACCGGACAGCACCATTTTACAGAAATATTCATACCCACATTTTTGTTGAAAATGCTCTCAGAATGCACCAAATTCAAAGTAATTTTTCAAAATTGTCTGGAGGAGGCCCCCCAGACCCCCCGTCGCTGGGTGTCTTAAGCAAAAACGCCATCGGGCTTCGCCCGCCGGTCGTCACCCCCCTTTGAGAAAATCCTGCGTACGCCACTGTAGGCTACTGTATTTTGTGAATTTACAACTGCATTACGGTACCTATGTCCATTTGGGAAGCCACAAAGTATGAAATCATCAAGCAGACGTGGACATCTAGATAATTCTAGTTCTCTAATTCAGTTCAGTTGTTTTTATTTCTGACCATCATATCAAAAACAATAGCCTACACGTCAACATAGCAAAGGTAGAACATAATAATTTGATGAATTAGAGCGAAATGTTGGTGATTCTAATCGAATTTGATAAAAACTTGTTTACTTTGATTGTAGTCCTAATCTCCGGTAGGCCTATTGCCAAAAAAATTAATTTGTCCAACAGTAGGCTATTTTTCAGCAAATGAAAGGAGACAGCACTCTTATCAACCTCATGCAATAAAACGATCAAGATCTTGCTGTCATTCCATGGCTTAAGCAACGAAGCCACTAAAAAACCGATTAATTTATCAACTCACCTTGTGATTTTGCTGCTGTGAGCATAGTTAATAAATATATATAGTTAATAAGAAATATTAAGTGGTAACCTAATACGAAAAATGAAAAAAACTGTCTTGAATTATGTAATGGGTAATTGCAGTGGTTGAGAGTTAAGTGGTAAAGCAAAGTGCAAAAACAATAAAGCTTGTCTGTGATTAGGTTAAACAAAAGTTGCTTGTATTTTAAATTTTGTGTTATTACTTATTAGTGTTGTATATTACACTAAAAGTTGAGCATTACCGGTAGGGGAAGGTCGGGTTAGTTGAGCCTCTGGGTTAGTATATCCACCCCTTTTAATTCTTAAATGTGGTGAGGTTACCACATTTTATTATCACGTGACCTTAAAGTTTCTTATTGCATGGTCTCGCGTCTAGTTTAAGTTGACGATTGATATTATATGTGGTGCTGAAGTTAAAAGTTTTGTTTTGCCCTTGAAAAGTAGATTTTGAAACTAGAGGTACCGGTAGCCTACACGTTTATGGGGGTCACAAGGTCAAAAATGTGTTTTTTGCATTTTTTTCATAAACTAAATGTTTTAGACCCCAACACCCTCTAGAAGTTAGATAGGAAACCATGCATTCTGCTTCTTTAAAGCCAAGTTTGATCGTTCTAGGCCTACTGGTTGCTGAGATATAGCCAGATTGGCCGATTTTAACCCGGCGGGTGGTAGCCTACCGGCCCACTGCTAGGGCGTCAAATGTGGACCAATCTCAACAAAACTTGGCAAAGTGTCATTTTGGACCACAATGCAGAGCTCTAAACAAGAAAAAGTTTAAAAATTAAAATTTAGTTTTTTTTTAGGTCACGCTAACGCGCACGTTCTAAGGACTGTTCTCCATTCAGCGGTATCTAATGGATGGAATAATTGTCGTGAATTGATGAAATAATTATAGCAATCTTCCTACCTGTGCCATTTCAGGTTTTGAGTTTGAACAAATATTAGCCTGTTTATTTTGAAATTCGTGTTTCGGGTAATATTAGTGGTTAGGAAAATCTCTATACTAGACTAAATTCTTATTTTACTGCTTGGTGGTTGAAGTGGCTGTTTTTCCACCAGAAAGCTGAAGTTGGCCTGGTACCCAGAAGGGGGCCCGGTACTTTACCATCTGACGGATGAAGGCTGTTTTACCCTCGGATGGCAATTCTTTTAGATCTGATTATATTAAGATCAATGTTTTGAAGTCGCGAGGAATTTTTTAAATCCGGGCCCCTTAAATATTCCGGGCCCGGGTCCAAAAGTACCACCTAGACCCCCCTGTCAACGCCCCTGGGTATCATGCCTATTTGGGCACCCACAAAGGTGCCGTACCAAACTATAATTGCATTTTAGTCAATCTGCTCATAAAACCAAAGCAATATGTGCTGGTTGCCCACTTTATTGAACATAGGCTAGGCCTATCTACATTTGCCTACAGACCCTTATAATTAGCTACTAGAGGTATACAGGAGGCGAAGTTTTGAAGTATTTAGGAGCCGGAGTCGCGGGTTTCGACCGAAGTCAGAGTGGAGCGGAAGTCTGAAATTTTTGGCAAAAATTAAAGTTGAAGTCCAATTTTTTTATGATAGGCTACTTTTAGCATACAAATATTTATTTTGCACTTGGCACAGTTGTTATTTTTGTGTATTTCTGTGAATTATATTTTCCAAGCAGTTATTTTTATATTTAAAAATAGCCTTTGTTTTTCGCTTCACGACAGATGATAGGAAAAGTTTAAGTTGTAGCTTATAGGGCCTAGGCAGGGTTGGAAGTAACGACTATAGTTGTCACCAGTGGCGTAGGAGCATATACTGCCGCCCCTGGCTTTCGTTAAAAATGCCGCCCTAAGTAGACTGCAGCAAATTTTTAAATAGTTTCATGTTCAAGCAATCTTTTCAATAAAAATAATTACAAATAATGTGCCGCGTCTCAGAAGTTCTATATTGCTTGAGCAGTGCCGGTCTTAGGGTATTTCGGGCCCTGTGCGGAATGTGCTTTGCGGGCCCCAATGACAATGATCCAATTCAGTAGCGTAGCTAAGTATTTTGAAAGGGGAAGGGGGGTTGACGGCCGGCGGGCAAAGCCTGACGGCGTGTTCGCCGAAGGCGACATCTAGTGGTGTGGGGCCTGGGGGGCCTCCTCCAGAAAATTTTGAAAAATTACTTTGAATTTGGTGCATTCTGAGCGCATGTTCAACAAAAATTTGGGTATGAATATTAACTGTAAAATGATGCTGTCCGGTGGCATAGCAAAAGGGATAAGATCATGTTTTCTCTGCCATTTTTCGGAAATAAAGCTGAGTCTCCATGTTTTTTTGTTGCTAATTCCTAAAGCCGCAACTGACTTCAAGGATAGCGGTACTTGGTTGTGAATCGAATTGAATTTTTTCCATTGGAAATGACAAAAATTACTGCATTTCCTGAGTAAATTGTGGGCCCCCTAATTTGCGGGCCCTGTGCGATCGCACGGTTTGCACACCCAAAAGACCGGCACTGGCTTGAGAAAGAAGCCTCACTGTCTCAGCTTTAAGGCCAAAAATAAAAGACAAAAAATGGACAACAAATGCATTAGGCAAATAAAAGATCAATAGCCGCCTCAAAATTGAACTTTTCGAGCTTTCGCCGAAGCAAAATCAGCGATAATATCTTCAAAATCAAGTTTTTGAACGTAGTCTATAGAAAGAATCGATAGAGCTGATAGCCGATCATCATTCATGGTAGAACGTAAATACGACTATCATTTTGAGCTTTGAGAAACTCCTCTAGATTTATGACGTAATAAATGTTACTAAGAATTGAACAACAGACGGAGTACAGGCTACAGCTATCTGGTCACAGCGATAAACCATAATCTCTTCGTGGGAAAATTGTAACATAAGATTCCCAAATCCGTTCGTCTGCACGTAGGTGACTGAAAAATAAACACTCTTTCGAAACGTCTTTTCAAAAGTGTATTCCTGTAAAATTAGCCCGCGGCTATCGAAATCGAGATGCAACGCCTTGCACCTCTAAAAACTGTCACTACGATACAGATTACTTGGATAAAAGACGGAGAATTTGTCCAGCTAGCAAGCACCAAATAAACCAGTTAAATGTGCGACTGACTTCCAACAAACAACTTCGAGAATGAATCAGAAAAATTTGTGATAACTCAAAGGCACGCCAGCAGTTCGTGACGCAATATTTCATGTCCAAACAGGTTTCAAACTGAAACAGGTTTAAACCGGTTTGACACAGTCTTACGAACGATGGCGCAATTTTGGCTCATGTTTTAGGAATTTCCATGACGTAATATTCAGTAGACTTGAACGGTTTTTATATGACGTTTGACCAGGCGAACAACCGTCTGGAACACTATCCAACATCACGCAAGAAGCAACTCGAGCTTTTTAGCTGTTGTTCTATCCTTAAATTTTTTAAGGTGTGCTAGTTGTCTGTTTGTAAATCATTTTCTTGTTTTACTTTTTATTTATTTTAGCATTACTTCATTTCACGCGCTGTGTGCACTGTGTAGCCTCATTTTGCCGCCCCTTTGCAGCCTGCCGCCCCTGGTGCAGAGCCAGAACCGCCAGGTGGCTGCTACGCCACTGGTTGTCACTATTCGATAGCGTTATTCATTGCATTCTGAATATCGATATGCTTATACCGGTACCTATTCCTTTTGAAAATAAATATCGAATGCGCGTTATTCCCTGCTTTTTTATGCAAGCAACGAAATCATTATTCGTTTTTCACTAATCGGTATTTAGGAGAACTGCTGAATCATTTTTTGTTGTTCACTTACTTCGTCGTCAAAACGAATTTACGAGATTTAGTTTTCGGATTATTATCCGACCTAGTCCCCATTCGGTTAACAAACTTTAAAGGATTAAGGGGAATTTTGCGTCAACACAGTTCAGACAAACCATGTCAGTGAGAGTCGTTAACAGTGATGCAAACCTTGCGGTTTTCTCGCAAGTTTGGGCTTGTTTTTAAGCGAGTTTGCGTATCTTTTTTGAGTTTGCGGGTGGTCGTTATTTTTTTTAATTAATTTTAGTAATTGCTATTCATTGATTTTTTTAAGTATCGACAGCGGAAAGTCATTGCTTTTTTGAGCACTATCGAATAGTGAAATAGTCATTGCTTTTTGATTAACGACTTCCAACCCTGGGCCTAGGCTAGTGTAAACAACCTGACTTGTGGTTTGTAGTTTGCTTTCGGAGTCGAATATTGGAGTTTGGCGTCAATAGTCCTAAAAAGATTTGCAGCAGGATTAATCCTGTTGCAAATCTTCTTAGGTTGGATTGGTGTTGGTGTTGGAGTCACCAATTGGTTTTGGAGTCACAAACTTCGCAGTCGGAGTGGAGAAAGAGTCCAATAAACCCGATCCCGTACACCTCTGGTAGCTACAGAATAAGCATAATCTGGTAAAATACCTTAGGCTATATAGCAGGGTAACTCCATTAATGTTAACAAAGGTCCAGTTTGACAAATTGAATATTTTTAGCGGTCCAGTAAATAATTTATTTCACACACAACCACGAAAGTTAAATTATCTGCACCAAACAACTTTTTTAGGTAAAGTGTAATTCGACTTGGATTTTGAGAAAGTGTTGGGAGCCTGGAGGTCCAAGCCCCCCCAGCAACTAGGATAATCACAGTAAAAATTGCTTCTTCCCAGCAGAAATTTCTTTAAGAAGCCCTAAAACATGGCAATGAGGTTATACTTCCAAAAGCTCAAGGTCCACCATCAACAGCCAGAAGGTCCGCATTCGTACCGCGATCCGTCAGTTGAGTAGCTCTTCTAGCCTATATAGCAACTTATTAACAGGATAGTATTGATTGATTAATTGAATCTTTATCCTCGGATTGGGAAACAGTGGCGTAGCTAGGGAATGTACCGCCCGGGGCGGATTCAGATTTTGCCGCCCCTTCAAGAAAAAGCATGTAAAAATGAAATGCGTTTTTAGAACTTTGGTGTAATAGAGGTTTTATTCATCTATGAAATGAATATAAGCATGTGTTAAATTGCACAGAACTACATACAGTCTATAATGGGCTATAAAGCAAAAACACTGCAAAGCGAGAGCATGCGTCTATGATAGGCCTACAGTGAATTCATCATTTCCAGCAGAGCTCTTAAGCAGTTTGGCGTTACAGCTGAGCTGATGATTATTGTAGTAGCCTATAATAGCAACGAGCAGTTTATTACATCAAACCTAAGCAAATGATACGCTATAGCTCCAGAGCGATAGCGCAGTGGTTAACCCGAGGTCTGCGAAGCGATTTAAGGGGGTCCCTGGAAGTTTCCGAGTTTACAACATGATTGATAATAATTTATCAAATTTAAAAATTGGTTATGCTTTATTTGTGTATTACCGAGCTTCTTAAACTGTAGGCTACGTCGCAACAAACTGGTGCGTCGTTTAAAATTTCAAAGGACATCGCGCAAAGGTTTGGTTCCCTAACTAAAAAAATCATATAAATGAATTACATTTTTAATAAGGCTATGTACATTGTTTAATTTAATTCTTTTGAGACAGCGGATTGTCAATTGCTTAACTTGCAAACGCAAATGCAAACGTTAGTCAGCATTCTATCAGCACTCACCGTTTTGCAATGACAGTGATTATAACAAATTAATATTGATTACAAATGAAAAAAGGGAGAAATTCTTTGTAACGGTGGCAAAAGTTCTATTAATTTTTAATAAAATTTATAGAAAAACATTAAATCAGCATATATCTTACTGATTCTGTGTGACGACATATCGCTCATAACATAATTTCGTCAATGTCATCAATCGTCATAAGTGCGTCACGAGTTAAGCAAATTTTTCTTAGAAGTGTGTCGTTTCGAAACTTATGAAACATTTGATTCTAATAGGAGACGCGATGCAGGCTACCAAAATTTCAGATAAATTTTGTTTAGGGGTCCTCGACCACTTCGAAGGTACCAAAAGGGGTCCGCCAAAACAAAAAAATTGAAAACCACTGCTAGCGTATAGTCTAGTGGTTCTCAACGGGGGCGGTACCGCCCCCAGGGGGCGTTTTGATTTTTTAGGGGAGCGGTATGATTACCTCGGCTTAAGGGGGCGTTTTGATTATTAGGAGGCATTCTTTAACCCCATCTACCGCCCAGCGTAACGATTTTGTTAAAAAGCTCGTATCTTCGTGGTAGCATTTCCTACCGCATACCTGGTGGAAAAGGGATGCTGTGTTGTTCTGCTACATACCAAACAGCGAAACCCACTTGACATATTCATAAGAGGTGATCTTCGAAAGTTTCTCACTGGCTTTACATCGGATGTGAAGAAACTGGCACTTTCTCACCAAGCCCAAGATTCACATTGACTACCACTAGGCCTATACTGTTTTCATGCTCGCAAATATATATTTGCTTTTCATCAAATATAGTTACTAGCTTCTAAAACCCTTACAGCCTGTTTCACCCTAAAAGGTGGATCATCAGAAGGTCCTTAGCCTATATTCTAATAGAAATAGAATTCTATTTGAATAAGGATCTTCTGATGATCCACCTATTAGGGTAAAACAGGCTGTAAGGGTTTCAGAGACTGGTAATAGCCTATATTGGATGTAATTTGCTCTGCTTGGCATTGAGAACTTTTTGTAATATTAATAGTATTTATTGTTTTATATTCGCTTTTTGTAATTAATCGTTATTGTTGGGGGGCGGTAAAATTTTTCCAGTTCATGAAGGGGGCCAAAAAAGGTTGAGAAACACTGGATAGTCCAACAAAATCAAAAAAATAAAATAAATATTAACCAATACTGATGTCGAAAGGAAGTGGTTTATTGGTGTTTGAAAAGTACTGTTTTGTTAAACATTTTACGAACCAATTTACCTCGTATTTGCTCGCTTGCAGGTTTCCTTACCAATGTGGTAAAACCTAATTTTTAAATAACATTTGCACACAGTTTTGACTACTGTGGAAATATGATTATCGGTAACGGTGCATTCAAACACATGATCCGTGAGATTAGTAAATACATTGGAATACTTTACTCCTTTTATCATCTGAATTTTATTTTCTTAGTTTTCTACATCCATATGCACAGATCAAGTAAACTACGTAAGAACTCAACAAACAAACAACAAAACTCTCCAAAATTAGACTATGAGCAGTTATTGTCAAACTCCCAATTACAATTCGACTACAACGTGGAGGTCAAGAACAGGTACGCTGCCCTGTGTGACTCAATTATGAATCAAGAAAGCTCTGACGACCTGTCTTCAAAATGGACAGCTCTTCGTACCGCCATCACAGAATCGGCCGAAGCAGTTATACCGCATAAAGCAAAAGCTGTCAATTAAGTATGGATGACCGACGAAGTTCTAAAGCTCATGGATAAGAGAAGAGAATCGAAGAAAGATCTAAAACATTTCAACTCACTAAATAAGGAAATCAAAATTAGGTGTAAGCAACTGAAAGAGAGATGGTGGAACCAACAGTGTGACGAGATTGAGCGTAGACAATCCATTGCTCACATCCAAGTGAAGAAGATGCAAAAGAAATCTGTGCACTCCTGCACAGGCTGCATCAAAGCCAAGAATGGTAACATCTTGCTGGAGAAGGATGAAATCTTAAAGAGATGGGCTGAATACATCAGGGACTTGTTTGACGATGCTCGTGGAAACAAACCAGCGATATCGAAAGAGATGGATGGACCACCGATTCTAGAAAGTGAAATACGTCATGCTATAAAGAAAGCCAAATTGAAAAAAGCTCCAGGACCTGACGCTGTGCATACAGAAACCCTTAAGGCTTTAGACGATTTCAGAATAAAAAAGTTGACTGAAATCGCGAGTGAGATTTATGACAGTGGAAAAATTCTGGAGGACCTCTTACAATCGATCGTCATCACATTACCAAAGAAGCCGGGGGCGATTGATTGCGAACTACATCGCACAATCAGTCTAATGAGTCATGCCACCAAAATTTTTTTGACCGTTTTACTCCATCGACTACGCAGATGTAGCAATCCTGAAATCTCAGATGTGCAATGCGGATTTGTGAAAGACAAAGGAACTAGAAACGCCACATTCCTAATCAGGACACTTGCTGAGAGGTCGATAGAACACAGGGAAGACCTGTACCTCTGCTTTATGGACTACAGCAAAGCTTTCGACCGTGTTAGACATGAGCCACTTATAGAGATGCTTGACAGCTTAGACACAGACGGTAAAGACCTCTGACTTCTCAGAAATCTCTACTGGGATCAATCAGCAGCAGTCCGGATAGAAGGCGATTTGAGCAAATGGACACAAATCGGAGAGGTGTTAGACAGGGGTGCGTAGTCTCACCTGATCTTTTCTCACTCTACGGCGAAACGATCTTGCGACATCTAGATGAAGAAGAAGGCGTCTCTGTAGGCGGACAACACTTTAACAACATAAGATACGCAGACGACACGGTACTAATCGCCACAGCAAACTCCAGTTTACAAAACTTACTCGACATAGTCATTAAGCAAAGCGAAAACCTTGGACTTAATTTGAATGCAACGAAAACCTTCTGCATGAATATCTCATCAAAGAAAATAACTCCAGTATGCACAATCAAAATACAGAATACAACAGTCTCACAAGTAAATAGTTTCAACTATCTGGGTTCTATAGTCACTTCGAATGGTCGATGCTGGAGCGATGTAAAATCACGAATTGCACAATCCAAACAAGCGTTCATTAAAATGGCCAAAATACTGAAATCTAACTCAATCTCTCTAAACACCAAAATAAGAATTTTACAGGTGTACATTTGGTCAGTTCTGCTATATGGCTGTGAATCCTGGACTGCGTGCCCACAGATAGAAAAGAAGATCAACAGTGCTGAAATTTGGTTCATTCGAAGAATGATGGGAATTATCTGGATGGATAAGATCACTAACGAAGAAGTGTGGAGTGCTCTGGGTGCACCCCTGGCGTCCTCATTACAACTATCAAAAAAAGGCAAATGACATTTATCGGGCATGTCTACCGCAAACGCGGAATTGAACACTCGGCAATGATGGGGCGACTTCCTGGTCAGAGGCACCGAGGGCGTCCACGTTTGAAAATCTTCAAAAATCTTACAACATGGACAAACCAAAATTTTGAAAACCTAATTAGAACTATGGACAATCGATCGTTGTGGAGACTCACGGTAGCCGACGCCTTATTCAGGCATGGCGGAATAGGTAGCCTACACTAACAATGGCGGAAGTCTGAACGCGCTTCCTTCAAAAATCGTAAAAAAGAGAAAAGACGATGCGCGGTCTAGCACCAACTCTTTTACATTGTATTGTATCAAAGAATCAATTATGTTGTTCAATTGCTTTTCAGTTATAATTAGTTAAATGTTGTCCAACCGATAAAATCCCATTGGTTTAAGCCTCTATTAGATTTGATTTAGGGTGCGATAGTTCCAGAATTAAATTCATCCAGTACTAAACTAAACTTTGCCATTTTATACTAATTCTCAGCAATTTAATTTTTACAATAGCCTATTAAAAGTAGGCCTACCCACTCCACTTTATCATTTTTATTCTGCGGCTTTTCACCCAGGATTTTACCAGCTGCATTGAATTAAGCCTAGGCTACTGCATTTGAGACCTTATTTTTTGCTTGGGTATTGAAATTGGTATGTGTTGAGTAGTTTTAATATTTGAATTATGTTTCTGTTATATAAAATATATGTGCTTTGCAATTGAATAATTAGCCTACTGTTTGAACGTGGTTCTGTGCAGATAGGTGATATTGTAGTGTAATTTAATATGGAAAATAGCCAGAAAAACTCCAATGTTCTTCCAGTAATTGCCGGAAGTTCAGGGAAGGAAAAACCTTTACTAATGTCAAAGATGGCAGGTGAGATAAATAATAAGGTTGTGATAGTTGTAAAAATGCTTTCTGAAGTGGCTTTGTCTGCTCCAATAGCTCAGTTGATTAAGCCATTGACTTTATAAACAAAGAAATAGCTAGATTAATGAGTTCCAGTTCAACTTTGTGGGTGGGCATTTAAAAGCTATTTATTTTAGGCAGTGGCTATTTGACTGCCTCCGGTCTTTTAATCTGAAACACTATTTGACCGGTCATGACGTATTTTTTCTTTTTCCCTTTCAAAGCAAAAGACGAGAGGAGAAGAAACAAGTGCCTATATAAGTTTTAAATTCAGTAGTTCTATTGAACTGAATCAGCGGCGCGTACGATGTTTCTCGGGCTGGTATCCCCAAGCAAGGGTATGAGTTCGATACTATACCCGGCAGCATTTTATTTCTAACTAACTTGCCTGCTAAAAACACTGCCTGAAAGTAAACTTGACATTTATGTGAAACCATTTTTTTAAAGGAAGTATTGTAACTTTTTACAGCCACCAAACTAACTTGTTGAGAGCAAAAATGTATTATATTGCGTCGTTCAGCAAACGCAGTCACATCCTCTTATGACGAACGGAAACTTACCCAGAAAAATTCTCAAATTCCATTAAAAAATCTCTAACTTTATTACTCAATACTCATATTTGAAAAGGCATAAAAAGTTGGCCTGTAGGCTACCTCAAATTAAAAATTGACCACAAAAATGCAGCAGCCAAACGATTGAACCACTTCGGGTCAAAATTTAGTTAAAAAAAGCGCTTCCGGGTAGTATCGAACTCATTCCCTCGGAAACACCACTCCGAGAAATATCGTACGCGCCACTGAACTAAACCACTTGAATAAAATTGTTGAATTTAGAACTTATATGGGCATTTTTTTCATTTTTTTTCTTCTCTCTCCTTTTGCTTTGAAAGTGAAGGTGAAAGACAAAATACGTCATGACCGGTCAAATAGTGTTTTAGATTAAAAGACCGGAGCCGGTCAAATAACCACTGCCTTTATTTTATGTTAAGAATGATTTTAAATTGCCATTACCAATGCACAAACATTCTTGGATTGGTTTGTTGCTTAACAACTTTGTTGGTAACAAATTTTTCGTAGTTGATATATCAGTTGATATACATCGGTATCGGCTTAACAATTTCATAAATATCACTATCGACCTGATAAGTGATAACGGTCGAGTTCGAGTTCTAGTTTTACTTAACATTAGATAAGATTTGGTTTGGGATTTCAGGTTTTGATGCAATAAAACAATTGATTCGTTAAACGAGTAGGCTATGCGATTACTCAAATCGCCTGCATTTCGATTAGAATGTATTTTATTGAGTGTTTGGTAGTTGCAATGTTTAACGATTCGAAAGAAACCTGGACTTAGGCTACTAATAATAACAACATGCTTAACTTTCAGCAAATCTGAAGTACATTTCTTTGGTTCTTCTTGTCATTCAACGTACAGCGTTGATTCTAACAATGCGACATATCACTATCAGAACAGTACCAGGAGATCATTTCTTCTCAACAACAGCTGTAGTGGTCGGAGAAATCTTTAAATTAACTGCCTGTCTAGTGATCATACTGTTTGAGCACAAAGGTTTTTACTATTTCAATTTAATGCAATCAGTTTAATGCAAATAGTTTGTATGCACTTTATAATAATAAATCATTGTTATTTAATGTACATATATATGTTTTGTTTTGAAAGCAATCGTTCTCATTTGTAATTACTAATTTTTCTTTTTTAGGCAATGTATTCGCGTTTGCCAAATTTCTCTATGCAAACATTGTCCAACAACCGCTTGATACAGCCAAACTGGCTGTGCCTGCCTTTATGTATATGATTCAAAATAATTTACTGTATGTCGCTGTTTCAAACCTTCCAGCTGCTACATTCCAGGTAGGCTACTTGTTCAGCACTTTCTTGACTTCTTTCACAAATACGTTGAGAACAATAGATCAGAGAATAAAATTTTGAAGTGTAGTCTAGAAATTCTTTTGACAGTTACAGCGTTGTGGGATTGTGTTCTGTTGTTTTCTCCATGTGCTACAAGTAGTTGTCTCAATTTTTAGTATTTGAAAGCTTTAACTACGGTACTGTAGAGTGTAGATTTTGCGTTTTTAATTTCATTGTTATTTTATCCTGTATTTTTTAAAAATCACTTGACAATTTACCGTTAGCAGCTTTTCAAACTCTTTACAGAGTTGTGTCATTTGTAGGCTGCTTTGAACAATCCAGACTATATTAAATTACAGTTTGATGTTAAAAGTTTCTTATCTGCAAACAAGATTAGTCACTGTTTCTTGTATACTTTTATGCTTTCAACTCAATTCAAAAGAAAGCCTTGTCACATTTGATCTTCAGGTTCCATTACAGCAGTGGTTCCCAACCTTTTTTGGATGATGACCTCTTATGTTGATTTTAATTATCTTGCAACCCCCTTCCACCGACCAACTATTTTTTCTAAACTGCAAGATTAATGTTGATGGTCGCGTCCCCCACAAAACCTTTGAGTGATCCCACAGTGTTACCTTGCTAGAAAAATACTCCAACTATATGCAATAACTTGTTACAGGTATCTTATCAATTGAAGATACTCACCACTGCAATGTTTTCAGTTACAATGCTTGGGAAATCTTTGTCGAAACTCCAATGGTTTTCCATGGCTTTGTTGTTCTCCGGTGTTGCCGTAGTTCAGGTTAGAAGACCTAATCATTCATGTATGTGTTCTGTTCATGTGAATTAACTCATTTGAACTTGAGCTTCTTTATGAGATTTTCTGACCGTGTTTGATTTTTTATAATCAACTGAAAGCATCGTTTGATAAAAGAGATTTGTGTTCACGTTACGTCAATGCTTAAACAATTTATCACTGACATCGCTTACTAATGTATATATGCAAGACCTATGCGACTCATGCGTAGGCTATACAGCAAGGGCGTCCAACCCGTGGCCCGCGGCCTCATGTGGCCCGCGAGAAGGTTCTGAGTGGCCCGCGTGATATTTTTCGAAATGACATATATTATATAATCAACTTAATCGCCAACGTAATTTATGGCGAACTTACATTCCGACAAATTGGCATTTATTGTTTGCTTTCTTCCTCTATTACTCTATAATCCGTAGTGCATGGGGTGCGCAACTGTTAATTCTGTTGTATCACAATGCACATTGTTACGCATCACATTTTCCGCATTGTTACGTCCACCCTTTTCCACACAATAGTACTGGTGCTTCAAGAGTCAGTCAATCAGCAACATTTCTTGCTTTTAGCGAGAGAAGTTCAAAACTTTCTATTGCTAGAATTTTACAAAAAAAATTGTTTCTTAAGAAAAAGATCAGAGGATTCATAGATTGGCAGTTTTTGTGACATCATTATTCGGCAGCACTTGCTTGTGCGAGCAAGTTTTTCGTGGATGAACCTAAGGACAGCCGGACAAATGGGACAATACATTACGGGACGCGCAACTCCGCTGTTTTGCCAATATCAGAAGGGTCAATTGCCAATTTGACATTTTTTACGCTTTGCTGCTGGCTTGCTTTCAACTAAAAACCTTAAACCACTTTAAAACCACCTTCACTCTTCTTATATAACCCATAAAATGTACAAACACATTTCTAAGATTAGAATTTGGGTGTGAGGGTTTTATTTAGAAATTATCAGACAGTCATTTTTAAGATTACAAATCAGAAGTAAATACTCAAGTGGCCCGCGCAACCATTCGTAAACTACATGTGGCCCTTTGGCTAAAAAGGTTGGACACCCCTGCTATACAGTGTATTTGCAAACCTAGGTCGGAGCCAATTCTCATGACAGATTTAGAGTTTGACTTCAGTGAAAATATATGAAAATGAAATAAAGGAAAACATATGTTTGCATCATGTCGACCTTTGTAAACAGGCCATGTCAACGTGCAGCTTCAAATTTGGCTGGAGGCCGAACTGTTAGTAGCCTAGTGTTACGGACAATCGTTTCTACAAATCAAACGTCACATAAAACCATTAAGCTAAGTTTGCATATGTATTTTTAAATTGTGCGATGACTTCGGTACAAAAGTTGAAGAAGCAAATGTTGAGAACGCCAAAGCCACAAAATTTATATTTGCGATCAAGACCATTGAACATCTTTTCTTTTTGATTTTTCGATTGAATTCTCACACACTAGGATTATCTCTCCTTCAAGAACGTCATGGGGAATCTTCATCACCAATTCACTGACGTAGTTTTGTTTGAACCCAGTTGTTTTGATCTTTCAAAGCTACACTTCTCCACCTGTTTTTAATGACATGTAAAGTTACAATTTTGCTTTCCGCTAGTGGACACATTTTTTCGCCTCAGTTAACCAATTGTTGGCAGACATCGGCCCTTTTTTTTTTACATTGAATCAATATTTTATGGCGTTAAATCAATGTAAAAAGAGTTGATTTGCTAACTGGGTTTTCGTCATTAAAGGCATCCTAAATGAAATTTTCAAACGGGAATTAAGCATTAAAATGCGTAAACTGAACATTCAAGAATACATTTCAAAAAAAAAAAATTACCGAAAAAAAATTGTTTTTAATGGCCCTGGCAAGGCCCAAAGTCCAATGTTTCATTTATTTTCATTTTTTTCAAAATGACCAAAAAGGGCAAACACTGCTCGAGAATACGCCACTACAGACTGCAATAACAAAAGCCACGTTACCACATCTGATGTTTTAACATCAGATCTGATGTTTTCAGCAAACTGTCTGATGTTTTGATGTTGAAATCTGATGTTTTGATGTACATACATACATAGCCTACAGTTAAATCGCCCGCAGTAACAACTATTGCGCGATCACCTGATTGCTAGTCTATAGTGACGCAGACTGTACAGTCGCACACTTCGCTGCTCACGCCCAATCCCATTTTGAAAGCTCTGACAAAAGCACGCACGCAATGGTGGTCAGACCGCAATAGGGCAAAATTTTATTGAAAATCGTTTTATGGTAGCATGTTAAACACAAAGAGCGTGTACAATCGCCAAGTCAGGTTTTTCCTTTAGTATCCCTTTAACACCATGTTTGAAATTTGCGTTAGTACTTTTTTGCCGACGCAATTCATATTTTGTACGATTAGGCTACTTCAACATTTACGTATTAACTCGGCAATTGCCGGCGCCAAACTAGAAGGCTGTGTGTCTTCCAGAGCGTTTGGTCAAGTTACGCAATTACAACCAAATTATATAATGCGCAGAATTTTGCACGACAATCACAACAGACTGACATGCGGAATGCGGATCCACAAATACTGCATTATAATCGTTTAGGCTGAAAATAGGCAACTTTTAGAAATTGCTTGCAGAATTAGCTGGAAATACTCGCCCCCCTGGAATTGGCTTATTTCAGTAAACAATGGACGCCAACGCAGTAGATCGCTACATGATTTGAAAACTTTGTATTCAAAGATCTGTTTTAACCCCATTGTACAACAACAATTTTCAAATTGATTGTAAAGGTTTCATAAATTGCATCTAGGCTAGGTGCCAGTTCAGCTTGCAAAATTTGGCCTTTTTACAGTTGATTCAATGTTTACGGACCTTGAATCAATGCAAACAGGATTGGTTTTTCTTTCCAGCTCTGTATGACAAATACCGGAAAGCATAATACGCTTTTGTCAACCATCACACATATCGGGATGGTTATAAATAGAATATCCGCGCAAGCTCTTCAAATTAAAACGGATGAATCTTCGTTTGTTAGTTAAAAGCTGTCATTATGAATGCAGCATCCAATCCATGATACTACCATAAAACATAACATATATGCAGTAAAGTGCTGCTATTCGCGACAGCGCTTCCACTTTGGTGGTAATTATCACAATTGTGGAATTTTCATCATGCTTGTGGTAAAAATGTGGTAATGAAAAATTTGTGGTAATTTAGTGGTAATATCGAAATTTTGTGTGAAAATGTTGCCAAAATGTGAAAATTGTAAATTTTGAAAATTTGGCATAAAAGGTACTATCAATAAATAAGAGCATTTAAACTGTTGTCTTCCGAAATCGAATAGATATGCAAAAAACTACTTGTAATAGCATGCGACTAACATGTTCCGCTGTTTTTGGTTTGATTTTGGAATGCGTCCTGACTTTTGACTTTGAACGTAGGGTGACCATGTGGTCATATTCATAGTCAAGATGTCTTTCAGATTCTAGCTGCGGTGTCAAGTACAGTACTTTGTTTATTTATTTTAGACGTTTTAATAACTGTTAATAACCGGTACAGTACTGTTAATAAACTGAGTAGTTGTTTTAGACCTTATTTTTCACTATATAATGTAAATACAGCCAAATAATAGCGTTGCCAGATAAGGAATTCTGTCCTAATTTGAGAAAAGTTTAAAGCTGTTGAAAACAAAAACTTGCATTTTGGAATTTTTTTTTAGTTCTGGGTAAAGATCAAAGTCCTAACCTTATTCCTAAGTCTCACCCTTACCTTAACCCTTCCTAAGCTTAATATTAATCCTAACTCTGGCAACACCTGATTGTAACCATGGCAATAAGTGGGTAAAAGTAGCCACTTCATTAATGTAAAAGTAAGTCGAAATACGATTAAAATCGGGAAGAAACTCACAGTACAAAATGTGGTAATCTGAGGACAAATGTGGTAATACAAGTGGTAATCTAGCTTTGTAAAAGTGGAAGCACTGATTCGCGAGTGTATTTTTACTGCTTCTTACAGGTTGAAGTCCAAACATCGCAGCCTAAAGAAAAAAGTAATTCCAGTGTCGCCCAGAATACCTTGCTTGGTTTAGGGGTTGTGATATTGTCTTGTGTGTCATCGGGTTTTGCTGGAGTGTACTTTGAGAAGATATTGAAAGGTTCAAAAGGTTCCATATGGTTACGAAATGTGCAACTGAGTGTATTCGGCGCTCTCTTTGGTATGGTTGCAGTATACGAAAATGACGGATCAAATGTAGCAGAGAAAGGATTTTTCTTTGGTTACTATTCCTTGGCCTGGATAACAATTTTGATTCAAGCCTTTGGGGGCCTACTGGTTGCTGTGGTTATAAAATATGCTGACAACATCTTGAAAGGATTTGCCACATCAATTGCCATTGTGGTTTCGACTGTAGCGGCCATGTTTTTGTTTCATTACACCGTCACGTTCATGTTTTTAGTCGGAGCGGCTATGGTTATAGCTGCAGTGTCTGTCTACAGCATGTCAAAGCCAGAAGCCAATATTATATCCACTCCCAAGACAACAAATACATAATTTTCTGGTGTATTTCAACTTTCTCATTCAAACATATCTACACAGTGGTATCGTGGTATGTTGGTGCTAACGTTGGCCCAAGCGTCTAATGTTTACGTTTGGACGTTCTACTGTGCATGCAAGCCTCTAGCTCTGTTTCTTCATTTGTCCCACATCATACCTCACGGGGTGGGCATTTCTGAACAGCTTTGCCCAGCTGGCAAATCAGCTTGCTTTTACATTGATCCAATGTACAAAAGCGCTAATTTGTGAACTGGGAATTGTAATTTAGTGGTTTTCATGCGCTTATTCCAAAGACGTAGACAATTCTATGTGGACCTTGATTTTTGTAGCTTAAATATTCGTCAGTTTCGTCAGATTTGCTTTGTTTGCTTGTGGGGCGTTTCACAGATTTTAGATGTTAAATGCAGTATGCAATCAGAAATTACATTGTTTTTACATTGGAACAACTCCTTTTTGCCTTAAATCAACGTTATAAGTTTAGACTGGTTAACGTGACACGATGACTGTTCATGCACAGTATATTTTCAAGATTCATAATTATGTTGTAATTTAATCTTTAGCTTATTTAAATTAAGCAACGATTGAGCTTTTATTTAAATTATTGTTTTATGCATTCTCTGTTGTATAAATTAGAAAATGTTTATCTGAATATTAAAAGAACGACTGCATTTTCACTACGATCTTGATTTCCTAACTCGAAAGTGCACGCTCTGATGGCTGTTAAATCACCTGAACAAAAGTGGCTTTTTATATCACTTTGACAACATGCAACGTTAAAGCGATGCAAAAAGGGCACGCTAGTAAAGTCATTTCAAGCGTTACAATAAGACTAGCCTTTTTTTGCGTCTTAGAAATGAAATCTCACGACTTCACCATTGAAATTTAGACTTCATTTGCACCGGGCCTGACTTGGTAGTATTGTGTTTACACACAGCAAACAACAAAGAATCTTGAAAACTTTTCATGCAAGAGGCAGTCAATGCTTGGAATCAAGTAGGACAATAAAAGAAGAAGAAGCTCTAATTCTAGTTTAATTTATAAAAATTTAAATAGCTCTAATTATTAGCGCGTTACTTCTGGATCGAAGAAGCTTCAAGATCAAGCGACGCTGGTTCGCCTCTCGGGGTGTGCGCTTGAGCAACGCACGTTAAGGACTGCTCTCCACTCAGCGGTATCTAATGGATGGAATAATTGCCCAGCAACAAAACTTCAGCAATCGGAAACTTCACTCTGTCAATCTCGGTTACCGGTCCTGCGTCAGTGATTCAAAGCCTCTAAAGCAGGGCTACTCAACTGGAGGACCGCGGTCCGAATCCGGACCTTCTGGGTGTTGATGGTGGACTTTGAGTTTTTGGAAGAATAACCTCATTGCCACGTTTCAGGGCTTCTTTAAACAGATTTCTACTGAAAAGAAGCAATTGTTACTGTAATTATCCCGGTTGCTGGGGGTGCTTCGACTCTCAGACTCCCCAATAGTCACTCCCTGATAGTTTAACTTTTGTGGTTGCGTGTGAAATAACTTATTTACCGGACCGCTAAAAATATTCAACTCGTCAAACTGGACCTTTGTTAACATTAGTTGAGTAACCCTGCTCTAAAGTATGCGAAACTGCCAGAATTAAGCTCTCAAAATAGCTTTCCCAGTCCGAGGATAAAGATTCAATCAATCAATTCTAATTTCAAAAAGCTGGAAAAATTTAATTGTTCAAGATTGCATCTAAGTAATCCATCTATGAAAATTCTCAAATCACCGTGACGCAGTTACCACAAAATCATTAAAATCCCTTGCTTCATTTATTCAGTATTTACACAAATGCAGGCTATCATGCCTATATTTGGGCACCCACAAAGGTACCAAATTATAATTGCATTTAATTAGTCAATTTGCTCAAAAAACCAAAGCAATGTGTGGTTGCCCACTTTCTTGAACATAGACTAGGCCTATCTAGGCTACATTAGCCTACAGACCCTTATAATTAGCTACAAGAGGTAGGCTATAAGCCCACAGGCATAGGTGTAAGAGAAGCGTATTTTTAGGGGGGGCGAAAGAAGTTCTGCCCAAATATGATAAAATGTGCCCGAAAAATTTTTGCGATGAAATATGAGTGCGCAGACATTTTGCCGAAACCAGGGATGGAGAAACCACGTGGGTCTGGGCCCACCTACTTTATTTTTTGGGTGGGCCTGGCCCACCCACTTTTGAAAGCCAAATATTTTTGAAAAGGTAGCGAAAGATTTAACCAAGATAACCTGCAGTTTTTTTGTGATATAGAGAAAGTAATTAGCTGCAGCAAGGGTTGAGGATGCAGCAACTTTGTATCTAAAAGAAGGCACTTAAACCAAGCTAGATGGGGATATTAATGTTAATTCTCTCGAAAACGAACTCAAGCTATTAAAATAGATAAAACATTTACATAAATCGATCAAAACTGATACAGTTTTACTTGGAAATCCCTATGTTTAATGCTACTGTAAAAAGGTCTTTTTCGTGCCACAGACTGGTGAAAAATTACTTAAAAAGCAAATTAACCCAAGAGCACTTGAACCATGGGATGAACAGTTAAACACATTCACAAATACTTGATCGATTAGGTTGATCTCACCTCAATTTGCCAAGAATTTATTGCTTTCAATGATCGTATTATTAACTTTTTTAGGAAAAAATGTCAAGTGTAATACAGAAGCAGTCACCTATAGTGACAATTGAAGGAACCTTGTTGTTGTTTGATACCAGTAGGCCTATTATATTTGTATATTAACAGGTGGTGCAGCTGTTGTGTATGCACATAGTACTGCAGGATGTTACTCCCGGATAACTTTTCTAACTGTTAAATATACCAGTACCGGTACTCCTGGTATTGAAACTTTGTGGTAATTAGCTGTGCATTGTTGATGCCAGTATTATATTTGCATATTGGTGCTGCGGCTGTCACAAATGCGCACAGCCTACTGTATAATGCTGCAGATTATTTATCCTAGGTGGTATTATAACTGTGTGTGTATTGTTTCTTTTTTATTTGTGTGTTCATCGCCATATTTTGTACAGCACTATAAAGCATAGAGAAATAAAACATAGTAACCTTAGCGGGTTTAACATACTTTTATTACACACAAAAATATAACATATTAAAAATAAACTCAAACGTGTTCGGCACGTACGTGTGTCCTCATTAGGAATCAAATCTGCAATATACATAAAATGAAAAATCGGAAGATAAATTTGACTTTGCACTGCAGCCAAACTGTAACGACACTCTGGACTGAAAAGCACAAACTGAACAAATGATACGAGAGTGATTGCGAGTAAACTATGTGGTGGGAAACAGATCACATCAGGTGTAGACTACAGGCATTGGACAAACAATTAGAACACACACAAAAGGAACGATGAGCCACAGGTGAATTACTGCCGGTTGAGAGATGGATTGTTACGTTTGATTCTTAAGGCTTCCATGATCTTAGTCTGAAACTCAGATCTGCCTCCAGAGATGATTTTAAATTGGCCGATCGAGACATTGTCAATGCACGTTTCACAAGAGGCGATGTGCTCTTTAATTGCACTTTTAGTTCTTAGGTTTGGGTTTAAGTGCTCCCCAGCCCTTGTCAACAAATGTCTGGTTAACATACCAATGTATGCGTTGTTTTCTGATGAAGACACACGTGCGTGTCGAAAACGTTTGAGTTTATTTTAATTATGTTATATTTTTTGTTATGGTTCAACAAAGCAAACTCTCTACTCTACTCTCAACCATTCGTCATAGCACATGACTAGGGAACTGTGTTCCGAAAGCTCGTGTGATTCGATATTGCCACAACGAACTCGCAGCATCAGGCTAAAACAGATCATCAGAATCTACACTGTGAAGTAAGCAACGATCATGCTGCTAAAAGCGAAACTCAATCAATTGCGTCTCTACCAAAGCTTTATCACTAGTATAAAGCAATTGAACAATTTTGTAAATGTTTTGGCCAAATTGAGCCCAAAAATGGAAACTTTTCGCTTGTTGGTACGAAAGGAAATCATGAAAACTCAATGTATAAAGTATTTAGAATGCAGCAATGCTAAGGGGGTCTGGGGGGCGAAGCCCCCCAAAAGTTGGGTTGACTTTGACTGCTGCGCCTCTGGGCCCACCTACTTTTAAAATGGTTCCTCCATCCCTGGCCAAAACCCATTTTGCCGAAAGACATTTTGCAGAATGGACAAATTGCCGAAAGGACTAATTGCCGAATGGACAAATTGCCGAATGGACAAATTGCCGAATGGACAAATTGCCGAATGGACAAATTGCCGAAACAATTTGGAAAAAAATTACTTTGAAGTCTTCTTCTTCTTTTTGCTTTTGAGAGAATAGCCGTTGCTTGGTTGGCCTTCACTAGTTGTTCTAAGATGTCGATTTTAGACTTGGTCAGGCCTTCCACATTCAACTGCAACAAGGTGATGCCTTCCCATACGACAACGGAAGTTGCCCGCCCTGAACAGCTATTAGACATGAAGGGCACATGCTCTGGGTTGGCATCACTCTGTACAGGATGAAGTTGCATGGAGCTCTGCGAGCTACAATTGCTCTCTCGATTTGTTGTCATTCGCTTGATTGCAAGAATCAATTACCAGGGCTCACCACTAGGAGGTTGACAACTTGAGCCCCAATTTGATAATATTTGGAAAGTAACCGCTCACACATCATTCGCCATTTTTAAAATATTATGTGTTTTATTTTTTCTTGCCTTCAATCGCACTGCAATATATCACCTTGTGAAATTTTATTTTGTATGTTATTCGCTCTGAGGATGCGCATTGTCATGGTGCGCGAAGCAATAAACCATGCTGTTTGTTGTTGCTTTTACTTTCAATTTTATCAAATGAACGTTGCAACTTCAGTAGTGCTAGAAACATATAATACTTTTGCATAATTTCGGCACTTTGTCCAATCGGCATTTAGTCCTTTGGGCAATTAGTTCTTTCGGCTAAATGAGTTTCGGCAAAATGTCCATTCGGCAAAATGACTTTCTGCAAAATGGGTTTCGGCAAAATGTCCGGGTACTGAAATATGTTCTACTTCAAAACATGTCACAATTTTTTTTGCACGTAAGTACAATTAATCTTGACTGCTGACTTTAATAAACATCAAAACACACTTATTTCATGTCTCAGTTTATCATTGAAACCCAGGAACAAACTCAAATACAACATCAAATCTATGATTTTATTTTTACAGCTTCAATCCTGGATCCATTAAAATTACATTTATCTTGCTGTGGTGCAGTAGCCTACATCTTCAAAAACGTGCAACTTACTCCAATATTGCTACTACTAGGCTATATGCATGTGAAACTTACAGGAACTGTATAACAGTAGTAATTGTCCAATAGCCCGGGTTACCATCAACCAAAACTATAAAAAGCACTTTGCTTTGGGACACTTGTAAAAAATTCTTTAATGCAAGCTTTTACGTGATGTTTCTAGTGAAATTGTTGGGTTAAAAAAAACTTGAACTGCCACAGTTTTGAATGAAAGCTTATCATGAGCCTCTTGATGCTTAACATCAAGAGAAGTAGCTATTCGCAAGAAAAATTTAACATACAAGAAAGAAATAGCTTAGTTTTAAATTTGATTCATTGATTGAAAATACACAATAAATCTATAATATGACAAACATTCTGAGGAATGAACTAAAACAAACTAAGTACACAACTCAAAAATAAGCATGTTTCATAAAAAAACAAGCACAGTGGCAGCCTATTTTCTAAGACATTGTACTTGAAAATGAGTATAACTTTTACTGGCATTAACCCTAAATCTTCTACCACAGTCTCGAGTAGCCTGTACATCCCTCAGCCTCATACTCACTGACATTCAGAAGTTGATTCTGAGATACATTGATGGAGCCTGTGTTAAAATTCACTTCTTTACTTGAACTCACAGTCACACTTACATGTTGTTTACTAGAATGTGCTAGAAATGACAATTTTCTTTGTTTTGGATTGTTGAATTTCTTGCCAATTAATGCATTTTTTTAAATAATGCAGTTTTAATTAGTTTTTTAAGGCCAGAAGCTAAAAAGAAATGTAAATTTGATGAATCAACAAAATATCCAAAAATTTTCCGCCCAAAATTTTTGCAATTTTGCCCGAATTCTCGACAAATCAAAAGTTTTGGGGGTGCGATCGCACCTCCTGCACTCCCTGCTCCTACACCTATACCTACAGGAGCCGGAGTTTTGGAGTATTTAGGAGCCGGAGTCACAGGTTTCGACCAAAGTCGTAGTGGAGCCGGAGTCTGAAATTTTTGGCAAAAATTAAAGTTGGAGTCCAATTTTTGATATGATAGGCTACTTTTAGTGTACAAATATTTATTTTGCACGTGGCCCAGTAGTTATTTTTGTGTATTTCTGTGAATTAAATTTTTCAAGCAGTTATTTTTACATTAAAAATACCGTAGCTTAACTTATGTTTTTCGCTTCATGACAGATAATAAGAAAAGTAGTTATAGCTTATAGGCTAGTGCAGGGTTACTCAACTAATGTTAACAAAGGTTCCAGTTTGACAAGTTGAATATTTTTAGCGGTCCGGTTCTTCTTCTTGCGTTTGAGGCCGCCAAAGATCACGTTGTTATATCCAGGCGCAGCAGCCAATGGACTGTGTGTTCATCAAGCGTTGTGAGGTCCATATATCTGTCCTGGGGTTGATATACAGGACAATGGTAGATAATGTGGTGTGCAGTCTGATAATCTGAGCCACACGCACAATATGGTGAATCAGCGAGGCTCCATTGGAACATGTTGCTGTTGAAACGGCTCACTCCAGTCAGCAGGCGATTGAGCTTCACCCATTCCTTCTGAGGTAGTTCTGCTCCAGGTGGAGTGTTGGTATTGGGAAAGACCGTGAATTGGGTTGGTCTTGCTACTTCTCTCCATTCACGGTTCCAAACTTCGGAAATAAGTGAATAGCGGTCCAGTGAATAAGTTATTTCACACACAAGCATAAAAGTTAAACTATCTGTACCAAACCACATTTTTAGGTAAAATGTAATTCGACTTGGATTTCTGAGAAAGTGTTGGGGAGTCTGGAGGCAAAGCCCCTCAGCAACTAAGATAATCACAGTAAAAATTGCTTCCTCCGAGTAGAAATCCGTTTAAAGAAGCCCTAAAACATGGCAATGAGGTTATTCTTCCAAAAGCTCAAGGTTCACCATCAACAGCCAGAAGGTCCGCGTTCGGACCGAAGTCCTCCAGTTGAGTAGCCCTGCTATATAGCAACTTCATAACAGGATAGTAATATTTATAACCAGAAGTATAAAATTATTTGTGGACGTTTAGTAACTTATGCATCTGCCTAGAACAAAAATTGTAAAAAAGACAATTTCTACTAGGCTACTCTATATTCATTTAAAATGAGATTGTTTACTTGATTAGTGGCCCTACTTGCAATTGTAATGGCCTAGCTAATGTAGTCTATGCTCTCAAGCTCAGCCGATAAAGCTGTTTTGATGTACTGAATTTCATGTAGGCCTACCCAATTTTATTAAAATTTCCCAATTTTATTTAAATTTACATTTGGGCAGTTTTTGTTTTGCACCATGACATTTTTGATTAATTGATTGAATCTTTATTCTCGAATTGGGAAAGCTTCTTTGAGAGCTTAATCCTGGCAGTTTCGCATACTTGTAGAGGCTTTGAACCACTGACGCAGGCCCAGTTACCGAGATTGACAGAGTGAAGTTTTCCGATTGTTGAAGTCTTGTTGCCGGGGAATTATTTCATCCATTAGATGACGCTGAATGGAGAAAAGTCCCTAACGTACGTTGCTCAAGCGCACTCTCCAAGAGTCGAACCAGCGCCACTTTACCTTGAAGCTTCTTCGTTCACGAAATTACGCGCTAACCAACTGAGTTATCGGGGCGGAGAGTTACGGCCAGCAGAGTTTAGAGGGAGGTCCAAGGGTATTTTTGCATCCAGGCCCAGTTTGATATTGGGGGCCTGTAACCTTTCCAAGTGGCCAGGCAGTTTTAAGAAACCACCGTGTAGCCTATTCTTTGAATAGCCTATAATGCGTTGTAGGCCTAATCATAAATGTAGCCTATTAATTTTGGGCCCAAGGATCTTATTGGTAGGCTACAGGGTCCAAAAAATGAAATCGTTAGCGGCACAAAATCTACAAGCCCGGTTTACGTATGAAAGTTAATTAGTTTAGGCATTTTTCAGAGAGTATGATACATAACAGGAAGATACTAATCGTACTTGAGATAGCCTCGGGCTAGGCTACTGCATAGAATATTAGAATTGCTGAATGAGTCAGTTCGAGTGATGTGATTATTGCTATAAAATTAGCAGCAAGGAACTTCATACACTGCCTCGGATACTGTTTGGAAATTGTTTTGTGCCAAGTGCCAATGCAAATTAGAATGGAAGATAGCCAAAAAAATTTCAAGTTTCTCCCAGATATTACCGAAAGTCCAAAGATGAAAAGACCTCCATTAATGTCAAAAATGGCAGGTAAGATTAATAAGGTGTCATTTGATAGTTGTAATAGTGTTTTCTGATGTGGCTCTGTTTTATTTGTACATATTATAGCCTACAGTAGATTTTGTTAATTTGTCTTCATCTAGTTAACTTGCAGGGTTCCACAGCAGCACTGGATGGTATTGGTGTGTTGTATTTCAAAAACAAGTCTTGAAAACGTTTACTCGAAAAGGTAGCCTATCACTGTTCCAAGCGTGCTGTGAATGTGACGGCTTAGCATATATAAATCTTATTTTAACGAGGTCCACTGCACCAAAATCGCTCTTTTCAGGGGCATAGAGCTTTTGAAATAAAGTATCTTCAACCTCGGCGATGACATTCATTGATTCTTTGCTTTCTCTCTCTGATCCCTTGTTCTCGATACTGCTCACGATATGAGTGATCACCATTTGGCGAACTTCTTCCGCTTGTATTCCAGGTAGCCATTCCAACCAATGCGAAAGCGGGTAACTCGGATGAGTCGTGCTAGCCAGAATACATTGTGAAACGAGATTTTCCATGAAAACAAAAAATGACGCATAGCGCTTGACGCTTAAAATCGTCAAAATAGTTGACGGTGCTATCACTTCCGTCAACTAAAAAATAAACTAACGGCGCTAGCCTCAGCGCCAACAAAAAGTTGACGGCGTCAACGTAGGCTACTACAATGGTGGTGTCATAGCCTATTTGACATAGAACGGTGTCAGAGTTGAACGCAAATATATATTACAACACAGAAAACAATAGTCAATACAGATACGAAATCTAACAGTAGGCTACAATATAAAACAGGAATACAAGAAAAGATGCAGTAGGCTAATACAAAATGGCATATGGATACAATACACAACACAGCATACAAAGTAAGATCACAAGGATAATAAAATCGCAAGAGTCACAAAATTTTCAATTGCTTTGATGCTTTTTACTTTTTGTAAAAAGAACACCTTTGAAATAGTAAGGCCACGCCATTTTTCACCAAATTTTTGTGTGGTTCATAGCCTACAGGCTTTTTTTCTTCTGTCGAGTTTTCTAAATTTGGTTGGTACATCACAGATTGACACATTTTTTTGCGACGGAGTTGCATCTTGAAAAGTCCCACATACTACATTAGGTGGTAAGCTGAGGGCACACAAGAAGATGGTCCTCTGTTTAGGTTTTGGTGCCACAGATACATGTAACTTGGCCCGTGTTCTAGCCCCACTTTACCATTGCAGATTTAGTAGGCTACGGCCAACGCCGGTCCGGTGTCGATTCGATGCTTTCCACTGTGCCCAAGGGCGTTAGCTCCTGGGTTTATATGGAAAGATTTTATTTGTGTTTCGAAGTAGGTTAACGTTCTCTGGATTGCATCAATATTTATTGCAGTATTTACCCATTTGTAGTAGCGGGGACGGAGAATTCAGGGGTAGGCTACTTTTGGACACGGGCCAGAAATGATTTTAGGGGCTCGTAAGTCGTAACGTTTCCAAGGGGTCTGGAAAGTTGAAGAAACTACTGCGTATTCGTTGGACATAGTACGTTTAAGAAGTGTCTTGGAGCCGGAAAAGTTTAGTGGTTGGTTTGGTTTTTTGAATCTTTATCCTCGCACTGACAAAGCCTTGATAGGTTATTATTCCTGGTAGTTTCGCATACTTGGAGATGTTTTTTGAATCTTTATCCTCGTACTGATAAAGCCTTGATAGGTTATTCCTGGTAGTTTCGCATACTTGGAGATGTTTTTTGAATCTTTATCCTCGTACTGATAAAGCCTTGATAGGTTATTCCTGGTGGTTTCGCATACTTGTAGAGGCTCTTGACGCAGGGCCGGTTACCAAGATTGGCAGAGTGAAATTTTTCGATTGTTGAAGTGTTGTTGTCGGGAATTATTCCAATCACTAGGTGCCGCTAAATGGAGAGCAGTCCTGAAATGCATTGCTTCAAGCGCACACCCCGAGAGTCGAACCAGCGCCGCGTGATCTTGAGCCGAGCGCGTCACCACTGAGCTAACGGGGCGGACTTGATACCGTGTCCCCAATTATCCTTTCAATTTCAAAATAAGACAGCTTATGCTTGGGTCACAAAATTTTCAAAACTTCTTTTTTTTTTAAACTTGGGTTGCTTCGAAAAAGATGTTGAGAACTGCTGATCTATATTGTGTCATTTGTATAATATGTTGTTTAACTTTTCGAAAAAAAATCTGTGCTCGTTCACAGTGACATCGTACTTTTCTACTTTCAGTAAATCCAAAATACCTTTCTCTGATTCTTTTGGTCATTCAAAATATAGCGGTGATTCTAACAATGCGACATGTCAGAACAATACCAGGAGATCATTTCTTCTCAACAACAGCAGTAGTGGTTGGAGAAATCTTTAAATTAATTGCCTGTCTAGTGATCATACTGTTGGAGCATAAAGGTTTTTACTATTTCAATTTAAACTAATTAATTAACATGATTGAAGTTACATTAATTACTGTAGGCCTATGAAGTTTTTTAAAGTTTTGTTTATGCATGCAAACTTTTAGCCTAAGTATGTTTTTTCACAGAAATGCACTGTTCTTGATAACAACTTTCAAAAATTTAGCCAATTAGCCACATACTGTGCATTGCCTGGGTTAGGAGTACGACTTGAACTTTGATGTAGCCAGGCCCGGATTTAGGGGGGGCAGAAGGGGCAGTTGCCCCGGGCCCCCCGACTTTTGAAGGGCCCCCCTATGTGGAAAAAATGTGATTTTGTGTTATTTGTTTCCTTTTGACCTTTAAAGCTTCTCCAAAATGCTGTGCAGTACTGGAATGATGCTACTGCAAACGTAGAGATGGTATTTCGCGGCGAAGGCGCGAAAAATTTTTTTGCACGGGGGCCCCCCGATCTAAAAGTGACCCGGGCCCCCCATCAGCTAAATCCGGCCCTGGATGTAGCTACACCAAATTTCTCCGATTTTTATTCTTTCTGGGTCGCTAGGGCAGATATATTCCACTTCACTCGGAAATTGTGGCCACCAAGAGATAGGTTTTTTAGAATGCACCAATAACTTTGTGAAAGGTTTAGAAAGATGGATAAGAATTTTAAGTAGGCTACTCGGTTGGAAAGTTTTCTCTTTATCTGACGGAAAGTTGCAAGCATGTATTTTCAATGGATCTTAAATCAGAGAACGAAACTGAACCAGTGGCGTACACAGAAAATTTTCAAGGGTGTAAAAAATATACGAAACCATATTAAACTATAGTAATCTGCATCTTACATTTACTTCACGACAGAAACAAAAGTAGACCTATAGTTACAAAACACAGGCTTGTATTGTGCTAATGATCAAGGCTGCAAGATGGTCGAGTAAGCTTCATTAACAACGTTTTCGTTAAGATTTTGTTGGTTAAGTGGGCAATGCAATGTAAAATTATGTATGCAATCCGCTGTGCTCAAATATTGCACGCGATTACTTTCAGTAATGTCCACTCGCAACTGCGGAAAAAAATAATTTTCTGTAGCCTACCGTACCTCAAAAACTAAAGTCAATTAAAAAAACAAGTGCATTTTTGGAATTAGGGACCTCGAAATACTTCGAAAACGACTGTCATACTGGTACCGCAGGCTACGTTTAAAAAAACATTTTTTTTGTTGACCAGTGCAATTTGCGTTGATGAAGAAAAATCGAGGATTAAAAAAATACTTAAATAAAGCCATTATAAGTAATATAAATAAAACGATAAAAAATTCAGATATCAAACTTAATGGGGGTTTTAATCCTCACCTCCCCTTTCGTACACCACTGGGTACAATCCACAACTACCTTCACGTGTGAGAAAACCCGGAAGACGTGTATTTTGGATGAAATAGGTAGCCTACCTACACTACACTGCAGTTTTTTTTTTTTTTTATTAGACTACAATTTTACTGGGTTGTATTGCTGTTGTTATCTTATTTCAACAATGTTTTTTGTGCGATCATGAAAATACAAAGATGTATCATAATTCTGTACAATTCGAATTGTATGGGGTTTCTTGTAGGCTACACCTATAGGTTACGATATTTTGGTATTGTTTACCGATACCCATAGCCAGAGTCATGTGCAAAATTTATCTCAAAAACATAAAAAGGACGCCAGATTCGGAATCAGCACTTCAAATTAGCTGAATTTGCATGTTTTTATTAAAAAAGATTTTTAAAGTTGAAAATGCAAACCGGCGTTGTCAGTTCTTTTTTGTAATCACTGATTGCTTGTTGTTTTATAGGCAATGTCTTTGCGTTTGCCAAATGTCTCCGTGCAAACATTATCCAACAACCGCTTGATTCGGCTAAACTGGCTGTGCTTGTCTTCAACGGTATGATTCAGCGTAATTTGTTGTATGTCGCTGTCTCAAACCTTCCACTTACCACATTTCAGGTATTGGTTTAGCTTTAGCACTTCTTTGACTTCTTTCAGAAATACTTTTAGAATAATACAATAATATAACAAAATTTCAAAATGCAGTATAGAAATTGCTTTGACAACTACAGTATGGAGGTATTTATTGTGTCTTGATGTTTTCTATGCTGTGTGCTATGACGAATTGTTTTAATTTTTAGTATGTAGCCTACAAGCTTCAACTATTGTAGCCTAGATCTTAACCAGGATCTTAGCATAGGCCTATTAATTGTTGTAGCCTATTACTTTGCAACTATAACATTGTTCTATGATTTTGTGTTGGGAGCTTTCCGAACTGTTCACATGGTTGTATCATCTGCACCAATAGCTTTGGACAATTTGGACGATGTTAAATATCAGTTTGATGAAAACGTTTTTGTATCTTTATTCGCTTAACTATAGTGTAGCCTAGGCTACTTGCAAATATGATTAGCCGCTATTTTTTGCATACTTTATGAATTCAATTAATTATATAATGTATGTATTTTTTAATCCGGTGACTTCCCCGTTACTGAGGGTAGCCAGATCCACCTTGACGTGCTGCAATCGCCTTCACACCTTGCCTCCAATCCTCCACATTGATCTGTCTAAAGCAAGGGTCTCAAACTCAAATTGCTCTGAGGGCCAAATGAACACTTGTAAATCGACTCGAGGGCCGCGCCACACAATAAGAAGTCAATTGTCTCTCCGTTAGCTCAGTGGTTACGCGCCAGGCTGAAGATCAAGCGGCGCTGGTTCGGCTCTCGGGGTGTGCGCTTGAGCAACGCATTTCAGGACTGCTCTCCATTCAGCGGCATCTAGTGAATGGAATAATTCCCGACAACAACACTTCAACAATCGAAAAACTTCACTCTGCCAATCTCGGTAACCGGCCCTGCGTCAAGAGCCTCTACAAGTATGCGAAACTACCAGGAATAACCTATCAAGGCTTTGTCAGTCCGAGGATAAACATTCAAAACCAACCAATAAACAAAATAACACAGTGAAAACGCAATAAAAAAGATACTGTACAGTAGTAAGAACACACCAAGAACGTTAGATCGCAAGAAAAATTAGTAAAAACAAAGAGATGGAAAAACACTGTACCAACGTAAAAAAACGAAAAAGAAAAACAGAAAACACGTAAACAAAACGACGGACTTGGAGAGCTAAAATCCTGTAATCAACTTTCAAAAACGCGGATAAAACTAAACTGTTAAAGAGTTGACTTCAGCAAGTGCCAAAGTTACTATTGCAATTATGACACAATGAGTGAATAAGCAATGTGATTGAGATGTAACAATACGAGTTTCCGGTACGCAAAAATGGCACGACAGTAGCCTACAGTTGTGTTAAAAAGTCGTCGGAAGTTTTATGGGCATTTTCAGGTTTTTTGGGCACTTTATCTTTCTATATAGAAAAATATGTACTGTGATTATGAATTATTTCAAAGTTTAAAAATGCATCGCGGGCCGCACCATAAGTCCTCGAGGGCCGCATGCATTGAGACCCTTGGTCTAAAGTGTCCTCTCTTGTCAAGCCGACGTAGCTGCTTTTTTCCTCAACTTACATTTTTATGTTTTCTTGGCAGGGCCGGATTTAGCCTAAGTGCTGCCCTAAGCAGATGAAAAAAGTGCCGCCCCCCAAAAAAATTTCGATGATGATTTTCGATTTTTCGATACAACACAGGCACAGAGGCACTTGTTCTCATTTGTCATCAATGCCGCCATTTTTATAAAACTTCATGAAACTAAAGTTCTTTGGTATACTAGTCTTACTTTTTGGCTTGTTTAGGCTATACATACTTTAAGCATCAAGGCAAGTAGGCTACACAAAATAGCCTGCAACTTTTCCATCAACCTAACATTGACTAAAAACATTTTTTCTAGGCTCCTTCAAATTTACTAACAGTGAAACAAACCAAACAAAGATTAATAAAAATTGCACAGACAAAGCCTATAGTCCTCCATACTAAGCGAAACAGATAACTAAAAGAAGCGCTAAGCAGCACATATTGTTGAAAACCAATCAAGCGTGAAGTACTCTAGGGGCGATGACTTGCCATACATGACTTGCCGCACTGTTTATAAATGTGTGTGATGTGATAACATATTTATTAATTGCTATATATCTGAATACATCTGTTGTGAATTATTATATTCACGTACAGTATTGTCAATGTAATATATTCCATAATATTCGTATGTTTTGCCGCCCCCAATAATTTGCCGCCCTAGGCAACTGCCTACTCTGCCTACTGGTAAATCCGGCCCTGTTTCTTGGGTGTTCTTTTTTTTGAATCTTTATCCTCGGACTGACAAAGCCTTGATAGGTTATTCCTGATAGTTTCGCATAGCCTACTTGTAGACTGTAGAGGCTTTTGACGCAGGGCCAGCTACCTAGGCCTACCATATTTTCATCACCCAAAAAGAGGACATGTTTAGTAAGCAAGAAAAATACCTGTGGATTTTTACATTTACACAATTTTTACATCTTCTTAGATCAGGGGTTCTTAACCTGGGGTCCATGAATCCCTAAGAGGTCCGCAAGGCGTTTTCAGGAGGTCCGCGAAAGTTTCCGAATTTGCAGCATGATTGATAAATTACGACATTAAAAAATTAGTTCTGTTTTATTTGTGTATTTACAATAATTTTCAAACTGTACCACGCAACGCTGTGGTGCGTCGTTTGAAATTTCAAAGAGCGTCGCACAAAGGTTCGGCTTCCTAACTCAAAAAATTTCATACAAAAGACTAAAATCTTTTCATAAACCTGTGTATGTTCAACTTAATTATTTTGAGACAACAGGTTGTTGATCAATGGTTAATTTAGAAATGGAAACGTTAGTCTGTAGAGTGTAGACTATTAGCACTCACGGTTTTTCCATGGCTGTGATTACAACGAAATATTGGTTACAAATGAAAATACTGAGAAATTCTTTATAAAAGTTGCAAAAACTCCATTCATTTGAGGTCAAATTTGCAGAAAAGCATTAAATTAATACATAGAATACAGGTTTTTGATTCTGTGTGCCAAGATATAGCTCATAACTTCGTCAATGTCATCAATCAAAGTGCGTCGCGAGTTCAGCAGATTCTTTTAAGTGTGTCGTTTCAAAACTTATGAAAAAGGAGACACGACATGCTATAAATTTTTTAGGGGTCCGCGATCGCTTCGAGGGCACCAAAAAAGGTGCGCCAAAACAAAAAGGTTAAAAACCACTGTAAGCGTTATCCTATTCTTTGGTGTAAGACAGCGTCAGAAATAAGCATCCAATCAAAGGATGTGAACTCGAAAAATGAAATTAGTGGTCTATTCATCTGAATAGGCAACACAAGAGTCGAACAATAGAAATACATCTGACATGGTCATCGAGAAACACTGCCTTCGTTTGCCACAGAAATAAATGTATCCACCGTATCCAGAGCAAGCAATGTATTGTCAACTTCAAAGTCAATAAACACTTTTCTTAAACAAGGATAGCCTACCGTACTTCTGCCACAGCGCACAGAAAACATACTTCTGCTTTTTGGTATCATTGCTTAGCCTTATTTAGCTTTCGCCAAGGTCCTATAAAATAAAACCTTGTTGAAAATGATAGCAATGCAAACAAGAGGACATTTGAGCATTTTCAAGTGTCCTCGGAGGACAATTCATTTTTTATGAAAAAAGAGGACAAATCCTCCTAAAAGAGGACATGTGGTCAGTGGCTCCGAGAGGGGGGGAAGTCGGGCCAGTTTCCCCCCTAGCAAAACACCGTAAAGGAAAAACGAGTAGTTTTTTGTTTTTGCACTTTTTAGGGGAGCCCATTTTTAGTACTAAAGTAAAAATGCACCAACTAAATAATCAACAAATTCTTAAATGAAGTGCGTAGTTCCAAGTATTTCTCAATCATTGTAAATGTCACTCTCGAT
Organism: Aplidium turbinatum; assembly: GCF_918807975.1. NCBI lineage: Eukaryota > Metazoa > Chordata > Ascidiacea > Aplousobranchia > Polyclinidae > Aplidium > Aplidium turbinatum. The sequence goes on along the minus strand of NC_137484.1, from coordinate 15,458,813 downwards.
GCTTCTCATCAAAAACAAATCATTTTCGTGTTAAGATAGGCGATGTTGAACAGCTTCAGGACGTAAAATCTGAAGCTGAAATGATTTTTGTATCACTGAACGGTTTTGATTGTATTGATAGTTTCAACTTAAAAACTGGCGATGTTTTAGCTAAGCGGGAACTATTTTTGCTTGACAACTGAACCTTAACTTCAAAATCTGCGTTGGCCAGGCATAGGATGTTGTATCCAACATAAGTTATCTGGGAAAGTTAAAGGTATCAGTTCAAGCACGATTAAAGAAAGTAAATCCTGTATAGTTTTTGTTTATGGATCATCATCATCATCAGTCATTATCTCCGCCTGCAGCAGATTGCGCATCAACATGAGTTATTTGCTTCCAAGAGTGGCGATTTTGAGCCAGCTCTCCCAGTGTCGCCAAATTGAGTCCGGTCCATGATTGGATGTTGTCTTGCCATCGTTTTGGTTGTCTGCCACGTTTTCTTTTTCCTTTTACTTTTCCTTCTGTGCAAACTTTGCTGATTCCGAATTGTGATCTTTTAGTGTGGCCGAACAGTTTTAAAACTTTTGATTTTATTAACTTATTGCTGCAATTGGATGTAATTTTGCCATAGTTAAAAGATCTTCTGTTTTCGTGTGGTCAAGTAGCCTTTTGTTGGTCATGCTTCTCATGATGTGATTTTGGAAGGTGCGGTAGTGAGTTTTTTCTTTATTTGAGTTTTTTGTTTATGGATGTTGTTGCTTAAATCTAGTTGGAACTCATAATGTTGCCTACAGACAGCGTTGTTCAAATGTCTCATCATTTTTGGAGTGATTGATTTATCTGTAAGCTTGTGGCATCTTTAAAGTTATAGCCCAGTCAGAGGATAATTTCTGAAAAATCTAAAGAAAGCTGTCCTATCATCTTGCAAAGAAAATTGATAGTTTGTATTGATAGATTGTATATTGATAGATTGTATTGATAGTTTCAATTTGATAGTTCCAACAAGTTAACTATCAATGCTTCCAAATCAAACTTATTAGTAATTCCGCCAAAAAAAAACTACAGTAATCTTGATAAAATCAATGTTCTCTACAACGGTGATAAATTAGAAATAGTTGACCACGCTAAATATCTTGGAATAACTATTGACAATCAACTTTCATTTAAACCCCACATCGATGATATAAAATTGAAACTTGCTCGGTCCGTCGGCATCTCGTATAAATTGAAATCTTTCATTCCTCCCAAAACAGGACTTCAATTATATCACTCGCTTGTGCATCCTCATATACAATATGCAATAACAATATGGGGTTCCACTTTTAAGACGCATGTCGACAAACTCCAAACATTCCAAAACAAAGCAATAAAAATAGTCGCGGGAGGTCGATGGTCGGATCACGTGACTCTATATTATAAACAACTAAATGTTCTTAAAATAAAAGATTTGTTCAAACTCGAAACTTCAAAATTAATGCACAAATATGAAAACAATTCACTACCATGTACTTTTTCTAATTATTTTAAAAAAGCAAAAAATGTACATTCTCGCAATACCAGAAATGCAATTGACAAAGATAATTTTTATGTTCCTCAATATTCATCTTCAAAACTTCAACGTAGTTTCAAGTATACAGGAGTGGAAATTTGGAATTCAATCCCATTGGAAATAAGAAAAAAATCACCTAATTCATTTAAAAAAATTTATAAAAATTTACTACTATCATTTTACCAATGATGATGGCTTCAGGACTATGTAGAACTTATATTACATGATGTATTTTGTGTTCATTCAAGCAATTATACCGTAAATTTATGTATTAGATTCTTTTGCCTCGCTTCATTGATGTTTAATTTGTTACTTTTTCTTTTGTTGAGGGTGGCTGCTCGACTAGAAGACCTTCCAGGTCACTTCGCAGCCACCCGTTGCAGTATCCACACATAATACATTTTACGTTATCGTTTGTTTTATCCGATTTTGTTGAATATGTGTGATTATACTCGCAACAAATAAAATGTCAATCAATCAATCAATCAATCAACTTAAAAACTGGCGATGTTTTAGCTAAGCGGGAACTATTTTTGCTTGACAACTGAACCTTAACTTCAAAATCTGCGTTGGCCAGGCATAGGATGTTGTATCCAACATAAGTTATCTGGGAAAGTTAAAGGTATCAGTTCAAGCACGATTAAAGAAAGTAAATCCTGTATAGTTTTTGTTTATGGATCATCATCATCATCAGTCATTATCTCCGCCTGCAGCAGATTGCGCATCAACATGAGTTATTTGCTTCCAAGAGTGGCGATTTTGAGCCAGCTCTCCCAGTGTCGCCAAATTGAGTCCGGTCCATGATTGGATGTTGTCTTGCCATCGTTTTGGTTGTCTGCCACGTTTTCTTTTTCCTTTTACTTTTCCTTCTGTGCAAACAGGGGCGCCGGAAGCGGGGGGGGGGGCAGGGGGGGCGAATGTCCCCCCTGCCCTCAAGTTTTCTGCAGATGGAGGGGCAGGGGGGGCAATGGTGCCCTTTTAAAGTCATGTAAGCTACTACACATTTTTGCAATATAACAATTTCTGCTATTCGCTTTTAGCCTAATTATAATTTTTCATTTTTGCCTCAAAATGATATTTACGTCACAAAATTTTGCAACACAGTAGCCTACAGGCCTTGAAACTCGTTTTTTTTTCGGCAGCCATCGTGGCCTACCGGGAGCTCCCTCTCGGCGGCCAAATCTGCGTGCTTGGAGGCCAAAATACAAAATAACGATAGCACAAGTAAATAGAATTAAACTTGCAACAATGCTAAAATGATCACTAAGCGTTGTTGAAGTCTGGGTCTGGGTGACGTCCTACAATAGAATCGTTGCACCACGCAATAACTGCTTTATCGGGATTGTAATCCAGTACTATTCAAACGACACTCGCACGAGTGTCTCCAATGTGGCTGATTTTATAGAAGTTCGCCACTCCCCTAGAATTCTTTTAGCAACGAAAAACAACGTTCGACATGTGTTGACGATAACGGCGTCGGCAAGGTAATAAAATAAGTATTTCAATGATTAAAACAATACTTGTAGGCTTTAACTGCCCTTTGTCAAAACTGACGATGCACTAGGAAGTGCGAAATATTTTTTCTGTTACATCTACTGACATCTGATCGCTGTTGCCTTAGCAATTGAGGTTTTAGCTATTTCAATGATGTACATTACTAAAAGACATTAGGCTACTCAAAGAAGCATAATTTTTGCAAAATATGATCAAAATATGTTTTCCTCATTGATGTCAACTAACTTAGTTCTCCTTTTTAACAACGGTTCAATGTCCGGCAACATCGAATCGACATAAAAACGACAATATTGCCAGCCGATGTAAATTAGCACTTCGGATTAAGACTTTGTTAAAATAAACGTAGGGAATTACAAACAAGACTTACAGCGCTGGCGATCGCAGATGGATATATTCCATCAATAACAAATATTCCCGCACAATGCAACAGTGGCGATTATGACGCGCTGACCTGCTGAATTTTGCTGAATTTTGCGTCACTCTTTGATACTACATATTTTCGACAGTTAATCCACGATCATTCTATTGCGAAATTAAATAATTGGCTAGAAGAGACCGGCGGCCAAACTTGGCCGATTGAGGAGGTAGCACCAGCGGTTCATTCAAGCACTACTTAGCGGCCATGGCCGCAGGCTGCTTTAAGGCTTGACAGTAGGTTACATCATTATAACATAACATGGTGCCCTTCTTTGTATACCGGACTATCATTATCGCTATATTTTATCTTAAAACTTGAAAAAAAATTGGCCTTTTAGAAAACAAAAGTGCCCTTTTTTCGTAATCTTGCCCCCCCCAGTCAAAAATCGTTCCGGCGCCCCTGTGTGCAAACTTTGCTGATTCCGAATTGTGATCTTTTAGTGTGGCCGAACAGTTTTAAAACTTTTGATTTTATTAACTTATTGCTGCAATTGGATGTAATTTTGCCATAGTTAAAAGATCTTCTGTTTTCGTGTGGTCAAGTAGCCTTTTGTTGGTCATGCTTCTCATGATGTGATTTTGGAAGGTGCGGTAGTGAGTTTTTTCTTTATTTGAGTTTTTTGTTTATGGATGTTGTTGCTTAAATCTAGTTGGAACTCATAATGTTGCCTACAGACAGCGTTGTTCAAATGTCTTATCATTTTTGGAGTGATTGATTTGTCTGTAAGCTTGTGGCATCTTTAAAGTTATAGCCCAGTCAGAGGATAATTTCTGAAAAATCTAAAGAAAGCTGTCCTATCATCTTGCAAAGAAAATTGACTTCGAGAGGGTAATCAAGGCGTGGTGCAGTCAAACCCAATGCTTTACATTACCCTTTTGCAATTGGAGCTCTAAAGACGTTTCTATGCATCAAGTTGGAACCAACAAGAGCTTGATCGGAAGCTGAGTCAATGCTAAAGTAGCCTACAACTAGCAGTTTTAAATTTGTGACTGCTTTGCATTATGTGGATTACGGTCCTATACAAGATTCACTGATAAATTTAATGGAATTAAAGGAAGTTGTAATCTAAGTAAGAGAAAGCTGAGAAGAGTAGGCTACTACTCGCAAGCTAAAGTTGCAGTGGCAATTATAAAATTAAAAGAAAATGACTTTGTTTTCCTGAGGATAGAACGATTTTATAACTCCACTTAACTAGCTGAATCATTCGAAGGAAATGTATTCTACCGTTTGCAAAGAATTCGATAGTTGTTGAAATTGACAAATGTATCAACAAACTCAAACATATTGTCGATGAGTTTGAAGTTCCATGAAAATTTCATCGTATGTCTGTTGTGCAGTTGCGGGCATGTGGGACAAATTTAAACCATTTGTAGGCTACAACAATGACATTTTTCAAGACATTTTGGATGAGTTGTTACTTTTGAAAGAAAGCCACACAGCAAACTTCAGCTGCAAACCAGAACGAACCACCTCATAATCTCTACACAAGGAATCATTGATTGCAACTTTCGAAAGGTTTTTCCAAATAGTTTTGTTATGATTTTTTTTTTGTGTTCCGGTAGCTACCTCCAACGGTTGTGCTTTGAGAACGTGGTTTTAGCAATTACTAAAATTTGTAAAGAATTGTTTGCGCTCCAGTAGGCCTATGACGCAAAACCGATTGAAAAGCCTAACTATATACTCGTACATGTTGTGCATCAATTCAGACGTCGCAAAATTTTATCATTTGATGCTGTGATCCGTAACTTTGCATTGCAAAAAGTCCAGAAAGAGTTGAATTAGATCAGGGATGTCCAAAGTCCGGCCCGCGGGCCAACTCCGGCCCACGAGACGTTTTTGTATGGCCGCGCCTGTAGTTGTACAATGTGTTATTTTTGGCCTGCAGACACACAAAAATCATATAAATTCAACTTGCAGTTTTTAGAAAAATTATTGTGGCTGTTGGCCCGCGAACACTTATTATCAAATCTGGCTCGCGTAGGAAAAAGTTTGGACACTCCTGAATTAAATGCCTGCGGTTGAACTATTTTCGTTGCCTGTCGGCCTATTCAGGGGCGTTGACAGGGGGGTCTAGGTGGTACTTTTGGACCCGGGCCCGGAATATTTCGGGGCCCGGATTTAAAAGATTCCCCGCGACTTCAAACATTATCAAGATCTTACTATAATCAGATCTAAAGGAATTGCGACCAGAGGTTAAAACAGCTACTTCAGCCGTCAGATGGTAAAGTACCGGGCCCCCTTCCAGGTATAGCCTAGTGATTTCCCTAACCACAATTTTTTTTTCAAAAACAAGAAATATTTTTCTTACCCATTCTTTAATTCTGAATATATATATTTTTTGGTGGTAATCACTTCTAGCTACTTGCATCTACAATTCTTAGCCGTAGGAGATGGGGGGGGGGGCAGTTGCTCCCCCGCTGAAAAAAAAATGTTGCAAAAATGTCTGGGCAAATCAACCTTACCACAATGTTTCGACGCCTCACATGTGTAGAAACTTTACATATGATAATTGTTGTAAATTATGAGATGCATTTATATTTTCCAATGAATGTAAATGTATTATCACCGACTTTGAAAACTGCTGCATGTGATACTGCAATCTGGGCAGAATGATAAGTTTCGATTCGACAACTGCAAAATAGAACTGTAAAAAAGCACAGTTGGGAAACAGAGGTAAGCTTATTACTGATATTCACTAACATGTAGGCTGCATTTCTTCATGGGTAAGATTTAAAAGCCTACTGGTTACTGGTAACTCACTGGTAACTTTATACGATTTTTTGTTTTTTCTCAATATCCTACTAATGTAGTTGATTATAAAAATCATTTGGGCAAAAATGTCTAGTTATTTGGACAAATCAATTCTTACCATAAGTTTTCAACATTCTACCAATTTAGTGCGTAACTTTATAGAGTTGCATTTTGTATAAAAAACATTTTGCTTTGAATGTAAAACAGAGTATCGACAATTTTGAAAACTTTTATAATTGGTATTAAAATTTGGGCAGAATGTTAAGTTTCGATTCAGTATTTGCAGAAAATAATGCTTCGACAAGCTGAGATAAGCTTATTACAGATGTTCATTAGAATATCATCACACTAGCCTACATTTCTTCATTGGTAGAATTTTGAAACCTTGCTGGGTTCTGGTGAGCTTATAAAATTTTTGTTTTTTCTTTATATCTCACTACCGGTAATGTAGTTGAACTTTGTAAAAATATTTGGGTAAAAATTTCCAATTATTGGATAAGTCAATTTTACCATGAGTTATGCTATGCTCGCATAACTTGACTTAAATACTACAAAGATAGCTTATCATTTTTAGATATGGTCAAACAAAATAAGGATTTGTTACAAACTTTAATAATCAACAGTTGTGAGCAATGTGAGGCCACATATACACCACTTTTGTGAGCATTGATCCCGGCCACTAACTATAGTTATGTACAAAGTGAAAAAGTATATTAAATGAAAACAACTTGTGAATTTTCCTGTATTTAATTTCATGTTTTTGTGAGCTATGGTTTAACTGTTTTCAGCATTGAATTTTTTTGTATAAACTGCTGTTTGTCTTTGCCAGTCCCAAGGTTGATATGCTCAGTTATTTACTACCTATGACACAGTATTAGAGCAACAACAATCAAATATAAAGACACATGTTATGTTATTTTGTCATCCAATTCATGCAGTTAATATATCAGGCAATGTAAACAGTGCTATTTTTGTGTCATGTTTTGGTAATGTGGTCTGTATTTTGTGGCAACGATTGAGTTTGAAGTTATTATCTGGGAGTGATTTTTCTTCAGTGCTTGTGATTTGAGTAGGCCTAGCTGCTTCATTGTGAAGTAAGATTATCTTTGTAATGATCTTCTGAAAAAACATTGACTATTGACTATGACTATTTCATTGTAATATAATATCAATATTTTTGGTATCAAAATTAGTTTTGTTCAAAGGTGGAAGTTTGATGCACATAGCATGGTAAACTGTCCAATTATTTTCAGGCTGTAGGATTTGAAGCAGCATGGATTAAGTAATGTTACTGGTTTGATAAGTGAACGGATTGTCATTTTAGTTTTTTTCTATGCAAATGTACAAATATTGAATCTTTGAATTGAAAAGGTTGAGCTACTTTTGGTCAAGCCTTTTATTGAAGTTGGGCTGGAGATTTTCATATAATCTGGTGACATGAATATTCAGCAATTATTGTTATCCAGTTATTGGTGAAGTCTCAGTTCAAATTTTTTTGAATCCAGTTAGGCTTAATATAGCCTACTGAATATTTTTTTTATGATACACAAGAATGTTTTATTTTGATAATTTATTTAAATGGGACACAGACAGGTCTATGAAAGTAGATTAAATTAAGTTCAGCCTTGTTTTGCTGTTGTATATAGCCTACATTTTTTTTGCTTGTGTTTCGTACACAGCCAAGTTGATGACTCTCAGAGATTGTGAGTAATTTAGTATTTTTTAAAATATATACGCAAAGACAAAATTTGGGCAAATTATGTTTGCCCCCCCCAAATGTTTTACTCTCCTACGGCTACTTTACTTTACAAAGAATTAATTTTAGCCGAAAACTCCAACAATTTTAAACATACTGACGAAGATTGTAATTGAGAGCAAGGATTTTGCGGTTTCTGGAGAAATCCCTAATAATGCGTAATTGCACAGTTGGGGAAATTCGTGGATACAACAAATCTTTGAGAATAGGCTACATAAATGATATTCCTCTTAATTTTCTACTTTGAACGGCAAGTGTTATCCTCATTTTAACAGCACATCTACAAACGTTTCTACACAACCTGATATTATTATATTCATAACATTGTCGATGAAGGGGGCCCGAAAACAAATGGGTACCGGGCCCGAGAAATCCTGTCAACGGCCCTGGGCCTATTGTGTGTTTACAAAGCTTTCTAGACAAAATAGTTTGTCTCAATGGCATTTTTGTTGCAAGTGTAATCCAGTGATTATATATCGACGATTTTTACATTGAACGAAGTTCTTTTCATGCTGAGGAAAGTAGGCTAATTTCAGCCTAACTCGAACATGCAATGCAATATTTGCTAAAAAATATTATGGGGCCCATTTTTCGTGTTGTTTCCCGACCAGTGCTGACTTCTCTCGGAGGCCCTGCATGTGGTAGCCCTACAGTTACCGAGATTGACAGAGTGAAGTTTTTCGATTGTTGAAATGTTGTTGCCGGGGAATTATTCCATACATTAGATGCCGCTGATTGGAGAGCAGTCCTTAGAATGCGTTGCTCAAGCGCAAACCCCAAGAGTCGAACCAGCGCCGCTTTATCTTAAAGCTTCTTCGTTCACAAAGTCACGCGCTAACCAACTGAGCTATCGGGACGGACTCCTTGCTTCCTTCAACCATCCACTCGCAACTTCAGTGCTCTATGCAAAAGATCATCTTCATCTCCACTCAAAACATATCGATGTCACCTCAATCTAATTGCTTTCGCCAACTTATCAACATTCTCATTCAATCCAAGAAAGTTCAAGTTAAGACCTGATAAACTGCAAACGTACACGTTACAATATTAGTTTGCTAAAAAAAATTCATCAACAATCTACTTCGTAGCAACATGTTTCAGGTATCTTATCAACTCAAGATATTCACCATCGCTATGTTCTCTGTTACAATGCTTGGGAAATCGTTATCGAAACTTCAATGGTTTTCCATAATCTTGTTGTTCTCCGGTGTTGCTACAGTTCAGGTTATAGGACCAAATTATTCTTGTATTTATTTGCTTATTTGAATTTACTGTAGGCAAAGCTTCTTTATTAGGCTTTCTGACATTGTTGTTATCGTATCCAGGCTTACGCCTGGTGGCTGAAGATTTAAATTAAGTGGATAGGAAGGCAAGGAAGCCAATCTTTGTGTCCACCTTTAGGCATAGCCTATCATTAAGTGTTCTATCAAAGACACACCCACATGCTTTTGAACTGTGTCGAACCAGCGCCTTTTTGAGCGTCCTACCAGGGCGCTCACCACTGTGCTATGCAGTCGACAGATATTGTTGATTCTTTTAGAACCAATTGAAAGCATGGTTTTGGTGGAAGTTTTTGTTCATGCTCCACCGACGCTCAAACAATTTAGGCTATTGCTGACATAGCCTACTAATGCATTTATGCGTATAGGCATGTACTTCTAGACTAAAAAAAATAAAAATAAACAACATATATTTAGGCTATAGCTTTATTAGCCTACAGCTTTAGCTGATATATTTAAGATTTGTATGGATAGTTGCTATGAAGATCGGCCATGGTGCGTTAATCAAGAGTGCTGAAGTTACAAGCAAAACAGTGCAAAAACATTTCAAAATACCGGTACCAGTAGGCTATATTTTTCCTTTTTTTTGCAGGTTGCAGTCCAAACATCACAGTTTAAACGAAAAAGTCCTGCTGGTGCGGATCAGAATGCTTTGCTTGGTCTAATGGCTATTATATTGTCTTGTGTGTCGTCAAGTTTTGCTGCAGTGTATTATGAGAAAATATTGAAAGGCTCAAAAGGTTCCATATGGCTACCATGTCTTCAGTTGAGTGTGTTTGGTGCTCTCTTTGGTATGGTTGCAGTATACCACTATGATGGCTCAAGTGTCGCAGAGATAGGTTTCTTTTTTGGTTACAGTTTCTCAGTCTGGATTACAATTTTGATCCAATTATTTGGTGGTTTACTTATCACTGTGGTATTAAAATATGCTGACAACATCTTGAAATGTTTTGCCACATCAATTGCTGTTGTGGTTTCAACTGTAGCAGCGGCCTCTCTGTATAATTACATCATCATTGTCATGTTTTTGGTAGGAGCAGTTATGGTGATAGCTGCAGTGTGTCTTTACAGCATGCCAAAGCAAGAAGCCAGTATTTCATCCACTTCCATGACACCAAATGTTTAATGTATTTAAACTTACTTATTTGAACATATGCAGTTATGCACGCAGTTGTATGAGAGTGCAAACGTTGGTCCAAGCTTCTAATTTTTAACGTTTAGACACTCAACTTGTGCATGCAGCTTCTAGCTCAGTTGCATCATCAAGCCCACATCATGCCTCACAGGGTAGGCATTTCTGAATAGCTTTGCCCAGCTGGGAAATCAGTTTGCTTTTACATTGATCCAACGTAACATTTATGGAGCAAAAAAGCATTGACTTTTATACCAAATTCAGCGGTTTTGTACATTCCTTTTCAGGATCATGAACACTAGCATAAGGCTACATGTAGGCTAATGGCTTAGGCTACTGTGTTTCTCATTCTTTTGTGACTTTGCAGTCAAACCATATAGCCTACCTTAACAAATCGCATTTGTGATATTATGTCTATTCCTTGATATAATAATATGTATTGACGAAGCCCTGCTTGTGTGGCGAAAGCTCCAGTTTACAATAAACTTGAATTTGCCAATGTAGTGAGACCCCCTATACCTGTTTTTTATCGCACCGCATCCTTTACGGTTACCAGTTAATTCAAAGGAGTATTTTGAAGCACCGACGTTTTACCTTGGAACCACATCATGAAGGTGGGATAATATCATCTCGTAAGTTGAACAAATTTGTCAGGAAAAACCGTCCTTTTTACGTTGATTCAACGTCTGTATACGATCCCGCAGGTTGAGAAAAGTCACTTCCGCGGGCACAGAGGTTTTCGCAACGACAGGCAAGCTCAGGTAGCCACTTTAACATAACAACTTTTGTAAGCGCTTGTAAAGCATGAACATTGAACAGTAAAGAAATCGGAAGCTGCGTTGTCTGTAACGTCATTACGAAAATGGAAGTTAGAGGTAGAACAGAGAAAGAACACAAACAGTTGTGATAGAAAGTAAATTAAGTGAACGTTCCTCCGTAACCAGCGTGTCCTACAGGGTTAGGGCTAGGGAATACATTTGGATGACGTGGGTTCGATTCCCACCCCTGTCATAACTCTTTTTTCTTCTGTAATTACCAAACAACGTTCAAAACACTGATCAACCCTCTGGCTGAGTGCTAGAAGGGTCACAATTGGACGGTGGCCACTTAAACCATGTTCTGATTCGTTCATGCCTTACAAGCTCTTACAAAAGTTGTTACGTTAAAGTGGCTACCGCAAGCTCATGAGACCGTTTAGAATTACGTTCATTCATTGAGTTGAAGAATCCAACAGATTTTTCATGTTTTTCTTCGAAATGCTGTGCTGGGGGCTGGCTAGGGGTTAAGTAGAAACTTGTTAAAAGGCAGCTTCTGGTGTAAAGCGAAAACGTGGAATTCCAGACAGAAGATCAAACGTTTTTTACGGTTGATTTGCTGTGTGGGAAAGAATGATGATCTCACATCTTACAGGATTTTGTCGTGATATTGTTATCTGTAATATTGCTATATCCGGGTTATTGTTACCGTTTGATGAACATTGGCACATCAACAGACACGTTTCATATTACTGCTCTGCCGTACAACAAAACCATTAATTATTATTTTCGCATAGCTGATAATATATTATTGTAATATCGTAATATCATCATTTATTAACATTATTATTAACAACATTCACTAAGAGCATTCACAACAACAGCCAGCGTCTGACGATTCCCAGACAGCAAAATCAATCGCTTTTTACATTGATTCAACGTCTGCAGACGTTCAATAAATGTAAAAAAAACAGTTGACTTGTTGTCTGACGATCCTGCTTCGCCAGGTTAGTTCGAAACTTGCCCCACAACAAGCAACTCAACCCAGTCCGCTGGAGAGCGATTTAAGTCAAATTCTTCACATAAGTTTAACGTTCCTCGTTGAGTCAACGTTAACTTTTCGAGTTAAAAGAAAAAGAGACATGGTTCTTTTTACATTGATTCAACGTGTGCAGACGTTAAATCAATGTAAAAAGAACCAGTTTTCCTCAATGCGAACGCACAGATTATACAAAAGCAATAAAATCCCAAGTGAAAAAAGGAAACCTTTTTTTACATCGTTTCGAAGTCAGTATATGTTAAAACGAAACGATCTACTTGGTAATAGCAAGACAGCAAAATTCGTCATTTTTGCATTGATTGAACGTCTGCAGACGTTGAAGCAATGCAAAAATGAATGTAAAATGATGGTTTTTCTGTCTGGGGAGTTGCCATCTCACCTGGTAAAATTTTGTAGTTGAATACCAGTTATTTTGTACGACGTTTTTTTGCAGTAAAACAGGGATTTCTTACATATAAACAACTGAAATTGATGTTATTTGGTGATAGCATGTTGAAAACTAAAAACAAAATCTGTCAATCAAAACTATCAACTACAGAAGACAAACTTCTAACCAAGCGTGGCTGGACGAAAAATAAAAAAAAAACTTAAAAATAAACTACCAAAATCATCAGATGGAATTCAACTCCTAATTACACCAATGAAATTAGAGGGAAAGCAATGCAAAGGCAAACGAAACACAAACGCCAGACAAAGAGATCTAACCGTATTGAATTTACTTCATAAAAAACTAAAGTAGCACAACACCCTTTCAAACTCAGCCTAGTAAGGTACATGGAATCCAAGATGCACTTGTCGCTGTACTGCCAACTAAGATCTTCAGTGGCTTGAAGCACCGAGTTGGCATAAGAAGATCGGCATACGAAGTCAAGTTGATAAAACGAGGCGGCGAACAAGAGCCACCCAGCTGGTAAAATTCGTCCTTTTCCACACAGATTCAAGGTGTGCAGATTCAGTGTAAAAAGAAGCGATATTTTGCAAGCTGGGAATAACACATCTGTTTAAGCATAATGTCTCATATCACAACGCAACATTTTGAGTTATTGAAGTAGCATCATCAAGTAACTTACACTGAACACGAATTCTACGATGACAGAAGTTATGTAACAAACGTCATAAGGATATCGAAAATAGAGCGCAAAGCTTCTGAGCAACGCACGACCTTATGGCGGACAGAGCAAGGAGTTTCGGCGATCACAGAAAAGAATTTAATGGTTTTTCTTGAAAGCAAAATCCTTCCAATTTACAGTGATTTTCTTCGGCTTGTTCAGGACAGTTGAATCAAGACAAAACCTGCAACCAAAAATTGGTTAAGTTTGCAATGGGGACCTGTTTGTATCTAGCCAGAAAACCAGTTCCCGGTCTTTCCTTTGACCGATTTACAAACCACGCTATGAAAATCGATGAATTGTATCAACTTCGCTATGGAAAGATTTGAACGCATTTAAAAGAAAAAAATTGATTGCGCAATTTAACATTGATCCGTGAATCGAAACATATATTATTGAATTTGCAGATTTGAGAACCTAAAATTGACCAGAGCGTCTGGGCACAAACTTATCTCATTAATAAAAGTAAGGACTTTTATGTTAAAAAAGTTTATCTTCGTTTGAAGTTATCAAGATATCGAAGAGTATTTGTGCTTCACACGGTGAACGCGTTAAAAACTAAGTTTACACAGTAGAAATATGTTTGCACAATAGACCTTTTAAAACTTTCTATTTCCTTCTCAGCGTCATCCATCTCTTTAGTGTCGTCACCCGGCACGTCACGCGGCAAGAAGACCTGATCCACGACCTCTCCTTTTCCCTCGTTGACAGCCAACTGCGCGGCTTTGTTCTTCTTTCTCTGCTTCCGGGCTCGGCTCTTCTTTACGTCAACGCTGAAACAATGCAAGTCATTGAGTCAATAATGAGTCAATGCAAGTCATATGAAACAAGTCATAGAGTCAACGGTTAAAATGTTAAACATGTTGATTGCGTTCCGGGTAGCAAATACAACTCATCACAGCACATGACTAGGGAACTGTGTTTCGAAAGCTGGTACAAACAGCTACTACCACAGCGAACTTGTAGCATCAGGCTCAAATAGGTTGTTTGTATTTACATTTGTGAACAACGATCATGCTACTACAGTAAAAGCGAAACTCAATCTATTGCAAATTCAACTAACTTCGTGGGGATTGAAGCAAGTTTTTATCGGAAGCATTGTTGAAGAAAAAAGCAATAAACACCCCGTTGTGTCAGAACAACCTACAACATCACATTGACAATGGCGAAGATCGACATAAACATTGTTATGTGATAAATGGAACTGACTAAGTCATTGGTGTTTTGCTCTACTGATGAGCATTTATCAAATTGAAATTAAGCGAATAAACCCAGACAGCAAATGTAAAAAGCAGTTGAATTGCTGCTTGGGTAAGTCTTTAGAAAAGTATTCTTTCAGTATTGTAAGGATATTTTATAGGTAAGCATATTATATACCATAAGCATGCAACTACCTGTCGCCTTCGTTTTGCTTCTCCGGGGTCGATGAGCCGCTCGTGTTGTTATTGGTCGGTTCTTGATTCGCTTCAGTGGTTGCTTTCACCTGGCTGGTGTTTGACTTTTTCTTACGTTGCTGATCCTGTTGGGCGGGTTTTTCTTGCGGTTGGGAACGATGGCTCGAGTTCGCGTGGCCAGTTTCCTTCTGGAGCAAGGTTGAAATTGCCTTCTTGGCCCTGATGCTGCTTTGGGCGGCACTCCTTTGGGGATGAGATTGTGGAGGAGCTTTTATGATTCTCTTGCGGAGTTCCTGATTCAGGAGGCGCTCGGCAGATTGAAGAGCGAAAGAAGGTGTATTGCTCATCTTTTGCTGCCGGAGCTTCTTAAACTGTTCCGGGATTTCGTTGTTGGCGGAGGAAGATGCTTTTACAGCGGCGAGGTAGTGCTGCCGTTGCTCCTCATTGTAGTTACGAGGGGCTAGCCTCCGTAGCCGCAATTCTGTCATCTTAAGCTTCTGAGGTTGAAAGGGAATAAGATCTTCATCATCTGGTTGGCCGCGATTCGAGACAACTGGACTGGCAACAAAACTCTTGTCGCCTGGTGTCTCTGTTTGAGGAGCTTTCTGGACTAAATTGACCTTTTCTAGTTGAGGTTTAGGTTGAGGAGCTCCTTTCTCTGTCATTTTTTCCTTAACAATTGTGCCTGCTTTAGACTTGATTCCAGATTGGAAAGAAATATCCAACGAATTCGTTTCAGGACATTCTGTAGCATCTTGGCTGGTCTTTGCAGCACTTGACTTCGACACGGATTCTTTGGATATCTTTGGTATGCTTGATTTTGTTACTTCTGGTTTGTCATCTGTTTGTTTTTTCACAGAGGCTTTTGAAGCAATTACCTTTTTCCCACCAGAAACTGGTGCGGTTCGCGTTGGATCTTGGATAACTGTTTCGGCTGACGTATTTTTTCGCACTTTGCTTCGCAAATCTTCTTTCAAAACATCGGATTGGGAAGAACTCGTAGAAGTGGATTTCAAAGCATTTGTGGTCAAAACAGTTTCGATCTTTTTCTCTCCCACCACTTGCCCGTTGGCTTTCTTCGTTTGTTTCTTCTTCTTCTTGTTTGGCTTCTCCAGAGTCAGGTCTTTGATGCGCAACAAATCGCTTTCGGTAGATGAATCTTTGTCAACCAACGAATCTCTATCCGTGAGATCTTTATCCTCCTTCTCCTGCTTTGGCAACACTGGCTGTCTCTTGTTCTGAGTGGAACCGTCGGTCAACTCGGAATCCGGATCTTTGTCCATGAGAAATTGCGCAGGAGAAGAAGAAGTCACTGTTTCATTCTTCCGTTTCTCTTCCTTCTTCTGCTTTTGCTTGACTTTTTTGGAAGATTTTTTTCTCCCGTCTTCGCCTCCTTCGATAAACGTAACCAGCTCGTCCAGTGAACCTTGCAGACCACTACGAGAGTTGCCATTTTCGTGCGTATTGGCTTCTGTAAAACAATGAAAGCATAACAAAACGGCAATTTTAAAGTACATTAGTTTTAAGACTGGATGAAAGACAATGACAAGCATAAATCATAAAAGATAATAGACTGCCCACCGCCCATGCACCAATCGATGATATTCAATTATTCATCCCATAAAAATATAATTCGCATCAAGAAATCAAGCTCAGCCGATTGCAAAACCCTTTAACTACCTTAACTACCAAAAACATTTAACCTTGGAAGCACAACAAGAGGTCTAACAAATGCAATATGTAGTTACCAATCACCTAAAAACCTTGACTGTTATAGGGATCGTCAGAAGGTTCTTGTCCAAAAAGAATATCTATCAGGATATGTATGAGTAAGAGGTTCGAACGCTTGGGAGCTACATGATTTTACTCACCCGTGTCGTCATGTGTTTTCAGTTTATTAGTGCGAAGTTTGCGTCGTAAGCGGTCCCTGACCTCCAGGTAGTTGTTAGCGGTATGCGCAGGTGGGGGACCTCCATTGCCGAAGAACTCGCAGTAGCAACAGTTACAATATTTGTAATTATTGCCACCTCCACCATTGGTTGTGGTGGTGCTTGTGGACGTGGTATTCGCATTCGCGTTGTTGGCACCAACGCAACTTTCGTTTCCGGCTGCTGCAGATGAACGAATTGTGATTAGATTAAAGCAGGGTTTCTCAAGCTTTTTTGGGCCACGGACCACTATTTGTGAATCTGTTTATTCGCGGACCCCCAATAGGCCTACAAAGGTAAAAATGCATAAAACCGAATTTTGTTTATTTAAAAAACTGACAACATCAATGGGACGGATGAGATTGCTTCTTATTGCATAAGTCATCAATTCTTGGAGTCATTAGTGGCCATCTCGTGAATGAATGTGGCCATCTCGTGCCATAGGACAGAGGTGAAATGCCTGCCACTATCCGATGATATTACGCGGGGCTACGAATCTAGAGACCCAATGCAGTATGAATGCGTTTGCGCAGCTCTTTGCGTTGACATCTGCAAGGGGAATGGCTTCTGGCCAGCGAGTAAATCTGTCGATGACGGTTATGATATAACAACACCCATTTA
Organism: Aplidium turbinatum; assembly: GCF_918807975.1. NCBI lineage: Eukaryota > Metazoa > Chordata > Ascidiacea > Aplousobranchia > Polyclinidae > Aplidium > Aplidium turbinatum. Next base: position 15,441,563 of record NC_137484.1, on the reverse strand, counting down.
AACTAGGAAGGGGTCCTACTATACAGGGTCCACGGAAAGTCTGGACCTGTATTTTGTCTTCATGTTGGTAACTAAAAAGAGAGCTGAAAATGCTGTCGCACACATGCAGATCGTGGCAAAAGGCAATAAAATTTTAGTTGCATTTTGCAATAGCAATGGGTATTCCTCCACAACACTCAACCAGAAAGATGCAATAGCTGTTTGGTTGAAACTATGTATTAAAGTTCGATCAGATGATAATTCGGCTAATTCTTCTTCTTCGGGTCCTGACAGATCAGTCTTTGTAACAACAAAAGGGTTTAAAATCCAGTCAAAATTCTCATATGTCTCGTTTAAAAAGTACTTCTTGAAATGTGCAGAAAGCAATTCCAAATGTTGTGTAACGTCAGAGAAAACCAACTCTGTATTAATTAAGGGTTTGTTGGTAATGTAGTCACATAGAACAGGATACTTGACAGGGTACGTACTGTGCAACGTATATGTGTGACTTTTTAATTTCTTGTCATATCGCCACGGACCACCTGTGCAGTCGTCGCGGACCACAGTTTGGGAAACCCTAGGTTAAAGCACGTCAGGTTTCAATCCTAGAAACATTTACAGTAGTATTCACAAATTAAAAATCCTTTTCAACAATTAATTTTTGTACTACAAATAATAACAGCATTTATATAGCGCCACATCCACAGTGCAATCTATGCTCCTGGGCTCTTTATTACCTCCTTGAAGATGTTGACATGACTCCGAAGGATGATGATGCTTAGGATGATGTGCATGGGAGCTTTCTTCAATAGGTTGTGTAATTGATGAAGCAATTTGTTTCTCGTTGGAAGATGTTGAATTGGTCGAAGCTTTGTTGATCGGTTTTTGATCAACCCCAGAAGACGGTGGAGCATCCGTTTCCTCCACAGGTGACTTCCCCTTAGGTTGTGGATGAGATGAGGCACTGGTTGGAGCAGTAGGAGCAAAATTTAAACCAACTGATGTTGCAGGAAGCATTTTCTCTGGAGCTTGCAAATGAGAATTCGGGACACGTCCCGGTACGTTTTTATCTTGCATGGTTAGTTGAAGTTGCATCCGGACTTTTTGCAAATTGGAAGTCTGATTCTGTGCAGCTCCTTCTTGTCCTCCAGGTTGCTCATTTGTCTTCATGGTCTGCAGCGGAGGACGGACCTGCCTGGAGAGCTTGCTCTGGGCAACGAGCTTCTTTCGACGAAGAATTTGTTGGCGTATTTGAAGATTGTTTGCGGTGGAGCCAGCAGAAAGTGCTTGCGGCAAGACGTTGCTCGCAGGTTGCGCTCCAATCGATGTCTGTGGAAGTAAGTTGGGATACCCCACGATATCTGCAAGTGAAAAATGACATTGAAAAAAAGTTAGTTTAAATAAACTTTCAGGCCTGATCTCCAATTAAACACTGGGAAACAGTATTGATAGTTAGTTTTTTTTTTCATTTTGATTCTGAAAACACACAAAATCTAATAAAAAAAATGACGTGCTTTTATGAATCTAATTATGTCTACAACAATATAGCATTGCCACTTACTATGTCCAGATGAGATGGAATTATGCTGCAGAAAAGGGTTGTGCTGGAGACACAGCGGCTGATTCAGGGACGTTGTAGTTGGGAACAGAGGCTGAGCTGCTTGGGCTATGTTGGTATTTTGTAAATCGGCTGCTGAAACTGTAACGGTAGCTTGGCGTTATTTTAACCTGGTAGTTCAGAATAATTTGAACTGCTACACCACGTTTGTATTGTAAATAACTAAACTGTAAAAAATGTTATATGAAACACGATTTCTAAGCGATAAGACTATGAGCAAAAAGATAGAACTCAATATTTTCAAAATTATGAGTGTGCTACTGTGCTTGCAAGTCTTTCAAGCGTTTAGTTTTGATCTGACAAGACAATAATGAAGTGTGTCTGATAACGCCCTCGTTACTTGCAACTTCTGAGGTGATGTAGTCACTTACATGGGGTCAAGGGGGCGTTAGAAGGCATCTTCACATTCCCAGGAGGATTCATATTGAATTGTCCTTCTTTGAGGCTGACTGATGTACCAGGGTGGAAGCGGATGGGAGGCACTGGAGCCGCCGTGGTCACATGGACCATGTCACCACCGGCCGAGTGAGATTGGGTTGAAAACGGTGCATGAGGAGCCGATGAGAAGTCGGAGATTGGTGCGTATATTGATGAAGAGAAATAATTCATGTTTGATGGAGGAGTGAATGCAGAAGTACCCGAAGGCGGAGCGTAGGAACCGGCAGAAGTTATGCTCGTCACAGATGGGGAAAAGGAAGAGGTAAAAAATGGGGTTGTGTGCGACTCTGCGGTGGCGTTTGCGGTTGCATTTGCGGATGAACACACGCTATTAGGCGCACTTGAACTGTGAAGCCTGAAAAGTAAAGCACGCACTTCTTTCAAAAAAATACACCAATCACAATTAGTAACTTTTAAATCGTCAACTTGTAAAAAATACTTCAACTTGTGCAGCATAGGTAACAGCATCAACGGCTCGACGCATTACACGCAGAATTAAAAAAAGTTCGAAATTAATTGGGCTATCGAAAAAATTATATGACAAATTGTTGAAATCAAATCCTACCCTTTGTTGTCAACAGCAGAAGATAAGAAGGAGGCAGGATGGATTCCAGAGTGAGGCAATGATCCGGTTCCTGGGAAAAACGGCTGCAGGAACCCCTGTGGGCCAGTGATCGTGCTGCTGTTCACATATTGCTGAAACGCCGACACGCAGCCGGGGGCAACAAGATGGGAAGGCAGCACTCCGGAACAGTTCCCAGTTCCATTGACCCAAGCCTGCAATGATCAAGCACGTTGGATGTGATAATTTCAACGTCCGCAGACGTTAAATCACTATAAAAAAGACTGATTTGCTAGCTAGCTAGGCCACCTACGCTCAATAGTGCCTAATAAAACAGTCACCTCTAAATTTAAGGTTGTCCGTAGCCACAAAGCCTAAATACGAAACACAACTGATATATGGTTTTGTATCAAAAGATTTATTATTACAAAAAGCTTTTCATGATTTATTACGTCTGGTAATGAATAAAGGTATTTTAAAAATTTACTACCTATAACTGAAATGTGTTTTCATTGTGACAACACTCAAAGTAACCCGCAGAAAAAGAAGGAAAGATGACTATGAACTTACTTGGCGATTAGGGATCGACCAATCTGCCAGACTTGGTGAACCACTGCTTTGACTGGTGGCCAGAAGCAACTTGCCATTAGCGGACTTTCCAATAGGGTTCCACTCGCTGGCTGAATAGGCGCTGTCGTGGTGTGGCGGGAGACCACTTGCACTGGTCCTCACGCCGCCACCACCTTGGCCTTTGTCATTCTGCTCGGCATGGTCAGCTGACTTTTGCAAGTCGCCGGATGCCGTGGAGAACGCAGGTTGCTCAGTTGGTTGGAACAGAGTTCCATCACCGACTGTTGGTAACCCATAGAGGTGTGGATGAATAATAGATTGGAGATCCTAAGAAAGATATAATTTAACGTTAAAATAACCGACATCAATCAGTTTCTAATGTAAATAATCTCAAGACGGAGATTTGAAGCAGTTGTAGGCCAACCTGGACAGAGTTGTAGAATTGGGAAGAAATATTGGCTCCGGAGTTTGGAGGGAGGCCGACGAGGTTGGTGGTCGGCTGACCGGATTGGGCCGCAAAGAAACTAACGGCCGCCAAACGTAGACACGACGGACACTCGCATGACGCCCCACCACTGCTGATTCCTGGCTCTAATCTTTGCATCATATATTGCTGTTTTGACTCCTGTGAGAATAAGCAACATGGCACAAATTAGCCTAGAGTGATCCAGAGTGATTGACCAAACCTATAAAAAGACTTATCATAAAGATGGAGTTAAACAAGCTTTTTTTGTCCTGCAAACTTAAAAAATCACCCCAAAACACAAATTCAATAACTTTTCGCGTGTAACCTCAATGGGTCCACCCCACACCTAACCTCTGTTTTAGAGTGAATGTTAACTGCATTTCTCTCAAAAAATATGACTTTGTGGTGCCTTTCCAAACAACTGCGGCAATATGGTCTTTTCACAATTCATCAGTAACAATATTCATGATTATTTTTGAGTGCGTGATATTTTTTGAATGAGACCGATAGAACGCTTGAGGCAATCTATATTAATTGTTTTTCAGGGATAAAAACAAAAATAGTTCTAAAGTATAAAATATTTTGCATATCACTTCCCATTGGAATAAAGTGCACCTGGAACAACCGACTTACGCTGATGGGGACATAATGCCGGGAGGTATCAGACACTTTGCAAAAATTAATGGTAGCGATGCACTTTTCGCATTTGCACATTTCTTCATTATCGATGTCGTCCTCATCATCATATTCATCGTCAGCATCTTCCTCTCCTTCAGAGTCGCTATCTTCCCTTGTCTCCTTGCCATCAATTTTTGTTTTTTGTTCGCTTTCTTTGTCCGACATGGTCGAAGTTTGGATTGCGCCTGTGTTTGTAATCATCTGCAAGCAGAACGTACCAATCGTAATTACGTGGCTGCTTGAAAGAAAAATCACAAGTTTAGAGAAAAAAAATATTATTGGCTGTGACTTCATCACCTCTTGTGTTACAAGGCAATTCCCTCTACTAAAAAATAAGAAAATTGTAACTCAAGGAGTAGATTCCGCTTCTCAGTGCAGGAACAAACAACAAAACTTTCTTTGTTTAACACAACACTGACCTTGGACGAGCTGTTCAAGTCACCTTTGTGAGAAGATTTTCCTTTGTGCTTACGCACTGCTTTCTTTTTTAGCTTCTGATGTCGATGTCTTAAAACAAAACAATCTATAAGATTTGCAGCTTTCAGAGGGCAATTTAAAGCAACACCTGCACTACAAAGTGAAGCTCAGTGAATAAGTTTTTGTAGTTGAAGCAGTGTGACTGGAAATAACAGAGTCGACACTGCCATAATGTTTAAATAGCGTTTCGTCAACTGCATACCTGATGGGTAAGAATCCTGATGCGACGATCGAAAGACGATTCGACACCGCTCAAGAGCATGCGGCTGTGTCTTTAGCAGGGCACTTAATGGTATGCTTCAAGGTGGACACGAAGATTGGCTTCCTTGCCTTCCCGTTCAACTTAATGTAATCTTCAATTACCGGATATAACGCAAAAATATGACAACAAAACATAGCTTTCACCTTGCAGCATTAACAGAGCACAACTCCGATGGTACAGTTGAGTCACAGTTTTGTGTAGATGATGAAGAAGATGACCAAGAATCTTTATAAAGTCCTTCTCCAAATAAAGTGCGAGACGGCATAACGCCGGCAGAGGAACTGGTAATCTCCTCCTTCGCCGATGGAGCAATCCAGTGAAATTTAGAAGCAGAATCTTCATGTTCCTGATTGAATAAAATAATTCCTGATGAGGGTTTTGTAGAAGTCAAAAACGTTGGGAACTAACAAAATTAAAAAATGTATCCACGATTAATGTTTGGTTTGGTTTTGAATCTTTATCCTCGAACTGACAAAGCCTGGATGGGTTATTCCTGGTAGTTTCGCATACTTGTAGAGGCTTTTGACGCAGGGCCGATAACCGAGATTGACAGAGTGAAATTTCCGATTGTTGAAGTGTTGTTGCCGGAGAATTATTCCATTCATTAGGTGCAGCTGAATGGAGAGCACTCCTTAGAATGCGCTGCTCAAGCGCCCATCCCGAGTGTCGACTCAGCGCCGCTTGATCTTGAAGCGTCTTCGTTCACAAAGTCACGCGCTAACCAACTGAGCTATCAGGACGGGATACGAACGCAATTGCACGAGAAAGTAGAGAGCATGGTATCACACCAAATTGGAAAATTCCAGTTTATTATAGAGGATTCAAGTTTATTATAGAGTATATTCTTATCCAAATATAAAATTGTTTTATCTTTAAATTATTATTGAAAAGCTTGAGTTTTTCCTGCAAATGTTGATGATGTTCAAAAATGGTCCATAAAGCACAGAAAAGGTATTCAAAGAAAACAAATCAAGAAAATTTTAAGAAAAATAATCTCTTACTTTGGTTCTCGTAACATCTGCAGATCCTCTATGTGAAGCATCAGAAGTCACAGTTTTGTTATCTTTTGGAATCTCCAAAGATGGAGCAACATCAGGATCAGGAAGCAGGATATTCAAACGATCACTGAGGTCAGGATCACACGTTGATTCTGTTTTTGACTTCACATTTGGAGAAGAAGGACGCAGCTTGGTGTGTACGCTGGAGAAGACGGGATCCGATCCACTGTGAATCGTTTTATGCAAATGATGCAAATGCTGGTGAGGAAAATATGGAGGAGGATGATGAAAAGACGGAAGGATGTACGATTTGACAGAGTTAAGAAGGAGGTTGCTTGAAGAGGTGTCAAAGGAAAGAAACGGATTCGGAGCCAGATCGCTTGCACTGAAATGCAGGAAAATACAATAGGTTTTATAGAAAAAATACCTGCTTAGAAGCAATGCAACGTTAAACACACTCTAATATTACTTATTATAATAACACGGTGTGGCCAGTGGAAAAAGATTATTCCAAAGAAGCGCACATAAACGAGTCTACTTTTGATACAAATTATGCATTTGATCGAAAACAGGGTGTAGTTTTTACATTTAGCTTGTCACAGATGAGCAGTCAATCTCACTATATCCGGCTATCTCCGTCTCTAGGCATAGCTTAGACAATTCTGTGATAAGCTTAAGTCTAAACTCAGAAACGATATCTGTGATTTGTTTAAAAAGCAATATAAGAACCCATAAGAACTTTCACAAGTCAAGTTACAAAGCTTGTATGCTACTCACTTTGGTTGGGGTGAGATCGAAGCAATGGAGTCGATTTCTTCATCTAAATCTGACGGGATCAGACGACGTGGATGATCAACGATCCGAGGAGAGTGTTCATCATTGTCCGAGCTATCATCATCATCTGATGGCACACTCGGAGGACGAATGTCTCGCAGAAAATCGTTAGAGAAATAATTCATTGCATTCCGGCCGGTGCTTGGAGGAGGTTGGGAAATGTAAGATGGCTCGTTGAAACTTTCTTCGCTGTTTAGTGGGCTATCGAATGGAAAGTCTGTCTCCGACTAAAAACACATTTTAAATGTCTTTAGCAATAAGTTCACCGACCAGGAAAACTTTCAAAATGAATCAAATTCCAATGAACCAGCAACGCGTTCGACCTTCAAATTCGGAATTGTACATTAATTCGTAGCTAGTCAGTTAAGGCGATGTGAAATTTGAATGGACAAAATCGAATTATCACACAGGGTGACTACTGTTGTTGTAGAGTATTTTTGTGAAGGTTTATGCAATAAAATCCAGTATCCGTAAACATGTAAGCATTTTAAGGTTAGTATTTTCTAATTCTTGCAAGGTGATTCCACAAAAAATACTATCACAACGCATCAACCCACGTGATCCAGATAGCGCGCTCTGAATGGCTAGTTAGGGAAAACGCGTTGTGTGCCGCACACACGCGCGCGCGATTGCGGTCTGCTGCTGAGAGTCTGACTCCTGAGACTAGACTAGAGATTTATAGCTTGATGCTGATTACTGAAGATAAGGCTGCAACATTCAGATAAGAAGTTGTGTTCTGCCGAAATATTTGCTATAATTTTATGCTTGGTTGTTAAATAATCATTCAGGCTTCGGTTCAAAGTTAGGTTAGGCTAGGCTTTCCAAATTGTGTAAAGTAGGAGGCAATGTCTGTAATTATCAGGTCTTCTGGAATAAGAACTGCTTATTCAGGTCAAGTTGCTATTTGTGGTTCTGACATTTTTGATATGTAGCTTTGAGAATGACACTAATAAAGTTCATAGTATTACGGAAGGCTCAGACAACTAAGTTTTCAGCACTTAAATTCTTAGTTCTGTCTACTGTAACTATATAGGCTATGTAGATTATCCTTTTTTTTAAATTACATTAATCTCTTCACATAGCCTATTGTCTATAATTCATAAAGCTGACCTTGTTGTGGGTAGAATTTTTAACTGTTAAATCATGCCTAAAAGTTCCCAAAAAGAGAGTAAAAAGCATGGAAAGCTCTTCTGTCGTTGGACCCTCCAAGGAGCTTCCCACTGCTGATTTACCAACACTACAATATGTTCTTGCATTCTGTGCTTTGTTGAAGGTGATACTCAAGTACTTTACTAGTGTACCATTTTTTCTGACACGTTTTGATTAAGGTAGTGGCATAAAACATAGACCAACTCGTATATTTTCATATGGATGAAGGGTAGTTGTTAAAAATACTAACATATAGCTTGCATGAATGAACAGTACACGTACAATAACCAACTAGCAGACACTTTTCAAAACCTTAATGTATTGAAATAATTAATTGCACGTTCACAGAGATAGAGCACTCATAAGGAATTACTTTTTCAGAAAACTGAAAAAAAAGCTAACTATTCTCTTTTCAAATGAAGATTGCATTCCTAAAACAGAATTGAAGTTTTTCCTCTTCCAACGTTATCGTGGAGTAGAAGCACCGTTATACCAAATTGGGCCTCTTGACAAAAGAACAACGAAAACGCTTCAAAAGAGAGTTTACAAAAAGGTGAGTTCTTACACATCTTTTCAAATTTTTTTGTCTAGTAATTTTCTATGAAATGTATCAAGCTTTTGTTCGATCACAGGCTTGTATGAGTATATGCTTTGATAACATGGTCATTAGGGTGTCCCACTTTTAGGCGACTTTTCAGGAAAATTAGGTTCGGGTCAAATTCTGAATGGATTTTCGTCACTGATTTAAAAAATGACGTTATTTTTTCATTATGACGTCATCTTGATGTGCCAGCTAGCGGATTTTTGCTATTTTGGCCTTTTCACGAATATGGTAAGAGCTAGAGAGTTGGAACTTGTGCCAAAATGACCGGAAGGGACGATTTCCTATTTGTTGTCAATACAATATGAAACGCTAACTGCAACAGAATAGGAGTTATTTTGAAAAAACATGTTTTTGCTCATTTTTGGACAAAATATGAGAAACACGGCAATTTTGCTACTGTGATGCTTTTGTTTCGATTGTTAAGTTGCTCCACCTTGTTTAGCAATTAGGTACAGTGGTAGTAGTAGTGATACACACTCTTGAATGTCTCTTCCATGTAAATGAGATTTATTTTACACACGTTATTTTGAAAAAAACATGTTTTTGCTCATTTTTGGACAAAAAATGAGAAACACGGCAATTTTGCTACTGTGATGCTTTTATTTCGATTGTTAAGTTGCTCCACCTTGTTTAGCAATTAAGTACAGTGGTAGTACTAGTGATACACACTCTTGAATGTCTCTTCCATGTAAATGAGATTTATTTTACACACGCAAAAAGCTTTTTGGAAGGCAAAGTGAAAGGCCCCAATGCATACGAAGATGGTGGTTTGATGAAAATAATTAAGAAAATATCAAAACTTAAGCCCCAACATCTGAAAATCCGACAATATTGTAAAGTTTCCATCACAGCTATAGCCGCAAATCATTTAAAAGCCAAGATCTTATGGTTTTCTGAGCACAAGAAAGAAGCTAAGATTCATCTTTTCGGAGCGACCATATGTGTCTTCTTGCTATGGCAGTTCATTCAGTGATGAATGTTCCAGGAAATTTGAAACCCCTACTTTTTTATCAAAAAAGGGTGTCCCATGCGCGTTGAATAACAACAGCGAGTGGTTAGCCTACTTAAGATTGCTGATTTTTGGATTTTTGGCCTCAGGATATCCCTAAACTTCAACGTATGGTTACTTTTATTGTTTGTGTTTATTTGCCAGCATTTTTAGTCATCCATCTTAAACCTTCCGCTGCTGAAGGTCCCTCAATTGGTACTGCTTACAAGAGATTTATTACTTGCATATAAATCTGTGGTTGAACCAGTATTCAATGCTGTTCTGAAACATTTCGTTAAGCATTCATCCCAATGGTTGAGCCCTAAAAACGTTGCTTTAAGTTCTCCACGCTGAAGCTCCGCCTTTTGCTGCTGATGCGGCAAGACAGAAAAGTTTTCCAAGAAACGTTGATATCGAGCAGACGCTTTTGAAGCGTGACAACTTTAAAGTGATTTTTTTCTCTGAAGAAAGTATGATGGCTCCACGCATTGCATGTTTTTCATCTCTATCAATGTTTTTGCGTATGATCAACAACAACAATCGAGGAACAGAGCGCTTTATTGGCAGACTGAAACGCGTTGTGAACGGCTTGATTCGAGATGACCAAGACGATTTGGCCAAAACAGACTTGCGCATTTGTGCTGCTTTGCACAGTATGGTGTGATAAATAATCCCATTGAACTGTGTTGTGTTGTTGAATGGTGGTTTTGTTTGATAGATCTTTGAACTAAATGATCAAGGGTTTAAAGTTCCGGTCATTTTGGCACAAGTTCCAAGTCTCTAGCTCTTGCCATATTTGTGATAAGGCCAAAATAGCAAATATCCGCTAGCTGGCACATCAAGATGACGTCATATTGAAAAAATAACGTCACTTTTGAAGTCAGTGACGAAAATCCATTCAGAATTTGACCCGAACCTAATTTTCCTGAAAAGTCGCCTAAAAGTGGGACACCCTAATGGTCATGCAGAGCCAGGTCCCATGTTGTGTACTGGGGTTGGTCATTTGTTGTCATTGACGTGGCTCTTCTAACAACATTTGTTGATTGGAGCCATATGAGAAAGAGAATGGGGTTACTGCCAATTCTACAACCCCACTTCACCATTGCAGATGTAGTGCAACCAACTTTAGATAGTAGGTGGTTTAAGGATTTTTCCTTTTCCTAAAGCATTTCCTCGCGGGAAAGTGATTCAGATGTTCTGATTTCTATGTCTGTAAAGGCAGGCTTGTGTTTTCACTAAAGCTAGTTGTGCTATGTCGAGAAGATTTTTCTTGACCATCACTGATTTTTTCTGCCATTTGTCCGAAAGAGTATTATTTGTTATGTTTGGCATATATTGTTTTTCGTTGTGACAGTCAGAAACAAAAACAAACTGAACTGATTTACATGGATTATTTTGTGTTCTTTACATTTATCATTCACACAAAAAACTTGTTTTTCAAGAGCATCAAACAACAGCGAGTAGATGACTTCGCTGCAGCAAAGAAGTCACAAGTGATCGAGGAAGAGAACTGGAAAAAACAGCAATTTTCTGCAGCAATTGATGAAGACAGTGACTCTCCTTTCGAACCAGCTGCACCTGGTAGCCTACATATGAATGTGACAATGCCCCGGTATCCAGTGATTATCCTGCTTTGTGATCTTTTGCTGTAAACATGTTAGAAAATATTCGCAAAGGCAGTAACTCTGGTGATGTTTCATGTCCGCACTTTTACCCCACCAAAATTAAATTTTGATGCCAACTCACTGTGCTCTTTAATTAATTAGGACAATGCCACGCTTACTGAGTCTACTCTTACTTCACACTTGACCATGGATGAACTAAAGGGTTTGATAAACACAAAGTTCGAATGCCATCATTTTCCTGCCCATACTCAGGCTGTGGAGCGCCTCATTCGGGAAGTCACTAACGCCTGTGGAAGTGTTGCTGGCCATCGACGACGGGATGGTTTCATTCAGGAGGGAATTGCTTGGCGTAGGGTCTTGCCGAAAGCAGACACGAAACATGACTTTCTTTCATTGGCTGCAGTATAGTGTTTTGATATTCACCACTGTTTCTTGTTCATTGTCTTTATTCTTCATTCGTTTGTGCACGTTTTACAAGCACATATAAAGTTGGTTGGTTGATGTGTAAGCTACCATTGGTTGAGTTGCAGTTAGCATGTCTGTCAAAAAACAAATGCAAATCGGCGAAAACAATCGAATATTAATGCAGTGCGTTGTGTGTTTATGTAATACTTATTACTACAACAAAACCAAAGTGTCATCTTATGCACAGTGCATTCCTACTCTTGCCATAGAAGTGAAAAAAGCTTTAATATCATCAGTTTTTGCTGTCCAAGCAAAAATAGGGTTGCCAGGTGATTGTTTAATATCTTACCACACACCGCCAGCCTTTACCTAAAACGGCAACTAGCAGTCGCGTCATATGTAATTGTTGTTGTGGTTCTTAAAGTTGGAAATTTTTACAATTTAAAAAAATAAACAAAGTTTTTTTCTTCAAAAAATTTGTACCTGGCAACTCTGTGCTGGCAACAAATGTCAAGGACAAAATTGACTACATGTTTAAGGATACTGAATATTTTTGCGTGAAATTTTACAGAAATACTCTACATAGCAATAGTCACCCTGTGTCATAATTCGATTTTTGATTTTTTTAAATTTTTTGATTTTCACATTGCCTTGCTGGTCAGTGGTCACGTCAGTGTCGGAGCCAGATAAGAGCACTGTTTGTAATTTTTTAAGGTCACAGGCAGGGCTAAAGGAGCAGTTGGTGAGGTACAACACCAGTAGCTCAAACATGCCTTTTTACAAATCACTGGTAGCTGTACGGTCTGATTTACGTGTTGACAATGTTGACAATGTGTGGAGTCGCCGATCTGAAGACGAACAAAAAAAGATAAAGAAAAAATCATGTATAGTTCATTGTGGGACAAAAGGACGACAAAAATGAAATATTTTGACAATATCAAGCAAATTACAGAAATAAAAAGCATGCCGGAAGCACTGATAAAAACAAAAGACAGAACAAACTGAAGGCAGTTCATAAGGGAGATCACAGCTGATCAAACATGATCAATCTGTTGAAGAAGAAGGGACAAAATTGTTATACGGAATCATGAACAAATTGAAATTCCATAAAGCGTAAACTTTGAAAAAAGAATCGACTTACAGTACTAGCAACGCCGCCATTTGTTTCAGCGAAGTTGTTCAATTTTCCAACTTCGTCGTTAGCTGAGGCATTAGGCAAGGAGCACGTTTTTAAGGTAAGCGATAATTTGGAGCCATCACCTTCTTCTGGTTGCGTGTCGGCTTTCGCAAGCAGCTGAAACACGTAGAGGGGGAATGTCACTTATCAACATTGCAGCCTTTTCACCATCTAGCCCATTGTCAGGCACGGTGACAACCGCCACAGAAAACTAGACACTCAAACAAACTGTTGCGCTGTGCAAATAAAACATGGATTAACCCATTACGTACATGAACATTTATTACATTTCTGCTAATTGTAAAGGTTAACACAGAACTTCTTCCATAAAAGATAACGCCCTTTAGACACTTGGCCGACTAAACCAGTCGAGTCTCCTAAAGCCAGCAGTTGTGCACTGAGAAAGCGACAACTCAGCTAGCAACATTTGAGCAAGTGGTTGAAGTTAGTAAATGATGAAACTGAGAAAGTAACAACTGAGCAGGCCCAAACTTGAAATGTCACAAGTCAGCAAAATGAGTTTGACAAGCGATGACCAAGTAAGTCCAACGTGAGCACGTAAATCTCATTTTCTGACTTGGTAGTAGCTGAAATGTATTTGCTGAGTTGAAGCACTTGCCGAGTTGTCGCATGTCGAGTGGTCCGGCGACCTAATTACTCAGGCATGTAAAACAATTAAGCACCCCTGAAGCCTGATATTAGAAACTCAAAGTTTCAGCTGTGGCCGAGTGGTTAGCGCGTTGGGCTCGCAGTCGAGAGCCTACATGTTCGACTCCAGCCACCCGCACTTGCTGTTGTTTCTCTGAGCAAGAAACTTTACGATAATTGCCTCTACCCAGTGATCGATTTCGAGTAATGGGTAGTACCAAATTTAAGTCATAAGTAGAGTAGACAACAGGAAACAGACATTGCAGTCGGCTGCAGCGTGGGTCAGGTGTATGTCGGAAGGCGTACACCGATGCATAGCGCTCAAGTCCGCTTTCCCGCAATGCAGGGTAAAGATATGAAAAACAAAAACAAACAAAACAATTATCACCATAAAAAACATATGTACCTGCTTATAAGTTTCTTGCTGAATGTTATAGAACTCCCATTTTTCCTTTGGCTCGGCATTCACAGGAGGAGGAGATTTTTGATGACACTGCTTGCGTTTTGCTTCCACTCGTTCGTCGTGAAAGTCATCGATCAACTTCTGCACGTCCCTCCAAGCCACGGATATTTGAGTCATTTCGGTGTCGAAATTCAAATACCTATTTTGTATGTCAATGTATGCACATTAGTAACTCGCACTCACAAAAACACAGATATAACTAACGAGATGCAACAAGAATGTGTTTTTAGAAATATACATTAAATTAAGAAATAGATGATGTAAAAAATCCCCTTTTCTGTATGCAACATTGCAAATAGTAAAAACGTCATGTAAAAGCCAGTAGCAAAACAACGTTCAAAGCAATGATTCTCAAAAGCATAGCAAACGACAAATTGAAGTTAGCATTGACTGGCAAGGGAAATTTTCAGGTTTAAAAATCTCGTACCAAAACAAAGCAGAATTTGAATTACAAAGCCTTCCTGAAGACGCACATTCAGTGAATGCTCTAGAAAGATACAAAGTATGATCACAGGTACTGGATAAACCTTTGTTAAAGCCTGTCATTATTTAACATGAGCTAAATCATTGCTAAAGTTAACAAGGACTCATTGGTCTGGTTCTTTATGGTCAAATTTACTTGATGAGGCTAGATGTGAAGAGGTTGTCATGCTTGGAGTCGTACTGGGCGCTACCCTGCCGCAACTGATTTAAGATCTCAGTGAAAGTTCTTTGTATCACGGGCTCACTGTGCACCATGCTTTGGAACAAGTGCATGTTGTGCTGCTTCCATGTCGTGTGGTTGAACCGTGAAAGATGTTCTTCCTCCTGCAAAAAATAAGGTTTGAATTCATTTTACAACCAACTGTCGCCATCATTATTTCTGACTGATTAACCGTCGGTTATATGGGGAGAACATTGAGAGGAACTCAGAAGGACATGGGTTCCACGCCAATTGAGAGCAGATGCTAGTGATACTTGTAGGACAAGAAACTTTATGATATACTTAAAGCGGGCAATGAAATTGTTCTCATTGTTTTCCTACCAACCTTATACAAACCTAACAAACAAGTAGAGAATTCAAAAGGCCTAAAAACAGATGCTACAATTAAAGAACAAGTCACAGTGATGCTATTCAAAGTATGCTAGCCGAGGAAGATTAAATTTGTCTGATATAACCTTTTACAAAATGTTGTCAAAAAACTAAAATTCTCAGTCCAAGAAATTCAAGTTAATGCAAAAAAATCATTGCCGACCAATTTAAATTGAGAAAATCAAAAAAGTTTAAATGATCAAAGATGAAAATGTCAAACAAACCAATTGTCGAAGAAGAGAGGACACAGTCCTTGCCGAGTTGAGCAAATGAGAATATTCATCAAACATGATATTTATGAACGAGCACGCAAGAGTTGGAGTGTTGAAACCGTTCGTGAGCTGCTTCAAAAGTCGAGTCTGCAGTGACATGTTTGAGAATCAGATCAAGATACTGGTCAGTGATAACAACGAAAAACCAGTAAGTCAATTAATTCATTTTAACAGTAAACATCAATGCTGGTATTCTATGATTACACAAAACCAATATTTTACCTTTATATCGTTAACATATTCCCTGCTAGTGTTTTCAATTCGGCAGAAGAGAAGATGTGGGTCATGTGACACCAACCTGCAAAGCATCTCAGAGTTAAATTATTTTAACCCTCATTTAATTTGCTATTCCACTAACCAAGCATGGGACCCATGGTCCTTGGCTTTACACTAGTCTCACTGAATGAATAAAACAACTTATACCCCTGTGCATGAAATGAAACCAATTTATTTAAAAATCCAATTGTGGAAGAATGTATCAGCTACCAACAGATCATTAACTGAATTTATAAGACTTATGCAATAAATTGAGTTTCGCTTTTAGCAACATGGTCGTTGATTACTTCACAATGTAGATATCAACAACCTGTTTTAGCCTGATGCTGCGAGTTCGCTGTGGTAATAGCCGGAATGGCCTGTTTCGGTGAGTCCGATTCGGTGAGTCCGATCCCTTAACGGGAGATTTTTTCAATTTTTTATTTTATTTATCGGGTACCGTAGCCTAATTATCATTGCCGTGTTAGGGTTAAGGGTTAGAGGTTAGGAACTCATCGAATCGGACTCACCGAATAGTAGCAGACCCGGTAATAGCGAACCACAGCGAATTCTCAGCATCAGGCTAAAACAGATCGTTGATATCTACATTGTGAAGTGTTATAAGACTTATGTTAACATGTACTTTTAAGCAAGGAAACAAAAAGTAGTGTTGAATGGAAAAACGTTCTGCTAGTCTGCATGACCACACCACACAAGACATTTCCAGTTACATACAATACCATGATTCCCTTGTGTGGCGATTGTAGCTATTCCAGCAACATCTTTTAAAACTACTGCTTGGTTAGTATTTTCATAGCAAAAGTATGAAATACAAAAAATATGCAAACTTTCTACAGGGTTTGACCAGATGAAGTAAATACAAAAAATGCAAGGCCTTGTGTCGAAAAGCAAGTATAAAATAATTCACATGCTCACAACCTTTTAACATGCTGACATACTGAACACAGCAAAGCATTGTGCGAAAACTGGAAACAGTTTCCGAACAAGTTTTTGCAGAACTCTTTGCTTGTATTCAGGAAAAGTTACTTACAAATCAACATAAGATTTAAATTCTTCAGAGTCCGCTGAAGCCAGGACATGAGGATCGTGATATGCACAGCGCACCAAGTGACGAACTTGTGTCCATGCGTGACGCAGCCGATTCTCCAACAGCTTTTCAGCTTCTATGGCACTGCAGCATGTGTCAAAATGTAACTAACGTCAAAACACCAAACAACAATCAACTCAAGAGAAAGTGAGTTGGAAATAAAATCATTTCCATGTCATTGCACTACCACCAAATGTTTTCTATAGCATGTTGTATATAATTAACGGCTTTGATGATTTCTTATGGAAAAGATTTACTGAAAGCCATCTGTTGTTGCCCTACTGTAATCCGCCTTTTACAACCTTGCTCAAATGAGCAATTTTTGCATTTCAGACGTATAAGTACCGTAATATAAGGCGAAAAAATACAAAGTGATCACTGTACAGCAATAGTTTGCAATAATTTAATGCACAAGCTTTATAGCTAAAACGACACACTGAATTCTCCACCAACAATATACAAAATAAAAGCGATGGATCAACAATCAACATCCAAGTTATGACTGAGATTTGTACAGTATTTATATTTAAGCACTCTATTGAAGACTCACCGCCTTTCTAGACATGATTTGCAACCACATGTGTTGGCAACGCTGTTGCTAATTTTAACTGGGTTGAAACACACAGAGTCCATCATATTGGAAGCCATAGAAACAGCGCTGCTGGCAACTTGCCCAGACCTGCTGACCGGATCAACAAAGCACTTACGGTTGGTTGCCTCAGTAGTGGCTGAAGAGGGGTAGTGGCAACTCTGCAATTGCAAATACAAAATTACTTCAACAAAACAAATGAATTTAATCAAAGTTAACTGAGAGACCAACTTTGAAAGGGTATGAAATAATAATATCAGAGAGCAAATAAAAATATATCTTACTAAGTTGTATAGTTTCCAAATCCATATACACCACTGCACTAATAGGGTGGCCCCTTTTGAGGCAATTTTTTCATTTCAACTTGCCTGGGTGATAAATTTTTCCCTTAGCCCAAAATATTAATAAATCCAAAAAATTTTTGAAATCTGACCTGGTTTAGACCCTGCCCCAACAGCATTTTTACATCGAGCCCCCTAAATCACGTTTTTAATGATAAAATTAGTACTATTAGAGCTAGGTATATGTTGTTGGTATTCATTTTTATTGCTTTTCGGAAAGGAAGACACTTGCATGCTTCAATTCAAGATTTGAACAACTTTGTATAAATTTGTTTTGTAGTATCAATGTAAATTGTAAATGTTTCTTAAATTGACCGATGAAGTGATATGATATCTTTCTGAGAGTTAGGCAAAAGACAAAGTGATAAAAGCACTACTAATTTATTGACCAAGAAGTAACATAGTTTGGGAGCCTACGACAGAAGATTTCACCCCATAAGGTACAAAAGGTTTGACCCCTTGAAGTTACTGGGGTCAACCATGTCACTCACAAAAAGTATGGAAGATTGACCGCACCGGGTGGATCTGGACCCTAGAGCCCCCTAAAAAGCCCAAAAAGGGGGTTAATTTCACCCCATAAGGTAGGGAGCAAGTCTTTTAGGCGCAGACAGTTAGGCGCCGGTCAAATAGACGCGCACACTGTGGCGTCTGGATATTTAGGTGCGGAGCACTGTGGCGCCCGTTTATTTAGGTGCTATTCCTAGTAAAGTCTGCAGATTGTATCAGCTTGGCAGGTAGGGCATTGCTTTTCACACAAAATGTTATATTGAACAAAAAAATATGTCTTGGCTTCCGTGAGTGAAGCTGCTTATGCCGGCAATGCTTTTCCCACAAAATGATATATTGAACAGAAAAATATATTGTATTTTAATGCGCGTGTTCGGCATTTATTTGTTGTTAGTCCAGGCTTGCGTCGGCGAACGTTTATCAATAAATTATTCAAGTTTTCGAACATTACTGAGTTCACTTTTAGTTAAGTCAAATAATAACTACACTAAACATCAGTAAAAAATATACCGTAGGTCCGTAGCCTATATTCAAGCGAGTGGTAGGCTTGAGTGAAGAGTAACTTAGTTTTCTGTCAAAACCCTGACTAGGTTTAATAACGAGCAAAGTCGCACCATTATGCTTGCAGCTTGTAACCAGGGTTTACATGCCCTATAGAAGTGTATTCATGTAGTAGAGCGTTGTCTCATACCGGAATGGCCCATTTCGGAGAGTCCGATTCGGCTAATCCGATTCGGCTAGTCCGATTCGGCTAATCCGATTCGGCTAGTCCGATTCGGCGAGTTCCCTATTCGGCGAGAGCCTTTTTCGGCGAGTGCCCTATTCGGCGAGTTTTTGAAATTTTATTTTTGAAAGGGAATTATCGGGTACCGTAGCCTAACTGTTTTCACATCGTTTTAACGTCGCTGAACGTGCAGAAAGGAATAAAAATAAAATGTTTGAACTATTAAATTAAAATTCGTCATGTCAGTTCAGTTGAGTTGTTTTTATTTCTGACCATCATATCAAAAACAATACACGTCAACATAGCAAAGGTAGAAGCGACAAAACGCGAACGCTAAAACGTGCTTGAATTCGTCATGTCAGTTCAGTTGTTTTTAAGGTAGAAGCGACAAAACACGAACGTTAAAACGTGCTTGTGACCGAAGTAAGTTATTGAGTTGAAAGAAATTTGGCACGGTCGCAACACCTTCAGAAAAATTTCAGATGTGAAGGGGAAAAAAATTTTACAAAAAAGAAATCATGTTTATATCTATAAGTTAGTACTTTTGAATAGTTAAAATGATTACTTTAGATCAACAAATGTGTGGCCTACAGCTTGGATTGAAAGGAAATTATCGGGTACCGTAGCCTAGTTATCCCGACCAGCAAAAATTTGTTCCAAGAACCCAGCTAGCCTAACAGTTCATTTTTACATTGTAGTAACAGAATGAAAAGGCTAACCAAATGTGTGGCGTATTGTTTTACTGTCGCTAAACGTTGAAATCGTGTAGAAAAGAGAACTTTGATGACTAGGATACGTTGCAAGCCTTAAAGCAGCCGGCGGCCACGGCCGCTAAGTAGTGCTTGAATGACCGCCTGTGCTACCTCCTCCGTCGGCCAAGTTTGGCCGCCAATCATTTAATTTCGCAGTAGAATGATCGTGGATTAAATGTCGAAAATATGTAGTCGTCGTCGTCGTCTGAGCTTCTGGGGCCGAGGGTCTATCCTTTTACCACCCCAAATTCACAATGTTCCCGGACTACACTGGAAGGCTGCTAGAGAGCAGCCAGTCTTTAGTTTCATCATCCATGACAAGCAGACCTTCCACTCCGTTAGGTGGCTTGAAGATGGTACAGTCATTGATGATGTGGTCTGCGGTCTGTTCCTCGGCACCACATTCACAGGAGGAGGAAGAAAAGTAGTATCAAAGAGTGACACAGAATTAGGTCAGCGCATCATAGTCACTACTGTTGTATTGAATATATCCAGCTGCGATCACCGGCGCTGTAAGTCTTGTTTGCAATTCCCGATGTTTATTTTAACGAAGTGTTAATCCGAAGTGCTAATTTACATCGGCTGGCAATATTGTCGTTTTTATATCGATTCAATGTTGTCGGACATTGAATCGTTGTTAAAAAGGAGAACTAGGTTAGTTGACATCCGTGGGTAAAACACGTGTCTTCATAGTTGAGAACGCTGTGGGTTAGTGACTTCACATCCTAAATGGTGACATCATAACAGAATAAATGGTCAAGTTTTATAAAGGCGGTATGCAGTTGAAACAATTTATTGAGCTGCGAGCAGCGAAAACAATTTAGGGTCGTTAGATGGTCCCGCAATACCGGATTACAATCCTGATAAAGCATTTAATGCGTGGTACAACGATTCTATTGCAGACGTCGCCCAGACTTCAACAACGCTAAGTGATCATTTTAACATTGTTGCAAGTTTAATGCTATTTACTTGTGCTATCGTTATTGTATTTTGGCCTCCAAGCACGTAGATTTGGCCGCCGAGAAGGAGCTCTCGGTAGGCCACGATGGCTGCCGGAAAAAAACACGAGTTTTAAGGCCTGCGTTGAAACTGAGAAACATTCACAGAAACCCTTCGATACGTTGCATTTTTAAGATTATGCATTTTTGAGATAATATATTCAGACGTTGAATCAATGTACAAATGAACTGTTAGGCTAAATGGGTTCTTGAAACAAATCGAAGGGCTTCTGTGAATGTTTCCCAGTTTCAACGTATCCTAGTCAGCAAAGTTCTCTTTTCTACACGACTTCAACGTTTAGCGACGTTAAAACGATGTAAAAACGGCAATTTCTGCTGGTCGGGATAACTAGGCTACGGTACCCGATAATTTCCTTTCAATCCAAGCTGTAGGCCACACATTTGTTGATCCAAACCAATCATTTTAACTATTCAAAAGTACTAACTTATAGACATTAAACCTGATTTTTTTTTTGTAACATTTTCTTTTTTTTTATTTTCCCTTCATTTCTTAAATTTTTCTGAAGGTGTTGCAACCGTGCCAAATTTCTTTCAACTTACTAACTTACTTCGGTCACAAGCACGTTTTAACGTTCGCGTTTTGTCGCTTCTACCTTTTTCTACACCTTTGCTATGTTGACGTGAATTGTTTTTGATATCATGATCAAAAATAAAAACAACTGAACTGACATGACGAATTCAAGCACGTTTTAACGTTCGCGGTTTGTTGCTTCTACCTTTGCTATGTTGACGTGTATTGTTTTTGATGTGATGGTCAGAAATAAAAACAACTCAACTGAACTGACATAACGAATTTTAATTTAATAGTTTAAATATTTTATTTTTATTCCTTTCTGCACGATTTCAACGTTTAACGATGTAAAAACGTCAATTATAATTAGGTTACGATACCCGATAATTCCCTTTCAAAAATAAAATTTCAAAAACTTGCCGAATAGGGCACTCGCCGAAAAAGGCTCTCGCCGAATCGGATTAGCCGAATCGGACTCGCCAAATAGTAGCAGACCCGTCTCATACGTACTCGCAACACGACCAATCCATCCGAGTAGAAGTAATTGCGAAAGATAACAGATTAAGTAAAGGTCCATCTGGCTGCAATCTGTGTTCAGGATAAATAGCAAATGTCCTGTGGAGATGAGCTAAAATCAAGAGTAGTAGAGCGTTGTCTCGCACCTCATATCCACACGCGCATTAATTAACAAAACAACATATTTTTCTGTTCAATATAACATTTTGTGTGAAAAGCATTGCCCTACCTGCCAAGCTGATACAATCTGCAGACTTTACTAGGAATAGCACCTAAATGAACGGGCGCCACAGTGCTCCGCACCTAAATATACAGACGCCACAGTGTGCGCGTCTATTTGACCGGCGCCTAACTGTCTGCGCCTAAAAGACGTGGAGTTACTTGTTGTGGACCCATAAGGTACATAGACCAAACTTGGTGAAAACGAAGTTCTATGTCAGGACATCACAAAAAGATCAAATCTAACAATATTTTCGAGTGGAAAGGTGATGTAAGACCCCCCCCAAAGTGGCTCCCCAGGGGGTTAATTTCACCCCATAAGGTACATGGACCAAACTTGGTCAAAACGAAGTCTTATGTCAGGACATCACAAAAATATCAAATCTAACAATATTTTCGGGTGGAAAGGTGATGTAAGATGCCTTCAAAGTGACTTCCCTTAATGTGACCCCTCGGAAGATTTATTTCACCCCATAAAGTACATGGACCAAACTTGGTCAAAATGAAGTCTTATGTCAGGACATCACAAAAATATCAAATCTAACAATATTTTCGGGTGGAAAGGTGATGTAAGATGACTTCAAAGTGACTTCCCTTAATGTGACCCCCTTGGAAGGTGTATTTCACCCTATAAAGTACATGGACCAAACTTGGTCAAAACGAAGTCTTATGTCAGGACATCACAAAAATATCAAATCTAACAATAGTTTTGGGAGGAAAGATGATGTAAGACTCCCCCAAAGTGACCCCCAGAGGATTAATTGCACCCCATAAGGTAGGCTACATGGACAAAAGTAGGTTAAATCGAAGTCTTATTTCACGGCATAACAAAAATATCAAATCTAACAATATTTTCGGGTGGAAAGGTGATGTAAGATGTCATCAAAGTAACCCCCAGAGGGTTTATTTCACCATAAAGTACATGGACCAAACGTGGTCAAAACTAAGTCTTATAGGACATCACAAAGTATCAAATCTAACAATACTCTCAATTGGGAAGGTGATAAAAGACCTACCCAAAAGTGAATCTCCTCCTATAGTTTAATTTACTTCATCCCTTACTCGAACCAACCTTGGTGTAACGGAAGTGCTATGCCAGGACAGTACGAATCGATTAAATCTAAAAATATTTTTATATAGGTTTTGGTGAAATACATTCACAAGCTGTCCCATGATGCATGAAATGGAACTACAGCCTACTTTACAAAAAGTTTTTGTATAAATCATATTCAGTCAATCGAAAAAAGGCAACAGGACATGACAATACATGGCTTTGTAACACCAAAAACAGAAAGTACATAGGAAGCATATAGGCTACAGTAGCCAGAAAATTGATCCAAGATCTTGATACGACCACTAAATGTGGACTTAATCGAACAACTGACTATCCAAATCAAAACGTTTCGAAATGAATCATTTGGAACGTTAATTCATGCAGTAATAAACATTTTCCAGCTGCTACAATAAATAACCCAATAAACCCAATGTAGTAAATTTTTGTTTAATGCCATTTGCTTCATGTCTCCAATCAGTTATTGTAACTGTTCATTCATAAACAGAGATTGTTTGTGTAAATGTAAACGGTCGTTTCTTTATTGTTCATTGTCACTGCTGTCGCTTTCACTTTTTTCGTCTTATTCTTCAGATTCATACAATTCTCCTGTTATATACAGAGAAATAAAGACTGTACGAAACATTTGCTATTATGCACTACAGATATGCGTAACATACAATAGTAATTTTATTATCTTTTACAGACGTCTATTTTTCTTCGAATAATGCAACATTGCAACTTACTATTATCTGGAAAAAGTTCAACATTTATTTGTTATTTAGTGCACCCAGACATTTTTCTCAAGATTGCAGAAACTATATAATTGGTTATAGGTTCCTAAAACGAAACTTTACAGTCAGTTATTGGCTAATGTTTACAGTAAGAAAGTAAGGGAGCAAGTCTTTTAGGCGCAGACAGTTAGGCGCCGGTCAAATAGGCGTGCACACTGTGGCGTCTGGTTTGGTCCATGTACTCTATGGTGAAATAAACCCTCTGGGGGTCACTTTGATGACATCTTACATCACCTTTCCACCCGAAAATATTGTTAGATTTGATATTTTTGTGATGTCCTGACATAAGACTTCGTTTTGACCAAGTTTGGTCCATGTACTTTATGGGGTGAAATAAACCTTCTGAGGGGGTCACATTAAGGGAAGTCACTTTGAAGTCATCTTACATCACCTTTCCACCCGAAAATATTGTTAGATTTGATATTTTTGTGATGTCCTGACATAAGACTTCATTTTGACCAAGTTTGGTCCATGTACCTTATGGGGTGTAATACACCTTCCGAGGGGGTCACATTAAGGGAAGTCACTTTGAAGGCATCTTACATCACCTTTCCACCCGAAAATATTGTTAGATTTGATATTTTTGTGATGTCCTGACATAAGACTTCGTTTTGACCAAGTTTGGTCCATGTACCTTATGAGGTGAAATTAACTCCCTGGGGGGTCACTTTGGGGGGGTCTTACATCACCTTTCCACTTGAAAATATTGTTAGATTTGATATTTTTGTGATGTCCTGACATAGAACTTCGTTTTCACCAAGTTTGGTCTATGTACCTTATGGGGTGAAATTAACCCCCTTTTTGGGCTTTTTAGGGGTCTCTAGGGTCCAGATCCACCCGGTGCGGTCAATCTTCCATACTTTTTGTGAGTGACATGGTTGACCCCAGTAACTTCAAGGAGTCAAACCTTTTGTACCTTATGGGGTGAAATCTTCTGTCGTAGGCTCTCGGTCTAACAGCACATCGCATTTCACACGATAGAATATATGTTTGCTTAGATTTTCTGGTGACACGATACTTTTTCCCCATCCATGGCTTTTTTCTTTCTTTTATGGTGCACAAAGCTTCACCAATTTGTCGTTTTTGCCCGGCTATCCGCCCAGATGCTGCAGTTGTCAGTTTAACTCCACGTTCCACAGATTGAGTGTGACCTGGATAATTTAGATGAAGAAGATGTTCCTCAAATTGCTTAACGTTAATGCATGATTTGGTCACGGAAGGTTTGTTATTTTGTCGTGTCAGGCTTCCACCCGGTGGTTGAAGATTTAAATTAAGTGCACGGGAAGGCAAGGAAGCCAATCTTTGTTTCTACCTTCAGGCATGCCTTTAAGTGTCCTGCCAGAGACACAGCCGCATGCTCTCGAGCGGTGTCAAACCGGCGCACTTCGATTGCCATTCTCGGGCTTGCACCACTCAGCTATGCAGCCGACAGGGGAGGTTCATTTAAGGGAAAAATTCCTTTTTTGTTTGAGAGGTAGGATATTGTGGAGCACCCACTGCCATATATGGTTATCATTTCTGTATAAGATGTTGCCTCAAAATTTAATTTGAGAAGGAGAAACTCTCGCACTGAAGAATTTTGTGATTGACTTTCATCATTGGTGGTGCGCCAAATCTTTGAGATTAGTTTGACTGCATTAGCACTGATGGTTTTGCTATCATCGTCCAGCATTGCCAAAAGCACATTTTCGGGATTTTTTTAGATTTTTTTTTGTAAGGTGCATTTGGTATCCATGGATATGTAAACCCTTAGAACTTGTTATCCCAAACTCAGCCAGCGAGAATGGCGAATGGCACAGTGGACCAAGTTTGTTATTAACTGTTAACTCCGGAGATGATCATGAAATCTCTGAATTTGTTTATAACAAATCAGCTTTCTTGCAAAATATATTGTTGGCGTTTATTGGAAAAGTTACATTCAAGCTAAATATAAAAGTACTATCATGGATAAGCCAAAAAATCTTTTTCAAGAAATGCATTGCAAAAGAATCTATGCAATGGCAATGAAGTACTCCTAGTCATTCAACAGAGTGTTCAACAAAATTGCTTTTTTGCTCATCCCGAAAATGTACTTTTGGCAATGCTGGACGATGATAGCAAAACCATCAGTGCTAATGCAGTCAAACTCATCTCAAAGATTTGGCGCACCACCAATGATGAAAGTCAATCGTAAAATTCTTCAGTGAGAGAGTTTCACCTTCCCAAATTAAATTTTAAGGCAACATCTTATACAAAAATGATAACCAAATATGGCAGTTGGTGCTCCACAATATCTTACCTCTTAAACAAAAAAGGAATCCTTCCCTTGAATGAACCTCCCCTGGCCAAATCATGCATTAACGTTAAGCAATTTGAGGAACATCTTCTTCATCTGAATTATCCAGGTCACACTCAATCTGTAGGACATGGAGTTAAACTGACATTAACAGCAACTGGGCGGATAGCCAGGCAAAAACGACAAATTGGTGAAGCTTTGTGCAGCATAGAAGAAAAAAGCCATGGATGGGGAAAAAGTATCGTGTCATCAGAAAATCCAAGCAAACATAGATTCTATTGTATGAAATGCGATGTGCTGTTACTTCTTGGTTAATAAATTAGTAGTGCTTTCATCACTTTGTCTTTTGCCTAACTCTCAGAAAGATATCATATCACTTCATCGGTCAATTTAAGAAACATTTACATTGATACTATAAAACAAATTTATAACAAGTTGTTCAAGTCTTGAATTGAGGCATGCAAGTGTCTTCCTCACCGAAAAGCAATAAAAATGAATACCAACAACATATACCTAACTTTAATAGTACTAATTTTATCATTAAAAACGTGATTTAGGGGGCTCGATGTAAAAATGCTGTTGGGGCAGGGTCTAAACCAGGTCAGATTTCAAAAAAAATTTGGATTTATTAATATTTTGGGCTAAGGCAAAAATTTATCACCCAGGCAAGTTGAAATGAAAAAATTGCCTCAAAAGGGGCCACCCTACTGCACTAATTGTAAAGCAAATAGCATGCAAATGATGATGATGATGATGGCGTATGAGCGATCTTTCCAGGCTAGATTGGAGGGCAGGAAATCTTCAGCCACTCGGCAGTCTCGTCGTCCAGGATTCTCAGACCATGCGCACCGTGTGGAGGCCGGTGGGTTAGGCAGTGGTGGATGACATGGTCTGCGGTCTGTTCCGTGGCACCACACTCGCATTCTGATGAAGGAGCCAGGCCCCATGCAAATGATGAACTTCAAGAACAGGTACTTCAAAATGAATGCAGTAAATGAAGAGCTTGTCCAACATTTCATTTGTTACAGTCCTCTAGATTGATTGCTGCTTTTTATCACTAAAGTTATAACACTTTTTCAAACGTAGAAAAGTTAACTTGTATCGATCAAGTGCCATCAATCACACGTCAAACAATTGATGAAGATCGTTCATAAAGTTTCGAAAAATTTTAATTTAGAAGTTATCAAAAAGTTAGAAGTTAGTCTAACCAAAAGTAATTTAATATCTACTTATATACTTGGTAGTTGTCTACTTAGCAACCATCATAAGCACAAACTTAAGGTTTAGTTAACTCGTTGATTTCTACTTTTGATCAAGATTACATTTTAAACCTTCAGTTTGTGCTGTGGTGTTTGCTATGAAAATAACTCAAAATTATGTTTTGGATCTACCATGAAGTACAATACCAGTAGTCTAGCATGCCTAGTCTTAGTCACCATTGCATAGTCAAGTTTTCAAGTTTTTTTATGCGCTTAACCCATATATCGTTGATGTAAAACCAAATGGTGTTATGTCCAAAATCATCAAACTGAGATAAGCGCAAAAAAACATTTATTTTTTTGAATATTTTTGATATCTCAAATGGATCAAACACCAGTGCCACATACTTACAACCATACCATGCTCTCCTTGGTTTGCACACAACTAGATGTTTTTCAAAATTGTGTGCCACCCCCCATTTTTTTTACACCCCTTTTTTGGACATAGCCCAGTGAGGTTCTCAAAGTAACAACCGGTTGTAAAACAAAAACTGGACATAGCCCATTACACTGCCAGGACTGGGTTTGATGTGGTGCTTTTGAAAGAGCATGGCATTGTTTGCAATCATGTAGTCATCTGCAAATGGAGTTTTGTAGCCTATTTCAACAATTTGTGTTTGTGGTGAAGAGCTGGTGCCTTCAAACACAAGTTGTTGTATGGCAGCATATCACTTCGTAAATTGTGTAATCCTCGGCAGATTGCAATAATTATGCTTTGTTTTGCATTGGATAAATGATATTACTTTTACAGTGTTTAAATTACACTGGCCAACAAAAAATTTTTTTTCGAGTGCCGAAGATATTTTAACGGTTTCTGGGCAATTTTTGCCTCTGAATTTAAAATTAACATCTGTTTCTTTCAATTGGCTCCAGTTTTTGAAATATCAATATTTTCAAATTTTGGCTAGAGAAAATTAGCTAAGTTTAACGTTTGCTAAGTTTTAAAGTTAAACTTGGTGACCAAGATAGGCCGTGGGCACCTCATATTGTCTGCAAAGCATGTGTAAAAAGCCTGAGAAAGTGGACTAAAGGTACACTTAAAAATTTTAATTTTGGTATACCAATGGTTCGGAGAGAACCAAACAGCCATTTCAATGACTGCTACGTTACTTCTGTTTGGTAGACATACAGGGGTTTAATCGTCACAAGAAAAGCAGTTCGAATGACCTAGATTTAGAATCTGCTCAATGACCTGTTCCTCACTGTGAGGAAGTGCATGGCCATGGAGTATAATGAGTTTCATGAAGAGGTAGAAAGTTCTGCAAGTAACAGCGGTGGAAGTGTGTTTGAAAGTAGTTCAGCTATTCCAGAGACATTCAGACAGGGAGGAGCTGAGCGATCTCATCAGGGATCTTAGCCTATCCAAAGAAGCAGCAGAAAGGTCGGCATGTCGACTTAAAGACAAAAACTGTCTTGGAATCGGAGCTTCCATAACATTTTACCACGCTAGAGAAAAAGAATTGCTTCCATATTTTTGCCAACAAGATGAATTTGTTTACTGCAAAGACATCAAAGGGCTTCTGCTGAAAATGGAAGTACCACAATATAGAGCTCAAGAGTGGCGCTTGTTCATAGACAGTAAGACACTTCGAAAAAAGTGTCAACTGCCTTGCTGTAGGCCTACTAGCTTCTTATCAAGGAGAAACGCAGCTTCTATCAATACCTAAATTGCCATCTGAGACAAGTAAAGTTTTTAGTGTCAATACCATTTCACAATTGACAAAGAAAAAACTGTTTGATAAGTTACCGTATATTAAATGTCGCTTTGTATCAGCTAAGGTCTTAATGTAGCAATAGGTTTTCTGTCACTCTACCACAAGTGTGACTTGAGCAAGAAGCGAACCATGAGCGCAGGAATATCAGTATAGTGACTGTCAACCAGACTGGTCATTAACCACCTGACCAGAAAAGGAAGGATTAACAATAACATGAATGCACGATGATACACCAGTTATCATACCATATTAATTCAGGTGCACTGCACAAGTTATTTTCACACGAATGTTGTTTGGCAATTCAAATATGTTACAATTCTATAGAAAGGACTGCATCTTTTGCATTTTTTTTTAATTTGCATCATGACCTGAATGGAAAATTGAACATAGATCCTTGGCACGATTCCATAATAAGGGGGTTATGTCCATAATTTATGGTAGCATTAGACATAGACCTATTTATACTATCAAGCTAGAAAAGGGCTATGTCCACAGAATTGCACATAGCCCAGTTTTGCTTTCAAAGTATGTGAGATATTTGGGAGTATGTCCATACTCCATAGCTTCACCTTGAATTTGATTACATACAAGGCTGAAACCCGGAGTGCTGGAAAGAGCTATGTTCAAAAACCGAGAAACTGCAATAAAACAAAAAAACCTAAAAGTAGACATAACCCGGTTTGGTTTTACGTCAACGATATGGAGGGGAAGAACAATCACCTTCATGCGGTCCCCCCTATAAGTAGCATCATAAAAATGCAAAACAAAGACTGTCAAAACTGAACCTCGACCCGGAACGCTCAGCACAAGACCCCACGAGAACCACTCTTTTCCGAGTGCAGCAGTTCCACTGTCGACAAGTACCGTACCAATACATGCAATTTTTCAAATCAGATTTTCCAATTATCTTACAGTTCGGCATTTAGTAATTTAATGTGATAAAGTGGTAGGCAATTAACCGATTTCGTCTGTAATAGCATCATGTGAATTTTCAATAACGTTTAAACAATTTTTTAATGCTTCAACAAAAGTTGTTTTATTTCAAGTTAATGACTTTTAATTGATAGAAATCAACTTTAATAGTTTTGAAATAGTTCGATAATAGGAGAGAGTGGGGCTAGTCGGAAAGTTTTTTTTTTTAAGTGAAATTTAAAACAATTGGTGCATAACCTGACAACTTGAAGCGGCTTAAATTATCATTTATGGTGTCCTCTAGCCTATCATACAACCAAAAATAAGTATTGGGTCAATTCAGCTTTTAATGAAAATTTAAAATAAACAAACATACAATTGATTTTTCATGGGGTTAGTTGAAAAACGTCAGTTTAATGCCCACTAATGAACTGGATACTCTTTTTTCAACCAACAAACATTTACATGGGGTTGTAAGCAAATATGTTTACTTGCAGTAAAATCAAAATGCTATGAATTCTACACCTCATCACCGTAAAAACACTTTTCAATAAGCGCATTGTTGAAACTTGTGATGCCGTATATATAGCACTGTCCAAGTTATTCAAATTAAAATTTTACAATGTATGTCTGCTTAAAACAAGTACATTGGAATGTATACTACTTATTATCATACCACGACAATATACTCATATCATACTACATAGTCGTACCGTTATCAAAACATTTTCCAACTAACCCCACCCACTATTTTCCAACTAGTCCCAATACATATGACAAACTATTTTCCTAAAATATTCAAGCATGGTGCATTGGACTAAAATTTCTTTATGTCGTAGTGTTGTAAAACATCTACAGCTGACACACACCAAAAAACTTCTGCCTATCTTTAACGATATCGATGCATAAAATGTTTTTTAATAAGCCAAAAATTTCACTTCGAAAGTAAGAAAATACAAACTTGTCAGCCAAACAGGTACGGCATACCTTGACTCAACAAATCGAAACTAACATGGATTATGTGTTTTTATAAACTACTTCACATGTTGGCAGTAAATGTTTAAAAAAGTTATCAAGAGTTAAAAAAATGATCATTTTTCAACTAATCCCGCCTTCCAACTAACCCCACTCTCCCCTAATCAACTAGGCCTATAAAATTTACACGCTTACTGTTTAAAGTTTATGTTTGTTTAGGACACATACCGTATGTATTGAAAATGATTTATGACAAAAAGTAGGCACAATCACAACATGAGTAATAGAGTAGATGCTAATCTCTATCCACCTGTTTCGGCTTTTCGGTGCCACAATAATAATTATAAGTTGTACAAAGAGCCATCAACCACGAGAATTTTACACCGGTTTCTTTGCAGTTAAGCTAAAACTGTTTCAGCCTTTTGTATATTTAGGAAAGTGCAAGACAAAGCAACTCAGAGTTCACTTTGCTGTTATTTATAAGTGTTGTAGGCTACTTGCATATTACAATTTAAGCAAAGGAAAAAACACATTGAACATCTGCTTTACACTACTCAATTCCATCTAAAAAAAACTTCACTGTTCTCGAGTATGTACGTTTTTATTTTTGTTATTATTTTTATTAAGTAGGCTAAGTTGCTATGCAGTAGGTTAATACTACTTTAGATAAATTCACTTATTACTGATGCTTTAAGAAAAGTATATACTGAGTGAAGCATTTCCATGCATAAAAATGATTACTTACAGCTTCAGATGTAGTGTTGTTATTTTGATATTCTTTATGACAATGTTGGCATTTTTCATTGTCTGTGCCCTTTAAAATTAAAAAAAATTGTTAACATTGATTCTTTTAAAAAGTATCAATTAAACAGTAGTTGACATAGCAAACATAACATGATATAAATAAATTTTAGATCATCCTATTTAATATATCATTGAAGTTGAATGACAGCAGAAGACTTATTTATAAACAACTCATAGTTTTCCTTTATCTCTTGATATTGACGCATCATTAATACATAACAGGGTTGAGAAAAACCCAGGTTTTTTTTAAAAAGCCCAACCCGAATGTTTTTTTTTCAAAAAACTCGGGTTTTTTTGGGTTTTATTTAAAAAAGGTGCAAAAAAGTAGATTCATGCTTATTTCACCTCAAATACTACTTTTATGATACCAATGAAGTGCCTCTCACTCACAGTACATGCTGGCATAACTCATTAACTCAATAAAATAATGCACTAGGGCTGTTTAACTATGAGGCCTTCTTGCATTAATGAGTTTTAGTGTAGTACAAAGTGGCATTACTTGATTTTTCTGTACAGAAATATCCACTGTGTTTTCAATTTATCCTTGGAAATTTCCTTCACAATCACATCCTTAAGTCCTAATTTGAAGTTTGTTTAAAGTACCTTGTAGTAGTTTGGTTCATTTTTTCAATTTTCTGATAAAAATTGAACAAATGATGCTCTGGGTTTTTTTAAGTGGGTTTTTTGGAAAAACCCACCCGGGTTTTTTGGGTCAGGTAAAATACCGACAACCCTGATACATAACCATGCAAAATATCAATTAAATGAACTTTTTTCATCTTTACATAAGCTATGGATTCCGTACAATAAAAAAAACTTGAAATATCAATGATCAACTACTGGTACCTACCATTAATTTCAAAGTCTAATTACTGGTAGGTCATAAAAACGACGACTTACAGGCTCATGCAGAATAATAATGAAACAGGCATGACAATCAACTTCAAGCTATTGTACTAACATCTACAACCACTGAATAGTTATATTGAATTCAAGAAGCTAACCTTTGTTTCACTACTTGAATAGTTGTTCACCAATACAGAAGCTTCTTCTTTAGGGTCAGATTCTTTAGGTTTCAGTTTCATAATTTCTGCTTCCTGTTGTGTGATGTTCACATGAATTTCACTCCCGCTTGTTATCCTGCCTTTCACTTGCCTACGCCTTTTGCCACGCTTATGCAAAACAGTTGTCATATCATCTTAAGCAACCCTTTCCCCAGTAATTGAGTATTGATCACTAAATTTAAATCTAACAAGAAAAAACAGAGTAAAAAAAATTCATTAGTGTCAGCTACGGAAATTAGCATGCACATTGCACATGATAAACTCAGTATGGCATTTTTGTGGTGAATGATTTTTTTTCCAGGATCCGACTTAAAGTGGAAAGAATTAGTGATCCTAAACAAGTGTGAGGTACCGTAAGTATGCAGACTATAACAAAATAAAAATATGGATGGCAATGGTTATTCCATATCAAGCGATCCTGAGCTTGTACAATGTACATCACACTGTAGTGTATAATTTTGTATTGAAACGATCCATGCTTACAACGGTGGTTTTTTTTTATTGATTAAACAAAAATTGACAAATTATGACAATTCAAATTTTCAACATTTTTCCTAATTTAAAAATGGTTTTTAACAAAATTACAACAAACATGTGAAATTTCGACAAGTTGTTTAATTTATTTCGAAATGTATTTACTTGGTATGATTTTGAAATGTATCTATTTTAAAAGGATAACATGAGAACATAAAATTATTACACTTTTCTTCTAATGATATCCTTTTGAACTCATGACAATTATAAACTGTGTGTAAGGAGATTCTCACAACTAAAGCTTTTGAGTATTTAAGAGATTACCACACAAATTGGCAACTTTTGACAAGTAGATAAACTATGCTTAAATTTTATCGCCATATTGGAAATTTGATATATAAATTAATGTCTTATCACTTTTGTTCATGTATTTTAGTATTAATCAAGAAAACAAGTCCGATTTGACACTTCTTCCCGGCAGAATGCCTAAGGTTGTTGTGCAATGTGCATACTCAGCTAGCCAACTCCACATCAGAAACTAAAGATTTTGTGAACTTTGACACCATATCTACAGCCCCCACAAAAATGTTGAAAGCTGTAGATGTAATTACATTAGGGAACAATGTAATTCCAGCAACACCAACTTGTTTGTTTCGAGTGGTTTATACCGTGTGAATGTTTGGCACCTACCACCTAGCAAACAAAATTAGTTTACGGTAGTGTATGCGCTGACGTTGACGCCGCCAACTTTTTTTACAAGTTGCGTTGACGCATACGCATAGGCGCCTAAGCCGTGGGGACCAGGCCCCCACGCATATTTCTGTGTGGGAGCAACTTTTTATGCTGCATTGATCCATAAAACAATAGATAAATTAGCGATCGGCAGCAGGAAAACATTTTTAAATGCAAACCGCAACAGCTTCGTGATAAATAATCACTAGAACGAGTAGCGATGCTACAATCCCACCCCAGACAAAAAATCTGTCATTTTTACATTGATTTAACGTCTGCAGACGTTGAATCATAGTAAAAATGACTGATTTTGCTGCCTGAGACATAGCAAAAATCTACCATTTTGCGTCGATTCAATGTCATCAGATGTTGAATGCACCCAAAAGCAACATAATTTGCTACGTTGACGCAGCGTGCGTTTAGCTTAATGCGCTTGCAAACAGACTCGATGTCGCTTTCGAAAGTCGAAACCTCTGCAGAGAATTGTTGCGGCAGTGAATCGCTTGCTGTGAAAATGAACTTGAAGTCTCGGCCCGAGGTAACCACTAACCAATGCAACAAGAGCTGGTACAAACCGCATTGCGTACACGCGGCATAATCAAGTTCAACACAACAATGGACTCGCGCAAACTGCATGGCGCACACACGACCGTTGCCATAGAAACCCGATCAAAGGCGGGAAATATGCGCATCTTTTGTTTCATCTGCAACATGAAAACAGGCGTATTACAGCAAATTGAAACTTAAAAGCGGGTCAGCCATAAGTTGCAAATTGCGATATTGTAGTGAAAAGGGAACAATGTCAAGTCGAAAACTTCATCAAACGTCTCTCCGTAACTATTTTTCAAGGGCTGTTCAGTTTACGGATGTCAGCAACTTTTAAATTTATTCAAGGTGACGTGCTGTTAAATTGATGTAAACATGAATGATTTTACTTTCAACAGGTATA
Source organism: Aplidium turbinatum (assembly GCF_918807975.1). Lineage (NCBI taxonomy): Eukaryota > Metazoa > Chordata > Ascidiacea > Aplousobranchia > Polyclinidae > Aplidium > Aplidium turbinatum. The sequence continues at coordinate 15,406,733 of NC_137484.1, read as the reverse complement.
TTTTCAAGCGTATGATCAAGTTAGTATTTTCATTCCATTTACAGATACCTTTTAGTAAACCTTTTCGTCTCGTATTTCATGCTAATAAATCTAGTTCGTTGCTAAACTTTATGTTGTGCTTAGCTTAAAGAGTCGCAGTCCATCAACCGCTAGCCAACGCAGACGCATGTGTTTTGGTCGATCGAACGTAGCGATAACTCCGAGTGTGGCAATAAAAGCAATCCTAGTGTGACGACATAATTACGTCATCCATCTGCGTGACATTTTGCTGAATTTACGTTGCTGCTGATGAAACACGCTTTCGCCCCCACGGCCAAAAAAATAGTTAGGCGCCTATGCTCATACAGCGTATTTTTTTGTATGCGCGTACATCACTGGTAATACATCATGTTAAACCCGCTGAAGTTACTTTGTTTCATTTCTCTACATGGTTCTGCAAATGCTCAGTAAATAATGACTTGAACTCAGCCTCTGAACTTCTGCATCTTCGCCATTAATTGCTGTATCGGAACTACTTACTCCCTTGTCCAGACGTGAAAAGTTAGCAAAGTTGTTATTTTCCAATTGCTGCCACCACAACTGCAATTTCCTCTGAAAAGCATTCATTTGCTTTCCAGCTTCTAATACATTTTTACCACCTCCTTGCATTTGGTAATTTAGCTGATTGAGGGCACCAAATAATAATAATAATAATAATCATGCTTTTATTTGCGCCCATTGCGATAACATACAGTACACTGCGATCACAGGTGCGATACAACAGACGACAGGAAGCAGCGAAGTGACATATAGTCTTCGAGTCAGCTGCTTTCCTTATTTTGGCTCTCCAAAGATGTCAGCCAAATAAGTAGGGATGGGCAATTCAGAATAATTCACTATTCCAGAATTATTCCGGAATATTAAACCAAATCCAGAATCGAATCCAGAATCCTATTAACTTCCAAGCTCCAGCAATGCAAAAATTAAAAAAAATCCAGACACAAAAGCTACACAATCAAAGTGAATGTTTGTTGCAATGCAACACATTAAGGCATTCTAAATGACTGCCAGCCAAACGGAAGCAGTGTTGCCAGATGGTGGAAGCCGCTTGGCACCAAAACGTTACTAAAACTTCACCAGATATTATATTTAAAACACCCTAAATAAAGCAATTTCGCCTAAAATACAAATAGTTTTTACAGTAAGACATAAGACACTGCCATCACGCATACGCAAACCTCTTGCAAAACGTTTTTTATACGAGCAGGGATTATTTGCTAAAAAGTTAAAAAAATTGAAAAAACTTTCTTGAAAAAAATTGAGTGGGGAAAATTTCAAAGTTATCTGGTTCCAAGGTCAAAAAGCTTGGCAATAAAGACTTCTAAATTTCACCAGAATCTTTTAATTTGATATTCTATTTTTCCATCTGGCAACGCTGAACGGGAGCGCAGCTTAGTTGCCGTTAAGCCCGCACTGGAAAAGCATTGCTCGGAAGATGCTGAGAGCTGAGTGGCATGTATGCTGAGATATTTCAGAGCCAACTCCTTTAGCAGTGGCATCTGCTCAATGTTGTTACGTCCACTAGTCAAACTATCGCAGAGTCGCATACGCACATGGATTGAAAAAAAGCATTGCACGATTGTGCATGTGTACAAAGCGTGAAGAAAATTGAGCGCTTAGTTTCTTTGATTGCTCATGCGAGCGAGTGACGTAGGGTTGCATGCGCCGTGCGCACACAATGCGTGCAAAATGTTTTTGAAAGTGCGAAACTGCGGATGGTGTCACTGCCAATGCAAAGAAAAAAGTAAGTAAACCACACTTTTTTTCAGTTCACTGTCTCAAGCTGACAGCTTGCACAAGACTTATGCATATCTTTAAAACCAAATCTTATTACCCGGTTTTATTGCCATTTTGGATTCGGATAGTTTAGGATCCGAATCCTTCTGGATTCGGTATTCTGAATTGCCCATCCCTACAAATAAGCCAAAGTAAGGATAAAACTTGAGTCCTTAAAGTGTTTTGAATGCCGATGGAACTTGTGACTTTTCAAGAACTTCAATAATTCTGAAAGCAAAGCAGAAACGCAATTTATCAGTTTCTCCCTCGATGGCCATTGTACTTCAATGTGGTAGAGAAGGATTTTGAATTGTGATTCCATTTCGTCACACAGCTGCATAAAAATTTGATAATTCAAAGCCGTTCAACTGTTTTAACAACCGTAATTGACCGTTTCAACAACAAATTTTGTTTTCAACAACAGTTCTGTATTACATGCAGATTGCAGATGGCATCATTACATCACGCGTCAAACACACAGATGTTTATTTACCATCACGTAAGCCGCAATCAAGTTTCGGCTGGACAATATTTTCTAAAAATATTTGCTGATATACCATTAAGTAGGCCGAGTGTTAATGTTTCAAAATACGTTCGCGCCAAACCCCTGAAACAGCTTCATTGATCCCCAGGGGTCCAATCGAACCCTGGTTAAGAACCACTGTTCTAAGGTGTGGCAAACCGAGGACTGATGGAGCTTTGCACACAGGCTCTACTAATGAGTCATGTTAAGTGGACAGATTATGATTGCTTGAATCTTATGCTTTCAAACCAGCAGTTGTTGGTTGTTGAAGAGTACCGTACGTAGTTAATAAGTTTATTTCCTTTACCTTTAGACCACTAAATACAATCAAGTCCAAATCTTCAAACAAATTATTTTATTTGAACATCTCACATGCCAAATAGAACACAACAAAAAGATTTAAAAAATTATGATCAGAAAAAATATGTACCGTACCATAGCTTATCGTACCATAGCCATATGTACCGTACCGAACCATAGTCACCAATAAATACGGTACTAAAGTCGGGTGACAATAACATAGATAGCCTACACTCAAACAAACTTTAGTACCACAACTCTTTAATTCAACTTCTTTCTATGCCCCAATTAATAGCCTAATACATTTCAACTTAAAATTTTACTAAATCAATAGGCTACCTAAAATATGCAATACGTGTAACCTTTATTTTGCTATATTAAAATCAACAGCTTGCTCAGGCTAAATTGATACGCTTAGTAAAGACTGCTATTTGCTTGCTTATAATACATTTATTTTCATTGCCAATTAACTAAGACAAACCCAGTCCTAGACCTAGATTAATTCTGAAACCTCAAAACAATAGTTCAGGTAACGGCAGTCACATTGCGAATCAATGTGAAAATAGCTTGCCGGATAATGAATTGGTGCGGTTCAAAAAAAAAATTAATGGTTTAAAAATTCGTCTCCTAATTTTATACAAAAACTAAACTACAATGACCATTTGCCTGATTCTACTTTTTGGAAGTTATTTTCAGGATGAAAAATATTTGAGATCATTGGAAACAGAGAAAAAGATTTAAGCTGCCTTCATTTTTGGTTTGTTTTTATTATTCTAAACTTTTTAGCCTGCAAACTAACATATTTTTCCGCTTCTGTTTAAAGAGGTTTTGAATTTAGTTGTGTTGTTTTGCTCAGTTGGTTAGTGTGTGACTTCGTGAACGAAGAAGCTCTAAGATCAAGCGGAGCTGGTTCGACTCTCGTGGTTTGCGCTCGAGTAACGCATTCTAAAGACTGCTTCAGCGGCATCTGATGGATGGAATAATTTCCCGGCAACAACCTTGACAGCAATCGGAAAACTTCACTCTGTCAATCTTGGTAACCGACCCTGCGTCAAAAGCCTCTATAAGTAGGCCTATGCGAAACTACTAAGAATAACCTATCAAGGCTTTGTCAGTCCAAGGATAAAAATTTAAAACCAAAACATATTAATATTAATCAACAAAAAAAGACGGAAAAGGTTACCGTTGCAACAGAAGTTACAAATCAAGGAGACAATTGGCCTACTTTTTTGCAAGGATTTTTCAATGTTAAATATTTATTGTTTAACTAAGGTAAAGAAATTTTAAATTTATGTCATAGCTAGGGCGATTTTTTGTTACTAAAGTTACTTTTTTTTGGTTGTACCAATTAACAAACGAAATGTAGAACCAAAATTTCATGGTTGGGGAGTCAATATTCAAGAAGTTATCAAGTTACCAAAAGTCACTTTTTGTGTTTTTAGGTTACTTTTCATTTGTTAGGTCACTTTATTTTGCATACTTTTTGCCTAATTCCCTTATTTATTCATCTTTCATCGCTACTGTAGAGATGAATTTTCATTCTATGTAGGCCTAATGCCAAGACTTTTAATATATCTTCTACTATGGTACGGATTTTTGGTTTGCACGAGCCCATGCTTGTTCGTATCGCGTGTAATCCCGAAAACTCGTAAAGTAATTTTTTCGATGAAACAAATTATGTTAACTATATTTAACCACTTTTTTTCTCTGCAACAGCTAAAGTGTTTAATTGACAGAAACTCTGCCAGAGAATGTAAAACATTACATGTGTGTAATTTCAATCTGCAACTACAGTAGGCTATAATTTGAGCACAAATTGAAGCTAATTTAAATGTTTTTTTTATGTTGAATTGCTGCTTTTTCTTTCGCTTTCTTGTTTTCGTTGAATACACGTGGTTGACTAAAGTTACTTTTTGGTTACTTTTTCGCAAAAATAAAGTCTCTTTTTTAATTTTTTAGGTTACAAAAAAATCGCCCTAGTCATAGCCTATTTGTAATTTTTCTGATGATCCCTTTTGATGATTTCTATTCAATGTGAAAGTTTTCACTGCAGTCTGCCCGAATAGCTCAGTTGGTTAAGTGCATCGACTTCACAAAAAACATCAACATCAAGCGGCGCTGGTTCGACTCTCAGGTTGTGCGCTTGAGTAACGCATTTCCGGCACAGCTCTTCATTCAGCGGCACCTAGTGGATGGAATAATTCATGGACAATAAGACTTCAACAATTTTTTTGAAACTTTATTCTGTCAAACTCGATGACCTACTTCAGTGATTCAAAGCCTGTAGTAGCCTATAGGCCTATGCAAAACTGCCGATATTAAGCTCTCAAAGAAGCTTTCTCAGTCCGAGGATAGAGATTTCCATAGTCAATCAATCAGTCAACTATCAAACCTAGGTTTTACACGCTACGTTAAAGCTATAGAAATTAACTGAAGGAGAGTAGGCCTAGGCTATGTGACATAATCAAGGATTGGATAGAATACACAAATAAGCAGAGATGTACGTATACGCCGCAAATTCTACGCCGCATACTTGCGGCGTAGAATTTTTGTTTGCGCTAACGCTTGCGGCCACATTTTTTTAGATAGTTTGCGCTTGAGGCTACGCCGTAAAGTTTTCGCGGTTTTTTAGCGCATAGCGTCAACGCATACTTTTTAATGTCTTTTTTTCGCTACAACACGCCAATACCTTCCAGCACTGCAGTTGAAAGAATATTTTCAATGGGCAAAGACATATTGGAACCAAAACACAGCAAAATGTCAGATGAACACTTTCAGATGCTTGTGTTTCTTCGTGGAAATTCAAAATAAAACTTGTTTATTTCGAGTGGTTTATACCGTGTGAATGTTTGGCACCTACCACCTAGCAAACAAAATTAGTTTACGGTAGTGTATGCGCTGACGTTGACGCCGCCAACTTTTTTTACAAGTTGCGTTGACGCATACGGCGTATGTTTTTTCGAACGTTTACCTTTACGCTGACGGCGTCAATATTTTTTGTATGCGCGTACATCACTGCAAATATGGGATTGAGAATTGAGATCATATATTTATGTTTTAGGAGATGATTTGCCTCATCTAAGAGCTCTTTGTCAATTAATCTCTTGTTGATAAGTAGGCCCACATTTTCTCACCCGCTTCATCGATCTACAACCAGTTGCATAGGAATCGCATATTCAGGGGCGCCGGAAGCGGGGGGCAGGGAGGCAGACAAAAAGAAATGTACAACCAAAATTTCATGGTTGAGGGGTCAATATTTAAGAAGTTATCAAGTTACCAAAAATCACTTTTTGTGTTTTTAGGTTAGCCTACTTTTCATTTATTAGGTCACTTTATTTTGTATAACTTACTTTTTTGCCTAATTCCCCTATTTATTTATCTTTCATTGCTATACTGGAGAGACGAATTTACATTCTATGTAATGCCAAGACTTTTAATATATCTTCTACTATGGTGCGGATTTTAGGTTTGCACGAGCCCATGCTTGTTCGTATCACGTGTATTCCCGAAAACTCGTAAAGTAATTTTTTCGATGAAACAAATTGTGCTAACTATAATCAACCACCTGTTTTCCCTGCAACAGCTAAAGTGTTTGATTGACAGAAACTTCCTGCCAGAGAATGTAAAAACATTTCATATGTGTAATCAGAGATGGGCATGATCTTGATCTTGAAGATCACAAGTGATCTTAAAGATCAAGATCGTGATCTTGATCTTCAAGATCACTTTTTTTTTGGTGATTTTGATCTTGATCTAAGATCACTTTTTTTGTGTGATCTTGATCTTGAAGAACAATAAGATCAAGATCACTTTAAAATTGAAGTTTACTTAGTAGATAGAGGCATTTTTTTAGAACTCGTACTGCACAAAGTAGTTAGTGGTAACTACTAACATTAAGCCACTGTTAATATGATATGTGTCTAACAAAAAACGATTTAAAATCTCCATCTAATCTGGTCAGTGTTGCCATTTCAAAATTGAAAAAGTTTTCTGTGTTGGTCATAATAAAGAAGTCAACTTTCATGTACTTTATGTTGACGTATAATAAAAAATGATTTAACTTTGTTCACAATTTCCATGTGTGAATTAAAAGAAATGTTTGCTTTCTTTAACCCAATTTTAGATGCTTCAAAAGTCTAGAATGGCGGTGTTAAAAAATCTGGACTCCAGCCGACTTTGGTCATGCAAAGTGGTTTATTGCAGCAAATCAACCAGACCAAGACTTGTTTACGGTCTGAGTATGGAGCGGTTTGTCTGACCGCAAACCTCTGAACTTTTTTGATAGTAGACAACAGTATCAAGACTATCAAGGTTGCAAGATGGATAAATGGCGCAATAAACATTGACATATTACAGTGAAAGCTAAAACTACTTAGTAAGCCTAACACGTATAAAAACTCTCACATGAACCAGACAAAAATTTGGTAAAAAATTATGCAGTTTAAAGTTTATTTATTTTCATTTATTATAAATAAAAAGTATACAAACAATTTCAAATTTTGCGACTTTTTCAGTAACTTAGGCTACTACCAGTGGCGCCGGCAGGGGGGGGGCAGGCGGGGCAGCTGCCCCCCCAATGTTTTGGGCATCATTTTTTTTATTTTTTTTTATTAATACATATTAATTTTTTTTTAATATTTGGATCTCAACCTAAGTAAGTAAGCAAGTAAGTCAACTCAAGTTGCAAGGGGGGGGGGGAGAGAGGTAAAAGCTCTCTCTTTAAAAAAAAGTATGGAAAACCTTGATGACTAAATTGTACAGTAGATTAAAAGATTTTCTACAGAAGCAAAGATATAGACTTTTTAAAGTTTTAACTAACGTCACATTGATGTAGAAAAATAACAACCTGTTAAAATTTTGACACCTCACACTCCCATGACTTCTTCCGCGCGCATTTTGGCATTGGTTGCTTGCAGTGATTCTTTCACTTAAACAAAACGTTTTGTTTCAGCAGTTTTGAGTTGTTCGATTCTTAAGTTGTAAAGGAGACTCAATTTCTCCAATATTTATCATTTATGTTTCTTCTTTAATCTCAGCAGAGTATAAAACTTGTAAAAGTTTTTCATCCATACGACGTCATGAATGAAATTATATCTCAAATCAGCCTAATGACGTGACATCATCTAAACATTTTACCGAATAATAAATTAACAAATTCGATCGTCAAAAGTGGTTTGGTGGTGGTAAATATTACGTAATGAAAAAAATGTGATAAGGTTGGAAGACATTACGTCATGTATTTTCAATACAAATATGAAGTTTAAAATTTATTCTTTTGTTCATAGTCGTAATCCACCTTCAAAGCGGTACTACAAAGAACAATTTTCGATAAGGGGGGCATCAAGAATAAGTCGACATGACTTTTAACCCTTAGAAGGTTGGGCTCCTGGAGTCTTGCTCAGTTTGGGGGGGGGGCTGTCAATTCTTCTTATGCTTTAGGAGTGATATTTCTGTTATTTTGGCACGGTTTCAAAATTTGGGATTCACTTTGTAAAATTATTCACGCTGAGCATATCCGAAAATTGAAACTATGTGAATTTTAGAACTGCTTATATACGTTGAAATGTTGAAGTCACTTATGAGTGTAATTTGTAGCGTGAGTTTACACATTATTTTTTAGTAGAGTAATGAAGAACGTGCATAGTAATGTTGTGATTAATTTTTTTTTCATTATTTTACATACAGCCAATGCCCTTCACGCTGTGAAACAGTTAGGATTAACAAGACATGGGCCAAATTAATTACTTTCATCCAGCTGATGGGAAAATGTTTCACAATAGAATATGAAATATTTCAGAGGATGTGCTGAGAAATGCCTTATATCTTTCAATTTATAACCTTTATTCGCTCAAAATTTCAGCTCAATAGAGGTGAATAAAAGTTAGGAAAAGTCAAGAAATCTCGTAGTCGCAGCCTCAGTGGTTTTAGAGATTAACTGTTGATACAAAAAGTTGAATTGACAGCCCCCCCCCCCAACCTTCAAAGGATTTGCATTGAGTCAACAGATCTATGCCTGGTTTACGTCAGCTCCGGGGATCAGTGAAATATAAGGTTGTCATCTTCAGTGCAACAAGACCATTGATTGATTGGTTTAGTGAGGATTCGTAGTCCCATTGCTTTCATTTTGAGTGATCATACTGATTTTCAATTTATTCCTACAAGACGTTACGTAATGCAAAAATATATAACTAAGGTTGGAAGACATTACGTCATGTCTTTTCAATTCAAAATGAAGTTTAAAATTTATTCTTTTGTTCATAGTCGTAATCCTCCTTCAAAGCGGTATTACAAAGAACAATTTTCGATAAGGGGGGCATCAAGAATATGTCGACATGACTTTTAAGGTTTACGTCAGCTCCGGAGATCAGTAAAATATAAGGTTCTCATTATCGTGATTGTAAGCCGCGGGAAATTTTTTCTCTAAAAAACAGATTCCCGGGAAGCTAAACATTTTTTCCAGCCCTGGTAGAAAACAAGAGAAATTAAATAATATACCACTGTCTTGCATGTCTTGCACCAGTGGCGTAGCCAAGGAAAGGGGGTTCGGGGGTTTCAACCTTTCAAATTGAATTTACGGATGTTAATACATTGTTTACAAGAAAAGTTGTAGCCTATGATGTAGTTTCTCGTCAAACTGTGCAAGGATGCAAGCCATCTGCAACTGCTGAGATCGCTTGTTCGATCTAGATTAACATCTAAACAGCTATTCGTTATACAAAACTTGAATATATCAGAAATAGCCTAAAGTAACTTCATTGTCTCAAAGCTTTTTGTTTGACACCCCGGTTTGACACTCATCAAGATGTATGACCTCTATGACGTTACATTTTCTAAACTTTGGGTTGACTTCAGAGCATAAAAGTTAGCGACTTACCGGAATAAGATCGTTTTTTGAATCAACCAAGGAGAAAATTGATAAATAATAAAACTGTAATAATCTCGCAAAAAAAAGCAATCAACCTATGTCTCTAAAACAAAGTTTGCCTAATTTTAAACGAAACTGCATTAAAAGAGCGAGTTTTGCCAATACCAAACATTCAAATATCTCAGTCTGGAATTAGCTTTCTTCGTCGTATGAGCTGTTCTTCTGGACTATATGTTTGGGCATGATGTCATCAGCCACTCGACAGTCTCGTCATCCAGGGCCTTCAGTCCAGGCGCTCCATGTGGTGGTTGATGGATTGGGCAGTCATGGACGACATGATCTACTGTCTGGTCTGTGGCGCCACACTCGCATCCCGGTGAGGGAGCCAGGCCCCATTTGCACATGTCTGAACGAAAGCGACCGACGCCGGTTCGTAGGAGGTTAAGCCGGACCCACGCAAGTCTTGCGAGGGACATTCCCGGAGGGTGGGGATCGACGTCGGGTAGGAAATCACGGAGTCGGGAGGTGTTGTTTTGCCACTTCATGTTCCATGTGTAGTTCGTCCAGTGTGCCGCACTTATTCCAAGATCTTCAACGTTGTTCAGAAGCTGTCGTGCGGCAGGCACAAATGGGCGTCTTGATTTCAGTCGCTGCTGTCCTCCAGGTAGGCGCTGGAATGTACTGTGGAGGAGGTGGTCGGGGTCCAGTGCGCGACGAGCAAGGGAAATCATGGCTCCTTTACGGCGAAGCTCAGCAGGTTGGATGCCTGCAAGGATCCAACCATGGAATTAGCAACAAGAAAACATAGAGACTTAGCTTTATTTTCGAAAAATGCCGAAAAAAAACATGATCTTATCCTTTTGCTATGCCACCAGACAGCACCATTTTACAGAAATATTCATACCCACAATTTTGTTGAAAACGCTCTCAGAATGCACCAAACTGAAAGTAATTTTTCAAAATTTTCTGGGGGAGGCCCCCAGACCCCCCGCCGCTAGGTGTCGCCTTCGGCGAACACGCCATCGGGCTTCGCCCGCCGGCTGTCAACACCCCCCCTTTCAAAATTTTTGACTATGCTACTGTCTTGCACTGTCAATATTTTGCCCCCCCAATGTTGAAGGTCTGGCGGCGCCACTGGCTACTACTGTAATTAACCTCGGCCTTGGGTGTGACGTTGCGATTCTACGCAAACTACGTCAAAAATTGATAGGCCTGATAGCAACAGTCACTAACTTAAAAAACTCAATTCTTATTACAATATTACTTATTACATTACAATTCTTAGGCCAGCGATCGAGTAGTTAAAAGTAAAAGTTAGCAATACCAACTATATACCTTTACCCAGGTTGCTTATAGTGATTATTTTTTACTACATCATTGATCAAAAACTTCATTTTTTTTCAAGTACACAAAAAGTGATCTTGAAAGTGATCTTGATCTTCAAGATCACGATCTTGATCTTGATCTTCAAGACCACATAGTTTGGTGATCTTGATCTTGATCTTCAAGATCACCTATTCTTGGTGATCTTGATCTTGATCTTCAAGATCACCAATACTGGTGATCTTGCCCATCTCTGTGTGTAATTATGATTTTAGTACAAATTGAAATTAATTTAGATGCTTTTTTACGTTGAATTGCTGCCATCTCTTTCGCTTTCTTGTTTTTGTTGAATAAAGTTACTTTTTGGTTACTTTTTTGCAAAACTAAAGTCACTTTTTGAGTTTTTTAGGTTACAAAAAAATCGCCCTAAATTGATTACCTAACAATTATGCAACAATGTAACAAATATGTAACAATTAGATGTGTTGTGTCGCATTAACTATTTCAGTACGTACGCCAGTAGTAAAGATGCCGTAATAAAGATGTCATATCTCATTGTGGGTCGCGCAATAAAACTTGCATTAAAAGTGGGTCGCGAACTGAAAAAGGTTGGGAAGCACTGCTTTTAAGTGTCCTGCCAAGGAGACAGCTACATGCTTTTGAGCGGTGTAGAACCAGCGCCCTTTCAAATGCCATGTCAGGGCATGTCAGTGCCACATTTCACCTCATACCGGAAATAGGTCAATTTAATTGTTAGGTAAGGTAGTTCGTGAGCAAAGTGTTTACTTCATGCATCAGCCTGCATCAGGCTGCATGACCAAGCAAGCTTCTTCTTGAATTCGTTACTACTTTGATAGATAGGCTATACAACAAGTAAAAGGTAATACTCATTTGTACGTATCGAGTGCATGACTGCAATTGTTTCCACTGTAATCAATTTTATTCTATGGGACATACTTTCAATCAATTCGAAATCTTGACCGCCATTTAGGACATGTGTTCTCGCGACCCGGTAGCAACCTTTTCGCGACCCGATATTGGGTCGTGACTCGGTGTTTTGGAACCCCTGGTCAAAACTAACGATTTTCAAAGTATGGGTTGCGCCGGGGGTTGCGGCCCAAAATCGAGCCTCCAGCTTTTTTCAGGTCGAACGCCAAGCCCAAAAATTGAGTCTTATGATTTATGAGTCACAAGAGAGTTTGTCAGTTGCAAATGCATTGTTAATCAATTGCTTCCCCCCCCAAAAAAAGGGGGAGTAATGCTATTACAACGTTTGGATGACATTGTGTTGCATGTTGAATGACGGTTGGTCACAGCGGTAAACCATAATCTCTTCGTGGGAAAATTTTAACATAAAGTTCCCGAATCCGTTCGTCTGTATATAATGACCGAAGAAACACACACTTGAACTTCTTTTCAAACAGTGTATTTCTGTAAAATTAGCCCGCGGCTATCGAAATGACTGGTGCAACGCCTTACACCTCAAAACTGTCACTACGATACAGATTACTTGGATAAAAGACGGAGAATTTGTCCAGCTAGCAAGCACCAAATAAACCAGTTAAATGTGCGACCGACTTCCAACAAACAACTTCAAGAATGAATCAGAAAAAATTGTGATAACTCAAAGGCACGAGAGCAGTTCGTGACGCAATATTTCATGTCCAAACAGGTCTCAAACTGAAACAGGTTTAAACCGGTTTCAACAGGTTTGACACAAGTCTTGCGATCGATGGTGCAATTTTGGCTCATGTTTTAGGAATTTCCATGACGTAATATTCAGTAGACTTGAACGGTTTCTACATGACGTTTGACCAGGCGAACAACCGTCTGGAACATAGCGGCCCCTAGTTATGACAGTCTGACATGGCATAACTAAAAAAGAATTGACGACAATTGTGAGCCAATGAATAAAAACACATGATACACAAATTGTTTGAATCACTCACGTTTAAGTTAATACGCAAATACAAAGGGCATGCAAAGAATGAACAGCAATAAGAATAAACACGACGATACATGAAATTGGTACCATAGGTATTAGGTACACGCAAAAAATGATGCTATATACAATGATTGCGATAATAACCGACTGTTCTGGGCTCAGACAAGTGTCGGCCACCGCAGACAAAACCAGGCTCAAACCCTAACACTTAGGTGTTTGTTACGGCCAATCTCTGTACAAATCAAACGTAATATAAAACCGTTCAAGTCTACTGAATATTACGTCATGGAAATTCCTAAAGCATGTGCCAAAATTGCACCATCGTTCATAAGACCTGTTTGGACCTGTTTGGGCCTGTTTAAACAGGAAATATTACATCAGCTTAAACACCTGTTGGAATGACTTCATAATTGTCTTTCATTTATTGCGTCACAGTTACTTTCTACGTGAATTTGAGATATTGATATCTATTCTGGTCATTCGTAAAATGATTGTTTGAAAGTTGGCCGCACATTTAACTGTTGGCTTAGTGCTTGCTAGCTGGACAAAAGTTCCGTCTTTTATCCAAGTAATCTGTTGTGTAGTGACAGTTTAAGTGGTGTAGGCGTTGCACCCCCTCGTTTTCGGTAGCCTCGGGCTAATTTTACAGGAATACACTGTTTGAAAAGAAGTTCAAGTGTGTGTTTCTTCGGTCATTATATACAGACGAACGGATTCGGGAACTTTATGTTAAAATTTTCCCAAGAAGAGATTATGGTTTACCGCTGTGACCATAAAAAATAAAAGACGATTCTCTGTCTAGTGTTTGGCACAGAAGCACTTAGAAGCAAAGAAATAATAAAAGAAGATCTTATTGGTTGGTAGTCTAAAGAAGCAAAGAAAATTAAAGACATTTCTTCTCGGTAGGCAACTGAAGAACTTTAAGCTAAAAAGTAAAGACATTTTTTCTCAGTTTGGTACAGAAGAAAAATAACTTTGACATTTATTGGCAAGAAAGAAGATTAAAGGCAATCCATCTGTGCTTGAAGATTCAAGTGGAAGAATCCAAGCAAGTTTTGTGGACGTTTGGACTTCACATACTCGTACAGCTACGGTATCGTGCATTTAAATTCTTTTTTGTATTTTTTACGGTCTTTGCAGTTAAGTTTTTTATAACTACTGTAATTTGTGTGTTTGTGTAACTTAATTTTTTAATTGTTAAATTTAGCCCTAACATTTAATATGTCTACACTCGGTGGCGACAGGGACTCGACCGCCGTCGACTCGACTGAGTTTAAGCCTGATGATGTTCTTTGCGGTCGGGCAGGCCATTCTGGGGAGGGACCCATTAACGATGAGGCTAAGTCAGTTCGAGAGGCCCGGCATCTTAGACGGGATATTTTGACTCAAATTGGGAAACTTTCTATAGCCCTAGGTTCTTTGAGTGATAAGCAGGAACTGTTAATTTTTAGATCTAAGTTATCTACTTTAGAAGAGGAATTACGGCATTTCCATGCTCTTTTGAGTAAAATTGTTAACTCTGCAATCTTGGCAGAACTTCGTGATAGGGTAGATCCCGAATTTAACTCGTTAAAAAATAACTTCGAACAAAAAGAAAGTGAGTTGTCAGATAGGTTGGATGCTGACATACATCCTGAGGATAGCGCCTCACATGTAAGCACTAGGATGTCTGAGAGCTCGTCACGGATAGTTGCACAAATTAACCTACAGTTAAGACGAGAGGAGCTCCAGATCCAAGCTGAGGCCGAAGCAAGAGCTGCTGAGGCCATCGCAAGAGCTGAAGCCATACGAGCTGAGGCTGCCGCACGAGCAGAGGCTGCCGCAAGAGCTGAGGCCATACGAGCTGAGGCCATACGAGCTGAGGCTGCCGCGAGAGCTGAGGCCGACGCGAGAGCTGCTGAGGCCGAAGCGAGAGCTGCTGAGGCCGCCGCGAGAGCCGAAGCTAGAGCTGCTGAGTTCGCACTCAAAGACGCTCAGTTGAGGGCCGAACAACGTAAAGAGGTAGTTTTAGCTGAATATCGTTCTGAGTTGGGCTCCCGGCGTAGCTCTAGGAAGGGCTCTTCTAGGCATTCCAGAAGTGAACATCAATCACAGTTTAATTTACCTAACCTTTTCCACACGCCTGTTCAATCCGTAAGTGGACCTGTACAATCCACATGTTTTCCAGCTGTTTCAGGAGGTCTCGGGGCCGCGGCTAAGGATCTTCCGAAGGCTGTAGAGCCAAGGTCTGCAAATTACAACCGAACTCCTCCCCCAGAGCGTACAGGTCACGGGGCCGCCAATAGCAGTAATGCTTTGCCCCCTTCACAGTTTTCAGCGCCGCTAGTTTTTGATCGCCCAGCTACACGTAATTTGGGTGGTTGTGAGAGGCGTATCGTGTCTCCTGATTTTAACGTATGTGAGGATCGTGATCGGGCTGTGCATGTGACTGAGCCCACTCAGCCCATTAAGGGATATAGCTTGTCTTCTCCCGCTAAATCGAGTTCTCAACAGCAGGATTGCTTTTTTGAATACCAAAATAGTAGGACGTTCTTCGATAAGGCGGCCTTGATTGGTTACGATGGTAATAATATGCCATTTGTCTTCTTTAAAAATCGTGTTATGGCCTTGATGGCAGCTTCGCCCTTTAAGGGAACTCGTTTGACTTTGTTGCAAGCAGCTTGTGTTAGAACAGCTGCACAAACGATTGCTAATTTGGTTTCTGACACTCCTGGCTTGTCAGAGGAAGACAGGATAGAAATGTCGTTAGCTCGCTTGTCCCAACGTTTTGGGGTTCGTGGAGGTCTTTTCGCAGAACCAGAAATTAGAAAGTATCGCTATGGTAGCAAATTGACTTCTATCTCTTCCAGTGATTTGAAAGAGTTTAAAGATGAATTGTCGCAGTGTTTGCTTTACGCGAAAGCTTATGGTCAGCGTGATAAATTAGAAGGACGTTTTGTTTTGGATTTGGCTAAGCGACTCCCGTTTGACGCTAAGCAGCGTTATCTTGACTTTTTAGGTGATCAGTATGGTAGCACTGAGGAACCTACCTTTCAGAGTTTGTTTGATTTTGTAGTACGGGAGGAAACGCGCAAGTCGACTGATTTTAGCATTATGCTAATGGGCGATTCTGGTGAGTCGCAGCATTTTAAAAAGTTTGGCAAAGGAAAATTGCCTTCATGTCCGGTTAGGCAGACGTCGGTAAAACCCCATGATAATGTGATTTCAGGGAGTTCGCAGTACTCGACTGCTGTTGGCGCACCGCGCGGCGGTGTGGCCAGACGTAGTGACATACCGGCATGTTTTTGTTGTTCGTCACGTGGTCAAGTTGAATATCATTTTTTGTCTAATTGTAAAGAATTTTTGCGCTTGACACCTAAAGATCGGAGAGATGTCATTGTGAAAGCTGGCAAATGCTTGAATTGTTTGCGCCAGCATATGGTTAGAGACTGTAATCATGCAAATAACTGTCGTAAGTGTGGACCTACCAACGATAGGAAACACTATTTTCTTCTGCATGATTTTTATGTGACGTCACGTGATTCTCTGGATTTGGTCGGTAAAGATGAGGCTGGTGCCAGAGTTCCTGTGCGTAATGTTAAGATTGGAAATGTTAAAGCAGCCTTTAACCGCGTTACTGCTGCTCGTGTTTTGAATCCAATGACTGGCAAATCGAAGTTGGTGTATTGTCAGCATGATCCTGGTTCGCAGTTGACCTTTGTTTCGAGTGACTTGGTGTGCGAACTTGGTCTTAAACCGTATGATAAAGCGTCGTTTAAAATGGATACTCTGGCTGGTCAGAAACCTACTTGTGCTGACCTTGTTAAACTCAACATCCAGTCGTTAGAGACTGATGAACTGTTTTGTGATATAACCTCGGTGGTTAACCCAGCTTGGGCTGACGATGTTAAAACTTTACCCCATAAACAAGATTTAAGTGGTTTCCGTCATTTTCATGACGTGAATATGTTTCATTTGAATGATTGTAGTACTGTAGATGTACTGATTGGCAACGACAACGCTTATTTGATGTGTGCAAAAGAAGAGCGTGTTGGTGACAATCGTAGTGAACCGCATGCTTTGCTCACTCCTCTCGGTTGGTTGGCTTGTGGTGGTAAGTCACCCTTAGTTGAAAGCGTTGCTAAAGTGTGCAGAGTGCAGACGTCTTCAGAGTCGGATGTCATCTCTGGCTTTCAGCGTAAAATTGAGTCTCGCGATATGGAAATAGCAGACCTGAATAAAGTCATTCAGGATTTGACTTTGCAAAATGAAACCTGTGAATTGTCTCGCAATGATATTTTGGCTAGAGAACTTGTCGAACCGAATATTGAGTTGAAAGATGGTCGATTTGAGATACCTGTTCCGTTGAAGGAAGATATTGATCTACCTAACAATTTTGTGTTGGCGTCAGATAGAGTTGCTGCTTTAAGAAAGAAAGCTTTAAAACAACCTGAACTTCGTGATTTCCTTACTGACACCATGAAAGATCTTAAATCTAATGGCTATATTGAGCGCGCGGGTGAAGCAGGAAATGTCAAGGGATTTGAATGGTATTTACCATACTTTGTGACGTCACAATTAAAAAAGCGCATTGTTTACGATGGCAAGTCTGAATTTCGAGGAACTTGTGTTAATGATGTAATGTTTTCGGGTCCTGACTTGTTAAACCCTCTGGTAGATGTCTTGGCTAGATTTCGGCTTGGTAGATTTGGTCTCATGGCTGATGTGACTAAATGCTTCTTTCAAATAAAGTTACCTGAGTCGCAAAGGGATTTGTTTCGTATATTGTGGTTTGAAGATGATGACCTTGAAAATGGTAGGATGGTACCATTTCGTTTTTGTGTACACCCTTGGGGAATAAAGAGTAGCCCGTATATCGCTTGCTTGGCTATAAAGAAAATGATCGAGCAGAATCCCAGCAGTGCTGGTGAATTGTCTCTCTGCAATATTGCAAATAATATGTACATGGATGATTTTATATTTTCGGCTGATAGCTTAGAGGAAGCTCAGCAAATCACTCATGAATCAATTGCTTTGTTTGATAGCCGTGGGTTTAAACTTGTTAAGTGGAGTGCTAACAAGGAGGCTATGATTGTCTTGTCAAATTTGGATAATGAGATGCTTTCACCTTTGATTCGTGACATTGACTTTCAGACTGAAAATATGACTTTGCCATCAGCGAAGACATTGGGTTGTGTGTGGCAAACCGAGTCTGACGAGATGCGTATCGCATGTTCCTTAAAGCCCTTAGCTAAACACACGCGCCGAAGTATGCTCAGTCAGCTTGGACAAAATTTTGATCCGCTAGGCTTTGGAGCGCCATTTTTTCTAAAAGCACGCCTTATACTTCAGCAATTGGCGATAGACAAGTTTGATTGGGACACCGAGGTCCCTGATAGCTTTGTTAAAGAGTGGGAGTCGTGGCTTCGCTCTTTGGACCTGCTTAAGGATTTTTCGTTACCGAGATGGTATTTTGCAAACTCTGGTGTGTGCAGTCCGGATGATATTGTTTCATATCAATTGCATGGGTTTAGTGATGCTTCGAATCAAGCTTTCTCTTCTGTTGTTTACTTACGTAGACTGGTTAACGGAGTTCCGAGTGTGTCTTTCGTTCTGGGTAAATCTACCATTGTTGTAAAAAATCAGTTTTCTTGGCCGATAGCTAGGAAAGAGCTTGTTGCCGCTTTGAATACAGCAAGACTCGTGAAGCAGGCCTACGAGGCATTGAAGATGCCCGACTGCCTTAAGTATTTTTGGTGTGATTCTCGGACTGTGTTGCAGTGGGTTAAGAACCCTGATTTACGTTTGAATAAGTTTATTACGCGTCGAGTTGAGCATATTTTATTGTTATCTGGAGCCCAGGATTGGCGTTTTTGCCCTACCGATATGAACCCAGCTGATGTTGGCACAAGGCCAAATCTTATTACAAAGAAAGAGTTTCGAGAGTTGTGGTTAAATGGTTCTAGTCTTCTCTATCAGTGTGAAGAAATTCCATCTGTAGAAAACCTCACTCCAGTACCTGTCCATAGCCTATATCTTCGTGACGAAGAGGGGTCGCTTGACGTTGGACAGGGTGGCCTTCACAGATTGATCGAGGCCGCACCTTCTTTGTATGTTATGAAAAAGAGAATTGCTTATTTGGTTGCTTTTGTTGAATTTTTGTGCTGTAAAACGAGAAAGCGTAGCTTTATGAAGCCAAAACTGGACGCCTCTTATCTTAATAGAGCCTTAGACTTAACTGTGAAGTTTGTTCAGAAGAGCGTGTATGGCGATGTGTTACATTTAATGACCAAACGATCGCCGGATGCACTTGAGGAAGTGATAAAGCGGGGTAGTGTTGGCGCTTCGCAACGTGAGAAGGAACGCTTGAAGGAATTGCGTTCACTTAAAAAGTACAGACCTTGTGTAGATGATGCTGGTGTAATCCGCATTGAAGGGCGCTTAAGTAATTCTCCCGAGATTTCTCTAGAAGCAAAGCATCCGATTGTTTTGCCTTCGAAACACCCCTTCACTAGGCTTGTTGTACTGTCGCATCATAATCGAAATGCGCACTGTGGAGTACAACACACTTTGTTGTCTACGCGACAGAAGTTTTGGATCGCTAATGGTAATGCTTCCGTGAAGAGGTATCTTAATGATTGTGGTGTATGTGCGATTGAGAAAGCTCGGCCTATAAGGCAGCTCATGTCTGATTTACCTTTGTCTCGCACAACTGCCCATAGGAAACCCTTTTTTGATTGCGGCTTGGACTATCTTGGACCATTGACCTTTGTTGAAGGTAGGAGTCACAAAAAAGCTTGGGGACTCTTATTCACATGTATGGCATCTCGCGCTATTCATGTTGAGCTGGTTACGTCATTGTCGCTGAGTGATTTTTTACTTGCCTTTACAAGGTTTACAGATTTACGTGGGCAGGTTAATGCTATCTATTCCGATAATGGAAGTACCTTTCAGGCAGCATCTAAGAAGTTACCCGAGTTGATAGAATCAGCTGAATTCCACAACGCCCTGAGACAGAGAGAGATAAACTGGGAATTTATACCTCCGTATGCTCCGGCGCAAGGTGGCGCCTGGGAGGCAATGGTAAAACAATTTAAAATCGCATTTTTTCACATTTTGGACTCTTCAATTCGTAAGCCCAATTTTATTGAACTGCTTACGTACACAGGCAGTGCCGTTCGGATCGTGAACGAACGCCCTTTGGTACCTTTGAGTGACGACCCTAGGGATTTTACTGTCATCACCCCTGCCTCACTTTTGACCCCATACTTAGACCCATACTGTGCTGTTGGGCAACCACATGATCGTGACCAATTAAGAAGGGATTATCGGTTCAATTTGTCACTTTCTCATCAGTTTTGGAATAAATGGATCGATTTTTACTTGCCAGGTCTTCAGGGCCGGAAAAAATGGCTAAAAATGGCCGAGAATTTGGAGCCTGGTCAACTTGTAGTGGTAGGTTCTCTCCAAGACATTGGTAAACGTGGGAAGTATCAACTTGGGAGGGTGCATGAGGTAGTTCCACAAATTAGGAAAGGGAAGCCTGTGGTTCGTAGAGCCAAAGTTGCCGTCTGCAACTATGATGAGAGTACGGGGAAAGTGAAAGTAGACTACGTGTTGAGGGATATTTCGTGCCTCGCCCCCGTAAAGAACACCTAAGTGTTAGGGTTTGAGCCTGGTTTTGTCTGCGGTGGCCGATACTTGTCTGAGCCCGGAACAGTCGGTTATTATCGCAACTATTGTATATAGCGTCATTTAGCGTGTACCTATGGTACCAATTTCATGTATCGTCGTGTTTATTCTTATTGCTGTTCATTCTTTGCATGCCCTTTGTATTTGCGTATTAACTTAAACGTGAGTGATTCAAAAAATTTGTGTATCGTGTGTTTTATTCATTGGCTCACGATTGTCCTTCAATTCTTTTTTAGTTATGCCATGTTAGACTGTCATAACTAGGGGCCGCTATGTTACGGCCAATCTCTGTACAAATCAAACGTAATATAAAACCGTTCAAGTCTACTGAATATTACGTCATGGAAATTCCTAAAGCATGTGCCAAAATTGCACCATCGTTCATAAGACCTGTTTGGACCTGTTTGGGCCTGTTTAAACAGGAAATATTACATCAGCTTAAACACCTGTTGGAATGACTTCATAATTGTCTTTCATTTATTGCGTCACAGTTACTTTCTACGTGAATTTGAGATATTGATATCTATTCTGGTCATTCGTAAAATGATTGTTTGAAAGTTGGCCGCACATTTAACTGTTGGCTTAGTGCTTGCTAGCTGGACAAAAGTTCCGTCTTTTATCCAAGTAATCTGTTGTGTAGTGACAGTTTAAGTGGTGTAGGCGTTGCACCCCCTCGTTTTCGGTAGCCTCGGGCTAATTTTACAGGAATACACTGTTTGAAAAGAAGTTCAAGTGTGTGTTTCTTCGGTCATTATATACAGACGAACGGATTCGGGAACTTTATGTTAAAATTTTCCCAAGAAGAGATTATGGTTTACCGCTGTGACCAGTGTTCTTTACGGGGGCGAGGCGCGAAATATCCCTCAACACATAGTCTACTTTCACTTTCCCCGTACTCTCATCATAGTTGCAGACGGCAACTTTAGCTCTACGAACCACAGGCTTCCCTTTCTTAATTTGTGGAACTACCTCATGCACCCTCCCAAGTTGATACTTCCCACGTTTACCAATGTCCTGTAGAGAACCTACCATTACAAGTTGACCAGGCTCCAAATTCTCGGCCATTTTTAGCCATTTTTTCCGGCCCTGAAGACCTGGCAAGTAAAAATCGATCCATTTACTCCAAAACTGATGAGAAAGTGACAAATTGAACCGATAATCCCTTCTTAGTTGGTCACGATCATGTGGTTGCCCAACAGCACAGTATGGGTCTAAGTATGGGGTCAAAAGTGAGGCAGGGGTGATGACAGTAAAATCCCTAGGATCGTCACTCAAAGGTACCAAAGGGCGTTCGTTCACGATCCGAACGGCACTGCCTGTGTACGTAAGCAGTTCAATAAATTTGGGCTTACGAATTGAAGAGTCCAAAATGTGAAAAAATGCAATTTTAAATTGTTTAACCATTGCCTCCCAGGCGCCACCTTGCGCCGGAGCATACGGAGGTATAAATTCCCAGTTTATCTCTCTCTGTCTCAGGGCGTTGTGAAATTCAGCTGATCCTATCAACTCGGGTAACTTCTTAGATGCTGCCTGAAAGGTACTTCCATTGTCGGAATAGATAGCATTAACCTGCCCACGTAAATCTGTAAACCTTGTAAAGGCAAGTAAAAAATCACTCAGCGACAATGACGTAACCAGCTCAACATGAATAGCGCGAGATGCCATACATGTGAACAAGAGTCCCCAAGCTTTTTTGTGACTTCTACCTTCAACGAAAGTTAAAGGTCCAAGATAGTCTAAGCCGCAATCAAAAAAGGGTTTCCTATGCGCAGTTGTGCGAGACAAAGGTAAATCAGACATGAGCTGCCTTATAGGTCGAGCTTTCTCAATCGCGCATACACCACAGTCATTAAGATACCTCTTCACGGAGGCATTACCATTAGCGATCCAAAACTTCTGTCGCGTAGACAACAAAGTGTGCTGTACTCCACAGTGCGCATTTCCATTATGATGCGACAGTACAACAAGCCTAGTGAAGGGGTGCTTCGAAGGCAAAACAATCGGATGCTTTGCTTCAAGAGAGATCTCGGGAGAATTACTTAAGCGCCCTTCAATGCGGATTACACCAGCGTCATCTACACAAGGTCTGTACTTTTTAAGTGAACGTAATTCTTTCAACCGTTCCTTCTCACGTTGCGAAGCGCCAACACTACCTCGCTTTATCACTTCCTCGAGGGCATCCGGCGATCGTTTGGTCATTAAATGTACCACATCGCCATACACGCTCTTCTGAACAAACTTCACAGCCAACTCTGAAGCACTGTTAAGATAAGATGCATCCAGTTTTGGCTTCACAAAGCTACGCTTTCTCGTTTTACAGCACAAAAATTCAACAAAAGCAACCAAATAAGCGATTCTCTTTTTCATAACATACAAAGAAGGTGCGGCCTCGATCAATCTGTGAAGACCACCCTGTCCAACGTCAAGCGACTCCTCTTCGTCACGAAGATATAGGCTATGGACAGGTACTGGAGTGGCATTTTCTACAGATGGAATTTCCTCACACTGGTAGAGAAGACTAGAACCATTTAACCACAACTCTCGAAATTCTTTCTTTGTAATAAGATTTGGCCTTGTGCCAACATCAGCTGGGTTCATATCGGTAGGGCAAAAACGCCAATCCTGGGCTCCAGACAACAATAAAATATGCTCAACTCGACGCGTAATAAACTTATTCAAACGTAAATCAGGGTTTTTAACCCACTGCAACACAGTACGAGAATCACACCAAAAATACTTAAGGCAGTCGGGCATCTTCAATGCCTCGTAGGCCTGCTTCACGAGTCTGGCTGTATTCAAAGCGGCAACAAGCTCTTTCCTAGCTATCGGCCAAGAAAACTGATTTTTTACAACAATGGTAGATTTACCCAGAACGAAAGACACACTCGGAACTCCGTTAACCAGTCTACGTAAGTAAACAACAGAAGAGAAAGCTTGATTCGAAGCATCACTAAACCCATGCAATTGATATGAAACAATATCATCCGGACTGCACACACCAGAGTTTGCAAAATACCATCTCGGTAACGAAAAATCCTTAAGCAGGTCCAAAGAGCGAAGCCACGACTCCCACTCTTTAACAAAGCTATCAGGGACCTCGGTGTCCCAATCAAACTTGTCTATCGCCAATTGCTGAAGTATAAGGCGTGCTTTTAGAAAAAATGGCGCTCCAAAGCCTAGCGGATCAAAATTTTGTCCAAGCTGACTGAGCATACTTCGGCGCGTGTGTTTAGCTAAGGGCTTTAAGGAACATGCGATACGCATCTCGTCAGACTCGGTTTGCCACACACAACCCAATGTCTTCGCTGATGGCAAAGTCATATTTTCAGTCTGAAAGTCAATGTCACGAATCAAAGGTGAAAGCATCTCATTATCCAAATTTGACAAGACAATCATAGCCTCCTTGTTAGCACTCCACTTACCAAGTTTAAACCCACGGCTATCAAACAAAGCAATTGATTCATGAGTGATTTGCTGAGCTTCCTCTAAGCTATCAGCCGAAAATATAAAATCATCCATGTACATATTATTTGCAATATTGCAGAGAGTCAATTCACCAGCACTGCTGGGATTCTGCTCGATCATTTTCTTTATAGCCAAGCAAGCGATATACGGGCTACTCTTTATTCCCCAAGGGTGTACACAAAAACGAAATGGTACCATCCTACCATTTTCAAGGTCATCATCTTCAAACCACAATATACGAAACAAATCCCTTTGCGACTCAGGTAACTTTATTTGAAAGAAGCATTTAGTCACATCAGCCATGAGACCAAATCTACCAAGCCGAAATCTAGCCAAGACATCTACCAGAGGGTTTAACAAGTCAGGACCCGAAAACATTACATCATTAACACAAGTTCCTCGGAATTCAGACTTGCCATCGTAAACAATGCGCTTTTTTAATTGTGACGTAACAAAGTACGGTAAATACCATTCAAATCCCTTGACATTTCCTGCTTCACCAGTACGCTCAATATAGCCATTTGATTTAAGATCTTTCATGGTGTCAGTAAGGAAATCACGAAGTTCAGGTTGTTTTAAAGCTTTCTTCCTTAAAGCAGCAACTCTATCTGACGCCAACACAAAATTGTTAGGTAGATCAATATCTTCCTTCAACGGAACAGGTATCTCAAATCGACCATCTTTCAACTCAATATTCGGTTCAACAAGTTCTCTAGCCAACTTATCATTGCGAGACAATTCACAGGTTTCATTTTGCAACGTCAAATCCTGAATGACTTTATTCAGGTCTGCTATTTCCATATCACGAGACTCAATTTTACGCTGAAAGCCAGAGATGACATCCGACTCTGAAGACGTCTGCACTCTGCACACTTTAGCAACGCTTTCATCTAAGGGTGACTTACCACCACAAGCCAACCAACCGAGAGGAGTGAGCAAAGCATGTGGTTCACTACGATTTTCACCAACACGCTCTTCTTTTGCACACATCAAATAAGCGTTGTCGTTGCCAATCAGTACATCTACCCCAGCCAGCAAGCCTATATGGGCCCCACATGGGGACCCATATGGGCTGATGTACGGGCCCCATGTGAGATGCCCATATGGGGCCCATACACATTGTGTCCGCGGGCATCACATTGCCCCCATATAGGCTGCCCATATTCATTTATGGGTTGCTCACACTCAACCCACAAATCTAATATGGGCTGCCTATATGTAACCCATAAATCTAATACAGGCTGCCCATATGTATATCAGGTATATAACTGCAGACAGATGCCAAAGTGCCAAACTGCAAGCAGTGAACTTTGCGCAACGCATGGCAAGGTGCCCCCAGTAAAGTGCTCAATCGGCGTAAGCCAAGAGCGTCAACTGCAGACAGTGCACACGATGATGAACTGTTTTATTTTGATCAACAACGCACGAGTAGGTATATAGGTCCATGTGACATTTTCCTATTTGTGGTACGTAAACACAAAAAATAGTACTACTGCTAACCTTGCCAAAGTGCTCCAACTGCAAGCAGTGAGCTTTGCGCAATGCATAGCAAGGTGCCTCCAGTAATTTTGCTTGTTCAATTTCATTTTGTGTTTGTTTAAAAGATCAACAAAAGTCGTTTGAGGCAACTAAAAAATCTCAAAGTCTAGACAAATGCTGATCGAGGTGTATATCATATTAGTATGGGTTGCCCACAAACCTTTGAATCACTGTGTGGGTAGCCCATGGTCTGCCCATAAAAAATGTGAGCAGTCCATGGTCTGCGCATAAAAAATGTGGGCAGCCCATGGCCTGCCCATGAAAAATGTGGGTAGCCCATGGTCTGCCCATAAAAAATGTGGGCAGCCCATGGTCTGCCCATAAAAAATGTGGGCAGCCCATGGCCTGCCCATGAAAAATGTGGGTAGCCCATGATCTGCCTATAAAAAATGTGGGCTGCCCATGTTTTGCCCATAAAAAATGTGGGCAGCCCATGGTCTGCCCATAAACAAAGTGGGCAGCCCATGGTCTGCCCATAAACAAAGTGGGAAGCCCATCAATATTTCATGCTTAGCCCATGATCAATAATTTTATGTGGCTAAATTTCTTAAAATGCATTTATATGATCACGCATTTGAAGATTGGAAGTTTTATATTCCACCTTGTCATTTAGCAACACATTCTGCAAGAAAGCCCACATTGGGCGCATATGGCAAAAACAAAAAAACCCACATAAAACCCACATGCCCACAAGCCCATTAAAATAGTATATGGGGCCCATATGGGCTTGCTGGCTGGGACAGTACTACAATCATTCAAATGAAACATATTCACGTCATGAAAATGACGGAAACCATTTAAATCTTGTTTATGCGGTAAAGTTTTAACATCATCAGCCCAAGCTGGGTTAACCACCGAAGTTATATCACAAAACAGTTCATCTGTCTCTAACGACTGGATGTTGAGTTTGACAAGGTCAGCACAAGTAGCTTTACGACCAGCCAGGGTATCCATTTTAAACGACGCTTTATCGTACGGTTTAAGATCAAGTTCACACACCAAGTCACTCGAAACAAACGTCAACTGCGAACCAGGATCATGCTGACAATACACCAACTTCGATTTGCCAGTCATTGGATTCAAAACACGAGCAGCAGTAACGCGGTTAAAGGCTGCTTTAACATTTCCAATCTTAACATTACGCACAGGAACTCTGGCACGAGCATCATCTTTCCCAACAGAATCCAGAGAATCATGTGACGTCACATAAAAATCATGCAGAAGAAAATAGTGTTTCCTATCGTTGTTAGGCCCACACTTACGACAGTTATTTGCATGAACGCAATCCCTAACCATATGCTGGCGCAAACAATTCAAGCATTTGCCAGCTTTCACAATGACATCTCTCCGATCTTTAGGTGTCAAGCGCAAAAATTCTTTACAATTAGACAAAAAATGATATTCAACTTGACCACGTGACGAACAACAAATGCATGCCGGTAGGTTTTTACGTCTGGCTTCACCACCGCGCGGTGCGCCAACAACAGTCGAGTACTGCGAACTCCCTGACATCACATCATCATGGGGTTTTACAGACGTCTGCCTAACCGGACATGAAGGCAATTTTCCTTTGCCAAACTTTTTAAAATGCTGCGACTCACCAGAATCGCCCATTAGCATAATGCTAAAATCAGTCGACTTACGCGTTTCCTCCCGTACTACAAATTCAAACAAACTCTGAAAAGTAGGCTCATCAGTGCCACCATACTGATCACCTAAAAAGTCAAGATAACGCTGCTTAGCGTCAAACGGGAGTCGCTTAGCCAAATCCAAAACAAAACGTCCTTCTAATTTGTCACGCTGACCATAAGCTTGCGCGTAAAGCAAACACTGCGATAATTCATCTTTAAACTCTTTCAGATCACTGGAAGAGGTCGAAGTCAATTTGCTACCATAGCGATACTTTCTAATTTCCGGTTCTGCAAAAAGACCTCCACGAACCCCAAAACGCTGGGACAAGCGAGCTAACGACATTTCTATCCTGTCTTCCTCTGACAAGCCAGGGGTGTCAGAAACCAAATTAGCAATCGTTTGCGCAGCTGTTCTAACACAAGCTGCTTGTAACAA
Source organism: Aplidium turbinatum (assembly GCF_918807975.1). NCBI lineage: Eukaryota > Metazoa > Chordata > Ascidiacea > Aplousobranchia > Polyclinidae > Aplidium > Aplidium turbinatum. Next base: position 15,379,220 of record NC_137484.1, on the reverse strand, counting down.
AGTCAAACAAGTCCCCTTAAAGGGCGAAGCTGCCATTAAGGCCGTAACACGATTTTTAAAGAAGATAAATGGCATATTATTACCATCGTAGCCAATCAAGGCCGCCTTATCGAAAAACGTCCTACTATTTTGGTATTCAAAAAAGCAATCCTGCTGTTGAGAACTCGATTTAGCGGGAGAAGACAAGCTATATCCCTTAAGGGGCTGAGTGGGCTCAGTCACGTGCACAGCCCGATCACGATCCTCACACACGTTAAAATCAGGAGACGCGATACGCCTCTCACAACCACTCAAATTACGTGTAGCTGGGCGACCAAAACCTAGCGGCGCAGAAAACTGTGAAGGGGGCAAAGCATTACTACTAATGGCGGCCCGTGACCTGTACGCTCTGGTGGAGGAGTTCGGTTGTAATTCGCAGACCTTGGCTCTACAGCATTCGGAAGACCCTTAGCCGCGGCCCCGAGACCTCCTGAAACAGCTGGAAAACGTGTGGATTGCCCTGGTCCACTCACAGGTTGAACGGGCGTTTGGAAAAGGTTATGTAAATTAAACTGCGATTGATGTTCATTTCTGGAATGCCTAGAAGAGCCCTTCTTAGAGCTACGCCGAGAGCCCACCTCTGATCGATATTCAGCTAAAACTACCTCTTTACGTTGTTCAGCCCTCAACTGAGCGTCTTTGAGTGCGAACTCAGCAGCTCTCGCGGCGGCCTCAGCTGCTCTCGCTTCGGCCTCAGCTCTCGCGGAAGCCTCAGTTCGTATGGCCTCAGCTCTCGCGGCAGCCTCAGTTCGTATGGCCTCAGCTCGCGCGGCAGCCTCAGCAGCTCTCGCTTCGGCCTCAGCTCTCGCGGCAGCCTCAGCAGCTCTCGCTTCGGCCTCAGCTCTCGCGGCAGCCTCAGCTCGAATGGCCTCAGCTCTCGCGGCAGCCTCAGCAGCTCTCGCTTCGGCCTCAGCTTGTATCTGGAGCTCCTCTCGTCTTAGCTGCAGGTTAATTTGTGCCACTATCCGAGACGAAGTCCTAGACATCCTAGTGCTTACATTTGAGGCGCTATCCTCAGGATGTATGTCAGCATCCAACATATCTGAGAACTCACTTTCTTTTTGTTCAAAGTTATTTTTTAACGAGTTAAATTCGGGATCTACCCTATCACGAAGTTCTGCCAAGATTGCAGAGTTAAAGATTTTAGTCAAAAGAGCATGGAAATGCCGTAATTCCTCTTCTAAAGTAGATAACTTAGATCTAAAAATTAACAGTTCCTGCTTATCACTCAAAGAACCTAGGGCTACAGAAAGTTCCCCAATTTGAGTCAAAATATCCCGTCTAAGATGCCGGGCCTCTCGAACTGACTTAGCCTCATCGTTAATGGGTCCCTCCCCAGAATGGCCTGCCCGACCGCAAAGAACATCATCAGGCTTAAACTCAGTCGAGTCGACGGCGGTCGAGTCCTTGTCGCCACCGAGTGTAGACATATTAAATGTTGGGGCTAAATTAACAATTAAAAAAATGAAGTTACACAAACACACAAAATTATTAGGCTACAGTAGTTATAAAAAACTTAACTGCAAAGACCGTAAAAATACAAAAAAGAATTTAAATGCACGATACCGTAGCTGTACGAGTATGAAGTCCTAAAGTCCACAAACTTGCTTGGATTCTTCCACTTGAATCTACAAGCACAGATGGATTGTCTTTTAATCTTCTTTCTTGCCAATGATTGTCAAAGTTATTTTTCTTCTGTACCAAACTGAGAAGAAATGTCTTCACTTTTCTTTGCTTCTGTAAGAGTGTAGACTACCAACCAACAAATCTTCTTTTATTATTTCTTGTACTTCTAATTAGTTCTTCTGCACTAGCTGACAACAAACACGTCGTTTAATTTTATGCCTTCAAGTGCTTCTTGGCCTACCAGCTAACAAATTCGTCGTTTATTTTTCTTGCTTTAATTTCTTCTTGGCCTACCAGCTAACAAGAACTCGTCTTTTATTTTTTATTTTTTTTGCTTTAATTTCTTCTTGACCTACCAACTGACAAATATCGTCTTTTATTTTTTTTGCTTTAATTTCTTCTTGGCCTACCAACTGACAAGAACTCGTCTTTTATTTTTTATGGTCACAGCGGTAAACCATAATCTCTTCTTGGGAAAATTTTAACATAAAGTTCCCGAATCCGTTCGTCTGTATATAATGACCGAAGAAACACACACTTGAACTTCTTTTCAAACAGTGTATTTCTGTAAAATTAGCCCGCGGCTATCGAAATGACTGGTGCAACGCCTTACACCTCAAAACTGTCACTACGATACAGATTACTTGGATAAAAGACGGAGAATTTGTCCAGCTAGCAAGCACCAAATAAACCAGTTAAATGTGCGACCGACTTCCAACAAACAACTTCAAGAATGAATCAGAAAAATTTGTGATAACTCAAAGGCACGAGAGCAGTTTGTGACGCAATATTTCATGTCCAAACAGGTCTCAAACTGAAACAGGTTTAAACCGGTTTCAACAGGTTTGACACAAGTCTTGCGATCGATGATGCAATTTTGGCTCATGTTTTAGGAATTTCCATGACGTAATATTCAGTAGACTTGAACGGTTTCTACATGACGTTTGACCAGGCGAACAACCGTCTGGAACAACGGTCCATAAATGTTTCATAAAGCATTTAGTAGCTAGGCCCTAGGCTACATTTTTAAACAAAGGCTTTATTTAAAATTTTAAAGCTATGCTCCCTCAGCAGTTTCGTTTGTCCAATGCCCACTTCTCTAAAAAATTCTTTCTATCTGCAGTACCTCACTGCGTGCAGAAGACTGCAGAAGTACTGATTTGTATAGGCTATTAGTTATTGTGTTCACTATTTAGGTTTTAATATCGATAAAGTTCAACCTAATTTTTTTATTAAGTCAGGTCTACTGAAAATGCTGACTAAAATAATTTGTGTAAAGTAGCGAACAACATTCACAAATGAAAAATGGCTACGACAAAAATAGATTGAAAACATCTGATCTACACTGAGCTTGAGCCCATTCTTCCTCATCCCTTTAAGCTTAAGCGTCAGTAGCCTATACCTAGACTTTTTACCACTTGAAATTTGAAACCAGGTCCCAAGTGTGCCCTTAGCCTAATTAATTTGACGCACGATCGCTAGATCTATCAAGTTTGATGGTCAACTCAGCCTAGTCTTGGCTTATTAGTTTTCTCAAAGTTACTCAGAAGTCAGCCGTGAACAATCTAGGCTAATTTTGTTTTCAGCTTCGCAAAGTAGTTAGAAAGAAATAAAACAATAAAAGCGTGGTACAAGTACTGTAAGTCATTGTGAAAGTAAAGGTAAAAATAAGTTACATATATAAAAATAAACTGATCTGTGGGCACAAGAGAACATCGTTTTCAGATAGCTACTCAGCAAGCCATACCCAGCCAGTAAATCAACATTTTTTTTACGTTAATGCAATGTCTGCAAACTGATTTTCCGACGGATAGAATTTTGACAGAAAAGTTGTTCATTAAATCAGCAGACCAGACGTGCGTAGGCTACAGAAGAGAAATCCTAGTGCGTTGTAGGTCCACTTTGGAATGAGGCAATAGGCAAGTTAGAGTTGATTGATGGACAAGTTACAGTTGATAAAGCTGAAGTTACAGTACCGATCATCAAATCAGTGAGAGATTCATATTTGTTTATTCGTAAAAAGCGCAGGCATTTTAATGTGACATAACAACTAAATTTGTCAGAGCTTTGTGGAGTAAGCAGTAAGTTGGTCATTAAGACCGACTGGTTTTCAGCACTGGTGACATGCTTTTCAATTTTTTTTTCAGAATGTCTGTGTGCAGTTTCAGCACCGCGACTGTCCCACAAGCGATGCAGCGTAAAATCGAAGATTGGAAGAGAAACAGGAGTCTTACATGAGTGATATGTGTTTTTTGAACCCAAGTAGGCTGTTTCAACTCTGATTTCTCACAAAATCGCCTTTTTTCTAGCGTCATTTCTTTTGTAGGCCGTAAGAAGTGCGTTGTTTTTTAGTTCTGTGTAAGAAAAATAAAGATCAAAGGCTTGCGGGCTTGGACTTGTCAAAGCCATAAACCTGTTCTGAAAATGGTGAAAACTTCGGATGAAAGTTATGACAATGGTACAGCTTGAATTCATTGAAGTGAAAGAAGAATGTGCTACCTATCACAGCGCTTAGGAGCTTTCAACTGTTGCTTCACGATGGAAGGTGAGTAAATGTATTTTATTTTTGTAAGGATTTGTAGTGTATCTCCATAAACAAGGCACTTCTCAGCTAAAGAAATCACATGCTTTTAATACGCATTGATTTAACGTCTGTGAGCGTTGTATATCGGGAAAAAAAGACTAAATTTTGATGACTGGAACATCTCTTAATTTCAGCAAGTACAACATGTTGGAACTTTTTTTCTAACTGTCTGGTCAGTTCAGTTTGTTTTTATTTCTGACCATCACAACAAAAAAACAATATATGCCAAACATAGCAGAGGTCTAGAAAAAGGTAGAAGCGACAAAGCAGTCAACAGCAATCAGCAAGCTTACTGTATTGTGCTACGAAACTTTACCCTGTGCCGCACGCATGGTTCATAGGTTTTGTTGTTTTGTTTTCGAAAAAATAAAACCTGAAGTGGAATATTAAAAGAAAATTAAACAGACTACAGTCTACTACCGATTTCGCCGTGTTTGATCACCAAATAGAAGGTCTGCGTTTCCTGGATGGTGAGACCAAAGGTCGGCTACTCTGACAGCTTCTCAATGCAATCTCAGCTAACATCGAATGACAAGGATAATCCTCCTGCCCACAGGCTCAATTGAGAACAGCGATATGGATAATGTTTTTAGGTTAACTTAAATGTATTTCAAAAAGCTTTAGCAAATAAATGTTTTTTCACATTGGTTATAAAGACAGAGCAGAGTTTCACCAACTTCTATGCTTGTTTTGTTTGGGTAACATTAAGTAGTCTTCGATGTTTCAAGCTATGCGTGATGCTCAATGTGGAAATTCCAAATTAACTTTCGTATATCTTCAAGACTTTGTATGCTGTAGCAATTAGTCACTCACATAATGGTCTTCGGCCGATGTTGTTTACACATCCGTCTATTATACAAATACAATGCTTGCTATGAGAAACCATTAGCAGGTTTACCCAATCTCGGATTTCGTTGATTGACGGAGGTTCAGCCATTTCTGCAAGTGATCGTGTTTCCACTCTTAATTGCTGCATCTTCTCAATGTAATTTGATTGAAAATTGTTGCAAAATGATAACGTCCAGTGCATTGAATGTGTCCTCGGTTTTCGTCTTTTTGTGGCGTACAAAGAACACAAAATCTTATTTAATGAAATGTTATTTCATTTTTATCCATTGGCACCGAACAGTTAATTCACATGGTAAAATCTTTTTGCACCAAATCAAGAGCTGTGGAGTTGTACCAAAAACAAAAAGTACCCATATCAGCAAAAAACGATTTTGCATATTTTGCAAAGAAAAAGCTTGGTGATTCAGAAGTTCGAACTTATCTCAGGAAGATCCAAGCCGAAAAAGTACAGAATTATCTCGTGCAACAATGCCAGATCAAATAATTTTAGAACAAGATGAAAAGGCACGAACAGGCAAACCATCAGACCTCCGAACTCTGTCTTAACTTCTCTGATTTATATTTTGACATGGCACAACTGTGTTATTTCAATTTTGAAAAAATGCCTGAAAATTGGGCATTCAGAGAGAACTTTAAGCCTAAACCCACAATAAAACCCTGTCAAATGATGCTGTAGCAAGGAGTGAAATGTTTATTGAAGATATTTCAAGGGACAATGGCCTCTTTCTTCCTCTGATTACGCCCCTGGCTGATGCCGATGCAGTTTTTTTACTGACTCATTTCTTGCATTATGGTACCAGTTTTCTGAATTAAGTTTTATTGCGGTGTTTCTACATTTTCATCTTGTTTTGTAAGATTATTTGATCTGGCATTGCTACACGAGGTAAGTCTGTACTTTTTCATGAGAAGATAAGTTCGAACTTCTGAATCATCAAGATTTTTCTTTGCAAAATATGCAAAAACGTTTTTTGCTGATCGCTACTTTTTCTTCATTTTTCAAAATTTTATTGTGTAATTTCGAAATATTTTATGTCCTTTCGCTTAGAAGCCAAATTATTTGTCTTATTTTTTTAAATTTTTTTAAGTCCATACAAAACTAATAGATATGATTGTGATTTTATACGATAGTTTATATTGGTCCGATAATCACGCCTATCATGTCAAAAATGTTTTAACTGCAAAGGAATAATACTGAACTAATAAGCTATAATATATATGTAGGATTGTAGGCTACTTAACTTTGAGAAGTGATTCTATAAAATTTAAAAGATAGAGGAGATAGAATACTAAACTTTTTTCAAAAATTACAGCGACTGCTACTGATATTACTTAACCTAAGGTGAAAAAAGTTACTAAAAGTGGGCAACAAATAGTTCAGTGGAGGCCTGGAGGGGCAATTCTTATTTACCCTCCCACTTACCCATAAAAGAAGCCCTGCCTTTGCTAATATGTTATGTTGACTGCCGTCATTTGACAATACTCTCACGGTTTACTTTTATTTACTGCTTTTCAATTGCTATGATTAGTCTTTGATTTTTAACAGTTATGAATTGAGACACGAATTTCACACAAAGAAGAAGATGATGAATTGAGATTTAGTTTTTGTTTGTACTAGCATTCTGGTAAATCTTTCATTAGACAATTGGTTTACACGAAATTTATTTTCCAGTGCCGAGTTTGCTTAATTTCGATGTAAGCATTAAAATAAACTGTACCGGTTTGATGGTTTTCCAATAAGTTCATGGCATTTGTCTTGTCGATGTTTATTGACGCTAGATAAACGTTAGTGACGCTTTATTCTGAAACAAACAAAATGTGAAGTCTTTTGTCCGGTCTTACCCTTTAAGCAAATGACGCATTTGTCGCCGATTGGATTGGCGTGGTATGTTTGAATGAGATCCAATTTATCTTAAGTAAAAGTTTAACTAAGCTCATAAGCTTGTTTTTTTAATAAGTTAGAATCAAATAACATTCCTGAACAAGCAAAAAATATGTGGACATGTTTTGTTGTTGGAATGAAGCTGTATGAAATCTGCTGCTTTGAAGTTTATTGGTTTGTTTTTGACTCTGTGATGTGATCAGAATTATTCAGCACAGACTCTCATAAAAAAGTCATTTGTAACGAATGTGAAAACCAACATACTCGCTTCTAAACGCCAACATTCAAAATGCATAATTGCTCATTGTAGAGCTCTTTATACTGTATTTGCATATTCAGTTGTTCACTGCTCTCTTGCTTGCGGTGTCAGCGGCGCCAGTGTGATGATCTGCCATTAACCAGCTGGCAAAAGTTGTCATTTTCACGTCGTTTTTTTGTTTGGCGACGTTGAAACGTTCTACGACGGCAACTTTGCTAACTGTATCAGCGCAACAGTTGCTTCCTATCGCAAGGCATCCTGACATTGACTTTGAAAGGTTTAATGACGTCAATCCAATAAACATACGAACGCCACTGATACTTAAAACTGGTTTATCGATACACTCCATGAATGCTCTTGACGCATATTACCAAATGGCATTTTGCATTGCGTAATTAAGCATCAGTGTTGCCAGATAGGCAATTTGTCCTCAATTTGAGGAGATTTTGGAAAACTTCAAAGTCGTTAAGAACAAAAGTTTGGAATGAGGGAAACTTCTAGGTTCTGGAAAGTTGTAGCAGAAAACGAGACCTGCACAACCAACCCAGCGGAAGCGTCATCTCAGAAGATGAAGAACGTTTTTTTAGTAATCTTCTGAAGCTTTTAGGTAGAACGCTTTTAGCCAATTTGCGGTGACAAAACATAGATTTGCGATTGGGGAATTTGCGGAGCAGCTGTGGGGAAATTGATTTGCTAACACTGCCAAGATATAATGCCAAGATATCACTGCTGGAAAGACCGCGTCACGTTAGTAACTTTTGAAACCGTAGTTATGACCACATTGCGATTTCAAATTCATCCGTTACCTTTTTGCTGAGGAACAGACCGCAGATTATAAGATTAACAATCATCAAATGTAAAAGGGTTTTGGAAACACAACCAAGCATTTTCAGTTGTACAGTAAAGTATTTTTCAAGTTAAACATTCAGTCGCAGTATTGAACTAAATAAAAAATATACGTGAGGTGGCGCTGATAAGCCAAGCATAAACTATCCATAACTGACAATGAGATATTAAACGCTACGTTTACTTCTGCTTTGCTTGCTCAACACACACAAATTGGAATACAATGCCAAACTCAAATTGCACCAGTTAAAGCAAAGATGAAGTTTTGACGTGCTTGGCAGGGTGCAATCGACTTGGTTTCCTAAAAAACATTGGATTGAATCTAGTGGCGGATCCAAGGGGTGGTTGAGGCGACTGCCCCCCCCCCCCCAAAAACAAAAAAACAAAAAAGAAACAGAAAAGTAATAGTGTTCACTGTGTTTTGCAAAGACGGATTTATGTATCCTACACATCATTGTGTTTTGTTGAAATCGCCCCCCGCCCCTAAAACTGCTTGCTGGATCCGCCCCTGATTGTATCGTTAATTACACGTACGCTGCCGTTTATCTAACGTTATGTTGTTTAAATACTGATTGTATTTCTTCTACATTGCTTGACGAAAATGATGATTCTACATCTGCGTTGAAGTGATGTCACATGTCATGAGCATTGTATAGTTTCACGTATTCATGACCCACATCGTAAAGGGTACTACACTTTTTCTTATGGATGTTCTTTGGTAGTAGAAACTAGACAGTAAATCTTATAAACGCACTTAGAACTATCAATAAAGAAACCCAAAAGAAAGGAAATTTATCAACAGAACATCCTTTATTCCTGTCTCTGATGCTTTTAATGCATTTCTCTCACAAACAATCAAACAATGAAGAGCTCAAACGACCTTATAAAGTTTCCCTGCTCATTGTGAAAGAGGTTATAGCGGTTTGTCTTACGTGGGTGGGCGCTGTAACCCCGACTTATTGTTCTGAGCTTTCTCTCCAGCCTTTTATCTTTATTGCTTTTGGTATGCCGAAACCGCTTAGCTAAAGCTAAATCCTTATGAATCAGTACGTGGCATTGCCACTTGCCAGTCAAGTAGTCTATATTTGCATTGACAAGTAGGATATTATAATTGAAATGTTTAGATATAAAAAAGAATTTAAAAGGGGTCAAGATGTGCTTGAGAATTAGCTAGTGTTTGTCCTGGCATGATGAGTGTATTTCATTTGAGGAAGAGAAGAAAAACGGAAAAAAACTTAGCTTTGAATGTTTTTTCGAAACTGGAATAAGACAAGCTCTAATACAGCGAAAGATTTTTTCAGTGTGTTTAGGTAGCATGTACTTGCAAAGGTCTATTTCAAATCACGTGTCTACCATCAGCCATTGTTGGTTATTTGCAAATGAAAGCTACAAATGGTGCAGTGAAAACATCATTTGAGCGATTTCATGTTGCGCTTCACATTTTATCCGACTCCAGAAAGTGTAACTGCACATTCCTACTTAAGCGCTTATGGAACCTAGGCTTGTATTAAACCGCGGAAATGTCTAGCTCACCAGATAAGCAGTGGCGTTCCAACTTTAGAGTTGAACTTCCCAAATATGAAAAGTTGTCAAAAAGACGTAGCCTTGAATGTTTTTTATGTTTTTTTGCATCTTATTATACGCAGGGCAACAGAAATGAATTTGCTGTTTCTCTGGACTCGACTTTTTGTTGTATCGTTGATTCTTTGGATTGAGGTTTTAAATTGCGCTTTTGATTTGTATTCAATCATGAATGAATCAGGTTGTTGTTGCGAAATTTAGCGTGCTTGAGCAATCGTTTTGTGATATTTCAAACTCCAGATGGGAGGTCACGTTACTTTTCTTATTGCAGAGGCGATTGCTTTTGTGCTTTAATTCACCATCTTTCAGGCTCCTGACGACGTCATGAGAGGATGGAGTTTAAACGAACGTCTCAGCTTGATGAATCCTTTGACAGTCAGACAATTCGCAACTTAATTTAACAAACATCAGTTAGATTTTGTCCCTTATCAGATTGTTACATGTTGAAGTATTTGTATAAATATAGGCAGATAGGCTTATTTGTATTTTGTCTTTAAAAAAAAAAATCCTAAACGCTCTTCGAAATTATGTTGTGATCAACCGCAGGCATGAAGAGCCAGTTTTGCGTGGTATTGACGGGAGACCTGTCAAGAAAATTGAAGACCATTTTAAATGGTACAGTGCTAAAAGCTTAACCTAACAACTTCAGTACAGTATCTGCCATACGTATTCGCAATCTAAAAAGGAAATTTGCAACGCTCTCAATTTGTTACAAACTGATTTGGTCGTACCACTCGCACTCCATTGGCCTTGACACTACATTACATAGGCTACTTATTTTTTGTGTTTTTGTTTATCTTTCACACCTCATGTGATCTATTTCTCACTTAATGTGTAACCTCTACTAATCAATTTTTGGCATTTGCAGTTTTAATATAAAGAAATTATTTTCTTACTGTCAGTGTTATATTGTAACCTGCTTCAGATTTTCTGACGGAGCCTGCCTAAAAAAAGCCGAAAACGTTCAATATTATATTTTTTTGTATGTGTCGTTTTTGTGTCTGAAGAAATAATTTTTCCTTCTTAGTTGTTGCTTATTCTTATATGTTGGAGAGGGTCGACAAAGTAAAGTTTCTACCAAACCTCTTACCATATGTGACAACAAACTTGATTGATTGATGACAGCATAGCGCAAAATTGAAAGTTACTTTAAAAATAAAACGAGAGACAATTATCGGCTATCGTTCTTCTTTTTGTAACATAATAAGGTTGTTAATTTCGCTTTCAACAAAATGATTTAATTTTTTGACAAATCCACCATACATGAGTTCACTCATGGATTAGCATTTCATTATTATCCTGTGCTTACAGTTACACGATGGAACCAGATCAGGAACCTCGCTTTTAATTTCGTACCAATCCATAGTACCAAGGTTTTAAAGCTCGTTTAGTTGACATTTGTCAATAACTGAGATACATTCAACTTGATGTTAATGATGATAGATTTTGGGAATGTTTTAATCATTTTATGTATACGTTTGGTATCACTGACTGAGTGGTTGACGGTTGATTCATATCTGTTGATGTGATTTTTCTGGGAAAGTCTGGAAAAGATGATGGATTTTTTTTCACAATAGTTTTTCATTAGTTAATTGAGTTTGCAGTCCACTTGCTCATCAAAAGCTTCACAACTAAAGCAACACCGTGAAAATGCATATAAATATGTGACATCATCGTCCATTTCATTAATTGTTAGTTGTTTTACGTTGAGCGAATATTCAAGCATTTTTAGTACAAAAAGAATTTAGCTGAAAGCAAAAGATAATCAAGGACAGCAAAAATCAATTGTTTTTTTTTCAAACATCTCAAATGTCTCATTTTTCTGATTTGTAGAAACGCTGAAAAACCAGCTGAGTGTGGAAGAATGGGCACTAGAAGATAGGTAGTTAGCATTAGTTTTGCAGTAATTTAGCTTGATCAATCGAGTCGTTGTTTTGTTAGATTGCATGACACGTGGACGTCCACGCATGACACTGTGGTATTTTGACTTCAGCCTTGTGTTATCCGACTTCACAGCGGGAAAGCGTCAAAAAGGTTGTGCGTTATGTCACGGTATCGATTTCGAAATTGCATTTTAAACAGCAACCCGACAAAAATCAGCGAATCAGACGGAAACAAAAGATGAAAACATTCTGCTGTGCTTCTCGTGAAAAACTTGATTTTATCTTTTTCGTTTGACGTGTATCCGTTTATTTTTCTGCACTTCAGTCGAACTGGATGGCGCATGGCAAGAAAAAACGTTTTCAAGAAGATTTCTAGCTGATTTAGAAAAGGCCTCTACAACATGTGTGACAGCACAACTGTGATACATCGTGATTGCTGCTGGGTGACATGCAACCTTCCTTTTTTTCATCCAGAATTGAGAACAGCATACGTAGTGCAGCGTTATTGAGAATCAGCTTTGAGACCTGATGCCTATGCCGTAGTACATATAAGTAAGCCGAATGGTTAGTGTTTTGCACCACTTTTACAGTGGAAGTGCTTGGTTAGAAGGTTTGTCGTTGTTAAGGTGTAGTATAAAGCCAAGAAATTGCAATAAAGCAATTGATGTACGGTACTTAGTTTTTCTGTTTGGGCTTGGATCTTGGCCTGTATTCTAAAACGTTTTATGAATATCAGCGTCTAACATCGCCACCGACCTGGGGCAATAGGACAAATAGAAATGTTAGGCCATCGAATTTGCTCAACTAAAAGTGTTCGCAAAAATAATAATCTACTTTACACTAATACTTTCAACGTCAATAACTGTAAGCTGTAAGGCAATAAAAAAACTACAACATTCAATTAAGTTTATTTCAGTACGGCTTCACATGCGGTAGCCTGCACTGTGCAAAAGTACTAGGCTTATAACGAGCACATAACTTTATCCACGTGTAACGATCCATCGTTACTATACGAATGTCGCACTCCAAACGCCCGTATCTTCATATCAACAGCCGAAGTTAGGAAATTAGCCATGACGGAAGAATCCTATGGAATGCGAAATTATTTTGAAAGCACTATTGGTAGGAAGTGAGACATAAAAAGTAGTGTTTTTATAACCACATGTCATTCTTTTGTTAGCAGTGCTGTTTTGCTTTCAAAATACGTTTAATGACGGCTAGGGCGCATTATGTAAATTGCCCCAAGCCACTCCAATGTTTTCTGAATGAAACCGATAATGGCTGTAAGAACGGGTGTTATTTTTGTTTTTACGAGTTCTCGAAGGGTTTTGCGGCAACAATCGGTAAATTGGCCATGACGTCATGGGAAAAAAGCCTTTTTTTGGAAGTGGTGTTTTTTTACACTTTGATGTTGCGAATACTGAGAGTGGTTTGAGAGATTCGACACTTTAATTTCCACTTTGTTAATAAGGATAAACGAGTTCCGATAGTTCAGTTTTCAGTTTTGAGTACAAACAGACTCATGGGCTTTTGAGTGAATGCTGTTTAGGTGCCACTATCACCGGCTTTGTGTGGTTTCATTCAATTTCAGCGCAGTTTGTGGGTGGACCAGTTAGGTAATAAGTTGAAGTAACATCTACTGTCAAACGTGTTGTGTGAGACGAAGTCGATATCTATTTGACTGCATTATGTAGTGTTTGGCAAAGATTTTATACTATAGATTAAGTTTTTAGCAGCATGATCGTTGCTTACTTCACTACGTATGTAGACATTAGCGATCTGTTTAAGCCTGATGCTGCGAGTTCGCTGTAGTAATAGCAAATTGCACTAGCTTTCGGAACACAGTTCTCTAGTAAAACGATTTTATAGCCGTATGCTCTATGACGCCAACCCCAGTTATAAGCTAAGGACCTAGCTTTTGCGATGTTAAAACTCTGATCACTGTTGTTACTTAGCAAAATTGCCTGAATATGAAAAAATTAAGTTTTGACCAAAAATATTATACCTACAAGCAGCTAATTACTGAATAGTTAAAAAAGTGAGCAAGCCATTTTAATCATGCTTTCTTATTTTTAATGTAGTTTCAAAATTAATTTCTGTTCTGTTTATACGAAACTATGCTTACTGTTTTTCTCAATAGATGGAAGGTTGCATGTTTTTTTATGAACTTTTTAGATGGTGGATAATCATGGTCAGCGATTTAAAATTACTTTCAAAGTTTCGGTAGGAAATAAATGAAGCATTTATTACTGAACGTAAAATGGACATTCTTAATGTTGCGGTATAATGGTGTTATTGATATTTTGCCAACATCGTCGTGCAGTGGATGAGTGGCACATTTCCTACTTCAGCTTAGAGCTTAATCGCTGTTATAAATACTTTTAGCTATTTTTATTGAATTCTTTCTTGATAGTTTGCTTTCATTGTCATACGGCACGTAAAAACTAAACTATGACTTAGCATCAATTTACTGCATTATAAATTATATGAGATGCGCAAACAAACTCTGAAATTCTGGTTTTGTGACTGTGGCATTTGCTAACTTACGATTGACAAGCGACCAATGAAAGATTTTTAAAGGTGTTGGCTGGCTAATGGTTAACTATGGCAGGTTTTATTTAGTTATCGGACAAAGAACCGTATCGTAAAACATCTGGTACTGAAGTGCGCCTGCAATCTATCGATGTGGACCGGCAATAAAATACTTGAAATACGTTGAAGTATTGAGAATTGAAGTTGGAGTTGATTATTCACATCCAGTTTCACACAAGCCGCAAACTTAAGAAATTATGGTTGGGTAGATTTTGGAGTTTTATGAGTGACACATTGTAATTTTAAGAACTTGGATTTTAACGTGGTGTGTTGAAGAACGCAGTTGTTTCCTGGTATTTTGATCAGGCTGACATATTTCATTGACTGATGACATAATTGAAGTCCATATGTTAACTCTAAAGATTGATTGGAAGTGCTTATGCTACAGGATACACTATGTCAGTTGTCAGCTAAGTCCAAGATAGGTAATATGCCCAACTCAATCCCTCAGTACCGGTATAGGCCTATATGAGCGAGGACGCAATTAAAATGTGGAAATAATTCATTTCTATATCCAAGATCTTGCTTTGGAATAAAATGTATTCAAGCAATGTTGTTTGTACAAAAGAACTAATTTGCTGGCTGGGTTGCTGATTTGCTATGTGCGTTTGTATTGTATTATCATAATGGTGGGAGGTATGCACTCTGAAGAAAAAAGCTTTTATAATTTCATTTGCTGGTCAACTTGTGTGGGATTTATGAAGCTCAACAAGATATAGAAATTCTTTTAAAAATCCTTCCAATTTGTCTTAACAAAGACAGTGGCGTCCTGCGAAGAAATCGGAAATTCTTGTACTTAATAATGGATGAGATAACTACGAAATTATGGATTTATCAAACGTGATGTTCACTGCCACCAGTGTTTTTTTTTATTTTCAAGCAGCAAAGTAACAAACGCATTGTAACAAAGGACCAATAGCTTTTCTGCAAGGAACGATTTCAGCATCAAATCGTCCACTAGTCAATGGTTTTGGCAACTCAAACTATCCAAAAACAAACTCTCATATGAAATCTTAAATTCCTTAGTTTGTTTGTTTAGCAAGCCTTGGTGTGATAGATCATGGTACTGCTGGGCAAACAACAAGATTAGAGCAATCGCTTCAGGATACTGTTAATTGGCATTTCCCTTCACTAGTGTATTCAACTGATATATTTAACTCCCTTGAAAGAGGTTGGAAACGTGAAAATATTAGTTTTAGACTAAATTGTCAGTCATCAACTCTGCACGTTGTTCACTGAAAGGCTTCGTTGCACACCAACGGTAGTAATTCTGTTATTATGAGTAAGTGGCTTCATTATGATTGTGTCGGGGTGAATGTTTCCTCAAATTTTCTTCATTGTCTTTGTTGCAATCTCTTCGAAGCACTGATTGTGTAACTGTTAGGGGAAATAAATCCATAAAAGCAGAATAGTCTACGTATCGGCCGGGTTCATGCAGAAGAGTTAACTTTATTACTTATGTAGTCAAGCATCACAAATTGAAATTTGAAGACATTAAGTATTTGGAAAGATCCAAGTTGTCAACAGTTGAGACTATTTTCTTTATGAAGGGTCATTAAAACAGATATAAGGTTACTGACTTGCTCGAAATGGCGTAATATGACATAAGTAAACACTATAGAAAATAATATAGCTTTACAACTTCCAAATTGGTGTAATTTTATAAACTGTTGTGGTGGACGTCGCTGCTGCTTGTTTTGTTAGCTCTATGTTCATTTTGGAAATAAAACAAACGCTAGAAAAAGAAATTCCTATTATTGTATCAAAGTAACTTCTGAGATGTTCAGAAGGTTTACTCTGGGGTAAAACAGACCGTAGTGCTTGCGTTTACTTGAATTAGTTCTGCTCAGCATTAGCCACTTTTTTATGTCAACGTAAGAATATCATTTATCGTACAACTATAAGGATAGCTAAAATTACTGATTAGATTCCCACAGATATATTTTTGAAACAAAACTTTCATGAAAAAAATATGACTTTTATAGAAACAGTAGCCCACCCACGCAATAAAAAGTATTGTGTAAATTGAATTTATCTCCCTTTGTGATGCAAAATTGTATTTTGGTGTTTTTTTTCTTTCAATGTAACTTATTGTTGTATTTTCTATGTCAGAACAGTTAAAAGTAATCGCCCGCCGTCCAACAGCTGCAAAAACATTTCACAAATATGCTGGAAAGCCGATTTGCATCTAGATAACTTTCAAGTAGTATTGTTCGTATTTAATTGTTTTTCTAAGAAACTTGATACGACGTCATCTTACTCTTGACTTACTGTCACCACTTTGACGAAGGTAAAAGGGTACAACACAAATAGGTATTCTACAGTCGTATTTATTACTTATTTTTGCTTTTACAGATAATGTGAGCTTGAGGTTCATTGAACAATTTTACATAAAGAATGGCTGCTGTGGCAAGCGACATAGGATCCTATCTACCCAGCAACTGCAATTTTGAACCCAAACCAGCGTACTGTTCATATCCTCAAAGTGATTTCTCGTTGGTTTCTCATTACGAAAACTATCCTTCAAACCCACCACCTCAAGCATACCAACAGTCCGCAGCCACCGGTACCGGATACTGCACTTCCGTGGACGTTTACACGCTACCAACATTGCAAATTTCATCAGGCGACACTTCACAGGTTAAACTTGCACTCGACTATTCGCGTGGCGCAGCCACGTCTGGTTCATTCAACGGCAGCGAAGTGTCCAGTTACCCAACGCCTAACAAAGGTGATCAAACTTTATATTACTTTAGTAAGGAAGAAAAGCTGGCGAGGCGTGGAAGTCCACCCGACCAATCCCACAGACAACTTCAACTATTTGAAGTTACCATGGGCAGCGGTAGCAGTGCATTACCAGCCTCTGGCAGCAAAAAGCTGTCCCACAAGCAGCAGTTGAAGAACAGACGCGATAGTGCCGGCAGTAGCGACAATGGCGGTTTTGAATCTGGTACACCGAAACCGGTGTTGGGTGTAAAAGAAAAACTTCGTTATTCATTGGACAAGATAAGTTTGAAGTCGCCGTTTAAGTGGAACAGTTCGGATAAGTTAACGCGAAGCAATAGTTCTGGCGGTTCAAAGTCGAAAAGCAAGAACAATCGCAGGTTTGTACCACGTAATTTAGCATTAATACTAAAGATATTTAATTTGCAGTATATAGTCAAGTCAATCAAAATTTGTATCATATTTTTTTTCACAATACTTCGCCTGCGCTTTACTTTTATCGTATCCAAAATAAGAAACGAAGCTAATCCAAGTGTAACTCCATCATCACATGTCTGTCAGGATGAAGTCGCATGCTCGGTGTAGGCGTCCAACCAGTGTCGAACGTTTTTCCACTTTACTAGCTGCTTGTTAATTCAGTTTTTTATATGAGTGCCGAGCAGATAGCAAAATCTGCAGATGTTGCATCAATATAGAAATAACGGATTTTGCTGTCTGCACAGTTTGTTATGCAAAAAAGTTTATTTTTTGAAGTTATTGATTAGAAATTAGACAAGAGCTAACCAGGTTTTAATGATTTGCTTTCTTGAATTAAGACTCATTGATTCCAACACATCCCTTTTGATTGGCGACTCCAGCAAAGACAAGAAAGCGACGCGAAACTACAAACCCCAAACCGAACCTACAAGTCGAAAAAAAGAAAAGAACTCTTCCGCTTCTCAACGCAAAATGCGGACCTTGTCCGCAGGAATAAGTGAAAACGAACTTGAATTTGATCAGAGAACATTCTCATCTAACCACCATGATTACGTTAATTTAGCATCCGCTAACCACCGGTTAATGAACTCTCGGTCTCAAACTTTACAACATAATGGCATGGTGTACGGCCAAGACAATGCGGTTGAATCGTACAATGGAAGAGGCTTGAACGAGTACTGTGTGATGCAGAATTCACGAACTTACCAAGACACGTCAACCTTGCCTTATCATCAAATGTGGGAAAACAAGGATGCAGCCACAAGAGCAAAAGGAACTTGGAAAATGTTAAAAACCGCAAAGCCAAACCAGCATCCAGTAAAAGCTGGTTCGTATCCGGTATATACTTCGTTTTTGAGTGATTCATCTTGTGCACTGCGACATGAAGGTTCGCTATCCAACAACGTTACTGACAATGTTTTTCCTGAAGAACATCGCAAAAACGAACCCCCGAAATTGGCACCGGTTTCGGGAAAATTACTTCTGGACAAGGTAATTTATCGTATGCGAATACGTTTTAGCTGCGAAGTGTGCTAGCGTTCCTGCTTCGTTTATGTAAATATTGTTGAAGTTAAAAAAGCAATATAATTATACAATATTATATATTATGCACATGATGACAACTAATAATAATACTGCAAGTGGTTTCGTAATATTTGCGAAGTAGTCAACTGAAGGCAGTGGCGGATCCAAAGGGTGGTGACTGGTGATATACTGTATTGCAATTTTTTCCAAAGATTTTTATTTCAATATACATCGAACTTGGTTCACATTTTCAGTTAAAAATGCACACACAATGCTCATTCTTATCATCATTAAGTTCCTTTCTCTCGTCGAGGGTTGGAGGCAATGAGGCGCCAAGTTTCTCTGTTGTGAGATTTTTCTACTGCAGTTTTGTAATTAATTCCTGACCAGTCTTCAATATCATTAGGCCCAATTCTTATTCTTATAATATAGGCGATCTTAATTCCAGGGAAACATTTCTATCCTTATAGTGAAAGTTGAGTGCACACCTTTTTAATTGACCGACGCAAAACTGCATGCTACAATATTCTTCACCTGCTGCTTGTAAAGGTCACATTTAATTGCAATCAAAGAGTTTCGGAGCGAATGAGTTCAAGCGGCAGGTGATATAAGTACAAGATTTCAAACTCTTGCTCACGCTCAACAGAACGGTTCAATGACTATCCCAGGCAGCAAATCGTCTGTAGACGTCGAATCAATGTGAAAAACGACTGATTTGCTGTCAGGGAAATTTTTCTCCCAACTGGCAAATCAGTAGTTTTTTGCGTTGGATTGAAGGTTTGCAATCAGCATAACAAAGAAGTGATTTCCTGGATGGCACAGGAACTTTTTCATTGAATCCCATGATTGAGCTAACGTAAGATATGTCACATCTGGTAAATTTTATTTTTGCAGAAAAATGTCAATTTCTAATCGGCTTTGCTTCCTTTTTGCGCATGCTTCTGTGTAGGCTTCAAAACAAGAGTGTCGTCTTACTAATATATATTTATGTTTCGCTGCCTTGCAGTGTTCTTTCATTTTTTGTTAAATTGCATGAACAAAAGCGTTGCAGCGGTTGGTTGTTTACCAACATCTAAAGAAGTACATTGAATCAATGTAAAAATAACGTATTTTTTGTCTAGTCTGGGATACGCATAGGCTGTTTGGTGCGTATCATAAATTTGCAATATAGTGTTTCGGCTATGTCATTAACTTTGTTCCGTTGTAACGTCGTAGGTTAGAATGGTTCATTGGTCAAGTATTTCACACGAGCGCTTTATCTTTTACGTACACAATTACAGCATCACATGAGATAGCACTTAGCCGAGTTTAAAATCTTTGGCTAAAATCTGTTTTTTATAAAGATAATACTCGCAGTTCAGCGACAATCTGGCTGCACATCTTCGCATTTACGTCATTTTCCAAGCGATTAATTTTCCTGAACACTTCGTTGTGTATGGTCTGCTACTTTGCAAGCCAACCAACGAGTGCTTGTCATCTGCTTGTGAAAAGATTTCTTGTTTAATTTAAGGAAGTTTTGCCCGGTAAGCTAATCTCCTTTTTTAAAGTCTCTGTTCTGATGTGGAGAGGGAGGTAACTCATTTAGTTCACGCAAACATGCAGGAAATGGAATAGCAAAATCAAATTATCTGGATGAACCAAAACATCTGGTGCATATATGCCGAAAACGTCATACTAGTATCATACATAGTATCATTGCAGTTATGCCATCAATGCACTGTTGGTGTTGCTATTACTGACGACGAGTAGTGGTAGGCCTAAATGTTTAGAGCCTATTTGGAAAAAGTAAACATTTTAGGCAACATATGACAGTTAGTTTACTTTTTATAACAATATAAAAAAGATTCTTGATTTTAGAGAGGAGATTATGACCCACAATTTTTGTTTTGGGCATACGTTTTTATTTGTGTGTACAACTATCTCACTTAATGACCCACTTTTGCTTTGCACCACAGATGTGTTTAACTATAAATAATGTTAATCACTGTTGATGCACAGTACACAGCTTAATCTTTCTAACCGACAAACATATTAGGAATACGTCAATTTGACGTGCGCGTTTATACATTCTCTAAAATCAAGTCATCAGTTGCGACTACAAGCTGTTTCTCATAGTCATACATCTATACTTCCAGAAATCGAGCAATACGATATTGCGACCGACTGCCTTCAGGCCTGTGGTGTCATCGCCAACTCAAACTTCTTCAACTTCTCATTCTCCTGAAAACAAGACACTGGAAGTGACTAACAGTAAGTTATTGGCATTGTTAAACGGATATGGGTCATTCCAACGAGGAAATCGGTTTGCTTTTGCGCTGATTCAACGTCTGCAAACGTTGAATCAATGTGAAAATGACTTTTTTACTGGCTAGGATATAATAGGCCATAATGTGATATCATTTCAAAAGTAAAAAGGTGTTTTGTATTACGAAGCTTTGAAACTGTTTGAGGTGTCTTTTCGTAATTTGATTAAAATTTGGTAAATGAGATTTCGACACCGTCGTTGTAGACATTGGCTCAATGTACAAAACGGCAGTGATTTGATGACTGGGGGGAGCAAAGTGAGAGCCTTTCTGTCATTGAGTCAGAGTTGATATCTGTTTTTGTAATTTAGTGATGTTTTGCACTTTGTAGTTTCACCGTTCTTTATCTTTCAAAGTGACAACTGATGTTTTATTATTCGAGTTGAAACGGAAAAGAATGAAACAGTCATCTTGGGTTAACGCTTGATAAGAAAATAGCCTGATGACGACAAAACCAATGTATTTCATTGTCAAGAAATATTGGTTCACACGAAAAAATCACGTTTGTGCCACGACCTGACCTTTATTGATGTTTTCAAGCCATTTATTCGTTCAGTTCTATGAACTACATCAGTTCCAAGTTTAATCATATAGTATCTTGTTGAATAATTTCTGGTGCAAGCTAATGACGTAAATCAAGCAAGGATGTTTAGCGAAGCGTTGTGCACTTCAAGTAGTTGTTAAGAGAAATGAGTAGTAATTAAATGAGTGTTACAGCGGCTTCTAAGAGTTACAATGATACAGTAAGTTGAGGAGTTACTGTATAGTGTTTGGAGCCACAAGATTGAGATGACAGCCTATTTGCTGTGATGTGTACAAAATTATTCAAGTGCTTTTTTCAAGGTTTGTTTTGTTGTCGATTTTTAAAGTGACGTCGGTTAGTAAGTTGTCACCTAGTCAGCAAATCTGCCTTGATTTTGCATTAATTCAACGTCTGCAACTCTGTATATGTTGAATCAATGAAAAAAGAACTTCACTGGCTGACTACTATCCTTTACCGATAAAGTAGTCCAAAGTAGAGGTAGCTAAAAGTATACCCTCGAAATGATTGATGAGTTCACAGAAACCTTGTGTTTGATTGGAATATATTCTCCACTCAGAAATATTTCAAGAAAGCAATATTTCTATTTCTTCTCTGCAGTTGGATAAATGAAGGAAACATGACTTAGGCTACTGGAACAACTTTACGGCTGTATTGACTTGCATATCATATAAAGTTTTCGCTTTGTTTTGCAACTTCAAGGCGTTTTTACGTAACATGATGCGTTCTGCTGGTGCAAATTGTATATTTTACTCAATGTGTGGTGAACAGCCTCATTCAATTTTCAGCGTTTTTATATGTTGTCTTAAAAGGACATCAGGAATCTGTTGAACGTTGACGACTTTGCTGTTACAAATTTAGCATTAAGTAATAAATTTCCAACGAATGTATAGCCCTCAAATTGTATAGCTCTCGAATGTATAGCCCACTGTTTTGAAATCGTTGCTAACGATATGATTTAACTGGTAATATTTGTTTAGCTGAAAGTTCCCCCAACGACCTGCGTTGTGGACTTGAAGATAGAGTGACCAGCATTTCAACCGAGTCTAATATCTCCGACTCTGGTAAGGGGTGTTTGTGTTTTGTTTTATTTGGTATAAGACATGTGCCCAGCGAGAATGTTTGCTTCGTTTCAACGTCGCCAGACGTTTGGGAGCAAAAAAAAAAGTTGAGAAAACAAAAAATTGCGAACTTTTGCTGGCTAAGTTGGCTAATGTGTGATGTAGGTGCTAGTGCTACTACCAACGTCAAAGCTTTTTGTTTGCCCACAGATTTTGACCAGGTTTTGGTTCAGAGTTTGTTTTTAAATGGTCTTTTCTTCGCAAATTGAAACTTTTTTCCGAAGTTCTGTTTCAACCAATTAGCATACCTCATTTTGTCGCGAAAAATAATATTCGCTTTTGTTTTTGTACATATATTCTACGAAACTTTTTCGGCAATTGCTGACTGCTTCTTTCTTGTCGTCAACATAATATGCAACCCATCCAACAAAAGCCCGCTTGCGTTGCCCCGCTTTTGTCGTTTCAATGTCCGGCGATGTTGAAACAACGATACAAATGACTTTTGTTGGCAGGGAATGGGTTATTTTTCCAGCATCTTCATTACCGTCATTATGCGACTTGGTTGTTATGTTTGATTGTTGCCATAGATTACGAAAAGCACTGGTTAAAGGTGAAGGTTACGGTTGCTTGCTATACCACTTGCTGTTTACTGTGCCAAGCCCTGTTTAAAGCTTACTCTTCTACGTCATTGCGATTTGTATGCTGTGTCGAAATGACCAAACAATGCTAAAATTCCCGGCTAACAACAGTTGAACTCTTTTTGCAATTTCGCAACCTTTCGCCGTCTAATTGATGAAAATGACAGCTTTGTAGCAAAATGATCGTTTTCTTTTTTTTTCTGAAAAAGAATCTTGTCTAACTTCCATGATGTTTTTTCTATAACTTTGATGAAATAAAATTGTATAAAGTTGTTCAATGAAAGGTTGTTCAAATAACATTCTGCCTCACCAGACCGATTTTTTAATAATGATGTGACAATTAAAGGGCTGGAATTGCAATTACTATGGTTACCAACTTGTAATTTTCCTCAGAATTTATGCTGCTATCCAAACAAATTCATATCAATCTGATTTAGGTCGCCATTCTACCATTAGCATACCCACCGCTGTTACTATCGGCGAAAACTTCAGCTATTCCGGTTCGGAAGGTTACGAAAGTGCAAGAATTTCATCATCAACAACGCAAAGTGCAATGCAAGAACCTGAATACAACGTGGATTCAACTCCATTTTCCCCAATGTGAGAATTTTATGATCGTTTTTCAACCTCAATTTTGTCGTTAGAACTATTGTAGAAAGTAAAACTTTTATGGAAATGCTGTTGATTATCTCTTTGAAGTCTTTGTCTGAGCAATGTGTGTACCTTTGCTGTTAAATCAACTTTTATGTTTAGAAGAGTTAGTGATGACGTCAAAATCAGCGATCTCGAGACTCGAGTCAAAGCCAAGCAGCATCAGGTTCAATCTATGAGACGAAATCTGAAGGATAACGAAAAGGCGCTACATGACATTGTGAGTGGAATGGGAGTGTGATGTTTTCATAACTTAACCTTACCTTTAAAATGGCGTGATGAGAGGAATTTCCAGGTTATGATAAATAATTTGAACATCATAGCATCGATTTGACGTCTGGAGACGTTAAAATCAAGCTGAGAGAAGTATTTCGAACGATTGCTTGTTTCACTTTGAAGTTTCAAAATGTATTATTTGCTTTTGGATTTTCAATTCGACTTCGTGTCTTAAATAAAATATTGAATGTTTCTCGGCAGCCGCTTTGTAGCAAGAATTGACAGCGATAGACACGTGTTTCGCCCATGAAATTGATGTTTATTTAGCATTTGCTCGGCTTGTTTGTGCCCTGTAAATTCGACTAGTTTTTATGACAGTTTTAAGTTCGTCCAATGACTATCTGGTGGGCACACAACCAGAGCTTGACGTATTTTTTTGATATGAATTCAACATCCGTAAGCGTTTCAATTAATCCTCACAGCAGACGAGCTGTCACTGCTCATGACGAAGTGCACGCATTCTTCTTTGTTCATTCACTAATGAACCTAATATCTATAACACGTTCTAGGTTTTAACTGGCTTGTGTTCATGCAGTCTTAACTACGGCATTTCGCACCGCTACTGGTGACACGTCTCATTAAGGTGTGAAATTTTTTTGTGCAAGTCCAAGTATTTAGAAAATTTGCTTATCTGTATTCTGGCGTACTTCATTGCAGTTGAAATTTTATATTATTCTTACAGCACACGTTAGTGACGATATAAAACGGAAGGCTATAAATTCTTATCTAAGTCCTAAGGAATGTCTCGTAACCATGTTATCTGTTCGTTTACCACCAAATGACATGTGAACAGTTTGTACTGACATGCGACTGAGTGTCGCTGATAAGATTCACGTTGGAGTTCTATAAACTTTCTGCATAGTTTGTTCCAAAATTTACACGTAACTTAATTTCCGAAACTCCGTGACACATGACATAAACGTTAACTGTAAAACGTTAGGGTCTTTCTACCTACGTCTAAGTTTCGATGAAAATTTAATTTGAAGTTTTTACAACCTGGCCAACAAAATCATGGCATTGGCCTCCCAGACAGTAAAGGCTGCCTTTTTCAACGTCATTGCAATGCTTAGTGATGTTGAAAATCTTTGCTGTAGGTAGGCAGTATTGTTTGAAGAACATCCCTGCTCGGAAAATTGTCCGCATAAGTTGTATCAATATGAAAAGAATAGGGTTGGGCTAGAATGTCAAAGCCTGTCTAAAAATCTGCAGAACACTAATATTTGCTTTTGTAGTTGGACTATATGTTCAAATAAATCGATAATAATTCATTCTTCTTTAATAATAGACAGATAAAACCAAGCAACCACACGGTATTTAACATCATACATTAGAGTGAACATAAAACTATAAACAACGATTGTTTTCGGCCATACTCAAGTTAGCCCTTCTCAAGTAACGAAAATAACTGATTTTTACAATAACATCTACATTGAAAATAACTGATCTACACAATGAATTGAAAAACGAAACGCACAAGAATGAAACTGCGAAGCTTGTTCTTTAATATGACCAAAACAATTTGAAAACCTACCTAACTGCTGTAAAATTATAAATGGCACAAAAACTTTCTTAATTTTGCTTTAATTCAACGCAAAATGACGTTAAACTAACATAAAATCGATCAATTTAGATATTGAAATTGACTTCATTGCAGGTATACGACGACAACGATTGCGCGTCAGAGTCAGACGTCTCGGAGGTCAACCGAAAATATGCTAGTCAGCTAACATCACAAGTAAGCTGCACCTAGAAGTATCATAGTATTAGTTGCTGTCTTTGAAATTGATCCAACACTTTACCCTTGAGTCATATCCAGAGGACAAATTTAAATTGAGCCTCGAAATAAAAAAAAAAACTTGATATAGAATGCATTAGTTTAGCGGAAAGTAACATTGTTTTCAGGTCTGACACTCTGTGGTATTACGTTGTTCTCAAGGGTATACGAGTGAACGCTTTTTACATCGATTCTATTTTAATTCTGAGAGTTTATACCGCCACGATTCTATTTTAATTTTGAGAGTTCATACCGCCACGTCAAATGTCAGCTTTATTGCAAGTGAAAGAATCAATAAAAGCAGTAAATCAAATGCCGGTAGCCAGAGATTTTGCTGTCTGGATAGCGATTGCTAATCGAACGATAGACATCTTTATTTTGCTATTTATTGATACAGTTTTATGTGGCTATGAAAAGAAACATATAAAAAAAAAGAAAAAAAATTTAAAAAGGAAAGGTCAAAACTTCTCAGAAGTGTCTTATTTTCAGTTCCAATCAGCGATTCTAACTTTTGCTTTGTGGTAGCGTGCTGAAGTGAGCTGTGTGTTGTGACAAAGTCAAAACACTGTCAATTTGGAAGCGTTACTGCAGTTACAGTAGAGATGATAGTAGACCCTCGACCCATTGCATGAAACGTTCTTCTTCTGATGCTGTGGACCTTTATCCAATTGTTCTATTCACAGAACCGCAGAGTGTCAATGCAATTACAGCAGAACGCTGAGCAGCAATACCGTGTCATGCACGAAGAACAGAAGCAATTGCTCGACACAAACAATGAGGTGAGTCCGTCATGGTTCACTGCACATTGACGTCTCGTCAGAAAAAGGCAACACAATAAAATATTTGAAGTATTGGACATTGCGTCACTAAAGAATATTTATCTGATTGTTGTGAGTCGAACGCAATTTCTGCAGCATTGCTGGGTATGATGCATTGACACTTGACCGCAACAACTTTTCTTTAGATCACAAATGCATTGGCCATTCTTAGTATAAACCTAAGCATCGCATGTTTGTTTAAGGCAGGGGTTCTTAAACTTTTTTTAACGCGGACCCCTTAAAAAAAAATTTGGTTTGCGTGGACCCCCTTTGTGGCCTAGTCCGAGAAACTTTTTTTGATCAGCATGAATTGGACATAACGCAATAAAATTAAAGTGAATTGGTAACAAAATTTATGTTTGAAATAGCGAATGCAGATTGTTTTTCAATATCTTCGATTTAATTTCAGCAATGTGAAGGATGCTGCTGTTAGTTTTCAACAAGAATATGAAATTGTGACTTCGTCTTTGATAGGGCAACACGCATGTCATCCTTTGCATCCAACCGGTTTCGATTCCTTGTTTTGATAGTTACCAAGGATGAAAATTGTGACTCACATAAATAGCCTATGTAGTCCCAAAGGGATTATACATAGGCTAGCAGCCATGACACTCTTTACCAAAAGAAGATATGCTTGCGTCAACGCACTCCAAAAATCGCCAATACTTTTCGAATTGAAGGACATTCTTAATGATTCCATTGCCCTTAGTTCAATGAACTCATCTTTTGCAAGGTCCTCCTCATCCTGATAGATTCCAGTTCAACGAGTAAAGAGTAAAGTATCCATGCTGTATTTTTAATATCCTCTGCGGCTGAGCAGTGGCCTCACAAAGTGTTTTGCAAAGCTTCCAAATGACTGCACATGACTGTGTGCAGAGAAGATGGTAGAGCATTACAAACTGCAGTTCCATTTTGAAGCATCAATTCTTCCGACGTTGAGAAGTAAGAATAGTTGTTAGTCTCCAATGTCCTTTTTCACAGAGATAACTTGTCCTGAAAAGCTTTAAGTTTTTCAGAAGCATCCATAGTTGTAACGGCAGGGCCTTGAATCGAACGATTTACCTCATTCATATGAGTAAAAATATCCGCCAAGTAAGCTAACCCTTGAATAAACTCTTCACTGTTAAACTGCTTTGAGAGTTTAATATTTTTGTCTCTTAGAAAAAAGAAACTTCCATTCGAAGTTCAAATAAGTGCTTCAAAACTTGACCCCTTGACAGCCAGCGAGCTTCTATATTATAGAGGAGAACTTCATGTTCCGCTCCCATTTCTTGACATAACCTCTTGAATATTCGATGGTTCAAAGCCCAAGCTCTGATAAAATTAACGATTTTCACACTACCCGACAAAATTTCTTTCAAATTTGTTGAGAGAGTTTTCGATTCTAATGCATGGCGATGTAAAAAGCAATGAGTAACGATGACCTGAGGAAAATCATCAGCGTTACTTGAACTTAATCTCTTTCTTTTGAAAAATTTATTCTATTGTTGAAATTATAAACTAAGATTTCCATTGAGCTTTTATGGACCCCCTAAAACTAGTCCGCGGACCCCTTGGGGGTCCACGGACCCCAGTTTAAGAACCCCTGGTTTAAGGGGTGCTGAAGCACTGATAAATGAAATTTAACCCATAGCGGCTGTGTGAAATAAGATAAGTTTTAAAGGTTTTGTATAGGGCATTTATATTGGATTGATATAGTAATTTTTCAATCATCTCGATATCTACTGTACTATAAAATGAGAAATGCCGTTAAAAGGTCATTTATCTTAGTATTTGGTATCTTGTGGTTACACTAAATTTGTCATGTTTTGAAGTTATGGTAACTTACGGACGTTTTGTTGTTGCTAGTTTATTTGTTTGGTTTCCATGCCAGCTCATTTTACAATCTAACCTAGCTAGTGCTACCGTTAGGCTGTGTTAACATAACCAGTCCTGTATATACGTGAATTCCACCCATAACACAGCCTAATTTGAAATAAGGTCGACATTGAGTCACAAAAATAAAATTGTGTCACAACATAAAACATTATGACGCGGTATTCAAATTGAACGAAATTGAAAAATAAGTGAATATCAAGTGCAATAAAAACCTGTTGTCTTCCTTCAGTTGGAAGATCGTATCAAATCAATGACGGATGCTATAGATGGCCACGTACGTCACAGTGAAAACGTCACCAATCTGAGACTTCGTCTTGAAGAAAGCGAGATGGAAATTCAACAGAAACACGGAGAAATCTGCCTTCTCAAGCGCCAAGTCAAGGAAAAGCAAACCGATTTGACCCAACGGTCCAGTGAAACTGTGGCGCTAAAGACATACAATCGTGACCTATTGGCTAAACTGACTCAGCGAGACTCACAAACAGCTGCATTGCATGGCTGCTTGAAGAAACGTGATCAAGAGATTGCTCAACTTGAACGGCGTCTCGCAGCAGCTTCTACTCGAGTTCCTGCATCTATCGTTGAGGGCCTTGGTGAAGCGGAATTACAAAACAGTTTTAACGGTGCAATGGGCACAGGCGAAGAAGAATATGAAAACCAAGGCGAAGTCGCGCCCTTTTTAGACACTGTTTGTGATGAGCCAAGCTACTATACACCATGCTCATCTTTAGTTTTTCCTGAAGAAGACCAACCAGTTGCTTTTTCACTCGAGGAAAGAGAAGGTCTTTTGAAACGGCTACATGCCGCCGAGAGACGCTCTGTTGCCCAAGAAAGGCGATTCGAGCGGGAAAAGCAACAATGGGCGGAGGACAAGATGAGAGTCATTAAATACCAAAAGCAACTGCAAGGAAATTATATACAAATGTACAAGCGCTCTCACGCTCTAGAACGAGAGGTGAAAATCTTAACATCTCGATTACAAGCGGTTGGCGTTAATGCTGGGATTGGCAGACGGGTCAACGAAAATGACTCAAGACCACGTGACCTTTCATACCCAATGGAGATTTGAAGCTTCAATAAAATTTGTTTACCAAACCTCTTGCATTTTGTCGATAGTTGTAAGTTGTTGTCATTGATTTTATTTTTATCTATCGATTATTCTACATTGCATTATTTCCACTTTGGATTTTTGTTATTTTTATGTTACTTTTTGTAAGTGTATTAAGTGTGATACACGTATTCCTGCCTGGTGTTGCGTTATAAAAGAAACTTCAAAGAGATGGCTTTCATTCATAACAATTCTTGTATATGTTCTTACGTAAATACAACGTACTTTGCATTGATATGTGACTCAAGGCAAGGCTGCGGAGTTAAGCAAAAACCCTTTTCTCAATGCTAGTATTTGAAAAACTAAATCCGGAAAAGCCAAGATCTTTTCAATTCCAAGGCCTAGCTTCAAACAAAATATTTTAATTTTTTATTTTTGGTGCCTTGTAAAAAAAAGAAAACCCACAAGCGGGCACAAGTTGTTTATTGCAAGCAACTTTGCGCAAATATCTTTGTTATTGTAATTCATTGCCATAATTTGTCGCTTTACCAAGGTGCGTCTACATTACAGTATGTTCGTGCGCGTGTAACCTTGCACGAAGCTATTTCACCATCCGAAAGTTGATTGCAGTAATATTATCTGTAAACTGACAAAAACGCTACACTATTGATTTAAAGTCTTCAAATGAGATGGCGCATGGATGGCGACAAATTAGTTCCGTGCTTTGTGACGTATAAGATTTGAAATTTTCTTATATTTGTAAAGTCAGACCACGAAATCATGGTCTTCCTTTGACAAAGCATTACATTCAGCAATATTCACTGAACGAGATATGCGTCTAAACTTTGTGTTTGTGCTAAGGCTACCATTTCATTGAACGTTAATACATACTCAGGACCCGTGACAAGGTCGTTGCTGCCAAACGCAGTTTCGATAGCATTTTAGAAGCAACATTACTTTTAAACAACTCCAGGTTTTAAACTCTGACCGGACTGTCAGTTTACTGTATACCATCCACAGTATTTTTGTTTCGACTGCCTGTGTGTGAACACAACTTGAGCGAATGCTATGGATTTAGCGCCACCTACTGGATATAATAATTTGCTGCTAGGAACACTTGGAGTGTACGCGGGAATTCCGATGACCGACTCCCACGTTAACTCGATAAAATTAACAAGATCCACTTTCAAAAGAGGCTTGCTTAGTCCAAGCATAAGCAACATAATTAATGGAAGGATAGCTTTCCGTTTAGCGAGCCCGAGAGGATGGAATCTGCAGTGGATCTGGAAAACAATTCTTTGGAGGCAACAGAATTACAATGAAACAAAACTTCTAAGTGAAACGAAAAATGTACATATTGAGATCCTAGAAAAAGAGAAATGGTGTTTGGCCTTCGGGACGAAGTCCCAGTTTTGCCCCCAGAAAAATGTTGTGGTTGTTTTGGCCGCCTTTTTTGAGCTCCAATATTATGTCTTTAGCCTGTGACTCACACTTTTTATTTGATAAAATTTATCCAATATAAACTAGGTTTCTATAGAATTTAGAACCTCAAGGTGTAGTTTAAAGTCAAGTTTCAAATAGATTTTTTTCATAACCCCAGAAGGATTTCAATAACTTATCTTTTGATGAGTTTTTTTAATTTGTTTTTCGAATAGAAAACAAATCGAAGAAATTCCCATTTGCTAATAATAACCAGTAGCCTAAGTCATGTTGTGTAAGGTTAGCCCACCATAGTCAGCTTGCATTGACGATAATTTTTTGGTTTGCAGCAACTAATTTACTCCTCTAGATAGATTTTGTATTGAAAACAAAAAATGTGATGTAGGCTAACACTCTTGACTTGAAGTCGCATTGTAATGTTTACGTTGACGACGTAGTTAGCTTACCTGGTGAACCAAGCGTTGAGTGTACGTTCAGTGGCGTGCGCAGGATTTCTTACTGGGAGAGGTGAGCATTCAATATAATTTGAATTTTTTTTTTATCAAGAGTAGCCTGATGCTACTTCATAGTCTGACCAGAGTTTAAGGTGGCAAAGGCTAGTTTTGGTGAAATATAAACTTTCACAGTCTTTGCGTATCACTGCACTTTTGCATTCAATTATTAAATATATGTGAATATGAAAAGTATGATATTAGGCCTAAAAAACGGATAAGTAAAAACTAATAATAAGTAAACACTATAATAGCTATATCCTTAAATAAAAGCATAAATCGAACCTTTTGGTAAAAGTTTAAATATCGAATGCAAATTTATTGCAGTACACCGTACTTTAAACAAAAACTATCGCACTCTGAACAGATATAACAAAAAAGGCCTACACTACAGGGCCGTGTGAGCACCATCTCGTTCCCCTCCCTTCGACATTCGCTAGTAAGCAGACCTGCAGAATCTCTAAAGGTTACCTTCATCACCCGGTTAACTAAAAATACCCGAATATGACAAAGGTTAAAACAATTAACAGAATGGTCAAGTACAATATCCGACATCAGCAAGGCAACAACCCTGCGATATTTTATTAGTTAAATAAACCTTGCTTTTACATCAACCTTGCAGACAAGACTTATGGCAGAGATTCAATGCCCTTACAACTCTTTAACTTTTTTCTTTATTAAATATGAAAATATAAATCTATTACAACAGAGCATGGAAACAAACGTAAAAAAAACGTTGTCAGCAACTATTGTTCCGGTGTCTTACAGATCACTGCTATTCGCTCAGTGCAAGAGCCAAAAAAGAATATCATAGGTGAACAATGCATCTGACTACTGTATCAGGCAATTTTTTCAAATTAACAAGTTTTGTAGAAGTAAACGTTCTAGCGGTTTCCACATCCGCGGTAAACTTGATATTCACTTAAAGTTGTGCTAGTATGTGCAATTGTGCATGTTACTACAAAGTACCATTTTTAAATACGTGCTATTGTTTTTTTCCGGAAAAAACTCTAAGCGCTGCAGTTTCTTGGTCATTTGCGGTAAATTTAGTGCAATGTTATGTTACCTGAATGACCACAGCATTCACATGATGCGGTATTCAGTCATGAAAATATCTAGCATTGCAGACATTGACTGATACAAAACCATAACCTCCTATGAGATTATGCTCAATTCTTCACGTTCTCTTGAATCGGACAGCTTGCCAAGAACGTTCTGAAGAAGCTTTTTAAATGAATCCTTAATTTCATCAGGATTCTTTTCCAAACTCGTTATCACCTGCAAATATAACAGAAACATGTTAAAAAAATTTAGTATGAAAGTTCGTTTTTTTGCTTGAGCTTTTTTCAAACTTTAAGGCAGAATAATTAATGCCAATTTTTTACAGTAGTAACCCAGTACAGGGGATTCTTATCCGCTACATTTTATTTGGTAAAAAAAGGCGCAGTTATTAGTTATGAAATTGGAAGTTTGAATCACTGTACTACACTGGCATCTTGCATGAATGAAGAAGATCTAAAAACAATCTAAGTGTAACCACACAAAAAAAAGCAAATTTTAGTTGTCAACGAGTTATTTAAAAAAACTTACAACAGGCACCGATGGAATAGGAGATGTTATAGTTTTGATCTCCTTGTTTTTGCAGTTTGCAAACAGCACACATTGGCTGCTCTTCAGACCCTGGTTTTGCACAAAGCAATTGTAAAAAGACTCAACTGAAGGAGATGCTGACTGTTTGAAAGGATCAAAGACAATAACAACACCTGAACAGTGAACATGTATATAAGTGCAAATAAATATTGACAATCCCGGTATTTGTAAACAAAATAGATGACGTAACATAAATATAATAACACAAACTTTAATAAAGTCAACTAAAAGATATATCAGTAGCACTTACCATCAGCCTGGTGTGACATGGCAGGCCAACATTCTTCATAATCGTCACTGCCACTGCAATCCCACAATTCAACATCTATAGCTTTTCCATGGTCAACAGTACTTTCAAATTCTAAAATTCGTACGCCAATCGTTGGGTGATAATCACTTTGGGAGTTGTCAGTCTGAAATTTTAAGAGAATGACATACGCATATATACTGCATAGCTATTCTTTGTATATACTTAATTAAAATAAGTGTAGAAGCAACAACTGCATTCATACAAAAAATTCAGTTTATTTTTGTTGAAGTGCCAACACCTGACTTGGAGAAAATAAATTCAAAAAATGGTAAGCACTGGGACTTTGGATGTCATTTAGTGAAAAAGATTGCAAAAAAGAGTGTCAACCAGTGCCTGAAGTTAAATGAAAATAGTGCTGATACTTGTAATAGGGAGTATGTGTAACTGATCTAGCTGGCTATCATATTTAAAGTTTTTAAAAAATATTTCAAGAATTATACTGTGGAATTTTGAATACTAAGTTGTAAAAGGAAATAACTTTAAAAATAGCAAGCTAGCTTCCACCTTATCAGATACTCAGTAGTCAAAATAAAAAGTCCGTTATATAATTGATATCGTGTTTCGACATTCACTGAGGTAAGAACAACGCAAATAAGGCCCTGAAACATATTCGAATATTTGTAGTTATATTTAAATGCACTGCTTTCCAAGTAAACATAGAGTTAGTCCTCGAGCTTTTATCTAGGTCGATGCTCAGACTTTCTGCCAAATTTTATTTGCAATATTGCTTTGCCTTGCATGTGAAAAAAGGATTTGAGTAAAGAGAAAAAATTTTACATGCGAATGCAAGTGGAGAAAAAAAGTTTGTAACATGAACGTGAGTGGAAATAAAGTTTCAAATACCAACGGAGTAGAGAAATGTTGGCTTGTGGAAGCTGGCGATCAAACATGGCCTATTGGCATGGTAGTTTCAGAGGCTAGTAAACATTTTGAGCTTAAAAGCCTGGTTTTATTCTTAATCCATAACGTACCGATACTGAAAACAAATACAAAAATAATCTATACAAACAAACAAACATAGTAACATCACCAAGTTGAACATGTCACCACTGTCATTAATGCAGGCAAGGAAATATAAACATTGATACAATACTATGAATAGCAATACAACACAATAAAAGCACACTAATTTTGCAGTGACTGGAGAACTAGTTCCCAGCTTACTAGCTCACATTTTAGAGTACCGGTGTAGCGTCTAGAAGTGACCAGGGTTGCCAAATATTCCTTTTTTTTTGTTGAAAAATAAGGAAATTTATAATCCTTCAAAAAGTCACGATGACAATGTTAACCACTTCATCACGGCAAGCGTTGATAGACGCGAGTTGTGTCTGTGCCAATTCAACGGCAAGCGTGTATGGACGCAAATATAAAACAGCAATGCGAGACAAAAAAGAAAAAAATGCCGTCACGGGTTACAATCGCGGCTCGCCATACGCCAAAGTGGAGTGGTTAAGCATTGATTAATTTTAACTGAAAAATTATGCATTAGTTTGAGAGTAACAAGTTAATTTAACTGAGTTCCAAATTTTTCGCTTTTTGCAACTTTTGTTGATCAACTAGCAGTGCCTGTTATTTCTGGTTTGGCAGTCACTTCTGGACTGTAGTCACTCCACTGTAGCAGTCCATAAAGTTACTGCAATTGCAAGGGTATAATATATGCTGTTTCGAAATTGGCTTGAGAAAACTTGCAAATGGGTATAATATTATGCAGTTCAAACTTTTTTAGCATATTTTACAATTAGGCTTGAGCAAACTACAGAATTGACATTTTGTATGTTGCCAATGGCAAAAAGGCAGTACAAAATTATGTGAAATACCTATAGTCAGGCCTGGAAAAAATGGGGAATCCGGGAATGACATTCCCGGGAAATTTGTCGATTGCGGGAAATTTTTACCGTAAAAATCACGTTACTAACGTCTTTCATTCACCGTCAACCGTCATCGTAATTTGCTGACACATTGCAGTTCCGACACTAATTCGTATAACTGCGTATTTACGACCTCCAACCGAAAAATTTCGAAACGTTTGCGGAGGTACAAAAACATCCACAAATAAATAAAAACAATAGCGACGAGCTGCTCATTCACTGGAATGGGCCACACATAAGCAAGTGTAATAGCATCGTGAAACAGGCTCTTAATTTACATTTCAAACGAAAACTCTTGCATTTTAGTACTAATGACGTTCGCTCGAAAATGAACAAAGTGTCTGCTGTGGTAGATAGACTAAACAACAAGAAATCATCACAATCTTTTATGTCCTGGTAATGTATTTGTAGTAATTTTGCATGAGCAAAACTTGCTTGCGGTTTCATTGATTTACTAAAGCAGCTGTTTTAGCGTCGTAATTTTGATTTTGTTGTCAAATTGATTAATGCGTTTCGTTATTCTTCGTGTAGCGGATTGATCGTTTTGTAGGTTGCAGAAGTAATTTTCGCAATGTCTTGTGTTCTCACTCAGCGAAACTTGCTGTGCATTCAGCCGTCTGGCCGTTTTTTGTGCTATATGCCCATATCGCTTTTCATAATTGGTTATGCTATTCAATTCATGCACAATGCACATACTATCACCCGTTCGAGCATGAAACGTTGTTATTGTCAACTTGTCAAGTACGTAACAAGCGGCTCGTGATGTCGTATTGTTTCATGACATTCACACGGTGGTCGGTAAGTCAGTGGATCTAATCTGTAAGCATGCGGCGTCTAATTTATTAAGCCTATTGTTGTTCCAATTTATTCCGATCAAAGTGGGTACATCAGGCACAAACAGTGCGCCGTGCCTGCTTACGAATAAAATACGATACCGTACCAAGACTGTTTATTTGAACTATGAAGCTACAGATGACCGTCTATAATATATTTTTTGCGTGAGGCTTTTCGCCGAAAAACTGTAAACGGTGTAATTATGATGTCATTATCGTGATTGTAAGCAGCGGGAAATATTTTCGCTAAAAACAGATTCCCGGGAAGCTAAATATTTTTTCCAGCCCTGCCTATAGTCAATCTATGTTTACCAAATAAAAAACTCCGACAAGCAGCTTATTTTTGATATTTAGCCTGTCATCTTCTTCTTCATCGTGTGTCACACGGCCGTAGCCCAGAGCATCACGCAGGCTCTTGCTCTATCGTTGAACTCGGCCAAATCCTGTGCAGAGCACCTTGCTTTTAGGTCAGGGCATTCGAGTAGATGTTGCATCGTTTAGCCTGTCATGTCATCAAGCGCAAACAAGCCTGCCTTGAATCAAATTCGAAGCTTGCACAATGTATTGTTGAGGTCTGTATCAATTGAAGAATGCCATGATGCAAACATTCTAAGCAATGTCTTGTTTCAAAATTTTTGTATTTAAACACAACAATTGACTTTTGTCACAAGGTTTTGTTTAACTTTCATCTCATTTTTGTTGAAGGTGCTACAACCATTGAATCTGGCAACCTTTGTTGGTCACGTGTAGAGGCCTCAAAATTCGTTTTTGTTGACGGCGGACAAACGTGTCCGATCTGAGCAGCTATCTTGGATTCTCGGTGGACAAATAAAGTCTCACAACGTACACACCAGCTTTAGCATCAATCGTCATGCTTAATCACTTCTTCTTGATAATTCTTCGCCATTTGAGAACTATAGCTACGGTTTAGAAGGCTTTTTAAAATTTCAGCGAAGTCACTTTGAAAAGCTTTCATCAGACCAAGCGCCGTGTACCTGCTAAATACGCCGCATAACTGATTAACTTTCACTGAACGAGGTCGTGTGGCTTCTTACGTCACAATGCTCTTTGTTACGCTGATTCAATGTCATCAATCGTTGAAGCAACGTAAAAATAGAAAGTTTTCTTGCTCGAATAGAAGTTAAGGGATACAGTATTCACATTTTCTAGATGCGCAGAAAATGATATTCTCACAACAATTGTTCGTGCTATGTAATGACGATTTGTATCACTAGTTCCTGCGTTATTTCTCGGCGGACAAATATGACCGATCTAGATGGTACTTTCCGCAGACATCACATGCTGTGATGGCGGATATGTCCGTCGTGAATTTCGAGGCCTGGTGTGTATGCAGTCTGAAAGTTACAGTACCCGGTAACTTCTGGGCCGCAGTAACTCTTGGACTGTTACACCGGCAAGCAATGAAAAACCATTAACAGTTATTGAGTACGGTAAGCTTTTTCTATAGTAAACACGCAAAATAATTTAGAGTTATCTACCTGATCTCCAAGAAAATTTGCAAGTACACTTTTTCCTGCTTTGCAAGGACCAACAAGTAAAATTTTAGCTTTAAACATACTGTACCGGTACCTTACATTTATCTGAAGGCTGATCTAGAACAATGAGATTTTCAAATCATTCTGTCTGAAAGAATATTTTAGACTAGAACAACTCAGCTCATGAGATGATTCTAACAGATACAAAATTTTAAGTAACCATATACATCAAACAGAATAGCCTACTCAATTACTCAAGCTATTACAGAATTTTAGTTGTTCCATACAGTAGCAATTACCGTAACAAATTAGAAAATACCAATAATGTAAAACTCTTTATTAAATTTTTAAAGTGAAAAACTTAATTTTGAAATAAAAGAAATTTTAGTTTTCTTCAAGCTTAAAACAAAAATGCATAGCCTACAAATTTTGCAACACACAATTCCAAAAAGACTGCCTTGCGTGCGAGGCCTACCGTACAGTATTCAAAAATTTTATTAGGGCTTAGATATGTTCAACACAAAATTATTTTAAAACTAATACCTAGGCTAAAGAAGTTTGCATTAATTTTTAGCTGATATACCGGGATTGTAGTTGTAGAACTTGCTATGGCAATTTACCGAGGATGGTACATCTGCACCTCATGACAATTAAGCCATATTTTTGAAACCCCACAACCTATGTTAGCAACATCAAAAAGGTTTGGGTAACTAATATATCTCAACGGCAAAAACTAAACTTATACAGGTATTTTTAAATGTTTCGAAGACTAAATTGTTATTATCATCAGCAGGCGCGGATTTATGGGGGGGACCCGGGCCCCCTCCGAAATTTTGTGAAAAATTGTATGTTTCCGTATCAAATGGTTTGATATGCTTCTAAACAGCTGATATTAGTCTCTCGGCATCACAATTGATGAAAATGGTTGTTTTAACGTCTATTTTCTAGCATATCGTATATGTTGTAGTATCATTGTTCATATCTGTTTAGCTTTTTCTTTCTTTTTAATTGATTTTCAAATTTTCCGGCCCCCCCCCGAAAAAAACTCTTAGATTCGCGCCTGATCATCAGACATCAGGGCTATGATATTCCACAAAGTGGACCTTTTGAAAGTCGATCCCTCAGAATTAGGGTTGCCAGAGGTTAATATAAAAAAGAGCCCAAGCTTATGCAAAAAGTAGCCCAATTTTTTTTGGGTTTCTAAAATAGAGCCCAAAATGGAGCCCAAGCAAAGAGATAGGCTATTATACAAAATTCTTCCAGAGCGCTTGATCATCAGTCCCAAATTATAAATGTTTTTCCAGTTCTTCACATCTTTCAGACAGATTGGCAACCATGCATTCACTCAACTGTTTGTTAAAATAACTACAAACAAGTACCGGTACCTAAACACAAAAAATGGTTGAACTGCTTTTCGTGATGAGCTAACGCATCAAGAGTGTTCCCCTCAAGACCATCAACAGTTTTGATAACCCACCATGGTCGATCATCGTAGAAACTATCTTTTTGTCTTGTTTTTCTTTTTACTCATATGAATTGTTAAAAAAAATCACTAGCCTTTTTTT
The DNA here is from genome assembly GCF_918807975.1 of Aplidium turbinatum. Taxonomy (NCBI): domain Eukaryota; kingdom Metazoa; phylum Chordata; class Ascidiacea; order Aplousobranchia; family Polyclinidae; genus Aplidium; species Aplidium turbinatum. The sequence goes on along the minus strand of NC_137484.1, from coordinate 15,340,217 downwards.
CTCATCTTTCTACATTTGCAAAAACTTTATTAAGGTGTTGCGACCATGCCATAACTGATTGTCCTGGTTTGGTACCATGCACGTTATAGCGTCCGTGTTTTGTCGCTTCTACCTTTTTCTAGACCCCTGCTATATTTGACATATATTGTTTATCGTTGTGATGATCAGAAATAAAAACAAACTGAACTGATGTCCACTGCATTTTCATGAAAACCTGGATCACTTAAGTTGCCAGGATTGCCAGATATTAAAGCCTAAACATGCACATTTTTGAAAATTGGCATCTTTATACCAAATTGGTAACCCTGCCTGACCGAGGCCTCCAAAAACGCTGCTCCTCAATGAAATAACTACGAGTTAGGTAAAAATCTTAAATACGATACAATTTTTACATAAAAAATTATATTATATTTAAAAAAAAAGTAGCCCAATTGGGCGCCAGCCAAAAAAGCGCGCCCAACGCGAATTTTTGGCACCTGGAGAAATCAAAAGTAGCCCAATTGGGCGTAAAAGCGCCCAATCTGGCAACTTTACTCAGAATTAAAAACATTATTCAACTATTTTTGTCACGTGACATCATGGTTTGTTGATTGCTCATTCAGGCGAGTTTTATTCTGCACTTTTACGAAAGGGTGTAAATTCTGTGACTGAGACAAAGTTGTTTTTCAGGAGCCCAGAAAGTATCTTTCAACACTGTTCCAGACAATTGTTCACCAAATCAAACGTCATATAAAACCGTTCAGGTCTACTGAATCTTAGCGTATTACGTAATGGAATATTTCTAAAAAATGAGCAGATTGCACCATCGTTTGCAAGACCTGTAAAACATTGCAGCTGCAGCATAACGTTACATCATCGTTAAATCTTGAATTACGAGACAGGTGTAAGCCAAACTTGGACAGGTGCTTGAATAGCTCCATAATGCATCTCATTATTACGTCACAGAAACTACTTACGTGCGTTTGAAATATTGCAATCTGTTCTCGTCATTCTTAAAATTGTTGCTTGAAAGTTGGTTGCATATTTAACTGTTTTGCTTAGTGCTTGCCAGCTGGACGAAATTTCCGTCTTTATCTCAGTAATTTGTTGTGTAGTGACAACTTTTAGTGGCGTACGGTGTTGCACCCCAATTTCGACAGCCTTGAGGCTAATTTTACAGAAATACAATTCTTGAATAGACGTTTTCAGAGGAGTGTTTCTTTTCGGTCATTGCATACAGACGAACGGGTCCGGGAATCTTATGTTACAATTTTCCCACGAAGAGATTATGGTTTACCGCTGTGACCAAACACCAAGCAAATTTTTAAATATGTCTAACTTTTTTGAGGATAGTGATGAAAAATCATCCAACAATTATCATTTTCTGAAGAGGAATTTTTTCAACTTAATATTATATTCAGATCTCAAACACTTTTTATTTACTTGCTTCAGAAATGCCGTCATGTTGCACATCAATCAATCAATCGGCAGCAATGGTTTATTTTATAGCAAGCGCGTTGGGCTCGCAGTCGAGAGCCTGCATGTTCGACTCCAGCCACCCGCACTTGCTGTTGTTTCTCTGGGCAAGAAACTTTACGATAATTGCCTCTACCCAGTGATCGATTTCGAGTAATGGGTAGTACCAAATTTAAGTCATAAGTAGAGTAGACAACCGGAAACAGACATTGCAGTCGGCTGCAGCGTGGGTCAGGTGTACGTCGGAAGGCGTACACCGATGCATAGCGCTCAAGTCCGCTTTCCCGCAATGCAGGATAAAGATAATAAAACAAACAAACAATCAATGGTTTATTCGTCAGTATTACAGGAACAAAGCACATAGGCCTATTTGAGATATGCAAGTGATACCGGTATGGGTTTTTTGATTTGTGCTTTTGCTATATACAATGCAAGTGATTTGGTTAGCCTGTGGCGTTCCCCTTTACAATTCTGCCTGCGTCTGAATAGTTCTGTCCGCTAGAGGCGCCAAGGCTGGAACGTGGCCGCGAATGAATACTAAACAGAGACTTTTTGAAAACAACAACTCAGCGATCGGACGTGAAGGAAAGCGAAGCACAAAGGACAATAAAGAAATGACATTCGGAAATCGGACATGGCTACAAGGTTGAACCCGGACTATAGATTAAGGACATTTATTCTATTAAGTAATATTACTGTGTGTGTAACCTGGTCTGCCCTGGTGACCTTCATTTGTATTAGCTTCTACCATTGTTAATTAATGTTAAATTGTGTGTACTTTGAATTATTATACTACTTCTACAATGCTTACTTTAGTGTGGTATTAATAGACAGTGCACTCTAGAAGAGTTAAGGTTAGAACAACGCCCCTTCTGAGCTAGGAGTCGCCTGTCGGTAGTGCTTAGCGTACACTATTCGACCACCTACAACCCATACGCCAAACTGGTGACCCCCGACAAAGCCTTCTTCTAGCAGTGCATTGCCTGTTAGTGTTTTGTGTAAATTTATATACCATAATGTGTGTAGACTAACTTAATCTTTTTTTCTAATCATTTTTTGTTATCATTGTGGCTACACACACCTACAATACACGCCACCAATCACGCATCACACAAAACAATTCTCATACCTCACCAAACACTAGTAACAGCGTGATGACAGAGAACAACCCAACAACTTCCATTTTAAAACCGGGTAAACGAGTCACCCAAGAATTTTGCAAATCTGCCCCTAAGTCATGGTTTGCTAATTTTAATAGAGTGTGCCAGAAGTGGAGCATAGTTGAGGATTCAGACAAGATTGAAGCTTTAATGTCTTGTCTGGATTCATCAACTATGATTGCAGTGCAACCACTTTTGGCAAGACAAAAGCAATTCCCGGACATCCAAAGCTTTCTGATAAGCAAATTCACAGAACCCTTATGCGACCAAATTCAAAAGTTAGTTTCTGTCAAGCAGTTAGGTGATGTAAAACCTTCGGAGTTTGTGGCTAACATGAGAGTAAATATCTCGGAGTCAGACATGTCCGACTCTGTGGTGAAGTCCATGTTGGTCGACAAACTTCCACAAGAGGTTAAAATTGCATTGGCACCACTTCATGAGGCTTCACTAGAGGAGTATGCAATAGCAGCAGACCATGCTATGAAGCATACTGCCCCTTTATCTTTTGTGGGTGCTGTAAACAAAGAGCCCCAGCAGTCTGAAATGGTTAGGGTAAATTTACAGCTGGAGTCATTGACTAAGTCAGTGCAAGAATTAATGAGGACTATTCCAAGCCAAGTTTCTTCCCAGAGAGCCGGTCCTCCACCTGCTCACTATGCACCAAAACCACAAGCTTCACACTCAAATTATTCTCGCGTGGCTAGAACACACAATATGATGTGTTTCTATCACCAACGGTTTGGTGCAAATGCTCGCAAATGTAACCCTCCTTGCTCTTTCCAGGGAAACTGGTAGGTTGCACTGCGAGATCGACTGTGCCCAGTGCAACAAAACTTCCATTTCATAAAAGTCACAGTCCACTTCTTCACATTAGGGATCACAAGTCAGGTTTATGCTTCATGATAGACAGTGGTGCTGAAATAAGCTTGGTTAGGCCGTATAAGTCTGAAAAACATTTAAAAACACATAGTCATTCTTTAGTGGGGGTGAATGGAACTTCCATTGCCACTTTTGGACATCGAACCATGAACTTGCAGTTTGGTGATAAAACTTCAAGGTTTCGGTGGATTTTTGTAGTGGCCGAAGTATCTCAAAATATTCTTGGTGCTGATTTTCTCAAACATTTTAATTTATGCGTCGACTTTAGTCAATCTTGTCTGAGAAGTGTCAACCAGTCGATTGCATGGCCACTTTACCCAAAAATGGTAGCACATGTAGGTGCACCCAAAGCATTTGTAGCCACCAATTCCTTCTTACAAATCTTAGAAAAATATCCTGATTTAACGCGTCCACCAAACAAAAACAAACCAATCAAGCACAATATCACCCACACCATTGAAACCACTGGCTATCCTTGTTCTGCACGCGTTCGCCCTTTGTCACCTGAAAAATTAAAAGCGGCCAAAGAAGAAATTGACATGCTCCTGGAAGCAGGCATAATTAGTAGGTCCAACTCTAACTTTTCCTCAGCCCTGCATATGGTACCTAAAGGAAACTCTGGTGTTTTTCGTCTGTGTGGAGACTATCGTTCCTTAAACGTCCAAACAGTGCCTGATATGTATCCTACACCTTCGATCAATCAGTTGTTGCACAGATTGCAAGGTTCTTCTATCTTCAGTAAAATAGACTTAGTTCGAGCTTACCACCAAATCCCTTTGTCGTCCGAGTCAAGACATAAGACTGCCATCACATGTCCTTTAGGTCTGTTTGAATATAATTTTATGCCTTTCGGATTAAGAAATGCTTCCAGCACCTTTCAACGCTTCATTGATCATGTCTGTCATGGTTTAACCAACGTAATGGCATATGTAGATGACATAATTATATTTTCTGAAAATGAGGAAGACCACAAAATGCATTTACATAAGTTATTCCGCAGGCTGGATGAGTATGGAATAATCATCAATCCTACAAAATCTGAATTTGGCAAGAGTGAATTACTGTTTTTAGGGCATCTGGTGTCTAAGGATGGTGTGCGACCCACCCCTGACAAGGTCAAGGCAATTTCTGAATTTCCCTTGCCTGAAACAACAAAGCAATTAAGACGTTATCTGGGCATGGTAAACTACTACCATAGATTCATACCACATGCAGCTCAATGCTTAGCACCTCTCAATGACTTGATTGCTGGTAAAACACGTGCTGATAAAAGGATTGTGTGGACTAAATGTGCAGAAAAAGCTTTTTTCGACAGCAAAGTAGTTTTGGCTGAAGCATCAATTTTGGTGTATCCACTGGAAAATGCTCCTTTAAGTATGATGGTTGATGCCAGTGACACAGCAATAGGTGGTGTGTTGCAAGTGAAAATTGATGGGTCCTGGTCTCCTGTAGCTTTCTTTTCGAGACGACTGGATAAGACACAGAAATCTTATTCTGCCTTTGATAGGGAGTTATTAGCGGCCTACAGTACTCTTAAACATTTCCATCATTATGTAGAAGGAAAGGATTTTACTCTTTTCACTGATCACAAACCTTTAGTAAGTGCATTCCTTTCCAAATCTAATCAATCTATCTTGAGGCGAGTCAGACAGATGAGCTACATCACAGAATTTACTTCAAACATCAAACACATTCAAGGGTCTGCAAATTTTACTGCTGATGCTCTTTCTCGAATTGAAATTAATGGTGTGCTACATGTGCAAAGTGGCATTAATTTCTCCGAAGTGGCTGCAGCCCAAGAGTGTGATGAAGCTGTTCAGAGCATGCTCAACAATCCACAGGCATCTGGGCTGTTCTTAGACCAGTATGCTATTCCAGGTGTTCAAGATAAACTCATATGGTGTGACACTTCAACTGCTGTGGTTCGACCGGTAATTCCACTAAAATATAGAAAGATGGTCTTTGACCAGTTGCATTCATTAAGTCACCCTGGAGTAAGGGCTACTCATGATCTTATTTCGCGGCGTTTTGTGTGGCCAGGCATGCGAAAAGAGATTGCCAGCTGGGTAAAAGAGTGTCAGTCTTGTCAACGAAGCAAAGTCATTCGCCACAACATTGCTCCATTAAAGGATTTCAAAATGCCTCAGTCACGGTTTGAACACATTCACATTGACTTGGTAGGTCCCTTACCGGAATCAAGCGGCTATAAATACCTATTTACAGCAGTAGATCGTTTTACTCGTTGGCCAGTGGCAGTACCCTTGAAGAACATTTCTACAGAATCCGTAATAGATGCCTTTATGTATGGTTTTGTTTCACAGATGGGAGTGCCCAAAACTGTCACTTCTGACAGAGGAGCTCAGTTTGAATCAAATTTGTGGGGTCAGCTCATGAATTTCCTTGGTTGTCGTCGAAATAGAACTACTAGCTACCATCCGCAATGCAATGGCCTAGTAGAGAACATGCATAGACGACTGAAAGATGCTCTACGTAGTTGTAACAACCCAGGTGATTGGTACCATAATCTACCCCTTGTGCTACTCTCTATGCGCAATACAGTCAAACAAGAGTTGAAATGTTCTCCAGCAGAGCTTCTTTATGGTGCCTCCGTGGCCATGCCAGGAGATTTTCAGGTTGAAGGAACTGCTGCTGTTCCTCAGCATGAGTTTGTAAAGACACTGAAAAATCATTTCAAAGACATTCAGCCTTCACCAACTCGACCTCACCCACAGCACAAAAGCCATATTGACCCAGAGCTGATGTCATGTGAGTATGTGTGGATTAGAAGAGATGCAACTGCATTTCCTCTGCAATCACGTTACACAGGTCCTTACCGGGTGATCTCTAGAAATGAAAAATATTTTACTTTAGACATTAAAGACAATAGGAAAACTGTATCCATTGATCGCTTAAAAGCTGCACATATGCCAGAGCTGAACAATCAGCCTACACCTAAATCTTCACCGCCTCTGACTTCAGTGACACCGACCGCAACTACTGTTCGTCGCACGAGGTGTGGTCGTAATGTAACTCTTCCTGCACACCTCAATGATTATGTGCAAGTGTAAAGTCTGTCCTCTCACTGTATGTTCTTACATACCATAGTTTCTTTTGCTTGTAGTAGGAACTAGATTAGGACCAGTGCGAGGAAATATATCAGCTCTTTTCTTTTCAGGCAGTTGTAGATTCTCTTTCAGCAGGTATTTATTCTGGATGACCAATTCTCTAAAGACTCAACATGTGTTGTATATAACAGGACTGCATACACAGTTCATTTGTTTTATATACACTTTGTGTCTGATAGCTGCATGTCATTTCTAGTTTTCTTTGCAGAAGGTTGTGGCCAACCCAGCCATGACATCTGTCTGTGGGCTAAGTCAAGCATGTAACTTTCCTAAACCCTTTAACGGTGCACACAATGCATTCAACCATTCGTAGTGATGATATCATTATGTCCTCTGTTGTACTCACTCATGTACTTGAGCATAATTGTACCACTCTGCATGTCTGTGGTGTTGTTTGGTACATCCGGAGTACCATTCGACGTTTGGAGAGTACTAAGATCCTCAATAGGCATCAAGTTCTCCCTTCCACATTGTTTTCTTCCATTTTTTTTTCGTATACAAGCCATACTCCATTTTGACGATTGTTTGAGAACCGTTCATCCAGAAGTATCTTGACTGAGTAACCTCATCTTGACAGAATCTTGCCTTGTTTTTCTTTTGTCTATTCGCACGTACAATTACCTAATCATTGTACACATACTACATTTCATTGACATGGAACACACACTGTCACGCATCATGTTGTAGCAGTTGATTCGTTTATTTTTTTGTATGTTCGCAACACTTCTGTGTTGGAGTAGTTTTCACTCTAAGCAACTGCAATTATTGTTAACCCAGCAGCCGTCATGCTGTTATGTTTTGAGTAAGTTTGTGAGCATCATTTTTATTATGGTATGATAAGTCATTGTTTTATGTTTGAACCATTCGAAGTTAACTACTACGTCATTACCAGGGTAGACTTGGGCAGCAACCCCGTCGATAATTGCATTTGTTTACCTATCTTGTGCACGTTTTATGATCAACCGACAACACATAGTTTTGGCCACATAATTTGAAAGAAAACTAGTGCTACAAACAAGACTGTTATAAAGATTCCTGCAAACGCATCAGTCCGAGCCACCAGCATCTTCATCGAGAAGTCACGCCAAGAAGCATGTCGATGTTTGATCATTTCATCAACTCATGATCTAATCATCTGGCGCCAAGTGATGTGGCGTTCCCCTTTACAATTCTGCCTGCGTCTGAATAGTTCTGTCCGCTAGAGGCGCCAAGGCTGGAACGTGGCCGCGGATGAATACTAAACAGAGACTTTTTGAAAACAACAACTCAGCGATCGGACGTGAAGGAAAGCGAAGCACAAAGGACAATAAAGAAATGACATTCGGAAATCGGAACATGGCTACAAGGTTGAACCCGGACTATTGATTAAGGACATTTATTCTATTAAGTAATATTACTGTGTGTGTAACCTGGTCTGCCCTGGTGACCTTCATTTGTATTAGCTTCTACCATTGTTAATTAATGTTAAATTGTGTGTACTTTGAATTATTATACTACTTCTACAATGCTTACTTTAGTGTGGTATTAATAGACAGTGCACTCTAGAAGAGTTAAGGTTAGAACACCGAGTGGTTAGCGCGTTGGGCTCGCAGTCGAGAGCCTGCATGTTCGACTCCAACCACCCGCACTTGCTGTTGTTTCTCTGGGCAAGAAACTTAACGATAATTGCCTCTACCTAGTGATCGATTTCGAGTAATGGGTAGTACCAAATTGAAGTCATAAGTAAAGTAGACAACCGGATAACAGACATTGCCGTCGGCTGCAGCGTGGGTCAGGTGTATGTCAGAAGGCGTACACCGATGCATAGCGCTCAAGTCCGCTTTCCCGCAATGCAGGATAAAGATAAACAAACAAACAAACAAACAAACGCCCCTTCTGAGCTAGGAGTCGCCTGTCGGTAGTGCTTAGCGTACACTATTCGACCACCTACAACCCATACGCCAAAAGCCTATCCTATATCATTCGTACGCTGTCCACTTACACTTCATTTTGCCACTATAGTTAAACTTTTTAACCGCAAAAGAATTTCAAGAAACACAAATTTTGTAAAAAAAAAAATGTGACTGTTCTTTTGCACGTTTGCAGTAACTTAAAACCTGCTAACCAGTGCCGCATCAAGTCCATTTGGGGCCCCTTCCCAAATTCTAGTAAAGGGCCCTCTTAAAATTATGTTAAATATCTACGGTTTGAAATCCTAAAATGTACTTTTTAGCACTTTGGCGTTACGTTTTCACTAAAGTTAATAGAAAAATCCGTAAATTAAACAGAATTCAAAGAAAATGCTTGGGTTGATGGGGAAAAGTCCCCAGTTTGTGATATTTTTTGGAATGTTTTAATGAAATTTATTAATATTCTTGCATTATTGGTCTGATGGGGCCCCTTAAATTGGGAGGCTGCTTTGACATAGCCATGTTTCTAACAACTCGTGACATGTTTATAACAGCTGTGACAACTGGCCCCGACGTACGCAGTCAGACAAAAGTTTTAATGGCGGCTAGTAAAGGCACGCTATTAGCTTCTAAAGTGTCAGCTAAACTCCTAACATAATAAACTATAAAACTGATTTCATACTTGCGGTCAGACTGCTCTTACGAAAGCGTCACACAATTTTGAAAAGTTAGTGAAATTTACATCGATGACTAAATTTTTGATAATAATTTTATTTACGCTGGTGACATCACGCCCCGGTTTGCCTTATTGCATATAAAACTGACAAGTTGATTTTTATAACATATCACTTACGATGCATTGTAGCTTTGTAAAACGTGCACTGTAGCTTTGCACATCCACATAGAGATAGGCCTACATGAGAAAAGAAAAACAAAAAAAGTGGAAAAATGCACGTACATGGGAGAGATTATAAACAGTTCAATCTTCTTTGTAGCCTACAAAAATTTACAGGGTCATCAATAATAATTAACGTTATAACTTCAAACAACTGTAGGCTTATTTAACAAATGGTAGACAATTGTTGAGTAATAAAATAAATACTTAGGAAAAACAAGTTTTACTCAGTGTGTCCGCCATTTACGCCGATAACAAGTTGGCGACGCTTCGAAAAGGATCTGCAAGAGCCACGAATAACTCTTTGAGGTAGTTAGGCCCATTCTTTTTTCAGATTAGCCTTTAGCGCTTCCAACCTTAGATGGTGTTTAGTCGAAACCTTGCTCTCCAGGTAAGACCAGATGCCAAAGTCTAGGAAGTTCAGGTCTGGGAATGAATGAGGCCATTCTTCCCTGGAAATGAAGAACGGCACATGGCCTGAAAGCAGGTTTTGCGTTCTCTTAGCTCCATGTGAAGCGGCAGAATCTTGTTGAAATGACCAATTAGCCTACGCTTTTTGAAGTGTTTCTTTGCCGAAGGCAACAATGAATCCTTAAGAATATCATTTCGGCAGTTCTCTTGGTTCAATTCCACTCTTTGGTCCACAAAAATCAATGGACTCCTTCCTGATTCGTTGACTGCAGCCCACACCATCACTGATGCCGCCCCTTGTCTCCGAGTGACTACCCGGGGTTCCACGCAGTGCCATTCTTTGGGCCTGGGGTGTGCAAACCATGCGATCCCACAGAGCCCGATAATTAGGGGGGCCCGCAATTTACTCAGAAAATGCAGTAATTTTTGTTATTTTCAATGGAAAAAATTCAATTCGATTCACCAGCAAGTAGGTTACGGTACCTGTATCTTTGAAGTCAGTTGCGGCTTTAGGGTGAGGCAAGTGCTGAGATTGTCGCGTCTGGCCACCTTTACAAGCTTACATGCTTTTAGGCCACCCACGACATTTCACCATAAGCCAAATAGTTAACATTGCACAGTGACAACAGAATTTCGTTTTGTGGCAATTGCATTTAAATAGAATAGCCTACATGTTAATTACTTTCAATACAAACCCATCGCTATTATGCCATATAGGCTACCGTAGCCTATATGCAGAGATGGGCAAGATCACCAGTATTGGTGATCTTGAAGATCAAGATCAAGATCACCAAGAATAGGTGATTTTGAAGATCAAGATCACCAAACTATGTGATCTTGAAGATCAAGATCGTGATCTTCAAGATCAAGATCACTTTCAAGATCACTTTTTGTCTACTTGAAAAAAATGAAGTTTTTGATCAATGATGTTGCAAAAAATAATTACTATAAGCAACCTGGGTAAAGGTATATAGTTGGTAGCCTATTGCTAACTTTTACTTTTAACTACTCGATCACTGGCCTAAGAATTGTAATAAGTTAGTGACTGTTGCTATTAGGCCTATCAATTGCTGACGTAGTTTGCGTAGAACCGCAACGTCACACTCAAGGCCGAAATTAATTACAGTAGTACGGTACTGAAAAAGTCGAAAAATTTGCAATTAGTTTTATACTTTTTATTTATAATAAATAAAAATAAACTTTAAACTGCATCATTTTTTACCAAATTTTTGTCTGGTTCATGTGGGAGTTTTTATTCGTGTTACTAAGTAGTTTTAAGTTTCACTGCATTATGTCAATGTTTATTGCACTATTTACCCATCTGGCAACCTTGATAGTGTTGTCTGCTTTCAAAATCGTTCAGAGGTTTGCGGTCAGACAAACCACTCCATACTCAGACCTTAAACAAGTCTTGGTCTGGTTGATTTGCTGCAATAAACCACTTTACATGACCAAAGTCGGCTAAAGTCCAGATTTTTTAACACCGCCATTCTAGACTTTTGAAACATCTAAAATTGAGTCAAAGAAAGCAAACATTTCTTTAAAATTCACACATGGAACTTGTGAACAAAGTTAAATCATTTTTTATTATACGTCAACATAAAGTACATGAAAGTTGACTTCTTTATTATGACCAACACAGAAAACTTTTTCAATTTTGAAATGACAACGCTGACCAGATTAGATGGTGACTTTAAATCGTCTTTTGTTGGACACATATTATATTAACAGTGGCTTAATGTTAGTAGTTGCCACTAACTACTTCGTATAGTACGAGTTCTAAAAAAATGCCTCTATCTAATAAGTAAACTTCAATTTTAAAGTGATCTTGATCTTATTGTTTTTCAAGATCAAGATCACACAAAAAAGGTGATCTTAGATCAAGATCAAGATCACCAAAAAAAAAGTGATCTTGAAGATCAAGATCAAGATCACGATCTTGATCTTCAAGATCACTTGTGATCTTCAAGATCAAGATCACGCCCATCTCTGCCTATATGTAACATGGTTTTAAAACTAATCATTTAAAGAGCCCGGATTTTTTAAACGCCATGTATCAAATTGCTTAAGTATTCTATGAATTCAGGAAACTTCACTCTTGTGAAAATTTAAATGCATGTTACTTCCTGCTTTATTTTTGTAAACGAAATTCACCATCATAAAACCCGTCAGAACCAAACGAATGATTTATATTTGCCTTCTACAACGTTGTTCCAGACAATGGTTCACCTATTCAAACGTCATATAAAAACCGTTCAAGTCTACTGAATATTACGTCATGGAAGTTGCTAGAAAATGTGCCAAAATTGCACCATCGTTAATAAGACTTGTGTCAAACCTGTTTGGACCTGTGTGGGCCTGTTTCGGTTTGAAACCTGTTTAAACATGAATACATTGGATTACTAGCTTTGGACACCTGTTTTGAATTGCGTGACAATGTCTTCATTTATTGCGTCACAGTTACTTTCTACGTGAATTTGAGATATTGCTATCTATTCTGGTCATTCGTAAAATGATTGTTTGAAAGTTGGCCGCACATTTAACTGTTGGCTTAGTGCTTGCTAGCTGGACAAAAGTTCCGTCTTTTATCCAAGTAATCTGTTCTGTAGTGACAGTTTTCAGTGGTGTACGGCGTTGCACCCCCCTCGTTTTCGATAGCCTCGGGCTAATTTTACAGAAATACACTGTTTGAAAAGAAGTTCAAGTGTGTGTTTCTTCGGTCATTATATACAGACGAACGGATTTGGGAATCTTATGTTACAATTTTCCCACGAAGAGATTATGGTTTACCGCTGTGACCATAAAAAATAAAAGACGAAGTTTGTTAGTTGGTAGGCTAAGAAGCACTTAGAAGCAAAGAAATAATAAAAGAAGATCTTATTGGTTGATAGTCTAAAGAAGCAAAGAAAATTAAAGACATTTCTTCTCGGTAGGCAACTGAAGAACTTTAAGCTAAAAAGTAAAGACATTTCTTCTCAGTTTGGTACAGAAGAAAAATAACTTTGACATTTATTGGCAAGAAAGAAGATTAAAGGCAATCCATCTGTGCTTGAAGATTCAAGTGGAAGAATCCAAGCAAGTTTTGTGGACGTTTGGACTTCACATACTCGTACAGCTACGGTATCGTGCATTTAAATTCTCTTTTGTATTTTTACGGTCTTTGCAGTTAAGTTTTTTATAACTACTGTAATTTTGTGTGTTTGTGTAACTTAATTTTTTAATTGTTAAATTTAGCCCTAACATTTAATATGTCTACATTCGGTGGTGACAGGGACTCGACCGCCGTCGACTCGACTGAGTTTAAGCCTGATGATGTTCTTTGCGGTCGGGCAGGCCATTCTGGGGAGGGACCCATTAACGATGAGGCTAAGTCAGTTCGAGAGGCCCGGCATCTTAGACGGGATATTTTGACTCAAATTGGGAAACTTTCTGTGGCCCTAGGTTCTTTGAGTGATAAGCAGGAACTGTTAATTTTTCGATCTAACTTATCTACTTTAGAAGAGGAATTATACGGCATTTCCATGCTCTCTTGAGTAAAATTTTTAACTCTGCAATCTTAGCAGAACTTCGTGATAGGGTAGATCCCGAATTTAACTCGTTAAAAAATAACTTCGAACAAAAAGAAAGTGAGTTCTCAGATAGGTTGGATGCTGACATACATCCTGAGGATAGCGCCTCAAATGTAAGCACTAGGATGTCTGAGAGCTCGTCACGGATAGTGGCACAAATTAACCTACAGCTAAGACGAGAGGAGCTCCAGATACAAGCCGAAGCCGAAGCGAGAGCTGCTGAGGCTGCCATAAGAGCTGAGGCCATACGAGCTGAGGCTGCCATGAGAGCTGAGGCCATACGAACTGAGGCTGCCGCGAGAGCTGAGGCCATACGAGCTGAGGCTGCCGCGAGAGCTGAGGCCGAAGCGAGAGCTGCTGAGGCCGCCGCGAGAGCTGAGGCCGTACGAACTGAGGCTGCCGCGAAAGCCGAAGCGAGAGCTGCTGAGTTCGCACTCAAAGACGCTCAGTTGAGGGCTGAACAACGTAAGGAAGTGGCATTAGCTGAATATCGATCAGAGGTGGGCTCCCGGCGTAGCTCTAAGAAGGGATCTTCTAGGCATTCCAGAAGTGAACATCAATCACAGTTTAATTTACATAACCTTTTCCAGACGCCTGTTCAATCTGTAAGTGGACCAGTACAATCCACATCTTTTCAAGCTGTTTAAGGAGGTCTCAGGGCCGCGGCTAAGGGTCTTCCGAAGGCTGTAGAGCCAAGGTCTGCAAATTACAACCGAACTCCTCCCCCAGAGCGTACAGGTCACGGGGCCGCCATTAGCAGTAATGCTTTGCCCCCTTCAAAGTTTTCTGCGCCGCTAGTTGCTGGTCGCCCAGCTACACGTAATTTGGGTGGTTGTGAGAGGCGTATCGTGTCTCCTGATTTTAACGTGTTTGAGGATCGTGATCGGGCTGTACATGTGACTGAGCCCACTCAGCCCCTTAAGGGATATAGCTTGTCTTCTCCCGCTAAATCGAGTTCTCAACAGCAGGATTGCTTTTTTGAATACCAAAATAGTAGGACGTTCTTCGATAAGGCGGCCTTGATTGGTTACGATGGTAATAATATGCCATTTGTCTTCTTTAAAAATCGTGTTACGGCCTTGATGGCAGCTTCGCCCTTTAAAGGAACTCGTTTGACTTTGTTGCAAGCAGCTTGTGTTAGAACAGCTGCACAAACGATTGCTAATTTGGTTTCCGACACTCCTGGCTTGTCAGAGGAAGACAGGATAGAAATGTCGTTAGCTCGCTTGTCCCAACGTTTTGGAGTTCGTGGAGGTCTTTTCGCAGAACCAGAAATTAGAAAGTATCGCTATGGTAGCAAATTGACTTCTATCTCTTCCAGTGATTTGAAAGAGTTTAAAGATGAATTGTCGCAGTGTTTGCTTTACGCGAAAGCTTATGGTCAGCGTGATAAATTAGAAGGACGTTTTGTTTTGGATTTGGCTAAGCGACTCCCGTTTGACGCTAAGCAGCGTTATCTTGACTTTTTAGGTGATCAGTATGGTAGCACTGAGGAACCTACTTTTCAGAGTTTGTTTGATTTTGTAGTACGGGAGGAAACGCGCAAGTCGACTGATTTTAGCATTATGCTAATGGGCGATTCTGGTGAGTCGCAGCATTTTAAAAAGTTTGGCAAAGGAAAATTGCCTTCATGTCCGGTTAGGCAGACGTCTGTAAAACCCCATGATAATGTCATGTCAGGAAGTTCGCAGTACTCGACTGCTGTTGGCGCACCGCGCGGTGGTGAGGCTAGACGTAAAGACCTGCCGGCATGTTTTTGTTGTTCGTCACGTGGTCAAGTTGAATATCATTTTTTGTCTAATTGTAAAGAATTTTTGCGCTTGACACCTAAAGATCGGAGAGATGTCATTGTGAGAGCTGGCAAATGCTTGAATTGTTTGCGCCAGCATATGGTTAGAGACTGTAATCATGCAAATAACTGTCGTAAGTGTGGACCTACCAACGATAGGAAACACTATTTTCTTCTGCATGATTTTTATGTGACGTCACGTGATTCTCTGGATTTGGTCGGTAAAGATGAGGCTGGTGCCAGAGTTCCTGTGCGTAATGTTAAGATTGGAAATGTTAAAGCAGCCTTTAACCGCGTTACTGCTGCTCGTGTTTTGAATCCAATGACTGGCAAATCGAAGTTGGTGTATTGTCAGCATGATCCTGGTTCGCAGTTGACGTTTGTTTCGAGTGATTTGGTGTGCGAACTTGGTCTTAAACCGTATGATAAAGCGTCGTTTAAAATGGATACTCTGGCTGGTCAGAAACCTACTTGTGCTGAACTTGTTAAACTCAACATTCAGTCGTTAGAGACGAATGAACTGTTTTGTGATATAACTTCGGTGGTTAACCCAGCTTGGGCTGACGATGTTAAGACTTTACCACATAAGCAGGATTTAAATGGTTTCCGTCATTTTCATGACGTGAATATGTTTCATTTAAATGATTGTAGTACTGTAGATGTACTGATTGGCAACGACAACGCTTATTTGATGTGTGCAAAAGAAGAGCGTGTTGGTGAAAATCGTAGTGAACCACATGCTTTACTCACTCCTCTCGGTTGGTTGGCTTGTGGTGGTAAGTCACCCTTAGTTGAAAGCGTTGCTAAAGTGTGCAGAGTGCAGACGTCTTCAGAGTCGGATGTCATCTCTGGCTTTCAGCATAAAATTCAGTCTCGTGATATGGAAATAGCAGACCTGAATAAAGTCATTCAGGATTTGACTTTGCAAAATGAAACCTGTGAATTGTCTCGCAATGATATTTTGGCTAGAGAACTTGTCGAACCGAATATTGAGTTGAAAGATGGTCGATTTGAGATACCTGTTCCGTTGAAGGAAGATATTGATCTACCTAACAATTTTGTGTTGGCGTCAGATAGAGCTGCTGCTTTAAGAAAGAAAGCTTTAAAACAACCTGAACTTCGTGATTTCCTTACTGACACCATGAAAGATCTTAAATCTAATGGCTATATTGAGCGTGCTGGTGAAGCAGGAAATGTCAAGGGATTTGAATGGTATTTACCGTACTTTGTGACGTCACAATTAAAAAAGCGCATTGTTTACGATGGCAAGTCTGAATTTCGAGGAACTTGTGTTAATGATGTAATGTTTTCGGGTCCTGACTTGTTAAACCCTCTGGTAGATGTCTTGGCTAGATTTCGGCTTGGTAGATTTGGTCTCATGGCTGATGTGACTAAATGCTTCTTTCAAATAATGTTACCTGAGTCGCAAAGGGATTTGTTTCGTATATTGTGGTTTGAAGATGATGACCTTGAAAGTGGAAAGATTGTACCATTTCGTTTTTGTGTACACCCTTGGGGAATAAAGAGTAGCCCATATATCGCTTGCTTGGCTATAAAGAAAATGATCGAGCAGAACCCCAGCGGTGCTGGTGAACTAACTCTCTGCAATATTGCAGATAATATGTACATGGATGATTTTATATTTTCGGCTGATAGCTTAGAGGAAGCTCAGCAAATCACTCATGAATCAATTGCTTTGTTTGATAGCCGTGGGTTTAAACTTGTTAAGTGGAGTGCTAACAAGGAGGCTATGATTGTCTTGTCAAATTTGGATAATGAGATGCTTTCACCTTTGATTCGTGACATTGACTTTCAGACTGAAAATATGACTTTGCCATCAGCGAAGACATTGGGTTGTGTGTGGCAAACCGAGTCTGACGAGATGCGTATCGCATGTTCCTTAAAGCCCTTAGCTAAACACACGCGCCGAAGTATGCTCAGTCAGCTTGGACAAAATTTTGATCCGCTAGGCTTTGGAGCGCCATTTTTTCTAAAAGCACGCCTTATACTTCAGCAATTGGCGATAGACAAGTTTGATTGGGACACCGAGGTCCCTGATAGCTTTGTTAAAGAGTGGGAGTCGTGGCTTCGCTCTTTGGACCTGCTTAAGGATTTTTCGTTACCGAGATGGTATTTTGCAAACTCTGGTGTGTGCAGTCCGGATGATATTGTTTCATATCAATTGCATGGGTTTAGTGATGCTTCGAATCAAGCTTTCTCTTCTGTTGTTTACTTACGTAGACTGGTTAACGGAGTTCCGAGTGTGTCTTTCGTTCTGGGTAAATCTACCATTGTTGTAAAAAATCAGTTTTCTTGGCCGATAGCTAGGAAAGAGCTTGTTGCCGCTTTGAATACAGCAAGACTCGTGAAGCAGGCCTACGAGGCATTGAAGCTGCCCGACTGCAGTAAGTATTTTTGGTGTGATTCTCGTACTGTGTTGCAGTGGGTAAAAAACCCTGATTTACGTTTGAATAAGTTTATTACGCGTCGAGTTGAGCATATTTTATTGTTGTCTGGAGCCCAGGATTGGCGTTTTTGCCCTACCGATATGAACCCAGCTGATGTTGGCACAAGGCCAAATCTTATTACAAAGAAAGAATTTCGAGAGTTGTGGTTAAATGGTTCTAGTCTTCTCTATCAGTGTGAAGAAATTCCATCTGTAGAAAACCCCACTCCAGTACCTGTCCATAGCCTATATCTTCGTGACGAAGAGGGGTCGCTTGACGTTGGACAGGGTGGCCTTCACAGATTGATCGAGGCCGCACCTTCTTTGTATGTTATGAAAAAGAGAATTGCTTATTTGGTTGCTTTTGTTGAATTTTTGTGCTGTAAAACGAAAAAGCGTAACTTTATGAAGCCAAAACTGGACGCCTCTTATCTTAATAGAGCCTTAGACTTAACTGTGAAGTTTGTTCAGAAGAGCGTGTATGGCGATGTGTTACATTTAATGACCAAACGATCGCCGGATGCACTTGAGGAAGTGATAAAGCGGGGTAGTGTTGGCGCTTCGCAACGTGAGAAGGAACGCTTGAAGGAATTGCGTTCACTTAAAAAGTACAGACCTTGTGTAGATGATGCTGGTGTAATCCGCATTGAAGGGCGCTTAAGTAATTCTCCCGAGATTTCTCTAGAAGCAAAGCATCCGATTGTTTTGCCTTCGAAACACCCCTTCACTAGGCTTGTTGTACTGTCGCATCATAATCGAAATGCGCACTGTGGAGTACAGCACACTTTGTTGTCTACGCGACAGAAGTTTTGGATCGCTAATGGTAATGCTTCCGTGAAGAGGTATCTTAATGATTGTGGTGTATGTGCGATTGAGAAAGCTCGGCCTATAAGGCAGCTCATGTCTGATTTACCTTTGTCTCGCACAACTGCCCATAGGAAACCCTTTTTTGATTGCGGCTTAGACTATCTTGGACCATTGACCTTTGTTGAAGGTAGGAGTCACAAAAAAGCTTGGGGACTCTTATTCACATGTATGGCATCTCGCGCTATTCATGTTGAGCTGGTCACGTCATTGTCGCTGAGTGATTTTTTACTTGCCTTTACAAGGTTTACAGATTTACGTGGGCAGGTTAATGCTATCTATTCCGATAATGGAAGTACCTTTCAGGCAGCATCTAAGAAGTTACCCGAGTTGATAGAATCAGCTGAATTTCACAACGCCCTGAGACAGAGAGAGATAAACTGGGAATTTATACCTCCGTATGCTCCGGCGCAAGGTGGCGCCTGGGAGGCAATGGTAAAACAATTTAAAATCGCATTTTTTCACATTTTGGACTCTTCAATTCGTAAGCCCAATTTTATTGAACTGCTTACGTACACAGGCAGTGCCGTTCGGATCGTGAACGAACGCCCTTTGGTACCTTTGAGTGACGACCCTAGGGATTTTACTGTCATCACCCCTGCCTCACTTTTGACCCCATACTTAGACCCATACTGTGCTGTTGGGCAACCACATGATCGTGACCAATTAAGAAGGGATTATCGGTTCAATTTGTCACTTTCTCAGCAGTTTTGGAATAAATGGATCGATTTTTACTTGCCAGGTCTTCAGGGCCGGAAAAAATGGCTAAAAATGGCCGAGAATTTGGAGCCTGGTCAACTTGTAGTGGTAGGTTCTCTCCAAGACATTGGTAAACGTGGGAAGTATCAACTTGGGAGGGTGCATGAGGTAGTTCCACAAATTAGGAAAGGGAAGCCTGTGGTTCGTAGAGCCAAAGTTGCCGTCTGCAACTATGATGAGAGTACGGGGAAAGTGAAAGTAGACTACGTGTTGAGGGATATTTCGTGCCTCGCCCCCGTAAAGAACACCTAAGTGTTAGGGTTTGAGCCTGGTTTTGTCTGCGGTGGCCGATACTTGTCTGAGCCCGGAACAGTCGGTTATTATCGCAACTATTGTATATAGCGTCATTTAGCGTGTACCTATGGTACCAATTTCATGTATCGTCGTGTTTATTCTTATTGCTGTTCATTCTTTGCATGCCCTTTGTATTTGCGTATTAACTTAAACGTGAGTGATTCAAAAAATTTGTGTATCGTGTGTTTTATTCATTGGCTCACGATTGTCCTTCAATTCTTTTTTAGTTATGCCATGTTAGACTGTCATAACTAGGGGCCGCTATGTTACGGCCAATCTCTGTACAAATCAAACGTCATATAAAACCGTTCAAGTCTACTGAATATTACGTCATGGAAATTCCTAAAGCATGTGCCAAAATTGCACCATCGTTCATAAGACCTGTTTGGACCTGTTTGGGCCTGTTTAAACAGGAAATATTACATCAGCTTAAACACCTGTTGGAATGACTTCATAATTGTCTTTCATTTATTGCGTCACAGTTACTTTCTACGTGAATTTGAGATATTGATATCTATTCTGGTCATTCGTAAAATGATTGTTTGAAAGTTGGCCGCACATTTAACTGTTGGCTTAGTGCTTGCTAGCTGGACAAAGGTTCCGTCTTTTATCCAAGTAATCTGTTCTGTAGTGACAGTTTTCAGTGGTGTACGCGTTGCACCCCCTCGTTTTCGGTAGCCGTGGGCTAATTTTTACAGAAATACACTTTTTGAAAAGAAGTTCAAGTGTGTGTTTCTTCGGTCATTATATGCAGACGAAAGGATCCGGGAACTTTAAGTTACAATTTTCCCACGAAGAAATTATGGTTTACCGCTGTGACCAATCTTACAGCTGAACGCTGAGGGCATCACATCCAGCAAGATTGATGTGATCGAGCAGCTCGCTCATAAGAACCGAGCTCTTGTCATCCTCCTCCAGGAGACCCACTGCACTTCTGCAGACAAGCTAGTAATTCCACACTATTCACTAGCTGGGTCAACCCAAAGCAGGAAACATGGCCTTGTAGCGATCCATTATTTCAACATATAAGTTTTCCTGCCTTTTACTAAAGTTTCTGTAATTTTCCGTGTAAACTGCTCCCGAAGTAAATAGAAAAAAGGGAACACAAATAAAATGGTTTGTTCGTCCTTTGACGAGAGCTCGATCACATCAAACCAGCTCAATTAGACCAGTTCAGCTCTCAGAAAAACATTAAATTGATTGTTTAATTAAAATGTAATAACTCGTGATAATGTTTCACTATCCTGTAATTTCATTATTCTGTACTGTTTAAATTCAAATTGTGTTATAGACCTACAACATTATACGAACACCTTCTGATAACTTAAAATTATAATTCGAATAACAATAATTGTGTGGAAATTATTTCATGGAGTCAGATAGCCAAACTAGCCAAATTAGATAGATAGAAATTTCATCAGGCAGTTAGACAGCCTTCATCTTAATTCAATTTATAAACAAACCATTCTCATACTTAAACTCATACTTAAATATAATAATAAATAAATATAAAACCACATTGGTTACCCCGCACGTAAGTAGGTTTTTTAAAAAAAATAAAAAGTAAGCTTACCAAGATCACCAAACTATGAAGAATCTGGTAAGTGCATTATTATACAAAATTTTTATTTCTACTGTATGTCAAAAATAAAAACAACACGAGCTCATAATTACCTTTTAAAAACATGTCACCTTTTATCATTTCACGCGTTGGTTTGCCAACAATTTTTCTGCAGTTCATTGCAGACTACTTTTTAAAGCACCCTGCCGGCAATTTATTGCTTGTTAAACGTAACTGATTTTTCTTGTTTGCTCAATAAAGCGAATCGTTCAACGGCAATGTTGAAATAATGGATCGCTACAGCCTCGCCACGTTCGTCCATGAGAGCTTGAACTGGACGCTTGCAAACTTCTCCGTCAATGAAGAAATAGAATGGGTTTGTGTGAGCATTGAAAATTACAACATCATCAATGTATACAAGCCACCATCCTCACGCCTGAACCCATCATCTATACCCGCATTCCCCTCACCCAGTATCTATGCTGGTGACTTTAACTGCCAGCACACCGACTGGGGTTACAAGTACATCAACAGCGACGGAGAATGCCTGGCTACTTGGGCTACGAACAACAACCTCGCCCTCCTTTACAACCCAAAAGATCCAGCCAGCTTCTGGTCCGGACACTGGGGAACGGGCACCAACCCTGACCTGGCCTTTGCAAGCATGGACACAGACAGCTCTCTTCCTGACAGACGTGTGCTAGAGAAGTTCCCACGTTCCCAACACCGACCTTCGCTCATCACTGCCCCTAAGCTTGTCTCTCCCATCCCAAGTGCCCCAGTGAAGCGATGGAACTTTAGAAAGGCCAACTGGAATCGCTACAGCCTCATAACCAATCAAAATGTGGCAGAACTACCAGTGGTGCCGAAGTTAGTTGAGGATTGGGGGGGATAAATCAAAATTTTATCAAATTTTAGACAATTTTGAACATTGGGGGGGATGCATACTTTTATACACAATTTTAGTGGTTGTGGTAGGTCTATTAGGTTTATTAAACAATCACCAGACCTCGATAAATTAGCTGCTAACAGCATAATACACAGACAAGAAATAGTGGAGATAAAAGCGCTACCTGTGCTCTTGTGAATGACTGCTGCAAGATTAAGAAACAAGCAAAGAAAAATTGGTACCTCCAGCTGGATTCGAAGCTATGACCTTCCAATGAATACTTAGTTTTTCCAAAAAAAAACAACAGAAGTTATAGGCTACTTTTCTTTTTACCCTCTCCTTCACTAGAATCACTACACTTCGTGCGCTATAGGACAAAGTCACTAGTCAGGAGACTGAAAACAATCGGCAGCAATGGCCGAGTCGGCAGCAATGGCCGAGTGGTTAGCGCGTTGGGCTCGCAGTCGAGAGCCTGCATGTTCGACTCCAGCCACCCGCACTTGCTGTTGTTTCTCTGGGCAAGAAACTTTACGATAATTGCCTCTACCCAGTGATCGATTTCGAGTAATGGGTAGTACCAAATTTAAGTCATAAATAGAGTAGACAACCGGAAACAGACATTGCAGTCGGCTGCAGCGTGGGTCAGGTGTACGTCGGAAGGCGTACACCGATGCATAGCGCTCAAGTCCGCTTTCCCGCAATGCAGGATAAAGATAAACAAACAACAACAACATTTGCAAATTTATGACAAAAATGCTAACTTTCAAACACATCACAAGAACTTGTTACAACCAAATTGCGTTTTACGGTAGTGCTCATTGAAAATACATTAGCACTGTCATTTATGCTGATGTCATTAAGAATATTTTGGTCAATGTTGCAAACAATGCTAGCATTTAACCTTTCCTGTCCCAAAGTATTTCTCAGTCAGGTTTTCAATCTACGAAGATTGGAAAACGACCTCTCACAAGCAGCAAAGCTTACCGGGCAAAAAGAGGTTCTTAATCAGCTGGAGTATTTGAGAATAGAGAGGTTTTTTTCAACTCGGACAATGCCTGGTAAGCTCTTTTGGCATCGTACAGAGATTTTGGTGCTGTTGCCTTGCTGAATGAATCAATTTGATAACTCATCGATTGTCTATTCAGCTCTGGATAATTTTTGACCATTTCAGGAACTAGGCCGGTCTTGAAAATTCGTGCAAGTTCTTTATACTTTGCCAAATCAGAATTCAGGCTACTTTCAAACCTCTCGGTCAGTTCAGACATAACTCTGTCCATGAACTGATTGTAAAGTATTTTATAACTTAATGCAGTTGAGTGTCTGCAGTAGCTGCCATCGAGCCTCCACCCAATCTTTCAGGGACTCTTCTTTGCCGTGGTGCTTGCAAATAAAATTAGCAGCAAATTTTTCCGGAATACCTTCAATGAAGGTCCTTCATTGTCTAGCGTCAAATCCAAGACAACTAGAACTGTGATTAAACATCAATAAAAGAAAAACAACAGCAATTCGAGATGCTTACACACAACTAAATCGATGTACAACTTCATAGCAATTAATTTTTTCTGAATTATTGGGGGGGATGCTGCCAAAATATTGGGGGGGATATATCCCCCCCATCCCCCCCTACTTCGGCACCACTGAAAACTACCATCACCTTCTACCGCCAACGTGGATGAGGCCTACCAAGACTTCTGCCGTGCTATCAAATCCGCAGCTAAACAAGCTATCCCTCGCGGCCGCCGAAAGAACTACACGCCGTGCTGGGATTCAGAGTGCGAAAATTTATACCGCTCTTACGTTCGTGCCTCACCAGGTGCTGCCTCTACCTCAGCCGCAACAAAACTGCTCGATCGGCTAGACTCACGGAGGCTAGAGCGATGGAAAAACATCGTCAACACTATCGACTTTACACACTCTAGCCGGATAGCATGGAGTACTGTCAACAACCTTACGGGTCGTTCAGCACGCCCTTCCCGCCAATGCCCCGTTACTGCCAATAACATCGCATCAGAACTGGTGAAAAATGGGACCTACAAAATAGGCGATCGCAAGTTCTCCAAACTTGTAAAGAGGGAAACGTCTGATCTCTGGAAAATCCCAACACCAGACGAGGAAAGCATCTCTGATGAGTTTACGTCAGATGAGTTCACCGCTGCCCTACAATCTACTAAGACCCGTAAGGCCCCTGGTCCCGATAACATCTACCCCGAACTTGTACTCCATGCTGGCACCGCCATGAAGTCTTGGCTGCGAAAATTCCTGTCTTCCTGCTTATGCCAACTCAAGATCCCCAAAATTTGGAGACGAGCCAAAGTAGTCGCGATCCCTAAGCCTCATAAGCCACAAGAGGATCCGAAGAGCTATCGACCTATATCTCTTCTCTGCATCCCTTTTCAAATCTTCGAACGTCTTATCTACACTCGAGTCGAACCAATTATAGACCCACTCTTGCTCCGGGAGCAAGCTGGTTTTCGACGTGGAAGATCTACTGTGGACCAAGTCACTCTCTTGACTCAAGACATCGAAGACTGCTTTGAGGCAAAGAAGAAGGCTGGTGCTGTGTTTCTTGACCTCACAGCTGCATACGACACCGTATGGCACCAAGGCCTCACCTGCAAACTGCTCCGCCTGCTCCCGGACAGGCACATGGTCCGCATGATCATGGAGCTCGTTTACAACAGAAGCTTTACTCTCACCACCGGAAGTGGTAAACCAAGCAGGTTACGACGCCTTAAGAATGGCGTCCCTCAGGGATCTGTCCTGGCCCCCCTTCTGTTTAACATCTACACCCACGACTTACCAATCACGGTATCCGCAAAGTACGCCTATGCCGATGATCTGGCCATTCTACACTTGTCGAATCAATGGCAAACATTAGAAGGGACTCTAAACCAGAACATGTCGACACTTTCGGCATACCTCCAGAGATGGAGACTGAAGCTCAGCGAAACCAAAACAGTGACGACAGCCTTCCACTTAAACAACCGGGAAGCAAAGCGCGAGCTCAAGATCAGCCCCAATGGAAAAACCCTGCCCTTCTGCCCAAACCCTAAATATCTAGGGGTAGTCCTGGACAGGTCGCTCACTTACCGTCAACATTCGGAGTCACTACGCAAAAAGATCTCAACACGCACAGCTTTGCTAAGGCGTCTGGCCGGCTCTGGCTGGGGAGCCGGAGTTGATACCCTGCGCATTGCCACCATCGCGCTAGTTCACGCTCCAGCAGAATACTGTGCACCTGTCTGGAGCCGCAGTGCCTACTGCCATCAAATCGACACTGCCATAAACAACGCCTTGCGTATCGTGACAGGATGCCTGCGACCTACACCATCGGAAAATCTCCCTGTCCTTGCAGGCATCCAACCAGCTGAGCTTCGTCGCGAAGAAGCCATCCTGTCTCTCTCTCGTCGCGCTACGAACCCCAACCACTTGCTCTACTCAAGTCTCTATGAGTCTGTGAACGAGAAACCTCAGCGATTGAAATCGAGACACCCATTTGTACGTGCCGCACAACTTCTGATGAAAACTTCTGAAGACCAATCCATCAGTGCGGCTACCTGGGCGGACCACCAATGGAGCTCGGAGTGGAAGAAGAACTCCTCAAGACTCCAAAGTTTCATCTCCGATACCAGCCACCATCCAACCGGAATGCATTTGCCAAGGAAGGCCTGAGTGCGGCTCAACCGTCTGCGTACTGGCGTCGGACTATTTCGCTTCAACATGCACAAATGGGGGATGGCTCCATCCGCGATCTGTGAGTGTGGCATGGAGGAACAAACCGTAGACCACACCATCTGTAACTGCGCCATCTACCATGCGCCAAATGGTGTGCGTGGTCTGCGTGAATTGGATGACGAATCAATTCAATGGCTGCTCGACACCTGCCCAAACATCTAGACCGCGTCGCCGCCACTGCCCAAGGGTGGAAAAAAGGCAGAGCCCCTCGACCCTTGAAGTGGCGAAGAACAAGGTTCAAACGAAGAAGATTAAAATAAGTTATTAAGTTAAAAACATTCTCATCTTCATCATCGACCATGAAGGTGTTGCCACCGTGCCAAATCCTTTTAACTTAATAACTTACTTTGGTCACAAGCACGTTTTAACGCTCGCGTTTTGTCGCTTTTACCATTTTCTTGACGTTTGCGATGTTGACGTGTAGCCTATTGTTTTTGCTGTAATGGTCAGAAATAAAAACAATTGAACTGACCATATATTGCAGATTTGCAGGGGTTTCTGTTTTATTATCGTGATGAGATGTATTTGATAGACGATGATGGATGATTGACCTTTATAACTGCAGACCACTGCTGAGCGCTATGATTACTTCAATGATTCAATTCAATTTATTTTTCTTTGTCAGAATGCAGAAAAAATGATATTGTGTAAAAAAAATACAGCAACAAAACCAACAAAAGGAAAAGGTGGTGTAGCGCCCTGCGTTTTCACCTTAGGTCCTTTCAACCTTTCTTAACGCTTGTTACCGCCTTGATATCATCGTTCTGTTGCATATATGTAATGTTACTCTGTAAGTCAACCAATTCAGGTAGTTTGGCAAGTATGCTTCGGGCTTCCTGAAGTATGATTAGGAATTTGCTTGCCTCTGAAGAAATCGTTCGCCAATCAGCTAAAAGCATTCTTACAACCTGTAGCTTCAATCACATATGCGTAGTTTTCGTCTTTTTAACGTTATAGCTTACAGATGTTTCATTCCTCAGCGACTATGTATATCGCGTTTTGACCGACCATTCGACAGACCGAGAATTTTAGTTTTGGGTGTAAAGGATATGGTACTTGTAATCGAGAACTTTACTAGACCTTTACTGTAATAGATTTTACTTTACTATTCAACTATATTATTCGAGACGATTCAAGAAGGTTCGCTATTATTTTCTGGTTGCAACCAAGTTGGCTATTTGATTTCTGCAAGTTGAAGTTCTACTCTTTGAAAGCTCGGTGTTCTTAGTTCGCTATGTTTAAATTTCTGTTCTCCTGAAAATAGTGGATCAATTAATAAACGACGGAGCCTTGGAGAATTTAATCTCGTAGTCAAGCATTAGCTGTCAAGCCAGTTAGTAAATAGACAGTGTGAAGACCACCGTGTCCTGGTCATTCCTTGCCAGTCCCAATCTCGTTCTGCCCAGGAATGTCGCCGTCAGCACGGACGGCAGCATATGAGCGCGCGCACTAACCGACGCGTCCGCTACAGTGGCAAAACTAATGTGTGTAAGACGGGCATGATTTAATGGTGTATGTATGCCGTGCATGAAAAGATTAATATACGGTATGTGCATCGATAAATATAGTTAGGCGCGGCCACCAAACCTGAAATGAGGAGATGTAGGCCTAGCTTATGAAGCTCAATTCCTTTTATTTTTATAAGTTCGGATTGTTGATAGACGATGAGACAGACAGACAGACAGACACATGGATAGATGTTTATTGGCTGCTGCGAAAAAGAAATACCCTACGATAAATCAAAAAACAATAGCCTAGGTTAAGGTACAGTAAAACTCCTTAATGTTTGTCACTTCCCTTTTATAATGTAGCCTATAGGCTACCGTATGACCATTTTATAATGTAGGCTAGTCCGCCCCGATAGCTCAGTGGATACGCGCCTGGCTCATAATCAAGCGGCGCTGGTTCGACTCTCGTGGTGTGCGCTTGAGCAACGCATTTCAGGACTGCTCTCCGTTCAACGGCACCTAATAGATGAAATAATTCCCCAGCAACAACACTTCAACAATCGGAAACGTCAATCTGTCAATCTCGATAACCGGCCCTGTGTCAAGAGCCTCATCTACAAGTAGGCTATGCGAAACTATTAGGAACCTATCAAGGCTTTGTCAGTCCGAGGATAAAGATTTAAACCAAACCTAATTAGGCTATACCTTCAAAATTTGCATAAAAATTGTCATTGTTAGGCTACTGCTCGCAGACGAATATATTTCTTTGCAACCACATAACATTTTCAGTCATTTTCTAAAGCGAACTGCTGCAAATTTTGCTGTAGGCCTACTATGATGTTTATCAAGCTGTAGGCTACTGAAGAGGGTTCAATACCCGAAATCGCAATCTGCAACAGAAGAATTTCAGATTGGACTTAGTCATAGCCTACATCTATTTTAAACATTTAGTTTCCAGACAATGTATCTTTTGGTCCGTAATTTGGCTTCTCTCTTGCACCAGCTTGACTGGGCGTGTAGTTGTTCTCTAATTGCCTACCCCATTTTTTGCATACCGGTACAGTAAAGCTGTTGAAAAGATTACAATTTAAAAAAAAAACAACATAGTAATAGCATCACAGCAGCGGGAGGTTGCTAAATGACCACTCAAGTTCTTCAAGGTAAGCAGCCACCCCTAAACTTAGCCTATCAATGCTAGGCCTAACCATAATTGGCTAATTGAGACAAATACCGGTAATTAAATGAATAACAGTGAAGCTGTCCAAAATAATAAGAAATTCAAAATTTAGTTAGGCCAACGTTACAATTGCAAGTCTGATTAGTAATTTAACATTGGCCTAATATGTGTCAATAATTTTCTTTTTTGCACATTCTTTAAAAGTTGTGAAGGAGGATTTGCGAATTTTATCTGGTAAATTATTCCAAATTTTCCGCCAGAGTATTTTATAGAGCGTTGTACTTCAGGGGTTGTGTTGCGATAATAATAGTAATTTAGGGTGGTCGCATTTCAAGTAGGCTTGTGAATTTTGTTGCATTTTTTAGAGTAGTTTTGAAAAGTGCCAAGTAATGAATGAAAACTAAACTGGTCAGGGCCGGATTTAGCTGATGGGGGGCCCGGGGCACTTTTAGATCGGGGGGCCCCCCCTGTAAAAAATTTTTCGCGCCTACGGCGCGAAAAGCCACCTCCACGTCTACAATAGCATTACTCCAGCACTACACACCAATTTGCAGAGTCTTTAAAGGCTGAAAGGAAAAAAATAACACAAAGTTACATTTTTTCCACGTAGGGGGGCCCTTCAAAAGTCGGGGGGCCCGGGGCACATGCCCCCTCTGCCCCCCCCTAAATCCGGGCCTGAAACTGGTACGGTAGGCTACATAAATTTAGCAGTTTCAAAGTTGAACAGATCTTTTGACTTTTTGATATTGAGTTGTTTAGAAGAGGGTGTGACATGGTCAGCCCATTTGCCTTTCGCAACAGCATTGCCTGCCTTATTTCACACAACACCAAGCTTTCCAATACGTGTTTTGTATCACGATCCCCAAATTGTCAGTACGTAGCCTATATTAGATAAGGATGCACGAAAGAAGAGTAGGCTGAAGCAAATTTTGGTTGATAAACAATGTTTCAAGATTAAGAGAGTTTGGAAAATAAAGGATCAGTATGAGGAAAAAAAGAAAGATTCTTGTCAATGAAGATACCAAGGTATTTAGCAGTAGGCTATCAACGTTTTTTAGTTGGGTGTTGCCGAAAAATATTTCAACGTTATTTGATATTTGGTTGGTCTTGGGTGCAATTATTAAAAAGTAAGAGTAAGAAGCAGTTATCGTGAGTAAATTGGTAGTGATCCAATGTATGATTCTTTTCACTTCAATATTAATTAAACTCTGATGACTCAATAAATCATTAGGCTACTGGCTTTAATGACAAGACAAGGGCTCGGACTCGAAATTCAGTAGTCGAACGAGGCTGCGTTTTACAAATCCTGATGCGAATTGACTAACAATGTGACTGAAT
This sequence comes from Aplidium turbinatum, assembly GCF_918807975.1. Lineage (NCBI taxonomy): Eukaryota > Metazoa > Chordata > Ascidiacea > Aplousobranchia > Polyclinidae > Aplidium > Aplidium turbinatum. Next base: position 15,310,534 of record NC_137484.1, on the reverse strand, counting down.
GTCAATAATCGGTATCTGATTCAAATGATTGAATGTCTGAATTACGAATGTAAAAAATGATAATCTGGAACAATGATAAACGTGCCCAACAGTGTAGAGGCGATGAAGCTGAAGCAAAAAAAATTCCAAATGTGGAAGTTGCATTGGAGTTGTGAGATGCACGCAAAGTAGTCTAAGTTTACAAAGTTCAAAATTATTAGCGATTACAATTTCTCAGCCAAATTCTGTTTTAAACATGTGGGTTTCAATGACGCAATATTACGTAGAAAATGTGTAGAAAACAATATCGCTACAATATGTTAATACTGTAGAGACCCTGGCTGGACCATTGTTGTTCATAACTTCATTAAGATGTTTTCTTCATAACATTTGCGTTGCGAAGATTGCTTGTTTAGTGAACTAATTTGACCGTTTGTAGATAAATTGCTTTTCTTTACAGTTGATCAAAGTTTCTTTGATCTGATTGATAAAAGTTACTCAGCAAAGAATGATGTCATACTGTAAGTTGTCATACTGTAGTATGACATGTATTGTCATACAACATGAGGTCATACTGTAGGTTCACAAACTACAATTTGTAGAAAAAATGTCAGTATCAAGCTATTGTAATGTCGTCGTTGGCTTCAGCTCGTGTCCGAGCATTCGTTTGTCTTCGTATCGAATTTGGCTTTGGATGGTGATGTCGCATATGGCTTAGACTGGACCTCTAATGATGAAAAAGACGTCGGCAAAAGGCACATATTAATGTAACCATTAATCAATATCTCCTCATGAAGATCACTTCGTACTTATGAAGTCATGGAGAGACTGTTGGGAAACCATCTCACAGCCCAACCAGTTCCAAGTGACACCAGACACTACGGTATCACCAGGCTCAGACCTGCCAAGAAATGAATGGGTGATTCTGAATCGCCTCCGTACTGGTGTTGGTCGCTTCAAGCACAATATGTTTACCTGGGGATTGTGTGACTCACCAGCCTGTGTTTGTGGTGACTGTCAAACAGCACAGCACATCATTGATCACTGTCCAGTGTTTCGACCTGCAGAACATATGGATCTCATATCTCCTCCACAATGTAGTCCTTGACGCACAACAGTTCACACGTCAACGCCTGCCTTCCAGGCGCCTTTTTTCTCGACACGTTTTGGCGCTTCATGAAGATCACTTTGACCTGATGAAGTCATGGAGAGACCGCTTGGAAACCATCTCACGGCCCAACCAGTTCCAAGTCACATCAGACACTAAAGTACGATCTGGCTCAGACCCGTCAAGAAAAGAATGGGTGACTCTGAATCGTCTCCGTACTGGTGTTGGTCGCTTCAAACACATCTCTTTTTCATAAGGTCGAAGTGATCTTCATGAGGAGATGTTGATTAATGGTTACATTACATGAATATATGTGCCTTTCTTATGATCTTGATCCAGCTGAGAACATATTCTGGATTGTTTATAATTGAAGAGACAAATGAGAGTTTCTAAAGAACGAACATGCTGGATCAAGATCATCAAATCTGTGACATGTAACTTAGCTTAGGCCTACTGTTTTCAACTGGATCATGGAAAACGGATGCGTTTAACGGGACCAAACACTGTTTCCCTGATTAACTGTTTATTAGTTAGCTGCATTTTTACTGGTGTCCGACAAATTGTTCGTAAGCAATTGTTCGTAAAGCAATTGTTCGTAAGCAATTGTTCGTAAGCAATTGTTCGTAAAGCAATTGTTCGTAAAGCAATTGTTCGTAAGCAATTGTTCGTAAAGCAATTGTTCGTAAGCAATTGTTCGTAAAGCAATTGTTCGTAAGCAATTGTTCGTAAAGCAATTGTTCGTGCATGCAGTTAAAATTTGATGTATACGACGAAATGCTTTAGGAAGAATTGTTTTACGGATTTCATTTTACAAAAAACAGTTTACGAACAATTGTTTTACGAACAATTGCTTACGAACAATTTGCCTATAACCATTTTTACGTAAGGGGCAAGAAGGAGGCAGGAAACTTTATAGAGGAGCAATTGCTCTGCCCTCCCTTGGCTCTTTTATTGATTAAATTCTTTGATCAGTGTCTGTCCCAATAGCTCAGGCGTTAAACGCACAGACTCATGATCAAGAGGTGCTCGTTCGACTCTCGAGGTGTGCGCTTGAGCAACGCATTCCAGGACTACCCTCCATTTAGCGGCACCTAATCGAATGAATGACAGTTAGCTGAACTTGACACTTAAATGCACTTAGCTCACATACAACAACCATAACCAGCGGAAACTTCACTTTGTCAAACTAGGTGACTGCGTCGATGGTTCAAGGGTAAACTAAGGGACAAGGGAATACCGGAATAGTAGGCTGCTCGGAGGATTGAAAGCAGATTCCAACAGTCAGCAAAATCCAAGCATTTTTGTTTTGTAAACCACAGCACTGTTGGATTATCTTTTATGTTTTATTCAATCAGTTTTGTGTTCATCATCTTTGTTGGTAGGTTGGGTCCAACGCCTCAGCATATTATCACTTTAGGCAACATTATGCTTTGATCGGTAACTTCATATTATCACTTTAGGCAACATTATGCTTTGATCGGTAACTTCATATTATCACTTTAGGCAACATTATGCTTTGATCGGTAACTTCATATTATCACTTTAGGCAACATTATGCTTTGATCGGTAACTTCATATTATCACTTTAGGCAACATTATGCTTTGATCGGTAACTTCATATTATCACTTTAGGCAACATTATGCTTTGATCGGTAACTTCATATTATCACTTTAGGCAACATTATGCTTTGATCGGTAACTTCATATTATCACTTTAGGCAACATTATGCTTTGATCGGTAACTTCATATTATCACTTTAGGCAACATTATGCTTTGATCGGTAACTTCATATTATCACTTTAGGCAACATTATGCTTTGATCGGTAACTTCATATTATCACTTTAGGCAACATTATGCTTTGATCGGTAACTTCATATTATCACTTTAGGCAACATTATGCTTTGATCGGTAACTTCATATTATCACTTTAGGCAACATTATGCTTTGATCGGTAACTTCATATTATCACTTTAGGCAACATTATGCTTTGATCGGTAACTTCATATTATCACTTTAGGCAACATTATGCTTTGATCGGTAACTTCATATTATCACTTTAGGCAACATTATGCTTTGATCGGTAACTTCATACGGAGTGTAACTGAGTGATCTTTCCTTGCTCCCTCTCGTCTCGATTGCATGTAATTTGCAATACATCATTGATTGCTGATTACATTCTCAACACAGACGTCATCATGAAAATGTTGTTATTGGTGCACAACTTTGAAATTAATTATATACACAAGAGCATCAACTAGCGGGAACAGAGTAACACCTTTATCGGATACAGAGAAACAACATTTGAATTTTTTCCAAGATTGTAAATTCTTCTCTACATCAAATATCAACGTTGAATGGACCAAAGTTGAAAACCTGTCAATTAAAGTTACAGGGAAACTGCGATCACACATTTACGTAGCAATCTAATCAGCAAAATCTTTTCACATCGACTCAACGTTGAAATAATGTATAAAGATTTTCACTTGCTGGACTGTTGTTATCTAAACATTCTCAACGGAGTAAGAAAATACAAATGATATGCTGCGGACATCACTTTCACGTCGGGCTACGTTGAAGCGATGAAAAAAACAATGTTATATCGACGAAAAGGTGGCTGTCGAGGTTTGCTGCAAAGGGCCACCAGTGACGTAGCATTACTTGGACGCAATAATGACGCTGTAATGACGCAATTGGACGATGTAATGACGCAAATAGTGGAACTCATAAATGCATTGGTCGCATCAGCGATTGCACTGAACCTTGCGGGAAATTGAAGAAATTCAAAGCAATATCTTTGGTCCGTACCCAGCCAGCCAAACGGTCGTTCTACATTGATTCAACGTCTGCAGACTGATTAGCTGGCTGGGTATGCCCAGAGCGTGGGCCGCCGATCAGAGACATGGCAAAATGACGCATTTCAAAAGAACAAACCGCAATATATCGAGGTTGCAATAGTCAGTTTGTGTATTTAAAGCACTTTGCAAAGCAGCGTGTACGTTCCTGAAGCAATATTAAACGCGAATAAAATATAAACACAAGAGAACTTCGTAAGCTGCACCTATGTGTACATCATGACGTCATAAGCACCGCGCAAATGATGACACCGTGACGTCACAAACGCGACGCAGCTTGCGGATGGAAGGTTAAAAGTTCAACAAATAGAACAATTGGAAAAAACATGCAATCACGTATAATCTATAGTCAGACACTAAGTAGCGAAGTGTAGCGGTGGCATCAGAAACATTTCGGACAAGAATATGAGCCGCTGTTCCTGGGTCTCTAAAACGTCATCGTTACAACCAATTAAACTTCATACGTCACAGCAAGGCAAGCAACTGTTGGGTCTCCCAGGGAACGGAAGTTGATCCGAATGGAAACAATTACAGAAAAATAATTCGTTTAGTAGGCTAAGCCAAGAAATAAACACGGAAACACTGCAAAACCACAAATTAAGGAAGGAAACACTGCAAAGAAACAAACCCGGTTTTCAATGAGAACAAATCGTTAATCAAGCAAACAGAAGTTACCCGCTCTGTCTAACCGCCCGCGCTATCAAGCTGTGGACAAAATACAGGGTTAGCAAGTTTGCTTGATGGGGGACGGTCATACCGCCAGACGCAGAGGGTTCTGTTGTGGTGAGGAGGTCGCTTCAATGTCACGTGATCATGAATCATTCCGAATGACGGGTTTAATGAAAGTTCAATACAAAATGTGGACAAGCAAGTTGTGGACACATATACGCTCCAGCGACCTCTCACGAATCTGGCTAGAACCGTTGCTTCGGCTAAGGTGTTAGTGTCACCATAGCATGCTTATTGCTTATCTATGACTAATAGGAACAAGATATAGCGCTTATATATTTTTGCTCTGAGCTTTTGCGGCCGGTTCAATGCGGTGGACGTTGCACATCCAGCCAAGCTGGAGGCAGATCCCGCAAGTTATCACCGGGGAAACTCTAGGCTTGAAAAATCATCCTACACCTAAGGAAGTTACAAGTGACAGTAGCGCATCCCTACGTGACTTTATAATGTGCGACCCAAGCCTAGTTTGTGGTTTGGCAGCGTCTCAAGCACGAGATTGAAGATCAATCAGGCATATGGGAGTCATGGTACTCGTCGAGATTGTTGGACGTCACACTCGGATTGCTCTCTGTTCCATCAAGCTGGAGGAACAAGAACTCGTTATAATCGTCTATAGTCGTTCAGTGCAAGTTCGGTTAGAATCGAACCGGCTACCGTCAGACCTTCACTTAAAAGTTCAACTCTATACGGCTAGAAATGAAGCGAAAAGTGCGACATGTAACAAAAACAGTGGCAAGTTAGTTGGCGGGTTTACCGAGGCAACACTTGACAAACAAAGCTCGATCATCTCAAGCTAATTTTTAGAGCTAAATGTAATCGGTTGCCATACAGTGATGCCAGTTCCGCAAATTGGGATTCAATGGTTTCACTTCAAATTAAACTGAACCGATGTGAAATCAAAAGTGAACAATTTCAATTCAAGATAGCGCTGACATGGTCACCTTTCAACAGCACCATCTCGCGGTAAGTTTTATTTGTTGCAGCAAACTGGATTACCATCAAAGCACAGCACTGTCGGACGGCCGCCTCACTTACCACATGACGCAAGCTGCTCGATATCTTGCGTCACAAAATAATCAAGCGGAAGAGCACCAAGGTTAGATCAGTAGCAGCGAGAATTCGACATAAATATCAAAATTAGGTTGATGCGTGAGAGCAAGAAGCTTCTAAAAGCTGCCGATCCAACGAAAAGTGATGTTGTTTCACGTTGAATGATCATCTTGAGTGGTTAATTTAACGTAACCCCACCGAGTTGAAAGCTATCACGGTCGTGTTAGCTTCAAGATGGCAACAGCTAAAAAACTACAAGGGAACCGGGATCTTCAATTTCAAAGCGAGTTACGTCAGACAGCAACACCCACCATGGCTACCGGATGTTAGTGATGAGAAGCGTTAATGTCAGACCAACATTACAAGAAATCAACTGATTTCTTCACCTTAGCATTGTCACGTGACATTCTACGTCACAATTACCTCAAGACACTTGCGGACGCTCCAGTGTTTCCAATTGGGTTTCTTAAACAACCAAGCCGTATGTTTATCAAACAGCTAAATATTCAAAGTGTTGCATATTTAATAGGGTGGGTCGAAATTTGGACTTTTTCTCCGATTTCATTGGTGCAAACTTTCTTTCTTGCAAATAAAAACGACATCCCTGAAAGTTTGAGCTTGATCAGACATCGTCTTCATTTGCAAAAATCGCGATTTATAAAGGCATCTGAAGCGATCTTTTTCGAGGAGTTGTTTTCACGAGATTTGAAAACGTCATAGCTTACTTAATTCTTATTGTAAAAAGATGATTTATGCGTCAACAGATTCAATATAATTAGGAGAATCCAATCAATTACGCTATCAAATACAAGCATGATGTTTATGTTTAGAAAGTACATCAATTCATTATCATATAACTTAGAGATGAAGCATGTAGGATTATGAGTTTTATCGCTATTTGCAAGTTACTGTTTAATGACGTCACTGCTGACGTTATCATTTTTCGGAGTCAGTACACAATGAATTGGATTCTCCAAACTATGTTGAATCTGTTGACACATAAATCATCTTTTTACAATAAGAATTAAGTAAGTTATGACGTTTTTAAATCTCGTGAAAACAACTCCCTATTAAAAACAATGCATAAAAGGACTGAAGAATTGTTGGATATGCTAGAGATGAGAGAGACCATAGACCAACTGGCAAGGGCAAATGGAGTAAGATGGTATGGACATGTGATAAGGAGGGAGGAAGGAAGTTTTCTTAGAAAGGCACTAGATCTAAAGGTGGATGGGAAGAGGAAACGCGGTCGTCCAAGAAGAACGTGGAAACTACAAGTGAAGGATGAATTTAAAAAAGTCGGACTGAAGGAGGAAGATGCAAGGGACAGGGTGAAATGGAGAAAAGGGATTAAAACAATGGCTGCGCGGAAACAATCGGCCACCCCCACTAGTGGGGAACAAACCGACGATGGATTATGATGATGATGATGATTTTCAAGCCTAGAAAAAAATCGTTTCAGGTGCCTTTATAAATCGCGATTATTGAAAACGAAGACGATGTCCGATCAAGCTCAAACTTTCAGGGATGTCGTTTTATGACTATTTGCAAGAAAAAAAGTTTGCAGCAATGAAATCGGAAAAAAAGTTCAAATTTCGACCCACCCTAACATTTAATGAAACAAAACGTAACAAATTCTTCTTATATTGAACATTGACTTATGCATCACGTACAACGTTGACTTAACGCAAAATATTTACGCAATCTGACAGAACGTCAGTTTGTTGAAGGCGACAAACCTGACGTGGACGATAAAAGATTTAAAACACGGAAAAGCGGACGGTCGCGGTTCGAATGGAAATTATCTAGACATTTTACCTCGGATATTTCCTTTTGTGTGAAGATCTTGGGAAGAATGAAGAAACGCAGCGGAATTGTGAGCACCAGAGCGAACGGGAAGGCGATGGAGGCGGGAGTTGACTTTACAATCCATAAGACGACCAAACACACTGTCTCAATCAGTGTGAAGATGTGAATTTTCATCGCTCGAACCTGAGAAACGTCAAAGATGGAAATTGAACTAACAGCAACAAGAAAGATCAAGCGGCGCCGGTTCGTCTCTCAGGGTGTGCGCTTAAACATAATAACGTATTTCAGGACTGTACTTCCTTCAGCAACTCGACAACAACATTTCAACAAGCTGAAAGTTTCCAATCTGCCAATCTCTCTAGCAGAATTTGCAAAACAGTTTTAATAAAAAACCTCCGGCAGCAACCAGGGCTAGTAACTTGAAAGTGAGTAACTGGCCCTAAATTACTTGAGTCAAATAGATCATGAGCTAACAATTGTTCTCAAACAAAATATTCGTATGAATGTGTCACTTGGGAATGGAAGCACATCTTCAAAATTTTCCATTGTGGAGAATTTTCGCAAAATTTCCACAAATTTGAACAATGTCAGAAAGTTTTGTTAATTTCGTTTCATTTGTTTGTTTTTCACTTCAGACTAGTTGAGGTTGTACCCCGGTTGGAAATGCTTCACATAAAGAAGGCAAGGATCGGACCTTGGAATATTTGGTCCGACTTCACAAATGCCTGCTGATCTAAAAAAGTGCGTACTCACAGCTTTGACGTAGCTGAAGTCCGGGTAATGTTTGGCGGGCATGAAAAGCATCTCCAGCCTGTCCATGAACTGCACTCCGGTGAGCGACGTGACGCCCATGTAGAGGAAGATGCCGAAGAGAACGGCGAGAGGAATCTCTTTGAGCAGGGGTTGCATGAGGATGGACAGACCTGTGTGAAGACGAGATGCAGTTGAAGGTTCAGGCATTGCTCGTCCAACAAGAAACCCAACATGGAAGCGACGTTTTTTGATGTTGTTTTGATTCTCAAAGCAATTAATTTTAACAATATAATGTGACAAACAAGTTTGTGTAGCAAGAAATCGTTATGTTTTTACAAGGTGACGTCATTAGTGACTATGTCATCGATGACTACGTCCATACATGAAATCATCATCACACAATAAAACACAGAAAATCCGACAGGTGAGAAAAAGTGTTGAAGCTGAAACTACAATTAAACAGCGATATAACTTTCCTGCATGACACTGTCTGCTTCGTAGAACACATATCTGCGATGGATACAGCTCTACAATATATAAACTTTATCATCATGGTTAGCTTCACCGGTACTCACCCAGACAAGCGTTGACCACGAAGACAGTGACGCGTTGCTCCAAGAGGCCTTCAATGCGCGGCTTTTCACCAGGGGCCTGGGTTTTACTCATCACAGTCAAGCTAATTACAAGAAAACTAATTGAAGAACCAATCGATAATAAATGGTAAACTTGAAAGAAAAAAATCCTGTGGTGACGTTGCTGACAGAGAAATGTAAACTACTTGCAACGTGAGTGAAAAAGCATGTTTTATATCTTCGACTTGCCCTGGCAAATTGCTGGTGTGGTGCACCACAGAAACACCTACAAAGGTCATCCTCGTTATCACACTGAGCCATTACACAACTACGTCTCACAAACTCTCGCAGTAACGAGACTAGTCCGCATGAGTTGTAAAGGAAATACCAACGTCATAATGGCGCATAGTGACCTCACCTGTTGGTGTGCGTGATGGAGCGGACGGCGGCACAGCACACCCACGGCATCCCGAAGATCGACACCACAAGGTTGAGGATACCAAGCACCAAGAGATTGAGATGGAAGCCTGTTCCTTTCTTAAGCCTCCGCTCCTTGGCGCTCACGATCACTCTGTCACGTCACAACGACATACTGTTACTTCACAAGCGGCGCCGTGGGCAAACCACAAACGTCATTATTCGATGACGTACAACACACAATAACGATCATTGCGGCCCCCCATCTCGTGATCTTCTTTGTCAATATCCGTTGTTGTTGCTCTCTGTCGTTCAAGGGAGGAAGATGGACGTTGCGGCTCCATCTGATGGAGGATCGTTTACACTACGGCAATGGTGAGCAAAGTTCCTTATATCAGCTACACTGATGCAGATGGTTGCAAGTGTGTAGCACGCTTGACCTGGTGTCGAACCAGGGTCGCATGCTGTCGCCTACAACTCTTCCTAGATTAACTTAGTAGATATCTCACTCAGTGATGTGGGATTCCATGAAGATCAAGATAAAGACTAGGAAGGCTGGGATTGCGGAGGCAAATATCATCCACACGGGTATAGGGTTGTCTGGGGTGCCCAGGGGACTGATCAACCAACCCCGCTTGCTTGGGTCAGTTGGGGAGATCCCTTTTGGAACGTCCAGCTTCTAAAATACATAAAGCAATCCACTATTACATCATAGACGTCTACTGGCCTTGGGAAAACAATGTTAGCGCATGCGCAATAGATCGTGTGATCCAACAAGGCTTCCAGATATAAGTTTCAACTTTGTAATAATCCTGAAGTTAAAAGAATAAGAAATCACGTTCTTACAAGCGCGCTGGTTTGTATGTTAAAACTTAGGATTGGCAGCACCGGAATATAGCAGAAAGGCTGCACAAAATTTTGTGAGACATTGTAAAAAGTGTAAACTTGAACTTGGCAAAGAATGTTGTATTGAAAGATACGGGCGAGGCTTTAAATGCGATTGTCTTCTGCGCCGTCCGGTGCACAAAGCACCAAACGCGTAGCACGAAGCCCCACCTGTGTGTAGGTGTCAGTGATGACTACATCAACAATGAGCATTATCACGATCGCTATTGGGACGCCGAAGTCTCCGATGGTGCGCCGAACGGAACTGCGCAGAAACTTGCTGTTCCTGTAAAACAAATGAGGTTGAGGATGATTATCAGCTTCAGTCGGGTAAGGATTTTTAACCAGAGTAAGTTAGCCCCATGGCGCATTTCTATCAAAGGGATATTTCAAAGCAAGTAAGAATACTTAATGCCTATGCAGGAGAGATGCGTTGTACGATCAATGTCCAAGTTTTGAGTTGATCCACAAATACCTGGTGGAGGTACGTTTGTATTTAAATCTTTGCAAAGATACACAAAGTTGTAGACGGTGGTCTGAGAAACCCAGGTCTAGGGGGATGCCAGGTCTAGAGGGCTACCAACCAGAAGGAAATGATAAAGTAGTAAACACGGTAAACAGCAGTTGACGTCACTTTAATTCGTTGATGTTGAGAAACAATGAAATCAGTCGCTCTCGTAGTGATCGCATGAGTCAGCCACAAACATCAACTCATAAGCTTGAAGAGACAGACCAGGTGCGGCCAACCAGACTACAAGCTCCATACTGTAGTGGCACTCACTTGAACTGTCGCAGGAAGTAGGCGATGATGAAAGTACCGAACATGAGCAAGGTGGACAACAGGGCAGTGTTGGGTTGGTTCATTATCACCTCAGGGTCGCCTAGCAACAACAATGTCATCAATATTAATGTCAGCATCAACATGGGGTAGTCTACGTCTGGTTCGACAAGCGGTTATCACTCATATAATTTTGGCCACATGTTTTATTTCACTCATTAATAAGATCTCACAATCACTCATGCGTGACCTTGTACTTGGCTTCACTGATGCAACGAGCAACAAATATGATCGAGTTGAGTAACGAATCGAAGGACGTCGGATCGATTCCCAGTGTGGCTCTGTGTCTGTAGTGAGACACCACGTGGTTGGAGGCGGTACAATCACAAATTTCAAACAGAATCAACTTCTTACTTGTGCTCCTGTTCCCTGCCGACCCATTAATGAAGATTGTCTGGTTGTCCATGAAGGAACAATTGTACAACAATGAGTACTCGGTTTCGTTCAAGGGGACGGGGTAGGTGGCCAGGAGGGGATGGGCCGCGTAGGTCTGCACATCAACATGTTCGTTATGTACAGTACTTTAGTAACGGCTTCAAATGCTCTTGCTTATATTTATTGCATTATATGCCCATCCATAGTTTGCAATATATACTTAATTATTATTTATGATTCTATTTGAATAAGAACCTTCTGATGATCTTCCTTTTAGGTGAAACATATATTAATAGTTTTCATTATTTACTTAATTACTGTATACTTGTAACTTTGTAAACACGATGAGGTGTAATGCATTGTACAACCAAGGCTACCTATTATCATGTTTGTAATAAACTGATCGAGTTGAACACAGTGCTAACTTGAACATTAAAAGTTTAGAAGATGTTGAAGTGAACTGCAACAATACCCAAATTAATGGGGGAAGGTGAACCAATGCATCCCGGACCGCTTCAGACCATCCCACATTCACGTGGTGACGCGACACCAGGCGAAGGGGGGGGGGTGCGGGAAGGCATCAGCAATTATCTAAGTAACAATGGCAAGCATTCCGTACTCGAGCCAGCTTGTTGAAGGTCTCGTAGATGAAGATGAGGGCGATGAGAGCGGTAAAGATCTCCTGCGTGAACCGCGTCACGTAACGGACCAGGAACGACCCCTCAAACGCGACCACCAGCACGCATATGATGCAGATCCAGAAGCCGATCCAGAACCGGGTAGCGAGGTAAGGTAAGCCCCCGCCCAAGGCGAACTGTGATTTAACAAAAGGTCACAAGTTGAAAGCGTGAAAGCGAAGTTACTTTTTAACGAAATTTATCGCTTTTAAATAGGCACGTGATGGTTGTCATGAGGCTATCCGTTATCCACCTGCACTAGGGTGGGGTTCTGGTCAAAGCACGTCAGGTAGCGGGGGAAATCAAGAACGTACCAGGAAACGCAACCGTACCACCTTGATTCTCAGAGTAGGGTGTGATGCAAAAGTGTTGCCCGACTTTCTGTAAATTGCTTTCCTGGCAAGTCTAGACCAAAATTTGGCAAGAACCGTAGAAGTTAATAAAAAATAATTCTCTTATCAACCCATCAACTATGTGCAAGCCTGGATACGACAAAATAATTGATAAGCGTGATGTCGTTGGTGGAATGGCTTTTGAACAACATGTTCCTACCAATCGTCCGATGACATCTATCTCCACGCCTTATACAATCCTTTGTGGAGAGCAGAAAGCTTAGACATTATCGCAATCAGCATCTCCCACGATCATTGTAGCTACACAACCCAGTCAAGTTTGATTAGGAATCGTATCTTACATTGTACACAGCTTCCTCAAACACGAGCAGAGGCCCTGTGGAACCGACTATGAGCATGGGCTGCCCGGAGAACAATCCGAACATACATCCGCATAGGCAACATCCGAGCAACATCTCCGACACTCCAATGAAGCCGTCCGTCTTCTCACCTACATCAGAAATCTTTCATCAGAATCATTTCAGCAATTTATTTCGTATTCTTTTTATTTCATGCTTCATTTGCTTTGTTTTACTCTTTTTACAAAAAAATAATACGTGACGTAATTGGCATTAAAAAAAGGCTAATTTTTGATGCGCTGGGCCGGGAGTCGAACCCTGGACCACCAAGTCCTGGTTGATGACATCAAGGATGATCGTCTAAACCCATGCTTGAAGTAAGTTGACTCCAGCAGCGAGTTGTTAATTGGGTTCAAATATTTTAAGATTTAACTTATTCACGATGTTTCAATGTGTTCTCTTCAGCACCTACCCAGTAACCCCCCGAATGTGATGGCGGGGGAGAGAGCACCTACCCAGTAACCCCCCGAATGTGATGGAAGGGGAGAGAGCACCTACCCAGTAACCCCCCGAATGTGATGGCGGGGGAGAGAGCGGCAAAGTAGATGAAGATGATGGAGGCTAGGCACTGTAGGTTGATAGCGTCTTTAATGTCGCTCAGGTACAAAGGATACCTCCGCCTCACATCGGCTATGAGGCCCCCAAAGCATCGCTTCGTCCTCTGCAAAGGGTCCTTCTCTTCGGCGGGAGGAAGAGAAGGGAGTTCACCTAAAGAGGGAAATGGAAATGACGTTTGAGCAAGTTAGTCAAACAATTTTGTTGTTGACCTTCCGCGAATTTCAAACAAAATCTGCGAAGATAATTGAAAGTTCAACATATTGTTGGTACAAACAAAAACAATGTACTTCTGACAATTTGATTCTTTGTATCTAGCGATTGAAATCGTTGCAAAATGTTTCACGTGGATAGCAACAAACACACAGTGACGTCATAGATTCACCTTTCTCCTCAATAGCTTTCCTCTGCTTCTTTTTGTCTCTCTTCGCCAGGACATCCTGGTACTTGGAGATGTTCTTGACGAGATCCGGATTCTCAAGTTGTCCAGGAGGAAGCACAATGGAGTCATCAAGGAACTCATTGATAGCTCGAAGGAGATCACTTCGATCTTCCGCAGCGTATGCCATGACTCGGAACTCCTGGAGGAAAGATAATTATCATCATTATTACTATTATTTGAAATGGTGTTCGAGGACGATGATATTTGAGGGATGATGAAAACTGAGGTCAAGCATGTGGGGGGTTTGCGATGGTTGGAACAATACGAAAAATGGGTCCCATAATATTTTTTAGCAAATATACAACTAATTTGTATCTTGCGTCGCATGTTCGTGTTAAGCTGAAATTAGCCTACTTTCCTCAGCATGAAAAGAACTTCGTTCAATGTAAAAATCATCAATAATCACTGGATTACACTTGCAGCAAAAATGTCATTGAGGCAAACTATTTTGTCTAGAAAGCTTTGTAAACACACAATAGGCCTACAGGCAACGAAAATAGTTCAACCAAGCATTTAATTCAGGAGTGTCCAAACTTTTTCCCACGCGAGCCAGATTTGATAATAAGTATTCGCGGGCCAACAGCCACAATAATTTTTCTGAAAAATGCAAGTTGAATTTATAAGATTTTGTGTGTCTGCTGGCCAAAAATAACACATTGTACAACAACAGGCGCGGGCCATACAAAAATGTTTTGTGGGCCGGAGTTGGCCGCGGGCCGGTTGGACATCCCTGATTTAATTCAACCCTTTCTGGACTTTTTGCAATGCAAAGTTACGGATCACAGCATCAAATGATAAAATTTGGGACGTCTGAATTGATGCACAACATGTATAGTTAGGGCTTTTCAATCGGTTTTGAGTCATAGGCCTACTGGAGCGCAAACAATTCTTTACAAATTTCAGTAATTGCTAAAACCACGTTCTCAAAGCGCAACCGTTGGAGGTAGCTACCGGAACACAGAAAAAATCATAACAAAACTGTTTGGGAAAAACCTTTCGAAGTATGGGGTGGTTCGTTCTGGTTTGCAGCTGAAGTTTGCTGTGTGGCTTTCTGTCAAAAGTACCAACTCATCCAAAATGTCTTGAAAAATGTCATTGTTGTAGCCTACAAATGGTTTAAATTTGTCCCACATGCCCGCAACTGCACAACAGACATACGATGAAATTTTAATGGAACTTCAAACTCATCGACGATATTGTTTGAGTTTGTTGATACATTTGTCAATTCCAACAACTATCGAATCCTCTTTGCAATGTACGGTAGAATACATTTCCTTCGAATGATTCAGCTAGTTAAGTGGAGTTATAAAAGCGTTCTGTCCTCAGGAAAAGAAAATCATTTTCTTTTAAATTTATAATTGCCACTGCAACTTTAGCTTGCGAGTAGCCTAGTAGCCTACTCTTCTCAGCTTTCTCTTACTTAGATTACATCTTCCTTTAATTTCATTAAATTCATCAGTGAATCTTGTTTAGGACCATAATCCACATAATGCAAAGCAGTCACAAATTTAAAACTGCTAGTTGTAGGCTACTTTAGCATTGACTCAGCTTCCGATCAAGCTCTTGTTGGTTCCAACTTGATGCATTTAAGAAACGTCTTTAGAGCTTCAATTGCAAAAGGGTAATGTAAAGCATTGGGTTTGACTGCACCACGCCTTGACTACTCTCTCGAAGTCAATTTTCTTTGCAAGATGATAGGACAGCTTTCTTTAGATTTTTCAGAATTTTTCCTCTGACTGGGCTATAACTTTAAAGATGCCACAAGCTTACAGATAATCAATTACTCCAAAAATGATAGGACCTTTGAACAACACTGTCTGTAGGCAACATTATGAATTCCAACTAGATTTAAGCAACAACATCCATAAACAAAGAAAAAACTCACTACCTTCCAAAATCACATCATGAGAAGCATGACCACCAAAAGGCTACTTGACCACACGAAAACAGAAGATCTTTTAACTATGACAAAATTACATCCAATTACAGCAATAATAAAATCAAAAGTTTTAAAACTGTTCGGCCACAAAAAGATCATAATTCAGAATCAGCAAAGTTTGCACAGAAGGAAAAGTAGAAGAAAAAAGAAAACGTGGCAGACAACCAAAACGATGGCAAGACAACATCCAATCATGGACCGGACTCAACTTGGCGACACTGGCTCAAAATCGCCACTCTTGGAAGCAAATAACTCATGTTGATGCGCAATCTGCTGCAGGCGGAGATGATGACTGATGATGATGATGATCCATAAACAAAAAATATACAGGATTTAGGCCTACTTTCTTTAATCGTGCTTGGACTGATACCTTTAACTTTCCCAGATAACTTATGTTGAATACAACTTCCTATGCCTGGCCAACGCAGATTTTGAAGTTAAGGTTCAGTTGTCAAGCAAAAATAGTTCCCGCTTAGCTAAAACAGCACCAGTTTTCAAGTTTCAATACAATTGCAACCGTTCAGTGATACAGAAATCATTTCAGCTTCAGATTTTACGTCTTGAAGCTGTTCAACATTGCCTACCTTTACACGAAAATGATTTGTTCTTGATGAGAAGCATCGAGAGTGACATTTACAATGATTGAGAAATACTTGGAACTACGCACTTCATTTAAGAATTTGTTGATTATTTAGTTGGTACATTTTTACTTTAGTACTAAAAATGGGCCCCTCTCAAAAGTGCAAAAACAAAAAACTACTCGTTTTTCCTTTACAATGTTTTGCTAGGGGGGAAGCTGGCCCGACTTCCCCCCCTCTCGGAGCCACTGTGCACAAGTGGGGCCTGGCTCCTTCATCAGAATGCGAGTGTGGTGCCACGGAACAGACGGCAGACCATGTCATCCACCACTGCCTAACCCACCGGCCTCCACACGGTGCGCATGGTCTGAGGGTCCTGGACGACGAGACTGCTGAGTGGCTGAAGATTTCCTGCCCTCCAATCTAGCCTGGAAAGATCGCTCATACGCCATCATCAATAACAGAAACCAAAATTTTCAATCTTGTGGCAACTGTATTTAGATAGGCTACATGTTACTTCCAGTAACCTACTAAAATGTCATTATTTTTCCATAGATCCAAAAATAGCATTTAAGGGACCAGGATTTTTTCAAATTGTTTCAAGTTGATTAATGATTAGCCTACTCTGTAGTACCCAACCCAAACAATTTTTAAATCTTAATACACTTGTTATTGTATTTAGATACAGTTTGTGCAGGGATATCTAAAGAAGGGAATACGAAGGCTTTTAATACGTCTGACAGTAGAAGGGCTTCTGTTTATCGTAAATAATCTCTATTTAGGCCTACTGTAAAATGACTATTGGCACCAATAGTAGGCTAATTCAATAAATCTTGTTATGATAACCTGCATTGCGCTATTTGCATCAGGCCTGGATACTCACTGCATGCTCATGGTTAGGCTACTTGTTAATTCAACTACCCGTATAGTTGCTTTACATCTAGCCTACTGAAAAGGCTTTGTTAAGAAAAACAGCTTAGCCTACTGGTAACTTTTCAACTGTCTTTCCAAATAAGTAGGTCTATTCTTGAAATATGCTCTATGAAACATTTACCAACTGTCTTTGGTAGCTGACTGTAGGCCTACCAGCTGCATTACAAAACTTTCTGCAATTTTGAAAAGAACCGCATGTTTCACGCGCTACAAACTACCGCCCTGGTGGTGTCATCAGCATAATGCAATTGCTGTGAGCCTTCGCATCCCCTTCTTTAGCTTTCCCTGAGTTTGTGCAGTAGGCTAAACTTTACACTTATTCATTGTTTGGATTTTTTTCACTGAATAGTCATATAATCCTGTGATTGATTGATGATATACCAATGTAATTTTTGTACCAGTAAAGGTTGTTGAACTGATTGCTTGCTTTCAACTACCCGCATAGTTGCTTTACATCTAGCCTACTGAAAAGGCTTTGTTAAGAAAAACAGCTTAGGCCTACTGGTAAAGGTTGTCAACAATAAAGTGCCATTAGTGATTTATCCATTAGCTATACCTAGTCATTGTAAAAGTGAAGCAAAGTAAAAAATAATTTAATGAATTAGCAGCAAGAAAATATAGAGAGGTTTATTTTCGAAAATGCCAAAGAAACATGATCTTATCCTTTTGCTATGCCACCGGACAGCACCATTTTACAATATTTCATACCCAAATATTCATACCCAAATTTTGTTGAACATGCTCTCAGAATGCACAAAATTCAAAGCAATTTTTCAAAATTTTCTTGGGGAGGCACCCAAACCCCCGCCGCGGGTGTCGAACCTTTACGGCCAAACCTTTAACGGCAAACACGCCGTTAGGCTTGGTGCCTCCTCCTTCAAAGCGTGAGAGCAGAATTCTGGCTCAAATTCGCGTGTTAACTCATCGTTTTCTATATGTTTGCACCAGCAATGAAAAATGAAATTGAATTAAGTTGAAAAGAGATAGAAGCGCCAAAACTCCTACTCATCTGTGTTTGGAGTAAACGTGCTTTAATAATGGATTTTGGTTTGGAAAGTGGCTTATTATTGGATAAATTTTATGGAAATATGTATTTTTTTGTTCATTTTCAAAAGCTTTAAATAAATTTAGTGTTATTGCACAGTCTCTGTAATAGTATAGAGACTGTGGTTATTGAAGCCCATATCTGTAAACTTATTTCTGTTCTAATCCCTTCAATATTTTAAACAAATACTAACGTTCTGACCAATCAGAGCACAGAATATGTGCTATCCTCTGTCCAGCTAAAGTTGCCAGATGATGCAATTAACCACTAAATTTTAAAAATCTGACAAAATTTAAAACGATTTGGTGCCGATGAAAATAAGCTTGGAACCAGACAAAATTTAGGTGAAATCTGGAGTAGTTTAAAATAATTTGGTGTCGACAAAAGTAAACTCAAAAACAAAACAAAAAATTGGTGAAACCTAGTGAAATTTGAACTAACCTGAAAAATAAAAATGAATTCTAAAAATTTCATACAAAAAGCTATTGAAACTAAAACAAAAAAACAGAGAATAAATCCAACCACATCTTCATTTTTGGCAATAAAAAGTGTTTATCACATTGAGAAAAGTATACCTTTGACTCACTGTTGTTGTGCCTAGTAAAACATCTCTGGTAAAACCAAACTGAGAACAATCAAAAGCGACAAAAAAAACGTTTAGTTTTATTTATTTTTTTTATTTCTAATCATCACAACGATACACATACACAATATATGTCAAACATAATAAAGGTCTAGAAAAAAGTAGAAGCTACAAAGCGCGGACGTTATAACGTGCATGTTACCAAAGCACGACAATCAGTTTAAAATATGGCACAGTTGCAACACCTTGATTTATGATGTTACAAAAACATATATCTTTGAGACGTTTTCGCTTAAATTTCATGACTAAGATTCATGACTTAACAATGTGTTACTTTTGGTTTATTACTGCGATTGAACAAAATTGAAAATCTCATGTAGCCTATTTTTGTGGCATTTGGTAAAATTTATAATGAGACTTCCGGTGACGAACCTATTTAAGAATTTGGCAACGCTGTATCAGGCATCCATTTTTCAGACTTATTCATTCATGATGATCGGATTTTGTGCGCCTCTTTCAGTTCAGTGCCGGTTGTTTTTATTTCTGATCATCACTGATTCACAGCAAAAACAATACACGTCAGCATAGCAAAGATCGAGAAAAAGGTAGAAGCGACAAAACGCGAACGTTAAAACGTACTTGTGACAGAAGTAAGTTATTAAATTGAAGGATTTGGTTGCAACACCTTCAGAAATATTTAAGATAAAAAGGGAAATAAACGAAAATGTTACAAACAAAAATAAAAAAACAACAACCCATAATATTATAGCTTTAGCTGATATTTTCAAGAATTTTATAAATAAACATTTGCTATGAAGATCAGCCATGGTGTGTTATCAAGAGCGCTGATGGTCGTGAGGGGAACACGCCTTGATGCGTTTAGCTCATAGGTAGCAAAGAAGAGAGCAAGGTGGGCAAAGAAAACTCCACAAAAGAATCCTACATCGGGAAAAGCCATTTCAAGTGCAACGCACCAGGCCTTACACGACTCACAAAATAGTTACAACTTGACGATACAAAACAATGACTAAAACAACATCATCTTGCAGAAATCCAATTATACCCAGGGAAGTTATGTCTTGCAGATATTAAGCGTGCTTTGATATAAAGTTACGTCAATAAAGCCATAATTATAAGACCCCAGACAGCTAAACTCATCATCTCTACATCTATCCAATGTCAGCAAACGTTGAATCAATGCAAATATTACAGGCCTGGCTAGCTGGGATCTAGTAGTGGCATGTCACAGTACTGTACTAATATGAGAAGTTTGGGTTATTGTATTTGAGGCTTTGAATCACTGATGCATGCCCTGTTACCGAGATAGGCTGAGTAAAGTTTTAGATTGTTGGTGTTGTTGGCTGTTAATCATTCCATTCACTACGTGCTGCTGATTAAAGAGCTGTCTTTGACAGGCCTCGAAATTCGTTTTTGTTGACGGCGGACAAACGTGTCCGGTCTGAGCAGCTATCTCGGCGGACAATTTAAGTTTCACGGCAGACACACCAGTTTTAACGTCGATCGTCATGTTTAATCACTTTATCTTGATAATTCTTCGGCAGTGGCTACCGGTATTTGACCGGCGTCGGTCTTTGGATCTGAAAGACTATTTGACCGGTCATAACGTCACTATACAGGAACTTTTTTTCTTTTTCTCTTTCAAAGCAAAAGACGAGAGGCGCGTATATAAGTTCTAAATTCAACAATTTTATTCAACTCGATCCGTGGCGCGTGCGATACTTCGCCGGCTTCTATTCTAGAGGGAATGAGTTCGATACTCCCCGGAAGCATTCCTTTTTTTTTTTAACTCAATTTTGTCCCGAAGTACATTTTTGCAGTCAATTTTTAATTTGAGTTGCATTACATTTACATACCATTACCATTTTTTTAAAAGAAGCATTGTAGGCTATATAACTAACTCGTTGAGAGCAAAAATGTAATGCGTCGTTCGGCAAACACGGTCACATCAATCAATCAATCATTTTATTTTTTGTCATTAACGCGTCCGGGACGAAAAAGATACTAACTACAAAAATCGATATAAACCTACCAGCACGTTAATGAATGGGAAAAGGTGGCAAAACCTTGAAAGGTTTAAAACGTGCCTGAATGAAAAATTATGTAGTAGGTTGGCTATCAGTAGTTAGCACGGCCACAAACGGAAAATTACCCAGAGAAATTCTCAAATTCCAGCAAATTAAAAAAACTCTAACTTTATTACTCACATTTGAAAAAACATAAAAAATTGGGCTCTAGGCAACTCAAATTAAAAATTGACTACAAAAATGCACTTTGGGTCAAAATTTAATTTAAAAAAAAAGAAAAAAAGAATGCTTCCGGGTAGTATCGAACTCATTCCCTTTAGAATAGAAGCCGGCGAAGTATCGCACACGCCACGGATCAAGTTGAATAAAATTGTTGAATTTAGAACTTACATACGCGCAGGGCTGCGATTTTTTCTTTCTTGTCGAACGACCAAAAGTTCTACGCTTGTTTGTCGAATAGTAATATGACGTCACAAGAGTCAGATTAAAAGCGTTTGGTCACGAGTTACCGCACAAGTTGTGTGGTATCAGAGTCACTTACTTTAAGCTTTTAATCGCATGCTGGTTGAGTGATTCCATCTACGACGGCAAAAACATTGCCGTCGCCAAATCAACACACCTTTGATTGCTGCGACAATTGCCGTATGCTTTAATTTTTAATCAAATGAAATTTTATGCGCTTCTTCATTGCGTGTCACACGGCGGTAGCCCAGAGCATCACACAAGCTATTTTATGCGCTGACAATGCTCTTGTGAACTGTAAAAAGTTTGCAACCTTATAAATACCGGCTTATTGTTACGCAAAAGTTTTCTTTCATCGAATGCTTATTGTTTACCGGTGTCGTTGCGAATATAAATCATCGTGAAAGAAGATACAGTTAAAAAGTGGAATTTACCTGCTATAGATTATCAAACAAAAGGAAAAGTTAGTGTGGTATTTTGCAAAATTTGTAAAGAATTTTATGACGGAAACAAATCGGAATTAAAAAAGCTACGGGGTCAAGTTAAAAAAGTAGTACAAAATTGGATAAACAGTTCTTCGGCAGAAAAGAAAAATAATGCTTCTGATCATATGGCATTGCGCGTTCATGAACGGGCAGTTTTGCGTCTTCAAGTATTCCAGTGACGATGCGACAGCTTCATCCTCCCATACGGCGTCTTATGATTCCGATTTTGACAGCTAGTTCTTTATCAAACAGACTCGTGTTTGCTCGCAGTATCTCAATTGTGCCGAAATTGTGTTAGTGTAAACGTAAATCGAGGCAATCATCTCGCAGTGAGATATTAATTTGTTACCGGTACCTGGTTGAACAATTAACGATATTTTATGATATTTCAAAGTTGCTAGATGTCGAATTAATGTAAAACAAACGTAAATTTCTTCTTGGGCATTGTTACGCAGGCAGCAAAATTCGTTATTTTTGCATTGACTTCACGTCTGTAGATGTTGAATCAATGTAAAAATGATGATTTTTGCTGTCCGGGTACGCAATGTAACCCGCTAGGAAAAAAAATTAAATAGATTTGTGCTGACTCGAACGTTGAATCAACCCAAAATTAACTTACTTTTCCCCCTGAATTATTTAACGTGACAGCGTGCGTATCGCTACTTTTGGTATTATTACATCACTACAAATCAAACAGTGCGGTCGTGACTCGTGATAGACTATACTCTAGTATATTTTTCGCTTCTCGTTTTTTCGATGCAACGTCTGCAGACGTTGAATCAATGTAAAAACGACGGGTTTTGCCAGCTGGGTTGTGTGCTTTTGTGAATGCAAATGCAAAATCGCCCATTACGTAATCACAGAAACCCTTTTAGTGGATGGAAGTCAAGTTGCAGCCGTGTTTATCCGTCTACTATTCTTTATTCACATTGCAAAACATTTCTGCAATCTTGGAACAACAAGTGCATAAGTCAGACATAAATACAAACTTGCAAACACGTTGACAACTAAAAGTAGCCTACTTCGGTTATTTTATCTATAAAAGAAACCCGTTGTGTCGAATAGCACAAAACGTGTGTGGCGAAATGTTTGATGCCAGGCGTTGGAACTTCGATCAAAGCATTCTCCCGCAGTGTTGAAAATGGCGGCGCTGACGCCTTGGGACTTTCTCGTGTGAAGCGACGCTTTTAGACCTTGCTTTGAAAGTAGCCTACCTGGCGCAAGAAAGTTTACGTAAGTCAGCACTCTTGTGATTGCATCACGTGATGCCCCCCCCCCCCCCCCGATTGTTCCTCGACCTGACGACGTTTAGTCCTCTCTCAGTTTTTTTTCCTGTTTATTTTCCTTTTTTCGTTTTTTTTTTTTTTTTCTCAAGGCATGGCGTTTGTCGAATAGTGATGGCGCGTGTCGAGTGACCTCGTCACCGAAAAAGGCAAAAATCGCAGCCCTGCATACGCGGTACGCGCTTCTCGTCTTTTGCTTTGAGAGAGAAAATGAAAAAAGTGCCTGTATATTGATGTCATGACCGGTCAAATAGTGTTTCAGATTCAAAGACCGGCGCAGGTCAAATAGCCACTGCCTAATTCTTCGCCATTCGAGAACTATAGCTAGTACGGTTTAGAAGGCTTTTTAAGCGAACTCACTCTGAAAGGCTTTTTTTTTAAGCAAAATTTCAGTGAACTCACTCTGAAAGGCTGTCGTCAGACCAACGACGTGCGCTTGAAGAGTCAAAGCGCTGTGTAGCTGCTTAATACGCCGCATAACTTCCACCGAACGAGGTCGCGTGGCTTCTTGCGTCACAATGCTCTGGGTACGAGTCGGAAAACTTCTATACTAACGCTAGTATTTTCTGCTGTGTTTTCCCTAGGCGTTTTTTTTTAGGTTTATTTTTGTGTGTCATGTGAGCGAAAGTGAGTTTTTTCTCGGCCTTTTCTTTCTTACTGTATACCAAAACTTAACAAATTTTGTAACCAACCGTGCCTTATCAATATTACTCGGAGATCAAAGCCAGACATTGTGACGTAAGCTTCAACTAAGTTGCACGTGATTAGTGTAGAAGTACTCCATACTCCCATCGATTCTTAGCGAAGAATTCACCTTTGTTACGCTGATTCAACGTCATCAATCATTGAACCAACGTAAAAATCGAAAGTTTTCCTGCTTGAATGGAAGCTAAGGGATACAGTACTGTATTCACATTTTGTAAATGCGCGCTAGAATGCGCGGAAAATTATATTCTTGCAACAATGGTTCGTGCTATGCAATGACGGTTTGTATTGCTAGTTTCTGTGTTATTTCTCGGCAGACAAATATGACCGATCTAGATAGTACTTCCCGCGGACATCACATGCTTTGACGGCGGACATGACCGCCGTGAATTTCGAGGCCTGTTTGAAATGCATAGTTAAGCACATACGGTACCCCGAGAGCCGAACCAGCGCCGTTCGATCTTGAGTTTTTTTGTCAAGTGATCTATTGGAGAACTATTCCATTGGATGCAAATCAAAACAACCATTTGCGTCTACCTCTATCAGAGATAGATGGTCTAAAAGCCCTTGATGAAGATATAACTGCAGTCCAAAAATAACCCTCAGCCTTGAGGTTGCAAACTTACGATCCTATTCAATCTACAGCAATGATTGATAATAGCAACAGCCATTAACTTTCTATAATTTTGAGGCCAGTGTTCAAGTCTGGGTTTTTTTTCACTGAGACTTTTCGGTCATTTGTCTGAAATGACTTGTGAAAAAATTCGGGGTTTGGGGGTTTTTGGGGTTTGGGGGTTTTTGAAGGTTTTGGAGTTTTTGGTGGGTTTTTGGGAGTTTTGGGTTTTTTTGGGGTTTGGGTTTGGGGTTAGGGGGTTTAAATTAGGCTACGGTACCCAATAATTTTCAAAAAAAAATTTAAAAAATCACCGAATAGAGCTCTCACTGAAAAAGGCTCTCACCGAATCGGACTCACCGAATAGTAGCAGACCCGCTGATACAAACCAAAATTTGCACTTCCTGACTAGCTACAACATTAAGTTTTGCTGAGAAACGTTGTGTTTTATCTCGAAAGAAACATTTTGATCAAATTGACTATATATTTTTTCGGACATTTTGACCAAATTGACTATTTTTTTCGGACATTTTGCTAAAAAATCGGTCAATGACCTATAAATGACCAAAAAAAAAACAGGTTCAAGTAGTTAAAAACAAAAATTTGCAATACCAATTACCTTTATTACTAGATTGCTTACGAGAGAAATTTTTTTTTTTGCACACTCATCGATCAAAAACTGCATTTTTTCAAGTATAGTCAAGTGGGGTAAAAAAAAATAGTGGGGTTATTGGGGTAAAAAAAACCACTTACCATTTCACATCTAAATTGAGTAGATATTCACTCAACTTTTTTAGTGTCTGTTTAAGTGGTCTTTGGAGATTACTTTGAGGGGTAGAGGAAAAAAATTGGATTTGACAAAGAAGAGCTATGTTAAATAGAGTAAATATGGCCAGCGAAGGGTGCAAAAAAAGGTTTGGAGGAGTTTATTAAAGGTTTTTGCTAAATTTTAGTGATAGGTAGTATGAATGTTTTAATGTTATATTGTGAGTACTATGTTGTGAGGCTACTAGATGCAACAAAGACTGGGGCCTCCAAATGTTTGTGTAAATTTTTATTGAGGTGTTTTTTTTACCCCAATAAAATTCGTTGATTTGGGGTAAAAAAAAAACAGTGCATTTCATGGAATGTTTTGGCTTTGTATTGGTGTTATGTCAACTGCCAAGCAGTATATCACCAAAAAATACAAAAACAAACTTCTGGATGCATCAGTGCCGCCACGATCAGTGCCAATGTATGCATGTGTTATGCACAATCAATTGATGTTTTCTGGAGTTGGGGGTCCGAGGTTAAGGTTAGTGTTGCAGGTTAGTCGATCAATAGCGCAGATTGAGAGTACAGAGTGATCCATTGATTGATAGTGCACAACACATACAATCATACGTACACAAACTGTTGTTTTATTTCCTGTCTGTTGTTTTTTAGTTGTATGTTCATTCACAAACTGCTGGTTGACTTTTTAGGATTCACGATCCGCGAAATTTAATCGCCCACTTGCATGTTCAAACCAGAGCTGCAGATAAAATTCAGGATGGCGTGCATAAGTATATAAGTATATACTAGACACAATTTTTTGTCTTGCTGCTGTTTTTATTACAGTAATGAGACTTTGCGATTTCACAATGTGTATTTTAATAAAAAGTGCATACAAAAATTGTGGGCAAAATCGTCCATGACCCTTCCGGTTAGAGCTGGGCGATATTGGTAAAATAATTTCGATACGATATTACCAAAAATAAAACGATATTATCTAAGTTTCGATATTTTACGGCGAATCGCAAAGCACGGCTTTCTATAACTGCATGAAAAACATACTGAGCACTGGTACTGAAATGAGCAACATTTATTGCAAACAATGCTGCGATTTAACTGTCGCTGCGATTTAACTAAAGATTTTGGACAAAAATGTCAGCATGTTGACATTGCAGGGTTTTAGGCACGATGTCTTCTTGGAAACAATTGAGCCACTAAGTGAAAACACCCTTTCACTACTAACACTGGTGGCTTGAATGCACAGAAGTTTTCTTGCAACTTTTGCAAGTGTAGAAAAAGTCAGTGCATTAGCTCGCCACCATGTACAGATGGAGCTATCCTTGTTGATAGTTTTTGATGCAAAATAGAGATGCAGCTGTGAGTAGCAAAACAAAATAAAGTAGGCCTATCTACCTAGCTGTAGCTACGGCCGCTACACTATGCTACGGCCGCTACGCTATGCTACGTAAATTCAGTCAGCTTGCAAGTTTCCTATCGTATTTGCCGGACTTCATCCTTCGCAACAACGTAACACGTGGGAATCAATAAGCAGGATTGCGTAATCACAAAGACTGCTTGCAATGCGTAAACAATGCACACTGCTCGCAATGCGTAAATAATGCACACACACTGGGTTGTCTGCGCATGCGATGTCTGTGTCACTGCGCATGAGAAAATGTTGCTACAGTATAATTTCAGTACATTTATAAACGATAAAATCGGAGCTTTGTGAATAAATATCGCTGCCGAAAAAATATCGTATCGAAATATCGTAATATCGCCCAGCTCTACTTCCGGTCAGTTCCAAGTATGGGTTCAGCATCTCTCACAGTCCTTGATTTATGAGTTACACAAAGCTTCTTTCCTCTGGTGGAGAATCATTTACATTACATATGAAATCAATAGCAAAACATATGAAATCAATATTATAATAACAAAGAAGAAGAAGCTGCTATACTAACAGGTGTTTTTTTTTAACCCCATGAAAATTTTTTTTTACCCCAAAGCTGGGGTAAAAAAAAATTCAGATATTTTGGGCATAATTTCCAAACCAGTTAATGGATTTAAAAAATTTCATTGGGGGATGATAGACATACATGGTCTGCATATTGTGACCAACTTTAGTGGTCATACTTGATAAGCTAAAAAATCTAGGACAACCTTTCTGAAAAAAATTTTTTTTTACCCCACTTGACTATACCCCAAAAAAGTGATATTGATCTTCAAGATCACGATCCTGATCTTCAAGATCACACTGTTGGGTGATCTTGATCTTCAAGATCACGCTGTGGGGTGATCTTGATCTTTAAGATCACGTATTCTTGGTGATCTTGATCTTCAAGATCATCCAAACAGGTGATCTTGTTCATCTCTGCTGGTAGCTTTGTTTAAAACTTGTGTTTGTATTTTTCATTAAGTTTGTTCTTTTTGTTTTAGATCTTAATTACCGATATTATTTTAATCTTATAATTTGGTTCTGTATTGATTAAACCATTTTATAACCAGTTATTTAAAATAAAACAATTTTTCAGCTGTGTATAACTGTATATTTATATTTTTATTGTAATCCACCAATCCCCAATATATTCATTATCCTGTCAACAGCTTATAAACGATTTGCTTGAATCAGCTTTGGATCATGGATCGGGGAAATGGTGGAAATGTGACACAATCCACTAGTGTAATGCAGAGAAAAGCTATAATAGCTAAACTCAAAGCATCTGGAATTACAAGTAAGAAATATTTATTAATATCATTGGTATTTTTGCCTATTTTGTGTTGATTTTGAAAGGTCTGTTGTTTTCATATGGAAATGTTATCATTCAATTGCGGAGTACTTCAATTGTGTTCATACTTCATATTGATATTTTAGCCATCAAAATTTTTCACATCAGCTAGATTGATTAAGAATTATGGTAGGAAGTGTCATAAGTTGCCAACAAGAATTATTGATCACTGCAACTTTCAAAAATCATTACAATACAAATTTCAATCAATTTTTTAGGCTTGTAAAAATGCTTATTGTTTCTATGGCAATCAAATAGGATCTCGTCATAATCATTCTATATAATATGTATTGTATATCTACTGTATCTTTAACAGATCTTTTTTTCTTGGTTTTAATGCAATACTTTGTTTTATGTCTTAAAAATACAAAATTAAAAAAAATAACCCATTCAATTGCTTCATCATTTGTGTGGCCCTTATGCATTATTTGAAGTAAGCAATAAGCATGCGTGTTGAAATGGCACTGAATCAGTCAATCATAACAACTGAACAAACCAATGAGAATATGTGTGAAGACTGATATAAATTAAAAGTAACAAAATGTTTGTGTCTATACTAATTTAAAGATAACATTCATGCAATGCTGCTACATATGCCATTGTTGTGGGATCAGCACCGGTCTACGACTTAATGCCGTGGCCCAAAACACGAATGACGCCATCCCTTGGTCGCAAGGCCAAAATGCCACAAGGCATGAATGACGCACTGCCTGAATGCTGTAATGAATACGAGACTTGGTTATTTCGTACTAAAATTAATTATTATTTTTTAAAAAGTTCTGTTATGATTGCTTTGAGACTATCAATACAAGTCGTTTTCATGGGTGCACAAAGTGAAAATGGCCAAATTATGTTACAAATGCGTTTATTAGAGAATAGGTAAAACTTCAAATTATTCACCAAAAATTGCTTCTTACTAAATATTAATCTCAAGTTAAATATTTGTGCTTTTGATGTGCTCCCCAATCCCCATGGGCGGTCCACGACATTAAGGCGCAAACAAAACAGCTCGAGACAAAACGGCGCAGAGACAAAATGGCGCAGAGGCAAAACGACGCAGATACAAAATGGCGCAGAGGCAAAACGACGCAGACAAAACGGCGCCAAAGTCAACGTAACAAGCTCAGAACCCTTTCCTTATTTTTTTCACATGTTTTGGTCAATTCCTCTTTGTCATGAGTTGCCAAGGGTGGTGGGGGGGGGGGGACTTGTATACCAGCTCCAAAAATCCTTATTCACACATAAACTTTTGTTATGGTTGCAGAGTATTATCATTCTATACATTGACTTTGGCGCCGTTTTATTTGCGCCGTTTTGCCTCTGCGTTGTTTTGTCTCGCGCCGTTTTGTTCGCGCCTTAATGTCCTGCTTCGCCTCATGGGCCCCCAATGAGTCACGCTACGCTACTGCACTCGCCTGAATAATCCATATAATTATCTAGTAATTATCTAAATAAATAGATGCCATTGCCATCGTGGGATTTCGAAATTGTCTCCACACAGAATGTTATATTGTAATCATGAAACGCTGTTCTATGTATGAACCTAAAGCTTCTTCTTCAACAACAAAAGAGAAGTGTAACTGATCTCTTGTGTTGTTGTTGAAGCAGTGAGGAACGAGATTAACTGGAGGGAGTCAGACTTGAACTTTGAGTGTGCCAGACGTTTCTGATTAGTAATATTTCTCTGCAGACGTGTTCAACTGTTCATTAAGATTAAAAAGCAACAAATGAATTAGTGGTGCCTTTATCTATATATACAGTACTGGACAATTTATTATGTTTTTTTTTATGTCATAATGGCATAAGTCTCTACTACAATGCCAGCAGTTCAGTTGAGCCTTTGTGACGTCCATTATGACATCACAATGTGGGGCTGTTGAATACTGATTGTGTAGAATGGCAGCTTCTTTGATTTGGGCCACCGTTACAATTATTTCTGAGCTTTCAGTTATCGGAAAAACAAAAAAATTGAGATTTGCTGTAAAATTGTCCAAAAAAAAATCCATAATAAATTGTCCAGTACTGTACTTTGTTATATAATTATAAATTGCAAAATTATGCCATATTAAAAAAAAGAGTTAATGTAAAATAACCAAGTCTTATCTTTATTTGATAATTGCAGAAAACAATTTTGTTTGTGTGAAAAATGAAATTGCTACAATGACAAATTAAATTACTACCATATTTAAAAAAACAACTAAATTTAAATTACCGTATTTTACGAACCATAAGGCGCACCGAACTATAAGGCGCACTGTCAATAAATTGCTTTGATTAGTTTTTTGTTCATACATAAGGCGCACCGGACCATAAGGCGCACAGGACCATATATAATAGTATATCAGTACTGGTTTTGAGTGTAGGCAATAAAGCACTACCGCACTTGATCCATACATAAGGCGCATCGGACCATAAGGCGCACGATCAATTTATGAGGAAAAAAAAGAATTTAAAGTGCGCCTTATGGTCCGTAAAATACGGTAAGTGTAAAATTGCTGCCGCAAAAAAAACAATTAATTTTAGTAAGAAATAACCAATCCTCACGTCATTCATGCCTTGCGGCATTTAGATCTTACAACATTTATTTTATGCGGCCGAAGGATGGCATCATTCAGACTCAGTGTTTGATCTTAACGCTAGTCCGCTAGCCAATGGCTAGTGAAAATTTGCGCGGACTAGTAGAAATGTTGCAGTACTAGTCCAATTGGCTAGTGAAAATATTCGCCGGTGAAAAGTTTTGGTTTACAAAATGGCGATTGCCAGAGGCAAAATTGCACGACAAAGGCTGCAAAGTCTGTCAACTGAGCACGTGACTACTTTTTTCGTTTTTCCCCTCTTTGGATTGCTACCTTGTCGTAGTTGAAGAGCTCGTGTGCTTCCGTGACCTAAAGAGTTATGCTGACCCAACAAGCCAGACAGGTCTGACGGTAGAGGCCTAACCAAACGCAATCCATCCAATAGTCCACTTCTTTTGACAGTGAACGAATATTATGTATTGTACCACCCTGGCGAGTGGCGTGTCATCTCGTACTACAGATGGACGCAAACACAATGTAATATTACAACATAAATAAATATTAAGCACACACCGCATGCCACATTTATTTTTTATGTTTTAAAGTTGCATTGTTTGCGTCTGTAGTACGAGCAGGTGTTTTTGTGCATACTGTTGCTCTGTGCGCACTGAAATCTGAAAGCCTTTGAGTCATTCCATTATAATTCAACAGATTTTCTTCAAAAAGTCAACCCGCCCCTCTTAGAATTTTTTTGTTTTTAAATATGTTGATGTGCATGAAATTCTGAATGCAACAAAAAAAAAATATGAAAATTGATCAACCGATTTACTAGATATGCCATTTTGAAATTTGTTGATCACTTGGTGGCGCTGATGAGTTGCCAAACATAAAAATGTCATTTGTTGCGCCCCCTGATGATAGAGAGGTGATCAAACATTCAATTTCACTATTTTTAAGGGTGAGGATTCCGAAAATGCAAGTGTTTTCTGTGTATTACTATCACAAAAAAAGTTATAGCAACTTCTATTGTTTTTGGGTGGTCGCAAAAAGATGCCCAAAAAACCTTGTGGGAATCCACGTAGAGTGAAAAAATTTTTTTTGTAAGATAGTCAAAGAAGTCTTTTATTACAAAAAAGAAAAAAATTAGAGGTGTTTTTTGTGATTTTTTTTTAATATCAGTTTAAAGTAAAGTATGGTTTTCACAGAATTTGTCCATTTCCAAGCCTTACATTGTTGCTTTTGTGTCATGTAATAATAGGCACACCAATGACATCATAATAGTTATTATTTCTTAACAATCAGCCTGTTAGTTGAGGTTCAAAATGGCTGCTCTTTTAAACCTGACTGCTTCCCTATTGTGTTTTCTGTCTGAGAACACCCTGTGCAGGTTAGTTAGTGGGTGTTGTGAGTAGAAGGTATTGAGATGGAGGATTGCACTGAACTTGGAAAAAAAGTAGTAGTGCTTGTCATTTGAAATGGTATAGCCGTAAAGACAGCTACAGAGCTTTGTCTGACCTTTCTGAAACTGAAACAAAGTTAGTTCTATGGAGATCTGGGATTGAACTTGAAAAAGAGGAACTGCCAATGTCAACAATTTGCAATCATCATTTTGCTTACTTTCTGAACGAATATTCGAATCATTAAATATTGATTTCAAATGACAAGTACTACTACTTTTTTTTCCAACAGTGCAATCCTCCATCTCAATACCTTATACTCACAAGTTACAACACCCACTAACTAACCTACACAGGGTGTTCTCAGACAGAAAACACAATAGGGAAGCAGTCAGGTTTAAAAGAGCAACCATTTTGAACCTCAACTAACAGGCTGATTGTTAAGAAATAATAACCATTATGATGTCATTGGTGTGCCTATTATTACATGACACAAAAGCAACAATGTAAGGCTTGGAAATGGACAAATTCTGTGAAAACCATACTTTACTTTAAAATGATATTAAAAAAAAAATAACAAAAAACACCTCTAATTTTTTTCTTTTTTGTAATAAAAGACATCTTTGACTATCTTACAAAAAAAAATTTTCACTCTACGTGGATTCCCACAAACCTTTTTGGGCGTCTTTTTGCGACCACCCAAAAACAATAGAAGTTGCTATAACTTTTTTGTGATAGTAATACACAGAATACACTTGCATTTTTGGAATCCTCACCCTTAAAAATAGTGAAATCGAATGTTTGATCACTAGACCTCCCCAATCCCCGGACTTTTTGTTGTTTTCATCTATATTGTGACTTTTCTGCATGGGTTTTCAATGCTGATTTCAAAAATATTTATAAAATTTTTTTTTCGATCAACGTCTGGGAAGTTATTTGCTGTTGCTTAGCAACAACTTTTCATAAAAATTACAAAAATCTCCTTTAAAACCCCTTTACTTTTAACCTGGTATCCTGATATCTAGATTATCTGAAAGCATTTCTTCTGCTGAAGAATTTAAAAATTTTTTTATTAAAATTGGACAATCGGTACCAGAGTTATGACCGTTTAAGTACCCAGATTATGCAGTCACGCATGACTGATTTTTGTTAATTTATTGCCAAATGATACTAGAAAAATAGTGAAAGTTGCTGTCAAGGGGTTTTTGGGGGTAAGGAGTTCAAAAAATATATTAAAAAGTGTCTCAGAGCAACAGAAAAAAAGTTATTAAAAAATTGATACGAACAGTCATGCATGAATGATTTTGTCGCAGTCGCTTCATTCCTACAATGAGATGTATTCCTTAGGTACCACAAACGTTAAATGCCTGGAGTCATATACAGTATAATGTGGAACCGATCATCTCAATGTAGCTAATATCTGGGTACCCATTGCACTTGATGTTAGAATACACGCTTCATTGCTCGGAAAGAGCTCTGATCAAGTGCAAGATGGTCACAGTCCGCCACAATTTCAATAGCATCTCTCACCCAGCATAATGTAGTCTATGTATCTAAATCATGTGGCAAAAAATGGATTAAGTCAGCTGAACTTAACGATAACCTTCTGTAATGCATTTCAGGTTTCACTATTGATCAGTTAGCATTTTCTACTTGTATCTTGTATGATTAATATAGCGTATTGTATACACTTCTACTGTCTAATATTCCGTGTGTATTCATGTATCCATCATGGAGCTGAGGAAGAGTAAAA
The DNA here is from genome assembly GCF_918807975.1 of Aplidium turbinatum. NCBI lineage: Eukaryota > Metazoa > Chordata > Ascidiacea > Aplousobranchia > Polyclinidae > Aplidium > Aplidium turbinatum. Next base: position 15,276,864 of record NC_137484.1, on the reverse strand, counting down.
TAAACAATGGTGGTTTGCTTGGTAATTTGCAGCCTTTAAAACATTTTAAGGAAGGACAATTTAGACCAACTACTGGAGATGTTCTTCAGAAATACATATATCATCTTCAATTAAATCCTCGTAACCACCAGAGTGGGAAGCTCGCAGCTTGAGATCCAGCAATATGTCCAGCAAAGTATGGCAGCCTGCTTGCATTCCACTGATGACAAAACAAAATATCCAAAACAAAATTATTCGTTTGGTTGATGAATACAAGAAATACAAACATGACAAAAAAGGAATCTGCTGCCTTAATTAAATTTCGAGAAACACTGACAACACGATTTAGGATATCTGCTAAGAATGTCGAAAATCTTATTAACAAAAACAAAACATTGCTACCAGAAGATAAGGCAGAAAATATACAGTTTCTTAAATTACTTGAAACAAACCAACCAGCATCTCTTGGACCCTTGATAGAAAGAGGTTGAAACGCTTCAAGAATTATGCATTGAAGAATCGAATAAAGGTAATAAAGTATGATGTATGTTTATTCCCAGTATGCTTAACAGCCTAATGATTTTTAAAGTAACATACCTATTAATTTTTGATACGGATGCATAAACAAGACATTTTTTACAGATAAATGCAGATTCTCAGTGCAGATTCAACTTAATTTATTGGGAAAATGACGAGGAGAGGAAATTAAGTCCTGAGGTAGATGGCTGAGAATCTGCATTTATCTGTAAAAAACGTCTTGTTTATGCATCCGTATCAAAAATTAATAGGTATGTTACTTTAACCCTCTGTCTACCGAAAAAAAAATAAGCAAGTTTTACCGTTGGGGTCCATTGGACCCCAAATTTCCAAGTACTTGTTTTGAACAAAAAAAATCAGCTTCGATGATGAAATTAAAGCTCAACAGGAAAGGACGTAAAAAGACTTTAAAAATCATAACTTATAAACACTGTAGAAAAACCAAAAATACTCGAAATTTAACAAACAAGTCATACAGTAGCCCATGCACAAACCAAGCCGATACGGAATTGGTCTATTCTTGAGCAATGGTCAAACTATTGAGAGATTTGGCTTTTGGATTTGGCTAAAAGCGCATATTAGGCCTACATATTAGGTCACAAGAAATATTGTGAGCTTATGTATTATCGCATTCATTGCAAATGAATTGCAAATGTTCTTGACAAACGTTCAGTTGGCAAGAAGTACAGAATTGTCTGCTTTTTGGCTTTGTGTCTTTCCCAAAAATAGCATCTAGCATTCTTTGATTTTGGCGCCTGATCTTCAACAGCTGTTTCTTTTATTTTGTTGCGGATTTAGATGTCTTGTTGATATTGGAGTCGAAGCTGGTAATCCAGCAAGCTCTTTTTCTAGTTGGATCTAAAATTTTCTTCTCTTTCATACATGCATGCTTCAATGTTGTACTGCTATTTTCGGCTTGCAATTGATGCCATATCACAAAAGCATTGACAGCAGTGACATCGATTATATTGTAAAATAGAGCTATCGGCCATTTTCTCCTCATTATTTTGGAAGTGTATTTCCTAAAAATGCTGTCAATAGTGTCGACTACTCTTTTAGTGCTGTTGTGATACAAGATTACTTCTATTGCAGCAGGCTTGGGGTCCGTTGGACCCCACTGTACAAGATGCTATTATTTTTTTCTATGCTACCAAATTTTGTTTGAAATCAATAATTATTATATTGTCCTAAAGATCAAGCAAAGCTGTGAAAAGTCAAGGTGTATCAATATCGCATCTGCTATATGTCCTGAGAAATCGCAGAGCAAAATTTGTTTTGGGGTCCATTGGACCCCACGGTAGACAGAGGGTTAAAAATCATTGGGTTGTTAAGCATACTGGGAATAAACATACATCATACTTTATTACCTTTATTCGATTCTTCAATGCATAATTCTTGAAGCGTTTCAACCTCTTTCTATCAAGGGGTCCAAGAGATGCTGGTTGGTTTGTTTCAAGTAATTTAAGAAACTGTATATCTTCTGCCTTATCTTCTGGTAGCAATGTTTTGTTTTTGTTAATAAGATTTTCGACATTCTTAGCAGGTATCATAAATCTTGTTGTCAGAGTTTCTCGAAATTTAATTAAAGCAGCAGATCCCTTTTTGTCATGTTTGTATTTCTTGTATTCATCAACCAAACGAATAATTTTGTTTTGGATATTTTGTTTTGTCATCAGTGGAATGCAAGCAGGCTGCCATACTTTTGCTGGACATACTGCTGTATCCCAAGCTGCGAGCTTCCCACTCTGGTGGTTACGAGGATTTAATTGAAGATGATATATGTATTTCTGAAGAACATCTCCAGTAGTTGGTCTAAATTGTCCTTCCTTAAAATGTTTTAAAGGCTGCAAATTACCAAGCAAACCACCATTGTTTATTTTACTCTTCCTCAGCTCCATGATGGATACATGAATACACATGGAATATTAGACAGAAGTGTATACAATACGTTATATAATCATACAAGTAGAAATAGTTTTCATAGTGAAACCTGAAATGCATTACAGAAGATTATCGTTAAGTTCAGCTGACTTAATCCATTTTTTGCCACATGATTTAGATACATAGACTACATTATGCAGGGTAAGAGATGCTATTGAAATTGTGGCGGACTGTGACCATCTTGCACTTGATCAGAGCTCTTTCCGAGCAATGTAGCGTGTATTCTAACATCAAGTGCAATGGGTACCCAGATATTAGCTACATTGAGATGATCGGTTCCACGTTATACTGTATAAGTGTATATGACTCCAGGCATTTAACGTTTGTGGTGCCTAAGGAATACATCTCGTTGTAGGAATGAAGCGACTGCGACAAAATCATTCATGCATGACTGTTCGTATCAATTTTTTAATAACTTTTTTTCTGTTGCTCTGAGATACTTTTTAATATATTTTTTGAACTCCTTACCCCCAAAAACCCCTTGACAGCAACTTTCACCATTTTTCTAGTATCATTTGGCAATAAATTAACAAAAATCAGTCATGCGTGACTGCATAATCTGGGTACTTAAACGGTCATAAGTCTGGTACCGTACCGATTGTCCAATTTTAATAAATTTTTTTTTTTAATTCTTCAGCAGAAGAAATGCTTTCAGATAATCTAGATATCAGGATACTAGGTTAAAAGTAAAGGGGTTTTAAAGGAAATTTTTGTAATTTTTATGAAAAGTTGTTGCTAAGCAACAGCGAATAACTTCCCAGACGTTGATCGAAAAAAAATTTTATGCATATTTTTGAAACATTGAAAACCCATGCAGAAAAGTCACAATATAGATGAAAACAAAAAAAAGTCCGGGGATTGGGGAGGTCTATTGATCACCTCTCTATCATCAGGGGGCGCAACAAATGACATTATTATGTTTGGCAACTCATCAGCGCCACCAAGTGATCAACAAATTTCAAAATGGCATATCTAGTGAACCGGTTGATCAATTTTCATAATTTTTTTTTTGTTGCACTCAGAATTTCATGCACATCAACATATTCAAAAACAAAAAAATTTCAAGAGAGGCGGGTTGCCTTCACTTGTTGAATTATAATGGAATGACCCCTTTACTTTAGTTAGTTTCAGTCTAAGCCAAAACACTTATCTTAGTACGTCATCAGACAAGTGAAATGTCAGTAAACTGGTCGAACTAGTAAAAAATTGTGCGGGCTAGTGAAAACGGGGAGCAACTAGTCTTGTGGGCTAGTGAAAAAAAAAGGTTAAGATTGACCCCTGAGACTGCATCATAAAGTTGTGTAATGTGTATCCATCAGCAGTCAGCACATTCTGTCACGGCCGACATGACATGGGACAATTGACTGTTGCATGGCTGACCTGTCGCTGGAACATCTTACTTCAGGGTGCATTTCACTGTGAGACTACTATGCATGAATTCTATTTCGTTCATTGAGCATATCTTGTTGTAATGCAAATGCTATCCAATATATAATATTTAAAACAAGAAAATACACGTTACCAACTAAGAAAAAAGCTAGCCTAAGCTTCACCTGGAAGTATGATGATCTCACATTACAACTACAGTACGGTATTCGTCACAGTACTGAGAAACAGACTGTTTAGTACTGTTTACTGTTCGGAATGATAAAAATATCGACACTTTGACTTTTGTGTGTTATTGTTATAAAATCGCTTTTACTGCACAGCAAGTGAATAGAGTCGTTAGCTTGGCAATAAGAGCAACAACAGACATAGGCATGTCATTTATCAAACAAAACACAATAATAACATAATAGAAATGTAACAAAATCAAGTAAAAATAAACATAAGGTTGTGAGTGATACACCCAACACGTCGGCCATGCCCTAATGTCATGTACCCTCTTTGTGTTAATAGTGAATAGCGATATTTATATTTTCATTACGTAATCAGTTGTGTCAATACTGTTGAAAGATTTTATTTTATTCTGTTATTACTTTGGTGTTGTTTTGTTAGAGAAAAAAGTTGAAGAAGAAAGCATCAGTGATGATGACCAAGAATACAACTTTGAAAAATTGAAAACATTTCATATTCCACGTAAAAAAGAGCAGCAGGAAGGCAAAGGTGGTTTTGTGTTTGTTAAAATTTGTTTCCTGTGCAGTGGATAATTTCTTTACATGTTTTAAAAATTAAAACATTGGTTATAAATGAAGACAACAAAGTGCTCTATTCTGTTACAATGTACTGCAATATACAGCAAGTAACAACCATGTTTCACAAAATGTAAGATTTCATTTTTGAGAATATGGCAACTTGAAAAATGCTGTTGCAGTACTCAAACTGTTAAACATCAAGTAGAAAAACCCACTGACCAATTTGCTAAGTATTTGATCATAAATGACTTCATATAAGATCGGAAGATAGAGTACAAAAGCAAAAGAAATATTCACTAACAGACTAACAACATAATAAAACTAAACGTTTTTCGGCAAGAACTCTTTGCCCTTATCAGAGCATACCTAATACATCTAAACAAAAACAAATAACTTTAAATACGGTAATGGTCATGATAAGTGACTGAACAAATAACTATTCCTTGGATGGTCTTTTGTTGCCGCTAGCTATCTCGCAATTTGTTGTCTAGTGATTACACTCTAGTATATGTTACAGTATATATACCTTTGGTAACCGGAATGGCTCGTTTCGGTGAGTCCGATTCGGTGAGTCCGATCCCTATTTGGTGATTTTTTAAATTTTTTTTTTAACTATGGGGTACCGTAGCCTAGTTATCATTGCCGTTTTAGGGTTAAGGGTTAGGAGTTAGGGTTAGGGGTTAGATGTTAGGAACTCACCGAATCGGACTCACCGGATCGGACTCACCGGATCGGACTCACCGAATCGGACTCACCGAATAGTAGCAGACCCTTTGGTAACTGTTCTTCAGTTGTGTGAGTACTTAGCTCAGTGCATATTGCAGTTCAGTCACTTATCATTACCATTATTTACATTATATATATTTGCTTTTTCTATAGATGTGTTAGGTATGTTCTGATGAGGGCAATTAGAGTTCTTGCTGAAAAGGTTGAATTTATTAAGTTGTTAATATGTTAGTAACTTGTATTTCTTTTGAATAATACTATTCAACCCTATTAAGTTATTGTTGGTCATCTGTTTATGGTATTGTAAAATTACTTTTCTTCCAAAGCTATAAAAGCAAAAGAAGTTGGTGAAAAATCAACGTTTATGTTTGTGGTTGAACCTGATTATTAACCTGTTGAACTGTAATTGAACCTGTTGAACCTAATCCTAAATAATTTTGCTTTGTAGACATCATGACCGATCTTCCTCTGAACTCTCGTGAATACACCCATGCTTTGTATCCCAATGTCAAGGCTTCTTTTTTATATCCACACTCTTCAAGGAAGATAAAAATAACTAAAGCTGAGTTGATCAGTAATGCGCAATTGCAAAAAGAGGTAACCAATCCGTGTGTTATTTAAAAGTGAATCCATCATTTCATCAAGTACTTTAGGAGAACTGTATTTTTTTTTAAATATGTTGTAATGGAGTTGTTTGAAAAAGTTATTTAAAAAAAAATAATGTAAAAATGAAGCTATTTTTATTGATTACATTTCCTTGTTATGTGCTTTAAAACCTGATTGTATGACTTTGTGAAAATCAAAAACATTTACTGTACTGCTGGGTTGTAGTTATGTGGGTGCCAACATAAGAATCTATACATGGAAGTACAAGGCCCTTGAGTGCATTTTGATAATAAAAAGCCACAGCTACCGCTCACTTAAAATTAAGTGCTTTTTTGCATACATGCTATTGGTAGTCTTATATCTCTAGTGTGTCACAAAAAGTTCACAAAGAGCACTGCCAACTGTATTTGTTTTAAATGAGCTCACACTCACAGCAATTTGCTCCGTGGTAACTCTCAATGTTTGTAGTATATTGCGTTGTTTGGTGAAGAAATGGGATACATTTCATTTTTGATTTGCTTTGATAAAACTGATAAAAACTAACAGCCAATCTAACTGTATGTATGCGTTATGGCTAAACAACTGACAAAACACCGATGTAACCTTGTTGAGTGCGATTTAATTTTAATGTTCTGTTGCATATTAGCCTATTTCCAGTGAGCGATGGTTCCATATTTATTAAATTTATTAAAAGGTCTGTTCAACATTTTTTTTATTTGCAAAATAAGAGGTTTTACATTGAAAGTTTGAGGTATAATATATATAAGTTTTGGAAAATTTGAAAACTTTTGTATCTTCTTTGCAGTTTTTAGAAAAGAAAAAAGATATGAAAGACAATGGAAGATTAGATAAAGAATTATCAGAATCTCTCGCTTATCTGCACTTTACCAACCGAGATGAGGTTATTGCTTGTTGGATCGATTGTGTTTTCTTTTTCCTAATTGTTTGTCTTGCCAATGCATATTTTTTTTGTGAAAAATACGAACTGCCACCAACAGTCTTTTCAGATCTTGAAGTCAAAGCAATAGATTAACTTGTTTTTGGGACACTACTTGCCCTGAGATGTAGAATTCACTGGTATATTTTGCTTTGTGCGTGTGATTGAAGAAAGCACGAAAAACAACTGTGATTGCACTGACTGCTAACTACTCAGACAGCAAACCCCGTTCTTTTCTACACCCGTCTGCAGACGTTCAATCAATGTATAAATGACGAATTTTGCTGTCTGGGTAGCAGTTGATGCGCAAGAGGCATTCACATATTACACATATGTACGATTGTACGTAGGTTACCAACATCTGCGAGAATGGTTTGTCAGTTGACAACTGCAACTTGGTATCTCTCGGAAAGCCCTCTATGGGGGTTTACTTGTGCAAGCATGCTGATATTGTGTCTCCTTCTCCAATCAAACCAAAGGATGTTGGTTTTATTCTCGTTTTCAAGATCACCAAGGTATGTGAGCTCGTGCAGTCTTCGTTTTTTTAAACACTAAAACAAACGTTTAGCTCAAACTGTTATGCAGATGTAGTTGTGGGAAATATAACTGTTACGTTGAAGATCAAGTCAAATAGAGGTCGTTTTGCTGTATATCTTGTTGTGGAAAACGTTTGTTGAAACTGCCATATTGAACAGCTGTTGTTCTAAACATTTAAAAAAAATCTTGATGTGAGTCAGTTCTTACGAAAAAAGAAGCTCAAGGGTAACGTATGAGGCATGTCACGATGTCATGTTCAACTTATAACAGCAGCTTTCTGTAGGTTTAATTTACCGCACGGGTTAACCACAGTCTTGTATAAAATTACCAACTGCATGCACAGCTTCCAGTCATCTGAAGCCAATTTTTTATTGTTTAATCTTCACTCATGCTACTCAGACAACAGAGCAACCGTTTTTTATATTGAATTAACGTCTGCAGACGTTAAATCAATGTAAAAAAACGGTTGATTTGTTGTCTGGCTAGGGCAAAACAAAACTAGTCACCGAGTGTCGTTCCACTACAACCACCCAAGAGCCGACCCCGCTCTATGACTGTCACACCACGAAGCTCAACAGCGAAGGTTCAAAAGGAAATCATGCAAGAGCATACCAGGCATTGCAGGTCAGGACTTGGGAATTGTAAAGGTCGCTTTATTCAACCGTCAGGTTTTTTTATTAACTTTAATCAAAGTCGTAATGTACGGTATCAATATTGAAACATCTCTTTGCAATCAATTGAAAATAAAACATGTATGCTAACGCTTTCAAGTAGAGATGTGGAACGAATTACATTTTTCGTTGAATAGATTTGAGGTTGGTAACTGAAGATAATCCAATTGGCTTGCTTGGAATAAAGTCTCATTGTGTGAAGAATTTATCATGAATGTGAATAAAGAATATTAATATTTACAAAAAAAAGTTCTAAAATATTATTTGTCTTTAAAAGTTGAAAAAAAAAATCCTGTCAGTCCATTGACATTTTTCTTTGAACTTTGGCGAATTGCGATTCCCATTAACAATCACAACCAATGTCGTATTTCAAGTCAAGCGTGACTTGATAGAGTTCTGCCATTGTTTCAAATCGTTACCAATACCATCTGTTCCTCTTCATGCATCGTCTAACTCTTACCATGCCATTTATGGCAAGCAGCTGTTGCAAAAGAAGCAGTGCGCATGCGTGCTTTCGGTACACGAACCTTTTTACTGTATGCTTAAACTTTTCTTTGTCTTTCACAGTATTACCTGTATGAGTACGGTGAATTAGACCTGGTGTCCAGGCCTCGACACATCCTTCCTCATGCGGTGCTGCATTACACATGTGTTGATTATGACAAAACCGTCCAACACAGAGACAGGTAAGCGGAAACTTCATTGCCTGAAACACTCTGCAACCGCTCAATGTTAATTTCGGTTGAAATTGTGTTCCGTTTTGCGTTGGTCATCTGAACGAATATAGATTGAACTTGATCAGAGTAGCCTGCGCGGGTGTTTTTAATTACAGTACCGCTATCTAAAAGAAGCATGGACTCGGCTTTTACTCATAATCTTTTCCTAAAAAGGAAGTGCTGTGTCTTGCGGCTTGATGTAGTTTGAAAGATTTTGAAATACATCTTAGAACACTAGGGATCCTTCTCACCCTTATTTTGTTTCCGCAGCTTATCCTCGGCGCTGGAAAGCTCCTCCGTCGAAAGCGACGGGTCGAAATCCGGTTTGCCTTCGACTTCTGATTTGCAAACTTTCTGTTTGTGGAAAGGCAAGCTTCTGGTCAAAGGAGGCTTGTTTTGCAATGTGCAAATGACTACTAACGTGGACACAGCTGTTAACAAAGCTTTTCTGTGAGTTTATTTTTCCAAATCTGCGCATCTTTCTAGGAAACAGATGTTGTTTTTCTACGTAGAATATTGACGCCCTACTTAAAACGTACGGTACTTCGAAAGATTCAATACATGTGCCATTCTGTTATCTGTAGTTTATCAACTGAAGAAGCAAAGCACGTACCAAGATAGGAAGTCATAGATTATTGTATTCTGCGCAGTATACAATCCTTATTATTGTTTTTTATGCGCAACGGTCAACCATGCGAATTGTCTTTTATAAATAACAAACTTTTTTTTTCGTATTTTTCAGTGACAAAAACATAAACGTGAAGTCCATTGTTTCGATAGAGAAGTTTTCGAGATTGATTCCTCCTTCCCTCCTGGGTAAATCGGGAAAGAAGCACAACAGTAAGTGGTTACTTTATTTGACCAGCCAGAAACACTTGAAAGATATGTAATCTTAAAATCTTAAGAATTTTCCTCGATGTTTCATTTATAGAAAATGTATGACAAAGTTTAAATTACACCAAGTCATCGTGCTGCAGATCGCGATTTCGGATGCTGAATCATATTAGAGTAGTGGTTCTTAACTTTTTCTTAGACATGCCTCCCTTTAACAATGATTTATTGCTTTGCCCCCCCCCCCCCCAATTTTGAACAAGTGTAACACCGAACACAATTTTGTTTTTGTGTACGTGTTTATTGATCATGTACATGTTAGAAAGATACCGCAGGCTACTTGAAATTCCTTCTCAGCAACTACATTTTTAATCAGGGTTTCGGTATTTTACCCAACCCAAAAAAAAAACGGGTGTTTTTTTTTTAAAAAAACCGACTTAAAAAACCCAGAGCAAACCCATCGCATTGTTGCTTCACAATAACGCAAATTCAGGCAAAATGTACGCACTATTTTCAATCAACACACAATTTTTCTACTATAGAATGTCAAACAAAAGCAACACATGAAAACTTAACTGCCATCCAAGTACCCCTAGAAAATTTCTTGTAAACCCTTATGGCTTCGCGAACCCCAGGTTAAGAACCCCTGAGTTAGCACGTTTCCTTGGACAACCATCAAACCTTCGTGTGGAAAAGCAAAGTATGCTTTTATGACCAGACTCCATGTTCTTACACTTATACAGACGACTGCAAGGAGCTCCAGCTTTATAAACCCCCAATCCCCCAGCTTTGGTTAAGTTGAGCACTTCGATAACTAAACTTTTAGTCACTTTTTATCGGTAATTAAAGGTTTGGATTGAATGCCAAGGCTTCGTGATGAACAATTAATGCAATGAATACTAACCCTAAACGAATTTATTCTTTTTCTCATACAACGAAATCAGATCGCAACAAATGCTCCGTCTGCATAAAACCCACCCTACCCGCGATTCCCAGTTTTTAAAAAAAAATGTGAACTGCAAAAAATAATAGGCTACAGGACATTGAAACTACTGCACACTGCAAAAGGATTAAAAGGCGTTGTAGAGCTTACGCCCTCCATAACAAGTGGTTGGTGCCCCTTTCGGTTAAGAACCACTGTCTTGGAGGAATTAGTGTCATTTAAACTTTGTCACATATTTTCCTTGAATATTGAATTTCCAGGCATTGCATTTTATGGATCCGTAATTGGGCTTTTTTTATCACCAGCAGGACTGGGCGTGTAGTTGTTTTTTAATACGTTAAATTGCCTATTCCATTATTTTTCTTTCACTTTTGGCTTTAATCCTGCGAATATGGGGTTCGCCGGTGCAAATATTTTTTCTTAGTCGTTCAAAACTGCGTCATTATTGAACTGCGCTCCTTTCTCTTTTCAGTTCTTTACCGAAGCAGGAACTACAACATCTTCATGCTGACCCCATCTGATGAAAGCGGGTTTGGAAAGTTTCGTCAACTCATCGCTCACCTTGTTCAAGAAAATGCTATTGCCGTTGTTCCTTTACGCATGGCAAGTTGTATGTACCTCATGGCCAAGAGTCGCCTCACGATTCAGCGCATGGGGCTTACAGCCCCCTATGAAGATCACAAGAAGCCTAGTACCCATTACCTCCATGTGCTCATTGTAACCCCAAAAAATCTATCTTCGAAAATCAATGGTATGTTTGAAGAATTGGATTCATTTTGTTTATTACTTGTTGAAAATTGAATTCTTGAGAGTTTATAGCCACAAGTCATGAAAAAATAGTTTTTTTTTACTTTACAAGCAGCTTAGCAGTTGCAAAGATATTGTGCTAATTTTTCTACTTAAAAAACAAAACTTGACAGCTCTGAATATCTAATTCAATTCTTTCCTATTTGAAATATGCTTCGTACGTCGAAACAGGGAAAGTGTGTTTTTTGCTTGCCTTTTTCTTCCTAGAAGAGTTGTGATATCAAAATAAAAGCATAGAGAAATAAAACATAGTAACTTTAGCGGGATTAGCATACTTTATTTCACAGAAAATATAACATAATTAAATAAAATAAACTCAAACGTTTTCGACACGTACGTGTGTCCTCATCAGGAATTAAATCTGCAATACATAAAATGAAAAATCGTAAGATAAATTTGACATGCACTGTCACTGTAACGACACTCTGGACTGAAAGCACAAACTGAACAAATGATACGAGAATGATTGCGAGTAAATTATGCGGTGGGAAACAGATCACGTGAGGTGTAGACTACAGGCATTGGACAAAACAATTAGAACACACACAAAAGGAACGATGAGCCACAGGCGAATAACTGCCGGTTGAGAGATGGATTGTTACGTTTGATTCTTAAGGCTTCCATGATCTTAGTCTGAAAATCAGATCTGAAAATCAAAATAAAAGCCACCACAAACATCCATTCTTAAATACTTTCCTTCTTCGATATCTGAAGCCTCAACTTTGAAAGTAAATCATTGTTTTTGTTTGTGATTAGATCAAAAAGTCTATAACCTCATCACTGTCCGGAAGCGTAGAGAGTCGCAAGATGACACTAAACTGCCAGACGACTTGGATTTGAAGCTTCGTGCTATGAATATCGAGTCTGTCGCTGCCGTGGGTTCTATGCCTCCCGATCAGCTTGATAAATTGTCGGCAGCACTGAAGGATAAACGACGTTTTCAGGTAGTCGAAGATACAAATAGAGCACAATTATTGTAAGACATGCTGTACATTTAGGAGCAAAATGGTTGGAACGCTTGATTAATCTAACCAAAAAATAAAGAGTCCAAAATGTAGATGCCAAACTCATGTTCAGCAAACGTTTCAAAAACTATACTGTCTTTATCTTCAATACTATAAATGCATCTTTCCCTTGCACATTTATAGCATTTATAGCTCCTCTTACACACTTATAGCACTGAAGATGAAGGCATTATAGTTTTCGAAACGTTTGCTGAACATGCTGTATATTTCTTAAACGATTCCTTGATATTTCTGTCAGTACCGCCAACAGTTAAAGCGAAACGATTTCGTCAAAGTTACTAATTGTTATGATCAATATCAGTCGGACAATAATCTTTTAGTTGTAGTTTGCTCTATGACGTTTAGCAAGGGTGCAGGTAGAGCTTTATTTTGAGTACCGACACAGCACCTTTTTCTGAAAGACTTTCTTTCTTAAAAAACCACTATTTGTAGACCGGTGATAAGCTGCTGCTCAACTATTACAAAGACAACGAAAATTTACTTCCCACTAAGCACGGCCACAACAAGTTTGCCGGAAAGGTCGGCGCATTATGGTCATCCACATGCCAAGCACGCATGGATTACTATAAGCCTGAAGAAACAACCACTACTCAGGTATGTTGCATGAACCCTTGCGTAATGTCACATTACTTTGTAGAAGAATGTTTTGAAAATCCTTAGCATGTTGTTGTTTTGTCATTCTGCGTTGATGACTTTTTATCAGCAACACATGTTTTGCTTAAAGACTTGTACTTTCAACAATCTACTTTTATTTTGCTAGGTTGCGGTTGCGCAAGGAAGCAAAAAATCCATTCTCAAAGGAAGTAATTCTCTAAAGTTAAAGCAAGTTTCCCAAAATCAAGAAACTTCCCTTCCAGACGCTACGTTCAGTGATGAGGACGGCAGCGAAGATGGTGATGCTGCCAAAGGTGCCAAGTCCAGTGGTGCTACTTCTAAGTCGGTGGATAAAGCTTTAAAAGCGACAGAAAAAAGAAAATTATCTTTAGAAGTGGACTCTAAGAACAGTGCACCCCCTATCAAGATCTCCCGGCCGTCGTTCAAAGGGGTCGAGGAAATATTATTTTCCAACAATATCTCGGAGCTCATGCGGCATCCCGATTTTGGGTAAAACTTTAAGAGTTTTTATTCTGTTGTCTTCCATTTAAACTTTATTACATAACTTTTAAATTCTGATTATTGTATTTGAATGTATTTTTTATGATTAATTTAGGGTGAAGAAGTTTACATTTTTTGTATTAGTTCTTGCTTTCACACGTAAGCCTTTTTGATCATGTCAAAGTTATTGTACTAAAATGAAGTATATTTGATCAGTGTGATCAGACATCGGACATCACCACTCACTGTGGTTCTCAATCGTCAACTTCACTATTGAAATAAGCAAACATTATACGTTGAATAGACTTCATAGTTTTACTCTTAGAGCACAATTGCAGCATTGCGTTAATTGACACCCTCAACATTTTTAAACTGGGTGATGCTCGAAATATTTTAGAGGTGATGAGCGGAGACGTGACGATAAAAATTGTTTTTCAGGTTCAGCGAAAGATTTGAAAAGACTCATAGAGTGTCTAAGGGTCCAAATTTCACCGAGGATCTCGATCTAGAACAAGAAAATCAAATCAAAGTTGTGTTTCGTCAACAAGTTCCATTTTTGACTGAGAAAGATTGCCCTTACGCCCACGAAAACCACCCGATTGTCAAGTCCATGCTCCGAGCTATTTATGGGTATGTCGACTTTGACTCTGTGACCATCTTTGTGTTCTCGTCATGCTTCAAAATGTATGTTGGCCTTGAACCAGTTGATTCAAGCATTTAAACTTGAAGTGTTTGTATGTGCTTAGAAAGCTTTCATTGCTTTATCAGAGCATTGGCATTTGATTGACTGCAAGTGGAGTTTGATAGAAAAAGCATGTGCTCTATTTGAATTCTTGGTCATTGTAAATCTTGGAAAACAGAGTAACGCTGCTCAATTCCACTGCAGCGGTGGACTGTAATCATCCCACTTTTATAAAGTTTTGTCCAATGCTTTTTTTCAGGATGTGGGATCAAGATGCTGCGACTTCTGCTCAAGATAGAGATAAAGTAGATTGGGTGAGGAATGTCCTCCATCGGAAGAAGAACCAAACATCCGATCCCCGACAAGCTGTGATCACTGCGGATGGAGACAAACAAAATCCTGATGCTGGGAGCTCCTCGGAGCCAAAAGGTTTGCGCTTTCAATGGTTGCAAAAGTCTTCCAAGTGCTTGTTTGTAGCCTAACTTCCTCGTATAGTCAGACGAGTCGCTTTATAACTTTTTGTGCACAAAACAACTAAAAAGGCTCATTCTGTATGAAGTCGTTGAACAGAGGAGGCCGACGTAGCGATATTGCTAATTCAAAAACATTCGCTGCAGATACATCTCCTTTGCCACACGGGAGTGCCAGCACTGACAGCGGCTTTGCCTCGTCCTCAATCACCACAACACCAAACGCAGGCAGGTTATCTTTCGCTTGTACGATTGTGCCGAGCGCCATGACAATGTTGTCAACTGGTTGTGTTTGAACAGGCCTGCAGCAAGCGCAGTCGTCTTCAATTCACGATCTGGCAAGCTTGCTGGCATCCGCATTGCAAGACAAGCCTTCTGGGGATGACGTCATGCTCACCGACAACAGGCCGGGAACCACTGTGCAATCAACCACTCAAGACATATTACAAGTAAAGACGTAATTTAATGTTCGTTGAAGCGCAGAAGATTACTAACTTATTCAATGAATTCCAAGTGATATTTTAATCAAAGTATAACAATAATGCATATTTTATATCAAGAAAAGGAAATATCTTCTGACTTGAAATATTTGAAAAGATCTGAAATATCCTGTGTGAAGATAAATTTGTTTGTGTTGCATATTTTATATTGCGCTGTATCCTTTGCAGATATGCGTTACTTTCAGCCCTTTACAAAGCAGCTAGTGCCTCCGTATAGTGGCACAGCCGAGTACGTTATTATCTTGAAGTTTAAGTGAATTTTGACGTAAATTTTTAAATTGATTCAGGTTCTGGCCAAAACTGTCAACGAGAGTGGATTGGATCTTCCAAATGACCTTAAAGATATCATTGGTGATATTTCCTCTAAGGAAAAGGTATGTATGCTCCTAAATGCATTTCTCATCAATGTTTGAAGATACATTCATCTGACGTCTGCTATACTTTTTCTTACCATTGTTTTGACACTATGCTGCTTTTAAAGTGACGTTACTCTCAACAATGTGTTACTAGCTGGACGACAAAGATGTTACTGAATCAGAAGTAGTCCCACCCATTCCAGCAGTTCTGCCTCCTGCACAACTTGAAACCAAGCAAGCAGTAAGTTGTGGTTTGTACTCAGACTGGCTTTTGAATTGCTTTTTTTTGTCGTATTCAGGCGAACGCCTGGCAGTTGAATATTTGGATTAAAAGTGGACGGGAAGGCAAGGAAGCCAATCCGTGTCCACCTTGAAGCATGCCTTTAGGTGTTCTGCTAAAGACACAGCCGCATGCTCTTGGGCGGTGTCGAACCAGCAAACTTTCGATCGTCATACCAGTACTCTCACCACTCTCCAGACAGCAAATCAATCGTCCCCAGACGTTGAATCAATGTAAGAAGCGGTTGGTTTGCTGCCTGGGTCGGCTATGCAGCGGACAAATTTCTGACATACATAAAGTAGTTTTTAAATAACAAGCGCAAAGTGATGCTGCCACTAATCTTTCGCTGTGGTCCATTGCAGCCGACGTCGTCTCATGAGTCCACACTGCCAGCGGTGCAAGGCGACAGCAAGAGAGCTTCAAAGGAACGGGACAACCCGACGAAACACTCGCAGTTCCGCGGCCATCCACAAGGTTCAACAAACATGTATGATTCCTGCTCACCGCTTTGCATATTGGAACGCATTTTTTTTTAATTTGTTGTAAAAACTCTGTGTCCAATGTCCATACAAGTTTAAATCTCAACAGTGACTGATTCAAATACTGTAAATAACCATCCAGAACGTAACTTGGACGAAAATTTCTATCAAACAGAAGCAAAACCGCATTCTTCCTGCGTGTTCTATTGGTTCAACGATTTAAGCCAGCTTGCATTTGCTCAGCAAACGTTTGTGCGTTGAGCAATTGACGATAATGCGTGAGACCCACTTTTGAAGCAGGCACTCTGATCAGAAAGACCCAGCTGGCAGAATAAATTCATCCTTTTTTTCAATGTAATAAATGGCGTATTTGGTGTCTGGGCGGTTGGGCACGTACTGTCGTCGTCATTTTATCTTCGACTATTTCCAACTATTCGTTCCTGAACCGTCCTTGGTAACTGCTGTGAAAGTTTCCACAAAACATGGTGAGGGCATTGTGGAATATTTAACCTGAGGATTAAAGTAGCAAATCTTTCAGCTGTTTTCTTTTAGATACTAATAAAGCGTTTGGTTATGATAATATATCGCCAAATTTTATCCATCCTGTATCAAGCATTATAGCACCTCCTTTGACAGCATTGATCAACTATTCATTCACATATGGAATTTTCTCGGACAAACTAAAAATTGCCAAAGTTATACCAATTTATAAATCTGATAACAAACAAGATATATCTAACTATCGACCTATTTCGTTGTTATCGTGTTTCTCTAAACTATTTGAAAAGCTAACATTTAAACGGATTTCCTGTTTTATTGATAAAAATTCTGTACCCATTCCTACGCAATATGGATTCCGTACTAATCGCTCTACAACACATGCCGCTCTGGATATCATCAGCACTTCCTACGACCAAATAAAAACCAACGATTTTACAGGGCTTGCTTTCTTGGATCTAAAAAAGGCTTCCGATACTGTTTGCCATAAACGACTCTTGCGCAAACTTGATCGCTATGGTATCCGGGGAGTAGCAAACGACCTTGTCTCATCCTATTTGAATGGCCGTCAACAATATGTTGAGATTAACAACTACTGTTCCACTCAGTTTATTGAGTACGGCGTTCCGCAGGGATCTACACTAGGCCCATTGCTCTTCTTGTTATATATAAATGATTTGTTCAATAGCATATCATCAATACCAAGATTGTTTGCCGATGACACGTGTCTCATTGTCAAAGCTGAAAACTAAACTCCGTTAGAAAACAAGCTCAGTTTGGATCTAGTTGAAATTAATAGCTGGATAAATGCCAACAAGTTAACTATCAATGCTTCTAAATCAAATTTATTAATTACTCCGGCAAAGAAAAAGCTACAGCAATCTTGATAAAATCCATGTTCTCTACAACGATGATAAATTAGAAATAGTTGACCATGCTAAATATCTTGGAGTAATTATTGACCAACAACTTTCATTTAACCCCACATCGATGATCTAAAATCGAAACTTGCTCGGTCCGTCAGCATTTTGTCTAAATTGAAATCTTTCATTCCTCCGAAAACCAGACTTCAATTATATCACTCGCTTATGCATCCCCATATACAATATGCAATAACAATATGGGGTTCCACTTTTAAGACATATGTCGACAAATTCCAAGCACTCCAAAACAAAGCAGTAAAAATCGTTGCGGAAGGTAGATGGTCCGATGACGTGACTCCATATTACAAACAACTGAGGGTTGAATGTAGAAACTAAACTTAACTGCTTAACGCTAAGAAGAACTTAGCTAAGCATTGTTTAAGTCCTGGTCGATTTCCTGTTGCAGAACGTATGCTTAATCTCTTCTTAGTTAAGTTCTGTTTAAGTTTTCAGTCAATGACTTAAGTCTACGTACGTGACGCATTGCGTAAGAATTTCTTACGTCGTCGCTGATACATCACCGACACTAGACTTGCAAAGCAGCACCTGCGCATACGAAACTTCTAATTCTGATCATTTGTATGCTGTAATAACCCTTTCTAATAACAAGAATTAAAAATAATGTATAAAGCGATCCAGTTTTGACATAGTACTGCAAATTACATACTGGTCACTGGGAGCGACAGCCGTTTGCAGTGGTGGATATAAGAATGGGTAAATTGGGCAGTTGCTCAGGGCCCCCCACACTTTGATTTACGCGCTTTCGAGGCCCCCCCCCCAATTTGATTAGCGCGCTAAAATTTACTGCGGTGAAGTATTTTCTTCTTTTATTTACATAACTGAAGTCTACAATACTTGTGCATTTTTGCAAATTGTAGTTACCCCCTGCACTCCTGCAGTGAATTTGCATGCCTCATTATTAAATGTGGTCAACTTTGCTGAACCATCATTGTAACCTCTAAAGGTAACGATGATAATAATTAATAAACCACTTCAATTCCGTGATACCAGTTTTTTTATTGTTGTTTATTTTTGTTGAAAACTTTACAAGCACTCACCAAACAGTACTCAGTAGCACCATGAGTGATTATTTCACACCAGCTAATCAGTGTCAATTTGACATAAAAGGAAAGGATTCCCTCGTTTTCTCAAAACCATAAAAATTCCAAAGAAAATCAACCAAAAGCGAACGGAGCAACTCTACCAGTATAAAAGCAATCCCCCCATCACCTCGTATCAGCCTAACGTGTACCATAACTTTAGGCATTGCCAGAAATAATCACAACTTAAGACTGGTCAGTAGCAGTCTTAACTTTTGAACATTTTGATAAGAACTTAAGTATTGTTTAGTCAAAAGTTTAGTTTCTGCATACAGTTTTAAGACATGATTAGTACTTAAGTAGTTCTTATGGCTAAGGACAGCTTAAGTTTAGTTTCTACATTCAATCCTAAATGTTTTTAAAATAAAAGATTTGTACAAACTCGAAACTGCAAAATTAATGCATAAATATGAAAACAATTTTCTGCAATTAACTTTTTCTAACTATTTTAAAAAGGCAAAAATGTTCATTTTCACAATACCAGAAATGCAATTTACATGGATAAATTTTATGTTCCTCAATACGCATCTTCAAAACTTCCACGTAGCTTCAAATATAAACGTGTGGAAATTTGGAACTCAATCCCATTGGAAATGAGAAAGAACTCGCCTAACTCATTTAAAAATCAATGCAAATTTTTTTTACTATCCTATCACTAATGTTGATGGCTTCAGCCCTATGTAGATTGTAGATCTCTTATTAACCGATGCATATTGTGTTCATTCAAGTAACTATTATGTTTCAATTCCTTTGCTTCGCTTCTTTGGTTGCTTCTTTTATGCTTAATTTATTACCTTTTCTTTGTTGAGCGTGGCTGCTTGCCTAAAGGCCTTCCAGGCAGGGTTGCCAGATGGCCTTTTTTTAGGCCAAATTCCAAAAATCTGGCCTTTTTAAATTGCAGTTGGCTTAAAAAAATTGATGCAAATAAGGCCAAAAAATCTGGCCTTATTTGGCCCTTTTTATGGCTGCAAATTTTGACCGGTTTAGAAAGTATTATTTTAAGTAAATTGCAAATAAAAGTATCATCACTTAAAGCCTGAACTCTATCCGTTTTAATTACTAAGTAGAGACATAGAGAGTAGAGAATGTGTTAGCTGTGGACAGGGTGGTTTTATTGAGTTGAACCGGGTTTCGGGACTATTGCCAAGTACCGTAGCCTAATTAGTGAAATCTCTTAGCTTAGTCAGCAGTCAGTACATAGTACCAAACCAACAGCATAGTAAGGTGTAAGCAACTGATGTGTAGACCATCTAAAAACTTCATAGACCTGCTGAATGCTGATTATAGGGTAATAGTAATAATAATAGAAAGAACCAATTTTATCAGAAGCAGTTGTATTTTAATCATTTTTTTGAAAGGTTAAAGTATGGCCTATTCTCCAACTGATGATGAATTAAAGTGATAATGGCTTCTAGTTTTTCTGCTACTACAGTAATTGTTTATTAAACAGATTTAATATGCAAACGAACCGGTCATTATGCTCTGACAGTGTTAAATTATTTTCTGTTATGCTTGATCGTTAAATAGCATTTACAAAAAAATGTTTTAATTAAGTTCTTAGAGTTTATTTAGCCTTAATAGAAGTAAAAAAAATTGGCCTTTTTTGGCCTTATTTTATAATGAATTTGGCTTTACTATAGCTCGAGTATCTGGTAACCCTGCTTCCAGGTCACTTCGCAGCCACCCGTTGCAGTATCTACACATTCTACGTGATCGTTTGTATTATTTGACTTTGCTTATTGAATGCGTGTATTTATACTCGCAACAAAATAAACGCCAATCAATCAGCGCTAATATAGTTGAACTGTCTTTGCTGCATGTGGTGGCCGAGCGAACACATCAGTATTTTTTTTACATGGGTTCAACATTTGCAGACGTTGAAGCAATTTAATGAAGGACTAATTTTCTAACTGGGATTCTGATACTGTGCACTGACTGCACTCGGCCAATAGCGATTATGTAACGACTGGAATTTGTTTATTTTTATGCTTTATTGTACATTACAAACTTTTCTCATGTTTTTTGTTTGGTTAAATCTGCTAAAATGATGAAGTTAGACTTTTTTTCTACCGTGAAAAGTCGTGATCTAGAAAAGTCTTATATAGAATGTTAGCAAAAGATCACAAATTTCAGCTTCTTTTTGCAACTTTTACAGATCCTCGCTTGAACAGGAGCGGACCATCACGCCACCACCTAAGCCTCCCCAACTATCATTTTCCACCCCCAGAGGAAGCCACCAGGCGTCTCCCGAAAGACGGGGAAGCCGCTCAATTTCCCCTTCCCCTCGCTCATTTGAAAACCAAGGAAAGGCCTCCCAGCAATATGAAAGGCAAAGATTTTCCAAGTACAATGCCGGAAGCCAAGACAGGCAACACGAAGCAAGGAGTCACTCGTACTTTGCAAGAGCAGAATATTCCCGTGATTATGACTCGGCAAAATTGCCCCGATCTGAAGAAGATGGACGTCGATTCCGAAGTCAGCAGGAAAGGCCGCATCCTCAGGATGATCCCTACAACCAAAGATCCAATGACCGGGAGCAGCGCTACATCCGTAATTCCAGTCCAAGGCACCAAGCCGAATATCGGGAAAGAGACTACCACAGATCCAGGGATGTTGACCACCACTCTCAGCTACCTCACACCAAATCCACCAGTCCCCAACATTCAAGCCATCGACTCCCAGAGAACAGACACTGGGAAGAAGACAGGTGGTCTTATCACCATCCCCGACCTCACCAGCATCCTTCAACAAGCCGGAATCACTCCGGCCAACCAGAAATCCCAAGACCTCAAGGCACTCGATCCCAGCCTCCCTGGGATGCTGAAAGGGGCAATTGGTCCCAGTATCGGCCCGACCGCGAAGATCGAAGACAATCTGTTCGGGAGCAGTGGGGGAGCAACGCACAGCACTGGAGATAAAAAGCTTCTGCTTTCTCCCAATAAAATAAACATTAGACCCGGGCCCCTGGGCACTGTACTGCCCAGAGGCGTTGCATCAGACAAAATCTCAATCAGTGCTTATCGAGACAAAGTTAACTTTCGGGAGCTTATGCTACCCGGAGGGGAGGCTGAAAATTTCAAAATTAAAATATCTACATCAGATTTACGCGCTTCAAATATCGTTGCTACTAGTTCACTTGTTGAGTTTGGGAAAACGCAACTCGCCAGCCCAGTTACTTTGTCACCTGACACAAGCGTCAGTGTTGTGAACAGTGGAACTGGTTTCATTATGACAAGTAACGTTGTTAACAGCTCCACTGCCACCAAAAGTACGTTTTCTGCTTTCTCAGAATCACAAGAGGTTTCGTTTTTATCATCACCACTACGCAATGCCAACATAATTCTTTCACAATTCTCCATACCGTCTGTTGTTTCTCCTCTCCTGACGACTTCAACGCCACAAACTGGCTCGGCTGCTTCTACGGCGTCGCCAAAGCCGCCCAGCCCGGCTGTTAAAATTAGTTCAAAATCAACCGCTTTATCTGAACCCCCGCTACAACTATCAGAAGATGACATCAAACGCATTTGTGCGAAGCGCAATCGGGCCAAGCAAAAACAACAATTGACAGCTTTGCAACAGGACAACGAAAGTGACTCCAGCCATGCGGATGGAATCGGATCTTGTTCAGGTTCTCATGAAGCTGCAGATAACGTTTCATCAAATAGCAAAATCTCAGTACCTGATGTGGAAATGAAGCTAGATGCTGATTCTGAAGGAGCGAGAGCTGCTGATCCTCTTTGGTTGCCTTTTACTGACAAAACATTACAGCCTTCTTCATCAACATATGCCATCCAAACTGCAATGGTGACAAGTGAAAGTTCAAGTATACCAACTGCAGTCGTAACTCCCGCCCAAGCAACGTTCGATTCGGTTTCAGTTGCAAAAATACCAACAACATCAATGGAAGCGCCGAGTTCTGGGCAAAGCTCTAACCTAGCTTCAGCCCCATTAGATTCTATTGTTCCAAGTGATGACATATATTCAGAAATTGATAACCTTCTGTCCCGCGTGCGAGACGTTCAACAAGGCCATACTTCGGCCAATGTTCTGTCGTCTCGCCTGCTGGAGTTAGCATTGCAACTTCGCACCGATTCTCAATTGCCGTCGTCTCAGGCGAACCAACAAATCAAAACCCTCATGTCAGATACCACATCAATCACCTCCAGCCCCATCGACTATGTAGAGGAGGAGGTGATGATGGTGATCAGCTCACCATCTCAACCTCATGAATTCGATTCATCTTCGTCTAGTTTCATTCGAAACTCTCCCATTACCAGTG
Organism: Aplidium turbinatum; assembly: GCF_918807975.1. Taxonomy (NCBI): domain Eukaryota; kingdom Metazoa; phylum Chordata; class Ascidiacea; order Aplousobranchia; family Polyclinidae; genus Aplidium; species Aplidium turbinatum. The sequence goes on along the minus strand of NC_137484.1, from coordinate 15,253,811 downwards.
TCCAACACAAAGAAGCGGATGGTTTCTCTGCTCATCGTATTGCTTCTCCTACCATCCGTGATACTACCCAGGAAGCAAATGAGCGTGACAAAACGTTTTCTAGTATCTCTCGACCTCTCTCGTTATCTGCAACTTTAGACTCCACGTCAACTGTAGCCGGAAGTCTCCACGACCAATCGACTACTTTGCTGCAAAATGTCTCAATCCATGATGTGTTGGTTGATGAATGTCGTGATACGAATACCCCCACGCAAGATGAACATTTGAACATGGATCATGCGATCGCAGCAAGTCTATGGAGTTCTCACAAGATGCTTAAACCTCTATCGAAAGTGATCTTGTCAGATGTGTCCTTGGGCGAGAAGGTGAGTGCTGTTCTGCACAAGGTGGAAAAGAAGACAACTGATGCCATTGAGGAGAATAAAAGTCTTGACTCTTCATCCGTGTCCCCTTATAATTATGACGCAATGCCTTTGCAATCATCACAACGTAGTAGTTTGGCTTCACTTAGTACTCATCTTGTGCCAATACCGACTGAACCACAATCATCTGCAATTGATCCTTCAACTCCCGCAACACGAGGATCATTTGACCGCATCACCTCATCCATGAAACACTCACCATCTGCATCGGACAACAAGTTCGTTCCCAAGCCGCAGAAGATCGCGCTTGTAAAGCCCCAGCCAATGAGCCCAACACTGCCTTCCTTCTATGTCTTCAACCCACGTTCCCATTCTGACTGCAACGAAATCGAGTCCCTTCTTTTGATGACGAAAGGAGTTCCGTTCCAAATGAACCGCATCGAAGACGTCATCGCGTGCCCCACGAAAGCCCAGGACGATGTTGGAAGCAATGTCTCTATCCCAGTCACCAAGGAAATGCTTGACAGGTCCCTCAACGCTCACGATGTCTGGATTGTCATAAGGTAATGTACTGCCAACAATAACATGTCACCCAAACAGCAAAATCCGTCATTTTCACATGGATTCAACGTCTGCAGATGTGAATCAATGTAAAAATGATGGATTTTGCTATTTGGGCAGCTAAACCGTGTATGATGAATTGAACACTGTTTCTAATTGTCCCTGAATAGCAGAGTTCACCTGCGGTATTTTTGATTTTTCCTTTTCGCAGAGCTTAGAATGTGATAACGCCAAAATTGGTGCTCGAATCACAACCAGCAGATTAAATATAAAGCTTATCATTTATATTGAACGTAGTTGTAGTGATTTATCAGGTTTTCCCAAAAGTAAAGAACAAAAACCGGTTTTGTGCAAGGAGGATATTGCACAAACTGTTCTTTGCCTGCCAACATACTGTATTTTGACTGAAATTTAAACAAATCGAATCGTACAGAACTCCTTGTAGCCCGAAAGTTGCTTGCGAGCCTAATGCATTACTCAGTTCACTCTTGCGAGGATATCAACCGAAACGCTTATGCAGAATACTGCGTGCTTGCGCATGGCGCAGCCTCGTGAAAAAAACGTCAACTTGTATGTAGCCATGTCACTTGCAGATCTGTTGACTTGGATCTGATGCCCGCCCTGCCCTATCTCTCCATGTTCAAGTGCGCTCGAAGAAAAGTTCAGTTTGTTCAAGCGGACAATGCTGATGACGTGAGCGCGCATCGGTATACCAACATCCTCAATGGAGAGTACGGGATCTTCGTCCCTGTGTCCGTTGATGTAATCCTTCAAAACAGCGGTAAGTTAATTCCACTATCATGTTGTACTCGGTGCTGGGGTTTCGCGCTTCGCATAGACCGATTTAAAATTAATTTTTGAAAATAAAATGAAGCGGTTGTATCGGCAGAACTGCTTGTTGCTGCAGACTAAGTGCAATGTGTTGTTAAATAATCTCTTGTCGTCATAGAAAATTTAAGATTACAACATTGATTAGTCGTTTTCGTCGTGTGAGCCTCTAAGGCCGAGGTTCTATCTTTTTACCACCCTGGAGACGATGATAGACAGATAAAATAGTTATTTGTCGTCGTAATTAAAGATTTATATTAAATAATCTCCGTATTAATTAAGTGGTGGTGAGATAGCGCAGCGGGTAAGGCGCTCGCTTTCCAATCATGCAATCCTGGTTCGACTCTCCGCTTATGCTGGATGTTGACAAACACCGCTCACCTCTACCCAGGGTGTAATAAATTGGGTGGGCGTAGTTGCTGAAGTAAAGGCGGCCGAGAGAAAGGAACTGGCGAACTGGCCACCCTACTCTCGTTAATGCCGAAGGATTAGTTCAGCATTATACTATTATAGTGAGAACCTTATCTTTTCATCCCCCGATGCTTGGATGCAAGTATGGGACTCACCTTTATTAAGTAAGCGGGAAGGCAAGGAAGCCAATCTTTGTGTCCACCTTCAGGCATGCTTTCAATTACCCTGCCAACGACACAGTTGCATGCTCTTGTGCGGTGTCGAACCGGCGCCTTTTCTGGTGCCGTACCAGGGCTCTCACCACTCGGCTATGCAGCCGACAAATAAAATAAAAGTAAAAAATAATTTTTATCTTCAAAGTATGAAGTCGACATTTGTTTGTGAAAATGTGTGTGCCCAAAATAGAAAGTTGCAATCACAAAGTTTTCAACTACAAAGGTCGGATCAACGAGACTTTTCTTTTCAGTCGTGTTTGTGCGTTTGATGCGATGGATGTCAAGGATCCATGCGCAGACTGGTCATCTGGTGTGGCGCATCGCATTGTACATGCACATTGTTCGCCAGTTGCAATCATTTCGGTAAGTTTCGTTTCAATATTCACATTCTTTTCGTTGGCAGTAGAAGCATAAGTTGCTGTTCTCAAGCTCTTTTTATCCAATTTTCTGCGATCTGTTGTTGTGAAGCATATAAAAAAGAAAAACTGTAAGAAATGGCATCCATGCTTGAATAGTGCCAGTTGCTGCATAGAATGACGAAAGCGACGATTTATGATAGCAGTGTTGGCACTTATTTTCTCAATTTTTAATTTCTAGCTTTGGAAAATACCAAAATTTCTATCAATCTCACAGAAATGTAAATTACCTCACAATTGAACTAAATTGACAAACACATGTGAATACAGCCTAAAACACTTGCTCTAGGTGTCGTTTTGAAACTTGATTTTCTACCACAGCACTCAGCCAGATGCCGATGAAATCAAGAAAAACTGTGCTGCTCGAGTTCTTGGCGCCATCGCTAAGCGCTCTGACGTCATCATCGATATATCGGCACGAAATGCTGATGCGACTGACGTCACCGCTTCGGAGGTGTTCGACAGTGCGATCGCCTTGCAACTGCAAAACCTGCTGACGACGCGACACATCCTTGTTTTGATTGGTGGGTTTCATTCTTGATGCGATGATTTGTATCCCATTGAGTATATGAGTTGAACACCGTTAGAAACCGACATTTTTAGAGTTTTATTTATCATCATTTTTATCCAATTTCGGTTTTGTCCCCACCAGTGGGGGTGGCCGATTCTTTCCTAGCAGTGATTATGTTTACGTCGTCTCCAAGAATTTATGAGTTAAACTAAAACAATTTCAATATATGGTTAATTGGTTATGTATACAATATAACAAACATCAACTAACACCCAAGAACACCTCGCCAAGTATACTCCGCGAGTAAATATAGTTGACAAAAACTTATTCACATACCGTTCTTAGTTCACACACAATAGGAAGCGAGTTGGTGTTCCATTTAGTCTTTTCCAAATCATTCCCGTTTTTACATTGATTCAACGTCTGCAGACGTCAAATCAATGCAAAAAGGACTGATTGGTTGGATGATTTGTTTCAATTATTTGTACAATTTTTTCTCTCTGGCAGAAGGAGACCATACGCTGAACAAGTGGCGGACACACCGGAGAGCTGGGATAGCCGTGGCAACACTGCAGCAGTTTGTACAGGAGGTGGTTGAGGATGGCAGTCGGGGTGGCGACACAAGCCCATACAGTCCATTGATGAAGTTGTATCGGGTGGAACGATAAATGGAATTTCGGCTTTCAATCAACCTGCATCTTGTTTTTTGTGTGAACAACTATCGGGGGTGAGACTACCCAGTCAAGAAAAGTTGATTTTTACATCATTTCAACGTGGCTTGACGTAAAAACGGCAACTTTTCTGATTGCGTACACACCAAACTGTGCTTTTATCACGAATCCGACAAAGCAGCTGTTCTAAGCGGTGATTGGAAAACAGAATGGAGACGTGATTATAACATAACATTGGTTGTTAGCTGGTGCTTTGAAGCAGTTATTCCAACTTGCATTTTGTTCATAGTGATCAACTTTCTTTGTCTTATTCGCGTCTCGAGCATTTTATTAAAAACTAACTTCTTTCAGAAATAAAAGAACGTTTTCTCATAACTCACCTGTGGTCTATCGGTATTTGAGTCAAACACAAAACTGCCAGTACCACTACAGCTCCTCTGGATGGTCCTAAACTATCGGGAAACTCAGCAACAAAACAATTAAGACTTTTAATTAGACTGAAATATTTTAGTGCTTGATATGTCGCCAATTGCCATGCATCGTAGACTAAAAAAAAGCTTTCAAAATCTTCCAGTTTTGCTTGCACATCGCTACAGCAGTATGCACGGAATTGCAGAAGCTATAAGCAGGGTTGTGGAGTCAGGCGAAAAATATGCTACTCCTTGGTTTATAATATTGGCCGACTACGGACACGCCGAAATCCTTCCCACTCCACAGCCCTGATTACAAGTTGAATGGTCTCCTTTTCCGCGTGATATGGTAGCCTTAATATTGCAGGCTGAACTTGTAATGCGGTGTGGTGCGTTGTACATTGTACATGTTCTGCAAGTAGGTGACATACGTGATCTCATCACAATGAACATGAGATCACGCGGGCGAAGGGCCCTTTTATACGCTGAGCCAAAAATATACAATTTGAGTCAAATTGTCGTCCAGTTGAGCTGCTGTATTTCATTCAGTAGTGCGTCTAACAAGAAACAATTTTCCCCTGATAAACAGTTGTAGAAACTGCTCTTCTTTGCTTAATTTTTGGCATTAGGCTACAAATAAGGCCACCTGGGCATGTGTACCTTGGTTGCTCCTTCTCACCCATAAATTAAAACTACACTGAGCACAAATGTCCAGTTCTCTACTGGACGCCACTTTGAATGGCGTCGCTGTAGTTTTAAAGCTAACAATAATTGCTATTGTAGTCGACTTGACAGAGCTTTGGTGGAAAGAATATTTTATTGTGGCATCACAAGCGCGTAAAATTAAGCCACGCGACAGGATCAGATCAGCGACAAGAAACAATAAATTTAAATTTTGCATTGTTTAGTTTTATGTGATTATAATAATTTAAGCCTAAAACGTAGACAAATTAAAACAAATATGCGACATTGGTTTTAATGGCGAGTGCGGATTTGCTTCATGGCAGGAACTACCTAATCGCGGAACCAAAAAGTTCACAAACAAAACGATATCATTCGCTATTCCTGCTGTGCATTTTATTTTGAACTGTGTAAACGAATGTCGTTCCTTGAAGCGTAATTTACCAAACATTGGATTGTGTTCCACACAACGCGTGGTTTAATTTTTCCCCCCGCCTTCTTAATTGTTTTGATATCTTTTGTTGTTTGTTGAAATGAAATTAATTAGAAGTCTCGGGTAAAGGAAAACAATAGAGCTCATAGAATCGGTAAGTCGTGTGGACATCTTGGCATAGCTCGCTTCATTTCGACGTCATGTCTTTGTAGTGGACGTAGCGAAGTACAATAACATAATATTCTTTCAACATTGTTTTAAAATGTTTAAGTCATCCAATTACGAGACATGTTGCGAAGAAAAGCAAATCTGTAACTAAAGTCAAAGAGAACATGATTTAAAGCCACCATAAGCTTTGCCAGACCTGCTGATGTGGTCACACATTGATCGAAACGGAAGTTTTAAATTTACGTCTCAAAAGGTTAGCTTTCTAACAAAAGTGGTGGTATCTTCTTTTCATAAACAACTAAATTAGATTTACCGTGTAGGCTACCACAGTCATCCAAGTGACGGAATTAAAATTCATTGACAGGAGTAGCCTACATATAAACTACAAACCGGTAATTTGATTTTGCATGAGGCGATAAAATGGTCCTTAGTTGGTTAGACCAGGTCCTAGAGTCAGATAAGAATTATTCATAACTTGGTAAAAGACAGTAGATTTCCTCTCATACCTCATTTTCTACAAGAATTCATTGAATTAATTTAAAACATTATTCATTTGATGTTGAGAAGTCATAGTGACAATTGCAGCTCCTTACTTAGCCGACTGCATATTTGCGTGGCTAACAATTGGTTTTCAATCGTCATGCAGCCTAGCTGCCTTTATTAAAAGAGGCGGTTATCTTCAGGGGCGCCGGAAGCGGGGGGCAGAGGGGCGGATGCCTCCCGCCTTCAATTTTTCTGTAGATGGAGGGGCAATGGTGCCCTTTAAAGGTCATGTAAGCTACTGCACATTTTGCAATATAACAATTTCTGCTATTCGCTTTTAGCCTAATTATAATTTTTCATTTTTGCCTCAAAATATTATTCACGGCACAAAATTCTGCAACACAGTAGGTTACATGATTATTACATAGCATGATGCCCTTCTTTGTATACGCGACACTTGTATAATTACTCGATAGTGAGCTGATAGATGAGCATTATCGCTATATCTTATCTTGGAACTTTTAAAAAATCGACCTTTCAGCAACAAAAGTGCCCTTTTTTCATAATCTTGCCCCACCCCCCAGTCAAAAATCGTTCTGGCGCCCCTGGTTATCTTCCGTTCATTTGTTGTACATTTTTACAGTTTTACAAATCTAGAAATTTTTGAAAAAAAAACAATTGATAAGTAGCCTACTTAGTAGCCTAAACGTGGTCGTCGTCATCGTCGTCTGAGCTTCTGGGGCCGAGGGTCTATCCTTTTACCACCCCAGATTCACGATGTGGTTATTAATACAATGGAAAGCCTAAACGTGGTTATTATGTATAATATAAGTTAACCACTTTGCAGATAAATGTTAATAAAAATCAGTTAAAATGGCAGCTGATATAAAATCTTTTGCCAATCCTGTGAAGCAATCTTACGTAACTGGAAACAACATGTACCAGCGAAACCATTCCAGCTCACAAAGAACGTCTAAGCCACCAACGATGGAAGCAGTTGGTGTCCATGCGAGAATAAAAAGTGCTTTTATTCCTAATACCGTTCCTTCGCACAGCTCAGCAAGCAACGACCAAACTATCACACAAGTTTCTTATACAAAGTTTCGGCCAGTGACGTCACATCCAACATCGTCACTCTTGACCTCGTTGTACAAGCAGCAATCATTTGCTGAATCTCGGAATTCTCAAGCTGCTTCTAAGCTTCCCAATTTACTGCAAACACGTTCTTCCACCCAACTTCACAAAAGACAGCGAGAATTAAAATCGTTTGCAACTCCTGTGTACTCTGCAGCAGTGCCAATTTCAAATCATTCTCTTTCCACAAAATACGCTTTTCGTTGCCATCAAAATCAATCAAATACAGCTGCCGCTAAGGAAGTCAAGGAAGGTTCCGTAGGACCCAGTGCCACTTGGACTGCCGTCCACGATTCTATTTTAGCAAGTGGACATGGCCTACTCCCAGAAGCTCAAACAAACTTTCCATTGTATTCTAATTTAAAAAACCAGACTGGAGATGCTTTGAAGCTTCCAACAACCCGTTCAACAGTGAATTACGTTCCTTTCTATGAAATAAGAGGGCGTGGAGATGGAGCGAGCGTTGTTGATATTCCATCAATTGACGTTGAAGGAAAACGGATAGAAAAATTGCGTGACGGAATCTATAGAAATAGTACGGTTGCAGATAGCGCAATTGGTAAAGAAGAAAAATCGTTTGGTTTAAAACAAGGTGGGTTGCCTGAGCATAACACTGAAAGTAATGTCAGTAAGAAAGCGGAAGAGCAGTTACACACAAGACAACCAGAAAGCGTTGAAGATGCTCCCAGCTCTCTCATATCGGCATTTCTTCGACGAACTAATAAAATGGAAGAAGGTAATACTCAAATATCAACAAAAATAGAGAAAAAGGTTCGGTTCAGTGGAACTATTACCACCAATCGCGTGACAGAAGAACCTTCTTACACAGTAGATTTGGTTCCATCTCTTCACAATGCTTTCAAACCAAAAACATATTTGAATACACCTCGTCGTACGACGGCTCCTACTTTCAATCCAGCCGATTTGAAAGAGACGGAGGCCACAACAGGAACCACAATAAACGAATCTGTTGATGCTTCCAGTAAAGCTACAGGAGAAGATGATGACCCAAACTTTGTTACTCCAATTATGAAAGTCGTTGTTACAAAAAGAGAAGCTCCAACTGGAGCTGAAAACATAGAGTCAAGCCTTTCTTCACCGAGAGATTTCCCATCTTTGGGGACACCTCAACAAAAAATAGTGACTATGGCTTCACGAATCATAAACAATCAAGCAAACTTTTCTAGTAATAACATGCATCCACAGATGAGGCCATCAACGGTGGAAGCAATTCGTAGAGGAACTCAAGCCACCAAGAGAGCGTCAACTGCGGGTTATGGAAGAAAAAAAGAAGCCATCGCAAGAGTTGTCAAGCTTGTTCCTAAAAGACAAACCGTTGTCATGCCCAACTTTTCGAAGCAACCAGCTTGGCCTGCTAGAAACTTTCCTCAGCATTCTAAAAACTCAAAGCCAACAAACACAACAGTTAATCACGCGTCGTTTTCTGCTGCTGTGCAAGGTAGCAGTTTTAATCGCAATGAAAATAAAGATACTACCGGTAGTTTTAAAAAACTTTCACGATCAGGATCAGAAAATCTTCGAAGCCGTTTAGTGAGTGAAGGATTCGACGTTCCTTCTTTTAAACAAGAAACAAACAATGGAAAATCACACAAGCTGGAAACTGTTGAGCAAACCAATGTTACAAACTCTCCGGCAGCAACAACTCTTGTTGCTACTCCAACAACAGAAAACATATCTAATATACTTAACACTCCTAACATTACACCTCGAGGATTCTACACAGATTTTCAGCCCATTCCTTCGATGCCGGATCATATCAACTTTTGTGACCCAAGAAAAACTGAACTTATATTACATTGGCTGGAAGATGTTAATAAAAAGCGCAACATTGAATCAAGACTTCGCCGGGTCACGTCATCAAAGCTGCGTGCCTAAAGTTGACGAGGTGACTCGTCACTCGGAGGTGACGGGTGACTGCTCCTTGCATCACCGGTTGAACGGCCTGTAGCTTTTCTGACGTTTTTTGAAACATGCAATGCTGTTTGGGCTGACATGTTGTAGCTTTAGCCAACAGCTTCCAAACAAGGTTTCACAGTAAAATAATTGTATACTTTGATAATGAATTGCTTACAAGTGATTAGGCCTATATCAGCATAGCAAACATCTTTTTTTGCATAAATATCATTAAAAGTGATCTTTATCCCTTTATGTGTGGATGTGGATACTTCATAAGTAGACTTCAACGTGATTTATCTAATTATGTTTAGCCTATGTCACTTTTGAAACGCCAAAATTTAACAGTATCGACTTGTGGATGTTGGTGTTGTGGCTTTGTTGATGCTACCGCCGCGGTCAATGTGGTCAATGCTTTCGTTTTATTTTTGGTTATGTGCTGTTATTAAAGCTGCTGTAAAAAGATCTTTTCGCGAATTGAACTGTTTCTTGCCCATGTTTTTAAAGTAAAATATCTTATAAGTTTAGGCTATATGTATGACCTACATTTAAAATTGACCGTTTTAATTAGCTACATTTTATTTATTTATTATTTTATTGCTTTTTGTTTTATATTACTGCTCTGGCCTAAATATATTAGGTTAGGCTATGTATTGTTGCGACAGTTTATTTTTTGCACGGACAGCACAATGAGGGAAAACTAATTCATTATTGAAATAATTGTGTGAAAATGCCTTATCTCGATATCTAACAAAGTTCGGGAGCTGTAAGCAACCCATAAAGAGTTGATAATTTTGTGGCAAAAGCTTGTATTTTTCCTCAATTTGTAAGCACATGATCAAGTGCAATTAATCTCACTAGTTTACGCTTCTGCAGGATCATTTGCACCAGTGGATTGAATGACTTTTAATCATTTCACTTACAAAGTTAATCTTTTGATTTGAATTCTATACAAGATTTGGTAAATATGAAACATAATTGATAGCTAAGATTTCAAACTGTTTTTGCTTTCCAAGTTTGGCACAATTTCTTTCGCATTTGTCTTAATAAACGTCTTCATGCTATCCCTCAAGTGAATGGTAGGCTATTTAGAAATTGATGAAAAACAAACTAATTTGCTCTACTGGAGTCTTGATACTGGCGGTTGAGACATTCCTGAACTAGTTGCCCACACAACAAAATCCGTCATTTTTACATTGACTCACGTGTGCAACCGTTGTAAAAATAACAGATTTTGCCGTCTGATGAAAGTGTTTGTGGATGAGAACACTTGAATCTTTTTACGTAGAAGTAATAATGCACTTTTTCTCCAATCACAATCATACTCCTCATCTTACATGAAGATAGTTAGTGAAACTGGATGGTAGCTTACAAAGAAAAAGGATCAATGAACAAAAAAATCCTAAAACTCACACATAGTTGTAAAAGTTGAAAGTAAAAGCTTCAATCTTCACTATTTTATTGAAAAAACTGGTACAGCGACTCAACATTTTTCATAAAAATACCAACTTGTTTGTAAAATCAAGCTACCTATGAACCGATAAGATCAGCTTTTTCATCTTTGGCAGTTACTCTCATACCAGCTAGCACAATTTATCATTTTTACATCCTTCCAACGTCTGGCATCTGGAGAACAAAATTTGCTAGCTGGAAAAGTGAAGTGCAATATGTGTCATTGGTAAGACAAGACAAGAGTAACAAGAATGTTATGCACAAACGAAATATGAAAACGCACATTTAAAAGAATGATAACCGAAACATAATCTCTCAAAAATACATTTGCAACAACACTTCGGGTTTATTGATAAACAAATACGCCAAGCTTTTAGTAAATTGCATTAGCTGATCGTCTGTAGCATTAGTTTGGTCGACTGCATCATCATATGCAGAAGTGCATGATAAACAACCTGAGGTTACTTATTTTTCTCAGATGAGTGTAGCCACCTTTCGTGGTACTACTCCACTTTTGCAAATTCAAAACTAGCTATATTTTACTGCTAGGCTAGTCTACACAAAACTTGAATAGTTTACCTGGTTACCAAAGATAACAGTACTTGAAGACAATAATGACATTAAAAATAAAACATTATATGTCAATGATTTATAAAAGCATTGTTTCTTTCACTAAGATAAGCTACCGTTTGTAAAGAAATAATAACGAAATTATGCGACACAAAGCTTACAGAAAAGAACGAAGCTAATACGTTTACAACAAAACATAACGTTCGCAAAATCTGCACAGTACTGAACTACAGATATGGAAGCACAATTTTGTGAACTGTCCGTTGTAACCGACGTACGGTACAGTTTATAGTACAGTGCGCAAACCTTCATAGCCGACTTAGGGCAACGATCAGTTTGACAACTCTAAGGGTCTGCACTACCCCAATCCATGAAACAGGGAACTGTAAATCCTGAGGAGCCATCAGTCAATGATGCTATTACGGAGTAGGTCCCTGCAGCTCCTCCAATTGTTCCAATTAGCATAATCTCAATTAAAAGTACCTTAATGTGGAGAGGAATCTCAAAATTGACCCATATAGATACAAATCGTGTGGCCATCGGATCGCCATAGCTATCAAGATGACTTTTTTGCCGCGATAAAAGAATGTAAAAAAGAGGAGAAAAAACAAAATTAGTTGCTGCCATAGTCGTTGATCCAACAAGAGATAAGATAACTCCAAAACGAGGAACGCACAAAGCGACCAACGTCATTAATCCCATTATAACAGATCTCATGGACACCCTCTTCCAAGACAACTCTGGAAACAAGAAAGCATTCTTTGGTAAAAGTCCAAAAAGTTTTTTGAATATACGCACACTGAATTGATAGACATTTCAAAATACAAGTCGTTGTATTTGCGAAACATAGCACGGCACAATTTTCAAGGTTTACACTTGTCCAGTGTTACAATAGCAAACGGTCTATATTCGTCCACCGTTTCGTAAAAATATTATTTATTGAGTGTTTGACTTAATCACTTTTTAAGTTGTGGCTTATCACAAATTTGCTTCATCGTGAATCCTTCTATTTGTAGCTAATGATGCTTCATCACCTATCCACAAGACGTGCTGGTTACTTTTTGAGCTTCCGCGTGATTACAAACAATTCCAATAAGGTTCAACTGGCAACTCATTTAGTACAAACTTTAAGAATAACAAACCTTGTCTAAGTTCATAGAGCAACTGAAAACTATTTTACCGTCTTTTATGTTTAACATTCCTTCTATATCTTGAACGACAGGGTTGATCACGATCAAAAAAGCCATCAATAAATGCGCAGTGATCAAGATGATGACAGCGTAGAGAATCCAGTTGGGCGTCATGTTTTGGAGAATATTCGTTTCCTTCATGTTGTCACCGATAACAACAAAACCAGAAACGCCAACCATGATATAGATGGCAAGAACAGCTGCAAAAAATAATTGGTTTGGTGGTGCGATACCGATGAGCTTAATTTCATGGACGAAACACATGTTTATTGCTGTCGATTCTTGCCACACTCAGCTGCCGAAAAACAGAGCGTAAAAGTTTGTATTGATGTGATATTAATTGCGGAACCTTTGTGCTCGGACTAAAAAAGCCTCTTTGTAAGCTCATTCCTTGCAGTTTTGCATAGACTTTGAACCACTAACATAGGCTCGGTCTCTGGGATAGATAAAGAGAAATTTTCGTTTTTTTTCAAAAGGTTCCATACTTAGCGAACGAGAGCAGAGTGGTCAGTCCTTTCTGTCGGCCGTCTTTTCTTCAGCAAAGCCCACCCAATTTATAACACCTTGGGTAGAAGTGAGCGGTGTTTTTCAACAACCAGTTATGTTAAACCTGGTTAGCATAATTGGAAAGCCAACGCCTTAACCACTGCGCCATGCCATTGAATGATATTGTATCTTGAATTCAAGTATATCAGGTTGTATTGTCTACGAATTATTCCATCCACTAGGTGCCGCTTAATTAGAAGCTGTCCTTGAAATACATCGTTCAAGCGTACATTACGAGAGACGAACCAGTACCGCCCCTTGTTCACAAAAAAAAAGTCCAATAATAGATTAAACTCACACATTATGCCAATTACTACAGAAACAGGAAACTTTTCAGGGCGTTTCATATCAACTTGAATTGTAGGAAAAATGCTTGCTCCTCCAAAAGCAAATAAAATTGTTCCAAAAGCCCCAAAAAAGCTCTCAAAACTTGGATTAGCATGCGTCACAGGAGGCTGATCGGGTGACATCTGCAAAAAACCTAGTGGTAAAAAAATTATGGCATAGAGTTCGTTTTCAAACTTTTCTGTGCAATTCTTACGTAGCTTCGAGTCTCAGCTTGCGTAATAGTTCACGTATCAAATGCCTCTTCATTGCAATTAAATTTAGGCTACGTTTTTTCATGAAATTAGAAAATTAAACCTCGCAAACTACTGTATACTTTGCAATACATTTATTATTAAACTATGCATTTAATTTGTCAAGCAATCTATGATCCATAGTTCAAAATTACAATACGTGCTTCGTAGCCTAGGCTACGCCAGGCCTACAAATAATTTCCAAGCAAATTAATTTATCTTAAATGTAATTAATTTATCTTAATACATCTTAAATGTAAAGGTGACATCAATGCATGGGCTGGAATTTTCTTGCATTGTTTTATTTTTGGTATAGAAACACAACAGAAATGTTGTCATAGCCTACTGTTGTTCATTTCTCTCTCGTTTTAGTGTTGTAACCTTGTAGCCTACGCACAGATGTTGCACTAGCATTGTTGCAACAAGGTTGTGTAGCCTAATCCAAGCGATGTCTTTGCTCTTGTCTATTTTTTTTAAATGATTCGTGCGTGCGAATGGTTCTCGTGCGTGGGAAGGTCCGGATTAAGGGTACTGTAGGAGTGTAGGCCTAAGGCTGTTTACTAGAGAAGGGCCTAATTTTGCACACCAAGCTAAAAAAAGTAATAAGAATACATAGCCTACATAAAAAATTCAAATTATTTACTGCAAAATAACATAGACATAACAGAAAAATGGCTCATGATGACGCGTAATTGGTTTTGGAAACAAACGCAATTTGTTGTGTCAAATTTGAAGCAGATGGAAAAGATTTTGGAAAGAAAGAAATGGATAGTAGGTACCTATGGTAATACTCTACCTAATGACACTCTAAACCAGGGGTTTTCAACCTTTTTTCCACCGCGACCTCCTCAGAGCAATCAATGTAGTTTTGCGACCCCCCATAAAAGTATTCAACAAAAGCATATTTAATGCAAAATTTAACCAAATTTGATTCATACCAACATCCAGTTATGTTTGGTTTTGCTGTTCCAATGTAAACTTCTGAAACCAAAAACGATGCGTGCACCTGTTGCTGAAAGAACTTTCAAACAAAGTAGCCGACACTAATTTTTTTCAATGCCATTGAAAACGAAAAAAACGATACTGAGAAATCTATAGTTTGCATAGGATTCTACATAATTTTGCTTTCTTACCATAGCGTGGTTATTGGTTAACTTTAGTCTGCACAAAGCAACGTACAAGAACTTTGTGAAAAATATCGAATGCTTTCCTATAGTTAAAGCCTTTTGCAACGTCTGAAAGCTTAAACAATACAATAACCTCAAGCAGAGGAATGGTCGATTGCGAAAAAAACACAGTTTTTAATCTTTTCTGACAAAAAAGGATTGAAAAGAATACACTGGAATTTCAAGCGCCTCGCGACTCTCCATAAAACGGCTCACGACCCCTAAGTTGAAAACCCCTGCTCTAAACTCAATTTCGATAAAAGTGTCTTACAAAAGTTTAACCAAAAAATTGAGGGCCGAATTTTTCCAGGGCCTAAGGCTATAGCCTTATTAGCCTAATGGTTAATTCGGCTCTGTGCGTGGGAATGCAGTAAAAATGATTGATGTGACTCTGCTTTAAGAAAATACTATTCTCACGCAGTTGTCTTGAAAAAAGTTTTAAACGTTCTGGTAATTACGAAAAATTTCCTAGGCTAAACCAGCTGTGTTTCCTTGAACGTAATGTCCAGCGTCTAGACTCTAAGAGTTGAATTTCCTAGAGGATGTGGCCTATAGTATTGATAATTAATACGAACCTTATTATGTTTGTCCTTGCCAATTAAAAATTTTCGCTGTAAAAAAATTCAACTCGAGAATTGCCAAAAATGCAGATTACGGTTTTTTCCACCTCCTATAATAGTTTTTCAAAACTATTATAAACAAGTTGAATCTTTTTATATCGAATTCAATTTAACCAACAGGATCATAATTTCTACCTTGTTTTATTGGGACTCTTTGTTAGTAGACCTAATAAGTAATAATAGAGCGCAGTGTAAGATTTTGCAATTTGAAATAATGTTTAGCTCATGATAATGATGTCCATCTTAGACATAGCCTAATCGATTTTAAATGTAACGAGCAAAGCCAGAAAAACTAATACTTACAATGAAGCCATTATAAGTAATGAAACCAAGTAATGAATAACAACGTTTGGTGTTTTGTTGAGGAAAAACATGTTTTCGTTTATCAACTGTTGCATTCACTTCTCAAATCGCTTTATATCAGTTGTGATGTCATCGTTGTTGGGTTTCGTGGCCGTGCTAACTACTGATATATAGCCTACTACATAATTTTTCATTCAGGCACGTTTTAAACCTTTCAAGGTTTTGCAACCTTTTCCCGTTCGTTAACGTGCTGGTAGGTCTATATCAGGGGTGGGGAACCTGCGGCCCGCGGGCCGAATGCGACCCGCGTGACTGTTCCATGTGGCCCGCGTCAAAATTTCTTTACCCAAAATATATTAAAACTACAGCTCAAAAAAAGAGCAAGCTCTGCATTCTCGGTATATTGCGAATGGCCTTCTATGACTAGTTAATCCATCATAGAAGGCCATTAATTTGGCTTTCACAATTAATTTGGCGTACACATTTGTTTGTAACAAATGTGTACGTCACAATGTGACCGTCAAAATATGACCAGTTATTGTTAATCGGTCAGGTATGACATTCGTGAAAAGTGAAAGTGAAATAAATCATTGTCTGCTTCGCTGCATTTTTTATCTGTAAGTAAAATTTCAAAATTTTTAGTGGCCCGCCTGTGTTATTTCTCATTTTATGTGGCCCGCAATACTAAAACGGTTCCCCACCCCTGGTCTATATCGATTTTTGTAGTTAGTATCTTTTTCGTCCCGGACGCGTTAATGACGAAAAATAAAGTGATTGAAAATGATTGATTGATCATCCGATTGTTTCTATCGTTCTGAATACTGTACTTTCAATTCTTCTGAAGCTCATTTTATTTGAATTTGTAGCAGTATGAGCAAGTCGCTCATTCTGTTATGGATGCTCAGTGAGCTTTTTAACTGACATCAACAATGGTTCTACCGTTCTTGGTACATTTGCAGTTTGTGTATTATTTCGTTGATTTCTATACAAACAGCTTTGTCTGATGTAAATAAATCATAAATAAATAAGCGCATGTTGGGATGAGAAGTAGACAAAAAGTTTGGTACATTATGAAAACACCGCACTGATTAATTTCATTGAACACTAAACTAACATTAGCTGTGCAGAACTTTCCAAGCCATGATTTGTTAGAGACAGTCTTTGGGAACTTCGCCGATGACGTTATTTGTGCACTCGCCAAAACGATCACGTGACTCAAAGGTTAGGCATAGTCTGAGCACATGACTTGTTAAAGTCGCACCGAAAAGTTTTGGCAAGCAGTTGCAAAGCATTTGCAAAATTCCATCTTTTGTAAACTGTTTAAATAATTTCGATCCATTTCCTGTAGGTCTTTTTATATGCTGCGGCTACGCTATAGGATTACGTCAACATTTCAGTTTATGCGGCTCTGCAACCAAGACGTTTTCCCTTTGTCTTTATTTCCTATTTCCTTTATTTCGAATATGTAAATAATCATCTATATTTGCAAGGTGTTTTCACCATTACCGTTTGCAAGTTATGCTGCTGTAGTAGGACTAAATGAGTAGCGAAATCTATTTCGTAAGAATAATACTTTATAAAACAGCCATCTTTATTTCAAATCAGTGCACAAATTGTGCACTGATTTGCATTGATTGTGCACTGATTTGTTTGTGCAAACAGTGCACAAACATTAGATATTTGAAATATTAATCAATCGATCTTTTTATCACAATTTTCTTTCCATCAAAACGCCGCAGCATGGCAGATTGTAACTTTAATCATGTCCTAAAAGCAAATATTCAACTATTGTAGCCTTACAGTAAAAGCTGCTTTTCACAGATTGTCAGAGTTGTCAAGCAAAATAACGCATCAAAGCTTAATATGTCGCTACCCAGATAGCAAAAACCATCATTTTTGCATTGATTCAACGGCTGTAGACGTGTGGGTAATAGCCTACTCATTTTTTCACTACTAAAAACAAGCACGTTCAAAATCACGAAATATTCATAAATCAATACACTTACCACTATGAGACCAATTACAATAAAAATAGCTGCCAAAGACGTTGAGATTGCGGCTAGTATTTCAGCTTGCCAAAAATCCTTCGGTGTACCCAGCCACGAAAATGGAAGAAGGAACCCGGCTGCTATCAGCACAAGATAGCAAGTATGAAATGTATGGTTCCCCAGATATTTAACCAAGATGGCAATATTTCCTCCAATTAAAAGCAGAAATACCACTCCTGAAATGCAGTGATGCAAACAGAGTTTAGTAGGCTACAGAGTAAAGGATTTGATTAACTACAGTAAACCTAACGTGTTGCGAATGAGCCAATTTTTAAATCGATTATCCTGTTTCGGTTAGAAGCACGTCATAACGTTCGTGCTTTGTCGTTTCTTCCTTTTTCTAGACCTCTGCTATGTTTGACATATATTGTTATTCGTTGTGATGGTCAGAATTAAAAACAAACTGAACTGGACTGAGCCTACATTAGGCCTACTGAATTGGAAACGACTCACTGAGAAAAATGCGGATTAAACGAAAACTTAAATGGATTGTTTAACGCTTTATTGCTTAGTATTATAGTTCAAAATACATACCATTTGTTTAAGGCATTGAAACAAAACTTGACAACACTTTTGGTTAATACACCCTTCCTATAGCAAGTAGCCTACTTTTGCACTTTTCAATTTAGATAGATTTTTTAGAAATCCCTAGAGCAAATGTAGCTGAAATAGAACCCAGGATAGAACCATGGCCCAGTTTAGATTTAAGTAGTTTAAAGTATCGTACGTTTATTCAGTGCCGGATTAAGGGGGGGGGGGGCGGACTGGGCTGAAGCCCAGGGCCCCCACTTTTGGGGGCCCCCACCTCAAAGAAAAAAATCTACTAATTTTTTTAGTTGCACAGCTGGAGATTACTACTTTAATTCGTATCTCAAACAAGCAAGGGTGGCTCACCCAAATGTGCTGCGGTGCTGCAGCACCCCTGCCCAACCCCAGTTATTCAATTTTTCTTCTTTTTTTTTAACAAAAAACATATTTATTTGATACTTTCATATCCGAAAATGGTACGGATTACGGGTCAAAGTTATGATAATGCTGCCAATATGAGTGGCAAGTATAACGGTCTTCAAGCTCTTCTGCGCGAGAAATGTAGTGTAGCTCATTATGTCTCTTGCACAGCACATTCACTTAATTTAATCGCCAGCCTAAATGTCCTGTAGAAACATGCCGTTCTGCCGCTGAGCTTTTTGAATTGTTGCAAAGCCTTTATTCATGGCTCGTCTCGTCTACTCATCGTTGGCAAGTCCATCGAAAATTCCTAGATGGTTTGCCTGATTTGAAGACATTATCTGATACAAGATGGTCAGTTAGATATGATGCAGTTCTTCTTCTATCGAGTCTTCTAAAGTTCGTTGATACACCACAGATTGACACATTCTTCCGCAACGGAGTTATACACTGACAGGTCCCACCTACTGCACCGTGTTGCAAGCCGAGGGCAAACAAGAAGGTGATCCGCTGCATAGGCGTAGCCAGGGAGGGCGAAAGGGGCCATGCCCCCCCTCAAATTTTCCAAGTTTGGATTCCAAAGTTGAGCCCTTTGTTGAAAATTTAATAAAGTTTGTAGAAATTTATATCGTTTTCCAAGACATCTAACACCCCCAAGGACTTGTTTTAGACACACAGAAAGACACCAATAAATTTTGCAAATCGTAAATCGCGCAAAATTTACGCGATTTACGTTTCTTTGAACTAATTTATGGAAGCAATTTCAGAATGGCTTACTCTGTTGGGTTTTTGTGTAGTTATTGAGTTTTTGTGTAGCTGAGTTTTTAGTGTTCTCTAATTTTAGCCGCAGTTTTTGCCCGTTCATGTGTAAGAGTTATCTTTAATAAGTTAATAGCTGTTTATCTGCTAACAAATTTCATACAAATATTACTCTAAAAATGTTTTCAGAAAGCGCTATAATCCATTATTTGAGTGTAATTTTTCAAAACTTTTTCGGGGGAGCATGCCCCGGACCCCCCTAGAATACGCGTGCCTTCGGCAAGCTCTAACCCCCCTACCTCTTTTATTGCTTCAACCCATCAGGATACGTCACTGCACATCAAGTGGCGATGGCTTTAAATCAAACACTTTGTTGTTCTCTTCAATTCATCAAATATTTGGCTCCCCCCAAAATTTTTTCTGGCTACGCCACTGGTCCGCTGTTTGGGTCTCGATGCCACCAATACATGCAACTGGGCCCGTGTCGTAGCCCCACTCCACCATTCATTTTTAGCGAAAAATGTCACTTGATAAGGGCCCCCACTTTCAGCTCAGCCCAGGGCCCCATACACTCTTAATCCGACCCTGCGTTTATTGTAGTCTCGGGGCATGTTCTATTACTAAAAAGTTACAATGGAAGTTAATGGTGGAAAGGGTCATGACTCACTTTGGTGTACAACTGTCAAGTTTTTGTCTAAATTTATTCTGTGAAGATAATTTGTATTACGCGTTTTTACTGACTGTACAACTTTAAGCTTTAAATTGGACTAACTTCACACAAACTTATGACTCACCACTTCCAAAAAGTGTGAGAATGATGCAAACTCTTGTGGCTTGTTTCCCCCAATTTCCTGCAGCTCGAAACGCTATTGTTGGGTACGGGTCCGGCGTGTGTTCGGTTTCATACTCGGGATATCTTTTCCGCACAATGCTCCAGCACTTTCCAAGTATACTTCCAGTATAAGCAGAAATTAATCCACAAAGAATCAAAAGCGGAATACCTAAAAACCAGAATCGTCAACTAAGGATACAACCTGCATTTAGTTGTCAGTCATTTGTTGCTTAAACATGCCAGCAATGGGAACCCTTGTCTGCTTATTGATAAGAGTTTGAGCAACAGTGGTGGAACATTTAGCGGTGTTAAGACAATTGTATTTAGATTTTAAAATTACAGTGTTTTGAAAAAGGTTAAGTGGATTTATAAGAGAGCAATATAGCCTTAGTTAGACTATTATTTCAAATAATACTACAAGCTCGAAAACGTAGGCAACCTAATTATCTACATAGGCTAAGATTCAAAGCATTATTTTGTCGACGTCTGAGCCTTTTGGGAGAAAGGTCTAACATTTTACCACCTCAGGTTTGCAATGTTTTCTTGGACTACACTGAAAGGTTGTTGGAGTTGGAGGCTATAGTTGGTCTCATCGTGACACCCAGACGTTCTGCTTCAAATGATATGTCGTTTAAAAGCATCGCATAACCTGTATTCAGAATGACAGCAAGTCTATATGGTCCTGATACCATCTTCCATATGCTGCCTATAGACTGCATTCATATCCAAGAATGACTAAAGATTACTTTACCTGCCCATCCGCTGTCCACTATTGCTCTGGGCAAAGCAAGAATTCCACTCCCACACATTGTCCCCACAATAAATATTGCAGCAACTGATATAGAGATGCCTTGTTTAACCTTAAATAAATTATTTAGTTTGAAAAAATAGTCACTATATAGTCATCATGTATTTAATTAGTAGCAATATGTTCTTGTTCTGCAATTTTTACATTAGACACTTTATCGCACTACTGCCGGCTAACGTTTTTACTTTAAAAATCAAAGGCATTGTAATAGGCTACATTTCTTGATTACCTGCACATCAAAACCATGCTGTTCCCCAAGCAAAGATGTTTTTTCAGCGTTTGAATCCATGTTAAGTTGATTTCTGTCGAATTGCAAATGCAATAATTCAAAAATGAAACTGCTTAGGCCTATAGTTCTACACTATTGCTCTAAGAAGTGAAAACCTCAACAGACAGCTTGTTGAGAACGCAACGACTGCAACTTAAAACTGAAATTTTATTTAACACCACTCAATATATTCCCCATCACAAGATTTTGTCACGACTTTATTGCGTTTGATTTGAAGCAGACAGCATTAGATTGTAAACGTTACATGACAATATCCATAAAATTACGTCATTAACGTCACTTGTGATTCACGCATTCAAATCATGATGCTGTTTATTCCCGAATTTGTCCACCAACTTGTAACGTTTAACCCACTGCTTTTAACACATCAAAGGGTAACAAAAATGCCAAAATG
This sequence comes from Aplidium turbinatum, assembly GCF_918807975.1. Taxonomy (NCBI): domain Eukaryota; kingdom Metazoa; phylum Chordata; class Ascidiacea; order Aplousobranchia; family Polyclinidae; genus Aplidium; species Aplidium turbinatum. Next base: position 15,232,110 of record NC_137484.1, on the reverse strand, counting down.
CAAAGACAATATCTCAATATAGCCTACTGCACATAGTCTAATCATTAATTAATGCGAAACTACAATTCTATAAAAATAGGCCTTCGCTAAACAATAAATACTATTAATGCTACAAAAAGTGCTCAATGCCAAGCAAAAAGGCCAAGCAGAGCATATTACATCAAATATAGTTATTACTTTTTAAAACTTCTTCAGCCTGTTTCACCATAGAAGGGGGATCATCAGAAGGTCCTGGAAAATATGCAAAAGCAATAAATCGGTAATACCGTACCTGAAAAGATATACTATGTTTTATCTCGTGAGTAGCCCATTTTTTTTATCAACATTGCAAAGATGTAGACTAAGTCCTATTTAAACTCATCTTTTAAGAAAGGTTAGATTTTTATGTAGGCTACATGTAGCCAGTGGCGTAGCCAGAAAAAATTTTTGGGGGGGGCCAATTATTTGATGAATTGAAGAGAACGACAAAATGTTTGATTTAAGACATCACCACCTGATGTGCAGTGGCGCATCCTGGTGGGTTAATCAAGGGAAGCAATAAAGCTGGCGGGGGGGTTAGAGTGTGCCTAAGGCACGCGTATTCTAGGGGGGTCCGGGGGCATGCTCCCCCGGAAAATTTTTGCAAAATTACACTTAAATAATGGATTATAACGCTTTCTGGAAACACTTTCAGGGTAATATTTGTATGAAACTTATTAGCAGATAAACAGCTATTAACTTATTAAAGGTAGCTCTTATCTACACACAAACGGGCAAAAACTGCGGCTAAAATTAGAGAACACAAAAAACTCAGCTACACAAAAACCCTGCAGAGTAAGCGATTCTGAAATTGCTTCCACAGATTAGTTAAAAGAAGCGTAAATCGCGTAAACTTTGCGCGATTTACGATTTGCAAAATTTATTGGTGTCTTTTTGTGTGTCTAAAACAAGTCCTGGGGGGTGTTAATAGCCAGATTTCTTGGAAAACAATATAAATTTATACAAATTATATTATATTTTCAACAAAGGGTTCAACTTCGGAATCCAAACTTTGAAAATTTGGGGGGGGCCATGGCCCCGTTCGCCCCCCCCTGGCTACGCCTATGCATGTAGCCTAAGTTAGGTAGCTGCGCCTACAGTAAAAGATCGATAAAAAACTGCAAATTGAAACAGTCCATAAAAGCTTAATTTTGTAAACTACAGCTGGCTACTTTTAAACTCCCAAAAAGGCGTGATATAATTATAGCCTTCAAAATGAAACTGTTACCCACCTGCATCCAACAGATTTTCATAAAGCTCAGGTCATGCTTTTAGCGTTATGGTCTTTGGCTACCACCAAGATTGTGCCTTGAAATACAACTAAGCAACATTTGATTTTGTGAGTTCCATTCACTCTTTTCATAGTGCCGTTACAACAAACAAATAAACTAACAATTTATAAAGTGTAGTAAGAAGAACATTTTTGCCTAGTCGCCCCGATAGCTCAGGTGGTTAGCGCGTGAATTCGTGAATGAAGAAGCTTCAAGATCAAGCGGCTCTGGTTCAAGTCTCGTGTGCGCTTGAGCAATGCATTCTAAGGACTGCTCTCCATTCAGCGGCACCAAATGGATGGAATAATTTCCCGACAATAACACTTTAACGATCGGAAACTTCGCTCTGTCAATCTCGGTAACCGGCCCTGCGTCAAAAGCCTCTACAAGTATGCGAAACTACCAGGAATAACTGAGGATAAAGATTCAAAAACTGAGGATGAAGATTAAAAAACCAACCAAACCAAACCATCTCCCCTCAACAATTAATTTCAAGCCACCATAAAATATATGAAACAACTAAACTAACATTAAATCAGTTTGTTCAATTGTGTCGCATCATTTAAGTTAGGATATTATGAGCAGTACTACAGGGCTACTCAACGGACGGACCGCGGTGCAAATCCGGACCTTCTGGGTGTTGATGGTGGACCTCGAGCTTATGGAAGAATAAGCTCATAGCCACGTTTTAGGACCTCTTTAAAAACAGATTTCTACTGGGAGGAAGTTCTTTTTTCAATAATTATCTTAGCAGCTGGGGAGCTTCGCCCCCCAAACCACCCAACTCTCTGTCAAAAATCCAAGTCGAGTTACATTTTACCTAAACAAAAGGTTCGGTACAAGCATTGATAGTTTAACTTTCGTGGTTAGGCCTATAGTATATGAAATAATTTATTCACCGGACCGCTAAAAGCATTCAACTTGTCAAACTGGACCTTTGTTAACATTAGTTGAGTAACCCTGAGCTATGATAAGGATAGAATATTTTCCCCGTGTAACTGATTTTACGAACAGTATTATTTTGCGGTTAATCACTATCCTATCCACTATCAAAAGTTAACTCTGCAATGACCAAGTAGGCTACAGACTAGGCTATTATTTCTTTTACAATTAGCATGGTTAATTTTTATCGGTTGTAGCCTGTAAAGGCTGTAATATAGATGCAAGGCTGTCGATAGGACGATTTGGACTTGGTACCAATAGGCCTAAGAGGTCTGGCCTATTCAAACAAGACCTCAAAAAAACAAGACATGTCAGGCTACAATAAAAAATAATAAAACACTAGCAAGTTCACCAAGAAAAAAGGTAATTTTCTACAAAAAAGAAAAGTTGCCTCATAACAAAAGGATCTGAAATTGGATGCGAGCGTATTATATCACGATAGGACTCTAATAATACGCGGAGTTTTCTTCCAGTTCTGGAACCTTGGAAAGATCAGTTCTATGAACGCTTTTCAATAGGACTAAGAAGTGAAGCATTGTAATTAGGCATCACCAAAGCTAACTTAAACTTAATTAAAACGTCAGATTTGATATTTTCTTTTTGTCTGCATTACTTTTGACAGTGCTGTGGAATCAGATAAAGAAGCCTACTTGACTTCGACTGGACACCAAAATCTTCCCACTCCACTACCCTCCTTTTAAGATTACACAAGTGAATCCAAGCATTTAGAAGTTTTTTCTTTCAAATAAAATTTGTTTGAAGATACTGCTTTAAACAAATAAGCTACGCCTACGACTCTACGTATAGACCTCTATCCAATGATAGCCTATGCACTACCTACCCAATGTTTGAGTTTTATTCTGACTCAACTTGTATGCGAATTAATACCACACACATTGCATATGCTGAGCCATTACTCACAAACTTGCTTGGAATAAACAAAGACTGCAGTATAGAAGACGAACTAGGAAGTTCAAAAGCGCAATGCGCTATATCCTAATATTGTCATGAGCAGATCAATCGAAAGTAAATATAATAAAAACTACTTTGCCTTTTTAATTTGTCTATAGCAGGGGTCACCAACCTTTTTTGCATGCGGGCCACTTTGGCACTAAGGAGAGCTGTGGCGGGCCGCACTAATAAAATGTTAGGTAGGTTGACCCTTATGCTAGAAAAGAACGCATTTCGTACCCAGTATCTAGCGTTACATGTTGTTCATATTTATGTTAGAATACCGCAGCAACAAAATTAATCGAACAACGCTACTGCCAGGCCAAGCTCCTTTAACAACACTTTTGACTTTTCAATGCCTAATAAACGAGGCCACTTGTTTTGCGCACTTATAGCGAGGCGAGCGGTTTCATCAGAATATTCATCGCCAAGCAAGAGTGATGTTGTCACTTCGCTTCACAAAACATATCTTGCAATTAACAATTTCAGTAAACAAGGAAATGTTTGACACATTGCAATACAGGCAACAATAGTGACCTGCAAACATATCAGCGAAAAATAGGCTCCAATAACAAGGAGAAAGAAACCAGGCACCATAAAACAAACGCTTGTGGAAATCACCGAAAAATCGTAATTCTATCGTAATACATGAACAGTCTTCCCTCTAAAAAAGCAATGAGTTGGTTTTTCAACCTTTTTGTGAGAGTCTATAAAACCGTCTTTCTTTGATTAATAATTATTAGACAACCGTCACTTGCGGTGCTTATCAGCGTGGCAAGAATTTGTTGATTAACAACATTTTGCAGTACTTGCTTCGGCAGTACATATACTAAAACTGGAACGATACAGAGAAGATTAGCATGGCCCCTGCGCAAGGATGACACGCAAAATCGTAAAGCGTTCCATATTTAAAAAAAAAAAGAATTTGCAGTAGGCCTAGCCTACTAAGCTAAATATTTTCATAATACAATCAGAAAAAGTCTTTAAATTTATATATAACTTAATGTTTTGCCAATTTATTATAAATTGAGTTGGCACACCGACCTATTTTGCCAACGAAAACTTGCATAAAGAGAACACTGCTCGTGAAACACAATAACGGTGAAACTCACACTAGTGTTTACATGACATTTGCAAAGTTAAAATAAGCAACCCTATGCTCACAGACAATTTAGAAATTCGAAAACAGACGTTTTAATCAACCACTGGGACAATGTGGCTGGACATCGCATTGGAACAACTTTAAGCAACCCCCACCTAGAACTATAATCTGATTGGTCGGTCGGTGGAATCGTATGCAAAACGAAAATATGCTTCTCGGAAAGTATTTTTGCCTTCGTGCTCTTTAACTCCTCAAGAAAAGTATTTTTGGTTATACTTGTATGCTGATGCCTTTCGCAGGCCGCAGCGATACAGCGTGGCGGGCCGCTATTTGGTGACCCCTGGTCTATAGCCTATATTTTAACTTGAATTTTAGACCTGCAAAGTAACGGGACCAGGAATGTATAAAGGAGGAGAAAGTGAGTTTGGAATGTCATCTCGAAATACTTTCTAACTTTCTAAATGCTTTTCACTTCTTCATAGGCTAGTTCAGTGGTTCTTACCCTTTGCAGGCTTGCCAAACCCCCACGACAGTTCCCTAGTTTATGTCGAACACCAATAAAACTGTAATAAACAATTTGCATTTTTATTTTTTTAAGATACCGTATGCAAAATTATTACTACGATACCTCATCACCAGCAAGAATAAAACTAAGTTAACTTTAGTGACACCCTAATTTTTACCAATAGCCTAAGCCTACCCTGGTTGATCTGACGATACATGAACTAAAGGTTATTTATTGAAATGTCAAAATATAGTGAAATATTAGCAGGCCCGTTGAGGGGATAATTTGAGCCCGGTACCAATGAGATTCTTGAGCCCTATATCAAAACACTTTGTAAAAAAAGCACTACAGTAGCCTATATCAAGACAAAGCTAGGTGGTTCTTCAAGTTTCAAGGTCCCTTGAAAGGTTACGAAGCCTTAAAATCGTCCCGGATCCGAGCCTAAAAGTACCCCCTTGACCACCTTTTCTGATAACTACTGAATCAACGCTACTGACAACGCTACAAAAATCAACGCTACTGACTGATAGCATTCGTCATCTGAACTTGGGTAAAATAAGTTTCATCTGTAGACCACAGAACGGCTTCCTATTGAACCTGTAGCTTTGTAGGCTATAACCCCTTCGACACTTTTATGCAAAGCGTCAATTGCACACAAATTGTTAGAACTTTTGCCTAACCCTTAAATTAGCGCCGTCTAATCCCAAGGTGCGATCGAACCCAAATTAATACCACTGGGGGGTTGAAAAGTACGGTAGTAGGCTAAATACGGCTTTGCATGATTTAAGGGATTGATTATTATCGAGCTTCTTTAGTAATTTGTTATGCTTTTAAACAGACTAAAATGAGTGGGTCCCTAACCAGTCGTGGGCCTCTCCGGCCGGGGGGGTGCGGAAACGGTTAACACGGCCCCAGATGTGGTGGTGGAATGACAGGAGATGGAATTACTTTTCATTCATCTTTTGCACACTTCAACTCTAGAAAAAAATGGAACGCACTCGATACATTGCGCTGAAGCCTATTTATAGCCAAAAAAGGACCATCAAGAAGATGATTGATTTTTTATCTGGGCCTCCCTGTTCTAAAACACTATACTTTGATAGCAGAGCCAGAACCTCTACATCGTTCATCGTCGTCACTCGTCAGACGCTGAAAAATAATGTAAAGTTAGTCAGGCAGCAAATATGACAAGTTCTGCTAAATGTTTTTGTATTCAAATTTGTGAATTAAAATCTTTTCTGTGGCCCATTGGTATACGGGCAAGGCGTAGGCTAAGTTATTGTTACGAAATACGAAAGCATGCATTTTTACTTTAAGTAGGCTATGTATTTATTTTAAAAAACGAAAGAAATTGTCAATGCTTGCAGATGTTTACAGTAGTTTGTTGAGGCACAAAATACAAAAGACGCAAGCAATGAAAATCAAAACAAGGCTAGGCTTATAAATGTAGTAGACGAGCGCAATACAAACAGAAACTGCTGAGATGTAATGCAACCCACAGTCACAGGCTGATTTGAAAAACGTTAGACCTGCATAAAAAAGGGATAATCTCAAAGCGATTTGCATAGACGGGTGAAAGTATAACATTGAGCAAAAAACAAAACAGTAAAAACGCAATTATGAATTGCTAGCGTTTATTGTTTATTATAGGTATGCAACTTTATGTGGAATAACCCAAAGACGCAATAAAATGGCATAACTATAAAAAGAGAAATAGAACATACCTTCGTCTTAGCCTACTACTCAAATTACAATCGTAAACTTGTCAGTTGTCTCAATATGCTTCTGACAATTTCTGCAATGTAAAACTAAAAACAAAGCTGCGATGTTCTAGACCAGTGGTTCTAAAAACTTTTTGAGACACGCCCAGTGGCGTAGCTAGGGAATGTGCCGCCCAGGGTGGATTTAGATTTTTCCACCCCTTCAAGAAAAGCATGTGAAAATGAAATGCGTTTTTTTATCAGATTATAATCAAAATCAAAAATCGTAGTCTGAAAGTGCCGCCCCCAGACGTGCCGCCCGGGGCGGTCCGTCCTCCCCCAGCTACGCCACTGGACACGCCTCCCTTTAACTATTTTAACAAAATTCGCGCCCCACCTTGTTTCAATATTAAAAAACATTAAGCAGAACAGCAATTCATTTCCAGGTAAGTTGCATTAATGCAAAAGATGTAACTTTTTTGTGGATACCAAACGTTTAATTTGGGGATTAGCAGCAGATAATGCACATTTCAGATCGGCTTCGCATTCAAGTTTGTTTCTAGATTTTGTCTTTATGTTCACGAGAGTAGAAAAACCATTTTCGCACAGGCACAAGTAAGTGGATGAAAATGGAAGAAGTGTGCGTATAGCCACAGCACTCACACTCTTGTAAATGTGCATATATTTCTTCCAGAAATATGTCAGTGGCATTGCTTCAAGGTTGTCCCTTGCAGTAGAATTTCATTTTAGCTTCAAGAATTCCTCTTGTAAATTGTCGGGAAGAATTTTCTCATTTAGACGAAAGGGATTCCTTGTCATCTGCCATTTTGGAAGTTCGGTGTCACCAAACTCTATAAAATAGCGTTCAAATTCTTGTTTCTAAAGTTGAACGTACACTCCACTTCGAACTTCAGCTCGCCCTTCAGTTCAATTTGTTTTTTTCTCAAGGACAGTATCAACTATCAAGGTTGGAAAATGAAGCTGCGTTTCCTTTTTTAACTCAACCATGCCACAGCCCCAGTTTTGCTATGAAAGGATGGCATCATAGTCTTTGAAGCGATTAGTATTCTTGCCCTGCAGGAGCAGATTCAAATTATTATAAGGACTTCGAAAATATCCACGAGGTAGGCCAACTTGACGATGCCAAATTTCGAAAGACGCTGCTACAGCTTCCGCCGACGACGATGGGCGAAAGCACTCGCTACTTGCAATCTTCATTTTTTTAAAAGAGTCTTTCTTGCATTGGAAAATAGCTAAAGGTTTACTTCGGTGGTCAAGGTGTTTGTTTTTCCAGATGATGCTGCGTACGAGTTGGTCTCAAACCATCGTTGCTCAGATTTTAAAAACATATGACGCATTGTGGTACAACTTGGTCATTTACTGTGGCATCTATAAAGCCAAACTTCAGATAATTTTTGTCATACTTTCTCTATTTCCCCACTCATTTTATGTCAATAGAACTGATTAATTATAAATGAACCTAATCAAATCAATGCTAAAATTAAACAAAAAAAAATAGTTTACGCATGGTAGGTACTATTGTAGAGTTGGGGATACTGTTGTACTTCTAGCCTCTGTCACTTATTGGTCAGTGGTTGCCATTACTATTACAACTAAAGCTCGAGGCTGCTGTGTCAGAAAACCGTTGTGTTACGAGAGTTATGGTGTCGCGCAAACATTTAGCAACGTCTAAAACAGGGGTCACCAAACTACTGCCCGCGGGCCAGAACTGGCCCGCGAACTGATTTCATCCGGCCCGCCACGTGCTGCGAAAATAACAGCTGCACTACAACTGTTTAGGAAAAAGTTTCCAAACTTTTTGTAAAAGACTAACGTTGCTGTTGAGCTACACGCAACCTGCTAATGATTTTTCCATAGTGTTTCTTCTTGTAACATCACAAACTTTGTTGTTCAAAACACCAATGTTTCATCAGTGTAATGTTTTTTCAAGAGAACGATGCCCTGTAGTGTATCACAGCAGAGGATAACTTTTCCAGCAAAGCAGCAACCTTTCAATTTTCATCGCAACATTGCTATTCCACCGCTGACTGTGTTATTTATTGTGCTCAATTCAAGTCAATGGAGATTCTAAATAGTTGTATATCTTTTCGCAATTTGCATCCGGCCCGCAGCTGTTAATCTCACAGCAATCCGGCCCTCAGAGAAAGTTTGGTGACCCCTGGTCTAAAACATCACAACGAGTGCGAGATGTGACAACAACACGCTCTACAAACACTGTAGGCCTACTGCTGTAACACAAAGTTTCATCTTCAACAATCGACTGTCCAGCGTAGTTGTGAAGACATGTTTAGTCATAATAATTTATGCAGATTTTTCAATTTCTTGCCAGTGGCGTAGCCAGGAAAAAAATTGGGGGGGGGGGCCAAATATTTGCTGAATTGAAGAGAACGACAAAGTGTTTGATTTAAGACATCGCTACCTGATGTGCAGTGGTGTATCCTGGTGGCTTGAGCAAGGGGAAGCAATGAAACTGGTGGGGGTTAGAGCGTGCCGAAGGCACGCGTATTGTAGGGGGGTCCGGGGGCATGCCCCCCGGAAAATTTTTGCAAAATTACACTTAAATAATGGATTATAGCGCTTTCTGGAAACACTTTTAAGGTAATATTTGTATGAAATTTATTAGCAGATAAACAGCTATTAACTTATTAAAGGTAGCTCATACACACGAACGGGCAAAATCTGCGGCTAAAATTAGAGAACACCAAAAACGCAGCTACACAAAAACCCAACAGAGTAAGCCATTCTGAAATTGCTTCCACAAATTAGTTAAAAGAAACGTAAATCGAGTAAATTTTGCGCGGTTTACGATTTGCAAAATTTATTGGTTTCTTTCTGTGTGTCTAAAACAAGCCCTTGGGGTGTTAACAGCCAGATGTCTTGGAAAACGTTATAAACTTCTAAACTTCTACAAATTTTATTATATTTTCAACAAAGGGCTCAACTTCGGAATCCAAACTTTGAAAATTTGGGGGGGGGGGGCATGGCCCCTTTCGCCCCCCTGGCTACGCCTATGTTTCTTGCGCCCCCCTTGTGAGCCTCACACGCCCCCCAGTTTAAGAACCAATGTTCTAGACACAATCGGCAACCCGAAAGCCTTTTGATTTGCGGGTTCAATTATCGCGTTTCTTATTAGTCTCATATGAAAAGTTGTAGCCCCATGGAAGGTTTGCTTTTGATAACGACTATTCGTAGCCTACAAAACAACAGGACAGGTACGGTAGGTCTAATACTAATAGATTAGTTATCATGACGGATTGACGGAAGCGGTAGGCTACACAGCGCGATCAATTAAAGGTGTTTATAATCAAGCGAAACTTCGTAAAACTGCTTTTGACTTTTACCCTATAAAGCCCACTGTATCATATATGCAACATGACGTTAGGGCTCTTCCAGAGCCCCCTTGGATATCGCGAAACTTACTTTATTTTTTATAAAAGGCTGGTGTCGCTATTGAGCTACAGTTTTTTCTTGAAAACCGATTGGTAGATGTAAGTCACGTGACTTTAGCCAGATTTGTTTTTGGCGCGATTTTGTCTGCTGAAAGGGTTTGAGAAGTACACAAAAGTTGAAGATATCTTGTTTTATAAGGTAAGTTATTTTGTTGTTTTTGTGCGAAACATGTTCCATTAGAGCTAATAATTCATTGTAAGTTCATTTTGAATAAACATTTTTGATTTTTCTTTATTTTATAACTAGGACTTCACTTAAGGATCGCAGCAGCACATGATTTTTTTTTTCTTTCATTAATATTACTGAACATCAGCCTATCTTGTTTCAACGTAATTTGCCGATGCTTGACATTTGTCACATTAAGAACTGGGAAGCAGCTGACTCGATGACTGATATAGTCTTTCGCTGCTTCCTGTCTGTTGTGGTATTTAGATAGCTATGGTACTATTTTATTCGTATTGTGTATAATTGTACCGTACTATTGTCGCAACAGACGAAATAAAAGGTTTCTCTCTCTCTCTCTCTTATAAATGTTTGAAATTTGATGTTGCACGGGTGCAACATTGGGCTTTGCATGCCACTGATTCCTGATAATGATGAAGGACAAGTCATTGTTGACATACTATGTTTATCCAAATTGTTTGATCTGCTGAGTTTGTGCATTGCTTATTCCACACTAAACTTTGTAAAAATAAGCACACAGTTCAAATTTAATCACACCTTACTAGTTGTATGTCTTTGATCAGTTTATAATACGGCTATATTAGGGTTGCCATACCGTCCGGAAAATTCTGGACATGTCCGGAATTTGGTGTTAACTTTTGCGTCCGGGAGGAATTTTAAAAAATGCTCAAATGTCCGGAATTTTATGTTGGGCGTTTTGCAGTGTTGTACGTTGACGCCGTCAAATTGACGGCGTCATTTGACGGCGTCAACTTTTTGTTGACGCTGAGGCTAGCGCCGTCAATTTATTTTTCAGTTGACGGAAGTGATAGCGCCGTCAACTATTTTGCCGATTTTAAGCGTCAAGCGCTAAGCGTCATTTTTTGTTTCCATGGAAAATCTCGTTTCACAATAAGAGTTTCACAATGTATTCTGGCCAGCGCGACTTATCCGAATTACCAGTTTTTGCGTTGGTTGGAATGGCTCCTTGGAATACATGCGGAAGAAGTTCGCGAAATGGTGATCACTGATCACCCATGTATTGAGAACGAGGGATCAAAGACAGAAAGCGAAAAATCCATGAATGGCATCGCGGACGTTGAATATACTTTATTTCAAGAGCTCTATGCCCCTGAAAAGAGCGATGTTGGTGCAGTGGACCTCGTTAAAAGATTTATACATGCTAAACTATCACAGCACGCTTGGAACAGTGATATCTTTCCGACTAAACGTTTTCAACTTGTTTTTGAAATACAACACACCAATACCAACCAGCGCTGGTGTGGAACGCATGTTTTCACTTGGAAAGGACAATATGCGCAGGGGCGCCGGAACCGGGGGTGGAGCAGGGGGAGCGGATGCCCCCCTGCCCTCAAATTTCTGTGGATGGGGAGGGAAGAAGGGGCAATGGTGCCCTTTTATGGTCATGTAAGCTACTGCACACTTTGCAATATAACAATTTATGCTATACGCTTTTAGCCTAATTATAATGTTTTATTTTTGCCTCAAAATAATATTCACGACACAAAATTCTCCATCACAGTAAGTTATATTACGTGATTATAAAATAGCATGATGCCTTTCCGTGCCATTGTTCTTTGTGTAGCGGATACTTGTATCATTACTCGATAATGAGCTGATAGATGAGCATTATCGCTATATCTTATCTTAAAACTTAAAAAAAAATTGGCCTTTCAGCAACAAAAGTGCCCTTATTTCATACTCCTGCCCCTCCAGTCAAAAATCGCTTCGGCGCCCCTGAATATGCGTCCCATACGCAGCAGATTGTCAGACAAACGTTTTGAAATGCTTGTTTTTCTGCAAGGAAATAACTAATAGGCTGAGCAGCTAGTTACAATACAGTCTCAAAACATAATACCTGCTCTTTATATATAGCTATTGTTATCCTTAACTTGGTTGAAATGTTTGCGTTTTATGAGACGCTGGCAAAAAATAGCGCTAGAAATTAGCGCTGACGCTGACGCCGTCAATTTCTTTAAGAGCTTACGCAGTCCTTTACGCCGTAAAGTTTTTAGGCAATTCGCGCTGACGCTGACGCCGTCAAATTATTTCAATGACGCGTACAACACTGGCGTTTTGGGGGAATTAGAATTTTTTTTCTAGAAAATTCGCTCAGCCAGCTCATTTTACTGCATCTGCAATCGTACTGTGCAACACTGCCATTTTTTTTACTACGAGGTTGTACGAAATTATGATGTAACAGAGCGTTTTCCTTATCAATGGTGTTTACCACTTAGAACTTTCTGGAGCTTTGGAACTTTCTTGAACTTATTGACCGTTGTGCTGAATCAGAATTGGTTAGATATAGATCACATGCTGCGAAAATTACTAGAACATTCCAACAGTCTATCAAAGCAGGCGATTTTGCACATATAATCAGAGATTTACTTGAAATGTCATAGAGGAGGAAGCCTAGTGAATTTTTGATATAGAATCCTTGACTAATTCTATTGGCTAATAGTAATGGCTAATAGTTCGGTAGCGCATATATGGTCTCATGAAAATAGTCATGCACTGTCTGGAATTTTGCTTTTTTCAAATATGGTAACCCTAGGCTATATAGGCTATCGTATTTACACTAATGTTGGAAACCATATCAAATTATTGTAGCCTACTGTGAAACTGAATGAACTGATGCCTTGAAAAAAGTGACAAACGCTGGAGCATGAAATCTAGCTACAGAATACCAAGTTAGTCCAACCCTACTGCTAACCACTTTTGTATTATTTTTTTGATTAGTCTTGATCAATAATTACACCATGGTCCTTAGGCACAAATTTTAATTCTTTGAGATTTTTTCTTTTAGTTCAACTGTTACATTTTTTGTAGAAAATGGCTTTGCGTGGTTATACCACAGAAGATTTGATCAATATGATCAACTGTGATGAGAGTGATGACGATGATCCTAATTTTGTTGAATCTGATGACGACGATGATAATGATGAGCATATGTTACAACACACTAATCAGGTAGTCAACGGCCTACTTGGCTTACATTGCTTCTGGATTTTTTGAATTTTGGTCCTTCATATGCTAATATTTTGCTTTAGGTTGCGAATGTTCCATGCATTGAAGAAGACAATGATGATGATGTTCCACTTGTTAATGTTACCACTACAAGCAAAAGAGCTACCAATGGTATCCGGAACCGAAGTAATTCTGCTTACAAATGGAGAAAAAAGAACTTTTTAGAACCTGCTGCATCATTCACAGGACCTTTGATCGAACCACCTGCTAATGAACATATGGAAACGCCATTGCAGTATTTTTTTAGGTTTGTCAACGAGGACATGATAGAAAATGTAGTTCAGAATACGAATCTCTATAGTGTGCAAAAAACTGGAAAAAGTGTGGATACCAACACTAAAGAAATAGAGAAAGTAATCGGCATGTTTTTCAACATGGGTCTGGTACAAATGAATGGAGTCCGACATTATTGGGAGCTTAGTACTTGGCATGGGCCTGTTTCTGGTGTAATGAGTAGGAATCGTTTCCAAACACTTCTGACAATGTTTCATTTTATAGACAATTTGAGTGTGTCAGATGAAGGAAAACTCGATAAACTTTGGAAACTTCGACCTTTTCTCGATGGAATGAGAGAAAACTGCCTAAAGCTTATTCCAGAGGAGTCCTGCTGTATCGATGAAATGATGTGCCGATATAGGGAAAAACTAGTCCTGTACGGCAGTACATCAAAGGGAAGCCAAATCCTTGGGGATTCAAAATCTGGGCTCGGGCAGATAGAAATGGAATTTTATACGATTTTGACGTTTATCAGGGTGGTGATGGCACCAGAAGTGAACTCGGACAAGGAGCAGATGTGGTGCTGAAGCTAACGTCAACTCTGTCATGCAACGTAAATCATAAAATCTACGCTGACAATCTGTTTAGTAGCATTCCGCTGATCGAAAAGATGACTGAACGTGGTATGTTCTATTCTGGGACTATTCGAAAAAACAGGCTTCGTGGCTTGACTCTTATGAATGAAGGGGAACTGAAAAAGAAAGGTCGTGGCAGCTACGATCACAGAGTAGAGATATCTAACAACATTTCTGTTGTCAGGTGGTTTGACAATAAGCCTGTCACACTTATCTCCACATTATATGGTGTTGAGCCGATCCTTGAAGCCAGCCGCTGGGATAAAAAAGTCAAATCGCACAATCTTTTACCTTTACCAAATGTTGTTGCTGCCTATAACAAATATATGGGTGGGGTTGACTTGCTGGACACTTTCCTTGCACGTTTCCGCTTCAGGATGGTATCACGTCGGTGGTACATGTATCTTTTTTGGCACTTTTTGATGGTGGGACTAATCAATAGCTGGAATGTCTACCGAAGAGACCATAAATTGCTTGGCTTGCCAAAAAAAGACATGCTCAGTCGACGAAAATTTCAGGTAAAATACAACAAAGCTATAAATATGTTTTGGATTTGTCAAAGAACTTGCTAGTATTCCACTTTGCTGATGGGTGTTCATAGGTTACCATGTACAAGTATATGAAGTATGATAACAATAAGTACCTTTCACATTTGCAAGAAATAAGAGCAGAGTTTTTGTTGTTTTTAGAGTCATGTTGCTTCAGCCTTTACACTCGCAAATACCACTCCCAGAAAAGTTGGTCGGCCTACGAGGTCTGATAATGCAAGCTATGCACCATACACCACCGCAAGAGCACGAAACAGAAGATCAGCACCAGTTGACGACGTCAGAAAAGACGGTTTTGCTCACTGGCCGATCAAAGTTGAAAAGCGGGGAAGATGCAAGCAAATTTCAAAACATTAGCCTACGAACACTTTTTGTTCAAAATGCTAGATCCGCTTATGCTTTGTGGAAACCCGAAATTGCTTTTATGATTTTCACAATTGAAAAGTAAAATTTTTGCTATTGCGTTTTGTGGTTTGCATCATTCAGTTCCAATAGGACACTATTTTTGCTTTTCGGATGAAGCTTCATAATCTATCACTAAAGATCATTGGGGAATTTTGGCCCAAATACTCATCATCGGAAAAGTTAACAGTCTTTGACAGGGTTTTTCCAAACAAAGAATTTCTATCTACATTCATCTTTGCCACTCCACCATATCAACAATGCTGTCTGCTAATTACCACTCAAGGCCCAATGTATCATATATGCAACATGGCCCAAAACTTGGCCGAAAATGGCAGCATTCCCAAAAAACATGTTTTTGGTTTAAATGAGTCACAAACAAAGTGCTGAAAAGCAAAAAAAATTTTTTTGAACGTGTTTTTTTAGAGTGGGCCCAACAGGGTTAATTTTGTGCAAACCTTTTTAATATCACCTCTGGAAACTATACCGGCACGATAGGCTTGTAATTGCATCTTGTAATATGTATGGGATGTGGTATGAACTTGTAATTGTCAATAATTAATCAATGTGCTACTGCGTTACGGTAAATAGAAAAAAAAAGAATAGACTATCTATGTTTTCAATGCCCAAAAACAAACTTGTACTATGCATCCAATAAATCTGGCCAACAAAAAAGGAAAAGCATAGGAAATTCTAAATTCAGATTATTTGCTAGAGCTACATTAACATGGCCTGTCTAACTAGTTGCTTTTTTTCTGGTGAAAGATGAGTGGGAAAGATTAGATTAAACTCTACAACAAGATCTCCTCTTTGTGTTGGTCGTTTAGAGAGGGGCATACCTTCTCCAGGAACAGTTTTACTATATTTAGGATGTACGATGTCATTGATGGGAACATTGAGTAATCGTCCGTCTAAAGTTGGTACTTCAATATTGCAACCAATTAAAGCTTTTCCTAAAGCAAGTTTTGACAAATATATAAGGTTATTACCACTTCGACTAAAAACAGGATGCTTTTTTTCACGTACAATAAACACAATATCCGCTGGTATATTGTTTGGGCCCTGATCTCCTTCCTGTGAAAACGTCACTTTTGTCCCTGCTTTCCAACCAGGCTTCACTTCTATGGTTAAAATCTTATCTCTAATGCTGGAAGTGTGACCGTCTTCATTCATCACGCGACGAGATATTTTCATCTTTTTTGAGCATCCGTGAAACAATTCCTCAAGAGTAAGGAATAAATCTCGTTCTATTGGAGGATCTTGCATTCTTTGCCCTCTTCCTCGCATCCCACCGAAACCGGTAATAAAATCTCCGTCTCTATCAAAGAAGTCAGAAAATGGATTAAGTCCACCAAAAAAATCTTGGAAAACTTTATTGGGATCCCCATGAAAAGTATACCCCGTAGTGAAGTTGCCACTATTAGTATTATGTGATGGAATTCCTCCTTTCAATCCTTCTTCACCGAACTGATCGTATGTGGCACGTTTTTGGGAATCACTCAAGACATCGTAAGCTTCTGCAACTTTCTTAAACATTTCAACAGAATTCGAATCTTTGTTTTTGTCAGGGTGGTATTTCAAAGCTAGTTTTCTGTAGGCCTTTTTTATCTCAGCATCTGTCGCATTTTTTCCTAAGCCTAAAGTAGCATAGTAATCTACACCCATGGCAGTGTTTTCAGTGAGCTTTGCTTAGCCTACCCTATGGTTTTTGCAAATCTGTGACATCATATGAAAATAATTTTACAGTTAGGTAGGCTACTGATTTTTCCAATTTTCTTACTGCCATATAACCTCCATTAACTTGTTTATTTGATTGACCAACATTAAATAAAAACACTGGTCAAGATTTACGGCTATCAATCGTTTATCGAACGACAGTCCTGAAGCCTATATAGGCCAGTGCCGTAGCCAGAAAAAAAATTTGGGGGGGGCCAAATATTTTATGAATTGAAGAGAACGACAAAGTGTTTGATTTAAGACATCGCTACTTAATGTGCAGTGGCGTATCCTGGTGGGTTAAGCAAGGGAAGCAATAAAGCTGATGGGGGGTGAGAGCGTGCCGAAGGCACGCGTATTCTAGGGGAGTCCGGGGGCATGCTCCCCCGGAAAATTTTTGAAAAATTAAACTCAAATAATGGATTATAGTGCTTTCTGGAAACACTTTTAGGGTAATATTTGTATGAAATTTATTAGCAGATAAACAGCTATTAACTTATTAAAGGTAGCTGTTACACACGAACGGGCAAAAACTGCGGCTAAAATTAGAGAACACAAAAAACTCAGCTACACAAAAACACGGCAACAAGGAGTTATTGTAACGAAATCGTTGGTTAATTGAAAGACCACTCATGATCCACCCGCTTCCGCCACGAATAGCTCAGTTGGTTATAGCGTGTGACTTCCTGAACGAAGAAGCTTCAAGATCAAGCCGCGCTGGTTCGGCTCTCGGGGTGTGGGCTTGAGCAACGCACGTTAGGGACTGCTCTCCATTCAGCGGCACCTAATGGTGGAATAATTCCCAGTAACAACACTTCAACTTTCGGAAACTTCACTCTATCAAACTCGGTGACCGGACCTGCGTCAGTGGTTCAAAGCTTCTCCAAGTATGCGAAAATGCAAGGAATAAGTTCTCAAAGAAACTTTCCCAGTCCGAGAATAAAGGTTTAATCAATCAATCGGATTTCAATCCACGCATTTCTCGATTGCTCTCGCAGAATTAGGTTCAAAATCAGCTGGCTGCTTGCGTTGTCAAGGCGACGTAACTTTTGAACAAAGTTGCCAAACAAATATTTAAAAAATAATGGTTTTATGAAATATTTATGTTCTTTTTCTACACAGGAATTTTCCCCTACATATTTTTATCATCAACCAGTACTCTTCAAGAAGCGACCATAAACTTTGTGTGAGTTTCAGTCCATAAAGACAATGGAGAAGACCAAAAATCCAGTGGAGGATTGCGCAATAAAGAAACCACACCATGCCTTCAAAGCAACAAAGACAAAACTTCAACAAAAAAATTAAATTTTCAGAAGTAGGCTACACATTTATACAAATTTTTAAAATCTGTTTTAATGTTATAAAAAATGCATTTAGACTACTTTCCAGTTTTTTGAAAAGAGATATGCTTAACCAAGGTCCGTCCCTAAATGGATAACATGCTTGCATTATTGTGTTTACCACTCACCACAATAAAATAACATCGCAACCAAAGCTCAGCAAGTAGGTTACAGTTTAGATACTGCCAAGTCAGTAAATGGGATTTAGCCTACTTGCTCAAGTCAAGTCAATTTATTTTGTTTTAACAGCGCCGTATATTAACAAACAAGCAGAGTAGCCTGAATGTAATTGTCAAAACAATGCATTGTAGCCTACAACTGTTTGTTAGATTATGGAGCAATTAGGATGGTAGCAAAAGACCATATGCACTATGCAGTCATCTAGTCAGCCACCACCCCATCACGGTAAATCTAACTACCCTATGCCATTTCTTTTATGACAAAACAATTGGCCTATACCTTTTTTTAAATTGTGATTATTTTTGTTTTGTAATGCTGTTACTGAAAATGTTTTTACTCGTAGCCTTGTACTATTTAATTCGCTTGAACTTTTCTTGGTTGCACTGAAGTTTAAACGCCCTTGCTAGAAGAGTTTATTGATTTCAAAAGTTTTTCCTATTTTTAATCACCCGGAATAAAGTTTATACTTGAATAAAACCACAGGACTTCACTTGAGGATCGCAGCAGCACATGATTTCTTTTCTTTCATTAATAAGTTATTACTGAACATCAGCCTATCTTGTTTCAACGTAATTTGCCGATGCTTGACATTTGTCACATTAAGAACTGGGAAGCAGCTGACTCGATGACTGATATAGTCTTTCGCTGCTTCCTGTCTGTTGTGGTATTTAGATAGCTATGGTACTATTTTATTCGTATTGTGTATAATTGTACCGTACTATTGTCGCAACAAACAAAATAAAAGGTTTCTCTCTCTCTCTCCTACACATTCATACACATTAGTGTGCAGAGGCAGGTACACTACCGGTAGGCTACTTCAATGAATAAAAAGGGTTTGCCACTGAGATTGAAAAACAACTGCTGTTGGTTTGAATCTCCATTCTCAGACTGAGAAAGCCGAGGAAGAAGACTCAAACCAGCGAACTAAATCCCTACAGCGAACAAGAATTAACCAACGACCAATATGTGATTGTGTGCTCGAATGGGCTACAGCACTTGCGAAAGTGTTCCTGAAATAGCGGGGAATAACGTGAATACCATCACCGAATTGCAACAATATCGTTTTCCAACTTCAGCCACTTGCTAAAACGTTGCTACCTCAGTTTTCACTTGCTCAACTGTCATTTGCTCAGTTCTCAACTGCTGATTTGAAGGAGACTCAGTCGACGGGCAATAAACTCATGACAATTTTTTTATTTGTGGAAACTCATTTGTGAAACTATTTTTGATCAAGTTTATGCGACATTTTTTAGAAGAACAGCTAAAACTAACATGCATTTCCTTCCACAAAATTTTTAACTTAAAATTTTCTTTTTCTTCTTTTGTACTTTTGCAGTCTGTATTACGACTAAAGTAAACAATATCACACCAAATCAGAAAAATAAAGAAAATGAAATATCTTCTGACAGGTGTCAAACCCTTGATATGAACGACTCGGTTACATGTCTTGTAATGCAAAGGAATTTATTTTCATACGAGTCAGTTTTTGTTTGTTTGTTTTGTTTGTTTGTTTATCTTTATCCTGCATTGCGGGAAAGCGGACTTGAGCGCTATGCATCGGTGTACGCCTTCCGACGTACACCTGACCCACGCTGCAGCTGACGGCAATGACTGTTTCCGGTTGTCTACTCTACTTATGACTTAAATTTGGTACTACCCATTACTCGAAATCGATCACTGGGTAGAGGCAATTATCGTAAAGTTTCTTGCCCAGAGAAACAACAGCAAGTGCGGGTGGCTGGAGTCGAACATGCAGGCTCTCGACTGCGAGCCCAACGCGCTAACCACTCGGCCATTGCTGCCATAGTTCAATAGAATTCAAATAGAATAAGCAAATATAATAAGCTTATTATATTTGAATAAGCTTAACTGAAGATGATCTAGCTACTAGCTGATCGAAATCGATTTTTAGCTATTTATGATTGAACTGACTCGTGTGAGAATAAATTCCTTTGCAAATCAAAAAAATCAATTTATTAATATTTGGAGCTTTCGCCACAAAGTGTCTTACGACTAGCGGGAGTCCCAGTGGCGGGAAATTCCCTTTCTTCATTCCCTGAGGCCTGAGCCCTGAATCCCTGGCTTGTTTCAAATTTTGGAAACATTTTGAGTATGAAAAACTTGTTGGATTGCACTTTGCTGTTTAGGCCAGTGGTTTTCAAACTTTTTTGATCTAGGCACACCAAACACTTCGGAATCTACCGCGGCATAATGGCTTATGATATTTCACATTTCAAAAAACAAAAATTCGGTAGTAAAGTATTTGCCAACCTTGGTCACTTCTAAATTGCAGTAACTTCTGGACCGCTACACCAGGCCCAAATTATCCTTACAATGGCCCTGTCCTTCACAAACTCTTCATTTTGCATTATCTTGTGTTCATTAATAATTTTGGTATTTTGTATTTGGTATCTTGTATTTCGCTTCTACCTTTTTCTCGATCTTTGCTATGTTGATGTGTATTGTTTTTGATATGATGGTCAGAAATAAAAACAACTGAACTGAACTGGTATACATACGGTAATTTAGTTGACTTCATGATTTAGGCTATCATGAAAAAGCCCATAGGTGTAGATGTGTTGGCAAATAAAAAAAATAATTAAGGTTTAATCACCAGTAAGCTGGGTTTTTTTTCGGTCATTTATCGGTCATTGACCGATTTTATAGCAAAATGTCAGAAAAAAATATAGTCAATTCGGTCAAAATGTCCGAAAAAATATATAGTCAATTGACTATATATGACCAAAAATGACTAAAAATGACCGAAATAAATAAAATTGACTGAATTTTTTCAAGTCATTTCGGACAAATGATCGAAAAGTCTCAGCGAAAAAAAAAAACCCAGCCAGTAAGTGTAGGTTTATTTTATAGCCTACTTGAATGAGTAATCTAGGGTTAAACGTAACAGCTGCCAAATGCTCTTTTAAACTGTTTAAAAAACATCACTGCAGTGAGTATAAATAGAGGCTGATTAATCATTTAGGAAATTACCGCACTAGCCTATGTTTATTTTGAAATGTCAGGTTTTTGTAGACCTCGGCTTGACAATATAATTAAGCTATACCATGACTGATGTTTCACCTAGACGTCCCAAAACATGGAGTAAAACCCGAAGGGGAAATGTTTCTTCATACGAATACAAAAGCATAGATGATGTGCAAAAAATGAAAAGCAATTGTAAAAAAATTATCAATATATATGGAGTTGTCAGTGATTATCGTCCAATAGAAAAATCAAAAGGATTAGGTAAGTACATATCTGTCACAATAATCTTTATCACAGCAAACAGTGTTTTTACTTTTAGAATTAACAATTGCAAAATCAGTGAGTGCAGCCCTCGAAATTAGCTTCCATCTACTATGGCAAAAACATTGCTGTTGCTAAATCAACAAACTTTGGATTGCGGCGGCAATTGCTGTATGCTTTGCGTCTGATCATGCTTCCTGCACTTTAGTGTCATTGATCCAGTTCTCTAAGCTTGTTTTTTAACGTTACCTCTTAAGATGTTTTGTTCAGATTGATTGATTGAATCTTTATTCTCGGACTCGGAAAGCTTCTTGCAGAGCTTAATCCTGGCCGTTTTGCATACTTGTAGAGGCTTTGAATCACTGACGCAGGCCCGGTCACCAAGATTGACAGAGTGAAGTTTCCGATTGTTGAAGTCTTATTGCCGGGAAATTATTCCATCCATTAGATGCCGCTGAATGGAGAGCAGTTCTTACGTGCGTTGCTCAAGCGCACGCCCCAAGAGTCGAACCAGCGCCGCTTGATCTTGAAGCTTCTTCATTCCAGAAGTGACGCGCTAACCAATTGAGCTATCGGGGCGGATGGATTACTTCCATAAAATTCTATGCATGCTTTACAGAAGATATTTGTAACTTTTCCTTCCTCAACTGTGTGTAACTTACAGCAGGCAAATTTCAACCTTTTTCTATCTTCTCTTTCACCATACTTAAACTTCCTCGCATACATTAAGCATTCAATAAGAAATGGCTTGGATACCGTATGCGTCGGTTTATAAACGTTAGCCACGCAAACTTCATCTACTACTATACAAAAGGCATTGTGGCGTATTCATTAGAATTGTTATATATTTGTTTGTAATGGAAATTTTAGGGAGTGATAAATTTTGGTTAGTCATTAGTTATTTAGAAGTTTGGACAGTTTGCTAATTTTATATCAATGCGACATTGTCATACGTTGAGTCGTTGATTTAACATGAAAATGAAGTAGTTACGTGTCTGGGGCACGTGAGTGTTCAAAGCAAGTGAAACAGTTTGAGCTGACGTCTTGGTGCGATGTTTCTGCTGATTAAAATTCCACTGTGAGTAAATAACACAGGAAGAAATTTTGATCAATTTTTGTTCTAATTAAGTGCTCAGTTTGTGACAGCATTTTTATTGCCTTAGCAAAATGGCCATTATGACGTTTGTGGCAGCATTTACCACGGCAATTGCTGTGTGCCACCGCTAACTGATGAGTGTGTTTTGTTTTATAGATTTCTTCTGTATTCTTCGTATTGTTGACCCTTCGCATTGTCAAGGGAAAGGTTTAAAAGTTGCCCTTTTTCATCGTGATGAAAATATGCTTCCAAAGGTATGTCATGTTAAAAAAGTTTGGTAGGAAGTGTTCATTTCTTAGACCTTACATTTATCTGCACACTTATTAACGTGTGAAAAGTCATTTTACATACCTAAGTAGCTTCAAAATATTGTAGTTTTGCCATTGATTTGAATATTTATATTTTTGAAGGTGAATCAATGGGACATCATTCGATTACATCGTGTTTGTCCAAGTATTTTTGAAGATGATGTATCATTGCTGAGTTCCCATGGTTGGTCATGGGTGTCTTGGCCGGCTGAGGTACTACAATGCCACATTGGTGCTTTGTTTCTGTGTGCAACTATGCATGTCAATTTAATTTTGAACACATCCGTTTGTCATATCATAAACATAAGACGCTACATATCATTTCATCTAGGGCAGGGGTTCCCAACCGGGGGTACTCGTACCCCTTGGGGGTACGAGATTAAACATCAAGGGGTACGAAGATCCTTGGGCCACAGAGCAGCTTTTCAAACAGATTTCACAGTACAGTTTATTTTGGAATTGTAAATGATATTATGCCATTACGGTCTTTGCTTTGAAAAAAAACAAAACAATTATCTACAAATAATTGTTGTTATTTAGTAGGCTAAGAAGCCTCATTGTCTCATAACGATGTGTTTTTTTACTTGCTGCTGCTGAACATGAAAATCGAAACCTTGCTACTTTTCCTTGTCTTGATCAAATTGCAAATAACTCTTTGCTGCAAAATGTCAAAAATGAAATTAATTCCCATTTAAAGATGCTGGTTGATTCTTTCCATGGTTACTTTTTTGCTGGTGAGTTGAATTATTTCCAGCATTGGATAATAAATCCATTTCTTTTTGATATAACAAAAATATCGGATGATGATAATTTGAAGGAGAACATCATTGAAATAAAAAGCTGCCAAAAATTGAAACTGCTATTTGACAAATCAAAGTTAGAAGACTTTTGGTGTTTTGCTATGAAGCCTTCCCAAGTCTTGCTATGGAAGCCATGATAGTGTTAATTCTCTTAATAACTTACTGTGAAAGTGGCTTTTCGACCATGATGTAACTTATATCAAGAATAAGTACAGGAATTGTCTGCAACTGGAAGATGATTTACGTGTTGTCTTGAGTAAAATCGAACCATCGTTTAAGCGAATTTTATCAATGAAGCAGCATCAAATGTCTCACTGAGAAGTGACAAACAAAATAACTGACATTTAATTTCTTTTGGTAATCTTTGCATTTTTGTGTGAAATATCGGTTTAGCTTTTAGCTATAAAAGCAATTTAATTTAGCACAATATAGCTGAAAAATTCAATCAGAATTTTTTTGGGGGTACGAAGAATGCTCTGACCTGACAAAGGGGTACGAACAGCAAAAAAGGTTGAGAACCCCTGATCTAGGGTGTTTTCATGTTTTGAATTGTATTGAAAAGTTGTTTGTTTGAAGTTTCTGTGGTCCTTGTTTTTGAATTTTAGAAAAATTTAGAAGAACCAGTTGAATTTGTTCATTCACACTAAAGAAATTATTTTTGCGAAAGATTTCTGAGAAAAATCAATGTTTGCTAATTGCACATGAGCAAGAAATTTCATGCTTTTCATATTATGCTACCAATCTCCACTACTGTGTACCGTGCTTCTGAAGAGCTAACATTCTGTGAAATAGTTGCTAATGCTATTTGTAATTTCAGTGATCTTGTGCTATTGTCAATGTTTTTTATGGTGGAGTTTTTCATACAAGGCAATTTTTTTAAAGGGAATATGCAACTCGGTTCCCATAATTTGTGGTTTAATTTTTTCCAGTATTTAGGACTATGCAAAAGTCTGGTGTATATATATAATATGCAAAATTCAATTTCTGGATGATAAATTCCGTAATGCTGCTGTATTTTCCTTGTCTTGTCAGGCATCCCTTGGTCTTGAGATTGAAGAAGAAGGCACTTCCATTTCAAAATCATGTACTATCTTAGATGAAGATAAAAAGAAAATTCAATCACTGCGTGATTGGCTTGCGAAGCGTCCTTACTTAAGCTTAGATCAAGCTCAAAATGGGACTGATGATTCCAAAAATAAAACATTGTCGGATATTGCATCAGGAAGTTTTTTCAATCTGGTTTGTCAGGTATTGAGTGCATCATTTTTATAACCAAAGCAAAAATCTTGTTTTTGCTGTTACTTCTGTAATCTGTGTATTTGCATTCTTATATTTTTCTGCCATATCATCAATTTATATTATAAAAACAAATTGGTTGGTGACAAAAGTTGTAGCATGGCATGTGTACTGGCATAAGTTAATTATGTGTATTATGTGAATGCATATTTGTAAATGTGGTGGTTAAGATATTATTCTGTTGTCGCACACATTTTAAAAGTGCGGTTTTTGAGGTGTAGCCTATGCTTGAGCAACGTATTTTAAGAACTGCTCTCCATTCAACGGAACCTATCGTAGTGAATTGAATAATTCACAAACAACAACACTTCGACAATCGAAAACTTCACTCTATCAATTTCGGTAACCGCCCCTTCGTCAATGGCTTCACATTGTGGTTCACTTGAAAAAGTATTTGCTTACTTGAATGATGTAGTTTACATTTGTCATTTTCCTTTATTATTTATGATCGTTATGCGAGCTGTGTCATTTCATGTTTATCCTTTATGATATTTCACAACAAAATAAACCAATCAACCAAGTGGTTCAAAGCCTTTTTACAAGTATGCGAAACTGCCAGGAATAACCTATCAGAGGCTTTCTCATTCCCAGGATAAAAATTCAAAACCAACCAAGTTTCTGTGTAAGCTCTTAATTAACTACACGATTAACTATTTTCTGTTGCTAAGGGTGTGATCGATCGCATAACTTAAAGCTGTAAACTCATTAACAAATGACCGGGTTTTTCGCAGGTAACTGGCATAGTAAAAGTAAAGCACGACCTCTTAATATTAAAAGTGTGGGATGCAACAATACCGTCACATAACATTGAACCTGGAGCCTATTTGGAGGTAACTGTCACATCCTTCTTTGACCATCATTGCTTAGACCTGTTTGACTGAAATACGGTTGATCGTGATGGTAGTCGGTCTAATTACAGTATTGTCCTGAGGTTGTTTGAACTAGCAGAGTAATTAATCTATTATTACTTTTGAAAAGCATAGGCTACGCTGTCATATGCGTCATTGCACATTTGTACAAATTCATCGATGTCATTTCAGAAAGATGAAATTCGGGTTCTCGAAGGTCTGGATAGCTTAAAAGATTACATTGTTGACGTCAGCATATTCGACAATCACGTGGAAACGATTGAAGATGCTCCGATTGAACTTGGTCAGTGGCAAAATACGGTTGTTATCTACTACCATGCGTTTTGCATGTGATGTTTCGTACACCTGCAATGCATGAAATTTCATTTAATGTATGATGTAAATCAACGAAAGCGTAAACTTGTCTTTGTGGAGTGTTTTTAATTGCAGTTTGTGATCAATGATGCCGAGTTATACGGCAAAGTGTTCTGGTTTATTACGTTGAAAGAAATTGTGTAGTAACCGCAGTGGAATGTGTTTGAATCGGAACCGATGCGATAACGCAACAAAATCTTGAAAACGGCGATAAGTTTACGATCGACACAGTTTATACTTTTAGCTTTCATAAAATTGCAGGTGGTTTTGTTCGATTTTGTAATTTACATGCTTCGCCGATACGTCCAACTGGCAACAGCCAAGGCCAAGAAGACGCCAGTGAGCTGTTCTTGCACAGCGGAACTTTATTCAACCGTGGAGTCGTGACATTGGATAGTGACAGCGAAACAGTCATAAATTTAAAAATGTATGTAAAGATTTCTTCTCTATATTAAAACATTACATTTTCATAACGGACAGCATAGTGGTGTGACTATGTAAGTTTTATTTTTCAAGGCATGTTTAATCAAATGTTGTATTTTAAGCACTTTTGCTGTGACGATGCGGAGACGCCCTTTCTGAGATAACCGCTTCGAAGACGCTTTGTCAAGTAAAATGTTAGTTGTTTCATAGCACAATCCACACACAGACCGCTGCGATAACCCTGCTCTTTTTTAGCATGACAGAGTAAGTCAAGCACCCTGACAGTGATATCCCTTTAAATATATGGAAAATTTTAAGTATGACTTGCTTTGGCGCAGTAATGGTACATTAATCATGGTTAGGGCCATGCGTAAAATTATTTTCGTGGGCAACGAAGTAAATAACGACGAAGAGGAACAAACAGCCGACGACCAAGGAAGTAACTCGAGGGAAAAACGGAAACGGTCATTTGAAGTTGAAGGTTCCCCATCCAGTGATGTGAAGAAGCAGAAATTGAATGATGCCGACACCACTCCAAGTACGAATGTCATTTTTATCTTGTGTTTATTCCTTACATGTCTTGCTTCTTCACATGCAAGTTAGGCTAAGTATTTTATTTTAAACGTTTTCTGTTGAAATTGTTTTTTACTTTGAAAAACAACAACCATAAGCTTAAGTTTTGTAGCCATCAAAAACAGAACTTATTTCAGCGTCGCATTATTTTCACCGATTGTTATCAAATATACTGCATATACTGTACAGAACCACTGTTTCACAACATCTTGTTGTTATAAACCTAATGCTGAACAAACGTGTCAAAACAACAACTTACCATTTCACTTAACCAAATGTAAGAAGCATGCGAGATTGATAAATTACCAATGCTGGATTGCTTTCAGAAAAGACAGCGCCACCGTCCCCAGAAGCAGAGTTCGTGACTCCTCCGCAACACATGACGAGAGGGAATGATATCTACAAACAGGTGATAGTGAACTTCATTCGATCAATTGTGTTTATATCAAGAAAGCAGTAAAACCACGTGAAATGCCAAAAAGTGATTCTAGAAAGTGGCAGTTTGAAATTTTTGTTCACTTCACAAAGATGAGACACTGCGTTTGTATTGTTGCAACTGTGACCTTTTTAAATATAATCTAGTTTTCCGACAGCATACAAAGCTAGATTTTCATTGCGTTAAATAAGTAAACTCCTCATTTGTCACTGGTGACTACTTTTCCCTGCCAGTAGAAATTGCCGCTTTATCGTCGGTTCACGTTTATCGACGATGAAACGACAAGATTTTATGTGAGTTTATTTTTGGCCTGGTCCTGGAACTTGGAAAATTTGATGTGAATTTTGTTGTTAAGTTAAGCGTTTTTTTTGGTTTGTTAAGCGTACTGTAACTAGCACATAATCATGTAAATTGGCATGAAAAGGGGAAGGCTTGCGCTCTGCAGTGGGCTCTCACAGGCTGAAAAAATGATGAAGCGTACTGTGTTTTAATTTCTAATACAACGTGTCATCGCTACTACTACTCTACGTGTGAGACGATAACTAGAAGAAAACTGAAGAGATAACTACGCGTGAGACGTTGGCAAAGTTAAACTAACCTCTCTGCATCAAAAGCATTGGCCTCACTTTACTTTTCTCAATTTCCCTCAGAGTCAAGATACCTTGTGCTTGCTGCATGGGATGGACTCCCCAGCAAAGTCACGCAGAGACCACGTGACACATGACAAGTCTGTCCAAGTAGAATCTGCTGAGTTGGTCCTTCACAACATGGAAAGTTCTAGTCGTGCCTCTGAAGACCCAAACAAGAGCCTTCTCATGGACAGTGAGGAATCGCAGGCCAACCCACGCTGTCACCAAACGTCTGCCACAGGTTGATGCTTTTTTCATAATGCGGTACACATTTTTGAGTCCGACAATTTTGACTTTACGGGTTAATTTCGGTAGATTTAGAAGCTGACATATTGAAAGTGTCAAACGGAAAATCATCATCATCCGAATTCATTTTTGCCTTCACTGGCGGAGGTAGCCGATTCTCGTCTTGCAGCGATTGCCTTCACTCCTATTCTTCATCTCATTCTGCCCATCGTATCTTCTTTTTTCAGTCCGATCATGTATTTCTTATTCCCCACCTGTTCTTTTTAAGCGTCATAATGAGATTTTGACTATTTTTCCAAGATTAAGACTAGGTTCCGGACTCTTTTTTTTGCTTTACTTGTTAACTCCATGAAGTTTACACTCTTCTAGTTGTATTCGGGGAGAATTCTCCTTTGCGGATAACCACCATCCGGGATCTTTTATCTGTTGACGTGGCAGTGGGGCAATCGAAGCTTTTCAGGATAAGAGCAAAGATTTGTAAACACAGCGACCTCGACAACATCGTCTTTCACTTCTGTCCTGCTTCTGGGTTGCGGTGAGATTTTTTTCTTGGCGTGTTTTCACTGTCTTGCAAGACATCTCCGCCCAGCCAGCCAATCAGTCCTTCTTTGCATTAGTTCAACGTTTTCAGACGTTGAATCAATGTAAAAAAGACTGATTTGCTAGCTGGGTGATATCAGGAAGGTTGTGTAACTGTGTATGTAATATGTACCCTGTCTGCATCTCTGCCAGTTGAATTCTTTGGATTTAAAAAAACTTAAGCTACGTGCTTAAGTCAGTTAAAAGATGCTATTTAAGCCAAAGAAGGATTTTAATCCAACAAAGCAGCCTTGAATTTATTTTTTCCGTCGTTTTCTGTGCTGTTCGGAGACAAAATTTATTGGACTACATTGTTCGTTTTTTGTCTCAGCATATCGGCTAAAAACGACGGTGGACGATTGGAATTGACTGACGAGGCATTTGAATTCATACGAGCATTCCGGGAAAAGAATGTTTGTGAAGAACTAGATGGGAATAAAGACCTCAACAACCACGCTGTCAATGAATATGGTGATGATGAAATAGCGGAAACGCAGTGGTTTGTTGTCAATCGCGATGAAGAGGAAACGTAAGTGGACGGTACCTTTAAGGGTATTGGTACAACAGGAGTGCTTTTGTAGTGTGCATGCGTGAACTTGATTTTATTTTGTAGCGTGAACTGTGATTGCCCGTTACGTGTTAACTTCTTCATCATCCGTTCCGTCGATTTCGACTCTCAGTCACCTCACAAACTCATCTCGCTACACGCCGATTCCTAGCAAATGTTTTCAGGTCTACTATGCCCAACTCGCTATCATGCATTATTGTATCGATCCATCTCGTTTTGGGACGAGTCTTCTTCCGCTAACCAAACCAAGCATGATGTCTTTTTCCAGTGACTTAATTTTCTTTTTGTAGCCACATTATGAAAGTTTTGCTTAACTTACTGATACATGTTTGCATCAAACTTGTCCGCACAGGATGAAGGTTGATTGCTACGAAAATCCAAATGATAAAAGCAAATGGGAAACGCTGAAAATGAACGAAAACATTACAAGAAAGCGAAAGCAGAACGACAAGCGATTTGTCATCCTCTACCGCGAGGTAGGCAAGCTCCAAACTTGCAAAAGCATCTTGCATGGTCTGTTTTGCGTCATTGGAACGTCTACAGATGTTAAATCAATGTTCAAGAATATAGAAAAATACGTTGTTTCTTGTGCAAATTTTTGGTACGTTAATGCAAAAATACTTCAATAGAACTTTTTTCAGGACCACGATTGCGTGAGCAACTTAAATGAATTCAAATCAAGCTTCAACCGAGTGATCCGGGTTTGTCCCAAAGAAACACTGATAGGAAAGACTTTACCACCGGTTGCCTTTCAAGACGGGATTTATTATTACTGGTCAGTTACTTCATAATTTAATGCAGTAGTTTCATTTTGTCTATATGCTTTCAAGATGAAACAGCTACTTTGGTGTGATGACAATAGCTAGCTTAAAGCATTCTTCCTCTATGATACAAAGCTTTACTAGCAGGAATCAATTGCTCCTTAAGGGACGCCAGATCAGTCAAAAGGTAGATACCAGACCAATATCAAAATACTCCAACTCTCCAGCGGCGGTACTGTCAAACGAACGCGTTCTTTCAACCGCTGTAAAGGCAGATGAAGACTCCAGCATGTCGCCAGTGGTCTTTTACTTTGCCATTTTTCACTGCTGCTGGCTCATCAACTTCACTTCGCTTTTTTATTGTTTGTCTTTACTCCCATCAAGAGCACACCCAGATGTCTTCGCTAGATTAGTCTTATTTGGTTCCTGCCTTGTCGAAGTCGTGAGCATGGTTGATTGGTTGAGTCATGCTTTCATTGATTTTCGTACTTTACCACATGCTTGCAAAGGTACCGTATGTTTCTTGTAAAGGGCAGGCAGACCTCTGTGTCACAACACGGAGTGTAAGCTACGGATTTTTTATTGCCAACCTTTTTTTTTCTACAGCTCCCCCGCCTGCGTTGGTGACACTGCAGTTCCATCGTTAAAAGCAGAAGCACACTTCTTTAACGCAGAACAACCACACACGGTTCTTGGTTCTCCTATCCTTCCTATTATATTCGATTTAAAATTTGTTGTTGAAGACCACACGGATGCGATGACAGTGACGCTGAGGCGTGAAAATGCGGTTGGTAAAATTAGCTGCAATCTTCGTTGTGAACTTATCTGTCGGTATTAAGGTTTTCAGATTAAAAAAAAGTTTCGAGTTGTAGATTACTGTTATCAGACCACGCTGCAATCAGGAACGGATTAACCCGCCGTTAATTTCGGAACTTCACCGTTGGGTTGTAGTAGTTGAGATGTATCGACTTTTTTTAGAGATGCAAACAGTCTCAATCAAAACATACCAAGTTTTATCGTTTAAAAGAGAGATGAAGAAAGTCTTTGTGTTAAAAAAGTCTGGTTTGAGATAAGTGTGGTTGCCTTTATTTCTAAATTTCCTGGCTGATCTACTTTTCTAACACACCCCTTTGCTGTCACAACCCATGAAACTCATAACTGCAAGCTGGTCATTGAAATTCTACCATTACATATAATACCTACAGAAAAACATGCTAATACCGTGATTATCTAACTGTTTAGGTGGTTTTCTTCAATGGTGTTACTCCAACGCGTTATTTGTTGAACAAAGATGGGTGCTACGATTCAATTTGTGATGATCTGAAGCGAATAACCTGCAGATCCGGCGTTGAAAACTCCGATATTTCCTGGGTGGAAATGGTGATTGAAAAGAAATCCCGTCATCCGTTGCCTGGCAACACAGAATCTGTGACGTTATTTGAACTACTCAACACTAGATTAGCTGAATAGGCTGAGGTTTTCTGGTGGTTGTTTTTGTGTATTCAGACTAACCTACAAAGCCACATTAAAGTACTTTACCGAATGTTTAAAACTTTAAAGGTTTCAATTCTGTGAAGTTGCGATAATATTTTTGTCAAAAGTAAATTATGATTGTAAAAAAGTGATTGTGGTCATATTTTAAGTTGTGGTGGTCATATTTTAGGTTAAAAGCAAGATAACAGAGCATGGATAAATTGTAGGCAGTGGCCTACGCAGGGAGGGCATTGGGCCATGCCCCCCAACTCTTCTAAAAATATATAAGCTTATTTGTTTAGCGTTGTTATGATTGTGTAGTGCAAACATGTTATTGTTTAAGAGTGGTCTTGGATAATAGGGCCGTATTAACCGCCCCTTGTACCTACCGGGGGAGGGGGCACAGCCGTTTAGGGGTCCACTCATTTCAGTTTTGTTTAAAGTCTTTTTGGCTACTTGAAATGAAAAAAATGTTGCAAATATTTAGTAAGCTCGATATTCAATATCACGCTAGACTATTTACCGCTTCCAAAATGCCGGTTAGTAAGCCTAGGCCCACATCTCTGTTTAGGAGCCCACCCATAGGCTATTCATATTTGGTTGGTGCAGCGTTTTTCGGCAATTTTATATAAAAAAAAAAGTGACAATATTGCTACAAAATCTCGACATTTTATATATAGCTTAGGCTGCATCAATAGGTGTTGTATTGCTGGTCATCATTAGGAATGACTAACTTATTTTATATCAGCGAAACCAGTAAATCTATGCTATTTTGTTGGAGTTTACAGAAGAAATAATACTACCCTCTCGCTTTCGTGGAAAACGTCTTTCAATGGTTGATAGCATAAGACTTGTCCAAACTTAAATGCTCGTAAAACGACGAATAGACTATGTTCAACAATGGCATCCAGAAGCGTTGACAAAGAATATCCAGCGTATACTTTTGCATTCGAGATGCTTTTTAGGAGGTGAGTCGGCTTAGGCAACATACGGAAGGAAACTTCCACGTCGCCAAATGTTTTGTGCAGGCAACTGCCTTGTTGAAGTGGCTTGTTTTTCATTCAACTCAGCGTCTCATTTTTTTTTTCAAGACAAGCCCTGTGTAGCCTAATTCTTTTCCTAAGTTTTTACTCTGTGGAACAATAAACTGGTATAAAGACACACGATTGATTAGGTTGGCAAGAAAAGGGGAAGGCCTTCAATCAGCAGAAGGCTACCACAGGCTAAAAATAATGATGATAAAAATCTTAGTTAAAACTCCATAGCCATTTGCATTGTAAGGCTATGGAGTCCCAACAGATTGTGGAGTCGGTGTGACGTTTTTGATTCGATTTACAACCTATATTTTGAAAAATATTTAGGCACCTTTATTTAGAAGTAAAGTTTGGAGGGGGAGGGATTGATTTTTTTAAATTTTACTTGCATTCAGGCTGTTCCCATAGGTCCACCGCAAAAAATTTCGCCCCGGTCCCACCATACCTAAATCTATCATCGGTTATAGGCTCAGGCTACCTCCACTTTTTCTGCATAAATCATTTATCGTAAACTGACATAGAAAATACAATATTTGTGTGTCCCCGTTTTATCCTGCAGTGAGCAAGCATCACAGCGGCCTGGTGTGATCCAGAAATTTATTACGTTTGGGGCAAGGAGCTTGTAGTGATTTTGTTCCTCTTTTGTCGTATTGCTTTCATTCTTCTTTCGGTTTCATTAACAGTAATTTGACAAAAATCAATGATCCAAATCAGGGTGGTCCAACTGCAGGCTCGCGGGCCAAGTTTGGCCCGCGAGCTCCATTTTTTTTGGCGCTTGAACTGATAGTCAGCTTTGCTTTAATCTAGCAATTATCACTTCAATTTTTGTTCTTGTAATTGACAAAAAAACTTTGTAAATGATCTGTTGTGATGCATACCTAACAATACCACTTTGTTCAAAAATATTTCCTATGGGCGTGAGAGTAGGTAGGCTACACAGCCCCCAGAGCTTCAACTCCAATTATGTGAACTTCAGAACGATCCGTTTTTGCTGTCAAAGAAAATGGAAAATCCTACCAGCTTTTAGAAGTTATTGTCAAAGGAGAAGTTTCCCCTTTTAAAAGATGCTCTTCTGAACCTGTAGGCCACTCGATGTTTGGAAGTAGGCCTACGGTACCGTAAGCTACATACATTTGCGAATGTACGCTTTCGGCAATGAACAATATTAAAATCGAAACCAGCTTGGAAACGAGGCTCTTTACGCTTGCGTTCGCATGGCCACAACTACGATTCTCGTGGATACCAACGCTATTGTCTAAAATTAAAATCTAAAGTTGATAAATTTAAAGATAATCCCCCTTTTAGGGTGAAACAAGCTGTAAAGGTTTTAGAACTATATGCCATAGGCTATGTACTGTATAAGAGAGAGAGAAAACTTTTATTTTGTCTGTTGCAAGAATAGCACGGTACAATTACACACAACATGAATAGAATAGCACCATCATAGCCATCTAGATACCACAACAGACAGGAAGCAGCGAAAGACTATATCAGTCATCGAGTCAACTGCTTTCCTGTTCTTAATGTGACAAATGTCAAGCATCGGTAAATTACGTTTTAGTTATTTTTCCAGTTTCCCTTATAATTTTCCATTATAATTTATAGTTTTCCCGTTAATTTGCTAGCAATAAGCCTACGAATCGCTATTTAAAAACATTGGCCCGCAAGATAAAAAAAAAAA
The DNA here is from genome assembly GCF_918807975.1 of Aplidium turbinatum. Lineage (NCBI taxonomy): Eukaryota > Metazoa > Chordata > Ascidiacea > Aplousobranchia > Polyclinidae > Aplidium > Aplidium turbinatum. The sequence continues at coordinate 15,197,531 of NC_137484.1, read as the reverse complement.
TGTTTTTGACCCGCGACGAAAAGAAGCTGGACCACGCCAGTGGCGTAGCTAGGTGGGGCGGGGGGGGGCGGACTGCCCCGGGCGGCACGTCTGGGAGGCGGCACTTTCAGACATGACGTTTTTTTTTTTGTTGATAATGCAAAAGTACACGGCAAATAAAAGCAAACAGAATGGCAACGTTCAAAACAGTGGCGTAGCCAAGGGGGAGGAGGGGTTTGGGGGTTACAACCCAACTTTTGGCACGCATGTGACGTCACGATATTGAGAATGATACTTTCAGTCTCTATGTCTCTAAAACAAAGTTTGCCTAATTTTAAACGAAACTCCATTAAAAGAGCGAGTTTTGCCAATACCAAACATTCAAATACCTCAGCCAGGAATTAGCAACAAGAAAACATAGAGACTTAGCTTTATTTCCGAAAAATTCCCAAGAAAACATGATCTTATCCTTTTGCTATGCTACCGGACAGCACCATTTTACAGGAATATTTATACTAGGGGATTTATACCCACATTTTTCTTGAAAATGCTCTCAGATTGCACCAAATTCAAAGTAATTTTTCAAAATTGTCTGGGGGAGGCCCCCAGACCCCCACCGCTGGGTGTCGTTTTTGGCGAGGACGCCGTCGGGCTTCGCCCGCCGGCCCTTAAAACCCCCCCTTTCAAAATTACTGGCTACGCTACTGGTTTAAAACATACAATAATTCCACTTTAAGTCAATTAAAAAAATTTCATGTTCACATGCTTTTTCTTGAAGGGAAAGCAAAATCTGAATCCGCCCCGGGCGGCACATTCCCTAGCTACGCCACTGGACAGCGCTGATCCAAAATTCCAAATAAAAGCAAATGTTAATCCTCTTTTCTGAAATTTCAACCTATGTATCTTGAGTGCCTCGAGTGGCCGATCTCCAGTTTTGAAGAGTGTCTTTATTAAATTCGCAAACCCCTAAAACTATATACAGCAGGGTTACCAGATTGGCCTTTTTAAGGCCAAATTTCTCGAATTTGGCTTTTTTTAAAGCCGTTTGGCCTTAGAAATTATACGTTTGGCCTTTTTCTAGATTTGGCCTTAAATTTGGCCTTTTTTTAATTTAATCTTCAAAATGCATAATAATCAATATTTCTCATATATCGTAACTTTACCAGATGAAAACCGTATTCACCATTGTTCAATACATGTTCTATACTTGTTAAATACTTGTAATGTGACGCCGAGTCAGACTGCGCTCCCCTCTAAGCCAGCCAGTGGTGCCAGATGTCACCACTGTAGCGGATTAAAACTCATCTGCTACAGTCCTTTTATTATATACCGTATATCCTACTTGCTACTTTTAGAATTATTTTTGCTATAATTTATTAAAATCCGCTACAAGTCATAAGATATCGATAAATATGAATGTTATAGACATTATTTTGGAATTACAATGTTAACGCTCAAAAGTAGGTAGCCTATACAGAAATGTAACGACTAACGTGTTCACTTTTCAGTTCAATTTCTTTTTGTTTTGTTGACGAAAAAGAAAGAAAAAAACAAAAATATGCAAAAACACAATAAACACAAATAAATGGCACAACAAGGATGGCAGCAAAAGACCAAAAGGTCACTAAAGTCAGCTGCATTTTCGATCGATCGGTAGTCCAACACAACCGCTGGCTTGCCAGCAGAGCATGCTTTCAGAAATTCAGTTGTTGAGCAATACAAGTGATTCGTGGTTGTGCAATTGAGTGCGTTTCAAATTACCATTATTGTGATGCTTTGTGATGTTATAAATAAATTTGTGATGAGCAAATAAATTATTGATCATAGACTTGTTACAAAAGAATCTCTTTTTAATAATTACTGTAGTAATGTTCACTTAAATGATACATAGCCTACATCATTCATTCATTTATTTTTAGTCATTAACGCGTCCGGGACGAAAAAGATACTAACTAAGTATAGTAACTACAATAGTCGATATAGGCCTACCAGGACATTAATGAACGGGAAATGGTGGCAAAACCTTGAAAGGTTTAAAACGTGCCTGAATAGTAAATCATGTAGAAGCCTGTATGTCTGTAGTTAGCACGGCCACAAAACCCAAAAAACAAACAGAAGCACACATGTAGCAATAAATGATAGCCTAATAAAAAGTGTTGTGGTTCGCATTTGCCAGTTCCAATATTGATGTGGATGAGCAGTCATCATAATAAAAATAGGATGGAGAAAGAAAACCGGACATAAAAGAAACCCATCCTTAGGCAAAAGCCCGTTTCGATGCGGCCCAGGAGAGCAAAGTGTTGAGCTCTTCCCATGGTCAGACTGCACATCACGCAGTAGCCTACGACGATTGAGGAATTTAGACGACATGAATTTGACGACATGAACATAAATTATTCAATTATGACGATATGAATTTAGCTTTATTCACTGACGACATTTTAATATTGATTGCCTTCATATTTGACCTTCTTATGAAAAGTGTTCAGCTCTGTTCGACACTACAGTAAGACTCTTTCCTGTTGGACCATTCCTTTCAGACCTTGCTAAGGTATTGCCTTTGTAGCGGACGTCGAGTGGTCTGAACATCCGCCCATACCTAGCTGTAGCTGCTACAGCAACATCCCGGGTACTAGCGTGTAGTGGGGATGATCTTGAGAACAATACCTTGCTTCTTTTGCGAGTAGGAGTTTATTACAAAGAAATGAATGAACTTCCACGTCGGAACGTTGTAGCCAAATAATGCCTTGAATTCAAATAGAACGCGCTAAACTAATTCAGAACATAAAAAACTACACTACAACCATAATCAGTGTTGGGCGCGATAACTCATTTTTCAGTTAAGCGATAACGATAATCGATAAACGAAAAATGCCTAAAGCGATAACGATAAGCGATAAATCAAAAAAAAGTTAAGCGATAACGATAAACGATAAATTATCGCCGATAATGTCCGATAACGATAATTTTTTTTTTCTTGATTAGCGCTGCCCCATCCCATGCAGCACGAACTGTTTTCATCAACATGACGAAAAATCGAACATAATATAGCCTACTGTAAAGGGACAAAACTTTTTGTAAGTTATGCATGAAAAGAATCGCAACAGCGGCAGTAGGTATCGAATCTTCAACCTCTTGATCCAGAATCAAACCACTGAGGTAACCGCCGTGCTTATAATTATACCTTCAGATACCAGTTGGATGCTTTTATCAATTGAGTTACACTGCCGCTTACGTGCAGTAGGCAAAATAATTAAATCAAATGAAAATACCATAAAAAATTCCAAACTTTGTAGGCTGTATCGCTTTCTATTTAGGCCTACAGCAAAGTCAGCAATAATTAAAAAAATTCCAAAAAACGCAAAATGCTTGAAAATTTATCACTAATCTTAAGCGTTATTGGCAGTAAAAGTGTGCATACTGTGAAATCCATCAAGCTTGTCAAATTAGTCGTGTTTGTTTAAAAACAATAACATAATTATCGTACCGGTAATTTACAGATAATTTCAGATAATTTTTTTTTTCTTTCTTTGTGAACACTATCATTAAAGCAATGGTAGAATGATGAGTTGTTGAGATAAGATATACAATGCAGGCACTGTATTAGTGGGAATAAAAATATTTGATTGAGGTAGGCTATGTCGCATAGGTAAATGAGAAAAGTTACTTTCGAATTTGGTTATTATTTTTGGATTAAAGTTATATCGCCAAGCTAGAAAAAAATCGATCTTACAGACTATAACCGATCTTGTGTTGTTATTGTGTGTGAATTTTGTCTTTTAAACTGAGTTTGTGACGTAACCGCACGTCTCAAGGCAAGTTCTTGCAATTTTAGTTAATCTACTCATCTAAAGATTTAACGCGCTTAAAACAGTAAGTTTCATGCTTTGACGAGAGAGATTTTATTTTTTTACGACAATTACTAAAAACACTTCCAACGAAAAAAGAAAACACAAGAATAAAATAGTTGATCGTGAGGTGGCGCGAAAGACCATGTTTCCGATGTACAGGCGGCCTCGTATTGCGACAGTTTCACAAACCACTTGCCAATTTCTTTCGCTTCGCTTCAAAGGAATCTGTACCGCCTGTGCGCTTACATTTTGTAAAATTCACTTGCGATTGCCGATTGCAGCAAAACAACAAGAGACTTGTTGCATGCATTTCATTGCATTGCAATTTGCAACTTTAAAAACTATTGTGTTGTCAGGGCCGTCGCTGCAGGGGGGCGTGCCCCCTCCCCTGACAACGACCTGTGGACACACACTTCAGGCACTGAAGAAGAAGAGGTTTTAATTTTAGTTTCATTAACTAGGTGGCTAGTCAAAGTATTACTTTTCATGGCCTTTCCACTTGTGTGTTGATCCGAAATAAAATTTATCGGCGATTAATTATCGGCGATAATCAAATATTGCCTTTGGCGATAACGATAAACGATAACTGAAAAAATAATTGAGCGATAACGATAAGCGATAAAAATTTATCGCCGATAATTATCGCCGATAAATTATCGCCGATAATGCCCATCACTGACCATAATTAAACTAACACCGTGACTTCCAAGAAAGGCATCCGTGACAAACTGACTGAGAAAATAAGGCACCACACAACTGGCCGACAGAAACCATACTGGAAACTCACAAACTGACTGTGTTTAACGCTGAACGATTGATTTAAAGGGGCTTATTGCTTCAAGCAATGCAGCATGCAGGGCCGTAGCCAGACCGTAGAGCAAGGGGGTCCAACTGTTTTTAGGGAGGGCCGAAAAAATTTAAATGGGCAAAATCATTATAATTGTGGCTGTTGCTCGAGAATGTTGGGATTTTGCCAGGGGGGGGGGCGAAATTTTTTTCAGGGGGGCGAGGCCCCCTGGCCCCCGGCTGGCTACGGGCCTGGCAGCATGTGTCAAATGCGCAACACCTACAACAACGTAAAACTACGTATGTAAAATCAAACCCTGATAGGTGGTGAAAATTCCGAGGAAACGCCCTAATTTTCAGCCAGCGTTTCAAATTCCTACCAAGCACAAATTTCACAACGGCAATTAGACTGTCTAAACTCTAAAGCAAACATGAAAAAAGACCGCAGGCGCTAGGCCTACACCCCCTAAGAAAATTTTCCATCGGATTTTTCTTGTATTATTTTGGCATTAAGACCTTTTCACAGTCTGACAACCCTGATTACAATGCTTATTTTATTTTGTTTAAGTTTGGCTTATTTTTGGCCTTTTTTCTACCTATTTGGCCTCAATTTGGCCTTTTTTCTTGTTGAGTTTGGCCTTTTTTTCAAATTTCAGTCTGGCAACCCTGATATACAGTACATACTAGGGTAAGCACTTTAACGGCAAAATTTCATTAACTGTCGAGAAAACCTCGAGCCAATCAGAAGCTACGTTCTCTGTGACGTGAAATCATAAAAAACGCGCGAAAACCCAAATGGAAGACCCAAATTGCAAAATTGCATTAGTTTCATAGCTGGCGGTGTGACGACATTTGCATTAGCTGACATTTGCATTATTAGCTTCATAGCAGGCAGCTTAGTGCAGGAAAACGCAAGTAGCCCACATCATCCTGAAACTCAGGTAAGGTTTGTTGCAATTTGATTTAGATCTTACAGTATGAGTACTGAGTAGGCTATATATTTTTACTAAAGTAGTGGTATTTGAAGTTCAACAGTTGTCTGCTACATGGCAAGTGGTTGCACTGTGTTTATTTGCCAGCGCATACAATTATTATTATTGTTGTTGTAGCGGTTCACTTCTGTGGAAGATGGCATGAAGTTCATTGAAGAGTATGCAGAGAAAACAGCAACAAAACTTCTTGTTGCACAGAAACGAGCATATGGTGTGTATGTTGTTTGTTACATAACATCCTACAAAATTCATACTGAACTGTAGAGGTTTACCTTTGTTGACAGTAGAAATTTTGGGTGCAACCTAGTTCGTACCCTGAACAGTTCATACCCTGAAAAGATCGAGAGAAAAAATAAAAAAGCTGAAGCCACTGATCGCAGTGATCGCAAAGATCAAGAGAAAAATTACCACAAAGCCGAAGTTGCTGATCGGAGTTTTCTTTTTTCCGCAAACATTTTAAAATATCCGGTAATGATCCTTAGAGTTCGCCGAAGTCGCTGATTGCAGTTTCAGCAAACATTTTAAAAGGGTTAGGGTTAGGAAAAGATCAAGAAGAAAAAATTAAAAATAGATGAAGTCGCTGATCGGAGTTTCCGCAAACATTTTAAAAGGGTTATGGTTAATCGGAGTTTTCGCAAACATTTTAAAATTTCCGGTAAGGATCCTAAGAGTTTTTGTTTGTTTGCGGAAACTGCGATCAGCAACTTCGGCTTTGTGCTAATTTTTTTTTGATTTTTTCAGGGTACGAACTAGGTTGCATCCAAAATTTTAAAGTTTATTTAGCCAGGCTATAATGTTATCATAACTTGTGTAAATGTTATCTTTTTACGGCAATTCGATGTTTTGATTTTGAAGTAACGTTTTTAGAAGTACTCAATTTTTTTAAAAAGTGGTATCTTCACTTTCAAGTGGCATAAAAATGTAGGCTAATATGTCAACGAGAAGTGCTTTTATCAGGATTTGAGTGTTGCTACTATCACCGCATTATGTATATACCACGAGTTTTTTGCAGATTGTTTTATGAAGTAGATTGTGCAGCATCCACTAGGTTCTGCTGAATGGACAGTTGTCCTTTCGATGTGTTGCTCAAGAACACATCTCAATAGTCGAATCAGCGCCGCTTGGTCTTAGTAGGGTGCTTAACCACTGAGCAAATGGGGCGGACAGATTTTTGTGGCCACTGGCCATGTCACCTTTTCATTTACATACTGGGGTATTGACTACGGTACCTCAACTAATGGTATCGTTTTCATTCCGGATGCATTAATGACAAAAAATAAATTGATATGATAATTAAAAAAGCACTACCGGGTGTATTGATAAGCAACATTTTGATGTTGCATATTGTTTAACATGCAAAACACACGTGTGTGGACATTTTGCCGAAAGAACTGATCTGTTTGCGAATGATATTTATGTGTTAATGATAATACATTTGTATAATTTCAGCAATTTGTCTTTTCGGCAAAATGAGTTTCGGCAAAATGTCCTGGTACCCAAACACATTACTACAATTATTGCAGAAATCTCAAACAGCATGATTTATTGGCGAAAGGATACACCATATATTAAGCTGGAATATGTCCAGTTCAAATGTCGACCAAAAGAAGCTTTACAGCAAAGTACTCAGGTATGTAGCAAAATTATGTAGTGCCTCACGCTTACATTACTTCAGGTAAAATCAACTTATCCTATGGATTTTATAACGATTCATGACAGATTGTTTAACAGGTCATGGTGACGGATCAGTGCAATGCCAAAGTTAAACTTCTGAAAATTGCTGAATTTCCCGAATATAAGGTAACTTATACTATTGTGTGATTTCACCAGTAGGCCTATCTTTAAATTCTTACATTTTTTGTATCATTGCAAAGTGTCTTCAACTTATGCACTCAATGATATTGGTTTTCTACAGCTTAAATGATCATGTTAACACGAAGGAAATTTTTTTTAAAATTTACCATCCAGTTTTTCTAGTGTGTTCTACCTTCTTTACTTTTTTAAGGTATCCACACAAACTTCCACAACCAAAAAGGACTTAAACAAACAACTCCGAGTGGCTTTAAAATCAAACAAAGCAAGTTTAAGTACGACTAGATGTTGCATCACCTTTCCTAAACTAGATGCACAGAGCCATCCCTGTCAGGTGAATGTCCATAGTAAGATTAAAAAAGAGCATAATTAAAAAGTTTAAAAAGATATTGTGTCATTACAAATGTTCTTTGTGATTTTCAGAGCTCTGCAGAAGTAGAGGAAAGTGATGACACTGAAAGTCATGGACTGGTACAGGTTTGTAATGTAGTTGCTGCAATATACTAGGGCCCAACAAGACCTTCAACAGTTCACCAACCAATATTCAACTATTTTACTGTTTCCAACTTCACACAATTGGTAGCCTATACGTTGAACTCTTCTATAATAGTAAATGGTAGTACAGAACTTGAAAATAGCAAGTAAAAGGTAGCTCGAAGCTGCAGTTTTTTTTTTACTGACTCATCAGGAGCTGTCATCAGAATAAAACAAACCTAAATGTGGTGAAATAGTCTATTTATACTGGAAGGAAAGAAGAAAAACTGGAGCTTCAAACTATCAGCTACCTTATACTCGCTAAATCCAGATTTGTTGCATGTGTGTAGTATTTGCATTTCTTCACTGTTAGGCTATGGCATAAATGCTTTGATTGCTTATAAAAAATAAATTATTTTTTGTTGTAGTGGTTGCCTTCAGTGGAAGATGCCATGAGATCCATTGAAGAGTACGAAGCAAAAGCAGGAACAAAACTTCTTGTTGTTCAGAAACAAGCATACGGTGCCATGTTAATGTTGATTTTTAATATCTTGCCATTGCAATTCATTAGTGTACTAAGTGTTGATATTCATACTACAATAATAAGCCTTTTCCTTGTTGACAAAGATTCTAAAAAGGTTTCTGCAAAGCACAGTGTTTTCACCAAAGTGGAGGTTAGGCATCACAAAAGAGGAAACGGTTTACTAACTGCAATAAAAAGAAAGCTATAAAGATTTGCAAATGTGTTCTGTTTCATCAACTTTTCATCTTGTTTCTCAAAGACACGCGATTTTCAGGTGTAAAAGCTTTTCCGTTGATGCAAAGTAGCCTAGCCTACTTCACTGACCTCTTTTGTATTTTTTCCATCTAGTGTGCCAAATCCATACGCCTATGTGGTGTTATTGATTGGACCAAGTGACATGTCCAGCGGTAACCAAAGGCAGGGTTTGGGTCACAACCAATCTATGTTTTGAGTTGAAAATGTAGTTGATTGCAACTCTTCTTAGATCCAGAGAATAGGCCTATATTGACTATATTGTGAATGTCCACAGTGAGGTTGAAAAGGAGCGTATCGGGAGATTACTTTGTGTCATAACAAATGTTCTTTGTAACTTTTAGAACTCCGCAGAAGTTGACGGAGGCTACGATACTCCTGAACGTGATACGTTTGTTCGGGTTTGTATTTACAATGATGTATCGTGTACATAAAACTCAGTGATTCAATGTGATTGGTTTTGTATATGATTTTGTATTGTTCCTCACGTAGCTACTTTAATTGTGTATTATGTTGTGTCGGTGTGTCTACTGTAGGTTAGCATTGTCAATTCCTATTAAATATCTTCCAGCAGAACTTACCTTCATTTGATGAGGTTCAATCTTCAGTGCTGCAGTTTGAAACTTCCACATCCACCAAGTTCATCACGCATACAGCAAAACTACTTGTGGTAAAACTTGACATGACTGTGTAGTTTTTTAGTTTATTTTTGGCAGAAAGAAAGCAGTACAATTTACACCACTTTTTCCATATTTTATTACAACAAATTCTTTAAATGTTGTGTATGTACTATGTATTGATAGATTTTGCAAAGAGTCGTATTCATTGGGATCTTTCATCTGATACACCGTACATCAATTCCAGAAGTGTTGCATTGATGTGTCAGCATGGGAAAGACTACAACAAAGTGCGGAATGATAGAAAACGAGAGTTGGCTGTTTCCCGAGCAGTACGTTACTTTTCTGGATACTTGTGTTCAATAATTCACTTCAGATATGGCTTTGCATTAATTTAAGAGAATAAAGCACCGTAGCGTTATTTCCTTATTCCATATCATTTATTACTCACCTGTCAAGCTTTATTGTGATTCCTTTATGTATTGTATGAGTTGTTCAACTTACCTGTGAAAGTAATAACAATTGAGTGGAGAGTTCTTTAAATGTCGTATAAAGAAGTGAGAACTATAAGGTTCGTTGAAGTGAGAACACTTATGCGACTCATGTTTTCACAGCTATCAGATCACAACATTTCCCGTAGGAACCTGTGCCCGCAAGGTTCAAAGAAGTTCAATTGCTCAGCACGCATTCATGCTAAGGAAGTTACAAAGTTTCCTGAGTTTGCGGTAAGTGACATCATACAGTAGGCTCATCGCTAATGTTGGCGATGCTTATTCTTCACATTTTGTTAGGCTTATAACAATCATTGTTTATGTTTAAAGATTGCGGTTGCAATGAGGGCTGCTTATGGTGCAACAACTCTGGACGCGATGAGGAAAGCAACTACATAGAATTGACTTGTTTGCAATCAAACCAGGCGACAATGAGCGATTGGCAAACGCGATACCCCCCAATTCAGGGATAATATGCGTGTCTGTGACCGCAGGGGACCTGGAGCCGAGTTGTTTTGCACGTTGATAACACCGTGCAGTTGCAAGCACAGTTCTGTGATCTTCACACCAAGGTTTTTTTCAGTTGCTAACACGGTCACAAATCGCAGCACATATGCGTGCTTAACTTAACGTGCTAGTGTTAAATAACAGCCTAATGGAAAGGGTTGTGGACTGAATTTGTTAGTTCAAATATATTGATTTCGATGACCAAAGCCTCAAATGAATTCACAAATGTCGCAATTGTTAACGACGACATATAATTGAGGATGTTAATGCACACACAAACTAGGGAAAGTATTGCTTGAAGAGTTAATTCCTGGGACAAAAATTGAAAACTGTAGGCTATGTTGAGCAGAAGCTGGTTTAGTGTGTTAAGGTGGTCAAAACTGTTAGCATGCGTCTACTTACATCCAACAAATAACGAAACTCTAAACTTCTCAGTTTGGTCGGGAAAAAAAGGGTTGCGAGGACAAATGGCAGGTCTCATCTAGGCAAGGGGAGGAGAGACACATGGATGATGATCTGGCCTAACAATAGTGGAAGTGCCATAGTGCATTGGCTATTTACAAAAAGTTAATACCGCACATGTTAAACAAAAATTATACATTTTGGGTACCGCAGCGGCAGAAAAAGTTGAGAAAAGATTTAGACAAAGGCAGTTGGAGCTAATTGAGCTAAACTTTTAAATGTGGCAGAGTGCAGACTTACACATTTCAGCTAGAAGTATGTTTGATTAAAGTAATTTCACAAAGTTATTGGGATTCATAGTACCGAAGATGAAGAGCAGTTTTTTTGTCGTATCCAGGCTCACGCCAGGTGGTTGAAGATTTAGATCAGAGGTGACGAACCTGCGGCCCGTCAAAGAGTTTTGTGAGGCCCGCAAAACTCTTTAACAATCGCTCATGCATTAAAGACATCTCAAAGCTGTTTTATGCATTCACTGGTACACCTTTCCTTTGCTATTTTCTTGCCCTAAACACTAACTTTCAAGGTATAAAGTTAGAAAAAGGAAAGCTATAAAGCAAAGTTGTTAAAACACTATTCACCAACTTCACCTTGTATTTTTGGTCGATTCCAATATGTGACGTCATAGAATTTTGACAAGCGCTAAGTTGTGTGGCCCGATAACCATGTGTAATTGACAAAGTGGCCCGCGACCGCAAAAAGGTTCGTCACCCCTGATTTAGATTAAGTGAACGGGAAGACTTATACGACCATATGCTCGTTTCTATGCAACAAGAAGTTTTGTTGCTGTTTTCTCTGCATAGTCTTAAGTGGACTTCATGCCATTTTTCACAGAAGTGAACCACTACAACAACAATAATAATAATTGTATGCGCTGGCAAGTAAACACCGTGCAACCACACGCCATGTAGCTGACAAAACAAGTAGGCTAAATTATTGAGTTTCATGATGATCATTCATGATTTTGACGTTCTTACGTCACAGACAACGTAGCTTCTGATTGGCTGAGGTTTTCTCGACAGTTAATGAAATTTTGCCGTTAAAGTGCTTACCACATACTAGTGATGCAAGCCGCGCCGCGCCGCGTACGCGGCCGCTTTTGACTTTTTCGCCGCGTGCCGCGCCGCGTGGAAGGTTGAAATGACAAAGCCGCGCCGCTTGCCGCGTAAACTTTCAAGAAATTAATTTTTCGTAAACGTAAACTTTCAAGAAATTAAACTTTCGTAAACGTAAACTTTCAACTTTTCAAGAATCAGCTATGAAACTTCAAATTTAAATTGGAAACACGGATCAGTTATTTTTCCCTTCGGAAACCCTAAGATGGAAAGCTATGCAAATGCAAATTGCAAATGGCTTGCAGTTGACAGGGTTTTAGGGCTTGCTTGTCAGGGAAGCTGTACGAATGTTTTTGGTTAGTAGCCTAGCTGATAAGCTCAGTTACCAGGCTATAGGCCTAGCGCAACTACCGCATTATTTACTATATCAGTTAGCCCAGTGAGTTCAGGCTATAAGTTTTACTCTTGTGTGTGTAGTTCATATAGCCACTGGCATTATAATTGCATTATTGCTTACAAAAAGTGTTCAAAAGTCCTGATACTGGATCCAGGAACATTCTATTTGTCTTAGTTTGTATTATGTCTTAGAACTTAGATGCATTGCTGATAAGAGAATATGATCTGGTTAGCCTGGCCAATTAGTGCACAACTGTATTGGTACTAGGTTACCAGTTATATGCCATGGATGCTTTTTCCTACAATTGACTTTCTAAACAATAACTCGTTAAAATATTTTTTTTTAATTTTGTAATTTGCGGTGTGCGGTGCGGTGCAGTGTCAAAGTTCCAGATAAATTGCGGTGTGCGGTGCGGTGCGCGGATAGATGAGTCAGTTGCGGTGCGGTGTGCGGATAAAAATTTTGGGTTCGCTGCATCTCTAGTACATACCCCACAGGCAGTGCTTCCACTTTGAAGGATTTTATCCCGAAATCGGGATTTTTTAACGCTTCGAAGGATAAAAAAGGGATTTGAAGAAAAGAAGGATTTTTTAGGGATTTTTAACAATTTTACAAGGAAACTTTGTCTTAAAAAGGGATTTGTTCTTTTTAGCAATTTTAAAGAAAATTTTTTTCATATTCCCTTTCAAAAGTTCTAAAAACGACTGGAATAACGATGATCAGCTGGTTTCCGTCGCCACTCCGGAAACCCTCTCATTCTCTCTTCTTTCACCCATTCTCGCCTTTCCGTCGCTTCTCGCTTGGTTGATTTCAATGATTTCTATTCTTGGCATTTTGGGAATTGGAGTTTAGGCGTAAGTTCAGTGAGTGAGTTAGTTTTAATTCTTTTAGTTAAAATTTGGTAGTCCGTTGATTTACGGTTGAATTTGAATAGCAATGACAAAGTTTAGTCAATCAATCAATCAATCAATCGTTTATTTATCAAAAAACAAAACACAAAAGTGACATAAAACAATAATACATACAATGTTGAGGTTTTGTTATTGATAGGGAGACAACGAAACGACCATACGGTCAACTAGTCAGTTGCCACCCTGGAAAGAATAATTTGAGTTATGAAACTAATCAACAATTTAACCAAATTAGTTACAATCAAAAAAGAAAACACAAACAAGACTAATACTTCGACTAGTAGCTTACAATTAATTGTCAGCTTCATAAAATTGTGTGCGAGATTTTCCAACAAATAGTAATTATGAAAATCAGTGGACACTGGACACCATGACAATAGACATTGTTGAATGTAAGAGCTTAGGCCAAATGAAGACCCACTTATCAAGTATCATAACTTTGCAAGGCTGATGCTTTGCTATGTTTTTTGAAATCATAAAAAGATAACTTTTTGAGATTGCTTGGAACCTCTGACCACACCACTGGTCCAAATACTTGTATGGATTTTTTGCCAAATTCTGTATTAGTGCGTTTAACAAAATAATTATTGTTTGCTTGATATCTAGTGTTATGGTTGTGGATGAGTGAAGAACTTGTGAACAATGCACAGTAGGCAGAAGGGTACAAGTTCATGCAGACTCTGAACATGTGTTTTTTTACTTCCAGTGTACATATGTCTTCCAGCTTTAAGATATTCATTTTAAAAAATAATGGACTGGTATGGGCTCTATAATCGCTTTTTGTGATTATTCTTATTATTCTTTTTTGCATTTTTCTGAGAGGGTCTAGAACTTTGTTGCAAGCTTTACCCCAGCTAGTAATGCAATATTGAAGGTGGGAGTAAATTAAAGTATAATAAACGGTTGTCAATGTGTCTGAATTCACATAATCTGTCAGTTTTAATAGTGCCCAAGAACCCTTTGCAACTTTCCCACAGACTTGTTCTATGTGGTGTTTCCACGTTAACTTATTATCAATATAGACACCAAGGTACTTGATTTGATCTTTTTGCTGAATTGGTTTACTCCCAATCTTAATGTTAACATTTCTTATTTGTTTTTTGTTTGTAATAAGCATGTATTCTGTTTTTGTAAAATTTATTGATAACCTGTTAAGTTTCATCCAAGTGAGAACCTTTTCGAGTTCTGTGTTTACATTTTGTTGTAAGTCATTCTCACATTTGTCTGCCATCATTAGATTTGTGTCGTCAGCAAATAATTTAACAGTCATTTTTGTTGAGTTTGGCAGATCATTTACATACAACAAAAAGAGGAGAGGTCCTAATGTTGAACCCTGGGGAACTCCACAGGTAACTTTTCTAGAAGTGGACGGAACACCATTAACAACTGTGTATTGTTGACGGTTGCTGATGTAACTTTTTAACAACTGTTGGGAATGGCCTCGAAATCCATATTTTTCTATTTTTTTAATGAGAATAGTATGGTCGACTGTATCAAAAGCCTTAGCAAGATCAAGAAATACCGAACAGGTGGTTTTTTTGTTATCAAGATTTGCTAAAATGTCATCACAAATGTTTGAAACAGCAAGTGAAGTGGAATACTCTGGCCTAAAACCAAATTGGTGAGGTGTAATAAGGTCTTTTTTTGCTAGATATTTGTGCATTTGGTCAAACAGGCATTTTTCAAATACTTTTGTAAAAGGTGACAGGATTGATATTGGTCGGTAGTTGCTGCAGCTTTTTTTAGATCCATTTTTATGTATAGGAGTCACTTGAGCAATTTTTAGGATGTCAGGATATTCACCTTGATTAATACATTCATTGAATAGATTAGTGAGGATGGGTGCTATTACTAATGAGGATAACTTTATAAATTTCATAGGTATTCCATTGAAGCCGGTACTTTTAGAGCACGACAAATTGTTCAGATGTTTAAGCACTTCTTCTTCAGTAATGGGTGACAGAAAAAAGGAATATGGAACACTTCGAAAATTTAGTGGAGACCCAGTGGTTGACAAAGGAATCTTCGATGCCATTGAAGGACCAATTTCAGTGAAATAATCATTGAAACAATTGCTCACTTGTGTTGGTTCAGATAAGATTTCATTATTAAGATTGATTATTTCTTTTGGTATTTTTGCATTTTTCTTTTTGTGTTTAATAATATCATTTATGGTTTCCCATGTCTTTCCAGTGTTGTGTTTGCTCTCTGAAATTAAAAAGTTGTAATGCATCTTTTTTGCTCGTTCCCTAATATGAGTGAGCAAATTTCTATATTTTTTGTAGGCATCATGAGCAGATGTATCAGTTGGTGTTTTTATTTTTAGGGAATATAATTTGTTTTTGGTTTTGATAGAGTTTAAGATTGCTTTTGTTATCCATGGTTTAGCCTTGAGCTTTTTTTCTTTTCTTGTCAAGATTCGAGGTGGTGCATGTTTATTAAGTATGTCGTTATATGTATCTATAAAGTCATTAAATTGATTATGGATTGATTGATCTAATGTACAGTGATTTGTAAGAGAATTCTCAAGATCACATAAGAACGTTTCTGCCGAAAAATTTCTTGTATCTCTAATTTAGTGAGCTTCGACGTACAGTGGCATGATAAGCTTGGGTCCCACGAATTACCCATAAGCCCCATAAGTACCCATAAGCACCATAAGTCGCGTCGAATTACCCATAAGTCGCGTCGAATTACCCATAAGCCCCATAAGTCGCGTCGAATTACCCATAAGCCCCATAAGTAGCGTCAAATTACCCATACGCCCCATAAGTCGCGTCGAATTACCCATAAGCCCCATAAGTCGCGTCGAATTACCCATAAGCCCCGTAAGTCGCGTCGAATTACCCATAAGCCCCGTAAGTCGCGTCGAATTACCCATAAGCCCCATAAGTCGCGTCGAATTACCCATAGGCACCATAAGTAGCATTGAATTACATAGAAGTAACGTCGAATTACCCATAAGCCTGTATAGTGTAGTCTATAGCCGTCTAGAAGCCTAGTAGTCGGCTGCATAGCCGAGTGGTGAGGAGCACGGGCTGGACGTTCCAAAATATAGTTCGACACCGCTCAGAGCAGGACACTTGAAGGCATGCCTAAAGGTGGACACAAAGATTGGCTTCGTTGCCTTCCCGTCCGCTTATGTGTAATCTGCAGTTTGCTGCAGCAGATGGAGTGTTTTGTCCGATAAAATACCTTAACATTGGACAATTTTCCCTATGAACCAGGTGACTGCAGCATAGCAATCGTTCTCGCACTCAGCCAAAGACTTAATTCTTGCTTTAAACTTGATAATTAAAGAAAAAAAAGAATAATGACAAGGGTGGGAATCAAACCCGTGTCACCAAATTCAATAGCCTTTGCCTTAACCACTCAGCCACGCAAGAGCTCGTGAAATCTTCGCTTAATTTGTTTATATGGGTAATGTTTCGAGAACGCTCACAATATTATCAGTTTAGTTTGTAAGAAACTGTACCTAAATTGTTAAAATTTGTCCAGTATACAATGTCTATCCCTGTATTTAATGCCAATGTTGAGAGAATTTTCAGTGTTATGGGTAACATATGGACAGATGAGCGCAGTGGCGTAGCCAAGGGGAAGTGTTTTGGGGGTTACTACCCCCCCCCCCCCCTTTGTCACGCGTGTGACATACTGAGAATGATGCTTTCAGTCTCTATGCCTCAAAACAAAGTTTGCCTAATTTTAAACGAAACTGCATTAAAAGAGCGAGTTTTGCCAATACCAAACATTTAAATATCTCAGCTGGGAATTAGCAACAAGAAAACATAGAGACATAGCTCTATTACCGAAAAATGCCCAAGAAATAATGATCTTATCCTTTTGCTATGCCACCAGACAGCACCATTTTACAGGAATATTTATACCCACATTTTGGTTGAAAATGCTCTCAGAATGCACCAAATTCAAAGTCATTTTTCAAAATTTTCTGGGGGAGGCCCCCAGACCTCCCGCCACTGGGTGTCGCCTTTGGCGAAGACGCCGTCGGGCCTCGCCCGCCGGCCGTCAACCCCTCCCTCTTTCACAATTCCTGGCTACGCCACTGCTTTGAGAACATTGAGGATGCGGTCACGCGCTTTCAAAATGTTCACTATTTTGAGGAAAAATATCTGGCAACCCTACTTATGGGGCATTTGGGTAATTCGACGCGACTTATGGAGCTTATGGGTAATTCGACTCGGGTCGAATTACCCATAAGTCGCGTCGAATTACCCATAAGCAACGTGGAATTACTTACGCTTTCATGTCAGCGTATATGTAATCTGCAAGTCGCTGTTGCGACTTGCGATCGTGTCACTTGTTTGTTTGTTTGTTTGTCTTAAACTGATTGTCCTGCTTTGGTATCATGCACGTTATAACGTCCGCGTTTTGTCGCTTCTACCATTTATAGACCTATGAACCAGGTGACTGCAGCATAGCAATCGTTCTCGCACTCAGCTAGAGACTTAATTCTTGCTTTGAACTTGATAATTAAAGAAAAAAAGAATAATGGCAAGGGTGGGAATCAAACCCGTGTCACCAAATTTAATAGCCTTTGCCTTAACCACTCAGCCACGCAAGAGCTCGTGAAATCTTCGCTTAATTTGTTTATATGGGTAATGTTTCGAGAACGTTCACAATATTATCAGTTTAGTTTGTTTTTATTTCTGACCATCACAACGAAAAAACAATATACGACAAACTTAGCAGAGGTCTATAAAAGGTAGAAGCGACAAAACGCGGACGTTATAACGTGCATGATACCAAAGCAGGACAATCAGTTTAAGTGACACGATCGCAAGTCGCAACAGCGACTTGCAGATTGCATATACGCTGACATGAAGGCGTAAGTAATTCCACGTTGCTTATGGGTAATTCGACGCGACTTATGGGTAATTCGACGCGAGTCGAATTACCCATAAGCCCCATAAGTCGTGTCGAATTACCCATAAGCAACGTGGAATTACTTACGCCTCATGTCAGCGTATATGTAATCTGCAGGCTTTGGTATTGTGCACGTTATAACGTCCGCGTTTTGTCGCTTCTACCTTTTATAGATCTGTGCTAAGTTTGTCGTGTATTGTTTTTTCGTTGTGATGGTCAGAAATAAAAACAAACTAAACTGATAATATTGTGAGCGTTCTCGAAACATTACCCATATAAACAAATTAAGCGAAGATTTCACGAGCTCTTGCGTGGCTGAGTGGTTAAGGCAAAGGCTATTGAATTTGGTGACACGGGTTTGATTCCCACCCTTGCCATTATTCTTTTTTTTCTTTAATTATCAAGTTTAAAGCAAGAATTAAGTCTTTGGCTGAGTGCGAGAACGATTGCTATGCTGCAGTCACCTGGTTCATAGGGAAAATTGTCCAATGTTAAGGTATTTTATCGGACAAAACACTCCATCTGCTGCAGCAAACTGCAGATTACACATAAGCGGACGGGAAGGCAACGAAGCCAATCTTTGTGTCCACCTTTAGGCATGCCTTCAAGTGTCCTGCTCTTGAGCGGTGTAGAACTATATTTTGGAACGCCCAGCCAGTGCTCCTCACCACTCGGCTATGCAACCGACTACTAGGCTTCTAGACGGCTATAGACTACACTCTACACTATACAGGCTTATGGGTAATTCGACGTTACTTCTAGGTAATTCAATGCTACTTATGGTGCCTATGGGTAATTCGACGCGACTTATGGGGCTTATGGGTAATTCGACGCGACTTACGGGGCTTATGGGTAATTCGACGCGACTTATGGGGCTTATGGGTAATTCGACGCGACTTATGGGGCGTATGGGTAATTCGACGCGACTTATGGGTACTTATGGGTAATTCGACGCGACTTATGGGGCTTATGGGTACTTATGGTGCTTATGGGTACTTATGGGTAATTCGTGGGACCGATAAGCTTAGGCTAGTGGTATCCTTCCGGTTTAGAAAAGTTAGTTATAGCCTATGCTAATCTATTATGGTGTCATAATACTAGAGCTAGCTAGGCTGTGTGTAGGATATGTATAGTGTACACAGTCAGACCGAGTCAGTATCATGAATAGGCCTAGTATCTTAAAGTTTTTCATCAGTCTCAGATGATTGTGAAGATGTTACTGACAAGGAGAAAAAAGAGATAGCCTAGCCTATAGAGTTGAACAAGTTAGCACATCAAGGAAAACCAAACTAGACACAAAAAATAAATTTATTAATGGATGGATATTGGATACGGTAATTCGTTACTGGACATTTACCACCTGTACATTTTCAGTGTTAGGGAGAAGTTAGGAGTGTGGGTGGGAAAGATTTGAGTGGTACCGCCACCGTAATTGGTAAATGATGTCCAGGACTCCAGGTGGTAAATGTCCCAGAACCGACTAACTGACAAGCAGTTTTTTGGCTGGACAGTGAACAAAGGAAGTAAACCATGTTATTTGTAAAATATGTGTAGCCTACTATTCTAGTAAAACAACGTTGCTTCGACATATTGAGCTATAAACAATAGGCATGAATAGGCCTAGGCCTGAATTTTCATTAGCTTCAGATGATTGTGAATATGTTACTGATGAAGACAGAGAAAAAAGATGTAGAGTTGATAAAGTTAGTGCATCAAATAAAACCAAAACTGCATACAAAAATAAATTTGTTAAAGGATGGCAAACTGACAAGCGGTTTTCAGGCTGGATATTGAATAAAGACAGCAAACCATATTGCAAAGTATGTGGCACTTTTGTGTACTGTACCAAAACAGGGTTAATTCGGTACGCTGCTACAGAAAAGCATCAAGCTAACTTTAATTCGGCAAGAAACACTGTAGGGGTCTCGGCAATGTTCGAAAGAAATAATGACACTAAATCTAATGACATTGAAATAAAATGATGCTCAGATTCCATCCTATAGCAGGCCTACTCAACAGTATGTTCTGATTCATAAAGTTATGAAATATGTGTAATTTCTTGTAATAACTAAAATGACAACCTTTATTCAGATCATACTTTTGAAGTACCAGTCGGTAATAAATTTCATGAACAGCAAGGGCAACGCTGATGCAGAGTCAGTCTTAGAAATTTAATTTTGTATCAAGATTATCACCTATTCAGTCTGTTCCAATGACTATTGTTCCTCTGTAGCCTGAATGAGTGTAATTTGGCTCATTTTACCTTTTTTTTTCACCACTTAGGCTACATATGCAGTGCCAGTGTTCACTGTTCACAATTAGTAGGCTAATGTTTTTAATAACTGAGTCTGAGTGTTAAGAGTATTAACTGAGTGTTACTGTGCTCCTATGATGTAATCATGTGGTGTTTATACTACTACAGCAGGTGTGAATGTGTTGAGATACTTCTTGTGTGGTGTATTATTTATATTTCCTGCCATAATGCCACTGGACATTAATATGTCAAATTTATGGTATTAGATTGGGTTTGTCAACTAAATCAGCCATGCTACTGCCTGCAAGGTGTTGTTTTTTTGTAGCAATTTGAATAGCCTACCGTACCACTTCTTCAATTCACTGTTTTTCTGTTCTTTCAGATTAAAACTTAACTTAGGTGAGATTAAAAACTTTAAAGTTGTATTGGCACCTCTTTTAACTTAAATAACGTCAAAAATAACCTCGCCTATCAAGGAAATTTTGAAGGATTTTCGACTGAGAAAAAAGGGATTTTTCAGGACAAAAAAGGAAATTGAAGAGGATTTATCAATTGTCAGAAGTGGAAGCACTGCCCACAGGCCACAAGGCTAGGCTTGAATAACTTACTTAGTAGGATGGTAATTAGGCTATGACCCTGGGGAAGGTTTGCACATTGTCAATTGGTAGCTATGAGGTTTTTCTTAGCCTTCCTAGTATACGGTACTTAGACAAGGCTAGTGCTAGCTTACTGAGATTGGATGAAACTGACTTTGGTGTCTGCTGGTAAAAGAACACTAGGCACTAAACGCCGAAATAACTTTTATTGATTATTCTATTGATGAAAATCATTGATATTTTTTGTTTTGTACCTGAATCAAACAATCTAGGTAACCTGCTATCTTTGTGCAAGTATATATGTCGGGTAGGTTGCTTACAATTACATATGGCTCTAAAATTATCTGTTGAACTTAGTAGTGGTGGGCAATCAGTTTATGCTCCTGGTGATAAAGTTACTGGAAATGTAATACTTGAAAATCAAATCTCTTCACCAGTAGAAGGTAAGTGCTTTTTAGCCCTAGGGAAATATATAGACTAGCCTACTCAAATCTTTTTGATTAATACGGTACGGTATGTGTTTCAATTAATAGCCTATACATGATATTATCTAAAATAGTTCGATTTAAAAAATGGAGTATCATTTACTGGTTTTCATGCAAATATTATTAACAATAAAAGCACAATGTATTGTATAGTGAAGCACCGGATGCAACATTTCGGCCAGAAACATGATGTTCTGTCATGCATAGTATAGCCTATTCACACCTGCTTTCAAGGAAGTCTGTCGGTTTTTTCAACCTTGAGTTGCTGCATATTAAGATTTTTACTCAACACTACATGAATTACCGTATACCTTTTTCTAGTTTTTGACCTTGGCAGATTAATGTAGAGTTGTTGTAGGTTTTACAAGTTTAAATTTTGTTTACATTTGTTTGTTGGGACTATACATTATCAGTGACTAAATTCAGCAAGGGTTAACTAATTTACTTAGCTGAATGTATCCAACAGATGTAACATGGAACATATTATAATGATTTAGGAGGCATTAAACTTCGATTTCGAGGAAAAAGTCACAACCAA
This sequence comes from Aplidium turbinatum, assembly GCF_918807975.1. Lineage (NCBI taxonomy): Eukaryota > Metazoa > Chordata > Ascidiacea > Aplousobranchia > Polyclinidae > Aplidium > Aplidium turbinatum. Next base: position 15,175,671 of record NC_137484.1, on the reverse strand, counting down.
TGGTATGATCCTGCCACAAAGTCGACTGCAGACAAGCAAGAATATTACATTGACAACACTGATGTTTTGTGGCCTAGACCAGGTTTGTTTCGTATTGTCCACTGATTGTGTATTTAACCTTTAAATAATTGCCCTGAAAATCAATGTTGCCTGTCTGTCTCTACACTTGAACAAGCTTTTATCATTCATTTTGCAGTATTTAAAGGTATTTTGAATTTCGACTATTATTTATAGGCTAGAGTTTAGAACCTGTGTCAATATTTGTTAAATGAACCTTTCTTCAGGTACTGTGCCTAGTGGAGATGCTTTGCCAATGGGAACCTGCCGTTTGCCATTTTCTTTTCAGATACCTGAGAATGCTCCTTGTAGTTTCGAAGGTTTGTTCTAATGAAATATTATGTAATGCAACTTTTGTTACTGTTTAATTCTGCTTTAACTGTCCTTTTTACTTGTACTTGTAGTAGTAATTTTGTTGCTTTTATGATTATATAGTCTTATTTAATATTTGTACGTTTTTGTTTACTTTAATAAATTAAGTTTCCATTGATATGTATTATAAGTCTTTGATTTTGGAAACTTAGCCCTGACGCTTATTAGAGTGTAACATTTCAGAAAATATATTCCTTCCAATATTATTAATCATGTGCTACATGTTAATTGCTCATTGTTATTAGCACTGTACCATTGCTTCTAAAAACTAGCTTCAGATAGGAGTTAAACCAGTGCAAGATTAGAAAGCCAGTGCCTTATCTTCTGTGTCATCCCACTTTCAGCAGCACTGTGCAAAATAATTAAACAGCTCTTGTTTTCAGGAAAAGTTGGTTGGTTGAGATACGCATTGTATGCAAAGCTTGACATGCCACAGCACGTTAACAAGGAACAGAAAGCTTTTATTACAGTGTTGCCTAAAGCTGATCTAAACACTGATCCTAGAGCAAAGGTATATTTACAAACTTTTAATAAACATTTGCAACTGTTTTGATAATGACAACATAATTAACAATGTGTTTTAAACAGCAAGGGTTTGCATTAGTACTGGAGCTGGGATAATTAATATAATTTATTACCTGTATAATGTAAAAATGATCTATAGATGACAACAGTGATTTTTTATATATTGGATATAAATTTTTCATGATTTTATACCCTGCTTTGCTTCAAAAGAAGACAAAACAATGGCACACCAACATAGATTGCATCATGTTTTACTTATATATCTTTAACTGATCCATTTTTTTATGCAGATTACTCCACAACTTGATGTGCGAGAAGAAGTGGGTATTATCAATTCAAAGCAAATATTAATAAAAGCGTCATGTAACAAGGGAGGTTATGTTCCAGGAGAAACAATTTCTGTCAATTTATCGATAGAAAACAATTCAACTAAAGATATCTCTTGCATTCGAGTTGCCCTTGAACAAGTTAGTAAGCAAAATATTACACTTGCTCTGTAGATTGGAATAGTACCGGTAGCCTATCTAATCTGTAATTGATTTGTTGCATAATGTTCAAAAGCTGTGGAAATACCACTGAACAGAGCGTTCTTGGCATTGCTGGAAGTAATTGACAATTTGTGTTTAATCCAAACAACCTATTTCTCATTCTTGCTTGTTAGGTATCAATGGTGAAGTGTCTTTTCTTGATTCATGGATTTCCATCTAGCGTGTGTAGTGTATGCTAGCATAAATTCATATACGACCACCCTAAAGGTGGAAATTTTGAGATACCAGCCTCACACCTACTGATAAATACTACTAATGTTTTAATACCTAGTTAACTGGTCACTTCAGCACATAGTAGAAAAAGTCTACGCATTATAATACACATGTATATAAATTAAAACTTTGATAAAATATTTTTTCTTACGCAGAAAGCCAAGTTTTATGCTTCAGTATTTTCTTGCTCCAAGCGTTACGTCAATAAGAGTAACGCTGCCAAAGTTAAAGAGAATCGTCTCATCAAAGGTATGTGAGACTATAGACTATAGAGTTGCTATGGATTGGGCAATATGGGCATAGCTTTGAAATGATTTTTTTTAATCGGTTTTCATTTGTATCAAACTATGATGCTATCTTGGGTGCTGCAAATCTAATGTCTGGCATCACTTCGCTGTTGGTTTTGAATCTTTATCCTCGGATTGACAGAAGTTTGATACTTGATAGGTTCTTTCCGGTAGTTTCGCATACTTGAAAAGGTTTTTGACACTATTAACGTCAAGATAGTTGTTTTGGCTTATTAGTGCATGATTGTCCGGTTCTGTATAATCTCTAGTAGTAAACATATAAAAAACATGTAGTTTTTAGTAGGACTGCACAGTGCACACATAAGGAATGTTGTTACGCAGTAGGATTTGTTATACATTGGGTTTGAAAAATGCTGTAGCTTTCATATTTTTCGAAACTCATAAGTAGAGTGCCCGTGGTATGCCTAGGCCACGGAGTGACTGACAATAAATGTAGTTAATGTCGTCATTTCTTATATTCACCACTCATCATCGTTTCCGCTGTCATATCAACAATCTGTATCTCAGAAGCCAAACTTTCCAACGCTTTTCCCCAAAGCCTCTCGGTCATTTAGTCCTCCAAGAATAATTTTATTTCTTGACTCAGAATATCGTAGATTGAAAGCAAAAAAACAGTTTTTTTCCCATTTTTTCCGAGGTCAAACGCTTTTTCGTTTTGGAATAAAACTGGTTTGAATTAATGAGAAAAACAAAGCAACCCACCCGGCCACAATTGTGCACGTTTTCTTGATTTAAGTTCACCTTACCTTGACGCAAAAATGATCGCTCCATTCCGTTGCTCCATTCTTTGTTGAGTCAATAAGTGTTAACTAGCCTACTGTGCTGTACAATCCCGTACAGCTTCTCAGTTCCAATCTCGCATTGCGATATTGCAAAGCATTTTTCTGTTGAGTTTATTTTAATGTCGTGTTCACTTAGTCACTTTGCTTCTATGGTTGCACAGGTCAAAGCCAAGATAGGTTTGTGTTGAAATTGGTAGTTCCGAGCCTACCTCCATCTGACTTGCCTGGCTGCAGTATCATCGACCTGCAATTTCGCCTCCAGGTAAGTTCTTAGATCTCCAACCGTTGATGCTGACTACCAGCGTCCATGGCATTGATTTGTTTACACGTGCTTACTTGGTTTATTTGCTGTCATTTGTCTTGTACGGCTGGCTGAGGAGTTTTGTTTTCTGCGATTTGATGCTGCTTGCTCTTGCTTGGAGATCTGGTGCTGCTTGTTTTAGGTTTTCAATTTGAAAGAAGCTTTGAAGTCCAGCATGATAGGCAGTTTAAAGATTCGGTTTGCAGGTAACATACGGTTCCAGCTGTGTAAGTGCGCCATTTCTAGTACTATTTTGTCTAGTACGTGATTTGCCGTACACGCTGAAACTTGAATCATTGTCGCTCAATTCGCCATTTTACCATTCATACGTTTCAACTCGTATATCGTGGCAGATAAGAAAGAAATTAAAACTTTTTTGCATGCAAAGTGTATCATGATTTAACATTGTATTTTTTTTTCAGTTCAGAGTCAAGTATGGAACATTTCGCTCCTCCACCTTCAAACTTCCCATCGTGATTGGAACAATACCATTGGCCACCGATGGAAGCTACAGTAAGTTCAAAATCCAAGTGAAATATATTAGTTTTTTTATTATAGTTCCAACTTGTCCATGTGAGATTTGTGGGTTGTTAAATGTGTTTTTGTACATGCAAGATGTGAATTGAATCATCAAACTGAGATGTTGGCTTCATGTCTTCAGACTGAGCCTCCGGATATGGTAACTCAAAGTTTTAGCTGTACTACAGTACAAAGCTTATTGCACTACTTGAGTGAGTGGGTGTACTTCTTGGACTCTACACATACTCGCTTCATCACCTGTCTCGTTTGCACTTCAAGCGCGGGTATGTGAACGCTCAGAAATGACATCATAAAAGCTCAATGTCTTTCACGGAATATCTTGAAATAAGTCTTTATCACTGCAGAAATAGCACTCAGTTTCACGAAAACAAAACGAAGCAGAGCGAATTAAACATACTTACTACTATCTAAAAAAAACTTGGGAGAGGAACCTTATGTTTTTCTGAAAATATACTGTAAATCGGTAATAAAATATCCCAGGCAGCAAATCAGTCGTTTTTTACATCGATTCAACGTCTACAGTGTAGGATAGCTTGCTGTATGTCCACTTTAGAAAAGCCAATAGAGCAGCAGACAGTTAGGATTTGTGAAGATTAGTGACTGTGTTTGATTTAACTATGTATTAAGATCTACAAAACCGTTTGTATGTTGTTTAGTTTCGGATAACCCACCCTCGTACATGGCAAGTGTGTTTGGGTCGGTGGACGGGCAGGAAAACGACAATGAAGAAGTGATGGGCGGGAATGAATACGCTCCTCTCTACTCATACTATTCAATGAAGTAACAGCAACTTAAGTTCAAAATGTGCTTCAAACATAAGTAGATTCATATTGCACCGTCGAAGATGAGATTAGTTCTAATTTCCATATAACGTTTGCACTTATTGTAAACAAACGTAATTTTTTCAGAACAGTTGAAGTTGAAAGACAAAAATAGTTTTTAGTGTTTTTACATATCTGTATCACTGTATTGTGCTACGCGTTTTTTTACTGATTATATTATTATTGCAAAAATAATGTTGAAACTAATCATACTTGATGTGTTGCGTGATCAAATTTGTTGACTTGACAAACCTCATTTCGATTACTAATTTGTAACGAATGTAATCATACCACAATGCGAGCACAACGACGAAACTGGATAGCGGTTGCTCTGCAGTTCATGGATGCGTTGTGGTCGCTTTTGCTTGTATTTAAAGGCTTGATCATGGTGCAAAACGAGTTGTGTTGATCCTGTTGAGTTGTCTGTCCATTCATTGACGTGAAGACACGTTGGAAGCTCTACTTATGATGAAAACAACATGGGTTAATTTGAATCTTTATCCTCGGATTGACAAAGCCTTGATGGTTATTCCTGGTAGTTTCGCATACTTTTAGAAGCTTTTGACGCAGGGCCGGTTACCGAGATTGACAGAGTAAAGTTTTCCGATTGTTAAAGTGTTGTTGCCGAGGAATTATTCCATCTATTAGGTGCCGTGATTGGAGAGCAGTCCTTAGTATTTGTTGCTCAAGCGCTCACCCCGAGAGTCGAACCTGGGATTTGTAGATATGTCCAAAACCATTCACCATTTAGTCTCCCTCATAAATTGTTGATGTAGGCTACTTGCAGAGGTGGGCAAAGTTACTTTCAAAAGTAACTGAGTTACAGTTACTTGGCCAAAATAGTAACTGAGTTACCGTTACAGTTACCGATTTCAAAAATGTAACTAGTTACAGTTACTAGTTACTTTCAGTTACTCATAAATCTCAACATAAACGCTGTAATCTAAATTTAAACAAACAATTGTTTGCGGGAGGAGTATCCATTCTCCTCAACATTTATTAGATGTATCACGCACCCTGTGGTGCAAATTCTTTTCTAGTTACGCAGTTGCCTTTTCCTAATGTAATTTGTTTTCCGTCTGTCTGTTTTCCACACTATTGCTTATAATCGTTGCGTGTTTCTTGATGCTTATAGTCAGTTAGTTACTTTCAAAAAGTTTAAATTTATTGCAATTTATACATATTTTCAGATTCCTGATGAGGGCTTAAGTTAAGCCGAAAACGTTTGACTGTTAAACTACTTGTAAATATGTAAAATATATTGTTGTAATGCTCAACCCTGTGGTATTGTTGTGTTTTGCCTGTCTTTGGTACAAAAAAGCAAACTCTCTCCCGAAACTATATTCTCTTTAAATGCTCGAAACAAAGGAAATAATTTGTTTTCCCTGCTATGACTCGAAGTTACTTAGACATCAACTTCCGATTTTGAATCGAGAAAACAATGATGTAATAAGGTTGCGAACAGTGAACGTAACACCGAGACTCCGGGTCCTAAATACTCCAAAACTACGGCTCCTGTACACCTCTGGCAGCTATACGACAAGCATGAACTGAGCTACCAAGTGTTGCCAAACACTTTTCCTAAACATTGCATAGAAAGTCACATATTGATCGGTAGCCACTTTAACAAGTCGAAATTCTGCCACTGCGAATGACTACAATGCAACCACCAACCAATCAGAACATGTTATAAGAGGCTACCGTCCAATTGTGACCCTTCTAGCACTCATGCAGAGAGTTAATGCTTGTTTTGAACTTTATTTGGTAACTACAGAAGAAAAAGAGCAATTGCAGTGGTGGGAATCGAACCCGCGTCAATGAAATGACTACTTTCTAGCCCTAACCCCTAAGCCAACCAGCTGACAAAAAATCCATCACTTAATTTGCTTTGTATCATCTTCTTTTCGCCATTTTTTACGTCACTTAAACCGTAGCTTATGATTGGTTGGCGGTTTCATTCTAGTCATTTTTAGTGGCAGAATTTCGACTTGTTAAAGTGGCTACCATATTGATCAATCACCAAAAGCAATTAAGTTAGCCAAATCAGTTCTCAAAAAGAGCCAAATCGCCAAACCATAAATATGAAGCCAAACATCTTAAAAAATCGCCAGATTTCTGGATTTTGGCGATGAATTCGCCAATATGGCAATCCTGCTCCATAAGATCACAAAACAAGAGCGCCGCGCATGGGCAGTGCTGCTCCGATACAGCTGCGAGAAGAATGCATTATTGCGCAACGCGCAGCAAACACGCATAAAGCATGACACAAACATGTGCAGAGAAATGGACGACAATTAGAAACAGAAATTTCAATACAAAAGTAACTTGTAACTGTTGAAAAAGTGCTAAAATAGGAACTAGTTACCGCGTTTCGTTACTTTTGAAAATTAGTAACGAAGTTACAGTTACTCAAAAAGTAACTAGTTACTTTTGTAACTAGTTACTGCCCACCTCTCGCTACTTGATATATCGGAATATTTTAATGTCTAACAGGCTTAATGCTGCGTTCGAACTACATTATAATGGCCGGTTCGTGATGTTGATGTATGGAATTATTATTTTATTATGTGATTATGATAATTAACAGAAGCGTGAATATATTCAAAAGGTTGCTAATACAACCTATTGACAGTGTAACATACTTTTACCGTCTCGAACACAGTCATTGGAAATTTCACGATATTTTCGATAGGAAATCTTTTCCATAATTTTGGTAGAGAGTTCACCGTGTGGTAAATCTTCACCAGCCTGAAGAATTTCGTACAGTATTTGTTTAATTGTTACTGTTTGTACGTTAAATTAAAGAACGTGTTTCGCATGTTAGCTCAGTCGCATACGTTTCGTTGAGCCACAATTACAATTTTCCCACGAAGAGATTATGGTTTACCGTTGTGACCAGTAGGCTACCCATTCTTTGTTATGCACAGCGTGCAAAAATTACATTTGTGCGCACAATCATAAATTGGAAAAGAGAATGGATCATGGATGTTGCTTGTTTGCAGACTTCCGACTGACAGATAGAGAAACATCAAGTATGTAATTAATTTGAAACAAAAAATAAGTTAACATATTTTTAATCTGATAAATCAAAAGTTTAATTAAACTGTTCAGTGAAATATCTTGATGTATTAAAAAAAAAAAACTAGTCTGGCCTATCGACTACACAGGTTGTATGTTGTTGATGATCTGCGTTAGGTTTTGTATAGTAGTCTAGTAGGCCCATCAAATGTGGGCAACACCACAAGATAACAGGCTATCAAGAAACACATGGTGTGATTGCATTAATGCTTCAATCTAAACTAGAATGGAATCACTATTCACTGACATGGATAGGTCTTAGGATAGACGTAGCGTAGATTTCGCTAGTGATTAGCGGTAGACCAAGTGACTAAAAAAAATAAACACAAGTGAATTTGTAAATTTAATGAGCATTCCGTCTAAGTGGGTGGATTTTTCTATCAATTTTGGAAAGATTTTAGTTGTAGGCTATTTGTGTATTGGCGCGTGGCTCTTCTCTAGCATTATTATTTATCTAAATAGAAGACGAATGATCGTTATGAGTTATGACCAACGAAAAAAGACACATTTTATTTTTTTTATAGTAGGCTAGCCTACAGTAGCCTAGTAGTTTTGTGTGATATTTTCATGCATTTAGCTCTTGATTTTTAGGTCAGTTTTTAAATTATATCAGCAGTGGTAGGCTACTATGTTGCTACCACTGATAGTGTAGCCTGGTTCAACATCAAATGATCTACTGGTTTAGTACTCAATCAGGGAGTTTTGGAGACTAGCGATAGCTCATGAATTCAGCATGCAGGCCTATTGTACACGTTGGCTATATTAAATTTTACAAATGAGAGCTTGAAAAGTTGAAAGACCTATTGTACCCGTTGGCTTGGCTATATTAAATTTTACGAATGAGAGCTTGAAACGTTGTGGTAGGCTATTGTTATTAACGAACACAAAGGTGGTGCTGCATCGTCTTTGCAGATTGAAACAGCATTCTGTAACAATTATTGCATCCAACACTGAGGCGATTAGTTACTGCTGAACGAAAGATACTTAGGCTACACCACGTACATTTTAACGGCAATAGAAGGTTTAGAAAATCTTGCTCTACTGTGGAACCTAGAACCAATCAGAAGCTACGTTGTCTGTGACGTCAACCAATCAGAACATGTTATAAGAGGCTACCGTCCAATTGTGACCCTTCTAGCACTCAGCCAGAGAGTTGGTTATTACTTTGAACTTTATTTTGTAATTACAGAAGAAAAAAGAGCAATAGCAGTGGTGGGAATCAAACCCACGTCAATGAAATGACTACTTTCAAGCCATAAACCAACCAGCTGACACAGAATGCATCACTTGATTTGCTTTGCTTTGTATCACTTTCTTTTCCCTTTTTCACGTCACGGAAAACGTAGCTTATGATGGGTTCGAGGTTTCGGATGCAGTGGCAGATTTTTTTTCTTGTTAAAGTGCATGGCTACCTTGTTGCAGCTGCCGATTTTCTCAGTAGTGCTGTTTTCAAACACTATTTACAGTTTTTAATTGCAAATCACTTTTCCTGTTTTTGGTATCAAAGCGCAGTGCGAAAAATTTTCATCGGAAGCAATTAGCTCTACTCAATTAGCTCTACATCTTTGTGTGAAATACTTGCGCTGGGATTTGTGAGAGTGCTTCAAATGGCGATCAAGTTGCATTGTTTTGAAACGCTTTCATTGACGTAGTTATAAAGCTTTTAACGAGTTCTACTGAAAGGTTTTGTTTAGTATTTATTTCAGCTTGTCAGCATGTCATGTGCACCCTTATGTAGTTTATATGTGCACTTGTTTAAATGAGCAAATCTTTTTTTCCTTATTACCTTGTAGGCCCATAGTAATGTCACACTTGTACCTTGAAGAAATGCATCATTCAAACTATTGTTTGAATTGATTAATGGAAAGATATCTCTTGTTTGATTGATTTTTTTTCAAACTGAACTGCTTCCACTTCAGGGCAACCGATGAGTGCCGATTACTTCTCCAACTACGTCGCAGTTTCAAGTGCCTTTTTTCTGCCTGGCTCAAAGAATCAGTTCAAGTGACACCAATATACGTTTTGTCAGTTATCACAAGTAGCACCAACCGATTTAGTCAAGTCAAGTAATAATCACAGGCTTGCTTCTGTAAAACTGAAACGTGGTCGACTTTGAGAAGACAAATACTCAAAGAGAGAACAGAGAATTTGACAGATAGTTTTCAACTACAAATTTGTAAACACATGAAATATGATAGGCCTATAGCTACTACAGAATTGAATAAATGTAAAGACAGATTCTGAAAGGTCTTATGTAGCATACTACATTGTGAATCGCGAGATCAACAAACTATTGCTCATTAGACTAACTTCCACACTCCAGTCTAGAGTATAGCGGGACAAGCAGGGCCGGATTTAGCTGATGGGGGGCCCGGGGCACTTTTAGATCGGGGGGCCCCCTGCAAAAAAATTTTTCGCGCCTACGGCGCGAAAATCCACCTCTACGTCTACAATAGCATTAATTCAGCACTGCACAGCAATTTGCAGAAACTTTAAAGGCTGAAAGGAAAAAAAATAACAAAAAATCACATCTTTTCCACCTAGGGGGGCCCTTCAAAAGTCGGGGGGCCCGGGGCACCTGCCCCCTCTGCCCCCCCCTAAATCCGGGCCTGGGGACAAGCCTTTGTCCCAAAAACATCCATCGGAGTGTTTTGAATCTAGCACGATTAATGCTGTGTGAAAAAGGCATTTCAATTTTTTTTTAAGTTATTTCTAGTGGTATTTACTTTGATCAAGTTATTCTTGAGAAACTTTAATAAAGCAGACATGAAAAAAAATCGATATAAAAATAAAAATACATTTTCAGTCAGATAAATACGCACCCTTGCGTTTGTAAGGCCTACGACTTTTCGTGCAATGTTCTTTGATGAGTCTACGCTGCTCTTACGCTTATAGGTCTTCGACTTGTGTTCTTTTTTAAAACAACCAGAATTTGTTTTCTAATCTTCTCATTTCTTGTTTAAGAAATAACCACTAATTTTGGAAGACTTTTTATGCTGTCAGTAAACTACATTTACTTGAGCAGGCATTTTTGTCTTCATTGTAAAAACCTTTTAGGCTACTGTAGTTTACCTTTTTGGCTTTTATGTTGTTGAGACGGAGTTTTGAAAGATCAAACTCAATATGAAAAAGTACATTTACAATTACTTTCATTACAATTACTTTCAGGAAGAGATTCAGAAAATAATTTGTAGTTGTTAAGCCTACTGAGTTAGGTAAAAAGTTTACAAATATATTTGTTAATACAACGTCTTATTGGAAAAGAAGATGGATAGACTGAAAAGTCGAATCTCAGCAGAATATTTTGTATCTTCACCTTTTGATGATGCAGTGACAGATACAGAAATAAAAGCTACAGCCATTACCATCACTGCAGTGTTTTGTCTTATCTTAGTCACTGGACTAATTGGGCATTGCTGCGTCTATATGTTTATTTATTGCACCAAAAGGTAAGTGAACCGACCACAACTACATTATAGAGTTATAACTAGAAAGTGGCGTTTTACTCAGATAACAAAATTTGTCATTTTACATTGATTCAACGTCTGCAGAAGTTCAATCGATGTAAGGCTGACGGATTTGCTGTTTGGGTATCGTGCACATTGTGGTAGCAAAAACGTAGCATTTTTTTAACAGTACATTAGGTTGTTTACTTATTTTAACAATAGACTGCTTGATTGGTTGCATATGTAAACAGTGGCGTACGCCTATTTTCGCTTTTGTTCTCATGTTGAGAAACAGTGTTGTTGAAGTACCGTTATCAAATACTGGTTTTGGTTTAAAGTTGAAACAGCCTGTCATGTCCCAAAATTGGCAACACAGCAGGCCGTTTTGGGGCATTATGACATTAGAGGACGGCTAATAACTTTACAATATCACAAGCTATCTCGTAGTTGGCACCTTATAACCTACATTACCAATTCAACAAATATAATGTGAGAAATGCAACAAAATGTATCAACAGCTGTGAGTTGCATGATTTTAAATTGGGTAAATCAGAGATTCCCTGCACTTTCTTCAAACCAGGGATGAATCCCTGCTTCAAACTCCGTAATTTTTTTAACGTGTTTCGCACAATTGCAGTTTCGCATTTATTTTTTGACTTCAATGTGTTTTTAAATGATTATACTTGCTGATATTCATTTCCTTAATAGGTGGTTAATGTTTAATGTAGCTCCTTGTAAAAGTCGCTCATGTCTGATTGACAACATATTAGAATAATTACAAATTACCCCGTAAATGACTTGACTTTATTTAAATGAACTTGGCTAATCTGATATGCAGCAGAATTTTTAGTCTTTTCCTCCAGTAGGCTACTTCATTAAATATCAGCAAAATTTGTAATTGATTAACATAATTAATTTTGTTCGACTTAAAATTGATGTTGGAAATAATAATTGATGTTGGAAATAATAAACAGTAGCGCCCAAAGGGCGGATCCAGCAAGTAGCCTTAGGGGGAGGGGTCGATTTCAACAAACTGCAATAATGTGTAAGCCTACAGGCCTACAGCATATCGACCAAGATATTTTCCTATGTCCTAAAGGGGGGTCTCTCCAATCGCCCCCCTCCTGGATTCGCCACTGGTAGCACTGCCAAATATTACAATTTCAAAATAATAAATTAAAAATACTAGAATAATAAAACCTTGCTTTGTCTTTTAAAAACGCGGAGTCAAAGTACTATTGTTTCAACCTATGTTTTTACATTATTGTTTCAGCCTATCAAGACCACCTTGCTCTTTTTCTTACGTCATCATAGGAAATATCACCACAGCTCATACCTTGTATTTGATCATGTGTCTGCCAATCCATGCTTATGATTCGCTGATGGATCTTGTTACGTCAGAGTGGTTGTTTGGAGAAGAAACCTGTCATCTTGCTTCATTCGTAGAAGTAAGAAAAATAATTTCTTTTTGAATATTTGTTTCTACTCATTTAAGCTACCTTAAAATAATCATGAATATCACAAAATTTCATTTCGAAAGGGCGGGGTATCCAGTGATGGGTTTAGGTTGGTGTGGGGGAGGACTTTGACAACCGCCTATTACATATTACCGCTAAAATCTCATATTTTTGTGAAGTTAAACTTGTACCACAGAACATGGATTTAGAAGAAAGTGATTTTTAACTAGACCGCGTTGCCTGCAGACAAAATTGTATGCTGAGACAAAATAATGGTATATAGGCTACTTTTCAAACTTCAAACAGAAGTGCTATTCAAAAGCAATGGTGCCAAAACACGTCTGTTCAAAACTAGCCCAAAATTTGAGGTTTGACAGAATTAATACAAACCTATTCATAATCAAGTCATCCTGCAATGAAGTTTGTAATCTTTTTTAGAAAACAACTCAAACGAAACTATAAGTCACTTAACATTACAAAATTAAGAAAAGTTGCATAAACTCTAAAGCAACTAGATAAGGATATACAGCATCTTGTGTCAAATGACACAGTAATATAAATCCTATACGCGAATTCTTTTCTGATGTTTGCAAGCACTTTCATGCTTTGATGAGTAGCAGGTTTGTCTGCGTGTAATGAAAGTTTTAATAAAAACTGCTTGGCCTTTTTTGGGGTCTGTTTATCAGTTTACACTTTTACATTTCATATTATCGATCAGCTTATGCGTTTTCTTATGAAGAGAATTTGCAAATGTTTCCTGCCACACAACTTTGAAAAAAATAGTAGCCTAATTATAGAATTAAACCCACTTATGCTATAAAATATCAAGTATGTAAAATAACTGGGCTCTCCAGATGTAGGATCAGCTTCAGCATGGTTACCATGGGTCGTGCTTCATTTGCCTCTACACAAATATGCTACTGATACTGATTGTTTTTAGATGATAGTCTACTGTATGAGAGATAACGTAGTCAAATTTGCTTTTTTTGATTAATTTAGAGAAAAACAGCAACTTTTTACCACAATTGGCTTGAAAACTTTTATTTAACGTTGTTTTTGGCTTGATTTAGATACGTATTCATTAAAAATTATTTTGAAAGAAAAATTTTGTTACGCAAAGTTGTGCAAATAGCCTGAATGTGTTTCCTCGCAGTAGTCACACATGAATTCAAATCGAACATTTTATCTGGAAAAGCACATTTAATCTCAAGCGAATTGTCGAAAGAAGCCAACAAGCTACAGAACGGCTTTTCAAAGATAAGAACGTTGATTAATTCACGTTCGGACTGAGCATATTTGAAGCTTTTTTATTGCTGAATGTCAAAACAGTATTCGGATTATGTTTGGATCTTTTTCGCCTGACCAGCACATAAGTTCAGTATTGTGGTTAATTAGAACACGATTCGAGCGCAAAATGATAAATCGCATAAGCAGCTTACAAACCATGTTGCACATTGAAGATTTAGTTGCTTACTTTAAGAAAAAACACCTTTAAATATCTTGTGATTAAATCCCATGATGCAGCTTGTGATATTTGCTGTTTGGTCTTAAACATAACTATTTTACATTTTCAATGTGTTTTTGCCTTTTACATTACATATACTGTATCTGTAGGCTATGTTATAGAGTTGAAACTTTTGCATTAAAAATTATTAATTTTTTTTTATGGCTCATCAATTAAGCTTTTACAGCTTGCTACTGAAAATATTTCACAGCTTGCAAAAGAATGAACGCTTTAATTGTTTTAAAATTTCAAGCTAAAATTTCCAAGTAATCATAAGATGGATACATGTGCCTTACAAGGGCTCAATTAACTTAAATGCTTGAATAGTCGAAGTTAGGAGGGTAAATGACTGTGAGGCAAGCTGGCAATGACTTATTTGCTTTCTTACCTCCTTTCGTTTTAACCTACGCCAAAAACGTGACATTTGCACTAAAATGTAGTGAGCGTGCGTCATTTTAATCGTATTTTTCACACTCCTTGTCACAATGTTAATCGTAGTCTACTCTTTTCAAAAAGATAAAGATTTTCAAAGCTTTTCAAACAGCTCAAAATAAATATTTTCTTGTACATTGCTGTTGATCGAAAGTGGTTGAAATAATGGGTAATATAATGGGTATGGAAATATAATGGGTTGACCAAGGGAAATATTAAAGGGTTTGGTACCTCAATTTTTTTCATATAAAAATGACTGATGTGTTCCAACATGATTTTTAAAAGCGTAGTAGCCTAATTACTGACTGCTGAATGCAGTTAGCGGAGAACAGTCTTCTAACACCGATTTTCACAGCATCCAAGTTAAATTTCTAGAACATAAAAATTAAGAGGCCTATTAGACTCAAACGTTGTTTGATTGTGCTATAGGCCTATTGCATGTACTATTACTGTGGGCTTCACAGAATAAAACACATAAACAGTACAGTGTTGAAATATCTAGCCTATTATCTTGCTCATGGCCGAACACATTGATTTTCTACGTAATCTGCTTGCGTTAGACAGTTGTGCTTGTGAAAAACAAAAACCGGTAAATTACTGGCTACAGTTTTCGTCTTAAATTTTCTTTATTAAAACCTTAGGTGTCAATCTTTGTTCCCACATTCACATTTCACACGGCATTTTGTTTCTTTCGTCGCGTCGAAACACAAAAGTCGCGTTCCCGAAATTGAAATCTGATCTGGGTGACTCAATGATACATTGTATCTACATTTACGTTTTAGAAGCAACTGGATTTCTTTTAGAAAACTTGTATTTTTGTTACGTGTAGCTATGAATTGATGTCATCATTTTCCGTGTGAAGTCAAACGCAAAGCATGCTGTTAAAAGTGTGTTTCATGTGTTACATCAAGTTTCTTTTTCATAAAAGAAACAAAGAATTTCGGTGAAAACTTTCCAGAAAGAAAAGAACGCCATTTGTGTTTCATGACATACAGCCTACCAAAAGTTTTGCATCATTGAAATACCGGTATACAATAATACAAAATGAAGATTTATAACAGACAATCAGTTCTTGGTTATCACGGAACAGCTCACATGTGGTATTTGATTTCTAAGCCCCGAAGTCCTTCTGTTGATGAAAAGGTTTTCTTCGAGAAATCAGGTTGTCATTTGTCGTCAAAAGCGATTATCTTTCTCGCTTTATTCGTCTTAAGTCCAACTCTTCGAGTATTAACTCTCCCAGTAGCTTTGTGACTAATCATGTACATTTAATCCCTATTGTGCTTACTTTCCACTTCAGTGGTGTTTCGTAATCTTCAAAAATCCATTATCATCTTCCCAATAAATAAAAAAAGTGGTTGTTGTAATTTTGAAGTAAATTAAACCAAAAGGCGACTTCATGTCTTGAAAAGTTAATACCAGTAAGCTACACTAAATCTAAAAGTTCAGCTTGAATATAAGCTGTGCTGAAACTGACATTTATTAGCTCATTGTTATCATTTTATCATTCACAAGTTGCATGTTCTTCATGATAACAAAAGCGAGCAAACAATATATGTCGCTGTTTAAGGTCGTTGTTAATAAGCATTGTTTTTCATGAACTGTGTTTAGGTATGTTGTAAAAGCTGCAAGGAACAATGTTTGATATTTTTTTTAAACCTCTCCAAACTTCCTGAATTCTGTCAATGCTTATCTTTAGAACGAATGAGGCTCTTAATCTACTTCACTTCCTTTTTGGTTTGATATGTAATATGCTCGTCTTTTTCGCTATAGAAACAAGGATTTTGCTATAAAACTACTTTCGATTTGCTTTTTTTTTATAAATCTGTACGTTTATACCTTCTGGATTCAGAAAACCAAGCAAACAGGCAACAGCAATAGATTATGTGACTTTCTCCAAACATTGCGTACCCCGTGCCAACTTTATTCAAAGGACGTCATAGTCTGTTGGCGCCCTCTATTTTCACTCGCCAGTCATCACTTCACTTAGGCAGTGCAGACACCACATTCAATAATGACTGGCAAAAGGATGTTAAAAAGATTTTTGCACCAGTACAAGGCAGCTCCATCATCTTGTACCTTTTTTTTCAGTAACTGCATAACTTGTATGGACTTCTATATTTCCTCTTGCAGACTAATATATAGCGATAATACTGCCTTATGCCTGTGAATTTACCACTGTACTTCAAATTATTACATGATTCATCTTTTTTAAGACTTTGAAAATATTTGTTATGTAGCCTATCAGTATTAGTGGTTACTATAAAAACTGCCTAAGACTCTTAGTGTCCACGAAAATCGGGTAAGCTAGTGTTCTTGCATGTTAGTATAATGTTTTAGCAGCTTCATATACAAAATAAGACGGAACTTTCCATGATTGCTAGTCTGGCAAGATATATTGACAATATATCTAAAGTGTATTATAGTTCAAATACAGTAACAATATAATATTGTTACTGTATTTGAATTCAGGCCCGGTGCTAGGAACCACGGGGCCCAATTAGAAATGTGATGACGGGGCCCCTACTCTTCATAGTTTCTGTAAATAATCTGAGTTTCTGTAATGAAGCAGAACAGAAAAATTTAATTGCTAATGGTGACATAACGATAATTTACTAAAATTACTGTAGCACCTATCACTTACCGAAATAAAGAGACTATTTCTTTAATACTGTACGACTTAACACAACTAGACCTGCAACTATAACTTAGTTAAACGATTAAGCATACAAAAGAACTACATTTAAGATTAAGCTTGCTTCAAGTCTTAATACGACACACTTTAAAAGAACGAATGATCAGAGCTGCCAGATTTTTGACACAAAAAGTAGCAAAATGGCTTGATAAGTAGCCCAATCTGGCAACTCTGCGAATGATTGCAAGCAAGCAACCATATTCATTATGACGTAACAGGCAGACACAGAAATATAACTTTGATTTAGTTACGATGCATAACAAATTGATGTTATGAGAAAGAATATTATTTCAATTTTTATTTTACGTTTCAGTAGTATTTTAAACCTCGTAATACAGAAAGACCCCCGCTAGCGCGGGGCCCAATTTGATCTAATCGGTCAAATCGGCCTAAAACCGGCCCTGTTTGAATTATAATACACTTTTCAGATTTTATTAGAGGTTTAATAAAATTATTTGTCGCAAGGCAGTCTAAAGTTGATTGTTTTGTTTTTAGACGGTTTTACTTGGAGTGACATCGCTAAGTTTTTTAGCGTATGCTGTCGAGCGTTTTCGAAGTGCTGGGATCGTCAACAAAGGCAAAGAACTGAGAAGAGCTTCTTCGCGAAGTGGTCTTTGTAAAATACTCGTTATATGGGTTTGTGCACTGCTTTTAGCATCACCAGAACTATTCTTACATGGTATTTCCAACGCAGCTGTTCCTGCAGAAAAACTTCTGACAAATTCTCCAACAAAAAATATTTTTTTCCTTTACACTGACGTCACAGAGCTTCCAGTAAACATTCAGATTGTGAATAAAGATGGACACAGAATTAGCGGCAATGAAATTTCACTACAAGTGACCCAAGAACCAAATAAAGACAAAAACACGTTTGGCAAAATTTGGCCCATCGACAAAAACATATCTACAAATGCCAAGCTCTTGGAAAATCAAGAAAAATTGGAAAACTTTGTTTCTAGAGGTGGCTCCAATTTGTTTGTGCAATATCAAGTTTGCTTGAGCGGAGTAGATTCATGGAAAGACAAGTTTCCAGTAGAAATATTCATGTTTTTACAAAATTATTCTTTATTTCGACATTGGTGGATGTTGAGTTTTTATGTTTGCTTTCCTATCTTTTTCGTATTGTTGACTGTTTTACTGGTCTCCCGTCGTCTCACTCTTGCAGTTCGTGGTATCAGTGCCAAACCGTCAATTTCCACAGAAAATAATTATTCTTTGAATGCACTGGATAGTGGCACTTTGGCAAGTCAAAGGGAGATGGAGCAGTTAATGAAGACTTCAAATTACAGGACTGACAGCTTGTCAAGTAATCGGACCCAAACCAGTAATGCTCATTACCAGCAAAGAGGTGGCCATTCGCTTGAGCGTCATTCCTCCTACAACCCATACCAACCTCGCTTGTCTCCTCTGCTGTCATGTGAAGATTTACAGGATGCCGTTCCCACTGTTGTCATGTCAAATGGAAGTATCCGATCGACACGATCTTTCAGGCCTCCCGGAGCAATACCTTCAAGATTCCCGATGTCACCATCACTCACTTGTGGATCAGGTGTGTCTGTGGTGTCATTGGCTATGTCCAATACCGCAGGAAGCGTGGGAGGTACAATAGGAAATGGCTCTTTACCACCTCACGGACATCGACGAAACACAAAACGCTGCAGTCGAGCTTATAAACAAACTTTAAGGACCGTTCACCACGAGCGTGCATTGAATTCTCTTTTGGTGTGGCTTGTACTGGCCTTCACCATTACACAATTGCCTTTGCGTGTTGTTTCTGTTTTGCAAAAAGAAACTGCTTTGTTGTATGACATAGAAGATAATTACATGTTGTTAATATCCGCACTATGCGTATATTTTGCTGCTTTGACTTACATCATCAATCCAATCGTTTTATGTTTATCTTACAAATTGTATCGAAGATTTTTAAGCGATCGGTGTTGTTGCTGTTGTTTTTGTTAGTTTTTTCCAATTCATGTTGGTTGCAAAATGTGATGTGTTATAATGTTATAAGACAAGGTAATCAAATAACGTTAAAACATTTTGCAATGATAACTTGAAGTTGGAGAAATCCAAACAATGCCCAATCCTGAAAGAGTTTCCTTGTTACAGGTAACAGCTCCATACATCACTGACTTGTTTTAGCATAATAAATACAAAGTTATTTTTGATAATGTAGGTCGAAAAATATGGTCTTCCACGTTGCATACGCATCAAGATGATCAAGTGCTGTGTTGGTGAAATCTAAATTTAACAACTTTTTTGTTAAACTGATTTTTATGACATTTTTTTTAATTGTTAATAATACAGTATAGCAGGGCTACTCAACTGGCGGACCGCGATCCGAATTCGGACCTTCTGGGTGTTGAAGGTGGACCTCGGGCTTCTGGAAGATAACCTCATTGCCACATTTTAGGGCCTCTTTAAACAGATTTCCATTAAGGAAAAGTATTTTTTTGTGATTATCCAAGGAGCTGGGGGCTTCGCCCCCAGACCTCTCTACGCTTTGCCGTCTTCTCTGATGTGCGATTCACACAGCTACACTACAAAGAAGTACAATACATTTTTGCTCTTTTATTTCTTTGTTTGTGTCAGACAAAAATCCAAGTCGTGTTACATACTACCTGAAAAGTGTTTCGGTGCTCGTAGGCTACTGGTTGTTTAATTTTCATGGTTGCATATGAAATATTCACCGGACCGCAAAAATATTCAACTTGTCAAAATGGACCTTTGCTAACATTAGTTGAGTAGCCCTGCAGTATTGCATTCATTCAGTACCGCATCAAGAAAAAGAATTGTGGGCACCAGAGTTTCAGCAAAATAAAATTTGAGGTTTGAAAAAAATAGCTTGGTGGGGGCTTGCCCTCAAGCACAATTAAAAATATAATCTTGTTTGGTTGCTTTTTGTGCATTTAGATGTTAAATCATGGGTTTTTGATCAAGACGCACATTTTCCCAAATTCATCAAATGAAATCTGAATGTACATAAAAGTAAGTGTCAATTGACGTTTTAAATATATTTCTTTTACCACCACAGAAAAATTTCAACTTTATTTAAGGCTAATAGCTTACCTTTATTAACATTGAGATAGGTCAATTTAATTGTTAACTAGTTAAGTGAGTAATGGGTTTATTTTTAAATTATTGCAATATTTTTGAATTTTGGACGGCCGTGAAACCTTTCTACCTCTTTTATCTAGCCTACTTCTAAAAACGTGCTTGTCCAATGTCACTGATTAAGTTAGTAAAATGAGCTTGAGCAAGCAAAGCGAGATAAGAAAATTTTACATAAAGAATGAAAAACTACATTATTTCTTGTTGAGAAGCACTTGTCCCTTCCCCCACCTGGATCCACAAAGATGTTCATGCTTCCTCGAATCACTCTTCATACCGTACATCTTCTTTGAGCTGATTCTTTGTGTGTAATTATGTCGGTCGCCTATAAGATTTAGGCTACACATCTTTTGATCACTACAGCTCACAGGTCAACTTTTTTTCGGAAAATATACATAAGCTATCCGTTTGACCGCCACTGACTACATCACTTAGGCTACAGTAAAAAGACAATTTACAACATCCCAATGAAGTTGAAGAGGAGTAGGCTACAATATAAAAATTAGCGTAGAATTGTGACGTGAAAAGTCGGTCTAAAGGGAGAGGTAAATCTCACTTCGATCGGAAAGCAACAGTACAATGTCAGCAGTTTAAGAAGTTCTTTGGAAAGCAACTTTTAGCCTATATACGCTGAAGCTGAAAATGGCCACAAAGCAAAAACAAAATTTCAAATGACTCGTTTAAAAGCTTGTTTATTAGGCACTCAACATCTTATATTAGTTCAGTTTGGTATTTGAATTAACTATATTGGCTTAAATAATATTTATAGGTGTCATACAACAGGCCCATATTTCCGGTTATTCGGGCGGATTTAGGGTGTTGAACAAGAGCAGTCTACATGACTTTTTGTACCTTCGTGTTGCTGGGCATTAAAACAATTTATTTTTTGTGTCATTCCAGGCTTAGAATCCCATCAAAGTGCTTGACGTTATGAAGTTAGCTATAGTATCTTGACGGTGGTAATTTGACGGGGGCTTTGGGGTGGGGCAGCGGATAACACGCTCGCTTTGTAATGATACGACGTGGTGACCTTAGTCCATACTTATTTGCTGTGTATGTGGATGACCTATCGGCTGCGTTAAGTAAAACCAAGGCGGGCTGTTACATAGGAAATACATTTGTCAATCATCTCATGTTTGCTGATGATATTTGTTGTATCTCTCCAAGTGTTCATGGTCTGCAGAATATCTTGAATGTGTGCGAAGATGATGCATTTTGTAATGACGTCATTTTAACTGTAAAAAGTCGTTTGCGATGTATTTTCCAACTAATCATCTAACGTTAAATATGAATCCAAACGGCTAAATGGAAGCCACATCAAATTTGTAGATAGCGTCAAATATCTGGATGTATTTCTTGACACTGCAATGTGTGATGACAAGAATATAAATCGACAAGTGCGATCAATCTACTGTTTTGCCAACAAATTAAAATCAAAATTTTTTCAGTGCTTTAGTGAAGTAAAAATATTCCCTTCCGTTCATATTGTAGGCCTACCTCAATGTATGTACAGTATGTCATCTGTGGGAAAATTATCATCAATGTGACTTCAATCGCTTGCGTGTTGCCTTCAATAACGCATTTAGAATTATTCACAATTTGCCCAAACAATATAGTGTTCGTGAACATCTTAAGTATTGTGTAACATTGTTACAGTTGATGCATTAGTACTGAAATACGTTTTTTTTTTCTTTTGTTGGAAGATGCAAATCGTCGTCTAACTTTATTGTTGCCTCCCTTATGAGGTCTGACTGATATCGGAAATCGAACTAGCCTACTGTCTTTATTACAATAAGACTTTGCATGCTGTCATTTAGCCTTGATGGCTGCCATGGCACAAAGATATCAACAGTCTATCGTTTGATAACGTTAAATCGTACTGGTTGGTTATCTGAACAAATTGAGGTTGTCAGTTCATTTTAATTACTTTTGCGCCGCAGCTGCGTGTAGGCTATAGCCTACTATACTGTAGCCTATGCCTTTCATTTTTGTATTTTTTCCTTATTTTGTATGATTTGATTATGGACATTCTTCTCTGATATAAATAAATAATAATAATAGTATACAATAACAGGCATAAAAAGATTAGTAGATGATGGGTTTTAAGAGTAGTTTTGCATAGGAACCACCTTTACCTTTAATTTAGGCTATAGCCTACTAGGCCCAAAGTTTATACAAAATAGTTTTCTATTTACGGCAATTAAGTTAAGTTGGTGCGTAATCGAGTAAGGCAAATTTAACTCGGTAGCACCTTATAGCGGCTCAATTCATTAAACTGCCAGTTACAGCAGGGGGTCACAGACTCACAGTTCAACTGTTGAAAGATAGCTGTGCTTCACCAATTGTGCTGGACAAAATAGGTCATTTGTTGTGAAGATAGCCACACTACCGTGGTTGTCGAACCCTGGTGAGACTCTTAATCGCTCCTACATGAATGCCACACCCTATAGTCTGCTGCTTCTAGCAGCGCCGCGTTCAGACTACTTGAGCGGCTAGATGCAGAAGAAGTTTGAACGATGGAAAGAATCTATACAGCGACTTCTCACACTTACATTACAAAGCATGGAGCACACAGAATAACCTCATTGTTCAGCAACTCCCTTCCTTCATCAGTTTTTTGTTTTAACATTATAGCCTATTGCCAGGGATGAACGTAATTTTGAGCTAAGATCACATTTTCTTGGGTGATTTTGATCTTGAAAATCAGAAAGATCAAGATATCTTTAAAATTTAAGCTGACTTACTAGATAGAAGCATTTTTTTATAACTTGTAGACTACTGACGTGCAAAGTTTGTAATTAGTGACAACTATTTAACATTAAGCCATTGTTAATATGGTGTGTGTCTAACAAAAGTCTATTTCAAGTCTAATTTTTCAATCAATCTTTTCAAGTATCTGATCAAGAACTAAATTTTTTAAAGTTGCCCATAGATAGGCCACACAAAAATTAATCTTGATTTTCAAGATCTTAATCTTTAAGATATCACGTATTCTTGAAAATCGTGAATCGTAATCACATATTCTTGGAAATCTTAAAATCAAGATCACCGACACGAAGCACCAACAAACCTTACTAATCTCTATGGTCATCGCCTTTACTTAACAAAACGAGGCCTACAAGCAGGGCCGGATTAACCATTAGGCTAATAAGGCTATAGCCTTAGGTCCTGGAAAAATTCGGAGGTTCGCGAGCCTTCGGAGGTTCGCGAGGCGCTTGAAATTCCAATGTATTGTCTCCAATTCTTTTTTGCCAGAAAAGATTAAAAAGTATGTTTTTTTCGCAATCTCCCATTCCTCTACTTGAGGTTATTATATCGTTTAAGCTTTCAGACGTTGCAAAGGCTTTAACTATAGAAAAGCATTCGATATTTTTCACAAAGTTCTTGTATCCTACGTTGTTTTGTGCAGACTAAAGCTAACCAGTAACAACGCTATGGTAAAAAAGCAAAATTATGTAGAATCCTATGCAAAATATAGATTTCTCAGTATCGTTTTCAATGGCATTGGAAAAAATTAGTGTCGGCTATTTTGTTTGAAAGTTATTTCAGCAACAGGTGCAGCACGCATTGACAAACTTAATAGTTAAAAATATGCAGCACCAACCATCACACTGAAATTGATTTAAATAAATCCATAAAAGATTGCAAAAAATTCAACCGGTGAAAGTGCGAAAACGTAGATTATTTTCATTATTTTTTATCCTATTATCCAGCTAAGCTTGATAGAAAATGGAAACAACAATTGGAGGAAATGTAATAAAAGCCGTGATGACATCGCAAAAAACGTTTTTTCGTTTCGTAACTTCACGTTGGAACGGCAAAACTAAACATAACTGGATGTCGGCATGAAATTCATGCTTTAGAATGATGCAGAATCAAATTTGGTTAAATTTTGGATTAAATATGCTTTTTAGTTCAATACTTTTATGGGGGGGCGTGAGACTACATTGATTGCTCTGAGGGGGTCGCGGTGGAAAAAAGGTTGATAACACCTGATCTGCTTCAAATTTGACAATAAAAATTGTGTTTGTTTCCCAAACCAATTAGGCCTATGCGCCATCATCAGTGGCGTAGCCAGGGGGGGAGAGGTTGGGGATTTCAATCCTCTCCATTGGCACGCGTGTGACGTCACGATATTGAGAATGATGCTTTCAATCTCTTCATGTCGATAAAGTTTGCCTAATTTTAAACGAAACTGCATTAAAAGAGCAAGTTTTGCCAATACCAAACATACATTTAAATATCTCAGCCAGGAATTAGCAACAAGAAAACATAGAGACTTAGCTTTATTTCCGAAAAATACCAAAGAAAACATGATCTTATCCTTTTGCTATGCCACCGGACAGCACCATTTTACAGGAATATTTATTTTTATACCCACATTTTTGTTGAAAATGCTCTCAGAATGCACCAAATTCAAAGTAATATTTCAAAAATTTCTGGGGGAGGCCCCCCAAACCCCCACCGCTGAGTCTCGTCTTAGGCGAACACGTCGACGGGCTTTGCCAGCCAGCCGTCAAAAAAAAAAGCATTCAAAAGTTATGGCTACGCCACTGGCCATCATTAGTCAATTTTCTGTTATGTTTATGTTATTTTGCAGTAAATAATTTCAATTTTTTATGTAGGCTACCTATTTTTATTACTTTTTGTAGCTTAGTTTGCAAAAATAGGTCCTTCTCTAGTAAACAGCCTTAGGCCTACAGCACCCTTAATCCGGCCCTGCATACAAGATGAAAAGCTATAAGGCATCCAGCCTTGTCGTAAAGGAAGTGTCTGTCTTGTGGCGAGCAGGGCCGGATTAACCATTAGGCTAATACGGCTATAGCCTTAGGCCCTGGAAAAATTCGGCCCTCAATTTTTTTAAGGTTAAATTATTGTAAGGCTGATAGTGATACAGATCCAGTACCAGCTACCAGTACAGTTTTTGCTTAAAAACGAATGACTGAGTTTTTTTTTTGTTGTATCCAGGCTTCCACCCGGTGGTTGAAGATTTAGATTAAGTGGACGGAAAGGCAAGGAAGCCAATCTTCGTGTCCACCTTCAGGCATGCCTTTAAGTGTCCTGCCACAGACACAGCCGCATGCTCTTGAGCGGTGTCGAACCGGCGCCCTCTCGATTTCCGTTCCAGTGTTGTCACCACTCGGCTATGCAGCCGACAATGACTGAGTTGAGTCTATACATATGAAGAGCCCATTTCCAAAACCACGCCGGCGCCACTTTTACCGAAATTTTGTTTAGAGCAGGGGTTTTTAACCTGGGGGTCGCGAGTCGTTTTTTGGAGGGTCGAATTCCAGTGTATTGTTTTCAATTCTTTTTTGCCAGAAAAGATTAAAAAATGTGTTTTTTTGCAATTGACCATTCCTTTACTTAAGGTTATTATAATTATCGTTTAAGCTTTCAGACGTTGCAAGGCTTCAACTACCGGTATAGGAAAGCATTCGATATTTTTACAAAGTTCTTGTACGTTGCTTTGTGCAGACTGAAGTTAACCAGAAACTACGCTATGGTGAAAAAGCAAAATTATATAGAATCCTATGCAAAATCAGGGATAGGATGTAGATATCCCCAGGCCCGGATTTAGGGGGTGCAGAGGGGGCAGGTGCCCCGGGCCCCCCGACTTTTGAAGGGCCCCCCTACGTGGAAAAAATGTGATTTTGTGTTATTTTTTTTTCCTTTTAGCCTTTGAAGTTTCTGCAAAATGCTGTGCAGTGCTGGATTGATGCTACTGTAGACGCAGAGGTGGTTTTTCGCGCCGTAGGAGCAAAAAATTTTTTTGCAGGGGGGCCCCCCGATCTAAAAGTGCCCCGGGCCCCCCCATCAGCTAAATCCGGCCCTGGATATCCCTGTGCAAAATATAGATTTCTCAGTATCGTTTTCAATGGCATTGAAAAAAATGTGTCGGTTATTTTGTTTGAAAGTTCATTCAGCAACAGGTGCACGCATTGACAAAGTTAATAGTTGAAAATGTGCAGCACCAACCATCTCACTGAAATTGATTTAAATAAATCTATAAAAGATTGCGATAAATTCAACCGGTAAAAGTGCAAAAACGTAGATTATTTTCATTACTTTTTCTCCTATTATCTAGCTAAGCTTGATAGAAGATGGAAATAACAATCGGAGGAAATGTAATAAAAGCCGTAATAATATCGCAAAAAAATGTTTTTCGTTTCAGAAGTTTACGCTGGAACAGCAAAACTAAACATAACTGGATGTTGGCATGAATCAAATTTGGTGAAATTTTGCATTAAGTAGCCTATGCTTTTGTTGAAAAGGAGCGATCTTCCTGGCGTCAGCACTACCTGACTACTCACTATAGAACAGCGAGCATTGTGTTTCGCTAACCATACCGGTGTAGCCTCCACACTAGCCATCAAGACTTTTCCAAAAACATGTGTTTCTCGGCAGTCGTGATGAGCCCAGGCTAATGGGCAAAACACGTGTCTATCGCTGAGTTCCTGCTACACTCGACCGGCGAGAAACACAAGTATGCTTTTGTTGAATACTTTTATAGGGGTCGCGAGACTACATTGATTGCTCTGAGGGAGTCGCGGTGGAAAAAAGGTTGAAAACCCCTGGTTTAGAATGTCATTAGGTAGAGTATTACCCCATAGGTAGCCTACCTACTATCCATTTCTTTCTTTCCAAAATCTTTTCCAAAAATTGCGCCTGTTTCCAAAACCAATTACGCGCTATCATTAGCCATTTATCTGTTATGTTGATTTTATTTTGCAGTAAATAATTTCAATTTTTCATGTAGCCTATGTATTTTTATTACTTTTTGTAGCTTGGTTTGCAAAATTAGGCTCTTCTCTAGTTAACAGCCTTAGGCCTACAGTGCCCTTAATCCGGCCCTGGTGGCGAGGGACAACTACCCAGCTCTGATAATTATTAGTTGGTGTGTAGCCTATGGTCTATGCGTTTAGCTACGGCAAGTCCGCCCCGTTAGCCCAGAGTTTACGCACCGGGCTCAAGATAGCCTACTCTCGAGGTGTGCGCTTGAGCAACGCATTTCAGGACTGCTCTCCATTCAGCGGCACCAGGGATATCTAGAGAAGGGGATATGAAGGCTCGCAGCGATTGCCTTATTCTGATGACACTACCAGGGCGGTAGTTTGTACCGCGTTAAACATGTGGTTCTTTTTTAAATCGTGGAAAGTTTTGTAGTGCAGCTGGTACAATAAGCTACAGAAAACAGTTAGCAAATGTTGCGTAGAGCATATTTAAAGAATACTTGTTTGGAAAGACAGTTTAAAAGTTACCAGTAAGCTGTTTTTCTTAACAAAGCCTTTGGAGTAGGCTAGATGTAAAGCAAGTATATGGGTAGTTGAATTAACGAGCAACTATGAGCATGCAGTGAATATCCAGGCCTGATGCTAATAGCGCAATGCAAGTTATCTTAACAAAATTTATTAAACTACTATCGGTGCCAATTGTCATCTTGCGATAAACACAGATTATTTACAATAAACAAAAGCCCTTCTATTGTCAGTCGTAATAAAAGCCTTCGTATCCCCTTCTTTAGATATCCCTGAGCGGCACTTAGTGAATGGAATAAATCCCCGACAACAACACTTTAATAACAATCGGAAAACTTCACTCTGCCAATCTCGGTAACCGACCCTGCGTCAAGAGCCTCTGCATTCTACAAGTAGCCTATGCGAAACTACCAGGAATAACCTATCAAGGCTTTGTCAAACCGAGAATAAAGATTCAAAACCAACCAACCAAATCCTGCTGACTAGACTTCGTATTGGGGTAGGCCTATCTTATATTACTCTACACTTTACAGCATCCTACTCAGCAAAAAAACATGGGCATAAAATTTAATTCAATTTCTTTGTCCGAATAGGCTACAACAGTAGGTCTAATGATAAAGTCACACATAGTAGGCAGGGATTCCTAAACAAACCGGGATGCGAAACTAACGGATTATCCGCTTAGGATCGTAACAACAGTAGTGCTATCATCAATCATCATGTCGCGGAGTGCGCGCGTGGCGATGACATGTGATTTTGCCAATAGTAAGCATATGCTAGACAACAGTTCACGTTTCGTTGTTCTTATTCACTGCTGTACTGGAAGATTACAAGAATAAATTAAAAGCCATAGCAGGTTAGGTAGAACAAGCTAGTTAGTACTTGACCAGCACAAAATCAATACCCTAGCAGGTAGGAGGCCTACTCTGTACAAATAAGACTACTCATTGCAATTTTAGGAACTGTAACTTGGCCAATTTCAGCAGCTTGAGACAAAAGTTGAGTTTAAACTTGATGAAAGTTTAAGCGTTGGTACGTTTTACCGGAAAAATTCACCTCAGATCTCATAGAAGGACTTTTGGATGGTAGGCTACCGCCAAGCCAATGGTGGTAACTTTTTTATGTCAATGAAGCAGCTTGTCGAAGCAGCGAAGAAAATTCGGACATTAAGTGTTTTGCAACAGCACGGTTTGCTGGCAGCTTCAAGGCTGAATAATGAAGAAGTCATGCCATCACGGCATGCTAATGGTGGTAGAGAGAGAAGTGCAGACGACCCAGGAGTAAAGTGGTTGACCGAACATTTGCTGATCGTTGCTGTGCATGGACTGGAAGATTTGTCCCAAAATGATGCAAACGTAGCCAGAGGTGGGCAAAGTTACTTTCAAAAGTAACTGAGTTACAGTTACAGTTACTTGGCCAAAATAGTAACTGAGTTACCGTTACAGTTACCGATTTCAAAAATGTAACTAGTTACAGTTACTAGTTACAGTTACTAGTTACTTTCAGTTACTCATAAATCTCAACATAAACGCTGTAATCCAAATTTAAACAAACAATTATTTGCGGGAGGCGCATCCATTCTCCTCAACATTTATTAGATGTATCACGCACCCTGTGGTGCAAATTCTTTTCTAGTTACGCAGTTGCCTTTTCCTAATGTAGTTTGTTTTCCGTCTGTCTGTTTTCCACACTATTGCTTATAATCGTTGCGTGTTTCTTGATGCTTATAGTCAGTTAGTTATAGTTGCTTTCAAAAAGTTTAAATATATTGGTACAAAAAAGAAAACTCTCTCCCGAAACTATATTCTCTTAATGCTCGAAACAAAGGAAATAATTTGTTTTCTCTGCTATGACTCGAAGTTACTTAGACATCGACTTCCAATTTTGAATCGAGAAAACAATGATGTAATGAGGTTGCGAACAGTGAACGTAACACCGAGACTCCGGGTCCTAAATACTCCAAAAATACGACTCCTGTACACCTCTGGCAGCTATACGACAAGCATGAAATGAGCTATCAAGTGTCGCCAAACACTTTTGCTAAACATTGCATAGAAAGTCACATACTGATCAATCACCAAAAGCAATTAATTTAACCAAATCAGTTCTCAAAAAGCGCTAAAAAAAAGCCAAATCGCCAAACCATAAATATGAAGCCAAACGTCTTAAAAAATCGCCAGATTTCTGGATTTTGGCGATGAATTTGCCAATATGGCAATTCTGCTCCATAAGATCACAAAACAAGAGCGCCGCGCATGAACAGTGCTGCTCCGATACAGCTGCGAGAAGAATGCATTACTGAGCAACGCGCAGCAAACACGCATAAAGCATGACACAAACATGTGCAGAGTAATGGACGGCAATTAGAAACATAAATTTCAATACAAAAGTAACTTGTAACTGTAACTGTTGAAAAAGTGCTAAAATAGGAACTAGTTACCGCGTTTCGTTACTTTTGGAAAATAGTAACGAAGTTACCGTTACAGTTACTCAAAAAGTAACTAGTTACAGTAACTAGTTACTTTTGTAACTAGTTACTGCCCACCTCTGAACGTAGCTTTTTATGTTAGTGGCTACATTGCACGCAGCATTACACGCCAACGGAAGTGTGAATGCTGCAGAGATCTTCTCATCAAAAGCGAGGATGTTGATGTCCCTCCATTTCCTGATTGTGATTCAGACGAAGACCACTACAAATTATTCGAAATGGCAGACCGAGAGGGGTTGTCAGTGCCTTCTGAATTCTGTTTTGCATTAACCACGCTAGCTGTAGGCTACAATGTTATACTGCTATCACATCGGATGAAGGTGCCAAATCCAAAATGAGCCAAATCCAGTTTCTAACCAGTGCTCTGCATGTGTAGCAGCAGTGAAAAATGTTGCACATGAGTCTGTCCATTATTGTGCTATGCTGCGTAGGAGGACATTGTAATTTTGAACTAATTTTGGAGATAGTTTTTAACTTTTTTGCCAAAAACGAACTCAAACGGCTCAACGCACCAAAACATGAAACACCAGCAATGATGGCTAGAAAGCTTCGAAAAGTTAGGTGTGTCAGCTCCAACAAAACTGCTGTTTAAACCTCTAGGTTTTGGTATTCGATTTGTTATTATGTGTTTTTATTATTCTAAGAAGTGGTTTTTCACCCTGATTTGACTTTTGAATTATTGTTTTTGTAATAGTTTTTTGGTGTAAAAAAATTGTAATCAACCAATATTGCTTCCAGTCTATGTAATGCCAATATTAGTGTTTCTAGAATGTTTGAAACAGAAACTGCAGTAAGTTCTGTATCAGACATGCTCAAAAACAGCTGCAGCGCTGTTTCGCGTTAGCCCTACTGTTGTTAAGTGGACAAACGGAGTTTCGCATCCCGATTTGTTTAGGAATCCCTGATAGTAGGCTACCGTAATAGAATACGGCAATAAAACCCAACAAAAGGAAAAGGTGGCAACACCATAAAAGTTTACAACGTGCATACGATGTAGCACGGCCACCAAACGTAAATATTGCATTGGCAAAGTCAAAAGAGTTTAGCTTAGCTTAGGCTACCTTTAGATCTAATTCTCAATTCCGCATTTTAGGTTAGATTAAAGTTATGTTCATCATAAGCCGATTAATCAAAACCAGGGATCAAAACTGTCAAAATTATTGCCCCAAATTAACATCATTAGAATCATCCACAACACCCATACAAGGCCATGTTAACCACCCCCGTGCCCTCCGGCCAGGGGGAAGGAGTCACAGCTGTTTGGGGCTCACTTATGTTTGTTTGTTCTGTTCAAAAAATATAAAAGCTCCTTCAGAAGCTCGATAATAATTAATCAATTCCTTAAATCATGCAAAGCCGTGTTTACTGCTTTTCAAACTCCCTGCTGGGGGCCCACATTTGTCTAGAGGCCCACGTACATTTAGTTCGTGCAGCGTTTTTCGGCTTGTAATTTTACATATAGGCCTAATAACATTTAATATGATTTTTTTCCATTTCTGCAAACTTTTCTCCCTCGCTTTGCTCTCTCTACCACATTTTATTCATTTAGCCAGCAATATTGGGCATGCATAGTTTCAGAAGTGGATTAATGGAGTAAAAACTTTTTTATTTCCCACAAAAAACTAACAACCGCAACCACACCCCTAACAGCACAGATCGAAAAGAATACCGAGAGCAAAGGAGGTGCATGCTAAAACTAACTACCAACGCTGTACCAGTAGTTAGTTTTACCATTGCTACAGTTTTACCATTTGTTACAGTTGTAGTTAGTTTTTACCTGTAGTTAGCTACTAGCATCTGTGCTTGTAAACATTGCTAACACATGACCGCGCCATTCAAATCAGTAGTTTACTACAAGTGACTCTCCACCAAACAAAACAATTTATGAAAAAACATCCACATGTTGATGTAAACATGTTGTTACCAAAACGTAAAAGTCTGTTATCTGTAGGCCCCTGAGATGGTGGGCCCGGGCCCCTCTTGCTCCCCTCCCCTTCACACAACAATGACCCTTCCTTTTCTTGTAATTCGGAACATCAGTAAAGTGTTTTTTATGCCACAGCTGACATAAAAATAATTACTGAAAAAATATTTTGGTTTGGCAACATTGTCCACCAGGAGGAATTGGGAACTGCATTTGCTGGAGTCCTGAGTTTTTGTTGTTTTTTTTCAGTCTCTACGGTACCTTTCTATGAAATCGACCATTCTGATAAAAGTTTCTGATTCTCCACATTCATGGAACAATGGGATGTGAATAGCATTCAATTCTATCCTTGTAATGCTTTAACTAAAAACGATTGTTAAAGGTTTCCTGATCAGTTTGATGAGATGATGATGAATAGACAACAATATGCACTCAGAGTGCATTTCAATGACTACTGTTTAGCCTAGTTATTTTTTTGTTATAACGCTTTTATTTGCGCCCATTGCGATAACATACAGTACACTGCGATCACAGATGTAATACAACAGACGACAGGAAGCAGCGAAGTGACATATAGCCTAGTCTTTGAGTCAGCTACACCCTTAGTTTGGCTTGCCATTAATTGTCTTTGCTGAGACACAGCCGCGTGCTCTGGAGCGGTGTCGAGCTATTACAAGATTCTTTAAGGTAGGTATGGCTTCAATGGAGCAGTTAAGGGCAGTGTCTGCCTACTTCTTGATTGGTCAATTGACACTCGAGTTTGATCGAGTTGACACCCTTCATAAAGTAAGGGTGACAATCTGGGTGAGTCGTAAAGCAATGTTTTCAAAAATTATAAAGTCTTTAGTTGGCTACTGTACCTTTGTCGGTTGGTTGAACAGCTGGAGTTTGTTGCCCAATTATACTTTGATACTGTATAGTATTTGCTGTACAGGTGAAGGGCAGGCCATATTGCTTGCAAATACTGTGGCTAGTATGGCAAACCAAACATTGCCATATTTTTTTCAATGCAGTACATATATATAGGCATAGACGTCGAAATAGGGTGGGCCGGGTGGGCGGAGCCCACCCTGCCGTGAAACGAGGGTGGGCAAAATATGTTTCGCCCACCCTGTTTTCATGACACTAATGAAGTGTTTGTTACAATTATTTCCGTTTTTGTTAAACGCTGAATTATCCAACCAACTGCAGCGCAACTTCTTGTTTTACGCTATGTCTCTCGCTAGGTATCCGACAGAACAAAGCAATTTCGCAACAACGCTGCATTGAAAAAAGGTGGTACTCACTGCATTGTTGTTGCTACGGCAACTGCTACACGCTAGCAATTCCTGGTGAGAGAAAGCCACGTTTGATCTTTTCTTCGAATGGTCTCACTTTCGTTACGTCACAATCACACTTCAGTTCCGTGTCAGTGTAAGGGAATACGAATATGATATCATAATGAACATGATAATAAAATAACCAATATACAAACTAAAGACGTACTGAAACAATCGCTTTTTACACATCTTTCCTCACAAACTTGTTGCTGGGTATAAATTGTGGCACTGCGCGATGTTGTCATTTCATTATTGAAAAGTTAAACATGAAGCAAAGTCAAACATCTATTCGCGCATTCTTCAAACCAGCTTTCAAAAGGCGTCGAGATGATAACGCTGAAGAAGCCACGTCCAGCACGAATGAACGTAGAGATGACATTGATAAAGAAAGCAGTGCTTCAAGGATGGACAGTGATGAAGTCAATGTCTCAGGCAATGCACCGGTAGTTGTAGAAGACATCATGAGCCATGGATCTCTACCTGCTCCATTTGACGGCAGCATGCTGCCGGATCAGCTTCCGGCTCGGGAAGGTTGTGTGTTGCAAAGGAAGCTTTTTTCCGAATTCCAAAGATGATGCGTCTTCACCCTGATGGTACTTGTTACTGTAATCAACTGTCCGAACATTTTGCGGCAAATTCGAAGGCACCACTTTAAAGATAACAGGTCACGACTCACGAGTCACGCGCTTTTTAGGTCGCAAAGGAAAACATAAAAGAAGTTTGTTTAGTTTAGCAGCGTGCATAAGATCGCAAGGCGCAAGAAAGCAAACATCAAACCTATTAAAGCCTAATTGCTGCAGCTTAATCACAACTAGCCAAATGTTGCAAATTTGCGAACATCACATTCAATGAAATCTGTTTGAAATCTCTCGCCCACCCAAAATTCCTCTCTTCTAAGAAAAAATCGATGCCTATGTATATAGCTTATTTATTTGATATAGTAGAGGTAGCTTCTGAAGCTATGGTGCCTTGTTAGCTCAAGCGTAAAGCTTGCTTTTTTAAGCAAGCTCTTTAAAAACAAAAAACAGAGCTGGCTTTGTAACCTTGTAATTTGTCAATTGTCTGTTGTCTTACATAACACAAAGCATAGCCGGCAGCATAGCCGAGTGGTGAGAGCCCTGAAATGGCAATCGAAAGGACACTGCTCAATAGCATGCGACTGTGTGTCTTTGGCAGGACACTTAAATGCATGCCTCAAGGTGGACAGTGGACACGAAGATTGGCTTCCTTGCCTTCCCATTCACTTAATCTAAATCTTCAACCACCAGATGTAAGCTTGGATACGATAAACAAATCACAAAGCATGTAAGCAAAATTACATGGGACATCGGTTCAGTATAATTCATAAGTACTTTTTCTTGACAAACTTGATTCAAATTCAAGGCAACTCTTTCAATGATTGTTTTTTCCCTGCTTTCGGTTGTATTTTAATTTACACTTCATTTTGTCGCAATGGCCATCAAATCATTATAATCTCATTCTATGTTTTATGAATGTAGATTGTTGTGAGTAATAAAGTTGAATTGTTCAAGTTTTTTTCTTGTGTTGAAATTTGAAAGTTTTATTAAGTGAATTTTTGTTTACCAAAAGGAATGTGGCAAGGTTCGCCAAACAAAATTGCATGCAATCTTTATTGAATGTTCCTGTTTGCTTTGTTTTTTCAGTCAAATTTTGTTTTCATTGTATCCTATAATATTTACCTACGGTACTAGTTTAATATGAGGGATTGGTCCAATTTTTACTGTTAGCGATTATGTTTGGTAACTACTAATTAACGACACTGGTAACTACTAATTTTTGAAAACATCGTTTTTAGTTTTTTATTTAAAGCAAATAAGTGAGTTGCATTAGCAGGGAAAATATCGGTGATTGAAACAGAGGAAATAACGTCACGAAACAGACACGTGCAGTCCCAAGCAACTGTAATCTTATGTGCAACACATTGTACAGCACAGATAGATTGTGCTAAGCCCAAAAAACCCAACAAATTGAATCATCATACTTAATGACAGTGAGAGTTGTTATGCAACAGAAATCATTTAAAAAAAGAACTGGTAAAAGGCACCTTCACAACTTTACCTTTGCTTTTCTATTTTCTTGAAACCTTAGCCTTAAACCCTCCAGGTTAGGGATTAGGTTGAGAAAATAGTAAAGCAAAGGTGAAGTACTGAAGTAGTGAAGGCATATAATGGCTTTTGCATGGTTGAATGCTATTCACATCACGCACTTCACCCTATATTTCTTGGTCGATTCTAATTTATGACATACTATTTTGACCAGGGCGGAGACTTGTACACCAGCCCCGAATGAAAAAATGCTTTAATTATACAACATACTTTTCCTTTATTGCACATACGGTACTTCATGTCTGAGTGACAAGGGAATAATAGTCTCTGTCTTATAATTTTATGTGGCTAACGTAGATTGTATTTCTGTTTACATGTTTTTTAAACTTTGACAGTTCTATGATGTTGTAACCAACTAAAATGGCAATTTGCTTGTTAACATCTTTCTTTATCTGCTTGTTTCATTTCTTTTAAAACTTATGTTGTTGCTTTAGGTGAATACATTATTGCAGGGCTACCCAACTGGCGGACTGCGGTCCGAATTCGGACCTTCTGGGTGTTGAAGGTGGATCTTGGGCTTCTGGAAGAATAACCTCATTGCCACATTTTAGGGCCTCTATAAACTGATTTCCATTAGGGAAAAGCAATTTTTTTGTGATTATCCAAGGAGCTGGGGGCTTTGCCCCCAGACACCCTAACGCTTTGCTGTCTTCTCTGATGTGCGATCCACATAGCTACACTACAAAGAAACACAATACATTTTTTATTTCTTTGTTTGTGTCAGACAAAAATCCAAGTCGTGTTACATACTAGGCTACCTAAAAAGTGTTTTGGTGCTCGACTGGTCGTAGGCTACTGGTTGTTTAATTTTTGTGGTTGCATATGAAATATTCACCGGACCGCAAAAATATTCAACTTGTCAAAATGGACCTTTGCTAACATTAGTTGAGTAGCCCTGCACTATTGTTAGAAAATTTTGCTGTTAATAAATATTTAGTAAAAGTTTCTATGCTCACTGGCTCAGTTACTGAGCTTTGGAGAATGAGAAGATAAGGTTTTCATTATACTCGGCCATCTGCACTAACAAAAATAGAGTGACCACCAGCTTTATTCTCTCAGCTGCCTTTCCTTCAGCAACTATTCCCACCCACTTTATTACTCCCTGGGTAGAGGTGAATGGTGTTTATCCACAACCAGCATAAGCCGGGTGTCAAACCAGGTTCGCATAATTGGAAAGCCAATGCCATGTCTGCTGCACCATCCCAAATATATATTTATAGTAAAAGAATAATCATGTCAATAAACTAATTTTCTGTGAAAATGATTTTTTAAGGTATTTTGTTAAAAGAAAACATTGACATACCATGTAGAAAACAGTGACATTTCTCATGGCCAGTGAAATACTTGGCTTTAAATTTGCTTGTGTCTCTACATGAAACAAACTGACAGTCCAAATGGCTGCTTTTAACGAAGTGACGGGACCAGATTTGGACTTGTATGCTGGACATGCATGGTCTGACTGGCACCATGCCGTGGCATCAGATACTAGTGGTGAGTTGATCATTAGTCGACAGACGAAGAGCAAAAACTGAAAGCTGACATTGTTTATTATCTAAATATTACGTAACCTTCAGACGTAGATCAGTATGAGTACCATATGACGTTAACAAAGTTTAAGTTTGCACACAACAGTGGTTTATG
This sequence comes from Aplidium turbinatum, assembly GCF_918807975.1. Taxonomy (NCBI): domain Eukaryota; kingdom Metazoa; phylum Chordata; class Ascidiacea; order Aplousobranchia; family Polyclinidae; genus Aplidium; species Aplidium turbinatum. The sequence goes on along the minus strand of NC_137484.1, from coordinate 15,138,724 downwards.
TCATTGTACTCAAACGCTTTATTTGAAATGCTATACTTTCTCATGAGCTTTGAAGCTACTTAGAGTATAAGTAACATGATGTACAATTGTGTTGCTTAGTGTTCTACAGTCTACACTACTTCATAATCACTAAATACAGTATCAAAATTCACTCTTATTTTAGATGAAAACACATTATCTGTGTATTGTTCTTGACCATTTTGTGTATGTGCACTATTTTTACATCTCCAAGGTTTGCATTATCACTTGGTATGTGTTAATTTTTTTTAAATTTAATATGAGACTAGTAATGTGAAGCTGATTCGAATGAACTAGAAACTGCAAAACACTTGTTTATTAATTATACTATATTTCTAATAGGGGATGTTGCTTCTGATCGTGAATCCAAATGCTCAAAACATGATAAAGAAGTGGCAAGACTGAAGAAGCAAGGTAACGCAAATTAAGTTTCTACCTAAATAACTGCTGTGAACAACCCAGCAGTTAAAATCACTCAACTTTGCTTGTGCTATCAAATGCATGTGAGCACTGAGCAACTGCCTCACAAAAACATTCTTTGGTTTTCTTAGCCTCTGTCATTGATAAAAGGAAAGTTTTTCAATTTTTTTTTATTGACTCTAAAGGATATGAGTAACAACCAGTAAACTTTTTGAGAAATTGTTATTCAAATTAAACTTTTAACTTGCAGATTTTGGTCTGTTTGGCTACTGTCCAGCCAAAGATAACTTTTTTGTTGTCGTGTGTGAGCACTGTCGTCTTCCTTTCAAACCACAAGCTTTTCATTATCATATGGGTAAGTTTTAATTTTTAGTCTTTTATCTTATCTGATATTATAAGGTATTTCAGTTATTTTGATCTACTGTATGTCTATAAAAGATAAAATATCACAATAATTTAGTCCTTTATAGTGTGAACCAGTTATTGGCAATCTCTTCTGTATTAACCTAAGTTTTCTCACTTTAGTAATAATGAAATTTTCAAGATTTCTTTCTAAATTGTCACACTTTATAACAGAAGAATACATTTGAAGTGTAGATAGAATGAAATGTGAAGTGTACAAGCTTCCTTAGGATGAAATGTGCACCATAAAGCAGGTGTTTATTTTAAGGTATTCCGTATATACTGCCATATAAATAAAAAGAAATTTTAATTATTTACAGTCAAAATTAACGTTTTACTTTTGAGTTTTTGTCTATTTTGGTACAGTTTTATCTTTTGTCTTTTAGAAAAACATCATAAAGCTAAAGCTCAGACCAAAACAACTCAGCATGAAAGTTCCACCTCCAAATCTGGGAACGTGGATCAGTATTTTGTTAAATCACCAACCCCGAGTGAAACCAGCAACAATTCAACCGGTTCCATCCGGAATTTTGTTTCAAATAAACCCAACCAACTTTCGCTTTCTCGCGCAATACAAAAAGCTTTTCATAAAGTCGACAGTCCGACAGGTTCATCTCCATCCCACAATACCTCTCCAGCAAAAAGTAATTTAGGCTTGAATAAATTCAAATGGAGTACAGCAAAGAGGAAGCAATCTCCATCCAGTATGTCCTCCGGGAGCAGCGGGAGTCATAAGAGTTCCCCCAGTGCGAAGTATCCTTTTCAAGAAGATGCGACAACCAAGAATAATAAATCTTCTTCGCATCATCAAGTTTCACCAAAACAGTCTAAGGTTTCTAAGTATAATTCCACATTGCAACCGAAACATCAAAAAGTGAAATCTGAAGACTTAAGTAAGCCCAGTGATCCAAGTATGCCTCATCACCATAGCAGCAAACATGGCTCTCACAGTCACCATAATTTCGTTAAGGGAATAAAAAGAAGTCGACTTCCTTCAGACGTAGATCTTCCCAAGCCAATTAAGCATGCTAAGAAACAAGATGGTTTAATTGAACAAAACTCCTCTAACTCCAAAGATGGGTTAGTTGTGGTCCTCAAAAAGTCAGCAATAGTTGATAAAAAACCTTTAAAATCTCCTCATCCACGAGAGCCAGAAAAGGGAAACACATCCGCTCTTGAGAAGAACATTAAATTGACGTTATCTTCATCTCCGTTTCGTCAGTACAAGCATCATCACAATCCACAAATAGATATTGTAAAGTCATCAGATAGAGGAGAAGACACTCACCAAAGATTGATTCATCCTAAAAATATTTCTGACACTGTAAATGTCAAAATTTCTACAAAGCCAAAGAAGATTTTACCATCAAAAGGTAAGCACTCTTGAATATTGTCTTGCATAAGATTTCAACTTAAATCGTAATTAAAACTCAATTCAATCATCATGTGAAAAAGCTAAGTGAAAAGTGTTTTTTTTCTTTTAAATTTCAGCCCGAGAGTACGACCCAAACAAACACTGTGGAGTTCTGGTGTCTGCCGGTACGCCATGCACCCGCTCGTTGACCTGCAAGACTCATGCAAGAAGCTACAAACGAAAAGTTTCTGGTAGGCTGGATTCGTTGTTGCTAGTTTCTTGAAAGCACCTATCGAGACTTTTCTACGGTTGCTCATATTTCATACCTACACAGTACACAGAAGGTATCATCTCTAGAAAGCATTTCGTTAAAGAATTGAACAGCTGTCACCAAATGTCTAATTCAAATGCATCATTTGTAAATATGCTAAATTATCACAAAAGAGCTGTAAGTCATAATCTGCATTTGTTCTGACGTTTCGTCGTTCACACGTGACTGGCTTCCACAAGGAACAACTACATCAGGTAAAGATGCAGAACATTACAATATTGCTGGGCACGACTAATCTTCATTGGATTATGGTTCCTCAAAGAAACGTTTGATTGACAAAATTAAAAAATAACTGCAAAGGATTATGCAATAATCATGCTTATAAACCATTTGTGCCTTGGAGTAAAGTCATTAGATCTTTATTTCCTAGCGTCGTAATTTAACAAATGCATCTGCAGGGCGCGCGAAACCCTACGACGAGCTTGTGGTGGACCATGCTGAAGCAAAGAAGAAGATGAAGGAGGCACCATTGATGAAAGGATTTTCTTTGAAATACAAGCTTCCAGGTTTGAATGTTTCTGAAAACACTGGCTTTCTGCTCCCAGTTCTACTTTTGAAAACATAGGTTATTCAAAATTGCAATTTTTCAAAAAAGTGATTTTTTAAGTATGTTTACCAATGGTAGAACAAATAAAAATTCTTGTGAGCTTGTCCTTATAAAGTGGAGCTAAACACCAATCATAAATGTGCATATAACTATGTAAAACTTATGACTGCATTTTGTTTAGACGCCTCATCGACCACATCCAACAGAACTGATGTTACTACTTCTGCTCCCCCTTTGCAAATAAAATCAAAATCTTCAACAGCGACACCTTCAGGCAAAACATCGTCTTCTGCCAGCACCAAAACCGCCTCTCAGCCAACTTCAAAATCGAAAAGTTCAATCCTTCTTTTTCCTCGGTATTTTGTTTTTAATTTAACTTTTTTTTGTCGTATCCAGGCTTACACCCAGTGGTTGAAGATTTAGATTAAGTGGACGGGAAGGCAAGGAAGCCAATCTTCATGTCCACCTTTAGCAGGCATGCATTTAAGTCATCATAGCTTTTGCTGCATTTAAATAATGTCCTGCCAAAGACACAGCCACATGCCGTTGAGCAGTGTCGAACCGGCGCCCTTTCGATTGCTGTCCCAAGGCTCTCACCACTCGGCTATGCAGCCTTTTTTAGGCAGCTAATTTAACTGACTCCTATGGACAGAACAAATTTGTGCAAAGTTTGCATCTCTCGCGCCACCAAAAGTTACCACTTTTATTTCGTTTCAACGTTCAGCGATGTTGAAGCAATGTGAAAATGTGTACCTTGTAATTTTTAAATTGTACTTACCAGCTAACAAAATCATTTATTTTGACATTGCTTCAACATTCACGGACATCCGTATATTGGTACGGAAACTTGTTCGAAAAAGAATTGACTTGTTTAGGTGTGATTGTATATGCAAAATCTTCAATGTGTGATACTTCCTCTTATCTTACGTATCTCATAACAGCTTTATACGGTTTCAAGACATACGTGCATAAGAATTTATGTTAATATTAAGGATTTCAGTATTTTTTTAACTGTTTCCTTCAAACTGTTGAAAAAACACACTCAAAAATCAAAGTTACTTCTATTGCTTTGAAAGCATTTCATGAAAAAAAATCAGAGACTAATTAAAATCAGAGACTAATTAAAGAACTCCTTCAGATCAAAAGCCCCTCGTCACATTGATTGCTGGCCAGATGATTTTCATAACGAGTCTAAAGAAGCCACTGACCCAGGACCATCCTTCTTGGGCAGGCATCCTTGTCCAATGTCTGTAAGTAATATGCACAAGAAGTATTGCGATTGTACATTCGAAGTTTTGTTGATTCGTAAAAAAAAGAATTGCTCCGTCGATTGGTACAAATTTGGTTTCCTAACATGTTTTATCGCATTTTTTCAAATTACATAATTGACATATTCACGATTGTTCGTGGCATGCTTCCCAGACAGCAAAATCAGTCTGCAGACGTTGTGACGGGTGTTGCTATCTGGGTGTTTTACAGTTGTAGGTTTGTGGTGCTTGTCAGCTGGCAAATTTGCTTGCTTTCAGTAGGAACTTGCAATGATGTTCTTGCAATTACATTAGCCTGGTTACAAATTTCTAATTTGAAGTAGCACAGCCCACAACGTCGCATCTCATACTTTGATGCCTCGCTGAAACGAAAATCCAGTGCCAATTTGTAATTGTTCGACACGGCCTGGCTGAGTATCGAACCCACATACACTTATTCAGATGAGAATGCTAATTCCATTCTTTAGCTCACTTTGAAAACATTAAATGTAGATTTGGACAAAGGTAGTTTCCTCACCAATGAATGGCTGTGTTGTTGCACATCGTTGTTTATGATGCAACAATGATCTGCAGCTATCTTTCTACTTGCTGTAACAATCACTAGCAAACGAGGTGAACAACTGGTTTACAGCTTATTTTAGCTCAAACCATTGCTGCAAATCCATTCTTATCAATTTCGGTTGCATTGTCCACATCTGAATTATTACAACAAATCGTTTGATTAAACTAAGCGTGTGCTAAATCTAAATCTTTTTCAGAGAACTTTGAAATGCATTTTTTTTATTCAGGTTCACAGGTTTGCCCTCCAGACGACTGGGAACTGTCGCTTCACCCATGGCCGAGCAACCGACTTTCAATGGAGGAATGTGCTGCCGATGCTCAAGGGAAGCAGTTCGAAGAAGGTGCAAAAACCAAGTTCCGCGGCGTCTGGCAGCACCATTTCTCAAGCAAGTTGCAATTTCAACCCGATCCCTGCCGTGTCGCACAGCATTTTAACTTGTTTAAAAAACGCGAAGGACGCCTCGAAGCAGCAAACTCAACACCGCTCGGATAAACTTGAATATGGTACGGGTTTTTTGGTGAACAATTTACCTAAAAGCTATGCAACACCGCCGCTCGCCGAGGTACCTTCACAACAACGACACAATCAAAGTCATAAACTTCTATCAAAGCCATTCAGAGTTGAAGGCGACATTATTTTGAAGAGACCCGCCTTCACAAACCATACTAGACTGCAGCGAAGCCAGCAACGCACAGCAGATTCAATTTCCGGGTCTTCAGCAAAGTCTCCGAGAGGCTCCATGCCGTTGGACCATAGGATAACAGTTGAAGAACGTCCAACGAACCCTTTGCATGGCAAATTCGTCCAGTTGACAGCTGCGCGTTCACAAATTCCTACCTCCTTGAACGCGACGAATTTTGATCTCGGTTCCTGTCTCGTGTCTCAGCAAAATGCTGAGTCATTGGTAAACGAACGTAACTCGACAAATTTCATTGCATCAGTACCAAGTCAACGTCCTAACATTTCTTTGCAAACCAAATTTTATAAAGTGAAGAGAATGCCAAAAGAAAGAAAGAACTCACTGGTAAGCACGAACTTTTTTTGTAATTTAACGAACTTAAGCATCTCACAGATCAGGTTTTTCAATTCTACATAACAGACAAAACGAAATCTTCCAAGCTTTGATTTGTGGATTGTTGTGGCACTTTTTTGTTAAGCAATTTTGTTAAAAAAAAAATTTTCTTGTGTTTCTAACCTTAGTGTTTCGGTTTATATTGTTTTTGTCTTTGGTAAAAACTCGGACTCACTGCTAACATGTGCATTGCTTTCCAGCCTACTACCGTAAACCAAACCGTCAATTTCAATAATCACATTGTACATCGCCATTATTCCGAAGATGCAAGCCCGTCTCCGCACAGCACCACTGTAAGTGACCATGTTGATGACAATCGAAACACACTTGAAAATCGAAACTGTTGTTTTTCAACAATGAATATGTTTTATGTTGTGCCCATTTCGGCAACGTACAGTACACTGCGACCTGAAGATGCAAGACAGCTGGAAGCAGCGCAGGGAAATGTAGTCGTCTAGTCGGCTGAAGCATTGTTAATTCATTAACAAGCTCACATTTCATGAACAGCGCCCTTGGCGGCTTCAACTCTTAGTCTTACTTTGTGATTTTACTTCAGAAATACCAAGCTTATGCAACGTCACGTCCAAACATTGTTCGAGAGAACTGCAGCACTGTGGCTACACCCTTTTCCGTAAGTCTTTACATAATGTGCTTGCAACATTTGTTCAATCCCCGTGGTTGTAGTGTTCTTAAATAAATTTGTAACTTGTTTCTCAAAGCTTCAAACGCCGCGATTTATTGTTATAAATTATACAACACAACAAATACAACAGCTTCGCTTGAAATATAATTCACAGCAAACAATCTAAGCATTTTTGACTCGTATGCATTGAATAAATATTGCAAAATTATTCTGCGGAATATGTGCAATTGTGTGGCCATTTTCTGACTATCCTGAATGATATTTCATTATAGAAAAAGGAACAAACGTGGTTTAAAGCAGTCTTTTTTATAATTATCGGCGTCTTCCAGGATTTTTGGCGAAAGCGCTTTTTTAACATTGTTTCAACGTAATGATATAAAAACAGCAAGTTTTGCTTGCTGGGATGTTAAGCAACATTTCATAATTTATTAACCACTCTCCAAAGCGAATTTTGGTTTGGACATTCGTTCCATTTTGATGTCACTGCTCAGATTCGTCATCACTCATCATCCTGATTTTATGTGCAAAGATTTATACCGTAAAATGGAGAAAACGTTTCTGAGACTTTCTCTCTACCATCCTTCATGCTACTTACAGGATGACAGTTTGAAATTTTGCTCAGTTAAAGTGGTGTTGCCTGTGAATGATTCTAGGTGCGAAGTTTTTCCATTGAAAAGATTTGCAAGAGATGTGAGAAAAGATGAAAGTAAGGAGCCAAGGTTCGGACTCAACTGGATGGAGGAGGTCGATGACTGATGAGAGAGGTTTTCTTTGAGTGTCCTGCTCAGAGACATAGACCGAGAAGTGAACCGTTGCCACTTGATCATTTCTTGATCTTGTTTTTACGGAGCCGGGTGCCAATTATAGGGAAAGATACAGTTAAAATGCAAAAAAATGGGGTGGGCAATTTATCGTATTAGAGAACAACTACACGCCCAGTCAAGCTGGTGCAAGAGAGAAGCCCAATTCAACACAAGAATTTCAAATTGGACTTTGTCATACATTTATTTTAAACAAAGATACAATTTTTATAAATATTTTAATTTCCCAGGATGCAACCAAACTAGAAGCACCTTTGATCAATGGTTTAACAAGCCACGCTGTCTCCCGCTATGCTATACCTCAAAGTGTTACGTTGACTGGTACAATAGGTGCCTTGATGCAGCCTACTACTGTGGTGAACAACGCGGCAGTCTCATCAGTCAAAAATGTGGATCTTGGCCAGCAGTATCTCTACCCAGGTGTGGACTGACTTTTAACGCTAATGTTCATTGTAACTCGTGTGAAAGTTTGTAGCCACAAGTTTGCACTAGTGCTATTGTGCTAAACGCAGTGTAATGATAAACAGTTAAATTTTCTTGGCAAGGCTTCTCAAACTTTTTATTGTGTGACCCATTTCAGAAGATAATTTTCTATGCGTCTCCTCAGTGTGCAGTTTCCAGTGCAAACTACTTAGCCTACTGTAGGCCTATTTTTAATATGTTTTTCGACTCCAAAGTTACAAGTTGTGGCCCCGTTTGGGATCGCGACTTGGGAAGCCATGTTTTATGGCATGATAAGTTTGTAGGAATGTTCTTTGAATAAAGCTTTATTTGACTTTTTTTTTTCTTCAACGTCTTTCTCTGCACGTTCAGACGATTTCACGAAACAGCTTCAACATAACACTGGTGACGTAACCGCCCACAATGCAGTGCCGCAGGGAAGTGTGCGCGCTTACATTTCTACTGCAGAGGAACTTAATGGCGAGATGGCTGCCGATTTCATATAACCTCTTTATGGAGAGCGACAAGTTCTCATGGGCAACATCCGCAAGAGGATCTGTCTCAACCGTTTGACATCATCTAGGGAGCAACGCATCAATCTCCCAAGCTCCCGTTTTTTCCAACCCATCAGTAAAGATGGCGATCCTCGTAAAAGCTGGATTCCCCATCTCCGTATACTTCCAGGGTTAATAAATGTAGAGGAAAGGAACATTCAATTTGAAGTAAAGGGCAAAAGAAATTTTTACGTTGGCCTGGCTAACAGCACAAAGTTAAGAGTCTTATTTTGTATTGCAAGTTGCTATTACTTTTATGCATGTTTTTAATTCTTGTTTCATGAATTAACGTTCCTTGACGTTGACGCGTTACGCAATGTTTCAGGAATTGACGTTCCTTGACGTTGACGCGTTACGTAATGTTGTCGCATATTGTCACTAAATCCTCTGAGCTTAATGCACCCAGTATAGGCATCAACTGATCTTCCTGTCACTTTCTCAAACCTGTTCCAAGATTTAGGATGTTAGCTTGCAGAAGCTGACGAATTCACACTTATTTTTAGACCATTGATCATTTTTGCAAAAGACGCTACATTCAAAATCTAGACAGTATCAATTGTTAGATCTGTGCTTTCATTCACAGCAAGATATTTATATGATAGAAAATTTATCGCAACTTCTTCACTTTTTGTTTTTTGCTGTTTCCAAGCAGCCTAGCCCATCGACTGTTTGCGAATGATTGTAGGTGCCGGTTTCTCAGGCGTTGTTGTGCGTACTCATTAATGAAAATAAGTAAACTCGTGAAGCAAATCATATACACATGAATTCGTAAACCTTTAGTTATGCTCATTTTCAGCTAGATTGTGCTGTGCCGGTTTGAAATTGCATATTTTGTACAGTTCATACATCATGAATTTGAAGGTTGGAGTGGTACTTCGGAGAAGTAACGCCGATCCAGACAGCAAAATCCGTCATTTTTACATTGATTCAACGTCTGCAGACGTTGAATCGTTGTAGAAATGACGGATTTTGCTGTCTGGGGATGAACAAATTGAATTGACGGTCCATTTGAACAAATTTTAATTGCACGTTTCAAACAGCTTGTATTGCGGGCTGTCGTTTAAAGTTGTGCCTTAATTGCTGTCACAAACATTTAGGAAAATGCAGGTCGCGTTTGTCTTTTTACTTGAAATCGTCTTCGAAATTTTAACCGCATTTTTAAATCATAACAAACTGAAACACTTTTGTCATCGTGGACCTTAGAAGAAAATATTTGCAATGTTTCATATAAAAACATTCAGTTGTATCTTGGACTTTGCGGTAGCGAAGCGGCTTCAATCTTTGTACGACATTGCTTCCACCGTTTCATGCCTTTACCATGCAACTACAATAGATGTGTTTTGCGTCAAACAGTCGTACATGAAAACTTGTCCTTTACAAAAAAATGTCCCGTTCCTGTGGATTAGAGGCACGCACATGTCCTCTCAGCCAGCGAATCAGTCGTTTTTTACATTGACTCAACGTCTACGGACGTTGCATCAATGTAAAAAACGACTGATTTGCTCGCTGGGTTGAAACCCAATACGTGATGATCCTAGAAATCCAATTTTTATGCAAATCGACTTGCGCAAGTTGCCTTGGTGTGTCTTGAAACTTAGCAACGCCACGTTTCAGTGCACGAGTGTTAGAACCCAAACAGCAAAATCCGTTATTTTTACATTGATTCAACGTCTGCAGACGTTGAATCAATATAAAAATAACGGATTTTGCTGTCTGAGAAGTCATCACGCGCAATTATTAGTTACGAAAGTTTTTTTATTCACTTATTCTGTGAGGTTGTGTTGATATTCGCAGTTGCCCTCATGCGATGCTTCCTATGCAGTTGCAAATGTAACACACACTGGAGCAAAACGTTGATAAGATTACACGATTTCCTAAAGAAATAAGTTAATTTATACTCTTTAACTAAGGGTACTATAAGGCATCGTATTTTTGCAAAAAAGCGATCCCTTTTTCTCAAGTATGTCGATGTATATGCGAGTTGCTCCTGACATATCTCGTGTATCAAACAGCTTGCCATGAAATTATATTAGGCTACCGACTCGTTAATTGCAACTTAAAGTGCGTTTTATGATTAAGTTGATATTCTTAAGCAGTTTAAACAGGATTTGGCACGTACTGTAAGAAATAACATTGCTTCCCAATTCAAAATGGGGTGGCCACATCAATGGTCGACCCTGATATTTTGGGATAAACACCAGGCTTCTTTGAAGTAAAATGGAGAGCGATCACGTTTCCAGTAAACCATTTTTATACATTAAGATGTGCTAGAATATTTTCAGTATTTATATAGTTAATATCAAAAAAATTTGTCTAGAGATAGTTATTTTTTTAAAGCTCGTGGAGGATTGTGAAACCTGGTAGCGTTTTTCAGAACATTTTCTTCAAACATTCAATTTTCTACAAATTGTTATCCCCGGTTAGCAAAAGTTGCTGTTTTTATATCGTTTCAACGTCCAGGGATTTCGAAACGATGTAGAAATGGCAACTTTTAGCTGGGTTTGGAACGTCACTAATTCTCTCACTACACTTGACAAGGTCCTTCCTGTGCTGGTTGATTCTCGTCCAAAAGTGCAGCTTGTTGTTTTTGACTTTGTTGAACAATGCATACGTATAAGAATGCAATTTTCAAGCATTACTAAATGCGAACCGATGCTGTTAATGACCAGTAGGCACCCCTCAACGAAGTGGTCGTTTTTGGCTTTGGGCGTCGTTTTGTCCATTCACCGCAAAGCGATTGAATGTTGAAGGTGAATGACATCAACTTCCTTTTAGCTAGTGATGTTTTTTCACGAGATGTCAGAAATGATGCTTTTATTATATCTATTATTCTCATCAAATTTATGCGATTGTCAGATAGTCTTTATCCAGAATTGGACATTTTACCCCCAGTTGAAAACTATCTTACTAATAACCAAGGACAACTTTAAAAACATTGTAATGGTTTAACAAAATTGTAGTTTAAAATCAGGGCTGTGAAGTCCGGCGAAAAATATACGACACCGACGTTTATAACCGGCCGACTCCGAATCCCCCCGACTCCACATTCCTGTTCAAAATGTCCACCAATTGTTGCTAATATGCGTTGCATGTGCCCGACGACGTAAGCGCAACACTTTTGTGTGGTGTGAGCTTCCTTGTCCCTGCACACAGCTGATCTTTTTTGTTGGTGCAATGCATAAAATGAAATAATCAAATTTTTACTTTCAAGTACGGCGACAGCATTTTATGACGACTTATGGTTACTTTAACGTAAGACTTAACACTAAGTCGCATTGTAAACCGTTGGCTTGAGCGAAACGCTTCCATCCAGTGTACAGTTGATTCTTTTATGCAGTTTCTTCATCTTTTTTTTACACGTGTTGCCTCGTACTTTTCCGTTTTAGTCAAATTATCACTTAAAGTGACTCCACAATGGATAGGCGGATATCCAAATCCACACTTGAGCCACTTCAAAGTAGGTGTAACTTACTTGGTACCAAACTACCTTGTTTTCATTGTGGCTACCCATGGTACTACATATCCATTATCCAATGTTGTTTTATGTCTCCCATCCGACTGTTTGCCTCTCTTTGTGCCAAACTTTAACTGAATACGGCACACAGACGTAACGACCATATTGGTTCACTTGCTGTTTTCACTTAGCCTAAGTCATTTATCAGTTCATAAATTTTGATCAAAACGCGTTCTCAGCGTGTTTTTAACATTACTTTTACAGTGTTTTCACGAGTATGGTGTACGTCTGCACTGGAAGGAGGTAGCGTTCTGTCTTACTGCTGTGCGCGGTAACATGGTTTTTAACTAGTGACTGTATCCAGCGTAGTTCATCAACCCAGTGTTAAAATCCTCATTATACCTTGTTGTACAATGATTGTGTTCTCATGACATGGCAGTTCAAAAGTGATTTTGGGAACTTTTGAGGTTCTTCTGCTACACGGCTACCCAGCCAGCAAATCGATTGTTTTTTTCACGGATCAGACGATTTGAAAAAAGAACCGTTTTGCTTGCTGGGTATTTTATCACGCGACGGGTGATTATATGCAGTCTCATGGAAGCCGTAATAGGTTCTCCAAACGACAAAAGGGACTCGTATTGTGACACGGAACTTCGTGTAAATGTCAATAAAACGTTTTAGAAGAATACTTTGACGTGTCACACTTGTACGGGTGATGAACTGTCGTGTGATAAAATTTCACCAGACCCTCAGTCGATTTCTTGCCAGGAACCACTCTGGTAAGAACGAACGGAAAGGTTCTCACGGCAGTGATTGTTGCACTCCATATGTACACTCAGTCTGACAATTGGGATCGTTAAGATTTGAAGTCGATTTAAAGTCATACTTTAAAACTTTTCTGATGTTTCAAATGAAGCAAGTCTTCAACAAAACCTGTCAGAATGTTAACTATTTGTGGACAGATTCACGGTCATATGCAGCATGTTTTATCTCGGTTATGACTGCGTGTGTTTTCAGCCACATGTGCAGATATCCCACACAGTAAAAACGACGGATTTTACTGTCTGGGGTGTGTTTGGCAATTAAACTGGTTTCAAGTGCTAAATTGCACTTCTCTTGTGCAAGAATATATTTCGGTAGATAGACTGACGCAGCCTATCTGGTGTTACTGCCTGTTGATTCATTGTCGTTTTCTTGCAAAATCTCTCGATTGCGATTTTAGAAGTTTTTGACGCATACTTATTTTCTTATATTATGTTTTGTATCATGTCATTTTAAGAAGTTGTAAATAAAAGCTAATTTATACTTTTAGCGTCTGGCAGTCATGTGATGAACCTCTCGACCTCAATGAGCTGTTTTACAAGTTCAGTTTTTTGTCGTATCCATTCCTTCACCTGATGCTTGAAGATTAAGTGGGTGGGAAGACAAGGAAGCCAACCCATGCAGCAAAATCCGCCACTTTTACATTAACGTCAGCAGACGTTGAATCAACGTAAAAATGACGAATTTTTCTGTCTGGGAATCTTCGTATCCATCTTTAATCATGCCGTTGAGCGTCTTGCCACAGACGCATGTTTTTGAGTGCTACAGGACCAGCATTCTTTCGAACATCGTACCAGAGCTAGAGCCACTCGCCAAATTTGCAAAACTTGGCTTTTTAACAATTTTCTTCGCCAAAAAGGAAAATGGTTCAGTTGGATAAGTTCATGAATGAAGGAACAGCAAGATCAAGCAACGCTGGTTCGACTCCAGAGATGTGCACTGGAACAACTGGTTTGAAAAGCGGCTCTTCATTCAGTGGATTGAATAATCAGACACAACGAATGCTAATACAGGCATCAACACAGTGGAAAGTTCACTTAGTCAACCTTGGTAACTACGCCTGCGTCAATGATCCAAAGCTTGTAAATATGCGAAACTGCCAGGATAGGATAGAGCTGCGAAACTGCTTCAAAAGAAGCTTTCTTAGTCCAAGGATCAAGATTCCTATTAATCGATAACAGAATATTGAAACCAGCGTGAACGAATAAAAAGATTGTTTTAAAAACCACATCTTATCAACAGCCAGAGCATAAACTTTGTAATGGCGATGAAAAAATACCAACATGCAAAATTGCACAAACGTTGTGACACGCACCACAAAATGCTGACGGGTTTTCAGTAGATTCGACAGTTGACACACATTTAAATCGCTTAGTCAACTTTTGAGTCAAGATTCTTCTACAGTTAGGTAGCCTACACATCGAACCGCGAACGTATTCTACTCATATTATAATAAAAGTAGGAAAAACATTTTCAGTCCAACAATGAGGCAAATTTATTCAGTTTACAGAGTTATTAAGACTTGCCGCTTTTTTTTCGAGAGGATAAATCGCCTGCAATAACTTAGACAGAGTTTACTTTCTTGCAGTGATAAACATGTAAATTGATCGTTGCACACACACGTACAACCTACCTAGGACCTATTTGCTGAGGATGAAGTCCTCCCAAAGTGTTAAATACTGTAGTAGCATGCAGCTGCAATAAGACGTGATAATATGCATAACTACACAAAACTTGCCCCTTGCAAAGTTCTTTCGTCACAGTAGGTCTATGAAACCTATCGAAGTCAACAAATTAATTTCTTGATTGTTTGTTAGAAAAACTAAACACATAAAGAATGCTAGAGTCCACACTCAAGATCAGAATTCATAGAAACACGTTAAAATAAACGCGCTTTAAAAGTCGACATTCCTGTTTGATTATGAAATTCAGTATTTCAATTTTCAAACAACACTTAAGTCTCGTCGACAACACTAATATTCGCAGAAATCAAATGCATTATTTGCAGCTTCTGAAAACAAAGCAAGCTACCTTCAAAATTACCAAAAAACATGCATGGGCGGATCCAGATTCATTTAGGAAGGATTACATAGTAAACTTTATGAATTAATTGGCTACTTAGGAAAGATATCTTTGACATGTTCGTATAGGGGTCAGCAGTTGTGCCAAGAAAAGTCTTTCTATTGAAGTACTTTAGTGTGCCTGATTGGGCACTTTCGCTGTGGAGGCAAAATTGAAATGAGCAAGAAGTCAACGTAGCCAAGTTTTTGCATTCACCACTGTATAAAGTGTCATAACATGAACAATAATTACCGTTTATTAATTTTGTTTTAACATTTTTGCGATCAAAAGCACCATTTTACCACATATAGTCTAATATTTTGGACGCTTGTCATAAAATAAAGACTATTAAAACTTAATTTTGGTGCACTCTAGTACTATCTAGTACACTAGGGAATATTGAACCGGTTGAAACGCTGGAAGGAAGGAAAGAAGCTTGAGTCCCCTGTGGATCCGTCTATGACTAAGCATACAAACACAAGAGAGGTCAAAGAATTTCACAGTGAAAAAAAACGACAATGAAGAACACCCGTAACGTTCCACGATGCTTTCTACTTCCTCTTGTGGTGACTTCTTGCAGTAAATCCAGTTACTTATCTATCCCTCATAGATTACAACAGGAAAATCAACATGCAACCTTGGAACTTTCAGCGCAATCTTTCCCTGTTTCACAAGATCAAATATTGAAGATTAGATGATTAAAATCAAAAATTTAGAAGACTATTTAGTATATACATAAGATTAAAAGATGCTGGCAAAAGTGTTACTAAAGAAAGATTTGAAAAGTCTAGTTTTGGTTTCCAAATGATAACCACGCGTTGCTTCTTAAAGCATAATCCATTTAAATTGATAGCATGTATAAACTATTAAATGCCAATTTCTCTATCGATTTAAAGATGAAACATTCAAAGAAAGTATGACAGCATTCTCCATACCATTGGCTATATGTTGCCGTGATATTAACCATAAAAGAAAAAATATTAAGCAGTAACAATTATGGCAAAGGCTGTAGTTACCCTACATCAGTGATACATGATGTCATGCGCTCCAGTGTGTCTTTTGAAACATATGGTCGGCTTGGTCGCGCATTACATTACAAACACCAATAAAAAAGGCAAAATCATTGAAATTAAAAATAATAATAAACATTGAAAAATGCTTTTCAATAACTATTTGTCAGTGAGAAAATGCTTTGTTTAAAAATCAATTCAAAAAAAATGTTAAAAGAAGCAAAAGGATTTTAGTTTATGCTCAATGTGACAACATAAAGTGCAATGAAAATGTGATGCAAAAGATTATAGACTCTGAAAGTAGCAAAAAAACACAATCCTCACATGAGCTGCTTCAAATTCTACCTTTCTGTGGACTTTTGCTTCATTCAGCATGTGTTGTTAATTAATCGCTTTGATTTATCAAAAATAAAAAAATAAATTGAATCAACTTTACCAAAACTAAAAATGCACTTCTAACAATCTAAGCAGTGTTAAAGGGGCAGACAAGTCCATTTTCAAATGCAAATTGAGAGTTGAAACACATAGAGGGGATATTCAAAAACACGTTGCACTTGTTTTTATGAAAAAATACTCATTTGTTCTCACGCAATCTTAAAACAAAGTTCTGGTTTTGTAATTCGAACACACACCACATGAACTGTTGTCGAAATAAAAAAAATTCTCACGTGACGTCATGAGAGTACAACTGCTGGGCAAATATTTTGCTTGTTCGAGGTGTGAGATGCGTTTACAGCAGTGAATAAGATTATTCCAAGTTACAATTAAAGTTCAGATTTAGTTTATTGTAGCCTTGGTGCTAGCTTACATCATTTTACAGACTACACTAAACTTTTTATTGGACGTTTAACCTAAACATTTTGGACTAGACCTTGCAGTGTTTGCATAGTTTTGATGGTATTTAACAGCAAGAGGTTCAGACAGTCAAGGGTTGCAGAGATTTGCATTTATTTTTTACTTCATGATTAGTCAGTGCTGTGTGCACGATAGGCCTACCTACCAGTCTCAGTATTTACTCATGTATGTCAAATTGTGATTGTGTATTGGCTAGACAAGTACAGCAGGCCTATTTCAATGTGCATTCTTCCCCAGTGCTGTGTGAGTAAACTAAGCTAAACCTGTAACAATTCGGTACTCATCATGCCAAATCGGTGTGTTGTCTATGGCTGTTCATTAGGGTGTGGCTGGTCCCGACCAAAAATTAAATACTTTACTAAATCAGCTCTTCTTTTGGCATACTCTGTGGATGGGTGATACAAACTCACCTGCAAAATTTTAGCTGATTTCGACAACATTTAGGTGTAGCACACGGGATTTAAAGATTGCGCAATCACGCAGCACCGAAAATAGTCAAAAATTGCTTGTTTTTTAACATTTTTCAATAATACAAGCATATTTTCAACTAAAAAATGTATTATTGGCCTATGTCAAAGTAGGCCTAAGTATTGTTTGCATTATAATATTTGGGTATTATTGTGATAGTTTATTTGCTTTTTCTCCTAATTTCCATAAATTTTTGAGATTTTTTTTCGTCGAAGCAACAAAAAACTTCGATGTTTGAAAATTTGTCATTTCATACAGACACAGTACTACACAAACACAGTTAAAACCAATATTAAATATAATACACATTAGCATAGCAACAATGTTTATAATGTACCGTATACAGAAACCAGGTTTTTGAACTATCTCCAGAGGAACGTTTACGCTGGTTAGGAAGAACCTTTCGATCATTCTCAACAACTTGGAGAATGTTCTGATACTTTTCTTCAGTTTTGGAGTGATGTAAGAAATCAGAAGCAAGCTTCACCCCTCTTTCAGTAGTATCATTTGAAACGTTCACTGTTGATAATAGCTTTATACTTTGTTGATAAGAAGCATCAGACTCCCAACTTTCAACTGGTAGTTCAAGGAATGCTGTATTAATTTTAAACAAATCAAAAAACATCCATGAATCAGCGCCGACAAATTGATCTAAAGAAGATGACGATGATACCTCCTTGAGAAACTGTGGTTTTCCATAACCTTTTTCAGCAGAGAAACCAATTCGGTTGATGAATTTTGTACCTTTATCAAAGCTCTTAAATTTTGTTGCAATTTTTTCCTTTGAAGACAAGTTAACCTTAGAACTAAACAGGGAAAATGGTATCAAATCTTTTGTAAGGTACCAGTGATGCTTTGCAAATGACGCGATTGCGATAGTGGAAATTTCCTCATCAACATCTTTATATGCGAAAAAATTACTTATTAGTTCCAGGTCATTGTAAGGTGCATCAACTGCAATTTGGCAAGTAAACCACCATGGCACATACACAAACACTATGAAATTTACAAATCGTTTCAACTTTAAAAATTGTGATGATGACAAAATTACATTTTTTTTCAATTCAGTTTTAATCTTGTTTTCAAAAAGAACAATCTTAATTGCATACAAAACTCGTGCCATCCACCGTGCCTGATGGAGTGCACCAGGCTTTAACAATAACATCGTGTAATTATCAAGTTCCACTAAGTTTGAGCCAGCGTATATCAATGAAAGTTGCAACATCTCTCTGTAGTCATCCCTGCACCGAAATCTCGTATTCGCAGCCATCATAGAGGTAGCTGTTTCAATTAGTTGTGCTTTACAGTCGTATAAAAACTCTGCATTATTAACATCTTTCCAATTGAAAACATTTAATTCCGCAAAATCTTGATTTGTAATACTGTCCCAGTTTGTTTTAAAGCGATTAAATAAAGTGTAATTTGGTCCTCTGGATGCTTCAATTTTGAGTTTGTCATATACATGAGTTAATATGATTTCACCAACATGGTGTCTGCAAGCAAACCACAGTAAACCTTTATTCAACTTATCCTGAATATATATACAAGCTCCACTTTTGTGCCCAGTGTTCGATGCAGTTGTATCAAAAACCATTCCTGCAATTGAAGTTTCACTCACACTCCATGTCTTAAGGAGTGAACAGGTAACTTCTGCAATAGAAGGCCCGGTTTGGCCTGCAACTTGGTGTGTGTGCATTGCCGGCACGCCAAGAAGTTTGGAATTTCCATTACCACTAATTAAAATTGGGATCCTTTCAATTGTTTTGTCCTTGTTGTTCAGTGTATCCATTAGCTTCCCGTCCCAATGTATTAATCCAACTTCTGGTGACTTCCATGTTTCCCGAATGCATTCTGCAATTTTCTTACTTGATGTAATCCTATAACGATACGACTGAGAACAGTGTAGATTCACTTTTTTGGGATTACCAGAGCAGGCAACAATAAATGACTCAAGCAGCGCAGATAAAGCAGTTGGAGAGATATTGTTGCGAATAGCAGTAGAATTTATTACTGGTGACTTTAAAACATCATGGGGAACAAATATGTTAGTTCCAGTTTTCACTGTTCTATCGTGAGACTTTTTGGGTTCTAAACTAACAGCCATGTCATGAATATCCCAATCATTATCCTCAGCTTCTGATTCTGTAAGTATATTACATAGTGTTGATGTCGATGGTTCTTGGTTCGTAGCTTCAAAGAATTTTTGTTTTGATTCAGTTTGTCTCAATTCTCGCTTCTTTTCAATTTTTGTTTGGACTTTATTTATTCCGGCTATTGTTGCTTTTCGGTTTGACATCATATCCATTAGAAATGCTATGTCTTCCTGAATTTGGACATTTTCTTCAGCCTTTTTACCTACTTTAGATTTGGTCATATTAGCAATAGGGTTTTTTATCCAGAATGGCATAGTCTCATTCATCTTCTGCTTAAATTTTGTCAGCTTTGGATTCTCGCCCTCTCTTCTTTCCAAGCTGAGTTTCATTATTGACTTATACTCATTAAATAACAATTCAATCCTTTTTGTTATGTTATTTTTTGCAATACATGGTATATGATAGTTGTTTTCTCATAGAATTTTAAAACTTCATCTGCAACCTTTTTGGCAGCTGGTCTGATGGTGTCTTGCTGCTTTGAAAAATCATTATTACGAAAAAATTCCTTCCAAGCAATTACTGACTTTAATATTTGTTTGTGAGTTGGAAGACGAGCTCCGTGAATAATTCTGTCATCATCATGAGGTAACGAATTAAAGATAAAAAAACGTTGATCCTGGTTTCTGGTTTTTATGCTCATTTTTGATGCTTGATGAATGGTGTATTACATTTAGAGTATCATTATATTACTTTTCTAAACTGACCCGTAAATAGATTGAACAATATTGAACACTTTTCACTGTATGGATGCTGCAGTGTAGCATAACTAATATACTACACATCAGTATCAGTACAACTCGAATAAAATCAATAAAACACGTTAGAATGGAAACTGTCATTATATCACTCTACGCTATATTCATACTGCACTAGCCTACTTAGTCTAAACAGGCCTAATAACACTACCTACTACTTAACAGGAACAGACTATATCAGTGATTGTCTGATTGACTTTAATTAATTGCACACAGTACATTAATTACCTTTCTGAATCATACTGAATTTGACTGCTGTAAAAAGTACATAGACCTATGCAGTGCATGACTGCACATTGGAAGATTTAGCTGTGCACAATCAAGCTAGAATAGATAACAATTGGCTATTATGACATATACCTTAATGGAAATTTACCAAAACATGCTTGTAAAGTTCCATGTAATGAGCTATTAGCTGGGACATTGTATTGAAAAACTTAAAAATCATGTTTTTTTAATTAACTTGAAAAATTGAACAGCTGGAACTTACTTTGACGACAAAAAATCTATAAAAATTGAGAAAAAAACAAATAAATTATCACAGTAACACCCAAATATTATAATACAAACAATAAAATTAGTTTGCGTTCTTCTGGTGACTATATACTAGGTTACCTCGTGATGTTAAAGATGATAACTAGCTTTAGTATTTCCGACGTTTCGTCAGTCAGCACGACTGACTTTATCAAGGTGGCTAAAACAGGTTAACACAACCTGTTCAGCAACGATGGCACAACACAAAAACATACTGATAAAATGAGTAAAGTAAAGCAGCAAGAATCAGAATTAAAACACGCAACGATACCTAGAGGTTAAACTAAAAGCAGTGAATGCCTAAAACCAGTAGGCTACTTTCCAACAGCGTAAATTTATCTATCTATTGGGCCACTGTCAATAGAGACTTGATAAAGTCAGTCGTGCTGACTGACGAAACGTCGGAAATACTAAAGCTAGTTATCATCTTTAACATCACGAGGTAACCTAGTATATAGTCACCAGAAGAACGCAAACTAATTTTATTACCAAATGCCTGGTGAACAGTCTCTCTCTGTTTTTAATACAAACAATACTTACTTTGACATAGGCCAATAATGCCTTTTATAGTTGAAAATATGCTGGTATTATTGAAAAATGTTAAAAAACAAGCAATTTTTGACTATTTTCGGTGCCGCGTGATTGCGCAATCTTTAAATCCCGTGTGCTACACCTAAATGTTGTCGAAATCAGCTAAAATTTTGCAGGTGAGTTTGTATCACCCATCCACAGAGTATGCTAAAAGAAGAGCTGATTTGAATAACATAAGGAGACCAGCCACACCCTACTGTTCATCTGGCGGTTCTTCTACTGATAAAATTTCTTTGTTCCATTTTCCAAAAAATCGTACCATAAAAAAGAAATGGAACAAGTTTGTAAACACCACAAGAGTGTGGCCAGGATCAACAAAGTCCAGTACAATATGTCGACTCCATTTCAAGGAAACAGATTTTCAAAATCTTTTTCAATTTAACATGGGTCATGCCACACGTCTCAATTTAAACCTTAATGCATGCCCTTCAATTTTTCCAAACAAAAACATTTCAACAACTTTGCAACCGTTTGATTCAAAGTCCAGTGGAGAGACAACTCCACAACAAAATTCCATTTTATCCATGCGACCGGCTGCTAGGAAGCGTCAAGTTCTGGAGGTAATTTTAAGCTAACAATTATATTTCTACATGTTTGTTATGAAGTACCGTACATAAGTAGAGAAGTAGCATCCTTGAGAAATTGTTTTCCATACAGTTTACAATATGTATGCTGCCTGCTGATATAGTGATTCCCAGCTACATGCAGTTTTAAAACGTCCCATGTATAATTCACCAAGTGCAGTAACAAAAAAAGTCCTTCGTATATACATTGTTGTTTTCTTTTTCAGTTACTGGCTAGGGATCCACCCAAATTCGTAACCTGAACAATTCGTACCCTGAAAAGATCCAGAGAAAAAAATTAAAAAAAGCCGAAGTTGCTGATCGGAGTTTCCACAAACAAACAAAAACTCTTAGGATCATTACCGGAAATTTTAAAATGTTTGCAGAAACCCCGATCAACCCTAACCCTTTTAAAATGTTTGCGGAAACTGCAATCAGCAACTTCGGCAAACTCTTAGGATCATTAACGGAAATTTTAAAATGTTTGCGGAAAAATGGAAACTGCAATCAGCGACTTCGGCTTTGTTCTGTTTTTTCTCTCGATCTTTTCCGTTTGTTTGTGGAAACTCCAATCAGCGACTTCGGCTTTTTTAATTTTTTCTCTCAATCTTTTCAAGGTACAAATTGTTCAGGGTATAAATTAGGTTGCACCCACTGGCTAGCACTAGTGTTGACAATGAAAAAGCTGAACACACTGAATTGCAGGAAGATGCAATGGTAATGTTTAGTGTATAAATGTGGGTTTTACAGTATTTGTTACTGTTGTTGTAATGTGCTATTGTGCGTTCTTCTGTTTATAGTTGTCCTGGTATTCTAATGTGTCATGCCAAACAGAAATGGTTACTTGTGATGCTGCAACACAATATGACGTGTTAGATTTCCGTGTTTGTTCATCAAAAGGATGCCAAGCTGCCTTGAAGCCAAGGAGTGCGGCGAAAGGTAAGAAACTTTAACTCTATAATATGACATATTATGAAATAACAGTAGTGTACATTTTAAAAGCTTTGGAAAGAGAAGTGATGCCAAATAATACTGTAAAAGTTGCTTTGCTTGATTTGAAATACTGTATGTTTATTGCAGCAACTCAGGCGAATGCCCTGGTATCAACACAATCTGTAGGTGTGACCTGACACACCGTGACACAAGATTGAATAAAATAGTGGATTTGCAACTTCTTCAGGTATGGACTTCAGCCAGTACATCGATCAGTCGCTGGAGCATAGTTTGACTGTGGATGTGGCGCTATATAAATATTGTTATTATTATTATTACATGTATTCTGGGTTTTTTTTTTCGCTGAGACTTTTCGGTCATTTGTCCAAAATGACTTGAAAAAATTCGGTCATTTTTTATTTATTTCGGTCATTTTTTCTGATGAAAATATTTCCTTTGAAGTAGCTGATACAAACGAAAATTTGCACTTCCTGACTAGCTACAACATTAAGTTTCGCTGAGAAACGTTGTCGTGTTTTATCTGAGAAAAGTTAGAACAGACAAACGTTACTTCCAGTCTTCGAAATTAGCATATTTTTACTTTTGCAAAAACATTGTCGAGGCCAAATGGCAAAAGTTGAAATTGCCTCGGCAATTGCATGTGAACGTTTATTACGAAAAAATTGTACCAAAACATGTAAAGCGAGAAGCGAAAAATATACTAGAGTAGTCTATCACGACCGCACTGTTAGATTTCTTGTGATGTAATAATACCAAAACTACCGATAAAGCGAGCAACGCGATACGCACGCTGAACTTACAGTAATTCAAGTTATATAACTCACGGGGGAAAAGTAAGTTAATTTTGGGTTGATTCAATGTTCGAGGCAACACAAATCGATTTAATTTTCCCGGCGGGTTATATTGCGTAACAACAGTACCCAATAAGAAATTTACGTTTGTTTTACATTAATTCGACATCTAGTGACGTTGAATTATCATAAAATAACGTTAATTGCTCAACCAGGTACTGGTAACAAATTAATAGCTCCCCGCGAAAAGATTGCCTCGATTTACGTTTACACTAACATAATTTCGGCACAATTGGGATACTGCGAGCAACACAAAGTCGCGAGACGCGATAAGGAGTAGATGCTTAGACTAATTTGACGTCTACTATCGTTGAATCAATGCAAATAGGGTGATATTTTTATAAAAGATTCAATTCTCCCAGCTGGGCACGTGTCTAAGCGCCGGCAAAGTAGGAAGTAACTCAAATAAAACATAGTAAGAGTCCAGCAATAGTAAGAGTCTGGTGTAGTCCAAGAAAATTACTTTTTTTTTGTAATCTTTTGGTCCTTACAAGCGCTCCTGTGGCCTCAGCATTTTCATTGCCAACGCTAATGCGCCATTCATGCATCTGCGTCGGCAAGTGCCGATTGCCCACGCTAATTTCGAAGAATGACTTCTGTATTTGCGTTATCACATATAATAAGACATTGGATCAACGTTTAAACACCAAGTCTACGTCTTGTATTTCCGATTGACAAAAAATCGTACAGTGGCGCAAGAAGCTTCTTTGCAATTACTGAAATCGATTTGAGCGTGTACATATTTTTTCTGACATTTTGACCGAATTGACTATATTTTTTTCGGACATTTTGCTAAAAAATCAGTCAATGACCGATAAATGACCGAAAAAAAAAACCCAGCATGTATTTACATTTTATACTTTAGCTAGCAAATCCAGCTTCTATTTACATGACTCATTGAAAAACCAGTATGTCTTGTAACAAATTTACGTTTATTTTACGTATGTTTGTACGTTATACCCAGACAACAAAATCTCTCGTTTTTACATTGATTCAACGTCTGCAGACGTTGAATCAATGTAAAAATAAGAGATTTTCTTGCAGTGTTCAGTTAAAGGGACTTTTTGTTACCGTACTTAAAGTTCTGATCCTGTGAGACTGACTTACTTTGTTCGTTTTATATTATTGGCTTGTGTTTTGCAGATGTACTTCGTTTCTTAGTTCATTTAAACCTAATAAATGGTCGTTTCAGTGTGAACATACTTTTCTCAAAACTGCTCGTAAACAGGCCAACTTCGACCAGAAAGCAGCAACGTAATGATGATTTATTGATGCTAAGCTATTTCTGAAAGATTTCAACGGTTCGAGAAAAAGTTTTCTCTGCCTGTAAAATGTTGTATCGTAGTTTTATAAAATATTTCTGGAATCTTCCTTGGTTTCGTATTACCTGAATTTCTGAAAGATAGCAGAACCTATAGGAAATTCACTGAAACGATACAAGTTGTATTTGGCTGTACAATGTACATGCTTTCCATTGCCAAGTCAAGAAAAATTTGCGGCCATCTCCCATCGAATCGGCACATACAACACTCGCGGCCATAGCGTTTGCCGCTAAGAGTAGATAAAACAGATTGTGCAAAATTGATATGTTTAATGTTGTTGCAGAGCAATGTATGTGGTTGCAGCAATGCGATGGAAAAGGCTGGGCTAGTTAAATGTATGGATTTCGTTGAGAGATGTGGCTTTGATGTGCGGGTGAAACTCCGCCATCCACAAATCATTGCATATATGCGGGATCACAAGCCAGAAGTTGAACATGTGTTTGATGTCTGGCATGTTGCGAAAGGTACAGTTAGAATATTGTCACAATGAATGTGACTGCTACTTTATGCAATACTGGTAGCTGACTGATGGGTTTTATTTTATTAGGATTTTGGAGATACAAGAGTAAATATAACCAAAAGTTGTTTTTACAGATGCTATAAGCACATTTCCCACAGATAGTTTGTTCGGAGGATCTGGGGTTATCTTGGAAGATCAATCCGTGTGCCTCTGACGTCATGCGTCGTTTCGGCCATTAGATCGAAGTTTCCAAGGACAAAAACAAATACGTTGAGTATAAGTGTCCTGATTAGAAATAAAGTCACAATACAAAGTCTGCTTTGAGAAAAGCTTTTCCATGTGCACAGAAAGAGAAAGTGAATATTGTACATGTACAGTAAGCTATACTAGAGGTCTTGAGAGAATCTTCCTAGTTCTTTACAAACTAATATGGTACTCGTCAAAAGGTAGTTGCTTTCAGTGTTCATTTTATCAACTACTGAGCCGCTTACAATCGACATAAATAGTTTATTCTATTTGTTGGAAACGTCACTACAAACAACCGCTTACACTGCATCTTGCGCGAACACAAATCAGCTTGTACTCTCATGACGTCACACGTGATTATCGCACGGTTCAGTGCGCGCGCGTGCCGCCAACAACTATAGAGCAAACAAAAACGGCCCTACAAAGGAAACGCAATCAAATTTTGGGAAAATTTCAACGACAACCCTTTATTATAAACGCCTAGAGCACATACAAACAAAAAAATCGCAAAGTACAATTTGGACTTGCATGGCCTTTTAAACCAAGGTCCTATGAAACTATGCACACAGACGTTTCAGACGAGCCATGTGACTTGACAGAGAAATGAACAACTAACTAAACTAGCAAATTAGCTTTTATTCTTGTTGAAGAATCGACAAAGGAAAAAAGTGAGCTCATGCTTGAGTGACGAGGTGATCATAGCCTCAGAAGCTATTGCTACCGTATATTATAACTTTAGCTAGTTAATGCAAAATATAAAAATAAACAAAGTTAACAAACCATCGATTGACCAATAATACCTGTTTGTGCAATCCTTTTGTTATTTTCTTTAATTTAAATTTTCCAGAGGATTTGTCGCTTGTTTCACGATAAAACTCATGCGCTAAATGTCCATCTTCGTCAAAATATTGAGAACTACATAAAATTAAAATACTCGATTCAAAAACTTGTGAATTTGCATTAACATTTGGCAGTGGCTATTTGACCGGCTCCAGTCTTTGAATCTGAAACACTATTTGACCGGTCATGACGTATTCTTTTTTCCTTTTCTCTCTGAAAGCAAAAGACGAGAGGAGAAGAAAAAAGTGGTATATAAGTTCTAAATTCAACAATTTTATTCAATTGAGTCCGTGGCGAGTGCGATTTTTCTCAGGCTGGTGTTCGCAAGGGTGTGAGTCCGATACTATCCCGAAGCGCTTTTTTTTTAATTAAATTTTGATCCAAATTGAACTCAATCATTAGGCTGCTGCATTTTTGTGGTCAATTTTTAATTCGAGTAGCTTTTTTACGTCTTTTCAAATATAAGTAATAAAGTTAGAGTATTTTTAATTTGCTGGATTTTGAGAATTTCTCTGGGTAAGTTTCCGTTTGTCGTAAGAGGATGTGACCGTGTTTGCCGAACAACGCATTACATTTTTGCTCTCAACAAGTTAGTTTAGTGGCTGTAAAAAGTTACTTGTTGTAAGCATGACCGGTCAAATAGGGGTTCAGATTCAAAGACCGGAGCCGGTCAAATAGCCACTGCCTTACCATTTACAGCACAATAATTTAATTTAGTGTAGTTGAAGTGGATAACTTTTTTATTTGTTAATAATTTTGCTCACACCTGCTTCGAGTTAGGACAAATGGTGACCCTTTAAAACCAATGACTGAGTTGGAACTTAAAGCATTTGATGAAACAGGATCATCAGAGGAGGTTCCTGTCACATAATCCATTCCTTTTTTTAAATACTTTCCTGTTTGTCCACCCATTTTTTATCAAACAACCATACACTTGGGATAACAAAATTCATAAATATAAACGTTGTCTGCAAGTAAAAATACTTTTATTCATAATGGTGGTTGGTGGTAATGGTAGATTGCTTTTATGGTCTCAAATCTACCCTGGATCTAAGGGTAATAACCGCCTTGCCAAAAGGAATATTACTGTAAATGACCATCAGCATCATAATGGTTTGGCAGAGAGCAAAGCCCTAACCCTCGCAACACCTGTCATACAACAATGCTTCTGATAGCAACCAACACTGTCAGAAACATAGTCACTTTGTTTAATTAAATCGTCATGTGAACTTTTACCTTGTATGTAGGACTACTCATTGTACCTTACTGTATACAACTAAGCCTATACATTTCTTACAAATTATCGCATATTGCAATAAAACCACAACATGATGCAGACCAAGAAATGAATGAGGCTGTTCACCAGGGATTTAGTTAAATAACATGATATACGGTCTTCTTAATGCAAACTGAGCTGAATTGCATACCGTAGAAGTTGAATTTTATTTTGCATGTTTGGTTGGTACCGTTGGTTTACAGCAACATGGTCCTGTGTTTTGCCATGCTAGACAGGTAGTCACTACCTGATCTAGCCCCCTGAAGACATTAGTCAAGTCTGACAAAACATTAGAAACAAAACATTAGAATAAAAACAGATTATCAACTTATACATCATGTGACAGTTCAGATTGGTCTGCACTAGAAGAACGTATATCATGTCATTCAAAAAAAAATCAAACCTAGCCTACAGAGGAATGTGAAGCGTGACCATAAATACAGTTGATCACTATGTCTGGGCCTACATTGAAAGAAGCTTATGTCAGTTTAGTCAGGTACAAAGAAACCTAAAATTAAAACTGACTTGACTTGACAAATGACAACAGCAAAACAAAGGTACCGTACAGAGTTGCCGGATATCCACCAACAAGTGTTTTTTTTTTTCATGAAATCACTTCAACATTTCTCAATGTATTGAAAACTTTCTCAAACTCATAAGCTAGGCCAAATCTTTGGTTTAAAATCCAATCACACTTCGACTAAGGGTAAAGATGTCTCCAACAACAAAAAGATTTCAGATCTTGGGAGTGGTGAAGGATAACATTTTTGCAAATCAAACTGCACACATCACAAAAAAGGTCCCGTACCATACAGTAAGATTAGGATATCCACTTTTTTCAGGTGGTGAAAAATTGCATCATTTTCTAAAACGTCTAAGTGTCTATTAAAATGTTACTGTTTGGAATCAACAGTGGTATTTTTATAACAAATTTCCACAAATTACCGGAATTCTTTTATCTTAAATATAAATGTTTATTAAAAAATTTGTACAATGATCACTCCTGAAACGTATCATCCGCTTATTTCTCCACACAGTTTTTTTTTATGTTGCCCTGTGTTATTCCATTGTTAATGTATTATGTAAAGTGCTGGTATTGTGCTATATATTATATATATTATATATGTGTTAATGTTCTTAATTTTGTGTCTTCTGTTTAAATGTTTGGGTGGTAGCTGACTTTGGTGACCTTTTGGTCTTTCGCTGCCATCCTTGTTGTGCGAATTATTTGTGTTTATTGTGTTTTTGCTTTTTGTGTCTTTCTTTTTCGCCAACAAAACAAAAAATAAACTGAACTGAACTGGGAGTAGGCTACTGCTATCTCAAGAGCAGGGTTAAGATTAGGACATGATCATCGATTTAGCAAAGAAAAAGAAGTGTCAGCTGAAGAAAACAAAGAGTTTGTACTTTGGTTTTTAAAAACGTGATTACGTGAAAATAAAATGAGAGACTAACATTTTACAAAGAGAAGAATAAGCAGCAAGAAAAAAACACACTGATTTTTTCCAATTTTTCTTCTTTGTTAAATCTTTGCAGTAGCGTAGCCAGGAATTTTGAAAGGGGGGGTTTTGACCACCCAACGGCGGGGGGTCTGGGGGGCCTCCCCCAGAAAATTTTGAAAAATTACTTTGAATTTGGTGCATTCTGAGAGCATTTTCAACAAA
Source organism: Aplidium turbinatum (assembly GCF_918807975.1). Taxonomy (NCBI): domain Eukaryota; kingdom Metazoa; phylum Chordata; class Ascidiacea; order Aplousobranchia; family Polyclinidae; genus Aplidium; species Aplidium turbinatum. The sequence continues at coordinate 15,109,412 of NC_137484.1, read as the reverse complement.
AATGTGGGTACGAATATTCTTGTAAAATGGTGCTGTCCGGTACCATAGCAAAAGGATAAGATCATGTTTTCTTCGGCATTTTTCGGAAAAAAAAGCTAAGTCTCTGTGTTTTCTTGTTGCTAATTCCTGGCTGAGATGTTTGAATGTTTGGTATTGGCAAAACTCGCTCTTTTAATGCAATTTTGTTTAAAATTAGGCAATTTTTTTTTTAGACTGAAAGCATCATTCTCAATATCGTGACGTCACACGCGTGCCAAGGGGGGGTTGTAATTCCCAAACCCCCCCCCCCCCCTTGGCTACGCCACTGAATCTATGATCATGTGCTAAACTGCTAACCTTTACCAAGCTTCAAGTCAGTGTTGACAGATTGGTTTGGTTTTGAATCTTTATCCGCGAAGTGACAAAGCCTTGGTAGGTAGCCTATTCCTGGTAGTTTCGCATACTTGTAAAGGCTTTTGTCAAATCAAATAGTAATGCTTGTATTTATATAGCGCTGTAGTTTATCCATCGCAGAATGCGTTGCTCTTCAGCTCATTCCAAAAGCAGACAGTGGCGTCCCCCCTTAGCTCAGTGATTACGGACCCCAGTCAAGAACAGGCGGCGCTGGTTCAGCTTTCCGTGTGTGCGCTGAAGCAACGCATTCGCATACAGCAAAGACTGCTCTCCATTCAGCAACACCAAGTGGATGGAATAATTCTTCGGTAACAACACTTCAACAACTATTGGAATCTCCAATATTTCAATAGGCCTAGCTCATTTTCAATAGCTTTTCCTTGAACTACCAGACGTGTACGAAATAATAGAAGAAATCCACCATCTAAAATTAAATAAATCAGCAGGGAGTGATGGTATCTCGCCTTATTTCTTTCGAATCTCTTCGAGTATCATAGCTTTGCCTCTATCCATCCTTTTCGACCACGCATTTTCAAACGGCATATTTCCAGATGTTCTCAAAATTGCTAAAGTCATTTTAATTTATAAATCTGGAAGCAAACTGGAAACTAATATTATACAGTAGATCAATTTCTCTACTCTCGTGCTTTTCAAAGATTCTAGAAAAGTTAATGTTCAAACGATTGACATCGTTTATAAATAAGCATTCGAGCTTAACGCCTAATCAATATGGCTTTCGTGCCAACCATTCAACGAGTCATGCTACTCTGGACATTATTACCTCTTCATATGAGCAAATGCAGAACAATAATGAATTGACTGAACTTGTTTTACTAGATCTTAAAAAAGCCTTTGACACAGTTCATCATGAGAAAGTCTTGCATAAACTCGATCATTATGGCATTCGAGGAGTTTCCAATGCTTTACTTACTTCCTACTTGAAAAACCTAAACAATTTGTGTCTATAGGACAAGAAAATTCTACATTAAAAGAAATAAAATTTGGTGTCCCTCAAGGGTCCATATTAGGACCACTTCACTTTTTACTATAGCCTACATAAATGATCTATCTAACTGTGTTTTTTGTGTTTCTAGATTATTTACTGATGACACTTGTATTGTCATTAAAGCCGATAATTTATTAAGTCTTCAAAGTTTAATTAATCTTGAACTGAAAGGAATCCAATGTTGGATCACTGCCAATTCACTCACCATGCTTCTAAGTCTAACTTTTTAATAATTGCACCCAAGACCAACCAAATATCTACTAATGTAGAAATATTTTACGTCGATACCCAACAAAAAACGTTGAAAAAAAAACTTTTCAATATTTTGCAGTAACTTGAAAAAGCACTTGCGTTTTGAAAATTAACCTCTAACCAGAGTCACTATATGCTCTGCTCTAACAACCTATGCTGTAACTCTTTAATTATCTGACTGTATTATTGATTGTTGCACCATATCCTGGTATAGCATGCCTTTCCAAATGCCACTTTTGTAAATTTATCCTACATATCATATATTACTATATTATACATTAACATATCTTACTATACATATATCTTATATATTACACCCGACCGGATAAGGATGATGAGTACTATCTTTACTCTTCCATGAATAAGCTACTATATCATTTTGTATAATTTAATATTTGCCAGATAAGAATATATCACTAAGTTACTACCAGCTTGCATCTAACTACTCCCTGATTATTATAAGCTATTATGTTCGTTCAGAGGATCGCTTGACTTTTCGTAAGATTATTATTTAGGTTGGTTTGAAAAAGTTGCTTGAAACAACTCAGACACTACATCCTTCATCGGCACTACCAAAGAATCTCCACCTCTCATTAGCGATACCAAAAATCCCTCATTGACGATACCAATGCGATTTATTGACGATACCAATGCGATACCAAAAATCCCTCACTGACCATCCCTCATTGACGCTATAAAAGATGATTTAACTCTTATTAGAAATACCAAAAACACGCTGCTATATCATCATGCTTCTTATGCTCTTACATGCGCAGGAAATTAATTTAAAAAACAAAGCTTTTTTAACTATTTTATCTTGATAATGAGCTGCCATATTATGTATTTGTTCTGCAATATATAGGCTACTTAATATCGTTGCTGCGAACACTTTATTTCTGTATGAAATCTGTAAATAGTCCTTGTTTTGATAGTCCGTTACGTAATTTCAATATGTGTGTGTAACTGTGTATATTAGTTTGTTTTTGTGATGTTGGGTTCAGTCGTGTTCTCATTGCTTTAAGAATTGGCGCTCCAGTTGTTCCAGGAACGAGGAGGCGACTGATTCTTAACTAATTCATCAACTTATTTTAAAATATCAGGTTTGGTGGCCGTGCTTAACTATATTTATTGATGCATATACCGCAATATTAGATCCTTTCATGCACGTCTTAAACCATTAAGGTTTTGCCACCTTTTCCTTTTGTTAGTTTTGTTACTGTATTTCTTTTTCACAATATCATTTCTTTTTGCATTCTGACAAAGAAAAATAAATTGAATTGAATTGAATTGACACGGCTAAAAACCTTGGTATCTTCATTGACAAAAATCTCTCTTTTCTTCCTCATATTGGTGCTCTATCTTCCAAACCCTTCAAATCTGTTGGCATACTCTCTAAATGGAAACATTGCTTATCAACCAAAGCTATGCTTCAGCTGTACTATTCTCTGGTGCATCTTTACCTAATATACGGACTGACTATTTGGGGGTCGTCATACAAAACACATATTGGAAAGCTTGGTGTTTTGCAAAACAAAGCAGTCAATGCTGTTGCGAAAGGCAAATGGGCTGACCATGTCACACCCTTTTATAAACAACTCAATATCCTAAAGTTAAAAGATCTGTACAACTTTGAAATTGCTAACTTTATGTAGGCCTACCAGTTTAGTTTTAATTTATTACCAGGCACTTTTCAAAAATACTTTAAAAAATGCTACGAAATTCACAACTTTACTACTCGGAACTCGACCAACCTAGATTACTATTATTATCGATACACAACCACTAAACTACAACGCTCTATAAAATACTCTGGTGCAAAATTTTGAAATAATATATCAGTTGAAATCCGCAAATCCTCCTTCACAACTTTTAAAAGAATGTTCAAAAAGAAAATTATTGACTCATATTAGGCAAATGCTAAATTAACCTACCGTACTAATCAGACTTGCAATTGTAACATAGGCTAGGTTGACATAGCTAAACTGTTTTTTTTTTTATAATTTCTTATTATCTTGGACAGCTTCACCGTTATTTCCAATTACAGTAGAATTCGCCTATAACGGCTTCGTTTATAACGTCAATTCGCCTATTACGTCACATTTCGCTCGGTCCCGGCAGAATTTCTATCTTTTACGTACATTGTAGTTCGGCTACAACAGCATCGCCTATAACGTCAATTCGCATGTAACAGCACCCTTTATTGGTCCCCAGACGTCTTTTGTTCGTTTATAACATCACTTTAAGCCATCACCTTTACCACGAAACGTCAGTCCTTTAATCCAGTTAGGGCTGCTGCTTGCAAAATGTCTTCCCTTTATTTTGCTACGTCGTTCGCAGCAGGGACTTTAAATAGCTGAATTAACTTTTTTCCCGCGTGAAAAACTATGTCCGTGTCAAAACCGAAACAGCTGAAGATCAATACCTTTTTTGCTAATAAACAATGAACTTCTCTACTACTGTATGTAACGAGCTGTGTTGCGCAAATTTCCTGAACCTTTCGCTTTAGGTTAATTTTTTTTAAACAATTTCTTTGTTTACTGTATTTTCTGCGTGACTTTTGTCAGTTTGGTGGTACACAGTAAACCTGACTGGATTATACATCTCTTTCTTTAATCAAAAGACAGTTTTGGAATAGTTTTCGGTAGTTCGTCTATAACGTCAATTCGGCTATAACGTCAGTTTTTGCAATCCCCTAGAGGTGCCGTCATAGGCGAATTCTACTGTATAATTATCACTGATGAGTTAAGGGTGGCTGCTTGACTTGAAGACCTTGAACGGTCACTTCGCAGCCTCCCGCTGGTGTGATGCTATCATCATTTTTATTGGTTTTTTTATTGTAATCTTTTTAACAGTTTTAGTGTACATTGTGTTTTGATTTATTGTACATCTTTTTCGCAGCGGCCAAAAACAACTATGTATCTAATAGCGCTAAATAACGAACAAGCAGAGTGAATAACATTGTCTATAGCCTAACTATAAATTAGAAGTTAAGTTATGGCGCGATTAGGAGAGAAAAAACTTTTGTTTCGTCTGTTGTGAGAATAGCACGGTACAATTACACACGGTTACAATTACACAACAATAAAACAAGGGAATCAGCTGACTCGATGACTAATAGTCTTTCGCTGCTTCCTGTTTGTTGTTGAATATATTTGTACCAATTTATACTTGTACCGTATAGCCTACTATTTTTTGCAGCAGACAAAATAAAACGTTTCTCTCTCTCTTACACACAAATTGAATAAAATAGCACCATAACAATTTAGATACCACAACAGACAGAAAGCAGCAAAAGACTATATCAGTCATCGAGTCAGGTGTTTCCCTGCTCTTAATGTGACAAATGTCAAGCATCGGCAAATTATGTTTTAGTTATTTTTTTCAGGATGGTAACGAAAGACCACAAGCAGTCATCTAGTTAGCTACCATCACCCCATAACAATAAATCTAATTATACGTTCAAAAACTTTTTCGATTAATCGGAAAAAAAACTTACGCAAAACCAGGTGTTCCCGACAATTATTCACCAAATCAAACGTCATATAAAACCGTTATGGTCTACTTAACCTAGCTGGCATCTTACGTCATGGAAATTGCTAGAAAATGTCCAAATATTGCACCATCGGTCATAAGACCTGATGAAATATTGCATTAGCCGCTTGAACACCTGTTTGAATGACTTCATAATTGTCTTTCATTGTTGCGTCACAGTTACTGTCTACGTGCATTTGAGATATCGCAAATTATTCTAGTCATTCGTAAAATTGTTTGTTGGAAGTCAGTCGCAAGTTTAACTGTTTGCTTGGTGCTTGCTAGCTGGACAAATTTTCCGTCTTTTATCCAAGTAATCTGTTCTGTAGTGACAGTTTTAGAGGCGTACGGTGTTGCGTCCCATTTTCGATAGCCGCGGGCTAATTTTACAGGAATACACTTTTTGAATAGACGTTTCGAGAAGTGTTTCTTTTTCGGTCATTACATGCAGACGAACGGATCCGGGAACTTTATGTTACAATTTTCCCACGAAGAGATTATGGTTTACCGCTGTGACCACCAGGTAAGTGTCTTCTTTCTACGCAAGACCATCTCGAAATGCCACTTATGTTTGCAAGCATCTGTCCTGTTTCTCATTACTCATTAGGCTACAAAGATAGTTGTACAAAAGCCTTCCAGAGAAGTGTTCAGCTTGTCCAAACGGCCAAATATCTGCCAAGTAGGCTACGCAAGCAGACACAATCACAACTCATCTAACAAAATTCCACTGATGGAGTTCATTTCTCTTAAATGGCGTTTTGTTTCCTTATGGATTTCTAATACGCGAGAAAGAACTCGTCTTTATGACATCCATTTTACTTTTGAGTGGTAAAGAAGGTGGTTTTGCTATAAATGCATATTTTGTATGCGCCTGAGTTTGTACATGAAGAAATCTCAAGATTAATCAGCGCTGATTCGGCTCTCGGAGTGTGCACTTGAGCAACTTATTTCAGGACTGCTCTCTATTCAGTGGAACCCAGTGGATGGATGGATGAATTCACAAACAACAACACTTCAACAACAAGAGGAAACTTCACTCTGTAAATCTTGGTAACCGGCCCTGTGTCAAAAGCCTCTAGCCTACATCTACAAGTACCGGTATGCAAACTTCCCAGGAATAACTTATCAAAAACTTTGTCAGTTTGAGGAAAAAGGTTTGGTCTGGTTTAGAATCTTTATCCTTGGACTGACAAAGCCTTGATAGGCTATTCCTGGTAGTTTCGCAAACTTGTAGTTCTATAACTTGTAGAGGCTCTTGACGCAGGACCGGTTAGCGGGTACCGAGATTGGCGGAGTGAAGTTTTCCGATTGTTGAAGTGTTGTTGCAGGAGAATTATTCCATTCACTAGGTGCCGCTGAATGGAGAGCAGTCCTGAAATGGGTTGCTCAAGTCAAGCACACACCCCGAGAGTCGAACCAGCGCCACGTGAACTTGAGCCGGGCGCGTAACCACTGAGCTAACGGGCGGAAGATAATTCACACCAACCTACAAGCTTTCAGTATCAAGTCGAATTGGGAGTTTAAAGATTCATTTCTAATTGCATTAACAATTTTCACGGCGTTACTCGGTAGGCTACATTTTTTTAATCAGGACCAGTGGCTCCGAGAGGGGGGGGGAAGTCGGGCCAGTTTCCCCCCTAGCAAAACATTGTAAAGGAAAAACGAGTAGTTTTTTGTTTTTGCACTTTTGAGGGAGGCCCATTTTTAGTACTAAAGTAAAAATGTACCAACTAAATAATCAACAAATTTTTAAATGGAGTGCGTAGTTCCAAGTAGCCTATGTCTCAATCATTGTAAATGTCACTCTCGATGCTTCTCATCAAGAAGAAATCATTTTCGTGTTAAGGTAGGCGATGTTGAACAGCTTCAAGACGTAAAATCTAAAGCTGAAATGATTTCTGTATCACTGAACGGTTTTGATTGTATAGATAGTTTTAACTTGAAAACTGGCGCTGTTTTAGCTAAGCGGGAACTATTTTTGCTTGACAACTGAACCTTAACTTCAAAATCAGCGTTGGCCAGGCATAGGATGTTGTATCCAACATAAGTTATCTGGGAAAGTTAAAGGTATCAGTCCAAGCACGATTAAAAAAAGTAAATCCTGTATATTTTTTGTTTATGGATCATCATCATCATCAGTCATTATTTCCGCCTGCAGCAGATTGCACATCAACATGAGTTATTTGCTTTCAAGAGTGGCGATTTTGAGCCAGCTCGCCAAGTTGAGTCCGGTCCATGATTGGATGTTGTCTTGCCATCGTTTTGGTTGTCTGCCACGTTTTCTTTTTCCTTCTGTGCAGACTTTGCTGATTCCGAATTGTGATCTTTTAGTGTGGCCGAACAGTTTTAAAACTTTTGATTTTATTAATTGGATGTTATTTGCTGTAATTGGATGTAATTTTGTCATAGTTAAAAGATCTTCTGTTTTCGTGTGGTCAAGTAGCCTTTTGTTGGTCATGCTTCTCATGATGTGATTTTGGAAGGTAGTGAGTTTTTTCTTTATTTGAATTTTTTGTTTTTGGATGTGGTTGTTTAAATCTAGTTGGAATTCATAATGTTGCCTACAGACGGCGTTGTTCAAATGTCTTATCATTTTTGGAGTAATTTATTATTATTTATCTGTAAGCTTGTGGCATCTTTAAAGTTATAGCCCAGTCAGAGGAAAAATTCTGAAAAATCTAAAGAAAGCTGTCATATCATCTTGCAAAGAAAATTGACTTCGAGAATGTAATCAAGGCGTGGTGCAGTCAAACCCAATGCTTTACTGTACATTACCCTTTTGCAATTGGAGCTCTAAAGACGTTTCTTAAATGCATCAAGTTGGAACCAACAAGAGCTTGATCGGAAGCTGAGTCAATGCTAAAGTAGCCTACAACTAGCAGTTTTAAATTTGTGACTGTTTTGCATTATGTGGATTACGGTCCTATACAAGATTCACTGATGAATTTAATGAAATTAAAGGAAGATGAAATCTAAGTAAGAGAAAGCTGAGAAGAGTAGGCTACTACTCGCAAGCTAAAGTTGCAGTGGCAATTATAAGTTTAAAAGAAAATGATTTTCTTTTCCTGAGGACAGAACGCTTTTATAACTCCACTTAACGAGCTGAATCATTCGAAGGAAATGTATTCTACTGTACATTGAAAAGGATTCGATAGTTGTTGGAATTGACAAATGTATCTACAAACTCAAACATATTGTCGATGAGTTTGAAGTTCCATGAAAATTTCATCGTATGTCTGTTGTGCAGTTGCGGACATGTGGGACAAATTTAAACCATTTGTAGGCTACAACAATGACATTTTTCAAGATATTTTGGATGAGTTAGTACTTTTGACAGAATGCCACACAGCAAACTTCAGCTGCAAACCAGAACGAACCACCCCATAATCTCTACACAAGGAATCATTGATTGCAACTTTCGAAATGTTTTTCCAAATAGTTTTGTTATGATTTTTTTTTGTGTTCCGGTAGCTACCTGCAACGGTTGTGCTTTGAGAACGTGGTTTTAGCAATTACTGAAATTTGTAAAGAATTGTTTGCGCTCCAGTAGGCCTATGACTAAAAACCGATTGAAAAGCCTAACTATACATGTTGTGCATCAATTCAGACGTCGCAAAATTTTATCATTTGATGCTGTAATCCGTAGCTTTGCATTGCAAAAAGTCCAGAAAGGGTTGAATTAAATCAGGGATGTCCAAAGTCCGGCCCGCGGGCAAACTCCGGCTCACGAGACATTTTTGTATGGTCCGTGCCTGTTGTTGTACAAGTAAAATGTGTTATGTTTGGCCTGCAGACACACAAAAATCAGATAAATTCAACTTGCAGTTTTCAGAAAAATTATTGTGGCTGTTGGCCCGCGAACACGTATTATCAAATCTGGCTCGCGTGGGAAAAAGTTTGGACACTCCTGAATTAAATGCTTGGTTGAACTATTTTCGTTGACTGTTGGCCTATTGTGTGTTTACAAAGCTTTCTAGACAAAATCGTTTGCCTCAATAGCATTTTTGCTGCAAGTGTAATCCAGTGATTATATATTGATGATTTTTACATTGAACGAAGTTCTTTTCATGCTGAGGAAAGTAGGCTAATTTCAGCTTAACACGAACATGCAATGCAATATTTGCTAAAAAATATTATGGGCCCATTTTTCGTGTTGTTTCCCGACCAGTGCTGACTTCTCTCGGAGGCCCTGATCAGGACAAAGCTGTGTAAAAACCAAATGCTCTGGATGGATGATTCAGTGAGTAGGCTAAATAATATCTGTTTGTGTGCAACTGCTAATATCCAGCCATTTTCGCATTCTATCAGTAGGCTACACACTCCTACGCAATTTTCTCAGTTTACTTCTTTCTTACTAAAGTAAGCTAGCCTATGTCTTCAGAATCTTAAACATTTCTGATCCAGTGTTACGTATTGGTAAGCAAATGTAACAAAAAAAGTTCTTCTTTAAAATATGTTTTTTTTCTTCTTGGTAAGCTACAGCGGTATCACGAAAAAGAATAGGCTACCGGCAAATCGCTCATAGTCTTATCAATTGATTCGTCAAGTTGAATAGCAAAATAGGATGATTTCTGTACCTATCTGTTGTTCGATGTCTTTGCCATATCTTCAATCTTTTGCTGACCTGTCTGTCTTGTTGGAGTGCTATGTCTTCAAATTTGTGAGCTGCTTCAGGCATTTGGCGGTGGGATGGCGCAGCGGGTAAGGCGCTCGCTTTCCAATTATGCAATCTTGGTTTGACCCCGGGGCCCCGGCTCATGCTGGTTGTTGACAAACACCGCTCACCTCTACCCAGGGTGTAATAAATTGGGTGGGCGTAGTTGCTGAAGTAAAGGCGGCCGAGAGAAAGGAACTGGTCACCCTACTCTCGTTAGTGCCGAAGGCTTAGTACAATGAGAACCTTATCTTCTCATCTCTCGACGCTTGGATTCAAGTATGGGAATCACCTTCAGGCATTTCGAAACGCTGTTTTCACCATTTGCTACATAATCTCAGGGATGCATAATCTTTAAAAAACTCAGTCTGTTTTTGGCGAGTTTCCAGAGGAGACATTACCTTCCTCTCCTCGGTTTAAGAATCCTAAACTTTTTACAATTCCAAATGTTTTTCCTCAACAAGCTTGAAATTTTTCCAACTTGGAGACAACATTCTTTAGCTGGCATCACTATATTACCAAACTTTTTGAAAGCCAGACATAAAACAGCACAAAATTTAGATCTGCAACCAAATTCATAAAGCCTCCACAATAAATACATGTAGGCTGAGTATTATCGCTTTCAAACAGCGAATCAACAATCCTGCTGCAGCTCTCAACAATCGGTTGCCATGCATAAAACAGTTTACTGAGTAAGAATGCCAGATTTTTGTTTTTCTGCCAGATTCGAAAAAATTTTGACATGCTTGGACAATCGAATCTACTGTAAAAACACGTCCATTCAATTGTCAAAATTTTCAAGCTTTGTTTGAATTCTTTCAGAATATATTGCTATAAAATTAGTGTATGACAAAATGAATCACGAGAAGTTTAGTGCGGTGTTTTATCTTTTCCTCAGATTTAATACACTGAACTTTTTTTTATTAGTATGTCAACATGTCAGATTCCAAGCAACACAAGTTGCCTTTCGTAAAAAAAGGTTCAAAGTCTAGAGACGTTGGCTGAGATTCAAAGATTCTTATTCAACGAGTGCAATTCGACCAAAAATATATAAGCTATAGTTGTTCGAGTTTAAAGCTTTGTATATGCTTTTTTAGCATTAACTTCATCAGCGTTGCGTTTCTAAGAAAATTTGTAAACGGTTTTTCCTCAGAAGCTGTATAACAAAAACTTGTGACAGACAATTATGAAGATAAAATTTGTTTAAACGCTTTTTCTGTTGCACCCGTTCGATTGTAAATACGACCTAGCTTTGGTGCTTTGTATAAATTATCACACCTGTGTGCTTTAGTCGAAAAAGTTACAGCAAATCTTTTCTGTCCACAGACGATGAATCGTCGTTAACTTTGTGTATGCTAGCATTGCCAGGTTCTACGGTCACTTATTTCACCATATTGACTTACTCAATAAGACACCAGTCAAAAGTAAATTCAAGCAGCAGGTTTCAATTTCACTTCCTTTCGGATATTAATTGCTGTACGCATGGACAGTCATCTAATTCAATTGCATACGTGTTATAGTTGTCTTGCAGCCATCAATCACAGAAATCGGACATATGTAAAGCTTTAAAAGTAAGCTGTACCTTTGGGCGCGATATGATGCTAAAGGAAAGCATCACAACTTATAATAGCCTACTAAACGTCTCCAACCAAAATGTTATAAAAATTGCAAAGCTAATCTCATTTGATTGAACTAGCATTAAAAGTTTATTGCTAAAAGTAAATTATCTTTCCGGTTTTTACGTTCCGGCCCTCTATCGCTCCTTTACCTACACCACTGGATGCAATAACAAATCCAATATTTTTTGCAATGAGTGTTTGATGTCCTTAAAGAAAAATCTGGCAGTTTTACTCTCTTATATGGACTTCGAACAATGAATGCACGCTTGTGTACGGTAGTTGACACTGTGAAAATATTTTTGTTGTTTAAGTGTTTTTTTTTTAATAACTTAGTCTAACTAACCTCTAGGTGCCAATTCATGGAGAGCTTTCAGTGAAGTGCACTGCAAAGTTGAAATATCGATGCTTGATTTTATGGCTTTTACATTCACGCGCCCAAACATGTCGATGGAACTATTGAAGCGGACTGTGGCTGACATTTTCTTATTCTCGCAATCTCTGACAGTGACAAGACTAACTGCTCTTGATTCAGGAGTTCTGAAGAACACAGCCATACAATCTATATTTTGAAATCATTTTGTTGAAATGAATCGAATACGCAACTCAGAAACTTGTGCAAAAAAATTTCGATATTAAAATTAATTAGTATTTGTAACCTTGACTTGATTACCATACTTCATATTACCGATTGGCTCAAAACCGATATGTTATATAATGTTATGTTGTTTGAAAGAAAGGATCCGTTGAATTGACATGGAAGAGAATTCTTCTATTGGTCACAAGTTTGAGAGGTGTAATTAGAAAGCAATTAAAATTATTTTTGTAGTCTCATATTTCAAAAAAATATTATTTTATTCATATTTCCATTATGATTTTTTCGAGTTTTGCGACATAATAATTCGTAACGGATTCATTGATTTCGTGACACTCGACTGCCTCATTTATTCCAGTGCTTTCAAAAATACTTTCAAATGTCTTTGAATTAAAAAGAATACATTTTCATAAAATTGAATTTATGATTGATGGTGATCAATTTTTGTAACTTTCTTTTTCATGAAAACAACAATTTAAAGTAAGTGAAATATTCGAGCAAAAGTATATTACACAACAAAGGACAGTTATATGGAAATATTGCAAGGTGTAAGGTTATAAAAAATATAAACGCGGAACTCAATTGGGTAGGCAATACCCTGATGTCGCCATTAATGAATACTTGTCTTAGTGGGTGCTGCTGTATGATTCAGAGTCAAAACTATTCAGATATTTAATGGAGCATACAAAAGACAAACCATCACAAAGAACATTATTGAACAAACAAAACGTATGTAAGCCTACTCAAAAAACGCAATGAAGAAAAGTAATTTCTATGTACAAAAACGTCAGATAAACACAAAAATATATTCACTTGATGCTCAAATGCATATTTAGTGACCATCCAGTCTCAAATGATAGGCTACAAAGTTTTTGATGCTTCAACAACAAGACTAAGAGAAACGAGTAGAGTGCATTTAGATATTACGACAGCAAGTACCGTAACTTTGTTTTTACTAAGTTTTCGATATTGTTTAGGGCCTAGGCAATTTCAACTTTCCCTGATGCATCTTCATCATGCCGTTCTGCATTAAGTCAATTAAAAAAGAGTTGTTTAGTCGTTGACTATCGAAGAATCATAACTCGTGTAAGTTTACTCTTCAGGGATCGTTCCAGTTGACTTTAAAGTTATTTTTTGCTTCACTGATTATGCTTCTAATCGGGAGAATTATGAACATGATTCACGTTGAAAACTCTACCAAAGCAAATTCTGTACAGGCAAAAATTATGATTAAGGCTATGATAACGCTGTTGCTAATGTTGTACGCATGCTTTTTACCATTTTACAAAAACTAAGAGATGCAGTTTTATGTGCATTAAACGTTTTTCAAAATTAGTAAACAAAGTGTTGGAGAATATTGCTTTATGATTTTTGGTAAGTTTGGTCAATTGAGATCAACAGTTTTTTACCTGATAAATATACAAACGTAGCGAGAAAAATCGTATTTTATGTTGAATATTCCACACACTTGTATTGGACAAATTTACTTAACAAAACTGGTTTTAATAACTTTAAATAAAACAATACGCGTACCCAAACTTTTATAAAACTCCTTGCAAAAATATGAAAATCGCATGCTACTTTATGAATTTTTTGGTAAAGGAAAAACTTTGAAAAATCGTAGTTTACACATAGCAATTCTTATCCAAATGGCAGCATTTTTTGTCCAAACAAGTATTTCTGACCTTCTCATATAACTTTGATGTTGCCTGCAACCAGTTGTGTTATTTCAATATTCTTTGCAAATCCTTCTGGACAAACACCCCCAAGGAAAAAAATGAGCTTCCATTTACCATAAAGGCAAAGCCATGGTAATGGCATTTTGTTCTTCAACACAAGACAGAAAGCACGTGTGTGAGAAAAAAGGGCAAAGTGATTACTTAAGTGTACTGGAGCGGTAATTGTTCTGTAGTCATTGAGTAGTTGGGATAAATTATGTCACGCAGAAAGCAGCAAAAGCCTCAACAAATGAATGGCATCATGAGCGTAGAGAAATTCTCCGATGCGTTTCAACTCAACGATAGAATCATGCAGGTGGGAAATGCGCTACAGAAACAAGACTCAAGTCAGAATCACAACAACCTTGTTGTCAGGGGCTCTATGACTCTGGCCAATCTTCCTGTGGATGATACTTTCAAGTTTCTCCCCGAATCTCTTGGTGTTGTGGTCAATGGAGTCGACAAAGAAAATTTGGTCGATACTGAAAGTTTATTGGAACAAACGAGAGTTATAAAAAAAGATGAAGTGACATCAAAGAGCGACAGACGATCTGGTAAGAAAATTTAATCAAAAGTTAATTTTTTTATCTTTTATAATTCTGCTGTGAACCTTAGTTATAGTTTTAGACGTTGGTTTGTGTTTACGAAGTACAAAAACAAATGATATGGAATTTGCTTGAATGCGGTTTTGTGTTTTTCTGTTAATGTTGTGATAAACTTAGAACTCTTAAATCTGATTACATTACTCGGCTTCGTATGCCTATGGTTCAAAGCACAGAAAAGCAAAACTTAGCCAGCTCTTGCAGTTGTGAAAACTCAAATGAATTGCAGCAATTTGGATAGAAGTTGGTAACAAAACAATAGTAGTAACAATGTAACAGACAGCCCTTCCTCTGCTGGGCGCCAATTGTTGTTAAAGCTTGATCACAAATTTGATGATGGTAGCTCGAGTCTGTATTATTGTGCAATTATGTGTGTCTGTGTTGTGCCTTTTTAAATTGGATCAACGTCAATGCAAAAAGAACTATTTCACATTTGCAGACGTAAATTCAATGCAAAAATGACATTTAATGACCGAAAAAAGTGATAAATTTTGTAAAGGTATGATCGGTTTTCTTATAAAATTATGTGTGTGCGCCTTGGCTTGCTCGCACGTGATTGAAAAGTTTGATTTGTTTTTTTTTTGCCTGGAAGCATTCACTCCCCTTCCAAGTTAGCAACATTCGTCTTTTTTATGTTGATTCGATGTGTACACATTTTGCAAGTTGGGTAAATCCGGAATTGAGCACTTGTGCCAATAGATTTCACAACCACAAAAGTCCTGACTTTTACATTGATGTTTTAATTCTGGCTAAAAGGGTGCAAAGATTGACTACACCAGAGACAGTTTGTGAAACTATATCTAATGTCTCCTGTAATCTTGTTTGAATAACCCAATTATCTAACAGTAGTCCTAGTTACTTTTAGAGAGTTAAACCATGAAATGTTAATACAAACCTTCGGGAAATTTTGAAAGAAACTTGAACTGTCTAAAACTAAACCACAGTGACTTAAAATTCTATTGTTTTGTGCTCTGCAGAGCGATAGCTGTTAAATTTGAAGAAACTAATTTATAATTTTGGTAGGACCAATGCTGCGCAATATCGGTCACCACAAAACAAATTATAAAATATTCATAAACACTTTCAAATTGTCCAAGCAATTTTATTCACCTCAACAAAAGCCCTATTACGTCGTTTCTGCCAGTTTTCCTTGTTTTGTCAACCGCAATCTTGTCAAATATGTTTTAGGAAGACTACACAGATATATTTTGTTTTTGCTTTGAGGCTTAACTCGAAAGACAAAATACCCAACATGACAAACAGCTTTTTTTATTTTTGTAAAGGATTCGTTAAAAGATTAAAAGCAAATGAGTTTTAAAGTAGCCTAGATTTGATAGCACAAGCAACAACTTTCAATTATTTTCTGATGAAAATAGTATTGGACAAACTTGAGTGAAGGCAGTAGGAGGAAGCTATATGCCCTGACAAGCTAGATTTAAAAATCTGGCCTGTTCAGATTTTACTCCAAAACTCAAAAGGTTGTTCAATACATTTTTGTTCGAAATGTAACAAAGCGCAGCTTTTCATAGTAAAAAGAATTTGAAACAAAATTAAGATCTAGAAACTTTGCTTTTACAAGACAAAAAATATTTAGGAATTTGTGCATTAACACTAGTAGCCTTTGTCCGAACGATCGTTCATTGTTTGAAAATCATTGCATAAAACCACGCACATAAAATCAAAGGGTGCTACCTGGGATTTGCAACTTGCAAGCTTTCGTTTTCGCATGGCCTATTTTTGTTAATATAGTCCTAAAAATACGTTTAGATTCTAACGATGGCAGTTGGCTGATTTTTATTTGTCTATTTAACGCAAACGTTAACTATGTCTGTAGGTGAACAAAACAGAATTTTCTTAGACGTTTGGTCAGAACTTGCCTTGTCCGACAGTCATTTATGATCTAAAATTTTAGCAAAAGCAATACGTTCTCTTCACTCCCTGTCAAATTTAGCAAAATTTCGCCAATGTAAAAACGCTGATGCCCATTTCATCAGTGGAGCTTCAACTTCTGTTTAGTCATATGCGTCAAATGGCTGATTGCTTGAGTGATTCACAGCGAAGTAGCACAAACGGTCAATGAGAAGATTGCATCAATTTTGTCACAAAATCTTTCATTATTAACCCTATTGGGTGGATCAGTGATAGTGATTAATAGCAGTGAAATTTTTCTTTATGGAAACTTGTCAGAGCACTTTTATTATATCCTGCTGTGTTGGAGCAATAAAATATGCGGAGACACTGCCATGACTTGAATGTTGAAAGTGAAATATGGATAGGCCTACTTTGTATAAATTTGACATAACACAACACATAATAGCGTATAAAAAGCTGTTGTTGGAAATAAAAATATTCTTTTTTTGCTGTGAACAAAAGAAAGTTTGAGAATTTATCCTCATGGGGGACATGGAAGTAGCAGGTGACCTTTATGATTATAAATTCCTCTTTGGCAGCTTGAGATAGTTTTAAGCCTGTCCACACTATGTATTAATATGCCAGAATTTTTTTCAATATCGCAAAAACAAATCAACTTATTTGCTTTGAAGGTAATATTTTTAGTTAAGACAATGTTTAAACGCAAATAGCCTATCTTGATTTGTTTTTCAAGAATTAATTCAAAATGTTCTAATTGTTTTCTTTACAAAGGTAGGCTAACAAACGTTACCCTGTGTTTTGAAAGTGGAAACGTGCCTTCGCAAGAGGAGAAAAACAGCGGGGGGTTTGAGAGGTCTCCCCCACCAAACAAAAATGAAAAATGACACTTAATTTGGTGCATTCTGAACGTATTTTCAGCTCTAAATTGTAATGAAAAGTTAAGATAAAACTTTTGCGGTTTGCATTTTAGAAGGTTGGATTTTTTTGCGAGCCAGATGTCGTCGTCAAAAGAACCATATATGGCTCGCGAGCCATAGGTTCCCGACCTCAGTGTAAGTTATGTTTTAAACGAATATTAAAACTGTGTTGGTGTTGTACGGACGGTGGAAAACGACCTTGTCTACTTTAGAAAGATGGTTTGGTCGACAAAATCGTGATTTGCAAGAAAATTTTCGAAGGTTGCAAATCCACATGTCTCGGTTTGCACCGCATTTAATCTAAACAAGAGAGCCTGCATTGTCAGCTTTCGGCCTTCAAAAATGTTTCCCCAACCTCCGCAGTCTCTCAGGAAGCTTTTTTAAACGTAAATTTAATTTTTTCAGTTGCTTTAGTTTAAATTAAGAAAGAATTTATGGTCATAAACTTTTTCAGTGTTTGGAAAAATTTACATTCATCGTTTTAGCAAAGATTGGGCTGAACAACTCTGCTAAAACGATGAATGTAAGCTAAATTTGGACTGATTGGGCTGATTTGGGTAAGATTGGGCTGAACAACTCTTCAGATTTAAAAAAAGAGTAGTTGGGCCCAATAGATTATGCTGACAATGCAGTAGTGAATGTAGAAAAAAGTTGGAAAAAAAATAAAGGAGATGTGGAAGGCTTGTCCCCAGGCAATTTTGGCAAATATAATCTTGTTTTGGTCACTTTTTAGGAGCAATAATGTTTCATCAAGACACACCCTTGATAGGCTATGTAGCCAAATTTATCAAATAAAATTAGATTGGAGTAAAAGGCTTGGTTAAAAATTTAAGTTAGCTTAGCCTACCATTTAAAAAGAAGTCATTCACGATCACAAAAGGATTTCAATAATTTCTTTCTTGAAAGTTTATAGGCTATAGCGTAGTGTGGTGTAGCCTTTCAGCAGTCTAGACTAGAGAACTTCGAAAATCTATCTGAGGTGTCCTGACTTTCGTTTCACTCATAGCATTTTCACGACACATTTAACTTCATAACCTATCTCGATTAACAATGAAACTTGTCAACTTAATTGTTAATTAACTAGGCTATTTGAATACGCAGTGCTTACTTCGGAATATTACATATTATTTTTGTGAGCTTTTGTGGGACACAAACAACTTTACTCCCTTAATCCTGTTGAAACTATGCATGCCTAATTTTACCGGCTCGGTGAATAAAATGTGGTTAAGCGAGCGGGAAAATTTTACAAAGTGGAAAAGATTACGTATTATATTACCGGTACATGTAAAATTACAAGCCGAAAACGCTGTATGAACGAAATATGAGTGGGCCCCTAGACAGACATGGGCCCCAGTCAGGAGTTTGGAAAGCAGTAAATACGCCTTGCATGATATTAAACTATAGAATATCTAGCTTCTGTAGCAGATTTTTTAAACGGTCAAAAAATATTTAACAGACTAAAATGAGTGGACCTCTAATCAGCCGTGCCCCCACCTCCCTCGGCCGGGGGGGGTGGTTAACACGGTCCTGTCCAGTGGTAACTATGCTACTTCTAAAAGAAATTGCAATACAAGGTTCTTTCTGCAGAAGTTGAAACAATATTGCAACTTCTGCGTATCAACAATGTTGAAAAATTTGGATTATGAGTTAAATTAAATGTTAAAAATTTCATGGAAACAAAAGATCACTAACGATGAAGTACTCTCCAAATTCAATTCAAGCAAAATGCTCTTAAAAACAGTCAAAAGAAGATAAATTGAAGTATTTCGGACACACAATAAGGCAAAATTCATTACAAAGATCATTAATAGAAGGGAAGATAAACGGTAAAAGAAGTAAAGGCAGACCAAGAATGATTTGGACAACAAACATCACAAAATGGACAAAATTAACTTATGAATGTGCAGTACGCACAGCTCATGGTCGAGAACAATGGCGCATTGTATCCAACCCTCCATACGAGGAAGGAACAAAATGATGATGATGAGTAAAAATTTTATGTAATTGTTACATCACAATAAATATTTCAACATATTAATACTCAAAAACAGAGGGAAAAATCATGATGCGTAAAACTCGTGTTGCGTGCAAGGTATGAAGGTATGAACCGTATGATCAGTTAAATGCAAAACGTTGTCTGAACAAGGCAGGGAAATGTGAAAGTTGTTGTAGCTAGAAACAAGGGTGTTTAAAGATAGTCTTAACTTTATTCAGACGGTTTTGTTTGTACATGTAGCCTACTGCTTTTATAGGTCTTAATTTTTTTAGCAGATAAATATAAAAGAAAGTAGTATGCTAACTTTTCTAGCTGCAGGTCCTTGCTGTCTGATTTTGGTTTCAGTGTTTGGCTACAGGAGTGTCCAAAGCATAGCATGTGCGCCCAACGTGGCGCACAAAATATTTGTTTATGAAACGCATCCTCTTGATACCCATTGGCCCCAAACTAAAAGCTAAAGTTTGGTAGCCTACACTGTTGAGTGTTGATTCTTTTTTGACAGGCTACTACAGAACAGTTCAATAATAATCAATTCTGCAACTAGGGAAAATCCAATTGTGAAGAAGGCAAAGCAATAAACAAAAAATTGAGGCTGTGTAGCGAGGTAACGCCTAGAACATCACACGGCCAGGGCGAAAGAGAAAATTGAATTGAGTCCTGTCTTTGTCATGAGTTACCATGGGGGGTAGACAGGTTATACCTGAGACTGGTATATAAGTCCCCCCACCCCCCTTGGTAACTCATGACAAAGACAGGACTCAATTCAATTTTCTCTTTTGCCCTGGCCGTGTGATGTTCTAGTTTTTTCCGTGTAGCGGTCCCGAAGTTAGAGTTGCCAAACGAATTAATAATGCTGATAATTATAGAAAAATTACTGCCAGCTACATTGAGAATAGTACAGATTTCAAACTTTCTGTGTTACTTAAGTGCATGATGATTGGTTTTAAAATTGGGCAATGGGCATCCCTGTTATTGTTAGACTCAGGAGTGTTAATATGGGGTATTTTTGGACCCGGGGAAACTCGACCCGAAACTTTTCTTGGGAGCCCAAAAATCTAAAAAAAAACACGACGTATGCTTTTAGAAGTGTGTTACTGTTATGCTGTTACGACGGCCAGGGGGTAAGTGCCTAAAATCTCTTCTCAACGGCCCTGGTCAAGGCTGAGATGCTTAAAATTTGCTCTAAAAATTGAATTACATGACGTCCTCACACTAAACTAAAAGGTTTAGCAGTCTTAGTGCAGTGCATGGTTTATCTCGAATCGTTCATTTTGAATTATGTCAGTATTTTGAGTAATTATCTGACTATCGTCGGTGTAGCTCCGTAGCCTATTAATGTAAGATAACAGTGATTGTTTATTATGGAAAATCACCAATAAATTACTTAAATGTTGTTGATATATCTGACTTGCGGTAGCTTTCCTTCTGCTGTGATCGAAACATGTAGCCTAAGTAAGTTTCAAATTTAGATTGGCATGTAGGCAAGGTGTTTGAGTTGGACAACCTAAATTAAAACATTGCGCTGCTAAACTAGGGAAAGTCCAGTTGGATGGATGATCCTTTATTTTTGTTTGGATGCGAAACGAAAACGTACTGTGTGCAATGTGCATCCAATGAAGTGCTCACGGCAAATTAAAACTCAGTTAAAAGGTTAATCAAAATTCATCGCAGTTTAAGTAAAACTACAAAACTACACTCACGCATGGTAAAAATAGTAAACCACTGTTTTTGTTTTAATTAGGTTATACGGTCTGCAAGACAGCTTTTTCAGTCCATCTTTGAAAAAAAAAAAAAAAAAATTGTGTTCACGACATAGCATCTTTGTCTATGCCGAAAACCTTAACGTGAAAAGCGAATGTCTAATAATTAATTTCCTTACGTGGTTACAAGACAATGTTTTAGTACTTTTTTAGCCAACCTAGCAATTGATATAGCCTAATACGGTCTATTAGGTGCCCGCAATCAAATACTTTTTCGTCTATTCAGGTATGAAATAGTATACCCCTGAGATCCGATTGAATCAGTGATGCACTCCACAATATTACATCATTTTTTATTCTACCATTCGATATTGTCAACGACAATAAAAGGTTGAATAAAGTTAACTTTCCATTTGGTTAATTGATCGCTAACTATATGCTTGACGCACGTCTGTCCACAGGTGGAAGACGGCAGACAGTTTCTGTCAATAGCCGACATGTAACTTAATCGCTGTAACATCTTTACAACGACCCACGATACTGGAAATGGGTATTGGTATTAGGTTGTTAAAATTAAGGGAATACTTTGATGTACTTGATTGACTATTTAGCAGCGGCTGTCGAAGCATGTTTTAGAAATTTGGACGTCTTACAGTATTTTAAATGACAATACAAATAAATAACGACGGATTTAATACCCTGTATCAAAAATGTCATGGTGTTATGGTTTATGGAAAATTTTGATGCTTTTTGGAGTTTGTAAGAATTTTCAGAATTTATTTCACGTTTTTGCACAACGTTAAGCAGGTCTAAAGCGATTGAATCTTGCAACAATAACAAAACTTGTAGTAACGATACCGCTGGGTCTGACAATATTCAAAATGAGGTCCTGTCACAAAATCATCACAAATTAATATACATACTAAGCTGAGACTAAAACTGTCCTAAAATTACGGAAAAAGAGTTTGGTGAAAAATGTTGCAGAAATCTTTCATGTACAGCACGAAAAACGACTTTACAGTAGGCTAATTGAGATCATACGGAGTAATAAGAGTTACATTAATGACTAATGTCCATTGTCCAACAGTAACTGAAGTCTTCACCGACGTAACACTGCTATTCTTTCAACATGTTGCATAAATTTTGGTAGCTTTCAAGCTGAGTTATTTTCCATCACTGTCTAAATGTCTGGATTCTACAGTTTTGAACAGATAAGCTTCAAAAAATTTATATTTAAAAGGCATAAAATGTGTCATCATTTGTTTACTGGTTGAATAGAACTCAAAGGTGTCATATTGTAGATACTCGGCTTTTGGTCACCTTTTTTCGGTCAGCTTTATTTGCTTGGCCCAGATTCTCCATTGTGTGTCGAAATTTTTGAGTTATCTGATCAATGTTGGAAGGCTTTCGCCACTAGCTCGGTAGACTTCAAGATTTACAGAATTTTATATTGCTTCACCATTAATGAACAATGCGAAATTGCAGATTAATCGCAGTTTGCAAGAAACTCAATCTATTGTAAAGTAAAGTAACAAATAGATGAGTAGTCGTTGTTAGACTAATTAGTCCTTTTAGTCGAAAGGATTAAAATCTTGACATTCTTTTGAAATAATAATAGAGCGTTGAATTAACGTTATAAGACGCTCTACTAGCGTTCAGAAGAAGTAATTTGTTGCTCAAATATTCTCAACAAATTATTACAATTGCCACCTATGCGCTCATCAAAGGTGTTAAATCTTTGTTCATTATTTCACCAATGCTCTATTGACCTAGAAATGGTTAGTTGCGGTTTGATTGCTGGCGGGAACATGGCGAGGGCCTTTTGTTCGAATTAAGAAAAAAGATGACCACATCACAAAACTGTCTTAATATCGAAAAAGGCACATGTGACTTTTTAGATTTTTTATTTGCTATTAAATTTTATAAATGCATTGGTAACTTGTAGTTGCTTTCTCATTGCAGTTTCAGTTTCATATCAGTAAGTCGTCTGCTCTAGCTGAAGTTTTTCCTAGTTATAGTGAAGTATACTTTTACTCAGAACAGACATTTGAACATCACCCAAGTCTTGTTAGTATTTTCAAAGATATTTTGTGGTTGAATACATTATATCAGAGGTAAGTGAAGGTTTATTTATGAGATTTTGTTAGTGGCTGTCAAGATCTTGACTGGCAAAATCAGCGCTTTATGCGTTGATTCAACGTCCAGATCTGTCGAATGGTAACAAAAGACGATTTGTGTCTCCATGGACCAATTGGCTTTGCCTTACTTATTGTTTACTTTATGGAAACATAGTCTCATATAAACGTGGGCTCCGAAAAAGAGGAATTCGGTAGCCCACTTTCTAGCATAATATTGTAAATGAAAAACGAGTCGTTTTTTATTTAGTATTGAGTTGGGCCCTTTTTAATTACATAAATGAAACTTCACCAATTCAGCAATAAATTTATGTCAATGTTTTTCATTTTTCTTTAAAATGTAGGCCTAAAAGTGTAAACTGCGTTACCGTTAAAACTAAAGCCACGCAAAAAGCCTTAAAATACAAAAAAAAAATGGCACAAATTTGTAAATTGCGACAAAATATGGAAGTCATTTGGACAAGTACTTAAAATATTATTGAACTGTAATTCATTAGGTGAAATAGCACTAGTGCACATTTTTAAGCACCTCACACATGCACTGGAAGATAAAAACTTCGTTAAGTTTTCAACGCGAATTGAGTTGCTCAGCATGTACGATTCTATGCTTGCTGGAGTGGCAGATCTAAGGACACGTGGTCATGTAATCTCCAAAAACCGTAAAAAACATTTTTTTCAATTTTTTTTGCTACCGTCGCTGAATCACATTAATATACCGATGGCATTGGACAGGCGTGTTTTAAATGAACAACATATTTAAGGGGTAAGTATTTGTACCTGTGTTAAGAAATATTTCGAACTAAACGTACTGCTAACTTGATCACAATAAGTTGACAACCAAATCACGTATTTCACGTGCTAATTCACATAAGGTGAAGTGGGCCTGTAATGTTCAAAATTTACTGCGTAAAACGTGAAAATTGCAGTTCAGTTCAGACTAAAGTTTATCGGTTTAAAAGTCTTGACAAAGTAAATAGTCACGCTACCTACGACGGTGTTTTTGTGCTCTAGTTTATTGTGTGTCCGAGTGAATTTAATTGAGCGACTTTCTCAATTTCTTTGATTCGTATGTTGTGATGAGACGTATAAGATGATATACGACACGTTGGTTATATTTCGTCCTAAGTTTAAAAGAGTAAAAACAAACAGATAAATACGCATGAAAACTACAGTTGGGGACTAATTTTTTCCGATTGGTGGAATTTTTCTTAGAAGGACAGGGTAGTCACAGTGATTGGTTTGCTGTTCCTATTTGCTACATTGCGGACATGCAAGAGACGTTCTCATGCCCAAAATTGTCAGAAAAAAATATTATAAACACGACTGATATACCTTGATGGAAACACAATACATCGGTGACTGACTAACGCAACGGAAGCTATGCCTTTAGAAATTAAGTATTGGGTAGGCTTCGGAAGTTTTGTCGACATAACCATTCAACTTTTTTAAAAGTCGAGCTTTCGTACATCTTTATTTTTGTTGGTAGGTCACAATTTGCTCACCTTTAGTGGGCCTAATTGCAACATTCGCGCATAAGCAGACCAAAGCATTAGACTGCGATTTCTGCGAGTTGTGTGGACACGAATTTTGTCAATGGTTATTCAATCAAACCATACAGTTCAACAATTAAGAGCAACCACGAAAATAAGCGACTATGACATCCAGGGCCGTTTTAACCGCCCTACGTACCCCAAAGCTGGAGAGGCACGACTGATAAGGTGCTCACACGGCTCTGGTGACATTTACCATTGGTCATGCGGCGTAACGATGCATGATGTTCAGTTGTTTAAAGCCGTTTCAACAGCTTTTAAAAGCGTAGTTGAATAATTGTTGTGGACAGCTGGGTCGGCTTTTATCATATACTGTGTTTTATCACTTGAAAAGTTGCTAATAGAGTGTCACTGCAGTCTTACTATTCTTTTTCGGCTATGATACTTGCAGCGCATAAAATATAACAGCCGTGCCAATCACGTGATCATCACGTGGCGTTGTTTCCAAAATGGGCCTTCAAACGTTAAAACGATTTCATATTCTTGATCGAATTGCTTTCGGCTAATGCACTATTTAGTTTTCGTAATTTTAAATTTTTACTGTTGCTTCTTTTTGAATAAAGTTGTTCACGAGGCTACGAATTTTGACATTATTGTTTTCTTTTAGTGGTTGTGTAAATGCATAGTTAACGAATTCTTGTAAAAGCTCCATGAACGCAAATACCTGGCATAAAGAGCAGAGCATATCGGTTTGGTATTACATATTTTTGTTAATATATCTCGAGGTTTTCTGCCTACAAACATATCCGACCAAGTGTGCTTGCATGCTTCAGATCTTTGAAATAAACTATTTATATTTTTGTTACAGTTTCCCTGTTCATTTGCCTGCTAACAAGCCTATATCGCGTATTCTAGCTGGTAGGCTACTTTCAGGGGCGCCGGAACGATTTTTGACTGGGAGGAGGCAAGATTATAAAAAAAGGGCACTTTTGTTGCTGAAAGGCCAATTATTTATAAAGTTTTAAGATAAGATATAGCGATAATGCTCATCTATCAGCTCATCATCGAGTAATGATACAAGTGTCCGGTATACAAAGAAGGGCATCATGCTATGTTTTAATGATGCAACCTACTGTGTTGCAGAATTTGTGCTGTGAATTTTATTTTGAGGCTAAAAGGCATCCGCCCCCCCCCCCCTGCTTCCGGCGCCCCTGGCTACTTTCTTTATAACCAAACATAATATACAATAAGATTACACAAATACTGTATACATATAGCAAGGAAAAAGCAGTGAGGTATAAAATGCCGAAGTACTGCGCTATAACAACGTTCTTCTCGAAAACGTTTACGAAAGTGCTTTTTGTTTTGGGAAACTCTGCATGGATTCAAAATCAATCTAACTTGTGGGGTTTCAGTCAACAGCTTTGATATCGCTGAGTTTGCATTTTCTTTGAGATTTCAAATGGTCAATGTTTTCAATTGAAACCTTGCAAAATATTCAAAGCAAATTTGTGTTAACATATCCGTGTGAAAACTTCCTCGAATATATCTTACTGCAGTGTTCCCAAAGTTAAATCTGTAATTTGATATTTAAGCTTTTTTTCACAATCGACGAAGCGATTTCTGAACAATACGTCAGTGCGCATGCATTGCATCAACAACTTCCTCGCTTGAATATTCTTAAAAAAATATTTCTCTTAGTCGAAGTAATCTGAGCTGACCTACTGCGAGACGAAAGGTGGTCATCTGACAGCGTACATTTTGCGTGCAGTCAGCGTCAAAGGGCATTGCGATAATGTGTTATCATATGCAGTAACAGGCACAGAGATGTTCCAGGGGTTTCGCCACCATCACCTGTTGAATAGAGTGCCCAATAAACATACGTAGAACTTCTCTATTTTAAAGTTATTTAAACTTGTGCATTAAGTGTGAAGTGTGAAATGAAGTCTTCTTCCCAAACAAAAACGGTTAGAATGCGTTTTTGTATGAAAATCTGCTTCAGGGTTTGCAAGTGTAGTTAAGGGCTGGCATTTTAGTTTCGGACTTCGCCCGAAATAAGATCGTAATCAAAGTTTTCTACATTAATGAAAGTACAGTAATTGGGTGAATGGATTAGAGGGATGAATCCTTTTCGAACTAAACATAAAGCCGACGCGAAAGGCCAAACCTCACTTTTAACTCTACTTGAAAAAAAAACTGTAAAGAATAGTGGTACCCTAGTAGGCCTACGTCTTTCATTTCTACTTTTTGTTTTTAGAAGTCAACGACAAGAAAGATAAATACTCCGAGCAACTGAAAGAAGAAATGATCACGGAGGTAAACTTTACGTAGACTACGCTTGATTTTTTTTCCTTTGAATTAAAACGGGATGCAAGAAACATTCATCTGCCAAACTATAATTTGCTTAACTTTCCCACGTAGCCTCCTGTTGGTAGAAGTAGATTAATTTTGACCTACCTTACCTGTTCATAAGTACGGTTGCCATATGGCTTAGTGACTTGATGACAATGCTGTCTTCAGAAAAATTCTCATTTTTTTCGCTCAAGCTGGCTCAAGTTGTTAATTTCGTGCAATGTTTCTTAACACAAGCGCTCAATTAAAGTTCCACATTTTTCAGGGTACATCTAAGGAAGCCAAAGTGGATCCAGGCAATAAGACCTCGGAGTTTGACAATGGCTTAAAAGGTATGTTAGACAAATTTTCAAACAAATTTAGTAACCCTAATAACTTTGTTTATATTATTTTCAACAATACTCTTATCACGTAATCTGCTGAAATCGATTTTGAATGAAAATAGGGCATGTCCAGTAAAATCAGGCCGTTATAAGGGGCTACAAACTACTTTTGATAAGGCCGTATTGTTGACACAAAGTATAAGAGAACCAGGTTATCACATGTAAAAATAATTCAGCAAGTTGTGCGTTCGTAAATTAAAAATTACATCTAACTCACGCAGATCGCACCGATGTCACCGAAAGTCTTTCGTCTACCTCTGCAAGCTCACTTGCGAAGGGCGCTGCACGTTCTTCGTCGCTGGAAGAAAATGACAACTCACGGCCTTCTAGCATCGACAGCTGGGATGATGATGGAAATCTATATATCCATGAAGATTTTGACAATGCTTCAAAAAACGGGGATCTTGTGAGTTCTAACTCTGACCTGAGCACGACCGCAAAGAAAGAGCAGGACAGCTCTGTTCAACTCATTCGGAACACATGTTATGACAAACGTAATAATAACAATCAAGTCATCAATGGAGCAAAAGATTCTAATGAAGTTGAAATATCTGTCGACTCTGAATTTCGAGCTTACACTAAAAGCAACGGCGTTTCAATGAACAATCAGATTATGAGCTTGCTTAAAGATTTGGAAGTGATGCAGCAGAATAGCAGAAAACAAGATGAACGTCTTGCTTACCTCACACACCACGTTAACTTGTTAACGCAGTGTGTTTTGAATAGCAACGGAAACGAAAGCTACCTTGACATACCATCGCCTTTGGGAGTGAATTTGGCGGCATTGTCAGCAATGGCTTGGAAGGGACGTCTTAACGGAACTACGTCAGCACCTTCACCACCCATTAGAGGCGGAAAGCTGTCGCCAACTTTGCTTGCATCTTGCCCGAAGAAAGTCGAGACTCACAATCGCGATAATGAAGCACCGCCATTTTTATTTCAACAACGATTACGAGAACACTACGCCGCTTCGCAAAACGAACGCAGCGCAAGAGGCCCATCTTTAGCGGACCAAATGACAGCTTTGCTTCAAGCTCGTCTTTCCAACACGACAGGAGGACCTGGTGATGGTGAAAGAGGCGTCAACTCTCCAGCCATGCATCTTCAAAATGGATTTCGTCCAACTGATATGATGACAGCAGAAAAACCACTTGAAGATGTGGCTGGCTTAAAAAAACATGATCGACCTGTTGAAGCTGAGGGCCCACCGCTTTTGAAGAATCAATGCAAGAATTGTGGAAAAATTTTGAGTTGTCAAAGTTCTCTCAAGTTACATTATCGTACTCATACAGGTACGTGATATGTTACGTTTGAACTCTGAAGACTTATTTCGCCAAAAATCTGCTCTTTTGTTGATATGGTTTGCTATTTTTTCTGATTCTTAAACTCCGCACTACTGTTCTGTTGTCTTTTTTTTGTTATAGTCTGATTGTCTCCACTTTACAAGGAACCAGATCTTAAAAGCCCGTAACCTGAGTTCATGAAAAATTACTTCTGTTTCAAAATTCATGGAAACGAGTTTTGTTTAAGAGAAACTAACTGTTGTATGAAGAGGAATAATTATGTTAGAAGCTACACAAAGCGCCGTTTTAAATAACAAAAGTCTTAGTTCTTTCGATAAGCAGTGGATTTGACAAACCGTCGTAATACTGAGCAAGCCAGAATTTACCTTGTTTTTTTTTTATCTATTACTCTATTTTCTTAGGAGAGCGACCGTACCAGTGCGATGCATGCTCGAGAGCTTTCACAACTCGCGGAAATCTTAGAACGCATTACAGCAGCGTCCATCACCTCGAACTGCCTCCTGCTTCTGCGTCTACCACACGTCGCCGCAATATTTCTTCCAAGCCGAACCAAGCAAGTAATTGGATACAATGCAATCTTTGTGGCTGCAGAGTTGAAAACCAAGCCGCACTAGCGCAACACATGCAAATACACATAATCTCCAATCAAAGACATGCCATTCCAAACGAATTGACCTCCCATCCAGGTATGTAGGCTGTAGACTAGTATTAAAGTTTTACTCATTGATATATTAACGTAACGTAGGGGGAAAATATCACATGACGCATTTTTCAACAGGTCAAAATTTTTAATGTTCTACGATTATTATACGACGTTTCCTTTATCGATATTTTGTGGGGTTTTAGCTTATTCAAATAGAATACACAATGATTCTCGTGCTGATTTTAAATCTCAATACGCTCAATTTTTTTCGTTACAGGTCAAATTAATGGGACAAATGCTTCCAGCCCTGTTCCACAATATGCAAATATCCAGTCTATTAATCCTGCACAACATTCTCCAAAAGCTGCAAAGGATGAACCTCCGCTTTCAAGTCACACCAACAAGTGGAAAAAAGACCCTGAAAACGCAGAGACGGCTCTCGATTTGACAAAAGGACTTTCTGAAGTAGCCTCTTCAAACGCAGCCATCTCAAATGATGAAAATACACCAAGCTTCACTGAAGAATCGCGAAAAAGGGATGACTCCAGTATGGACACAGAGGAATCGGAAAGGTGGCTTTAGTTTTGTTATTGGTGTGGTGTAGCTTCAAAGTAGATTGCACAGTACTTAAATTTTGATTTCGGGGATTTTGTAAAAGAATTTATGCAACTGGACACCCGTCCTGTCGTTAGCCTCTCATAAGGAAGACCATGGCAAAGGGATCTCTAGGCGGATTCATTCGAGTAACAAATTGGTATCATGGCAACGGTTTGATTGACAATCAGAGTTGCCTTCTAGTCCTTGGCGTATTATCTCTGCCGGGATAACGAATACCACGTTGGTCTATCCGAAATTGAAATCAGAGCTTACATTCTCCTAAGTTGCGGTAGTATTATCTTTTTTTTCTATCTTTTTCGATTTTCAATCAGGATCTGGTCAATTCGCCGCGGAGATGATGGCGTGCCCGGCCGTGTATCCCCAGCTTGGAGGGATAATTCCCGTATGACCTTTAATTCGTGTAGTGTTTGCACTTGTCTTCATTGATAACGTCCAGTAATTCCCCATGCATTTTAATTTTGTATTTTTTTTTTCAGATTACAACGCAATCTAGCTTTGCAGAATTTTCTGGGACAAAACGGTCAAATTAACTCAAATGAAGTAAGAGATCTTGCTCGTAATTTAGAAAAAGTGTTTGTGGTTATTTGTCCTTCCTCAACTTGCACTTTCGTGGCCTATTCTATTAAGAAAGTTGATTGCTTTGTTCGTTGAAGTTTTACCGGCAATTTTACAAGCGTCAAGTGTAATCACTCCATATACGTGTTCTAAACAACTAATGATGGAAGCAGATTGAAATTCGAAATGGTCACACCTCGCAATCCAGGTCTATTATCATAGAATTGTCTTTGGCTATTTTAGAATATATCTATAAACAACACGTATTTACGTAAAGATCTGATGCACAAAGTATGTTGGTAAATTTTTTTGTTTTGACAATTTTTAACTTATTTGACAGAATTCTGGTCCAATTTCTTTTTTCGGCCAAGTTCCACATCCGTATAACTTAGAAGAACCTTTACCCCACAAAAGCTTTCCTCAAGCTTTCTTCAATGCATCTGAAGAGAAAACGCGCTCTCTCAAGGTATGATGCATTTAAAGAATCACGTTTAAGATTATGTTACGTTTAATACTTCTGATCCTGGGATTGAGATGGCGTAGCGGATAAGGCGCTCGCTTTCCAATCCTGGTACGACTCCCGGCTTAAGCAGTTTGTTGAGAAAGGCTAACCTTTGCCCAGGGTTTACTAGATTCGATTGGGTGGGCGTAGTTACTCAAGAAAAGGCGGTCGGCAGAAAGGAACTTGGCCATCCTACTCTCGTTAGTGCCGAAGACTTAGAATATTGAAAACCTTATCTTGTCATCCCCGATGCTTCTATTTAAGTATAGGATCCACTTTTATCTACCTGTCAGGGAAAATTTACAGTTGGATAATCGAGATATCGAATTTGTTTAAATTAAAGTAAAGTCGACTTTTAAAAAGTAGCTGAACAGAATGCAAGAAAAAGTAAAGCATAAAAACTGTGTTACGAATACGGAATGCTAAACAGAATAAACCAACGTCTTTGTGAGAATTAATGCTGTATTTTAGCGTCCTTTTGAAGACCAGAACGACGGTGAAATGCAGCAAGTCAAAAGACCATTTCAACAGCACTGGTGCGACATCTGCCAGAAAAACTTTTCGTCTGCCAGCGCTTTGCAGGTTAGCAATGAATAGGCTATTTGGATTGGATAGGTCATTTTTTGCTGTCTTGAGATATTTAAAATTTTATAAATTTACAACTAGATTTCTAATGCGTGCAAGGATGTATTTATAATTTTTAGACAACTGTAACGATAGAGCCAATGTATGCAATTACTGAAAACTTCACCACTGCAACTCGTGTCCAGTGTCCACTTATTCCTTGTGGTTTATGGCTGTGTTCATTCATTATTGATTTTTAGTGTTATGTATTAGGTGACTATATTAACATTAGCGCTACGTATTAGGTGTCTAAGCTGTGGTGATTGCAGTTCAGTAAATAGGATTTCATCAACGATAAAATGTTTTGTATACAGATTCACACCCGTATTCATACTGGAGAAAAACCGTTTGATTGTGAAATATGTGGGAAAAAATTTACAACTAGAGGAAATTTAAAGGTTTGTGGAATAGGCTGCCCCCAACAGCTATATTTTAATTGTATGTTTTGCTTAGTTGCAATAAAAAATCGCCTTTTGTTGTTTTCATTGAGTGAAAATAGGTATAATGGTTACTCCAAATATTTTATGTACGGTAGTCCTTTTCTTTTGCTTACAATTTCTTCATAGCAAACGACATTTTCCATCCTTCTGGTTGTCATTTCTATTGTGTACAGTTGCAATGTGACCTAACATGCAATAACCCTTAGGTTCATATGAACACACACAATGGTGGACCTGGAGGCCTCAGACGTGTTCAGCTCGGTTCAATGGAGAATTTGGTTGCTCAAAATCGATTGAGTGATCCCACTAATTCTGTCGGCGAATCTGTGGACTTGCAACATCCTCTGCCTAAGCACATGGCTGCAAAAGTTCAAGGGTTAAATGCAGCAGCCAGTTTATATCAAGTAAGTTGGAATTCTTAGTCAGAAAACTTCTTTAAACATTTTTCCGTAATCAATGATTTGTTTTTAGTTGGGATAAACATTACTAGTCCTAATGTTAGAAGTTGTAGCTTGCAAAAAAAAGGTAGTCCAAGTGAGGTTCGGGCAAAAAAAATTTTTAATGTCAACAGCATCATATTCCTTACATTGAGGGTTGGAGGAAATGCGCCATTGTTCACTATCATTTCGTCCCACACTTTCATATTTTAATTTCATTTATTTAGAGATATTTGTTTACCAAAGTTTTCTTGGTTTGCCATTGTTTTACCATTTTCAATTATGATCTTGGTAAGAAATCTTGCTGTAATGTGTGTTCGAAAATCCACACAGTCTTTTATGATGAGTAAACAAAAACCTTTTCACAGCATTACGCAGCAGTTGCAATGGCTGCAAATCAAAATCGGCTTCTAGCTGGACACGCTCAGTCCAATGGACTCACCAATTCCGCGGTGTATCCTCCACCTGCTGCGGGCTACTTCGGTCGATCAGCCATGCTTGCGCCGTTTTACGCGAAGCAACAGGAACTGCAACACAACACCATGACCTTCGATAGAGACCAAGGGGTTGAAGGTGCGTGCAGTAACTTAAGCTGTTAGACTACATTGCGATGCTTTGTATCGAAGAAAAGCGATTATACAATGTCGATGTAGCCTACTTTCTACAGTAAGCACATGAGGCATAGGCAAGGTTAAGCAAATGTATAGTGATTTAGTTTGGCCATTGCCCAACGTAAGTCTCCGAAGTCTGAACTTTTTGTAATCTGACATTTCTCATCGAACAAAGTAGCCCAATAGCACTTTTCCTAACAACAAACTAAATGCTTTCTGTGTAAGTTGATTTGACAGTTTCATTTGGTAATGATCCTATTTTGCAACAGGGCTGTTATCCAGGCCGAGTTCCGAAAACGTCAGCGACGGTTTTTTGGCAACAAATGCGCTTCACTCTTCTCAGGAACAACAAAGTCCAGAAAACGGAAGTGTGAATGCCTTCTTGGATAAAGGTAAAACTTGCATGGAAGGACACATTAGATAAGAGAAACTTTAGTTGGAAAATTATTTTATCTAGCCTACCCCGCGCCGGTCCTCGAACAGTAGTGCGTTGCTTAAATTAAGTGTTGAACCATCCTTTCTTGGCGTTTCTTAGTTCGCAGAGCAATGTGTTCCACTGTTCCTGCTGATTCTTGGGTTTCGTTTTGACAAACGTTGTCTTATTTAGAAAAGAATGTATCGGATGATTGCGATAAAGATACGACACACAAGCTTCCTTCGCCTGAAGGTTCAAACGCTCCCACTGCGATTGATGAACATGAACAGCCAGATGCTCAAGAAGGAAAAATGAATGCCATGGAATCAATACGAGCTGAGGACAACTAAATTTTCAAAATGACAGCCCCGCTAAAGCAAGGGCATTTTTTGAAGTGACTGCGTTCTGAGCCACAGCGGGACAATTATGCTGAAAATGCAGTTTCATTACAAGTGAGCAGTATGTGAAGCAACCATGTCATACAGATTAATAAACTGGAACATTTTTGGTTAATAAATACGCGAATCTGCTTAAAGTGAACAGCAGAGACCTCTCAGCGAAAACTTTCGAAGGTTGTGTTTGGAATATAAGCGTGTAGCCTAAAATTTTGTTTTTTTCAATTTTGTATCGTTTTGTTGCAAAAGTGCTGCTTGTGCACAGTTTGCAGTTCAGTTGAAGACTCAGTGTATTATCTTACCACTATTGATGTCACACCGATCCATCGTCTACTTCAACGTCGCTTTCAAATTCCTCTGTTTATCTTTTAAATGCAGAGAGTGAAGAAGTAGGAATGCAGAAATAAAAACAAAAGATGTAGCCTACAAGACGCATTGCATGGCAAACATCCGTAAAACCAAAAACGACCGATTGCTTCCGATATCTAGTTTTTGCACTGCATAAATTCTGCAGTGACAATTCCTTACGCTAACTTACCACATTAATTTTTTCGAGTAACTTATAAAGTTATACTTTAGAAGCAAAAACTGAGAATTTCAATTGCGCTGAGGTATATATTGTCTTGTGCAGCTATGCGATGTATAATCCGATGCACATGTGTCTGTGGTGGAGATTTCTTGTCAATGTGTTTTGAATGGTATTTTGACTAACGTAGCATCACTCGACGTGATTGGCAGACTTGCGACGTTGGTTTAAAGGCCTTTTTTTTGCAAAAATATCCAAGTGCTGTGGTAAAAACAATGCCTACAAGATGATCAGTAGACCTACGTTTTGCCAATGTATTGGAAATTATTTTTAAAGCCGCGATTTTGACGTGAAATAAAAGCAAAGTTTCTTTGATTGTGTGTCTAGGGTGGGAGCGCAATTTGAAATTTGGAACCCAAAATGTTCCAGGGGCACAGGAAGTGAAAGAAAGTGCAGCATATTTTTCTACAATATTTTTTATTAGCGGTATGTTGTTACAGGGGCGTGTCGGCTGCTCTGTCTGGAAACGACCTGTAAATGATAAGTTACAAATGACGTGCGTCGTCAACAGTAGAGCTAGAGCGCATATTGCACGTTTTCCTCGGAAAAGTTTTTACTTGTTATTCTAGTTTTTACTCGTTTAAAGGCACGGTCGATCAACCTGGCGAAAAAAATGTAAATACGGTTGCAACACGACACAGTTCCTTTGCAGCGAAACGTTTGTTCTTTGGTTCCACCTTGCGATCAAAAGAAAATAAAGCATGTATTGAAAATCATGTTCACTTAGCAAAAGTAACAACTTTGTTTCTTTGAAACTACTGTTACGGACAATATCTGTACAAATCAAACGCCACATAAAACCGTTCAGGTCTACTGAATCTTGGCGTCTGACGTATGGAATATTACTAAAAAATAAGCAAAGATTGCATCACCTTTGTCACACCTGTTAAAACATTACATCATCGTTAAATCTTGAATTACGAGATATGATGTAAGCCAAATTCAACAGGTGCTTGAATAGCTTCATAATGCTTATCATTATTACGTCACAGAAGATGGTTACGTGCGCTTGGAATATTGCAATCTATTCTCTCATTCTTAAAATTGATTGAAAAGTTGGTTGATTCGCTTGAAAAGTTGGTCGCATATTAAAACGGTTTTGCTTAGTGCTTTACCAACTAGACGAAATTTCCGTCTTTATCTCAGTAATTTGTATTGTAGTGACAAGTTTTAGACCACCGTCATTCTGGCAGAATAATTTTGCGCGATCCGCCTAAAAAAATGATCCGTAAAAAATTGCGCGGTAAACAATGCGATGAAAGCAGCAACATTCGGAAGCTGATAAAATCACTTCTCCTTACCACATCAAAGCAAATGTTATATTTTTTCCATAGCCAAAAGAACAGTGAACACAGAAATTTAAATAAAAAACTCGACTTGCCAAAGATAAAGCAACTGCAATTGCGAAAAGTTAGACAAAAAATCGTATCTATTAAGACTGCGATATGGGATATGGCAAGAAAAGTAAGCATCACAAAAACGACTATAAAAATACTTTCCCGAAATATTTTTCGGAATTTTATTTTTGAATCGTGTTCAGAATTAAATTTCCTTTTCAGGGATGGCAAGCTCGTGGTGGGGCAGACGAAGGAAACGCGAGCAGAATGGTTTAAAAATGGGGTAAATGTCTTACAAATTTAAAAATAAATAGAGAATTTAACGTTTATAGACGCCTTCAATTAGGCGCCTATAAAAATATTTTCCCGAAATATTTTTCGGAATTTTATTTTTGAATCGTGTTCAGAATTAAATTTCCTTACCAGGGGTGGCAAGCTCGTGGTGGGGCAGACGAAGGAAACGCGAGCAGAATGGTTTAAAAATGGGGGAAATGTCTTACAAATTTAAAAATAAATAGAGTTTTTAACGTATATACACGCCTTCAATTAAGCGTCTATAAAAATATTTTCCCGAAATATTTTTCGAAATTTTATTTTTGAATCGTGTTCAGAATTAAATTTCCTTTCCAGGGATGGCAAGCTCGTGGTGGGGCAGACAAAGGAAACGCGAGCAGAATGGTTTAAAAATGGTGTAAATGTCTTACGTATTTAAAAATAAATAGAGAATTTAACGTATATAAACGCCTTCAATTAGGCGCCTATAAAAATATTTTCCCGAAATATTTTTCGGAATTTTATTTTTGAATCGTGTTCAGAATTAAATTTCCTTTCCAGGGATGGCAGGCTCGTGGTGGGGCAGACGAAGGAAACGCGAGCAGAATGGTTTAAAAATGGGGGAAATGTCTTACAAATTTAAAAATAAATAGAGTTTTTAACGTATATACACGCCTTCAATTAAGCGTCTATAAAAATATTTTCCCGAAATATTTTTCGGAATTTTATTTTTGAATCGTGTTCAGAATTAAATTTCCTTTCCAGGGATGGCAAGCTCGTGGTGGGGCAGACGAATGAAACGCGAGCAGAATGGTTTAAAAATGGGGTAAATGTCTTACGTATTTAAAAATAAATAGAGAATTTAACGTTTATAAACGCCTTCAATTAGGCGCCTATAAAAATATTTTCCCGAAATATTTTTCGGAATTTTATTTTTGAATCGTGTTCAGAATTAAATTTCCTTTCCAGGGATGGCAAGCTCGTGGTGGGGCAGACGAAGGAAACGCGAGCAGAATGGTTTAAAAATGGTGGGAATGTCTTACGTATTTAAAATTAAATAGAGAATTTAACGTTTATACACGCCTTCAATTAGGCGGCTATAAAAATATTTTCCCGAAATATTTTTTGGAATTTTATTTTTGAATCGTGTTCAGAATTAAATTTCCTTTCCAGGGATGGCAAGCTCGTGGTGGGGCAGACGAAGGAAACGCGAGCAGAATGGTTTAAAAATGGTGGGAATGTCTTACGTATTTAAAAATAAATAGAGATTTTAACGTTTATACACGCCTTCAATTAGGCGCCTATAAAAATATTTTCCCGAAATATTTTTCGGAATTTTATTTTTGAATCGTGTTCAGAATTAAATTTGTTTTCCAGGGATGGCAAACTCGTGGTGGGGCAGACGAAGGAAACGCGAGCAGAATGGTTTAAAAATGGGGGAAATGTCTTACGTATTTAAAAATAAATAGAGAATTTAACGTTTATAGATGCCTTAAATTAGGTGTCTATAAAAATATTTTCCCGAAAAATTTTTCGGAATTTTATTTTTGAATCGTGTTCAGAATTAAATTTCCTTTCCAGGGATGGCAAACTCGTGGTGGGGCAGACGAAGGAAACGCGAGCAAAATGGTTTAAAAATGGGGGAAATGTCTTACGTATTTAAAAATAAATAGAGAATTTAACGTTTATAAACGCCTTCAATTAGGCGCCTATAAAAATATTTTCCCGAAATATTTTTCGGAATTTTATTTTTGAATCGTGTTCAGAATTAAATTTCCTTTCCAGGGATGGCAAGCTCGTGGTGCGGCAGACGAATGAAACGCGAGCAGAATGGTTTAAAAATGGGGTAAATGTCTTACGAATTTAAAAATAAATAGAGAATTTAACGTTTTTAGACGCCTTCAATTAAGCGTCTATAAAAATATTTTCCCGAAATATTTTTCGAAATTTTATTTTTGAATCGTGTTTAGAATTAAATTTCCTTTCCAGGGATGGCAAGCTCGTGGTGGGGCAGACGAAGGAAACGCGAGCAGAATGGTTTAAAAATGGGGGAAATGTCTTACGTATTTAAAAATAAATAGAGAATTTAACGTATATAAACGCCTTCAATTAGGCGCCTATAAAAATATTTTTCGGAATTTTATTTTTGAATCGTGTTCAGAATTAAATTTCCTTTCCAGGGATGGCAAGCTCGTGGTGCGGCAGACGAAGGAAACGCAAGCAGAATGGTTTAAAAATGGGGTAAATGTCTTACGAATTTAAAAATAAATAGAGAATTTAACGTTTTTAGACGCCTTCAATTAAGCGTCTATAAAAATATTTTCCCGAAATATTTTTCGGAATTTTATTTTTGAATCGTGTTCAGAATTAAATTTCCTTTCCAGGGATGGCAAGCTCGTGGTTGAGCAGACGAAGGAAACGCGAGCAGAATGGTTTAAAAATTGAAAAAATGTCCTACGTATTTAAAAATAAATAGAGATTTTAACGTTTATAGACGCCTTCAATTAGGCGCCTATAAAAATATTTTCCCGAAATATTTTTCGGAATTTTATTTTTGAATCGTGTTCAGAATTAAATTTCCTTTCCAAGGGTGGCAATTTCGTGGTGAGGCAGACGAAGGAAACGCGAGCAGAATGGTTTAAAAATGGGGGAAATGTCTTACAAATTTAAAAATAAATAGAGATTTTAACGTTTATAGACGCCTTCAATTAGGCGCCTATAAAAATATTTTCCCGAAATATTTTTCGGAATTTTATTTTTGAATCGTGTTCAGAATTAAATTTCCTTTCCAGGGGTGTCAATTTCGTGGTGGGGCAGACGAAGGAAACGCGAGCAGAATGGTTTAAAAATGGAGTAAATGTCTTACAAATTTAAAAATAAATAGAGATTTTAACGTTTATAGATGTCTTCAATTAGGTGTCTATAAAAATATTTTCCCGAAATATTTTTCGGAATTTTATTTTTGAATCGTGTTTAGAATTAAATTTGTTTTTCAGGGGTGTCAATTTCGTGGTGGGGCAGACAAAGGAAACGCGAGCAGAATGGTTTAAAAATGGGGTAAGTGTCTTACAAATTTAAAAATAAATAGAGATTTTAACGTTTTGACAAGCCTTCAATTAAGCGTTTATAAAAGATAGTTGAAAAATTGGAAATTACAGAAAATAATGGAAATGACCTGTACAAAAATAAGTTCCTTGTGTTACATTTGTTGATTAAGTTCTGTACTGTTGTAAGGTTTTGCCACCGCACCTTTGAGGCAACCTTATGCGGTCGTTAGGTTTTTTGTTAACGCAGGACCTGTCGCCAGTATAGCCATATTACACCTGCCTATACAGCACATCTTAAGTAGTGCAAAAAAATTGTACAGAATAGTTAATGCTTCATCAATATTAAACTTTTCAGAATTTGACAAAATGAAGTGTAAATTGAAGAGATTCTAATTTGAAACCTTAAATTTCTCTAGAAAGCGATTATCGGCTATACATTTCGAATGGGTATTTTTTTAAGTTTTAATAGATTACTACATCTACAATGATTTGATTTAGAAATCACTAGGTTTGTTTGTCGTATCCAGGCTTACACCTGGTGGTTGAAGATTTGGATTATTGGACACGAAGGCAATGAAGTCAATCTTTGTGTCCACTTTCAGGCATGCCTTTAAGTGTCCTGCTAAAGACACAGCCGCATGCTCTTGAACGGTATCGAACCCAGTGCCCTTTCGATTGCCTTTCCAAGTTCTCACCACTCGGCTATGCAGCCGACCTCACCACTCGGCTATGTAGTAGGTATCAGTTAATGAAGAATAATTTGTATTCTCTGAGCACAACATAAACTTCTAAACATTTTTTCAGCAAATCGAGTAGGATGCTGCAGATTCTTTTGCTATATTCAGTCTTTAGCTTTTACGTAGAAAAACAAGTATCCGCGATCCTGTATTACCTTTGTCATTTCGCAGAACGAAATACATCGAACTTTTTTGTCATTAAATTCCCAAACTACATTGGCTCCTTCTAGACAATAACAAATGTAATGGCCGTTTTCCTTCCCTTCACCAAAATGTGCAATGGCACTTACGAATTTGTAATTACATTCAACGCCATTTGCATCCTCAAGAGTAAAAGTTTCATCTGCTGTGACACATCTTTTGGATTTGATTACACCAGTATTTCTACCTAAAGACAGAACCAAAACTTTGGGGAAACTAAATATTTGTTCACCCGTAGTGCAGTTCACACTTGTACATTTACAACATGGTGACATTTCGTTGTCAACAAGCAAGTTCTTTAGATATAAGGATAAAAGATTATTTTCTGAAATCCAGTGGTACATTGGTAGAAATAATACTTTTTCGTTATTTCTATGAAGCTCACTTTTTGAACCGCATTCAATACACTGGTGATACGTGACGTATTCCAGTGCCAATGTTATATCAGACCGCTCTAATAACAATGGCAATGACGATTCGCTAAAAAATTCGGCAGGGTCATGTTGCAAATCCAGTGGAAATTTACTTCTTATATCATTCAACGTGTTTTTAAGTAGTTTTTCTTCTACGTTTCTGTTAACAATAAGATTATGCATTATAAGAAATAAATTTCTGTCTAGTTTTGCAATACCTTTGTCGTTTTCCAGCCACGATATTGGCACATCACATGTTATAATTACAAATTTAAGCGCTTGCAATGCAACGTTCAACCAACAGGAGTTACCTACATTTACTAAGCCAGGAGGAAGATTGCTATTAGGAGTTCCAGATAGAATCATTAAATCGGGATGAGCTTTGATAGCGTTTGTAACGATGTAATATATCATCCAATGTCGATAGGTTGTGAAAAAATCAACATCCAAATTTCTTTGGTTAAGCTTTTCATTGCTGTTGTTGCAAAGAATATCCGCTGTCATGCAAACGGCCACTCCACAAGTATTGTTGTCTGGTTGCATCAAGATGTGTTTAGTGTCTACGGCACAATCGTCCTTACATAGCCCGTAATCAACCAAGACATTTAATAAACAATCTACGCCGTCACGAAAGAACTTTGAAACATCACTGGACATGCCATTGTTTAATGAATCATAGCAATGTAACAACTCCTTTTGGATGGAAAAATGTAACAAACGAAAATGACCATTGCACAAGAAAGGCAGAAAAACGACGGGTCGCAGTTTGTCCTCGTTTTCTATCATGGCCGTTTTGAAAAATTTTATTGACTTTACGGGTGTTCCTTGAAGAAGCTTGCTTGTGGAATCGCAGTCTAAAGCTCCTATGGCGTTAATGTTGCTCGGTTCATTGACTTTTAGCAAAATGTAAGCCTCTACCAGACGTTTGCTTAGCCAACCAACGGCCGATGGATTTGTATAGTGCTTTTCCAATTCGCTCTTGATTTTCCTACAGGGGTTATTACACGCCGTAAGTAAATCTAGCCAAGACACTTCGTGGTTTTTGTCTATTACGAGAGCGGTATCAGATAAACAGCTACGATTTATTGCCAAACCGTGCCACACCTTTGTTGAAAATTCCTTCATGTACTCGAAATCTTTTTTTATAGCAGTCCAAAAGTCATTTATCCGTTTGTCATCACACATAGAGGTTGCAAAAGCAGTGTTTTTATAAACAGCCGATGTGGACATGGAGTCACTTATGACATTGACGTATCGAATATGCTTTTTTGATTCATTGTTAGTGTAAAACCCAGTTGAACGACGTTTTTTTGGTTTTCTAAATTTAGAAACTACCAGACTAGTGCAATGGTTTGACTGATCTTTCAATGTTTGGTCGCTTTTGTTTTTGGAAGAAATGTGAGGTTTTCTGTAACCTTGGTGGATATAATGTGCAGAGTATATTTTTTCACTAGTTCTGATTTCATTTTCATATTGTTCCACAAAACTATCGATACTTACAACTCGCTTTCCTTTTAAATAAATTTGTTTCAAATCCCAAAAATGCTGCTCAATGATTCCTTGAGTTAAGTTATCCCGAGAAATATTTCTTAATTCGGAAGAAATAACATTTTTAAACCAAGAGGAATACCGAAAGTGGAGTTCATCATTTGGGCATTGATGATGAGACGAATGCCGGGATAAGTCTCCCAGAATTAGCTGCGAAGTTGTACTAATTCGACTTAAAACAATTCGAATGAGTTGGGAACAAAAGGTTTTGTCCATATAAAAATTTTCGTGCTTTAGCTTTGAATTGCAATGGTTAAGGTGATACGAAAAGTTATTAGAATCTAAAAAAGCGACAAGTCGGTTATGGTAGCGTAAGTAAAATGGAGATTTCAATTCTTGTCTTTGATCCTCACGCATGCTGGTATGAAAATGGTCAGTCAGGTCGTTTACATCGGTTTCTTCAATTTCATTTGTTACTTTTGATTTAGTTTCGTAAGGTTTAACGCCTTGATGCAGTCTGTTAAAATGATAGTCCACTTGAAAAGACGTTCGTTCGCAATTGGTTACCCAAATAATGGTTTCCATTATTTCGTCCAGTTCACGCAGGGTTGTACATGCAAATAACAACGAAATCCAATGCATTG
Organism: Aplidium turbinatum; assembly: GCF_918807975.1. Lineage (NCBI taxonomy): Eukaryota > Metazoa > Chordata > Ascidiacea > Aplousobranchia > Polyclinidae > Aplidium > Aplidium turbinatum. The sequence continues at coordinate 15,066,930 of NC_137484.1, read as the reverse complement.
CAGTCAATCTGTGTTGTTTATGTTTGTAATGTTTTTTTGCCATAACTTTAGCTGCACGCATGGCATGACTCAAGCAATTGTGAACGAACGTTTTTTCTTATTGCCTCGCCTGTAACTACTCTCCAGCATCTGTTGTAATAACCTAACCTTGTCTCATTGCACATAGCACTTAATACAGCATTCCACATAGCCATGGAACTGTCAATCATCATCAATGCCGGCTTTTTTACTTTCCCGCAAATTTTTACAGTGTCCATTAAAAATTTTCCCAGAAAACTCCGTATACTCTCAGAATTATGAGTTGTTGCGATGTTTGTTGCCACCGGGAGCGCTGGACCCCCGGTGTATAGGCTTCTCACTAAAAGCGAATAAATTTGAAAGTCTTTTTCACCTTCTTGTTTTCTGACTATACTTCCAGTTGCGTCGAAATAAACTACATCAATGGGGCATAAATCCCGATAAAGTTTCACTTGTGCATTTGAATACATTATAACTCCTGGTGGATGTGTAGTTATTTGTCTTATAAAGGTTCGATTTTTCTTTTCAAACTCGTATCTCAGGCGATTGGTGTTATACATCCAATTTTTTGAGTATCTATTGCAAAGCTTACCTTCACTTTTTATATTTCTCAAAACAGACGAGGCAGGAGCAAAGTTATACGCTCCGTAAAATAGTTCATCTTCAGTTAAGTCATCTACCAACTTTTGGCCAACTTCGCTAGGATGTTTACATTGTAATTGTTCCATAAGTAATTTACGTTGTTCTCCTGCGACCGGCCTTCGTTTAACGCAATGCGATTCATGGCTACGCTTCCCCTTCACACTTACGACTATTTCAACTTTATCAACGTACGAAAATATACGAATGGTCCCCTTTACTGAGCATTCACAACAACGCGAGTGCTTGCAATACATGTTAGCATGGCCATTGTAAAATTTTGTATCGCCGCTGCTTAGAGATTCAACTGCTGCTGGTTCTACCAAATCATGATTTCTGAAACAAAAAACACATCTGTCATAAACCTCACAACAACAGGACCGGCACTACTCGTCCTTTTAGCAGACCTCACGACAACAGGACCAGCACCACTCGTACATGTGTCAGATTTGATACCACCAGAACAGGCACCACTCGTCCCTGTACCAGACCTCACAACAACAGGACCGGCACAACTCGTCCATTTAGCAGACCTCACAACAACAGGACCGGCACCACTCGACCCTGTATTAGACTTCAAAGCACCAGAGCAGGCACCACTCGTACCGGAAGCAGACATCAAAGCACCAGAACAGGCACCACTCGACCCTGTACCAGTACTCACAACAACAGGACCGGCACCACTCGAGCCTGTATTAGACTTCATAGCACCAGAGCAGGCACCACTCGTACCGGAAGCAGACATCACAGCACCAGAACAGGCACCACTCGACCCTGTACCAGACCTCACAACAACAGGACCGGCACTACTCGTCCTTTTAGCAGACCTCACAACAACAAGACCGGCACCACTCGACCCTGTATTAGACTTCATAGCACCAGAACAGGCACCACTGGTAAATACGTAAGACATTTTCCCCATTTTTAAACCATTCTGCTCGCGTTTCCTTCGTCTGCCCCACCACGAGCTTGCCGTCCCTGGAAAGGAAATTTAATTCTAAACACGATTCAAAAATAAAATTCCGAAAAATATTTCGGGAAAATATTTTTATAGGCGCCTAATTGAAGGCGTCTATAAACGTTAAAATCTCTATTTATTTTTAAATACGTAAGACATTTCCCCAATTTTTAAACCATTCTGCTCGCGTTTCCTTCGTCTGCCCCACCACGAGCTTGCCATCCCTGGAAAGGAAATTTAATTCTGAACACGATTCAAAAATAAAATTCCGAAAAATATTTCGGGAAAATATTTTTATAGGCGCCTAATTGAAGGCGTTTATAAACGTTAAATTCTCTATTTATTTTTAAATACGTAAGACATTTACCCCATTTTTAAACCATTCTGCTCGCGTTTCCTTCGTCTGCCCCACCACGAGCTTGCCATCCCTGGAAAGGAAATTTAATTCTGAACACGATTCAAAAATAAAATTCCGAAAAATATTTCGGGAAAATATTTTTATAGGCGCCTAATTGAAGGCGTCTATAAACGTTAAAATCTCTATTTATTTTTAAATACGTAAGACATTTACCCCATTTTTAAACCATTCTGCTCGCGTTTCCTTCGTCTGCCCCACCACGAGCTTGCCACCCTTGGAAAAGAAATTTAATTCTGAACACGATTCAAAAATAAAATTCCGAAAAATATTTCGGGAAAATATTTTTATAGACGCCTAATTGAAGGCGTCTATAAACGTTAAAATCTCTATTTATTTTTAAATACGTAAGACATTTCCCCCATTTTTAAACCATTCTGCTCGCGTTTCCTTCGTCTGCCCCACCACGAGTTTGCCATCCCTGGAAAGGAAATTTAATTCTGAACACGATTCAAAAATAAAATTCCGAAAAATATTTCGGGAAAATATTTTTATAGGCGCCTAATTGAAGGCGTTTATATACGTTAAATTCTCTATTTATTTTTAAATTTGTAAGACATTTCCCCCATTTTTAAACCATTCTGCTCGCGTTTCCTTCGTCTGCCCCACCACGAGTTTGCCATCCCTGGAAAGAAAATTTAATTCTGAACACGATTCAAAAATAAAATTCCGAAAAATATTTCGGGAAAATATTTTTATAGACGCCTAATTGAAGGCATCTATAAACGTTAAAATCTCTATTTAATTTTAAATACGTAAGACATTTACCCCATTTTTAAACCATTCTGCTCACCTTTCCTTCGTCTGCCCCACCACGAGCTTGCCATCCCTGGAAAGAAAATTTAATTCTGAACACGATTCAAAAATAAAATTCCGAAAAATATTTCGGGAAAATATTTTTATAGACGCCTAATTGAAGGCATCTATAAACGTTAAAATCTCTATTTAATTTTAAATACGTAAGACATTTACCCCATTTTTAAACCATTCTGCTCGCGTTTCCTTCGTCTGCCCCACCACGAGCTTGCCACCCTTGGAAAAGAAATTTAATTGTGAACACGATTCAAAAATAAAATTCCGAAAAATATTTCGGGAAAATATTTTTATAGACGCCTAATTGAAGGCGTCTATAAACGTTAAAATCTCTATTTATTTTTAAATACGTAAGACATTTCCCCCATTTTTAAACCATTCTGCTCGCGTTTCCTTCGTCTGCCCCACCACGAGCTTGCCATCCCTGGAAAGGAAATTTAATTCTGAACACGATTCAAAAATAAAATTCCGAAAAATATTTCGGGAAAATATTTTTATAGGCGCCTAATTGAAGGCGTATATAAACGGTAAAATCTCTGTTTATTTTTAAATACGTAAGACATTTCCCCCATTTTTAAACCATTCTGCTCGCGTTTCCTTCGTCTGCCCCACCACGAGCTTGCCATCCCTGGAAAGGAAATTTAATTCTGAACACGATTCAAAAATAAAATTCCGAAAAATATTTCGGGAAAATATTTTTATAGGCGCCTAATTGAAGGCGTTTATATACGTTAAATTCTCTATTTATTTTTAAATACGTAAGACATTTACCCCATTTTTAAACCATTCTGCTCGCGTTTCCTTCGTCTGCCCCACCACGAGTTTGCCATCCCTGGAAAGAAAATTTAATTCTGAACACGATTCAAAAATAAAATTCCGAAAAATATTTCGGGAAAATATTTTTATAGACGCCTAATTGAAGGCATCTATAAACGTTAAAATCTCTATTTAATTTTAAATACGTAAGACATTTACCCCATTTTTAAACCATTCTGCTCACCTTTCCTTCGTCTGCCCCACCACGAGCTTGCCATCCCTGGAAAGGAAATTTAATTCTGAACACGATTCAAAAATAAAATTCCGAAAAATATTTCGGGAAAATATTTTTATAGGCGCCTAATTGAAGGCGTCTATAAACGTTAAAATCTCTATTTATTTTTAAATACGTAAGACATTTACCCCATTTTTAAACCATTCTGCTCGCGTTTCCTTCGTCTGCCTCACCACGAGCTTGCCACCCTTGGAAAAGAAATTTAATTCTGAACACGATTCAAAAATAAAATTCCGAAAAATATTTCGGGAAAATATTTTTATAGACGCCTAATTGAAGGCGTCTATAAACGTTAAAATCTCTATTTATTTTTAAATACGTAAGACATTTCCCCCATTTTTAAACCATTCTGCTCGCGTTTCCTTCGTCTGCCCCACCACAAGCTTGCCATCCCTGGAAAGGAAATTTAATTCTGAACACGATTCAAAAATAAAATTCCGAAAAATATTTCGGGAAAATATTTTTATAGGCGCCTAATTGAAGGCGTTTATATGCGTTAAAATCTCTATTTATTTTTAAATACGTAAGACATTTCCCCCATTTTTAAATCATTCTGCTCGCGTTTCATTCGTCTGCCCCACCACGAGTTTGTCATCCCTGGAAAGAAAATTTAATTCTGAACACGATTCAAAAATAAAATTCCGAAAAATATTTCGGGAAAATATTTTTATAGACGCCTAATTGAAGGCGTCTATAAATGTTAAAATCTCTATGTGTTTTTAAATTTGTAAGACATTTACCCCATTTTTAAACCATTCTGCTCGCGTTTCCTTCGTCTGCTCCACCACGAGCTTGCCATCCCTGGAAAGGAAATTTAATTCTAAACACGATTCAAAAATAAAATTCCGAAAAATATTTCGGGAAAATATTTTTATAGGCGCCTAATTGAAGGCGTCTATAAACGTTAAATTCTCTATTTATTTTTAAATACGTAAGACATTTCCCCCATTTTTAAACTATTCTGCTCGCGTTTCCTTCGTCTGCCCCACCACGAGCTTGCCATCCCTGGAAAGGAAATTTAATTCTGAACACGATTCAAAAATAAAATTCCGAAAAATATTTCGGGAAAATATTTTTATAGGCGCCTAATTGAAGGCGTTTATAAACGTTAAATTCTCTATTTATTTTTAAATACGTAAGACATTTACCCCATTTTTAAACCATTCTGCTCGCGTTTCCTTCGTCTGCCCCACCACGAGTTTGCCATCCCTGGAAAGGAAATTTAATTCTGAACACGATTCAAAAATAAAATTCCGAAAAATATTTCGGGAAAATATTTTTATAGGCGCCTAATTGAAGGCGTGTATAAACGTTAAAATCTCTATTTATTTTTAAATACGTAAGACATTTCCCCCATTTTTAAATCATTCTGCTCGCGTTTCCTTCGTCTGCCCCACCACGAGCTTGCCATCCCTGGAAAGGAAATTTAATTCTGAACACGATTCAAAAATAAAATTCCGAAAAATATTTCGGGAAAATATTTTTATAGGCGCCTAATTGAAGGCGTCTATAAACGTTAAATTCTCTATTTATTTTTAAATACGTAAGACATTTCCCCCATTTTTAAACCATTCTGCTCGCGTTTCCTTCGTCTGCCCCACCACGAGCTTGCCATCCCTGGAAAGGAAATTTAATTTTGAACACAATTCAAAAATAAAATTCCGAAAAATATTTCGGGAAAATATTTTTATAGGCGCCTAATTGAAGGCGTTTATAAACGTTAAATTCTCTATTTATTTTTAAATACGTAAGACATTTACCCCATTTTTAAACCATTCTGCTCGCGTTTCCTTCGTCTGCCCCACCACAAGCTTGCCATCCCTGGAAAGGAAATTTAATTCTGAACACGATTCAAAAATAAAATTCCGAAAAATATTTCGGGAAAATATTTTTATAGGCGCCTAATTGAAGGCGTCTATAAACGTTAAAATCTCTATTTATTTTTAAATACGTAAGACATTTACCCCATTTTTAAACCATTCTGCTCGCGTTTCCTTCGTCTGCCCCACCACGAGCTTGCCATCCCTGGAAAGGAAATTTAATTCTAAACACGATTCAAAAATAAAATTCCGAAAAATATTTCGGGAAAATATTTTTATAGGCGCCTAATTGAAGGCGTCTATAAACGTTAAATTCTCTATTTAATTTTAAATACGTAAGACATTTACCCCATTTTTAAACCATTCTGCTCGCGTTTCCTTCGTCTGCCCCACCACGAGCTTGCCATCCCTGGAAAGCAAATTTAATTCTGAACACGATTCAAAAATAAAATTCCGAAAAATATTTCGGGAAATATTTTTATAGGCGCCTAATTGAAGGCGTCTATAAACGTTAAAATCTCTATTTATTTTTAAATTTGTAAGACATTTACCCCATTTTTAAACCATTCTGCTTGCGTTTCCTTCGTCTGCCCCACCACGAGCTTGCCATCCCTGGAAAGGAAATTTAATTCTGAACACGATTCAAAAATAAAATTCCGAAAAATATTTCGGGAAAGTATTTTTATAGTCGTTTTTGTGATGCTTACTTTTCTTGCCATATCCCATACCGCAGTCTTAATAGATACGATTTTTTGTCTAACTTTTCGCAATTGCAGTTGCTTTATCTTTGACAAGTCGAGTTTTTTTATTAAATTTCTGTGTTCACTGTTCATTTGGCTATGGAAAAAATATAAGATTTGCTTTGATGTGGTAACGAGAAGTGATTTTATCAGCTTCCGAGTGTTGCTACTTTCATCGCATTGTTTATCGCGCAAATTTTTACGGATCATTTTTTTAGGCGGATCGCGCAGAATTATTCTGCCAGAATGACGGTGGTAGTTTTAGTGGGTACGGTGTTGCCCCCATTCTTCAACAGCCTTGAGGCTATTTTTACAGAAATACAATTCTTGAATAGACGTTTTTCAGAAGAGTGTTTCTTTCGGTCATTGCATACAGACGAACGGATCCGGGAAATTTATGTTACAAATTTCCCACGAAGAGATTATGGTTTACCGTTGTGACCAACTACATTTCCGCTTCTTTCGGCGTGAATATACGACATGGTGGTTGAAATGCCACCAGAACATAAAATTTCGATATCGCTGCTTTCACATAGGTAGAAATCACAAAGATTTGTCATCAAGTAGCAAACAGCTAATTGAACAGGACAAGGAATAGCAAATGAAGTTATCTTTGTTTCTTTTAGAAATATGCTCAGTGTAAAACAAAGTAATACGCTTCAATATCAAACCACGTCTGTAGCTCATCGAAAATTGGACTGGTTATTTTTCGTCAGTCATAGAGCAACAGCAAGATTGCACAACATAAACTTGCATTTCATGCACTCGAACTTTTTAAGGCGTGAACCAACATTTAAATAAACAAAAATGTCCGCCTAGTTGAATGTGCTGTTGAAAAGGAGCGATCTTCCTGACGTCAGCACTACCTGACTACTCACTATAGAACAGCGAGCATTGTGTTTCGCTAACCATACCAGTGTAGCTTCCACACTAGCCATCAAGACTTTGCACTTTGCAAGAATGTGCAGAAACATGAAGAAACGGCAAAATCAAGTAACACTGGTTTAACTCCTGGGGTGTGCACTTGAGCAACGCAATTCAAAAACTGCTCCATTCAGCTCCACTTAAAAGGAATAATTCACAGAACACTTCAAGGGGGAAAACTTCACTAGCCTTAGAGGTTCAAAGCCTCTCTACAAGTCAGCAAAAAACTGCCCAAGAATAATCCTTGTCCGAAGATACAGATCCAATCCACCAAACACAAGTCGCCTTTCTGTTTACGAATTCTTTCACATATCATTGATTGATTGAATCCCAATCCTCGGACTGAGAAAGCTTGTGGCAGTTTCGAATACTTGTTGAAGCTTTGAACCAGTGATGCAGGCCGGTTACTGAATTGGACAGAGTAAAGCTTCCGATTGTTGAAGTGTAGTTGTCAGTGAATGAAGAGCAGTCCCAAGAAAACGTTTTGTTGGACTGGTTGAAATGCGTTGACCGAACGTACACCCCCCTCCCGAGAGTTGAACCAGCGCCGCTTGATCTTGCAATGTCTGCGTAAAAAAGATTGTTCTGTAGCTAACACAACTGGAAAAAATTTTTTCAAAGCTTTCCTTTTTCAACAAGCAAGTGTTACTAACAGCAAGTGGCAGCACGGATTGTATAAAAAATGCGTAGGAGAAATGTTTTTGTAAAACATAGACAATAGACATGCAAATTGTGAAATGACAAGGTTTTTCAATCATTGCTTGCAAGGTAATCAAAACACACATAACAAAAAGTTTTAGTTTTAGGAGATAGATTGAATGCCAGTGTTGGTTGTGAAGCGGCAGTGACTGCAAGAGTATGGTTTGGTTGGGTGAAACTCAGAGAGTCGTCGTCGTCTGAGCTTCTGGGGCCGAGGGTCTATCCTTTTACCACCCCAGATTCACGATGTTTCCGGACTACACTGGAAGGCTGCTAGAGAGCAGCCAGTCTTTAGTTTCATCATCCATGACGCGCAGACCTTCCACTCCGTTGGGTGGCTTGAAGATGGTACAGTCATTGATGATGTGGTCTGCGATCTGTTCCTCGGCACCACATTCACAGGAGGAGGAAGAAGCCATTCCCCATTGGTGCATGGTTGAGCGGAAAAGCCCGACGCCCTCAGAGAGTGACGAGAGTTGTTATGTGGTAGAAGATTTTCGTTGAAAATAAGAGGAAGAATTTATACTATTTGCGTGAAATCTGCAACGCTGTACGGAAGTGAGACATGGCGCTTACGGGAAAACGAATTGGCGATTTTAAGAACTGAGATAGCGATGGTGAGGGCAATGTGTGGAGTGAAGCTGATGGACAAATACCGAAGAAAGTATGAACTTGCTTGGGTTGAATAAGAAAGTTGATAAGTTGGCGAAGGCAAATGGAGTGAGGAGTTATGTGTGCTATGAGAAGGGATGAAGGTGATGTTTTGAGAAGAGCGCTGGAGTTGCGAGTGGAGGGTCGTAGAAAACAAGGTAAACTCAAGAAAACGTGGAAAATGCAAGTTGAGGAGGAAAGCAGCAAGGTGGGCTTGACAAGAGAGGACGCGTTATACAGATGGATAAGCAGGGTGTGAAGGCGAAAAAAATGTGAAATCGGCCCTTGGAGGTGAATCGGGCCACGCTCGGTAACTTGGCATCAACGGATAAAAACTGGACTACACTCCTAATACTACAAGTGTGTGTACAAATTTATGATAAAATTGAATGAGTTGGCGACAATCACATGATAAACAAAAGTCGAAAATTTCCAGATATCACAATGGACCACGTGACTTTGCAGAAAACGCACCCTTTTTCGCAGGGTTTTCTGATGTTAATATGTCGGTTTTTAATAAAAGTGTGTTCTTTTTTCCTCCTGTGCTTTCTTGAAGATTAAAAATCCCACAATGGCGCAAACAGCGATGCCGAAAGCAATGCATATTGTCAGTAAAAACATTTTCTTGCCAGACATCGCCGAGTTGCGAAACCATCCAACTCCATGATATTCTCTGTTGTCTGTACAACAGGAAAATACGGTTTTAAAGGAACTATTTCACAATGAAAAAGTTTTCTAGTGACATAATACAGTAAAATGGCGCGATTGGGCAAAAGACGTGAAACTTTGAAGACACAAATTTTTTTAATGAGGTCTTCTAATGATGTTTGACTTGTGGATTACTTAAACAATGCATTTGTTAGTTTACAAGATATCATACAGTTCATAACGTAGTTGGCGAAAAGAAAAACCTTATAGGTGAAGCCAAATAAATACATTCGTTGTCAAGGCCGCAAAAAAACTTTATTAATTGTGGCAGATGAACATTGTGGCATTCTTGTAAGTTACGTAAAAATCCGGTTCAGATTAGTAGCTGATTAATAAAGCACCCGGTTTACTGAGGTAAAGTAGTAAGTTTGACGGTAAAAAAAAAATTTTGCAGTTAGAAAACTTGGAATAAGCTACCAGTCAACAAATCATTAAAAATTTTACCTATGGGTGGCTTGAAAAAGCTGACTCCAGGCTTCACAGACGACCAGTCTTCATCCAACTCAGCTTCTGACCGTTCGACGGCTAGTTCAAACAGTTTCACGCTTATCACGTGATGGTTATCTGCAAAAAATATTGCGCATTTGCGCATTGTAAAACACAGTTTTCCAGATGCACTGTTCACTAAAAACAGGACAATTTCAATCCATTCTGCGCTTGAAAACCGACTGGAATTCAAGTGTAACTTACCAGCCAAATCTCCTGTGGCTGAAGATATTCCAAAATGATAACCAGTTGGTAAAATGACGTCAGACACATCAATGCATGGCCTCCACTGGTTCAACCCATCCACGTCCAAACTTATCTGAACAAACAAAAAGAACAGGTTTCCTTCTTTACGTTAGCTTTTTGCGTAAATGTTTATAACGGTATTTGGTTGTAGAAATGTCAGGTTTTCAGATCAAACCACTTTATGTTGGCATTTTAAAATCGCTGCAATTCTAGATTTTAAAGTGGTGTTCTTCTTCTTTATTGTCGCACTTGATTCCAAGCATTGACTGCCTCGTGTATGAAAAGTTTCCAGGATTCTCTGTTGTTTGCTTTGTGTATTAGGTGTATGTTGGTGTTAGTTTTGTCGGTTTGTTGGTTTAAGTAAGTTAATCGTTGTCTGCCTTGGGCACGCTTTCCTTCAATTTTGCCTGTGAGAGAGAGATGTTCTAACTTTCCTTTTCGCAGCACCTGTCCTAAAAATTGAAGTTGTTTTTCTTTGATATTTTTTAGAAGATTGTTTGTTTGTTTGACTTGATTTAAAACAGTTTGGTTGCTTTTTCTGTCAGTCCAGGAAATCCTCTGCATTTTTCGAAATGCCCACATTTCAAATCCACTTATTCTTTTATTAATTGATTTGGTAATTGTCCAGGTTTCTGAATTATATTTAAAAATTGGATAAATGTAACACTTCAATACTCTGAATCTGGTTGTGAAAGATATGTTCTTGTTGCATAATATTGTTTTCATTTGCTGGAAAGAGGCTTTTGCTTGAGCAATACGTATATTGAATTCCTTATCATCTTTGGCGTCCCAATTTATTGTTGTTCCAAGATATCGGAAACTTTTTACTTGTTTTATAGTTGTTCCATTCATTTTAATTTGACAGATTGGAATTTCACTCTCTTTTTTCTTTGTGATTACCATCGTTTCCGTTTTCTTTTCATTCATTTCCATTCCAAATTCTTTACTTCTTTCATTTACTTTGTTCAACAAATTTTGTAGTTTTGCTTCCGAATCAGCCACCAAGACAGTGTCATCAGCATACCTCAGGTTATTAAAGTTACTTCCCCCAACATTTACGCCAGCTTCATCATCAAGACATCGGAGGATGATCTCACTGTATAATGAAAAAAGGCTTGGAGAGAGCACGCATCCCTGTCTAACTCCTCTCTTGATGGATATCCAATCGCTGATGTTGTGATTTATCTTTATTGCTGCAATTTGATCAAAGTAAAGGTTTTGAATAATACGTAGATCCTTGTCGTCAATTCCAATGTTATCTAGCATCTCCAGTAATTTGGTATGTTTTACTCGGTCGAAAGCTTTCTTATAATCAATGAATGCGATGTACAGATCTTTCTTCATTTCAATTGATCTTTGAGCGATATTTTTTAATACAAATACAGCATATACAGTGGTGTTCTATAGAAGCAAAAAGCCTTGACGGCCTTGTAATAATGTTTAAAAAGCCTTGTAATAATGTTTAACATTAACTCGAAGATTAAAAATATGACTACAAAAAATTACATTTCAATCTTCAAAAAAATAAAAATAAAATCCGTTGTGGGGGCACCTTGGCTTGGATAGCCGCATGTTTTTTCGGTGCCTTTGAGGTGTAGATTTAACATGAAGATTGAAGACAACTAATATGTTATAGCTTCGGCTGTTGTGCATTAAACCAAATGTGAGGCTCATTGAAATAAACTTGATTGATTGTTTGAGCTCCAGAGTCTATTCTGTTACTATTCCTGATCGAAGGACCAGCAAAAAACTGATTTCATCAGTGGTGGCGTTTTTAATGAAAGAAATTCAAGACATAAACTTTAATGCATAAATACATTATATTTCCTTACAGTTAATTGCTTCTTCACATAACGAATTCGAAGAAGAGTTTCGTAGTCTTTGTTCCTGAAGGCACCTAGGCAGGACCCAATGGAATGCAATCGGCCGTCACTTAAGTGATCATATTTTTCTGTACCATTTCCAATCATTGCAGAGATTTGTGGAAAAGTTACCTATGCAAAGAAGTTTTGAAGTAATTCACTATGCTGCATTCATTCCAAAACTAAGTAGTGAACATAAGTCATAACAAAGCACATTAACCAGATAAAAACTACTGTTTGCAATTTCAGTGCAGCAAATTTTTCAACAATTGCTAATTTATTTAGATTTCTTGAGCCAAAAACGTTCAATCTATTTTTTTGTCTTTGTGTTAAAATACTTCTAAACCTCTTGTCTTTGGTGTTAGGCTGCCTAATTTTATACTGTACAAACTAGCAGCGCACAGGCTTTAAAAACTTCAAACAGTTTTCAAAGGCAGTAAAATTACTATAAAGAGCATATAAAGCAAAACTAAAAGTCTACTTTTCAAGTAAAAAAACATAAAAAAAGAAACATACTGCTTCATCTCCATTCTTATAGGTATCCAGAAACACACCAAGACCACGAAATTGGTCTTCACTGCCAAACACAGGACCCGACACCATCCTTCCCTGTGTGTACCATATTGCTATGCCGTCTGCCGCTAAGGTACGTCCACTTCCATAAACTTTAAAGTTCACTTGGAGTTCCCAATCCCGCAAATGACATTGCTGAGAAAAAAATTTGTTTGTTTGATGCTGTTGTGCATTAAAATGAACACAGTGTTCATTCACCCAGCTGTGAGTGAGTGTAATTTTAGACAGACAAGTACGGTACTAGAAGTATACTTTTAATATAGGTTAATTAAAAGCGAATTTGTAATAGACTTAAAGATGATTTGCATAACTTTTGTGAAATACACAACTACAAAATAAATCCAATGCTGAGAATATGTAGGTAGGTCTACACAGAAAGCAAAGTTTCTAGAGAATTGGGTCATTGCAAAGGAAATTACAAAGATGAAAATTTTGATGACTTTATGTTCTACATATGATTACAATTCCTGTACTCTTCAAACCTCATGGGTTTGTCAAAAATCTACCATGAATCGGAATTAGTCAACTGGTCATGTAATTATTAAGAAAAGGTGTTTCATGACAAATGATAAGTTGGGGAAAAGTTGGGAAAGTTAAAACCCAAATTTGTTTTCTTATAAAAAAGAATAAAATAATCCTGGTTCAATAAGTTGAATTTGGATTTGCATGATATTGCAAATCTTATGGTGCACTAGTTTAAAATGTGCTACTAAACTATCGAAATTGGTTAGAAAATGAGCCAAATCAATGATAAAATGAATCAAAAACAATAGCCTACCGCACACCAACATTCAACTCACAACTTTGTTCCAAATTGAACCTCGCTGGGCTTGAATGTCCGCCGTGAGTCTTATAAAATTATTAGTTATCATTGCATTGTCTCGAAAATCCCAGAATGGCATTGTCATCCCATTTCCTAAGCAGTACAGAGTTAAGTTAATACGTATATTAATAACCAATCATGCCAAATTGATTGTGGAAACCTTTATCCTCGGGATTGAGAAAGCTTATTTGTGAGCTTAATCCTGGCAGTTTTGCATACTTGCAAAAGCTTTGGACCACTGATACAGGCCTAATCATCGAGATTCACTACGTTTCAGATTGTTGTCTCTGAATCTGAGTTTTTTCGCTGAGACTTTTCGGTCATTTGTCCGAATTGACTTGAAAAAATTCAGTCATTTTTTATTTATTTCGGTCATTTTTTTTATGAAAATATTTCCTTTAAAGTAGCTGATACAAACCAAAATTTGCACTTCCTGACTAGCTACAACATTAAATTTCGCTGAGAAACAATGTTTTTTTCGAACATTTTGACCAAATTGACTATATTTTTTTCGAACATTTTTCTAAAAAATCGGTTAACGGTTAAGGATCGAAAAAAAAACAGCTCTGAATTAATCTACCGCCCAGGTGCCGCTGAATGGAGAGCGGTCCTAAAAATTATAATATTTGTTTATGCACACACACCCAGATCCCACAGCCAAGCCAGTACTGCTTGATCTTCTGTTTTTTCATACACAAAGTTGAGCGCACAACCAACTGAGCTATGCTGACAATAGCAAAAAAGATACAGCTAAATAAAACATGAAAACATGTGTCAAAAAAAGGTATATATTTGAAATTCCAGTATTTAGATCTAAGTAATTTTCACAAAAGTTTTAAGCTGTCTTTTCTCACCTGAATAAGGTTTACTCAAGCTAAACTCTCGCTTCAAAAATCCATTTTCAGGAATCTCTTGTGAGCTCTCTTGGGCAATTGCATTACAAATAAGTGCAGTGATAAAGATAGATAAAAACATTTTCATTAACATTATTTTATTTATGACTCAAAAACCTGTTGATGAAGCTGAAAAGTTAAATGGACTGTTGAAAATAAAAAAAGTTAATAAAATAATGTATTTTTTCCCAAAAAAAAATACAGATTATTATTTTGTCCAGAAAAATTCATGAGTTGTATCAGGATAGCACAAAAAAGTTATCAAAATTGTAAAAAGAACAAACCAATAAGCTAGCTGCTTGCCTATGTAGGTTAAACTTAACAAACCAAAAACTTCAGCAAAACTTATTAACATAGTTACATCTTCATGCAACTTTCAATGTAATAAAAACCAACCCAATGTAAAATGCTTTTAGCTGTCAATAGAAACATTATAATGCCACTAAATCTAAAACCAGCACTTCTTGACCTTTTGGTTTATTTCTAAAGCTGTGAGTGTGAGCTTTACCAACTAAGGAGTTGGGTAGATAGGAGATATTACACGTACCTTTGGTTTCTAAATTATTTTCATGAACACAATCAATATTTTTCCCGGCGCTTTTTAAAATTAAACAGCAAACCTTCCCTCTCCATGTTCTAATATAAAAATTGGACTTAAGAAAATTTAAGGCCTGGTAAAAAGGTAAATTTAGACAAATCAAGAAGAAAATTTAATCATGGTTACTTCAGTCGTAAATTTTCAAAATTGATAATGAACTCTCAGAGAAAAGACAACTCAAAGAAACCTTGAAAAAATATGATGGCGAGAAGAAAAGAAAGTGAAGACACGAAGTAGGCATAGCCTACACGAGCGGAAATTAAATCATATGTATACAAAAGTAGACTGTTTTCGACTGAGATACAATTAAATTATTATTGAAATGCAACCTTAATTCAAGCTATAGCTATTTTATCGTTGAATTGCCACTAAAATTAAATGTTGGCTGATAGTCTAACCTGTTTTTAAAAGTAGTGCTGCCAGACCATATGACATCGTTTTGTACTAAAATTCGTATTATCAGAAAATTGCTTTATTTTTGTAGATTTAATTTATCATAAAAACTGTTGCAAATATAATCTTTCACCTTAGTTTGCTTTTAAATAATTTTTTTAAACTTTTTTCACTAAGTTTACCTTATAAGTGAAATTATAAATGCATTTAAATCGCTAAATTTTGTTTTGTTTTTGTGAAATCTTTACAATTTTCAACTGAACTTGACAAATCAAAGTTTATCTAAAATAAATGGTAAAATAAATGATTGTATTTAATTGTATCTCACATTTGATTTAGTTGCTTTTTCCTGTCTTCATGTGGTCACAATAGCCAGTTTGTTGAGCTTTTCACCTTGCTGAATCTGTTTTTTTATGACATCAATCATTTTATTTTTCGTTATTAACGTGTTCGGGACAAAAAAGATACTAACTACAAAAATCGATATAAACCTACCAGCACGTTAATGAACGGGAAAAGGTGGCAAAACCTTGAAAGGTTTAAAACGTGCCAGAATGGAAAATCATGTAATAGGCTTTATATCAGTATTTAGCACGGCCACAAAACCCAAAAAACAAATAGCAAAAAATAAAACAAAAACAGAGAGAAGCACACATCACATGTAGTAATAAATGACAGCCTAATGAAAAGTGTTGTGGATTGAATTTGCCAGTTCCAATATTTATGTGGTGAGCATTGAGCAGTCATAATAATAATAATAGGATAGAGAAAGAAAACTGAACATAAAAGAAACCCATCCGCAGGCAAATGCCCGTTTCGATGTGGCCGAGGAGAGCAGGTGTTGAGCTCTTTCTATGGTCAGACTGCACAACACACAGTAGCCCAAGACGATCATCATAGTATTGTTTATACCAACGGTGGGCAAACTGCGGCTCACGAGCCACATGCGGCTCGTCAACCTAAATTTTGTGGCTCTTGTATTGAATCGTAATAGGCCTATTACAAAAAAATTAAGATTATACTTTATAAATATGTTATCTCGCGCTGCCAACTAAGCAAGCAAAATTGGTTGGTAAAAATTAAAATTTGTTACTAACACTTTCCTCAAAATCTAATTTGCACCCAATACAATACAAAGATCAAAAAGAAGTCTCTCTGTTACTGTAGCCCATTGTTAAACAATGGAATTGTGACGTTGCAAAAGCAACATTGTGCCTCTCCTGGCACATTTTGCGTTCAGTCTGCAACAATTGGAAGTTTCATAAAGTCGCTAAGCAGCGATTTGTTGAAGCTTAGAAATAACACCAGAATTTATTTATTCATTTTTATAAGAATTTATAACTTTATAAAATCAAAATATCCTGCAACCTTGAAAAACGAACGCTTGGAAGAATTGATTCGAACAGCATCAACAACTTATCGTCCAAATTTTCAGAGATTAACGAGTCAAGTACAAAACTGATATGGATAAACAATCATTGTATTTTATTGCTGTTTTGTTATTTTGTGTCAACTGATTTTGCGGCTCGCCGGTGTTTATGGTTTATCCACAAGCAGCTCTTTCTTTGAACAACTTTGCCCACCCCTGGTTTATACGTTTAAAGTGAAAAGTTCTGAAAACTTGTCACTATTATTTTTTGTGCAGTTAAGTTATCGCTTTTGTTGCAAGTGTTCATACGCAGAAGTGGGCACCCGCTACTTTTAAAGTAGCGCGCTACCCGCTACTTGGACCAAAATAGCGCGCGCTACCGCTACCAATTTACAAAAGTAGCGCGCTACCTGCTACCGATGCTCAGACCAAAGTAGCGCGAGCTACCGCTACTTCTTCCGCTATTTTTGTCTAAAATGACACTAGGAAACACTCTTCAAGTCCCTATAGTGACGCAAAAATGACCTTGAAAACGAATGTTATCATTCGTTTACACTGTCATTTTAACATCGTTGTAGAAAAGACATTCTAAGTCTAAGGGAAATTTATTGTTACGCATCTTTCAAAAACACGAGCATTTCAAAATGAGAGTCATTAAATTCTTCCCGCTTTGGCTTAAGCACATCTTTTCCAACAGAGAAAAGTCTCTCCACCGCAGCACTGGAAGGAATGGGGGTGTTGTATTTAATGAACAGATGTTTTAACTCGGTATTCGAAAGGCTCAAGGACTTACTCCTGTCACAATAGCTGTTTCCTTCTGCACTGACGTTTCACGGGATGGATACCTTGATCGCAGGATCGCAGCTCCACACTAGAAAACGAGATTCCCAAAAGACCGAAACTTTGCAACCAAACCGATTATATAGCTGCTCGACCACGCCAGATTTGTCAAAAAAACGAGTAGTTTTTTCACTTTAAATTAAAAAGTAGCGGGTAGCAGGAGTGCGACTGAAAAAAAGTAGCGTCTCTCCCACTACCGCTACTTTGGAAAAAAATAGCGCCGCTACTGCAGCCGCTACTCCAAATAAAAAGTAGCGCGCTACTGCCCACCTCTGTTCATACGTCATAAATTGGAATTGACTAAGAATATAGGGTGAAGTAGTTGTTTTGTGTCTTGACCACCTTCTCTTTGCTTTACTACCGTAGTTTCTAATCCCAACCGAAACCTTCACCTAACCCTGAAGGTTGGGGTTGGAAAATAGTGAAGTAAAAGGAAAGTGGTAAAGTCTTGAATTTATTTTTTGTGTGATAAAGTTTTAATTATCCTTGTGTTAATTGTAGGACTATTTTCACAAAAAAGTTTTATTTTTTCTATCTCTCTTCTAGGTTTGGTGGCTGTACAATTTTAAGATAGCGGTAACACCGTTTTATCGATGTATATTTTAAACCTTTGGGTTTTGCCATCTTTCCCTTTTTTTGGTGTCACATTGTATGTTTACTTTGCCGTTCTGTATGTGCCATTATGTTTGCGCCAGCAGTAAAAAATAAATTGAACACACAAACTACACCACACACTTTTTGCCACAGAAAAAAACAATTACCAGCAATAGCTGACAAATGCTTTTTAGTTTTTGCAATCAACATTTTAGAAATTTTACTTCAACACAACATCTATCTGAGCAATTGCAGACACAGCATTTGAACGCTGCTGCATTCAATCAAATATAGGGTAATGTAGGATGACACAGCGGATAGGCTAAGGTGCTCGCTTTCCAATCATGCAATACTGGTTTGACTCTCGGCTTAAGATTGTTGAAAAACACCGCTCACCTCTACCAAGCATGTAATAAATTGGGTTGTTATAGTTGCTGAAGGAAAGGTAGCTGAGAGAAAGGAACATGTGTCATTTTAATCGTAAGTACCGAAGGCTTAGTAGGCCTACAGTGAGAACCTTATTTTCTCATATCTGATGCTAGGATCAACCATGGGACTCACCTTTTTACCAGTTCTGAATCCTCCCATCCTCGCGTACAGAGCAGTCCTAAACGTGAAAACCAAAACCAGGTCCATGCCAATTGCCAAGTCAGGTTGTTATGGTTGCTTGCAGTCGCAGAACCCAGAGTATGCCAATGGTCACGGTTGGATAATGGATTCAATGATTTCAACATTCCAGTGGTGCGTGACTGCAATGTCAACACAGTTGTTGCATACTTTCGCCAAATAGGAGGGGTCATATCAAAGATCTTTAAAACTGGGCAGATTGTGTTTTTTCTTGCGTAATGCATTGAGGATATGTCGGGAATCAATGTGGTTTTTTTGGGAAGGAGCTCGTTAAGCGTGATCTTATGACCCTGAACATGGACTCTGCCCTTGACTCTGCTAAACCAATGCACATGCACTGCGAAGTGTGGACAGACTAAACTCTCGACAGACAGGCCACCACTTCAAAATGAGGATTAGTTCGTGTTCTGTATTCAAAATTGGTTGATGATGATGAATGTGATGAAATTGTGAATATGATGTAAAATTTAAATATACTATTGCCGTTGAAACAGAGGTTGAAGCACCTGTTGTAGAGCGACAACAATTAAATCAGCCATTAGTACACAATTATTAAGTTTTTGTTATAGTCCAGTCGTTGAAGGGTTTTACCTTGACTTAATTGGTGTAAAGCTGAAATTTTGCACATTGGTTCTGTTCATTGTGTACAATGACCAAAAAAAAATCCCCGTGATAATTGTTTGGTGAAAAAAAGTTATCCGCTATTTTCGAAATTCCGCCATTTTTTTCAAAATGGCGGATGTACAAATACTGAAATATTCAATTTTTATGAAATTATTGTTAGTGTTGGTGCTCATTTAAAAGTAAATTTCATACTGCAATTATTTCACATTGGCAAAGTTTTGGTCCACCGTGATTGTCGGAGGAAGTTTACGGATACACAGAAAGGGGTTCAGGGAAAATGCCTGCAAGGAAATTACGATCTGTGACAAGGATATTCAAGCTTCTGAAGCCTCCAGTATACTGCGTCAAAAGGGTGCTGATGGGATTAATGCTGCCAGTACTAATAGAGGCGACAACATTGTTGCGATAGCTGGTCGAAAAGTACACATAGACTGTCGTAAACGTTACACCAACCCAATCGATATACAGCTTAAGAACAACAGAGAGGAAAGTGGGTCCTGCGTCACGAGGAAACGAAGTGTTCGAATTCTTGATGGCAATTTCGGCAGTAAGACTCATTGTTTGTTTTCAAAACGTCGAAAATCTGGGCGACCGAAGGATGAAGAACAGGACCAGGCATCTCTAAAGATGTGTTCACATCTTGAACAGAATGATGAAGAACAGTTAACGATATCAGACCTCAGATATAAAATGAAGGAGTTTTTAGCAAATGATGATTGCCTTTATTATTGATCAAAATATCTGAAGACCCAATCAATGAATCTATTTATATAACTGAAGGTCAGGGCCTTCATGACATTGTCACTATGAGAGAAAAGACATCCGAATTCCTCCGATCTCATTACCTAGAAACAAGGCATGAGGATGATGAAGAGTCACAAAAAAGAGAAATAGTTATAACTGCGGCAAGGATCATCAAAAATGATGTTCCATCTGTTAATGATCACTATCCAAGCACTGACGCACTCAATAATAATAGTAATCGTGTTTTATGTGCGCCCATTGCGATACATAACATACAGTGACACTGCGATCGCAGATGCGATACAACAGACGACAGGAAGCAGCGAAGTGACATAACTTATAGTCTTCGAGTCAGCTGCTCTCCTTATTTTGGCTTGCCATTAAGTGTCTTTGCCGAGACACAGCCGCGTGCTCTGGAGTGGTGTCAAACCCACGTCCTTTCGAACGTCGCGCAGACGTTCTCACCACTTGGCTACGCAACCGACACTCAATCTCGGTCCTGCTCTAATGTAGCCCACTTGCCTGAAACTTTGCGAACACTGTTGGGTTCTTTATTTGTAGGAAAAGACACAAAGCAAAAGGTTGCACGTATTGGCCAATCTGTCGTTCTCACCACTCGACCGACCAGATTGTCAGACCGCGAGCGGTGATTGCACCATTGCAAATTGGTCTTGCTGTTCAAGGACATCATTTGTACAGGTCGAGATTTCTTGTTGATACTTTACAGTTTACACAATATGGGATACTGTTCTTCTTACGCAGAAGTCCTGAGGTTTGAAAAGAATGCAGCTGATTATGTAGCGTCAGAATCCATTGTTCTAGAGAACATAGACCAACTCGAAAGCACAATGTTATTTGCAGCTGACAATGTTGATCATAATATCATCACCCTGGATAGGAAGGGGACTTTCCACGGGATGGGAATGATTGCTGCCTTGACATCGGGTCAGAAAGCAAACCGTATGATTCTAAAGCACAGCATATCACAACTCAACATCACAGAGAAGACTAGGATTGAAATCATGCAACTCCGCTTTGCCAATGAAGTGTAGAAGACATCACTGGCTGGTTATGTACCTTTTTCTCAAGATCAAACCCTTAGGAATATTGTGAATGGTGTTGTGGCCGAGGATAACGTTAATGTACAAAAACATGAACAAAAAAATGATCGACCTATTCGATCAGTAAAACACTTCGGGATAGCCTAAAGGCTGCGAAGTGATCACTGCTCCAGGGGATGCTGATGTTCCGATTGTGAAGGCTACTGTTCTTAGTGCAGTGTCACACTCGACAACGTTGATTGGAGAAGACACAGATCTGTTGGTCCTGCTTCTTCATTATGCGCAACAAGTAAACAGAGATCTATATTTCCGTTCCGACAAGGAAAATGCTGACAAAGTGTATCATATAAACGAACTGAAAATGGTGATGGGTGAAAAATTATGTTCCCATTTACTTTTTCTACATGCCTACACTGGATATGACACAACATCAAGAATGTTTGGTGTAGGTAAGAAAAACTGTCTTTCACAAGCTGGTAAAGGGTGATGCTATTCTGAAAGACTGTGTCAATTACTTCCTTCTTCCAAAGCAGACAGCAGCATCCATTGTAAACAAAGATTGTCAAGCGATGGCTGTGATTTTTAGGGGCACGCGGACGGATTCCCTCTCGTCATTGCACTACAGAGTAGGGTACTAAAAAAAAAAGTAGTCTCTTCCCATTCTTTTGTGACACCAGAACGCCTACCACCTACTGAGTCATCAACAAAATTTCACTGTCTAAGGGTTTACTACCAAATGATGGTCTGGCTAGGACAGAAGAGTGATATGGAAACTTGCGGGTGGGGTTGGAAACTGGAAGGCAGTCAGTTTGTGACAACAGAGTCGGACATGAATGCGGAGCCAGATTCCTTCTTATGGATTATCCACTGCAACTGCACAACTGCCTGTAGCACTGCCAGGTGTAGGCAGAATAATCTACCCTGTACCTCAGCATGTGGACAGTGCAACTTGATGCCTGTGACAATACGTACAATCAGTCATTACTGGATGAGGATGATGACCAGGACTTATTAAGCAACTGAATGTAAATAACTTAATAAGTGGTCTGCGATTCTTGTACTGCCAGTGTTTCACTATTGGTTTGGTTTCATATAACTTAATAAGTCTTTCCATTAAACTAATTAGTTAATTTCATTTTGAATTGTTTTAATGAATTCCTTACCACCTTAAACCTAGGGATAGACGCCAGAATTAGAGCTCTAGCATGAATATTAAGTGAATTATTGTCATTATACTGTTTTGGCGGCCATCTTAAAAATGACAACTTTCCGGTGCTCTGATTCATTTTTAATATATTATTCTTGATGATAAATACTAGAAAAAACCGTTGGAAAACTTTTTGTAGGAATTTTTTGGGGTCAAACCATATATTGACCTGACTATAAGTGAACAAATTTATCGTTTTTGGAACTATTATGCATTAGCGTAGGCTATTATATAATATATTGGTAATGTCACTTCGTTTAAAGTCAAATATAGTTGTTATTGAGTACCTAGTTGCTAATTAATTGTGACAATGATAATATCATATTTTAAAGAAGCCGTAGTATGACGATACTTCGGAAAAATATTCAAATTTTGTTTATCCGCCAATTTGAGAAAAAAAAATGGTGGATTTTCAAAAAAGGCGGATAACATTTTTTCACCAAAAGATTTTCACGGGGATTTTTTTTTGGTCAATGTACATAATCAACAGAAACAATGTGCAAAGTTTCAGCTTTACACCAATTAAGTCAAGGTTCGGCCCTTTTTTTCGCTTCAACGACTGGACTATTAGTAAGCCTGAGCGACATGAGGTTTGGTAAGAATTCACTGGCTCAGTTCTGTAGTTTAATGTTTGAAAAGTGTCACTAGATTATAAAGATAGCATAGCCTACTAAATAGCCACGTAAATAGCAGGACCGTAACTCCGTTAGTCGGGGGGCCCGTGCAAACATTTAGCCTAATGGTCTATCTATAGGCTCTTCACTTTTCTGCAACCTACACTTTTCCGGTGAAGACACGTGCAACGCTTATTTGATTGTTTTACTGTTTCTCCGTTCCTCGTACATGACACGTGCTTCCGTATGATAAGCGGAGTTTTTATGACCTCAAATTTGCTGCGATAAATAAATGTCTCAAGTCCTAAACATGTTGTAGCCTATGCCTACCGTACTCGATGAATTTAAAGTGTGCTAGAAGTCGTTGGGCGGAATTTTTGTGATAAAATAGGAAGCATTGTTGGCAATAAGTACGATCCATGCTTACTGATTTGTAGTTTTAGACATGATTGTGGGGTAGCCTACATAATAAGCTACCTATAATTTATTGCAAACGATTCGAACAACCGTTTTAGAGAGGATCTTTAAAGTGCCTCTGACAGGAAAATAAATTCGCTAAATTTACCTAAGATACCAAAAAGATGACACTAACAAACTTCCCTGACCAGCAAATCGTAAAAAATATCAACAGGCTACTAAGTTACACGCTTGCAAACTTTCGTTGACATCGGCGAATCTGGCACTCATTCAATTGCGAAAATAAAAACGGCAACACCGCTGTGACGTCACAGTAAGCGGGAAGGATACATTCTTTCTCTGTGATGACTTGGTAAAGTATGGTACGGCTACTGCAAAACGTGAATGTGTGGGGCTCTGTTGGTCTAAAGCATGTGCAAATTAAGAATCACCGAAATGAAAAAGTGAACTTATTATTACTATCAGGTTTCGATCAAATAGGTTGAGTTTACTTTTATCAAACAGCATCTCAATTCAATTAAAATTGCAGTTTCATAGGGCTACAATTTTCATATTTTTTTTTTGTCCTAATCTGGCTATAGGCCTACCGGTAGCCATTTGCAGTGTAACAACAGTATCTCACAAACAGCACCTTTAATTTATAGTTGAGGCAATGCCTACAAATTGCTGTTTATGTGACATTGTCAGTGACAAAGACCGTGTGCTTTCTTTTTCCACTTTCCCACAAAACAAGGTTCTGAGAAGAAAATGATCAAAGTTTTCTTCAAGTGTTCGAAAGTGGGATGGGCCATACAAAACTAGTCGTATATGTTCACTTCACTGAAGATGATTTTGTTAATACGGTACCACTAAAGTAAAAATGCCTACAGGCATGTGTTGGAGTGTAGGCTATACTACAAGGTGATACTCTCGGAAGCAACAATCGGATTGTGATGCCGTCATGCATTGTTTGGCGAATCCGAAACAATTTTCCAGATCCAGATGGCCGTTACACAGGATTTCAATGGCCAACTGAAGGCACATTATGAGAGAAAGAGAACATTTATTTATTTTTGAATAGTGATGATGAATTAAATATGAATGATGATTCGTAGGCTACGATTTCTTCATTTTTCACTTCAAGTATATTTTAGGTTTTGTAGGAACGTATCCAGTACAGTTTTATTAAACTGCAAAAAACAATAAATCTTCGAAAAAAGCAACCGCTTGTACCAACTCCGACCAAACTGTGATCCACCAATTACATCTAGGAAGCGTTTGTTTCATCCGTTGCTAACGACGTCCACTTAGGATGACGTAATACCACCAAAGTCGTCCCAGAGCAGTGAAATATGGAGTTTCGCCTGTGGTGGCGCTGCGGAGCAGTCGTTTGATTAAATTACGCCCTAACCAGTCGAGCTACGAGGTTAAGATTAAAAAGTTCGCTAAGTGTAATTCTGCGCTAGGAAATGCTTTAAAAAGTTACTATACTTGGATCCAACCTGTCAGGGGCACTTTAAGGAACGATCCTTTAGGTTGTTTGGGATCTGCTGCAATGACACAATTCACTGTTGCTAAACCAACGAAAGATCCAGAGAGAGGGGAGCAATAAAGCGGAAAGAAACTTTATTCATGTTGTTTGCAAGGTCGGATTAGTGTAGTTTATCATTGTGTTTTGTTGAAATCGCTTCCCTAAGGAGACTTGCTTGATCCCTCCTGTGCTAAACTACTTCTTTGCTTTAAAGTTTTGAAAAAATCCATCACGAACTCAATCGCTGGAAGTTTCTGACTGCTTCAGCTATTTTCCTTTCTTTCAGGTACCGGTAGTAGGCTACTGGGGCAGATAAGTTACCTGAAAAACGTCTGCCATTCTTGACCTACATTTCTTTGATAAATGAAAGCCAAATCATAGTAAACTTATAGCTGAAACTTTTTTTCGGGAGGTGTTTTCATTCACTTGTTGGCCTCGTTTTAAAACTGATTAAACAATTTTTGTTGTTAAGTGGGAAGGGTTATAGCAAAATAAACTTAGTAGGCTATAACCAAATTTTCAGCTCATAAACGATCTAAGTTTATGTTTAATTGCATACGTTTGACAAACAAACATGGTTTCAAAAATACATTTCTGAAGCCGTTCTTCAAACTAAATGTTTTATAACTGAAACTAGTTCAAACTACTTATCCTTTTTGCTCAATAAACGAGACCCACAACGCTTATTAGAAACCTCGATCCGTAGTTTCCGACAAGTTTTTACAAAAATGGAAATAAATTATGCTGCAAAAATCTTTCCATCCGATCAGTTTATGTGCGGACGACGCAGCAAAATTAGTTGAAGGTAGTGTGCCTGATATACGAGGTTAACTTTAAGTAACTGCTTTATGCTTTCCTATCGTCTGTCTGAAAGCGTAGTAGAGAATAGGAGAATAAAATTCTATCTTTATCAGCCTTTTTTCTATGTGTAGGCTACCATTTTACCAGGACTGCTTTTTAATAACGTGGGTGTCAATATTTCAACAGCAACTTATGATGTAAGTTAATTACGCCGCGGTTTTGTATATTTCGAATTTAAAATGGACACTGCAACACAATGAAGATTACGGGAAACACAAACGGTCACAGAATTTCAAAAAACAGATAAATACCTCTAAAACTTATAAAAATGATATATTTTTTCAAACTAGGTACAGCATTTTTGATAATACGTTTAAGGTTAAGCGTTTACGCATCAGAGGTTTCGGCTATTCACACATTGAAAATAAAAAGTCATTATTTTGACAAAAAATAAACAACTTTTGTTTACCATTGCTATACAAGGTTAAGACTTCAGAGGGATAGGAAAAACTTTGAAGCTAAATAAACGACCTTTATTAATCACTAGAGATGGATGCTGATGCAGTGACACACAAGCAATCAGGTAGAAACCGAGACGGAAAATCAGTCGCTTTTCACATTGATTCAACGTCTGCAGACGTTGTAAATGTAAAAAACGACTGATGTGCTGTCTGGGAAGTAGCTACGCAAACCATCGTCGGCAAAACGATAACTCATGCAAAGCGATAGGCATCATTGTTTTTTCATATATATATTAATGAGAAATATTTGTATCTTTGGCACAGTAGAAAGTATAGAATTATATTGCTATTAAGATTATCAATGACAGAGCTATTGGTTCGATCTAAGCCTGGATAGTGGATACGTCTGGTGACATCAAATCAATGACAAAAGACAGATTTTGCTGGTTGGGACTTATGTTTAGGATCACACGCAAGAAAAGAATTTCTTAAACTCTGAGCGGATGGCCGAATGAAATAAGTTACAACATCTATTTAAAAATAGTTTATTAACAAAAAAATTCTTCTATTGTAACAAATTCTTTTTTTAAACCATTTACCTTACCGAAGCGATATGTTATCTATAACGCAATCACCTGACTTCAGTTTTGCTTTTTTGATAAACAAGCTGATGCAAATCTTCACGCACAAAGTTTCAGAATTTTATACAAACTTTTAAAGCATTAACATAATAAGCGTAAGAAATAGTATGGTGAACCTGCTGGGGAAAATTCAAACAGGCTTCTTTGGTTTAGTAATTGAGATAAAACATGGAAAAAAGGAGTTATGCTTAGATTGGAGTAGAACCGAATGATAAATTTCACCTGAAATAAAAGACCAACTAAAAACCTGAATAAAAATCAATTAAAGATAGAAGGAAAAGAACATTGTTTCATGATTAACGACACAAAATTCCTTGCGCTTTGCTTGCACAAACTAACCCGCTATCGCTCGCATGCAGTTAAAACGCTTATTTGCAACATATATAAACATAAACTATCTTGTTTGCTACTTATAACCGAGGATACAGAGTTGGTTAGTTTTTGCAAAAAGTTCAGTCAAGTTTTCAAGTCTTTGCAAATTTGAGTTGTTAATTTTGGTTCTGTGTTAGTTTTTCATTTTCAGTTGGCGGCTACTTCAATGGTGATTTTCTATTTCTTGTCAGCAAAATGCTATGCTCTCCTGGTCAACATTGAAAGTTGAAGGTAACTGCAAACAGCACCCTCGTCAACATTGGCAGCAATTTCACTGTGGTAGAATCCAAAATGTATTTTACTCTTTTCCAAATCTTCGATTAATTTTCGGAGCTGAATCTAGGAAATTTCATCAGTTCAGTCCAATATTAGCAGTTGGGTGCAAAAGACTACGATATTTGTAAATGACTTGAAGTTCATAACCTTGCTTTTAACTAATAGCATCAGGTTTTCAGTAAATGTCCAAGTAGCCTACTTCTGTTGAAAAGGCTGCGTTAAAATCCAACGTGCAAAACTTCAGAAAAGAAATCCGTTTTTTCATTCACAAGTTGGCGACACTTTGATAAGGCGTTCTCTGGACCGTCTGCAGATCAATTCCTTTGTTGGCCTCCACATGCAGATACCTGCAAGCCGAACCAAAATGGCAGCCACGGTTCCTCCAATAGAAACACTCCCGTTTGTTCTTATACGCAGTTCGCGCTGCGGCTTGGTTAAACGCTCGATCCGGATAGCGGATCACCAACAAAACGTCAGAAATTTCAACGGTCTGCAATGAACAATAATTAATTGACAATCACGTTGTCTTCTGCATGCTGTGTGAATTCGTCAGAAACAAGTGAAAACATGCAATGGCAATAATTATTTTATCCAATGTTCTCAAGATGGGCGTTAACATAGCGTTCTAAGGTATCTATTAAGAAAGTGGTTATCGTCTTGTGGCCTGTGAACAGTTTTAATGGTGTCGGCAAATGCATTGATTTTAGCAAAAAGCGCTATGTTGAAGCCCTAACATTCATATCTTTAAGTGTAGTTTGCACAGTTTTCACTCAGAGTCACCTTTCACAAGTTCAAAAGTTCTCAACGTATATAATCCTTGAAAATGTTCGGCGATTACAAAAAAGGTTAGAAACCACAGTGCTAAAAATCCATCTATGTTTGACTTGGAGAATATTTATCTTCAAACAGAAAATGCATCTTTTGAAGCCTTGGTAATGAACTTGCAATTGCTTAGAACCACTGTCGCAATCACGAAGGATAACAATTTTTAAAGTTCCTTTTGCAGTCAACTGCTGCTGTGTGTAAACTGGTACAATGGTACATACACTAGGTGTTGTTAAGCGGAAAAAGTGCGTCTGTGAAATGCGCTGTTGAGCCACACACGCCGAGGATCGAACCACGGTTGCTTGATGTTGTCGTTTCTTTGTTGAAAGAGCACCAGATACACTAACCCAGGGGTTCTTAACCGGGGGTAAATTTACCCCCTGGGGGTAAATTTCACCTACAGAGGGGGTAAATTTACTGAATCAAATTAAAGTAAACTTCATTTTTTTGGTTATTAAAAAACTGGTAGTGTTGCACTCGATTTTGATTCAAAATTTATGCTTAGGCTAATGTAAGTTTTCGTCTTTTTCTTTTATCTCCACACAAGTAGACTACCAGTTTCATTTCAGCAGCTTATGTGTGCTACATTTTTGGAAAAAATGGATACTGGCAAACTGGAAAAAAATTGATAATTTCTTTCAACAAAATAATGTATCCTTGAATAATGTGGGTTCACTTTGCACAGACGGTGCCCCATCTATGCTCGGTGCTAAGTCTGGCTTCACAACTGTGGTGAAAGAACGCGCACCGAACATCATTTCTACTCACTGTGCCCTTCATCGACATGTACTGGCAAGTAAAACCGTCCAGAATATTTGAAAGCAGCAGTATTGAAGCATGTGGTTGAATGTGTGAATTTTATCTGGGCACATGCTCTTAATCATCGTCTTTTCAAAGTGGTTTGTAATCAGATGGGGTCAGAACACTCTGTTCTTTATCACACCGCAGTTCGGTGGCTCTCTATAGGGGTCTTGTTTTGTCTCAAGTTTTCGAACTATATGGTGAAATCGAAGTTTTTCTTTGAGAACGCAAATCCCGTTGAGTAAGCACTTTGGCGACAACAAATTTCTTGGTGTATTGGCTTACTTGACAGGCATTTTTTCAAGTTTGAACCAGCTCAATATGCAAATGCAAGGAAAAAGTGTTACCATTATAGATGTACATGATAAAGTTCAGGGCTTTCAGACAAAATTAGATCTGTGGAGTAGAAGAGTTCAAAAAGGAATTTACACAAATTCTCCAACATTTGATGATTAAAAAGTCAGTAGAAGTCGCAACGAGATTTCTGACCTCGAAGTCGAAATATGCCAGCACCTTCCCGCCTTAAAAAAGAACTTTAGTTTGACGGTTACTTCGAAGGTGAAAGTTTTAACAGTAGGCTACTGCTCCTTGGATAACTCATCCCTTCGAAGCCAAGTTAGAAAGTATTGCTGACGATGATCTTTGCAAAGATGAATTGATTGATCTTCAATGTTCAACAACGCTTTGTTTCAAATTCTTATCGTGCAATGGGGACTTTTCCAAGTTTTGGTGAGGATTAGTTGAAGAGTTTCCTACGCTGACTAATCGTGCATTTGAAGTTATTAGACCTTTTCCAACTACTTATCTGTGTGAAGCAGGGTTCTCTTCATTGTTAACTATTAAAACAAAACATCGATCTCGCTTTGTTCCCAAAGACGACATGCGAGTAGCTCTTTCAACGACTGTTCCAAGAATCTCCAAAAGTGTTCGTGGAAAGCAAACACAAAAGTCATTCGAGTAGACATTATTTTTCACAGGACCCCGTCAAGATAAATCCAGACAAAAAAAGATGTTTTGCATTTCTTCGCATGGTTGACTGGACACGATGACATCACAAGGGGCCACCAAAACGGTGGGGGGTAAATTTTACTTTTTTTATTCGGCAAGGGGTAAACGAGACAAAAAAGGTTAAGAACCCCTGCACTAACCGACTGCACTATCGGTGGAGACAAGTGAAATGAGCAGGGTTGTGGAGTCGGGAGAAAAATATACGAATACGACTCCGACTCCTCGGTTTATAACAGGCCGACTCCGAATCCGGCTTCAGTGTTGCTAGATTTTAGAGGGTTGTCAAATTTTTCTGAAATTTTATCCTTTTTCATTTAGAAAAAAATTAAGTTTATTAAATTTGTAATCAAAGTTGAAACGGCGACTTTCACAAAACTGACAAGAACCAACACTTCTATTTTTTTCGTAAAGGTTCGGAGCGCAATACAGAGAATAAGAAACAATATTTTGAAAAAGTGCATTGCAAACAAAAATTTTATAGTTTATCATTTTTTATGAAACCGGAGTCGGCCGTTTTTTTTTAACGACTCTGACTCTGGACACGCCAAAACCCCACCAACTCCCACCCCACAGCCCTGGAAATGAGTGAATTCAACAATTACCTTTCTTTCATCAGAACGAAGACAATAACGAATCTACTACATTTGCTTACGAAGACATTGGAGTTGAGACATAAACCTGATATGAGGCGTTGTGTAGGCGCAAACGTAAATTGACATTACGTAAAAACAGATAAAATGTGTTCAATCACTTACATCTCCAGCCAGTAGAGCTATCTTTGCTGCTTCCGTTGTAGCAAAATTGACAAACGCACAGCGTCTGACATACATCGCAGTAACGCTATTAATCTGACCGAATTGACTGAAATAATCATCAAGAGCTTTTTCTGTAACGCACGGCGTAAGATTTCCAACCCACAAGGAATTGTAGTCTCTGAAGATAGAAATGACTTTCAGAGCTAGTCTAGCACACAACAACGTTGCACAAAAGGTGTACCCAGACAGCAAAATTCGTCATTTTTACATCAATTCAACGTTTACAAGCGTCGAATCAACACAAATATGACGGGTTTTGCTGTGTGGGTAATTATAATGCCAATGGTGAGCATTAGAATTTAGTGGGAGTAAGAACAAAGTATTGACCGGAAAATGTAGACAAAGAACTTTTGACAACGTCCTGCGGATAAATATTAGCGGCCAATGCTAGAAAAGTAAATAGGTCTGATAAAAAATACAAACTTTAACCATTCAAAAATTCAAATGTTGGTATTTTAGTTACATAAGTATTAAGCATGCTTTAAAAGGCAATTTTTTACTGCATACACCCTCATGAACATCTAACGTGGTAGTTATAAATCATAACATGAGACTGTCAATCATTTCACCACAGGCCTCACATTTCTGAAAACGTGTCATCTTTTCCAGGAGACGATTGTTTCTTTATTAATTCTTTTTCCAAAAGTTTCGTATCTTCTTCATCGGAAACATAAACATCCTGAAACAAAACCATGCTTAACAGCTTATATACCAAGGCAAGTATATCAAACAAGGATCACAAGCACACACAGAAGACACAAAGTCAGGCCTGAACTGTATTCATTGCCTTAACCGGCCAGTAAGTCCTTTTTATATTGGTTCAAAGTGTGCATACGTCCACTTGAACGCGGAGCCGAGAGACCGCAAGAGGAGCTACGGACGCCACGTAAAAGAAAAACATATTTTAACGATTCGAAATGCCATCACATTTTTAAACATACAAATAGAGAATATAAACCTTGTGATGATCTCACAAAGGGTGAAACAGGCTGTTAAGGTTACTTCGACTCTAGTGATTTCATTTTCTTATATAAAATATAGCCTGATTTGCTTAAATTATAGCCTTATAAAAATAGCCTTATTTGCAAGCAGTGGTGGATGTATGATCAGGTCAATAATAACAAAACAAGGAAATTATTGCTGGCCGAGTAAAAAACGAATATCCTTCCGTGTTGACAATTGAAAACTACTAACACATATCAGCGACAGAAGAAGCGAGCTCCGCTCGTTGCAAACGACAATAGCTCCACCCTACAAAGAAATGCCGGACCCTGGGACCTCAATATATCGATGCGTACGACGTCCAATAATGAAGCCTTTAATTCACTTTCAACTGGAATTTATTACGAAACAAGGACAATTTTTTTTACAAAACTAACATTGTACGGTCGGTACCTTTAATTCTGTTTGCGCCAGCACCCCTGACAATAACTCATCGAGAGCAAGTTGAATTGTTTGTTGCTTTCGTAACGCCACTTCGCACAATTCTTCAGAGAAACCCATATCCTGAAAGATAAAGAGTTGGTTGAAAAACGTCACTACGCAGACAGCAAATCAACTGTGTTTTTTTACGTTGAGTTAACGTCTGCAGACGTTGATTCCATGTAAAAATGGGTGATTTGCTGTCTGGGTACTGAACAAAAAATGCCATTTTTGAAGCAGTTTGATGATTGATTTAATTCCTGCAAAGAGTAACGCTAAATTAAACATAAAGCAACAAGCACATAATTAACACATCAACCGTTTGTTACATGGATTAAACGTCTGTAGAGTAGACGTTAAATCAATGTAAAAAAACGTTTAATTCGCAGGCTGGGTACACTTTAGCGCAAAAATACAATGGCTTTGTGAACCACGAGTTGCTTACATCTTACGTAACTAACAAAAGTTGCCGTCATGGCGTCATTTTAACAACTTTGAACGTTGCGAACCTTACCATAAGGTGCTTCATCTGAACATAGTGCAGTTCTTGCTCGGCGTCAAAACAATTTTTATCAAGCTTCAGCACTTCTTCAAACGCACTTTCAGCTTCTACGTATCGCTGCAAACAACACAAGCCAGGTATTCAAACAATACGCTAAAGTGATGCAACGTAGAATCGACGTAAATAAAAGTTTTGGCAAAAGAAAAACAAACAAACAACGTTGAAGTCGACTGTCGTTGTGTAGGCCCAAAGAGCAAATCATGAATTAATCCTTTTTTATATTCTGTAGACGTTGACGTCTGTAGACATTGAATCAATGTAAAAAAGGACTGATTTGCGAGATGGAACATTGCAAATTTTCAACAAATCTGATTAGCTGCACTGTGAAACGTCAACAAAGATGAATAATAATAATGATCTCGGATGAACTAGGCTGTGAGAAAACATCTCATACGCACCTTTAAACCGGCCAGTGCTCTTCCCTTGCGAAAGTAACCTTTGGCCCAAACGGATGACAAATTTATAGCTGTGTTGGCGTCTTCTAAAGCCCTGCACAAAGAATTCAAACATTTAAACTTTTGCTTGGTTACAGTTTGGAATAAAATGATTGAAAACCTATGTCAACAAAATACGCCTTCTCTCATGCTGCTTGGACTTGAGAACTGATTTAGGGTAATTTTGTTTCGCTAAATTTGAATTTAAGCCCGGATTTCTTCTATAACATCAGGTTTTTGAAATAAGACAAAATATTGTTATATTTAGTAACATGTAAATTGTAAGACTACGTAAGTTATCAGGTTATTTTTAATACAAAGTGTAAACAAACAATCAGCAGTGGCTGTGATGACAAAGATCAAATACAGCATAACTTACCATTCGTATTGTTCTAATCTGTCGTAACAAAATGAACGATTCCCGAAATATCGGCAATCGGAATTCAAAAGACCTATTGCTTTTGTAAATAGTTTCACTGCCTCAACATATTCTCCTCGTCCAGCCAACTGATTGCCTTGTACTGCCAATTGACGAGACACCGTTATGATGTCTGGAGTCTTGGTCAGTTCAGAGGTTACTGTTACCTGCAAGTAAAGAGATTTTATTATATTGGCTGGTTGGTGATCACACACAAAAAGTACTTGCACTGTGATTGCTTGTACTGAATTGCAATTGTGCTATTAAGTAAGTCACAGCAATGAATATGGAACAGCAGACTATAACATGCCCAAACAACAAACCAGTCGTTTTTACATTGATTCTTCCAAAAAAAATTAAATGGCCCAAATGAAACCAAACTTTTAAAGCCAGAGTTGGACTCATGAAATGAACCATATAAGAACTCATCGTTAGCGTTTTATTGCGAAGACCATCATCCTCGAAGACGAGGGATAGCCCTTATCATGGCACACCAACACAGCAAATCAGTCGAATTTAACGTTGATTCTTGATGATTTAACTTCAACGCCTGTTGTGAAATCAATGTAAAAAAACGACTGATGTGCTGTTCAAGTGGGTAGACCCAGTCAATGAACCAGTCCGTTTTTACATTGATTCAACGTGCTCATACTTTTTGACAGACATTATGACTAATTTGCTGGCCGAAGACTGACAGCCCTTACAGAATGACTATTCGACGAAGAAGATTCATTATTTTGATGCGTCGTAGTTTTAAGCGGAGACTTGGCTTTCGTTTTAGAATTTTTTATCGCTTTGGAGAAGAAGGCACTTTGCTCATCCCAGCCTGGTTCCTGTAAAAAAATGAAGAGTTTTTAAAACTTTAGTGGAAACTACTGTGCACCAGATATCTCCGCTAGCAAAAGTTGTCCTATTGGTGTCGCCAGACGTTGAAACAACGTAAAAAAGATACTTCTCTAAGTTGACACGAACGTATTTCTCCAGATAGAAAATCAGTCGTTTTTTACATTGATTTAACGTCTGCAGACGTTGAATCAATGTAAAGGACGTCTGATTTTGGTCAATATTCTTTTCTTCAAAACACGTTACGTTCATGCGATGTGAAATTAACTATCACGAGGTGTCGCAGAAGAGCGTACTATGTTTTTAAACGAAATGCCTGGTGAGGAATCTCATTCAATTTATTCCTTCCTTGCATTTAGAAAGCAACCTGAAAGC
Organism: Aplidium turbinatum; assembly: GCF_918807975.1. Taxonomy (NCBI): domain Eukaryota; kingdom Metazoa; phylum Chordata; class Ascidiacea; order Aplousobranchia; family Polyclinidae; genus Aplidium; species Aplidium turbinatum. Next base: position 15,031,959 of record NC_137484.1, on the reverse strand, counting down.
AACTGAAGCTTCGTAGCTTTGTGAATGAAGGGACGGAAGCCTCTGCAATACAATTTAGCAAGCCAAGCATTGACTTAGTGATGGCTATAGCAGCTGATATTTGAACTGCGCATACAATCGCTTCTGCTAAAAGATAATTAAAGCAAATAAACCGAGATGGAAATGAACATTACCATGATGGTTTGTTGACTTTAAGCCGAAAGCTAACTGCCGTTTTCTTGAAACGAGTAAACATCAGCTGACAAGAGGTCTTTTATTTTTTAACACCAGCATCACAAAGTCTGGGTACACAATGTTAAAAGATAAGATAGATTAATACTTAATAGTAACCGTGAACGTCTACTCACATCCGAGTCATCATCCTTTCCTGATCTAAAAAAAAAGGAGTTTTTATTAACACGATTGCATGAAAGACAACACCGGCACCCCAGACGGGAAAACAACCGCCTTTTACTTTTATTCAATCAATGTAAAAATCGGTTGCTTTGCTGTCTGAGACTGAACGTTCCCCTGCTAGCAAAACATGTCTATTTGACGTTGATTCAAAGACAGATTTTGATCACTAAGTTGAAGTCGCAAGCACTTTTTGAGCATTTGAAATCAACCATAATGACGTTGAAAATGCGCGGAAGGTCGGGAAACGCTAACTCAGTTGGTTAGCGCGTGACTTCTGGAACAGAGAAGCTTGAAGATCAAGCGGCGCTGGTTCGACTCTCTGGGTGTGCGCTTGAGCAACGCACGTTAAGGACTGCTCTCCATTCAGCGGCTTCTAATGGATGGAATAATTCCCCGGCAATAAGACTTCAACAATCGGAAACTTCACTCTGTCAATCTCGGTGACCAGGCCTGCGTCAGTGATTCAAAGCCTCTGCATTCTACAAGTATGCGTAACTGCTAGGATTAAGCTCTGCAAGAAGCTTTCCCAGTCCGAGGATAAAGATTCAATCAATCAATCAAACGCAAATCCCTTCATTTCAACGTCAGAAGCCTAACCACATTGCGCAGCAATTTTTAGTTGTACTTTCAAAACCTTGTAAGCAACGTGATATGGCATTGTTGGAATCCATTCAGACGCTTGTTATGGATACCACACAAAGCAAAGGGGTTTCGCTTACAGGTCACGTGACCGTGTTGTCACAAACGACAACAACCATTCAAGTTGCGCAATACAGAACAATACACCCCAACAATTGTGTCTCTAAACTTGAAGTTATAGCACATCTTAGTGTTGGCACATCTTAGTGTTTGATTGCGTAATTTTTTAAGAAATCTATGACGATTTTATGTTACTGGTGTCTTCAAACTTTTTAAAAGTGCTCAAAGCGAGCTTGTCAATGGTTTTCAAGCTGATAGACTGCATGATCGAATGTTAACTGGTTGCATTCTTAAACATGCACTAAAGTAAAAACAAAATAAGCTTAATCAACCGCTTACTCATTATATCCAGGCTGTGGTGCTTTAGTTGTTGAATGTGCGATTTTCTTTTTCGACTTCTGTTTAATATTTCCATTCTTTAGAGCTTGAACGATATTACGTTCCCCCTGAGTGCCACCCCCGTTGGTTTCACTGTGCATGGTTTTCAAAGACTTTCCTTTAGTTATTTTATTATTTTCTTCGATCAATTTCTTTGCATTTGCAGATTTCTAAAAAAAAAGTGTAAAGAATACAACATTTCCGGCTGGAATTACATTTTGAACAATGCAATTTCTCATGTAAATTGTAAAAGAAGCTAATTTCTTCATTGCAAATCAGACTACCAATACCATACATTAAATACCTGATACAAAATATTCAAATATATGGATAAGCAAATGATAACTAGACAAAGCAGTTAACGCAAGGAGAAAACTTCATAAATTATATCGTCTACACACCATACATCCTTGCAGCATCCATTTGAGAAAGAGAATGACATTTGATTGATGAAATGTCAGAATTAAAGTTTTATTCTCTTAGCAATTTGAAACATAGACACAGGAAAACGATGAATGACTTTGAAATTAAAAAACATGTAATCTAACAACCTTTCCAGTTTGAGAATTTTCCGAATCTAACAGCAATTGAGTTTTCAAAAGCTCTTCCTGGTGGTTGGACGACTTGACCGAATCTGCTTCATTTGAATTATTATCGCTTTCGTATATATCCTTTGCTTGTTTCTTTTTCTCTCTTTGGCGCTGAAAATAAAGGCAATGTGATTGTCGGACTTACTGCGGATACGATCATCTCCCAGACGTTGAATCATTACAAATATGACGGATTTTGCTGGCTGGAAAGTGAAACCTTTTTGCATTGGTATGTAAAAATACTCATATTTGAATAGCACTGATCTTCACGAATTCCAATAAAAAATGAACGTATTTGAGGGTTTGGTAGGTGCTCAAACGGTGCAAAATTTTCACATTGCTTTGCATCTACAACTAGGCAAAAGACGTTGGCGTTTATAGCTTGTCCGAAACACACTGCAGACAACACTACCTTAGACAGTTGTCCCAGCACTCACGATATTTTCTTTTTAATGAGTTATCACAAAGTCTAATCGTCGTTAAAAAACCGCTGTGACCTGCCTCAACCTACCAGTCGTTTCTCTCTTTTCTTTTGGGCTTTTCTTTTAGCTTTATCTTCTTCGTTAATCAATTCTTCGGCATTTTTATTCGCCTTCTGAAAAATAGTAACAGATTGAACGCACTCAGCAGGAACTGATGTTTGCATTCTTGTACAATCCAGACAGCAAAACCCGTCATTTTTACATTAATTCAACGTCAGCAGATGTTAAATCAATGTAAAAATGACGAATTTTGTTGTTTGGGTAAGGACAATTGAGAAGAAAAGTTGAGTGAACTCGAATCGTATTTACTTTGGAGTAGCAGGAAATTGCATAACTTCCTAACTAAAATGAAGGACTAACAAGCATAAACTCTACACAAAATTACTAGGCCTACCCACTTTTTTCCTTTCATTTTTTTAAAAATTGTCAAATGATGTTATAAAAGTGAAGTGATTATCTCACCAGCTTTAATTGCAAAGTTACACATACTTTATACGGCACAAAATAAACAGGCCTACCATTGAACTAGAACTGAAAGTAAAAATGAGAGGAAAAGCATGACATTCTATCAAAGATAACACCGATTTTAGAAAAAAAAACTGTGGATGTTCCTGTTTTGAAACTATTAAATCACGTATGATTGATGTTAAGCAACATAAACGATCGTCTACTATGAGTTGCAGCAAAATGCAGGTTAAAATAAGTAGCTATTCATTTCCAAAATGACGAAATGAGAAACATCCGTATAATTTTTAAGACTCTATCTTTCAAAAAGAACACCAATAACAAACATTCTATATTTTTTTTACATTACTATCAGAGGCAAAATGGAAATCATGACTGCAAGACGTATATCAGTCATTGCTGTTTTCTTGCTACTTTTCATTCAAAACACAACACGGTTGTTAAGGCAAAGCTGTTATTACACAATAAAACCTACAGGCTATGCAAACAAACGTACGAAGAAATGCAAACATTTTCTGGCTTAGCCTAAGCCATTAAAGTGACGACACTCTATGCCAGAAGTAAGTAAAGTCAGTTTGATTTGTTTTGCACTGTAAGTGGTACACGCATGAATCCAAGTAGCTGCAACGCTTACTGCTTGCATTTCTTTAAATTCCTTGTGATTAATTTCGACAACTTTTGCTTCATCATCCCATTTGCTACCGTAAGTCACTGAAAACAAAGTATACGAGTATCAAGTAACAAAGTATACAACTTTCAGTTGAAAAGCATCAGTTCAATGCAAAGTCAACATTAAATTACATATCTGTAAGAAGTTATTTTTCTCAAAAAGTATTGCAAAGCAAAAATACAGACACAATACGGTACCGGTATGTTGTATGTTAATTTTGTGGTCAGATATGAAAAGTAAGTGTTATGACACCAGCATGAAGAAAAAAAATGCATTACATTTATTATTATAACTGCCAGATCTTTTGTAACTTGAATCATCAAAAAATTCCTCTTCGTAGTCAGACTGGCCGGTGAGGGGGTTGTACATAAAATACATATATCCATTATCTGTTTTCACACGAACTGAAAAAGAAAAGAAAATGTATGAATAACCGTACTACATGACACAAAGCTGAAGAGAAGTACCCAATCTATTCCTGCTCTGCAATTTAAACCAAAAAAAAAAATTAAAACAAATTACAGCATCCACAGAGCGATCCACGACATTATGACGTGGCTCAAACACCGCAAATTTGAATGACACGAGACTTAGTTATTTCTTGTGTCAGTTGTCGAGGTTGCGCAGTGCTATGATATGGAATTCCGCATTAATCTCCGTTTCAACTTAATGCTTTTGTAAGAGTTGGAGATTTGATTTTGCTTTTACCAATGTACGACATATTTTTAAACAGCACAACCTCAACCAGCAATGTACGCGACAACATACATTACTTTGTAAAACTTTCAACATTAAAGCATGTGTAATTGTGTAAGTCAAGGGATGTGTAACTGTAATAGGGTGTACGGTTTTTTACAACCTATAGTGAAACCATTGTTTTTTGTCGGGAAATAAGTAGTTATGACCACATGTGAAATTTTTTTCTCAACTCCATGGTTTCGAGGTCCCAACTGCCACTTTTCTACATTTAAACAAACCTTATCTACAGTGTGTAACAAAAAAATAAACGCATCTCTTGATTTTCATTAACTGATATATTTTTTTGCTTCAGCTTCAAAGGAACCAAACCCAATATGTTAACAAGTGCAACAATAACTTCTGTCCATTTTTTATTATTACAAGGACATGAGTACTGAGCACACAAAAAGGTAGATACATTTTTGGTACACACTGTATGAAACCATCAACACTACTACAATGTCCAATGTACTCCTTTGATGCTTGTCTACACCAACATTTTGAAATATCAGTCAGAAAACAAACATTTTAAACACTACCATAACACAAAAAGCACATAATCACATCAAAAACGAACAACAAGATTGAAATTTATTGCAGCAACATTCAGGGCTGTGGAGCCAAGCATTTTTTCTGGAGCTGGAGCCTTTTTTTAAATGTCTGTGGAGTCGGAGCTACAAAAATTTTATCTGCTCCAGCTTCAGGGTTGGGTAGCCTAATCTTGATTAGCTTAAAATCAAGTAGTAATACATACTGATAAACTGATGACATGAAGCTGCAAAATTACTACTTTAGTGTGCTTGCCCCTTTAAACAGAATTTTATATACAGGGTGTCTCACAAAACTTTTAACCCGTATAACCTTGCATAACTTTGTCAATTTTAATGCTTTTTTCATTCTTTTTCAGATTTAACTAAATTAGCCCATAACAAATTTAGATCTGCAAGGATGAAGTACACCAAAGAAGAGAAAATTTTCTGTGTGACTTTGTATTTGGAGTCAAAATCGTACAAAAAAGTGCAGTCAAAATTCAGGCAAAAGTATGACTTCAACAAATTTCCATCAAAACCACTCGTTTTTTATTGGGTCAAAAAGTTTCAAGCTACTGGATCACTTCACAACAACCAGACAATGCCTACAACACCAAAAAATGGGAGAAAAAAGACAGCTAGGACTCCAGAGAACATTGCTGCAGTTAGGGACTCTGTTGGGAGAAGTCCAAAGAAATCGATCCGTAAACGGGCCCAAATGCTTGGTCTGACCCGGTCCTCTGTACAGAGGATTCTGGAGGAAGATTTGAAACTCTATCCATACAGGATCCAGATAAAGCATAAACTTACTGATGCAGACAAGGCTAAGCGAGTTATCATGTGCCAGTGGTTCATGGACATCGTCCAAGAGGACCCTGACTTCCTTGACAACCTCTGGTTCTCTGACGAGGCTCATTTCACCCTGTATGGGTATGTCAACAGTAAAAACAATGTGTTCTGGGGCACCTCTCCTCCTGCTGAAGTGCTACAGAGGCCCCTGCACTCAGTCAGATGCACTGCCTGGGTTGCAATTTCAAAACATGGCATCATTGGCCCAATCTGGTTCGAAGATGAAAATGAGAACGCAGTCACCGTCAACAAGGAGCGTTACCTTGTGGTCCTCCAGCAGTTCTGGACCGCTCTGGGGCGTAGAAACAGAGCCAGAGAAAGAAGCCCGTTCCTAAGAGCAGAGCAATGGTTCCAGCAAGATGGTGCCACCCCCCACACTGCTAATGTCACCCTGGCGTGGTTGGATGAGAAGTTCCCAGACCGCCTAATCAGCCACCGCAGAGACCCTGAGTGGTCCCCCATTCCCCAGACCTCAACCCCCGACTTCTATCCGTGGGGCTATCCACTGGCGCCGACTTACGAGGTTACGGGGTGGCCACGCCACCCCGTAACCGCTGTGGCGGGGTGGCAGCCACCCCATTTAGGTTACATTCAGGGAGTCGAACCGTTTGATTTTTCCGGTTCGGGTCCGGTTCTGGTTCAAAGATTGTTTCAAAATTTGGTTCAGTTCCGGTTCAGGTTCGAAGAAACTTAAAACCGGTTTTATAAGTTCCGGTTCGGGTCCGATAAAATTAGGCCTAGGCCTACTATTGCCCAACTACTAACTAGCCCAATTGAGCGTGAAAGCCGCAAGGTTGGCAACACTGATCTCAACACTGCTTTGCTCAATTAACTTGCCTTTGTTGCACTTGTAAGTTACAATCAAACTATATTGTCTATGATGTCACAGAACAGAAGTTGTTTACCTCAAAAAATTCCTCTCCAAAGCATCGATGATAGTGGATCGTGTGTTACAGAATAGGCTATATTCATCCGTACAATGTGGCCTCCAAGATAACAACATGCTACGTACAACTTCACTTACCACAATGCGAACAATGACGTAATGCTGGAGTGAACCGCTTTTTTCAACCGGTTCGGGTTCGGTTAGGGTTTAAGCTAACTCAAATTTTCGGTTCAGTTCCGGTTAAGGTTCAGACAAAATCGCACCAAAACCGGTTTACAAAAATCCGGTTCGGGTTCGGTTCGACTCCCTGGTTACATTACTTACTGCAAATAAATGTAATTTGAACGGACGTTTAAATCTTTTTTTGATCATTGGTTTTCGCTTCAAGTCAACGTAAAGCAAGAGGTGAACCAATACAGTATTGCGAAGAAAATGATTGTTTTTGTCACAAGCATGATACTCGCGTAACATCAAGCAGGCTACGTGAAGATTACGCAACACGTGGCTACGAGTTCTTTCCTTGTTGTTGTTGCGATCGTTTTATTTGTTACTTGTCATAAGTCACTGTTACATTTGTTAGGCTTACAATGGGATTTATTAATCAATAAAATGCGATCTTTCCTTTGCCTCCCTCAAAAATCTTTTTTGAAAATTTTTAAACTGCTCATAATATCGCTATAAATTATGCCAGCTATAAAATACTTAGAAATAAAATTATCTCGATGATTGATAGCTCCACCCCCTAAATGAATATCAATTTTCAAATTTCATTAAAAAAATGCAATTTTTGAAACTTTTTGAGTTTTATTTAAAAAGTGCACTTAGTAAAGTAGCAGTTTTAACGTTCTGCAAATTTACACGTTTACATGATTCTATTCGAGGAAAGCTACACCCCCTGCCAATTTCCAATGTAATAAAAGCAACCTTTTTCAATTACTCAACATTTTGCATTTTGAATTATTTTCCGATTTCAATTGGAGTGTACTGTCATCTACTTCATGCTTTAATTTCTACTTTGTTATCTACTTCATGCAGTAATATTGCGTCACCGTGTCAATGCGTGACAAACTGTGAGGCGGGAATTTATTGGTCTGACATAGGAGTTGCTTGTTACATCATCATCATCATAATCCATCGTCGGTTTGTTCCCCACTAGTGGGGGTGGCCGATTGTTTCCGCGCAGCAATTGTTTTTATCCCTTTCATACATCATAGAAAAAATTACGAAACGTCGTCCAGTAAAAGTTTTCGCCGACAGTCCAGTTTTATTCAACTTAAAGATGCCACTGAAAAAGCGTTCAAAATTGCAGCCCTCCATTGAGTCATTTTTTGTTGCGTCTACCGTCTAGTCAGGATTTCAGCCAGCATGAAAGTGACCAAACGCCTGAACGAAACGAAAGTGTGCCACTGCCAAAAGGCCGTTAGCATTATCAGGGAGGTGAAAGAACCGAGCACGAGCAGGATAATCGCTGTTGAAGGGAGGAGCTATCAAACATCGTGGGAGAGCGACTTCCCGTGGCTAGAATACGATACATGCAAAGATAGAGCATTCTGTCCGATTTGCAACTATGTCGCAACTGCTTGATCTATTTGCAAGCAATGAAACAATTTCATTAATGCTTCCAAACGTGGTCTGCATTGTGAAAATATACTTATCGTTGCCTTCCACCACCTGCGAGGCGATCGTTTAGTGCACTCAGGAGCCTAAAAACCTACTTGCGATCTACCATGACGCAACAGCGATTGAACCACGTCCTAATTGTAAATGTTTATCAAGCTGAAGCTTCACGGTTACAACTTGACCAGTTGATTAACAGTTGGATTGACAGAGCTGCTGTTCGCAAAAATACTTTTGCCAAATGTTAAGTGTCAGAGCAGCAACGTGACAATAAAATTCACGACACACCTCCTGTGCTTTGTTTTAAAGTTGCTTTGTAAATTATCGAGCTACAAATCAGGTGTGAAAAGACAATTGCATCTACGAAACACGCTTAGTAAAAATCAAACAAAAACATGCAGTTTGAAAGTTTTTAGGTTGCCATATTGTGCTATCCGCCACCCCGTGCAAAAATAAAAGTCGGCGCCTATGGGGCTATCTGAAGGACAATGTGTACCAGGATAATCCTCAGACCATCCCTGAACTAAAACAAGCCATCACCCAAAAGATCAGGGCCATCCCAAAGGAAGAATGTGTTCGGGTCATTGACAACTTCGCTCGCCATGCTCAAATATGCCTCCAGCGCAACGGTGGCCATCTGGAGCATGTTTTATGAACTGCTGTATTACTACTGTGGATGTAGTATTACATTGTAGGCATGTTGTTTTTCAGAATTGTTAACATCTCAGCTTTCCATTTCAGTTTAGTTTTTGTAACTATGTTGATTGGTTCATGAAATAAAGCTATTTGAATGGGTTACTAAACCGTTGTGTCCTACTGTGGTAAATGCCATAAACAATAAACATACTTAATGGAGCCGGCGCTGGAGCAATTTTTTAAAAATTTGCAGCTCCCGAGCTATTGCATGAATGCTTAATGGCTGAATGCTTGATGGCTTAAAATGTTTGTTTTCCGACTGATATTTCAAAATTTTGGTGTAGACAAGCATCAAAGGAGTACATTGGACATTGTAGTAGTGTTGATGGTTTCATACAGTGTGTACTAAAAATGCATCTACCTTTTTGTGTGCTCAGTACTCATGTCCTTGTAATAATAAAAAATGGACAGAAGTTATTGTTGCACTTGCTAACATATTGGGTTTGGTGCCTTTGAAGCTGAAGCAAAAAAAATATCAGTTAATGAAAATCAAGAGATGCGTTTATTTTTTTGTTACACACTTGTTTAAATGTAGAAAAGTGGCAGTTGGGACCTCGAAACCATGGAGTTGAGAAAAAATATTTCACATAAGGTCATAACTACTTATTTCCCGGCAAAAAAAAATTGGTTTTGTTGAAAAATTTGAAAAAAAGTTTAGAAACCGTACACCCTAATGTGTAAGTCATAGCTTGTAAAACCCGGAATGGCCCGATTCGGTGAGTCTGATTCGGTGAGTTCCCTATTCGGTGAGAGCCTTTTTCGGTGAGAGCCCTATTCGGTGAGTTGTTTTTTTAAATTATTGCGCGCCGTAGCCTAATTATCATTGCCGTTATAGGGGTTAGGGGATAGGGGTTAGGGAGTTTGGGGGTTTTTGGGGGTTTGGGTTTTTGGGGGGTTTGGGTTTTTGGGGGTTTGGGTTTTTGGGGTTTTGGGGTTTTTGGGGTTTTGTGGTTTTTTGGGGGTTTGGGTTTTTAGGGGGTTTGGGTTTTTGGGGTTTTGTGGTTTTTGGGGTTTTGTGTTTTTGGGGGGTTGGGTTTTTGGGGGTTTGGGTTTTTGGGGGTTTTGGGGTTTTTGGGGTTTTGGGTTTTTGGGGGTTTTGGGATTTTTGGGTTTTGGTTTTTTTGGGGGGTTTTGGGTTTTTTTGGGGGTTTTGGGGTTTTTTGGGGGTTTGGGTTTTTGGGGTTTTGGTTTTTGGGTTTGAGGTTAGGGGGTTTCGGGTTAGGGGTTTTAATTAGGCTACGGTACCCGATAATTTAAAAAAAAAAATTCAAAAAAATCACCGAATAGGGCTCTCACCGAAAAAGGCTCTCACCGAATCAGACTCACCGAATAGTAGCAGACCCGTAAAACCAGCCTTTGTACGTGATTTTCCCTACGGAGTCTAGCAGGGGTAATGCCTGATAGTACAGGCAGAAAATCAGTGTGAGTTGGAAGCAGGCAACCGGCGATTATTGTAGTTGCTGAAGTCCTTTCTAACACTGGATTGGCACTTATTTCCAAATTTGGTAGTAAAATACAGGGTTGTGGAGTTGGGTTCTCGCCCCACGGTTCTAGCACAATCGGTAAGAGTTGATTTATGTTAATTTTTAAATGATGAATCCACGTCTTAGCTTCAACGTTTTCCACCAAATCGAGTCCTTGATAATTTTTAACTTTACATTATAACACATTCTGTATTGTATAGTACCGTACAATGAATAGCACAGCATGTAGTCAACCTTGAATTTCTTACACACACATCCTATTCTAATGATTAATAATTTAATAGAGGAGTTGGAGTTGTGTATTTTTTAGATGACTCCACAGCCTTAGTAATATATTATATATACCGTACTTAACTACTCATACCATTCAATGCAATAACTTACATCGAAAAATTGAAGAGAACTGTTCCATTAAATTGGATAATTCAACCCGATCATCATTTGGTCTCTGCTGCAAGCGCTTGTATGCCATACTTATTTCTCTAAATCGCTGTAAAGAATGAATAAGGAATGTGTAAACGTAAAAAGAAAATTTTCTATACCATATTGCAGTTGAACAGCAGAAAAACATTTGCACATGCATGATGCATGCAAAATTTTTCAAGTATCGATTTTATAAACATAGGTTTGCAGAAAATTTTCATCACAGATGAAAAGTCAAAGAAAATTCTATTGAAATTGTGGGTGATCTGCATTCTGCAATACTGTATGGTGGCAACATATAGGTAGGTAATAGGTATCAAGAAAGTAAACTAGCAATCATGAGAAAATCAATGGTCAAAATTAACGAAAAGTGAAGGCAATGCATGAGTAAATACAAGAAGGGAGAAAAGATGAGGGAGACCGTGGACCAAGCAAATGAAATAAGATAGTATGGCAGGCCCTTAAGCTATGGACAAGTGATAAGAAAATTTTGTCAGAAAGGTAGTGTACTTAAAAGTGGTTAAAAAGAGGTAACACATTATGTCCAAAGTGAATGGAGAAATAACAAGAAAGAATGAGAATTCATATGCTACCATGCTCATTAGGGTGTTTCATAATTTCCCAACTTCATAATCACAACTTGGCTCACCTAAATTCATACGTGGAATGGTATTACCAACTTCCATGCAAAATTTTAGCATCCTACAGCCTCATCTTCCACTCCCCCAGGTCAATATTCTAAAACTATCCTGCAGGGACCCCTAACGAAGGGCAAAAATGGGGTTTGTAAGCATTAAAAAATTTCTTACATGTCAATTTACCCACTTTTATGCATATGTATTGGTTCTAAAACACTAATATGATATAGGTAGTAGGCTACTGAATACCCCTTTAAACAAATTTCCACCAAAAAACTTGGATTTTTTTCCTAAAATTTGTCTAAATTTTGCTGTTTTTTAACAAAAATTTGCCAAAAAATTATGAAAATGGCACAAAAATCAAAAATGTTGTACATGTAAGTAAAATTAACAACAAGAATGCATGCACGATCAGTTGATGGAAGAAAAATTGTTTAAATCTTGCAGATTGATCATGCTTTTGATACGTTTGTCTGCATTTTCATCATGTTTGATTTGTCCTTTCTCTATAACATTCTTTATTTGTCCAACATATCTTTCGCAACTTCGATTACTGTTCATGGTGACATTCCAGAACACTTTGTCTGGAGCATTCTCTGTCAAGCATGGTGCTGTGGCAGCATCAGCTGTTACAAAACTAGAGAGTTTGTACCTTTTTGACCATAACATCTTCTTTCTATGCTCTCCATCATAACATGTTCTTATCCCCTTAATCAGGGGCAGGCAACATACGGCCCGCGGGCCGGAGCTGGCCCGCAACGGAATTTTTAGCGGCCCGCAGACAGGTTCCGGTCTTTACATGATAATGTGGCCAGCAGCGACACTCTGCTGCAATACCCCACTGCTTGCTTATTACGTCAAATAATAATGACTGTTAGCTATTCTTTAGTTCTTTGTTTTCAGTTTTTAGTCAAGTGACAACCATGTTATGTTCCGTCATAAACGGGCCCTTCTTTACTTTTTCTTTGTCTCTTGTAAGAATCTTTTTCAGCTTCAAGCCGGAAAATAAATCTAAGTGAAATTTGGCTGGTTAGTGTAATAATTAAATAGGGAACGTATACAAATAAGAGTGAATGTTGGTTATTCTCTGGTTGTTGGTTTGTCCAGGTAAATTAATACCTGATTAATGTAGAGATTCATGAATCCGGCCCGCCAAGTACTGCATTTTCCCATATCAGGCCCGCCGACTGGAGAAGTCGCCCGCCTCTGCTCTTAATCAATGCTGGTGTAATCGAATTTCTGTCAGAATATGCACATAATGAGACATTTTCAGGCCCAAGCCAGGATATAAACCATGAGGAATATAAATTTTACACGTTTACAGTTTACACCCCTGCTTGGCTGAAGACTTACTGCAATCCAGCAACAGCAGATGGTCCACAACTGATGCTGGATATTCGGGATTACTTGTTGGATGCATAGCAGCTATGTACAAGTTTTCTGGGTCTGCTACTATTCGGTGAATCCGATTCGGTGAGTCCGATTCGGTGAGTCTGATTCGGTGAGTTCCTAACCTCTAACCCCTAACCCCAACCCCAAACCCCTAACCCTAAAACGGCAATGATAATTAGGCTACGGTACCCGATAATTTAAAAAAAAAATTGAAAAAATCCCCTGTTAAGGGATCGGACTCACCGAATCGGACTCACCGAATCAGACTCACCGAATCGGACTCACCGAAACGGGCCATTCCGAAGTTTTCTAGTGCAGCCATAAAGCAGTTACAGAAAATTTATATTCCTCATGGTTTATATCCTGGCTTGGGCCTGAAAATGTCTCATTATGTGCATATTCTGACAGAAAGTCGATTACACCAGCAATCCAGCATTGATTAAGGGGATAAGAACATGTTATGATGGGAAGCATAGAAAGAAGATGTTATGGTCAAAAAGGTACAAACTCTCTAGTTTTGTAACAGCTGATGCTGCCACAGCACCATGCTTGACAGAGAATGCTCCAGACAAAGTGTTCTGGAATGTCACCATGAACAGTAATCGAAGTTGCGAAAGATATGTTGGACAAATAAAGAATGTTATAGAGAAAGGACAAATCAAACATGATGAAAATGCAGACAAACGTATCAAAAGCATGATCAATCTGCAAGATTTAAACAATTTTTCTTCCATCAACTGATCGTGCATGCATTCTTGTTGTTAATTTTACTTACATGTACAACATTTTTGATTTTTGTGCCATTTACATAAATTTTTGGCGAATTTTTGTTAAAAAAACAGCAAAATTTAGACAAATTTTAGGGAAAAAAATCCAAGCTTTTGGTGGAAATTTGTTTAAAGGGGTATTCAGTAGCCTACTACCTATATTAGTGTTTTAGAACCAATACATATGCATAAAAGTGGGTAAATTGACATGTAAGAAATTTTTTAATGCTTACAAACCCCATTTTTGCCCTTCGTTAGGGGGTCCCTGCAGGGTAGTTTTAGCATATTGACCTGGGGGAGTGGAAGATGAGGCTGTAGGATGCTAAAATTTCGCATGGAAGTTAGTAATACCATTCCACGTATGAATTTAGGTGAGCCAAGTTGTGATTATGAAGTTGGGAAATTATGAAACACCCTAATGCTCATATGACATGAGACCTAAATGCTGTAGATTGCAATAACGTAAGACTTGGATATTTCGCGTGTCTTGTAATAGGGTTGGTTGTTCAAAGGCAGGCCTCTAAGCTCCCGGTGGCCATGGCCACTGGGAAGTCGTTAAATGGCCTCCAAAACTAATGTGCCGATAGGCCATGTTTGGTCGCCGGCTTCATTTCTCCATTACGTTGATATGCAAAATGTTTTTCTCTTCACTTGTTTTTGCAATCTTTTCTCACAAACAAGGCAAAATATGAACATCGCTGTCGACCTATAAAAACTCGAAGACCAGCCACACGTACTTGAGATGCAGTGCATTTAAATACAACTGCAAATATGTTTCAGGTCCTTGTTTGCGTTCTTATCTGACTGAACGCAAAAACACGATATCAATTAATGGATTTTTAAACACACAATTTTTAACGGATTTTGTGTTTTGGCTGCCGGAGGGAGAATTTAGCCACCGAAGAATAAGCCCTGGTAGGTCATGCTTGGTCGCCGGAAAAATAAACCAGCTTAGAGGCCGGAGAGGTATCACATAAAGTGCTGGTATAACAAAATAACATTTTTAAATGACTGTATCAATGTATGCTAGTTGGCGACATGATATCATCAAAGTTTAAAATTTACCGCTTGCACATTTTGTACTTCAATGATCAGAAATCAGGCAAACCAAACAAGAGAAATATTATACATTGTTACTGCAATTAAGCATAATGCACGCCTTTGAATTTTTATGTTGAATTTTTGCAGAAAACTACACTTGTGTTGTATAGGGTCAAGCGGGGTCAAATGGGACGCGGGGGCAAACAGGCCATTCTGTTACTCTGTTTACTTATCACAGTTTTTTCCTACTTGTTCTTTTCTAAAATAGGAAGTTAATAGCTCATTTTAAAGCTGCTTTCCCATAGATTTGCATCATGCAAAACAAACACAGATCTACATTTGGAAAATATACTTCAGACATAGCCGTACGATACCAAAGCATTTTGGGGGGGCAGAAAGTAAATTTGCCCAAATGTGCACGCTTTTATAGAAATTGCCCAAATATAATGTATGCGGTGTATGATAACTATCCCTGATGATAACAGTGAAAAAGTAACATAACAAGATCACCAGCAGTGGCGTAGCCAGTAATTTTGAAAGGGCGGGGGTTGAGGGCGTGTTTCGCTTATGACGACACCCAGCAGTGGGAGGGTCTGGGGGGCCTCCCCCAGAAAATTTTGAAAAATTACTTTGAATTTGGTGCATTCTGAGAGCATTTTCAACAAAAATGTGGTTATGAATATTCCTGTAAAATGATGCTGTCCGGTGGCATAGCAAAAGGATAAGATCATGTTTTCTTCGGTATTTTTCAGAAATAAAGCTACAATTCTCTATGTTTTCTTGTTGCTAATTCCTGGCTGAGATATTTGAATGCTTGGTAATGGCAAAACTCGCTCTTTGCAACAATAGAGAAATTATAATTAAATGTGATAAAACACAGACATACTACTTCTGTTCAAATAAACTTTGTTCAATCAATTAAAGTAGTTTTGATGATACAAATTTTAGTACAAAAATAAAAAGGTCTGGCAGCACTACTTCTAAAAATATAGTTAGGCTAGGTAATTTGATGACAAAAATAACTAAGTTTAATATATTCTAAGTTTGCATACAGACGGTGACGTAGGACTCAAAGAACCCAATTAGCCTAACAGGTCGTATTTACATTGATTCAATGTCTGAATATTGAATAATATTCAATCATCGGATTTGCAGAAGGCGTCGTTGGATTTTTAAAAAATCGCCGAATAGGAAACTCGCCGAAAAAGGCTCTGGCTGAATAGGGAACTCGCCGAATAGTAGCAGAACCTTTTTAGGCTATAAAAGTAACCAAACAAAGCTAAGCAACACCTTAACATTACAGTACTTTTAATAGGTATAACATGTTTTTGTTAAATGTTGTGGTGGTGTTGCTTAGCTATGTCCATTTATGGTTGAAAAAGTACTGTGACCTCCCCACCCGAATTGTTTTGTAAAAGTACCGGTAGGCTATTCACCAGATTTATATAAATTCATATTTTGTAGTTGCCCAAATCAAGATGATGCATTTTTGGATATTATAAAAAAAATTAAAGACTTTGTACATTTTGATGCGAGGCAACTGCATCATGCCAATTTGGGCAGTTTTATAAATAGACTATGATCAGATAATTTCATATTTTTTGTTGCCTTAATCTAAACGATACAGTTATGTAAATGGGAAAAATTAATGAATTTGTTCATTTTGGGTAAACTGCCTCACGCTAATTTGGGCAGTTGCATAAACAGACAGACTAATCAGTTTCATCAAATAATTTCATGTTTTTAGCTGCCCAAATCAACACGATGCATTTGTGAAAATTAATAAAATTAGCTATATAGCAAATTTTGTGTTTTGATTTGGGCAGTTTCACAAAAGTATTAGAGACATATTTTGGTGGCTGGCCAAATTGGCATGATGCAGTTGGTTAAATGCGTGGGTCATTCCATGTCAAGTGATCCAGACCATGTAACCCACCCTCTCAGATTTTAATGAAAATTTACACACTGATAAAACTTTTCTTTCTGATTTCAAAAACCTAATTTTTTTTTAAATCGGTCAACTAAAACAAAAGTTACGGCCACTTAAAGTTGGCTGCTTTTTGTGATCGCTGAAGCGTAAAATCCATTTCGCTTTCACAAAGTTTAACTGTAGGAAGATATTTCTCAGCTCGTAAGAAATTGTACTGATTGATATTTTCAGGTATTGTAGGACATATACTTCTTAAGCCATATCACTCAAAACTAAAGCTCTTGACCATCACCTTTGACCTTTAACCTCATGTTTATGCGTAGCCCCAATTGTGCTCAATCATGCGGAACATAATTTTTGATCATAAATAACTCATGGTGCTCACTAGTTACAATCACATGCAATGCATCATTTTAAAGGTATTTTCAAGGAGAATTGATATCAGAAATAAAATTAATGGCTTATTGAGTATTTCACTTCACAAAGTGAAAACCAAAGCTTGTGTCTGAAAATCAGTACTATTTTTAATTGCAAGTGTGCTATGCCAAGTTCCCCTGATGATGTTTTGTATATTTATAATTTAAAATAGGCTCATTAAATATTTAATTAAAGAAGATTGTACCAAACAATGCAAAACCACCCTCCACACCTCCAAGACACCCATTTGAATGCTCCAAGCTCCCAACTTCCCTGGACACAACCACCCTATGGACAAATCCCACAAAAGCGACCAAGCTTGTGGCTGTGTGGGGGAAGCCATGGCTTGACCACTAAACAACTTGGAATAGCTCCTCCTCAATGACTTTGAGGGAGAGGAGCCAACAACAAGATTGTGCCAAAAATTTATGTTTTTAAACTAATATGGGTCCTGCTACTTAAACATTTTAAGCTATAGATCCATCTGAGCAACAATGATAAATTCTAAATTCCAGAACAACATTTTGTCACTTCGGGTACATACTCTTTCTTGACCTATTTTTCCACAACAAAACTAACACATCAAAAATACCATACAACAATACACTGAATAATAACATAAGAGTTCACAAATGGCTATCTAAAGGTTGGAATCGGGTAATTGGACATTGAAATAACAATTAAATATATATACAGATTAAGAAATATGGAAAGAGACTCAGTCAGAACATCTAGCAATAATGCAGGCATTATATATGAAGACACATACTGCACATATGCATATAAGTTGCATGTGTGCATACTGCATACATACACTACCTGCCATTGATAGTCCGCTATGTACATACATATGATGTAACTGACTTGTTTGCTGAACTATACAGTATTTTCCTTTGATTATATCATTGAGCACTCTGAATCTACCGTATTGGCAATCATACCAGATATATATTATATAATATATACATCACAAAGTGAAACAGATCACATTATAGATTCATATTTTATTAAGTTCTCTACTGTTGGTTTCGCTCTTAGGGGCTCATCAGAAGAAATGCTAAAAGAAGGAGAACTTAATTATATAAATATGAATCTATAATGTGATCTTATGCTCTGACTCTGGTCATCGAGCACTCTCATATATTTGTTGAGGCAAGATGTGTTGTTTGATAAAAAACAATGTGCGTGCCTTGAGGAACGGTTGTACATTGTACAGTGTGCAGGCCTCGAAATTTGTACTTTTTTCCGGCGGTCAAGCATGTCCTACCGGACTGGCCCTTTCAGCGGACATTTAATATCTCAACCGGACATATTTTTTGCATGTACATTTTGCACAAAATCGTACTACAGTATTTGTAGAAGAAGAATTTCTACAACAGAATAGCTCTGCAATGGTTGATGGCTTAATTAACCGACCCTGAAGTATACTGGAGCAGGTTAAGCGTAAATGAGGTCGCCACATTCGCCTAAGCACGTGCGGAACCCAGCTGAGATTTGCTTCTCTGTGACGATTCTTTTTAACAAACGATCAATGTAACGCAATAATCCTCATTGTTAAAATTAGAATACATATCCTGCCGAAAAGTTCAGACAACTTTATTTCAAGGCAACATTGCAATTTGCAAGGCATTGAAATGATGCAAAAACGGATACTTTTGCCATCAGCTCGTTAACCACGCCACTCTAATGTGATCTTTAAAGCAATTGCCTGTACTATTATTGTTTCAGCTCCGTATTTGTTCGCGTAAAACAAACAATTCGGCTTCGGCAGACATTCGAGGTCATTCCGAAGGTCATGACCGCCGGATATTTCAAGGTCTGAATAATCTGTTAATTTTCATTGTTTGATTTATATGTGTGGGGTAGACTATAAGACTATGGTATATGTACTTTGGTATTTTGTGGTATGTCAGTATATACTAAATTCCAGAACAATTTG
Organism: Aplidium turbinatum; assembly: GCF_918807975.1. Lineage (NCBI taxonomy): Eukaryota > Metazoa > Chordata > Ascidiacea > Aplousobranchia > Polyclinidae > Aplidium > Aplidium turbinatum. The sequence continues at coordinate 15,012,932 of NC_137484.1, read as the reverse complement.
CAACAATATTAACAACGCAATACTTTCATTTGTGTAACTATTTGAATGAGAGAGTGCAGACTCGACGACCTCCTATGCCTTCAGGGCTACGGTCTTTCGCACTCTCTCATTGGATGCACACTGTCAGTTTTTGTTTTATGTGTGTTTCGGCGTTTCGCATCCAAACAAAAATAAAATGACCATCCATCCATCCATACGTGTATATTAAGCAAGATTCACCGCTGTACATATATAATTATATATATAATTATATAATTATATATACCATGGTGAATCTTGCTTCAACAAATATATGAGAGTGCTCGACGACCAGAGTCAGAGCATAATATCACAAAGTGGATCCGATCACATTATAGATTCATATTTATATAATTAAGTTCTCCTTTTTTTAGCATTTCTTCTGATGAGCCCCTAAGGGTGAAACCAACAGTAGAGAACTTAATAAAATATGAATCTAAAAATGTGATATGTTTCACTTTGTGATGTATGTATTATATAATATATATCTGGTATGATTGCCAATACGGTAGATTCAGAGTGCTCAATGATATAATCAGAGCGAAATACTGTATAGTTCAGCAAACAAGTCAGTTACATCATATGTACGTATATAGCGGACCATCAATGGCAGGTAGTGTATGTATGCAGTATGCACACATGCAACTTATATGCATATGTGCAGTATGTGTCTTCATATATAATGCCTGCATTATTGCTAGATGTTCTGACTGAGTCTCTTTCCATATTTCTTAATCTGTATATATATTTAATTGTTATTTCAATGTCCAATTACCCGATTCCAACCCTTAGATAGCCATTTGTGAACTCTTATGTTATTATTCAGTGTATTGTTGTATGGTATTTTTGATGTGTTAGTTTTGTTGTGGAAAAATAGGTCAAGAAAGAGTATGTACCCGAAGTGACAAAATGTTGTTCTGGAATTTAGAATTTATCATTGTTGCTCAGATGGATCTATAGCTTAAAATGTTTAAGTAGCAGGACCCATATTAGTTTAAAAACATAAATTCTTGGCATAATCTTGTTGTTGGCTCCTCTCCCTCAAAGTCATTGAGGAGGAGCTATTCCAAGTTGTTTAGTGGTCAAGCCATGGCCTCCCCCACACAGCCACAAGCTTGGTCGCTTTTGTGGGATTTGTCTATAGGGTGGTTTTGCATTGTTTGCTACAATCTTCATCAATTAAATATTTAATGAGCCTATTTTAAATTATAAATATACAAAACACCATTAGGGGAACTTGGCATAGCACACTTGCAATTAAAAATAGTACTGATTTTCAGACACAAGCTTTGGTTTTCATTTTGTGAGGTGAAATACTCAATAAGCCATTAATTTTATTTCTGATATCAATTCTCCTTGAAAATACCTTCAAAATGATGCATTGCATGTGATTGTAACTAGTGAGCACCATGAGTTATTTATGATCAAAAATTATGTTCCGCATGATTGAGCACAATTGGGGCTACGCATAAACATGAGGTTAAAGGTCAAAGGTGATGGTCAAGAGCTTTAGTTTTGAGTGATATGGCTTAAGAAGTATATGTTCTACAATACCTGAAAATATCAATCAGTACAATTTCTTACGAGCTGAGAAATATCTTCCTACAGTTAAACTTGTGAAAGCGAAATGGATTTTACGCTTCAGCGATCACAAAAAGCAGCCAACTTTAAGTGGCCGTAACTTTTGTTTTAGTTGACCGATTTAAAAAAAAATTAGTTTTTTGAAATCAGGAAGAAAAGTTTTATCAGTGTGTAAATTTTCATTAAAATCTGAGAGGGTGGGTTACAAAATCCCATTTTTCTGGATCACTTGACATGGAATGACCCGCACTTCATACTATAGTTTGATCACCATGCAATACAATACATCAGTACGGGTGTGCCAAATGAAAATTTTGCGGCACATTTCTTGTGCAAATAAGAGGCTGTACTTAGTTTGATAGGTAAAAGATATTGATTTATAGTTTTTCTTAATTCATGCAATTTTGTAGCTTTTTATATAGCAATTTTTGCCCTAATAATTTTAAGATTTTGCCCGGATTCGCGACGTTTTGAAACAACAGGGGGGGCGGCTGCCCCCCCTGCCCTCCTGGCTCATACGGCTATGGACTCTTCAGATGATGCAAAAAGTGGCCAAAAAATGTGAAAATATTAAAATTTGAAAATTTACCAAAAAAACTTTGGTATACCACAAAAACTAATTAAGCTGGAATGAAAATTTACTCAACAGCATACACCCCAGAATGCTGAATTGGTATGCTGGAAATATTAATTGTCCCACTTTTTTACTTTTTGTATTTTTTCTGTTTAAATAAAATGGGGTTAATGGGCCACATTGGCTTTTTGACAAGTTTTAGCTCACTTGGATAACTTTTTTAATTCTATTTAATTTATATGGTATTTTTTAGGTAAACAGACCTATTATTACTATTAGACATAGCTGTTGGTTGCATGATTAGCTCTAGACATGCCTTTTCTCTTTGAGCAAAAAGAAAATAGAAAGCATAAAACTGAAAGTGGTAAAAGCTTTGAAAAGTCCAAGATTTGAGAACCCTTCAAAACGTGCCATTGTAGACTTGATGACTGTCAATAGGAAAGAATTGCAGGACTTCATCACAGCAAACACCACACGATTTAAAAAAATTACTGAACTGCATTTTGACTTTTTGAGTCAAGACCCACCTCTTTAGGAACCCAATGACACCTACATCGCTACAAAATCGACTCTACTTGGCATGAGAGTTGTGAATGACATAACTGAATGTGGTGTGGCGAATACAAATTTGTGCGTGATGAGCAAATACAATTTTCTGCACACCAATGACAAAGAGCAAAAGTAGTTCCTCGTCATGACAGTTTAAAACTTCAGACAGCTGTATCCAGATGGGAATAAGTCTACATTGATGCAATAACTATAACTAATAACATTCTGGACATCTGTCAACACTGAACTAATTAATTTTGAGTAATTTTGCCATTATATTCCTATCATGTAATCTCGTGTTGCTATTAGTGTATTCCGTGAAGCTTTCAAAGTACGTAGCAACCTTAAAAACGTTTTCAGTTGCCCCAAAAATTTGACAGGATTATTTTTCAGGTATTGACATGATGCGAGAGGGTGCCCGATTTGAATTTCAAAATATTAATGTTTTCCCCAATTTATGAATCACCCTATTGTATAGTATCCTATTTCAATTGTCAACTATAGACCCTGCTGTTTGACTTGGCCCCTTCTACTCTGTTTATGACTGCCAGTTTAAAATTGAACATTTGTAAAATGTTTCCTTATTCATATCGTTCAATTTTAGTTGCAAAAAAGAGCAGTGCAAATTATGTGTTCTACCTTTATCTGAAAAGGGCGTAGAAGGCCTTTATTGCTAAAATTGTTGAGCATCACTTGAACAAAATACATGCCACCCAACAGGTCTGTGATAAAATAGCAAAAATGAAGTTCTTTCCTTACCATTTAGACGTATAAAAGTTGTGGCCCATTTGACCCCACAGCTGATGGGGTCAAATGGGCCACACCTACCCCAGCTTAGAACATTTTTTTATGTTTTTGCAAGTTTTTAATTTTTCTGAAAAATGTCTTATTTCATTGCTGAAAGGTGTAATGCTCTGTTGTAAATATTTTTTTTTTTAATTTCATAATCGGTTTTATGTGGCATTCAAAAAACTGAAAAAGTGTCCCGTTTGACCCCGCATGACCCTAGGCTATGTCACAACGGCGTCACTAAACTCCTGTGTCATTCATGAAGTAGCAGAGTGCAAGATTACTGTGAAAAGCCACACTTATACTTGGAGTAGCCTATGCCAGACTGTTCTGATTATGAATAAGATTATACTTCCGATATATGTCCATAGAAATAGAAATGAGAAATATAAAATAAGTTAATGACATCTTCCACTTCATTTTAATAAGACTTAGAAATTTAATTTTGCTATCCCCACAATTTAAGTGATACCTATGAATAGAGCAACCTCAAGTCAGGATTGGCCTACAGCCCTACATCCTAAGAACACAACTATAAATAATACAAATAAGCAATTAATTCAGGTCTCACGTCATTTGGATTTACGATATTCAGATTGTGTTATTACAACTTGCTCACAATAATGGATTGAGTAAAATAGAAGAGGGAAACATTAGCTGCATGGAGAAATTGGCCATCTTCACAAGTGAAGAGCAAACTGAGATTTCATAATGATAAACACAATAGATTGACTTCAACAACTGGGACTAAACTTACAAGGGTTGTTTCTGGTGTGCTGGACTGCTGATCAGGGTGTATTTTCAGTGCAGTTGTAGTGTATACTCGCTTAATTTCTTCTTTTGAAGCACCTAAAGTAAAATAGAAATAGAGAATAGTATCTGTACAAGTTTACACAACTGCAAGTCTGCGCAAGTTTACATATTATATAGCCTATAACAGTTCAAAGAATATTTTTGCTCCTACAAGAGTCATGCAGATATGCTGCAAATAAAAGTTTATTTTGACCTTTACCAGTAGTACCTTTAAAATCAAATGCTGAGTAATTTTATTATGAACTAAACTGGTGTTCCAGACAATTGTTCACCAAATCAAACGTCATGTAAAACCGTTCAAGCGTTCCGGTCTACTGAATCTTAGCGTATTACATAATGGAATATTCCTAAAAAAAGAGCAGATTGCATTATTGCTTGCAAGACCTGTAAAACATTGCAGCTGCAGCATAACATTACATCATCATTAAATCTTTAATTACTTGAACAGGTGTAAGCCAAACTTGAAACAGGTGTAAGCCAAACTTGAACGTAGGTGCTTGAATAACTTATCATTGGTTATCATTATTACATCACAGTAGCTGCCTACGTGCGTTTGAGATATTGCAATGTATTCTCGTCATTCTTAAAATTGTTACTTGAGAGTTGGTCGCATATTTAACTGTTTTGCTTAGTGCTTGCCAGCTGGATGAAATTTCCGTCTTTATCCAAGTAATTTGCATTGTAGTGACAAGTTTAGTATCGCGTTGCACCCCAATTTCGACAGCCTTGGGCTATTTTTACAGAAATACACTTTTTGAATAGACGTTTTCAGGGGAGTGTTTCTTTCGGTCATTGCATACAGACGAACGGATCCGGGAATCTTATGTTACAATTTTCCCACGAAGAGATTATGGTTTACCGTTGTGACCAACTGGCTCTATAAAATCAAAATTACTTTTTGAATTCAATGAATCCATCCAGTTAATGATGAAATTATAATTTGATTACAAAAAGAGCTGAAATTTATTGACAAGAGCTGGACAATTTAGTTTTAATTGAAATTTAACAATTTAATTTATTAATTAAGTTTTAATTACAATTTGTGTGGCAATATTAAAAGGCTACCATATAGGTTATCTATCAAGCATACACATTGAGGTGTTGGCACTTTCTGTGGGCATGCAAAAACTGTTGGGATCATAATCCACTTATCAAAACTTACAATTGATTCACACATTCAATATAAATCTTACAGATTGTTTAAACAATTTAAAAATTTTTGCAGTTCTATTACACTGCAGCTTTAGCTAAATTCATATTCCAAGAAAATCAATCAAAGATGCAACATTGATATGTGGGAAGCTTTACCACTGGATAGAGAAAACTTCTTTAGAATTTTAATCTTGAAGTTTTGCATCGCCTACGGTACTTGTAGAGGCTTTAAACCACTGACACAGGCGCGGTCACCGAGATAGACAGAGTAAAATTTCAGCTTGCTATTGAAGCGTGTTGCCTGTAAATTACTTCATTCTGTGGTGTCACTGACAGGGTTGATCTCTAAGTGGTCAAAACTGGTTTTGACCACTAAGCGATTTAAACCTGGTTTTAACCGGTGAAAACTAGGTTTAAGCCGGTCAAAACCCAGAAAAGTATTTTTATGTAGTGAATGGTCGTAATTTACCGTTGCTTGGTCCTGCATTTATTCTTAATGCAATGCTCTCTAAAGTAACTGTAACCTCTAAATTTGTTGGAATAAATTCTTGTACTTCACTTGGCTGTGCAAATTGTTCATCGTTCTACTAAGCATTTTTTGGTTCATCAGAAACTTATTTTTAGAATTTGAATTTTCTCAATAATTACAATAACCAACTGATTGAAATATCAAAAATATGATAAGCGAAGAAACTGAGTATTTTTTGTTCCAAATTCAGCATTTAGGTTATTGTTGATCAAAACAAAATATAGTTGAACATCATTACTAAACATGGAGGGTAATATTTTTAATTCAATTGAAAAGCAACCTGATTCATACACTAAAGGGGTTTTAACCAGTTTTGACCAGCAACAGGTGGTCAAAACTGCCCGGTTTAAACCAGGTTTTAACCGGTTTTAACCGCCCCGGTTTAAACCGATCAACCCTGGACTCACTGAATGGAGAACCATTTTTCAACTGCGTTACTTAAAACGCATACCTAAAGAGATAAACCGCTGCATTGCATGATCTTGCTATTTAATTGTTCATAAGTTGGGCGCTTAACCAATAAATATTTATTGAAATTAGCTATAAACCAGTAAGCTATTTCAAAACATAATAGAACTATTTACCGTTTGGAAGCTTCAAAATTTCATAAGCATCTTTTTTGGTCATTAACATTTCACCTTCATTGACAAATTATTTGTTTGACTAAAATTTGCATACATATGCATTAGGGTGGCCCTAATATGGACCTAAATTTTTTTTTTGCAAAATTTTTAACTCCAATTGTCCAATTCTAATCCTATGCCTGAAAAAATGATTTTGTGAAAGTTTGAAGTGATTTGAACAAAGTTTAGAACTTGCACATCGACGTTGAAATTTTAGGGGGGTATCGCAACATATCGCGAGGGGGCAAAAACGGTAAATCGGCCATATCTTTTCTTCTACACAGCCTAAAATCATGTTTAACCACTCAAAATTTGTAGAATGATTATGGTTATTCACTGGAGTTACAAAATACAGCTTTTAATTTTGTTCAAAACCGTTAACTTATAAGAATGTGAAAAAAATTGCCATAATTTAGTGTTTTGCAGAATATTTTAATTGGTTTAATATTTTCGATAGTTTTAAAGTTGAAAATTAGCAAAATCACAAAACAGAGAGCTCTAAGAATTGTAAATTCAAGGCAAAACATTGTCAAACCGTCGCAGATAAATACAAATAGAGTTTACACAAACATGTTCTTAGTTACTGAGTGAGAGTAGATTTTTTGCAGTTTGGAAATTGTTTCCGATGTTCAGAAACCACCTGTAGCAGATATTGCGTCTGCTCTTCACTATAAGTGAGGATGCGATTGTACTCTTCAATGAGTGCCACTCCTCGCACTGCATGATCATTTGTGACAGTAAGTGTGTGAACCGTTTGTAATGCCTTATGAAAATCATCACGTAGTGGCCAAGTTTGTGGATCAACTTCCATGAACTTAGTTGAAATGCCAAGCTTTTGTAACAGCGATAAAGATCCTCTGGTGACAAGATGAGGTAACTCGAGTGGAGTAGTTGTTGAAGGATTAATCATTCGTCGTTTTGAGGCATCTTCTGTCTCGTTGTGGTCTTTGATAGCTTGAACCATAAGTTTCTTCGACTCTTGGTGTTGGCAGGCACAGATATATCGAAGAAGGCAAGGGCCACAAGTTCTTCGGATAGATGCCACAGATGGGAACAAAACTTGGACAATACAGCTTTGGATACTGCACTATGCTAGCATCAGTGCTTCCACTTTGAAGGATTTTATCCCGAAATCGGGATTTTTCAACGCTTCGAAGGATAAAAAAGAGATTTGAAGAAAAAAAGGATTTTTTAGGGATTTTTAATAATTTTACAAGGAATTTTTGTCTTAAAAAGGGAATTGTTGTTTTTAGCAATTTTGAAGAAAATTTTATTAATATTCTCTTTAAAAAGTTCTAAAAACGACTGGAATAACGATGATCAGCTGGTTTCCATCGTCACTCGCCATCCGGAACCCCTCTTACTCCCTGTCCCATCCTCGCCTTTCTATCGCTTGATTTCTTTTATCGCCACTTTGGGAATTGGACGTGATTGCAGACGGTAGTGAGAGAGTTAGTTCTCAATTCTTTGAGTTAAAATTAGGTAATCCGTTGATTTACAGTTGAAGTTGAGTAGCAATAACAAAGTTCACTGAGGTTCGACGTACAGTTAGGTATGATAAGCTTAGGCTAGTGATATCTTTAGTGCTAGTGATATGTTTAGAAAAGGTAGTTTTTGCCTATGCTAACTGATGGTGTCATAATAATAGAGGCTACATATGTAGTAGCCTATGTAGCCTATACAACATGTAGGCTATAGATAGTGTACACAGTCAGACTGAGTCAGTATCATGAATAGGCCTAGTATCCTGGAGTTTTTCGTCAGTCTCAAATGATTGTGAAGGCGTTACTGACAAGAAGAAAAAAGAGATAGCCTAGCCAATAGTGTTAAGTTAGCGGATTAGCGCATCAAGGAAACTAAACACAAAAATAAATTTGTTAATGGATGGATAATTCGTTGAAACTGGACATTTACCACCTGTACATTTTTGCTGTTAGGGATAGGTTAGGAGTCCGGGTAGGAAAGATGAGAGTGGTAATTGGTAAATGATGTCCAGGACTCCAGGTGGTAAATGTCCCAGAACCGACTAACTGACAAGCACCGCAGTTTTTTGGCTGGACAGTGAACAAAGGAAGTAAACCATGTTATTGTAAAATATGGGCTGCTTTTGTGCAGCCTACTGTTCTAATAAAACAACGTTGCTTCGACATACCGGTGCTACTGAATAAAATCGAGATTAAAATAGCTTTAACTGAGATTATATTATAATAACTTTAAAGTTGTATTAGCACCTTTTTTAACCTAAATAACGTTAAAAATAACCTCGTCTATGAAGGAAATTTTGAAAGATTTCCGACTGAGGAAAAAGAGATTTTTCAGGACAAAAAAGGAAATTGAAAAGGATTTATCAATTGTCAGAAGTGGAAGCACTGGCTAGCATATGCTTGAATAGACTTGAACAGCTTGATATCATTGTTTGGGGCTGCAGCTGATAAAGGAGCTTCTATCCATGCTTTAAGATAGATCTTCACAGCAAAAATGCACATCTGCAGAACCCCATTGCATTCTTTCACTGTAAGTTTGAACTGTTGATGAAAAATCCAAACCTTTAATGAGTGTAAAACTTTAGACATCCACCTAGCATGATGCATTGGACCAGGAGCCATGAAATGAAAACCTCTTGGTGGAGTAACTCCCATAAAAATTAATGAGAGTTCAATAAATTCTCTATAATCGTCACGAAGATCTTTTCTTTCTCTCAATGATTTTTCAGCCCAAGCAATAAGATCCGAATCTATAACTGTTTTAGCTATGCCTTCATTTTCTGTCACTATCGAGGTAAACCATGTCTTATCCAAAAATTCCCACTGAGACTGAAATCGTTTGAAGAGTAGCACTTCAGGTGCAGCAGTGCTCCCCATAATTGTGGTGAAGGCTGTTTGCGCAATCCAGAATGTTGTGGCGGCACGCCAAATGCAGAAGATCTTTTTGTAACTCTTGTTCGATCAAGACACATGCGCCTTGATTTCTTCCTGTGTTGGAAGCTGTAGTATCGAAAGATATAGCAGCAACTTTATCTGTTAGATCCCAATCATCAAGACCTTTTACTACAGCTTTTGCTTGTTGTAATCCTGTACCATTTGGCAATTTTGCTACTCCAAGCAGTTGAGACACACCATTGCCAGTAACAATAATTGGCAAGCGATCAACAATCAACATGCTTTCTGGTTGTCAAGTCTCGAAGCAGTTTACCATCCCAGTGAACCACTAAAGGACAATCAGCATGAAATTCAACTTTCAGAGATCCTGCAATTGACTTCCGGTGACGTTTGCGTAATCGTTGAATAGAAATGTACGATTAATGTTGAATTCTGTTGGGTCTTGACCAATTGAACGAACTGTTTCGGTCAAAACGTAAGCAGCACATCTGTCAGTTACTTTTATCCTGTCGAGAGCCATAGCTAATTGCGGAGGTAAAACATTCTTGGTTGCTCTGCGTTGTTTCGGAAAGCTTGCCTCTTGCACAGCGCTTGTGGCTTGATCATGATCACATGGTGAGTCTGTATCGCTGCCACTAGAAGATAATTTCAATCCTACTTTGCTGGAAGTTGCAATAGCGTCTTTCTCACATTGAATTTGCCATTCTTTTTCAATCATTTGTCTTTTTAAAGATTGTTTTTGTATTGCTGTATTGTCGTTACTGGTATCAGTACATTAAATGTGTTAGAAGTATAGAAATAAATCAGTTTGGCGTAAATTTTTACCTTATATACATTTACCTCGCAATTAAATAGAAAAAAATGTGAATCTTTTCAGGAAACAAGTTAACTGTAGCTAGACAGTAGACATTTTAGAGTGTTTTGAAAGAGGAGTAAAAACATTACAACAACTATAGTAGGTTTGCAATTAGATGTTCAAAAGCTCTCAGCACATGTAATTCACTTCTGAGAAATTCCTAATTATCATATCCCATATGAACAGAAATATCCAACCGTTTAAGCAAAACTGTGCTAAAAAATTAGTTTTTTTTCATTTTCTGCTAAAATTGTGGTTTTAAACAAAATTAAAAGCTATTCTATGTAAGTCCAGTGAATAACCATAATCATTCTACAAATTTTGAGTGGTCAAACATGATTTTAGGCTGTGTAAAAGAAACGATATGGCCGATTTACCGTTTTTGCCCCCTCGCGACATGCTGCGATACCCCCCTAAAACTGCAACGTCGATGTGCAAGTTCTAAACTTTGTTCAAATCACTTCAAACTTTCACAAAATCATTTTTTCAGGCATAGGAAAAGAATTAGACGATTGGAGTATGACTTTTCAAAATTTCAATTTTAAGGGCCACCCTAATATGCATAGGTTAGAGCTATCGATTGCAACCGAGAAACTGCAGCTGTAATCCTACAATCAATTCTTAGCTGCTAATCTTGCCTAACCTGATAATACTAAAATTTGTTCTTCTTAGCAAAGGCTGCTTCAAGAAATTATTCAAAATATGTTATTCCTCAGCTAATTGCACAAGCAAGATAGTTCACTACAATTTCTATCCGGCTTGCACCATTCAATACACTTTTTAGGTTACATATTATCAAATTCTTTGTACCTTACGTTTCTTCAGTAGTGCTGCCCATTAGCAGTTCTTAGATTGACTTGCTAGTCTGACCCTTTTCAGTTGGAATTTGGAGTTGGACAAGTTGGGTTAATAAATTTTCTTCTATTGTTTATACACTCAGAGTTGCCAAAATATTTTTTAAATGTTAATGTTACAAAAAAGTCAAATAAGGTTGCTAGGTTTATCGATTCCAGCTCGTTTCCGAGCATTGATTTTGGATGGATGGTCCTTTATTTTTGTTTGGATGCAAAACAAAACGTATATAAAACAAAAACGTAAAGTGTCCATCCAGTGAGAGAGTGCGAAAGACCGTAGCCCTAAAAACGCGTAGGAGGTAGTCGAGTCTGCACTCTCTCTCATTGAACCTAGTCGCGGTTTTGAGTTGACGGAAAACCAAGTTACTCTTCACTCAAGCTACCACCCGCTTGAATATAGGCTACGGTATATTTTTTACTGATATTTATTGTAGTTATTATTTAACTAAAAGTGAACTCAGTGATGTTCGGAAACTTGAATAATTTATTGATAAAGCTTTCGCCGACGCAAACCTTGACTAACAACAAATAAATGCGCGCAAGAGCATTAAAAAAACAATATATTTTTCTGTTCAATATAACTTTTTGTGTGAAAAGCATTGCCGGATAAAGCAAACCCTAGCAAATTGACACAATAAAGAAGAAGGAAGAACAAAAAAAACAAATACAGACGCGAGAAATGCAAAAAAAAATAATGATATTGGACATAGAGTCTGGTAGTAGATGCCGCTTCCTTAGCTCTTGAAGAAGTGTTTTTTGCAAGTTTTATTGAACAATTTGTAGTCTTTTTTCATGTGTTTTTTCATATTTTGAGGTAGATTGTCCCATAACTTGATTCTCATGCATTTTAAAGATTTTGGGAATAGTTATAGGTAGGCCTATTTGCCTGTTGAGTAGGCTACGGTAGGCTATAGAAGCTACGGCTACGGTAGGCTATAAAGCGAATTTGAGCTTGAGCGTCGGGTGTGATATACGAATGCCTCCTTGCACGAATGTTTAGCTGATACTGATACATGTGTGAAGAAAGTTTTGAAGTTTCCAGTGGTTTGTTATTTTAATTTGAACATAACTTGCTTATTTCTAGTTTATGAGTAAGCTATAATTTATATTTAGTATAGGCTATCATTATCTTGATGGAGTGGCAGTAATTTCGTTTTCATTTCAAATGCTCCTGTATCAATATGTTCTCATGGATGTTGGTGTAGAATGTGACTTTGAAGGCCTACATTGTTGTGATTTGTGAAGCAGATGTGAATAAAAGTCACATTCGTGGTCACTTTTTCATGGGGTCTTTTTTCTGTTCCCTAGTTGTGGAACGTTGGCGTATTCGAGGAAGCCTGGTCAGAGCGTATAACGAATCTGCAACAGTAGCCTAAGTCTGCCTGACCTTCTAAAGTTTGGTTTTTGCTTGCAGTTAGAAAAAAAATGCAGACTCCTGCTACAGATAATGCAGGACAAGTGGCTTGGATTAGCCGTGGGGTAACATTATCAAAATGTGTTCATTTTTATGATAAAACAGTGGTAGCCTTACTGTAGCCTACATTCAAAAATTGCAAAGCACACTGAAAATTTGAGATGAGCCAATGACTGTCTACAAAAAGATCCTTGGTAGCCTACAGATCTGTACTTGAATTTAACGTTTGTTTTTATGATGGCCAAATCAGAAATAAAACTTTTTTGTAAAAAAATTGATAGCTTATCGATAGTAGGCCTCGATCTTTAAATTTTTGCGGATTAGGCTACTGTCCTCATGTCTGAGTCTAGCTGAAAATCTCATAAATCAGATGTAATTAACCAAGAAAGAAGTTCTCTGAAGAAATAACAAATTTTTGAGACGATACGCTTGTGAATTCGCCTTTTCTAGGATTAAATTCATTCATGAAAGGCATCTCATGTAGCCTACTCTGTTCGAGCTATTGAGTCGCGGTTATTTTAAATCAAAGTCAGAAGTCAAAACTATAGGTTCCCTTTAAAACATAGGCTACTCAATAGGCTAAAACCCCATTTAAACATCCACAGCAGACTATTTGCTTCAACGGATTGGAACTTTCTCGCTCCTTTATGTTGTTTCATCATTAACCTTAATGCCAGGCCAGTTTTGTCTATAGGCCTAGGCAGGGCCTCCGAGAGAAGTCAGCACTGGTTGGGAAACAATACGAAAAATGGGCCCCATAATATTTTTTAGCAAATATTGCATTGCATGTTCGTGTTAAGCTGAAATTAGCCTACTTTCCTCAGCATGACAAGAACTTTGTTCAATGTAAAAATCATAATAATTACTGGATTACACTTGCAGCAAAAATGCCATTGAAGCTAACTATTTTGTCTAGAAAGCTTTGTAAACACACAATAAGCCTACAAGCAACGAAAATAGTTCAACCAAGCATTTAATTCAGGGGAGTCCAAACTTTTTTCCACGCGAGCCAGATTTGATAATACGTGTTCGCGGGCCAACAGCCACAATAATTTTTCTGAAAACTGCATGCAGGGGCGCCGGAACGATTTTTGACTGGGGGGGCAAGATTACGAAAAAAGGGCACTTTTGTTTACTGAAAGGCCAATTTTTTTTTCAAGTTTTAAGATAAGATATAGCGATAATGCTAATCTATCAGCTCACTATGTGTTGAGTAATGATAGCCTACAAGTGTCCGGTATGCAAAGAAGGGCATTATGCTATGTTATAATAGGCTTGCCATACGTCCCGGTTTAGCCGGGACAGTCTCGATTTTAAGGCCTTGTCCCGTTATCTCGCCCGGTTAACCAATTTGTCCCGGAGTTTTTAATTTGAGATTTGCAAAAAAAAATTCTTGAGCTAGTCATCTTAAACAATTCTTTCTCAAGTGGGTCTGCGGAAAATATCAACAAAATGTTTCAGAAGCAAATGATCAACATCGACTTCTTTTTCGATGAGCACGTTTTGGTAAAGAAATAGATGTCTAAGAGTGAGAGGAAAGAATCATGGCAAAATGCAACGACATCTCTCGAACAAAAGTAAACTTTTAACAAAAACATAACCATTCCAAACTTTCAAAACCTTGTCGAGATTGTGTTTTGTTTGCCTGGGACATCAGCACCAGTTGAACAAATTTTTTCATTTATGAACAATATGTGGTCTGATGACAGAGGCCAAATGCTAAGCTCTCCTCACTTGCAAAATTAATGTTGATTTGACATGTAGTGAATTTTATGAAAAGACAAATCTTACACTGTAGTTTTGAAAAAGGTACTTAGCACTGAAAAATATTATTAGGCCTGATTCATGTGCTCATATGTCATAAATATTGTTAAGTTCCTTTGCTTTCGTTGGAGAAATAGGCTTAAATATATTGGTAATTTTCCCATATTAAATAATTCGTTGCATTAAATTATTTTGTATTAGGCCTACATTAAGATTATTTGCAGTTTTATATGCGTCCCGGATTTGCATTTCTAAAAATGGCAAGCCTATGTTATAATGATGTAACCATGGCCACCTGGAGATGCGGCCTGATTTGTCACATTTTGCAGATTTTGATTACAGCTACTGCTAGTGCTTGACTGACATTTTTTGAGATGTTTTTACTTTTTGCGGTTTCCTAATGACATAAAACTTTTTTGTTGCCTTGGGGAAGCAATAGCAAATGAGAAAAAGTAAATTGAAAAACGCAAAATCAGACTGTTATTGAAAATTAACAGTCTGACTAAAATCTTCGAAATCTAATTTTCTTTGTTTTTCAACATGTGAGGATGTTAAAACCTATTGTGTCATCTGGGGAAAAGAATAAAGAAAGCGTAAAAATCTAATTTTTAGAAAAATTTATTTAAACGTTCGCCCAAAGTTAGAAAAACCTGAAAATTTCTGCAAAATGTGACAAATCAGGCCGTATCTTTAGGTGGCCATGATGTAACCTACTGTCAAGCCTTAAAGCAGCCTACGGCCATGGCCGCTAAGTAGTGCTTGAATGACCGCTGGTGCTACCTCCTCAATCGGCCAAGTTTGGCCGCCAGTCTCTTCTAGCCAATTATTTAATTTCGCAATAGAATGATCGTGGATTAACTGTCGAAAATATGTAGTGTCAAAGAGTGACGCAAAATTAGGTCAGCGCGTCATAATCGCCACTGTTGCATTGTGCGGGAATATTTGTTATTGCTGGAATATATCCATCTGCGATCAGCCGATCACCAGCGCTGTAGGTATTGTTTGTAATTCCCGATGTATATTTGAACAAAGTCTTAATCCGAAGTGCTAATTTACATCGACTGGTAATATTGTCGTTTTTATGTCGATTCGATGTTGTCGGACATTGAATCGTTGTTAAAAAGGAAAACTAGGTTAGTTGACATCCGAGGGGAAAACATTTTATTATCCTATTTTGCAAAAATTATGCTTCTTTTAGTAATGTTCTTCACATCATTGAAATACTTATTTTATTACCTTGCCGTCATCGTCAACACATGTCGAACGTTGCTAAAAAGAATTCTAGAGGAGTGGCGTACTTCTTTAAAATCCGCCACATTGGAGACACTCGTGCGAGTGTCGTTAGATGGTCCCGCATCAGTACTGGATTACAATCCTGATAAAGCAGTTATTGCGTGGTGCAACGATTCTATTGTAGGACGTCGCCCAGGCCCAGACTTCAACAACGCTAAGTGATGATTTTAGCATTGTTGCAAGTTTAATTCTATTTACTTGTGCTATCGTTATTTTTATTTTGTATTTTGACCTCCAAGCACGCAGATTTGGCCGCCGAGAAGGAACTCCCGGTAGGCCACGATGGCTGCCGAGAAAACAACGAATTTTAAGGCGAATAGCAGAAATTGTTATATTGCAGAATGTGCAGTAGCTTACATGACTTTAAAAGGGCACCATTGCCCCCCCTGCCCCCCCATCTGCAAAAAAATTGAGGGCAGGGGGGCATTCGCCCCCCCTGCCCCCCCGCTTCCGGCGCCTCTGACTGCATGTTAAATTTATATGATTTTTGTGTGTCTGCAGGCCAAAAATAACACATTGTAGGCCTACAACAACAGGCGCGGGCCATACAAAAACGTCTCGTGGGCCGGAGTTGGCCCGCGGGCCGGACTTTGAACATCCCTGATTTAATTCAACCCTTACTGGACTTTTTGCAATGCAAAGTTACGGATCACAGCATCAAATCATAAAATTTTGCGACGTCTGAATTGATGCACAACTTGTATAATTAGGCTTTTCAATCAGTTTTGAGTCATAGGCCTACTGGAGCGCAAACAATTCTTTACAAATTTCAGTAATTGCTAAAACCACGTTCTCAAAGCGCAATCGTTGGAGGTAGCTACCGGAACACACAAAAAATCATAACAAAACTATTTGGAAAAACATTTCGAAAGTTGCAATCAATGATTCCTTGTGTAGAGATTATGGGGTGGTTCGTTCTGGTTTGCAACTGAAGTTTGCTGTGTGGCTTTCTGTCAGAAGTACCAACTCATCCAAAATGTGCATAGAAGGAAAAAGAAAACGTGGCAGACAACCAAAACGATGGCAGACAACATCCAATCATGGACCGGACTCAACTTGACAACACTGGGCGAGTTGGCTCAAAATCGCCACTCTTGGAAGCAAATAACTCATGTTGATGCGCAATCTGCAGCAGGCGGAGATGATGACTGATGATGATGATCCATAAACAAAAAATATACAGGATTTACTTTCTTTGATCGTGCTTGGACTGATGCCTTTAACTTTCCCAGATAACTTATGTTGGATATAACAGCCTGGCCAACGCAGATTTTGAAGTTAAGGTTCAGTTGTCACGCAAAAATAGTTTCCGCTTAGCTAAAACAGCACCATTTTTCAAGTTGACACTATCAATACAATCGAAACCGTTCAGTGATACAGAAATCATTTCAGCTTCAGATTTTATGTCTTGAAGCTGTTCAACATCGCCTACCTTAACACGAAAATGATTTGTTCTTGATGAGAAGCATCGAGAGTGACATTTACAATGATTGAGAAATGCTTGGAACTACGCACTTCATTTAAGAACTTGTTGATTATTTAGACTTTAGTACTAAAAATGGGTCCCCTCACAAGTGCAAAAACAAAAAACTACTCGTTTTTTCTTTACAATGTTTTGCTAGGGGGGACACTGGCCCGACTTCCCCCCCTCTCGGAGCCACTGCTTGGCGACAATGGGAGAGCTGGCTCAAAATCGCCACTCTTGGAAGCAAATAACTCATGATGATGCGCAATCTGCTGCAGGCGAAGATGATGACTGATGATGATCCATAAACAAAAAATATACAGGATTTACTTTCTTTAATCGTGCTTGGACTGATACCTTTAACTTTCCCAGATAACTTATGTTGGATACAACATCCTATGCCTGGCGAACGCAGATTTTGAAGTTAAGGTTCAGGTGTCAAGCAAAAATAGTTTCCGCTTAGCTAAAACAGCACCAGTTTTCAAGTTGAAACTATCAATACAATCGAAACCGTTCAGTGATACAGAAATCATTTCAGCTTTAGATTTTACGTCTTGAAGCTGTTCAACATCGCCTATCTCAACACGAAAATAATTTGTTCTTGATGAGAAGCATCGAGAGTGACATTTACAATGATTGAGAAACACTTGGAACTACGCACTTCATTTAAGAATTTGTTGATTATTTAGTTGGTACATTTTTACTTTAGTACTAAAAATGGGCCCCCCTCAAAAAGTCAAAAACAAAAAACTACTCGTTTTTCCTCTACAATCTTTTACTAGGGGGTAAACTGGCCCGACTTCCCCCTCCTCTCGGAGCCACTGGGCCTAGGCCCTAGGCTACAAACGGAAGTGTAGCTAAGGCCAGCGTAAGTGTAGACTATGCTGGTTTTATCAATTTGCAAATAATATAACTGGCTGATGAGGTACATCACCCACCAATGACCTATGTTTTGAAAAAATAAACTTATCACTTTACGTTCTTAGGGTATTGCATAGGCCTAAGCCAAGTGAACACAAAGATATCTGAACACAAATCTGTATAACAAATACGACTATAAAGGGTGCACAGCTGATTATAATCAAAGTAAGCATTACATAATCACAAACGAAATATAATTCAAATCAGTTTTTATTCAGCAAGAGGATGGCTGAGCTGCTGCTTGCAATTTAAAGCAAAACGTGTGGTGGCATTAGACTGTAGGCTAATGATTAGTATTATAGCATTTCTCTAGCATTACAATCACGCAAACTAAGTTATAAAGAGCAAACGCGTAGAAAATGAAACACAAATTATGTTATGAATTTTAGAAAGAACTACTAGAACATCGTCAGTAAAACTGATACGACAAGCTTTCAGAAGGTTAACAATTAAGCAGGTTTAAACTTCGAGCATGTCGCATCACCTCACATACAAAATCAACTCCTTCAACGTAGATAAGTGCGTGTTTTCAAAAGTACCGGTAGCTGGTCTAGCTATCTACTCCGAAAGCAATAAACATGTTTTGCAATGGTCTCATACAAAACAACACACCCAACTAAGTCCACTTTCCAAAAAACTAACAAACATAAGCAAATAACACTACCCAAATCATACAAAAGTCAGGTTTCATGAATACTTTGAATTATATTTTTTGATGGGGTGTTTATTTTTTTCAATTTTCTGTTTATTTGTTAAAAACTCTTGTTAGGCCTATTATGTTTTTATTCAGAATTTGTTGAGGAGTTAAATCAGATCCTTTCCGGTGGCGCAATAAACAGTTTCTGAAATCAATAGAGCAGTGATCTTTAAAATGCGGTAGATTAAACAAAAAATAATAATAACAAACGCTGCTACAGTGCTGTCAGTGAAGATCAGTTTAGTCACAACAATACAACGAAAACAGAAGCTGGCAAACACTTTTGCTGCAAAATACAGAAGAAAAACAATCATTGCAATATAATTTCTGTTCACTGCCGACAGGAATCGGGAAGCTTTGCTTATCCTGAGGTAACCTCTTCCTTGGATGCTTTCTTGAAAAGCTAGCTGCGAGTTGTTAACACTCCGTTTCCCCGAATTGGTGAAGAGGTAAAAGGCAAAGAAGACACAAAATCAAAGCGGTTATAAAATGATTATCGTTATATTGCACTCTGTGTAAGATAAATTAATTTTTGCGCTGGCCGCGAGTGCAAGCTGAGCGATATCAAACAGCAAAATTTTATGGAAACGCTCCGATGTTGTTGCCAAAAAAACAAATAAGCGTAAATTGATGTTATCCTTGATACCAAAAATAGCTTTATGAAATTTTGAATCAAACCTCAAATGTAACACACCACCAGGCTTGAACGAGTCCTTGATTAATTCTAACATTTTATTGCCATCTTTAGATATTCTATTGCTATAAATAACAATAGAAACGATCTTGCTTCGCTGGTATGTCGTTCAGTGGACTCAAATACATTTTTCTGCAAGAATTTTCCCACTAAATTAAACTCCTATTTAATAGGCCCAATTTCGCTTGGTCCCGATATATCACAAACAAGCGAAGTTTACGGTCGTAGAAAGCTCAAGGCTGGCCACTTGTGACACCATGTGGTCAAGATTGTCAAGACAGCGGATATTACATACATGGCAATATTGTTGCTGCAACTCCATTGCTTGGCAAAAATTCATCGCATTGCGTCATGAAAATATCACGAAAAGTGAGAAGGCACTTTGCAACAGAACTTACGCACAATTTAGCCGGGGAGAAGTTGTCTGATTTAAATCGTTTCAATGTCATTAAACATCTCAACATTGAAACAATGTATTGCTTCGCTTAGTGCAGACTTTTCATGTTGGTAAGTTAAACGGCCTCAACGTTGAAACAATGCAAATAAATGACACTTTTGCTGGCTGGAAATGATGCGAAGCAGTGCTTTCAGATACGTGGTGATTTTGACAGTTCACTTTTTGTATCCAGCATAGAATTGCACTTTTTTTTAAATAAAAGCAAAATCAGCAAATAAATGATAAGCGGAATGGCGTAAGGCAGCATTGAAAGTGGTGTTGCATTACTGATATCTCAGAAACCGACATTACAAAGTTCACGATTATGACTAATACGACTTGAAGAATTAGTATCACAGAACACTGAAGTACAAATCCGTGAACACTGCAACAAAGTCTGTGATATCATATTTGCAATGTAAGCACAAACTTGAAAATACATTCTTCGTCTTCCTAAGGATTAAAACTAAATACAAAATTGGCAATTACACTGCAAACATTCTATACTCAAAGTTTTTTGTGCATAGCCAAACATGAATATATTAAGTGTTTGGCGCCGTCATGTCCTAAAGTCTTTGCAACAAATCTAAAACTTTATCTCAAGATATTCTTATCAAAAGTTAATCCCGGCAAAATAAGTCCAATGTCAGAAATTCTCTCTCGATTAGAGATCGATGCGTAAAAGCTTGAGAAACTATTGTTCATCAAAAATGCGCATGGGGACACTGTATCAGTACTGACCCAGACAGTAAATCTGCAGACGTTGAATCAACGTAAAAACGGTTGATTTGGTTTCTGGGTAGTTGTCGAGTAGCCATGGGCCTAGTGATTAAACCTCGATTTTTCTTTTTGAATTTTGTCTTGCTTACGAGAAAGCATAGTGTTCAATGAAAAAAGAATGCCAGGGTTCTTCTTTTTCTTTACTAAGCTAGGCTTGACGGCAGAACGCAAATCAATTTGAGGATCAAGATGATATGCAACATAATTCTCACTGACCGGCCTGCTGCTGCGCGGTGTTCCGTAGCGCTTACGGTCATCCACCACACCCTCAACCAGCGACGATAAGTGGGATACCTCAGGGCGCGCTTTTATGTCTTCCTGGTGAAGGGCAAGCATACAACCACTACTACTACTACTACTATCACTACTAGACGGTGGCTTGTTAGACTTAATGCTAGTGGACATTGTTTCAACTGTAAATGTTGGCAAGACAGTAACAGCTGATTCGGCGCGGCGATGGCCTTTCGAAGCTCTTTTTTGGTGGTTGACTTTTGTTTTAGATTCGACGGAGTGACTTTTGTCCAGAGAGTCGGTGCTGCCTGCGCTGTTTCCAGTGTGCTCTCGAGTGGCAGTGTAGAAGATGGTATGAGCAGATGAACGTTTTTCTAAATGTTTAGCTTCCGCTTGACCATGTGAAACTTGTCGCCCCTCATCTAGAAGATCCGCTGATCCTCCAAGACCATTCCCTCCACGAAGCGCACTCTGCGTCCACAAAAATAACAATAAATAAAAGATAAAGAAAAAGTGAAAGTTGCTCGACAAGTTTTTGATTTCAAGAATAAATAAACAATATAACTGTGAGACGTGAGTTGGTATGAAAAAACTATTTAATATGGGAGTGCACAGTTTCAAAGCAAGAACTTAGCTCGAAGGATTTTAATTCTGTACGCACACGCAATGACATAGCTAAATGAAATAATAGAATAGTCTTCAGATTGCTTAGAGTCATGTCATGGTGATATGTCACTCGATATTATTTCTAAGGAACTGGAGAGCATTGTAAAACTTGTGTAAGACTCCAATGTATTGTGGTTTGTATTAAGTATAGCTTTAGTTCAATGAGGAAAACATAGTGTTATGAATAGAAGTGACATAAGCTTCTTGGTACAATGACAACAAAAAACAACCATGCAACTTGCGAAGTCGCCGGAAGAGTAAAGATTAGCGGGAATGAAAAAATGATGCTATAGGATGCACATTGCACACACAATGGCTTCTGTTGCATTTTGTGCATAACTATTTCGAAATTTGATATGTGTAGAAATAAAAGCAAACATATTGATGTTGTTAAAACATAAAAATGCAACAAACACACGTCGATTGATATACAATACGGTGCATTGCAAGCTTTAATATGATTAGACTCTTGGAAGACAACTTACGAGAAGATTGAAAATGCTGATATAATCAAGTTGAATTGAACAGTTATTTAAAGTACGAGTAACTACCTGCATAAGCAACGTACAATCAGTGATCACCATTGCAACTTTGATCGTATAATATCTCGGAATGAATTTGATTTTTTGACCTGCTCAATTCAAACAAAGGGAAAAAAAGTCAACATGAGTTCAGCATGCAAAACGATAAGCATGTGCCAAATAAGGTGTTCTTTCGATACTTTGTATGCCGTTAATCACGAAAGGGCAAAACAAAAAGAACAATCAGGTTTCAGTATGCATAGCATATTGGGAACTCATAAAATGGCATAAGCAAACTTTCAGTTCTAACAGGGAGCGTGCAACACGTAATAAAACTCTTTGCTGCAACTTTCAGCAGAAGGATGTGAACGACTTCTGAGTTTTCTAGTAGTTGGACAGTTGGACACAAGTGAACATTTTTTCAGTTCAAATAGACACATGCTGTCTCTTACAACACAAATTAAAACAAAATGACAAAAACAATCATTTTTAACCAACCGAACAGTGACATGCAGCATAAAGTAAGATTGGAAGTGATGCAATAGGATAATAGGCTATTGCATCAGAAATGAACTAGAACCGCGCTAACGTTAGGTTATTTCTTGAGATTTCAGATAGCAAATTTTGAGTTGAATCAACGTAAAACACGACTGATTTACTCTCTGGTACACAACCGGGAAGTCGATGCGCTTGAATTATCACTGCATATTATTATCGTCTAAGCTTTTGCATTGTTTTAAAATAAAGTGGGATCTTTCAAATGGTGCAAAATAACATTATGACAACTTTGCTTCTATGATTGCGCAATCAAAAGTAGATGTTTGATTTTATAGTGAATGGAAACATATGCTGCCAGTTCCCCAGACAGCAAAATCCATCGTTTTTACGTTGATTTAACGTCTGCAGACGATTTTTCTGTCTGGGGATCGAAACCTTTCAAACATGTTGTGTTAACGATTAACACGTATCCCGTGGAAAAATCAACAATGAAAATTGAAACTGAAGTCAGCCACACATGCTTTCGCATATATACATTCCCAGTCAGCAAATCAGTTCTTTTTATATTGATTGAATGTCTGAAAAAGTTGAATCAATGTAAAAAATGTGTATTTTTTGGCTGGTGAGACAAATTTCATATATACCGGTTGCTTCTTGTTTGTGATGCGATGCGTTGATATTGCATTGTTGAACGTCTTAACCCAATCGTGCATGTCTTCTGGGCTATCCGCCTAAGCAAAAGTCTCTCATCAGCAAATGAAGGTTCACATCGGTTTGCGAAGAACTGACACTTACCAGTCAGTCCAAATGCCTTTGTTGCACAAACGGAAATTGCGAAGACCAAGGCCACGTTATACTTTGTGCGACTGTAACTACCCAGACAGCAAATCAACATTTTTTTACATTGATACAACGTATAATCAATGCAAAAAACGGTTGATTTACTGCCTGGGTAGGATTCTTTCACGTCGTGGTGAGAGTGAGACAAACAGTGACATGCGGCACGAAAGGTGCCGATGCTGAACGCTTGCCGAAGCAGAGATAACTGATATCAATTGAGAAAATATTTCAAAGTTTGTCAGGTTTTGCGTTGGCAAGTCACACTCATTAGCAGTATTTCTTATCAACGAGGTCAAGGGATGTATATGGATCGATAGGTGTTCGTAGTACAAGGGCAATCGGGAAAGCAGTCAAATTATTGTATGTGGCAAAGCAACTGTTTCCTGTTTCGTTAAAATTGTCTTGCAAAGACCACTATGACTACAACGCGAAGACGTACAATGAGAATAACGTTGAAAATACGCAGAAGATGCGGGTCATTTAATGAAATGCAGACGTCAGAACAAAAAGATTTTGAATACAATAATCCAGTGAACGCAAGTTGATCATATTCATAACAGTTTGAAAAATACATTTTGTATCCCCTGTCAATGCCATCTTTACCTGTGCTTCTCAACCTGTTTCAGCTGACAGCCAATTGAATTATTTTAAAGGTTTACTTCATTAATACATGGGTTAACTTCACGCAATACGTGCAGTGGAAAAACATTAAAGACTTGGAAGTAATTGAATAAAAAAAAATAAAAAAATCCGCGGATAATGCAACCACAAAACAACTTGTTTCTGCAAAGCAAACTCTCTTCCAAAACTATATATGAAAAATGTTGCTTAATAATACTCAACAAAACATGACACAATTTGGTGTTAGTGCTACTGTAATATCATTTTTTGATACTATTTATAGCAGTGAAATACTGTCTTTCTTGAATTTATTTTGGTATGCCCAGTGGTTGAGAAGCACTGTTTTGTACAACACTATATGGGTAAGCTAATGTAGAGACAATTTTTTTCTAATTTCTTACCTGTACGTAATAAATTTTATCAGTTGTCACAACCAGAAACAAATTATCGCGCAAACGTGCTACTTCTTCGTTTTCAGGCTTTGCAGCCAGGATATCATTTATAGATACCGTTCGCAGGGGTTCTTTTTCCTGTTTGAAATATAATTAACATAATTCTTGAAGCATCTACGTTAAAACGTGCGCTACCGTCTACGAGGCAACTCTTACCAAAAAAGCATGACTGGACTGGCAGGAAGCGATTATTTGTAGACATAATACTAACAAAAAATACTGATTTTAATATTATCATGCTTTTTCGATGTTAAATGTAATGGATACTATTTATGTAAGACAATCACTATATAATAACAGGCCAAAACAAGCATTGATGGGTTTACGTACGTGCTCTGACTTGAAATATGCAAATCCATCTTTCTTGAGCACAAAATATCGTCTTTTCCAATTCTTTCTCTGAAATTATAAATTATATATCATATACAGTATACACATGTTGTCAATTACAAGTTAGTAGTCACTATTTGTAACTACAAGATCGGATAGCTCAGTTTCTCTAAAGAATTAGCTTTATGCAAAAAATTGTTACAAAACAAAGCAGCTTCTACCAGCCCGCTTTCGATTTGATTGTATAATCATAATACATTCATGAGATTTCTTCTCAAAATATCAACTTACCAAGCTACCACTATGTGGTAATAAAAAATGCGCAGGTTTTAAAAACTCGTTATAGCATTTTCGGAAAAGGAGGAAAATAGTAAATAATAGTGACATGCTTCACGACTTCACATTGTTTCTGAATGGTGGATCACAAACGTCCAATCTCAATAAACCTACCACGTGACCTTGCTTGACACCCCAGCCCTTCTTCAGAATATCTTCATCATTGTAATCAAACGCAATTGGAAACTTAAAATCGGAACCCACTGAGTCAAAACTTGGTGAAATTGGTTCTTCAATGGACGATTTCTGAGAAAGGCATAACTTGCACAGTTGAAATATAGCAAGTACAACAGCAACCAAAAACGAGCAGTAGGAAAATTATGCTTGCATTGGAAAAACAAGACACAAAACATCCAAAGTGAGTTGATTATTGTTAGCAAGAACCGTACACCTGGTGTGTAAAAACTTTAATAATAACCAAGCAACTAAACAAACCAGGCCTGTCAAATTCGCAGTGCTAAGCAAAGTGGAGAAAAACAAAAACAAATAGCTTGTACAGATAACAAGTACCATACATTAACATGGTAATTATCTCACCACACTTGTGTAATTTACCTTCATGTCCTTTAGTTTTTTCTTGACAACAACATTCCCAACTATTTCTGTACGATACGTATAATTAGTTTCAGATGATTCTGCAGAGAGGTCTTGAATGTTTTCTTTGTAATCTTCAGATTCGAATGCAGTTATAGATGTAGTTTGGGGGTGCATAGCTTCTGGTGGGACCTACAATCATAAAATTGAAGACATTATTTACAATAAGTCTGAAAGTTAATCATAGTTTTAAAAGCAAGCATAACTCTGTTTGAACCCTATGTAGTTTCATGATAAATAAATTCAAGTTTTTAGAATGTAAAGTTACAGAGAGATATATCCCATCTCTGAAAACAGACAAACAATCTTTTCTAGAATAAAGTAAAGTATATTTTCCGAAGAATACATTAGTCAAACAACAGATTCCCTGACATAGATCATGTCGACTTTTGTGTCAAAAGCACGGTAACATGGTATCTTTTGTAAAGTGAACTGACATGAACATTGAACACATATTGAACATTATTATAAGTTAGAAAATAAAATTGATTGAAATGATCTAGAAAAAAGAAAAAAAAATGAAGGCTTAACAGACTCAATTAAAAATTAATTTAAGAAAAATCAAGGACTTTGAAAATACAAACAATCATAGGATACATCGTTTGTGCTAATTGCCCAAAGTCCAACAATGCAAGTAATCTAGAGCAACATCAACATTATTACACTTAGTGATAAATACTTATGTTCTAGGAAAGAACGGTGGTGTGTTTCTCTAAAGTCAAAAGCAAGAACAAATAAGTATAAAATCTGCTCTGCTAAACAGATAATAAACAACTCACTACTATTTTACTGGCATCATTCAGTATCTCCACCCATTCTTCCACTTCTTTTTGATTACTTGCTTGTACATAATATGGTCGGTAAGGAGTGTTTATAACTAAACAAAAAGTCCATCAAAAGTCTCTTTGTGGAAACTTTTGCAGGTTATATTTTTTACAAAAATGTTTTTATATATATGATTTAATAATATATGAAAGCATTTATATTATATAGTAAAAATACATACAAAACTATTACCGTACGTACTATCATTTAACTGGAAAAAATTTTTTCTCTAAAGCTACAAAACATCACCTGCATATTTAGCTTTCCAGTATCCAATCATATTTTGTAATTTGACAATATATTTAAATGGCTTGTATTTGTAAGGTCATGCATTTTGCAATTACAAAAGTACTGCAGTCAATTATACTAACAGGGTCCCACCAACTAAATTGGGACTTTTTTTTATTTTCGAATAATTTTTATTTTTAATTTCTCTAATCCAGATGAAACTTTCTGCAGATAATCAGAATCTTATAACTTCAGGTATTCTAAAAGATAGTATATATGGCAATAAAACAATATTTAGACAAACTTCTTTAAACATGGAAGAATTAACGAAACGGATATCATAACATGTATATATAATACGAATTGAGATGTGGTGGGAACACACGAGTTATTGCCGGTAACCATGACCTTCTTTATAAAGACAGCCAATGGCTATGCCATGACCCTTCAGAATTTCCTCATCTGATGCAAAGAAAAAATCCTACTTCTATGATCATTTTTGCAGCTGTGGCAAGTGACACCTCCTCATTTCATCAAAGCTGGACTTAGAATCTCATCAAAGATTAGAATCAACACAATGTAGTATCTGAAGATTCTGAATCATATTTTGCTGCTTTGGATATGTAGAAATTACGATGCTACCAAAGTTATGAGCTTGTTCAAGACTCTGCCCCAGCGCATGGAGCAAGTAAGTCCAGACTTATCTGATGGAAACTCTTCCCATGTTTGACCCGAAAGACATTTGGCCTAGTAGCTCTTCAGATCAGAACGTTTGCGACTATTGGCTATTCAGCAATCAGCATGATTGAAGGGTCACAGTCTAACTCAATTCCACACCCTAACCTAAATTCTTTTAAAGCAGCCATTCGACGAGCATTCCGGAAACTCGATACCGATGACGTGAAGAGTTGTTCACAATTTTGCCACAAAATATCCAAAATTATGGAAGCAAAGGGCCACCATATTGAATAATTGTGTTGAATAGACTGTAAGGATTACGTTAATAAAGTTCAATTGATAATTTTATCTTTTTTATCCTTTAGTTTAAATCAGGAAATTACAAAAAGATGTAAAAGTCCCAATTTAGCTGACGGTCCCTGTACTGTTAAACAACATATATATAGATCTTTAAAGTAAACAAGTCTTAATTTACCAAAAAGAAATTCCATCTTCATTTTTCTGGCTTCGTCAACTTTAGTAATATAATCAATATTGATACTTCCACATGGCTGTGTAGCATTTTCTAAGTTCTGTAATTAATAATCATGTTTTATTTTGCGACAATTGCGACAACATGCAATAGTCTATACTGCGATTACAGATGCAATAGAACAGAAAGCAGTGAAAGGACATAATAGTCATTGAGTCAGCTGTTGCTCCCCCTTACTTTGACATGACATTAAGTGTCATTGCCGAGATATAGCTGTGTGCTCTTTTGAGTGGTATTGAACTGACGTTGTTTCGAAAGTAGTGCAGATGTTCTTACCACTCGGCCTGCAACTTACGTAACTTTACTTACACTTTAAGTAAGTAATTACGACACAAGGAAACTTTTAAATGTTATAAAAAAGTTTTTATATTTTAGCAATTACAAAAAGTATTTTTGTAAACGTAAATGTAGTCCTATACTCATTACTCAGTTACTAATCTTCAGAAAATACGATAAGAATCTTATCACTCTAAGCTTTCGGCACTAACGAGGGTAAGTTGATCAGTTCCTTCACTTAGCCGCCTTTCCTTCAGCACCTACCCCAACACAATTTATTACACCCTGGGTAGAGGTGAGCAGTGTTTATAACAGCCAATTAAGATAGGTGTAGAACCAAGTTTGCAATATTGGAAAATCAACGCCTTATCCGTTGCACCATCTCACCACAAATGTATCATATATATAAAATGGATCTAATATCCAACGATCTGAATTTACATAGTGGAAGTTGGTTAGTTTGAGGTACAAGTTTTTAAAACAAAGTAATAGCTACATGCAAGCTCATCCATAACTACAATGCTCGCTCACCGATGGACTATCCATGTACCATTCCAAGAAACCTTTACTTTTATCCAAAATGAAATACCTTCTTTGGAACTTCTTTCTTTTATCCTTTTCATCAACATCAAGAAAACCACAGGTTCTGCCAAGCTTGTCTTTAAATGGCATTTTAATATTTGTGTTGTAACAAGTAGAATGAAACTATCGTTGAAAAAGTAACTTCATTTTTGTACTTTGGAAAGTAAGGTATCCCAGTATTGCCGCCAAAGCTTCTTAAAAACAAACAGAATCAGACAGGCTACATGTCAATAATCAATTACGTACAACTAATGTTCAAGTTTACGTAAAATTAAGTATGGTGTTAACCTACATAATTTAATTCTGAAAACATTTTGATGATTGGTTAGCACCTTTGTTTGGATTGAGACTGTATTCAATTTTTAGACTTATGGTAAAATAAAATAAAGCAGTTATAATCGCTTTTGAAACATCTTTAAAAGCCTAGAGCAAGGGTCTCAAACATGTGAGTCATGGGCCATATGCAGTATTCATTTGGTCCTCAGAGCAGTTTGAGACCCCTGGCCTAGAGGGTGTATGGTTTGGTTTTGAATCTTTATCCTCGGACTGATAAAGCCTTGATAGGTTATTCCTGGTAGTTTCGCATACTTGTAGACTGTAGAGGCTCTTGACACAGGGCCGGTTACTGAGATTGACAGAGTGAACTTTTTCGATTGTTGCCTGGGAATTACTCCATTCACTAGATGCCGCTGAATGGAGAAAAGTCCTGAAATGCATTGCTCAAGCGCACACCTCGAGAGTCGAACCAGCGCCGCGTGATCTTGTGCCGGGCGCGTAACCACTGAGCTAATGGGGTGGACATAATGGGGTGGACAACCTCTGTGCTCAAAACAGATCTACATTACAGCATACCAGCAGTGAAGCACATTACAGCATTTGCTAGCCTAGTGTTTAATTTCTTTAAAAAGGTGCACTGATCTAACATACCCTTTTAATTAGGGATACAATAGGTTATATATACATTGATTGTGGAAATCTTGATCATAGTTTATGGAAGTGTAATCCCGGCAGTTTTACATAATGCTGAAGAATTTAGAGCTGGAGTACAAGTCTTCTACATATAAGCCAGGGGTTCCCAACCTTTTTACGATCTCGTACCACTTGGACGCTCTGTACTGCCAAACGTATCACTTCTTGCAGAACAACTAATCTGATCAAATCATATTTTATTCAGAAGAATAATATTGGCCTACTAAAATAACACTAAAGCACCACAACTAACTTTAATGAGATTTTTGTTTACTGTCCAGTGTCCACCAATTGGTCGATGCGAGGTGTAAATTTTCCAACAGCGCATCGAAAGTTATTTCCAGGCGCACCTAGTCGGTTTCGATTTTTTGACTTGATGTTCATCATGACTGAAAATCCCTGCTCGCATTCCCACTCGAAAGGGAAAATTAGTAGCTGTGGAATAGGATGGGAAGCTAGCGTTGAATATGAAGAGGCCATACTAAGCCAGAAGTTTATTGGAGAACATTCTTTGTAATCGTTGTTGAACATTTTATTCCGATCTATTTTTAGCTTACAACTAGCATTATTCAACGCTATTTGTACTAATTGTAGCTTCAGCTTTAAAACAGTAGAGCTATCTATCAAGAGCAATAATCCTTTGACATAATTAACGCCCACTGTCCCACAGCGTTGTAGGCTACGGCTTTTCAAAGCAACTGTGCTTCTTGTTGACAATTGACATGACCTGTATTTTGAAGATCGTAATGTTACAAAACTACAGAAATAGTTACATAACAATAAGAATAGGCTTCGAGATTTTTTTTTTGTGAACAAAACCAGATAAACAAAATATAAAGTTGTGAAAAAAACGGAAGCTACCCGCGTAGAACCTGAAAAACCTTCGCGTACCACTAGTAGTACGCGTACCACAGATTGGGAACCCCTGATATAAGCATATAACGTTTGCATTTTTTACCATTATCTAGACCTCTGCTTAGTTTGGCATATATCGTTTTTAGTTGTGATAGTCAGAAATAGAAACAAGCTGACCCGAACTACTTTCCAGAGACTGCAACAGTACAAGTACAACTATTTGATTGACCAAGCCTAAACTCTCTAACGCCCTCAGTGAAAAATTATGTTTGTCTGAATGGTGAAAGTGTTCATTTTAGGCACAGTCTCCACCGTGTCAGCCTGTACTGAATTGTTACACAGTTTCCTGTCAAACAAACTTGGTAGAGGCCAACTTGTTTGAACCCCGAGCATATAAAACCAAGCAACGACATGGCATTTAACAGAATACACAAAAATAAAAGATTGCAAACATTTTCGCCTGTATAATATCATCATACAAATTCGGTTTTGTCTTCGTTAGTAGGGGCGGCCGATTCTTTCTTTGCAGCGATTGCCTTAACTATTTATTAATTCTGTCTATCGCATCTTCTTCCTTCACTCCGAGTTTGTCTGCTCTACCTTATGATGATAAACTGTTTTATTTTGATCAACGACGCACGAGTACAAAATAATTGACACGGCGAGAAGAACACAATAAACATAGCCAGGTCAGAGACTTTAAAGAACCGGCCTGCCACGCCCTGTGGAGGCGGGGAGCGGCGTGATTATGGGGTGGCGATGCACCCGGAAGGGAAGTCCACCAGCTTAGGTCGCGGGGGCCAGGCTGGGGAGTCTAGGTACCTGTGGAAGGAAAGTGTGGATCGAGAATTTTGTGCGACTCGTCCGCAAAAGTTAGAATGGCGGAACGGGCCAGGGAGACGGGCTTTGCTTTCTGCAAACGCAAAAAGGTCAGCTCACGACGGGCCGGGCGACAGAAGTTTTATAAAGCCAGGCAGCGCCCACGTCTCCATCACGTGACCGTAACACAGGTACGTTTAACTCCTATACCCGGTCTGCCCGTAGGCAGAGCGGATAAACTTTGGGGTCTCCCACGAGGAAGAGAAGCTTAGCTACAAGGACGATTTGAATACTCGTGGGAGACGAAAATTATATAAAATCTGGAGCAAAGGCTCAATTAATTGGTGTAAAAAAAAAGATGGTAAGTGGGAATATATTGTATGCTTTACCTACTGAAAAAGTGTTGACGTTGAACCAACGAGCACGGATGTGCACTGGCCAGACGTTGAGGCAGGTTCGCCCAGATGGGTCGGGGGGACTAGCGATCGAAGCGTAGATATGACTAGGCTACGTTACCAGGAAAAATATAGCATAGTGGGATGAAACTTTGGAGGTTGCATCGAGTTGATCAGGAAATCATGTTTATCGATGAGTTAAAAGCAACGCGAGGTTGATCCGAGCGGGAAAGAGCAGCATATCGGGAGAAGGTAGTGTGTGACGGAGAGGGTGACTAAATCCTCACACCCAGTGCCAGTGGTCGAGGTTGCCTACATGCGAGATTTTTTTTTTCGCGCAACATGCGAGAGTGCGAGCGAGATTTTTTTTTTTTTTTTTTTCGCGCAACGCTCAGAGTTCAAGATGGATACCACTACATCTTGCAGGTTTACAAATTGTCCATATGGAATGGATTTGTTTCCTGTCTCATCATTAGTGTGTCCGCTCCGGGAGCCGTCCACACACCCAAACACTCAGCAGGCACACCATACTTACATGGAAGATACCTACCAGGGAGGCGAGGGACTCACTACGACCGAAGGGACCCACCGCGGTAGATGGTAATCTGTGGATGTAAATGTTTGGTTAGTGGCTGCCTCAAGCTGATCTGCCTGTCTCAACTTTCCTCTTGCTGATCTTGGAGCAGTCTAGGAGATGGCGGGTCAAGCTCAAGAACTAGCGCGTTTTGGTAGAGAGTTAATTTTAATTGTAATTGTTTATGTGTGTGTATCTTCTTGTTGCCCGCTTGAAGAAGGGCACCTGCTTGTGGGAGACGGGCCACTGCAGTCTGACACCTCATTTGGCGAAGATGCCAGAGAGGAGCGGCCAGAGAGAGGGTAGCTTTCGCTGACCCCAGAGTCGTCTTGGAATGGGCCGCTGCAATCCTGTCATCCCAGAGCGAGTGGGACAATGGAGAGGGACGGTTAAAGATCTCCCGCTGCAATCACTCTTCCGGCATCAGGCCGTTGTAGATGAGTGAGAGGGACGGGTTAAAGGTGGGTTGTTACGCCCTTGCGAGCGAGAGTAAGAGCTTTTGATGTTAGATTGCTCAGCGAAGAAAAGTCGACCCTTCTGATCTGTCGGAAACAACTTAAGTTTGTGGTGCCAAGTAGAGAAAAATCCTAAAAACGACTTTAGCTTAGCTGCTTCGTGCCACCATTTATTAACTATGGTGCCACAGACGTCCATGTTTGGTTAGTTGGTTTTTGAATCTTTATCTTCGGACTGACAAAGCCTTGATAGGTTATTCCTAGCATACTTGTAGAGGCTTTTGACGAAGGGCCTGTTACCGAGATTGACAGAGTGAAGTTTTCCCATTGCTGAAGTGTTGTTGCCGAGGAAATTATTCCATTCACTAAGTGCCGCTGAATGGAGAGCAGTCCTGAAATGTGTTGCTCAAGCGCACACCCTGAGAGTCGAACCAGCGCCGCGTAATCTTGAGCCGGGCGTGTATCCATTGAGCTAACGGGGCGGACCTTTGAAGGCAATTCTTGTGAGAATTTCTTTTCTCTCTCCTTACCGACATGTTTATGCCATCTTACTCAGTTTGCCTTTGCGTGTTTTTCAATAGTCTGCTTCATCTCGCCTGTGCAGCATATGATAACTTTTATCAAGTAGGCTATAGGCCTAAGAGCTGAAATATGCTTCACAACAGCCGACATGATGTAGCCTATTTTCAAAAATGTTTGAAATTTTTAGTCTTATTATGTTGAAAAGATATAGTGTCGTTGCTTTGCTTGGTTTTATCTGTTTGTCGGCTAGTTTCTTTTTGTTCTTCACCACGCATGACCTGTTGAAAAGCTTCCTTTCAAAGTACCAGAAAGCATTCTGTCACAAAGAGTGCCTGATATTCGTTAAACATTTTCGTATCCTTGCCACCCTGGTAAAATTATCTTTTACGAGCATATCTCCAAGATACTAAAACTCTGTAGGCCTAACAACTCCTCTCTCATCCAGAGTTGGACTCCCATCTCAGTCTGTTACAACATCATGAGACCTTTTTTGTAGTGTAATCGTAATGTCACAAGATTTTGGTCCAAATCACAATCACATTTGGTAAGTTGCACGCATGATATCAGTAATGTTGGGGCTCAAAAGGGACTTTTACATCACAACCTAATCTTTATCAAACGCAATTCTACTTGCCTTTAATGAAATTGTAATTTGAAAATTTCGGAACACTAGATAGCCGAGAAACATATGTAATTGAAAATACTGATGGTGGAATTGTAGGCAGATGTAATTGAAATGAAAACTGTGCCATTGATCCAACTCGGATCTCATCACATGATCACATCCCAGTTTTGCCCACATAGCCTACGTCTCGTAGGCTACTCTCCACCAACTACCACACCTTTACATCGTCCACACTCATATCGCATACCACTTGTTCTCAATTTATTGATTAATTCTGGAGTCATGGTCTTGGGAATTATTGAATTACATAATGCAATGGCAGGACTGTAAGTTAATGACAAAAGTTGGCTATGCGAATGGCAGAAAAAAAAAACGATTACACACGAAAAAAGTTTTACCACCAGGTGAAAAAATCCAATGCGTCAAACAAGACCGAAACCGGAAATAATACATATGTGCCCATACACGTTTATGTAGTGGCCTGCGTTATTTTACGTGTGGGTGTCGTTTGGCAGCCGAGCAAATTTATGTGGACTAAAGATGCTGTCAGTTGCTATTTTGCTGTTGAAAACGTACAGAGTTCACGAAAAAAACGTTGACATACAAACAGCAAGGTAGAATCAAAAAGAGAAAAAATCTACACATGTCACGTTGACAATAATAAAATATCAGAAACTGAACGTTTTCTGTTGATCAGCAAGCATGACAAAAAAAACTTTCAATGAAAGCAAAACAACTGGTTATATGTGTTTTACTAAAAACGTTACGTGTTTTACTCAAAATCAAGAGTGAAACTACGTCACTAACACATTGAAGATTAGATAGGATGGGTATATCGAGAAACATTGCACATAAACAATCGTCAGTTAATTAGTGCTTGAACAAAAAGGTAAAAGAGAATTTTAGTAACAGCCAGGCGCGAATCTAAGAGTTTTTTTCGGGGGGGGCCAGAAAATTTGAAAATCAATTAAAAAGAAAGAAAAAGCTAAACAGATATGAACAATGATACTACGACATATACGATATGCTAGAAAATATACATTAAAACAACCATTTTGATCAATTGTGATTCCGAGGGACTAATATCAGCTGTTTAGAAGCATATCAAACCATTTGATGCGGAAACATACAATTTTTCACAAAATTTCGGGGGGGCCCCCCCGATAAATCCGCGCCTGGTAACAGCAATTATGCATAAGCACATTTATAGTAAAAGCTTTGCTTTTAGTTACCCACACAAACAGCAAGCATAATTCAGTTAAAAGTTTATTTCAACCAATTACTTTTTATCAAGCTTTCAAAATGCAATAAGTACTCAGTACTTCATAAGCAAGCCAATAACAAGTTTGTGCAATACGACCCTTCCATCTAACTGAACATTGTGTTTCTTTTTTTATTTGCTGCTGTCAGTGAGTTAAACGCGGGTGTTATCTCCTGAAGAGAGAACAAACGGATGGTGCTGCTAATACATAAGGTTATATGTTGTGGGATGTATCTTAAAAAATAGCAATAAATGGCTTATTTTACGCTGTGATGTTTTAACACAGACAACTCAACATATAATTTTCAGATCAAGCAGTTATTTTACCGTTTTAAGGTTGGAAGTATAGAAAGAAAAATTTCTAGCACTGAACAGAAGATTTTCGCAAAATGTGGAGGTCTTATATTTCATACCATGCCTTGACTGAAAATATTAACATTCGTAGAAGTTTGTATTATAGCATCACCAACGCAGATTCTGAGTATAGAGCATATGGGATAGCTTATTATCAGCGTTGATATATTTTGACACTTTTTGTAAATAGTGCGTTTTGAGAAACTCGACATACAAAAGAATATCTTAAATATTAAAATAAAAACAACTGGCTTAAAGGTAATCTAGAAACGCGTAAACATAACTTTAGTACCTTCTTTCAATACACAGTAATCAATTCCAGCAATAAAATAGTATTTTTTTCATACAATGTTGGATCTCCTTTTTGCAGAACATTTCATATGTTTTATCAGAAATTGCCTTATTTTCAACAATGGGGTTTTAATTTATATAAAAAGCTGTACCGTATCTAAATCATTGACAAATATGCATGGACTTTTAACTTTCGTATTCTAAAGCTTTACAATAATAATTCAAAAGCTTTTTGCATTTTACATGATGGAAAGACGCCACAGTCTCCTTTCTATGTCTCACAGTTTCTATAACGCCAAGCGATGCAAGGTTACTGCTTCAAAGTACACCAAATGCAGTCAGGAGTTCAACCGTAGAAATAGAAAACAGTAAATTTGTACAAATCCACAGTACACCATTTTGCAATAGAGAAGTAAAACAGAAAACAAGAAATCATTTAAGGACATTTTTCACAAGTGCCCAAAGAGAAAACTGCTCAAGCATGACGGTCATATGACGCAATGGAGAGGATTATTCTCAGCAGAGGCGCTGACATCAGTCCTTTGTTAGGTTTTGGAGTTGAAAAATACAGCAAAGACTTTTCTATACACGAAACTGGATCCTGGGAACAGTATGTTCAGCATACACAGCATCAGGAATCCCGTCATCATCAAAGTCATCCTTAATGACAACGATAATTAATTAAACGGAGACACTGCGGATGTTGTGTGACAACGAATGTCACTTTCTAAATTTCTGGTTTGTTTGTTGTTTAAAGATATTTTGCGTTCACAAAATTCTGCATTGTATGTTCCTTACATTGAGAAGTAATTTAGACCAACTTTTGTCATTTCTTTTTTTAAATATTGTATAGGCTACTTCATGCCTAACTAGTAACTAGTTAATACTTTTCGATTAAATTGAACAACTGAAAATATATAAACTACAAACAGTGATAAACGTTAATCATAAAATTATGTATATATTGCTTGAATACAAAATATGCAAAATGAATGCAAAATATATATTGCTTGAATACAAAAATGTTTCATTAAAAAACAAAAAAATTGTTCACATCTTACCATTGGAACTTCCTGCAAACGGCGGAAGCGAAAAGCGTGCAAGAACTTTCTTTGATACTTGTATATTATCACCAGCAAAGCAACGACAAGCACAGCTGTCACAATACCCAATGCAACACTAGCACCAGTAGGCAGCGAGCCTGAAGCGGCCTCTGCAAACAACATGTTGATTTGGATCAGCAAGCGTGTGTGCAACCAAACTATTTAATACACATTTTTCACACAATGGTGCTACTGCTACAGTGTATTCATGTGATGACAAGACTAGCCTAACGATCAATCTAGATTCTAGAACTGGCATAGAATTTAAAAACAATCTGATTTGCATTATACAAACGTACACCCGTCAGACGATATGTCGGCATTTTCTTGATTTACATCATTCCACATACCGGTACCTGATTCAACTGGAACATTTGAAGTATTCATCCTGGCAGAGGTGGTGGTGATAGGCGATGAAGTTACAACTGTTGGTTGGTCTGCAAAGGTAATACATGTCACCACAACACAATAGAAGTGAGTATTTATTCCACACAAAAAAGGAAAAAACATTAAAATGTTAACACTTTATTTACTAAAATCATTTTTGTTTAGAAAATTACTAAAATAAATCTTTTAAAGGCAAAACAAATCAATAAAAACCTTTGGTTGAAGAATCCGACACTGGAATGATGGGCGCAGTTGAGTCAGTATAACTTTGCACAGTCGGCACCATAGATGTGGCAGAGGGCGTTGTTTGCGTCGTCGTGACCCTGTTCTGTACGGTGGTAGAAGTGGAATGACTGTTCTGCTTTGTAGTCATTTCTGTCGTGGAAGGAATTCCACTTTCTGCTGCCTGTATTGTGTTTGGTCTGGATACATTGCTATTGAGTGTAGTACTGTTGGAAATATCAGCTATTGTGGAAAACTTATTTTGCTGAGAAGTAACGTGGACTGTCATTGGGTGAGTAGTGAAAGGTGAAGTTGTTAAATTTGGTTCACGAGGAAGAAGTGTTTGAACACTTCCATTAGTATGCGCTTCTGTGGCGTTGGTATACGTAGTAAGGTTCAGTGTTGAAGGTGTAGTTGTGGTAAATGGAAGGCTAGTCGTTGCTGTGCTGTAAACAAAATTAATGCACAAGTTACATTCACCTAAAATAAGGTTACCTCAAATGTTATCAAATCAGAAGACTTTGTCAGAAGCTGCCGCACACGTCATATCATTTGAAACAGAAGTGATCAGTCCAAATGTTAGGCAATAAACACCATTTTTAAACTACCCAAGCGCATTCTTCCGTCTTATTTGAGCGACTAAATTAAAAAACTCTTCACACTAATTTATCATTGTTGTTCTTGCCTGTTCAGTTCCTGTTTCGTTGCTCCAGTTGACGTTAACTTGTCAGTGTTGTCACCTGTATTACAGTGACGTAAAATAGATTAAGACGATACCAGCGTAAGAACTAGTAGTGTCTTCACAACAGATATAAAAAAATTTGACTTATCATTACCAGAAGTGTTTACTTTTTGACAATGCCCATTGCCCAGTGATGTGAAATGCGTTCGATGATAATGCAACTAAAGTTTAAACATCTGAACACGGTTCTTGGAGTATTGCTGACACGATTTTACGTCTAATATTTTTGACCATCTTGCATGAGCAAAAATTTTACAAGATTCAATAAATATCAAAACAAGTGTCTTCACATTTCTATCAAAAAGCAACATACCTTTCACAAGATAAAACAATCCAATACATGGAAAAAGACAGAAATAGACCTGGGATAACTTCATGACGTCACCTTTAACCAACAAAAACGAAGGTCCGTGTAACTAATAAATGAATGAACGATTCAACATGACCTGATACTTTGTGTAATTACATCGTTCATCAAAAAAACGTTAAAATATGAAGATATCCGAAAATTTAAACCTTTTTAAGTGATAAAATTATACAAATATAATATAGCTGATTTTAGATCGTTTATTTAATGGCAACATGGTCGTAATCCTGCGGTTAAAAATCGAAAGACTTGAACATGGTTGTTTAAAATGCATGGATCATGCAGTTTTAACCACATTGTAATCTGACAGTAGTCAATATCTCAATAAAAGCTTAAATAAAAACAAAATTATCGTTCATGAAATCATTAACTAATATGCTTTTCACCTGTATTGCGTGAAGAATATCTTGCTATAGTTCAATTAACAGTTAAGCAATTGATTTGAAACAATAACTCTAAAGAAAAAGCAATGTGATAAATCATTGTATTGTGAATATTTCATGCAATTTAGCAGAACTCACTTTGAATTAGACCTAAACATGGGAGCAAGTCTTTTAGGTGCAGACAGTTAGGCGTCGGTCTAATAGGCGCGCACACTGTGGCGTCAGGATATTTAGGCGCGGAGCACTGTGGCGGCCGTTCATTTAGGTGCTATTCCTAGTACAGTCTGCAGATTGTATCAGCTTCTATAGGTAGGCAATGTTTTACACACAAAATGTTATATTGAACAGAAAAATATGTTGTTTTGTTAATGCGCCTGCATTTATTTGTTGTTAGTCATGGCTTCAGTGAGTGAAGCTCTGCTTTATCTGGCAATGCTTTTCACACAAAATGATGTATTGAACAGAAAAATATGTCATGGCTTCCGTGAGTGAAAGCTGCTTAAACCGGCAATGCTTTTCACACAAAATGTTATATTGAATAGAAAAATATATTGTTTTTTTAATGGGCGTGTTTGGCATTGATTTGTTGTTAGTCCAGGTTTGCGTCGGCGAAAGCTTTATCAATAAATTATTCAAGCTTCAGAACATGATTGAGTTCACTTTTAGTTATACAGTATAAGTCAAATAATAACATCACTAAAAAATATACCGTAGCTTATATTCAAGCGGGTGGTAGACTTGAGTGAAGAGTAACTTAGTTTTCCGTCAAAACCCCGACTAGGTTTTGCCAAAGCTGAGCTGATGCAATCTGCAGGCTTTACTAGAAATAGCATCTAAATGAACCGGAGCCACAGT
Source organism: Aplidium turbinatum (assembly GCF_918807975.1). Classification (NCBI taxonomy): domain Eukaryota; kingdom Metazoa; phylum Chordata; class Ascidiacea; order Aplousobranchia; family Polyclinidae; genus Aplidium; species Aplidium turbinatum. The sequence goes on along the minus strand of NC_137484.1, from coordinate 14,972,862 downwards.
GCTCCGCACCTAAATATCCGGACGCCACAGTGTGCGCGCCTATTTGACCGGCGCCTAACTGTCTGCGCCTAAAAGACGTGGACCCCTAAACATCGCTACGAAATTAAAGATAACAAAGTCCAACGCTGTGCAACAAGTGTGTTGAATAAATGAAACATTTTTCACTCAACGTTGAGGAATCTGTAACGTGATCCGCTTTCGTGACTATTTCATTGTGTTAGAAACACGGCAATTATTTCAAAATGAGCAATTTTTCTTCTGATAAACAGTTACTGCTTTGAATGAACAGGATCACAGTCCAATAAAATTAATATTGTTGATGGTCGGTCTGCTACTATTCGGAGAATCCGATTCGGAGAAAGCCCTTTCGGAGATTTCTAAAATCCCACATCAGCATCTGTTAGTGTTTATTCAAAGGAATTAGCTTACACTTATAGAGGTTAACCAATTAAATTGGCAGTGAAAAAGTTTCAACTAAAGTCTCAGCGAGAAAAAAAGTTATCAAACGGCGTTTCATGATTAACAATGAGGTTAATATAAACTCTCAGCTAAAAAAGAAAGCAGTGGTCAAACCGCGTTGGATGTTCATAATTAACTAAGAAGATCTAGTGGCAGTTTAGAATAAACCTGAGTTTCGGCGATACATGACCTGAAATCGCTTTGAGCTACTTGTTCTTGAACTTATACTTGTTGCACTGTTGCAGTTGTTCTTGCAGCAATGCTAGTAACAAAAATACAGCAACTTTACAGTTACCTGATAAATTTTGACGAAGTATAGCACTGGCTGCTTATTAGTATTGAATACCAAAATTACTTGGAAGTGTTTGTCGTGTAAAAATTTCTTGTAGACCAGTGTTATAGATTAAATTAATTGCCTAACCTTTTGCATGGGTATAGAAAGGTAAACACAAAAACCGCCTAAATAAATCGGAATGGCCCGTTTCGGTGAGTCCGATCCCTTAACGGGGGATTTTTTCAATTCTTTTTTTAAATTATCGGGTACCGTAGCCTAATTATCATTGCCGTTTTAGGATTAGGAGTTAGGGGTTAGAGGTTAGGAACTCACCGAATCGGACTCACCGAATAGTAGCAGACCCAAATAAATAATCCCTACAAATTCTCGAAAATGGACAAAGTCGTTTTCTCCGAAAAAGGCTGTCTCCGAAATAGGATTTCTCCAAATCGGATTTTTCGAATTGGATTCTCCGAAACGGGCCATTCGGGTTGATGATAGTACACTTTGTACTTGGTAATTTTTTTTTATGCTCAAGCAAACCAACTAGGAATCGCAATCGACAGCATAATCGTTGAAACTGCATTTCTCAGCATATTAACAAAAAGGGAGCGACTGGGCACTTGGACAATGTGATTCAACCGAAATCTGTAATCTTCTTTTGCAGAACGAGCCCAAGTTGATTGCATATCGATACAGTGCATCAATGACAAATTCAAGTAACTCTTTTTCTGCATCTCCTCGTTACAGCTTTCTTCTCACACCTGGCTCATAGATGCCAACTTTTTAACCTCAATCTAAAAAATATATAAAGATTTATTCAACGCTACAAATTTTGAACTAATGACACACATGATAAATTATTTAAACGCTTTATATTGCTACTTCATTAAGGCTTTCTTGAAACATTATTGTATAGCTTTGTAGTTGTCATGTCAATTATCATTAAATCTCCTCAATTAGTATTATTAAATTTACTTTACAACATATATACTACAGCAAAGGTATATATAGTATAAAAGCTCTAGTTTGATATACAAACTTACCATTGAGATTTCTTAAATTCAGTTTCAGTTGTTGAGTGTGATGACGAATGAATGACTGCAATTCCACATACAATCATGGCTCCACCTAGCCACCATGTAAGAGTCAACTTTTCTCCAAACAGTATCCATCCAACGGCAGCAGAAAGTAATATGTTTGACCCAATGTTGACAACCATCGCTTCAGAAGAACTTAATGTTTGCATTGATTCCACAAAAAGAGTCCACATTACCCCATTCAAAGCAACCGTGACAAGTAAAAACAGGATTTGAACAAATCCAACAACCACCCAGCATACGTTGATGGGATTATTACAATAAAAAATATAATTGTTGCAAAAACTATAAAAATACTCTCTGAATCCAATGCATTTGCCAGCTGTTGAAGCCAATGCACCACAAAAGCCAGCGCTAGCTGCAAGCATGTGACCTTTCATTTTTTGCTAAATCATGACCTGAAAAAGAAAGAACACAAAGTAATATGGCAGTTGGAATAAACGAACAAATTGTCTGTTTGATTCATCAGTATATAATATATATACCAGAAAAAAAGACTATCTATAACGGTCGCAACAATTCAGCAAATCGTTTTCAAATGAAATCCGTAACTATCACATATAATATCATTTTTCAGTATTACCAAAACTTCCCTGTGATCATGTCACATCCACAAATAAAATAAGTAGCAGTTATCGATTCAATGATATGTAGCTTAAATTACTATAAAACATGTCACACAGATTTGTATAAAGATCAATATACTAGAATGTTGAATCTTTTAAATTCAAATCTAAATAAACCATTTTTGTCAAACGCAGTAGTCCCTGTGTAATATACCAACACTTGGTAATATTACAATAACAAATTACATATATATGCGGCATATGCAACTTTACTGCTTTTCACAATACCGTAGTTGTTTCATATGTTTTGTTCTTTCTATTCATGTCAGACATGCAATTGCATTACATAATAAAATGGTTCAGGGTGTCCATAGAGAGTTTTCACAGATGCTAATCAAATTAGGAAACAATTCTCCAAAATAACAAAGAAAATTGTAATCGCTAGTTGTTGATCAATAACAAAACATATAGCAACTTTACAAACGGCCAATGAAAATAAAATGCAATTTTAGATTGGTTGCCTACTTAAACAGATTCTCCAAACAAAGTTTCAGTGTTCGACTGCGATCAGTATAGTCAAGATAATTATAGAAGAAATAGCTACAAAAATAATGATGCATTTTGAAACAATCATGAAAAAATGAATTACTTGTAATTGTAAAGACGCCAACAGTGACTCAGAAAAAAAAATCTCCCCCATTTACAATTTAAGAAAAACATCTTTGTGTCATACAGCACAAAGATAATGGTTGCATAACCTGGTTTGTACACTTTGGCTCAGCAATCAATTTTTCAGTTTTGTGGACTTGACAACTTAGATAAATTCTACTGTACCCGAATATAATAAAATCACATAAAATGGAGAAACTAGTTCAACCCTAATTTACTACAATGCAGTGGTAATGCAAAGCCAAATATTTGTGCATGACAAAAAATATTCTCCACTCAAACTTTACTGCAATGACTTCGACCATGTCATGACAGATTAATAATAAAACAGAGAACAAGTTTATAAAAAGTGATGCCGATGAATGCAAAATAAGAAAGTTTGATCAACATTCAAAAGTAAACTGTATGTACCTTTGAAGAGTTAACTAAAACAAAGTGGCTATATCTGCAGCTCTAGTTGCCATGGGTACAATCAAAAAGTATTGTTTTGTGGCAGGTGTAGCCAGAGTTAAGATTTTGCTCTCTGCTCAGGACTTTAACATTTTTGTCTTTAACAGCTGTAAAGTTTTCTCAAATTAGGACAGAATCTGGCAACACTAGTGCCATAAATATATCCACATTCTAACCAAAAATCATTAGTGTCCAAATTTGATCTATCAACCAATTCTCAAAACTGTCATGATTAAACAAAATTTAATGATGTCAAAATCAAGATATATATGACATTTTTTAACACTATTTTTAAGCCACTTTCAATTACAACTATGCCAGATTAGTTGTTTAAATCAATAGGCTAGCATGTTATTGCTGGTTATGAAAAACATGTTTACAAAACTCTTTTGAACCAAAGCCAGCCAAATAGGGGTCTGCTACTATTCGGCGAGTTCCCTATTCGGCGAGTTTTTGAAATTTTTGAAAGGAAATTATCGGGTATCGTAGCCTAATTATAATTGCCGTTTTTACATCGTTTTAACGTCGCTAAACGTTGAAATCGTGCAAAAAGAAATAAAAATAAAATGTTTGAACTATTAAATTAAAATTTGTCATGTCAATTCAGTTGTTTTTATTTCTGACCATCATAATTATGAAAAACAATACACGTCAACATAGCAAAGGTAGAAGCGACAAAACGCGAACGCTAAAACGTGCTTGAATTCGTCATGTCAGTTCAGTTGTTTTTCTTTCTGATCATGATATCAAAAACAATACACGTCAACATAGCAAAGGTGTAGAAAAAGGTAGAAGCGACAAAACGCGAACGTTAAAACGTGCTTGTGACCGAAGTAAGTTATTGAGTTGAAAGAAATTTGGCACGGTCGCAACACCTTCAGAAAAATTTAAGATATGAAGGGAAAATAAAACAAAGAAAATGTTACAAAAAAAAAATAAATAAATCATGTTTATGTCTATAAGTTAGTACTTTTGAATAGTTAAAATGATTAGTTTGGATCAACAAATGTGTGGCCTACAGCTTGGATTGAAAGGAAATTATCGGGTACCGTAGCCTAGTTATCCCGACCAGCAAAAATTTGTTCCAAGAACACAGTTCATTTTTACATTGTAGTAACAGAATGAAAAGGCTAACCAAATGTGTGGCCTATCGTGTTAACGTCGCTAAACGTTGAAATCGTGTAGAAAAGGGAGCTTTTGCTGACTAGGATACTTTGAAACTGAGAAACACTCACAGAAGCCTTTCGATGTGTTCCAAGAACCCAGTTAGCCTAACAGTTCATTTTTACATTGTAGTCACAGAATGAAAAGGCTAACCAAATGTGTGGCCTACAGCTTGGATTGAAAGGAAATTATCAGGTACCGTAGCCTAGTTATCCCGACCAGCAAAAATTGCCGTTTTTACATTGTTTTAACGTCACTAAATGTTGAAATCGTGTAGAAAAGAGAACTTTGCTGACTAGGATATGTTGAAGCTGAGAAACATTCACAAAAGCCCTACGATTTGTTCCAAGAACCCATTTAGCATAACATTTCATTTGTACATTGATTCAACGTCTGAATACATTACCGTATCTTAAAAATGCAACCTATCGTAGGGCTTCTGTGAATGTTTCTCAGTTTCAACGTATCCTAGTCAGCAAAGTTCTCTTTTCTACATGATTTCAACGTTTAGCGACGTTAAAACGATAGGCCACACATTTGGTTAGCCTTTTCATTCTGTTACTACAAATGTAAAAATGAACTGTTAGGCTAACTGGGTTCTTGGAACAAATTTTTGCTGGTTGGGATAACTAGGCTACGGTACCCAATAATTTCCTTTCAATCTAAGCTGTAGGTCACACATTTGTTGATCCAAACTAATCATTTTAACTATTCAAAAGTACTAACTTATAGACATAAACATGATTTTTTTTGTAACATTTTCTTTGTTTTATTTTTCCTTCATATCTTAAATTTTTCTGAAGGTGTTGTGACCGTGCCAAATTTCTTTCAACTCAATAAGTTACTTCGGTCACAAGCACGTTTTAACGTTCGTGTTTTGTCGCTTCTACCTTTTTCTACACCTTTGCTATGTTGACGTGAATTGTTTTTGATATTATGATCAGAAAGAAAAACAACTGAACTGACATGACGAATTCAAGCACGTTTTAACGTTCGCGTTTTGTCGCTTCTACCTTTGCTATTTTGACGTGTATTGTTTTTGATATGATGGTCAAAAATAAAAATAACTGAACTGACATGACGAATTTTAATTTAATAGTTCAAACATTTCATTTTTATTCCTTTCTGCACGATTTCAACGTTTAGCGACGTTAAAACGATGTAAAAACGGCAATTGTAATTAGGCTACGGTACCCGATAATTTCCTTTTAAAAATTTCAAAAACTCGCCGAATAGGGCACTCGCCAAAAAAGGCTCTCGCCGAATAGGGAACTAGCCGAATCGGACTCGCCGAAACGGGCCATTCCGGCCAAATAGAGTAGACAGATGGCTGCCACCAATGCCATCCATTAAACATGTCATTCCAAACCAAATCAAGACGCATAACGAATATCACCATTCAAAAATACTTTATATTAGGTACCGGTACCATATAGACCAGGTTTTATCACGAGCTGTATTGTCCATGTCTCACTTGTAAATCCTTACGCTTCATTGAGTATGGACTTCCTGTATTAGGGTACATTGTTACACTGTATGTATATGTAGGATACAACAATAACAACATATTACAATCTTCTCATGTACCAAGTTTGACTTGTTCCCAATTAAAAAGCTGGTTGTAGAATGTAGAAGCAAATGAAAATGTTACAAAAATCGAATATGGTATCTTTCCTTCACACACTGGGTAGAGGTGAGCGATGTGACCGGCTTTTATAAGTTAAGAGTCGAACCAGAATGACATGATTGAAAAGCAAGCGCTTCATCTGCTGTGCCATCCCATGAAAGATGAAATGTTGTTCATTTAAGTCAAATTTACTAATAAAGTATTCTTACTTTGATTAGCAGCTACTTGCATATGCTTTTGTGATCATACAAATTCGGAGTTACTTTTAGTTTCTACAAACGAGGGTAGAGCTATGACACTTTTTAATAGTAATAAAACTAAAACATCAGGCCATGTTTGTTTCTTTTCTGAGAACAACTTGCTAGAGCAAGATACAACATGGTTAAGGTACAACTTGTTTAGTTCGATGTGTTTGAAGGATATGAGTGGCATTGACTTACATAAAAGCTGTATATACCCTTGACGTTAGAGTCATGAAATCACAAACAATGTCAAGGTTTAGGTTTCTTTATAGCACCAACTGCAGATATAATTGTTGTCTTTGAACTAAGATTAGTAATGACAGCAGAAGATTTGACATTTTTGCTATCATCGGCAGGTGTGTCCCATTTAGTTTTTTTAGCCCCCTCGGCACTACCTGATCCCGAGGAAGACTTTTTTACTGTTCCAGTCACAAATTCGACTTTCGTCTTTTTTTCACGCTCTCTTTTTGCAACATCTTCTCTTTGAGCCCTTGCTAAATCTTCATAGTCTGGTGCCTTTCTCCACGAGGAAGGGTCAAATCCAGATTTAGGAAAGTTAGTACCCCTTTCCTCTATTTTTAAATACAAAATAAGTTTATCATATATGCTTGGATTGCGAAAGTCTTTTCGGTCTTGAATGGCTTGATTTAGGTTTTCCCCCTCTTTAATTTTTTTTTCAAAAAGTCTTTTTATTTTATCTTGAAGTTGCTTGGTGCATCGTCCATCAGGTTCCGGAGGAAGTTGAACATCTTCGTCAATCATTCCTTGAAGCTTAACTGCGAGTGCTGTTGCACTTTCACAGCTGTAACGTTTAAACTTTAACTTTGCTGGCTTTGATGTTTCAGTTAGAGGTGTCTTTTTTGTGTCCTCATCACTAGACACTATCATGTGATCAGAGTCTTCATCACTATCATCTACCTCATCATTTTCATTCCCAGAAGGTATATCAAAGTCATATTTGGAGATGTCTTGATCATCATTGTCATCAACATCATCAACAATTTCTTCATTTGTTATAGATGTAACTTCTATCTTTGCATTTTCTTGCACATCTTCATCGTCTTTTTCTTCCCCTGATTCAACATCTGAGACATCATACGCAGCTATAGCAGATAAAGCAGCCATTACATTAATATTGATTAAATTATCTGTAGAAAAATTATTATAAAATTATAAATAGTTATTCCAATGTCATGTCCACGGCTGCGGAGTCGGGCAAAAACTATAAACTCCGACTCGTAACTAGCCAACTCTGAATTCAATGTTGCCAGATTTTTTAAAGGTTTAAGCCCTTTTTAATTTTTAAAAATTTACTTTTACTTAAATTGCAATCGAAATTGTAACTACGGCTTTTCCATAAACTGGCAAGACCAAACACTTCTATTTTATGTTCAAGTTAAAGAGCATAATACAAAGAACAAGAAAAAATATTGTGAATAAGGATTGAAAACAAAATTGAATTGTTCATCGTTTTGTATCAAGCCGAAGTTGACTTTTATTTAACAACTCCGACTCTAGACATGCCAAAGTCTTTCCTACTTTACACTTTCACAGCCCGGTCATATCAACAAGAAAACATAAAAATGGAAAAATATAGAGATGTGTCAATGCAATGGTATCGGCAGTATTGGCATATCAGCGTCAGCAAAATTTGGTCAATCTTATCACCAATATTAAATGATTTATAAAAATAAAATTTCATAAAACCTTTAGTATAATTAGGCCTATATATCGCTCACCTAGAACCGAACTATGTTATGTCCATTTTTCAAGTTTTGAGAAAAACAGGAAAATAGATTCTGAATTGGGTTTTTGTAAATTATTTCCCGATATATATATGCAATATTTTGTACCAGTGTGACTAGTAATATCTTGCTGGTTGTTAGGCATCATTTATGATACTTTTTAACCACTAGGGTGAGCAATATAGTGTTTTTTTAAGTATCTGACGGACTTAACATTGTTTGATTTTGAAAATTCTAACTGGTAATTTCATAAAATAACTGACATAGCATACTTATAAAATCGATTGAAGTATTGTAACCACTGTTTTTACATTGAAACGACTTGAAATGGAGCTATAAATTGAGATAGTAGCATCCAGGTAGGGGTGCAACCTAATTTGTACCATGAACAATTCGTACTGTCAGTTCGTACCTTGAAAAGATCGAGAGAAAAAATTAATAAAAGCCGAAGTCACTGATCGCAATTTCCACAAACATTTTAAAAGGGTTAGGGTTAGGGTATCGGTCCGCAAACAAACAAACTGAAAAGATCGAGAGAAAAAAATAGAACATCGCTTGTAGGCATCAGTCCTACGTGATTCTATGAGAAGGTACCTACGCTCACTTCAAATGCTCTCTTCAACCCTTCTCCACAATGAATTAACGATTGATGCCTTTTCGTCGACGTAACACTCCGCAAATTTTGCAAGCAGTATATTGTTGTCATAAGCGCAGAAGCATCAATTTCAAAGATAGAGAGAAAAAGAGAGAGATTTAAAAACATTGATTGCGATACCCTTATTCAAATAGAAACACAATGAGGTTAATTTTGTAAACATTAAATAAGAAGTAATAACTTACAATCATTATTCAGAACCTTCACCTGCTCTACTTAGAACTTAACTTTGTCAAACTATGAAAGATAAAGTACCGTACCATAAATTATGTTAACTTTAAACATTAGTAATGCAATAACTTCATGCATCTATTCTGATTACCACTTTCTGATTTTCAAGGCAAAGTATATATTTTCACGACAAGTATATATATCGTTGCAGTTACAAAGGAAATTTATACATTGTGTTTGAAGTCTATTCCCAAGGGAAGAAGTTTACCGCAACAGCAAATTGTGACATCAGAAGTCTGACTTATGCACTTATTGTTCCAAGATAGGAGAAATAGTTTACAATAGGAATAAAGGATAGTAGACATTACGTAATGGGCGATTTTGCACTTATATTTACAAAGCACACAAGTTTGGACGTCTACAGGAAATTTGCCTCACACCAGGCAAGATGCTATCCTTTGAAAGATTTAACAATGATGGATTTATGTAGCCAGTGCAGGATGACGAAAACAAATAAAGATTTCCTTTTTGTTACATAACTTAGAGCAGGTGATTGATACAGGAGAAAATAATCGCACAAGCATACAATACTAAAACACAATAAATTGACGTCTACATCGCTGATCGCAGTTTCCGTTTTTCCGCAAACATTTTAAAATTTCCGGCAATGATCCTAAGAGTTTGCCGAAGTCGCTGATCGCAGTTTCCGCAAACATTTTAAAAGGGTTAGGATTGATCGCAGTTTCCGCAAACATTTTAAAAGGGTTAGGATGTTTCCGCAAACAAACAAACTGAAAAGATCGAGAGAAAAAATAGAACATTGCTGATTGCAGTTTCCGTTTTTCCGCAAACATTTTAAAATTTCTGGTACCGGTAATGATCCTAAGAGTTTGCTGAAGTGGGTGATCGCACTCGCAATTTCCGCAAACATTTTAAAAGGGTTAGGGTTGATCGGAGTTTCCGCAAACATTTAAAAAAGGTTAGGAGTTAGTGTTCATCGGAGTTTCCGCAAACATTTTTAAATTTCTGGTAATGATCCTAAGAGTTTTTGTTTGTTTGCGGAAACTGCGATCAGTGACTTCAGCTTTTTTTAATTTTTTATCTCGATCTTTTTAAGGTACGAACTGACGGTACGAATTGTTCATGGTACGAATTAGGTTGCATCCCCAGGTACGGTAGTATTTGTAAACTTTTTGACAGTGTAGAACCATGATTTCCTGCTTTGGTACTACACAATCTTTTCACTTATGTGATATTATGTTCAATTGTTTCTTTGCCATACTCTTACACATCTTCTGCAATAGTGCTATAAAATCTGCCAGGCTGCGCTGCTCCTGGCTAATCAGATTGAATTATTTAACACTGAGCATACTTATCCGTTCTTCTATGTTTATGAACTATACTATATGTATTGTGATGTAAGCTTGTTGTATACGGTACCATTATACAATCTGATTGGCATGTAAAGTTAGCCTATTCTCTCATGTGACAACCTAAAGCCTATAACAGTGGTCGGCAACCTGCGGCTCCGGAGCCGCATGCGGCTCTTTAGCTCCTCTAAAGCGGCTCCCTTTAGATTTGACAAAAGTTGGATTTTAAATTTACGTTTGGTTATTATTATTAACTGAATAATAATAATTTAATCAGGCACAAAAATTAAACGATATCAGGTTCAATAGTGAACCTGGTTATTCAAATTAAAAACATAACATTGCCAAAAGCGTTAAAGCACAGGGAATTGTGTTTATTGGATGAAGTCGTCTGCAAGTATTCAGATCTCAAGCCTCACATTTTGATGGCTGTCTTGGCGTGATGTAGCAAAGTGTTTTTTTTTATAATTTTATTATGAGATTTTACTTTCTACTTGTTTGACGAAAAGTGCTAAAATGATTTCATTCTTAATAAAAAAAATTATTGACAAACAGACAAATAGAAAGTGAAGTACCTGCTGTTGTCGATACTGGTGTTCTATCTTGTTTGTTTTGTTTGTTTTATTATCTTTATCCTGCATTGCGGGAAAGCAGACTTGAGCACTACATGCATCGGTGTACGCCTTCCGACGTACACCTGACCCACGCTGCAGCCGACTACAATGTCTGTTTCCGGTTGTCTACTCTATTTATGACTTAAATTTGATACTACCCATTACTCGAAATCGATCACTGGGTAGAGGCAATTATTGTAAAGTTTCTTGCCCACAGAAACAACAGCAAGTGCGGGTGGCTGGAGTCGAACACGCAGGCTCTCGACTGCGAGCCCAACGCGCTAACCACTCGGCCACTCCAAGTTAGCAAACGGCCACTCTTACTGTATATTTACAGAAATATCACGAATACGTATGTTAAATTTTGCGGCTCTTTGCTGGTCACATCTTTTGGAAGATGAAGCAGAATGACTCTTTGTTAAAAAAAGGTTGCCGACCTCTGGCCTATAAGAACTGACGAAGTTAGTTTGAAGTTTTGATGAATCTGAGTTTGATAGAACGATCAGACAAAGATTTCAGCTTTCAAGGGCACTATTTCAACTGAAACAAGGTAGAATGGAGGTTAATATTTGGTTAGGATATTTCCAATCTTGACATTCTAAATTACAAGAGGTGAAAGATACATTTGTATGTCACCACACTTTGAAATCGATTAGACAATAAACAGGCTATCAAAAATTCCATATACGATGCTATTTTTAGTTTTTTTTAAATGGCTTAGTGTGGCTCAGCAACCTATTTTCTAAAACTAAAATCTAGGCTAGTCTGGCTTGGTCATCAATCAAGTTGGAATCAATCTGAAATTCGGATATCTGATTTCGTAATACGAAATATATTCGGATGCAGATTCTAAATCACCTAAAACCTCAGTGTTTCCAGATCAGATTTGACAGAGTAAAGTCTCCAATACGAGAGTAAGACTACTATTTGGTGCTGCTGAAAATTGAATGAGGCTGTTCACCAGGCATTAAATTAAATGATATGAGATGTTCTACTGGTGCAAATTAAGCTAAACTATCACAAGATGTATACAGTGACAATCTGCTTTTATTCCGACGTTTCGTCAATCAGACACGACTGACTTCTTCAGGGGGCTAGACCAGGTAGTGACTACCTGTCTAGCATGGCAAAACACAGGACATATTGCTGAAAACAACTAAACATGCAAAATAAAAATTCAACTTCTGGACAAAAACTTATCGCGCGCAAAGTTTGAAATAAGTTAGAAAAAAGGGGGACTTAATTGCGATCAACAAGAAACTTAAATAACAACAAGATAGGAGAGTGAACGGCATGAGTCATGAATCGAGTTTTGTACGCACTACTGCACAGTTTTACAATCAGCATGAAACCAATTTAAAAAAGCGTCAAATCAGCACTTACAATAGTTTTTTGTAGATAGCGGGAAAAGAGATGCCATCATTGCGATTCATTACATGAGGCTTTTGATTGATGAACCAACTTTCAGAAAACATTCGCTTTTTATAATCACTTTCAACTTTTAGAATTGCTCCAAGTTATTTTATGATCTGAAGTTATGGCATGCATGCAAGGAGCGGAATGTTCAGGGCGTTGATATTTGAAAGCTCTTTTGTGTTCATTAATGCGAGATTTGAGATCTCGTTTTGTTTGGCCAACGTAAATTAAATTGCAATCATCACAAGAAACTTGGTACACTAAACCTGAGATTTCGCTTTGATTCAAGGGGTCTTTTAAAGATGGCAAAAATTTATATACTTATTGTCAAGAAAGGTTTCAAAGCGACTTTTACACCAATTTCATTTAAGATACGCCGAATTTTTTCAGAAACTCCCTTAACATAAGGTAAAGAAACAAAAGACTTATACTGGGTAGATGGGGGTACTAAACTTTTAGGTTGTCGTTGGCAAGCATGCTTTCTTGGAAATCCATTGAGGCGCAAAGTATTGTGTAATGCTTTGTTCTGTCGTGAACGTTCATGCGGATCTGCGACATGTGTGTCAATGCGGTCATACAAAGTTTTAGCTACAGTAAGTTTTTGATGTTTGGGATGGTGTGAATTAAAATTTAAATATCTGTCAGTGTGTGTGGGTTTTTTGAAAATTGTAGTGGTCAACGTGTTTGTGGCATTGTGACGAATAACTGAGACGTCTAAAAATGATATGGAGTTGTTTTTTTCATGTTCTGTTGTGAATTGAATTGAAGAAGATATGCTATTCAAATGTTGATGAAATTGGTTGACCGCAGACTTTTTTATAATGCAAAAAGTGTCATCTACATATCTCACCCAAAGTTGCGGTGGTGTATGGAATGAAGTGATGGCAGTGCGCTCAATGTATTCCATGAAAATGTTAGCCACGACCGGGGAAATGCAAGAACCCATCGGCGTACCATAAATTTGACGATAAAGAACGTTATTATAACAAAATACAGTAGACTCAAAACACAATTTCAAAGCTTCTGTGACGTCATTGATAGAAAGTTTAGTGCGTTCGTGTAAAGACTTATCTTGCGAAAGTAGTAGAGAGATAATCTGCAAACATTCTTTGAGAGGAACGGAAGTAAATAAGCTCACAACATCAAAAGAAACAAAGCAATTATTGCAATCAACAGAGGTGTTTTTGATTAACTGTACAAACTCAAATGAATTTTTTACAGTGTATTCTTGGTTCAACAATGGCGATCAAATATCAATTAAAAATTTCGATAAATTATAAGTAGGCGAACCGATAAAGGAAACGATAGGTCGAAGAGGGGTGTGGTTTTTATGAATTTTGGGCAATCCATAGATTTTCGGAGTTACACTCTTATTACACTTAAGACGATGATAAACTGGCATGGTGATTTTTCGTTGAGTTGCAAATCGCCAAACTAGTTTGTTTACAGATTTTTCAATAGATGCAATAGAATTAGGTCTACGTCTTAAAATTTTATATGTAGTATTGTCATTTAAAAGTTCAGAGAGTTTGTTATGATACTCAGAACTGTCCATAATTACCGTTGCGTTCCCTTTATCGGCTTTCATTATTTTGATGGAGCTGTCAGATTTCAGTTCTTTTAAAGCTGTCATTTCTTCTGGAAGAAGGTTAGGTGGTGGGGGTCTTGCCGTATTCAGAATTTGAGTAATCTTTGATCTGGCCATTGCAACACCAGCTGCGTCATTTACTCCTCTGTATCCTTTTTCTTTCTTCAATTCAATTCACAACAGAACATGAAAAAAACAACTCCATATCATTTTTAGACGTCTCAGTTATTCGTCACAATGCCACAAACACGTTGACCACTACAATTTTCAAAAAACCCACACACACTGACAGATATTTAAATTTTAATTCACACCATCCCAAACATCAAAAACTTACTGTAGCTAAAACTTTGTATGACCGCATTGACACACATGTCGCAGATCCGCATGAACGTTCACGACAGAACAAAGCATTACACAATACTTTGCGCCTCAATGGATTTCCAAGAAAGCATGCTTGCCAACGACAACCTAAAAGTTTAGTACCCCCATCTACCCAGTATAAGTCTTTTGTTTCTTTACCTTATGTTAAGGGAGTTTCTGAAAAAATTCGGCGTATCTTAAATGAAATTGGTGTAAAAGTCGCTTTGAAACCTTTCTTGACAATAAGTATATAAATTTTTGCCATCTTTAAAAGACCCCTTGAATCAAAGCGAAATCTCAGGTTTAGTGTACCAAGTTTCTTGTGATGATTGCAATTTAATTTACGTTGGCCAAACAAAACGAGATCTCAAATCTCGCATTAATGAACACAAAAGAGCTTTCAAATATCAACGCCCTGAACATTCCGCTCCTTGCATGCATGCCATAACTTCAGATCATAAAATAACTTGGAGCAATTCTAAAATTCTAAAAGTTGAAAGTGATTATAAAAAGCGAATGTTTTCTGAAAGTTGGTTCATCAATCAAAAGCCTCATGTAATGAATCGCAATGATGGCATCTCTTTTCCCACTATCTACAAAAAACTATTGTAAGTGCTGATTTGACGTTTTTTTAAATTGGTTTCATGCTGATTGTAAAACTGTGCAGTAGTGCGTACAAAACTCGATTCATGACTCATGCCGTTCACTCTCCTATCTTGTTGTTATTTAAGTTTCTTGTTGATCGCAATTAAGTCCCCCTTTTTTCTAACTTATTTCAAACTTTGCGCGCGATAAGTTTTTGTCCAGAAGTTGAATTTTCATTTTGCATGTTTAGTTGTTTTCAGCAATATGTCCTGTGTTTTGCCATGCTAGACAGGTAGTCACTACCTGGTCTAGCCCCCTGAAGAAGTCAGTCGTGTCTGATTGACGAAACGTCGGAATAAAAGCAGATTGTCACTGTATACATCTTGTGATAGTTTAGCTTAATTTGCACCAGTAGAACATCTCATATCATTTAATTTGGTGCTGCTGTTGTGTTTTGTTTTTTTTCTTGTGAGAATCGTGCGGAAGTCAGGCCCGAATATAGGGGGGGGGCAGAGGGTGTAGGTGCCCCGGGCCAGCCGACTTTTGAAGGGCCCCCCTATGTGGACAAAATGTAATTTTGTGTTTTTTTTTCTTTCAGCTTTTGAAGTTTCTGTAAAATGCTGTGCAATGCAATGCTGGATTAATGCTACTGTAGACGTAGAGGTGGTTTTTCGCACGGGGGCCCCCCGATCTAAAAGTGCCCCGGGCCCCCCATCAGCTAAATCTGGCCCTGGCAGAAGTAAAAACAATACGAAAGCACCTGCACCATAAAATATATTCCACCATAAACAGGAAGCAGCGAAATACCACGAGTCAGCTGCTTCCTTTGACCGTAATGTGACAAACGTGAAGAAATGGCAAATTATATTTACCGGTACACAAAAAATAGGCTAGTGTTCAATAAAAATTAAATTATTTGTTACTGCGACCAGTGCCGGTCTTTAGGGTGTACAAACCGTGCGATCGCACAGGGCCGCAAATTAGGGGCCCGCAATTTACTCAGAAAATGCAGTAATTTTGTCATTTTCAATAGAAAAATTCAAAAAGTGAATTCAACAAAAGAATTAGCTACAAGAAAACATAAAAACTCAACGGGTGAAACCTATTTCGTCCCCTGAGCATTTCGTACCTTGCAAAAATTGAGAAAAAAACAATAGAGCCGAAGTCGCTGATCGGAGTTGCCGCAAACATTTCAAAATTTTTCTCGATCCTTTCAGGGGACAAAATAGGTCGAAATTTGATTTTGTTAGACGATTTTAGGGTACGGTACTAAATCGGGGTACAAAGTTTTCAGGGGACGACATAAGTTGCATCCAGACTCAACATAGAAACATAGCTTTATTTCCGAAAAATGCCAAAGAAAGCATGATCTTATCATTTTGCTATGCCACCGGACAGCACCATTTTACAGTAATATTCATACCCAAATTTTTGTTGAACATGCCCTCAGAATGCCCCAAATTTAAAGAAATTTTTAAAAAATTTCTGGAGGATGCCCCCCACACCCCCGTCGCTGGGTGTCGCCCGCCGACCGTCAAATCACCCCCTCCCCTTTCAAAATACCTAGCTACACTACTGAATTGGATCATTGTCATTGGGGCCCGCAAGGCATATTCCGCACAGGGCCCGAAACACCCTAAGACCGGCACTGCTGCGACACGTGCATGCCGTAAATGCCGCTTGTAAAAATTTTTTAGTTTGGGATTTTTGTCTGTGAATTATTCCACCCAAGAGGTACATCCACTACAGAGACTAATTAGTAACTCCACTATTCCATCCACTATAAATACAACTTTCCGCTCTGATAGCTCACTTGGTTAGCGTGTGACTTCGTGGACGAAGAATCTTCAAGATCAAGCGACGCTGGTTCGACTCTCGGGGTGTGCGGCTGTGTGCTTGAGCATTGCATTATATACAGAGGTGGGCAGTACCGAGTACAATTGTCCCGCGGTACTTTTTGTGTACCGGTGCCGCGGTACTTTTTGAAATTTGTACCGGTTGCCTAAATACCCAGTACTTTTTTGGTCAAAATACCCGGTACTTTGATCGGTAATTTTTTTTCAACAATGCTAACTCCGTAACGATTTAATCCGTGTTTACGGCATTGAAAAAGTTAGAAGAACTGAAATCTAACAATATCGTTGGTGTTTGCTTGCCGTTAGTGACAGTTTTGATGGAAGCCATCCAAACGAGGTTTCATCACGTACTCCACTGCACTGATCATCAACGCCATGGCGTTGCATCCATATTTTCGGCTCTTGTTGATCCCACAATCTAACATGGATGAACGATATTCATTTCTTTCGGAAAGCATAGCGAAAAGCATCAAGACTCAGCTTGATCAGCAAGCTTGAATCTTTGCTTGAGCAAGAAGGTCAGAATGAAGCTGAAAGCAGCAGCGACGACTTAAAAGAAGTTGCTCAACATGACGAGTTTTTCGGTTTTTGTTTGAGCAACCGAGAAGCCGACGACAAAGTGCATCTAAACTGGTTGAAGAATTTCTCAAAATGAGTCCTCAGAGATGCATCACAGATGAATGCTTTAAGCATCCGACAATAGAAAGATTGTTTATTAAAACAAACACTGCAATCCCTTCAAGTGCTGCAATTGAAAGAGTTTTTTCCACCGCTAAAGACCTTTTGAGGCAGAAACGAGCTGGATTAAGTGACACTCATTTTGAGATGCTATTGTTTTTGAAAGCGAATGTCTAGAACAGGCTTGCCCCAAACTTTTACTAAACACCCAATTAGTTATAAAGTAATAGGCCTATAAATTTAGGGTCTTATCAATTTTTTTTTTGTATATATAGTGTTGGGGACTGTAATTTCATCAAGTTTTGAAAAAATATTTCAAAATCCCAATATTTTTGGTCTTAAAATATCTCACTTAATAATTTAATTTTTAATGAATCATTTAGGTCTTAGGAAGATAAACTTTTCGTTTTAACAATTCTTTTCAACAAAACTTTTCATTTTTAACAATTTCTCTTTAAAATAATTTTTTATCTTAGAAATGATACCTTTTTAACAGATTTTTATCAAAGTTACAACTTTCTACTTGACAAAATATAAAATTACTCGTGTAACGTTACTTTGGCATAAAACCAAACAAGTGCAGTAGAAAGTAGGCTAATGAAAAATAAAACTAGCCTACTCAAAAAGTACTATAGTTAGCCTACTGAACATTGCTACTTAACATAAAAGTAAAAAGGACATAGTGTCACTGTCTTTTATTTTTTGCAAGTTGCTTTTATGTTTATGCTAATTTTTATGCTAATTGCAAGCCAGTCCATTTTAGATGGATACCAGTTTTTTTGTTTCATTGCTACTTAAGTAACACTACTTTCATTACTTTGCACCTCTGATGTTGAATGGCCTTTACTTCCAATAGCTTTCTATACGGCATGTTGGGTTGGCCCTTACTAACTAACAAGTATTAATATGCCTATGTAGGGACCCGTGATGAAAATCTACTGTTTTCGACCTTGTGCAAAATGTAATTCTCACATAATATTTGCGTTTCTTGAAAAAGGATCACTTGTTGTGCACCGGGATAATTTTGATGGATCATTTTTTACTCAAATAACCTACCACCCCCAGCTTTCTCAAGTGAGGCTGTTAAAATGGCCATTGATTGCTTTCAATCTTGTTCAGTATATCCGCAGTTCACCTCTGCGACGGAATCTCACCAAGAGTTCACCCTATTTCGTAAACATTGTTGAAACTTGCCAATTTTAAATTACGTAACTGCTTGTTTTTTCCTTTTTCTGAAAGTGGTTTATATACCTCTGCACAAAACAATTTTAACAGAGACTCATAATATTACTGAAAATTAACCCAGACTCATAAGATAACTTTTCAAATTCAAAATCTAAATTCAATTCGAACTCACGAATAAAAGAACTTGAGACTCATTGCGTTATCTCTACGCCATCGAAGCTTTGTTACGCCAGCAGCGGTTCTGCTGTTATCAGGGGTTAATAAACATTTAAATCAACAATAAAACATTAAACCCCTGCACCTAGTTGCCTACGGTAGCCTACCTTAAATTTATGCATTTATACTGAGCAAAATCAAGAGACTTGTAATTGTGACATTATTTTCCGATCTGTTCCATTCAGCTTTGCGTG
Source organism: Aplidium turbinatum (assembly GCF_918807975.1). Classification (NCBI taxonomy): domain Eukaryota; kingdom Metazoa; phylum Chordata; class Ascidiacea; order Aplousobranchia; family Polyclinidae; genus Aplidium; species Aplidium turbinatum. Next base: position 14,953,675 of record NC_137484.1, on the reverse strand, counting down.
CCTACCAAAGGGATGGTTGAGCAGTCTTTGTGTAGAATATGAACTTCGTCATGGCGCGTTGCTTGTTAAAGTGCCCCTGACAGGTTGGACCCAAGTATAGTAACTTTTCTAAGCATTTCCTAGCGCAGAATTATGCTTAGCGATCTTCTTAATCTTAACCTCGAAGCAGCGTTGCCAGATGCTGGAAGCTGCTTGGCACCAAAAAGTAACTAAAATTTCACCAGATTGCATACAATTTCACCAGATATTTAACACACCCTAAATAAAGCAATTTTGCCTCAAAATACAAATAGTTTTTAAGACTAAAATGAAACAAATATGCAAAACACATGTTTTGTCACACATTGCATACATGGATTATAATTGTAGCAATCATAATTATCAGTAAACATCAAAAGTTCTTCACCAAAAAAGTTGCTGTTTTTATTTTAAAAGCGACAACTTTTACTGCCAGGGTTAAAATGCACTCAAAGATGCAATAACATCCCGATGAAATAATTTGAAAGACCTTTGCATATCCTACTCAGGATATCCATAAATATGAAATAAGTGGCCACTGCATACATGTAGGTGTAGGCGTGTAGCCCATAGTATGTAAGGTCAGTGATGTAACTGATAAACCTTTAGTTTCTGGGCTAAAAACAACCTGCTGCACTATATTTAAATATAAAATTAAATATAAATTTTAAATATAAAATTAGCCATTTTTGCCAATTTTTTGGTAAAAAGAACTCTCTAAAAAACAATGTCTAGCCACTGCTTGCCACCATGCCAGTGGCAAAAGCTACACAATTTTTGGTACAGTGCTGCTGTCAGATTCAAAAAATTGATTATAGAGCGCAAATTGGCCACTCTGAACTTGCAACACAATGCCATCACGCATGCGCAAACCTCTTGCAAAACGTTTTCTGAACGAGCTAGGATTTTTCGCTAAAAGGTTGAAAAAAATTTGGAAAAACTTCAGTGGGGAAAATTTCACCAGATTTCCCCAAAAGGTTGTTTGGTTCCAAGGTCAAAAAGCTTGACACCAAAGACCTCTAAATTTCACCAGATTTTTTTTATTTGGTATCCGATTTCCCCATCTGGCAACGCTGCCTCAAAGCTCGACTGGTTAGGGCGAAATTTATACAAAACGACTGCTTCGCAGCGCCACCACTGGCGAAACTCCATATTTCACTGCTCTGGGACGACTTTGGTGATGTTAGGCTACGTCATCTTGGGTGGGCGTCGTTAGCGACGGATAAAACAAATGCTTTCTAGATGTAATTGGTGGATCACAGTTGGTACAAGCGGTTGTTTTTTTCAAAGATTTATTGTTTTTTTCAGTTTAATAAAACTGTACTGGATACGTTCCTACCAGGCGCGGATCTAGGAGTTTTTTTCGGGGGGGGCCAGAAAATTTGAAAAGCAATTAAACAGAAAGAAAAAGATAAAGCAGATATGAACAATGATACTACGACAGTAGCGTAGCCAGGAATTTTGAAAGGGGGGGTTTTGACGGCCGGTGGGGGGTCTGGGGGGCAGCCCCCAGAAAATTTTGAAAAATTACTTTGAATTTGGTGCATTCTGAGAGCATTTTCAACAAAAATGTGGGTATAAATATTCTTATAAAATGGTGCTGTCTGGTGGCATAGCAAAAGGATAAGATCATGTTTTCTTCGGATTTTTCGGTAATAAACCTAAGTCTCTATGTTTTCTTGTTGCTAATTCCTGGCTGAGATATTTGAATGTTTAGTATTGGCAAAACTCGCTCTTTTAATGCAGTTTCGTTTAAAATTAGGAAAACTTTGTTTAAGAGACATAGATACTGAAAGCTTCATTCTCAATATCGTGATGTCACACGCGTGCCAAGGGGGGGTTGTAACCCCCCCCCTCCCCTTGGCTAAGCCACTATACCACTATACTACGACATATACGATATGCCATAAAATAAAATAGACATTAAAAGAAACAGCCATTTCATCAATTGTGAATGTTTGAAAAATACATTTTGCTTGAATAAAAACTGCTAAGCATGCAAAGTAAACTTGAAATCTGGTTTAAAACCCTGTATGCAGTGTCCATGACCAATTGGATGTTTGTATGTTTGCAAGCATAGACGGCAATTGATTGAAATTATAATGAAGGCTAAAAACTATAAAACAGCCATTCAAGGTTTCAGATTGTTTCAACTGACGTCATTTGGTTCAGCATTGGTTTCAGCTGAGTCAGCACCAACAAATGTTGCTATTAAAATGCATTTACAGTTGTATAACGGAATAAAGGAGTCTGATCGATGCATGATTTTAACCATAATAATAACAAAAAATTACCCCCCCCCCCCCCCCCAGATAAGTTAAGTCCGCCTTGGGACAAATATCAGCTGTTTAGACGTACATCAAACGATTTGATGCGGATACATAGAATTTCAACAATAATTCCTCACAATATTTCGGGGGGGGCCCGGGCCCCCTGGGCCCCCCCCATAAATCCGCACCTGGTTCCTACAAAACCTAAAATATACTTGAAGTGAAAAATGAAGAAATCGTCCAAATCATCATTCATATTTAATTCATCATCATTCATCACTATTCATAAATAAATAAAAGCTCTCTCTCTCTCTCTCTCATAATGTGCCTTCAGTTGGCCATTGAAATCCGGTGTAACGGCCATTTGGACTTGGAAAATTGTTTCGGATTTGCCAAACAATTTTGCATGATGGCAGCACAATCCGATTGTTGCTTCCGAGAGCATCACCTTGTAGCCTAGTATCCACTCCAATACATGCCTGTAAGCGACTAATTACTGATAACTTACTGCCTGCAAGGAAATAAAGTCACTTCTTTTAGTGTGCATTCTTTAGCGTTGAGGGTATTTTTAGCTTAATGTAACATCCTTACTCTTTTGATAGATCTCCGTTTCTCCTTTCGGTTTATTGCTTTTTCTCCAGTTCTTCCTGCTCCTCATAAAAAAAGTACCCAGAACTGCAGGATGTAAGTGTGCCTCAAAATTGGTCAAATTGGTACGGTAACACAACTAGATGCGTCTTTCTTCAAAAGTTCTTTCGTCTGTGGCACTTCATGGCAACGTACACATTCATTGGGCTGGGGCATAGACTGGCACTTGTGGTAAACGCACCACTTAGAGTTTCAGACAATTTTGAGTTGAAAACGTTTACGAGACGTTCCATTCAATCTGCTGTTAATTCTCTGTATGACCCATTGGGTTTCATTGCTCCAGTCGTGCTGACTGCTAGAATTCTGCAGTAAAACATCATTCAGCAAAAACTTGGCTGGGATGATCAACTGCGGAATTCAGATGTGCTTGAGTGGCAAACATGGTTTAAGCAACTGCATGATCTTGGTGAGTTGAATTTATTTCGTTGTTTTAAACCTCTTAACTTTGGTAAAGTTGTTAGTCATCAACTTCATCATTTTTCGGATGCTTCTGTTCAAGGTTACGGGTTTGTATCTTACTTGCGCCTGGTCGACGATAAGGGATCTATTCATTGTTCCTTTGTGTGTGGCAAAGCTAAAGTTACACCACCCAAATCAGAAAGTATTCCAAGACTGGAACTTGTAGCAGCGGTGTTGGCAGGTAAAGCCGACAAGTGGCTTCGTTCTCAACTTGATTATTCAAACTGTCAGTCAATCTTTTGGACTGACTCTAGTGCGGTAAGAAGGAGTATTAATAATGAAAACAAACGATTTAGGACCTTTGTGTCAAACCGTTTGGCAAAAATTTATCGACAAACTACGCCTTCCCAATGGAGGCACGTCAATTCTCATATCAATCCAGCCGACGATGCATCTCGCGGCCTATCTGTAATTCAGTTGTTGAAGTCTCGATGGCTAAAAGCTCCGAAGTTCTTGTGGAAAACAGAAGACTCCTGGCCTTCTATTCCCGCTTCAGAAGTAAATTTTGAGTCTTTTCCTTTAGATTTTCAGCCTCTTGAGCCTAATATTGTCTCTGCAGTTCAGGTAAGTCAGACAGTAGCCGTAGACAATCTAATTAGTTATTTTTCGACCTTGCACCGTTTAAAAAAGGCCACAGCATGGCTAAAACGGTTTTGCAAGTTTGTCCAAGACAGGTCTTCTGTAACTCCAGGACGTCTTACCGCTGATGAACTGTACATCGCTGAGTTACGTCTCATATCTTATGTACAGAAGCAAGTCTTTTCGCCTGTGTTTGTAATTCTTAAGAATTCTTTTTCTTCTTCTTCTAGCAAAGCACTCAAAAGGGAATTAAAGAGTCTTCCGAATCTTCGATGTGTTTCGAAGTTGAGTCCATGCCTGATGAGTGGTGTTCTTCGAGTTGGTGGACGGTTAGAAAATGCACCGATACTTTTCGAATCTAAACACCCAGCAATATTGCCCTATCAACATCATTTGACAACTTTGTTCATTCGAAACCACCGAGTCCTGGTTGGCCATTTTGGTATGTCCCATACATGGACATCGCTTCGCCAACGTTTTTGGATCATAAAGGGTGGAGCTGCTGTCAGAAAAGAAATTAGTAAGTGTGTTCTGTGTCGCAAACGTAGCGCACTTGGTTCTCAGCAACTTATGTCAGCTCTTCCTCCTGCTCGTCTGAAACCGGATGAGCCTCCTTTCTCACATGTAGGAATAGATTATTTTGGTCCATTCTATACTAAACGTGCACGCAGTTTAGAAAAGCGTTACGGGTGTGTCTTTTCATGCCTCACCATGTGGTCACAGCGGTAAACCATAATCACTTTGTGGGAAAATTGTAACATAAAGTTCCCGGATCCGTTCGTCTGTATGTAATGACCGAAAAAGAAACACTCCTTCGAAACGTCTATTCAAAATTGTATTTCCGTAAAAATGGCCTCAAAGCTGTCGAAATTGGATGCAACGCCGTACACCACTAAAACTTGTCACTACAGAACAGATTACTTAGATAAAAGACGGAAAATTTGTCCAGCTAGCAAGCACCAAGCAAACAGTTAAATATGCGACTGACTTCCAACAAACAATTTTACGAATGACTAGAATAATTTGCGATATCTCAAATGCACGTAGACAGTTTGGGGTATGGTGTGGGTGTTGTCGAATAGTGTATGCTAAGCACTACCGACATGCGACTCCTAGCTCAGAAGGGGCGTTGTTCTAACCTTAACTCTTCTAGAGTGCACTGTCTATTAATACCACACTAAAGTAAGCATTGTAGAAGTAGTATAATAATTCAAAGTAAACACAATAACATTAATTAACAATGGTAGAAGCTAATACAAATGAAGGTCACCAGGGCAGACCAGGTTACACACACAGTAATATTACTTAATAGAATAAATGTCCATAATCAATAGTCCGGGTTCAACCTTGTAGCCATGTTCCGATTTCCGAATGTCATTTCTTTATTGTCTTTTGTGCATCGCTTTCCTTCACTTCATTTCACGATCGATCGCTGAGTTGTTGTTTTCAAAAGTCTCTGTTTAGTATTCATCCGCGGCCACGTTCCAGCCTTGGCGCCTCTAGCGGACAGAACTATTCAGACGCAGGCAGAATTGTAAAGGGGAACGCCACACAGTAACTGTGACGCAATAATGAAAGACATTGTCACGCAATTCAAACCGTTGTTCAAAGGTAGTGATGCAATATTTCATCAGGTCTTACGACCGATGGTGCAATATTTGGACATTTTCTAGCAATTTCCATGACGTAAGATGCCAGCTAGGTTAAGTAGACCATAACGGTTTTTATATGACGTTTGATTTGGTGAAAATTGTCGGGAACATAGCGGCCCCTAGTTATGACAGTCTGACATGGCATAACTAAAAAAGAATTGACGACAATTGTGAGCCAATGAATAAAAACACACGATACATAAATTGTTTGAATCACTCACGTTTATGTTAACACGTAAATACAAAGGGCATGCAAAGAATGAACAACAATACGAATAATACACGACGATACATGAAATTGGTACCATAGGTACACGCTAAAATGACGCTATATAGGCTACAATGGTTGCGATAATAACCGACTGTTCTGGGCTCAGACAAGTGTCGGCCACCGCAGACAAAACCAGGCTCAAACCTTAACACTTAGGTGTTCTTTACGGGGGCGAGGCACGAAATATCCCTCAACACGTAGTCTACTTTTACTTTCTCCGTACTCTCATCATAGTTGCAGACGGCAACTTTAGCTCTACGAACCACAGGCTTCCCTTTCCTAATTTGTGGGACCACCTCATGCACCCTCCCAAGTTGATACTTCCCATGTTTACCAATGTCTTGGAGAGAACCCACCACTACAAGTTGACCAGGCTCCAAATTCTCGGTCATTTTTAGCCATTTTTTCCGGCCCTGAAGCCCTGGCAAGTAAAAATCGATCCATTTACTCCAAAACTGCTGAGAAAGTGACAAATTGAACCGATAATCCCTCCTTAGTTGGTCACGATCGTGTGGCTGCCCAACAGCACAGTATGGGTCTAAGTATGGGGTCAAAAGTGAGGCAGGGGTGATGACAGTAAAATCCCTAGGGTCGTCACTCAAAGGTACCAAAGGGCGTTCGTTCACGATCCGAACAGCACTGCTGGTGTACGTAAGCAGTTCAATAAAATTGGGCTTACGTATTGAAGAGTCTAAAATGTGAAAAAAGTACTTGGTCATATCGGCCACGAAACCAAATCCACCAAGCCGAAATCTAGCCAAGAGATCTGCCAGAGGGTTTAAAAAATCAGGACACGAAAACACTACATCATTAACACAAGTTCCTCGAAATTCAGACTTGCCATCGTAAACAATAAGCTTTTTTAATTGTGACGTTACAAAGTATGGTAAATGCCACTGAAATCCTTTTAAATTTTCTGCTTCACCAGCACGCTCAATATAGCCATTAGATTTAAGATCTTTCATGGTGTCAGTAAGGAAATCACAAAGTTCAGGTTGTTTTAAAGCCTTCTTCCTTAAAGCAGCAGCTCTATCTGACGCCAACACAAAATTGTTAGGTAAATCAATATCTTCCTTCAACGGAACAGGTATCTCAAATCGACCATCTTTCAACTCAATATTCGGTTCAACAAGTTCTCTAGCCAAAATATCATTGCGACACAATTCACAGGTTTCATTTTGCAAGGTCAAATCCTGAATGACTTTATTCAGGTCTGCTATTTCCATATCACGAGACTCAATTTTACGCTGAAAGCTAGAGATGACATCCGACTCTGAAGACGTCTGCACTCTGCACACATTTGCAACGCTTTCATCCAAGGGTGACTTACCACCACAAGCCAACCAACCGAGAGGAGTGAGCAAAGCATGTGGTTCACTACGATTTTCACCAACACGCTCTTCTTTAGCACACATCAAATAAGCGTTGTCGTTGCCAATCAGCACATCTACAGTACTACAATCATTCAAATGAAACATATTCACGTCATGAAAATGACGGAAACCTCTTAAATCCTGCTTATGGGGTAAAGTTTTAACATCGTCAGCCCAAGCTGGGTTAACCACCGAAGTTATATCACAAAACAGTTCATTCGTCTCTAACGACTGAATGTTGAGTTTAACAAGGTCAGCACAAGTAGGTTTCTGACCAGCCAGAGTATCCATTTTAAACGACGCTTTGTCATACGGTTTAACGTCAAGTTTGCAGACCAAATCACTCGAAACAAAGGTCAACTGCGAACCAGGATCATGCTGACAATACACCAACTTCGATTTGCCAGTCATTGGATTCGAAACACGAGCAGCAGTAATGCGGTTAAAGGCTGCTTTAACATTTCCAATCTTAACATTACGCACAGGAACTCTGGCACCAGCATCATCTTTCCCAACAGAATCCAGAGAATCACGTGACGTCACATAAAAATCATGCAGAAGAAAATAGTGTTTCCTATCGTTGTTAGGGCCACATTGACGACAGTTGTTTGCATGAACGCAATCCCTAACTATATGCTGGCGCAAACAATTCAAGCATTTGCCAGCTTTCACAATGACATCTCTCCGATCTTTAGGTGTCAAGCGCAAAAATTCTTTACAATTAGACAAAAAATGATATTCAACTTGACCACGTGACGAACAATAAAAACATGCCGGTATGTCTCTACGTCTGGCCACACCACCGCGCGGTGCGCCAACAGCAGTCGAGTACTGCGAACTCCATGAAATCACATTATCATGGGGTTTTACCGACGTCTGCCTAACCGGACATGAAGGCAATTTTCCTTTGCCAGACTTTTTAAAATGCTGCGACTCACCAGAATCGCCCATTAGCATAATGCTAAAATCAGTCGACTTGCGCGTTTCCTCCCGTACTACAAATTCAAACAAACTCTGAAAAGTAGGCTCATCAGTACCACCATACTGATCACCTAAAAAGTCAAGATAACGCTGCTTAGCGTCAAACGGGAGTCGCTTAGCCAAATCCAAAACAAAACGTCCTTCCAATTTGTCACGCTGACCATAAGCTTGCGCGTAAAGCAGACACTGCGACAATTCATCTTTAAACTCTTTCAAATCACTGGAAGAGGTCGAAGTCAATTTGCTACCATAGCGATACTTTCTAATTTCCGGTTCGGCGAAAAGACCTCCACGAACCCCAAAACGCTGGGACAAGCGAGCTAACGACATTTCTATCCTGTCTTCTTCTGACAAGCCAGGAGTGTCGGAAACCAAATTAGCAATCGTTTGCGCAGCTGTTCTAACACAAGCTGCTTGTAACAAAGTCAAACGAGTTCCTTTAAACGGTGAAGCTGCCATTAAGGCCGTAACACGATTTTTAAAGAAGATAAATGGCATATTATTACCATCGTAATCAATCAAGGCCGCCTTATCAAAAAACGTCCTACTATTTTGGTATTCGAAAAAGCAATCCTGTTGTTGAGAACTCGATTTAGCGGGAGAAGACAAACTATATCCCTTAAGGGGCTGAGTGGGCTCAGTCACATGCACAGCCCGATCACGATCCTCACACACGTTAAAATCAGGAGACGCGATACGCCTCTCACAACCACCCAAATTACGTGTAGCTGGGAGATCAAAAACTAGCGGCGCAGAAAATTGTGAAGGGGGCAAAACATTACTTCTGATAGCGGCCCCGTGACCTGTACGCTTTGGGGGAGGAGTTCGGCTATAATTCGCAGGCCTTGGCTCTACAGCCTTCGGAAGACCCTTAGCCGCGGCCCCGAGACCTCCTGAAACAGCTGGAAAACGTGTGGATTGCACTGGTCCACTTACAGATTGAACAGGCGTCTGGAAAAGGTTATGTAAATTAAACTGCGATTGATGTTCATTTCTGGAATGGCTAGAAAAGCCCTTCTTAGAACTACGCCGGGAGCCCAACTCTGATCGATATTCAGCTAAAACTACCTCTTTACGTTGTTCAGCCCTCAACTGAGCGTCTTTGAGTGCGAACTCAGCAGCTCTCGCTTCTGCTCTCGCGGCGGCCTCAGCAGCTCTCGCTTCGGCCTCAGCTCTCGCTTCGGCCTCAGCTCTTATGGTCTCAGCTCTCGCGATGGCCTCAGCAGCTCTCGCTTCGGCCTCAGCTTGTATCTGGAGCTCTTCTCGTCTTAGCTGTAGGTTAATTTGTGCCACTATCCGAGACGAACTAGTAGACATCCTAGGGCTTACACTTGAGGCGCTATCCTAAGGATGTATGTCAGCATCCAACATATCTGAGAACTCACTTACTTTTTGTTCAAGGTTATTTTTTAACGAGTTAAATTCGGGGTCTACCCTATCACGAAGTTCTGCCAAGACTGCAGAGTTAAAAATTTTAGTCAAAAGAGCATGGAAATGCCGTAAATCCTCTTCCAAAGTAGAGAACTTAGATCTAAAAATTAACAGTTCCTGCTTATCACTCAAAGAACCTAGGGCTACAGAAAGTTCCCCAATTTGAGTCAAAATATCCCTTCTAAGATGCCGGGCCTCTCGAACTGACTTAGCCTCATCGTTACTGGGTCCCTTCCCAGAATGGCCTTCCCGACCACAAAGAACATCATCAGGCTTAAACTCAGTCGAGTCGACGGCGGTCGAGTCCTTGTCGCCACCGAGTGTAGACATATTAAATGTTGGGGCTAAATTTAACAATTAAAAAATTAAGTTACACATACACACAAAATTAAGTAATAAAAAACTTAACTGCAAAGACCGTAAAAATACAAAAAGAATTTAAATGCACAATACCGTAGTTGTACGGGTATATGAAGTCCTAGAGTTCCACAAAACTTGCTTGGATTCGTTCACTTGAATCTTCAAGCACAGATCGATTGTCTTTAATCTTTTTTCTTCAAATGAATGTCAATGTTGTTTTTTCTTCAGAACCAACAAAGAAACGCCTTTAATTTTTAACTTGAAGTTCTTCAGTACCAACTGAGAAGAAATGTCTTTAATTTTCTTTTGCTTCTGTAGACTACCAACCAACAAGATCTTCTTTTATTATTTTGCTTTAATTTCTTCTTGACCTACCAACTGACAAGAACTCGTTTTTTATTATTTATGCCTTCAAGTGCTTCTTGGCCTACCAGCTAACAAAAACGTCTTTTATTTTTTATGTCTTGCCTGTGCTTCCATACAAACACTAGCCAGAGAATCCGTCTTTTATTATTTATGGTCACAGCGGTAAACCATAATCTCTTCGTGGGAAAATTGTAACATAAAGTTCCCGGATCCGTTTGTCTGCATGTAATGACCGAAAAAGAAACACTCCTTCGAAACGTCTATTCAAAATTGTATTTCCGTAAAAATAGCCTCAAAGCTGTCGAAATTGGATGCAACGCCGTACACCACTAAAACTTGTCACTACAGAACAGATTACTTAGATAAAAGACGGAAAATTTGTCCAGCTAGCAAGCACCAAGCAAACAGTTAAATATGCGACTGACTTCCAACAAACAATTTTACGAATGACTAGAATAATTTGCGATATCTCAAATGCACGTAGACAGTAACTGTGACGCAATAATGAAAGACATTGTCACGCAATTCAAACCGTTGTTCAAAGGTAGTGATGCAATATTTCATCAGGTCTTACGACCGATGGTGCAATATTTGGACATTTTCTAGCAATTTCCATGACATAAGATGCCAGCTAGGTTAAGTAGACCATATCGGTTTTTATATGACGTTTGATTTGGTGAGAATTGTCGGGAACACCATGAGAGCCGTTCATGTTGAAGTCGCTTCTGATCTTTCCACCGATTCCTTCATCAACGCTTTTCGCCGTTTTGTCAGCCGCAGAGGTAAACCCAAAGAAGTGTTTTCCGACAACGGTAGCAACTTTGTTGGAGTCATTCTATACTAAACGTGCACGCAGTTTAGAAAAGCGTTACGGGTGTGTCTTTTTATGCCTCACCATGAGAGCCGTCCATGTTGAAGTCGCTCCTGATCTTTCCACCGATTCCTTCATCAACGCTTTTCGCCGTTTTGTCAGCCGCAGAGGTAAACCCAAAGAAGTGTTTTCTGACAACGGTAGCAACTTTGTTGGAGCCGAGAGAATTTTGCGAGAATCTCTTCAAGCTCTTAATCAAGAAAATATAGGAACGTTCTTTCAACAAGAACAAATAAAATGGAATTTTAACCCACCAACAGCTAGCCATATGGGGGGAGCTTGGGAAAGGATGATTCGTTCAATCCGCCGAATTTTTAATGCCCTGTTAAAGTCACAAACCCTTACAGATGATGTTTTGCACACCCTATTCCTTGAAGTTGAAAAAAAAATTCTTAATTCTCGTCCTTTAGTTCCCGTTGTTATTGATCCAACCGCCGACGAGATTCTTACGCCAAATCACTTGTTATTACTGAGACCAGAAAGCAATTTGCCGCCAGGCTTGTTTAACCAAAAAGATAATTACATAAGGCGTCGTTGGAGACAAGTCCAATACCTGGCAGATCAATTTTGGAAAAGGTGGTCTCGTGAGTACCTTCCAACTATTGCCTTACGCCAAAAGTGGCCAGACGTGAAACGTAACCTTCACCAAGACGATATCGTTCTTGTTGTTGACAACAATGTTCCTCGTGGAAGATGGAGAATGGGTCGCGTTACCAGATCCTTTCCTGACAAAAAAGGAGTCGTTCGAATTGTAGAAGTTCTCACGCAGTCGGGAAGTATTCAACGGCCTATAGCAAAACTGTGCCTCATCCAGGAAGCAGATGGGATCGCCTCGAAAGAAGATGACATTACGGAAATAGTAAAAGAACAATGATCGGCATTATGTTTTGCAGCACGCTTACAACGAGAGACACTAAATGAGTTGTATGCACATACGTAGGCCTAATTATGTACTGTATATGTAAAGGACACTTGTTTGTAGTAGTGTAACATAGAAGTAGTGATGTTTGTGTGTTTGTAAAATGTATCTCATCCCTCGTTAGCATTTTAAGGGGGAGGATGTAACATCACTTTTGTGAATATAAAAGTTGTGTGAGCGAAATCAAAATTTTCCTATCTGGAAATTTGGTTGTCTGTTGGATTATAGAAACAACATTTAAATTCTCCCTTTGTCTGTAGCGTCCGGAAAAAACAAGTCTATTAACTATCTTAGATTCTGACAGTTTTCAGACTCAAAAGGAGTTTATGCCTCCTTTAGTCATATAGTGGCGCCCATATTTCTGAAATTGTGTTATTTTTAACTTTTAACGCATCGAAAATAGCCTGTGTTGTCGGATTCTTTCCCGTTGATTAATTATTGTGAGATAACATCTGTGTATACATTGGCATAGCACAGTTTGACGTTGATTCTATGCTAAATAGGTTCGCTTGTTTCAAAACGTATTTCTTTGTGTCAATTTCTTAAAGATTCGTTGTATTGTGAAATACTCAGCATTAGCGTCAACGAACGGCCTTTTTATGCAACTGTAACGTTTTTACATTCAGCATCAGGAATAACTTTTTTCCTAATTCATGGCTTTAAATAGAAGGACTTCGCGTTATTTTTCAAGTTCAGCAATGATAGCTCATCTACGCGAACATTCCTTTGCGTCAATTTCACACGTAATAAGGGATAGAATTGTTTAGCAGTTTAGAAATAGATTACTGTATTTGTTAACTGAGCTATTGAAATGAACTCTTGATCGTAATTTAAGAAAGGTTATATTAGACTTTCTGGAGTATTTGTTAACTATAATTCTATTCTATTTAGTCGTGATATAATGCTTAGGCGTATCACCTTGTAAATGCATTCTGGAAAAAGGGTTGTCAACAACCGGTAAATATGATTTTCATTTTATCCATAGTTTGTCTCATTTGTTAACCAGCTGTACATCTCTTATGAAATTTAACATACCAAACGTATGATGTCTATATTGTTGTAACTGTTTATTATTATTATACGTTTTCGTATTCGTAAAGTCACGGTTATTTTCCCCAGAGAAAAACCGCGACCTGACGAGGACAAATTGAGTGCTTCGAAGACAATTGCGCGTTTTTCCAACATAGAACAATCATCCCAGCTTGTTGGTGGTATGCGAGCAGACAAATTCGAGTGGAATCACCTCAGTGTAGATCGGGTGTTTTAACATCAGTCAACCCGCACTGCTATACGATCTTACAGCCTCTACAAGTAGCCTATGAGAAACTGCCAGAATTAAGCTCTGCAAGAAGCCTTCCCAGTCCGAGGATAAAGATTCAATCAATCCGAAAAAATGACCGAAAAAGAAACACTCTTCTGAAACGTCTATTCAAAAAGTGTATTTTTGTAAAATTAGCCCGCGGCTATCGAAAATAAGGTGCAACGCGATTGTTCCAGACAATTGTTCACCTAATCAAACGTCATATAAAAACCGTTCAAGTCTACTGAATATTACGTCATGGAAATTCCTAAAACATGAGCCAAAATTGCACCATCGTTCGTAAGACTTGTGTCAAACCGGTTTAAACCTGTTTCAGTTTGAAACCTGTTTAAACATGAAATATTGCGTCACGAACTGCTGACGTGCCTTTGAGTTATCACAAATTTTTCTGATTCATTCTCGAAGTTGTTTGTTGGAAGTCGGTCGCACATTTAACTGGTTTATTTGGTGCTTGCTACCTGGACAAATTCTCCGTCTTTTAACCAAGTAATCTGTATCGTAGTGACAGTTTTTAGAGGTGTAAGGCGTTGCATCTCGATTTCGATAGCCGCGGGCTAATTTTACAGGAATACACTTATTGAATAGACGTTTCAAGGAGTGTTTCTTTTTCGGTCACTACATGCAGACAAACGGATCCGGGAACTTTATGTTACAATTTTCCCACGAAGAGATTATGGTTTACCGCTGTGACCATAAAAAATAAAAGACGAGTTCTTGTTAGCTGGTAGGCCAAGAAGCACTAGAAGCACACAAAAAATAAAAGACGATTTTTGTTAGCTGGTAGGCCAAGAAGCACTTGAAGACATAAAAATAAACGACGTGTTTGTTGTCAGCTAGTGCAGAAGAACTACTTAGAAGTACAAGAAATAATAAAAGAAGATTTGTTGGTTGGTAGTCTACACTCTTACAGAAGCAAAGAAAAGTAAAGACATTTCTTCTCAGTTTGGTACTGAAGAAAAATAACTTTGACATTCATTGGCAAGAAAGAAGATTAAAAGACAATCCATCTGTGCTTGTAGATTCAAGTGGAAGAATCCAAGCAAGTTTTGTGGACTTTAGGACTTCATACCCGTACAGCTACGGTATCGTGCATTTAAATTCTTTTTTGTATTTTTTCGGTCTTTGCAGTTAAGTTTTTTATAACTACTGTAGCCTAATAATTTTGTGTGTTTGTGTAACTTAATTTTTTTAATTGTTAATTTAGCCCCAACATTTAATATGTCTACACTCGGTGGCGACAGGGACTCGACCGCCGTAGACTCGACTGAGTTTAAGCCTGATGATGTTCTTTGCGGTCGGGCAGGCCATTCTGGGGAGGGACCCAGTAACGATGAGGTTAAGTCAGTTCGAGAGGCCCGGCATCTTAAAAGGGATATTTTGACTGAAATTGGGGAACTTTCTGTAGCCCTAGGTTCTTTGAGTGATAAGCAGGAACTGTTAATTTTTAGATCTAAGTTATCTACTTTAGAAGAGGAATTACGGCATTTCCATGCTCTTTTGAGTAAAATTGTTAACTCTGCAATCTTGGCAGAACTTCGTGATAGGGTAGATCCCGAATTTAACTCGTTAAAAAATAACTTTGAACAAAAAGAAAGTGAGTTCTCAGATATGTTGGATGCTGACATACATCCTTAGGATAGCGCCTCAAATGTAAGCACTAGGATGTCTAGGACTTCGTCTCGGATAGTGGCACAAATTAACCTGCAGCTAAGACGAGAAGAGCTCCAGATACAAGCTGAGGCCGAAGCGAGAGCTGCTGAGGCTGCCGCGAGAGCTGAGGCCATACGAACTGAGGCTGCCGCGAGAGCTGAGGCCGAAGCGAGAGCTGCTGAGGCTGCCGCGAGAGCTGAGGCCATTCGAGCTGAGGCTGCCGCGAGAGCTGAGGCCGAAGCGAGAGCAGCTGAGGCCGCCGCGAGAGCTGCTGAGTTCGCACTCAAAGACGCTCAGTTGAGGGCTGAACAACGTAAAGAGGTAGTTTTAGCTGAATATCGATCAGAGGTGGGCTCTCGGCGTAGCTCTAAGAAGGGCTCTTCTAGGCATTCCAGAAATGAACATCAATCGCAGTTTAATTTACATAACCTTTTCCAAACGCCCGTTCAACCTGTGAGTGGACCAGGGCAATCCACACGTTTTCCAGCTGTTTCAGGAGGTCTCGGGGCCGCGGCTAAGGGTCTTCCGAATGCTGTAGAGCCAAGGTCTGCGAATTACAACCGAACTCCTCCCCCAAAGCGTACAGGTCACGGGGCCGCCATTAGTAGTAATGCTTTGCCCCCTTCACAGTTTTCTGCGCCGCTAGGTTTTGATCGCCGAGCTACACGTAATTTGGGTGGTTGTGAGAGGCGTATCGCGTCTCCTGATTTTAACGTGTGTGAGGATCGTGATCGGGCTGTGCACGTGACTGAGCCCACTCAGCCCCTTAAGGGATATAGTTTGTCTTCTCCCGCTAAATCGAGTTCTCAACAGCAGGATTGCTTTTTTGAATACCAAAATAGTAGGACGTTTTTCGATAAGGCGGCCTTGATTGGTTACGATGGTAATAATATGCCATTTATCTTCTTTAAAAATCGTGTTACGGCCTTAATGGCAGCTTCGCCCTTTAAGAGGACTTGTTTGACTTTGTTACAAGCAGCTTGTGTTAGAACAGCTGCGCAAACGATTGCTAATTTGGTTTCTGACACCCCTGGCTTGTCAGAGGAAGACAGGATAGAAATGTCGTTAGCTCGCTTGTCCCAGCGTTTTGGGGTTCGTGGAGGTCTTTTTGCAGAACCAGAAATTAGAAAGTATCGCTATGGTAGCAAATTGACTTCTATCTCTTCCAGTGATTTGAAAGAGTTTAAAGATGAATTGTCGCAGTGTTTGCTTTACGCGCAAGCTTATGGTCAGCGTGATAAATTAGAAGGACGTTTTGTTTTGGATTTGGATAAGCGACTCCCGTTTGACGCTAAGCAGCGTTATCTTGACTTTTTAGGTGATCAGTATGGTGGCACTGATGAGCCTACCTTTTAGAGTTTGTTTGAATTTGTAGTACTGGAGGAAACGCGCAAGTCGACTGATTTTAGCATTATGCTAATGGGCGATTCTGGTGAGTCGCAGCAATTTAAAAAGTTTGGCAAAGGAAAATTGCCTTCATGTCCGGTTAGGCAGACGTCCGTAAAACCCCATGATGATGTGATGTCAGGGAGTTCGCAGTACTCGACTGTTGTTGGCGCACCGCGCGGTGGTGAGGCTAGACGTAAAGACCTGCCGGCATGCATTTGTTGTTCGTCACGTGGTCAAGTTGAATATCATTTTTTGTCTAATTGTAAAGAATTTTTGCGCTTGACACCTAAAGATCGGAGAGATGTCATTGTGAAAGCTGGCAAATGCTTGAATTGTTTGCGCCAGCATATGGTTAGGGATTGCGTTCATGCAAATAACTGTCGTAAGTGTGGGCCTAACAACGATAGGAAACACTATTTTCTTCTGCATGATTTTTATGTGACGTCACGTGATTCTCTGGATTCTGTTGGGAAAGATGATGCTCGTGCCAGAGTTCCTGTGCGTAATGTTAAGATTGGAAATGTTAAAGCAGCTTTTAACCGCGTTACTGCTGCTCGTGTTTTGAATCCAATGACTGGCAAATCGAAGTTGGTGTATTGTCAGCATGATCCTGGTTCGCAGTTGACGTTTGTTTCGAGTGATTTGGTGTGTGAACTTGATCTTAAACCGTACGATAAAGCGTCGTTTAAAATGGATACCCTGGCTGGTCAGAAACCTACTTGTGCTGACCTTGTCAAACTCAACATCCAGTCGTTAGAGACAGATGAACTGTTTTGTGATATAACTTCGGTGGTTAACCCAGCTTGGGCTGACGATGTTAAAACTTTACCGCATAAACAGGATTTAAATGGTTTCCGTCATTTTCATGACGTGAATATGTTTCATTTGAATGATTGTAGTACTGTAGATGTACTGATTGGCAACGACAACGCTTATTTGATGTGTGCAAAAGAAGAGCGTGTTGGTGAACATCGTAGTGAACCGCATGCTTTACTCACTCCTCTCGGTTGGTTGGCTTGTGGTGGTAAGTCACCCTTGGATGAAAGCGTTGCTAACGTGTGCAGAGTGCAGACGTCTTCAGAGTCGGATGTCATCTCTGGCTTTCAGCGTAAAATTGAGTCTCGTGATATGGAAATAGCAGACCTGAATAAAGTCATTCAGGATTTGACCTTGCAAAATGAAACCTGTGAATTGTCTCGCAATGACATTTTGGCTAGAGAACTTGTTGAACCGAATATTGAGTTGAAAGATGGTCGATTTGAGATACCTGTTCCGTTGAAGGAAGATATTGATCTACCTAACAATTTTGTGTTGGCGTCAGATAGAGCTGCTGCTTTAAGGAAGAAGGCTTTAAAACAACCTGAACTTTGTGATTTCCTTACTGACACCATGAAAGATCTTAAATCTAATGGCTATATTGAGCGTGCTGGTGAAGCAGAAAATTTAAAAGGATTTCAGTGGCATTTACCATACTTTGTAACGTCACAATTAAAAAAGCTTATTGTTTACGATGGCAAGTCTGAATTTCGAGGAACTTGTGTTAATGATGTAGTGTTTTCGTGTCCTGACTTGTTAAACCCTCTGGTAGATGTCTTGGCTATATTTCGGCTTGGTAGATTTGGTCTCATGGCTGATGTGACTAAATGCTTCTTTCAAATAAAGTTACCCGAGTTGATAGAATCAGCTGAATTTCACAACGCCGTGAGACAGAGAGAGATAATCTGGGAATTTATATCTCCGTATGCTCCGGCGCAAGGTGGCGCCTGGGAGGCAATGGTTAAACAATTTAAAATTGCATTTTTTCACATTTTGGACTCTTCAATTCGTAAGCCCAATTTTATTGAATTGCTTACGTACACCAGCAGTGCTGTTCGGATCGTGAACGAACGCCCTTTGGTACCTTTGAGTGACGACCCTAGGGATTTTACTGTCATCACCCCTGCCTCACTTTTGACCCTATACTTAGACCCATACTGTGCTGTTGGGCAGCCACACGATCGTGACCAACTAAGGAGGGATTATCGGTTCAATTTGTCACTTTCTCAGCAGTTTTGGAGTAAATGGATCGATTTTTACTTGCCAGGGCTTCAGGGCCGGAAAAAATGGCTAAAATTGACCGAGAATTTGGAGCCTGGTCAACTTGTAGTGGTGGGTTCTCTCCAAGACATTAGTAAACATGGGAAGTATCAACTTGGGAGGGTGCATGAGGTGGTTCCACAAATTAGGAAAGGGAAGCCTGTGGTTCGTAGAGCCAAAGTTGCCGTCTGCAACTATGATGAGAGTACGGGGAAAGTGAAAGTAGACTATGTGTTGAGGGATATTTCGTGCCTCGCCCCCGTAAAGAACACCTAAGTGTTAAGGTTTGAGCCTGGTTTTGTCTGCGGTGGCCGACACTTGTCTGAGCCCAGAACAGTCGGTTATTATCGCAACCATTGTATATAGCGTCATTTTTTGCGTGTACCTACTACCTATGGTACCAATTTCATGTATCGTCGTGTTTATTCTTATTGCTGTTCACTCTTTGCATGCCCTTTGTATTTGCGTATTAACTTAAACGTGAGTGATTCAAACAATTTGTGTATCATGTGTTTTTATTCATTGGCTCACAATTGTCGTCAATTCTTTTTTAGTTATGCCATGTCAGACTGTCATAACTAGGGGCCGCTATGTTCCAGACAATTGTTCACCTAATCAAACGTCATATAAAAACCGTTCAAGTCTACTGAATATTACGTCATGGAAATTCCTAAAACATGAGCCAAAATTGCACCATCGTTCGTAAGACTTGTGTCAAACCGGTTTAAACCTGTTTCAGTTTGAAACCTGTTTAAACATGAAATATTGCGTCACGAACTGCTCTCGTGCCTTTGAGTTATCACAAATTTTTCTGATTCATTCTCGAAGTTGTTTGTTGGAAGTCGGTCGCACATTTAACTGGTTTATTTGGTGCTTGCTACCTGGACAAATTCTCCGTCTTTTAACCAAGTAATCTGTATCGTAGTGACAGTTTTTAGAGGTGTAAGGCGTTGCATCTCGATTTCGATAGCCGCGGGCTAATTTTACAGGAATACACTTATTGAATAGACGTTTCAAGGAGTGTTTCTTTTTCGGTCACTACATGCAGACAAACGGATCCGGGAACTTTATGTTACAATTTTCCCACGAAGAGATTATGGTTTACCGCTGTGACCAGCGATACACCACTAAAAACCTGTCACTACAATCCAAACTACTTAGATAAAGACGGAATTTTCGTCCAGCTGACAAGCACTAAGCAAACAGTTAAATATGCTACCAACTTTCAAACAACCATTTTACGAATGACCAGAATACATTGCAATATCTCAAACTCACGTACGCAGTTACTGTGACGTCATAGTGAAACGTTGTGAAGTAATTCTCAACAGGTGTGATATAACAAGTCTTACGAACGATGGTGCAATCTTGGCTCATTTTTAGGAAAAATTCCATGACGTAATACGCTAAGATTCAGTAGACCTGAATGGTTTTATATGACGTTTGATTTGGTGAACCATTGTCGGGAACACAATCAACAATCGGAAACTTCATTCTGTCAATCTCGGTAATCGGCCATACGTCAAAAGCCTCTACAACTACAAGTATGCGATACTACCAGGAATAACCTATCAAGGCTTTGTCAGTCTGAGGATAAAGATTCAAAACCAACTAATTAACTAATCGTAAAAATCTTTATGCAAAAGTTAAGTTAAGATCCTGGACATGACTTTTTGGCTATTG
This sequence comes from Aplidium turbinatum, assembly GCF_918807975.1. Taxonomy (NCBI): domain Eukaryota; kingdom Metazoa; phylum Chordata; class Ascidiacea; order Aplousobranchia; family Polyclinidae; genus Aplidium; species Aplidium turbinatum. The sequence continues at coordinate 14,933,358 of NC_137484.1, read as the reverse complement.
CACACTTGCACTGTTTTTAGTGGAAGAACAATTGAATGTTAATTTGTTAAAAATCTATTTTTATTTTAACCTTCTAGCTTCTCCACCTAACTATCATACCGGTACTGTATTAGCTGTGTTGTACATGTAACGGTGTGATTTTTTTACTTTGTTATGTAAATTTTGTTATTCTCAATACTTTTCTAACACTTCTGTATTTTTAGAAGAAATGGTGTAATTTGGAGGTTAACTGGCATCGTGAGTCGTGAGCAAACTGGCAACACTGATTTGAAGAATTGCTCTCCAATCTCCATTCACCATTAGCGGCAACTGGTAAACTCAACGAGATGGAATAAATCAGTTCAGTTTGTTTTTATTTCTTACCATCACAACGAAAAAACTAGAAGGTAGAAGCGACAAAAAGCGGACGTTATAACGTGCATGATCCCAGAGCAGGACAATTAGTTAAAAATATGGCACGGTCGCAACATAGGCGTAGCCAGGGGGGGGGGGCGAAAGAGGCCATGCCCCCCCCAAATTTTCAAAGTTTGGATTCCAAAGTTGAGCCCTTTGTTGAAAATATAATAAAATTTAAAGAAGTTTATAACGTTTTCCAAGACATCTGGCTGTTAACACCCCAAGGACTTGTTTTAGACACACAGAAAGACACCAATAAATTTTGCAAATTGTAAATCGCGCAAAATTTACTCGATTTACGTTTCTTTTAACTAATTTGTGGAAGCAATCTCAGAATGGCTTACTCTGTTGGGTTTTTGTGTAGCTGAGTTTTTGGTGTTCTCTAATTTTAGCCGCAGTTTTTGCCCGTTCGTGTGTAAGAGCTACCTTTAATAAGTTAATAGCCCTAGCTGTTTATCTGCTAATAAATTTCATACAAATATTACCCTAAAAGTGTTTCCAGAAAGCGCTATAATCCATTATTTAAGTGTACGTAATTTTGCAAAAATTTTCCGGAGGAGCATGCCTCCGGACCCCCTAGAATACGCGTGCCTTCGCCACGCTCTAACTCCCACCAGTTTCATTGCTTCCCCTTGCTCAAGCCACCAGGATACGCCATTGCACATCAGGTAGCGATGTCTTAAATCAAACACTTTGTCGTTCTCTTCAATTCAGCAAATATTTGGCCCCCCCCAAATTTTTTTCCTGGCTACGCCACTGGGTCGCAACATCTCAATTGTTCGGTAAGAACATTTCAACAATCAAAAACTTCACTCTTCCAATCTCGGTAACCGGTCCTGCGTCAAAAGCATCTTGAAGTATGCGAAACAACCAGGAATATCAAGGCTTTGTCAAGCGAGTATAAAGATTTTAAACTGACCAACCTAATTTAAAAAATCTGGCAACCTTGAGTGGAACTCCAGTCAATCCTTGTGAATGGGAATGGGTTGCTCAAGCCCTCACCCCTAAAGAAAAATATGCTGTTGTAATTAAGATACGTATTTGTTAACTTAATTTGCTTACTAATTTGCCAATCAGATTCTATAGTAAGGTAGTATGATAATTGATAAGGTACGTATCGTACTTACACAATGACATACAATTCACAATCCAAGAGAAAAGCATAAGTACATCAGTGTTAAACTGTTTAATGTGATTAGCCAAGAGAAGTGAAAGACCATTGGGTGATCCAGTCAGCTGCTTCCATTTTGAATTATATACTTATTTATACAGTCATCTGATATTACTGTACTTACAAGTAACCTACCAATAAGAATCCATGAATCATCTATTACTTTTAAGTTTGGTCAAATAATCCAAAAACTGGCCGAATTTTATATAAATCACAACATGGAAACATTTTTCAGAATCGTATCTTAACTACGGCAAATGGAGTAAGTTACCTAAGTCAATTGTTGCAGCACTTTGTTTAGACCAGGGCTTCCCAAACTTTTTTGCTCGCGACCCCTTTTAATCTCCTAGAACTTTTCGTGACCCTTCATGGTTAAAATGATAAATAGTGCGAAATATAGCCTATATTTGTGATACTGATGATAAGGTTTTCAAATGAAAACTTGAAACAAGCTAACGGTACTCACTGACTGTTACTTTACAGTTTACATGCAGCCTACTGGATACAAAACAAAGAACCAAACAGAACCAAAACAAAGAAACAAAACAAAGAACAAAGAACATTCAGATGGATATGAGTGTGATGGATGCGACCATTTTTTTGCTACAAAGCAAGTCCAGCCGTGGCTCAATTGGCTAATGCTGGTCCCAAGGCGGTTTGAATGTTGCTTAGTTTTGATGGTGTCTGTTCATCAACGTTACATACGCTGACAAATTGTTGTCATAGGCTTCAGCTTGTGTCTGAGCATTGGTTTTATTTCCAGTCGGATGTGGCTTTGGAGGCCTACTCTACAGTGGAAAGATTGACTTATTACTAGCAAGTTGTTCCCACTATTCTAGATCAATGTTTGCTGGGTAGAGGGAGACTTTACCTGATCTTTGTAAGTGCGTCATTGCCCATTGGTGAGACGATCCTGCCAACAAGTACCCAGCATTTGCCTCAGTTTCCTCTGCTGGAAATTTTCAAGACAAGTATGTCAAAACAAACGACAGGAGTGCGGTTAGGCCTACTGAGCTGAATCAGGTCAAGGTAGATATTCCGCTCTAACGTTAAGCCAAAAAGTGCGAAGGTTTTTTGCATAAAATTTATAAATTTCCACAAAATTCAAGTCAGAAGATAGATCAGTTATATCTTTCTGAGAGAAGTGCTCGGTAGGTTAGCTACTTTGTTTTTGCGTTGCAAATAGGTTTTGGATTCAGTATAATTTGGTATTGTCCAATTCTGGAAAAAAATACTTCTGAAACTGTCAAAAGATTTGACAAACGTTTATAACCAAAGTCTTAATAACATTTGATTTCACATCATTGTTAACCAAAAACTTTTCAGTAAATGAGAACATTTCAAATGAATCATTTTCAACTTCTTGTTTCCAGATGTTTAATGTGTTGAAGAATGCTTTAAGTTTAGATTTCAATGTAAAACAAATGTAAAAACATAGATGTTTTCTCTATGGAGGGACAAATTAAATTCATTCAGTTTTTTTAAGAAAATCTGATCAATAGCTTAATTTCAAGAACCAGATGTCGTTGCGAAAATGGTGGGCAAAGTCTGCATTTTTTTTGTTAAAAAAATCATGACTTCAGTTTTAAACACTAATAACCTTTTTAGCTTCAACTTTTAAAAGTCATCTTACTTCACATTGCAATAAAGGGGTTTTGAATTCCGATTCCGTTTTACCACACCAATTTGCGAAAATACGCGTACTGGGTGCGTTAGTCTCAACTTGTTTGATTACAGTTAATAACTTGCACAGAAGTGTTAATATGCAGTACTTTGAGTAAAATTGGCACACTCTGTGCGACCCCTGAAGTTTGTTACGCGACCCCCAGTTTGGGAAGCCCTGGTCTGGACTATTTCAAAGCAAGATTAAATTACCTTTAGAGAATAAATTGACCCACTTGGGTAGCCATAATATTTTGCAAATACTGGTCTCATCCGCTAAATTCAATATAAACTTAAATGTTAGTTACATCTTGTAGCATGTATTCATTATGAATTTTGTATAGTCTACCTATCTGTGCTATGAAGGTTGTGCTCTGTCCTATATGATGTGTTCCAGGTACTTTTTCTATGCTGTTTTCTTTGTTGCACTGATTGTGTAACTATAATTTATCTTGTGGTGTTCTACTCTGCTGTGTATGCATGGCTCCGGTTTTCTAATCTGTTTTCTTCATTGCATCATTGTGCAACTGCAGTGTATCTTGTGTTTCTTTTCTGTTTTTGTATGGTGGTATGCCTTGTGACATATTCTGTTATATTTTTGTTGTTGTTTTAATACAGTATTTTTTAATTGTATCATAAAAGGTAAAAAACATTACTGTGCTTGCAACACCACCAATATTATTAAGTCATATCAAATTACCTTGAGTCCAAACGAATTATTCTCTCAGGTTCTGTTAAGTTTGTAGCCCACCCACAGCAAGCCTACCTACTTTTAAATTGTGCTGTTTTTCAGCATATGATTTGGTTGCTTCTATGCAGAACTGTAGTAGGCCCAGTTTAAACTTCTTGTAAGTGTTCCAATTCATCCTAAATATTCTTTACTCTCCTATTTTATTTTTGACCTGCCCTGACTTCTAAATGATTTAATGTGACTGATAGGTTATTTAATCAGGTAACTGCAGACATAACTTACAGGATACTCCATGTAAGTTTTGGGTAATTTGTCATGATTTACCGGCGCTTAGACTTACTTATGGGTGATTGGGTAATTCATGAGACCACACCACCACACTTTAGTAATTTCAATCTTTTTTGCTCCCTAGCTCATTTCCCACTATTTTGAACAGCATTGTCCCTTTTACTTTTTCTTATATAATATATGTTGAGTTACATTATAAGGTGTTTGTTTTGTTTGTCGTATCCAGGCTTACACCCGGTGGTTGAAGATTTAGATTAAGTAGACGGGAAGGCAAGGAAGCCAATCTTCGTGTCCACCTTCAGGCATGCCTTTTAGTGTCCTGCCACAGACACAACCGCATGCTCTAGAGCGGTGTCGAACCGGCACCCTTTCGATTGCCGTTCCAGTGTTCTCATCACTAGGCTATGCAGCTGACTTATAAGGTGTTGAATACTTGTATCAATTGTTGTGTTACAAAAATAGATAATTCCCAAATTTAATGTCATAACCAGGTGTATTCTTTACACTTTTTACAATATATTTCATCATGCATGTACACTTGTACAGTATGTCATTACTCAGTATCTTTTGAAATCAGCAAAATCTTGTCTGTGATATATATTTCAAATATGCTTCATAACTTCTTAATATCACAATAAAGGTTCAAAATGTTATGATTGTGTAGTTAGTTGCAAACCTTCTTGATCCAAAAAAAAATTATGACATCTTGTATCCGTGAAGTAATAAAACGTATTTTTATATATCATATCAGCAGTTTAACATTATAGCAAGATCTGACTTAGAATGGACATCACGTTTTTTATATCATTGACCTGGAACCAATATGGATTTAAATTTTTTATTTACACTTAAAATTGTGCTATGTTTTGGTTGTACTGCTGTATTTGGATATGAAGGTAAGCAGAGTTGTCGATATAGACTTGTCATATGATTTGCTCGATTTTATTTCATGATATCAATTACTGTTAGAGAATACCTATACCAATATTTCTGCCAACATCACTATTTGGTCGATACATAAATTTTTACTGATACCTAAGTGTTGCAAAAGTATGGTACCGCACGTTTTTGCTATTACATCATAGCAGCAACAATAAAGAATCAGACAAATCATTATGAATTTGGCAAAAGGTTTAAGTAAATCACTCCAGAACAATGAGTCTCAAAGATTGCTAGTGTAGAATGCATTGTTAATAACACAGCAACAGTTCACCTGCTTAATTTTTATTATTAGAGATTGATTTCACGATACTGTTAGCAGTCTAATGACGTTGAATTTCAGGGTTTGCTTTGCAAAAAAAAGGATTTGTGCCATTCAAAATTTATACCACGTCTGCAAATGTTGAATCAATGTAAAAAAGAATGACTTTTTTAGCTGGACTACTTTTTCATATCACCCTAATGCTACATGAACAGGACATCTTGTCGCAGCCGACCTGTTGCTGGACAACTAACCACGACCGACCTGTCGCAAGGACATCGCACCACTAGATGACGTGACACGAATTCCGTACTAATCCGATTAACGCTTATCATAACATGCTCATGGCTTGTTTGGCTCGAACCTTGGACATCTCTTTTAGAAAACAGCCACAGAGTAATCTTTAAATTTCTAACTCCAATACAGGTTGATTGCTGATGTTTTTTATATTGCATTATTGATAAAAAATATTGAACAAACATATATGCCTCCTCTGAATCTAAATGCACCAATGATGAGAAATAAAAAGTTTGGTGAGAAATAAAAAGTTTACAGGACACAGCTTGCAATTGAGTAAATATTCAACCGCTGCTTTTATCAGTCAATTGAATCCTTACCTTTGTGGAATGAAAACAACTAAACTAACTGTCGCCAAGGATATGCACAGTTTATGAGCATGCTATGATAAGGAAGCGCTAATCAGCTTAGTAAGGAATTCACGTCAAGTTGTCTAATGGTGAGATGTGGTGATATGTCCTTGTAACAGGTCAGCCATAGTCACTTGTCCAGTGACAGGTCGATCATGACGTCTTGTACTCGATGTTATTACTTAAAAATGAACAAATTTGTGTAAAAAATATGGGTGCTGGTATACAAGTCCTCCTCCCCCCTTGGGACTCATGACAAAGAGGAATTGACCAAAACATGTGGATTGAAGTGTGTGAACAGTAAAGCAAAGGTAAAGTAGTTTCACCCTATATGTTTGGTCGAGTCCTATCTCTGTCATGAGTTACCAAGGGGGGAGGGGCAGGGCTTGTATACCAGCTCCAAAATATGCAATGGTAGATGGAAGTTTTAGCAAATTTCTTTTGCTAAACCTTTTCAGTATTGACAAATTAGTGATATTATCAGCCAAATTTTGTCATACTGATACTCCAAAATCAAATTGTGGTACAAATGATTCATTTTGCGTAGTGTTTGGAACAGGTAGTAGTAATAAAACAGTACTTTTGTTGTCTGTAAACTATAACTTTATTTTATTTTCAGTCAATCTATTGAACACTGCCACAGCAACCTCTAATCTTAAAGGGTGGCTAGTCAAAACTTACATCAATGGAGCTGCTTCTGGGAATTCTTCAAACTATGGAGTATGTTATCTGATCTAAATAAATAAATTTCATTTTTTTTCTACCAATATGTAATCTCTGGAAGTAAGAAGTCACTACGTAACTCAGGCCTGCACAACATAAGGCCCACTGGCCCGATGCGACCCGCAAATGCATTTTGCAACCCAGAAAAGCATTTCAAACTCAATCAACAACTGGAGTCTGTCTGTCCTCTACATACATATATTTTGTGTGCAGAGTATGTACGATAGAATGCACCAATCATGAATTATTATGATTAAAGTCTAGTCACCAATCCGTTACTTAAACAACACTTTTTAAAATCAGGATATTGAGTTTCAGTGGGAAGAATTGAGTTTAAACATTCGGATGAACAAAATAGCTCGTGGATTCCAAGTATGTCCTAAAGAGCGACAAAGTTCACAATCTACTGTACAAAGCTGGTTGCGTACCCCACTGTTGAATGTGGCAGGTTGGTTGTGGATACAGAAGTTCTGAATCAACTATATAATCAACCTAAAAATGAAATTGACAAAAACTATTTTTCATGACTTAATTTTGTATGAAAGTTTCAACCCATCATAGTTTATTTTGTGTGCAAATGCAAAATCACTCTTTTTACAAGTTGTAGGCTACCAGTCAGTGTGTGCCTTAAGTTTGACTCCAAACCTTAGCCTAATTATTCGCTATGTGCCACTTCAACAGAGACTCCATCAACTCCCAATACAAATTTTTATGAAAGTAAGCCAAGTCTGTGTTTTGGATTTTTTTTTAATACATCTTTACGTTGTCTATAAATCTATAAAGTCAGCATATCAGGTCCTTTTTTATTTCAGTAATACTGAGCAATAGTATATATATCATTTGTGTACTTAATGATTTAACTTATATATTTTTTTATATATGTAGATTGTAGTATGTACACTTGTACAGTCATAGGCGCCGACTTTTCAAAAAATCTTGGGGGGCGAGAAAGGTGATGACGTCATAACCGTAACGCTATTTTCCCAATTAAAATATTCTTTGATTAAGCTTACTGTTTTGTTTATATTCACCTAGGTCGCAAACCGAATTTATTAGAACCGCTGCTTGAAACGATTAGTTTTACGCAACGCATGCAGTAGTCAGTACGCCTAGTCGTAAAAATTTTGATATCGTTAGCTCATAATTGGAACAGTTGGAAAACAAGCCGATTCATTTCCTTTTCGTGTGAGTGAATAACAACGATCAAGACATTAAAGTTATTGAAATAAAACGCAAAAAAATCATCATCTCAAGCAGATTGGAAACCCGCTATCAGTTTTATTAACCTCGTTTTGCAAATTAAGCCTACTCAAAGCGTTAACAACGGCGAAGTGTTTTCTCTTCTGTTTTTTATCGAAAGTCTTTACAGTCTTTTATTGAATACCGGTAGTGCAGGAGTGTATATAGATGCATAGGCGCCGACTTTTGAAAAAACCTTGGGGGGCGAAAAAGGTGATGACGTCATAACCATAACGCTTTTTTCTTAATTAAAATAGTCTTTTGATTAAGCTTACTGTCTTGTTTATACTAACACCTAGGTCGGAAGCGAATTTATTAGAACCACTGCTTGAAACGATTAGTTTTACGCATGCAGTAGCTTGCGCCTAGTAAAAAATTTTGATACTGTTAGCTCATAATTGGAACAGTTGGAAAACAAGCCGATTCATTTCAAGCGGAGTGGGAACCCGCTATCGGTTTTATTGACTTCGTTTTGCTAATTACTTACCTTCAAAGCGTTAACAACGACGAAGTGTTTTCTCTTCTGTTTTTTATCGAATACCTTATATACTCGAGTATAAGTCGACATGTTCACAAGTGATTTTCACCTCAAAATAACAGGGTCAACTTATACATGGGACAAGCTGATGTCTCCAGCTCGGCAGTTTTCAAAATGAACGCATTTTTACTGCGGCAAAATCATTGCCGACGTAGATTACAGAGTTTAAAATGGCGTCGGCGAAGTAAAAGTTTTGAATACGTTTATTTGCAGTGATTCAAACTTAATTTTCAAATTTAATGATTTTTTGTCAATTCTGAACTTTATGCACTTGTTGAGCAATATGCAAAGCTCACGAGACAAAACAGCGGAAGGAGCTCTTTTAAGAGATCGATTGTTTTATTTTTGCATGTAGGATATAATCGTTCTTATTACGCAACATTCCATGATCGTTGAAGTCGATGTCAAAGCTTAGCGGCCGCATAAAACAATGATTTCAGGTTAGCTAGGTCATAATAGCGGTAAGAGACGTCGTTAATGCAAGCAATATCTGCGACCAAGACCATTAAACACTTTTTCTTTTATCGGTTTTCGATTTAATTCTCACACATTGCGAACAAAACAATGCTTTCGGTTCTGTTGAATCATGATTGATCTCACAGCGGGAAGACCTTATTGAAAATAGCGCGTCTAATTTAGCTGGTTTACTTAATATTGCAGTGAGTAGTTACGTGACTATTCCAGCAGCGTAAGTTACTCTACCATCTACTTTGAAATTTCCTTACCTTATTATGAGAAAGTCATGCGATCAGCTGCTGTTTTGCGGGCAAGAGCAACGTAGGCTATTTTTCTCTTTCGGCATTCTTTAAGTCCATTTAAATGATCTAACTCTCTTTCGCGAAGTGGTTTATCTTTGAAACACCACTTGTAATAACCATTTTTGTTGCCCCTTAACCATAAGTTTACGGGGGGCGCCGCCCCCCGGCCCCCCCGGAAGTCGGCACGTATGTATAGATGAGTGTATATTGATGAGTGCATGAGATGTAGCCTATATATTTTCACAATATATATACAGGGTGGTCCACAAAAATGTGACATATTTTGTTTATCTGTCATTTCCATCAAAATTAATTCTACCTCTTGATTTTCTGGTTAGTTATAGAGTACAGCTATAAGTTTTATGTGTAGCAGTATGGAGCCGGGATATCAATTTTCAGTGGCTGAGCGGACAATAATCATTGAACATTACTTTTCGACAAAATCTGTAATCTTGACCCAGAGACATTTTCGTCATGACTTTCCTGGAAGGAAAACACCGTCTCGGAATACTATCAAACGCTTGTTGGAGAAGTTGAGAGACACTGGCAGTGTGACTAACAACAATAAGAACCATAGTGGTCCACCTTCCACCGCAAGAACCCCCGAAAAAGTTCACGATGTTCGAACTCGTGTGGAGAAGTCTCCACGGAAATCCACCAGAAGACTTTCTCAGGAAGTGGGGATTTCAAGATCTTCTGTCAATAGAATTATTCATGCTGACTTGCAACTTTTCCCATACAAAATTCAGCTTCTTCAGACTCAAAGTCAAGCCAACAAGGATGAACGATTTGAATTTGGTCAGCAAATCAGTGAACGGATTGAAAACAATCCCGGTCTTTTGGATGTGCTTCTCTTTAGCGACGAGGCCCACTTCCATTTGAGTGGCCATGTGAACAAACAAAATATGAGATTTTGGGCAGAAGCACAGCCTCATGCGCATGTGCAAGCACCCTTGAGTGTAACAAAAGTCACAGTTTAGTGTGCAATAGGACGTAATGGCATTTTTGGTCCCTACTTTTTTGAGGACGACGAGGGATGCCAGGTGACTGTTAACACTGAACGTTACATCAAATTGCTCAGACGACAATTCATTCCAGCAGTAAGGAGGAGAAGGGGGGCCGACTTGAATACAGCTGTATGCCAGCAAGACGGTGCCCCACCGCATTGTTCCAATCGTACCCTTGAGTATCTGCATCAATACTTTCCTGGGGATCGATTGATTTCAAGGAGGACCAACAACCCCTGGCCGTCATATTCACCTGATCTTAACCCTCCTGACTACTTCCTCTGGGGATATCTGAAGGATAGAGTCTACCAGGACAATCCTGATACCATTGACAGACTGAAGGAAAACATTAGAAGAGAAATTAGAAGAATTCCAATGGACATGTTAGGGAGAGTAATGGACAATTTCAATGTGAGAGTGGCAGTGATGATTCAGCAGCGAGGAGCTTGGATCAAACATATTATCAAATATTGAAATAACTCAGAAACCGGTTCGTTTTTTCAAAAGTGCTTTTGAGGGCAAAAACTTACAGCTATGACCCATCTCCTGCTGAAAGGATTTTGAAAAATCTTCAGATTTGTAGAAATTATGAACAAACGAAATGTGTCACATTTTTGTGGACCACCTTGTATATCCATCAATACAGTGCTTATTGAAGCAAAACACGGATGACAGATTTGAAAAGTTTTCTTTAAGCTGTATTCACGTAATTGTTCGTTGTGTCTTAGTTTCAACTCGATAAAATTTGCTAAAATCGATTTCATGTTTGAAGTCACTAAAAATCTAACGGACGTTTGGATAACTCGTGAAATGAGAATAAACATTCAACCTCGTATTCGCTTTTGCGCTACCACGCGTTTTGACTTTGAAGTTGCTCCTCACGCGCGGGAAGATCAGCAGTGTGTGACTGTGAGCGTGCGTGCCGTGCTTATCTCAGTAGTAATTCATGTTCCAGAGAAGGCCATGCGATCAACTGCTGCTTTGCAGGCAAGGGCAACGTAGGCTGTTTTTCGCTTTTGGCATTCTTTAAGTCCATTTAAATGATCTAAATCTCTTTCGCGAAGTATTTTATCTATGAAACACCACTTGTAATAACCATTTTTGTTGCCACTCAACCATAAATTTACGGGGGGAGCCGCCCCCCTCCCCCCGAAAGTCGGCGCGTATGTGTACAGTTGTACACTGTGTACAGTACATTACGGTACTAAGTATTAGCACTGAAGGAATTTGACATTAGAATTTCAAGTCTGGTGACTGGTATGTCACATTTAAATTGTTTTTTTTCTTCTTATACACAACTCAACTGACATAAATAATGGCAAGAGTTGCCTAAAATAGATATTGTTCTGAAGTTTTCATTGCCATTTATTGGTTAAAACGGTTAAAACAAATTCTCCTACGAACAAATTTCGCTCCACGTTTTAGTTGTGAATATTATTTATTCTTTTTCTCTTAGTTTATCTTTTTAACTCTTTCAGGGTCATTGTAGCAACTTTTAATCGTTGCAGACACAGCCTTGCCACAGTATACAATAACTGTCAAAATCTAAACTTTTTTGAAAAAACGTTTTCTGTAAACGTTTTCTGACATTGTCTTAAGGCTTAAGCAATGAATTTTTCTTTTATACTTTGTTTTGTATTTTTAGGTGTATCACGAATGTATATCGAGTTTCAATTTTGGATGAGAGAATGTTCTGATTTAAAAGACACATTCTGCAGAGAAACATTTAAAGTGTATTATCGGCTCATAAACAGAAGAACAAGTTCACGTGCAGATGGCCAACTGTTGAATGAAACATTCTACTCAACCATTGATACTGTGGCAGCAGAGGTATTTGATGTTTAGTTTCATGTGTTAATCATTTGAATGCTATTTTAACACGCCATTTGCCAGTTGTGATTGCCTTGGCAGCAAATCAGTCCTTTTTGCATTGTTTCAACGTTTTCAGTCATTTGTAGACTTTTAAGTCAATGTGAAAAAGCATTGGTTTGCTGGCTTAAGAGTTATCAGCAAGGCTGGGTATTCTCTCGTTGCAGCACAGAGAACAATTACGTTTTGCTGGTCCCAGCGATATGGCTTCCACGTGAGCGTGAGATTTTCTGATAGCGTATACAATATACATACAGCACATACAATATGAATGTATCAGTAGTTTTTTAATGGTAAATAAAAAAACAAAGCTTATTTTTCTTTCGACAATTGGCTTCCGATATATCGTAAATTGCACGTGACATTTTTTGCCTTTTTGGCTAATATTGTCTGGCATTTAAACCAGAATTGTGAATTGGTTGACTGTTTGCAAAAAGTTTATAAATCATCAACTTGGCAACTCGAAAATGATGAATTGCAAACGTCAAATAACGCTTTTCTGCTGACTTTTTATATTTTACTTTTCTGTGAACCTTATGTGTTCCATCATGAAAGGTTTAAATCGTTTTCCAGAGTGTGGTGTCCCAGACAACAAAATCCGTCATTTTTACATTAATTCAACGTCTGCAGACATTGAATCAATGCAAAAGGATTTGATTGACGGTCTGCAACGACATCAGTCAGCAAGGGCAGGTGCTCAAGGATACTGAAGTTTTGATTTGTTCAAAAAAACAACAGCAATGAAGAAAAGCAATCAATTGGAATCTGCAGCACGAACTGCTAAAAAATCACTCCCAAGTCTATCACCGAATTCTTTTTAAGTCACCAACTTAAATAGATCTCCACCTTTCTGTTGCAGTCACGTTTTCATCCAAACGCCAATCCAGAAGATTTAGAAGTTAACACTGAAGTTGTAAGTCTTAAATTGAAAGGCGACCTCGCCTACTCCTCAGCTACGCCTCTCAATGATCACGTTTATATTGCAATTGTTGACGAAGGAGCATGCATGTCTCTGACATCTGTTCGGATTTACTATAATGTCTGTCCACAAATAGTCGCTCATCTAGCCCAGTTTCCAAAAACGTTTGCTGGCCCTCGCAAAACATCTTTAATTGAGGTAAGGAAAATTTTGTGCTAGTTGTGCCTACCTCGCCAGTCGCCACCCACAATATGTGAATCTTGTGATGAACGGGCATAGCCTTTTTTTAAAAGTTACTGTCTTGCAAGTGTTCATTTACGTTTTAATCGTTTCAACACTGTCTTCTTGGTAAAGCGGCGAAAGCAACGCATATCTGCGATGGATGAATGGATACAGTTACAAGTTACAGTGTAAACCACATCATGGCCACCTGGAGTTGCGGCCTGATTTGTCACATTTTGCAGATTTTGGTTACCGCTACTGCTTGTGTCTGACAGCAATTTTTAATTTTTTTTTTACTTTTTGCCAACTCATAATCATATAAAACCTTTTTGTTGCCTTCTGGAAGCAGTACAAAATGTGAAAAAGTGAGTTGAAAACGCTCATTCAGACTTTTATAAAGCGTTAACAGTCTGACTGAAATTTTCAAAATCAAATTGTCTTTGTTTTTCAACGCCTGATTATGTTAAAACCCATTGTGTTGCCTGGAGAAAACGATAAAGAAAACGCTAAAATATAATTTTTCTATTGAGACAGTCACCAAAAGTTGGAAAATTCTGCAAAATGTGACAAATCAGGTCCAATCTCTAGTTAGCCATCACCACAAATTTGATTGATTTGAAGGTTTCGCAATTCGCATCAGATATAAGCTGATAAGTGGCAAATTGTCTGTCTTTTCAATTGAACAATTTGCTGCCTAACCGCATATTTAAGTATTTTTATTGTTGTGTACGTTTACAATAACTTCAAGGTTTGGTTATTGTGCTAGGTCTCAGGAAAGTGTGTTGAAAATTCCGTGCTCGTATCCTCTCATTCTGCGTCAGAGGATTCTTCGCCACTTTTTCATTGTTCAAGCTCCGGTGTGTGGCAAGTCAGGACCAGGTTCTGTCAGTGCAACCCCGGTTACGAGCCTGATGATATGCATTTCTCATGCAATCAATGCCCTTTCAATACTTCCAAGTTAGTATTTCATGTTGTAGCTTAATTCCTAGACAGCAAATCAGTTGTTTTTTTACATTGATTCTAACGTCTGAAGACGTGTAATCAACGTAAAAAACGACTGATTTGCTGTCTGGGTTATTAAGATTTGGATTGCAAGTTTCGGCAACAGCCGGATTGTGTTTGCTAAACAGACCACTTTTCAAGTAGCGCTCCTTGATGTTTCTTTTGACACTTTTTGGCAAATAAACAAAACAGTTAAGAAACGTTTTGACTCAAACGTTGTTGAATTGTATTGTTTTATCCGAGATTGTTAACAATAATCTTATTGTTGCCGTTAAGTAGCACTCGAAAGATTGCTGCTCAGCCCCTATCAAAACCACGTGACTATGTTTGAAACACTTCATACCATGCCTGAATGCGGACACAAAGATCGACTTCCTTGCCTTTCCGTTTACTGTTGATGGAGTTTTACGCCATCAAAGTTAGGTCCACTTCATTTCAACGACGAACTCCTGAAGAGTTGAACGAAAAGCTTCTCCTATCTATGTTCCACCCTCTCTTCACCATCTTCAAGTTTTATACCATCATCTACATCTTTGAAAGAGTTTTCGAACTAATTGTATTCATGAGTGATCTGAGATATTTATCGTGTCCTAACTTCATAAAATGTTAAACTACTGCATTTTCCTGGCGGTTGCGTTAGAAATGCCACAGTGTGAATGTCACAACATGCAACGAATCAACGCAGTGACTCTCACAAAGCTTAAGAATCATTCGTCTGCATGTAGGGATGCGGTGGCATAATTCCATTCGAAGAGATTTGGTTAAGAAAAAAAATGTTTGTAGGTCATACCATGGAAATGAAAAATGTACACCATGCCCACCTAATTCCTTCACGACAGAACGCGGCGCTCTGTACTGCCAATGCTTGGCCAATGGGAACCAGTTACTCACGTCGCGACGAATCAGCAATCCCAAAAGTCTGGCCTTACAGAGTGACGAATGTGAATTTTGTTCAAGCGTTCCTTCTTCGCCAACCCGGCTATCTCTAGCCACAAACCTACTTCGTGCTCCAGGTGACGATTAAGTTGAGTTAAATAGCATTTGTTGTTTCGTAAGAAAGTGTTTTCGATTAAATTTAGCATTCCAAAACGGTAGTTAGTTAAGTACGTCACACAAGGCTATCTTTTAGCATTCTTAATTTAATTCCCATTCACCCAGATTTTAATTGCCTTTCTTTGACACGGTCTTTTATTCTCGATGTTAAAGTCATTATATTGCATCAAGCCACCAACATCATGTTCTTATGTTAGATTCTGTTGAGTTGAACTGGAAACCCCCTCGAGATTCAGGACGGTGCAGCAAGACAACCTACTGTGTTGTTTGCGTGAAGTGCCCCATGCATGATGGTATGGAAACGCGTTCATAAGTATTCATATAATAAATTTGATACAAATGTCAGAGTCTTTGGACCTATTTTTGTTTTTGTATCAATTCGCAACAAAACGATGGCCTGAAATGAATTTGAAAGTGAACAATTTGTAAGGGAATTTTCATGTTTCAAAAATGCCATAAATGTTTTGCTATGCACGATATTAGCAATTTATCGCATTTTGTCTTGAAGCCAAACCAGTACTTCTGCAAGATATTGAGTTAATGAGTTAAGATAGATATGAAAAATGTATCAAGTTATGCAGATGCAGTTTTACATTCATTCTTATTACAGAAGTAACTTCGTGTTTTATTCTGTACGTTTTTCTAACCAGAACAACCAGCAAGTGCGCACAGCAACAGAAAATGTGACGTGGATTCAACAAACCGCACCTTTTCCCAGCAAAATTGCCAAGAACTCGCTTATTTTCCGAGCAAGTGCGACAATGGGAAGCTCTATGTCACTGTGCGAAACTTTCGCGAGAAAACTCGCTACAAGTTCATGGTGGTAGCCATGAACGGCGTCACCACCAAACAATATTCTCAAGTCTTTGAAGCGTTGAAATCATCTGAAGCAAGAGTGGAAAACGAACGTAATTTTTCGTCTTACCATCTCTCACTAAATCAACAGGTTGGTGGGATATTTCGGTTTATTTTTAGAAGTTCTATTTTTTAGTTTTTACAGATTTTATTAAAACTGCTTCTTCATCAGAGACTTGAACTTCGCTACCCAACTTTCATTGTTCCTTAATTTACGCCAGCTTTTGCAATCTTATATATCTCCGCCGGTTTTCGTTTATATCAAAAGAACATTTTAGTTGGACGACCTGATCACTTTAAGCGGCGCTTCCATTGTATTCTCCCCATCACTTGGTCCATTGCCATCCATGATATCTCACCTCCGAGTTCTCACCAAGAACGAATCGTCTGTCATCATCACATGGCACCCTCCTGTCTTCATCAATGGGGAACTTCAAGGATACGAAGTGAGTATTAAGTAAAATATTTGAAATAGATTTTCAAAATGTGTTAATTTGTTTTTCTTACGTAACTTCTGCTTGACGTCATCAAATTGCTGGTTTATTTCACTTCTTTCAGTCAACGAAATATTGTACTTTGAGATTTTTCTATACTTTTTTGGGACCGTTTCTCGAGTTGCGTGACCACTGTGGTCATGTACAAAAGACCCGCTCTTGTTAAAATGGCGAAAGCCTGTTGTTGACGTGTGTTGGACTGTTGGTACTATGCTGAAGACGTGTACACTGTACAGGAGCCCGGGTTTTGGAGTATTTAGGAGCCTAGTTTCGGTTGTATGCAGGAGTCGGATTGGTGCCAGAGTCGGATTTTTTGCCAGTTGATACTTCTAGCGTACACATATTTACGCTGTACTTGGCACAGTCGTTATTTTTGTGTACTGGTTTTATTTTCCAAGCAGTAGCTGTTTCATTTAAAAATATCCTTTTCTTTTCATGACAGGGGATAGGGAAGGTACAAGTGTTTCAGTATAAAAAAATCTGGAAAGTGGTTTATGCTTTGCGTTCGTAGTGGAGTTTGGGGTCAATATTTCCAAAATATTCGGAGCGGGAGTAGATTTGGAGTCGCAGACTTCGGAGTCGAAGTGAAGCCAGAGTCCAGAAAACCCGACTCCGTACACCTCTCCCACGCTGTGGTTACATCCCAGCCAGCAAATCAGTCCCTTTTTACATTGATTGAACTACAGGCTTGCCAAGAGACTTAATTAGCTACCCGGGATACCTGTAGTGAATGTTTTCAGGTAAAATGGTCTTCCGTAAACCGATCGAGCAACACAGAACATGACATCTCAATGACTTTGCACAACACGTCTACCTCAGTCATGAAAGTTGTTGGAACAAAAGCGGTGTTGGCCGGACTTCATCCAAGCTCGCGCTATGAGATTGCTGTGCGGGCGCAAAACTCTGTCGGTTTGTACCCCGCTTACTTCATTCTTCTTGTATTTAAATAATTGTTATACATTTGTAACTCGACGAAACCGACGCTGTTATGTTCCGTATCTTCTGCAACGTCATTCCCCTACACACCATATATGGAAGTTGTTAACTGAAACGATCGCATGGGCCTTTAAAACGTTTGTTAAACGCCAGTGTCATTCCTTAGGCATGGGAAATTATAGCTCGCCGTTGTTTGTGACCATTGTCCGTGAAGCTGCGCCAGTCACCAGTACACCATCGCCCGTGGTCATCTACAATTCAGTTTACCTAGTTGCCATCACAGCTGCTGTTGTAATTTTAGTAAGTTCACATTTTCTTTTTGATTGCCATTTCAAATGTTGATTTGCGTTGAATGTTTTTGTTGTTGTTAAGTTCCAATGTTTCTCTGTCGATGTGCATTGTGCAGTGTTAAATTGATCAATATGACACGATTTATATTTGGGCTGAGCTTCGCAATTCATTAAATCCCAATTTGGTAGTTCTCTCTGAAGGTTGTTGTCAGGCTGTCCGCAATCACAGCATCAAAACGACTACCTAGTAGAATTACAAGCATTTTGAAGTATTATTACAGCAGTTCTAAATCGTACAATGTACATTATAAACTGAAACGGTTGGTTTGTCGTGCTTTTGCAGTTCGTCATAGCCATAGCCGTGATGTTCCGATGCTTGAGCAAAAAGAACAAGTTTATTGCGGCAGTGTTCACCAGAGCCCAATCGAGTGGCAGCTTAACAGACAACCCAGAAGCAGAACTCCCAACTGAATACACTGATGTCTCAAGTAATTATTGCGATATAATGAAATACCTTGCTGAAAGACGGATGCCGTATTGCTGATGTTAAGCATAAGAAAACCTATGTATCAGTTATTGTAGCAATGGTCAGCTGCAGTGACAAGTTTTTGTAAGCCTTGACTGCCAAATGTGTAACTTGCTTTGAATTTTAGCAATTAACACGCCTACTTTCAACTGTATGGCTTTGATTGTATGTTAATTTCTATATTGTTTCCGACCTGCAAATACTTAATCTTTCCTCTTTAAAGACGTTATCACCCAGACAGCAAATCAACCGTTTTTACATTGATTCAACGTCTGCAGGCGTTGAGTAATGTAAAAGATGGTTGATTTGCTGCCTAAGCGTTCACTTCCATAACTATGTTGCATCAAATGTTGCTCTTTTGAAAAATCATGTGATGTCATAATCATCGGCGGATAAGAATAATTGGCATCGGTTACATTGGTATCTTTTGTCTTATATAATTTTTGTATTGATGACGATCCACGTTGACGCAAGCACGACCTACTAGAACACGGCCAAATATGTTGCTATTTGAGAAAATTTCTAAGAGTCTGAATTGTTACAATCATAGCTATGACAACCCTGTTATCTTCCCATTTCCAGAAGTAAGTGAAATAAGCAATATTTGCACCTAGACATGTGTTTGGCTTGTTTAACCGGAGATTAGGTATGTACCTTGAGCATAACTTACACATTAATAATGTAATATGTAAGACTTTTCAACTGCACCCTGGAGGTAGTATGGTTTGGTGTATCGCTTTTGGTGCAATTCCATGTTCCATTTAAAATATCAAGGATTTTTTGTGGATTGTATGTTGTAAACCAGGGGTCATCAAACTTTTTTCTCTGAGGGCCGGATTGCTGCGAGATTGACAGCTGCGGGCCGGATGCAAATTGCGAAAAGATATACAACTATTTAGAATTGACTTGAATTGAGCACAGTAAATAACAAAGTCAGCGGTGGAATAGCAAAGTTGTGATGAAAATCGAAAGGTGGCTGGAAAAGGGATCCCCTGCTGTGATACACTGCAGGGCATCGTGCTCTTAAAAAACATTACATCTTTCCAAATTTGGCCTAGGCTGTCCCCATTTGTGGTGGCCTTATGATAAAAACAGAACACCAATATGTAGGCTGCCTGGTGGAAAACTGTACAAATTCAACATAGGCCTACAACAACGAACTATTAAAACGAACAATTTTAACAAAAAACTTTTTCACTTTTTTCCTTAGCAGTTGTACTGCAGCTGTTATTTCCGCAGCACGCGGCGGGCCGGATGAAATCAGTTCACGGGCCGGTTCCGGCCCGCGGGCCGTAGTTTGGTGACCTCTGTTGTAAACTGTTCATTTGACGTGCCAATTTAAACTTTAGTTCGTTTTGTTTTTCTCCAAGGTTAATTTTGCAAGTAAAATATGGCTATTGGCGAAATATCCTGCTTAACAAAAAACCTAAGGACTGTATGTTGAGTACCTCCAGGATGCAGTTAGAAAGTCTTACATATTTTACGTTATTATTACATAAATTGTATGCTTAACAAGTTAACATACATATCTAATCTCCGTCAAAACAAGCCAAACATATGTCTAGGTGCAAATATTGCTTATTTTACTTACTTCTGGAAATGGGAAAATGACAGGTTTGTCATAGCTATGATTCAGACTCTTAGAACTCAGACTCTTCGAAATTTTCTCAAATAGCAACATATTTGGCCGTGTTCTGACGCAAGGCATTCGACGAACCGTGACGCTTACGTTCTCACGTTTTCAGGCGCAGATCAAAGGACCTACGTCGATCCTTTTTCCTTGGGCGCGCTGTTGCCTTCCTTCCGATGTGAAACAAAGCCAAGCCACATAACGGCCGACGATGTGATCGGGACGGGAGAGTTTGGAGAAGTTTATCAAGGAACATTGATCAAAGAAGGTCGGTAGAGGAATATAACGCAAAGCGAACTGATTTTCTGTCACACAATTATTGTGGTTTTATTGTCATAAATTCTACCATTCTTATTTTGTTAGTAAAAAGGCAATGTTTTTATTTGTCTATGAAATCTGTCAAGTCTTTCGAGTATGGTGTAATGTCAGTGGCGGATTCAAGGGGGGGCGATTGGGGTGGTCGCCCCCTTAAAACACAGAAAAGTAACTTTATTTACGATGTATTTGCAAGGTCGGATTAATATAGACCTACCCACACATCATTGTGTTTTGTTGAAATAGCTCAACAACCCCTAAGATTACTTACTCGATCCGCCCCTGCATACTGTAGCATCATAAACTTTGCTGTCGATCGATCCAGTTATGACTTAAATTATGGTGAAGATATTTAAATAGATGTAAATAAATTTCTTTTGATAGATTGC
Source organism: Aplidium turbinatum (assembly GCF_918807975.1). Classification (NCBI taxonomy): domain Eukaryota; kingdom Metazoa; phylum Chordata; class Ascidiacea; order Aplousobranchia; family Polyclinidae; genus Aplidium; species Aplidium turbinatum. Next base: position 14,912,537 of record NC_137484.1, on the reverse strand, counting down.
CATGGCAACCGACATGTCATCGACGTAGCTGTCAAACAACTTCACGCTCAATGTCAACCCCATGAGCAGGTAAGTTCAAGCTTGTTGTGTCAATCTATTGTATAATATGTTGCATTGTTGCTGTTTGAAATTTATAATAATTCTTGAATAACCAACCCAGACAGCAAAATCCGCCATTTTTACATTGATTCAACGTCTGCAGACGAATTTTGCTGTCTGGAAAGTACTAGAAAGTTTCTGCTAGAAAGCGGAAGATCCTGTTATTGGCGCGATGTTAAAACTGTGTAAAAACGGGTTCTTACACATAATTACTTTCCTACTAGCTCGATTTTCTTCGAGAAGCTATGGCGCTTGAGACATTCCAGCATCCGAATATTATCAAGTTGGAAGCGGTTGTAACCGCCTCGCGCCCGTATATGATTGTGACGGAACTCATGAAGCACGGCTGCCTTGGAGCGTTCTTGCGCAACCACCAAGAAGCCGGCTTGGCTTTTCCAGCAATTGTCTTGGTTCGAATGTTGCGGGGCGTAGCACGCGGAATGGCTTACTTGAGTCAACTTACTTACATTCACAGGTCAATTGTTAATTATTGCAGTAAATACGCTGGATAAACTGTAAGAAATGTTGTTTCGATGTCAACAGGCTGCTTGGGCTTCTCCACTTGCGCTTTGTAAATTGGCAGCTTTTCTTAAAGTCTTTTTGTTTCAGTTGCTAGTGAGAAAATCATTTAACTGAAACTCTACAGAGCTTTTCTCAAATAACCTGGCATTAAATATTTAAAGATATCCATTCAGCCAAGCATTTTAAATCACAAACTACCTCACATTTTTTTCTACGCTTTACCAACTTTTCATCAACGTTTGCTGTTTTCAAAACGTTCCAAATTTCATTCCAGAGATTTAGCTGCAAGGAATGTGCTCATTAACGAGGAATTGGTTTGCAAAGTCGCTGATTTCGGTTTGACTCGAAAACTTGAAGAGAACGGAAACGAGAACGGCCCGAGCAGAACGTACACAACGCAGGGCGGCAAGATAGCCATCCGATGGGCAGCCCCTGAGGCCATCGCATACAGAGCGTACTCTCAGGTTGGTTTGATGAATGTCAGTTCTACAGTAAAATAGATGTCTTTTGTGGTCAATTTCTTTCTGTGAAGGCTTCAGATGAAAGAGTGTATTACGAGCCACATAGCAAACTTTTTTTTTTAGTTTTTGATGGTTTTTCGATGTCGATCTTTTTAATACTTTCGTTAATTTTTGTATCTCAGTCCTCCGATATATGGAGTTTTGGTGTCTTTACCTGGGAGGTCACAACTTACGGTGAAAAGCCATATTGGAATCTCACCAACCAACAAATCCTTCAAGCTCTGAATGAAGGTTTCAGGTTGCCAGCGCCAGAGGTAACATTAATTTGATTGCGTTATCACTTGTGACTTGCATGTCATAGTTTTCGATTAAATATACTGTAGAGGTAAGTTTTTATACAGTAACACTCCATGCAGTGTGCTTGATTTGGACATGCTTTCTTTGTTATTTTATAAATGTTTGTGAAATGTTTTTAATCGCAGTGGAAAAGACGCATTTTTAAAAATTTTCTAACTGACATTTTACGTACTACGGAAATGCTCATCTTCAGAATAAAAATTTCTTTGTGGTTTCTTTTTTAAGGATACGTATTATTTTGGTTAGCAAAATGTCATTAAAGCGTCTATCACAGTGTTGAAACTTCAGTTTTGACCATACTTTTATATCATTAGGTATCTATTGCTAGAAAATTGTTCCTAATTAGTTACCAAAGTTCTCTGTATGCCTGCCATCTATGCCTCTCTGCAAGTCTTGTTTCATTGACAGGATTGCCCTTCCGTCTTGCACCAGCTCATGCTCGATTGCTGGCATTCTGACCGACATACCAGACCCACTTTCGTACAAGTCGTATCAAGGCTTGATGATATTATTAACAATGTAGAAGTTTTAAATACCCTGGCAAGTCCTGCTAGCACTGGGTAAGGATGTGTATGACTTTGACGTGGTTTTCTTTATAATCTTGACTTTTGATTTTTTTTTAGTTTTTGACCAACTTATTCAAATTTTAGCCAATATTTTACTAAAATATCTAAATTGGTTTCAAGTGTTTGTTTTTTTTGCAATTTATTGATGTGTTTCCTTCTTAGAGCCGAGGAGATGTTTTTTGCTGAAACTCCTCCACAATCTCCTGGTCCTCTTCCAATTGTTCCGGATTCGCAAGCTCATCACAATTACGCCACCTGCCGAATTGCTTCCGATGACAAACGAAGTCTTACGAGCTTAATTTCCAAAGACTCATCATCGGCAGCATCTCTCAGTGTCTTCAGGAAAAGCATCCATGACTCTCTCGGAGAAGATTTGTCTCTTTGCGAAGTGATGTCTTTGCCATGCGCTGATTCCCAGGACAAATCTTCCGAGTCCACACCGATGCTGGATCTCTCTTCCGATAATCTTCATTGTCCCATTTCTTCATCATCGCCAACACTTAAGCTCACTAACGGCAATTGCTTCCTTAAATTACCAAATAACGACAACGGACCTGTGACGTTTGTAAACGAAACGTAACGTGACTGTTATTTTTTTAACCGCCGTTAGGTGGCGCCAAGCAGCCTTACGCAATTACGAGCAAAACCAGCAAGTGTACGGTGTAATCACCTCAATAGTTTTTTTTCTTTGGATAGTAACGAATTTTCTGCAGCATAGACTATTTTGTATACTTGAGAACTGTTTTTGACCAAGTACAGTAGGTTATTCCAAAGTTGTGAGGCTGGAAAAAGCTTTTTGAAAATGTTGTCCAAGCCTTATTCCTAGAATTTGCAATTACTACATGAGTTGCGACGATGTTTATCAAATTATTTCATAAGAATAAGCATATGCTTTTATACCAGTTTGACATTTTCTTACTTTACTCACATGTACCGCACGAACAAATTTAATTAAAAGAAATTTTCCTTTGATTACCAAAGAAGGTCACGGACTTTTCAACGACAATCCTTCTTACCAACCGTGTTTTTATTCAGAAACCCCAGATGAGCTAAAGTTCACTGACTCTACAGCCTTGCCGCGCGCTTTTAAAATCAAATGTCGCTTGTGGACACAGACTATCTTCATACGATTTCTTATTTTCTCACCTCAACGCAATCTAGGCTTACGATAAGCTTTTTTCTGCAAGTGCTCTACAATGCAAGCTGTCGAACGTGGTGTGCTACATTTTTTCGTTACTCTTCAATTGTGTACGTATCCGATTTGTTCAGACTAGGCGCACACACACATTGTTTTTCCAATTAACCTATTTACTGTTTTGTCTCCATGTGGCTTTCTTGAGACCAGCACACCAGTCTTTGTTGCACATTCATGAAATCGACGTTTCACACACTAAATGAAATCCTTTGCCACTTCGTTAGCTTGTTTTGAGTTGATACTGTTTGAATAATTAATATTTTTCCACAAGTGACTTCGATCAACTGCATTGCGGTACAAAAACGATAATGCTTGAATTCGTTGTGTGTTTTTTTAATTTGGGGATCTGTACTTTTAATATCCTTTTTTATGTAGACGTTTTATAAGCTGAAGGTCACGTGTGTCCCAGATAGGGTTTGATTGCTGTATGTATGTTGCCCTTACGCAATTCATATACTTACTCTTCTATAAGATACTTTTAACATTTAGGTTCATTGCATTTATTTAATTTGTTGCGCTATGTGTTCTTATGAAATCGGTACTGGTTCACACATCTCAGACAACAAATTTATCGTTTTTTTAAATGTAAGAAACGATTTGTTGTCTGGGGCTATTGTGTTTGAGCAATACATTTCGGGTCACGAACTTAGTCATTTTACGTTGAATTTTTGCGTCTACTGACGTTGACTTGATGTAACAAAAACAACTGACTTGCTGATTGGGTTATGTTTGTAAGCCAGTTTACAATTTCTGATTCATTAATATAAAAAAAATTTCCTGGTCTTCGCTTTCATTCTATTGATTTGTAAAAAGTCGTGACTGTGTGGGATCAATTTCCTCTTGTTTGTACCAAATCAAGATTAAAATTGTATTTTTCCCCGTTGAATGAATCCAGCGAGATCCTAAAAACCTCAAAATGGCGTGTATTTTTGGTCGCTGAATTAAATTTTGACAAAAACGGTGCTTTCGTGGAGTGTTCTAAACTGTCGATTCCTTACATAACGTTTTCATAACTTTCTTTACGAGCTTGTTCAAAAGCCGCTTTCCTGCCAAAACAAGTTCTACACCAGCATATGAAAAAAGCACATAATTTGTTACTGATCTTTTATGGGTCGCTCATGCTTTTCATTTTTAATTGTAGTGACGCAATACGTAGTTGTTCTTCGCTGTAACGAATATTTCAACTTTCGTTGAAGGTCAAAAACTACATTGTCGTCTTTCAATCATAAGTGATTTTACCAATCAAATTATCTTGTTAGTTGAAGCTTAACAGGGCTTGAACAATTAACAGATAACCGAGCATTGTGTGTTTTGTGTCTTGTTGCTTTTTTTGTAACTTAAAAACATTTTTCTGTGCTAACCCAAACAGCAAAATCCGTCATTTTTACATTAATTCAACGTCTACAGACGTTGAATCAATGTAAAAATGGCAGATTTGTCTGTCTGGAAAGTTATGTGTTCTGTCGATATTGCAACTTCATATTAGGGTAACTTGGTTCTTTGTATTGAAAATATTTTAGCACTTACAATCTTGTTTTATATCATGTTTACTTGAAAACTAAACGCGTCCCGATGGGTAAAGACGGTCAATTTTATAAACGCTCTTTGCATCGACGACCTTTCTGTCGTATGGCAACATGAGAGCCCACCAGTTTAAAGTCTTAGTACCGGTAATCGCTTTTTTTATCTAAACTTTACTTACATCTGGCTTGATGCGTTTTACTTTCACAGCATGATGTCTTTATGTGCGAATATGATTGTGGTACGGTTGAATAAAATACTTCCTACTTCTGAACGATAGCCTATAGTTTTATCCTGTTGTTGTCGAATAGTTTTACCGTACGGTAGCGCATGAAGGGAAAGTGACTTCAACCACATTTCACGAGTCAAGGTAGCCTAATGGAAATAAATTGTTTGAGTACCATCTTTATAACTATTGCCATGAGCTAGAAAGCAAAATTTAGTTCAAGTAACATTTTAAGATGTAATTCACAACAGTTGCAAGTTTTTAACATAGGCAAACTGTGCCGACGTTAATGATTCTGAAGTAGACTGAAACGAAACTGCAAGAGTTCAAGCTATAGTCAGTGGCCCTTGGGTCTTGATTATTGACCTTTAAGAAATATGGTTTCAAAGTTTCCAATCAATTCTTTTTTTTTTCTTTCTGACCACAATAGCGAAAAATAGGCTAAATGTCAAGATCGTAGAGCAGCCGACGGGACAACCAAACGGTCTTTTGCTGCTCCTGGCTGACCAGATTGAATTGTTCAACACTGACTAACTTCAGCATTTCTTTATGTTTGTGATGTAGGTTTAATGTGTCGGCTAGCCTACTATTATAGAAGCTGATTGGCAAATATAGTTAGCCTGTTTCTCCTCTCTAGAAATGCTTTGAAGCGACAAAATGCGAACGTTAAAACGTGCTTGAAACATGACGACATTTTAACAATTTCATCCGGTCTCAAAACCACAGTATCAAGTTATGGATGTCTCTGTTCTGAATGCTACATTTCCTTGGTGACTGTTTTTTATCCCACTTGGCCTTCTCATTATGTGCAATAGCGAGTTTGGAGGGTGAGATCACACGAAAGCGACAAAAACTATTTTTTGATTCAAAATTTTTGTTGTCTTGCTCGATCAAATTGATTAAGGAAATCTTTATCTTCGCACCGAGAAGCAAAGATTCTCGCCTACACACACCCCGAGAGTCGAATCAGTGGCGCTTGATCTTTGTAAAGCCAGGCGCTAAACCAGCTGAGCTGTGGGAGCAAGTGCAGTTTATCTCAAATCAACAGCATATTAAGAGAAAAGGAAGTTGGTGACTTGGTTTAAATGTGACCTAACATCTTAAAGGGATAGTAAAGGAAAAACCTGACTTGGCGATTTTCCACGTTCTTTGTGTTTAGCATGCTACCATAAAACGATTTTCAATAAAATTTTGCCCCATTGCGGTCTGATCAGCATTCCGCACCCGCTTTTGTCAGAGCTTTCAAAGCGAGATTGGGCCTGAGCAACGAAGCGTGCGACTGTACAGTCTACGTAACAAAAGACTAGCAATCAACCGATCACGCAATAATTGTTACTGCGGGCGATTTGACTGTAGGCTATGTATGTACTTCAAAACAGCACATTTCAACATCAAAACAGCAGACAGTTTGCTCAAAACATCAGATGTGGTAACGTGGCTTTTGTTATTGCTGTCTTTTATTACGTATTCTCGAGCAGTGTTTGCACGTTTTGGTCATTTTGAAAAAAATGAAAATAAATGAAACACTGGACTTTGGGCCTTGCCAGTGCCATTGAAAACATTTTTTTTTCGGTAGCCTAATTGTTTTTGAAATGTATTCTTGAATGTTCAGTTTATTCATGTTAATGCTTAATTCCGGTTTGAAATTTTCATTTAGTATGCCTTTAAAGATGTTTTGTAGATGTAGCCTACACTACTGCAATCATTTAGTTTTGCATAATAATTAATAAAGTTCAAGTCAAATATTTTGTTAGTTTTAGTCAGTAAGCAGTGCTTTTGGTTATATGCTTTTGCCGGTAATATTTATGCTTCACCGCCGTGATATTTTATTTGCAACCCCTCCGTAATTTTAAATAAATATCTTAACTTGTCAACACTTTCAACATTGGTCGCTGTTGGCAAAAAATACAAACATTGTTGCTGATAAAACTTAAATTTTGGTGGGCTGGTACGGTAGTGTGATTGTAGGAAGATTGAGTTGACAGCGTAGCGTTGTCCTTGTCGGCCTGTTGCATGCAACTTGTATGTATGTTGTATTTTATCATTACTTTGCTTTATCTAAACCGATTCAGTTCAGTTTATTTTTTGTTTTGTTGGCGAAAAAGAAAGACACAAAAAGCAAAAACACAAATAATTCGTGCATTGAGTATGGCAGCACAACAAGGATGGCAGCGAAAGACCAAAAGGTCACCAAAGTCAGCTGCCATCCAAACATTTAAACAAAAGACCCAAAATTAAGAACATTAACACATATGGTATATAGTATATAGCACAATACCACCACTTTAATTTGTAAAAATTAACAATACATTAACAATGGAATAACACAGGGCAACATAAAAAAAAACATTGTGTAGAGAAATAAGCGGATGATACGTTTCAGGAGTGATCATTGTACAAATTTTTTAATAAACATTTATATTTAAATTTAAAAACATTGTAAGACTTTTCTTTTATTTCTTTTGATAGCCTACTTGATTCCATAGTTTCACTCCATTAAAACATAGCATCTTCTTACCAGAGTTTGACGTTGTAGAAGGCAAATATAAATCATTTTTTTGGTTCTGATGGGTTTTATGATGGTGAATTTCATTTACAAAAATAAAGCAGCCAGCAAAGGCCCTATTGTAGACTCCCATAGCCTATAACACAACTGTTGAATTTTTGCTTTTCCATTTTGATTTATAATTATTGACTTTCTGTTTTTTTTTACATACTCTGTATTCTTATTTTTTATAATAAAAATAATCAGTGGCGTAGCCAGGGGGGGTTGGGGGTTACAACCCCCCCCCCCCTTTGGCACGCGTGTGAAGTCACGATATTGAGAATGGTGCTTTCAGTCTCTATGTCTGTAAAACAACGTTTGCCTAATTTTAAACAAAACTGCATTAAAAGAGCAAGTTTTTCCAATACCAAACATTCAAATATCTCAGCCAGGAATTAGCAACAAGAAAACACAGAGACTTAGCCTTATCACCGAAAAATGTCCAACAAAACATGATCTTATCCTTTTGCTATGCCACCGGACAGCACCATTTTACAGTACGGTAATATTCATACTCAAATTTTTGTTGAAAATGCTCTCAGAATGCACCAAATTCAAAGCAATTTTTCAAAATTTTCTGGGGGAGGCCTCCTAGACCCCCGACGCTGGGTGTCGCCTATGGCGAAGACGACGGCAAGCTTTGCCCGCCGGCCGTCAAACCCCCCCCCCCCCTTTCAAAATTACTGGTTACGCTACTGACAATAATGACTGTCTGCTTTGCAAACCAATGCAATGAATCAATCCATTAACTGTTTATTTATCAGAAACAAAACACAAAAGTGACATAAAACAATAAAATATAGGTTCAATGTTTAAGTTTTGTTATTGATAGGTACACAATGAAACGGCCAAGCGATATACTAGCTAGTTGCCACTGGAAAAGAATAATTTGGGTTGTGAAGCTAATCAACAATGTAACCAAATCGGTTATTCTGGGCTGTATAAAAATACACATTATTGTCATACTGTATATAATGCACACTTTTATCCTGTAACTGTCTTACAAATATGATGACATTAGTTGAGTATGTAGCTTACTTGATTATGATGGATGTTACTTGTATGTATGACTTTAGATTTAGCATGGCTTCTGATTTACCATTACACGAAAATGAAATAAATGTATTAATTAAAGAATATTTGAACTTTTCTGGACTTGACAAAACTCAATATGCACTCCAGCTTGAGTGTACTGAAAAAGGAAAAGCTATCCCCCCAGGAAATGAAGTTCAAAGAGATGGATCAAAACTGGCTGCTCAGGTAATTTATTTTGAAGTAATTGATTTGGTGAGGATCTCATAAAGCCATTTAAAAAATTTTGATTTGTTTTAAAATTGTTAACAACCATTTTTTGAAATTGCAAAAACTTATTGTAACATTGTAAACCCAATACAACCTGTTTCAATAACCAACTGTTTTACTTTCAGAACAACATTCTTTTAGAGTTCGACAATGCAAACTTTAGTGCATTTTGGGCCCTGTGGGAAAAAAACGTTCCCGGGGAAATTCGGATGAATGACCACACTTGTCAACGACTTGAATTTTACATACATATCCATTTTGCTGTATATCCAATTCGTGTTGGATCTGTTTCTGCTGTAAGGATTTTTTAACACACTTTAATTTTTCAATAAGTGCTCCAGAAGATTTGTTCATCATTGCAGTTGTATATATATTATTGAAAAGATAGGTATGATATAGTATTGCTTATTATCATATTTGATTAATTGCAGTAAACTTTAATGTTATGTATAATTAATTAATTATATTACAGAACAGAAGTTTTTTGGAACAAGCTATGACTCAATTTAAAAAATTCTTAGAAACAAAAGGTATGGAACAATATTTGCATAAACTTATTAAGAATCACAACTTTAAGGTTGTTAAAGATTCTAATATCTGCAAAAGCAGTGTTTGTAAGATGCGTTACACATGTAAAACAACCTTTTAACTGATTTTTCTGGTCTGCACTTTGTAGGTCCTTCCAAAAAAAAGTAAACTAGAACCCTTGGTTGTTAAGTATATTACACGTTGATTACAACATTCAATGTCTATATTTGTGTTTCTGTAGCGCACCCAACATGGGGCTAAGGGGGCTCAAGCCCCCCCAAACCCGCCACCAAAAGTCAAGTTTTTGTATGTTCCCTATTTATACCTTTTGCTTACAGGTTAGATATGAATAAGACACAACAATACAACAGGGCTGATCATTAAACAATATATTTTACATATTTACAAATAGTTTTAACACTAGAACGTTTTTGACTTAACTTTAGCCCTCATCAGAAACCTAAAAATATTTGTAAAAATACAATAATTTTCAAGTATTAGGAAAAGGCAACTATGTGAATAACTACAAAAAAATTTGCACCACAGGGAACATGATACCTACATCAAGTAAATGTTGAGGAAAATAGACGCGCCTCCAGCAAATAAGTTAATTTTTTGTTTAAATTTGGGTTGTAGCTTTTGATTAACACTGCTTCCTTAATAAAATTAATTTGCGTTCTTCTGGTGACTATTTAGTCACCAGAAGAACGCAAATTAATTTTATTACCAAATGCCTGGTGAACAGTCTCTCTCTGTTTTTACTGCTTCCTTAATTTTGATGTAAAATTTGCCTTTGCGTAAAATTTTAATTGAGTCAGCAGAGAATTTTTGGTCGGTACAAAAAGAACACTCCATGATATGGTCTTTGATGGCACTTTTAAAGTTCAGATGCTCTTGTTGTCAAATTTCTGGTGTACATACTGATGTACCGTAGCCTACGTCAATGCTGAATCACACAGACATGTAAAACTGTATACGAAATTTGAGCAGAAAGACGAAGGCGTCTAGGACTTCAGTTGAAAATACAAACTAATTTTGAATGTTTTGTAAGTAGGAAAAACGACCACATCAAATTTGATGTTTACAAAATTAGTGTTTTGTTTCAAACTGTTGTCGTGCTAGTTGTTGTTTTCGCACTTATTTGTATTGGCAAACAGAAAGCTAATTCTATTTTGTCATACATGAGGAAAAAGTCAAGATCTATAGAAGACTGCGAGAGACGTAGGAATGTAGGAATTGTAGGATGCTGATGGTGCTAGTAACATGGGGTTCACTAGGCCAAGTTGTAATCTGATTGAGAGAACAAATCCTGATGTATCGGCAACCGGTGGGTTGTGGGCCGTGAGTGCCTTAAATATTAATCAAAGGGATGTGTATTGGCCTATTGTCACTGTCACTCAGGGCAGGGTTGGCTGATTTAAATCAAATGATTTAAATCATTGATTTAAATCATGATTTAAATCAAACAATAAAAATCAAAAAAATCAATTAAAAAAATCAAATGATTTTTTATTTGCTAAAATAAAAATAAATATATACATCAACAAACGTTTTACTGCTTCTTTGTAATACAAAAGTTATATTTAAATACATAAGGCTATAGGCTATGCATGTTTTGAAAGGCAACTTAGTTTACTTGGCAGTTCACACTTGGGACTTGTATACCAGCTCCAACATAGTATATTAGGCTAGAGCTTTTTAGGTAAAAAAAAATACAATCAACGATTCAGAAAAATGATCTGTGACTTAGTAAGGATGGTACTATCATAATATATCTGTGATGTTAAGGACAATAACGTTAGTAGGTGGGAATAATTGCACATGGCCAGGGTGACTGCTCTTGTCATTTATGAGAAAGGATGAGCCTTGGTCTGAAGTTGCAGCAATGTAATAGCTCAAAGTATAGCTGTGATTTAAGATACTGATAATTAAGTATAATACGGAGTTTCAGTTGTGCATTTCAACTCAGACAAAAAATTGTTTCAGCATTTTAATACAAAAGAGGGTAAGCTGCACTATTCTGCATTGAGGCTCAGGGTTTTCAAATGTGAGAGTTTGAGCTAAAAGACACGGCACAGATTAATTTTTATTAGACCTTTTTTAAAATGCCTGTCCAGGTTAAAAACCGTTTTAAAAGATTGGTACTTTTTAGATCATAGAAGTATTTTGCAAAATGTGTTTCTTTCTTTTTTCAAAAACATGTTACCATTCCACAGCTATTGATATTTTGTAGAGCCATAAACTTTAGCGCAAATTTTTCCTTTTTATTCAACACAGATGTTGTCATGCAATGTGACGTCACGATGGGAGTTTTGCGCTCAAACGTAAGGAAAGATCTTAGTGTAGTGAGATGACAGTCTGAGACTCACCTCAATTTCGATATGCACAATTGTGATTTAGTATAAAGCAACATATCACACCTACTTAAAAATATGTGCAATAGACAGGCTAGCCTACAATATGATAACAAAAATGATTAAACACTTGCAAAGCAAAGCCTTTCAATCAATCAAGGGGTTAAAAATGATTCTGCTATCTTACTAAAATGATCTCTTCCCCCAAGTAGACTCGACGCTTTTTTATTTAAAAAAAATCAAAAAAATTTGATTTAAATCAAAAAAATCCGATTTAAATCAAAAAAATCCGATTTTTTTGATTTTTTTAAAAAAAATCATGATTTTTTCCAACCCTGACTCAGGGGCATATCCTCAATGGAAGCAAGGGAAGCATTGCTTCCCCTACCAAAATTGAAAAAAAAGATAATATTTTTTAGTAAAACAATTTCGTAATTTCTTTACCTGAATAATGAATATGAATTAGAACAGTTTCTAACTCATGTCCCCATCTAGGTTTTAATTTTAAAAAAGTTGGAAGCTTACAGAAGCAGAAATTCGTACCGCATCCATCCATTGCTCTCGTTTTTGCTATACGAAGAAACAAAGGAAAAAGCAGAGCGAAGTTTACGCGATTTACGTTTCTTTCAACTAATCTGTGGAAGCAATCTCAGAGTTGCTTCCTGTTGGGTATTATTCCGGTGCGTAATGAGAAAATCTAAGCTTTAGGGTTATATCTGCCTCGCAAGGAAAAGTTTGAGCCTAATGTTAGATTTACACTGTTATCCTGGCTACTACAGCAGTAGGTAGCTGTAACTGAGCAGTTAAGCTGAATTTTTGGTGTTCTCTAATTTGAGCCGCAGTTTTTGCTCATTCGTGTAAGAGCTACCTTTCATTTTAAGTTAATAGCTGTTTATCTGCTAATAAATTTCATACAAATATTACCCTAAAAATGTTTCCAGAAAGCACTATAATCCATCATTTGAGTGTAATTTTGCAAAAAATTTCCGGAGGGTATGCCCCGGACCCCCCTAGAATATGCGTGCCTTCGGCACGCCTTTTCTCCCACGACTTTTATTGCTTCCCTTGCTCAACCCACAGGGATACGCCACTATTGTCGCAAATCACTCAGCCGACATTTCTGAATTAGCCCTCTCCCCTTAAACTTTTTTCTGGGTGCGCTACTGTTGTGTTTATGTTTTTATCAGCTAAATTGATAAAGTACTCAGCAGAAAAGTGATTATGTTTAGGTGTATAAATTTTGCTCATGTCAATATTTGTGTAATGAGATGGCAAATAATAAAAGTTAACGTACATTCGTACAATGTACATGGTGGTAACTAAACTTTTGTCACAAGTGTTTAAAACATTTCGTTTTAAAAATGACAATCTGATTAAAGCAATCAACCATTTGATTTGAACAGGTTCTGATCTGAGCCAAACCACCGAATTTCTACCATTTTATGCACTGCCTTTTGTACCCAATCCTTTGCAACATCCATCATTCAAAGAACTATTTTCTGTAAGATAATAACCGTACTGTGATTTCATTTAGAAGGTGCCGTTAACAATAGCACCTTTTAAAACAGAGTGCTTTCCTAGCCGTCTCTAACCTTCACACCCTTGCAACAAGTGTGAACAGTCGGGTACCCCCATCAATATTAGATTAAGTGTATTTAGTCCTAATGAAGTTGTTTTGTAATGGACATTTGGCTTTTGACTATAATGAAAAGTTGAGCACTTCACAATTATCTTCTTCATTAGGTTCCCGCATGGAAAGTTGCTTAAAAAAATGAGGTTAGATCAATAAGTTGATGAGTGCAGTGCGAAGCTGCATACCAGCAACTGTCGAGAATCAACATTTTATAAAAAAAAAAAACTTATACAGTATTGGCTAGTAACTCATTTATTGTCCTTTTTTTGGGTGGAGTAACTCAATTCATCAATTGAATCATTCTTGCTAAGAGGATTGACTTCAATGGTTTGCTATGTTTCTTTGCATTAATGTTTATATAACTTTCTTTGCACTTAATTTCAGACTTACTGGGTTCCTGATCTGCGAGCTAGAGTTGATAGGTTTTTGAGTGCTGCCCTATCTGCCACAGAACCGCCTCTACTAATCACTTTGTTTGTATCCTTACTTTTATTGTTTAAGCTCATTGCATTAAAAAGTACAAATAAAGTTTGCATTGTGAAGTACCTTATCTTGCCCCCCCCCCCCCCGATGAAAATGTTATTTACCAATATATTTTTTTATTTAAATTTATTAGCAAATTTAACTACTGTACTAATTTATTACTATATATTTGAAAAAATCTGATGATTAATCATGAATAGAATGCCCAAGGTTTTTTTGCAACGATGCATATCTTGCTTTTATAATTCGATTTCGTATCTTTTGATGGTTTCAATCGCTTTTTTCTCCTTTTTTGCATTAGTTTCCTCAATAAAACTATTCAGAAAAACAAAGGTAGGTTGTCTGTTGCTGAAGACGCTTCTGAACAAGCTACAAAGTCTCTTCAGTTGCATCTAATACAAGCAGAGAAAAGATGCAGTGCTTATATGAAACGGTTTAACAAGCTTCAGGTACTGTGTAGTATCATTAATACTCTTTTGACATTATTTGCATTCAGTGTGATCAATGCCAAGCATTCAAGCGACTGTAACGAGGTTCATCATTGCTGTTGATCACTTTGTTGGCACTTGGTTGTCAGAGCATGGCTTTTAGGCACAGACACGTTGACATGGAGCCATGATGTTTTAGATGTAGCGATGGTGCCCATCACTGTGACATACAAGTCGCGGACCCCATGATTGCCTTGTCCTTGGCGCTTAATCAGCAGCAGCAGCAGTCTTGGCAGCAGCCAATCTTTTTATGAAGATTTTTGATTGATATTATTTTTCAACCAACTGTAATGTAAAATAATAATCAAAAAAGAAACCATTTGCCTATATTATTTATCGCTATTTCTTACCTCTGTAAAAACATAACAACTACAAACATGACAATCAAGAGTCAAGACCAATAAACTCAACATTTTTGGTGATTTTTCAATGTTTGCTGTGAATGTAAATTGATTCGTTTGATCGCTGAGCACCGGTTTGTGTCTGTGCAGGCTGATTATCACACCCTGATAGGCATCACTGCTGAACTGGTTGATTCACTGGAGCAGACCGTGCATGGAAAGATGGTCACTGTTGAATATTTGCAACGAGTGTGTGCTCGCTTGTTCAGCACTAGATCGGTCGGCGCTAGCCTCAACGCAGCCAGCTTGGACTTCACACGACCAGGCACAGCTTCTTCAATTCTCCGTGCTTCCATTGTCCCAGACAAGTCAGTAAACGCTAAAATTTTACATAAACAATAATCTAGCTTGGATATTAACGTTGGCGCTGATGTCTCGCAACTTCTGTTCCAGCTTTTCGGTGGTAAGAAGAATAGTAAATTGCACTAAGAGCCAAAGGCTAGGATGCGACCATACGATTTAACATATAAAGTATATCAATCTGGCCGGTTTTACAATTGTTTTTTCTGTGAGGTTGCGAAATATCCCGCATTCTTTAAGAATTTGTTTATCAGCTGTTAATTTACTGTGCCAGTAGCAAGGCCATAATGGCTATACTGTGCCGATCTAAGTTTCTGTGTTATTTGTTAACACATCTAGCTAATGAATATTGATTTGGTCGGCTCAAAGTCAGGATTGTATAAATGCATGGTGGAGTTCTTGTCTTGAAATAAGCGAAACAGTTTTATTTTTACAGCTCATAACATCATTGTAGCACGTTTGAGATAGATAAGACTGAAAAATATATCGTTTTATTATAATCAAAATTAATTGTGCACAACAATTTCTATACATTTCAGTTTTTATCAAGAAAGAGAAGAGCCCGGATTCCTTCCTCCTTTGAACTACAACAAGATTAAATCTCACTTACAAAATGGATCAGATCGAACGAAAGCCTTCTTGTTGCAAGCTCTTCGGTGGAGACTGACCAGGTAGCCTACAAATTGTTATGAATAACGCACGAGACAGCACCATAAAGCCTTTATCATGACAACTGACACCATTACTTTCGCAAACAGATCAACCCCGGGCGTCCAACGAGATACCATGCTGCATTCGTATATCGACCACGATATGTTCCAATGCAACCCTGAATCTGCTGCGTCAGGAAGTCCATATAACAGTTTTCAAATGCTGCGATTGTTTGAATCGAACGACACTGCGGTCCGGCAGTACGTAGCGAGGCTATACAACGCGCTGACTTCTCTACAGCAAGGTGATATTAGTTACATTGTTTTTGTATTTGTAATCAAAGTTGCTTTTTCTCTGAAATGATAACTGAAAATTTTCAACCACCACAGGACGAGCATATCTATGCACCAACCCAACCAGTGTGGGAAACCTACAGAAGTATCTATGGCGAGGTCGCGATATGGATCAAGGGAGCGGCGCTATTGACCACGTGTTTGAAGAGCATTTGTTAGGTTGCCTGCAGAAGCTCAGTCTTCGGCGGCCACTACAGACCGTCATGATTCAAGGTGACGGTGTTATCTGATATCCTTGTCTTGGCATTTGTTCAATGATCGTCGACATAGAAATGACTTTGACTTTTGTTTTCCAGGCGATTTAATCCGGTGGCTGACTACCATTCTATCGGAACATGAGACATTATCTGACTACATGCTGGAATATGCTGTCGCTTTGCTCATGAACTTGTGCTTGAGGTCAAGTGGAAAGCGTAAATGCGGAGATGATGCGGCTCTTGTTTTAAAAGTGGGTACTTGCGGTTGATGTTAAAATGGAAAGAAACACTGGAATAGGCTTTTTGCCCTCTCTTCTGCTTGATCTATACATTCAAAATAACTAGGCATAATTCTGCATATAAAAACAGACAACAGGCTTTGAAATGTGGGTACCGTACAAACTTTGTTCTTGAATCTTTTCCAGCTCTCGAAAGTTGCCTTTTTTGCACCGTTTCTATGTCTACCAACGTTAAAACTATGTAAAACGGTCAACTTTTGTTACTTGGCTAATCTTCGATGTTAAACCTTGTGTGGCCAGGTGCTCAGTGACTTGCTGACGCATGAGAATGTTGAGATACGTCCTTATGTCAATGGAGCCCTATACAGCGTACTGAGCAATCCCATAGTGAGGGAAGAAGCCCATGCGATGGGACTTGAATCTATTATAAGGTTAGTGATATCACCCAGACAATAACATACCTTGATTTTGCATTGATTCAGCGTCTGCAGACGTTGAATCAATGTAAAAACGAGGATTCTGTTGTCTGGGAATGTGACTTGTGACTTTATAAAACAATCCTGGCCGTTTTCTTCAACTTTGTTCAATTTCACCGCCAGAGATTCCATGGAAGGGGAACAAGACGAATTCAAACGACAATTGGAATTTATCATAAAACAATTAAACAAAGATGATGAAGATCCGAACGAGATGTTGAATGATTCAGACGACGAGGGTGATGAAGATGATGATGAGGTGGACATCCGAAAACTCATTTACTTAAAAACGCTTTTTTCTTTTTACATGTGGACTTTTTATTCCTCATTTTAGCGTTTGAGCATGGCATCTCTTAGATATTTAACAAAATCAAATACTCTATCCAGTCTTTTTTTGTCATTTATATATTTAAAATAACGTTGAAACGATGTTTGTGTTTTTTTATACTGTGTCTTGCAGGACCAAGATGCTATGGAGGCAGACTTGGATAAAGATGAAGTTATACAGCCAAGACCTAATGAACTGAGTGGAGAGCAACTGCTCTGCAATGAATATCTCGATGCGATGGCCAATGCACAAACGAAAGTAAGAAAAGTTCACTTATTTCAAGTTGTTGTTGTTGTCCAGTTTTAATCCGATGATGTCCCCGTTACCGAGGGTGGCCGGATTCACCTCCAAGTGCCGCAGTCGCCTTCACACCCTGCCTCCACATCGATCTGTCTAACGCGTCCTCTCTTGTTAAGCCCACCTTGCTGCTTGCGATACCGCCATAAGAAAGTTAAATATAAGAAAGCTTTTTATATTGTTGTAGGACACAATTACACCACTTTTGTAGTAAAAACATAGTGGGGAAAATATTTCGGTTATTCTTAACATTTTGGTTTAAAGTTTTACGTTGTTTTTGCTTGCAGGTGTCTAAAAATCCCATCTATGATTCTCTTGTCCTTGATGCTGGCATTCCTACCCGTCCGACAACGCCCGGTTATCAGCGAGGGGCTGTGTCCCATCGGGAAGGCATACACACTCCGAGGAACGTTGCGTCTGAAATATCCGGGGCTCATAATCACGCAATAATGGACTTGCACGCGTCACATTCTAATACCGTGAGTATTACGTCTGATGTCTATTGCATGCCGTCTATAATGGTGTCTGCTCCTAGGGATTTTTGCTCGAAGCGAAATTCTTTACTTAGAAATATCTTCAGAAACGTAATCGAGACAAAAATTTTTACTTTGAAGCGAAATATTTTTATACCGAACACTTGTCAGCCTGAATAATTGACACGTGTTTGATGTGCGTTTTGTTTTTGTTTCGAAGAAGTCCAGACAATAAACTCAAATCTTAATCCACTTCAGCACAATAAGTTGATTGATTGAAACGTTTAGGCCAATGCACAAAGTGGGACTAGGCCAGGTTCCAACGAAGGGTCAAGGCCCCCCACAAGATCAGGTTCACGGGGCCAGAATGGACAGCGCTCCAGCAGGCCTGGCTCGTCGGACAGCAATGTCAAAGCAAGGTAGCAAACTTCGGCACAATTCTAGTCTATCATCACCAATTGTTTTTTATATTATATTAGTTATTTTCGTATTTTGCTTCAATATGATTTTTTGCTATCTGATTGGCTTGCCGTTTTGTTTTCTTCAACACTTTTTTCAGGTTATTTAGGATTATACACTTTTTTATGTTTTGTTAAACATCAGTTGTTATCAACAGAACGGATAATACATTTTGACATCTGGTTTCGTTACAGCCTCAACTCTGCAAGGTCCATTCGCTCTCGTCAATTACCAATCGATCAAGAAGCCTCCATTTTGATGTCGCAACTGACTGGAGTGGAACGACATCTGTCTCTCCCGATGCAAAGCAACCTGACCTTGCCACAAGGCAAAGAAGAGTCAAAAGAGTAAGTAACTAAGTATTTTTTATTAATTAATGAGATAAGTTTTTGAGTTCCAAATACTCACTTGACCCTTTATACCGCTACACTGAAACTGCCTGCTTTCGAAGCCCTAAAAAAACGCCCATGCTAACTTGCTATGGGTAACTTGCTAACGGTCTAACTTGCTAACTATAAAAACAAGCTTGATAATTATTCTTTAATGTCATGTTTTTTGACCAATCACCAATCTAAAAATGCAATGAATGACGACAAGATGTTATATAAGATCCACCGGTATCAAGTTACCTTGAAAAATTCAAACTGAACTTTTGTCTTCACAGAGGAAAAGAATTCATGTCAGCATTCAGCAGTCGACCACGTATCACCCGGACCCCAGATACCAGTGGAAGGTTACCCTTGTCCAGCAGAGCACCCCCACCCAACCCTACGTACTCCATAGGAGAGCCCACCTCCCGTCCCTCCTCGGGTCAGTCGTGGAGAAGCTCAAGGGGTAGCTTGGGCTCGACGAGTGAGGGTAGATTGAAACGAACTGGTCGCAATTGAAACGCTTCTTTTTGGCTGGTTGAAACAGCAGCAGTTCACCTTCGAATTCATTCCACGTAGTGTGCACGTGCTTGCCAATCTCAACTGTTCAGAAGGTTTATTTATCTCCGGAAATTGAAATTGTTTCATGATGACTCTATTAATTTCAAGACAACAACAGGCCGCAGCCGCACTCAATGCAGTCGTTCACCAAACCTGAAAATGCCTTCAAATTTCAAACAACGTTTACTTTTTTTTAAGCTTTAAGCTAAATTTTATGAATTTTGCAAACGTTAAGGGACATCGTCTTTGTTTCGAAGTTTATCTATGTTGCTTGTACTGTATTTCAGAATTGGTTCCTTTAGAATTCAATCCCATTGTTTATGTAGTGTGTGAATATATGGTGTATAATAATCATTTGCATTGTGTATTGATGTAAGTAGAGTGAAATGCTAGTTTTACTAGGCTATTACTGTACCTACAGTAGTAGGCTACCCCCATTTGCAGATGCCATGTATTATCGTATAAATGAGGCGTTTATCAAAGGGAAACGTTTAAATTACATCGAATGCATTTCACAACGCAAGCAATTTACACGATCTTTATTTTTGTCGATTTTTTTACTCATTTGTTTTATTGCGAGCTATGTTTACTGTGCACCTTTAGCGTAGCGCAGTGGGCTCCCTTCACACTTTTTTTTAGATTTTTAACAATGGTTAAGACACTTACACTTTGTTAGAAATTTTTTAAACTATAACCTACCACAAGTAGAACTATTTTGTAGAAATTTTTACTTCATATAGCCTAAAAGTGTTCACTGTAGTCACTTGGTGAATTGTTATTTCGATTTCATTTCCAATATGATTTGTCAATAATGCAATCCGGTGCTTGTTAGGCTATTAGTTATGAAATGGGAGCAGCAAGGCAAAAGTTAATTAAAGTTAAGCGATTAATTGACGCTGTATAGCACAGTATGAAGTTGTAGCCTAATAATGTATGAAACACGTCTCCAGGACAGACTTTTTCATCGACTTGTTTGAGGACCTTTCCACAGTCTAATGAAATGATGGTGCTCATCAACTAAGTTATTTGGGCTAGATTTTCATAAGCCTGAGGGCTTCAGAAAAAAAATCAACTAACTTAGTCGTAGGTGGAAGTTTTGGTGTTCACGATGAAGCCAAGCTAAACATGTGAACTGTGATTTTATGTTAGCTTTCGTGTAAACTTAGGCTATCGTATTTCCTAAATCGGAAAGAAAGCAATTTTCTGCGCCCCCATTATTTGGGTTTTATGGCTATGCCATTAGAAAAGGAAATAGCCTAAAATAAAAACAAATTAAAGTGTTAGCCTACTTGGCCACTCAAGGAACTGATGATATTGGTTGATTGATTTATTATTCGCAGACTGGGAAAGCTTTTTTGAGAGCTTAATCCTGGCATTTTCGCATAGCCTACTTATAAATGGTCTGAACCACTGACGTACGGTAGGCCCGAACATCGAGATTGACAGAGCAAGTTTCCGATTGTTGAAGTGTTGTTGGCGGAGGATTATTCCATTTACTTGGTGCCGCTGAATGGAAAGTATTCTTTAACGTGCGTTGCTCAAGCGCACACCCCGAGAGTCGAACCAGCACCGCTTTATCTTGAAGATTCTTTATTCGCGCAGTCACCCGCTGATCAACTGAATTTCACTAGACTTGAAAACTGGATTTAGAATCTGCAAAATACATTCCGCCCTCGGCTTTCTGGACTACGTGGAGCAGGAACCGGTCCGGAAAATAAAAAATCTGGATAGCACAACTGCAATTGCTTGTTGAAGTAATAAAACTGCGGAAGCTGTGCTCTCAAGCAGAGGTGTACAGAAACCAGTTTCAGACCTGACCCAGATCTTATTGTTTTTCACCGGAACGGATGTCTCAGTCTGAGTGCTAGAATATTTACTAGGACTGAAGCCAGCCGGTTTATACAGAAAACTGTCGTATCTTTAAAGCGTCTACCAAGTACCGGTCAAAACACTCCATCTGGTGCAGCGACCTGCAGATTCGCCCCGATAGCTCAGTTGGTTAGCGCGTGACTTCTGGAACGAAGAAGCTTCAAGATCAAGCGGCGCTGGTTCGACTAGGGATATGGGTTCGACTCTCGGGGTGTGCGCTTGAGCAACGCGTGTTAAGGACTGCTCTCCATTCAGCGGCAAAGCGGCATCTAATGGATGAAATAGTTCCCCGGCAACAAGACTTCAACAATCGGAAACTTCACTCTGTCAATCTCGGTGACCGGGCCTGCGTCAGTGATTCAAAGCCTCTAAAAGTATGCGAAACTGCCAGGATTAAGCTCTGCAAGAAGCTTTTCCAATCCGAGGATAAAGATTCAATCAATTAATTACAAATACGCAACCCGGAGAAAGTTTTGAACTATTGCGGTTGTGGCAACACTGAAATCAATTGTAAGATCACAAATCACAATACGTAACTTAGTTTTTCCAAATTTAATCATTAAATAGGTGGTTTTGCTAACTAATTTGCTTGTTGCATGTTTACTGCAATATGTGTTGAAAAATGTTTAATGTTACAGAGATAAACATGATAAGTTGATTTCCATAACATATCACTTACGATGCTCCGTAGATTTTTAAAATTATCGTTTTAATTTATTTTTTTGAAACAATGAAATACCGGTAGAATAGTTTTTTTCAAACTGCCTGGAACTTCTAACCAGACGGCCACTGGTCCCAGTACTGCAGGGATTTTTTTCCAAATTTTGTACTTGATCTATTTATAAAATAGTTGCTGCTTGTTGGATATCTTGTGTTACTCTGATGGATGAAGCATTTGTAAATTAATCACAATTTTTATAATATCGTACATAGAGGGATACTGATTTTCCGATACAAGCAAGACTGCCTATCAAGCTAGTTTTTAAATTAGTTTGTTGCTCAGATGGCTTGAGATTTTGACTTATATGATATGCAGAGGTAAGTGGAAACCAGGCAAAAAGCAATTATTGTCGGCTATACAAATTGAAAAACTTCACATTAACCATGAGCTCATCCCTTTTGACTACCGAGTGTATAATATTGAAGGGAGAATTGGAATTTTGGGAGGTTAAGCCCAATAATCAATTATCTAGGCTGAGTTTTAGATAGCCTATTGTATCCTACGTTTGAATGTTTGATTCTTTAAAATTTTCATCAACTAATTTTGATTATACAGGCCATGAATTAATCCTCACATTGAGGGCATGGCCTGTCTGCAGTGTTGTACGTTGACGCCGTCAATTTGACGGCGTCATTTGACGGCGTCAACTTTTTGTTGACGCTGAGGCTAGCGCCGTCAATTTATTTTTCAGTTGACGGAAGTGATAGCGCCGTCAACTATTTTGCCGATTTTAAGCGTCAAGCGCTATGCGTCATTTTTTATTTTCATGGAAAAAAATGAAAAATCTCGTTTCACAATTAGAGTTTCACCTATGGTTTCACAATGTATTCTGGCCAGCGCGACTCATCCGAATTACCGGCTTTTGCGTTGGTTGGAATGGCTCCCTGGAATAGGGGAGAGAGGGGCTAAAAGTCACACGGGTAAGTTGTCACAAGCCTGAGTTTAGCGCACCCAGTGTAATAAACTTCTTTCTGGCGTCATAAAAAGCGAGTACTACTTCCCTGGTTACACGTTGAGATCGGCCATGTTGGTTTAAGCAACAGAAGTGAACAAAATCTAGACAACAACCTGTAGTGATTTTCTGCTTCTTGCAAAGACGAATTGCCCAAGGTAGGTATTTTGATACAACTTAAACGTTTCTGAATATATGCGGAATCTTTTTGTTTCTGTTAGTAGTGACTAATGTCAGTAATATATGGATGAACTTATCGTTTAAAATGCTGAAGCATGTTGACCAAAATTTGGAATTTAAAAACTAAAGATGCTTTGAGGTAAGTTGTCACATTGTGTGACAACTTACCCCGAGGTTCAATACTAATACTTCATTAACCATCTTGTTTCAATCAGAGTGTATTTCTGTAAATTCTGTCATAAATAAGCTAAACCTACTGTATTACCAATAATTCTTGTTTCTTTCTCATATAAAACCAATACCGGTAGCTTATATTTTTGCAGATGCGGAACTACCAAAGGAAAACTGAACGTGGACGGTATTCGAAAGACGCGATGGAGGCTGCTGCAGAAGCGGTTGTGAATGGTGGCCTGAGCATCAGAAAATCTGCTAGCAACAATGATGTTAACTACAAAACATTAAGTCGTTGTATTCCAATCTAAACCACAAGTCAAGCCTTGTTTGAAGACACACATGTGCCTTCTTCAGGCTCCGCCTCATCTACTCAAATCTTAATTCCTCCACAAACTCTACGACCATTTGGGCACCTCAAAGCAAAGAAGAAAAGCTCCAGGAAAAGGGAGAAGAGAAAATCTGAGATATACACAGACTCATCTGTTATGAAAAGGATGGCAGAAGAAAAGAACAGCAAAAGAAAAGGGAAGAAAACAGCCGCTAAAAGAGTGATAAAGTTTCAAAAGAAGACCAAGACTCCAGCACCAGAATCATCAAATGAGGACAATGAAAGCTTAGACGAAACAACCTTGTGCGATGATACCACCGATGAAGACTCAGATGATGAAAGTTGTGTCCAGACACCACTTAGTCTTGATAACATAGATATGGACGACCACATTGTTGTGAAATTCGAAAGTGATCGAGCCACACAATATTACGTTGAAAAAGGTTTAGACTTCACCAAAGATCAGATTAAATCAAACTTCATGCGGAAAAAATGCCTTGATAAATTTGGAAACATGCAGTTTCATTTTCCTGAAAATCCTGATACTTACCTTCATCCACTATAGGATGTTGTCTTCAAGCTTCCAATTCCACTTTGTGGACAAACAAAACGAGAAGCAAACTTGTTTAGCTTTCACTGCTCTCAAATATCTGAGTACAATGTGCATTGTGCAGTAGTTTTGGACTCCACACAAAAGCCAATTTTAAAAGTAACAACAAATACCATACTTGTAAAGTGAATACTATGTATAATTGGCTTTTTAATGGAGCCTATCTGTACTATCTTATTAATTCCATTGTACTGCATCCTAAATAAACTTTACGCGTTACAAACTGCATGTGACAATTTACCCCAAGGTTTGTGACAACTAACCCGGAGGCGGGGGAAAAAGTCTCACCTCAGTGCTCATTCAAAATGTCGAAAATTTTTGATAAAGAATATAGTTATCTGGAATATTATATGTACTTCAAGTACTCGAAGTGCGACACTAAACCTTAGTTTGTAAATGTTTATGAAATTCCCACCCAGGGCGTGTAGATGGTTCAATTAGTAAATTTTGTGACTTCTTGCCCCTCCTTCCCCTACACGCGGAAGAAGTTCGCCAAATGGTGATCAGTCTAGGGCCATTTTTATTTTGACCTAAAAAAAAAATTTTTTGACTTTATTTTTATCAAATTTTGACTTTATTTTGACCTAACGAAATTGCTTATTTGTAAAGGTCACATTTCTTCCTTGAATTGATACCAGTTACTCAAACATAATATTTTGTCGATTTCAGACCCAAACGTAATATTTTGTCGAAAAGTCAAGGTTTTTATGGATTATAAAAAGTGCGTCGTGTTTTTCGGCGATAGGAAAATCTCCACAAATCTGTCTAACTTTTGCTGAAGACGATTTAGCTTGGCTATTCCTAAAATCCAAACTGTTGATTTTCGAAAAGACTACGTTTGTGAAGATGGAGCTTTTTATAAAAAATATTTAAATACGTAACAATGAATAAACAATGGGCAATTTGCGATAAAAGGTACTGCTGATCCGTCAGCATTGTGACATATTTCCTGCTTTCATGGGTTAATATGGTTTAATTGTGTCGCAGTTCCTGATTTGCAATGCTTCCACGAGGATTTTGACAACAATTACTATCAAGAAACACAAAAAGTTTGTCAAAAGCCATAATTTGACAAATTTTGACTTTATTGAAAATTTTGACTTTATTGTCAATTTTGACTTTATTTTGACCTATAAACTTCTTAGAAACAGTCCCCTAGGTGCTAAAAATAACTTTATTCTTGGATTCGTGGATAGACGAGGTCCTTAAAAATTTTTGACTTTATTGACTTTTGCGGGCCCTAGTGATCACCCATGTATTGAGAACGAGAGATCAGAGACAGAAAGCGAAAAATCCATGATCGGCTTCGCGGAACGTTGAAGATACTTTATTTCAAGAGCTTTATGCCTCTGAAAAGAGCGATGTTGGTGCAGTGAACCTGGTTAAAAGATTTATACATGCTAAACTATCACAGCACGTTAGGAACAGTGATACCTTTCCGAGGAAACGTTTTCAATTTATTTTTGAAATACAACACACCAATACCAACCAGCGCTGCTGTGGAACGCATGTTTTCACTTGGAAAGGACAATAGCCTAGGCTATGCGTCCCAAACGCAGCAAATTGTCAGACAAACGTTTTGAAATGCTTGCTTTTTCTGTAAGGAAATAACTAATAGGCTAAGCAGCTAATTACAATACAGTCTCAAAACATAATATCTGCTCTTTATTTTTAGCTATTGTTAGCCTAAACTTGGTTGAAATATTTCCGTTTTATGAGACGCTGGCAAAAAATAGCGCTAGAAATTAGCGCTGACGCTGACGCCGTCAATTTCTTTAAGAGCTTACGCAGTACTTTACGCCGTAAAGTTTTTAGGCAATTCGCGCTGACGCTGACGCCGTCAATTTATTTCAATGACGCGTACAACACTGCCTGTCTGTCAGAGAGAAGTTTGTTATTTCCTTGTTAGAGGTCTGATTTATGTTGATAAAGCGTAATACGATACATTTATATATACATGTTAAAAGTTATGAAGTCAATGCAACCTACTGTTCCTTGATGCACTCAGCAATCGGACCAAATTGATTTGCACAAACATGAAATCTTTTTTTTTGTTTAGGAAAGTGAGGTTTGTGTAAATTTATAATACCTTGATACGGAAGGGTAACTTAGTCTGCTGTATTGATTGATGTTTAATATATGCCAGTTAGCATTCCATTGGTGACATCTACTTTCAAGCTGAAAGAGTGGATGCACATTGCACACGTTTAGTGATGAAGGTACCGTAACTCATGATGATTCATAACTTTTGATGTTACTTTTTATTTATTAACAAAGAGCTTACTGTTGTGAGTCTAACTCTTAAGTACATATGTGTCCCTTTAGATCGAGAATGCCTTTTTTCAAAGTATACCATGGCAGTTTTACATGTACAGTATTTGTAGAGATCTTGAATCACTCGTTCAGATCCAATGGTCCATGTTATCGAAGTTCATAGTATGACATTGTGCTTGTTGTTATAAATTATTTAGTCCACTGGTGTCACCAAATCAAGATCAGTCCTTGAAGTAGGTTGCACTATCTGCTCAAGCTATATCAGTTACGGTACATCATTGTAATTTGAAAACCATGATTATGCCCATGCTTGTTTCAAATGAGTTCTTATGTTTTTAAAGTTTATTAATACGGCTATACAATTTTTTTCAGTCAATTACAGAGAACAAGCTGAAAGCTTTCAGCATTGGCCGAATGAACGTGACTAAGAATGTTCTTTCAAAACGAGATAAAGAGGATTTAAAAAAGAAGGAAGAAGAGCAAAAAACAGCTCAAGTATATAAAGACTTTGTTGCTACGTTTGAAGGATCGAAATCTAATATAAAAACATTTGTGAGAGGAGATGTCATCAATCCTGATGCAAAAAGTATGTATTTTATTGTTGTTTTAAGATAAAACAATGGAATAATGTATATACCACGTTTTTATTCAATTAAATGTCAGGTAATGTTTTTTTTGTTATTATTGCAATCAAATCCTCACACTTTGTCAGAACGATTCTGTGCCCCATATCCATGCCATCAGCCAGTGCAGATCCCTGCATGTGCTTGATGTCAGTTGTACCTGAAAAATCTGTTTAAAATTTGAAACTATTCAGGCAATGTAAATTCATCAATATTTTAACTAGTGTTGCCTGAAGTGAATGCTTATTATGCTGAAGAGATAATGTGACGTGTGTGTGTTACTTGCATGATAAAGTATTCTTGTTAAAAAGATTTTTGTAATGGTATATACATTAAATAAATACAGACAAAATCGGAATTGTATGACCCATTTGCCAGACGTTTTCATACGATTATCCAATTGATGCGTTTAACCAATTTGCTCAAGAAAAATGCTTTATTGTGAAGACGTTATTGTTGAGAATCTGTGTGTGCAAACTCGATTGCATTGGGTATTACAACTGTGTGGCTTCATCCTATTCCTACAAGTGTTTGCAAGTCTGATTAAACTCCTAAGTAAGAGTTTATCAGTCCTTTGTCAGGAAACACAGTGCATTTCCAGTGATCCGTTGTAGAATCGAAGAGGCAATCTGCCTCCTTTTATCTTTAACTGCAATGACTCTGTGATGTCACAGTGCAAAGTTTGACCGCCTGTGTCTTCCTTTCACGAGTGCTATTTTTAGATCTGTTGTGTGATTATTCCTTTTGTCTGTTCTTTCACCTTAACAAACTCCAGTGCAAAGATTAGATCTTTGTGGCGCAATGTCTTGGACATGAGATCACAGCACGGGATTACAGTTTCTTGTTTTTTTATTTTCTGTTTTTCATTTCGGTGAATGTTTGTTGCCTGACTTATTTCCTTTGCTTACAAACATTTGGACAAAGACAATGATACAATTAAATGAATGAAGTATGCAAACGACAAGGATATCCTAGTACATTTATCCAATATATTCCTTTACGAGGGATACATTAAACCGATGGTTTTACTCAACATTTAATAGAACTTGGTCTGGGAGTGGGATTTCAGATTTTGATACAATAAAATGATAGATATATACATTAAGCAGTATTATGTGCGCTTAACTGGTGTCGTCTGTATACTGTATATATTTGAATTCTAGGAAACCATAAATTTATCTTAAATGATAAAACTGACAGGTATGCTAACCCTTTGACTAGGCTGGTTTGACGCTTTGCCTCATACACCATCAACCAGTTTGATACCATTATCACTTCAATAGGCTTTAGTAGCATTGCTTGGAGAACTTTACTGGTACAATATAAGAAATATGCACGACGGTACTGTATTAAGTCATAGAAATAAACATGTACAGTATATATGTGAACAAGAAAAGTTACAACTTTTTAGTGTCTGAATTTTTTTTGTTATCTTGTAGTTCTTAACAATTCTAGAAAATGAATTTTTAAAGAGCAAAATAAACAAAAATTGTGATTATTAAAGAGCAGGCTTCCTACCAGACTTCTGTTTAAGTGCTTGACAAGTTCCTTCAACCATGTAACACTTTATCTGGATCAGCAACCTACTGTGACTACGCATTACGCAATGACAATAATAATGCTCTTACTGCAGTAACATTTTTAAGCACGGCAGCCTTCATTTTAAGTTTACTAAACAGTGTGTAACTGCTGTTTGATTTGATGATCATGTTGGTTGCAGTTTCTTCTGATGCCACTTATGGTAAGTGCTGAGGTAATAGCTTTGATTAACAACGCAGACAAATTACTTCCAAAGAGAGATGTGTTATCAATGGACATGATGCAGTGATGTACAACATCAGTCATCAAAGAAATCTTTTCAGATATTATTTACATTTTGTATGTTAACCTTTTGTTGATCATTCTTCTGCAGCGTTTTCGTTTGCTCATGAGCTAAAAATGTGGGGTCTACTATTCGGCGAGTGCCCTATTCGGCGAGAGCCCTTTTCGGCGAGTTCCCTATTCGGCGAGTTCCCTATTCGGCGATTTTTTGAATTTTTTTTTAAATTATTGGGTACCGTAGCCTAATTATCATTGCCGCTTTTACATCGTTTTAACGTTGCTAAACGTTGAAATAAGACCCTAACTCCTAACCCAACCCTAACCCTTATTTCTAACCTCTAACCCTTATTTCTAACCTCTAACCCTAATCCCCAACCCTAAAACGGCAATGATAATTAGGCTACGGTACTCAATAATTTAAAAAAAATTTCAAAAAATCGCCGAATAGGGAACTTGCCGAAAAGAGCTCTCGCCGAATAGGGCACTCGCCGAATCGGACTAGTCGAATTGGACTCGTCGAAACGAGCCATTCCGAAAAATGTGATACCTGCACAGTGCACACTGCACAGATTCTAATGTACTGCAGTTACAAGAGTCTGACAGCACGTATGTACTTGCACCATCACACAAAGTTTGCTGAAAAAAAAAATCAACAAAGAAAGATGTCATAGAAGTTCTGTTTTTTCAGCTTAGTATCATAAGTATTGGCTGCTCAATAATAAAATGTGAAGTGATTCGTTTTTTTTTTTTTTTATCTAATGTTCAGAAGAAAAAAATTACCAACTTTACTTAACTATGAACAGTCAGTTAAAAAAATCAGTGACTGCTACATTAGAAACACGAGGCCTTGATCTTCAAGAATCACTTACAAATTATTCTTTTCATTTTATACCAACATATATTGACACTGTTGTAGCAACAGAACAAACGGAATTTAATAATAATCGAAAGGCATTACTAGGCAATGACTAGAGATTCTTTGTATTCAGCATAGCAGCTGCCTTGACCTATAATTGCAAGCAACAATAGAAATATTTTGTGATCACCAGTAATCACTAGAATTTTTTTTGCAACATTCTATCTTCATTTTTCTGTCCAATGTATACTTTTTGTTTTATTGGTTGCTAATATTGATTCACAACCGTGTGTGACATATGCTTCAAATGTTTGTTTTAAAACTTCAAAAATTTTTGTACCAACTTTTTTTGTATATACTGCTTGTGCTAATCAGTTTGATACGTTTGAAACCAGCGATACAGCAGCAGTTCATTGAAATGCTTTCACTTTGTCGGCAGCCGTGGTCGAGTGGTTAGCGCGTTAGGCTCGCAGTCGAGAGCCTGCATGTTCGACTCCAGCCACCCGCACTTACTGTTGTTTCTCTGGGCAAGAAACTTTACGATAATTGCCTCTACCTAGTGATCGATTTCGAGTAATGGGTAGTACCAAATTTAAGTCATAAGTAGAGTAGACAACCGGAAACAGACATTGCCGTCGGCTGCAGCGTGGGTCAGGTGTACATCGGAAGGCATACACCGATGCATAGCGCTCAAGTCCGCTTTCCCGCAATGCAGGATAAAGATAACAAACAAACTTCTTAATTGTATGATTTGTATGCTGAAGGTGATACCAAAAAAGGGAAGTTGTATAAGCCAAAGTCGCAATTTATTGATCCCGAACCAGATTTAAAACCCAATCTTCCTCTTACACCCAAGCCCACAAAGCCTGATCGGCCAACATTAAAGGTTTGTTTTGGTCTGGAATCTTCAATATTTGTTACAACAAACACAAATTTGTTTTTGTTAATATTTTGTGACGCTGTTTCACTTCCTATCTACTATCCTACACTCCATATTATTGACATTATCACTGCATTGTAGAAAAAAGATGATAAGAAAAAGAGCAACTTGGAACTGTTTAAGGAAGAGCTTGCAGTAATGCAGCAAGAGCGTGAAATGCGGCATGCTGTTAAGCGAGGTCGAACTTTGCTGCCTTTACCTCTACCACGAAGTCCAGATAGGGACACGGGTGGAGGGAGGCGAGGTCGGCCATCTCGTTTTGAGGTTATTGATGAACGGACTATTTCGAGATCAGCCAGTGCTTCATGTAAGTTAATAACCTTTCTTGTGTAACTGTTGCAAGGTTTACTTATATGTATATTGCACATAGCAAGCAAACAATTGTTACGGAATGCAGTTTTTTTTCACGGAATGGCCCGATTTGGTGCCTCCGATATAAAAGCGCCGTTTTGAAGACGACTGTTTGGGTGCAGACGTTCTTGAAAATTCAGTTTCAATTTTACTGCTGTTTATCCATTTGGATTCTATTTGAATAAGAACTTCTGATGATCCGTATAGGTGAAACAGGCTCTTAAGGATTCAAATAGTAATAACTATATTTGATTTAATTCGCTCTGCTTTGCCTTTTTGCTTAGCATTGAACACTTTTTGTAGGATTATATAATAGTTTTCATTGTTTTAATTTATTTTCTCAGTACTTGTAACAAAGTAAAAATTACAAAAATTGTAAAAAGTTTAGAATGTTAAACAATATATATATTCCTTTGTGGCACAGTGAATCAGTGATATTATCTGAAGTGAATACAGAGTCTGTTGTGTATTGGTGTTAAAATGTTTGTAGCAGAAAATTGTTCTGTACATTGATTATTAAATTCTATGCAGTATGTATATACAACTTATTTTTAACCATGTATGCTTTACAAAAACAGTGCTAGACGACCTTGTTGCTAAGTCTCATGAGAACGGCGACCCCATGACGACAAATTTGTTCTTAGGAAATGTTAATCCTAAACTGGATGAGCAAAAACTTTGTGAGCTATTTGGAAAGTATGGGCCTTTGGCCAGTGTCAAGGTGCATTTTGTGTTCCAATATGCCTAGTATTGTTTTGTTTGCTAATATTTGTGCGTTATTTATTTCTTAAGCATGACAGTTTTTCGTTTCACGGCCGAAAACTTTGAAAGGTAATAACTTCTAGCTGTTTTTGTTAACAGTTGATACTGTTGTTCTTGACACCCACACAGCAAATCAACATTGAACGTATGCAGACGTTAAATCAATGTAAAAATGATTGATTTGTTGTCTGGATAGATTTCATTGTTGGCGTTTGCTTTTAACCTTCGGAACTTTTAGGTTATGTGGCCAAGAACTGACGATGAACGATCTCGAGAACGAAATTGTGCTTTTGTAGCTTTCATGACGAGAAAAGATGCCGATAGAGCATTGCGTCATTTACAGGGTGAGAATGCTCCCACAATTTCAGCCACTATCATGTGGAGTTCAGAAACAGTAAAAGTTTAAATTTGAATAAAAACTTCAGTGTATGGGCATTTGAAATTTTATGCGTTTATCAAATGAATCTTCATTTTAAGACATGTATTTGATCAATTTCATTGAATTATCAAATCTTGGTTGATGGCAATGAGCAATCTACGTCGGCTGTATACTGTATAGACGAGTGGTGAGAACCTTGGTACGGTACTCGAAAGAGTGCCGGTTTGATACCGCACAAGAGCATGCGACTGTGTTTTTGGCAGGGTACTTAAAAGCATGCCTGAAAGTGAACACGAAGATTGGCTTCCTTGCCTTTCCGTCCTCTTAATCTAAGTGTTCAACCACCTGGCGTATGCCTGGATACGACAACCTACATTGAAACGAAGTCTTCAAATCAGTTTTGTCGACCTTCCATGTCTAAACTTCTGTGTTAGAAAAACAAATAATTTTCAGCTTGGTGTAGAACAAATTTTGTTTCCATGGAATAATTTTAATATTTATCTCACATGGTGCATTTTTGGTTATACATTTTATTTACTTTTTAATAACGTTTGTTGAACTTTGAAATTCCAGGCAGGGACATTGATGGTTATGAGATGAAATTGGGATGGGGGAAGACGGTTCCTATACCTCCTCATCCTGTTTATGTCCCTCCATCTCTTCTGGAGAAGACTATGCCTCCTCCACCCTCGGGATTACCTTTTAACGCTCAGCCATTTGATAAGAGGAAAATTTCCAAAGCTCCTGGCGTTCCTCCAGACTTTGTTGATCAAAGAGACTTTGAAGATGTAAGAATGGTTGTGTGTCCTGTAAATATGAGTTGTTTCATAAATAGGAGAAAATATGGGATGTTCTACATCGAGTTAGCGCCATAGGTGTTATGTAAAATAGTATGGTTTGATCATTTTTCAGTACTGTCTATTGTATTTGTACGAATGAAAAGTACACGCCAGCACACAGTCTGAAACGTCTTTTGGAGTATTTGTGCGTTACATTTATTAAAAAAACACACCGCTTATATTGAGGTAATTTTAGTGCACATTTTTATGACGTAGCTATAGGCTTGAACTACTTTCAGATTAAATTCTAAAGTAAAGTTCATAGTTTAAACTTGGTTTGTAATGCTGCTTTTTGTTGTTTGTTCACTTTATCAACATTGGCATACTTTCAAATTATGTGCCGGCCTTCGTGTTGTCGTCCGCTGCTGTCGTCAACTCCAACTCTCAACTAAAGACTTTGAAAAATTCAATCGTTCGTGTGGTAGTTCCCACGGAAAGGTACCATCGCAAAACCACAAGTGTTTGTTCTATTTTCTAGGCTTTAGCGTAGTTTTAGTACCACTTCTAGCTTTTGAAACAATCTTAAATTCGTGCATATCGATACTTCGATAGTGATCATGTGACCGCGGTTTTATGTTACAAACTCTCTTCAGTTATTTGTTAAGACTCGATATCTTCTTACTCGTGTCATTCCTAACATTGGGTAGGTTGTGATTGATCGCACTGCTGTCTCCCCAATCACAACTTTGCTGATGTTACCAAGGCATGCATACCAAATGGAGTATTATATCACATCCCATTTGCAAATGGAAATGCATTATGGTAAAATGTTTTATCCTCTGCATTATTAACTGATGAACCATCCATCTGGTTTTCGCACAAATCATTGCTTATAAAGTAATTACCCCCAGACTTTGGCCGCCAGATGTGTGACTTATTGCCTGTCGGCATTTGAATGTTTTGCCACGAAGCTCTAGAAATCTTTCCAAGGTCACTTTATACAGTAAAAAAAGTCCGCATCATAATCCATGTCTGCCAAACTTAATTCTAAATACTGCTTTGTCATCTTTTTTTTATAATTCTTTGCCTTGTTTCCTCGCCAACCCCATTCGTTCCAGGAACCTGTTGTGTTTGATCCATCGGATGATTGAGTTTGTGGCACGGGAAGGTCCACTCTTTGAAGCAATGATCATGAGCAGGGAAGTGAATAACCCGATGTTCAGGTACGTTTTGCTCAGTCGAACGCTTTTGGTTTTAAAACTGTAACTTTCTGGTATACAGAATGCTGTGATATGCAGCGAACTCTGTTGACCTGCCAGATTCATGGCTGTTGATTCACGTTGACGAAAAAGTTTTGACTTAAACTTTTTTATGAAAGGGCATTTTGTTTCTGTTTTTTTAAGTGGTAGTGTCTGAAGATTGATGACTTGCTTTATTTTTTAGGTTTCTTTTCGACAACAAAAGTCCGTCTCATATATATTACAGATGGCGACTTTACACCACTCTTTTTGTAAGTGAGGTTTGGTAGGAACTTCATGATATTTCATTGAAAGGATCATTTCATAACACTACTTCGATGATCGGCAATGTTCTATGGCATACCAGCTTGTAAATACTAGTTTGTTTACATTAGTTTGACGTCTGCAGACGTCTGATGTGATATTTAACGTCTGTAGGCGTTGAATCAACATAAAAAGATCGATTTCATGAACTGAAATTACTTGGGAGTAAAGATATGACGCTTAATACGAAAACATTAATTTCGTTTTTTTTTTTTTTTGAAAATATGTTAGTTGCAATATAGTGTTTTAAGTGCTGACCAGGACCTGATCTCCACAACTTCAGGAAAAAGCCAATATTTTCGATATTGATTAATTGCCTTCTAGCTTGCAGCAATATTTTGCAAGTTTGCCGGCGAAGTAAAAACCATTGTCCACGCTATTCGTTGCATTTTTTAGGCATCTACTAACTTACTTATTGAAAACACAAGCTTGCTTAGATCGATGAACTTTTTAGTGTTTGTAACTGCCGTTTGTAACTGCCCAAATTACCATTTAATGCGTTATGTTTATGAAAGGTAGTGTTTGAACCAATACGATAAAAACAGTGTTTTTGACCACTGTAAACCTAAATCATTGAATGAGTAAGGTGAGTGAGCTAGTCCGTATCAGATGACGTCATTTTTTAGATGTCGTTCATCGAAGCTTTTTCTTCTATTTCAGGGTGAAAGCCCCACGAACTACACACAAAGGGATTTCCGGATTTTTAAGAACGGTTCTATGTGGCGACCTCCAGTGGTGAATCCGTACTCAGCCGGACTCGAAGAAACCGACTCCGAAGATGATCTTCCAATGATCGGTTCCGATGGCGAGGATATCCCTATAAAGCCGGAAGAACCGGATAAAATTAAGGGAGAACTCGCGGAAGAGTGGGTCCATTTTCTTGCTTACTTTATTGAAGGCAATGCGTCACGCGTTGTGTAGGATACCGCTTTTTGCTTGCATGCATAAGATTGCTATATCACGAAAGTGTAAATCAAAATTCTACAAGAGAAAAACCGCGCAGTTATTTAATGATTTACTGTATCACGGTTTATTCCTATGTTGATTCGGAGCTTGATTCAAGATTTTCGATCGTTAGCAATGTTTCAAAACTTTAAACAATAATTCGTCATCGATTTGTTAAAATGATCCGACCTGCTCTGCATGTTCAACTTTATCTTTATATGAAAGTGATTTTCGATTTGAAGGGAAAGAGATTCTTTAGAAGATATTCTGAGAGGTCTTCTTCCGCGGCAAATCCTCATCGGTGAAGCCATGGTCTTCTGCCTTGACCATGCCGACTGCGCTGAGGAGATAGTGGAATGCATTGTTGAAAGTTTATCCATACTCGAAACGCCACTCTCGAAAAAGATCGCCAGATTGTTTCTCATATCAGATGTCCTGCATAATTGTTCAGCAAAAATAGCTAATGCGTCGTTCTTCAGAAAACAGTAAGTCTTTTTTCATTGTTTCAGAGAAAATTAATCTATCCCGTTTCAAACTAGCTGGCCAATGGCTGGAAAATAGACTAAAGTGGAGCAAAAAACAAAGGTCTGGTTGAGGCAAAAAGAACCTCATTACAACCCAAATTTGTGGTGTTTTCTGGAGTATTTTTTGTAGAGGTTGAACTATGGCTGGTTCAATGGATTCATCGAAGAAATCTATTTTAAGACAAAAAGTATATGTTAGTTTTTACATATTATGTAGCTCACATATGGTATTAAAAAACTGTTATAACTTTATTGTTACGTGGTTGTTCATAAAAATTTAAGTTCTGTTTTCAGTTAGACAATGTGACTCTTAACCACTAGCCATAGTGTAACAAATGTAAAGTTGTTATGTTGCACATTTTGGCGGTCTGTTAAGTCTTGAGAGGGTGTATGTGTATACCTGTAAATACATTGCTTTTCAGAAAAATTATAACAGTCGAAATATTGAACTTGCACTGAAAAAGAATTTTGCAAAGCTTTACATCGGGTCGGCTTTAGGCGTTTTGTGATTCCTTGAAAGAGGTTCATGACTTTGAAAAAGTTGAAAACCACTGCCCCAGACGAATATGTCACCAAAATATGAAGTATGTATCATTCGGCCAACGTTACCTTTCGCCTTATTTTTGTAGCTTTCAATCAAGACTGGAACAGGTGATGCGCCATCTTTACGCTTGCCATCAAGCCATAAGCAGCCGTCTCCGAGCGGAACAGTTCAAGCAGAAAGTGTTGGCCTGCTTTCGAGCCTGGGATGACTGGGCGATCTATCCCGATAAGTTCCTCATTCATTGCCAGAACACGTTTCTTGGTCTGGTGGGCGAGGATGACGTTGAGGTCGCAGCCAAAGACGAAGTATGCTCATTCAAGCTAATCAGCTGATTGAAAACGTTGCAACTTCAAATTTTTAAGCCCGCTGCTTAACTAGTGTTAATCTATTGGTTCTTTTAACTCAGGCAATTCCCAAGAGCTATGAACAACTCATCTAGCAAAGTTAGTCTTTTACATTGATTCAGCGTCTGAACGTTGAATTGACGTTAAAATAGACGTTAAATTTGACGTTAGAATTGACGGCTTAGAATAGCCTGTTGAATTTAGAATAAGTTGCTATCGCCTCATCTTGCTATCGCCTGTAGAGTGTGACTCCCGCTGTGCAAGTTGAAGACATCGATGGAGCAGCATTGGATGAAGAAATTCCCGATCCATCGGTCGCAGATCTGGACGGTGCTCCGTTAGAACCCGATCAAGGCCCGGGAATCGATGGAATGCCACTCGATGGTGATCCGCTTGATGGCGTCCCACGTAAGTTTCGCCTTTTCCTAAATGAAACGAAAAAAGAGCTCAAAACAAAAAATATTTCGCTCTAACAGGCTTTTTTTGCTGTAAAAAGTTTCGTTTCATTATAAATGTTTTCATGGCCAAAACGCAAATGTTTCTTGTACTACTTAGTGTTCTGCATTGTTTTGTATCTCCCCGTTCTATTTCTACGCCATTGTCGGATTCATTACTTTTGTTTTGCACACACCGCCTCAAACGAATAAAGCGATGTAGTCGAGTAATGGGAAGCAGGAACAGGCAATCAATTGCTGCAAAACGTTTAGTCAACAAAATAAATATTGTTGTCTTATACATTGCTTCAACGTCACATATCCAACGATAGACAACCATTACAAGTTTCCAATCTACCTTTTGTTTTAGTTGCAAAACCGGAACCAACGCCAGCTCCAACACAGCAGCCCCGCTTTGTTCAGTCCAAATGGGAGACCGTTGATCCTGAAGATGTGGAGGCTCAGGCCATGACCACTTCCAAATGGGAGCAGCTTGAGAGCTCTAATGTGGATGGAGAGCCGCTTCCTGACGAAGACGACGCCAACATAGCGGTAGTGATCCATTGTAGTTTGGAAACATAACCAAATGTCGTAATGTCGTCGCCAAAAAGCAACAAACAGTTGAACAATAGTTTTTCACGATTATTGGCTCAGTGTAGGTTTTGTTGGTTGCAGTAAATTTTGATGTATTTTTGGAGATCTAAACTTTTCGCTTTGCCGTGACTCGATACATTGACAGGGAGAAACCCTAAAAGAAGAGCTAAAAGTCAACGAAGCGAAGCGGGCACGACTTCGGGAGATTGAGGTGAGTCAGCTAGTTTCAATTCTCTCCTCTACGAGTCCACGTTGTTGGAAGGTCATGCTGCTCGAGCAACACTTATCTATCAGCCAACCTTTACAACATATTTGGCGTCACTTTGCAGGTGAAGGTAGTGAAGTTTCAGGATGAATTGGAGTCTGGTCTTCGGGAGAGACACAGATCGCTTTCTATTTCGAATCAAGTGGAACAATATCGACAGAAACTGTTGGAAAGGGTAAATGCTTCTCAAAAACTTCACTTCACAAACTACTTTAAAGCTGCTGTTGCTTCGTGATAACTCTTTGGCAACTCTTTACTACCATAGTGGTTCACGATTTTCAATCGTTTAACATTATTTACGAATGTTACTTAGAAACACCAGCACCCTTGGTTAAGAAACGTTGTCCTAAGAATTTATGACAAACACTTGAATGGTTGTATGTTTTTCGAAAGTCGTTATTCAAATAAAAAGAATCTGAATCTGTTATTGGAATTATATAGAGACTAACCAAGTCTACGGTTTATAGTTATGTGGTCAATTACATCAACGCTTTACTGCAGGCAGAAGAAAAAGAACGGAGGTCTATGAGAGATTCAGAGAAAAAGAGAGACATGAAAAGAAGGTTTGGTGTAAACCTGTTTCATTTTTTTACAGTGTCAGAGAGATGATTAAAAACGTGTTCTTCTGTTTTGAAAGTAATACTCATTTTGCAATAGCCCAACAGCCAGTCAACTGCTTTTAAAGAAGCGTCCTATGAACAACCGTTTTTCTCACCTCGCTAGAGCTTTACATTTATTCAATAACCCATCACGTGTTTGTTCTCGCAGCGTGATTGAAGCGGAGTGTGTCTTCTAGCAAAACAACTACAATCTGTAAGCAAACTTAGATTTCTTGCATTTTATGCTCGCAGCATTTACCGGGTGCATAGTTCCAGCAGCGACAATTCACGTTCAAGCGCTGAACGTTCGAAGAAAAGGCGTCGAAAGAAAGGCAAAGATAATTCGGACACGCCCTCTCGTCATGGTAATGTACTTTATTCTCCTGGTTAGAAAGCTGATGCGATTCAAAAATGATTTCTTCTGCTCAGTAGCATCAACAAAGAACGCAGAAACTGAAAAGTTGTGATAAGTTTCACATTTCTGTCGAAAGTAATTGCACGTTCTTGTCTGTCAAGCCTTTTTTGAATTTAATTCTGAAAAACTTAGTAAGTTTTTGGCAGATGATCATCTGACGGTTAAGCAAATTGTTAGAGTATTTCAGTCTGTTCATGTGGTGTGCAGTAGTGTTACTCTACTGAATCGGTTATGTAGTGTTCCTCTGTCCAATGTGCACAGAGTAAGACTTAACAGGAGCAAGCTCCGAATTTTACAAAGGAAATTCTATCTTACATCTTTTTCGAAAAGCATGTAACATCACAAGCTCTTTAGAATTCCGGCTAATTTTGAAAGGCCGTTTCAAGTCCTTATAACAACTTTAAAAAACACTGCCCACTCCCAAAATACATTACAGCTGGTGCTCTTGTGTCGTACGAAAGCGATGACTCGAGTGACTCGTCGAGAAAACGCCGCTCCCACTTGTCAAAGAAAAGAAAGTCTCGAGCTGCCTCAAGGTTTGTTGTTTTGATTGGGTAACTTGGTATTTGTTAAACATCACATATGAGACCATGAGGGCGATTTTAACACCACACAATGATGTCAAGGTCTACAGTACATTACTCCGACCTTGCAAGAACATCGCAAATAAAGTTAATTTTCTGAGTTTTAAAAGGGAAGAGGGGGCGATCGGCGCCACTGTATGAGACTACAACGCCACTGCATGAGACCACAACGCCATAAGCGATTGATTTGTCACTAGTGAACCGTAGACACTTAGACAGTATTTTGATCGCGCAGGTCTCGTTCTCGCTCGAGGGATCGATCTGGTCGGAAAGTATCTCCTCATGAGCGAAGGCGTTCTTTGAAAAGTCCCAAAACATCAGGGCGATCGAAGTCAAGAGAGAAAAAAAAGAAGAAAAAGGGTCGACACTGACTAATCCAATCAAGTGGCAAAAGCACCTAGCTTTTAACTGTTTGCAAACCGTTTTGGGATACATATTCTAATGGCTTGGAAAACTTCATTTTTTTAATGAAAAGTGACGAGATTTTGGGATGATGCATGCAGTTGTGACGTGACACTTTGTTCAGACACAAAGACAATCGTTTTGACGGAAATGTAATAAATTTCTGCATAATAATGTTAAGTAGGCTATTGGATTGATTGAAGCGAAAGTTATGAACATTGGTGTCAACTAAGCTTACTACAGTAGCTGCAGCACTCCCGACGAATCCGATGTCAAGTTCCAAAACTTTTGATGCAGTTAACGCACAACAGAATTATTACTACCGGTATTTCTTTTTTGTAAATGTTTGGCAGCACCCCAATAGCTCTGTTGGTTAAGCGCCTGACTTTAAGATAGACCGGCGCTGGTTCGACTCTCGGGGTGTTCACGTGAGCATTGAGCAACGCACTCAATCTACAGTACAAGTGGCAAGCTTGCTTGACACACTTCCCTGCTTTGGCGTAGGGACCGTTCAAATATTACGTAACGCTATCGAGGGGGAGGGGGTTTATGAAAAGCGTTACGTTAGCGTCACATCGGGGGGGTTCAAGCAAAACGTTACGTAACGCTTACGAGTACGGTAGTTTATTTGTGCTGGCTGGTATCGTCGTTTGGATACTAAATTAAGCTGAAATCATATCCAACAGCACCTATTCAGCACCAACAAAATCTCTATCAAGTATCAACTATGGTACTGTAATTCCATACAGGTTCTAAGTCAGTGGTTCCCAACCTTTTTGTTGTCACGGACCCCTTTAGACAAATTATTATTAATTCTGCCGACCCCTACCTAAATTTTGCCTGAAACTCAATTAACATACTAGGTAATAATTATGCTACTCAACTACTGTAGGCTACTGTGTCATATTGCATTGCCGCTATGACTCCTGCGGCAAATATAAGGTAAAACAGTTGCTCAAATAAGAAAATGAATGAATTGTTCAAGAAATGTCAATCAATCATTTTATTTTTCGTCATTAACGCGTCCGGGACGAAAAAGATACTAACTACAAAAACCGATATAAACCTACCAGCACGTTAACGAACGGGAAAAGGTGGCAAAACCTTGAAAAGTTTAAAACGTGCCTGAATGAAAAATTATGTAGCCTAGACTACCGGTAGTAGGCTATATATCAGTAGTTAGCACAGCCACAAAACCAAAAAAACATAGCAAAAAATAAAA
This sequence comes from Aplidium turbinatum, assembly GCF_918807975.1. Lineage (NCBI taxonomy): Eukaryota > Metazoa > Chordata > Ascidiacea > Aplousobranchia > Polyclinidae > Aplidium > Aplidium turbinatum. The sequence continues at coordinate 14,871,101 of NC_137484.1, read as the reverse complement.
CAGAGAGAAGCACACATGTAGAAATGAATGACAGCCCAATGAAAAGTGTTGTGGATTGAATTTGCCAGTTCCAATATTGGTGTGGATGAGCAGTCATAATAATAGGGGAGACTGGGGATAAGTGGGACAAAATTTTAAGGGTTCAGAAAAACGCAAATTACGATTTTTTGCTTCGCGAGATTTTATTACTAGCGCTTGTATTTTGTGGAGTTTAATGCCCTTCATCTATTATGGGTTGCATGAAATCATAGGTTAAAAGAAAAATGAATGGTTTGAATTTGAAAGCAGTGAGTCAAATGGGTATATTTGGGACACGTGCAGGATAACTGGGACACAGTGTTAGGAGAAGTGGGACACCTTGGGGTAAAATGGGCAGTACAAAAAATGCACACAAATTTTGCTGTTGAAGCTTGTCTTTTAGTTTTATTACAATAATAACAAACTCAAATAACGAAAATGATGTTAACAGTCAGCACTCAGCACACTATAGAAATGCAATGTTTTAAACATGTTGGTGAAAAAATATCTTTGATCTTTTAGCGAATATCATTATCAAGATCTCCAAACTTGACGGCAAATATTATGCTGTCCTTGGTATGAAGTAGCCTATTGTTTCTTTCTAAGATGACTTTGAAAGAATGGAGAAACATAATAATACCAAGTGGAGAAACAGTGTGGTAGTCAAGGACTTGCGGATGAACAAATTTGTTGTTGAATTTACTAGTTTTCCTTAAAAAGTTAACCATCACCTCTTCATCTTCACTAGATGTTTCCTCAACTTGAGCCACATAGAATACAGGATTGAGAGCCTTCTCAATTTTAAATTCTGCAAGATCATATGATCCCACTTGCAAGGCATTCGGATCCACACCTCCTAAATAAATGGGATCTAAAGATTCATTTTCACATTTCTCAAGCTCGTCATCTTCGCTATCCGCCATGATCATCACAACGTCGTCATCATCTGAGCTTTCATCACCAGCGATGTGTTTCTTCTTTTGCAGACGTTTAGACTAAGCGGCACTGCAAAGTTAGACTTTTTCTAGTGTCTTTTCTCAAGATCTAACCCTACGATGAGAACTAGCACTACTATCGGAGAGAACTGGGACAGCCTGTCCCAGTTCTCCCGCATAATGTTTTTACGCCATTTTATAGTTCTACCATTTTTCTTGCAAAAAGATGACTTCTTTACTACCATCAATGCAAGCTGATACCTGAAGCAACACAGCCAATTCACTAAAACAAATAGGCTATACCTTTCTAATTCGAGCACTATTACAAAATAATGCCAAGCCTAAAAATTAACTTTTTCCACTCAAAAACTACTTACAGCGACTGAAGTTGAATAGCTGCTACAACAATGGTCTCAACTGCACACAAGTGAAAGGAAACTGATGTTTACGTGAACACGTGATCGTTAGCATGACTGGATGTAAAACGCGGGAAATATTGCAGGTGTCCCAGTTGTAACGCGTCCCAATTATACCCACTCTCCCACTAATAATAGTAGGATGGACAAAGAAAAGCGGACATAAAAGAAACCCATCCTCAGGCAAAAGCCCGTTTCGATGTGGCCCAGGAGAGCAGGTTTTGAGCTCTTTCTATGGTCAGACCGCACATCACACAGTAGCCTAAGACGATTGAGGTTTGATAGCCAGTTTAAGTTATTGTTTCTTGTTCTGGTGGGTGATGGAATGGATGAGCTGGTAGATGATGGTGTTCTGATGGTATCGATGAAGCTCCCATCCCCTTTTGCAATATGTCAGCAGTATTTGAATATTAAGGTGACCCAAAGTGTCATGCCGAAACTTTTTCAACGTAAGCAAATTTAATGAGAGGGCTGTTGTTGCCTTTCCTGAACTAAACGACTGAACTGTGGTTGAGTTTTTGACAATGCAACACGCATGTCATTTTCAACGTCCAGGCGATTTCGATGTTTAGTTTTTATTGTAACAAGAGCTGAGAATCCTGCCTCGCAAAGGTAAGATGTACGGTACCGGTAGTAGCCTAGATGTATTGTGGTAGATGTAGTTTAACGTCAATGTACACACTGTAGGCAGCAGCATAGATTTATTTTAATGCATACCCGTACAGTTTATTCTTGCGGGCTTGAGTTTGACACATTTGCGTTTAAGGAGAGAAATGAAAGTAAAAAGATTCCTTTTCGTTTTCATCAAGGTAATCACGGACCCCCAAATGCTTTCTCACGGACCCCCAAGGAGTCCGCGAACCCCAGGTTGGGAACCACTGTTCTAAGTAGGGTTGCCAGAGGTTAATATAAAAAAGAGCCCAAGCTTATGCAAAAAGTAGCCCAATTTTTCGGGGGGTTTTAAAATGGAGCCCAAGCAAAGAGATAGGCTATAAAGGCTAATATACAAAATTATTCCGGAGCGCTTGATCATCAGTCCCAAATTTTAAGTGTTTTTCCAGTTCTTCACATCTTTCAAACAGATTGGCAACCATGCATTCACCCGATAGCTCAGTTGGTTAGCGCATAGCGCGTGACTTCAAGAACGAAGAAGCTTCAAGATCAAGCGGCACTGGTTCGACTCTCGAGGTGTGCGCTTGAGCAACTCATTTTCAGCACTGCTCTCCATTCAGTGGCACCTAATGGATGGAATAATTCCCCGACGACAACACTCCAACAATCGACAACTTCACTCTGTCAATCTCGGTGACTGGGCCTGCGTCAGTAATTTAAAGCCTCTACAAGTATGCGAAACTGCCAGGATTAAGCTATTCAAGAAGCTTTCCCAGTCCGAGGATAAAGATTCAATCAACTGTTTGTTAAAATAATTACAAACAGGTACCGGTATCTAAACACAAAAAAAGGCCTTCACTAGCCTTTTTTTCTCATCTTTCTACATTTGTAAAAACTTTATTAAGGTGTTGCGACCATGCCATAACTGATTGTCCTGCTTTGGCATCATGCACGTTATAGCGTCTGTGTTTTGTTGCTTCTACCTTTTTTTCTAGACCCCTGCTATGTTTGACATACATTGTTTTTCGTTGCGATGGTCAGAAATAAAAACAAATCTGAATTTCTGAACTGATACTGATGTCCACTGCATTTTCATGAAAACCTGGATCACTTAAGTTGCCAGGATTGCCAGATATTAAAGCCTAAACATGAACATTTTTGAAAATCGGCATCTTCATACCAAATTGGTAACCCTGCTTGACCGAGGCCTCCAAAAATGCTCCTCCTCAATGAAATAACTACGAATTAGGCAAAAATCTTAAACATGATACAATTTTTACATAAAAAGTTATATTATACTTTTAAAAAAAGTAGCCCAATTGGGCGCCATCCGAAAAAGCGCGTCCAACGCGAATTTTTGGCGCCTTACCTTTTTTTTAAAATTGTGATTATTTTTGTATTGTAATACTGTTACTGAAAATGTTTTTACTCGTAGCCTTGAACTATTTATTGGCTTGAACTTTTCTTGGTTGCACTGAAGTTTAAACGCCCTTGCTACAAGAGTTTATTGATTTCAAAAGTTTTTCCTATTTTTAATCACCCGGAATAAAGTTTATATTTGAATAAAACCACAGGACTTCACTTAAGGATCGCAGCAGCACATGATTTTTTTTTTCTTTCATTAATATTACTGAACATCAGCCTATCTTGTTTCAACGTAATTTGCCGATGCTTGACATTTGTCACATTAAGAACTGGGAAGCAGCTGACTCGATGACTGATATAGTCTTTCGCTGCTTCCTGTCTGTTGTGGTATTTAGATAGCTATGGTACTATTTTATTCGTATTGTTTATAATTGTACCGTACTATTGTCGCAACAGACGAAATAAAAGGTTTCTCTCTCTCTCTCTCTCTCTCTGGAGAAATCAAAAGTAGCCCAATTGGGCGTAAAAGCGCCCAATCTGGCAACCCTAGTTCTAAGTGCTTAAAACATCGCATTGCGAAATTGAAAGGCAGCATTCTTACATCACAAAGCTTCCAATATATAGAAACATGAAGCATTGATGACCCCATTCGAAGATGCTTAGCTTTCCTTGCGGTTTCATTTGCGCTTTTGTGATGTTTCTTTCAATACATAACCAAACAATGAAAAGTTTGAATCGAAACATTTTGGACGGTGGGCTACTAAACGTTTTCAGTAGGTACATAACGTTTTAATTCCAAAAAAAAATATAGCTGAAATTTCATGTCTCAAACGTAAGCTTTAGGTGCATACAAACCAAGATATTTTATCAGCACTTGTTTCCACGTCATAATTTTGATATAAACTGGCAAAACGGGCTTTGTAATGGAAAAGCGTCACATGGGGGAGAGGGGGGTTGACAAAAACGTTACGTTGGCGTCACATGGGGGAGGGGGGTCAAAAATTCGGAAAAACAGCGTTACGTAATATTTGAACGCTCCCGTACTGAAAAGCAGTGAATTGAAGAGGAAAAATTAAATTAAGCTTATAAGGTATTTACCTGAAGGTATGAAACAGCTGCAATGAGTTGGTTGAATTCACAAGTCATTAATGCGCGCAAGTTTTCTTCGGCGCCATAAGCATATAGGTCCAGTTGCGCAGGCAAAAAAGAAATTGGGGGGGGGAGCAAATATTTGATGAATTAAAGAGAACGACAAAGTGTTTGATTTAAGACATCGTCACCTGATGTGCAGTGACGTATCCTGGTGGGTTGAGCAAGGGAAGCAATAAAACTGGGGGGGGGGGGGTGGGGTTAGAGCGTGCCGAAGGCACGCGTATTCTAGGGGGTCCTGGGGCATGCTACCCGGAAAGTTTTTGAAAAATTACACCTAAATATTGGTTTATAGCGCTTTCGGGAAACACTTTTAGGGTAATTTTTGTATGAAAATTTTTAACAGATAAACAGCTATTAATTTAGTAAAGGTAGCTATTACACACGAATGGGCAAAAACTGCGGCTAAAATTAGAAAACACCAAAAACTCAGCTACACAAAAACCCAACAGAGTAAGATTCTGAAATTGCTTCCACAGATTAGTTAGAAGAAGCGTAAACTTTGCGCGATTTACGATTTTCAAAGTTTCTTGATGTCTTTCTGTGTGTCTAAAACAAGTCCTGGGGAGGTGTTAATAGCCAGATGTCTTGGAAAACGATATAAATTTCTACAAATTTTATTATATTTTCAACCAAGAGCTCAACTTCGGAATCCAAACTTTGAAAATTTGGGGGGCCCATGGCCTCTTTCGCCCCCCTGGATACGCCAATGTGTAGGTCTACGGAGAACAGCCTACAAAAGGATTGTTCAAAAAGAGTAACGTACCGTTGATTCAACCAGAACATACACTTCTATTTTCTTGTAAATTTTTAGAGCGGAATATGAAGAATAGGAAACAATATTTTGAAAAAAAATTACAAATAAAAATGTTACCGTATCATTTATCGTTTTGTATTCTCGAAGTCGGCCTTTGTTTCAACGACTCCGGACGCGCCAAAATCTCTCCGACTCCACAAACTTGGTTTTATACTTCTACGTTTAGTTTTCTACAGCTCATAGGCTAACCAAAATAGTAGCGTTCACTGGTGCTGCACCTTGAAGTTTTATTATTCAGCAGTTTATTTCGCCGTCAGATTCGCGTTGTCTAGGCCTGCATGGGTCACTGGAAGCTATTTAAGAAAGTAAGGTCGATTTTTATCGCCAGTGGCCTCAGATTACAATTTTGAGTTCATTATAAATGCCCCCTGTCATCACTTAACAGCTTTTTATAGGCTGGGATTTCATACACCAGAAATCAATCATTTTATTTTTCGTCATTAACCGTCCGGGACGACCTAGCATAAGTTATTTTTCGATCTGTGTTTCTCGATAAGCCGATTTGATTTGCTAAAAGTTCATGAGCTTATAATTTTGATACACGCTGTCAATAGGCTACGAACCTATGGTGCATTTTCACAATCGAAAATAAAGTGAAAGGACTGTTATAATTTGCAAAATTGGTGTGAACGGTCGATCGTTAGACCACTCGGCATGCAACAACTCAGCAAGTAGCGTACATTTCAGCTACCGCCGAGTCAGCAAATGAGATTTAGGCTACTTGCTTAACTGATCCCTAAACTGAACTTTCTAACTTCTGACATGCCAAGTTTCGGCTTGTTCATCATTTGCTACTTTTAGTCACTTGCTGAATGGCTGAAATGTTAGGCCTACTAGTTTAGTTGTCACTTGCTCAACTGCCATTTGCAGAGGCGCCGGAACAATTTTTGACTGGATTTTTGAAAGCTTAGACCTTAGGCTAATCCTGGCAGTTTTGCATCGCCTACTTGCAGAAGCTTTAAACCACTGAACCACGCCCAGTCACCGAGTTTGGCGTAGTGAACAGTGCTTCCACTTCTGACAATTGATAAATCCTTTTCAGTTTCCTTTTTTATCCTGAAAAATCCCTTTTTTATCAGTCAAAAATCCTTCAAAATATCCTTCATAGAGGAGGTTATTTTTGACGCTATTTAAGTTAAAAGAGGTGCCAATACAACTTTAAAGTTACGGTATTTTATTCTCACCTAAAACGTTTTAACCTGAAAGAACAGAAAATCAGTGAATTGAAGAAGTGGTACGGTATTCAAATCGCTACAAAAAGCAACACCTTGCAAGCAGTAGCATGGCTGATTTAGTTGACAAACCCAATCTATTAGAAGTGACAGAACAGTAGGCTACACAAAAGCAGCACATATTTTACAATAACATGGCTATATTTTGATTCTTATGTAGCCTAATTGTGTTTCTTTTTCTCGACTCGTATTAGAAAGACAAATAAAACATCTTTCTCTCTCTTTATTTCCTTTGTTCACTGTCCATCCAAAAAACTGCTTGTCAGTTAGTCGGTTCTGTGACATTTAAGCCTACCACCTGGAGTTTTGGACATCATTTAATACCAATTACCACTCTCATTTTTCCCACCCGGACTCCTAACCTATCCCTAACACCAAAATATATAAAGCAAATGTGTCCTAGGCGCGTCTGAAATTCAATTTTTGGGTCATAAAATAACCCCAGACGGCATTTATCCACTGTGGGAGAACATTGATGCTATAAACAAGTTTCCCTTACCGAAATCCATCAAACAACTTCGAGGTTACTTAGGATTGATCAATTATTATCATGCCCACATACCTAAATTAGCGGAATGCCTTGCTCCATTGACAAAATTTTTAACGAAACAGTTCAGTAAAATCAGAAAAATTTCATGGGATGCCGTATCTATTAAAGCATTCCAAGACAGCAAGCGCATCGCTGCTGATGCTACCAAGCTCAATTACCCTCAAGCGGAGGCACGACTGATTTTACAAACTGATGCGAGCGATTTTGCTATTGGGAGTTGTCTTTTTCAAGACATCAACGGTGAGCTACAACCACTTGCTTACCACTCTAAAAAATTCGATTTGTGTCAAACTAAAAAACCCACCTTTGACAAAGAGTTATTTGCTATATTCGATTCCGTAAAAAATTTCAGACATTATTTGGAACTTCGTGACGTCACCATTTTCACCGATCATAAGCCACTTGTTGCACGTTTTCATTCCCAGCACCAATCTTTGATCCCACGCCGAGCACGTCAATTATCGTTCATCAGCGAGTTTATCAATGACTTACGGCACATCGACGGCAAAAACAACAGTGTGGCAGACACCCTATCTCGTATAGAAATCAACAATGTACAGTACGTACCAGGGTTTGATTATGCTGAGATGGCAAATGCTCAGCGCCACGACGCTGAGGTTATCAAGTTGCTCAATAGTAGTGACTCGTCTCTTCAAATAGAAGAGTTTCCACTACATAATTCTAACGTAACTTTACTGTGTGATACGTCAACAACCGCCATTCGCCCTATTGTACCTGTATCATTTCGTGAGACTGTTTTTAACCATTTTCATTCATTATCACATGGTGGTAAAATGTCTACCCTCAAACAACTTCAACAAAAAGTTGTTTGGCCAGGAATGAAGAAGCAAGTTAAAGAATGGGTCAAATCTTGCCCACAATGTCAGAAAGGTAAGGTATGGCGACATTCTCATCCTGCACCACAAAAGTTTGATCTTCCTACAAATCGCTTTCATAACATATCTGTAAACATTGTTGGGCCACTACCTGAGTCAGATCATAATCGCTAGTTGTTTACCGTTATAGATCGATATACATGTTATTTCACTGCTTATCCCATGCCAAATGTCACTGCAGAGACTGTTTGCCACGCATTTTTGAATAGCTGGGTCCAATATTTTGGATCGCCTGTTTCAGTGCTTTCTGACAGAGGCAGCGTCTTTTTATCTAAGAAATGGCGAGATCTTATGACAATGTTAAATACCAAGCATCAAACTACTTGTTCTTATCGCCCTCAATGCAACGGTTTGGTCGAGCGTTTTCACCGCGTGCAAAAAGATTCATTGCGTATGCAAAACCACCCAGAAAAGTGGTCAGAAAATTTACCAATCACGTCGGTGTCACCAATGTGGTTACCGGTACTTTTATTTTAAGTATGAGAATGTGGTTACGTTTTATTTAGGCCTATTTTATTATTTAAGGTTTTATGTTTGTTTATAAGTTGAATTAATATTAAGGCTGTCTGACTGCCTAATAAATATTCTATCTAACTTATCTAATTTAGCTATCTGACTCCATGACCTAATTTCCACACAATTGTTATTCGAATTATAATTTTAAGTTATCAGAAGGTGTTCATATAGGCTAATATTGTAGGTTATGGCAAAATGAATTTAAACATTGTAGAATAACGAAACAAAAGGGTACGGATTTTCACATTACAACAGGCGTCCAACTTGTTACATACGTTTTCTTTACTGAGCTCAGTTTGAGCTGGTCTGACTGCATTGAGCTCTTGCCAAATGCGAACAAATCATTTTATTCTATCAGTTCCCGTTTTCTTATTCACTTCGGGAGCAGATTACATGGAAAATTACAGAAACACTAGGAATTAAATTTAGGTTAAACTAGTTCACTATAGTAAAAGGCAGGAAAACTTACATGATGAAATAATGGATCGCTACATCAGTAACGTCTTCACAATCATCTGAGATTGATAAAAAAACTTCAGGATACTTGGCCTATTCATGATACTGACTCCGTCTGACTGTGTACACTATACGGTAGCTCAATTGGTTAGCGCGTCACTTCTGGAACGAAGAAGCTTCAAGATCAAGCGGCGCTGGTTCGACTCTCAGGGCGTGCACTTGAGCAACGCACGTTAAGGACTGCTCTCCATTCAGTGGCGTCTAATGGATGGAATAATTCCCGGCAACAAGACTTCAACAATCGGAAACTTTACTCTACCAATCTCGGTGACCGGGCCTGCGTCAGTGATTCCAAGCCTCTACAAGTACAGTATGCGAAACTGCCAGGATTAAGCTATTCAAGAAGCTTTCCCAGTCAGAGGATAAAGATTCAATCAATCAATACATGTCGTATAGGCTACACAGCCTAGCTAGCTCTTTATTATTATGACCATAACAGGTTAGCATAGGCTATAACTAACTTTTCTAAACGGGAAGGATACCACTAGCCTAAGCTTATCATACCCAACTGTACGTCGATGCTCAGTGAACTTTGTCATTGCTACTTAAGTTCAGCCGTAGATCAACGGACTAGGCTACCTAATTTCAACTAAAAGAATTGAGAACTAACTCATTCACTGCACTTACGTCCAATTCCCAAAATGGCAAGAATAGATAATGATAGAAATCAAGTGACGGAAAAGTGAGAATGGGAAAGAGAGTGAGAGGGGGTTCAGGATGGCCAGTGGCAACGGAAACCAACTGATCATCCTTATTCCAGTCGTTTTTTAGAACTTTTGAACGGAAATATTAATAATATTTTCTTTAAAGTTGCTAAATCAACAATTCCCTTTTTAAGACAAAATTTCCTTGTAAAATTGTTAAAAATCCTTAAAAAATCCTTCCGATCTTCATTTCCTTTTTTTATCCTTCGAAGCGTTGAAAAATCCCGATTTCGTGATAAAATCCTTCAAAGCGGAAGCACTGGTAGTGAAGTTTCCAATAGCTGAAGAGATGTTGTCTTTGAATTATTCCATCCACTAGATGCCGCTAATGGAGAGCTAAAATGAAGTCTGGCGCTTAACCAACTGAGCTATTGGGGCAGATTTAGGTTACAATTTCAATTTTTTGTTTTTTTTGATTAAAAAAAATATTTCAACTACGACAATAAACATGAATTACTTTAAATTTACAAATATTTACAACACAAGCGTTCTTTTTGTGTCAATGAAAAATAAAGTTGAATTGAAATTAAACCCCAATCATATTTGTGAAATTGTTTTGCCAGCTAGTGGACAAAATTCAAATGACTGATTTCTTAATATTTTTTGTTATCAGGTTTCACTTGTAATGTACCGTACCGTAAGCTAAAATATGATGAATTGTCATTTATCAAGTCTAGACTAGTCAAGTGAGATGAAACACCACTGGGACACATGAATGTAGTTATTCATAAGACTTGGCGTATTTTTAGATACTTTGCATTTATTTTTACCAAGATACCGGTAGTATCGTACGGTATCCTATATTTTATGTGTATTGTTTGTTGATGGCCTTCTGCCAACAGTGGCATGACCGGTTGTGAGGATGTTTGTTGATATGAAAATAAAGATAATCAAGACGAAAAAACATAATGTTAGCCTGTGGCATGTTTTTAGATCTGTTTCTTAAAAAAAATAGGCTGACTGTTTCACTCAGCAGGCAAGTGCTGTTTCAGTAAATGCTTCATGTTTCAGAGCAACAAGGCTTGTTTTCTTTTCAAAACTATTTGTGTGTTTTGGTGAATGCCTAGCCTACTAGTTGAAAAATACATAACGTAGAATACCATCTACAAAGTGCAGAAAATACCTACGCAGTATTAAAAGAGGTGTCAATTTGACATCATTTAAAAGTATTTGACTAATTTTCTAAGATGGTACATACCGTACCCATACTCAATAAAAGCAGTTGACTTGATTGTTTTGTCTCAACTTCCAGCATGTTCATTGTGTTGCATACGGTATCTAATGGCATTGTAGCTTACTGTCTGTTGTTTCAATCGATACAAAATGACTGAACATGACGAAAAATAAAAGGCAGTGGCTATTTGACCGGCGCCGGTCTTTGAATTTAAAACACTATTTGACCGGTCATGACGTCACTATACAGTCACTTTTTTCTCTTTCAAAGCAAAAGACAAGAAGCGCGTATATAAGTTCTAAATTAGACAATTTTATTCAACTCGATCCGTGGCGTGTGCGATACTTCGCTGGCTCCTATTCAAGAGGAAATGAGTTCGATACTACCCGGAAGCGTTTTTTTTTTTAACTAAATTTTGACCCGAAGTGCATTTTTGTAGTCAATTTTTAATTTGAGTTGCATTACATTTACATACCATTACCATTTTTTTAAAAGAAGCATTATATATAACTAACTTGCTGAGAGCAAAAATGTAATGCTTCGTTCAGCAAAGACGGTTACATCAATCAATCAATCATTTTATTTTTCGTCATTAATGCGTCCGGGACGAAAAAGATACTAACTAGAAAAATCAATATAGACCTACCAGCACGTTAATGAACGGGAAAAGGTGGCAAAACCTTGAAAGGTTTAAAACGTGCCTGAATGAAAAATTATGTAGTAGGCTATATACAGGGCCTGATTAAGGCTCACGGGGGCACAGCTAAGTTTAGGGGCCCCTAAAGCCGGTCCTAGCCCCTATTGGCAATCGCTTTCAATGCAGAGCAGCAGTGCTCAACTTTTGCCTAGCATAGCCAGTAACTTCGCCAAAGCGTACCGATTCGGAATCGTTGTTCTATTTAGTAATCGTTACACAATTTGAAATCGTTTCTCAAAAATAACAACTGTGCACACACTGGCACAACAACTTTCACTACCTACGCCTACGGTACTAATGTAAAAAAATTGGGGGCCTCTAAAACCCGGGGCCTGAGGCCTGTGCCTCGAGTGCCTCATGGTTAATTGGGCCCTGGCTATATATCAGTAGTTAGCACGGCCACAAACGGAAAATTACCCAGAGAAATTCTCAAATTCAAGCAAATTAAAAAAACTTTAACTTTATTACTCACATTTGAAAAGACATAAAAAATTGGGCTGTAGGCAACTCAAATTAAAAATTGACTACAAAAATGCACTTCGGGTCAAAATTTAATCAAATAAAAAGAAAAAAGAACGCTTCCGGGTAGTATCGCACTCATTCCCTCTAGAATAGAAGCCAGCGAAGTATCGCACGTGCCACGGATCGAGTTGAATAAAATTGTCTAATTTAGAACTTATATACGCGCATCTCGTCTTTTGCTATGAAAGAGAAAAAAAAAAGTGCCTGTATAGTGACGTCATGACCGGTCAAATAGTGTTTCAGATTCAAAGACCGGCGCCGGTCAAATAGCCACTGCCAAAATAAAATGATCATCATCAACCAATTTTGATTATACTGGCCATGAATTGTTAAGGGTGTTTTTTATGTGGAAGGTGTGGCTAGGGATGCACAATACAGAATACCTGGCTATTCTAGAATATTCTAGAATACTTAATTTCGAATCCAGAATTTCAAATCTATTCTGAAATTACGCGGCAATTTTTTCCAAATAATATTGAACAAAAAGCAAAAATAATTGTACATTATTTTGAATTGTATTAGTATCACATGTCAAACAGAGTATAACATATATGATAAATCAATCATACGATGCATCATCAAGCATCATTATACGGTCACACGGAAACGCACTGCGTGTCTGCAGTTCTGATCACTGCACGGACCCTATGAAGAAAGAAAAAAGGCGCTTGGAACAAACAGTCCATAAAGAAAAAAGTCGACGCGCAAGACGGAAAATATCAACTTTACATTTGTTTAACATCGCACGCTGTTCATTTAACAAATTTATTTTCGAATCCTGATATCCGAAAAGAAACTGCAAATGCGATTCGAATACATTGAGATTCGAATCTCTAAGATTTGATATTCTGTATTGTGCATCCCTAGGTGTGGCCTGTCTGTTGAGGGCGAAGTCTTGCTCTCCACACCTCACAATCTGATGGGTTGGCAGAGTCCATGTTTAGGGCTAAAAGGTCATGCTTAACAAGTACTTCCCAAGAAAGTTTTGGTCTACCTCGACCCCACTGTGCTGCAATGTTGACACATCTCACCTGAGAAATTCAGCTAATTCTGCGCTCAACGTCCCCAAGCCATCTCATTCTGCCCAATTAGAGGACTTCACCGACGTCTCTTATTTTAAGCCTGGATAAAAGAGTTTCAAATTGATGTTGTCTTCAGGCTTGACCAGGCAGGTTCATTGTACCATTGCTCTGCCATTAATCATTTTAGTGGCTTGATGGACAGATGGTGCTGGCTAGTGTTGCCCACGTTTCTGAGCCATAGAGCATGATACTCCTCACACAGCTAGAGTAAACTTGACCTCTGATTGCAGCAGCAAGTTGCTTGCTTGTAAGGATAGGAAGTTGTCTAAACTTTTTCTTGGCTGACTTGCAATACGTTGTAGGTGCAAGTTTACAACCCTTCCAGAAAACATGGTATTTTCAAGGTAGCAAAAGTCAGCTACCACGTCAAGTAAGCCGCCTTCAACCTCAACCTCGCTTACTGGCTTGTCGTCTATGGGTCTTGCTTCGTCCTTACAGTGTGGAGGTGGGCATAGGTAATGTAAGTCCGCTCTAAGTGGGCCTTTTATTTCGTAACTACAATTCTCGTGGACCCATTGAAAGCAATTGGTGCAGAAGATAGAGTTTCTTCCAATTCCACGTAGGCATACCGAGCAAGGATGCTTTCCTGATCTTCTCAGTGAGTTCATGTTGAGACCACAAATCATTAAGTATTTGTTCTTTTCCATGTTTTGTCTGCTTGTTATTTCTAAATTAGCATGTGAATGTGTTTGCTTTCGAAAGTTTAGCCTACTTTTGTTTACCCAGGTTGGAATTGTTACTTTAAATTTTGATTATTTTCCATTTCTATATCCAATTGGCTCCAAAAATTTGAATATATATATTTTTTGTCTGTTTTAAAGTATTACAGTATATCATAAATATTCCACAGCCAACTAATTGTTGTGTTTTTAAACAATTTTTTTTCCTTTTTTGTTACGACTGTACTTTTAGGTTGTTCTTTGAAAACTTTTTGTTTGATTTCTTATCTTCAAGGACAGTCAAAAATAACAATTTTCAGATAAATTTAGTATCATTCTGTCATTTGTAAATTCAAAATTGTATTACAGTGTAGATAGTTTTCATCCTAATTTATAATTTTGAGTGAACATAATGAATATCGATTTTGGTGCATTGGATAAAGGAACAAGTGTTCACATTCGAAGAAGCAATGGTAATGAATGAAGAAATATTATTTTATATTTTGGAAAGCTGCAAAATTTATGTTTTTAAACTTTTTTTTACAGTGTATGGGTAATGGGTATGCCATCAGTAAGCTAAAGGTTAGTCCAGATGTACAAAATTAAGTAACACCTGTTCAGACTGCTTCATTCAACCAGCATACTTTTTACTTAAACAGCTCACCAGCTGGGAAGAGCTCCAGTATGACACTTAAAAAGGCACAAGTTTGATCCTGTTCAGGAGCATGTGAACACTTCAATGGCATGCCTGAAGGTGGACACAAAAATAAAAATCGGCTTTCTGGACTTTTTATGTAATTAAGCTAAATCTTTAATCACCTGGCATATGCCTGAATAGTAAATATGACAAAAAACTCAACCACACTACACTTCGATAAAAAGTATGTTATCTTTTTCAAATTGTGGTGTTGAGAAATAAGCTCCAAACCTTTTCAATAGCTTTACTATTGATCTTCTTCCAAATCAATACATATCCTAATAGAGTACATTATATGGAGACCACATAGAGTAAAAGGTCTGCATTACTTGCATGACAAGACAAAAGATAGGTAGGCCACTTTTTAGTATTCTCTTCTTGTAGCCTCAAGTTATTTCTCGGTTTTCAGTGCTGACATTTATTTTGTCTATTATAATTTACATATTTACTGAAACTACTCATTTTTCTAACAAGTTAACTGTATGGTAATTAAAATAATGTAAAAAAAACATTGAGCAATTTTTATTTCACCTAGCAAGATATTCCACTATCATATGAAATCACATCGTCAGACCACTGAGCATGCGACATCTCAGCAATAAGTACATTTCAGCTACTACCAAGTCAGCAAATAAGAATTAACTTTGGATTTGCTTGGTCATAGCTTATCAAACTCATTTTGCTAACTTCTGACATTCCAAGTTTCGACTTGTTCAGTTTCATCAATCATCATTTCCCAATTTTAACTACTTGCTGCCTTGCTGAAATATTGCCAGCTCAGTTGTCACTTGCTCAGTAGGAGACTCATGAAATCATTTTGTCAACATTTTTCCAGCTTTATTCCATGCAAGCGACACTCACTTTTCTCTGAAGTTAAATTTCTTCCACAGGTCGAGTGCACAAAGCCATAGTGACACAGCTGCAGCCAAGCTCTGCAAGTGTAACAGTTGAATGGTTTGAAGATGATGAAACAAAAGGAAAAGAGGTAGATCAATCACATGTCTGACCTGTGCATCGCTTTAGTTTATTCATTATTGCACTTATTAAATCGTATTTGCTATTTTTTAATGCATTTTAAATTTTTGTCAAACCTAATTTTTTTTAAATACCAAGTTTCACACAAATCTAATGTGTCACTGTAACGTTTTTTTAAACATCAGGTGATGCTGGAAATGATATTCGAGTTAAATCCTGAACTTGCACCATCTAGCACAAAACAGACCATACCTCCACCAAGACCCGGACGGCCCCAATCCAGGGTAAGTTGATGATTGCAATCATAGTGAAGAATAAAGTTTTGTTTTCATTTGAAAGTTTTGTCCTAGTTTATTGATGTAAAATGACATTTTATGCTGATAAAACAAAAACTTAGTGCGATTAGTTTTTATGATAGAATTGACAAGATTTTGTATTATCAGCAACATACACCAACAGTAATTGAGCATCGATTGCATGTTGAATTGTTGTTGTCTAGTAAAATACTTAAGTATTGCAGTAGGTCACCAGTATTCTATGTAGCCACGTGTGCTTGTTGGATATAAAAGCTACCTGAAATAGTCACTTGGCATCTTTTTCATTCACCATGAATTTCTGTTATTAGTGCTAATGCTTTATGTATTTCACCTTATGTAGATAAGACATTATTATTACTTAGGCTAGTATTTTCGCAGTTATGCCTAAAATTGCATTTTATACACACAATTTAGGGTAGACAGATGAAAGAATATCGCTCATTTCGAAAATCCAAGGGATCTAAGGTTTATGCTGCACGTCAAAATGATGCTTTGATTGTGTTTGAAAATTAAAGTGTGATGGTTTGCGCCTTGCGGCGAGTCTAATTAGCTTTACTGGCTTATCAATTGAATACGTGAATTCAAAAAGGGCCCAATTATATTTTTTTCAAATTTTACTTTTTATGTTTTTCCGATTCCTTTCTGTGTTTTCTAAATTATACCTGTAAAAACTGTCAATTGTTTCAAGCCTACTTGAAACAATTGAGCAACTTTTCCATAGTTTTTCCTCAGAATCTTCACCGATCGTGATATTTTCAGGCATAATACATCTTACCAGTATATGTAAGCTGAGTAAGCATATAATCATCATTAAAATTCCACCGCAAAACTAAATTTACCAAAATAATTAAAACGGGTTTCATTTGTCTCAAAAACACCTTCGTCCTTCATGGGTATTGGGCCCTTCTTGAATTCACTTATTCAATTACAACAGAGATATTTTTGCATTCCCACATTGGAAGACTTTTTTCTCATTTTTGAAAGTTATGTAATTGGTGGTGGCATAGTGTTGTTGATTTATTGTCATTCATCATTTGTTCTTGTTCATTCGCTTCAATTACAATGATTCTGAGAATTTCCATTCAAGAAATTTAGAGAATTTAATTTTATCATACAGTGTGAAGTACTGTGAACAGTCAGTTTGGTGGATTTTTCTTACTCCTATGTGAAAGTAGTTTCTGTTAATGTGACTTCTAGAGAGAGTTTGCTTTTTTTGTACCCACGAAAAATAAGACAAAGGAACCGAATCGAGCTGAGCAATGAGCATATTAATTAGTACATATCACACATTTACTAATCGAATGCTTTCGACTTTTCGTAAGCTACCAAATCTTTTCATCCACTCAAAAGTTTTGAATCATATACTTCGATTGTTGTTTTAGTCTTTGTGTCAAAGACTATCTCATAATCTACAGCTGTAATTGCAAAATGCAAATACAATGAAAGCTCACTTTTTTAACTACGTTCTGATCCGATGTTTTTGCACATGATTGATTATGTATTGGCTATTGAACTGATGAATATCAATAATTACGAAAGCTTAAATTTGTTGTCTTCACATCAACTTCTAACGATTACAGCTTGAAACAGCGTGTTCAATAATTAATGTAATTAAAGGCCTGAAATGTCCTCTTTTTGCAATGGTGTGTTTCTTTTGGTTAGCATGACTAAGCGGAGTGGGATGTAAAAAAATTTAATGTTAATAATATAAATAAATAATAATGAAATATATAATAAATATTAAATAACATAATATAAATAATAAGTAAGTAATTGTAAAAAATTATTTAACTATTAAATCGCTTGTAGAAAACGGACGCTCGGGCTGGCGGGAACCGTCGCACAATGCTCCCGAAACCAGGACCAGCGTTACAAGTTGCTCAGCAAAAAGAAAACAGAAGCCCTTCTCCTGGATTTCAGCCTAGGAAAAGCGTGAAACAGGATGCACAAAACCCTGCCCCCTCACGACAAAGCATAGTCTCTACCTCTTCAAAGAACTGCGATGATAGTAAAATAAGCAACAGCATCGTCAATGGCAATGTCCCGGCAATGCCACCACCCAAAGCGCCTCCTCGTAAGCAAACTTTTTTTCGGAGAAAATTCAATCTCATATTTCTGGTTCTACTTTCGGTTCTAGATTCAGCCGGTTTGCGCGAACCGCTGTGTCTTAATGTGTATTTAAAATTAAAGCACGAGTTTTTGTACTTGTTTGCCAACTTGTTTCACGTTTCCTTCCGCCTACTCCTCCAACAGGCGGCCGCAAGTCGAACGTGGTGGATGAAGTTGAAAAGTTGAGACGCAACAGAGAGGAGCGACGCGCCGCACAGGTTGTTGAGCGTGAACGTCGCCAGCAATACTACGATCCCAACAACGCCAACTGGGAGTTTGCGATTATGATAAAAGAATTTAGGTGTGTACAAGTTTTCATCGGTCAATTGCTCCATTTAAAATTCTTAATTTTTCTGGAAAAAAAAACGAATTTGTTTTATCAATTTCCTGGACCATATGGTTGTCAACACTAACAGAAATGAGGCTGAGAAATACAAAGCAATAAAAAGTACTGCAGTGAAAAAGCGTTGTTTACATACGGTTTGGCCTAGAATATAGACCATGAAAAATTTTGTATCAGGTCAGAACTTCGCAAATTTTTTAGCTGTTTTTTTTTTACTATTTTTAACACCAGTTGTAAAGGTTTAAACGCATTTAATGCAACCAATCACCGAACTGTAAATGAAATTTCAATGCAGACTTACTGCAGTGTATTTCGGCTTGTCGCAAATCTGTCCACGAAAATACTGCTGTCATAATAAACCACGTATCTACATATCACAGAGCTACGTTAGAAATGAAGCCATTGACAGCCGCAGACCCAGTAGCAGATCACCGAATTTGCGTTTGCGTGCGAAAGAGACCTCTCAACAAGAAAGAATTCAATCGGAAAGAGATTGACGTTACGACAATACCAAGTAAAAACGTTGTTATGGTACGTCACAACCCGTTGTATTGTTAATGTACTTTGCAACCTTCTGTAAACGTAGTAAAAGTTTTACAACAGTGCCAAGTTTGCTTGTGCGTTTACCGTTCACGTTATGCGATACTTCGGTGTATGTAGTGAATGCTAAACGCGTTTTTTTATGCTTGGACACTCAATTAAGTATCTAAATAGACAGGCTGTTGCATTGCGCATAGCTCACTGCTCCGGCAGTTTGAGCACTTTGGCAAGATGGGTGAAAGTATCCAAATGTGGTTCCTTGCGTACCACAACTGGAAAATTCACCAAGCTGCATTACTTATATAAAATGTTCCTGTCTAGTGTACTATTTACTGCACTGAGGAGACCTTAAGGTTGAAACAGTGGCGTCCTGTCTGCAGTTAAATAGACACATATGGCACTGTATGTGGTGCTTAACTGCTTAAGTGTTTAAGCCTAAAAGTTATGCCCTTTTATGCGAGTGTGCATTTGCTACAAATGCGGACACAGTTAGATATTATGGATTTTAAATCAGTCGTTTTTCTTCGCGTAAAGATGTTAACTATTGAAAAGGTTGTGAAGAAAGGGGCGTTCTTCCCGGCTATCAGCACAAGGCTGAGCGCTCACTAGTACAGCGAGCAGCTGCGATTCGCCAACCATAACGGTGTAGCTTCCACGCTAGCCATTCAGACCATCCAATCAACAATATGTTTCTCGGCAGCCGATTTGTAGCAAGAATTGACAGCGATAGACACGTGTTTCGCCCATGAGGCTGGGCTCATCAGTATCGCACCGTATTCTGCCACAAATTTATTCGACCACCGCTTTACCAGTCAGTTTAACTCTTATCTTTGTGGAAACAAAGAAAGAGCCAACAAAACCAGCAGGCGCCAGGGCAGAGGACATTGTGAATTCTTGCTACAAATCGGCTGCCGAGAAACATATTGAAAAGGTATTGCTCTGATTCTGGTGTGTCACTCTGAGGATGCCATTGTGCACGAAACGTCAGTAAAGTTGAATTGAAGTTTTGCATTTTATGAATAATGTTTATTTCATCCGATGAGCACTGCAAATAAAGTTCATCATGATCATTCCCAACCAGCAAATCAGTCTTTTTTACATTGATTACAAAAGTTGAATTAATGTAAAAAGACTGATTTGTTGGGCTGAGTATCAGAATTGATATATTACGGAATATTAGCGTATCAGAATTGATATATTACGTGGCATGCTTAATATTTTCCTTGTTTTTTTTGTGTATCATCAGATCAGCGAACCGAAATCTAAAGTCGATATGACAAAGTATCTTGAAAATCAAAACTTTCGCTTTGATTATGCATTCGATGACACGTGCACCAATGAGATGGTGTACTGGTACACCGCCCGCCCTCTTGTTGAGTGCATATTTGATGGGGGTATGGCCACTTGTTTTGCTTATGGACAAACTGGAAGTGGAAAAACACACGTAAGCCTCCGTGATTGTGTATCTGCCTAAGAATTTTTAGCACTCCTCGGTTACAAATCAGTATAATGTATTAGTTTTGAAAATATCCAACCCATTATATTTTAACAGTACAGTACAATGGACTACAGCAAATTTGCATTAGAATTGCTGCTGTTGTATTATATAATTGCTAGCCGTTTAATAGACTTGTTCGATTTTTTCGTCCAACTCATTTTTTGTGCTGCATAATTCTAAAAAGTGTTTTCGCACGTGCTAGCAGAAGATACTGTTACTTTTACGAAAAGAACTTTTATTTAACGCTTAATAATGTTAAAATATACGGTGTTTGTGTAGATGCCACTATGTGCAAATGAAGGGATGAATGCAAATTAGCATTTCTGCTATTTTTTTCTAGCATTGCTGCCTAAGATTGAAGTTTCACAACTCCGCAAATCCGCATGGCTGCCCAATTTCCATGCATCATTAAGGATTAGCTCTATCGTAACGTAATTTTTTAGATGATTACTGTTGCATTTCTTACAGACAATGGGTGGTGATTTTACCGCTGGACGACAGCAAGACACACGAAAAGGAATATACGCACTTGCAGGTAACATGAGAGGCCTGGCAAGCTCAACACTTCAACTCCATCACGCTTTATTGTGATGTTTGTGACGTATTCTGTGGCTGTGTACCAACAAAGAAAATCAATATCTTTCGGATTTGTTTCAGTGACGTACAAGTAATCTTTTTTGCTGTTTGTTGAATTCATTTTTACGTTGTGTTGCAGCTCAAGACGTGTTCCATCATCTGCACAAGAAAGCCTACCGGCATCTGAATCTGGAAGTGTACGCAACTTTTTTTGAAATCTACAGTGGAAAGGTTCGAGAATTTTTCTTCAAAAGTTATCATCAATGTGAATGTTATGGCACAAACTCTTGACAGTCTGAAAGATTGTAAAGCTACAAAAGCAGTGCTTCTTATGCAAGCGATATATGTTTACACATTTCGACTGGAAAAAATCTCATTACTAGAAAGATTATGTTTAGAAATGTTTTTTGTTATTGAATAAACCTAGATGTACGTCTGCTTCGACATGCCAATGCTCAGGAAATAGCCATTGAATTTGTAGGTGCTAACATAATATAAGGTTTATTCGCAGCACTACAATGTAATGCATTTCACCTTTTACCCGTCGTAGGTTTTTGATTTGTTGAACAAGAAGTGTCGTCTGCGTGTCCTGGAGGATGGAAGACAGCAGGTCCAGGTGGTCGGACTCCAAGAGAGGCGGGTTTCAACAATTGATGAAGTCTTACAACTCATCGCCGAAGGAACAAGATGCAGGTTAGCTTCAAGAATTTCGTTAATGTTACATTGCCAGTCGCTGGAGATGAAGTATCACTGAAGCAAAGTGTAGAATAACTTAGATTGTTGAAAAGTACAGATCTAACCCGTTTTCTCTTTAAGGAAGTCTTTTTAAAGTATAAACTCATCAGCTAAAAAAAAAACAAATGGCGTCTTTCGTACGACTTCCATTATTGACGGCGCAAAGGTTGATAAAATCGTATCGTATTTAATGTGTGGAGATAAAAGTACTATAGTTGGAAACGTGTCCAGTATGCTCACACTTTCAAGACACTCTGTGTTGTGGCAGAGTAGAAAAACAAAAAATTAACTTGGATTTGTCAATTACACTGCCATCACTAATTACCATCAATGACTACTGTTCTGATTATTATGATTATTTCTATAAATTTACGTTACCAAGGCAAGGTGTAGTCAACAGCTGCTCGGTTTTCGGGATGCACATAAACAACTTGTTGGCTTTTTTGATTTACAGAACTTCTGGGGTCACGTCGGCTAACCAGCACTCCTCAAGATCACACGCGGTCTTCCAGATCCTCCTGCGTCGCAGCGGACCTCGCCGGATGCTTCACGGAAAATTTTCTCTCATTGATCTGGCTGGTAAAACCGATTGTCGTTATTCTAACTAAGCCAGTCCTTTTTTGTATTGATGCAACGTCTGTAGAGGTAGAATCAATGTAACCTAACTCGGCGTTACTGGGTGAAGAGGCACTGAAGTGATTTCTCTTACAGTACCCAATCTAGGAAAAAAATTGCCATTTTTACGTTGATTCAACGTAGTTAGGTGTGGAAGCGACTTAAAATACCAAGTTTTGCTGGTTGGATAAGTGCAAACCTAGCGTTTGCAGTAAGATAGCCATGTATTTCACACCACACGTTAAAAAATGATATTACCGTAATGTCCAGTTGTACACCTGGTTAGCAATTTCAACATATTTAACATCTCGGTGACTTTATATTACTTTGCGTGATGACTTCAATGACATACTTTTCAATCAAAGACCATTAAAGGAACATGCCAAACTATTTTTATTGTTAAAAATGCTTAAACAAACTACATATCGCACCCCAACACCAAGCTGTGGCTACTGTAGTTAATATTATTATCATATTCGTTGAATAGTTTTATGATTACCATATCAGGCAACGAAAGAGGGGCCGACACTACGAGCGCCGACAGACAAACTCGAGTGGAAGGCTCAGAAATTAACAAGAGTTTGCTCGCACTAAAGGTTTGGCACCCATCTCTATTATCCATTGTTTGGTTATATTGAACAGCAACTGTTCTTTCCTGAGCAGTGCGGATGACAGTTTTCCTTATATCCATTTCAATTAGAATTAAATTTCTTGAAAAAATTGGACACTGTTTCTCAAAAAAGCGTAATATTGAGAGTATTTAAGAAACGTGTTTAAACGAAATCTCTTAGTCCAAAGACAAACAGCTTGTCTATGAAAATTTTCGACGACACCCGATCTCTGTTGTGACAAACCTCGATGTTTGAAGGAATGCATCCGAGCAATGAGCCACAACAAGCAACATCTTCCCTTTCGAGCGAGCAAGCTCACGCAAGTTCTTCGTGATTCTTTCATCGGTGAACGTTCACGGACATGCATGATTGCCACCATATCACCAGGCATTACGTCATGTGAACACACGCTCAACACCCTTCGTTATGCAGACAGGTATGTTTTAGTTGGATTTAATTTTATTATGATATCTTATCTCAAGCTTCCACTGTAATAAAATGTAGATTGATTTGTTGATGAGAAAAACGAAAGTGATCGACTTCCGGATTTGCTATCAAGAATCTGCGCAAGCGTTTTGATACAGCCGCTTGGTCTCGTTGATCCGGGACCTGTAGCCTCCGGTTTACTGGTCATTTCATCCCGCTATTTTCCGACGCCCCACACAGCCGACTTTATTATGGTGAAATTCCGTGTCTGTATTTTGTAGAACTCTGGTGATGCCGAGACACAGTTGCAGCAGCACGATTGCCTGTACTCGGGCCAGACTAGTGCTTTGTGTTTTTGTATTAATTCTTCGCTTTCCCAGTAAACATGATTTCCCATACTTCATCAAAGGTCGTTATTGCTGCCTTATCATCAAGCAATGCTTTCAATATCGTATTTCTTGACTTTGTTTCAATTTTTTCATACCACTAAATTTACCTTGCATTGTGTTAGCAAATCGTATTCTTTGATTATGTATAATTTGTATGTATAATGCATATTATTCATTCTTTGATTTTAACGAATTTTGCAATCATCTTTTCTTTCACCATCTATGGAAACCGGTAACTATGCTTTTTGCAATGTTTTGGTTATATGTCCGTACTTCGTACTGTAATGTTGTTGTGATGTCATACGAACCAACTGCAACGCCGCCTGGTAGAGTGAAAGAATTCTCGGTCAGCGAGACCGTCAAAGAAGCGCGTGTCGTCCCGAAGGACGCTCTGCTTTCCGTCAAGAAAGCCGCACGGACGATGAAGCGAGCGCAGTCTGAGAGCCGCGCCACGAGCAGAACAAGCCGCTCCAGCCAGCCACAACCTTCCGCTGTATTGCACAGGAAAATTCAAGAAGCTGACAGTCTGAGCTCAACTTCAACTTTCATTCAAAAGAACCTCGCACCGAGCCACAGCGACACCTGCCTTTCGAACTACAGCGGCAATGAAGAAGACAGTAAGAACTTTAAAACCCCAAACCAGCAAGCGCAACATTTTTCTATGAACGTTACGTCGCCAGACGTTAACACAATAGGAAAATGTTGGATTTTACTTGTTGGGCTCATTTCCCTCCTATACCAACGTCATTTCAACGGTATATCAATACTACACAATTGGTGGACTTTTTTAGGTGAAATGATATCGGCTGCTGTGGACAGTTACGCCAATCTGAGAGGCGCTTACAGTCTTCAAGCGGATCTTGATATTTTGACCGAGCTTTCAAGCGAGGACGCAACATACGATGGGTGCCATTCATGCTCAGTTGTTGTGTGCGCATGTTTGCATGGAAACTTGTTTCTTTCAACCCAGCCAGCAAATCAGCCATTTTTCACATTAATTCAACGTCTGCAGACGTTGAATCAATGTAAAAATGGCTGACTTGCTGGATGGGAAGCAGACATGTCATGGATAATGAGATAGGCCTGTGCAAAAGTGGACCATTCTGCTTTGAGTCTACAGTATCTTCTTGGGATACCAAGAGAAAGCGTTTTTTCGTTGTGATCATTACAGACAGCAAATCAGTCGTCTTTGCATTGATTCAACGTCTATAGACGTTTTTCAAAAAACGTTTGATTTGTTGTTTGGATTCATTGTTGTCGCCAATGCTGCAATGCCATTCCATGTTGCTGGCTGTCGTTTGTTGTCCCTGTGCTATACTGTGGTACTTCTTGTATGTCTTGTATCGTACGAAAAATTGTCAGCTATGCTTATTCGAACTCTTGTTTCCCATGATGCGCTTATGAAGGTTGCTCACGATGACGAGGTGCAGCCAAGCGTAACCTAGCAGGAGAAGTTTTATTTTCTAAGTTTGCAATGAAGCTCACGTGTGCACTGGATTTGAACTGCATTTTTTGCCTTACCAATTGGAAATTTAAAGCTCGTAAAACGATTCTGCTACAATAAACTATGTCCGATATTTTATTAGAAAAGGTAAGTCAGTGCTTAGTTCGCTTTTTGACCACTGATGTCATCATTGCTTCATGTTTTTGCAGAGTGAAAGAGCTCGCTATCGACGACAGTGGTGACGAACCTTTTAAAAAACGTCCGGCAGGTGGCGAGCAACTTGATAAAATTGAGGAATCTCCGAAGAAATTAGGCCTCCACTCACCCAACAACAGTGACCTAGCTCTTATTAGCTCGTTGTGTGTAAGTGCTTGGTCAATGAATTAGTTCTACTTTACGTTGATTTCACGTCTGCAGACACAAAACAAACGGAACAACCAGATTAGATAGCGATTTCTTTGTTATCTTGCTATTGTTTTCCTTTCTTGATTTTCATACAGCAAAATCCATCATTTTTACATTGATTTAACGTCTGCAGGCGTTGAAACAATATGACAGATTTTGCTGTCTGGGATTAACTTTTTGACATCACTGACGTTGCGTCATCATTGCGCAGGAGAACGAAGTGTCACGTGAAATGCTTGAAATGCACCAGACCGTGTCGACGTTGCAGGAGATTGAAGAAGAAACCGTTGAATGTCATCGCAACTATCTGCAAGGGGTTAGTTTTGCACATTCTGCAGCAACTTTTATGGTTAATTTTGTTATTGTTTATTTTGCTAACATTACGCAGCGCTATGTGAATGCGTAATACACAGTACACACTTTTCTTGCTGCCGTTTCAATGGAATTATTAGGCATTTCTTGTACATTCGTTTTAATGCGGTTTTTCCGCTCGCTAAGTGATCACATCGATTTCTCAAACGGGTCACTATTGTCCACATCCCCCCTCTAAACCAACTCCAACATATTTTCACGCATGGCTAGCGGTATTTTTCCATCAAAACCTCTGTCATCTTCTGTCCTCACCACATAAAGATACGCTTAATTAGCAAGTCAGTCTTTTTTACATTGGTTCAACATCTGCTGACGCAGTGAAAAAGATTCAACGTCTGCAGTAAAAAAAAATACTGACTTGCTGGCTTGGTAATTTGTCTTGAACTCATTTCAAACCAGCACTGCAGACTATACTAGTTTTTTCGCGAGACTTTCAACTCGTTTCGTCCAGGTGACTGCGTCTGTGGCGGCTTCAGCCAACCTCTTCAACATGACCGAAGATGTTGATTTCGACCCTGAGGCTTATGTCGCCAAACTAAAGGAACAACTCCTGACCGCCGACGAGGAATATCTCAGATTGCGACAAGACTTACAAGGTAAACGGATGTAAATACTTTAAAAAAGTGAGCTTTTAGACCAAGAACCCAGACACCAAAGTTAGTTATTTTTACATTAATTCAACGTCTGCAAACGTTGAATCAATGTAAAAATGACTGATTTTGCTATCTGAGTAAGGACAGTAAAGAGGGGTTTATTGATACGGTCTCTGTTTTTGACACTGCTCTGCATTTGAACTTGTAGAGGCCACCATACGTATAGTTATTAGGGTGTTTCAAAATTTCACCACTTTTAAATTTCAAAACGAGTACCTTTTTTTCTGATGGAGTTTTGGCCGCTGATTACGAATCTGGCATTATTTTTTCATTATGACGTCATCTTGAGGGTGCCCCACGCGATTTTTCGCGTTTTTTCAATATCTTGAAAACTACTTGGGCTAGACGTATGGAATTTGTATCAAATGATGCAGAATATACGATTTCCTATCTATACTTACGAGAGTTTAAAGTCGTATCTGCTTCAGAAAAAAAGTAATTTGAGAAAAACACCTTTTTATTGTTTTTATATCCATATCGATAATCTTCGAGCTATATGACAATTACAATTTTGATTTTCGATTTTTTAGACGACATGAGTGAAATATATTTCATTAACATGAAATAAGCATTCCAATGTGTGCATGCCTCGACCATGCCGTTCCATGAAGAAATCGGCCAGGCACTTATTTATACCAGATTTTTTCCCTGTGTTTAATGCAGTAGTATCTGACATAACTGAATATATTTTACTTAAAGTATCCTCACAAATTTGCTCGGTAACACAGTTAAAAATGGTCTGAGAAGTTACCGAAATTCCTTCCAAAAAAGTTTTCACAGCTATAACTTTTTCACACTTGACTCCTGTATCCACAAATTGTCCCAAAAAGATGTACCTGTCCATTTTGTTTATGATTATTCCATCATAGCATAATTGAATTGCTTTAGCATGTTTCAGCTCTTACTCACATTGATTTAAAGCTTCAAGTCGACACTGCTCGCGCTTTCGAAGTACAGTTGTTGGCGAAGCAGAAATATTTTTTTCTCCAACAGTTGATCGCTGCAGATCGGATTGTTGGCGAATCGACACTAAACGACGGTCTGCTTTAACACAGTCACTGGTACTGATCGAAAATGAACGTTTTTTAAGGTAAGCTTTTCCTCCTGCAAGATGCTTGGGAGCAGGTTGGTAATCCAGGTCGAAATAGGTTGACGTGTCCCTAACATTATCACTCGTCTCTGCTTCCAAAACATCATCGTTGCTCTCATTAGAATTTATATTTAAATCGAACTGGCGCGGTCTCAACGAATTGAACAAAACTTTAGAATTGGATAGGCCTCCGTTTATTGTAGCTCTTAATTTACTGGATGTGGGGTTCTCAATATCATCTTCCGCCGTGGTGCGTCGCTTGAGCTTGATTACACTCTGCAGCTTGTGTATATTAAACAGTGCATCTTTGGATGAAGATAAAATCATTCTTCTAACGGATCTTTGATCTTTCAGAAACATAATTTCTTTTTCTGGAACTCTGTGGTCAAAACTGCAACTACAAATCAGCTTACCTTTATACGTTTGAAATATATCTGGTATTTCACACCGGCACTTGGTTATATCAAAGAGCTGGTCGAGCCAGCCATCGCTGATTGAAATAAGTTTCAATTTCTTGGCACGTTTTCTTGCCACAGCAAGCTTGTGAATAAGTTGCTTCAGTTTTGTATGGATACTTCTCAACTCGATAGCAGGCAAGCTGGCTCTTCCCCACAATTGAACTGTCATTCATAACTACATCTTTGATATCATTGAATCCTGGAGTTTTCTTCAAAAATTTAGTGTCTGTATCCATTAAAAGCTGCTGAATATAATGATAGTGCTCTATAACTTCTCCACACGTTGGTAATGTATTTCCAAGTAACTTTTTCGAGACTATCAGAGACTTAACCTCAACCATGCCATATCCCTGCTTATACTGCATTTAAAACTGACCAACTAAATTCAAATTGGAAATTGTTTTTATCCCTTAAGACCCGTATTGTCAACAAACAATTATCATCGTTGATTTACAAACAATTACCATTGTTATTACCAATTACCGAATTGACGTCACAATGTATTGTCATATAGCTCGAAGATTATAGATATGGAATGGATGTAAAAACAATAAAAAAGTGTTTTTCTCAAATAACTTTTTTTCTGAAGCAGATACGACTTTAAACACTCTTAAGTAGAGATAGGAAATTGTATATTCTGCATCATTTGATACAAATTCCATACGTCTAGTCCAAGTAGTTTTCGAGATATTGAAAAAACGCGAAAAATCGCGTGGGGCACCCTCAAGATGACGTCATAATGAAAAAATAATGCCAGATTCGTAATCAGCGGCCAAAACTCCATCAGAAAAAAAGGTACTCGTTTTGAAATTTAAAAGTGGTGAAATTTTGAAACACCCTAATAGTTATGTGTAATGTTGCCTGTTTTACCACTAACAACAATACGCAAAAGTTCCAGTCGGTCTCCTTCACTATCTGGTCTAGTCTATTTAGTTCACTGTCTAGTCTAGTCTATTTAGTTCACTATCTTGGCTTCAAAATTTTATGTTTTTTCAGGACTAGTTATTGAAAGCAGTTTTTCGTTGACCTACTGGATTTATATTTAACGATTTGATAACAGCAAACTTTGTATGAGGCGTGGGGCTATTTTCCGCTGCATTTTTTTCACAGATAAGTTAGATGTGTTTGAACGGGCTCTTGCTGAGGAGGAAGCTGCATCTAGGAATATGAAGAATAAGAAACAAGCCAAGTCTTAATATCACCTGGACAACTTACCCTGATATCAACTACATTTTAGCCGCAACAAATCTTTGGTCATCCAATCATTTGTTTCAAGGTCGCCTTTTTGTTAAACGTTTGCGCGTCAATGTTTTGTTCAAATGCTCGACCGGTTTTCAGAATTCAATCTGCGTCGTAATTTTTGTGCCATTTTTATTTGTTCATGTGTTCACTTCATGAATTAGTTTTTTTGCGTTCCGTTTTGGATTCTTTACCTCGTGCTTTGTGGTGCTGTCGTTCCCAATTGTGGCACCGAATCTTTTGATAGAACTCTTCCTTCGCAACGTTTAAATCTTTGTGTTTGGGACAGTCTCACTGACATCAGTACATAACTGAAGCAAACAGGTCACAAGACTTTAACAGGTGTGTGGAGAATGCTGTTAGTTAGTGTGAACTACAACTGAAAAGTTGGTAGAAGTTTTCTAATTCAGGTGTACCCATATGCCATGAATTGCATTGGTTCTTCATTTTTAGCCACCATTTTTTTTTGCACGAGTCTGTTTGTTATTTTTTGACCCAGCACACAACAGTAAAACCCATCCGAAGGCTCACCATGCCTAGGTTAAAAGATGAAAGTGGCATTTTTCGGCCAAGCCTTCAAATTTTTGAATTTGTTAAAAATTGTAGCACTCCTGTCATCTTCACAATAAATTCGGTTTGTTATCTAGTTCCAATTAGCATACCTTGGAAATATGCGGACATTACATGGAAGAGTACTCGCTTTTAGCTTTCAGTCAGAAATGAGTTCAGTTCATGATTCACTTCGTTTAAGAAGTTGTCGACTCATTGGCTTTGTAGGGTTAACTAGAATGCGAGAAGTGATTTTGTTGACAAGTAAGCTTTTCCTTAAAGCGAATGTTATTTAATGGCATGGACAAAGAAATTGTCGCTTTGAACATATCCTTACTGGTACGTTTTCGTCGATGTTTCCCCTTTGATAATGCAGCAGAAGCTTGGTCACATTTCTTCAATAAACTTTGATGACGTTGTCAACTGGTCATCAATTGATGACGCTTGACTGAACGTTTCAGCTTTGTTCAGTTGTCGCTTCCTCATTTTTCGACTTTTCATTCTTTCGTATTCGGCATAGGTGTGATGGGTGAAACTATTAACATTCTTGATGACGTCATTAACCCAAACACCCCTTGGCAATTTCAGTCAAACTTGTGTTAAAAAATCCAGTAGTTTTTCATTTACAAAACGTCTTCCAAAGTCGATTATGATGAATTTGTTGACTTGACCACGCCCACCAAAAGACCATGCTTGCAAAATTGAAGCGTTTTTTCGTTGAATCGTCGTTTCCGAACGGTTTTGTCAAAGGAACAGTGCTTATTTGTCCAACATTAAAAGACGTTGATCTGATGCAAGTATAACCTCATATATCAACCGAGCGTTGATGAATGATACTCTGTCCCTTGGTTTAACATTTTTGTCAACTTTTCAAAAACGTGATGTGACTTCGTGCAAAAATTGGTTTATTTTCGCTATCCATGACAGTTAATCAATCGCTTTTTACATTGATTCAACGTTTGCAGATGTTGAATCAATATAAAAAAAACGATTGCCTTGTTGTCTGGGTACGTGTGACAGTGCTGAGTAGCTTATCTGCATTATGAACAACAAACACAGTGATTGAATACTCACTCTAGTCCTGGTATATTTAGAACAAGCAACTTGGGTTTAATATCAACCCTTCACACGTTGCTTTCACCTCAACCTACTTGAAATAGAAACAACTAAATATTGATTGATAGAATTTTATTTTTATGCGCGGTCTTTATGCCATGAAGCTTTGCATTCGAACAGTTGCTTTTTGTGTAAGTTTAGGATCTTTTTTTTTGTACATTGCATTGGAATGTTTAAGTGTTGCCCTGATTCGCAGACATCTGATATCAAAACTTCAATTCGAGAAAAACATCGTCAATCTTCGTCATTAGGAAAGGAAATTTATCGACCACCAAGATAGTTTGAAAGCAATTGTTGACTACTTTTCCGCAGAAGATGTTTCATATCTTTCGCAGCTTTAGACGTGATGTAGCATTGGCGCTGTGTCCATGTTGTGTTTGGGAATCAACGTTTATGTTCTTAGCCGGCAAATCAACCCTTTATACATTGATTCAACGTCTGCAGACGTTGAATCAATGTAAAAAAGGACTGATTTGCAAGCTGTGTTATTGTCTTCAATTTCAAAGTTGCAGCATCCTATATTCCCTGCCTGATCGTTACGTTTTTGCGTGTTCAAAGCGTTGAAACGACGTAAAAACAACATTGCTTTACTTTTGTTCGGTGGTACTTCATCAGCAAGCAAGCTGTCTCTTTGTATTTGTATGTTTGCCCCAAAAGATCTCTTGCTTTCTGGGCAATGTATCGCCTTGTTAACCCTTATTGAAAAATCAGGCCTTTTTTATGTTAATTCAGCGTCTGCAGACCTTGAATCAATGTAAACAAAACTGATTTTATCGTTGGGAATCACTCTACTGTGACGCATGTTATACCTTTTTTCTAAGTAGACAATATCAACGTTTGTCCGCATTGTGTTATTGGCCGCTTTTCATTCTTTCATACCAACAACTAGCATGCATAGAAACCGTCTCTTGTACTGCCAGGCACGGCCATCGAGAAGATAATTTGGCCCCGGTCGCCGGTATCCTACCAATGAGATTTTCAGACTCGACTGTAAGTCAAGACCCTTCTAAGAAAAACATACTATATGCAAAGAAAAGCTTTTTTTTTCACGTTTACTAGCTCTTGTGAAAGTTACGGGCTCCTAAAATCACCCCTGATCCAAAAGTACCCTCCTGTTAACGCTACCGCAGCCAGGATTTATCTGCAAATCCTATCACTTACTCGCTGGAAAGATGAAAAAAAATCATTTTTTTAATGTTGTTTCAACGTCTGCAGACATTGGAAGAAGGACTTTGCTAACGATGTCAATAGGTTAACGCTTGGTTAGGGAGCTCAGTTTTTATCACTTTTTATTAATGGGATAGTTTAAAACCAGAGTCTGGAGGTAGGATTGACATCAAAGTGCAGTGGTACATACCTGTATATAATGATATTGCATTGGTAGCTGCTACCCAGCTAGCAAATGAGTATCTACGTTTTGAGTTTTTTAAAATCATGTTAAAATGAAGTGTTTCTGGTGATTGGTTTCTGTAGCAGTTTATAAAATTGCTTGTTTTTTCACCTTTAATGTTCTTTTTATTCAAATCAAGTGTTTAAAGGAAAAGTGGTTTGCTCAAGAAAATTTTACTGAAGTCTATGTCTGGCCCGCACCCCAAACAGGAAAGAATCGACACTTCCAACAAGCATTGGCTGCGCACGACGTGTGCCATTCATAATTAGCCTTATTTGCCATGAGATTGTGTCAAAAACAGTGATTGATGATGTTTGGATTGTCATTAAAACAACAATCTCATCAACTTTGATTAACAGACGTTTACAAATTAGCCATCTCCAGTGAGCCTAAACAAGTCAACGGTCATACGGTATTTTTGGATATAGTGTAAAAAATATTTTTAACAATGCATTGAAAGCGTCGTTTAATGCCAGCGTTATGTTCTGACATATTCGAATGCCCTCTGTGCATTCGGAAACATGTTTTTACTTCAAAACCTTAAATCTCCTTCCAACAGGCTCTCGATTATGCGTAGGGCACAATAGGATACTTGGTCTGTTCTCTATTGACAGTTTGAGTATTCAACTGGCTTTGTGGTATGGTAGCCTGCTATAGGCCTACCCTACTTGGTCAAGATTGAAAACACATCAACCAAAACCTGAGGTTGCGAAAGTTATTGTTAATCGCATTTTTTACCTAGAGACAGGGGGCGATCGCTCCTCTGAAACACAAGAAAGTAGCTTTATTTACGGTGTAGGCTATTTGCAAGGTCGGATTAACGTGGACCTACCTACACATCATTGTGTTTTTTTGAAATCACCCCCTCCTATTGCTACTCCTTGGATCCACTCCTGCCCAGAGATGAAGTTAACAGTAGATCCGGTCCAAAGTTTACCGTGTCTAGTTTAGTAACTCGACCATTTTCTGTTTTGCATAATTGGCACGGACTGTGTCTTGTCATTAAAGATTTAGATGCAACGTTTCAACGAAGGTTGACATTCTGATGGGGAATCTTGATGCCAGATCGGCTTGACAATTCACGCATTTCCGTTCGCTCTTTTGCTAAAGATATAAAGACGCTGTGTCTGTAAATAACTCAATTCACAAACCATTGTCGACGCGAAAACGAACACATAACGGATAAAATTGTTTTGCTGAACGATCAGTAGTGGCCTAACTTTAGGTGTTGTGCAAATGTGGTTCAAAGAAATCTCCTGTCCACATTCTGCATACAACGTCGTATTTTGTTACAAAAACACTGCTCCAGTCCAGATTTTATATTGCCAAGAAAGAGCAGCAGTTTTCTCTTTCCTGTCAACCACACCTCCGGTAATCGGTTATCTCCGATCCGCGGCCTGTTACCAGAGACGTAACTGACAGAGAACAGGGGACGACCTAGGTTTCCTGACAAGCTAAATGTGTAAATTGAATCCTTTTTGCTTATACTAGGCTATACTTTCTAGAAAAATATGTGGCCAGAGAATCCTTTTCGCTACATCCTCTCAGCAGCAACAAAAAGTTGAATTTACACCACCGCTTGGAGCCCACGGGTGCTGCGCTTTCAAAACTGCACATAAGGTAAATGAAAGATCCGTAATAATAGAGACAAATAATATATTTTACAAATAAAAATGCAAAATTGACAACCAAAAACAACACTACGGTCTGCATTAAGTATGCAGCATTGTGAGTGCGGACTGTTATTGAAACTGCATGGATAGGAATGGACCACCATATCCTATGTAACTACAAACATCTTTTTTTTAAATTTTATACTATATTGCTAACCATTTTATGTTTGTCGCTATTGTGCCAAGTAGGGTAAATTTAGGATGTTTGGCCAATTACTTTGCGCATTAATAAATGAAAACATCGAATAAAGATCTACTTTTACTGAAAAGTAGGCTACAATAGCTGTAAATCAAATTTGAAGCTTTTATTTATCAGCATTGCACAAATGTTGAAATCCACATAGGAATGCAGATTTTTTTAAATTGAGTCTCATCCAACTAGCAGAATTCGTCCTTTTTACAAGTTAGATCATTGCAAAAATGACAGATTTTGCTGGATGGCTTTTACGACGTTTGCGGTAATTAGTCGGCTTCTTCAGTTTTATTCTCTTCTGCTGAAGTATTTTCTTTTGTTTCTTCTTGTTGTTCTTCATCTTGTTCTTGTTTCTCCTCTTCTTGTTGATCTGGTGTCTGTTCTTCAACTTTAGGCGTTTCTTCACCACCGTCTTCTACAGGTTTTCCGTTCGCTTCTTGCTGTTCCGGTTTATTTTCTTCCTGATTCTGTTCTTCCTGTTTTTGTTCTTTTGCTACTTCTTCTTTAGCTGCATCTTTTCCACATACTGAACCCATTGTGATAATTTGTAATGTAATTCAAGACGATGCAGCAACAACAAAGGTTTGATCGGATTAGTTTAACGTTGGAAAATACACCAAGTGTGTGTTGCAGGCTATTCAGTAAAAGTTGTTTTCTCGCTTAAAATATTAACATACAAGCCTGAAGTGTATTCAGAGTAATTGCAAGTAAAATTTAAATATCAAACGAACAGATAAGTAAACTACTCATTGTGTAAGCCTGATTTTAGCAATCCAACTTAGGGGTCACTAAACTACTATCTGCAGGCCGAATCCTACTCCCGACATCGGCTGATGTATGACAAAACGTATAAAGCACGAGGCCTTGTGAAAGCAATTTTTATTATAAATAACTGACCTATCATAGGAAGTTGAAAAAAATTCCTCAATCAAGGCTACAATCGAGCTGATCTCCAGCCCAGCGTTTCTAAATTGCGGCCTAAAGTTTGGTCGCCAAGCCACTTAAGGGTCGCAAAAGATTTGATGATTCTAAAATGAATTCTCGGATTTAATTTTGAATTGCAAGTAGTAAAAAGTAAGGCTATCCGGCCTGATCTCATCAATCTTTTAGTTATCCAGCCAGCCATGAAAAAGTTTGGTAACCCCTGGTCTAGATTCTAGTCTAGAACATCGTCTTGTAAACAGCCTTGACTTTAACATAATATTAAAAAGAATTTGGTTAAGTAGCCGTTACATTATCAACTGACCAGTTCACCAGACACTACAAGTTTTCCACTGACTACACGCCCTCTTTCCAGACTATCGACTTTCTGTTCTTGATGTAGGCTACTGTAATTCTAAGATCAAACGCAAACATACAGTTGTAGGAATGATGCTTAAAATCTTGACGCAGCAACTGTGCTGCGGTGCGTTCAAAATCTTTCTGAGCCGATCAATCTGCAAGCTGTCAAACTCATTATTATTGATGATCCTGAACAGCAAGCTTTCAGAGCTTAAAATGCTGTCAAAATCATGAAATGTTACAAGACAACTTACTGTGTGCTTAACGTGCAGCGTGCGCAAAACGCCAGCTAACCTATTCGACATCTTATGCAGGCTACGCAATTTTATCTCGCTCTGTGCTACTTATGAGAATTTGCAGTTCATCATGAAAGTTTAATTGGTGTTTACTGCTTTTTGAATCTACTTTATTGTTTTATGGTGGTGTGCTAATGCCTCCTTGTCATTGCTTGCGGTTCTTACAACGCGAAGTTTGGATGACGTATTTTCTGTTAAATTAGCGTTTTTGAATGTTAAAGTTTTGTGAGAGTGTCAAATATATTGTCGAATAAGAAAAATGTCGATGTCAGCAAAATGAAAACCGATTCCAAATGATATGATCACAGTAGCAAGCACGTTGGAGTTCATACAAATAGCCTACTGATCCATTGTATTTTCGTCATAGCAAAGCAATGCCCTCTCTGAGGCTGCTTTCTGTAAGATGCCCATTCGCCTACAAATCTATGATTTTTTGTATGTTGCTTTAAGTTCAGCAGACTTCGACAAGTCACTGCATGCTTTTAACTTCAATGAACTAAAATCATAGACAACTCGGATTTCCAAATAGAAGCCAAATATATTTTTTGGTAGCCTCAGTAGATTTCATACAGGAACTTTTTTAAAAGTATTCATATTTTGTATAACGTAAGTAGACCTTCAACTTTCGTCTTTGCAAATATTTTTTGATATACGGTACCATTAGTTGGCTTAAATTTCGTGTAGGTCTACTCTATTTTCAAAACGATGTAGCCTCGGCCTACTTTCATTTCGACTTTAGCCTGCTTTTACACTTTTCAAGCTCAAACATTTTAAGACTGAACGTTTGTTCCTCCTCTGTTAGTTACTTCTTAAAAGTTTTTGCAATTATGCAATCCTATGACAAAAAACAGGTTTTATTTAATGTTGTCTGATCCGTTAAGTTTTAAAAACTTTCTTTTTACATTTTCAAAATCTAAACCGGCCAAAATTTTTGTTAAAATCAATTAATTGAATTCGCAAGTAAAACGGCATATCGATTGAAAGGCGACACACAACCGGCAAATTTTGAAATGTATACGTAGAATTAGCATCGCAAGACTGCTCAAATTCACTTTACAAGTGAAATCTTTAGATGTTTGCTAACGTTTGTTGGTAATAAATGATCAAATCACTACACAATTTGTAAAGATAGTATCTTCCTGAAGCTGCAGTAGCCTACTACAAAACTTGTAGAAAATTGTGTGAAAAAAAGATAGAAAAACCAGTCCATTTAGCCAAAATCTGTTCTACTTATAAAATATTCATTACTTTATGACACAACCGGAGGCACGCATGCATCAACTAAAAGCATCCTCCTATATTTACGTTATTTCACCATTTCAATACGTTGTCCGGTGCGTTTTTAAATTTGAGAAAAGAAATTCAAAAATTCTTTGAAAATAAACTGGCTCAGAAAGCTTTCAAAACTTTGTTCCAGCTATTCACCTAGCAAACTCCTTTGGAGAAGCAGATGTTGAATTCTTCGTATGTCTCACAGAAGCCTACCAGTGGTTAAGTAGTTTAATGCGAAACACACTTTATAAATGGTTAAAGTGAAACTCTCGTGATCTTTAACTT
Source organism: Aplidium turbinatum (assembly GCF_918807975.1). NCBI lineage: Eukaryota > Metazoa > Chordata > Ascidiacea > Aplousobranchia > Polyclinidae > Aplidium > Aplidium turbinatum. The sequence continues at coordinate 14,833,694 of NC_137484.1, read as the reverse complement.
ATGATTAGCCTACATTGATCTTAGCTGACCGCGCTCCAGAGACAATATTATTACGCACAAAAAATAACTTTCACGTTTATGCATGAACTTCTAACTAACTAATATGGTGGCTGTGGGTAAAAGCAAATCAGCAGCGGTTTAGAGCGCTTATAGCTTAGCTTAAGGAATTGTTAATTTTTACCGTTGTTACATTCCCTCAACTGAGTAGGCTACAAAACGATAAACAGTAAAAATTTTGTTTGCAATTTATTTTCAAAATATTGTTTCTTTTGTTCTCTGTATTGCGCTCTAAAACATTACCAGAAAATAGAAGTGTTTGGTCTTGTCAGTTTTTTGTGAAAGTCTCCGTTTCAATTTTGGTCACAACGTGAAATTATTTTTTTTAAAAATGAAAAAATACAACGACTGAAAAAAATCTGACTCAAAAAAATCTGGCAACACTGTAGCCGAAGTCAAACTCAGAGTCGATCAGATGTAAATTGAAAAGTCGGAGTCGTTTATTTTTCACCCGACTCCACAGCTCTGGTATATTCTCTCCTGGAAACAATTACTTTATGTTGTAAAATACCAGGGCTGCGGAGACGGGAGAAAAGTATAAGACTCTTCGTTGTATGACTGGCCGACTCTGACTTCGGATACGCCAAAATCCCCCCGACTTCACTACTCCGACTCTACAGCCTTGGTTGTAACCTGCCACTGACAGATAGACTCCTTAATAGAGGAGAGGAATAGGACTGACAAGAGAAAAATTGTTTAACAGTAGCCTGAACTACCAACGTCTAGAATCTAGATCAGAGGTGACGAACCTGCGGCCCGTCAAAGAATTTTGTGCGGCCCGCAAAACAATTTGACAATAGCTCATGCATTAAAGACAAAAGACATCTCAAAGCTGTTTTATGCCTTCGCTGGTACACCTTTCCTTTGTGTCATTGCATTATTCAGCGGCAACGCCTTTGCGCAAAATCTGTAAAGTTTGATCATGTGATATCGGTATGAAAATGAAATATGAAAGATGAAAATCTTAGTAGCCTATGCAGTTAAGAGTTGCCACATCGTCTGTTCGACCTAATATTGATTGATTGGTTTTGAATCTTTATCCTCGGACTGACAAAGTCTTGATTGGTTATTCCTGGTAGTTTCGCATACTTGTAGAGGCTCTTGACGCAGGGCCGGTTACCGAGATTGGCAGAGTGAAGTTTTCCGATTGTCAAAGTGTTGTTGCCAAGGAATTATTCCATTCACTAGGTGCCGCTGAATGGAGAGCAGTCCTGAAATGCGTTGCTCAAGCGCATCCCTCCGATAGTCGAACCAGCGCCGCGTGATCTTGAGCCGGACGCGTAATCACTGAGCTATCGGTGCGGACATTGAACGCTTAGTCAAGCACAAAACTTTCCAAAAATTCCACTAAGCAAAAAAATTCAATGCTTCAATGTTATTTTTTAATATTTTATGCTTCAATGCTGCATCAGATAGCTTCAGCTGCATGATTTGCATGGGCTTTTGTTTGTTGTTTGAAAAATAAATTTCACTAATTGATTTGTTGTTTCGGAGCATAATGGTCGAAACATTTAGTCAACTTGAGCAAAAAAGATAGAGCCAAAAAAAGAAGAAATTCTACTCTTATAAAAGCAAACGCTTCGAAAATTAAACTGTCTTCATTATCAGTGCAAGTACTGTTGCTCTATCTATTTTGCTCAAATTGATTTGTTTTTATGTTTTACTGTTGTATGTTTCGATTCTGCGTAAGATAATTTCAACTGTGAGGGTTTTATTACTTTCATCTGCCGTTTGTTACTTTTCATGAATAATATCTTGAGTCGCTTCTAAAAGATTTCATAGTAGGCTACGATTAAAAAGTTGTGTGGCCCGATATCTTATGTGTAATTGACAAACTGGCCCGCGACCGCAAAAAGGTTCGTCACCCCTGATCTAGATGGTGCTGAGACTGCTGAGTTTGTTGCTGTGAGCCATGTAGAACAAAAGGAAACCCCAGCATTGCACATTCATTGGCATAACGTCACATCCTAAAAAGGCAAACATAGCTGGCGTGGACCTATACGCCACATTTATGATGCAAAATATACACACAGCAGAACGTAGTTATAATGAACTTGCAAAGGTATTGCGCGCTATTGATGTGTTACAGTAATTCATTTTCATAAAAATAGTAGCCTATAAGTCCTATTCGTACTTCATTACCATTTTGCTAGACTGTGGTAGGCATCTCAAATTCGTCAATAAAAGTTTAAACACACTGACTTAGATTATGTGCAATAAAAAGGCCTGGCTTTTTTATAGCTCTGCCAGTTGGTCTAGGCCTAATCGTTAATCTTGCCTTGGCTAGCGTGGCCGTTAGTTATCTCAACCGCCTTCTTCGTTTGAACCTATCTTTTTGTCACTCCAAGGGTCGGAATGCTCTACCTTTTTCCATCCATCAGCGACGGTGACTCGGGCATTGCAATTAGACAAAAACAAAATAAATAAATAAACGTCAAAAACTTGATCTAAAGTTGTCATAAAAAAATTTAATTGTATTTTTTCATCAGTCTAATTTAGCTTATTCAGATTTTTCTCGCAAGCTATAGCTACTTTACAATAAATCGCTTTCTCTTTTGCTTGCCTACTCTACTGTACAGTCTACTCTACACTACAGCATGCATTGTACTTATTTTTGTTGTTGTTGTGAAAACAGTCTTTATTAAAGCTGGCACAAGTATAATTGAAATTAAGTGCAATAATCATCTTTTTTTCATGTTGTCTTTGCAAAAACAAATATATTTTGCATTACAGCGTCACCAAGTGTTAAATAAGGCTGTGGTTCATTATTATCTTATTGATATGGCTGCATATTTGTATATTTTTCTTTAATTTATTTCGTTGATTTATGTCATTGGAAACTTACAAAGGTTAACGCTGAAACTAAGGCTTATACTGTAATTTAGCTATAAGCAGTGCCTGCAGTATTTTTAAACGATGACTAAACTTATTGCGAGTGTTTTTACAAGCAAACTCTTTTTCTGGACGTTATCGTGCGAACTACAAGAGCATTGAAAACATTTGTAGCCTAAGCACACATGAAGTATAAAAACAAGAGTTTCATTCAAAGTTTTTAATCGGCCTAAAGGCAAACTGCAATAATAATTCATCAAGATTAGAACTAAATAGTTTTATTGCCAATGCCAATATGTCTTTACTCTCTACTGTTGACATATTTAGTCTAAAAAAAAGCAATAGTGAAATACTGTAAAGAGTTCAAGAGGCAACAAGATAATAACAGTCTAAATAAAGTGTAGCTACATTCTTCAACATTTTGCTCCTAAAGGTTGGTGCTTTTTGAACAAAATTGTAGCCTACTGGTGTTTAGAAAAAACGGTTGTCTCTCAGTTCAAATAGAGTAGGCTACGGTAGTTTAATGTTAACTTTTTTAATCAACAACAACTTTTCGAAAATTGTGGCGTTATACCTTACACTCAGTATCACACTCCATCAATCTTTTCCGTTCAGCTTTTCTGAACAGCAGAGCAAGAGATGAAGCAAGAAAAGATTAATAATCAGCATCGTCATTCAGTCGTCAGGTATTGTTGGTCAAAACTGGTTTAAACTGATCAATTTAGTTTAATGAACATTTAGTTTTAGGTATTGTGGAAAAAATAACCTACACGAGTACACGTATGACCTAAAGTCCTACTGTATGTTTTCAAAGCCACCAACAACAGAATTACAATGCTTACGCTACTTACACTTTAGCAACTACACTGAGTCTGATGCTGTGATGTTGTGTTTGAATAATTTGCTTGGATTCGCATAACAAAGAATTTCAACTTTTTCTTTCCAAAAGGAAGTTATTCGGATGTGACGCGGATGGTTTTATATTTGAAGCGGTGAACTACAATTTTCACGTTGTAGCCTAATCTACCAATGGCGTGTGTTAGAAAGTTAATGTGTTTGTACTTTTCTATTGCGGTAGGGTATATCGTCAAACTGAATCATATCACAACAGCCAACCAAGTTTGTCCGAGTGCTCACTTTGGCACGCCACTGTGTTCAAACCGATGGATTTAGCCTTATTTTGATGGCTATTGTGTTGTATATTTAATCCAGGTAATTGTCACTGAGTCAAAATTTCATAAAGCAAGAAATCAAGCCATACTGGTTAAAATAAATTGGATCTGTTTGCATGGTCTTATTCTTAAATATGTGGTATGGATAGAGCAATTTAAAATAGCCTACGCGTCATTAGATTACCACATCTGTAGGCTACATTTTGTTAACAAATGGCTAAAAAAATTTAATTCAGAGCCTCATTTTCTAGAAAAGTCTCAAATTTGTTAGACTTTCTCAATCTTTAAGTTAGCCTAGCAGTCATTTTACCTTAGGGTTGTTCTGTTGTGGATTTTGGAATTCCGGGTTTGGATCGGATATTAAACTGTAGGCTATATACGCTACTAATCTACTATCAACAATCAGTAGCGCCGCCACACTTTCAACAATGAGGGGGCAAAATATTGACAGTGCAAGAGAGTTGCGTAGTCAGGAATTTTGAAAGGAGGTGTGTTGACGGGCGGCGGGCGAAGCCCGATGGCGTGTTCGCCGAAGGCGACACTTAGCAGCTGGGGGACTCCCCCAGAAAATTTAAAAAAATTACTTTCAGTTTGGTGCATTCTGAGAGCATTTTCAACAAAATTGTGGGTATGAATATTCCTGTAAATGGTGCTGTCCGGTGGCATAGAAAAAGGATAAGATCATGTTTTCTTCGGCATTTTTCGGAAGTAAAGCTAAGTCTCTATGTTTTCTTGTTGCTAATTCCAGGCTGAGATATTTGAATGTTTGGTATTAGCAAAACTCGCTCTTTTAATGCAGTTTCGTTCAAAATTAGGCAAACTTTGTTTTAGAGACATAGGTTGATTGCTTCTTTTTTTTGCGAGATTATTACAGTTTTATTATTTATCAGTTTTCTCCTTGATTGATCCAAAAAGCAATCTTTTTCCGGTAAGTCACTAGCTTTTATGCTTTAAAGTCAACCCAAAGTTTAGAAAATGTAACGTCATACTTTATTTCTGATATATTCAAATTTTGTATAACGAATAACTGTTTAGACGTTAATCTAGATCAGTGGTTCCCAACCTGGGGTTTGCGGACCCCTTGGGGGTCCGTGAGAAAGCATTTGGGGGTCCGTGATTACCTTGATGAATTTTAACAGCAAAAACTTTACCAGCAAGTCTCAAAGAAATTCTGACGAATTGCGTGAAAGTCGTTAATTTCATCAATAGCAAAGCTGTAAACCACCATACTTTTAAAGCGCTCTGTCAAGAAGTAGGGTCAGATTACGAAGTAGGCTACTTTTGTATCATTTCTGAGGTACGTTGGTTATCTAGAGGAGATCTTTAAAAACGAATGCAGCAGCTAAAAAATGAGGTATCAACTCTTCTGAAAGCAAAAGAAAGTCCCCTCTCAAAATTGTTTGGGAGTAAAACTTTTCTATACGGCATGGCCTACTTAGCCGATATTTTCGGTCATATTAACAATGTTAATCGTGGCATTCAAGGACCAGGTGTGACAATAATTGATGCAGCTGAAAAACTGAAAGCGTTTTTAGCTAAATTGCCGGTTTGAAAACACAGATTGGAAGCAGGTAATTACGCTAACTTTCCAATGTTAGAAGATCTTGATGGATGAAACTCAAAGAAAAGATACTGTTGTGATCTCTATGAGAAAAAAATTTTGCGCACAGTTAGAAACCCTTCAAATCTCATTTCAACGTTATATTAATTTAGAACACCTGCCGAACTAAGTTGAAACATGGATTCGAAATCCTTTTCTTTTTGACTTGAACAACATTAGTGATGACGATCTCAGTAAAGATGACCTAATTAATTTGAGATCAAAAGAGTTATTACGCATTGAATTTCATTCAAAAACTGTGGAAGAATTTTGGTGCTCACAACTACAAACCTACCCATTCTTGGCAAATCAAGCGATTATTGTTGTTACCATTCAGAACCACTTAATTACCTATGCGAGGCAGGATTCTCAGCTCTTGTTACAATAAAAACAACATCGAAATCGCCTGGACAGTGGACGTTGAAGATGACATGCGTGTTGCATTGTCAAAAACTCAATCACAGTTCAGTCGTTTAGTTCAGGAAAGGCGCCACCTAACGGAGTGGAAGGTCTGCGCGTCATGGATGATGAAACTAAAGACTGGCTGCTCTCTAGCAGCCTTCCAGTGTAGTCCGGGAACATCGTGAATCTGGGGTGGTAAAAGGATAGACCCTCGGCCCCAGAAGCTCAGACGACGACGACGACGACGACGAACAACAGCGCTCTCATTAAATTTGCTTATACGTTGAAAAAGTTTCGCATGGCACTTTTGGTCAGGCAAAATTTAGGTAGGGGTCCGCAGAATTAATAATTTGTCTAAAGGGGTACGTGACAACAAAAAGGTTGGAAACCACTGATCTAGATCGAACAAGCGATCTCAGCAGTTACAGATGGCTTGCATTCTTGCACAGTTTGACGTGAAATAACATCATAGGCTAAAGCTTTTCTTGCAAACAATGTATTAACATCCGTAAGTTCAATTTAAAAGGTTGAAACCCCCAAAAGATAAAATTCAAAATAAATCACAGTTTGATTCCGTATGGGACTTGCAACTGCCATAGCTAGCGAAGTTCTGCGTAGCTTTTTTCCAGACTGAAAAACCATTTTTTACAAATGCACTTTCTGATTATCCAACAGTCTGTTAGTTAAATATGCGGCTATGCCTCATGATTTTGACTAGTCTGTTAGTTGACAGAGAAACTATCAAATACTGTACTGAAACGCTGTGAAAACGTTTTTCCATGCTTGGAAAATACAGATGTCAAAACATAGTAGATATATCAAACGCAGAGGCGGTTACATGCGTATTGCGTAGCGTATGACATTGTGAGAATTGAGGCTAATAAAAGTTAATGGAATAAATATACTGTGACGGCCACCGGGCGTAGTTCAACTGCAATAAATACTCAGCCGGTGTTAAATGAGTTTTTATTCTTAATATTTTTTCTTCCTATCCACGAAGATTTCATCAGGAAAATGCACAATATCAAATGATAAGTTTAAAACACAACATTAAAGAACAATTTTTATATTTCTTATTAAGATGCCAAAAATGCAGTATGACGGAACAATACAGTTAAAGTCAAGATGTTTCTACGTTTATTAGACGTAAAAACAAGCTTCACTGAAAGTAAAAATAATTAATCAATTAAAACGCCAACCCCATCCAGCTAAATCCATCCTACAACGTTAAAAATGCACAATCTTGCTCGCCGGTGTAGCGGTCCAAGAGTTACTGCATGCCAAAAGTTACAAGAGTTGCCAAATATTTCATTTAAATTTTATTTAATTTTGTTTTGAAAAATAATTGAATTTTTAACCTCTCAAAAGGTCAGATTAATAATTATAAGTATTTTGTAATGTTAACTGAAAAGCTTGCATTAGTTTGAGAGCAATGAATTCATTACACTTAGTTGAAACAATTTTCGCTTTTCTATCGATTGTGAAAACGCCGGGCAGCGCTGGTAACTTTTGGACTGACAGTAACTTCCAGACTGCAACGCCGCAGAAGCAGTCCAAAAGTTACTGCTATTGTAAGTGGGTGTGCTTTTTCGAAATTCTTTTGGGAAAACTTGTAAATGGTCTGAAACTTCACTTGGTCAGTAGATTAAACCCTCTGCAAGTATGCGAAAGATGAATCCCAAGGATAAATATTCTTACCACGAAACCATAATTCTAGACTTTAAGTTTCGTACCACGTGTTTTCGATGGGAGTCCAACGGAAATTCATTGGAATCTCAAAGTGTTCAACACTTTCGTAAAAGCTAAAGCCTTCCCCTCGTGTGAGGTTGTGATAGCCTACTCACTGAAGGTTGATTGCGTTTTGACTACCGGTTGGCCTACATTTAGCCTAAGTTACTTTATATTTCTTCAAAACGGTAGCCATGAAAAACCAGACCAAAAATAGGCTCAGTGCTTCATTCACTGGAAAACTTTGGTTTTAACTTTCATGAAATAGGCCTACATAAAATATAGTCAAAGACTATGTTCGTCAACTACAACTCAAGACCAGCGGCTAACAAGTCAGCAGGCCCGTAGCCAGCCGGGGGCCAGGGGGGGCCTCGCCCCCCCTGGCAAAATCCCAACATTCTTGAGCAACAGCTGCAATTATAATGATTTTGCCCATTTTCCCGTTGCACAGCTCCAACTGGCCCAATTAACTACAATTGTTTTGTTTAGTTAACAGCTATGATGATTAAACAATTTCGCCCCCCCCCCCCTAACTCCTCCTTTGGCAACCTCAACAGGTTCAATTCAACCAAGGCCAACACGTGTTAGGTTGGTAAACAAATTGTCAGAAACTGTGTAAAATAAAAATGTTTTGGGAAAGAATGATAACCTAACAAAGAGGGAATGGATTTCCAGCAGGCCTACAAACCGGTACAAATTAGGCTATACTTAATTCTTACCATTCTTAAATACTTACCATACTTAATTTATACTTAATTCATACCCATTACTTACCATACTTAATTCTAAGGGTCAGTGATAACCAATCTGTGCAGTGATAAACCAAATTTGTGCAGTTAAGCAGTGTTTATTTTTTTTCTTCAATCCAATCAGTGTAAATAAATTTTGTTTCTAGTTTTCTGATCTGTGAAGTGTTCAACCTTGCAGCAGATATTGCTACATTTGAATCTAGCACTGCCGTTTGTGAGTGTGGATTCTCAGTGTTAACAAGGGCTGACGCTCCCACTAGACGGAGCATGTTACAACCAAGACAGGCAAACTTAGTGCTTATGGCCTTTGAACATTCTGTATCGAAATCTATCGATTTAGACTTGTTTGTGAGACGGCTTGCATCCAAACATCCGCGACTGCAATTGCAATAGACTAGCTCACGGTTGTATAGGCGGAATGTAATCATATGTATCAAAATCCTCGGCACTAGCTTCTTCGAGCCAGTTAAAGTTTTTGCTCGTAACAAGTACCGCTATTTATACAACAAGTCAACAATTGCTTTGTTATGTTGGTCATTGTAATATGGTTGCCGTGATAAGAGACCAGTGTTGGTCTTAACCAGTGGCGTAGCCAAAGGGGGGGGGGGGTTACAACCCCCCCCCTTTTGGCACGCGTGTGACGTCACGATATTGAGAATGATGCTTTCAGTCTCTTTATGCTTGAGCATGATGCTTTCAGTCTAAAAAAATTTGCCTAATTTTAAACAAAACTGCATTAAAAGAGCGAGTTGTGCCAATACCTAACATTCAAACATCTCAGCCAGGAATTAGCAACAAGAAAACATAGAGACTTAGCTTTATTTCCGAAAAATGCTGAAGAAAACATGATCTTATCCTTTTGCTATGCCACCTGACAGCACCATTTTACAGGAATATTCATACCCACATTTTTGTTGAAAATGCTCTTAGAATGCACCAAATTCAAAGTAATTTTTCAAAATTTTCTGGGGGAGCCCCCCAGACCCCCCCGTCGCTGGGTGTCGTCTTAGGCGAACACGCCGTCGGGCTTCGCCCGCCGGTCGTCAAAACCTCTCCTTTCAAAATTCCTGGCTACGCTACTGGTCTTAACACTAAACTGACATATTGCAATTTTTGTGGATACCGGTGTTTAAGAGGTTAAAATGCCAAAATCATTCAAATTTTTTCGGCCCCCCCTAACGAAAAGTTGGCCCCCCCTTGCTCTGCGGTCTGGCTACGGCCCTGCAAGTCAGCCTTCAAATGCAAACTTTGCACGATATATTAAGGCCTGTATAGCTTATTAAATGCCACCGATTCACGTATAGCCACGATTTAAACTTTGAAATGTTTGCAGCGATGATCAATTAAATTATTTGTTTCAACAGAGCCATAGCCTACAACGAGTCAATAAAACACTCATAATACTACATTGTGAATCGTAAGTTGCATTATAGCACAATCAAGATGACAGCAAAAGACTATAGGCTATCATCTAGTCAATCACCTCCCCATGCAAATTTAGCCTATTTGCCAACTCACGTAAGGCACGGACACAACTTCAAATGGTATAATACAAACAAATCAGGTTAAAATGATAGCCTACGTAAATTGTTAGGTTACAAATTCAAATTTCATTCCAAAACAGCAACAACTTCTGGTACAAAACTCATCTTTTAACTTTCATCTTATTTTCGCTTCATTCCCAATTACGTTTCTGCTGTAAATCATGTTGTTAAGATGCGATAGTGGATAAGTCTTCAAGTTCAACATGTTTCCAATGTTGAAATCATTTATACAAATCTGCTGCAAGCGTCAAATCTGAAAACTCTGTTTTAGTAACTTCTGGACTGGCAGTAACTTTCAGACTGCGTATACGCGGTCCAGAAGTTACGGTAACTTTCAGACCGCAGTAACTCCTGGACCGTTACACCGGGACGCAAGTGTTCCAATTTAAAGGCAATGAGCAACGCAATATCCTCAGAAATAAAAGAATGAGAAAAGAACTTTACTACAAGTGAAACGTATTTTAACGTCCAATAAACATAGGAACATATTGACTTTAGTTGCATTATTTCTTCATACTGCATTTTTTGCATATTAATAGCCTACGTATATAATATAATTTTTCGCTCATTTTGTGTTTTAAACTTTATCGTCATTATATTGCGCATGAAATCTTCGTGGCTAGGATAAAGTAACATTAAGAATAAAAAATCATTTAAAACCGGTGGAGCATAATTGCAGTTTAATAGAATAAACTTTAACTAGTATTAGCAGGACTATAACATACCAAGCTGTTAAAAACTCGACAGGGAAAGCAAAATGTGGCATCCTTAGCTTCTGAATACTCCAGCCAGAGATAGTCATCAAACCACTGGTTTACTGTATTACTTCAGTAGACTTCGTTGAGTTAAATCTACATTGTATCCTTGAAACATTGAATGACCCACTGGCCACTGCTGTATGCACTGCCACCACTCAAGAACCAAGCAAGAGCCAATTTGCTGAACAGCCGGTAACAATTGTTACGTGACAGGCAGCAGGCGAAGTACGTGAATAGAATCACAAAATCGTAATAACAACAGCAGCAAGAAGAGCAAGTTTGAAATAAAAGAGAAAGCTTTTACCCCCCCCCCCCCTCCCTCCCTCTTGCAACTTAAGTTGACTTCTGGTTGAAATCCAAATATTTAAAAAAAATAATAACAATATAACAATAATATAAAAAAATAAAAAGATGATGCCCAAAACATTGGGGGGGGGGGGGCAGCTGCCCCGCCTGCCCCCCCCTCTGCCGGCGCCACTGCCAACAATATTTTGAAAGCTTGCCTAGCTTTACAGTAGGTTACTGTCAAGTAAAGGTGTTCAGACCAGAAGAGTTTAACTGATATTGGCTGGTGATAAACAATAATTGAACTGGATGAGGTTTAGATATGACTTTTTAAGTTTTTTCAACCAGTTTGGTGCCGAAACAAAATGATGTAGGCTACTTTGATATGTTTGTTTAATTGAATCTTTATCTTCGGACTGGGAAAGCTTCTTTGAGACCTTGATCCTGGCAGTTTCGCATAGTTGTAGGCTAGAGCAGGGTTGTCCAAAGCCTGGCCCGCGGGCCGCATGCGGCCCGCGACCTCCTTCAATGCGGCCCGCCGCCTCTTCTAGAAAACTTTTAAAAATTACCGTATATCCTCGCATATAAGCCGACCCTAGAAAAACAACCTTAAAATGGTAAATTTATAAAAATCCGCATATAAGTGACATAACAACCAAGTATGATACCCTGATACCCTGATTGAAGACTTCAACAAGCGATTTCAAGATTTCCGGCACCTTGAGAAAAACTTCAATGTATTCAATGCTCCGCTGACTATAACTATATCAGAAGCCGATGACGATTTGCAGCTTGAATTGTGTGACTTGCAAAGTGACCAGTTTTTATTAAGCAAAGCTACACTGCCAATCACTCAATTTTGGCCTCTTCTTTCTGAAGAGCATTATCCTAATTTACGCCGTTTTGGATTGCACTTGCTGTCAATGTTTGGCAGTACCTACCTTTGTGAAGCAGCATTTTCCGCAATGAAGTCGATTAAATCCAAAGAGAGGAATCTACTTAAACAAACATCTCTCGAAGCCTGCCTTCGTTTAGCCTTAACCTCAGTTGACATTTGTTTGTTTGTTTGTTTGTTTGTTTATCTTTATCCTGCATTGCGGGAAAGCGGACTTGAGCGCTATGCATCGGTGTACGCCTTCCGACGTACACCTGACCCACGCTGCAGCCGACGGCAATGTTTGTTTCCGGTTGTCTACTCTACTTATGACTTAAATTTGGTACTACCTATTACTCGAAATCGATCACTAGGTAGAGGCAATTATCGTAAAGTTTCTTGCCCAGAGAAACAACAGCAAGTGCGGGTGGCTGGAGTCGAACATGCAGGCTCTCGACTGCGAGCCCAACGCGCTTACACTCGGCCACCATTGACACAAAGGAGCTGGCTTCCAAAATACAGGCACACCCATCTCACTGAATTTTAAGTAAACTGTACCGTTTTACGTACTTCCTTCAATATTTTTTACGAATAAATTTATGGTTTATTCTTAATCATACTTGTCAGTTATTTTTAAGGTTTCCTGGTCTACTGACGTTGCTTAAAATTTCCAAAACTCTCTTATTCGTAGTATTCACATCTTAGCTTCTTTAATCTATTCCCCAATATGTTTTTATGATAAATATAAAGATTCATTTACACATGTACGTGTTTTACTTTACATCTGGTACGGTGAGACAGTGTATAAGAGGAAAAATGTCAACTGCGGCCCGCGATCTAATTTCCTTGCCGAATGCGTCCCGCGTCCCATAAAGTTTGGACAACCCTGAGAGGCTTTGAACCACAACACAGGCCGGTCACCGTAATTGACAGAATGAAGTTTCCGATTGTTCAAGTGTTGTTGCCGGGGAATTATTCCCTCAATAAGATGCCGCTGGATGGAAGAGCAGTCATTAACGTGCGTTGCTTGAGCGCACACCCTAAGAATCTAATCAGCGCCGCTTGATATTTAAGCTTCTTCGTTCACAAAGTCACGGGCTAATTTTTTTCAAAAAGTTATGTGCTGAAACAAATTAGCGTACTTTGATGAAATGGAGAGTATTAGGACATACTGTCCCATCCTTTCATTTTTTCTGTGTTCACAACTCCCTTCTCTACAAGTTCATTATATTTTGGTTTGTGCTTTGCGGTAACGGTGTAAGCTTTGATTTCAGAAGTGCGAAGTCTTACTTAAGTTCTGAATTATCTTTCTTCCACTAAATGTCCGAAGAGATAAGAAAAATGACTGTTTTTTGTAAAAGGGAACAAAGGTTTACTTGACTCTTTTCCAATCATCGGGGCTGAGTAAATAAGGTTCTCATTACACTTGGTTTTTGGCACGAAGAAGAGTGAGGTGGCCAGTTCCTTTCTCTCGGCCCCTTTTCCTTCAGCAACTACGCCCCCCAATTTATTGCTGAGTGGAGGTGAGCGGCGTTTTCCAACAAGCTTAAGCTGAGAGTCGAATCAGGATTGCGTTGGAAAGTGAGCGCCTTAGCAAGAAAGCTTTTTAGGGTGTTAGTTTTACATAAAACAAAGTAAGCCTACTTTACAACCAATACATTTCTGTAAAAAAACTTTTTAAAGCAAAAGGTGTTAGGCTTTATATTTTTATTTCAAAATGGCTAAGGTAAAACAAAATCTAAATTGCCAAAAATGTACTGAGTCTCAATATCTTTCTGAAACAGCAAAGGCCTAGATCCAAGATTCTTAATAATTTTATTTACATTTTATTGTTTTGTTGCCTTGTTTTGACAACGTTTTTGAAAGACTGCATACCGTTTAGCTCACTTCCAGAATATTTTTAGCAGTACTAGCCTAACTAAGACACGGGTCTTGTGAAGAAAGGGGCGTTCTTCCTGGCTATCAGCACAAAGCTCGTCGTCGTCGTCTTCGTCGTCGTCGTCGACGAGGGTCGACAAGGCTGAGCACTCACTAGTACAGCGAGCAGTTGCGATTCGCTAACCATAATGGTATAGCTTCCACGCTAGCCATTCAGACACGCTAGCCATTCAGACACGCTAGCCATTCAGACACGTGTCTATCGCTGTCAATTCTTGCTACAAATCGACTGCCGAGAAACATAAGACACGTGTGTTAAAGGTTAGGATTAGGGTTGGCCTACGCTAGTGGGCCGGCGCAACTCAGACAGCAATTGCAACACAACAATACTGCATTAAATCTTATTGTATTTGGAAAGAAAGAATACATTTAGGCCTAAAACATTAAAATTAATAAATGGGTTTTCTAATAAAATGACTGCAATTAGAAAAATCCTGGAGTTAGAATATTTGTAGACGAGGAAACGTTCAGTCATCACTATTCTCACAAGCACATAGCCTACCAGCGTAAGGAGGATCACTAAAAATCTTTCTGACCTGAAGTCAAAGTGAAGACCTTTTCCAAATTGAGAGGAACAAAATCAACATACATTAAGTGATTTAGACTTGTGATTTCAACAGCACAAAACATTGTATTTGTATTTACTAGCTCAAATTCAAACGTTTTAGGATTCACGTGGCTATTTTAATACAATAGAAACAATAGATGTTTATGAAAAAGCAATATTTTTCAGATTTATTACCGGTATGCTACTTACAACTTTTTTAATCTGCTGCTAATCCTTGTTTGTTTCAAAGGGGTTTATTTATGCAATTAGGCCTACGGTGTAAGCTATAAGTGTTTTTGCATTCAAGCAGCAAAAAATTATCATTACGTGTTCAGTTTAGAATTAGATACAACAAAACACGTGGCGTTTGAAAGCTTCCGTCCCAGTTTGAAGACCCCATACGGGAAGACCTCCAACACTGCTGTGAAGTATCCCAGGTCTGTGGGGTCTATTCCCAACTTGAACCCATTCGTTGCGAGAATCACTATAACAAATATTTGATCGTTATTTAAGGAAAAGGCGGTCTCCTACTTGAATCTAAGCTTCAGGGATGAAACTATAACGCTCCCACACGACCTGCTAGAATACGGCCAAATTTGTTGCTATTTTGAGGAAATTTCTAAAAGTCTGAATTGTTAGAATCATAGCTATGACAAACCTGTCATCTTTCTATTTCCAGAAGTAAGTAAAATAAGCAATATCTGCATATAGACATATGTTTGGCTTGTTTAACCGAAGATTATTTATGTACGTTGAGCACAGTTCACACAATAATAATGTAATATGTGAGACTTTCTAACTACACCCAGGAGGTATAGTATCGTTTGGTGTGTCGCTTTTAGTGCAATTGCATGTTCCATTTAAAATATCAAAGATTTTTTGTGGATTTTATGTTGTAAGCTGTTTATTTGATGTGCCAATTTAAATTTTAGTTTGTTTTGTTTTTTGCTAAATTTATTTTTGCAAGTAAAATATGGCTATTGGCGAAAGATCTTGCTATACAAAAAACCTAACGACTGTATGATGAGACTACCTCCAGGATGCAGTTGGAACATATTTTACATTATTATTGCATAAATTGTGCTTAACGTACATATCTAATCTCCGGCAAAACAAGCCAAAAATATGTCTACATGCAAATATTGCTTATTTTACATACTTCTGTAAGTGGGAAAATGACAGGTTTGTCATGGCTATGATTGTTACAATTAAAACTTTTAAAAAATTTTCTTAATAGCAACACATTTCGCCGTGTTTTAGTAGTCCATGGCTCCCATTATTCTAAGCTATCGACACTCATGAGAAACGAGAGTCGGAAGACCGTTGGTCAGTTCCTTCTCTTAGTCACTTTTTCTTCAGCAACCATACGCATCACTACTTTATTACGCCCCTAGGTGGAGACGTGAGCAATATTTTTCAACAACCAATTTAAATCTGAAATTGAATCAAAATCTCTTTACTGAAAAGCAAGCTTCTTATTCTTGGCACCGCATAGGAGGGTGACGTTAATTTTCCGCATTACAAAAACATTTTGCCCATTTGTAAATAGAAAAGACAAACTATTTGCTAACAAACTCAACGCTATATAAAACCGAAGCAGAAAAACGAAACCAAAGTTGACTACCGGTACAAATTTCTTTAGAATTGTTTTCGAAGTGTTTTTTTTTAAACGCTTATAGGCCCATACCTTCACTATCGATGAGTATTATTGTGATAATAGCTAATTTTATTTACAACCATAACTATTAGCAATGGCTTTACTAGCAGTATTAATAATTGAGATAGTAGGCTACCTTAGGTTGGTCAGCTACAGAGTTCAGAGAAAAAAAAATAAAAACTTAAAATCAAACCTGACTGGAACCCAGAAGTCGCCATTTTGGACTCCAATGATAGCAGGAACATCACCCCTTGGAAAGATCTGCGCTCGAGAGCACAGTTTCAAATTCCTGCGTTCACAATACGTTTTGGAAAGTGGCCACGAAATTTCACGTGGTGAAAGTTGAAAGTGCTGAATAGCTGCAAATTAGAATTTTCAGACATTAACTAAATCATTATCAATGCAGTAGGCCTACGTACACAAACAACTTTCTGAGCGCTGAACAGATGCCGAGACCACAATGTTAAATAAAATTTAACTGTTGGAATTTCATTTTTATAATTACAATAAAACCAAAAAAAAAAAAAACTTCATTGGTTCAAACCAGTAGAGAGTTATGGCACCTGTCAGTCCTAAGAACTCAGTTTTCAAAATTAGCCTATTATCGGAATTGGTAAAACAATTCCCAGTATTTTTCATTTTTTTCTGCAAAAGTGATGTCCCAAGTTGCAGAGCAACGACTTTAACTACAGGAAGGCAAGCAGCCTGCAGTTTTGTTGACGAAGTCCTGCAGTAAGTGGTCTTGAAACTAAAATAGTTGTTATTTGTCAGACATTCTCTTTTCTTTGTATTTATGACCAAACAAAAAAAGTTACCGCTCGCTATCTTGTCTTGTGACCACACTCCTGCATAGTTTATCATAGAATGTTAACACCCTTTGTGTTTGTTTTTCAGTTGTGTTCATACATTAACTCAGTGCAGATTGTAATTTCAGTCATTTATTAACATTTCACGAATATCAGTTGTTTTGTTTAGATAAATTAAGTTATTTTTCTGACAAGGCAGAAAGTTTTGCCGAAAACGTTCGAATTTATGTTGGCTAGTTATCTTTTATTTTATGTATTGTTTTTGAATTATGGAATTCAATTCTATCAAGTTGCTGTCAATCATCTGTCTATGATATTCAAAAATTATCTCTGTACCAAAGCTATAACAAAAAGTCGATTCGATTATATTTGTGTCTCAGCTAACTTGTTTTTTAAGAGGAATGTTGCAAGCCTACCAATGGGTCAAGCTTAAAACTTTGCACAATCAAAAATATTCAAAAGGTTTTCGAAAAGAGGGCTAATTTTACGGAAATTTTCTTGGTTTTAATTAAATATAAAATTATTTCTTGTAAGGAATTTTATTTTGATTCTATTTGAATAAAATCATTTGTCTCTAAAAGCCTATGTAGTAAATAAAGAACTACTTAGGCTTCATATGCACGTAAAATTTTGTTGAACTTACGATTTTCAAGCGAATGAACTCTTGCTTGCAATTCTTCCATTCTCTGTCTCAAGTTATTCAAAGATTTCTGCAATGCACTCACATCAGCAGAATCTCCTTTAGGTCCAGGAGGACCAATGTCTCCTTTCATCCCATCCGCCCCACGCTTTCCAGGACGAGCAACCGGAGCTGCAGTGTCCCCTCTTCCATCTGCTCCACAAGAAAGAACAACTGGTCGCTCATCAGCTGTGACGAAACAAACTAAAACGCACAACAGGCCTAAGATCGTACCGAACCAAAACCTACCCATTGTCTCGTTCCTAAGTCGTTTATAACTACCAATATAAGCTGACAGGCACTAAATTTTCACAAAAAATTGTAGTTATGGAGAACTCAACCTAGTGTATTCATTGCAGCAAGCAAGCGACAGAAAAAATTATTGCTTTTGTTGAAATGAGTCACTAAGTCAAGTTAATATGCAGTGAAACTAGTTTCTCTTTACTATTTTAGCCTGTAAAGATTAAAAATTCAGCCAAACTTAATGTCCATTATTTTGAATATACGATCGAGTGACTAGTCTACAGCACTCAGTCTTGTGCTGACACCAAGTAGATCGCTTACTCTGCACAACGTAGCCAACGTATTGGTGACAGCTAGTTTGGTTGTTTTCTTTTCACCAAGGTAAAAATTTATTTGACAGCCAAAAGCAACAGTCGAGGAGCTCTGTGATGTGAATTATCTAAATCTACCTTTCATAGACACATTGCTCCATTAACAATATGAGGCTATGAAGTTAGTAGCCTACAAAGAAGATGCTACGTTTCAATAGAGTGATACTAACATTACTACGGTATCGATGTTAAACCACTAAACTACAACGCTCTATAAAATATTCTGGGGCAAAATTTGGAATAATATACCAGTTGAAATTCGCAAATCCTCCTTCACAACTTTTAAAAGAATGTACAAAAAGAAAATTATTGACACATATTAGGCAAATGCTTAATTACCAATCAGACTTGCAAATGTAACATAGGCAACGTTGGCCTACTTGACTTGAAGACCTTGAATGGTCACTTCGCAACCTCCGCTGCTGCGATGCTATTATCATTGTCTTTTTTTAACGTTAGTTGTAATCTTTTCAACAGTTTTACTGTACATTGTGTTTTGATTTATCGTATACTATGGAATCAAATACAAAAAAAAAAAAAACGTCTTAGCCTACAACCATGCCTACAATGATTTCAATTATAATTCAAATGTCTTTTAAAGAATCTGTATAATTAACGCTCCTAAATCTTATCATTTGCTTACCTCTGCGCAGACTTGGACAATTAGATAGTTCAAGTTGTCTAATTCGATAAATTAGAGCGAAATGTCGGTAATTCTGATTCTAATCTAACTCTGTAAAAACTTGTTTGCTCTAATTTAGTTCTTATCCAATCTCCAGTTGGATAAGTTGCTCCAGTTGCTAAAAATTTTAGTTTGTCCAACAGTATTTTTTGGCAAATGGAAGGATACTGCGCTCTTATCAACGTTATACAAAAAAATGCAATAAAACGAACAAAGTGTCATTCCATCCCTTGAGCAGCAAAGTCATGAAAAATTAGGTTAATTCATCAGTTCACTGTGTTCCAGACAATGGTTCACCTAATCAAATGTCATATAAAAAAACCGTTCAAGTCTACTGAATATTACGTCATGGAAGTTGCTAGAAAATGTGCCAAAATTGCACCATCGTTCATAAGACTTGTGTCAAACCTGTTTGGACCTGTTTAGGCCTGTTTCAGTTTGAAACCTGTTTAAACAGGAAATATTACATCAGCTTTAAACACCTGTTTGAATGACTTCATAATTGTCTTTCATTATTGCGTCACAGTACTGCATATGTGAGTTTGAGATATTGCTATCTATTCTGGTCATTCGTAAAATGATTGTTTGAAAGTTGGCCGCACATTTAACTGTTTACTTAGTGCTTGCTAACTGGACAAAAGTTCCGTCTTTTATCCAAGTAATCTGTATCGTAGTGACAGTTTTTAGTGGTGTATCGCGTTGCACCCCATTTCGATAGCCGCGGGCTAATTTTACAGGAATACACTTATTGAATAGACGTTTCAAGGAGTGTTTCTTTTTCGGTCGATTCATACAGACGAACGGATTCGGGAATCTTATGTTACAATTTTCCCACGAAGAGATTATGGTTTACCGCTGTGACCATAAAAAATAAAAGACGTTGTTGTCAGTTGGAAATTAGAAGCACAAAGAAAAATAAAAGACGAGTTCTTGTTAGCTGGTAGGCCAAGAAGCACTAGAAGCACATAAAAAAAATAAAAGACGTGTTTGTTGTCAGCTAGTGCAGAAGAACTACTTAGAAGTACAAGAAATAATAAAAGAAGATTTGTTGGTTGGTAGTCTACACTCTTACAGAAGCAAAGAAAAGTAAAGACATTTCTTCTCAGTTTGGTACTGAAGAAAAATAACTTTGACATTCATTGGCAAGAAAGAAGATTAAAGACAATCCATCTGTGCTTTTAGATTCAAGTGGAAGAATCCAAGCAAGTTTTGTGGACTTTAGGACTTCATACCCGTACAGCTACGGTATCGTGCATTTAAATTCTTTTTTGTATTTTTACGGTGTTTACAGTTAAGTTTTTTATAACTTAAATTTGTGTGTTTGTGTAATTTAACTTTTTACTTGTTAAATTTAGCCCCAACATTTAATATGTCTACACTCGGTGGCGACAGGGACTCGACCGCCGTCGACTCGACTGAGTTTAAGCCTGATGATGTTCTTTGCGGTCGGGCAGGCCATTCTGGGGAGGGACCCAGTAACGATGAGGCTAAGTCAGTTCGAGAGGCCCGGCATCTTAGACGGGATATTTTGACTCAAATTGGGAAACTTTCTGTAGCCCTAGGTTCTTTGAGTGATAAGCAGAAACTGTTAATTTTTCGATCTAAGTTCTCTACTTTAGAAGAGGAATTACTGCATTTCCATGCTCTTTTGAGTAAAATTTGTAACTCTGCAATCTTGGCAGAACTTCGTGATAGGGTAGATCCCGAATTTAACTCGTTAAAAATTAACTTCGAACAAAAAGAAAGTGAGTTCTCAGATAGGTTGGATGCTGACATACATCCTGAGGATAGCGCCTCAAATGTAAGCACTAGGATGTCTAAGAGCTCGTCACGGATAGTTGCACAAATTAACCTGCAGCTAAGACGAGAGGAGCTCCAGATCCAAGCTAAGGCCAGCAAGAGCTGCTGAGGCCATACGAGCTCAGGCTGCCGCGAGAGCTGAGGCCGTACGAGCTGAGGCCATCGCGAGAGCTGAGGCCGAAGCGAGAGCTGCTGAGGCCGCCGCGAAAGCTGAAGCTAGAGCTGCTGAGTTCGCACTCAAAGACGCTCAGTTGAGGGCCGAACAACGTAAAGAGGTAGTTTTAGCTGAATATCGTTCTGAGTTGGGCTCCCGGCGTAGCTCTAGGAAGGGCTCTTCTAGGCATTCCAGAAGTGAACATCAATCGCAGTTTAATTTACCTAACCTTTTCCAGACGCCTGTTGAATCCGTAAGTGGACCTGTACAATCCACATGTTTTCCAGCTGTTTCAGGAGGTCTCGGGGCCGGGGCTAAGGGTCTTCCGAATGCTGTAGAGCCAAGGTCTGTGAATTACAACCGAACTCCTCCCCCAGAGCGTACAGGTCACGGGGCCGCCATTAGCAGTAATGCTTTGCCCCCTTCACAGTTTTCTGCGCCGCTAGTTTTTGATCGCCCAGCTACACGTAAATTGGGTGGTTGTGAGAGGCGTATCGTGTCTCCTGATTTTAACGTGTGTGAGGATCGTGATCGGGCTGTGCATGTGACTGAGCCCACTCAGCCCCTTAAGGGATATGGCTTGTCTTCTCCCGCTAAATCGAGTTCTCAACAGCAGGATTGCTTTTTTGAATACCAAAATAGTAGGACGTTCTTCGATAAGGCGGCCTTGATTGGTTACGATGGTAATAATATGCCATTTGTCTTCTTTAAAAATCGTGTTACGGCCTTAATGGCAGCTTCGCCCTTTAAACGAACACGTTTGACTTTGTTACAAGCAGCTTGTGTTAGAACAGCTGCGCAAACGATTGCTAATTTGGTTTCTGACACTCCTGGCTTGTCAGAGGAAGACAGGATAGAAATGTCGTTAGCTCGCTTGTCCCAACGTTTTGGAGTTCGTGGAGGTCTTTTCGCCGAACCGGAAATTAGAAAGTATCGTTATGGTAGCAAATTGAATTCAATCTCTTCCAGTGATTTGAAAGAGTTTAAAGATGAATTGTCGCAGTGTCTGCTTTATGCGCAAGCTTATGGTCAGCGTGATAAATTAGAAGGACGTTTTGTTTTGAATTTGGCTAAGCGACTCCCGTTTGACGCTAAGCAGCGTTATCTTGACTTTTTAGGTGATCAGTATGGTAGCACTGAGGAACCTACTTTTCAGAGTTTGTTTGAATTTGTAGTACGGGAGGAAACGCGTAAGTCGACTGATTTTAGCATTATGCTAATGGGCGATTCTGGTGAGTCGCAGCATTTTAAAAAGTTTGGCAAAGGAAAATTGCCTTCTTGTCCGGTTAGGCAGACGTCCGTAAAACCCCATGATGATGTGATGTCAGGGAGTTCGCAGTACTCGACTGTTGTTGGCGCACCGCGCGGTGGTGAGGCTAGACGTAAAGACCTGCCGGCATGTATTTGTTGTTCGTCACGTGGTCAAGTTGAATGTCATTTTTTGTCTAATTGTAAAGAATTTTTGCGCTTGACACCTAAAGATCGGAGAGATGTCATTGTGAAAGCTGGCAAATGCTTGAATTGTTTGCGCCAGCATATGGTTAGGGATTGCGTTCATGCAAATAACTGTCGTAAGTGTGGGCCTAACAACGATAGGAAACACTATTTTCTTCAGCATGATTTTTATGTGACGTCACGTGATTCTCTGGATTCGGTCGGCAAAGATGATACTGGTGCCAGAGTTCCTGTGCGTAATGTTAAGATTGGAAATGTTAAAGCAGCTTTTAACCGCGTTACTGCTGCTCGTGTTTTGAATCCAATGACTGGCAAATCGAAGTTGGTGTATTGTCAGTATGATCCTGGTTCGCAGTTGACGTTTGTTTCGAGTGATTTGGTCTGCAAACTTGACGTTAAACCGTACGACAAAGCGTCGTTTAAAATGGATACCCTGGCTGGTCAGAAACCTACTTGTGCTAACCTTGTTAAACTCAACATCCAGTCGTTAGAGACAGATGAACTGTTTTGTGATATAACTTCGGTGGTTAACCCAGCTTGGGCTGACGATGTTAAAACTTTACCGCATAAACAAGATTTAAATGGTTTCCGTCATTTTCATGACGTGAATATGTTTCGTTTGAATGATTGTAGTACTGTAGATGTACTGATTGGCAACGACAACGCTTATTTGATGTGGGCCAAAGAGGAGCGTGTTGGTGAAAATCGTAGTGAACCGCATGCTTTACTCACTCCTCTCGGCTGGTTGGCTTGTGGTGGTAAGTCACCTTTAGATGAAAGCGTTGCTAACGTGTGCAGAGTGCAGACGTCTTCAGAGTCGGATGTCATCTCTGGCTTTCAGCGTAAAATTGAGTCTCGTGATATGGAAATAGCAGACCTGAATAAAGTCATTCAGGATTTGACCTTGCAAAATGAAACCTGTGAATTGTCTCGCAATGACATTTTGGCTAGAGAACTTGTTGAACCGAATGTTGAGTTGAAAGATGGTCGATTTGAGATACCTGTTCCGTTGAAGGAAGATATTGATCTACCTAACAATTTTGTGCTGGCGTCAGATAGAGCTGCTGCTTTAAGAAAGAAGGCTTTAAAACAACCTGAACTTTGTGATTTTCTTACCGGCACCATGAAAGATCTTAAATCTAATGGCTATATTGAGCGTGCTGGTGAAGCAGAAAATGTAACGGGATTTGAATGGTATTTACCATACTTTGTAACGTCACAATTAAAAAAACGTATTGTTTACGATGGCAAGTCTGAATTTCGAGGAACTTGTGTTAATGATGTAATGTTTTCATGTCCTGACTTGTTAAACCCTCTGGCAGATCTCTTGGCTAGATTTCGGCTTGGTAGATTTGGTTTCGTGGCCGATATGACCAAGTACTTTTTTCACATTTTGGACGCTTCCCTACGTAAGCCTAATTTTATTGAATTGCTTACGTACACCAGCAGTGCCGTTCGGATCGTGAACGAACGCCCTTTGGTACCTTTGAGTGATGACCCTAGGGATTTTACTGTCATCACCCCTGCCTCACTTTGACCCCATACTTAGACCCATACTGTGCTGTTGGGCAACCACATGATCGTGACCAATTAAGAAGGGATTATCGGTTCAATTTGTCACTTTCTCAGCAGTTTTGGAGTAAATGGATCGATTTTTACTTGCCAGGTCTTCAGGGCCGGAAAAAATGGCTAAAAATGGCCGAGAATTTGGAGCCTGGTCAACTTGTAGTGGTAGGTTCTCTCCAGGACATTGGTAAACGTGGGAAGTATCAACTTGGGAGGGTGCATGAGGTAGTTCCACAAATTAGGAAAGGGAAGCCTGTGGTTCGTAGAGCTAAAGTTGCCGTCTGCAACTATGATGAGAGTACGGGGAAAGTGAAAGTAGACTATGTGTTGAGGGATATTTCGTGCCTCGCCCCCGTAAAGAACACCTAAGTGTTAGGGTTTGAGCCTGGTTTTGTCTGGGGTGGCCGACCCTTGTCTGAGCCCGGAACAGTCGGTTATTATCGCAACCATTGTATATAGCGTCATTTTAGTGTGTACCTATGGTACCAATTTCATGTATCGTCGTGTTTATTCTTATTGCTGTTCATTCTTTGCATGCCCTTTGTATTTGCGTATTAACTTAAACGTTTCTGAATGGAAGTCAAGCACCACCAGACTCCATTCATTCATCCCCGACGCCGACACACGCCCCATCGGCCTGACACTACAGAGACGGGCGTGGGTGCGCCTCAACCGTCTCCGTACGGGCGTCGGGCTTTTCCGCTCAACCATGCACCAATGGGGAATGGCTTCTTCCTCCTCCTGTGAATGTGGTGCCGAGGAACAGACCGCAGACCACATCATCAATGACTGTACCATCTTCAAACCACCTAACGGAGTGGAAGGTCTGCGCGTCATGGATGATGAAACTAAAGACTGGCTGCTCTCTAGCAGCCTTCCAGTGTAGTCCGGAAACATCGTGAATCTGGGGTGGTAAAAGGATAGACCCTCGGCCCCAGAAGCTCAGACGACGACGACGACAAACTTAAACGTGAGTGATTCAAACAATTTGTGTATCATGTGTTTTTATTCATTGGCTCACAATTGTCGTCAATTCTTTTTTAGTTATGCCATGTCAGACTGTCATAACTAGGGGCCGCTATGTTCCAGACAATGGTTCACCTAATCAAACGTCATATAAAAAAACCGTTCAAGTCTACTGAATATTACGTCATGGAAGTTGCTAGAAAATGTGCCAAAATTGCACCATCGTTCATAAGACTTGTGTCAAACCTGTTTGGACCTGTTTGGGCCTGTTTCAGTTTGAAACCTGTTTAAACAGGAAATATTACATCAGCTTTAAACACCTGTTTGAATGACTTCATAATTGTCTTTCATTATTGCGTCACAGTACTGCATATGTGAGTTTGAGATATTGCTATCTATTCTGGTCATTCGTAAAATGATTGTTTGAAAGTTGGCCGCACATTTAACTGTTTGCTTAGTGCTTGCTAACTGGACAAAAGTTCCGTCTTTTATCCAAGTAATCTGTATCGTAGTGACAGTTTTTAGTGGTGTATCGCGTTGCACCCCATTTCGATAGCCGCGGGCTAATTTTACAGGAATACACTTATTGAATAGACGTTTCAAGGAGTGTTTCTTTTTCGGTCGATACATACAGACGAACGGATTCGGGAATCTTATGTTACAATTTTCCCACGAAGAGATTATGGTTTACCGCTGTGACCACACTGAAGTTACTACCGTATTTACTTGATTGTAAGCCGCGGCTTATAAAGTTTTTTTTTCTATCATGTTTGCGGCTTATTCAAGGGCGGCTTACAATCAAAGGCGGCTTACATTTTTTCTTTTTTCTTTTTGCCTTTTTCCTTGTCGACTTTGCCATAGATGTTTTGCCGTACTGCGTTGTCTGATGCCGACAATTGTGAAGTTGTGACGTGCATTTTAAATTGTCACATGCATTTATGACGTGCATTCGAAAGAAAATAAGGAGTTGTCAGTTTTATTTATGGTACTTAACAGTAAACAGTTTCAGCTTTGCGTGTAAACAGTATTTGCGGCTTACATTCAAGGGCGGCTTACATTAAATTTTTATCACTATTACATGTGGCTTACAATCAAGGGCGGCTTACAATCAAGCGCGGCTTACAATCAAGTAAATACGGTATGTATATTATATGACGTAAAGTGGTTATGGCGCTGTGATGTTGGAATGACACTTTGATCCCGAGTTGCCACATTGGCGTTTTTATCCAACTAAAAAAAGATATGTGACAAGTGCGTCCAACTAATTCTAATCTAGTTTAAATTCTACTCTAATTTGTGAAAACTTGGGTAGCTCTAATTCTAATTTGTAAAAGCTTAAATTACTTTAATCGTCGTCGTCGTGTGAGTCTCTGGGGCCGAGGGTCTATCTTTTTACCACCCCAGATTCACGATGTTCCCGGACAGGCGCGGATTTAAGACTTTTTTTTGGGGGGGGGGGCAGAAAATTTGAAAATGAATTAAAAAGTAAAAAAAGGTAAAACAAATATGAACAATCAGTGGTGTAGCCATGAATTTGGGGGTTTTGACGGCCTGCGGGCGAAGCCCGACGGCGTGTTTGCCAAAGGCGACACCCAGCGGCGGGGGGTCTGGGGGGCCTCCCCCAGAAAATATTGAAAAATTACTTTGAATTTGATGCATTCTGAGTGCATTTTCAACAAAAATGTGGGTATAAATATTCCTGTAAAAGGGTGCTGTCCGGTGGCATAGCAAAAGGATAAGATCATGTTTTGTTCGGCATTTTTTCGGTAATAAAGCTAAGTCTCCATGTTTTCTTGTTGCTAATTCCTGGCTGAGATGTTTGAATGTTTGGTATTGGCAAAACTCGCTCTTTTAATGCAGTTTCGCTTAAAATTAGGCAAACTTTGTTTTAGAGACATCCCCATAAACATTAGTCGTGAAAAACACGTGAAATTCTGAGGAAACTCGTGTAATACACGTATATTTCTCGTGTTTTTACGAGCCAATGTTTATGGGGATAGAGACTGAAAGCATCATTCTCAATATCGTGACGTCACACGCGTGCCAAAGAGCGGGTTGTAACCCTAACCCCTCCCCCCCCCCTGGCTACGCCACTGTGAACAATGATACTACGATATATACGACATGTTCATCAATAAATTTTGCTGAAATAAAAATTGCTAACAGCATGCAAAGTAAACTTGAAATCTGGTTTAAAACCCTGTAGCCTATGCAATGTCCATGACCAATTGGATATTTGTATGTTTGCAGACATAGCCTATAGCCTACGGTAATTGATTGAAATTATGATGAAGACTAAAAACTATAAAACAATTCGGGTTTCAGATTGTTTCAACTGACGTCATTTGGCTCAGCGTTGGTTTCAGCTGAGCCAGCTCCAACAAATGTTGCTATTAAAATGTATGATCCATGGATAATTTCAACCTTAATAATAACAAAAAAATAATTTCCTCCCCCCCCCCGGGATAAGTTAATTTTGCTGTGGGACTAATATCAGCTGTTTTGAAGCATATCAAACCATTCAACAATTTCTCACAAAATTTCGGGGGGGGGGGGGCGGGCCCCTTGGGCCCCCCATAGACTAGAGAGCAGCCCGGACTACTAGAGAGCAGCCAGTCTTTGGTTTCATCATGCATGACACGCAGACCTTCCACTCCGTTAGGTGACTTGAAGATGGAACAGTCATTGATGATGTGGTCTGCGGTCTGTTCCTCGGCATCACATTCACAGGAGGAGGAATAGGCCATTCCCCATTGAGCGGAAAAGCCCGACGCCCGTACGAAGACGGCCGATGCGCACCCATGCCTGTCTTGGCAGTGCCAGGCCGATGGGACGTGTGTCAGCGTCGGGGATGAACGAATGGAGTCTGGTGGCGCTTTAGTTCCATTCAGAACTCCATTTATGGTCCGCCCATGTAGCCGCAGAGATTTCTTGTATATCAGCTTCGTTGATAAGAAGTTGAGCGAAGTTGATTACTTTAATTATAATTCTAATCTAATTTTGAAAGACTACAAAAATTCTAGTTGTCCAAGTCTATCTCTATGCACCTTGTTTTGCTAATTGTTATCATCTGTTATCGTTATTGCCTGTGTTTAATTATTGTAGTTAATGTTTGAGGTTATTTATGTAATTGTTTAGGTGGCAGCTGACTTCGGTGATCTTTTGTTTTTTCACCGCCATCCTTGTGGTGCAAACTAGCCTATTTGCCATTTGTATTTATACGTTTTATTCTTCTCGACAACAGAAACAAATTAACTGAACTATATCCGATATAGTTTTTACAAATGCCTTTGCATTGCAATCTGTAAAAAAAATAAATTCTTATTTCTGTTAACCTTTTTTTTATCAGCCCAAATATCGACGGACTCTTGTCTTTCGCTACCCAATAACACATCTGTGATTGGGATAAAACATGTAAAACGTTTTAAACGGTTAATTGAATATAAATTATAGATTCGAGTGCAATTTTCTCCGAAAGTTGCTGCTTTCTGCATGCCTTTCTATAAATAAGTCTTTGAATACATTTTTGGAACGGATTTAGGCTTCTATTTCCTGGTTCTATTTCAGAGAAAGGGCACGATGACAATTTGAGTAAAAACAACCAGCGTTGCCAGAGGCCAGAAGAAATTTTTCCACTGCCGTTTGAAAATTACCCAGTTGCATTAGCATTTCACAAGCGTCTTCTCATTGTTGTCTTCACCTTTTTTAAGTGATCTTATTCGGTTAAAACAATAGTTTGTCTCTCTCAAACTCCAGTGTTTCCCAATTTGTTGGCTAGATTTGCTTTATCAGGACTTTAACGTTTCCAGTCACAATTTTGTGCCATCAACGGGCTTGACATTTTCCTCTATTTCCAAACGGGGACAAAATTGTGACTGGAAACTTTAATTCTTGATACAGAAAATTAACCCTGCAAATTTGGAAACACTCGAGAAACAAACGATTCAACAACAACGATTCAACGTAAAAATAACATTATTGTTTTAGTATAATCCAAAGGTGAGTAATTGCACGATATTTTCTCTCGCAAACTTTGAAATCCCGTTTGGCATTGTTCTTGGCAAGCTTTCAAAGTTTTCTTGTCTTTTTTATGTGACGAATATTAAGTAGCCTACCTGGACTTCCGCGTACGGTACCTACCGTACCCTGTTAAAGTCTCGATGTTTTGGTTTGTATGAGGAAACAAACTGACATGCAAAAAGATAAATACTTTGAACTGCATCCAATGCTTCTAATGACACAAGTAGAAAATGTTTGCAAGTTCCTTGATCATAAACTTTACATTAACCAGTGAGTTTCTAAACATAGGGGCCCATTTTCATGAGGCGAAGGCAGGGCCTCCGAGAGAAATCAGCACTGGTCGGGAAACAACACGAAAAATGGGCCCCATAATATTTTTTAGCAAATATTGCATTGCATGTTCGTGTTAAGCTGAAATTAGCCTACTTTCCTCAGCATGAAAAGAACTTCGTTCAATGTAAAAATCATCAATATATAATCACTGGATTACACTTGCAGCAAAAACGCCATTGAGGCAAACCATTTTGTCTAGAAAGCTTTGTAAACACACAATAGGCCTACAGGCAACGAAAATAGTTCAACCAAGCATTTAATTCAGGAGTGTTCAAACTTTTTCCCACGCGAGCCAGTCGTGATAATAAGTGTTCGCGGCCAACAGCCACAATAATTTTTCTGAAAACTGCAAGTTGAATTTATATGATTTTTGTGTGTCTGCAGGCCAAAAATAACACATTGTACAACAGGCGCGGGCCATACAAAAACGTTTCGTGGGCCGGAGTTGGTCCGCGGGCCGGAATTTGGACATCCCTGATTTAATTCAACCCTTTCTGCACTTTTTGCAATGCAAAGTTACGGATCACAGCATCAAATGATAAAATATTGCGACGTCTGAATTGATGCACAACATGTCTAGTTAGGCTTTTCAATCGTTTTGAGTCATAGACCTACTGGAGCGCAAACAATTCTTTACAAATTTCAGGAATTGCTGAAACCACGTTCTCAAAGCACAACCGTTGGAGGTAGCTACCGGAACACAAAAAAAATTCATAACAAAATTATTTGGAAAAACCTTTCGAAAGTTGCAATCAATGATTCCTTGTGTAGAGATTATGGGGTGGTTCGTTCTGGTTTGCAGCTGAAGTTTGCTGTGTGGGTAATTTCTGTCAAAAGTACCAACTCATCCAAAATGTCTTGAAAAATGTCATTGTTGTAGCCTACAAATGGTTTAAATTTGTCCCATATGCCCGCAACTGCACAACAGACATACGATGAAATTTTCATGGAACTTCAAACTCATCGACGATAGGCCTATGTTTAAGTTTGTTGATACATTTGTCAGTTCCAACAACGATCGAATCCTTTGCAATGTACGGTAGAATACATTTCCTTCGAATGATTCAGCTAGTAAAGTGGAGTTATAAAAGCGTTCTGTCC
This sequence comes from Aplidium turbinatum, assembly GCF_918807975.1. Lineage (NCBI taxonomy): Eukaryota > Metazoa > Chordata > Ascidiacea > Aplousobranchia > Polyclinidae > Aplidium > Aplidium turbinatum. Next base: position 14,803,375 of record NC_137484.1, on the reverse strand, counting down.
TCAGGAAAACAAAGTCATTTTCTTTTAAATTTATAATTGCCACTGCAACTTTAGCTTGCGAGTAGTAGCCTACTCTTCTCAGCTTTCTCTTACTTAGATTGCATCTTCCTTTAATTTCATTAAATTCATCAGTGAATCTTGTTTAGGACCGTAATCCACATAATGCAAAGCAGTCACAAATTTAAAACTGCTAGTTGTAGGCTACTTTAGCATTGACTCAGCTTCCGATCAAGCTCTTGTTGGTTCTAACTTGATGCATTTAAGAAACGTCTTTAGAGCTTTAATTGCAAAAGAGTAATGTAAAGCATTGGGTTTGACTGCACCCCGCCTTGATTACATTCTCGAAGTCAATTTTCTTTGCAAGATGATAGGACAGCTTTCTTTAGATTTTTCAGAAATTCTTCTGTGACTGGTCTATAACTTTAAAGATGCCACAACAAGCTTACAGATAATTAATCAATTAGCCTACTCCAAAAAGGATAAGACATTTGAACAACGCTGTCTGTAGGCAACATTATGAATTCCAACTAGATTTAAGCAACAACATCCATAAAGAAAAAACTCACTACCTTCCAAATCACATCATGAGAAGCATGACCAACAAAAGGCTACTTGACCACACGAAAACAGAAGATTATTTAACTATGACAAAATCACATCCAATTCCAGCAATAAGTTAATAAAATCAAAAGTTTTAAAACTGTTCGGCCACATTAAAAGATCACAATTCGGAATCAGCAAAGTTTGCACAGAAGGAAAAGTAGAAGAAAAAAGAAAACGTGGCAGACAACCAAAACGATGGCAAGACAACATCCAATCATGGACCGGACTCAACTTGGCGACACTGGGCGAGCTGGCTCAAATCGTCACTCTTGGAAGCAAATAACCCATGTTGATGCGCAATGTGATGCAGGCGGAGATAATGACTGATGATGATCCATAAACAAAAAATATACAGGATTTACTTTCTTTAATCGTGCTTGGACTGATACCTTTAACTTTCACAGATAACTTATGTTGGATACAACATCCTATGCCTGGCCAACGCAGATTTTGAAGTTAAGGTTCAGTTGTCAAGCAAAAATAGTTCCCGCTTAGCTAACACAGCGCCAGTTTTCAAGTTGAAACTATCAAAACAATCGAAACCGTTCAGTGATACAGAAATCATTTCAGTTTCAGATTTTACGTCTTGAAGCTGTTCAACATCGCCTACCTTAACACGAAAATGATTTGTTCTTGATGAGAAGCATCGAGAGTGACATTTACAATGATTGAGAAATACTTGGAACTACGCACTTCATTTAAGAATTTGTTGATTATTTAGTTGGTACATTTTTACTTTAGTACTAAATATGGGCCCCCCTCAAAAGTGCAAAAACAAAAAACTACTCGTTTTTCCTTTACAATGTTTTGCTAGGGGGGAAACTGGCCCGACTTCCCCCCCCTCTCGGAGCCACTGGGCGAAGGGCATGGCCCCTCAACCTAATCGCAAATAACCAAATTAGCAAATTTTTTGAATAGTAAAATTTTGCCAAGTTACTTAAATAGGCCATACATATCAGATAGGCTATCACTGAAACAAGTTAGATAAAGTCGCTTTCTTGGAAAATGTCTTTCCACGGTTGATAGAGTAAAACTTGTCCAACATCAAATACCGAAAATGTTTGATGATGGCGGCCAGTGGTGTTGATAAGGATCATCCAATGTATACATTTGTATCGAACAGGATTGTATTAATTAAAACACTGTATGGGGAGGTTTACATTAGGAATGAACTCCACATCAAATTTTTAGGAGCTACCTTGTTATGTTGAAATATTTTGCATTAAACCTAGCATCTTACTTTTTTCAAGGCAAACGCTGCGGCATTATTTTCCCTGTTTTTAATTTTTGTATTTCAAGAGTGATAGTGATGCGATTGCAAGGTTTGGAGACGGCCTTTTTCATTGGTACCAGGCCGATACTATTCTCTGAAAACGGCCCTGTTGACAGCACTCTACTGAAACCAGCCGCAGAAGAAAAATGCTGTTATAGGCTATTAGGCTTACTATGAAAAAGCGCACAATGAAGCTAATATTTAAGACTTCTTCTAAATCAATATCACATTTTCAAAGGACAGAAAACATAACTTTAAAATCGCCTGGACAAAATATAGACACAAGTCTTTTCTTAAAAAGGGTAGGCTATAAGCCTATTAATAAATTATCTAATAGATTCTATTTGAATAAGGACCTTCTGATGATCTCTTTTTAGGTTAAAACAGGCGCGGATCTAGGAGTTTTTTTTTTTGGGGGGGGGGGGCAAACAATTTGAAAATCAATTAAAAAGAAAGAAAAGTACAAAACAGATATGAACAATGATACTACGACATATGAGATATGCTATAATATGCTATAAAATAGACATTAAAACAGCCATTGTTATCAATTGTGAATGTTTAAAAGATAAACTTTGCTTGAATAAAAATTGCTAAGCATGCAAAGTAAACTTGAAATCTGGTTTAAAATCCTGTATGCAGTGTCCATGACTAATCGGATATTTGTATGTTTGCAGGCATATACGGTAATTGATTAAAATTATAATGAAGACTAAAAACTATAAAACAGCCATTCAAGGTTTCACATTGTTTCAACTGCCGTCATTTGGTTCAGCGTTGGTTTCAGCTGAGTCAAGATTTGTAATTGTTGAAAATAAGACAAAACAAGGACTCAAGTCAAAAAGAAGGACATTTCTTAGAAATAAGGACAATTAATTTTTCTAAGATATTGCCCTTTAAAATAAGGACAAATCTTAAAGATAAGGACGGTATGGCAACCCTGGTTAGAGTGCATAGTCAGATTTATCTTATAATTTTTCATTTTATCATATTGCAGATTTAAGTAATTCTTGATAAGGACACAAGCACGTAGGCTACGTGTCGAAAATGTTTGAGTTTATTTTGTAACTTTGTTATATCCCATTGTGATAAAGCATGTTAAACTTACCAAACCTTGCTTACCTTACCTTGCTTTGTTTTGTTTTTCTATGGTTCAACAAAGCAAACTCTACACCAATGCTTTAATATATCTACTCTACACAATTAAGTTACATGAAAACCTGTGATGAAGTAATTAATTTATCCATAAAATATTTGAATTCAGTTCTGGTCCTTATAGCTCTAAACTTTTGTGAAGTTAATGTTTTTAATTAATAGTTTTAATAATATTAGACCTTTTCCATAGCTGACCAATGAAGCGTGACGTGGAAAACAAACCTCTTCACGACATGAAATCGTAGTGGTGAAGCACAGTTTTTGAACGATTTGGTTGTTGTTTTGATAGAATCATATCTCTGGATTGAATAAATATAATCGATCATTTTAGTCCTACAGTTTGTACAAAAAGTGCTTTTTTGACTGAGTATTACAATTAAGTCATATAGCCTACTTTTAGAAAAAATTTGAATTTACTGCAGGGCCGTAGCCCATGGGCCTAACTACCGCCGGCACAGCGCTATTACCTATTGCACGGGGGCCGGGGCAACTAAACAAAAGGACCTTGCATTGATAAGTTTTTATTTGAAATATTTCACTTTCAATTGACAATTAAAGTAGGTAGGCCTACCATTGTACCGGTAACCTAAACTTGTCAATATTTCATTTAGAATCTACACTTACGCTACAATTTTTTTGTCTAGCATTTTCATTTATGGTTTAGAGCTTCGGTAGAGAGTTTGTCTTGTTGAACCATAGGCATACGAAGCCGGGTAACGTGATCAAGTTTCATCTTCAAGTTTATTACGGTACATCAAATGTTCTGACTAGTTCAAACTCAACGATAGTCAACTAGCTCAAAGCTCAAACTCACGAGAATCAAAGTTAACTGCATCAAATTTGATTAGGTTATTCCTGGTAGTTTCCCATACTTGTAGAGCAGCGGTTCCCAAACTTTTCTAAAAAAATTTCCTGGTAGACCCTGTGCAATTATTTTAATATTTTGCGGCCCTATAGAAATCAAAGAATGCTATAGAAAAAATGCAAAAACCACACCATTTAAAGAAAAAGCAGAAACTATGAAATACGGTAAGCATTTAATGGGATGGGTGCACTTGTTTTGCTGCAATTAAATCATCAATTTTTGGTTTGGTTTTAGATAGCACATCTCCAGTGGCGCCGCCAGACCTTCAACAATGGGGGGGCAAAAAATGGACAGTGCAAGACAGTAGCGTAGTCAAAAATTTTGAAAAGGGGGGTGTTGACAGCCGGCGGGCGAAGCCAGATGGCGTGCTCGCCGAAGGCGACACATAGCGGCGGGGGGTCTGGGGGGCCTCCCCCAGAAAATTTTGAAAAATTACTTTCAGTTTGGTGCATTCTGAGAGCATTTTCAACAAAATTGTGGGTATAAATATTTCTGTAAAATGGTGCTGTTCGGTGGCATAGCAAAAGGATAAGATCACGTTTTCTTCGGCATTTTTCGGAAGTAAAGCTAAGTCTCTATGTTTTCTTGTTGCTAATTCCAGACTGAGATATTTGAATGTTTGGTATTGGCAAAACTCGCTCTTTTAATGCAGTTTCGTTTAAAAGTAGGCAAACTTTGTTTTAGAGACATAGGTTGATTGCTTTTTTTTGCGAGATTATTACAGTTTTATTATTTATCAATTTTCTCCTTGGTTGATTCAAAAAACGATCTTATTCCGGTAAGTCACTAACTTTTATGCTCTGAAGTCAACCCAAAGTTTAGAAAATGTAACGTCATAGAGGTTATAAGAGTTAAACTGACTGGTAAAGCGGTGGTCGAATACCTTTGTGGCAGAATTAGTGGTGCGATACTGACGAGCCCAGCCTCATGGGCGAAACACGGTGTCTATCGCTGTCAATTCTTGCTACAAATCGGCTGCCGAGAAACATGTCATAGAGGTCATACATCTTGATGAGTGTCAAACAAAAAGCTTTGAGACAATGAAGTTACTTTAGGCTATTTCTGATATATTCAAGTTTTGTATAACGAATAGCTGTTTAGATGTTAATCTAGATCGAACAAGCGATCTCAGCAGTTGCAGATGGCTTGCATCCTTGCACAGTTTGACGAGAAATTACATCATAGGCTAAAGCTTTTCTTGTAACAATGTGTTAACATCCGTAAATTCAATTTGAAAGGTTGAAACCCCCGATCCCCCTTTCCTTGGCTACGCCACTGGTGCAAGACAGTGGTATATTATTTAATTTCTCTTGTTTTCTACCAGGGCTGGAAAAAATGTTTACCTTCCCGGGAATCTGTTTTTTAGAGAAAAAATTTCCCGCGGCTTACAATCACGATAATAAGAACCTTATATTTTACTTATCTCCGGAGCTGACGTAAACCTTAAAAGTCATGTCGACATATTCTTGATGCCCCCTTATCGAAAATTGTTCTTTGTAATACCGCTTTGAAGGAGGATTACGACTATGAACAAAAGAATAAATTTTAAACTTCATTTTGAATTGAAAAGATATGACGTAATGTCTTCCAACCTTAGTTATATATTTTTTCATTACGTAACGTCTTGTAGGAATAAATTGAAAATCAGTATGATCACTCAAAATGAAAGCAATGGGACTACGAATCCTCACTAAACCAATCAATCAATGGTCTTGTTGCACCGAAGATGACAACCTTATATTTTACTGATCTCCGGAGCTGACGTAAACTTTAAGGCATAGATCTGTTGACTCAATGCAAACCCTTTGAAGGTTGGGGGGGGGGGGGCTGTCAATTCAACTTTTTTGTATCAACAGTTGTATCTCTAAAACCACTGAGGCTGTGCCTACGAGATTTCTTGACTTTTCCTAATTTTTATTCACCTCTATTGAGCTGAAATTTTGAGCGAATAAAGGTTATAAATTGAAAGATGTAAGGCATTTCTCAGCACATCCTCTGAAATATTTCATATTTTATTGTGAAACATTTTTCCACCAGCTGGATGAAATTAATTTGGCCCATGTCTCGTTAATCCTAACTGTTTCACAGCGTGAAGGGCATTGGCTGTATGTAAAATAATGTAAAAAAAATTAATCACAACATTACAATGCACGTTATTCATTAGCCTACTCTACCAAAAAATAATGTGTAAACTCACGCTACAAATTACACTCATAAGTGACCTCAACATTTCAACGTCTATGAGCAGTTCTAAAATCCACATAGTTTTAATTTTCGGATATGCTCAGAGTGAATACTTTTACAAAGTGAATCGCAAATTTTAAAACCGTGCCAAAATAACAGAGATAGGCCTATCACTCCTAAAGCATAAGAAGAATCGACAGTCCCCCCCCCAAACTGAGCAAGACTCCAGGAGCCCAACCTTCTAAGGGTTAAAAGTCATGTCAACTTATTCTTGATGCCCCCCTTATCGAAAATTGTTCTTTGTAGTACCGCTTTGAAGGTGGATTACGACTATGAACAAAAGAATAAATTTTAAACTTCAATTTGTATTGAAAATACATGACGTCATGTCTTCCAACCTTATCACATTTTTTTCATTACGTAATATTTACCACCAAACCACTTTTGACGATCGAATTTGTTAATTTATTTTTCGGTAAAATGTTTAGATGATGTCACGTCATTACGCCGATTTGAGATATAATTTCATTCATGACGTCGTATGGATGAAAAACTTTTACAAGTTTTATACTCTGCTGAGATTAAAGAAGAAACATAAATGATAAATATTGGAGAAATTGAGTCTCCTTTACAACTTAAGAATCGAACAACTCAAAACTGCTGAAACAAAACGTTTTGTTTAAGTGAAAGAATCACTGCAAGCAACCAATGCCAAAATGCGCGCGGAAGATGTCATGGGAGTGTGAGATATCAATAATTTAACAGGTTGTTATTTTTCTACATCAATGTGACGTTAGTTAAAACTTTAAAAAGTCTATATCTTTGCTTCTGTAGAAAATCTTTTTATCTACTGTACAATTTAGTCATCAAGGTTATCTATACTTTTTTTTAAAGAGAGAGCTTTTACCCCCCCCCCCCCCCCCCCCCCCCCTTGCAACTTGAGTTGAATTACTTGAGGTTGGGATCCAAATATTAAAAATATTAATATTAATATGTTTTAATAAAAAAAAAAGAATTAAAAAGATGATGCCCAAAACATTGGGGGGCAGCTGCCCCGCCTGCCCCCCCTCCTGCCGGCGCCACTGCTCATCTCTCATGTCGTGTACTACATCCAATCCGTTTCTGTATTTGTTTTTCATATTGAGTAGAGTGGAAAAGGCTGTCTCACACTCATAGGTGATTACAAAAGGAACGAGCACTTTTAGAGCCATTTTGGAAAGATTTGGATAAGACTGTCCCAGTGTCCCATTTCTATCTAAAAATCACTGCAGCGCATTTCTCCGTGAAGAAGTTTTGCGCCATCATCGTTAATCATATCAATAAACCCCTCTTGAACTTCATTCGATTCTGAAGGTAAATCGTCCAACTTGAGTGCAAATGGGGTGTTAAATGAAAAGGTGCAATTTGTCAAATTCCTGTAGGCTAAATTTGGAAAATAATTTGAGATTTCTTTACTGATAAGGGACACGTGCTGTTTCATCACTTCAATAATATCATCATTTGCTTCAAGTTCGTTATCATCCAAAAATTGATTAAGCTCTGGAAAAGGGACAAAGTTTTTCTTTTCCAATTTGGAACCCCACAGCACTATTTTCGTATTAAAAGTTGTCAACTTTTCATGGGAGTGAAGAGCGTTTATTTCTTTTCCTTGCAAAGCCAGGTTGACAAAGTTGACAGATTCAGTAATACGACATAATTGTGCTTCAAGCCTATGATGTGTAGGGACCCGTGATGAATTTCTATTGTTTTTAACTTTCTACAAAATAGAATTCTCCCATAATACTTGCGTTTCTTGGGAAGCTCACTTGTTTTGAGCAAAAGTGGTTGATGGATCGTTTTCTACGCAATGACCCAACCGCAGTTTTTACCAGGATTCTGTTCTATAGCGATTGATGGCTCAATTTTCTCCGTTTTAGCAAAACGTTGCATCATGACGTAAATTCGTGTGATTTCATCAACAATCACTTTTAAAGAAATAGCTTCAGTTTCAAGTTGCTATGAAATAACAACTATTCGATATCTCCGCAATTCACCTCCATGACGAGATCTTAACATGATTTCACCTTTTTGCTGTTCGACAATCGCAAACATATTGTTGGAATTTGCCAATTTTGAATTACGCAGTTGCTTGCTTTTTCTTTTATGTCGAAAGTGCTTTATATACCTCCGCACAAACAAGTTTTACACATAAAAAAATAATAATGTAAGCTTAACAATAATTCTTATTTCCAAATTTAAAAACTCTATTCATTCTGAAAAGCGCTGGTTGGTGTTCTATGTTGGTGTTCTAAATTCTGCAATTCGAACTCACGAATAAAAGAAATTCCTTGAGACTCATTGCGTTACCTCTGTGCCATCGAAGCTTTGTTACGCCAGCAGCGTATCTGCTGTTATCAGGGGAATAAACTTATAATGCAAATAAAAACGTAGAACCCCTGCATTGGTGACCCGAGTGTTCTCTTGAAAGAAAGAAGAAAAGAACAAGAAAATTCAACTAAACAGGAATAGTCAACTTCAAGCCGAAGATCGAAAAGCAAAGACTTTCCGCTATGCGAAACATTCCAGCGGAGAACTCAACTAACGACAAGTGCTTGTTTTAATTTTGTTTTTAAGTTACCGATTGTCTTTCATCAAAAGCCCAATTTTCAAATGAAAGCGTTAATGTTTTATCTCGTATTGCTAAATATTTTTTCATTTACAACGCTATTAGACGTTGTAGAAACTATGTTGACAATTAACTTATACAGGGTGACCCAAAAAAAACGGGCCCCAACTTTAATTAGGCCCCGTTTCTTAGTGTTTCGTCCGAATGAAATGAAACTTTGCTTATAACTAGTTTATTATGTTCAAAACATCACATCAAAACACTAGGGTCTTTGGCCTTTTTTTCTTCGTTCTACAGCATGTGTTCTAGATGGCCTCCATTTACCTCCGTGCATTTCTTGAGGCGCAGCACGAAGTTGTCCATGACGTTCTTACAGACTGACTTGGGAATGGCTCTCATGTCCTCCCTGATGGCTTCCTTGAGTTCCGTGATGGTTCTGGGTTTTCCTGCGTACACTCTGTCCTTAAGATAGCCCCAAAGGACAAAATCTGGGGGGCTTAGATCCGGGCTATGGGGTGCCCACTCAAAATCAGTCTTGAGACTGATCACTCGGCCTCCGCAGTTCTCTTTCAGCCAATCTCGGAACAGGTTTGAGGTGTGAAAACTTGCGCTGTCTTGCTGGAACCAGAACTTGCTCATGAGCGAAGGGTAGAGGGTCTGGAGCTCACTCTTGAAGGTTTTGAGGACCTCCACATACCGCTCCTTGGTGACTGTCACTGCTGCGCCAGATTCTTCGATGAAGATTGGTCCGATGATGCCTCTGGCCGAGATTGCAGCCCACACCGTGCACTTAGGAAAGTGCAGAGGCTTGGTGGCTACTTCAGTGGGTTTGGACTGGAGGACCCCCAGAAGACATTTGTCTTGGATTTCGCCTTTCCGTCAAGATGGAAGCGGGCTTCATCTGAGGTCTGTCGTGTGTTTCTGAGCACGGCGCTCTGTCCCTCAAGCTTATTACTCAGTTAATTATTGCCTTGTTTTCTGCACGCCTTGGTTCTACGTTTTCTTCATTCGTTCATTCATTCAGTTCTGTTGTTGCAGCATTATGTACGTTCGGAAGCAGTTATTTATGTATCCTTTTATTTGCAGATGTAGTTGCTTTCTATTTTATTAAAGCCTTTGCAAGGTTGTTGTACAAGTGAATTAAGTTTACTTCAATTTAATAAAATAGTAGCTATGCATAAGTTCATGCAACCCCAAGTGTTTGGGGTCGACACAAACTCCCCGGAAGCCTCAAGAAAGTGGCAACATTGGAAGCGGACGTTTCGAAACTACATAGCAAGGATTGAGGGTGCAGATGCGCAAGCGAAGCTCGACATCCTAGTAAATTTACTAGAGTCACATGTGTATGCGCACATCAGTGAAAGTGACACTTACGATAACGCCATTGCTCAGTTGGACATCCTCTACAATAAACCGATCAACGAAATTTTTGCGCGACACCGACTTAACACATGCAGGCAAAAAGTGTGGACGAACCCCTGGAAAGTTTTCTTCAAAGACTAAAACAGCTCAGTGCTGACTGCAACTTTAGTGCAGTTTCTGCAGCTCAAAACAAAGAAGCAGCCATTCGGGACGCCTTTATTGCGGGAATTACTTCAAGTTACATCCGACAAAGACTTCTTGAAGACAATGTCTTGGAACTACAAAGAGTCTTTGAAAAAGCTCGGTCGGTTTATGATGCCCAACGTAATGCCGAAGCGTACGTTATGCCCCCTGGCGGCGAAGCTTTGAATGATCCTCTAGCTGTGTGCGAGTCACGTTCTTGGGATTCCCAATCCAGCAACAAAACGCCACCTCGCAAAAGCGACTGCCTTGCAATTGAGCAGAAAAAATGCTTTTTTTGTGGCAGAAGACTTCATCCCAGAGACAAATGTCCTGCCAAAGAACAGATTTGCTACAAATGTAACAAAAAAGGCCACTTCGCTAATGTGTGCCGTTCGACCAGCAGTAACGCAACCGCTGCATGTCAATCAACAAGCTTGTCAGCTCTCACATCGCTGTCTAAATCAGATCAAAACGTAAACGTATCCATTGAGATCAATGGAAAACTAGCTAAATGCCTTATTGACACGGGCGCCCAAAACAACCACATAAGCCATGAATTTAGTCATCGCGCTAACTTGAAAGTAAGCTATAGTGACGAGCAGCATGTGGATTTAGCTGTAAAAGGCTCATCAGTGAAAACTCGAGGCTCCTGCTTTGCAACTCTACAACTCCTGGATCGCGATTATGCTGATGTGAAATTCAGTGTCATGGACGGACTACTCTGGGACGTAATTCTTGGACGTGAGTTTTTACAACAACATAAATGCGTAAATTTTAACTTTGGAGGATCTGAACAACCTTTGAACCTTGGGGCCTTAAAACCTTTGAGGAGCCCAATGCCAGTACGTTTATTTGAGCATATGACAGGAGACTGTTGCCCAATCGCTTCCAAATCACGTCAATATTCTAAAGCTGATCAAAGTTTTATAAAGAATCAAGTCGCTCAACTCTTGCGTGATGATGTTATTGAACCAAGCACCTCACCATGGCGTGCTCAATTGGTGATTGTAAAAAATGAAAACCATAAAAAACGCATGTGCGTGGACTACAGTCAAACAGTAAACAAATTTACTTTGCTCGATACCTACCCGATTCCGAACATGCAAAGCATTATAGACAATGTTTCTCAGTACAAATGGTTTTCTACTCTGGATCTACGCAACGCTTATCACCAAGTTCCCTTGCTGCCTGAAGAACAAGAGTACACCGCCTTTGAAGCCAACGGACAGCTGTATCACTTTAAAAGGATTCCGTTTGGCCTTAAGAATGCAGTGCCTTGTTTTCAACGAGTTATCAATGGAATCATTTCGAAATATGCTTGCAAAGGAACATTTGCCTATCTTGATGACGTTACGGTGTGTGGTGAGACGCGCGAGAAGCACGATAAAAATCTTCAAGTTTTCCTGGGTGCTGCAAAAGACTGTAATCTAACGTTTAATGAAGACAAATGTAGTTTTTGCGTAGAAACAATAACATTGTTAGGATATCGCATCTCGAAAGGTGTGGTTGAACCAGATCCTGAAAGAGTAAAACCAGTTATTGAAATGCCTGTTCCTAACACTGCTAAAGAACTTCAGCGCGTGGTAGGCATGTTTGCTTACTATGCGCAGTGGATCCCTCAGTACTCGGAAAAAATTAAACCTTTGGTTTTGTCAAAAACTTTTCCACTTGACAAGCAAGCAATACAAGCTCTCTCCACGTTGAAAAAGATTTGAGCATTGCTACTCTTGGGACAGTAAATGAACAACTCCCGTTTGTGCTTGAAACCGACGCATCTGACAACGCAGTATCAGCAACGCTGAATCAGCAAGGACGCCCTGTAGCTTTGTTTTCGAGGATGCTAAACAAGAGTGAAATTCGATATTCCAGCGTAGAAAAGGAAGCTTTAGCGATCGTCGAAGCAGTACGAAAATGGAAGCATTTCCTAAGTGGTCGTCATTTCACGGTTGTGACGGATCAAAGGTCAGTTTCATTTATGTACTCAAGCACAAATCATAACAAAATTAAAAACAATAAAGTGCAACGATGGCGCATGGAACTAAGTGAGTTCAATTTTGACATTGTTTACCGCTCTGGAAAATATAACTCCGCTCCCGATGCACTGTCCAGAGCATACATTGCTACGATGCATAATAATGTGCTACACGATATTCATGTATCTTTATGCCATCCTGGTATAACTCGTTTGCTTCATTTTGTTCGAACTAAAAATCTACCTTATTCTGTCGAGGACGTTCGGAAAACGGTGCAAAACTGCAGCGTATGTGCAGAAATCAAACCTAACTTTTATAAACCACCTAATGCGCATCTTGTTAAAGCTACCCAGCCGTTTGAGCGACTGAGTTTAGATTTCAAAGGCCCTATGCCGTCTGTGTCCAAGAACAAATACATGTTAACAGTTGTGGACGAATTTTCTCGTTTTCCTTTCGCGTTTCCTTGTGCAAGTACTGATGCCCGAACTGTTATTTCTTGTTTAAACCAATTGTTTGCGTTGTTTGGTATGCCAGCGTATGTACACTCCGATAGGGGCTCGGCTTTCATGTCCAAAGAACTATCATCGTATCTTAATAGTCATGGTGTTGCATGCAGTAGGACGTCTGTCTATAATGCTCCTGGAAACGGACAATGTGAAAGGTATAATGGAATAATTTGGTCTGCAGTGAAATCAGCATTAAAGTCTCGTAAACTTGACATGTCGCGCTGGGAAAGCATGCTATCCGACGCTTTGCATTCTATCCGCTCTTTGCTTTGCACCGCTACAAATGAAACGCCTCACGAAAGGTTATTTGTGTATAAACGTCGATCGTCATTTGGAGTTTCTATGCCGACATGGTTATCAGCACCAAATAAAGTGTTTCTACGGCGTCATGTTCGTTTATCAAAGTATGATCCTGTTGTTGACGAAGTAGAGCTCATGCATGCCACCCCTAACTATGCTCGTGTTCGTTTTCCTTCTGGCAGAGAAACAACGGTCTCTCTCAAAGATATTGCACCATTGGGACAATCGGATGAACCTGTTTTACCAGTTGACCAGGATGTTCTAGTCGAAGCAAACTTAACACGTTTGCCTCCTCCAGTGGCGAATGGTGAGGCTATTGCTCTACCCAATGGATTTGTAAATAATGACGTGACTTCAACATCACCGGATGTAAATTTAAGTGTGCGTAGTGACGATGGCGACATTGTACAACGTGAAACTACTGATCACTCTATGTCATCGTCTTCGCCCACCACTGATACAACACACTTACGCAGATCTACTCGTATTCGTCGTTCGGTTGATCGTTATGGTGCAGTGCCATATTTTTAGCAGTCTGCTTGATTTCATGTAAAATCACGCCTGCTGTCCAAGTTACGCTTATGAACTATATTTTGCGTGTTTGTGCTATATATAATGCAATTTTGAGAGGGGGAGAATGTCGTGTGTTTCTGAGCACGGCGCTCTGTCCCTCAAGCTTATTACTCAGTTAATTATTGCCTTGTTTTCTGCACGCCTTGGTTCTACGTTTTCTTCATTCGTTCATTCATTCAGTTCTGTTGTTGCAGCATTATGTACGTTCGGAAGCAGTTATTTATGTATCCTTTTATTTGCAGATGTAGTTGCTTTCTATTTTATTAAAGCCTTTGCAAGGTTGTTGTACAAGTGAATTAAGTTTACTTCAAGGTCCAAAGGAGGTTAAGGAAACCTGGTGTCTCCTCGATCTTCTCGAGCATCTTGACTGCCATAGCGCTCCTCTGCTTCTTGTCTGAGGCTGTAAGGGTCTGCATCGTCTGTATTCTGTATGGGTAAGCCCTGATATCGTTCACCAGCACTCTCCTGCAAGTCTCACGGGACATACCGAGAGACTGACTTTGTTTACGCACAGAGCGTTTCGGACTCTGCTGGAGAGACTCCCTCACACTTTCGACCAGCTCGGCTACCCGCTTCTAGGGACGTCCCGAGTGGCCTGGACGGTTCTCACTGGCAGCGTTGAGGTTCTCCACGGTCCCATACTTCTCGAAGTGGTCCACCCAGTTCTGAATTTTGCTTTTGGATGGAGCCTTTTCACATTCGAACTGATGCATGAAACTGTGCTGAGTTTTCTTAAACGAGCTTGTCTTGTAGTAAAATTTAACACAGTGTATTCTTCGTCCCAGCTCCCACTGGAGTATTGGTGTACTCACGGTCGTTGATTCTGCCATGTCCTATAAGATAAGGGCAATCGGTGAATAAATAAAGGAGATATGACATAAAGTGTACGCGGGCCCGTTTTTTTGGGTCACCCTGTTACGCTTGTCTCTCATACATTCCTGCATACTGTATTTTAACTGTTAAGCAAAAAGCGCTTTTGCCTAATTCACAAAAACAACGTTATTTTACATCAATGATCGTTGATAGAGACAAATGCCTGTAATTCAAAAGCTACAACGAGTAATTTTGTTGACGACTTTCGCCTTCTAATCACAATGCACTAACAAAATGGCTTGTTGGAATGAATGAACACGTAGTATTTTTGACAGCATTTTGGAAAGTATTATTAATTGCAAATTGGTACGCGTGGTCCAGGGTTTCCCAAACTTTTTTGGGCCACGGACCACTATTTGTGAATTTGTTTATTCGCGGACCTCCACTACAGTAGCGGCGCCACGGGGTGGACTGGGGTGGACATGTCCACCCCACTCCTATTTAGGGTCAATTTTGTAATTCGTCGAGATCCGATGAGAAAACTTGGGGGGTGTATGCAGGGGGTTAGGGGGGTCTAGTGACTGCGTCATAAATTAATTTCAACTTCTTACGTATAAATTACTTTTGCAGCATTGACATACAAAGAAATGAAGAATCTTCAATTGTTATCGCTCTGTTGTATTGATTGATTGTAGTCTAATTTTACTATTTTGAGGTGATGGCTTTTATCACAACTGAGACACAAGCTTTATAAGACCTAATAGGCAAAGGTTTTGATGGGGCCACCAACATTTCAGGCAAGGATGAAAGTGTACAGCAACACCTAGTTGCAGCGAGTGCCAAAAACTGTCGGTATATTTTCATTGTTTTGCACACCAATTAAATCTTGTGCTTGGGCGCAGTGTTAAAAACGTAGCGACAGTCAAAACAATTTTTAAAACAATTGGTAACATCTACCACTTTATGGACTGTTCTCCCAAGAGAGATTTTTTGTATGAAGAGCATTTGAAAAAGGAGGGAATCACGTCTGAAAAAATTGCATTGCACTCGTTATCTGATAGGCTACTACAGTAGATGGTCTGCACGTTCAAATTATCTGGATGGGGTTTTAATGTAGCGTCTATCCAGCACTGCTGTCAATGCTCCAACAAATGTCAAACGAAGGTAATGATGTGGCTACTGGTTTGTTGTTCCGCATCAAGCAATCTGAATTTGTTACTGCTAGTCTTATTCCTCATAAATGCTTTTCGTTAAGTAAACAGGCTTCAGATTATTTAAAAAGTGAAGAAATGGATCTCACCACTGGGGTTATTGCTATCAACGACTTGACAAGAGCATTTGACTCACTGCGTTCAGAGGAAGATATTAACAAATTGGTTTTCAACTCATCGCTGTTTGCGGATAGAAATCAAATTACCCGTGAAACCACTACGCTGGCTAAGCGATGCCGCTACCCACCAAGCCATTTCCGAGATGGTAAGATATTATATTGATAGGTTGCAACAGTCTTTTTTGGAGTGAATCTGAATCCATTACAGAAAAGTTAAGAAGAGATTTTTCTTCATCCTTTGACAGAATGCTAAATGAACTTAAAAAACGTTACTCGGATCAAGCATGTGAATTAATGTCAAATGCAACTGCATTTTATTTCACGCACATGTCTCCATCAAATTTGCCTAAAGTTGAATATTTAGTCAAATTTTATAATTTCGACGAAAATCAGGTTGGGCAGCAATAGGATCTTCTTTTTTTGAGGTCAGCTAATTGTCACAAGTGGAAACTAGAATTTGAAAAGCACCAAAGTGGATTGACCAAGACCGCGTGGTTGTGTTCGCCTTTACTTTTGAATTTGTGTGGACAAAACGATCTTAAATCATTTGTAGGCTACAGCAATTTGTTTCAAATTATTGGTACTGTTGCTACTTTGCCCATGACTGTGGCATCTTGTGAACGTATCCACAGCAAAGTTAAGACAATAAACTATTATCTGCGGCCTGCCATGTCATCACAAAGACTTGAACATCTGCTGCAGATCAGCAGTGAGCGAGACATTGTCGATAACACTGGTCCTCAAAAATTGGTGAAAGCTTTTAAACTGACCTGTGAGCGCAAAATAAAAATTTAGTGCAGTGATTCTTAACCTATGGCTATGGGTAATATTGGGTAACAGCTAGGTTTTTAAAAATTATGTTTAAGGGACAACCCAATAATTTTTTATGAGGCCGCCTATCATTGCAGCAGCTCCATGACATAAAATAACGACAAGCTTGCTAACATCAAGATCGTAGTGGGCAATTCTATGGACCACAGATGAAATGTATGGGAGCGTTTGGTCCCATTCTATTATTTTGTTCATAATTTAGAGTGCGCTCAATGGAAAACCAGCTTTTGCCTCCTTTAAATTCCCTTTGTTTATTTTTCAATAAATTTCGCAACCGAGCTGCAGTGAGTCACATCGCAATCGGTAATCTTAGCGACCATACTTTACGGTAGTATATTACCTCGAAATATGTTTGTCCACCCCACTCATTTTTGGCTGGCGCCGCCCCTGCTCCAATACAAAGGTAAAAATGAATAAAACCGAATTTTGTTTATTTAAAAAACTGACAACATCAATGGGACGGATGGGATTGCATAAGTCATCAATTCTCGGAGTTATTTGTGAAAGGCAAACTCGTAAGTCAGTGTCCACGGAAAGTGTGGACTTATACTTTGTCTTCATGTTGATAAGAGCTGAAAATGCTGTCTCACACATGACGTCGTCGTCGGCTCCAGCTCGTGTCCGAGCATTGGTCTCGTCTTCAAATTAAATTTGGTTTTGGATGGTGATGTCGTATGTGGCTTTGGAGGCCCAGTCTATGATGGAAAAGACGTGGGCAAAGGTCACATTGTATGGAGGGTGATTGGGAGACGATCATCATAGATCCGCCGCCAATGTGTGAGACCGGGCTGGAGGCTTCCAGCTCTACCAAGCCTGCCCCTGATACCCGTAATATCATCGCCATTGGGCTTTGTTCGGTCCTGGTCCAAATTTGAGACAAAGGCCATTCGCTTGTGTGGTTGTTTAAGGTGGTCGTGACTACGCGAGGGCTACGCACACACTCTTGGCCAGCTCCATGTCCACTGCGGTCCAATAAGATCGGAACGTGCAGATTCAGGGGAACCGGCTGCAACGGGCTGCCGGGTGCTCTGTTCATTGAGGCCCGCCTTACAGGATGCCTGTCTGTCAGACATTGCCTTCTTCCGCCAAAAAGAGATTGCCGTTGGGGACTTTACGTGTGTCTATTAGCCCCAGGAGCTGCTAGGAATGAGCCTAGTTTTCAGCCTGGGTTCACCTCTACACCACGTTGAGGCATCTCCATAAGATGGGGGCTGAACAAAGTCAGCTCCCTGGACACTCCGATTTCGTAGAGGGTCTCACACATGTAGGTCGTGGCAAAAGGCAATAAAATTTTAGTTGCCTTGCGATAGCAATGGGTATTTCTCCACAACACTCAACCAGAAAGATGCAATAGCTGTTTGATTGAAACTAAGTATTAAAGTTTGATCAGATGATAATTCGGCTAATTCTTCTTCTTCGCGTTCTGACAGATCAGCTTTTGTAACAACAAAAGAGTTTAAAATCGAGTTAAAATTCTCATAAGTCTCTTTTAAAAAAACTTCTTGAATTGTCGGCTGCGTAGCCGAGTGGTGAGAACATCTGCACGACGTTCGAAAGGACGTGGGTTCGACACCGCTCCAGAACATGCGGCTGTGTCTCGGCAAAGACACTTAATGGCAAGCCAAAATAAGGGGAGCAGCTGACTCGAAGACTATATGTCACTTTGCTGCTTCCTGTCGTCTGTTGTATCGCAATAGTGATCGCAGTGTTTTGTATGTTATCGCAATGGGCGCAAATAAAAACACGATAAAAAAATGTGCAGAAAGCAATTCCAAACGTTGTGTAACGTCAGAGAAAATCAATTCTGTATTAATTAAGGGTTTGTTGGTAATTGTAGTCACACAGAACAGGAAACCACATATCCACAACATTATCATTTATCCTTGTTTTCCATATGCTGAGTTTAATTCTTTATGAATGCTGTTATTTTGTTTTGAGGAATACGAGAATTTTTCGTAAACAACTTTTTACTGCAACGAAGGTGCAACAAGTAAGATTTACGAAAGTGGATAGCAAAGGCTTTCGAAATCATTTAAGTTGTAAAGAACTGCGGCAATTCTTTTTTACAGGGTACGTACTGTAGCCTACAACGTATATGTGTGACTTTTTAATTTCTTGTCATATCGCCACGGACCACCTGTGCAGTCGTCGCGGACCACCAGTGGTCCGCGGACCACAGTTTAGGAAACCCTGGGTTAAACTCTCTCGCATTTTCTTTCATTTATCTTTATTCTCTGTTCTACATAATTTCGGCATAGTTCTCACTACAAATAAATCGCTATCCTTTCTCAATATACACAAACTGGCACTGACGTTATTTTTGTTGACGAGAGACCAAACTTCTGACGTAATAACGCTTTTTTAGATGGCACTGATTTTTCTACAAGCTACTATGCTTGAACATTTTTGTTTATTCTCTGAGCAGCGTGGCTAATGGAGCCAAACCAGGGGCGGATCCAGAGGGGGGCGATTGGGGCGATCTCCCCCCCTAAAACCCAAGAAAGTAAGTTTATTCTTTATTTATATGTATACGATTTGGAAAACAACATATCGAAAGCAATGCTGAATAAGTCTTTCGCCATGTTCAAAGATTAGGTTAGGCTAGGCTATAACAATAACATAGTAGGCCTATAAGGCTATTATTTCGTCGCAGAGTCTAATTACCGAACGAAATTACTAAAATTAAAAAAGTTTCTAAACTTTTTTCCGGCACTGTAGAGCATAGCAATAAATCCCTTAGCCTAGATAAGTTGGTTGGACAGAGCAGGTTATTGGCAACTTTGACGGTCAGACGTGGAACTAAAACCATTGAAATTCAACCTTGAAATTGCATCTAGAAACAGCAAAGCTCAATTTTTTTCAATGAGACTTTAGCATCTTGACACCTAACATCATTGCTACCACGAAATTGCCCAAGTACCGACCCGATAGCATTGACAAAAGTCATTTGCAATGCCTACAACGGCTTGTTACGTCATGTATATAGTGTGGAATCTGCTCTAGGTTTAGAGATCCAACTATGGAAGGATAAGTGGGAAAATAAAACTGTTCCGGCGACTGCTACAGTCTTACCGATGACGACTACTGCAGTCTTACCGAAGAAGCTTTACAACCGTGTGATGAAAATGTGTACACAATCGTAGACTCTCTTCTAAAAATACTATTAACCTTGCCAGTCAGCGTAGCATCAGCCGAAAGAAGCTTTTCATCTCTTCGGTCGTTGAAAACCTGGCTGAGGAACAACATCGGCGAGGAAAGACTGAATGGATTGGCCTTACGATACCAGCATCGGGACATTTTAATTGACACAGACTCCGTGATAAATCGATTTGCCAACAGTAGAAACCGTAAACTTAACTTAGTGTTGTAGTCAAAGGTACGACACCTGTTAGTATTACCCGTACCGGCAAAGTAGCTTTTTATTTTCGTTTTATTTGTGAAGTCCACAAAAATAGTTGTTTCTGTTATTGTTAGTTTCTTTTTTTGTCTGGTGCAGCGACAGTGCATGACACGTTTTAAGGAGGACTATATCTTTTGGTCGTCATTTAACTATGTTTAACTGCCATTCTATTGCACAAATTGTAGTGTTTCGCTCGTCCAAAATAAAAATTTACAATCTATACTTAGCCTATACTGGCGATTTTACGGGGGGTGGAGCATAACCCAGTGTTTTGACCTGGCTCCCACTTTTGTTGCTCATTATGTTGAATGTATGCATAACCTTTCCTCATTGCTCTTTGTAACGATTCAAAACTTGTCAGAGGAATAAAACCTCGAAGTTATACAGTAAATCTATAACCTCAATGTTTGCATCAATATTGGGAAGACAAAATTACCTGTTATTATCTTTCCGAGGTCAATTTTTAAATTGCCGTGAAACAATCAAGAGTGAAACCTTCAGTCTCAACTTTAAATGCGGCTAGGTTGCTCAGGCTTCAACTTGACATGGCAAGGGCATATCAGCTCTTTATCCCTCCCTTTGTTAAACAACAGCATTGTTGAAGGTTTTTTAAGTTATAGAATGTCAATTTCTCATTATTTGTGTTCGAAATGCTCTCAACGCATCAAGCTCGATCTTATTTTCTAGGGGAGACCCCCGTCGTTATTTGTGCCTGGCTTATCACTTGCCTGAAAGTCAATGACATCGCCCCCCCTAACGTGAATACCTGGATCCGCTCCTGAGCCAAACTAGGCCCCCACGTTCTTTGTTGGCAAAATAGGTCGGTGTGCCAACTCCATTTACAGTATAATAAATTGACAAAATCTTATATATAAATTTAAAGATTTTTTCTGATTGTATTATGAAAATATTTAGCTTAGTAGGCTAGGCCTACTGCAATTTTTTTTTATGGAACGCTTTACGATTTTGCGTGTCATCCTTGCGCAGGGGCCATGCTATTCTTCTCTGTATCGTTCCAATTTTAGTACATGTAGCCTATATGTACTGCCGAAGCAAGTACTGCAAAATGTTGTTAATCAACAAATTCTTGCCACGCTGATAAGCACCGCAAGTGACAGTTGTCTATAATAAAAGAAAGACGGTTTTATAGACTCTCACAAAAAGGATGAAAAACCAACTCATTGCTTTTTTAGAGGGAAGAGTGTTCATGAATTACGATAGAATTACGATTTTTCGGTGATTTCCACAAGCGTTTGTTTTGTGGTGCCTGGTTTCTTTTTCCCTGTTATTGGAGCCTATTTTTCGCTGATATGTTTGCAAGTCACTATTGTTGCTTGTATTGCGATGTGTCAAACATTTCTTTGTTTACTAAAATTGTTAATTGCAAGATATCTTTTGTGAAGCGAAGTGACAACACCACTCTTGCTTGGCGATGAATATTCTGATGAAACCGCTCGCCTCGCTATAAGGGCGCAAAACAAGTGGCCTCGTTTATTAGGCATTGTTAAAAATGTCAAAAGTGTTGTAAAAGGAGCTTGGCCTGGCAGTAGCGTTGTTCGATTAATTTTGTTGCCGCGGTATTCTAACATAAATATGAACAACATGTAACGCTGGATACTGGGTACGAAATGCGTTCTTTTCTAGCATGAGAGTCAACCTACCTAACATTTTATTAGTGCGGCCCGCCACAGCTCTCCTTTGTGCCAAAGTGGCCCGTATGCAAAAAAAGGTTGGTGACCCCTGCTCTACATTCTTTCAACGTTATCTTGCGAGCTTTTTCTGTTGATTTATCTTTTCGGTACATCTAAATTATCTCTACCAATAAATAATTCGACTATTTGATTTTTTTGGGATAAGACGTCCTGTAGTGAGTGCTGCTTTTATTGTTAATTGCTCTTGCGTGAATTAATTCGCTTTGCATTGTTTTGGTTTCGTTTTTGTTTACTGTTTTTGCTACAAAACATTATTCCTACACCCTGTATTTTCATTACTTTTCAGGAGAAATCATCAGAGCATATCTACTGGCAGTGACGCATAAAGTCTGGTTCGATTCGTAAAAGCTCGAAGCGCAACATAAGACTCTATAATGAAGTGAGAAACGAAAGGCCTAGCCATATAGATGCTTCACAACCAACTCTGAAGAATATAGACATTATCCGAATCAAATCAGAGACTTAAAGACGAACACACGCCACGCTCGCACGATTTCTCTTTAAAACAAAAATAAATAAAATACATTTGGAGTAACTTGTGATTATTTTTAATGCATTCCTATATTTTTGTGTGTTTGCTTGTTTGCCAGGCGTCATTTTTTCATGCTTTTTGTCATCGAAGCGTCTTCAATCCGATTTTTAACGTCCACACGTCATGTTTATTTGACTTTCACTTTTTGTTAATTTTAAGACGTGTGATCTTCAATCCCACGGTCTTAAAATTTGCAGGGAGTGATTAGGGACCCGTGATGAATTTCTATTGTTTTTAACTTTCTACAAAATAGAATTCTCCCATAATACTTGCGTTTCTTGGGAAGGTCACTTGTTTTGAGCAAAAGTGGTTGATGGATCGTTTTCTACGCAATGACCCAACCGCAGTTTTTACCAGGATTCTGTTCTATAGCGATTGATGGCTCAATTTTCTCCGTTTTAGCAAAACGTTGCATCATGACCAGTGCCGGATTAAGGGTCTGCTGGCCTGTAGGCACATTTTATAAGTGGCCCGAAAATCAGGGTTGCCAACTAAAAAATTAGAATTATCAGTGTTGCCAAATCATTGTCACAAAGATCGTTGTTGAAACTATAACGCAGGGTACCGTGCAAAACTTGGTCACATGCCTAACTAAATAACAACTTTGCGCGTTTTTGCGATTGAAAACGCGTTTAGTTTTTGGAGGTCAATCTTACGGAGTAGATCGCTTTCAATACACAAAAGTGCCAGTGTACCAAAACGTTGTTGACACATTGTTGATCGTTTAACGTCTTTAATTCGTTTCAGTTTTGAAAACGAGCGTTCCCCCGAGCAATTCGTAGCCATTAGAGACAAGTACATTCAGGGGCGTTGACAGGGGGGTCTAGGTGGTACTTTTGGACCCGGGCCCGGAATATTTAAGGGACCCGGATTTAAAATATTCTCCGCGAGATCAAACATTATCAAGATCATAATATAATCAGATCTAAAGGAATTCCCATCAAAGGTTAAAACAGCCATTTCAGCCGTCAGATGGTAAAGTACCGGGCCCCTTTCTGGGTACCGTGCCCACTTCAGCTTTCTGGTGGTAAAATAGCCACTTCAACTACCAAACAGTAAAATAAGAATTTAGTCTAGTATATTGATTTCCTTAACCACGAATATTACACGAAACACGAATTTCAAAACAAACAGGCTAATATTTGTTCAAACTCAAAAACTGAAATGGCACAGGTAAGAAGATTGCTATCACTATTTTTGCACCAAAAATTAGACCAAAACCACTTTTCAGGTGGCAGCAATCAGCAAATGTTTGACCTAGACATGACCTAGACCCAAACACCTTTCCCAAATCAAATTGAAAACTTTCTGACTGTCTGCACTAACTTTGCTGTAAATTCTCTTATGGTGAGCCTAGAATAACCAGTGAAACATCAATGCAATTGGGAAGTAATACTCTAGCGCCATGTGACAAATAAAAGTTCAAAAAAGCAACCGCTAGATAGAGATAGTAAGTTTTGCGGTTCAAGAAATTTTCAGATTGCGCAAGATTTGTTAAATGACCATGCTAAAACGACACCAAGAAAAGTTTGTACACAACTTTTATATTCATAACATTGTCGATGAAGGGGGCCAGAAAATAAATTGGTACCGGGCCCGAGAAATCCTGTCAACGGCCCTGAGTACATTCTAAGTGCTACTTCAGCGTTCAGAAATGCATTATAAACACCAGTAGTGTGCAGCATTTTAAACATCTTCTGTGCACTTCCTGTTGCTGTTGTTTCATCGCGTCTTTGCTCTTTATAGTCTTTATACCAGCACATAAACTGACGAAATTCTGATGGGAAGTCGGAAGACAGGTCCTATCCTAAATACTTATTAGTTTAGAAAATAATCATTTTGAAAACATGACTAAATTTCTACTGATTTTAAAGTGGCCTGCATTTTTGACTGGCCTGTAGGCACGTGCCTATTTTGCCTAATGGTTAATCCTGCACTGATCATGACGTAAATTCGTGTGATTTTATCAACAATAACTTTTAAAGAAATAGCTTCAGTTTCAAGTTGCTGTGAAATAACAACTATTCGATATCTCCGCAATTCACCTCCATGACGAGATCTTAACATGATTTCACCTTTTGCTGTTCTACAATCGCAAACATATTGTTGGAATTTGCCAATTTTGAATTACGCAGTTGCTTGCTTTTTCTTTTATTTCGAAAGTGCTTTATATACCTCCGCACAAACAAGTTTTACACATAAAAAAATAATAATGTAAGCTTAACAATAATTCTTATTTCCAAATTTAAAAACTCTATTCATTCTGAAAAAACGCTAGTTGGTGTTCTAAATTCTGCAATTCGAACTCACAAAAAAAAGAAATTCCTTGAGACTCATTGCGTTACCTCTGTGCCATCATAGTTAATAAATATACCATGGTATATTTATTAACTATGTTGCCATCGAAGCTTTGTTACGCCAGCACCGTATCTGCTGTTATCAGGGGAATAAACTTATAATGCAAATAAAAACGTAGAACCCCTGCAGATGCAAACACTAATAAATAACCAACGTAAGATAGTTAATTAGAGTGATGAGGTTGATGAAAAAGATTACCGAATATTTAAGCAATCACTGTCTCTGTCTAGAGACAGCAATACGTCCTGACTCTAACGATGTCGGTCTCAAAAAAACAATTCAAAAGCGACCGCGAGATGACGTCACGACAAGACAGTGGATAAAGAATTTTACGATTGCAAAAAAAGGAATAGATTTGAAGGGGGTTCATAACACCTAATGTTTAAAAAAAAATTAATAATTTTTTTCTAGTACAGCATAATAGAACAGCTATAATGTTTAAAACAATAAAACATTCGCTAACTAAAGACTAATAATAAAGCAAGCATTACACGCGAGAAAGCTTCATTATCGAATCACAATAAAAAAAATCTCATTGCGGACCCTCTGAAACTGCTGTACGGACCCCAGTTAGTCCGCGGACCCCAGTTTGGGAACCACTGTTGTAGAGGCTCTTGACGCAGGGTCGGTTACCGAGATTGGCAGAGTGGAATTTTCCGATTGTTGCCGAGGAATTATTTCATTTACTAGGTGCCGCTGAATGGAGAGCAATCTTGAAATGCGTTGCTCAAACGCACACCCCGAGAGTCGAACCAGCGCCGCGTGATCTTCAGCCGGGCGCGTAACCACTGAGCTATCGGAGCGGTGGTATTACTGGTACCGTACTTGATGTTTTTTATCTTACCTTAGCCTATATGGAGTGAAACTATGGAATCAAGTACCAAAAGAAATAAAAGAAAAGTCTTACAATGTTTTTAAATTTAAATATAAATGTTTATTAAAGAATTTGTGCAATGATCACTCCTGAAACGTATCATCCGCTTATTTCTCTACACAATGTTTTTTTTATGTTGCCCTGTGTTATTTCATTGTTAATGTATTGTTAATTCCATTGTTAATTTTTACAAATTAAAGTGCTGGTATTGTGCTATATATTATATACCGTATGTGTTAATGTTCTTAATTTTGGGTCTTTTGTTTAAATGTTTGGGTGGCAGCTGACTTTGGTGACCTTTTGGTCTTTCGCTGCCATCCTTGTTGTGCGAATTATTTGTGTTTATTGTGTTTTTGCTTTTTGTGTCTTTCTTTTTCGCCAACAAAAAAAAACAAAAAAAACTGAAACTATATGCGTAATGCTTATAAGGTCACTCCATCTAGCCACTTCATATTTGTGTTTGGTTCGGCTCCAGTCTTGTCATATGTCACGCATGATTGCGTTTTTGCTCTGGTGCTTTAGTGATTTGGTGTAGGTTGAAACAAGCTTCCAGAATCCAGAGTTCCACTTCTGAGAAAATTTTCTCGTTTGAGGCAACCTGACTTCAAAATTGATAAAAGAGAAAATGAACAAAAGTGAGGAAATCAGCAGGAAAAGGGAGAGTTCGCAACAAAATAGGATAGTTGGAAATTCAAGATTTCTATAGGCTACTGTAGCTATGCTTTTTATCTACTGCAGTCCCACACTGATATATTACGGTACATATAGGCTACTGTAGTTTTGCGTGTGTATCACTGTTGATACCAACTGTCAACTTCAGTAGTCTATGTGCATATTTGCAACCATTTATTTCAAGGACCTCTAAAAATTGTATTTGTTAACTTAAACAGTTAGGCCTACCTCTGTACTGTTTCACTTATTAGAAAAATATTTTCAAACTGTTAAGCATGTTATAATTTGGTGGTATTGTTGTGTGTATTAAATTACAAATGCATATTTTGCAATTATGGTTTTAATTTCAAATAAATGCGTCCGAACACCACTGTCATTCTGGCGGAATAATTCTGCATGATCCACCTAATAAAACAATTTGTAAAAAAAATGCATAGTAAATAATGCGATGACAGCAACAACTCTCTGACCCTGATAAAAGCACAACTCGTTGACATTTATTTTTAGAAAACCACATAACAAGTCACATAATTGGCATAAAAAGATAAAACTTACACAAGTTGTCACAACATTATTAATAAATAATTTTTAAATTTATTAAATTAATTTTTTTAATTTTTCTCTGTCAGATTATTTTCAATTCCAAAATATTTTGAAAAATTTCTGAAGTATATATCGGTAGATGCAATTACCTCCATGGCCGCAAATGCATACCGGATACCGGTATATCGACTCTAGTTATTATCTTTAATAGTTTGTTTATTATTTTGGATGTAATAGAAAGATAATTAAGCAGCATTTAATATTTTATTATTATTTTACTCCTTCTACTTGAACAGTAAACGAGAAACTTTGTATTTCACATTTTTCAAACTTTACAGTCTAGACTTTTACAGATTTTTCACCACAAGTAAGATTGCTTATCGAGTTAGCTTTTAGGGGTGCAACCTAATTTGTACCATGAACAATTCGTACCGTCAGTTCGTACCTTGAAAAGATCAAGAGAAAAAATTAAAAAAAGCCGTAGTCGCTGATCGCAGTTTCCGCAAACATACTGAGTATCGGTATCCGCAAACAAACAAACTGAAAAGATCGAGAGAAAAAAATAGAACATCGCTGATCGCAGTTTCCGTTTTTCAGCAGTTTCCGCAAACATTTTAAAATTTCCGGTAATGATCCTAAGAGTTTGCCAAAGACGCTGATCGCAGTTTCCGCAAACATTTTAAAAGGGTTAGGGTTGATCGGAGTTTCCGCAAACATAAGATTTAGGGCTAGGGTGTTTCCGCAAACAAACAAACTGAAAAGATCGAGAGAAAAAAGTAGAACAAAGCCCTAGTCGCTGATCGCAGTTTCCGCAAACATTTTAAAATTTTCAGTAATGATCCTAAGAGTTTGCCGAAGTCGCTGATTGTAGTTTCCGCAAATATTTTAAAAGGGTTAAAGTTGATCGGAGTTTCCGCAAACATTTTAAAAGGGTTAGGGTTGATCGGAGTTTCCGCAAACATTTTAAAATTTCTTTAAATTATCTTAAAAGTTTTTGTTTGTTTGCGGAAAATTTTAAAATGTTTGCGGAAACTGCGATCAGCGACTTCGGCTTTTTTAATTTTTTCTCTCGATCTTTTCAAGGTACGAACTGACGGTACAAATTGTTCATGGTACAAATTAGGTTGCATTCACTTTTAGACTAATTCGTTGATTAGATGGCTTGAGATTTTATTCCAGTTGGAAGTCATAGTAGATGTGTAAACTCAGTGAAATACTATTTGCTTCATAATTAGCCTAGCTATGCACTAAATTCAACCAGTCATGCATTCAACTTGATGTACCAACAAAAGGTCAATGTAAACTTAGCTCAGGGAAGGAACTTCTATGACTTGCAATGCTAGAAAACCTCAATTTTAAAGCATGGGCTGCGTGCAACCTATTTCGTCCCCTGAAAACTTCATACCCCCATTTCGTACCCTGAAAAGATCGAGAAAAAAATACAACAGAGCCGAAATTGCTGATCGGAGTTGCCAACATTTCAAAATTTCTCTCGATCTTTTCAGGGGACGAAAGAGGTTGCAGGCCTTGACATTCAATTTTGTTGACAGCGGACAAATGTGTCCAGTCTGAGCAGCTATCTCGGTGGACAAATTAAGTCTCATTGTAGACACACCAGTTTTAATGTTGATCATCATACTTAAAGCCCTGGGCCCTGAGCACCTATGCTCGGAGTTGATACTCCATGCTGCTGCCAAAGTCCTGGTTAAAAGACTTCCTTTCCTGCTGTTTGCGCCACCTGAGAATTCCCAGAATCTGGAGAAGAGCCCTTGTGGTTGCAGTTCCTAAGCTGAAGAAGCCCCCAGAGGATCCGAAGAGCTACCGTCCAATCTCTCTGCTCTGCATCCCCTTCAAGATCCTCGAGAGACTCATCTACGCCCGTGTCGAACCAATAATAGATCCGCAGCTCCCCTGTGAACAAGCTGGTTTCCGACACGGACGATCAACCGTAGATCAGGTCACACTTATGACCCAAGACATTGAGGACAGCTTCTCGGCTAAGAAGAAGGCTGGCGCCGTGTTTGTTGATCTCACGGCTCCCTATGATACCGTATGGCATAGCGGCCTTACCTGCAAGTTACTCCGTCTGCTCCCTGACAGACACATGGTCCATATGATGATGAAACTTGTGCAAAACCGCAGTTTTGCCCTCACAACCGGTCAGGGTTGTCGGTATTTTACCCGACCCAAAAAAACCCGGGTGGGTTTTTTTAAAAAAACCCATAAAAAACCCAGAGCATCATATTTGTCCAGTTTTTAATAGAAAATTAAAAAAATGAACAAAAACACAACAAGGCACTTAAAACAGGGTCTGCTACTATTCGGTGAGTCCGATTCGGTGAGTTCCTAACCTCTAACCCTAACCCCAAATCCCTAACCCTAAAACGGCAATGATAATTAGACTACAGTACCCGATAATTAAAAAAAAAATTGAAAAAATCCCCCGTTAAGGGATCGGACTCACCGAATCAGACTCACCGAATCGGACTCACCGAATCGGACTCACCGAATCGGACTCACCGAAACGGGCCATTCCGCTTAAAACAAACTTTAAATTAGGACTTAAGGATATGATTGTGAAGTAAATTTCCAAGAATAAACTGAAAACGCAGTGGATATTGCACAGTGCACAAAAATCAAGTAATGCCACTTTGTGTATACTACACTAAAACTCATTTATGCAAGAAGGCCTTATAGTTAAACTGGTGAAAGTACTACTCTATTGTAGTCTGTATATATGATGTAAAATGCAATTTAGGAGGCTATTTACCAATTACAGATTCTGGATTCTAACGCATGGCTGTTTCAGAGCATTTGCCTAAATGGCCATTGGCCACGCAATTGCTCATCCATTAGTCATTACTATATATAATATATATAAATGATAAAAAATATTTAAACATGATGGCATAAATGCTCCTTGCCTTCAAATCTAAAGCAAATGATGCAATAATGTGATTTCTACCACGGTAGCATCAACTTGGTATAGAAATCAGTGGATGATGCAACGTCCAACTTGATCTTGAAATTAATGGATGATGCAACATTCAAGCAACAACAGCCCTAGTGCATTATTTTATTGAGTTATGCAAGTATGTACTGTGAGTGAAAGGCACTTCATTCGTAAAAAGTAGTTTTGAGGTGAAATAAGCATGAATCTACCTTTTTTACATCTTTTTTAAAAAAACCCAATAAAACCCAAAAAATCCCGGGTTTTTTTTAAAAAAACCCGGGCGGGTTGGGTTTTTTTAAAAAAAACCCGGGTTTTTCTCAACCCTGCAACCGGTAGCGGTCGTCGAAGCAGACTACGCCGACTTAAAAACGGCGTCCCACAGGGCCCAGTCTTGGCTCCTCTCCTGTTCAACATATACACCTACGACTTGCCCCCACCATCTACAGAAAATATGCTTACGCAGACGACCTGGCATTCCTGCACTCAGCAGGAAATTGGCAGTCAGTGGAGAGGAACCTCAGCCAAGACATGCAAACACTATCAGCATATCTCCAGAAATGGAAGCTACAGCTCAGCAAGTCAAAGACAGTGTCGGCGGCCTTCCACCTTAACAACCGGGAGGCACAGCGTGAGATAAACATCAACATTGATGGGGAACGCCTGCCCTACTGTGCCGAACCTACATACCTCAGCATTACCCTGGACAGGTCATTCACGTACTGCCGGCACTTGCAGTCACTGCGCAAAAAACTATCTACATGCGTCGCACTTTTGAGGCAATTGGCGGGTTCCGGCTAGGGAGCTGGTGCTAAAACTCTTCGTACAGCTACCCTAGCCCTTGTTCATTCCACCGCTGAGTACTGCGCGCCAGTCTGGTGTCGTAGTTCTCACACCCACCAGATTGATACCGCCATCAACGACGCACTGCGTACTGTGACTGGATGCCTGCGTCCCACTCCAACGGACTGCCTACCCATCCTAGCAGGTATCCAACCCACTGAGCTGCGCCGTAAAGGAGCCACGATTTCTCTCGCTCGCCGCGCTCTGGACCCCGACCATCTTCTCCAAGCAGCGTTCAAGCGACCACCACCTATAAAGCAGCGGCTGAAATCAAGACGCCCCTTTGTGCCTGCCGCACAACAACTACTTAAGAACGCAGAAGAACTTGGTTTAAGTGCGGCACACTGGATGAACCACGTATGGAACACGGAGTGGCAAAATCACACCTCCACGCTCCGTGACTTCATACCCGACGCCGATCCCCGCCCACCAGGGATATCCCTCGCAAGGCTTGCGTGGGTCACTGGGTCAGGCTTAACCGCCTGCGAACTGGCGTCGGCCGCTTTCGTTCGGACATGCACAAGTGGGGCCTGGCTCCTTCATCAGAATGCGAGTGTGGTGCCACGGAACAGACCGCAGACCATGTCATCCACCACTGCTTAACCCACCGGCCTCCACACGGTGCGCATGGTCTGAGGGTCCTGGACGACGAGACTGCTGAGTGGCTGATGATTTCCTGCCCTCCAATCTAGCCTGGAAAGATCGCTCATACGCCATCATCATCATCATACTTAATTACTTTATCTTGAACTATATCTATGGTTTGGAAGACTTTCTAAAATCTCAGCAAAGTCACTCTGAAAGGCTTTCATCAGACCAAGGACCTGCGGTTGAAGAGTCAAACGTTTCACGAGGTTTTTTTTCTTAGGTTTGTTTTTGCATGTCATGTGAGCGAAAGTGATGAAGAGCAAGTAGGTTCATTGTCCTCAAACTCAGTCATAGAATTTTCAGTTCTCCCACTGAATCGGCCGCCTTGGTCATTGATGTCATCAGACGATGTGACGTCACACAAAAAGGCACGACTACTTTCGGGAAGAAGGAAAAGGGTGAAAAGCCGCAGAATAAGTGATGAAGCGGAATGGATATAGATTTTTAAAACTTTCATAGTGCCTCAACCAAATGTGCTATTTTTTTCATTTCTGATTGGATTTTAACAATTTCACTATCGTTGGAAAGCATGATGCTGCATCTACCAGAATCAATTGGTTGCAAGTTCAGGCTCCCTAGGCCTTTTCTTACTGTAATACCAAACCTTAGCCTACTCCAAATCTAATTTTGTAACCAACCTTGCCAAAATCAATGTTACTCGGAGATCAAAGCCAGTCATTGTGATGTATATAAGACTTGAACTAAATTGTGCTGATTAGTGTGAAAGTAGGTATTCACCTTTGTTATGCTGATTCAATGTCATCCATCGTTAAAGCAACATAAAAATACAAAGCTTTTCTGCGGAAGCTAAGGGATACAGTATTAACATTTTCTAGAATGCTCTGGAAATTATATTCTTGCAACAATTGTTCATGCTATGCAATGACGTCAGGGTTAGAAATGTTTAAGCCAAGGATTCAACCTATTTCATCGCCTGATTCAACCTGATTTCAGGGTATGAAATTGGGTTACCAAGTGTTCAGGGGACGAATAGGTTGCATCCGCATTCCACATGGGCCTAGTTGACTAAACATGAATTCATCAACTTCAATACGTTAGCCCTGTTCGATTAGTCACACCAATAGCCATTTTGTTGATTTTTTACTCATGTTTATGTTATATTTCAGTTCACTATCCTTGTATCATATTCGGAATGACCCGTTTCAGTGAGTCCGATTCCGTGAGTCCGATTCGGTGAGTCCGATCCCTTAACGGGGGAACTTTTCAATTTTTTTTTAAAAATTATTGGGTACCGTAGCCTAATTATCATTGCCGTTTTAGGGTTAGGGTTAGAGGTTAGGAACTCACCGAATCGGACTCACCGAATAGTAGCAGACCCATCATATTTGCATATAAAGTAATTATAGCTTTTTAATTGTTACAAGTTTACATCCGGGAATGTCCCTCGCAAGACTTGCGTGGGTCCGGCTTAACCGCCTACGAACCGGCGTCGGTCGCTTTCGATCAGACATGTGCAGATGGGGCCTGGCTCCCTCACCGGGATGCGAGTGTGGTGCCACAGATCAGACAGTAGACCATGTCGTCCATGACTGCCCAATCCATCAACCACCACATGGAACGCTTGGACTGAAGGCCCTGGATGATGAGACTGTCGAGTGGTTGATGACCTCATGCCCAAACATATAGTCCGGAAGAAAGCTCATACGACAAAGAAGAACCGTGCTTTATCAGCATGCTTATTGTTTAATGTTTAGGTATGGAACTCATAAGGTATAGCCTATGTTTGTATGTTTCGTACTTTAAGGTTTTGTGCAAAAAAGAAATTTTAGAAGAAATAAGTTTTCAAAATGAAGAAATAAAGGGGAAATAGTTAGTTGATAAGGAAATGGAAAATAAAGTTGTGGAAGCCCTGGTCAAAGCAGAGATTACCGTACTTATCACCATCTATGGTCAAAGTGCCTACCGACAAAGAAGAGCTTGCTGAATGCTGAGAGAGAAAACTTTTTATTTTGTCTATTGCGAGAATAGTACTGGTATGGTAAAACTATTACTAATAATAAAGCTTTGGTAGAGAGTTTGCTTTTTTGAACCACACTGTAGTGATATTATACAAGTGACAAATGCCAAAATGTGCGCGCAAGGAGTCATGAGCAGTGTTCCCTCTAAGAAGATTTTTCAGTGAGTGTTCATATTTTAAGGTTGCGTGTGAAAAGTGTCATGAATTATGAACTTATAAGTTGTTAAATACAGAATATTATATCGTACTGTAGTATCAAAGAGCACAAACAACTTCATTCAAACAGTTTTCGCTTTTGCGCTTTCCTAGTGATCGCCCACTATTTTATTTTACTCTAGTCCAAATTTGACAAACTTTCTACTTGTTTTGGTCGTTTTTTTACTGATAATGTGTTTTGTTTGAGACACACACTTCTTTGTGCCTAATTGTACGTGAGTATAATTAAACAGATTACAGATACATTCTGTAGAGGTTGGACTTAAGGGTTGCTTCTCTAGATCATGTCATATCGCAATAAATAATGTAGTTTGACCAAAATTGTAAGACTGGTTGATGAGGCAATTGATCTGACATTTCCAACTT
Organism: Aplidium turbinatum; assembly: GCF_918807975.1. Classification (NCBI taxonomy): domain Eukaryota; kingdom Metazoa; phylum Chordata; class Ascidiacea; order Aplousobranchia; family Polyclinidae; genus Aplidium; species Aplidium turbinatum. The sequence continues at coordinate 14,769,727 of NC_137484.1, read as the reverse complement.
TTGGCACAGCTCAAAAATTTTTCTGCATGCTTCTGTTTATGAGATCTCTGCAGCAGTGCTTTTCGACCCCTGGGAAACAACCCAATGGTGGATCCATTGTTGAGAACTCTGACTGCAGAGAAACAGTGGATCCATTGTTAATTGCGATAGATTCCTGTAATATTGCTGAGCATGAATTTTCCAAACACAGTGCACTATGATGTCATTTGTTTCATTAATAGAATGAAATTGGTTAATAAGGATCACGTCACGCCATACTTGGTTACTTTGGCTATGACATTGGAAAAGTGAAGCAGGTAGTTCCTTTTTCCTGTTCTCTTTTTCTGTTCTTATATCCACCCTTTTTCTTGAACCTTAGATAGACAACTTCTGTCATGTGTGAGTGGTGCTTTTCAACATCCAGGTTAAACTGGAATTAAATTAATTAAATCAAGTTTATCTGGTTGGAAGCTGAGCACTATACTCGGCCATTGCACGGCCATCTACAATTGCAAAATTGTTACTTTGATACCCCTTCTTGTTAGTGATAATTTAAAGCAGATGGCTTGCAGGGTATTTTTACACTTCAAGACAATTGTATACAATGTGACACTTCATTAATGAAAAGTTGAAACAACTCCTCAGACAATAATCTACAAATAGCAAGTACCGTATTCTTTTTACTGATAAGCACTGAATAAAATATTTGTGTAATGCAGGCTGTTCAATATTATGTAAGATATTTGTTATAGAGGCTATTTTTCATCAGGAATTTTTACCTGCATTTATTGTTTACTTCCATTTGTTATATCACACATGTGAAGGATCAATATAATTAAACAGTTTTATTGCAGAAAATGGCTAAATTTTTATTGTGGTTGCTATGTTGAACAATGGCTTTACTGGTAACGAACAAAAGTTCACACATCAGCAGATTGCATGAAAACTCAAAAGCAATGAAGAAAAATGTTGCCTATCGTCCTGTTGCTCTTCGGAAAGCTGTCTCTTCTGTTCAATCATCATCAATCAAAAGGCGAAGCTTGAATATCTCACATTTTAACGCTCTTCAAAATGCAGTTTCAAATTTAGCAAGGATCGATGACTTTGACTTAGAAGAATTGGGATATGGCTTTTTTTCAGATGTATTTAAGGTTAGTTTCTTTTACAACCGTAGTAAAATTTTTGGTGTGATATTTTTTGTGCACATGCTGCAGTGCCAGAACATATATATAACTAGTTAACTACACTTTGCAAATTTTTTCCAAAGACATTTTTCTGCAAATGCAACACTTTTAAGTCAAAAAAGTTTAAAACAATTGGCTTGTAATTATTTCTTCAGTATTATATTTTGTGTATTGTTTCGGCATTATCGAATATGTTTTATAATCTTTTTGATATGTGTGTGTGTAGTCCGGATTAAAACTGGACTACACACACACATATGTATCCTAGAAATGTATATATTCTTTCTGGTGAAAGAAGGCATGCACTAGTTTATTATATAGGCTGTTTTATATATTATATAGTTTTAATGAAATATATCAATGATATGTCGGAATAAATGTACTTTTTGTGGCCCTTGTATTGCCCTATCTGTTTTAATTTATATAAAACTGGTATGCTTCTGTGATTTCTTATCACATTGAACTTGTATTTATTTGATTTCTAAGGTCTACATTGATCTGTCTTGACTGTAGACCGTTAGATGTAGGCCGACTGTAGTTGATTTCTATTTTTTGTTTTAATAATCATATGGCTATTGGCTAATGGCTTATCATTTTAGCCAAATGTGTTTCTGGTACATAAAATAACTTCAAAGACAAAACAAACAATTACTGATTCCTTGTTTGGTTGTGAAGCAATGATGGAATTGCCACCTTTGTACCCTGATGGCAAAATCTGTCCATTTTACTTTGATTTAACGTAGCTGCAGACATTACATCAATGTAAAAATGATGGATTTTTCCTTTCAGGGGGTTTATCTTGTGTATGATACAGTACTTGTTTACTATGGTAAACCTAGATTGTTTTGTCTTTTGGTTTGATGGTAGTAGATCACAAGCCTTTGTGTTATAGCGTATTTTGATCGAATGTTGTCAGCTAATAGCTATTGTACTGTGAAGGTAATAGTGTGTAGCTTTAATCATTGTGTTGCACGACTTGTAAACTTCTCATGGATTGTGAAATCCTTCTAAAACTAATTCTTTCCATTCAACCTTTTTATTTTTAACCATCTTTTGTTGATTGCTGTCTAAATTTAAAAGCGCGAGGTTGTGATGGTGACCTTTACATATGATAGTTACAACAGGTGTTAGAATATGTGCTGCAGGTGCTACATATGCAAATGCATTAATTGATTGAAATGACCGTACCACAATGAGATAAATGTGTTTGAGGTCTGCTAAACGATTTTTTTTGTATTTGCTTGTTGTAAAACCAGGCCACAATGTAAAGCGCATTCAAAGTAAAGTTTTTAAGATTTGTGATGATGTGATGACAGCAGATACACTAGATATTATAAAGTTTAAATCTACGTATCTTATAACTTTTTAATTGAGTTATGCCTTCACATTCATTACGCTTTAGTCGTGGTTACTACTGCTTTGCCAGAAGGGTCTGCTACTATTCGGTGTCCGATTCGGTGAGTTCCTAACCTCTAACCCCTAACCCCCTAACCCTAAAACGGCAATGATAATTAGGCTACGGTATGCAATAATTTAAAAAAAAAATTGAAAAAATCCCCCGTTAAGGGATCGGACTCACCGAAACGGGCCATTCCGTTGCCAGAATGGTAGTGTTACATGTAGTGTTACCATGGTATTACGCTAGATATTGTAATGGTGATGCACTAAGCGTTTGTTGTTAATTTTGCAGGAAAAGATTACGTTGCAACTAGTCGACGACTAACGTGCTAAATCTACTTGGGTGTCTTTTGTCAAATCCTTGATTTGTTGCGCAAGAGTTTAAGTGTCCACGTGACGTGTTATTTGCAAAACAGTTTTACCTATTAAGAAATAGCTATGTTTAACTAACAATAATTGGTGTTGGTGAATAGTTTATTTATATTATTTGAGTCATCCTTTTGTCATTCCTAAGCAAATGCTGTGATCTGCACAGCAAAGTAATGTTGGTCAGTAATTGTTGTATTATCTTTAGCGTACACTGGTTTGTAAGACACGGAACATCTTTTACAAAATTGAAAATAATAAAAGCTTTGATATACGTTTTGAAAACGTTGATCGATCAACAAGAGTTATAAAAAAATTGTATTACCATGTTTTTCATGATGAGTTTAGTACAATAAGTTGTGTTGTTTTTCACACCACGGTACACATTTACATGTGAAGTCAGAATCTTTACATGCAAGCTTTTCTATTCTTGTGTTTTTGTGAAACTGCGCTCAAGCCATGAAGAATTCTCAGTCCACATTAATCAATGTGCCGTAAAGTAAAATTGTATTGTCTTTGCTTTGCTGCAAGTTGTTGGCAGTGGAAAGCATTTAACAAAACAGTTTTTCGATCTTGTGTTTTCGTTTGTTAATTACATGTGGACTGTGGAGCGATAGCTTGCAGTTTTGTAACATATCATTTGATTTTAATATAGAAACCCATTTGATTGCTTTTAAGAAATGCAACAGCCAGATTTCACAAAGGTGACACTTTGCACTTAATGCAAATGTCTGTATTTTTACGTTGAAACAAAATGAAGTTTATTTATTTTTTGGCTGTGGCTATATTTCCACTATATAGTGTAATAATAGCCTCAATAGTGTTGCCACATAAAGAATTCTGCACTAATTTGAAAAAAGTAGCTGCTGAAAACAAAAATTTGTATTTTGAAAATTTTTTTTAATCCTGGGAAGATCAAAACCCTAATTTTATTCCAAACCCTAACCCTTACTTTAACCCTTCCTAACTTTAATCCTAACTCTGGCAACACCTGATTGTGGAAAAATAGCCACATCCTTATTTTTTATATATATATTTTTTTTCGAATAACGCTCAAACTGATTCCCACATTATGTATAGATCCTACCATACTTTCTTAAAAAAGCGCAATTCTCATGTGCATTTAAATGTAAGCAATAAGCATCTGTATTTTTTTAATTCAAAATAGTGGCGTTGGTCATAAATAAATAATCACACAAATTAAGGGCAAGCACGCCTACTCTAAAATTGCAGCACTTTACCAGGAAACTCGGTTTGCATAGCGAACTGATCATACTTTCCAATATGGTTACGGAGTCTCAAGGAAGTTGTATAGAAGGCAAGGATATCTTGTTATGTTGAACTGTCAAGCAGCTGGCTATGGCTCGACTTGATCGTCGTCGAAATAGGAAGTGTTGACTTGTCTGCTGACGTCACTGCTGCTTCTACCAGCGAAAGGATCCAGTGCATGCAGAGGCGTCGAAAACGTGGAGTAATTCAAGCTAATGTGCTTATAAATAGAAAACTAACGCAAAATTATTTGTGCAGTTTTAAGTCATGCAAATTTGTCATACTGTGGCATTTTTAACGTTAAATGCCACGTACATGGATCCAAAACTGCAGCCACCACTGACATGCTCACACTGCTAAATATATAATTAATAATAATCAATGATTTTTGCTCAGGCAACTCACAAGCAAACCGGGAAGGTGTTGGTGCTGAAAAGAAATAAAGATACAAATACAAAGTTGAATATTTTAAGAGAAGTTCAACTCATGAACAGACTTTCCCACCCGAATATACTCAAGTAATGGAATGCCTTTTTTTGTTGTTGTTTGCAACGGAAGACCTGAGTTGAAAAACTAGTTAAGTCACACTTTGTGCAAATTGACTTATCATCAAAAATACGTTGTCAATTGTGTAATAATAGTCAATACCTGTCCCCTCGCAAAATTTGATTTAAAAAACGACCTGATCTCGCTATAACACACGCTGGTGTTCGCATGGACATAAAATATTAAACAAGTTTGCAAGAATTTTACCTTGCTATTTCTCAAAAGTCGCATTTTGGACTTTAGTAGCTCTTCAACTCAAGTCTTCAATTTCCAAATACTAAAGTTTTTTTTTAATATTTTTCAATTCTCACGTTATCTAACGTTGAACATTTGCGAGAATTTTCATTTACTACTGTGTACAAAAGGTAAGGTGGTGGGATGACGCAGCGGATAAGGCGCTCGCTTTCCAATCATGCAATCCTGGTTTGACTCCCGGCTTAAGCTGGTTGTTGAAGAACAATGCTCACCTCTACCCAGGAAGTAATAAATTGGGTCGGCGTGGTTGCTGAAGGAAAGGCACTGGCCACTCTACTCTCGTTGGTGCCGATGGCTTAGTATAATGAGAACATCTTTTCATCCCCCGATCCTTGGATCAAGCATGGGACTCACCGTTACCTTTTACTCTGAACAAGCTGTGTTAAGGTTTTGAAAAAGGTTTGCCGGCAGCGGATATTTTAACACTGTATTTGCAGTGGGCCATCTGTCAGAAAAGGCGCTGACGTTAGAATCTTAAAACGTGGTGTGCTGAATTTCGTGAGTCCCAGGATTATCTGGCATTGAAGTTTGCTTGCTGAATGAAGTCAAGTTATTTTCTAGATCAATCAATGCATAAACAGCATGTTTTGCAGTGTTGTTGTAGAGAAAAACAATACTTTCAAATTATTGTCGCTCATAATATTCTCCACTTCTGCAAACATTAAGATTTATTATCGTCGTGGTAAAATGCCCCAGTTTTCCTTTTCAAATCTATAAGTCTCTCATTTTTCAATGCATGACAATCTCTTTTTTTTTAGATTCAAGGGAGTTTGCGTGCACGAAGGCCAACTGCATGCTCTTACCGAGGTTGGTGCTTAATAGTGTTTGATTGATAGCTGATTTTGCTTTAGATATTGATATCTTATTGTACAGTATGAAAGCCGCCATGTCTCATACATTGATATCTCTCATATAACTGAAGAAAAATTTGAAAATATTCAAGCTTTGTCACTTCTGATGCTCTTCTGCTTGTTAGTTCATCAACGGAGGTGATCTGGAGCAAATGATCATCAAGAAAGATCCAGTGCTTACTTGGAAGCAGCGAATGCATCTTGCTCTGGATGTGGCCAACGGATTGAAATATATTCATTCCGTCGGAATCTTCCACAGAGACTTGAGCGCCAAGGTGAGACCCTTCTCTTTCGCTTGAATAAAATCAAGATTGCTTTGCATTTTGAGTTTGTGATCATTATTGTTATATATATCAATGTTCAATGGTGACATAAGTATTTTGTTTTTTGTTGTTAAAGTGTTCACTGCAGAAAAATTTAACTTTAAAAAACTATAAGTCGGGTTAGTTTTTACCATAGCTTGTCAACTTGCTGCGTATTGGCGGTGCGTGATATCAGCTTTTTACAAAACTGACTTAACTACAAAATCCAGAATTGCAGCAATTGGAAGATAAGTAACTCCACTTGAAAAAAAAACACAAAAAAGATATTCTGTAAGATAGCAAAAAGTTCGTTTCTATTAGAAATAAATAATTTATGAGCGGTGAGAAGAACATGGACACGGTACTTATTTGGTTTTGATCAGCAGGTGATGTAAACATTTTGGCTGCAAGCTGTTGGTTTTCGTTGTTTGGTGTTGTTTCAAAAACCAATCCAAACTTAGCAAAAACGCATCTAGAAGATTAAATGCATAAAATATTTCAGGAATTGCTTCTAAAACCTTCTTATCTCAAGCTGATCGGCTGGAGCTTGGATAAAGCTCACTGATATATGTATAAAAAGACTAAATTTTGCTACTTGGTGACGGTTGAATTAGCCAATAGCTGTCGAACTAATGTGAGAGATTAATTACTGCACTTGGTTGTTGTGCGAGCATTTATAAATTCCACGTTGTGATCGAATATTTCGTTGACGTTTCATGTCAAACAATGCCAGCAAGCTCACATACGCAGTTCTACTGTTTGAATGCTTTCTTGATACTCAACTGTCCTTTTCTGAAAAAGTGTTGATCACTCCCCAGACAGAAAAACTCGTCATTTTTACATTGATTCAACGTCTGCGGATGCTGAATCAATCTAAAAGTGACGGATTTTGCTGTCTCGATCAGTCTACAATACCTGTCAGTAGGCGCGTGGCAATGTTGCCTATATAGAAATAATAGACGTACCTTATGTCGTTGACTGTAGCCATTTTTGCGCAAGGTAATGCACATTGCACAGGATAATCTTCTGATCTTATCGTCAAGCGCGCTTGCGTCACAGCAACAACCATTGACGTGTGTCTCGACTCTGAGCTTTTGTACACTTTAGAATAAGGCGGGAAGAATTAGATTGATATAACCCGTTAGTTCACAAGTTAACCTCAGAACGCATGGTTACGTGATGTTCAATGTTCAAATTTGCTTTTTTACCGTGTTTTTTTAGTTGAGGCCAGTAAGCCAGATAGAGTATATAACTTTTTTAGAAAAGTTTCACTTGAACAAAAAAGTTAATTTAGTGAGAAATGACAAAAAAATTAAATGCTTCGTAAACTTGTAGTTTCTGATTTGAAATCAGTTCATCAGAAGTCGCTTGAACTGAACAGACTTTCATGTGAAAATCTCTGTTACTTTTTTGCACTTTGCTTGATAAGCTTTTACAGCATTGTTTTTGCTCATCACACACCACTGTGGTGTGTAGGCGGTCATCAATAACAGTCTGACGTCACTGCATCGAAAATGAGTCGAACCACCAGCAGATGCCACTTCTAACAAACTTTTTTTTTTGTGCTTCATAGCGGTTCTGACAGTGATGAATTGATTAGCTTCTGTGGTCCTTGCGGCATGCCAGAGTGCAATTAGTCTCCATATGTAAATTCTGAGAGCGTCGATGCATAGACATGTTGCTTTGAATGTGACTAATTTTCATTTCAGAACTGTCTCGTCCAAGTCAATGTTGACAAGAGAGGAAAGAAGAAGTACACTTGCATCGTTGCTGACCTGGGTCTTGCAGAGAAGATACCGACATGCCCAGAAGACGAGGAACGATTGTCAATTGTAGGGACACCTTATATCATGGCTCCTGAAGTGCTGATGGGAAAGCCGTATAATGAAACGGTAAATGCTTTTCTCCTGAACACACACAAAGTTAATTTCTCAAACCCGAAACATGTTCCCTGTTTCATTTCTGCCTGTACGCATTTTTAGTTCTTGTTTCTAATGTTCTAACAACTTGATCTATTTGTCCATCGAGCATTGACAATTTACTTTGTCGATCACTATCTTGTTGTAACAGAGATTTAGTCATGTTCATGGTTCACCCGTAAACAGGTTTCGTCTTGTTTTGGCCAACTCACGTTCCGTGCATTAAAACATTTCCTGAAAGAATCCCATTAACCATGGCTTACGAGTTGTTCACGCCGGTAGTAGCATGATGTAATAAAGACATTACATCACGGGCCATGAATCTTACATCATTGTGAAGTTTTGCGACCTACAGGGCATGTGGACATAGACCGTAACACTGAGTCAGTGTTGCAGCGGTTGGGAGATGTTGCCTGAATTGCTGCCTCATAAGCAAGAAGAATCTTCGCTTATTCGCCCAACACCAGACTACATTCACAGTTCAAATAAAGTTTTATCCTTCATCAAAACTAAATTTTTCAAACCAACCACGAAAATGACATTGGTAATGTGACGATAAAACGGCAGAAAATGCGATTTTGCATCCCCAGGTTTCTTGGTTTTCGACTTCTATCTCATTAAAATTAAAACACGGAACATTAAAGTTTTAAGAAGTTTTCACAGCACAACTAAAAGTCTGAAAAATGTCAAGACCTTCGCAATAAAACTTTGTTTTGAAAAAGAACTTACTGTCACTGTGCCAACCCTGGATTGTGGCGGGTAGTCTTTTTGTAATGGTATCATCACAGACAGCAAATCAACCGTTGTTCGCAGACGTTGACTCAATGTAAAAAAAGGTTGATTTGCTGTCTGGGCAGTGTCATTCAAGGTCATGTGAGAACTGACGAACAATATTGTTTCTGATGTGACGTGATGTCTTAGATTTTGACAAACGACACATAAGATGTCATTTCCTGTGTGTGTTGAACATTTGTTGAAACGAGGAGATCTATTTGTCAGTGCAGGACTGCTGCCGTCTGGGGAAAACAATCATCATCATCATTTTGTTCCTTCCTCGTCTGGAGGGTTGGATACAATGCGCCATTGTTCTCGACCATGAGCTGTGCGTACTGCACATTCATAACTTAATTTTGTCCATTTTGTGATGTTTGTTGTCCAAATCATTCTTGGTCTGCCTTTACTTCTTTTACCGTTTATCTTCCCTTCTATTAATGATCTTTGTAATGAATTTTGCCTTATTGTGTGTCCGAAATACTTCAATTTTCTTCTTTTGACTGTTTGTAAGAGCATTTTGCTTGAATTGAATTTGGAGAGTACTTCATCGTTAGTGATTTTTTGTTTCCATGAAATTTTTAACATTTGCCTGTATGTCCAGAGCTCGAAGGCATCGATCCGTTTCTCCATTTTTTGTGATATTGTCCAAGTTTCAGAACTGTATAATAGGGTCGACCAGATATAGCATTTTAAGATCCTGAGACGAGTTGATAAATTTAAACGTTGATTGGTTAAAATATTTTTCATTTTTCCAAATGTAGTTCTTGCAATTTCTATCCGTCTAAGAATTTCATGGTCACACCTCCCATCTTCAGTTATTAAATGACCAAGATATGAAAAAGATTTTACTTTTTGTATAATTTTATTGTCAATTATAATTTGGAGTACTGTGGTGTCTGGTGATTTTGAGATTATCATTGATTTGGTCTTTTTAGTGTTAATTTTCATATTAAATTCTTTACCAATTGAGTTAACATTGTCCAATATTTCTTGAAGATCTTCTTGTGATTCAGCCAACAGAACAGTATCATCAGCATAGCGTAAATTTGTTATATTCAAGCCACCAACTTTTACTCCTTTCATATCATCAATTGATCGAAAAATCATTTCTGTATATAAATTAAAAAGACATGGAGAAAGTACACATCCTTGGCGTACTCCACGCTTGATATCAATTCCTTTAGATAAATCTTTTTCCATGCGAATAAATGCTTTTTGATTCCAGTACAAATTAATAATAAAACGTAAGTCTTTGCCATTCATACCAATATTGGACAAACAATGAATCAGTTTCTCATGGTTAACTCTATCAAATGCTTTCTCATAATCAATAAAACATGCATATACATCTTTATTTACTGCATTGTAACTCTCACAAATTGTTCTGAAGTTAAGTATACCCTCTCGTGTTCCTTTACCAGTTATAAATCCACTTTGAGTCATGCTAACCTCATTCTCAATAGATTTTCGATTTCTTAATAAAATTATTCTCAACAAAATTTTCAAAACAATATAGAACCGAAAGTCTGTTTGCTGGTTAATGTTTTGTTTAATATGCGTTTGTTAGCGTTGTGTTTATGCAAGAATGTGCTAGCAAAGAGTGTCCGAATGGGGGGGGGGGGGGGGAAACAACCCCGACAGCAAATGAACCATTTTTGACATTAATTCAACGTAAACAACAGTTGATTTGCTGTCTGGGAATCATGTTTTACGGACAAAGTAGGCATTGTTCAGCACTTTCGTCTGTCGTCGTACAACTAGGTTACCATTGCATGCTGTTCAATGCACGAATTTCTCTACAATTACGCTAGCATTGATTTGAGATAACATCAAATTCCATCTATTTAACGTAACTCGGCGTTACCGGAGCGAATGAGCTCAAATCGCTACGGTAGTTTCTCATTTTAATCATGTCACTTTGATTTGTTTGTGTGTACAGTGCGGAGTCATTCACGTAATTGTTGCTTTCAAATTAGTTTGAAACGCAATGAAAACTGCGTTGTGCACAGCTACGTCTTGTCACCAGTGTGTGATTAGTTGCATTAGCTTGCAAAATTGTGAAAAAGTATAGTCTGCATTCGAGTTGGTCGTGAGCGAAGTTCGTGAAATGGTTCCCTGCTTTTGTTTTTTCCTACTGACTGAAAGCCCAGCCACCATTCACAAGCTATCTTTACGTTGATTTCAAATATATACATAGAAAAATCACTAACTCGGCTTAACCAAACTTGTAGTGACGGAAGGAGAAGTTATGCATTGTCCTTCAAACGACCTTGCGCTTTCCGTGGATGAACATTGTGTTTTTTTAAATCAGCGGAAGTGTTTTATGTTTTTCTGCATACGTGTTCAGTGTTCACGTGCGCTGTTACTTGAGGTTAAAGTTGCCAGATTTTCTGCCGAATTTGTAAGCTCTTGTGGATTTTTTCCTGCTTTCATAGCATTTCATCATTTGCTGCTTTTCAGTGATTGAGCTTTCACTGACCTACTCAACTCGCAAAATCTGTGCATTTCCAGGCACTAAATCAGTCGAATTTTACATTAATTGAACATCTGCAGACGTTGAATCTATGTAAACATGACGCATTTTGCTAGCCATGTGCAAAAAACTTCCTCAGAAATATATGTAGGCTAAAGTAAGCCAAAAGGTGTCGTCGATTGTATCTGGTTCTGTGAAGAGAACGCAACATGCAGTAAATCGATTATTAGCTGCAAACGTTATTTCAGGTTTTTGTTTTTACTTCAAATAAACACGCACGTAAGAAAATATTAATGACATACAAACATTTGATGGTATTCGTACGTAACAAAAAAGGCTTGTTGATGCGCCCATTCAAGATGAGACAACGTTTTTCCTCAAGTTTTCCAGCGAAGCAATATTTTACATCATTTTTTCCCATTTACTGAGAAATGTTAATGACTTGATGCAGGCAGATATCTTCTCCTTTGGACTGCTAACCTGCCAACTCATCGCTCTCGTCACCTGCGATCCAGAAGAACTACCGAGGAGCTCGGATTTTGGCCTTTCCCGTGATCTCTTTAGCAAGATAGTTGCCGCGCCTCCTACCACACGTGACACGAATCCCGATACGTCATTTCCGCCTCCGAAGTTGTTCCTACAATTAGCTTACGATTGTTGTCAGGTTGGTGTAAAGCAGAGTTGGATGATTTACAATTATAATGGAAGTATGGAATGTAATTAATTGCACATTTTCATGTAATTGTAATTGAGACTTTGTTTTTGGGTATTTGTAATTTTTAAAACTTAGATCCAAATTGCAATTACATTTTGGGCTAACTGCAACATTAGCCCCAGCAGAATTACTTTTTTCAACAGCTGTCGGACCGGTAATTTTTGCAACCTAATCAAACGCGATGCTACTGTCTTTGATGTAGCCTAGTAGTCAAACTATAAAAATCATCGAAGAACAATGTAATGGGTCTTTCCAGCATAACGTCACGTGTTTATTTGCCTGTTAAACACCGCGAGTTGAGGCGCAGTACGCAAGCAGATAATTCCAGGGCAAAGCAACTGGACTGTTTGTTTTGAATTTATTTGCCGTTATATCTACACTATCGTTCTGTTGCTGTTTAAACAAAATGGTATTTTAACAGACCTAAACAATATTAATTTGGAAATTTTAGCGATATTATTTTGTATGTCTTGAAGGAGAATTGTTAAAGTTCTTTTCTCTTTCAGCTTGTTGTTTCTTTCGTTTCGATTAGTTGATTGATTTACAGTTTCGGAGCAAAGGTCTCTTTGTTTTGGTGGTTGATTTTTAGTTCCGTGAATCAGTTCAATAAAGTTCCGCATTTTTCTGAATTTTCCACGTGCTGTCTGGGTGCAAAGTTTATCAGAAATAATCCAGCGAATTAAACAACAATTTTTCCACATTATCATCATCATCGATCACAGCTAACAATCAGCCCTTTTTACATTGCTCCAACGTCTGTAGACGTAAAATATACGTAATTTGCAACCTGTGACTTCAGACAGCAAAATCCGTCATTTTGACATTGATTCAACATGCGTTTTGAACCTTCATTTCTTCAGCTTGAACCGAAAAACCGGCCGCCATTCAATGAGATTATCCCACGGCTTGAAGACATGATTGCAGTGGCGAAGTGTAAGCACGTAGGAAGATCAACATCATTCAAAGGTATTGCAAGTTCAAGCTTTGTTTTCTTTGCACAGTCAATTCTCTACATAGATTGTGGCTCCTGTTTATTTTTTATCTCAAAAACTTACCTTGTGTTGAGGAGTAGCCGAATTGATAGGACTTTTGGCTTTCAATCATACGCCCTGGTTCGACACTTGGTTACCGAAAGCTTTATAAGAAGCAACTGTCGTTGCTTTAGCGCAATGAGGAGTCCAGTCTGCAAAGCTGTCATTTTTACGTTGTTTCGCTCTGTTAAAACAACTAGATCTAAAAAGGTAACATTTTCTGCCTGAGATCCTTATGTTTTTTCACGGAATGGCCCGTTTCGGTGAGTCCGATTCCTTATTCGGTGATTTTTTGAATTTTTAGGGTTAGGAGTTAGGAACTCATCGAATCGGACTCACCGAATAGTAGCAGACCCGTTTTTTCATAGCGACACTCTGCGACAGCCTATATACGCATGCATTGCCACCGTGCGAACTGGAGGCCGGTGTAATTTTGATTTTGAACTCTGAGTTAAATGTAGGCTACTTTATATCCCTTTGAAATGATAGTTTTGAGAATTTAAATTGCCAAAGATTAAAAGAAGGACAAATCGTACTCTGTTAGCAGTATTGCCAAGTGTTGTTCGGTTTTCCAGCACAATTGCCAAAATCTAGTCCATTATTTGTTTGATAACCGTAGCGTAAAAATACCTCGAAATTGCACAAATTATACACATGAACCAAGTTTATCAACAACTACTCAAACTATCAACTTATACCGGCAATTCGCCTATACCTGATAATAATCTTATAGGTATGCATGAACTAGTCGTGTGCCGCTGCATTTCTGATTGGACGTTTACAAGTGCGATGAGATGACGTTTTCATATTGATTTTATTTCATTTTGTTGTGGCATCTATTTGAAACCTGTTTTGAAAAAGTCTGACTTTTATTTACTGATGATATTATTACACTGATTTTGCAACAGTTAAGCACTATCAACTAGGAAATCAGTTTGTTTTTTACTGATTCAAATTCAATATAAAAAAGAGGCTGGTTTGCTGACCAAGAATGCGCTTGATTTTCCGCGTATTATTTTATACATTGTTTTCCAAATCGTCAAGTCATGGCTTTTACATTTAACAAACGTAAAAAATCAACGCCTCTTCGCCGTTTCTTATACTACCAACCAACAGGAAGCGTAGTTGTGTTGTGACTAATTTTCTTTCCCAAGCAAGCATCAAGCTAGCAATTGATATTCCACGATGTTCTTGTCATCAAAACAATCATTTTCGCTTGCCATTTAAAGCCGATGTATTTTTGGATTGTCGTTTATTTTTATAGAATGGATATTGGATAGTGTTAGTCATCTCAGTTGCAACTTCTGTATGAAACTGCCATGTCGCGTGATGATTTCTGGCATTCTTGTGGCACAGTTGCAGTTTGTAAATTTGTGCCATTTTGAGGCCAACAGATGAGAAATTTGCTTGCAACTTTGTGACCATCGTTTGCTGTGAATTTTGACGTTTTTGCAAAACATAGCAAGTGGCTCGTTTGTGGCGTCACGGATGTAGAGCAAAATCTTTCTAAAGTTGGTTAAAACAGAGCTCCCTGTACAGTTTTTTGTTTTGTTTTGTGATAAAACCGTTTGTTTGTTGTCTGGGAAACGGCTGCTTCATTATAACCAAGTTGCTGATTAAAAATATTTTATAAAAAAATACATTTCCATGTTTTCACATGCTTCAAACAAGCGGCGACAACTGATTTCTTTCTTCAGCTTACAGGAACTCGAAAAGACTTAAAGCTCCGTCAAGAGAGAGCAGTCTTCAACGTCACCCAAAGGAGAGAAGTGACTCTGGCACTCATCTATCGCCCCATGGTGACCAGTCACCCCGTTATGAGAAGGTGGGTCGTGTGCACTTAAAAGATTCTCTTCGTTAATGTAGACTTGTATGCATAGAATAGTTAGCAGAAAGTCAACATCAGGGGTGCATTACTGTACATCGTGACGCGTAGCAGTATACAGCATATCAACCTCTTCGATAATATGTTTCACCCTTACCCCAAACAGATTTTTAAGATGTGCTTATTCAAATAGATATTTTTAAGTGATTTTTTTGTTTGAGTAAATTCTTCCTAGCCATCCATTGATGCTGAAAAAGATCACAGAAGTTGTCAATGTAGTAGAAGTAAGCCGGTTGTAATCCGGTGACGTTCCCGTTACCGAGGGTGGCCGGATCCACCTCTACGTGCCACAATCGCCTTCACACCCTACCTTCACCCATATTGATTTGTCGAAAGCGTCTTCTCTTGTCAAGCCGACCTTGGTACCTCCTCAGTGCAGATATAGATATTAATACCCCAGTTGGACTTTGATCTTTATTCTTCTGGATGCATTTTGCAGAGGAAACGATATTTTTCAACTTCTGCAAAGTTGTCTCGAAGCTTTTCTGATATCTCCCGGGAGCTGCTCAGCCATGCTGCTAACATGGTCGCCTCATCTTCCTTCAACTCCGATGACGAGTCAACTGAAGAGAATGATGAGTACGCGAATCCCTTTTCCGCCTTGGAGGTGAGCCATGTTGCATTAAAGGACTTGAATTGTCGTGGATTTATTTAATATTTTTAACGGTTACTGTAATATTGACCTTACGAATTGGAAAGTAAAGAGAGGAACATAGAGCATGTTTTCTTTGTTTCACTTACGTTTCGCGCACTATGACAATGCGTATCTTCAGAGTGAATAAATTGCAATAATTGTTGAAACAATTCACGTTTCTGCTTTAAATTTTCTAATTTATCGGCTAACCCTGCAGAGATTTCTGGATATCAACGTGACTGCGTTAGTTAAGACTAAAGTGAGGTGGTTAACTAGCAGGTGTACGTGCAGTCGTGTTTCTTATGTACAAATTTAAGCAACTAAGCAAGAACTTAACTTGTTGAGACACCACCAACCTATCTGAAGTAGCCATACGTCATTTCAAATTGGAGTGAAACCAATTTGTGAAGCTGAAAAGTGGCCACATTGCTGTTTTGTTTGACTGGTTTTATGATCAGAATACTATTTGTTTCATGGCAGCTGCTAGAAGGAGGGCGAATGAAATTGACCGATGAACCCAGTCGCGCTCTCTTGGAAATGACCTTTGACCTGGCGACCTCTGACAGCTTGAAGTCGTCGTGGGGTCATCCTGCAAACTCGATGCCAAAGAAGAGTAGACCAAAGTCAACATTTACATGTATGTGGTTGCATACATAGCACACGAAAGTGGCAAAACGATGTACTTAATTTTTAAGACTATTACACAGTTGATCGACTGGACAAAGAAAGGTAAAATAAGCCTTTCTGTCGATCGAAATGAATTGGAGTAAGTGATGAGATAGAGCAAGTAAATGGTAGAACAGCTAGTCGACCTACAGTATATTTGGTCTCTTTACAGTTTGGACTATGAAAACAATGATAAACTAGTACTACTCAATATTATGCAATTTATGAGTTGAATTATGTAACCTCATTTATCAATAGATGGCCATTCATTATGTTTCAGTTGAGGGCCATATCTCTGGGAATCATCATTTTCCCCAGTCTCCTGTCTCTCCTTTACACCTTGATCCTTCTCTTCGCAATCTTCATCCTTCTGAGTCGAGAAGTGTTCCTCCTAGTCCACGTGCAAGCACGTCTGAAGAGACACTAACGCATTGTGGCGATTGTAATTATCAAAGAGCTCTTCATCGCGCAATGATCCTTTCTCCTCTTGGAAATAATCTTGCATCCTGGTGGTGCAGTCGGCAACTGACTTCTGTAAAGTCGAGTATTGAGAACGAAAGACACTCTCTTGCCACTGTCATGGCACTTTTATCACGGAATGTTCGCACCTTACGGCACAGCATCAGTCTGCCTGACTTGTCGCGAACCAAAGTTTTATTTCATTCTTCCGAAGACTGCGCATCTGTGGAAGACAAACGTTTTATCATTGCTGGAAGATTTCATCGCTCCCAAACTTCGGAAGAAGTCTTGTATGATGACCCCAAGCAAGATTCAATTGCGGAGGAGAGTGAAACGGATTTAATCAGGTTGAAGTCATGTGCTCCTCAGCTTGACAAAGGTCGCCTTCAGATTACTTCTTCTGAAAAATCTCTTGACAAAATCACTGTAGATATGCAAAACGTATCTGGTGATGCAGCAGCTCCTCTTCTTGATGGTGATCCTGGTGCGGAGGAACTGCACATCAATCATTTATCCATACAAGGTGATACGACCATGGAAGAAAAAAATCAACCGGATAAAGATTACACTTTATCTTCTCCTCATCCATGCTCTTTTGGAAGTTCCAACCAAGGTTTGGTTATGACTTTGCAAAGTGGGGATATCACTCGAGATAAGCGGCGAGGTCACCTTGAAAGGACACCCAACCTCAACAATAATAATCCTGTCTGCCACAGTGTACCTGATTCCACTCTAGATGCTCCTCCTGGAACAAAGTCGAATAACCGGGATTCTGGTTACGAAGAGGACGGTACACATTCCACTACTTCCCCCAACATCGAGTACAGCAACAACCACCATGTGAGTTGGGACATTCCGGAGGAGCCATCCACAGTGCGCATCACTCCACCACCTTGTCCCATGAGCAGTTGTGGCGATCCCGTTGTCATCCCATGTGGCAAAGAAGTGCGTCGGTAACACTTTGAACGAGAGGTTGGTGAAATCACTTCACCTTGTCAGATCAAGTCTAAGAAGTAGCAACTATTGTTCTTGGACTTGTGAACGCCCATATTTTGCAATTCAGTCAATGCCGTCAGAAATTGTAGCAGATATTGTTCCGCCAAATGCCTTTGTAAGTACCAAAATACACAGTTTGTATTCTCGACTAACCAGCTTTTTCATTTTTTGTGTACTTTCTATATTGCTTTCGAAGACCACCAAATCTTGTCTGATTTACAATCTTGCCTGATTTAACGCTTGATTAAAACAGTTCTATTCCGCAAATGTTATGCAATTTTTTTTTCGCTTGAAAGTGTTTTTATTCTTTGCCATTTGTTATTAGAGCTCTCAACTCGCTTTTTGTTCTGGAGACTTCGAATTCGTACCTAAGAAATGTGACGTTTCTTGTATCGCCTCATTCCGTTTTGTTTTGTTGTTGTGTTCTACTCCTGTCACGCCGAAATGTCCTCGTCCAGTGGTTCCTAACCCGTTTCTCGCGGACCCATGTGGGTGCATGAATTCACAGATTTCATGAAGTACAAAAATTTAAACTGTGAAACTTAAATTTTACAAAGTTTTGATTCAGGGTAACCGGGATTCTAGCAAAGAAGTGACTTACTCGAAAAGGTTAGCAACCACTGTTTCGCTTATTCCAGGTATGTTTTAAGGTTTGTCAAGTCTTCACTGTGGCTGGGTGGATTGAAAGTTCAACTCGTTTTCAATGCTAAATGTAATACAACGACATTGCACAATTGCGGGTACAATACATTGTTCAGCTTTTTGAACTATTGCCATATCTTGCAAATGTTAGAAGTGGTATGGTCCCAATATTATGTATTTACGTTTGTTGTCTGGGTGGTGATCAGAGCAAATCAGCCGTTATTACATTGATTCAACGTCTGCAGACGCTGTAAATGTAAAAGAACTGATTTGTTAGCTGGGCAGTTGATGCCGAATTTGAGCTTGAATTCTCACACGTACTCGTGATTTTACTTCATTCGTTTCCTCAATCGATGACATGAACCTCCAGACTATTCTAAATATTTTTCTCACCGTAAAACAAGAATATTGTCAATAAAGAAGCAAACTACATAGTCCAGCACTTGCAACAAAAGAACGAATAGAGAATTCCATTCAGCGACAGCCCAGGTTGTGATACAGATATATATAAAAAAAAACAAAAAAACAGTCATGCTTCAAAGATATCATCGATGCACAGAAATACAGCAACAGCTTTACGCAACCACTGCTTATGATTCACAAGCATCGATACGCCGCGACTACTCATCTCAGGTTAAGCTGGTTTAAGAATGCAATGATAAAGCGGCTACACATCTAAAATACAACATGATTAAATTAGAATTCAACACTTTTTGCACTGATTTAAACATTTGATTTTAGCCTGTGTTATACAAATTGGCCCACATAATCTTTGCATTACAAGAGTTTTCAGTACAGTTTGTGTGCGGTATTTAGTCGTTTATAATCTGCAAATTGTTTCAGGAAGTACAGTGATCTCATTTTCAGTACGATCATGTGTGCCAAGCCCACTGCAGTAAACTGTAATACGAGCAGTGCGCAACAATATTTTACATGAAATGAACGACTTCATTGCGCAATTTTGTAGCTTTAAATCGCAAGATGCAGTTAGAAAACGAATTATTGGGTCATCAGTATTTTCAATAACTTGTAGCAATCTTCCCTTCTAGAAATTTTTTTAGTGAAAATCATTCTTATTGGCGAAAAAATGAATGTAAAAAAACCGCCATAGATGTTATGCAAAGAGCATATTCATTAAAAAAACAGTTTTCGTTTACATCGTGAATGAAGCTAGATTTTTGCGTAATTCGGAACATTACGATTCACGAATGCAAAGCTGGCTTTGCTGGTTTTCTTCCACATACTCGGATGCCGACGTTTTTCTGGTGTGAAACCAAGTGCAAAGCAATTGCCGAAATTGAAATTAGTAGTAAACAATATGCTTGGCGAACAAGCATGTTTTATCTCCCTTACCGCCACCTTACAGTTTTTAGTAACTAAACAGTTTTACAGAGCTGGCGCCAAAGTCCGTGACAGCTAATCTGTAGTCGTCCGCAGTTAAACCGGCTGCAACGGATACATGTGCAGGCATTCTTACCGACTGGCCTGGCTCAGCAGCTAAGTGTTTTAAAAATTCGCCTTCTTGTGAATATACAGACAGTCTATGATTCCACATGTCCGCTACAACGATGTTGTCTTCACTGTCGACCGACACCCCGTAGGGCAGGTCCATCTCTCCTGGGTTACTGCCTTTCATTCCGAATGACCTCACCAGCTCGTTATCTGTGTCGAATATCTGAAGACAAAGTTATTTGATCAAAATCGTACACAACTTCCCCAAAATGAAACAAATTAATTTTCTGAATTCTGGCCCACCGTTTCGAGGGTAAGAGTGGTGGAAGACTTGCAGGTTGGGGGAAGATTTCCTGTCACGTTTTGGTAAAAACAAAATACGTTACAGTTTTCCTTTTTTTTAGTGAGGGGGCGTGACTAAGTACCCCCCGTGGATCCAGTGTTGGCCTATAATACGATTTTAACTGCTGAAATTTTGCAAAATTGCCTAAAGAACTGCTTTTGAAAAATGTCACATTCAAATATCTTTCTGAATTTAGTATTGATAAATACTTACGCTTATTTTATCAGTCCAATCAGATACAATAATGTTATCGTTGCTGTCGACAGCAACACCAACAGGACAATTGAAATCCCCTTCTAGTTTATCAATTTGCTGTCCACTGGCGGATATAATTTTTACTGCATTGTTGTCTGTGTCCGTGACGATAATTTCACCTGAAGCGAATCAATGACTGTAAGTAGCTGACAGTTGATTTAGTTTAAAATATGCACCATGTCAGATATGTAGCCTCAGTTATTTAATTTAAAAAAATATGGGTTATCTACAACTAAAACGTGGTTTGTGAAACTATTCAGTTAGAATGTTGTTAGGCTACATTTGTAGGCTACTTTCATAATCATGTTAGGCTGTTTGCCACTCCTCACAGTGTTTTCATGTCACCTCTATGTAATCAAACGGAGTAACACGTAGGCTACGCAGGTAAGCCTTAAGCAGGCAACAAAAATATAGCCGATTGGTTAACAGCCTAGTCTTAAAAGTGTAGAAACGTAGGTTGTATGCTACACAACAACGATTTAGAGGCACACAAACTAAATGTGCACATTTTGAATGGGATAACTCAGAATTGGTTTATTGATAAACTTGTATCTGTGAGTTAGTTTGCAGACAGACAGGAATAGGCGGCTTTTTAGCAGTGAGCTTAAGAAAAATATTTACGTTTCGAGCAATGCAAATTAATTTAATCAATGAACTACTTTTCATATTAATTTGGTAGTTGCTAAACTTACAAAAACGGAAATCATCAAGAATGATACAAAAAATTAGTAAATGAAAATATTTACCTGATGATCTGACAGCAAGACATTTAGCAAACTTGAACATATTCTTCCCGTGTTCAGTCACCAGTTTGCCTTCCTTTGACCACACTGTCACACAATTTCCACTCGCCACCGCTAGATGACCTTCTGGAGTCTCGTGGATCTAAATATACATTTTATAAAGACGAACGAGCCTAACATGTAAAATTGCATCTTTTTATTAAATTGCAAACCACGTAGGCTACATTACATCAGTCAGCAAATATTGACTTCAGCTAAAACCAACATCATAGGTTCATAGGCTATAACATGATCGTTTTTATCCGAAAACATGGATTGCACATGAAAAATGACAGCGTTACAACCTTGAAGTTCATCACTGAAAAGCGATTGGGCTTCTTCAGTATTGGCCAATGCAGTAGTAGCCTACCTTAAGGTGGTGGTATATCTGCTAAAATAGTCTCAACACCTATTAAAAATCAAACATAAAGCAACCATGCTTTGCTGCTGGTAATAACTTAGCCAGCAAATAGATGCATTTTCGCATTAATTTACAGTCTGGGAAAACGTGAGCAAACCTGATAAGGCTCAAATTGTTTTCCAGCTTTCGTTGCACGTGATTGAAATGATTTCAGAAGACTTCCATTTCTGTCGAACGCTTGAATCAACCTTTCTTCTTTATCTGTCACCACCGACACGTAGCATGTGCCCGATTTGCCAATGTGGACGCCAAACACATTCCCAGAGATGTGAAGCTTTCTAACAAGAGATGTCATCCATTTAGTTTGCTGAATTGAAAAATAAGCTTCGCAACGCATGAAAACATAGACTGGCCGAACGTTTGTCACTAGGATAACTTCGGCTACTGTGTTGACCTGTTGCCATTTCAATCTCTAATCAGCCCACGCCCCACAGCCAAAATACTCCACGGTTCCACTCTCGGGGTGTGCGCTTGAGCAACGCATTCTAATGACTGCTCTCCATTCAGCAGAATATGGATGGAATAATTCCCCGGCAACAACACTTTAACAGTCGGAAACGTCACTCTGTCAATCTCTGTAACCGACCCTGCGTCAAAAGCTTCTACCAGTATGCGAAACTACCAGGAATAACCTACGAAGGCTTTGTCAGTCCAAGGATAAAGATTCAAACCAAACCATTCATAATTTGGAATATACAATATAGAGCCTAGGCTTTAAATATGGCACTAAAGGATGTATTGTTTATAGAATAAGTATATGCAGCCTAAGCTTATGTTACTTTATAGACTTTGGAACAATCCAAGTTTTGGCACTTGGTCCAACAGCAGACATTTGTGACTTTTTTCGGCGAGACCTGAAAAGAGAGAAAGATTGCATTTACATGTGATTTGGGTTTAACTTAAAGGATGGAATGTCGTACATGAAGCTAGTAGAAAATTGGTAGAACTGATGATGAAAATACTTGAGATTTCGAAACGATTGCAAACTTGACTTTAACTTCTGCTTGTTAGATGGTGTTGCCTATTTTCTATTCGCAGATGAGTAGTGTTGTAGATTATAGCATACTTTAATTTTTACTATTCTGTCATCATATAGACAGGACCGTTGAGATAATTTTGACCCGTTACAAATGAGAGCCCGGACAGCTTTTAAACTAGAGACCTCCAAAGAAAACAATAGAATTACGCGATGTCAATGTTGTTATCAAGGCTCTTAAAATGATACTGGGCGCGAACGTGTTTTTTGGATCCCCAATCAACGCTACTTCTTATAATCTCCAACACATTGTAGCTAACTGGCTAATAACTAGCACATTGTAGCTAATTAACGTAGTCTAAGTTTTTAGGATTTGCATTATGGTGACGAAAATATTGCGAGTAGAAGATTGCACATAGCTCGAAGCTGTAGGATTTGGTGACATTTTGATTGCTTGGACTCGCAAAGCAAAATTTACGAAGTTTACTGAATAAGAAAATTTTGCCATTGATTCAAAATTATTTCCGCAAAAGCTATAAAAAAATTTTTATTGTAATTTGGAGCACGGAGAATGGACTTATCGCAAACATCAACCAAAAATATAGTCAAACAACCCTGTCACTGAATGACTGTACGTGTGTACGAGTTCTACACAACTGCTATGCGAAAAGTAAATAAAGTTAGCATACATGCATCTACTTTCACTGTAGGCCTATTGAATTTTTCACCATTTCTGACACGATAAGGCCTTTTTCGAAAATTTTCGAAGATACAGTTTAGTTTTGCCATTTTCCGGGCTCACGAAAAATTCCGAATACCAAACAAACTTATAGAAATGGACTGTATAAGTGGATAATGCGCCTGCATAGTTCATGCTGTGGTTCAATGTTGCCGCGAAAAGTCGAACGTGTTGGACTAGGACCTCGCTGTAAAACTGTGGCTGCTTAACAACCTGTAGCCTATGCGGGACAAATAATTGAGTTTGGCCTGCTTGTAAAGTTATTTGATTTTTGTAGATATTGTTCTTTGAAAACCCAGACCGAAGCTTTTTTTTTTTTTTGAAAACCCAGACCGAAGCTGCTCAGGTGAAAACGGTAGGCTATTTGTAAAATTCTACAGTAACTTTACGCTAAATCAAGCACAGGCCAGCAGGATCACAGACTCAAGGCAGTAGCGTTGAAAGGGGGTAGCCTACTTTTGGACCTGGGCTCTAAATGATTTTGGGGGCCCGTAACCTTTCCAAGGGGCCCGGGAACTATAAGAAACCATCTCGCATTCTTTCTTGATTTGGAGGGCGAGGATTTCATTGGTATCGGCACAAAAATATCCTCTCAACAGCCCTGACAAAAGGCGAATCGACGTATGTCGTTCAGGTAACCGCTTACACTGTAGAACCAAAATAGCAATTTGAAAATCGAAGAAACAAGAAGTCTAATAGACTTACGTTGTCCCGTTCTTTTTTGTTTCGTTACCGACAGGAGCGATGCACTCAAGGTCAGAGCCACTGTCAACAAAACCGCTGCTTGGGGTCGAAAGTTCTGCTGGTGAATTATTTTTCAGTCTGTGGATAAACAAAAAATTGATTTGAGTGATTTGAGTAGAATTTGATTTCAAGAGTAGATTATCTTATAGGCAACAGCAGTACAAATCCAGCAATTTTAAAAATTCTATGTTGTTTGATTTTCAGTGCAAGCACAGTGGAGTCCTATTTCCGTTAGATTCGGAATGCCCAATGCTTGCGCTAAAATCAAAGGAGATAGTTTAAAGAGTAGTTAGCAAGCTTGCTAATGCCAATGCAATACATCTTGTCATACTATATTACTGTATATAGCTACAGTTTGTTCATTTTTGACGAACAATAACAGTCAATTTGACGTTTTAGTTCATCTAAGCGTGATGCCTTTTGTTTTACACAAAATAAAATTAGCTTATTTGGTAATCCTGATAACTTCTGATTGACTGTTACATCTGGACAGGTAAAAGTTGTTAGATTATTAAAAAGCAAGGTAAAAGCATGTGCTTTTAGCTCAATATTAATCTATTCTTTGTTGAACTAAACTTTCTTCTTATTTTTGAAAATCAGAAGAATTGAATTGAGATGATCACAAAAGTAAAACACTTTCCGTATCAGCTTTGCTTGAAATGCTACTCTGTTACACGTTTTAAATTTAGTTGGTGCGTCAAGGGTAACACACAGCAAAAAGAGAACGTTCCATTTTCTTGCCATACCAACTGCAGTTTTCCAGTTAAACGTACCGAAATTTTGTGTTCTGTATCTAGAGTTTCACTGCTACGATTATAGCTGCCGAGTAGGCTTTCTGCTTGTATGCTAGATGTAGTTGCAAATGATTCTTTTTAAGCTACAGTGTAAACTCAGTGTTTAGCCTTGAATCCGCATGTTACTCCACAGCAAACTGCCTTGAATTTGGGTGTTGCTCCATACCGTGGTAAGACTAAATGACAGAATCACAACTCACAAAATGACGTTAGTTGGGCAAGCTCATTGTTGACAGATAGAAGAAACGACTTGCAAATGTTTGTTTGCTCTTTCCAGACTACTAAGTAAGTCAATATGCTCAAATAGTGCAAGAGCAAGATGAGGCAACTATTGGACGTTAACAATCAACTGATATAGGCTACATCGTAACAGGTCTGAATGCTGAAATGTGCAATAAAATTGCAGAATAGACCGTTCTGAAATGACGTCAGGCTTCAGCTAGATGCTTGCAAGCAACTGAACTTATTTAGAAAAACAGCAACAAGTTATGCTAAAGACAAACCGAGGATCTCATTATCATTTCATTGGATTCGATTAGTTTATAAACCTCAGCGATGACGTCACGTGTGTGCAATTAATAATAAACAAGTAAACACGCAAACTTGGGTGATTTTGTGCAAATATCCCACTGCCAAGCCTATATAGTGGAATAAGGCAATCTCATAATAAACTTTGTGTGGTCAGCCCAGTAGCGTAGCCAGGAATTTTGAAAGGGGGGGTTTTGACCACCCAGCGGCGGGGGGTCCGGGGGGCCTCCCCCAGAAAATTTTGAAAAATTACTTTGAATTTGGTGCATTCTGAGAGCATTTTCAACAAAAATGTGGGTACGAATATTCCTGTAAAATGGTGCTGTCCGGTAGCATAGCAAAAGGATAAGATCAAGTTTTCTTCGGCATTTTTCGGAAATAAAGCTTAGTCTCTGTGTTTTCTTGTTGCTAATTCCTGGCTGAGATTTTTGGTATTGGCAAAACTCGCTCTTTTAATGCAATTTTGTTTAAAATTAGGCAATTTTTTTTTAGACTGAAAGCATTATTCTCAATATCGTGACGTCATACGCGTGCCAAAGGGGGGAGTTGTAACCCCCAAAACCCTCCCCCCCTTGGCTACGCCACTGGGTCAGCCTATGACATGTTGTTGAAAAATAAAGACTAGCATTGAGTGGGCTAATATTTTTACTCTCCAGTAAGCTTCTTAAAAGGGTTGTTTGGTTTCGATTCTATTTTTAGGAAATCGAAGCACTTTTATTACGTCACCGAAAAAAACAACAACACAAACGCATGCCAGCAGAGAAAGTGCCAAAATTTCAAAGTAGGTCTCCTTGCTCCATATGAAGGCTTTAAGAGTTTTCAAAAATCAATTTACAACATTTTGAATATGAAACGAAATTTCGTTGTGAAACGTAAGGTTAAAATCGCTCGGTCTTTGTCGTTTTGATCGCCCACGTGTCCAGACTTCAATTGAGATAGAAACGCATCTAGACTTCATTAATGACAGAAAAATGACAAAAAATTAGTTTTGTCCGAAATTTCAAATATCAGTGACAAAAGCAGAAATCACAAACGTAAACATCACAAGCTACATCTGCACGCAACAAATTGGTGCCAACACTACAAAATGCTGAATTTTCTCAGAATAATCTCATGAAAAAAATAAAATGTTACTTTGTAAATTCGCATTATCTTGTTTAAAACTGAAAAGCAGTAGGCTTTTCACACTTAAAGTATCACACTAAATCAGAAAAATCAATTTATTTATAGAGGGTTTGCATAACTAATTTACTATACCCTTAGCTCATCACTGAATAGCTTATTAGTTTATCCCTGAATATCAACATTGTATAGCCAGTGGCTTACGCAGGGGGGGGGGGGGGGCATTAGGCCATGCAAAGTAGCATTAGGCTACCGATACTCTTGATAAAAAATGTCAAAAAGTTATATTGAACGTTCCCTGCCCCCAGGAAGAAAACTCTACGTAGGCTACGTCACTGAACGTACTCTCAATACTCTTAATTCATTGGGTTAAGTAAACTAATTACGTCGTCTATGCAAAACATTATATGCGACTTCAAGAGTGTTATATCATATCTTTTGTTTTCAATACAAAATCCAAAATCTATCCAAACGAGTGAACTATAGTTGCTGAAAACAAAAAAAAAATGCGCAAATGAAAGCTGAGTGTGGTAAGCTAATTAACACATTGACGTAGATTACTGATTAGCAAAGGGCGTTTTCTTAATTCGTTTTCATTTCGATTCGAAAAAAATTCGAATGCTCCCCCTTCCCTTCAGAAAATCCTGCGTTCGCCCATAGCTTACTTGCTGTACAGCATAGTATCTCGCTATTTCATTTCAAATTGGAAAGAAACCGAATACAAACCTCTTCACCGAAAACAACGACGTTTCTAAAATTTAGTATTGTTAGAACAACCACTTTAAAAACAATTAAAGTATGCTAGATTGCTAGCCTATATCAATAGCGTACACCAGGGGTCACCAATCTTTTTTGCATGCGGGCCACTTTGGCACTAAGGAGAGCTGTGGCGGGCCGCACTAATAAAATTTTAGGTAGGTTGACTCTTATGCTAGAAATGAACGCATTTCGTGCCCAGTATTCAGCGTTACATGTTGTTAATATTTATGTTAGAATACCGCGGCAACAAAATTAATCGAACAACGCTACTGCCAGGCCAAGCTCCTTTAACAACACTTTTGACTTCTTTAACAATGTCGAATAAACGAGGCCACTTGTTTTGCGCACTTGTAGCGAGGCGAACGGTTTCATTAGAATATTCATCGCCAAGCAAGAGTGATGTCACTTCGCTTCGCAAAAGATATCTTGCAATTAACAGTTTCAGTAACCAAACAAATGTTTGACACATCGCAATACAGGCAACAACAGTGACCTGCTATGCTGCTAACATATCAGCGAAAAATAGGCTCCAATAACGGGGAGAAAGAAAGTAGGCACCATAAAACAAACACTTGTAGAAATTACCGAAAAAAAAACCGTTTCTATCGTAACTCATGAACGGTGTTCCTTCTAAAAAAGCAATGAGTTGGTTCTTCATCTTTTTGTGAGAGTCTATAAAACCGTATTTCTTGATTATTTGACAACTGTTACTTGCGGTGCTTATCAGCATGGCAAGAATTGTTGATTAACAACATTTTGCAGTATCAAACTAAATATTTTCATAATTCAACCAGAAGTTGTCTTTTGAAAATACAACCATAATAGGCCTACAACCAGAAGCTGTCTTTTGAAAATACAACCATAATACAACCAGAAGTTGTCTTTTGAAAATACAACCATAATGCAACCAGAAGTTGTCTTATGAAAATACAACCATAATGCAAACAGAAGTTGTCTTATGAAAATACAACCATAATACAACCAGAAGTTGTCTTATGAAAATACAACCATAATGCAAACTGAAGTTGTCTTATGAAAATACAACCATAATACAACCAGAAGTTGTCTTATGAAAATACAACCAGAATTAATACAAACAACACCTGTCAGAAGATATTTCATTTTATTGATACAACCAGAAAAAGTCTTTAAATTTATATATGATACTTTGTCAATTTATTATAAATTGACTTGGCACACCGGCCTATTTTGCTAACAAAAACTTGCTTAAAGGGAACACTGCTTGTGAAACACAATAAGGGTGAAACGCACACTAGTGTTTACATGACACTCACAAACTTAAAATAAGCAACCCTATGCTCACAGACAATTTCGAAATTCGAAAACAGACGTTTTAATCAACCGCTGGGACAGTGTGGCTGGACATCGCATTGGAATAACGTTGAGCGACCCCCACCTAGAACTACAATCTGAATGGTCGGTGGAATCGTATGCAAAGCAAAAATAATATGCTTCCCGGAAAGTATTTTTTACCTTCATGCTCATTGACTCCTCAAGAAAAGTATTTTTGATTATACTTGTACGCTGATACCTTCCTCGGGCCGCAGCGATATAGCGTGGCGGGCCGCATGCGGCCCGCGGGCCGCCATTTGGTGACCCCTGGCGTACACTATAGCATAACCTCTCCAAAATGGGTCTGCAATCGAGACCTACTCAAAAACAACACACTTTCTCAGACAACACATCAACCGTTTGTTGCATTGATTCAACGTCTTTAGACTTTTGTAAAAAAAACGGTTGACTTGCTGTCCGGGTTGAAAGTTATCAATTCTGAAACAAAGAAGCTATAGCTGCAACCAAACATCGAGTTCTAAAGTATCCTACAAAAACAAGGACTAGAACTAGCACAGCAAACGATGATTCAACATGCAACATAATTAATTTATCAGTAGGCCTGTTGCTGTTGTACCTTACACTTTAGTTTAGGTTTAGTCTATTCACGCAAAAGGTGTATTTTCGAATGGTGTAGTGCACACATGTGCAACCGGCGGCCGCGTTTTACTCAGCATAATGCTGAAAGTGTATGCTGTATACCAGCCTTCTCGAATTATATTTCATTGTTTTCATCCTTGGGCGTAGAATCGGAATGAGGGAGTAATGAATCGTAAAAACTTGCATGAATCGTACTAATTCCCCGGCAACAAGACTTCAACAATCGGAAATTTCACTCTGTCTATCTCGGTGACCGGCCTGCGTCAATGATTCAAAGTCTAGACTCTATAGAAGTATGTGTAACTGCCAGGATTAAGCTCTGCAAGAAGCTTTCCCAGTCCGAGGATAAAGATTCAATCAATCAAACAGTGTTGCTGTGCAAAGAGCATAATATGCCACTATTGTTTTCGAAAAGTTTTCAGGGTTTTGGAAACAAAAAGTTGTAATGACAAAGTAGAGCGTACTTAAATCTGTTTCTTGATTTACTATTTTCATAAAAAAAATCGTATTAAATTTTCTTGTAAAAAATTGATACGGCCTGCGTTATCATTCAAAGTTTCGTATTAGGCCGCGAGTAAAAAAAAGTTGCACATGCCTAGTGTACAGTGGCTCGACGCCAAAACATTTGTAGAACACAATCCAACCAGCAAGTAAGCCCTTTTTAAATTGATCCAACGTCCGCAGACGTTGAATGGATGCACTAATAGGGCTACTTCGCTGGCAGATAGGCTTTCATACCTTCCAGCAGAAATTCTATTAAAGGTGTTTGATTTCAGCGAAGGAGAGTTGTAATCACTGGGAGGCAGAGACAATTCGGTGTTGCCGACTTTCGAATACTGTTGTGAACTAACAAACATCGAATATGGACGCGGTGCAAGGGAATTGGATTGACGTCTGTTTGGGGCAGGTGATCTTTTCATGATGATTTTTACTCCAGCAACAATGTTTTTTTTTAAATGAATGTCTACAAAAACATGATTTTTGATAACCCTTGTGCTTATTTTAGGCAATGAAAGCATAATAAAAGTTTTAAGACGTTACACTTAACCAGTCCTAAACATTTTTGCCATTTGACCAGTAGACTGATGTAGAATCCTTCTCTGAGACAATTTTGGGCTACCAATGCTTAAAACGACTGACTGACTCAAGCAGAGAAAGTTTGAAATTCAATTTTTGGAAACTGAACATGGTGTATCACTTCGTAGATTCATGTTGCTGCTTTACCATGCTGGTTGAGTAGTTGGCTACCCTTGAAAACTTTTACTGAGATACTTTTCTCAAAATACCATTGATTAGCAAATCGAATTTCATTTTTGCTCTAAGCTTTTCAAAGAATATTCAGCTAAAAATGTAGGCTACAAACCTGCATAAGCTACAGGTAAACTAATAAAAGCATTCCGTTTTTTACTTTAGTGCCATTTCAAGACGTTAGGCTACATTAAAAAAAACAAAAGTTGCTTTCACTCCAATAGACAGCTCATCACAGCTTCTCATTAGGCTACTAAGTCTCGACAAGCCAGTTATAAGTTGGCGCTAATGATCAGCAACATTTGTCATGTTGTTTTGCATTTAAATCACGTTTTACGTATTTTCACTTGCACACAAAGAGGTAGCTCTTGTGCTGCAGTCCCCAATTCACGTCTCTCCTTGATTGACCTTTTTCTAATCATATTTACGTCGTTGATTTTTGTCCTTGAAATTATAGACTTTCTAACCTTTCTTCGCAACTAACCTGAGAAAACCTTTTTGCAGATTTGGTTTATGATTTCGTCCAAGCTGTAGCCTACCTACAAAGCGTTGTAGCCTACACAGGTCACAAGGGCTCAGACCACACAAGAACGGAAATGCTGATTGCATTTGAGTTTTAACTTAAATAATGGAATATTCTGCCTATCACGCATATGCTATATTTGGTTTTAATATGTCATCAGGCGATGTTGCATTGCGGTAGCAACAGAGTTTGTTAAATATCTCTTCTGAAAACTCAGCAACCAATTTTCAGTGGTTTGTCTCAATCCTTACAAAATTAACGTCACATAAATAGGCCCCTTACAGAAAAAAAATGTATGAACTTGCAAGACAACGAAGGGCCTAAATGTTTATTAGGCTATTATTGAAACTAACTATCTTCTACAAGATGAAGTACAAAAGATAAGGTTTTATTGATTTAATACGATAAGATAAACTTTTTAAGTGAATGTCTCAAAACGACAGGGTTAGTTTTTGCAGCTGCTTTTATTCTGGTAAACAAAAAAACAAAAACCTAATAGCAAAAACTAAACAGGAGCTACATGGTCCATATGCAAAAGTGTGTTTCAAATTTGGTAAATTTACGTGGAATTAAAATCTCGCTTCAAGTGTGCAATCGAAATGACCAAAAAAAGATTAGAGTTTTGTTTAGTTTACGTAAATTATTTTTATCAATGTCTAAAGCCACCATGACAACGTCTTGCATAACAAGTAAAACAACCGAAGATGAATCTTGCCAGAAATCATGGAAGAGTACAAAATATGACTGCATAGTTAATAATTCAAGAAATTACATGCAAAAGTGATCACAAAAGTCGGTTACGTCATTAAATGGCCTACGTCGGCTACACAGCTTCAACAACGTTTCCGTTTAAAAATAGAATTTTGTTATAGCCTCGCTTGTGTAATGTGCATGCAAATCAATAGCCTACATTCAATCTCACCATACAATCACTGACAGCACTCACCAGAAAGTTTAGTTGCCTTTCTTTTCGTCACGTTCTGAAATCTTCATTTTTTTGGCATTCTTTGCTAATTCTATCAGATCAATCTGTTACAAAATGACGTAGCTATAGCCTAATATCTGCAAAGTTGTAAAATAATTAATTAGCATGAATATTTTTTCGCAACTCAGATCCTCTCACGGCAATTGAGATATGCCACAGCTTACACAGAACACAACTCTTTAAAACCACAGTTTACCAGCATCATGTGGTAGTTTTTGTTGCAAGCAAACTTTTTTTATATTTCATGGTTGATTTATAAATCTATACAATTTTAACCGATTCCGGTGTGCAATTGAATCATCAACAGACGATAATTAACATGCAACAGAATGCTACACTTTATAAAAGCTTAACTTATATGAAAAAAAATGTTTTAGTTTTAACAGTTTACTGCTTATTGCTTTGCTTTTTTGAAACTTTTTAATCTCATTGCTTTTTTGAAACTTCACATCGAAATAATGTGATCATCTGTTTTTGTTGTGAATGTATCAGCCATTTTTTAATGTTCTCTTTCTTTCTTCCAAAAGCAGTTAAACCTGCATATGTTCATCACAGTTGAGGTGTATGAGATTTTAGTTTCCTTACACAGACAAACTCACTGACATAAGTTAAAAATGTAATGATGTTTTACCTTAGTCAATAAAAGTCTCATGTGGTATACTGAGGCTACAGCGCATATACAAGCTTATAACACCACTGAGGTGCTGACGTAACACCACTGGCTTCCCTTGAAATGCTCCGAAATAAACAGCAACTCTGTGTTTTTACTCCTTTACAAGCCAAACATCACCACTTACTGCACGCCAGCCGTGACAAAACAAGCAATTAAATTAGAAACAGGTAAGATTGTATAGTGAATAATTTTGCATTGTAGCCTACCTTGATTTTTACACCTAGGCCCATAGCCTAAAAGCAATAAAGTGCTTATAGATGCTTGTGCCTGCTGATAAGCTGTTTTTTCCGGATCCAAAGAAACTTTTATCTTTAAACAATCTTGTTCTGCACCTTCGCAGCCTCCACCACGAAAGAGACCTTAAAGTTACAGAACAATAATCTACTTTCTGAGAATTTTAATGAAGACATAGTCACGCTAATTCCTATCTAGGTTTGCTAAATATTACCGGTTAAAACATTTACGCTGGTGCCAAGACAATAACTCCAATTGAAGAAAAATAAATAAAAACTGGAAAATGTTTTCCTCAAGTTACTGTTTACTCTGCTAGTCCGGAAAATATCTTCAACGAGTTATTGTGTGAAAACACGGAATTTCTGAGATATAACATGACAAAGCATAATAGATTGAGCAGATTTTTTTGCTTATTCAAGGACAGAAATTTCAAAAAAGCTATAACAGAGGTCTCAATATATTAAAATATTCTGTTGTAGGCTACCAGAAAATCAAGGCCAAAGTTGAATTTGAAAACAAAACCTCTCCCTTCCTTACTGAAGGACAAGCACTGAAGTATGCAAATGGTGAAAGAGGTCGTCTTGAAAAACAATTAATTGAAAGACTAAAACAAAGCAAGGTCACTGCATTCTAATGAATGTCACATTTGTTGTGAGATAGCTAAATTATAGGATCTATTGAATGTCACATTTGTTGTGAGATAGCTAAATTATAGTCTACATAGCAAATTATGTTAATTAAATGAATGAAAGAGTTTTCACGCGCACTTAAAGAGAGTTAATGACGTAATATCAAGACAACTTGTTGTCAATTCAACCCAGGCACTTGACGACACAAACATTTATGAAGTGGTTAATATCAAACAAAATCCGTGTTAAATTGTGAATATTAAAAACGACATTGTGCAAAGAATCGATTATTGAGAAAATGTTAGTAAAATCACCGAGGAAACAGGCAGTTTTCCCCAAAAACCAGAAGTAGTCTCCACAACGCATTGAACTGGGCGCAAATGCAACCGGGCCTACAGTAAACTTTAAGAGACGTTATATTCATTTTTCGTGCTGGCCTTTTAGAAAACTCCGCGCCCCTAAATTCTTTCTAGGCCCTGGTCCAAAAGTAATTAGGCTACTGGACCTCCTTATCAACACTACTGACCATATTATGCTTAAAAAAATCACAAACTGTTCCGGCTTAAAAATATATGTAGTCTAGGACCTATAGGCCCTCCTAGGGCATATGGATACAATAGGCTACTGGCCTACTGCTACTGTATTTCCAAAATTATTTTAGACTAAAATTTTGTTGCAACTGAAACAGAAGTTTGTTTCAAACGGCCCAAATGAGTTGCTCACCAATAACTATTTTTGAATTTTTTTTTGCTTTTGAGCAATTATGACTTCCGAATTTATATCTTTGTTGTAGCTTTGATTAACCTACTTTTGGTAAATTTTAGATAGGCCTACTCAGCATCGCAGTTGTAATCATAGGCTGAACTCTAAGCTACCTGGCACCCACTACTTTAGGCTATTAATGTTCTAGTGAACAGCTGGAATTCTACGCAACTGGTCTACTACGAAAGGCCACAACTGTGAAACAACAGTAACTTAGATTTCACTTCTTCGAACAAAGCATGAGAAATTGCAGCTTGAAAGCAGCTGGCTTACCTGCACTTGTTAATGAGCAACATTCATTGAATTGCCCTGGGTGGAAGTAATCAATTGCCCTGCCTTATCAAAAACGCGAATAAAACGACGGTATTCAAGCATCACGCTGCTATAGAAAAGTAATCAACACTAAAAGCATAAATTATTTATAGCAAGTATAGCCTAATATGTGTCAACGCCAGTCTCAACAAATTGTACGAGGCCTAGCTCAAAATGCAACTGTCTCATACCTCCAACAAATAAACTATTGATGGATTGACTTAAATGGCAATAACACTGGTCAACAAAAATTTTTTTTTT
The DNA here is from genome assembly GCF_918807975.1 of Aplidium turbinatum. Classification (NCBI taxonomy): domain Eukaryota; kingdom Metazoa; phylum Chordata; class Ascidiacea; order Aplousobranchia; family Polyclinidae; genus Aplidium; species Aplidium turbinatum. The sequence continues at coordinate 14,734,888 of NC_137484.1, read as the reverse complement.
CTTGCATGAGCTTTGAGAACTGATTTAGGGTAACTTTGGGGTGCTGAGTCCGAATCTGACCTCAGATTTATCCTATCACGTCAGGTTTGTGAGATATGGTAACAGCAAATTGCTACTTTTGTCAAAAGTGGAAGATTTGGAAATGTTAACGTTAGACAGGCCAAAACAGCTTAAATAAGGTTACTGAACAAGCATTGCTATAGGCCTGTTTAAATCTTTGTGGTTTCATGCAAAACATTGACGGGGGTGGGGGTCAGTTATACTTTTAGCCTCCCTTTTAGCTTGTTACTACTCAGTGGCGTATTTAGAAAGTTTGTTAGGGGGGGGCCAAGACATTGTGTCAGTCAGCCGCATAGCGGCTGACTCAGCGGCTGGAGGCCAATAGGGGTAGTCTCAACGGTAGTACATGGAAAACTCAAATTTGGTGAAAATGGTTGTTAATTGTTTCAAATTTTTTCTACTTGGGTAAAAATTAGACTTGTTTGATCGTTTAAATAGGGGGAGTAGGCTATACTAAAATGTCATATGATGGGTCAGAGTTGGGGGAGAGGGTTAGTTGAAGCCGTCAGATAGGAGGGGAGGGGGTCCAAAAGCAAGAGCGAATCCGTAGAAGTAAGTTACTGTTCCAATCAATGAACCAACAAAAGATATCAAACACTTCAGAACATAAACAATAAGTTAGTCCTTCCGACCTCGAATAGCCTACCTTTTGAACATTCTCGGCGATTCGCAATGACAATTTACAGTTTAATGCGATGGCTGCGCTTGGCAAATATATCAATGACTGCATCATACTCGAGTATAATATCCTTGTTTTAATACATCTGAGCTAGTAGACCATCTAAACGTGGCTCGGTCGTGGTCGTGCGGTAATAATTTTGCAGGTAGGCTACTTTAGTGAACTGAAACATCGCTCATTGGAGGCAGTTGTAACTGGAAGCGTAGCAAAGTTTCGAAGTAATTTATGGATAATTGCCTAGTTATTCAACAGCTTGACACGCATCCACAAAAGTCGCATGTCTTTTATCCACAGAAACTGCAAGCCAATTCGCTCTTAGTAATTTAATGGTAGCTGCAAAGCAATTGCTTGGTTCAACATCCAGCATTTCATGGTAGGCATGGTAGAAGTCGAAAATCTTGTCGATCGGGCAGTCCTCATCTTCATGAATCAATGAAGGCAGATATATCATGTGTTTGTTTGTTTGTTTATCTTTATCCTGCATTGCGGGAAAGCGGACTTGAGCGCTATGCATCGGTGTACGCCTTCCGACATACACCTGGCCCACGCTGCAGCCGACGGCAATGTCTGTTTCCGGTTGTCTACTCTACTTATGACTTAAATTTGGTACTACCCATTACTCGAAATCGATTACTAGGTAGAGGCAATTATCGTAAAGTTTCTTGCCCAGAGAAACAACAGCCAGTGCGGGTGGCTGGAGTCGAACATGCAGGCTCTCCACAGCGAGCCCAACGCGCTAACCACTCGGCCACGGCTGCCGATATTCGGCCACGGCTGCCGTGGCCGAGTGGTTAGCGCGTTGGGCTCGCTGTCGCTGATTGCTGACTTTAAAAGCTAGCGAGCAGTGCTCATTGGATCTCTCGTGAATTTGTGCCATGCAATTGTCAAGAAAAGGAAAAAAAACTGTTTGTTTGAAATAGATCTCCGCGGTTTCAGCTGGAATGTTAGGTCAATGTTGTTGTCTAGGTGCTCTCCGCGGCATTCGGATTTCTTCGCCAAAAACTGAGCAAGTCTTGCCAAAAAGTTGGTGAAAAGGCCTATTATCGCCCCTTAGGTCTTGTTTTTTTTTGTTTTTTTTTCTTAGGTCTTGTGACACAGTTGCGCAGGATAAATCACCCAAGCAATTATGTCTTGCGCTACAACTTTTTTTTGCAAAATTTATGATTTTTTTTACCTGATCATTAGGGGGAGACCATCGCCCCTTATCCTCCCCCCTAAATACGCTACTGTTACTACTGCATGGTTAATAATGTTGCTTAGAAAACAAATTGGTATCAAAATTATAGTTGGTGGGTGTATTTCAGCTACTTATGTACTACATGGTCTGGGTTTCTGGTTATAGCACAATGTGTATGTGCAATAAACGCAACGTCAAATCTTCCACTTTTGACAAAAGTAACAATTTGCTGTTATCATATCTCACAAACCTGACGTGATAGGATAAATCTGAGGTCAGATTCGGATTCAGCACCCCAAAATTACCCTTAATCCATTGAAAAACTCCATGCAAGAAAAGTTGTGTTGACCAGTGTAATTTTAAAAAATAGCATCAATGGCGTTGATCTCATTCTTGAGTAAAGAAACGGCCACAAACTCTGTGTAAGGAAGTTCAAATTGAAAGAAAAATCTTTGGAGGAAAATTATTTTTAAATGCATCAAGACGCTAGGCATTTTGGATCGAAAAAAAACATCCTTTTGCTTTGCTTCGACATGAAATGCTTTGTCTTTGTTTCATTTCGAAATAAAAGTTATTTCGTCGTTATGTTGCAAACTTAAAACAAGACGGATAAAAAAATCATCAACTTTTTAGGCTAAGGCTGCAGGTAAAGTAAAATTGTTTCTTTTCTAGAAAAAAAATTGTTTTGATTTTTTTCGTTTACAAGTAAGCCTACACTTTTTTTTGAAAGAATTTTGTTAGTAAAAATTAAGTTGTTTTGAACGGTTCTGATGTTGAGTAGCCTAACTGTTTTAAATGGTAGGCAGCCCATCAATTTGTGGGGAAAATACCGATAAGAAAATAAACTCAACAAAGATAGTGAATTAAGACGGAAGGGAGGTGCCAAATGCAATTGCGCCATAGGCCCTATAGGTTAGTGACAAATTTTATTTAGCGGTTTCAAGGTCGAGTGTTCATCACAACTAGCAAGGTCCTTCATTTCACGAACTTTCCTAGGCCTACTTAGAAAGATTATAGTTAATGTTTCCAACTGTACAAATCGATGCATAGGCTACGTTCTTTGCCTACGCAACACCTCAAACCGTGCGCCCGTAGAATGTGCGAGAAGGAGCACTATCTGTCAAGGGGCCAAAACGAAAGCTAACGTTTTAGCCTATGTAGGTTTAGAGGCTGTTGTAACATGCCAGCGGTCGGCAATTACAGGTCTTATAGATATTTTGTAGAATATTACTTAAGTATGCAATTAACGTCCGTTGCTTCATTAGTTTGCCGCACATAGATGGCATGTCGTGAAATCACTTGATTTGATCTAGTCTGGTGTGCAGAGTAACATTTTCGATCCTTGAACAAGCTGACTTGCGATTAAAACCACGTCATACTGAAATGGTGCGTTGTCAAGAGTCCCAGAAAGTGACTGAGGTAGATGCAAGTACTTTTTACAGAAAAACCGAACGTGCAGCATATGGACACCCAAAAGCATCCTGTAGTTGCTAACAATGAACACTACACACTTAGTTTGGCAGTCTTTCTTGTGGCCAATCTGCGAAACCAGACATATAGGGGAGAGTGCCTAACAGTGCCCCGGGTTCCTACAGTGCCCCTCCCATCGTTTTTCGCAATCCGTGATAAATTATTCACTCTAGCGTACATTACCATGGCCACGTGGTCCGTAGAAGCTGCTAAAACTAAGTTAGGCAGAAATAAGTCATTGCTTGCTGTTGGCAGAAATGAAAGTTTGTTTTAGGTGGTAAAAAGTAAATTTTCAGAACTTCATTACTTTTTTTGTTACAGTTTTTACGGTGGCTTCAGGGATGCTTCACTAGTTTTTTATGTTTGGTCAGTCACTAGACTAGGTTTCAGTAATAACGTTTCAGATCGTAGGCCTGGGTAAAAAAAACTGACGCCATTTTATCTTGTAGGCCCGTGGTTCCAACACTGCCCCACCCTGAGGTCTCCTACAGTGCCCCGGTGGAGCACTGTTGGAAGCCATGAGATTTTACTAATCAATGTACAGTGCCAAAATGATTATCAACATTTTATGTTCTAAATTGCAGGTTGTTAGGTATTTTCTGAATTAAAAAGCTATTTGTGTCCTCTTAACAAGAAATGGCAAGACGTACTCGCTATAGAACTAAATGTAGGCCTATTGTTGAGTAATTTTGTCTGTCAAATTTGGTTATTTTTCTCTATAAACCAAGGTTACCAAGCCATTTCTTGTGAACCACATGCCAATATAGGCCTACCAAAGTGTGTTGTGTCTGTATCTTGTGTTAATACCTTCCATGTAGGCCAAATCAATGATGTCTTTAATCTCCTGCATTGCATGTTCTTTCACTGATTGACTGTTGAATAAACACTTTCCTCGCCATTGCAATTGGTAGTTAAGTCATGTCATAACACTAAAGCTTTTAAAAAGGTAATTACAGCTCTAATTAAATCAACTTGGGCTGTTCTATAAACTACAGCTCAGTGTGTTCGTACGGTTCCTTGGAACCTATTCGCTATCTTTCGTTTAAGCACAGTCACCACGACGGGTAGACAGCGTGTCCCACATGTTTTGATAATTGTTGCTGTTATATTTTGTGTCTGTGATAATTGTGTAGCCTATGTACCACTTTTTAAAGGTTTTGTCTTGACCTGACCAGCTCAGTGACATCCATCATGTGAAATACTACCGGTACTAACACAAGTTTCATACCTAGGGTAATCAATGCAAAAAGAGTGGCTCAACATTGCAACTAAAGACATCACCCACTTTGACAGGTGATTTTTAACGCCTGATTATGAAATTTATGTAAAACTTTTAAACTTTTTTTTATGTGGAAATACTAAAGAAAAGGATGAAGTTTCATAATAGAAAAAAAAATTTTGAATTTTTTTTTTTTTTATGTCTAAACCTCAATTTTCCAAAAAGCGGGGCACTGTTGGACACTCTCCCCTACACAAAATAGCTGCGTTTTTATCTTCCCTCATTGTTCTGCCAACTCCTCTCTTTCCAGTCAACAACTCGTGATCATACAGACACATTTACTGACAAGAACACAATAGCTCTGTTAATAATGCGAGTGGCGTCGAAAATAAATAAAAATAATGAAAAAATTAAAAGATTTGAGACAGAAAATAATTATGTAAAGTGTTTGTGGAATATTTTCATCAAAGCTTTTTGACAGAGCAATCCCAAACAAACAACTAAATTTACGTAACTTCGACGTCACTTCACGTTACAAGAAGCAGCAAAGATGTTAACTAATTTGAAACGAACGCAAAAATACGAGCATGCGGCTGCCTTGAAATAGCGATTGACCAACGGTCACTGTTTCATAGGAACTGCAAAAAGTATCGGTATGGAGGATGTTAGATATAGACACCTTGCCGGCAGTGCGCAAATATAGCAAGTCAATCTCTTTTTACATTGACTCAACGTCTACAGACGTTAATGTAAATAAAAGACTGATATGCTGGTTGTGGATGTCCTCATGCAACAATTCGAAAAACGCAGAAAGAAGTTTCTTTATTAGATCATCAGCAGATAAAACTAAGCAAGGACGCGATATTTAACGTAACATATAAAAATAAACTAGAAATTGTGAACGTTTTCGGCTATGCAGCAGGTCAGTCCTTGTCAAGACTATGAATCAACATTGGCTTGACAAGAATGAACCTTTTTAAAGCATTCTATTGCATTTCTTACAGGGATACCTAAAGATTCCTTCTTTAGATATCCCTGATTTCTTATTCCGTTTAATGTATGAGTAAACCAGTTATTGAAACACTTGAAAAGGACTACAAAGCTGTAGTGTATAGCCAAAGAAGTTTGCAACTTCTAGTTAATTTCTTCATATTATGTTAAACGCCGTGTTGTTGCTTGGTTTCATCTGGTTATATAACTACAAAACAAAATAAACGTGGTCGAAATATAGTTGTGAAATGTTACCATGCAGACGGTGGGCGAGGGTATAGAAACCACGAAATGCCACCGATATTTTTAAAGGCGTTCAGACTTAATGTTCGAAACCACATACTGGTATGGTTGGCACCCAGACAGCAAAATCCGTCATTTTTACATTCTACAGACGTAAATCAATGTTAAATGTTAGATTTTGCTGTTTTGAGGAACCTTTCTAGATGTGAAAAAGAATCGAGAAATGTTTTGAGACCTTCACCAACGATGGCATGTGTGCTGACGTCAACGATATTTGATGTCAGCAGAATTTATGCAGGGTAAAGAAATGTATAATAGAAACCAAAAACGTAATCAATATGTACATGTTTGCAAGGAGCATGTGGTGAGAACGCAAAGGATATCATGCGCAAGCTTTGTGGGCACAACGAAACACTTTTCGTCGCGTATTTTACTGTCATGTAAGTCGCAAACACGCAACAGAAGTGCAGGAGTGACCTTAAGAGGACACATTTCGTTGTTGTTTTATCAGTCAAAGCTAATTCAAGGGAAATATACGATATTTTCCAACCTTGTCAGACTGTAATGCGCTTGGTTACAAATAGACGCAGCTATTGTTATAACGGTTTTTTAACAGAAAAATACGCTCTATCAACATAAAGTACGAAAAAGCTGTCCGTGTGACACCGTTTTAACGTTACCAAGAGTTTTGATGAACAAGCTGTTACGAAGACGTAGAATCCACCAGCAACTGGCGTATGGAAGCAAGACGGGTACCCCAGACAGAAAAACCCGTCATTTTTACATTGATTCGACGATGAATCAATACAAAAATAACGAATTTTGCTGTCCAAGACGTTGCACGAAACCATAAAAATAAATGCAAAACAATCTAGAAAATAAACGTTGATTCTACGTAGTGAAACTTAAAAATAAAACAACTTAAAAATATCACTTGTCAGAAGCAGGAACTCACACAGCAAATCAATGAAAAAATGATTGATATGCTGCCTGGGAACCTGGGGGTGTCTCGGCATGGGTAACCGAATAAGATATCTTAACACCAATAATAAAATATACTTCAGTGCTGATTAAAATACTGTATGAACTGTGTCTTACATCACAAGCGCATTGCAGTCAGTTGCAATGCGAGATGTTCTGTGTCTTTACTTCGTAGTTGGGAAGAAAACTCTACGCAATGAAGAGGTGCAAGAGAAACTAACGAAGTGGTATTTTTGTGATAAAAAAAGTATGGAATTTGCCAATTCTGGAGCAAAACCAACATAAAAAGAACATTTAGTGAATGAAAATCAGCCAGGACTCAGCTGTTTTACTTTTAATATGATTTTAACGTTTTATAGTGAAAAGAAAAAAAAAGAAAAAAGGAACAGTTAAAATAATCGTTTCGCATGCTGATAAGACAACCAAATATTCATAAAGCAATAACAAGCCATACAAGAGTCAATCCATTTTTTACATTGATTCAACGCCAGCAGAGTGTAAAAAAATTCTTTCTGGGTAGGAACAGAAAAAAACTAACGTTGGTTTAACATAAAACATCGTGACAACGACCGAAATAACAACGAAATAACTAACATGCAAGCAATTAGCGTTATATTAACATTTTGATTCGACGTCATGAAACAGGCCACCGTGCAGAAAATCATAGTAAAAACAAGAATCGTTAGACCGAGCCGCCGGGTTCAGCGCTGGTGAGGTCACGAAAGAGACACTGCTGAACATTTAAAGTACAAAGTACTCAGATTGCAAATCAGCCGGTTTTTACACTGATTCAACGTTGTATCAATATAATAAACGGCTAATTTGCTGTATGGGTTGGCGTTCCACCAATGCATTCATGCTTTCCCCCACCCCCAACAAAAAAAAAACAAACAAAATAAACTCTTTATTGGAACACCATCAGCGAATTCGAGTGAACAGATTCAAGACAGATGTCGATTCCTTATTGGACGGAGACTTTGAAAATACGTTCCAGAATCGTAATGTTTCGTCACCAGCACCGGTCACGATAGCTTCACCATCTGGAGAAGTCGCCTGCGAAGAATTGTAATTTGCTTTGAACTTTTGTGAATGTGATTCGTTGCTATTTTGTTCAGATAAATCAGTAGTTCTTTGCAACACTTCCCAGGCAACAAGTCCATCGATTTTCAATATTCAAACCGACTGGTTTGTTGTCTGAGTTATCAATGCTAAGCGACGAAATTTAAAAGTTGCTGAGTCGCTTATTGTTTCCTTTGTTACATCGTTTCAACGTTTCCACACGTTGTATCGTAGTACAATGACTATTTGCTGCCAAACAGGTGACGTTGATAGCAAATGACAACATGCATGGCATCGAAAAAACAAACTACCAGTTCAGGGATGATGCCACAATTTTTTCTTTTATAACGTCTATTAACGTTGAACCGCTGTAAAAAACAACCTCAGCTTGCTGGGTAACGCGCCTTCAAACTGAGTGGCAAAAATTTCAACTTACCAAGTACAGCACCCGATAAGAATGGCCGGTGAGCTTGGCGACTTGAGTCAGCGAAGGGTACTTCCACAAGAGGATTTGGTTCTGGCTGTAGCCGTGCGTGGAGACGAGCTCACTCGCGTGCTTTGACCAGGCCAAGTTGCATACTTGAGACCCGGTGTCAACACATTGGAGAGGCTGCTGCGTGAGAGTGTTCCAAAACCGAATATGCCTGAAATCAACGGCGAAAGTTACATAGAGCGCACATTTGTGGTAACAAACTTGCTGTCAATGAAAATGCATTTCAACTGTATTGACTTTATACTACACTCCCTTCGTCAAAAAGTGCTTTCTTCTATTTAAATAGTACTATTGATGTGACAGGAATGGATTTATATAATAAGACGCGAATTTTTGTTATGCAGGTTTTGCGATGCAGTCGTGTTTGCTTTTCTTTTGTACCAGAGTCAGTTTTGAGTTTGAAGATATAATTAAACACCGACACAAAAATATAAACACGATGCTACATTATTTTAAGGCCATATCGTCATCGTTCCAGATAGCAAATCAGTCTTTTTTACATTCTGTCAACGTCAACAGATGGTTAACCAATCTTAAAAAAGATTAACTTGGTGGTTGGAAAAAAACAAATTAACAATAACTGACCGATCAGCAGTGCCGCCACCCGACGCCAGCAAGCCATGCTGGTGAGGAGACCAAGCAATCGCTTTCACGGCGGCGATGTGCTCAGAATAAGTTTGCGCAGGTGTCTGCTGGAATGCCGACGACGAGCTGGCGTTCCAGACAAGGAGCTTGTTGTCGTTGCCACCGGAGGCGAGGTGCTGCCTGTCAGGCGACCACTTTAGACCGCATACCTGTAGAAAAAGTCGGGCAATTTAATTTCGCGTCATAAGAAAATGACTGATTGACTATGAGAGTAAATGGCTTTGTTCCTTAAAAATTGTTCTACTTGGTAAAAAGTTCCATTGACGAATGTCACTTGAGTGAAAAAGCAGGTTTGTGACAATTGCATCAGTGCCAAAAGAAACCAGCTAGCAGGCATGCATTAAAGACTGCTGCCATTTGAAAATACAGGACCAGTAGTACGTAACCATCACAAATGCAATCCACATGCAACCTCAAAGACATTTAACGGAGAGCACAAAAAAATGGGAGACAAATACAATACATTAGTTCAATAAAAAACTCTACTTGGTTTAAAAACGCAGCGCAAAATTTCTTCTAGGCAAGCTTCACACGCAACATTTACATCACTGACAGCAAACTCCGTCACTTTTACATCTATTCAACGTCTATCAATATAAAAATGACGGATTTCGCTGTCTGGGATGTTACACCACGTACCTCTTGTCTGTGGCCGGCAAGCTTACGGTCCGGGTTGCCGCTGGCAACGGCTGATTGCGATCTGACGTCACGTTGCAAGATCATTCGATCTCTGCTGCCTGACGACAGTTGGTCAGCATTCCATGCGAGGGCGCCGACACGAGCTGTGTGACCTTCCAACTGAACGATGCGCTTGCCAGCTGCCGCATCCCACACCTGCACAAGTCCCTTGTGGGTTCCCACAGCTACCAAGTTGCCCTGGAACGCATATATGAGCAACGCTAATAAAATCCCCTGTGTGGTAATCTGACAGCACATAAACAGCACTATTGTATTTACACAATAAAATATGCTACACGTTGGTATGTAGTTATAGAAATTTGAACAACTTGCAGAATAGTCTGAAAAAAAATCAAGTTGTATAATGTATAGCGATCGCGTTTTGTTCATTTATCAATTGAGCCGATACAGTCAAGCAAAAAAAACAGCTGCCGCTAATGGCTTGGAATACAATTAACATGTCAACAACAATTGAAAAATTCGCACCTTGTCATTCCAATTGACCGAAGTGACCGTGTCGTTCTCCGCGGCAAGGTCACACAGACGTGTGACTTGACTCGTGCACGCGCTCCATAAATAAACACACGCACCAAGTCCAACACTGAACCATGGAAAACAAGAAATGATTAGTGAAGGTGAATCTCGTATCTAAAAAATTAAGGGAAATATACAAAATTTGCATGAAACAGCCTTCGCTGAGGCGTTGCCGTCCAGACCGGTGGTTATGATCATGGTTTATTTGCCATAATAATACTATTATTTTTCTAAGTACGCGCATTTGATCAACCAAAATTTTCGTAAGATCAACACTTAGTTTCAACAAATAACATTTTTAGAAACATAAACAGTCGTATACTATATTTCAAAACCAAGTTAATAAGAATAAGCAAAGAAATTCCTACAAAATTTTTCTTTGATGCACTGTAATGGTGGATCGATACTACTAAAGTTGTTGTTCAAAAATCTGAACAATTTCAAAAGCTACCGTGGCCATTCTAGTGTTGCCAAATCAACGCAAACTGACACTTTGGGATAATTAAGCAGAAATTGAAATGATATTCTTATCACTGATTAACATAAACCACCAGTCTGACATTTCCACTGTGACAGTCGTAATGGCAGGATTTGCTTTGGACGCAAAAGGCTAAAGGTTAACTATCTATCGCTTCAGATAGTTTCTACTGGACACGCAACCTCCGGGCTTGTTGTTGAGTGTAACGATGCTTTGAATGATGCATATTTCATCCCTTAATTGTCTTGAAGACCTTTGTGGTGCCTTCGCAATCTCTCGTTATTGTGACGCTACTACAGTATTAGCAAATCTCAGTTTGTTATATCGTACCGTAATTACTTTTTGCAGTAATGTTGTATTTGCATTTAATTCGTTTATTCGCGGCGACCTATAAACTCTGCAACTATCCGTAACAACCGTCCTTGCATACTGTATAGTAGCGTATTAAGGGCATAAATACAATCAAACGATATGATATACACGCTCCAATATAAGAACATGGTTTTGGAGTATGCAAAAAAGCAAAGGACAACCATTGAAAACAATAGAAGTGTGACAATGTGGATTCCTACCTGAGTACGTTGCTTGATGACCAGTCGACCAAATTCAAGTAAAAATCATCTTGAAGTTCAGGAGCGTCCAACACCTTGAAGGGAACTTTTGGGATTCTACGCATCGGTTTGCGTGGAGACCGTAAGAGTTTTTGACTAAAAAATATTCACAACACAAACATTTATAGATTTGCCTCAATTCCACTTGAGAAGCATACGTCTGTAAACAATCAGCCATTATGTGGAAAAAACGTGAAGGATCTCACTGATCAACCAAGTTATGGAGTTGGAGAATTTAGGACATAACAAGGCACTTCATAAAGCCATAAATTACAGTTCTAGCAAAAAGTAGCTGTAAATGTAATTAGTTTAGTAAATAGCAATTATTATCGCAGTTTGCGTCCATGTACTTGGATTGCTTTCAATCAAGCTGATGCAAAACCACTACACGATCAAAAACACACAAATTTGATTATTATAATATGTTGGTTACAATCATACCTTTTGGAACCTATTGGTGAAAGTGAATAGGGAGATATCGATTCATTGCTATCAACTCTTTTCATTCGTAATGAGTACTAGAAAATATGGCAAGGATGAGATTTCATTCCCAAATCCCAAACAAGTTGCTCCAGACTTAAATAACTAGCGCAAAACCTTAACCTGAATTAACTTTTTTCAACTAGCATCTGTTAATCATTGGATATTTTTATTTGTGAAAATTTTACAAAAACTTGCACCAAATGCTACAGAAAAGAACAACAACCGAAAAAGAAAAGAACGTATTCAGTTTGGCCGTGTTCTACACTGGTAAAAATGCCGAGAGAACAAATGAACGCTTCAGTTCGAGCTTAGTGAAAAGTGCCGTGGAATGAAGATAAACATCTTTACGTCGTTCACATATAAAATGCTTATTAACTCTTGATGAATAGAATTTGAACCATATAATATGAATAGAAATAGAACCATATAATATGGAATCTATTTGGTGGAAATGATTAATCACAGACTTGTGTTAAAACAATACCAATTTGATAAATTTCAACTTTGAGGCTTTTTAAGCAATGCAAAGCACACTTCAGAAACTGTTAATTCTAGACTCAATCTTGGCAAATTGCATGCAGTCCCAAAATGGAGTCATTTAACAAACTTTCAAGACCTTCAAAAAGTGTAAAACTAAAACCTATTTCTTCAATCTTTTAATGCAGATTTTTCGTTTGTTTTGTCTGCAATGTAACTATCAGTACTGTTGCCTCCCATACATAGAAAATTCAAGGACAAAGATTAATCTGACAAAATTACAACTGATTGATTGAGCACTGATTCAAAAAGGATTAAAAATTATCTAGTGACAATACAATACAACAAACTTTGAAATTAATACTAATAAGCATTTTATCTCTTAAATCATAAGCAAGTAGCCTACTGCTCCTACTAACAAGGTAAACAATAACCTGGATGGAAAAATTAGGAAGCCTATCTTTACATCCACCTTAAAGTATTGACATCAAGTTTTATAAGTATGGAGTTGAATTCATTTGTCCATTCATACCTTAAACAAATTCTTTTTTTCTGAACAAGGACTGCCAGTAACTCTTCGATCTTCTGACTGACTGTCTTTTATTCTATCAATTTCAGTGCCCAATAGTTCATTTTTCAACAAGCACTGATACACCAAGCTATCTGCAAAGTAATAACTACTAGGTATTTTCGTAACATTTAAACTATAAAAACAATTCCCAATTAATTAGTTTACTTTATATGTTGGTGATAAGATTTTTTCCAAGCGAATCTGTTTCATTATCATCTGAGGGGTTTATGTCATATATACTTATCATATTGCAAAATATGTTCATTTCAAGTTTTCAAGGTGCAACGGTTTTGAAAGTGTAGTGGTAAGGCAAATTATAAATTATCACCACAAACCTTTTCCATTTTCATTGACATCTCGCTGTTTCCTTGTTTGATTGGATGACTGAGGTGATTGGGTCTGTTGCTGTTGTGGCTGCTGCTGCTGTTGCTGTGAAGATTGGTGTTGATTAGACTGATTGCCATTATTGTTTGTCTTTTTATTATTTCCATTCTCTGATATCAGATTAAAATCAATGTGCCATCGCGCGCCTGCTCGGCTGGGAATAAAGCGATCGCTGCAACGTTCAGGTTTCACAGGAGACAAACCACCAGGAGATGGAGGAAGTGATCTTGGGTGGTGTCTGTTTGCAAATGGTGATGAAGATGGCTGTAATATATAATACATTGTAGAAGTTTTAGTGTTTAATAAAAACAAGTTAAAATTTTCTTGCAAATTCAATGTTCTTTAGTTTAATCAGTACTGTATATTAAAGTAAGATTGAAGGTATACGACACGTGTAAAAAAATAGCTCTGAAAAACATATGCAGTTATACACTTGAAAACCCAAAACTTTGATAAAAACAGCATACAATTTATTTTTCAAGCAGGCTGCACGTATGAAAAGTTTTCGCAGTTCAAAACGGTCCACGTCTTTTAGGCGCATACACAGTTAGGCGCCGATCAAATAGGCGCGCACACTGTGGCGTCAGGATATTTAGATGCGAGCACTGTGGCGCCCGTTCATTTAGGTGCTATTCCTAGTAAAGTATGCAGATTGAATCAGCTCAGCTTTGGCAAAACCTAGTCGGGGTTTTGATGGAAAACTAAGTTACTCTTCACTCAAGCCTACCACCCGCTTGAATACAGCCTACGGTATATTTTTTTACTGATGTTTAGTGTATTTATTATTTGACTTATATACCGTAACTAAAAGTGAACTCAGTCAGAATGTTCGGAAACTTGAATGATTTATTGATAAAGCTTTCGCCGACGCAAACCTGGACTGACAACAAATAAATGCCGAACACGCGTATTAAAAAAAACAATATATTTTTTTGTTCAATATAACATTTTGTGTGAAAAGCATTACTCTACCTGCCAAGCTGATACAATCTGCAGACTTTACTAGGAATAGCACCTAAATGAACGGGCTACACAGTGCTCCGCACCTAAATATCCCGACGTCACTGTGTGCGCGCCTATTTGACCAACGCCTAACTGTCCGCGCCTAAAAGACTTGCTCCCTTCAAAACATACATTGCAGTTGGCTAAACAAAAAACTCAGTTAAACTTAGTAAACATTTAAATACATAACTGCATGCTTACAGATAAGATTGGTGATATTGCTGGCCCATTTTGTTGCCGTAAAAGTCTTTTTTCAAAATCTTGATCCATTGATTCTAAAAATTTGATCTACAACAAATGATACAATTCTTGCAGATCTAATTTTAAAAATAGAACTGTTACAGATTAAGTTAAAAAAGATAAAAACAAAACTGACTTAATAGCTAGCCTAACTAACGAGTGGTGAGAGCCCTAACTCAGTGTTCTAAAATTCACTTGTTCAACACCGCTCAAGAGCATGTGGCTGTGTCTTTGGAAACACACAGAAAGGTATGCCTGAAGGTGGACACAAAGACTTTCTTAGGTTAGTCTACTTAATCTAAATCTTCAACTACTGGGTGTAAGCCTAGATAGGACAAAAAAGCTAACTAAATTCATTTGCTGACTGCTGTAATATGTGGCTTGCAAATTTGACAGAGTTATATTTTGAATAAAATAGAAGTAATTTTACTTTCCCTTTTCTCAAATTGAAAATCAAATTTTAAAGACTTAATTAATCTTGTACCAGTGGACAAAGGCCGAGGCTGTATGGAAGTAAAATCTAATAAAAACTTCCATAAATATAGGTGAATCTACTTTTAAAAACACTTACAAAAGTCAAAGTTATGTACAAAAACCTCTTAAAGTCTCAGTCAATTAGCCTAATCCTGTTATTCAAAATGATTACAAATCATCTGTGAATGTAAACTGCGTCATATACAATTAAATTAAACAATATTTACTAAAGAACTTAACTTTTACAAAACTGACTCAACTGAGGCTGGACGCAGTCTTGCATAATCTCAACCTATCAAGTCAATCTACCCAACCGTGTCCTTTCTTTGTACAAATCTATTATGACGCAACAGAGAAAAAAATGCCTTTTCAGCAAAGCTTTTGATTGGTTGTTTGAGGCGAAGCTTCCAAACAACCAAACGCTTGGCAACCACAAGCGAACGCAACTGATCAAGTTTGAGGGTTAGTTTAGCATATTTTAGTTTAAAAAAAGCAGGTAAGCGCTACGGCTTTTTTGTAATTTTTTATATCAGTTGTTTCAATGAAATATTTGTTCAACTGGACTCTTGGTGGTTAGTTTTGGAGCTTCGGGGCTGTAGAGAAACCTTACTCAGTAGCCAAATGGATAGGCTAGAATAAGCTAGATGCAACTAGATATAAGAATAAGCTAGATAATAAATAAGATAGATAATAATAGATAATAGAATAAGCTAGATGTTTAAGACGTCTCAACGAGCTGGATGAAGATTTTTTCAACTCTTTACGAAGACTACAGAATAAATGTAATTTTTCTGGTTTTAAACAGGACATGGTAGAACGCATCACTACATTAGCAAAAAATTGGAAGGAACGGTTTGGCCCCAAGAATCACAAAACTACCAATAAACGCACAATTTGGGCTTCTTCATTTTCCACTACCATGAAACTTACTGCCAAAGAAAAAGCCCTACAACCGACAGCATGCATTGTTTATAAAAGACCTCTCACTCTTGGCAACACCCTGACCAACTACCGTTCCATTGCACTTTCGGACAATCTTGAAAAGACACTCGGCTGTTCTAAACCATGTGGACATTGTGCTTTGTGCGGTAATTTCCGGAACCATAATAAAAATATGGTTCCTTGGACCCGGGTAATACAATCTAGGGATAGTGTAATCAAACTTCGGCAAGACCTTAATTGTAGCGACTACGTGATATATGTTGCCTCCTGCAAACTCTGCTCGGAACAATATGTTGGCCAAACCTCCAATCGCTTTTCTACCAGGTGGTCCGGCCATAGGTCTGCATGGAACACTTTTGACACCAGTCCGGGGGGTGATAAGGCGGCATTACTCAAACATTACGCCTCCTGCCACTCTTTGTACATAAACACAAAACCATCTTTTGCAGACTGTTTCACAGTAACATTTGTTGAAAAGCCACCCGTTGCAGATGTGGACATGTGCGAAGATAAATGGGCATCACTAATCAAATCTTCGATTAACATTAAGAGAATGATTTTGCCTCTTGTTAAATAGAGGTTTCTGATCGCTGGTCCTGCTTTTCCAGCTTCATTTTATTGTGAATTTATCGCTGCGCTATCTTATTGATTTGCACTTAACACTTAGGTCATGGACCCATTGATTTTGCTATGTTCTGTCACTTAGTTTTATTTTGACATGCCATCTTCACACAGTTTCATTTTGTACGTATTGCTTTAGCCATTCGACTCTCATCAACCTTGGTTTGTTTTTGCGCATTGTCATCATTATTTTGTCATAGTAGTTAGGTTCGTGTAGTTTAGTTTAAATATAATTTAAATTTGCCTATAAATATTTTACGCAGCCAGTTAATATTTACGCAGTATTCTACCAGTTAGTTTTGGCAGTTAGTCTTGGTCAGTATCTTAGGCTACTGCAGATTCATTTATTTATTTATTTAGTGACAGTTTTTAGGTTTTGCTTTCTTATGTTTGCTTTTTAGGCACTAAAGATGCTCTAAAGTTAGAGCGAAATGCATATGCCAATAGGGCTCTGCTGATTTTCCATGTATTTTGTAATAAAGAATGATTAATTGATACTTGATGGAGAATCGCTGGCCCGCTGCTTCTTAGTCAGGAGATCCCCTAGCATATCCTTAATGGAAATCAATATATGTAAGCTAGATGCATTACAACGAATCCATGCAGTTTGAGTTGACTTTGAGCTACCCAATCAGCTCAGTGGCCGAGGGGTTTCGTCTTCAGCTCTAGTGCTGGTAGATATGAGATCGATTCCAAGTTGCGTCATATTGAAAACTTCAAAAGCGGTACCGATTGTATTCTTTCTTGCATAACGCAGTGGGGATAAATCGGGTAGGCCTAATAATGTGATGACATTCTAAAGCTCATACAAAACTAAAAATGAGCCCTTTAGCTAAAAGACCTTATTAGTTGTAGAGCAAGGGTCTCAAACACATAGCCCACAATGCAATTTTGAACTTTTAAATAATTAACAATTAAAATTCACTCTTATTCACTTTACAAGATAATATTCACTCTATAATTGCTGAGAAAGTCCGAATATACCCATCAAACTTTACACAATTTTACAACTCGGATTGTTACATACCATTATCGTAAAAGCAACCTTGGTAGACTACAGTAGTTGTGGTAGTGAGTTCTTCAAAGATTTCATTTTTTCGCGCATTTTGGGAGTCGGTTGCAAGATTTTTGCTCCCCACGTCCAAGTCGTTCCATTCGCATTTTTTGTTTTTACTGTGTTTTTTTATCTCTTTATTCTTATTAGGGCTACTATTGTTCTTACAAACTCTTTTGTTGTGGACTTACTCTGTTATTTTGTTCATTGAACGGTGATGAACTGTTTTATCACCATCGACAACACATGAGTACAAAAGAATTAACACGGCGAGAAGAGCACAGTAAACATGGCCAGGTCAGAGACTTCAAACAAATGACCTGCCACTCCCACGGCGGCGGAGAGCAGTGTGAGTTTGGGGTGGTTATGTGCCCGGGGAAGGTCCACCAGATTAGGTTACTAGGGCTAAGCTGTGGAGTCGAGGTGCTTGTGGAAGGAGAGTGTGGATCTAAAATTCGTGGACTGTAGCACCTGTCTGCAAAATTTAGAATGGCGGAACGAGCCAGAGACACAGGCCTAATTTTCCTCAATGCAAAAAAGTATTGAGTAAATTCACAAGTATTCATTTGGCCCTCAGAGCAATTTGAGTTTGAGACCCTTGTTGTAGAGGGATAATAAATAAAACCACAGCATTATTATTAGTTCGAACTACCCAAGCATGTTAACCATTGTTTTTAAAGGTTAAAACTTACTTGCGTGAGCCGCTGAGCGCTGTAAATCAACATGGCAGCAAAACAGCCACGCGAGAAAGGACCCGTCAACATTGTTCATCAAAATGCGATTTTGTGTGAAACCATCAGAAAAGAAATGCGAAATCAAAAACTATATACGAACTACAGTGTCAATCCGTTTAAAACAAGTGGGTAACAATTTTCTTATTCCGCACATGCAAAATTCACAGTTTTAAGTAAAAATAAGCTTTCTTCATGTAGGCTACGGTAGCTTGCAGTCAAAGTTAGTGATACCGGTAGATTTATTTTAGCTAGCAAGATTTTCGTTCTTTTTTGCATTGTTTCAATGTCAACACACATTGAATCAATGTAAAAACGACCGATTTTCTGGTTTAAGTAGGTGTTACACTAGTCTAGCTAATAGCTTGTGTTTGGTTCGCTTATTTTACGGCACACCACCATCAGCCTATTAGGCTATGGGAACGTTCAAATATTACGTAACGCCTTCGAGGGGTAGGGGGGGTTTATGCAAAGCGTTACGTTAGCGTCACATCGGGGGGAGGGGGTTCAAGCAAAACGTTACATAACGCTTTCGAGTACGGAATGGTAGTTTTTTGTGCTGAATTCGTAGTGAAAAAGCGTTACATGGGGGAGGAGGGGATTGAAAAAAGCGTTACGTTGGCGTTACATGGGGGAGGGGGGTCAAAAATTCGGAAAAAAAGCGTTACGTAATATTTGAACGTTCCCTATGAGGAAAATTAGTCTTTTAAAGGTAAGCTACAACAATTGCAATATATTTTGTTGTTTTTTCAGTGTATACTTTGGCTGGAAAACCGAATTCCTACCACGATTCTGCAGATGGCGAAGAGGATGGTAAGTGGTTTTGCGAGAAGTCATCATCATCCAAATTCGGTTGTGTCCCCACTAGTGGAGGTGGTCGATTCTTTCTTTGCAGTGATTGCCTTCACTTCTATTCTTCAGTGATTGAATTAATAGTGCAGTCGTGGGAGCTTTTTTGTGGGAAAATTTTTTTATCAAGCTGATACTTTGCTCGGACCTTTCCCATATTATACAAATGGCTCAGAAAAAAATCCCCATCAATCGGATGATGGGAAACCACTTTTTGGGCCCTTTTTCCAAATGACGTCGCAATCCCTTTTGGGTCCAACATATGAAATTTTTAAGTTTTTTAAAATAGGACATATTATACATCATTTTTTAGCTTTTTTCAAGGGGAACAACTTTTTCTATTAACCAGAACCCTGAAAATATACAGAAAAAAAGTTATTACCGATTAAGCAACAGGATAAATCTATGAAGTTCAGGCAAATGTGAAATTATTCGTCACTGTTGGACTTATTCTTCTAAATTCTTTGACAAGAATTGAACAAAGTATGCGAAACATAAATTGAAGCTATCATCATCATCAAAAACGTCAAAGATGTTGCTTTCCTCCTCGTCTTGTCCCGTTTCATCTTCATTGTACGAGCATTCCTCTTCTTCGGTACCAACATCGACGTTTTCCAGAAGTGAAAAAAAGTCTTCATTCTTAAGTTCTTCGTCTAGTCTCCGGAGTATGTCGTTTATACTAATTATGATTAGCCTACTTAGATACGAAAAAGATGTAAAACTATCTTTGTATTTCAAGCACACTTACTAAAGTATTACATTCAACACCATGACTCCAGATATTGCTGATAACTGCAGAATTCTCTTTTCATCTATGGTTGTACGGTCAATTCCAAACCGAGCAGCACACAGTAAAGAGGACAGCAAAAAGCTTCACTGGAATTTGGACAGATCTTGCGATCGAGCAAACTCTTATGCGCTCAAATAAGTCGCGTGGAGGATTGACGGAAGTTAAAGGTATGACAGAAAAGTGTTCGACATCTTTGGGTTTTGGGTGTGAGTCACTCGGCAAATATTCATGAAGCAATGACGCAACTAAGCAAGGCTCAGTTTCTCTGAAGCAACCAGCATGAAGAGTTGGGTGCTTCAAGAAAAAAGAGGGATTACGAAGATTTCTGGCCTGGTTAACAACGAAACAATCATTCTTGGTACCAGATGTAAACTTATCTTCCGTTTCAAACGGTCTAGTGTCCATCGCTGGAAAAAATGACGTCAATTGTGAACAAGCGGAGCAAATTGGTCAAAATATCCAGAAAGGTTTAGATGGGGTAGCAGTTACTAACGCATCAATCAAACGCAAAGATTGATCAAGCCATTAGAATCCTTAATGGAAGTAAACAAAACAAAAAGTGGTGCAAGTGGTATTGGTTCGAAAGTCATGTTCAATAGGATGATTGCTGCTGCTGAAAGAGAGGAAAGCCTTGAGCAATTTTTCGAATTCGAGTTGACTTCAGAGCCAATGTCGATGTTCAAGGAAGGCATGATGAGAAAGCCTGACAAACCTCTCTTCGAAAAGTTGTGCCTGGTTCTTCGTCGCATGTCTTGGAGGAAATCAACAAGCAAGTGACGTCTATTATCGACGGTGGTGCATTACTACATAAAGTTCGCTGGAAAAAAGGAATGAAGTTTGAAATTCGTATGTGAAATATATCCAAAACCATTATACCCATGCTGTTGTTGTGTTTGATGGCTATGATGACGAAAGTACTAAAAGTTACGAGCACTTGCGCCGAAAGTCCGTTCCACAGAGCACATTTGTGAAAATAGATCCGAGCAATTCACTTCCTTTTGCTCAAGATAGCTACCTCATCTGCATCGAAAACAAGGCTGAATTCATCAAGTTTGTTTCTACTCTGCTGATACAATCCGAAGTTGAAGTTCACAACTGCTCTGATGATGCTGACAGTTCCATTGTAGCGAAATCCCTTGATTATGCTTCTCTTCGAAAAGGTCCAGTAAATGTCATTGCTGATGATACTGATGTAGTTATTATGTTACTGCATCATTGGAAGACTGGCACTCATGATGTTATCCCTTTGCATGCCATATGCATGTATTTGCCATGTCTAAAAGTAAACAAAGATAAATATTACATACAGGGTATCTAGAATTGGACAATATCTTAAAAGTGTAAAAATTATCATATAATCCCTACGTAACAATACATAGGCTACCTGAGTGTAGTAAGCGTTGAATCTTCATTGTCGGTTGTCACCATACCAGATCTTGAATGCAGCTATAGATGCTTCTCTGACCTTATTTTGGGATCTCCAGACATTGCTGATAATTGCAGAATTCTCTTTCAGCGTTTCTGATTTTCGCAAACTCGTAACCAAACTTCCTTTCCCTTTTCCAAATGTCGATGACGTTGTGTCGCATCCTGACCATGCATGGAGGAAAAGAAGATCTTCTTTGATATCTTTAATACTTGGGTTGGCTTCTTCGATGCTCCAGGCTTTGTTGAAGCGCTCCTGGACGAAGTAAATAATTGCACAGGAAAAGCTAACACCAAGCCAAAGAGCAGCCTACTTCCATGGGCTACGTCTTTACTTGGTGAAGAATTTAAATTCAATGTTTGTGAATGGGGAATGGGGATGGAGAAACAATAGCAACAACGAACTTGTCCCAATAATGACGGATATATGCATATAGCACCAGAAACATTGACCAAAGTAATTAGATGCAGATGTAAGAAATCAAGGAAAAATCCATGTGGAACGATAACTTGCACCTGTCGTAACTATGGAATGACACGTGGTTCTTCGTGTGGTGAATGTCGTGGTGTTGCATGTGATAGTATAGTAAGTATGCTTGAAATACAAAGATAGTTTCACATCTTTTTCGTATCAAAGTAATAATTAGTATAAACGACATACTCCAGAGACTAGACGAAAAAACTTAAGAATGAAGACTTTTTTTCACTTCTGCAAAACGTCGATGTTGGTACCGAAGAAGAGGAATGCTCGTACAATGAAGATGAAACGGGACAAGACGAGGAGGAAAGCAACATCTTTGACGTTTTTGATGATGATGATGATAGCTTCAATTTATGTTTCGCTTACTTTGTTTAATTCTTGTTAAGGAATATAGAAGAATAAGTCCAACAGTGACGAATAATTTCAAATTTGCCTGAAACTCATGGATTTATCCTTTTGCTTAATCGGTAATAACTTTTTTTCTGTACATTTTCAGGGTTCTGGTTAATAGAAAAAGTTGTTCCCCTTGAAAAAAGCTAAAAAATGATGTATAATATGTCCTATTTTGAAAAACTTGAAATTTTCATATGTTGGACCCAAAAGGGATTGTGACGTCATTTGGAAAAAGGGCCCAAAAAGTGGTTTCCCATCATCCGATTGATGGGGATTTTTTTCTGAGCCATTTGCATAATATGGGGAAGGTCTGAACAACGTATCAGCTTGATAAAAATTTTTTCCCACAAACACCACTTTTTAAGCTCCCACGACTGCACTATAAACCAAGATTTACCAATAGGCTATGCTTACAAGAGCATTTGGTACATGCTTCCGCGTATAATTTGGTAATATGGTTTTGATTTGATTGGTTGGTCAGTTATTTTGACCATTTTCCTATTAAACAGAGTATTTCCTGAAAATCACACACAGAGCTACACAAGAACCGGTTTTCAAATATCCTCATCCCCAGACAGAGGCTCAAGAGTACGGTTGGCTGCATAAACCTTTGGTAAGGTGCTATCGATGATTTTGTCGGTTTCTGACATCTGTAGTGCTTATTTTACCGGCTTGCATGTTTAAATTACTTTGACGCCAGAAAAGTAAGCGTTTTAGGAGAACAAAATTAATCGCCGATTTTGCAAGGCGTGTCGGAAAACATTATGCAACTTGGTTGACCAAACGTATCGCGCCAAGTTTACATAATGAACCACTTATGTTGAAAACTATCTCTTAAAATGTGTGAATATACCTTTCATTAGTTGAGTGCTTGAATTCACCATCGCTTCTTGTTGCAGGTGAAACAAAATCGAAATGATAAGCGCCTGAACTTTCCCTTGCAAAACTCCGAAATAACAAAATACATGGACGCAGCTTGGAAATTGAAGGAACAAACGGAAAATATGCAATAAACAACAAAATGTTTTGCATGCAGTCGTAAACTGTTCATAAAATTTTAAATATTTTAAGAAAGTTATTCAATCAATTGTTATGTCTGCAAACGATAGGCTATCTTGAGTTGTCGAATGCCGAAGTGCGTTTTAGCCATTTTTTTTTGTTGACTGCGTTTAGCTTCGTTGATATTTTTGGTTTGATAAAACATGTCGATATTTGCATTGAATCTTCAGCACTGTAAGTAAACAATAAACATACCCTGCAATAGGTCGCTTCATTTGACTGGTCAAAGAGCTTGGTGGCAAACAAACATCACATTATGGTAGCCTATGTCATTTTCAGCACACCCCTTAGGCCCTTATGAGGTGTGTTTTAACCCATATGACAGTTCTGACACTTTCAAATGCGTCATATGATGTTTGGAAAGCACACAATTCTAATTTACAGGTAAATCAATCACCTTGATGAGAATCTGATAGTAGACATCTATTTTTATTAGCCATTAACTACAGTATAATTTGAAGCATGTACCGGTAGATGTTTTACTTTATTTTGATTACAGTATTTACACCCTATGAGAAACTATTCTTGGGTCAGTTGCGTGCCAAGTAGCCTACAGGCAATAGTCCGCCCCGATAGCTCAGTTGGTTAGCGCATGACTTCTAAAACGAAGAAGCTTTAAAATCAAGCGGCGCTGGTTCGACTCTCGCGGTGTGCGCTTGAACAACGCACGTTAAAGGACTGCTCTCCATTCAAGGGCATCTAATGGATGGAATAATTCTCTGGCAACTCTACATTTCAACAATCGGAAACTCCACTCTGTCAATCTCGGTTACCGGGCCTGCGTCAGTGATTCAAAGCCTCTACAAGTATGCGAAACTGCCAGGATTAAGCTCTGCAAGAAGCTTTCCCAGTCCTAGGATAAAAATTCGATCAATCAATACTGCGATAGATGGATTTACAAAAGTTGTGATATTTGCCATCAATTAGAATAGAGTCGTCCGTCATCGTATTCATGCTTACGCTCGGTAGAAGTTTAGATTGAGTGGACGGAAAGGCAAGGAAGCCAATCTTCATGTCCACCTTCAGACATGCCAGAGACACGGCCGCATGCTCTTGGGCGGTATCGAACCGGCGCCTTTGGGGTGCCGCACCTGGGCTCTCACCACTCGTCAGGCAGCTGACAATGGGGTAAATTAAGAGCATAAAGATGGTCACGTATGGTATTTGAACCGGTTGTAGTAGCTACCTGGGTGGGCTGGTTTTTTAAAAAGGTAATGACTAGATCTACATAATTAGTGTTGCCAGATGAGAAGTTCTGCTCTAACTTTAGAAAACTGTTCAAGAAAAAAACTTGTGGCAACACCTGTAAAAGAACAAAGTTTTTTCAACAACTAATTAAATAAATACTGCAAAGTTTGGGTGTTCATCAAGATTTCTATCGTTTGTAGCATTAGTTTTGTTGTTGCTTGGAATTACCTATCAAGGCTTTGTCATTCAGAGGAGAGATTCAAAAATCAAACTATTGCTAGAAAAGAAACTAATGTATATGTTTGAAATAAATTCTTGTTACATTTAGCAAGCTTGGCAAGCAGCAGCTCACTGCCTAAGAGCATGTTTTTCACACGAATGCATATCGCATAAACAATAAACAAATTTCCCAAATATTTTTCGGCTATTTTTACGTGATAAAACTCGAGTTTTTTTACTAAAGATCCCGTTTTTTACCATGAAACCCGGGCAGGTTAGGTTAAAAAAAACGTGTTTTTTACAACCCTGATTTGAGCAAACCCTATCTAAACGGTGTAACGTCTCCTATTGCGAGATTGGAAAAACAGTATTTTTATCATTGATCCTTGATTAATAGTTTTAATACTGCCTTCTACCACGCAACAGATGTCACGGAGCACAACCGTTGCACGGCAATTCTTTGTTACCTGACAGGACACTTCAGTAACTTTCCGTCAAGATTTATTTAACGAGAAGGAAAGATGACAATGTATGCGGTTATAATCAGCTCTTTAGCTTGCAGATCATGAAACCCCAGTACCACATACGCAAAAAAAGAGACAGTTCTTGTTACAGCAGAATAAGAACACTCGAGAAAAGTAAACGGGGTTTCTGCTCAGAGTAGGAAAACAGAGGTTTGCAAAGTAAAACCAGGATCGCCCTTCCAACGGAAATGATTTGCAATGGCAGTGCGATTAATTGGCAACCAGGAGCAGAGCACAACACATCCAGCCACTTTATCGCTTAGATTTTCCCGTTGCTCTCTTGCTCTTTCCAGGGCGTTTATTTTTCCCACCTTTTCCCTGCAAAATCAAAGTAAATAGTTGCAGCTGCGAACTAAAGATGGCGAAAAAAGTGAAGATAAATGTAAGTTCTACAAGTATTCATATTTTTAGTTAGGTTGACTTAATTTTATACTTCAATTCAGTATTACGGGTGGTGGATATGTGGCACGAAACAGCTTAATCCGCTTTCGCAATTTTGCTCTATTTCGGTACCGGTACCACAAACCTAAGTTGCTTCTTATAGAACACAAGGGTCCGTCGACTTGCCTTCGCTGAGCACCCCAACATCGGGAGCTCACACTTGGCAACCAAGTAGGATGCAGTTGTTCCATATGTTATCATCACACCAAATAGAATCTAGTTATTTTCCGAAGAAATGAGAAATTGGATGATAAAAACATGACATACCTTGTTACCGCCACCTCCTCCATGTATGTTCTTTTTGAATTTTCCAGCATTAAAACTTTTTTTGCTGTTGCTTTTTTCCCCTTTCTTTTTGCCGCCGTAACCGAACTTCTTATTTTTATACGCTCGCTTCGGGTTTAATTTACTGAAAAAATAAGGAGGAAAGTTTTTAAACGACCACGTGTTAGTTTAATAATAACAGCTATTCAGCATAAACTAAGTATACTTAGACTTACTTTTGTTGCTGTAACCTTTGCAATTGTGATGGCTTCTTTCGAGGAGCTGCGCTGACAGGATCGTCTTCCAAAAAGTCCAATTTTTTCGTTTTTCCTGAAAAATCAAGTACCTATCTTTTATTTTTGCAACAATTTTAGGGATGCTGCGTAAATTTTGCCAACAATTTTCAAATCAAATCAGCAAAAACATTTTACAAAGTACCCAGGGGCTTGAACACGTCTGCAGTTTTCACAAACGTTTATACACGCCTATGAATGACGAAATTCACCCCGAGAGTAGATTTACACTACTTACGAGACGTTGATTTAAGCCAGGGGTGTGCAACGTGCGGCCCGCGGGCCAAATGCGGCCCGCGAAGATGTGCCAATTTTGAATTGTGTACGGTCCGCGAAACGTGTTTGTAATTTAGTTTAGTCTGGTATGTGTGAACAATTCATTGTGGTGTGGATTATTATCGATTTCGCACCTTGTGTTAACCATTTTAGAAATCTCCCACCGACCACCGGCTAATCCATTGTATTTAATTATTTGGAACGTAAAATGTATGGTCACATAAAATGCATTATGAACAAATTCCGACTTTGGAAAGCTCACGTAGCCTACAGACATTAAATCTTTTCCACCTTCCAACTTTGAGAGACTATGGAATGCATCCTGAGAAGAAAACTAAATTTGCAGACCAACTTGAAAAACTGTTGTATGACTTTTTGGCTCGTTTCAAGGACTTCAATGACTTAAATCTCATTAACATTTGTTATGTACCGTATATTCGCTTCGCCATTCAACATAGACATTGACAAAGCACCTGCAGATATAACTTGAACTGATTGATCTTCCAAAAGAAAACGGATTGAAAACAAAGTAGGCCTATTTAGAAATGAATCTTGGCGATTTTTACCGAAAACATCTCAATCAAGATGATTTTCCATATTTAAAAATATCCATGGCTTCAAAAATGGCTTTTTTGGGCTCAACGTATTTGTGGAAACAATTTTTTTCTAAAATGGGCGTCATGAAGTCTCCCTATCGATCGGTTCTGACAAACGAACACTTGGAAAATGAACTTCGAATTGCGAGTACTTCTGTTATTGTAAATTTGGAAAAACTCGTCGGAAAAAGAAACCAGCTGCAAATTTCTCAGTGAACTCGTTTAAAGTCGGTATGACAATAAATTTGAATAGCAGTTTTCTTCAGCTACTTATGCGTCTTAACATTATTTCTGCGAGGAGATAACCCCCGATAATGCCATAAGAATAACACGAATAACAAAAAATCTACTGTTTTGTGCCTGCAACTACTAGAAATCATATGTTAAATAAACGTGCGGCCCGCGGTTTCACCCAGTTGTTAATATCTGGCCCTCCTCTAATAAAGGTTGCACACCCCTGATCTAAGCTATCAAAACAAAACTTAATCACAGAACTTTGAACCTTATGTTCCAAAGGCAGTTTTCAACAAGTACCTTTTTGGTACTTTTTAACGGCACTCATCATTTCTTTCTTCTTTTGAAGGCGCTCCTTGGTGACAGCTTGCTGTACTTGCTTGCCATACTTCCTTAACTTGAAGTTCGTTTTATTTTTTTCAATGGTTTCTCTTCGCCGCTGTAGTGATAATAGTTTTTCTCTGACCTGCAAGAGACGTGTTTGATATGAAACAATATCAGCAAGAAAATCACATGTTGCTGGGCTAATTCAAAATTATATGTTGTGGTTTCGCGGTGAAATGACCCTGCAACAGATCGGCTGCGGTCAATTGTCTCGCGCCAAGTCGGCTGCGCCAGAATGTACACGCCAAAACAAAATTTACTGTACAGTAGGGTGTTGCAGGCGCCCCGACCCTCTCGGATTTTGCTTACCTTTTTTGTGGTACTGTGTTTAGATCAGTAGACCACAAATATGAAGTTTCATAAATTTTCATCGACGTTTACCTCCACCGCCGAGGCCATTTTGAGGCCCACTTTTTAAATTTTTCATGTTTTTTGCCACTAGAGGGCAGTGTATAAGTTTTGCAATATTGGGGGTATATTTAAAAGATGCTCTATGATGTTCTGAATAATGTTTAAAAAAAAAATTGGAGAAATGGGGTAGGTATATCCAAAAATATTCAAGTTTTGTCCCTAATTGTTTGCACAATACTGCCCTAGTGGCACTGGCGCCGACTTACGGGGTTACGGGGTGGCCACGCCACCCCGTAACCGCTGTGGCGGGGTGGCAGCCACCCCGTTTAGGTTACATTACTTACTGCAAATAAATGTAATTTGAACGGACGTTTAAACCTTTATTTGATCATTGGTTTTCGCTTCAAGTCAACGTAAAGCAAGAGGTGAACCAATACAGTATTGCAAAGAAAATGATTGTTTTTGTCACAAGCATGATACTCGAGTAACATCAAGCAAGCTACATGAAGATTACGCAACACGTGGCTACGAGTTTTTTCCTTGTTGTTGTTGCGATCGTTTTATTTGTAACTGGTCATAAGTCATTGTTACATTTGTTAGGTTTACAATGGGATTTATTAATCAATGAAATACGATCTTTCTATAGCCTCCCTCAAAAATCTTTTTTGAAAATATTTAAACTGCTCATAATATCGCTATAATTTATGACAGCTATAAAATACTTAGAAATAAAATTATCTCAATGATTGATAGCTCCACCCCCTAAATGAATATCTATTTTCAAATTTCATTAAAAAAATGCAATTTTCGAAACTTTTTGAGTTTTATTTAAAAAGTGCACTTAGTAAAGTAGCAGTTTTAACGTTCTGCAAATTTACACGTTTACATGATTCTATTCGAGGAAAGCTACACCCCCTGCCAATTCCCAATAATAAAAGCAACATTTTTCAATTACTCAAGATTTTGCATTTTGAATTATTTTCAGATTTCAATTGTAGTGTACTGTCATCTACTTCATGCTTTAATTTCTACTTTGTTATCTACTTCATGCAGTAATATTACGTGACAAACTGTGAGGCGGGAATTTATTGGTCTGACATAGGAGTTGCTTGTTACATCATAGAAAAAATTACGAAAAGTCGTCCAGTAAAAGTTTTCGCCGACATTCCAGTTTCATTCAACTTAAAAATGCCACCGAAAAAGCGTTCAAAATTGCAGCCCTCCATTGAGCCATTTTTTGTTGCGTCTAGTCAGGATTTCAGCCAGCATGAAAGTGACCAAACGCCTGAACGAAACGAAAGTGTGCCACTGCCAAAAGGCGTTAGCACGATCAGGGAGGTGGAAGATTATTTATCGTTGCCTTCCACCACCTGCGAGGCGGAGCGATCGTTTAGTGCACTCAGGAGTATAAAAATCTGCTTGCGATCTACCATGACGCAACAGCGATTGAACCACGTCCTAATTTTAAATGTTCATCAAGCTGAAGCTTCACGGTTACAACTTGACCAGTTGATTAACAGTTGGATTGACAGAGCTGCTGTTCGCAAAAATACTTTTGCCAAATGTTAAGTGTCAGAGCAGCAACGTAACAATAAAATTCACGACATACCTCCTGCGCTTTGTTTTAAAGTTGCTTTGTAAATTATCGAGCTACAAATCAGGTGTGAAAAGACAATTGCATCTACGAAACACGCTTAGTAAAAATCAAACAAAAACAAGCAGTTTGAAAGTTTTTAGGTTGCCATATTGTGCTATCCGCCACCCCGTGCAAAAATAAAAGTCGGCGCCTATGCCTAGTGGTGAAAAGAAAAATTGAAATATCTTAAAAACTACTCATCATATTGTTATGGAACTTGCATGCAACCCCCCCATTTTCATGGGTAAGGAATTTGATATTAGCAATATTTTTGCAAAATATTACCACTAGAGGGCGGTAATTCTAATTTTGAACTATTTTTCTGTAAAAAGGCGATATTGTTGCATTTCTTAAGCTGTGCTATCTGAAGAATACAATTTCATGGCTTATGCACAATAAAATTTATTCAATTGTAAAGAAACTGCATCATGCCTGCACTATATCAATAAATCCAAACAGGCAATGTGAGTCTTAGTTAACACAATTTCCGCAAAGGCAGTTGTACATCTTCATTGTGCTGATAAACGACATTTTCTAAGATTTGGTATCTTTCTTCGATCCTCCTCCATCACTTGAATATAGTTTTGCGGATTTTTTTCTTGCTTTGCGAGATGAAGAAAGTCAGATACCAGTTTTACCCCTCTGCTGAATCATTACAGACTCTGAGTGCACTTATGATATCATTAGCAAAAGCATAGCCATCATCTATTTTCCACTCTTTCGGGTGTTTGGCAAGAAAAGTTGTTGAAATGTGCAAAAGTACAAAAAAACATTTTTCTGCTGGCATTTACATAGGAGCACAATGACAATGAGTTATCATTAACAATGTCTGGCAGCTCTGGCTTACTGTATCCATTACCTAACCTGTTTGTAACCTGGCCATGGAAACTTGCATTTAAACGCAGCAGAGTTCCAGCCAAAGCTTCCTTTTCATCCATAGTGACTTGTTTGTCTCATAGAACTAAGGGGATCAGCTCCCTAGTTACATACCATGTGTGCCTACCTAAAGCTTTTAAAGCAGCAACACCGATAATTTTGTCTACTGCATCATAGCTTTTGATGTCACTTACCAGTTGCTAATCTTCTCAGGGTGCTGATGCTGCAATTGGACAGTTGAACCAGCATCCATTAACTACAAAAGTCAACAAATCACTCTAATTTTTGTATTTGTGACTTGGAAACGATTCCTTGTGGTAGAAAGTCTTGCAGCATTACCATCTTGTAGCAATATAGCTCCTTTCCCATCCACCTTGCTCGATGGACTGCACCACATCTTCCAATATGTTTTCTGCATGCTAGGCAGAGTGGTTTGTCTAGCTTCATTTGAAGAGAAATGCATGCAGCATAGAGATGGAATGAAAAAACGAGAAAAATTTAAAACAACAACACCCAAACCTTTTTTCAAGCCATCTTTCTGCTGCATGCATTTTTCTTCAAATAAAGCTAAACAAACCACTTCTCTGCCTAGCATGCAGAAAACATACTGGAGAAGTTATACTTTCTCATGTGTGGGAAGCCCTGAAAGTCGAAACGTCAAGCTCTCCAGGCATTGAACTATTCAAAAGATTCCGAAACAAAGGATTCAATGCAACCCCACACGCTGCAGCTGTACTGCATACCAAAGTTCCTCAAGAGTTGGGAAAATTTGTAACAACTCAAAGCAGAAAAAGTGGAAGCACTTATAAATTTTGAGAGAGACATGCAAAATTATCAGAGGGGTGATTACAAAGAACTTTTAGACCTGATGGCAGTGTACATTCGAATCAACAGTGGACAGTACAACTTCATGAAATGCGGTGCAGTCCATCGAGCAAGGTGGATGGGAAAGCAGCTCCATTGCTATAAGATAGTAATGCTGCAAGACTTTCTACCACAAGGAATCATTTCCAAGTCACAAATACAATTTAACATAGTGATTCTGTCCGATTGCTGCATCAGCACCCTGAGAAGATTTGCAACTGGTAAGTGACATCAAAAGCTATGATGCAGTAGACAAAATTATCAGTGTTGCTGCTTTAAAAGCTTTAGGTAGGCACACATGGTATGTAACTAGGGAGCTGATCCCCTTAGTTCTATGGGACAAACAAGTCATTATGGATGAAAAAGAAGCTTTGGCTGGAACTCTGCTGCGTTTAAATGCAAGTTTCCATGGCCAGGTTACAAACAGGTTAGGTAATGGATACAGTAAGCCAGAGCTGCCAGACATTGTTAATGATAACTCATTGTCATTGTGCTCCTATGCAAATGCCAGCAGAAAAATGTTTTTGTACTTTTGCACATTTCAACAACTTTTCTTGCCAAACACCCGAAAGAGTAGGAAATAGATGATGGCTATGCTTCTGCTAATGGTATCATAAGTGCACTCAGAGTCTGTAATGATTCAGCAGAGGGGTAAAACTGGTATCCGACTTTCTTCATCTAGCAAAGCAAGAAAAAAAAATCCGCAAAACTATATTCAAAGAAAGATATCAAATCTTAGAAAATGTCGTTTATCAGCACAATGAAGATGTACAACTGCCTTTGCGGAAATTGTGTTAACTAAGACTCACATTGCCTGTTTGGATTTATTGATATAGTGCAGGCATGATGCAGTTTCTTTACAATTGAATAAATTTTATTGTGCATAAGCCATGAAATTGTATTCTTCAGATAGCACAGCTTAAGAAATGCAACAATATCGCCTTTTTACAGAAAAATAGTTCAAAATTAGAATTACCGCCCTCTAGTGGTAATATTTTGCAAAAATATTGCTAATAATAATATCAAATTCCTTACCCATGAAAATGGGGGGTTGCATGCAAGTTCCATAACAATATGATGAGTAGTTTTTAAGATATTTTAATTTTTCATTTCACCACTAGGGGCAGTATTGTGCAAACAATTAGGGACAAAACTTGAATATTTTTGGGTATACTTATCCCATTTCTCCAATTTTTTTTAAACATTATTCAGAACATCATAGAGCATCTTTTAAATATACCCCCAATATTGCAAAACTTATACACCGCCCTCTAGTGGCAAAAAACATGAAAAAATTCAAAAAGTGGGCCTCAAAATGGCCTCGGCGGTGGAGGTAAACGTCGATGAAAATTTATGAAACTTCATATTTGTGGTCTACTGATCTAAACACAGTACCACAAAAAAGGTAAGCATGGTGAAACCAAGATTTAAATTTCATGGGGCGCCTGCAACACCCTACTGTACAGTGTATATTTAAGCACATTTGAGGATTGAATGAACACAACAAGGCCATAATAAGGTTCCAAATATTTTCACACAATAAGCTTTAAGTAATATATGTTTTAAGTACACAGTTACGTGCGACCAATAAGTAAATTTTATGAAATACAACATCCAACTCTTGGATTTGCAAGTACCCTTTTCATGTGGTCGTCCTTCTTTGCCATTTCTGCAAAGTAATCGTCAGGACGCTTAGTGGTAATGCCGGCCGTGTGAAGGTTTTTCATCGCCAATAAAACGGAATCTTTTGCTTGTTCGTAGAAGGATATTTCTCGTTGGAAGTCATTGTGAACGTCGAACGAGTCTGTCAACACCAACAAAAGCAAGCATTTTATATAGGTCACTATTACCTGACATTAGCTTTACTGCTGTAGGTGAAGATGAGGGTGTATTGGTTTTGAATTCTTTGCACTAACACTTGCGGCACAAACATAGTTTCCAATATTTGTTTTAAAATTGCCAAAACAACATAAAATTTTGCAGTCTGGGAACGATGATAACACTGGTCTACACATAATTTCAGGTTTGGGTTTCGACAACTCATTTTAGCTAATTTTGGGGCGCTGAATCCGAAAATGAACTCAGATTTTCTCTATCACATCACGTTTTTGAGATATGAAATAACCCTAATTTTTGAAAAAAATCAATTTTTGCCCCCCCGCTGTTGTCAAAACAAGGAATTCTGATGCAATAAACACTGTTTTACCTGCAATAATCTAGCTTTAGTTAGCAAACAAGCATTCTATATTATATTCACACAATTTTTGCGTTGTCTTTATTAAAATTTCATGCCTTGGAATAAAAAATAGGCATGCAAAAGAGCAACCATAATAACATCAAATGCTACATTATGCTGACGAACATGTCGATAGGACAGTGACAAGGTATTATCTGAATTATAGCCTACAGTTCACACAATGTGCACATAGACATTCCAATGGAGTGCAGAAATTTTGAAGACACACACAGAAATAGCAAAGTGCCAAAATAAAGATTGACTCAAAGGGACTTGGGCAGGGCGAGTTCAGAAACAGTCAAAAAAAGAGCTTTCATAAAATATGAACTCTTCACTTATAAGCTTAAAAATGCTCTTTTGAGGGACTTTCTTTTATGAGCAGCATTTGGAATTTCTCTTTTAAAACTCCAGCAATAGTCGGCCATCATACGACAATCCCACCGACCTTGATAACGTTCCTCCATAATTTTAATATCCTGGTGGAAATGTTTACCCTGTTCTTCACTAACTTTCCCAAGGTTTTCTGGAAACTCATCCGCATGGCTCTTCAAATAGTGAACTTTGATGCTCATCCTGCATCCCAAACCTTCAAAACTAAGCAGTAGCTCCCTTAAGAGATCTTTATAATTTTCTGCTTTTCTGTTTCCAAAAAAAATTTCTCACAACAGCACCGAAAGCATTCCAAGCTCTAGCCTCGAATGGCAACATTGATTTTACAAAATTTTTATCCTTTAACAATTGCCTGATTTGTGGTCCATTGAAAATCCCAGCTCTTTTTTTCTCTTCACTGAGACCAGGAAAAGCATAACATATATACTTAAAACACTCTCCTTCATGATCGAAATCTTTTACATATTGTTTCATGAGACCAAGTTTGATGTGAAGAGGAGGCAAGAGAATCTTTTTGATATCAACTAACTGATCACGTATGATATTTTTGTCTCCAGGTGTCAAGGTGAGCCTTGGAGGCCACTCTTCTTTGT
Organism: Aplidium turbinatum; assembly: GCF_918807975.1. Classification (NCBI taxonomy): domain Eukaryota; kingdom Metazoa; phylum Chordata; class Ascidiacea; order Aplousobranchia; family Polyclinidae; genus Aplidium; species Aplidium turbinatum. The sequence continues at coordinate 14,700,230 of NC_137484.1, read as the reverse complement.
TCCAGTGCTGATCCTTGCGGTACACGACAACTGAGCGAGACAAAGTGGGCGATACCCACTTGGGCGAGACCAGGTGAACGAGACCAGGTGGGCGACGAGACAAGTGGGCGACGGACCAGGTGGGCGACGAGTCAAGTGGGCGACGAGCCAAGTGGGCGATGGACCAAGTGGGCGACGAGCCAAGTGGGCGATGAGCCAAGTGGGCGACGGAAGCGAAAGTTTAGCCGTTCGGAAAAAATATGACTTTTAATTTTACTTTAAAATACAATAATTGATTTGTGGAAGGGAAGCAATGAGAGTTCTCACGCTGAGTTTCACGAAGCATTGGAAGCAACATTTTCATTATTTTTTGTAGTCTAGTAATAGCGCTTGCAAGCCTTAAAGCAGCCGTCGGCCATGGCCGCTAAGTACCGGTAGTGCTTGAATGACCGCCGGTGCTACCTTCTCAGTCGGCCAAGTTTGGCCGCCGGTTTCTTCTAGCCAATTATTTAATTTCGCAATAGAATGATCGTGGATTAACTGTCGAAAGTATGTAGTATCAAAGAGTGACGCAGAATTAGGTCAGCGCGTCATAATCACCACTGTTGCATTGTGCGGGAACATTTGCTATTGTATGGAATACATCCAGCTCTGCTGCGATTACGTTTATTTTAACAAAGTGTCAATCCGAAGTGCTGATTTACATCGGTGGCAATATTGTCGTTTTTATGTCGATTCAATGTTGTCGGACATTGAATCGTTGTTAAAAAGGAGAACTAGATTAGTTGACATCCGAGGGAAAAATACGTGTCTTCATAGTTGGGAAATGTTCCGGCTGTGTGTTAGTGACTTCACACCCTCAATGGTGACATCATAACGGTATAAATGGTCAGGTTTTATGAAAGGCGGTATGCAGTTGAAACAATTTACTGAGTTGCGAGCAGTGAAAACAATTTAAGGTTGTTAGATGGTCCCGCAATACCGGATTACAATCCCGATAAAGCATTTAATGCGTGGTACAACGATTCTATTGCAGGACGTCGCCCAGACTTCAACAACGCTAAGTGATCATTTTAACATTGTTGCAAGTTTAATGCTATTTACTTGTGCTATCGTTATTGTATTTTGGCCTCCAAGCACGCAGATTTGGCCGCCAAGAAGGAGCTCTCGGTAGGCCACGATGGCTGCCAGAAAAAAACACGAGTTTTAAGGCCTGCGTTGAAACTGAGAAACATTTACAGAAACCCTTCGATACGTTGCATTTTTAAGATAATGTATTCAGACGTTGAATCAATGTACAAATGAACTGTTAGGCTAAATGGGTTCTTGGAACAAATCCAAGGGCTTCTGTGAATGTTTCCCAGTTTCAACGTATCCTAGTCAGCAAAGTTCTCTTTTTTACACGATTTCAACGTTTAGCGACGTTAAAACGATGTAAAAACGGCAATTTCTGCTGGTCGGGATAACTAGGCTACGGTACCCGATAATTTCCTTTCAATCCAAGCTGTAGGCCACACATTTGTTGATCCAAACTAATCATTTTAACTATTCAAAAGTACTAACTTTTAGACATTAAACATGATTTTTTTGTAACATTTTCTTTTGTTTATTTTCCCTTCATTTCTTAAATTTTTCTGAAGGTGTTGCAACCGTGCCAAATTTCTTTCAACTCAATAACTTACTTCGGTCACAAGCACGTTTTAACGTTCGCGTTTTGTCGCTTCTACCTTTTTCTACACCTTTGCTGTGTTGACGTGAATTGTTTTTGATATCATGATCAAAAATAAAAACAACTGAACTGACATGACGAATTCAAGCACGTTTTAACGTTCGCGTTTTGTCGCTTCTACCTTTGTTATGTTGACGTGTATTGTTTTTGATATGATGGTTAGAAATAAAAACAACTCAACTGAACTGACATAACGAATTTTAATTTAATATTTCAAACATTTTATTTTTATTTCTTTCTGCACGATTTCAACGTTTAACGATGTAAAAACGGCAATTATAATTAGGCTACGATACCCAATAATTCCCTTTCAAAAATAAAATTTCAAAAACTCGCCGAATAGGGCACTTGCCGAAAAAGGCTCTCGCCGAATAGGAAACTCTCCGAATCGGATTAGCCGAATCGGACTCGCCGAATCAGACTCGCCGAATAGTAGCAGACCCGCATACGAAGCCGAGCAACGTTATCAAGTTTAACATATTAAAGATTATTATATTTACAAAAAACACAAAACTACGCAACAATTAAATATCGAATGTTTTCGACATCACAAGATGTCCTCTTCAGTAATAATATACATACAACTTAACTACATCTAAATAAAATACAATAGTTAACTAAATCTATAAACAGGAAAAGACAAAAACTACACAGTACTTCTGACTAGCTCAAACTCAACGATAGGCTCCACGAGAATCAAAGGCAACTGCATCAAAAGGTGTTAAACAGATCACATGATATGGTAGAAAGGCAAGGTGCGAAAAAACTAATTTTAAAATACAGAGAGCAAGAAAGACAAGCCGCAAGCATACAATTGTCTGTTCAAAAGTGGATTGTGACGTTTTATGTACAAGGCTTCCAAGATCTTAGTTTGATACTCAGACCTGCCTCTAGACATGATCTCAAATTGCTTGATAGAAACGTTGTTTTGACATTCTGTACTTGAGAAAATGTGATCTTTAATTGCGCTTTTCTGTACAGAATTCAAATTGAGGTGTTCTCCAGCTCTAGTCGATAAATGTCTTGTTGACATACCGATGTATGTCAGGCTTGCATCACGCAAACAACTGAATTTATAAACGACATTAGAACATAGAGCAAAGGGCGTCACAGGCGACTTCAGCTGGAAATATCTGCCTACTTTGAACGTTCGATACACAGGGTAAACGTCACAATCAAATTTCTTTTTGACAATTTTAGCTAGATTTTTTGAAAATCTTACCAAATCTTTTCCCAAGAATGGTACATCAAAAAAGCTGCTAAAATCGTCTTCTTCGGGTTTATCTTTCAGTTTCGTATCCAAAAAAGTTTTTAATATTTTACCAAAAAAGTGTGACGGGTATCCATTTAAATGTAGCATATTTTTTAACTTGTTAGTTTCATTGTGGAACAATAAGTCCGTCGAGCAAACCAAACGGGCACAAGATAAAAGACATAAGATTAATCCAGATTTCCACTTATTTGGGCAAAAAGCGTTGTAATTTAAAAGTAGGCCAGTGTTGGTGGGTTTTCTCCAGATTTGTTGTCAAACGAGTCATAATTAATTTTACTTCTACATCTAAAAAGGCAATAGTGTCATAAGATTTTTCAACTGTAAATTTGATATTCTGATGTTGAGCATTTAAAAGGTTTAAAAATTGGGAACAAGACTGATCATTGTCAAAAACTGCAAAAATATTGTCAACATAACGTACATACATTTTAGGGTAAAAATCACGGAACACTTCAAACGTTTTCGTTTCTAAGTGCGCTAAAAGAAGTTGGCCAAAGTTGGACCAAGTGGAGAACCCATGGTGACGCCATCGATCACCGTTGTATTTTATTTAGATGTAGTTAAGTTGTATGTATATTATTCCTGAAGAGGACATCTTGTGATGTCGAAAACGTTCGATATTTAATTGTTGTGTAGTTTTGTGTTTTTTGTAAATATAATAATCTTTAATATGTTTAACTTGATAAGGTTGCTCGGCTTCGTATGCCTATGGTTCAACAAGACAAACTCTCTACCGAAGCTGTATCAATTTATTTGTTATTCCACATTTTAAAAAAAGTGGGCGATCTCCAGGTGACTTTACACAGTTTTGATTTTTTTTAAATATTATTTCAGACTGAATTAAGTAATTAAAACGTAGCTGAAGAAGTAATTTAAATATGCCACGAACATATCATCGAGAATTGGGAACTCGGAAATATCGGGATTACCATGTTGAGAATCTTACTGCCGCTGTAAATGACTACAAGAATGGACTTTCTCTACGAAAATGTGAGCAAAAGCATGGTGTACCATTTAGTACAATTCAAAAAAGCGCCAAAGGTTTACACAAAATGCCGTATGGTGGCCAGACAGTTTTTACAAAAGAGCAAGAAGAGTCGTTGGTGAAAGTGATACAAGTATGCGGAGACTGGAGTTGTCCATTATCTACATTAGAAATTCGAATGATCGCTCAGGGAATGCTGAACAAAGAAGGTCGAAATGTTTCATGTTTCAAAAATAACCTTCCTGGTACAGAATGGGCTCACAGCTTCTTAACACGACACAAAAGTGAAATATCAGTGAGACAAGCGCAGAACATAAAAACTGTTCGTGCTCAGACAGATGCAGATTGCATAAACAAGTATTTCGATAATTTAGCCGAAAGCATCGCCAATATTCCAGCAACCCACATCATTAACTATGACGAGACAAACATGTCTGATGACCCTGAAAAATCTAAATTGGTTTTCAAGAGAGGAACGAAATACCCTGAGAGGATAATGAACCAGACAAAGAGTTCGACTTCTGTTATGTTTGCTGGAACCGCTGCGGGATATGTATTTGCTCCATGCATTATGTTCAAGGCTGAACATATGTGGGATTCATGGTGCAATGGTGGCCCACCCGATGCAAGATACAACCGCTCGAAGAGTGGTTGGTTTGATAGTACATGCTTTTATGACTGGTTCACAACAGTTATTCTTCCGGTTTGTAGGACCCTAGATGGACCCAAGGTCCTTGTGGGTGACAATTTGTCTTCCCACCTGAACGTTGATATCATCAATTTGTGCGAAAAACATGATATTTGTTTTGTTTTCTTGCCACCCAACAGCACCCATTTGACTCAACCACTTGATGTCTGTTTTTACCGACCCTTGAAGATGAAGTGGCGAAAAATCCTCTCAAATTGGAAAGAGCAAAACAGACGACAAACAACATTGCCAAAAGATGCGATGGCACCCCTTTTGAAGCAATTGTGTGAAGAAATTGGTTTTCATAAGAATGCAAGTCTGATATCTGGCTTCAAGGCAACAGGGATCTTTCCATTGGACAGACAGCACGTTTTGAAAAGGTTGCCTGATTCTGCTGAACGTCAGTCAGCTGCAAATAAGAATGTCAATGACGCTGTTCTTGATCATCTTCATGCAATTCGCTGTCCTGAAAAAGCTCCTGCTACTGGTACTCGGAGAAAAAGAGTTAATGTTCAGCCTGGAAAATCTGTGGCAATTGAGGATATCCCTAGGACTTCAGAGAAACCAGTTGTGTCCAAGATACGAACCAAACGAAGAAGGAAATGCCTGGAAGACAATGAGAGTGAACAAGAAAATGAATCAGAGGAGTCTGGTGAAGAGGCCGTGGAGAATACCAAGGATGGTGTAGAGACTGATCAGGAGAGTAACAGTGCTGGAGATGATTTAGCAAGCTCTATTCCAAAACGTGGAAACATCAAAGTTGGAGACTGGGTATCGGACCGGTTAGATTCACAGAAAGAAAAATCTACAGGGGAATTGTGCTGAAGACGTACACAGATGAAGACGATGCTGATTTTTCGGTGAAGTTTATGCGGCATCTGCGAGAAAACATATACGCATGGCCACAGGAAGATGATATCTGTGACATTGTCTTTGATTTGATCGACAAGGTGTTGCAATCACCATCTATTGGTAGACGAGATGAACTGACCTTTGATCTCTGAAATATACAATTTTAATTTGAACTTTCTGCATTGTTTAAGAGTGTACTTGTAGTCTTGTACCCATACTGGTGAATGGTGACTTGTATCTGATGAATTTGTAGCTCTAACTCAGTAAAAACCTTTTTTTTAAAACTTAAAAATGTGTAAAGCCACCCCAATAGAGCCATGACATTATACAATAAGGTTTTTCAGCACCTGTGTAAAGTCACCTGTTTGACGAGGTGACTTTACACAGTTTTCAGATTTAAAAAAATCAATAAATAAACCAAAGAAAATAATTGTAATGTTAGTACTGCAATCACTATATATTAAGGTTTATTTATGCCAGCTTTGAAGGTATAATGATTAGTAGCCTTGTAGATATTTTAAAAAAGGTAAAAAAGTCGTGTAAAGTCACCCCGTTTTACAGTAACTCTGTTTTTGTGTGTTAATTTATTAATGCAGCACAGCTAACATTGCATACAAACTGAAAAATGGAAGACCTTAATGAAGAAGAATTTCATGTTCCACAGTTGCATGATGATGAAGAAGATGGTGATTCAGACAAAGAGATAAAGGAAGTCATGTGTGCAATATACATTAAGTATCTGTTGTTCTTGTGTATTTTAATTAATTAGTTTTTCATACTTTGCTTACTGCTTAGCTGTGTAATGTGTATACTGTATAGGCTACACTTTATATGATCTGTATATACTGTATGCAGTTACCTTATTAAATTTCTTGTGCATGATGTTCGGTACTCAGAACTCAGAAGCAGTGATCTTTGTTCTGTTTTTTTCAAAGTGGCTATTTTTATACAGTGGTTGCAATTAAAAATCATTGTATTGTGATAGGCGTTGCCAGAGTTCAGGTTATTTGGCAGCGCTGTTGTGGGAAATATAGCCACTGCCTTTTCTCTTTCTTTTGATGAATTTGATCTTTAACTTAGAACTGCATTTTGTTCATCAGATGTAGTAAAAGTGTACCGTATATATAATTGTTCTTCCTGACGAGAACACTATAAGGTGTTGAAAACGTTCGATATAAAATTTGTTTTAATTTAGTCTTTTCTGTGAGTGTAGAAAATAAACGTAAATATGCAAAATCTGATATGACATGTATATATGTTGTTATAATTTGAAACAGCGACAGATGTTCAAATGTATACTGTTATTAACTCCACAAGTGGTTCAACTTAAATATTATGATTTGTATCATCAATTTCTGTTTATTTCAGCTTGAAGTTGCCTTTAAATCAGGTTTGCTAAAACCTGGAATTTTCCGTCCTATCACTGCCCCTCCTCCTGTTATAAATGATCAGGTAAGCTACATTATGGTACTTGAGAAAGATCATTGATATATCATGAAGTAGCTATTCATAAATACCGCTGTGTTTCGGATCAGCGTATTCTGGTACGGGCGACTTGGCGCAAGACAATTGATCGCACCGCAGCCGACCTGTCACAGAGACATCTCAAAGCCAAACTATTTGGCGCGAATTTTATTTCATCTATTGACTGCATCTTGCCTTGTGAAGATATCTTTGTTTAATGAAGTGCCTAGTGAAAAAGTGATAATGGGTAATTAACACTTGTAAATAAAAGTATCTGCACAATGCAAAATATGCTTAATATATAAATCACGGTGAAGATGTCCCTGCGGCATGTCGGCCTTGATCGATTGTCGAGTATCAAGACGACCACGGCCGACTATGCGAGCCATTTTGCTTTTATAATTATAAAAGTGGAATGAAGTAAAACATGTTTTCAGTTCATCATTATATATACGATGCTTTAACTTCTATACATCAACATGCGTTGCTTGCATTAGTGATCTAAGTGATCATTTTAGCATTGTAGCAAGTTTAATTCTATTTACTTGTGCTATCGTTATTTGTATTTTGGCCTCCAAGCGCGCAAATTTGGCCGCCGAAAAGGAGCTCCCGGTAGGCCACGATGGCTGCCGGAAAAAAATATGAGTTTAAAGGCTTGGCTTGCTGTTTGATGTTAATTTGCATTGTGACATCATCTTGACACATTATTTTGCAATTTGCGGCGTCAGGGTTTATCGTAAAGCTTAAGAGAAACCTCTCAGAAAAGAGACAAACGAATGGCTAAAGGGTGGTTGAAGTCAGTTATGAACGTTCCCTAACCGTTATCAAAGCTTGTCAGTGTAAAATATGACTTTTAATTTTTACTTTAAAGTACAATGGTTGATTTGTGGAAGGGAGGCAATGAGAGTTCTCACGCTGAGTTTCACGAAGCATTGTGACTTCATCTTGACACATTATTTTGCAATTTGCGGCGTCAGGGTTTATCGTGAAGCTTAAGAGAAACGCACTTCTGTACAAAAAACTAAACAAAAAGATCCGACAAATGTGTAGAAAAGCAAAAGAAGATTACTGGAAAAAAAAAGTGCAAAGAGTTGGAGCATTTAGATGACATGAGATCGCCAAAACTGTTCACCAAACTAAAAGAAATGAAAGGTCAAACTCCAGCTGCAAAGATGGGGCTGATCGATAAAGATGGACAAGTAATACAAACTCAAGAAGGAATAACCAACAGATGGCAAGAATATGTGTCAGAACTATATGATGATGAACGAGACAATATAGAAATTTTACCAGCAAAATCTGAAGTTACAAAAATAATGGAACATGAAGTTAGAGATGTCATAGAAAGACTCCCAGATGGAAAATCAAGTGGGATAGATGAAATTCCTGTGGAACTTCTGAAACAACTAGGAGAAACGGGATTGCAGAACATGACGAAACTAATAAACGAGATGTACAATAGTGGTGAAATTCCGGATGACTTCACTAAGAGTATCTTGATCCCAATATCAAAAATAACAAAAACAATGAGATGTGAATTAAGAACACAGGACTATAAGTCTGATTTCACACGCCAGCAAAATTCTGCTCCACATCATCAAAAAAAGGATCACCCCAATAATACAACAACAAATTGATGAAAATCAAGTTGGATATAAAAAAGGATCCAGAACAAGAAATGCAATCTTCCTTCTAAGAACAATTGGCGAACGGAGAATAGAAAAAGGAAAACACACTTACATTGCATACATAGATTACAGCAAAGCATTTGACAGGATAAAACATACCAAATTACTGCAATTGCTCGAAAAATTTAATGTCCCGTTCTTAGAAAGAAGACTTACAAATAAAAAACATATATTTTAAACAAACAGCAGCAGTTCGAAGTGGTAGCAGTCTCACAGAATTTTTCCCGATATTCAAAGGGGTTTGGCAGGGATGCATTGCATACTCTCACCAATATTATTCAATTTGTACAGCGAAGCAATAATCAAGGAAACATTAACAACACTAAACAAAAACGGAGTAAAATTCAATGGTCAAATAGTAAGCAACATACGATACGCAGATGACACTGTCATACTCGCCGACACAGAAGAAAAACTACAAGAAAGCATGGACAAAATCAATGAAATCAGTAAAAAATACGGAATGAAACTCAATTTGAAGAAAACAAAGACAATGCTCATCAAAAAAAGCAATGGAAATAATAAAATAAACATTAAGCTGGAAGGAGAACAATTGGATCAGGTCTCCACATACACATACCTAGGGTCCCTCATTACACAAGATGGAAGATGCACCAATGATATAAAAAGAAGAATCGGTCAAGCAAAAGCGTCATTTTGGAAATGCAAGGAATTTTTAAGAGGAGAAATAAATTTACAATAAAAACTGAGACTTCTATCCTGTTACATCAAACCAGTCATGTCATATGGAAGTGAAACTTGGACCTACAGCAAAGAAATTCGCAAAAAAATTAATGCTTTTCAACTCTGGTGCTACAGAAGAATATTAAAAATATCATATAAAAAACACATTACAAACGAAGCAATTAGGAAAAGAATTGGAGTGCAAGATACATGGGCAAACGACTTAGCAAGACAAAAGATGAAATTCGCGGGACATATTTTGAGAGGATCGGCAGGACAGCTACATCAATTGGTTATTGAAGGTATGGTGGAAGAAAAGAGGTGCAGGGGAAGAAGGAGACGAACATGGGGAGATGACGTTATACAGTGGGCTGATTTGTCAAGCATTGGAGAAACAAAAAGAGTAGCGGAAGAACGTGACTTGTGGAAGAAAGTGACAGCCAACCTTCGGATCGGAGACGGCACGTGATAATAATAGTAATAGCGCTTGCTGTTTGATGTTAATTTGCATTGTGACATCATCATGACACATTATTTTGCAATTTGCGGCGTCAGGGTTTATCGTGAAGCTTAAGAGAAACTTCTCAAAAAAGAGACAAACGAAAGGTCAAAGAGTGGTAGTAAGAGTAATTGTAATCAAAGAGTTAGAGATGAAAACGCCCCAGAGTTGTTGCAGCAAAATTTGATGTGGCACAGGCGCAAATTTCACGGATATGGAAGGCACGGGAAAAGCTCTTGAACATTTGAACAACCATCGTAACAACAACATCGACAAAACTCACCAAGCAAGTAGAAGTTGTGTTTTATTTCCAGCAAACACAACTTCTTCTGTCCATCTTTCAGACCAAGGTATCATCAAGAATTTCAAATATCATTATCAATGGAGTATGTTGCAAAAACTTCCGGTCACCATCGATGCTAATAAAAACGTTGTAGCCACCAACATAGCACGCGCAATCTGTTTTTTTTTTTGCTGAGACTTTTCGGTCATTTGTCCGAAATGACTTGTAAAAATTCGGTCATTTTTTATTTATTTCGGTCATTTTTTCTGATGAAAATATTTCCTTTCAAGTAGCTGATACAAACCAAAATTTGCACTTCCTGACTCGCTACAACATTGGATTTTCGATGAGAAACGTTTTCGTGTTTTATCTGAGAAAAGTTAGAACAGACAAACGTTTCTTCAACGTTCATCAGCGAAACTCAACCTTGCAACACTTGGCCGAATCGACTATATATTTTTTTGCACATTTTGACCGAATTGGCTATATTTTTTTCAGACATTTTTCTAAAAAATCGGTCAATGATCGAAAAAAAAACAGCGCACAATTAGTGTTCTAGACGCTATAAATCGTATGTGCGCGGAAAATCCAATGTCTCATAGAGACTTGCTATTAACTTACATTTACAATGTTGTATGTGAAAGTACCAATAAAACTTTAATGGACAGGATCCACCACAGACTATGTGGGACTTCTCAAGATGCATAAGTCATAATTTTAACTTGGGCACTTAAAGTCAACTGATATTTTTAATCCGAATGCTCTAGTCTAGACGCTGCGTAGCCGCATCAGCAGTAGGGTGTACAGTTTCAAAACTTTTTTTCAAATTTTCCAACGAAACCAATTTTTTTTGTCGGGAAATAAGCTGAAAACTCATTATCTCAAATATTCTTTTCCTACTCCAACAATTCAAGGTCCCAACTCAAGAAAGAAATTTGATGTAAAATCATCCTACTGGAGATGGGAATTTTAACCACTAAAAAGGACTTTGAAGCTTTTTGCAGTTAGTATGATATGACATATGAGTAACATTAAGAGTTAGATATAAAAAAGTGTGCCACAGTGGTCACTAGCCTGGGGTTCAAAGAGCTATGGGGCTGGAAGGGCCCCAATCAGTGGCTGCAAGGGCCCTAAAAGTGTCCAAGTCAGTTTTATGAAAACACCGGGGGTCGACTTGCACTATAATTGCAAGTTCAATAATTAATCTCATTAGCAAGCCAAAGATACTTTAGCCTTGCTGCAATGTTATAGGGAATAACATATTGAGCTGTTTAGTTTAAAGATTGTCGCTGACAGGGTCCAGCACTGTTTGCTGGTAGGTAGTCAACTCAAACGGGTCACTCAAAATTGACAAACATGAAGTGCTGTTGCCGGGATGTGCAGCTTCCCATCCCAGCCGTTTTGTGACTTAGAATGAGTTACTCGGCAGTCTCTGAAGCTAAGAGTTTTATAGATTAATTATTAAAAAAAACAGCTATTGTACTTATAATAATAATAATAATAATTTTAGTTTTTATATAGCGCTGTATCCATCGCAGAATACGTTGCTCTACAGCGCTTTACAAAGCAGACAGTGTCAATGCAGCCGTATAGAGGCGCAACTGAGTACATTATTACCCGAATCCACTTCATTGCTCAGTGCCAAGCAGAAATTAGATTCAGTACCATTTTTAAAAAGTCTTTGGTATGACCCGACAAGGTATCGAACCCATGCCTACCGCTTCAGAGGCGAGCGCACTAACCACTAAGCCACCTGCAGCATATCATTATACTTTTCCTTATTCAATTCATTCACAGAATATTTTATGGTAGTTTTGTAACTCTGTAAAATGGCAACTTCAGCTACTAGCACCCGAATGTCCATAAAATAACTACCAACCCATTAAATAAAGAAACAACCCAAAGTTGTTGAGAAGTAAAAAGAAACTTGCCTCTTTTTATGACATTACCATGCAATGTTCACCATGTTTATCACTCGCTACCCCAAACATCTGGCATGAATTCATTAAACAACAACCAGATGTCAAATGAAAGAGCAATTGGTTTTGTGAAAAAACGCATTACTTAAGGAAAAGTAAAGGATAGTAATGATATGCAGGCACAGGAAAAATTTAATGAGGGTTGATGACAGAATAAGAGGTTATCTTATTTCGATGATGCACTGATTACTTGCAGCATTCAATGTTGCCAAGGCTGTGGAGCCACTGTAAGAGAGCATTGGCTTCGGCTCCAGCGCCATCAAGCATTCATCAAATAGCTCTGGCTCTAGCTTCGGAGCCATCAAGCATTCATGCAATAGCTCGGGAGCTGCAAATTTTTAAAAAATTACTCCAACTCCGGCTCCATTAAGTATGTGTATTGTTTATAGATTATAATATAGCATTTACCACAGTAGGACACAACGGTTTAGTAATTTGCATTGTAGTATTATATATAAAATTCTGTTTAAAGGGGCAAGCACACTAAAGTAGTAATTTTTCAGCTTCATGTCATCAGCTTATCAGTATTACTACTTGATTTTAATAGGGGGGTATGTTAAAATACAAATTTTGAGTACAAACTCTGAGTACCCCCCAAAATTATGTCACTGGGAGTAAAAAAACATATTATGAAAAAAATTTTGGATTGCCCCCCCGGGAACTCCCCGCTACCGGGGGGTTTTATGAGCGATTGTCAAAATACATGGGATTTGATACCTACAATTTGAACCGGTTGTCATAGAAGGCTGGAACCAGTCTCAAAAGTTTCGTTTTGAAAAGTTAAGATAGGAATGTAACAGTTTCAGAAGTGTCAGGTGTATGGACAGGCCCATTTTAGTCCAAAACGGCCTATTTGGCCTATCGTGATTGTATGAAATTCAAAATTTTACCTTAATAAGTTTGAAATCGGGATATTTTTTTGTTTAAAACGTTATGATTCGAATTAGTACTTTCAAATGAATCATATGCATGTCTAGTTGTAGAAAATTGATTGATTATATGACGTCATTACGTTTAAAATCAGAGACATTTTGGGTAATGTCATAAAAATTGAAATATAGGTATTACAGCCAGTCATTATAAAGCATTTTCAATTTTCTTGCCCATGTTTGCTTTTTTGAAATATAAATCTATGTACGTGTCAGTTACCAATACGACGTATTATATATATAATATTCAGCATATACTGTATATATACTGATAAAATAATAAGAACAGGAGGCTATTGCTATGTAATATTAAATGATAGTTTGTTTGTTTGTGCATTTGCAGTTTGTGTATTATTTTGTTGTTTTGTTTTGGATATGGACAGCTTTGTCTGACGCATATAAAGAATAATCATAGTTATGTTTCAAAAGTCCAATGTTATGGAAGTATTGTGTAGTTCCAGATATCAAATTAGTTAGTGTTTTTTATCTTTTCATTAAGAGCTTTATTCAATAGTTGAACTGTTTCATTTGAAACATAGCATTTGATCCGGGCAGATCTGACATACGACACATCCAAGCTATTATGAATGATCTGATAAGTATCAGTAACAAGAAGTTCAGGATTTTCAGGGGAAATCCATATTTCTCCATGTCTACTGTTGCCAACCTTCTTGAAGTATGTAAGTAGTAAGGCCTCATCATTCACAATTTCAACAATGTTAGCAAGGTACCAGTGTCATTCACTTCCTTCAATCCAGATGGCAGCTACAAACTCACCAACTTGATAGGCTGGTGCTGCAGAATCAGCTTCCTGGTCATTTGATGTGGAGCTTGAATTTGCCTCTGTAAGCAAATGCAGAGCAGAAAGCACACTTTGGAGGTCTAACATTGTTATAGTTGCACATGAACGTGGATTATCTAACTAGCTGATAAGGTTGTTGCCGTAGTCTTCTAATCTGGAATTTTTATAGTCTCATTTCAGTCGGAATATTGAAGCACTTGATTTTAGGGAGTGGCATGTCTTCTTTGCATAGCGAAATTCAGTGCAAAGTCTTTTGTTTTTTATGTGTGATCTGTTACAACATCACTTAGAAGGTAAGCACTCACTTCCTCAGAAGTGGTGAAAGGCCCTGGTGGATTTTGCGCTTTCAGGAAATCTAAATCAGCAAGTTTACTCTGCTCTGCTCTGATATTAAGAGCTTCTTTTTCAGAGTAACCTTTTTCTTCATAAGCTTTCATCTTTTCCTTCCATTGCAGTCTAATTTCTTTGCTGTCTTGTACTGATTTTTCCCATTTCTTTTTGTCAATCTTCAGAATATTTTTAAGTAAATCCGTGCTTTTATTGAGAATTACACTTCTGGAGACTGTATCAAGATTTTATTTACCATAAATATTTATCTTGTAGTTCACTAATCCGACATACGTTCTTCACCCAGGTTGTGAACTGGTAGATTATCCAGTTTCTGTAGGACATCATCACTTGCCGATCCAATTTTCAGCAGCGATCCTGTGTCCTCATTTGCAGCAGGACCAAAACCAAACAGAGACCCTTTTTGAGTTGCCAAGCCTTTTGCAAAAGATTGAAGGAATAGAGCAAGCAAGCTCCTTCGTTACAGTGTTCTTGCAAGCAAACATCGATCAAGCTGAGAATTGTTGATTTATGTAATGTCGATTTGAACATATCAATTGACGAAAAAGAAGTAACACACTCTGGTGTTTGCAGGAAATGATGTGCCTGAAGCATAGTCAAGTCGGGCATATATGACTCATGCAAAAATATTGCAACCCTATCATAGCTTATTAATCAAAAATTTAGGCCCATTTCCGACTCATTAAGGCCAATTATTGCCAAATTTTTGATTTGGTACCATCGTGGTAGGCTAAATGGGTCATTTTGGGCCAAAATGGGCTTGTACGGGCCAAACTACACACCTGAAACTTCTGAAACTGTTACATTCCTATCTTAACTTTTCAAGACGAAACTTTTACGACCAGTCTCAGCTTTCTATGGCCACCGATTCAAAAGTTAGGTGTCAAATCCCATGCATTTTGGAAATCGCTTGTTAGACCCCCCGGTAGCGGGGAGTTCCCGGAGGGGCAACCCAAAAATTTTTTCATAATATGTTTTTTTACACCCAGTGGCACAATTTTGGGGGGTACTCAGATTTTTTTAATTTTAGCATACCTCCCTAATTTTAAGCTAATCAAGATTAGGCTACCCAACCCTGAAGCTGAAGCAGATAAAACTTTTGTAGCTCCTGCTCCACAGACATTTAAAAAAAGGCTCCAGCTCCAGAGAAAATGCTTGGCTCCACAGCTCCGGCTCCACAGCCCTGAATGTTGCTGCAATAAATTTCAATCTTGTTGTTCGTTTTTGATGTGATTATGTGCTTTTTGTGTTATGGTAGTGTTTAAAATGTTTGTTTTCTGACTGATATTTCAAAATTTTGGTGCAGTCAAGCATCAAAGGAGTACATTGGACATTGTAGTAATGTTGATGGTTTCATACAGTGTGTACCAAAAATGTATCTACTTTTTTGTGTGCTCAGTACTCAACTTACATGTTCTCGTAATAATAAAAAATGGACAGAAGTTATTGTTGCACTTGCTAACATATTGGGTTTGGTGCCTTTGAAGCAGAAGCAAAAAAATAGATCAGTTAATGAAAATCAAGAGATGCGTTTATTTTTTTGTTACACACTGTAGATAAGGTTTGTTTAAATGTAGAAAAGTGGCAGTTGGGACCTCGAAACCATGGAGTTGAGAAAAAATATTTCACATGTGGTCGTAACTACGTATTTCCCGACAAAAAACAATGGTTTCACTATAGGTTGTAAAAAACCATACACCCTAATCAGCAGTTTACAGAACACATTGTGACTGACAGTCATTACTAGGGCCATTTTGTTTATGACCTAAAAATTGAAAAATATGACTTTATTTTTAGATATTCTGTCAAAATTTTTATTTTAATGGATTATTTTTAGAGCATCAAATTTATGCTAATCGCCGTAGTTAATGATTCGTATGTAAGTTTTTACATGTATTTTAAACAATAACACACTCGAACAACTAACAAAAACTTCTGTTTCGCTTGAAAATCACTACAAACTTTCAAATGTCTAATGCATGTACCTACCAAACCAGCTACTTAGTAGTTAAGATCTCACCACTGGCTGACCTAGTGACCTACCGCAAGTGTTTATAATATTCAGAGACTGGATTGTGTGTTGCAAAATAATGTGTCAAGATGATGTCACAATGCAAATTAACATCAAACAGCAAGCGCTATTACTAGACTATGCTAGACTACAAAAAATAATGAAAATGTTGCTTCCAATGCTTCGTGAAACTCAGCGTGAGAACTCTCATTGCCTCCCTTCCACAAATCAACCATTGTATTTTAAAGTAAAAATTAAAAGTCATATTTTATACTGAGAAGCTTCGATAACGGTTAGGGAGCGTTCATAACTGACTTAAACCACTCTTTGGCCATTCGTTTGTCTCTTTTCTGAGAGGTTTCTCTTAAGCTTTACGATAAACCCTGACGCCGCAAATCGCAAAATAATGTGTCAAGATGATGTCACAATGCAAAGCGCTATTACACAAAAAATAATGAAAATGTTGCTTCCAATGCTTCGTGAAACTCAGCGTGAGAACTCTCATTGCCTCCCTTCCACAAATCAACCATTGTATTTTAAAGTAAAAATTAAAAGTCATATTTTTTCCGAACGGCTAAACTTTCGCTTCCGTCGCCCACTTGGCTCATCGCCCACTTGGCTCGTCGCCCACTTGGTCCGTCGCCCACTTGGCTTGTCGCCCACTTGACTCGTCGCCCACATGGTCCGTCGCCCACTTGTCTCGTCGCCCACCTGGTCTCGCCCAAGTGGGTATCGCCCACTTTGTCTCGCCCAGTTGTCGTGTACCGGATCCTTGGCCCTGCTGTCCCAGTAGCGTAGGAAACATGGGTATTTGGTGTAGCCACTTTGTTGCCCCAGCAAAAAGTTCAGCATTTTTAAATCTACACAGATGAGCCAACCATGCTCATTAGGGTGGTCCTTAAAAATCATTTTTTTGAAATTTACTGCTCCTAACCCTTAAAAAGTTTCCTCCTTACAAAAAATGAGGTCTTGCAAAACATTTTTAAATTTGAAGATAATTTAGAGGATGCACAAGACCCCTCAAGTTTTGCGTCCCCCTAAAAATGCAAAATTTGGATATCTCGAAAACCGTTAGAGCTAGAGATGTGCTTTTGGTGTCTAAAGATGCAGAAGACAAGGTTTTCTATATGCTTTCTGAACATTGATTATGCCTATCTTGAGTAGAAAAGCAGTTATTTTGAAAAAACTACTTTTTAGGGGGTTTTGCGTGTAAGATTCTTAGTTAAACAATAGTGTAGACCAAAAACAACAATTCTACAATTTACCTTTCTAACCTGTTAAGTTGTGATGTTACAAGTAAACAAATATCACTGTTTAAAGTGACTAGAAATCCAGCGACCTGGGTAGCAGATACACAATGTTCATAATCTTTACAACCTGTAAGTACTGTTTTCATGTCCCTAAGTCTAGCTGAGTTTCGAGCTAATGTTCCTGTGGTTGTCAACTGGGATGAAAACTGGAAAGCTTCTCAGAGACTTAACAACCAAACAGCATGTCGACCGCTTGCCGATTATTGTAACTGGTAATGGGGTATCTCAGCTGCTGCAAGTAGCAAAATTGCCAAACGGAACGGGATCAAAACAAGCAAAAGCTGCTGTAAAAGCTCTCAATGAATGGGGTCTAAAAGAACAAGTGATTGCATTATCATTTGGCACTACTGCTTCCAACACAGGGCGAAAGCTTGGCTCATGTGTCCTCATTGAACAAGAGCTGCAAAAAGACCTATTGTATCTAGCATGCCGCCATCATATTCATGAGCTGCTAGTACAAACAGCTTTTACCACAATCATGGGAAGCACTGCTTCACCAGATGTTCTAGTATTTAAAAGATTTCAAACACGCTGGGAGTTTACAGACAAGACAAGGTTCACCACAATAGCTGAAAACAGAGAAATAGCTGATACAGTCATCGATGTGGATCTAATAGCTTGGGCTGAAAAATCTTTGAAGGAAAGAAAAGATTTATGTGATGATAACAGAGAATTTATAGAGCTCTCATTAAGTTTTATGGGAGCTATTTCTCTGAGGGGTGTTCATTTTATGACTCCTGGCCCAATGCATCAAGAAATGTCGAAGATTTTGTACTCATTAAAAGTTTAGATGTTTTATGACCAGTTTAAACTTACAGAAAGAGAAAGGAGTGGGCTCTTGCAGATGTGTATTTTTGCTACAAAATTGTACCTTAAGGCATAGATACAATCTCCTGTTGCAGCCCCGAATACCGATCTAAATCTTTTGAAGTCTTTTAAAGCATATTCCAGCATTAACACTGCAGTGTCGAATGCTGTATTATCCAGGTTTTCCTTCCACCTGTGGTATCTGTCTGGAGAACTAGCGGTCCTTGCCTTTTTTGATCGTTCTGTATCGGCCCAAACCAAAAGACTCATGATTAAAGCAATACAAGAGCGGGAAGAAACTGAGGATGCCCCTTAACGACTGACAATCAATTCTGCAATGACTGATCGACTGGAGTTGTCTGACCAAGTCACTAAGGGGTCATTGTCACTGTTCAAAAAACTGGACATATCAACTGAGTTTATGGAACAGGATCCAGAAACCTGTGCAGTGTGCAATCTGTGATGCTTACTGTGAGTCATCAAAGATAGTAGACACTCTAACTGTCACAGATGACCACGCTGAGCAAGGTGTAGCTTTCATAGAGGAATAAAACCGCACCTGTCACAGAGGAATAAAACCATCATCACAATGAAGAACAGGTTCAGTATCTGATGCAGGTGGTTGCAGACCTTCGGAAACGATTTCCAAACTGCAATAAAGCCACTTTAGCTGACAAGCACGTGTTGGCAAACAATTAACAATGCGGAAAGAAAAACTATGTGATTTTTATGCCAAAGCAATGCGAAAAGCTAGTTAATTTTGCGGTCAGTGATATTCTGATAAAGCCCAATAATTTGTCATAATGCTAAGCTTATGCTTTGCGCATTGTTTTCCTATCTTTGATTACAAGAAGTGCTTTTGTAGCCTTTTTCAAAAACAAATTACCGAATCTCAGAATTTAAGTTCATTTTCTCGTAAGGACCACCTTACCCGACCCTGCTACTTGTGTAAGGACCACCCTACTACCCTACAACACATGTTTGCAATGTTCTATTTGTTTACTGGTAACATCACAATTTAACAGGTTAGAAAGATAAATTGTAGAATTGTGTTTTTTGGTGTACACTATTATTTAGCTAAGAATCTTACACGCAAAACCCCCTAAAAAGTAGTTTTTTCAAAATAACTGCTTTTCTACTTAAGATAGGCATACTCAATGTTCAGAAAGCATATAGAAAACCTTGTCTTCTGCATCTTTAGACACCAAAAGCACATCTCTAGCTCTAACGGTTTTCGAGATATCCAAATTTTGCATTTTTAGGGGGACGCAAAACTTGAGGGGTCTTGTGCACCCTCTAAATTATCTTCAAATTTAAAAATGTTTTTCAAGACCTCATTTTTTGTAAGGAGGAAACTTTTTAAGGGTTAGGAGCAGCAAATTTCAAAAAAATGATTTTTAAGGACCACCCTAATGCTCATGGTACAGTACTTTAACTTTTCAAGAACGGTTTTGATGTTCTGATACTCTTCTTTCATTGTCACCGAATGTCCTATCAGAATAGAACCGTACACATTACCATTGTGAAGTAGCACACACTTCAAACTTTGTTTGGAGCTATCAATGAAAAGTCTCCATTCGTCTGCATCATACTGTGGTAATTCCATTTCTAGAAGAAGCCCTTCTATATTGTTGCAATAAACGAAATCATTTCCAAGTTTGGGTTGGCTCTCTGGCGCTTTTTGAAACCACTTGGTTTCTTAAGTTTTAGTTTAGCCCTTTAGCTTTTTTTGGGCCTTGTTTGGCCGTTTTCAAAATGTGAGGGATTGTAGAATGTCTTTTTGCAAGTGATTCTTTTTGCCTTGTCTTCTGGTGAAGGTTGTAACACAATAACACTAGTTAGGCTACTGTGGCAGTGTAATACAGGTATACTATTTTATTTCAATTGTGTTTGTTGGACTTGATCCAAAAGACTAGGATGCCAAAGAAGTAGAAAGCAGGATATGAGAGCGGTACTGTACCGGTAGGAAATACAATAGTACGGTAATTGGGGAAAAACTTACCACAGACATTGTGTATGCTGTGAACTCGAATGAGAGGATGATAGTGAATTGAATCTGGAAATGTTTGGCTGATTGATTCCTATTTCAAACAACAACGTTTGTCGATTTTCCTTAGTTTTGTGTACGGTACACAGTAAATATTTCCGTAACTAAGGTATTACTTTAATGATTTTGTTTAGGTGAAATATTTAGCTATATTGCTAAGCCTAAGAATGTGTTGCTAATTCAGTGAAATTGCTTCTTAGACTTGAAAATTGAGTTGGCCCTATTTTTATCCCCTTGTTTTAAATGTTGGCTCTTTTTTGGCCCTTTTTGAACGTGCAGTTGGCTCCTTGACAAATTTACATCTGGTAACCCTGCTGCACAGTGATAGCAGCTGACCCACAGATAACGCCTGAGAAGCCAAACAGGGAGTTCAAGCCAGCATGGAAAAACTCAACGCTACCAATCTCCACTATGTCCTATTACGATTATCATAACAGGAATTTTTTTTATTTTAGAGGAAATCTGAACCAATTTATGAATTTAGTGTAAAAAATATCTCTATGTTTGAAAGTTTATAGCTGTCAGAAAATAATTATATTTGACATTTTACTGCACTAAAAAGGGTAAAAATTGGTCAATTTCATAAAATAATGGCAATGATAAAAAGAAAACTTGATGTGATAGAGAAAATCTGAGTTCATTTTCGGATTCAGCGCCCCAAAATTAGCCAAAATCAGTTGTCAAAACCCAAACCTAAAAAAAAGTTGAAATTTGTAGACCTGTGTAATGATTGTCCTATCGTAGAATTAATTTTTGCTTACCATCATCTCCACTATCTCTTTTTGCTTGCACAGTTACATCTAACCTTTCAATCCAATCCAAATCTAGCTGCTTCATATCCTCAAGTTTTTGTAAAAGGCCTTCCTAATATAAACAAGATAGGGCTTAATACTGGTGCAATGTCATTTCACTAATGCAAGCAACGCATGTTGATGTATAGAAGTTAAAGCATCGTATATATAATGATGAACTGAAAACATGTTTTACTTCATTCCACTTTTATAATTATAAAAGCACAATGGCTCGCATAGTCTAGTCGGCCGTGGTCGTCTTGATACTCGACAATCGATCAAGGCCGACATGCCGCAGGGACATCTTCACCGTGATTTATATATTAAGCATATTTTGCATTGTGCAGATACTTTTATTTACAAGTGTTAATTACCCATTATCACTTTTTCACTAGGCACTTCATTAAACAAAGATATCTTCACAAGGCAAGATGCAGTCAATAGATGAAATAAAATTCGCACCAAATAGTTTGGCTTTGAGATGTCTCTGTGACAGGTCGGCTGCGGTGCGGTCAATTGTCTTGCGCCAAGTCGCCCGTACCAGAATACGCTGATCCGAAACACAGCGGTATTTATGAATAGCTACTTCATGATATATCAATGATCTTTCTCAAGTACCATAATGTAGCTTACCTGATCATTTATAACAGGAGGAGGGGCAGTGATAGGACGGAAAATTCCAGGTTTTAGCAAACCTGATTTAAAGGCAACTTCAAGCTGAAATAAACAGAAATTGATGATACAAATCATAATATTTAAGTTGAACCACTTGTGGAGTTAATAACAGTATACATTTGAACATCTGTCGCTGTTTCAAATTATAACAACATATATACATGTCATATCAGATTTTGCATATTTACGTTTATTTTCTACACCCACAGAAAAGACTAAATTAAAACAAATTTTATATCAAACGTTTTCAACACCTTATAGTGTTCTCGTCAGGAAGAACAATTATATATACGGTACACTTTTACTACATCTGATGAACAAAATGCAGTTCTAAGTTAAAGATCAAATTCATCAAAAGAAAGAAAAAAGGCAGTGGCTATATTTCCCACAACAGCGCTGCCAAATAACCTGAACTCTGGCAACGCCTATCACAATACAATGATTTTTAATCGCAACCACTGTATAAAAATAGCCACTTTGAAAAAAACAGAACAAAGATCACTGCTTCTGAGTTCATAGTACCGAACATCATGCACAAGAAATTTAATAAGGTAACTGCATACAGTATATACTTATACAGATCATATAAAGTGTAGCCTATACAGTATACACATTACACAGCTAAGCAGTAAGCAAAGTATGAAAAACTAATTAATTAAAATACACAAGAACAACAGATATATAATTAATGTATATTGCACATCATATTTCAAAACTTCCTTTACCTCTTTGTCTGAATCACCATCTTCTTCATCATCATGCAACTGTGGAACATGAAATTCTTCTTCATTAAGGTCTTCCATTTTTCAGTTTGTATGCAATGTTAGCTGTGCTGCATTAATAAATTAACACACAAAAACAGAGTTACTGTAAAACGGGGTGACTTTACACGACTTTTTTACCTTTTTTAAAATATCTACAAGGCTACTAATCATTATACCTTCAAAGCTGGCATAAATAAACCTTAATATATAGTGATTGTAGTACTAACATTACAATTATTTTCTTTGGTTTATTTATTGATTTTTTTAAATCTGAAAACTGTGTAAAGTCACCTCGTCAAACAGGTGACTTTACACAGGTGCTGAAAAACCTCATTGTATAATGTCATGGCTCTATTGGGGTGGCTTTACACATTTTTAAGTTTTTAAAAAAAGGTTTTTACTGAGTTAGGGCTACAAATTCATCAGATACAAGTCACCATTCACCAGTATGGGTACAAGACTACAAGTACACTTTTAAACAATGCAGAAAGTTAATAATAATAATAACAATATTTATATAGTGCCACATCCACAGTCAAACTATGCTCCTGGGCGCTGTACATGACAATGGTGATCATTAATACGGTACATTCAGTCATAATGTTCATTGAAATAGAACGTTTTCAAGCGAGCTTTGAATTCATTTAAATTTTCAGCTTCTTTCACACAAATAGGCAAACAGTTCCAGCAACTGGCAGCAACAACTGGGAAAGTACGATTTCCATATTGTGTCTTACATGAAGGGTTGCACAAGAGCAATTGATGTTGAGAACGCAAAGTTCTGGCAGGTTTATAATGAACAAGCAAAGTGTCCAGATAGTTCGGAGCAAAACCATGAAAAACTTTATAAATTAATAGACATATTTTGAAGCAAATACGATACAATACTGGAAGCCAATGCAGGGATTTTAGTATAGGAGTGATATGCTCACGTTTACGTGTTAAAGTAATTAGCCTAGCAGCAGCATTCTGAACTCTTTGAAGACGCAAAATAGTATATATAATGTGGAATGTTATTTAACAATGAATTTGAACAATCAAGCCTGGATGTCACAAGTGCATGAGTTAAAGTTTTACAAGCATCAACATTAATAAACTGTCTGATGGAACCAATATTTCTAAGATGAAAAAAGCAAGATTTAACAGTGGAACTGACAAAGTTTTCTAAACACAAGTGTTGATTTAATGTTACACCAAGCAATTTAATTGAGTTAGAAGAAGAAAGATTGATATTACTCAGGGTAAGTTCAAATTAAAATTGTATATTTCAGAGATCAAAGGTCAGTTCATCTCGTCTACCAATAGATGGTGATTGCAACACCTTGTCGATCAAATCAAAAACAATGTCACAGATATCATCTTCCTGTGGCCATGCGTATATGTTTTCTCGCAGATGCCGCATAAACTTCACCGAAAAATCAGCATCGTCTTCATCTGTGTACGTCTTCAGCACAATTCCCCTGTAGATTTTTCTTTCTGTGAATCTAACCGGTCCGATACCCAGTCTCCAACTTTGATGTTTCCACGTTTTGGAGTAAAGCTTGCTAAATCATCTCCAGCACTGTTAATCTCCTGATCAGTCTCTACACCATCCTCGGTATTCTCCGCGGCCTCTTCACCAGACTCCTCTGATTCATTTTCTTGTTCACTCTCATCGTCTTCCAGACATTTCCTTCTTCGTTTGGTTCGTATCTTGGACACAACTGGTTTCTCTGAAGTCCTAGGGATATCCTCTATTGCCACAGATTTTCCAGGCTGAACATGAACTCTTTTTCTCCGAGTACCAGTAGCAGGAGCTTTTTCAGGACAGCAAATTGCACGAAGATGATCAAGCACAGGGTCATTGACATTCTCTTTTGCAGCTGACTGACGTTCAGCAGAATCGGGCAACCTTTTCAAAACGTGTTGTCTGTTCAATGGAAAGATCCCTGTTGCCTTGAAGCCAGATATCAGACTTGCATTCTTATGAAAACCAATTTCTTCACACAATTGCTTCAATAGGGGTGCCATCGCATCTTTTGGCAATGTTGTTTGTCGTCTGTTTTGCTCTTTCCAATTTGAGAGGATTTTTCGCCACTTCATCTTCAAGGGTCGGTAAAAACAGACATCAAGTGGTTGAGTCAAATGGGTGCTGTTGGGTGGCAAGAAAACAAAACGAATATCATGTTTTTCGCACAAACCGATGATATCAACGTTCAGGTGGGAAGACAAATTGTCACCCACAAGAACCTTGTGTCCATCTAGGATCCTACAAACGGGAAGAATAACTGTTGTGAACCAGTCATAAAAGCATGTACTATCAAACCAACCACTCTTCGAGTGGTTGTATCTTGCATCGGGTGGTCCACCATTGCACCATGAATCCCACATATGTTCAGCCTTGAACACGATGTATGGAGCAAATACATATCCCGCAGCGGTTCCAGCAAACATAACAGAAGTCGAACTCTTTGTCTGGTTCATTATCCTCTCAGGGTATTTCGTTCCTCTCTTGAAAACCAATTTAGATTTTCCAGGGTCATCAGACATGTTTGTCTCGTCATAGTTAATGATGTGGGTTGCTGGAATATTGGCGATGCTTTCAGCTAAATTATCGAAATACTTGTTTATGCAATCTGCATCTGTCTGAGCACGAACAGTTTTGATGTTCTGCGCTTGTCTTACTGATATTTCACTTTCGTGTCGTGTTAAGAAGCTGTGAGCCCATTCTGTACCAGGAAGGTTATTTTTGAAACATGAAACATTTCGACCTTCTTTGTTCAGCATTCCCTGAGCGATCATTCGAATTTCTAATGTAGATAATGGACAACTCCAGTCTCCGCATACTTGTATCACTTTCACCAGCGACTCTTCTTGCTCTTTTGTAAAAACTGTCTGGCCACCATATGGCATTTTGTGTAAACCTTTGGCGCTTTTTTGAATTGTACTAAATGGTACACCATGCTTTTCCTCACATTTTCGTAGAGAAAGTCCATTCTTGTAGTCATTTACAGCGGCAGTAAGATTCTCAACATGATAATCCCGATATCTCCGAGTTCCCAATTTTCGATGATATGTTCGTGGCATATTTAAATTACTTCTTCAGCTACGTTTTAATTACTTAATTCAGTCTGAAATAATATTTTTAAAAAATCAAAACTGTGTAAAGTCACCTGGAGATCGCCCACTTTTTTTAAAATGTGGAATAACAAATAAATTGATACAGCTTCGGTAGAGAGTTTGTCTTGTTGAACCATAGGCATACGAAGCCGAGCAACCTTATCAAGTTAAACATATTAAAGATTATTATATTTACAAAAAACACAAAACTACGCAACTATTAAATATCGAACGTTTTCGACATCACAAGATGTCCTCTTCAGGAATAATATACATACAACTTAACTACATCTAAATAAAATACAATGGTGATCGATGGCGTCACCATGGGTTCTCCACTTGGTCCAACTTCTTTTTAGCGCACTTAGAAACGAAAATGTTTGAAGTGTTCCGTGATTTTTACCCTAAAATGTATGTACGTTATGTTGACGATATTTTTGCAGTTTTTGACAATGATCGGTCTTGTTCCCAATTTTTAAACTTTTTAAATGCTCAACATCAAAATATCAAATTTACAGTTGAAAAATCTTATGACACTATTGCCTTTTTAGATGTAGAAGTAAAAATAAATTATGACTCGTTTGACAACAAATCTGGAGAAAACCCACCAACATTGGCCTACTTTTAAATTACAACGCTTTTTGCCCAAATAAGTGGAAATCTGGATTAGCCGTAATCTTATGTCTTTCATCTTGTGCCCGTTTGGTTTGCTCGACGGACTTATTGTTCCACAATGAAACTAACAAGTTGAAAAATATGCTACATTTAAATGGATACCAGTCACACTTTTTTGATAAAATATTAAAAGCTTTTTTGGATACGAAACTGAAAGATAAATGTCACAGATAAGTTGTATTTTCCCAAGATGTACCATTCTTGGGAAAAGATTCGGTAAGATTTTCAAAAAATCTAGCTAAAATTGTCAAAAAGAAATTTGATTGTGACATTTACCCTGTGTATCGAACGTTCAAAGTAGGCAGATATTTCCAGCTGAAGTCGCCTACGCCCTTGCTCTATGTTCTAATGTCGTTTATAAATTCAGTTGTTTGCGTGATGCAAGCCTGACATACATCGGTATGTCAACAAGACATTTATCGACTAGAGCTGGGGAACACCTCAATTTGAATTCTGTACAGAAAAGCGCAATTAAAGATCACATTTTCTCATGTACAGAATGTCAAAACAACGTTTCTATCAAGCAATTTGAGATCATGTCTAAAGGCAGGTCTGGGTATCAAACTAAGATCTTGGAAGCCTTGTACATAAAACGTAACAATCCACTTTTGAACAGACAATTGTATGCTTGCGGCTTGTCTTTCTTGCTCTCTGTATTTTAAAATTAGTTTTTTCGCACCTTGCCTTTCTACCATATCATGTGATCTGTTTAACACCTTTTGATGCAGTTGCCTTTGATTCTCGTGGAGCCTATCGTTGAGTTTGAGCTAGTCAGAAGTACTGTGCAGTTTTTGTCTTTTCCTGTTTATAGATTTAGTTAACCATTGTATTTTATTTAGATGTAGTTAAGTTGTATGTATATTATTCCTGAAGAGGACGTCTTGTGATGTCGAAAACGTTCGATATTTAATTGTTGCGTAGTTTTGTGTTTTTTGTAAATATAATAATCTTTAATATGTTAAACTTGATAACGTTGCTCGGCTTCGTATGCCTATGGTTCAACAGCAAATAAATTGAAAGGCAATATCTTTTCGAAATGCCTAATCCTGAAAGCCAATATAATGGATAACAAAAGCTTTATATTCCTGATTTAAATAATATTTACATTATAATATGTGAGCCTATAAGAAGATTAGCCGCCCGTCCAAAAAAATTTTTTGAAAGATTTCTTAATTATATTTTATTGTGATGACCTAATACTCAAAACAACTAATCTATACCCATTTATTATAGACTAATTATTGATGAACCATGCTGGAAAGAAAAAAATTGAAAAAACCTATCAGCAAAGCAGTAAATTGATTTTTTGTGCAAAACCCCGCTTTGTGTAAAGCCACCTGGCAAGTGTAAAGTCACCCCGTTTTACGGTACCGGTATATAAAGTGAAATCTGAAATAAACACAGTAGTTTTATGGGTATCAATCAATGGTTATAGTCCATGTACGAATTTGCACCATTTTTTCAAGGATCTCTGAAAATCATGTTTGTTAATTTAAACAGTTAATCGATTTCTAAATTACCAAGATATGTTCATACTCTCAAGCATGTAATAATTTGGTGGTAATATTTGGGAATTAAAACAACAGCGTCCAAACACCACAGTTATTCTGGCGGGA
Source organism: Aplidium turbinatum (assembly GCF_918807975.1). Lineage (NCBI taxonomy): Eukaryota > Metazoa > Chordata > Ascidiacea > Aplousobranchia > Polyclinidae > Aplidium > Aplidium turbinatum. The sequence continues at coordinate 14,672,253 of NC_137484.1, read as the reverse complement.
TAATTATTTGCAATCTATCTAACAAAACAATCTGTACAAAAATGTGTGGTAAATGTGCAATGACAGCAACAACAAGCAGACCCAGATAAAAGCACTTCCTGAACATTGTGAAGAAAGGCGTTCTTCCTGGCTATCAGCACAAGGCTGAGCACTCACTAGTACAGAGAGCAGTTACGATTCGCTAACCATAACAGTGTAGCTTCCATGCTAGCCATTCAGACCATTCAATCAACAACATGTTTCTCGGCAGCCGATTAGTAGCAAGAATTGACAGCGATAGACACGTGTTTTGCCCATGAGGCTGGGCTTATCAGTATCGTACCGTATTCTAGCCACAAGGTGTTCGACCGCCGCTTTACCAGTCAGTTCAACTCTGAACATTGACATATTTATTTTTAGGCAAAGGCTATATTTGCCATATATTGTGAATATAGCCTCTGAGCAGGGCTGCGATTTTTGCCTTTTTTGGTGACGAGGTCACTCGACACGCGCCATCACTATTCAACAAACGCCGTGCCTTACAAAAGAAAAGGAAAAAAATTAGAGAGGACTAAATGTCGCCAGGTCCAGGAAAAATCGGGAGGGGGGGCATCACATGATGCAATCATAAAAGTGCTGACTTACGTAAACTTTCTTGCGCCAGGTACTTCACAGCAAGGTCTAAAAGCGACGCTTCACACGAGAAACTCCCAAGGCGTCAACACCACCATTTTGAACACAGAGGGAGAATGCTTTGATCGAAGTTCCAACGCCTGGCATCAAACATTTTGCAACACACGTTTCGTGCTATTCGACACAACGGGTTTCTATTACAGATGAAATAACCTAGGCTACGTTGAGCTGTCAACGTCTATGCAAGTTTGTATTTCGCCGTTTGAGCCAATTAACAATATTGCTCTGGTGAAATGACTGTTGGATACTTGCTATGAAAGTTTTTCACATGCAGAAAACAGCCTAGTTTCCGACCAGATGTTCAGAAATACAGATGAAAAAAGCCGCTATTTTTATGGAAAAGAGTTCTCTTCCAGAACATTTTGAACACTGTGGGAAAATGCTTTGATGGAAGTTCTAACGCCTGCCATCAAACATTTTGCCACACACGTTTTGTGCTATTTGACACAACGGGTTTCTTTTATAGATAAAATAACCGAAGTAGGCTACTTTTAGTTGTCAACGTGTTTGCAAGTTTGTATTTATGTCTGACTTATGCACTTGTTGTTCCAAGATTGCAGAAATGTTTTGCAATGTGAATGAAGAATAGCAGACAGATAAACACGGTTGTAACTCGACTTCCTTCCACTAAAAGAGTTTCTGTAATGAGCGATTTTGTAATGAGCGATTTTGCACATTCACAAAAACACACAACCCAGCTGGCAAAACCCGTCGTTTTTACATTGATTCAACGTCTGCAGACGTTGAATCACAATGCATGACATGTATAAATAAGTTTGCTGGCCTTGAAGTCTGGACATCTGCAGAAAATTTGTCTCGCACCAGGCGAGATGCCATCCTTTGAAAGATTTAACAATGATGGATTTATGTAGCCAGTGCATGATGACGAAAACAAATTTAAGATTTCCTTTCCGTTATATAACTTAAAGCAGGTGACTGATACAAGAGAAAATAATCGCAGAAGCACACAATAAAAGAACACAATAAAGCCTACTTATTACGCAAGTTTTTTACATCAAGAAAATAGCCTAGTTTACGACCAGATGTTCAGAATCAGAAACACAGATAAGAAAGGTCGCTATATACAAGAGTTCACTTCTAGAAGAATAGTAGGTAGTCACTGGGAGTGGACAAGGCAAGGTAATAGGCAAGTTGTAAGAACAGCATAGCTTGGGTCTGCTACTATTCGGCTAGTCCGATTCGGCTAGTCCAATTCGGCTAGTCCGATTCGGCTAGTTCCCTATTCGGCTACAGTCCAATTCGGCTAGTCCGATTCGGCCAGTCCGATTCGGCTAGTTCCCTATTCGGCTACAGTTTTGACTTGTATTTTATTCCACAATATTGTTTCTTTTCTATTCCGACAAAGAAAAATAAGTTGAAATGAAATTTAGCGCAAAATGTTTGAACTATTAAATTGAAATGTTTGCTCACATAAAATCGACATGTATCCTACGTCACCGTCTGTATGCAAACTTAGAATATATTAGAATTCTCAACTATTAGAAAATTCCAAATCCAACGTCGCCTTCTGTTTATTTAGAGAATATTGTATTTTATTCCACAATATCATTTCTTTTATAGTTGAAATTATCGAAGCTTTAGATGAGTGGGGTTTAGACCTAACCACTGTGATCTTAAAACTAAAAAGTGCATTAAATTTATTTTTAAACTATTTAATGTTTGCTCAGATAAAATTGACATGTATCCTGCGTCGCCGTCTGCATGCAAACTTACAATATATTAGAATCCTCAACTATTACAAAATTCTAAATCCAACGACGCCTTCTGTTTATTTAGAGAATTTTGTATTTTATTCCACAATATCATTTCTTTTACAGTTGAAATTCTCGAAGCTTTAGATGAGTGAGGTTTAGACCTAACCACTGAGATCTTAAATCATATTTATGACACCGGAAACATCCTTAGTGATATGGTACGTTTCATATTCATAACTTTACCAAAGAAAACCGGAGCAACCAAATGCTCACTCCACAGAACAATTACCCTTGTGAATCATCTAACAAAGATCTTACTCTGAATCATGATGATGAAATTGAGACCAAAACTAAAATTCCAAGTCATGTAACGCCGAAACCCAGGTTTATTCTAAACTGCCACTTTGGTTTTAACTTCATCTTTTATGTCAAACGTTATTTGGCAACCGTCTTTTTTTCGTTGACACGTTTTCGCTGAGACTTTATCTCATTAACCTCTATTGTTAATCATGGAAAATGTTGTTTTGATGTAAAACACTTATATATTTTGAACGAACCCAGACAACAAAATTTGTCATTTTTACATTGATTTAACGTCTGCAAACGTTTAATTAATGTAAAAATGACGGATTTTGTCGTCTGGGAAAGCACTCAAAGGTAAACACTGGATAAAATGCAAGAAGGCAAAAGAAACGATATTGTGGAATAAAATACAAAATTCTTTAAATAAACAGAAGAATCGAACATGCATCTCTCTGTTATCATTTTTAATGTAAAAATTCAAACTGTGCTGTTGAAATTTCCGATTTTAGTTTTGGTCTCAATCTCATCATCATGATTCGGAGTAAGATCTTTGTTAGATTTCACAAGGCTAATTGTTCTGTGAAGTGAGCATTCTGTTGCTCCGTTTTTTTTTTGGTAAAGTTATGAATATGGAACGTACCATATCACCACTATTCACCAGCGATGTTTCCTGTGTCATAAATATGATTTAAGATCTCAGTGGTTAGGTGTGTGAACCCCACTCATCTAAAGCTTCGATAATTTCAACTATAAAAGAAACGATAATTATTGTTCTCTAAAGTACCAAATTCTCTAAAGAGAATTTTGTATTTTATTCCACAATATCGTTTTTTGACTATTTAGAAATAAACAGAAGGCGACGTTGGATTTAGAATTTTGTAATAGTTGAGGATTCTAATATATTCGCATACAGACGGTGATGTAGGATACATGTCGATTTTATGTGAGCAAACATTTTAATTTAATAGTTCAAACATTTTGCGCTAAATTTCATTTCAATTTATTTTTCTTTGTCGGAATGCAAAAGAAACGATATTGTGGAATAAAATACAAAATACAATTCAAAACTGTAGCCGAATAGGGAACTAGCCGAACCGGACTGTAGCCGAATAGGAAACTAGCCGAATCGGACTGTAGCCGAATAGGGAACTAGCCGAATCGGACTAGCCGAATTGGACTAGCCGAAACGGCCATTCCGGCATAGCTTTGCCCAACTACAGATAGGATAATCTTCAGTTAGTCAGTATCCTATAATGACTAAAAAACGAAAGAATCCTCCGACAACACGGATGGCAACAGCTTCAGTCGGTCTTACCGATAAGCGGTTAAGGTTCAGCAAACAGCGAGTGAAGTGCGGTATCTGTTCGAAGGAGCTATCGAGAGAAGCATTGCCACGTCACTTTGGAACTTATCATTCAGGTAAACTTCCGGCTAATAGAGTTTAGTAGCCTAACGTCGCAAAGCTTTTTCAATTTAGAACATGTTTAATTTAATAGTGGTAAGCAAAAGTAAAATGCTACCTTCAAAAAAAAAGTACAGCAAATGTCCTGTCTACAGTCATACAAAGGCATCAAGATCTAGCATCAAGCATGCCCTGGCATTAATGTTTGTGTTGTTACTAATATTCTTTCCTTTTCACTGTTATTAATTAATTCGTTCTTGTGTTACTTAACATGATTGCATGTAGTTTGTTGCAATGTTGTACGAAGAGCCTTGTTTGCCATCTCGGCACACCTTTAACGCTGTAGGCCTGTAGCATTACACCGTTGTTTTGCATTATTGTGGTATTGTTTCGTTTTCTTTGATCTGCAGTTCATTTTTTGCTTTATCTTCCCTGTGTTTCTTGGTAATTTGCATGTTTCGCTCCTAACTGTGTTTGTATGCGGGTACGTGCATAACCATTAATGTACTTAGAAGCGAGACTAAAGAGATGCCAAAAAAAACATTCTCTATCACGCAGTAATTTGCGGCCAAACGCTTATAATCTGACTCTTGTGACGTCATACCACTATTCGACAAACAAACGCAGAATTTTTGGTCGTTCAACAAGAAAGAAAAAATCGCAGCCCTGCCTTTGAGCATGACATTTGATTTCCAAATGCACGCAAGTGAGCTGTAGGCTATATGTCAGCTTTGTATATTTTTGCAAAACATAAAGCCGCGCATGTGTAATGAACATATGAATAAGGCGGCAGCACTAAAATAAAAAAATTGCTAAACCAAAACCCTCAAATTATGCATGAATAAAAACATTTTTTTAAACAAGTATGATTAATTTTTACAGCCACCCTATTTACTTGTTAATGTTTAACAAAAATATAGTGTGTCAAAACAGTCATTTTCCTAAACTAGGCATGCAAGTATGAAAAAAATTGACTTAGTGATATGGAACTAATGGCTCATCTTTTGAAAATTGAATGAGGCTGTTCACGAGGCATTTAGTTAAATAACATGATGCGTTCTACTGGTGTAAATTAAGCTAAACTATCACACAATGTATAAAGTAACAATCTGCTTTTATTCCGACGTTTCATCAATCATACACGACTGACTTCTTCAGGGAGCTAGACCAGGTAGTGCCTACCTGTTTACATGGCAACAAAATGAAAATTCAACTTCTACACAAAAATTAATTTTCAATTTTTATTTTTGCAGTAAAGATTATGTGCAAATTCATGCAGCAAACAATAAACATAGTTACATTCCCTTTTGACAAATGAAAATTTAACCAGAAAAAATTTTCAAGTTCTGGAAAATTAATAAAAACTCCAAAATCTAAACTGTATTACTCATATTTGAAAAAAATGGGTTGTGCTCAAATTAAAAAAGCATTGCAGTAAAGCATTAGCATTTATTAAACCACCTTCAGTTTGAAGCAAGTGTAAAAAAAACACTTTTAATTTAAACAAGCTACTCATTCTCTTGACAAAAGTCTTCAATTTAGAAGTTACTGTATGCACTTTTTTCGTTAAGGTTTACTCGTTTTTATTGTTGAAGAGAAGGTAAATAGAGGAATACATCATGGTCAAGTGAACATGTGCAACTGTGCATATAGCTTCAGAAGCTATATTCAGTATTCACAATATATGGTAAGAATAGCCACTGTGTTCTTTTTGTTGCTTGAAAGTCAGGATGCCATTTTAATCTATTTTTATAAAAAAACACAGTTTTTGTAAGAACGTAATTTCAAAAACAAGTCACATAGTTAGTGTAAAGCAGGGGTCACCAACTGGCGGCCCGCATGCGGCCCGCCACGCTGTTATGTGTGGCCCGCGGAAGGTATCAGCGCACAAATATAACCAAAAATATTTTTCTTGAGAAGTTAAACAGCATGAAGGCAAAAAATGCTTTCCGGGAAGCATGTTTTCGCTTTGCATACGATTCCACCGACCGACCAATCAGATTGCAGTTCTAGGTAGGGGTCGTTTAAAAATATTCCAATGCGATGTCCAGCCACACTGTTCCAGTGGTTGATTAAAACGTCTGTTTTCGAATTTCGAAAATGTCTGTGAGCATAGAGTTGCTTATTTTAAGTTTGTAAATGTCCTGTAAACACTATTGTGCGTTTCATCGTTATTGGGTTTTACGAGCAGTGTTCCCTTTATGCAAGTTTTTGTTGGAAAAATAGGTCGGTGTGCCAACTCAATTTATAATAAATTGGAAAAATATTATATATAAATTTAAAGACTTTTTCTGGTATTATGAAAATGTTTAGCTTAGTAGGCTGCAAAATGTTGTTAATCAACAATTCTTGCCATGCTAATAAGCACCGCAAGTGACATTTGTCTCAAGATCAAGGAAAGACGGTTTTATAGACTCTCACAAAAGGATGAAAAACCAACTCCTTGCTTCTTTAGAGGGAACACTGTTCATGAGTTATTGTAGAAACGTTGGTGCCTGGTTTCTTTCTCCTTGTTATTTGAGCCTATTTTTCGCTGATATGTTAGCAGGTCACTAATAATTGTTGCCTGTATTGCGATGTGTCAAACATTTCCATGTTTACTGAAACTGTTAATGGCAAGATATCTTTTGCGAAGCGAAGTGACAACACCACTCTTGCTTGGCGATGAATATTCTGATAAAACCGCTCACCTCGCTATAAGTGCGCAAAACAAGTGGCCTCGTTTATTAGGCAATGTTTAAAGAAGTCAAAAGTGTTGTTAAATGAGCTTGGCCTGGCAGTAGCGTTGTTCGACTAATTTTATTGCTGCGGTTTTGTAAGATAAATATTAACAACATGTAACGCTGAATACTGGGTACGAAATGCGTTCTTTCTGGCATAATTTTATTAGTGTGGCTCCTGCCACAGCTCTCCTAAGTGGCAAAGTGGCCCGCATACAAAAAAGGTTGGTGACCCCTGGTGTAAAGAAATAAAACTTACACAAGTTGTAAAGACATTATTGATAATTATTTTTTCTGTCAAATTATTTTCAATTGCAAAATTTGTGAAGTGGATGTAATTACGTGGATGCAACCTATTTTGTCCCTTGAACACTTTGTCCCCCGAATTCGGGGGATGAAGTGTTCTGGGGACGAAATAGGTTGAATTCTTATTAAAGGTTAAAGGGCGCTTTGACTATGCAACGGTCTGGTCTGATGAAAGCCTTTCAGAGTGACTTTGCTGAAATTTTAAAAAGACTTTTAAACCATAGCCATAGATTGATTGAATCTTTATCCTCGGACTGGAAAAGCTTCTTGCAGAGCTTAATCCTGGCAGTTTCGCATACTTGTAGAGGCTTTGAATCACTGGCGCAGGCCCGGTCACCGAGATTGACAGAGTGAAGTTTCCAATTGTTGAAGTCTTGTTGCCGGAGAATTATTCCATCCATTAGATGCCGCTGAATGGAGAGCAATCCTTGACATGCATTGCTCAAGTGCACACCCCGAGAGTCGAACCAGCGGCGCTTGATCTTGAAGTTTCTTTGTTCCAGAAGTCACGCGCTAACCAACTGAGCTACGGTATCGGGGCAGACTTATAGTTGTTAAATGGCGCAGAATTATCAAGATAAAGTGATTAAGCATGACGATCGACGTTAAATCTGGTGTGTCCGCCGTAAAACTTAATTTATTCGCCGCAATACCGTATGGTAGCTCCTCAGACCGGACACGTTTGTCTGCCATCAAAAAATCGAATTTTGACCTATTTTGTCCCCTGAAAAGACTGAAAGAAATTTTGAAATGTTTGCGGCAACTCCGATCAGTGACTTCAGCTCTGTTGCATTTTTTTATTGGTCTTGGTTGCACCCCTATTACGTCAATTAAATCACCAACCAACATGAGCTCATAGGCCTAAAGAAAATTAGGAAGGAAATTTCTGATTTAATGAAAAAAATTGGGACCGCATTGGACAGCAATACCAGTTTATTTAAAAAAAAGCAAGCAAGTGAATCTAAAAAACAAGCTCAAAACAGGCAAATCAACACAAAAATAATCCCAATACTAATAATTGGCAACCAATGTCAAGCTCACATTGTGACAGTTCAAATTTTAAATACAACTTTTAAAGTCCATACATTACGTTTATTTTAAGAATAACACTTATTTACGCCTTTCTATGCTATAATATCTTGAAAAGAAAAAATGCAAAGCTGACTTACAGTAAACTTTTAATATCAGTGACAAAAACAAGTTACTACATGTGTGCTTCTCTGTGTTTTTGTTTTATTTTTTGCTATTTGTTTTCTGGGTTTTGTGGCCGAGCTAACTACTCATGTATATAGCCTACTACATAATTTTTCATTCAGGCACGTTTTAAACCTTTCAAGGTTTTGCCACCTTTTCCGTTCGTTAACGTGCTGGTAGGTTTATATCGATTTTTGTAGTTAGTATCTTTTTCGTCCCGGACGCGTTAATGACGAAAAATAAAATGATTGATTGAAGTTACACTGGAAAAAATAAGCTCAGAACCCAGATTTGCGAGAAACCCGCAAAGTTGGCAACACTGGCATTGGATTCAATTGACCATGACTACCTTTCAATAACTTTAATTCACTTATAAAGGGATAAATTCGCGTCTGTAACCCTTAAGTGCAATTACTGTTCTATGACACAAAGAGCGATTACGAGCAGGGCCGTATTAACTATAGTAGAAGATGTAGCAGCTGCTACGGGCCCCGCGCTTCACAAGGCCCCGCGCTCGGTGAACAAAACGTTTTTTTTTTTTGCAAAAAACTGTCGAATATAGTTAGTATGTAATTTTTGACTTGCAAACTGGAATGGCATGGGAGAATATTATAGTTGTAGGATTAAATTACTTAGTCCCAACGACTTATCTCTTCCTAATTATTGTAAACTTTAAAAACCGATAATTTCCGCTGGAGGCAACTGCCTGATCGAGTGCCACGAGCCCACGATACTATAGTTGTTTGAAATATTATTCGACTGTACTTGTACACCAGTGAGAAGAGTATCAATCTTGCCGTTTGCTTTGGACAGAGTTATTACAACGCGTCCAATACGAACGAGCGGAAATATAACGGAGTAGGCCTACAGACACTTGTCAAAAAAAAAATGGTGCTATTGCAGAATATGTTCCATTCTATGCTCATTCGTTGAATCTAGTTGGTGTATGCGCTGCACAATCGTATCCAGAAACAGTTCAGTTCTTTGACTTCGTTGAAAATGTCTATGTAGGCTATTCTTTGCTGTTTCAACACACCGGTGGTCCGTTCTGGAGTGTTCCGGTGGTGGAGTGCTAAAGAAGCTCTCTGAAACACGATGGTCACGCTGGTCCAGATGGCATCACTATCAAAACAATAAAAAGATTGAAGTATGTCATAAACCCAATCTTAGCTTCTATAATAAATGAATCTATGACAATTGGTAAATTCCCTGATAGCTATAAAATTGCAAGAGTGATACCCCTTCATAAAGGAGGACCAAAAAATAAAGTTGATCAATACAGGCCTATTTCCATCTTAACATGTTTCTCTAAAATCTTTGAAAAAATCATTCATAAAAGGTTAGTAAATTTTTTTGAAAAATTCAATGTTTTGTCCCAACAACAGTTTGGTTTCAGAGGTGGACATTCAACCACATTAGCTGCTACGGATATCTATGAACAACTACTACAAAATTGTGATGATGGTTTTGTTACATGTAGTATCTTTATTGATCTTGCTAAAGCATTTGACACTGTTGACCATGAAATCCTTTTAAAGAAACTAGATTATTATGGCATCAGAGGAAATGCTTATAATTTATTAAAGTCTTACTTAAATCACCGTTACCAGTTTGTGCAGTTTGGTACTACAAATTCTAAATATGAAGAAATCAAATGTGGTGTACCCCAAGGCTCAGTTCTTGGTCCACTGTTGTTCATTATCTACATTAATGACCTTAATCACGCTTCTGAATTTGAGACTCGTTTGTTTGCTGATGATACACTACTATGTATTAAGGATAAAAGCCCTACTAGATTGCAAGAAAAAGTGAATTCTAACCTCCTAATGATTCAAAACTGGATGCATACAAACAAGTTAACAATTAATGTAAGCAAAACCAAATACATGTTGTTTGGGTCAAAGTTTGTCCGAGAAAATTCAAATCTAGAAATAACTTTTCAAAATACCAGATTGCAACGCACAAACACCTACAAATACTTAGGAATAACATTTGATGAGTCGTTATCATGGAAACAGCACATCAATATAATCTCAACAAAACTTTCTCAAAGCTGTGGTGCTCTATATCGATTAAGAAAGTACGTAAATTCCCAGACATTAAGAGCAGTTTACTATGCTCTAGTTCACTCCCATCTAATGTATGGTATTATCTGTTGGGGTCGTGCGTCTAAAACGGAACTGTATCCTTTAAATCTAATACACAATCGCATCATTCGCTGTTTAAACTTCACCAAGATTAAGGACAGAATTCCCACCAAATCTCTTTTCAATAAAAGCAACTTGCTACAAATCGAAGACATGTTTTTAATAGAAGTATGCAAGTTTGTTTATAAAAGCAATTAAGGACATCTACCAGCAATTTTTTTTGAGTACTTTCGTCCTAGTAAGGAAACTCATAACTATAATACCAGAGGTGCTAAGAAAGATATGCTTTTCAAACCAAGAATGCGTACAAAGCTTGGTCAACGCTCAATTAAATTTCTTGGAACAAACACTTGGAACAAATTACCGGAACAGCTAAGAAAACTTCAAACAATTAGTATGTTTTCTAAAAAATTAAAACTGCACTTAATGTCTGAGTATAAGTAACTGATAGCCTATAGTACCATCAAACTGCTTCTACTTATTCTCACCGTATCTCGCTAATTACTGTATATTTGCTTTTGTCTTACCAGTATGCTGTGTTGTATGTATATTGTATATGCCATTTTGTATTTTTGCATCATTTCTAGTAGTTCTGTTTTTTTTTTGTTTTTTTTTTCTTTTTGTTTTTTGTATATTGCACTGTTAAATTTCGTATGTGTATTGTTTTTTTATGTTGTATATAATATATATCTATCAATCAAATCAATCAATCTATCAATCAATCAATATTTGCGTTCAACTTTGACACCGTTCCATTTTAAATAAGCCATGACACCACACGGGTGTGGCAGACTCGATGACCAGTTCGGTCCTTCTGTCACTCCCATCGTCATCAGCAAACAACCTAGCTCACATTGTAATCTTGTATTGTTTTGTTTTTTCGCATGTGCTGATGATGCAAAATAAAAGAACTTCTTCTTCTTCCGCAAGAGCTGATGCCAGGTTATTAAAGAACGTTTTCTTTTCAAAAAGGAGGCACTGGAGAAACTTGAAAATGACCTGAAGCAAAAGACAGAATGTCGACAGCAGGCAAATGGACTCTTCGAGAAAATGGAGTTGCTCGAAGTTGGAATCTTAGTGGTTTTTTGAAAAAGCTTACCCGATCGCTTCCAGGCAAGTCAAGCCTCTCTTTAAACAAAGCGACAAAATCTCAACATTGCTTCAGCGTTGTGTGCCTCTTTGGCAGGATCCCTACAGACTTTCAGAGAACAATTCGTTAAGTTTGAATCAGAAGCGCGGAAGCTGGCTCAAGTGCCGGATTACCGACCAATAGGCCTAAGCACTAGAAGAATTGTCCAAAATCGAACGCACGATGAGAATGTATAGGCAGTGGCAGTTCAGTTTCAGATGCAATGGATATCAACTAAAGACAAATTGCAGGTGGAAGTTTTTCCTTGCAGTATTGAACAGCCTACAATCTGCGCTGGAGCCACGTCGCAAGGTAGGCTATACACCAATTCGTAAAGCACATTGCTTTTGATTGCTCCTCTCTAGAACTCAACTATTTCACTTCGATTAAAGAAAACAATATTGACACCACGTTTCCTAACATTGACAATTTGTTACGCGTTTATCTATGTATGATGGTAACTAATTGTACTGGAGAGAAATCATTTTCAAAATTGAAGTTGATTAAAAACTATCTGCGAAACACGATGGGGCATGAGCGGCTACACTATAATCAAAACATATCAAATCTAAAAAATATTCAATTACTTTTCAGTCATTATCTGTACATCAAATCAATCTGCTACAGGCCCCGCACTTGGTTAATCCGGCACTGATTACGAGCTTGAGAGATACAAATATACAAGGGAAAAAGCATGTCAATCGTATTTCAGTTCTTTGCTTCATGTTTAGTTGTTTTGAGAATATGATCTTAGAGTTAGACCAAACTTGCTTTAAATTAACAACGCAAAACTTCCGCCTATCGTAGGCTACGTCAAAATCAAAAATCCGTGGTAATATGAAAAAAATACTGATCCACTACTTTATAAGTAGGCCTACAGTCATAACTTAATGATATAATTGAGCTATGCAAGAATGCTCAGTAAGCAGTACAGTTAACCACTTCAACGGCTGACCTAGCTAGAAAGAAAATAAAAACAACTGTTGTGGACTGTGGAGAGGCAAACATTTTTAACAACTGAAATAAAAAATTTGTTTGAAATCATAGCTTTTGAACGTTGCCAGACACTGATGAAACGCGATTCAACATGTAATAACATATGGTTAAAACGTTGAAATAGGCCTAGCATTAAAAAACTTTTTGTTACCAAGATGGGCAGTAGCGCTCTACTTTTTTTTAGCACCTGTTACTTTTTTGGTAAAAGTAGCAGTAGCACTGCTACATTTTTGTTGGAGTAGCGGCTACAGTAACAGCCCTACTTTTTTTCAATATGGAGAAAGCGGAAAGGCGTTGCATTTCTTTCAGTCGTACACACGCTACCCGCTACTTTCCAATTTAAAGTGAAAAATGGCTCTTTTTTGGAGATTTTTTATGGAAACAATGCCTGAAAAAATTCAAACAGAAATCGTTCAACTATAGTGGAAAACATAAATATACTGTAATTCTATTTGAATAAGGACCTTCTCATGATCCCCCTTTTAAGGTGAAACAGGCTTTAGAGGTTTTCGGAAGCTAATAACTACGCGTAGTAGGACATTTAATGTAGATGCACAAATAAATACATTGGACGTGGTGCACTGGTGCTGGTATTAGGATGACAGCGAAAGACCACAGGGTCAACGAAGTCAGCGGCCACCCTCATACAAATAAAAAACTACGAAAAGAAGAGGCAATAACAGCAAGAGCACAACAACAAAAATAAATCAATAATAAGCATAAGCATTCTAAGGGCTGCCCTCCATGCAGCGTCATCTAATGGACAGAATAATTCCCCGGCAACAACACTTTAACAATCGGAAACTTGACCCTGTTAATCTCGGTACCCGGCCGTACGTCAAAAGCCTCTACAAGTAGGCTATGCGAAACTACCAGGTATAGGCTAGCTAACCTATCAAGACTTTGTCAGATCGAAGATAAAGATTCAAAACAAAACATAGGGTAATAACAGGCAGCGACGAGGTAGGTACCGGTAGCCTGCGACAAGAACAAGGTGAAAAAGCATATAAACTGAAACTAAAGCATTCTCTAAAAAATAAAGACATTATATAGGCTACATTATTACAGTATAACTGTTACGGACAATTTTCACCAAATCAAACGTCATATAAAAACCGTTGTGGTCTACTTAACCTAGCTGGCATCTTACGTCATGGAAATTGCTAGAAAATGTCCAAATATTGCACCATCGTTCGTAAGACCTGATGAAACATTGCATCACTACTTTTGAACACCTGTTTGAATTGCATGACAATGCTTTTCATTATTGCGCCACAGTTACTGTTTACGTGAGTTTGAGATATCGCTAATTATTCTAGTCATTCGTAAAATGGTTGCTTGGTGTCAAAATTTGATTTGGTTGCTTTCGGAAGAGTGTTTCTTTTCGGTCATAGCATACAGACGGAAGGATTTCGGGAATCATATGTTACAATTTTTCCACGAAGAGATTATGGTTTACCGCTGTGACCAATAACTATTTGCCCAGATGGCTCAATTGGGCGTCAGATTTTATGAATGAAGAAACTTCACGATCAAGCGGCGTTGGTTCGACTCTCGGGGTGTGCGGTTGAGCAACACATTCCAAAAACTGCTTTCCATTCTGCGGCACCAAATGGATTGAAAATTCAGACAACACTTCAACAATCGGAAATTCCGCTGTCAGACTCGATTTTTTTCCATGAACTTTGTGTCATTTGCATTTTTCGGTACGGTGTTATAATAAAACGAATAAACAAAACTAGGTGTAGGCTAGGCTAATGTTAATTGTATTTTGCAAACGGGCCAATCAGTGATTGAAAGCCTCTATCGAAACTGTCGGATTAACGTCTCAAAAAAGCTTTTCCGGTCCGAGGATGAAGATTTAAAAAACCAATTGCATTGGAAAATTGCAAAGCGTCAGTTGGTATGTTGTTACCACTTTTACATTTCACGTGCTTAATTGCTGCATTTCAATTTGTGTTTACAAATTCCGTAAAATATATGGGTGTATTATTTTAAACTTTTTGTTCATACAAAAGTGATAGCCTATTTCAAAATTAGTGAGCTACTGTGAACACAAAATTTAAATCAGCTCAAAGGGGTGTCTAGAAACAAACTGAGTCACTGCTGTCCATTTTTATGCAGACATTACACTTTGTCGGTTAAATGCTCCAATGTAGTCGAATGTTCAACTCGAAAGTAGGCCTACCAGGTAATCCTTTTTATTTTCTATTAAAGCCTGCAGTCGACGGAAATGCATTGTAGGCCATTAGCTTCCCGCCTCTGCTTTAAACTTGCAAGCCATCAGGTTTATAACGAAACGTTCAGTTCATTGTTTTGTTGGCGAGGAACGTGCTTCCCGCATCATCGAGGACTCGATAGCCTAACTAAATTCTGCCCAAAGTAACACGTGAAAATTGTCATGTCGTAAGTCGCCAGTTTGTGCTAAATCTCTGCTGTCTGGCATGTTTGTTTTCGTTGAGCTGGTTAGAAATAAAAACAAACTGAATTGCGTTGCATTTCAGCTCACGGTATTGCAGGTGAAAATCAAAGTAGACGACGTGCAAGAAAAAAGACAAGTGTGAGCACGCCTTTTCCCGCCCCCACCTTTCTCTTTTCTTTGGAGAGTGGCATCAAGTCCTTCCAAAAGATCTCTGGAGTGGTGGTGTAGAAAATACAACAGATATCATTGATAACTTATAAGGCAATATCACTTGCTTACCGAACACAGCAGGTCCGCGCGCTTTCGAAGGTGAGACCAAAGGTTGGCCGTTACCTCATAAGTTCTACGTGTGGTTTGGTAAACAACGACAACTTTGTTTTATCCACCAACAAGTAAAATTAATTTGACTGTAATTGTCATTCAATCGTTACAAGAATCATCAAAATATTCGAGAGAAGTGGAAATTCAAACAACTATCTATTGTGAAACGCAAGTGAACTTATTGCAAGCACAAGCAAATCTCCGCCCTTTACAATAAGCCACAATAGACCAGAAAGAATACTTTGCCAGGTTTTCGGAGATGAAAAATGCACTATTTACCAGCTCAGCAACTAAAAAAGGACAATGTATTTACAAGCAGGACAATCTGGGGCAGTGCATCGATACAAATTTAGCGATGACCCTTCATGGCAGCATAAAAACTCACAAAAGCGTCTAAAGAAAGCACGCTAAGTGGTCCCATTTTAAACGTGTTTAATTAGTGGCAATGTTCACATAACATTTTAACCCATTTTCCGATCAAGTTTATGCCACGTTGCAATGTGAAGAAATTAATCTGAAAGTTGTGTTGTGGGACTTCAACAGAAGCAACATGCCACAACAGCAACAGGAAAGTTAAGCTTGTATGGCAGGACGATGACGTCATAAGAATAGGACAAGAAAACTTATTTGTTTTGGGAAGTTTCATATTGGAAGCGTTATTAACAAAGCCATTCAAATGACATTAAATCCACACAAGGCAATAAAAAGGTTGTGATCTCCCTCCAACCGAAGATGCATGTTAAACAGCGTCAAAATGGTCTTTGTCGGAAAATATTTTGAGCAAAAACCAACACAAACGTAACATAAATGCTATTGATATGAGTTGAATAGTGTTCCCAAAACTGGCAGTGCACTGTGCAGAAGTCGGCTTTTCCATTTCAGTCGAGATTTTGCACCGGACGAAAAGGAATTCGGCTGCCTTGAGCTTTCCCGCCTTTTCTGGAATGAACTTTTCCTTTTCGAGATTTCTGCAAAATTGAAAATACAGCTCATTGTCTGGAGTATAAATTTTGCTTTTGAAGAAAGTAATTAAGACTTAGGAGGTATGGTCTACTGCCAGCTTGTGCTCTTATGTGATTTACCGGTGTATTATTAATTTATTTATTGTTTATCTCATGCAAAATAAAATTTATACAATAAGTAGAAGCTCATCCAGTTTGCGTTGATTAAAAAGTGTGCAAAATTCTCAGCAAAGATTCTTCCAGTCTGAAAGATATTTTCTCTGTAACAACTGAAAAGAGCTCCAATAAAAACATTTAATTGGTCTGTTTTAAGAAAAACTTGACGCAAATACAAAACTGAAACAATCACGGCGACATGACAGCTAAATTACACAACAAGCAACAACTTCGATATCAGGAACGAGTATACCTTAAAGAAAGGAATTCCGCCCACGTCAGGGATGGTAATGCTCTGGTTCAGGTTGATATCAACAGCAGATGTGGCACTGACTCCACTGTCACTCTAAAAAAACATGGATCACAGTTTGAATGTATCAGATGAATAGCTCGGTCCAACAAGAAATTCTCTTATAACTTACGGCATTAAACCCAATCAGCAAATTCAACGTCTGCAGACGTTGAATCAATGTAAAAACGACTGATTTGTTGACTGGGAACTCAGAGAAATAGTTAAACCTTACTCTGCAAGGTTTATCTTCTTCATTGTCATCCTCCTCCTCTTCGGTTGCTCCGTCTTCTTCCTGTGATTCTTCGTCAAGAATCCTTTCTCGGAAGTTGGTCAGGACATCTTCTTGCAATGGAGCGCGGGGGATGCGACTGGGATACTCGTACGCTTTCCTAGCTGGTGTGATTCCTGGAAACACATAATCAAAAATCACGGTCAAATCCTAGAATAGCTCTCGGTATGCAGTAAGTTGATATCAATTTTTGTGACGTAAAGCAGGTTTCCATAGAGGGTTTCCATAAAATTATTCGACTTACATTTAAAAAAGCGAAAGGAACACAATTCTCATCAGGGAAAAACGTATTTTGCATATGGTCACGACTAAAGCATGCTACAATCGAATGCTTGAATATTATGAATAATAAATATGTGCATTAATGTACCGGTATCTGTTTTAGGAAAAAATGGTAAGATACAAAACTAATAAAAAGTGAAATAGCAATTAAAATGGACAGGGGAGTTGCAAAAGCTGGTATTCAGATCTAAAAAAAAAACATTGCTAGTTAAACAAAATACCATTTATTGTACGGCTAATGGCCATTGGCTAACCTGTGGGGACTATCGTTTCAAGTCGTTCTTGGAAGCAATCATCCACTGCTTGAAGTATCGAGGTTTCGGCTTCCTCGATGTCTTCTTCCATTACGGTGATCTTGCTGCCCACTGATGAAACCAAATCGTTGGCGTCATCAATGTGTTGGTTCATAGATTGGCCGAGGGTGGTTACGTCACGGTGGCATTGGTTACTGAACGAGGAAACCACTTCAGAGGCAGCCTACAGAGGAAGCTCTGTTACAACCATGGGTTGCGTTAACAATGGAACAATAACGTGAAAAAATACAAGCAACTAAAGAAAATTTGCCATTTTTACATCGTTTTAACGTTACCCGAAGTACAAAATGGCAACGTTTGCTTAGTGGTTAATGAAACTTGCCAATAATTGCTTGTTGCCGTTTTCTATTTCAGTCTCTTCGTCTGAAGCCATCAGATTCATGATTGTGGATATAGCAACGTTGTGCATGCTGACGTTATGCCACAGGTCTTTGGCGTCTGCGCCAGTTTCTTCAAGATAAATTTCGATCGGGTCCACACAGTCCTTGAGAATCACTTTCGTCACCTGAAAACAAGTCAAAACCTTTAACAATGGTCTGATATTTTCAGTGTCGATTACGTGCCTTGAGCGTGTTTTGGTCCATACTAGATGAACACTCAACTTTGACAGCACAGACGCAGTGGCCAATTGGTTGAAACCTTCGCCGTTGGAGCCGACAGATCCGAGTTCGAAACCAGGACGTGTCAAAATAAAAAAAACTTTGACAATATATTGATCCGTGGCTCTCCTTTCCAAAAACGAACCAATGGTCCAAAGGGGGCAAAAACACAAAGTGTCATTAGAAAGCAAGTCCCATTGTGTGGCGTATATTGTGCTTGGCGCAGAGATGGCACAAAACGGAGATCTGGGCTGCCCTGTGCCCAAGCATGGGAACACTTTTCTAATTTACACCAAAGAAGTCAGAAAGCAAAATATGTCTAAGATTCAGAGTTACTTCAACAGCTTCGATCCAAAGTTATTCATTTTTTTTCAAAAACCAACAAACCTGTTCTTCTGTTTGCTTCACCCCAGCCTTTTGAACGGCGACATTCTCATGACTTTCCTTGGAAAAGGTCTCGGCAGATTGGTTTAGACTTTTCCCCTTGTCCTTGGTTACGTCGAATGCCATCATCATGTTTTCTGACAACGTTTTCATCTTCAGAAAACAATCACGTCAAAATTACGCTGTTGAACGTTAAATACAGAAGATTAAAAAGATTTTTCATTATTACGTTGAATAGCTACTTACGTTTGTTTGCATTTCTTCCATGACCCTCTGTAAAAAAAATTACGTTTTAGAGACAACAATGTTTAATAGGCCTACTTATGATAAGACACTGATTTTTAGCTTCATGCAGCGTTTCAATCACTGCAATATTAGCCAGTTATTGTCGGTCTGACGGTTTCAAGGCAATCGTAGTAGAGAATCAAGAAGTAAAATTGATATGCTGTGTAAAGCATGCAATAACACGGTAACAAAAATAAAAAGCAACAAGCCGCGGTCCAGCGATCAAGAAAGTGTCCCAACAATTCACCTCCTGCTTCTCTCTTAGTTGAGCATTTGTTGCGTTTATCTCGGCCACGTATTCTGCTACCGTCTCTTCGTGTCTTTTCGAAGCTGTGACGTATGATTCCAACTGCGTAGAAACGAAGTGCGCCATGATACCGAAGAAACAATCAAAAGAATGTTCACTGATGCGCCAAAAAATGTCTTAACATAGCTACATAAAGTTAACGAGGCTATACAAATACAGTTCAGTTATTCACAGACGTTCATGGGTTAACGCTCCAAAAGTTAAATCGACATTGGTTGACACTCTGAGTAATCAGATGCACTTTTGGTTATAAAACTACTGTAAAGTTAGACGGCGTGTTTCAAATTTTACTTGTTTTACCACTGCTGGTTTCCATGCAAAATGAAGGTAATTCGATGAAAAATAAGACGATTTTTGATAAGCACAAACCTGTTCACATTGTGATTTTGTTGACGTCTTTACAAGATCAACCAATCCAACTAAGTTCTTCACGACGCAGCTCAACTTCTTCCCTTTTCCCTCCCATTTGTTAATTGCAGTCTCAATGTTGTTCTGGCAAGGGAAAGTCAATTTATTGAATGTTGAAATTTTGAGGTTATATTTCAACAAAAAATTAATCGATTTCCATTTTCTGTTGTGGATTTATTAGATCTCTTTCTTTCAAGACCTTCTGTCTGATGTACGCCGAATTTGATCTCAAAACAAGAGTAGGCTACAAATTGTTGAGACCTTGATTAGTAAAAGGGATGTGCAACATCGCACATGGCAAGACATAAAGTGATAGCTGAGATGGAAATCAACGTCGCTTCTCGTAGGTTGTAAGTCACCTTTTGTTCAAATCACTCAGCAAATATGTCAAAGATGCAATACCTTGAGCTCTGACAACGCGTCATCATGTTCGTTGCGCCTGCTTTGCGCATTGGTGGAGATTTTATTCAATGTTTCGGCCGTTTTCTAAACAAACAAACAGTAAATTTTTCCGACACCTGATGATTTTTTTCTTTAACCATTGCACGAACCAAATACAGAATCAGTGTAATATGATCACAAGATTTTAAAACTTTTGTAAAAATAGGTTGTTGATCGTTGTTTACGATATGACGTTGAAGGCACTGCTGGTTGCATCCAGGAGCAGGGATATGTCCAGGAGTCAGTGTAAAATATAATTTGAACGCCACAGATTCCATGAAAACATTTTGTTGACTGGGTGTCACGGTGTCATGAAAATTATTTCAAGCGTTTTATACTTAACGCCGGTAAGAGCTGTTTCAAGTTTTGCACGGTTCACATAGCTAAGGGTGTGTTTTAATAAGAATACATCGGCGGACTATGAAAAGTGAAGAAGTAACAGTAAGGCTCCGACGTGAATGCTTCAGCTTGTATGGAAAACCACGTTGATTAGTATTCTCATGTCAACAAATATAAGCAGAAGTTTTCTGGTGTTTTGCAAGTATCGGTGATAAAGAGATATTCTACTTCAAATTTGCAAAATGCAATGTCACAGCAAAGAAATGTGTTACTACTTCACATAGCTACCTTGAAAACATCATTCATGGAAAGATGCAATGCTGTGACGCAAGCTGTCAGCGCATCTAGACTCTTGCCATGTTCCTGCTTCATCAAACCTGTAGAATCACATTCGAATTAGTTTAGGATAAACAGTTTTTTGTTTTTTTTAAACAAAAATAACTCATTTGGGTTTTAACATTCACCTGTAAAACCAAGAAAGTCTGAATATACAAATTAAACAAGAAAGCCTGTATGATTTGGATATGCACCACATCACGTGAAAAGCCTTGTAAATAATATCATGTATGGAAAAATCTTACAAAAAATACTTCAAAAGAGGCCTGCAATAGACTGGTCTAAAATCAGCTAATGGGAAAGCGTATGAGCTGAAAACTCTTATAGCAGAACCAAGAAAAATGATTGCACCTAAAGTCTCCTAGGTCATAGAGAATGAGGATTTAATTATAAAGCAAAGAGAATTTAATGAGTTTTATTTTAAAATTGAAAGATAATAATAGTCACATTTAGGCAGGGCTGTTATATTTTGCAACGCGTGGGCGTTGTGTGTCAAAACTATTTTAAACCATTTCATTGCATCACAACTGATATTGCAAAGAAATTCGCAAGATGGAATTTAATAATCGATTTTTCCTTGAAGTCACTCGTGACGTTTTGAGTCAGATTTGAACAACGCGTCAAGGCAGTGTTACTGTTTTGTAATCAGGATTTAGTTCAAATTAAATTACAATGACACGCGAAATACATTAAAATAAAAAGCACATACCCAATCCGTCCATTGTCTTCTGCAAATTGGTTTGATTCTGTTCCAGAGCCCCAACAGTGCCTTGGCAAAGTAAAGAAACGTCATCTTTTAACCTGGACAAAAATATAAAATTACATAGTCATTGGTCAGCCAATGCCAACAACCGAGTCAGTACAATTTTAAACAACTTAAACCTGTCAGAAGATGTCTCTCCCTTTTTCTTAATATCGCCAGGCAACATGTGAACTTCGACGGACAAACAATATTATTTTGCAATAGATTGAGTTTCGCCTTTAGCAACATGATCGTTGTTAACTTCACAAATGTAGATACAGACGACCTGTTTCAGCCTGACACTACAGGTTCGCTGTGGTAGTAGCGATTTGCACCAGCTTTCGGAACACAGTTCCCTAATGATGAAATGTCGTCAAAGCACATGAAAGCTAGTGCAAACCGCTACTACCACAGCGAACTCGCAGCACATGGCTAAAACAGTTCGTCTGTGTCTACATTCGTGAAATGTTATTTTGCTTGATGGAGTACAGGGTATCTATTGTAGCACTACATTGATTTGCTATCGCCATGGCAGAGGCAGGCCTTACTTTCCAGAAAAGGATCGTGCAGTGTTGAGGTTGTTCTCATGAACTTGCTTGACGCGATCGACTTTATCATGAACTTTTTCAATGTCGTCAGTTACAAGATCGGCCGCTTCCAAAAGCTGCAAACGAGAAGTCTGTAGTGACAAAGTGGTGACATAACCAAAAAAACATACCAAACATTATTATTTCGAGTTAATTATTTTGTTGAAACTTTACAGAATCAAACAACGATCCTTGGTTAAAGAGACAAGGAAATGAAGATACGGCGCAACTATAAGCATTCGTGTGACCGTTTTATCCGCGACATGTTAATAGTTAAAAGATAACTTTGTGATATCATGATACAAGAATGTGTATCTTTTCACGTGCAAATTTATCGTGATTGCCACGACAGAAGCAAGAGTAAAAGGTAACAGTCTTACACAGTTATGAACACACGGCACAGCTACAATCAAGATAAGGTTGACTGACCTGAGAGGCGTGGTTCACAGCGTCAGCAGCGTGTTCGATGTAGGCGTCCTTCAAACAACATTGTTCGGCAAGCTCTTTGCGGGTCTGAGTCAAATCCTGAGAAAGTCAACCAAACAAACAAGTTGAAGCATTACAACAGCAACAAAAGTTTACGGCACCCAAACTTCTATCACAAGTTTCCCGCTCGTTTTAAATTTTAAACTTAACTTTTTAAACACCAGGTCCACCACAATAATGCACATCAGCTATGAGCCACAGTGTTGAGAGGCTTAAGAGTTTGGGTTTCATATCTGCCGCTATCTCACTGACGTCATGTAGAATGTGCAGCCTCTCCGTCCGTTCCGTCAACTGAGCCGAGGTGTCGGTGAATAGCTGCTGGAACTTTTCAACGTCCTCCTCGCGTTGCTTCACTGTGGCAGTGAGCGACTCGATGCGCGACATCATCTCGCTGAAATCATAAAAAGGGAAAGTTCTAACAATAAATCCAAACTAAGTGGATTACGTTGATTTTGGAAAATCTTCCTCGGTGTTAAGGACAAAGCTTCAGTTTTAGAAAGTATTGCAAAAGAAAAGTTGCAGTGTGTTCACGATTCATACGCCTCGCACCAGGGCTCAACAAATCGATATACTTCAATGCCTGACGAGGAAACTTCGGGTCACATTGTCATGTGGCCATTTGACCTGGCCATAGGCATAAGAAGGAGATAGTGTGATGCATGAATAAAAACAAATATGATTGCAAGGACTTTCGTTGCGATAAGTCAAGTCAGTTGACTGGGTTTACATGGCGACCACTGCTCTCATGCTGCTCATGACAGCCTTCAAGTTTCGAAGAAGAAAAGAACGGGACGTTGCAAGCAACAATACGTGAACTCATAATACGTGAATTCAAGAAGGGTCCAATTCCCGCAAGATACTTTTGAGATAGGCTAAATGCGTTTCAATTATTTCGGTCATTTACATTTAAAGCTTTGGTAGAGAGTTTGCTCTGTTGAACCATAGACAAACAACACAAAGTAATTTTAGTGAGTTTAATATGTTTTATTATGCCTGTACAATACATGCCTGTACTTCACACCTCATGTGATCTGTTTCCCGCCGTATAATTTACTCGTAATCGTTCTTGTATGATTTGTTCAGTTTGTGTTTTTCCGTGCGAAGTGTCGTTACAGTTATAGTGCAAAGTCAAATTTATCTCGCAATTTTTCATTTTATGTATATTGCAGATTTAAGTAATTCCTGATGAGGACACACGGACGTGTCGAAAACGTTTGAGTTGATTTTTTAATTACCGTATGTTATATCTCTTTGTAATAAAACATGTTAAACCCGCTATAAAGCTACTTTGTTTTGTTTGTCTGTGGCTCATTTACATTTGTGGTGGAATTTCGATCATGACTATACGCTTAGATATGCCGGCAAAAAGTATTATGCCTGAAATGTCAGTCGGTGAAGATTCTGCAGAGAAACTATCGAAAAGTTGAAGCTCAATTGTTGGAGTTGGACCTTTCTTAAAATCAATAGAAATATTGAGGACGGTATTTTTCATGTGGAGGCTTGAAACAATTGGTCGTTTTTGCAGGCATCATTTAGAAGACACTAAAAGGAATCAAAAAAGCACAAAAAGTGAAATTTAAAAAAAAATAGAGTTGGGCCCTTTTTTAATTCACGCATTCAATTCAAACGTTGCGGTTTGGTGAAAATATTTTACGCTGGGGTTTGACAGAAAGCGTGGACGGCAGGACGTATAACCTAAGACTGCCTGCTGTAAATATCCCCTCATGATGAGGAAGGTGGAGTCTCCACTGACAAGGACAACAGGCAGTCGCTAAGCGTGCACTAACATCTAGCGGCATTATGAGAGAAGATACATTGGCCAACAAGTGACGTCACTCACCTATAAGTCTTCGGATCAACATAAACTCCATTCTTCTCGCGCAAAGCGACCACTTCCCTGCGAAGCTTTTCAATCTCGTCGTCATATTCCTGACAGAGAGACGAAGTTATTTTTACGCAAAGCTTTGGTAGGGAAACAAAATGTCAAGGAAACACATCACACCAGTTTCCACCAGACAAATCGGTCCGTTTTTATATTGAACCAACGTCTGAAAACCTTAAATCAATGTACAAATTGATTGAGTTGTTGGAAATTACTTCTAAACATTACTGCAACGGACCTTGATCAATGCTCGCTTGGTCAGTTTCTGGTTCACTCTCGGTTTGTTGTGGATGTTCTTGGCCCTTGCTGCGTAATCAAGGGTGCTCAATGTTTCCTCTAAATTGTCACTCCCTGGAGAAATGGTAGCAATGATGGAGGTCTTTGTTGCTCCTCCCAAGGAGTCCTGAAGGAGTCTTGTTAGCTTGCTCTCTCTGCAAAGAACGTAAGAAAACATTAAAAATGGAGCTTCATAAGTGCAGCCAATGAGCCTGCAATGCATACAAGAGTACCAGTCGACCAGGTACACATTTTATAAGTTTTCAATATGGTTAATAAATGTTTAAATGAAAACTTAATAAATGAAACTATCACTATTAAAGGTTAAGTTGATTCCTGAATGCTGTTTGGTCTTGAATCTACAGCACGAGAAACAAGGGCACAAGACCGAACAACTCCTACCTGTACGGGACATGTGGTGCGCGGTCTACAAGGGCAGTTATGCAACGACCGAGGGTTAGTAAGCTCTGGTTGATATTTCCTGCTTCGCGAGCTCTCTTGTCTACCGCCCCTGATCGTCCTATGTTCTCGCTTCCGGCTAAATCAACCTAGAATTATGGTGATTAAAGAGTTAACACAACAATAAAGTTTATATTTAAATGTGGTTCAGTTGATATGCAGCGTGCTTGAACTGGCTCAATGAATGCTACAATATCTTTAAAAAAGTGATAATTTAAGCACGTCATGTCCATAAAAAAATATTCAGTTATACAGTAATAGTATGATAAAGAAATGTATTCAGAGCTTGTCACGCCAATGTCGGAGCCAGATAAGAGCATTGTATGTAATGTTTTATAGGGAATTGTCAGGTAAGAAATATGAACGGTGCTCACTAAATTGAGTTTCCCAATCTTAACCAGTTCCTCTTCTTCCATATTGCTGTGCGTGATGTCTTTCGTGTGGACGGTGACCGAGAACACACTATGAGACCTGAAAGCAAACGAAAACGAGAGAATAAACTTGCAAATGGAGCAAACTTGATGTTGGTGTAAAATTGTAACGTTCAACCCACAGTACGCTAGTTAGTAAGCGTTACGTTTATAGGCGACTCTTTAAAAGTGGAACTTACCTGCTTGAAAATTCGTTGAGGTTGGTTGCAGCGGTTCTCCGTTTAGCAGCCCCTTGTTGTAGTATATCGTAAACATCAGATTTATCACGTACATGAACTTCTGTCAAACCTGATACAACCACGGAACCCTAGAATTGTAATTCCGTTCAAGATGCTTGTTAAAACCTACATTGCTCGATCGACAAAAGCAGCTGGCAACATACCAATCAATGCATACACAAAAATGAAACAAAATGGTGCAAGGGTTAAGATTAGCGATTAGCGTTAAGATAGGCCTCTACTAAGCTCCCGGCGACCAGGAAGTTATTAAATGGTCTCCGAATCTACCGTGCCGGTAGGCCATGTTTGGTCACCGGCTTGCACAAGCCAACATTTCTTCACTCCATTGGTATTTGAAACTTTTTTTCTCCATTTACGTTCGTACAAAAAATTTTTTTCTTCTTCACTCCCATTCACAATCTTTTTCACAAACAACTAGGGGTGTTCAATTTCGATTTTCGATTCGATTTCGATTAAGGTGATATTCGAAATTCGTTTTTCGTATCGGACATATTCGAAATTATAGCCGCCCTTTCGGCTGAACGCTGTTGAAAGAAACGCGAGTGAAGCGAAATTTGTCTTGTCGCATTTTGCAAGCGAAAAAAGACTTCGACGCATGCGCATCGTCGATCACGTGACTATCACACGTTTTCGCGGGTTCAATGGCCAGGGATGCCAGGTTGGCATTTTTAATGCCAAATTTCTCTCAAGAATGAAGATAGCTAGGTTGTGCAATAGCAGAAAGTGTAGGCTGAGCTTTGTCGCAGTTTTATTCATTTTTTACCGAATCCATAGGTGCCTAAGCCGTGGGGGCAGGGCCGTAGCCAGACCGCAGAGCAAGGGGGGGGGGGCAACTTTTGTTTAGGGGGGGGGGCCGAAAAAATTTAAATGGGCAAAATCATTATAATTGTAGCTGTTGCTTGAGAATGTTGAGATTTTGCCAAGGAGGAGTGAAATTTTTTTTAGGGGCGGCAAGGCCCCCCTGGCCCCCGAGTGGCTACGGGCCTGCGTGGGTGCCAGGCCCCCACGCATATTTCTGTGTGGGGGCAACTTTTTATGCTGTATTGAATATTGATACATAAAACAATAGATGAACTAGCGATCGGCAGCAGGAAAACACTTTTTGAATGCAAACTGCAACAGCTTCGCGATAAATAATCACTATGAACGAGTTGCGATGCTACAATCCAACACCAGACAACAAAATCTGTCATTTTTACATTGATTTAATGTCTGCAGACGTTGAATCAATGTAAAAATGACAGATTTTGTTGCCTGGGACATAGCAAAAATCTACCATTTTGTGTCGATTCAATGTCATCAGATGTTGAATACACCCAAAAACAACATAATTTGCTACGTAGACGGAGCGTCCGTTTAGCTTTATGCGCTTGCAAACATACTCGATGTCACTTTCGAGTCGAAACCTCTGCACTCTGCAGTGAAATGTCGCGGCAGTGAATCGCTCGCTGTGAAAATGAACTTGAAGTGTTTGGGATCCCAGCGACCTCGGCTCCAGCGGAGCGATCGTTTTCAAAAGCTGGCCTGACCGTCACGAAGCTGAGATCCCGACTGCCGGGTGACCATGTCGATCAGCGTGTGTTCATAAACACCAACATGGGCCTGGAGCTGTAGAGGTTATTTTGTGTTCTTTTTTCGCAAATTTTCATGGCTTTTTTTCGCGTTTTCTAGCGAATTTTCATGTTGTTTCTTTCAATAAAATCTCATTTTGCAGTTTGGTGAATAGTTGTGATATTCGAAATCGAAAACAAATTGAATTTCGAATATTCAAATAATCGAAATTGAACACCCCTACAAACAAGGCAGTCTCCCACGCCGACGAGAAACTCTGCTGACAAAAGTTACGCAAAAGTCTTAAGCGTCGAGCCGTCGACCTATAAAAACTCGAAGACTGGCTCTACACCTGCATGGGGAGCAGTGCATTAAAATACAACTGCAAATATAGTTTAGGGCCTTGTTTGCGTTGCTCTATCCTGAGAGAAGATCTAGAATCTTAAATCTAGATTTTTTTATTTTGGCTGCCGGGTGCGAGAATGTGGTAGCCGGAAAGAAGCTGTGGTATGCCATGCTTGGTTGCCGGAAAACTAAAGGAGCTTGGAGGCCTGCGATAAGCTGGTGCACCAGTTAAGGCGCTAGCATTCCAATTATATGATTCTGGTTCGATAGCCAGCTTATTCTGGTTGTTAAAAAAACACCGCTCACTTTTACCAAGACAGTGCCAAACGTATAGTGTAATAACTAATAAAAACCTTTTCTTCTCGTCTCCGATGTTTGGATTAAGTATGGGCCTGCCTTTTTAAAAGTGAAACAATGCACCTTGAATTATATTTAAAACAGTTGTTTACTTTACGACTGTTGTCTTCGTAAATCTTCATCTTCAGCATATCGGTGGAATGTGAAAGCAAATCGTAAATCTCTTCGTTGTAGATTTCTAAAAGAGAAACCCGGACACTGAATTCACTTCCCGTCTGTAAGAAACCACACAAAGTTACACCATACCGCCTGTTGAACAAAACAATCCAAAACTGTAAGAACTAGCAATAAAGTGTAAACTAGAAGTGTTTTTTTCACATGTGCCACGGCGAGCCTACTTGAGGTGAGAATAAAGCCTGAAAAAGAAGATCATAAAGAGGTTTTCAATTTCATGTTAAATGAAATAAAAATCTGCTTTTGATGACCGTTAGTTCATTTCACAATCCAGCACAGTATCTCTCGCAGTAAGAATTAGACCAAAAGTCGAGACCAACCATGCAAAAAATACAAACTGTATTTTATTTGCACATAATCCAGTGTCCAAACATCATATATCGTATGCTCTAATTAAGCGGCTAGATAAAAAGTGTAATACTGTAGGCTATGGTAGGTTTGCTGGTAAAAAGATAAAATGACAACTAGGTTGACCTTATCGAGGCAGTCAAACAGTTGACTGAGAGCTCTTGGTATTATTCCTGCTCTAGGATCAGTATCCCACATATAATCTTCTCCAATCGTTCTCTCCCCTTCCATTGTGTATGTTTTTCCCGTTCCAGTTTGGCCGTACCTATACAGAACAATGTTAAAACATATATACTTGAAGAAAAGTAAGGTATGATAATGTGCAAATTTCAGTCACAAAATCAAGTCCAAAAAGTAAAAAGCTAGTTGAATAAAAACAAGCCCATAAACAAGAAACCTGCAAATCTAAAAAAAAATATACACAAACTCAAACAAATACAAGCCCAGGTTTGCGGGAAAACGGTAAGGTTAGCAACACTGTTCCACACACTTTTGAGCGTGAACCCAACATTAAACTTTACATTGTGAAGTTGCAAGAGTGGAAATAATGAGATATAATTTGTGATGACACTTGCAGTCTTGCAGTGTTATGCTGAGTGCCACGAGGGCCGCAGTGCTATATCCAGTTTAAAACAAAAAATCATGTGTCATTACTTAGGTGACATCTTATGTCAAACAGTATATAAGTTTTATGGGCTATAAAGTTTTATGTTTGAGAATGAATTTTAACAAAACTTTACAAAACTGAAAAAGCAAAGTAAATTACACATTGATCAGTGCTGCAAATTAGAATGAATTGTTTTAAAGCAATTAAAATTAAATGACCAGTTGACCACTTACGCCAACACTGTGCAATTATAACCAGCTAGCACATCCTGCAGTTGACTTTCAACAACATTCTTATAAACATCCAGTTGAGTGGAGAGCGGACCGAAAACCTGTAAGTTTATGCATTGTGATGCATATGTTTGCAAAATCCAATAGCCTACTTATACACTATGAACAGAGACAACGTTACTTTATTATCCACAAATATGAACAGCTGTCCAAACCTTTTTGGTGAATAAAACTAACAGGTACAGATGCCAACTTTTATCAAGGTTTGCGGAGAAAATTGCTTTATATCATTTAAAACTGAGTTGAATAAAAAACAATGGTCAACTGTTTTTTAGTGTGTATGATAATAAATATACTGTATCACAAATTTTTCAAAACAAATGCTTGTAATCTAATATCTGTAAACTCTTGATATTAGAATACTACCCTACCGTGACAAGTCTCTTCCATTAAATATATGTATGTAATGACTCTAGAGCACAATACCCGATCAAAGTTGTAAACTTTTGTCTGCTGCGAAGCTGTCAATCCCAAAGCTGTGGTACTCGTTGCAACATGAACTTCACGAGTTTTGTTATTGCATTCAATGACTTTCTTCACTCGGTGTGATCTTTCTGATTGATTGATGGGCCTGAAATCAATTGTGAAAACCAATAACAAACTTCTTGTTTTGAAATGTTAATAAAAACAATAATTTATTTCAACATTTATAGAGCACTTTCGAATAAAAGATTTACAGTGCATTAAGTGTGTATTGGCATGCTGACATAAATTGTAAACTGCACTAGGCCAGGGGTGAGCAAACTTATTCAATATAATATGAGTCACTTGCTGAAACCTGCAAACACCCACAAGCTGCAGAAACATGTAGCGTCTGTAAAATTGATCAACAATGCAAGCTTTATGTAAAACAACTTAACAAACGTCAAAAACAACAAATGCAATATTTGGTTTTTGTTTGATTTGACGATGTGTTGGTAAAGGTGTACTGTATGCTATGAATTAATTCTCCTAAGTAAGTATTCATTTGTTGGGATGGCACGATGTTATGATTTTACAAAGTTCATTTCAGAAAATGAAGACTCACAACCATATGTTTTGCTAAATACAGAAATGTCGTGTACTGGGTTTTTACTCTTTAGAGAACCTTTCTTTGAAACTCAATTGTAGAGTGACATTCACTCAATTTTTTTACTAGAGATGTACCGATACCCAATTACCCATAGGCGCCGACTTTTATTTTTGCACGAGGTGGCGGATAGCACAATATGGCAACCTAAAAACTTTCAAACGGCATGTTTTTGTTTGATTTTTACTTAGTGTGTTTCGTAGATGCAATTGTCTTTTCACACCTGATTTGTAGCTCGATAATTTACAAAGCAACTTTAAAACAAAGCACAGGAGGTATGTCGTGAATTTTATTGTTATGTTGCTGCTCTGACACTTAACATTTGGCAAAAGTATTTTTGCGAACAGAAGCTCTGTCAATCCAACTGTTAATCAACTGGTCAAGTTGTCACCGTGAAGCTTCAGCTTGATAAACATTTAAAATTAGGACGTGGTTCAATCGCTGTTGCGTCATGGTAGATCGCAAGTAAGTTTTTATGCGCCTGAGTGCACTAAACGATCACTCCACATAATGCAGACCACGTTTGGAAGCATTAATGAAATTATTTCATTGCTTGCAAATAGATCAAGCAGTTGCGACATAGTTGCAAATCGAACAGAATGCTCTATCTTTGCATCTATCGTATTCTAGCCACGGGAATTCGCTCTCCCACGATTTTTATAGCTTCTCCCTTCAATAGCGATTATCCTGCTCGTGCTCGGTCCTTCCACCTCCCTGATCGTGCTAACGCCTTTTGGCAGTGGCACACTTTCGTTTCGTTCAGGCGTTAGGTCACTTTCATGCTGGCTGAAATCCTGACTAGACGCAACAAAAAATGACTCAATGGAGGGCTGCAATTTCGAACGCTTTTTCGGTGGCATCTTTAAGCTGAATAAAACTGGAGTGTCGGCGAAAACTTTTACTGGACAACTTTTCGTAATTTTTTCTATCATGTAACCAGGGAACAAGCAACTCCTATGTCAGACCAATAAATTCCCGCCTCACAGTTTGTCACGCAATGTTACTGCATGAAGTACATAACAAAGTAGAAATTAAAGCATAAAGTAGATGACAGTACACTCCAATTGAAATCGGAAAATAATTCAAAATGCAAAATCTTGAGTAATTGAAAAAGGTTGCTTAATTATTATTGGGAATTGGCAGGGGGTGTAGCTTTCCTCGAATAGAATCATGTCAACGTGTAAATTTGCAGAACGTTAAAACTACTACTTTGCTAAGTGCACTTTTTAAATAAAACTCAAAAAGTTTCGAAAGTTGCATTTTTTTAATGAAATTTGAAAATAGATATTCATTTATTCATTTACGGGGTGGTGCTATCAATCATCGAGATAATTTTATTTCCAAATATTTTATAGCTGGCATAATTTAAAGCGATATTATGAGCAGTTTAAAAATTTTCAAAAAAGACTTTTGAGGTAGGCAATGGAAAGATCGTATTTTGTTGATTAATAAATCACATTGTAAACCTAACGAATGTAACAATGACTTATGACAAGTAACAAATAAAACGATCGCAACAACAACAAGGAAAAAACTGGTAGCCACGTGTTGCGTAATCTTCACGTAGCTTGCTTGATGTTACGCGAGTATAATGCTTGTGACAAAAACAATCATTTTCTTCGCAATACTGTATTGGTTCACCTCTTGCTTTACGTTGACTTGAAGCGAAAACCAATCATCAAAAAAAGATTTAAATGTCCGTTCAAATTGCATTTATTTGCAGTAAGTAATGTAACCTAAACGGGGTGGCTGCCACCTCGCCACAGCAGTTACGGGGTGGCGTGGCCACCCCATAACCCGGTAAGTCGGCGCCAGTGCCGATACCAATATTTTGGCCGATACCGATATCACTTTTTAGGCCGATACCGATATTTTGGCCGATACTTTAGTGTTACAAAAAGAAGCAATTTTGGTATTCGCAAGTAATTATACCAAATGCTAAGCTTTACCTTATTTGCACAAAACTATTAAAAAAAGTTTTGAATTGGAAATAAGGTAAATAAGTAAAATATGCAAATAAGGTAAAACTTAAAGCACAAGATCAAAAGTAAAACCACAAGATCTGGTGTTAAAACACAAGCCATGGCACCACCACGACTGACACAGTGACAAATTTGTCTAAAACCAAAAAATCCCCAAAATTCAAAATTAGTTGTGTTCATGTTTGGCGCTTAAAATAAATCAATTCCAAAATACGCCACAAAACCAACCAACTTTGGAAATTTATAGAGCAGCAAGGGGAACTTCAAATG
Organism: Aplidium turbinatum; assembly: GCF_918807975.1. Taxonomy (NCBI): domain Eukaryota; kingdom Metazoa; phylum Chordata; class Ascidiacea; order Aplousobranchia; family Polyclinidae; genus Aplidium; species Aplidium turbinatum. Next base: position 14,639,437 of record NC_137484.1, on the reverse strand, counting down.
GGCAACATTAGGTGCTAAAGGGGCAATATTACGTCATTATGAGTGACAATCAGGGTTGTTGGTATTTTACCCAACCCAAAAAAACCCGGGTGGGTTTTTTTAATAAAACCCACTTAAAAAAACCCAAAAAAACCCATAAAAAAGCCCAGAGCATCATATTTGTCCAGTTTTTATAAGAAAATTAAAAAAATGAACAAAAACACTACAAAGCACTTAAAACAAACTTTAAATTAGGACTTAAGGATGTGATTGTGAAGTAAATTTCCGAGAATAAACTGAAAACGCAGTGGATATTGTGCTGTACACAAAAATTAAGTAGTGTCACTTTGTGTATACTACACTAAAACTCATTTATGCAAGAAGGCCTTATAGTTAAACTGGTGAAAGTACTACTCTACTGTAGTCTGTATATATGATGTGTAATGCAATTTAGGAGGCTATTTACCAATTACAGATTCTGGATTCTAATGCATGGCTCTTTCAGAGCATTTGCCTAAATGGCCATTGGCCACGCAATTGCTCATCCATTACTATATATAATGTATAATGATAAAAAATATTTAAACATGATGGCATAAATGCTCCTTGCCTTCAAATCTAAAGCAAATGATGCAATAATGTGATTTCTACCACGGTAGCATCAACTTGGTATAGAAATCAGTGGATGATGCAACATCCAACTTGATCTTGAAATTAATGGATGATGCAACATTCAAGCAACAACAGCCCTAGTGCATTATTTTATTGAGTTATGCAAGCATGTACTGTGAGTGAAAGGCACTTCATTCGTAAAAAGTAGTTTTGAGGTGAAATAAGCATGAATCTACTCTTTTTTAAAAAAACCCAAAAAAACCCGGGTTTTTTTAAAAAAACCCGGGCGGGTTGGGCTTTTTTAAAAAAAAACGGGTTTTTCTCAACCCTGGTGACAATGGACGGATTTGGAAGTCCTTGGCACTTGAAGATTCAAGAATCTAATCCCAACTCATTGTTGTGTCATAATAGCAGGTTTTAGTAATGAAAGGCCACCGTGATTGAGGACTGGGGTATAAGGGAAGAAACATTACATCATAATTGGGGTTTCTGAAAAATTAATGAAGGGTTTGCGCAAACTCTCCAAATAGGCTATCATAATTGATAATAAGATGGAAAATGTAAACCAAGTCATTTGTGTAGTCGTACAAAAACTATTCGACAAGTAATGTGCAACCTAAGGGCGGTAGACACTTTAACATATTGATATCTCATTGAACCACAAACCATCAACCAATCAGAAGCTACGCTGTTCATGACATCATCAAGGTTGCGTTTCTCGGAACAAAGGAAAAATGCAACTTCCCACTACTGCTATTGCTCTTGTTTGTTGTGTAATTACCAAAAAAGTTTAAAGTAGGCTAATAATCAACTCTCTGGCTGAATGCTAAAATGGTTACAATTGGGGGTCTGCTACTATTCGGTGAGTTCCTAACGTCTAATCCCTAACCCTAACCCCTAACCCTAAAACGGCAATGATAATTAGGCTACGGTACCCAATAATTTAAAAAAAAAATTGAAAAAATCCCCCATTAAGGGATCGGACTCACCGAAACGGGCCGTTCCGCACAATTGGACGGACAACCTAACATCTGATGGTTCGTGGTTCAGGTTCGTTCAATTGGATATCAGTATGTTAAAGTTCCTACACCTAAGGACGCTTGTCCTTTGGTTGAGAAGCTTTTGCCAGGCCAAGACTACGCAGGTACAAAAAATGTATAATTTTGCATCGTTTTTACGTTGCTAAACGTTTAAAAAACCCATGTAACTTGGTTGTTTTCAGTAAGCTGGTTCTATCAGTTTGTGATTTAATTTCCACCTTTCGTTGTAATAAACTCATCAAGCTTAAACAATGTCAGAGTAAGTAGGCTGCGCATTGCGCAACGAACTCCCACAGCCACAGTTATCACCACTTGCTGCTGACAAGTCAAAAAAAACATCTATGTCTTTTGATGTTGCCGTTTGCGTCACATTTTTGTGTTTTTTTTAATAGTGATACTTGCTCTTGCTATTTCTGTTACGTTTAGATGATGTCACGTCATTATGCCGATTTGAGATATAATTTAATTCATGACGTTGTATGAATGAAAAACTTTTACAAGTTATAGGCCTACTCTGCTAAGAGTAAAAAAGAAACACAAACGATAAATATTGGAGAAATTGAGTCTCCTTACACAACAGAATCGAACAACGCAAAACTGCTGAAACAAAACGTTTTGTTTAAGTGAAAGAATCACTGTAAGCAACCAATGTTAAAACGTGCACACAAGAAGTCATGGGAGTGTGACGCATCAAAAATTTGAACAGGATGTTATTTTTCTACATCAATGTGACGTTATAGTTACTACTTTAAAAAAATTATATCTTTGCTTCTGTAGAAAATCCGCGGCAAACGCCTTTTTTACGTGTTTAGTATCGGCCACAGTATCGGACAAATTTTACCGATACCGATATTCAAAAAATGGCCGAAATCACCGATACCGATATATCGGTACATCTCTATTTTTTACCATCATATCTTCTTGCATTTTAATCTGTTTGATTTTTGCAACAGACATGTTTCTAATATAAACGTTTGACAAGAGGATAGCCAGACCCATATCACTGACCATTTACAAGAATATTAAATATGAATTTAGCTACTACAAATCTGGCTTAGACATTTGGAACTCCAGGCTAGTTGCACTAGGCTTCACCATCATTTCTGTGTTCAACATGTTTGAAATTTGTATTTGCATGTTGCGGCACTGTGACCATTACCCTTCATAAATCAGTCATGAGACAATTGTTTTATGACTCCAAGTTGATGATATTTTCAAGTTCACATTAAGAAGATGCTGTGATGAAGCTAAGCAAGTCTTTGGTCATGTTGTCAATTGACACTTGTATTCTGCTGAAATTTTATAATTTTTGTGTCGGAATAGCCATTATATAAACTGTTTAGCAATCATAAATTATTACCGGTACCCTACTATGAACTTCAGAAAAACTGTAATAGCACAGACATTCACTGAACTAATCAAATGACAAGCAATCATGACTAATTATATTGTTCAAGTAGGTAATCATATGATGCCAGTTATCCATGCAGCACTTACCTGCATCGAACCGTAACTTGTACTTTTTCATCCGCTTTAGAATTTTTACTAGCCATTGCTTTAGAAAAAAGCTAAACCACAATCTCAAAATAAGCTGGAAAACAAAGGTAACTATAATATTTAAAAGCCATTCTTGACTTTCACAATTGTGGAACTGTTCAAGGTAGAATTCAGGAGTGTGTAAATCGAAAAATGGCAACAATATTCAGACCAGTAACAAAAGCTGTTGTGCACTTTTTCCCGCCGTTTATATATTTGTTTTGTAGTAGTGATATTGTATATGGACAGCTTTGTCTGATGCAAATAAATAATAATTAATTAACCGAACTACGTACGTACCGTAGCCTATATTGTACAGTTAATGTACTTGTTCAAAGAACCTCATAACTCTTTGTTACTTTGTTGTGTACCGGTACGTTTTTTTGGCAAGAGCACTACAACAACGAAGCTGTATCATTCTCAATTTCAATTTTTATTTTTTGCTGCTGGCGGAAACATGTACAAAACGGCAAAGTAAACATACGAATTTGACACCAACAAAAGGGAAAGATGGCAAAACCCAAAAGTTTAAAATATACATCGATAAAACAGTGTTACCACTATCCTAAAGTTGCACAGCCACCAAACCTAGAAGCGAAATAGAAAAAAAAAACTTTATTAGAAAAAAAAAACTTTATTCTCTAGCATTTTAGTTGGAAATTTATTTGAAAATACTCCAAAGAAACTCTATCCCTCTCAGACACCGAAGTAACCTGTATGTCATCGAAAGCATTCTCACATCATCTTCACTACCGTACATTTTTCATCATTCATGATCAATTGATCATCACTTTAATATCATGCTCAAATAATAATTAATGCAAATTCCTGAACTTATCAGTTATCAATCTCTATTCTGTGGTTTTGCCATTTTTTTGTTGTTGTTGGTTTTGTTACCGTTCAGCTTTTTCACTGCTGTTGTTTTCCTACAAAAAAAAAATTAAATTGAATGGTCCTCAATAATAATTGAGCAAATTCAACTGAGACTGCGTGGGTGTTTGGAGAACAATGCGATAACTCAGACCACAAAGGAGCAACTAGAGTATAGACCAATATAAAGAAATCTAAGTGACTACATTCAGAAAAGTGCCTCGAAAAATTTCAATCTAAGCGAGGTGCCAAGCTTGCTAAATTGCCACAACCTAGAACCTACAAAACCTATCTCGAAAAGACCGCTACGATGACGTCATGTTTCGATTAGACCAATCAAAATTTAGATTTTACGCTAAATATGTTTTCATAGAAATCTGACAGCAAGCCAAACGGGTCCCACGATTGACCCGGAAAACTACATCAATGATGAACTTACAAACAGTGCACGGGAAAAAACAACAAAAATAAAAGTTGGAAAAACCACATTGAAATTTTTAGGCCCAAAAATATGAAATGATTTACCTTGAGAAATAGTTGGGGCTACAAGTATTAAAACTTTCAACAAAAAAAAAATTATTATATGAATGAACTTGGTTCGTGACTGTTTTTATTGTTACAACATTGACGATTGTTTCGGATTGAACATTGTTGGTAGCAGCTTACTACATGGGCCTACTACTCACCAACTGGTGCTATGTAGCCTACTATTCCTACTTATTAATGGCTGCAATCTTATTAAATGTACTCAAGTCGGCCTATAAACTGACTGATTTTGTTAAATTATGAAGTTACGAACTACGATAGGCCTTCTTTTAGTGTTTTTGCTTCGTCCTTTATGCTAGCAGTTCCCAGTTGTTGTTTTTGCATACCGTCGGTGTTTTTTTCTCTTCTTTGTTTTTTTTCTCGTAGCCTACTGCTTTTGTAGGGCATGATATTTTTTGAGGTTTGAATAAAACCACATGAATTCACTTTTTTGTTTACATTATTACGGAACCTATGCTTATCTTGTTTGCAACGTAATGCCGATGCTTTACATTAAAAACATGGGAAGCAGCTGACTCGATTACTGATATAGTCTTTCGCTGCTTCCTGCCTGTTGTTTTTTGTTTTTTTATTATATTTATCCTGCATTGCGGGAAAGCGGACTTGAGCGCTATGCATCGGTCTACGCCTTACGACGTACACCTGACCCACGCTGTAGCCGACTGCAATGTATGTTTCCGGTTGTCTACTCTATTTATGACTTAAATTTGGTAGGCTACTACCCTGTCTACTACTACTGTCTACTACCCATTAGCCTACTCGAAATCGATCACTGGGTAGCCTAGAGGCAATTATCGTAAAGTTTTTTGCCCAGAGAAACAACAGCAAGTGCGGGTGGCTGGAGTCGAACATGCAGGCTCTCGACCAGTGGCGTAGCCAGAAAAAATTTTTGGGGGGGGCCAATTATTTGATGAATTGAAGAGAACGACAAAATGTTTGATTTAAGACATCACCACCTGATGTGCAGTGGCGCATCCTGGTGGGTTAATCAAGGGAAGCAATAAAGCTGGCGGGGGGGTTAGAGTGTGCCGAAGGCACGCGTATTCTAGGGGGGTCCGGGGGCATGCTCCCCCGGAAAATTTTTGCAAAATTTCACTTAAATAATGGATTATAACGCTTTCTGGAAACACTTTCAGGGCAATATTTGTATGAAACTTATTAGCAGATAAACAGCTATTAACTTATTAAAGGTAGCTTTTATCTACACACAAACGGGCAAAAACTGCGGCTAAAATTAGAGAACACAAAAAACTCAGCTACACAAAAACCCTACAGAGTAAGCGATTCTGAATTGCTTCCACAGATTAGTTAAAAGAAGCGTAAATCGCGTAAACTTTGCGCGATTTACGATTTGCAAAATTTATTGGTGTCTTTTTGTGTGTCTAAAACAGAGGTGACGAACCTGCGGCCCGCGGGCCGCATGCGGCCCGTCAAAGAATTTTGTGCGGCCCGTAAACAATTTGACAATCGCTCATGCGTTAAAGACAAAAGACATCTCAAAGCTGTTTTATGCCTTCACTGGTACACCTTTCCTTTGCTATTTTCTTGCCCTAAAGTCCAGTGGTTCCCAACCGGGGGAGAATTCCCCACTAGGGGAAAAATTTTCAGGGGGAATTTGGTTTTAGGATTGTAAACCTTTTAAGCCTAGTAAGTTGGCCTAGATTAGAGCGTTAAAGAGGAAATTATTATTAGATTAACTCCCGATTATTTAAGTGCACTGACAATCTGACATGGATGCAATCCATCACGTAGGCCTACTCCTTTTTCATTTAAATACTGGATGGCTTTCATGAGGAAACGTAACCAAACGAGTGTTTGAGCTCATAGACAAGCTTAAATTATTTTTTGACTTTTAAATAAAATTGAAATTTGTTTGTGGATTGCTGAATGATGACAGATGGATTAGATTCCTTTCTTATTTGGTTGATATGTTTGGTCCATTGAATAAACTAAATCTGAAAATGCAAGGGAAAACACCAATATACGGTATATATTCAATTGCCATCTCTGTTTAAAGCAGATTGCTCATCAACATGGGTTATCTGTATCCATGAGCCATTGACATATTTATACAATGGAAATTTACAAACTGTAGGCTACTGCTTCCATGATGGTTCAAGGAAGGTTGGAAGAGAGTGATTGATTTATGTCATCGTCATTTGGAGATTGTCGGTACTAGAAGGCTCTGCTGTCTTCTTCGCGAGGGGAGTACGTTTTGTCTGGCCTCTACATTTCGACCAGGCTGGTTTGGGTGGCCCTTCCAGGAGTAGATACCAGTACCGTTCAGCATTTAAAGATGCTTTGGAAGCTTTCACCAGCAAGCTTGATAATAATTGAAAGAGAAAAGTTAGAATGAACAATTGAACATGTTCCCATGTTTAAAGAATTATCATTGGTGCTGGTTGTTGATGGCAAAGAACAAGTTCTTCCAGAGTTGGAAAAAGAATTGACTTTGCAACATCTCACAGCATTAGAATTAGAACTGGAATTCATTCGATATTTTCCTAAAATTTATGACGATGAGCTTGATTTAATACAAAATTCATTCACATTGCTGGTGGAAAAACTTCTCGATAAATTGCAGGATGAAGTTTTAGAACTCAAAACGGATTCTTGCGCAACAGACTTATTCAGAAAGATATCAATCACTGGATTTTGGCCATTGATGTGTAATTCCTATCCCAAAGTGGCAGAGAAAGCTACTCGAAGTATCCTTCCATTTGCTTCCACTTATCTATGCGAATCAGATTTTTCAACTCTTGCAAATGAAAACAAAACAAAGAAACAGATTAGACGTGGAGAATGATAATCGTTGTGCTCTTTCCAATACTCTTCCACGACATTCATGAGTTATCGAAAAAAAATCACAAGATTCACACAGACTGTTAAATGCATTGACTCTTAGAATTTTGAATGCCTATTCTTTGAATAAAATACTTTTCAGCTACGTTCTTCTTTAATTAAATTATTTTAGTTTGAAAAGGAATATTACCAGCTAAAAAGGTTATTACTAGTGAAAGTTTAGTTTATCTTCCAAAACTTAGATTAAAATATTAATGTAAACGAGTTTTTAACAAACTAAATTTATAGGGGGGGGGGGGGGATTTAGATTTGAATATCGACCAAAAGGGCCCACCAGGTAAAAAAGGTTGGCAACCACTGCCCTAAACACTAACTTTCAGGGTTTAAAGTTAAAAAATAGGAAAGTTATAAGGTAAAGGTGTCGTCGTCGTCGTGTGAGCGTCTGGGGCCGAGGGTCTATCCTTTTACCACCCCAGATTCACGATGTTCCCGGACTAAGGTGTGGTGTGTAAAGGTGTGAAAACACTATTTACCAATTTTGGTCGATTCCAATCTATGACGTCATGGAATTTTGACGATTAAAAAGTTGTGTGGCCCGATAACTCATGTGTAATTGACAAAGTGGCCCGCGACAGCAAAAAGGTTCGTCACCCCTGGTCTAAAACAAGTCCTGGGGGGTGTTAATAGCCAGATGTCTTGGAAAACAATATAAATTTATACAAATTATATTATATTTTCAACAAAGGGTTCAACTTCGGAATCCAAACTTTGAAAATTTGGGGGGGCTATGGCCCCGTTCGCCCCCCCCTGGCTACGCCTATGCTCTCGACTGCGAGCCCAACGCGCTAACCACTCGGCCACTTGTTGAATATATTTGTACCGGTTTGTATTTGTAGCTTTCGCAGCAGACAAAACAAAACGTCTCTCTCTCACAGAAGTTTAAAACATGCATGCGATGGAGATTTGGAGGTTAAGTAAATGAAAATAAATTAAGATGAACACCTGTATAAGCACACATAGTTCCCGTCGAATTATCTATAAGTTAGATCAAATTACTCATAAACCTGACTGAACTACATAGGCCTATAAGTCACATTAAATTACTGTTACGGCCAATCTCTGTAGAAATCAAACGTCATATAAAACCGTTCAGGTCTACTGAATCTTACGTCATGGAAATTCCTAAAACATGAGCAGAGATTGCACCATCGTTCGTAAGACTTGTATCACACCTGTTGAGAATTACTTCACAATGCATATGGATTATTGCGTCACATAACTGCGTACGTGAGTTTGAGATATTGCCAAGTATTCTGATCATTCGTAAAATTGTTGCTTAAAGTTAGTCGCAAATTTCGCTTAGTGCTGCTAGCTGGACAAAATTTCCGTCTTTTAACTAAGTAGTTTGTTCTGTAGTGACAAGTTTTAGAGGTGTACGGTGTTGCATCCCACTTTCGACAGCCAGGTGGCTAATTTTACAGAAATACAATTTTGAATAGACGTTTCAAAGGAGTGTTTCTTTCGGTCATTACATTCAGACGAACGGATTCGGGAATCTTATGTTACAATTTTCCCACGAAGAGATTATGGTTTACCGCTGTGACCAATTACCTATAGGCTAAGTCCGACATAATTTGTATTTTGTATGTTGTTTGATGTAACCTGCATAATATTGCAAAAAAAAGGGATAAATTGATATTGATAGTCAAACAAAAAAGTAGAGAAATATCCGAATTCGATAGCCTCCCAAAAAAGTAGAGAAATATCCGATTTCGACAGCTTCCCAAAAAAGTAGAGAAATATCCGATTTCAATAGCCTCCCAAAAAAGTAGAGAATAAAGAATAAGCTAATCGATATTAAACGCAACTAAAAAAAAAATACTTATTAAGTATCTGATTTTATACTGCCTACCAGTATTCCCTTTCTGCTCAATCATGCATAACTTCAATATCGAATAGCGATTTGGAACCGAGCCTACTTGCGAGTTGCAACCCTGCCTGCATGGTATTGTTTTAGTTTGATATTTTGCGTGATTACCGGTACTGTTAAAAATTTGAATTTCATGGACTTTGTGTCTATGCAAATAAATACTGTAAAATAAATAATTTGTTTTCTTTTTTTTGAATGTTCAGTGTTCATACAGCGTACATATTAAAAAATGGCCCCTTAAATTAGGTTTTTATATAATTGGTCACAGCGGTAAACCATAATCTCTTCGTGGGAAAATTGTAACGTAAGATTCCCAAATCCGTTCGTCTGCATGCAATGACCCAAAAATAAACACACTTTCGAAACGTCTATTCAAAAGTGTATTCCAGTAAAATTAGCCCGAGGCTATCGAAAACGAGGGGGTGCAACGTCTACACCACTTAAACTGTCACTACAATACAGATTAATTGGATAAAAGACGGAACTTTTGTCCAGCTAGCAAGCACTAAGCCAACAGTTAAATGTGCGGCCAACTTTCAAACAATCATTTTACGAATGACCAGAATAGATATCAATATCTCAAATTCACGTAGAAAGTAACTGTGACGCAATAAATGAAAGACAATTATGAAGTCATTCCAACAGGTGTTTAAGCTGATGTAATATTTCCTGTTTAAACAGGCCCAAACAGGTCCAAACAGGTCTTATGAACGATGGTGCAATTTTGGCACATGCTTTAGGAATTTCCATGACGTAATATTCAGTAGACTTGAACGGTTTTTATATGACGTTTGATTTGGTGAAAATTGTCGGGAACAATAATATCCTAATAGCCTAGGTCACGCGGACCCGCGATAGAAAAGAGGTTGCGCACCCTGGTTTTATAACGTATCTAAAGATATTATGCTTAGGCTACTTCAAGCGCAATCGAATCAGGTTGAGCCCTGTCGTTCAAGCTATAGTCAAGCACTTTGAAGGGTCCGTTCAAGGGACCAGGCTTGGCTAAACAAAAAGCATTCTAAAACTTAAGATTGTTGTAAATATCTTCCGCTGGCCAGAAATACTGCAACTTAAGCCTACCGTTCATTTTCATTAATAGATCACATCGTTAACCATCATGGCTGTAGTCAGTGGTACGTGGCATAAAAGTCTAAGTATTGGAGATATTTCATGTGCAAGGTAAGCGAAGCAAGTGCTACATATTGTAATAAAAAATTTTACTAACCCTATTGCAGTAGCCTATTATAGCCTATAGCCACACTATCTGTGATGTATTCTTACTCTGTGGAAACTGATTTGCCATAGACCAAATTGTAATAAATTACTGAGGCATAAATGTTTCAGAGTCCATCACTCCGTAAGCCTGACAGAAGACAGCGCTTATCTTTTCGGAGGGTCATGTACAACCAAGTCAGGAGATGTAAGTTGTCTTTAAATGGAGAAGGTTAACAGAAGGGGGTTCTCCAACGTAACCCTGGCTTAGGCTATTCCGCTATATAGTATATAGTGGCTGGAGTTATAAGCTCATGAAGGAGTTATAAAAAATAATGCATTAGAATAGATCAACAGGTAGCCTAAATAGCCTACACTTATTTTCGACAGCCTATATGTGCATGGATAGCGGAGATATCTTAACGCTCGGAAACAATATTATATAGGCCTACCCTGTCAAGTAGGCTATCAACACTAACAATATTTGTCTTTAAATTTAGCACATTCATCAATAAATTATTCACTGATAGGCCTAATCTTTTTTTGTCCCAAAACAAGGCTGAAAATTAAAAACGGTTACAAGACGCACGGTAAAATATTTGTATAAGGTTTTTCCTTTCAACAAGAAGGTTGATTGATTGTGGAAATCGTAGTCCTCGGACGATGAAACACTCTTATAAGCTTGGTCCTGATAGTTTCGCTTAGGAAAGCCCATAACGCACTTGCAGGCTGTAATTGTAGAGTGTGAAAGCTTTGGAACACTGATACAGATCTAAGTAACCAAGATTGACAAAATTCAGTATTAACTTGTTGTTTAACTGAAGTTGTCCAAAATTCATTCACTAAGCCAGTGGTTCCCAACTCATGGGTCGCGACCCAAAAATGGGTCGCCTGATAATTTTTTTGGGTCGCTTGTTTTTCAGGCATATTGCATCTTGGGCGAACAAAATAACAATAAAAAAATTTAAAACGTGATGAGATCGATCACAAAACTGGAAAATATAAACACAAGTCATGAAGCGTTTCATGTCGAGACATCGGAAAGCTTTCTAGCATGATCGTAGTGCAAGAAGTTTTAACAATTTTCGCTTTTGTTATTGTTATTATTATTATTAAATGTAAACCCAACAAAAATTTCAGTCTCAAACATAAATTAACTTGACAAAGTTACGGGTGCACTATATGTCACGAACGCTATGTCGGACAAACTATGACAAAGTTTTCCACACGTTGGACCACGCATAGTCTGGTGTGGTAGAACGCATCAAAGACAAAACCCCAAGTGCTGTATGGACTCACTGCTTTCTCCACAGTGAGGCCTTTGCTGCAAAAAAGCTGTCTCAAGAGCTGCACGAAGTGTTGAATGATGTAAAGTGTGTAAACTTCATCAAAACAAGTCCATTAAATCGGCATTTGTTTTCGTCTTTGTGGATTCTGATTATTATCAAGCATTGCTGTTGCACACAGAAGTGCGATAGTTGTCACGAGGTCGTGTCCTGAAGCGAGTTTGTAATTTGCAAGAGGAGATTGCTATCTTCCTGAAGCAACAGAACTGTGTGAGATTAGCCGAGAAGTTTTTGCAAGAAGATATCAAGGCAAAAGTTGCTTACCTTGCCGATATATTTGACTCTCTGAATTCTCTAAATTTATATATGCAAGGCAACGATTTTACGGTGATTGATCGCGATCGCACTCAAATTCTAGAAAAGTTATGTCACCAGAGATGAGTACGATATATTTCCTCAGCTAACGCAATATATCTGTGGCAATGAAGTTGATATTAAGCAAACGATAATTAGACACCTGAAACAGTTTGCCAAAAAGTTTGTGCACTACTATGGAGAATCTCTAACACTTAATAACCAAAATGATTGGATAATTGATCCATTTGTTGGAAAAGATCTGCCTCAACTTTCCATCCATGTTGCAGAACAGTTTATGAACACAACGACAGAAGTAGCAAACCGTATTTCTTTTGCGTTCTTCAAAAACAAATACCCCAAAGATTCTGCAAACATCCACTTTTGGGCTTCCATGTACAAAGTGTATCCCACAGTTTCACAACTAGGGATTCAAAAACAGATTACATTTGCAACAACTTGGCTTTGTAAGATTGGATTTAGCGCCATGTGTGTATTGTATAAGATGATAGCACGGAAATTAGAAGGCGAATTGCTATGGCAAAAACAGCTGTGACATCACTTAGGCTACAACAGTGTGGAAACAGAAGTCAATTGGTAAAAACACAAAATTAAGATTGCTGAGAACTCTCGTTTTCCCAATTGCCACATATGGATGTGAAATTTGGACATGCAAAAAACGTGACATTAAAAAGTTAAAAAGTTTTGAAACGTGGTGTCACAGAAGACTATTACGCATCAGCTGGATGGAAAGAAAAACAAATGAATTTGTTTCCCAACAAATAAACGATAAATGGAGTCTGATTAATAACATTAACCTCAGAAAATTGAGATATTTCGGACACATAGCAAGAAGCAACTCGTTGGAAAATTCAATGTTGACTGGGATGGTGCAAGGCAAACGAACAAAAGGACGACAAAAAATGAAATATTTTGACAATATCAAGCAAATTACAGGAATAAAAAGCATACCGGAAACACTAATAAAAACAAAGGACAGAACAAAATGGAGGCAGTTCATAAGGGAGATCACAGCTGATCAAACATGATCAATCTGTTGAAGAAGAAGAAGTGTATTGAAAACTGAACAGCGAAACCGGCTGGAAGTTAAAGCCGACATGCGGCTATGACTAAGCAAAATAACGCCTCGATTTTAAAAACTCACCGACAGCAAGCCAGCACAGCTATCTCATTAGTGATTGGATAAACATATTATTTTCGGAAAAAGTTATTGCTTTTGTAGTGCTGTTTGTTTGCAACACAATCTTGTATGGCTTTTAAAATATTACGACAATTTGCTTGGGTCGCAAGATTTTACCGAACTGATTTTTCTTTTTAAATGGGTCGCCTTAAAAACGAGTTGGGAACCACTGCACTAAGCTATATAGGCTGGATGCCGCTGAATAGAGCTTTCCCGTAAGTGCGATTGTTTGAGCGCACAACCCACGAGTTGAACCATTGCTGCTTAGGCCTAATCTTGACGTTTCTTTTTTTACAATGTCGATAAAGAAAGAATTAGGATACCGTACGTGATTTTTTAGTCGCCGCTTTAAAATAATTGAACATATATAAATCAGCTTTTCGGAAAGCTAAATCACTTTCTTTGAAGAACTTTAACATAAAATAGTAGGCTACTGTAATCAGTGGCGTAACCTACGCATGGGGGAACATTGGGCCATGCCCCCCTTCAAAAATGTTAATATTTTAGAGTTTTTGTGATTGTGTAGTGCAAACATGTTTGTTTAAGGGTGGTCTTGGGTAGAAGGGTGGCATTAACCGCTCCTCATACTTCTCGGGGGGGGGGGGGCAGTGGGGCACTGTTGTTTAGGGGTCCACTCATTTCCATTTGTTCAATGTTTAAAACAAAAAATGTTGTAAATGTTATCTACAGAAGCTCAATATTATAGACCTAGCTTAAATTACGCAAGGCCCTATTTACAGCTTTCAAATACCAGTTAGTGGGACCTCATCTCTGTTTAGGGGCCTAACCTTATTCATATTTAGTTGATGCATCTTTTTTCGACATTTTAATATAAACAATGTCACTATATAGCCTATTGCAAAAAAATCTCTATATTTTATAGCTTAGGTTGCATCCATCGGGTTTATATTGTTGATCATCATTTGGAATGTCTATTTTAAATCAGGGAAACCAGTAGGCCTAAATCTATGTTATTTCGTTAAATTTACTGAAGAAATAATACTACGCTCTCGCTTTCTTGGAAATGTGTTTCAACGGTTGATAGCATAATTAAGACTTGCCCAAAATTAAATAAGTCAGTCTGATGTTTTTTACCCGAATTCACAACTTATGGTTTGAAAACCATATTAGATACGATACCTTTCTAAAAAGTAGAGGCCCACTAAGCTTAGTAAATTTCGGTGGGAGGGGGAAGGGGGGCGAGATGGTGCTCTCACACGGCCCTGTAGGGTAGACTTTCTTTTTTGTTATATATATTCAGAGTGCGATAATTTTTGTTTAAAGTACCGTAATAAATTGCATTCGATATTTAAACTTTCACAAAGAGGTTCGATTTATACTCATACTGTAGGACAGGGGTGTGCAACGTGCGGCCCGCGGGCCAAATGCGGCCCGCGAAGAAAAATTGTGCGGCCCACGAAGATGTACCAATTTTGAATTGTGCGCGGCCCGCGAAACGTGTTTATAATTTAGTTTAGTCTGATAGGCCTACGTTTGAACAATTCATTGTGGAATGGATTATTGTAGCCTACTGTAGATTTAGCACCTTCTGTTAATCATTTTAGAAATCTCCCACCGGTGACCGCAAATCCATTGTATTTAATCATTTGGAACGTAAAAATGTATGGTCACATAAAATGCTTTATGAACAAATTCCGACTTTGGAAAGCTCACATAAGACTGAAAATGTTTCCACTTTCCATCTTTGAGAGACTATGGAATGCATCCTGAGAAGAAAACTGAATTTGCAGACCAACTTGAAAAATTGTTGTATGAATTTTTGGCTCGTTTCAAGGACTTCAAATCTCATGAACATTTGTTTGGTATATTCTCTTCGCCATTCAAGACAGACATTCACAAAGCACCAGCTGATATCCAACTTGAACTGATTGATCTTCAAGGAAAAACGGATTTGAAAGCAAAGTAGCCTATTCATAAATGAATCTTGGCGATTTTTACCGAAAACATCTTAAACAAGGTAACTTTCCACATTTGAAAAAACTCATGGCTTCAAAAATGGCTCTTTTTGGCTTAACGTATTTGTGCTAACAATTTTTTTCTAAAATGGTTGTCATAAAAGTTCCCTATCGATCGGTTCTGACAGACGGACATTTGGAAAGTGGACTTCGAATTGCGAGCACTTCCATTAAAGTAAATTGGGAAAAAGCTTTCGGAAAAAAAACAGCTGCAAATTTCTCACTGAACTGAAAATAAAGTCGGTGTGACAATAAATTTGAATAGCAGTTTTCTTTAGAAAATTATGCGTCTTGACTTATTATATCTGCAAAGAGATAACCCCTAATAACGCCATAAGAATAATAAGAACAACAAAAAAAATACGTTTTTTTTTCCTACAACTACTTGTTCCCGACAATTTTCACCAAATCAAACGTCATATAAAAACCGTTCAAGTCTACTGAATATTACGTCATGGAAATTCCTAAAACATGAGCCAAAATTGCACCAGCGTTAATAAGACTTGTGTCAGACCTGTTTAAATCTGTTTGGACCTGTTTGGGCCTGTTTAAACATGAATGCATTGGTTCACTAGCTCGAACACCTGTTGAATGACTTCATAATTGTTTTTCATTATTGCGTCACAGTACTGCATACGTGAATTTGAGATATTGATATCTATTCTGGTCATTCGTAAAATGATTGCTTGAAAGTTGGCCGCTCATTTAACTGTTGGCTTAGTGCTTGCTAGCTGGACAAAAGTTCCGTCTTTTATCCAATTAATCTGTATTGTAGTGACAGTTTTTTTAGAGGTGTAGGCGTTACACCTATTTTCGATAGCCTCGGGCTAATTTTACTGGAATACACTGTTTGAATAGACGTTTCGAAAGTGTGTTTATTTTTGGGTCATTGCATGCAGACGAACGGATTTGGGAATCTTACGTTACAATTTTCCCACGAAGAGATTATGGTTTACCGCTGTGACCATAAAAAATAAAAGACGATTCTCTGTCTAGTGTTTGGCACAGAAGCACTTGAAGGCAAAAAAAAATAAAAGACGATTCTCTGTCTAGTGTTTGGCACAGAAGCACTTAGAAGCAAAAAATAAAAGACGAAGTTAGTTAGTTGGTAGGCCAAGAAGCACTTAGAAGCAAAGAAATAATAAAAGAAGATCTTATTGGTTGGTAGTCTAAAGAAGTAAAGAAAAGTAAAGACATTTCTTCTCAGTTTGGTACAGAAGAAAAATAACTTTGACATTTATTGGCAAGAAAGAAGATTAAAGGCAATCCATCTGTGCTTGAAGATTCAAGTGGAAGAATCCAAGCAAGTTTTGTGGACGTTTGGACTTCACATACTCGTACAGCTACGGTATCGTGCATTTAAATTCTTTTTTGTATTTTTTACGGTCTTTGCAGTTAAGTTTTTTATAACTACTGTAATTTTGTGTGTTTGTGTAACTTAATTTTTTAATTGTTAAATTTAGCCCTAACATTTAATATGTCTACACTCGGTGGCGACAAGGACTCGACCGCCGTCGACTCGACTGAGTTTAAGCCTGATGATGTTCTTTGCGGTCGGGCAGGCCATTCTGGGGAGGGACCCATTAACGATGAGGCTAAGTCAGTTCGAGAGGCCCGGCATCTTAGACGGGATATTTTGACTCAAATTGGGAAACTTTCTGTAGCCCTAGGTTCTTTGAGTGATAAGCAGGAACTGTTAATTTTTAGATCTAAGTTATCTACTTTAGAAGAGGAATTACGGCATTTCCATGCTCTTTTGAGTAAAATTGTTAACTCTGCAATCTTGGCAGAACTTCGTGATAGGGTAGATCCCGAATTTAACTCGTTAAAAAATAACTTTGAACAAAAAGAAAGTGAGTTCTCAGATATGTTGGATGCTGACATACATCCTGAGGATAGCGCCTCAAATGTAAGCACTAGGATGTCTAGGACTTCGTCTCGGATAGTGGCACAAATTAACCTGCAGCTAAGACGAGAGGAGCTCCAGATCCAAGCTGAGGCCGAAGCAAGAGCTGCTGAGGCCATCGCGAGAGCTGAGGCCATTCGAGCTGAGGCTGCCGCGAGAGCTGAGGCCGAAGCGAGAGCGGCTGAGGTCGCCGCGAGAGCTGCTGAGTTCGCACTCAAAGACGCTCAGTTGAGGGCTGAACAACGAAAAGAGGTAGTTTTAGCTGAATATCGATCAGAGGCGGGCTCCCGGCGTAGCTCTAGGAAGGGCTCTTCTAGGCATTCCAGAAGTGAACATCAATCACAGTTTAATTTACCTAACCTTTTCCAGACGCCTGTTCAATCTGTAAGTGGACCTGTACAATCCACATGTTTTCCAGCTGTTTCAGGAGGTCTCGGGGCCGCGGCTAAGGGTCTTCCGAAGGCTGTAGAGCCAAGGTCTGCAAATTACAACCGAAATCCTCCCCCAGAGCGTACAGGTCACGGGGCCGCCATTAGCAGTAATGCTTTGCCCCCTTCACAGTTTTCAGCGCCGCTAGTTTTTGATCGCCCAGCTAGGGGAAGGGAAGGTAATTTGATACACTTTTAACATTTTCGCCTGTTAACTGAAAATTACGTGACATAAACTATGGATTTTAAGCTGAAATGAAAGTCTAATCCCTTACACATTTTTTAAAAACATTTTCGCTTTTCTGTTTTTGTTACTTTTTTTTTAATTGAAATTTTAAAAACGTCACTCAAATGTATCAATTTACCTTCCACGGAAGGTAAATTGATACACCCGGAAGGTAATTTGATACAGTAAAACTAATACAGAAATCCCCTTTAACAGCAAAGCAATAAATGAAAATTTAATATGTGGTTGGCGTGCTTGGGTGCAAGGATGACTGTTGAGGCCTATGTGTGCAGCGAAGCTTCTGCAGCGGGATGGACATGGGAAGGATCATTGGCTGGAGTTCTTATTCAAGGGGGGTGGTTTGCGCTTTTCTCATTTTTTGACAGCAGATAGCGTGTAGGCCTATGAAAGCCTATATAATAGTCGTTTCCCAAAGTAGCAGGTCTTGTTAATAAAGAATAACTTATTTAAATCAACTAGATCAATGACAACATTTATTACAGTCACAAAAAGAATTTAATATACTGTATCAATTTACCTTCTCCACATGTATCAATTTACCTTTTTCAAAAAAAGTTATAAAATTCTGATTTTTGTATGCTTGAATGCACATTGCAGAAAAAACGTGACATGCCCTTGAAGCCTTATCAATGAACTGTCAAATGAGTTTGGTTTCATCTTTCAGGAACTTTTCTTTAATTTTCCAGGCGAAAATAATCATGAGTTAAAAATTTTACGAAAATACTCAAAAAACACACTTTTACAATTTTATGCCATAAAAGCACGAGTTAGCTGCATGGTGCAATTTTTGTAGGCATTATTTTCACAGATCTTCCACCTAATGACAATATTTTTGACTAATATTTTTTGTACATTTCTGTAGGGGGGGTGTATCAAATTACCTTCCGTATCAAATTACCTTCCCTTCCCCTACACGTAATTTGGGTGGTTGTGAGAGGCGTATCGTGTCTCCTGATTTTAACGTATGTGAGGATCGTGATCGGGCTGTGCATGTGACTGAGCCCACTCAGCCCATTAAGGGATATAGCTTGTCTTCTCCCGCTAAATCGAGTTCTCAACAGCAGGATTGCTTTTTTGAATACCAAAATAGTAGGACGTTCTTCGATAAGGCGGCCTTAATTGGTTACGATGGTAATAATATGCCATTTGTCTTCTTTAAAAATCGTGTTATGGCCTTGATGGCAGCTTCGCCCTTTAAGGGAACTCGTTTGACTTTGTTGCAAGCAGCTTGTGTTAGAACAGCTGCACAAACGATTGCTAATTTGGTTTCCGACACTCCTGGCTTGTCAGAGGAAGACAGGATAGAAATGTCGTTAGCTCGCTTGTCCCAACGTTTTGGAGTTCGTGGAGGTCTTTTCGCAGAACCAGAAATTAGAAAGTATCGCTATGGTAGCAAATTGACTTCGATCTCTTCCAGTGATTTGAAAGAGTTTAAAGATGAATTGTCGCAGTGTTTGCTTTACGCGAAAGCTTATGGTCAGCGTGATAAATTAGAAGGACGTTTTGTTTTGGATTTGGCTAAGCGACTCCCGTTTGACGCTAAGCAGCGTTATCTTGACTTTTTAGGTGATCAGTATGGTAGCACTGAGGAACCTACCTTTCAGAGTTTGTTTGATTTTGTAGTACGGGAGGAAACGCGCAAGTCGACTGATTTTAGCATTATGCTAATGGGCGATTCTGGTGAGTCGCAGCATTTTAAAAAGTTTGGCAAAGGAAAATTGCCTTCATGTCCGGTTAGGCAGACGTCTGTAAAACCCCATGATAATGTGATTTCAGGGAGTTCGCAGTACTCGACTGCTGTTGGCGCACCGCGCGGCGGTGTGGCCAGACGTAGTGACATACCGGCATGTTTTTGTTGTTCGTCACGTGGTCAAGTTGAATATCATTTTTTGTCTAATTGTAAAGAATTTTTGCGCTTGACACCTAAAGGTCGGAGAGATGTCATTGTGAAAGCTGGAAAATGCTTGAACTGTTTGCGCCAGCATATGGTTAAGGACTGTAATCATGCAAACAACTGTCGTCAGTGTGGGCCTAACAACGATAGGAAACACTATTTTCTTCTGCATGATTTTTATGTGACGTCACGTGATTCTCTGGATTCGGTCGGTAAAGATGATGCTGGTGCCAGAGTTCCTGTGCGTAATGTTAAGATTGGAAATGTTAAAGCAGCCTTTAACCGCGTTACTGCTGCTCGTGTTTTGAATCCAATGACTGGCAAATCGAAGTTGGTGTATTGTCAGCATGATCCTGGTTCGCAGTTGACCTTTGTTTCGAGTGACTTGGTGTGCGAACTTGGTCTTAAACCGTATGATAAAGCGTCGTTTAAAATGGATACTCTGGCTGGTCAGAAACCTACTTGTGCTGACCTTGTTAAACTCAACATCCAGTCGTTAGAGACTGATGAACTGTTTTGTGATATAACCTCGGTGGTTAACCCAGCTTGGGCTGACGATGTTAAAACTTTACCTCATAAACAAGATTTAAGTGGTTTCCGTCATTTTCATGACGTGAATATGTTTCATTTGAATGATTGTAGTACTGTAGATGTACTGATTGGCAATGACAACGCTTATTTGATGTGGGCAAAAGAAGAACGTGTTGGTGAAAATCGCAGTGAACCGCATGCTTTACTCACTCCTCTCGGTTGGTTGGCTTGTGGTGGTAAGTCACCCTTAGTTGAAAGCGTTGCTAAAGTGTGCAGAGTGCAGACGTCTTCAGAGTCGGATGTCATCTCTGGCTTTCAGCGTAAAATTGAGTCTCGTGATATGGAAATAGCAGACCTGAATAAAGTCATTCAGGATTTGACTTTGCAAAATGAAACCTGTGAATTGTCTCGCAATGATATTTTGGCTAGAGAACTTGTCGAACCGAATATTGAGTTGAAAGATGGTCGATTTGAGATACCTGTTCCGTTGAAGGAAGTTATTGATTTACCTAACAATTTTGTGTTGGCGTCAGATAGAGCTGCTGATTTAAAGAAGAAGGCTTTAAAACAATCTGAATTCCGAGGAACTTGTGTAAATGATGTAATGTCTTCTTGTCCTGAATTGTCTGACTTGTTAAACCCTCTGGCAGATGTCTTGGCTAGATTTCGGCTTGAAAGATTTGGTTTCATGGCTGATGTGACCAAATACTTTTTTCACATTTTGGACTCTTCAATTCGTAAGCCCAATTTTATTGAACTGCTTACGTACACAGGCAGTGCCGTTCGGATCGTGAACGAACGCCCTTTGGTACCTTTGAGTGACGACCCTAGGGATTTTACTGTCATCACCCCTGCCTCACTTTTGACCCCATACTTAGACCCATACTGTGCTGTTGGGCAACCACATGATCGTGACCAATTAAGAAGGGATTATCGGTTCAATTTGTCACTTTCTCAGCAGTTTTGGAATAAATGGATCGATTTTTACTTGCCAGGTCTTCAGGGCCGGAAAAAATGGCTAAAAATGGCCGAGAATTTGGAGCCTGGTCAACTTGTAGTGGTAGGTTCTCTCCAAGACATTGGTAAACGTGGGAAGTATCAACTTGGGAGGGTGCATGAGGTAGTTCCACAAATTAGGAAAGGGAAGCCTGTGGTTCGTAGAGCCAAAGTTGCCGTCTGCAACTATGATGAGAGTACGGGGAAAGTGAAAGTAGACTACGTGTTGAGGGATATTTCGTGCCTCGCCCCCGTAAAGAACACCTAAGTGTTAGGGTTTGAGCCTGGTTTTGTCTGCGGTGGCCGATACTTGTCTGAGCCCAGAACAGTCGGTTATTATCGCAACCATTGTATATAGCGTCATTTTTTGCGTGTAGCCTACCTATGGTACCAATTTCATGTATCGTCGTGTTTATTCCGTATTGTTGTTCATTCTTTGCATGCCCTTTGTATTTACGTATTAACTTAAACGTGAGTGATTCAAACAATTAGTGTATCATGTGTTTTTATTCATTGGCTCACAATTGTCGTCAATTCTTTTTAGTTATGCCATGTCAGACTGTCATAACTAGGGGCCGCTATGTTCCCGACAATTTTCACCAAATCAAACGTCATATAAAAACCGTTCAAGTCTACTGAATATTACGTCATGGAAATTCCTAAAACATGAGCCAAAATTGCACCAGCGTTAATAAGACTTGTGTCAGACCTGTTTAAATCTGTTTGGACCTGTTTGGGCCTGTTTAAACATGAATGCATTGGTTCACTAGCTCGAACACCTGTTGAATGACTTCATAATTGTTTTTCATTATTGCGTCACAGTACTGCATACGTGAATTTGAGATATTGATATCTATTCTGGTCATTCGTAAAATGATTGCTTGAAAGTTGGCCGCTCATTTAACTGTTGGCTTAGTGCTTGCTAGCTGGACAAAAGTTCCGTCTTTTATCCAATTAATCTGTATTGTAGTGACAGTTTTTTTAGAGGTGTAGGCGTTACACCTATTTTCGATAGCCTCGGGCTAATTTTACTGGAATACACTGTTTGAATAGACGTTTCGAAAGTGTGTTTATTTTTGGGTCATTGCATGCAGACGAACGGATTTGGGAATCTTACGTTACAATTTTCCCACGAAGAGATTATGGTTTACCGCTGTGACCACTACTAGAAACCATATGTTAAATAAACGTGCGGCCAGCGGTTTCACCCAGTTATTTATATATGGCCCTCCTGTAATAAAGGTTGCACACCCCTGCTGTAGGACATTGCCTGTTAATCGAACTATTACAGTTTTTACTTTTCCATTTAGGCCTACTATTATGCTTTTCATATTCACATATCTAATAATTCAATTCAAAAATATTACGCAAAGACCGTAAAAGTTTATATTTCATCAACAAATAGCCTTGGCTACCTTAAGCCTTGATCAAAGTATAAAGTATAGCATTAGACTACTCTTGATAAAAAAAAATGTCAAGTTATATTGAACAGTATGAACAGTTGAACACTCTCCTCCCCCAGTAACAAAACCCTGCGTACGCCACTGAACGTACGCTAAATACGTGTGGCTTATTGGATTGAGTAGCCTAAGCTCACTACGTCGTTAAGTTAAAACATTATATGCGACGTCAATAGTGTTCTATGATCTATCACATTTTTTTGTATTCAATACAAAATCTATCCAATTGAGTAAACTAGTTGCTGCAAACTAAAAAATTATCGTCAATGTAAGCTGAGTATGGTAGGCTAATGTTACATAATATGACTTAGGGTTAGCTACTGGTTATTATTGGCAAACGGGTGTTCTTTTAATTCGTTTTCGTTTCAATTTGAAAAAATTTCAAATCCCTTGAGGAAATCCTACCTACGCCATCAGTGACTGTTATAATAACGATGATTAAGCTAAATCTGTTTGTGGTCTTTCTTATTTCTGCTTTCAGTAAAACTTAGTCAAAACTATCTTCTTTTTCTGATTTCAGACACAATTGAAATATTTTAATGACCTCTACAAGATTTCAGGTAAGTAATTGCAGTTAAACAACTCACCGAGTTTAATTCCTACAAGTCAGCAGTTGTGAACTGAGCATTGAGCAAGCGACAACTGAGCTAGCAACATTTCAGCAAGTGGCTGAAGTTGGTAAATGATGATACTGAGTAAGTAGGCCTAACAACTGAGCAGGCCATATCTCAGCATGTCACAAGTCAGCAAGTTCAGTTTGGCAAGCGATGATCAAGAAAATCCGACGTGAGCACGTAAATCTCATTTGCTAACTTGGCAGTTACTAGGCTAGCTGAAATGTAAATTAAGACAAGAAATTTCGCTTCGAAATGAAATATTTTCGAAATTGTTTTCTATCATATTGTCTACCTTGAATAATCTGCAGCACATAGGCTAATTTCTTAGTTGTATTGCAGTTATCCAAGAAAATCTTTTGTGGGAAAAAATACAACCAAAAAGCTGTATTACTCCATTGCCACGGGATTGTCACTCTACGTGGTAAAATTTTATTTATTATTTGTTGATATGATCTTTATTTTCCTAAACATATAGGCTAAGTTAAATATTTCACAATCTTCTGGCGATTTCAAGATCACATGCTAAATTTTGCAGACGACGAAAATGATCTTCCCGGCTACTGTTAGACATGCCGCTTTTGTAGTAAGAGAGACAATGATCTCATGCAGAACGCAATTGTAACAGACCGACTGTCTAAGACTGGAAATGGTTTGCTTTAAATTTCCTTTTGTTGGTTTTGTTTCCGTAGGCTACACTATTTGTAACTTTATCATTGCTGACTTGCTGTTGTTTGCCGACAAAGAAAAAATAAATTAAATTGAAGTGTGCTCGTGTAAGCAAGAAACTACCATGTCGATAAAATGCAATCCTTTTAGCCTCCTCGTTCACGGGCATTTAGGCAATTACCAAAAGTTGAACAGAGAATGTCTAAGCTTCACATGAGCATTGAGCGTCTCTTCATGCAAGCATCAAGTAAAACGATAAAAACAACCGCTATTTGTGACACTGATAGAGCTATTTAGGGGCTGCAATGTAATTTATTCATCAGTAGCCTAAGTTAGGTTACGTGGGTTACGAAAGATGTGATGTCTTGTATTATATTTAGCGTATTATATTGGCTATGTATTTAACTAAATTACTAGAGCTGTATTTACACAGTTTCTCGGAAAACTATTTATACTTATTTGGCGGGAAAAATCAACTTATCAGTGATCAATGCTTTCCTGAAGTTTTTAGGTTTAGCATCGGTGAGTATGGCTTCATAAAACTTTGCAAATAAAAACTTATTATTAGTAGGCTAATATGATCAATATGATATACTTCTTCTTTTGTAAAATTGGTTGGTTTGGTTGGTTGGTTATGAATCTTTATCTTCGGACTGACAAAGCCTTGATTGGTTATTCCTGGTAGTTTCGCATATTGTAGAGGCTCTTGACACAGGGCCGGTTACCGAGATTGACAAAGTGAAGTTTCCGATTGTTGAAGTGTTGTTGCCGGGGAATTATTCCATCCATTAGGTGCCGCTGAATGGAGAGCAGTCCTTAGAATGCGTTGTTCAAGCGCACACCCCGAGAGTCGAACCAGCGCCGCGTGATTTTGAGCCGGGCGCGTAACCACTGATCTATCGGAAATTACAAAAGCTTGTCTTGGAAAGCAAAAATCATTGCCTTAATTTTTTTCTAAAATGATTGTGATAGTAGGCCCAGGCTACGGTAGTGTAATTTTTCCTTGTTATCGGTTTTGGAAACTGCTTCAACCCAATATTATTGCCACTCGTGATTCGTCTATCTTTTTCAAGATTTTTTTTGTCGCTATGGTATTAAACGTCTTATAAGAGAGAATGACATTTAAATTTTGTAACAGACTAACGGTGAAAAATAAATAAAAACTGAATTCAATGATATTTGATAAAGTTTAACAACGCAAAGCAACATAACATGTTTGAGAGAAAAAAAAACATTGTATTTACTGATATAGGCTAGTCTACAGTAATTTAACTTGAGTAATTCAATACAACCTTTTGGGTTTTCTCTAACAGAAGGGAAAAGTTTGCGCTCATCTTTGCTCACAAAATCAATTTATTGACTTCTTTGCATAAACCTCTAGGGCCGAAGTGAATTTTTAACGCAATATCTTTTCTTACAATATCCAGATGATCAAATATGGAGCAAGATCAGTACATCCGGGCCACCTCCTCGCGCGGTGGGATATTCAACTTCAACAGTAAAGAAGAAAATTTACATATTTGGAGGAATACTTAACGGCTTTTCAACGAATGATGTTTCCATTTTTAACTTAAGTAGGCTATGCTAAAATCAATTAATTACATTGTTGTTAAATATTGTTCTAGGAGTTGGTGTACAAGTCCCCCCCCCTTTGGTAACTCATGACAAACACATGACTCAACCAAACATATAGGGTGACACTACTTTACCTTTGCTTTACTGTTCACACACTTCAATCCACATGTTTTGGTCAATTCTTCTTTTTCATGAGTTGCCAAGGGGGGGGGGGGGGAGGGGAGGGGATTGTATACCAGCTCCTTGTTTTACAGTAAATATTCAAGTGGTTCAATCAAAATTCAAAGTTAGCCTGCTAAAGTATATTACGTTGTAACTTTTTTGACCAAATGTAGATGAACATGAATGGACTCCTATAAAGTGCACTGGGATGTTACCAGATCCTCGATGCGATCACGGATGTGAAGTAGTTAATGACATGATTTATATTTTTGGAGGATCTGGAACAGCAAACAAATACTTCGACGATTTATATCACTTGAACACGGGTAATGAAAGAAATGCATAGGCTAATAAAGATAACATGAAATCAACGATTTCCTTTTGGATGAAAGTAGCCTACAGTAGTCTCCATAAACATAGTAGGCCTATAGCCTATCTATAATAAGTTACATTGACTGATACAAACGCAAAAACGTCTAAGCTACTATTGCATCTTTTCGATCGATGTTGCGCTTTCTACGTGTTGAGCACCTTTTCACACTCTGTAGCAATTTGTGACCTACAACGTAATTTTAGAAGTCAAAAAAATTTTTTGCTGAGAAAGTCCTATTAAATAGTTTTTCTAGTTAATATCTAATATAATACTTTGAGGAACGAAATTTCCTCATTAAGCTATATTGATTGGTTGGTTTTTGAATCTTTATTCTCGGATTGACAAAGCCTTGACAGGTTATTCCTGGTAATTTCGAGTACTTGCAAAGGCTTTTGAGGCAAGGCCGGTTATCGAGGTTGACCGAGTGAAGCTTTCAGATTGTTGAAATGTTGTTGCCAGGGAAATTATTCCATCCATTAGGTGCCGCTGAGTGGAGAGCAGTCCTTAGAAAGCGTTGATCAAACTAGGGACAGTAGAACATCGGGATGCGCAACTACATCCGCTTTTAGCTTATTCGCAACACTAGAAGGGTTACGATTTTTTCTGATTTACAAAATAATGTACATTTTATAGGTTATATAAGAAGAAGGAAGTTGGTTTTAAAGTATTTTAATTTTTTTAGTTGAAAACAAGCGAGCAACAAAGCGTGAAAAAAATGTCAAATTGGCAATTGACCCTTCTAATGTTGGCGGAACAACGGAGTTGCGCGTCCCGGTATCTACCGTCCCTAGATCAAACGCACCTCCGAGAGTCTAACCAGCGCCGCTTAATCTTAAAGCTTCTTTGTTTACGAAGTTACGAGCTTAGCAACTGAGCTATCAGGGCGCTCGAAATATTCATTCAGTTGAATTCATTATGCTCATGTTTTTTCACTGAAGCATGAACATAGAATATTTTTACAATTTAATGTGGTTTATTTTAATTTAGTTACATTAGAATGGTCAAGAATAAAGAGTAAAAGCTTATCTCCATCAGCAAGAGCTGGACATTCGTTCGTAGCTCACAGAGATAAAGACATCTACTTATGGGGAGGCTGCAATATCTCCACAAAAGAAACACGTGAAAGTTCCCTTTACAAGTTTAGTCTTGGTGAGAAAATGGTCATAATCAGCAAAAAAATGGTTAAAGACAGAGTTTATAGCCTTCAGTTGTTTACAAAAACTACAATAGGTTGTCTTTTTGTCGACCATAGGCTAATATTATTTTTTCCTTAGATGAAGATAGGTTAATGAAGAGAAGCACTGCTTACGTAGTTGGTTCTGTTTTGGTTGGTTTGATGATGGTATGACATTTTAATGATGTCCTTTAACTTACTTTGTTGTCAATCATAGGCTACCGTACCTTTTAATAGAGCCAATTGCTTCTCTTCCGAAGTTACGATAGGCTGCAGACTTTCAATTGTAGTGTTGCTTGTCTTTCAAGGCAGTCAAAAAACCTTGCAGCATTAATTAAACCTATTGCAACCAAAACTGCAAACCTATACCATAGGCTATGTTCGATGCCGCAGATTTTCGCTACATAAGCTAATGAAAGGATAGCTTTGCTGCAACTGCTGATGCAATAAATAGCTAATAAGATTCGTGAAGTCGTTTAAGGAAAAAAATACAGAAAACGTGTGCTTCAACTAATTCAAAATTAATTTAACTTTCAGGAAGCAAAAAGTGGAAGCAGCCAGTGACAGCCGGCCTTTCCACTCCGAGAGAAATATTACGTGGTCACTGCGCGTTCATTCTACACAGCTCTATGTTCATAGTAGGAGGAATTGAAGCAAGTGGAGAAGTTGGGATGGAATCAGTTTACGCTTTACGTCTTATCAATCCATCAGTTCGACGATCCGTCTTGGAGCACATGCTCAACGATCTTTGCAAAGAGGTAAAGTTTTAAGCAAAACGATTGGAATGCTGAGTCATTATATAACTAGTTGTTAGATTGACCAAGCAAACTTTTATTATGCAATTTATTATTTCTTTACGTTATTTGGTTGGTTGGTTTTGAATGTTTATCCTCGGACTGACAAAGCCTTGATTGGTTATTCCTGGTAGTTTCGCATACATGTAGAGGCTCTTGACGCAGGGCCGGTTACAGAGATTGGCAAAGTGAAGTTTTCCGATTGTTGAAGCATTGTTGCCGCGGAATTATTCCATTCACTAGGTGCCGCTAAATGGAGAGCAGTCCTGAAATGCGTTGCTCAAGCGCACACCCCGAGAGTCGAACTAGCGCTGCGTGATCTTGAGTCGGGCGCGTAACCACTGAGCTAATGGGGCGGACAATCTTTTAACTTTAAAGCCTGTCCAACTCTCAGATAGGTTACATAGTGCTGCAACGGGAACGCTAAAACTACTCAAACATACATGTAACTTTTAGAGCAATTCCATATCGTGTTGGTTACCAACTGAGAAACCGAAAGTAAAATACAGCTACAAAAATGAAGACAAAGATGTGGAAACAAAAATCAATCAGTTTGCTTACTCATGTTTGGTGAGAAAACAACTCTTGGATTGGAATGCTATGATTGGTTTTATGTCAATAGCCTATTATTGCAATTGAAATGATAACTTTTCTAACATAAAACAAGTAACCTAGGGCTAAGCACGCCAGATCTGATTGGTATTTCGCTGCTGTCCTTGTCCAAATTATTTGTGTTTATTGTGTTTTGTGTATTTTCCAGCAGAAAACAATAAACTGAACTGATTGGCTAAATTTGAGATAAAATTTCCATTTTACCAACTGCTGTAGAGGTTTAAAGTTTTTAGTAGCCTATCTACGTCATATAGGACATAGGTCATAATCAAGAGAAAATACGCTGGACTTATCTTTCCAGAATTTAAGCAAAGTTCTTAACCATGCAGGAAGACACTCTTCCTCTCAACAGCCAGCTGATGAGCCCAAGTTTTCAAGAAGCTGGATCAATAGATGCACATAAAAGTCTATTTTATGCCGCACAAGTTGAACTCGCGCACGCAAAGCAAGCCTTTGAAAATAATAGAGCCGATCTTGTCAGGTAACTATGCCAAACTTAACCTTTTTATATACAAATTAACCAAGATAACAACAGAGAAGTGCAATCTCTATTAAACAAGCAGTTTTGATTGAATAAAAGGGCACTAGCAGTGTCAATGCAGCTATGTTTTTTGGTCAACTTTTGAAATCGTATTTTTGATTTTGTGGCGTACAAAAAAAAGGCTGGACAGATGAATGATTATTTTGTCTTCTACTGATTTACAATCTTTTAAAACTTTAAAATGCATTTTTTATTCTTAAGATTACTGGAACGGGAACGTTCACAAGTTGAAGAAATGGTTAAAAAGCACAAAAAGCAAAACGAGATGTGGTGGAACGAAAGAGTTCAAGAATGTGATGCAGAACGTGAAAAACTGAGGAAGGCATGGGTAAGGAAGTTGGTGTTTACTTTACAAGTCGAACATCCTATAACACAGATATTTCTTTTTTCTTCGAGAATGTTGCAATTGGGCCATATCCTTTTCAAATTGACTTTTTTCGGTCGTCACAAAATCAATTACTGATTTACATGGTCATTGGTCAACAGTGCATCGAAACAAAATTTCTTTTTTAGAAACAAATTGAAGTGGAACGAGCTGATTTGACTCAACAACAAGAAAAGTTGGAAGAAAAAGCAAAACAAGCTGCCAGGTTGCTTCAAGAGGTTGCGCTCGAATCCTTACAGTCTAACCAGACCCTTAAGCAATGCTAAGTTGTCATACAAACCTGCATATTGACTGGTTTACGCTAAATCTTCCGCCATCTGATAATAAAACTAGACAAGTTTCAAGTAAAAATGACATACAGTAGGTTATGTTGCCGTTTTGGAGCAATACCACGCATGTTTTACCCCCAAAAGATTGAGGTTACAGTAGGCTATCAGTATCGGTCGACGTCAATTTAGTCATAAGCCATTGTCGAGTTATTCTTGTCAAATAGGCTATTGTTAATATCTGAAATCATTTGTGAAGGTTTTCAACAAACAATTCAGTAGATTAGGCCTACGAAATATCGTATCGGTTTTTGGGACACTCTGTAACTTGCAAAAAACATCATAAAGCTGTAGTAAAGAACAAACAAAGCTACGAGTGATGTAGTTGCTCACTGCCGCATGTGTCAGGTCCGCAAACAATAGCATTGCTCCAAACTGTTTTAGGTACGTATCAAGAAAAAAACCCGATAGCTCAGTTAGTTAGGGCGTGACTTCATGAACGAAGAAGCTTCAAGATCAAGCGGCGCTGGTTCGACTTTCGGGGTGTGCGCTTGAGCAGCGCATTAACACTTCAACAATCGGAAACTTCACTCTGTTAATCTCTGTAACCGGCCCTGCGTCAAAAACCTCTACAAATATGCGAAACTACCAGGAATAACCTATCAAGGCTTTTTCAGTCCGAAGATAAAGATTCAAAACCAAAAATATGTCCCTTCGAAGGAAACTCAATTTGGTTTCGTCGTGAACCGAAACACACATTTAAAGGTTTGTTAATTAAGATTATTCCAAAAATACTTCCTTTTTACGAAAACGCTCCATTGTAATTTCATTTCG
The DNA here is from genome assembly GCF_918807975.1 of Aplidium turbinatum. Lineage (NCBI taxonomy): Eukaryota > Metazoa > Chordata > Ascidiacea > Aplousobranchia > Polyclinidae > Aplidium > Aplidium turbinatum. The sequence continues at coordinate 14,608,632 of NC_137484.1, read as the reverse complement.
AATCCAAGTTCTTGGTGAAAATTCAATTAAAAACAGTTCTGAAATGCGTAAGAAGTAGTTCAGATGACGGTTTTTGCGACAATTTTTCGTTTTAAACTACTCATGGCCACCTAGTATGGTCATGAACTACTGTATCTTTAAAACATGAAAACGCTTAAGTAAAAAAGAAAGTCAGAAAATCGATGTTATCAATGTGCAAGTCTGCAAAACCGCGTGTCAAATGTTGTTTTATTTCAAATCTAAACATGCTGTGTTTATGTTCTCTCATGCAATGTATAATTAGTTTTTAAAGGCTAGAAATGGACCATAATATAACCATACTAAGGACAAGGAGTTCATTTAATAATTCAAAATTGAACACAGATAAAATGTTTCGTTTGTTATAGATACAAGCATAAGCGTTGTGATTGAAAGCTGAAGGACTAACATACTGTCATCAGCGAAAACGCTTTAATTCATAAAAATTTCAAGACTGGCAAAAAAGAAATTATGAGGGCCATTGACGCTAGTCCAGCTTGCAAACCAACCTTTTTTACGATGATTTAACATCAGTAGACGATTAATCAATGCAGAAAAGTCAAATCTGCTAGCTGGCCATATACAGTTTAGGGATAAATCTATGATGATTCCGGAATAGCAAGAGTGGTTTTTAACTTCTGAGAATGCGATCAAAACCAGTGAAAACGAAGGATAGCGAGCAACTTTCAAGACTTTTTTCTATTAAGACACAAATCTACAAAATTTAGCAATGCATAATTGGTTTGTTAATTTCGCGTTCAAGCAGCGATCCACAAGTAAAGCCAGGAGCCATGCATTTTATGTTCGTTAGAGACATTGCAGATCAATTACCAGATTTCTCTACATTTCCTTCGTTAGACGTACAGTACAAGTACAATAGTACAACCACGAAAAAAGTTGTTTTTATTCGTTGTTCTAAAGAAACCGAATCTTAACGGGCTTAAAGAAGTTTAAACAATTAAATGACTTCAAAATATGAAATGAAAAATTACTTTGACACGTTCAGACACATCAAACAAAACAAGTTATGTTTCAACGGGATGGGTGATTGGACATAACCAGTGACATACATTTATCCACCATCAAAGTTACACAAGAAAACAAAACAAACGGTTTTGAAAAGATTCCGTAGTGACATTGTGTCAATACCACACAAATTTCACGAAAGAAAATGACTATTTTTTCCGATCAATTGAGATAGGCCAGGCGGCATTAGTGCCGGAGCTACACACAAAAGCTTATTGAATATTTCCAACAAGTACAGAATTGAAAAATGTTAACATGTATTAAATTAACCATATGCTGTTATGCCAAGTCATAAAATTATATTTTACATCAACCTTTAAAGGTCTTGAAACTATGGTAGATCAAACAACCTTGCTAGAAGACAAGCATACCCCCAAGACAACACAATCCATCATTTTTACAATGTAAAATTTCCATTTTGCTGTCCGAGTTAATACAGTTGACACATGAAACTGAATGTAAAAAGCCTAGGCATAAGACATGACATATAGTTTACACCTAAAGTAACATATCGAGTTCTTTAACATTCCCATAACAAAGCCCTGGATACTATAAAGATGAAAGCTGTCCTTAACTTCTTACCTAACTTATAGCGTAGCGAAATTAGACATATCGCGTAATTTTTTCAAAATCTTTTAACAAGAAGCTGATACAATTACTTAGGAAGACCCAGCGAACCTTTCGGGTTATATCAAGTAGTACATGCCAATCGGTGTAGCCTTTTTCAAACAGCAGGCACCCAGCGCAGAAGCAAAGGGCGCGGTTAGGAGATTGTCATTGATTTACTCCCATTACATGTCGTCAGAAAAAAGGAACTCCGCTGCCATTTGGACATTCTTTTCACATGCCATGTACGCCTGAACGCAAGCCGCCTCGGGAAAACCAAGAGCTTTCAGCTGCAAAATAGGAACAACATGACAGCTGGTTGCAAATGTGACAAGAGAAAAAACAAACTTCCACATAAGCTCAAAGTGGTAAAAAGCGTGGATAACAATTAATCTGTGGCATGGATCAGCATGTAATTCTCACCTGCTCAATGTCGGCTTGCTCTTGCGGAGTGACTCGGATGTAGGTGGTACCTGGAGGAGGTTGGGCGGACTGACCGCCTGATTCAGGAGCCGATCCGGCGGAAGCAGGAGCATTAATAAAATTGATAAATTCTTCTTGGTGATCGTTTATGTACTGTACAAAACAGATAAATGAATTGGTAAAGTTGGTCAAAATTATTACATAACATGTTAAGTGAAAATAAAGCTTTAGAGCCGTATCCGCTGCAAGAAATGCTTTCACAAAAGCACAATTGAAGATTAAACATGCACACATTCACCTGCAGTAACTCAGGATTTTGCTGGCCGATTTGCTGTATGTAAGGCACCAGCATTTGTGGGTTCGCTCTCACAACTTCAGCCATGGCTTTTAGTTGAGGATTATCGCGTATATAAGAAAAAGGATCTGCCCCTGCAAATGTAATACACTTTTATATAAAGCAATATAATAATACTGTATCACAAATATAATTCAAATTTCCTTAAAATAGCCGCATAACAACGTAATTCCATACTCTGCCGACTTGTCTTCTACAATGATTCACCTGCTGCTTTGCAAAATAAAAGACAAACAACAGAGAAGAGGTTGTTCCCAGTTTCAGGGTGTGGCATGTGAAGCTGATTAATATACTTAAAGCCGTTTCGTGGTTCGTGACTAACTGAGTAAAACTGCTCACAGCTGTCTCAAATTAGTTTCACTTCAACGAAAAACAGCATCAACGCTGGACTAAATTTTTTTTTTAGGAATTTAAAACTAAAATACGACTATAGTATAGTCAGACCTTGTTATCCCAATGCCCAATGAACGGTGTCTTTCTTAAAAAAGGTCGTTTTGGCGAAGTTCTTCCATTTAACACGTTCGAAAGAAGAATAATGAATGCATTGCAAAAAAAAAACTTTCAGCAAGTTTATGTTGGAATTGCATAGAATTCCAATATCGAAGTTCTGTATGGATTGACGAAGTCTAACCGCATTACCACGATGTGTTAACTTCTTGTTAGCCTTACCTTCAACAGACTCCCCTTGAGGAACAGCAGGAGGGGGATTTTGTTCTTGCGCAAGTTCTGCAAACAAACGAATAAAATCAAAAATATACACGGATTTTTTTGAATATGTGAAACACAATTTTTGATTCTTAACATATTGAATATAGTTTGAAGAAAGATAAAAGAAACGGTAATTTTAAAGCATAGAAATATAATTTTGAATCTTGCATCTATTAAGCGAATATACTGCTTTACTAGACGGTAAAATACTTGCATCGCAATCACATGTACAATAAATGCATTTATGCAATTTTAACGTAAATATAAGCCACAGAAAGCTAACTAACAGAAAAATCGTCCGCAGACGTTGAATCAATGAAAAAATGACGGATTTTGCTGTCTGGGAAGCATTTGACACCGTTTCTAGTGAACGCTTGAGAAACTTCACACAATTCAACACCAATCTGGCCAAACCTTGCGGAACCTCTGATGGAGGAGGACGGGCTCCTTGAGGGATCTGAGCCGGACCACTAAATAAGTATTCCACTGCACGGTCAGGATTGTTGTAGCTTGCGGTAAGCGCTTCCGTGACGCGGTCTCTTTCAAATCCCATCGCCATTATGTTGTCTACGAGCGTCTGATATTCTTCTCCAGTAACTGGAAATAATCGTAGTAGCTCAGCTCGTCACGTTCAACTGTTAAAGCTTTGTGAGACTTCAAGGTATAGTAGTTCCCGCATATTAAACCTATATAGGCTAATAGACCCACCTCGCTTATCAAGCCCAATTTGGTCGGTCCAAAATTAACAAATGTGTATGAGTGGCATAGAATCGCCCCTCGCTTAATAAGTTAAAATCGTCCGGTCCGGAGGTGGGTTTAACAAGCGGGGATGTATGTAAAACAAAATCACTTTCAATAAAATAAAGCAGCTTGCAATCTATATTCTTCTCTTTAAAAGCCTTCAAAACATCCACGATCAAACTTTCAAACAAGCCTTTAAGTCCGAGAATAAAGCTTTTCACAGTCAGTTATAAACGGTAGTGATTCAGAATGACATCCAGGGTGCCGATATTTCGAATGTCAGCCTACATAATATTACACACACCCGCTACATTTCCACATGTGCAGCAACACAACGTGTCAACTCACCGAGGGCAGACGCTGCACCAGCCAATGTTGAACTGGGTGGAGTTGCAGCAGCTTCGGGTGGAGCTTCTGAGCTGCAAAAAGAAGATTCAGATTACAATAATGTTTGCACAATAGAATTTTCCGTGCGACTGAACGGTGTGCTTAAGGTGAACAGAATCATTATCAATCCAGTCAAAATCTTTACAACACATTCCAGAGTTCTGTTAAAGTAATAACATTGTTAAATTCGCTCATATGTATGTGATCATACATTAATGTATGTGGCTACCTAAATACTAAACAGTGCTGAAGAAATTTCACGTAGAAGTTTGATTTTTTTAGAATAAAATATATTTTAGCTTTTTTCGAATTTACTTATTTCTGTAGAATTTTCAAGGACTTAGACAAGCAAACATAAGTAAACGTATGATGAACCTTTCTGTTTGTTCCACTGCTGGAGTAGGAGCAGGTGTGTCGGCTGGTTCTGGCTCCGGAGCTGCGTCACTCTGTGCTTGAGGAGGAGGAGCAACTGGAGTTGCTGCACTTGCATTGTCAGATGTTTCTGATGTCAACGTTGCTTTTGGCTGCTCCGCAAAAATTATATTTAAATTGCCGCTTGTTTATTAAAAGTGACGTAGATAGTAATGAAATGCATTTTAAGCCAATATGATATGCATAATTAAAGCAATGAAACAAGCACAGTGGTTTTATTTATTTTTTTATCTTGCAAACAAAATAAAAAAACATCTACAGAGAATAAAAATGCACAATCATAAGAATGTTTTGCTATGCATTTCAAAACTGTTTTGAGCATCTTGCCATCCGCCCCGATAGCTCAGTTGGTTAGCGGGTGACTTCGTGAACGAAGAAGCTTTAAGATCAAACAGCTCTGGTTTGACTCTCGGGGTGTGCACTTGAGCAATGCCTGTTAAGGACTGCTCTCCATTCAGTGGCATCTAATAAATGGAATAATTCCTCGACAACAACACTTCAATAGTTGGAAACTTCACTCTGTCAATCTTGATGACCGGGCCTGAGTCAATGGATCAAAGCCTCCACAAGAATGCGAAACTGCTAGGATGAAACTCTCAAAAAAAGCTTTCCTAGTCCGATGATAAAGATTCAATCAATTTTGACACAAACCAGTGAGCACAATTGTTATGTGATACAACTGCAACGGTTCACTATTGAGACACTGCAATGCTAGACTATTTGGCACCAAAATTTTTATTTTGGGTAGCCTACCATATAACAGTTTAATATTTAAAATAGGATAGTTTTGTTTGCCCAATGCCCAGTATTAATTTTTTTGTCATATCCAAGTTAATACCAGGTTAGTGTTAAAGGTTTTTGATTAAATGCACAGGAAGCCAATCTTTATGTTGACCATCCACTTTCAGAAGAAAATAGTTTTGTTATCAAACTGTTATGTTAAAATGTCATGATCTCAACTGTGATATTTGAAGTAGGAAAGTAAAACTCAACACTATAACTACTCTACCAAATATTTAACGAACCTTTGTCACCATAGCAACAATAAACTTTGATTCTTCAACTTTATAATGTTCAATGGTTTTATTGTCTTCCATAATTTTACCTGAAATAACATCCAGACAAAACATTAGATGCCAATGCAAAAAATTGAAACAAGAAGAACTTACACAATTTCGCATGACACATACCAGCATAAATAAGCTTCTGGCCACCAACTGGAAAACTGTCTTCACCTTTATTGCTTTCAATTTTCTCTTTCAACTTTTTTACCTGAAATTGTAATTTAAGTATAGGCAATAAATGGGTAAGTGCAATGCTTTTAGGAAGTCAGCACAAAATCTTGAAGCAAGGAATGGGCAAGTTAGATTGAAAAACAACAGCTGGGGAGTTACAGGGTTGAGACTTTTCTTTCTTTAACAAGAACTGACTTCAAATGAGGTCATTTTTTCTTCAAGTCAGTAACAGTTTGGTGTTGCAACTTAAGATATTTCATCTGAAGTTTAACATAATCAATATTGTTGGTTGCAAGAACATTCAGCTGATCACTGATTACCATATTTCAATTCGGCTTATCACAAACCTTTTGCTTGAGACAAACGACGACTAAAGGACAGTCAACGCTTGCATGTAATAAGTAGGTCACAAAAATACCAAACATTCTTGCAAAATGAGGAATAAAGCAGATGGTAACCTTTCTCACCATCAATTCTGATTTCTGTTAGGAATTACAAGTTACACGAAAATCTATAAACTGAGATACAAGCACATGATTGAACTCATGCAATTTATTGATAAAGTTTTTACCACTGTACTAAACATACTTCTTCATTGACTCATTCAAATGCAAATAAACATTCCATTTGAAAAAGATGCTAAAGAAGCCATCTTTACATTAATTAACGTAATGGATGCAGACATTGAATCATTGTAAAAATGGTTGGTTTTGCTGTAGTGTATAGGTAACCTTTATTAGTGTGTAAAATAATGCTATGTTTTAATAACAAAGCATATATATATATAATTTTACACTATATAAAATTAATAAATCTATATTTCTTTTAAGTAATGATAGTAACTAGATGAATCAAAAGTACCGTGTCATTTCCATCAATTTCCACTTTAAAGATTTGTTGCGAAAGAGTTTTGATGGTAACCTGCATATTTGATAACCAAGCGTACTTAAGCCAATATAAAATTCTCAGTGGTGTTGTAAGTCAGCAAAGTAGGTCAGGGTGGACAATTTTAACAAGAATTCTAAGTTTACTGTTCCATTAATTAACAGTAAATAACACGTAGAAACCTATTGCGGCATAAATATACAAACATTATAAGTTTATATTTTCATTATTTCTAAAAACAACGTCAATATGACAAGAATTGTGCGTTGGATACTCAATTACTCAAGCGATGGAGAAATCACTGATTAAGCAACTTTTATCATGAAACTATATAATGCAACTTATTTTCGTAAGCCGCTATTTATAGTCATTGATTAATCACTGATCTAAAGATGAATTTCGCACAAACTGATTCTAGATTATCTAATCAAGCAGTTAGCTCAATTGGCCAATTAATGAATTTGCTGTTGGCGTATCCAACCCATGACACGCTACGTAATATAAAGGCTATGCTAATTGCTAATGACTGAGCAAACTTAAAGTTTGACTGGAGGTCGATCTGCTATGCTTTATAGCAGTCACAGTTGCAAGTAAAAACCAAGTTTGAGTAGTAGATGATGAATATACTGTTTGTGGGATATTTTTACACTGTTTTTACCATACAAAGATTGGACTAGATTTTGGCACTTGTGTTCAAAATTTAGCCTACAGTTCAAAATCACTTAGGTGGAAGCTGACAGATGACCTTACAGGTCTTTCGTTGCCATCCTGTTGTGCTGATAGACACTCAATTTGAATATACTTTTTGTTTGCTTATCGCCCACAAAACAATAAATTAAACTGAACACTTGCCTCCACAATCATTATTATAGGTTTGCAAATTAGCAGAACCTGTGTATATTGGTCAATGTGATTCAACTCCTAAGAGGGTGCAACCTAATTCGTACCATGAACAATTCGTACTGTCAGTTCGTACCTTGAAAAGGTCAAGAGAAAAAATTAAAAAAAGCCCAAGTCGCTGATTGCAGTTTCCGCAAACATTTTAAAAGGGTTAGGGTATCCGAGTATCGGTATCCGCAAACAAACAAACTGAAAAGATCGAGAGGAAAAAATAGAACATCGCTGATCGCAGTTTCCGTTTTTCCGCAGTTTCCGTAAACAATTTAAAATTTCCGGTAATGATCCTAAGAGTTTGCCGAAGTTGCTGATTGCAGTTTCCGCAAACATTTTAAAAGGGTTAGGGTTAGAGTGTTTCCGCAAACAAACAAACTGAAAAGATCAAGAGAAAAAAATAGAACAAAGCCGAAATCGCTGATCGTAGTTTCCGTTTTTCCGCAAACATTTTAAAAGGGTTAGGGTTGATCGGAGTTTCCGCAAACATTTAAAAAAAGTTAGGGTTAATCGGAGTTCCCGCAAACATTTGAAAATTTTTGGTAATGATCCTAAGAGTTTTTGTTTGTTTGCGGAAACTGCGATCAGCGACTTCGGCTTTTTTTAATTTTTTTCTCTCGATCTTTTCAAGGTACAAACTGATGGTACGAATTGTTCATGGTACGAATTAGGTTGCATCCCTCCTAAGATCGTTGTTGGTTATTTATATGCAATCACTTTTTTTGTTGGTTTGTGTTTTTTCTTACTCATTGTACTTTTTCCATATGTACCGGTATCAAATGTTAGTAAAATACCAGTATTCTATGTGGGGGGTACCTTAACTTCAGTGGGTGCAACCTAATTCGTACCATGAACAATTAGTACTGTCAATTTGTACCACGAAAAGATCGAGAGAAAAAATAGCACAAAGCCGAAGTACCATGAACAATTCGTACTGTCCATTTGTACCATGAAAAGATCGAGAGAAAAAATAGCACAAAGCCAAAGTCGGTGATCGCAACAAAGCCGAAGTCGCTAATTGATAAATTTGTACCATAAAAAGATCGAGAGCCGAAGTCGCTAATCAGAGTTTCCGCAAACATTTTAAAGTTAGGGTTAAGCGGAAACTCCGATCCATGTGCTATTTTGTTTTTTTTAACTTCTTTTTTTGATTTTTTCAGGGTACGAGTTGATGTTACAAATTGATTGATTGAATCTTTATCCTCGGACTGGGAAAGTTTCTTGCAGAGCCTAATCTTGGCAGTTTTGCATACTTGAAGAGGCCTTGAATCACTGACGCAGGCCCGGTCACCAAGATTGACAGATTGAAGTTTCCGATTGTTGAAGTCTTGTTGCCGGAGAATTATTCCATCCATTAGATGCCGCTGAATGGAGAGCAGTCCTTAACATGCGTTGCTCAAGCGCACACCCCGAGAGCCGAAGCAGCGCCGCTATTGATCTTGAAGTTTCTTCGTTTCAGAAGTGACGTGCTAACCAATTGAGCTATACGAATGTACAAATTGTTCATGGTACGAATTAGGTTGCATCCAACTTCAGTAACCTTACTGGTATGTTTTTTTCAGTGCCTCCATTTATTCAAATAATATTTCTTATTAAGTAACCGTCCTTTATATCTATTTATCTTTGAAAGCTGACTTTGGTGACCTTTTGGTCTTTCGCTGTCAGCCTTGCTGCGCAAATTATTTGTGTTTTGTATATTTTTGATTATCATTTGTTAGACTGCAGGGTTCTCAACCTTTTTTGCTGTTCGTACCCCTTTGTCAGGTCAGAGCATTCTTTGTACCCCCAAAAAATTCTGATTGAATTTTTCAGGTATAGCCTATATTGCTAAATTAAATTGCTTTTATAGCTCAATTAAATGTTAAACTGATATTTCACACAAACATAGCATTACCAAAATAAACTAAATGTCAGTTATTTTGTTTGTCACTTCTTAGATATTTGTTGCTGCTTCACTGATAAAATTCGCTCAAACGATGGTTCGATTTTACTCAAGGCAACACGTAAATCATCTTACAGTTGCAGGCGATTTCTGTACTTATTCTTGATGTACATCATGGTCGAAAAGCCACTTCCACAGTAATAAGTTGTTGAGAAGAGAATTAACACTATCATGGCTTCCATAGCAAGATTTGGGAAGGTTTCATAGCAACACACCAAAAATCTTCTAACTTTGATTTGTCAAATAGCAGTTTCAATTTTTGGCCAGCTTTTTATTTCGATGATGTTCTCCAAATTAGCCTTATCCGACATTTTTGTTAAATCAAAAAGAAATGGATTTATAATCCAATGCTGGAAATAATTTATTTCACCAGCAAAAAGGTAACCATCCAAAGAATCAACGAGCATCTTTAAATCGGAAATAATTTCATTTTTGACATTTTGCAGCAAAGAGTTATTAGTAATTTGATCAAGGCAAGGAAAGTTAGCAAGGTTTCCATTTTCATTTTGAGGAGAAGCAAGTAAAAAAACACATTGTTATGAGACAATGAGGCTACTGAGCCAACTAAATAACATTAATTATTTGTGGATAATTGTTTTTTTTTTTCAAAGCAAAGACCGTAATGGCATATCATTTACAATTCCAAAATAAAACTGTAGGCTACTGCGACATCTATTTAAAAAGATGCTCTGTGGCCCAAGGATCTTCGTACCCCTTGATGTTTAATCTCGTACCCCCAAGGGGTACGTGTACCCCCGGTTGGGAACCCCTGTGTTAGAAAAAAATAAATAAACTACTGTATCACGGGATCATCTTCACACTAACACACTAGCCTATATTACTCAGCTTGTAGTGAAATAGTAACCAGTGAAAAGTGAGGGTCTTTAAATACAATTTACAGGCTTTTAAAATGTCCTTGAACAGCTCTCTTTTAAATAAAATCATACTGGTACAGCCTAACCATAGCCTACTGAACAAAAGACAACTTTACCAGGGTTGGCTGATTTAAATCATTGATTTAAATCATGATTTAAATCAAACAATAAAAATCAATTAAAAAAATCAAATGATTTTTTATTTGCTAAAATAAAAATAAATACATCAACAAACGTTTCACTGCTTCTCTGTAATACAAAAGTTATATTTAAATACTTAAGGCTATAGGCTATGCATGTTTTGAAAGGCAACTTAGTTTACTTGGCAGTTCACAAACAGTGTTGTTCACGAAACATATGTTTTGAGCAAGTTTTTTCCACTTTTGGTCTGGTTCAATCAGAAGTTCGAAATCGATTAGGCACTGCAAAAGCTGGCGAGCTTGTATTTATGTACAAACTTCTCAATGCAAAATAAACTGCAATTTTGGGTCATCTGAACTTTTATTGTTTTGGTATGGTACCGTACGTTGGTAACATAATTATATTACACAGTTAAACTTTCTTTGCAAAAAGTCTGGTTGTAGGCTATGCAATATGCATCAGTTGAGCAAAAAAGCAAGTAATGTGTGCTCAAACGTAAGGAAAGATTTTAGTGTAGTGAGATGACAATCTGAGACGTACCTCAATCTCGATATGCACATTATGATTTAGTATAAAGCAACATATCACACCTAGCCTACTTAAAAATATGTGCAATAGCGTGACGTGACAATTTATCGAACGACAGTTCATCGAACAACAGTTCATCGAAACAACTGTTTATCGAAACGACAGTTCATCAAACGACTGTTTATTGAAACGACAGTTTATCGAACGACGAAGCCACACCTACTTAAAAATATGTGCAATAGCGTGACGCGACAATTTATCGAACGACAGTTCATCGAACAACAGTTCATCGAAACAACTGTTTATCGAAACGACAGTTCATCAAACGACTGTTTATTGAAACGACAGTTTATCGAACGACGAAGCCACACCTACTTAAAAATATGTGCAATAGCGTGACGCGACAATTTATCGAACGACAGTTCATCGAACAACAGTTCATCGAAACGACTGTTTATCAAAACGACAGTTCATCAAACGACTGTTTATTGAAACGACAGTTTATCGAACGACAAAGCACATATGCAATGGAATACTCAGGGGCTAGGGGATAATAGTTAGGGGTTAGGGTTACTGGTTAGTGGTTAGGGTAAAGGTTAGGGGTTAGGTTTTCGATTAACTGTCGTTCGATAAACTGTTGTTCGATTAACTGTCGTTTCGATAAACTGTCGTTCGATTAATTGTCGTTTGAGAAACTGTCGTTCGATAAACTGTCGTAGTACCGTACCGTGCAATAGACACTAGACAGGCTAGCCTACAATGTGATAATAAAAATGATTAAACACTTGCAAAGCAAAGCCTTTCAATCAATCAAGGGGTTAAAAATAATTCTGCTATCTTACTAAAATGATCTCTTCCTCCAAGTAGACTCGACGCTTTTTTATATAAAAAAAATCAAAAAAATCTGATTTAAATCAAAAAAATCCGATTTAAATCAAAAAAATCCGATTTTTTTAATTTTTTTAAAAAAATCATGATTTTTTCCAACCCTGAACTTTACATACAAAATACGGTAGTGTGATCATGATAAAAAAAAAACAGATCGGAGAAAATCAGCAAGGTTAACACAAATTCAGGCTTTGAATCTTCTGGAGTTTTAGCAGTACACCGATCAATCAAAAATCGACAGACATCAGGAAAAAACCAAAAATCAAGTTAATCAACATGCAATCTGCATGACTTGATAATATTGTTGCTCCTTCGATCTGACAAAAATCACAACGGTTGGTGTTTATCAGTTTTGTTTTCATAAAATTTGTGTGTTTTTTGGCATATGATCAGAGCCACTGTATATAGTGGCTCTGATATGATCATACCCAAAAACCAAACAGTTGCAAAGAGTGTTATTAATAGGTGAAGAATTGCGTCAGTTTTGTAAGGTTTGCTGGCCGTGCTTTATTGACTTTCATCCACATAACATGCAACATTGTAAAACCATGGTAAAACTCCATCGCATGCAGTTCAGTTCTGTTCAGTTGTTTTTTTATTTCTGACCATCATATCAAAACAATACACGTCAACATAGCAAAGGTCAAGAAAAAGGTAGAAGCGACAAAACGCAAACGTTAAAACGTGCTTGTGATCGAAGTAAGTTATTGAGTTGAAAAAAATTTGGCACGGTCGCAACACCTTCAGAAAAATTTAAAATATAAAGGGAAATTAAAAAATAAAAAATGTTACAAAACAAATAAACATATATAGGCTATAACTTTATTAGCCTACATAACTTTAGCTGATATATTGAAGATTTGTATGGACAGTTGCTATGAAGATCGGCCCTTAAACTTTGTAGTGTTGTCACCCTTTTCTTTGTTGGCTTGTTCGTGTATATATTTTAACTTCATCAGTGCTGTTGCATTCCGACAAAGAAAATTAAATTTAATTGTGGCACAAGTTCCCAAATTATAAATAAACAAGACTGCATTAAAAGAGCGAGTTTTGCCAATACCAAACATTCAAATATATCAGCCAGGAATTCGCAACAAGAAAACATAGAGCTTAGCTTTATTTACGAAAAATGCCGAAGAAAACATGATCTTATCCTTTTGCTATGCCACCCGAGAGCATCGTTTTACAGAAATATTCATACCCATATTTTTGTTGAAAATGCTCTCAGAATGCACCAAATTCAAAGTAATTTTTCAAAATTTTCTGGGGGACTCCCGCCGCTATGTGTCGTCTTAAGCGAACACGCCGTCGAGTTTCGCCCGTTGGCCGTCAACCCCCCCCCCCCCCCCCTTTCTAAATTCCTGGCTACGCCACTGCATTCCGGGATGTTTTGCTCTGTAAAAGCACTGGTGAAATGAAGTTGCGAGTGTCGAGTTTTGGATACCGTGGAAGGAAATAGCAAAAATTCTTTTCACCGCATCTGGTGACACTGTGACTGTTCAGTCACAAATGACAGAGTTAACGCAAAGTTACTGATCAGTCATCATGTCCAATGTCGTCAAGATGCAAAGTACATCTAGCTTAGGTTCAAAATAAAATTTACGTCGGCTTCCTGTCACTATCACGGATTCGCTCATCAGCACGGCCTAATGAATATAGGTCGCCGTAGTATGGAAAAAAAATCATGTTTAAAATCAACAACAAACATATTTTATTTTGCAACAAGAGTTGCCAGATAAATAACTTGGCTCACTGGCTCCCTGAGCTCGCTAGCCTAAAACTCACTGGCTGTCTCAGATTGCAGAATGCAGAGTAGAATGCAGAAGCACAGTTTGAACACACAGCAGGAAGCTATCGATGGAAAGTGTAACGTGTGGTGTAGTCATAGAATTAGCGACATTATATTGTGACAGGTTGTAAGTTATAAACTCTGAAGCTAAATGGGAGGTTTGTTAGTGCTCAACAAGTGTACGGTAGCCTACGGTAGCCTAGCAAATGAACGAAATATGTAGCCCAGCGTATTCTTTGATGGTGGGAAGTTATTTTAGATAAAAAGTCACAGAGATTGACAGAGTGAAGTTTTTGATAATTGTTAAATTGTTGTTGCCAAGGAATTATTCCATCCACTTGGTGCCTCTGAATGGAGAGCAGTCCTTACTGGTATATGCGTTGTTGAAGCACACACCTCCAGAGCCGAACCAGAGCTGCTTGATCTTGAGTTGGGTGCATAGCCACTGAGCTACCGGGCAGACAATAAACGTTTTGTTTTGGACAATCAATTTTGTAGTGATAATTTAAAAACACCACAAGTAGTTTGTTAGCTTTGCATGTATACTGTACCATTTACGCTATCAGGCTGCAAAGTATGCTGTATTTAGCTACCGGTACAGGCAATTTATCGTTCATCTTTGTTTCAATTTTTCAGTTGTCCATGTTTGCAAAATGTTTTCCATGTTATTCAATGTGTTGATACTTTTGACATGCATCACATTGCCATCTGCAATAGATATTACTGGATGTGGAAGCACCAAAACTTGTATATTCAGCAGCGATGGATGTTCTCCTAATGATGCTGCATGTTTGATTTTTACTTTTTCATGGGTATGTTTAACGTCAACATTTGTTTTTATGTTGCCTAAATCTGTTGCACAGAGTAGTCTATTGAATCATTAAGCAGAAGCAACATGCTACATATTTTTGTTATATAGACGAAATCGGTTAGGCTAATCGAATCACCTATTTGCCAGACGTTTTGATACGATTATACGATTGATTTGTTTAACCAATTTACTAAAAAAAAGGTTTATTGTGAATGGGCATAATTGTTGGGAAGATGTCTGTGCTGACTAGGCTGCACCGCACAATACAACTGATGCTTCCTACAACTGTTTACAATTCTGGTTAAACTTTAAAGAGTTTACTAGTTCTGTGTTACATAACACTATGCTGTATGTTCCAGCCAGCAAAACTGGTCCTTTTTTCATTGATTTATCATCTGCAGACGTTGAAACAATGTAAAAAAGACCAGCTTTGCTGACTTGGCTGAGCATGTATGATCAAAGCATTTTTCTGCAAACTGCGGCAATCGGACTTCTTTTAATCTCACCGATCTCTGTGACATCACAACGCGAACTTTGACGTTTTTGATTCAAGCGTGCTATTTTTAGCTTGTACCAGCTGTGTAGTTTTGAGTATGGAACGTGGCCTACGAAAATAGTGGTATGGTAGAAAAACACCGCTCACACTCATTGTTTTGAAATCGCAAAGTTTTTTTTCAAATCTTTTGCGCCGTCTCGTAAAGTAATTAATTTGCAATGTTCTTCAACTGAACGAAACTGCACAAATGAAATTATGCACTGCATTTCACAACAGTAGGCTACTTTTTTCAACAATTTAAAAAAAATTCTCCAAAGTTTTCTGGTAAAAACTTTTGGACATGCTTTCCAACACTTCCTTTTTAAGCCGAAATAATTTGTCCATGTCGATTCCTTGGAAGGCCAGTCGCCGACACGATGACATCAAAAGCATTTAAACTTCTTTAGTGTGATTATTCCTTTTGTGTGCTCTTCTGTTTTAATGAAACCCAGCTGTGTGAAAATTGGTTCTTTGTAGTGCGATGTCTAGCACATAAGATTATGGCCTGGGATTACAGACACTTGTCTTTGTTTTGAGCGCATGCGTCTGTCACACCTTCGCTTCATTTCGCCTTTGAACATTGCAGACAATAATGCGAAGCAAAAAAGAGACATTCTCTTTTCGCTAAGGGGTATAATTATACGATTAAATGAATAAACTATGCAAACTACAAGCAAATCCTGGTGCTATTATCCAACTTATTCTTTTAAGCGGTATGCGCTTAACCGATGTTTTTACTTAACATCAGATTGGATTTGGCTTGGGATTTCAGGTTTTGATTCAAATAAACGATTGATACGTTTAAGCAGTATACTATTAACCGATTTCTTCTGTACTAACTATGATTGACCATCCATTGCAAAGTTACATCAAATTAGAATAGGAGTATGAATTTTGTGAGTGGCTATTTTTCCACACTTAATTCCATGGTTACAATCGGGTGTTACCAGAGTTAGGATTAAAGTTAGGAAGGGTAAAGGTTAGAGTTAGGAATAAGATTAGGGTTTTGGTCTTTGCCCAGAACTAAAAAAAAATTCAAAAGTACAAGTTTTTATTTTCAACAGCTGTAAGCTTTTCTCAAATTAGGGCAGAATTCCTTACCTGGCAACACAATTGAGGCTATTATTGCACTATAAGGCCGCCATGATTGAGGACTTGGACATAAGGGCACAAACACTATAAATGCGGTTTCTGAGAAATTAATAAAGAGTTTGCGCACTCTCTAAATAGGCTATCATAATTTAGAATACCATATAAAAATTAAACCAAGTTCTTTGTGTACGGTAATAACTAAACAAAACTATTCGACAACTAATGTATGGGTGCTTGTTGTTTTGGTTGTTGGTTTTGCCAGGCTTGGTAACATTACCCAGGTAGCAAAAATGTATAAAGTTGAATCGTTCTATGTTGCTAAACAATAAACATTTATGAGAAACATGTAATTTGGTTGTTTTCAGTGGACTGGTTCTATCAGTTTGTGATTTGATTTTAACCTTTTGTTGTAATAAACTCTTTAAAGAGTGTCATGGCAGTGTAAGTAGGCTATGGGCTACGCAACTTGCTCACCACTTGCTCCTGAAAGTCAAACAACATCGTTGTGTTGTGATGCTGAGTGCAGGAAGGGCAGTTAGAATAACAAATCGATTCTAATTCTAAAGTATTTAAATATTTCAAATCTTTAATTGGTTTCGATATATTTTTTTCGCGTCACATTTACGTTATTCATCACGCAAGCAGTGCAACAAATACGTTGTGCAAGCGTACAAACGCTGATTAGCATCGTAACTGCCGGTTTTGCAGTTTTCCCTCAGAACTGTGATTATCCTGAATAATCTCCTTTCTGAGTTGCGAGTATTTTGGCCGGGATTTTGATGCTATATGATCTGGAATTGCTGTGTCCAGCAATTTTATTGCGTTTAGTTAATGTAATGTTGCATTGTATGGCTAATTTTTGAGATCAAAATTTTCACAGATATCCTCAGAATTTTCAGAGTTTCATACAGACTTTCACACACAGAATTTTCACAGAGTAGTTCACAGTCACAGATATCCTCAAACAATGATCAATCATATTTTTCACATTCAGTCAATTAGAGATTATTATTTCATATAAATTTGCGTGTTTTGGTTCTTATTAGATTAAAAAAACTAGCGAAAAGTGAATTAAACTTTAACATTACCTGAGTCCTGAGTATATATATAGTTTAATATGCATTTACGTTAGTTTAATACATACGTACGTGTCGTACGTATTTAAATTATTATTTAAAGAGAATGTGAATATAATTTAGTGAGTTATTCTGATGATTGGCCTGCTGATGGCAAATCAATGTTTGATGTTGGTCATCAGCTGTTCTTATCTCAGCTTGGATCTACGTCTATTTGTAGACGTCAGCGTGTATCAGTCTTAGAAAATGTACAAAATGTGTATTAGAATAAATGTATGGGAATATATGAAAAGATGTTGTTTTTACTATTAAATTATGGCGTCTGCTACTATTTGGTGAGTCCAATTCGGTGAGTTCCTAACCTCTAACTCCTAACCCCTAACCGTAAAACGGCAATGATAATTAGGCTACGGTACCCGATAATTTAAAAAATCACCGAATAAAGATCGGACTCACCAAAACAGGCCATTTCGTAAATTATGAAGCATGGAGAATGCAGTTGTAAACCTTATGTTGTAGTGTTAACGGAAAGTAGACCTGACGTTATAGTCACATCCAATCTTTTTATGACAGAATGCAACACAAAGTGCTTTTCACATGCAACTTAGTGGGGGTACTGGTGCTGGAAACCAGTATGTAGCAGTTGCATTTTCACCAAATGGCAATATGGAAATGTCGGATTTGTATTACTGCACTGGTAATGAGTTAAAATCTGGTGCAATTCAAGGTCGTTATGCATTACCAGCCACTGATTCAACTTTACCGGTAAGAATTTGAAACAAACTATAGAAATCAGACCAACAATTTTCAATTTAATGTATTGATTAGGTGTAAAAACATGTAAGCTTGGTTCTTCATTTTCATTCATGGTAAGATCTTTTAAAATCCTTGTGCTTTTGTTGATGTTATTGAATATTGATAGGCTACTTAGTGAAAAAGTGTTATGGTAGGCTACTTGTACTCACTACTAGGTTTTATTTGTCATTGTGATCACTAATTTTCAAATCAAACTTCATGTTATTTCTTCAGTCTGAAATTACTAACCCGGTTGCTTCCACAACTGCTGGTGTTGCTATGTGCTCATTTACTAGAGCAGCAAGCGTAACCAAATTAGTCAGCACTACCAACAATCAACAAAGCTTTGATCTTTCCACCACCCCATTTTATGTTTTACAAGCTGTTGGAAACTATGCAAGTGAGTTTATATTGTGTGTTCTAACAACTTCATACCACATGCAAAACAGCGTATATTAGTTTGTACTTGGTTGACATCTTTTGATCAAATCACTCTTGGGTTGTAAATTCAGAGTAATCACCACCACATATACATCTAATGAAGTTATCTTTTGAAGAATGTTTTTAACAACTTTAACTGCCAGCAGCTTTTATAGTCCGGTCTAATAAAAGAAAGTTTGTACCACTACACAAATTATTCTGCATATACCACCCTATCTCTTTGACTAAGCTCACGTGATGTGATATAAGCTGCATAGTCGAGTGGTAAGAGCCCTGGTTCCACATCTTTTGCAAAACACTTGAAGATGGATACCAAGATTGACTTCCTTCTTGCCTTTTTATTTACCTAATCTAAATCTTTAACCACCAGTGAGCAGTACTTAGAAGTCTGCACATGCAAAAAAAAAATTTAAACAGTATGACTTTGTTTCAAATTACCAAACCTATTTATTCTGACATATCAGCTTGAAACACAAACAATTCTTGTTTTCTAATCTTTGCCATTTCAATGATCTTAATGTTGAAATTCCTAGTGTTGAAACAGTTGCAGTTTTGTTCCGCTCATACAAGCTAAAATCTAGATAAGTAAACATGGAGTTCAAGAAACTGTGCCTACAGGTTATAGCCCAGACAGCAGAATCTGAATTGAAGTGAAACCTTCACATGGTTTGAAACACATGCAAAAAGGATCTGGTTACATTGAGATGATTTAGACTTTAGAGTTCAATTACCGTAGCTTATCTTGCATTTATTTTTAGGTACATTAGCACAACATGCCGGCCAAGGTGTGGGTCGTTTCAGCTCTGGACCTTATATGTTTATTTCTGGTGTGCAAGGGTGAGTTACCATGTAAACTGAAAACATAATTTCTGCTGTGTTTCCATGCATGTTTTGCTGTTGTATTGTATCCTATCCATCTTTATTTTTTTCTGTCAATTTTATTTCAGAACAGTTCCACCCCCACCGACTGAAGCAGCTCCTTCATCTGAGACCAGGAATGCAGTTACTGATGACTGTGGTGTTTCAAAGGGTTGTTTCTTAAACCCTGCTTCATGTGTTCCTGGTTCTGCAAATTGCATGTTTGCCTCTTGGGCTTATGTAAGTTGATGTTCGTAATTGACTCTTTTGAAATTGGTTTTAGATTTATCTGTGTAAAAGAGTCGGCTGCATAGCCGAGTGGTGAGAGCTTTGGAACGGCAATCGAAAGGGCGCCGGTTCGATACCGCTCAAGAGCATGCAGCTGTCTTTGGCAGGACACTTAAAGGCATGCCTGAAGGTGGACACGAAGATTGGCTTCCTTACCTTCCCGTCCACTTAATCTAAATCTTCAACCACCCGGTGTAAGCCTGGATACGCCAAACAAACAACAGTGTAAAAGAGTGACACCGATTCTCAATACCCCAATTATTCGTGTTGTGTCAAAGGTGCATACTGGCCACATCACTCAACGTTCAGTACAGAATCCCTGATAGACTAGTCACGATGAGTGTGCATGCATTAAGTGGAGACAGTTACAAAAGTTAATCTTTGTGTGCCAAAAAATCACACCCATTTCATTACAAAATTTTGGACATCACGTATCGTAAAATCAATTATGTAATGAAAGTTGTCTTTAGTTCGTTTGTATGAAGTGAGACAATTATTTTTATTGGCTTCTGGTGCCGGCAAATATGGTCCCTTGATTGGGATTCTATGTATTGTTCTTCCTCTACGAAATCGGAGTGTCTAGGAAGCTGACTTTGTTCAGCCCCCATCTTATGGAGATGCCTCAACGTGGTGTAGAGGTGAATCCAGGCTGAAAACTTGTTGGCAGTTGGACCAGATAATATCTCAGTTGAAATTATCGAAGCTTTAGATGAGTGGGGTTTAGACCTAACCACTGAGATCTTAAATCATATTTATGACACCGGAAACATCCCTAGTGATATGGTACGTTCCATATTCATAACTTTACCAAAGAAAACCGGAGCAACAGAATGCTCACTCCACAGAACAATTAGCCTTATGAGTCACCTAACAAAGATCCTACTCCGAATCGTGATGATGAGATTGAGACCAAAACTAAAACCGGAAATTTCAACAGCACAGTTTGGATTTGTCCCAGACAAAGGGACCAGAAATGGAATTTTTACATTAAAAATGTTAACAGAGAGATGTATAGAAAAGAACAAGGATCTTTATCTATGTTTTATAGACTTTTCTAAAGCTTTTGATAAGGTTCAACATGCCAAATTATTCCATATACTGCATTCTTTAGATATCGACGGTAAAGACCTCAGAGTCATACGAAACCTCTATTGGGAACAAACGGCTGCAATACGTATAAATAACGATCTTAGCGAATTCAAATCGATACAACGTGGCGTCAGACAAGGATGTGTCCTATCTCCAGATCTTTTCAACGTTTACAGTGAGATGATTTTGAGAGACATCGAAAATATGAATGGAGTAAAGGTTGGAGGACAAAATATAACAAACTTGAGATACGCTGATGATACAGTCTTGATAGCAGAATCTGCAAACAATCTACAGGACTTATTAAATTCTGTTGTCAATAACAGTAAAGCAATGGGTTTAGAGTTAAATTCAAGAAAAACAGAATGCATGACGGTATCAAAAAAGAAAACTTATCCAAATTGCAACCTAACACTCAATGGTGTTACAGTGAAACAAGTTGATAAATTTAAATATCTTGGATATATTATAACTTCCGATGGCAAAAGTGACACTGAAATTAAAAAGAGAATCGCCATAGCAAAGGATACTTTCAGTAAAATGAGCACAGTCCTCAGGAATCGCAACATGACAATAAAGACCAAAATTAAAGTTTTAAAAGCATATGTAGAATCAATTCTAACCTACGGATGTGAATGCTGGACAATAAGTAAAGATATGAAGAAAAGACTAGAGGCTGCTGAGATGTGGTTTCTCAGAAGGATGTTGAGGATATCTTGGACTGAAAAGAAGAGTAATGACGAAGTTATGAAATTGGCAAATGCAGAAAGGAGATTAATAACAACAGTTAGAAGGCGTCAGATGCAATTTGTAGGTCATATTCACAGACATGGAGATTTGGAAAAATTAGCTCTATTGGGGATGATACAGGGAAAAAGAAGCAGAGGTCGACAAAGATTAACTTATTTAAACAGCTTGAATCAATGGGCCACAAACACAACAGTTAAAACGAACGATTTTATACGAATGGCAAATGACAGAGAAGTTTGGAAGACCATGATCGCCAACGTCTGTATCAGATCAGGCACATAATCATCATCAAAGTCCCCAACGGCAATTTCTTTATGGCGGAAGAGGGCAGTGTCTGACGGGCAGGCAACCTGTAAAGCGGGCCTCAATGAACAGAGCACCAAGCAGCCCGTTGCAACCGGTTCCCCTGAATCTACACGTTCCGATCTTATTGGACCGCAGTGGACATGGAGCTGGCCAAGAGTGTGTGCGTATCCCTCGCGTAGTCACGACCACCTTAAACAACCACACAAGCGAATGGCCTTTGTCTCAATTTGGACCAGGACCAAACCAAAGCCCAATGGCGATGATATTAGGGTAACGGGGGCAGGCTTGGTAGAGCTGGAAGCCTCCAGCCCGGTCTCACACATTGGCGGCGGATCTATGATGATCGTCTCCCGACGACGACGAGTATTGTTCTTCCACTGTAAAATGTTTCAAGAGTTTTGTGAAATAGTCGTATACCGTACCGACACCGTACGCATTATAGCTAGATCTTGTCCAGGAAATAGTAAACATTAAGACATCAGTTGTGCGTAAGCCTACTGATGTTTATATGTAGATGCTGTTGTAAAAACTACAATTTGGTTTATGATAGGCCTATAATCCATTTCTTATTTCTCTACAAGTCAGTTATTTCATTGGCTACAATGAACTTTTCGTTTTAGGATTAATTTTGCCATGTTCATGCATTGCTAACATGTTTCAATATCTCTAGTATGACTCGCGTTGAAATTTTACCCTACCGGGCCTAGTAGACGCTGTGCTGATACACTAACCACGTTTTATTCACTGAATGATTACGCTGAGATAATGTCATCCGGTTTATCACAACAGTTTCCGGAAAGCTGTAATTGGAAATTGATCAGAGCAATATTCATGTTAGAAATTGTTTCAAATCTTGCAACGCTTCAACGTTGATTCATGTTGAAAACGCGTTACAGTAGTTAACACTTGCAAACACTAGATATTTGCAGTTTTGATTTAAACTGCATCTGGTTTAATGTAGGTATTTCATAAGTTCTTAAATTTATTTTTCTTGACTCATATTTTCATATGATGTGGTGAGTTTTGATTGTTTTTGGCTAAAGGCATGACATTTGTCGAAAAAAATGTTCAATTTTGGTTTGTTGTTAGCTTTGTTAGTGGTTGAATGTCTCTAAATCCAATGTTGTTATTATCAAATCTCTATTTATGGCACAGCAAAAATACTTTGCCGAAAAGAAAAACACTTGTGCGATCTGAATTTTTGCTTTACTCACTGACAGTGCAAAAGAAACGTAGAAATGTCAAAGTTTTATACGTTAGCGTATCTAAAAAGAAAACCCTTCAGTTCTCTTTGAAACGTGTATCACGTTACGATAACTAAATTAATAGCATTGCAGCCTAATAACAATTGTTATTATAATTGCAACCTACTATAATACTTATTTATCAAATGGTCGTAATTATCGTGATTATTGTTGATATTAACACGTAGCAATTCTTCAGGTTGCAGACGTAGACGCCTTTGATATCCAGATCATCGGGGCTACCGGTGCTCAGTATGCGGCCATCGCATTTGGAAACTCGGCAAGAATGGTGGATGCAGATCTATATTATTGCACTGCCTCTGGCGTGACGTCGGGGGCGATACAAATTGAGCGAAGCCCCCCTGCTACTTTTTCCATTTCACCGGTCAGTACAATGTGTGTTATCGCTACGTCAGCTTTCTTTGACTGCTTTTTGAAAGCATGTAGCGCTTTTAATAGAAAGAAATCTATATTGAATGATTATAACAAAACTAATAGCCTGCTTGCAGACACCGGCAAGACGTGCTTTCATCGGAACAACTTAACTTTGCCACAAAATAATTATGGTTTCCTTCTCGTAAAGCTATATTTTTTCGTCCGTTCAACGTTCGATAGCCTTAAATTCATGTCTAGCTGGTTTTCGACCTGATATTTTCGCAAAAAAAAGTCGGGTACTTTTAAGAAACTTAACAAGAATGACATTTTTTACAGACTGAAATCAGCAGCATATCCAGTAGCGTGGAAGGAGGTTCAGTGATGTGTTCATTCAGAAGAGTCTCTAGTTTGACCAAAACTGTCAGTGGTGGAGTTTCGTTTGATTTCGACCTGAAAGCCAATAATTACTTCATGCTTTATGCTTTCGGAACGCTTTCCAGTGGAGGTACAAGCAATAAGCATGTGTTGAAATTTGCGTACTTTTACGTTCCCAGTTGTCACTGTTCACTCTAGCTATAACAAGTAAAGATACTTTGGAAAGGTTACTAATGTAGTTTAAGGTTGGCGAACCTTTTTCATTGCATGGATCGCAAAAGAAACCTTAATCTTTAAAAAAAAGTAAGGCAAACATTTAATCATATGATAGGTTGAGTTTCGCTTTTAACAGCATGGCTGTTAATTATTATTATTCCACAACTGTAGATTGAACTTTGTTTTTTAGCCTAATGCTGCCGCTTAGCTGTGGTAATAGTAGTTTTTGACGTGCTTTCTCAACACAGTTCCCTTGTCATGTGCAATTGACCAGTGGTGGTACAGTACACCTTTATTCACAGATTTTCAGTGATCCACATCCACTTGTCCTTTCAAAAATAACGAAATGTAATAATGGTGTACACTGTACAGTTACCATTATTACATTATCATTTTCGTTATTTTTAAAAGGACAAGTGGAAGTGGATCACTGAAAATCTGTGATAGGTCACTTCGTGACCCGTGGGTCAGTGGTTCGCCATCCCCGACGTAATTTACTGGAATATCAAACGTCAAGTAGTTACATAATCGAATAATTCGACTTTTGAGTCGGTAGTTACCATAATTAAGGACACAAAATATGGCATGTCGCCTGGACTTGTCTGAGCATACAGATTATGAGCCAGTTCGTATTGTTTTGCAAAGGATTTTCTGATCTATTGCAGCAACGTTGGTTCAACATTCACCGACTAGTAGAAGTGCATCTACGGCCCCTTTGAACTTCACACAAGGTACTGCTTCCGGTGGAAGTTCTGGTAAGAGCTTGGATCTCGTCAAGGCCCACGCGTAAGTTTTTCCTGTTGCTGTGTGACTACCTCGGCAGCAAATCAGTCGCTGTTTTCATTATTTCATAGTCTAGAGACGTTGAATCAATGCAAAAAACGACTGATTTGCTGTCTGGGTAGCCGTTTAATGAAAATATTCACTTTCTCGAATCGAGTAGTTTTTTTTTGATATAATATTTATTTGACATTATTCTGGGATTGAAAAAAAAAAAAACTACCTATCCGTCAGAAAAAACTGCGCAGCTAACTTGGGCACCTTATGCTGCTTTATTTAACAGAAAGGATCATCCAGCAATCAGCATATCAGTTATCTATTGAATCAATGCAAAAATCTAATTTGCTAACTGGGAAAACAATTGCTAAAGTTTCATATTCCGTAACAAGATTTCGATCGCTGTAACTGCATCGAGTTCAATCAAAAGCGACGTGAGAATTTATATCGTTAAATGCTTTGTTACGCCACACATAACTACGTTTCGCATTTGGGTGACTCATTTGTGTATTGTTGTGTCAAAATGACTAAGCCATTTCTGCCAGCTTATATATAAACTCGTGTGCTTGCTGCATAGAGGCATAGAGGACACTCAATGAAATGCTAAGTAATTCTAATTGTTTCATGTCATAGTTGTATCATTCAGAGTGTTGCGTGGTTTGAATCATGATGAATGCTGTGTCATAAGATTTCATTGTACTCGTATTCTTGAATGGCTTTGTTTTTTGCACTCTTTGTAACCTAATCCTACCCTGACCTTTGCCAGCTTCAAGCATACAAAATTTCCAGCTCACGTCCACACTGGTTCAACGCTTTAAAAATCCGGTCCCATTTGGAGGCTAGTTGTTTGCAAAGTATTATGGCAAACTGGGTCGGCTGCATAGCCAAGTGGTGAAAATGCACGACGCTCGCAAGGGCTCCTGTTCGAAACCGTTAAAAAGCATAACTCCTACAGGCATGCTTGAAGGTGGCCACAAAAATCTGCTTCTTGCCTTCCCGCCCACTCAATCTAAATCTGCAACCATCAGCGAATTGGTTTGATTCTTTCCTTTGTTCTTTAGATGCTTCATGCTGATCGCGTGGTTAACTTGTGCCAGTATTGGTGCGATTATTGCCCGGCATTTCAGGCCTCTCTGGCACGACAGTACTTGCTTTGGTGAGAAAGTCTGGTTTCAGGTAAATCGTTGTAAAACCACAAAACCGTTTAAAATCTAGTAAAGATAGACATGATTTTTTTCAACGAATAATTTATTCCACTTGTCAGCTAAGGTTTCGCTTCAAAGGCAATCTCGTGTTCCGAGAAATTACTTTGAGAACTTGTGAACTTTTCAATAGCGTTAAATAATGCAACAGCCAACAGGTCGCTTCTGTAGATTGTTTTCTGCTGCAATTGCAACTAATTTCCATCTGAAAGTGAAACAGAAAAATGGGATAATCTACATTGTTTCGTTCAAGCTTTCAGAAGTACTGTACTTTGAATAATTGAAACGTGTGTTTTAGTTCTGCGATCGTTGTTACAAGATAAGGTAACCCAGACAGCAAAATCCATCATCTGCAGACGTTGAATCAATGTAAAAATAATGGATTTTGTTGTCTGGTAATAGATTCATTATGAGAGTTGTTGAGGTTACTTGTGACAAGACAGTAGTAGACGTAGACCTAAGTTGATGCGCTGTTTCTGATGTAAATATTGTCGTCATAGTCACGTGACAATTGGTTGCTTTCAATATTCCAGCTGCATCGAGGATTGATGATAACAGTCTTGATCTGCACTATTCTTGCCTTTATTTTTATTTTCGTCCACAATGAGGGTGAATACTCTTCGGTAAGTGATTAAAAATTCTCTTTTTTGATAACTATTTAATAGGTGGTGTCAGAATCTTTGTTGGAAAGTTGTAGCTTTAACTCGTCATGAGTCTGAAATGAAACCAAAGCATGATGGTAAAATTCTTTTTCAGCTTAAAGTCTTTTCTTTTTTTATTAATTCAACGTCTGCAGACGTTTGTACAGTGCAAAGTTTGCTACTTTTTACATCGTTTTAACATTGAAACGATTTATAAATGGTAACGTTTGTTGGCTATTTGCGTCTATTCTCCGACGGCATTATTTGTAAAAAAAATTCAAAAATCCAGTAACGCAAATCTAATTTGGTTAATGCTTTTAGTCCCAGTGCACGTGTTAAGTTGTTATTTTACACTTGTCATAATCCTTCCTTACTATAAAAAGATCTGTTGAATGGTTACCAAGGATACTAAAATTTTCAAAAATAATTTCAATAAAATATTAAAGAATTCTGCACAGTTTTTAAATGCGTCTAAATGGACTGTCTGTATCCGCAGGGAGCTGGGGCGCACCCGGTTCTCGGCATCATAGTTACATGCCTGGTCATTATCAACCCTGTGATGGCACTGTTCCGCCCCCACCCACAAGAGCCCAACCGGAAGATCTTCAACTGGGCCCATTGGTTGGTCGGATCAGTGGCACGACTTCTTGGTCTTGTCGCCATATTTCTCGGTATGTATTGTTTTTTGAAGATATTTGTTTGTTTTCATCAATCAGCGCTTCTGCGTAAAGTGATGCTGAATTTCTAGGCTTGGTTTCAAGTTATGTTGCATGATGCGTAGCTTGCTTAACGTTGCTCAATAAGAATGCAGAATACGCAACGCCATGCTAGGTTTGGCGGACGACAAAAGGAATTGAATTTTTGAAGAACTTATGTTTTGTTTATCCTTGCATCTTACCTACTAAAGGAAAATATGAACTTTGCCGAAATGTTATCGAGGCTGTTTGTCCACAAAACCCTAAAGCTGACACGATCAATACTTCCAATCATATTAAATCAACGTTGAAAGTAAAACAATGCCTCATTGTAAATGCTTATTTGCTAACGTAGAATCGTAAGTTGAAAGAAACAATTTAGCAATTCGAATTTGCTACAATCGAGCGTATCGAAAAGACACCATGTACAATTGTACATTGCACACTTGCACAGTGACGTGTCCGTCTACGTATGCCACCTTTAAAACTTACAAAATCATCGTGCAGAGACGTTGAAAGGCAGATTTTGCAAGCCGTCAATCTCTTGTTCTGGTTTCATCACACCAGCACATAACTTAATATCCGGATTTTTGTTGTTTGATACCGCACGTTGTTTTTTATACTAATTTCACGGAAGATGACTTACCTCAATCTGAACTTGGAAATGCACTGTCATTGCTGGCTTTTGCTTTGGTACAAAAGCTTCGAAACTTGACCACTGCTATTCGCTATGCAAGGAGTTTCCTGCAGTCCCATTTTGCGTTTGAAAAATGCATTCTTTCAAAACTTTCATGTTTAAGATTGCATAAAAATAGACAAGACGATTTGCTTGTAGAAATTGTGCAGTGATTCAATCAGAGCGCTGCTATTCGTCAACAAACACTTCCGCAAGACAACAGCCATCGAATGACGTCATAAGTTTGAACGATAGCCTAACTAGCTTCGTCCCTTTCCTGTGTAGCAACTATCGAGTGCTTGTGATGAAATAGTGTTATCTGCTTGTAGTTTCAGACGGTTTATTCATCAAAGAGATAGTTTGGAGACAGGCTATTTGTATGCATTTCAAGTAACATAAAAGCATCCATGCTGTACTTAATGGGATGTTGTGCTAGTATTTGCAGCATGAAAGCTGTAATATTATATCACAGTCATGACAAAAGTGATTTTATCTCCAGTTTAATCAAAACTTAAGCAAGGTTGACCAATAGAAAACCCTTAATTTCAATTAGTGGATCAGCTTTTACGTGAAATTTTTTTAACATTGTAAATCCGAACTTCGTGTGTGTAACCCTGTCGATACCAACACAAAATTCGACCGTGGTAGATAGAAAGGATCATGTATCTCTGGAAAGGGTAGTCTGATTTGCAGGTATGCCTGCAAAAATAATTTTAATCACATACAATACATATGATATCTTTTCCATCTTTTCAATGGCAGGTCCAAGTACCGCCATCTTATACTTCTTTTTTTCTGTTCGTAAGCTGCAAAAATGTTGCATCTTTGATGACTTTGTGGTAACAAATCATCATATACAATACATGCAATGAAAAAAAGTATTTACACATCTTCTAGAGTCCATTGCCATTAAACGCCAAGAAGATTCATGCAGCAAATGGATTGCTATAAGGAAAACTATAATCAAGATTAATTTTCAGGTGTCGACCTGGCAATACTTAACATACCGGAATGGGACACTTGGGCTCTCGTGGCGTTCGTTGTGATTCATATTGTGACGGAAGTCCTTTTGGAAATGCTGTCTGCGCAATACGAGCACATTGCCGGTATGTGCCCAGCCCAAACAGCAAACCAGTCGTTTTTTACATTGACTTAACGTCTGTAGACGTTACAGACGTTAAGTCAATGTAACAAAACAACGGATTTACTGTGTGGCTAGTGATCATTCAGTTTGTCTTCTTTTGCAGTTATTGTAGATTCTTTGCAGCAAAACTTAACGTTTTGTGTTGTGTTTGGCTAAGTATATAAGTAAGTTTTCCACTAAAAAGTAAAATAAGACACAACGAAGCTTTTTTTGCCTCCAGTAAGAAAGCAACGTACCGGCAAAGAAAAATGGATTATTTTGACATTTTTACCAGTTTTATACACACAAAAGCTGTGACTACAAAAAGTGAATTTAAAAAAACACTTTAAAAACACTTTAAAAAACACTTTCGTTTGTATAAACACTTAAAAACATCTTATCATTTTTTTAATAATGAGCTTCACTTTGATCATGAATGCATTGTACGTTGCAGCTTACAAGAAGCCAAAAACTGAGGAAGTACCACTGGACGACCAGGTACCACCACCAAATCCACCCCCCAAGGTAAATTAATTTTCAATAAACGACAAATAATTGGGTGCTATAAAAGTTTGTGATTTACACGCTAGGACGCAGTGAAAAACATTGCTTTAGACATAATCGAAAAGAATACCGAACCAAAAACTTTTATTGTGCTTGACAATGCTACGTAAACTTTCATGACTAACCAAAGTTTGTATCTGGAATGGTTCTACGTTGTTGCGTTTCTTTCAACTCGTCATTACCAAACCAAATCTGCATTCTTTGCCAACCGTTTGTGAATGACGAGAGTCCACCGTTTTTCGATCTTTCCTCACGCTCTAGAGCATTTGCGTTGATGAATAAAATCTTGGATTCAAAATTTTGCAAATGCAGTCACTTACGCGTTGTTTTCAAATGCAGTTATTCCAACCTGCCGTCTTCACATATT
This sequence comes from Aplidium turbinatum, assembly GCF_918807975.1. NCBI lineage: Eukaryota > Metazoa > Chordata > Ascidiacea > Aplousobranchia > Polyclinidae > Aplidium > Aplidium turbinatum. The sequence goes on along the minus strand of NC_137484.1, from coordinate 14,578,466 downwards.
TTGCTAATTTTGTATGTCGTTAGCAGGAAAGTTAATGCGTTTCATCATCGTCCAAAGGGCTGATTTGTTTCTTGCAGCGATTGACTTCATTTCTTTTTCTCCGTCTCATTCTGTCCATGGCATCATCACCAGTAGGCTTATTAGCATTAGGACACGTTAACCGCTAACTGAATCATTTTTGTTTAGGGTGCTACAATCAAATTCACCATTCTTCTCCTCTACTGCGTTGTCAATGTGGCGTTCCTGTTGGCCTTTATCATTTCCGTCGGTGGCCACGAGTGACGCGGCCTGTAAAGACGCAGGGGAATCGGAAAGAAGAAGAGGCCACTTCAAGAACAATTTTACTGCACCATCAACAAACGTCACATCATGTGCATTGTGCAAATTTAAGTGTTTATAAAGAACTTAAGAAACCTTTAATTCGTAAGTGTTATGATTAATATTATTCTTATCATTTTTAGAACAACAGACCTACCAAAGGTATGAAGCCAGCAGTTAATTTTGCTGTCTGGAAATACACACCGTAGGCTAAATGTTTCTTTCTAGCACTTTCTTTTACTTCTAGAACTTTTTTTTGCCGTTGCTTGCCAGATTTCATACCTTCAACTTGCCTTGCGCAGACTTCGTATGAAAACGAAACGACCAACTACATCCTTGCGTCTGATTGGTCTGTAAATGCGATAATGCGTTTCTATTGGCTCTCGTTCACATCTTAACCGAGATAACTTAATTTCCTGGCATTGGGTATCCAGTGGCGTAACCAGATCAATTTTACAGGGAAGCAAGGTTGTTCCCAGAAGGGCAATATTTTCAGTGACATTATAAACGAAGGCGATATAAATTTCTCTAAAATTAAGGTTAACACTCGCAACTCCAGCGCTCTTCTCAAAACATGCCCATACCACCTCACTCCATTCGCCTTCGCCAACTTATACAGTGTTCTTATAACATATATATTATAACAGTGTTCTTATATACCATTTCATTTATTTGTATTAGCGTCAGTCTTTATAATCATATGCATTGGCGATTGAAGTTTAGCCTACGCAATATTCATAAGATTATAAGTTGAGTGAATAATGAATATCCTTTACCATGTCAAAATGATTTTTTGTGAATTTTTCGGAAAATTACCTTTATGTTTTTTTGTGCGTTTAGGTGTGATAGATGAATGTTCTTGTAGTTTAATCTCCCTTACATGACACTTGATAAACGTTAAAGAAACAAGTTGATGCGACCAAATGAGGTAATATGTTACGCTGTCGCTACATAAAGCATGTAGTTTCACTCATCTTCATCTACGTTGCGCTAAAATGACGTTTGTTATAACTTTTTTCCCAAAAACGTCGTTTGATGATTGGACAATGTATTACTATATTTTTTGTTTGATTTAAAGCAGATTTTAAACACGTTTTTGCAATTGTGACGAGATAATTCTATATCGCACTTTATCGCTAATCGACTTGAGACGTACTTCTCGCAACCTCACATATATCGTGTGAATTTGCTAAGAGTTATTGTACTGGTATTCAACAGCGAGCTGTGATGCAAGGCATGCTACTAACTGCTTATTGAATCAGGTCATGCAAGCATACGCTGACGGGTTCTCATAATTTTGTCATTAACTGTCCAACACATTGATCTAACTGAACAATCAATTTTGGTGTATTTGTGATACTTTGCAGCTAAATTTGTCGTTGCGGTCCGTTTGTTTGCGAAAACAACACAGCAACCCATCCTTCTCAATATAACTTTTATGTTGGTGATCCTAACGTTTCTGTTTTTGTGTTGTTTTGTATAATTCGAAAAGCAGGGTAAGCTAAAGTCTTTTCATGATAAACATTTAAACAAAGTAGAACAATAGTTTTTTTTGCACACTAGTGTTCTAATGCAGGTACTAAATTTTTTGGTGTGCATTTAAAGTTAACTCAGTATCGACGCTATAGTAGCTAACCGATAATAATAAAAGACTATGGCCATGTAGGCTTAAAACTTCCATCTATGTTACAGCATTGTGTTTCACTAAACCGGTCAAATTTGTGACAACAGGATGGTTTTGCAGCTCTTGGTATAAAATTCAATTACAGTTAAGAATTTTAGATTGTGCAAAGATTGCTTAACTTTCCATGTGGACTAGCCCAATATGAGAAAAACATCTAAAATATGCCTGAAACTATTTTTCCACTTCATGTTAGCAGTAATACTACTGCAAATGTTTAATTGTTTATTTAAAAAAGAGTATGCTTATTTTGTGAACTGAATTGCATTATGATGTGTCTTTAAAGTTTAGCACTTGTATGTTTGCATGAGATTAAATAACATGTACAATTGTAAAATGTACATAGCTGTATTCGTATCTAATTTTAACATTTTTGTCTCAAGTCGTTTCTTCTTAGTCTGCACTACTGTACTTACCTTACCTTAAGTTGTACTATGCGCTTCAATTCATTGATATTTTTATGTCTAATCTCAGAGATATGGAAACCCTGTGAAAGCTATACATTGTCATTGCTTCTCATGTTACTGATGCTTATAAGTTATTAGGCTATTTATTACTGCAGGATTTGTGGATTGAACTATTTCACAATGTGTAAAAGTCGTTGCAAGATTTTAGATTCTTTTAATAACTCAACTGCTGGCAATTGTAGGCTATAACGTATTTTCGCATCACTTTGTTAAAACGTCTCCCGTTAATCTGGCTGTGTGCTAGCAAATTGGCATTTTTAATCAAATCGGATAAAAATTACCAACTATAATTGCATCATTTTGAATATTTCATGTGTTAGTTATTTTGTACTTAAAGTTGAATTTACAGTTAACATTTACTGCGATGACGACATATAGCCTAATTAAACAAAAAATAATTATGCTGAATGTTGAAAAACACCATTCATGTGTAGGCTACCCCAAGCATGATAGGCCATGGCCATGGATTGGATAGGCTAACTTTTTTGGTTGTAATTGCCATAGCATCTTTTCACATATAAACTAGGTGGGCAATTGCCCACCTAGTCCCTTTGCTTGCCCCCCTAGCCCTTTCTTTGCCCACCTAGTTTAAAACTAGGTGGGCAATTTTTAAGTAAGTTAGATCCAAATTTTATTCAAGTTAAAGAATGAACAGCTAAATGGAAAGCTTCAGCATACATTTAGAACTTATGAGCCTTCCTTTGACCTTATACTCATAATATCCTTAATTTTCCATTCAAGCAGATTAATTAGCAATTTGTTGTGAGTAGGCCTCAGGGCCTCCGAGAGAAATCAGGACTGGTCGGGAAACAATACAAAAAATGGGCCTCGGAAAAATAATTTTCAGCAAAAATAAAAGCAACCACTTTGTATCATGCGTTGCGTCATATGCTTTAAGCTGAACTTGGCTTTCCTCAACGTACAATTGAATTCCTCTGAAATTCAAATTTAACTAGGCTACGTATCGTCAAGAAAAAAAAACTTTCAATGTGAAAATCAACAAAAATCACTCGACTACACTTGCAGCAAAATTGCTATTGTTGCTCACTATTTTGTATAGAAAAACTTGTAGCCTGGTAGGCCTAAGGTCGTATGGTGTGCACAGAACTGCACATCTCATGTGCGTTGCAAGGATGTGCTGTTCCATATCCACCACTGATTTGGTGGTTGAGCACTCCTTTCTTGACCAAGTGATCGATGTCCTGAATGTTGGATTCGCAGTGTGAACATCCAGGGTTGCTGAGAGTAGCCTACCCCACCTACCAGTAGGCTATCTAATGTTTGGGCAGTGCGAGCTTGTTTGCTGGTGATCTTGTTAGCTGTGACACATTCTTGTTTGTTTGTTGCGTGGAACAGAGCCGTTGTTGGGTCGGTGATAACGGCTTCCTCCCCTTGACAAATCTACGTGACAGGCCAGTAGCCTAGGCTATTGGTTTCGATCATGATGCTAATCGAGTTTGTTCTAACTGGTAATTTTAGTATAGAAATTGTATAAAAAATTGTAAACACACAATACAGGCATTGAAAATAGCTCAACAAATCATTCAATCCGTTTCGGACCTTTTGCAATGCAACATTACGGATCACAGCATCTTTAAGTAGAGATGATGAGGTGGTGCGTTCCGGTTTACAGCTCAGTTAAGTTTACTGTGTAACTTTCTTTCGAAAGTACCAACTTATCCAAAATTTCATTATTGTAGGGGATAACCTTTTAAAATTTGTTCCACATGCCCGCAACGACACATCAGACATACGATGATATTTCCATAAAACTTCAACCTTATCGGCAATATGTTTGAGTTTGTTGATACATTTGTTAATAAACTACCAACAGCTAGCGAATCCTTTGCAACATAGCACACGGTAGAATAAATATCATTTGTATGATTGAGCTGGTGAAGTGGAGTTGTTGGATAGTTCTGTCCCCAATAAAAGAAAATTCTTTTCATTTCATAGTTCCTACAACAACTTAAGCTTGCGAGTAGCCAAGTCCAACCTACTCTTTCCAGCTTTCTCTAACTTTGATTCCATTTTCCTATAATTTCATTCAATTCTTCTGATTGTCCATTGAACAGTTCTGCCAATTCTTTATCGCTATATGAATTGATTAGTCGAGTGAATCTCGTTTGGGACTGCAATCCACATCGTGTAAAGAAGCATAGATTGTAAGAAGCTCAAGTAGTCAACTTGGACTATGGGACAGCTTTCTTTAGAATTTCCTATCTGGCCGAGTTACTATCGAAAAAGACATAGGCTAAGCTTACAGTCGATCAATTACTCCTAAATTGATATGACATCTGGACAACACTGTAAGCTACACTATGAACTCCAGCTAGATTTAAGCAATGCCATCCATCAGAAAATAGGCAGAAAGGTTTACTTCCTTTGATCTTGCTTGAACATCGTTCACCTTTCCAGACATGTTAGATCAATATGCCTGGCCAACGCAGTTTTTGGAGTCAAGACTCAGTTGGTCAAGCAAAAATTAACAAAATCAGTTTCTAAGTTAAAACAACAGAAACTGTTCAGTGATACAGAAATCAATAGGTTTAAAGCAGCATATTTTACGCCTTAAAGCAATTTAACATAGCCTACCTCAACACGAAAACGATTTGTTCTTGATTGTAGCATTTACAATGATTGAAAAATACTTCAACATTTCACTCAAAATTTATTCATTTTTAAGTTCATACATTTTTATTTTAAGAGCAAAAATGGGCCCCCCTCAAAAGTGAAAACAATAAAAACTACTCGGTTTTCCTTGACAATGTTATCCTAGGGGGAAAAGTTGCCCGACTTCCTCCCCTCTCGGAGCCCCTGGTAAGCCCACCTCAAATTTTGTGTGAGATTCTAAATGTCTGAATTACCGAAGTTTGTTTCCAGATTTTCATCAAAATAAAATATCAGCTCTTTAGAATGATCCAATTTGCAAAGATTCAACTCATTATAATATCTTATCAGTTGTATTTCATAGATTATTGTAGTTGTTTCTTTTTACTTTAGTACAAGAGACCTCTGCAACTAAATGTTGCTAGATTAAATTTTATTACATTATTATTTATAAAATGTTGTGAGCGGGCATGAATATAAAAATCAATTATGGGTCTCAAAAGTTTAGTCTAGGTATAATATGCCTTTTTACCCACAATTTTCCTGAGAAATCTACATTTTTAAGCTTACATGTTTTACGCTCGGGAAAAAAATGCCCTTTTTCCCATCATTTACGCGCGAAAAGTGCCCTTTTTAACATAACTCTCGCGCTAAAAGTGCCCTTTTTTGAAAATTTGCCCACCTAGTCCCAATTTGTGAAAAGATGCTATGGTAATTGCTGACAAAAAGGGGCCAAAAGCAACCGATTATCTTATTTCATGACTGTCGTATGCTTAGCACAATAACAACCTTATTTTTCCGCTTTCAAACACCATCAACACTCAACAGTAACCTTCTTCTTCTTATGACACCTATGACACCTTTTTACGTATGCTAAAGTTGTTCCTTTTTAAGTGAACTTAGATACGATAGATTCACGAAAGTTCTCAAAACTGTCTAGGCCTATACAGTTTATGATTATGAAGCATATTATTATCAGTGTCAGACTGCCGGTAACGTTTTTTGGGATTACATAACTTCTAATCAGAAATGTGTACTGAATTGCATAAAGTAGGCTATAGCCTTACCAGGATGAGAATGTTGAACGTTCGTATTGAACAAGCGCCATTTATGTCAATTCAATTTATTTTTCTTTGTCAGAATGCAAAAGAAATGATATTGTGAAAAAGAAATACGGTAACAAAACCAACAAAAGGAAAAGGTGGCAAACCCTTAATGGTTTAAGACGTGCATGAAAGGATCTAATATTGCGGTATATGCATCAACAAATATAGTTAAGCACGGCCACCAAACCTGATACTTTAAAATAAGTTGATGAATTAGTTAAGAATCAGTCGCCTCCTCGTTCCTGGAACAACTGGAGCGCTAATTCTTAAAGCAATGAGAACACCACTGAACCCAACAACATCACAAAAACAAACTAATATACACAGTTACACACACATATTAAAATTACGTAACGGACTATCAAAACAAGGACTATTTGCAAATTTCATACAGAAATAAAGTGTTCGCAGCAACGATATTAAGTAGCCTATATATTGCAGAACAAATACATAATATGGCAGCTCATTATCAAGATAAAATAGTTAAAAAAGCTTTGTTTTTTAAATTAATTTCCTGCGCATGTAAGAGCATAAGAAACATGATGATATAGCAGCGTGTTTTTGGTAATTCTAATGAGTTGAATCATTTTTTATAGCATCAATGAGGGATGGAGTGTTTTGGTATCGCTAATGAGAGGTGGAGATTCTTTGGTAGTGTCGATGAAGGATGTAGTGTTTGAGTTGTTTCAAGCATCTTCCAAACCAACCACTCGGCAGCCGTGGCCGAGTGGTTAGCGTTGGGCTTGCAGTCGAGAGCCTGCATGTTCGACTCCAGCCACCCGCACTTGCTGTTGTTTCTCTGGGCAAGAAACTTAACGATAATTGTCTCTACTTAGTGATCGATTTCGAGTAATGGGTAGTACTAGCCTACCAAATTTAAGTGATAAGTAGAGTAGACAACCGGAAACTGACATTGCCGTCGGCTGCAGCGTGGGTCAGGTGTATGTCGGAAGGCGTACACCGATGCATAGCGCTCAAGTCCGCTTTCCCGCAATGCAGGATAAAGATAAACAAACAAACAAAACATCAGAGGTGGGCAGTACCGAGTACAATTGTACCGCGGTACTGTACCGCGGTACTTTTTGTGTACCGGTACCGCGGTACTTTTTGAAATTTGTACCGGTTGCCTAAATACCCAGTACTTTTTTGGTGAAAATATCCGGTACTTTTATCGGTACTTTTTTTTCAACAATGTTAACTCCTTAACGATTTAGGCTTATCCATGAAAGAAAATGGCGCAAAGAGAACTCATCTCTTAGCATCAAGACTCAGTTGATCAGCAAGCTTGAATCTTTGCTTGAGCAAGAAGGTCAGAATGAAGCTGAAAGCAGCAGCGACGACTTAGGAGAAGTTGCTCAGCAAGACGAGTTTTTTCGGTGTTTTGTTTGAGCAACCGAGAAGCCGACGACAAAGTGTATCTAAACTGGTTGTTGAATTTCCCAAAATGAGTCCTCAGAGATGCATGCTTTAAGCATCCGACGATCGAAAGATTGTTTATTAAAACAAACACTGCAATCCCTTCAAGTGCTGCTATTGAAAGAGTTTTTTCTACCGCTAAAGACATATTTTGAGGCCGAAACGAGCTGGATTAAGTGACACTCATTTTGAGATGCTAGCCTACTGTTTTTAAAATCGAATGCCTAGAACAGGCTTGCCCAAAACTTTTACTAAATACCCAATTAGTTACAAAGTAATAGGCCTATAACTTTAGGGTCTTATCAAATTTTTTTTGTAAAGTGTTGGGGACTGTACTCAAACTCCTACAATTTTTTAGTACTTTCTTTGCTTTGAATTGTATGTGTTAAAATAGGAGTCTAATGAGGATTCGTTGTTTTGCGATTTTCTCCGTATGTGGCATAATTAGGCTACTGCTTTTCAAGTGTTATGGGCCACTGTTTAATCTTTAGAGATAAATGTTGAACAGAGGCGTAAAAAGTAGTCCATTTGAATAGTCAAGTAAAAGTACAGTTACTGAAGGTCAATTTTAATTCGTTACAATTACAAGTAGAAAGTACCAGAGCACATTATCACTCAAGTAGAAGTAAAAAAGTACTGATCTTTAAAAAGTGACGGCGTCAACGTACAACACTGCTTAAGTAACACTACTTTCATTACTTTACACCTCTGATGTTGAATGTTGGGTTGGCCCTTAACTATAAGTATATAAACTAACAAGTATTAATATGCCTACCGGTACATTAAATTTATGCATTTATACTGAGCAAAATCAAGAGACTTGTGACTTTATTTTACGATCTGTTCCATTCAGCTTTGCATGCCTACCAAGGCTGGTTGAGCAGTCTTTGTGTAGAATATGAACATATCGCCATGGTGCGTTGCTGTTACTTGTTAATATAATTGGGATGGAGATGAATCGCATTTGTGGTTTTAAATGTAAGATTAGCCTACTTCAATTACAATCACAAAAAATTCATCATTCTAAGTCTTGTAACTTGTATTTAAAAAAGTACCGTACCGAGTACCGTACCGGTACCGCGGTACTTTTTGAAAATAGTACCGGTACCGGTACCGCGGTACTATTTTTGACCAGTACCGAGTACCGGTACCGCGGTACTTTTAAATTGTACCGTGCCCATCTCTGCAAAACAATAATCTTACGAAAAGTCAAGCGATCCTCTGAACGAACATTATAGCTTATAATAATCAGGGAGTAGTTAGATGCAAGCTGGTAGTAACTTAGTGATACATTCTTATCTGGCAAATATTAAATTATGCAATATGGTATTGTAGCTTATTCATGGAAGAGTAAAGATAGTAGCCTAATCATCATCCTTATCCAGTAGGGTGTAATATATGATAAGATATACGAATAGTAAGATATGTTAATGTATAATATAGTAATATATGATATGTAGGATAAATTTACAAAAGTGGCATTTGGAGAGGCATGCTATACTAGGATTTGGCGCAACAATCAATAATACAGTCAGATAATTAAAGAGTTACAGCATAGGTTGTTAGAGGTTAATTTTCAGAACGCATGTGCTTTTTCAGGTTACTGCAAAATATTGAAAAGGTTTCAATTTCAGTGATGGTTTTCGGGAGATTGTTCCACACTTTAATTCCACTAAACCGAATGGATTGTTGAGTCAGTCTTTTGGAGAAGTAGGGGAGGAAAAAGTGATTGTTGCTTCTGGTTGATATTGAGTGCAAATTGTTAATAAGTTGAAATAGAGAATTAAAGCAGTGGGGTGGGTAAGTGATTGTGTTTGAGTTTGAACATAAATTTGGCAGTTTCTATTGTGTATAGTTCGTCAATTGTGAAGAAATTATGGGATTCAGAGTGATTTGATTCATGTTTTGCAATCATTTTTATAAATTTATTGCAAATCTTTTGAAGCTTATTTAAAACAGTTAGGCTACATGACCATGCTTCCATACACTTATGCAATACCGGAGACCAGTGGTGCCACGGCTTGTGTTTTAGCACAAGATCTTGTGTTCTTGTGCTTTCCGATCGATTTTTGGCTAAATCTTGTGTTTTTTTATCAAAGTCAAATTAATCGTTGCTACCATAGTTTGAGTTTGGTAGAGAACTTAGACACTGGAACTAAATGGTTTTGGTAACTAGGTTTCTGGTACCGTACTTAGGCATATTGACCCATTTTACTCAGTAAGTTATCAAGCCTGACAATATTAGCTAAAAACTTGATCTAAAAAGAGTACGGTATGTGCTCGTCGTCAGACTCAGAGGTTGTGTTGCTCGATACTAGATAAGAGCAGCGGAAAGAGTACCGTACCATGGCCTACATCAGCATCAAATAATGACATTCATTCACCAAGTCCCAAAACGAAAAAGTGGTATAAACAGCCTTTTAATCGTCAATAGTTGAATGATCCTGATTTTAAAAGGTCGCTACAAGAAGACAAAACTGATCAATATGTAGCCGTTTGTGAGATTTGTAATATTAAATTACGTTAAAGATCACGAATCGAAAGAGAACAGTGATTAGTAGGCTAAGCATGTATCTTCTCTAAACTGTTGATTTCAGAGTCATGTTATTCTTCAAATTGGCACAAAACGGGTCGCAAAGGTTCAATTTTGCAATCTTGTGCTTTTGTATTCAAATCTTGTGCTTTTTTTTCTTAAATCTTGTGCTTTTTCCAAATTTGCTGTGGCAGCATTGCCGGAGATTGCTTTCAATTAAGGAATGGTAAAGGCCAGGGTTGTCAGACAGCTTTTGAGAAAAAGAGCCAAACAATGTCGAAAAAAGGGCCAAACTGGGTAAAAAAGAGCCAAATTGTTCAATAATGTTAATAACGTTGCTAATAAAACATAATAACGTTACAACATTGCAACAACACAGTCTACATTCTACAAGAACAATTCCAAATCTTCATCTTTTACAGTGTTTCCACTCAAATCTTTGGCATTGGCATAAATTTTGTCAGCTAAACATTGTCTAAAAAATCGTAATAACACTTTTTAGTCTCAATTTCCGAAAGACATTTATTTAAATAGCTAGTTTGATAGTATGTGCCAACTGCTTCCAAAAAGATCCAAATATTGAAAACAAAGGGCCAAGGGGCCAAACAATTTTTTTGGGGGCCAACTACCTCTAAAAAGGGCCAAATTTCACAAATTTGGCCCCAAAAGGGCCAATCTGGCAAGCCTGGTAAAGGCAAATCAAATTGTTGGAGTTTAGATAGGGCTTAATCTTGCAGATCACTCCAAAGTTTTTGCAGTAAAGATAGCATGTGGGCCGTGGGGTTTCCATGACAAGTCTTCGCTCAGCAGAATGCCCAGAAAACTAATAGTGTTGACACGTTCAATGGGTTGATTGCATATAGACAGTGTGTAAGAGAGGTTTGAAAGTTTATTTGTGTTATTGAATAACATGTATTTTGTTGTTTTTACATTTAGTGATAGCTTATTTGCTGCTAACCAATTTGTTACTCCTGTCATTTCCTCATTCGCCATTTCGAAAAGTTTATCATAATTTTTACTGCAAAAGAATAAATTGGTATCGTCAGCAAACATTCTAGATTCAGAGTGTACTAAACATCTCGAAAAATCATTAACATAGATTAAAAATAATAGTGGTCCAAGGATCGATCCTTGTGGTACTCCATAACATATTTCTCGTTTAGCAGACATTGAGTGAGATACTTCTACAACTTGAAATCTGTTTTGTAAGTAACTTCTGAACCAGTCATGGGCTATAGCCTATCCCTAATACCAAAATAGTAAAGTTTGTTTAGCAGAATGTGGTGATCGATAGTAGGCTATCAAATGCTTTGGACAGGTCCAAAAATATGCCTAGTGTTGTTTCTTTTCTTTCAATTGCATTTGAAATTTTATCAACAAGATGTAATGCTGCATGACTTGTTGAGTGATTTTGTCTGAAACCAAACTGCTGAACATAGAAGTTATTGCCTTCTAGAAAATTGTATATTCTATTGTACATTATTTTCTCAAGTACTTTTGAAATTGATGATAATAAACTGATAGGTCGATAATTACTGCAGTCTTCTGCTTTCCCTTTTTTAAATACAGGTCACTGCTTTATCTATTCACAGCTTGTAACTAAAGATTACTCGTAAACTTACAAGAAACTCGAAAATTGGCAGCAATGGCCGAGTGGTTAGCGCGTTGGGCTCACAGTCGAAAACCTGCATGTTCGACTCCAGCCACCCGCAATTTTTTTTTTTTGAAAATCACTCTTTGTTGATGAGCAATTCCAGTAAACATAAGGAAAACAAGGCCCCAGCTTGTTTTAAGGTGCTATAATGCTGAAATAATAATGATAATAAAAAAGAACAAAAGTCCAGTGCCGCATCACCACAGCAAAAATGGTAAAACACTAATTACAGATAAACATAATAGACCATATGTAAGATTCACACACACTTAAGGACAAACACTACTGCACAGTTTGATTACATACATATTCCCAATTAACATTTTTATGTAGGTAGCTTGTAAAATTGACCCCTTGTTTGTGTTCAAGCTTTATTTTTACAACGAAAAATTTCTTGAGTGGATAACTACCTTGTAAAACAACTATATATTCAGTTTAATAAGTTACGAAATGCAAATATGCACTTACTGTATTTCTAAAGTACAATTCAGGTTACAAACTAGCATGAGCTCAGCTGTAAATCAGACATAAGTGTGTTGTCCTGACTTTCTTGATTAGGAACATGACAGTCTAACCGGTGTTCTCTTCTATCTGCTTGCCGAAGCTTCATCTTGTTTTGAAGCTCAGTTTTTCCAATCCTTTGAAGTTCTTCATTTTTTACTTGTAATTGACTTTTCTATTATATAAATTTCAAAAACCTCATCAGTGCATGATTACCTCAGTTTATAATCATTTATAACTACTCCGTTTATAACTTCTCTTTACATTTGAGTTGCTGCCATGTAATTCATTTCATCTTGAGTGAGTTTGTACTGCCTCCCATTGATTGTTGTTGGAACTTGCAGTTTCAGCGAAATGCTATCCAATGGAACCCAACAAGAATCCTCTACGTAATCAGTATGTCATTGTGCATAACGTCATGTTCTTTCACTAGACCTATCCACCAGGAATCATCATATTTGGCAACAACGTATGTCTGTGGTGGAATATCATTAAGTTGATACACATTTTTATACATAAAGAATGAATGACATCCTGCAAAATTCTCATCATCTGATACACGTTGTATGCTGTTTCAGCAGATAAAATTTTGTTGGATGGAGATGCGGTAAGACTAGCGTTGGTCAGCTTTCGTTTCACACTACCCCCAATTCCGTCACAAGGTGACTTTCCGTGACTTGTGGCAAAGAAGGACCAAGATGCTTTTATGCCAAAGTCTGAGTGATGGTATGTCAGGTTCAGAAAGTTTTTGAAGTTTTTATATTGTCCACCACAGCCATCAGAGAAGTACTCAATATGTGTTAGTTGAGGATGTTGAAGTTTCAAATGTGTAACAAGATGTTTCTGTAGGTTGTACACAAATGATGTATCATGTGTTAAATCATCGGACATGAAACACAAGGATTGCTCTTTGACTTGAAATATTGTTGAATCAATGTCACGAGTATAAACTGCAATGGGGTGAATTGTGCATTGTTCCTTGCACCAGTGATAACTTTGGATTTCATTTTGAACTACAAATTCATAATTTTCTGCAAAGTTTGTCAAAACAATTGCTTCATGTGGCTCCAATGTCGATTTTCGTGATTTCAAATAGTTAGCTTGTGACTTTGCAATATAAGAATGTGCTGTCAGTTTGTTGATTGCAGCAAGAGTATCTTCAATGAGTTCCTCCTTAATATATAGTTATATACCATTGTTTTCAAATCTGATCGGTCAGTAGAAGTCCATTGTTCTACCAAAAAGGTCTCAGTCTCATCATATGTAGTCAAATTATCAAATAATTTACGTTTCAAAGCAGCCAAACCAGGACAACTTGGACAGTGATGAATCATGCAATTTTTATTTGTCACATCACATACAAGAACACTCATCATTTCTTTGCTTGGCAGACCACATGCTGAGGCCAAGAGCTCTGCGTTTTGATGCATGCGACAAACACATACATTGTGAGTTCCAGAAGCTCCTGGTGAAACACACCATTTAGGTTTTAAAGACCAAAATTTGGAAAAACTAATTTTCAATGTTGGATTTTGCTCTCTAAAGATATTGTAAAGTTCCCAGCCTGACCCTAGTAACAACCGTTTTTGATAATAAACATTTTTTTGTATGCTTACTTTGTCCTTCATGCCTGGCAACATACGAGATGTTTCATCATTTTCAAAAAAAAACCAAAATTTTTTGTTGTATCTCAGCTGGAGTACCAATTCTTTGTTTTCGATCATGCCGACCCAAAATTTCTTCTTCTTTTTCAATATTTCTAGCTTTGTAGATTGAGTACATGGAGCAACCAAAATAAGTTGATGCTTTTTCAGCAGACCAAGACTGAGGAATTAGGGTCAGAATTTGTAATTTGTCAGAAAACTTTTTTGTGTTCTGAAATTTAATCTTTAATCTTGCCATGAGACTGTTTAAATCCATGCTGTCATTATGTAATTGTTTAACTTTGTCTCTTAGTTCAAGGTCTTGGGAGTTTGCTGTCTCTAGCTCATTGGGATTCAAGCCAGACACTACAGCAAATTGTGACGTTAGCTTTCTCTTGCATTTTTGCAATTTTTGGGAACATACTTTCAGTTTTTGGTGCTTGGGTTTGCTGTGCAATGGCACCAGTGGAGATTCATTCAATAGTGCAAAACTTGTCATTTAAGTTTGCTGTAGATGCTTCCTTTTCTGCATTAAAAACTGCACTTTGAAGTTCCTTTGTGATTGGAGATGCACTCGACTCACCTTCAAAAATGCTACTATCAAAATCAATTGCCATGTTTCCTGCTTTGGTGAAACAGCGGCTGCAAAGCTTTTGTCCTGGAACAACATTTAAGTTTCCAAAATTTCTCAGTTTTTTTTGCCAATTCAAGCCCAATTGTGCGTCTACTCTGAGGAAGAGGTTTTGAAGATGCATCAACCTCATGTATTTCAAAAATGTTGCAGCAAAGCTAGAATTATGGGAGTGGTTATCCTATACCGTGCCGTACGTTTACAGGGCTGTACAATGTACGGTACATTAGGTTTCTCTTGCCATGTATGCAGTAGTCTTGTGCAGTGTGCACATAGCTGTAGGAGAGTAAAACATTTTAAAAGGCGTACAAAATTTGCCCCAATTTTGTTTTTGCAATTATACTTTAAAAACACAACATTACTCACAATCTCTGAAGTGGTGTATACTGTACCGTATAGTCTATTACAGTACAGAGGTTGGGAACCGTTTTAGGTAAGAGAGCCATGAAACTAAGCTACATTTTTGAAAATGCACTTCCGTAAGAACCAATATATACAGTAGGCTACCGGTAATGCTTTAGCATTTAATACAACTCACATGTAGTGTGGCAGGTAATGTTGTAAAAATGGTGCCATGTATTTACTGAAGATGAGAAAAACAGCGGAAGGTGTGGGGGATCTCTCCCAGAAAATTTTGAAAAAATACATTTATATACTGGTAGGCTACTCATTTAGTTTGATGCATTTTGAGTGTATTTTCAGTTTTAAATTGTATATAATGAAAAATTAAAAAAAAAACTTTCTATTATAACTTTAAGCCATATGCCATCACAAAGGTCGTATGTGGCTCGCGAGCCATGGGTTCCCAACCCCTGGTCCAATAACTCCACAGTCACTCATCAACTTGGCAGTGTACGAAAAACGCAGGCAACAAAACATTCAATATAGGTAAACAAGGCTGACTTAACTTTAATCTACATTCATAGACGTGTCTGACTGTCTTTGTCCCAATTATCATAAATAAACCATCAAATTGAGCCTTTTTTGCATCGTTTGCACTGTTGAACAAAACTACTTGGACTATTTGATCTATTAATTACAATGAAATCATAGTCAATGTTCTTTCAATACCATCGTTACGTTAATAGCTGAACATTTTTGCCCAAATATTTTTACAAATAAATGTGTTAGTAGGATGAGGAAAAAAAGTCGAAACAGGTTTCCGATGCTAAAACAGAAACCTCATAAGGTTCCTACTACCCAGCAGGCTTTCAAAATTGTACTGATGACAAAAGGTAGACTAGTATCTAATATCTGAATTAAGCTTACATCTGTTTACCAATTGCATTCTTTTACATTTAATTTCAGCAGATACTGAATCAAAGGTTAGTTCATTCAACCCAAATTGCAATACCAATTACTAAAGCTTCCAAGCTTAATGATCTTACATTTTACATTTTAAGAAAAATGTTAATGTACTTCAAAATACAACGCCATAGGCTACGACGTTCCTAAACAAATAAAAATTGGTTGTCCAAATAGCTAGACATTGGGGTTTCTGAAAAATTAATAAAGTGTTTGCGCAAACTCTCCAAATAGGCTATCATAATTGATAATAAGATGTAAAATGTAAACCAAACGATTTGTGTAGTCGTACAAAAACTATTCGACAAGTAATGTGCAACCTAAGGGCGCTTGTTGTTTGGTTGAAAAGCTTTTGCCAGGCCAACCAAGACTACCCAGGTAGCAAAAATGTATAATTTTGCATCGTTTTTACATTGCTAAACGTTTAAAAAAACCTGTGTAACTTGGTTATTTTTAGTAAGCTGGTTCCATCAGTTTGTGATTTAATTTCCACCTTTTGTTGTAATAAACTCACCAAGCTTAAACAATGTCATGGCAGAGTAAGTAGGCTCAAAATGAAAGCAATGGGACTACGAATCCTCACTAAACTAATCAAAATGGTCTTGTTGTGCCTAAGATGACAGCCTCATTGTGAAGAAAGGAGCGTTCTTCCCGCTTATCAGCACAACGTTGAGCACTCACTAGTACAGCGAGCTGTTGCGATTCGCTAACCACAACGATGTAGCTTCCCACGCTAGCCATTTCAATTCTTTCTACAAAACGGCTGCCGAGAAACATAATATATATGATTGGATGGTCTAAATGGCTAGCGTGGGAAGTTACACCGTTATGGTTAGCGAATCGCAACAGCTCGCTGTACTAGTGAGTGTTCAGCCTTGTGCTGATAGCCGGGAAGGACGCTCCTTTCTTCATAATGGGGTTGTCATCTTAGGTGCAACAAGACCATTTATTGATTAGTTTAGTGAGGATTCGTAGTCCCATTGCTTTTATTTTGAGCCTACTTACTCTGCCATGACATTGTTTGTTTAAGCTTGGTGAGTTTATTACAACGAAAGGTGGAAATTAAATCACAAACTGATAGAACCAGCTTACTAAAAGCAACCAAGTTACATGGATTTTCAAACGTTTAGCAACGTAAAAACGATGCAAAATTATACATTTTTGCTACCTGGGTAGTCTTGGCCTGGTTTTATCCTCTGCTAAGAGTAAAAAAGAAACACAAATGATAAATATTGGAGAAATTGAGTCTCCTTCACAACTTAAGAATCAAACAACGCAAAACTTCTGAAACAAAACGTTTTGTTTGAGTGAAAGAATCACTGTAAGCAAGCAATGCCAAAAGGTGCGCGCATGAAGCCATGGGAGTGTGAGGTATATATCAAAAATTTGAACATGTTGTTATTTTTTTAAGTACTTCAATGTGACGTTAGTTACTACCGAACTTTAAAAAGTCTATATCTTTGCCTCTGCAGAAAATCCGCAGCAAACGCCTTTTTTTTTACATGTTTAGTATCGGCCAAATTTTGCCGATGCCGATACTAAAAAAATGGCCGATATCACCAATGCCGATATATCGGTACATCACTACATCTCTAGTTTCTATGTTTGGGTCCACATCTTTTAGGCGCAGACAGTTAGGCGCCGGTCAAATAGGCGCGCTCACTGTGGCGTCAGGATATTTAGGTGCGGAGCACTGTGGCGCCCGTTCATTTAGGTGCTATTCCTAGTAAAGTCTGCAGATTGTCTGCAGATTTGGCAAAACCTAGTCGGGTTTTGGCGGAAAACTAAGTTACTCTTCACTCAATCCACCCGCTGGAATATAATATAGGCTACAGTATATTTTTTACTGATGTTTAGTGTAGTTATTATTTGACAACTAAAAGTGAACTCAGTCATGTTCGGAAACTTGAATAATTTATTGACAAAGCTTTCGCTGACGCAAACCTGGGCTAACAACAAATAAATGCCGAACACGCGCATTAAAAAAACAATATATTTTTCTGTTCAATATAACAGTTTGTGTGAAAAGCATTGCCGATTTAAGCAGCTTCACTCATGGAAGCCAAGACATATTTTTCTGTTCAATACAACATTTTGTGTGAAAAGCATTGCCGGATAAAGCAGCTTCACTCACTGAAGCCATGAGTAACAACAAATAAGTGCACGCGTATTAACAAAACAACATATTTTTCTGTTCAATATAATATTTTGTGAAAAGCATTGCCCTACCTGCCAAGCTGATACAATCGGCAGACTTTACTAGGAATAGCACCTAAATGAACGGGCGCCACAGTGCTCCGCACCTAAATATCCTGACGCCACAGTGTGCGCGCCTATTTGACCGGCGCCTAAAAGACTTGCTCCCCTATGTTTTATACTGTGTTTAACATAATTGCAGGTCATACAGTATTTACTTTTGTTTTATATTTTTGTTGCATCTGTTGATGGAAATTACACAACATGTATGGTAAAACAAAAGCTAATCAAGTTCCTTCGGATCAGCAGGCCAGAGAAAAGTGAGTTTCTAATTTTTTAATTGTTTTTGCACAGACTTATTACTGTTCTGTTGCTGACATTGGAAGTTTTATACCAAACCAAATGTTCAATTGTTGTGTTGTATTTATTGTTGCACTCATATCAAAGAACAATACAAAGTCAATGAAAGAAAATATTTTATAATTATGAGCACTATGTTGTGTTATTTTTTCAGATTGGCAATGTATGTTTATGAATATCTGGTGAATGTTGGAGCAGAAAAAACAGCAAGTTTATTTTTGCAAGAAGTAAGTAAAAAGTGTGGTCTTAAACCACTCAGCTCTAAGATTTAAGTGCTGGAATGGCTCGTTTCAGGGACTCCAATTTGTAGACAATGATTTGGAGATATCCCAATTCCGAGACGCCGATTTGGAGACAGCCTTTTTTAGAGACTTTGGACAAATGACCGAAAAGTTTCAGTGAAACAAACACAGTTGTCAAACAGCATCTGTGGCATCAACATTTATAAGTGAAGTTAATTGCCCAATCTATAAAATAATGGTTGCTAGATATACCCGCAAGATATCAGCTAATTTACATCTACTTCACTATGAAACAAATACAACATAAAACCGTTTCGTTTGCATGGGTATGGGAGGGTAAGCACAAAATCTACCTACCTAAATGGTCCCCACTAATTCTCTGAATAAACATAAGTGGTCGGATTTTCAAGATTTCACCAATTGGTCGTCTTCGAATTGGGATGTCTCCTTATTGGCATCTCACTGTTTACTTGACATATGCCATCATCATTTTGTTACTACCATTTGGTGTGGTGGCTTTCGTGTGGTGTTGTAAACTCGCAAGCAATTTATAAGGCAATCTGTATACAGATTGGCTGGGAAAAAAGTATAGCCGTTAAAGAAGGACCCGGATTCCTACATTCATGGTGGTGGTGAGTAATTTTTGTCGCACGTGGAATCGTGGATGTGTGTCATATTTTAAGCATAGTTTTCTAATGTATATACAGCTACCGCAAAATGACTTCGGACCTTTTTTGCGTACAGCCAATTTTACGACAGGTTTGCAGCTGTGCGTTTTACATCAGATCATACGACTAACAATAAGCATTATGGCTAACAATGCAAAGATTGTAAAAAATGTGAAGAAGATTACCAAAGCAATATCAACGCTGTAAAATCTTGTTTCAGTTTTTTTTTCAGTCAAAAGTCTTGAAAAAGTGTTTAGAGAAGAAGAGGAGCCCTAGAGTAGTTTATACTTGAGAAGAATTTTGCATGCGTTATTTTTGAAAGTGAATTACTAGCTATGCCTGGAAAGTACACCAGTGATGAGGAAAAAGCTCGTATACTAGCCTGGAGGCAAGAAAAAGTAAAAATAAAGGTAATATGTCATTGTCAGCGTAGTGGAAGATCAAAGTCCACCATTATGAAGATTTTGGCTGATGCCAAGGAACAAAACCTCCCGTGCAATGCAGTGCCGAAGCATAAGTTTGGTGGTGGTAGAAAAAGAATAACATCAAGCCGTACAGATCGCATAATGAAAAGAGAACTGGAAAAAAGACCTCAACTGACAGCACTAGGCTTAAAAAATATGCACTCAGATCTGCTGGAGACCGTGACCATCCGAACAATCCAGCACCGCCTCCAGAAGAACTTGGGTTTGCCTTGCCGCAAAGCTGCCAAAAAACCTCTTATAACTGAGCGAATGAAGCAGAAACGTCTTGCGTTTGCGAAGAAATATGCCCACCGGACTACTGAGCAATGGAGGAGTGTAATGTTTTCAGATCAAAGCAACTTCCAGGTTTTTCGGATGGGATCCACCACAGTGAGGCGCCCTAGATCATCCAGTCGCTTTGATCCTCGCTATACTATTCTAACCGTCAAACATCCGGACTCGGTCATGGTGTTGGGAAGTTTTTCTGGTGAAGGAGGAAGGGCAATCCTGTATTTCCTGCCGAAGAACAAAAAAATGAATGCTGATGTTTACCAGAAAGTGTTGGAGGAGCACATGCTGAACTTCTTCCACATTTATGGCTGCAAGGTCTTTATGCATGATGGTGCACCATGCCACACAACCAAAAAGATCAAGAAGTTTCTTAAAGAACATTGTATTGATGTGCTTGAATGGCCTGGTAACAGTCCAGATTTGAACCCAATTGAAAATTGCTGGCAAAAAATGAAAAAGAAAATTGCAAAAAAGAAGACACCAAATCTGGACACACTCAAGATGGAGCTCAAAAAAGTTTGGTGCCAGGAGATGACCCAAGAATATTTTAAAAAATTAAGTGATTCCATGCCAAATCGCCTGCAATTGGTCCTTAAAAATAAGGGCAATATGACAAAATATTCAGAAAAGTCGATTGTTTTTAATAAAAGGTTTCATTGTATGCAAAAATGTTTGTTTTTCTTGAAAATTTAGAAAGGTCCGAAGTCATTTTGCGGTAGCTGTATATATGTTTTTATTTTAGTTTCAAGCTTGTTTTTTGTATGCTAACTAAAAATAAAGCTTTGGTAGAGAGTCTGTTTTGTTGAACCATAGACAAACAAAACAAAGTAACTTTAGCGGGTTTAACATGTTTTATTACAAAGAGACGTAACATAATTAAAAAATCAACTCAAACGTTTTCGACACGTCTGTGTGTCCTCATCAGGAATTACTTAAATCTGCATTGTTACAACTCTCAACAGGCAGTTATTCACCTGTGGCTCATGGTTCCTTTTGTGTGTGTTCTAATTTTTTGTCACATGCCTGTACTTTACAATCATGCCTGTACTTTACACTTTATGTGATCTGTTTCTCGCAGTATATATAATTTACTCGTAATTATTCTTATATCACTTGTTCAATTTGTGCTTTTCAGTCCAGAGTGTCATTGACAGTTATAGTGCATAGTCAGATTTATCTTATAGTTTTTATTTTATGTACATACGTATATTGCATATTTAAGTCATTATTGATGAGGACAAACTGACCTGTTGAAAACGTTTCAGTTGATTGTTTAATTATGTTATGTCTCTTTGTAATAAAACATGTTGAACTCGCTAAAGTTAATTTGTTTTGTTTGTCTATGGTTTGTATATATAATCTGATTTTCTTTTAAAAGTAGGATCGTAACTGACAATTTAAGTATATTATATACCATAATAGTTTAATTGAACATGTAGGCTACATGATTTAGAATAATGCCAATTGTTAGGAGTTGGCTAAATGGAACATTTTCTATCCTAAGGTTGTAAATGTACTAGGTCAGTGGTGTACGGCAGTGGCTCCCAACCTATGCGTCACGACCCAAAGTTGGGTTGCCAGAAAAGATTTATGGGTTGCTTTTTTTCAACCAAGAAAAATGTTTAGTATAAAAAAGCTGTTTGTATAGCCCTAATAAGCAAAATCCTAGGCCTCTAAATAGCATAGACTATCAAAGCTCCTTCCTGCTGGCCAAATTCTTGCACTCAGCAGCCAAAATAGAAAATCCGTTAAAATTTGTGTTTTTAAAGATCTGTTGGTCTGTTGGTTAATGTCGTGTTTTTGCGTTCATTTAGGAAAGAACAAGGCCCTAAAACAAATTTGCAGCTGTAGCCCATTTAAATGCATTGCTTCCTAAGTAGGTGTACAGCAAGTCTTCAAGTTTTTGTTTTGATCGACGCTCACCTTTTTAGCAAAATTTTTATCAGCAATATTTTTTGTCAGTGTGTGAGAGACTTTGCCTTGTTCAAATACCAACGGAGTGGAGAATTGTTGAAGCTGGTGACCAAACATGGCCGACCGGTGTGTTATTTTCGGAGGATATTTAGCGACTTCTCGCCGGTGATGGCCACTTGGAGCTTAAATACCTGCTTAAAGCTGTGTTTACTTTATGCTGCCATGTTTTTCTTTTCTGGATGCCTTCAAAATAATTTTTGGTCGCTTCGAAAAAAGTTAGCAATCACTGATGTACGGTGACTGTTCTTTGGGTGTTCACTTTTTTTTAACAGGCTTTGAACATGCACTACGTTTGTAATTTTTCCAGTAGCTGTTCAGATCATATCACAATAATACTGATGGGATATGATTTAACGAGTCATTGTGCAAATTAAGCATGCGTTTGAAAGTATCTAAAAATGTGAACACCCAAAAAATGGTCACTGTGCGTGCCACTGCTAGGTTCATATTGCCCTGGGCAGTGGGCAAGTGAAGAAGCTATAATGGCAAAAAGTCCATAGTGACAAGAAGACTATCTGCATGGAAAGTTTATAGGCTATGCTATTCCTGAAAAAAACTGTCACTTCTTTGAATTGAAAGCGTTCACTGATGACATATGAATTGAAAGTGTGCTTCTTCCTGCTTGTATTGTTGTTTTTTTGTTTTTTTATCAGATAGTCTTTTTAGCAGAGCTGGTTTGAATACCGGTTCGATGTTAATGTCACTGTTTCAAGAAGGTTTGCTCGTGTCAAGGTTTTAGTTTCAAAGACAAGTCAGCTCTTTTCTCCTCGTTGTAAATGGATTGCAAGCCAGCATTGCTGTGAAAACTTGTGAAAATCCTGAGTTATCTCATACATCCTGCAGTCATTAAATTCTTGCATTCAACGTCTGCAGACTTTAAATCAATGTAAAAACAGTTGTTTGCTGTCTTTGATAATGCCTCCGTGAGTTAATGTAAGCATTAAGCTGCTTTATTACTCACTGGCCATGGCCCATGGGTTTATCGTGCATTGTTATTAACTTCACTGTACACATGTCCCGAACACATTCCGTTTGTGTTGCTGTAACGTTGCCAGGCCTAAAACTGACAGTTAATGCGCCTATGAACTTTTTGACGCTGACTTGCTTCAAAATCAATCGCATAACTTGTCGTGTCTGACAGCATTGTGGTTAAACGGTTGTGGCATAATTATAAGGGTATAAGACCCAATCTGTGATTAAGAAAAGACAAAGGCTTTTCGTTTATGAAGTCGTGATTGCACCATCATTATGTTGTGATTTCCAATTCTTTTCCCAATTCGTGACTGTTTGAAGATATCTGTTATGGTGGCAATCAACCGCGAATCAATGTAACATTACCATTTACCAACATTGCGTTGGCAAGTCCGTTTGCAGTTGTGTTTCTAAAATTTGTCATTTCCCCCGAACATAAAGTCGGTCGTTTTTTCACATAGATGCAACGTGTACAGACGTTGTGTCACCACAAAAGCGACTGATTTGCCGTCTGGGTTTGTTAGAATTGTCAACGTAGTACTCGTGTCATCTAAACGGGTGTCTCAACAAATAAAGGCTATGGTTCTCATACCGAACCGAACTAAAATCGAAGGTCAATCTTGTATTGCAATGTCAAGATGGCATGTCTATTTCTTCTGTTTGTCTTCAATGTAGCTGCATCTTTGCATTAATTTTGGGCTGTACGTGTCTATTTTAACAGGTTATTTTTCCGATTTGTTTTAGTAGAAAATGGCATAAATGCCTTGAAGCGACGTTATGCATTTGTATGTTTCCCAGAACATTTACTACATCGTATAAGTGTAAAGGATCTTGAAAATACAGAAATCGATGATTTTCTAATGCGTTCATACCAATGTTTCCCAACCGGGGTGCCATTTACAATACTCTGAGGTGCCGCGAGCTATTTCTCATATTCATTTTGTATCTACCTTTAAATGGTTAGCTTGGATGTTGTTATTGATAAAACTTGGATACAAGATTGTTTTTAATGCATCATTGAGGCAGCCCAGTTTTTTTGTCGTACCATGTATGTATTGTATGAGGTGAAAAATCATTGTTCTGCTATGAGGTGCCACAAAATATTTTCCTGTTTTGTAAGGTGCCGTAAGCCTAGAAAGGTTGGGAACCACTGCTTCATACATTTTAATGCACGAAGCTTAATTTCTCGTATTGAACCCTCGCATGTTGCGATGCATTGTTTTCATATATTGTATAATGTAAACCCACCTAGACAGGAAAATTCCTCAAAAAAAACGTCTGTAAACGTTGAATCAACGTAAACATAATCGATTTTGCTTTGGAAAGTCTTGACTGCAACTGCAATACATCTAATCGGTTTCTGGTGCGAGTGTTTCAGCCAGAAAATTTTGTCCTTTTTGTATTGGTTCAACGTCTGCTGACTTTGAGTCAACATAAAATAAGCAAATTTTGCCAGCTGGACTGTGTGAGCTTTTCTTGAATTGAAGAGAAGTGGTTTTTCTCTACTTTTGTTTTCTTTGTTTCTTTTAATTAAGTGGAACGACTGGTTCTTTGCTTTGTCACGTGATTAGCATTTTGCAACTAGGTTTGCTGTTCTTTTGCGGTTCGCCGAAGGATTTGCCTTGTTTTAAAGTTAAACATAGACAAACGTTGAAACAGTGTAAAAATGAGAAAGTGTTTGCTTGCATTTAAGCTTGTACATGCTGTATCGGCCTGTCACTCGGGGCCATGACCTACGCGACATCCGAAAATCGTTTTGATCGATTGTATGTTTGATAACGGTAAATTTGCTGCAAAGCATTGTAACGTGCAACGACACCGTTCGAATGCACAGTGTTAGAGAAGGTGTTATTGAATTTGTTTTTATACCAAGATGTTGCTTGGTAAGGTAATCATAAAATCAAGTTTTCCGCGAAGTCGAAATGACAAAATTAACAATTGAAAACACCAAGCGACTGTTACCGAAAACTCTTCATGCAGCAAAAACTTCACCAGATAAATTTTGCTTGCTCTTCTTCTCGTCTTGGTAAGCTTGAGGCGTTTTTCTAAACTTTTGGCACAAAAAATGTATTCAGTTGATAGTTTCTGTTTATTCTTTTTTGCATGGTGCAACTCAGTAGAATTAGATCATCAACTGCGCCAAAAGTATTAGAATTTATTTGGTTGTCGATTTTGCATTTGTTTAAGTACTGCGATAGTGCGACCCGATTGCTTTGTTGTTAAATTTGTGCAGGAAAATTACTTCTCCCAAATTTATACTGATCATCAACTTAGAAAGTAAGTTTCCTTCTGATTTCAACGCCAAGGTAATTTGATCATAGCCGGCCTTTCATTATTGCCCTGCAGATTAATTATGTTGCAGCGTGTGACGATTTTGAGGGGTAAACTTATTTTGGCTGCAAGGACCAAGGTACATGCAAAACTTTTAAGAACATGAGTGAAGTTTAACGCAATTGTATCACAGTTCGACAAATCTTAATATATACATGTCTGTGACACATCCATTTCATGGTGAACCTATTTACCTTAAAACTAGTCCTTTTTGAAAAGGTTTTTCTAACTGGCTATGCATCTCATTGTGACAATGGGTGGTGATTATATGAAAAATGTATTTTTTTTCATATCGTAAGAATTACCGTAAGTAGGCTATACCACAAACAAAATATTACAAAAATGAAATGTAATTTGTGTGGCTTTTTTACAGTGCAAGAACAATTACATAAACCTTAATATTTTTTTTCTTGTATTTCAGTGTTTTCTGGGATTTGTATTGCGCATCCCCCGAAAGGAGAGAAACCTGCGAACACAGTACAGAGGCCAAAGCATTCCATGATTATGTAATTGTTTCTATTGCACATTATGTATTTTGTTGTTTATAATTTCACTTAACAAAGTAACGTAGTTTGGAGTTATGAAAAACAACGTTAGGCGACTTAGAGAGATTCTATTGTAGAGCAAAACTTTGCGAGGAAGTTGGATCCCAGACAGAAAATCAACCAATGTAAAAAACGGTTGATTTTCTGTCTAGGATGACTTGGGTTCCAGAGGGCAAATCAGTCGCTTTTTACATTGATTCAACATTTGTGGACGTTGAATCAATGTAAAAAAATAATTTGTTGTCTGGAGTTAGGTAGTTTCGAGTTAGTATTGTCGGAAATTATTGTACGACCTTTTCAGGAAGAACGTCACATAAACTCAATATGGTGCGTTATTCTTGGAAATCACGGGAAGTTTTAACCATGTAAAATAGCGGACGCTTTCTGGCTTTAATTCTTTGTAGATCGCAATTCAGTAGTAGTAGTAGTAGTTGTCCAGTTTTAATCCGGTGATGTCCCCGTTACCGAGGGTGGCCGGATTCACCTCCAAGTGCCGCAATCGCACTTGGAGGTGAATCCGGCGACCCTCGGCAATTCAAACTTACTCAATTTAGGTTTGTAAGGTCGCATAAACTTTAACTTCTAAGCACTGTTGCAGAGTTTTTCAAATGCCCCTCCCTTAAGTGCAATGCCAACAGATGGAATGAACCAAGTAATTTCTCCTGGTTATTTTCCTGTAAGTGGTGTTCAATAGTTCATCGCATTTTAGCACAGTTCATGTTGGTACTTGTTAGAGCATAGATTTTATGCACTTGATAATTGCACCATACATTACAAATATACAATTATTTGCTACTTTGCTACTTGCTACTTATTTGCTTTGCTAACTTTGCTATTTGCTACTTATTTGCTACAATTATTTGCTTCTTTGCTATAGTTTCTTTCCATGCTGTGTCATTTAGTGCATATGTGTATTATAGCCTGGAGCATCTGGATCTCCATCCCACCATTCAAACCCAAACAACCCAATGATGAGACAGGTGATATTTTATAAGACATGTAAAATCTGTCCGTCATGGCAAAATTTTCTAACATTTTTTATTTTATTTAATTCCTCAAAAATAAAATTGGAGGGAAAAGTTAAAGTGGAACATTTTGCTGATTTTATTTTTACTTCCACGGACTGGTTACACTTTGCAGTGTAGTTCCCGCAACATTCGGAAAGTACCCAGACGCACCTGTCAAACGGCTGAGCATGCAAAACAATAGACTAATTCTTTGATACACACGCTGCAGCTGGCAGAATACAAAGCCCTTTGCGTTCTCGTTCAAAACAATCACTGTTTGTTTATACCGCGTGGTGGCGCTCCTGTTTAAACACAATTTTGACGGTTTGATGTAGGCTTAATATGTTACTTACAGTAAATAGAAGCTTCCAAACCATCAGTTGCTCATAAGAAATAAGTCGTATTAATTGTTGCGATGAGAAGTTTTCATTTAGATGAAATACTAAGATACCTTTTTATTTCCTTTGCCTAATGTTGCATATCGGCAGTGTGGTGTAGTAAGAAAGGTACCAAGTTATTTCGCCTGCTAGGGTTCAGCAGTACTCACTTTCTTAAAGCACATGTTTCCCCAGACAACAAATTTGTGCTTTTTGTTACATTGTAGACGTTGAATCAACGTCTTCAGACGTTGAATCAATGTAAAAAAACGACTGATTTGCTGTCTGTGAATCGACTTTCCTTTTGTTGTGCGCTTTGTCTAGTGCGGTGTTTGCTACGTAGAGAGCATTCGGTCTTTTGCTGTTAAACCTAGGTAAAAGTCCATATCCTGTTTCTTACCGATCGTTTGCATTCTTAGCCATTTGCTATGTCACCGAGATATCCACCTGGCACCCCCAGACCCGGAATGCAGGTGAGCGTGATGCATTTGCGAAATAATTTGCTGTCTGCATTTGTGAAAATAATCATAAGGTGTCAAGGACTGAAATATTTCGTGTTTTTACACTTCCTCGTTTTAATTTTAAAGCATGTAGAAATTGCACATGAGTACACTGTATAATATGCGTTTTTTCACTCACCGGTCAACAAAGTAAGATAGTTAAAAGCATTAAATGTTGCTTGGAACTTTAACCGTGAACCGAGGCAGTTGATGATATGACAGTTTGTCGAAATGAAGTTTAATCGAAGGGAAAGTGGTTGTTTTGTAGTAGGAGATATTTCCTGTACTTTTTTATGTAAAATTTATATACACAGGTCACAGAGTGCCATTTTTATTAAATTCTTCTACAAACTGTGGTTCGATGAACCACCGTAAACTCGTAATATTAAATTTAACACAGCTTGATCTCGTACATTTGAAACGCCATAGCTCTGTTCTTGAAAGTTCATCAACGGATAACTGTGTTTTTTTTTCTTTGTGGTCCAATTACAAATACTTCGCACCCTGGACCGTGGTGGTTGCTTACCCCCGATTTAAAATATAAAGATTTCGACACGATTCAAGACGTTAATATGATTGATTTATGGAAGTGGATTATTATTATCGCTGTGTTGCTGACAGTATCACGCAGTGTGCTGTTGATGGCTTATTTTGCTGTAATTTATAAAAAAAATTCATGTCGCATATCCTATGTTTTATTAGATAGTGATGCTTTGTTTTTTAATTCCGGGTATTGTTTCGTAGACCCCCGGACCACAGCCGATGTTGCAAGGCATGGACCACCCAAGACAAGGTATTACGTCACTACAATCTCGATCATTTAATTGCTGAATAAACGATACAAAAAATCTTCTGTCCAATTTAACGTTTCGATATTTTAAACCTTAAGCTGCTTTGACTGTTCTTGAATGAGACGAATTTAGTTCATCGTATGCTTTCAATCAAAGCTAATTACGATCATTTTCCATTCTCAGGACAAATGATGGGAATGGGGAGGATGGTTCATCCGCGAGGTATGCCGCCTGGATCGATGAATCCCTACGGATCGGATCAATTCCAACAAGTTAGTTTATTGATTGGTTGCTTGAGGAACTAAATAAAGTCTCAAAGTGTGAACTGTGTGATAAAAAAAAAGAAATTCTTTGTATAGCCTACCCTAAAGTATATGTGACACTGATTTTTGAACTTGGTTTAAATTTTTTTCTAAAGCAATATTTTTGTTGCCTTCATTTAGACTTTCAGTGGAATGCGCATGCCAGCCAGTACAATGCCTGGACACAGTGGAATGCTGATGGGTCCAATGTAAGTATTTAAAAAAATCAGATTATTATTTAAGCATTAGTTTGATACCTGGTAAACAAGTCTTCAAGATAACAAAAATAACTGCAACGCTTGGCAAATCAAAATTCAGAAAAATAAATAGAGAAATTAAATGCATAACTTAGCAAACGTCTTAAAACTATACTGTTTTTATTTTAAGTGCTAAAGTGAAATGAGGAAAGGAGAAAGATTTGGGTAATGAGAAGATAAGGTTCTCATTACACCCAGCCTTCGGCACTAACGAGAGTAGGGTGGCCAGTTCATTTCTCTCGGCCGCCTTTATTTCAGCAACTATGCCCAGCCTCATTGCCCAGTGCCCACCCAATTTCTTACGCCCTGGGTAGAGGTGAACGGTGTTTTTCAACAACCAGCTTGAACCTGGAGTCGAACCAGGTTCGCATAATTGGAAAGCCAACGTCTTATCCGCTGCACGATCCCACCGCTATGAAATGAGTAGTATAAGTTTTTTATTCGATTTGGCTAGATGAGTGAAGTCAGTTACATGATTTTTCCATTGTCACAACAACCATGTGGTATTGTCTTTTCTACAAATTTGTCTTTCATCGATTCTGCACTGCGCGCACTATATGTTTGATTTTTAATATTTAGGTCGGCTCGATCGCCTTGGCCAAACCCACCTGGACCTTCAGTAAGTAGAACCTCGCGCAGGTTGCATAAAATATTACAAGTTTCAAGTTACAAAATAGAGATGGGTGATTGTGAATGTCATGTGGAGAAAGTCTGGGCGGTGGGACAAACATTTAGCTCTCCAGCAAACTAAATGATAAAACTGCTCTTGCTAATATTTTGCATCACAAATATTGCCGAGAGAGCCACTCCAGTTACGTTTGTCCCATTCGGCGTCAGCCTTCACAGCAGGCCACAACTTGGCATTTTGTGTTTTATAACCTATCTAATCACTTAAACATGTTGTCTACGCGATACTATAGTAAATCTAACAACCCAACATGATTTGATTATATGGTAGATCATTTATCATTTTGCTGTCTAGACAAATTCTTTATAAATGGCTTTATATAATCTGTGGTTATGATTTCATATCAATTGTATGGTTGATTGGTTGGGTTGTAACGTATCGTTCACAGTAGCGACTTAGTTTGCTGAGTACCTGTGTTCTATAGCTACGAGCTTGATAACCTTCTTTTTCTGTAACCAGGGCACGACGCCGGGAGGACTTCCATCTACTCCTATGATGAGGAGCTCTCCAGGTTGGAATAAGTTGTTTCATGAGTCAGATTTATTTTGTTATATTTTTTTGGTGCTCACTTACTGTTGCAATAATAAATCACTGTGGTTTTTGAAATGTGACTGCCATGCGTGATGTCATTTTTTTCCGCCTTACAAATTTTACTTCTTTCTAGTCTGCTCAGATCCGATGAATCCTGACTACGGACACATGAACAAACCGATGCCACATCAAATGCCATCCTCTGTGAGTTTTGACTTTTCGTTCGTTGAAACGCATTACTTTTCATAGGTTTCACAGTCAGGGCATGACGTGAGAGGTTTATTTGTTTCTTTCTCTTAGTTTCCAATGAGCGGTAATGTACCTGAAGGCATTCCTCCCACAACAATCCCCATGTCAGCTGTCCCAGGGCTGCCAGTTTCAACACCGACGATGGCGCCTGGTTTAAATGGAATGAATGGATCAGTTCCTGACTCCGCCATGATGGACGGCTTAGCGAAGGTTTGCCACTTCAGCTTCGATAACAAGAGCTTTCAATTGTTGTCATGCAAAATGCTTTGGTTAATTCTGTAAAACGGCAAGATATCATGAGTACACAGCATGGCTTAGTTAGCTTTTTTACTTTTTAAGCCAGATGTAAAAAAATGCCTCCTTTTGTCTACAGTTTAACTTTACATGATATAAGATTTGTATTTCTTTGATAAACATAACATGCGGTGCTAATTTTACATCTAAAACCTGTACATACCGAGCGGTTAGTTTTTCTTAAATTGAATACGTGAATGCAAGAAGGGCCCAATTCCAACAACTTATTTTGAGATGAATGCGTTTTATTTATTTTGGTCATTTGCTTTTGTGGTGGAATTTCGATCATGATTAATATGCTTAGATAATGATATGCTGGTAAGATGTATTATGAAAAAAAGAGAATTTCGACACTTTAAACCCTGATTAACGTAAAGTCAATAGAGGATTCGCGTAAAGCAGATACAAAAGCATCTAATTTAGTGAAAAAAATTGAATGCAGTAATATTGACGACATTTTAAAGTACATGTAGTTCAAACAGAAGACTGACCAGAACTACATGTACTTTAAAAAGTCGACAATATTACTGCATTCAATTTTTTTCACAAGATGTATTATGCTTCAAAATGTCACTCGGTGAAGATGGCGTGGAAAACTATTGAAAAGTTGAAGCTCAAGTGCTGGTTGGACCTTTCTTAAAATCAATGGAGATGTTGAGGACGGTATTTTACATGTTGAAGCTTGAAGCGATTTGACGTTTTTCAGGTATCATTTAGAGTTTTAGACGACACTGAAAGGAATCGGAAAAACATAAACACTAAACAGTAAACAGCGACATTTGAAAAAAAAATAGACTTGGGCCCTTTTTTAATTCACGTATTCAATTACTTTGCAAATTTTGGTTTATTGTCATTGAAAATATTTGTGCGATAGGATGTCGTTTACTTAACGCTGTCAATTTTGTCTCAGGGCTCTCCAAGCAACAACATTCCCATGAATACTATGAATGGTCCTTCCTCTATGGCTCCTTCTGGCGGGCCTGGTGAAACTCCACGCACGCCGCAAAATGGCGAAGGAGATACGTTTAACATGGCAACATTTAACGATAATGTGAGTAATAACACACCGATGGGACAGTATTGAATTCCACACGTCCAGCTTTGAAATTGACGCACGACGTTCTCACGTCTTTCTCACGTGACGTGATAGAATCACGATCAAAGGCGTCATTGTTGGGTAGCAGCAGAAGATTGTACTGTAGCAGTTGCATTCGGTTTGATCTCAGCACCTTATTGAGATACGCTACTGTTGGTGTGGGTTTTGTGGTTGCGTTTATCAGGCATATTTTGGCTGTTTCTGTTTACTTTGACATTGTCCGATATTGAACGTGTCCGATAACCATGCAGTTTATTCCCTGGCACATTCATACTTTTGGGTTCAACCGTGTGTATTCGTGTATATCTTTCGTGGTAGTTGCACGGTATCTTGATTGCTAATGAGCAATGTTTGTGTTATCTAATATCAGTGGGTACGAAGATTTACGCTGATCCAGTATTGTCCGCTTATTATATTTATTTGCTATGATTTGCTAAGCTTACCCAGACAGCAAATTAGTCGCTTTTTACATTGATTCAACGTCTGTAGGCGTCTACGGACGTTGAATTAATGTAAAAAAACACGGATTTGCTCTATGGGTAAAAGCTTTCCGAAAGTGTTCAGTTGTTGTTGGCCGCCTGATGAAACAAATGCAGAGAAAAACATAGAAAATTTATTTGTCTTTTATCTCAATAAACTGTCCGTCTTCACATTTCATTGTAGTCAGCATCCTTTCAGTTTAGCGGTCGTCTTTGCTCACACTCATTTTTCAAAATTTCAGCTGCACTCATATTAATGAGACCAATTTTTATGAATAAACGTAAAAAACGAAAGTTTGATTTTTTTCTCTCATGTTTGCCATGTAACTTGTTTTACATTCTGAACGATCTGTATTCAAAATGCTTTTGGCGAAATATTGTAACGACATTTTTTCACATTCAACGTCTGGAGACGGTGAATCAATGTAAAATACGGCTGATTTGCTGTCTGGGTCAAGTACGCATAAACTTTTATATTTGTCTCTCTGTAAACTGCATTGGCAAGAGTGGTGTGGTTAATAGCTTGCAAAAGGACCGCTTTTAACATGACTAAAACACTTAAAGGAAAACTGACTGAGCAGAACTGACCAGAAGTAGTAAAACTTAACAACACCATTTCTCAAAGTCTTCAAATTTGCAGCTTTTGCTTTGACTTATGCTGACGCTTCAGTGTGGTCAAACGTGCTCCACCTTGAGCGGTTATCTTTCATGCGACAGCTCAACCTTCATGCATGCAGTATATGTTTTTATTTTTACAGCAAAACGATGGAGTCTTTGTGTAGTTGAAACGTTTGTAAGCACGTTTTGCGATCAACGGCGTTTTCTGTCATGCGGCATGCTAATCGTTAAGTAGGTTAAAATGTAACACAAAACTTGTTGCTTACAATAAACAAAAACTGTGCTAAATGAATCCTGTCACATCTTGAGCCTACTGTTTGTGTGTCAAGTCACATAATTTGTTGTCACAGTGACCAATTAATTTTTGTTTTTCACAGCATTCTTCACTAACACTGATAATAATTATTTTTTCTTATTCTCATGCCTCATGTAACCTAAGACTAATTTGTTTGATTTTCTTTAAAAGAATTGTTTGTCAAATTCAATAGAAAATATTTTAAAATTTATTTAAAAAATATTAATTTAGAGTTAATTGATTCACTAATTTCTCTTCATCTAACTTGGCTTTTTATTTATTTTTCTATATTCTTGCTTGTTGGTCTTCTGCTTGCTTCATCCATCTGGTGTCGCTATATTGCACGTTGTTTGGCTCTGCTGCTTCTGCTTGCCGCTGCATTGATGTCATTGCTACGTCATTCATGTCGTCATCGTCAGGATCAGAGCGAATCGGCGGAGATTTTGAAAATCAAAGAAACGATGCAGCAGGAAGCGAAGAGATTCGAAACGAAAGAAACCGACGAAAACGAAGCCAACGGTTTCGGATTCTTGACATGAACCTGCGAATCAGTGTGTGCTATCGAAAATCAACTCAAATTATCGTTTGTTAAGAAATCACACCTTATTTAAAAATGAGGAAAGCAAAGGATAAGATTTGACATCAATATGTGGATTTGTAGTCAAGCAGTGGCTGAGTTGGTCTTCCTTTTTTTCTCTACAAACCCATCACGTCGAGAACTAATTTACGCTTTAGTTGTTAACAATACCGCTTGCCAATGCAGTGAACGTGTTCTTAGCTCGCTGAGTTTATCTTCGACAGTTACGGAACGAACTGCATTTAGATTTACTTCGACTTTTTTGTACTGTGTCCATTTGCTTCATATCCGGATTGATATGAAGCAGATACCGATTTTCTGTTGCGTACAGGGCGGGTTTTCATTTCCCTCTCTCCTGATCTTTTCACTTTCTTGCCTATTTAACATCTTGATTTCAAAACGACGTTGGTATTCGTATGTCGAGATTTTGCTCATAATTTTATTTATTGTGTATCGTTGTTGTTGATATCAATTGTAGTTTATCAAATTTTAGTGCCGCTATCACTGGATATCGGTGCAACTCATGTTGCGGGCTGATTAGAAGGATTTAGTTTGCATAAAAAAATCTGTTTCTTGAAAACTCATTACTCATCAGCCAGGCTCATCAGGCTGTCACATTTTAACTCAGCAGGTCTTCCTCGATGAGTTTTTTATATTTCTTCAAGCTTTTTGTAAAAACAATTATCTTGTGGAGGTGAGGTTTGAACCGAAAAAAAGATGCTTTGAATGTGGCATGACGAAAAATATACGATTGTACGTTTTGATGTGGGCTGCCTAACTTTGGCAGCGATCTTGCGTCATTCAATTTTATATTTTACAGCTGTTCAAAACATTCTAGAATTTCTTTGCAGTGCTTTGTTTTATTGGGTAAACTAGTTACACATTATGTGCAATGAAGTTTCTTAGCTAAACTGTGTATTAAACGCAGTGTCCAACCTTGTCATGAACTAATTGGTTTCAATTTTTTTTGTGTGAACTTTCGTTAAAAACATTTCCATTTTTTGGTATGGTTTCACATCTGGCGAGTTTTTTTACGTTCTAAAAATGATTAACTTGCACTGTGATGATTTCCGTAATCCAAATTTTAACCTTTTTTGTATCAATGTGATGCATTTAGAATAGACGAAGAAACGCGTAATTTGTCGAAAGCTCCCGGCTGAAATAGTCAAGTTTTATATAAAGAAATATAACTAGTTTATTGGTACTTATGTAATGGCAACTCCGCCCTCTTTTTTTTGCATATTCATTTTCATAATTTTTCTTGTCTCTATTAAAACAACCGTCTTAGATTTCGTTAAAAACGTCAAAGCTCGCCTTTTTGTCGTTCGTTTTCATTCATTTGCTGAAACCATTCTAGTGCTTCTGACCAGATCCGTAAGTAGTGATGTGCTGGGGAAAAAATTGATATTTTTGTTACTCCAAGTGTTCTCAAGTGGTGCAACAATGTTTAAAATCAATACACTTTCTTCTTTCTAAAGCTTGTGTATTAAAACGTTTAAAATTTTATCAATCTAAAAAACAGCTTTATATTTTTATTGTTTCAGTCACGTGTTTGTTGTTGATAGTCAACTTAGCTGATTGCGCTGGAAATTTTGAATTGATCACTGATAAAATTTCTCCACAAAACCGCCTGTTATTGTAGCAAGCATTCACAATCAAATGAGAAATTACTTTATCTTTTAAAAATCATGTTCAATATATGCTTTGTTTTGAAGATTCTTGAAGCTGAAAGTTAAACAGCGGCATTTTCCATTGTAAATAACTGATCAGGGTTGTTTTAGTTAAGCTTTTCAGTATTTTTGAAATTACCTCTCGGCTCTAGCATGAACTTGGTTACGATATATGACCGTTTTTCTTTCGTACTCACACGGCGTAATTATACTGTTGGTATATTATATCGTCTACAAACTCTCACAATCTTTTATCGTTACATGTTTTAGTGTCTTTTTTGTGTCCTTTGTCATTTGTAAGGAAATAAAATATCTTACCACGAACCGGTCGTAGATTGTTTCTTGCGGTGCATGAAAGATTAGTGGCCTATAGTAGGTCACTTGGCATATAAATTTTAACTTTGGATGTTTGTGTAAAAACAATTCATGCACGAAATAGTGCCAATGTGGCTTTCACTCTCTT
Source organism: Aplidium turbinatum (assembly GCF_918807975.1). Classification (NCBI taxonomy): domain Eukaryota; kingdom Metazoa; phylum Chordata; class Ascidiacea; order Aplousobranchia; family Polyclinidae; genus Aplidium; species Aplidium turbinatum. The sequence continues at coordinate 14,542,364 of NC_137484.1, read as the reverse complement.
TGTCGAAGCAATCAGATGAAAATGAAGATATGGATATAAAGTTACGAAGTGTTTGCTTTGTAGAGCAATCCTAAAAAGCTCTTCTAAATTACCGGTAGCCTACCCTACTTCAGGAAGTTCAAGTTACCGGTACATTATTTTAATTCTCATCTTTTATTTGAAGTAAACTTAGTCTACGGTCTTTTATTGAGACCATACAAAGTTTTTGACGAAGAGACTTGACCTATTTTGAAACGGAATAGTTTGAAATTGGTGTTGTTTTTTAGGCCAGAATGAAAAAAAAAATATTTTCTTTTAAAATGTATTTTTGTTTTGATCTGTCACGCAAAGTAATGCCATTTTTACTTTAGCCTCCCTGTTGGCTTAAAGGTTTTTGTATGTAAGTTGCAGATTTAGTTTTTTATAAAAAACGGGTGTTAGAAATCATTTAAGAAATGGCAAAATTTGCGACATGCAAGCTTGAGCCACCAACTTCAAGATCGAGTCTGCGTTCAACATGATAGGCTATTGAGAATGGAGTACTTTTTCAGATAAGAGAAAAGTTCATCTCTTTGACTAGGCTTGCATCACTGGTTCAACATTTTTACACAATGCAAAACTGCCCAGATCAAGCTTCCAATCAATAGCGTTTTTGGAAGCTAAATTTCAAAATTAATCCCACAATGTAGGCCTACGCGGAAGTTTTGTTATTTAAATATTGCAGACATAGCTCAAAGTGACAAATTCGTTTAGAAGAGAGCATTTTCTTTCATGTTGCAGTAGGCTACCATAAATTGCCGACAAGTAACTGAGAAAATCGCTTTATCATTAAATGTTTCCAAAATTAGGTATTTCAAAAATAAAGTTCGAGCCACTTGGTCGACAGCATAGCGACAATTATTTGCAATGCGAATTCACGTCCACAGGAGTTTCCACTCTTCTACTACTGCTCACATTGCAGTGAAAGCAAATGATTTCACTTGTAGGCTATAGGCTACATTGATTAAAATGCAGGTTTACTTCTACCATGCATAGTTTATAGAATGTAGCAGCTTCAAACAAAACGTTAGTAAAAAACAATATTTCGAGAAAAAAATAACGTAGGAAAGCAGTGTGCCGTGGTAGATTCCAAAAAAATTTGATGTGCCGTACTGCCGTGGTCCGTGGATAAAAAAAGTTCTCTGATTACAACTATGAAACACAAATTGCAATTTTTGGAAACCTTTTCAAAAAATTAAATTGTTTGACAGGGGACCATATTTTGAAATGAAAGGTTCCAGTGAGTTTTCCACGCAAAGTTCTTTTTTGGCTAAGTGGTTGGTTTCTGTATGTAAAGGTAAGAGACGATTTGTTATTTGTAACTATTTCGATTAGTGCTGAAGATTTGTTTCTAAACTTGTCGGAATTTTTTTCTGGGGGTCAATAACGTCAATTTTTTTAAATGTCCAGCTTACATGAGTGATAACCAGAGGTGGGCAGTAACTACCGGTAGTTACTTTTTGAGTATAACCGTAACGGTAACTTCGTTACTATTTTCCAAAAGTAACGAAACACGGTAACTAGTTCCTATTTTAGCACTTTTTCAACAGTTACAAGTTACTTTTGTATTGAAATTTCGGTTTCTAATTGCCGTCCATTTCTCTGCACATGTTTGTGTCATGCTTTATGCGTGTTTGCTGCGCGTTGCGCAATAATGCATTCTTCTTGCAGCTGTATCGGAGCAGCACTGCCCATGCGCGGCGCTCTTGTTTTGTGATCTTATGGAGCAGGATTGGCGAATTCATCGCCAAAATCCAGAAATCTGGCGATTTTTTAAGACGTTTGGCTTTATATTTATGGTTTGGCGATTTGGCTCTTTTTTGGCGCTTTTTGAGAACTGATTTGGCTAAATTAATTGCTTTTGGTGATTGATCAATATGTGACTTTCTATGCAATGTTTAGCAAAAGTGTTTGGCAACATTTGATAGCTCAGTTCATGCTTGTCGTATAGCTGCCAGAGGTGTACAGGAGCCGTAGTTTTAGAGTAATCTGAAAATATGTATAAATTGCAATTTAAACTTCTTGAAAGTAACTAACTAACTGACTATAAGCATCAAGAAACACGCAACGATTATAAGCAATAGTGTGGAAAACAAACAGACGGAAAACAAATTACATTAGGAAAAGGCAACTGCATAACTAGAAAAGAATTTGCACCACAGGGTGCATGATACATCTAATAAATGTTGAGGAGAATGGAGGCGCCTCCCGCAAATAATTGTTTGTTTAAATTTGGATTGCAGCGTTTGATTAATAGCGCTTCCTGAATTTTTGTTTCAAATTGGGATTTGCTTTTGCGTAAAATTTTAAATGAGTTAGTAGAGAATTTATCGCCCGACAGAATTTCGGTGATGAGTGCATGGGTATTGCTACCCACGCTTGCAATGACTCTAAAAAGGTTGTCTGGCATCAAAACCAGCAACAGCATTGCTGTGTGCTTGCCGTTGGTGGACGTTCTTGTGGAAGCAATACGAACCAGATTTGGTCATTGGTTCGAGGACAGCGACTTTCAGCTTGCTACTGCATTCCACCCACAATTTAGACTGGATGCAACCTAGTTCGTACCCTGAACAGTTCGTACCCTCAGTTCGTACCCTGAAAAAATCGAGAGAAAAAATTAAAAAAAGCGGAAGTCGCTGATCGCAGTTTAATAGCACAATGCCAAACTCGCTGATTGGAGTTTCCGCAAACAAACTCGAGGGTTAGGGTTAGCGGAAACTGCGGAAAAATGAAACTGCGGAAAAATATTTGCGGAAACTGTGATCAGCGAGGGTTAGGGTTAGAACATAGATTACTCTATGGTTAAGGTAAAGGTTAGTGGAAACTGCGGGAAAATGTTTGCGGAAACTGCGATCAGCGAGAGTTAGGGTTAGAGCCATAGACTATGGTTAGAGCATAGATTACTCTATGGTTAAGGTAAAGGTTAGCGAAAATTGCGGAAAAATGTTTGCGGAAATTGCGATCAGCGAGGGTTAGAGAGCATAGATTACTCGATTGTTAAAGATAGGGCCGAGTTAGGGTAAGCGGAAACTGCGGAAAAATGTTTGCGGAAACTGCGATCAGCGAGGGTTAGGGCATAGATTACTCTATGGTTAGAGTTAGGGTAAAGATTAGCGGAAACTACGGAAAAATGTTTGCGGAAACTGCGATCAGCGAAGGTTAGGGTTAGAGCATAGATTAGTCTATGGTTAGGGTTAGCGGAAACTGCGGAAAAATGTTTGCGAAAACTGCGATGAGCGAGGGTTAGGGTAAGGGTTAGCGGAAACTGCGATCAGCGACTTCGGCTTTCTGCTACCTTTCTCTCAATCTTTTCAGGGAGGAGATTTTTAAATGTTTGCGGAAACTGCGATCAGCGACTTCCGCTTTTTTTAATTATTTCTCTCGATCTTTTCAGGGTACGAACTGTTCAGGGTACGAACTAGGTTGCATCCGTTCGTACCATGAACAGTTCGGACAGTCAGTTCGTACCTTAAAAAGATCGAGAAAAAAATTAAAAAAAAGCCGAAATCGCTGATCGCAGTTTCCGCAATCATTTAAAAATTTTCCTTCTGAAAAGATCGAGAGAAAAATAGCTCAAAACCGAAGTCCGCTGATCGCAGTTTTCGCAAACACTTTCCCGCAGTTTTTGCTAACTCTAACCATAGAGTAATCTATGCTCTAACCCTCGCTGATCGCAGTTACCGCAGTTTCCGTTAACCCTTACCCTAATTCTAGCCATAGAGTAATCTATGCTCTAACCCTAACCCTCGCTGATCGCAGTTTCCGCAAACATTTTTCCGCAGATTCCGCTAACCTTTACCCTAGCCATGGAGTAATCTATGCTCTAACCCTTGCTGATCGCAGTTTCCGCAAACATTTTTCCGCAGTTTTGCAGTTTCCGCTTACCCAAACTCTAACCATAGAGTAATCTATGCTCTAACCCTAACCCTCGCTGATCCCAGTTTTCGCAAACAATTTTCCGCAGTTTCCGCTTACCCTAACTCTAACGATAGAGTAATCTATGCTCTAACCCTCGCTGATTGCAGTTTCCGCAAACATTTTTCCGCAGTTTCCGCTAACCCTAACCCTCGAGTTTGTTTCAAATTATTTGGGGAAACTCCGATCAGCGACTTCGGCTTTGTGCTATCAAACTGCGATCAGCGACTTCAGCTTTTTTTAATTTTTTTCTCGATCTTTTTAGGGTACGAACTGACTGTACGAATGGTTCAAGGTACGAACTAGGTTGCACTCATTTAGACTTATCTGTGTCCAATGGCTGACAAGCGATACTGCTGAATTGAAGACCAAAATAAAACAGAACATGCTTCAAGCAATTGAAGAAGCAAACTGCTCTGCTGAAGAGGGGGGCAGCACCGACACTGAAGTGGATAGTGATAGAGCCACAGAGGACTTTTTTGCACCACTTGATGCAAAAACCAAGAAGAGAAAGCAATGCGCGTTGAATCTGTTGCAGGAGTATTTGGAAGCTGACCCTTAGCCCAAGTTAAGCGGTTCCAGATTCACAAGCGAACCGATGAAAAACTGTTTTTAAAACATAACACTCCCATTCCGTCAAGTGCTGCAGTGGAAAGGTTGTTTTCATTGGGCAAGGATATTTTAAAGCCCTAAAGGGCAGGCCTAAGTGACGAGCACTTTGAAATGCTCGTATTTCTCAAAGGAAATAAGCATATTTATACTGAGTAATTTTTTTAAATAAAACATTTTTGGTTTTGTACTTGTGCTGTTATGTTAGCATGGATGGCTCTTAACACTAGCCTATATATCAAATATTGCGGTTAAATTGGACTTACATGCAGAGCTGGCCAGGTGCAGAATTTTATGTTGAGATTTATGAGTAACTGAAAGTAACTAGTAACGGTAACTAGTTACTTTTTTGAAATCGGTAACTGTAACGGTAACTCAGTTACCATTTTGGCCAAGTAACTGTAACTCAGTTACTTTTGAAAGTAACTTTGCCCACCTCTGGTGATAACTCACTGGTTAGGTGCCACATAATGAAATCTGAAGACATTTTTGCAAGATTAATTTACACTGTTTCGCATAATTGTAAAGCCTTGTACTCTTTAGGCATTTGTGGCTGGGTTATGTAAGTAGAGCTCGACCGATATATCGGTCAGCCGATATCAGGTGTAGCCGATATATTGTATCGGCTATTTTTTGCCGATAAACATCGGCCAGCAAAAGCACACTCAAAACCAGCCATACATGCCTTTAAAAGAAACACAAGTTGCTCAAACGTGCTTGCATAGCATGAACAATTGTTGCGAGAATAATATTTCCCGCCCATTCTAGTGCGCGCATCTAGAAAATGTTAATACTGCATCCCTTAGCTTCCATTCAAGCAGGAAAACTTTCGAGTTTTACGTTGCTTCAACGATTGATAACATTGAATCAACGTAACAAAAGTGAATTTTTTGCTAAGAATCGATGGGAGCACGCGCAACTAAGTTCAAGTCTTACGTCACAATGTCTGGCTTTAATCTCGAGTAATATTGATAAGGCAAGGTTGATTACAAAATTAGATTATACGAGTAGGCTATTACAGCAAGATGCAGCAAAATTTGTTAAGTTTTAGTATTACAGTAAGAAAGAAAAGGCCCATGGAAAATTTCCTTTCGCTCACATAACACACAAAATATACCTAAAGAAAAATGCCCAGTGAAACTTTGCACAGCAGAAAATAGTAGCGAGAGTGTAGAAGTTTTCCGACTCGTGCCCAGAGCATTGTGATGCAAAAATCCACACAACCTCGTTCGGTGGAAGTTAATCAGTTATGTGGCGTATTGCAGCTACACGGCGCTTTGACTCTCCAAGCGCACCTCGTTGGTCTGATGAAAACCTTTGCTGAAATTTTAAAAAGCCTTCCAAATCGTAGCCATAGCTCTTAAATGGCGAAGAATTCAGACCGGACACGTTTGTCCGCCGTCAGCAAAAACGAATTTCGAGGCCTGGGTTGTTTCTTTTTTGTTTGGTGTTTTTTTGTGATTAGTGTTAAGAATGATTTTTCCATTACAGCAACTAATGCATAAACTTTCTTGGACTGGTTTGTTGCTTAATAACTTTGTTGATAACAAATTTTTCGTAGCCGATATATATCGGTATCGGCCTAAAAATTTCATAAATATCGGTATCGGCCTGAAAATGTGATATCGGTCGAGCTCTATATGTAAGTACACATAATAGAGGTTAAACCATTGCTTTGTAATCTTATGTCATTCTTCTATGCTTGCATGTAGTCATACACAAACCGTAATTGTTTTAATAACTTTACTTTAAAGCCAACATCAAAAAAAAAGAAGTGATGATGCAATCGGGTGCAACCTAGTTCGTACCCAAACAGTTGGTACCCTAAAAAGATCGAGAGAACAAATTCAAAAAGTCGAAGTTGCTGATCGCAGTTTCCGCTAACATTTTAAAATTTTCCCCCTGAAAAGATCGAGAGAAAAAAATAGAACAAAGCCGAAGTCGCTGATAAGAGTTTCTGTTTTTCCGCAAACATTTTAAAATTTCCAGTAATGATCCCAAGAGTTTGCCGAAGTCGCTGATCGCAGTTTCAGCAAACATTTTAAAAGGGTTAGGAAAAGATTGAGAATGAAAACTTAAAAATAGCCAAAGTCGCTGAACGGAGTTTCCGCAAACAAACAAACTGAAAAGATCGAGAGAAAAAATAGAACAAAGCCTAAGTCGCTGATTGCATTTTCCATTTTTTCTCAGTTTCCGCAAACATTTTAAAATTTCTGGTAATAATTCTAAGAGTTTGCCGAAGTCGCTGATTGCAGTTTCAGCAAACATTTTAAAATTTCCGGTAGTGATCCTAAAAGTTTTTGTTTGTTTGCGGAAACTGCGATCAGCGACTTCGGCTTTTTTAATTTTTTCTCTCGATCTTTTCAGGGTACGGACTAGGTCATAGGCGCCGACTCCGGGGGGGCGGAGGGGCGGCGCCCCCCCGTGAATTTAGCTCGGGGTGGCTGCCCCCCCGCAAATTATTTAAAAAAAATCTTAAATCAAATGTTTTTAAGTTCAGATTTGCGTTAGTTTGACCTTCATTGCGGATCGATCTCAATTAAAAGATCTACTTGTTGCAACAAGAGCGCTGCTCCTAAGATAACAAAAGAAACAGAAGTACCGTAGCTGATAAACGCCAGCATGGTGCCGTTGAAGCGGGTCTGCTACTATTCGGTGAGTCCGATTCGGTGAGAGCTTTTTTCGGAGAGTTTGCTATTCGGTGATTTTTTGAAATTTTTTAAAAATTATAGGGTACCGTAGCCTAATTATGATTGCCACTTTTACATCGTTTTAACGTCGCTAAACGTTGAAATAAGACCCTAACCCCTAACCCTAAAACGGCAATGATAATTAGGCTACGGTAGCCTACCTGATAATTTAAAAAAAAATCAGCGAATAGGGCTCTCACCGAAAAAGGCTCTCTCCGAATAGGGAACTCACCGAAACGGGCCATTCCGCGTTGAAGCATAGTAACAACGATTGAAAAACGTTTTTCTTGATTTCCTTCGCTTTGTTTTTTCTTGGGAGTGTCAATAACGAGGTGCTGTATACTCAGTTTAGTATCTACGCGTATTAAGAGCTAAAGTTCAAAGTGACCACAGCATATAATTCGAAGTAGCCTACAGGCCTCGAAATTCGTTTTTGTTGACGGCGGACAAACGTGTCCGGTCTGAGCAGCTATCTCGGCGGACACACCAGTTTTAGCCGTCGATCGTCATGCTTAATCACTTTATCTTGATAATAATTCTTCTCCATTTCAGAACTGTCTATAACTACGGTTTTAGAAGGCTTTTTAAAAAATCAGTAAAGTCACTCCGAAAGGCTTTCATCAGACCAACGACTTGCGCTTGAAGAGTCAAAGCGCCGTGTAGCTGGTCAATACATCACATAACTGATTAACTTCCACCGAACGAGCTTATTGCGTCACAATGCTCTGGGCAGGAGTCGGAAAATTTTTACACCAATGGTACTATTTTCTGCTGTGCAAACTTTCACAGATTTTTTTCTTTAGGTTTATTTTTGCGTGTCATGTGAGCGAAAGTGGATTTTCCTTGGGTCTTTTCGTTCTTACTTTAATACCAAAACTTAACAAATTTTGTTGCATCTTGCTGTAATAGCTTACTCGTATAATCTAATTTAGTAACCAACCTTGCCGTATCAATATTACTCGGAGATCAAAGCCAGACATTGTGAGGTAAAACTTGAACTAAATTGCGCGTGATTAGTGTAGAAGTACCTGTACTCCTATCGATTCTTAGCGAAGAATTCACCTTTGTTACGCTGCTTCAATGTCATTGTCATCAATCGTTGAAGCAACGTAAAAATCGAAAGTTTTCCTCCTTGAATGGAAGCTAAGGGATACAGTATTCACATTTTGTAGATGCGCGCTAGAATGCGCTGGAAAATATATTATCGCATTCGCAACAATTGTTCATGCTATGCAATGACGATTTGTATCGCTAGTTCCTGTGTTATTTCTCGGCGGACAAATATGACCGATCTAGATGGTACTTCCCGCGGACATCACATACTGTGACGGCGGACATGTCTGCCGTGAATTTCGAGGCGTGAGCCTACATTATAAAGCTTGGCGATATACAATGGCATATAGACGCAAACAAACATCAATGCTGACAAACATCAGCATTTTGAATGTAAGCAATCGGTCGGCTAAATAGTTTGCCCCCCCGGCAATTTTCAAAACCCGGCGCCTATGGACTAGGTTGCATCCATGCAATCGGAGTTTGCGATTGCATTAGTGCTCTATGCCCTAATAAAGTACTACAGTGGGTTCACCAACCTCTGGACACCGACGGTTTTTTATTAATAACTGCTTTTATTCTTCATATTTCCTTGTGATTTTTGCAAGTACTCTCGGCGGTACTTCAGTCACTCACAAAAAAAATAGGCAGTGGCTATTTGACCCGCACCGGTCTTTTAATCTAAAACACTATTTGACTGGTCATGACATATTTTTTTCTTTTACCTTCTCTTTCAAAGCAAAAGACGAGAGGAGAAAAAATGAAAAAAATGCCTATATAACTTCTAAATTCAACAGTTTTATTCAACAACTGAACCAGTGGCGCATACGATATTTCTCAGGCTGGTATCCCCAAGGGTATGAGTTCGATACTATTCGGAAGCGTTTCATTTTAAACTAAATTGCCTGCTAAAAAACACTGCCTAAAAGTAAACTGAACATTGATGAAACCATTTTTTTAAAGAAATATTGTAACTTCTTACAGCCACCAAACTAACTTGTTGAGAGCAAAAATGTAATGCGTTGTTTGGCAAACACGGTCACATTCTCTTATGACAAACGGAAACTTACCCTGCGAAATTCTCAAACTCCAGTAAATTAAAAAAACTCTAACTTTATTACTCATATTTGAAAAGACATAAAAAAATTGGGCTGTAAGCTACTAGTACTCAAACTAAAAATCAACCACAAAAATGCAGCAGCCGTCACTTCGGGTTAAAATTTGGTTAAAATTTGCCAGTCTGAGAAATATCTTACGCACCACTGATTCCGTTGAATAAAATTTTTGAATTAAGAACTTATATGGGCAATTTTTTCTCTCGTCTTTTGCTTTGAAAGAGAGGTGAAAAGAAAAAATACGTCATGACCGGTCAAATAGTGTTTTAGATTAAAAGACCGGTGCTGGTCAAATAGCCAATGCTAGCGCTCAACAGCCAAAATAAAAAATCTGTTAAAGTTTTGTGTTCAGAAGTTTGTTAATTAATGTCGTGTTTTTGCGTTCACGCATGTAAGACAAACGAAAACAAGGCCCTGAAACAGTTGCAGTTGTAAAATGCATTGCACAATTCATTTTTTAACTTGCCTATGAAGATTCAAAGTAAAAAGTTCAGGAAACTTGTAATTTTTTTAATTTCTTTTCAATTTTATTTTTAATTGTTGGCGCAAACACGTAGTGACTGAGTGGCAAACTAACGAAAGGGAAACTGGAAAATAACTAAAACGTAATTTACCGATGCTTGGCAGTTGTCACATTAAGAACAGGGAAGCAGCTGACTCGATGACTGATATAGTCTTTCGCTGCTTCCTGTCTGTTGTGGTACCTAGATGGCTATGGTGCTATTCTATTCATGTTGTGTATAATTGTACCATGCTATTGTTGCAACAGACAAAATAAAAGTTTTCTCTCGCTCTCTCATTGCTTCTCAAGTAGGTGTAGAGTAGAATCATTACTCGAATTTTTATAGGCCGACTCTCAGGCTTATTGCAAAACTTTTATTAGCAATATTTCTCCTGGGCGTGTGAGAAACTTTGACTTGTTTGTGAAAAAAGGTTGCAAGTGAAGAGAAAAAAGTTTCATGCACAAACGCAAGTGAAGTAAAAAGTTGGAAGTACGAACGTTAGTGGAAAAAAACTACCAATAGAAAGGAGAAATATTGGCTTGCAGAAGCCGGCGACCAAACATGGCCTACCGGCGTGGTAGTTTCCGAGGCCATTTAACGACTTCTCGGCGGTGATGCAGAGGCCTGCACAAACATTTTTCCATTGTTGTCTGACTATTCCAGAATTTTTGCCATATGGAGAATCAAGCTGTGGTAGCTGACCCTTGTGTTTGAGGATAGTGGTCTTCACGTAGAAGTTGATTATGAGATTTTAAATAGCTAAATTGTTGATAGGAATGAAAATGTACCGGTACAGTTGTTCTAATAGAAATGTATCTTTGCAGAATATCATCATGCCGAAACAGATTAAGGAGATCAAAGACTTTCTCTTGACTGCAAGAAGAACTGATGCTAAATCTGTTAAAATAAAGAAGAATAAGAACAACACCAAATTCAAGGTTTGATGTTCTAAACAACTGTTCGACTTTATATTTTTATTTTGGTTATTTCTCTCTCTCTCTCTCTTCACTTTCGATAAGTGATGTATAATTTGTACTGTACTGTAGTTTGTACTGTATAACTATGATCAAATACAGGTTGATAAAACATTAACTAAATGTGAGCATTGTGTATATCAGGGGTCACCAAACTACACCCCGCGAGCCGGAACCGGTCCGCAAACTGATTTCATCCGGCCCGCCACGTGCTGCGGAAATAACAGCTCCACTACCTTACAACTGTTCAGGAAAAAAGTTACCAAACTTTTTGTAAAGGACTGACGTTGCTGTTTATCATTAGGCAAATTTGGAAAGATGAAATGTTTTTTTCAAGAGCACGATGCCCTGTAGTGTATCACAGCAGGGGATAACTTTTCAAGCTACCTTTCGATTTTTATCACAACTTTACTATTTCACCGCTGACTGTTATTTATTGTGCTCAATTCAAGTCAATGGAGATTCTAAATACAGTAGAATTCGCCTATAACGGCACCTCTAGGGGATTTGGAAAAACTGACGTTATAGCCGAATTCACGTTATAGACGAACTACCGCAAACTATTCCAAAACTGTCTTTTGATTAAAGAAAGAGGTGTATAATCCAATCTGGGTTACTGTGTACCACCAAACTGACAAAAGTCACGTAGAAAATAAAGTAAACAAAGAAATTGTTTAAAAAAAATAACCTACAGCGAATCGTACAGGAAATTAGCGCAATACAGCTCGTTACATACAGTAGTAGAGAAGTTCATTGTTTGTTAGCAAAAAAGGCATTGATCTTGAGCTGTTTCGGATTTGACACAGCTGTAGAGTGTAGAGCTGCTTTTTACAAGTGATAGTTTTTCACGTGGGAAAAAGGTTAATTCAGTTAATTAGTTTATACAGTACTGCACGTACAGCTGTTGCTTTGAGTTGTTTAAAGGTCAGCTGTAGAGCTGCTTTTTACACGTGATAGTTTTTCATGCGGAAAAAGTTAATTCAGTTAATTAAAGTCCCTGCTGAGAACGACGTAGAAAAATAAAGGGAAGACATTTTGCAAGCAGCAGCGCTAACTGGATTAAAAGACTGACCGTTCCTGGTGAAGGTGATGGCTTAAAGCAGGGGCGGGCAACTTCTCCAATTGGCGGGCTTGACATGGGAAAATGAAGTACTTGGCGGGCCGGATTCATTAATCGCGTATTTATTTACCTGGACAAACCAACAACCAGAGAATAACCAACAATCACTATTATTTGTATACGTTCCCCCATGGCCACCTAAAGCCACGGCCTGATTTGTCACATTTTGCAGAAATTTCCAGGTTTTTCTAACTTTGGGCAAACGTTTAAATAAATTTTTCTAAAAATTAGATTTTTATGCTTTCTTTTCTCTTTTCCCCAGATGACACAATAGGTTTTAACATCCTCACATGTTGAAAAACAAAGAAAATTTGATTTCGACGATTTTAGTCAGACTATTAATTTTTCAATAACAGTCTGACTTAACGTTTTTCAACTTCCTTTTTTTCATTTGCTGCTACTTCCCCAAGGCAACAAAAAAGTTTTATGTCATTAGGAAACCGCAAAAAGTAAAAACATCTCAAAAAATATCAGTCAAGCACTAGCAGTAGCCGTAATCAAAATGTGACAAATCAGGCCGGATTTCCAGGTGGCCATGGTTCCCCATTTAATTGGGATAGCGCAGCGGAAAAGGTGCTCGCTTTTCAATCATGCAATCTTGATTCGACTCCCGGCGTAAGCTGGTTGTTGAAAACACCGCTCACCTCTACCCATGGTGTAATGAATTGGGTGGGTGTAGTTGCTGAAGGAAAGGCGGCCGAGAGAAAGAAACTGGCCACCCTACTCTCGTTAGTGCCGACGGCTGAGTATAATGAGAACCTTAATTTATCTTCTCATCCCCGATGCTTGGATTCAAGTATGGGACTCACCTTTTTTTTACCCCATTTAATTATTACACTAATCAGCCAAATTTCACTTTGATCTATTTTCCGGCTTGAGACAAAGCTAGAGATTGAAGGAGATTTTTACAAAAGAAAAAGGATGGAAGGGCCGGTTGATGACGGAACATAACATGCTTGTCACTTGACTAAAAACTGAATAAGTTACAAAGAATACAAAAAACTAAATAACTAACAGTCAATATTACTTGATGTCCCCTTACGAGTAATTGGGGATTGCGAAAGAATGTGGCCGCGGGCTACATTATCATGTAAAGACCACAAACTGTCTGCAGGCCGCTCAAAATTCCGTCGCGGGCCGGGTCCTGCCCGCTGGCCGTATGTTGCCCGCCCCTGGCTTAAAGTGACGTTATAAACGAACAAAAGACGTCTGGGAACCAATAAAGGGTGCTGTTACATGCTAATTGACGTTATAGGCGATGCTGTTCTAGCCGAACTACAATGTACGTAAAAGATAGGAATTCTGCCTGGACCGAGCGAAATGTGACGTAATAGGCGAATTGACGTTATAAACGAAGCCGTTATAGGCGAATTCTACTGTAGTTGTATATCTTATCGCAATTTGCATCTGGCCCGCAGCTGTTACTCTCGCAGCACTCCGGCTCTCAGAAAAAAGTTTGGTGACCTCTGGTGTATATGTATGAAGTTTCTTGTCCACCGTAATTTATGAAAGTCAACAAATTTTTCCATATGCAGCGGAATTCTTTTTTATCAGCTTCGCCTTCAGTTCATCAACAGTCTGCGGACATTAACACATATTCTTTTTGTTATGGCGAAATTCTTATCTTTAACAATGAAACTCGTCCATATTGTCAGTTTGCCTCTACCGACGACACACTTTTCATCCCCCAAAGCATTTTGTTTTTTATAGCTCAGTGATTCTCAACCGCCGCCCTTAACCATTCTTCCTACAGCTCTCACAAAACACTGCCCAAAATAGCGAGAAAACATATTACACAAAGTATGTGCTAGAAAGGGCTTTGGAGCCTGCATAAAAACAAAACTGCTCCAGCTCCGAAGCTCTTTCACACCACTGCTCCAGCTTCATTACCGTATTTTATCGAATAATATACGACATCATTAATAGTCGCCCTCGATCAGTAATCACCCCAAATTTAAAGTCTTACGAAAAAGCAGACACACAACAACTACGGTATCCAACAATTATCAATTTTGTGATGGGTTGCTGTGAAATTATGTGAAATCAGCCAATAGCATCTTATGAAAATAATTGGAGCTGTCTATCAGCATGGCTCCAATTCCACCAGAATTTTTTATTCAGCTACATCTACTTTTTGAAAATGCAAAGCTCCTGGGCTCCAAAGCTCTGACAATAACGTTTCCCTACACCAAGGATATATACAGAGCCACTGGCGCCGACTTACGGGGTTATGGGGTGGCCACGCCACCCCGTAACCGCTGTGGCGAGGTGGCAGCCACCCCGTTTAGGTTACATTACTTACTGCTAATAAATGCAATTTGAAAGGACGTTTAAATCTTTTTTTGATCATTGGTTTTCGCTTCAAGTCAACGTAAAGCAAGAGGTGAACCAATACAGTATTGCGAAGAAAATGATTGTTTTTGTCACAAGCATGATACTCGCATAACATCAAGCAAGCTACGTGAAGATTACGCAACACGTGGCTACGAGTTTTTTCCTTGTTGTTGCGATCGTTTTATTTGTTACTTGTCATAAGTCATTGTTACATTTGTTAGGTTTACAATGGGATTTATTAATCAATAAAATACGATCTTTCCATTGCCTCCCTCAAAAATCTTTTTTGAAAATTTTTAAACTGCTCATAATATCGCTATAAATTATGCCAGCTATAAAATACTTGGAAATAAAATTATCTCGATGATTGATAGCTCCACCCCCTAAATGAACATCTATATTCAAATTTCATTAAAAAAATGCAATTTTCGAAACTTTTTGAGTTTTATTTAAAAAGTGCACTTAGTAAAGTAACAGTTTTAACGTTCTGCAAATTTACACGTTTACATGATTCTATTCGAGGAAAGCTACACCCCCTGCCAATTCCCAATAATAAAAGCAACCTTTTTCAGTTACTCAAGATTTTGCATTTTGAATTATTTTCCAATTTCAATTGGAGTGTACTGTCATATTATGACCGTACACTTCATGCTTTAATTTCTACTTTGTTATCTACTTCATGCAATAATATTGCATGTCAATGCGTGACAAACTGTGAGGCGGGAATTTATTGGTCTGACATAGGAGTTGCTTGTTACATCCCTGGTTACATCATAGAAAAAATTACGAAAAGTCGTCCAGTAAAAGTTTTCGCCGACATTCCAGTTTTATTCAGCTTAAAGAAAAAGTGTTCAAAATTGCAGCTCTCCGTTGAGTCATTTTTGTTGCGTCTAGTCAGGATTTCAGTCAGCATGAAAGTGACCAAACGCCTGAACGAAACGAAAGTGTGCCACTGCCAAAAGGCGTTAGCACGATCAGGGAGGTGGAAGAACCGAGCACGAGCAGGATAATCGCTGTTAAAGGGAGAATCTATCAAAAATCGTGGGAGAGCGAATTCCCGTGGCTAGAATACGATAGATGCAAAGATGAGCATTCTGTCCGATTTGCAACTATGTCGCAACTGCTTGATCTATTTGCAAGCAATGAAACAATTTCATTAATGCTTCCAATTCCAAACGTGGTCTGCATTGTGCGGAGTGATCGTTCAGTGCACTCAGGCGCATAAAAACCTACTTGCGAAGTTGCGATCTACCATGACGCAACAGCGATTGAACCACGTCATAATTTTAAATGTTTATCAAGCTGAAGCTTCACGGTTACAACTTGACCAGTTGATTAACAGTTGGATTGACAGAGCTTCTCTTCGCAAAAAGACTTTTGCCAAACGTTAAGTGTCAGAGCAGCAACGTAACAATAAAATTCACGACATACCTCCTGTGCTTTGATTTAAAGTTGCTTTGTAAATTATCGAGCTACAAATCAGGTGTGAAAAGACAATTGCATCTACGAAACACGCTTAGTAAAAATCAAACAAAAACATGCAGTTTGAAAGTTTTTAGGTTGCCATATTGTGCTATCCGCCACACCGTGCAAAAATAAAAGTCGGCGCCTATGTACAGAGCAATTAACTGTGCTTATCAGGAAATTACGCCAAACTTTAACATTTGCGAGCAATTTCCCACTTTCCCTTCACAGCATACCAAAAGTAATATATTTGTTTCGTGAAGTCAGGGATATCTATGCGTGAAGTCCGTTCAAGGTCTTCTGAAAGAACATTTGAATTCTTCAAAGCTGTGTTTTTAGTGTTATGGGTATCCTTTCATGTTAGGGAAAAATTCAGGTCTTTATTAATTCGTTAACCGATGGCGTTAGGAGGATAATCTTACCCCTGTGATGTGACACCACTGTATTTTACACCAAGAATACTGTGTATATCGTTACTAAGTCAATGTGATAGACATCGTAACATCCACAGTAAATTGGATTCGTGCGAATGCGCTTAACCATCACAAGTTTAAGCATCATGAAATTGTAAATTTGGTCCCCGTGCTGAAAAAGGTTGAGAACCACTAGTTTATAGTGACAGTTTCGGTTTTTTTCTGCAGTCCGATTCATAATTTTAAGTAGAGCACAGCCAGTGACAAATGTTTAAACTTTTCCTACTCTCAGGCTTGTGTTTATTTATTCCGCCAATGTACAATACATTTATTGTAGTTGCTTGGCGTAGTTAACAACATAAGCTTATTCAGAAGTGAAGCATCTGATGACCAAGAAATTAGGGATTGTTTGCAAGGAAAAAAGGTCCTGTGCCTGTAGGCTACCTCATGTCCGCATCAGTGGTATTTTTATAAATGCAAGTGCCGATATTTTTCACAGCGTTGTGATTAACCGAGTGCCCAGAAAACTACATAAAAACAACAATGCTGATGTACAGCGATAGACACCGTGTTTCGCCCATGAGGTGTACTTAGATTTACTGTTCTGTCTATCAATACTTTTATTTCAGTCCCTTGACATGAGTATTGGAGAATTGTGTTGTGGTATTCTCTAAGAATCCTCAATAACTTTGAGTATACAGTATTTGTCTCCAAAGCCTTTTTTGTTTTTTTCAGCAGTTTTCATTGTGGAAACTGGCACTGCACGTCTTTCGTTCTAGTAACATATATTCTATGTATGCTTACAAGCTGCATATGTACAATTGTACATAATGTGTATATATAAGCTATGAATATTGAATTTCTTATTTAAACCATTGCTGGATGCAAACGATCCACGTATGGAATACATTTAAGTTCAACCGGGTTCAACATTTTACAAAAACCCCACTTCTTTTTTAGGTGCGATGTAGCAGATATCTTTACACCCTGGTCATCCAAGACAAAGATAAAGCAGAAAAACTTCGTCAATCTCTGCCACCTGGTCTGAGTGTAAAGGAGCTTAAATAAATGAATCGATTTCAATAAACTTCGTTCGTAAATAGGTGATGTCTTGTTGGTTTAGATCAGGATCATGTGTCAGGTGCACGAGTAATCCGATTATTTGAATATGTTTAGTTGCGAAGCATAAATCAGACAAGTCTGTAAAGGGAGTGAGAAGCCCAGGTATCATTGAGAAAGCTGCACGCGTGAATTAGGTTTTAATGTATATTTTGCGAACATAACGACAATGTTAAGCTGTGGTGCAAAAAAAACGTTAAAAGTGCGCGGCGGGCTACCTTTCAATACACAGCTACATAATGCAGACACTTGGGACTTCGCAATATAAGGAACGTTCACTAATCATTAGGATAACGTACTGACGTCATATTGAACCCGTCACAAACCCAAATTTTAAGAGTCTTTTGAAATATGCAAGCGGAAAACTTCGACTGCAAGAAAATTTCTTAAGTTGAATTGCGCATGAGTTATCTCCATCACGGTATGTAAACACATTCGAATCTAATTGCATACCAAGCAATGATGGCAAAGCAAAATCACAATGACAAAATAATGTAGAAAAAAAACGTTGTTTGGTTACGAAGCACTGCGACAAATATACGGCCGTGACACTGAACATATATAAAAAACAATAACTTGCAACAGAACTTTATTTCGAAGTAACTTTTAACAGATGGTAAAGTAAACGATTTGTATAGGCCTGTATACCGGTGTACTTGGACGTTAAAAACTGATACAAAGGCTTTTGTGAATTCAATTTCGAGAAGTAAATATTAAAAATAAAAACCCTGGCACTTATGGAACAACATAGCACACTATGGACGAAGTTACGTCCCAAACAGCAAATCAGTCGTTCGTTAGGTCTATAGACGTTGAATCAATGTAATAAAACGACTGATTTTCTGTTTGGGGGTTGCTGACAAAATATTAGTAGAGTTCATTTTAGAAGCTGCACACAAGCAAGAGCTATTAGTAACATTTGTTTTAAGGCGTTAAGAATGCATGTAACATTTTCTCACAATGCTGTTTGAAGCGCAAATGCAATGAGGTGGCGATGGCTGGTCTGGTACACTTACAGCAAATATTCTCTCAAGTCTATTGTTTCATCTTCAGAAATGTACATTGTACAATATGGTTATTTCAAAGTACCGTAACAGACCGCTATGTTCACTGGTCACAATACTACAAACACTCAGGTAATTTGAAAGAAAGTCCTTCCTACAAGTGTCACGCAATACTGTACTGCATTTCAGATCAAAGTCCTGCACAAAAATTCACTGGATTTTAAATGTAAAAACAAGTGACAACTTTCGACGATGTGAGATCGCGACCAGTCATGTGTGACTGATCAAAATCTCGTGTTGCGAGCCAACTGGAATGTTGTGCAGAAGTTCTCTTGGTATAGGCGGCAGCTGAATTAGGGTGGTTGTAAACATTTTATTTGTAATGGTTTCGTGTGATACAGTGGTTTGCTGTCTACACCTATGTTGAACGGATACAAGAGAACATATACGAAGTGCTTTGGAACACATCTTGGTAACAATATTTGTTGTGGCCTGTGAAAAAATCATTTTAATCCTGGGAGGAGATAACGTATAAAACTTAAAATCGTAACGTAGAATAGATAAATTTCACCCAAGCGTTTTCCCGTATTGGAACTGCATAAAAGTGAAATCCCATAATCAATAAACCCGAGAAGCAAAGACCGGGCAAATATCAGGCTACAGTACCAAAGTCGCGTATCCATCAAGTGCGCTGTTGAATCTCGGTGTATTGTGCATTTGCATCCATGTTGAAAAATGCATCCGAAAAATAAGCATCCATGCTAAAGAATGGGTCATACTTCGAGAACTTCTTCCGCCTTTCCGCCGCATCTCAGACGATATTTTCCGGTTCTCCAACTTATCGTCGGGTCGTACAAGGCGCGCAATATAATGTAAGGGGTGAGAGTCTCTCGCACAAACCATGCCACCAAGAAGGCACACTTTGAAAGTTGCAGATGACCATTCTGAAAAAAACAAATGATTCTTAAAAATCATTATCGAACATGGCAGAAGATCGAATGAAAAATAGTAGATTATTATCTTCGAACCAATAACGTCTCCCCCGAACCATAATCTTGGCGGTTTACCTGTAAAGACTTGAACCATGGACACAGACCGGGTCACCGAGTTAAGAGAGTGAAGTTTCAAATAGTTGAAGTGTTGTTGTCTGTGAATTATTCCACCCACTAGGTGTCGCTGAATGGAAAGACTAACTTAAAGTTCGCCAAGCAGCACAACTTCACACGCCGAGAAATTGCGTATTCAAAGCGTTGTGGGGCAGCGATTTCAACTTCAATGCTGTGTTTGCACATGATCATTTTATAGAATAAACTATCAGCGAAAAAGTTCTTGTTTTTCCATATTGATCTTACCTCCAGCTGGCAGAAAAGCGTGTAATCCATGACAAGCCAGAGAAGTACATGACATGAGAAGACAGCCAACATATTCCAGGAGAAGTAATGCATACATGACCAGGAAAATATGAGACCGGACAAAAAGCATTCGGAGAACGGCTCCAGCATTACTGTCAAAGGTACCATTGCAATACGTAGTTTTGTCCACCTATAAACGTAATACAAATTACATTAGAGACAGCGTTCTTGAAAATTTGAATGATAAGAACCACGATAAAAAAAGCTCGCGTCATTTGAAGAAATGCAAGCCTGTTGGTAAAACTACCTATTTTTTCACGGTTGTTCATAACACGTTGTACATTAATTCTGTATACATTTTCTGATAGGGCCGTAAGCTTGCTTATTCAAACATATAGCGATGAATAGTATTTCCCATCAGTTGTCTAGCTACTGTCATATCGCAACCTAAATCAGCGGTTCTTAAACTAGGGTGTGTGTTCCCCTTGGGGAAAAGGAGGACCAAGTCTTACAAGTGACGCCAGGGAGGGCGCAGCTCAAAAAGTTTAGGAGCCCCTGCTCAAAATAAACCTGTTGATTTTTGGATGGACATAGCTCAATACAATCCTCTGGCAACTGATTGACAGTCAGGGAATGTACACGTCATAACTATCGTGTTCTCAATTGCGTATGAGCATCTACGTTGCGTAATTTCCCATTTTTAAAGTTTAAATAATAATGTGTACAAAAGCGTCGAATTTTGTGATAAATAATTGTGAATCAGCCAAAATAAATCTTGTTTTTTCCGTTGGAGGCACTGTCACGCAGTGATTGCAAGATATATTTTCGACAAAAAAAATTAGGAAAATGTATCTCCTCTACGTGTAAAACATGCAACAGAAACTGCAACATTTGCAGAAATTGACACGCTTTCAAAATGAATTTATGTGCCATGTTTGGTCACTGCTTCAGCGAAAGTTGTTGGACATTTCACCAGAATAACGTGACGTGAGTTGGGAACAAAAAAGAGGATCAGGCTAAAACGTAGAAGTTGCGGAAATGGCGCAACTTCCGAAATTTGCATAAACAATTTGAAGTCATTTTTTTGTCATATTTCAAACGACTGAAAGATAGTATTAATTAAAATTCTCAATTCAAAAGCATGAGTTCAACCACAAATAAGGTTAATTTCAAAGGCCGAAAAGTCTGTTTGTTCATCAGTATTGTACGTTTTTCAACTATCTTGTAGTCACCCGATGTCATGGAATCAACGTCACATGTGGGTTTCCTTAAAGTAGAAACCGCAGATGAAAATCGTTACAATATCAAAACATAGGAGCGGAAAAACCTCTTTTTGTGACGACAGTCAAATAGAATCATTAAGTGCCGTTAGAATACTGTACAATCCATAAGATGTGCTACATGAGCATTGAGTAAGCTGAAGAATGTGAAGATGCTCTTACTATAGCGAAGTCGATTGTTAATAAATTACACTAAGAGGTTAAATTGTGAAGAAGGGGGCGTTCTTCCTGGCTATCAGCACAAAGCTGAGTACTCACTAGTACAGCGAGCAACATATAAACATATAACAGGTTAGATTGTTGTGCAAATGCCAGGATTTGATGAACGCAAAATAGCAGTATGTGCTACATAATTAATTTATTTCGTTTCAAAAATCATGGTAACAGAATAAATAGACGTTGTAAGTGTGCGCTGCTTGTAAGTTGTCGACAAATGAATCGCTGTAGCATTTTGCGACAAAAATTAGCATCGTTCGGAGTACCAGCTAGAAGTTTATCGATCTAGTCTACAATAGAGAGATCTCTATAAATGGTGGCAACTGTGGCATAGTGCATGTGATTCAGACTTCATACAAAAACAACTTGGGATATCTTTTTACGTGTAACAAAGCGTCCTGTTCAGACAAGCTTATGAACGTTTCCACTACAATACCGAATACTTGTCAATGCTCCAATAAATTTGTACAAACAGGGCTGTGGATTCGAAGGGATTTTGGCATGTCTGGAATCAGAGTGGTTAAAAAGGGCCGACTCCAACTTGATACAAAACGATAGGCTACGGGAATTCCTCCCCGTTTGGGAACCGCTGGGCTACACAATAACAATTTTGTTTGTAATCTTTTTCAAAATATTGTTTTCTATTCTCTATATTTCGCTCTTAAACTTTACCAGAAAATACAAGTGTATGTTCCTATCGGTCGCCATTAAACTTCGATCACAACTTAATTGAAATTAAATTTTAAAAAAGTGAAAAAAGATAAAAATTAAACAAATCTGGCAACACTGAAGCAGGAGTCAGCCACTTACAAACCGATAAAGTTGTCCCGGAGTCGTATATTTTTCGCCGACTACAAAGCTCTGTGTACACTGTACAACTGTACAGGCCTCAACTGGAACTGCAATTCGATGCGACATTTAACTTGGAATGATGGGAACACGCATTATGAATATCATTTCAGACCGTGTCTTTGCGAAGAATTTCAAAGCTTGAAATCAGAAGGCATAAAACGGGCTCGGGTGGACATTGTAACTTAAAAAGAGGCACATGATTTACATCCCAAGCGATCAAAGTCGTCATCGAGCCTCACGCCTAATCCAATCATCCACTTAAGAGCATTCCTTTGACCAATTACGACATCGACCACAACACCAAAGTGTAGTATGCCGATTGGTGAACATCACGTGAAGGAGATGACGTTTTGCTAGCTATTCTCATGACTGCACGTGAGCGTTTGCAATTGCTGCAACGTGCGACAACGTTGAAGCTGTGCAGCAAAACTAGCAGCTTGAGAGAATTGCCAAAAAGCAATGCTGCGGTTTTCAGTGGAATGTTGTCGAAATCACTGGAATGCAGTGTCATCATTGTCTGCGATGCGCCAACCGACAACACTTTCAGATGGAAATATAGATTGTTCCATATAACAGGGGGCGCGCAACCACAAGGTATGTGTTGTCGGTTAGCACAAAATAATAAATTGCTTTTGCAGACATTTTGTATTCAAATTCAAACATAATTATATAAAATTTCCGTAGAATCACATTCATTGCTTGATTTTTGGCTTCACTAATCTCACACCACAGTCTGTCCACGAAAATAACTTCTACCTTGAATTAAAATCATTCGTATTAACAGTTTGCCGATCCATATGATGATAGCCTCAAGCAAGTACATTCTTATGGTTCATTCAAAAAATGCTGGAGCAACACAAGAATGCAACGCATTTGCGAAACAAAACACCGTCAATGGCAAAAAATGTTTTGTTTTAAATTTTTCGTCATGCAAAGACAAGAAGAATGGCCATAACTACTCAAACTTACAATCCTTTAATACAGCAATGTTACACAAGCTTTCATACCTTTAACATGAGCTTTAAAAAACTTGGAATTTTTTTAGACAGTATCCCAACATGTGCAATAAAAAGTTACTTTTTCGGATACAACACAGTAACAGCAAAAATACGTTTCCACAAGGTGTAACATACATTTATATAATTTACTAGTTTTGACCCCTAACAAGGCTACTTGACCGCAATGACGTTTTGAAGTTAAAAGCTTTTTAAAATTTGCGCTCGTAAATTTAAAAACATGTCACAAAAACCTCTGCAAACATGCAAGTAATGATGTATTGTACGGCCAAACCATGCAAGAAAATTCTTTAAAAACTTTTTGTGAGTAAACATACGAAGGCTAGTTTGATCGTTAATCAAACCAAGTGGTCTATTGTTGTGAGTCATCGCACTTTAATATTGCCCTAATACTGCTTTTAGAGCAACACAGTGGTTATTTGAAAGCGATTGAAATGCTTCTTCTAAGCCGAAGATAGTAGTAAATGTACCGAGTTCTCCTTTTGCGCTTTACTTTCAGAGTAACTCAACGATTTTTCGAATAAGAATTTAACTTAGTAACGAATGCTGAAATAGTCTTGTACCCATATCAAGTTAAAGCAAGCATCTTATATCCCAGTCAGCAAATCGGTCTATTGTTTCGTTGATTTACCGTCTACAAAGCAGCAACAAAGACTAATTTTCGTGGTTTTGACTAGGTTGACACTGTTACAAAGTCCGCACAGATGGTGTGATTGCAGTAGCGGTGTCATTGACCACAATTACTTGCCTATTTCACAAAAACCTTAAAACAATCTACTATAAATACAAAACGTAGTACGAATGAATAGCGTACGGAAGAATCGCCCAACCAATTAACAAAAATTTGGACGAGTGGTCATTTACCATTGCTACCGACCGAGTTGGGTCTCACCACAAAAGCAGTTCTAGAAAAACAAGACATGCAATTTGCCAAGTCGAGTACGGTATGCTAAAACTGCAGTGTTATGTCAGTATGTCATAAGCCATTCGCCGAGGAAGGTGGTGTGGCAGACAGATGATGTGTGGACCCGGTGCTCTTTACTTCATCTAATTCACTAGCAACAGTAAAGAAAAGATTTTTTTCAATACAGTAGTTTCACTCTCATTGAATACAGTATTTGATACGTTTGCTGTCTCCGCCAAATTTAAGGTTTCACATGATTTATTTGAAAGATTAAAATCCAACTGGTTCAAACACTCAAACTCCAAAGTCTCACAATTAACTCATCAAACTTGCAAATCAAGAAAAAACTATTTCGACCAAAAAGGCGACAGCAAGAAACAAGGTGTGCTGGAATCAAAACATGGACTAATTTAACAGGTCAACTACATGCAGTTCCCCTTGCTCAGAAATTACAATTACTTTGACAATATATTTGACAGCGATTCCAAGCAGTTATGTTCATGGGATCAATGACATGAAAAAACGTAATAAATTGCAATCGAGTGCGATATTGTCTGCTAATTGGAAACTCCTCTTGCAATGCGCTTAACATCAATCACCAGCATCCTATTTTTTGACGCTTGGGACGAGTGCAAAGATACAAAAGTGTTGCGCGCAGCCAAATAACGCGGATTGCCAGGTGTTTTCATATAAAGTTTTTGCCTGGGGGTTGATTGCGAGCTGGAGAATGACATCAAATTTTTCCCGCCCATTCAACAGCACAAACAGTAAACACAAAATAATTTTCACGCTTGTTGCAGAGAAGCTTTGATCATCATGGCCAATCAGAGATGGTTGACTAAAATAAAAGTAATTCCAACGAACCAAAGTTGTCTTTTTTACATCGTTTCAGCTTGGCCAGACGTAAAAACGATGTAATAACGTCAATTCTCGCTGATTATGGATGGTTTGACAGAATCGCAGATATGTGAGTTTAGGAAAAACACGCATTCGCCAGCCTGGTTTGTTAACAAAAATATAACTAATAGAAACGTCGTAGTAAACTCGCTTGACCAACCACATAAACAAACATTCAACCTTGTCATTCAAATGTGTCGCGAAAACTTAAAAAAAGACAAAGATGGTACTTTTTAAAGATGGATTAAAATGGAATTAGCTGGATTATCATGAATTTCTGTTTTGTTTTGCAGTTCATTAACAGCAATTTGTTGAAACAACACCACTAGTCATATCGTCCGAAAAGCCTCTGAAAGTATAGATAGTCATATTCGAACCTTTCGTTGTCACCAGTTACGTGACATCGCTCATGGCAACAAATGGCAAAAAAAACAACAACATTTACAGTTTTACCCCTTTATCTGACGTTCTACCAGAAAGAACAGGACTTTATAACATTTTTCAATATTGGTTGAATAAATTTGAACGGCATCAAGTAACCCCAAAACAGGTTTCCTTCGCTTCAAAGAAAATCAGTGTTGTTTAGACTACAAACGTCTTTCAACAGCACTCTGTTGTTTCACGCTTAATGACACAAAATAATATTCCCGTTAAAGCGAAAAAAAAAATATATAAAACAACGTATTAATTGAATTGGCTCACCATTTTTAGTTGACAAAATAATTGCATGTGGTCAAAATGTTTCCCAGATCGGCATGACCAAACTTTATCCCAGGTAACAAAATCCTTCTTTTTACATTTGATTCAACGTTTGTAAACATTGAATCAATAAAAAAGGACGGATTTTTGTTAACTGAGATGTGACAAGGTTCTTCCACCTTGGTCAGAAAATACTGATGCATGGGGCACTTGGAATGTAACCAGAGCAACGACGTTCTGTGATATTGCGAAAACTTAATAAACATCTTCTGCGTGTTCATTGACGGAAGTTAGCACCTCACTCGAACAAGCAGCTGTTTCCAAGTAGCAAAACAATCAAAGAAGTGTTGCCACATCGGCACACTTTTTTATAATCAGGGAATGTTTTATGGCACATGGGGAAATAAAAGTGCAATTGGGAAAAATTGGTGGTTTTAGAGATAGCCAGGCGCGTCAGAAATGGCCGAGCCGATAAGATTACAAAAATACACCGCCTTGAACAGATGAAGACAATATTTTATAGGTAGCCTAAGTATGTTTTCACCGAAAAAAAGCCTTTATATCATCCATAAAACGTAAAAAACATTTTTTAGAGACACACCCGCTTCTACTCGAGCTAGTTGAGGAAATGTGCACGGCTTTGAGGAATTTTGAACGGAGCGAAGAAAATTGGGTATTGAACACCGGGCAACACTGAATGAAAGTGCAGGTATTCGAAAACCATAGAGCCATAAAGTACACCAGTGTAGGTCGCCAGGTCCGTAATTTAGCTGCTCTCATTATGCCACAAAAACTAAGAAATTTCCAAATTTTAACGCAGCTCGCAGGGTATACGGTGCAGTCACGTTCTGACGTACACCTATTGTTTGATTAATGAAAGCTTTTTCCATAAGGCCAAAAAAGTTAGTCGAGTTTTTAAACGTAAAATTAATGTCACTTTAAATTATCTGTGGATTCTATAATGTTGTGGAGTGAAAATACCATCAAACAAAGCAAAGCTTTTCTCCCGAAGCCATTCAACTGATATGACAGAAAGACCAGGAATACTAGTTTCATTGAAAATAAATCGAACACTTGAAAATCCGGCTGGTGAATGGGTGAGCCTTGTCAAGATAAATAGGCGCAAGCGGGAAGAAAGTGTACACAAAGGTGTGGATGACGAAGCATAAAAGAACACAACCGCCCAAGTTACATAACATTTCAAGCTATTCAGAGTCAAAAGCACAACCCCGTTTTATGGCAATGACTCACACACCGACAAAGATTCCATTGATCTATCAGCGTGACGAGGATTGTAAAAAGCCTAAAAGTGACGAGCGAGCGGTATTGTGGAATGAGACGAATGCCTGATTGCCTGTTACCGCTTCATTCATGGCGAACAATTTTTTGTTGGTAAAATTAACACCGAGAATTCATTGAATTAGAATATTTACCAGGAAATCAATCTTTTCGACAAAGCATGTAAAAATTGATTGAAAACGATCACCTGGAAAATGCGTCTGCGAACATGAAATTAATCCTTCAAGCTGAAAATGTAATTAAAAATGTTTGCATTAATAGCAGACGATGTGTTTATGGTTGTTGCAAAAAGCTGGGTTTATCGTTATTCTTTAATCTATCCCACGCTTAAACGCAAATTAATCAATATCAATGTCGCAGTGAAGTGGGAGACGCTGTTAACAACTACGGTTGACCAATGGCCATGTCTGAGTGACTTCCAGGATATTTAAACCGGGCTAATGCATTATGCACGGCTGTCTTCCTATCTTTCTCTGCTTGCCAATGCTATATCTGTCTTCCTGAATAATCTTCTCGGTGTAAAACTATGCAGTTTAATCAATGACGCTGTTTTCATCGTTTTTGATGGAACGAAAAAATGAAAACTATAAAACAAAAATGTTGAATGTGTGAAAAATTACTTGGGACAGTCTTGAAAAGTTACAAATCAGACTGAGTTTCGAACACGCGTTGTGTGAACCTGTTGTTTTGGTGGTAATAGAATAAACAAAGTAACTGGTTTGAACAAGGCGAGTGATTTTGTGATGTCATGTGACTTTCAAATGATCTGAAGGGTTCATGAAAAAGAAAGACCTTGCAAGGAGAAATGTTGAAAAACGAGGCGTTCGTAAGTTCACGAACGATGGTTGTCACAGTAGCAAGCACACAAAAAATTGCAAAACCAGAAGCACCCTCACAGACAATATGCTCACATGCCTCGCTTTAATCTGTCACAAGATGTTTTAGACAAAATAAGCTCTTGTAGTGGTTTTTGAGTGAGGTTTAAAAGTTCAAAAAATAGATTAGCATATATAACTTTTAATATTCGCTGGAGTTTGATCTCAGTTGCTATACTTGCTCAAGGAAATGACTCATAGGGTGCAGCAATATGTAAGTGTAGCAAAAAATAAAATGTAAAAATATTGATTTTGTAGAGACCCGCACAAGGAATTGTGTGTCATTTGCAAAAGAACAACAGGGGCTTCAGTACTGCAAAGCACCACCGAAAATTTAACAAAACTATTTTTTTTTAATGTATAAGATTTCTTTAATGCCACATTTCATTCAAAATACCAATACCAAGAAATATTGCCATTTAAACTGTAGAACGAGGTTGACTTGCCCCACGAGCAAAACATCCGCGGCAACTTAACCTGGTAGCTTCTTGTACTGTGCGATACAGTCGAATTCAACAAAATCATGTTTTTTCTACATTTATCCAACGTCTGTAAACGTTGAATGAATACAAAAACAACGGATTTATACTAGTTTGGGGTCACAAGACCATTACCCAGGTTAAAAACTACAATACGGGGCCGCAATGACCCATGTTTGACATGAAATGAAACGTAGCGTTTGGTACCCGAGCGAACGAAAATCTGTTGCAAAGCATTTGTCTCATGTTTAATCTTTGCATAAAAATGAAAGAAAAGTCAATTGGATTGATTTGAAAAAGAATCAAATTTGTGGTTGTCCTCTACAAAGTCAAACAGTAAACGTCAAGCACGTTAAAGCTGCAGAAGTACACACACAAGCGGCAATAATATCGCATTTTTACATTGATTCAAAGTCAGCGTAAAAATGACGGATTTTTCTATCTGAGATGGTATAGATTAGAAAGAGCAACAATTAGAGCAACTGGTATCAATTCATACCTTGTCATTCTGTCAACGAACTTTCTAACTCCACAGTATCCCGAATTTTGAAGCGCAGGATAAGAAGCTAAGGCTAACTTGTAACCGCTGCAAAGAGACTTCAGATTACAAAAACGGTTTCAAAGAAAATTAACATCGCATGGTTAACAGAGTCAAAGTCATATTTTCTTTCATACTTGAACTTTGTAACATATTCTCAAAACGTTCAAGAAAAGCGATTAAAGTAAAAAATTTATTCCAATTACTAACATTGAATTGATAATTTGAGAGCCAAGCTTACAGTTAAACGCGGTTCGCAAAATGGGAGGATGACAAGACAATGTATCTGTAAAAGCTAAAAATTCATCACTTACTTGTCTGCCAATAATCTAGCCATGAAATAATCTTCCGCAATGTACATGGACAGTTTAGCTATGCCCCCAGTTGCTTTATGGAAAAAATCTCGTCGAATTAATGTAGACATTCCAGTCACGCAGACTGCTCCAAGAACATTCGCGCTTACATAAACCCTGGTGTGCTGCGTACCAAAGTAAACCTGAAAGAGTACGGAGAGCTAACTTTTTTGGAAAAAAACGTGATTAAAAATATAAATGAAACTAACATTAGTTTGCAATTTGCACTTCATTTTTCTTCAACAGATTGATCATGCCTTATCAGCAGTAACCTCCCTCCATTTTGTTGATTTTATTAGTAATTCCGGGATGCTTGTCAGTCTCGTAATTTGCTTGATATACCCGGTAGTCAAAATATTTCATTTTTGTCGTCTTTTTGTTCGTTTGCAGTAGATTGCGTCATTTTTATGCAAAACTTGAAGCCTATCTAGCCATATGGTAAAAGTCAACTAACGAGAACATCAGGAAAGAAAGTTCAGCTTCGTCACAAGCACTCTGAGCTATCATAGACGATCATGGCGAGGTAAGTGTTCATAAGTTAGCATGCTTTTTTTTTGGACGAATTAAAATACTTAGCAAGCAAATCAGTCCTGTTTTACACTGATTCAATGTCTGCAGATGTCAGTAGTATAAAATAGAATGATTTATTGGGTGGAAAAATATAATATATATAACCTAAAAGTGGTGATGCTGCAACTATTGTGCATGCAACGTTCGGTATTAAAATAAGAGTTTAATGTTAAATATAATTCTTGGAATAAAAACAGAAAAGATCGACGTTGAATGGGACGTTTTCACTCAAGTAACTTTTTTAATAATTTAAAATGCACTTTAGGAAAAATTGTAATTCAGTTAAACACCTTGAAATTAACGTTTCTAAGATTGTAATAGATTTTATAAAGTCTTATTGAAAGGATTTTTTATTTAATGCTGTTAATATATAAATAAAGCATTAACCCCAATGCATTGATCAACTGAAGTGTAATATAGGTACTAGATTAAGAAAAAAATTAACATACTGCACAATGCACAATTGCACATTGCTACTAGTTTTGTAAAGCCAAACGTGAACAGTGAACACAAACAAACAATTTCTGACCTTTTCTATGGTGCTACAGAAACCATTTCTATTGAATGTATATGGCACTGCATGCACCAAAGCAACCTTGTCGACCATTTTTGAAACAAGGTCACGTAAAGTCAAAGGAATAACTCGAATTCCAGAATCACAAATCCAGAATAAATTGTATTTCATCTGGTCATAAGCAGGAACTAAATTGTTGATCTTGGGGTTAGCACCACATCGTTTTCCCCCTGAAAGTTAATTTCAGCAATTATTTCAGTACAATAATGATAAGCTTGCACTGCTTTATTTTAATACAGTTCACTGAATGTGATAAAAATAATATCTGCATACTGTAACTAAAGTGGCAAAAAAAGCCTGCCTCTGTCTATAGCCCAGTCAATGCAGCAACAGATAATTCATAACGAACAAAGAAATGACAAGATCCCAAAGCAAAAGCTCAACTCTAGGGGGTGTGTTTCAACACGGAATGGCCCGATTCGGTGAGTCCGATTCGGTGAGTCCGATCCCTTAACGGGGGATTTTTTCAATTTTTTTTTTTTAATTATCGGGTACCGTGGCCTAATTATCATTGCCGTTTTAGGGTTAGGGGTTAGGAGTTAGGGTTAGGAGTTAGAGATTAGGAACTCACCAAATCAGACTCACCGAATCGGACTCACCGAATCGGACTCACCGAATCGGACTCACCGAATAGTAGCAGACCCGTTTCAACAACACACTTCAAAGACAGACCTCTATGCCAAGACATCTAGTAGATGAAATAGTTTACAGGTAATACAGCAACAAATAAAGACTGCACTCTGTCAATATCGGTGACTGTGTATGCATTAATAGTGGTTTAAAGTCTCTAAGGGTATGCAAAACTGCCAAGATTAAGCTTTTAAAGAGGCTTTCTCACTCTGAGGATTATCCTACAACTAGCCACAAGTTGATACAAAATAATATTAAAAAAGTGAAGCATACCTGATATAATTTTAGCATCGATGCTTGGATATTTAGTGATCAATCTATTGACAACTTCATGTGCTGGATCATCGGCATCTTGAATACAAAAAAGGATTTCATACTGAAAAAAAAACAAATAAAGGAAAAGGTTACACAAAACAAACAATAACAGTGATCATGATGCATAAGAATCCATAATTTTGAAATGTCATTACCATTTTGCTTAGCATAGTGTGACAGGAATTAGTCTTTATTCAACAAATACAAACTTAACAAAATAATTTACACACTTTTTAATATTGTATATACCTGAGGGTAATCCAGTTTAAAAAATGTTTCTAAATTATCTTCTAAATTGGGATCTACACCTTTTAATGGTTTTAAAATTGAAACGCCTTCAATTTCTGCCGTCATAAGCTCACGAGGCTTTTTGTTCATATAAAATCTCCTGAAAGAAAACAAGTGACCAGCATAAACATATATCCAACCCAGTGGTTGAGTTACTGTATACGGTAACCAAAGCCTTAGAAGGGAATACGGTCATCGTACATTACTCAAGCATGATGTAATGAACTCAAGCATATCTTTTTGCAAAATGTAAAGTCGTGCATGTAACATGGCCTCAGCAACAATAAAAAGACACAATGGCAAAACCAAAAATATACATAACAGAATTTCCTTTTTAGACATCAGTATCATTGGTTTGTACAGCTATTAAACCTACCATCCTCAGTAACAGCAAAAATTAAATGTATATAGTGTTCATGATCAGTCATAAAGTAGGCTAGCCTGTTTATATAATCTGTATATTGGTAGGCTCTTTTATATATGGATATTCTTCATATTTGAAGAGTTTTAATTGTTTGACCTACATCAACACAATTGCAAATACTTACGAATATACTGTAGAAATAAGATGCATTGATAAAAGTGCAAAAATTAATCCCATTCCAAAAGCAGCACATGTTTCCACAATGTAATATTGTGATGAGCACATCCAACCGTAATCTTCCATAAATTTGGCTGTGTGTTTCTTTATAACTCCCAATTTTTGTAGTTCTAAGTATCTTTGAGGGTTAAAGTACAGGCTATTTCACTTTTGTTGCAAAAAATTCTCCAGACTTCATAAGGTAATTTTAGCAAAAAAACTAGCTTAAATTTGAAACAAAAACAAAGTACATTTATTTTAACAGACTATATCTAATATATATATGATACATGAAATAAAAGACCGGTGCTATTGACCAAACGTAAAGAAGAAACACCCTGACTTTCTCAACAAAACATGTTATTAAATACTGACCACTAAACGCGCAACTTTATCCCCTATCAAAATCCAAGCTACAATGCTAAACTCTAATATCTCCACTCTTCAGTGTCACTAAAATCAAACTGAGTGCTACGGCTATGTTGCCAGACGTCGCCAAGCGATTTTTCTGCAGCTTCTTGCAAATTATCCAAACGCAACTTCCTTTCACCAGCATTTTTACCGTAAAATAACTGCAAACGAGCATATCCAGCAAGTAGCCTTAAAGGGGGGGGGGGGGGCGATTTTAAAAAACAATGATCCGTAAGTGTTTATTAATTTGACCTTGTAAATACACCGTGAATAAAAGCCCTTTTCTATATTTTAGGTTGGGCAATCGCCTCCTCCTGAATCCGCCACTTACTGCAAGTGTTTTTCCGTTTTGTTAAAAGCAATCTTAAAAATAACAAAAAGTCTCCACTTTTCGGGACGCCAGTCACATCCTGCGATAGACATATGTGCAGGTTCCTAACGCTGTTCTATCAATGCATAGTAAACCTGTTGGTTTTGCAATCTTTTTCTTTTGTTGGCGTCAAATATGTGTTTATTCTGTCGTTCTCTACATGTTTGCGTCAGCAACAAAAATAAACTTGAATTGAGGTCTGCCTATTTGCTGCATCAAATTTTGTTTTCAAAATCAAGACCATAAAATTTGTACAACTTGGAGACAAAATATCTATGTAGCCTACTAGCCTATGACCATAGTTAATAAATATTTAATAACTATGGTATGACTTTATTTTTTCTGTTGCCATTGTTTTCATATTGTTTATACTTGTAGCCTTCCGTACAATTCTAGTAACACTGCGCAACGACCAGAGTAAAAACTCGAATAAATCCAACCCATAGCCTAAAAAGGAAAAGCATAAGCCATGTGGAAAAAAGTGTGGTTTACGAAAACGAGAGAATAAAAAGTAAGTATAGGAGCTAAGCCCGAGTTCGCCTATTCCACAGCAACCTTGACTGCTCGGCCAGCCAATTGTACATATCATTAGCCTGCAGGAGCGTATCCTCAATGGAAGCATTGCTTTCCCTGTCAAAATTAAAAAAAGAGATGACATTTTTCAGTAAAACGATTTCGTAATTTCTTTACCTGAATAGGCTACGAATTAAAACAACAACTAACTCTTGTCCCGGTATGATTTCAGCTCGGTTTTAATTTTTTTTAAAGTTGGAACCTTATGGAAGCAGAGATTCGTAGCGCATCCATTGCTATACGAAGAAACAAAGGAAAAAAAGCAGCGCAAAGCTTACGCGACTTAAGTTTCTTTTAACTATACCAAGGAAGCAAATTCTGAATTGCTTACTCTTGGGTAGCCTATTGTCAATGTATTGTAGGCTACGTAATGAGAAAATCGAAGGTGCTGTTTGGGATCGGCCTCATAAGGGAAAGTTTGAGCCTAATGTTAGCTTTATCCTAACTAGATAGAATTTGTCACAACACAGGACATGTGAGGTCTAGGCTAGACTTGAGCCACTACAGCAGTAGGTGAGCACTGAGCAGTTGCGCTGAGTTTTTGGTGTTCTCTAAATTTTAGCCGCAGTTTTTGCCCGTTTCTGTGTAACAGTTGCCTTTAATAAATTAATAGCTGTTTATCTCCAAATAAATTTCATACAAATATTGCCCTTAAAGTGTTTCCAGAAAGCACTAGAATTCATTATTTGAGTGTAATTTTGCAAACCCCCACGAGTTTTATTGCTTCCCTTGCTCAACCGACGAGGATACGCCACTGTTAGCCTGGCTTATTTGAGATTTAGATATTACCGGTATCCAGAGATGGGCGTGATCTTGATCTTCAAGATCACAATCACTTTTTTTTTTGGTGATCTTGATCTAAGATCACTTTTTTTTTGTGTGATCTTGATCTTGAAGAACAACAAGATCAAGATCACTTTAAAATTGAAGTTTACTTACTAGAAAGAGGTATTTTTTTAGAACTCGTACTGTACAAAGTAGTTAGTGGCAACTACTAACAATAAGCCACAGTTAATATGATATGTGTCCAACAAAAGACGATTTAAAGTTCATTTAATCTGGTCACTGGTCAGTGTTGCCATTTCAAATTGAAAGAAGTTTTCTGTGTTGGTCATAATAAAGAAGTCAACTTCCGTGTATGGTACTTTATGTTGACTTATAATAAAAATGATTTAACTTTGTTCACAATTTTCATGTATGAATTTTAAAGAAATGTTTGCTTTCTTTGACTCAATTTTAGATGTTTCAAAAGTCTAGATTGGAGGTGTTAAAAAATCTGGACTCTAGCCGACTTTGGTCATGTAAAGTGGTTTTTGCAGCAAATCAACCAGACCAAGACTTGTTTAGGGTCTGAGTATGAAGTGGTTTGTCTGACCGCAAACCTCTGAACGTTTTTGAAAGCAGACAACAGTATCAAGGTTGCCAGATGGGTAAATGGTGCAATAAACATTGACATAATACAGTGAAAGTTAAAACTACTTAGTAACACGAATAAAAACTCCCACACGGACCAGACAAAAATTTGGTAAAAAATGATGCAGTTCAAAATTTATTTTCGTTTGTTTATTATAAACAAAAAGTATAAAACTAATTGCAAATTTTGTGACTTTTTCAGTACTACTGTAATTAACCTCGGCCTTGGGTGTGACGTTGCGATTTTACACAAACTACTTCAACAATTAATAGGCCTAATAGCAACAGTCACTAGCTGATTACAATTCTTAGGCTAGCGTTCGAGTAGTTAAAAGTTAGCAATACTAACTATATACCTTTACCCAGGTGGCTTATAGTAATTATTTTATGCAACATCATTGATCAAAAACTTGATTTTTTTTAAGTACACAAAAAGTGATCTTGAAAGTGATCTTGATCTTCAAGATCACGATCTTGATCTTCAAGATCACATAGTTTGGTGATCTTGATCTTCAAGATCACCTATTCTTGGTGATCTTGATCTTCAAGATCACCAATACTGGTGATCTTGCCCATCTCTGCCGGTATCAAATTTTATTTCTTGTATATTTTCTTGGTTCGTGTGGCATTTTCATGCAGATAAGTTGAATTTTTATTGGCCATCAATAGGCTAATGCGATCTGAAATTAAAACTGCGATACCGATTTTAAAGTTAGGTGCGGAATTTATCAAGACTCAATAACTCAGTGGATAAAAACACGGCTCAGTAAAGAAATTGCCAATAACAAGCAATGATAACATTCAGGGAAAGCAGTTGACCAATCACATTTCATGAACCTACCTAATTAGCGACATCTGGTGGATAAAATAGAAATGTAAGTTTAGTAAAACACAGACAATCAGACATACCACAAAACAAATGATGTTTTACACAAATCTTTCGAAGCTACAAAACAAATAAGCAAGAAGTACTTTAAGTCAAACTAGAAATTAGTCTACATTTGGTAAAAGCAATAAGAAAACAACACGCAAAAAACCCAAAGCATTAAACAAACGCAAATGTGTCTCTACACAGTTTAACAACAAAACTTAAAAATCATCATATATCCTAGGCACAGTGGTGTTACTGATTAAGCATTAGCTTATTGTAACACAAAGATACGTATGAATACATTCCTGCTGTAACACCTTAGAGGAACCAGGATTTTTTTACGCACTAAAACAGCCTGTGAGTAGAGGCAAGTTAAGAAGAATTTTCCTTAAATACAGTGTAAGGCTAGGCTATATTTCCTGAATGGCTGGTGACTGGTGTATTTGTCAAGGCTCTGTGGACCACGTTTTACACTACCAAATGAATATTATACTTTCGTTACGATGCACCATCGACACAGGCCTAATTGTCATGTTCAGCACCGAAAGCGAGTGATCAGTAAAATGTCAATCGAGTTTGCCCGCCTTTACGACCAGGCACCTTCTCGTACGTTAGCATCTTCTTTCGCTTGTTTGGAGTCATCACAACAGCAAACGACTTTTTATGCACTTCATCCATAAAATTGTGCGATTTGTTTCCATAAAATTGTGGTGTACATCCATGATTTGATGGATATTCTAAACATTTTTTTTTGTGTTAACAGAGCCAGAGCAAAGCTGTAATTGAATTATTGAAAGTTGCCTATACCCAGAGAATCACTCCATCTGGTCTAGATCTTTACCAGCTATGGTACGGATCTGACCAGATCTTTACCTGGTCTGGGCCGGATAAAGTGGCTGTTTGGGTAAGAGCGGACTATAGCGATCTACATACACAGGTCTTGACAACGTGCAAACTGGAGCCCTAACTGAAGGCCAATGTACTTTCGTTCAACTCTAAGCTAAATTCACTTTGAAGCGATAGTTCTAACAATCCAAACTGCCAAAGTATGATCAATGAATCTCAAATTACTGCAAAACTTTTAATTTTGCGTTGAAAAATGACACATGTTTCCCAATTACCAGTGTTTCCAGACGTTTTTTGGATTTCCAGCGCAAGTGCCAAAATCTAGTAGGTAACAAA
This sequence comes from Aplidium turbinatum, assembly GCF_918807975.1. NCBI lineage: Eukaryota > Metazoa > Chordata > Ascidiacea > Aplousobranchia > Polyclinidae > Aplidium > Aplidium turbinatum. The sequence continues at coordinate 14,505,496 of NC_137484.1, read as the reverse complement.
CGTTATTTGAATGGTAACAATAGGCCTAGCACTAAAGTAACTCAAAATCACACAAAAACTATATTTATTAACTAACACTCAAACTATCAACTTCTAGCGATTTTGGCTACTAACAGATCGGCCTTCAGGCAAATTTTAAGCTACATATTGTCATGGCCTGTGTATAAAAGTCACCGTGGCCCGAACCTACTAGAATAGGCCTATGATTATAGTTTAGTTGAAGTAATTAGGGGACGTATTGAAAGAAAACAAACATTATAAAAAGGAAAGTACCAATAGAAATTTACCTGAAAGAAACTTAATTGCAACAAAATTGTAATGGTCATTGCAACTTAGTGCAAAGCCTTTTTGTCTAAATTGCGAAAATGAACTGCACTGCCCGGTGGTTTCAACACAGTTTATCAATGTGGAAACATATTTAAAAACTGGCTAAAAGACAACGAGCTTCATATGTGAAAATGCTAAAACAAAACTACCAGTGCAAAGCTCGGTGGCGGATCCAGAGGGGAAGGTGGCGATACCTCCTAAAACACAGGATGGTAACTTTATTTACGGGGTATTTGCCAGGTCGAATTAATGCAGACAGTCTTACGTATTATTGTGTTTTGTTGACATCGGCCCCTCCCCCCCTACTTGCTAGAATCGCTTCTGGCTTAACTATTACACTAAATGTAGCCAATGTCCTACATCTCAACTTAAAAATATCGATTTGAAAATTTGCGTTGTCTCCAGTAACAATCCCACGCATAGATACATGTGACGTATTACAAACAGGGTTGGAAAAAATCATGATTTTTTTAAAAAAAATCCAAAAAATCGGATTTTTTTGATTTAAATTTTATATAAAAAAGCGTCGAATCTACTTGGGGGAAGAGATCATTTTAGTAAGATAGCAGAATTATTTTTAACCCCTTGATTGATTGTAAGGCTTTGCTTTGCAAGTGTTCAATCATTTTTATTATCACATTGTAGGCTAGACTGTCTAGTGTCTATTGCACGGTAGCCTACTACGACAGTTTATCGAACGACAATTAATCGAACGACAGTTTATCGAAACGACAGTTAATCGAACAACAGTTTATCGAACGACAATTTACCGAACGACAGTTAATCGAAAACCTAACCCCTAACCATTATCCCCTAGCCCCTAACCCCTGAGTATTCCATTGCATATGTGCTTCGTCGTTCGATAAACAGTCGTTTGATGAACTGTCGTTTCGATAAACAGTCGTTTCGATGAACTGTCGTTTCGATGAACTGTCGTTTCGATGAATTGTCGTTCGATGAACTGTCTTTCGATAAACTGTCGTTCTATGAACTGTCGTTCGATAAATTGTCTTTTGATAAATTGTCGCGTCACGCTATTGCACATATTTTTAAGTAGGTGTGATATGTTGCTTTATACTAAATCATAATGTGCATATCGAGATTGAGGTACGTCTCAGACTGTCATCTCACTACACTAAGATCTTTCCTTACGTTTGAGCACACATTACTTTGCTTTTTTGCTCAACTGATGCATAGCCTACAACCAGACTTTTTGCAAAGAAAGTTTAACTGTGTAATATAATTATGTTACCGACGTACCATAACAAAACAATAAAAGTTCAGATGACACAAAATTGCAGTTTATTTTGCATTGAGAAGTTTGTACATAAATACAAGCTCGCCAGCTTTTGCAGTGCCCAATCGATTTCGAACTTCTGATTGAAGCAGACCAAAAGTGGAAAAAACTTGCTCAAAAAGTATGTTTAGTGAACAACCCTCTTTGTGAACTGCCAAGTAAACTAAGTTGCCTTTCAAAACATGCATAGCCTATAGCCTTAAGTATTTAAATATAACTTTTGTATTACAGAGAAGCAGTGAAACGTTTGTTGATGTATTTATTTTTATTTTAGCAAATAAAAAATCATTTGATTTTTTAATTGATTTTTTTGATTTTTATTGTTTGATTTAAATCAATGATTTAAATCATTTGATTTAAATCAGCCAACCCTGATTACAAACATGGATTGTACGTCAGCACAGCAACGTATCATTAGCACCTCGGTAAGGTTGTTGTGAAAAAGGTTGAGCGATGCCAATGTTGACCGAGCCACTTGCTCCTGTACTACAGCCGCCTTCATCACGCCCAGCCACTCTACTTGGATGCTGCAGACGATCAGATAACGTTAGGTTAGCGTAATCTTTTATTATTTTTATCACAAAAGATTTTATCACCTAGATTTTAAATTTATTTTTAATTTAGATCTAGCTCACTTTTAAAGAAATATATTAAGCAAACTTTTTAAAACAATTGATTTAAAGTTGGATATAAATCAAACCCAGGTTGCGTCTTCTTCAATCAATCTATGTGTTTGTTTGGAGAAACTTTCAAATCTGTTGAAAAAAATTAATGAATCAAAAAGATTTATAAAATTACCTAGGCCTTTGCTTTGGTCTCCAACCTGTGGGTCGCGACCTCATGTGGGATCGCCTAAACCATGCGGCCTGATTTGTCACATTTTGCAGAAATTTCCAGGTTTTTCTAACTTTGGGCGAACGTTTAAATAAATTTTTCTAAAAATTCGATTTTTACGCTTTCTTAATTCTTTTCCCCAGATGACACAATAGGTTTTAACATCCTCACACGTTGAAAAACAAAGAAAATTTGATTTCGAAGATTTTAGTCAGACTGTTAATTTTCAATAACAGTCTGATTTTGCGTTTTTCAACTTACTTTTTCTCATTTGCTACTGCTTCCCTAAGGCAACAAAAAAGTTTTATGTCATTAGGAAACCGCAAAAAGTAAAAACATCTCAAAAAATGTCAGTCAAGCACTAGCAGTAGCTGTAATCAAAATCTGCAAAATGTGACAAATCAGGCCGCATCTCCAGGTGGCCATGCCTAAACTTTTTCTGGGGTTGCCATAACTCACAATACTAGTTGCAGTTTTAGTCCAATTTATGTGCGCTTAAACTTGAAATATTTTCTCCATACGGGAAAACAAAATGAGGGTCGCATGTAAATGCTAATTTTATTATTTTTTAATTGGGGTCACTTCTTAAAAAGGTTGGGGACCACTGCATAGTGCATGGGCTACTTACTTCACAGTGTAGATTCAAACGATCTGTTATAGCCTGATGCTGCGGGTTCTTTTTGGCAATATCAAATTACACTAGCTTTCGGAACACAGTTCCCTAGTCATGTGCTATGACGAATGGTGTTGAAGTCAGTGAGTGGTTTTTTAAAATGGCTCTTTGTTTTAGCTTGAGGCTGCCGGCTGTTGAGTTTCTGTGCTGTTAGGCGTTATTGCTGTGAGGTTTTGTTGGATCGGTTGATTAGTAGATTAGGTGACGTAGTTCTTCCCTTTCGGCGCGGTTGTTGATTTTAGGATTTTGTTTGCTTATGAGTATGGCCTCTTTGAAACGTAATTGTACCGCGTCATTTTCTCTTTCAATAATTTTAAATTCAAAGTCTGCTTGGCATTGTTGTTGGTGATCAAAGAACAAAAGAACATCTCAGCTCGGATAAAAGTTCGGTATTTGATCACCAACAACAATGCCAAGCAGACTTTGAATTTAAAATTATTGGAAGAGAAAATGACGCGGTACAATTACGCTTCAAAGAGGCCATATTCATAAGCAAACAAAATCCTAAAATCAACAACCGCGCCGAAAGGGAAGAACTACGTCACCTAATCTACTAATCAACCGATCCAACAAAACCTCACAGCAATAACGCCTAACAGCACAGAAACTCAACAGCCGGCAGCCTCAAGCTAAAACAAAGAGCCATTTTAAAAAACCACTCACTGACTTCAACACCATTCGTCATAGCACATGACTAGGGAACTGTGTTCCGAAAGCTAGTGTAATTTGATATTGCCAAAAAGAACCCGCAGCATCAGGCTATAACAGATCGTTTGAATCTACACTGTGAAGTAAGCAACGATCATGCTGCTAAAAGCGAAACTCACTCAACTACATAGGCTACTTAGTTGTACTTACCCTGAATCACGGACAGAGTGGTGACTGTGTGAGCGCGAATTTTCATTGAAGTTACTTGAAAATCCTGTTGAATATCATGTTAGTTTCAAAGCTTTGAAAAAGGCATATTAGATTATGACTTAAAATGATTCTTAAAAAACCTACAGCGTTTTCAAATGTGAATTTAACGGATATTTTAACGAAAACTTTTAGTAGTCCGATTGAAAGAAATCTGTTTTTTTCACAGATTGGTGGTCGTTCAAGCTATAATTTATTTCAAATGGACATTTTAGCAGTATAAATTTCACAGCGCAAGATATGCAGAAACAAAAGTGGAACAAATAATGAAGTACCATGATGAGCAGGCAGCGCTGCATTCTGGTAAAAACTGCGCTGGCTGGTGATCTCAGCTAAACCAATTCGGTCTTCAGCAAAAGATGGCGGAGATTTCGTTGACCGAAAAAGTTGGTTAGATTTGTTGTGGTTGATTTCGTAGCGATCATGGCGCCAAGGGACCGCTGTACTGTTGGGGTTTCGATGGTGAGACAAGTCGTTTGAAGAACCTTGCTTGTAAAAGGAATCGGCACATGAGCTGTGGTGGAAATGAAGAGAAGGCTCGACTTGGTGTTCTCTAGGGCTTGACTCCAGTGCCCTTCCAGGATTGTTGCGCACAAATTCTGTCAACTTGTCCCGAGCCGACACCATGACATCATGAACGTCGTCTTGTGCTTGGAAATTATCTGTTTGAATTCAAAGTGTAATGCATTCAGTTTTGTTGCTAAAGCGAAAAAAGTGCATTAAATATTAATTAAACCTGTACAGTAGTGTACAGGTTTGAAATGCGGCGGCGAAGAGAAAAAAAAACGAATTATTGTCAAAAAACGATTTCCATTGAAGAAACGAATGGAGTTGTTCAAGCATCATGTGACGCCTTGGAAAGTGGTCAAAATAATCATATTACGGTGTATTGATTGAAGAAATACGTCGTTTTTAGCGTGATGTGGGGGTATGTGAGTGAAAATAAAATAGCGTTTTAGTTCATCAGGCCGTAGCCTGTCTTCTTAAGTCGATCAAGCACAATCCTTGCTGGAGCACAACACCAGTGCCTCATCCTGGATCGCCAATACCTGGCAAGAGGAGTGGACAGACAACACTTCCAGACTCCACACCTTTGTCCCCGACGCTGGACCCATGCCACCAGGAAAGGAGCTCAGACGACCTGCCTGGGTACGGTTGAATCGCCTCCGCACGGGTGTTGGGCGCTTCGCTTCCTTGATGCACATATGGGGCCTATCAACATCTGCGGTATGCAACTGTGGTGCAGAGGAACAGACAGCAGATCACATCCTCTACCACTGCCCGACGTTTACTCCTCCAAGGGCAGTTGGCCTGTCAACGCTGGAGGACTCTAAAATCAAGTGGCTGCTCGAAGAATGCCCGGACATTTGACCCCAATAAAATGTAGCCCAAAAAACCAACCTCTCATACGAAAGAAAAAAAAGGCCGTAGCCTTAAGAAGGGCCGGAGACATTTCTCTCTGGACCAGAGTAATACATGAGAGAAATCAAGGGTTATAGACTTATAGTCAAAGGGGCGCCACTCCGCAATCGACGGCGTGGTTTAAGTTTCTTATCAAAGACACAGCCACATGCTCTAGAGCGGTGAACCGGCGGCCTTTCGAATGTCGAACCATGGCTCTCACCAAGCTTGTTCAAGCCGTCTCACGATCCTAGAACAACCCCAAAGATGACGTGGTCTTTAATGACGATGTTTGCCATCTATGCTCAAAGCGATACTCGCTGGAGGTATATGAACTCTCATTTCTTATGGATGAGTGAACAGCTCAATGGTGCAGACTGTTAGATGCAATACCAGCTAAATATTTGATCAATTGCTTAGTCATGTGATCAATTGCCATTCTACAGTACACTTCAACACAACTATTGAAAAAATAAAGACGCAAGAACTGCTATTCGCTATGCGAGTGGTTCTTGCCTTCGCAAGGATCATTGCTTGAAACATGATCCATTTTGGTAGCAGCGTGAGAATGCGTGGAATGATCATTGGCAAGAGGAAAGCGCCAATCTCTTTCATGGAACGCATCCGATCTTGGAAGATACTGCTCTCGTTTGACATCACATGGACCGATTTGGTTGAATAGGCGAGTGCTGGGAGTGGTTTCTTTGCATCCAAGAGATGGAGCTAGTGGCGGTTCTACAAGCTGATGGAGTTTAGGTTTCTCATTGATGTAACTATGGCCTGGCCATCTGTCTTCCGTTCCTCGAGGAAAAACTGGACGACTCTCCGCAATCGTGGAAGTCGGAAGAATGTTCATTGGGAAATGTTTACTTTCATTGTCACAAACGATCGTACGTCCTCTTCTGTGATCAGACAACGCATCGCGCGGGTGCTTGTGATTATAGGACGAGCTGTTGTCGTCTATGACGTCCCCAGCAGTGTCAACGTCTGTTTGCTCTGGACCTTCGTGCAACTTGCGAAGACACCGAACGATGTTCTGAAAAATAAGCGCAAAAACAACGTTGTACGAACATCCTATCAAGTCTTAGTCATGCACACACAGAGTAACAGAATCTTCTAGATTTTTTGGTAAAATATTATTTCGTTAAGCTACCATGCACACAATTTTTCTTAGGGTAGTCTCCTTCAGTAGTGAGAAAAAAAAACATATTGTTATAACAATTTTATTGCAGACAAACCTTTATCCATAGTTACCACACAAAAACGACAAAAATTATCCGATTGAAATGGACTTCCAGTGAATGTGAAAACACCAAGTGAAGGATATGATAAAAATGTCGAAGTAAAGGAAGAAGGTGCGGCAGATATATCGAAAAAGAAAAGGGGTTAAGGCAACTGCTGCACGACAAAATCAGCCCCATTAGTGGGGAACAAACCGTATAAATCAAGGAAAGATGATGATGATGGATGACTTTTTCATCTTTAGATTAATGCAATAATGCTTACCTCAGCGATTCTTCGAGGTAAATTCAATGTTTTAGAATGAGAAAGGATTTGATCGACGTTCATCCGGCAAATCCCTTCCAATGTTGCAGTTGATAGCAGGCTCTGTGCCACGAGCGAGTTGATGCATGGAAACCCAAGAAGGAAGCGTTCATGCTTGCTCATCTCGCTTGAAATGAAAGACCTTTGAACACATACCAAGTAGCTGATATCAAAAATCACAAACTTCCCACCAAACAAAGTTACCGTGTTTATACCATTTTAACAAACGTTGTCATAAGGGTAATAATGTTAGCTAGGTTTTTAGTTAGCAACAAAGAACTGCGACTCAGTTTTAGTAAGTTCTTCTTTAATAGAAGAAGTTAGTTTGACTGTACAGTATATAGTGTCATACAGAAGAGAATGGAATTAATGCAAGTTTTGAATGTTACAACAAAATATATGCTAATATTTTAGCACGAATGTGGGAACACTCTTATATGCTCAACATTGCAGTGGAAATTGCTCAAGGTTGAATAGAGTGGTTGTTATTCTCGTTGTGGGAAAGTACAGCCTGCTTGGGTTTCTTTTTGACAGATTTCATTATTCTGTGATACCTGTTTGCTGTGTCCTTATTGGGATCATGGTGGCTTGACATCAAGCCTTGAGGGATCGTCGCCACAATGGTGCTTGCTAAGTCTTCAATGGCGAAGCAACAAAGCATTTTCACCTAAACATCACATTATAAAGGAAATGGCAAAAACAACGTTTTTTTTTTTCTTCCTGAAACCCTGTTTAACTATTAATTGTGATGAAAGCTACCTCTTCGATAGAACCAACTCGTTTTGAAAGCTTCTACGAACATTTTCTTTCATAAACTGGCCATTGCCTAATAAACATCACCTCAACTTGGACATCAGTCGTTGTATTACAACAAAGTAGATATTTACGTCACCTCAAAGTCGTTGCAGCTATTCGAAAGTTGCTTGATTGAAGCGCGCATCCTACCCAAGTTCTGCCGAGCGGCTCCACAAAATAGACGTCTAAGCAACATCATCTTCAACTGCTTACATAATTTTTTTTATGACATGTTTGTATTCTATATAAAATATAGATACCTTTTGTGTAGCCTACCACATACTGTGAATAACTGAGTATAAATCGTCTAGCGGCTAACTGAACTGTCGATGCTTAGTCTGCTCACTTTTTTTTTATAAAATAGCATACTGTACAGTGTAATCAAGCGTAGGAAAAAAACACTGTGTGGTCTTAGCACGGCATAATCAATATCCACAAGCTTTTATCACCATTAATAACAACACCAAGCTAGCAATGTGTTTTTTATAATTTACCCTTGGTCAAGATTCCTTCCAACATGTTGTGATGTCACAATGATGAGACAATAAGATAACCTCGCTCGTATCGTCAGCAAAGTTGCGAGGAGCGCCCTCACGTGGTCTTCACCTGGATGTAAAGATTTGTATTAAGTCTTTCTGAAATTTCGCTAAAACTTTACAAGCAGTCGTATGAACTCTGCAATGCAAAGTACTTTGTAAGCAAACGGTCACTCGTTCTAACAGTTGAAAGTAGAATAAGTTACTGAAGTATTATTGCCTGTACTGTAAGCGGTGGGATGGCACAACGGATAAGGCGTTGGCTTTCCAATTATGCAAACCTGGTTCGACTCCCGGCTTCAGCTGGTTGTTGAAAAACAATGCTCACCTCTACCCAGGGTGTAATAAATTGGGTGGGCGTAGTTGCTGAAGTAAAGGCGGCCGAGAGAAAGGAACTGGCCACCCTACTCTCCTTAGTGCCGAAGGCTTAGTATAATGAGAACCTTATCTTCTCATTCCCCAAAGCTCAGTATCTGAGTATGGGACCTTTACCTTTACTGTAATTTCAACCAAACAATTATCAACAAACTATTTCTTGTCAGCGCAAAAGAATTCAAACCTCAGCTGCTCAGTGTTGCCAAACTCCCCTACATTACATATAGACTATGGAGCGATTCTATTACCTGTCGGCAGTTTATAGGAGTTAATTCATGATATAAGAGAAAACTAGCGTACCTTCCACCTGCAGATTTTCGATATCTTTCAGTACTATTCCTGTGTTCTCATCAACTATAACGTCTGGATGGGAACCCGCACATTCGCCCAGCACGCTGTAATCTCGCTCAATTACCAACAAATCGTGCCTGAGAAGATGTGCCAATTAGCGAGTTCGTACATATCTGATGTCTCAAACCTGTACTGCTTTCTATCACATCATTATTACCGGGTTTCAAGCAGATGCAGCAGTTTCCCCATGCTTGTCACCTTCGTTGAACCGATGAGTGCCAACGGCTGCTTGAGGTTGTTTTGAGTTGGCTCAGAAAATCGTAGACCACTCGACTCTTGAGCTTCGTCAAAGATTTTGTCGTCTTCCAAATCAAGGGACGTACTTGGACTGTTCGGTTGCAATCGAAATAATGAAAATTGTTACAAACTTGAGGAACTAGCTGACCATCACCTTCGGATGAATGATGAGAGCACCCACGTTTGGAAGGACGTCGATTCGATACCAGCTGGGAGCACAGGTCTGTGTCTTGAAAAAATACTTAATGAAATACTTGAAGGTGGACACGAAGATTGACTTTCTCGTACGCTTCCCTGAATCTTAAACCACCACCATGAATAAACAATAGGCATCTTTTTTATTTTATTTAAAACTTCTGGACAATCATCAGCTCGAAAATGAACCTGATCATTTCGAATTTTTCATTTATCAGGTCGTCGTCGTCGTGTGAGCCTCTGGGGCCGAGGATCTATCCTTTTACCACCCCATGAATACGACTAAATGAAGAATGAATACGACTAATACGTTTGCAGGAAATTTGGTGTTATAACTTTGATAATTATAACAGAATAAATCTTCGATGGACATATTATTATGATAATAAATTTCAGACGTGGAAGTTAGTCTCAGAGTCCATCTCAAGCACGTCGTTGTGCGTCTTGCCAAAGACAATGCGGCGTGCTCTGGTTAGCTGTCGAACCGAGGCCTTCCGGAGCGTCGTGCAATGCTTTTACCACTCGGTTATGCAAGAAGGTACTTGATTAATTTTTCATGATTATCATCACCATGATTTTGTAAAGTAGACAATCTAACAAAGTATAAGCAGCGATTTGAGGCTTTCAAACTATCAATAGGCCAGGGGCGTATCCTCAATGGAAGCAAGGGAAGCATTGCTTCCCCTGTCAAAATTGAAAAAAGAGAAGCTGATATTTTTCAGTAAAACGATTTTGTAATTTCTTTACCTGAGTATGATTTAGAACAGTTTTTAACTCATGCCCCCGTATGATTTCAACTCGGTTTTAATTTTAAAAAAGTTGGAGACTCACGGAAGCAAAGATTCGTATTGCATTCCTTGCTCTCGTTTTTGCAATAAAAAGAAACAAGTTTGAAAGAAAGGAAAAAGGAGCGCAAAGTTTGCGCAATTTATGTTTCTTTTAACTAATCGTGGAAGCGATTTAAAAGTTGCTTCCACAGTCGCAAGGTTGCCAGATTGGCCAAATTCCGCGAATTAGGCTTTTTTTAAATTAACTCTTCAAAATGCATAATAATCAATATTTCTGTGATATCGTAACCTTACCAAATGATACCATATTCACCATTGTTCAATACATGTTCTATGCTTGTTTAATACTCGTAATGTGGCGGATTAAACTCATCCGCTACGGTCCTTTTATAGGCTACTTGCTATTTTTTGGGTTACTTTCAGAATTATTTTTGCTACAATTTATTAAAATCCGCTACAAGTCATAAAATATATGTACATTTTACTATTTTTGATAGAAACAGGTAAATATATCCATTTGGCTTTTTTTGTCTAATATTTTCCTTGTTTTGGCCTATTTTTTGTATTATTTTGGCTTTAAGACCTTTTCATAGTCTGTCAACTCTGCTCTGTGAGATATTGTGCCAGTGGGCTATGTATTATGTAATGAGAAAATCTAGGGCACTGTTGTGGTAATAATATCGGCTTTGTAAGCAAAAGTTTGAGCCAAATGTTGGCTTTACACTGTTATCCTGGCTGGATAGACTTTAGCATAGACTTTAGACAGGATATGTGAGGTCTAGGCTAGACTTGACTTTGTAGCTGAGTTTTTGGTGTTTTCTAATTTTAGCCGCATTTTTTGCCCGTTCGAGTGCAAGAGCTACCTTTAATAAGTTAACCGTTAATAAGTTAACCTTTAATGAGTTAACCGCGAGTGTTAACCGCGATTACCCTGAAAGTGTTTCCAGAAAGCACTATAATCCATTATTTGAGTGTAATTTTGCAAAAATTTTCCGGGGGGGGGGGGCATGCCTTCGGCACGCTTTATTCCCCCACGATTTTTATTGCTTTTCTTGCTCAACCAACCAGGATACGCCACTACAATAGGCGGCCTACTCTTCTTACGTAGTGAAGCAAATACCTTGATTTTATCTTGTGATAGATTGATTGTAGCTTGTACCAACTTTACACGATTGCAAAGAACTTACAGAATAGATTGAAGCGACACGTGCTTGATCTTGTAGTTTGAACTCAGACTTTTCCAGGGAGAGTCATTCCTGTGTTCGTAGTCAACGACCAGGCTCAACGATTCCCATGGAAAGTCTTCAAAAAGCATTTGCTCAGCAATCACCAGTACATTGGTCCTGGAAGCAAGAGATGCCGAAGCCATAAAAATACGAAAATTAATCTTCCCTTTAAATATAGATTACAACATCATACAGGTCAAAGCTACCAGTTCATTACTAAGACATCCTTGCAGCCAGTTGGTGGAATAGGATTGTAAAATGGAGATTAAGATGTTTTGTCGCTACTCAGGACTTTACATTTTCATCAAGGTAGTCTTCTCAGCTCCACCACGCACCAATGGGAGGATGCTTTTCCTTCCTGTGAGTGTGGCGGTGAGAAACAGACTGCAGGTCATATCACCTGCACCAATGTGTCCATTCTCCGTGTACTAAAACAGGATATGCATTGAACACCTACTTTTGATCTTGTAATAACAGAAAAAGGTTTATGTTGCTTGCCTTTGGGTAGGATTTGGCAATATATCCATATCGAATGCGGAAGTGTACTAATGTTGAAACATCACCACATTTAATCTTTTAACCTATAAGACTGGTTTATTCCAATTCACCTTTCAAAGATTCGGTGGATATCAGAGCTCGTCAACTTTTTCGCATCGTCAGCAGACGATACGGCCTTGATTTCTACACCGTTCTCCATAGGCTTGTTCATTTTCCTACACAGTTTTGAAAAAAGATACCGACAGTACGTGCAGCATATGATCACGGCTTTCGGGTTTTCCATGATGTTACTTCTTCTTCGCTTGCTAAACCACTTGTGAAGAAAGCTTTGAAGTTCACAAATTTTAGGATGAATCAGTAGGAACTAAAAAGAAAAAATCATCAAGGGAGGTTATATCACAGACAACAAAATCCGTCATTTTTACATTGATTCAACGTCCGCGTCGGCAGACGTTGATTCAATGTAAAAATGAAAGATTTTGCTAAGATCTCGTGAACTTACAGCTGAAAATCACTGTCATGTATGAACCACAACATACAGCATCGGAATAACCAGTAGGCTACTTTTTCAACACTTTAGCATAAAACAAGATAAAGAAGTTACGTCACAAACCTGATCCGAAACACCACTGACGCTATTGCACATGTAAAAGCGGAGATTTTGGATCAATTTCTTGAAAATTTCAACATGTTGGTGACAATTTGGTAGGAAATTGATAGTTTCATCTTGCTCTAAGTGTTTCATGCTTGTATGAAGAAGTGCTGGAGTAATTTTCAAAGTATGTTAAAGTTTGCAGATTTCTGACAAGTTTATCTATTTGCTGTTATTGCATTAGAAAAAAAAACTAAATAAAGCATGCTTAACGTTTCAAAAAACTGACACAGAATACAAGATAATTTTATCTTCCTATACGGACTGTGCTGTCTAGGCCAGGGGTCACCAAACCACGGCCCGCGGGCCTGATTTCATCCGGCCCGCCACGTGCTGCAAAAATAACAGCTGCACTACAACTGTTAAGAAAAAAAGATACCAAACCTTTTGAAAAGGAGTGACGTTGCTATTGAGCTACACGCAACCTGCTTATGATTTTTCTGGGGACAGCCTAGGCCAAATTTGGAAAGATGTAATGTTTTTTCAAGAGTACGATGCCCTGTAGTGTATCACAGCAGGGGATAACTTTTTCAGCAACCTTTCGATTTTCATCACAACTTTGCTTTCCACCGCTGACTTTGTTATTTATTGTGCTCAATTCAAGTCAGTGGAGATTCTAAATAGTTGTATATCTTTTTCGCAATTTTCATCCGGCCCGCAGCTGTTAATCTCGCAGCAATCTGGTCCTCAGAGAAAAAAAGTTTGGTGACCCCTGGTCTAGGCGGTAATTTTAAACCCACAAGTAAGCCATTTATTGCTTGTAAAATACCCAACATTCATTCTGAAGAAGCACTCGAGTTTCGTATTAGTAACCTGTACTTTAACACTGATACAATTTTTAATCAAGCATGCTACAGCACAGCTTAGATGCATCAATAAAACTTGAAAATGGTTTGTATTTAACTGAGGTTTGCAACACATCGACACGTTAACGAACCTAATCCACTGGTGAAGGAAACATGGACTAGCAGATAGAACGTCGAGACAATTTGATGGAATATTTGTAATAGCAAGATATCCGTTCGGTCGGTAGCTTCTCCTCTGGCTTCTTTGTCCTTAAACGGAGCGGTCTTGAGTAATATCAGAAAATAGGATAGTCGAATGGAAACAGCCCTGGTACGATACTCTAATGGGGCGCCTGTGCGACACCGCTCAAGAGCATGCGGCCGTGTCTTTAAATTTGCAACAACTTCAACCGAACATAAATCGTGGATACGACAAAAAATAGGAGCTACCACAGTGAAAGTGAAATAACTAGCGACCAGGTAAGCGGTAAGTTAACGTAGCAAAGTTGGAGATCAACATGTTATTTGTCTTGCTAAAAAATATCATAGTCAATACATTAAATGAACACTAGTCAATAAATTAAACATTTAGCAACTTTTAAATGCTGTTGCAGCGGGTACTGTAGGCAAAAATCACAGGGATATCTAAAGAAGGGGATATGAAGGCTCGCAGCGATTGCCTTATTCTCATGACACTACCAGGGCGGTAGTTTGTAGTGCTTTAAACATGTGGTTCTTTTTAAAATCGTAGAAAGTTTTGTAGTGCAGCTGGTACAGTGATCTACAGAAGACAGTTAGCAAATGTTACGCAGAGCATATTTAAAGAATACTTGTTTCCAAAGACAGTTGAAAAGTTACCAGTAAGCTGTTTTTTTAACAAAGCCTTTGCAGTAGGCTAGATGTAAAGCAAGTAAATGGGTAGTTGAATTAACAAGCAACCATGAGCATGCTATGAATACCCAGGCCTGATTCTAATAGCGCAATGCAAGTTATCATAACAAGATTTATTAAACTACTATCGGTGCCAATTGTCATTTTACGATAAACACAGATTATTTACGATAAACAAAAGCCCTTCTATTGTCAGACGTAATAAAAGCCTTCGTATCCCCTTCTTTAGATATCCCTGAAAAATCACAACTTAAAGGTGCAAATTAAATTAAAATATGCTCACAAGAACAACTTTCTGATGTTGCTTGATCATGAAACGAGAAGTCTCTCGAGTGATGTTGATTAAACTCGCATTGTGAGATAACAATTTCTTGGCTTGGAGTTCTCTCAATATGGGGGCTGCCTCACGCTCAACCATGCAAATGATGTCCAAAGCTTTTCCTTTTGTAAGGGTGTGGTTATCATCAGTTAAAGCATGTTATAATGTTAAAATACAGGGAGTTCATATTAATCCCGGTAAGTACTATCACTTTTTAGTCAGTGTTCATATTTTGCTATTTAAACTCGAGTAAATTGTTAATCAATAATCATATTTATATTTTTTTAATTGTTACAATTTATTGCATTTCCCCTGCTAGTGGGGTCAAACGCCAAGTCCTACAGAAGAATGGACAAACGGATGATGATTATTACAGATTTCACTTTCGTAATGATGATTCAAGAGCCATGGTTTCTAAAGCCACATGTTTGCTCATATACAATATACATCCTCCCCGTCAGAGTTTACAGAAAAGGAAAATTAACTGCGCAACACCAAAACCAATCATCACCATTATAACCTTTATTACTTTGACATTCAGTAAAAAGGTTAAGGTGGTCCCATACTTAATTCCTAGTGTCTGGGATGAGAAGATAAGACTCTCATTTTACTAAGCCATCGGCACAAACGAGAGTATAGGGTGGCCAGTTCCTTTCTCTAGGCCGCCTTTCCTTAAGCGACTATGCCCACCCAAGTTTTTATACCCTGGATGTCAACGGTGTCAACAACTTCGGTGTCAGTAAGCGGTGTCAACAACTTTAGCCAAGTGTCGAACCTGGTTCGTATTGTTGGAAAGCGGCTTTATCCTCTGCGCCATATGTCATATCACCATATATGACATTCAGTAGAGAAAATAAATAAAATTACTAAACTAAATTCGTCTGCTAAATTGAAATTCACCTGTCATGTACACTTGGATTGTTTTGCTCAAGTTTTCCTGCGTAGCTATTTCCCCACACGTCATCATACCAGGCGGTCCTAGCTTGTTCGACAAGCTCTGTTTAGGCTTTTTGCTCGGATTTTCTGAACGAAACAATGAACGGAAACAGTCATACACGACAAACAATTTTTTTTATAAAAATCTATTAATTCATGTTTCAGCCGGCAACTACACCGCATTTGCATCACAAGCAAGATGCAAAACGCGCCCGTAGGAACGAACTTCTTGATAAAATATTCAATATGAAATAAAACCAAATCAAGAAAATGAATATTGTGAAGAAACAAGGTGAAGTATTATTGTGTTGAACACTTTTAAGCCAAAAAAATTGGAAAACTGTATGTTGTTACTAATTCACAGCGAAACGGAATTGCTTTCTTTCGCAAGGAAACAAAATCGGGGCCAAAATTTTAAGTTGGAACGGATCGTTTCGAAATATTTTAGTCTCAAATAGTTTTAGTACACAGAATTAAGTACAAAAGCTTATTTTTACTCAGGTTGCGTCAGTCATGACACAAAGAAATAAGTTTACAAGAATGTAGTTACCTTCGCAATAACTGGAAGACCTAGCTGGGCTGCTTTGATTTGCAGACCTTACTCTTTTAATGGACACATTCTCACCGCCGGTTTGGTAATTTTTTCCAGTAACCGTTGCATTGGAGCTGGTGTCATCTGGAGATGTAGCATTGTACCATGTCAAGTGCGCAAGAATATTAAGTTACAGTAAAGCCTAGCTGCTGTACTTCGCGACCAATGTCATAAAAAAACTCACAAAAATCTGCAGAACACGTCAGAATCTGTGTTGTCAGTGTATGTATTTAAAACTAATGTCTTACTTGCTTTGGCCCATGGCAAGTTGTTTTCTTGTCTTTTTCCGATCAAAAGCATGAAATCAGCAAGTGGGTCACAACCTTCGGTGGGTCTATTCAAAACAGTCTTCTGCATATTTGTAACTGTACATGGGGCTTTCACAAAGCTGGATGCTGAAAACGAGAGATGGTAGATAAGTATAGAAAATTTAAAGCATATTTTTTGAAAACAATAGACTACGTCACAGTCCGGGATGTGGGGTCGGACGAGTTTTGACGTGGCTGGAGCTAGCTTATGAAATCATAGACGGATATTCTCTATCCGGCTCCATAGTTTTGTGAAGGTGAGCGATACGTTTACGAGTAGTTCAAATACCAGGCTGCCGGTTCTTCACCTTGCCCTTCTTCTTTGTGTACCATGCCTGTTCCAAGATTAGTCGTTCATGCATAGTTCTTTCCATTCATCCCGGTATTTGACTGTATTAAAATTTGTTGAGGTTGTAACGTGAAGATGATCCTCGCCTTATACGACGCTAAATATCTCGTCGACGTAGTATCATAAGTCTAGTAAACTCTCACTCCGCTAATAGGCCCCAGTGCGAGTGATAGGCCATAATCAGCTACTGCCGCGCTGATGTAACCCAAAGTCACAAATGATGTGTTATTGTGATTATATAACAATACGAAAACTAGACACGACAAATATCTATCTCATGCAGCCTAAATCATTTTGATAGCAAAGGATCAAAGTATTAGGCCTACAACAATACAACATGAGTTAAATGAAACATACCTGAGAAAGCGCTCGCCATGGGAGTAACAGCTGCACCTGGACTTTTGGTGCCGGTATAAACATTGACTTTACACTGAAAAGTATTTGAAGAATGCAAGAGTTGTGTTTTGAAATGAAGGAATCGATAACTGAATTTCCTATGCAAAGAAAAGTTAAAGATAACCCACATAAGAGACTCAAGTAAGCCTACCTCGTTATATCCGCTCGAAGAGAATGTGTCAGACATTGAAAAGGTGTTTTTAGTGTTTTCATTCAATGTGATAGATGAAGCAACTTTGCAAGAATCGATTACTTTTTCTTTAGTTTCGTTCGCCATCGCTAAGGTGATGCTTCTTTCAACTGCAAAGCAAAGATATACCTTACGTTTTTACGGAATAAGACTGAAGTTTTACAAAGTGACCATTGATTCAAAAAGTGACATCAGCAGGGTAAGATATGCGTAAACAATCCTACTAATGTACTTACGTCGTGCACTTTCAACAAGGAACTCCACTATTCACAGTTGCATGGAAACTAGACTTCAGTTTTTTTAATTCTAAGCATATTCACTATAGTTCAGTTTATTTGGTTTGGTTGGCGAAATACAATAACCACAATTACTGATGAAAACAATTTCGGACAACAAGACCGAAAGGTCACTAAAAGAATTAGATTTCATTAAACAAAAAGATATTTTACAATCCTGATGTCAAGCCATCAAATTGTTGTATCCAAAAGCATCCAACTGATGTGAACCCGTGCGATGTGAATGTGATGCAAGCTTATGTTGCAATCAAAAATTAAGGCATCTTTTCTTGTTTCATTTTACCTAATTCACAAACCAACTTATACTAGGCTACTAATATGGAAAACTCACAGGATTCATTGAGCTTAATAGTGATAAATTCTTCCGAACGGTTTTCCAAAGTCAATGAAGAGCTGCTAGAGAAAGCTGCCAGTTTGTAAGCCTCATGATGCAGTGAGTGTCTCATGAGAGCCATGTCATCACTGGCGTGTGCGACAGGGTCCCACGAAAGCGACAAATCTAACACGTCCCAGTGTGGTTCGGCTTGTGGACAACAGGCCTCACGGATTTCTTCAATGTAATTCTTCTCATTAACTTCCATATTAACAAGGGACTGCTCAACTGCAGGTGCTGCGTTTATAAAGCAAATATAAAGTGTAACTGTTATGTTTATTGTTCATCCATGGATAAGTGTAAACAATCATTCTGTTACGCAAATATATACATTATGACAAATCATGTCATGAGCTTACCTGAAATGAAAAGTTGAAACAGCGAATTTCCTCCACATACACTTGGAATTTTTTCCAACTCGCGTAAATGCTTTAGCTGCGTTGTCCGAGAAATTATCCTTCAAAAATTGTATCTTAATTCATAAGCATAGGCTGCATTATATAGTGTTGCCACACAAAGGTCAATAACACACTATCTAATGCAAAAAATAACGATACTAACATGTGAACAAAACCACACTACACAAAATTTATATAAATTGATTTAAATAATCTTTCTATACAGTACATACTTGTTTAACTCGTAAACTGGAGGAAGGTCTTCAGTCTTAACTTTTAGAGCACCAAGAGCTGCTTTGCTGGAAGACTCAACAATACTGGTAGCTTCTGGTGCAAGTGGCAATTCCAACTGATTTTGTTCTTCATAAGACTCAAAAGAAATGGCAGCATCTGAAACACATCTTTTATGCCTTAGATTAGACAAAAGGATACATGCGCAAAAACAAGCACGCACTGTGTAGTGGCAAATCTTTATGTAAGTATAATGTCCACCATGTACTTGAGGAGTTGTGATGTTAAACAGCTTTAGTTAGAGATGTAGAACTGAAAACTGTTTTATGTCTTACATATACATATCAAAACACAGCTTTTAATGTCGCTATTGAGATTACCATCCAACAACAATCCAAGGGATGAATGATGTAGATTGTAATTGGAAGTTATCTTTTCCAATGGGAAGTTGTTTATTTTAGCAGCTTCGTCACCAGACGACTTGCGATTTTGGATTTCATGCATGTCCTTCTTGCAAAGTTCATAAACATAACGGAGATCCTAATCATTAGTAAGATTAGACAGTACCTGACTGCTCATTCTAGTTTCAATAAAACTCTTTGATGCTATCATTACTTGGGATTATTGAAACAAGTATATCATACTTTAAACTTTCAAAACATTTTGCTTTTAATGCAACAATGTTTGTTTTGGCGATCTTTCACAGTTAGATTTCAATACAAAAAAATTTCAAAAATGTTTTGCAACATTTTATTTTGAATTAAGTTGATTGATAAAAAACGTTTGCTACTTTTCAAAGTGCTTATTCAAAATCTTCTTTTCAGCCATAGCCTATAGCAGGGGTCATAGGCGTCGAAATAGGGTGGGCCGGGTGGGCGGCGCCCACCCTGCCGTGAAACGAGGGTGGGCAAAATATGTTTCGCCCACCCTGTTTTCATGACACTTATGAAGTGTTCGTTGCAATTATTTCCGTTTTCGTTAAACGCTGAATTACCCAACCAACTGCAGCGCAACTTCTTGTTTTACGCTATGTCTCTCGCTAGGTAGCCTATCCGACAGAACAAAGCAATTCCGCAACAACGCTGCGTTGAAAAAAAGGCGGTACTCACTGCATTGTTACGTTTGTTACGTCACTGCATTTTGCCATGGCAACTGCCACACGATGGCTATTCCTGGTGAGAGAAAGCCACGTTTGATCGTTTTTCCGAATGTTCTCACTTTCGTTACGTCACAATCAAACTTCAGTTCCGGCTCAGCGTAAGGGAATATGAATATGACATCATAATGAACATGACAATAAAATAACCGATACAAACTAAAGACGTACTGAAACAATCGCTTTTTACAAATCTTTCCTCACAAACTTGTTGCTGGGTATAAATTGGGGCACCGCGCGATGTTGTCATTTCATTATTGAAAAGTTAAGCATAAAGCAAAGTCAAACATCTATTCGAGCATTCTTAAAACCAGCTTCCAAAAGGCGGCGAGATGATAACGCTGAAGAAGCCACGTCCAGCACGAATGAACGTAGAGATGACATTGATGAAGAAAGCAGTGCTTCAAGGATGGACAGGGGTGAAGTCAATGTCTCAGGCAATGCACCAGTAGTTGTAGAAGACAGCATGAGCCATGGAAATCTACCTGCTCCATTTGACGTTAGCATGCTGCCGGATCAGCTTCCGGCTCGGAAAGGTTCCGTCAGCACAGTCAGCAGTCACCTGTCCGAACATTTTGCGGCAAATCCGAAGGCGCCGCTTTAAACAAGGTCACGAGTCTCGCGCTTTTTAGGTCGCAGAGGAAAACATAAGAGAAGTTTGTTTAGTTTAGCAGCGCTCATAAGATCGCAAGGCGCAAGAAAGCCAACATCAAACCTATTGAAACTTAATTGCTGCAGCGACGTTAAACGCAGTCTTTGTGAGAAAGACTAACCATTGCGAATTTGCGAACATACACATTCAATGAAATCTGTTTGAAAACTCTCGCCCACCCAGAATTCCTCTCTTCTAAGAAAAAATCGACGCCTATGGCAGGGGTCACCAACCTTTTTTGCATGCGGGCCACTTTGGCAATGCGGAGAGCTGTGGCGAGCCGCACTAATAAAATTTTAGGTAGGTTGACTCTTATGCTAGAAAAGAACCCATTTTTTACCCAGTATCCAGCGTTACATGTTGTTCATATCTATGTTAGAATACCGCAGCAACAAAATTATTCGAACAAAGCTACTGCCAGGCCAAGCTCCTTTTACAACACTTTTGACTTTTTTAACAATGCATAATAAACGAGGCCATTTGTTGTGCGCGCTTATAGCGAGGCGAGCGGTTTCATTAGAATATTCATCGCCAAGCAAGAGTGGTGTGGTGTTGTCGCTTCACAAAAGATATCTTGTAATTAACAATTTCAATAAACAAGGAAATGTTTGACACATCGCAATACAGGCAACAATAGTGACCTGCAAACATATCAGCAAAAAATAGGCTCCAATAACAGGGAAAAAGAAACCAGGCACCATGAAACAAACGCTTGTGGAAATCACCGAAAAATCGTAATGCTATCGTAATTCATGAACAGTCTTCCCTCTAAAAAAGCAATGAGTTGGTTTTTCATCCTTTTTGTGAGAGTCTATAAAACTGTCTTTCTTTTATTATAGACAACTGTCACTTGCTGTGCTTATCAGCGTGGCAAGAATTTGTTGATTAACAACATTTTGCAGTAGGCTACTTTCTTTGGCAGTACATAATTAATTGGAACGATACAGAGAAGATTAGCATGGCCCTTGCGCAAGGATGACTGCGTAAATCGTTCCATATTTCTTTTAAAAAAAAACATTTTGCAATACTAAGCTAAATATTTTCATAATATAATCAGAAAAAGTCTTTAAATTTATATATAATATTTTGCCAATTTATTATAAATCAAGTTGGCACACCGACCTATTTTGCCAACAAGAACTTGCATAAAGATAACACCGCTCGTGAAACACAATAACGGTGAAACGCACACTAGTGTTTACATGACATTTGCAAACTTAAAATAAGCAATCCTATGCTCACAGACAATTTCGAAGTTCGAAAACAGACGTTTTAATCAATCACTGGGACAGTGTGGCTGGACATCGCATTGGAATAACTTTAAGCAACCTCCACCTAGAACTACATAATCTGATTGGTCGGTCGGTGGAATCGTATGTAAAGCGAAAATATGCTTCCCGGGAAGTATTTGTTGCCTTCGTGCTCTTTAACTCCTCAAGAAAAGTATTTTTGGTTATACTTGTACGCTGATACCTTCCGCGGGCCGCAGCGATACAGTGTGGCAGGCCGTATGCGGCCCGCCACTTGGTGACCCCTGGCCTATAGTGATTAGCCTACACAAGCAAATGAGTTTACAAATAACTATATATATACTATAGGGGACAAACTGAATGCTGCTACAACTTTAAAGCTTACCTGATCAAGATGTTTTGGTAAGTGGCTGTCCACTGCTTCCGGTTTCAAGTCATGGGTATTGTTGTTGATAGTTTTACTTTCTGGAATAGCTTCAATGAAATCTAAATCCAATTCATAGTCTTGTGAACCACATGGGCTGAGGGATAAATGTTCCATGTCTGTGTCAGAACCAGAATAAGAAGCAACTTCTGTATGCACTCTGATAGAAAGTGACTTATCTTGGTGAAACAGTTCATGTACTACAGAATTCACATCACCAGTAGGATCAGGTATGGTCATAATGTTAAGCTTGGACAACAAGACAAAAAAATCAGGAAGACCATTCTCAATGGTACAAAATGTGAGCAATGGTTCAATAAGCTTACAACAGCGTGGATCTTTGCAAAGATTGATTGGATTATCTGTGGTAAGGCTATGAGCACAATCCTGAACAGGTATTGGAGAAAACATTTCATCAGTATCTTTTTCAGTTTGTGTAATATATCCGTATGATGCTGCATTTTGTGAAGATGTTGCTTTTGAAGTTCTTACATCATACACCTCAACATCAGAATTTGGGTCTGAGTTGGGAACGATTTCTTCAAACTTTTCAAAAGTGTAATGGTATTGTATTCCATTAAATTGCAGATATGATTTAAAACAATCAGTTTTCGAGTAAAGTACAGATAGTTCTTCCTTCATTTCTGATAAAAAATCTTTTGAATTAATGACTGGAATACCTGTAACAACAAAATAACTTAGCATGGTATATAACTGAGTAACTAATTATGGTTGCAGTGGCACATGTCATTTCCAGCCTACACTAAGAACACACTTCAACTATCACATTGAAACAGGTCTATGTCGATTGTTCAAAATAGATATACACATCACAGTAGGGTACACAGTTGCCTTCAGTTCCGCTTGATTTTATTTCTAACTATCAAAGCAAAAACAAAAGGCTACAAGAGTCTAAAAAAATACAACCACAAATATAAGACGTGTTTGAGAGTGAAATTTAGACAAAAGAATTAAGTATAATCGCAAAACCTTCAAAAAACATGATTAATGTGGAAAAAACAAAAATTATGTTAACAAAACCAAACTATTTATAAATCTAAAAATATAGACTATTTATTTTCTGTAGGCTTAGTTAACGTTTATGATTCTGTTGCAATTGCAATACCTTTCAACCATGGTAGTCGATAAGAAAACTTATCATTGGCTGTCATTGTGTTGAACTTGAGAATGTGTGGTGGACAAGCTATCAACATTCGACTTAGGTTTGCCTGCTTTTGGCACATTAGATCATGAAGATAATCACAAGCCAGATACTGTGGCATATTGCATGCAGAACCTAGAACCTAACTAATCTACAAACTTTCATACATTCTAAAATAAAGTAATACATACAAAAGTCAATAAAACTACCGTACGATTAGGATATTTCGGTAAACCTATTCCAATCCGTTAAAGTACAACCATCATAATCTAGCACGCTCAGGTGTGGTTCTAGGTCAGGCAATGATGATGTTTGAAAAGTTTACCCAAAGCCATTAACTCTACATTAATTTATAAAACTATCACTGAAACAAAGAATTAAGTAACTGATCTTGATAATCTTTTTGCTTTTGCAAAAGGTGATATAGGCCTAAGCTAGCCTAGCCATAGACCACAGAATGTCAGAAAGCAGAACAAAGTTTATTACATAGTTGGGCACACCTCAAAATGAAATATGATAACCAGGAATATCTGATTCACAGGCTCAATTGCCTGATACGCATTGCCAGAACAGCTTGTCGTTGTCGGCCTTTAGTATAATGACTGTGCTCACGCTTTGCATCAATATTTATTAGGCGTAAACTTTGTCTTTTGAAAATACTTTGAAATCTTTAAACATGCAAGGAAAGGCAACACCTCTCTTCTCAGTTGATTTGGTGTGAGATGCCACTCAGATGACCATTACGTAACTTCATTTGTTATTTCAATTTAAAGTTTATGAAAAAATCTACTTTGAATCTCAGTCCAGTGAATTTTGACTTTGAATACAAGCAATGTCGATGCTGGCCTGACATGACTGTAAAAAAGGTTGAAACCTTTTTTAAAGTAGGGATACTTAGTAGAGATTTGATAGGGTAGTAGGGATTTGATAAAGTAGGGATACTTAGCTTGAAACCTCCCTAAGCACAAAGTAGTTTCGCCTCCTTAAGGGACGGTTATGCAACCAAATTAATGTTTTTAAAATTATTCACAAATTTCTGAGTTAAACTAAGCTAGCCTGCAGGGTATTTAGCCTAGCTAGGTCAAACAGGTCATCTAGCAAATTGCCATTGAAAGAAAAATTTTCATTCAATATTTGAAAACAAATATTCCATGCTCCCATAGATTACTAAGTCATCCAAGAATAACTAGTCTAGCCTTTTGACTTAAACTGCATTGCAACTTGTCGTCTGCTTAAAAGTTGAAACAGTTTCCGGTTTTCGTTTCCAACAGTCAATCAATACTTAGTGAAGCATGACGAAATAATCCAGTGGTTCTCAATTTTTTTTTAAACATTTGTCCGTTGCAAAGGCAACACCAACAATTACTCACCCAATAAAATCACAAAAAAGATAATAGCAAAACCTTACAGTCTCTAGCTATATTTTTAGGTGTGTTTTGATAAATTATCTCTTAAATTAGAATTATATGTAGGCTATTGAAGAAGCCACACTGATGTAGCAAATTATCTACATTAGCCAGTAGCCTACTTGAATTGAATTTATCAATTTAGTATGGCATTTCTACTTCATTTGGTTATTGCGTATCGAACTTCGCATCCTTTTGGATCACTGGTAAATTCAAAACAAAAATGTAATAAAAAAATCGAAGACAAAGCTTTAATTTGAAATAAAATTAAGACATTGTGAAAAAACAACTTTAGGTACCAAAATTATTATAAAAGAAAAATTGTTATTTAGTTCAGTTCGGTTGGTTTTATTTCTGACCATCATATCAAAAACAATACACGTCAACATAGCAAAGATCGAGAAAAAGGTAGAAGCGACAAAACGCGAACGTTAAAACGTGCTTGTGACCAAAGTAAGTTATCGAGTTGAAAAAAAATTGGCACGGTCTCAACACCTTCAGAAAAATTTAAGATGTAAAGGGAAAAGAAAAAAATAAAATGTTCCAAAAAAAATAAAATAAAAAACATAAATTTAGACTATAGCTTTATTAGCCCAGATAGCTTTTTAGCTGATATATTTAAGATTTGTATGGACAGTTGCTATGAAGATCGGCCATGGTGCGTTATCAAGAGTGCTGATGGTCGTGAGGGGAACACGTCTTGATGCGTTTAGCTCATAGCAAATAAGAGCAAGGTAGGCAAAGAAAACCCCACAAAGAAATCCTACCACGGGCAAAACCATTTTAAGCGCAACGCACCATGCCTTGCACGAATCACAAAATAGATAGGCCATAACTTGACGACATGAAAACAATGACAAAAACAAATAAAACAAACCAGCAAAAACAACATCATCATCTTGCGGAAATCCAATTATACCCAGGAAAGTTATGTCTTGAGGATATCAAGCGTGCTTTGTTACAAAGTTGCGTTGATAAAGCGATAATTTTAGACCCCAGTCAGCTAAACTCGTCACCTCCACACCGATCCAACGTTAGCAAACGTTGAATTAATGCAAAAATGACAGGTATCGCTAGCTGGGATGTAGCAGTGGCATGTCACAGTAATATGAGAAATTTGGGTTACCGTATGTTTTACACGTTAAACCAAAATAAAAGTAAAAAAAAAATCCAATTCGGCATTTCACGTAGAAAAAATTGCACACAAACAGATAATAGCATAAAGATCCAGTCCAAGACATTAATATATAAAAAAAAAAACTGGTTGGAGCACATGGCCACCGCTTCACCGAAAGATGGCGATTGGTCGAAGAGGATGGAAAAACTTCTGCAGACTTTGCAGAACTTCTGTGGACAACAAACACAAGAAAGCCAGTAGGAGTACCTACAACCTTACTATTTATCGTAAGTGAGAACCAGTGCCTTGTTAATTGTACCCGTCTGAGGAGTTCTCTTATTTTTAGTATGTCCAGCACTTTTTGGCTATTTGAAATAAAACAGAGAAACTTCTTTGAATAGTCTAGTAGGTAGTTGGTAGAATGAGCACTTTCCAACAATGACACACACGAAATGGCAAAGGTGTTGACTATTAACAGCCGTGGTAGCGTTGATAGGCTAGGGCGCTGGTCGGCAACCTTTAGCATTGAAAGAGCCATTTGGTCTCGTCTCCATTAAACTAAAACCTGCTCGGAGCCGCACCATCTAAATGACTGCTTACAGCAAAAACTTAACGCCTAGCCCACAGGAAAGCCTTTTGATCGAGTTATTCGGCTGCACCTTGTAGAAGTAGAACTGATTTGTAGTTAGCCTATCATTCCAACAGCTGTCAACTTTTAACATGACTGGGAAACACAACTAATCGGTTCATGGTCAGATATAAACATACACATATTCATTTATTGATTTATTTCACGCAGATAATGTGATTTCTGCTCCTGAACTTCATTGCATAGCGCATCCGCGCGAGCCAGAGCGCAGATAATATGCGTGCTTTTGCCTGATACGTTTCTGTGATACCTTATTCTTAGCCTAAGAGTCCAATTTACTCCTAGCTATCTGCTAATGGCCTTGCTGCTTCTAATTTCAAAATGTAACATAGCCTAATAGTAATAACACTTTCACAATATTTTGATATCACAAATCGACTATATTTTTGCAAAGTACAACCATACGTGGATCTAGCAAAATAATCATACAACTCAATTCGAAATCACACAATGTGTTTATCCTTCAAAATCTGATGCCGTTAGACAACGTAAAACTGGTCAATACAGATCCATCTGGGATGAAACTACAAAGCGGTCACGATTAAAGAGAAAATTACAGTCGCAACAGCAAATTATTGGCAGAAAGACTGTGATTTTGAAAATGTTCATTTTTCATCAGTCAAGTAAAATTATTATGCATTCCTTTCAAATAGATTTTGAGATGGAGTGAATAAAAAAGACTGAAATACTAACCTCATACATCGTTCATTGAAATGAACAACTAATGAAATTCTTTTAAGTTTCATTAAATGTAAAAGCAGCTGAAGGTGAGATGAAAGAAATTAATGGAAACCCCGATTGAGAGATGCGTGAGCGGGTGATGCAAAAACATGTTTCCTTGTTAGCGTTTTGTAAATGAAAAAGCATAACGACTTGCCATTACACAAAAACACGACCCAGCCGGTAAATGAGTCTTTTTTTACATTGATTCAAAGTCTGCAGACGTTGGATCAATGTTAAAAAGGACTTATTTGCGGGCTGGGGAAGCACTGGGTCGACAAACCGTAAAAAAACAATGCGATGGTCTCAACGAAATATAAAGTCAAAAAAAAGAAGGAAAAGGTTTAATAGTTTTAAATATTGAATATAATCACAAGCGTATTGAGCAATAAGTTTCACATACGATGTACGGCAAAATAAATGACCTGAATGGAAATATAAACATATTTATATATATACTCATCAAATAAAAAACAAAAAATTATGAATAAGAAATTACAAAGTCACGTACGAACAAAGAATGTATCACATTAAAAACTCGAAGAATTTCATAATTGAAGGTGCATTTGGAAAAGTCTGTTGTTGAAACCACTAGATATTCGTCATATGCGAAACCGTGCCAGTATGCAGCAGTAACCGATTTCACACTTTTTTTCATCGTGCATTAAATCATATGATTTAATAAACACACCAAAAGCAGAGAGTAAAATTCCATGTGAAACACTAATCCGATTAACTAAAACGCTTGGTGTTGCTTCCAAAACACCGAAATCACTTTTATTCCCCAATATTTCACGCTACCAGTCGAGCAGTGAAACACACACTAAGAAAGTTACGCTAAGGATTGTAGTCGGTAACGGGGCAGTGACTGCAATTGGATAACATTGGAACATCACCAGTTTTTATACATAAAAAGATTCGCTAAACCTCGTTGTGTTGTCCAGACATAGCAGATACACAACCTTGAATGTCAAGCAGTTGTATCTGCAGTGTCAGGATTACACACCACAATACTGGACCTAGTATATGTATTTCCCATGAAATATACGACTGGGACATATTTGTGCACACAATCATCACATTAACACTAAAGAGCTGTCCCAGCAATTGTCCGTAAATTCGTGGATGAGAACGTTTAACCAACGTGAAAATTAACTATGTGGTCAACATTTCATCATTCACGATTGAAAAATATTACTAAAATATGAATTTATTGATTGATCTCTTAATTCAATTTAGGCATTCAGGGCTTACGCCCGGTGGTTGAAGATTTAGATCAAGTGGACAGGAAGGCATGGAAGTTAATCTTCGTATTCATGTTCAGGCAGGCATTTAAGTGTCTTGTCAAAGACACAGCCACATGCTTTTGCGCGGTATCGAACCGTCGACCTTGCGACTGTCGAACCAATGCTCTCACCACTCGGCTATGCAGCTGACAATTTATGAATTACTTGATTCAATCTTGACAATCACGATCACAAAGTTAGCAGAATAAAAAACGGCGTGAAATGCATGCTGATAATTCGGAATGATTAATTACTTTTTCTTTGTTTTAAATGGTCGTTTAAAACGAACTTGATAGAAAAATGCGGCCACAATTCCTGCTAGCAAAAACTGTCCTTTTTACAACGTTTTTAGAAGTCGAAATAACGTAAAAATTAGGTTTGCTAGCTAAGAAAACAGTTGATCGAGGTAAGTCTGTGAACCGATGGACATTTAGCGGCCTGTCACAAATCGACACATCAGCGAATGGCTGGCTATGTGCTGCAAGTGCACGGTTCATGTTGATTGCGCAATTTTTTCTTCGTCACTTGCGGACTCAATCAACCGAGACACTCAGGTTGCCATGGAAACATCAGCTGGCGTCAAGCAGGTATTTTCCTTCAAAATAAATTAGTTAAATATTAAATGAAACTGCAAGAGGGTTCATATGAGGAAAAATGGTCAGGAAAACTGTATTAAGTATCACTAAAGAAGCAATGTTATGTAATGAAAGCTGTGCTCCCAGCCAGTGTTGCTTTAGCGACACCATGCGAGAAAAAGCAAAGCTTTGCCTATGTAGACTGGGTGTCTGAGAACATCATGAAAGAGTTTGAATATCATAACAGTGCAAAGAACAAATACAAAAAGCAGCGTGTATAATCTTCGCTACGGGCCCTTCCAACTAACTTAAGCATAGTTTCATGTTGTCTCACCTGAAGAGTAACGCTTCTTCACTAACGAAACCCTGTAACCTGAGCCGGTGAGTTCAAAGTCAGACCCAGTCAAAGTAGAACCTTCTGATACAAACTGTACAGCGAGTGACGTCGATTTGCTTGGCCCAGCCGTCAGTGTGAGCTTGCTCTTCAGTGTTGCTGTTGGAGCGCTGCTTGAAATCGGAGCAGCCAGTTTCCAAAATAAACGATTCTGGGCTGCCATCCTGGACGAAGTGATACACAATTTAGCGACAAGCTCGGCAGGATGGTCACCATTTCGAACAAACGTAGATAAATAGTTAAACAACATCCTAGACAGCAAAATTCGTCACTTTTACATTGATTCAACGTCTGCAGACGTTGAATCAATGTAAAAATGATAGATTTTGTTTGGGATTGTTAACAGAAAGTGACGTAAATCAGATTTGCGAATGACCAGTGCTTGGTCTATAAACGTCTTTCCTTTGCCGGAGTCAAGGTAAAACCAAATTTATCCAGATGAAACAGGTTTTTGTCGAGATAAAACCAAGTTTCATCAGATGGTTTCACAGTACTGTCGACTCCGACTTATTTCGTTTCGGCTCATTTCGAAACAATTACAACAGTTGGGGTTAGTAACGAATCTACACTAAAAGTTCCAATCATAATAATGCCATCACAATTCGTTAAATCAATGTAAATAAAACAGATTTAGCTAGCCGGGATCGGTGTCGGTTTGAAATTAGTTCCAATAATGATCAAATTTTCTTCGATCGCTCAGCTATTCTTACTTCAAGTAAAATATTTATAGTTTACAGTGAAACACACAATCAATAGATGATACCAATATTGAAGTTAGGTTCGTTTGGCTGCGCAGTCGTTACTATAACAGCAAATATACGATGCAATGACTTCAATTTGCTTCAAGCAATAGACTTTCGACCTGGTCAAAGTGAAGCGATTCGAAAAACCGCCTGGTCAAAGAAAAGCTATTTTGGAAATTGAATTGAAAAATCGAAAAAAAATCAATAAACTAAGCGACTCACCAATTTGCAGGAGGCGTTGACTGAGCGTTGGCCACACCACCATCAACGGGGACTATGACTTGGACATTTCTAAGAATGCTTGATGTGGCTGCGGCATTGTACCTGCATTAAGAAACAAGTAATATGTAAATGGGTTCACAGACAAAATCAAAAATCTTTACATGTAAATTGCGAGCATTTGACGCATAAATTATTCAAAAGGCTTCCACGTTAAGTAAGCATCTGTAGTAAGTTCACATAACAAACTTAAACAGTCAAAAAACTTTAAAGGCAAAATACATTTTAAACAGCGGAAAGATCATGTGGAGAGGACATACTTGTAATCAACCGTGATATCAGTTGCACCAGCATCGCACTTCCATTGACTTGTTACATGAAGCGGAACAATTGAATGGCCGGATTGTGAAGTCAACTGCAAAGAGTAAAATCATAAAGTTCTAAACAAAATCAACTTTCTGATGCTTTGTGTACGCAACGTTGTACAATGCCAGACAGCAAAGCCCCTCATTCTTACATTAATTCAACGTTTGCAGACGTCAGAAAATGACGGATTTTGCTGCCAGGGATGGCCAGAAAGCATGTGTGCATTAACGAATCCTGAGAATTTAACAGGAGCACTCGAAATGAACGGCCAATTTACAACCAATGACATAAACCTTTTGGTCTACACATCGCAAGCACCATCAACCCATGACTTTACCTGATAAGATAAGACCTGTATGTTGTAGTAGGGAGAGTTGGGATTGGTGTCGGCCATTTTCTTTATGCTGGAAGTGAGTGACGTCATATCAAACCAGAAAGAATGTTCCGTTGCGTCAGGAAGCGAAGAATCACTGATGGAAATGTAAACAATGACAAGAAATCAATGTGTGAATAGAACAAGCCAACCAGACAAGATCGTGTGGTGCTTGAACAAAAAATGAGTGAAAGTTTGTTTTGAGGGACAAAATGTCCCTGATAATTACTTCACGTTGATGAAAGTTAAGAAAAGATTGAAACAAACACTGTTTGATATATTTCTTTCCAATTTTCTTAGAAATGCACTGATATAGTTTTTCCATGGCCCCCCTCACCCGATGCTCAAAGTTAGCTACAACGAGTTCATGCGTCATTGAGAGTACACCGAACAACAGCGCCACCGCACAGTAAAAGAGCGGAGAAAAATCCAAGGAAATAAAATGACTCGACTCACGTGCAGAGATAAGTTTTGTTTGGAGCGATATTCTGTAGTTTCGAATTTCCTTTTAAACGGAAGCTGAGGACAGCCGGGTTGAGATTGGAGGTGAAGGCTCTCACAATTCCAGCTGGGAATGAAATCTGCACCTCACCAGTGATTTTGGCCATGCATCTGCGAAGTGAGGTAAGATTTCGAAAACACAACAACAGAAAATCACCACAAAGTTGAAAACGACAGTTTTAATATAATACTTCATTAACGAGCAGTAAATGTTAATCGTTAATAAAAACTGAACAAAAAAGGCTAAATGCGAAAACAAACATACTACAGAACAGTAGAATACAGCTAACGGAAGCACAAGACAAAACCCCCAATAAAAATAATAGTTATCCTCCAAAATAAGTATTATGACCAAAATGTCGCCTCTGAAACATTGCAGTACCTGCCACCGTCAGGACCCTTGAAGTAAGCGTTTATTGTTTCAGTAAACGCCACTGCTATGGGGATGGGATCGCCCTGGGCAAGTGTAAGAGGGCTTGGTCCTCTTGAAGAGGCAAAGCTGTCCATTGGAGTTCCTCCAAGTGAGGAGAGTGAAGACCAGCTTTCGGAAGATGCAAGCGGAGCAGAAGGAGTGCCTGAAGATTGTATCTACATCACTTCGATAATACTTTACGCTGATAAAAGTTCTTCAGCATCTTGTGCACTTCATGTTACTTTCAAATAAGGGCATGATTGAAGAACCAAGGTTAGTATAACACTCCAACACTTGTTCAAAAACTTCAGTAAAAAATGTCATCTTTTACCAGCCACCAGCCGAAATGATTATTCATGACAAGAGGTTAAGTTGAAATCGCAAAGCAACGAGATAGTCATTTTGCATACTGGGCGAGAAGGGTTGGTATTCGTTCACGATTTTCAGTGATTATATTCTTCTTTACCGAAGAAAAGGTTTCATTACGTTGTGCCTTTGCTCTTTTGAGAAAAAAGCATTCAACAAATTTATAATTTTTGCTCCTTTCATAACTTCTTTTCTTAGCGATTGAAAACGGTTGCGACTTAGAAAACAGCAGCCAGGTATGTTCGTTTCGTTCTTCAAGGTTGAAAAGATCGTAGAAACTACTTTCGTTTTTTCATCCAGACCTCAGAATTTGTCATTTTCACATTGATTCAACGTCTGCAGACGTTGAATCAATGTAAAAATGACAAATTTTGCTGTCTGGGAACTTTTTGTTTCGGTGTGCCACAAAAGAATAAACAAAGCTACCTTTGATCGGTTCAGTCCACGCATTAGTGGTCAGGGTTAGGTTGTTTGGCCTGGAAGTCGCAGACGACGTCGTGAGGTCAATAGAATTAGCAAAAAGCGGCTGGTTGGGTTTAAGGCTCTTCAATTCGGCAACTTCTTTGTCGCTGTCTTTGTCAGCTAAGTGACAAAACAATCATTTTAAAGGACAATGTAATCAGTGGGTTATGAGTACAACTGTTTACGGTAAGATGGATTAACAAACGCCATTTAGCACACCTTTGTAGTGTGCTTAAACTAAAAATAAATATCGTTCAAAAGCTAGGTAAGAGCACTAGGTCAGTGGCATAACTCATTGGTCAATCAGACATAACCGAGACCGATATGTGATGGGCCCGATGTTTATTTATATTTGGAATGGGCGGTGGGTGACCACTTAGGAATGTCTCTGCTGTCTAAGCTGAATACACTGATTTTGTGCTCGCTTAATTCTGTCATTGCTTAAAACAAATAACTTAATAAACTATTTTAATTGTTGAAAATTAATTCTCTTTTCAAATATTACAATGCAATTATTTTTTGAAGAAGCGATCCACTTAGTGTCAGCACAAAGCTGAGTAGGCTACTTACGATAGAACAGCGGGCATTGCGTTTCGCTAACCATAACGAAAAAGTGCTTCAGCTGCAGTCAATCCAATTATTGTTATAAGCTTTTCATGATACTGCTGCAACGCTGATGGTCACAAATTATTCAAATTCACTCCTAGTAGGTGGAAACTTGCGCAGGATGTACCTGGCACAGCAAATAAGTTTGTTGGGGACGGGTTGGCAGAAGATTGAGGCGCGGATGTGCTGCTGCTGCTGCTACTGGTGGTGGTAGGAACGGGAAACGCAGAGTTGCTTCCGAAGAAATCTGATAAGATGTCCGTATTGCTGCTTGGAACATGAGGAGCTGGTGCTTTGGATGCCGTTGAAGTGTTTGTGTTGCCGAAAAGATCAAGGATGGCCTCGGATGCAGATTTTTCACTGGGTTGGAAAAATGACGAAAAATCACTTTGTATGCACGTACTTTGTAGGCATTTTTCATTGAAACTACACTAGTTACCCAATATTTACAATCCATATATGAAATTAACTTGAGTCCAACCATGCTACCTGGAGATTTCTAGGTAGCCATGGGGTTCAATCTAACCAGTGAAAGAATTAAGGTTAAAAACAAAGATTTACGTTTTCTGTGTTGCCAGATCGCTTTGTTTCTTTTCGTTTTCATTGGGTGCTGCGTGAAAAAAACAGAAGCTTAGTCAAAAACATCAGTCGACATGAAATCAATGCAGTGAACAAAGTTTACGAGCTCAAATACGCTTAATGGTGACAAAGCAATTCATTACGGCTATTTTAAATCAATTACGAAACTTTACTGGAACGAAATAAAAGACACATTCACAAACACATAAACCATGCTGCATTAAATTGTAAAATCAAACAAAAGAGCACCGTAAATACAGCAAACCTTGCACAAAATGTATTCGTATTTTCAATGTATACGCGTATATCAAAACTTTTCAAAGTTTTTAGTGCCGTAAGTTCATTGCACAAGTACAGAACTCACGCAAAAATGCTTTGTAAGAAATTAAATCTGGCGAGACGGTGGTCCATTTAATTCTAACACAACTTTATCCGAGCAATGATACAAGAAAAAGTATGAAAAGACACTTTAAGCTAACTTGAATGTTTTAAAGCGAGGTCTATTGTACCATCACATTATCAACGAGGCTATGCGATTGGCTGTGAGCAGCCGCTGAATCAATGTAAAAATGATGAATTTTGCTGTCCGAGTTTAAGTTTAAGATTCTAGCTAAAAAAATCCGTCATGTCGACGTTGAAAGTAAAAGCATAAGATGCATCGTGCACAGAACCCAGTCAGCAAAATCCGTCATTTTTACATTGATTCAATGTAAAAAATGACGAACTTTGCTGTCTAGGACGTCAAACTCTTGACTTTTTCAAAATTGAAATGTTCAGGAAGTCTTTGCAGACTTTAAGCAATCAATCTGTAAAATCCATTTCAAATTACTTTGAATCGACCACAAGAAATCCTTTTTGAATGTTTGTGACCTAATTGTGTTTAAGTTTTGTAAACCATGCAAATGCATCATGATAGTCTGCAAACAAAGTTGAAATCACAACATAAACAAGTTTTTCACTTCAAAATAAAACAACATAAATATTTCGGTCGATTAAAAGCAAATAATAAAAATCACTCAAGCCATTGCACCATTGATTCATATCATTTAAGATTTTACAAAAAAAAAGATTTTCTTCAAGCCTTCCAGGACAATGGTTCTCACACGTTGTGCTACGACAGATAGATACATAGCAGGATCAAATAGGATTTCCGGGCTAGTAGATGAATGCATTTAACTTGTTTGATTGAGTGCAAGGATGATGTCTCACTCAACCTACAGTTTATGGTTGCTGTTGGCAACGGAGTATTTACATAAGCAAAGAAAGGCCAAAGGGAAAAACCCTTCCGCATACGATAAGCAACTCTTGCTTTACAAAACTAACAAAGTTTGGTTTCAAAACGATTAAAATCAACTACCGGGCAATGTTTTGTGAAGCAGATCTTTTCATGGGCCGTAACTGGTACACCACAGACCGTAGTCTAAGAACCACTGCCCTAAAATACGAGTTACTTAAAACATAACCAACTGAAATAGCAATTACTGGCACTTGAAAATTTCATGGAATTCTAGTTCAATAAAAAAAAATATACACCCGTAGTTCTAATTAATATCTTTCCCACACAAAAGCATTGCATCGTGTATTAAAAACAAAAAATATAACAATCAAATCAATCGTTGTTTCAAAAAAACCGAATAACTTCCATGCCCAAAAATGGAAAAATAAGCTGCAATCTTTCGAACAAAACACCTACACTTTTGTCTACTGGGACTTTTGGGAGGTTTGGGAAGCTTTACCAATGGAATGCCAATGCCGAGTTGCCTTGTGTTACCGTGGGGTGGACTTCTAACCGGAGTTTCAAAGATGGGTCTTGCAAGCGAACGTGAAGACGCCACCGGTCGAGCTGAGGTGTGTTGAGGGGTTAGGAATGGTCGAATATGGACAGGGGTAAGGATACCCTGAACACCAGACGCAAGATTTTCGGTTGATTTCTTGGTGTAGGATTCATCTGGCGAAGAGTCACTGCTGCCTTCGCTGATAACAAACTGCTCTCTTCGCATGTCATTGCGTTTGTTGCTGCCGACGAAAACGTTCGATTCTTGATCGCCGTCCTTGCTTTCGTAAGAAACAAAAGCCGTTGAAAACCTGTTGGCAGCAGTCGGTTTGAGGTTTCTGCGACGAACGGAAAGCTTGTCATAGTCTTTGTTGGAGTAACGACGAGGTGCTGGCACCGGAGCACCAGGCTTGTTCGACCTTCCTGCTGCAGCTTCATTAGCGGAAGGCAAAACTTTCACCGCTCCACCCAATTCACGTTTGGGAGGCGTTGTTTTTGGTGACGCTTCCGCGGCGAATGCGTTGGAAAATCCACTGTTAGAGCAGTCTGACACTGGCGGCCGAGTGGAAGCCCGTGGGAGGCTTCCGAACGAATCTGTGTCGTCACTGTTTGAGTCAACTCGTCTTCTAGGCGCGACAGGTGAAGATCCAGTTTCGCGATTTGAGTCTGGACCTGATAGAAACACTCACTCACGTAACAAGACAAATACACAAAACTAAAAGCGACCAAAATCACAATCTTTGCGATGAAATTACATCAGTCAGGGTCTAAAAGTATCGTGCGCACAGGGTCTGCAAATCTGCAGCACAAAGCACGCTATCAAATCAACGGTCTTCTTGCAATCCACTGTCCAGTGTGCAAACCACCAAGCCCAATGGTGATACCACTTTAAAAGAATGGAGTCATCTCGCGAAACAAACGAGTTGAAGCAATGTTGAAATAACAACTTCAATTCAACGAACAGCAATTTTCGTAAAAGTAAAGCGCTAATGAAATGTACACTGGTATTGTAGTAAACATATGAACCACATTTAGAAAACACGGAAGTAAACGGAAAGCAGTCATTCTAATAAACACGCATTGCTCTAAAAGCAACAAAGAAACGTTGCTAAATAACATCCGTAATTCTCTACAAATTTCACGAACAGTGTTGCCAAAAGACACAACTCAACAGTATCTCTGTAGGTTTATTCGTGTAACTTGCAGCTCTTGCAGAAATTGAACAACTTTATTTTTTGTTAACATAGGTCTGTGAAGAAACATTTTTTCCACCAACGATTCAGCAAGTGTTGGAACCATACTGTACTGTATGCGTGTCGTTACCATCGCAAACAATGACATCAGCTTCACATTTTCAAACGTAAAAACAAGGTAACGACTTGCAAATCAGAGTCAGCTTATTCGCGCTATACTAAAACCAATATAGCCGTCAAGCAATTTGAGGTTAGACTGCCAGCACTAGCACCGCTCACTTACAAATCAGTATCTGTGGCAAGGGTAATCAACAAATTAACTTTCCACAAAAGCTAACTTCTGCTTTAATTAACCTTAAATTACAACACAACTTTCCACTGATACAATAGACAAAGTGCCGTACAATAGACTCACGTGGCAATTTCTTTCCTCCCTGCAAAAAAAATTAATTTTTTAAAACGAAGTCAGCAAAGTTCATCATGTTTGCGTTAATTCAACGTTTGCATTTAACTCAATGTCAAAAAGAACGAATTGGCGAGTTGGAAAAGACAACGATGAAAAATAAGTAAATCAATGAAGCAACGAAAACTATTCTGGTGACAAACGTATCAAAAACAGTTATAAAAATTCTTACCGGGCTCTGCAGGATAACAGTTTTCCTCTTCAGAATGCAATAAAATTTAAAAACAATGGAATAAAAAAAATCTTCAAACAGTCTAAGTGTTCAACGTTACAAAGCATGATGTTAAGACTAGAGTATGGCAACATGGCTTTAAGAAGCATGCAAAGTACAGCAGTGATCCCAATTGATTTGGAATTTTGGTAGATTCAGCAGCATCTGAGCTGTTGCTAAACTAACTTTGCTGGGTTAGGCGATCGACCAAGGTCGGAAACAAGCATTTTTTTCCAGCTTTGAGTTGTTCCGTGAGCCAATCACTACAACGACGAGGTAGAAAGAATCAGCAGCTTATTTTCTTTCGCATTTCGTCATCAAAGCGTGTGGAAAAGAATAAGAAAGACAATAGGACATGTAGTGAATTCAACTGCAATGCTGGCCTTTTTACATCATTTCAATGTTGTTTTACTTGTCTTACAAGAAAAAAAATTAGTTAGTTAGCTTTCGGAAATAGCATAAAGATAGGCTAGAGGGCAGCACAGTCACTAACAATGGAAAGAAAATATATTTAA
Organism: Aplidium turbinatum; assembly: GCF_918807975.1. NCBI lineage: Eukaryota > Metazoa > Chordata > Ascidiacea > Aplousobranchia > Polyclinidae > Aplidium > Aplidium turbinatum. The sequence goes on along the minus strand of NC_137484.1, from coordinate 14,467,213 downwards.
TTCTACTTACCACGGTAGTTGGAGAGTTGAGAGTCAATATACGAGTTATGGCATTGAGCGCAACCAAGTTATTATCTCCCGTGCCCGTAGCCGCCTACAATTTCAAGCAATTAAAGTTACACAGAAAGCAAGATCTTTTTGACATAAAGTGTAACCGGAATCAATTTATAAAATTTATTGCCCAGCAAACAACTGATCAATAGCAGAATTGAAACGTTTTGATAAAGCCGCTTTACGATAATAAAGAGAGAGAGAGAGAGCGAGACTTATGATTGTGCAACCCCCAGCAAATCAACCGTTTTTTACATTGATTCAATGTCTGCAGACGTGTTTTTTTCGTCAAAAATGATATAAGGAGTGGTAAGGACGGTAGAGGGTACTAAATACGGTAAAGGGTACGGTGTACGGTAAAGGCGTCAAAAACGGTTGATTTGCTGTCTGGAAAGTGGAAGCTTGAGACGCTTTCATACAGTTACATAAGATTTTCGTATACAAGAAGAAGTTTTTACTGGACAAAAGCAGAAGCCTAAAAATTAGAAAACAAGCAATGTTTTTCCAAGAAAGTCACAGGCAAGCAACAAAACCAGCAGCGAACAAGTGTACCTCCTCTTTGGGGTTAATTTTAACGTGAATTTTTCTATGGGTGATGTCGTCTAAGTCGGAATCCGAATCGTCGCTGGAATCAAATCCCCAGCTACTCTTTGATTCCTGAAACGGTCAAACGCAAGAGATGGGATCAATAATATAGTTACTTGAAATGGGGCACGCCAGCCGTTGATAAATTATTCATACACACGTAGAATTGTGTCACATTCATAGCATTGGTAGAAAAAAATTAAACTTCACTACAGTGATCTACAATAGTTGTATGTTAGTTAATGTTTTGAGCAGCTCTTTGAAATTCATATATTACAAAACTGAGAAAAATAAACATAATTTTCATTTCTAAAAAAAGGAGAAAAAACACCCCTGGTAAACACTGGGGAGAAAAGGCATATTGATTAGACATTATTAGAAAACAAACCTTTGGTGTTTCAGGTCTAATGGTATAACCTTCTTCGTCTATTTTCTGTAAAAGATTTTTTCAGGTGACCTCATAAAGATAGCAAACTGAAAAATGTTAATCAATAAAAGCCGAATCATTCAGCTAATTAAATTCAACTAGTGTTGCAGTTTCGAATAACCTTTACTTTACCCACATCTCAGCTCAGTCAAAATTGCCCTTTTGCAAAGCATCAACGTCGCCAGACGGGAGACGATATTGAAGACATGTAAAAATGGCAACTTTAGCAAACTGGGATTATGACGTCAAAGCAACAAAACCTCTAACGAAGCATCTTGTCAGATAAACGCGTATTCTGATGTCCAGTTACGTCATTTTAACGTTAAACGAATCTTGGCAACGACCAAATATTGTAACGTGCCGGCGTTTCTGCGTAAAAGAAGTCCACAAAACAATGACAAGCACACAACTCACCACACTGCTGTCTTTGTCGGGCGATTCCCTAAATCACATACAGAAAAAAAATGTATCACCACTGTGATTGTGCACGGAGTACGGTTATGCTTTGTATACATTTTTTCGACGTTTTAAATAATTTTTTTCATGGAAAAGCATCTTCAATCTGAAATATGTGTTTTAAGTGCAAATACTTGTGTCTTTTAACCAACACATTGACACAAACTTAGGTTTTTAGAAAAAAAATTAAACCGTTGTTTTTAAACACATTTTCATGAAGTTTACTGGTAAAATTTACATGAAGATAAAAATTCTTTCCGAAGTCCAGTTTTATCAACATACATTAAATCTGCTTCTTTATCTTGTTCCTTGCTGACAGCAGGGCTGTTTTCTTTATTTGGCTTGTTGCGTGGTTTTTTCCTTCGAAAAGGGAGGGCGATGGGCCTCCTTCCCCCCTTATTGGGGGCTTGGGTATGTGTGGTGCTTTCGTCATTGGCTACCCCGTTAGTATGTGGTGACTCGACAGAAACTAGCATTGAACTAACATCACATTCTTCAAAGACGATTGGTGCTGCAAAGAAGGTAGACAATAAGTCCAACACATTTTCCAGCAAAAAAAATTGTTGAATCATATCAGCTGTTATGATGACCCTTTGGTGGCATGTAATGAAAAGAGTTTAAAATTGCTCGTGAAAACGCAAGCTAGTATAATAAACGAAACATGTTTGATAGAACTATTTAGCTTTTGCTAGTAAGATTTTCTTTTAAAGTTCGGGAGTGTGAGAACTACCGTGCTCCTAACAACACAGTTATTACTGTTGCCAGGCAACTCAGTGCCAACGAAAAGCGTCGCACCTTTGCAGTTCAAATGGCATAAAATAGAAACGAACGGTCAACTTCAGAGCACAGGTACTTTTGACTCTGTGACACAAGTCAAAATGCATAATACCATACCTGGTTTCTCGGTTCCTGTGCCTTTACTTTCACTGTACTTTTTGATTAAGGAATCGATGGTATTTTCGTCGACTTGTCTGCGGAATTCTTGGTAGACCTATAGAACAAGACAAAAGTTACACATCAGCCAATGAAATTGAGCGGTAGCCCATACAGCTTCGTTTTCGTTGTTTCAACCGGAAAGCTTTTTATCGGCAACGGCAAGTAATAAATCTTTGGACAGTTACGATCCAAAACAACAAAAGATCGATTGGTGAGGAAGGTTTGAACGCCATCTGCCAGTCCTGGACCCAGCGAGGCAATGTTGTTTTTTCGCATCGCTTTAACGTAGCCAGATGTTGGAATGTAAACGACGTATGCAAAAATGCTAACTTTTGCTGGAGAATGAGCAGGTGATGAATGAACAGAAATCACTGGTTTTACTGTAACTTCGCGAATGAAATACATGGACGCTAGAAAGAAACAAACTTATTGATTGTGTTCTTCGCTGTCGCAATCTCCCCAAAATGCATCCCAATTGCATTGATTTTATGTCCGCAAACGTTAAATCAATGTAAAACGATAGCTCTTGCAAGGCTAAAACCCAGACATCAAAATCCGTCTTTTTTATGTTGATTGAACGTCTGCAGACGCTGAATCAATGCAAAAAAGACGAATTTTGCTGACTGGAAAGCAACTGCTCGAACAAACCGGCCTGACCAAAACTCACCTGAGACACCAACACGTTGGCATTCTCATAGGAGAGGATGTAGGAATCAAGCACAGACTTCATGTGTTTCAAATGGGCGGCTTCAATCTCTTGGAACCTCTGCAAACATCAAGTTTACATATTGCAATGTTACACCAATAACACTTGAAAACTTCTTAACGGTACTTGAAACCACGAAATGTTTTTTTGTTCAAAATAATGTGATGACTCATTTTCGCTTTGACTTTAAATTTTTTCTTTTGTTTCCGTTTCGACTTTGCAAAATTTTGACTGAACGATTAAGGTATGCAGTTGAAGTTTTGACGTAAATTTTAGTTCAAATTTTACAAAAAAAGCACTTGAAACAAGTTTAGAGAAGTTAAAACTGCCTTTGCATTTCGATGTCAGTAGTTAAATAAAGCTCAGTGAATAAAAGTTTGACTTCAAACTTCTTCTAACCTATAAAAGTCACCTAAAAAAATTTTAAACAACCAGGCGAAGCCAATGCAACGTTACGAGTGTACATTTGATGACGCAACAAAGTCCTGAAAAACTTTTGGCTACAGCAGCCCCAGATATGATCACACAAGGTACAATGTGATGCACATTCCAGAACAAAAAGATGAACTCAAAGTCAACAACCTCTCACCTGCTAGCAAATTCGGTATTTTTAAAAGACGTTGAATCAATGTAAAAAGAACCAATTATACAAAATGGGCAATGTGTAAACTTCGCATTTATTTACGTACCACTGCTCGACTTGCTCTGCCAGTGTGACACAGATTTAACCAGGCTAGAAAAAGTGGTCTATTTTACATTGGTTCAATGTTCGTGTTAGTTAGGAAGCTACACTCAATGGTGCAATTTCGATTGACAACCACTGTAAATACTCATCACCTGATAATGTACAACTCGAGCTTCCCAGCCAGCAAATTACTTCTTTTTTACATTGATTCCAGGTCTGAGGACGATGTATCAATGTCAAAAAGGACTGCTTTGCTTTCCAGATAGTTCCAGAAGTTTAATTGAGAATGTAAAGCATTGCTTTCACCACAAATAGTTTGTCTCTCATTAACCAGATGTGGGATGACAAGTACAAATGTTGAAATAATTAACATAGTTGATATCGAAAAACCATAGCAAAGCTGAGCGCCTAATTCCAGACAGCAAATCAGTCGTTTTTTACATTAATTCAACGTCAAACGTTGAATCAATGTAAAAAAACGACTGATTTGCTGTTTGCGATTCAACTGAAAGTCGTTACCAAAATATTAACATGCGACGGCCTTTCCAAACTTCACTGCGTTATTGCTTACTTTACTCTCAAAACAAATCAGAAAAATAACCAACTGCTTTGCACGACATTTTCCAGTGACGTCAATAAAACGCAACAACTAAGCAGCGTGGAAACACATTCTACGTCATACAATAACTTCCCAGTGTGACTGAACATTTCTTGTGGCGGTAAAAAATTAACAAATATAGAACATTGGAAATCATTGAACCGGAACTGAAGTCACAATCTGATCACGTATCTAGGCTCGCAGTGCATGGAAGTAATTAATCGAGCTTCCAATTTTGGCGGCGTTTTTGCCAAGAAACTGACATGGTAACCTTTAGCTGAATGAGCCAGCCGTGAAAAACTACCAAATTTCGATTGCAAGGCCTTGAGCACGAATTGAAAATTAGGGACATTCGCTCCGGCGCTCCGCAACTTGAGTGAAAACCACGGTCTCTGACAAGGGTCGTGATGGTAGTTTCATTAATCGCTACAGTCTCATCAAGGACAAGAAATTTTCCACTACTTTAGCATAAGTGGTCATTTCCTTTGGCGTACTGTGCAAACGGAAGTGTCAGATTGCCACAACCGAAACGTAAGCAGGACTTTCAAGCAAAAGAAGTTGCTGACTTTTCTTAACTACACCTTGTATTGTCACGGAAAACAAGCACCCCGGTCAGCAAATCAGTCGTTCTTTACATTGGTTTTAACGTCTGCAGACGTTAACAAACCAATGTAAAAAACGACTGGTTTGATAATGAATGTTAAAATTTTGAGAGCATGGTTTTCCGTCTTGAGCCTTACCTTGGCACTATCGGTCATTTTCTGTTCATAATCGCTCCTGGAAGTTGTATATTTTTCAACCAGATGTCTGTAATCTTCAGATGCTTTTCTGCATTTGGTTTCAGCCTAAATTTAAAGCACAAAAATATTTCGTCAGTTGTATACAGTATATGGCTAGAAGCACGGGCGTTGCTTTAGTATGAGTCTTCTAGGACAAAAAACTATTTTGGTATGCGTCTCAACTGCTAGCTGTGATCTGATCCATCTCAACCTGTTTGGGTCAGGCTTCGTTGGAATGTTATTGTTAATCATTAAACCCACACCTTTAGCCTAACCCACACTCTTAAAATGAAAATCATATTTTAAGCAATTTTTAAAATACATAGCAAATCAGCAATGGGATATGTTATTAAATAGAAAAAACAAAGAAAATCTTGTGCAAGTTTTTGTCGCAAGAATACTGCGATTTTTAAACTACATCAATGGAAATATGTAAACAAGGAACTAAACTTATTGCAAACAAGACGCTGGATGCATGCAGAAACTTCCGCTGAACATTAAATATCTTCAGGAGTTTAATGTACCTTTCAAACCAATCACTGTCTCAGTATCTTGTGAGTATGACCATGAAAGAATAAATATGCTGTAGTAATAGCCTACGACACTGATGTTTCCCAGACAGCAAAATCCGTCGTGTTTATATTGAATGAATGGGAAAATGACGAATTTTGCTGTCTGGGTCGCCACACAGCTAATAGAAGTACTTTGTATGTCGCTTCAACATCGCTAAGTGTTAGAAAAAGTACAATCGTCTAAGGTGGGTCATGGCTATGTAGATGTTGTTCAAGTGATGGAACACGGACCTTTTCTGTTTCTTTGGATAAAGCACCAGCTCGTTTGAGTCGTTCCGCTTCCACACAGAGCTGATGATACTTTTCTTTGCTTTTTTGAACAGCGGTCGTCGTGTTTTGTATGTGATGCAATGCGTCCGCTGTCCCGCTAAGCTCGTCTTTAACCTTGAATTGAAACACAAAAAACTTCAAAATACCGTAATAGATATTAAAACAAAACTATTCTAGTGAGAGATAACCTTGATTGTGCTCACACAGATGCTTTTTTGTATTAATGTGTTCAAAATGAAATTCACACTCAAGTACTTCTCGCAGTCATGTCCTGACACAGAGGATTGAACATGAACATATGTCAGCAACTACAAGCGCATCTTGAATCCCCAAACAGCAAATCAGTCGTTTTTTTTACACTGTAATGTAAAATTTTAATGCTGTTTACATTGTATTGTAAAAAACGACTGATTTGTTGTTTTGCACATTTTACACGATTTAACGTTGCAGACGATGAAACGATGCAAAAATGACAACGTTTGCTGGCTAAAAAGTGGAAAACTATTCTTGATGTGTAGACTGTAGAAGTGTTGTTTTAGTATTACCAGTGATCTATGATAGCCTATTACTGAGTTGTACAATTTGTTAGGCTGGCCTGTGAAGTGCCAATACACAACTTCAGGGCAAAACTTGGTTCATGATTTGTTAAGGTTACACCGCTACACTGCAAAGGTTACACTATACGGTACGTATAACACTGCAGTTACCGATATCAGCAATGGCACAAATTCTAACCTGTTTGTGTTTTCCTTTTTGTTCATCAAAATATTTAGAAAGATCTTTGATGATCTCATGAAGTTTATGAACCACATCCATGTGGCAACTTGATAGCTTTTCGGCCATGACTTTGAAAACATCAAACATTGGAGCAAAACTCCTAAGAAAACGACTTGTGTTTAGTAACTTTGTATCATTTAAATATAAAAGACATACAATAAAAACATCATGAAAAGAAATGCATTGCATAGCCTATTCATAAACTCTACACATCAAAAATTGCTGCTAAAAGTAAAATAAATTTACCCAACTGGACTTGAATTAGCAGCTTGCTTGGCTAGTTTTGTCAGGTTTTTTGCATACAGATCTTCAGAGTTTGCACTGAAAAAAAAAATCATTTTAAAAACATCACACTGCATTTTGTTTGAAACTAACAGTGAAGTATTACATTGCCTAAGACGAATAGTGAGAGGACTATGCATTATGCAATATTCTATGGCAAAACATGTCAGGCAATAACAACATAATTTGACCCAGTACAGCAATACAGCATCCATCCCAGATATGAATACATAGCCTATGTGTTGTTCTCAATGCATTATAATTTATAAAGTAAATTATTTCTGAGCTGCCAAATGCAGTTTTACTCTACCTGTAGCTTAATTTACTACTCTGTTTCTTTTTGTGCCTTTCCCTAATGTATTCAATCACTCCATTCAATCAAAAAACCACTCATACAAAGCGAATTTACTGGTTTCAAATACCGGTATATATAGTTTTGTGCAATTTTTATCATTAATAAAACTACAACTTTGATCAAATTAGTTTGACTTGGTCCAGTTACATGAGAGTTAGACACAATTTATTGTCATTCCCTGTTGGTAAATCAATCATTTTTACATCGATTCAATGTCTGCAGAATGTATGTAAAAAGGACTGATTTGCAGACTAGGCTGTAATGTTGCTCCTGCTGTAGAATAATGTTAAAGTAATCGTTAACATTAAAGTTATTTCAGTCTCCGGTACTGAAACTAAAACTACCTTTCTCTAATGAAGTCTTTGAGGCATGTCACAGAAGTTTGTCCATGCTTCATGTTATGGTACAGAACATCAAATCCTTGATTTTTGTCACCCTAAAAAAGAAAAAAAAATTGATTTGACTATTTAAGATAAAAAAACAAAATGCACACTCTTATTATCCAGATAGCAAAGCATCCAACACAAGTCTTGTAAAAAACCCGCGGTTCTAATTTGTAGTTGTCCTCTTGTTAAAGCAACTAAAATAACTTCACAGCATATCTGTTGAAACGCCAAGCTTGCAATACAAATTAAGCATACACTCAGAAGAATTCTTTGCCATTACATGCCAAGTTTCCAAACACAATTCTCACTCCAAGGATTAAATCATCTTTACCTAACTTTGTTTTATTATAACTTGTGGTCATCACATTTGGCCTAAATACGACAATGTTCCAACAACCTAAAATGTATTATACATAATATATATAATAGGGTGGGTCACGAAATGGACTTTTTCACCAAATCGAAAACCTCAAATGGTTATTTGAAAATAGGCCCCCAAAAAAGGTCTACTACTATTCGGTGAGTCCGATTCGGTGAGTTCCTAACCCTAAAACGGCAATGATAATAATTAGGCTACGGTACCCGATAATTTAAAAAAAAAATTGAAAAAAATCACCTAATAGGGACCGGACTCACCGAAACAGGCCATTCCGCCAAAAAACACTCCATGCCAAACCTGAGCTCATTTGGTCTAGGAATAGCTTGCGAAAATGCATTTGAAATTTCCCAAAAATCCTGATTTTTCAGGAAAAATGCCATTTACCATTTTTTCTCCAGAACTTGAAAAAAAAAATTCTGTCACACTATATTGATGAAATGCATGCCCTTATACAATTTAAATGTCATTGTACTCCTTTAAAGGTCAATTCAACTAGGATTATGTCTCAAAAGTACTTGCTTGAAAATGTGAAAAAAAAATCGAATATGCATGATGTCAAATACAATTGAAATTATATACTGCAGTGGATTATACTGTATGCTAGTGTGTATAAGCTAAAAGTAATTGATAAAATGCTTTATTGCAACACACATTTGAAGCATTTTTTCAATTGTTCGAAGTTTTGTAGCATTCAAGCTGAATTATATAGAAACAAATCATGCAAAAACATCTATAAAAGCAGTTCGGCTACAGTCAGTCAATTCATTCATCAATGGTTGATCCATTATAACTGCCACTTTGATGCACAAATGAAATGAAATCCTTCTTTGAATTGGATGTTGGATGAATGGCTCTTGAATTAAGCTTCAACAGAATTTGGCCCTTCCTACGATGATGTCCCAATACAACTTTGCTGGATTCGGTCACCAGTTTGACGGCTCGCTCGATGGACTGAGTATGGTTGTCAAATTTCCCAAAAAACAATCTTTGTTTGAGTATTTTTTGAATAGAAAAGTAACCCATATCTGCTGTCACCAGTGGTTCCATATGGTGCGGTTGAGACCAGTTACGGTAATTAAGTCCGAGTAATCTTTGGCATCAAAGTTGAGTTTCGATATACAGAATTGCCTTACTCGATCGTCTCAAAATGTAGAATCTCCACGGATATTCCTAATGATTTCCACCGCCTTTTCTCTTATGATTGGGTCTGGATCTGCAACCATGGCCAAGATCAAATTCTCACTATGAGCAGAGTAGGCGTTTCTTTCCAGGTATGGCCTAACTATGTCTTGTGAAGCCTTGGGAAGCAACTTAAACAGTTGGATTGCTTAAAAAACCATAATGGAGCATAGTTTGTGGGTCCACGACTTTTAGGCGCAGACAGTTAGGCGCTGGTCAGATAGGCGCACACACTGTGGCGTCTGGATATTTAGGTGCGGAGCACTGTGGCGCCCGTTCATTTAGGTGCTATTCCTGGTAAAGTCTGCAGATTGTATCAGCTTGGCAGGTAGGGCAATGCTTTTCACACAAAATGTCATATTGAACAGAAAAATATGTTGTTTTCTTAATGCGCGTGTGGAGATGAGGTGCGAGACAATGCTCTGCTACTCTTGATATTAGCACATCTCCAAAGGACATTTGCTATGCATCCTGAACACAGGTTGCAGCCAGATGGAACTTTACTTAATCTGTTATCTTTCGCAATTACTTCTACTCGAGATGGATTGGTCGTGTGGTGAGTTCCTGGGGTTTTTTTTTTCGCTGAGACTTTTTGGTCATTTGTCCGAAATGACTTGAAAAAATTCGGTCATTTTTTATTTATTTCGGTCATTTTTTCTGATAAAAATATTTTCTTTGAAGTAGCTGATACAAACGAAAATTTGCACTTCCTGACTAGCTACAACATTAAGTTTAGCTGAGAAACGTTGTCGTGTTTTATCTGAGAAAATTTAGAACAGACAAACGTTACTTCCAGTCTTAGAAATTAACATATTTTTACTTTTTCAAAAACATTGTTGAGGCCAAACGGCAAAAGTTGAAATTGCCTCGGCAATTGCATGTGAACGTTTATTACGAAAAAATTGTACCAAAACATGTAAAGCAAAAAATATACTAGAGTAGTCTATCACAACCACACTGTTTGATTTGTTGTGATGTAATAATATCAAAACTAGCGATAAAGCGAGCAACGCGATACGCACGCTGTTACAGTAATTAACGTTATATAACTCACGGGGGAAAAGTAAGTTAATTTTGGGTTGATTCAATGTTCGAGGCAACACAAATCGATTTAATTTTCCAGGCAGTTATATTGCGTAACAACAGTACCCAATAAGAAATTTACGTTTGTTTTACATTAATTCGACATCTAGTGACGTTGAATTATCATAAAATAACGTTAATTGCTTAACCAGGTACCGGAAACAAATTAATAGCTCCCCGAGAAAAGATTGCCTCGATTTACGTTTACACTAACATAATTTCGGCACAATTGAGATACCGCGAGCAACACAAAGTCGCGAGGCGCGATAAGGAGTAGATGCTTAAACTAATTTGACGTCTACTATCGTTGAATCAATGCAAATAGGATGATATTTTGATAAAAGATTCAATTCTCCCAGCTGGGCACGTGTCCAAGCGCCGGCGAAGTAACCCAAACAAAACATCCAGCAATAGTAAGAGTCTGGTGTAGTCCAAGAAAATTATATTTTTTGTATATAATCTTTTGGTCCTTACAAGCGCTCCTGTGGCCTCAGCATTTTTATTGCCAACGCTAATGCGCCATTCACGCATCTGCGTCTGCAATCACCTCGGCAAGTGCCGATTGCCCACGCTAATTTCGAAGACTGACTTCTGTATTTGCGTTATCACATAAAGTAAGACAAAAAATCGCACAGTGGTGCAAAAAGCTTCTTTGCAATCACTGAAATCGATTTGAGCGCGTACATATTTTTTCGGACATTTTGACCGAATTGACTATATTTTTTTCGGACATTTTGCTAAAAAATCGGTCAATGACCGATAAATGACCGAAAAAAAAACCCAGGCGAGTTCGCATGAGACAACGCTCTACTACATGAATACATTTCTATTTGCAATATGCACCCTGGCTACACGTTGCAAGCATAATGGTGCGACTTTTCTCGTTATTAAACCTAGTCTGGGTTTTGACGGAAAACTAAGTTACTCTTCACTCTAGCCTACCACCCGCTTGAATATAGGCTACGGTATATTTTTTGCTGATGTTTAGTGTAGTTATTATTTGACTCACTAAAAGTGATCTCAGTCATGTTCGGAAACTTGAATAATTTATTGATAAACCTGGACTAACAACAAATAAATGCCCAACACGCGCCACATTACAATACAATATATTTTTCTGTTCAATATAACATTTTGTGTGAAAAGCATTGCCGGTTTAAGCAGCTTCACTAACGGAAGCCGTGACATATTTTTCTGTTCAGTATAACATTTTGTGTGAAAAGCATTGCCCTACCTGCCAAGCTGATACAATCTGCAGACTTTACTAGGGATAGCACCAGTGGCGTAGCTAGGGAATGTGCCACCCGGGGCGGATTCAGATTTTGCCGCCCCTTCAAGAAAAAGCATGTGAAAATGAAATGCGTTTTTTTATCAGCACTGCAATACGCAACGTGCTATTTTCAATTTGTGGTGCAAAGTCAGACAAACGTACCATTATCAGTAGTGTAGCCAGGAATTGTGAAAGGGAGAGGTTTTGACGGCCGGCGGGTGAAGCCCGATGACGCACTCGCCGAAGACGACACTCATCGGCGGGGGGTCTGGGGGGCCTCCCCCAGAAAGTTTTGAAAAATTACTTTGAATTTGGTGCATTCTGAGAGCATTTTCAACAAAAATGTGGGTATGAATATTCCTGTAAAATGGTGCTGTCCGGTGGCATAGCAAAAGAATAAGATCATGTTTTCTTCGACATTTTTCGAAAATAAAGCTGAAGTCTTTATGTTTTCTTGTTGCTAATTCCTGACTGAGATATTTGAATGTTTGGTATTGGAAAAACTAGCTCTTTTAATGCAGTTTCGTTTAAAATTACAAACTTTTTTTTAGAGACATAGGTTGATTGCTTTTTTTTGCGAGATTATTACAGTTTTATTATTTATCAATTTTCTCCTTAGTTGATCCAAAAAACGACCTTCTTCCGGTAAGTCACTAACTTTTATGTTTTAAAGTTAACCCGAAGTTTAAAAAATGTAACGTCATAGACGTCATACATCTTAATGAGTGTCAGACAAAAAGCTTTGAGACAAAGAAGTTATTTTATTTCTGATATATTCAAGTTTTGTATAACGAATCACTGGAATCGGGTATAGGCTATAAAAGGTTAGTGCAATTTTTCACAGCTGTAGATATTGCGGTGTTTCCATCGACTGCACGAGTTAGCTGCATACCATGGATACTGAACAGTTGTAGAGCGGTCACACCCTGCTATATGAAAAGTCATTCGAATTATAAAGCATATGACACACAAGTTCTTTCTCATTTTAAAAGATAAAGCACCAGAATTGCTTTAACATGTCGAATTAGTAGAATCATGCTTACAGCTAACAGTAACAGCTATGAAGAATTCATCAACACAAGCAATAAGAATGCAAAAAATCATTGATACTGATGAAACTAAAGGGAAAAAGGAAGTCGACGAACCTTTTCACACATCTTGTTAATGACATCCTCAACAGTTGGGACCAATTTTCTATACAGATTAAGCAAAGCCAAATCATTTAATCGGTTTTCAGAGGTTGAATTTCTTAAATAAGTTTAAGTCTTCGAAGAGCAGAAAAAGATCTTTCGTTGGTGCAAGTGGTAGGCTAACTGGAAGAGTAGCCAGAATGCCGAGTAAAATATTAATGTTTGGAAACGTTGACTGCGGCAAAATGGCAATGCACTTACAGCACTTTTTGGCAAGCTGGTTTGGGAAGAATTGAAAAGACATCGATACCACATATACGCAGTTCAGATATAATAGCAAGGGCGTTTATACACGGCAGATCTGCTTCGTAAAATTCAAGGAGTGATTCAGTTCTCTCCATTTAGTTTTTCTCAAATGGGGGGGTTGAACCCCCAACCCTCCCCCCCCCTAGGCTACGCCACTGACCACTATAATTTAGTAATATACTGAATGCAAAAGCACAAAAACTGCTGCAGAATAAAAATAATCAATTTGTAACCTTTTACAAGGCTACCCAAGTTGTTTGTTTGTTTGTTTATCTTTATCCTGCATTGCGGGAAAGCGGACTTGAGTGCTATGCATCGGTGTACGCCTTCCGACATACACCTGACCCACGCTGCAGCCGACGGCAATGTCTGTTTCCGGTTGTCTACTTTACTTATGACTTAAATTTGGTACTACCCATTACTCGAAATCGATCACTAGGTAGAGGCAATTATCGTTAAGTTTCTTGCCCAGAGAAACAACAGCAAGTGCGGGTGGCTGGAGTCGAACATGCAGTAACAAGCATGTTTCCGCCTCTGCTTAATAAAGGCTAGTAGGAATTTTGTAACGTATTAAAAACATAACGGCAGAAAAATTCATGAAAATTTGAAACGTTGTTAGATGTTTAAGATGTTTTGAACGTTGCCATTCTGTTTGCTTTTATTTTTCGTGTACTTTTGCATTATCAAAAAAAAAAAAACGTTCTGTCTGAAAGTGCCGCCCCCCAGACGTGCCGCCCGAGGCGGACCGCCCCCCCCCTAGCTACGCCACTGGATAGCACCTAAATCAGGGGTCGGCAAACTGCGGCCTGCGGGCCAAATGCGGCCCGCGGACAATTTTTTTGCGGCCCTCGAACGATCTTACTTTTAGTGCATAAACTAAAGTTTCATCATTATGTACGCATGAATTTATTTTATATCATAACAATGTCTACTGTTTCTCGGCAGCCGATTTGTAGCAAGAATTGACAGCGATAGACACGTGTTTCGCCCATGAGGCTGGGCTCATCAGTATCGCACCGTATTCTGCCACAAATTTATTCGACCACCGCTTTACCAGTCAGTTTAACTCTTATCTTTGTGGAAACAAAGAAAGAGCCAACAAAACCAGCAGGCGCCAGGGCAGAGGACAATGTGAGTGCTCAGCCTTGTGCTGATAGCCGGGAAGAACGCCCCTTTCTTCACATTGTCCTCTGCCCTGGCGCCTGCTGGTTTTGTTGGCTCTTTCTTTGTTTCCACAAAGATAAGAGTTAAACTGACTGGTAAAGCGGTGGTCGAATAAATTTGTGGCAGAATACGGTGCGATACTGATGAGCCCAGCCTCATGGGCGAAACACGTGTCTATCGCTGTCAATTCTTGCTACAAATCGGCTGCCGAGAAACATATTGTTGATTGGATGGTCTGAATGGCTTAGCGTGGAAGCTACACCGTTATGGTTGGCAAATCGCAGCTGCTCGCTGAACTAGTGAGTGCTCAGCCTTGTGCTGATAGCCGGGAAGAACGCCCCTTTCTTCACAATGTCTACTGTTGTTAAAATAATCAACTTTGTTTTGGCAAGAGGCCTTAACCACAGCCAATTCGAAAGTTTATTTGAAGAGATGAATGCTGTGCATCAAGATCTGGTGCCTATTTTTGCGAGGTTGGATGGCTAAGTCGCAGTGCAATGTTACAACGGTTTTATGATTTGCGAAACGAAATAATGACTTTCTTGAAACAAAAGAATGCAGGTTTCGGCATTGATGAACTTAGTGATCCTGATTGGTTAACAGATTTAGCCTTTCTCACTGATTTCACTTCTCATATGAACAAGCTAAACTTACAACTACAAGGAAAGGAGCAATTTATTAATCAGATGTATGATCATATTACTGCCTTCGTAAACAATTAAGCTACGTCTTTGGGAAACTCAATTAATCAATTCCAACTTTGCTCATTTTCCCAGTTTTGGCCTTTGTAAACCTTCCAACCCTGATAAGTACATATCACTTATCGTTTCCACTAAAAGTAACTTTGAATCTCGATTTTGCAAGTTGAAAAATCAAAAAAACAGATTCCATTTATTTGCCTACCATTTTCAATGGATGTCAATACTATGCCACATAGATGCAAATGGAAATAATTGAACTTCAATCATCCAACATATTGAAGGCCAAATACGATTCAGTTCCAATTGACAACTTTTATAAAGAATATGTCCAGAAATCCACCTATCTTCATCTGTTGACAATGCAAAACGTGTAATGTGCATGTTTGGAAGCACATATTGCTGTGAGCAGCTTTTTTCAAAAATGAATTACGCAAAGAATAAACTTCGCACTCGCCTGTCAGATCGTCATTTGAATTACGTACCGAGTATTGCAAATATCATCAACAAAGTTGCAAGTTGATTTAAACACCTTGGCCATGACACAGAAACAACATCATCCTTCACATTGATAAATGATAAGTAAATAAAAACAATGCATTGCATTTTAATACGTGTTTGATAATAAATATGAAGCGGCAACAAACACGTCTCATAGTGCAATAGACACAGGAATAGGAGTTGCAGGTGCGCCATGATTTTAAGGATAATGTGGCGATTGTTTATAGGTTGAAATTTATGCGGCCCGCACGTTACCGGAAATTTGCAGATTTGGCCCAGTAGTACAGAAAGTTTGCCGATCCCTGACCTAAATGAACGGGCGCCACAGTGCTCCGCACCTAAATATCTAGACGCCACAGTGTGCGCACCTATTTCACCGGCGCCTAACTGTCTGCGCCTAAAAGACTTGCTCCCTAGTTTGTAACAATGAAATATGTGAGTGCCACGAGGTTGGCCTTCACATTACCAACAAGACAATGTTCACTAACGTACAACCGGAAAAATCTGGAGGCCAAAGTCAACCATCGAGCATGGTTTAAGGGGCCGATCTTGATGCTCTCGAGTCGGGCTGGTACAGATCCATTTCGAATAGCTGCCCAAACATCATAACTTACAGATGTCGTTGATCATTAGGGTGGGCCGTTTTTGACTTTTTTTCGAAATTCAAAAACGGCTAGTCATAAAAAGTGGCACATGCATGAAAAAATTACGTGTGCAAAATTTCATCAGTTTGGGGGTGCATCTTCTGCCCCCGCAGGGGGGTCAAACTTTCAATTTTTTGAAAAAAATGGGAAATTTCACTTTCCGTTTTAACATATTTTTTTTTTTTTTTTTTTTACTGGCTAGTTATAAATTGTAAGTGGGATGTACCCAGAACTTTCCTATGTAAAGGCATGTTCGAAGCTTAAGGTTTACTGCCCCCGCATCGACGACCAAAATGCTGACTTTTCACCAATTTGAAATGCTATTTTGTCATTGCTCAATAAACAAACTTGTCGCAAAAGGGCGAGATGGTGTTAACGCTGTACGCTCATTTATGTTCTGTCCGCTACCTTTGCAGGATGATACGAACTGACAAACTATAAGACGTAATCTTGCTTAAATTAAAAGCAATAGTAGGCTACGTTTGATCAGTTGCAGCTATAAAACGCAATCCTATAGTTTACTTCCGAATAAAAGCAATATGATCTGCAGGTTCCGTAAATGGAATGTACTGTACAGTTCCACGTGAATTGTTACCATGATTTTGTTAACACAAATTTGTCATTTACAAACCATTAAACGTTCACTTGATATGCTACTACAGAACCACATACAAGAGTAAACTTTGTTTGACAGCAATGTAACGATAAAAAAGAACTTGTGTTAGCAAAAAAAAACGAAATTGTGTCAAAAATACAGCAAACAACAAGGTCTTTTAGCCAGTTCCTTAGATTTTGCTCAAATTTAGTTCTGGCTGAAGTCTAATGAATCATAAAATCTTGTTTTGACTGGAACCTAGGAATTTTTTTTCCTTGATTGTAATATTGCTTTAATGTAGGCTACCTATCTCTTTCAACGCTATCCACCACATGTGATGAGCATCTGTTGTGTGTGGCAGAGAAAACGTAGAAAACAACTGTTGTGAAGGCATCTTTGTTTTGATGTGCCTTTTTATCACATTGCTGTCAACACCACGCGTCGCTGGGGGTTCCGTAACTGGAATATTTTGCCAGTCTATCATGTCAAAGTAACGTTCGGAACTGAACTGCAATATTGACAGGGTGAATTTTTGCTGACGAGTGCTGTGAGGTGATAATATTCTTGAATTGAAAATTCTTCTCCATCCTATAGTTCCCTTACATACTCTTTGGTATAATATATGATTGCAATCAAAATGTTTTCAGAATGGGCATAAAACGCATTCCTTTATATTTCTTTGTTGAGGATATTGCGACCTTTATTCGATAGCTTCTGAGCAGAGAGTAGAATTTTAAAGAAATGTTTTTGGCCATTGGTGAAATTGCTTTTCTTTTTAATGGCAAACCATACTGGAATATAAACATTCATAATATAGTCCACACGTCCACCAATACAGCTGACGGTTCGTTAGATGCAACATATAAACGTAGAATTCTATTGGCTGTGTTCAACCATCTTGAGTGGTTCATCATACCTGGACTCCTATATGCGAAATGAATTGATATATCTCCACTTTTCACTGCTCTGTGCATGTGTAAAAGATATTTTTGGTCAGTGCTGAGGTCATTTTCATCAGTTTCAATCTCTGGTGCCGGAACTGCTTTATATTTTACAACATCTGGTTGTGTGACAGTGGATAGCTGCTTTATAATGGGCCCAGTGAAGCTATCAGGTCTGCTAGTATTGCCATATCTTTTATAAGATGCCTAAGAGGCAATTCATTACTATGGAGTAGGCATATTAACCATTAAAGTAGCTTTTGGAAATGATCTTCCAGGAGCTTTATCACGACGCCTTTTTGATCTGTGTTTATTGCGGTTCCATCGCATCCAATTGCCATTACATTATCGTAGCTAATTTTATTGGATCCAAGATATTCAAGAATCCCGGTAGCTATTGACACGGTAGCCACTTTAACAAGTCGAAATTCTGACACTGAAATTGACTAGAATGAAACCGCTAACCAATCATAAGCTACGGTTTAAGTGACGTAAAAAATGGCGAAAAGAAGATGATAGAAAGCAAATTAAGTGATGGATTTTTTGTCAGCTGGTTGGCTTAGGGGTTAGGGCTAGAAATAGTCATTTCATTGACGCGTGTTCGATTCTCACCACTGCTATTGCTCTTTTTCTTCTGTAATTACCAAATAAAGTTCAAAACAAGCATTAACTCTCTGGATGAGTGCTAGAAGGGTCACAATTGGACGGTAGCCTCTTATAACACGTTCTGATTGGTTGGCGGTTGCATTGTAGTCAATTTCAGTGGCAGAATTTCGACTTGTTAAAGTGGCTACCTATTGACACATTAGATCAGTTGGCTACAGTAAAATGACCATTGAAATGAAAACTTGGCTCCTCAAGTAAAGTATTGTGGCCGAGTGGTTAGCGCGTTGGGCTCGCAGTCGAGAGCCTGCATGTTCGACTCCAGCCACCCGCACTTGCTGTTGTTTCTTTGAGCAAGAAACTTTATGATAATTGCCTCTACCCAGTGATCGATTTCGAGTAATGGGTAGTACCAAATTTAAGTCATAAGCAGAGTAGACAACCGGTAACAGACATTGCAGTCGGCTGCAGCGTGGGTCAGGTGTACGTCGGAAGGCGTACACCGATGCATAGCGCTCAAGTCCGCTTTCCCACAATGCAGGATAAAGATAATAAAACAAATCAAAAAAAATATTGTGCTCTTCAACTGCGAAATGTTTTCGAAGTCGCCCGGCAATTTCATTTTGTTTGATGGTTTAATCTTTTCGGCCATCAAAATATATGCTTTGCAAATTTATGCACATGATAGGCCTACTTTCCATTTGAGTTGCGACTCTCCTCGGAAAACGTTTAAAATTAAATTTTGTGGCCGATTTATCATGTTTATCAATCACCATTATGCGAGTTGTTCTTTGATCAAGAAGGAACTGTTGTTCTGTAACAGGGACACGATTTTCCTGCGGGCAAGTAGGCTACATTGCAGAAAATTGGAACACTCAGGCTACAACAATCGATTTCAAATATTTTTGCTTTGCAGATGCTTTCATTTGGTTCAAATTTTGCTGAAATTTAGGCCCACCTCTAGAATTTGACTTCAAAACGTTATTCATTTTTTTTTTGTAACTCTTTATCATAAATATGCACTGGTGTTCGTACCTCATTCGTATAATCTTGCAAAGTTAATGGACAGAACATAAATGAGCGTACAGCGTTAACACCATCTCGCCCTTTTGCGACAAGTTTGTTTATTGAGCAATGACAAAATAGCATCTCAAATTGGTGAAAATTCAGCATTTTGGTCGTCGATGCGGGGGCAGTAAACCTTAAGCTTCGAACATGCCTTTACATAGGAAAGTTCTGGGTACATCCCACTTACAACTTATAACTAGCCAGTAAAAAAATTATAAAAAAAAATATGTTAAAGCGGAAAGTGAAATTTTCCTTTTTTTTCAAAAAATTGAAAGTTTGACCCCTCTGCGGGGGCAGAAGATGCACCCACAAACTGATGAAATTTTGCACACGTAAGTTTTTCATGCATGTGCCACTTTTTATGACTAGCCGTTTTTGAATTTCGAAAAAAAGTCAAAAACGGCCCACCCTATTGATCATCCGATAAATCATGGACAATTTCTTGAGGTAGTTCTCGGATAGGTGGAGAATTTTCGATCGGTTAGAAATTAGTATCTATAGGTAGGTATTTAGCAGATTTACAGAGCTGTCGAGTAGGTCCCTTAAATGATCTATCACCGATAGCATCTTCATCAAGTTTGATAAAAAGATGCCGGAATGGCAACTCATTGGTTTGCAGCCTACATCAGCCAGACAAGCCAATGGTCCAAATGCTTTTCTAATGATGCGATAACCTCGCCAATCGCCAAGCATTTCAATGTTAACATTTGTTGAGTCACATCCGATGAACTCAAACTGGTCAGCCAATTTTTTTTCCTTTTAGGGCAGCCGATAAGGATTGCTGAATGTCCTTACTCTGTTTGCTTTGAGGGGTGAAGTGAGTGAGATACCTGCTACCAGGCTGTTTCACTACAGAATAATGTTCCTCTTTGGTCGTGGAAAGAGTGTTTGATCTTTACGGCCATCAAAAAACACACCCTGGATCAAAGCTGGGCACACTGCGATGGAATTGCAATTCACATCTTCATTTCTAAGATATTTCTTATCTCTTTGGATTTTATTCTTATCAATTATTTGTGAAGTATCATCTTCCGTTACGATGCCGAGATCAACTAAGAGAGCGGTGCATATCGCAGCTGTTGCTCGAATGGACACACCATATTTTTCACTTTAGCATATAGTATTTTCAAAAATCTTCTTTTGTCCAAGCCAATCGAGAACTTGATACGTTTTCGGCATTGACAGTTCTGGCACATCAGCAACAACATCCCCAAATGAAGATGTAACAGAGGAATCAATAGACGACGAGTCATCGGTATCATCAGTATTAGTAGAATCTCCCTGAATGTATCTAGATCCTTAGGTATATGATGCAACATTGCATAATTTAGCAATTTCTTCACATTTTAAAGTAGTTTGTGACATGATCATGAAGTGAATTGTGATCTTTAAAAGGGTATAGTGGTATCTAAAATGTATAAGGAGATGTATTTCACCAGTATTGGATTACACAATATATAATTGTTTTTAAGTTCTGGATAAAAAATGATAATGCCGTTTTCGCCCAAAAGTCTGGATTTTTGGGAAATTTCAAATGCATTTTCGCAAGCTGTTTCGGGTCCAAATCATCTCAGATTTGGCATGGAGTATTTTTTCGGACCTATTTTCACATCCATTTGAGGTTTTCAAATTGGTGAAAAGTCCGTTTCGCGACCCACCCTAATATATAACCTACATCTATTTACAGCAAAAACTAACACAAAAAATTTCTACAGTATCAAAGGTTTCATGTGAGATAACAATCACTAGGTGCAAAACTGATTCAAATAAACTGTAAAGTGAACAGTGAACATAATATGAAACATAAGGTACTGTAACGCGGAACTTTTGCATGTCAATTTTTGCTATAAATGGTTTTGGCTCTGCTTGAGCTGCATTGAACACTTTATACACAGGTGCTGCATTTCTGAAATAACCTAGGGCAGGGGTCACTAACTGGCAGCCCGCCTCGCTATTATGTGTGGCCGCGGAAGGTATCAGCGTACAAGTAAAACCAAAAATACTTTTCTGGAGAAGTTATGAGCATGAAGGCAAAAAATACTTTCCGGGAAACATATTTTTGCTTTGCATACAATTCCACTGACCGACCAATCAGATTGTACTTCTAGGTGGGGGTTGCTTAAAGTTATTCCAATGCGATGTCCAGCCACACTGTCCCAGTGGTTGATTAAAATGCATACAAAGTGGAATTATTATGCATATGAAAATATTTAGCTTAGTACAGCAAAATGTTGTTAATCAACAATTCTTGCCATGCTGATAAGCACCGCAAGTGACAGTTGTCTAATTAAAGAAAGACGGTTTTATAGACTCTCACAAAAAGGATAAAAAACCAACTCATTGCTTGTTTAGAGGAAATACTGTTCATGAGTTACGATAGAAACGTTTTTTTGGTGATTTCCACAAGCGTTTGTTTCATGGTGCCTGGCTTCTTTCTCCTTGTTATTGGAGCCTATTTTTTGCTGATATGTTAGCAGGTCACTATTGTTGCCTGTATTGCAATGTGTCAAACATTTCCTTGTTTACTGAAACTGTTAATTGCAAGATATCTTTTGTGAAGCAAAGTGACAACACCACCCTTGCTTGGCGATGAATATTCTGATGAAACCGCTCGCCTCGCTATAAGTGCACAAAACAAGTGGCCTCATTTATTAGGCATTATTAAAGGGTCCACGTCTGTTAGGCGCAGACAGTTAGGCGCCAGTCAAATAGGCGCGCGCACTGTTGCATCAGGATATTTAGGTGCGGAGCACTGTGGCACCCCTTCATTTTGGTGCTATTCCTAATAAAGTCTTCATATTGTATCAGCTCAGCTTTGGCAAAACCTAGTCGTGGTTTTGACGGAAAACTAAGGTACTATTTACTCAAGCTTACCACCTGCTTGAATATAGGCTACGGTATATTTTTACTGATGTTTAGTGTACGGTAGTTATTATTTGATTTAACTAAAAGTGAACTCAGTCATGTTCAGAAACTTGAATAATTTATTGATAAAGCTTTCGCCGACGCAAACCTGGACTTACAACAAATAAATGCTGAACATGCGCATTAAAAAAAAAAACATATTTTCTGTTCAATATAACATTTTGTGTGAAAAGCATTGCCGGTTTAAGCAGCTTCACTCACTGAAGCCATGACTAACAACAAATAAATGCACGCGCATTAACAAAACAACATATTTTCTGTTCAATATAACATTTTGTGTGAAAACCATTGCCCTACCTGCCAGTCCTGCCAAGCTGATACAATCTGCAGACTTTACTAGGAATAGCACCTCAATATTCTGACGCCACAGTGTGCGTGACTATTTGACCGGCGACTAACTGTCTGCGCCTAAAAGACTTGCTCCCTTGTTAAAGAAGTCAAAAGCGTTGTTAAAGGAGTTTGGCTTGGCAGTAGCAGTGTTCGACTAATTTTGTTGCTGCAGTATTCTAAGATAAATATTAACAACATGTAACGCTGGATACGAAATGCATTCTTTTCTAGTATAAGAGTGATCCTACCAAAAATGTTATTAGAGTGCGGCCTGCCACAGCTTTTCTTAGTGCCAAAGTGGCCTGCATGCAAAAAAGGTTGGTGACCCCTGATCTAGGGTAATAAAAATTTTAAGATTTTATTTAAATTTTGTTGGCAACATCTTTAACATCTTCATACTAATATCATATGAAACAATCTTTATCTAGTACGGTATCATGCAATAAATGCTTTTTTGTTGGATCTTGTTAGATTCTGTGTTTCCCAGCCAACAAACCAATCTTTTTTACATTGATTCAATGACAGCAAACATTAAATTATTGTTGAAAAAGACTGATTTGCTGGCCAGGGAGCTTGGTGTGTAAAATTTTTCTCTGAATAGTATAAAGTTGCCAAATACCAATGTAACTTTTAAATTATATATATTTTGCTTTAAACAACTGTGTTATTATATTAAGAAGCTCAACGGATGCTTACACCTACACCAGATCCTCAAGATCATTCATCTAAAAGATGCCTCAAAGCAAAGCAGCTATATAATATATCTACATTCTACAAGATCTTTTGCATTACACACAATAGTTGTGAAATCAACCATAAATTAATATTATATATAGAGCTCGACCGATATCAGTTTTTCAGGCCGATACCGATATTTATGAAATTTTTAGGCCAATACCGATATATATCAACTACGAAAAATTTGTTACCAACAAAGTTATTAAGCAACAAACCAGTTCAAGAAAGTTCATGCATTGGTTGCTGTAATGGAAAAATCATTCTTAACACTAATCACAAAAAAAACACCAATCAAATGCAACATTGTTTTGTTTTCAATTCAATATTCAAAGTAGAGGGCTTTTTAAAAGGCTTTCATCGGACCAACGACGTGCGCTTGAAGAGTCAAAGCTCCGTGCCACCGAACGAGGTCGTGTGGCTTCTTGCGTCACAATGCTCTGGGCACGAATCGGAAAACTTCTACAATGACGCTACTATTTTCTTCTGTGCAAAGTTTCACTAGGCTTTTTTTCTTTGGGTTTATTTTTGCGTGTTATGTGAGCAAAAGTTAAAATTTCCCTGGGCCTTTTCTTTCTTACTGTAATACCAAAACTCGACAAATTTTGCTGCATCTTGCTGTAATAGCCTACTCGTATAATCTAATTTTGTAAGCAAAAGCAACTTTGCCTTATCAATATCACTCGGAAATCAAAGGTACCCATGATATTAAAAGGACCCAACTTTTTGCTTTTTTTAATTTCAACCCATGTTTCACATTAAATACCTCCCAATCCCTTTAATATTTTGTGCTGAAATTTTCTCAGTTCATAGAAAATCCTGTAAACACCATTTCTACCAAATTTCAGCCAAAATAAATCAAAAATGGGGTCTTGGCAAGGTTTCAAAATTTTGGAAAATTTTAGCCGAAAGCTACAAAATGGCCAACTTTGGATGTCGATGACCTTTGACCTTTTAGAGTGACAATGTGAATGATGTTGTTTTTTAAATATTTGGCAAAAGTACTATCACCTGTAAAAAATTTGGGTTGTTACCTAATTTAAGTCAGCAGTAATAGGGCCTCAAACATGGCCAAAAATATAAAAATTGTGCCCCCTCGGCAGACCCCTCCCAAACTAAATGCCTCATAAATGTCATATTTCTCAATAAATTTCACTCAAATTTTACAGGTGTTCATCATATAGGATAGTGAAAAGGTGTGTAAAATAATTTAAGCAAAATCGGAAAGGTTGAATTTCTTGACTGTGTGAATTGACACGGAATGGCCCGACATTGTGACGTAAGACTTGAAATAAGTTGCGCGTGGTTAGTGTAGAAGTACACTAGTACTCCCATCAATTCTTCGCGAAGAATTCACCTTTATTACGCTGATTCAATGTCATTAATCGTTGAAGCAATGTATAACTCAAAAGTTTTCCTGCTTGAATGGAAGCTAAGGTTAATACAGTATTAACATTTTCTAGATGCGCGCACTAGAATGGGCGGGAAATTATATTCTCGCAACAATTGTTCGTGCTATGCAAGCACGTTTGAGCAACTTGCGTTTCTTCTAAAGGCATGTATGGCTGGTTTTGACTGTGCTTTTGCTGGCCAATGGTTATCGGCGAAAAATAGCCGATACAATATATCGGCTAACCGATATATCGGTCGAGCTCTAATTATATATAATTACAACGAAAAAACTTCACACTTTAAATTCAACCTTGAAGTGTTCAATAATATTCCACATTGATCAGTCAAAACTGTCTCAATAAACCAACATTGCTTCAGACAGAGGACAAACATTGAAAAAAGTTGTCACAAAACTTAAAAGTGGTTAAATTGGATTTTTCATGCTGACAGAAAATCCATAAACATTAAAAGTACGGTATTAGCCTATATAACATGACTAAAAATAAACGAGAAATATCTAATCGTCAACTTCAAACTTTTCACAGTGCAATATCACAAAAACCTGAAATTATGTTGAAGAACAAAGCTTGAGAATTACACATGCATTGATTTTTGTTTGTAACATCATCACGCTGTAAGCATTTTGATTTTGAAATTTATTACCATCAACTATTCAGATGCCTATTTATTTAAGGGTGAGTCAAAAAGTGATGCAATTTTTGCTACTGGTACAGTAGTAGTACCGTACTCTTATTGATGAACAATTTATCTTTTGCTGAACTGTGGAGAGAATGAATAAGAAGCATTTTGTAAAATGCAAGGATTGTATATTGCTTTTAGATGTTATCAACATAAAGTTACATATCCAGGTCAGTTTATTTTAGTTCGTAATGTGATAATCAGTTTATAATGACACGAAAATTTTACACTATCACCTACCGTACTCTATATATGAATTAATTATGTATTCACGGATAATTCCTTGAAAATTAAATGGAGTAAAGGGCTTTTACAACACATTTTTATCAACAATCGCTTCAATAATATGGCATCAAATTGTGCTATATACTTTACAGAATATTATGATACAATTTTGGTAAAGAGGTCACTTTCTTCAACCACAGACATATACAACCAAGCAACCACACGGCATTTAACATAATCCATTAAAATTGAACATAAACTATAAGCTACAAACGTTTTCGGCCCACACGTTATCGACCATACACATGATCAATAGTATCATTGTAGATATGATAAGCAGTTATTTTTTGTCACTTGATAAGGGCTAACGTGTGTATGGCCAAAAACGTTTGTAGCTTATAGTTTATGTTCAATTTTAATGGATTATGTTAAATGCCGTGTGGTTGCTTGGTTGTATATTTCTGTAGAATATTATGACATGAACATTCAAAAAAAAATAACTTGAAGCCATTACCAATACAATTAAAAAAACTTGCATTGCTTTTTGCCTCACCTATATCACTCAGTCAAAACTACTTCTTAACATTATAAAATTATCCAAGTTCAACTTGCACATGCGTCTAACAAGCCCTTAAAAAAGCTATATTTTTTAAAGAGTAAACTTTAAAAACAAAAGCCTTAAATTCACTATGTATGTATAATGTATATATTTATGAAATATATGCTATTAGCATATAATCAACAAATAGTAAAGTTCAACTCAATCAGGAGCATGGCTTCAGCCTCCAATTGCATATTAATACCATACCATTAATTTTGTTTGAATGAGTGCACAATTCGTTCAACAATTACATTTTCTTTTCTTTGATTACAGGTACATGTGTCTCATAGTTATATACAACACATACAACTGATAAACAGTTTTCAGGCCTCGAAATTCACGGCGGACATGGCGGTCATGTCCGCCGTCACAGCATGTGATGTCCGCGGGAAGTACCATCTAGATCGGTCATATTTGTCCGCCGAGAAATAACATAGGAACTAGCGATACAAATGGTCATTGCATAGCACGAACGTCGAACAATTGTTGCGACTTGCGAGAATATAATTTCTCGCGCATCTAGAAAATTAAAATACTGTATGATATCCTCAGCTTCCATTCAAGCAGGAAAACTTTCCATTTTTACGTTGCTTCAACGATTGATGACATCGAATCAGCGTAACAAAGGTTAATTCTTCGCTAAGAATCGATATGAGTACGGTACGATTTTTCTACAGCAATCACGCGCAACTTAGTTCAAGTCTTACGTCACAATGTCTGGCTTTGATCTCCGTGTAATATTGATAAGGCAAGGTTGGTTACAAAATTAGATTATACGAGTAGGCTATTACAGCAAGATGCAGCAAAATTTGTTAAGTTTTGGTATTACGTACAGTAAGAAAAAAAAAACGTCCAGGGAAAATTCACTTTCGCTCACATGACACGCAAAAATAAACTTAGAAAAAAATCCTAGTGAAACTTTACACAGCAGAAAATGGTAGCGTTAGTGTAGAAGTTTTCCGATTCGTGTCCAGAGTATTGTGACGCAAGAAGCTACACAACCTCGTTCGGTAGAAGTTAATCAGATATGCGACGTATTAAGCAGCTACACGGCGCTTTGACTCTTCAAACGCACGTCGTTGGTCTTTTCAAATGGCGAAGAATTATCAAGATAAACTGATTAAGCATGGCGATTGACGCTAAAACTCGTGTGTCCGCCGTGAGACTTAATTTGTCCGCCGAGATAGCTGCTCAGACCGGACACGTTTGTCCGCCATCAACAAAAACGAATTTCGAGGCCTGGTTTTTAAAGAATAAGTGCAAATAAGTATAGGCCCTAGTGCAAGTGTCGGTTAATCTGGAACTACATCAATACCAGCTACATATTATATCTGCAAAAATAATCTAACAAAAAAGAATGATACTGTGAAGATGAGGCAAACTGGAAAAAGTAATTGAAAACCAGTGCAGTCAAACAACATACAACTACATCACTCACTTGAACATCTTGAGAAGAGCCAGTTTTTGAAGAACTCCACTTGTAAACAACAACTAAGTTATCAATTGATAAAGATGCAACAAAAAATCTACTGTTGTTTGGCCAGTCTTATTGGAAAGTACGAAAACGAACTTTTCCAACATTTTTACAACTCATCATTTATAAGATAGAAAATTGCAAACAATACATACCCAAAAATGTTGTTCAAAATATTGGTTATTGACCTCATCAGGCAGTGTAGTCGGCCCAAATGTAAAACCATCAAGTAAATCCACAGCCATTTTAATCCTTTCAAGCAATAGCAAACAAACTCAAAGGTACAATAACTTATCACACTGCACTTTTATCTATTCTAAATAATGTGAGAGCTTAATATTAATAAAGTTGTTTCCTGGTGATACAATATCGGAGTGCAATAAATTATTATTATTTGAAAACAATAAGCATATCAAAAAAGGTTAAGTGTTTTATATAACAAACTTTTCATAAACAAAAATATTTGTAGCTAGGGCTAGGCCTACCTCATACCAGGCCAACAATGGCTGCAATTTTTGCACTATTATGGTACCAATCACATGTTTTATGTGAAACCCCAGTTTTGCTAACTGACTTGGTACGACATACCCTGTAGGTAAAACTCTGTTGAATACCATACCTCAAAAAGTATAAGAGTGAAGCTTATGAATCACTTCTCCATAGCACAGCATACAGAGCTGATCTGAAACAAAAAACTAGGCTAAGGTTCTATCAATTCTAAAAATCACAAGGCCTAAACTGTTTCCAGCTTTTACCAAAGGTTAACAAAAACCAACACTTCAAATATGCTTTAATCACAGCGTGTATTCAATAATATTTGTTTGTTTTTGTTTTATTATCTTTATCCTGCATTGCCGGAAAGCGGACTTGAGCGCTATGCATCGCATCGGTGTATGCCTTCCGAGTTCCGACGTACACCTGACCACGCTGCAGCCAACTGCAATGTTTGTTTCCGGTTGTCTACTCTACTTATGACTTAAATTTGGTACTACCCATTACTCGAAATCGATCACTGGGTAGAGGCAATTATGGTAAAGTTTCTTGCCCAGAGAAACAACAGCAAGTGAGAGTGGCTGGAGTCGAACATGCAGGCTCTCGACTGCGAGCCCAACGCGCTAACCACTCGGCCACTGCTGCCGACATGAGCACAAGTGAAAGGTCTATAAAGTTGAAAATTGGACTAAGTAAAGTAGGTGCTACCCTAGCCTTGGTTGATCCGAAAGCCCACAAAAGAAGTGAAAAGTGAAAACTGCATAAAATGGGGAAATGGTATGTTGATTGTGGAGTCCGCTTTTCCGCCGATAACTCCATATGATTTGTTGGGTGGTTTTAAATCTTTATCCTCGGACTGACAGAGAGAAAAACCTTTTATTTTGTCTGCTGCAAAAATATAAACCGGTACAAATATATTCAACAACAGACAGCAAACAAACATAACATGACAACAACAACATGATAACTGTAACAACTGTAACATAACACTAACAAAACAAAAATGACATAAACAAACATGACATCCCCTTGATAGGTTATTTCTGGTAGTTTCGCATACTTGTAGAGGCTTTTGACGAAGGGCCGGTTACCGACATTGACAGAGTGAAATTTTCCGATTGTCGAAGTCTTGTTTCTTGAATTATTCTATACATTTATCCCTGTAGGCTATACATTAAGTGCCGCTGAATGGAGAGCAGTCCTTAGAATGCGTTGCTCAAGCGCACTCCCCGAGAGTAGAACCAGCGCCACTTGATCTTGAAGCTTCTTCGTTCACGAAGTCACGCGCTGACCAACTGAGTTATCGGGGCGAAAACTCTATACCTCTATACTCGGAACACTTGATTGTTTGAATCTTTATCTTCGGACTGAGAAAGCCTGGCAGTTTTCCATAATTGCAGAGGCTTTAAACCGCTAACGCAAGACCAGTCAACGCAATTTACAATAAATTATTCGCCCCGTTAGCTCAGTGGTTAAGCGCCGGACACAACATTAAGCGCCGTTTGTTCGGCTCTTGGGATGTTGGTTGCTTGACTATGAATCTTTATCCTCGGACTGACAAAGCCTTTTTAGGTTATTGCTTGTAGTTTCGCATAGGCCTACTTGTAAAGGCTCTTGAGTCTTGATACAGGGCCGGTTACCGAGATTGACAGAGTGAAGTTTTCCGATTGTTGAAGTCTTGTTGCCTGGAAATTATTCCATCCATTTGGTGCCGCTAGCCAACTGAGCTAACGGGGCGGACGCTTAACCAACTATAAGATAGAAAAAAATCCCAGGAAGGTGGGTTATTGTCAGCTCCGATAGCTCAGTTGGTTAGCCCGTGACTTCGTGGACGAAGAGGTTTCAAGATCAAGCGGCGCTGATTCGACTCCGGGGAGTGCGCTTAAGCAACGCATTCTAAGGAATGCAATAAGATGCCCATAAGATGCGCTTAAGCAACGCATTCTAAGACAGCAATAAGATGCCCAAGCAAGTTTCACATGCCCAAAGCTGACAGTGTGAACACTTGAGACAGCCTTCTTTTGTTGAACTCGCAGCAAAATAATCATCTCCACACACAGCACAAACAGGCTCTTTTTTGTGATTTGATCGTTTCAAAACTGTTTATGTTTTAATAACCCACGTTAATGGGACGACAAATGGACGACAAATGGCTCCTCGTGCCCCATCCTGTGAGTACCATCTGCTTTCAACCAGATGAGAAACGAAATTTGTCAACAAAGAGCACCAGGAAGGCACAGCTGCAAGGGGCAATTGATAAGTTCAGACGCTCCACCATTCTGCAGCTCAACATAGAAGGCTACACAACAAGCAAGACCAAAGTTGTGGAGCAGCTTGCCCATACCAACCGGGCACTCGTCATCCTCCTCCAGGAGACCCACTGCACTTCTGCAGATAGGCTAGCTATTCCCAACTACACGCTAGCCGGGTCTACCGTACTTTAAGCAGGAAGCACGGCATTGCCACGTTTGTGCATGAGAGCCTGAAGTGGACGTTTGTCGACCAATCTCCAACTGATGCCGACATTGAGTGGGTGTGCATATGTATCTCAGACTACAACATCGTCAACATCTACAAGCCCCCACCCTCGCGAATGCCATCATCCCTTCCAACGTTCCCCTCCCCCAGTCTCTACGCTGGCGACTTCAACTGCCAGCACATCGACTGGAGCTACAACAACACAAGCAGCGACGGAGAATTGCTGGCTGATTGGCCTCTACAAACCATCTTGCCCTTCTATTCAACCCAAAGGAACCAGCCAGTTTCAACTCCGGCCGCTGGGGAACAGGGACAAACCCTGACTTGGCCTTCGCGAGTGTCGACAGCTCCCTTCCAGACAGACGTGTGCTTGAGAAGTTCCCGCGGTCCCAACACCGGCCGTCCCTCATCATCGCCCCAAAACTTGTGGCTCCTATCCCGAGTTCACCGGTGGAGCGATGGAACTTCAAAAAAGCCGATTGGAATCAATACAGCCTCCTGACCAATGAGTCTGCTGCAAAGTTACCATCGACTAAAACATGCAACGCAGACGAGGCATACCAGGACTTCTGCAATGCCATAATAACTGCAGCAAAGGCCACAATACCACGTGGCCATCGAACCAGCTATACACCATGCTGGGACTCTGAGTGTGAAGCTCTCTATCGCTCCTACTTAAGCGCCACAAGTGGCGCTGCTTCTAACACCGCCGCCACCAGACTACTTGAGCGGCTGGACACAAAGAAGCTTGAGCGATGGAACGAAGCTGTCCAAACCATCGACTTCTCACACTCAAGCCGCAAAGCATGGAGCATCGTCAACAACCTCACTGGGCGCTCAGCAAACTCCCCTCGTCAGTGCCCCGTTTCTGCTAATGCCATCGCTTCCCAGCTAGTGCAGAACGGGGTGTACAAGACAAAGGACCGCAAGGCATCCCGCCTTGTTGCCAAGGAAGTATCTGCCCTTTGGCGAGTGGAAACACCACAAGAGGAAGCAATCTCTGGAGACTTCACCCCAGAGGAATTCGCCACCGCCCTCCGCCTAGTGAAACCACACAAGTCTCCAGGGCCCGATAAGATCTGCCCTAAGCTTGTGCTCCATGCTGGCCATGCCCTAAAGTCCTGGTTACGTAGATTCCTCTCTTCCTGCCTGCACCACCTCACAATCCCAAAAATCTGGAGAAGAGCTTTAGTAGTTGCGATCCCTAAGCCTCACAAGCCACCAGAGGACCCAAGGAGTTATCGTCCAATATCCCTCCTCTGTGTTCCTTTCAAGATCCTCGAAAGACTGATCTACGCACGCGTCAAACCAATCATCGACCCGCTCCTTCCAAAAGAGCAAGCTGGGTTTCGGCTGGGTTATGGAACTTGTCAGGAATCGAAGCTTTACCCTCACCACCGGTAGCTCACGGCGAAGCAGACTGAGACGCCTGAAAAACGGCGTCCCACAGGGATCGGTCCTGGCTCCACTTCTTTTCAACATCTACACCCACGACCTGCCAACTAGGCTACGGTCTCCGCAAAATATGCTTATGCGGACGACCTGGCAATTCTCCACTCCGCAAAGTCGTGGGAAAATTTAGAAGACACCTTGAACCAGGACATGAAAACTCTCTCAGTCTATCTCCAGAACTGGCGACTGAAACTCAGCGAAACCAAAACTGTGGCAGCAGCTTTCCACCTCCATAATCGGGAAGCTGATCGTGAGCTACACCTCCAGAACAATGGAAAATCTCTGTCCTTCTGCCCCGAACCAAGATATCTTGGGGTGACACTGGACAGATCGCTCACATACCGCCACCATTTGGTGTCACTGCGCAAGAAACTCACATCCCGCGCTGCGCTACTCAAGCACCTGGCAGGCTCTAGCTGAGGGGCGAGGGCTGACACTTTGCGTATAGCAGCCTTAGCCCTTGTCTACTCTTCAGCAGAGTACTGCGCACCTGTTTGGTGCTGCAGTGCTCACTGCCATAGCATCGACACTGCCACTAACAGCGCCCTGCGCACAGTGACCGGATGCCTGCGTCCCACACCACTGGGCAACCTCCCCATTCTTGCTGGCATCCAACCCGCTGAGCTTCGTTGCGAAGAAGCTACTCTGTCCCTCGGTCGACGGGCACTGGAGCCTAACCACCTTCTCCACCACAAGATCTCTGCTCTCCCAAACGAGCACCCCCGTCGACTGAAATCAAGACACCCATTCGTGCCAGCCGCTCAACTTCTTATCAACGAAGCTGATGTACAAGACATTTCTGCGGCTGCTTGGGCGGACCATAAATGAAGTTCTGAATGGAAGTCAACCGCCACCAGACTCTATTCGTTCATCCCCGACGCCGACACACGCCCCATCGGTCGAACACTACCAAGACAGGCATGGGTGCGCCTTAACCGTCTCCGTACGGGCGTCGGGCTTTTCCGCTCAACCATGCACCAATAGGGAATGGCCTCTTCCTCCTCCTGTGAATGTGGTGCCGAGGAACAGACCGCAGACCACATCATCAATGACTGCTCCATCTTCAAGCCACCTAACGGAGTGAAAGGTCTGCGTGTCATGGATGATGAAACCAAAGACTGGCTGCTTTCTAATAGCCTCCCAGTGTAGTCCGGGAACATCATGAATCTGGGGTGGTAAAAGGATAGACCCTCGCCCCAGACGCTCACACGACGACGACGACCCACGTTGATGACAATGTCCAACGAGAATTCAAGATGAGTCCGTTTTCACTTCACCTTTTCCCAAACTGGAATGAAAAATGTGAATTCTTGAATTCGCGTGAACTCTTTTGCTCGTTGCAGTTTTTATTCTTTGAACTAACGAGCTGAGCACTACGGAGAATTTTCCAAATCTGCATCTGTTTTCGTCCAATGATCAAACTTTACCTTCAATCAGTTTTAAAAAAACATGATTCATCTTTTTTGATTACACACACATGCACCAATGGGGAATGGCCTCTTCCTCCTCCTGTGAATGTAGTGCCGAGGAACAGAACGCAGACCACATCATCAATGACTGTAGGCCTACCATCTTCAAGCCACCTAACGGAGTGGAAGATCGGCGCGTCATGGATGATGAAACCAAAGACTGGCTGCTCTCTAGTAGCCTTCCAGTGTAGTCCAGGAACATCGTGAATCTGGGATGGTAAAAGGATAGATCCTCGGTCCCAGAGGCTCACACGACGACGACACACACACAGACAAGCACTATCTTACTCGGTTTATCTTTAAAGTTTTTTTTTCCTTTTTTGAAGTTTCTAGAGTTCTGATGCGATATGTGGTTTTATGTGTGTTAGGCAGTGACGATCGGTGAGGGAAAGCAAGGAAAGCAGTACTTACCTTAGCAAAAACTATGCAAAATATAATGACTGAATTCTAGGTTTAACTTCTTATTATTTTTATCACGTCTATTTTAACTTGAAAATTACTGTATTCGTGACTAGAATTACTCGTAACGCTTGTGAGTAGTCTAAGTTCTCACCAAACCGCATGTCTTGCCTATAAATGCCAATTGACGCAAACGCTTCTGTCAGAAACAATCACTGAGGCTCCAGGTAAGCAACTATCAAACTTGCTTTCCAAGATTCAAAAATGTCAAAAAACGCCTTCGTTTCATCCAATCCTCACTCGTTTTGCAAAACGTCACCAGCTGCTTAGCCAATCAGATGTGTTATGGTTATGGTAGGTTAGTTGTGCTTTCCCAGTGACGTCAATGCGTACATTCGCTAGAGCGACTAGACTAACTCGTCAGAATGGTCTCTCGTCACGGTACACGCACAGCATCATAATGCCAAAAAGCTTGTTGCTGTTTTTTGATGTCTCCTCGCCATGTACTTTAGCCTACGGTACTGTACTAGCTTTCATAGCCATGCCTTTGCCCTTTTTACAGCGTTGATATAACGTTACTTCGCCAATGAACGTTCAGGTGCGGATGCAATATTTAGTTTGTTAAGCTTCTATACGCAGGAGGCAAACTTATCCAGCTTTTTGTACAAATTGCTTGCGGTTGTAATGTTTAGGCCTAAGTGTTAGTTTTTGTAGTGTAGGCTTAACTGAATATCTGAGAATGAACATTCATGACGAATTAAACATTTAGACAACTATTATTCCATGTCTAACACAGGATTTTGGTCCTGCAACGTTAAAATTAAGATTGTTCATGACTTCTAAACATTAAATGGATGTATGATCACGACATAGGCGAAGCACAATTTGACAGATTTTTATTTTTGATTTGTTTTGGAAATGCTCTCAGAGCGCACCAAATTGGAAGTGTTTTTCAAAAATTTCTGGGGGAGGCTCCCCAGACCCCCCGCTGGAAGTGTTGCCTTCGGCAACACGCCTTCGGGCTTCGCCCGACGGTTACGCCCTTCGTGCCTACTACCTTGCTGCAGCATATTTCCAAGTTGCTTTCCCAACGGTTTAAGCCACCGAACGTCACTGGTGTTAGCCTGTTAGGTGAGGTATCTTTTGACATCTTTCGAAGTTAAGTTAAATTTAACCTTTTAACACAACCAATATTGATTCCTGGGCTTTTGGCTTTGTTATAGGCCTAGTTGGTTTGTTAATTAGGCCTACTCGATTCGTTTCTTTTGAGGCTTTTATCATTTTTAGTGTTTTTATGACATTTAAATAATAGCCTATAAACCAGTAGTTCTCAAACTTTTTTTTGTTGCGACGCCTCTGGAAAAGTTTTCTGGACTTGCGACGCACCAGCAAATAAAAGTTAATGAGGAAACTTATTATTAAAGTTTTGTTTGTTGATACAACAACAAAAAGCAATGCATATTATTTAATGTGACGTGTTGGCTTGTTTGTTTTTACAAAGTTCATTAAATCTTCGGAGAATTTTTGAAATTGCCACCCGCATTTTTCTTTCAGTGTTTATTGGAGATCGAAATTTGCTTTTTATCACCGCCAAGGCAGAAAATCTTGCTTCACATAAATATGACGTGACATATGGGATAATAATTCGTAGTGCTTTCTTCACCAAAGCTGGATAATCGCCATTTATTGAAATCCAGAAATTTGCCGGATTTCCTGAATTAAACATCTTTTTCAGGGAATTGTCACAAGAAAGGTCAATGTATAGGCTTCTTTTTCTTGTGCAGTAAAAGACAGTGGAGTAGGTTGGACAAAAGGATCACGAGTCCATTCGTAGTTTGATAAATTTTTCGGGAAGTATTTTGCAAATTTCGACTCGAGCTTGGACAAATGTTGCCCAAATATGCTTCACAAATTTGAAAGCAGCGTCATACTTTTCTTTTCAAGCAAATTGGACAAGAAAGTGAAGTATCGAGAGCTTCCAGACAGGTTTGCTATATCTTCCTTCCACAATAGCAGCTTTTTAACGAATGCTGCAATTTTATCTGAAATGTCATTTTTATTCGGCCCTTGCATAGAAATGTTCAGTTTAGCGAAGATATCACACAAGTAAAGTAAGCCAATTTCAATAAGAAATTGTTCTGAGCTAAACAATCTGCAAGTGGATTATTTTCTTGCTGCAAAAAAAGCCTGAAGTTCATCCACCAATTCGTAGAAGCGTTCAAAGAATTTTCTAAGCGAAAGCCACTTGGATGAAAATTAAAAGAGCAAACTCCGATGCGCTGCATTCATTTCTCCACAAAGTTTTTTAAAACTCTTGACTTCAGTGGGCGTGTTTTAATGAAGTTAACAACTTTGATGACAACTGAAACTGCTAATCAAAGGATTAACCTCATCTTTATAAGATGAACTGAATTCAGCTACGAAACGAAACTCTTCTGCGACGCCCTTGGAAAATTGAAACGACGCACCAGGGCGTCGCGACGCACAGTTTGAGAACTACTGCTATAAACCATTGTATTGCATAATTTTGTTCAATTGCGAAAAACATTTTGTACTTTGTCAGGTCTATAAAATTCACCCCAATGGTCTTTTG
The DNA here is from genome assembly GCF_918807975.1 of Aplidium turbinatum. Lineage (NCBI taxonomy): Eukaryota > Metazoa > Chordata > Ascidiacea > Aplousobranchia > Polyclinidae > Aplidium > Aplidium turbinatum. Next base: position 14,430,523 of record NC_137484.1, on the reverse strand, counting down.
TTTACAGATTTGTTCAAACAAAATTTTCCTACTAGTGTAAGCCTAATTCCCAATCATGCTCTTATTAGTGATGGTATCACATAGTTTAATGAATAAATGTATTTTTAACGTATGTAGAAAATTTCAGCTCGTTAACTTACTGGAAGGCAAGAAGTAAGTTCGTTTAATGTAGGCTAAATCGCAATATCGTCAGAAATCACCAAACACGAACATGGTTTTGGCAGAATAATGAGCAATGCAAGTTTTGCTTTCCTTATCTATGAGATTTATAAAAAGCATCCAATCCAAATACAAAAGCTTTTACAACCAATATGTGAAGTTGAACATTCGTGGCACATGAAAATGACGATATAAGCTATAGCTTGGTTTTGATATTTCGATACTTCTACAAAATTGACATTCTGGACCTACATTAATCTGCGTTTTCGGATACAAGCGAACTTTAAATTCAAATCGAATCAACCCTACGCGATGGAAGGTAGGCTATCTGTTGGGGAAATCGCACACAACGCACGAAGAAAGTTATTTAGATGTTACAGACAGGCCCGGATTTAGGGGGGCAGAGAGTGCAGGTGCCCCGGACCCCCGACTTTTAAAGGGCCTCTCCAAAGTGAAAAAATGTAATTTTGTGTTATTTTTTTTCTTTCAGCCTTTGAAGTTTCTGCACAATGCTGTGCAGTGCTGGATTAATGCTACTGTAGACGTAGAGGTGGTTTTTCGCGCCGTGGGCGCAAAAAATTTTTTTGCACGGGGCTCCCGATTTACAAGTGCCCCGGGCCTCCCATCAGCTAAATCCGGCCCTGATTACAGGGATCTTAAATATTCTGCGTCTTCAAAGTAAGCCGGAAATTCTAAAGCGGATGGAAAGCGATTGTTACTGGTGTGACGTAGGCTTTCCAGTGTATGTTTGTAAAGCAAACTGGCAATCGTCAGGTCACGAACTGCATGGCTGTTACTCACACCTTTCGAGAAAAAATAACACTGCAAGCAAAGTTGAACATAATGTGTAAAATTATTAAACCAACATTTAAAAGCATTCGTGAAGACTGACTAGACTCTATAGCTGTTTGAATTTACTATAAGCTACATGACATGAGACCCATAACGACGATTAGCCTAGATCCCATATTTGATTATTTCGCCTGTGGTTCTTCGGAAATTCCGCCAACAGTTGTTGATTTTCTTGTAAGGCTAAATGATGTAATGGAAAAAGTACCGAATCTATTTTAGATAAGTCTTAAAAATAATACAAATCGAGCCTGAATCAGCACTGAGACATTGTTCAAGATTCTACCCCTGATCAAAGACTAATAATGTCTTCGCATGATAGAAATCCAGATGATTCAACGAATGATGAAAAATTGGAAATACGCGTAGTGTAGGTTTAGTCAAGAAAAGGGTTAGACTACGGACACTTTTGCATCTGGTCTTGGGTCAAAGTTTCATTAGCCAATGAGCAATTGCAGCCTAGGCTATTCTCTAAACATAGGCACTTCTTTTTACTTTCGTTAAACTAGAGGTAGGAGTAGGACTATGACGTGAGAGTATTTAGATTTAGCCCATATTTTTCAGAACGTGCTAGATAGGCTATAGGCTAGGGACGGTAACAAAAAATATGACACTAAATTGATTTCTTCAAAGAGCAATCAAGTATCTAAGCTTTTCATACCTTGAATTTTGAAAAGATGTATAAGCTGACATATGAGTCAGATGAAGATATTTTGGCTCAAGGACTGGATGAGAATGGTGGAACTGGTGATCATGCAAAGTAAGAAACAGTAGGCCTACTGAGTGAAATAAAAAAAACACGGAGGCATGTAAGCCCCTATTGGGCCTACGCTATGCGCTGAAATGTGCTCACCAGACTAGCTGGTTTGCTTCATTTTTAATTCATCACAGACACAAATTGCAATTTAAAGAAACAATTTATTTTGATGGTAGATGGCCCATGCAGATTTTTTCGATAATTTTTATGAACTTAAAAACATCACATGCAATAAGTAGGGAATCCAGTGGATGACCTTTGGTCACGTACCGTCCCACAAGAAAATGTTTGCAATTTATCGCCAATTTTGTAAACAAATTTTGCTCGATTAATCAAATCTATTGAACTTAACGCTTAATCGATGGCAAGGATGTCCAAGGGTATAAGCTACGCTTATTTTCAGCAGTTGGCATGGGATAAGGGGTCAAATAGTTCCCCGGCAACAAGACTTCAACAATCGGAAACTTCACTCTGTCAATCTCGGTGACCGGGCCTGCGTCAGTGATTCAAAGCCTCTACAAGCAGCCTATGCGAAACTGCCAGGATTAAGCTCTGCAAGAAGCTTTCCTAGTCCGAGGATAAAGATTCAATCAATCAATCAATCAATTTTTTTATTCTCCCTTCAAAAACTGAGATAATAATGTCATACCGGCATTCCCATGTGAACACATTGCTCACTCATATAGTTAAAATTAAAATAATTTAAAGTAAAGATATAAAAAGTGAAAATGTAGCCTACCTTGTATAAATTTATAGTGTAGGCTACTGTAGATAAAGATGAGTCAGTCGGACGGACTTTCAAAATTTCATGAAAAAGCATACAATAAAATAAACACGGCAAAAAAAATAAATATTGAAAACCTTCTGCGGTCATGAAAACATAATTTAAAACTTACAATAACTTCCATTTTAAACCAGACCTTGCAAGTCCAAGTTTTACAGAAATCCTGTTTTTAATTCGATGAATGTGAAATGTGTCAAAGAAACAAAAGTAGCAGGCCTAGTCTGTTGGGCTACAAATACGCAAAAATTGACCAATACAAGGATAAGTTTGTCAAAATGTTCTTGATCCAAACCCCCCCCCCCCCAATCTCACTATTTGCGTTTTGCGACGTCAACTTTTGCATTGTCTGTTTTATCGTAACCTACAATGTTTTCTTTGAGCTCTGGTGTCCTCATACAACTTTATTTTATTTAACGAAGACCCTGGCTATGTCCATGGCAAGAGACCCTCTCCCCACCTCTAAGTAAAAACTATTGGACCCCAGTTTTTTCCCATATTTTACTTTACATCAAAAGGATTTCATGGCCTATCAATCAACATGTGGTACGTAGCCTTCCTATGTGGAAGACCTAAGTTGGCTATGTTTTCCCTTCTGGGCCAAATTATAGTTAGAGTAGCCTACGTCAGGGTTAACAGACATTCTAGCTTGAAAGAAAAATGCAGTTTAACCTTTGCGAAATGACGACGTTTCTATTTCTGAAAGAACGTTTGACTTCCTTCCGATAGCAAAGGGCCACGTCAGTAGGGTTGCGACGTCACGTTGATCATAGGCAGTGGAAATACTGTAGCTTGTTGTAACTATGATGAACTGTGACATTACTCAGAATTACAACTAGTCCTGCTACAATTAAAAGTAGCCTACTTAGTGCAGAGAGTCAAAGATGCTCGATAACATTCTATTTTTTCACCCAACATTCATTATTTGACTTGGGTCAATAATGATGGTGCATTTGCAAAGTTCTTATTCGTTCAAACACCAATCTGGCCATAATGACTCTTCGTCTTGGCGATAGGATAATTTTGTCCACATGTAGTATTGGCCAACAACAACAACATTAAAAGCTCCGTTGCGCATGAGACACGAATAAGCTATGCAATCTAGTGAATCTACTTTTCCCATCCCCTCATCGTCGTGATCCTATAACATTACCTGGTAATCTACTTTGATTTTATTAATAACAGCAACACTTAGCGGCATGGTGGCTTATCTGATTTAGTTAATTTGTAGGTGCAAATGTATCATAAATGAGTTGAAAGATTTACGATTTTTTTTTGTTTCAGAAAAAGAGAAAATGAAAGTGTAATATTTGAAAAATCTGACCTGGCGTATTCACACAATCGATGGACCCCCTATCCCGACTATACATCACCCCATGGTAAGCCTATAGGCCCCAACTTTTATTGAACGAACAGGCCCATTATCTTTTTAATTGAATATTTTAAACACTATTGCAATATGATATTCCTTTTCAGTGGAGGGAAGGCCAAGAAGTGAAACTTTACAATCAACTGCAAATGCTGCTTATGGAATTGAAAATCAAGGAAGCAATAGTAAAGCTGCGCCGAGCATTGAAGCAAAGTAAGACGTTATGAAAGTTTACGACAATATACGAAGCTTAGGCTTATGGCTACAGCAGGTTAATGTTAAATTATTCACATCACGCCTAACGACTAAAAACGAGACACTAAGCTCAATTGTGCTGATGGCAGGTCTACGCGTTATGGCGTGGTTCCTTCAAGAATGGAAAAAAGGACAGGTTATTTATTTGAAAATTTCAACAAATTCTAAATTCACTATTATCATCTTAGATAGACCCATATGCTACTGGGTCGTCCACCCAGTAGCGCCGAGAGGGGGGTCCAGGGGATACTTTTGGACCCTGGGACCTTTTCAAGAGTCCCAAAAGCATAAAAATAACCAACGCGTATTCTTTGGATACAGTCCGTTTTTTTTTTTATAAATGTGTTGATTTGTGGCCAAGGATATCATTGGCACCAGCAGGCCCAAAGTATTCTTTCAACGGTTCTGCGTCTATCTGTAGCAAATAGAACTTTGACTATAGGTCTATTAATAATTTATATATTGATGTAGAAAAAAGTTCTACTCCTTGTTCCACAACACTTCGACCGATAGCATAACATCCAAACAAAAAGGCAATTCTTCTCATTCAGGTAAGTCAATTTTGAACAAGGTTGAGCTTTATCCAGGAAAGTCTGAACTATGAAATCAGGATAGACTGAACTATTTTTTTCTCCAAAAAGACAAGGATCAAGGCAACCTATATTTAGTTACTTCCTTTATATACTTTCAGGTTGCTGTCTGTGTATCGTGGTGGTATATCTGTTGTTGCTGACTGCTGCTCTTGCAATTGCGTTTGTGCACCTGTACGAACTCAGAAACGAAACTTATACTTTGCAACATCGCTTAAGAAATTTAGAACATTCTGCTCCGAGAAGAAATAACAACCCTTTAGCGGAAAAAAATCCGAAAGCGCTATTAGAAAAACCACATGAAAGCAGTGCTCGGAAGACACGAGATGAGGTAAACTACTTGAAAAACAAGAACAATACATTATAACAACATAACAAATTCATTTCAGCAAAGAGTTCTTGCCGAAAACGTTTGAATTTATTATGTTGTTAGTCTGTCATTGTATTGTAAGCTATTTGTTTTGGATAATGTTATTCAATCCTATTAAGTTACTGTCAGTCATCTGTTTATGGAATTTGTAAAAAGCCACATTTTTAATTTTCAGATGCATTTGTAGCAGGCGATGCAACTGGAAACAGTTTGCTCTTTTTCAACGTGAAACTTGGATGCTTGTTTTTAAGTAGCCTAAGCCAGTCCACAATTTAAAAAATCATGCATTACAAATTTATTTTTATTTTTAAGGTTTTTGAAGCAAAATTTGTCATAAGTGATGAGTACAACAACCGAAAAAGATCAAATTCTGATGAAAGGTCTGTATCCCTGCCGGGTGACCATGGTCAAGACGATAAAGTAGAACTGGTACATCAGGAGCGGGTGTATGAAAGCCCAAGCAATGCAAATTCCTGTTGTCATTCTCTTCAACGATCTCTTGCAGCTTTGGATGCAAAAATTTTGGAAAGCACGCGCACGCTTTCTGAAGTTCAAAAGCTAGATAGCAACTTTTCTTCCGAGTCTACCACTAGAATTTCTGAACTTGAAAAAAACATGATGACGCTCGAGTTGACTTTAAAAAACAACATGGATGCAGAAACAAAGGCAAAGCTTGAACTGATGAATTTAAAATATCAATTGAAAACCTTGAAAAAGGAGAAGTTGGAAATTCCAAACCAAAAAGGTAGGCTTCGTCGATGAAATGTTAAGTGTTGCAAAGTGTAGGCCTACGTCAAAAATCATTTCTTTTTGTTATAGCCAGCTTTCCCAGCTGGGAAAGCTTGCTATAACAGTCATACTGGTTGGTTGGTAAAAGTGAGTCCCATACTTGATCCAAGCATCAGGGATAAAATAAGGTTCTCATTATACTAAGCCACGGGCACTAACGAGAGTGGGGTGGCCATTTTCCTTGTCTCGGTAGCCTTTCCTTTAGTTATAGCCTACTATGCCCACCCAAATTTTTATACTATGGGTAGAGGTGAGCGGTGTTTTTTAACAACCAGCTGAAGCCGGGAGTCGAACCAGGATTGCATGATTGAAAAGCGAGGGGCTTATCCACTGCACCGGGTTGGTAAAAGAGCAATAAGCAGGCGTCATATACAGTAGGCCTATTTGAAAAAGGAATCATGAAATGTTCAATCTTGTTGGCAAAGTACATGTTTTTTACTTACTGACCTTTTTGCAGACTTAATTAATGTTTATTTACATACTAGGCCACCCATCTTTATACCGTAGCCTACTTGATAAATATTTTTTTCTGTATTCACAGCGGTCGCATTCAGTGCTCATCGTGTACCCAATGACTTGATTATAGATATAGATGAAGAAGTTTGGGAAGACTTTCTCGACAAAAGGCAGCAAGCATCAAGTCCTCCGGTAGATTTGTTTTTCGACTACGAGTTATTCAACAAAAAACAGGACATGGATCCTGAGTCCGGAACCTTCACCGTGCCTTTGGATGGTTTTTACACTTTTCAAATCGTCTTTTGCACAAACAAAGATGGCTGGAACACGACTGTCGCTTTGGTGGTAAACGATGCACCTAAACGCACATTTTCTACACCAATAATTTCATCTACAGATATTTTTGATCTTGATCCTACTGATAAAAAGGAGAACACAAGAGCACGGTCTATCATGCATAGGCATAGTTATTCTGCTTTACTGGATCTCCGGAAAGGAGAGAAGATTAAACTACAGTTGGTTTCTGGTTCGATTGTTGAAACAAGCAAACAGGAACGTGAATCTTGTACGCAATTTTCTGGCTTTAAAATTTCGTAAGCCGTTTTAAACCATGAAAGTGATGTGAAAAAGTAGCTTACAAGAGGTTGTTCAAACATCACATGACCTCATTGAGGTGAAGAAAAAAATAGACGAATTTTTCAAACACCCCTGAAGCAATATAAGTTATATTATTTGATGATTGCGTTGTTATGTCTGTTAATTAAATTTGGTTCCTACAGCGTGCATGTCGATCTTCCATCACTGTAAAAATAGGCAAATGAACTTCACGAGTAGCCATATTGAAAGTCAGATTACAATGCAAAGCAGCACTTTGTCACTAGTTGAAAACGTAGTTTTGACACAAGCGTCGCACTTGTGAAAATAATGTGAGACCTGTAAGAACTACTGCTAATACGCAATGAATAATACTACTGTTCTGTCCACGAATTATAGGCTCCATAAATTGAAAAGGTAGAGTTTGCAAAAACTTCAAAATATAGCAGCACACCTTGATACGAGAAAATGGTATTGTTTCAACCCAAGATTGAATAAACCATCTGCAGAGATTAAATCGAAAAAAAAAAATGATTTGTGGTTGGGAAAAGATTCCATGTCTCATTGCTGTGATAAACAACTTAATTTCATTGAAATGAGCACTCTACAGCTGCAACCACTAGCGTTAAAAATGTTTTGGTAGTTAACGACGTAGATTAAGCAGGGGTCGGCAACCTTTTTTGCTCTGCGGACCGGTTTCAAAATGAAATTTTTTAAAAATCTAATGTTCAACCATGAAAATTTATTGCAGCTCATATACTGTAATGTCATTATTTAATGTGGGCCTTGGGCTTGTTTTGCCTCAACGAGACGATCCCACCTAGGAAATATAGAACTCAACGACACCCGCAATGTTTCTCTCACGTCCAATCTGTTTCGCGGTTTCGTCTTTGTTGCTGCCATTACAGAAAATCCAGACTCGCATAAATAGGATGTCGGAAATGGCAGCAAGGTTTTTAATGCTTTTATGGCAAGGTCAGGGTATTCCGGCAAGACTTTCATCCAAAACGTTGGTAGAGTCGTTGTATGAAAAATAACTTTCAAGCTACCGTCATTAGCAATATCCAGGAGCTGGTCCTGTTGTCGAACAGGTAAGGTCGATTCACCAGGTTTGAAAATAAATGGATTACGGATCCAATCCTTTGCATTTCGAGGGTCTTTAGCGCTTGGAAAATAGCGCTTGAATTCTATTAAAAGAGTAGCCTACGCAAGTGTCTGCTCACAAGTTCGGAGAACTCTTGCTCAGGCTCACTGTCTTTCAAAGTCTCTGCTAATGTTTGAAACATGTCAAAAACCCCTTTGTTTACGCGCTGCTCCCACAATTTTAGTTTTTCTTTAAACGCAGCCACTTTATCTGCCAACTTGAATACAGTTGTCATTTTGCCCTGAAGTGAAAGATTTAGTTCATTGAGCAGATTGAATATGTCACACAAGTAGGCAAGTTTGAGAACCCATTTTTCATCAATAAATTTGCTAGCAAGATCTGAATTTTTCTCCAAAAGAAACCTTTGCAGTGGCTCACTTAGTTCAAAAACTCTGTTCAGTGATTTTCCTCTGGTGAGCCACCTTACTTCTGTGTACAACAGAAGGCATTTGTGCTCGGCATCCATGTCCTCACATATCTGCTCAAACAGCCGAGTGTTCAGTGCATGCGCTTTTATAAGGTTGATCATTTTTACTACATCATTGAATACACTATGAAGCTCGGATGATATTTTTCGGCTAGCCAGCATTTCTCTGTGAATGAAAAATATGAGTGGCCTCGCACTCTGGTGCGACCTCCTTAATTCGAGCAGTCAAACCAGACAGACGACCAATCATGGCTGCAGCCCCATCCGTACACAGACCGACACAAAAAGACCAGTTTAGTTTCCCTATGAAATACTCATTCAGAGCCTTCCACAGTTCGGAGGCTGTGGTTTTTTTTGGCAAATACAAAGCACATAACATGTCCTCATGAACATCCTCTTCATAAAGATATCGAACAAAAACTAGCAGCACAGCTTTGTTTTCCATATCAGTAGATTCATCACGCTGAATCGCAAACCATGGTGACTTCACCAACCGCTCTAACAGTTGAGCTTCAATGTCTATCGCCATGTCCTCAATACGTTTCGCAACAGTGCGCGCAGAAAGCGAAACCTGCGCTATCTTTTTAGCTGCCGATTCTCCTAAAACTTCACGGCAAATATCACTACACGCTGGTAAAATCAATTCTTCTCCGATAGTAAATGGTTTATTAGTCTTAGCGATGCGGTGAGACACCAAGTACGATGCTCTTAGTGCATTTGGCTTTGTTGATAAACCTGTCCTTAGTAATCGTTTTTCAGCTTCGTGATCACTTTTTCTTCTTTCAAAAAAGTCCAAAGGTTTACCTTTTAGTTCGGGATGTTTTGTGTGCAAGTGCCGAATTAGTTTTGAGGGCTTCATAGCGTCGTTTGATAACTTACTGTTACAAATTAGACAGAGCGGATAGGCTAAGGTGTTTCGGAATCACAAGTTGAAATGAATCCGTACTTTACATAGGACGACTTATAATGGCGAATGAAAGAAGCCTTCCTTTTTTTTGAGGTTGTACATGTAGACCCCTCGTTTGCGACATCAGATTTTTCAAATACTGTTGGCCCACAGCCATTTCCAAAAAAACTCAACATAGATGTTTGTTTTGTACTCATTTTTCTCGGATAAATCTGTAATATTTTACCAATTAAGTTTCAGTAACAATTTCTTAGGTCCATCTAATTTACTGAGTGTCGGAATGAGGGTTAATTCACCGTACTACAACCAAAAACCAAATCCAAACCCTAACCCTTACTTAATTCTAACCCTAATTCCGAAAAATCAGATATTTCGATATTTTCCTTTCCGACGTTAAGTGTCGGAATTATGGAAATGTTACGGTCTACGGAAACCTAACACTAATCATAACGTTCACCATAAACCTAAATCTAATCCTTAGTCCTCACCCTAAGCTTACCCATAACTTCCTGATAAATTAGCTTTTATTCTAAATATTCCGATACTCCGACGCTCTTTAAATTAGTTGGACCCCAATTTCTGTAGCAGCTGCTTTGTTAAGTGTTATGCTGGTATACAGTCTAGTCTAGGGTTACCATATTTGAAAAAGCAAAATTCCGGACAGTGCATGACTATTTTCTTGAGACCATATATATGCGCTACCAGTGGCGTACGCAGGATTTTCTCAAGGGGGGCATTGACAGTGGCGCAGCCAGGAATTTTGAAAGGGGGGGGGTTTGACGACCGGCGGGCGAAGCCCGATGGCGTTTTCGCCTAAGACGACACCCAGCGGCGGGGGGTCTGGGGGGCTTCCCCCAGAAAATTTTGAAAAATTACTTTGAATTTGGTGCATTCTGAGAGCATTTTCAACAAAAATGTGGGTATGAATATTCCTGTAAAATGATGCTGTCAGGTGGCATAGCAAAAGGATAAGATCATGTTTTCTTCGGCATTTTTCGAAAATAAAGCTAAGTCTCTATGTTTTCTTGTTGCTAATTCCTGGCTGAGATCTTTGAATGTTTGGTATTGGCAAAACTCGCTCTTTTAATGCTGTTTTGTTTATAATTAGGCAAGTTTTTTTTTAGACTGAAAGCATCATTCCCAAGCATAAAGAGACTGAAAGCATCATTCTCAATATCGTGACGTCACACGCGTGCCAAATGGGGGGTTGTAACCCCCACACCCCCCCTGGCTACGCCACTGGCCTTTGATATCCCAGACGTCTTCATGATATCCCAGTATAGTTTTAGTTTAGACTTTATCCACTTCTTTCTCACTATAATAGGCTTACAGAACACTATGCTACATTGGCATACCTGGGGTAGGGTAGGTGGATTGGGCCATGTATTTTGTATTGGCTTAGTCTATAGACAAACATTGTTAATTGCTTTGACAGTGCAATCCAAAACATATTAAATGCCTTAATCTACGTCGTTAACTATTAAAATATTTTTAAGGGGGGGGGGGGGGGGCATGGCCCAATGCCCCCCCCCCCCTGCGTAAGCTAGTGTGCGCTACCGAAATGCTAAAGCTGCAAACGTTGTACGATACTCATGCTAAAGCGCCAGCTACCGAAATGAAAAGTATTGTCTTCTGTCACGAGCAGAATAATCTCACACCAGGCAGGGTAAGCACTCTCTAAATATAGCTACGGACCGTCACTGAAAAAACTCTCAACTTCAGAGTGAAAAATAATAATGAGAATTAGGTTGTGCCGAAAAAGGAAGAACAGCAATTACATGCTTAAAACAAATTAAAGACACGCTTGTAAGTCAAGTCACTACAAATTTACTCTTCTGACCATGCATATTTTTCTGAAGATCTAATTCTCTTCAATATAATAATAACAAATTATAAACCAAAAAAAAAATAATAATAAAAATAATAATAAACCAAATCGAAAAAAATAAACGGTTGCAAAATAAACCAGATTTGGTTTTAAAAAGACTAAAATGGTAACACTGACTTCTAAGTGGTAAACATCATTGATAAGGAAAACGCTCTGTTACATCATAATTCCGTACAACCTCGTAGTAAAAAAAATGCACACGGTACGAAATAACAATGTTTTGGATTGGCAGTGTGCCCAGTACGATTGCAGATGCAGTGAAATGAGCTGGCTGAGCGAATTTTCTAGGACACCCCTAATTTACAGGATTATTCCCGCAATTTTAATTCCCCCAAAACGCCCATCATAGAATTCCGGACATTTAAGCATTTTTTTAAATTCCTCCCGGACGCAAAATTTAACCCTAAATTCCGGACATGTCCGGAATTTTCCGGACGGTATGGCAACCCTAGTCTAGTCCTACCATAGTTTGACTTTATGAACTTTTAATCAATAGTCAAACTGCTACTCCCAAAAACTTCTGCACTCTATCTTCTAATTTCACACTCACAAATGAATGGTCAACGTAAAAGTTAAGTCACTCTTTTTGAAAATGAATCGCACAGTAACTGTTGTAAAATGGCACCTAGAGAAAAGTTACTATGACGTAATAACAGCATTGCTGCCTCGCCAGTCTCAACAAGCTCAAGAAAATGCACGTGGTAGAGGTTAGCAAGTTTAATGAAGAAAGGACGCCTCTACATGTGTATTGATTAAAAAGATTAATTTGAATTTTTATCAGTTAATCTTAGACCACTATAATAATTCTGAACGTTCACTTAATTTGTAAAAGTATATGAACTCTTCGCGGACCGGCTATGAACTCCTCGCGGACCGGCAGCGGACCGGTGATTGCCGACCCCTGGATTAAGGCATTTAATATGTTTTGGCGGCGCCATTGGTCGGCAGCAACGGCGAGTGGTTAGCGCGTTGGCTCACAGTCGAAAGCCTGCATGTTCGACTCCAGCCACCCGCACTTGCTGTTGTTTCTCTAGGTAAGAAACTTTACGATAATTGCCTCTACCCAGTGATCGATTTCGAGTAATGGGTAGTACCAAATTTAAGTCATAAGTAAAGTAGACAATCGGAAACAGACATCGCCGTCGGCTGCAGCGTGGGTCAGGTGTACGTCGGAAGGCGTACACCGATGCATAGCGCTCAAGTCCGCTTTCCCGCAATGCAGGATAAAGATAAACAAACAAACAAAATGTTTTGGATTGCACTGTCAAAGCAATTAACAATGTTGTTCTATAGACTAAGCAAAATACAAAATACATGGTCCAATCCATCTACCCCACCCCAGGTATGCCAATGTGGCATAGTGTTCTGCAAGCCTATTATAGTGAGAAAGAAATGGATAAAGTCTAAACTAAAACCATACTGGGATATCATGAAAACGTCTGGGATATCAATGGCCAGTGGCGTAGCCAGGGGGGGTGTGGGGGTTACAACCCCCCATTTGGCACGCGTGTGACGTCACGATATTGAGAATCATGCTTTCGGTCTCTTTATGCTTGGGAATGATGCTTTCAGTCTAAAAAAACTTGCCTAATTTTAAACAAAACTGTATTAAAAGAGCGAGTTTTGCCAATACCAAACATCTCAGCCAGGAATTAGCAACAAGAAAACATAAAGACTTTGCTTTATTTCCGAAAAATGCCGAAGAAAACATGATCTTATCCTTTTGCTATGCCACCTGACAGCACCATTTTACAGGAATATTCATACCTACATTTTTGTTGAAAATGCTCTCAGAATGCACCAAATTCAAAGTAATTTTTCAAAATTTTCTGGGGGAGGACCCCCAGCCACTGGGTGTCTTCTTAGGCGAAAACGCCGTCGGGCTTCGCCCGCCGGTCGTCAAACCCCCCACTTTCAAAATTACTGGCTGCGCCACTGTCAATGCCCCCCCCCCCCCCTTGAGAAAATCCTGCGTACGCCACTGGCTGCAACCCTCGTAAACTTGAACGGCTGAGTTAGTAAAAGCTAGCAATATGCAGGGAATGGCTCACCTCCCAAGAAATATTCTTTAGATCAGGGGCGTGTAACTTTTCCTACTGCCGGGCCACATATGCGTATCCGGGTCAGACTGCGGGCAAAGCTTGCATTTCTCATTGACTAATGTTTCGTTTCAAAGTATTCGTGGCGCAGATCACAAATCAAAGCCTGCCTGAGGCCACATATTGCACACCCCTGCTTTAGATCATTTCAACGTCTGACGACGTTAAAACGATACAAAAAGGGCAACATTTTGCTGGTTGGGTTCTGTGGTAAAACCAGCCGTTTGTCCGTTCGCCAAGCTGCCGAGGACACAACAATCCACAAGACAACAGAAAGTTATGCTGGGCATTGACTTCTCTCTCGCAAACAGCACAATTTTATTGCATACCTATGCAGAGTTTACATAAAAAAACATAAAACTTTACAATGTCAGTACATTATATACATTACATATAGTTTCACACAAAGCAACATGGTAGTGCTTACAGGATTATCACAGAACTACACATTTTTGCCACGTGAAAAGTCTTAAAAGCTTTGAAATTATTTGCCGTGGCAGATTCAACACCAAACAGGTTGTCACGAAATAAAAGCAGATATAATTTTGCCTTGTCCAATTGCACAGAGACGAATGCAAGAAGATCAGAGAGTTTGACTTTCATGAACCGAACAAACATCACTTTGTTTCATGTTCATCATACTTCCGTGTCTCCGGCAGACTTTTCTTGAGGAGGAGGAATTTCATCAGGAGTATCGTACTCTTCACTTTCTTCACCGGACGGATCTTCCGTTGCTTTTGCTTTTCCACCTTCAGGGACCCACAAACCGGAATCCACACAACTGCAAAGTATCTTGGTTGAGAAATACGGAATTGCACAAAAGTAGAAGCAACTAGAAGGCATAGTTTACGCTGGAAGTAAATTCATCGCATGTTTCCAACGTATTGGCATCTGCCTACAATACCTTAAATGCAACATTTCTTACTGATTATTATAGAATAGACTGCATTTTGTTTGTATGTCAGCCGCTTCGTCGAGTGGTGAGAGCCTTGGTACGACGCTCGAGGGCGCCGGATCGACACCGCTCAAGAGCAAGCTGTCGTGTCTTTGGCAAGACACTTGAAAGTATGCCAGAAGGCGGGCACAAAAATTTGCTTCCTTGCCTTCCTGTCCACTTAATCTTCAATCAGCCTACATAAGCAAACAGAATGCGCAAATACTATAAGACTCAATGATAACAACGGCCATTAGAGCTCTCAGAAAATCGATGTTGTGCAAGGCTGTAGGGCGTAGGCTCTCAGGAAAATACAATACTGCTATCGATGTGTAGATTTTTTTGAGGAAACAACATAGAAAACAGTAAGCGTCCTTGCTAAAGCAATTAAGTAAAAAGTTTTAATTAAAGGTCCACACAACAGAATCTATTTGTTGCAGTGGTATTGTCGGCTGCGTAGCCGAGTGGTGAGAACGTCTGCGCGACGTTCGAAAGGACGTGGGTTCGACACCGCTCCAGAGCACGTGGCTGTGTCTGGACAAAGACACTTAATGGCAAGCCAAAATAAGGGGAGCAGCTGACTCGAAGACTATATGTCACTTCGCTGCTTCCTGTCGTCTGTTGTATGTATGTTATCGCAATGGGCACTGTGATCGCAGTGTTACTGTATGTTATCGCAATGGGCACAAATAAAAAAAACACGAATATTATTTCAACCAGGGTTCCGCGGAACCCTAAGGTTCCGCCAGTAAGTCTAGGGGTTCCGCAAGTTTACATTCAAATCCGAGAGTATATTTTATTATTATATGCATATTGTTTATATATAATCAAATATTGATTAGGTTAGGTCAGCTTGTGCAAGAAACACTAGGCTCAAGTTTCTCATTGAATTTTTTATGAGAATAAATGTATTTTTTTAGAGTTTGTATTTTTATTGTAATTTACATAAATAAATCTGAACATGAGTATTTTAATTTTATTTTATTAATCAAACGATGTTTTTTGCAAAAAGCAATTAAATTATTGAACAGGGGTTCCTCGAGCTTTCGGATTGTTTCATTGGGTTCCGTTCCACCAAAAAGGTTGAAAACCACTGATTTATTGTAATAGAAAAAAGATAATTTGTGCTAACTTGACACAATAAACCGGCCACTGGAATGGCATACATTGTTGAGGTCTGCACCTGTTTCAATGCGAGTAGACTCGTCTCAAGTCTCTCAAAAGAGACGTTTGTCATCGCGAAGGAAGTTTTGCGCCATTCATAGTTGGTATGGACTTTCTTATCATGAACTAAACTTACCGCTTCATGTGATATTTTGCTTGGTCGGGGTCCATTTCCTTGATAACCGTTTGAAGCATGCCGATGTCTTGTGATTCAAAACATTTAACCAATTCCTGCGAAATCCGCATAGCCTTCATGAGTACTAGTCACTTCTTGACAAAAACCACAATACTTTGCATAATGATGATTAAGTTTATACATTTGCTTTTCGCTTAGACAAATAGCGTGCAATTGACAAATAACATCGCCATTGGACTTTGGTCCAGGCTCAAGTTTGAGACAAAGGCTTAATCGCTTCAAATGCAGGTTATATATTGGTTAAAATATTGGTTAATGGTGGCATTTCGACACCGAAACGAAAGTGAATCGTTTTTCTGATTGAAACTGTTCACTCACGGGTGGTAAAGTTTCCATGACGTCAGCAGGGTGAAGACCTCCGGGTCCTAATTCTTTTTCTCGTTCTTTTTCGTATCTCTTCATCGCTTCCTCAATGCGAATTCTCGCGCGTTCTGAAACCGCATTCAGTTGTAAGCAATTACTGATTGTTTTTACTCGCGTGATGTTTTAAAACGCTTCTAAACTCTTCCAGTCATCCAAAAATAAATCATGAGCAAATTCCTGTCTCTATGAAACTTCAATGTTTATGGTACAATCGTAAGGGGATTTCGCATTTCTATCACGCACGGGCAAACGCCATGCAGTTTTGCTCAATGACTTGTTTAAACTGATGAATACCTTTTTTTTGAACAACAAAGTATTTTCTGAAGTCATTAGGAGCTTGGGGTCCTTCTAAAATCGACTCTAGCGGTGCATAAACCGTAAATGTCGGCACAGTTACTGAGGTTGCCTGAGCTAAGTTTTTGTCGTGTTTTTGCTGGTAAACTATTCTCTTACCTACAGACGAGTCGTTATCGGGTAATTTGCTGTTTCTACTACAAAGTCCAGTAATGACGAAAAAAGTCATGGAGAGTTTTTGGGGGAAGTAGCCTACTTTGGCGTGCAATACAAATCCGCAGTGATCGCAACATCAAACAAAAACTTGGCAAAGTAAAGCAAAAGTTTGCATTGTTAGGTAATATCACAACAAATTACCCTTGACTCTTTTTTTAAAGGAATTTAACTCGTCGTTGAAGCTCTCCATGTAGTCCTTTTGCATAGTTTCAAATCGTTTAAAAAATGCTCCATAACAGTTTCTTGGATCAGTTTTCATTTGAATTCCCAGTTGCAGAATAAACTGGAGGATGATGGTCTGATGGGCGACGCGGGCCATCAAGGTTGTTTTCTGTGATGCAAACGTATGGCAATGTCTGTTTAAGCCACAAACCACAGAACATGATGTAATGCATTTTCGCTTACCTTACCGTACAATGAATTAGAGTTATTGCATAGGTTTTTCAAGCATCTTTTCAGATGAACGAGTAATATTGTGCTTTTACAAAGTTAAACCAATGCATTTAATTAGCAAGAGTAATTTTTATGAAAATTTTCACCTCTTCGACTTCAAGATCAATGCACCATATCACAAGATAATTCGCCGATTTGTCACAAATTAAATGGGGATGGTCTTGAAGGTATCTGAAAAACAAACTAGTTGTATTCATTTGTAGAAATGTAAAAAGGGTGTTATTCAAGCAAATGCTTTCAAACTTACTTTGAATAACCACCCATTAGACAATAAAACGAAGCAATTCAATATAAGTGCGGCACGGTACACGACTATAATTATGCTCGGCCCAAACGCCACGATCTGTATGCTGCCAAACCCGAATGACGCAAAGTTCAAATAATATATTTGGAACGAAAGGGACGTCCAAAAAGAGCATGGAAAATAAGGTAAAGGATGAGGCAGACAAGGTCGGACTGAAGGCAGAAGATGCAATGGATAGAATGAGATGGAAAAATTTGGTGACGCTGATTCAAAAACGCCGCTTCGAAGACGACCGTATAGGTGCTGTAACTTTTAAAAATCCTGTTCGGTTCCGCTTCTTAGTACAATTACAGAAATTGTAGAGATTATTTAGTGTATTAAAGAGCTTGTCGTTCGATTCAATGGAAACGGCAATGCTCCATCTCAGTTCATGGATGGGGGACTTCGTTAGTGGTATCAGCCACAATTTTCAAATGAACCCTTTATCTTTTTTTTGAAATTTCTTTTTTTGATATCTGCTTTCACACGTGCACATCGTTTTGAATAAAATCTACATGACACCTATTTACAGTCTCTATTTGGAAGCAGTATGTTAGTAGGCACTGACTGGAATTAATTAAGTTGCTCGTTACGAATGTGTCAGTCAGTATCTGTCAGTTCTTCGGCATTATTTTCCTACCAGTGGGAGTGGCAATGCTAACATTACAACCAATGTAGATGAGCTCCGCCTACCTAAACAATCTATGCAATTTTCTGGCAGCAACAATGGCAGCAGCATCAAAACAAAAATTTTGAGAAAATCCGCACCTAAGCGATTATCTCCAAATCGGCCACACAGGTTCGGGTCATGCAGCCCTAGTACTGGGGAAGAAACAAATGTGCATGATGATACAACGAAGTTGTTTAAAGAGATTAGTCACTGTCAAGTATATCTACTTTAATTGAACTTTTAAACAAAGTTTTTAATTGCAACAATTTAAAATAACAAACATTTAAACGCAACATTCTCAGAAACATTTGTGGTCAAATCGTCTATTAAAACATTTCTACAAATTTACTTCTTGGCAACAACATGGCCAACACATACAATGCAACGGACATGAGGATGGCGCCAAACCTTCTACTGTCAGCTGCTTTGCTGAGCATTCCATAATGTTGAAGTTCCTTTTTATATTTTGCTTGAAAAGCGTTTTGTTCTTCCAGGAAATCCTCATCACTGGGTTGGGAAGAAGATTCAGACTTCCTAACAAATTGTGATTGTAGCTTAAAAATTTTTTCTTAAAAATGCAATTTACATTTTCTAAATATTTAATCACCACAAAGCTTCAATCAATCACAAAGGTACCTAGTCAATAAATTTGTATAAAGAGATTTTTCGAAAATTAACTTTGTGTTGGGTGGCATTCAAAAAAACTGTTTGAATGTGTCCAACCTTATGGCAATTTCAATTTCATGAAAAGTGACCCTTTTATCAGATACAATAATGCCCTCAACTGCTAGCCCAGTAAGCTACAGCTTCATGGATAGACATTCACAAGTCACAGATTCGAACTACTTTTTAAGTTAAGTCAACAAATATGCTTCCACATCTTTGAATGTTTGCACCCATTTCTAGAAGCATGCTTGAGACATACAGGAGGAATCATACTGTCTTCGCAGCCTAGACAGAATCTCGCATGTTTTTTGTACGTTTCACCAACAAAAATCTGATACCCTCTCTTTATTTCGAGCTTGAGCAGTTTGATAGTCTCAAAAGACATTTCAATTTACTACCACACCTATAATAGCGTGAAAATATATGCACTCGTTGTAAATAAGATGACCAGTGACCACTTCACTTTATAATTATTGTAAAAGAATTCACTTTCATCGTTATTATATATATATAAAAACACTCAATTGAGAGTCTCATTGCTTTTGCTTGTTGACTCAACTTGTACTATCAGCAGCAAACTTTACTTGGACTAATATTTTAGCATGAATAGTGCCTTTGCAAAATCATATGGTTAGACATCTTAACAGAAATCTAAATAGAATAGCTGCAGACAATATTTCACATACATAATACATATACCACAAAACTCACACTGACTAATGACCATGTATAGACTATTCAACATGGTTAGCCACACATAAACTTACTTATTAATTATAGATTTGCTAAATCCTTCTTTACAGATCGTATCAACATTCCAAGGGGTGAGCTTGTCTTTTTTGGCCAATTCTTCCTCTTTTTTTCGAAACTCTTTTTCTTGCTTCAAAAGTTCTTCTTTGGTTGTTGCTACCTTCTTAGCTTCAAGCTCGGACAATTGTTGTTTCTGTAATTTTTTTTCCACTTCTTCAAGTTTCTGTTGCTGCGCTTTCTTTTCTGTTGATTCACAATGAGCTTCTATTAATAGGCTATTTGTGGAGTATTCCTGCATTAGTAAGTTTTTGCATCATAGACCAAATGCACTTGCCTAATTCAAGACTGCATTAGTTATTATACACTTTAATACTGATTACAGTTACACTAGTTAGTTACACTTTAATATTAAACATTCAGGACTTATCCTTAAACTTTTCAGACTACCAAGTTAAATTATCAACTCATGCAATAGTAGCCTATAAAGATTTTGAAAAGAAATTCATTTTCAGATAGATTCTGATGAAACAACATCACAAAAAATGGTATTTAGCAATACATGTATATATAATTGTATATATGTCCCTTCATAGGCGCCGACTTTTATTTTTGCACGGGGTAGCGGATAGCACAATATGGCAACCTAAAATCTTTCAAACTGCATGTTTTTGTTTGATTTTTACTAAGCGTGTTTCGTAGATGAAATTGTCTTTTCACACCTGATTTGTAGCTCGATAATTTACAAAACAACTTTAAAACAAAGCACAGGAGGCATGTCGTGAATTTTATTTTTACGTTGCTGCTCTGACACGTAACATTTGGCAAAAGTATTTTTGCAAACAGCAGCTCTGTCAATCCAACTGTTAATCAACTGGTCAAGTTGTAACCGTGAAGCTTCAGCTTGATAAACATTTAAAATTAGGACGTGGTTCAATCGCTTTTGCGTCATGGTAGATCGCAAGTAGGTTTTTATGCGCCTGAGTGCACTAAACCAGGGCTTCTCAAACTTTTTTGCTCGCGACCCCTTTTAATCTCCTAAAATTTTCCGCGACCCTACAGTTGACATGATAAACAGTGCGAAATATACATTTGTGATTTATTAAAAGGCTTAATTTGAACCATTTCGAACGAAACTAGAGTAGCATCAAGCTACCGATACTCGAAACCTGCTACTTTACACGTAACCCATTGGAAACAAAACACAACCGATAACACATTTATTTAGTGTGATGAGTGCGACTGCTTTCTGCTGCAAAGCAAATCCAGTCGGTGCTCAATGTTTGTTACTGCTGGTCTCAAGGCGGTTTCAATCTTGCTTAGTCTGGAACGGTATTTTCTTACGATTGTCATTAACTTTGATAATGTTGACTCGCACAGAAGCGTGAACACAAACACCAGGAGTGCAGTCACTGCTGAGTGATAATTAGGCCTATAGATATTCCGCTTTAACCAGCCAAAAAGTGTGAAACTTTTTCCAGAAAATTCAAGCCGCAACGTAGAATCAGAAAATAGATGAGCATGTTATTCCTGAGATTTGGAAGAGAGGTGCTCGGTATTTTGTATTTGTATTACAAATAGGTTTAAGATCCAATCAAATTTGGCATTGTTTAATTCTAGAAGAAAATACTTTTAAAACTGTTTCAACAGATTTGAGAAGTGGTCGATAACCACAGGCTTAAACATTTGGTTCCCCATCACTGTTAATCAAAAACTCTACAGTAGGCCTAGATGAAAAAAATTCAAATGAATCATTTTCAACTTCTTCTTTCTTGATATTTAAATTTTTAACAAACTCTTCAAGTTTTTGATTTCTTGATTTCAATGTAAAAATATTGGTGTTTTTTCCTTAGATGGATAAATTAAGTTCTTTCCATTTTTCAAGCAAATTTTACAAATAGCATAATTTTGAAAGTCAGATGTCATTGCAGAAATGATGGACAAATTAAGTTTCATTTTTTTCCCTTGGAAAAACCACAACTTCATTTTTCAACGTTAATAGCGTTTTTAAAGTTTTGTTTTTGAGAGCCCTCTTACTTTACAATGCAGTAAAAGGGATTTAAACTGAACTCTCATTACATTTTACCATATAAACTTGCAAAAATACGGGTATTGAGTGCGCGACTCAAAGTTAATATTTTTATAGCATCTTGCACAATAGCATTTCGATGAGGATAATTCTTTTTAGCTATTAAGGTCTCGCAATGAATCATAGCCTATGTATACTAACTTAGTGTGTTAATACAATATGTGTAGGCCCATAGGCGCCTAACTATTTTTTTGGCCGTGGGGGCGAAAGCGTGTTTCATCAGCAGCAACGTAAATTCAGCGAAATGTCACGCAGATGGATGACGTAATTATGTCGTCACACTAGGATTGCTTTTATTGCCACACTCGAAGTTATCGCTACGTTCAACCTACCGTTAATTATTATAAACAAAACTCGACCAAAACACATGCTATGCGTCTGCGTTGGCTAGCGGTTGATGGACTGCGATTCTTTAAGCTAAGCACAACATAAAGTTTAGCAACGAACTAGATTTGTTAGCATGAAACAAGAGACGAAAAGGTTTACTAAAAGGTATTGTCTGTAAATGGAATGAAAATACTAACTTGATCATACGCTTGAAAATATACCTGTTGAAATTAAAATCATTCATGTTTACATCAATTCAACAGCGAACAGCACGTCACCTTGAATACATTTAAAAGTTTCTGACATCCGTAAACAGCCCTTGAAAAATAGTCACGGAGAGACGTTTGACTAAGTTTTCGACTTAACATTGCTCCCTTTTCACTACAATATCGCAACTTATCATTGACCAGCTTTCAAGTTTCAATTCGCTGTAATACGCCCGTTTTCGTGTTGCAGATGAAACAAAAAATGCGCATATTTCCCGCCTTTGATCGGGTTTCTATGGCAACGGTCGTGTGTGCGCCATGCAGTTTGCGCGAGTCCGTTGTTGCGTTGATTATGTCGCGTGTGCGCAATGCGGTTTGTACCAGCCCTTGTTGCGTTGGTTAGTGGTAACCTCGGGCCGAGACTTCAAGTTCATTTTCACAGCAAGCGATTCACTGCCGCGACAATTCTCTGCAGAGGTTTCGACTTTGGAAAGCGACATCGAGTCTGTTTGCAAGCGCATTAAGCTAAACGCACGCTGCGTCAACGTAGCAAATTATGTTATTTTTGGGTGCATTCAACATCTGATGACATTGAATCGACGCAAAATGGTAGATTTTTGATATGTCTCAGGCAGCAAAATCAGTCATTTTTACATTAATTCAACGTCTGCAGACGTTAAATCAATGTAAAATTGACAGATTTTTTTGTCTGGGGTGGGATTGTAGCATCGCTACTCGTTCTAGTGATTATTTAGCGCAAAGCTGTTGTGGTTTGCTTTTAAAAATGTTTTCCTGCTGCCGATCGCTAGTTCATCTATTGTTTTATGTATCAATGCAGCATAAAAGGTTGCTCCCATGCATAAATATGCGTGGGGGCCTATGTGTAGGCCTACCCTATCACTCGCAAATCGCACTTTTGCATGAAACCCAAGTGTATGTCCTGTCATTGCAGAAGCTAACACACTCATGCCAACATTGCAGCAGCTAACACAGACATGCCAACACAGTCCTTCCAAAATCGCCCCACTTCCGTGCACAAATTGACGAAATTATCGTTACCGTTCGATTTTTTTAACCAGCTTTCGATTAGTTTTACTTTTTCAATATTTAGCTATACTAGCATGCAGTCCTCACGCTAGCCCACTACCAGGGCTAGGCCTGTTTACGCAGAATCTACAACTCAGTTAAAAATAATGTTTTGAACAGTTATATCAGTTTTAACAGCTGCGTTATAAAATAAACGTCTGAAAAGTATCATAGGATAATATGCATTACTTTATGTAAAATTGGTGTACTCTCTGCGACCCCTGAAGTTCGTTACGCGACCCCCAGTTTGGGAAGCCCTGCACTAAACGATCGCTCCGCCTCGCAGGTGGTGGAAGGCAACGATATGTATATTTTCACAATGCAGACCACGTTTGGAAGCATTAATGAAATTGTTTCATTGCTTGCAAATAGATCAAGCAGTTGCGACATAGTTGAAACAAAAATCTGTTTTTGCTGTTGAAAACTTTTCAGCTGTTGCAATTCCAGACGCAGAAGCGTTGGGTTTATGTCATCTTTATAAGTCGCAGCGACATTTTCAAAAGCAGCTCTGTTCTCTTCTGATGCTTGATCCTTGGCAAGCAGAACTGTTTCCATGTCATTGATCGTTTTCATGTCCTGCTGTGAATAACGTGACAAAAGTGAAGAAGAACACTGTTTAAATACGTCTAAATAAATGCTTTGGTAGTAAGCATCTACGGTAGAAAAAAACGGTTGCTGTTGCTGGTCATCCAAAGATCTTGCAGTACGTCTACTACGGCCACGCGGCAAAGATGGCAACTGCAAACCCATATCAACAGCTGATTTTTTACATGGTCGAACAACGCAGATGCCTCACTTTCTGTTGCTGCATTCCAAGAACTGTTGATGATACCGCTTCCAGTAATTCACGTACCTTTCCGACATTGATCCCACGTTTCTGAACAGCGATATGTACAGGGCTTAAAATAAGCAAAAGCTTTTGCAGGACACGTAAGGAAAAGTAAACGTCAAAATTCCCCATGGATAAAACATGGCTAGTGGCATTGTTTCGAGTGACTGCATCCATACCATCTTCTTTCGATGCCGTGTCAAGCCAATCTAGTATGACCTCATACTGGTCAAGAAAAGCATTTACGGCTGGGAGCTGCATTACCCAGCGTGTGGTACAGAGAGGGCGCAATGAAGGCGAGAAAGAAGATTCATTTATCTTCTTCATGAAATCATTAAATTTTGCAGTCTTTTCGGAGATGCAATTTGGGTAGAGAGGTAACTCTTTTAAACCATAAACAGACATAACTCAGCAACAACACTACATTTAACATTATAAAAACAAAAAACAAAAAGCGAACGTTTTCGGCTAGTCATATAGCCCTTTTCAAGCCTATAAGAAAATACATTATTAAAAGAAATGCTAAAGAATCATATAGTATCACAGCAAAAATATGGTCAAAGCTAAACATTTGAGAAACTGCCTCGCTCACACAAAATGATAACTGAAAATTACACAGCACAACGGGTCAAGTATTTCAGAGGTAAAATTAATTGATTGTTCAGACAAGGACTCAGGCAGATTACGCAAGAAAGACAGAAGCACAAGAGATAGTGGCACAAAACAAAGTAAATGCGAGAAACACAAGACGTGATAATTCAATCAAAAAACTGCTAAAAGGTAAGAAGCTCCGCAAGCAAATAATTGCCTGTTGAGCCCTGGGTTTAAAGATTTGATGATCAATGCCTCGTGAATCTTGGTGTCGAATTCGGACAAACACTTACGAACAATTTTGAAAGACTGCAAAGACGGTTTATTGTTAGAGCACGATTGGCAGTTTCTAATATGGTCTTTAATTGCACTGTTTTTATTAAAATTAGCTAAATTCAAATGCTCTCCCACTCTCGTCACCAAATGTCGTGTGGTCATACCAACGTATGACGATCTCGCATCATGCGAGCAAGTGAACTTATACACGACGTTAGAACATAAGCGGAAAGGAGTTTTAGACTTCAACTGAAAATAATAACCAGCTTTAAATGTTTTATAAACGGGAAAAATCTTAACGTTAAACTTTAATGCAATAAATCTGGACAAACTTGTGGCAAAACGTTTGGATTCCTTGCCAACAAACGGGATTGTTAGAAAGTTTTTGAAATCAGGTTCCTCAACTGGAGACGTAGTGGAAACCGAATTCAAAAATCCTCTAAGAACCTTGTTAAAAAACCAAGTCGGATAATGATTAGCACCAAAGTATGAGCGTAATTTATTAATTTCATTGTTGAAACAGTCATTGTTCGAGCAAATGTCGCGAGCTCGCGAGATAAGGCACTTGATCAAAGCAGATTTGTAATTAGACGGGCAAACAGCGCTGAAATTAAGGAAAAGATTAGTGTTTGTAGGTTTACGCCAGACCCAAGTATCAAATCCATTACCATTTATCTTGATTTCTACATCCAAAAAAGGTATAGTCTCCGTTGCTTTTTCTACAGTAAAATTTATGTTTTGATGTTGCGTATTGAGTACTTCAAGAAACTGTGAACAAGAATTATCGTTATCAAATATGGCAAAAATGTCGTCAATATAACGTAAGTAAAGCTTGGGAAAGAATTGGGAAGTATTTTCAGAAAAAATCTCATTTTCAAATTTCAACTGAAAATGAGATTTTTTCTGAAAATACTTCCCAATTCTTTCCCAAGCTTTACTTACGTTATATTGACGACATTTTTGCCATATTTGATAACGATAATTCTTGTTCACAGTTTCTTGAAGTACTCAATACGCAACATCAAAACATAAATTTTACTGTAGAAAAAGCAACGGAGACTATACCTTTTTTGGATGTAGAAATCAAGATAAATGGTAATGGATTTGATACTTGGGTCTGGCGTAAACCTACAAACACTAATCTTTTCCTTAATTTCAGCGCTGTTTGCCCGTCTAATTACAAATCTGCTTTGATCAAGTGCCTTATCTCGCGAGCTCGCGACATTTGCTCGAACAATGACTGTTTCAACAATGAAATTAATAAATTACGCTCATACTTTGGTGCTAATCATTATCCGACTTGGTTTTTTAACAAGGTTCTTAGAGGATTTTTGAATTCGGTTTCCACTACGTCTCCAGTTGAGGAACCTGATTTCAAAAACTTTCTAACAATCCCGTTTGTTGGCAAGGAATCCAAACGTTTTGCCACAAGTTTGTCCAGATTTATTGCATTAAAGTTTAACGTTAAGATTTTTCCCGTTTATAAAACATTTAAAGCTGGTTATTATTTTCAGTTGAAGTCTAAAACTCCTTTCCGCTTATGTTCTAACGTCGTGTATAAGTTCACTTGCTCGCATGATGCGAGATCGTCATACGTTGGTATGACCACACGACATTTGGTGACGAGAGTGGGAGAGCATTTGAATTTAGCTAATTTTAATAAAAACAGTGCAATTAAAGACCATATTAGAAACTGCCAATCGTGCTCTAACAATAAACCGTCTTTGCAGTCTTTCAAAATTGTTCGTAAGTGTTTGTCCGAATTCGACACCAAGATTCACGAGGCATTGATCATCAAATCTTTAAACCCAGGGCTCAACAGGCAATTATTTGCTTGCGGAGCTTCTTACCTTTTAGCAGTTTTTTGATTGAATTATCACGTCTTGTGTTTCTCGCATTTACTTTGTTTTGTGCCACTATCTCTTGTGCTTCTGTCTTTCTTGCGTAATCTGCCTGAGTCCTTGTCTGAACAATCAATTAATTTTACCTCTGAAATACTTGACCCGTTGTGCTGTGTAATTTTCAGTTATCATTTTGTGTGAGCGAGGCAGTTTCTCAAATGTTTAGCTTTGACCATATTTTTGCTGTGATACTATATGATTCTTTAGCATTTCTTTTAATAATGTATTTTCTTATAGGCTTGAAAAGGGCTATATGACTAGCCGAAAACGTTCGCTTTTTGTTTTTTGTTTTTATAATGTTAAATGTAGTGTTGTTGCTGAGTTATGTCTGTTTATGGTTTTCGGAGATGCTTTTATAAAATTAACAACAGCACCTAACACTGATATTGCATGCAGTCCTTGTTTAGTGGATTTGAAGCAATCTTGTGTGATCAGATTTACTTGATGACCTGCGCAATGCAAATAAAGCATGGCTGGGCGAGTTTCTTTAAAGCGAGCTTGCACACCTGAAAGTCTTCCTGCCATGGCAGCAGCTCCATCATACCCTTGACCTCGACAGAGGGAAAGGTCAAGGCCAAGAGAAGTCAATCCATCAGATATTAGCTTATGAAGAGTCGCCGCATCAGTGCATGGACACTTGATTAAACCGAGAAATGATTCATGAACTTCCATTTTTCGTCTGTATACCGAACACATAAACAAAGTTGTTCTTTAGTAGTAACATCGGTTGTTTCATCGGCCATGATACAATAATACTTTGCTTGTTTGACATTAGCAGTTTCATTACGAAGCACGTTGTGCAATGTTGCGTAATCTTCACGTAGCCTGCTTGATGTTACGCGAGTATCATGCTTGTAACAAAAACATCATTTTCTTCGCAATACTGTATTGGTTCACCTCTTGCTTTAAGTTGACTTGAAGCGAAAACCAATGATCAAAAAAAGATTTAAATGTCCGTTCAAATTACATTTATTTGCAGTAAGTAATGTAACCTTAACGAGGTGGCTGCCACAGCGGTTACGGGGTGGCGTGGCCACCCCGTAAGTCGGCGCCAGTGTGTCCCTTAATATTCCATATTCCAGTGATCACAAACTAAAATATAACTCCAGTGTTTAAAGGATAACACATTGTTTTGACAATTTATCACTCAAATGATGTTATTGATAAAGTAACCACCTTTTTCGAGTGTTTCCCATTCTTTTTTACGTTCTTCCATTCTGTCAACTCGCGCTTGATGTCTCCAACGAAAGAGACTGGGTGTGTCAACATTGGGATGTGTGTCATCTTCGTCATCAGAGATTTCAATATGATCCCATTTGCTATAATCCAGTCGAGACATTTTTAACCAAATTTTATTTCAAGTAAACTCTATAAATGTTTAGCCAGCCAAACAATCAAAATAGTAACTACGTTTGCAAAGCGTACCTGCAACAAACAAAAAAACATAAGACAATGACCCATGATTGTGTTAACTGAAAAGTTTTTCATATTCAAGGCATTCTCAAGGTAATGTTTGAATATTCTATAGCCTAGTACGATATTTAGTTAATCACAGTAATATTTGGTTTCTGTAAATGGTTCTCTGCCAGAAGGTTTGGCCACGTGCACAACTATGCTTGAGAATCTATACATATATTGAAAACAATTGTTCTTTCAAATAAAATCATACATATATAACTAACCAAATAAAAGAGAAATTTTTTTTAAATGCATTCTTAATTATTTATTTGTATCTTTAAAATATCCAAAACTAAAAACAAATCTGGAGGTGAGGGTTTTTAATTTTCTTGAAATTGGTTGAATTATAATGGTATGACCCAATCAGTAATTATAAAGTTCTAATAGTAAAATTAGGATGCAACCTAGTTCGTACCCTGAAAAGATCGAAATAAAAAATAAAAAAAGTGGAAGTCGCTGATCGCAGCTTCCGCAAACATTTTAAAATTTTTACCCTGAAAAGATCGAGAGAAAGATAGCACAAAGCCGAAGTCGCTGATCGCAGTTTCCGCAAACATTTTTCCGCAGTTTCCACTAACCCTAACCATAGACTAATCTATGTTCTAACCCTAACCTTCGCTGATCGCAGTTTCCGCAAACATTTTTCCGTAGTTTCCGCTAACCCTTACCCTAACTCTAGTCTCTAACCATAGAGTAATCTATGCTCTAACCCTAACCCTCGCTGACCGCAGTTTCCGCAAACATTTTTCCGTAGTTTCCGCTAACCTTTACCCTAACCCTAAAGTAATCTATGCTCTAACCCTAACCCTGGCTGATAGCAGTTTCCGCAAACATTTTTCTGCAGTTTCCACTTACCCTAACTCTAACAATCAAGTAATCTATGCTCTCTAACCCTAACTGATCGCAGTTTCCGCAAACATTTTTCCGCAGTTTCCGCTAACCTTTACCCTAACCATAGAGTAATCTATGCTCTAACCCTCGCTGATCGCAGTTTCCGCTAACATTTTTCCGCAGTTTCCGCTAACCTTTACCCTAACCATAGAGTAATCTATGCTCTAACCCTAACTCTATTTTACGCAGCAGACAAAATGAAAGGTTTCTCTCTCTCTCTCTCCTCGCTGATCGCAGTTTCCGCAAATGTTTTCCGCAGTTTCCGCTAACCCCAACCCTCGAGTTTGTTTGCGGAAACTCCGATCAGCGAGTTCGGCTTTGTGCCATTAAACTGCAATCAGCGACTTCGGCTTTTTTTAATTTTTTCTCTCGATCTTTTCAGGGTACGAACTAGGTTGCACCCGTAAAATTATCAGAAGTGTGAAATGAGTGAACATTAATTCATTGCAAAGTCTGTGTGGAATTCATACCCCAACACAACAAGGAGCATGACAAGCAAAATATAAAGATCTTGACAGGACTACTATTGAAGACACCCACTACAAAATGGTTAATTCCACCACAAACAAATATAATTAAAGAAAGAGGAGCTGATGTTTCTCAACCTCTGTTCTGATTCTTCCATGATATTGAAGATGAAAAGTTATACAAAGATCCCTCATTTAGGATGCAACCGAATAATTAAACATAAGGAAACAAAATCAGTCCGGTTAGGAAGCTTGTATAATTTAGGCTGTGGTTATATTTACACTATATAGTGTAATAATAGCCTCAATAGTATTGCCAGATAAGGAATTCTGCCCTAATTTCAGATAAGTTTAAAGCTGTTGAAAGCAAAAACTTGTACGGTACTGTACTAAGTTGGAAATTCTTTTTTAGTCCTGGGCAAAGATCAAAACCCTAATCTTATCCCTAACTCTAACCCTTCCTAAGTTTAATCCCAACTCTGGCAACACCTGATTGCAACCATGGCATTAAGTGTGGAAAAATAGCCACTTCCTATATAATAATTTATTGATAAAGCTTTCGCCACCACGATAAAGGCAACTTCTTCAGTAAACCAGTTAAACTGAATCAAAATAAGAATGTCATCCCAGACAGCAAGTCAGTTGTGTTTTTACTGCAGATGTTGAATCAATGTAAAAAACAACTGAGTTGCTGTGTAGGACAAATATGCAAATCTAAGATTTATCGTACCTGTAGGGCGTAGGCAACTTTTTAACAACTCTGAGCTACAGTACTTCAACTGCTAAAACAATCAACAGACTACCTAACCATTTGGTTTCAAAGCCTACCAAAATTAAATACTCTTTTAGAAGCATCATACTGTAATAACAGCCTGAGAAACATTCAATACTGCAAGAAACGTCGCCACTGCTAAGCCTCATAATATGAAAGTTATCATCAATTCTGGAAAGTTCCTTGATTGCAATGCAATGAACAAATTTTGAGTTTGATGTAAGGTCAGAGCTGCCAGGTTGCCAACACAAACATGACCAAAAGTCCTCGAAGCTAAGCTTCATTGGGTAAACAATGAGAGCGATTTTTGACATAAATGACATGTGTTGTGTTTCTGCTGTTTGGCATATTAAAAGTCGTTTAAAAACATCTTCAATTGCAGTTTTTATATCTACGTCTTGCAATTAAGCATGTTGAACGATTTTAGTCCTTGGAGTTTTTAGCCTGCAGCCCATTAAACAAAAAATTACTGTAAACAAAAAGTTAAGTGGCCAGATTAGCATGGCATAACATATTTTGTATTTCTAAAATACCGGTAAGTCTGCACATCTTGGTTGTTGGGCCTACTTTCTAAAATGACATGTTTCATGATATATTTCTACTTGGGGCAACTGCAGACCACTGCCTGGCTTACTTACCTCTTGAGTGGGCCGTGATTGCAAGTAGGCTACCGGTAGGTTGCACTATTACAGGGATTTTCAAATACGGTGGTTCGTTTTGCCCCACTAGTATGGGCCAGTTGGTAGCATGGTTTACCCTTTTGGCGTTTGGCGCATTTGATTTGTTTGGCGCATTTGAAGAGGGGTTGTGGTCATGGTTCCTGAATAACTTGAAAGAAAACTTGACGACAAAGAAAGAAACTCAAAGTTGATGGAAACTTTGTCTGCGTGAATTCAGCAGCGTGGTGATTGGGTTTTGGTAGGAGTTGTTATAATTTTTGCTTAAACGCAAATAAGTTTACAGTGTCGCAGCTAGTGCTCGTAGAAAAATGGTGGAAAGCTTAAAACATTTACAGAACATCTGTGCATAGGGATAGGCTAATGTAGCAGAAAGCTTTTAATGATACAGTATGTTTATATTTGATTGGAAAATGAGAAATTACAAAAGGTCGTGCTGTTGTCGTTGTGTTTAATACGGGCAACGTGGTTTTGTATTGCAGCTATGGGCTGGTGGCCCACTGGCAATGAGACTATATTTATAGCAAAGTTTAATAAGAATATTAAAACCAAGACCGAGAATGCGCACATGAGGCCTAGGCTATAGCCTACCTATTGATATAATTCAGGCAACTTATTTTTTTTGCGAAAATGGGTAATAACTTTTTTTGCTATTTGTGTATCAACTTTTATACTGTATGATGTGTTTTTGGTTATGATTAAAATCAATTACCGGTATTAAATTATTTTTAAATATTTAAGAACTGGATAATTAATTGAATCAACATTTGACTAGGAGCAGTTGATTTTCTTGTAACAGATTCGGTGGTCCATATTAGGCCTACACAGCAGCAAGGCCTATGAGAGGGGGTACGGAGGGTACGGCGTACCCTTGAGGGCCCAGGCCTGTGTTTTTTGGGGGGCCCGAAAATGTGGTTTTATAGTTTACGTGCAAAAATGTTTGGTTAAAACCATCCAAAACGACTGATTTCAAGTATAAAAGTTGTTATTCTTTGGTCCTGGGGGCCCGTAATCTAGCAAAAGGGGCCAGAAAGGTAATCTTTGCGAGCAAATTAGGGGCCCAAAGTGGTAATTTAATGCTTTACGTGCAAAAATGTTCTGTTAAAAGCACCTTAAATTAAATCATAAAAGTTAGTTATTCTCCTGTCCGGGGGGGGGAGGGGCATAGCGTAGCAAAAGCAGGTTTGAGAAAAACCTGGGCAAAAGCCCGGGTGTTTTTTTTGTGCTTTTTAAAAACTATTTGACAAAAGTAGTTTCACGCCTATTTCACTTCAAAATGAATTTCGGAGTTAGAGCAGGAGCCGAAGAATAGTTTCGGAGCAGGACCGGAGCCGAGTCAAAAAAGTGACTTCTCTCGTTCACCTCTGCTAGTGCTGGGTATGTGCTGAATGCAAAAGTTAATGAAAAAAGCTTACGATTGGTCAGATGATTAACTTGATTATGTTTTAACAAGATGTTATGTTAGAGCCTTGGTAGAGAGCTTGGCTTGTACCAGATACATATAACACTCAGTAACGTTAACGGATTTAACATTAAACACACAAAAAAAAACATGAAAATACTACTAAATCCAACGTTTTCGACACCAAATAGTGTTCTCTTCAGACATCATTATAAGCTACCTCTAAGAGAAATAAAAAAATTAATTTAAAAATTTTACATTAAAGATGTAACTTACAAGCGACACCTCTCAACAGCACCATCAACAACTGACACACGAATTCAATGCAGGATACATAAATTGGCGAGGGACAGATCACATGATATGCAAAACACAAAATAATAGTTTTATTGCAGCCTGATAGCCTACTAATATTGCGCAATATTATTATTTCTTACAGGACAATATTGCGCACAGATGTCCAATTCTGCAGTAAAATGTTGTGTGGTGTGCAATACGCCTAAGCAAACATCACACTTTTTGCCACAAGACAAAGGGGGCCCGGAGTGAGAGGGGGGCCCGGAATGACTCTTCGTACCCCTAGTGAAAATTTCTCTGAGGCCCTGCACAGCAGCTGCGTAATATGGGCCATTGCTAGGTCAAACTTTAACGGCAGTTTGTGCCGGAAGTGCAAGGTTTTCTGGCTACTTCTTCGATACTAGAGTCTTTATCAACAAGCCGAGTTTCGTGAAAAATAAGTTACTATGTGAAATTATAGCAATTTTTGCTTAAGTGGCCCATATTTCCCTTCTTTCCCATGTAGCCCACCAGTCATTTTCACCCAGACCAACATCTTTTAAAAACCATTCAATGACCAGACTCAACTGAGTCATTTCAGCAAAATTTTATCATTGCTATTATACCATAGCACCCATAGCCTAAATTGCTAATCGAGCACCAAGAACAAGAAATTAAAACTTAATTTTGAACAAAATTGTCACATAGCCTAAATTGTTAGTTGCTACAGTTTGCTTGAACAAACGAAGTCCCACTAGACAGCAAAATGCACCATTTTTATATTGATTCAACGTCTGCAGACGTTGTAAAAACGATGGATTCTGTTGTCTGGGCCACAATCATCAACAACGTCGCTTAAAAATTCATGCAAACCGAAGCAATGAACGACGTATAGTGGTAACGTATGCTGTAGTCCAGGGGTCACCAAACTACGGCCCGCGAACTGATTTCATCTGGCCCGCCACGTGCTGCGGAAATTACAGCTTCACTACAATTCTGTACATGTGCTTCCCTTGGCATTGGCAACCGCCTTTGGCTTTTGTGTAATGGAGACTTCTTTGTTAAAATTGTTTGTTCTTATAGTTCGTTGTTGTATGTTGAATTTGTACTTTTTTCCACCAGGCAGCCTACATGCTGGTGTTCTGTTTTTATCATTAGGCCACCACAAATGGGGACAGCCTAGACCAAATTTGGAAAGATGTAGGCTAACGTTTTTTCAAGAGCACGATGCCCTGTAGTGTATCACAGCAGGGGATAACTTTTCCAGCAACCTTTCGATTTTCATCACAACTTTGCTATTCCACCGCTGACTTTGTTATTTATTGTGTTCAATTCAAGTCAATGGAGATTCTAAATTGTTATAGGCCTATATCTTTTCGCAATTTGCATCCGGCCTGCAGCTGTTAATCCCGCAGCAATCCGGCCCTCAGCGAAAAAAGTTTGGTGACCCCTGCTGTAGTCGAAAAAGTGATTGGAGAAATAGGCTAACTGTTTTCTTTTTAATTGAAAAGGAACTTTTTGCCCCACATTCTAGTGCTCAAAATTGCATTTATATAAACATGGTCATTACAAAATGTGCGTTTCAAACAAAAGGCACCAATGAGCTAGAAAATAACGTAGGCTACCCAAAATAAGGTAATTTTATATAGAGAAATTTTGAGGCAAGTTCCTTAATTCCATGGAAACAGCTTCGCTTTTTCTGATCTCAAGTTTTCTATTGATAAATTATTTTCTAAAAATCTTATTTCGCAGGAACTATAGTGCTAGTTATTTTTTCAGATCTGCTATTGCTTTCAGCAGCCACACTTTCATAGTTGCATCAGTTCACGCAAAAGACAGTTTTTTAGCCTTTTTCCTGATTTCGCTGTAAAACTAAACCAAATCAAAACTACCAGATGGACCATATTTTACTCATAAGAAAATAGTTTCAATTAAGCCATACAGCAGTCTGCCACTACAATTTTACAAGTGGCTTTAAAAAATAACTCTACAGTCTACACAAAGCACATTCGTTGTAGAAAATGAAACATAGGCGAACCTAACGTCATAAGGTCAGGCTGTAGGCCTATATCAGCCAAAAGTGGTCCTTTGACATGGCTTTTTCTACTATAGTATACAAAACAACATTTCAAATCATTCACTGCCACTCGATACACCCGAAAAATTGAACTTCAATGCTTCAAAGAAAATAAGCAGAAACGACTGAATCAATAAGATTTCACCAAGTGAAGTAATTCGACTTTTCATACAGATATGAAGATTTTATTTAGACCAAATATTAAACTTATTGTATGCCGCAAAACCTCTGATATTGTTTTATAAACACCAATAAGCACTTAGAAGCTACGATTTTGCCACATTTCAAGAAAATAAGCATTTTAGCTTACCGATAGCACGCGTTTTCTTCGAAAATTGTGAAAATACAGAAAGGTGTAGATAGCATTGACGCGTTAGCCTACATGCGACAAGCTTACTCGAAGCTGTTTTCAAATGTTCATTATGGCCTAAGGACGAATTTACATTTGTAATATACACGAGATGTAGTGGTATAACAGAGTAAGTGCTTAACAAGCATAAAGTCACCAAAAGTATAAACCTAATTCGGTGGTTATAAATTTTACAACGCGACTTTTTCTTCTTCACCCATCTGGACGACAGATGCCATATAATACGGAGACTTTTTACAATTTTCAGGTGTGGGATACGCTTGCATGTAAGTGGGCAATTCTCCTTTGTTGTCGGTGATGAAAGCCAAGTCTCCGTTGATGCTTAGCTGCAATGCCAAATAGTTAGGTGGTAAAATGTACAATGAATCAGTCTGCTAAAATTACGGGTTTCTCTGAACGAACAGGATTCGATATTGCAAACATTCTAGCCAGCAAATCAGTCGCTTTTGACATTGATCAATGTGAAAAACGACTGAATTGCTGTCTGGAATGTAGCATTGTTTTGGTCCATACAACAACACTTTTACTGAACATCTTACCTTCTTAGCATGTGGGCCAAACTGGTACATACAAGACATGACTAAAAGCATCGAGATCGAAATCCAAAAAAGTAGCAGCACCAGTTCCGGCAAACCGGCTTTTCTGTTGAAACAACAAAATATCAGCCATTCAGGCAGTGCAGAAAGGATTAGTCAGCCAGGGTATCTAGGTTGGTTCAGCGCGTGACTTTGTGCACGAAGAAATCGCAAGATCAAGTGGCGCTGGTTCAACTATCCGGATGTGCACTTGGGCAACGCATTTCAAGGACTACTCTCCATTCAGCAGCATTAAGTGGAAGGAAAAATTCATTGACCAGAATACGTTGACAATCGAAAACTTCAATTTGCCAATCTCGGTAACAGGGCCTGCGTCAGTGGTTCAAAACCCTTACAAGTATGCCACACTGCCAGGAGTATCTTTTTAGATGTTTTCTCAAGCTGGGGATATAGATTCAGAACCAACCGATGTAACCCACACAGGTGGAGCAAAACAATCTCCGAATATTTGGAAATGTGAAGATGACTGCGAAACTGATTTTGAAAAATTGTGGTTTGCACAATTAGTCAGGTGATATATTTTCAATAATAATAAACAGTCTCGTAAAAAAGAATACTAAAACGGACACGCCCAAAGTTATGGTGTCGGGCAAGTTTGGCAGCCAATAGTTTATCCTGTTAGATATAATTTAACTTGCTTAAAATTGCTGTCTTAGTAAGATTTCTCCACTTTGCAATTTCTTGCGATTGAACAAGAGAAAGTATGACTACTGCATAGCCAACCTTGTAAAACAGTTCCACCAATTGCTAGCTCCCTTTCTTTCATCGAGACTGCTGTCTGACGGTCCCCATGCTTCATCAGAGTAATCCAGTGTGAAGTCAAAGTCAAATATGGATGGCCTTCTGCGGGTAATCAACAATATCATTTCCTGCAACTAAACTGAATCGATATAATTGAATTGAACGCTGGAAACATGCAACACAGTTGAGAGAGACAAACTATGGTCAGATCAGTGAGCCACGATGATTCAGCCAGTTCAGTTCTCAACTTTGCGCACGAATAAAGTGCAAGAGCAAACAATGCTGGTTTAACCCTCTGGGTGTATATGTGACGCATTTTAATGACAGCTCGAGCTGTATTTAATGGCAACAAGTGGATGTCATGCAATATAATTATTAGTATGATTTACAGGCAACACTTCGTTAAGCGAAAACTTCACTACTGTCAATCTCGGTGACTGGGCCTGCGTCAATAGTTCGAAGCCTCTACAAACACGGGCAACTGTCATGATGAAATTTGAAGATGCCCTCTCGGTGCGGAGATAAAGGTTCCAACGAAAGACATTCCACTGGTGAGAACAAGTTTTCACGAACACTTTGTCATGTTCAAGAATATGAATAAAGAGTTTCAACTTTCAAACCTGTTGGCGTTAGTTTGCAAATTAGTTTCGACGAAGTCCTTCAGGGTTGTCTTGAAACCATTGCTGTCCGTGTTCAGGGGCATCTTCTTTTCGCGAGGGTGCACCGTGTTTATCTCTGGCGCCATCACCTGAAATGTTAAATCATAACATTGAAAAAAAGTGAATAGTGAAACACCTTTGTAAAGTAAGCTTGTTCTATTTATTATTTCCAAGAGTCCATTTGCAACGAAGTTTATTTGGTAATTAGGTAAGCCAACATACCTCCATAATAATAATGTTGTGACTTTTTCCATCCGTGATGTCAATCACTTGAGCTGAAGGGATGAAGGATCGCATTGTCAGGAAATGCCTTGATGCTGCCTCCATCATATTCTGCATCATGTTGTCAAAGGGTCCAAACACTGATTCCTCTTGATCCTGCAATGTTAGGAGTATTGAGAGGAGCTGATTATTATGAGTGTCTTCATGATCAGAATGAAAAACCATCTTGGAAAGCTAAAAGCTTTAACCCCGGAGTTGTAAAGTGGATACTGGTGGGAGCTTTGTTTCCTGCTCAGCACTCCAGTAAGGTACAGATTTAGAATAATAATGCATTCAGCTGCACTTCCATATGGTTGAACTAATATGTACTTGTACTGAAAGCGTTTTTGAAAAAAATACATATGGTATGTAGAAGATACATGACTGATGACTGCATAACACTACATTGAGTATCATCACATCATTAACTTTTGCAATCTTATACGACAAACATTACCTGGAATCTTAGATCTTGAAAAGGATTTCTCAAAAAATTGTTGGTGCCAGGAAGTTGAGATGAGAATAAAGCATGAATATTTGACGCGTCTGAAACAATCTATCAGAAAAAAGTGTTAACAATAACAGTTTAAATTTACAAGATAATGACATGACTTGATACCACACAAGTTTAGCCTTTGTTCAACTCATGTAATTGTACAAGACCACCAGTTTTATTCAGCTGAAGCTTTGATACGACTTGTTGAACATGTAAGTAGTTTCTTCTTTTTAGTCATAGTTTTGTGTTAACCACCGATACG
The DNA here is from genome assembly GCF_918807975.1 of Aplidium turbinatum. Classification (NCBI taxonomy): domain Eukaryota; kingdom Metazoa; phylum Chordata; class Ascidiacea; order Aplousobranchia; family Polyclinidae; genus Aplidium; species Aplidium turbinatum. The sequence continues at coordinate 14,392,393 of NC_137484.1, read as the reverse complement.
TAAACATCGTAAACAGGAAGTTGCTCTTCCAAGAAGCGAATGCTGAGGAAAGCTTGTTCTACTGCTTAAAAAGATCCTTAATATGTAGAGCACGACATGTAGATGCAGTTTCGACAATTTAGGAATTTAGGAGCTATTCCAATTGAAGTTTATTTTATTGAGAGCATGGTGGTTGCGACAGGCAAGGTATATATTACTAATAAACCGGTAATAATCACAAGTAACGGATATTCATAACAACGTTTATCTTCAAAACTGTTGTCATAAATTTTATGTTTTTCAGCTTTGTTGAATATACAATACTTTCTGCATGAAAGTCTGTATTAATCAACAAATAATATACAAACAGTCTAAGTTGTTCAACATAAAAATATGTTTGGTCCATTCGTCCTGCATGCCATTTAGCTATGAGTTAATGATCCAAAATTTTGAATGTTCTGCCAAAATGTTGCACAAACTTTGTTCTAGATAACCTCAGGAACAAAAAACATTTCGTCAATTCCACAGTCACCTTGGCATGACGATCCTTTGCAAGTGGTAGAGCAATGTTACATCCTTCAGCACAAGCAGTTTGACTTGGATCTTTTTCATCTTCATAAGACTCAAGGCATGCTACAACCATTCACAAATCAAATTGTTTGATATTGTAACCTTTTAATCATTTCAATTCTTGATAGTTTCAGACAAATATGTCTGTACTAATATCTTAGAACTGTAGGAAAACTGTTTGATGATAATAGTTTTTGAAGTACGGTACTTGACTAATTGGGCTATGCATCCATAAAATTAAACACAAAACTTGTCTAGTTTTAATAAATAAATGCATCAACAGTTTCAAGCAAGTCAATATTTAGGGAGTAAGTCTTTTAGGAGCCGGTCAAATAGGCGCGCACACTGTGGCGTCAGGTTATTTAGGTGCGGAGCACTGTGGTGCCCGTTCATTTAGGTGCTATTCCTGGTGAAGTCTGCAGATTGCATCAGCTTGGCAGGTAGGGCAATGCTTTTCTCACAAAATGTTATATTGAACTGAAACATAATATGTTGTTTTGTTTGTGTGCAATTGTGCATTTATTTGTTGTTAGTCATGGCTTCAGTGAGTGAAGCTGCTTTATCCGGCAATGCTTTTCACACACAATGCTTTTCACACAGAAAAATATATTGTTTTCTTAATGCGCGTGTTCGGCATTTATTTGTTGTTAGTCCAGGTTTGCGTCGGCGATAAGCTTTATCAATAAACTATTCAAGTTTCCGAACATGACTGAGTTCACTTTTTGTTAAGTCAAATAATAACTACACCAAACATCAGTAAAAAATATACCGTATTATAGCTTATATTCAAGCAGGTGGTAGGCTTGAGTGAAGACTTGAAGAGTGATTTAGTTTTCCATCAAAACCCCGATTAGGTTTTGCCAAAGCTGAGCTGATACAATCTGCAAACTTTACTAGGAATAGCTCCTAAATGAATGGGCGCCACAGTGCTCCGCACCTAAATAATAATATCCTGACGCCACAGTGTGCGCGCTTATTTGACCGGCGCCTAACTATCTGCACCTAAAAGACATGGACCCAATATTTAAAAGTTATTTATAACTGTACTAGAACTAAAATTATTTTTCAGTTAATACCTGATTTGCAATCATTTTGTGCTTCAATGAGGTTCGAAGACACCCACTCACAGATTCCAAACAATCTGCAGCCTCTTTTACAAGCGCTTGTATCAGGTCTTGGGCCTAGCTTCTACAAAAACATTACATTAAAATAACACCAAATACATAATACATTTTTACATAAAAAATGAAATTAACTAAATTTTAGACATGTAGGACTAGGAGCAAATTAATATTTTGATCAGAATCGAAAATGCCGGTATAGCCAAACACGCATTAGGCTTACTAACTTGTTTATCCTGAATTGAATGTGACAAAAGAATAAGATACAGTCTTCGAAATTAGCATATTTTTACTTCGGCAAAAACATTGGCGAGGCCAAACGGCAAAAGTTGAAATTGCCTCGGCAATTGCTGTGAACTTTATTACGAAAAGATTTTATCAAAACATGTATAACGAGAAGCGAAAAATATACTTGAGTAGTCTATCACGACCGCACTAGCCTATTTGATTTGTTTTTTGTTTAATTTGTTGTGATGTAATAATACCAAAAGTAGCGATAAAGCGAGCAACGCGATTACACACGCTGTTACAGTCATTCACGTTAAATAACTCTTGGGGGGGAAAAAGTTAATTTTGGGTTGATTTAACGTTCGAGTCAGCACAAATCGATTTAATTTTTCCGGTGGGTTATATTGTGTAACAACAATGCCCAATAGGAAATTTACATTTGTTTTACATTAATTCGACATCTAGCGACGTTGAATTATCATAAAATAACGTTAATTGCTTAACCAGGTACCGGTAACAAACTAATAGCTCCCTGCGAGAAGATTGCCTCGATTTACGTGTACAATACACTACACTAACATAATTTCGGCACAACTGTGAGTAACACAAAGTCTGTTTGATAAAGAACTAGCTGTCAGAATCGGAATCATCAGATGCTGTATCGGAGGATGATGTTGTCCCGTCATCGCTTTCGCAATGGAGCATTCACATTTTGCGGCTTTAGTGCTTTGATACCCATTCACACGCCTCTTTCGCAGAGCTCAATCAGGGTGTTGACTAAAGAGCAAATCTATGGCTGTGGCAATAAGCCAATGACTTGGAGGAATGTCTAACCCCAACCTTACAACCGCTCGTGTGGCCTCGGCATTTTTATTGCCGACGCTAACGCGCCATTCATGCATCTGCGTCGGCAATCACCTCGGCAATTGCCGAGGCTAATTTTGAAGACTGAAGCTACATATATAGTTTAAAATCTACAAATTCAAATTGAAAAATCCAAAAATATTTATCTTTAACCAAACAAGAAACAGTTTAGTTAAAAAGCAGTTTAAGTTCTAAAGAAGTTAAAAAGACATCAAACCTTGTATCGCACCATTGATACAGAACTACAGTACATAATAAGGCTTATACAAGCATTGAAACTTCAATTTTTCAATGAAAATGAAGCAGCTGATTTGATGACTATACCAAACCTGGTTTACTGCTGCTTCCTGTTGTGCTTCATTCGCTAATTTGTTAAAGTGACAAATACTGTACGTTGCCAAGACAAATAAATAAATGCCATAATACCATTAAATTATTCAATTATAAAAGAAACTTGTATGCCATTATATTCAAATTAAATGAACTTACTGAAGGCTTCCTGAAGTCAGAAACATTCAAGCAACGATTTTCACATTCACTGGATTCATTGTCTAAATTTTGGAATGCCTCTGTTTCTTCACAAGATGAATGCCAAGGAACAATGATTAAAAACAAAAGCAGCACATTACATGTTGACTTCAACATGCTGATATAGTTAAATCATAAATGTTAACACAAGCTTTCACTGAAAAACCAAAGAATATAATATCTTTATGTCATTTTTATTTTGAAGGTTTTTTTGAGCAATGGTTCACCTTTCACCCATTGTTTTATTTTTATTTTTAATGTTTACACATGATGTGAATGTTTGTGGTATAAATAAGGGAATGGCTGCAGTTTCTACAAGCTCTGCTTGAGCACAAGATTTTGTAATGAAGTTTGCACAAGGCCAATAGTTGTCTGCTAACTGTACCTGTTACGTTACTGTTACGACGTCCCTAGACGACACTGGAAGGCTGCTTATTAATTCATATCATGTGCTGAAGATGTTATTATTATAAAGAAATCATTTCTAAATAAATTCCGCTAAGATGTTAAACTGTTGTGCAAATGCCAGCATTTGATGAATGCAACATAGCAGCAGCTTACAACTAAGTAAAAATTATCAGAAAACCAATTTTTGCTAAGAAAGCATCATCGGTACGATATAATATATCTAAAGATATTGAAAGAACTTGACGTGGCATTCATTTATAATTTACATTTGAGAACAAGTTGTAAACGCTATAAGAACATAGAAAACAATTGTTTTTACAAATTTTATGCAGCACTATGCTGGTTTTGTAAGTTTCGGATGTAAGGTAACGAATTCTGTATATTTTGTAGAAGAGTAAAAAGAAGAGCAACTCAATCTTTAGGCCTGAAAATACTTTAGGCAAATTTGACAACTTGAAATAACAAATGAAATCAGTTTTATATGTCTGCAGACATTGAAGCAATGTAACCTGATAGACTATGCTATCTGGGGCAATGAATGTAGATTTCTAGTGATTGTTTTCATCTTTCATCATCTTTTCAGCCTGAAAGATGTGACGCAGCGATGACAGCCCGCCTAAAATTAATTAAGGCAATTTATCGCAATCATCTCAAAACAGCCTAATATAGTATCTTCCTGGTCAGAGGCACCGGGGGCCGGAATGGCCCGTTTCGGTGAGTCCGATTCGGTGAGTCCGATTCGATAAGTCCGATTCGGTGAGTCCGATCTCTTAACGGGGGATTTTTTCAATTTTTTTTTTAAATTATCGGGTACCGTAGCCTAATTATCATTGCCGTTTTAGGGTTAGGGGTTAGAGGTTAGGAACTCACCGAATTGGACTCACCGAATAGTAGCAGACCCCCGGGGGCAGGGGCGTCCACATTTGGAAATCTTCAAAAACATGGACAAACCAAAATTTTGGAAACTCAATAAGAACTATGGACAATCGATCATTGTGGAGACTCATGGTAGTCGTCGCCTTCTTCAGGCATGGCCGATGATGATAATAGTATAAACATGAAAAACACTGTGTTTGCTAAAGAAAAACTTTTTTATTGAAGATGTTACTTTTGCATGTTTGTCAATCATTAAAAACAAAATTTGAACAAAGAAAATCAGCCACGACTAAATGCCAGATAAGTTCGTACTTTTAAGACTTTTTTGCAATTGCAACATACGCATTCAGAATACACAAACCACACATTTGTTTAGAAAATAAATGATTACAAAAAATAGCAAAGCATTTTACCATGTGTATGTCAATTTTCTCAAGTGTGCGATATTTAGCGGCTTAGTTATAAGCCATTAACTAGGGCAGGCATAAAAAATACCGTCTTGTGCTTTTCCAACATCTTTGAAATGAATGCCAGATAGGGTTAAAAACAATGCATCTTTCTGCAATATCTACAGGTACAGTCCCTGCCTATAAAGAATGCATTGCATCAAAATTACACAAAACCTGTTTTACATCAACAATTTAACTAGAGTTCAGATGAAACAATTTTTGAAAGAACTGGTTCGACTCTCGGGGTGTGCGCTTGAGCAACGCATTTCAGGACTGCTCTCCATTCAGCGGCACCTAGTGAATGGAATAATTCCCCGGCAATAACACTTCAACAATCGGAAACTTCACTCTGCCAATCTCGATAACCGCCCCTGTGTCAAGAGCCTCTATAAGTATGTAAAACTACCAGAAATAACCAATCAAGGCTTTGTCAGTCCGAGGATAAAGATTCAAAACCAACCAACCAAATGCTGTGGAGCTGCTTAATTTGATATTCTATACGGTACTATTTATTAGCTTTTATATCCTTAATGGAAAGATAATTGTTTTTGAAGAAAGCGAAGACAGACGGTATGTTATTGAAACTCCTGATGATTTGTTTAAAATGAAAATTGATGTTGATTTCAAACTGTTGAACTATGAGCCACTCATACATAACTTGAACTCATAAATTTTTTGAAATTGGTGATTCTATCCTGAAATCTCCTTTTCTGATAACTATGGCATCCAAAAATTCTTGTAAAGTTTGTATCAAACTATGTAAACCAAAGCAAAGATCTGTCCAATGTGATATTTGTGATTATTGGCTACATTTAAAATGCATTGGTTTAACTTCTAAACAATTTTCTATGCTTGTGAACAGTAACCAACCTTTTTTTTGTGCAAGTTGTTTACAAGATGTGTTACCATTTCAAAGAATTTCTGATAATGATTTGCTAAACCTAATTAACATTGATGTTGATTGTGAAGTGAAGTGCAACACATCTCACGACAGCAACTGCCTGGAATATCCGCCCGATAGCTCAATTGGTTAGCGCGTCACTTCTGGAACGAAGAAACTTCAAGATCAAGCGGCGCTGGTTCGACTCCCAGGGTGTGCGCTTGAGCAACGCACGTTAAGGACTGCTCTCCATTCAGTGGCATCTAATGGATGGAATAGTTCCCCGGCAACAAGACTTCAACAATCGGAAACTTCACTCTGTCAATCTCGGTGACCGGGCCTGCGTCAGTGATCCGAAGCCTCTACAAGTATGCGAGACTGCCAGGATTAAGCTCTGCAAGAAGCTTTCCCAGTCCGAGGATAAAGGTTCAATCAATCAAATGTTGAGGATAATCAACCAAAATGCTCAAAAAATATAACAAACCAATTAAAACCAGAACCAAATACACAATATTTTAACTATAAACAATTGCAAGAAACTACAAATTTCAAAAGTAGTTTGTCTTTGTTTCACTTTAATACAAGAAGTCTAGGGAAAAACAAAGAAAACATTGAAGATTTTATTCAACTTGTCAATCATTCTCCTGATATTCTTGCCATTTCAGAAACAAAAATTGGTCCTAACTCGTTCCTTAATTATTCCTTACCAGGCTATGTCATGCTACATAAGGATTCATGTAGCAGTGCTGGTGGTGTTGCACTTTACTTAAAACAAGGCAATATATTTAATGAGCAAAAAGACCTTTCGATTGATATACCCAATTGTGAAAATCTTTGGGTGGAAATTGTGCAAAAAAACTCACCAAGTATTATTGTAGGAGTCATATATCATCATCCTAGTTACGCTTTTTCTGCATTCAAAGACAAAATAATTGATTCTTTAAACAAATTAGAAAGCTCTCGATGTAAATACATAATTTGTGGAGACATAAATATTGACTTGTTAAAGGCTGCAAAGTCTCCTGCAGTATTAAATTATAAAAAAGCCCTTGAAGCTGCAGGCTGCCAGTCATTGATAACAAGTGCAACTAGATTTTGTGGAGAATCTAATCTAAGCCTACTAGATCACATCTACACAAACATAACTTGTAACCAAAATGCCTATGGCATTTGCTTACATGACATCTCTGATCATTTACCTATTTTCTTATGTGTTAAAAATAAAAATGTAGTGTGTAATTCACCCACCAAAAAAATTCGTAGCTTAAAAAACTTTTGTCTTGACAGCTTTTTATGTGATTTAGAGTCTAATTTGAATGAAGTAAATACCGTACTGATTGTGATGATGCAGACAACTTGATGCACTCTTTTATTATCCGATTTCAAGTAACACTAGATAAACATGCACCGCTTAGAAACATGTCGAGAACTGAAATTAAGCTCTCTAACAAACCATGGATAACAAAAGGCATTCATAAATCTATTAAAACAAAAAACAGACTATTTAGATATTGGATAAAAAATAAAAATGAATCAGCAAAGAGGAAATACAAAGCATATTGCAATAAACTGAATCATTTGAAACAATCACTGAAAAATCAACATTATAAAAAAAAGTTTGAAGAAACAAAAAGTGACTCCAAGAAAACATGGAAGATCATTCATGAGATGATAGAGGGGAAAAGAAATTCGAATAATAAAAAGCTTCCTTCAACTATGACTATAAATGATAAGAGCTATAAAACAGATTCTATTGAATTCATTAATTTATTAAATAATTACTTCACAAATATTGGAACTTCAATGGCAGCTAAAATTCCAAATTCAAATGTAAATTTTGAATCATTCATGTTAAACAGAAAATGTTCTTCTTTTGGCTTTCCTGATATAAATGAGATAGAAGTATCTGATGCTATAAGGAGCCTCAAAGCAAATAAAGCTTCAGGCATTTTTGAAATACCTTCTAAATTTATCAAAATGGCTAATGTAATCATATGCCCTTTTTTAACAAAAGTACTGAATAAATGTGTTTTGCAAGAAATCTTTCCTGATGTACTCAAAAAGAGTCTGATAATACCTGTACCAAAAGTTAGTTCACCTTTACACTTTACAGATTTGCGACCAATTTCTTTATTGCCAACTTTTGCCAAAATCTTCGAAAATTTTGTATATAAACGAATGATGAAGTTTATTGACAAATATAATATTTTAACCCCAGCTCAACATGGTTTTTGTGAAAATGATTCAACAAGCTTAGCATTGACAAAAATTTATGATGAATTACTTTCTAACTTGAATGATCACAAATACACATGCTCGGTTTTTGTTGATTTAAGCAAAGCTTTCGATACAGTTGATTATGGCATACTTTTAAAAAAACTTCACCATTATGGCTTTTGTGGCAAGTTTTTAAACGTTTTAACATCTTATCTAACAAATAGAATGCAAAGTACAAAAATTAACGGTAAGAATTCTAATTTCAATGTTATTAAATGTGGTGTCCCACAGGGGTCAATCCTTGGTCCCTTGCTTTTTCTTCTTTATGTGAATGATCTTCCAAATGCATCTTCTTTTTCAACTACAGTTTTTGCTGATGACTCAAACTTTCATATGTCAGATAAATGTCTGTCATCTCTCCAAAAAAATGTCAATTAGTGAAATAGGAAAAATCGATGTGTGGATGAAATCCAATAAACTTTCATTAAATTATAGTAAAACTACTTATATGATCCTCTGCAACAAAAAATGTGCAGCAGAAAAATTTAGTCTGTCCATCAGTGGCCGATCTATCGAAAGGAAGAAATGTATAAACTATCTAGGTGTAACTTTGGATGAGCGATTGACATGGGATAGTCATATTATTAATCTTAGAAAGCAGCTTGCAAAGGTCTGCGGCATAGCATTTAAGCTGAGATACATTGCCCCTTTAACAATATTACAAACTTTATATTATGCTTTGTTTCAATCCAAGATCCAATACTCGATTAAAATTGGGGAAGAGCAAACTCTACATTGCTTGCTCCACTACAAGTGTTACAAAACAAGTTCATTTGATCCTGCTTATTTTTGCCGAGGTCAACAAATACAACTGTTGTTTATCACCAATTTAATGTGCTCAGAATTGACGATATTATTAAGGCAGTGGCTATTTGACCGGCGCCGGTCTTTGAATCTTAAACACTATTTGACCGGTCATGACGTCACTATATAGGCATTTTTTTCTTTTCTCTTTTAAAGCAAAAGACGAGAAAAATGTCTATTTAAGCAGCCGGCAGCCGTGGCCGAGTGGTTAGCGCGTTGGGCTCGCAGTCGAGAGCCTGCATGTTCGACTCCAGCCACCCGCACTTGCTGTTGTTTCTCTGGGCAAGAAACTTAACGATAATTGCCTCTACCTAGTGATCGATTTCGAGTAATGGGTAGTACCAAATTTAAGTCATAAGTAAAGTAGACAACCGGAAAACAGACATTGCCGTCGGCTGCAGCGTGGGTCAGGTGTATGTCGGAAGGCGTACACCGATATAGCGCTCAAGTCCGCTTTCCCGCAATGCAGGATAAAGATTAAACAAAAGATAAACAAACAAACAAAAGTTCTAAATTCAACACTTACGTTCAACTGATTCTGTGGCGCGTAGGATACGTATCGGGCGGGTGTTCCAGACGGAATGAGTTCGATACTACGCGGAAACGTTTTTTTTTTTCTAATCTTTAACTAAATTTTGACCCGAAGTGACTCAATCGTTAGGCTTCTGCATTTTTGTGGTCAATTTTTAATTTGAGTAGCCTACAGCCTAATTTTTTATGTTAATTGTTTAATGAGTAATAAAGTTAGAGTTTTTTAATTTTCTTAAATTTATGAATTTCTCTGGATAATTTTCCGTTCGTCATAAGAGAATGTGACCGTGTTTGCCGAACGACGCAAAAATGTAATGACGAACGGAAAATTACCCAGAGAAATTCTCAAATTCCAGAAAATTAAAAACTCTAACTTTATTACTTAATTTTATTTTTTAATTTTCTTGAATTTAAGAATTTGTTTGGATAATTTTCCGTTTGTCATAAGAGGAAGTGACCGTGACTCTAACTTTATTACTCATAGTTGAAAAGATATAAAAAAATTGCGCTGTAGGCTACTCAAATTAAAAATTAACCACAAAAATGCAGCAACCTAACGATTGAGTTAATTCGGGTCAAAATTTAGTTAAAAATTAAAAATAAAAGAATGCTTCCGCGTAGTATCGAAAAGAAAAAAATGCCTATATAGTGACGTCATGACCGGTCAAATAGTGTTTCAGATTCAAAGACCGGCGCCGGTCAAATAGCCACTGCCCATTATTAAATTAGAGACTGCAAAATTTATGTACAAATATGTGCACAAAATGCTGCCCCGGGCCTTTGCTGGCTGCTTTATTTTTGTAAACAAAATTCACCATCATAAAACCCGTCAGAATCAAAAGAATGATTTATATTTGCCTTCTACAACGTCAAACTCTGGTAAGAAGATGCTATGTTTTAATGGAGTGAAACTATGGAATCAAGTAGGCTACCAAAAGAAATAAAAGAAAAGTCTTACAATGTTTTTAAATTTAAATATAAACGTTTATTAAAGAATTTGTGCAATGATCGCTCCTGAAACGTATCATCCGCTTATTTCTCTACACAGTTTTTTTACGGTCCCACGAATTACCCATAAGTACCCATAAGCACCATAAGTACCCATAAGCCCCATAAGTCGCGTCGAATTACCCATAAGTACCCATAAGTCGCGTCGAATTACCCATACGCCCCATAAGTCGCGTCGAATTACCCATAAGCCCCATAAGTCGCGTCGAATTACCCATAAGCGCCGTAAGTCGCGTCGAATTACCCATAAGCCCCATAAGTCGCGTCGAATTACCCATAAGCCCCATAAGTCGCGTCGAATTACCCATAGGCACCATAAGTAGCATTGAATTACCTAGAAGTAACGTCGAATTACCCATAAGCCTGTATAGTGTAGAGTGTAGTCTATAGCCATCTAGAAGCCTAGTAGTCGGCTGCATAGCCGAGTGGTGAGGAGCACGGACTGGGCGTTCCAAAATATAGTTCGACACCGCTCAAGAGCAGGACACTTGAAGGCATGCCTAAAGGTGGACACAAAGATTGGCTTCGTTGCCTTCCCGTCCGCTTATGTGTAATCTGCAGTTTGCTGCAGCAGATGGAGTGTTTTGTCCGATAAAACACCTTAACATTGGGCAATTTTTCCTATGAACCAGGTGACTGCAGCAAAGCAATCGTTCTCGCACTCAGCCAGAGACTTAATTCTTGCTTTAAACTTGATAATTAAAGAAAAAAAAAGAATAATGGCAAGGGTGGGAATCAAACCCGTGTCACCAAATTCAGTAGCCTTTGCCTTTACCACTCAGCCACGCAAGCGCTCTTGAAATCTTCGCTTAATTTGTTTATATGGGTAATGTTTCGAGAACGCTCACAATATTATCAGTTTAGTTTGTTTTTATTTCTGACCATCACAACAAAAAAACAATACACGACAAACTTAGCACAGATCTATAAAAGGTAGAAGCGACAAAACGCGGACGTTATAACGTGCACGATACCAAAGCCTGCAGATTACATATACGCTGACATGAGGCGTAAGTAATTCCACGTTGCTTATGGGTAATTCGACGCGACTTGTGGGGCATTTGGGTAATTCGACGCGACTTATGGGGCGTATGGGTAATTCGACGCGACTTATGGGGCTTATGGGTAATTCGACGCGAGTCGAATTACCCATAAGTCGCGTCGAATTACCCATAAGCAACGTGGAATTACTTACGCCTTCATGTCAGCGTATATGTAATCTGCAAGTCGCTGTTGCGACTTGCGATCGTGTCACTTAAACTGATTGTCCTGCTTTGGTATCATGCACGTTATAACGTCCGCATTTTGTCGCTTCTACCTTTTATAGACCTCTGCTAAGTTTGTCGTATATTGTTTTTTCGTTGTGATGGTCAGAAATAAAAACAAACTAAACTGATAATATTGTGAACGTTCTCGAAACATTACCCATATAAACCAAATTAAGCGAAGATTTCACCACCGCTTGCGTGGCTGAGTGGTTAAGGCAAAGGCTATTGAATTTGGTGACACGGGTTTGATTCCCACCCTTGCCATTATTCTTTTTTTCTTTAATTATCAAGTTCAAAGCAAGAATTAGGTCTCTAGCTGAGTGCGAGAACGATTGCTATGCTGCAGTCACCTGGTTCATAGGTCTATAAAAGGTAGAAGCGACAAAACGCGGACGTTATAACGTGCATGATACCAAAGCAGGACAATCAGTTTAAGTGACACGATCGCAAGTCGCAACAGCGACTTGCAGATTACATATACGCTGACATGAAAGCGTAAGTAATTCCACGTTGCTTATGGGTAATTCGACGCGACTTATGGGTAATTCGACGCGAGTCGAATTACCCATAAGCCCCATAAGTCGCGTCGAATTACCCATACGCCCCATAAGTCGCGTCGAATTACCCAAATGCCCCACAAGTCGCGTCGAATTACCCATAAGCAACGTGGAATTACTTACGCCTCATGTCAGCGTATATGTAATCTGCAGGCTTTGGTATCGTGCACGTTATAACGTCCGCGTTTTGTCGCTTCTACCTTTTATAGATCTGTGCTAAGTTTGTCGTGTATTGTTTTTTCGTTGTGATGGTCAGAAATAAAAACAAACTAAACTGATAATATTGTGAGCGTTCTCGAAACATTACCCATATAAACAAATTAAGCGAAGATTTCACGAGCGCTTGCGTGGCTGAGTGGTTAAGGCAAAGGCTATTGAATTTGGTGACACAGGTTTGATTCCCACCCTTGCCATTATTCTTTTTTTTTCTTTAATTATCAAGTTCAAAGCAAGAATTAAGTCTCTGGCTGAGTGCGAGAACGATTGCTTTGCTGCAGTCACCTGGTTCATAGGAAAAATTGCCCAATGTTAAGGTGTTTTATCGGACAAAACACTCCATCTGCTGCAGCAAACTGCAGATTACACATAAGCGGACGGGAAGGCAACGAAGCCAATCTTCGTGTCCACCTTTAGGCATGCCTTCAAGTGTCCTGCTCTTGAGCGGTGTCGAACTATATTTTGGAACGCCCAGTCCGTGCTCCTCACCACTCGGCTATGCAGCCGACTACTAGGCTTCTAGACGGCTATAGACTACACTCTACACTATACAGGCTTATGGGTAATTCGACGTTACTTCTATGTAATTCAATGCTACTTATGGTGCCTATGGGTAATTCGACGCGACTTATGGGGCTTATGGGTAATTCGACGCGACTTATGGGGCTTATGGGTAATTCGACGCGACTTATGGGGCTTATGGGTAATTCGACACGACTTATGGGGCTTATGGGTAATTCGACGCTACTTATGGGGCTTATGGGTAATTCGACGCGACTTATGGGTAATTCGACGCGACTTATGGTGCTTATGGGTACTTATGGGGCTTATGGGTAATTCGTGGGACCCGTTTTTTTATGTTGCCCTGTGTTATTCCATTGTTAATGTATTACCGTATGTAAAGTGCTGGTATTGTGCTATATGTGTTAATGTTCTTAATTTTGGGTCTTTTGTTTAAATGTTTGGGTGGCAGCTGACTTTGGTGACCTTTTGGTCTTTTGCTGCCATCCTTGTTGTGCGAATTATTTGTGTTTATTGTGTTTTTGCTTTTTGTGTCTTTCTTTTTCGCCAACAAAACAAAAAAATAAACTGAACTGAACAGCAATGTTTTAATTATGACTTAAAATAGTAACTGACTTGATGATCCTCTGACCTTTTCAATGTCTCCTCACTTCACAAAATTCTCTACAGTTCTTTGTCAATCGGTACCGTAGTTTTGTTAGATTAGTAGGGTAATTAGTTATCTTGTTTTGTTTTCAAGTAAACATTTTTTTCAAAGTAAACTGAACTATACGGTAAATGTTTGGAATCAGAACAATCAAATCTAACTCATATTAACAAATCGATAACAATAGATAATATGAACAAACCAGCATCACCACATTCTTTCACAAAGGAAAACGCTCCAGGCCACCAATAACTTTTAAGTTTGCTTTCTAATTTCTATTGCATTTGCAAAGCAAACAAGAAATTGAGAAAAGCGGAAAAACGGAATTTTTTACAAAACGGAAACAAATTTCCGCATTCATTTTAGCAATCCTGTTTGGTGGTTGGTTGGTTTTGAACCTGCAGCTTTTCTTCTTGGCTTCTACTGTAGGTTATCTGTGTTTGTTAAAGGCATACTAAATGAAAATTTCAAACGGGAATTAAGCATTAAAATGAGTAAACTGAACATTCAAGAATACATTTCAAAAAAAATTACCGAAAAAAAATTGTTTTCAATGGCGCTGGTAAGGCCCAAACTCCAATGTTTCATATATTTTCATTTTTTTCAAAATGACCAAAAAGTGCAAACACTGCTCGAGAATACGTCACTAAAGACAGCAATAACAAAAGCCACGTTACCACATCTGATGTTTTGAGCAAACTGTCTGATGTTTTGATGTTGAAATGTGTTGTTTTGATGTACATACATACATAGCCTACAGTCAAATCCCCCGCAGTAACAATTGTTGCGCGATTAGCTGATTGTTATAGTTTTTAGTGACGTAACTGTACGGTCGCACGCTTCGCTGCTCAGGCCAAATCTCGTTTTGAAAGCTCTGGCAAAATCACGCGCGCAATGGTGGTCAGACCGCAATGGGGCAAAATTTTATTGAAAATTGTTTTATGGTAGCATGTTAAACACAAAGATCGTGGAAAATCGCCAAGTCAGGTTTTTCCTTTAGTATCCCTTTAAGAATTTGAAACGCTGGCTAAAATTTGGGCGTTTCTTTGAGAGTTTGTACCGGTTATTAGCGTTTGATACACACATACATAGGTTTACGTCGTCTTAGCGTTGTGCATCTGCCGCATGCTGCATTGTTTGAAGCATTCTAATCACACTGAGTTCCTTTAAATCATTCCTTTAGTGTTGGGCTAAAATCAGTATGGTTTTTGTCAGTCAACTGGGTGGTGCGTTATTTTAGTCAGTTCATCACGGATTCTTTTTTTCTTGGAAGTCACAGTGTCAGTTTAGTTATGGTTAGGCCACGGATATATTTACTGAGTAAATATGTCCGTGGGTTAGGCCTATAGTTTAGGCCTACCATATTTTCATAGCCCAAAAAGAAAATTCGTTTCACCATCAAGTAAAACACAAGTAGGTTTTTTCGTTTAGACTACTTTTTACATCTTTTGGATAAGTTTAAGCCTATGCAGCAAAAGTTATAGCAAAAAAAACAACAAGATAGGCTATATTTATATGCCAGATTTGGCTTATGAATCTTTTGCAGCCCCCTTCTATGACATAATTTGTTAGTCTACATTCTGCAACATGTTTCTAGATTTTTCAAACTTTTGGCTACTGTCTGAGTAAAATTTTTTTAAAATCATACTTTAAGATCTTTTACTTTCTTTCCCAAGTGATACAATGAGTTTCAACATCACAAGGGTTGGAAAAACGAAGACAGTTTAACCTATAAGATTTCAGTCAGACTGGTAACAGGACTTGGTTACAAGGACTTTTTAACAGTTTGCTTGAACGTTTTTAATATAGTTTTTCTCATTTTGATTGCTTCCTCAAGGTAACAAAAAGCTTTCATATTATTACGAGACAGCAAAAAGTCAAAATATCTTATTTTTAGAAAATTTAAGTCAGACGGCAACGATCGCAAAATTTTACAAAATGTGACAAATTAGGCACCATCTCCAGGTAGCAATGCCTTAATTTCTTCGGTGAAAAAGGCTCAGTTTTGAAATTAAAAAATTGTTGGCATGAAAAATGATTGAAATTGTATGCTACTCAATAGTTAAGATTCTGAAAACGGAGTGAGATAACTAAAAGGCTGTTTGCTTCCATGCACCATTGAGGCTGAAACGAGAATCGTAGGCAACATAAAATGTGTTCTATTTGCATCTGCATAAGCTGAAAGTATCTATGTCACGATTTCTTTTTGCAGTAGCCTACCTTAAGCTACATGTTAAGGTACCCTTCCCTAATAAGGCCCGCCTTTTTGATTTTGTCGCAAATTCATCATGAAATGGAAAAAGCGGGTACCAGTGTGTGTTTTATTGTGTTTTAGCATCTTTAAAACACCTCTTTAGAATAATTTTAATAACATATTGACCACGGTTTTAAAATTATAGTTGATTTGCTAATTACTTCTGAGTGGGCCTTAAAAGGGCACCATTGCCTTAATAAGGCCAGCCATCTAAACTCAATTTTTTGAACCATTAAGTGCGGAAAAAAAAAACAATACACAACATCAAAACCGCGAAAAATCCCAAAAACAATTTCGTTACCATAGTTTATTACAAAAAGAAATGTTAAACTTCACGTAATGAGTTCAAGTAAGTTCTTTTCCAATCAATCGTAAGTTCGTGCAAACAAGTTTTTTTTCAATCACAAGTTCAAATAAATTTCTTCAAAGAAATTCTTTTTCAACAATAAAACATTTACATATCACAATCAGGGCATGCAAATTCATCATCATCTTTTGTTAAACCAACGCAGTCTTCATGGTTGCCTACCACATTTTGCAACTTTCACGTTGCCTCATGTCGGAGACTGTATTTTCTAAACATAGGCTACTGGGCAACACCAATTTCGTACACTTGGACGTCTTTTCATAATTACTGTTTTCCCCTTTCGTTTTGCCTTTTCTCTCCCTTTTCCATACGTGTCAAACCATGGACTTCTAAATAGTATCAGGACTGGAAACTCAGTTGACAACAGTAGGCCAAACAGTTGGTACAACAGTTGGCCAACAGTGGGCTAACAGCCAAGTAACTAACCCTGTTGGCCCACTGTTGGCCAACTGTTGTACCAACTGTTTGGCCTACTGTTGTCAACTGAGTTTCTAGTCCTGATACTATTTAGAAGTCCATGGTCAAACAGAGACTTCGATACAGTTGTTGCGCGATAATTAATGCTCCTTTTTCTTTGCCCCCGCTTCTTGCTTAGAGTATTTTCTGACGGTGTAGCCATAATGCTATGACATGGTGTTCATATGGGGGGCTGTGTTAAGATCCCATGACTTGTTGATGGTTGAGGAGAGATCTCATGACTTGTTTATATTTGTGGAGACATCTCATGACTTGTTAATGGTTGTTGAGACATCTTATTACTTGTTGATATTTGTGGAGACATCTCATGACTTGTTAACGATTGTGGAGACATCCCATACCTTGTTGATATTTGTGGAGACAACTCATGACTTGTTGACGGTTGGGGAGACATCCCACAACTTGTTGGTGGCTATGAAAACATTTCATGATTCGGTGATGGCAGCTGAGATTGGTCACCGACTGTATGGTCAATGTTGGTGACATCACTTGGAGCAAAGACATGGTCAGCAGTAGCCTTGTTAGCAAATGGAAAAATTCCAAATCCTAATAAAAGCGAAACCCAATTTTCGCAAAACTGGAAACAGGTAAGTTATTTTGTGCCCTAACCACATGGTGGTGGTGTTTTGATCTGAGGTTGTACTTGTTAGCTGCCAGTAAGGGAGTATCAACTGCACTGTCTTTCTCCTAACAGCCCTTACAAGCCCACAATTGAATGCCAGGGGTACCTACCCTAATAAGGCCCATGGCTGATTTTGATGGGCCTTGTTAGGGCAAGTCTTCACAATCAGTTTAACATGAACTACCTAAATCCACTATCCAAGAAGGGTCAATATGTCAATACATGTTGAAACTTTAGACCCTTTAGAGTATCCTGAAACTCTAACAAAGGTAGAAAACAAACACCACTTACGAAAAACGCCGATAGATTAAGAACTGAACAAAATTTTACTCCTGCAAGATAGCTTTCAGAAATTTACAACTAACTCTGCTGGCATGTGGTTTCTTCTAGGAAACCAAATTACTTTTCTGTTCATTCACATGATTATCGCAGCCAATTAGATTACAACAGATGTTCCGTGCTTGCTTTGGTTTTCCAGATATGAAAGGGTGGGCCTTATTTAGGCACGGGCCTTATTTGGGCAGGGTACCTTATTTATGGTGCACTTTTGGACATTCTTTCCTAGTTGCTTCACTTGACCAACTAACCAAACTCTTAAGTTGGTCATCATAACGTCTGCAAGCGTTGAATCAATTTAACAAAATCTGAGTAAAAAAATATTTTTTTGTAAAAGTATGCGGAGGGTCGTAAATTATAAGTAGCCTACGATAAACTCTTTTGCATTTTTCTGTTTTTATGTCATGCTTTTTAATGTATTTCTTCTTGATTTAGCCTACGTAGCTCTCTCATTTATTTGATTTCTCAAATTTCTTAATTCATCACAAATTTCCTCATAAAATTCCTAATTAAAAGTCACAAATTTCCGATAACTGCGAAACAATGGTGTTTGATATGTTAGAATAGACGTCTATGATTGCTTACAACAACGGATCCACAAGATAGGCTACGCCAATTCTTTGAATTATCTTTGAATCAGGATATTACATTGGTGCAGAAAAGTTTTGGAAAGCACATACAAGCCATCGCCGAAAATTCGCACAACAATAAATCCTGTTGAAAATATAACCAAGAAAACTCAAAATTCCAAAAAAGAGGACATTTGAGCATTTCTGGGTGTCTTCGGAGCAGTCGGAGGACTATTCATTTTTCTTGAAAAAAGAGGAAAAATCCTCTAAAAAGAGGACATATGGCAGCCTTATTATAGTTTAGTTTTTTTGTTCTGAATCAGTTCAATTCGTTCCATTTGTAATCAAAGTATTATTTGTCTGCAACGTTTTCAATCTGAAAGCTCGTTCCATTCCGTGCAATAAACTCATACCGGTACTCGCAGAAAACCAAGGTATCATTCTCAAGATCATCCCCACTATACCAAGCTGGTAGTGGGGATGTTGCTGTAGCATTTACAGCTAGATATGTGTGGATGTTCCGACATTTCAACGTCCGCTAGACCGCTACAAATCTTTATCCTCAGACTGACAAAGCCTTTTAAGTTATTTCCGGTAGTTTCGCATAGGCTACTTGGAATTGAGGCTTGTGACACAGGATCGGTTACCGGGATTAGTAGAGTGAAGTTTTCGCTTGTTGAAATGTTGTTGCCGGGGAAAATATTCCATCCACTAGTTCCCACTGAATAGAGAGCAGTCCTGAAATGCGTTGCTCAAGCGCACACCCCGAGTTTCGAACAAGCGCCGCTTGATCATTCACCACCAGGGGCGCCGGAACGATTTTTGACTTGGGGGGAAGGATTATGAAAAAAAGGCACTTTTGTTTACTGAAAGGCCAATTTTTTCTAAAGTTTTATGGTAAGATATAGCGATAATGCTCATCTATTGTAGTATTTCCTGACCTCGACCCGACAGCTCACTATAATTGAGTAATGAGAGCCTACAAGTGTCCGGTATACAAAAAAGGGTATCATGCTATGTTATAATGATGTAACCTACTGTGTTAACCTACTGCCCCTCCATCTACAGAAAAATTGAGGGCAGGGAGGCATCCGCTTGCAATATTCAGACATTTGTAAATTTGCCTCCGGCTCTGAACACCCTTACACTAGCCTGTATAATATAGCCTACATGTTTAAATAAGTTTCTACATTCTCCATTGCATATATCTGAATCATATCTGCACCCTAGGCGAAGGATACTCTTCATTACACTTCCTTACCTTTTCCATGACCAGATCAAACCCGATATGCCAAAAGCATGATCGTTTAACAAATCTTGCGCAATTTTGTAATTTCCCAAACCGCAGAACTTACTATCTCTATCTAGCAGTTGCTTTTTTGAACTTTTATTTGTCACATGGCGTTAGAGTATTACTTCCCGATTCCATTGATATTTCACTGGTCATTCTAAGCTCCTCACCAGAAGAGAATTTACAGCAAAGTTAGTACAGACGTCAGAAAGTTTTCATTTTGATTTGGGAAAGGTTTTTGGGCCTAAGTCAAACATTTGCTGATTGCTGCAATGGTCTTATTTTTAGTACAGAAATAGGGATCAATCTTCTTATCTGTGCCATTTCAGTTTTTGAGCTTAAACAAATATTATCCTGTTTATTTTGAAATTCGTGTTTCGGGTATTTCACTAAATAGCCTATGCGTGGTTAGGAAAATCACTATACCAGACTAAACTAAATTCTTGTATTGCTGTTTGGTTGCTGAACTGGCTATTTTACCACCAGAGAGCTGAAGTAGGCCCGGTACCCGGAAGGGGCCCGGTACTTTACCATCTGACTTCTAAAGTGGCTGTTTTAACCTCTGATGGCAATTCCTTTAGATCTAATTATATTAACATCTTGATAATGTTTGAAGTCGCGGGGAATCTTTTAAATCCGGGCCCCTAAATATTCCGGGCCCGGGTCCAAAAGTAGGCTACCACTTAGACCCCCCCCCCGTCAACGCCCCTGGGTGCAGCAATGTATGTGAGACAACAACCAAAAAGACTCTTGCAAGCCAAGTCATGCACTAATATCGCAGGGCATTTTTTCTAATATTGTTGACTGAATGGTTTTAGCAAAGCAATGAAAGAAACAATGAGCATGAAGTCCTGTACAATGTAACCTACAAATTCATGCCTTGGCAGAGTGTTGTGGTAGATCTTTATGCCGTGGACCAAGTGTTGTTCGCTGCACTTACTTAACAGTATTCATTTTTTCGCTGGATGGCATAAAAGAGTCATTACACAGCTTACACCTCTCAATATTTGTCACCGCATGAAAAGCAATGCGTCTCGTAAGAAGCTATTGCGGAGTGGTGCCCCTTCGACTATAAAAGAGAGAGAAAACTTTGATTTTTTCTGTTGCGGGAATAGTATAAGGTACAATTATAAACGATACTAATAAATTAGCACCATAACAATTTAGATTCCACAACCTTGGTTTCTCATGTATTAACAGTAGCCTACCGCTCTTTTTAGGGCTATGGGCTGCTGAACTGAGCTGAAAAGCCACGAAAAAGCAAATCAATGTTAAAGCTACATACACTACCTTAGTTAAAAATTTGGATTGTTCCAAAAATTTCAAAATGTTTAATTTCCATCCAAAATTCATTGTCTCAATGTCGTTTTGTTTTTAGAAAAATTTCGTTTGTGAAAAATTTCGTTTTGACTTAAGAAAATTTTGAAAAACCTCAGCTGCTTTCAAATAAGTCTGAAATATTTTAAAGAAAAGTAACTATTTTTAGTCGCCTATCAATAAAATATAAGTTTTGCAGAACCAGCTAAACAAAAACACCTTGTTATTAAAAACAGGGTAAAGCATGCAGCAAGCTGTATTCGCATGCGGCAAGCTGTATTCGCATCCTGCATTAATTAATTTAGTATTAAACGGTGTAAAGGAAGCTTGAGTAGGGGTGTTGAAAAAGATTGTTTCCAGCTCGGAGCAAAACCAATAATGTTGCAAACCCTTGACGAGTTAAAGTTGGTCTGTCCGGAGCACCTACTGTACTTATCTACCATAAAGTTACCGTACCGTACTAACGCAACCAACAAAATTCGTGATAGCTTTACTTCCATAGGAAAACAGTTGTGGATGACAGAACAGCATCACTTTTATTGGCAATTCGTTTGCTTGTATCGTCTGGCTTTTCTAAAACTACTGAAGTTGTTTTTCGAAATCGACTTATGAGTTAGCGCTTTTTCCTTTGCGAACATTTTTTTGAATTCTACCCTATAACATAGGACTGTCTCTTTCGGTTCCGCTTCATGAACTTCTATGTTTTCGTGTTCCTTTAGTTTTTGAAGTTAGTGATGTAAGCACAATTAGCACATATATTAAAAACTGCAGTGTGACATTGTGAGTAGCCGAGCAGCGGTTCATTTTTTTAATCTTGCAATGATTTGATCTTTGACAAACATGGTTCAAGATCTCTGTGAACATCGAACTATGCATTCTCGATATATTTTGCATTGCAAGATTCCTGTACGTCTCAAACGCATAACGAAACGAAATTTCTTCAATTGCGAAACGAAATTCTTTGCCAGAGAATTTAATTCGAAATGAAACAATCCCAAGATAAGAAATTTAGACTTCAAATAACATATTTGTTTCGAATAACAAAACTCTGGCTTAGGCTAAAAGTGGTTTTATAACACGTTAATCAAAAATATTATTAGTTATGAGTTGCCATGGATCGTGTGTCAAATACACAAAAACTAACTCACTACAAAGGCGGCTCTGGTAACTGTTTGGTGAAAGACTACAATTTGACTTTGGTTAATTGAATTGCCTACTAATTCATTCTACTAATATAGTAATATAACTTACGCCTCTTCATGTAAAACCGTTGCTGCAAAATCTTAAATTGAAGAGATAAATAGTAGCCTAACTAGAGCCGCCTTGGACACACCGAAAGGCCTATATTTTTGTGAAATTTGTTTGTTGTATTATAGCATACGTGCTTAATTAACATCATATAACGTCTCAAACACGCGGCCCGCGAGGACGTTTTGGTGCGGCCTGCGATGTATTTTTGAACTTTCAAATTATTATTAACAATTAAAATTCACTCTTACTCACTATTCACTTTATGAGATAATATTCACTCTAAAATCGTTTAAACAACCTGAAAATGACCATCAAACTTCACACAACTTTTAAGCGTTAGCCTATTGTCGCGCCATTGTATTGCGTACGAGAAACCCGTATTGTTACATCACAATCACATTGCCTATTGCCCTATTCACTTCTTGTGCCGTTACGGCAATAAATTGGTAGGAACCTTGGTAGCCTATTTGTGGCACTCAGTTCTTCAAAGATTTCGTTTTTTTTGCGCTTTTTGGGAGTCGGTTGCAAGAATTTTGCTCTCCAGGTCCAAGTCGTTCGGTTTGCATTTTTTTACAGCGTTTTTATTGCTTTGTTCTTATAACAATTTCTTTTTTTTACGATCTCACAACAACGCACGGGTACAAAGGAATTCACACAGCAAAAAGAGCACAATAAACATAGCCAGGTCAGAGACTTCAAAAAAACCGGCCTGTCACACCCGCGGCGGTGGGGATCGATTTTGGAAGGTCCACCAGCTTAGGTTGCTGGGGCCAGGCTGTGGAATCGAAATGCTTGTGGAAGGAGAGTATCGACCGAAAATTTGTGGACTGTAGCAATGCATCTGTCCGCAAATTTTTAGAATGGCGGAACGGGACAGGGAGACAGGCGTAACTTTCCGCAATGCGAAATAGTAGGCTATTGCGTCTTCGAGTTAATTCGCAAGTATTCATTCGGCCTTCAGAGCAATTTGAGTTTGAGACCCTTGATAAACAAACAAGCTGAGGAAATAATAACCTTTATCAAGGTCAAACTTTGAGTTTTGTTAAATCTACATAAATTCACTGCAAAATAACCGGCTCATTACAAATTCGCGTTGATAAAGTAAAACTGGTTTTGGTGATTTTTATGTAGCTGCAGTACCGTATTTGCAGTTTGTACATTATGCAATTATTTTGGGTATATTTTCAAATGTGGACAACTTTGTCAAACACACCTTTAAAAAAACAGTAGGCCTACATTACATTAAGAAAGGGAAAATTACATGGTCATCACGGAAATAGTTTTTCTTCAAAAGGGTTGTCTCTAAAAAAGATGTTGAAATAGATGCAAGCCATGATGCAAACGCATTAGACATTACCAATAAAAGAACCCAATATCACGCGATGTTTTTTTACCAACATTTTGGACCCCTAAATAAAACGATCCCGCCGTAATGCACCACAAGACTCCCCTGCACCACTTCTAACTTCTAAAAAATAGCAACGTCCCAGACGGCAATTTTTTTTCCTCTTAAATCAACGTCGTTAAATCAATGTAAAAATGTAATCTTGTAAAGTAAAGTAAAGTAATCTTGTTGTCTGGGATAGACGAGAATAACAACAGAAAGTTGCTAATACAGTGGCATATTGCCCCAGTCAGAGCTGTTGAGAGGATAATTTAGGTCCAGTACCAATAAAAACCTCGGGCCCGATATCAACACACCTCTAAGAAATACGCACTATATCCAAAGAATACGAGTGGGTTTCTTTAAGCCTCCGGGCACCTTGGAAAGATTACGGGCCCTAAAATCATTCCGGTCCAGGTCCAAAATACCCTGTGGCCCCCTTATCAACGCTACTGGTATTCGGTGGATAGAATTATTTACAGGCAATATCTCGTTAACAAACGAAACTTTACCCTTTCAATCTCGTTGACCAGGTCGGAGTCAATGGTTTAGCCTCTGAACAAGTATGAGAAGCTGCCAAAATTTCAGCCTCTTGATAAAGATTTCCACAATCGACTATTCAAGGGTTTTAAGTCAAGCAGACGTTGGTTTGTCGGATTAGGCAACATAAAAACGAATTTATTGAAAAATACGTGTTGACTTGATATGTGTAGACTGTCGAGAAGCTACATCGAGTCCGGTACCAATTAATGGCATTTCCGAGCACAAAAAACAAGGCACCGCTAAACAAATGCACTACAACACCAACATACACAACATTTCCTTTCACTTTTCAGCCTCCCGGAAAGGGTTTGCACCCCTAAATTTATTTCGGGCCCGAGTGCAAAAGTACTCCCTAGATTCCCCCTCTCTGTCAACGCTACTGGTTATGCCACATATTATATGGTATCCACTTAGCTCACCTACGTAATTACCAAGCCATCTCATGATGAAGTTCATTATGTTCTGTTTCATGCCGTCACAGGGAGTTGTAGATGACAACCAATCACAATCGTGGGTGTGTGTCGTCAACGAAAAAAAAGGATCGTCGCTTTGTATTCGTCATACCTCCGTGGTTGTGGCAATTGATGACGTGCTAAAACAGGGGTCGGCAACGTAAAACCTGCAGGCCGGATCCGGCCCCTTTACAAATTATAGTATTATAGAATTATAGAACAAGTACTTTTTCATTAATCATTTTGGTAGCTTTGATTTGCAGCGTTTTTGTTTTTGTAAACAAGGAATTCAACATAAAGCGCCATTGTGATACAAAACATATTATTTTTTCTATGTTAATGGGTCAAACAAGGAACAGCAAACTTAATCTACTCAAAAATAGCTTAAAACAGCAAATTTCTCTGTTGCAAAGG
Source organism: Aplidium turbinatum (assembly GCF_918807975.1). Taxonomy (NCBI): domain Eukaryota; kingdom Metazoa; phylum Chordata; class Ascidiacea; order Aplousobranchia; family Polyclinidae; genus Aplidium; species Aplidium turbinatum. Next base: position 14,367,384 of record NC_137484.1, on the reverse strand, counting down.
AAAGAAAAACCAATGAATCAGACAATTTTTTTGCTATCTACAAGGTAGCACAATTAATAGCAAAAGACAAGAAATCGTAATAAGTTTACTAATGACAAATTTGGGGAAAGATTAAAGATGTATGACGAATGTTATCGAAAAAAAAACAAACTATTTTTCAAATATAAGTCTTTCAGCAAGAACCGTAACTCGACGAAAAAAAGAGATATCTGAGAACGTAAAATCTAGCAAAAAATTGATTGTAGATCTGCACTTTTTTCAATGACGACAGATGAGATACAGATAGGCCTAAAGCTGAGCTGGCAGCATTTGTGTGGTGAGGAAACAAAGATTTTGATGTTGAAGAATTTGTTCAGCTGATACCTGTCAAAGCTCAAGGGTATTACTTAGGGATTGTAGATCATAGGGATGCGAAACTTCATCCGCTTTTGGCTTATCCGCAACACTAGAAGGGTTACGTTTTTTTTAATTTACAAAATATTTTACTTTTTATGGGTTACATAAGAAAAGTGAAGTTGGTTTAAAAGTAATTTAAGGTTTTTAGTTGAAAGCAAGCCAGCAGTAAAGCGTAAAAAAAATGTCAAATTGGCAATTGACCCTTCTAATGTTGAAGGAACAACGGAGTTGCGCGTCCCGTAATGTACCGTCCCTAGTATTACTACAGGAGCTGATATTCTGAAAGCATTACGTCTACGCATTGAAGTCAAGAGTCTGAATCTATCAAAACTGGCGTTAGTAAGCTACGGCCAGCCAAGACCGTGTAAAGCTTGGCTTTGGCCAGCTGTTACAAAAAGGTTGCCGACCCCTGTACTGAGGTGTCTCTTGAGATTGAATGACGTCACTGTGATCATAAAATATAATGATCTGCATCATCATTGCCAATAGACCATTTTAGAACTTCGTGTAAATTTATTATTATCTGTGTATTATTATCTATATACTATGTATATTTAGTCATTATCACATGTGTGTTGACTATGAAATATTTTACTAAGTTGGTTAGACTGTTTTGTTAGCTGCTATAAACCGGTGATAGATTGTTACACTTCACGCCCTTATCGTGCATTTTTTCAAATCCCCACAAAAACAATAGGCTACTGTGTTGCAAACATTTGTTTTCAAGGTGTTAGTCAATTCGAAATAGCTCTAATGTATTGAATTTTTCACGTAATTTAACTTTTTAGTTACCGAAATGTTTTGTAAAAAGCGTTCTTCCTGTAAGATGGCACAAGGCTGAGTGGCCTACTTACTGGAACATTCGAGTAAGTAGGACGAACAATTCGTCATTTTGCTTACCAAAGTTGACCTTCTTGGGCAATTAGCCTCAAGCCTCTAGACTCGTTTAGAGCAACTAGACTAGAAGATCCAATCAACAATATCCCAGTCCCAGACAACAAAATTTGTCATTTTTACATTGATTCAACGTCTGCAGACGTTGTAAAAAGGGCAGATGTTACTATCAGGGCAGATGTTACTATCAGGGAAGTGGGAAGTTTCTCCGCAGCCTATTGTAGCTAGAATTGAAAGCGAAACACGTGGTTATCGATGTCAATTCTTGCCACAATCGGCTGCTGAGAAACATACCCTGTGTTGTTAACTTTTGCAAGCGACCTACGGACAATTAGGTGATCGTCAGGTGTGATTCCCAGGTTCTGCCCAATATGATTGCTTTGCTCAATGTGCTTGCAAATCTGTGGAAAGATGACGTTGCATCTCAATAAGTGCAGCATTCAGCACTTGAAAAGAACTTGCAAATCAAATCTAATTTATTAAAAACTGCTTGCTTTAAAAAGCTTTTCTTACCATCTCCTCTTTTTGGGCAATTGTCGGGCAATAATGAATGAGAGCACGCGCATCACGTGGAGTGTGATGAATTGTCCGTTTTGCCAAGCACACTTTTAACGCATGCAAACATAAATCATTCAAAATTAACAAACCGATGCTTTTACAAAGTTGAAATTTGGTTTCTAAAACTGGTCATTTTGGATAGAAAACTAAAACAAGGATACAAGCCAGTGGATTGCTTCAAATTTCACGCAATTTGTTTGGTATATATTTTTTCAGTTGAAAAAGTTCTAAAAGGTCCAAAAAAAAGTTACATTTAAATGTTAAAACCAATGTTATTTTGGGGATCAGCTTTTGCGAGTGCAATTCCCCCTCCCCCTCGGTCTCCTCGTAGATAAGTTGATGAACCACAACCTCGCATTTAGAAGCAAAGTAATGCCTGTAGATGCAAGTTAGCAGAAAACAAAAACAAAAATTTGAGAACTTTTCACTTGATCCTGTTATAGAAACGAGCACTTTTAACCAAAATATGCAAATTTCCATCGCCTAAAAATGGTGTAGACCTTGTGCTTTTTAAAAATATTGTTTAGTAGTGCCGCTTTTATTTTTAATTTCCCGGAACTGATCCATTTTGCTAAACCATACTGTTCGCACAAATGGAAAATTTGAAACAGGATGCTCGCCTGAGCGCCGTGTTTTTCGTAACATATTGTTCAGTGCACTGTAATCGTGACAAACGCTTTAAACCTCCCCTATTCCGTTAGGTCTACATTTTTCATATAGGCTATGTTTGTTTGGTTTGAGATAACAGCCCACCATTCCAACAGTTTTTGATGTTGAAACACAGGAAACAGCATATGCTACTGGTACTGCATACATACCATGCTTGGCTTCTGCATAATCTACCTTTTTCATAAAAAAATTGCAAAGATATTGATTACTTTCTTTTAAAGTATGTTTATTATACAAACCATCGCATGGTTTGACTGTGCAGAAAAAACATATCTCCCTATACTTGCTGTTTAATAAATCGCGAGCCCAACTGGCAAATATTATCGTTTTAACATCGTTTCGACGTCTGGCAACGTTGAATAAATGTCAAAAAACAAGCTTTGGAAGCTGGATGTTGACATTTAAAGAAGCGTACACAAACGATTTAGGTAGGTCACTCTAGCTGATACACAAATGTTAACAATAACCAACTTGTCCTATCAAGGCCACTTAGGTCTTTTGGCTTCCGATTTACAAAAATCCTTTGCTTCAAAATTGCTGGAATCCTGTTTCATGTATTGGAATTTGGCGAGGTTGCCAAAGCATGCTAAAGGCGACTATCGTGTTTGTTCAGACGTTGTTTGTGCTTTGTGCACAAATATTCTGGTAAATCGCTCTTCTTTTACAGCGAAAATAATGAGTAAGCACAAACAGTCAAATTCACACAAATGCGAAATTTTGTGAGTATTCAGATTCCAGGGTGAGTTCCACAGACAACAAAGCAAAATTAAGAGACAATAAACACTCGCACCGCAACTGGATGAGTAAGTTAGAGGTTTTAGTTTTATTGTCCAATCCACATGACGAGAAAAGTTTAACTTACATGTTAGGCTAATCATCCACATTTATGTAAATAAAAACTATTCAATAAAAGTAAAAACAAAAAAAATCACATTCCTTCCTACATTTAATTATTATCAAATATTTTGAAGCTTATTCTTGCCAAAATCAAGTTTGTGAACGGAGCACGCAAAGCTCGATTCTTTTTTTTTAAACTAGAACTTCAGCTAGAGACATGAAGTCAACGAAGTCGAACACAAAAAATGTATTTTTGCAAAAAGTAGGTTATTTTCTAAATTTTTTGTTCTGTAAATTCACCGTATCTTTCCAAGACTGATACAAAAAACTTCACATTTTGCTGACACGCAATTGAAATTGGAAATACACTATCGAAGTTGAAGGTTCAAAAATGTAAAAAAAAAGAGAAAAACAATTTTGCAAGAACTCTGAAACCGTACTCGAAATTAAACTGCAGTAAAAATCAATTCAGTTTGCAGTTTTAACCTTCGCAAAAACGACGTTGACTGCGTTGGCAGTGAAAAACTTGTAACTTTCTCATTCCTACATGTTTGCGGATGACAGGTGTCAAAAGGGGGTTATCGGTGTTGATCGACAATTTCACGTGACCAAGGTGGCTCAATTGTGATACGTAAGTCCTTGGATTTTCACAATTTTGCTTGGGCTTTTGCTTCATTAAGAAATCTCACGAATTGTGAATGGAGTAGCCTATATTCAAGTCAAAGCGTGGTTTGAAATTGTGGCTTAACTGTGTTGCAACGTTAAAAATGATTACATTGACTTCTTGCATCAGCAACGCGTTAACATAAACAAATTTTTCTGATTCAGGAAGTTTCTGTCAGCAATTAAGGCAAACTTTTCAAAACACGACTCAACGCAGGGTGATTACAGATTAGTAAGCTATGGCAACCACTTATCAACAAAAGCAAACAAATTTAGACAATCTTAAAAATCATTAATTTTGAGTAGTTGATATTAATAGGTTCTGGCCTACTTGCTTGTGACATTACCATTAGGCTACTAGGTAATATTATTTTTCGCCATTAACGCGGCCAGAATGAAAAATATCTCTTCAGAAACATGACTACACTAACAGTAACATTACAGTGTTATCATCTTCCGCATCAGTCATTTTTTTCTTTTGTGACTGGTTTCAGAAATTGCTTTCAACAGGGCCGTTTTCAGACGATAATCTGAGCATGCTATACTCATGAAAGAAAGCCTGCCTCGAAACTTGAACAACGGAAAACAATACAGTTAAAGTACATTAGCTGAAAAAAAAGAACAAGAAGTAACACGGTGTTGATCTTTTTAACATAAAGTAAGACGTTGGGATAGGAGTTTTCTTCCAGTTGCAGGCCCTCTAAAAACTTTTTGGGGCCGCAAAATTTTGCGTCCAAAAGTACGCCTTGGACCAGCCCTGTCAACGCTGCTGGGTGTCAATAACCAGCATCTTTGTCATTTCACGAGCGTGTTGGAAAACACGCTCGTGAAATGACATTAACTTTAAACTTTTGCTGTTTTTGTCGATTTGAAATGACATACCACATGACGACCGACAATGCTAAACCTTCATGATCTGATGTGAACATCGAGCTTTTGCTGCAGTATTTTCATTTATTTATTTCCAATACATCTCTTTTATTTCAAGTAGCCGAAATACAGAAAGATTTCAAATAACCAAAATTGGCCCTAAACGGAGGTGGAGGGTGTGTGATATGGCCATGCTTGAGTAGCGAAGAAAATTGCTGGGAATGGAATTTGAATGTAGAGAAATCACACATTCTCGTCATCGCTGGTGAGGGCTTGTAATAAACAATGTCTGTTATGTCAGAAAATTGTTGGAGCAGCGGATCCAAGGGGAGGGGGTACTTGGTAACATGCTATTCTGTTTTTACAACATTTTACAGCGCATTTAGGCTATTCAATTTTAGTGTAAAAAATGCTGGCACTGAAAACATGATACTGCATGCTTAGGCTACGTTACTTTTTATATAAATAGTAGCTTGTAAATCGTTCATAGCTCAAACAGGTTTAAACCAGATTTTGCAGTAGGATTCTAGAATGAAAAAGAATATCGAAAACAAACTTGAAAGGTACCGAAAAAAGGATTTAGAAGTACCAATTTTAGGATAAAGGAAAAAAAATAAACTGATTTTTTCAAACGTCTGCTAAAATTCAATCAGTTAAAATTGAAGAAAATTAGGCCAGGTCGCACGCTATAAACATGCAGCGCTTTTTGCGTTTTAAAGTTTTGGTTTTAGTTTCAAGCTCATAACGAAACAAAATAACGACCGGGAAATTTAAGTTGAAACAAAACAAAAGCCGAAGCAGTTTACATTAAAAAAAACTGTTTCAAACTGGTACAATCCAACTGAGTAAAAAAATCCAAGTGGATGTATTCTACAGTATACTGTAAGCTGCTACAGTAAAGGCATGGTAAAAGTAAATACCTGTGGTCCTGTGCATATAACTGGAGCTCAAGCGTCTTGTTATTTTCACATCCGTCAGTTACGGCTGTCCTAAAGTAACCTCAATACGTCGCATAAAAAAGCTTTTAAGCCAAATTAAAAAAGAAACAAAGAGAAAAAAACAGGATGTGCCGCTTTTGAAGAGTGCTCTCTGACTAGCCTGTCAATGAACCGTCGTAACGCGGGATTACTACAGGTCAGACAGTCTGATAAGGTTATAACAGGTCAATGAACTCAAAATTGCGCAAAGGAAAAAAATTTCAATGCAAAATTCTGTGGTGGCCAAAAACACCGTAGGCAATTCAATTTTATTTTTCGTTGTTGGCGCAAACATGTAGAAAACGATGAAGTAAAATATGTACCGATAAATGCGCAGCCACCAAACCTAGAAAAGAAAGAGAAAAAAGAAAACTTGTATTTCGTCGGTTGTAGCCGAAAAATAGGCCCACAATCAACACTTGCAAGTAGGCCTACATCAAGGGTGATTTAAATTTTATAATATAGCCTACAAAAGAAATCCAAAAAGTGACAAGTTTCTCGAATTTTTTACTTCGAGAGTCTCGCATTCAAAAACTTACCTACACCAAATTACTTGAAAAGCATAAAATAGCTGTTGTTTTATTTCAAACATTGAGTCTATCTCACATCACATCCTTATTTTCTTTAGCCTAGTGTCGAATCTTTTACCCATTTTAATTCTGTATTTTGACTTATTTTTAAATTTGCGATTTCATCAACTCTCTAATTCTCTTTTACTAAATTTTAATACTCACAGTAGAACTTTTGAGTGTTTATCGAAGTATATCGCAATGCTAAGTTTTTGGGATTACCTTGAGAGAGAGAAAACTTTGATTTCGTCTGTCACTGTACAATTACAAACAATACGAATAAAATAGCATCGTAGCAATCTAGATACCACAACAAACAGATGGTTGTTCCCTTGGCTTTTAGCAAACAAATTATTACAATCAAGTATTTATGAAAAAATAAAGCTGTATTTTGATTTCTAAAAAAAATGTAGCCTGTTGTTTTTTTGAACAAAATTATGCCTGGAAGCAACGAAAATTTGAAGCGCACTTGTACGTCTTCGCATGAGAGATCTTTAAAACGTTCAGATCTGGTGATAGCTTCGTCTCAGTCCCATTCTCAAACTGAGTTAGCCAGAGATTTGTTTCAATTAAGCACTGTTTTGCGGGTACCCTACATGAAACTTTAAATTGCACAAAAACAAGCCATTGATTGCTTGAAATTTCTGAAAGATTTTCCAGACTTCTACTAAAATTTATTTCAACTTTATCTTTCGCTTGTGAAAGCTACGTTTTCAAATTTCGAGCTCAATGCTGATTGGTCGACCAGCCATGTGGTGCGAGTTTAGAAGGAGGTGAACGAGGTTACTCAAGCGTAATGCCGGCAGAAAGAACGAAGAAAAAGTGAGTCAGTCACGCATCTGAGATTCAGGCGATCGTGGCTATATTACTGCCTAGATTTCATTTCATTTAGTTCGTAATTCGGATATGTGATACGTCGGCACGTCACCTGTGATGGCAAGTGATTTGGATTTATTATTATAGCACAAAGCTTGTTAGTGCATCAAAAGTTGTTGCTACGATTTGTAGCCTATTGACTTCTAACTAAGTGAATGTGTGTCATTACCATCACGCTATAGTATAGGTTAGTCCAGAAGACGTAAACTTTGCAGTTTATGCTAGACTAGAAGATGTAAATAGAGACGTTTGATCAAGCCGTCGAATCGCCGACTTCTAAATATTGATTTTGTGCAAAGGTAGGCTATTTGTTTAAAAGAAAAACAACCTTAAAAGTTTACCATCAAAACGCAAGTCAAGCAAAATTTCAACTCCAATGTTGTAATAAATTTAAATTTTCATGGTGAATGTAAAGTAAAGCTTTTCAAGCTATATCCTTGTTTTTACATTTCAGGTTATTAGATACCTTGTGTGCCAATAAGCAGACAGTATCTTTTTTATTTATTAAAGTACCGGTATTCAATTTTAAAAATATTATTTTTGGTTAATATGGATGCACAAAAGAAATCTTGTATTAATCAGATGAAACATTGTTGTAACAACATTCATGGATTGGCAACCAAACCATCAAAATGGTCAGGGATAATGTTTAACTTCAAAGTTTTCATTCTATGTCTTTCGTTGGAGTTCAGCTTAGTGAAAGGTGAGTTAATGTAATGTGGTCATGGTCAAAGTTTTAACTAAGCATGCATTTCTAACAATAGTAGGCTATAATATTTTATGTAGAGACATTGCAATCTAAATGGTTTGTTGGTTAGAATAGTATATAGTATCAATTTGTTTTTTTTTGTTACAGCCGACAGACACCCACATTCAAAAGGACACGAAAAGGTTCAAACTGTTTGCTATGGTCATTTGGGATGCTTTAGTAGCCTTCCTCCATTTTCACCAACCATGCCCTTGCCCATGCCACCACGAAAAATTCAGACAAAATATCTTCTGCGTACTCGCAAGAATATGTATACAGACCAGCATATTCAACCCGAGGCTGGAAACTTAACTGCATCACTATTTGATCCTATGAAACCTACAAAGATTATCATTCATGGCTTTGTGGTGAGAATCGTGTTATATTTGTTTCAATAGCTTCTGAAATGTACAGAAACACTTAGTTAAATTAGCCTAAAGTGCATCCAATGAAATTAATGCAAGACTCTTTATATTGCAGATGTTGAAGAATACACACTTAGCACAATGGGTGCCTGAAGTGACAGAAACCATTCTTTTCCAAGAGGATGTAAATGTCATTCAAGTTAGCTGGGTGAAAGGAGCTGCAGTTTCCTATGACCACGCTGCTTCAAACACACGGGTCGTGGGTGCTCAAGTCGGCCATTTGATAAACATGTTAATGGTATGTTGACTTAAATCTTAAAACTGAGTGTTAAACATCAATGTAAATTGAAGTTCAAGTGTTTTTTACCACTGGTATTTTATAATACATAGGAAGTGCGCAACGCAAAAGCCAAAGATTTTCATCTTGTTGGATTCAGTCTTGGGGCTCATGTGGCAGGATTTGCTGCAAAAAAAGTCAGAAAAGGTGGAAAGAAAAACATGATAGGTCGTATTACTGGCCTTGATCCGGCCAATCCTGGCTTCAATTATGACAATACATCAGTTCGGTTGGACAGAACAGATGCTAAATTTGTTGATGTGATACATACGGATACCAGAACAGTCTTAGTGATGGGTAAGTTGGTCTCATATGTGGAGTGTTGTGAAAATACAGTATAATATATTTGTGCATGAGTATTTAGATCAAAAATGCAAAATTTTTTTCCAAATATTGGTGCTTTTGGAAATTTCAGGTTTTGTAGTGTTGGTTTTAGTTTATAAGAATAGAAAATTTTAATGTGATGACAGAATTTTTTTATAGTAATTAATGAGTTGACTGTTTTTACAGCATCTGGGATGAATCGAAATTTAGGCCACATCGACTTTTATCCAAACGGCGGAGCGGATCAGACAGGCTGCCATTCGTGGAAAAAAGATGATACATGGATGTCAGGTATACATCAATTCTTTATTTGCGCTTTGTGTTGTATTTAATTTCACGAAGTTGTAGTTTTTTCTATGACGTAGCAATTTTGCTTGATTTGCTGTGTTTTGTGAAAAGTGCCTGGAATTTTCCTAATACCTACAGTAGAACAGGCGATTCTGTTTTGGTAATGGAAACTTACTGAGACTTCAGTCAATATCTATGGTATTTTTTTGTATTGTTGAAACTGAATAAAAGGTTAGGTATGCTGTGTGTTGAAGTACCATTGGATGTCAAAGGGGTGTGTGATAGGATATCCCGTGAGAGGTCACGAGTAACGTAGTGAAGTAAAGAATGGAATGTGTTGTCACTACCTCTCGCAGAGAAACATTCGTCTATTTATAAACTCAAATTCACGCGATACAAGCAGGCTACATATGATATAGCTGCCATGCGCCGTTTACATTGATGCCTTGTAATCTTGTTGCGGAGAAACTAACTGTGTGCACAACGTTTGATTTTTTTTTTTTTTTTAAAGCGGCTTTGTGTGATGTGAGTCACGGGTTTAATTTCTGACGTTGTCTTATTTATTGGAAAATAAATTGAGAACAATTCATCATCGCAAATTTTAGGAAGAGAGATTTTTCATTTGCAACAATATGAAAAATAAGCCAAACTTTGTTTATTCATTTTTCAAACTTTTTTTGAAATAAATACGTCTTTGAACTGATTAATATGAATTAACTTCCTTTGGTCTTGCAAAATCCTTTAGACCGCAAACGTTTTGTTTTTTGAATCGAGTATAATGAATTGCGCTTTTTTTTCAAGTAATTTTCCATTGACGTCATTTACCGGCATTATAACAAGTTGTGCTGGTTTGTTCAAACAAGCCGATAGTTAATTTTTGAGTAAATGAATTCTCGCTATTGCGTTTTCTCATTTGCCACAGCAAAGACCTTCAGCGGTTCATCGCGAGATTTATGTCTTTCTCGTGGTCAGACGTCTTCGAATGACTTCTTCAACCACGTGTTCATTTCTGCCACGTGTGCATTTCGGATTTAGTCTTTACAGTATATCAAATTGCCCATGTCACTGTCGTCATTTGCATTCTTAGAAGCGTAAGCGTTCGCCTGCCTAAATTTGTATCCATTGACCACAGCTGATCAAGAAACTACGTTTAGTTTTTGGAATATATTTGAGCACTATGAAGAAAAACCTTTTTGCAGTTGACTTCTACGTCTATTGAAACTACTATTCTTTAGTGTTGACATAGCTTTCGTTCTCCTAAAGATAAATGCCTTTGAAATTTTATCGATTAGTCATGCGTAGCTTAGCAACCCCAACCTAGGATCACGCCATACTGACGTCACATTGAAAGGACGAAAAGTTCGTTCGGACAACGCCTCTCGTTACAATGAGCTGTTTTTTGAAATCGAAGAGACGAAAATCGCCGATTGTTTGAAGCGGCTATCTTTGTGTGTTCTTCGTATTCGCTTTTTGTTTTGCCAAAGCTTCCACGACTGCATACTGTAGTTTTGTGTTTACACTAAACAACACTAGAGTAAGGAGCTACTGTCCATATCAGCCTTAACTTTTAAAAGACGTTTTCGGGGGAAGGTTAATCGATATCTTATCTATACAACCCTACTATACGGCTATTTTCGTCGTCAAGGTTATACTGTATAAACAAGTTGCTGTACGACAAGTGGCTAATTATATTTGTGTCAAGAGGTTTGCGCCGCGTTGAAGCACCGCTTTAGTCTGTTGGAATTAATCATAGTGTGAAATTTGTTTTAAATAACATGTGTGAGCATAGCATATACTTGCAGTAGATTATATTCTTTTCATAAATGTAACGTTTTTCCATTGCTTTTAAAGAGATTTTTTGTGGATGCTGTATTTTTACAACATGCAGATAACCAAATTATCGCTTCGATAAAATTCATATAATTGCAAAGGATTCGATTTTCTCAACGTAAAACTAGATTACCTAGAAATTTTGGAACAACGTGCGTTTAATATTTAAACACGGGTTTTGTTTTGTGCAAAGTGTTATGAATTATATTTGTAGCAGCAACACGTTATTTACCGTGTCGTCCTTTCAGCTGTCACGGATTCGACCGTGTGCGATCATCTCAGAGCCACCGATCTCTTCAAGTACAGCATCAATGCCACCGGTGAACACCCACTCATGATCGGCTACAAATGCGACAACTACGATAAGTTCAAAGTAAGAAAAATAATTGATTTTTTTGTGCTGTGGATTTTTCTCATGACGCAGCAATCCATGTGACCCTCATACCCCTCAATTGTTAACCTGTTGTACTATTTTGAATAAGGGAAAGCACACCGTTGGAACAGGGTTACATGCTACAAGTTGTTGAATTACTACAACAGTGTTCAATTGTAACAAAATTGTCTTTTTCAGCGGGGAGTGTGCCTTCAATGTAGAGGAAATAACCATTGTCGCAGAATGGGCTACTGGGCTAAGCCTCTCACTCACAACAAAAGACAACTTCAGTACTACCTTGTCACATCTGGAGAATCTCCATTTACAGGTGAAATGAGATTTCATGCGTTATTCTTGTGTTGAATTTTTAATTTATTCCTTCCGTGAGGGCGAATGTAGTAGAATGGCTCATGTAAAAACGATCCATGTTTCACTTGCAGTAAATCACTACCAAGTGCAAATTCACTGGCGTAACGGCACCGCGGCTTCCAAGGAGGGATTCAAGGCAAAGATATTCATCACGTTGCACGGCGACCAAGGAAGCTCCAAGGAATTCTCGCTTAACGGGTGAGTTGTGCGTCTGAAAAACAAGACAAGTTCCGCATGGTAACAGCTTCAAAAAATGTAATTTGATTTTTGGAGAAAAACATTAACTTTGTGAATTTTCGCGCAGTGGTTCCACATTTCATGTCCATCCCGGTCAAACCACCCGCTTTCTTTTGACGCAAAACACCAACGAGGACATAGGCAATCTGCAGCGCGTGACGTTTCGATGGGAAAGGCCTGGTTGCTGGACATACTTTTTCTGTTCGAACGAAGATATCAACTTAAAGAGAATAAAAGTCATAGACGGCTCCAAGCAACGAAAGTAAGAAATTATTTATTGGTTTCATAGAATAGAGTTGTGAATACAAGACGCCATCTTTTCTCTACCGACCTACTGCCTTCTACGCTTAGTCTAAGCACCATTTTAAACTTAGAACATTTTTCCTGCATCATTCAGATAGATCGTAGTGATGTTATGGACTAAACACGTTTTATTCTGAGTGCTTAAGTGTAATCTTGTTTTTACGAATTACCGGTGGCTTAATAAGGACTGAATTCATACAATATTCTCTATTAATAAACTTTTCCATTCTTTAGTGTGGGGCAATCAGAGCGGGGCTAGTTTTCTGTCAGTATTGAGTTTCTGATATGTGGATATTTGATATTTTTATTGAGTTTAATAAGTGGAACATTGAACATTACGGGTTTGGTTTTGTAATCTTCTGTTAGATTCCGAGATGCCTTATTTTGCTTGTTTATCTCGACAGAATGGTCTTTTATCCGTTGGGAAAAAATAAAGATGAAAGAATTAAATCCCATTTCGTCAAACCAAATGAAGACTTTGAATTATTGCGCACCGCCTACATTCGCAACCACTTCTCTCGGCGGTACAAAGCTCTCGACAAAGAAGAACCGGCATTAATGAAGTTCAACGAAAAACTAGTTCATCCCGCGATTATTTCAGTGCACAAGAAAAAGACTGTTCTTCCCTCTCTTTTAACATCATCTGCAAATCAACAAACACAGCAAGAAAATTCTATTTTAACCACCCCATCATCTTCGTGATGCTAAGCTAGCTGTCTGACACAACGGTCACTTGCCACGTCGCGCGTTCTTTCTGTTATTTTAGGGTCACATGCCTGTAGCTTTTCAAGAGGTTCTTCATGGAAAAGCTGTTCCATTTGAATGCCGAGGTCTGTTGTGTTGACGCGTTTGCGCCTGCGGTGGTAGATAGGTAATCCCGAGAGCAAAATCCGTCGTTTTTACATTGACTCATCGATGTAAATGTGATGGATTTCGCTCTTGGCAGTATTTTCTGTTCGCCAATACTATGAAGTTTTGCATTGGACCCTTTTTCGGAATTGTGTCACATATCAATACTTCCACTGTTTCATGTCTAGGTTGAAGGACAAAATTTGTTAAAAACATTTCGTCCATTTCCGCACAGACTGCCAACTTACCATTCACCCTGATTGAAAACTAGTGTGAATAACGCTTGACTAGTCTTAATAGAAATTTTTTTAAAAAAACATTAATTTATTGAAAATTGTTCATGTTTATTTTCGCTACTGCGTCGTCATATGAAGATGACATACATCTGATTGACGCGCCATGTTTTGTTTCATTTTTTCAACCTTGTTGGAGCAAAGCAATTCGAGTTCATAATATTGCATGCTGCGTTTTCAACTCCTTGTTTTCCTGACGCTGTTTAAAAAAGTTACAGTCATCAGTTTATTTCAAAGCTGTTAACCTTGCTTTGTTATAAGCGAAAAAATAAAACCCTCAACAATTTAAACTTAAAATTCAATTTTGAATCGATGTGAAAATGATAACTTTTGATAGCTGGGTTGTCTGCTCTGCCGTAGCGCCAATTTAGCCGATGCCATATCAGACTAAGTGCCATTTTTGGCTGATTTGCCGAAAATTTATCAAAACATTTTCTCCCGCGTGGCGTTTACGAACAAGCGTTTAACACATAAATAAAATTCCAAATTGAATAATTGCCGAAACGTGTTTTTCCATGTTCTTTACTTTCACCGAATTCAGATCAGACCTTCTTCATCCTTCCTCAAGTGTTAAGTTATCATTTATTTGCAAGTTTATTTATGTCATTTTTTACTAAATCAAGTGGTCGTCCGGGCATCGCTCTGCCTAAGATCGCGTGATTTGGTGTAAATTATTTTTTGTTTTGCCCTTTTTTTCTGTTTCACAATTGCTAAAAAGTGACAGGTCTTTTTCGCCGATTCGGTTTCGCTGTAAGAAATAGTGCCTTGTTGAGCCGTCGCATCTTGCGACTTCACGGTAGGAAATAAGTTGCGCGATTCGCAATGATTAAGCGAAGTGCAATATTGTCAGTTGGTACGGATCACTTCACTTTTCAACACACTTATTGCCACCGGTTATTGTTTTGCTAGATTATGAACAGTGAACATATGTCAGCGCATGCCCTGTGTTATGACTCGATATTGACTTTTTTAATCCTAAATGCGGTTCATAGCATTTTCGCATAACTTACGTATATACCAGTGGCTAAAAATGAGTGCTAACCTAATATTGAATTGCGTTTGTATTTTTCTGTTTAATTCTAGTAACCATAACAGTTCCAAGTTTTCAGTTAAGAATATCTTAACTTGAACCTTTCAAACCTTCCCTTGTCATAAACGTGGCTGAATTTTGTCACTTGCAAAACCAGCAGTTAATTTGCTTTTGTTTCGACTAGGCCACCATCGGTCAAATGTTTTGTAATTTAGTGAAAGATTTCATTTGAATTATTTAATGTCGTGAATTTAGTTTGTGCAAAGTGAAAATGTTTACACCAGGGTTTCCAAACTTTGTTGTAGACTCGACAGTCCCCTGAACTTTTAAAACTGGTTGTACTGTATGTTCTGGCAATGTTCGCGAAATAAAACGATCATTACCATTGGTCGTGAGTGAAAATCTTGCAAATTTGCTCATGAAAATGTGAACCTTGACGCTTAAACTGTAATATTTCCAAAAATGAATGCGTTTATGCACCAGCAATGAAAACCGCTGGTTTATGTAGAATTGTGGTAAAACTATTTGAAATTTGATAAATTTTGCTGATTTCTTCTGTTACTGAATTAACGCGAACACTGTGCTTATAGCCTACTGTGTATTCTTTCTAGAACAATACAATTTTTGTGTACATCGCATTGCTGTCTTGGTGCTGGCAAATGTTGGCTTGAGAGAGTTACAGTAGTTTGGAAGGAGGCGTGGCTTCAAACATTGCACCATGAAGTATTATCATTATATGGCAGCAGGCATAAAGATAACAAATCGCCAAACATAGACTGGTTACTGCTCAGGTTTCAAAGTATGTTTTTGAACGAATAATCACGTGGTTTTGAGTTATATAGTGTCAAATCACAACAGTATAGTTTTTTTATGGAACACAAATAGTTTCTTTTGAATTCGATTGTTTTCACACTGGAGATCGGAAATTCGATCCGATTGGTCAAGCAGGAGTCAATTATTTGTATTATATCTCTGAGGAGGCCATCACTGCAGATGGTTTCATAACACTATTTTTAAATTGCACCGTCATTAATACGTTCTGAACTTTAGAACCAGGCGTTTGTAAGGTGTGAAAAGATTCGTTGAGCTGTTAACACAAGGAATTAGTCTGGTCAAATATCATAATATGAAGCTATTTGTGTGTCGTGGTTGCCACTCTATACTAGGGTGTTTTTAGCGTAATACGCAAAATTCTAACCATTGTTAATATTAATGTACAGGGTGGTGTTCATTTCCTTTCAGTAAAAAAATCCTTTTGGCAAATTTTTGTTGAAATCCGTCGACATTTACTACTTGCGCAAGGAAGCTAAAGTTTAGGTTGTTTAGCCTATAATTTAGCAGCGGAATATAAGTAATTACCGGTACTTGTAGGCTACGTCACTTCACAGAACAAATAAAGCATTGTTACGTCACAATTGCAACACCTCGTAAAACTACAAAAATTACACTGTCAAGTCTGTTGTGCTGTTGCATTTATTTCAGTTTGCTTTTGCCTATTTGGAGTCGAGCACGAATTCCAACACGCCATCAAAACCATGTGATTAATCAGGTGAAAAAATTACACCAGAAATGGCAAAACTTGAAAAAATCTATCAATCGTAAGAGTGCGCTTGAGTTAATCAAACGGACAGACTTTAAGAAATCATTGGATCACCTATTCGATATAGCACACAGTAATGCTTTGGAAATGAGCAACATAGAAGAAGATCGCCAGTTCCTTCTTGCCCAGAGAGAAGAGGGACGCCTAGGTTCCATGGTTGGCGTTGATATGGTTCTATGCAGGAGAGACGAGCGAGTGAGGAATAGAGCATTAAAGGAGAGAGAGCGAGTTGAGGCGGAAGCAGTTCGTGTTGCCGAATCTACTAATTTAACCATACTGGAATCCAATGGTTCAGAAATGTATACTCAGCAAGAAGATAATCTCGACAAGTCTGGAGATGGGCGTCATCCATTAGCTGGTGGATCGACGTGCTCCGAACAGCCTGGGTCCAGTGCTGCAAGCTGTCTGCCGAAATTCCGACGAGGTAAAATTGCTGTAGTAACCCCCGAGATAGCAGCAGCATTGGACAGGACCAATTCTACCTCGAGGAAGGCCGTTCATATTTTAAATGCACTGGCGGTGTCCAAGCAATTGCTCCATCCAACCCGTGATCTGATGATTAGCCCAAGTTCAATTCACAAAGCTCGCCAGATCTATCGCCAAAAGCTGTCGGACGAAATTAGGGAGGCTTTTGACCCTTGCACCCCACTGACCATACATTGGGATGGGAAGATCATGGGTGATTATGAGCAATACAATCACATCAAAGTAGACCGTTTGCCAATTTTAGTGTCTGGCAAAGACGTTACCAAACTTCTGGCTGTACCAAAACTAGAATCGGGAAATCAATCGTCGAAGCTGAAACAGTGGTCTCCGAAATATATAGTTGGGGCATAGCGGATCTTGTACGTGCAATGTGTTTCGACACAACCAGTGTCAATACTGGCTGGCAGAACGGAGTTTGTGTTTTGATCGAAGCTTCTCTCAAGAAACAATTCTTGAATTTAGCCTGTCAACATCACATTATTATTAGATTCTGGACCGCTACACGGCTGACTGACACAATGTATTGCCCCCCCCCCCTAATAAGCTTTCTAAATACGCCACTGCTTCTGATCATCTCGGTTATGGGTGAAACACGGTGTAAAGGTTGTTAGAGGAATAGTTGCTTTGTTGCTATATTTGCTTTGTTATCCTATAAACGTGCCTGAAATGCGTGCATATTAAAAGCACTGAATAAAGCTGGTTATTTGGTTGCGTGTTGTAAAGTTGCTTGTTTTATTGATTTTGCGAATTTTTCAACCTCTTTGCGCAAGTTGTAAATGTTGAAATAATTTCTTGAAATTTGAAAGACATTGTTTTCTTACCAATTGTAACAACCTGGTGCCCTGTACAAATCAAACTTACGATATGAGAAAATTAAAAACACCCTACTCTATACCCAGACAGCGATCGATTTGCTGTTTGAGTGTGTTGGCCGACATTCCGACGCAAAGGGTGTTACATGGTATTTAAACACCCCTAGTGTGGATAAAACATCACTCAGGTAACCTTTCTTGGGATAAGAAGTTTGCATGACAGCAAAGTTATTAAACTATACCATTTCATGCTTAAATCATACACTATGACTCAAAGTAGCTTACACCCAACCACTAAAAAAGGTAACTGAAAAACAAGTTAAGCACTATCTATGACTCATAGTTTCGTCTTGTTGAAACTGCTGACTTATAGATCTTGTTAAGCCGGCATACAGACTGTTTGTCATACCTTTAGGCTACTGTTTTTTGTATTCCGGTGTATCAACAAAGAGATTTACCAATGAAAGTTGGCGTCAAAGTAAAACAAGAATGCCAGACTAGTATTAAACGTGTGAAGTGGCGGTAAAAATAGCTTTGATACATTATTTGAAGTCATCTTCCGCGTGAATATAAAAACCTCAACTGAGTCTCATCATCATTTTCAGTCTGTGGTGGAGTGGTAGCCCTCTGCTGAGCGAAGGCCTTCCCCCTTTTCTTGAACGAAGTTTCAAAAGCACAGTAAAATTCTAGGGCTTCCATTTAGCTTACTTTAGCCCTTGGTGGAGTATACAACTGGTGTGGGTATGTATATTGTGTGACAGATGGAGTGTGTTGGTGCAATTATTGCGTATAAAATTTCGTGACACTTGGTACTCATACAGGGCCATTGAGAGCATAATTTAGTCGGGTAGAAATGAGATCCTCGGACCCAAAATGAAGACATTTTTGAAGAAAAACGCACTAGGCTATAGGCTATCCAAAGAATATTGGTAGTTTTTTAAGTACCGGCGCCCTTTGGAAAGGTTACAGACCCCTAAAATGTGCCCCTTTTAACACCACTGGTTAGTGGTTGCACTACACATAGGCTGCCACAAAATAAGACTACACTATAAGATTTGGTAGGCTAATAACTAATAAGTTTGGATGTAACTATGAAGTGTTTTATTTAGCGCTGCATCCAAATCCACTGCTTCCAGAGCTTTACTAAACGGATAGCCTCTGCACAGTGGCGTAGCCAGAAATTTTTTTTTGGGAGGGGGCAAATATTTGATGAATTGAAGAGAACGACAAAGTGTTTGATTTAAGCCATCGCGCCACCTGATGTGCAGTGGCGTATCCTGGTGGGTTGAGCAAGGGAAGCAAAAAAAGTGGTGGTTTTTTTTTTTTGCAAAATTACACTCAAATAATGGATTATAGCGCTTTCTGGAAACACTTTTAGGGTAATATTTGTATGAAATTTATTAGCAGGTAAACAGCTATTAACTTATTGAAGGTAGCTCTTATACACGAACGGGTAAAAACTGCGGCTAAAATTAGAGAACACCAAAAACTCAGCTACACAAAAACCCAACAGAGTAAGCCATTCTGAAATTGCTTCCACAAATTAGTCAAAAGAAACGTAAATCGCGTAAATTTTGCGCGATTTTTGATTTGCAAAATTTATTGGTGTCTTTCTGTGTGTTTAAAACAAGTCCTTGAGGGTTTTAATAGCCAGATCTCTTGGAAAACGTTGTAAATTTCTACAAATTTTATTATATTTTTAACAAAGAGATCAACTTCGAAATCCAAACTTTGAAAATTTGGGGGGGGGGGCATGGCCCCTTTCGTCGTCCCCCCCCATGGCTATGCCTCTGCACAGCCGGATAGAAGCGCAGTCTATGCTATTGTGTATTTTCTTTTATGCCGCTTTGCCCATATAATCAATCTCGCATCCTTAACCGTTTCCTGCCATAACCGTTATGAACAGGGCGTAGCCAGAACAAAATTTATGGGGGAGGCAAATAGGTTGAGTGTGAGTTTTTCACATATGAGTGAGCCCGGCAACGAGTCACCGAGGGAGGGGTACTCATAGGGAGTCCTCCCCAATTTTTTTTTGAAAAAACAACAACTTAAAATTACGCATTACTTTCAGCCTAAATAAACAATAAAACTTTGTCAAATGACCCTGTAACAGAGTTTGAAATGTTTATTTAAAATATTTCAAACGAAGAGCCATAGCTCCCTTTGCCCACCGACTACGTCCCTGGTTATAGATGAGAGATTTTTTTGTATAGGTAACGGTGACACGGTGGGAGTTAAGGTGCAAAATGCTTTTCTGTATAATAAGGTACGTGCTCTTTAGCAAGCATTGGTGGACTGATTTTAAATGCATTTTACAGCTAGATGTCCCACTTTCGCAACACTCTTCATCGTTTAATTCATCAGTTTGACTTATTCGTCACATTTTTGTCGGTCTCGGAAGCGAATTTCTATAGTTTTGGACTGTTTGCATTAATCGTCAGTTTGCCTAAATCGTCACTTTTTTCTGTTTTCCTTAAGTTAACGAATTCTTTTACACAACATTGACCAACCAAGTTGAAACTGAGTAATGAAATAGACTAGGGGTGTGCAAACTTGCAGCACTGTTGGGCCAAATCAAAATAACCAGCTTAGTCTCCGGGTCACAACTGGAAATGTCTATTGTTCACAAAATTATGACGATTGTGCACGCAATAAATGATCACGCAGCTACCTCACGCTTTCAGACAGAGCGCAGATAGCAGGATGCTCAGCAGATGGATGTTCACACACAGCACGCGAATTTATACAACTTTTTGGGTTGCCAGATAAAAAATAATTTTCACTAAACGTTGTAAACGAGACATAAATAAAAACCGTCTAGCGGGCCACACATTATTTAAACTTGGGACTTTTGGGGGCTAAAAAGTTTAAGCTCGTTAGTTCGCGCCCCGATAGCTCAGCGCATGACTTCGTGAACGAAGAAGCTTCAAGATCAAGCGACGCCGATTCGACTCTCGGGGTGTGCCCTTGAGCAACACATTCTAAGGACTGCTCTCCATTCAGCGGCAACTAATGGAAAGATTACTCCCCGGCAACAAGACTTCAACAATCGTAGAATTTCACTATGTCAACCTCGGTAACCGGCCCTGCGTCAAAAGCCTCTACAGATATGCGAAACTACAAGGTATAACCTAGGTTATTTGATAGTTATCAAGGCTTTGTTAGTTCGAGGATAAAAATTCAAAGCCAACCAACCAATTTGGCCCGTGGGCCACGGTGATGCGAGGGCCATGGTTCGCACACCCCTGAAATAGACGATGATGTCTCTCAACTTCTGTTTTGGTTTTCGATGTTATTGCAGATGTAAAGTTGCAGCATTCAAAGATCCAATTACAAACGAACAACTAATAATAATTAAACAAAATTTATTGAAGAAAATAAATTATACAAGCTTCCGAAACTGACTGACTTTATTTACTTATTACGTTGAAAGTACTAGTAAATAGAGAGAAGTCCTAAGCAGAAACAAACCGCATTCGTCCACTGAGGATGCCCTTCATAGGCCAAACAAGGCATCTGTATTTTGGCTAGTCGAACCTCATTAGTGTAACGATGGATCAGCACCGTGCTAACAACTAAACAGAACGCCACATCGTATACAAAACTGCGCAAACTCAAAGAAAAGTAGCCTATCGTAAGAAAAAGCCTTGCTCCTGGAGTGAATTCTGAATAATCTTGGTGAGCATTCTTCTGAGTTTTTACAGCAACACTTCTCTAATGAACTGTAGTCCACAAAGTACAAGTAAATTTATTTTTTACAATAAACTTTCAATTTTAGTCAAATTTAACGACGTGGAGTAAAAGATAGACATGAAGTTCAATTTTCAATACAATGACATGAAATAAACCTATCAAATTAAGCTTTGCAAACCAGTACAAAATCTTTCGTCAATTGTTCAAATGTAAAGTAAAGATAACATTGAATGTACAACTCCATGAATGTTAATTTAATGCAAATTCTAAAATTATAAGAGCTTCGGTGCGATCAATTCCTGTTGCAGTTTGCTCTTCATTTCCCGGATTGCCATGTAATTGCGGATTTGAAACGGAATAAGAGAGAGCCTGTCCCAGCCGTCTTCAAAATCCTGCATGGCACACTTGATAAGTTTCCTTTCCATCATTTCGTGCTTCACGGCATGAATATGAGGATTTAAGTAATCATGGTCCGCGTCCATCGGCGTCCATTCATCTTCCGGAAGAATTCGATGGTTGGTTGACATGATGATGGCACGATTGATGCGAAAGTATCTCGCTTGATTTTCTTCATCCGTCATCCTTCGGCGAGCTTCCTTGATGATGGGATCGGATTCAAAAAGTTGGTCGTGATTGAGCATTCCAACTTTGCAATATTCGGTTGCGACATAATTCATTTTATGTAATTCCTTTTCCAGTCGACTTCCATCCGGCTGAATGCATTTCAGTTGGTTCGGGTATTTCCCCACGCTCCAATCAAGGTTGACAGCTTTGTTTGGACGAACCTTTGATAAGACTTGCACACCCCATTTGGTAGCACTCAGAGCCATGTTTTATTCTATTTTTACAAGCTGAAAAGATATAACATAAAAAATAAAACAGAGTTTTAAGAAATATTATTTGGGTTATACGGTAATTAGAGATGTACCGATATATCGTTATCGGTGATATCGGCCATTTTTTGAGCATTGGTATCGGCAAAATTTGGCCGATACTAAACATGTAAAAAAAAGGCGTTTGCTGCGGATTTTCTGCAGAGGCAAAGATATAGATTTTTTAAAGTGGTAACTAACGTCACACTGATGTAAAAAAATAACAACCTGTTCAAATTTTTGATACCTCACACTCCCATGACTTCATGCGCACACCTTTTGGCATTGTTTGCTTACAGTGATTCTTTCACTCAAACAAAACGTTTTGTTTCAGCAGTTTTGCGTTGTTCGATTCTTAAGTTGTGAAGGAGACTCAATTTCTCCAATATATATCATTTGTGTTTCTTTTTTACTCTCAGCAGAGGATAAAACCAGGCCAAGACCACCCAGGTAGCAAAAATGTATAATTTTGCATCGTTTTTACGTTGCTAAACGTTTGAAAAACCCATGTAACTTGGTTGTTTTTAGTAAGCTGGTTCCATCAGTTTGTGATTTGATTTCCGTCTTTCGTTGTAATAAACTCACCAAGCTTAAGCAATGTCATGGCAGAGTAAGTAGGCGTAGGCACAAAATGAAAGCAATGGGACTACGAATCCTCACTAAACTAATAATCAATAAATGGTTTTGTTGCGGCTAAGATGACAACCTCATTGTGAAGAAAGGAGCGTTCTTCCCGGCTATCAGCACAAAGCTGAGCACTCACAAGTCACCAGTACAGCAAGCTGTTGCGATTTGCTAACCATAACGGTGTAGCTTCCACGCTAGCCATTTAGACAATCCAATCAACTATATGTTTCTCGGCAGCTGTGGTTAGCGAATCGCAACTGCTCGCTGTACTAGTGAGTGGCACGTGGCAACGGAAAGCAATATTTGGGTCAAAATTATAGAGAGGAAGTAGACAAAGACTAAAGAGAAGCTGACTGGATGACATCAAAGTACAAGTTAGTAACATTTAAATAAAACAAAGAAAGATGATGACGATTGTAGGGCTGTCGGCCCATATGACAAAACCAACATACGCCTAATACACACAGCAAACAATAGAGAATCTTGGAAACTTTTCATGCAAGAGGCAGTCAATGCTTGGAATCAAGTGTGACAATAAAAGAAGAAGACATGACTTGTTATCATAATAATTATGTATAATTGTATAATATATATATACAGTATATTCTTGCTTCAAATTATGTCTGTGGAACATGGAAAGCAACACATTAACTTATTTCACACACAATCATTAAGAAGAATTTCTAAATTTTATGGACTGAACATATTCACAATAACTTGTTATATGGTGTTGTAGGAGAAACTCCCAGGCTTCAACAAATGTCAACTTTCCTGTTTGGGACATACACATACGACATGACATCCAATAAACTTAGATAATCAAAACTGATCAAAGGCAAACTAAATCAAGGAATACTAGCAGAAACATTCATGCGAGGAATCCATCTCTTACAATTATGGAGACTTTTTATTGATGCAATTTTTCACCCAACTGGTATGAAATAAATTTTATTATTATTATTATAATTATATTGTTGAGAATGCTTCCACAAGAACAATGCAACTTCTTTTTCCTGTAATATTGCAGGCAGAATTTTTTTATCTGGTCTAACAAAGCTAGAAAGATAGAAAGAAATCCAATTGCCGCCTTTGGCAAACAAATGATTTGATCGTACATGCTCTGGGACGATCGCAGACAATATTGTGTTGTGTAACACAGAACCAATAAACTCTTTCAAGTTTAACCAGAATTGTAAACGATTACATCAGTTGTAATGTACATTGCAGCCTATAGTTAGCACATGCATTGCACATTCCCAGCAATACCGCTTATTTACAATAAATTTTTTTTTTAGAAAATTGGTTAAGCGTATCAATCGGATAATCATATCACAACGTCTGACAAATAGGTGATAAGCTGAACGGATTTCGTCTGTACAGTGTACTGTAGTGACAAACTGAGATAACAAATAAAAGTGAAATGTTTCTTCCATTACAACTTTGGCTTCATGTACAGTACCAAAATTATTCCTATATAGCCTAAATTCAGACTTGCTTCATGGTTTGAGAAGTGCTGGTTTAAACTAACATTTTCACCATTCGCCCAGAATGACAAGCAACACAAACAATTAAATATGACATTAATCAAGCATTTGAGAAATTAAGTCACTTGGCAGCAGCTATTGTTAGGTAGGCTAAAAAGTAAGTAGTCCCTGAAGCACTAGTGGTGAAATCACTTAAATAAGCAATTTTCAGCACATTACACATTCACCTATGACATTTCATGATGGAACAGTTAAGGCTTTTTACCTGATGTAGTGCTTGTCATTTTGGGCGCAACATTTTTTTTACGATTCAATTTCTTTGCAGAATAGAAAAATAATAACACAATCTTATATTTGCTCACAACTATCAAAAAAATCACTAAAACTTTACATGGTGTTTGCTGGTTGACAAATTATGCATTGCTGGTTGACAGATTATGGAAGCATTCTCAACAATATAATTCTATTATTGAGCACAATATCTGTTTGACAAAACTCAAGAGCAAAAACTGGAGCTGGTATACAAGTCCCTCCCCCTTCCCTCCTTGGCAACTCATGACAAAGAGGAATTGACCAAAACATGTGGACTGAAGTGTGTGAACAGTAAAGCACCCTATATGTTTGGTCATGGGCTCCGTTAGAGGGGGGGCCGCGGGGGTGATTACCCCCCACCAATTGGAGTGGGGGGGGGTAACTAATGCAAAATTACCCCCCCATTAATGTAGAGATAAAAATTTAATTTTTAATATATTTTTTACTTTTGTGCTTTATTTTCTCGGTAACGGGGACATCACCGGATTAAAACTGGACTACTACTACTACTACTACATTTAATGCAGTCCACGACACACTTGTGCGAACATTTATTGAAAAACTGTGAATAATTGTCAATGGGAGATGAGGAAACTAAATTCAGTCAAGCGTATTCAATCACAGATTAATGTGATTTTTGCTGTTGCAGATCTTTACAAACTTTTGGAATATTTGCTTTCACAGAACTATAAGCAACTCGAAGTTGACTTTTCAATTGTTGGTCCGATAATTGGGCCTCTTTGCTTTCCTTTGCAATATTTCATTTTAAAGAAAAATTGCTCGCAGCAATGTGCTTCCAAAAAGCGAAATGGTTTTTAAGGCATGGTCGACAAGATTCTGATGCTTCCCCCTAACATAGTTTTTATGAAAGTTCACCAAATCGTTTTCAACAGTAGACTATCTATGTTGCACCAACAACTCCATCAAGTATCAACTGCGGTACTAAACAATGTCATTGCGAAATTATGTGACGCAGCATTCTTGTATCACAAAGCTCAATATTTTTGTACACAGCGTGCGAAAATTTGCATTGCTTTGATGTAAACTGCATCAAATAGTGATGGCTAGTATGAACTTTTAAGATTTTACTGAACACCACGCAGGCCGAGTGGAACAACCTGGCGGCCCGCAGGCCACTGGTTGCACATGTCTGGCCTAAACCCTAGATGCTGAAACTTTTTCTTCCATTGCGAATGTTATGGCACAGGTTATCGTTTTGTATTCATGCAATTGTAAATTAAGTTATAGAAAGCTTTGACGTTAACGCTTTTGATCTTTTAAATCTAACCATTTAGCGTCTGAAGTGCAAAATTTGGAGGACTTGAACCAAGAAAGAATACAGAGAGGGATTTTCGCGTACGTCCTCTCTTCCAGTCCAAATTGTCCAAAAACCCCAAAAAATGTGGCAAATATTAAAGAGCTTTTGCTCGCGATTTTAAATTTGTTGAAAAATTTTTTTGATTTTAAATTGTACTGAAAGGCAAACATTTTGCGCCCTCGGCGCGAAACATGCCGCCTAAGACGCTAGTAATACAAAGGAGGGTCTGGGAGCGACCTCCCAGAAGTATACGTGATGCAATAATCCAATAAGCCCCCTGTCTATGCCAAAACATCGTTCCCGCCCCTGCTTAAATTACCCCCCACTCTCAGGAAGTGTCCGGAGCCCCTGTGTTTGGTTGAGTCCTGTCTTTATCATAAGTTACCAAGGGGGGGGGGGGGGGGACTTGTATACCAGCTCCCAAAAACTTTGTTAAATAGCTCTAGTCACGACTGGGTTTATCAAACCTTTTTTACAACCAGTCAAGAATATTATTTACTTTAACTTATTAGCAGCAGGCCTTAGCGCAATTGTGCATTATGTCACTGTTGCAAACATTATCTTCAAGTAACTCAAAGGCAGCTTGGAAGCTATATTTCCTTTGTATGTTAATTACAGCCAATTTATCTGCTGTTCAATAAACTATTTTGTTACATCTGTCCCATAAGTTGTTTTAGTAAGTTTTAGTATTTAACGTGACTGGAGATCAAAATCAGTTGAACCCCTTTGGTCTACCT
Organism: Aplidium turbinatum; assembly: GCF_918807975.1. Taxonomy (NCBI): domain Eukaryota; kingdom Metazoa; phylum Chordata; class Ascidiacea; order Aplousobranchia; family Polyclinidae; genus Aplidium; species Aplidium turbinatum. The sequence continues at coordinate 14,340,788 of NC_137484.1, read as the reverse complement.
GAATATCTTTTTACCTGGGCCAAATTTATTTTTGCAATGAGGCTGAAATACGCGTGTATTATCTTTAAGCAATTAGTGTGACACCATTGATGGTTGGAGATAAAAAACATAAATAAATGAATTATTTACACAGAAGCATGCATATCGTTTCCACCAAAATGATTGTCAAGTAAAAGCTGATTTTTTAAAATAGGCAGTTCCAAAATGTGAAATAGGTTTTTAAAATTTCACAATTAAAAATATCATTTCATAACTAAAGACACTACATTGAAAACAAGCCTTTAATAATTTTCTAAAAACTTGCCTCTCTGGACTTACTTTGTAGACACTGTAGTAACCTCCAGAATGACTTTCTGAGGCTGCCAAGCGCCAAATCACAAAGGTAGTAGCTGAAGTTTTTGCACTAGTGGCGCTGTAAGTCATTGAAGGAAGCAGGTATAAAACATATGAAATTCAAGCATAAAAATGAGTTCCTCCACGGAAGGTCAAACACGTCCTCTGATAACTTTTTGGACTGCTCTCCATTCAGCGGCATCTAATGGATGGAATAGTTCCCCGGCAACAAGACTTCAACAATCGGAAACTTCACTCTGTCAATCTCTGTGACCAGGCCTGCGTCAGTGATTCAAAGCCTCTACAAGTATGCGAAACTGCCAGGATTAAGCTCTGCAAGAAGCTTTCCCAGTCCGAGGATAAAGATTCAATCAATCAACTTACTTAGGAAACTAACTTATTTCGAATGAGCAATTATTACGTAGGCTACCTGGTAAATAAAACAATAGACGAAATAAAAAAGTTTTCTCTCTCTTTCTGATGATTGTGAGTGTTAGTTGCGAGACCACACATGACTGCAGAAAGATGCCTTCATAGTCGCATAGATAGATGCAAAATTAATTTCCCTTTCCAACAACATAGATAGATGCAAATTTAAACCTGATTCTTGAGATTAAGTTTTCATATCAAGCCGTTAATTTTCAATGAAGGACATTTCTGTCTGATAACGGTAGCCAAACCGTGGCTTCGGACGCCACGGTTGGGCCACAACGCAGTTGAATGTCGCATAATGTTGATTTGCTGTTGAAAGTTTGCATGCATTGAATTGTATAGGCCTACAACCATCTCCAGGTGGCCATGATACAACTTTTCGAAAATTTTAAGAAAGTCAGACGAAAACCTGCAGCTTCAAGTTGCTATGAGCAACATTTTACTCAGAAATTCCTATGCTTTCCATCAGTTGACTTGAAAAACAAGTTTTTGTTTCTTTTTGGTGAACGCGTCTTAAACTCTTTTATACGACGCAAACGGATATTGTCAGAACAGCTATAACGTGCAACTATATTGTCTTTATACTTCTGAGTGATAGGTTAAACAAAATATACTGCTGAAGTCTGAAGAAGCTATCGTTGCGGCCTCGAAAGCTTGGTTACCGTACTAAATTACACAAATTGCCGAACTTGGCTGGTTGAATTTAATTAATCTATTAAATGTTTTGATTGCATTGTAGTCAATAGATCCTTGTAATTCTCCGTGACATCGAGTAACCGAAGTGAAATTGACAGACATGACCTTCCCGTTTGGTGTCTGTCTTTCATCATGTCCAGCGCAACGAGAAAGCCTTTTTCTGGATATCTACCCGATTGTGTAGAATGAGTTGGGTAATAATGTGATATCGTAAGCCTGATATAAAATTAAGGATTGACCTATATCCCCGGCCCTGTCGCTTGAAGACCTTAGTTGTTGTAGAGCGACAATAAATAAATATGAAATCATAACACTATTATTACTTACAGTAGCCTACTAGCTAGGGTACAAAGGTTGGTAAAAACTTCACACGATGGAGGGGTGTAAAGCAGTGGTTGCTAAAGTGGAAAAAAATACAATTTTTCGGGGGTTAACGAGGCACAATAACCAGGCTGATGATCATAATGAGGAACAGCATATGAACTATCACAGCGAAAAAAAACAACAAAAATGAGAACAGCACTAGCAAACAACGGCTGCCATTGATGACGGTCACCAGCTGGCCAATGTTTTTTGTGCAACTCAACAAAGGAAATCTAACTCTTCAACAGCACTATAATCTGGGACACACCTCTTCAGAATTTATTCGGAAGCTGAGACTGTGGAGCAGGAGGATCTCGAGAGAAGTTGTGGCGCTTTTCTACCTTGCGTCAGTTTGTCGACAAGAAAAGTCCAGCTTCTGGACAGGGGCGCCGAAACGATTTTTGACTGGGGGGGCAAGATTACCAAAATAGGGCACTTTTGTTTACCAAAAGGCCAATTTTTTTTCAAGTTTCAAGATAAGATATAGCGATAATGCTAATCTATCAGCTCACTATGTAGTGAGTAATGATAGCCTACAAGTGTCCGGTATACAAAGAAGGGCATCATGCTATGTTATAATGATGTAACCTACTGTCAAGCCTTAAAGCAACCTGCGGCCATGGCCGCTAAGTAATGCTTGAATGACCGCCGGTGCTACCTCCTCAATCGGCCAAGTTTGGTCGCCGGTCTCTTCTAGCCAATTATTTAATTTCGCAATAGAATGATCGTGGATTAACTGTCGAAAATATGTAGTATCAAAGAGTGACGCAAAATTACGTCAGCGCGTCATAATCGACACTGTTGCATTGTGCGGGAAGATTTTTGTTATTGATGGAAGATATCCATCTGCGATCACCAGCGCTGTAAGTCTTGTTTGTAATTCCCGACGTTTATTTTAACAAAGTTTTAATCCGAAGTGCTAATTTACATCGGCTGGTAATATTGTCGTTTTTATGTCGATTCGATGTTGTCGGACATTGAACCGTTGTTAAAAAGGAGAACTAAGTTAGTTGACATCCGAGGGGAAAACATTTTTTGGTCATATTTTGCAAAAATTATGCTTCTTTTTAGTAATGTCCTTCACATCATTGAAATACTTATTTTATTACCTTGCGGTCATCGTCAACTCATGTCGAAAGATGTTTTTCGTTGCTAAAAAGAAGTCTAGGGGAGTGGCGAACTTCTTTAAAATCAGCCACATTGGAGACACTCGTGCGAGTGTCGTTAGATGGTCCCGCAGTACTAGATTACAATCCCGATAAAGCAGTTATTGCGTGGTGTAACGATTTTATTGTAGGACGTCGCCCAGACCCAGACTTCAACAACGCTACAGTGATCATTTTAGCATTGTTGCAAGTTTAATTCTATTTACTTGTGCTATCGTTATTTTTATTTTGGCCTCCAAGCACGCAGATTTGGCCGCCGAGAAGGAGCTCCCAGTAAGCCACGATGGCTGCCGAAAAAAAAACAGTTTGAAGGCCTGTACTGTGTTGCAAAATTTTGTGCCGTAAATATTATTTTGAGGCAAAAATGAAAGATCATAATTAGGCTAAAAGGGAATAGCAGAAATTGTTATATTGCGAAATGTGCAGTAGCTTACATGACTTTAAAAGGGCACCATTGCCCCCCCTGCCCCTCCATCTGCAGAAAAATTGAAGGCAGGAGGGGCATTCGCCCCCCTGCTCCCGGCTTCCGGCGCCCCTGCTTCTGGATGACGCAAAATCGACTTGTTCATAATCTGACGTTACTTGCGGTACCAAGCTGTGTTTGTATTTTTTTTGGTAAATTACAAATGGTTCTTTGCTGTCACTTAGGGTTACTGCAAAATACGCCTTCTGTAACCTTAGTTCAAAGATGACACAAATGGATAGAATGACTTTTCTATTTGATTCCAATGTATAAAATTTGCAATTTTTTTTATTCATTTCACGACAAAGCCTCTTGATTCTCAAAAAAATAAATCGAAAATTGTATGGATAGCAGGGTGTTTTATATTTTCCCCATTTTTGATTTCAAAATACCTAGAGTATGATGTGGTAGGGAAAAACTCCATACTCAAAATTTTAGCTCATTGAGAAGTAATAAAGATGAGGCACGCTGCTGAAGCTTCAAATACAGGAATTTTAATGTATTTCGGAAACTACTTATATCATAGAGTGAGAAAATTGGTGAAAATACGAAACATCTAACGGACAGTCCAATAGTAGGTAACATAAACAAGGCAATAAATTATAAACACGCTAATTAAAAAGATTCTCTGGGAGTGCTGTCTGGTCAGGAGAGTCTGGTCACTGGTCTTCACACATCGATTTTTGAGCGCATAAGTAACAGTCGCTAAGACACTGTCAAGACAGTCTTTAGGGCGAAAAATGTCCCTTAATTCCATTGCAATCTGATGCAAAAGGTTTCTTTATACAATAGGCAATGAACAGAACTTAAACCGCACTACACAATCACTTTGATACACAAAAATCTACTTACCCACATCAGGAACATAATTGCTTTGCAATAAAGAAATAAAATCAAACATACATTTTCCTCGCCAACATTAAGAAAAACTTATCACAATCAATGAAGCACAAAACTCAGCGCCCTCACCAGGGTGTTGCAATGTTCACCAGTGCAGGTCTGTGGTACAAAATCAGCCCTATCGCGTGGACTATATGGTGCGCATACGCGACGAGAAAATTTAAAACAAAGGCATTAGAACCTCTGGATTTGTTCATAAAAAGACCAGTAGCAAACGTTCATGAAATGTGATGTTAAAGATAATATAACATTGTAAAATTTCAAAGTTCTAAAAAAAACATGGTTTAGCAGGATTGGTGGATTGCTGTGACAGTAGATAAAGTAGATGCTTTGATCTTAAACAATTTGAAAGAAGTGACAAGAAAACTAAACCTTTTGCAAAGCTCAATTACAAAATAAAGACTTTTTGTGTATTTGTGCCTAACGCCAAAACATTCTTTCCCCAAGGAGTCCAAAGATGACTTTCGTTGTCCTAGCTAGACAAAGCATCGATGCAAAAGTAAAAGTTATTCAGTTTTTAAACGCTTGGATACCAGTGATTGCTCGTCCCAGAATAAGCGCGTGTATGTCATGTGTCCCTGAACATAGAACAGATACAAATTAACGTCTCATCAAACATAATTAATTAATTATTGGAAAATGTAACTGCAAAAGCACAACTGAACGAAAAACAGCAAACAAGTTACAATGAAGCGTAGATAAATGTTGATGCAGTTTTACAGAGTTTAACTTTCAACACTTTGATGCAACCTTTTACATAACGACGTTACACCAATATCAGGCCTACGATTTGGCAGAACTTGAAACAGCGCATTTCTCTAAGTTGAAAAAATCGACCAACCTTCATAGGTGTTGACGGATTCGAGGTTCATCACGTGACGGATGATGTGGTATTCGTCACAAATCCCATTACCGCCCAATGTGTCGCGCATGTTGCGCGCTATTTCCAAAGCCTTGCCACACGAGTTTCGTTTAACAACCGAAATCATTTCTGGTGCTGCCCTGAAACGATCAAATGCAATGATTAATCTTATGGCATACCATGCAAGTGAGTGGCTGTCACAATCAATATGCGTAGCCCCGCGGCAGGCTGCATTATTGTCCGAGAATAGGTGAACTATTTTATTGTGTAATTCTTACTGAGTTGTTGTCGTCGAATTCTGTCCTAAAGTAACCTTTAATTACGTAATCTTTATTGTGAAACTTAACTCTAGAAGATTCTGCATTACGTGCGATTCTCGAATCGTTGACCAAAAGAATGAGTTCATGTGATGTAATATTAGTTACCCTAGTCTCTAGAAGCTTCTGGTTAAACAAACCTGTTATAAGTAGTTGCATGATTTGAGTATGATTAGTAGAGTTGTCAAGCTGTGTTTAGAGTCGTGTATTATGGGGATTAGAAGTTGTAACAAAGGGTATGTTGAAGACGATTGTAGAGTTCCAGCCGATATTGGAAGGATCGTGAAAGTGGAAGGTATTTCCAATTGTAAAGCAGCTGTTGCAAGTAGTAGTGTATATCTATTTTGAAATCGACGAAAACGTTTGCTGTTCAGAATTTGATTTCTTTACGTGCTGGAAGTGGTGCCCAAGTCGTCATTTCAAGAATTTCATTTATCATTTCACAAGTGAAACTATTCGACCATTTATCTGACTGTTTAACGTTTGATATCCCAATAAACTACTTCATCAATCTTTTTAAAGTCTCCGTACGTGTAACTAAGAAATAGAAAGAACTGGAATAGTGACAAAAAAGTGCAAAATTTTCTAGTAATATTCGTAGTGAATAACTAAAATACTGATTTTTCAGAGATTTGGTTCAGAAATATTCAGTTAGCACAAAGAAAAATGTTTGATTTAAAAAAAATTAACATATCTGAAGTTAAAAATTTAAGCGTTCAGCATTAGGCCTAAACTTTTTGGCATACAAAAACCCAGATAACAAAATCTACCAGTTTTGCGTCATTTCTACGTTAAAATGATGCAAAAAAAATTGCTGTTTGAAAAAACTAAAATCCTACTTCATTAAAAAATTAACATAAATCACCGGTGTTTGAGTTATGACCACTCACTTGCCCTCGTCAATCAGTCTTCCAACTCTGATGCATGCTTGCAATCCAACAGCTATTTCGGTCAACGCATCAGCAAACTTCTTTTGTATCAACTGGTTGCCAGCAAGTGGTGTCCCGAATTGTTGACGATCCAATGTATACTGCCGGGCAGCTGTGAGGCAATATTCGGCCGCTCCCAGAGCGCCCCAACTGATGCCGTACCTTGCGCTGTTTAGACAACCAAATGGCCCCTAAGCAAAGACCTAACATGAATATTTTTGGAGTTTGTGGTTCTAAATAATAAGTGAGTGTTTTAATTCTGACGCAATACAATAAAAGTATGTCGTGATCCAAAATCACAATACCGCAAACATAAATCATGTCTGTGTAAAAACGGTAATATCCACACCAACTTTACAGCAGTTTCAAGCAAAAATCAAAACGATTGAAAATCATACAAACATTTATATTGTGACGTTTGGCTTCGATCACCGCAAGCTCGCCCGAGAAACTAAATTAGTCTCAAGCTTGCCTTCAGATGATCTCACATTTTTTGTAAGTCACACGATTGATTTTTTGACTACGTGGAAAAAAATTCAAATAGTTTTAGTTTAGTTACAGAACGGTCGTTTCTTTTCCTTATCACCAGCAGTTGAGAAAAATGGAGAAATAAAACGAAGACGCGCACTATTGTTTCTTATTATTTGCATGGCGTAAAACCTAGACCTGAAAGAAAAGAAAGAGAACACGGCAGCGCGCACAATATTGATAGACAGATTTTCTATGCGAATGTAGATCACGTGCATGAAGTTTAACTGAAAAAATCAAATTCCATTTCAAACAAGTTCAATAGGAAAGAAAACAAAAGAAAGACGACTCAGCGACATTATCTTACTTGTAATCCTTCGACGTGAGGGAGCAGGTTCTCTGCGGGGACGGCAACATCTTCCATGACAATCTGACCAGTGATGGAAGCGCGGAGGGAAAATTTTCCCTCGATCTTCGGTGCGCTTAAACCAGGCATTCCTTTTTCCAGAATGAAACCTCGTATGCGTTCCTTCCCACCATCAGGACCAGAGGATTTTGCCCACACAATGAAAACATCGGCGATCGGGGAATTGGTTATCCTGTGATAAAAATAAGTTCCAACTTTCAATGCAAGTTACAATTATTATTTTTTTTATCACATCTTATCTAGTTGTTTATAATACACATCCAGTAATTCACTCTTGGTAAGGGAAAGACAATGATAAGCTAACTAAGATTTAAACTGTTATTTGAAATTGAAAGGTGGCATAATATGCCATTGGCAAAGTTCACAAATTGTGTAATTGATCAATCTCATATTAAGAAACCATAACTGGTTGGTAGTGAAAAAAGAAAAACTTATGTAACAAGTCCTTCGTCATATCACCATACCAGGATTTAGTTCCATTTAAAACATAGGTGTCGGTTTCTTTGTTGTACACGGCTCGGGTTTCCATTCCACCAGGGTCGCTGCCATGATTAGGCTCGGTCAATCCAAACGAGCCGACAAGTTCGCCTTTCGCTGTTTGTAAATAGACAATGATATTGAAGACGAGTGGTGCAAAGAAATTGTCAAAATTTTTCAAATTCGCTGCATTAGCAATGTGAAGTGAACAAGGATAAAATTTCCTTTATCCGCATGGGGACTGGAAAAAACGATATTGCTGAAATGAGATTAACAATAGAACCATTTGGTGCATAAAAGAAATGCAGAAAAAGAAGCTGCTTTAAAACCTGAAAAAAAAGATAATAAAATCGACTTGTACCGTGGTTTGCATTATTTTGTCATTATCTAATGATGTGTATTGTCACCATGTTCCAAACATAATCGTTCCAATATCACATACACAAACTAACCATCAATGGTTACATTAGGTTACATTTTCGCTAAATTCTGTCACGATCGTAAGAGGCCAAATCGTGGCTGCATTTACAAGTCATTGCATAAACACATGAGCCTCAAGTACATACTCGATGCATGTTAAAAAAGAAATGCTAGCCTATACTTCTGCATTGAGTGTGTGCTACTGTGCGTGTATGGTGTTATAGATGGTTGATCAAATTTCAACTCACAAATTACCGAGCTTTGGCAAATACTTTTCTTTTTGTTCTGTGGTTCCATATTCATTTATGGGATGCATGACCAAGGAAGACTGAACACTCATGCATGACCTGTAACTGCTGTCAACCCTTTCGCAATCTCTGCAGGTACACAAAGACAACAACCAATAAAACAAAATCACAGCATACAATTTGTTAAAAATGGTATTGCTTAAAACTTTTTCAATTGTGATATATATTATATAGCAGTACCTCGTAACAAAGATTCCTAGTTCACAATATAATAAAAATAAATATCACATTCACACCTTTTATTTGCGTTTATTGCGACAACATACAGTACACTGCCATCACAGATGCAATGCAACAGACAACAGGACACAGCAAAGGAACATAATAGTCTTTTGAGTCAGCAGCTCCCATTATTTTGGCATGCCATTAAGTGCCTTTGCGGAGACACAGCCGCGTGCTCTGGAGAGGTGTCGAACCCACGTCTTGTCGAACATCGCGCAGACGTTCTCACCATTTAGCTAAGCAGCCAACGACGTTTAAAGATGTCATTTGCAGGTTCTCTTACGACTAAAACGTCCAATGCGTGACTGGCAGGCAACAGCAGCACGCAAAGTTGTAGTGGCATATAAATAAGCATTTTTTTCAGTTGGCGTATGCGTTACTTGCACCGCCTTGTGATAGTTTTAGCTTATTTTACATCAGAAGAGTGCAACTATGGTTTTAATTTAGATGCATGATGAACAACCTCATTTAATTTTATGATTCATAATTTATTATTGTGGCAGCACACTACACAAGAAATGTAAGGTCACATGTAATTGTAAAGCAAGTCACCTTGCGATAAGTCCATATGCGACATACGAAGCACCTGCACATCCGTAACCTTTAATGGTTGCGCCAAGAACACCAAGCTCTCCCATTTCGTACATGATGTCACGATCAAATACTAGAATCAACAAGTCCATTGAAAAAAAAGAATATTATGGCTTGCACACATATATACTTAAAATCATGAATAAACTGCAATAATCTAGAATGATTTGTGATCAAAAGATTAAAAAGGAGCAAGAGAAGATAATTTAACTAGTATCACCATATCTTTTTAGCATTGTGCACGTTGATTAATTAAGCTTCACTTTAGAACAACACCTTAATTATTTTCCACTTTTAATTAAAGTTTAATAATTCCTGTTCCTTTTTACTTTTATAAATAAATTAAAATACATTTTGAAATTTTTTAAGAAGAACTGATACATTCTGACACTTGCTATAGATAACTAGATATAGTGAATTTGTGTGAAAAATTTGAGCACATCACCATGGTTGTATGCACCATTGTGTGAAGCAAATTACTTTTTAACTATATATAATTATATATACTAAGAAAATAGGCATGCAATCAAAATTATCACCTTTCGTATGTGACATCAAATTACGTTCTAATATGGTCATAACTACGTACCAACCTTCATTTCTATTTGCCATTAATATCCTGGGCATGAGCTTTTCTTGACAATAAGCATGAAATTGTTCTCGGATTAGTATTTCATCTGGAGTTAGCAATCCATACAGATTAAATGGATCGTGCCAGTCAAACTTTCCAGAAACAGTTGCCATTGATCGATGAGAAACTGATAGCATTAAAATATCATACTGTTTTATGATTAAATATACAGCTTATTTTAGAAAAAGTAAAAACAACAAAATCTTATGTAGTACGGTACTTAATAAAGTAAAAAGCATAAAATAATATTATTCTTTTTTCCTGTTAATTTTTATTGTCTCAAAGCAAAGTGAAGAAAACAACAAAACAGTAATTGCATTTTTTTTTCGTATTGTTGCAATATTATATAGTTATATATGGTTAGCGAATCGCAATTATTCGCTGTACTAGTAAGTAGCCTACTCAGCTTTGTGCTCATAGCCAGGAAGAACGCTCCCTTTTTCACAATATCAGGTCACCTGTTGGTTAGCCACTGCCTGGTGTCATCGCAAAATATGCATTGAATGCATCAGCTTGTTATAATATTTGTGGCTGCTTACATTGAAGCAGCATTTTGTATTGTTTAAAATTTTTATCAAGTACAAAACCAAAATGAAACTATGTTAAAAATGCATTGCTGTTAGAGAATAAAGATACTGAACAACTAAGTACGGTATGTAGGATTGTAGGCTATTGATCGACTGCTAGTTCAACTTATTTGATGTTGTTGTTGTTGAAATGCACATTGGCACATACACCAATATACAAAAATTTTAGTTTGAGGTATGATGATAGTAATAAAAGACCAACAGGCCAGCAACATCAGCTGACAGGTCGACAAAACATATATTCTACACACTTGGTTGAAATGTTAAGATATAAATAGGTGCAGAGACACTCACAAAACCCATCAACATTAAATACAACTATAGCGCTAAAAACATTAAAAGGCTAATCATAGTTTTTGCTTATGTAGAAAATAGTTTTCATTGAAAAAACGTTTGTACTTACCACAACTACCCTTTCCCAAAGTTGACCATGCTTTGTTGCTTCTGCATTTGCTTGAATGTGAGGATAGTCTACTCAGCATGGACTTTAACACAGTCATTTTCTTTGCAGGAGCCCTCTTAGTTATATACTATTACTGCACAATTTATATTCACCCACAAGATACTGGTTAACCAACCACAGTGAAGCAATTATATGGGGAGAAAAAACAACAACAAATGAGTATGCAAACATGCTTCAATGGACCTTTGCTGGCTGTTTGACTTTGGTAAGTTAAATTCACTATTATGGAACCAATCAAAACACACAAAATGATTATTTGTATCCTTCATAACATTAAATTTTGGGAAGAGGAACGAAGAAGCATCAAGATCAAGCCGCGCTGGTTCGACTCTCGGGGTGTGCGCTTGAGCAACGCACATTAAGGACTGCTCTCTATTCAGCGGCATCTAATGAATGGAATAATTCCCCGATAACAAGACTTCAACAATCGGAAACTTCACTCTGTGAATCTCGGTGACCGGGCCTGCGTCAGTGATTCAAAGCCTCTACAAGTATGCGAAACTGCCAGGATTAAGCCCTGCAAGAAGCTTTCCCAGTCCGAGGATAAAGATTCAATCAATCAATCATGCTTCAATGACATGATACTAAAGAATCAAATAACAAAAGAAGCTTTGTACAATATTTTCAAATTTAAATATAACTGTTTTGTAAAGAATTTGTAGAATAACCACTCCATTTTGTACAATGACTGATTTTATCTAATCAAAAACTAGATTTCTGTAGAAGTTGGAACCACAAGGTTTGGTTTAAACTTAAAGTTTTAATATTTTTTTTACTCCCACAGAAAAATTTCAAAAAATGTCATTCTGGTAACTTAGGCTATTTTTTGACAAAGTTTTACTTTGCCTTGGAGATCATGAAGTCTTTCAGACAAACCTCAAATTACTATCTGCAGTGTCTCTACTTTACCATATTGTAAGTAGCCTACAATAGGCACATTTTAATTCATACGGTATCGTACCGTATAAACCCTAACCCTATTATTAGTATTAACACAGGAATAGGTTAGCCTACCTAAGTTGATTGTTGACTAGCTGGGTGAGCAATGTGGTTAGTTTGAAAAATTCCATCTTCTCAGTTTTTGATGGGCACATAAATGCAAAAACGCAATGATAAAATTTAACTAAATAACAGATTTTCTCAAGATATTGCTATAATTTTGAAATGTAAGCTTACCAAGCAACCGTGAATTTCTTAACTTTAGTAGAAAGACGTTTCTTCAGTAATCAGTTTCACAGCTCTGCCAGGGCGGTGCCAGCAGCCCAGCACTAACTACTGGGGTTGGTGAATGCGAGTCTCCTACAACTTACCGGTACGTAGCAATTGCGAAGTCAGCACTTTGCAGTTAAGCAAGGAACAACTGAGACTGAGCTAACAGCTAAGTAGCTAACAAATTGCTGAAATTGGTAAATTTCTCGTTGCTGATTGGCCATTGCAGCGGCTCAAAAGTCTTCAATGTTTTCACTTTTTTATCAAATGGCAACTCTGCTAGTCTTATATAAACATATGGTGTTGCACAATAGTCGCTTGCTATTTTTATTTTACGTTATAGCGGAATTGCTTTGAACAGCTTAAATTTTAGACTCTATTCTTATGATGAGTTGATCAATTACAGTTGCACGATTTTTTGAAGTTTTGTTATTTGCAAAATTTGGAATTAATTTGACAAATAAACATTAATTACCTTTTGAAATAAAAAAATACCTGGCAACACTATTAGTTTTTGAACTGTGCTGTAGTTTGGTTTTGATTTTTATCCTCTGGCTGACAAAGCCTTTGATAGGTTATTCATGGTAGTTTCGTATACTTGTAGAAGCTTTTGACTGAATACAGAATAAAGTTTCCGATTGTTGAAATTTGGTTACCAGAAAATTGTTTCATGCACTAGGTGCCGCCAGGGCCTCCGAGAGAAATCAGCACTGGTCGGGAAACAACACGAAAATTGGGCCCCATAATATTTTTTAGCAAATATTGCATTGCATGTTCGTGTTAAGCTGAAATTAGCATACTTTCCTCAGCATGAAAAGAACTTCGTTCAATGTAAAAATTATCAATATATAATCACTGGGTTACATTTGCAGCAAAAATGCCATTGAGGCAAACTATTTTGTCTAGAAAGCTTTGTAAACACACAATAGGCCGACAGGCAACGAAAATAGTTCAACCAAGCATTTAATTCAGGAGTGTCCAAACTTTTCCCACGCGATGCAGATTTGATAATAAGTGTTCGCGGGCCAACAGCCACAATGATTTTTCTGAAAACTGCATGTTGAATTTACATGATTTTTGTGTGTCTGCAGGCCAAAAATAACACATCGTACAACCAGAGCCACTATATACATAGTCTGGAAAGTCATGTTTTGAGGTTGTTGTTTACAGCGCCACCTAGGAGAGCTATGGTTAAATCACAGAATCTGCTTGGAAGGTATGCAAATACAGGCATATTGTCTACTATCAACAGTGAAACTGTGGATGATATTGTGGTTGCAGACTTGTTTTAAACTATTGTAGAACGTTTAGGATGTTAGTTACAGTTATTATTTAGAAAAATTCGTTTGGTTTACTTTTCTGAGGTTTAGTTAAGCATGACTACAAGTAGTTAAAAGATGATGTGACTTTTCAAATTACTAAGGAATTGATTAGTTTATAGTTTGAAGTAGTGGTCTTTAAAGTTCATAAGTTTCAATGTACAAAGTATATACAGCAGCTTACTAATGGAAGGGTTTAATTAGTAAATATTTGTGGAACCTTTAAGCTGAAGTAGGCTTGAAATTAGTACCGTAATTGGCAGATGCTACTTAGCCAGCATCATTTCCAAAAACATTGATTGATCAACTAATTCAGTTGACAGTTATTTAAAAAAGGTCTATAAAGATACAACAAAAAGTTGATAGGTTTCAATCTGTGACACTCAAAATAGCCACTCCCAAAAATAATTTGTAAACAAAGAGCATTAGCAAGACAATTTTGAGTAGGCTACTGTATCGGTAACTATGCAGGTTCAGTAATTTAAAGCAACAATGTCACAAAGGTTACAAGTCCTGAGATTTAACTTAAAACTAGTTAGGCTGAGGGAAGATACAGCAGAATCCGATACCGTAACGTGTTCCATATTTGAAGAACCTGGTTTGCGACGTATATAGCATCTTAATTGATTACGTACAAACTGGAAATTTGATTGAATGGACCAGTTAAGGCAGTTATGCTGACAAAGGTTATGTTTTGTTTATTTCCTTTGTGTTGTAATTTCCTATTATCTTAAGCATGCCGTTCTTTGAAGATCAATTAGTCTACTTTGAGACTACTAGCAGACACTAATGCATTAACCGGTTAACCACTACCTTTGTTAGCAATTATCTTTTGTTGTTATTAGCATTACAGTTATAATCAAATGCTGTACTCTATGTAGGGTTGTGAATTATCTTAGTTATGATTATTTAGTTTGATAATGTCCCAAGTTACGCGTAAATGGAGTGGAATAAACTGCTGTTTACCACAATGTAACAACACTACAACTATGGGATTTTGTTACTTGTACAAAGTTCCAAGTGATGAAAAGAAAAGGTTTTCAGTTTCAACAGCACAGTGGGAAAAACAGTTTCATCAGGTAAGATCAGCACAATAAAATAGTATAATTTTATGCTGTATGTCATGATGGTTGACATTAGTAAAAATTAAGAGCTTATGCCTAGTGAATCACATATATATATATTATGTTTTTTTTTAAATTTAAGCAATAAGCATATGGTGCTCACTGCTACTTTACTCGTATATTGAGAAGATTCACTAATCTAGCATCCCTGTGTAGTGTGTATAGTTGATTAGTGATGAACACGTGTGCTAATTGTAACATACATTGCTAAATGTTATTTATGATAGGTCATTGATTTTCAGATTTAGTTGGGGATGTCAATAGAGAGAATATGCTACTAAGTAAAGCTTCAGATGCTCTTCTTGTATCGTCCTTACCAGCAATAATTCGAGAAACGTCTGCTACTGGCGCAGATTATGTACGGTACCATACTTGCAAGAATAAAGCAGGATCCTCTTGAACACTACTTCGGTCGACAGCATCAAAGAGTTGCATGTGATACCGCGCCTGCAGTTCGAATGTTTAGCAGTACCGCCAAAACTTTAGATATTGTAAAGCACTCTGCAGTGAAGGGATCTAATGTCTAGAGTGAACATTAGACTAACCACCCCGGCATACTGCGCTTTACTCGAGACTGCATAAAACAGTGATTGAAATTGGCACTTTGAGAATCTGTACCTACATTGAAGGAACTCCGTATCTACAATGCATGCTGTATATTCCGGTACAGTAAACCTCACATAAGTTATAACATACAGTATGGGTATATAAACGAGAATTTTAATCCGCATGGTTTCTTATACTTTTTAGTTCATTCGAATGAATGGGGATTATAAAAGTGGTTTACTGTACTTTCACTGCAACTACATCATTGCCGCATTGGCACCCTTCTGTGTACTTTTTACAGTATTTAAGTTACGGTATTAATAGAAAGCCTATTTTATTCTTTATTAAAGGAATGTGCTGTGAAATCAGCTTGAAAAGCATGCTACGATGTTTATTGTACAAATCAAAAACGGATAACAAAATACAACAGGAATCCCCCTTCAATGTTTGCTTTTAGAATTGTTTATACTTTTCGGAGTGCTAGGCCTACGAAGTGCACTGTTCGGCTTATGCGATTGTTTAGCTGTTTTGTTTCTACCATGTAAGAAGTCTTGTAGTGGTAAGTAAAAATATGACTCCTCATACGCATACAGCACTTTTTTTTATAAGTTTAGTTTTTTTTTTATTTCTGACCATCACAGTGAAAACAATACATGTCAACATAGCAAGGGTCTAGAAAAGTTCTTCAAAAGCGCCATCGTAGAGGTTCCAGTTAATGGATTGCTGTATACCTTCCACAGTCCAAGTCCGGCAATAAGCTTTCTTTACAATACTCATGATATGCATTAGGCAGATTAAGGTTGTTGATTTCATTGAGCAATATGTCAGTGTAATACGCCACTTTTCGAAGAAAATTCCCCTTTCATAGGCGAATTTCCACCATCCAAATCTTCATTCAACTGTAAAATACAAATAAATTCAGTAATGCACCATCTTCATCAAGTGCCATTAATCTCTCCGAACTAAGGTGACCATGTGATGCCATTGTTCTTTAGCATACCAGTAATGTAAAGTAAGTCACGTTCAATTGCTATATATAGTATGCAAAAAAATGGCACCAAAGAAGAACGTTCATTACTGGTACCTCAAAATGTAAATATAGCTCGGAATTATTGAATTAATGCACTTCTAAAGTAGCACCAGTATAATCGTGTATATTGCATATTATGCTTTTGAAAGCTAACTTTTTCGACCTGAAGGCCCTGAAGCAGTTAAGTATTTCATTGGTTAGATTTCCAAATTTCATATTGATAATGTTATTATTACAAATTATTTGCACCACACCAATAAGTCCATATTAATTACCATACATGCAAAAAGACAAAAAAAAAATACAAGAATAATCACAATATAATAGCCCGGTTAACAGACAATGCTGTTGCGGAGAATTGTTAACCAGTAAGCTTTAGGTTTAGATAGTAATAACTATATTTGATTGAATAGTATTTTGCATGTAAACAAGTCAAGCTCAACATACCTCATCGAAAAATATAAGATGTTCTTCACTCATGTCTTGAAGAGCTTCCAAGCATTGTGACAACATTTTAATGACTTTTAAGAATTGTATAATTGTAAACCTTTTTGTACACTTATTGCTGCATTGTAAGAAATATATAATATATATATTATATACTGTATTTATGAACATTCTCTATTTGTATTAAGCATATAATTGTTTTCATAAGCATAAATTGTTTTCAAAATCAGGAATGACAGGCCCACAAGTAACATGCTAAAATGTAACATATCCGAAATATTCAAATTGTCAAAATCAACAACTTGGCAGTTCATTTTAAATATGTGAATTAGTTAAGAAATTGGGATGCAACCTCATGCCAAGTTGTTGATTTTGACACGTTATGATAGCCTATAGGTATTTTGTAACATATGTCAAGCAGATCACAAGCAATTAGTAATGGTAGCCACTTCAACAAGAAAAACTTCAGCCATGCCACTGAAACCTCAAGCAGTCATAAGCTATGTTTTCTGTGATGTGAAAAAGGGCGAAAAGAAGATGATACAAAGCAAAGTAGTGGTTAACCGGTTACTGCATTAAACCAGTGTTTGCTAGTAGTCTCAAAGTAGACTGATGACCTACAAAAAAACGGCATGCTAATAAAAAATAGGAAATTACAACACAAAGGAAATAAACAAAACATAACCTTTGTCAGCATAACTGCCTTAACTGGTCCATTCAATCAAATTTCCAGTCTGTACATAACCAATTAATTTAAGATGCTATATATGTCGCAAACCAGGTTCCCCAAATATGGAACAAGTTACGGTAAGTATCTGATTCTGCTGTATCTTCCTTCAGCCTAACTAGTTTTAAGTTAAATCTCAGGACTTTTAATATTTGTGACATTGTTGCATTAAATTACTGAACCTACATACTTACCGGTACTCAAATTTGTCTTGCTAATGCTCTTTGTTTATAAATTATTTTTGGGAGTGGCTATTTTGAGTATCACAGATTGAAACCTATCACCGTTTTGTTGTATCACTAAATAAAACAACTTTATAGACCTTTTTAAAATAACTGTCAACTGAATTAATCGATCAATCAATATTTTTGGAAATGATGCTGGCTAAGTAGCATCTGCCAATTACGGTACTAATTTCAAGCCTACTTTAGCTTAAAGCTTCCACAAATATTTAGTAATTAATCCCTTCAATTAGTAAGCTGATGTATATACTTTGTACATTGAAACTTATTAACTTTAAAGACCACTACTTCAAACTATAAACTAATCAATTCCTTAGTAATTTGAAAAGTCACATCATCTTTTAACTACTTGTAGTCATGCTAACCTAAGCCTCAGAAAAGTAGACCAAACGAATTTTTCTAGATAATAACTGTAACTAACATCCTAAACATTCTGCAATAGTTAAAACAAGTCTGCAACCACAATATCATGCACAGTTTCACCGTTGATAGTAGACAATATGCCTGTATTTGCATACCTTCCAAGCAGATTCTGTGATTTAACCATAGCTCTCCTAGGTGGCGCTGTAAACAACAACCTCAGGCAGATTTGCCATTGACTTTCCAGACTATGTATATAGTGACTCTGGTACAACAACAGGTACGGGCCATACAAAACGTCTCGTGGATCGGAGTTGGCCCGCGCGCCGGACTTTGGACATCTCTGATTTAATTCAAACTTACTTTGGACATCCCTGATTTAATTCAACCTTTTCTGGACTTTTTGCAATGCAAAGCTACGGATCATAGCATCAAATGATAAAATTTTGCGACGTCTGAATTGATGCACAACATGTAGCCTATAGTTAGGCTTTTCAATCGGTTTTGAGTCATAGGCCAACTGGAACGCAAACAATTCTTTACAAATTTCAGTAATTGCTAAAACCACGTTCTCAAAGCACAGCCGTTGGAGGTAGCTACCGGAATACAAAACAAAATCATAACAAAACTATTTGGAAAAATCTTTCGAAAGTTGCAATCAATGATTCCTTGTGTAGAGATTATGGGGTGGTTCGTTCTAGTTTTCAGCTGAAGTTTGCTGTGTGACTTTCTGTCAAAAGTACCAACTCATCCAAAATGTCTTGAAAAATGTCATTGTTGTAGCCTACAAATGGTTTAAATTTGTCCCACATCCCCGCACCTGCACAACAGACATACGATGAAATTGTCATGGAACTTCAAACTCATCGTCGATATGTTTAAGTTTGTTCATACATTTGTCAATTCCAACAACTATCGAATCCTTTGCAATGTACGATAGAATACATTTCCTTCGAATGATTCAGCTAGTTAAGTGGAGTTATAAAAGCGTTCTATCCTCAGGAAAACAAAGTCATTTTTTTTTAAATTTACAATTGTCACTGCAACTTTAGCTTGCGAGTAGTAGCCTACTCTTCTCAGCTTTCTCTTACTTAGATTACATCTTCCTTTAATTGCATTAAATTCATCAGTGAATCTTGTTTAGGACCGTAATCCACATAATACAAAGCAGTCACAAATTTAAAACTGCTAGTTGTAGGCTACTTTAGCATTGACTCAGCTTCCGATCAAGCTCTTGTTGGTTCCAACTTGATGCATTTAAGAAACGTCTTTAGAGCTTCAATTGCAGAAGGGTGATGTAAAGCATTGGGTTTGACTGCACCACGCCTTGATTACCCTCTCGAAGTCAATTTTCTTTGCAAGATGATAGGACAGCTTTCTTTAGATTTTTTAAAATTTTTCCTCTGACTGGGCTATAACTTTAAAGATGCCCCAAGCTTACAGATAATCAATTACACCAAAAATGATAAGACATTTGAACAACGCTGTCTGTAGGCAACATTAGGCTATGAATTCCAACTAGATTCAAGCAACAACATCCATAAACAAAAAACTCAAATAAAGAAAAAAACTCACTACCTTCCAAAATCACATCATGAGAAGCATGACCAACAAAAGGCTACTTGACCACACGAAAACAGAAGATCTTTTAACTATGACAAAATTACATCCAATTGCAGCAATAAGTTAATAAAATCAAAAGTTTTAAAACTGTTTGGCCACACTAAAAGATCACAATTCGGAATCAGCAAAGTTTGCACAGAAGGCAAAGTAGAAGGAAAAAGAAAACGGGGCAGACAACCAAAACGATGGCAAGACAACATCCAATCATGGACCGGACTCAACTTGGCGACACTGGGCGAGCTGGCTTAAAATCGCCACTCTTGGAAGCAAATAACTCATGTTGATGCGCAATCTGCTGCAGGCGGACATAATGACTGATGATGATCCATAAACAAAAAATATACAGGATTTACTTTCTTTAATCGTGCTTGGAATGATACCTTTAACTTTCCCAGATAACTTATGTTGGATACAACATCCTATGCCTGGCCAACGCAGATTTTGAAGTTAAGGTTCAATTGTCAAGCAAAAATAGTTCCCGCTTAGCTAAAACAGCGCCAATTTTCAAGTTGAAACTATCAATACAATCGAAACCGTTCAGTGATACAGAAATCATTTTAGCTTCAGATTTTACGTTTTGAAGCTGTTCAACATCGCCTACCTTAACACGAAAATGATTTGTTTTTGATGAGAAGCATCGAGAGTGACATTTACAATGAATGAGAAATACTTGGAACTACGCACTTCATTTAAGAATTTGTTGATTATTTAGTTGGTACATTTTTACTTTAGTACTAAAAATGGGCCCCCCTCAAAAGTGCAAAAACAAAAAACTACTCGTTTTTCCTTTACAATGTTTTGCTAGGGGGGAAACTGGCCCGACTTCCCTCCCCTCTCGGAGCCACTGGGTGCCGCTAAATGGAAAGCGGTCCTGAAATGCGTTGCACAAGCGCACACCCCAAGAGTCGAACCAGCTGTTCCAGACGGTTGTTCGCCTGGTCAAACGTCATGTAGAAACCGTTCGGGTCTACTGAATATTACGTCATGGAAATTCCTAAAACATGAGCCAAAATTGCACCATCGTCCGTAAGACCTGTGTCAAACCGGTTTAAACCTGTTTCAGTTTGAAACCTGTTTGGACATGAAATGTTGCGTCGCGCTACTGCTGGCGTGCCTTTGAGTTATCACAAATTTTTCTGATTCATTCTCGAAGTTGTTTGTTGGAAGTCGGTCGCACATTTAACTGGTTTATTTGGTGCTTGCTAGCTGGACAAATTCTCCGTCTTTTATCCAAGTAATCTGTATCGTAGTGACAGTTTTAGAGGTGTATCGCGTTGCACCCCATTTCGATAGCTGCGGGCTAATTTTACAGAAATACACTGTTTGAAAAGAAGTTCAAGTGTGTGTTTCTTCGGTCATTATATACAGACGAACGGATTCGGGAACTTTATGTTAAAATTTTCCCACGAAGAGATTAGGCTATGGTTTACCGCTGTGACCATAAAAAATAAAAGACGAGTTCTTGTCAGTTGGTAGGTCAAGAAGAAATTAAAGCAAAAATAAAAGACGAGTTCTTGTTAGCTGGTGGGCCAAGAAGCACTTGAAGGCATAAAAATAAACGACGTGTTTGTTGTCAGCTAGTGCAGAAGAACTAATTGGAAGTACAAGAAATAATAAAAGAAGATTTGTTGGTTGGTAGTCTACACTCTTACAGAAGCAAAGAAAAGTAAAGACATTTCTTCTCAGTTTGGTACTGAAGAAAAATAACTTTGACATTCATTGGCAAGAAAGAAGATTAAAGACAATCCATCTGTGCTTGTAGATTCAAGTGGAAGAATCCAAGCAAGTTTGTGGACTTTAGGACTTCATACTCGTACAGCTACGGTATCGTGCATTTAAATTCTTTTTTGTATTTTTACTGTCTTTGCAGTTAAGTTTTTTATAACTACTGTAGCCTAATAAATTTGTGTGTTTGTGTAACTTAATTTTTTTAATTGTTAAATTTAGCCCCAACATTTAATATGTCTACACTCGGTGGCGACAAGGACTCGACCGCCGTAGACTCGACTGAGTTTAAGCCTGATGATGTTCTTTGCGGTCGGGCAGGCCATTCTGGGGAGGGACCCATTAACGATGAGGCTAAGTCAGTTCGAGAGGCCCGGCATCTTAGACGGGATATTTTGACTCAAATTGGGAAACTTTCTGTAGCCCTAGGTTCTTTGAGTGATAAGCAGGAACTGTTAATTTTTAGATCTAAGTTATCTACTTTAGAAGAGGAATTACGGCATTTCCATGCTCTTTTGACTAAAATCTTTAACTCTGCGATCTTGGCAGAACTTCGTGATAGGGTAGACCCCGAATTTAACTCGTTAAAAAATAACTTTGAACAAAAAGAAAGTGAGTTCTCAGATATGTTGGATGCTGACATACATCCTGAGGATAGCGCATCAAATGTAAGCACTAGGATGTCTATGACTTCGTCTCGGATAGTGGCACAAATTAACCTGCAGCTAAGACGAGAGGAGCTCCAGATACAAGCTGAGGCCGAAGCGAGAGCTGCTGAGGCTGCCGCGAGAGCTGAGGCCATTCGAGCTGAGGCCATTCGAGCTGAGGCTGCCGCGAGAGCTGCTGAGGCCATTCGAGCTGAGGCTGCCGCGAGAGCTGAGGCCGAAGCGAGAGCTGCTGAGGCCATTCGAGCTGAGGCTGCCGCGAGAGCTGAGGCCGAAGCGAGAGCAGCTGAGGCCGCCGCGAGAGCCGAAGCGAGAGCTGCTGAGTTCGCACTCAAAGACGCTCAGTTGAGGGCTGAACAACGTAAAGAGGTAGTTTTAGCTGAATGTCGATCAGAGGTGGGCTCTCGGCGTAGCTCTAAGAAGGGCTCTTCTAGGCATTCCAGAAATGAACATCAATCGCAGTTTAATTTACATAACCTTTTCCAAACGCCCGTTCAACCTGTGAGTGGACCAGGGCAATCCACACGTTTTCCAGCTGTTTCAGGAGGTCTCGGGGCCGCGGCTAAGGGTCTTCCGAATGCTGTAGAGCCAAGGTCTGCGAATTACAACCGAACTCCTCCCCCAGAGCGTACAGGTCACGGGGCCGCCATTAGTAGTAATGCTTTGCCCCCTTCACAGTTTTCTGCGCCGCTAGGTTTTGATCGCCCAGCTACACGTAATTTGGGTGGTTGTGAGAGGCGTATCGCGTCTCCTGATTTTAACGTGTGTGAGGATCGTGATCGGGCTGTGCACGTGACTGAGCCCACTCAGCCCCTTAAGGGATATAGCTTGTCTTCTCCCGCTAAATCGAGTTCTCAACAGCAGGATTGCTTTTTTGAATACCAAAATAGTAGGACGTTTTTCGATAAGGCGGCCTTGATTGGTTACGATGGGAATAATATGCCATTTATCTTCTTTAAAAATCGTGTTACGGCCTTAATGGCAGCTTCGCCCTTTAAGGGGACTCGTTTAACTTTGTTACAAGCAGCTTGTGTTAGGACAGCTGCGCAAACGATTGCTAATTTGGTTTCTGACACCCCTGGCTTGTCAGAGGAAGACAGGATAGAAATGTCGTTAGCTCGCTTGTCCCAGCGTTTTGGGGTTCGTGGAGGTCTTTTTGCAGAACCGGAAATTAGAAAGTATCGCTATGGTAGCAAATTGACTTCGACCTCTTTCAGTGATCTGAAAGAGTTTAAAGATGAATTATCGCAGTGTTTGCTTTACGCGCAAGCTTATGGTCAGCGTGACAAATTGGAAGGACGTTTTGTTTTGGATTTGGCTAAGCGACTCCCGTTTGACGCTAAGCAGCGTTATCTTGACTTTTTAGGTGATCAGTATGGTGGCACTGATGAGCCTACTTTTCAGAGTTTGTTCGATTTTGTTGTACGAGAGGAAACGCGTAAGTCGACTGATTTTAGCATTATGCTAATGGGCGATTCTGGTGAGTCGCAGCATTTTAAAAAGTTTGGCAAAGGAAAATTGCCTTCATGTCCGGTTAGGCAGACGTCCGTAAAACCCCACGATGATGTGATGTCAGGAAGTTCGCAGTACTCGACTGTTGTTGGCGCACCGCGCGGTGGTGAAGCCAGACGTAAAAACCTACCGGCATGCATTTGTTGTTCGTCACGTGGTCAAGTTGAATATCATTTTTTGTCTAATTGTAAAGAATTTTTGCGCTTGACACCTAAAGATCGGAGAGATGTCATTGGGAAAGCTGGCAAATGCTTGAATTGTTTGCGCCAGCATATGGTTAGGGATTGCGTTCATGCAAATAACTGTCGTAAGTGTGGGCCTAACAACGATAGGAAACACTATTTTCTTCTGCATGATTTTTATGTGACGTCACGTGATTCTCTGGATTCTGTTGGGAAAGATGATGCTCGTGCCAGAGTTCCTGTGCGTAATGTTAAGATTGGAAATGTTAAAGCAGCCTTTAACCGCGTTACTGCTGCTCGTGTTTTGAATCCAATGACTGGCAAATCGAAGTTGGTGTATTGTCAGCATGATCCTGGTTCGCAGTTGACGTTTGTTTCGAGTGACTTGGTGTGCGAACTTGATCTTAAACCGTACGATAAAGCGTCGTTTAAAATGAATACCCTGGCTGGTCAGAAAGCTACTTGTGCTGACCTTGTCAAACTCAACATCCAGTCGTTAGAGACAGATGAACTGTTTTGTGATTTAACTTCGGTGGTTAACCCAGCTTGGGCTGATGATGTTAAAACTTTACCGCATAAACAAGATTTAAATGGTTTCCGTCATTTTCATGACGTGAATATGTTTCATTTGAATGATTGTAGTACTGTAGATGTACTGATTGGCAACGACAACGCTTATTTGATGTGGGCAAAAGAAGAACGTGTTGGTGAAAATCGTAGTGAACCGCATGCTTTACTCACTCCTCTCGGTTGGTTGGCTTGTGGTGGTAAGTCACCCTTAGAGGAAAGCGTTGCTAACGTGTGCAGAGTGCAGACGTCTTCAGAGTCGGATGTCATCTCTGGCTTTCAGCGTAAAATTGAGTCTCGTGATATGGAAATAGCAGACCTGAATAAAGTCATTCAGGATTTGACGTTGCAAAATGAAACCTGTGAATTGTCTCGCAATGATAAGTTGGCTAGAGAACTTGTTGAACCGAATATTGAGTTGAAAGATGGTCGATTTGAGATACCTGTTCCGTTGAAGGAAGATATTGATCTACCTAACAATTTTGTGTTGGCGTCAGATAGAGTTGCTGCTTTAAGGAAGAAAGCTTTAAAACAACCTGAACTTCGTGATTTCCTTACTGACACCATGAAAGATCTTAAATCAAATGGCTATATTGAGCGTACTGGTGAAGCAGGAAATGTCAAGGGATTTGAATGGTATTTACCGTACTTTGTTACGTCACAATTAAAAAAGCGCATTGTTTACGATGGCAAGTCTGAATTCCGAGGAACTTGTGTTAATGATGTAATGTTTTCGGGTCCTGACTTGTTAAACCCTCTGGTAGATGTCTTGGCTAGATTTCGGCTTGGTAGATTTGGTCTCATGGCTGATGTGACTAAATGCTTCTTTCAAATAAAGTTACCTGAGTCGCAAAGGGATTTGTTGCGTATATTGGGAATTTATACCTCCGTATGCTCCGGCGCAAGGTGGCGCCTGGGAGGCAATGGTTAAACAATTTAAAATCGCATTTTTTCACATTTTGGACTCTTCAAGTCGTAAGCCCAATTTTATTGAACTGCTTACGTACACCAGTAGTGCCGTTCGGATCGTGAACGAACGCCCTTTGGTACCTTTGAGTGACGACCCTAGGGATTTTACTGTCATCACCCCTGCCTCACTTTTGACCCCATACTTAGACCCATACTGTGCTGTTGGGCAACCACATGATCGTGACCAATTAAGAAGGGATTATCGGTTCAATTTGTCACTTTCTCAGCAGTTTTGGAGTAAATGGATCGATTTTTACTTGCCAGGTCTTCAGGGCCGGAAAAAATGGCTAAAAATGGCCGAGAATTTGGAGCCTGGTCAACTTGTAGTGGTAGGTTCTCTCCAGGACATTGGTAAACGTGGGAAGTATCAACTTGGGAGGGTGCATGAGGTAGTTCCACAAATTAGGAAAGGGAAGCCTGTGGTTCGTAGAGCTAAAGTTGCCGTCTGCAACTATGATGAGAGTACGGGGAAAGTAAAAGTAGACTATGGGTTGAGGGATATTTCGTGCCTCGCCCCCGTAAAGAACACCTAAGTGTTAGGGTTTGAGCCTGGTTTTGTCTGCGGTGGCCGACACTTGTCTGAGCCCAGAACAGTCGGTTATTATCGCAATCATTGTATATAGCATCATTTTTTGCGTGTACCTACTACCTATGGTACCAATTTCATGTATCGTCGTGTTTTTATTGCTGTTCATTCTTTGCATGCCCTTTGTATTTGCGTATTAACTTAAACGTGAGTGATTCAAACAATTTGTGTATCATGTGTTTTTATTCATTGGCTCACAATTGTCGTCAATTCTTTTTTAGTTATGCCATGTCAGACTGTCATAACTAGGGGCCGCTATGTTCCAGACGGTTGTTCGCCTGGTCAAACGTCATGTAGAAACCGTTCGGGTCTACTGAATATTACGTCATGAAAATTCCTAAAACATGAGCCAAAATTGCACCATCGTCCGTAAGACCTGTCAAACCTGTTGAAACCGGTTTAAACATGAAATGTTGCGTCGCCTTTGAGTTATCACAAATTTTTCTGATTCATTCTCGAAGTTGTTTGTTGGAAGTCGGTCGCACATTTAACTGGTTTATTTGGTGCTTGCTAGCTGGACAAATTCTCCGTCTTTTATCCAAGTAATCTGTATCGTAGTGACAGTTTTGAGGTGTAAGGCGTTGCACCAGTCATTTCGATAGCCGCGGGCTAATTTTACAGAAATACACTGTTTGAAAAGAAGTTCAAGTGTGTGTTTCTTCGGTCATTATATACAGACGAACGGATTCGGGAACTTTATGTTAAAATTTTCCCACGAAGAGATTATGGTTTACCGCTGTGACCAAACTCAGACACTACATCCTTCATCGGCACTACCAAAGAATCTCTACCTCTCATTAGCGATACCAAAAACACTCCATCCCTCATTGACGCTATAAAAGATGATTTAACTCTTATTAGAAATACCAAACACACGCTGCTATATCATCATGCTTCTTATGCTCTTACATGCGCAGGAAATTAGTTTAAAAAACAAAGCTTTTTTAACTATTTTATCTTGATAATGAGCTGCCATATTATGTATTTGTTCTGCAATATATAGGCTACTTAACATCGTTGCTGCGAACATTTTATTTCTGTATGAAATCTGTAAATAGTCCTTGTTTTGATAGTCCGTTACGTAATTTCAATATGTGTGTGTAACTGTGTATATTAGTTTGTTTTTGTGATGTTGGGTTCAGTCGTGTTCTCATTGCTTTAAGAATTGGCGCTCCAGTTGTTCCAGGAACGAGGAGGCGACTGATTCTTAACTAATTCATCAACTTATTTTAAAGTATCAGGTTTGGTGGCCGTGCTTAACTATATTTATTGATGCGTATACCGCAATATTAGATCCTTTCATGCACGTCTTAAACCATTAAGGTTTTGCCACCTTTTCCTTTTGTTAGTTTTGTTACTGTATTTCTTTTTCACAATATCATTTTTTTTTGCATTCTGACAAAGAAAAATAAATTGAATTGAATTGAATTAAAGTGATATCCATGCAGAAGTCCAAATCAAGTAGTGAAAAAAAGCTCAAATTCAAGTTGATCCAAATCCGAGTTAAATGTTTGGGTGGCAGCTGACTTTGGTGACCTTTTGGTCTTTCGCTGCCATCCTGGTTGTGCAAATTATTTGTGTTTATTGTGTTTTTGCTTTTTGTGTCTTTCTTTTTCGCCAACAAAACAAAAAATAAACTGAACTGAACAATCGCTAAATTTAAATCCAGCAGTTCAATATATTTTGTTCTGTTAGCAAACAAAACAAAATATACAAAAACACAAATAATTTGCACAACAAGGATAGTAGCGAAAGACCAAGATGTCACCATAGTCAGCTTCCACCCAAACATCTGAACAAAACACCAAAAAGTCTAAATCAATGTTCATTTCGCCAGACACGACCTTGTTTCTTACCTTTGATTTAAAAATGATGGAAACTCTGCTGTTGCAAATGCCGCCTTTTAGGTGTGCGCTGCCGGCAGCGCTTCCACTTTGGTGGTAATTACCACAATTGTGGAATTTTCATCATGCTTGTGGAAAAATTGTGGTAATGAAAAATTAAATTTGTGGTAAAAATGTGGTAATATGGAAATTTTGTGTGGAAATGTTGCCAAAATGTGGAAATTATAAATTTTGAAAATTTGAAATAAAATGCTATCAATAAATAAGAGCATTTGAACTGTTGTCTTCCAAAATCGAACAGATACCGGTATGCAAAAAACTACTTATAATAGTATGCGACTAGCATGTTCCGCTGTTTTTAGTTTGATTTTGGAATGCGTCCTGACTTTTGACTTTAAACATAGGGTGACCATGTGATCATATTCATAGTCAAGATGTCTGTCAGATTCTAGCTGCGGTGTCAAGTACAGTACTTTGCTTTCTTATTTCCGACGTTTTAATGACTGTTAATAAACTGAGTAGTTGTTTTAGACCTTATTTTAAACCATATAGTGCTGTGTGTCACAATCAATATGCAAGACGTCGCGTCGGGCTGCTTTGCGTCTTGACAGAATGTGCTGTTTTCATTATGGAATTTTGAGCGATATGTTATTATCGGTTATGACCTGAAGTAACCTTGGATTGCAAATCTGTATTATGTAACGCATTTCCAGAATCGTCTGTAAGCATGCAAATCTGGAATGTTCTGTTGTTTTTCATAATTTCTGAGCGTCGTTTGTCATGATGTCATAAGGGTGTTTACCAGTAGATGTCCGATTGCGAAATATTTATTATGTAAGAATCTTCTACTCCTACGTGACATTCTTTATACTTCTTTGGGCTTCTGTTTGTTTACATTAATGCAACTTGACAGAACAATGTGACATTACGTAACCTTCTCAAACTTACTAGACCGAAACAACCTTCTATAAATAGTGGTGTAATTTGTGTAATCTTTTTATTATTATGGGAGTTGTATTATGATGAGTTGGTTATGAGAAATCATTGCTGTAATAGTAGCAGTTGGTAATAGAAGCAAAGATTATTGTTGATCAAAAGTTGAAGTATTGCATACGAGTAAAGCAAGTTGATGCTAATATAATTTCTGATTGAAATTAGAATCGTATGAGAAGCTGCGAGTGGATTACGTTAAACTTGATCAATAGTCGCAAGCATTGGAATCTGTTTTTGTTTACTGTTACTTTGATTAATTGTTGGAAGTGGTGAGCCATTCGTTGGAGTCCTTCAAGCGTTTTTATATATCATCTCACCAGTAGAACTATCCGTGAATTTAATTGACTGCTTTTCGGTTATAACCCATTAAACTACGTCATTGAATCTTTCCAAGTCTTTTTTCTGGTAAGAGATAGAAAGAAATCGTGACACTGTGGTTCCCAACCTTTTTGTTGTCACGGACCCCTTTAGACAAATTATTAATTCTGCGGACCCCTACCTAAATTTTACCTGAAACTCAATTAACATACTATTGATTATTGTAATTATTATGCTACTCAACTACTGTAGCCTAACTGTGTCATGTTGCATTGCCGCTATGACTCCTGCGGCAAATATCAAGTTAAACAGTTACTAAACAGTTAAATAAGAAAATGAATGAGTTACTGTATTCAAGAAATGTCAGCAGTATTTGAATATTAAGGTGACCCAAAGTGCCATGCCGAAACGTTTTCAACATAAACAAATTTAATGAGAGAAATGAAAGTAAAAAGATCGCTTTTTTTTTCCAAAATTCATCAAGGTAATCTCGGACCCCCAAATGCTTTCTCACAGACCCCCAAGGGGTCCGCGGACCCATGCTGGGAACCACTGATATAGTGTAAATATAGCCAAATAATGGCATTGCCAAATAAGGAATTCTGTCCTAATCTGAGAAAAGTTAAAAGCAGTTAAAAACAAAAACTTGCATTTTGGAATTTTTTTTAGTTCTGGGTAAAGATAAAAACTCTAACCTTATTCCTAAGTCTAACCCTTACCTTAACCCTTACTAACCTTAATCCTAACTCTGGCAACACCTGATAGTAACTATGGCAACAAGTGGGTAAAAATAGCCACTTTGTTAATGTAAAAGTAAGTCGAAATACGGTTAAAATCGGGTAGAAAATCACAATAAAAAATGTGGTAATCTGAGGACAAATGTGGTAATACAAGTGGTAATCTAGCTTTGTAAGAGTGGAAGCACTGGCTGCCGGGCTCTTTGATGATGTAAACCTGCTTGCTATGCGTTTTTTTCAAACATTATGCATTTTCCAAAGGCATTCTTATTTAGATAATTTCTATAGATTGCTGAATGTATACCATTATATTCAGATTTGGGTCAAATGAGTTTTCAAGGTATTGGGAACGTCCACAAGTCACTTTTATGCGAAATGATTTGATCTTTAAACAAGTTTATACTGCAGGTCTAACCTGCACAAATAATTTTATTCTCTTACTTAGATAGTTGTAATTTGCATGTAAGTCCTAATTTATGATTTGAATAAATGCTTCATTTGTGTTGAACTAATCTAGGATACATTTCCACAAACCAACAATTCTCCACTTTGTTGGTATTATATATCTAGTAAAAATAGTAAACTTAGTGAAAATTTTGCCAACGTGACATGCTTTTGACAGTTCAAGTACGCTATTGGTCAAATTGTAGGCTATGTCATATATAGACTACCGTAGCATATGTACAGAAAAAGTTTTGAAACAGAAATGCAACTTGAATAATTATTTTATTTTTTTAGCATGTTTTTGGTTCAGTTTTTTGTATTGTAACAATGGATTGTATCTCTGATGATATTTTGCAGCAAATTGATGCTGTAGTGCACCAAACCAATGATCATGAAAATGTTTTAACTGCTAACATATGCAGGGTGGATAAATGGATGAATGAGTGGCTAACGAAGTTTAGTGAGCTATCCAACATTGGTTGGATATAGAACACTTGTAGTAGAGAGTCAACTTAGTTGAAACATATTGAGTTATATGATTTGCTGTTGTGTGGGTTTATTTGCTTATAGTTTGACATCTCGAATAACCCTTTCAATAGACCCTTTAAATTGGTAAATTTCAAAAAGGTAATGTCATAATTGCTAGGAGT
The DNA here is from genome assembly GCF_918807975.1 of Aplidium turbinatum. Taxonomy (NCBI): domain Eukaryota; kingdom Metazoa; phylum Chordata; class Ascidiacea; order Aplousobranchia; family Polyclinidae; genus Aplidium; species Aplidium turbinatum. The sequence goes on along the minus strand of NC_137484.1, from coordinate 14,309,914 downwards.
TGTGTTCATTGTTCTGCGTTGTAGTCTCCATTCTTTACATGCATCTAGTATAGGCGACACATTATATAACTATTTTCCTGTTATTAACAAAGACCATTGATTTCAAGTTCATGTTGTAAATAAAAACATAATAGTTTATTTTTATTTTTTTAACTTAAAATCATGTTTGGTCTTGATTGTCACTTTCTGGATGTTGACAAGTGAAATCAGCCTACTTCAAATTTTTGTTAGTTAATTTGGGCTGTTGGTCAGTTTCTGAGAACAGCATGTTTTTAAACTTGAATATTTGGTCTTTAAATGTGCACTTGTGCAGAATCAACTGTACCAAATTTCACTTAGAGAAGTGTCCACTTGCTAAAATGTTACTACCTGTAATCTATTCTATCCAGTTGGTGCTTTAGAAAAAAGAGCTGCTTTGAAGAGCATTAATTGTTAAAGCACACACCTTTACAGTTGAACTGTTGAGCTTGCAATTTCTTTGCTCATAAAATCTGAGACTTATCAAACAAGTTATCAGAGAATTTTTTTTATCACACTATTGCATAATGGTTTTGGGATGGTGCAACTGAACTGTTCTGAATCAGTTGAATTTGTTCTATTTGTAATCAAGGCATTATTTGACTGTTGCAACGTTTTTGATTTGGAAGCACGTTTCTTTCCGTGCAATAAACTGATACTTGCAGAAAACCAAGGTATCATTCTCAAGGTCATCCCCACTACCGAGCTGGTACTTGGGATGTTCCTTTAGCATTTACAGTTAGATGTGGGTGGATGTTCAGACAATTCAATGTCTGCTACACTTGCATTGCTTGGTCACCGAAAAAATAAATGAACTTAGAGGCCTGCAATAAACTACGTCACCAATCTTTCTAAAGTCTTTTTATGTGTAAGAACTAAAAAGAATTTTGTGACATTTGTAAATTACAGAAATCATATCCTTTACCACTGAAAAGTCTTTGCTTTTGCAGTGCAATTTAAAACTAGATTTTTTAAGTTTATGTGCTGGGATTGCAATAAATGCCAAAATTGACTGTTCATAGCACCATCATTTTTTAATTTTAGTTGTAAAATTTGTTTCATTTGCTTTAAGTCTGAAACTGATAAAACATTGAATTTTTATTTGGTATAGAAAGAAGATCAACAAGCAGTAGCGGCGCCACGGGGGGGACTGGGGTGGACATGTCTACCCCACTTCTATTTATGGTCAATTTTGTAATTCGTCGAGATCCGATGAGAAAACTTGGGGGGTGTATGCAGGGGGTTAGGGGGGCCTAGTGACTGCGTCATAAATTAATTTCAACTTCTTACATATGCATTACTGTTGCAGCATTGACATACGAAGAAATAAAGAATCTTCATGGTTATCGCTCTATTGTATTGATTGATTGTAGTCTAATTTACCATTTTGAGGTGATGGCTTTTATCACAGCTGAGACACAAGCTTTGTAAGACCTAATAGGCAAAGGTTTTGATGGGGCCACCAACATGTCAGGCAAGGATGAAGGTGCACAGCAACACCTAATTGCAGCGGGTGCCAAACCGTCGGTATATTTTCATTGTTTTGCACACCGACTAAATCTTGCGCTTGGGCACAGTGTTGAAAACGTAGCGACAGTCAAAACAATTGGTAACATCTACAACTTTATGGACTGTTCTCCCAAGATACATTTTTTTGCATAAAGAGCGTTTTAAAAAGGATGGAATCACGTCTGGAAAAATTGCATTGCACTCGTTATCTGATAGGCTACTAGATGGTCTTATTGGTCTGCACGTTCAGATGATCTGGATGTTGTTATTAATGTAGCCTATATCCAGCACTGCTGTCAATGTTCCAACAAATGTCAAACGAAGGTAATGGTGTATCTACTGGATGTTTGTTCCGCAATGATCAAGCAAACTGAATTTGTTACTGCTAGTCTAATTCTTCATAAATGCTTTTCGTTAAGTAAACAGGCTTCAGATTATTTAAAAAGTGAAGAAATGGATCTCACCACTGGGGTTGCTGCTATCAACGACTTGACAAGAGCATGTGACTCACTGCGTTCAGAGGAAGATTTTACCAAATTGGTTTTCAACACATCGCTGTTTGCGGATAAAAATCAAATTACCAGTGAAACCACTACGCCGGCTAAGCGATGCCGCTACCCACCAAGCCATTTCCGAGATGGTCAGATATTATTGATAGGTTGCAACAGTCTTCCGCGGAGTGAATCTGAATCCATTACAGAATAGTTAAGACGAGATTTTTCTTTATCCTTTGACAGAATGCTGAATGAACTTAAAAAGCGTTAGGCTACTCGGATCAAACATGTGAATTAATGTCAAATGCAGCTGCATTTTATTACACGCACATGTCTCCATCAAATTTGCGTAAAGTTGAATATTTAGTCAAATTCAATAATTTCCATGAAAATCAGGTTGGGCAGCAATTAGGATCTTCTTTTTTGGGGTCAGCTAATTGTCACAAGTGGAAACTAGAAATTGAAAAGAACCAAAGTGGACCGTGTGGTTGTGTCTGCCTTCACTTTTGAAATTGTGTGGACAAAACGATCTTAAATCATTTGTACAGCGATTTGTTTCAAATTATTGCTACTGTTGCTACTTTGCCCATGACTGTGGCATCTTGTGAACGTATCCACAGCAAAATAAGACAATAAACTATTATCTGCGACCTGCCATCATTACAAAGACTTGAACATCTGGTACAGATCAGCAGTAAGCGAGACATTGCCGACAACACTGGTCCTCAAAAATGGTGAAAGCTTTTCAACTGACCTGCGAGCGCAAAATAAAACTTTAGTGCAGTGATTCTTAACCAGTAATGTACGCGCATACAAAAAATATTGACGCCGTCAGCGTTAACACAAACGTTTGAAAAACCATGCGCTGTATGCGTCAACGTAACTTGTAAAAAAAGTTGGCGGCGTCAGCGCATACATTAGCGTAAACTAATTTTGTTTGCTAGGTGCCAAACATTCACACGGTATAAACCACTCGAAACAAACAAGTTTTAAGAAACACAAGCATCTGACAGTGTTCATCAGGCATTTTGCTGTGTTTTGGTTCCAATATGTCTTTGCCCATTGAAAACGTTCTTTCAACTGCAGCGCTGGAAGGTATTGGCGTGTTGTAGTGAAAAAAAGACATTAAAAAGTAGCCTATGCGTTGACGCTATGCGCTAAAAAACCGCGTAAACTTTACGGCGTAGCCTCAAGCGCAAACTATCCAAAAAAATGTGGCCGCAAGCGTTAGCGTAAACAAAAAGTCTACTCCGCATACTTGCGGCGTATAAGTAGGCTACATCTCTGTTCTTAACCTATGGCAATGGGTATTATTAGGTACCGGTAATAGCCAGGTTTTTTAAAATTCTGTTTAAGGGGCCACCCAATAAATTTTTATGAGGCCGCCTATCATTGCAGCAGCTCCATGACATAAAATAACGACAAGCTTGCTAACATAAAGATCGTAGTTGGCAATTCTATGGACCGCAGAGGAAATGCATGGGAGCGTTTGGCCCCATTCTATTCTTTTGTTCATATTACCTCGAAATATTTTTGTCCACCTCACTCATTTTTGGCTGGCGCCGCCCCTGTCAACAAGTATAACTTGCGTAGGCTACTCAATAATTCACTACTGTTGATGTTGGTTTAGTTGAGCACTGCTTGCAATGACTATTAAAGGTGAAAATACACTGTTTGGAAAGGATCCTAAGGTATTTATTTATCGATGTGAAAGCAATCCTAGTAAGCTACTTTTACAGTAGCGGTACACTGCCATTATTTGTGATGTCAATTTTTGATCTGTTTTATTGGTGGATATATTAAATAGCCTATAAAGAACAAAACTTAAGGTTGCATTGGTGTAAGATGTTATTTACTATAACGTTCAATCTTCACCTCCATGGAAATAGGAATCAGTGACTACATAACTCAACAGGTTATAAACAGTCGAAATCTGTAAGTTCTCCATTTTTCAAAGTACTTGAAAACTCTATTCATCACTGGGGAGATTGTGAAATTTATTGGAATGAAGTGAACAAACTATAAGTTTGTATTAATTTCGTTTCCCAAGAAATGATTCCCAAGAATCCCAAGTTTAAACTAGTATCGATAATGATGACCATAAATATCATTAACATATCTAATCACCATATTTGATATGCTCAATGTTTCAGATTGAAGTAACCAAAAGAGTGGACACAGTTAACTGTGACATATTAGGAGAAGTGCTCTGCTATTTTCAACAAAAAATTTCAAACATTTTACTACCTTACCTAACAAACAGAATAAAATGTACACCATGAATACTTAGGTAATCTTTTTTCTTCTAAAATGTGGTATTCCACATCATTCAAAACCTTGCTCTTTCTCCTGCATGTGTGGGCCAATAACAATGGTTTTTATTTGCTTTAGGAAGAAGAAGAAGAGGAGCTGCAGGTATCTATGTCCCTAAACTACAATTGCTATGGTATTATGTTAGCTTACACTTTTACAATTGTACATTTGGGTGTGCATGATGTTATTGTGTCAAATATTATATATAATAAATATATAACGCATACTCAAATGCAACTATAGAAGAGTGGTGACATAGCTAATCATATTTTTCCTAAACATGCTTCAAATCTGGACTCAACAAGTGTTTTGTCACAAAAGTAGCAATAAGGTAATGTCTTGGATTAGCGGCTGTTGAACATTTTTACTGAGTTTCAAGAATATCACGGGAATGACAAAAACTAGCCAAAATAGTTTATATTGTTATTTTTACTAGATACGTATTTTTTTATATCAGATGTCTGCTTGATATGATATATAAACAAGAGAGTTACGGTACTTATAAAATACGTTCTTGCATTTCAGTATTCTTGACGCAATGCAGGACCAATTACTATATCAATGCGTTCATGCAAAAAAAAGTAATTTGCAAATTCTAACCTGAAGCTATAGCCTTACTTTCAATTTTGCTAAGTTAGATGAGAACCATTGCTACAAATTAATTGCTGGTAATTATTACTGGTGTTGCTATAGTATATATTATATATAGTACATAACTTACTGTAGGATCCACTGGATGAAGTGAAAGAGAACTGCAATAACTCTTCAAAATGCGCAAACTATCGTGAAGAACTTGATGCATGCACGGATCGTGTCACCAGTAGAAGTCAAACCGACGAGCATTGCACACAAGAATTGTTTGATTTTCTTCATTGCACTGACAAATGCGTAAGTTCTTATTGGGCTGATGTACATTAAAAATAGGCTTACCTTTTTTTTCGGATTAGAATATTCTATGTAGTTTTTAGGCAGCAGGTGGTGTAGGCTATTGATAAAGTAGAAGATGCTCGACCATGTGTCATCATTATCCAAATTCAGTTTTGTCCCCAGTTGTGGGGGTATCCGATTCTTTCATAATAGCGATTGTCTTCACTCCTTTTCTCTATCTCATTCTGCTCATTGTAGCTTCTTCTACCCGACCTTGGCTGCTTCATTCTTCACTGTTTATTTAAGTACGTTCCCGTTTTCTCCCCTCGTTCACCTTTAAAGTCGATGGCTTTTGAAGAAAACTTCCTCCTTGTCCTTAAGGCATGCCTATCTTATCTTCCTTCGTTTACTCTTACAAGTTGGTTTACAATCTCCCTCATCTCGAGCATGTCTATCAGTTCTGCATTATTTTTCCATCCTCGTTTTTATTTCACGCATTGCCCGTTCACTCTCTTTTGTATCCGTGTTCCTTACGGTGCAATATTGCAGACCGCACATAACTTTGATAGACTTATATTTTTAATGAATTTCTTTATTCATATAACGCATTTCCACATTTCCAGAGCTTGCCCAACGCAGTCTTATCCTTCATTTGTCACAGCTGCTTTGCATCCAACGCTTTCATATATCTGTTCAGTGTTCACCCAAATGACAGAAGCCTGTCAAGCATCAATACTTCAATTCCGTGACAGAAATCCTTATCACGATTCTCATCTAAATAGTACCCTCCTTTATCACATTTCCCACAAACAAAACACTTGGCAAGCTTGCTGTAGCTTCGTGGGCTGCAACACGTGTTGCTGAATTTTTGTTGGCGAATGCAAGACTTCTTGGTTGTCAACCATCAGTAACCATCTTAATTTTTTCTTTGTCTTGCAGACACGCTATACTTATACGAAATCTTTCGCTCGCTGCGAATAACTGTTAACGAATAACTCCCTTATATCATAGCCTAAGTATGATTACCTCATTAAATCGAGAGTGAAATTACGTCTCAAAGTGGAAAAAAATTCATAAAACAAACAAAATGCTCTGGAAAATAAAAAAAAAGTGTCGATAGCCTATAGGCAAACTCGAGTGTGCGGGAGAGGGTGACTATAGTCCTTACTCTCGTTGGTCGACGTTGCCTTACATGCTAGGGTGGGAGTTCCCGATGTTGGGTTGCTCAGTATAGTCGACCCTTGTGTTCTGTCAGAAACAACTTAGGTTTGTGGTACCGAAATTGAGCAAAATCCCGAAAGCGATTAAGCTGTTTCTTGTCACAAGTGTACCTTAAAATAGGAATGTCGCCGGAACCAACGAAAAAGTGTCGATGTAGGCGAACTGTGGATATAAACGCATGCTACTGTATTTGACTTGTAGCCTGTTGCTGAAAGGCCAAGCACTTTTCTGTTTTCTCTTGAACTAAGCTCTATGCTTTGCTGCATTTTTATAGCCATCCAATAGTAGGTGAAGTGTGATACCCATGGAACAGTTTTTGTTAAGTGATAGTTTTTCACGCGGAAAAAAAGTTAATTCAGTTAATTAAAGTCCCTGCTGCGAACGACGTAGCAAAATAAAGGGAAGACATTTTGCAAGCAGCAGCGCTAACTGGATTAAAAGACTGACCGTTCGTGGTGAAGGTGATGGCTTAAAGTGACGTTATAAACGAACAAAAGACGTCTTGGGACCAATAAAGGGTGCTGTTACATGCGAATTGACGTTATAGGCGATGCTGTTGTAGCCGAACTACAATGTACGTAAAAGATAGGAATTCTGCCGGGACCGAGCGAAATGTGACGTAATAGATGAATTGACGTTACAGTAGAATTCGCCTATAACGGCACCTCTAGGGGATTTGCTAAAACTGACGTTATAGCCGAATTGACGTTATAGACGAACTACCGCAAACTATTCCACAACTGTCTTTTGATTAAAGAAAGAGGTGTATAATCCAATCAGGTTTACTGTGTACCACCAAACTGACAAAAGGCACGCAGAAAATACAGTAAACAAAGAAATTGTTTAAAAAAAATAACCTACAGCGAAAGGTAACCTACAGGAAATTTGCGCAATACAGCTCGTGACATACAGTAGTAGAAAAGTTCATTGTTTATTAGCAAAAAAGGCATTGATCTTGAGCTGTTTCGGTTTTGACACGGATTTGACACAGCTGTGGAGCTGCTTTTTACACGTGATAGTTTTTCACGCGGGGAAAAAAAGTTAATTAGTTTATACAGTACTGCACGTAGGCTACATTGTACAACTGTTGCTTTAAGTAGTTTAAAAGTCAGCTGTAGAGCTGCTTTTTGCACGTGATAGTTTTTCACGCGGAAAAAAAGTTAATTCGTTTAAAGTCCCTGCTGAGAACGACGTAGCGAAATAAAGGGAAGACATTTTGCAAGCAGCAGCGCTAACTGGACTAAAAGATTGACCGTTCGTGGTGAAGGTGATGGCTTAAAGTGACGTTATAAACGAACAAAAGACGTCTGGGGACCAATAAAGGGTGCTGTTACATGCGAATTGACGTTATAAGCGATGCTGTTGTAGCCGAACTACAATGTATGTAAAAGATAGGAATTCTGCCGGGACCGAGCGAAATGTGACGTAATAGGCGAATTGACGTTATAAACGAAGCCGTTATAGGCGAATTCTACTGTATAAACGAAGTCGTTATAGGCGAATTCTACTGTATTTTTTATTTTAATAGTGTATAACAATAAAATTTAAACACTCTTGCAAAACATGCACTTTAGCATTTAAAATTTCTGTATTATTCGCAAAACACGTTTAGCAAACAAAACAGGAAAACCACATGCCAAGTGTTATTTTTGAGAATTTTAAATGAAAATAAAAGAAACACAAAAAACAACTAACGCACAATGCAGACTTAGGCTCATTCATGGCCACTTGGAGTTCAGGTAGCCATGGCTCATTGTATTCGAAAAACATCAGTTATAGTTTTCTGCAGTTCAGAAGATATACCTTTTTTGATTCATTTGGCTCAAAAGTAGGTATAACCTAAAAGACAAGGGTCCGATAAAACGCTTTGCACTAGTCTGTTCTACTGGTCCCATATAGACAATAAATGAAAAAAAAAATCTGATTGGGATGCCCTTCCGGATACAATGCGGTCAACTGCTTTATGCTATTCGGCTGCAGAATATGTTTGCCCAGTTTGGGAACGCTCGGCACATGCCCAAAAAATCGATGCCGTATGGAACCAAAGCTGCCCTTTGATTACAGTCTGCCTCAAACCAACATCACGTCACTACACATTCTGTCTATAATTGCTCCTCCCTGGACCCAGCATCAGAAGAAGCGTGACCATCAGAAAAGAAAGACCTTGTCAGGACATGAATTTCTGACACTATATGGCCAAAACCCTAGCACGCAGGCGATTGAAGTCAAGAAAAAGTTTTCTTGCTTCAGTTGTTCCACTAGATCAGTGGTTCTTAACCTATTTTCTTTCGTGGCCCATTTTTCTCTGCATAAAAATTCTATGGCCCATTAAGTTTTTATAAGTAAAAACTACAAAATAGGTTTATAAACAAAAAGCAGCAGAACATACTTCAAAAAAGATTATTTATTCAACTGACCAGTAGTGAGATGCTTGCGCTTGAACATTATTAGCCAACATGTCAATTTTTGGAAGGTTTGAAGATAGCGCACAACGCATACCACCTTCCACTTCCAGTTGGAATGTTGTTGGAATCTCCCTGTTGAATTCAAGCGCTGACGCTTCACACTATCTTCTTTTCGTCTTTATCATTATCACGCATCTTTATTAATTTGGAGGAAATTTTTCCAGGTGAAATTACAGTTTTGATGGCCTCAATGAATAATGACTGAGAACGTTATAACAGAATACACATTGTCCTTTTTCTTCTTTGTTATCAAAAATTGATGTAAATCCATATGTACTGAATGTAATTTTCATAAAACTTAAAGCCTCAAGTATTGTCAATTCCTCCACAAAATAAAATGCTGCACGTACTAAAAAGCGGATCTGCAAAAATTCAAGTAGGCTACCGCTTTTAAAGTGCCCCTGACGGGTTGGACCCAAGTATAGTACCGGTAACTTAAGCATAAAGCGCAGAATTATGCTTAGCGAAGTTTTTAATCTTAACCTCGAAGCTCGACTGGTTAGGGCAAAATTTACACAAAACGACAGTTCCGCAGCGCCACCACAGGCGAAACTCCATATTTCACTGCTCTGGGACGACTTTGGTGGTGTTACGTCATCGTGGGTGGGCGTCGTTAGCGACGAATAAAACTAATGCTTTCTAGATGTAATTGGTGGATCACAGTTTGGTCAGAGTTGGTACAAGCGGTTGCTTTTTTCGAAGATTTATTGTTTTTTGCAGTTTAATAAAACTGTACTGGATATGTTCCTACAATTTACAAAACCTAAAATATACTTGAAGTGAAAAATGAAGAAATCGTACGAATCATCATTCATATTTAATTCATCATCATTCATCACTATTCATAAATAAATAAAAGTTCTTTCTCTCTCATAATGTGCCTTCAGTTGGCCATTGAAATCCGGTGTAACGGCCATCTGGACTTGAAAATTGTTTCGGATTCGCCAAACGATGCATGACGGCAGCACAATCCGATTGTTGCTTCCGAGAGCACCACCTTGTAGTATCCACTCCAATACATATGCCTGTAAGCGACTAATTACCGATACTGCCTGCAAGGAAATAAAATCACTTCGTTTAGTGTGCATTCTTTAGCGTTGAGGGTATTTTTAGCCTAATGTAGCATCCTTACTCTTTTGATAGGTCTCTGTTTTCTCCTTTCGGTTTATTGCTTTTTCTCCAGTTCTTCCTGCTTCTCATAAAAAAAGTCCTCAGAACTGCAGGATGTAAGTGTGCCTAAAAATTGGTCAAATTGGGAACACAGCTAGATGCGTCTTCAAAAGTTCTTTCGTCTGTGGCACTTCATGGCAATATACACATTCATTGGGGTGGGACATAGACTCGTACTTGTGGCAAACGCACCACCTACAGTTCCCAGCACGCCACTCATTGCTGAGAAGATCCAAGTCGGGTTGGTGGTGTTAACAAAATCATCTCCATTAAAGTGAAGAGAGCATATACGACTAGTTTTGTATGGTCCATCCCACTTTCGAACGCTTGAAGAAAACTTTGACTATTTTCTTCTCAGCACCTTGTTTTGTTTGAAAGCATGAAAAGATAGCACACGTCTTTGTCACTGACTCTGTCACATAAACAGCAATTTTCAGGCATTACCTCAACCATAAATTAAGGGTACTGTCTGTGAGATACTGCTGTTACACTGCAAATGGCTATAACCAGATTAGGACAAATAAAAAATTATCCAAATTGTAGTCCTACAAGAGTTTAGAAAAACTGCAATTTCAATTGAATTGAGATGCTGTTTGATGAAAATAAACTCAATCTATTTGATCTAAACCTGATAGTAATAATAAGTTGACTTTTTCATTTCGGTAATTTTCATTTTGCACATGCTTTAGACCAATAGAGCCCCACACATTGACGTTTTGGAGCAGTCGTACCATACCTTACCAACTCACCACAGAGAAAGAATGTATCCTCTCACCCATGGTGACGTCACAGCGAGGTTGCCGTTTTTATTTTCGCAATTGAATAAGTGCCAGATTTGCCGAAAGTGAACGAAAGTTTGCAAGCGTGTAACTTAGTAGCCTGTTGATATTTTATACGATTTGTTGGTCAGCGAAGTTTGTTAGTGTCATCTCTTTGGTATCTTAGGTAAATTTAGCAAATTTATTTTTCTGTCAGAGGCACTTTAAAGATGGCTTAATTGTAACCACAAACTAGTTTATTACATCAAAAAGTGTTGTAAAAACTGAGTTGATGTAAAACTTTGGGTTGCAATAAAAAGAATGATGATTGCCACTTTGTAGCTGAAAACAGCAACATCATTCATTGCTACTAAACAAACACACAGCTGTCAAAAATGAAACAAAATGTTTCAATAAATCTTTCAATTTTTTAAATAAGTCTGTGGCCCACCTCAAAATGCTTCTATGGCCCACCAGTGAGCCATGGCCCACTGGTTGAGAACCGCTGCACTAGATCAAGAGATCGCCGCCAACTGTGGAAGGAAGAGCTGGCTGACACCGGCCAATATGGAGCTTTCTCTCACAGAAGGCCTTCTGAAAAGCATGAACCCTGGAAGTATTGGCGATGCCTCAACCGTTTAAGAACTGGTATTGGAAGATGTAGGACGTTGATGCGACACTGGGAGTATTCTTTGGGAAGCACAAGTTGTAAATGTGAACGATGCAACATCTCGAATGCCCTGTCCTAAAAGCAAGATGCTCTGCACAGGATTTAGCTGAGTTCAACGATAGCGCAAGAGCTTTCGTGATGCTCTGGGCTACGGCCGTGTATGACACGAAGAAGAATGAAAAAAAGGACATTTTGACTTGTGTTTGCTCAGCTTGGTTAATGAGTAGGCTAAACCTATCTTCACCTTCAAGCTTAATACCTATATTTGTCAATGCGCCACTACTTACGCAGGGGCGCCGGAAGCGGGGGGGCAGGGGGGGGGCGGATGCCCCCCCTGCCCTCAATTTTTCTGCAGATGGAGGGGCAGGGGGGCAATGGTGCCCTTTTAAAGTCATGTAAGCTACTGCACATTTTGCAATATAACAATTTCTGCTATTTGCTCTTAGCCTAATTATAATCTTTCATTTTTGCCTCAAAAAAATATTTACGACACAAAATTTTGCAACACAGTAGCCTACAGGCCTTAAAACTCGTTTTTTTTTCGGAAGCCATCGTGGCCTACCGGGAGCTCCTTCTCGGCGGCCAAATCTGCGTGCTTGGAGGCCAAAATACAAAATAAAAATAACGATAGCACAAGTAAATCGAATTAAACTTGCAACAATGTTAAAATGATCTCTTAGCTTTGTTGAAATCTGGGTCTGGGCGACGTCCTACAATAGAATCGTTGCATCATGCAATAAAGTTTGCCACTTCCCTAGAATGCTTTTTAGCAACGAAAAACAACGTTCGATATGTGTTGACGATGACGGCAAGGTAATAAAATAAGTATTTCAATGATGTGAAGGACATTACTAAAAGAAGCATAATTTTTGCAAAATAAGATCAAAAAATGTTTTCTCCTCGGAGGTCAACTAACCTAGTTCTCCTTTTTAACAACGATTCAATGTCCGACAACATCGAATCGACATAAAAACGACAATATTGCCAGCCGACATAAATTAGCACTTCGGATTAAGACTTTGTTAAAATAAACGTCAGGAATTACAAACAAGACTTACACTGCTGGTGATCGCAGATGGATACATTCCTTCCATCAATAACAAATATGCCCGCACAATGCAACAGTGGCGATTATGACGCGCTGACCTAATTTTGCGTCACTCTTTGATACTACATATTTTCGACAGTTAATCCACGATCATTCTATTGCGAAATTAAATAATTGGCTAGAAGAGACCGGCGGCCAAACTTGGCCGATTGAGGAGGTAGCACCGGCGGTCATTCAAACACTACTTAGCGGCTATGGTCGCAGGCTGCTTTAAGGCTTGACAGTAGGTTACATCATTATAACATAGCATGATGCCCTTCTTTGTATACCGGACACTTGTAAGCTATCATTACTCAATACATAGTGAGCTGATACATTAGCATTATCGCTATATCTTATCTTAAAACTTGAAAAAAAATTGGCCTTTTAGTAAACAAAAGTGCCCTTTTTTCGTAATCTTGCCCCCCCACTCAAAAATCGTTCCGGAGCCCCTGTACTTACGAGTAGGCCTATAGTTAACTCGGACAAAAGAAAATTCCTTACATAAGCCTACAGGGAGCAAAACAGAATGTTTTCATCTATGAAATCACACAAATGCTATTTCACTGTCAAAAAAGAGAGAAATCTTCACTATTCTGGTTTTGATTTGAAATACAGTAGAACTCGGTTAATCCGGATTCGATTTGACCGGCGATTCCATCCGGATTAGGCGAAGATCCGGATTAACCGATGACGGTTCTATCAAGCCTGACGTTACCTAGATAGAAGGGAATCGGTAAAAATCACCGAAATTGAATGCATTAGTGTGGTCATCTGCCAATTCCGAGACGCGCGATCACCATATTAGCGATAGAATTCTTTTGTAATGCAGTAGCCTATGCATGTAAAACGATTGTATTTGTAGACTCTGCGTCTAACGCAAGAACACACTGGCAAAAGTTATATCTTCAGACATGCGTGTAGGAATAATCTGTAGTCACTCAAAACTTTTGAAAACAGTTACGGAAGACGAGTTTCTTTGGAAAACTTACAAAAAATCAAACAAAGTCTTCTATTGGAAAAACATCACCGACATCTTTTCAAGTTACAGTACGAGTTTGGGCATTTGTGCAGGAATTTTGCGTTAGGAGGGATTACTGTTCATGAAAAGAAGAAATCCGCAATAATTTATTGCGTCACATTAACGGAACAATAGATAAGAAATTTCTCGCAATAAGCCACGTTACGTTTTAGCATAAAATGGCAAAACTGTCTGGAAAATCCGGATAAAGCGATAGAAAAAGCGCAACTTTTGTCCGGAATAGACGAAGATCCGGATTAAATAATCCGGATAATCCGAAGCCGTTTCTTAAGAAAAAGATTACAAATCATTTGTACTTCCAGTTTCATCCGGATTAGGCGAAGATCCGGATTAACCGAATCCGGATTAACCGAGTTCTACTGTAGTTATAGAATTGGTGTTTTCCATTCGAAAAAACAAATCTTTACATTTTACAGAACCCTAAATAATCTGATGTTCCATTGGTCCCACATCTCTCCTAGCTATTCATTAAAACTGATTGAGGGTGAAGCACCTTCACCAAAATTGCATCATGCTGTTTATTTCAGATTGCAGACAAGCTATTTCAACATTTGCAGTGACGTCATTCTGAAGCCATGCAATTGATTTGGTATCTACTGTGGTTATTTATTGAAAATAAGTTTTGCTATTAAACTATAATTGAATTTATTTTGTCTGCCTTATTTGTCCAATTGCACAATGTAGGCCATTATAGACCATGTAGCCTATGCAGTGGCGTAGCCAGGAATTCTGAAAGTTTTTTGACGATTTCAACGTGTTCGCCTAAGACGATACCCAGCGGTGGGGGGGCCTCCCCCAGAAAATTTTGAAAAAACACTGAGTTTGGTGCATACTAAAAGCATTTTCAACAAAAATGTGGGTACGGTATGAATATTCCTGTAAAATGGCGCTGTCCGGTCCGATTTAATAGCAAAAGGATAAGATCATGTTTTCTTCGGCATTTTTCGGAAACAAAGCTAAGTTTCTATGTTTTCTTGTTGCTAATTCCTGGCTAAGATGTTTGGTATTAGCAAAACTCGCTCTTTTAATGCAGTTTCGTTTAAAATTAGGCAAACTTTGTTTTAGATACATAAGGAAACTGAAAGCATTATTCTCAATATCATGACGTCACACGCGTGCCAAAGGGGGTTAAAACCTCCAAACCCCCCCCTGAATCTTTATCCTCGGACTGGGAAGCTTCTTGCAAAGCTTAATCCTGGCAGATTCGCATAGTTGTAGAGGCTTTGAATCACTGACGCAGGCCCGGCCACCGAGATTGACAAAGTGAAGTTTCCGATTGTTGAAGTCTTGTTGCCGGGGACCTATTCCATCCATTAGATGCCGCTGAATGGAGAGCAGTCCTTAATGTGTGTTGCTCAAGTGCACACCCCGAGAGTCGAACCAGCGCCGCTTGATCTTGAAGCTTCTTCGTTTCAGAAGTGACGCGCTAACCAATTGAGTTATCGGGGCGGACCCTTGGCTACTCCACTGAGCCTATCCCTGTTGAATGCATAGGTTTAGCAATAGTCTATGTTTCTGTGCGGAAAGAGGAGATTGACAAGCTTGTAACTTTGTATGTCAAATTTACCGCAGTCGCATTGAGCGGTGTCACACCATAGAACCTTTTTACTCTCGCATTAAGTTTGAGTGTGCGTTTTACAATTTGAGCACCAAGTGAGAAAGGTTAGGAAATGATGAAATATCACATGACGCCCTTACCAGATCGTTCATTAAAAGCCCTATCCACATGATTTTAGGTTAAGTGAATTTTGTAGGCCTAACCCTAATTGCCACAATCAGAAAGAAGACCTCGCCTATAGCTATCTGAGTAGTAGTCTATACAAATTACCGATAGGGAACGTTCAAATATTACGTAACGCTTTTTTTTCCGAATTTTTGACCCCCCCTCCCCCATGTAACGCTTTTTCACTACGAATTCAGCACAAAAAACTACCATTCCGTACTCGAAAGCGTTACGTAACGTTTTGCTTGAACCCCCTCCCCCCCGATGTGACGCTAACGTAACGCTTTGCATAAACCCCCCCTCCCCCTCGAAGGCGTTACGTAATATTTGAACGTTCCCATACAGATGTGTTCGCGACGCTACCAATCGATAAAAGTAGCGCGCGCGCTACGGCTACTTCTTCCGCTACGTTTATCTTAAACTAACACAGGAAGCTCTTTGTGACGTCAAAATGACCTCGAAAACGAACAATATCATTCGTTTACTGCCATTTGTACGTCATTAAAGAATACACGTTCTTGGTGAAATTTGTTGCGCGTCTTTTAAAAATACGAGCACGTCTTTTTCAACGGAGAAAAATGTCTCCACCGCAGATGTTGTATTTCAATCGGCACAAGGTAAGCTAATAAGGATTGCTTGCTTCTGCTTGAAAAAAAGACCTCCAAAATTGACTTCTTTCCGTAGCGACGTTTCATCCGATGGCACCAACACTTCAAAAAACTCATCCTCGAAGTCGTGACTGGTGTTAGTATCACTCTTATCGGGATCAACGTGGCTTGATGTTTCTTGCAATAGCCGAATGATTCTGCTTTGATTTTTTCACGCATTGTTTCATCTCTGGGTATACCTAATTAACAATCATCACAAGTCACAACGGTAAGCTCTGCAAACACTAGGCTATTTACTAGTATATAGGGGGGTGCATGTTTGGAATAAAAGAAATTTTTGTGATAGATCAATGTGATTAAACGTTTAATCGAAATTAGGCTTAAATACAATTTTGGTAAAGAGGTCACTTTCTTCAACCACAGACATAGGGAACGTTCAAATATTACGTAACGCTTTTTTTCCGAATTTTTGACCCCCCCCCCCCCCCCCCCATGTAACGCTTTTTCACTACGAATTCAGCACAAAAAACTACCATTCCGTACTCGAAAGCGTTACGTAACGTTTTGTATGAACCCCCGATGTGACGCTAACGTAAGGGAACGTTCAAATATTACGTAACGCCTTCGAGGGGGAGGGGGGGTTTATGCAAAGCGTTACGTTAGCGTCACATCGGGGGGGAGGGGGTTCAAGCAAAACGTTACGTAACGCTTTCGAGTACGGAATGGTAGTTTTTTGTGCTAAATTTGTAGTGAAAAAGCGTTACATGGGGGAGGGGGAGATTGAAAAAAGCGTTACGTTGGCGTTACATGGGGGAGGGGGGGTCAAAAATTCGAAAAAAAAGCGTTACGTAATATTTGAACGTTCCCTAACGCTTTGTATAAACCCCCCCCTCCTCCTCGAAGGCGTTACGTAATATTTGAACGTTCCCATATACAACCAAGCAACCACACGGCGTGTGGTGTGGTTGGTTTAAATGCAGTGTGGTTGCTTGGTTGTATATGTCATTAGGCTTAAACGTTGATAAAGCGGAGAAGTTTCCCTTTCACTATTTTCTAGATTGAAATGTTAACTAGGCTGGTTACAATAGAATAATGTTGGATACACAAGTGCAGAAATCACAATAGTTAAAAATAACTTACAAGAAGTTTTTAAGGTGAAATGAAAAATTTCTGTTACGGAACATCGTTTTCCACAAACCAGCTTCTGTGGTTGATTTAAGCAGTTGAAAAGCAAAATGAAGACTCAACAACCAAGCTGTATCCCTGCACCCGTTCCATTGAACCATCTCTGAAGACAGGCGTGACTGCACCTTAATGGTCTCCCACGGGCTTTTGCACTCAACCACGCACAAGCAGAAGAAAACCGATGCTGACATATCGATCAATTCCAAAAAATCAGACAATTCAATTCCAAAAACTCAGTTTTAATTTATTAATAAATGTGAAGGATAAGGCTGTTCAAAGCAATTAGACTACAGTCGGAAAAATACAGCCCTCGACAAAATAAGTTACTTTTAGGTAAAACCATCAGTTTACGTTGTTAAGTGCAGTGTTTTTAAACATTTTAATTTTTTTTTTCAAGTTGTAATCTCTTCAGCAGCGGTTCTCAACCTTTTTGGGCTTACGGCCTCTTTCAGAAGATAAAAACATTTTGTGGTATCTCGTGGCAGACCAACAATCTTCCATTGCGCATGCAGAGTGGTTGTTCGACTAAACCGTTTCATATCAAACACTTTAAAAATGATATTCATTGTTTCTCTGCTGACTTTCCGCTTAATGCAGTGTGGAGAAAAGTATGCAAGTTCGCTTGTTGTGCCCTTGGGAAAGGCAATTAATAGCCTAATAACACCTTCGGAAATCAAAGCCATAATAATAACACTTCAATTTACTTCAACATCGCATACGGTATGACAGTAACTGTTTCTAATGATGCAACAAAAACAATCGTACATGAACATTTTTATCCGCAACAATGATCCTAGCTAACAATTTGAAGACATATAAAAAGAAATATGAGAAATAGCTCGAGGCACCCCAGAGTATTGTAAATGGCACCCAGGTTAGGAACTACAACTCTACGGGGTCAATAAGTCTAAATTTAACAATATCATTACATTGATAAATCGGGGTCCAATGTCCAAATTGTCCATACTGCGTCTCGGTCGCAAGCCACGGTCTCGGTGCATTGAAAATTCACCCAAACAGCAAATCATTCGTTTTTTACATTGGTTCAACGCCTTCAAACTTTAGATCAACGTAAAAAATCTGATATTGCTGGGTGGGATACAGCATACACACAGTCTTCGAAATTAGCGTCGGCATTTGCCGACGCAGATGCATGAATGGCGCATTAGAGTCGGCAATAAAAATGTCGAGGCCACACGAGCGGTTGTAAGGTTAGAGTTAGACATTCTTCCCAATCGTTATGCCACAGCCATAGATTTGATCCTTATTCAACACCCTGATGGAGCTCTGCGAAAGAAGCGTGTGGATGGGTATCAAAGCACGAAGCCGCAAAACGTGGACGCTTCATTGCGAACGGCGAAGACTGTAGATTTACAGCTAAGCGATGAGCCTCTTGATGTTTCTGATTCCAGTGATGACACGACAAGCTCATCCTCCGATACAGCATCTGTTGATTCCGATTCTGACAGCTAGTTCTTTATCAAACAGACTTTGTGTTGCTCGCAGTATCCCAATTGTGCCGAAATTATGTTAGCGTAAACGTAAATCGAGGCAATCTTTTCGCAGGGAGCTATTAATTTGTTACCGGTACCTGGTTGAGCAATTAACGTTATTTTATGATAACTCAACGTCGCTAGATGTCGAATTAATGTAAAACAAACGTAAATTTCTTATTGGGCATTGTTGTTACACAATATAACCCGCCGGGAAAATTTAATCGATTTGTGCTGACTCGAACGTTGAATCAACCCAAAATTACCTTTCTTTCCCACCCATGAGTTATGTAACGTGAATTGCCGTAACAGCGTGCGTAATCGCGTTGCTCGCTTTATCGCTACTTTTGGTATTACAGTATTACATCACAACAAATCAAACAGTGCGGTCGTGATAGACTACTCTAGTATATTTTTCTCTTCTCGTTTTACATGTTTTGGTACAATTTTTTTGTAATAAACCTTCACAGCAATTGCCGAGGCAATTTCAACTTTTGCCGTTTGGCCTCGGCAACGTTTTTGCCGAAGTAAAAATATGCTAATTTCGAAGACTGTTCACAGGTACAGTAATAAGTTTTCCCACACACCTATTCGAATTATAATACAGTTCAGGGCATAAAATGTATTTACTATATTAGTATTGCAAGAACATTTTAATATGACAAAAAACAACACACCTAAAGCTATTAATAAATAACAATTCCTAATAAAAAATAAGACTCATATTTATTGGCTAAAAAGAGAAAACCAGCATTATACAATAATAAAAATGTAATTATGATTGTCTGTACACTGACAATCATGATCTCATCAATCTTACATTCAGAACAACTGATAATTTGGGAATCTCCCTTATTCGAGATAACATGTTGAATAGATTTTTCATGATATGTCACTCTTTGGATCTCGTTGATTAATGGAACAAACTTACTAAACAATTTGAGGACAAAACCGGTAGATGATCATTTGTAGCAAAGAATATAAAGTGCATTATATCAAGTTCATGCATTCATGTGCTATAGTTTACTCCACGTATTTAAGTGGTTGTCTTCATGTTTACTGACAGGAATATTCTTGTAGTTTTTTTTAATTTTGTTGATTGTTTCTTCTGATACTTGTGAGGTCGCTTTAATTTCTTCAAATACAGAATTTTTTTTAGTTGATGGGCGATTTCTGGCCATACCAGGTTTTACTGATACAGCATCAGATAATGTACTGTTCGTGGCAGTATTATTTTTGTTTACATTCTTGGTATGGGCAGTTCTAATTTGATGTGAGTCAACAAAGTCACTGGAAATGTACTGTTTCCATTGATTGTGAGAACGAGGCCTATTTATCTGATTCATTTTATGCTCATTGCGTACAATGTATATTATCATTCCAGTGGCCGCAAACAGTGCAAAAATATCCCGAAAGGTAAAATCAGACCAACTTGCATCAACACCACTGTCCGGTTGTTGCCCTGTATTATACTTTTGATAGTCTTGTTCATGGTCACGATTTTTCTTGTACGCTCTCCATTCAACAAAGTCATGATGAGAACGATCCATGGATTTCAAGTAAATATCATACTGCTGTCTTGTTTCTTCAACCTTTAAAACTTCGTATGCTTTTTGAACTTTCATAAATTCTTCTTGTAAGTCACTTTTTCCCCTGCTTTTGCCTTGTAACATATCTGGATGAAGTTTTTTACATTTCACATAATAGTTCTTCTTCAGAGTTTCATTATCTGCATTTTTAGATACTTCAAGAATTTCATAATATGTAGAATACAGCTTAATCCGAAAGCGCTGAATTTTCGTCATAAATATGATACTTCTTAAATTCATAGCCATCCTTGATGCACCAGTTGAGCTTCCAGTTGATGAGAAAATGAATCATTCCAAAACAAAAAAAATGTGTTATTGCATAAGACAATCGACTTGTTAGTCAAACAAAACAATTCATCTTACAATGTTTTAACAGCTAACCATAATACTTCAAAATTTATTTGATCTAAATTGTATGTTGTAAAAACAACAATGAAGTGAAACTGCACATAAAAGCATAAGTAGGAACACAACAGTGATCAAACCAATTGAAGTTCAATTAAAATTTCTTATGCAGTAATGTTTGAAGACTTCTTTTTGACCATAAAGACATATACCCTATTTGGTCAAACTAATATTAATCTTGAAGATCGTGATCTTTCAGATCACTTTTATTTTGGTGATCTTGATCTAAGATTACTTTTTTTATGTGATCTGGAAAAACAATACGATTTAAACTAAACCACAGCTATAGTTCTCAAATGCCGAAGAAAGTGATTAAACATGACGATCGACGTTAAAACTGGTGTGTCTGCCGAGATAGCTGCTCAGACCAGACACGTTTGTCTGTCGTCAACAAAAAACAATTTCGAGGCCTAGTATTCCCAGGGAATATCAAGTCTTTTCGGCAGCGTTATTTATAATCACTCACTGGGAACGACGTGGGCATTGACGCTCGAGCTGAAATCCAACAGCCGCCGCATATGAAGCTTTTTATGGCGGCGTAAATAATTACGCGTGCCAATGTATGAGGGGACGACATCGTCGCCACCCAGCCTACCTTGTAACTTATGCATGTTATCTCTCTAACGTAAAAAAATTTAACACCATGCTGCAGTGAACATGCAAAACTAATGAATAGAATTAAAAAAAAACTAGGACACTACCGGTAACTAAAGTTGATTCAACTTTGTTGTGACCTGTCCACAATCTCAGTGTTGCCACAAACACAATGGTTCGAAACTTCCTTAATCCTTCGTGTTTGGAAATGTTGCCACAAGCTGATTTAAAATTTATGTTTTTGATTGCTTTGATCTTTATCCTCGAACTGGGAAAGCTTCTTTGAGAGCATAGTTTTGGCACTTTCGCATACTTTTAGACAAATGTAGAGACTTTTTGTGTAGCCTACTGATATTACTGTACAGAGATGTACGTATACGCCGCAAATTCTACGCCGCATACTTGCGCGTAGACTTTTTGCTTGCGCTAACGCTTGCGGCCACATTTTTTTGGATAGTTTGCGTTTGAGGCTATGCGGTAAAGTTTTCGCGGTTTTTTAGCGCTTAGCGTCAACACATACTTTTTAATGTATTTTTTCGCTACAACACTCCAATACCTTCCAGCGCTGCAGTTGAAAGAATGTTTTCAATGGGCAAAGCCATATTGGAACCAAAACACAGCAAAATATCAGATGAACACTTTCAGATACTTGTGTTTCTTCGTGGATATTCAAAATAGAACTTGCTTGTTTCGAGTGGTTTATACCGTGTGAATGTTTGGCACCTAGCAAACAAAATTAGTTTACGCTAGTGTATGCGCTGACGCCGCCAACTTTTTTTACAAGTTACTTTGACGTATACGGCGTATGGTTTTTCGAACGTTTGCGTTTACGCTGACGGCGTCAACATTTTTTATATGCGCGTACATCACTGTTACAGTAGCCTGCCAACACCAGTGTTTAATTACACTGTTAGCAATAGGCATTCCAGTAGTCACTGCCTAATTGATGCATACCAATATTGCTTTAGTACAATAACAAAAAATGTTGGTATTGTTTTGTGTGTCTTTTTACCTAGTCACATTGATATTACATAGCTGTTTACTTTTGCGTGTGTAGGCTATCACTGTTGATACCTCTGTTAATCTTAATATTGTTATTAGCCTATCTTTATTAGTTGTTTACTGTACGTGATTGAAAGATGAATAAGCACTCTGCTTTACAACATCTCATATATTATTATTATTATTATTTTCCCGCTACCAAAATTGACAGACTTAAGTTTCTCATAGTTGTTGATGTGTTGTTGCCGGGGATTAGCCTATTCCATTCACTGAATGAAGAGCAGTCCTAAATGCGTTGCTCAAGCACATAGCCTACCCCGAGAGTCGAACCAGCGCCACTTGATCAACTACAATGTTTGTTAAAAAAAAAATGTTTCAAAATTTCGACATATTTTATTTCAAGCAAAATTCCTTGTCTTAATTTCGTTTCGAAATATTTTCTGAGCGAAGAATTTCCTTTTGTTTCATTTCGATATCCAAGCCATATCGTTTCGTTCTGCGTTCGAAACAAAGTATGGGAATTTAAAAAGTGCCAAAAACTCACACTTCAAAGTTCAAAGTAAATTCGCATCATGTTTTTAAAGGCTTGATTATAATAACTAAGTGAGAATATTTTTCAACATTGAGTGAGGCTGTTAATTAACCAATAGGCTAACCAGGCAGTTAATAGTTAAATAAAATTCTTAATGCCAACACTTTTGTTTACAAAAAATAATGTTTAAAATTTGCTGTTGACATCTCAAGCAATAGTCTGTTAGCTGTAAAATATTTCCTTTCGAAATTACGAGATATTTCGTTTTGCCCTAAAACTATTTTTCTTAATTTCGTTTCCTTTCGGAGCAAAGACCTATAAGAAGAATTTCATTTTGTTTCGACTTGACAAAGTTAGTTTCGAACAGCCCGGTGTCTCGCCTCATCGGTGTCTCCAATGTGTATCTTCGATAAGGATAAAATGTAAGCTATGTGTTTGATATAGCTTACTATTTTTGTTTCGGACTTTCGCCAAATATACTAGGCCTACTGTGTAGGGCGTAGGCTACCGGTGTGAAGCCACGCTGAAATAAGCTTGATTATTTTTTATGATTATTATTACCGTTAGCGGTTTGATTTTTAAAGCTTATGCTGCCACATAATGTTCTTGTTTCTCAAACTGTTATATTGTTTACGTTTTCACACAAATAGAATGATGCAAGAACGATGTAACCTAGTGTTCTGTATTTAAATAACTGAAATGAAACTATGCTACTCACGAAGATACTTATTTCACTGTGAATGTTGTCGATTTCTCGAACAACCATGTGGGCAACAGTTGCGTTGGTTAAATGCAAAATCAAAAATTGAATTATTTCAGTTTAAGAAACGTAATTAAACGGCAACTTTTGCTCAAGTTATTTCACAATTTATTTTATGTCTTAAAACCGTGTTAGAAAGCTAATGATGAAATTGGAATGGAATGAAGAAAGACCGTCTCCCATCATTTAAATCTTCTATCCCAAAATATGCTTTCCATTCTCTGACTGGGACTCGGGTAGCCTTTGTCCTTTTTTTTGGGTCAGGTTTTAACCTTTTTGGGTGTGTTCTTTTGAGGCATAGCCTACGTGATAGGAATACTGGTAGCCTACGTAATAAGTTAGCTTCAGACAGCTGCGTAGATGTGTTGTGTAGGCCCAATAGCCACAGACAGCTGTGAAGATGCTGCGCCAACTAGCAATATTTACTGTCTGAGCTTTTAAGTCAATGGGAAGAAAAAAAATTAAAGTAGGCTACTAATTGCCGTCAAGTTATATGACGTAGGTTAGCCTACAGTAGGATCAACAATAAAAAAATTAATGCTATCATTTTTCTTATGTTATGTTGCGCATTGTTTCAGAGAAACAATGGATCACGCGTCATTGAAGCGGCCACAAAACAATGGCCTGCCTGTAATTATCTAACAGGTAGCCAATCCAATGTAGAAATGAATACCGCGAGCGATCTCGTTTTTGAGAAGTAAACTTTAAATAATTGTTTATGATTTTTAAAGCAACTACCGGTACCTTGATTGGTTGCAGTTTGGATTACTTTAATGTTCCTGTTTTAGACCTTCCCTTCCCATTTACTTTTACATCTCTGCTACAATAGATTTACTAACATAGCCGAGAGAGATGGGAGTGAAAGGGAAGTTGCTAAGCTACAAAAAAACATCGCGAATTTGGGCAAAACGTTCAGTTATTCAGACAAAATTTTTTCGCACCCAAAAGTGTTTTATTTTCCTACGACAATTATTGTCTACTAGACAAATTTTATGACGTTTGATTGCCATGGAGCTACTGTTTTTGTTGTGATGGCATGCTCGAAACTCACGGGATTGTTTTCTTGCTATAATGCGCTTCCGACACCCCAAAGGGTACCATATTATGATGTTTGAACAGCCCTTCAAAATGGCCAAAAGTCATCACATGTTACCCCGTAGCAATAACATCTGTAGACGTTGAATTGATGTAAAAAGAAATTATTTGTTAGTTGAGATATGTTCATGTTTCTTTGCAACGGTAGAACCATTTACGCGTGTGTATTTCACCACTGGACAGTTATTAAATCAGTGTATACTGTATACACTAGGAAGAAATTAGGTTAGCTTTTACACGCTAAAGAAACTTCGCCATTTGCAATCCACTCCACCGGTTTGCCCATAGCTATACGGCGTGACAAAACGTTTTTGTAACCTCGGTAGAAAATCGTATTCCGCTAAAACGCTGTTGTTTTAATGAAGCTTGACAACTGTGATAGTCCCGGATGGAATTTCATAAGTATCAGAAATAACTGCAGTTTTGTTGAGGGATAAAAATAGAAGCAAAAAAATTTATTATTGAACTGAAAGTCTGTTTTTGGTCAACTGTTAAAAGAACAACTGACTCTGATGAACTTGCAACTTTGTTTTGAAAGGTCAACTTTTGAAGAAAAGAGCATATCTCTCCGCCTTGTACAATATTTTTCTTTTGTCTCGAAAGTGTTCGACTACAGACCAAAAGCTCAAACGTTGCCGGAGGCTTTTCTTTTTTGTTGTGCGATTGAATGACCATTCCCCGAGAAAGGTCACGCGATACGGTGTATTGTGATTACAGTTTTCGTCGTCGCAACCAGAGGTTAAGCATACCAACAAAAGTGGCTCTACGAGCTGCGACATGAAGCAAGCACCAAATATAATATCCAAAAGGTCACTGGGCAAGTGCCGTAGCAAAATACACGGCATTAGCTTTACTTCTTAGGGAATGTACTTCGCTGGTAAGTAGGATAATACGTTGAAAAGTTACGAGTCAAATTAATCTTTTATACAGCGCTACAAGAATCATTACCGTATGTAATACCCAAACGTCGAAAACTATTTACTGATTTCATTAAGTTTTGTCTGTTTTTGAAAATAAAGCCCAATCTGGTCCAACATACTGTATACAGCGCGTCTTGTTTCCTTCGTATACACCACAGAACTACAGCACTTTGCATTTACACTTGTAGTACCATATTAAATTTCTACTTACAAAAAATTTCAATTTTCCAATGTCAGTTTGCAAAGCTGCATACTGTAGTTTGTTTTCACAAAATAATAAACGGTAAGCTTAAAAGAATGTAACTGGATAGGCTACTGTGTGCGGTGTCCGACGTTTTCTTCGTAAACAGTTCTTCGTAAAGCAATTCTTCGTAAGCAATTTTTCGTAAAACAATTCTTCGTAAAGTTAATTTTTTGTAAAACAATTCTTCCCAAAGCATTTATTCGTGCATGCAATGGAGATTTGATGTATACGAAGAAATGCTTTACGAAAAATTCTTTTACGGATTTCATTTCACCAACAACTGTTTACGAACAATTGTTTTACGAAGAATTGCTTACGAAGAATTGCTTTACGAAGAATTGTTTACGAAGAATTCGCCTATAACCACTGTGTGCGATGCATGGTCATTTCACTATCAAAACACCAACACTTCACAAGAAGATATCCATGGCGAAGATAATGTTAAGATAGACAATGTTGGTTTGAATACCTTGAAGAGAAAACGGAAAAAGCGCTGCGTTTGACACTGGGCTGTAAAAGGTTTCTGACAGTCGTATTTACATTCAATCGAGATAAAAGCTTAACCGCCGGATCAATAACGAGACATCAAAAGTTGTCAATTTTACGTTGTCGCAAAGAAACTTGCTTTCGTTGGGTAGCGTATCTGACAGCTATACGACAATCCTCAGCCATTCAAAGTTGCCTGTTTTGGCATCGTAACGACATCACAAGACGTTAAAAAGATATAAAAAATGGAAAGTTTTGCTGATTTGGGTCAACGTCGATTTTTACGTCACATGTAACGAGACGTTCCTTGTGAAGGTGCAAACACAACATCAAGCATTTACCTTGCTTATTAAATCAAATTGCCACGCAATCGAGCTAATTAAAGTCTAAGCTTATCTCGTCAGCGGGCGTGGCAAAGCAATCGGGATCTTTCTTAAAGAAAGAGAAAAAAAGCACAATACGTGCTTACATCTCAAGTAAGCTATAATAGCTAGAAGTGGCCAAGAATAACCTTCTTGTTGGTGAAACTGAATGGTTGTTTGTGACGGTATTTCTACCAAACGTCCGTAGACGTTGAATCAATGTAAAAATGGAGGATTTTATCGTCGAGGAACCTTCTTGTTGGTGAAACTGAATGATAGTTTGTGACGGAATTTCTACCATAGCAGTAGATTAGTAGAATGAAGTGATCGCTGCTTTACTTTTGGACGAAAATGCTTCTTTTGTCAACCAGCGGAAAGTAACTGTGCTGTTCATAAAAGATGCTTGAGTGCCAGTAAAGTTATGAGACACCAAACAACACATTGTTCTGCTTACCAATGAAACATTTTTTTTATTTGAGAGAACGAGTTAAAATGGGCTCACAAGACAACAATAAAAAGTTCATTCAAGTTTTTATACAGCTGGTGAAAGTTAAACCAGAATACGTTTGCTTCTTGCTGTCAATCTTACACAGAATGGGAAATCATATAAAGATACAGCACTAACAAATCACCGTGCAAGCCAACACACGGTTGGCACTGTAGAAAAAAGTAACGCATTTCATAGTTTAACTTGAGCCCGGTATAAAAAGTCTTCAACGCAGGTTAAAAGAAAACGTAAAACAGCCATGAACACGACGAACCCAACACACACCCTAAACCAGCAACAAATCGGCCCGTTTTACATTGATTTAACGTCTGCAGATGTCACTCAATGTAAACATGGACTAATCTGCTAGCTGTGACAAGAGCAGACGCCGTAGCATGCAACAATGCTTTTAATTATGCATTGTCACGTCATGTGGGGAAAGTAACCTAACCACAATCCTGTTGTAAGGGGTTTACAACCAATATACGCGCTGCAATGCTTCGGGCATGCAGGCATAGCCAAGCTTTAGCATAACAAAAAGGCTGTTTAGAGAACGTTGTTTATCAGAAAAAACTATTACTTTAGGCACTCAATGCCGGTATTTAAGCAATTTACATATGAAAGAACTTTCCTAATGACACGACTTCAAATGTTGCAATCATAGACTGACATATCACACAAGGGAGTTAATATAGATACTGCTATCAAGTGTCGAGACGATACAAAGAAAGCCTGCGGTATGCCAGTGAAAACTTATTGATGACGTTCTAAGTCAAGTGACAGAATAAAAAACCTCACGCCTAAGCAAAGGCACAGGGTCATTCACTTTCAAACCAGTACCGTTGCAATAGCACTGTGCTATGATCAAATGGAAGGTTTAGGACAACCGAAGGAAAATTTAAAGCTTGATGCTATGACGCGAATACGGAATATACAAGCTATATTTCTCTTGAAACATATGCAGGCACAAGATAGCTTTGTGACGTAGAACCATATATCCAATACATATGAAAAGTAAATATATCATTCAGCTTCACATGACAACTGTTGGAAAAAATACTGTATGTCAACAGACATTTATGAACATCACAAATCAACAATTCGTGCTGAGCCCAAAAGTAGCAGCTCATAAAATCATCCAATCGTTTTGTATTCTCATACAAAACAGTTGAAAGCCTTACAAACAGCATTAACAATTTACGTGATAGATTGTCTTGTGGTTACAGGTCATTGTTTTTATTATTTCCGTAAATAACCTACTTAATAACCAGTAGGTTTGGATCGGCCTTTCTCCTGGTGTGCGACTTGGTGGTGGTGCGAGCCATGCTGGGTCGTGTGTTTGGTTGCGCCCGTGGGTGTCACAGTGGATGAAGTGGCAGCTGCAGCAGCTTTCTGCTTCAGCATTGTCCAGTCGAAGATATAGTCGTACTGATGGTTCAAAGTGCGGAACAAAATTCGGAACAGCTGCAACCAGAAACGTTAAAATATGTTAAACATGATCCTATTCAGTGTGAAAATTAAACGAGGCAGCTCACTGGGCATTTCATTCAATAAAAAAATAATCCGCATTGATGAATGTGATGGTCACTGGCAACACCTTCTTATGGTTTAGCTTATCTTACCCAAAGAAGAATTAGAAAACTTGAAAGTGAGGAAGCAAGAATATTGCTTGTTGTTTAAATGGCGTTTACATTGATATACACTCATTAATCGTTATTCACTCAACTCTTGTAGGCTTGATAAAAACAACTTGCAAGTGCTTTTTATGTACCGTATACAAATGCTTATGACTTATCTTGGACATCATAGAGTGATTCATAAGAAAAAAAACAGGACATAAATTAAAGAAACTGTAACAGCCTGAGAGACTACAAAATACTTTGAGTTTGAAAAATAAGAATATAAACAAAATAATGAAATACAACCTATCATCTGAACCAGTGGTTCTTAAACTGGGGGGCGCGCCCCCCTTGGGGGGCGTGTGAGGCTCACAAGGGGGGCGCAAGAAATTGAAAAACTCTGCATGAATTATGACTAAACATGTCTTCACAACTACGCTGGACAGTCGGTTGTTGAAGATGAAACTTTGTTTTACAGCAGTAACAGTGTTTGTAGAGTGTGTTGTTGTCACATCTCGCATTCTTTGTGATGTTTTAGACGTTGCTAAATATTTCTGCGACGCCTTAACTCTCGTAACATAACGGTTTTCTGACACAGCAGCCTCGAGCTCTAATTGTAATAACAATGGCAACGACTGACTGACAACTGACAGCGGCTAGAAGTGCAGCAGTATCCCCAACTCTACGACACTAGGCTACCATGGGTAAACTTTTTTTTAAATTTTAGCATTGATTTAAATAGGTTTATTGTTAATTAATCAATTCTATTGACATAAAATGAGTGGAAAAAAGAGAAAGTATGACGAAGATTGTCTGAATTTTGACTTTATAGATGCCATAGTAAATGACCAAGTTGTACTACAATGCGTCATATGTTTTCAAAATCTGAGCAACGACGCTTTGAGACCAACTCGTTCGCAGCGTCATCTTGAAAAAAAAACACCTTGATCATCAAAATAAACTTTCAGCTTTTTTCCAATGCAAGAACGACTCTTTTAAAACATAAAGATTGCAAGTAGTGAGTGCTTTCGTCAATCGTCGTCCGCGGAAGTTGTAGAAGCGTCTTTCGGAATTGCTCACATGATAGCTCGGGAGAAGAAACCGCACAGACAATTTACAAGAGGAATTCTTGGAGCTAAAATGAAGTTCTACTGAATAGGGAAGACTTTGAAGCAATGCCACTAACTGAGTTCTGGGTGAAATATGTACAAACATTTACAAGAGTGTGGGTGCTGTGGCTATACGCACACTTCTTCCATTTTCATCCACTTACTTGTGCGGAAATGTTTTTTGTACTCCTGTCAACATAAAGACAAAATCTAGACACAAACTTGACTGTGAAGCCGATCTGAGATGTGCCTTATCTGCTACTAATCATCAAATTAAACAATTGGTAACCAAAAAACAGTTACATCGTAATTTGCATTAATGCAACTTACCAGGAAACGAATTGCTGTTCTGCGTAATTTGTTTGATTTTGAAACAAGGTGGGGCGCGAATTTTGTTAAAATTGTAAAAGGGAGGCGTGTCACAAAAAGTTTAAGAACCACAAACTTCGTTGCCACACAACCGAATTATTCAGTGTTTGTTCTCAACATGACATGTGTTTTCATACTACTAATACGGGTGATATTTCTTTGTCAGCAATAGTTTACAGCTAAACGTTCAATGCAAATGAAAAAAAACCCACAAAAAACATGGTTAAAAATAAAGATTCCAGTCAAAACCTCACACAACCAACAGCGGCTTACAAACTTTTCAATCTGGTTTACTGAAGCAGTATATATTTACAATTTACATATATATGCAAATTAACTTGAGCAAGAAAGGTATGTTGATGGTAAATATTCACAACAATCTGCGTATGAAGAGTTTGAAAAACAGCTAACTGTGGTAAATGTCCAACATATATCAACCTGGGCACATCTGTCTAATTTTATTCATAAAGCAATGTAAAGTGAAAATTTAAGCAAAATAAAACAGCCTCGATTGTTGTTTTAACAATGAATTGCAATGCAATCTTAAAATGAGGGAATGCTGACTGTGATGGAACCTTGACAGCTTGTAACATGCTTTCAACTGTACTAAACCAACCAAGTAGTTGGTCCAATGAATCAGTGTCATCAAGCCTCAGTTTGTTTGGTCCAACAAATCATTCACTGGGCAGTGAATGATTTGTTGGACCAAACAAACTGAGGCTTGATGACACCCTTCATTACTATTGTTACAAGTAGTTTAGCAATGTCGCATATATGTTGATTTAATATTGTAAACTGACTTATGAGGAAGGTTGCAATTTGTTATGTTTTGCATTGTACAGTAAACTACTACAGTAACTGTTCAACAAACTTTCATTTTGAATGAGAGTTTTTACAGATATTTTGTAAATAGTTAAACCATTTTTTTTAGCTTGTGGCTCCATCACTTTCACTCAAAGGTATACAACGTTAAATAATACAAACCTGACGGAGATACATATAGTCAGGTGCCTCTTCGAATCTCAGGCCACGACAATAGTTCAAGTACATTGCAAATTCTGCAGGAAAACCTTTGCAAAGAACCTTAAAAGGTAGAATAACATAAGGTTATTAAAACATAACACAATTAAGTTTGAAGAAAAATATATTATACCTTACATTTCACAAAAAAATTGCTCTACAAAATAGTAGGTCTACCAGCACTTTTTAACATTAAGAATCATGGTTTATAAAACATGGCACAAGAACCACAAAGCATCTACTTTTCTATACCGGTATATAAGATACTGTATGGGCTAATGTTAAATGTTCCTTAGAAAAAATTATTATTTACGCATTTTATGAAAGTAAAGATATACAGTGGAACCCTAGTTGGTGACGATCTCCATGACCAAACCGCTTCGTTAATTGTTATCACAACCATTTTTTCAAGGTCCCAAGATTTTTCTATGGAAAGGTATTACATTTTGTTTCAATAACGTGACCACCCCAGTTTTTAGACAGCAATCGCTAAATACTTCATCAAAAAATGAAAATTTATTTCTACCAAAGCGACAATTTGTGATCAATAATTTACATGATTCCCGCAATAAAAGATTATGTGAGCTCGCACACACACAAATGTAGAGAATACAACTACCGGTACACAACAAATGGCGGTGTGAAGTACAGAACAGTGTAATCTGTCTTGTGTTTTTGCCACAAATTTGTGCTCGTTTATTACAGGTTTGCAATTGCTTGTTTTCTTCTCGTTTTCAAACTAATTGTTGTGTGTCAATATGTCACAACAATAAGAAAATGCTTCTAAAATTGCCACATAAAGATTTTTGCTTGAAGGCCAATGGGGTAGAAGAATTGTAATTGGGGCAGTTTTGACACATTGAAGAACACCTTCTTTTTAAAGGTCGATTTGTAACTTACCGTAAAACTACCATTTTCTATTAGGTTGTATATTTTGGATATGTTTTTCAAAAAACAACATGGCAATACAGAACTACATCTATGTAAGTTATTGTTTGTACTTAAGGGTCAATGCTTAACTGCTATGAATGCACTGTTAACATAAGCATAAATGTTAGTGCAACCGCATGATGAGATTCCATAGTATATGATATGTTACATAGCTAACTTTATTGAAAATAAATATCACTGTAAGCAATATTCTGTGGTTTTACAACATGTGCTTAAGTAAGTACTGTACCTCTACTGGTGTAGACATTTTCTTTTCACTGATTCTTTCGTACTTTTGTTTTTTGGTGGCAGCTTTCAAGCCTTGCCATGGCAATGACATCCGGTTGAAATACATAAGTACATAGCCCAATGACTCCATATCATCACGACGGCTTTGTTCAATACCTAGATGAGCATTTATTGACGCATATCTGGCAGTGCCTGTCAAGTTCTTGTCTTCGCGATAAGGTATGTGTTGTCGGGTGCGGCTATCTCTGTATTTTTTAGCAAGCCCAAAATCAATCAGAAACAACTTGTTGCAGTGACGTCCAATGCCCATGAGAAAGTTGTCTGGTTTAATATCTCTATGGATAAAGTTTTTGTTGTGGACATATTCAATACGACTTATCATTTGATCCGCAAGCATAAGAACAGTTTTCATGGTAAATCGACGAGAGCAGAAGTTGAAGAGATCTTCTAAGCTTGGCCCAAGCAAATCCATCACCAAGACATTATAATCTCGTTCTTGTCCATACCAACGGATATGGGGAATTCCAACTCCAGCTTGAAGAATCTTGTACACCTTGCTTTCATACAGAAGCTGAGGGTGTCGAGCTTTTTGAGATTCCAGTTTTACAGCAACTTCTTCTCCATTGGCTATGTTAATGCCAAGATAGATATCACCAAAGGATCCACTTCCTATTTTTCTTACCAGGCGATATTTTCCTCCCACAATAAACTCACTAGGTTTTGAACCGCTAGAGCTTGCCATTGCTTTTAGACAATTCTACGGTATAAATCTAAAATTGAACTGGTGTATTTTTTCACGTTGCAAAGTTCCACAAAGATCTATGACAAACAGCAAGTTGCATCAATGCTTATTGAGTACAACAAGCAATATAAGACTAACTTGCACAAGACAGTTATTTTTGCTATTCTTTATAATATATATTTCACCCCACCAACTGTTTGCACAACAACATACAGTTATAAACAGTTTGCATCACCTGCACCAATTAAATGAAAAGGGTTAAAAATTTTTACAATGCATAGCAATCTATCCAGTCTTCGAAATTAGCCTCGGCAATTGCCGAGGCAGATGCATGAATGGCACATTAGCCTCGGCAATAAAAATGCCGAGGCCACACGAGCGCTTGCAAGAACCACAAGATTACAAAAATAACCCTAATTTTCTTAGACCACACCAGACTAGGAGGTTGATTCAATCTTACTATTGCTTGATGTTTTTATTTGGGTTACTTTCTACTTCGCCGCCGCTTAGACATGTGCCCAGCTGGGAGAATTGAATCTTTTATAGAAATATCACCCTATTTGCATTGATTCAACGCCAGTAGACGTCAAATTATTGTAAGCATTCACTCCTTATCGTGCTTCGCCTTCCGTTATCTGTCCGGCTGTATCAGAAACGATCGCGCCGTTTTCACAACAAACCACACAACATCAACAGTCGTCGAATACATGTAAGTAATAGGTTAACCTTTAGGGTGAGCTTTGTTAATTGCGGTTTGTGATAGATGTCTGGTTGCATAACAACAAC
This sequence comes from Aplidium turbinatum, assembly GCF_918807975.1. NCBI lineage: Eukaryota > Metazoa > Chordata > Ascidiacea > Aplousobranchia > Polyclinidae > Aplidium > Aplidium turbinatum. The sequence goes on along the minus strand of NC_137484.1, from coordinate 14,275,991 downwards.
AGGTGCAATTTTATGCGCTGACAATGCTCATGTGAACTATAAAAAAAGTTTGCAACCTTATAAATACTGGCTTAATTGTTACGCAAAAGTTATTCTTTCATCGAATGCTTGTTCTTTACCAGTGTCATTGCCAATATAAATTATGGTAAAAGGAAGATACAGTTAAAAAGTGGAATTTACCTGCTATAGGTTATGAAACAAAGAGGACAGAAGGAAAAGTTAGTGTATTATTTTGCAAAATTTGTAAAGAATTTTATGACGGAAACAAATCGGAATTAGAAAAGCTACGGGGCCCAGTTAAAAAAGTAGTACAAAATTGGATAAATGGTACTTCGGCAGTAAAGAAAAGTAATGCTTCCGATCATGTGACATCGCGTGTTCATGAACGGGCAGTTTTGCGTCTTCAAGCGTCTTAAGAAATGACGTCGTCGTCATTTCTTATTGGGCATTGTTGTTGCGCAATACAACCGGTCATCATCATAATCCATCGTCGGTTTGTTCCCCACTAGTGGGGGTGGCCGATTGTTTCCGTGCAGCAATTGTCTTAATCCCTTTTCTCCATTTCACCCTGTCCCTTGCATCTTCCTCCTTCAGTCCGACTTTTTTAAACTCATCCTTCACTTGTTGTTTCCACGTTCTTCTTGGACGACCGCGTTTCCTCTTCCCATCCACCTTTAGATCTAGTGCCTTTCTAAGAAAACTTCCTTCCTCCCTCCTTATCACATGTCCATACCATCTTACTCCATTTGCCCTTGCCAGTTGGTCTATGGTCTCTCTCATCTCTAGCATATCCAACAATTCTTCAGTCCTTTTTTCCCTTCTCGTTTTCACCCCACACATTGCTCTCACCATTGACCTTTCCGTTCTTCTCAGGATTGCCAGTTCACTCTCTCTCAATACCCATGTCTCGCTACCATATAGCATTGCAGGCCGCACACAGCTCCGATATACTTTTCCTTTCATCCTTAGTGAAAATTTTCTGCCATGCAACATTTCCCCACATTCCCTGAACTTTGCCCAGCCCAATCTTGCCCTTGTTGTCACCGCTGCTTCACATCCACCACTTCCATTTATCCGATCACCCAGATAACAGAAGTCTGTCACTGTTTCGATGCCATGGAAGAACTCATCATCATGGCCTTCCACTTCATTCCTTCCTTTACTGCATTTCCCACAAACAAAACACTTCGCCAATCTTGTTGCGGCTCTCTTGACATTAGCACATCTTGCATGTACCCACTTTCCACATTCCTTGCATTGCATTGAATTTCTCATCACTCTCTTGCCACATATTCCACAGGGATCTACTTTGCTCTCAACAACTGTTCCTTCTGCTCCACTCACCATCACTTTTGTTTTTTCAAGATTCACCTTCATACCCTTGGTTTCAAATGCTTCTTTCTATTCCCTCCATTCTCCATACTATTACTTGTCAAGACCAGGTCGTCTGCATACAAAATTTCACTCAATAAGCCCTCCCTCACTCCTTCAGTTACAACGTCAACCACAATAGCAAATATCAGAGGTGACAAAACTGATCCCTGGTGTACACCAACCCATTTTTACAGTAGCTTTTGCTGCATTTAAATAATATTTTGGAGCATAGATTTTCCAGCCGGATGCCCTTCCTGACGCTAACCACAGTTATTGGCGGTGGGCCTAGCCTTTACTTAAAAAAGTATTTCCTGCAAGGCAGCAGGATTTCTAACAAGTTTTAGCCAACCAGTCGAGGTTGTTGCCCATGAGGTGGGACGTGGACCCACTTGTTAGTTTGGTGTGTGATCAAGACCAGTGTTCCCAGAGACCCATGGTGTAACAATCCATGGCGACTGCCCAGGGTTCAAAGGTGTTACTTGTACCACACACCTACCTCGTCGGGAAAATTAAATTGATTTGTGCTGACTCGAACGTTGAATCAACCCAAAATTAACATACTTCCCCCCCCCCCCCCCCCCCCCGTGAGTTATTTAACATGATTATCGTAACAGCGTGCGTATCGCGTTGCTCGCTTTATCGTTACTTTTGGTAAGACTACTGATACTCTATTATATTTTTCGCTTCTCGTTTTACATGTTGTGGTAGCCTACAATTTTTTCATAATAAACGTTCACAGCAATTGCCGAGGCAATTTCAACTTTTGCCGTTTAGCCTCGGCAACGTTTTTGCCGAAGTAAAAATATGCTAATTTCGAAGACTGTCTATCTGCATTTTAACAGAAAGTTTTTCCTAAAACCTGTTTCTTTATTATGTAGAATTCAAATTTGGCTTCAGAAATTGCCAAGATAAATGCTAAAGTAATTGAACAAAACAATGAAGTAGGCCGGCAATAAAGCTTTGATGCAAATTCAAACACACACTTAACAAACATAAACCATCCGCTAGCAATTGGTTAATTCTAAGGCAAAACAGTGTGTTCAATAGTTTGTGTGCATGAGCAAAGTAAAAACCATAGCTCGAAACAGAAGCGATTGATATCCAAAGAATTAGAAAAGTGCTTCCTTGAAAGAAAAGATTAAATCATTGAATATAAACAAAGCTAGGTTAATAAAATGTGTAATTAATGCAAATCTCAGTTTAACACTGAACGAAGATATTTTTTGACAAATAACTTGATGATTTGAAACAGGAGCAGCATATCCAACAATTTTTTTTTAATGCTTCCAGCTGTCGGTTGTATCACACTTTTAATTGTACTGCGTAGATCAACATTGCTTTATTCTACATTTTCTAAATCAAGATTGTTTTTCCTATGCTTTTTGAACTGTTGGATCTAGTAAAAAAGAAACTGGCCATGTTGCATGATGTTAAAGAAGTTGCATAGGATCTGCTCTGCACAAGTGGTTTCTGGCTCAATCAGTCAAATTTTGTTTGAGTGTAATTTTTCCAAAGGTCTAGTTTCGTGAGAATAGTTGACTATGTGCATTATGGTACCTTTTCACGCAAACAAGTACTACGTTTTGCATCTGTGCAAACTAATTTGTCCATGAAAAGATCAAATAAAAATAGAATACCGGTAGCACCTAAGTCATCTAACATGGCTTCAGCCTTTTTTTCAATGTTGTTGGGAAAAATGAAGAGTTGGGCAGTGCCCAAGTCATTGATTGAAATTCCTACAATTTTTCTAAATTTTGTAAGGAAGAGTTTGGAACCTTTGATTTGTTTAACCTGGGTATATTGATGGTTTGTGGTGGGTAGGTAGCTCATAACAAATAAGTGATTAATTTCTAACAAATTCTGACTTCAATCAGCAATTTTGATTTGTGTTGGTAGCGGCATCCGCATGCATCAGGCCAAAACAGGTCATTTATATTTACACTTGTGAAATAAACAACAATTATGCTGCTTAAAGTGAAACTCAATCAATTATATAGATTATATGTATACAACAGTGGGGTACGGTATGGTGTGCATTTTTTTGGGTGTTCACGTTTTTCAGCAGGCTTTAAACACAAATTAGGTTTACAGTTTGCTCAATTGCTGTTCAGATTATATGAAAATAAATTGATGTGATATGATACAAAAAGTGATGGCACAAATCAAGCATGTTTGAAAATTTAAAAAAAGAGAATAGCCTACTTAAAAAATGATTACCGTACAGTACACCATTGACCACTGCTATACAATGTTTTGGTTTACGCTACACTACCGTTACAACTGTGCCATGTAAATACGAGTAGCTTTCGAAATTCTAAAAGCAATTTTAGACTCCATTGAAACAATTCTGTGAAAGTTAGAAAAGGAAATGTAGGCTACAACATATGGTAAGCTACTTAGACGAGATCATATGTATTTTAATTTTTTTGCGTTTACTTGATTTGAAATATCAGTAGTGTATAGATCTTTCATTGTCAATTGCCTGATCATCAATATAACTGTCAGCACAAATCAATTAATTCGTCAGCAGACGGCATGCAACCGATAGTCTTTCAACCTCACAAACAATCAGCTGGGAGCTTGACAAAGACCATCAATTTTTCTGATAGCGATTAATGACGTCAATAACGTAATTCAGTATCCGGATGAATTGAAGCGTAACTTCAAGTCGTCGTGGAAACAAAAAAAATTGAAAGGGTATGATTGATTGATTGATTGGTTTATTTTGTTGTGCAATATTATAACAGCAAAATCATTAAATGATGCAGCACGCTTAACGAACACAATTGAAACAAAGAAAAATAACAAATGTACACTGCATCTTTGAAGCAAGTAATTCACAACGGGAAGCTGCGAAGTGACCATGACGGCCTTCGAGTCAAGCAGCCACCCTCAGCCAAGTCGATGATAAACATTTAATAAACATTACACTAAAATATCTACACTTACAACAAAGAGTCAAGACAAAAACAAACTTGCATCCATGATATGCCAAAATTTCAAGTTCCAATATTAGGTGTTGATAGCAGAGACTGTGTTGATAGTCAACGATTAAAAGCTTAAAGAGTATCGGTCCACATTAGTAAATTACACTGCATTAACTTTAATTAATATTCTGCAATTAGATAGTTTTTATAAAGTTTTTTAAATGAGTCAAAAGATTTTTTTTTAATGTCTAGTGGGATTGAGTTCCATATTTTTACTCCACTATAGGCCTACTTGATGCTTTGTTGAAGTTTTGTAGTAGCATACAGAGGAACAAAGTAATTATCATTTTTGATTGAACATCTAGTTGAGCGATTATGAATATCAGCAACATGCATGTGAATATTGCCCATTACAACTAAACTTTAAGCTACGTTGAGCTAATTTATCTACAAAGTAGCCTACTTTTAAAAATTAGAACAAAAAATTTGGACATTGGTTGGTTGGTTTTAAATCTTTATGCTCGGATTGACAAAGCCTTGATAGGTTGTTTCTGGTAGTTTCGCATACTTGTAGAGGCTCTTGACGCAGGGCCGGTTACCGAGATTGACAGAGTGAAGTTTCCGATTGTTAATGGCAGTGGCGCCGCCAGACCTTCAACGTTGGGGGGGGAGGAATATTGACAGTGCAAGACAGTAGTATAGTCAAAAATTTTGAAAAGGGGGGTGTTGACAGCCGGCGGGCGAAGCCCGATGGCGTGTTCGCCGAAGGCGACACCTAGTGGCGGGGGGTCTGGGGGGCCTCCCCCAGAAAATTTTGAAAAATTACTTTCAGTTTGGTGCATTCTAAGAGCATTTTCAACAAAATTGTGGGTATGAATATTTCTTTAAAATGGTGCTGTCCGGTGGCAGAGCAAAAGGATAAGATCATGTTTTCTTCGGCATTTTTCGGAAATAAAGCTAAGTCTCTATGTTTTCTTGTTGCTAATTCCAGACTGAGATATTTGAATGTTTGGTATTGGCAAAACTCACTTTTTTAATGCAGTTTGGTTTAAAATTAGGCAAACTTTGTTTTAGAGACATAGGTTGATTGCTTTTTTTGCGAGATTATTACAGTTTTATTATTTATCAATTTTCTCCTTGGTTGATTCAAAAAACGATCTTATTCCGGTAAGTCACTAACTTTTATGCTCTGAAGTCAACTCAAAGTTTAGAAAATGTAACGTCATAGAGGTCATACATCTTGATGAGTGTCAAACAAAAAGCTTTGAGACAATGAAATTACTTTAGGCTATTTCTGATATATTCAAGTTTTGTATAACGAATAGCTGTTTAGATGTTAATCTAGATCGAACAAGCGATCTCAGCAGTTGTAGATGGCTTGCATCCTTGCACAGTTTAACGAGAAATTACATCATAGGCTAAAACTTTTCTTGTAAACAATGTATTAACATCCGTAAATTCAATTTGAAAGGTTGAAACCCCGAACCCCCCTCCCTTGGCTACGCCACTGGTGCAAGACATGCAAGACAGTGGTATATTATATATTTTCTCTTGTTTTCTACCAGGGCTGGAAAAAATGTTTAGCTTCCCGGGAATCTGTTTTTTAGAGAAAAAATTTCCCGCGGCTTACAATCACGATAATGAGAACCTTATATTTTACTGATCTCGGGGGCTGACGTAAACCTTAAAAGTCATGTCGACATATTCTTGATGCCCCCCTTATCGAAAATTGTTCTTTGTAATACCGCTTTGAAGGAAGATTACGACTATGAACAAAAGAATAAATTTTAAACTTTATATTTGTATTGAAAATACATGACGTAATGTCTTCCAACCTTATCATATTTTTTTCATAACGTAATATTTACCACCACCAAACCACTTTTGACGATCGAATTTGTTAATTTATTATTCGGTAAAATGTTTAGATGATGTCACGTCATTACGCCGATTTGAGATATAATTTCATTCATGACGTCGTATGGATGAAAAACTTTTACAAGTTTTATACTCTGCTGAGATTAAAGAAGAAACATAAATGATAAATATTGGAGAAATTGAGTCTCCTTTACAACTTAAGAATCGAACAACTCAAAACTGCTGAAACAAAACGTTTTGTTTAAGTGAAAGAATCACTGCAAGCAACTAATGCCAAAATGCGCGCGGAAGAAGTCATGGGAGTGTGAGGTATCAAAAATTTAACAGGTTGTTATTTTTCTACATCAATGTGACGTTAGTTAAAACTTTAAAAAGTCTAGCCTATATCTTTGCTTCTGTAGAAAATCTTTTTATCTACTGTACAATTTAGTCATCAAGGTTTTCCATAGTTTTTTTTAAAGAGAGAGCTTTTACCTCCCCCCCCCCCCCCCCCCCCTTGCAACTTGAGTTGACTTACTTGAGGTTGGGATCCAAATATTAAAAAAAATAATATTAATATGTATTAATAAAAAATAAAAAAATTAAAAAGATGATGCCCAAAACATTGGGGGGGGCAGCTGCCCCGCCTGCCCCCGCCTGCCCCCCCCCCCCCCTGCCGGCACCACTGTTGATGTCAATTATTCCATCCATTACGTGCCGATGAATGGAGAGCAGTCTTTAGAATGCGTTGCTCAAGCGCACACCACGAGAGTCGAACCAGAGCGGCTTAATCTTGAAGCTTCTTCGTCCGCGAAGACACGCTGTAACCAACTGAGCTAGTTCTAACCAACTGAGTTCGCTTTTTCTTTTCGATGATGGTCAATGAGACTGAGATCAAGCTTTTTTTAGTGTGGCCTTTGGTCAGTGTAGGCTACATGAGTGCGTAGATGGCTGGAGAGGCCTATTGGTGCGGTGAAACTTCTACTGCAGGAGGGCCAGGGTTGTTTGAGGCTCGGGCCTTGCGATGTTCTCGTTTTTTTTTTGCCAGCAGATAGCGTGCAATGTTTCTCAGCTGATTCTGCGCCTTTATAAATAAGACTGCGCCATGTTAGTCGTTCTGCGGCTAAGTCTAAGAAAGACAAAAGTAACGTGGTGGAATAAATACAAAAAAGCAAGCTTGCTTCAACACAAAAATACTGTAGCTTACAAAAGTCCTACAACACGCATGGCTCAGTAAACGTAGCAAATGCAAAACACACGAAAACAGCTGCTCAGTTGGTTAAGCGCTCGACTTGGTGCCCACAGAAACACAAGGTCAAGCAGCGATGGTTCGCCTCAGGTTGTTCGCTTGAGCCAAGGATATCTAAAGCAGAGGCTCCACGAAGGTGTTTATTACATCTGACAATTGAAGGGTTTTCGTTTTCCCTAAATAATCTTTGTTTATGATTGGTTTATCTTAGAGTTGGTCGTAAATCCAGAGGTGACTACCGTCTAGTCGACAGAAAAGTGTCGTAAATTTAGAGGTGGGTAGGTAGTAGGGCGCTACTTTTGTAGTTGTGGCCCGCGTTACTTTTGGTCCCTATAGCGCGCCACTTTTTATCGACTGGTAGCGAATAGCGGTAGTGGCCTACCGCTCTTAAAGCATAGCCTATTGTTGCGGTAGCGAGCTATTTTCAAAGTAACGGATGCCGATTTCTGCGTAAATTAGGTGTTTATTGATCTCATTACGTTTTCAAGCAAGCAAACCATTCTTTTTGTGGCAATCATGAAATTTCTAGCCTGCAATATTTTAACTTAACTAAATAGATTTTCTTCATGATACTTCATACTTCTTTATCATACGGTGGCAGTGGGCCAGTGGCACTCTCCTGAGATGGACCAGCCGGGACCATTAGGGTCAATCTTAACCAAATTCGAACAGGAGTATGCGGTGCTATGCACAAGAGGAATTTCGCTTTCTTGTTGGAAAACGCTGAGCGAAGGAACTAACTGTTGAGTCGTGCTGACCGTGTCACTCTTGCATGACCCATTTCCAAAACCACCAAATAAAATATTGGCTGTGGTAGCACTGGATGAAAGTGCACTGATCTGCCTTTCCATAAAAATTGTCTACTCTTGAAACATTCAAATTCAGTATTGCTAGATATGATGTTTCGTGCATCATTTAGCCAAACCACTGACTTTCCAAAATACACTTTTGCGGTTGTTTCCGTTTATTTAAAAACTGTCGTTGAACAATCCAGAGATAGGCTATTCTAAAATTCGGGGATTGGAAATTCGAATAGCCTAAATGTTAGGCATCAGTAGGGTCCAGTTGTTCAAGTTACTACGAGCACGGAAGAATGAGTAAATTTAAACACTAATTAGACTATAACGACTGAGCAGAAAGCAAATAAGAATTCATAGCCTAATAATAACATCGATTCTACGCTCGTTGGCGTATGTTGTTCTATTGGATTGTTTCACAAAGTAGGTTATAAGGTGAGTCCTATAAGGCTATAATAACATAGTTGTCTTAAAAAAATACATTAATAGCCTACTGCAGAAGTTCTAAACTTGAATCATCAACATTTATTACCTGGTCATTCAAAATTAATAATTAAAGCATTGGAACTGTAGTGTACAGCCTGCATAGTGCATATTGTCTTTACCAGTGGTTTTTTTATCTTAATTATTCTTTAGTTCAACTACTTGAAACAAAGTAGCCTAAAAGTTATCCAAGGCGGCAAACAAAATCCATTAAGGATAAAGCACGTAAGTTTGAAATCCAAATAATATCCAATCCTAGAGTTTATGGATGTCTAGAATAATCTTAAAAATCAACGCACAGTAGGCTATGTAATTGCAAGGATGCTTGTTTCATCTTGGTCGCCTATTTTTACCGTTTAGACGTCGTTATATTACGCTTTCTTTCATCAATAAATCAATTTCTTTATCTTCCAGCAGTGATGTTATTGTTGTTTTCTTCTGGTTATTCCTAACATTTCGTTGATTGTTGGAAATTGCCTTGGTTTGTTTTTCTTTTTCTTTCTTTGCCTCTTGACAAGCATATTTTTTATAGAATGTAAAAGCAATTATCGTAGCAACCACTTGGATTGAGCAAAGAAGTCCAAAAAAGCTGTATCGGTATTTTTCATTGTCATAAACCTGCATTGCATAAAACAAAATTATCAAACAACAGATAAGCCAATGCAATAAAAGATGAAGATAGGCAACAGCTAGTGTTGATTTTAGCTTAGTTAGATAAGCCCTCAACTTTGTACAAAAAAAAAAAAAGTCAAGATCAAGCGACGCTGGTTCTGCTCTCACGGTAGGGGAAGGTTTGGTTAGTTGAGCCGGGTAACGGTTGATCCATCCGGTTTTATCGCAACGTCGTGCATGATTAGTCAACCGTTTCATAACGAAAGTATGGAAAAACTTGAAGTCCATCAGCACATGTAGTTTTAGGGATTTTCTACAAGCAGAAAAATTGTGAAGCAGTTAAATGTAAAATGGTAGGTAAAAGTAGTTTTGAGAGAAATAAGAAATGTGTTATTTTTTCCTACGATGTTTCATCGTTGTCTTAATCGAAATTTGGGATAGGTAAGTGTAACTTACTCTTTGTTTTAGTAGTTCTCGTTGCTTGATTAGCCAGTTGGTTATTGGCAATTTTTCATGAATTTTGAGAATGGCGGCGATGTTAACAATTGAGCCACTTGCAATGTTCACGGTTGAGCCATGTCTTTGTCATAAGGAATGTAGTTTATGAACCGATGGTCCTTACGTAGGCTACTGCCCTAGTTTTGTTGTACCGTAGGGGAGAGTGGGGTTAGTTGGAAGGCGGGGTTAGTTGAAAAATGATCATTTTTTTAACTCTCGATAACTTTTTTAAATATTTACTGCCAACATGTGAAGTAGTTTATAAAAACACATAATCCATGTTAGTTTCGATTTGTTGAGTCAAGGTATAGCCTACGTGTTTGGCTGACAATTTTCTATTTTCTTACTTTCGAAGTAAAATTTTTGGCGTATTAAAAAACATCTTATGCGTCGATATCGTTAAAAATAGGCAGAAGTTTTTTGATGTGTGTCATCTGTAGGTGTTCAGCAACACTAAGACATAAACAAATTTTAGTCCAATGCGCCATGCTTGAATATTTTAGGAAAATAGTTTGTCATATGCTAATGGGGCTAGTTGGAAAATATTGGGTGGGGTTAGTTGGAAAGTGGTTTGATAACGGTATGACTATGTAGTACGATACGAGTATATCGTCGTGGTATGATAATAAGTAGTATAAGCTCCGATGTATTTGTTTTAAGCAGGCATACATTGTAAAATTTTAATTTGAATAACTTGGAAAGTGTTATATATACGGCATCACAAGTTTTAACAATGCGTTTATTAAAAAATGGTTTTACGATGATTAGGTGTAGAAGCAAGGTAGAAGTCATTGCATTTTGATTTTAAAGCAGGTAAACATATTTGCTTACAACCCCATGTAAATGTTTGTTGGTTGAAAAAAGAGTATCCATTCATTAGTAGGCATTAAACTGACGTTTTTCAACTAACCCCAGGCATGGAGTTAGTTGAAAAATCAATTGTATGTTTGTTTATTTTAAATTTTCATTAAAAGCTGAATTGACTCAATACTTATTTTTGGTTGTATGATAGAGGACACCATAGATGATAATTTAAGCCACTTCACGTTGTCAGGTTATGCATCAATTGTTTTAAATTTCAATTTAAAAAAAAAATCTTTTAGACTAGCCCCACTCTCCCCTAACTGTAATTGATGCGTAGAACTGGTGGCGTAGCCGGGGGGGCGGTTAACTTCCCCCCTTAAACTTCCATAAAAGTAATTCTTTCTGTAGGCCTAATGCGCCAGTTTGAGGGTAATTTTTTTAGCACTCCCCCATTATATTTTTCGATAGCAACGCCACTGGTTGCTAATGTTCGTTTTCTTCACAAACCTCGCGAAATCCTTTCAGAAAGGTAAAAGCATCTTCGTGCAAAGTTTGCTATTCAATGATTCTCAGTGTTTTCAGTAGTATAAATTTCTGTTCGTTCAGTTTTCACTGTTATTTCATTTTAAGACACTAGACACAATACATAGTTTAAACATTTTTTGATTGTTTATTTGCAAGATGTTTAAGAGAAGAGTTTATTGTGTTTGATGCAGATTGAGCTCTCTTTTGGGATATCTTTTGGAAGTGAAATAATAGCGGATCAACCGTGAACAATGAGTGGCTCAACCGTGAAATTTAGGGTATCATTTGAGCCGGCTGAGTGTCAATTTCAAAATGCCGATAGGAAATGATATGCATCGGGGTCAGTCGCAAACACAAACATGCTCACAAGAACCGCAAAAGACTGAAGTTTATCATAATGGATTCGGATTTTTGATAAAGTTTGTCGTTAAATTTTTATTGCAAAAACATCGATTTCTGGCTCAACTAACTAGACCTTCCCCTATAGGCTTAAGCAACGCATTTCAGGACTGCTCTCCATTCAGGGGTAGGCTACCTAGTAGCTTAGATGGATTAATTCACGGAAAACAACACTTCAACAAGGAAACTTCATTGCGTCGACCTCGGTGACCAACCCTGCTCCAGTTGTTCAAACCCCCTACAAGTATGCGAAACTGCCAAGAATAACCTATCAAATGATTTGTCAGTCCGAGGATAAAGATTCAAACCATCCAATCAATGCAATAAAGTTGATGAATTTAGGTTTAGCCCTGTAAAAATAGCAACTGATTAGAAATGACAAACTTTAAGATCATTGCAGTAAAAGCTTGACTCGTGCAGTATGGTAGTGTACCATTACTACCATAGACAAATAACCAAATACGCTACATGCTTTACGTAACCGTAAAATATCTTATTGATTGGATAAATTTGTATTTTTAGGCTGTGGAAGTAGACTATCAAAGTATTATTCGAAATAACAATTGTGAGTAGGCCTACCGTTAAATTGTAAAGCAGTCAAACACTAGTTACAAAAAGCTCGATATGCTTATTGTAATGTTTAACATAAACCCTTTTAGAAATTGAAAGCTTACACGACAAAGTGTTCTTTTACTGCATGCTCTTTGACTCCAATACAAACATGATTGATCAATCACATGTCCAAATACGATTGGACCTGGAATAAGTGCCAGCACCCGAAATGTAAAGAATCCCAATGCCATTCCAACAGATTTGTCTTTTGGCGTTAGGGTTCTGTTGCAAAACAACGTTGGTTTTAAAAACGTTTTAAATTTTTTAGTGAAGCACCATGGAAATAAGCCTACGATCATACAATAGACTAGAAATAAAAAGTATTTTGATGTAAATTCTTTCTTCTATGGTAGGCAGGGTAGGCTATAGGCTTTTTCTCTTAGCCTGTCGTATACACATGTCTGTAAAAATCAACCGTGCCTTAACGACTCAACGTGATGCAGACGGGGAAACCGGAAAACATGTTTAGTCTACAATAAGCTAACGAGGCTTTGATGAACCTAATATAAGGTCGTCACCGCATTGGCGGATTTAGATAAAAAAATTAGGGGTTTCGTAGTTTCGATAGAAACTAAATAACTAAATTTTATAGAACTAATATATAGAACGAGAGAACTAAATTTTATAATAGAAAATGGAAGATGTCCAAGTTGAGGTTCGATACAGCAGTCTGTTTTAATGGTGAGTCTGGAGAACTTGCCCATCAAAAAGGTTTTGCAAATTTTACCTTGTTTTGATCGTTTTTTTTTATTTATTTTGACAATAGACGCATTTTTGATTGAATATTGTATATGCATGCATATTATTTGCATATTGAACATAGACGCATACCCGATAGCTCAATTGGTTAGCGCGTCACTTCTGAAACGAAGAACCTTCAAGATCAAGCGGCGCTGGTTCGACTCTCGGGGTGTGCGCTTGAGCAACGCACGTTAAGGACTGCTCTCCATTCAGCGGCATCTAATGGATGGAATAGTTCCCCGGCAACAAGACTTCAACAATCGGAAACTTCACTCTGTGAATCTCGGTGACCGGGCCTGCGTCAGTGATTCAAAGCCTCTACAAGTATGCGAAACTGCCAGGATTAAGCTCTGCAAGAAGCATTCCCAGTCCGAGGATAAAGATTCAATCAATCAATTAACCATAATGATTAAACAAAAGATATTTCTTTAGACGTTGCAATTAAAACCATTGGTTTAAAGCTGAAATTAGCCTAAGGAAATTGTGAAAAATGAAGTTTCTTGGATATGCAAATTGCAAATGAATCTGATATGATCACAAACTATAAAGTGATCTCAGTTAAACCAACGAAAAACCTAAAGAAACTTCACCACAGTTGGCAAAGTCATAGCCTACTTTACCTCATTACAAGAATTGTTAATGGTGTAATGTGTAACCCTGCAAACCAGGCTGCGATGGCCATCAAAGCAACAGCCGTTACAAAAGGGCTGGCGCAATTACTTTGTTTACAGTGACCAAGAGTGACGGAGGTGTTTCTATGGCTATCTTCACCAACACAGAGGCACGAGGTATAACCCTGCAAGTAAACAGTTAAATAGCAATTACAATAAGTGAAATCAAAAAGATCAGCAACGTTTCAAGCTTCAATCTAAATATGCTTGAGACTTGAGGGGTTGCTGATCTTTTTATTTTCACTTGCTTTTTTTTGTCGTATCCAGGCTTATACCCAGTAGTTGAAGATTTAGATTAAGTGGACGGGAAGGCAAGGAAGCCAATCTTCGTGTCCACCTTCAGGCATGCCTTTAAGTGTCCTGTCAAAAACACAGCCACATGCTCTTGAGCGGTGTCGAACCGGCGACCTTTCGATTGCCGTTCAAGGGCTCTCACCACTCGGCTATGCAGCCGAATTGCTAAAATTATATAAGTCAGTTTGTATTCTTTGTGGATCCTTCTCTTGCTTTATGGGCCAATATGACAACAAGGCCTACAACAGTTCTTTTTCTAATAATTTTAATTACAATAGTTCATCCGTAACAGTAAAAATATATCAAATAATTCAAATGTCCTCCCCGTTAGCTCAGTGGTTACTCAAGGCTTAAGCTCAAGCGGCGCTAGTTCGACTCCCATCGGTGTGTGCGCTTGAGCAACGCATTTCAGGACTGCTCTCCATTCAGAGGTATTTAGTGAATAGAATAATTCCTCTGCAACAACACTTCAACAATCGGAAAACTTTATTCTGCCAATCTCTGTAACAGGCCCTGCGTCAAGAGCCTCTACAAGCATGCGAAATTACCAGGAATAACCTATCAAGGCTTTGTCAGTCCGAAGATAAAGATTCCAAGCCAAACCAAACAACCATTTCACTCGTTCAAAGGTGCTTCAAGTAGGCTACGTGTTCTTACGTTGACTTTGCCAAATTCGTTACTTGCGAAATCAGTGCACCCAGCGTGACAAGGAGTGAGATACGTGACATTATTAGGCCCGCAAACCGGCGTGTAGACGTCTTTACAGTTACAATTAGAATTGCAATTATCTTTCGATTCAACATCCAAACTGAAAAAAAAACGTTAATTGTTGATATCAAATCATTCAAAATGAGTTCTCGTTCTCCAAAGTATGTAATAACTCATGTTATGCTTGAAAAGCAGCTCCTGTTGTAGTAGCATACACTACTGTAATATCGTAGTTTAACTAAAGCAACCTTAGTGCTAAGATGTCTGTAATTTTGCTACCGTAACCTTATAGGTTAGACAATTTTGAAAAATGGAATAGCCTTAAAGCAATAGCATGTTATAACTTACAGTTAATTACTTAACTTAGAAAAACAAGTCAATACTTTAGCTGGACTGAAACTTTTTAATTCAAATTTTCAAAAAAATGATAGACTTGATTCTTTCAAAAAGCATTTGTTCAATTTAACTTAGTCACTAAAATGTATTCTTTTCCGCAATAGCCTACTTCATTCTGATCATGCAATAAATACAGAGCTCCGGAGTACGGATTCGAAGAACTCAGCCTTTCCGTCAAATTCAAAGATAAACTCGAAAAACAACCGTTTCTAAACTCGAAAAGAATCGATGTTTTTTAGGGGTAGCCTACCTTCCAGTTGGATATGGAACAGTCAAACCTGCAACTTCAGTCGCGTTGCAACGAACAAACATAATGGAAAGGAAAAGAATAAAGGAACTTCCAACTGAGATCAGCACTAAACGTGTAATTCCTCGAGTATCTAGTTTCCAACGTTTTATAAATAAACTTCCTGAAACAACTCCCAAAACCAAACAAGGAAGGCACGTAGTTCCTAAATATTTTTATACGTTACCTTAGGCCTAACATGGTTTGTTAAGTTATTATTAAAGCCTTAGGTAAGCTATGTAGGCTATTGCACAACGCAGCTTACAGTTTAAGCTAGCTTACATTACTTACTCGAATGAGATACTAGGCCTACTACTACCGTATTTGTTCGATTTTAATTCAGTTTCTGTTTATTTCTTATTTCCAGCCATCAAAGCGAAAATACAGTATTAGCCCACAGGCTAATTATAGCAACTCTGGTTGTTTGTACAGACAAAATGTTCGTTAAACAAAATAACTCCTTAATTTTTTTTTTATGTGAAAAGCATCGAACTTAATCGTAATCTTTCCTGTTGCAGAAGAACAAAGTAGGCTCACTCACCAATAAGAAAACTGGTCTCTGACGGCGATTTTCCAAAGGCAACTTCAAAATACTTCATCGAAAAAACGCTAAGTCCAGAAGCTCTGAAAGCTTCAACGGTCCACAAAGCAACAAGGATGAGATAACGCTTGTTCGCAAAAAGTCGCTTAAACACAGACAGCAAGTCTCTAAATAACAGTAAATAATAAGTTTAAATTGACTAATGTTGTCTTTACTTTGTCTGTAATGTACATTTAGATTCAAAAGTGTAGCCTAGGTTCTCCTATGCCTATCTACATACTGTAAGTACAATAAGCTACTTAGGCTTATGTAGCCTACAGTACTGTAGTCAAACAGAATACTGTACATCGTGCAGAAGGAGTTTCGAACGGTATTTAAAACTGTTTATTAAGTCTATAATGAATAAAAAATCATAGAAAGTATCTTGATGTGATGATCATGATGAATCATGAATTGAATAGGAACACCTTCACAGGTAGCCTAACATTTCGACAAAGTCAAGTATCCTACCAGTCAGGGGCGCCGGAAGCGGGCCCCCCCTGCCCTCAATTTTTCTGCAGATGGAGGGGCAGGGTGGGCAATTGTGCCCTTTTAAAGTCATGTAAGCTACTGCACATTTTGCAATATAACAACTTCTGCCATTCGCTTTTAGCCTAATTATAATCTTTCATTTTTGCCTCAAAATAATACGGCACAAAATTTTGCAACACAGTAGGCCTTCAGGCCTTAAAACTCGTTTTTTTTTCGGCAGCCATCGTGGCCTACCGGGAGCTCCTTCTCGGCGGCCAAATCTGCGTGCTTGGAGGCCAAAATACAAAATAAAAATAACGATAGCACAAGTAAATAGAATTAAACTTGCAACAATGCTAAAATGATCACTTAGCGTTGTTGAAGTCTGGGCCTAGGCGACGTCCTACAATAAAATCGTTGCACCACGCAATAACTGCTTTATCGGGATTGTAATCCAGTACTGCGGGACCATCTAACGCAGTGGTTCTTAAACTTTTTGAGACACGCCTCCCTTTTACAATTTTAACAAAATTCGCGGCCCACCTGGTTTCAAAATCATTAAACATTAAGCAGAACAGCAATTTATTTCCAGGTAAGTTGCATTAATGCGAAGAATGTAACTTTTTTGTGGATACCTTCAGTTCAATATGGTGTTTTCTCAAGGACAGTATCAAGGTTGGAAAATGAAGCTGCGTTTCCTTTTTGAACTCGTCGATGCCACAGCCTCAGTTTTGCTATGAAAGCATAGATGGCATCATAATTTTTTATGCGATTTGTATTCTTGCCCTGCAGGAGCAGATTTAAATTATCAAGGGCTTCGAAAATGTCCACGAAATAAGCCAACTCGACGATGCCAAATTCTGAAAGACGCTTTTACAACTTCCGCCGACAACGATTGGCGAAAGCACTCGCTACTTGCGATCTTCATTTTTTTAAAGAGTCGTTCTTGCATTGGAAAATAGCTAAAGGTTTACTTTGGTAGTCAAGGTGTTTTTTTTTCATGATGACGCTGCGAACGAGTTGGTCTCAAACCGTCGTTGCTCAGATTTTAAATGATGCATTGTAGCCAACAGGGTACAACTTGGTCATTTACTATAGCATTTATAAAGCCAAACTTCAGATAATTTTTGTCATACTTTTTCTTTTTCCCCACTCATTTTATGTCAATAGAACTGATTAATTAAAAATAAACCTAATTAAATCAATGCTAAAATTAAAAATATAATTTTCGCATGGTAGGCCTACTATCAGAGTTGGGGATATTGTTGTACTTCTAGCCTCTGTCACTTGTTGGTCAGTCGTTGCCATTATTGTTTTATTATTACAACTAAAGCTCGAGGCTGCTGTGTCAGAAAGCCGTTGTGTTACGAGGGTGTCGCGCAAACATTTAGCAACGTCTAAAACATTACAAAGAATACGAGATGTGACAACAACACGCTCTACAAACATACTGTGCCACTGCAACACAAAGTGTCACCTTCAACAATTGACTGTCCACAGTGTCCAGCGTAGTTGTGAAGCCATGTTTAGTTATAATTCATGCAGAGTTTTTCAATTTCTCGCGCCCCCTTGTGAGCCTCACACGCAGGGATGGAGGAACCATTTCAAAAGTAGGTGGGCCCTAAGGCGTAGTAGTCAAAGTTAATCAAACTTCTGGGGGGCGAAGCCCCCCAGACCCCCCTTAACATTGTTGCATTCCAAATACTTTAAATAGTTTATACCAGGGGTCGGCAAACTTTCTGTAGTACTGGGCCAAATCTACAAACTTCCGGTAACGTGCGGGCCGCATAAATTTCAACATATAAACATTATCCTTACATTATCCTTAAAATCATGGCGCACCTGCAACCCCTGTTCCTGTGTCTATTGCACAATGAGACGTGTTTGTTGCCGTTTCATATTTATTATCAAACACGTATTAAAACGCAATGCATTGTTTTTATTTACTTATCATTTATCAATGTGAAGGATGATGTTGTTTCTGTGTCATGGCCAAGGTGTTTAAATCAACTGACAACTTTGTTGATGATATTTGCAATACGTAACTTAATTCAAATGACGATCTGACAGGCGAGTGCGAAGTTTATTCTTTGCGTAATTCATTTTTGAAAAAAGCTGCTCACAGCAATATGTGCTTCCAAACATGCACATTACACGTTTTGCATTGTCATACAGATGAGGATAGGTGGATTTCTGGACATATTTTTTATAAAAGTTAGCAATTGGAACTGAATCGTATTTGGCCTTCAATATGTTGGATGATTGAAGTTCAATTATTTCCATTTGCATCTCATGTGGCATAGTATTGACATCCATTGAAAATGTAAGGCAAATAAATCGAATCTGTTTTTTTGATTTTTCAAATCGCAAAATCGAGATTCAAAGTTAGTTTCAGTGGAAACGATAAGTGATATGTACTTATCAGGGTTGGAAGGTTTACAAAGGCCAAAATTTGGAAAATGAGCAAAGTTGGAATTGATTAATTGAGTTTCCCAAAGACGTAGCTTGTTTACGAAGGCAGTAATATGATCATACATCTGATTAATAAATTGCTCCTTTCCTTGTAGTTGTACGTTTAGCTTGTTCATATGAGAAGTGAAATCAGTGAGAAAGGCTAAATCTGTTAACCAATCAGGATCACTAAGTTCATCAATGCCGAAACCTGCATTCTTTTGTTTCAAGAAAGTCACTATTTCCTTTCGCAAATCATAAAACCGTTGTAACATAGCATTGCGACTTAGCCATCTAACCTCGCAAAAATACACCAGATCTTGATGCACAGCATTCATCTCTTCAAGTAAACTTTTGAATTGGCTGTGGTTAAGCCCTCTTACCAAAACAAAGTTGATTATTTTAACAACAGTAGACATTGTTATGATATAAAATAAATTCATGCGTACATAATGATGAAACTTTAGTTTATGCACTAAAAGTAAGATCGTTGGAGGGCCGCAAAAAGTTTGTCCGCGGGCCGCATTTGGCCCGCGGGCCGCAGTTTGCCGACCCCTGGTTTATACATTGTGTTTTCATGATTGCCTTTTGTGCCAACCAGCGAAAAATTTCCGTTTTTAGGCCCGATTTGGCAAAACAAATTACAAAATTGTTAAATTGCTTTATAGCACTCTACAAAATATGGCGATGTACACACAAATAAAAAGGCAAAATACACACACAGTTATAGGTTAATACCAACTTGGGAGAAATAATCTGCAGCATTATACCGTAGGCCTACGTGCAGTCGTGCATGCACTGCATAATATGTAATGTTATCATTGTTTTAACCTTAGAGAACAATTAGATTGATTTATAGATTACTTCACCAATCACACGCAACCACACCCACATGTGCTGCTCATCAACAATTCGGCTCAACAGAAAAGTTTGAAGATTAGATTTCATCATTCACAGGCCAAAAAAATTTTTTTTTTAAAAGGCTCGGCATGTGAGAGTCATTTTAGGGTATTTCGAGGCCCCTGATTCCGAAAATGCACTTGCTTTTTTTTCGAATTGTCTTTAGTTTTTGAGATAGCCTACAGCAAAAACCTTTTTTTTGCAATTTTGAGCCGCTATAGATTTAACGTCGTATCGTTTATTACATAGACAAAACTGAAAGTAATCCCAGGCACATTTCTGAGTTTTATAAACGCTATTTGGAACCAATCACGTTGATTACACCCAAACAAACGGTTATTTAACGTTTACTGGCCTAGTAACAATCATAATACGACGTGAAGCAAGCTTTAGGATACAATATTAAGATGTAGAATATATAACTTGTGCTTTGCGTTAATATATTTGTTGACTTCAACAGTATCAGACTTACTAATTAAGCTTCTAAGTACAAACAACAAAATACATACTTTGTTTTGCTTAACAAACTAGACGAATAAGCAAAAAAAAGCCATCGATGAACAAACGCAATTCTTTATTATGGTAGGCCTACTATGCTGAGCAACACCCATCAAGGTACAAAGGCCATTTATATAATTACAGAATAGAAAGTTGTGTTCTTCAATAAAGTACCGTAGCTGCTTCAAATTTTATCCTTTTTTTTTTTTAAATTTTATCCTTGTTTCGGAAAAACGTAATCTTGGTTCGAAATTCAATTCCTGGTAGTTTCGAAATATCGAAAAAACTAAGTGCATTTTTGGAATCAGGGGCCCTGAAATGCTCTAAATTGACTCTCACCTTTTGTGCCAAAATTTTTTTGTTGGCCTGTGTAATCAAACTAGTGTGTATGAGTGAAGAGCTTTTTTTGGAACTCCTTCTCTAATTTGCCGTTTTCGCTACCTTTTCAAAGAAATTTGGCTTTCAAAAGTGGGTGGGCCAGGCTCACCCAGAAAATAAAGTAGGTGGGCCTAGGCCCACGAGGCCCACGTGGTTCCTCCATCCCTGCTCACACGCCCCCCAGTTTAAGAACCACGTTAGATTCTAACGACACTCGCACGAGTGTCTCCAATGTAGCTGATTTTAAAGAAGTTCGCCACTCCCCTAGAATTCTTTTTAGTAACGAAAAACAACGCTCGACATGTGTTGAAGATGACGGCGAGGTAATAAGTATTTCAATGATGCGAAGGACATTACTAAAAGAAGCATAATATTTGCGAAATATGATCAAAAAATGTTTTACCCTTAGATGTCAACTTACCTAGTTCTTCTTTTTAACAACGATTCAATGTCCGACAACATCGAATCGACATAAAAGCGACAATATTGCCAGCCGATGTAAATTAGCACTTCGGATTAACACTTTGTTAAAATAAACGTCGGGAATTACAAACAAGACTTACAGTGCTGGTGATCGCAGATGGATATATTCCATCAATACAAATATTCCCGTACAATACAACAGTGGCGATTATGACGCGCTGACCTAATTCTGCGTCACTCTTTGATACTACATATTTTCGACAGTTAATCCACGATCATTCTATTGCGAAATTAAATAATTGGCTAGAAGAGACCGGCGGCCAAACTTGGCCTATTGAGGAGGTAGCACCGGCGGTCATTTAAGTACTACTTAGCGGCCATGGCCGCCGGCTGCTTTAACCTGTTAAGTGCGTAAGACGACAATTGTCGTTTTCGTGATCGCAGCTATTCATGGCGCTTTTAATTTCGCTTTCCTCTATTCGCTTTGTCTGGAAGGCGCAATTATGACGTGTGAAGAAACATAGATGCATTGTTTACACTACAATAACGATTGCAGCCTGACGGAAATCATTAATCCCTAAATTACTTTATTACAAAATTTGGTAGCTTCTGCACTCACCTACAATATAACCACAATTACAAGAATAAAAAGATTTCATCCTAACTGTTTTTTTCTGAAATGGCTTCCTTCCGGTGTATAAAATTCGAAGCACATCATGCGCGTTCAGTCAGTGTGAAGTCATTTTGATGTAATGTTGCAAGCAGTTTCAGAAATATTTTGTGTTCGAAAACATATTTTGTAACGTATAGTCAACAAAGCAATAGGGTTTTGTGTTGCTGCTAATGTTAGAACAAGCGTCAGAAAATGATACAGTTTGAATATTTCCAAACTAAACTTACGTGTACTTTGCTCAGTGTCCTATAAATGCTTAGAAATTATTCTGTTCTGTGAACTGATGTATTTTTTTCTTCATAATAAACAAATAGTTCAATAATGTCACAATGGTGAAAAGAATAATCACTTGAGAGTAATGCGATTACACTAGAAAACAATAGTCCAGCCGGAGACTTCTCTGCAATAGTAGATGAAAAGGTAAAGCAATAGACACAAAAGGAAATTGAACAAAAGCGTATTGTGCTACGTCATGGGGGTTCCCCAATACCCTAGCAAGCAATAATGCGACGAAAAATACTGCGAGTGATCAAATACGCACAGTAAAGAGAGTTTCGAAAAATTAATTACGCACTTAACAGGTTAAGGCTTGACAGTAGGTTACATGATTATAACATAGCATGATGCCTTTCTTTGTATACCCACACTTTTCCTGTAATCTGGAAAAACCTAGTAAGTCAAATTTTTGGAAAAAATCAGTTAGGCCCTTATTTGGATTTAGTAGGTCTTTCCCCATCTGTTGATCCAGTTAAAGTGCAAGAAACGCTTCTCTGTTGGTAGATTTTCAACTGGAAGAACTTAGCAAGTCATGTGAGTGAGGTATAATGCTTTAGAAAAACCTTTGATTTCTCAAATTTGTGTTCAACAGACTTACTAGGTTTTTCCAGATTACAGGAGACTTGTAGGCTATTATTACTCAATACATAGTGAGCTGATAGATTAGCATTATCGCTATATCTTAACTTAAAACTTGAAAAAATTTGCTTTTTAGTAAACAAAAGTGCCCTTTTTTCTTAGTTCTGCCCCCCCCCCCAGTCAAAAATCATTCCGGCGCCCCTGCTACCAGTTGTGTACGGTTGCATGCGTAAGTAACCTAGTAAGTAGTAGCCTATACTGTTTATCAGAGCTGGAATAACAAAACCCTCTTAGCCTATCTTTCGTAATGCGCGCTTGAAGAAATGAATAGCCCATTTCTAAGAGCACCTGCTTGTTTGGTGACAGAAAAACCCCAACAAACTAACTTTACTTATACAGTATATGGAAATCTAACAAAGTAATATTATCAGATTCGGCAAGATTGTAGGTTAGGCTATAATTTATCGATAAAGCTTTAGCCATGTGATGGGCGACTTTTTCTGAAAAAGCACAAATAAGTAAAAGCATAAACACTAACCCGTAACCAGTGAAATCAACTAAGCTAACGCTGTCCAATTGCAGTATTTCAGAAAAGAACTTTTTAACATAAATTTTTTATCTTGCAAAACTACATACAGTAATATTTATTGAGAAATAAGCTTACTTACACCGTTAAACTGATTAAAAATCAGATCCGGTCAAATACCGCACTGTGCAAAATTTGTTTTGTAAACCAATGCCAAAAAATATCAAATCACTCTGAGTAGGCTATAAAAAGAGCCTAAAATGTAGAACTGCAACCTAGTCGATGGATCCTTGTATATTATTATTGTAACTGTCTCCGCCGCCAGTGTAGCCAAATCGTTTGGCATCCGCTGGCTTCGATCAGTCTTTCAACAAGGTTGATAGGATCTCCATTCTGTTTTGTCCTTTGCGATGTTTTGCAATCGATGGAGATGTGGTGTGCTGAGCAAGGATCCCAGGCCAGCTTTTCTGATGTCAGATCTCAGCAGTTGTAATAAGTTGGTACGATGACGTCCGGTTCGGCCTTGGTACTTTTTGCTGCCAATTATTGCAAATTCAAGGGCTTTCTGGGGAGGTGAGTCCTGGTGAAGTCTCAGAATGTGTCCAAACATGTTCCATCTCATGGTGGAGATCTTGCAAGACAATGGTTCACTGTTGCATATTTTGTAGAGGTTTTTGTTCGAGATAAGACTGTTTGGCCAAGTATGACCAGTTATGACACGTAAATGTCTTCGATGACAGGCATCCAATCTTTCAAGACTTGCTTTGGTAACAGACCAGCTATTACAGTTGTAGATCATAATTGGGATGCAGTACGCGTTGTACAATCTTAGTCGCAACTGTAATGGGATTCTCGATCTCTTGCTCCATAGTTTCCAGTGTGATCTGAAAGCGACATTGCCTAAATTGCAGCAAGATTTGACACCGGCAGTGCTGCACAACAATGATCCCAAAAGTTTGTGTGTACGCCATTTTTCGTTTCCTCAAATCGGTAGGCTATCAGCATCAGTTTCATTTGTGTCTGCAAGAAATATGTGGTGAATTCAGTTTTAGTCTCATTCATGAAAAGATTGTAGTTTTTCAGGTTCTTTGTTGCAATAGATTGTAGCATATCAAGTGGCTGTCTTTCCTCATCCAGAAACTCAACATCGTCTGCATACTCCATTTCCAAAGGCATGCATGTGTCAGATATAGGGGGGTTTGGTCTGGAGGACTGCTCTCGCACTGAGCTCAATGCTGCAGATAGGTAGCAGGTGAAGAGTATTGGGGAGAGGCTGTCTCCTTGAGGGGAACAAAAACCGATGGTTGTCTCAAAGTTTGCGGACATTTCGTTGTTAATGCGCACATACAGTTTCGTGCCAGCTAGCAGGGTGCGGGGTAGTCGCAGTTCATTTTCATCACAGCCAGCTTGGTCTAAAATTTGAAGGATTTTTTTGCGTTTGATGGTGTCAAAGGCTTTGGACATATCTATTCCCATTTTGTGGAAGTTCCATTTTCTAGCCATTACCACTGAAACGAGCATACGTTGTGCCCAGACAATGTCAGCACAGCTTCTGGGCACAACGTATGCTCGTTTCAAAAATCCTTGTATAACCAATATAATAATTTTCCGAAACATCGAGAGGCGGGTAGGCTACAGGTTTCTAGAGACATCAGCTTCTACGTTATGCTTATAAATCCCCAAACCTTAAAAATATAGGCGGTCTAGTGAAGTTCATGTGCAAGTGCATAAAAATATTCAATTTGATTCTGAGATGTGTTTCTACTTTCCCGTTAGCAAAATCTATCCTTTTGCATTCATTCTACGTGAGCAGAATATGATACGCTATGCTTGCTGTCTGCCTACGGTAGTTTGAAAAGTTTCAAAACTGACAACGTGAGGTTTGTGAGATAAACTAATTAAAATAAACACCTTTTTTCGAGCTTTGGGCTTGATTTAATGTTTCTGTGCTCTTCTGGGTTTCCTTTTGTGGATTCCTTCTGTAAAATGTCAACAACAATTTGCTAAGGATATCCGTTGAAGTAACAAAAAATTATCAAACCCAAAATGACTCTTATGTTATTCTTGAATGCGTGTCTGTTATAAACAATTTGTTCTTTTGGCAATAACAGGATTTTCTGACAAGTAAATCACAATTTATTTAGCGGAAGCACGTGTTAGCGACTATAGCGCTGTTCCTTTTTTTCCTATCTTTTCAGGAGGCAAGCGTGGGGACGAAGTGTGCACGGGACGAATTAGGTTTCTTCCTTCCATTCCCCTTTAACACATTCTTGGTCCGACAACAGTAAATCATATTTAACCCTTAGTAGCCTACAAGCTATTTTCGTACGCGGAAAGTACGTCACGGGCTATCTTAGCCCCGTGCTAATTAATCGCTAATAACCGGAGCTGTGAAAATCACAGAGCCAAAATATTTTACAAGATAATAGCCATGTGCGTATAGAAATTAAATTTTTTCCAACAAATTTATTAAAATAAAGTGTTTGAGATAAAAAAAACGTCAGAAAGTCAGTTTTTATCCTATAATTTCCCAAAAATAGCTTCAAAATCGATCGTTTGAACGCATATTTTTGAATTATAAGATAGAGTAATGCTAAACTAAACAAAAAATTACGTTTGCTCAAAAACATAAGGCATTTTTTGGTGTTTTTACATTTCAAAGTAATTGCACTAACATTTAATAGCTATATGCACTACATTATAGCACTAGCTATAATATAGGAAGTTTCATGAAAATGTCTAGCCACCTGAGGCGAAATGCTTATTGTGAAGGGCAGGAAGGTAGAAAAATGACCAGTTTAGGTTTAAAAAATTCACAAAGAATAACAACTAAAAGTCAAGAAATTTAACATTTTTAGCATATTTCCTTCTGTGAAATATTTCACTACTAAAGTGAGGCGTCCTCATAAAACGCCATGCCGCTACAGATAGGGTTAAACTAAATCATCTCAAAAGAATTTAAGTTAGCCCATACAGAAAAGTCTGTTAACAGAGTAGGCCTGCCTATATTAGTTTATCTAAATTTTTTCGTTTATCAGCTCACAGTAAAAGTCATATGATAGTGTGTAGTTGGCATGAAGCTAAACACATCTTAAAAATAACAGTTAAACAGCGAAAAACCAATTGAATTGAATAACCACTTACTTCTTCGTTGTCCAATTTTTCACCCATCTTAGCAGGAAAAAAGCTTAAAGGAATAGTTAATAATACGAGAAAAATAATTGGAATAATGAAGCCTATCCACCAAGCTCCAACCCATCCAGGATGCTTTGGAGATATACTGATAGTGGCTGAAAACAAGTTATTATCATTGAAGTTGAAATTTTGACATCGGCATATGTTATTTGTTAATGTTTCGAAACAATTTCAATTTCTGGATTTGTTTGCTTATTTGTGTCAAAGAAGCTGAAAATTTAAATGGATTCAAAACTCGCTTGAAAACATTCTATTTCACTGAACATTATGACTGAAAGTACCGTAGCTTGCGCTCAGGAGCATAGTTTGCACTGTGCATGTGGAGATATACGTATAAATGTTGTTATTATTAATAAGAACGCGTGTTTTTACATAACGCTGTGGCCAGTACTCATCATATAAGTTAGCCTACATCATATCATGATCATATACATGATGCTTTTAGCCCTTTGCATTGTCGATCGTTTCACCTCAGTCAGGTAGTAACGCTGTCAAGTATAGTGTATACAATAACTTTAAATTGGTTCGTCCAATGCTACGTCCTAAACTAGAAGTCTTTCATTCATACAACCCATGACTAAACCAAGTATTGAACCGCCGTCTACAGACTCAGAGGTGGATACATAGGGCTCTCCAGGGCCGTGCCCCTCCCCTACTCCCAGTTCCCCAGCTGGGGGGGGGGGGGGGCACAGCTGATTAAAGGCTCATTTTAGTCTGCCTAATGTTTTTCGACTGTTTAAAAAAATAAAAAATTACTACAGAAGCTCAATAATTAATCAATAGCTAAATTAATTCATGCAAGGCCGTATTACTGCTTTCCAATACCCCGACTGAGGGCTTACCTCTATAACCAGGGGCCCACTCACATTTAGTTCGTGCAGAGTTTTTCGGCTTGTAATTTTATTTTATTTTTTCTATTTTTAGAAAAAAAATTTGCTTACTTTGCTTGCTCGATCACATTTCGTTCATCTTGGCGATAATGGACAAGCATAGTTGGGGATTAAGGCAGTGAAAAGTTTTTTTTGTGTTTAAAAAAAAACTAACAAAATGATGCAATATTTCGCAGTAAAAACTGTTCACACAAATAACTTAGTTAATTATTAAGTTAATAATTAAATTGATAAATTTCCAGATAGTTTAAAGAAGCCAGATAGGCTATATGAAGTGAAAATGTTATCTGTGACTGTGGGGACACCTCAGGCAAAATTTTCAAAGTTCTAGCACACTAGGCTTAGGGGAATCCTTCTGTGGTTACAAATAAACAATTTTTTAACTGGTAGCCCGTTTTAATTTTATAAATTTGGTTACATACAAAGTGTGCATCTTAATAAAAAAATACTGCTCCTGAAAATGCCTAAAAAGTGACCAAATCAAGATTATATTTGTCAAAATGTTTTGGAGGGCAAACCCCTCACACCCCTTTCTGTTTCATTTATTTGGACATTAAGTTTTGCATTGCATTGTGTTTTCCCATTAGGTCCCATTAGGTCATGACGATGTCGCCGCCAATGTGCGGGTTCAACTATGGCAGGAGAGACTGGCAGCCGGACCGACATTGGCCAATATGGAGCTCACACCCATGGAGAGCCTTCCTCCCAGAAAACGTGAACCGTGGAAGTATTGGCGATGCCTCAACCGCTTAAGAACTGGTATTGGCAGATGTAAAACCTTGATGAGACACTGGGGGTATTCCATGGGGAGCACAAGTTGCAAATGCGGACAGGAGCAAACGATGCAACATCTACTCGAATGCCCTGACCTAAAAGCAAGGTGCTCTGCACAGGATTTGGCCGAGTTCAACGATAGAGCAAGAGCCTGCGTGATGCTCTGGGCTACGGCCGTGTGACACACGATGAAGAAGATTGCATTGTTCATTTATTTATCTTATTTTTATTTTGTTAAAACTCTGGTCCTTTCCCAACTTTTTCTAGATCCCCTTCTGTATTGTTGGCATAATCTATTAACTAGTTTTTTCTGTAAAATGTTAAAAGTTGTTTACTATTTGCTAAAAAGGTGAATGTTAATTTTTTCCCCACGTTAAAAGAGTTTGCCGCCCTAAACGATTTTTGGTCCTATTTTTAAAAGCAATCACTAAACATAGGGGCCCAATACTGGATTTTAGGGTGGGGGGGGTGGGGCGAGGCGCTCACATGGCCCTGGGGCTCTCTTACTAGTACCTTGGTCATGGGTTAGCCATCGTCAAAAACGCGGACACAAAGTATCGAATTGCTGCCTTTTTAACCATGGTTTTACATTACTACGTTAGCAGAAGAGTTGAATAAAAACATTTACGTACAGGTGTCGACCCAACCAAAATCCACCCATATCTTTAATATGAATGAACTGCTAACAAATGACAAGGCAGGTCCAATTAAAGCCATAGAATTGAGAATCCCTGTATAAAAAGATTAAATATAAAATTACCGATAGTCCTACTAATAATAGAAGAAGTAACTTGAAGAAAAATTAAACAAACTTGCTAAAAAAAAGTTATAATAAACAAAGTGACCTTCTATTTATACGCTGCTGGCTGTTATGAATAGATAGGCACACATACGACTTCACAAATACGGTGACGTTTGTTTGTTTGTTTATGTTGCAGCACTACATTGGTACACTGGATCTACTGTATTCTTTAATGTCTGGAAGTCAATTGTATGTCTTGAAAGAGTTAGGATAAGTTTTTGCGAGGTTAAACCAATTTTACTGCAGGTTTAGCATTCTTTGCTGCAAAATTGCCGCTGTCGTGATGCACTGAGATGTTAGCAAGAGAAATAAATGATAAGCTGCATCTGAAAATCTTTTTTGATGAGAATTTTCTAGTTGTGAAATGTTTGGACAACATTCATGTTAAGTTTACCTATATACATTGCACTGTTCTGTTTACTGGCGTGATCATCGATATAGGAGAGGCCAAGAGGCTGTAAGGGAGAGGAGCCTATTCCGCAAATTACGATTCCAACAAAGATGAACCAATACACATCGGATGTTGAAGTTATGTTTGCACCGTCATCACTACAATCAAAGGATTGGTTGGAAGCATTGGCAGACCTGCGCAGAGAAAGTAGAAAAAAAGTTAACATAAAAATCAAAACTTTGAATAAAACACTTTGTAGGCAGTCGCAGTTTAAGTCTATAGTCGAAAGGGCTCCACTCCTTAATCGACTGTATACCTTTAAATGTATTACAAAAACAACCACATGCTCTTAAGCGGTGTCGAACCAGAGACCTTTCGAACGTCAAACCATGGCTCTCACTACTCATCAATGCACCCGACGCAACGGATACAGTGTCATATCAAAACACACGTTATTATTATGAGAAAAAATATGATAAAATGCAAAAAAAGATCTCCTGATTTTTGTTTGTATGAAAGACTATGCTATGCTAGGCCACTTTTGGAAAAACTTGAATATGAGGCTATAAGACCTTGTAATAGTTATAAAAGTAAAAACTAGCTTGTGCAGTGTTGAAAACATAAACAAACTAAAGCTGAAAACCCACAAGTCACATGTAATTGGTCCATCCTGTGTTGCAGATGCATTGAGAAATATGTCTGGGAATTCATAGCGATTGCCAATAAATTGTGGTATTATCACTAAAAAGAAGCCAAAAGCAATCAAAATGGTTCCCATCGCAATAGTTCGTGGTCTGAAACAAATAGATAGGTCATCAGAAATAAATACACCAAAGGTACCGACCGTTATGGCTACAAAAGCCCGTTAGATTTCTCTGAACATGCTTGCTTTTAACAACAGGGTGTCCAAATGTATTCCAGGAGAACCAGATTTATAATGCAGAAGTGCCGAATAGCCAACGATCCCTAGTGATGTTAGTTTGCACAATAAAAGAAGCATATTGACATTGTGTTATTTAATGCTGTCATTTTTACACAACATGCAAGCTGAAACATTTGTTATTTACATATCACCGGATGAGAGTTATCTGCATTTTAAACACAAAATGAAACATTCCAGAAGCTTTGTAAAACACAGCCGTCTGCTGTGCTGCTGTGAAGGATGAAACTAACGGCCGCTACTGTTTGTGTACATTTGTGCCTATTATTTTCGTGTATTTTTTTTTCGATTATGGACATTCTTGTCTGATGCAAGTAAATAATAATAAATACCCACGTCAAGTCTGGTTCGTGAGTAGTAGTAGTAGCAGTAGCTAAGCAAAAAGTAACATGTAGGCCTAGGCCCACGTGGGAGTCTCGGTTTTGATCTCAAGCGACTTTTGTTTGAGTTCATAACCGAAAAACGTTTGTTCACACAAACATATTGAACCGTACAAGCTTAACACTTTTTTTTAACAAAATATATTAACTTAGTTTGAAAAAAAGCGCATTGAATTGGTAGCCTATGATTTATGTGTGTCTACAAGTCAAAAATAACACATATGCAACAATTTACTGCGTCCGCCCCGTTAGCTCAGTGACTTCAAGCGCACTCAAGATCAAGCGGCGCTGGTTCGGTTCTCGGGGTATGCGCTTGAGCAACACATTCTAAGAACTGCTCTCTATTCAGCGGCACCAAATGGATGAAATAATTCCTTGGCAACAACAATCGGAAAACTTTAGGCTATTTTGTCAATCTCGGTAACCGGCCCAGGGTCAAAAGCCTCGACACGTATGCGACACTACCAGGAATAACCTATCAGAGGCTATGTCACTCCGAAGATAAAGATTCAAAAGTCAAACCACGTGCCGTGTAAGAACACATCGCTGGCCCTAGGTGGCCCGCGATGCCTAGGGACACCGATGAGCTGCATCTTTCTGACGCACCATCTTTTCTTTTTTCAATATAAAGAAATGCGAAGAGCCAAATATTTCATCACGCATTGTCGATTGAAGTTAATGTTTTGTGGTATGTTGTCACACAGGACTGACATCTCTTTAAAATAAATTGTGACAGGTAATTTTTTGTGCCATTCTTTTATCCTTTTAAACTTGCTTGACGTAGCCTACATTGCTTTTATCACATCACTAATTACTTAGATTAGGTCCTAAAATAAGTATTGACTTACAATCATATTAAGCTATACTACACCAGTTATAGTGACTGGGTCCGCATTGTAGGCTACAGTAGGCTATAGCTCAACAGCATATTTGTCAAGTGAACTGCTGAACGCTCTTCTTTAAAATACGCACCCCGTCACTAGCGATAGTTGACTCACATTGATTAGTTTGAACTATATGTAGGCTACTTTATACTAAATAGAAGCCTACCTGTGATAACGACTTCCAAAATAAGAAACCAAAATCAATACAGGAGTGCTTCCAATCTGAAAGCTGGACGATAGGAGAGCTATCGTTGTACTTGAAAGAACAAACCTTCGTTCCAATGTTGTCAGGATGCTTTTGAAATATCCCATTCCAAAGACCTTGATAAAAAAGAACTAAAAATTAGACAATTTGGTCGTCGATTGAAATAAAACTAGGCTAAATTCATTTTACGGATGATTGTAAACTAAAAGATAGCCTAATCTTTGGTTTAAGTGGCCATTAAACTCACAGATGAGGTTTAATAAAAGCCATAAAAGCAAAGCTTTGGTCAAGACTGATAGAAAAGATCACAAAATAGACATTACATCATGTCAATTTGTAGGCTAATGACCTCCCGCAAGAAGAGAAAGTGCCCATCTTAAAAACTTACTTGGGGTATTCAAAAAAAAACCCATGTTGTGAGAAAAACAGTTCTGCAATGAACCTAGGCTACGTTCATATCCAACAGCCACATCCAACAGTAGCCTAACAGTATACTAGAATGGGTCCAATGCATGGCCTTGGTCTAATGCAGGCATGTGCAACGTTTTTGTACTCGCGGGCCAAATATGAAACTTTGAATGATAACGCGGGCCACATCAACTTTTTTTTTGAAGAAAATTTATTATCATTTTCTAATGACAGTAGGTTATTGCGTAAAAACAAGCTCAAAATACGCAGGTCAACAGAAATTGGTGTTTTTTTGCAAAGTCAAAAGTGATCTCTGAAAACCAGATTTCACCAACATCATTTTTACGTGTATAAACTGTTGTAAGGTTATCTACACAAATGAAAGAGGTGTAAGGCTTCGCCACCACCCGTCAGAGAAGGTTTATATACGCCCTGCCTTATTACAATTTCTGTTGCCAAAGTCCTCAAAACTTCCCCAAAAGGGCGGTGGCATGTTCTTTGCACCACAACAGCAATACTGTGACGAATTTTTACAGGGAATTTAGTAAGCTCACTTGCTAACTATGTCCCTAGTTTTCACGCAACCATTATATTGAATTCAAGAAAATTTGGGAAATCGCGGAATATTGACTACAGCAAAACATTCTCTATTTCAACCTCAAAAATATTAAAAAAGGTAGGCCTACTTGGAAAAAAAAAACAAGCAACTCTCAAATCTAAAAAAATGCAAATTTATAAAAATAGAAGACCAAGTTTACGGGAAAACCACAAAGTTGGAAACGCTGTTCTACACACTTTTAAGTGCTAAACTTAAACTTTTAGGTATTACTAGAATGGATTCATTCTTACTTCTGCAAACAGTATGCATCCGATCCAGGCAGTAAAACTTCGAATGTTGATGCAAAACGTTGAAGACATTATTGGTTTGCCAGAAAAAATTATTCAGCTGAAAATCATACGCTACTTATTTTTCATAACTTCTCGCTAATCTTCCTTTAACAAATGTGTTATTTAATAAGTTAATTATTAACCTTCATGAGTAACTGCTGTCTATGTTTGCCTATTCACGAAAATTCAACTGCATCGAACAATAACCCTATTTATGTAATCAGCTTATTTAGCTTTATTTTTATGAACAGAAAACAGCTTCTAACGTTTTGTATCAAAGTTACAATTTTCTGAGTAAGCTACAGTCAATAAGCGCACTAAGGCTGACATAGTCTCCTTGCAAGTCCTAACCGACCTAAGGCTGTAAATAGGATTTAGTTTGCAAAACAGAAAATGGTTTCCAATTATTTGCATGAATTAAAATGGAAGTGTAGGCAGAGAATCTTCGCCCTGTCACATCAAATGTCAGGCGTGTGGATCTGGACATTACTTAACGTGGGTTTACGTTATAGCCTACTTCCACCAGTCGAAACGCCATCTCTGTTGATGTACCTTGACACTTCAACTTCTATGGACTTGGAGTTACCCTATAAATTCACGACTCTGCTCATTTAGGAGTTACTTTATTTGATAAAACAAAAAAATAAGGTCAAATAATATGAGATGTTCTACTGGTGCAAATTAAGCTGAACATCTCATATTATTTAATTTAATGCCTGGTGAACAGCCTCATTCAATTTTCAAAATAAGGTCAAAAAAAGTTTGGTTTTTAGTCAAAAATGCCAGGCGAATGCAATATTTTTGACTTTTGTTTCTTCCAAACATGATTTTTTAAGATTTCGCGAATTCAAGTTTTCAAAATATTGTAAAAATGAACCGCTCAAACGTTTGCATGATTAATTTATAAATTCTTTTCTTTAAAGTTCTAAGATATTGTAGAGTTATAGCTTTTCCACAAAAGCATCGTAGGGCTTTACAAATCAATCACGCAGACGTTTGAACGGTGTCAAACCTTTTAAAACTTGGCTTCTTATTTCTGCCTCGCTCACGCGCCAGTTCGCCTTTACTGTTTTCTAGCTATCTGCTGTGTTTTGGCAATTGGTCTTGTGTAACTTATTTGTTTTCATTACTGATAGCCAGAAACAAAAACAAGTCGAACCGACATACGTGAAATATCGTGTCCAAAGATAGATAGCCTACATCAAACGTAGACTAAAGTTTGCAAGATTAAAACACAAATCCAGAAAAACAGAGATTCACCAAAGATTACCTCAGCTAACCTCTGACTAATCAAAACATGATTGCATTAAATTGTAAATAAAGTTTGCCATTTAGCCTATTAATGTTGACTTGATATTGATAATTTGAAAGCGGATTGTACCAGAGCAGTCGATCTTCAAACATTATTCACGTGTAAGATGTGTTGAGAACAAATACAGTACAAAGTGCAATCTCAACCCCACAAAAGTCATTGAGGTACGCAACATTTTACTAAAAACTCAGCAAACTTGTTCGCATTTTTCAGTTACAAGCGAGTGATTGGAGTAAACAAAAGTGGCAGTGGTGCGCTGTGCACTAGTGCGCAGGTTGAATTGTATGTTTTGCACTGGTACATTCCTGATTGTATTCAATTTGTGATGTTAAATATCATTTTCGTACTTTTAACGTGACGTCAAAATGAATCAAACAGGTGATTTGAGTTTGTTGTGCGCTGAGGTTTAGTGAATTTTGTTTGCTTCAACACTAGCGCTGTTGAAGCTGTAATCAATCAAATTACTCGGCTCTCAAAAACCTGTTGTTACACCAGGCAGCAACCTAAACAGCAAATCGTCATTTTGTACATTGATTCAACGTCTGTAGACGTGATTTGCAGTTTTGCTGACTTGCTGCCTGAAAAAATTATCAGTTGGGGCAACGCCTGTTCAGAGAGAATTGCGGTCGGTACAATTATTTTATTCTTTAATTTTGTATTAAAAACTTTAAAAACAAAGGAAGTGATGTACCCGTAACGTGATTGCCAGTTGCACCCAAATTCAAGCAACACTTTTGATTTTTACGATTCATGCAGGGATGAAACCAATTCCTAATTTAAAACAAATCTTCACTCAGCAGCTTTGCAGGTGCCCGTTCACAAACAAAACTATAATCGTGAAAGCGCGATATGAAAATATGCATCATCATAAACTTCTTGCGTGTAAAACTTACTTACAGCGATACTAAACGAACCCATGCAGAAATTCACATAAAAACGATGATGAAATACATTAAAACAAACACACAAACTTTGACAGTTTCTCCGATTGAGTAGCCTACCCAACTAGAAAAAAAACGTTATTAAATTGTTTTGATCAATGCAAAAAAGAACTTAGTGGCTGGGTATTCTAAGAACTACACGGTCATGGATGTTTTTTGTTTGTTTGTCGTATCCAGGTGTACGCCCGGTGATTGAAGATTTAGATAAGTGCACATAAAGGCAAAGTGCCAATCTTCGTGACCACGTTCAGGTATGCCTTTAAGTGTCGACACAGCCGCATGCTCTTGAACGGTGTCGAACCGGCTCCTTTTCGAACGTCGTTCCAGGGCTTTCACCATTCGGCTATGCAACCATTCGGCTATGCAGCCGAGTGGTGAATGACGTCATGGATGTCAAATGTCAATGGCCGTCATGGATGAAAAGGCTTAATTAGAGGAAAAGCAGCATCAGCAAATTCATTTTTCAAGCGATGGCAGACGAAAGTACATCAAGAATGTGGATAATGAACTGTCACAAATTCAGGTGTGCTTAAAATGTGTAAAATAATCGTGCACACTTGATCGACGTATACCATCAGGAGCATTGCAAGTGGAATTGCTTGGTGAGTGTATCGGTGCATTCAGTTGCACTGATGAGTTGAAAAATCGGTTTGAATTCGTTTTGTTCAGTTTTGCAAATTCTAAGCTGGTTTTGGGCTACAAGCAAAGGTTTAAGCTATTGAGAAGGAATTCTCAGTATACGCTATCCTAGACATGATATACAACTACTATTCTATTATTCGTTCCAGCCAAACTTTACGCATGAAAAAAAAAATTTTTGGATCAAATGCCTTTGGTAGGGAGTTTCGAATTCCTTTTAAAATTATTGGCTCGAATGACATTTAGCTTTAAAACAAAAAGCGACATCAAAAACAAAGCTGATGAAGTTGTTTGTTCTTCGCACCACAGTTTGTACTTTTTATAAACTAGGATTTCATTGCCATTGTAAATCGTTCAAATTCCGTGAGACGAATGCAACCCATCAACCACATAAATCCGACCATGATTTGCAACTTTTTGACATCTGAAAACATCAAATACACATTCCTATTTCCAGGCGTATGTGCATCAACCATAGGACTTGTAAACTTAATTTTTTGGATAAGTGGAAATTCGACAACAGCATAGGGCACGTCTCCCACCCCCAGAAAATGCGAACGATTTGAAACAAAAACGAACAAGTTCTTTTAACGCATGCAGCAAATATACATTGCATAAATATAATTCAGTAGCCACAAAATGCATCAGTGCTACTTGGTTACTTGGTTGAACGTCTGCAGACGTTGAATCGATGTAACAATGATGGATTTTGTATGGGGCGTTCATTTAATCAAAAATTGCACCAAAGCTTACAAGCATGTTTACAACGATGAATGCGCTCAAGTTTTAATCGGCACAATGATGGCAGAGCGCATGCGAAGTACTATCAAATCAGTTGAATACAACAGGGCTGCCAGTGTGAAAGCTTACAAAGTTATCAAAGCATTCGTTCTCTGCTCAGCTGCAGTTGTTTAAAAACACTTCTGGTTTTTTAATCAAAAAATAAAAAGACCAAAATGCAGATAATAAACTCACGTTCAGCAAACATTTCGAAAACTAAACTGTGTTCATCTTCGTTTTGTTAGGAATACATTACAGGATTAGACGCAGTGCCTTCAATACATTTTTAACTTAACCTTCTAAAAGAGCAATGCAATCAGTAGTTTGAATAGAGAACAACTTTGTACGTTACAGGAGTTGGTAACAATTTTGAAGGTAACCAGAAAATGCTTAAAAGAAAAATTGAAAAGGCTGCAGAGAAAACGCTTGGCCTCAAAACTTCTGGTTTTAGATGTTAGTTCTGACATGGAAACGCGATTCACAGAACGTAAAATAAACTTTTTAAATTTGACGCATAAAGGAAAACCGGTCGTTTTCGCGTCTGCAGACATTGAATCGATGTGAAAAGGACTGTTTTTCAACGCGTTTGAGGTTCAGATTTTGGAGTCACTGAATCTTCAGTTTCCATGGCCTCAGTATTGTGGTCGCTTTTTTCCTCAGCGGGATCGACTTGCTTTGTCGATGCTGTGGTTCTTTGCGGCAGCGAAGAAAGATACGGGTCAGTGAACACAGGAGAGGAAACGTCACAAAGCATTGATGACGTATCAGCTGCAAAAGGCGAAGATGGAGAAACGTCACTTGGAGCATTTTCACTTTTCTTCTTGTCCTCATCTCCGGATGCATCGACGTTAGCTTGGTGAGACAAAGAAGAAGAGGAAGCAGGTGTAATTGATACGGACTGAGTAACAGAAGGAGCAGGTTCTGCGCTAGTTGGTATCGGCGTGGGAAAACCAGGGCTTGAACAAGCTGCTGGTGCTGCTGTGGAAGGTGATGCTTGCTGCTTTGTGACTTCTTCTTGCTCATTGGGACTTTTTTCCACATTTTGTTTCGTATCCTCTCGTTCTTTTGGACTCTTTGCTGAAACTTCCTCCCCAGGTTTATCCACATTAGTGGCTTTAACCTCAGGAGATGGTACGAGTACATCATCGGATGAAGTTTGAGAAAGTTTACCCGATAGTTCAGGAGCTGGAGAAAAATCTGAGCCATTTTGTGTTTTAGAATCAACTTCTGATATTTTCTTTTCAGATTCAGCGGTTTCTTTCCGCGTTTTATCAATTTCTGATATTTTACTTTCAGATTCAGCGTTTATTTTCTGTTTTTTATCAATTTCTGATATTTTACTTTCAGATTCAGCGTTTTTTTTCTGCTTTTTATCAATTTCTGATATTTTACTTTCAAATTCAGCGGTTTCTTTCTGCGTTTTATCAATTTCTGATATTTTACTTTCAGATTCAGCGGTTATTTTCTGCTTTTTATCAATTTCTGATATTTTACTTTCAGATTCAGCGGTTTCTTTTTGCGTTTTATCAATGTCTGATATTTTACTTTCAGATTCAGCGGTTTCTTTCTGCGTTTTATCAACTTCTGATATTTTATTTTCAGCTTTAGTGGTTTCTTTTTGCGTTTTTTTGTCATCGTTGGCACTATCAACAACTGCTTTTACTTCGCAAGATACTTCACTTTCAGCTTGACTGTCTTCCGGCATAGTTTCAGTTCGAAAACTTTTTTCAGTGTCTGTCGTCGATGTCGCGGCTGCTTTACCAGAAGACGAAATGGAAGAAGATGTGGCGTCAGTTGCAATGGAGACCGAATCGCTATCGGCAGGTTTAGTTTTCGCCTTTAAAAGTCGCTCTCCGATCGCGCTAACCTTGGAGCCAGAAGAGTGGGCTTTGCTTTCTTGTGAACTACCAGTGGGCTTGTTTGGACTCTTGGAAGATGTCTTATCAACGTTTGCGAACGTTGTGGTGGGAATTTTGTTACTATCCGTTGTACTTGTGGTAGTCGGAGACGAAACGCTGTCGAGAATACTTTTCAATGAGGCAATACTTGGCGTGTCCACTGGTGGAGTTGGCTGAGCATCGGTGGATGGGATATCACTTGTTTTGTGAACTTTCAAAAATATGTCATCAATTAATTTCGAAGGCACAACTTTGGTAGGTGCCACATTAGAGGCTGTAGACACGCTTGGGGATGTTGATCTGAGCGGTAAATTTTTAATTTTAGCCTCACTAGCGAGCACAGACACTACGGAGAAAGGGCGAATAGCACTCGAGGTTTTACTGACGTTAGCATCGGGTGGAGTTTCTGGTGAAACCGATTTCGCAATCGTTGAAGCAGATGAGGTTGTATCTGTCTCGGTCTGCGTCACAACCGCCTCTGACGTCACAGTTTTCTTACCAGAGTCGGCTTCAGCTTCTGGAGACTGAGGTGACATTAACTCAGCGGCGGGGTCGCTAACTTCCTTGTGAACGGTCTCATCGATTACCATCATGTCGGTATCGCTATGATCGTCGTCGTCTTCATCAATCATGGGAACGTCTTTTGGGTCAGGTTTAGACTCAGCAGAAGGTTTAGGGATTGACTTTGACTCCATCGTTTTCGGAGGTGATGTAGGAGTGGGTGGAACTTGGATTTTTTGGCCGTTTGGTGCAGTCGCACCCCGGTCTCGGGTCTGGGAACATGTCGGCATATGTTTCGGCCAGTGCAGCTGCTGGCAAGGATAATCACAGTAGCTTGTATTCCAGCAGCAGTAGAATATCGCCTCCTTGCCACAATTGGCGCACCATTGCTTCTTTTTTGCTTCTTCAACCGCCTTTCCCTTTTCAGCGTCATTTTTCCGTTTGGCAACGTCGATGAAAAGCAGTTTTTCATTTTCTAAGCTTTGACGAATTTCCGCAATCGTTAGATCTGCAAATAAAAAACAATAACGAGAATAATTAAACCAGACCAGCAACAACCCAGATAGACGATTCTAAAACACAACTCTGCACAAAAATTTATAGCTCGAGACAAACTTCACCACAAAAATCGACGTGAATGTTCCGCATTTTGGTACAACATTTCTTTAGGCGCGTTTCACGGTAAAACAAACTATGCGGAAAGAGCAGCTTTTGCTAGCCCGAAGTGAAATTTCCTTTATTCGCGATGAAAAACGTAACTTTGGTCAGTTTTAAAGTTTTTAGCATGTTAATAATTGTCTTAACGCATTGCGTTGTTAACTTTTCCACAAAGAGTATGTTTCTATTCTACAAAACGCAACATAACTCTTTGAAAAGCCAAAAAAATTAGTTATTAAAATTTTGAACAACATACAAACTGGGAAACCAGTCAGCTCCAGATGCAAACATAAACAGCAAAAAAGTTTCGACGCACCGTGATTATGCTGCAGTTCGGCCATCTCCTGCTGATGCATCCACTTGAGTTGTTCCAGCTCTAGCCTCATTTTCGACACTTGGTGGCTGGCACTGACGTCAGCAGATCCCACAAAAGCTGCGGGCGGGTTGCCGCCATGTTGCGTGGACTGGAACATGACCACCATGTCCTCGTAGACGTCAGCAAGCACTTCCTGCATGTTCTGCATCACCCTGTTAATGTTAGAGACAGTGACGAAAGTAAGAATCTTTCCATTTTATAGCTAAATGGAACTTTTTAACTTTAAAAGGTATTCAAGGCACATTATTATAACTGTATTACTATGACAGTAGTCCTCGCTTATTAAGCTCCATTTTGTTAGGTCCGAAGTTACTGAATGTATAGAAGTGACAGAGAAACGCCCCCGCTTAGTAGGCTAACATTAACTCAGCCCCGCTTAATAAGCCCAGAATTGTCCGGTCTAGAGGTGGGGCTAATAAGTGGGGATTATAGTCGAAG
The DNA here is from genome assembly GCF_918807975.1 of Aplidium turbinatum. Taxonomy (NCBI): domain Eukaryota; kingdom Metazoa; phylum Chordata; class Ascidiacea; order Aplousobranchia; family Polyclinidae; genus Aplidium; species Aplidium turbinatum. The sequence continues at coordinate 14,235,704 of NC_137484.1, read as the reverse complement.
TAAAAAAGTAGTTAACTTGTAAGCTACAGCTACACAACATTGGGAAGTGTAAAACAGTTTTTGTCATGCCAGTTCCAATCAAACATGCCTCAAGGGATCTCTTACTTATCACTATATTTCTTTAACTTCTGCATTGGAAGGTCAATCGCAGGGACCTTGGCCTGGACGTTTGAATCACTAACGGGTGCAGCTTGGCTGGCAGGTGGATCGATGCTCACTTTGACACTGAGCGCCGGTGGATCTGTGGACGACAGTTCGAGTTTTAAAACCCGTGATGAGACGATAAAGAAAATTCGAATTTTACAAGATTCCAAAACTCGAGAATTTCTTAATGTATAGTTTCGAAATGATGCATGTTGAGATATAGATGGACGTGTCGGCTTTTCCGCCAACACACTTCAAAATCAAATCATTTGCGAAATACAAAATTTGTACCCATGTAGAAATTTTAACATGGTTTACATATTGACGGTGGGAAATAATGCCTAAAGATTTAATTCAAATCAACAGGACATTGGAAATTGTGAAAAAAGAGCAGTGATGAGACATTTAATAGAGTAAGCAAGTGGGCGCAGTCAAAAATACATTTATTGAGCAATGAGCATTGGATTTCTTCATGAGAACGTTTAGCTAGGCAGTATTTACCGGTTTCCGTAGTTGCAGTTGATGGCTTATGTTTGGGGATGGTGAATGATGATAATTTCTTAGCAGCAGTTGCAACAGGCGGTTTAACCTTTGAAATACAATGAATGGTGTGGATTAGTTGGTGCACATTCCAACTTTTACTTTTTTATGTTAAAATATACCGTTTTACATCGTTCTAACGTTTGGTTTCAACGATATAAAAAGGGAAAGTTATTGGAGATATGTTAAACAACAAAAAATAAAGGTAAAACTTTCTTGCAAAACCATACACCTGTTAGTGATCACATACCACGGGCTGGAGAATGCTTTTAGGCTTCCCCTGCACCATCCCTTGCTTTCTCGTCATCACTTTTCTGGCCAACAACTTTGCGGCAGACTTTAAATCGGGTTTTTCTAGGAAAAGCAGGTGGGATATGAATACGGAAATCTCTACTGGCAAGTTTTTCAAAATTGTTATTATGACAAAACTAAGCAGAAAAATTTACTTAGAACGTATCAATGAGTCGGCGGCAAAGAGTAACGTTACTTATACAAGTTTACTTGTTACAGTTTTTACCGTCGATAATACCAACAAGCAATATCGCTGGCCACGCAGTAAACTCAAACAGCAAGCATGAAATAATGAACAGGACAATATTCCATATTCACCTTGATCGTCGTCGTGGCGGGTTTTCATGATGGTTATTGAGCTTTGGGGTTTCTTGGTCGTGGAAGCCTGATATGTGTGGCAAAAATTACGATTTTGTTACTTACAACCTTAACAAATCTATAATCCGGAAATGTTTGGATGCAACGCCATGGTGATTTTCGGCATGGCTGACAATTAGAAGGTTGGAGGCCGAAAGCTGCCACAGCAACCCGGGAAGGGAGAAGCAGATGGACAATGAAGTGAAGAGATTAAAACAGAACTGATAATTGGATTCGAAAAAAAAAAATGAGACAGACTAGAAAACGTAGCGACAGCACAACCTCAATAAAGCCGCAAAAATGCAAGTATTGTATTTCAATTCTACATGTTTACTTCCATTTTGCAGGACAAAAACGATAAAATTTTAGATACTGAGCTTATGATTTAAAATGCTTTTGTGAAACACAAATGCCAAACCTCCAAAGGATGAACTTTCTTGAGAAGGTTACCAGCAGACAATGAAAGGTTGCCAGCCTTGATGGGTTTTGACGAAGAATTATCAGGCTGCCTTTTCGTCTTGTCGTCACCCCTGCAAAGATGGGAGTTTTATTTCAGCATTGAAAAGCAAATTTTACAATTGGGACAGATATCTTCATGATCTGCATTAAGTCAATGACGCATCCATCAGCAAAGATAGGGAAACAGATCAATAATTTATATGTGGGTAAACCTAAGTTAAACCACTGAAAGAATATTTTCTGCTTTTGTGTGTTATATTTTTGTGTAATTAATTGATTATGAAACTAATGCCAAGTTAAATCGAAAAATTTATATATATCCGAAGTTAAGGTGCCTACATACCGCAGAACGATAAAAGGTATCGTTTCTTAGTTTTTCTTCAGCGATATCACACCAACGATACGTACAAATTGTATTTTTTCTTTTCTTTGAAAGAAGATTGGATCTTTCCAGCAGCTTTCTGTGACGTGGGGTTAGCTCGGTCAGACTTTGCCGCGCTCGCTGACGTATCGACTTTACGGAGTTTATTGCTTGACGCAGCAGCCTGAGGGGAATCACCCGGAAGCTTGCGCTTGATTCCTAAGCTTGCCATTGAGCGAGAAACGGTTGCTTTCTTGGGCGAATCTGTTTCCTTAATCAACAATATGGACTTGGTCTTGGTGCCAGTTTTAAGGGGGACTTCTATACGCTTTTTCACTTTAATCAAGCCTTTCTCAACCAGTCCAGAAAGGGGCGTATCCTGAAATTGCAAAAATGCGAGTTGAGGTGGTTGGTATTCACATTACACCTAGTCGTTGCCACATAGAAACAGTGCTAACATATGCTGCAAAAATAAGTTCATCTTGGTTAGATTAGTGTAAAACTTTAACATAAGTCTTTAATGAATGCTTTATACCAAGTTTGTGTTAGTTTTGTATATCAACGTAAATTTATGCTACCTTTTTCTTAGATGCATTTTCATTCCCCGGTTCATCAATGACAAGCTTTTGGCTAGCTTCTGTCAAATTTGAGCCTGAAATTCCCAATTATAAACTTTACACTTAGTATTTTAATAATATGGCAAGACGCCATAGAAAATTTCATGCACAGTTGTTTAGTTTTACGTGTTTACAATGGACAAGTATTTGCAACAAAACTTTTCTTTTGCCTGCACTTCCTGCCACCAAAATCTGATGCAAAAACAGCCATTTTTGCTGATTGGATAACTGCACCGAACAAAGTACGATTTAAAAACGGTTTGCCTTTGGTTGCGCTCACACTAGCAGGGAGTGCCACGTAGCCAAAGTGGAGATACAAAGACTCTAACAACACGATTCAGACATACCAGATAACATTTTACATGACTGTTCATTGAAGCTATGCGTTTTCACAAGGCACTTGCCTTTCTCGGTTGGCTTTTCGGTTTTCTCGTCAACCTTTTTCGAACCCAGTCCCTTTCCTTCTGTTTGTAATAATAGTATCATGTTGAGCTGACATTGCCAACGCGTCATACCGCTTGTTAAACCATCCAACCAAAGCATAATTATAAATTAACCAAGTGATTTGGAGCATTTAGTTTCACTCACAATACTTGCGTTCATAAAAGATCATAACAGAATCAATTAATAAATTAGTTGATTTTAAGCTTACGTCCACTAGTGAAAAAGTGTATAACAAAAGACACGGTTTCGTTTCTAAAGTGCGGGTCTAACTGTCCTCAACAATATAATTATACATTGATTGTCATAAACATAAAAAATATAACAAACGTAAAAGAGCTAACGTCTTCTTGGGTTGGTGTGACCATGCTAACACGTCACGTGAACCCAGAAGAGAATAACTTGACATTTGCATTTGTCATTACGATTGTTTTACTACCCCGTCATCTGAGAAATGAGATGTAAAACAAAAAGAAAAATTAGGACGGTCGCCTAAAAAAATAAGCCCTTTAACTGCTTTGCTCAATGCAACCCTTTCACACGTCACCAATTCTCTTATCTAGACAGACTGACAGTGCGATGTGCAATTCGCACACAAATGGACACAGCACTGAAAGCAGGTTAAGCAACTTCATGGCTAAGTTTGGAATACGTTCATGCACCGCGTACCTTTGTCAGGAGTGGACTTGTCTGTGGCGACTGACTCGCTTTCAGATTCAAAGCTAGAATCGGAGTCAAAGGTCGAGTCGTCGCTTTCCTGCTAATGGGAAATAATCTTTGATAGAGTCGTTTGTTATTATTTGATTCTAGCACAGCACAAGTTATCGATGCACGTCGTATTTCGCCCATACCAGCTGACAAAAATTGCCGTTTTGACACCGTTTCAAGGTAGCCAGGCCGATAACCTCCATTTTGTCGCCGAGATCAGTTTCTACTTCTAAAGCATGACTTGCAAAAATTCAATTCCAACGTATCTTTTCATGTAATTTAGAGATAAAAGAACTAATCAAATTTAAGTTGTTTTAAGAAAAAAAATGTAGGAAGAACTTGCGTTGCTTAATTTGTACGAACACCAAACACGTGAAGCTAAACATTCAAAGTAAATCCATCAACCACACTCACGCTTTCCACAGTATCTCGGAGCGAGGCTTTACAAGACTCAATTGTTTTTTCCAACAGAGCAAGCGAAGCCTTCTTCTTCGGCGTGTACGGCCGGCAACCTTTCTGGGGATGAGCGCCACTAGTGGTAACAACTTTTGACTTTTTCGGAGGGACACTAACTGTTGTCAAGTTCACATTTGTGGCTACAACATAAAGAGCAACGTCTGATTAAAAATCGCAATAATAAATTTGTATCATCAAAATTTGGTATTTCACGTCGTTCGATCGGATGATTTATATTGGCAGGTGTGTGAACCGTCAACAATTGACGTGTTGCTGCTTTACTTGCTTAAGAAGCGGGTGGATTTTCCAACTATTGCTAGAAAAGTAAATAATTCTGACGAAGGTCCTCCCTTTTACTAAGTAAAAACAATCGACATTTAATAGACATAAAAAAGATTTATTTCCAGCAATGATTTCTATCAATGTAAGTTCAGATCGATTTGCCAGGACAATTTTCATCTGGTTAAATTGTTACCCTGTCGTACCATTTTAAACACGTAAACTATCCAAAAAAATGAAAGTTAGAAAATGAGAGTTTTTATAATGAAAAAAATCATACCTTGTTGCTGATTTTGTTTGAGAATTATTAAAATAAAGTTCAACCAGCCTCATGTTTAAAAAGAATATATATTTCGCTACATAATGAGCATCTTCAGTTCTTATTCAAATAGAATCACTTGTTGCTGATGTTATAAATTCATATCTTGTTATAACTGTTGTTGAACTTGTTATTATATCTTCTGCATTACAGAAAAAGCTAAAGTTGATATCTACTGGATTTCTTACCTATCTTTAAGACACGATCACCTAAAGCGGATTTTACTGATGAGTTTGTTTTTTCTTTCTCTTCTTCGAGCATTTCTTTTTTGACTGTGATCTAAAAAATAGCAGATTTGTCAAGGCGTTAACCATATTTTGTCATAACTTATGCACATGTAATATTAAAAGGTTAATTTGTAAAAAAATTCAATAACCTTGAAAGTTTGAAGTCCATTGAGCAAAACAATTTTAAACAAGACACGCAATGAATAAGAAAACACTCCTCGTCATACAAACACCAGTAAGACATGTGTATGACTATCTAGCAGAAACAACCTTTTTTGTAAGCAAACTAACCGATGAGGCAGATACGGGCAGCCCTTGACTGGTCGACAACTTCGCATGGACTTTTGTTCCTGAAACACAGACCGCGTGGTATTTTTCGCAGATATGAAGCGATTTTACAGCATACCACGTCACGTCTTGCAAAGCTATTTGGTTATTCTTTGTAGCGTGACGACATGAATTACCTCGCAAGCGCATACAGCATTTACGAACAGTTTTTGATCTAGATTCTACAGTAAAATAAATTCAGTCTTTCTACTTCTGCAATTTCACACTTGTGTCCGTTTATGGTTACGTAACAGCAAATCATCTGTTACAATTGATGAAAAAAGGAAGACTAAAGAAAACATAGGAAGACACTGTGCAGGATGACTTGAAAAAAAGAAATTTGGAGATGCCAATGATAGTGAGTAATGGAGAGTCACTGCAGACAACTGGTCGACCCTGATGTTTCGGGATGAAGACCAGGCTTCTTTGAAGCAAAATGGAGAGAGAATTGCGTTATTTTCACATTTGATACACTCCTTAGAATCTAGACGTTGAAAACTCAGTGTAAGTGCAGCAGGGTGTCACGTTTACACTTCGATTAAGCAACAACATGACAATGACATGACATCAGGTGAAATGTTTTGATACATCACACGCGTGCTCATACCGGTAGGTTTTCTGCACATATCCAGATGGGTGAGCGGGGTCCGGGGAGGGTTGTATTCGAAGGTTCCAGTTTTTCGAATAACGTTATCAATGTAACACTGCATCTCTTGTAACGCATTATCGAGCCCACCTAAGAAGCAAGTTGACTGGCTGTTACTTTTGCACCGGGTATGTTAACTTTATTGGTGATAAAATAGAGGCTGCTTTCTATTCAAACCACATGTCAACTAGGCGACTACTAGAAGTGGCGAAACTTGAGATTCGCCCAGTTTCGGTGACAAAACATTTCCTTGCTTGTTGTTGAAAATCTTAACAACGCTTCAAAAATTTATAAACTTTTATTATGAAGTTGATTGTTAATCACGGAAATATCATTAAGCTTGAAACACGTTTACAATTACTGATTTACTGTTTTCTCATTATCAAAGTAGGCAACACATGTTTAAAAATCGTACAAAATACATTACAAACCAAGCAAAAAGTTCAGAAAAGACTACTTATTGTGGAGGAAAATTTAAACTTCAACCGTCCAATTTTACCTTTTGCACCAGGGCCTCTCCCCTTTTTCTTATTCTTGACCGGATGAGGCATCTCTTTCGACATGAGATAACATCCGGATACAGCGACCCAAGCGCGATCGTGCTGGCCGAAAAACCTGACGTCAACTGCTCCTTTTTCTATTCGCAAAGCCTGTACAAGAAAGCGAGGATACTTTGAGCAGCTGTGAATTTGAACCACAACGAAACAAAGGCTGCAATAGAATCGACTCGTTGAGATGGAAAGCAGTATTGAATGGAAAGATCGATGACTTCACATACAAAGTAGGCTACTCAAGAGTCAACTGCATGTAAAGGTGGTCCAATACTTGATTCAAGTGTTGGTATGAGAAGATAAGTTTCTCGTACTAAGCCCTCAGGACTAACAAGAGTAAGGTGGCCACCACTTCCTTGAACGATGTTCTTATTGTTTTGATTCTTTCGGCCGCCTTTCCTTCAGCAATTATGCCCACCCAATTTATTATACCCTGGGTACCTGGGTAGAGGTGAGCAGTGTTTTTTAACAACTAGCTGAAGCCGGGAGTCGAACCAGGTTCACATTATTGGAAAGCCAACGCCTTATCCGTTGCGCCATCCCACCGCCCTCAACTGTATGGCCCTAAAATTAATACAAAACAAGACTCATTCATAGCTTGTCACGTCAGTGTCGAAGCCAGGTATATGAGCTTGTTTGTAACGCTTTTTTATGTCGTTGTCGTCACAGAAAGGGCTAAGGGAGCAGTTGGTGAGGATGTGCTTTATTGTCTGATTGTCTAAACAAGGTTAACATACTTTAGCAGGCCAGTGAGGAAATCCTTGTAATTTAGCCCACACAAGAATGTGAATATCTTTGCACGGCTCACAAAACCACTTTTCACGTTTCCGGCAAGCATTCAGGTAACATTCCGGACAAACTTCTATCTCGTTCATCTAAATAGACAAAAACATTGATCTTATCGACGTCAAAAGGCAAAGATTTACAGAATGTACATCAATATGAGTGACCTATCTTCATATAAATACTTTATTAATGTATAAACAAACAATGATTGTTCTATACCTCGTGTTGAGCTATTTTAGTTATAGTTTTTGCAATCTGAGTGAGCTTGGTGTTGTGGCCATTATATATGATGCAATTGTGCTGTATCCATTTGACATCAGCAATGAAGGCCTGCAATAAATAATACCAACTGAATATATGGAATGAAAAACAGCAATAAAGCGACCTGTTTTAAACAGTCAAGTGTAAGATAAAAACAAAAGTCACAATGCTGATATATAGAGTGTATGACATATATTGATTGTACTAATGTACTATTCAGTTTTTATTGAAAACGTACGGTTCAAATAACTTTATGTTAACGGTCATTATGTTCAGAAAAAAGTGGAAGAAAAATTAAACATTTTCTGATTGAACTCTTTCAATTTTTTCATTAACACTTTAGGTTTTTCAGCAAATATACGGTCACAAAAATGAAGTTGATAAATACTAATTACATTATCAACAACCAAAAATTTATAGTTTCACTATCACAACCTCAGTGCATCCATATGTTCTCTTTTTGATGTTCTTTTCTAACGTACTAATGTCCATAGGATGAAACACATATCCAAGATAATCTGGAAATTCCTTGGTGTTGACAGGCTCAAGGAAAGGTTCACACTGAAAATATATGGTTAATTTTAAGTAAAATTACAAATATGCAACGACAACTTACAAACTTTCTGGCACCAAGATCGAACCAGTAACAATTTAAAGATACGATTAGTTTAAATTGTTTTAAATAAAAATTACGTGGTTTAAATGGTACATACTTAATGTTTTGTCATAATATTTGATACTGTGTTAAAGTAACGGAGTATATGATTATATATATATATTTTAAATAAAAATTATGAGGTTTAAATGGTACACACTTAATGTTTTGTCATAATATTTGATACTGCGTTAAAGTAACGGAGTATATGATTATATATATATATTTTAAATAAAAATTATGATGTTTAAATGGTACATACTTAATGTTTTGTCATAATATTTGATACTGTGTTAAAGCAACGGAGTATATGATTATATATATATATTTTAAATAAAAATTATGAGGTTTAAATGGTACACACTTAATGTTTTGTCATAATATTTGATACTGCGTTAAAGTAACGGAGTATATGATTATATACAGGGTCATCAATATTTAGCGTTACAATCTATTTCATCCATCGAGGTTCTGGCTAAAGAGTCGAGAGTGTCGTATGGGACCATGTCAACTTTACTCCAAAAGGACCTGAAGATGTCTCCATTCAAGCATGCCAAGAAACAACAACTTTCTGCTCAAGTTGTTGATAAACAACTCCAAAGATCCTAGATTCTTCTTTCCTGCATTCAGGATGGCATGCTACCAATCTCGTTTTCAGTGATGAGAAGAAATTTGATGTTGAACATCACTTTAACACCCAAAACGATCGGGTTTGGTCGAGAGATGGGGATGAAGCATCTCAAGTGGTGACAAGGAAACCATGTGCCGCCTCAGTGATGGTCTGGGCAGCCGTGACAGAGTCCGGTAAAAGACCCCTCTTTTTTGTTGACCAGGGGGTGAAATTGAACCAGCAAAACTATCGAGATGACATCCTCATTGGCGCATTGTTGCACTGGGCCCAGAAGCACTTCAAAAAACGTCCCTGGTCTTTTCAGCAGGACTCTACACCATCACATGGGGCTAAAAAGATTCAGGAGTGGCTTTCCGAGAATGTCCCGCAGTTCATTCCCAAAGAGGAATGGCCCCCATCTTCCCCCGATCTGAATCTCCTTGGTCATACCTTGAGAGCAAGGTCTCGGCCACTCACCATCAAAGTTTGGAAGCTCTGAAGGTGAAACTGCAGAAGGAGTGGGCCAAAGTCCCTCAGAAAGTAATTCGTGACACATGCAAGGCTTTTCCTAAACGTCTTCAACTAGTTATTGACGCAAATGGAGGACATATTGAATAATATTTTGTGTATTAACTCTCTATTGCTTTTTCCACAATAATACATTTGCAAAAATTCTAAATTTTCTTTCATTTCATAAATCCAACCAATTTAAGTTGTAACGATAAATACTGATGACCCTGTATATATTTTTTAAATAAAAATTATGATGTTTAAATGGTACACACTTAATGTTTTGTTATAATATTTAACACTGTGTTAAAGTAACGGAGTATATGATCATATATATATTTTTTAAATAAAAATTATGAGGTTTAAATGGTACACACTTAATGTTTTGTCATAATATTTGATACTGTGTTAAAGTAACGGAGTATATGATTATATAATTACTTTTTAAATAAACATTATGAGGTTTAAATGGTACATACTTAATGTTTTGTCATAATATTTGATACTGTGTTAAAGTAACGGAGTATATGATTATATAATTATTTTTTAAATAAAAATTATGAGGTTTAAATGGTATATACTTAATGTTTTGTCATAATATTTGATACTGTGTTAAAGTAACGGAGTATATGATTATATAATTATTTTTTAAATAAAAATTATGAGGTTTAAATGGTACATACTTAATGTTTTGTCATAATATTTGATACTGTGTTAAAGTAACGGAGTATATGATATATATATACATAAAACACACATTAATACAACTCACGCAAATAACTCAAAACTTGTTCGACGACTTACCCCAGTTGTTTTCATTCTTTGCAAAGCATAGCGTAAATGCAGAGCGAGTTGATCAATGCTAAGCTGGGCCATTGCTCGTGATTGGGTTTCTTTGCATTCAGCAACCATGATTTTCTCACATTCAGGACAATACCAGTCTCCTTCTGGTTCCTGCAATGAAAAAATGGTATCTATTGCAAAAAAAAAATCGTAGTGCTAAAGAAAGATTAAACTATATATATATAATATAGTTTCGGGAGAGAGTTTGCTTTTTTATACCAAAGACAGGCAAGACACAACAATACCACAGGGTTGAGCATTACAACAGTATATATTTTTTACATATTTACAAAATAGTTTAACATTCAAACGTTTTCGGCTTAACCTAAGCCCTCATCAGGAATCTGAAAATACTGATAAAATGCAATAAATTTCAACTTCTTGAAGGTAACTAGCTAACCGCTGCGTATTTCTTGATGCTTACAATTAGTTAGCTAGTTACCTTCAAGAAGTTGAAATTTATTGCATTTTATCAATATTTTCAGATTCCTGATGAGGGCTTCAAAGGTTAAGCCGAAAACGTTTGAATGTTAAACTATTTTGTAAATATGTAAAAAATATATACTGTTGTAATGCTCAACCCTGTGGTATTGTTGTGTCTTGCCTGTCTTTGATATATATATAATTTCTCAGTTTTTTTTTCCGGTTCTAGTTCTGATGCATTGTATTTAGTTTGCATAGGATCCTTGTTTTTTTGTTTACAAGAATAAACATTCAAAAAGTTAATTAATCAAAAATCCAATAACTGGTGAGCTACTCAATGCGTCGGTCACCATGTATAGCCCTTCAAACAGACCAACTTTTATATTTCCTCCATTGTTTAAATTGCTTCGACTGCATGTGATAGCAATTGTAAAATTATACTTTTAGTGATTAGCCTACCAAATATAAAGTGGAACAAATTGCGTACTAGTACACGTTATGTTTTGATTTATATTAACTAAAACCAATACACTGAAATTGAGATGATCCAAAATTCAGCAATATAACAATATAACATGTAGAATATGTCAAAGAAATGCACTCACTGAATCCATATTCAAGCATTTAGCATGCACTACTCGAGGGCACAATTCACAGCATAAAACCTCTCCTTCTTTGTGACATATCCAACAATAGAAATCATTCTTATCATGCTGAAAGAATTTTGAATCAAAAATTATTTCAAAGGTAAGGCTTGTTCAAATTGGCCACAATAAACTGAAATAGGGCAGTAATTAGGTTAATCTTCGAGAACTGGCTCAAATCAAAGTATTCATTTTTTTTAAAAAGAAAAAAAATATGTATACACTTTATTTACAAAAGTTGAAATGGTTTTGTTGTAACCCTCATGAGCTTGACTTATGTAGGCTAATCAATAATTTTTTATGAACATGACTCAAGACTACCCAGTTTAAATTGTATCATGTGCCCTGTCATACACATAAATTTTAGTTTGTTTTATGTTCAGTTAACAAAACAAAATTACTTTTATTTTACATTTGAAACAAAATGAAATAGGCTACTTCATACTTCACTGAAAAAACTTAATTTCAATAAAACAAAACCAAGATAACCAATTTTGCATCGGACCAAAATCCAGCAAACTGTTTGTGATTGATGAATAGCCTAGTTAGTAGTTAGTCTACATTGCAAATATCATCTTATTTTAATATGTCATTCTCAATTTTATGAACACAAAATGCATTTCATTTCCAATTCGGAGCATTTTCAGTTTCAAGTAGCCTATATAAGTAATGGAAAGTAGTAAAAACGGTAGGTTATTATCGTAAGTTCAAATAAAAACAATAAGAACATATATATATATAATCTTTAAATTTGCAAACAAGAAAAATAAACTTCCACGACCCACATACATCTTCAAGTTCAATTGTGAGTTAATTGAAAGTCATATGTTGTTACAATGATTCAGCACAATATTTTTTTTCTATATTATACACATTACACAACTTTGGAATCCACATGGTCTTCATGAATGATAAACCACAATTACACTTTGGAAAATAGGTAAATTATTACATAATAAACTCACTTCTCTTTCATCTATTGGTGGAGGCGGACGCTTTTTCTTAGATTTTATCAGAGCTGGACTGAGTTGACTTGCAGACGACTCTTCTTTTAAAGACTTAGGGGAACGAGATGAAGAACGAGAATGATAGGAGTGTGCAATGGGCGAAGGATCTAAATCACCTTTAATTCTTACTGAACCATCAGATGTTTCCATCAGTTCAATCGGCGATGTCTGTTCGAAGTTTTCACTCAAAGGAGTCAAGCTTCTAATGGGAGAATTAAGAAAATCCTCCTTATGCAATGGGGTTCTTGTTTGAATTTCTGCAGGTTTATTAGGAGTTTCAGTGGTCTCTGCAACCTTTGTGTTTTCTACTTCCATTGTGGATGTGAGTGGTTCTTTTGGTAAAGACTTATCATCACCAGATGGAACAACATCCATAGAGATTTCAGGTGTATCAGCAGGTTTTGTTTCCTTAGCAAAGCTTGGGTTCTCTTTCTTGTCTGCATTGCTCTCATTTGACTCTGACACATCCATTGTATGTTCAGGCAGTTCAGCCTGTTTTTGTGTTTGATTATCACTGGTAGCATTTTGACTAACCAAAGAAACAGGGGAGGCTGGTGTATGTTCAAGATTTTTTGGAAGCGGTGGGCTGTCTGCTGAAGTTGTTTCCATTGCTGACTGCTGTCAATCAAATGATGAAAAAGACAAAGTGGTGATAGTAATTGGTGAGTAGTAGAAACTTATTTAGGAAGATATACAAATCATGAGAATTAATTACCGTACTTTTAACCAGAAGATATCCATATCTAAAAACAAAAATTTCTGAGTTTATTATATACAGTATATTTATCATTACTGTTAATATCTTTAACTGATTGCCAAAAACAAGCATTGACAGTTCTTACATACAAAAACAACTTCTTGAACTCAAATTTTAAACTTTTTAACAATTGTCTAACTCTGTAATATATTTCATAGACTGTTAACTTTGAACTGTGTTATACATGTCATTAAAAAATCATATTTCAATATAAAGTTATAGGTCTACCTGTACATTTACACACTTTTAAATAGCCACTGACATTGTTGTTTACTTATGATTGCATAATACCAGCCTACTATTTCGCAACTTTTGTTTTCACAAAAATTGAAAACTTGTTTTTTTGTTCTGTTGTTTTTATTAGGCCTAAATCCAATAATAATAGCATTTGTATAGCAGCACATTCATAGTGCAAACTATGGTCTTGGGAGGATGCAACCTAATTACCACCGTCATTCTGGCAGAATAGTTTTTCCGCTTTCCGCCTAAAAAAGTCATCCGTGAATAAGTGCGAGGCATAAAATGCGACCTGACATAGCTTCGAAAAACCTTAAATAAAACAATAACTCGCAACACGTGCCACTTAAATTTTACATGCATCGGATTCAGTATTAAATTACCTTTCCAGGGATGTGCACCAATAGGTGGGCATTTGGAAGGAACTCCCAGCAGAACGCTTCAAAGATGGAGGATATATTTACGATAAACATTAAAACAATACGATGTTTGCATAATGGACACCACTTCAAACATCTTCAAATAGAACTTTAATCCGCAACACGTGCCACTTAAATTTTGCATGCATCGGATTTAGTATTGAATTACCTTTCCAGGGATGTGCATCAATAGGTGGGCATTTGGAAGGAACTCCCAGCAGAACGCTCCAAAGATGGAGGATATATTTACGATAAACATTAAAATAATACGATTTTTGCATAATAGACACCACTTCAAACATCTTCGAATAGAACTATAATCCGCAACACGTGCCACTTAAATTTTGCATGCATCGGATTCAGTATTAAATTACCTTTCCAGGGATGTGCACCAATAGGTGGGCATTTGGAAGGAACTCCCAGCAGAACGCTTCAAAGATGGAGGATATATTTACGATAAACATTAAAACAATACGATGTTTGCATAATGGACACCACTTCAAACATCTTCAAATAGAACTTTAATCCGCAACACGTGCCACTTAAATTTTGCATGCATCGGATTTAGTATTAAATTGCCTTTCCAGGGATGTGCATCAATAGGTGGGCATTTGGAAGGAACTCCCAGCAGAACGCTCCAAAGATGGAGGATATATTTACGATAAACATTAAAATAATACGATTTTTGCATAATAGACACCACTTCAAACATCTTCGAATAGAACTATAATCCGTAACACGTGCCACTTAAATTTTGCATGCATCGGATTCAGTATTAAATTACCTTTCCAGGGATGTGCACCAATAGGTGGGCATTTGGAAGGAACTCCCAGCAGAACGCTTCAAAGATGGAGGATATATTTACGATAAACATTAAAATAATATGATTTTTGCATAATTGACACCTCTTCAAACATCTTGAAATAAAACTTTAATCCGCAACACGTGCCACTTAAATTTTGCATGCATCGGATTTAGTATTGAATTAACTTTCCAGGGATGTGCATCAATAGGTGGGCATTTGGAAGGAACTCCCAGCAGAACGCTCCAAAGATGGAGGATATATTTACGATAAACATTAAAATAATACGATTTTTGCATAATAGACACCACTTCAAACATCTTGAAATAAAACTTTAATCTGCAACACGTGCCACTTAAATTTTGCATGCATCGGATTTAGTATTAAATTACCTTTCCAGGGATGTGCACCAATAGGTGGGCATTTGGAAGGAACTCCCAGCAGAACGCTTCAAAGATGGAGGATATATTTACGATAAACATTAAAATAATATGATTTTTGCATAATTGACACCACTTCAAACATCTTGAAATAAAACTTTAATCCGCAACACGTGCCACTTAAATTTTTCATGCATCGGATTTAGTATTAAATTACCTTTCCAGGGATGTGCATCAATAGGTGGGCATTTGGAAGGAACTCCCAGCAGAACGCTCCAAAGATGGAGGATATATTTACGATAAACATTAAAATTATACGATTTTTGCATAATAGACACCACTTCAAACATCTTCAAATAGAACTATAATCCGCAACACGTGCCACTTAAATTTTGCATGCATCGGATTTAGTATTGAATTACCTTTCCAGGGATGTGCATCAATAGGTGGGCATTTGGAAGGAACTCCCAGCAGAACGCTTCAAAGATGGAGGATATATTTACGATAAACATTAAAATAATACGATTTTTGCATAATAGACACCACTTCAAACATCTTCGAATAGAACTTTAATCCGCAACACGTGCCACTTAAATTTTGCATGCATCGGATTCAGTATTAAATTACCTTTCCAGGGATGTGCATCAATAGGTGGGCATTTGGAAGGAACTCCCAGCAGAACGCTTCAAAGATGGAGGATATATTTACGATAAACATTAAAATAATACGATTTTTGCATAATTGTCACCACTTCAAACATCTTGAAATAAAACTTTAATCCGCAACACGTGCCACTTAAATTTTGCATGCATCGGATTTAGTATTGAATTACCTTTCCAGGGATGTGCATCAATAGGTGGGCATTTGGAAGGAACTCCCAGCAGAACGCTCCAAAGATGGAGGATATATTTACGATAAACATTAAAATAATACGATTTTTGCATAATTGACACCACTTCAAACATCTTCAAATAGAACTATAATCCGCAACACGTGCCACTTAAATTTTGCATGCATCGGATTTAGTATTGAATTACCTTTCCAGGGATGTGCACCAATAGGTGGGCATTTGGAAGGAACTCCCAGCAGAACGCTTCAAAGATGGAGGATATATTTACGATAAACATTAAAATAATATGATTTTTGCATAATTGACACCACTTCAAACATCTTGAAATAAAACTTTAATCCGCAACACGTGCCACTTAAATTTTTCATGCATCGGATTTAGTATTAAATTACCTTTCCAGGGATGTGCATCAATAGGTGGGCATTTCGAAGGAACTCCCAGCAGAACGCTCCAAAGATGGAGGATATATTTACGATAAACATTAAAATAATACGATTTTTGCATAATAGACACCACTTCAAACATCTTTGAATAGAACTATAATCCGCAACACGTGCCACTTAAATTTTGCATGCATCGGATTTAGTATTGAATTACCTTTCCAGGGATGTGCATCAATAGGTGGGCATTTGGAAGGAACTCCCAGCAGAACGCTTCAAAGATGGAGGATATATTTACGATAAACATTAAAATAATACGATTATTGCATAATAGACACCACTTCAAACATCTTCGAATAGAACTATAATCCGCAACACGTGCCACTTAAATTTTGCATGCATCGGATTCAGTATTGAATTACCTTTCCAGGGATGTGCACCAATAGGTGGGCATTTGGAAGGAACTCCCAGCAGAACGCTTCAAAGATGGAGGATATATTTACGATAAACATTAAAATAATACGATTTTTGCATAATTGTCACCACTTCAAACATCTTGAAATAAAACTTTAATCCGCAACACGTGCCACTTAAATTTTGCATGCATCGGATTTAGTATTGAATTACCTTTCCAGGGATGTGCATCAATAGGTGGGCATTTGGAAGGAACTCCCAGCAGAACGCTCCAAAGATGGAGGATATATTTACGATAAACATTAAAATAATACGATTTTTGCATAATTGACACCACTTCAAACATCTTCAAATAGAACTATAATCCGCAACACGTGCCACTTAAATTTTGCATGCATCGGATTTAGTATTGAATTACCTTTCCAGGGATGTGCACCAATAGGTGGGCATTTGGAAGGAACTCCCAGCAGAACGCTTCAAAGATGGAGGATATATTTACGATAAACATTAAAATAATATGATTTTTGCATAATTGACACCACTTCAAACATCTTGAAATAAAACTTTAATCCGCAACACGTGCCACTTAAATTTTTCATGCATCGGATTTAGTATTAAATTACCTTTCCAGGGATGTGCATCAATAGGTGGGCATTTCGAAGGAACTCCCAGCAGAACGCTCCAAAGATGGAGGATATATTTACGATAAACATTAAAATAATACGATTTTTGCATAATAGACACCACTTCAAACATCTTTGAATAGAACTATAATCCGCAACACGTGCCACTTAAATTTTGCATGCATCGGATTTAGTATTGAATTACCTTTCCAGGGATGTGCATCAATAGGTGGGCATTTGGAAGGAACTCCCAGCAGAACGCTTCAAAGATGGAGGATATATTTACGATAAACATTAAAATAATACGATTATTGCATAATAGACACCACTTCAAACATCTTCGAATAGAACTATAATCCGCAACACGTGCCACTTAAATTTTGCATGCATCGGATTCAGTATTGAATTACCTTTCCAGGGATGTGCACCAATAGGTGGGCATTTGGAAGGAACTCCCAGCAGAACGCTTCAAAGATGGAGGATATATTTACGATAAACATTAAAATAATATGATTTTGCATAATAGACATCTCTTCAAACATCTTGAAATAAAACTTTAATCCGTAACACGTGCCACTTAAATTTTGCATGCATCGGATTCAGTATTAAATTACCTTTCCAGGGATGTGCACCAATAGGTGGGCATTTGGAAGGAACTCCCAGCAGAACGCTTCAAAGATGGAGGATATATTTACGATAAACATTAAAATAATATGATTTTTGCATAATTGACACCTCTTCAAACATCTTGAAATAAAACTTTAATCCGCAACACGTGCCACTTAAATTTTGCATGCATCGGATTTAGTATTGAATTAACTTTCCAGGGATGTGCATCAATAGGTGGGCATTTGGAAGGAACTCCCAGCAGAACGCTCCAAAGATGGAGGATATATTTACGATAAACATTAAAATAATACGATTTTTGCATAATAGACACCACTTCAAACATCTTGAAATAAAACTTTAATCTGCAACACGTGCCACTTAAATTTTGCATGCATCGGATTTAGTATTAAATTACCTTTCCAGGGATGTGCACCAATAGGTGGGCATTTGGAAGGAACTCCCAGCAGAACGCTTCAAAGATGGAGGATATATTTACGATAAACATTAAAATAATATGATTTTTGCATAATTGACACCACTTCAAACATCTTGAAATAAAACTTTAATCCGCAACACGTGCCACTTAAATTTTTCATGCATCGGATTTAGTATTAAATTACCTTTCCAGGGATGTGCATCAATAGGTGGGCATTTGGAAGGAACTCCCAGCAGAACGCTCCAAAGATGGAGGATATATTTACGATAAACATTAAAATTATACGATTTTTGCATAATAGACACCACTTCAAACATCTTCAAATAGAACTATAATCCGCAACACGTGCCACTTAAATTTTGCATGCATCGGATTTAGTATTGAATTACCTTTCCAGGGATGTGCATCAATAGGTGGGCATTTGGAAGGAACTCCCAGCAGAACGCTTCAAAGATGGAGGATATATTTACGATAAACATTAAAATAATACGATTTTTGCATAATAGACACCACTTCAAACATCTTCGAATAGAACTTTAATCCGCAACACGTGCCACTTAAATTTTGCATGCATCGGATTCAGTATTAAATTACCTTTCCAGGGATGTGCATCAATAGGTGGGCATTTGGAAGGAACTCCCAGCAGAACGCTTCAAAGATGGAGGATATATTTACGATAAACATTAAAATAATACGATTTTTGCATAATTGTCACCACTTCAAACATCTTGAAATAAAACTTTAATCCGCAACACGTGCCACTTAAATTTTGCATGCATCGGATTTAGTATTGAATTACCTTTCCAGGGATGTGCATCAATAGGTGGGCATTTGGAAGGAACTCCCAGCAGAACGCTCCAAAGATGGAGGATATATTTACGATAAACATTAAAATAATACGATTTTTGCATAATTGACACCACTTCAAACATCTTCAAATAGAACTATAATCCGCAACACGTGCCACTTAAATTTTGCATGCATCGGATTTAGTATTGAATTACCTTTCCAGGGATGTGCACCAATAGGTGGGCATTTGGAAGGAACTCCCAGCAGAACGCTTCAAAGATGGAGGATATATTTACGATAAACATTAAAATAATATGATTTTTGCATAATTGACACCACTTCAAACATCTTGAAATAAAACTTTAATCCGCAACACGTGCCACTTAAATTTTTCATGCATCGGATTTAGTATTAAATTACCTTTCCAGGGATGTGCATCAATAGGTGGGCATTTGGAAGGAACTCCCAGCAGAACGCTCCAAAGATGGAGGATATATTTACGATAAACATTAAAATAATACGATTTTTGCATAATAGACACCACTTCAAACATCTTTGAATAGAACTATAATCCGCAACACGTGCCACTTAAATTTTGCATGCATCGGATTTAGTATTGAATTACCTTTCCAGGGATGTGCATCAATAGGTGGGCATTTGGAAGGAACTCCCAGCAGAACGCTTCAAAGATGGAGGATATATTTACGATAAACATTAAAATAATACGATTATTGCATAATAGACACCACTTCAAACATCTTCGAATAGAACTATAATCCGCAACACGTGCCACTTAAATTTTGCATGCATCGGATTCAGTATTGAATTACCTTTCCAGGGATGTGCACCAATAGGTGGGCATTTGGAAGGAACTCCCAGCAGAACGCTTCAAAGATGGAGGATATATTTACGATAAACATTAAAATAATATGATTTTGCATAATAGACATCTCTTCAAACATCTTGAAATAAAACTTTAATCCGCAACACGTGCCACTTAAATTTTGCATGCATCGGATTTAGTATTGAATTACCTTTCCAGGGATGTGCATCAATAGGTGGGCATTTGGAAGGAACTCCCAGCAGAACGCTCCAAAGATGGAGGATATATTTACGATAAACATTAAAATAATACGATTTTTGCATAATAGACACCACTTCAAACATCTTCGAATAGAACTATAATCCGCAACACGTGCCACTTAAATTTTACATGCATCGGATTCAGTATTAAATTACCTTTCCAGGGATGTGCACCAATAGGTGGGCATTTGGAAGGAACTCCCAGCAGAACGCTTCAAAGATGGAGGATATATTTACAATAAACATTAAAACAATACGATGTTTGCATAATGGACACCACTTCAAACATCTTCAAATAGAACTTTAATCCGCAACACGTGCCACTTAAATTTTGCATGCATCGGATTTAGTATTGAATTACCTTTCCAGGGATGTGCATCAATAGGTGGGCATTTGGAAGGAACTCCCAGCAGAACGCTTCAAAGATGGAGGATATATTTACGATAAACATTAAAATAATACGATTTTTGCATAATAGACACCACTTCAAACATCTTCGAATAGAACTATAATCCGCAACACGTGCCACTTAAATTTTGCATGCATCGGATTCAGTATTAAATTACCTTTCCAGGGATGTGCATCAATAGGTGGGCATTTGGAAGGAACTCCCAGCAGAATGCTTCAAAGATGGAGGATATATTTACGATAAACATTAAAATAATATGATTTTTGCATAATTGTCACCACTTCAAACATCTTCAAATAGAACTTTAATCCGCAACACGTGCCACTTAAATTTTGCATGCATCGGATTTAGTATTGAATTACCTTTCCAGGGATGTGCATCAATAGGTGGGCATTTGGAAGGAACTCCCAGCAGAACGCTCCAAAGATGGAGGATATATTTACGATAAACATTAAAATAATACGATTTTTGCATAATAGACACCACTTCAAACATCTTCGAATAGAACTTTAATCCGCAACACGTGCCACTTAAATTTTGCATGCATCGGATTTAGTATTGAATTACCTTTCCAGGGATGTGCATCAATAGGTGGGCATTTGGAAGGAACTCCCAGCAGAACGCTTCAAAGATGGAGGATATATTTACGATAAACATTAAAATAATACGATTTTTGCATAATAGACACCACTTCAAACATCTTCAAATAGAACTATAATCCGCAACACGTGCCACTTAAATTTTGCATGCATCGGATTCAGTATTAAATTACCTTTCCAGGGATGTGCACCAATAGGTGGGCATTTGGAAGGAACTCCCAGCAGAACGCTTCAAAGATGGAGGATATATTTACGATAAACATTAAAATAATACGATTTTTGCATAATAGACACCACTTCAAACATCTTCGAATAGAACTATAATCCGCAACACGTGCCACTTAAATTTTACATGCATCGGATTCAGTATTAAATTACCTTTCCAGGGATGTGCACCAATAGGTGGGCATTTGGAAGGAACTCCCAGCAGAACGCTTCAAAGATGGAGGATATATTTACGATAAACATTAAAACAATACGATGTTTGCATAATGGACACCACTTCAAACATCTTCAAATAGAACTTTAATCCGCAACACGTGCCACTTAAATTTTGCATGCATCGGATTTAGTATTGAATTACCTTTCCAGGGATGTGCATCAATAGGTGGGCATTTGGAAGGAACTCCCAGCAGAACGCTTCAAAGATGGAGGATATATTTACGATAAACATTAAAATAATACGATTTTTGCATAATAGACACCACTTCAAACATCTTCGAATAGAACTATAATCCGCAACACGTGCCACTTAAATTTTGCATGCATCGGATTTAGTATTGAATTACCTTTCCAGGGATGTGCATCAATAGGTGGGCATTTAGAAGGAACTCCCAGCAGAACGCTCCAAAGATGGAGGATATATTTACGATAAACATTAAAATAATACGATTTTTGCATAATAGACACCACTTCAAACATCTTCGAATAGAACTATAATCTGCAACACGTGCCACTTAAATTTTGCATGCATCGGATTTAGTATTGAATTACCTTTCCAGGGATGTGCACCAATAGGTGGGCATTTGGAAGGAACTCCCAGCAGAACGCTTCAAAGATGGAGGATATATTTACGATAAACATTAAAATAATACGATTTTTGCATAATTGACACCACTTCAAACATCTTGAAATAGAACTATAATCCGCAACACGTGCCACTTAAATTTTGCATGCATCGGATTTAGTATTAAATTACCTTTCCAGGGATGTGCATCAATAGGTGGGCATTTGGAAGGAACTCCCAGCAGAACGCTCCAAAGATGGAGGATATATTTACGATAAACATTAAAATAATACGACTTTTGCATAATAGACACCACTTCAAACATCTTCGAATAGAACTATAATCCGCAACACGTGCCACTTAAATTTTGCATGCATCGGATTTAGTATTAAATTACCTTTCCAGGGATGTGCATCAATAGGTGGGCATTTGGAAGGAACTCCCAGCAGAACGCTCCAAAGATGGAGGATATATTTACGATAAACATTAAAATAATACGATTTTTGCATAATAGACACCACTTCAAACATCTTCAAATAGAACTATAATCCGCAACACGTGCCACTTAAATTTTGCATGCATCGGATTCAGTATTAAATTACCTTTCCAGGGATGTGCACCAATAGGTGGGCATTTGGAAGGAACTCCCACCAGAACGCTTCAAAGATGGAGGATATATTTACGATAAACATTAAAATAATATGATTTTTGCATAATAGACACCTCTTCAAACATCTTGAAATAAAACTTTAATCCGCAACACGTGCCACTTAAATTTTGCATGCATCGGATTTAGTATTGAATTACCTTTCCAGGGATGTGCATCAATAGGTGGGCATTTGGAAGGAACTCCCAGCAGAACGCTCCAAAGATGGAGGATATATTTACGATAAACATTAAAATAATACGACTTTTGCATAATAGACACCACTTCAAACATCTTCGAATAGAACTATAATCCGCAACATGTGCCACTTAAATTTTGCATGCATCGGATTTAGTATTGAATTACCTTTCCAGGGATGTGCACCAATAGGTGGGCATTTGGAAGGAACTCCCAGCAGAACGCTCCAAAGATGGAGGATATATTTACGATAAACATTAAAATAATACGATTTTTGCATAATAGACACCACTTCAAACATCTCGAAATAAAACTTTAATCCGCAACACGTGCCACTTAAATTTTGCATGCATCGGATTCAGTATTAAATTACCTTTCCAGGGATGTGCACCAATAGGTGGGCATTTGGAAGGAACTCCCAGCAGAACGCTTCAAATATGGAAGCGAAGCTGGAAGAGTGAATGGAGTGAAGAGTGAAGCATTAGCTGGACCTCTTCGGTTAATGCACGAAGCTGCCAGGAGAATTGCAAAGATTTCGTCAGAATCGAAGTTACCTTTGGATGAGGAGGAATACATTCAGTCGTTCAAGACCATGCTGATGGACGTTGTTCATAGCTGGTGCAATGGTTCCACGTTCGCTCAGATAGCTGAGATGACCGACACATACGAAGGCAGCATCATCAGGTGCATGAGAAGATTAGAAGAACTTCTACGAGAAATGTGCCACGCGGCGAAGGCGATTGGAAATACTCAACTGGAAAATAAATTCGCGGAAGGCATCTGCCTCATCAAGCGAGATATTATATTTGCTGCCAGTCTTTACCTCTGATGTCTACAGCGCCAGTTTTGTCGCTTTATTCGTCGAGCGAAGTTTAACATCAATACGCCCCGTTAGCTCTTCAAAGAAATATGTTATTATTCACCAATATAGCAATTGTGTTGATTAACCAACTTATTTCAAGAATTACTATTTTTGCACCAAACTTAACCCGCTGTTATGAATACACTGTTAAGTGAAAGGTGTATAAATTTCCACCCCTAGGGGTGGTCTCTGTTTTCCACCCTATGCGTTTGTAGGGTGGATCGTTCCACCAAAAATGGTGGATATTTCCACCTTTGACCAATGGTGGAGATTTCCACCCCCAACAAAATCCACCCTAAACTGTGGAAACTTCCACCCACCCTATACACTTATAGGGTGGATATTTCCATCACAAAAGCTGTAAAATTCCACCCTTCATCTGAGGTGGAAATTTCCACCTCAGCAGCATCCACTCTCAGGCTGTCTAAATTTCCACCCTTTAATAATCATTCTCTATCTCCGCTTGCAGCAGATTGCGCATCAACATGGGTTACTTGACAGGGTTCCATGTGATTTTATGAGCCGTACTGCTTCCATGCTGGCTCAAGGCAGATTGGAAGAGGATCATATGTCACTAGATTATTACCCGATTTATCCTCACTGCCTTATGCAAGAAAGAACACAATCGGTACCATTTTTGAAGTCTTTGGTATGACCCGACCTGGAATCGAACCCAGGGCTACCAGCACCAGAGCCGAAGGCGATAACCACTGAGCCACCGGTGCTCCACCCTTTAGGATGGTCCTATTTTTACCTTATTCCTTTTGCTTGAAGTGGAAATGTCCACTCTATAATTCAGACCGTTTGTTTATCGCAAAAATTCCGTGTTGCTGTATTTTTTCGTTGTATTTCTACCTCCCAATCCGCCAGGTTGCGTGAAAAGTGTTCCTTGCACAAGTGTTTTTCAACCTTCTTTGAGCCACGGAACACTTTATGTGTCAGCAGAACATGGTTTTCCATAGGGATGGTGAGCAATAGGCTTTGGCAATCAATATTTGTTTTGGTCTTGATTCTGTAAGTTCAAAGTTAGTCATTCGATATTTACATAAATTCACAATCCTTATATTGTTTTGCATCACTGTGTTTGTTGTTTCCGATGGTGAGCCAAACGTGCAGTCAGCATCGTCAAAAACCTGAACCACCGACAAAATATGATCGTACCCTACACATGAAAAATAAGTTAGAATATTTTCCGATAGATTCGTGGTTCAAATTCAATTGCTAGGAACGCTGAACGCTAATAGAAACTCTATCAAGCTTAATTTGCAAAAAAAATTATTCCAAATTATTCATATTCGCAAGAAATCATATAACGTTGCATTAAAATTTAATTTAAATTAAAAAAAAGAATGATTACCGCAAAGCTACTGATGCTATACGTTAATTGTCTCTATTTTGTGATGTGAACAAATTTCAGATGGGTGGAACAATCCACCCTTTCCTTCATTCCACCCTTGCCGCGAGAAATAACCACCCTCAATAATTTCCAACTCAGCCTATCCACCCTCGTTGTTAACAGCGTGTGTATTTCCACAGTTTAGGGTGGATTAAATACTAAACGGTGGAAATATCCACCATTCTTTTCGCTTTCCACCCTTGCCGCGAGAGGTTTCCACCCATGGAAATTTCCACCCCAAGGTTTCCACCCTTTTGATTAACAGTGTAGGATAGCCTACAGATCTACCGAAAAACTTCGCTCCAACTAATTCTCCATTGTCTAATTTAGTGGTTCTCAACCTGGGTGCCATTTACAACAGCCTACTCTGGGGTGCCGCGAGCTATTTCTCATATTCATTTTTATCTGTTTTCACATAATTAATTAGCTAGAATCATTGTTGCTGATAAGAATTTGGAAGCACGTTTGCTTTTGTTACATCATTAATCAAGGGCTTTAATAAAGGGCTTTTTTATGATATAAAAAATCAAAAGATATGACTTTATTTTTTGAGATACAGGGTGCCCCAAAAAGATTCGTACCCATGTTTTATTCGATTTTTTCACATTTGGAACACATCTTGGAAAAGCCATAAATTGACTAAAAATTGACAGAAAAAGCTAAAACTCTGGTCAATGGTCTTTCATAAACTGAATAATGTGTGGTTGTAATTTGAAATAAATAGCTTTTCAATCAAAGTCACAATTGAAATTTTCATGGGTACGAATCTTTTTGGGTCACCCTGTATATGACAATATATGACTTTAATTTTTAAACATCAAGTTTATGCTAATTTTCATAATTAAGAATAACATATTCGAATTCGAATAACATATTCGAACAACGAACCCAAACTTTTACGTTATATCACTTCAAAATCTCAAGAAGAATTCAAATGTCTAACTCTAATGCATCTAAGTACAATTTCATTTATTGGACCTATGCATATACAATGTTTGCGTCTGCAAAATTTATGTTTGGATATAGCATTGATTTCAAAAAGGAAAATCATCGCTCCACATATGCTAAAGTAGGAACAATTTTGCCATACAATGATGGAGAAATGTCTGGTCTACTCAGCTTTACAATGTTTTCTAAGCGTTTCTTGATGTTTTTTCTCCATTGCACAGAGTAGCCTAATGGTCTATGTTGAAGTGTCTAGCGAAGCTCAATGAACTTGAACCTCATCAGGTTCACACAGAAAGAAGTAAATAGCAATCAGCTAAGTCTTTGTCAATTACAGCGAAATTGCGAAAGCAGTCGTTGAATTCGCTAGCAGAAAAATCAATAAATGCTCGCCTATCACTCATTACAAAAGCGATTTTTTTTGTCACTAAAGTTACTTTTTTTTAGTTGTACCAATTAATAAAAAAAGTGTAAAACCAAAATTTCATGGTTATGGGGTCAATATGCTTGTCCGCCCCGTTAGCTCAGTGGTTACGCGCCTGGCTCAAGATCATTCGGCGCAAGTTGAACTCTCGGGGTGTGCGCTTGAGAAATGCCTTTTTAGGACTGCTCTCCATTCAGCGGCACCTAGTGAATGGAATATTTCCCCGGCAACAACCCTGGCCTAAATTGTAAAAACTGCAAATGAGAGCGATGTGGAATCATTAGTAGAAAGTGCAACAACCTCGCCAATATCAAGTTTAAAGGAAATCCTGACACAATTAATTGTCACGTATCTATGCTTGGTTGTCGTCATTGTTCAGTCAGATACACACCAGGCAGGTAGAATATGGCTACTGGCGATAGGTCCTGCCTCAACAAAAAACCTAGCGACCGCATGAAGTTGCCTCAATGGCGCGGTAGGAAAACCTTGTATATCACACCGATAATAGTTCTATTCGAAGATGTTTAGAAAAGTGTCAATTATGCAAAAATCGTATTATTTTAATGTTTATCGTAAATATATCCTCCATCTTTGAAGCGTTCTGCTGGGAGTTCCTTCCAAATGCCCACCTATTGGTGCACATCCCTGGAAAGGTAATTTAATACTGAATCCGATGCATGCAAAATTTAAGTAGCACGTGTTGCGGATTATAGTTCTATTTGAAGATGTTTGAAGTGGTGTCTATTATGCAAACATCGTATTGTTTTAATGTTTATCGTAAATATATCCTCCATCTTTGAAGCGTTCTGCTGGGAGTTCCTTCCAAATGCCCACCTATTGGTGCACATCCCTGGAAAGGTAATTTAATACTGAATCCGATGCATGCAAAATTTAAGTGGCACGTGTTGCGGATTATAGTTCTATTCGAAGATGTTTGAAGTGGTGTCTATTATGCAAAAATCGTATTATTTTAATGTTTATCGTAAATATATCCTCCATCTTTGGAGCGTTCTGCTGGGAGTTCCTTCCAAATGCCCACCTATTGATGCACATCCCTGGAAAGGTAATTCAATACTAAATCCGATGCATGTAAAATTTAAGTGGCACGTGTTGCGGATTAAAGTTTTATTTCAAGATGTTTGAAGAGGTGTCAATTATGCAAAAATCATATTATTTTAATGTTTATCGTAAATATATCCTCCATCTTTGAAGCGTTCTGCTGGGAGTTCCTTCCAAATGCCCACCTATTGGTGCACATCCTTGGAAAGGTAATTCAATACTAAATCCAATGCATGCAAAATTTAAGTGGCACGTGTTGCGGATTAAAGTTTTATTTCAAGATGTTTGAAGAGGTGTCTATTATGCAAAAATCATATTATTTTAATGTTTATCGTAAATATATCCTCCATCTTTGAAGCGTTCTGCTGGGAGTTCCTTCCAAATGCCCACCTATTGGTGCACATCCCTGGAAAGGTAATTTAATACTAAATCCGATGCATGCAAAATTTAAGTGGCACGTGTTGCGGATTATAGTTCTATTCGAAGATGTTTGAAGTGGTGTCTATTATGCAAAAATCGTATTATTTTAATGTTTATCGTAAATATATCCTCCATCTTTGGAGCGTTCTGCTGGGAGTTCCTTCCAAATGCCCACCTATTGGTGCACATCCCTGGAAAGGTAATTTAATACTGAATCCGATGCATGCAAAATTTAAGTGGCACGTGTTGCGGATTATAGTTCTATTAGAAGATGTTTGAAGTGGTGTCTATTATGCAAAAATCGTATTATTTTAATGTTTATCGTAAATATATCCTCCATCTTTGGAGCGTTCTGCTGGGAGTTCCTTCCAAATGCCCACCTATTGATGCACATCCCTGGAAAGGTAATTCAATACTAAATCCGATGCATGCAAAATTTAAGTGGCACGTGTTGCGGATTAAAGTTTTATTTCAAGATGTTTGAAGAGGTGTCAATTATGCAAAAATCATATTATTTTAATGTTTATCGTAAATATATCCTCCATCTTTGAAGCGTTCTGCTGGGAGTTCCTTCCAAATGCCCACTTATTGGTGCACATCCCTGGAAAGGTAATTTAATACTGAATCCGATGCATGCAAAATTTAAGTGGCACGTGTTGCGGATTATAGTTCTATGCGAAGATGTTTGAAGTGGTGTCAATTATGCAAAAATCGTATTATTTTAATGTTTATCGTAAATATATCCTCCATCTTTGGAGCGTTCTGCTGGGAGTTCTTTCCAAATGCCCACCTATTGATGCACATCCCTGGAAAGGTAATTCAATACTGAATCCGATGCATGCAAAATTTAAGTGGCACGTGTTGCGGATTAAAGTTGTATTTCAAGATGTTTGAAGAGGTGTCAATTATGCAAAAATCATATTATTTTAATGTTTATCGTCAATATATCCTCCATCTTTGAAGCGTTCTGCTGGGAGTTCCTTCCAAATGCCCACCTATTGGTGCACATCCCTGGAAAGGTAATTTAATACTGAATCCGATGCATGCAAAATTTAAGTGGCACGTGTTGCGGATTATAGTTCTATTTGAAGATGTTTGAAGTGGTGTCTATTATGCAAACATCGTATTATTTTAATGTTTATCGTAAATATATCCTCCATCTTTGAAGCGTTCTGCTGGGAGTTCCTTCCAAATGCCCACCTATTGGTGCACATCCCTGGAAAGGTAATTTAATACTGAATCCGATGCATGCAAAATTTAAGTAGCACGTGTTGCGGATTATAGTTCTATTTGAAGATGTTTGAAGTGGTGTCTATTATGCAAACATCGTATTGTTTTAATGTTTATCGTAAATATATCCTCCATCTTTGAAGCGTTCTGCTGGGAGTTCCTTCCAAATGCCCACCTATTGGTGCACATCCCTGGAAAGGTAATTTAATACTGAATCCGATGCATGCAAAATTTAAGTGGCACGTGTTGCGGATTATAGTTCTATTCGAAGATGTTTGAAGTGGTGTCTATTATGCAAAAATCGTATTATTTTAATGTTTATCGTAAATATATCCTCCATCTTTGGAGCGTTCTGCTGGGAGTTCCTTCCAAATGCCCACTTATTGATGCACATCCCTGGAAAGGTAATTCAATACTAAATCCGATGCATGTAAAATTTAAGTGGCACGTGTTGCGGATTAAAGTTTTATTTCAAGATGTTTGAAGAGGTGTCAATTATGCAAAAATCATATTATTTTAATGTTTATCGTAAATATATCCTCCATCTTTGAAGCGTTCTGCTGGGAGTTCCTTCCAAATGCCCACCTATTGATGCACATCCTTGGAAAGGTAATTCAATACTAAATCCAATGCATGCAAAATTTAAGTGGCACGTGTTGCGGATTAAAGTTTTATTTCAAGATGTTTGAAGAGGTGTCTATTATGCAAAAATCATATTATTTTAATGTTTATCGTAAATATATCCTCCATCTTTGAAGCGTTCTGCTGGGAGTTCCTTCCAAATGCCCACCTATTGGTGCACATCCCTGGAAAGGTAATTTAATACTAAATCCGATGCATGCAAAATTTAAGTGGCACGTGTTGCGGATTATAGTTCTATTCGAAGATGTTTGAAGTGGTGTCTATTATGCAAAAATCGTATTATTTTAATGTTTATCGTAAATATATCCTCCATCTTTGGAGCGTTCTGCTGGGAGTTCCTTCCAAATGCCCACCTATTGGTGCACATCCCTGGAAAGGTAATTTAATACTGAATCCGATGCATGCAAAATTTAAGTGGCACGTGTTGCGGATTATAGTTCTATTCGAAGATGTTTGAAGTGGTGTCTATTATGCAAAAATCGTATTATTTTAATGTTTATCGTAAATATATCCTCCATCTTTGGAGCGTTCTGCTGGGAGTTCCTTCCAAATGCCCACCTATTGATGCACATCCCTGGAAAGGTAATTCAATACTAAATCCGATGCATGCAAAATTTAAGTGGCACGTGTTGCGGATTAAAGTTTTATTTCAAGATGTTTGAAGTGGTGTCAATTATGCAAAAATCATATTATTTTAATGTTTATCGTAAATATATCCTCCATCTTTGAAGCGTTCTGCTGGGAGTTCCTTCCAAATGCCCACTTATTGGTGCACATCCCTAGAAAGGTAATTTAATACTGAATCCGATGCATGCAAAATTTAAGTGGCACGTGTTGCGGATTATAGTTCTATGCGAAGATGTTTGAAGTGGTGTCAATTATGCAAAAATCGTATTATTTTAATGTTTATCGTAAATATATCCTCCATCTTTGGAGCGTTCTGCTGGGAGTTCTTTCCAAATGCCCACCTATTGATGCACATCCCTGGAAAGGTAATTCAATACTAAATCCGATGCATGCAAAATTTAAGTGGCACGTGTTGCGGATTATAGTTCTATTCGAAGATGTTTGAAGTGGTGTCTATTATGCAAAAGTCGTATTATTTTAATGTTTATCGTCAATATATCCTCCATCTTTGAAGCGTTCTGCTGGGAGTTTCTTCCAAATGCCCACCTATTGGTGCACATCCCTGGAAAGGTAATTTAATACTGAATCCGATGCATGCAAAATTTAAGTGGCACGTGTTGCGGATTATAGTTCTATTTGAAGATGTTTGAAGTGGTGTCTATTATGCAAAAATCATATTATTTTAATGTTTATCGTAAATATATCCTCCATCTTTGGAGCGTTCTGCTGGGAGTTCCTTCCAAATGCCCACCTATTGATGCACATCCCTGGAAAGGTAATTCAATACTAAATCCGATGCATGCAAAATTTAAGTGGCACGTGTTGCGGATTAAAGTTTTATTTCAAGATGTTTGAAGAGGTGTCAATTATGCAAAAATCATATTATTTTAATGTTTATCGTAAATATATCTTCCATCTTTGAAGCGTTCTGCTGGGAGTTCCTTCCAAATGCCCACCTATTGATGCACATCCCTGGAAAGGTAATTCAATACTAAATCCGATGCATGCAAAATTTAAGTGGCACGTGTTGCGGATTAAAGTTTTATTTCAAGATGTTTGAAGAGGTGTCAATTATGCAAAAATCATATTATTTTAATGTTTATCGTAAATATATCCTCCATCTTTGAAGCGTTCTGCTGGGAGTTCCTTCCAAATGCCCACCTATTGGTGCACATCCCTGGAAAGGTAATTTAATACTGAATCCGATGCATGCAAAATTTAAGTGGCACGTGTTGCGGATTATAGTTCTATTTGAAGATGTTTGAAGTGGTGTCTATTATGCAAACATCGTATTGTTTTAATGTTTATCGTAAATATATCCTCCATCTTTGAAGCGTTCTGCTGGGAGTTCCTTCCAAATGCCCACCTATTGGTGCACATCCCTGGAAAGGTAATTTAATACTGAATCCGATGCATGCAAAATTTAAGTGGCACGTGTTGCGGATTATAGTTCTATTCGAAGATGTTTGAAGTGGTGTCTATTATGCAAAAATCGTATTATTTTAATGTTTATCGTAAATATATCCTCCATCTTTGGAGCGTTCTGCTGGGAGTTCCTTCCAAATGCCCACTTATTGGTGCACATCCCTGGAAAGGTAATTTAATACTGAATCCGATGCATGCAAAATTTAAGTGGCACGTGTTGCGGATTATAGTTCTATGCGAAGATGTTTGAAGTGGTGTCCATTATGCAAACATCGTATTGTTTTAATGTTTATCGTAAATATATCCTCCATCTTTGAAGCGTTCTGCTGGGAGTTCCTTCCAAATGCCCACCTATTGGTGCACATCCCTGGAAAGGTAATTTAATACTGAATCCGATGCATGTAAAATTTAAGTGGCACGTGTTGCGAGTTTTTGTTTTATTTAAGGTTTTTCGAAGGTATGTCAGGTCGCATTTTATGCTTCGCACTTATTCACGGATGACTTTTTTAGGCGGAAAGCGGAAAAACTATTCTGCCAGAATGACGGTGGTGAACAATTCGTACCCTCATTTCGACCACCGTCATTCTGGCAGAATAATTTTGCGCGATCCGCCTAAAAAAATGATCCGTAAAAAATTGCGCGGTAAACAATGCGATGAAAGCAGCAACATTCGGAAGCTGATAAAATCACTTCTCCTTACCACATCAAAGCAAATGTTATATTTTTTCCATAGCCAAATGAACAGTTAACACAGAAATTTAAATAAAAAACTCGACTTGTCAAAGATAAAGCAACTGCAATTGCGAAAAGTTAGACAAAAAATCGTATCTATTAAGACTGCGATATGGGATATGGCAAGAAAAGTAAGCATCACAAAAACGACTATAAAAATACTTTCCCGAAATATTTTTCGGAATTTTATTTTTGAATCGTGTTCAGAATTAAATTTCCTTTCCAGGGGTGGCAAGCTCGTGGTGGGGCAGACGAAGGAAACGCGAGCAGAATGGTTTAAAAATGGGGGAAATGTCTTATGTATTTAAAAATAAATAGAGATTTTAACGTTTATAGACGCCTTCAATTAGGCGTCTATAAAAATATTTTCCCGAAATATTTTTCAGAACTATATTTTTGAATCGTGTTCAGAATTAAATTTCCTTTCCAGGGGTGTTCATTTTGTGGTGGGGCAGACGAAGGAAACGCGAGCAGAATGGTTTAAAAATGGAAGAAATGTCTTACGTATTTAAAGAAAATAGAGACTTTAACGTTGATAAACGCCTTCAATTAGGCGTCTATAAAAATATTTTCCCGAAATATTTTTCGGAATTTTATTTTTGAATCGTGTTTTGAATTAAATTTCCTTTCCAGGGATGGCAAGCTCGTGGTGGGGCAGACGAAGGAAACGCGAGCAGAATGGTTTAAAAATGAGGTAAATGTCTTACGTATTTAAAAATAAATAGAGATTTTAATGTTAAAAGACGCCTTCAATTAGGTGTCTATAAAAATATTTTCCCGAAATATTTTTCGGAATTTTATTTTTGAATCGTGTTCAGAATTAAATTTCCTTTCCAGGGGTGGCAAGCTCGTGGTGGGGCAGACGAAGGAAACGCGAGCAGAATGGTTTAAAAATGGGGGAAATACCTTACGTATTTAAAAATAAATAGAGATTTTAACGTTTATAGACGCCTTCAATTGAGCGTCTATAAAAATATTTTCCCGAAATATTTTTCGAAATTTTATTTTTGAATCATGTTCAGAATTAAATTTCCTTTCCAAGGGTGTTAATTTTGTGGTGGGGCAGACGAAGGAAACGCGAGCAGAATGGTTTAAAAATGGGGGAAATGTCTTACAAATTTAAAAATAAATAGAGAATTTAACGTTTATAGACGCCTTCAATTAGGCGCCTATAAAAATATTTTCCCGAAATATTTTTCGGAATTTTATTTTTGAATCGTGTTCAGAATTAAATTTCCTTTCCAGGGATGGCAAGCTCGTGGTGGGGCAGACGAAGGAAACGCGAGCAGAATGGTTTAAAAATGGGGTAAATGTCTTACAAATTTAAAAATAAATAGAGAATTTAACGTTTATAGACGCCTTCAATTAGGCGCCTATAAAAATATTTTCCCGAAATATTTTTCGGAATTTTATTTTTGAATCGTGTTCAGAATTAAATTTCCTTTCCAGGGGTGGCAAGCTCGTGGTGGGGCAGACGAAGGAAACGCGAGCAGAATGGTTTAAAAATGGGGAAATGTCTTACGTATTTAAAAATAAATAGAGATTTTAACGTTTGTAGACGCCTTCAATCAAGCGTCTATAAAAATATTTTCCCGAAATATTTTTCGGAATTTTATTTTTGAATCGTGTTCAGAATTAAATTTGCTTTCCAGGGATGGCAAGCTCGTGGTGGGGCAGACGAAGAAAACGCGAGCAGAATGGTTTAAAAATGGGGTAAATGTCTTACGTATTTAAAAATAAATAGAGTTTTTAACGTATATACACGCTTTCAATTAAGCGTCTATAAAAATATTTTCCCGATATATTTTTCGAAATTTTATTTTTGAATCGTGTTCTGAATTAAATTTCCTTTCCAGGGATGGCAAGCTCGTGGTGGGGCAGACGAAGGAAACGCGAGCAGAATGGTTTAAAAATGGGGTAAATGTCTTACGTATTTAAAAATAAATAGAGATTTTAACGTTTATAGACGCCTTCAATCAAGCGCCTATAAAAATATTTTCCCGAAATATTTTTCGGAATTTTATTTTTGAATCGTGTTCAGAATTAAATTTCCTTTCCAGGGATGGCAAGCTCGTGGTGGGGCAGACGAAGGAAACGCGAGCAGAATGGTTTAAAAATGGGGGAAATGTCTTACAAATTTAAAAATAAATAGAGATTTTAACGTTTATAGACGCCTTCAATTAGGCGCCTATAAAAATATTTTCCCGAAATATTTTTCGGAATTTTATTTTTGAATCATGTTCAGAATTAAATTTCCTTTCCAGGGATGGCAAGCTCGTGGTGGGGCAGACGAAGGAAACGCGAGCAGAATGGTTTAAAAATGGGGGAAATGTCTTACGTATTTAAAAATAAATAGAGATTTTAACGTTTATAGACGCCTTCAATCAAGCGCCTATAAAAATATTTTCCCGAAATATTTTTCGGAATTTTATTTTTGAATCGTGTTCAGAATTAAATTTGCTTTCCAGGGATGGCAAGCTCGTGGTGGGGCAGACGAAGGAAACGCGAGCAGAATGGTTTAAAAATGGGGGAAATGTCTTACGTATTTAAAAATAAATAGAGTTTTTAACGTATATACACGCCTTCAATTAAGCGTCTATAAAAATACTTTCCCGAAATATTTTTCGGAATTTTATTTTTGAATCGTGTTCAGAATTAAATTTGCTTTCCAGGGATGGCAAGCTTGTGGTGGGGCAGACGAAGGAAACGCGAGCAGAATGGTTTAAAAATGGGGTAAATGTCTTACGTATTTAAAAATAAATAGAGATTTTAACGTTTATAGACGCCTTCAATTAGGCGCCTATAAAAATATTTTCCCGAAATATTTTTCGGAATTTTATTTTTGAATCCTGTTCAGAATTAAATTTCCTTTCCAGGGATGGCAAGCTCGTGGTGGGGCAGACGAAGGAAACGCGAGCAGAATGGTTTAAAAATGGGGGAAATGTCTTACGTATTTACGAGTGGTGCCTGTTCTGATGCTATGAAGTCTAATACAGGGTCGAGTGGTGCCGGTCTTGTTGTTGTGAGGTCTGCTAAAAGGACGAGTAGTGCCGGTCCTGTTGTTGTGAGGTCTGGTACAGGGTCGAGTGGTGCCTGTTGTGGTGCTGTGATGTCTGCTTCCGGTACGAGTGGTGCCTGCTCTGGTGCTATGAAGTCTAATACAGGCTCGAGTTGTGCCGGTCCTGTTGTTGTGAGTACTGGTACAGGGTCGAGTGGTGCCTGTTCTGGTGCTTTGATGTCTGCTTCCGGTACGAGTGGTGCCTGCTCTGGTGCTATGAAGTCTAATACAGGGTCGAGTGGTGCCGGTCCTGTTGTTGTGAGGTCTGCTAAATGGACGAGTAGTGCCGGTCCTGTTGTTATGAGGTCTGGTACAGGGACGAGTGGTGCCTGTTCTGGTGGTATGAAATCTGACACATGTACGAGTGGTGCTGGTCCTGTTGTTGTGAGGTCTGCTAAAAGGACGAGTAGTGCCGGTCCTGTTGTTGTGAGGTCTGGTACAGAGACGAGTGGTGCCTGTTCTGGTGGTATGAAATCTGACACATGTACGAGTGGTGCCGGTCCTGTTGTTGTGAGGTCTGCTAACAGAACGAGTAGTGCCGGTCCTGTTGTTGTGAGGTCTGGTACAGGGTCGAGTGGTGCCTGTTCTGCTGCTGTGATGTCTGCTTCAGGTACGAGTGGTGCCTGTTCTCGTGCTATGAAGTCTAATACAGGGTCGAGTGGTGCCGGTCCTGTTGTTGTGAGTACTGGTACAGGGTCGAGTGGTGCCTGTTCTGGTGCTTTGATGTCTGCTTCCGGTACGAGTGGTGCCTGCTCTGGTGCTATGAAGTTTAATACAGGGTCGAGTGGTGCCGGTCCTGTTGTTGTGAGGTCTGCTACCAAGACGAGTGATGTCGGTCCTGGTGCTGTGATGTCTGCTTCCGGTACGAGTGGTGCCTGCTCTGGTGCTATGAAGTCTAATACAGGCTCGAGTGGTGCCGGTCCTGTTGTTGTGAGGTCTGCTACCAAGACGAGTGATGTCGGTCCTGGTGCTGTGATGTCAGCTTCCGGTACGAGTGGTGCCTATTCTGGTGCTGTTTTGAAGTCTGACACATGTACGAGTGGTGCTGGTCCTGTTGTTGTGAGGTCTGCTAATAGCATGAGTGGTGCCGGTCCTGGTGTTGGTGTTGGTGTAAGTTGGTGTAAGCTTGTTGGTGTAAGCAACAAACCCATTCAACATTTAAATGTCTTACCTCCAGTTTTCCAGCAGAAATCTGATTTGCTTTGTAACGTAAGTAAATCTGCCTCTCCAACTAATTCTGATGATTTACAATTGTCTGATAATATATCAAACTTACTTCTATCTAACTGCGACAACAATTTGGTAAAGACCGAAACTAATCACCTAAAAACCGAAACTGACAAAATAATCGAAATTGATGATCTAAAAGCAAAAGTTAATAATAATAAAAAAAAATTTATTGATGTGAAAGTCAAAGTTGATGAAACCTTAAATGAAATAGATAATAATTTAAAACCTGATGACAAAGCTGAAGATGATGTAGGCCTAAAAGTTGATCGCCAAAAAATATTTACTGATGTAAAAAACAAAAATAATGACCCAAACGGAGTAAATGATAATGAAGGTAGCATTTTTGGATGCTCCCAAAATCAGAAACCTTGGATTTCTGATGAAACATTGAAGGAGTTAGGGGATTTTAAAGAGCCAGTATCGCAAAAGCGTGAACGACGTTGTGAATTGGTTAACATAGCTAGTAAGTCGTTATTCCTCACGTTAGATGAATGGAAAGAAATGACTCCCAGTCGCACTGCGCATAGATTTTCATCTGGTTTATATCGCGATATTATATGCAAAAAAGTTAGAAAAATTTATGACAGATGTGTTTTTTGTTTCAGAAATCATTATTTGGTAGAACCAGCAGCAGTTGAATCTCTAAGTAGCGGCGATACAAAATTTTACAATGGCCATGCTAACATGTATTGCAAGCACTCGCGTTGTTGTGAATGCTCAGTAAAGGGGACCATTCGTATATTTTCGTACGTTGATAAAGTTGAAATAGTCGTAAGTGTGAAGGGGAAGCGTAGCCATGAATCGCATTGCGTTAAACGAAGGCCGGTCGCAGGAGAACAACGTAAATTACTTATGGAACAATTACAATGTAAACATCCTAGCGAAGTTGGCCGAAAGTTGGTAGATGACTTAACTGAAGATGAACTATTTTACGGAGCGTATAACTTTGCTCCTGCCTCGTCTGTTTTGAGAAATATAAAAAGTGAAGGTAAGCTTTGCAATAGATACTCAATATTGGATGTATAACATCAATCGCCTGAGATACGAGTTTGAAAAGAAAAATCGAACCTTTACAAGACAAATAACTACACATCCACCAGGAGTTATAATGTATTCAAATGCACAAGTGAAACTTTATCGGGATTTACGCCCCATTGATGCAGTTTATTTCGACGCAACTGGAAGTATAGTCAGAAAACAAGAAGGTGAAAAAGACTTTCAAATTTATTCGCTTTTAGTGAGAAGCCCATACACCGAGGGTCCAGCGCTCCCGGTGGCAACAAACATCGCAACAACTCATAATTCTGAGAGTTTACGGAGTTTTCTGGGAAAATTTTTAATGGACACTGTAAAAATTTGCGGAAAAGTAAAAAAGCCGGCATTGATGATGATTGACAGTTCCATGGCTATGTGGAATGCTGTATTAAGTGCTATGTGCAATGAGACAAGGTTAGATTATTACAACAGATGCTGGAGAGTAGTTACAGGCGAGGCAATAACGTACGACTTAGAAAAAACGTTCGTTCACAATTGCTTGAGTCATGCCATGCGTGCAGCTAAAGTTATGGCAAAAAAACATTACAAACATAAACAACACAGATTGACTGCAATGCATTGGATTTCGTTGTTATTTGCATGTACAACCCTGCGTGAACTGGACGAAATAATGGAAAGCATTATTTGGGTAACCAATTGCGAACGAACGTCTTTTCAAGTGGACTATCATTTTAGCAGACTGCATCAAGGCGTTAAACCTTACGAAACTAAATCAAAAGTAACAAATGAAATTGAAGAAACCGATGTAAACGACCTGACTGACCATTTTCATACCAGCATGCGTGAGGATCAAAAACAAGAATTGAAATCTCCATTTTACTTACGCTGCCATAACCGACTTGTCGCTTTTTTAGATTCTAATAACTTTTCGTATCACCTTAACCATTGCAATTCAAAGCTAAAGCACGAAAATGTTTATATGGACAAAACCTTTTGTTCCCAACTCATTCGAATTGTTTTAAGTCGAATTAGTACAACTTCGCAGCTAATTCTGGGAGACTTATCCCGGCATTCGTCTCATCATCAATGCCCAAATGATCAACTCTACTTTCGGTATTCCTCTTGGTTTAAAAATGTTATTTCTTCCGAATTAAGAAATATTTCTCGGGATAACTTAACTCAAGGAATCATTGAGCAGCATTTTTGGGATTTGAAACAAATTTATTTAAAAGGAAAGCGAGTTGTAAGTATCGATAATTTTGTGGAACAATATGAAAATGAAATCAGAGCTAGTGAAAAAATATACTCTGCACATTATATCCACCAAGGTTACAGAAAACCTCACATTTCTTCCAAAAACAAAAGCGACCAAACATTGAAAGATCAGTCAAACCATTGCACTAGTCTGGTAGTTTCTAAATTTAGAAAACCAAAAAAACGTCGTTCAACTGGGTTTTACACTAACAATGAATCAAAAAAGCATATTCGATACGGCAATGTCATAAGTGACTCCATGTCCACATCGGC
Organism: Aplidium turbinatum; assembly: GCF_918807975.1. Lineage (NCBI taxonomy): Eukaryota > Metazoa > Chordata > Ascidiacea > Aplousobranchia > Polyclinidae > Aplidium > Aplidium turbinatum. The sequence goes on along the minus strand of NC_137484.1, from coordinate 14,196,032 downwards.
TGTTTATAAAAACACTGCTTTTGCAACCTCTATGTGTGATGACAAACGGATAAATGACTTTTGGACTGCTATAAAAAAAGATTTCGAGTACATGAAGGAATTTTTAACAAAGGTGTGGCACGGTTTGGCAATAAATCGTAACTGTTTATCTGATACCGCTCTCGTAATAGACAAAAACCACGAAGTGTCTTGGCTAGACTTACTTACGGCGTGTAATAACCCCTGTAGGAAAATCAAGAGCGAATTGGAAAAGCACTATACAAATCCATCGGCCGTTGGTTGGCTAAGCAAACGTCTGGTAGACGCTTACATTTTGCTAAAAGTCAATGAACCGAGCAACATTAACGCCATAGGAGCTTTAGACTGCGATTCCACAAGCAAGCTTCTTCAAGGAACACCCGTAAAGTCAATAAAATTTTTCAAAACGGCCATGATAGAAAACGAGGACAAACTGCGACCCGTCGTTCTTCTGCCTTTCTTGTGCAATGGTCATTTTCGTTTGTTACATTTTTCCATCCAAAAGGAGTTGTTACATTGCTATGATTCATTAAACAATGGCATGTCCAGTGATGTTTCAAAGTTCTTTCGTGACGGCGTAGATTGTTTATTAAATGTCTTGGTTGATTACGGGCTATGTAAGGACGATTGTGCCGTAGACAATAAACACATCTTGATGCAACCAGACAACAATACTTGTGGAGTGGCCGTTTGCATGACAGCGGATATTCTTTGCAACAACAGCAATGAAAAGCTTAACCAAAGAAATTTGGATGTTGATTTTTTCACAACCTATCGACATTGGATGATATATTACATCGTTACAAACGCTATCAAACGCTATACAAACGCAAACGCTATCTGGAACTCCTAATAGCAATCTTCCTCCTGGCTTAGTAAATGTAGGTAACTTATAATGCATAATCTTATTGTTAACAGAAACGTAGAAGAAAAACTACTTAAAAACACGTTGAATGATATAAGAAGTAAATTTCCACTGGATTTGCAACATGACCCTGCCGAATTTTTTAGCGAATCGTCATTGCCATTGTTATTAGAGCGGTCTGATATAACATTGGCACTGGAATACGTCACGTATCACCAGTGTATTGAATGCGGTTCAAAAAGTGAGCTTCATAGAAATAACGAAAAAGTATTATTTCTACCAATGTACCACTGGATTTCAGAAAATAATCTTTTATCCTTATATCTAAAGAACTTGCTCGTTGACAACGAAATGTCACCATGTTGTAAATGTACAAGTGTGAACTGCACTACGAGTAAACAAATATTTAGTTTCCCCAAAGTTTTGGTTCTGTCTTTAGGTAGAAATACTGGTGTAATCAAATCCAAAAGATGTGTCACAGCAGATGAAACTTTTACTCTTGAGGATGCAAATGGCGTTGAATGTAATTACAAATTCGTAAGTGCCATTGCACATTTTGGTGAAGGGAAGGAAAACGGCCATTACATTTGTTATTGTCTAGAAGGAGCCAATGTAGTTTGGGAATTTAATGACAAAAAAGTTCGATGTATTTCGTTCTGCGAAATGACAAAGGTAATACAGGATCGCGGATACTTGTTTTTCTACGTAAAAGCTAAAGACTGAATACAGCAAAAGAATCCGCAGCATCCTACTCAGTGGTGCCGAAGTTAGTTGAGGATTGGGGGGGATAAATCAAAATTTTATCAAATTTTAGACAATTTTGAACATTGGGGGGGATGCATACTTTTATACACAATTTTAGTGGTTGTGGTAGGCCTATTAGGTTTATTAAACAATCACCGGACCTCGGTAAATTAGCTGCTAACAGCATAATACACAGACAAGAAATAGTGGAGATAAAAGCGCTACCTGTGCTCTTGTGAATGACTGCTGCAAGATTAAGAAACAAGCAAAGAAAAATTGGTACCTCCAGCTGGATTCGAAGCTATGACCTTCCAATGAATACTTAGTTTTTCCAAAAAAAACAACAGAAGTTATAGGCTACTTTTCTTTTTACCCTCTCCTTCACTAGAATCACTACACTTAGTGCGCTATAGGACAAAGTCACTAGTCAGGAGACTGAAAACAATCGAAGCTACAGAAGAACATTTGCAAATTTATGACAAAAATGCTAACTTTCAAACACATCACAAGAACTTGTTACAACCAAATTGCGTTTTACGGTAGTGCTCATTGAAAATACATTAGCACTGTCATTTATGCTGATGTCATTAAGAATATTTTGGTCAATGTTGCAAACAATGCTAACATTTAACCTTTCCTGTCCCAAAGTATTTCTCAGTCAGGTTTTCAATCTACGAAGATTGGAAAACGACCTCTCACAAGCAGCAAAGCTTACCGGGCAAAAAGAGGTTCTTAATCAGCTGGAGTATTTGAGAATAGAGAGGTTTTTTTCAACTCGGACAATGCCTGGTAAGCTCTTTTGGCATCGTACAGAGATTTTGGTGCTGTTGCCTTGCTGAATGAATCAATTTGATAACTCATCGATTGTCTATTCAGCTCTGGATAATTTTTGACCATTTCAGGAACTAAGCCGGTCTTGAAAAATCGTGCAAGTTCTTTATACTTTGCCAAATCAGAATTCAGGCTACTTTCAAACCTCTCGGTCAGTTCAGACATAACTCTGTCCATGAACTGATTGTAAAGTATTTTATAACTTAATGCAGTTGAGTGTCTGCAGTAGCTGCCATCGAGCCTCCACCCAATCTTTCAGGGACTCTTCTTTGCAGTGGTGCTTGCAAATAAAATTAGCAGCAAATTTTTCCGGAATACCTTCAATGAAGGTCCTTCATTGTCTAGCGTCAAATCCAAGACAATTAGAACTGTGATTAAACAACAATAAAAGAAAAACAACAGCAATTCGAGATGCTTACAAACAACTAAATCGAAGTACAACTTCATAGCAACTAATTTTTTCTGAATTATTGGGGGGGATGCTGCCAAAATATTGGGGAGGATATATCCCCCCCTACTTCGGCACCACTGATCCTACTCGATTTGCTGAACAAATGTTTAGAAGTTTATGTTGTGCTCAGAGAATACAAATTATTCTTCATTAACTGATACCTACTACATAGCCGAGTGGTGAGGTCGGCTGCATAGCCGAGTGGTGAGAACTTGGAAAGGCAATCGAAAGAGCACCGGGTTCGACACCGTTCAAGAGCATGCGGGTGTGTCTTTGGCAGGACACTTAAAGGCATGCCTGAAAGTGGACACGAAGATTGGCTTCATTGCTTTCGTGTCCACTTAATCCAAATCTTCAACCACCAGGTGTAAGTCTGGATACGACAAACAAACCTAGTGATTTCTAAATCAAATCATTGTAGATGCAGTAATCTATTAAAACTTTAAAAAATACCCATTCGAAATGTATAGCCTATAATCGCTTTCTAGAGAAATTTAAGTTTTCAAATTAGGATCTCTTCAATTTACACATCATTTTGTCAAATTCTGAAAAGTTCAATATTGATAAAGCATTAACTATTCTGTACAATTTTTTTGCACTACTCAAGATGTGCTGTATAAGCAGGTGTAATATGGCTACTGGCGACAGGTCCTGCGTTAACAAAAAACCTAACGACCGTATAAGGTTGCCTCAAAGGTGCGGTGGGAAAACCTTACAACAATACAGAACTTAATAAACAAATCTAACACAAGGAATTTATTTTGTACAGGTCTTTTCCATTATTTTCTGTAATTTCCAATTTTTCAACTATCTTTTATAAACGCTTAATTGAAGGCTTGTCAAAACGTCAAAATCCTTATTTAATTTTAAATACGTAAGATATTTCCACCAATTTTAAATCATTCTGCTCGCGTTTCCTTCGTCTGCCCCACCACGAGCTTGCCACCCCTGGAAAGGAAATTTAATTCTGAACACGATTCAAAAATAAAATTCCAAAAAATTGTTCGGGAAAATATTTTTATAGACGCCTAATTGAAGGCGTCTATAAACGTTAAAATCTCTATTTATTTTTAAATACGTAAGACATTTACCCCATTTTTAAACCATTCTGCTCGCGTTTCCTTCGTCTGCTCCACCACGAGCTTGCCACCCTTGGAAAGGAAATTTAATTCTGAACAGGATTCAAAAATAAAATTCCGAAACATATTTCGGGAAAATATTTTTATAGACGCTCAATTGAAGGCGTCTATAAACGTTAAAATCTCTATTTATTTTTAAATACGTAAGACATTTCTTCCATATTTAAACCATTCTGCTTGCGTTTCCTTCGTCTGCCCCACCACGAGCTTGCCATCCCTGGAAAGCAAATTTAATTCTGTACACGATTCAAAAATAAAATTCCGAAAAATATTTCGGGAAAATATTTTTATAGGCGCCTAATTGAAGGCGTCTTTTAAAGTTGAAATCTCTATTTGTTTTTAAATACATAAGACATTTCCACCAATTTTTAAACCATTCTGCTCGCGTTTCCTTCGTCTGCCCCACCACGAGCTTGCCACCCCTGGAAAGGAAATTTAATTCAGAACACGAGTCAAAAATAAAATTCCGAAAAATATTTCGGGAAAATATTTTTATAGACGCCTAATTGAAGGCGTTTATCAACGTTAAAATCTCTATTTATTTTTAAATACGTAAGACATTTACCACATTTTTAAACTATTCTGCTAGCGTTTCCTTCGTCTGCCCCACCACGAAATTGATACCCCTGGAAAGGAAATTTAATTCTGAACACGATTCAAAAATAAAATTCCGAAAAATATTTCGGGAAAATATTTTTATAGACGCCTAATTGAAGGCGTCTATAAACGTTAAAATCTCTATTTATTTTTAAATACGTAAGACATTTACCCCATTTTTAAACCATTCTGCTCGCGTTTCCTTCGTTTGCCCCACCACGAGCTTGCCACCCCTAGAAAGGAAATTTAATTCTGAACACGATTCAAAAATAAAATTCCGAAAAATATTTCGGGAAAATATTTTTATAGACGCCTAATTGAAGACGTCTATAAACGTTAAAATCTCTATTTATTTTTAAATACGTAAGACATTTACCCCATTTTTAAACCATTCTGCTCGCGTTTCCTTCGTTTGCCCCACCACGAGCTTGCCACCCCTAGAAAGGAAATTTAATTCTGAACACGATTCAAAAATAAAATTCCGAAAAAATATTTCGGGAAAATATTTTTATAGACGCTCAATTGAAGGCCTCTATAAACGTTAAAATCTCTATTTATTTTTAAATACGCAAGACATTTCTTTCACTTTTAAACCATTCTGCTCGCGTTTCCTTCGTCTGCCCCACCACGAGCTTGCCATCCCTGGAAAGGAAATTTAATTCTGAACACGATTCAAAAATAAAATTCCGAAAAATATTTCGGGAAGATATTTTTATAGACGCCTATTTGAAGGCGTCTTTTAACGTTGAAATGTTTATTTGTTTTTAAATACGTAAGACATTTACCCCATTTTTAAACCATTCTGCTCGCGTTTCCTTCGTCTGCCCCACCACGAGCTTGCCACCCTGGAAAGGAAATTTAATTCAGAACATGATTCAAAAATAAAATTCCGAAAAATATTTCGGGAAAATATTTTTATAGACGCCTAATTGAAGGCGTCTATAAACGTTAAAATCTCTATTTATTTTTAAATACGTAAGACATTTACCCCATTTTTAAACCATTCTGCTCGCGTTTCCTTCGTCTGCCCCACCACGAGCTTGCCATCCCTGGAAAGCAAATTTAATTCTGAACACGATTCAAAAATAAAATTCCGAAAAATATATCGGGAAAGTATTTTTATAGACGCCTAATTGAAGGCGTCTATAAACGTTAAAATCTCTATTTGTTTTTAAATACGTAAGATATTTACCCCATTTTTAAACCATTCTGCTCGCGTTTCCTTCGTCTGGCCCCCCAACAAAATTGACACCCCTGGAAAGGAAATTTAATTCTGAACACGATTCAAAAATAAAATTCCGAAAAATATATCGGGAAAGTATTTTTATAGACGCCTAATTGAAGGCGTCTATAAACGTTAAAATCTCTATTTGTTTTTAAATACGTAAGACATTTCCCCCATTTTTAAATCATTCTGCTCGCGTTTCCTTCGTCTGCCCCACCACGAGCTTGCCACCCCTGGAAAGGAAATTTAATTCTGAACACGATTCAAAAATAAAATTCCGAAACATATTTCGGGAAAATATTTTTATAGACGCTCAATTGAAGGCGTCTACAAACGTTAAAAACTCTATTTATTTTTAAATACGTAAGACATTTCTTCCATTTTTAAACCATTCTGCTCGCGTTTCCTTCGTCTGCCCCACCACGAGCTTGCCATCCCTGAAAAGGAAATTTAATTCTGAACACGATTCAAAAATAAAATTCCGAAAAATATATCGGGAAAATATTTTTATAGACGCCTAATTGAAGGCGTCTTTTAACGTTGAAATCTCTATTTGTTTTTAAATACGTAAGACATTTACCACATTTTTAAACCATTCTGCTCGCGTTTCCTTCGTCTGCCCCACCACGAGCTTGCCACCCCTGGAAAGCAAATTTAATTCTGAACACGATTCAAAAATAAAATTCCGAAAAATATTTCGGGAAAATATTTTTATAGACGCTCAATTGAAGGCGTCTACAAACGTTAAAATCTCTATTTATTTTTAAATACGCAAGACCCTTCTTCCATTTTTAAACCATTCTGCTCGCGTTTCCTTCGTCTGCCCCACCACGAGCTTGCCATCCCTGGAAAGGAAATTTAATTCTGAACACGATTCAAAAATAAAATTCCGAAAAATATATCGGGAAAATATTTTTATAGACGCCTAATTGAAGGCGTCTTTTAACGTTGAAATGTCTATTTGTTTTTAAATACGTAAGACATTTACCCCATTTTTAAACCATTCTGCTCGCGTTTCCTTCGTCTGCCCCACCACGAGCTTGCCACCCCTGGAAAGGAAATTTAATTCTGAACACGATTCAAAAATAAAATTCCGAAAAATATTTCGGGAAAATATTTTTATAGACGCCTAATTGAAGGCGTCTATAAACTTTAAAATCTCTATTTATTTTTAAATACGTAAGACATTTCCCCCATTTTTAAACCATTCTGCTCGCGTTTCCTTCGTCTGCCCCACCACGAGCTTGCCATCCCTGGAAAGGAAATTTAATTCTGAACAGGATTCAAAAATAAAATTCCGAAAAATATTTCGGGAAAATATTTTTATAGACGCCTAATTGAAGGCGTCTATAAACGTTAAAATCTCTATTTATTTTTAAATACACAAAAAATTTCTTCCATTTTTAAACCATTCTGCTCGCGTTTCCTTCGTCTGCCCCACCACAAAATTGACACCCCTGGAAAGGAAATTTAATTCTGAACATGATTCAAAACTAAAATTTCGAAAAATATTTCGGGAAAGTTTTTTTATAGTTGTTTTTGTGATGCTTACTTTTCTTGCCATATCACATATAGCAGTCTTAATAGATACGATTTTTTGTCTAACTTTTCGCAATTGCAGTTGCTTTATCTTTGACAAGTCGAGTTTTTTATTTAAATTTCTGTGTTCACTGTTCATTTGGCTATGGAAAAAATATAAGATTTGCTTTGATGTGGTAACGAGAAGTGATTTTATCAGCTTCCAAGTGTTGCTACTTTCATCGCATTGTTTATCGCGCAAATTTTTACGGATCATTTTTTTAGGCGGATCGCGCAGAATTATTCTGCCAGAATAACGGTGGTCTCATTTCGTACCCTGAAGAAATCGAGAAAAAAAATTAAAAAAGCCAAAATAGCACAAAGGTCGGAGTTTCCACTTAACCCTAACTTTAAAATTTTTGCGAAAACTCCGATTAGCGACTTCGGCTTTGTTGCAATCAGCGACTTCGGCTTTGTTGCAATCAGCGACTTCGGCTTTGTGCTAGTTTTTCTCTCGATCTGTTCAGGGTACAAAATGAGGGTACGAATTGTTCAGGGTACGAATTAGGTTGCACCCGTCTTGGGAGTTGACTTTTAAGAAAAGAAAGTCGGTGGCATCTATATTAGACAAGCCTGATTTTGTTTGATAATGTCCACCTTGCTCTTGCAGGCACCAGGCAAATAATTTGGGCTGATCGCACAGACATTGCTGACATATTAATTTTTATCCCATCAGTTGAATCCATATTGATTTGCTACACCATCTTTGTTTAAGCTCTTACTATTTCTCACTGTTGTCTCATGTTTCGGATGTTTAACATCATTCCCTTCAATTACGTAATTCTGTTTGAATAAACTTAGCGGGTTTGTCACTTGTCAGAAAACATTTCTGCCCTTTTCTTAGTTTAGCCATGCATAGATAACTTAATTTGACTGTTAAAATAATTTTGTTAGCAATACTATCGGTTATTTGACCTCCTTTTGAATATGTTGTTTATTAAGTATTGAAGCTATTCATCTATGAAAAGATACAAATCTTTGCTTCAATGCTTTATTGGCCATACTAGTTGCAATAAGCCTTGGAAACACTGCTTCTGCGATTACCCTTTGTAAACTATACACAGTGCAAACTGCTGAGGGTAAATAAGTTAGTACTATTACAGTATGCGATAATCAGACTGTAAGTATTAGTAATCTATCTATTAGACCACAGCTAGGTGAGTTTACTGATCACTGTTTTTTTCTAAAACCGAGCCGTAGACGGGTACCTTTAAATAGTATCAAACCATAATCTAAAAAACTGATCTGTAAAAAATAAAAAATCTAAAAAGTAAGTAATATTTTATAAACAAAGCCTCTTTTTCCTTGCGTTTTAGTCATTTTTAGTTTACTTAAAATACTAATATGCTTTGGCTCCTTTTGAGGCTACATGCAAAAAAATTAGCTTGTTTTTGGGCAGGTTTAAATTTTGGGAACTTATTTTGGCTAAAAAATATTTTTAGAGTCTGGCAACACTGAAAACGAACCAGTCAAGCGGAACGGAGTGAGAAGAGTGAATTCTCAGTGAAAACTGAACACACAGACACAGAGAGAAAACTTTTATTTTATTTGTTGCGAGAGTAGTAGGGTGCAATTATAAACAACATGAAAAAAATGGCACCATAACAATCTACCTAGATTTCACAATAGACTGGAAGCAGCGAAAGATTGTATCAGTGATCGAGTCAGCTGCTAAACTAGAAAATGAAAGCCCAAGGTACAATGTAGGTCTACCGTACGTCTACCCTCTACAGCTTGTAACAAGGGCGACTAAACTTTACTACACATAATAGAATATTTAAAAAATGACAAGTTTTCCACAATACACAGAACTTAGTAAAGTGAACAGGAAGCGCAAAGAGAACCATAATATGTATTTCTCAGCCTGCTCTTTCGTCGTCTTCGTGTGAGCCTCTGGGGCCGGGGGTCTACCTTCTTACCACCCCAGGTTCACAATGTTCCCGGACTACACTGGAAGACTACTAGAGAGTAGGCAGTCTGTGGTTGCCCCTTGTTGTAGGCCATGATGTCTCATAAAATACTCAAATTTTGTTTTTAATGAAATAAATAAATAAACCAAGTACGGTAGTCAAACACCGTTTAACCTGTTACCGTAACTACCGTACAATGAATATGCCTAATAAGTTTCTGACGACATGTTATTTTTCAATGAAAGCTATCGTAGTTAGTCTATAACTGTCCATGCACTCAAGATACATTTTTAAGAATGAAGTAGTTAGAAAGTAGAAACATGTTTAGGTTAACAACCAGTGTTTTCGTTAGTTTACAAAAAACTCTTTTTGTGAGTGGCAAGTATTCTACGCTAATTGATCTGTAGTAGTTGGATGCAGAGATGGAACTTTCAGATTATGTGAGCCTATTCTTTCTAATATGAACGAGGTCTGCAGGTACCATAGCTTACATAATTCATAATCTGCAAAGTCACACTAATAATGATGGTAGGTTGAAACAAATATATTCTGTGTTTAGTGATAAGTGTCAAATACACAACAGACTAGATTTGTTTCTAGATTATGTTTGTAAAACCATTTCGAACAAAGTCTAATGTTCCAATACGTGGGTCTGACAGGAAACGCTTACGATTATCTGTTGAGCAAGCATTTCAAAATTACAAATTTGAAGATTCTTTGACAGCAATTGTTCCCAACAAAGAAGAAATCAATGTGATAAAAATTCACACTCATCAGTAAGTTTTGTTTAGACATAGGTCAAGTTATTTGTATTGTATATGGAATGACTAAAAGACTTTACAAAGGACCAAATTCTTGTTCCCATTATTTTTATTTGTTTTATTTGCATTACAGGGGAGGAAATGTCATTATATATTCAATTGGAAAGAATCCACTTTTCTTTATGCACAAAAAGCTTTTTCCAACCTTGTACTTTTTATGGCAATTCCCACTTCTTGTGCCTTTAATAACTACTCAAACACCTGTTATTAGCAAACTTGCAAATGGTGCCGGTAAGTTCAATTTTGAATTGTATCACTGACTTCAAGTCACTGGCCGAACTTTTTACTCATTTTTGATGCCAGTCTGGATCTGATCTGTACTTACCATGTAGGTTACTTTATGTTGTTGCAAAATAAAACATGATTATTGTAATAACTCGGGTAAGCAGATGAACAAAGTTTCCAATTTCTTTTAAATGTTACAAACTTTTAGCTTAAAATTGAAAAATTATTGCTTTAATTTGAAGTTGTGTAAATCTGCTTTTTCATGTAGATTTAATGCTCCCTGGTGTCATTTTACCAAAAGATGGAAACCTGCCGGATTTTGACGTGGGAGCCATTGTTGCTGTAAATACAGAGGAAAACCTGTCAGCTGTAGCTGTGGGAACAGCACTGATGTCTTCATATAAAATAATGCACAGCCCAGGTTGACTGTTTTAGAAAACTAGACTGATATTTTTGCATATACTGTTTCCAACTGCAAAAGCATTTGTATAGTTATAGCACAAGCACTGCACACTTGTATGCACATTGCACAGATACTAATACTATGTAATAATACAAACATTCTGCAACCAAGTTTTTGTTTGTTTATAAATCTTACTATTAATTGAAGTTTTATCAATGCTTCAATAGAGCTGAAGGTCTGTGTGGTTCGATGACGAGTTGAAAGACTGGTTCTTTTCCTGCAGTCTTTTAAATATAATCCAGGAAACACCTTCAATCATGAGTGATAAAGGATAGGCTTGTCTGTCACAGAAACTCAAATGACAAAGAAAGCATATTTCCAAATAGATTGTCCATAGCTTCAAGATGGCTAATGCTTATAAACTGTTATGCAACATATTTTTCTATTCTTCCCAACATGCTTCAATCTATTAGACACTGACTCCACCAAAATATGCAATGTCTCTATCGGCTGTGTGGCCATTTTTGTTTCAATGATCGTTTCCATGTTATAATACCAATTATTGCAATTCAATGTACTATTACGTATTTCTATTCTCATAGCAAGGTAAATAAGATCATGCACCAACAGGTGATATGGGTGAATGCTGAAGACTAAAATTCTGACAGCATTACGTATATGCCTATATAATGTTAGAAAAGCGAAATCATATTTTCCAACTATGCAGTAGAATTTAACTGTTTAATTGTTTTAGGCAGGCAGGGGAAAGCGGTTGAAATTGTTCACGTATTTGGAGATCACTTGTGGGGAGTCGGTGAGCGTCATCAACCTCCTAAACTCGATGATTCCTGTTTAACATCTTCTTTGAAAGATAGCCATGATAAAACTTTTGTTGAAAGTGTTGATGATAATATTGTGTCACAATCAAAGAGCTCCCCGATGAAAGAAGTACAAAATTCTTCCACTGCTCATAGCTCGCCAGCAGATCAATCTCCAATGAAGTTGGACGAAGCTGATACAAGCAATGCAACCAACAGTTCAACTGAATTCGAAAGTGAAAGTGCAATAGAATCCCAAGTGCCGACTGAATCTCTACTGGAGCCAGTCGAAGAGTTAGCTGTTAGCAGTGCGAAAATGGATGATCTTTTGCATAAATGTTGTTTAACAGCCCTCAAAACCAAATTAAAAGACGCTGAACTGCCTATATTAACCGGCACATTTTACAGGTAATACTGTAGTAACATTTATATTTGAATGTCTAATGGGTGTTTATATTTTAATTAATATTAAGACTGTCTGACTACCTGATGAAAATTCTATCTATCTAATTTAGCTATCTGACTCCAATAAACTCTTTCCACTTAATCGTTACTCTAATTACACTTTTAAGTTATCAGAAGGTATTCATAATTTTGTAGCTTAAATGAATGAATTTAAACGTTATAGGATAGTGAAACAATATCACAAATTATTACATTTTAACAGTCGTCCAAATTGTTACGTAAAACTACACAATCAATTTAATGTTTTCTGAGCTGAGCTGGTCTGTCGCCAAATGCGAACACACCATTTTATTGTCTGCACCCTTTTTCCTATTTCGGGAGCAGGTTGCATGGAAAATTGCAGAATCTATAGTAAAATAATATTAGGTTAAACTAGTTCGCTATAGTTAAAGAACGGGAAACTTATTTGACGCAATAGTGGATCGCTACATTTTTATTGATTCCCAAGACATGGAGTAAAATGAATTTCTGTTCTATTGCTTTGTGTCGTTAATTTATATCTATCCAACTTGTAGACATTGATTCAATGTAATAAGATGTTAACTGGATGCATGTTTTCATTACTTTTTTTCAGAATGAAAGTGCTTGCTTGTTGTCCCCCTGGAACGTTTTTAGACATCAAGAAGACAAAGTTTAAGAAACTCAACAAGTAAAGTTTTCTAGTTATATGATTTCACAACTGCTCATACTTGTAGTATTTTTTTTACAAAGAATTAAAAAAAGGTAATTTAACTCTGAAGGCGTGAGTAATTTGCTTGTTTAACTTAGACGTAATTTATAGCACTGAAGATGAAGACAGTGTAGTTTTCGAAACGTTTGCTGTACATTAGTTTAGTGTCATATCTACATTTTGGGCTCTTTATTTTTTGATTGGATTAACCAGGCGTTCCAACCAATTTGCTCATAACTTAAATATATTTTGAAACTTGAGTTTAGCTTTTACATTTTCTCCTAATTCTTTTCTTCTTGGGTGGCGTTTAGTTTGTGAAATTCTACCTCTGGAGGAATGCATTCCAGAAGAATACAATTACTTTCCATTTTGTGTAGGTTCTTAAAGTCCCTTGAAGAAAGTAGCATTTTAAAAGTGAAAGAGTTAACGAAGGGAAACGACCACATTATATCCGTCAACCGAACCCACGAAGAGTAAGTCACATCTCCCATTGTCTGAGACATCAACGTATCTTCTCCTTTTCTATTCTCTGTTGTTAGACTGATTTAGTCTTGGTAATAACTTATTGCATGAAAACTTTGGTACTTCTTTCCTGCGAAAATATTGCTAGGCAATGATGCATTCTGATCGTGTTAGCTGCAATGCATAAAATATATTGTGAGGTCAATTTATTAAAACAAATTTTTGAAACGCTCTTATTAAGGTCCGGACCCACATAGATTTATTCACGATTACCGTCATGTTTTAGTTCAAACTAGGATGCAGGAATCTTAATAAATATATAAGTAAGAATTCAAAAATTTTCACTCCGTCCTTACGAAGCTCTTGCGATTCACGAAGTGTTTATCAAAGGATGACCACAGAGGTTAAATAATTTATCGCTCTTTTACTATTTCAAGTAAAATGCGAAATGTACCACGACTTTATTTTGATTGTTTAGTTTTTATTGGACTCAGTGTCATAAGAACTCAAAAACTAACTTAAAATTTGTTATGTTGTAGATTAATATCATTTAAACCGGAAGTAATACCTGATGCACTTTCTGAAAAGGCGGCGTCGAATACTGAAAGTCAATTTGGAGTAATCACTCAAAAGCAATATGAAGCTCCAGAGATTTCGATTTTATACGGCGTCAACTCTAATACGCTGCCATTGTTTAGTGCCCTTGGATATTCAAAAGTAAGATGAATGGCACTTGCTCACCATTGAAATTTTGTATGCACAGATTTGAAAACGAGAACGTGTTTTGACCGTTTGAGGTATAAATGACAACCATAGCCGCAAGAGAATAAAATATTTTGGAAGTGCAAAAAAAAAATTTTCCCAAATTTTGTCTTTGCAGATAGCCTATATTTCCAATAACGCAACAATGTAGGCTACAACTTTTTACAATTTATCCAAACAACGATATATTTTTGCCCAAATTTGCCATGTTTTTTCTAGCGAGAAGCGACCGCCCCCTGCACTCCCATCTGCTACGGCTAAGAATTGAAAACGCGAAAGAAGTCGATTTTTTTACCTACAAACTTCTTTTTTCATTGCATCAAGGGAGCCACAATGACGTCCGGGGAGGTCCGTAAACTGGTCACTCACTACGTTCAGAGTTCTGATCTAGCTCAAGGGAAAAACGTGACAGTCGATCCGATCCTTCACGATACCTTGTGCAGCAAAGCTGAAGTTGACGTTACCTCGATGACTTGGGAACAGATCTTCAATAGGTGAAGTACGCGTGACTACTGTCTCTTTGTAGACGTTTAATCAATGCAAAAATGATTGATTTATCGGCCGGGTAAGGTTGTCATATGTAAAGGCGTCATTTATAAAGTAACTTGTTACAGGCTTCTGTCAAAGATGCAAATTCATCACCAGCTTAAGCTAGAAGGGGCCGCTCCTATCATTAGAAAGGGAAATCCTTGTAATATCGAAATAAGTACTCAGCAAAGAAGCGGAAATAAAAAGGTAAATTACGATTCCTAGCTATGCATGACGTTCTGGTGTGCCGTAGGCTACATCAGCGGTTCTCAACCTGTGGTCCGCGGATCACTAGTGGTCCGCGGGCATGTGCCTGGTGGTCCCCGAGCAAAGTTTGAAATCGTTGTTTTTTAACCCTTTGCATAAAAGTTGTTAATTTTATCAAGGCTCATCCACTAAATTGTCGTCTCTTTGCTTCATTATGTTCGAATAAGGATCTTGATCATGAACAGCTACTGATGCATACTCAAGTTTGCTGGTTATCAAGGGGAAAACAGACTGTTTCCCCTTGATACGTGATGCTGAGAGAGAGTTTCTTGGAGAAAAAAATCCAAGCTTGTTGCTCATTTCAACGATAGCTTTTGGGTTGCTGTTCTGGCTTATTTGGCTGACATTTTTGAACAACTGAATCAACTTAGTTCATCGCTGTAAGGAAAGCAGACAAATTTAATTACCCTCAGTGATAAAGTGTCTGCTTTTAAGAAAAACTTTATCTTTGGAGGACAAGATTATTGCAGGGCAACTTTGACATGTTTGATCAATTGTACGAATTCACTGAGAAACCAGAAACTGCTGAAATCAATAAACAACTGTTGATGAATTTTATTTCTGACCGCACTCAGTCACTGCAGGATCATACTTTGGTGATTTAAACGTTTAGAGTTTTTCATGGGTTTCCAGTCCGTGAACTGACCAGTGACACTACTTTGAATATGTTGCATCCATACGAGAGTGAGCTTGATAAAATTTTGGATAGGCTAAAAGCTTCACACGAGTATCCACAACTGTCTCAGAAAGCTTTGAAAATAATTTTACCTTTTGCAACATCTTATCTTTGTGAGTGTGGATTTTCTGCATTGGTTACGATAAAAACAAAGTATTGTTCTCGACTTGAAGTCGAAGATGAACTCCGATTGAGTCTTTTAAGCATTACACCTCGTTTGGATATGCTGTGCTCAAATGTGCAAGCTCAAGGCTTGCACCAATGTAGCAATCTTTCTAATACTAACTACTGTTTATGACTTAGCAAGCAATAAGTGACATTTGTTCGTTACAATGGGAGGAGGAAGGGGAGGGAAGTAGTGGTCCGTGACTGAGACACAATTTTTTTAAGTGGTCCTTGAATCTCAAAAGGTTGAGAACCGCTGGGCTACATGAAGTAAGGCTGTTGCAATATATTTTCAAATGTTTCACTTTGTATGCCTAGCCTTTATTTAAAATATAGATAACTTTACAATCCAAGTGTGCTTTAGGTTACTCTGGTCAAAAACTTGGAAAGTTTCTTGATTGTTCCACAACAGTTTGCAGCTACCATTCGAAAAATAGCCCAGGCTAGTACATCCGTCACCGTCATCCCTGGTTCGAAACCCACCCAGCCGATGTATCAGGTAAACGAAACTTTTAAGGTAGCATTGAGTATCGTCAGCTGCTTACCTTTTGCTTTAAGGAGCTAACAAACAAAAAATCTCTGTTGTTAATTAGGCTGATCTCGGATGGCGGTCAAACGTCAGTAAATTACGATTTTTGATCGTCGACACCCGTCTAATCGTCCTGTCCGTTAGGCTTTTTCGAGGCGTCGTTGGGCTTGAGAGAGGCGTTGGGCTTTTTCGCTCAACCCTGCAACAATAAAGAATGGCACTTTCTTGTGTCTGGTGCTGAGAAACAGACCACAAACCTTATCATTAACGATGACACCATATTCAACCCCACTTGACGGAACGGAAGGTTTGCGATTCTTAGATGACAGAAGCAGACTGCTTGCGTTCTTGTTATCTTTAGGTATAATTTAGGAAACGTCGTGAATCTGAGATGATAAAATAATAACCCCTTGGCACCAGAAGCTCAAACAAATAGCAGTTTTTCGTTCTTTAAATGAGCAGTTTTTTTTTCCAGCGATGGGGATTCTTTAAGCCTATTCAAGTCGTGTGAAACGAAGCCATTAGTTTATTGTGGGTGGTGTTCATGGTTGCTGTTTTAAACTCTGCTTAAGCGTAGGCTAATGTATGTAACCTTGTCTTTGTCACGCTTTACATTTCAGGTTTTAATTCAAGGCAATCAAGTTTTCACTGTAGAAAACCTTTTAACGGGCGATTCGTACAAAGTTCCACGCAAGCACTTGAAAGGACTTGAACTTGCTCCAAAAGCAAAAAGAAAACAAAGAAAATAATTGTTGTGTTTGTAGAAGCATTCACTTTCGCCTGGCATAAAAGTAACAGGCATGCGATAATAAAAGTCATTCATTGTTTCAGTTTTCATGATGGTTTTGTACTGCTTGGACGTCTTGCGGTCTATATTCATATTAAATTTAGGCAGATTGCTTGCACAAGAAAACAATTGTTTTTTCAAATTTGTTTTCAAAAAGGGGCTCAAAAAATGATTTACTTCCTCAGTCTGACCTCCCTTGTTTTTTTGTTAATATTATTTAAAAAAGCATAACTTTGTAAGAAAAATGCCGGCTTTGTGCTGTTTACGCGAATGCACAAACTACCTTTGTTTAATTGAAAAACACCTGCTTACTAATAACAACACGCAAGTCATATTGTGTAAGATTAGCCATACTCAACTTGCATTGGCGATAATTTTTTAGCTTGCAGCAACTAGTTTGGATAAATTTTGTAGTGAAAACAAAATAAATGTGATACACCACTCGGGGTCGCATATAATGTTTTATGTAAACGAGATAGTTAGCTTACTCAACCCAATGAACCATGTGTGTTAAGGGTAGGTTTCTTAGTGGGAGGGGGAAGCGTTCGATATAACTTGACTTTTTTTTTATCAAGAGTAGCCTAATGCAACTTTATAGTCTGACAAAGATTTAAGGTAGCCGAGGCTATCTGTTGGTGAAATATAAACTCTCACGATCTTTGCGTATATCATTGTAGCCTACTTGTGGATTGAATTATTAGATAGCCTACGTGAATATAAAAAGCATGATGGTAGGCTGAAACGAATAGGCAAAAACTAATTATTTGATTAACAGGCAATATCCTCAGATTAAAGCCAAAATCGAACGTCTCTGAAACTTTAAATACCGTATCGAATATGGTAGGACTTCAGACAAAAATTATCGCACTCCGAACATATATAACGATAAAGAAGGTCTACCTTACAGGGCCGTGTGAGAACCATCTCGCCCCCTCTCTCCGAAATTCACTAGTGGACCTCCACTTTTTAGTAAAGGTGCCTAAAATGTTTTTCAAACCGTAGGTTGTGAATTCGAATCAACAACATCAGACTGACCCCACAGTCTGTTGGGACTCCCCCTTTATCTACATCACAATGCAAAGGGTTATGGAGTTCAACTAAAGTACCGTAACTAAAACATTTTCAGCCTGTGAACCCACTGTTGAGTTGAGTGAAGGCCTTCTGCCAATCTAGGCGATTGCGTGTTTCTTTATACGGTAGGCTACCAGTTTGTTGTTCTACGTTCCACAAAAACAAAAAACTCGGGAAAGGAATGATGCAATGTTTGTCTTGAAAAAAATAAGACGCTGGGTTAAATGCAAAACAGCCCATTTCAACAAGGTAAAGTTACAAAAAAATTGGCGACGTGGCGTTTCCTTCCGTAAGCAATTTCCCTCCCCCTCCTAAAAGTTTTTTAATTAAAAAAATCCTCTTGAATGCAAAAGTATTTTCCAAGCAAGCGAGACCATAGTATTATTTCTTCTATAACTCTAACAAAATAGTATTAATTTACTGGTTTCGCTGAAATAGTCATTCCAAATGAGGATCAACAATACAAAACCGATGGATGTAGCCTAAGCTATAAAATGTTGAGTTTAAGTAGCAGAAGGCTATTGTCACATTTTTTATTTAAAATTTCCGAAAAACGTTGCACCAAGTAGCCTCTTCTTCTTCTTTTGTATGAGAGGTTGTTTTTTTGGACTACATTTCATTGGGGTCAAATGTCCGGGCATTCTTCGACCAGCCACTTGATTGTAGAGTCCTCCAGCGTTGACAGGCCAACTGCCCTTGGAGGAGTAAACGTCGGGCAGTGGTAGAGGATGTGATCAAGTACCATAGCCTAAATAAGTAAATATGAACGTGAGTGGGCCCCTAAACATAAATGTGGGCCCACTAACCTGGATTTGGGAGCGGTAAATAGAATAGGGCCTTGCGTGATTTAAACTATTGAATATTGAGCTTTTGCAGTAATATTTACAACATTTTTTCATTTTAAATACCGTAGCTAAAAAAAATTAAACAAACTGAAATTGTGGTTTCTAAACAACCGTGCCCCCTCCCTAAATGTGTTTACTTTGGAATGTTCCACTGTTTTTCTAACATTTACGAGACATAGAAAGAGATTTATGCCTTTTAAATCCACTGCTGGAAACATGCGTTCCCAAATCCGCCGGCAAGGTTTATGAATTGTAATTAAACCAGCGAGAAAATTTTGCATAAACGAAAGAAGAGAAGATATTTTTCTCGATTTTGTTTGAGGGGCACGTGACCAAGTGCCCGTCCTCGATCTGCGACTAAGCCTACAAGTTTTGCCACTATGGATTGGATAGCAACCTCTCAGTGTTGTAAAAAAGTTGATTTATTTTACTTTAACATGGCCACAGTTCAATGCCCTTCCAATTCCTAAATGTTACGCTATTAAATAAATATTTATTAAAACGGTTTATGAAAACATTGTTGCAAAATTAATTTGACAATAAACTTTTATTACTGCATTGTTCAAAAGATGCTCCAAACTTCATGGTAGGCTGTAGGGCAAATATGTCAACAAAAATCCAATTTTATTGCTTTCCAGTCCAATCACACGTTTACAGCCATAATATTGACCGCAGTGAGCAATATTATGTACGCTACCGTCGTTTAAAAAGATGGCAGTGTATTGCACTCACAAAGGCTACGACTTGCCGTTTGTGTTCGACAGACCAATTGGTTAAAAGCAGAGCTGTGGAGTCACAAAGATTTGGATGTTTCTTGGAACGGAGTCGGTCCTTAAAAACCGTCGTAGTTCAAATCGTCTATTTTAGGTCGACATCAAACTTCCAGTCATCAGCGATTCTATTTTTGATTAACAACTAGGCTGCGATTTTTATTTTTCAGAAGTTTATTTTTACATTTCTAAATTAAAGTTTTAAAGAAGCAAAACGGAGAAACACAGGCTATAACACCATTCACTGCAAGCAAAATATTGCAATTGTACTGTGATACATATACAGTAAAAACGTAGAAAAACGATAGGCTACCTGATGTTATAACATTGCACATAAACACGTAGGTTGATTATATTTCCAAATGGAGATAGCAAGCACAATTCTATTATTTTGTTAACATAGCAAAAAAGGGGGTACGACTAAGATTGCACAACACACAAAAGAATGGAAAGCTATTTCACAATTTCTAAACTTCCATTTTCCCCGAATTGCTTGATTTAGCCTACTTATAAAACTTCAGCTTTTTAGGAAAATAAATTCACGTGATTTGGAAATCATTAACAGAACCAATAACATTTCGAACAATGTGTTTACTTGACGCATGACATGCATTGCTAAAGCATTCAGTTTGTTGAATAGGTTGGCATTTTAGGGAGTGAAGCTTTTTGTATGCTTTTGCGACCACTCCATGGGCAAACACGTGATATTGCGCACAACGATCAGAAATATGTTCAAGTGGATGGGTAAAATGTAAGCTGCTTCCTTGTTGGAGATTTTCGATTGTAATTTGTTGTTAAAATGACACTCAAAACCGATAATGCAGCAAAACGATACGACATTTCATTTAAATTTTTCCAAGTTACAAACAAGCAAATTCATAACACGATAACGAAACTTTGTCAAAATTTACAATACTCTGTCAAAAAACAATTATAGCTTACTGACATTGATTCATTGAAAGCAGCGCAAACTTCAAGGTTTGAAAGAGACTTGCAAAATTGCAAAGGAAATTTATCAACAATCGTCACCAAAACAATGTTAGTCACAGTGCAAACTACATTTTTCAAAATAATATAAAGTTATTGTGAAACAATATTGTTGATAAATAAAAGAAAACACTAAATAAGTGAATCACATTGTTGCGGTTTGAAATATAGATGAAATTGTCTTAATGTAGGTTACACTGACCCAGGAAACTCAATCCATTTTTACATTGATCCGTCTTTAGGCATTGAATCAATGTAAAAAGTATATTTCATGGCTGCAGATGATGGGATTTCAGTTGCAAAAAAACATCAAATTTTGTTTCTATTAACTTTTTTGTTAGATCTTGAGATCAAGGTCTTGTTTGTTATTTTTACTTTTGATTCATCAAACCTACACTTTTAAGTATGTTGACTGAAATTTAGATTGAAGTTTAGCCTACTGTTTTTGTAATTTTGTTTTTTTCTTTCATTTAAAAGGGTAAACTCTGGCTTTAGAATCAAGTACGTAAGAATATGATGAGCAAAATCGCCATTTTTTGTTAAACTTTTTTGAAAATAATTTTTTACTGTTTTACTTTTTCATTTTTGCATAGACAATAAACATAACCTTTTTTATATTGTATATTATTATATATTTCTTCACATATGGAAAGAACATTCATAGTCAGTGCTAGTTTTACTAGAAAAAGTTGTAGGCCTATTTATACAAAAAGCTACTATTAAGCAAACTTATAGGTCGCTGCTAGCACCTGCTAGCTTATCGCTACAACATTTCTTAGAAAAGTTACGTGTGATCAGGGCCGTGCCCGTGTGAGCACCATCTCGCCCCCCCCCCCAAAAAAAAATCCAATAGTGGGCCCCTATGTTTAGTGATTGCTCTTAAAAATAGGACTGGAAAGTGTTTAGGGCGGCAAACTCTTTCAATGTGGGGAAAAAAATTATATTCATCATTTTAGCAAAGAGTAAACAACTCGTCGTCGTGTGAGCCTCTGGGGCCGAGGCCCGAGGGTCTATCCACCCCAGATTTTACCACCCCAGATTCACGATGTTTAACACTTAAAACAACTTTTAAGATTTTATAGAAAAATATAGATAATAGGCTATGCCGACAATGCAGAAGGGGATCTAGAAAAAAGTTGGGAAAGAACTAGAGTTTTAGCAAAGTAAAACTTATAACATAAATGAACAATGCAATGCAAAACTTAACGTCCAAATGAATGAAACGGAAAGGGGGTGTGGGAGGCTTGCCCCCCAGAACATGCTGATAAATATAATCTTGATTTGGTCACTTTTTAGGCATTTTCAGGAGCAACATTTTTTTTATCAAGATACACACTTTGTATGTAACCAAATTTATCAAATTAAAACTGGATTGGAGTAGAAATTTTGTTTAAAATTTAAGTTAGCCTACCATTTCAGAATCTTTTTACTCATAACCAAGGAAGAATTTCAATGATTTATTTCTTGAAAGTTTGTAGCCTATAGCCTAGTGTAGTGTAGCCCTTAAGCAGGCTGGAACTTTGAAGATTTTACCCGAGGTGTCTCCACCTTCACAGATAACATTTTCACTTCATAACCTACCCGACTTTACATTGAAATTTATCAATTATTAATTAACTAAGTTATTTGAGCGAGCAGTGTTTATTTCGAAATATTGCATCATTTTGTTAGTTTTTTAGACACAAAAAACTTTTCACTCCAAAAACAAAATGTGATTGAGCGTGCGAAAATTTATTCTAAAAATGGAAAAAAATTTATAAAATTACATGCCGAAAAATGCTGCACGAACTAAATGTGAGTGGGCCCCTAGTTAGAGGTAAGCCCCCGGTCAGGGGATTGGAAAGCAGTAAATACGGCCTCTATGATTTAATTAGCTATTAATTATCGAGCTGCTGTAGTATATCTTTTATATTTTAAACAGCTAAAAACATTAGACAGACCAAATGAGTGGGCCCCTAATCAGCTGTGTCCCCCCGGCCGGGTGTTACGGGGGACGGTTAACACAGCCCTGCGTGTGATAATTTGAAATTTAGCTTCTCGTTGGCAACTTGCTATCAAAAAATAAAAAAATAAACATCGGACATACGCATGGTACACGATTGTTGTTAACACACCTGGCAAGCCTACCAAGAAAAAAAGAAGAGATGCCTAAAATATCAAAAATTGCCTTATTGCAATCAAAGAAAGACCAGTTTTTTAAAAGTTGAAGGTCCCCCGAATACAAAACAATTAAAACAATTGTTAGTATTGCAACAGTGTGATCTTTTCACATTGATTCAAGGTCTTCGGACATTGATTCAATGTAAAAAAAATACTTATTTTCTGGCTAGGCTTTCACCAAGCCATGAGCTTTCACCGAAACCGTGATAATATGTTAAAACTTGTAACTGGAAAAACTACTGTAGATGCTTAAAACGAACTTAAATAAACGCAAAGCCATCACAGGCCTACCTAGCAATCAACAATCAATGAGAATGTTAATCACTGATCAGCACAAAGCGGGAGCAAGGTACCGATCAGCAGAAACATGACGGCACCAATGCGAATAAAACGTACAGAAACGTAAATTCAACTCAACATCGCAACAATATTGTTGCTTGTAGTTTCGACAAGTTTTCGATCTCCTGCATGTTGAATATGTTTGCGTTGTACAGTTGTACAGTAGTGTATTGCACATAATCACTGCACCATTTTACCTCTTTTGCATGGGTGCCACTCTTTTTCTGTACCATTGTTTCTTGTGTCATTCTTCCTAGCACTCCTTTTACCATGATATGTTGCCGATCTTTCACCAGACTACACCGAAAAGCGACTGCAGGTGTTTACTTGAAGCAATGCAATTGTTTCAGTAATGCTAGTCGATTTATACGGACGATAGCACTGTATTTTGCCTCCTTGTACTCCTCATAGACTGTCTGATATTTGCTGCTTTTTTACACACAGTAAAAATAGTTTTCCAATTGCTGAATGAACCTATCATGCACAAAAGGTTTGCAGAGCAATTGATATTAGCTAATAACATCTCAATCAAAACTGGATACCGGTTAGGAGACGCTAAAGCACTATAAAGTATAGACGAAAGAACGCTAGCAAGATCGGTGACGAAATATATTCCAGCTAGGACTGTACACCGGAGAATAAGCTTGCTGATGTTATCATTTGCATTTACACGGCTGGTTTCTTGGCTAGATTGAAAAACACGCCTTGTTTCGTTGTTTAGCTTCCACAATGGATATAAAAAAAGGCCGATGAGAGTTCCTTGGACAAAAAGGCACATCACAAGCCACGTTACACCTTCTAAAATCATCGTATCTGCTGTCCAGTACCAAGCTAAAGATAATTGAACAATCACATTTGCTATCACCAAGATTAAAGAGAAGGAGCTTAAAGCAATCAGAGGCGTGTTTCGTCCGAGCAAATTTCGCAATGGTGATGACCCGTAATAAAATAGTCTCTGCCGAATCCAAATAAAAAAGTATCCGAACACGATTTGCAGCGTCATCAAGTACTTCAATGTCAAATCCAAACTGGGTCCATATATCATTTCCGTAGAGCTGAAAATGCGAACTTGTTGTAGACACACTTGCACAACAAAGACTACAGCTGTGATTAGGCACAGACTGAACATAGAAGTTCTGTACATCTTTCTACTACTTTTCCGATAAGAACTGGAATCGCTACGTTTTCGAGAGGATTTGCGTGTCAAATTCAGTCCACTGCTGCTGTCTTTAAAACCGTTCATGGCAACATAAACTGCTATAGCTATTAGCAAATATACTCCGAGAAGAAAACTCATAATTAGAAAGGCGTAAACTGCTTGGTCTGAGGAACAGGATAACAATCCCATGGCACAGGTAGAGGAATTAATCAAATCATTATTTGCAAGGGTTGATTGATTCATGTTGCAGACACTCGATAACTAGAGAACAAAAAAGTGTAGTCTAAAGCTCAGCTAAACCGCCTAAACCTGTTTAAAATAATACACATAAATTTAGTCAATTTGCTGTAGCCTAATACTTAAGTTTCAATAGATTTGATATTGTACGCTACATATTATAATACTGTCGGTCGGGTTGCAATATTTTCAAGTACATTTTCAAAAACAAACCACTGCTTAAATAAACGATGGAAGTGCTTGTATTAGCCAAACCTGACATTACTAGTTAAACCCATGTATGATAAACTATCTTAACACGATGTTGCGTGTAGGTCTGAAAATTATATACATTGAAACATAACTGAGTGAAATAACTTAATATCTGCTGTAGGCTATATCGTTTACTCAGCCGACCACTCTAGACTAGAGTGCACTAACCTTCACGTTACGTTGCTAATCAAAATAAATCTGAAGTCAGCTCTGCGCTATAAGATTGAAGTCTCGGGTAGCAATTTTTCCAAGAAACGTGTTTACATTAACTATCTAAACTCCTAGACCACTGCATATAAAAAGACATTGAAAGATTCAAAGATATGTTTTTACTCCTTAACAATTGATCAAGTTGACTGGTCAACGAGCACTTGTAAAACAATATGCAAACTGATTCCATTTTTAAAACAGATTAGGCTTACACAGAAAATTCCATCAAAGCATTCCATAGCAAAGATTGACTACCAGCACGTGTTGTAGCGAGGGAAGGTTTTGACATTTCGATAATCTGCGACTGTGGCAATTCCCGGGTATTTTACATTGAATTGAAAATGGCAGTACAGTGCGTACGCTATAACAACAAACAGGCAAGAATGAATCATATGCACAGGCATGCCTGCATGCCTGTGAGTAAGCTATATGTTGCCTATATGACTTGACTAACGACCTCTGACGCTCAATTCACGTAACGGCAGACGATTACATGAAAAAAGTCTGCAGATTTTGCTGATACTGCACCTCTTGTAACAACACTTCAGCAGTAACTTGTCACTGTAGCCTGACATGAAATCGGATTACAAAAGAAATCTGAAATCACGGTTATTATCAAAATAAATTAAAACAAACTGCTTCACTTTACTGGTTTTCGTTTTACATTTACATGCTTCTCTTTCAGGCCCTCAAGCACAAAAGTTTTGCAGTTTACTCACTAAAATCGCGTCAATTAAATAGCACTCAACAAAACGCTTTATTAAGCGTGGCGGTGGGCAACCCAACATCTCTATAAAATTTAACATATTCTAAATTCTATTGTTACCAAGCCGATGGACTAAAAAAGCTCATTCTTTTCTGGATATAGTCATCGCGTATGTAAATACATTATCATGTGACGGTGAATGCAATTCTCAATGCTTGTGATTCTGTAATACCAACAAACTAGCTGGCGATTTTGCGATAACAGACAAATGTAGAAGTTGCAGATTATTATCTGTGTGTGATTGCAATCTAACATACTGTAGTCTATTTTTGACAGTCCACTGCATTTACACGTGGCAGTGCGATGAAGACAGAAAATTAATCACACCAACCACGCTACAAAATATTCATCGTCTAGTAGAGGTGTGCAGTACAGGAGCCAGAGTTTTGGAGTATTTAGGAACCGTTTATAGTCTCGGTTTTCGGCCGAAGTTTTACGCTGTACTTGGCGCAGTTGTTAATTCTGCAACTTTTGTGGGTTTTTTCCAGCAGCAATTTTTTATTGAAAAATATGCCTTTTTTTATGACAGCGGATAGGAAAGGTATAAGTGTTATTGCCTACGTACCACGTAGTATAGCCGAAGCCTAACCTATAAAAAAAAATCTAGATTGTAGTTTATGTTTTGGGTTTGAAATCGGATTGGAGTTTGGAGTCAATATTCTCAACTTATTTGGAGCAGGAATGGATTTGGAGTCACAGACGTCGGAGTCAGAATGGAGCAAGACTTCAGAAAACCTGACTTTCGTACACCTCTGTCGGCTAGTTACTAGATCAATTGTAGCTTTGAAGCTAATCTGTTCAGCGATGTTGTTATCCACGTAAGCCAACAGCCTTTAAAGTTTCTTGATTGATAGTTTCTTTAAGATGGCTTAGTGTCGGAAGTAAAATGAATTGTGCCGTACTAACTTAGAAGTTATGATACTGATTTGGATGTTTTTGATTCTGAATAACTTAGAGGCGCAAACTTTGAAAGTGCAACGCAAGAAAATCGTTTTCTATGCATATAGACAGTTAGTGGCGAAGGCTACGCATGAGGAAGGAAAGGTCAAAATCTTCTATTGAGCTTGAAATCTCAATTTTATTGTTTTAGAGCTTAGTGTTGCTTTTTTTGTAGCCTATACATTATCGTCTATTTTTCTTTTCAGTCGAGAAAGAGCGATATTCCTGGCGTCAGCACTACCTGACCACTCACTCTAGAACAGCGAGTATTGTGTTTCGCTAACCATACCGGTGTAGCCTAAAAGTCTTGATGGCTAGTGTGGAGGCAAGAACTAGTGGTGCGGTACTGATGATCCCAGCCTCATGGGCGAAACAAGTGTCTATCGCTGAGTTCTTGCTACACTCGACTGCCGAGTTACACGTATTTTTCTTTTGTTAGAGCAACTTATTGACGCTTGATAAAAATTTGATAAGCCTTAGGCTGCGGTAAACTTACATAAACCTACAAAGATAGCCTTACGTACCGGTATAAGTGGAAGGTTTGTGACATGCTACTGCCTGGAATACAAAACTTAACAACTGAACGTATTGGTATTGCTTTATTGTTTTCTACTTAATTTGCATTGTTTTTGCGTTTTGTTTTGATAAGAAACTGTAATTTTTTATTGACTAAGAGCATTTCTCCTTTCACACGCGTAGCCTAGAATAATTGTTGCAGAAATTCCCCTAATTTAATAAACTATCCAACGCTATTAGAATTTACGTACATTTCCTTGAGTCATTTACTGTTATGAAAAGTGACGCAGTGAATCGTTTTAATCTATGCAGAATCAACCCAGTAATCTTCCACTGGGTTCAATTGTCGGAAATCTTTATTTCTAACTAGGCTACACCAAAACTTTAATTTGAGAAACTATGGTAGGCCAAGTGGCAAACTCAGTGGTTTGCAAAGCCAAGAAGGCTGCAAAATATACATGTTTAAAAATGAAAAAAAATATTTATAGGCTACCCAGTAGGCTAATGTTGACAAGGGTTCCAGGGGTAGGCTACTTTTGGATCCACAACTGAGATAATTTTAGGAACCGGAACCTTTCTACAAAACCTAAAAACTGAAAGAAAACATTGTACGAAACAATTCGTTTGCTTTAATGCGTTTGCAACCATTTTTTTTTACTTGAAAGATAATAACTCTGTGGTTCCCAACAGGAAAAGTAGCCTATTCACCCTAGGAAAAAATTTCATGATTTCAAAGGAAATTTAACCGGCAGAGGCATTTTGTTTTCAAGTTGACATCGACTTCATCGATTAATTTTGACGCATTGTTTCCTGTGGCTAAGGCGGACAGCTGGTGCAAACAAAATTGTGTTTACAAAATTTCATTACCACCAGTTTTCCTAAAATTGCTTAAGGCACGAGCATATCAGAGTTTTTGTCTATTTCTTTAATAAACCAAACAAATTTTCTGTTAGCCTATACATCATTTGTCCCTTGTCTAGTAAGGTAGGTCTACATAAAAATTAATTAGCATTGTACAGAAATAAAAGAAATGCTAGAAAATAGATCACGTAATAAAACTGATAAACGCACGATACAATGGCGTACGCATGGGGGCATTGAGCTATGCCCTCATTCCCCCTTCAAAAATTGTTGATTTTTTTCAGCGTTGTTGTAATTGTGTTGTGCAAACATGTTACTATTCAAGAGTGGTCTTGGAAAGCAGAACCGTATTAACCGCCCCTCATAGCTTATCCCCAGGAGAGAAGGCACGGTCGTCTAGGGGCCCACTTATTTCAACTTGTTTAATATTTTTGCTTATTTGAAATGAAAAACTGTTGTAAATGTTGCTAAATTTTAACTTATTAGTTATCAATTTTATTACATTTTTACTTATCCGTCTAGGCAGGGCCTGATTAAGGCTCACATGGGCCCGAGGCACAGCTAAGTTTAAGGGCCCCTATTGCCAATCGCTTTCGATGCAGAGCAGGAGTGCTCAACTGTTGCTGCAAAATCGTTACACAATTTGAAATCACTACTCAAAAATAACAACTGTGCACACACTGGCACAACAACTTTCACTACCTACGCCTAAGGTACTAATGTAAAAAAATTGCGGCCCCCTAAAACCAGGGGGCCTGAGGCCTGTGCCTCGTGTGCCTCATGGTTAATCGGGCCCTGCGTCTAGGCCTAATAATCATGCTTTTCATATTTGCATATCTATTAAATCAATCCAAAAGTACAGTGACATTCGCTAAAACTGTCAGAGTGAATATTTCACTAACAAATACCTTGGCTGCCTTAAACCTTGGTTAGAATCAGACTATAAAGTATAGCATCAGGCTACTCTTGATAAAAAAAATGTCATTCGAACGCTCTACTCTCCCATAAGTAACAAAATCGTGCGTACGCCAATACGCGTGGTTCATTGGGTTGAATAAGGTCAGTACGTAGTCTACGTAAAACATTAAATGCGACGTCAAGAGTGTTATAGGCTATCACATTTTTTTGTTTTCAATACAAAATCTATCCAATAGAGTAAACTAGTAGCTGTAAACTAAAAAAAATATCGTTAAAGTGAGCTTAGTAGGATAGGCTAATCTTACATAATATGACTTACTAGTTATTATTGGCAAATGGGCGTTTTTTCAATATGTTTTCGTTTCAATTCGAAAAAAATTCGAATGGCCCCCCTCTTGAGAAAATCCTGCGTAGCCTACGCCACTGGCACGATATTACAATCACTATGGTTAACGAATTCTCCGATAGCAAATTCAGAGCCTCTTCCATTATACAACTCCTTAATTCTTATTGTGCCCTGAATTGTAACTTTTCATAAGTAGGGCTTCATGAATTTCAGTGTCAGACTCGGCAAAGATTTTACGAACAATCTCAAAAGGCTCCAATACAGATTCACTGTTTACACAGGATCGGCAACTTGTAGTGTGTAATCTTTAATGGCACATTTTGTTTAAATTAGCAAAATCTAAGTGCTCTTTAAATCTCATGACCAAATCTAGCTTGAACATACAGTAGCCTACGTACCGTACAGTTCCCTAGCTGCAAAGATTCATTGACCTCGCTTTGTGCGAATAATAGCAAACTCGTGCACTTGAATACAAGTATAGGAGAAAAATCCTAGATTTCTGTTGAAAACTATAAATGTTATTTCATAGCCTATAGGGGCCCGATTTCAATATGAAAATGCGTTGTTGCATTGTCGATAAATGCATTGTATGCATTGTCGATATGAAAATGCATACAGCATTCTACACAGTGTGAGTGGACACATGAGTATGAGTGAAGAAACGCTTAGATTTCTTATTGGCATATGAGTGATTGTTAAAACAATTGTTAGAAACAACAATTCAGAAACAAAACCGCTTTTTTAGAAATTGACATGAATCGCACTGTTGGGAAAAACTTGTGTTTTGTAGTTATTTTTTTTCTGTCGTTCACAAGCTAACGCCGCTGGTTGAAGATTTAGGGTAAGTGGATGGGAAGGCAAGACAATTAATCTTCGTGTCCACCTTCAAGCACGACTTCAAGTTTTCTGCCAAAGACACCAGCGCATGCTCGGTTAAGTGGTGTCAAACCGGTGTCCTTTCTAGGGCAATCACAGCGTTTCACTCGACCATGCAGCCAACAATACTTTATCAAATTTAATGAAAATTCATCAAGTTAAACATAAAAATGAAAAACTCAAACTAGCTGAATTGAAAGCTGAAAAACTCAAACTTACAGGTGCTTTGTAAACTTAAATTTGTAGAAATAACATCGACCGAGTTTGCATCCTTGTACCAGAACTTGCTTGACCAACTGTAGGCTACTAAAGTAGGCCACAAATACATCAAATAAAGACTTGTATGATAACGTCACTATGACTGAATCAGTAGGCTAGCGATGATCGTAGTAATAGTAGGCTAATCAACTATGTACCTTTACTGATTCACTTCTGGTGATGCCACTAAAAGGTGGTTTGGAGTTGGCAACCCCTTCTTTCTAGGTGGCCGGTCGATTGGTCGAAAGACATTTGGTCGACAGTCAATTGGTCGACAGACATTTGGTCGACAGGACGTTTGGTCGACAGACAATTGGTCGACAGACATTTGGTCGACAGGACATTTGGTCGACAAGACATTTGGTCGACAAGACATTTGGTCGACAGACATTTGGTCGACAAGACATTTGGTCGACAGACATTTGGTCGACAAGACATTTGGTCGACAGGACATTTGGGTTAGAGTTAGGGTTAGGGTTAAGGTTAGGGTTGGGGTTAGGTTAGGATTAGGGTTAGGTTAGGGTTAGTTAACCCTAAAATGAATCGTTCTGTCGACCAAATGTCTTGTCGACCAAATGTCTGTCGACCAAATGTCCTGTCGACCAAATGTCTGTCGACCAAACGTCCTGTCGACCAAATGTCTGTCGACCAAATGTCCTGTCGACCAAATGTCTTGTCGACCAAATGTCTGTCGACCAAACGTCCTGTCGACCAAATGTCTGTCGACCAAATGACTGTCGACCAAATGTCTTTCGACCAATTGACCGGGTACCTCTTTCTACGTCACTGACCCACCGAAGGCGGTAACGCCTAGAACATCACACAACTAAGGCGAAAGAGCCATGTCCATTGAGTCCTGTCTTTGTCATGAGTTACCAAGGGGGGTGGGGGCAGGGCCTCCAAGAGCCCTGCCGGGCCCCGGTGCAGATGTTGCTGCCGGGCCCCCCAGCGCGACATGTCGCGTGATATCTCACCAATCACAAGCAAAATTTGCGGTGCGCGTTCTTACAAAGGATAAATTAGGTTAAATTAATCCTCCATTATTTCTCAAACAATGCACTATTGTAAATATAACTTTAAATTCACAGACACACATTAGTTATACACAAAGATAAAATGCTAAAACACTACATAGTGTAAATATAGCCTCAATAGCGTTGTCAGATATGGAATTCTGCCCTAATTTGAGGAATAGTTTATAGCTATTGAAAATAAAAACTTGTATTTTGGATATTTTTTTTAGTCCTGGGTGAAGATCAAAACCCTAACCTTTCCTAACTCTAACCCTTCCTAACTCTGGCAACACCTGATTGTAACCATGGCAACAAATGGGTAAAATCAGCCGTTTCGAAGATAAAAATTGCAATACTATCCGACATGGCTAACATAACATTGCATATGTGTGCTTACAGCTTTACATTAACATACAATACCATTTCTGACCTTGAAATCTGCAGAGACTAGGGTAGTAAACTTAGGATGAATGCATTGCTATTGTTCATGACATTCAGAAATACCAACTTCAATATAAGAAATACCAACTTCATATAAAAAATACCAACTTCAAAATATTAAAAAAAATTTATGCAAAATTGACCTTAACACGCAAATTTAAACATTTTTTTGGCCCCCTGAACGCAAAAAAATGAAAATATTGTTGTTCTAAAAAAGGGCATAGGCTACCCATGAGGGAGCCCATTCAAAATACAAAACTAATATTCATATAAAAAACAATATTTTATGCAAAATCGACCTGAGCACGCAAATTTAAACATTTTATCGGGCCCTTCTAAACTCAAAAAATTGAAAATTCTGTAATTTTGAAGTAATTTTGAAAAATGGTATAGCCTAGGCCAGGCGCGGATTTATGGGGGGGGCCCAAAGGGCCCGGGCCCCCCCCAAAATTTTGTGAAAAATTGTATGTTTCCGCATCAAATGGTTTGATATGCTTCTAAACAGCTGATGTTAGTCCCTTGGCATCACAATTGATGAAAATGGTTGTTTTAATGTCTATTTTCTAGCATATCGTATATGTCGTAGTATCATTGTTCATATCTGTTTAGCTTTTTCTTTCTTTTTAATTGATTTTCAAATTTTCTGGCCCCCCCCGAAAAAAACTCTTAGAGTCGCGCCTGGCCTAGGCTACCCATAAGGGGGGCCCTATTCGACATACGGAACTAATATAAAAACAATATTTTACGCAAAATTGTTGAAATCAATCTTTTTGTCGCGTGAATTTAGACATTTTGTCGGCCCCCCTTGAACTCACCGGGCCCCGGTGCAATGCACCGGTTGTCCCTCCCTCTTGTGGGCCCTGGGTGGGGGGGACTTATATACCAGTCCCAGGTACACAAGTTCTCTCATTTTCGCAAACCATCATTTTTTCCAGATTAATTTTATTTTTTCAATTTCTTTTTCGCCTGAGTTGTGTGATGTTCTAGGTTTTTCCACCGAAGGCAATATCAGATAACTTTGAAGGAAAAAGCATTGTTGTTCGTTTTAAAAGCTTACATTCGATAAAGGTACACTTTCGTCTATTCTGCAAACTTGATACCTAATGCTCTAACCTAGCTAAGGCTACTAGGCCTATTTGGTATCTCTTTGAGTCAAGTTTCAAACTATGAGCGACACCTTCTTTTGCTGTTTGTTGAATTTAATTCAATGGTTGACTGTATTTTTAAGTTAATAGTGCAAGAACTTCCGTTCTAGGAAAACAGTAAGGGAGAACTATTTGAAAACGGCAGCCTTTTGCCTGACGCCATAAGTTATTGCAAAGGAAACGTTATGACTTGCTTATTTAGTGAACGTGTGACGGTGTGAGGTTGCATTTATAGATGTGACAACAACGTTGACTTGGCCAAAGCTGTGTAAGTGATCAAACAAAGGTAAAATTGTTTGCGCTTTCACAATTTTATTGCAACGAGCAGTTTAGAGTAGACGTATATAGGGTGTACCATTTAAAAAAAAGTTTTTAGAAATTAGTGCGGCTATGTAGGCCTACTACGGGTTTCCACTTTTGTTAAAAAGTATTTTGGTGAAGTTTCAGAATTTTTCCGCCAAAACTGTGGTTCTGCCGCCATTGTGAAAAAAATGGCGGCCAGATAAGATATCATGAAAATCTACAGTCCTAAACTGGCCCAATGTGATCATGTAAGATGTCGATTAGGGGGTTTTTGGGGTCGCAGAACACGAATCTGAAGTCAAAAACGCTCTACGACAACAATTTTGCAAAGTGAAATTTTACCACTTGAAATTTATGGTGAAATTTTACAGACATGGACACAACCTGACCAAGAATAGGTTACCTCACCCCAAAATGAATAATCCTGAAATATTGTCAAACTTTTGAAATAACAACACGATTCATTTACAAACAAATTGAGTTAATCACTCTCGTGAATGGAATAATTTCCGGCAACAACACTTCAACAATCGGAAAAACTTCACTCTGCCAATCTCGGTAACCGGCCCTGTGTCAAGAGCCTCTACAAGTATGCAAAACTACCAGGAATAACCAACCAAGGCTTAGTCAGCCCGAGGATAAAGATTCAAAACCAACCAACTGTCAGACATGATCCATCCCTGTTTCTTTTGTATGCTATTCCTTATGCTTCAGTCTTGATTGACTTCAATTCTCAGTAGCCTATTTCATCAACACAATACCAGAGTTAGGGGAGACGGGGGAGATCTGTTACAAGGGGGGGTTGTTACAATCCTTTTAACTTTTAAAATAGTTCACATCAACCGCTGGAATTAAGTTTTTTTTTTTCAGGTTTTCAGTTTCCATGTGCAAACGAAGCTTCAGCCGTTTTGAAGGCTGCAGTAGAAAATTATTGATAAAAACTGTTTTAGGGTATGAAAAGTAAATTTTTGCTTTGTCAAAGAAAATGTTATTGCTACAAAACTATGAGTGATATTTAACTGGCTTCAAAGTTAAATCAGACTTGAAGTGCAATACCTTTGATCCATTATAAATATTTTAAAGCTGAGTATCACATGTTTGATGTTTGAAATATGTTGATCTTATTCAGCCAACTACTATTGGGGTGAGTTGTTACACAGTGTAATGCTTGCTCATCCCAACTGGAAAAAGTGCTTAATTTGGTACTCAAATAACAACTTTTGTATTATTTAGAATAGTTGATTACATTTTTAAGTTCTACTAATATCTGTTGTTGCTGTATCTGTGCCTAAACATGCCAAAAACTAATAAAGGGTGCCTTATTGAGGCCATATACCATGAATGGTTGGATGGAGAGCATGCGTTTGCAATCCTGGTGACAACGCATAGTCAATAATGATGTTATTTGTTTGTTCATGATTTTTTCTATTAAATTTGAATGTTCAATAAATTCAAGAATGCTGTGTCAACGTAGCCTACTCCATCAGTTTTAAGTATTTTAGTAAGAAAAATTAGTTAATAGAACAGCCTATTTGAAATTGTAACATTTCACCCCATCTGTGTAACAAGTCACCCCGATACTGGGGTGACTTGTTACAACTGACTCATTGATATATTAATGCAAATATTTTCCTGTAAACATAACTTTGTTAAATTTTGAAGTTGTATTTATAACAACTGGTGATGTGGCAAGATTACATAAAATTTTCAGCAACTTTGTGCAAATATTGAAAGAGAAATCTTAGATTTACTGAAAATTGTAACAACCCTCCCCGGTCTCCCCTATGCAAACACTCAATTCACTGAATTTTTGACGAATTTCTTTAACAGTTGAGTTTGGGTAAGGTAGCTTTATTGTAATTTGAGAACTGTTTAGGCTACTGTGGCTTTGCACAACAAGTAAGAGAGCTTGTCGGTGGCTCTCGTCAGAGCACCTGTCAATAAAATCAGTGAATAGCTTAATCTCGCGTTCCGCAATATCGTTGACCACCCTTACGTTCAAAGCGAACTGGTTTAGTTTCTTATAAACTTTTGAAATTTTTCCATTTTGATACTGGCATTTAGGAAGCTTAGAAACACTTAGTCTTTGCTAGTGTTCCCAATGAGGAAGTAGTTTCTTTTTGGTCTTTGTGCCAATGACCGGTGTGCTTTACCGGCCGTCTCATTCAGTGGCATAACTAATCTGAATCTTGTAACTTGCGTAGGATCACTAGCTACTCTTCGAGTCACTGTAGCTTATGATGATCTTCGTCGTGTAGAAGTAAGGCATTTACCCAGTTGGGAGAGTTTACTTCTGTTTTTCGAATCTTTTGGTCTGCCGTGGGGTACTCTGTTGCCGTCCATTTAGTTAGTGTAGGTAGCCTATAGGTTAGTAACTAAGTAGCCTACGGGCTACTGTAGACTAGTTAGTAGGTTTTCATCGAATCTTAAGTAGCCTACACGAGAAAGTAGGCCTACATGTTTATTCTTCCCTCATACTGATTGATATAGAATTAGGAAAGTTTATGCATACATGCATTTCAAGGCTAAAATTACAATAAGATGCTCTTTTCATGTAAATCTGCCGTCCAAAACAGTGTGGTCACATCTAAGGCACCTGCAGCTAATAAGGCCCGGCCAGTAATAAGGCCCACCCCCTGGATCTCCGTTGTTACAAATTATTTAAACAAAATTGGAAGATCTGATTGCTGCTATGGTGAATTGAGACTAACTGGTAAAGTTTCACAGCCTAAAGTTGAGAACTTTTTGAGTTACGGAAAGTTGAAGTTTGGGGGGACTGAAATTGAGTGGTTTTATTAATTTTTACATATTTTAGACTGTTCTACAGTTAACAAACCGCTTTGACTTCCGTTTTTTTTGCATTTTATGTGAAAGATATGTGCATGCTGATGCAGTAAAACTAATAAATTTGAACTTTTTTTAAAATTAAAGCAAGACTGATAATGATGATCAGACTAGGCTAATTTTGGTATTGAGGCCTATTGGCCCCTGGAGTAACGTTGTGCAACCCTGGTTAAGAAATTGAGGGTTAAAGACTTGAGTGACCTAAACATTCTTGTTACACCATTAATCCAATTTGTTATTGCAATGAAAATATCATAATTTCAGAATCAAAATACTTTATCATCCCTACCATATCTAAAAACACCATGTCGCTTTTTAAAAAATGGAGCATGGGGCGGGGGAGGAAATAATTGTCTCTGTGTATTTAATTATTAGTTATGTGCCTGTGTTGTCGATTAGAATTTGTTTTGTGGTGTTGTTATTGTGAAAATACACCTTTTCCATCACTTTTGGTGCTAATTCAAACCGGGCCTTATTCACAACACGTGCATCTAATAAGGCCCGCTTGAGATTTTTTAATTTTTTACAACCCCTTTCATTTAGAAACTTGTTTAATGGATATGTTGTTTAGATAGACCCAAAGTATCCTCATTCCAAGTTTCGTTTAAAATTATCCAGTATTTAGAAAAATATTGAGGTTTGAAAATTAGCGGGCCTTATTAGCTGCAGGTAGCCTACCCGATATGTCAAAATTCATTTTTCAAAATTGTTACCGTAGAGCGTTTTTGACTCCAAATTTGTGTTCTGCGACCCTAAAAACCCCGTAATCGACATATTATATGATCATATTACGCCAGTTTAAGGCTGTAGATTTTCATGATATCTTATCTGGCCGCCATTTTTTCAAAATGGCGGCAGAACCACAGTTTTGGCGGCAAAATTCTGAAACTCCACCAAAATACTTTTTAATAAAAGTGGAAACCCGTAATACATAGCCGCAATAGTTTCTAAAAACTTTTTGCAAAATGGTACACCCTAATGTATAACCCTCGATAAATTGGAGGGGTTTCACAATTGTAATTCTGGAAATGGACAGAAAATGAGCAATGGGCCGACCAAACAAATATTGGTTGGACAATCATGGTCTGCCAGAAACATTTTTGGTGATGAATTTAAGGGTATCGTAGGCCTAACACTAATTTCACATACTGGTCTGTAGTGAAAAGCACGGTTAAACCGAACTTGCTGTCAGAATGACATTCGACTCCATGAAAAGCAATTTAAAATGCAATTATTCACTTTAAAAATATTGGATGGAAACAAACTTGACAAAGCAATTTTGTATTTTTATTTCAACTCAGCACTAGCTACAGTAGGCTA
Source organism: Aplidium turbinatum (assembly GCF_918807975.1). Taxonomy (NCBI): domain Eukaryota; kingdom Metazoa; phylum Chordata; class Ascidiacea; order Aplousobranchia; family Polyclinidae; genus Aplidium; species Aplidium turbinatum. The sequence goes on along the minus strand of NC_137484.1, from coordinate 14,158,520 downwards.
GTTGATAAAAGTAGTCAATGCAGCAACAAACAGAATTTGAAAAAATCCATAAGGCTGATTCCAACAAAAATTCAAAATTTGGCCTATCAGCACCAATACTTTTCGTGTATAACTTAGGCCGGTTCTGCACCTTGATGATGCCTTTACGTCATTTTAGACAACAGATTTTACGTTTGGCAGTCGTATCTAATTATATTCATCGATAATGTACAGTAGCCTACCTTATATCTTCTTTGTATGCACGTTTTAATTAGGGTTTTGTCACCTTTTCCTGTATCTTTGCAACATTGTATTTTGACAAAGAAAAATTGAATTGAGTGATCTTTAGTTCGTGTGCGGTTGAAAACGTGCTGTTTTATTTCCGACAAATGAAATAAATGACGTCATCATGTGGCAACAGGCTAAGTTAATGAAAGCGTCCACACCAGTGGTGCCGAAGTAGGGGGGATGGGGGATATATCCTCCCAATATTTTGGCAACACCCCCCCAATAATTCAGATAAAAAATATTTGCTATGAAGTTGTACTTCGATTTAGTTGTTTACAAGCATCTCGAATTGCTTTTGTTTTTCTTTTATTGATGTTTGACCACAGTGCTAAATTGTCTTGGATTGGACGCTAGTCAATGAAGGACCTTCATTGAAGGTATTAAGGACGAGTTGGACTAGGCCACTGGCCACGGCACTGCAGTAATGAAGAAACTGCAGAAACATATTTGGGACTTGTGCTGATTTTGAAGCCTTTGGCACTTATAGAGCAATTTAGTAGCCTATCACGTTGCATGGATAAAAGCTTGATATTGACTCTTGTGAAGAGCTGTTTCAGACCCTGAAAATCACTCGAGAGAAATATCGTGATTTGGAGTTTGAGAACAATTGCAAAAATGCAGTTTCACTTCTGGAAAAATTTGCTGCTAATTTTATCACGCCTTTGCAATCACCACGGCAATAAAGAGCCCCTGAAAGATTGGGTGGAGGCTCGATGGCAGCAGCTACTGCAGACACTCAACTGCATTATAAAATACTTTACAACCAGTTCATAGACAGAGTTATCTCTGAACTGACCGAACGGTTTGAAAGTAGCCTGAATTCCGATTCGGCAAAGTAGGCCATAAAGAACTTGCACCAATTTTTAAGACCGGCTTAGCTTAGTTCCTGAAATGGTCAAAAATTATCCAGAGCTGAATAGACAATCGATAAGTTATCAAATTGAAATTGATTCATTCATAAAGGCAACAGGACCAAAATCTCTGTACGATGCTAAAAGAGCTTACCAGGCCAGGGGCGCCGGAGCGATTTTTAAGTGGGGGGGCAAGATTACGAAAAAAGGGCACTTTTGTTTACTAAAAGGCCAATTTTTTTTCAAGTATTAAGATAAGATATAGCGATAATGCTAATCTATCAGCTCACTATGTATTGAGTAGGCTAATGATAGCCTACAAGTGTCCGGTATACAAAGAAGGGCATCATGCTATATTATAATGATGTAACCTACTGTCAAGCCTTAAAGCAGCCTGCGGCCATGGCCGCTAAGTAGTGCTTGAATGACTGCCGGTGCTACCTCCTCAATCGACCAAGTTTGGCCGCCGGTCTCTTCTAGCCAATTATTTAATTTCGCAATAGAATGATCGTGGATTGACTGACGAAAATATGTAGTATCAAAGAGTGACGCAAAATTAGGTCAGCGCGTCATAATCGCCACTGTTGCATTGTGCGGGAATATTTGTTATTGATGGAATATATCCATCTGCGATCACCAGCGGTGTAAGTCTTGTTTGTAATTCCTGACGTTTATTTTAACAAAGTCTTAATCCGAAGTGCTAATTTAGGTCGACTGGCAATATTGTCGTTTTTATGTCGATTCGATGTTGTCGGACATTGAATCGTTGTTAAAAAGGAGAACTAGGTTAGTTGACGTCCGAGGGGAAAACATTTTTTGATCATATTTTGCAAAAATTATACTTCTTTTAGTAATGTTCTTCACATCATTGAAATACTTATTTTATTACCTTGCCGTCATCGTCAACACATGTCGAACGTTGTTTATCGTTGCTAAAAAAAATTCTAGGGAAGTGGCGAATTTCTTTAAAATCAGCCACATTGGAGACACTCGTGCGAATGTCGTTAGAGTTAGATGGTCCCGCAATCAGTACTGGATTACTATCCCGATAAAGCAGTTATTGCGTGGTGCAACGAATCTATTGTAGGACGTCGCCCAGGCCTAGATTTCAACAACGCTAAGTGATCATTTTAGCATTGTTGCAAGAATGCAAGTTTAATTCTATTTACTTGTGCTATCGTTATTTTTATTTTGGCCTCCAAGCACGCAGATTTGGCCGCCGAGAAGGAGCTCTCGGTAGGCCACGATGGCTGCTGAAAAAAAAAACGAGTTTTAAGGCCTGTAGGCTACTGTGTTGCAAAATTTTGTGCCGTAAATATTATTTTGAGGCAAAAATGAAAGATTATAATCAGGCTAAGAGCGAATAGCAGAAATTGTTATATTGCAAAATGTGCAGTAGCTTACATGACTTTAAAAGGGCACCATGCCCCCCCATCTGCAGAAAAATTGAGGGCAGGGGGGGCATCCGCCCCCCCGCTTCCGGCGCCCCTGTACCAGGCATTGTCCGAGTTGGAAAAACCTCTCTGTTCTCAAATACTCCAGCTGATTAAGATCCTCTTAGTTTGCCCGATAAGCTCTGCTGCTTGTGAGAGGTCGTTTTCCAATCTTCGTTGATTGAAAAGCTGGCTGAGAAATACTTTGGGACAGGAAAGGTTGAATGCTAGCATTGTTTGCAACATTTACCAAAATATTCTTAATGACATCAGCATAAATGACAGTACTAATGAGTTTTCAATGCGCACTACTGTAAGACGCAATATGTTCGGTTGTAACAAGTTCTTGTGATGTGTTTGAAAGTTAGTATTTTTGTCATAAATTTGCAGATGTTCTTCTGCAGCTTCGATTGTTTTTAGTCTCCTGACTAGTGACTTTGTCCTAGAGTGCACTAAGTGTAGTGATTCTAGTGAAGAAAAGTATAACTTCTGTTTTTTGTTTGGAAAAACTAAGTAGGCCTATTCATTGGAAGGTCATAGGTTCGAATCCCGCTGGAGGTAAGCTACCAATTTTTCTTTGCTTGTTTCTTAATCTTGCAGCAGTCATTCACAAGAGATTATCACCATGATTTCTTGTCTGTATATTATGCTGTTAGCAGCTAATTTACCGAGGTCCGGTGATTGTTTAATAAACTTAATACCAGTAGGCTACCACTAAAATACTGTATAAAAGTATGTATCCCCCCAATGTTCAAAATCGTCTAAAATTTGATAAAATTTTGATTTATAGCCCCCAATCCTCAACTAACTTCGGCACCACTGGTCCACACCACACACATTCAAGCTACATGTTTGCAAAACTGCCATTTGTTGCTTCATGCAGCCAAGTGTGAAACTGATAATTTGATGAAGCAGGATTTATACTTTCGATCGGTAATTGTCGTGGACTTTCCAATCGTGAGTTCACAATGTGATTGATTCTGGGAATGTTTAGTTCGGACAAGCAACGTTTTCTCGAACGGTTTCTGGCAATATCGCAAACTTACAAATAATTTGGCAAGTGGTTTTTGCTTAGGCTGTGTAATAGCAGTGCCGGTCTTTGGGGTGTGCAAACCGTGCAATCGCACAGGGCCCGCAATTTACTCAGGAAATGCAGTAATTTTTGTCATTTCCAATGGAAAAAATTCGATTCGATTCACAAGCAAGTACCGTTATCCTTCAAGTCAGTTGCGGCTTTAGGAATTAGAAACAAGAAAACATGGCGACTCCGCTTTATTTCCGAAAAATGCCAGAGAAAACATGATCTTATTTTTTTGCTATGCCACCGGACAGCACCATATTACAGTTAATATTCATACCCAAATTTTTGTTGAACATGCGCTCAGAATGCACCAAATTCAAAGTAATTTTTGAAAAATTTCTGGGGGAGGCCCCCCAAACCCCTGGGTGTCGCCTTCGGCGAACACACCGTCAGGCTTTTCCCGCCGGCCATCAAAAGCCCCCTCCCCTTTCAAAATACTTAGCTACGTTACTGAATTGGATCATTGTCATTGGGGCCCGCAAAGCACATTCCGCACAGGGCCCGAAATACCCTAAGACCGGCACTGGTAATAGGAACACGCTAATTAGTAATTAGGCTACCGTACTTTGAAAAAAGGGAATAGCGTAGTAATTGAAAACGTTAGCTATTGTATTTAAAACGTTTTAAAGTCAAATGCAGACTGTGGCATACCTTTGAAGTTATTAAAAGACACAACTTTCCTGTTCTGCAGACTGGTCAGTGATCAAGACGTTCATAGGATTTAAATCATCGCATCATGCTAAAGAGAGTGCGACAATGGTTTATTTAGATTCATGAAGTCCAGGGGCGCCGGAACGATTTTGGACTGGGAGGGCAAGATTACGAAAAAAGGGCACTTTCGTTTACTAAAAGGCCAATTTTTTTTTCAAGTTTTAAGGTAAGATATAGCGACAATGCTAATCTATCAGCTCACTATGTATTGAGTAATGATAGCCTACAAGTGTCCGGTATACAAAGAAGAGCATCATGCTATGTTACAATGATGTAACCTACTGTCAAGCCAGCAGCCTCCTCAATCGGCCAAGTTTGGCCGCCGGTCTCTTCTAGCCAATTATTTAATTTCGCAATAGAATGATCGTGGATTTTAACTGTCGAAAGTATGGAGCCTAGAATAAAAGAGTGACGCAAAGTTACAGTAGGTCAGCGCGTCTTAATCGCCACTGTTGCATTGTGCGGGAATATTTGTTATTGGTGGAATATATTATCCATCTGCGATCACCAGCGCTGTAAGTCTTGTTTGTAATTCCCGATGTTTATTTAAAAAAAGTCTTAATCTGAAGTGCTAATTTAAATCGGCTGGCAATATTTTCGTTTTTATGTCGATTCGATGTTGTCGGACATTGAATTTTTGTTAAAAAGGAGAACTAGGTTGGTTGACATCCGAGGGAAAAACATTTTTTGATCATATTTTGCAAAATTATGCTTCTTTTAGTAATGTCCTTCACATCATTGAAATACTTATTTTATTACCTTGCCGTCATCGTCAACACATGTCGAACGTTGTTTTTCGTTGCTAAACAGAATTCTAGGGGAGTGGCGAACTTCTTTAAAATCAGCTACATTGGAGACACTCGTGCGAGTGTCGTTAGATGGTCCCGCAGTACTGGATTACAATCCCGATAAAGCAGTTGGTGCAACGATTCTATTGTAGGACGTCGCCCAGGCCCAGACTTCAATAACGCAAAGTGATTATTTTAGCATTGTTGCAAGTTTAATTCTATTTACTTGTGCTATCGTTATTTTTATTTTGCATTTTGGCCTCCAAGCACGCAGATTTGGCCGCCGAGAAGGAGCTCCCGGTAGGCCAATTTGGCTGCCGAAAAAAAAAAAAAACGAGTTTTAAGGCCTGTAGGCCTACTGTGTTGCAAAATTTTGTGCCGTACATATTATTTTGAGGCAAAAATGAAAGATTATAGTCAGGCTAAAAGCGAATAGCAGAAACTGTTATATTGCAAAATGTGCAGTAGCTTACATGACTTTAAAAGGGCACTATTGCCCCCCCGCTTCCGGCGCCCCTGATGACGTCGCTGTACAGAAAGTCGACTGGAGCAAGTCTATACATTCAGTGTCCGACCAATGAAAGCCAACTTCGATTCTGATGAAAGTGTACCACAAAAGCCGCTCAATATGACGTCATCAAATCACTTGTTACATCATGGGGTAATCACGATCAAATGTTGCGGCTAGGAACTTTCAACTGTGGGTGGGACGCGCAGTGTGGTGCTAACACAAGATTTACCTATCCAGCGAAGTACATACAACAAAAGTCTATGCAACTTTCAAAATAATTGATTAAGAAGAAGAGGTTGTGCCGTACAGGAGTGGAGAACTCCAGCATGGCGCTTCGGAGCCATAGAGTTGACGTCAAGGCGAATTCGACTGCGCAGTTTCCCAAACCTCTTTGAACTGCGCAGCTATTTGCGGGTTCTTGAACCGAACGGACAACATTTCCTGAACAACCTCGCCATCTTCTGCAAAGAGAACAAAGCCACTCGGGTTAGGAAAAATTTCAATGAACATTCTCATGGAAATAACCAAAGCAGTCAGATTTACAGCAGTCTGGTTGAATCAGCCTCGATTTTCAGCGAGGAAAGTTGCCCTTTTTACATCGTTTGAACGTCGCCAGACGCGGTGATTTTTTTCTGAATATCAGAAAAAATGTCGGTGAAAGCTAGCAAAATAGTTTTACCGTCTTGCATGAAGTTTCAAATACCCATTTTCACATATTTCAAAAACTGCTTGTGGTAGAGCGACAAATGTGGTGTTAAAATGCGCAGAAGATACGATTTCCTATGACCACTTTTAGGAGTCGAAAGTCGTATTGGAAGCAGAAAAAAGTTTATTCAGGAAAACTAGTTTTTTGAGTAAATTTTAATTTTTGAACGATAATTTTGGTGTATTTTCAAAGTTTACAATACAATTTGGGTAAAGAGATTACTTTTTTTAAACCATAAGTTAAGTTATGTCTGTTTATGATTTTCAAACTTGCTTCAATATTTTTTCATTGCGAAAGTCATTCTAGAACGTGACGTAATAATGGCTATTTGATGGCCCACAAGCAAGCGGGATGCAATACCAAATAACATAACAGAAAATCAATCAAAAACTAGTATTTTTAAATGACTTTTTTTCTGCTGATATTTCGACAATCAGAAGCGGTCATAGAAACCATCTCTTCTGCGCATTTTGACATCAATTTTATCACTCTACGATAAATGGTTTTCAAAATGCGTGAAAATTAGGGTATTTGGAACTTCAAGGGCCGTGCTTCACAAGTTTATGGCTTCCCCGTAGACTTGTATACTTTATCGGTGTCATTTATTTTTTCTTCAGTGTTTTCTTCTGATAAATCTATTAAGCACTTTGGTGTTGCATCCAGCTTTCTCAATTCAGTGGCCATCAAAGATAAATCTGCATCTTTCGACGCACACGATTTCAGGACAGAAATGCAAGGTCGTTCTTCATATTGAGAGGGACGGAAATTTTGGTGCGAAGTTCCCTTTTATAATATCTCTATTGTGACTGACGTTGTGGGACATCAAATAGCCATTATTACGTCACGTTTTAGAATAATATGACTTCGCAATGGAAAAATACTGAAGCATCTTTGAAAATACATTAAACTTATCAATCAAATATTAAAGTTTACTCAAAAAACGAGTTTTCTTGAACAAACTTTTTTTCTGCTTCCAATACGACTTTCGGCTCTTAAAAGTGGTCATAGGTGACCCACAGAGAGGTGACCCTATCTTCTGCGCATTTTAACACAACATTTGTCACTCTACCATAAGTAGTTTTAGAAATATGTGAAAATGGGTATTTGGAACTTCAAGAGGCGTGCCCCACATCTTTATGACGTCATAATGAGCTAAAACTTTGTAAACTCCATCACATCAGACCTGGACATCAAAATCAAAAATGGTGAAAATATGAAACACCCTACTGTGAACAGTGAACACACTACATATAATCTCTCGTTGAAAATTTACAAGTGTTTTAGCGAGAGACTCTCACTCACCATTTTTATCTTGCGCTGCGTAAGTCCACGCCTTTTCCCCGTTCTCACGCAAGTTCATGTGTTTGTGAATGCGATGATTGGCGCATAATTTCAATATCTGAAAGTGCAGCAATGCATTCGGGGATCCAAATGAACAAAAATTCTATTTTCATATCAACAAGAAACTTTCAATTAATAAAAGAACGTTTCCTATTTTACGTTATTTGCAAGCCAAAAGTCGAATGTTGTTGTCACGAACTGACGTCACCACACAAAGGGTTTTCCCCATTCCAACTAAAAACAAAATCCAATAACGACATTTTTAGTCGTTTCCTTTAAATAAAAGTTTCATGGAATTTCAGATATTTCAACGAACGAGCAGTTTCAGCAACGCTGTCAAAGTCACGCACCACAATGCAAAGCGATATAAAAAGTGTTCTATTTTTCACAATCATAAGCATCAAATTTTCAGCTTGAAGTGGACAAAATAGACAACAGGAGCGGATTAAGCCCAGAAAATTCCCTAAGTATTTTGGGACTACAGTGCTCGCAGATTTGTAAAAAACAAGATCCTCTTGTTTACGTGCCCCCTCGCACTGGTACATTCAGCCCGGGGTTAAATGTTAATCCAGCCTTGCTTAGATGAAAGTTGCGGCATTTACTTTGCTGTTGTTCAACTTAAAGGTCGTGACGTCAGAAGCAGGTTAAATATTCCAAGCGATCACTCGAGGTGCCTGCCAAGTCAATTATTCTTTTTGTTGTCTTTGTTGCCTGTTTCACCCACATAAGCCACCAACTCAATTTTTCGCAAATTAAACATTGGCTACACTTATGTCGCGTATTGCTGAACGAAACCTGTCAAAAACACGGTGCGCCTGAGGCGAGCGCAGAGTTTAAACCTAACCAGAACGACATTGGATGGCATTCTACTGTAGTGCCTTTAAATTGAAACGCTCAAGCAACGCAGAAAACTAAAGTTAATGATCACATCGGAGAAACAGATTTGACCTTCCAGCTGCATTCGTGATCCTGCAGGCGCGAGATCGCCACGGATAAAGAATCTCTCTGACCAAGTGTAGAGAGAAAGAAGCCAACAACTTGCAAATGTGTGCTACAGCGAAGTGGCGTAAAAATAGAGATGGCGCATTAACGTCTAATCTACAGCCTCATGGGAGGGTCTATTAACCAACCTGCTCCCGTCGCATCACGACGCGATACCATCCTCGCTCCGGATGATGCAGGATCTTCAGATCACCCAAACCTCGCTCCTTCCACGCTTTAGCATCCGTATCGAATCGGTACAACTTGCAGCGTTCTTTGAAGAGGATCTAAACGTATTAAATTTAGAGAAAACAAAAAACTAAGTTAGAGAGTAAAAATTTATCCTTGAAAAATTTTACAAAAAAAATTAAAAAATATCCTAATGAAATTGAAGGCTCAAGTAATAAAAACAGCACTAACTTCTTCATCTTCTTCCCCAGTCTTTACTTCAATAAGAGGAGGGGGTTCGGATAGTACAGGCTTGTAATGAGGATTATACGCCTCGGGATCAGTTTCCTCCTCTTCACGACCGGAGAAGAGGACTTTACTCGCTTCTGAAACGTTGAACTGAAACAGAGAAAAATAAAATAAAGAAACCAAAGCTTACCAATGGCTTGAGATAAGACATCGTAATTCGTAATTGCTCACAGCAGCATCTTTTCTTTGGCCAAATGCGTGTTTGTTTGACGTCGTCGACGCCATGGCGGAGAAAGTGAAGCCGGAAGCTCCGGAGAAATTTTGAAACAAATTTCCGGTCTCTCTTTGATCCGTTTCCGTCGCTTCATCCGTGGGAATGTCGGTTGTGTCTTTTTCAGAATAGATGCTCTCCTGGATTACTGATGATGACTGGCTATCAGCAACAACGACTACAAAAGATAAAAAAATTTGAAACAAAAAATCTGCCCACAAAAAAAAAATTGGTGTAATTTAGTTATCCCACGTCTGCAATGCAGATGTTGAACTTGAATCAATGTAAAAAAGGCGGATACTGTTAGTAAGGAAAACACCGTGGATATAATAGTTGCAAGATCAAACAATTTGCAAGCAGCAGCTTTTAAACCAGTTACCAAACATCACTAAAGATTCACACCAACTTGCAAGTCAAACATTTGTCAGGAGCTAAATTGTTGCACTTACCTTCTCCAGAAGCATCTTGGCTAACATCGTCACCTTCAACGTTTGATGAGTCATAATACTGAGAATTTTCTCTACGATCAAGATACTCCAGTACTTCATCTTCATATTCACTCAAGTCATCTGATAAGAAATTTTGCGTTAAAACTACTTTTTTTCTGTTTAAAATAAAAAAATGAAAGTAATTTACCTTGTTCGTTGCAATTGTCTTCGTAGAGGAAGAACGTTGGAGGCAAAAGAAGATCTTCGGCTCTTCGTCGTTGCTCTTCAGTCGGAGTCGCTTCCCAGACGAATATCACATCTTCATCACAGATTTTAGCCTCTTCATCACAGATTTTAGCCTCTTCTTCATGGATTTTAGCCTCTTCCTGATGGATTCTAGCCCCTTCTTCATAGATTTCAGTCTCTTCTTTATAGATTTCAGCCTCTTCTTCATGGGTTTCAGCCCCTTCTTCATGGATTTCAGCCTCTTCATCATGGATTTCAGCCTCTTCTTCATGGATTTCAGCCTCTTCTTCATAGATTTCAGCCTCTTCTTCATAGATTTCAGCCTCTTCTTCATGGATTTCAGCCTCTTCTTCATGGATTTCAGCCTCTTCTTCATGGATTTCAGCCTCTTCTTCATAGATTTCAGCCTCTTCTTCATAGATTTCAGTCTCTTCTTTATAGATTTCAGCCTCTTCTTCATGGGTTTCAGGCTTCTCTTCTTCGGCAGCTAAACTTTCTAAATTGCAATAAGAACACTATTGAAGATGACGTGTGTAACGTGTGTATGGCCGAAAACGTTTGTAGCTTATAGTTTATGTTCAATTTTAATGGATTATGTTAAATGCCGTGTGGTTGCTTGGTTGTATATGTCTGTGGTTGAAGAAAGTGACCTCTTTTCCAAAATTGTACTATTGAAGATGATGCACAGAAATAATCACATCTTGTTAGCTTTGGGTCCACAGACCTCCGAGGGCAATAAATGCAGTAATATTAGAAAAAAAAGAAGTTAAACCTGGATATTTAAAATCAATAATATTTGCTCATGGCTACTCTTAGAAGCTCAGATGTCCACAAACCTGACAAATCTTTAAAATCAGTTTGTGACGATGAAAAGGCTGGGAACTGTTGTTACATTCATTATATGCAAGCATTGATTCAATCATATTTCAAAGAAGTACATTGTGATAACATCAATCATCATTGAAAACATAAAAAAGACAGTAAGTGGTTGAACAAATAAACAACCCACCAACTGTGTCCGGCTGTTTTGTGTCTTCGCTGGGTGCGGTTGCTTTCGTGAATACGGGAAGTGGAAGCAGGGGTTGTTTGTTCAGAGTGAATAAAACAGGAGGTGGTATCGAACCCGCGGCCTCGCCATCCGCAAGAACAGGTTGTGCTGGTCCAAATAGAGATTTGCTACTGGCTGGTTTTGTCTGAATAATCAAAAAAGACATTGAGTGGTCATCAGGGACATTCAAATCTAAAGTGTAATATTTAAACAAAGAGTCTATAGCTCTACACTTGTCTGTTCACAAATATAGCTACGTCATCGTTAACATGTACATCAAGAACTTTCAGTGAACTTGCCACATTAACTTCTTACTCAGGTGAGGAGCCACATCTTTAAACCTACCGGGATCGCTGAAGACGTTGATGATGTAACAGGAGGAGCCACAGCAGGGGTGCTGGTGCTTCCAAAGTTAAAAGAAATTGCGCTCACGTCGAAAGTAAACTTGCCGGGTTTGGTTGGGTTCGTCTGGTGGGACTTCGGTGTTTCACCTACATGATAAAAAAAAAAAACTTTTCCATAGACGCAGTCCAATCACTGAGATCACAAACAAACGTATTTCCAACGTTTTGAATCGGTCTTAATTGCTTCATTCTTGCACCAATGCAAGACAAAAATAGATACATTAACCTGTGGTACAGTGTCATCATCTAAAAGAGCAAAGAATCTCAACTACCCAGAAACCAATATCATGTTTAAGGGATGTTAAAAGTACGTAGAACACTTTTCAAAGCAGATAGGTGGCCTGCACATTAAAATGTCAACCTACCGAATGCGAAATTTTCCAATGCGCTACTTTTCGCAGCAAATGGGCTATTGACGTTGGCGAACGAAAACGTTGGTTTGACATTCTTGACGGGAGACTTCACGGGACTGGACACTTCTGATACGTCACTTTGTTGAGTGGTATCGCCACCTTGCTGTTCTGACACGACTGGAAATGCAACCAAAAGGAGACGCTATATTTCAAACTGAAAAGTTGCAAAATTAAAAACACAAAAAAAAACGTTGTTCTATCGCCACATCACAAGAATGGGACTCATGTTGTCAACCTCCTCGCGGTGAGTCCTGGTAACTGCACAAAACAGACTAATGACAACAAACAGAGACACATCAGGGCGTCTCTGGGGTGGTAAAAGGATAAACCCTCGGCCCCAGAGAACGAAGAAAGATGCCAGAAGTCCCAACATCTTACAGAAAAGAATCACAGGAATTTAAAGCAATTTCAGACGTTATGAACATTGCAAATACACGCCGCACCTGAAGTACTGAGCTGCAAGGTGGGCTCCATCAACCTTTTTTCCTCTGTGGCCTGTTTCCCTTCATTAACGCACGCCAAGAATCCGGATGCTATATCTGCTGTCTTGAACCGAAGTGCGAACTGAATCACCTGATCAAACAGTGAAAGCTGATTGGTTGACATCGCTGGCAAAAGCTCGAGTTGCACGACAACCAAAACTTGCTTTTGCAATAAAAACCACTATGCTGTGGAAGGAATCGAGCCGAGATTCATGAAAGCTTATTCGTGCCGGTATGGCGAAGCTGTTTGCAAATAGTACAGTTTGTCAGCCTTTTGCATTTGGTCGGGTATGGTGAATTGCAGCTTGTACCTATTTGTTCTTCTGGTACCACAAAGGAAAAATACACTGATTCCTCCTTATTAAGTGTGTCCCATGCCTCTGTACTGATGAGATCCAGAAGGTCCAAACAGAGGCTCTGTCTGCCGGTATTGTTGTTAACGCACTAATGAGTTCTATTAAAAAATCAACCAAACCTATCAATTCAACGTGGGTACGGCGTTTCTTAAACAAGTTTACGCTTAGTATCTTCGCACAACACGCACAACTATGCACGTGTCAAAACAATCAAAGGGGGCTTGTATGATGGTCAAGAGGCAGGGGCATCGTGTATTATAGCTTGCAGTGCATTTTTATCTCTTAAACGCCAATAACAAATAACATCATACTTCTCCTTCAGGTTTCTCGGCATCAGAGAAGTCAAGAGCGGCCCAGGTCAGGACGGAGGGAGAATTATCTTTGAATTCGAAGTTCATGTCCGCATTGACGTTGTGGTTCAAGCACAGCTTTAACACCTGACCAGGAAAGAGGAAAATTTAAATTGTTTCGAAAACTAATACAGAGTCCATGAAATGATTTGGACTTGAAAATATAGTCTGAAGAATGTTTCATGCTCTGACGACACGAACCTGTTCTCTCCTCATGACCAAGCGAATTTTGAAGGTGGTCAGGTTCTGGAGGATTCGAATCTTCCCTACTCCTCTTTCCTTCCAAGCGCGGTCGTCGCGATGGAACATGTACAGCTTGGCACGTTCTTCACACAAAACCTGGGACGAAAACGACTGAGTTCTACACTTACGTCTGAACACGCCACCATGCGGCGGTAATGTTTTTACTGAACGACCGCATGAAGTCAAAGCCCGAAAATTGTTTGGCGAAATAAAATGAAGGCTCAAAACGAGATGGAGGAATCATGCAAATGAGGATATGGAGTCGGTGAGACCAAAAGAGAGTCACACTGCGTTGAGAATACAAAAATATAATTAAAAAAAAACACAAGAAATAAAATGAAAGATTCTTGTTTCCAGTTTTTGAAGAGGAACCAAAACAAACCTGTTCGTTTTCTTCTCCAGTTTGCACAACCACTTTTTCGGGGAGGGGTATGATCGGCTCAAAGTGAATGTTGTCCGTCTGGGAATCCTCACTGCAAACCAGATGGAAGTGGATAAATGACTGCACTTCACATACATGTTGATGGGTCAAGGTCGGGTCAAGGTTTCAGATCAACAATTTGTTTGTTGGATCAAGCAGGATGTACACAGACATTTATGAATGACAATGGTAGGGGGAATAACTCCTACCCTTCACAAAAAAAAACAGACCAGTCTCTTTTTACATTGATTCAACGACTATAGACGTTCCTAGTTGCATAATAAACAGCGTAATCTTTACAGTATTGAATCATCATACAATTGCCAGTAAGAGGCTGGACACCATCCCAAATCATCAGGGCTGCCCGGTCTTTCTGCAGTGACGCTTCTTCCTTTGGTCATGTGGATCAGCAATAGTAAGTCTCGTCTGACCATATCGTTCTTCACTAGTCCCACGTTTTCTTAGGTCTTGATCTTCCAGCATGGACAGTGGACACTCACTACTTCTTTTTGCACTTTGCTTACAAAGCGCGCATCCATCTCAGATAACACCCTCTTAGTGTTACGTGTTCATCAATGCTCTCAACGCCAGTCCAATCTCTCAACATATCATTGGTGATTTTATCACACAACATCTTTTTCATTGGCATCTTCCTTCTCCATAAGCCAGCCTCCAGCCAACACAGCACATCACACTTCTTGCACACGTACATTCTTAACAGACACTTCTCTTAAAATTGATGAAGTTTCAAAAATTTAGCAACAAGCAACGGAACAACTATCAAAGTTAATTTCAGATTTTGTTGAAACGTGTACAGACGTTGAATCAATGTACAGCCGCCGGCTGGAAACCAACTAGTTGGAGCACCTGGTCGCGGAACACACGCTGATGTTCCTCTGCTGGGTCGGTCTCACGGGGATTTCGGAAGGTTTCTTCGCTTCTGGTTTCATTGAAAAGGAAAATTTGTTCAATTCCAGCGAAGTCTTAGCCGGTTCTGTAAACAAGAAATGATAAATTTGGCAAGAAGTAAAAGTAGTGTGCTAAACCAGATTTATTTTTGAGATAATTTTTACCTTTTGTGCTATCCGGAATCTTTTCTTTCGTGCTATCCGGAGTCTTTTCTTTCGCACTCTTGCTTCCAGTGACCAGTCGTGGAATTCTGGAAACAAAATGGAGTCATGATATAACAATATTAATAAGCTGCCTGAGAACAAAACTACTTGACTTGAGTTTCAATTAAAAGCAAAGCCAACCTTGATTCCTTCTGCTTTTTTTCTTTGTCTATTTCGTGTTGTTTAACCAGAGGGGTTAGAGAAACGATGGAACTCGGCATCGGAGCTTCCGATCGACCAAAATCTACAAAAAACACACAATCGATCAGTGATTGCAGGAACCAAAGCATAGGACCGACGTTAGAAGACGTAAAAATAACTGGTGAAATTTATTTATCATCGTGCACAACGCACATGACAAGGATTTAAAACCGAGCAACTATTTCTCACAAGTGGAAGTGCACATGCATAAAATAAGACATCACGTCGCAAAGTGAAGGTTTGCATGTTCGAAAAAGAAATGACGGTTTTCTTTAAAACTGTGAGACGGCTTCCTATAAAAAAGTAGACAACAGAACAGTGAGGTATAAAATTTATTAAAATCGAACAACAACCTTCAGTGAAGGTATTTTCTAAATCAACTTTCGGTTTCATTGAAAGCTTGTCCTTGAAGAAACCAAGTTCCGACTTCATCTTCTCCGCTTTGTTGACCAGAGTATTGACGCTCGTATCGGCGACTTGTACATTGCTCTGATCATCATTCCACTTCTGCATTAGCAACTAATAAAACAACAAATCCTGAATTTAACCACAAAGAGAAGAGTTAAACTGACTGGTAAAGCGGCGGTCGATTACCGAAGTGGCAAGAATACGGTGCGATACTGATGAGCCCAGTCTCATGGGCGAAACACGTGTCTATCGCTGTCTATTCGATGCTACAATCGGCTGCCCAGAAACTTATCCTGAATTTAACGTTGATATTTTGTTAGAAACCCACTTATTATGTATTAAAACAATGTAGTTTCATTGATTGCTGCTAAATTTCTAAAAATATTCAATAATCTTAACATCGAGTTGTTTTTTATTAAAGTAGAAACCTGGCATTCTTCAACTTGATCTTTGAACTCTTGTGCGATCTCTTGCGTCTTGAAGCGAATTGCAAATTTCTCGACTTTCTTCTCGTTGTCGGCAAAGTCAACTGCAAGCCACATCCAAGCACGGTCTGAACCGAGAGTCGGTTCCAGTCTCATATCAGTCGTGATGAGATGGTTGGCGCAAACCTGGGGTATGGAAAACACGCAATAAAGCGCGGGAAATACAATTCAAAAATCGCTTATGCACTTTGATTAGTCATTGGAAACATGCTACAACCCAGACAGCAAAATCTGTCATTTTTACGTTGAATTAACGTCTACAGACGGCTTTATTGATTAGATAAGCGTCTGCATACGTAGAATCAATGTAAAAATGTCAGATTTTCTTGTCTTGGAACAGACTTAAAATTATTTTTTTGGAACATCAATTACCTTCAGCACTTGCTCGCGTCGCATTAAGATACGGAACGCCTGAGTGGATGTATTGTGCTTGATCATGACGTCACCAACTCCTCTCTCCTTCCACGTCGAGTTGTCCTGCCGTAAAATGTACGTGACGTCATACAAGCCGTTACGCGCGGGAAAGCTTTTAAATCGCGATGAAGTGAAATGTGTTGAGATTGTTGGGACATTTGGCAACTCACCGTATCGAATCTGAAGAGCTTAGCTCGACGGGCGAGAAGAGTGGTTTCATCCTCTTCGCCGGTTTTCAAGTCCACAGGAGGAAGTTGAACGATCGGCTCCACATGGATGTGGTGGCCATCGTCATCCTGGATGAAGAATGAAACTGTGAAGCCATTTGGATGAAAGCTCATGTAATCATAACACTACTATGACACAAACAATTGCAAAGCAATTTTCGATGCATTCTATGTGAAAATCCTTGACCGCCAAACTCCATTGATTTTAACTGGACAAGATTTTCAATGGAAGCCTCAATTTCTGTCTTAAAATCATCACCAACTCTAAACAAAATAATGTTTTTTTTCCAGGATGCTTTTTCCTACCTACAACAGTTTTTTTACAAGAAAAACCAAGCAATTTAAGACACTACAAATAGTAGAGATGGTAATATATCATAACAATCAAAATACTTGGTAAGAGTCATTTGTGTGATCATGGTCATCAGAAGTGCCGGCTTCGGTGGAAAACATCGGTTTGGAATCGGGCTTCCATGCAGAATCGGGCTTCCGTTGCTTGTCGGTTGGCTTCAGGTTAAAGGAGAAGCCGGTGGTTGAACTGCTAGCCGCCAGCTGGGCGAACGACACAGAAGCGCTCGAACCTGTTTGAACAAGTTTTTAACACGTTTGAACTTGTTCAGGGACAATTCGGTGGCTTTTTACAGAAATGGTTTGACATCAACGTTAATGTGAAATCACTCACCGAACACAGGAGTGGAAGTAGAAGTTGCTAAACCAGTTGGAACCAGTTTGGGTTGAGACGGACGTTCTTCTTTCTCTGTTTCTATAGAACAGACAACATATTGATAAATTGCACAACTTTAAATGACATATTTTTCCTCTCACCAATCCAAATTTTCAATCATATAATAATATTGATTTCTTATGCGGTAATGCCTGATTTATAAAACAAGTTTAAATCAATTCTGCACTAAATAGGTTGCGAAGATGTGCGGGCAAAGATTCTTCGTTACGAGCAATGGTAATTTTATAACATAATTTTGTCACAAACGAGTTAATAATTCAGTTGTTTTGTCACAAATTGAATTGTTACTAAAAACAGACTAAGATTCTCACTTTTAAAAACCGGGAGAGCAACAAACTTGAGTGTGTTCAGCCAAGTTGTTGCTAGAAAGACGAGGGGCAGCCACTATTTGTCGCAAGTCATTTATACAGGATCAACAACATTAGAAACTTTCTGTTTCGTAAGACCACACGATTAATACGGCTGAATTGCCTGGTCTCGGAGGAGGTTTAAACAACGAGGGGCGTTGTAAACTTCAGTGCTGCAATATCTGCGAATTTCAGTGACATAGGATATCACTTTCTTTTGAACAGCCTTAAAATAAGTCAGTCACACAAAAAAACTCGAATACTGTTACCATTTTCTGCGGCACCTTCCTTCTCTAAGTAGTTGTAAAAGTGAGGGGGCAAGAGTAGTTGCTTGGCCTTGTCTTGCAGCTCTTGTGATGGCAGAACCTCTCCCAAGCAGACCACGTCGTCATCAGCATCGGTGTTATGGGGATCCTCGCTCTGGAAATGGTTTTCGGTCGATTATAATGGCAATGACCAATTGACAATGCACAGACAAATCAATATGTATGTTCAGCAACTAATAAGGTCAGCGCAAAGCGACTTCAATCTCGCGCTACTTTCAACGGAAACATAGATGGAGACGAGTGGAGTCGCGTCATAGAACAGCAGTTTTCCAGACAGCAAAATCTATCACGTTTGCAGACATTGAATCAATGTAAAAATTAAGAATTTTGCTGTCTGGGTTGTCCAAGCGTTGGTTCAAATCAAGCTTGGCGGTGATGTATTCCGATGAAACCCAACATCACCTGATATGTTTGCCTTGCAAAAAAACAAACCAACATTCCACTCATTTCGAAGTCGAAACTGGTTCTCAATTACAATTCAATTTAAAGAAAATTATTCCCATTCAAGCAAGTACCGTCGAATCAGCGAATCTGTGCATGGGCGATTGGTGGGACAAAGCTGTGGCGAGTTGACTTTCGTTCTCTGCTTGATCCTCACTATCCGAGTATGTTGCATAGTCATCAGAATCTATCAACGGCAGGTTACAGTGTGAAAGAAACTTCTAGAAGGTAACCGATGTGAATAAGCGAAAGTTCACATAAAAAATGTAGTGGTACCAAACAAGTACACAAAATCAGTCAGGTTCGGAAACTTGTCTGAGATATATCGTCAAGGCTGCCATCTGGCTAACTCGAGTGAAGTAGCTTGCGCGTAGCAGCCGTCACTTTCGAGTTGTATTTTAGCTAACTCAAAACACGAAATACAAACATGATTGTAAAAAAGTAAGGTGTAAGCTATCAGCATGATTTAGCGGAAAGTCAATCTTGTTTCACATTGATTCAAGGGCAACAATTCGCTGGCTAGGTAAACCTATTTTAAAACTAATTTACAAACACAAAACAAAATATACCGTGAAAAGATTCGGTAAGTCGTGATATACTGTGACCAAAAGGTTACTTTGAGAGATGGCAACAGCCAAAACAATCGAACAATAATAAGTTACTTTAATAACAACACAGTGAGATAATTCTCTTACCATCGCTGTCGGTGGTTTCTTCATCCTCCGTGACATCATCATCGTCATCATCAATAGGAAAGCGAGGTTTGGGAGGTTGGCCGGTCGATGGAGTCGAAAACTGATCATTGGAGCCAAATATGTTCAAGGAAGGATTTGGCGAGAAAAAGGTGCTCCCCGGATCTGCAATAACAATGAATCAGCAAAAAAAATTGACGAATCAATTCAATGGTTGCTCGATACCTGCCCAAACATCTAGACCGCGGCGCCGCTACTGATCAAGGAAGGTAAAAGGAAGAGCCCCTCGACTTCTGGAGTGGCGAAGAAGGTTCAAACGAAGAAAAAAAAAAAAAAAATATGAAACAGAAAAATTGCATTCAGCCGTCAAAAAGAAATAGTCAGACGTAAAATTACTATAAGGTGGATTTGATCTACCAACAACGAAAAATGACATCGTTTCAACGTAACGGTTACTACGTATGAAGAAACAAAGCTGAGTTTCGGAATAGCTTCGCCTTACTGTTGTTGCTGAAATTGTTGCTTCCAAAGCCGAACTTCACCGGAGCTGCTGTGGCTCCTCCTGCTCTTTGCAAGATGAGATGTTGCTGAACTCCATCTTCCTGCTTCAATTAGAAGATTTATTACTGATCAGTTAATAGAAACTTCACGGCGACGAATTTTCCTTGTCCGCACATTGCGTTGTTTAAACGTCAGATAAACACAAGTTCACTATAAACACCAAAGTTGAGAAAATGTCAAAAAATATATTTTTAGTTTATAAGCGGTAACATTACTTATCGAATAAAAAATAACTTTTTTCCAAAACACTCATCTTATCACGCCAGTTTACGAGGATTTGAAACAAACCAAACCAGCAAGTACAGTGGAGCTTTCCAAGCAACGGGTGGCTAATAGACTTACTTTTACGTCTTCAGCTTCGCTTGGTTTGCTTTGTGAAACACCAAAGGAGAACGGTGAGCTGTTGGGTTGGCTAGCACCAAGTCCAGTGCCAAACTTCATGATAAACTTATCTTCTTTCTGTTCAGGTTCTAGCAAGTACAAAAGGTTCGCAATAACTCGAATGCAAACGGCTTCGCATAGAAATTCGTTATGTTTGTTTCTAAGAGGTGCCGACTACGAACCGCGAACGAATTTGATTTCACAATAATAGTACACATTGATCGACACAAGTACGGTTGACTACTCTCTGCTCCATTAAAACTGCACTACAAAGGCGTTTCATTAAATTCAATGACATGTCATAAATATTTTTCAAATTACTGCCGTATGGAAAACTGCTTTTAGCCAGCCCAGCATTAAAGTTGTAATTATAAGAAAAACTCTGGGACCAGTTAAAAGTAAAAATGTTTTATATCAAAATGTTCTTTCTTGGTGGCTGTCAGCTACAAGCAAGACACATTTCAACAAAAAAGCGACGACTCAACTTTCTCTAATGTTATCATTATTGGAAATGGCAAGTTCATATTTTTTTTACCGATAACCGACCTGACAAACGTCTAGTCAAGTGATTGAACGCCACCTACTTGCTGGCTTTGATTGAGTGGGGAGGTTAGGATTGGAGCAATTGCAGCAGGGACATATCTCATGGTCGGCCGTGTTTGGGGAGAAACAATCCGGACATTGCCAACTTCCTTCTGGTTTGGGTGGAAGATTAAAACCTGGATGAAAGATTTGAGTTTTGCGCCCGTCATTTCATCAATTTTCATTCTATTCAAACCGATCAACGCTTCATACAAAACAACGAAAGCTTGATTCTACAAACGACAAAAACTAAGCAACGATACTGCAACTCTACCAGGGCACTCAACGGGCCTATGAATAAATGATTTAGTGACAGAAAAATAAACGAAACTCTTAAGCTCGGTAATCAGGCCTGTGTCAGAGGTTTAACCTTCTACAAGTATTCCAAGTCACCACTGTTGATGTCAAAAAGAATAAAAAACGTAAAAACCTCCGTTTGATGACGTAATGGTGTTGGTCGTGGACTTTCCGGTTTCTAAAGTTTGTCCTTCTTTCGATGCGGACGTCTGCATCTGTAATCAAAAGCAGGAAAAGTAAAAACCAACACCGGTTCGAACCTGTTAGTCAGCGGAAAAACAAAACAATCCTGGTGAAAGTTGACAATGCTTTGACCACTTCTCCACGCAGCATAAGTTGCAATTTTTTGCTTTGTTAAATGTTTAATGACGTCAGAATAACGTAAAAAATACCATGCAGTAGCTAGATCGCTAGTTGATTTCTTTCAAGTTACTTAAAAGGTATTTTAATGAATAGGATTCTTCAAAACACATTCTTCTCATGTGGCCACAAACCAACACTTCGATATCATTAACAACCTAAAACCCTTAAAATTACTTGAACTTACAGAATCAGCGAATCCAAACTTGGGAGCGGAACCGAAACCGAAGCTAAAGCCACTTTCTAAATAGGAAGACAAGTTAAAACATGTTTTCTCCGCACAAAAACAGCATGCCGTTCATTCTAAGATTACGTCCACGTCAAATAGTTCACGCTGCAACGTGACACCTCCATGCTGTTGGAACACAACGAAGCGTATGCTTCTATGCAATGCGATTGGTTGAAAAGTTGTACACTATTGTAAGCAGAACAAAACGTTTTTATTGTAAAAAAATGCATAATGAATATGGATCACATGCAAACATGACTCAGCAATTTCAATAAAGCTTCCTTGATTTACATCGTGAAAAAATCCATCGTACAACGATACCAGAGAAAGAAATGTACCCACTTGTCGGCTTTGGTTGGGTGGGGAGGTTAGGATTGGAGCAATTGCAGCAGGGACATATCTCATGATCGGCCGTGTTTGGGGAGAAGCAATCCGGACATTCCCAACTTCCTTCTGGTTTGGGTGGAAGATTGAAACCTGGATGAAAGAATTGAGAAAATTATGACATATATTTGGAGTTGGCTAAACAAAACGACGCTGAAAGAAGTAGACAAACCTGTGGAGGTAGAATCTGTGGTGACACTCCCGACGGGGGGCTTTCCACCTTCCGATTTCTGATCTTTTGTAAAAACTGGTGGCTAAAAGCAATAGGTTATTTATTAAAAGAAGGCTTTTAGTATTGACCAGTGACAAGCAATAATCATTGTAGTTTTGCACCAAGCTATGTATAGTTGTATACGAAGTATACGTTATCATAAACTATATACTTACAGCTTCACCAAATCCGAATTTTGGCGCCGTGCTGACTCCGAAGTTGAATCCAGTTTTAGCTTTAAATAATTGAAGAATAACTTAGTTGCGATAACAATCGAGTAACGCTTAGTTCTACTTATTACAGAGCTTTGGAGCCGGAGCTTTGTATTTTCAAATGGAGCTGAAGCCAGTTGTTTGATAGAAAGCTCCAGCTCCAATCAATTTCATGAGATGCTATTGCTATTGGCTGATTTCACATAATTTAATAGCAACCCATCACAAAATTGATAATTATTGGCTGGTGTTGTTAATTATTGGATAGTTGTTGTGTGTCTGTTTTTTCGTAAGACTTTAAATTTGGGGTGATTACTGATCAAGGGCAACTATTAATGATGTCGTATATTATTTCAATTTCGTTTTTATGCCGGCTCCAAAGCCCTCTCGTATGCTCGGCTCCAAAGCCCTCTATGCCGGCTCCAAAGCCCTTTTGTTTAAATGTTTGGGTGGCAGCTGACGTTGGTGACCTTTTGGTCTTTCGCTGCCATCCTTGTTGTGCGAATTATTTGTGTTTTCGTATATTTTTGTTTTTTTATTTTTCGCCAACAAAACAAAAATAAACTGAACTGAACTCTACACAAATTTGCGGATTAAATTAATGCTCAAAAACTAATAAACACATTAAAATATTACAGCGACATGATGTCCAGCTGCAAGTCTCAAACTATAAGAAGCTTCGTTGTGAGTTCGATAAAACTTATTTTTATTTTAGTTTTGTTGCTCCCGGGCCTGGGCTATACAGCAAAACTGGCGCAACCTAGCAAGAGACCCACTGACTCAAACAAAGTCGAAACGTCGTGGCAGATGGGGGATCGGTCATGACAAGATCTCTCAAGCATTAGGTACCACCAGAGCAGGGGTGTTGGATGCAACACAGTTTGTGCAGTGGCACCTTTCCAGAGCAGGCTTACCTGGCTCATCAGTCGGTTGTGCTACAGGAACCTCCTTGTGCAATGCGTCCCCAGTTTGACATGGTGAGCTGGAACCTGGCATGGAAAAGGTAAGTTGATGTAATCGTACGCAAAAGCACAATCAGTATGAGATAGAATATGGGGCCAACGTGAGAAAAAATTTTAACCAAAATCTTAACTGTTTCCTTTATGCTGACGTCACAAGTCAGTTTTATGACACATCAGTTTATCTTTCCTAGCCAGCAAAACGTCCTTTTTACATTGATTCATCGTCTGCAGACGTTGAATCAATGTAAAAAGGACCAGCTTTGCTGACTGGGTTAAAACGAAAAGAACCTTCAAACAACGATGACACAGATACTCCGATGGCAACGCAGCCAACAAATGAGTCATTTTTTAAATTGATTCAACGTCTGTAGACGTACCTTTTCCAATACTCGCATTCCCGGCGTTCGTTCCGTCTATAAATTTGCCATAAAATTCCTTCGCGAAATCCGTAGTTTTGAATTTAATTGCGAAAGTTTCCTTGACCGGCTCGTCGATTGAGTCGGAAAAGTCCATTGCAGACCAAATCCAAGCGGTTCCCAAAGAACCCTGGGGTTCTATGCGCATCCCGCTTTGTATATGGTGGTTGGCGCATATCTTCAAAACCTTGGTTTGTTAGATCAGTGTTAAAAAGCTTTTACGTCGATTGATTTTATGTTGCATTCATTTCAAGTACTGCTTGTCGTGTAGGACGTATGAGTAGCTTCGAAATAGTTTGCTTGCATCTTATGTGACTCGTTCCAAAACAATTACAACTGAAACTGATCGTAAAACAACAATTCAATGAAAAGCTACCGCTAAGTACAAAGCGGTTACTTATAATCGCAAGAATTCGTCAAAAAGAGAACAAGCGAAAAAGGCTATTTTAAGAAAAAGGCAATTGTCACCTGTTCTCTTCTCATCACGATTCTGTATTTTCCGGTCGTTTTGTGTTTGAGGATCTTCATGTCACCCAGTCCTCTCTCTTTCCATTCAGGTGCAACGTATCGGAAAAGTTTTGCTCTTCGTTGGAAAATAACCTAAGCAACACGGAGTCGATTCGGGACATATCAAAAAAGGTTTGGTGGAATTGCAATTCAAGAAAAGATTCGGTCAATCCCACCAGTGGGGACAAAACTGAGCTTGGAGGATGATGAATCTTACCTCTTCATTTTCTTCCCCAGTTGGCAACGTGACGAGTTTGGGAAGATCAACAATCGGTTCAAAATGTGGCCCACCATCATCATCAACCTCCTCTTCGGGATCCTTTGATCCAGAAGCATCCTCTTCACCTTCCTCTGGAGCAGGGGTATCTGAAGCAAAAGAGGAATTTGACTTACTGATTGCAACATCAGTTTGGCTTTCAGAGTCAAAAAAATGGCTGGACTGGCATGGACCCGGTAATGTGAAAAGGTAAACTTTTTGGTGCGCTTCTCTTGATGTGCGCTTGAGGAACTTCAAGAGCTCTCTCTTCAGCGAAACCTGTTGATAAAAATACTTGACTGACAACAAGAGGAAACTTTGCTCTGTCAATCTCGTTGACCGGACCTTCGTCAAAGCACCCAAAGAGGCTTTCTCATTCCGAAGATAAAGATGCAATCAAGCAATCGACTAAATTAACGAATTTTATTTCACTAAAAGCCACCCACTGTTGTAGATCGACGAGTCTTTAGAATCTCCATGGCTATATGACGGGGCGACAAACTTGAAGCCACCACTCGTTAGACCAGAACCACCAAAGGATGACATTGCGCTAGCAATGTTGCTGAATGGAGATGGCTTGGCTTGCTCTGTAAAAAAAAGAAAACAATTGGTTGCAGCATTCATAGAGCGCGTTATTGTTGTTAGATCACCTTCGCGTTTGAGCGGTGTACCCAAGAACAAAGTCAAAAATCTAATTCACCAATTTAGTCGTGATATGTAGTGAAACGAAATGCTTCAGGAAAGGTCTTAAATTTAGATGAAATTTTACTTCCTTTGAAAAATTGGTGCACTATCCCTCACCCGTTTCTGCGTTAACTGCTGGGGCTTGGACTATGGGACTTGGTTTTGGCATTTCGAATTTGAACTTTGCAGCGGCGGTATCAACTGGATGAAAACAAATTGATAGAATCATTGAAGCTGCTATTCAGCGAAAAAGTGGGTTTGATGAAAGCATCCAACAAACAGTATACACTTACGAATTTGCGAAGTCGTTGGCTTGCTTGATTGTTGCGCAGCAAATGGAGAAGTGAAACTGGCCACAGGAACTGACGACAAAACACAAAATTAACAATAAGGACGGAGGCCACATCTACCTCAGCCAAAACAAAGGTGTTGTCTGTAGAGGTTGAATCAATGTAAAAATTACATTTTTTTTTAACAAAAAACGTAGAAAATGGTAATAGGTAAGAAAAACACTGAGCAATCTTTGTTGAAAGATTAATTAGATTGATGACCTGAATGTAGAAGTACCTACCTGGTGGTTGGACGTCAGAACGCTCGGGATCTGGAATACTCGAAGCTTCCTTGTTCACAGCGTCACGGAACCTTTCGGCGATTTCCACGGTTTTGAACTTGGCAGTAAACTTTTCATGAACTGTTTCACCGTCGGCGAAGTCTCGTGCGTGCCAGGTCATCGCTCTGTCGCAGGAGACCAGCGGCGCCAATGACGTGGTTTGCACGATGTTATGGTTGCAGCACAACTTTAAAACCTGAAAAAAAAAGGAGAAAAGAGGAGGTCATCAAATCGTACGACGCTTGCCTAGCTTGAAATTGTGGGTAATGCTTACGTGCTCCCTACGCATGACAAGCCGCGATTTTCCAGTTGTATGATTCTTCAGAAGCTTCATCAGTCCGAGTCCTCTCTCCTTCCATTGGTCATCAGCAAAGCGATACAACTTGCACCTTTCAGAAAATATGACGTCTTCATTTTCCTCGCCCGTCTTCACCTGCAGCAACGAACTCGATGGTTTAGAAATTACGCACAACAACTTTTGATGCTAGTTCTGAACAAGCCAAAAAAAGCAATTCCCGCCAATGCTGAATTCAAAATAGAAATTGTAAGAGCATACAGGGAAAAATATCCACTTGCAAAGTAGCCTGTTTGATGTAAACGTGAAATATCACTTAATAATTAATTGATATTTACCTCCACCAGATCCGGCAGTGGAATGACCGGATCAAAATGAGGTCCGGTATCGTTGTTCTGCGATGTGTCAGCGTCTGCTTGTTCCAGAGCGTTCAGTTCCTGATTCTCACGATCCATTTGCTCAGGAGACTGAAACTTCATGTTGACGCCTGAACAATGATTCAAAAAAGATCATACATTCAACCAACCCAAACAGCAAATCAGCAGTTCTTTTACATTGATTCATTGTCTGCAGACGTTCAACGTAAAAAACGCTGTCTGAAAACATCTATCTGTCCCACCAAAGCAGTGTTAGAACAAAAAAAAACTTTCGAAACTACGATTCAAGTCAACAAGTTTTTATCGAATTGACTTCTATAAGAAAGGAGAATTGCCTATTAACAAAACCCGTTTTGGTTAAAATTTTTGTCGCTCTCTTTGCTAATGCGTCACGGGCAGTGCCTATTTGTGACGTTGCAAACCTCACACGTGACGAACCTGGTGATTTTGAAGAGACGAATTTGTGGAGGAATTGAACCTCGTCTGGTTTGGTAACAACTGGAGTGCTCAGAAGAGCTTTGGGTTCTTGCCTGATTTCTTTCTTCGCTACTGGAGTCGTTGATATTGACACTTTTCCATCTTGCTGCAAAGCAATTTTTTATTATTAATTATCAATTTAAGATTTGCACAGAAAAAATAGCCAAGACAGACGGAGAGGCAAGAAAGCCAATCCTTTGGTTTGCCTTCATTAATGTGTAATGCCAAAACACTTTGTGCTCTTTACGGGAGTCGAGCTGAGGTCTTTACGAGCGTCAATCCAACGACCTCACCACTCGGCCACGCAGACGTCAAGCAATGCGTTACATAAAGTTATGGCTTCCACAACCAAGAATTGCACTTTCAGGTATCAAAAGCAACACAGTACCCAACCAGCAACGTCTGAAGACATTGAATCAATATAAAAAGCCCGGGTTTTGCTGGCTGAGTGGCTGCAAAGAAAAAAGTAAGCATACAACACTACAAAATATCCAGCACAATACCAACCAGAAGTTGCTGGATCAATGACTGTTGAGCAACATTAGTCGTTGGAGATGGGACAGTTTGATTGACGGGAGTTGAGGGCGGTTCCGCCTGTAAACAGGAAGTGACAGAAACGTTAATTCAAGACGTTTTAAACGCAAAACAAACGTGCCTAATTATTCACCGGTTTGTTCACGAGTCTGCTGACCATACGGCGATACGTGTATTAATAACGGCGGGATAGTTAGCAGAGGACTATTAATATATATATTCAGACGAGTGCAGTAACTTACATAGCGGATAATCGCATAATCCGTGTCAATGATGACTGTAGTGCTCAGTGTACAATGTACATGTAGCCTACACCTCACATTATTGCCAAATACATAAAAAAAATGGGCAGAAAAGCATATTAGGAGTAAACATATAAAAAGAAATGCTATCGAGACTTCATCAGATCATCATCAGCAGTAATGCGTTACCCCGGTCGTGCTCGGTTGTCGTAAGCCTTGTTCTTGATTAGAGCTGTCCACATAACTTGCTGTTGGTCTTTGCAAGCCAGCCAACATGGTACCGAACTTCTGCTGCAGAGCATATGTGTCTGCAAGAAAAGTGATTTTATGCATTGGATATAATGATGATGTTCGCCCTTCGTTTCCGAAGACGACCAACGAGTCTGAAACAGGTTTTAGTATGTGGTTGGCGTGCATGGGTGCGAAGATGACTGGTAAGGCACATCAGTACGAAAAAGCTTTTGGTGCAGGAACTGGATAGGATAGTAACATAGTATTATTATTAACAGTCAGGCACATAACGAAAAAAGTGATCTAGCTGACAAAAGTAGCTTATTTGTTTCATTGCTTCAACGTCATCAGACTTTGAAACGATGTAAGATTAATTTTTGATTTTATGGTACGTGCCCAGACAACAAATTCGACATTTTTACATTGATTCAACGCCCGCAGACGTTAAATGGGTGGTAATATTTGCATACATCATCACATACAATTAATTATTTACCTTTGCTTTGCAGAGTCGCTGCCAGTACGTTATTTGATGGTTGATTAGACGAAACGGTAGCAGGTGTGGTGTTGGTAGGGTGTGATCCCGAATATCCTTGTGCAGCAGCCACATGAGGACTATAGGAGCCAGGGTATTCTTGGCCGGTTGGATCACTGGCAGGTTTGGCATATCCTGTACTTCTGTACTCGTTGCTCATCAATGCATTCTTGTCTGGATAGCCTTGGTAGGAATAATTCTGCACATATGGAGAGGAAAGACCAGAGTTGTATTGGGCCAGACCCTGGCGCTGTTGTTGCTGCTGATAAGCCTCCAGATAGGAACGTTGCTGTTAAAAGAAATAACAAATTTTGATACAAAAACAAGCAGAATAAAACTGTTCTTACTTGTTTTTATGCCAAAGTATGTAAAATCTACAAAAAAGCCATCCAGTCGCACAGACGTCCGCATACCTGAGCCTGCATTTGGTTGGAGGGGACAGGTAAGCCATCGCCTCCCAGCACAGGATAAGACGCAGCATTTGGCGGCATGTAGGATCGTTGGGGTGTGGCGACCTGTCTTTGAGCATCTTGGGAGTAATACATCGGTGGGGTGAAAGGCTGGAAACACAAATAAGGACATTGAAACAGAACTCCTAACTTCACGATGATGAAGAAAATAGGTTTTACCAAGACGTTCTTATAAAACCTTATTGAAAAATCAGTTTCCCCAAACGTCATTAAAATAAATTTTTAACTTCATAATGGTGAAAAAGCAATTATTCTCTAACAACACCTGACTGTGCCTGCTCATCATGGCGTTGGGATGAGGAGAATGGTTGTACGACGCAACCGGAGACGATTGTCTCATCATGCGGTTTTCCTCCCGGAGGTAACCCATCTCCATTTGAAGACTCGACAACGCAGACTGCGAAAGATCAATTTCTTAATTAAATACCAAACGCTACAGAAACTTGTAAAAAACAAAACAGATCTAACAAAAACTACCGCAATCAATTTCCGGTTGCTCATTGGCTGTTCTTGGTATGACAACATTTGTTGTTGGCCAATCAAATTTTGACAACTAGATAATTGCAGTTGCACAATTTGAGAAGATAGACGACATGATAGTAGATCTTATTCAAATCAAACTCGTAAAACATCGTTCATATGAAATTTATGACGACACGAAAAGAATTAAAGATTAAATCTAACTTCAGCGTATTTGCGCGAGTCTAATATCCAGCTGTTCGTACGAACAGCTCATGGTCGAGAACAATGGCGCATTGTATCCGATCCTAAATACGAGGAAGGAACATAATGATGATGATGAATATCCAACCGAATATGATAGAATATAATTTAACATAAAATGGTAGCGACATGATGATAATCACAAATAACAAACAACTGCTCTTTAGGGGCGTTTCACTCATATCATGCAAAACGTACAGTCAAGGTCGTAATAGTGTCGACGAGATTTGTGACTGTTTCCTTTTCCACCAGGTGGGACAACGCACTGTCTGAAGAATCTTTCATCTGGAAAATAGGACGTAAACGTCATTTCAATATTTTCAATTTAAAACACTTCAAGTCAGAGAAAAAGCTCAAACCTTGGGAGTGGATTGCTTGCTGGGTCCAGATATCATTGAGTCATTGACAGAACGATTTACTGCAAGTAAAATAGAACTATTGCTTTGTATCATAGAATTTTAGACTAAGACAGCGAAAAATGGACCTATGTTAAATCTTGATTGAGTAATATTGGTAACAGGCTGATAAACAGGCGCATTCAATTATGAAAGACGCGGGGCGATTTTAACCCAAGAAGCTATTGCAAGTCGCTAATGGAAATTATTAATACACAGGTTACTTGAGGTCACCAATGAAGGTTATTGAACAGTACACACTTGTTACCCAGGTTACTAAAGGTCACAAAGTTAGAAGGTCTTCTCACCGGATAATCTTGGAGGGCTGACATGAGGACTTCTAAGCAGCCTGACTGTTTTTTCGTGTAAACTATCGTCGGGGTACTCGTGAAGACGACCCAGTGTCACCTCGAGAAAGTGTCGATGCTTGATACAGAAAAAAGTGTTATTTGAGTGCGACAACTTCGCATTGACTGCACGGGTGGGATTGTACTGTAGGACCAGAGAACGAAAATGTGTTTACAGCTTGTGTATGGTAAGTCAAAGTTGTGACATAAGTGCTGAAAAAAAACAACAACACTTTTTAAAGGCACCATGCCACAAAATCGATTAGTTTACCTTCTTCATGTATAGTTCCATTTTTCTGTCCACATCAATGAGAGGTGCCTCCGACGCACTTGAGTTAAGCAGCTTTTCGTACATTTGCTTATATATGTGAGCCTGAAGCGAACAAAAAGTAAGTTCCTGTCCTCCACAAAACACAATAAATTGTTCTGTTTAAACCACCACATTACAATAGACAATTTCTTGTTAATAAATTGGATTACTCCAAATTTCTATTCGGAGAATCCTAATTTCAAAAATACACAATTCTTGTTTGTAAAACACCACAAACCTGACAAAAAGAAGCTTGTGGTATGGTTGCCTTCCCGTAAAAGGACAAAGCTTCATCATTCTTTTGCTCCTGAGCAGCTAACTCACCGTGGCACATGTACGCTTCAGACAAAAAGCTAAAACGCAACATATTGTTTGTTAATGAATCGCTATAGGCTTCAGCATTGGATTGGAGAGAGGTGCAGATTGCAAAAGGTCGTGATCGACGGAGAAGCGATTTCGAGTAAAACGAACCAAGCCTCGAGCCAGCGGGGGAAAAATCCGTAAGATGAAAAAATGACCGTTAAAACTAGCTTGACGAAATGATAGAAAAAAGCTAGGGTATCTTAAAAGAGATAATATCTTTACTGAAGAATTGGCAAAAGTAGGGTAATAGAATAAACTTCGAACTGCTTCCTTAGCTTCAAGCATTAATAGAAAACAACTAGGATATCATAAAGTATATTTTTACTTTCACATACAAAATAGTTGGCAAAACACACCAATAAAAAATTCACAGCACGTCTCTATTCATTGTTTCCACTTTGAACTTAGGCAAAAATATTCACTTTTTAGCGTTTTGTTCAGATGGTTCCGAGAACACCGTTGGAAAGAGACTATCCTTGGTTGCGGTTTGACTGGTGGTCACGCCTTCCGAAAGCCGAACAAGCTCCGGGATTGCGAGTGCCCAGTACATGGCAGACCTTCGCTGGTAAGCAAACCAGGCAGTGGATGCACCGATGTTCTTCTCAAGCATAGCCAAGGCCTGAGCATGTTTCAATATTAATTTTAACGGTATTGGTTAAACAAACTTTCAGTTAAAAGCATGAGCGATGTGACCACAGAGGTTAAACTCTTAACCAACTCACAAAGTTGCAGCTTTTGAAAACTGTGCTCGTTGAGATTACACAAAACGCAACGAGTTTTGTCTCAAACTGATCGACAAGACGGTAAATAAATGAAACATCTACAAACATGGCAAAGTTATCTTAAGTAATTCAAATATTTCGTTTGGAGTTTAACTGCGGATAAATATTTCACCAATAATCTCCAAGAAAAGTTATAATAATAATAAATATGTGTTTCGTACAGTATACAATTGATTGAAAAATGACAAACCTTAGCTGCAAAATACTTGGCCAGTTTTACTACGAGTGTTATTTCCAAACCGTGGTTGCCAATTCCCCGCAAGCACTGTAAGCCGCGTTGCATTACCGGCTTCAATTTCGAGGCAACCTTTGCACTGAAACAATGTGTAGTTGCATGAAAATGTTAGCCATACAGGTGCTTTTTGTGATTTTCTAGATTAACGTAAAACATCGGAATTAATCAAGTATATACCTTAATCTTGAAGGTCGTGATATGCTGCATGCGCAATCCCACCATTTGTCCTGAAAATAAATCAAAGGTTTTTCAGCAAGAGTTGATACAATAACTTCGGTCGTCAGTAACAAGGAAATGAATCAGCCCTTTCAATGTAATGTCAAACAATAAAAAGTTTTCTTTGTTATAATAGAATAAATCGTACCAAACTTTTGTTTTCAGCTTAAATAACACATGAAATATTGCACATTTTCCTGAAAGACAATTCTACTACCGTGATAAGTTTTTGCTTTGTAAAAAGCATGTTTTAAGCAACACGCAGTGCATTGTCAAATAACTAAATCGAACCAACTTTTCAATAAAATGCAACTACAAATGACCTGCAGTTCTGTGGTCAAACGCCGACAGAGCACCAGAGGCATGTCGGCGCATAACAAGACAAACTCATCGCTGCTGCTGAGATCCTTCCACACGGTAGACTTTTTATCCGTGGTGAAAACACAGGAGGCAATGAAGGCTTCAACGTCGAGAACATTCATTGTCAAGACAGCCGAGCTGGAAACACAGAATCACTCGTGACAGGACGGATGCCAATATCGGTTTCATAATGATTCTTAATCGTCTGACAATAAATAACACACTACAAAATTTGGATACGCAACTGCATACAGTGGGCTTCAATATGGATTGGTTTTGTCAGTTGGAGAACTACAAGCTGTCTCTGTTGCCGAGGGGCGCAGGTACATCACTGACGAAAAAAGTAATGCTGTACTCGAGAGTATAAATCTGAACTACCTTGATGCTCCTGAAGTCAGTTTTAGATTGGGGAATGCCTTTACAGTCCAAGGAAGGAAATCGACAAAACCTTCCAGTTCCATCCACTTCATTCCCAACCACACGAGCATCTTCAAGTCTTGGCATAGAGCCACATCTACAAGTAAGCCACATCTTAAAATCGCTAACGGTCAAATGCAGTCTACACTATTGCGGCGCGGCCGTTTCGAACCGACGTTCTAAAAAATGCCATTTTGGACTCTCGCGAACGTCCGCGCCGAAACGGTCATTTCTGAAACAGGCGCACGGAGACGATCATCTCCGAAGCGGCGACAACGAATAGGCTACCTGTACACCGAAACGGGCCATTCCGTTCAAAGGGACTTTTAATTTGAGATTTGCAAATTAAATGTTTTAATATATACCATGAAATTCAGAGTAAAGGACTTACTCTCGTCGTATTGCAGCATGGCAGATATCGAAGGAACTTCAATGGTGTCTGTCAAGACCTGGCCGCTGCATAAGAATGAAGAGTGGTCATCTCTGGACTGACCAAACAACTGTCCAAACACGATGTAACCAATCTAAAAAATAGAATTCAAAATGAATCACGACGCGACGGCCATTTTGGATGCGCTTACCAGCTAGAAATATCCGTTCTTTTCATATAAATTCAACATCTGCAAACAACCAGTGTAAAACGAACAGGTTTGGGTATTTGGGAAGATGCGCGCAGGGATGCGCAAAAAAAAAACAATGGTAAGGATTCGTTAAAACATATATTGGTTTTTAAACTGTATGGTGATAGAGGAAGATATAATGGTTGAGCTGAAAAAATTTATAAAAAGGACAAGTGCAGTGTTAAGTTGGAGAGGAAAGGTGCAGAGGCTTGTGATCGGTTGAGAGGGTATGATGAGGTGAAAAACTGGCCAACCCTGCGATGGTCTGAAAAGCTGGTGTGAAAGGAGTTATTGTCAAGATGCAACAATTTCATGCCAGCAGGCTTATAGTTCATAACTCACCGATTCTGAACCCTCAATTGAAGCGACCGTCATTTTCCATGATTCACCCGCTTTGTTTGCTAGAAGCCGAATCATGTGACTGCACTGGCTTAAACGAACACTTGCATTTTTTTGCAAACGCAAGGGAAGCATTGGCAATGACTTTCCGCAATGAACGGCCCATGCTGAGTATAATGTTGGTAGCGGCTTTGACAGACTGTATGAGTAGAAGAAGGTGGCCAGTTTTACCGCTTCTTTCCAGGAAAGGTGATTCTAAACATGCAGTGAGATATATCAACAGAAAATTAAACGCCTATGTACAAAACTACAGTGCTTCCATAATCCAATTAATCCATATATTGTACGTATTTTATATTGATTTTAGAAAGCTAAAGTTACCAGGTCCTGAGGTACAGCTACGTTGGCTTGGTGAATGAGGAGAGTGGCAATATGCCAGGAAATTTGTCCTTTCATTTCTTCTACTACCATTTTCCAGTCATTCGTCACATTACCATTAGACACATGGAGTAGGTATTGGTCCATTCTAAACAAAAAGTACAGTTGAGTTTCACTGAAAAAAATCTTAGAAACAATGTTTTCAATATTCTACGTAAAAAGTGGCGTTGCCTTGTGCGAAGTGAAACGTAGGCGCACCAATCTTCTACTCACTGCTGCAAGTACAGCGGAATTGATCATTTGGCAGTACTGTAACTGTGTGTTTACCAGCTCAACACTATGGCCCTGGATCTATGACTAAAATATATGACCATACAGTAATTCCCACTTATTAAGCTCACTTCGGGACTGGATTATGGGCTTATTAAGCGGGGTAAGATTCTCTGTCACTTATATACATTCAGTAATTCCAGACAGGACCAAATTGGGCTTAATAAGCAGGTGGGCGATGGGCGTATTGGCCTTTGGCTTAATAAGCGAGGACTATTGCACTTAAGTATCATAATACCACCAAGCACCCAATGAAATATACTTCGCTCAAAATACCATCTAAATCACCAGACGCCACAGTGTGAGCTCCTACAAATCATACACCAATGATATCTTCTTTTTAAATGCTTAGAAAAACAGCTGTAGATATCAATTAACTTAAACTAAGTAGAACTAAATTTTCAAGTCTTCTGGTATTGATTCAACAACAACCATGGCCAGTTGGCCACCTATAATAGTATATGGCTACAGAGGAAAATACTCTAATCACTCAGTTATAGGTCAAAACATTTCAGCGTTTATGTCGGCCGACGTTCAGTACACCAAACAAGCACGCCAACAAAACCTTCAAATTAAAACTAGACTGTAGTTTTCTTACAGAAGAAGCTTTTCAAAAGCTTTTGTTTGCTTGTTTTCTGCTATGCAGAGGGTTATGAGTCGTGAGAGTGCTTCCAGCAAAAGGCAGTGGATCAGAACATATTCTTGTGAAATGGATGACACTTTTAAGGAACCGATGAAATCCTATAATACCATATAAAATAAGTTAAATTTTGTGCTTAAAAAGTCAAAAGGTATAAAATGCAAAGTTTACAAGCATTTTACATGACATTTTGGCGTACGCCGTACATGTACAAACTAGTAGGTAAAGAAACCTATCCACAACAGCCCACCTTGTAAGTATTGACCACACAAGAACACCACTTGTAGTTGCTTTCAAACGAACCACTATCACGGATGTTAGAGATAGTGTTGCAATAGAGGTACGCATCTCGAATTCGCTCTTGGGTCTAAAATATATTGAACAATATATTTTACTAATTTTGGTCACCACTTGGTCAAACTTGACATGGCAGTAAGAGCTGTCCACCACCAACGCGTTTTTCACTCCATTACTGATACATATTATATAGCCTATCATGTCAAATTATTGTAACGATAATCGCTAAAATTTAAATATTTTTTTCATTCAGAAATATGCCGTACCTATAGAAGCTACATAATTTCATATCGTAAGAATCAAAATTTATGAAATCAAAAAACATATTAAAATTTACTTTCATAAAAGTGACGTATTGAATGTGAAGTGATGGGTCATTGGGGTTTATCTTCAGTTCTTTCAAAATAGCATCTTCTAGTGTTTGAGGAGAAGCTTCTTGTGCAAGCAAAAGTTCCATCTACAAATATGCATCTATGTTTTAAACAAAAGTTATTTAAACAGCAATCCACAAAGTACCAGTCCAGTACTGATGTTAACTTTATATATAAACTGCAAAAATGAAAAGTAGCCTGACGTAGATTTAATAAGCAAATTTAAACTGCATGAAAGTGAAGGAAAAGCTATTCCCAATGCAAATTTCTACAAAACATATCGAATCAACATACAAACACACAGTAGGCATACTTTCATTTTAAAAACAGTTGAATCCCCTGGCAAGGCAGCTGTTGCTTTGTCCAACCAAACTGTGGCCTTTGTGGGATTCTGAGTTGGACCGGGATTCAAAAACAATTCAGCAACATGCACGACCAAATCGTACTAGAAAAGTTCACAAAAACATGTTATAATATTTGTTAAATAAATTATAAATAGTTAACAGATTTTTTATATAATGATATTGGAATGAATACTGCAAAGTTCGGGTGATCATCAGGACAATTACCGTTTCTAATACTAGTTAAACTAGCTGGTATTTGAAATGACTTTGGTCTACAAAGTGCTGACAAAATCTACTTAGGTACTTAAAAACACAAGTAAAAATTAATGTATTTGTATATATAATATATTTATAATATTAGGTTACTAAAACACCAACTCTTCCCTACAGTATTACAATTCAAATCTACTATATATTCATATAATAGTAAAAAATAGTAGTCAACTTTCAAATTGCATTCATGGAATGCTGACATTTGCACAACAATCTAAAATCTTATCATAATTTATCAAAAAATCAATAATATTACTATAATTGTAGCATATTCAATTAATTTGGTTACATTGTAATTCCAGTTATATACATACATAAGGTTGAAACGGATCTAGTTCTGTTAAATTACAATTATGTTAATTGAGTTTACTCATTTTTGATTTTTTTTTCAAATAAAAACTGGTGAGTCAAAATAATGGAAAATCTTATTGGTCCAACAAACCTGATTAGGCTTAATGTGCAAAGATTGCTTGTAGCTTGCCAGTGCCGCTTTAAATTCAGACATTTTTTCATAGCATTCACCCAGTAGTCTGTGGGCTTGAGCATCTCTGTCATACTTTTGCAAATATTTAACTATCCATTCTGCTGCATTACTATATTTTCCGGTTTTATGCCACAAACGTCCAAAATATAATCCTTTTAGTGCAAGCTGCAAAGAAGTCAGAAATTATTCGTTTTTCCATACCTTTAGTTTATCGTATTTATCCATGTATAAGTCGCATTCGTGTATAAGTCGCACCCCAAAATTTGGCTCAAATATTGGTACAAAATTTTTTTTTAGCAAATTTTATTGAAAAGCAACAATCATCAATTCGCAAAAACAATAGTTTTGAAATAAAAAAATGCCGTACTTTCATGTCGCCACGTGTTTGCTTGCCGAGACGTGCCTTTTTCTCATTGCAATCAAGCGTGCCGCACACGCACATGCGAGATGTTCGCGTTAAAATTCACATGCATGCTGTGCAGTGAGCATGTTAATGCGATGCTTGCAATCCTCAAACGCAAAATAACAACGCTTAATAGCAGCGCTAACGCGCGATCTGTAGCATTTGTTTGTCAGAAGTTCAGAACCTTGTGTATAAGTTGCACCCTCGTGTATAAGTCACATTCCAACCTTTTTGGGCAAGATTTGGTGCAAAATTTTGTGACTTATACACGGATAAATACGGTATTTGTTGAATTGTAACCCGGTCTTCATTACATCAAACATTTACTGTATGAACTTGATGTACAACAAAAATGTGAACATGCTTTTTACATTGTGTGTGCAAAGATATGAGCAGAATTAAAGTGACGCAATAATAATTGTGATTTTGTAAAAATGTACATAATAAAATATGCAGCGGCTATTCTGACCATATATTGTAAATATAGCTTTAGAGGCCATATGCACCTGTTCACTCAAGCATGACGTATTTTGTCTCGCCTTCTCTTAACAACAAAAAACTGCGTTTATAACCTGTAAACTCAACAAATTTTAGCATGAATGTCCATGGCTTATAGCGACTGCATCGATCTCAGATTCCAAACGTTGGCAGTTTGACACTACCCATGAGCATTTTTTAAAACTTTATTGATAATAATGCTTTTTTGCTGCTTCCAGCTGTAACAATATAAATAATTATATATTTTTAATTTCCTTTAGTTGGAGAATTTCTCTTGATAAATTTCTTTTCGCCAAACGGTTTCACTATGTTTGCCGAACGAACTTGTATGTGATCTTTACTGCACAACTGTTTGCTCCAAGTTACTGGGTCAAATTTCTTTCCCTGTTATTTTCTAGCCAAGTTTACGAAAATAACAGATTTTATGCACTCTATTTTTACTGTCAACGAGTAAGTTTTGTGGCTGCAAAAATTAACAATACTTATTTCAAGAAAATAGTTTTATTACATGTATTATTTAATGGTTTTACTTTACCGTGCTTTTAATGCTACCACCTTCATAAGTTTATTAAAGCGTGCACAACTTTACACTTGGCGCTATGTTTGCACAAAAAGATAGAGCCAGTCAGCCTACAAAACACGCCTGAGTGCATAGTTGAAAATGAGATCATCTTCTTGCTTGAGAAAAGAGGGAAATATAGCCTCAGAGACTATATTCAAAATATAAGATAAATATAGCCTCTGCCAATAAAATAATACTGGTACCTCTCGTGGATTCGATGACTTGATGCTGTTTTCAATGATCTTTGACACATCTTCTATCGATGACATGCTAAGGATGAAATCCTCAAAAAGATATGATCAAACAAAACTTGAGTAAGCTACCGTACTGTCCAATGTGCTAATTTATGTAAAGATTTGTTGTCAATTTTACCACAAAAAATGACTAAACACACAACCTGAGAGAAAAATGATTAGGCAAAATTAAACGTAATGGCTATAGTTAGCCTACTATATATGATAACTACGGGCCATTTTTATTTTGATCTAAAAAAAATTTTTTTTGACTTTTATTTTTATCAAATTTTGACTTTATTTTGACCTAACAAAATTGCTTATTTGTAGAGGGCACAGTTTTTCCTTGAATTGATACCAATTACCCAAACATAATATTTTGTCGATTTTAATATTTTGTTGAAAAGTCAAGGTGTTTTATGGACAAACATAATCTCGACAAATCTGTCTAATTTTTGCTGAAGACTATTTAGCTTGATTAAAGGCATTTTTGTATTACAAAATGTCAGTAGGCTAATCCTAAAATATAAATTGTTGATTTCCAAAAAGACCACGTTTGTGAAAAGGGAGTGTTTTATAGGAATTATTTAAATACGTAACAATGAATAAACAAAGGACAATTTGCGATAAAAGTTACTGCTGATCTAAGTGGACATTGTGACATATTTCCTGCTTTTATGGGTTAATATGGTTTAATTGTGTCGCAGTTCCAGATTTACAATGCTTCCACGAGGATTTTGACAAAACTTACTCTCAAGAAACACAAAAAGTTTGTCAAAAGCCATAATTTGACAAATTTTGACTTTATTGAAAATTTTGACTTTATTGTCAATTTTGACTTTATTTTGACCTATATAGTTCTTAGAAACACTCCCCTAGGTGCTGAAAACAACTTTATTCTTTGATTCGTGGACACACATGGTCCTTAAAAAATTTTGATTTTATTGACTTTTGCGGGCCCTAATGGTAACCATAACCTTTCAAGCTAAGATGTTCTAGTTACGTCAGCATAAAGTTAATTTTTTTATTGACCAATTTCTGAGCAAAGATTAGCTACTTTCAAAAGCCTTGTAACTATCACTTCCAGTGCCAATTAGTGTTTGCATGTGAAATTCCATAGAACTTAAGTTGGGTGTAACCTAGTTCGTACCCTGAACAGTTCGTACCCTCAGTTCGTACCCTGAAAAAATTGAAAGAAAAAATTCAAAAAAGCCGAAGTTGCTGTTTGGAGTTTCCCCAAATAAACAAACTGAAAAGATCGATAGAAAAAAATAGAACAAAGCCGAAGTCGCTGATTGCAGTTTTTGTTTTTCCGCAGTTTCCGCAAACATTTTAAAATTTCCGGTAATGATCCTAAGAGTTTGCCGAAGTCGCTGATCGCAGTTTCCACAAACATTTTAAAAGGGTTAGGGTTAGGAAAAGATTGAGAGAAAAAATTTAAAAAAGCCGAAGTCGGTGATCGAAGTTTCCGCAAATATTTTAAAAGGGTTAGGGTTAGGAAAAGATTGAGAGAAAAAATTAAAAAAAGCCGAAGTTGCTGATCGCAGTTTCCGCAAACAAACTGAAAAGATCAAGAGAAAAAAATAAAACAAAGCCTAAGTCGCTGATGCTGATCGCACTTTCCGTTTTTCGCAGCTTCTGCAAACATTTTAAAATTTCCGGTAATGATCCTAAGAGTTTGCCGAAGTCGCTGATCGCAGTTTCTGCAAACATTTTAAAAGGGTTAGGGTTGAGAACGGAGTTTCCGCAAACATTTTAAAATTTCCGGTGATGATCCTGAGAGTTTTTGTTTGTTTGCGGAAACTGCAATTGTGCTATTTTTTCTCTCGATCTTTTCAGTGGAAAAATTTTAAAATGTTTGCGGAAACTGCGATCAGCGACTTCAGCTTTTTCTAATTTTTTCTCTCGATCTTTTTAGGGTATGAACTGAGGGTACGAACTGTTCAGGGTACGGTATGGTAGTTTGACACAATACGCAAATTTAACTTTTTTGGCAAAGTTGATTCAAATTTAAAGTGGTTTATTCGATAATAGTCGTGTTCGCTCCATTCAATCATTTTTGAGTTCCATTTGTAATTGTACTGTGTTCTCACAATGAACACCAACTAAAATTATTATATATAATATATATGTTATTTTTTGAATAAATATATACTGTTTTTAATGCTGCTTGCATTGGGGTGCAACCTAGTTCCGGAATGGCCGTTTCGGTGAGTCCGATTCGGTGAGTCCGATCCCTTAACGGGGGACTTTTTCAATTTTTTTTTTAAATTATTGGGTACCGTAGCCTAATTATCATTGCCGTTTTAGGGTTAGGGGGTTGGGGTTAGGGGTTAGGAACTCACCGAATCAGACTCACCGAATCGGACTCACCGAATAGTAGCAGACCCACCTAGTTTGTACCTTGAACCATTCGTACAGCCAGTTCGTACCCTGAAAAGATCGAGAGAAAAAATTAAAAAAAGCCGAAGTTGCTGATCGCAGTTTAATAGCACAAAGCCGAAGATCAGAGTTTCCCCAAACAATTTGAAACAAACTCGAGGGTTAGGGTTAGCAGAAACTGCGGAAAATTGTTTGCGGAAACTGCGATCAGCGAGGGTTAGAGCATAGATTACTCTATGGTTAGGGTAAAGGTTAGCGGAAACTGTGGAAAAATGTTTGAGGAAACTGCGATCAGCGAGGGTTAGAGCATAGATTACTCTATGGTTAGAATTAGGGTAAGGGTAAATGGAAACTGCGGAAAAAATTTTGCGGAAACTGCAATCAGCGAGGATTAGAGCATAGATTACTCTATGGTTAGAATTAGGGTAAGGGTTAACGAAAACTGCGGAAAAATGTTTGCGGAAACTGTGATCAGCGGACTTCGGTTTTGAGCTATTTTTTCTCTCAATCTTTTCAGGGGAAAAATTTTAAAATGATTGCGGAAACTGCGATCAGCGACTTCGGCTTTTTTAAATTTTTTTTCTTGATCTTTTCAAGGTACGAACTGACGGTCCAAACTGTTCATGGTACGAACTAGGTTGCATCCCTTGCATTGTAATAAAAGTTATTATTAATTGCTTCACTTTATCAACTATGTAAAGTATTTCAGAATTGTCTAAAAGAGGATGTACCGATATCCAAGTTTGCCAATAACATTGGGAGCTGGTATACAAGACCCCCCCCCCCCCCCCCGATAAATCATGACAACAGGAATTGACCAAAACATGTGGATTGAAGTGTGTGAACAGTAAAGCAAAGGTAAAGTAGTTTCACTCTATATGTTTGGTCGATTCCTGTCTTTGTCATGATTTACAAAGGGGGGGACTTGTACACCAGCTCCTAACATTGTAGCCTATATATGTATGCTCTAGTTCATTCCTTCTAATTTTGCTTTGGGGTCCTACAAATTACTCATAAGCACCATAAGTTACGTTGAATTATATTGATTGATTAAATTTTTATCCTCGGACTGGGAAAGCTTCTTGCAGAGCTTAATCCTGGCAGTTTCGCATACTTGTAGAGGCTTTGAATCGCTGACGCAGGCCCGGTCACCGAGATTGACAGAGTGAAGTTTCCGATTGTTGAAGTCTTGTTGCCGGGGAACTATTCCATCTAGAGATGTACCGATATATCGGTATCGGCATCGGTATCGGTGATATCGGCCATTTTTTTAGTATCGGTATCGGCATCGGTATCGGCAAAATTTGGCCGATACTGTGGCCGATACTAAACATGTGTAAAAAAGGCGTTTGCTGCGGATTTTCTGCAGAAGCAAAGATATAGATTTTTAAAGTTGTAACTAACATCACATTAAAGTAGAAAAATAACAACCTGAGGTTCAAATTTTCGATACCTCACACTCCCATGACTTCAGGCATTGTTTGCTTACAGTGATTCTTTCACTCAAACAAAACGTTTTGTTTCAGTGTCCTTTCCTGCTGTCGGCACGGGGCTGGGCGCTCACTGGTGCGGCGGGCTGTTGCGATTCGCTGGTCATAACGGTGTAGCTTCCACGCTAGCCATTTAGACCATCCGATCAACTATATGTTTCTCGGCAGCCGTTTTGTAGCAAGAATTGACATCGACAAGAATTGAAATGGCTAGTGTGGAAGCTACACCGTCGTGGTTGGCGGGTCGCGGCAGCTCGCTGAGCTGGTGAGTGCTCAGCCTTGTGCTGGTGGCCGGGGGGATGCTCCTTTCTTCGCAATGAGGTTGTCATCTTGGGCGCAACGGGCCCATTTAGATTGGTTTGGTGAGGATTCGTGGTCCCATTGCTTTCTTTTTGGGCCTACTTATTCTGCCATGACATTGTTTGGGCTTGGTGAGATAGGGTGGAAGTTGAATCGCCGACTGGTGGAGCCGGCTCGCTGGGGGCAGCTGAGTTGCATGAGTTTTTTGAGCGTTTGGCGGGGTAGGAGGCTGGGAGCGATGCAGAATTGTGCGTTTTTGCTACCTGGGTAGTCTTGGCCTGGCAAAAGCTTTTCAACCAAACAAGAAGCGCCCTTAGGTTGCACATTACTTGTCGAATAGTTTTTGTACGACTACACAAATTGGGTCTGCTACTATTCGGTGAGTCCGATTCGGTGAGTCCGATTCGGTGAGTCTGATTCGGTGAGTTACTAACTTCTAACCCCTAACCCAAACCCCTAACCCCTAACCCTGAAACGGCAATGATAATTAAGCTATGGTACCCGATAATTTAAAAAAAAAATTGAAAAAATCCCCCGTTAAGGGATCGGACTCACCGAATCGGACTAACCGAATCGGACTAACCGAATCGGACTCACCGAATCGGACTCACCGAATCGGACTCACCGAAACGGGCCATTCCGCACAAATCACTTGGTTTACATTTTACATCTTATTATCAATTATGATAGCCTATTTGGAGAGTTTGCACAAACACTTTTTTTTCAGAAACCCCAATTATGATGTAGGCTAA
This sequence comes from Aplidium turbinatum, assembly GCF_918807975.1. Lineage (NCBI taxonomy): Eukaryota > Metazoa > Chordata > Ascidiacea > Aplousobranchia > Polyclinidae > Aplidium > Aplidium turbinatum. The sequence continues at coordinate 14,114,716 of NC_137484.1, read as the reverse complement.
TGTTTCTTCCCTTATACCCCAATCCTCAATTATGGTGGCCTTTCATTACTAAAACCTACTATTATGACACAACAATGCGGTTGAGATTGGATTCATGAATCTTTAATAAATTATGCCAATTGAAAGCTTGTTTTAATAGTTTTATGCAAGTAAGGTAAATCTTAGCATTTGATATAATACCTTGCAAATACCAAAATTGCTTCTTTTTGTAACACCAAAGTATCGGCCAAAATATCGGTATTAGTATCGGTATCGGCCTAAAAAAGTGATATCGGTATCGGGATCGGTATCGGCCAAAATATTGGTATCGGTACATCTCTAATTCCATCCATTAGATGCCGCTGAATGGAGAGCAGTCCTGAACGTGCGTTGCTCAAGCGCACACCCCGAGAGTCGAACCAGCGCCGCTTGATCTTGAAGCTTCTTCGTTCCAGAAGTGACACGCTAACCAATTGAGCTATAAGTCTGGTCGAATTACGTACCGTACCCATAAATCAATAGGAAGGTAACTCAGCCACAAACAACAGCTGTGCCATGCAACATTTAGCTTGAATGACAAAAGTTCTTTTAATTTGTCTGTCCCGTTAACTCAGTGGTTACATGTCCGGCTCAAAATCATGCGGCACTGGTTTGACTCTTGGAGTGTGTACTTGTGCAACACATTTCAGGACTGCTCTCCATTCAGCAGCACCTAGTGAACAGAATATTTCAACACTTCAACAATCGGAAAACTTCACTCTGCCAATTTCGGTAACATCGGCCGTGCGTCAAGAGCCTCTACAGTCTACAACTTACAAGTATGCGAAACTACAAGGAATAACCAATCAAGGTTTGTCAGTCCGAGGATAAAGATTCAAAACCAACCAATCAATTAAACGAATCATGCCCAATGTGGCAACTCCAGTCTTGTCTTGGCTGAAAGTCTGAAACCAGAAATCCAGAATCGAAAACAAGAAGTCAAGACTCAAGAACCATTTGCTTTGAGCAAGTAGTGTTTCTAACCAAAATTGATAAATAATTATGTTTGTATTTGTACAAGGAAATACGCCAAAATTTTAAACCAGCCGATGAGCCACTTAATTGAGTGGAAGGTCTGCTTGTATTGGATGATGAAACAAAAAAACTGGCTGCTCTAGTAGCCTTCCAGCTTAATCTGGGAACATCGTGAAGCCGGGATGGTAAAGGCTAGACCCTCGGCCCCAGAGGTTCACACGACGACGAGCTGTTAATTGCTAGGGAAAATGGTTTGATTTGGTTTTAAATCATTATCCGCGGACTGACAAATCCATTGATAGGTTATTCCTGGTAATTTCGCATACCGTACTTTTAAAGAATGAATGGTGGTCATTTAAACTAAAGGTTTTTGACGCAGGGCCGGTTACCGAGATACCGAGATTGCCGGTTACAGAGATCGGCAGCAGTGGCCGGGTGGTTAGCGCGTTGGGTTCGCAGTCGAGAGCCTGCATGTTCGATTCCAGCCACCCGCACTTGCTGTTGTTTCTTTGGGCTGGAAACTTTACGATAATTACCCAGTGATCGATTTCGAGTAATGGGTAGTACCAAATTTAAGTCACAAGTAGAGTAGACAACCGGAAACAGACATTGCCGTCGGCTGCAGCGTGGATCAGGTGTACGTCGGTAGGCGTACACCGATGAATAGCGCTCAAGTCCACTTTTCCGCAATGCAGGATAAAGATATGACAAACAAAAAAAAATTGACAGAGTGAATTTTTCCGATTGTTGAAGTATTGTTGCCAAGGAATTATTCTATCCATTAGGTGCCGCTGAATGGCGAGCAGTCCTTAGAATGCGTTGCTCAAGCGCACACCCCGAGAGTTGAACCAACGCCACTTGATCTTGAAGCTTCTTCGTTCACGAAGTCAAGCGCTAACCAAGTGAGCCATTGGCCTTTAAAGCAAGCCTTAAAAGTATAAATTAAAGCAAGAATAGTTAATTATAGGGATTCAAACAGCAACAACCGACCCTTTTTTCGTCCATAAAGATTGTGGCTAAAACGTCTACTTTTGGTCGTTTAAGATTTCTTGAAATGGAAAGAACGAACTTGAAAAGAACGCTTCTATGTCGAACCTTCGAGATACATGAAACGACATGGTTCGACACCGCTCCAGAGTACGCAGCTGTAGGCCTATGTTAGAAAGACATTTAATGATAAGTTAATGGATGAAAATAGACTAGGCCGATGTCTCTTTGCTTCCTTTCTGTTGTGTGACATTTGCAATTGCAGTGTGGCTACCATGTGTTGTCGCAGTGGGGCCAAATTAAAGTTAGATTATAATTTTTATCCAGACGATCTCCTTTTTATAGGATAGCCTACGGTAGCTCGGAAATACTTTTAAATAACAAATTTCAAGAGCGCATGGTTAAGCTAATCATACAAACTTTGTTAAAAAATGACCAACTGTGAATCTAAAGCAGCGGTTGTTGTCACGGACCCCTTTAGACAAATTATTAATTCTGCGGACCCCTACCTAAATTTTTCCTGAAACTCAATTAACATAGGCCTACTATTGACTATAGCAAAGAAATTTTTTTTCATACGACTCAGTTCAATCACAGTACCGTACTATTGACTATTGCAATTATTATGCTACTCAACTACTGTACTGTGTCATATTGCATTGCCACTGTGACTCCTGCGACAAATATCAGGTTAAACAGTTGCTCAAATAAGAAAATGAATGGATTGTTTAAAAAATGTCAGCAGTATTTGAATATTAAGGTGACCCAAAGTGCCATGCCGAAACTTTTTCAACGTAAGCAAATTTAATGAGAGGGTTGTTGTTGCCTTTCCTGAACTAAACGACTGAACTGCGGTTGAGTTTTTGACAATGCAACACGCATGTCATCTTCAACGTCCACTGTCCAGGCAATTTCGATGTTGTTTTTATTGTAACAAGAGCTGAGAATCCTGCCTCGCAAAGGTTAAGTGGTTATGAATGATAACAAAACAATAATCGCTTGCTTTGCCAAGAATGGATAGGTTTGCAGTTGTCAGCAGCAAAATTCTTCCACAGTTTTTGAATGAAACTCAATGCGTAGGCTAATAACTCTTTTGATCTCAAATCAATTAGGCCATCTTCACTGAGATCGTCATCGGGTTGTTCAAGTCAAAAAGAAAAGGATTTCGAATCCATGTTTCAACTTCGTTCGGCAGGTGTTCTAAGTTAAAATATAACGTTGAAATGAGATTTGCAGGGTTTCAAGTGTGCGCAAAATTTTTCCCTCATGGAGATCAAAAGAGTGCATTCTCTTTGAGTTTTATCCATATCCCTGGTTTCATCCATCAAGATAAGATCTTCTAACATTGGAAAGTTAGCGTAATTACCTGCTTCCAATCTGCGTTTCTAACTTGGCTAAAAACGCTGTCAGCTTTTCAGCTGCATCAATTATTGTCACACCTGGTCCTTGAATGCGATTAACATTGTTAATATGACCGAAAGTATCGGCTAAGTAGGCCATGCCGTATAGAAAACTTTTACTCTCAAACAATTTTGAGAAGGAAATTCCTTTTGCTTTCAAAAGAGTTGATTCCTCATTTTTTAGCTGCCGCAGTTTTAAAACTTCTCTAGATAACCAATGTACCTCAGAATGATACAAAAGTAGGCCTACTCCGAAATCTGACTCTAATTCTTGAGAGCGCTTTAAAAGTACGGTGGTTTACAGATCTGCTTTTGACGAAATTAACAACTTTCACGCAATTCGTCAGAATTTCTTTGAGACTTGCTGGTAAGGTTTTTGCTGCTAATAAGGCGTACCTGTGCAAAAAGCAATGGGTAACAACCACGCGAGGAGCTTCGTTTTTTACTAAAGCAGCAAATCCGGATTTGTTCCCGAGCATAGCTGGTGCTCCATCCGTGCATATAGAACAAAGTTGTTTTTTTTCCAAAATTCTTCAAGGTAATCACGGACCCCCAAATGCTTTCTCACGGACCCCAGGTTGGGAACCACTGATCTAAAGCAATCTATGATCAAAGGTTAAAGCAATTGTGTCATGAAAGACAATGATCCAACCAGGTGTCTAAATTTCATTTAAAATGATTTTCAAACTTTTGCAAAGCTTAGGAGTAGGCTCAGGCCCGGATTTAGGGGGGGGGGCAGAGGGGGCAGGTGCCCCGGGCCCCCCGACTTTTGAAGGGCCCCCTACGTGGAAAAAAATGTGATTTTGTGTTATTTTTTCTTTCTTTCAGCCTTTGAAGTTTCTGCAAAGTGCTGGATTGGTGCTACTGTAGACGCAGAAGTGGTTTTTCGCGCCGTAGGCTTGAAAATTTTTTTTGCAGGGGGGCCATTCGATCTAAAAGTGCCCCGGCCCCCCATCAGCTAAATCCGGCCCTGGGTAGGCTAAACGAAAACAAAGTCGTTTGCCTATCAAGTTTCATGTAGGCTACAATACATTTGTGTGTGAAAAAAGCAGGAAAAAAGTCCCAAAAATTATAACGATTTTAATTTTTTTCTGCCAACTGACCAATGGAAAACTCAATGGAATTTATTTTATCACGACGAAGTCACTGCCAAAGCTCTATAAGCAGGGCCGGATTTAGCTGATGGGAGGCCCGGGGCACTTTTAGATCGGGGGCCCCCGTGCAAAAAAAAACCTCTACGTCTACAGTAGCATTAATCCAGCACTGCACAGCGTTTTGCAGAAACTTCAAAGGTTGAAAGAAAGAAAAAATAACACAAAATCACATTTTTTCCACGTAGGGGTTTTTCAAAAGTCGGGGGGCCCGGGGCACCTGCACCCCTAAATCCGGGCACTAACTTAGGCCTATTTGTTTGCATCGGTGAACATCGGGAGGAGAAAAAACATGCTCTTATGGAGTTCAAAGTAGAAGAGAACTCCACGAGAAGCAAATTTTTGAACTGATGCGACTGTAACGACATTAGAGCAAAGCTATCTTGGGCTGCAGGTTTTAGTAGCAGGCTAAGCTTACCGTGGTCCTTGGTGGAAACTTAGCCTACTACTTAAATTTTGCTTTCATCCTGAATCGTTGGCCTATTGCTTCAATACTTGACTCTTGAGGTGTTTCTATTTTTTGACAGTCCAATAGCTGATTAAAATGTTATATTTAGTAGGGCTGCATGTGCGTTAAATTAAGTTTGTACCTTTTTCAGACCCTTAGGCTACTGCAGTGGCCTACATAGCTAAGGCTTCAGTATAATGCCAAAATGTAATATTGTACGTTATGATGATGTGTGACAAAACGTTTGTCGAAAAAATTAGAAATGTATTGAAAAAGTGGACGAATGTAAAAACGTTGAGGAGTTGGTTACTTGCGTGGACATCGTCTGAGATGGTCTGGATATCTTGAACGAATGAATGAGAACATTTTGACAAAGCGAATTTGGAACAAGATAGTGACAGGTAAAATGAGGCAGAGAAGACTAAAGAAAACGAGGAAAGACACTGCGAAAGATGACCTAACAAAAATAAATTTGAAGATGCCAAAACGATAGAAATAGATGAGTCGCTGCAGACAACTGGTCGACTCTGATGTTTCAGGATGAAGACCAGAATTCTTTAAAGCAAAATGAGGGGGGAGAGATAATATTGCACGTTATTCGCTCGAGAACGTGCATTGGGTGGAAAGGTAGTGAAGCAATACAGTAGTGACTAGTGAGTGTTAACCTGGTCAAATGTTTTAATGTTCAAACTTGAGAAAACAAGCTATTGATTTGTTTTCTATAGTAATAACACTGTGTTTACTTTTTTTCTTATATCGGACAGGTTCTTAAAAAGCAGGCAATAAAGTCTGCAGAGAAGACAAGAAGCCTATTGTGGATAAAGAATTTATCAATTACGTCAATTACTTACGTATGCTGCAACCAGGGTAAGGTTGTTCTACTAAAACAGTAGCAGCAAGAAAGTGGTAATATTACATTTTATTTACATGACGCACAGCTCAACACACACCATAAATCAAAATAACTTCAATGGAACTGCTCAGAAGAGATAGGCTACAATATAGTAATACACAAAACATCAGGTGGAACTTTAAGTTCTACAGTATCTCCAACGGTAAATAGACAGAGAACTTAGCAGATTGGTACGAAATTGGCATGTTAACGCGCAGTGACACAAATTGTGAAGCAACTTACACAACAAACTGACACAGAAAGTGCATGCGACTACTGCAACAACAATGAACTTTATACAAGGAAATTTCATCAGAAAATGATCAGTAACAGCCACACCAATCGCACCACGCCACACTATTTAGGTGCATAATAAGCTTATGAAAAAAATGATAACTGATTCTCATCACTTCATGGCACAACTAAAATCCCACCCTACTAGAATAATGTGGCCTAGCTTAAAGTGGAATGTTGACAAGACGAACAAAAGCCAACTCAGTGCCTTTGCAACCGACATTTTAAAAATCAACCAAGGCATACAACCTGCATTTCCTGCAATATCAAAAGCGTAAATGAAAAAATTCTTGACGAGAAAACGTAATCAAATCAATATCAAAAACGCTGTAAAACGATGAAAGCGTTTTTTACAAAGTAGAGCGAGAAGTTTGCACACAGCTACTACTGTACATTTATGTGTGCCATTAAAGATATGACGCGAAACGCGATCATTTGATAAAATACGTGTGATATTTTTTCAGCCATTTCACAACGCTCAATTCGAACTGACATTAGAAATAACATAAAAAAAATATTCCATTTATTGAAATTAATATGGGAGATTGTTTTAAAAGAATGCAGCTTTACAAAACATGGCTGATTTGAGAGATTTCCAAAAACAACATGAAATGCTTGAATATTTTCACTTAAAAGTAACAAAAAAAATGAAATCTGTAGATCAGGGGTGTCCGAACTCCTACCTGCGATACGTTTTTGTATGGCGCTCGCTTGTTGTTGCACAATGTTATTTTTGGCCCGCAGACACATAGAAATCACACCAATTGAATTTGCACTAAAAAAATCACTAAGATAGTATTTTCGTACCCAGGCAGCAAAATCCGTCATGTTTGTAATTTATAACTGTAATTTGTAATTATTTTGTAATTTGTAAATTTATTTTATAATAACTATACAACAATATCCTTAAACCTGCATATCGCTTTGTAGTATGAAAATGACATTAAATAAGACAATATTAATGATGATAATGGTCTTCAATAAAAACGCTAACGATGGGTCCTTAAATGGATAATGCGTCCAATCCTGACGGTAGAAGGATTAGATACCACAATATTACTATATAATACACTTTTCTTTGCGCAAAACAAGATTATTAGCGATTATTGGCACGCGGGCAGTTCCGCATTATCAAAGTTGGCTCGCCTGGGTAAAAGTTGGGACACCCCTGCTGTAGATGGTCTGACAAGGGGGAAGTAAAAATCAAAAACAAGTGTTTCTTTAAATAAAAAAAACTATCGCTGCTTCAAGCTTCTGATCAAGCTGTCCCAAAACCAGCTGTCTTCAAGCACGCGTGTGCGATCACAGGCGTTGATCCCGTTCAATATGCTCGTCCCTGTCATGCGTTGGTAAATGACGGGAATGATTTTTCGGCGCTTAGCAGCTGAAATGAAACAAGCGAACGCATGAGAGATGAGTCGATAGATATGTTTCACCACTAAAGCAGGGGTGAGGCTACTGAGCGAAACAGAGGATTTGAAATGCCTTGCAACAGCATACACCTTTGGTAAACCATACAATATTTTTAGAACGGTCATGAATGGGACCTAAGAGCAAACTCAAGACTTGGTAGGGCACAAAAAAGACAGCGTATTCTTGCCTGATGCACAGGGCATTAATTGTATGAAGCACAATTTAAGAAAATCTCCCGAGTTTAAATCAATTGCAAGTTAACAGCACAGCAGAAACTGTGTCGGGATCAATCAAAAGCTTTGAAGTTTATGGGAAAATGAGAACACTAAGACAATGAAAGTAACAAGAAGTGGATCTACTGACCTGGATCCAGAGAAACACCAATGTTGAGAGCCCATTGGCTGGCTGGCGTTTTCAGGAACGCGTCTGACAAAATCACGACCAACTTTGGACACCTTTAGCAAGAAAAGTTCTATGGTTGATTGGCACATTACAGTGGTGCTATGCGTTCAATGCACATTTAATACTAACATCAAAAAAGCAATATTCACTAAGGTAATTCACGTTTACTTGGGCCTTACAACCATTGAATAGGCCTACGGCTACGAGGTATTATTAAACATTTAAGAGGCCATACCAGTATACACTTACTTCAAAACCATTGCTTCGAGTTGACTTTGATATGTTTGAGAGCCTGGATGTCCATCCCGCTCTGGTAGAAACAGTCGAACTCCGGCCTCAACTTCGATCTTAGGTAGAAATTGAGTCTTAATGAAATCTTTATCGGCGACATCGTACAACACGAAAGCATCGTAGACCTGCTCCTGCTGCTGTGGTGGTGGTGCTGATTGTTGTTGTATCAAGGAATCACTGACTGTGTCACAGCTGACTACTGAAGAACAAAAAACAGTTGTTATGCTGTATGTTTTTATTCAATGTATAATTAGTTTTATTTTAAAGGCTTGATAAGGGATAAATGCAGAGCCAAAAACGTTTGCAACTTTGCTTTTCTTTTCAAATTGTTAACTATTGTGATGCTCAGTTAATGATATTAAAAATGTGCTATTCCATTCATATTGTACTCCATTCCAATGTATGCATGTCATCTGTGGGAAAATTATCATCAACGTGACATTAATCGCGTGCGTGTTGCCTTCAATAACGCATTTAGAATTATACACAATTTGCCTAAACACTATAGCGTACGTGAACATCAAGTCTTGTGCATTTGCAACATTATGACATTTAATGCATTACTTCGGAAATATGTTTTTTCTTTTGTTGGAAGATGCGAAGTATCGTCTAACTCTATTGTTGCCTCCCAGATGAGGTCCGATAGCCATCGTATATCAAGTTACCGTCTTCATTATATAATTCGATATGCTGTTACCTAGTCTTGATGGCTGCCATGTCATCTGATTGTTTTTAAATAATATCGTTCTGAATACTTTCAATTCTACTAACTTGTAACACTACCGTACCATTGCATGTAAACTTGTAACAGTAGATAGCCAATTTGGTGAGAGTTTAAACTGACGACATCCAAAGTGGCTCTCTGTGACCTTTGTGCATTTGCAGTTTGTGTATTATTTGGTTGTTTTGTTGTGGATATGAACAGCTTTGTCTGACGCAAATAAATAATAAATGGTTACAAAAATAACTTCTCTATTGCAACCAAATAGAATAAGTTTTGGTTGCACGAATGCACGTGACAAGCAAATCAGTCCTTTGGCGTTAATTCAATGTCTGAAAGCGCTGAATGAATTTAGAAAATGGCTGATTTGCTGACTGGCTTTGCACAACAAATCTCTAAAAGAACTTTATTAAATAGCAACAGCAACTACAGATCTAAAAAAGTCTTTTAAAATCATAAATGAGAGCCAATTGAGATTAACAAAATAAAAAAGTTAAATAATAGTTACTAAACTAAATGTGAGACAGTTAACAGAACTGCAAGTCTACAACAAGAATTTTCTAAGAAGGTATAGCTCAACTTTAAACCAGCTGGAATATTTTTACAGCATTGGCGAAACATTGATAAAACCTTGCATGTTAAAAGCAGACAGTCTTCTTGTGTTGGGCGAGGCGAACAGTAAGAAGCTTGCAATGATTTCTCTTTCTGATTCTACCATTAAAACACGCATCGATGAGCTCGCACAGGATATTGAGTGTCAAGTTATAGATAAGATACACGCATCACCTTGTTTCGCCATTCAATGTGATGAGGCAACTGATGTTGCCCAATTGTCTCAGTTGTTGGTCTCATGATCGCTTTGTTGGGTCTACTTCAATTGAAGAAGAAATGTTGTTTTGCAAACCCCTAGAAACGACTACCAAGGCAGAAGATGTATTTAAAGTTGTAGCAACATTTTTTGACAACAACGATATGAAATGGGAGAAACTTGTGGGTGTCTGCAGATGGTGCCCCGGCAATGATTGAATCGTGAAGTGGGTTTATTGCCAGGATAAAGCAAAAAAGTCCCAATGCGGTGGGATCTCACCGCGTGACTCACCGAGAGGCTCTTGCCTCTAGGACTCTTGCAATAATTATACGATCCGTCAACTTCGTCAAAACAAGTGCTATTAATACGAGATTGTTTACCAAGCTGTGTCAAAATATGGGCTCCAATCATGAAACTCCACTGTTTCATGCATCCGTTCGGTGGTTGTCAACAGCTAGAGTATATGAAATGAGAGACAAACTAAAGCTATTTTTGGAAGCTCATAGGGAAAAGGATCTACTTCTGTCATTCACATCAGAGAAGTTTCAGTTGGAGTTGGCCTACCGCGTGGACATTTTCGAAGCCCTTAATAATTTAAATCTTCTGCAGAGCAAGAATACTAATCGCATCAAAGACTATGATGCCATCCTTTCATAGCAAAACTGGGGCTGTGGCATCGTCGAGTTCAAAAAGGAAATGCAGCTTCATTTTCCAACAATGATGCTGTCCTCGAGAAAAACCAAAGTGAACTGAAGGGCGAGTTTAAGTTCGAAGTGGAGTGCCACATGCAACTTTTGAAAAAAGAATTTGAACGCTATTTTCCAGACTTGGGTGACAACGAACTTTCAGAATGGCAGATGACAAGGAACCCCTTTCTTCTTAATGAGGAAATTCTTGTGAATTCTTCTCGACAATTTATTGAGGAAAATTCTTCTCGACAATTTATTGAGGAATTATTGGAGCTAAAATGCAATTCTACTGAAACGGACGACTTTAAAGCAATGCCACTAACTGAGTTCTGGGCGAAATACGTGCATATTTACAAGAGTGTGGGTACTGTGACTATACGCACACTTCTTCCATTTTCATCCACTTTCTTGTGCGAAAATATTTTTTCTACTCTCGTGAACATAGACAAAATCTAGAAACAAACTTGACTGTGAAGCCGATCTGAGATGTGTATTATCTGCTACTAATCCTCGAATTAAATATTTAGTATCCAAAAAAACAGTTACATCCTTTGCATTAAGATTTGATTCTTTGCATTTAAGATTACATCCATTGCATTAAAAATTGATTTAACAGCAACATGTTCCAATGGGGCCTCGCCGATTCACCATCTTGTGCGTGTGGCTCAGATTCTCAGACTGCACACCACATTATCTACCATTGTCCTGCATATCGACCCCAGGATGGATATGTGGACCTCACAACGCTCGATGAACACACAATCCATTGGCTGCTGCGGCGCTGCGCCTGGATGTAACAACGTGATCTGTGGAGTGTGGTGGCCTCAAACGCAAGAAGAAGATTAATGCAACTTACCTGGAAATAAATTGCTGCTCTGCTTAATGTTTTTTGATTTTGGAACAAGGTGGGGCGCAAGTTTTGTTAAAATTGTAAAAGGAAGGTGTGTCTCAAAAAGTTTAAGAACCACTGTCCTAAACTGAGACAATATCAGTAAGAACTATTAAGCTGATTTGCTGCATATTGGCAGTTCAGTTATTTTACTTGGGGTGATAATGTCATCAACCATGATGTTACGTTCATTATCAGATACTGTACACTTCTTGATAGTGGTGATTGTTAGGTTGCTACATACGGTACCTTTTGAACTAGAAGGCCAGCTCAAATTTTTGACTGGCAAATATTAGCCTACATACCTGAAGAGATTGGATTGCTCTCCGACATAGATTCTTCTGAAATGAGGGAACTAGCAACAGCCGAGCTACTGGGAAGGGATGGTTTCTCAGACATTACACTGAACGAACTTGGGTCTACGCTTGTTGATATGAAAGGATGCTGAATTGGGCTGTGGCTATCGCTGGGCTGTAGTGCTAGCGTTGTGGTCTCGCCAAACCCGCTACTTGTTCTACCAATGACAGAAGGCATTGGTGTGTAAGAAGGGTTGCCATCAATCGAATTTGAAACACTCCACCGTGTTTTGGATTGGGACTTCAACTCTCGTTCTGAACAAATAAAAAATAGTGTATCAAGTAGTAATTAGTTTGAATGATTGACTTTTCTGGCTATGCATCTTACCAACAAATAATGCTTCGAGTATGAGCAAGCATATCAGTACTATGGTTGCTCATAGATACTATCAAATGTTTAGCTGTAGTAGAATTTGTTTTAACATTGAAGCTTTGTTTAGTTTCAGTCAATAAACGATCGGTTTATAAAAGTTGCAATACCGTATATAATAAAATATGCTAAAAAAATTTAACAGCAAATTTGTTACTAAAATGGAAAGTTGGAGACACTGCACTTACGAAACCATTTGTCCATGTCTGTTATGACATCTTCTCGTTCAAACTCCCTCAAAATCTCACATAAGTTGCCCACATTAAACTGGGGGTAGCGAATTGCAGTTTCATTCAAAAGAAAATCAGTTTTGTCCTGTCGTCTGTCCATATTTAGAATCTAATGCCCATAAGAAATACATTTTTTAAATGAGCTATTTGTTGATTTTATATGATATTTCAAATATATTTTACATCAAAACAACCTTTTTCACAAAATGATGCTGTAACTCAAAACAGTCAAAGAATTTTTGATGTCAACAAAACTTTTGAATGTAACGTAAAGGCAATTACATCGTTTGAACGTCGCCAGACATTGAAATTGCGTACAAAAGGGAATTTTTGCTGACCAGGTATAGGTTGTACGGTACCTGAGAAATATTTACAAAAGCCATTCGGTTTGTTCAAAGAACCCAATTAGCCTAACACTCAACAGTTCGTATTTACATTGATTCAATGTCTGAATATTGAATAATATTCAATTGTTGGATATACAGAAGGCGTCGTTGGATTTAAAAAAAATCGCCGAATAGGGGACTGCCGAAAAAGGCTGTCGCCGAATAGGAAACTCGCCGAATAGTAACAGACCCATATACTGGTACTTAATGAAATGAACGCTGATGTGTCTCAACCTCTGTTCTGGTTCCTCGATATTAAATTGAATGTGAAAACTTATACAATGATCCTTCAATTAGGATACAACCAAATGATTAAACATAATAAGTAAATAAATTTGGTCAGGTTCGGAAACTTGTATAATTTATTTATAAAGCTTTTGCCCCCGTAACAGTGGCTTTTTCAGTAGGCTATCTTATTTAATAAATTATACAAGTTTCTGAACCTGACTGATTTATTACACATATATATATATATACACTGGCGCCGACTTACGGGGTGGCCACGCCACCCCGTAACCGCTGTGGCGGGGTGGCAGCCACCCCGTTTAGGTTACATTACTTACTGCAAATAAATGTAATTTGAATGGACGTTTAAATCTTTTTTGATCATTGGTTTTCGCTTTAAGTCAACGTAAAGCAAGAGGTGAACCAATACAGCATTGCAAAGAAAATGATTGTTTTTGTCACAAGCATGATACTCGCGTAACAAGCAAGCTACGTGAAGATCACGCAACACGTGGCTACGAGTTTTTTCCTTGTTGTTGTTGTTGCGATCGTTTTATTTGTTACTTGGCATAAGTCATTGTTACATTTGTTAGGCTTACAATGGGATTTATTAATCAATAAAATACGATCTTTCCATTGTCTCCCTCAAAAATCTTTTTTGAAAATTTTTAACCTACTTGCGATCTATCATGACGCAACAGCGATTGAACCAAGTCCTAATTTTAAATGTTTATCAAGCTGAAGCTTCACGGTTACAACTTGACCAGTTGATTAACAGTTGGATTGACAGAGCTGCTGTTCGCAAAAATACTTTGCCAAATGTTAAGTGTCAGAGCAGCAACGTAACAATAAAATTCACGACATACCTCCTGTGCTTTGTTTTAAAGTTGCTTTGTAAATTATCGAGCTACAAATCAGGTGTGAAAAGACAATTGCATCTACGAAACACGCTTAGTAAAAATCAAACAAAAACATGCAGTTTGAAAGTTTTTAGGTTGCCATATTGTGCTATTCGCCATCCCGTGCAAAAATAAAAGTCGGCGCCTATGCATATATATATACATTGTTTATTAAATTCTTGACAATTGCTTTACCTCAAGATAAGAGAATCCAATTTCATCTGCCACTGACTTCCAATTAGGTGCATTGTACTTATCTACATCCAAGCGCAAACCAAGCTGTTTTCTGGTTTCAAAGCCAAGATTTTTAATCAGCAAGTGACTGTAATCTTTGTTACATGGTTGAAAACTAGTGGCATTGCTTGACATTCCAGGCTGGTTAGTGTTATTGAAAGTTTGTACTGAGTCAGTACCTCCATAGTATGAGGGTGGAGGGTGCAAGTTACTATCAGTCATTGTTGAAGAGTCTGGTTTCACATTGCTCAAGTCACCTTCACGTGAAAGATCTCGTTTTTCACCTGTTTCATATTTTCTAATTTCTTCTTGCTGATCCTTGGCTGCAATGCCTGAATTCAGTTCCCTTTGTTGTTCCAAAAATGAAAGATCACTGTCAGCTTCTATTTGTGCCATACGAGATTTACTAACGCTATCCATGATTTTTGTGTTTATAACAAACTCTCAGCCCTACTGATGGACTATAAAGCTTAAGGCAATCAAAAAAAAACATTGTTTAAATCGGACCTGTTGACAAATCTCATGCAGAGAATCTACCAAAATTCATATACCATGCAGCCAGCAAGGGTTAAAAAATGAGTTAAAAAGGGTTAAAAAAAGGTTAAAACAGGCTGTTAAGGATTCAGATAGTAATAACTTATTTGATTTAATTCGTTCTGCTTTGCTTTTTTGCTTGGCATTGAGCACTTTTTGTAGTGTTAATAGTTTTTATTGTTTTTATAATACATTATATATCATATATGTGTTAACAAATAAGGCTGTTGCAAGTTATAATGTACGATATTGTTAGAATGATCTATCAATCTAAAAGAAAATGTTATCTTTGCAAAACATGTATGACATTGTTACAAGGCATACAAATGAATATTAAACAAGACAAAATTTTCTGAGAACAAAACTGACCACCATGACAAAAAATTGTAATAAAATTAAATAAGCCAATAAATTTAGAAACATCATTGAGTTGAAGGTAAGAAATTTTACTGTGCGTAACTGACTGATTTTTCGCACAGAACTGCAGTTTTGACTTATTAATTGATTAGACGAATCTATATCCAGTCCACTAGACTCTATCTAACTGAGCTAGTCTTTGCACAGCAAGCTGTTTTTTAGCCTATTGGCCATTTCTTGCATGTATTGTCTGGTATCATATTGATACAAACAGCTGTTCTCTTCGATAACAGGACATAATCCGCTCATTAACAAAAGTGAGCAATGACTAACTGCCTTCCTGAAATGTTGTGAACATCTGTTTTTTGCAAAATGGGTGTCAAAATGTTCGTTTGTCAATGAAGTCTATTCTGTGTTATATTACCACATACTTTAAAGTGTGTTTCAGCATGAGTTTTTATTGACCTGTTTAATTTGAATACTGTGGGGATACCTTTGATTTTCACTGTTCTTAAACGAACAAGCCATAGTATGACATCCAGCAACAGTATTTTATTTTTTTCAGTTGATAAAACAGTTTCAAACAAAGTAAAATAAAATTTGAAACAAGGCAGCAGAAAAGGTTTTTATACTGATTTCACATCTGCAAAGGTTAAAACAACATAAAAGAGCAGATAAACTGCTATAATGTGATATCATTTTTTGTATCGTTTTTGTGTATCTTTTTACCTAGCCTTACTGATATTACATAACTGTTTACTTTTGCGTGTGTTTTACTGTTGATACCAACTGTTTACTTCAATATAGTTATTGTCTTTATTAGTTTGCTAACTGTACATATAATTGAAAGACAAATAAGCATTCTGCTTTGCAACATCTCATAATTATTAGTAGTGAATGGTTATCACATCAATGGCTGATATTCTGTTAGATACCGTGGTATTATTATTATGAATGACCAATGTGACAATTCATTCAATATTTTAAAATTCATCTAATTTTAGAAAGTCTGAATGAAGAAGACCATGCAGGGCATATGTTAATTTTATGTGAGCACTGAGCAAACATTGTAATTCAGTCTCTTAAAAATAACTTTTAATTCACTTTTTTAGCTAAACTTGTTTAATCTAAATTTAGTAAATCTAAAGCGCTCTAATTTAAGTAAGGTGATGATGTCCAATTGACAAAAGGTACCGTAATAAACGATTTTTTTTATACCTTTTCTAACTGTAAGTATGTTGAATATGACTATCAGCTACTCCTCAAATTTTGATGACAAGAATTAGGCACAAAAATGAAAAATTACGAAAGCTAAATGCAATAAAACTAAAGTCATATATTAAAAATGTGCAAATATTGTGCAGGTTCCGACTGTTTATTCTCACAACTCCTAATCAAGGTTATCACAATTCCACCAAAGAAACTAAAACAAAACAGTGCAAGTTGGCTATGAGCATTGAGCAATTACATTACAATTATGAGCATGCACTTGAGCAATTTGTTGGTAGTTGTTATTTGGCCGGCGCCAGTCTTTTAATTCAAAACACTATTTAAATGGCATTATTTGAATGGCAGTCGCTTTCGTTCAGACATGTGCAGATGGGGCCTGGCTCCCTCACCGGGATGCGAGTGTGGTGCCACAGACCAGACAGTAGACCATGTCGTCCATGACTGCCCAATCCATCAACCACCACATGGAACGCTTGGACTGAAGGCCCTGGATGATGAGACTCTTGAGTGGCTGATGACCTCATGCCCAAACATATAGTCTGGAAGAAGACAGCTCATACGACGAAGAAGAAGAATGGCATGATGTAACTTATTCTTTCTTTCACCTTCTCTTTCAAAGCAAAAGACGAGAGAAGAGCAAATGAAAAAACTTTTAAGTTCAACAATTTTTTTGAACTGAGTTAGTGGCGCGTGCGATATTTGTCTGGCTGGTATCCCCAAGGATGCGAGTTTGATACTACATAGTAGGCGAGAAGCGCTTTCCTTTAAAAACTAAATTGCCAGATAAAAAACACTGTCTAAAAGTAAACTGAACATTGATGAAACCATGAATTTTTTTAAACTAAGTTCTAACAAGAATACTCAATCGTTAGGCTACTGCATTTTTATGGTGAATTTTTAATTTGAGTAGCCAGGATGAAATGTCTTTTTTAAAGAAGCATAGTAAATTTTTACAACCATCAAACTAACTTGTTAAAAACAAATATATGTAATGCGTCGTTTGGCAAACACGGTCACATCCTCTTATGACGAATGGAAAATTACCAAGAGAAATTCTCAATATTCCAGCAAATTAAAAAAACTCTAACTTTATTACTCATATTTGAAAAGACATAAAAGATTGGGCTGTAGGCTACTCAAATTAAAAATTCACCACAAAAATGCAGTAGCCTAATGATTGAGTATCCGGGTTAGAACTTAGTTTAAAAAAAATGCTTCTGGAAACTATCGAACTCACATCCTTGGGAATACCAGGCAGACAAATATCGCATGAGCCACTGATTCAGTTGAAAAAAAACTGTTGAATTTAGAAGTTACATATACTAGGCACCTTTTTCATTTGTTCTTCTCTCGTCTTTTGCTTTGAAAGAGAGAAAAAATTTTACTGTGCGTAACTGATTGATTTTTTGGAGTTCAATTGCACAGAACTGCAGTTTTGACTTATTAATTGATTAAACGAATCTATATCCAGTCCACTAGACTCTATCTTACTAAGCTAGTCTTTGCACAGCAAGCTGTTTTTTAGCCTATTGGCCATTTCTTGCATGTATTGTCTGGTATCATATTGATACAAACAGCTGTTCTCTTCGATAACAGGACATAATCCGCTCATTAACAAAAGTGAGCAATGACTAACTGCCTTCCTGAAATGTTGTGAACATCTGTTTTTTGCAAAATGGGTGTCAAAATGTTCGTTTGTCAATGAAGTCTATTCTGTGTTAGATTACCACATACTTTAAAGTGTGTTTCAGCATGAGTTTTTATTGTTCTGTTTTACCTAAATTGATAGTGTCTGCTATCAAAAAACATGAATGCTTTGCCATATTAGGATTGAAAAACTCAACATTTAATTGCACTCATTTTCTTCTTACAGGTGATGATGAGTTAAGTGAATTCTACTGCATTATAAATAATTTTTTCACTCCAAGAAGTCAATCTTTTGGCAAACTTGTCAAGATTACTGAGTAGTTAGACAAGTAGCCAGTTTAATTTGAATACTGCGGACACTTTGATTTTCACTGTTCTTAAACCAAAAGCCATAGTATGACATCCAGCAACAGTATTCTATTTTTTTCAGTTGATAAAACAGTTTCAAACAAGGTAAAATAAAATTGGAAACAAGGCAACAGAAAAGGTTTTTATATTGATTTCACATCTGCAAAGGTTAAACTTGAAACAACATAAAAGAGCAGATAAATTTTAGCATTGAACTATTAATATTACTTTAATCTAATATTATATTATAACATCTTGTTTTGTATTGTTTTTATGTGTCTTTTACCAAGCCCCACTGATATTACATTGCTGTTTACTTTTGGGTATGTGTCACCGTTGATATCAACTGTTTACTTCTATACAGCTATTGTCTCGCAACTCCTAATCAAGGTTATCACCATTCCACCAAAGAAACTCCAACAAAACACAGCAAGTAGGCTATGATGCATGCATTTGAGCAATTTGTGCACTGCTTACATGCAGTCCAGTCACATTAGTGATCAACCATATTAATGTAACGCAAAGAGAAAAAACACAGAAAATTGGATACAAACTCAAACCTATGATTTGCCACTTGAGATTAAAATTATTTGACTAGTTTAAGATTCGAATCAATAATTCTGAATTGCCCATCCCTGGCCATTGCATAGTGTATATTGATCATCCACTATCTTACTGCAAACCAGGTAAACTACCCATTATGGTTACATTTAGCAATGGGCATTATTGAGACCTGCTCTTGCCTCCATTTAGCCAATTCATTCCACAATCATGTCAAATCATTTTATTTTTGGAAGTGGCTATTTTTCCACACTTCATCTCACGGTTACAATCAGGTGTTGCTAGAGTTAAGATTAAACTAAGGAACAGTTAAGATAAGTGTTAGAGTTTGGAATAAGGTTAGGGTTTTGATCTTCGCCTAGGACTTAACAAATTTCCAAAATACAAGTTTTTGTTTTCAACAGCTTTAAACTTTTCTCAAATTAGGGCAGAATTCCTTATCTATCTAACTTATTAACATTTTAAAATGTTTGCGGAAACTGCGATCAGCGACTTCTGCAAACTCTTAGGATCGTTACCGGAAATTTTAAAATGTTTGCGGAAAAACGGAAACTGCGATCAGCGATGTTCTATTTTTTTCTCTCGATCTTTTCAGTCTGTTTGTTTGCGGATACCGATACTCTGATACCCTAACCCTTTCAAAATGTTTGTGGAAACTGCGATCAGTGACTTTGTTTTTTTTTAATTTTTTCTTTCGATCTTTTCAAGGTAAAAACTGATGGTACGAATTGTCCATGGTACGAATTAGGTTGCACCCCTTCATGCTAGCAGTTAACAGTTGTTGTTTTTGCATAAGTGGGTCAGATGCATCAATTTTGTACCCTGTAGTCTCCAGAACGCATTTTTGCAGTTTTGGTATTTCTTGAGGTTTCAGTCTACTTTTTTAGGCTTTAAGTTACAGTTTAGATATGTGCCCCCCCTATGTAATGCTATTTTTCAATGGAAATTGTTAACTTCTGAGCAAAAATTTTGGATTTATCACAAAATTGCCCACTTTTTTTGGATTTTTTACGTTTTTAGTTCTGTAATTTCCTTGTGATTTTTCACAGGCAAATACTGCAGTGCTAAACTGACCTTTATTTAACACTGTGCAGCTTAAGCTACATTTTAATGTTGAAATGACACTGGCTTTACAATTTTGGCCTTGTATTTTTCTCAATTTTACGAATCTGCAATTTTGGCTCCACTATGTTGTAGTCTCCAGAACGACCCATGGTACTACTCTACCAATGCCTACTCTGTGCTCCTGTTTGGGTGTAAAATGATGCAAATTTATATATAAACAAACCCTCAAAACAAAAAAACAGATTTACTAAAAAAGTGTGATAATAGTTCACTCTTCTATGGAAGCTATTTAGCCTGGCTCCAAAATTGTGTAGTCTCCAGAACAAACTTTAACAAAAAATTTATGCTTCCCTGTTTAAAATGGCAAACATTCTTCCAGTATGTGATGGACTAGCATGCTCACTTGGCAGGATTTCATAGAGAAGACTCGCAATAAATAAAAGATTAGGAATTTATTTGTTATTGAATTTGTCTGTAGTCTCCAGAACACTGTAGTCTCCAGAACTTTTTTTTTTTTTGTAAAACCAGTAATAAGCACTCCTTTGTACAGTTATTTTTACATGTAATGTTACAATAAAAGGTGCTCATAAGAAATGATACCTGTTGAAGCATTCTGTAACATATTTTGATCTTAGAGAACATAGATACAGTTAAAGTTGTTAAATTTTAATTTAGCTGTGATTGTGAGGTGCTTTTTACGCATATTTGATTGGCAATGGCTCCATATGAAAAAAGTACTTTAAAAACAAGGAAATTTAGAGAGCGTCTTCGCAAAAACGTAAAAGAACATTCACAGTTTAAAGACAGAAATTCACAAAAGAAGCGATTGGCTTATGCAGAAAAAATGGAAAAAATGAAGGCATTGCCTCATGATCTTGCATAGCCTATCATAGAAACATGAAAAGAGAAAAAATAATAGCATACAGAGAGAAGAAGAAGATGCAGTAGTTAAAAAATACGACTATGAACACCTCTGATGTGAGTGCAAGTACTAGCAGTGGTCCAGCTCCACAACTGCACTCAACACCAAAGACTGACGAGCATCGAAGGCAGATAAAGAATGTGGCACAAAAAGTACGGCGCCATAAAGACAAGGAAACATCCCTTTTAAAAGTATGAGTAACCAATTTAAAGGAGAAAAACCAATCTTTAAAGAAAAGATTTCGAAAGGTAGTTAAAGCATTCATAACTGACAGTGATGATGAAATAGAAAATACCTCGTCCTTACCTACCTGTGCTAATTCACCAAATGTCAGTGCAAATTTAAGCAAAGTTTTGTGGGATACAATGAGCCCGAGTGGAAAACGCAAAGTTAAACGAAAGTTGCTGGTAAACAGTGAGCCAGGGGTAAAACAAAAATTAAGACCACCTTAGGAATCAATCTTTGCAACAAAATAAATGATTACAGTCGAATTTCACCCCTTCAAGAGGCTATAAAAATTTTTTTGGTCGTGACGATGTTACTTGTGTCACACCAGATGTTAAACGCCAAAGAAAAGGTTCTGGGAAAAATGTCGACAATGTAACAAAGTACAGATTTGGATTTTTGAAGGTACTTCATCAAAAATTTGAAGCGGAAACTGGCAATAATTGCGATCTATCTACATTTAGCCGTAATGTTCCAAAATATGTTATAAACCTAAACCACCAGATTGGGGTACATGCCTCTGCCAAAAGGGCTTAAACCCACTATTGAAATTTGAGGCAGTTCAAAATCAAATATCTATCATAAAATCAAATAGACTATCATACTGCATAGGTATCTGGAAAATTTAGCTGTCTTTTCCCAAAAATTGTTTGGTATTAAAACTTATCAGTAGCCAAAATTTAATTTGCAGTCTCCAGAACAAAAATATCTTCTTTTCTCATGGTACATACTTACCAAATACATTATAACTATTGCTAGCATATGATTTATTACTACCTTGAGGTCAAACAATATATGACTTTGGCTGAAGTATCAGAATATTTAGGTACATTATCGCACAACTGCAGTAAACCTGCTAGAAACTGATAAAATGGGTATACTCACACTGATATTTAATTTTCAGTATAAAAACATGATATTTTTTGGGGGCAGTCTTTTGATTTAGTTGGTAGAGAAGTATCTCAAGACTTTTAAATCAAAATTTTATGGCAACAAGCATTCTGAATTTTTTCTCCGTTCTGGAGACTACAGGTACAAAATTGATGCATCTGACCCAGGTGTTTTGTTTTTCTCATACTACGGTACCGTACTGTACTTTTGTAGGGCATGATTTTTTTTTATGTTTGAATAAAACAATGGGAATTCACTTGACTGTCACAAAAGTAAACAACTTTTTGTTTTCATTTTTACGGAACTTAAGCTTATCTTGTTTTCAACATAATGCCGATGCTTTACATTTATCGCATTAAAAACACGAGAAGCACTTGACTCGATGACTAATATAGTCTTTCACTGCTTCCTGTCTGTTGTTGAATATATTTTTACCGGTTAATATTTGTACCATAATCGTATTCTATTTTTCACAACAGACAAAATAAAAGGTTTCTCTCTCTAACTACAATAATTGATCTGGCTAACAAAGGTGGTACTGCTATTTTGCATTCATCAAATGCTGGTATTTGCACAACAATCTAACCTGTTTGTTTGTTTATCTTTATCCTGCATTGCGGGAAAGCGGACTTGAGCGCTATGCATCGGTGTACGCCTTCCGACGTACACCTGACCCACGCTGCAGCCGACGGCAATGTCTGTTTCGCTGCCATTTGGTCTTTCGCTGCCATCCTTGTTGTGCGAATTATTTGTGTTTATTGTCTTTTTGCTTTTTGTGTCTTTCTTTTTCGCCAACAAAACAAAAAATAAACTGAACTGTTTCCGGTTGTCTACTCTAATTATGACTTAAATTTAGTACCGTACTACCCATTACTCGAAATCGATCACTGGGTAGAGGCCATTATCGTAAAGTTTCTTGCCCAGAGAAACAACAGCAATTGCGTGTTAAAACGATATAACCTTGAAAGATTTAAGCTGTGCAGTGTGCATGGTCCTATCATAAGATAATGATTGAAATAACAGCAAAAATATGCACATCTAGTGCTAGCTTTTTAGCAAACCTAGCCTGATTTAATAAAGATTAAGACAAGTCTAGTGCACAGGTTGTTTACAAAATGACTAAACAACCTATGTCAAGGAGGAAGTTGTTTTGCGTCATTGATGATCAAAGGACAGCAGACCAATTCAACAACAGCTTTACGGTATTGAATCAAAAAAATGAAAAGTCAACACTGGAAAGTCCACTGCCAGCAAAAATTGTCTTTTACATTGATTACACGTCAGGACAAGTCATAATCATATTAATGTAAAACGAAAGTGTTTAACTGAGTAGGTTCAATTTGGGATTTTCCAACAAGCAAAGCATGTTGCCAGACGTGTTTATTTTAAAAAGTCAGTCATATTTTCGTCACTGAAAACAATGGTATAAAAACGGTTTCTCCAAACTCTAAATAGTAAATACTCACCCATTGTCAGGCATTGTTGCCTTTTATCGTGTGTAGGGTTTTGGCTAAACATTAAAACCTGACCATAGAATCGACAAGGTTGAAAGTAACGCCACCTTTTCCTTTTGTTGGTTTAGTTACTGTATTTTTTTTTCATAATATCATTACTTCTGCAATCTGACAAAGAAAAATAAATTGAACTGAATTGAATTGAAGCATGAGCTGTAAGGGAAAAAGGTGGCCTGGCCACTTTAACAAGTCGAAATTCTGCCACTGAAATTGATTAGAATGAAACCGCCAACCAATCATAAGCTACGCCGCAAGGGCGCGGGAAGTAGGGGTGCTCAAGAGGCTTCAGCCCCCCCTAGAGCTAATTCAGCCCCCCCTGGAATTTTCGATAATTGCTTCAGCCCCCTAGAAAATTCTGACAATTTAAAGTACATAGGCCTAACATATTTTCAGAAAATTATTCGAGCAACAATTGCTACGATGAATCGAGTTCCTATTACTTGTGATCGTGCTCATCATTTGCAATACAGATTACAAAGTCGTCAATCACAGGGAGCTAGCCTATACCTCGCAGTCGCGGTTCCAGCCACCCTCTTTACTGTCACGGCGTTCCATCGTTTATTGGACATCATTCTGTAATATTCACTTTACACTTACAGCATAGAACAGCAAGAGATCTGGTTGTTATAACGGAATGCGGGCCAAACTTAAAGCATTATGCCCTGGATCGTTATAGCCTACATTTACAGCAGTAATCATGCTCTCGATTTGATTTTGCAAGGCGTTGTAAAGGAAGTGAGGCTTATTGCCGATGCCTTAAACTCCAGCTTAAACTTCGTTTAAAGTTTTCCAGTTGTAATTCGTGAATCATCAAAACGTAATTCTTTATTCATGTCGCTTTTTGGTTCCGATGAAGTTTCTTGCAATTTGCTGGGTTTGTGCCCTACTCGTTGGAGCGTTCGTGCTTCTGCCCTCGCTCGTGTTGTTAAGTCAGTGGTTCTCAAACTTTTTACAGTCTAAGCGCACTTACAATACTACAAATAATTCTGGGCACACTTTATATAAAAATGCACTAAAATGTCATAATTAAGTCAAATAAATAAAACTCCAAAATAAAGAAATTATCTTTTTATTAATGGGAAACATGTGCTTGATGAGCCTGTGAGATTTTCTCAATGTTCGGTCTTATGTTTGAGAGGCAAACTCTCATTTCCTCATCGATGCATTGCAGAGTTCCTCTCTTTTTACACTTAATTGTGGCGAGGGTAGAAAAGCCAAGTTCACATAAATATGACGTTGAAAATTGCAATAAAACAGTCAGTGCTTTTTTAGATATCGCGACATGTTCTTTTCTGATAGAAATCCAAAAAGCTTCAAGAGACCACTCTTTGTATTTCATCATCAATCTACGATCTGTGGACACAGCTGCCAGTTCTTCTTCTTCTGTCAGTGTTAAACTATATTCAGAGGTACTTTCTAAAAAAGGATTTCTAATCCAGTCATATTGCGCAGTGTTAAGTGATGGAAAGTAAAAATTCATTTTTTCTTCTAAAGTTGATAAATGTTCAATTACAAGTGGAAGGATTTCAGTTTTGCAAGTATTAGTTGCCAATGGGAACATTTCTAAACTACCTTTAATCGCTGCACTTTTCCAAACGTGTAATTTTTTCTGAAACGCTTTTATCTTGTCAGTGGATGTAAGAACGTTTTGCCCTTTCCCTTGCATACTGGTGTTCAAAATATTGAGATGCTGAAATATATCTGCCAAATATTGTAATTTAGCAATCCAAAATTTACACTGCAAGAGGTCACAAAAATGTGACTGCTTCATTGCTTTAAAAAATACAAGAAGTTCTTGTCTTAACTCGTGTACACGAGTAAGCACTTTGCCTCTTGATAGCCACCTCACCTCGGTATGTAAAAGTAATCGTTTGTGTTGAGATTCCATATTGGTACAGATTTTTTCAAATAGCCGCGATTTTGCAGGTCTTACTTTTATAAAGTTTACCATCTTAACAACTTCATCTAAGACCTCTCTTAAATTCTCTCCTAAGGTTTTTGACATCAAGGCCTCTCTATGCAGAAAGCAGTGAGTTACAATAACATTCTCGTTTTTCTTCTTTAAAAAAGATACAAGTCCCTTGATACAACCTACCATAGAAGGTGCTCCATCTGTGCAAATGCCTACACACGATTTCCACGATAACTGCCACTTATCAAGGTAGTCATTCAGAATGTTAAAAACGTCCTCACCTTTCGTAGTCACACTTAATTCTTTGCAAAAAAGAAACTGGTTTGTTATTTCGTTTTCGTTAATAAAACGAACGAATGCTATGAGTTGTGCCTTGTTGGTACTGTCGGTAGTTTCATCAACTTGCAGAGCAAAATCTGAAGAGTGGAGTTTATTACCACTTACATTTTTCTCAATATCAGAAGACATTTCCAGAATACGCCTGCGAACAGTATCGTCTGACAGAGGAATCTTGCTTATTTTTAATGCTGCTTCGTTTCCTAACATCGTACTGACAATCTTTTTGCAAGCAGGCAAAATAATTGACTCACCTAAAGTATGAGCTTTCATATTTTGAGCAATCAGTTCAGAGACTTGGTAAGAAGCAATTTGAGCTTTATCAGAAACAGTCACTATACTCTTAAAGGAACTTGCTGTTTTTTGTTGTTGCTCAGACATTCTCTGAAAATAGCTTATGGGTTTATCTTGTAGATAAAAGTGTTTCTTTTTAAAATGTTTAGCAAGTTTACTAGGGACCATTGATTCATTGGCCATCTTCATTCCGCAAACTAAACATACAGGCAAAGGATTATCATGACTTCCGATCCAGGAAAACCCAAAACTTAGATAGCTATCATCATATTTACGAGTCGGTCGTGGTTTTGCTTTCTTACTAGTACATTTTTTTACGCTTAAATTTTGGTCACTTTCGGCGTCAACTTCATCAATGTCACGCTTTCTCTTTAGAAACTTATCCATATGTAAGAGTAAATTTTTCTAAAAAAAAAGATATTTACATCAACGAAATTTATTGTTAACTATAAAATCCGCATTACAGTTATTTACTACTATACTTCATTAATGACTACCTACAGTACACTACTATTAACACCTCTACCACCTTTTCTATGAACACTAACTCAGCACTAGCAATTTCTTTCTGCTTTACAATTACATTCTGAATCTACTCCAACAGCAAAAAACACACATAGACAATTGCTATTGTGAGCAACAATAGACAATTGCTATTGTGAGCAACAAATACAAGTTTTACGGAATGTCTGCGACCGTGCCTGAAATTATCGTAATAATGATGTTAAACGGAAGGAGCAGATAAGAAAATTGATCTAATATGGTAACTCTTCTTTTTGTTTTTCTTATTAGAATACTTTTTTAGGAATGCTGTTGGGCACACCTAGATAAACTCTGAGGCGCACCAGTGCGCCCGGGCACACCGTTTGAGAACCACTGTGTTAAGTGCTACCCTACCCTGTTGCAATGTCTGACCGACATGACAGAAGATAGTGCAATGGAAGGACTAGGAGACGCACGTGCAAAGATGTTCAGCTTGGTAAAATAAGCATGCACGATGCGGCTTTATTTTGCGATTACCTGCAGAGGTGAAGCTTTTCAGCCTGCAGAAGCCGTCGCTGGACAGCTCCAAAACAAGAAGATCTCCTCTTCTTCAGCTTTGGATCCATCACCATATCAAAATCTCAGAAAAGATGAATCCGTTTCCAAGCTTATGGAAACAGCAAACGTCTTTGCGTCTGGCAATAACCTAACGACGCCAAAGGATCCCCGAGTGAGCAAAACTCCAGTAAAATTTTGAAACACAGAGGAATCGGATGCTTTGTCGTCTGCGGAAGAAGGTGCGTGGAAACGGCAATAGGCTACTTCGAAGCCCTTGATTTGGTTCAAGCTGAGCTTGATTGAAGATTTGACCAGGCGGATCTGCTTACAGCAGCCAACAGAGAAAAGGCCCTTCTGAGCTATGCAAGCGGTGAGGAAAGATCTGATACTGAGATCAGCTTACCCGATGTCATCAGAAAAGATCGCCTAAAAACGGAACTTAGGCCTACCTTGCTCAGCGATGTTGTAAGTGAAAAACCGCAAACTCCGTTCAAAAGGTTGCTGAGATAGCCTACTATCGCAGCAAAACCCTCGAACACTAAATCTTTTCAAAGAAACGCAAAAATTCGTGGAGCTCTTCCTTTGCCTCCCGGTTTCAGCTTTATTATCAGAACGTTCTTTTTCTGCTCTAAGACGCCTGAAAACGTGGTTGAGAAGCTTAATGACACAATAAAGACTTACTCATCTTGCATTGATGTATGTCCACCAAAAAATTTTGAACACTGTCAATGTCAAAAAACTCATGACACAGTTCATACAGAGAAAAACCTGAGCGAAAAGCAATCTTCGGAATCACTTTCTAATTTGTTCGCTTTCTTTTTAATTTTCTGAACAGCTGCTTTGTTGTTGCCGCTCTTCGTTTCTTACAACTTATTACAATGTGTGTGTTTTGGCGTCGTTTTACACACAGAAGGGACCTATAAAAGTTACTACCAGTTTTGAACATACACTCTCATAAGGGGGGTCTGGGGGGCGAAGCCCCCCAGAAGCTCACAACACTACGGCAACTTCAGCCCCCCCTAGAGAAAAATAGTTCCCGCGCCACTGAGCTACGGTTTAAGTGACGTAAAAAACGGCAAAAAGAAGATCATAGAAAGCAAATTAAGTGATGGATTTTTTGTCAGCTGGTTGGCTTAGAGGTTAGGGTTCGGGCTAGAAAGTAGTCATTTCATTGACGCGTGTTCGATTCTCACCACTGCTATTGCTCTTTTTCTTCTGTAATTACCAAATAAAGTTCAAAACAAGCATTAACTCTCTGGATGAGTGCTAGAAGGGTCACATTGGACGGTAGCCTTTTATAACTCGTTCTGATTGGTTGGCGGTTGCATTGTAGTCAATTTCAGTGGCAGAATTTCGACTTGTTAAAGTGGCTACCACCTACCAGGGAAAAAAGGGTGGATTTCGAAAAGTTAATCACTTTGTTTTTGTTTGTTTGTTTTATCTTTATCCTGCATTGCGGGAAAGCGGACTTGAGCGCTATGCATCATCGGTGTACGCCTTCCGACGTACACCTGACCCACGCTGCAGCTGACGGCAATGACTGTTTCCGGTTGTCTACTCTACTTATGACTTAAATTTGGTACTACCCATTACTCGAAATCGATCACTTTATGTTGATAATTCTTCACTCTGAAAGGCCTTCATCAGACCAGACCATTGAAGAGTCAAAGCGCCCTGTAGCTGCCCAATACACAACATAAATGATTAACTTCCACCGAACGAGGTCGTGTGGCTTCTTGCGTCACAATGCTCTGGGCAGGAGTGGGAAAACTTCTGCACTAACGTTACTGTTTTCTGCTGTGCAAAGTTTCACTAGGCTTTTATCCTCAGGTTTATTTTTGCGTGTCATATGAGCGAAAGTGATGGAGAGCAAGTAGGCTACAGTAGGTTCATCATATTCATTCTCACTTATAACATTTTTCCTGGGCCTTTTGTTTCTTACTGTAATACCGAAACTTAGCCTACTCGTATAATTTAATTTTGTAACCAACCTTGCCTTATTAATATTACTCGGAGATGGGTCATGTAACGTTTTTGATCCACACTCTTCCTCCACAGGTACCTCGACTCCCCAGCCTGGCCCCAGCGACCTAAGCTGGTGGACTTACCCCTCCGGGTGCATCGTCACCCCTAAATCACGTCGCTCCCCGCCGCCGCGGGGTGTGGCACGCCGGTTTTCTAAAAGTCTTCGACCTGGCTATGATGTTTGTGCTCTCTCGCCGTGTCAATCCTTTGTACCCGTGCGCTGTTGATGCGAATAAAACAGTTGAACACTAGTGGTGCGATACTGACCAGATCAGCCTCCTGGGCGAAACACGGTGTCTATCGCTGTCAATTCTTACTACAAATCGGCTGCCGAGAAACATTTTCTTTGAATGTAAAACGTGGTTTGAAAACTTTTATATTTGGTGTTAAAATTTAAGCGAAATGTTGAGTTTTGATTCAATATTTGCAGAAAAGAAATGTAAAATATCAATCAAATGGCAAGTTTTTCTCAAATTATTTAACAACCTTTTTTATGTTTAAAAAAAACCTTATTGCTAGATAATTATATCTTGATTTGGGGCCAGAATATCCCATCGGTACCGGGGCCAAATTATCTTTTCAACGGCCCCGCTAACATGCATTTTTTTATAGTATGGTAACATGATTATGTTCATAAACCTTTTGTTGTTTAGTTTCAATCAGATAGGGGAAGATGAGGTAAGTTGTGCCAGTGGGTAAGTTGAGCCACCCCCTGTAACTCGAAAAAGAAAAATCGCATCAACTCTCTACTGCCACCTACCTGACCGTTTATCTTATATGGAGCTGTTCTGTAAAGATTATAGGTCTTTGTCTTGTAGAAAGACAGAAAATCTATTTTTAGTGATTTTGGGAAGTTTTTTGAACTTTTTGAAAAAAAAGATTTTTTGAGTTGTACAAAATGTCTGTGACATTCATCAGTATTGATATGTCTAACAGTAATCACTAATGTTAGCTTATTCAGAAACTATTAAAGTGAGGTTGCTAGCTCATATAAGACTGGAGAAATTCCCGTTTAACTTTTAATGGCGTCCTTGAGGTAAGTTGAGCCAGTGACATACAGGTAAGTTGAGCCGGTGGCTCAACTTACCTCACTTCAGCTTCCAGTGTTAAGTGATGATACATGTAGTCATTAAATAGATAACAAAGTGTATTTTACTCTTTAATAGTCTAAATATCTGGAAAAATAATTTGTTCATTGGTCTATTGAAATTTAAATTTATTTGTAGTGTAACCTGCAGCCTACTAGCAACATGCAAGGGAAAGCCCGACCCTGTGCATTACATTGGTAAAATCGAATACTTCAATAAAGATGGAGAAATTGAGGCCAACTTTTTAAGAAAAGTGCCTGGAAAGTCCGAGGAAAAGTTGTCCTTTGTCTTTAAAGCAGACGATGATGAGTGTGCTTTTCTTAAAGAGGATGTCGTTAAAGCTTCCTCACACGACCACTTGGAGAAACTTTCTGCCGTCAGCAGAAATTCCGGTTTCCATGCTCTCTTGATCAGTGGCATATGGAATAAGTTAAGATCTGACAGACAACGGAAATTGATTTATCAAATTCACATTTGGAGGTTTATTTAATCAGGATGGTGCTGTATTAATGTATCGTTTTATATTCTGTTCTGCAGCTCAGTTAACACGATCTACTAGTCTAGTACTACATTGATTCAACGTCTGTTGACGTTCAATCAACGAAAAAGTAGCAGATTTGTCGACTGGGAAGTGCGCAATTTCACAGTCGAACAGTCACAACAAAATAAATTTTTCCTTTCACATGTTGTTCTTTCTTCCTGGTAGCAGCTATGTATTAACTGCTACCCAACCTGTCTTCTTTCTAACTTTCGACTCAAGTTCCACATGTGTTGAGTGAAGATTAGCCTACATATTGTCAACAAGAAACTGGGTCAATTGTGAAGTGGAATAGTCACTGCACACTCTAATACGTCCGTCCGATAGATTTATCACATTGTAAAAGGCCGAACCACGTTTTCACCAAGCAGCGAAAACACGAGCTTGTGAATAGAGAAAAAATAATGAGATTGTTGCTCAAGCATGACAGTGCATCGCAATGATGGCGTCACCATTGCGTCACAGTCCATATTACAATTCTGGACCAATAGCTGGGCAATAATTTCGTGAACATATGTACTGCATAGCATTTTATATGTTGGCTACCATCGCTACAGCTTTTGTTATTGAACTTAAACGAGTGGCTCAACTTACCTCACACCCCGGCTCAACTTACCACGTGGGGTAGGTAAGTTGAGCCAAAATGACGTAATATTTAAAACATGCTTTTTTTCAATATTCTTATGAGTTATGAAAAAAATTTTTTTGTTAAATTAAGGCCAAAGCATCAACCATTATGCTGCCACTTTCACTTTTATTGTAAACCAAACGGTTTTCTTAGTAGAAGCGTTTAAGTAAAAAGTGGCTCAACTTACCTCATCCTCCCCTACTATTGAAGTCTCCCTCCAATCTTCAGTTGCTTGACCACTGCTCTTCCAGTCATGTTTCGATGCTGCTGCTGGTAGAGCAGCATACCAACCATCAGGGCCGGGTTTATCTGATGGAGGGCCCGGGGAACTTTTAGATCGGGGGGGGGGGGAGGCGTACAAAAAGTTATCTTAAAAGTCACGAACACCGCTAATGCCTTTACTCCAAGCTCAGTAACCACCTTGTGATTAAAATTAACCTTGAAAGAAAAAGAAGGCATTTTGCAGAAACTTCAAAGGCTGAGAGAAAATAATAATACAAAATCACATTTTTCTGGAGGCCCTTCAAAAGAGGAGCCCGGGGAAACTGCACCCTCTGCCCCCCCTAAACCCGGGCCTGCCAACCATAGACAACTTCAAAAGACTGTCCAGCTCTTGCTTCTTCTACAGCTGGAATATCACCACCGGCCGGTGTGGGCAAGACGATTTCAGCCCAATCTTGCTGAATAGGTTCGGATCTCGAGTGTGTTTGAATGCTGTTTTTTTTTTTTCGGCGGCAACCTGTTCATCCTTTTTCATTTCTTCAATATCTCTATAGCAATAGGCAAGGCTACAAATCACCAATGCATTCTATGACTGTGTTCGTGAGACAGTTCTTCTCAGTCGCATAATGCCTTTCGGGTTTGTTTGTGGTATCCAGGCTTACACCTGGTTGTTGAAGATTTAGATTAAGTGGACGCAAAGGCAATGAAGCCAATCTTCATGTCCACTTTCAGACATGCCTTTTAGTGTCAAAGACACAGCCGCATGCTCTAGAGCAGTGTCAAACTGACGCCTTTTCGATTGCCACTCTCACCACTCGGCTATGCAGCCGACAATGTGCCTTTTGGGTAACAACCATCATATGACCAATCGAGTTCTTTCTTGCTGTTGCACGGAATGGCGACATCAATGTAGCGGCATGAGAAGTCCTTATAAAAATGACACAAACATCTCAATAGACACGTGCAGTCAATACTATTTCCAAGTTTTTCTAAGATTGATTGTAGACCCTCAAATCAACACCATCCGCCGCCTCTTGTAAACATAGGCTTACTGTTTCACTTGAATGTTAACTGGTTGTCTCAAGGTCGGGGCTGTGGATTGTGGAATCGAAGTCGTGGAGCCGGAGTCGGAGGGATTTTGCCTTGTCCGGAGTCGGAGTCGTTAAAAAAGGCCTTACGTAAAAAGACATTGCTTTTTAGTAGCAGTTCGTTTGTTTCCAGATTGGCTTAGGCCTACATTACAAGATTTGTTAAATTTAATTGCAATGTGGTACGGTAGGTGAACTACTGTAGACTAGATAGATTAATTATTTTCAAACGAGCTACTGTCTACAATGCAACGGTACCGTGAGTTTCTTACTTTTAGACTTAGTTGATTGTCGGATTAACCGGATTTGTATTTTACAATGCTTAGGCTATAGGCTAGTCCGGATTTGGACTTGAGTTTTGAGTTGAAATCCGGAATTGGATTTGGTTTTTAGGCCTAAACGTCGTACATCTCTGTCAATCAGTTAATTATAAACCGAGGAATCGGAGTCGCGCATTTGTTTCTTGACTCGATCGACAGCCCTCGTGTGTGCTCTCACTCACAATATTTTGGTGCCATCATCTTCCTTCAAAGAAATACACCCAATGCTTGAGACATTTTGACAATTTCAGTCCAAGTTTTTTGTAGCCTAAGTCGCGTTGGGAGAAATCCGACGTTCACCAGCCTTGAGCGTGGAGTGTTTTTACCGGGACTGTGGAATCGGGCGAAAAATATAGGAATCCGACTCCTCGGTTTATAACTGGCCAACTCCTAATTCACTGTTGCCAGATTTTTTGATTTTTTCCTTTTCCATATTTTTTAAATTTAATTTCACTTAGGTTGTGAACAAAATTGAAACAGCGACTTTCACAAAGACTAACAAGAACAAGAGCTGCATAGCTGAGTGGTGAGAACCGTAAAACGGCAATCGAAAGGGCGCCGGTTCGACACCGCTCGAGCATGCGGCTGTGGCAGGACACTGAAAGACATGCCTGAAGGTGGACGCGATTCACACGAAGATTAGCTTCCTTGCCTTCCCGTCCACTTAATCTAAATCTTCAACCATCGGGTGTAAGCCTGGATACGACAAACAAAAAAAACAAGAACAAACACTTTTGTTTCTTCATCAACTGGCATTGATGGCTTCATCAACCGGCACACCTCCAGTTGCTTTTGGTATGTGGAGCCAACTCGTTCTTTTAACTGATTTTTCTATTTTAAACTGTTTAGGTTTGGTGACCGTGCTTAATTTACATTCATCTACGTACCCTTTAAATGTGCATTGCATGCACGTTTTAAACTTCTGTGGTTTGCCACCTTTTCGTTTTGTTGGTTTTGTTTCCATTCACTATTTGCAACTTTAATTGCTGCTGTTTTCCAACAAAGAAAAATAAATTGAATTGAATATCTAGCAAACTTTTTGACCGTAATACGGTGAACAAGAAAGAATATTTTGAAAAAGGTTATTTTAACAACTCCAATTCCAGAAACGCCAAAATTCCTCTTCTCGACAGTCCTGGTTGTTACTCCGGGTAGCCACTTAAACATGACAATTTCCTGTAAGACCCGATGGCACTGCTAAGCAATCAGAACATGTTTAAGTGACTACCGTCTAATTGTGACCCTTTTAGCATTCAGCCAGAGAGTTGATCCTATAGTTTGAACTTTGTTTGGTAATTACAGAAGAAGAGTTATCGTTTGGGTGGGAATCGAATACATCGAAGTGACTACCACTACCTTAACGCTTCTACGCCAAGCTATGGACGATGAAACGTTGACTCACTGTAATATACTTCATATGAGAATTGTTTTCTGTTTTCCATGCAACTTCTGATTGGTTGAAACGCTGTTCCTGTAACTTTTGATTGGTTCAATGATTCATTTGTCTTACAAAAACCTTTTATGTTTGAGTGCCTACCGTTACTCTGCACAACAGGTAGGCCTACTACCGAAACAAAAAACTTAGTAGGCTAATCTGTTAGGAGGTCGTCTACGATGCTTTATTTCTAGTAGGCCAGGGCCAGGGTATTTATCAAAATTTTCAAAACGCAAGATTATTATCAAAGGTTTTTCGAGTCTATGTTTATGATTACTTAGCTGATTGAAGTTATGATATGTTTGCATTTCATATATTTGCGACAAAAAACAAATTCTACTACTTTAATTGATTAATTATTATTGTAACAGCTAGGCCAATAGTTTTTGTGCTAGTCGATAGGGGTTTGTGTAAAGCAAGGTGGTTGAAAAATACATTGAAATTGTGCAAGCTACAAACCAAGACAAGACAACCACCTCAAACATGCAAATTTTTCAAAAAAATATTCAAATAAAATACAAGTCAAGACTTTACATTTTTCGTTTTATTGAAAACTGTGACACATTGTTTTTAACCCAGCCAGCAAATCAGCCCTTTTCTACATTTATTCAATGCATTGTATTCTGACTTCCATTATTGTTCCCCCAGGTAGCCGCGGAGATGGTCGGTCTTTTTGTTAGATAATAATAGGCCAGTAGGTATAGGCCTACTTTGAAAAATTTGAATCAATGCAAAAAAGCTTATTTTCTGGCTAGGAATAGGCTATACTTATACAAAATTCATACAGAAAAGTTTTTCATCTAAGGCGCTTACAAAATGTGAAGAAAAGGGAAAATGTTTTTGTATAGAGTAAAATTGTCATTGAAGATAAGTATTAAGTTATAGAAAAACTGTCATCTTCAAAAATAGTAACAAATATTACAAAAATAA
Source organism: Aplidium turbinatum (assembly GCF_918807975.1). NCBI lineage: Eukaryota > Metazoa > Chordata > Ascidiacea > Aplousobranchia > Polyclinidae > Aplidium > Aplidium turbinatum. The sequence goes on along the minus strand of NC_137484.1, from coordinate 14,079,487 downwards.
AACGTAACATAGTACTTTCGTAAAATTATAAAAAGAAGAAATTAATACATTGAAATGAAACTTTGCATGTAATAGTGGCTTCTGCCAGCATTTACGAAAAGGCACGTAACCTCAAAAACCAACAAGTCATCTTCGAAGACCTTGTTGACGTGCGTAAGTTCTCGTCCTTCTGTAGAAAAATTATTGTAATAAAATTATCGTCTTTAATAAACCATAAATAATAATATACACACAAAAAATATTAAATAAAAGTCAAAGCATCATTTAAATCCGTTTCCGTGCATTGCTTTGAAGCAAGTTTCATGTAAAAAATTGCAGCGTACAGTTTACTTACGGCTGCCTGTAAATATCCGCTTGATAGCCTAGCCGAGTGGTTCCCAGCCTTTTTCTGCTCATGGCCTATTAAATTAGGAAGATATTGATGGTGGCCCATTAACTTATGCAATAAAAGACACAAAGTCACAATAGCACAAAATATTATGAAGATGAGAAGACTGACTGAAGCACACAACCACGTGATGGTGAAAGGTAACAGTTTTTTTAAGACAGTTTCTGCTCATAAAAATTTATTATGATTAGGCTGTTGTGATTTATTATTCTAATTTATGCTTAGCTCTGTGGTTCACCGGAAACAGCGTCATGGCACACCACTAAACCATGGCCCACCGGTTGGGAACCACTGGCCTAGCCATTGCGTGGTTAGAAACTTAAATATAATCTCCAGATGGAGATCGCTCAAAGAAATGCAATGTTTCAATCTCCCCAAAACATTGAACTGGAGAAAAAGCTGTAACCCATATCATATAAAACTTTTGAATAAATTGATATCCCTTCTTCCCTACGAAGGGCTTTACTCTTCCTTCTATCATACGGAGAAGTGTTGAGTTCTGTACAATTGTTTACATACCAAGAAGCCAACCACTGTTGAAGAATATGATAATAACGAGTTGGAGCCATAACTACATGTGCTAATGTGTCACTTTCAATCACAGCATAGCATGATGCTAATGTTTGATCGACCACAATGTTCCCACGTGTTGTCAAGGGGGCGAAGGCGCCAGTGGAGCGTGACACAACTTCCACGCTTGCAACTCTTGCTCGACTTACTGAGGCAGGAACAGAAAGGTTTGCAAACGACAATGATGGAGCAACAAACAAGTATTGACCGATTTTAACATTTCCGGCAAACACAGCAGTGGCTGAACGAAGATCGTGCTGAGGTGGTAGCTGATAGGTGATTTCATCTTTGCTTTGGTTTGATTGTGTTTGTGCTGAAGACACATAAACCAAGTGATTCCGAGTCAAGTGCAAATTATGACCTTCTTCTGTTGTTATGGAGACGAAAGCACGTCCTAATCTTCTTCCAGCTCGAACATCAAACTGAACATCCATGAAAGTTAGAAGAACATCAGGAGCAAGGTTTCCATTTGAATCAAGTGAAAAGACTTCATCTCCGGGTAATAATTCTTGCATCTGTTTTACTCCTCCTCCTGGAATTGGTACCAAAGCATCGCCAGGAAAGCACCCTCCTTTTAAAGCCGCGTCTGAAGAATCTAAAAATAAAGCGGATATTAAAGTTTAATTTTTGTTGTACAGCTTCCAAAAACAACGTGGCTAGGTCTTTCAATAGCGTAATGGATTAATTGTGTGCTTTATTTAGAAAATGCGAAACGATAGCCTACCTATAGCTACAAATAGCTCAGTGTTAAAAAAATACATAAATTTTACATTTTCTTGTGTATGTTACTGTGTATGGTTTTGGTTGAGCTTCAGCTGCAAGATCCTGTTTTGTCAATCTCTTTTTCTTTGTTTTTGTTTTGTAGTTCGTAGTCAAAGGTGAACATCTCAGCTAGCTTTTTACATTCGCTTGTTTTGGGATTAATTATATTGCATATACTTGTAAGATTAAAAAACAGCTAATTGTCATTGATTTTCAAACTTCTAAAGAATGAAAGACCGATTATTCTCTCAACGCACCACCACTGCTGGCAGTTTGACATAGCCGACATCCGGGTCTATACAAAGTAATAAAAAGTCCCACGTCACCTAGCGTATGTTAAATCGCTACGAAATGAGCACTTTATGTTTCGATCAACAGGCAGGAGCGCAAAATGCTCCTAGTCACAGGTCTGATGCGTAAAACGCTTGGTTATCGCTTGTCATCATTTCAAAGTTCATTTTTCTTCTTTGAATGCTATTCTTCACATCCTACAAAAACATTTCTTCTTAGCCGATTTGCTAAACACCAAGACATTGCAAAATTTGTAGCTGGATGTTTCAAAGAAAAGAAATATTTTTACAAGAAGCGTTTCAAGAGTTTACAAGAAAAGAATAAACACAATGTAGCAGGCATACAACAATCACTCAACAAAATATTTTGGACGAATAAAGGGTTTTCATTGTTGTGGCTGCCGTGTCCACAAAGATGAAAAAGATTAGCCTTTTGGGGGTCAAAACTCTGGGGCGTTAAAGCGTTTTTAAAAATATGTAAAAGTAGGATTAATTCCTTCGAACACAATGGAGATTTTTTATCATTGTTTGCTTAGTCACGATATTCTATAGGGGCTTTATATCAAAAAGTGTAGCTGCTTTCATTGCAGTCTACTATATAGTCTTTTCAACTTTTTTCTGATATGATCCATTTTTGGTGGCATTGCCAAAGCCATATAGCCCACATCTTTGCTAGGTTTGAAAAATAGATCTTTATAAGCTTATTTGAGTGCTGATTAAATTGCTACATTTTTCAAATTACCAAATCATAATAGGCCTTACAATTTATCAAAACGAGCACAAAAATTAATACTATGATTTTTCCTTTTGTCTGGCTTGAGGCAAACGTTGCCAATCAGTAGGCAATTTGTCATGTTTGTTGATTGAGTTTACAAAAACCAAAAGCAACAAGCAATGCTGCGTTAACCGCACGATCGTTTTCTTCAAACATATTTAGGTTCAATAAATTTGTACTTGACAGTCGAAAGAGTTTCATTGCGTTTCTATGGCTGAGCTCATACACAAAACACGCTTCGACCATAAATGTCGGACTTTCAAATTGTATTGGCTTCGATTGGCTCCTGCCTGACTGCTCACAAAAAAGGACATTTTGTCACTGAATTTTTTCCATGCCGATTTTATACCAACAACCTTAATAGGCAAAATTTAGGCAAAATTTACCGAAGTGGAAAAATTTTACATAAAAGTACAATCGAGAATTACTTCCCTTCTCGAGCTAAAAAAATCAAAATGTCATAAAATCGCAGAAAAGTAAAATTGATAAGATTTCTCTGCTTTAGTCTTGCGTTGTTGGGAACCATGTAGTAGATTTGGGCTGGATGATTATGATGATATGGTGTGTTATGATGATAAATTATATCGTTGTGAAGTATCGGCGTGTTTGTTTCACCCAAAAAATTTTGATGAAAACCTAACTCAAAAACAAAAGAAAAGAAAACTGGCTAAGTTTAAAAACTTGTCTAATTTATTGATATTACTTATTTATTATTCCAACAAATTACAAGTTTTCGAACCTGTCTGATTCTATTTACTTATTAGATGTTCAATCGTTTGGTTGTACGCTAAATGAAGGTCCGCGTGACTTTTTTTTCATGCACAGAGGTTTTCGCAGAGTAGCAATTGCAGTACGGAAAAATTAAATTGCTCTAAATTTCAAAAAAGAAAAATCAAGCAAAAAGTTTCAAGTGTTAACGTAGCATAACTGCATAGTTATCGTATGTAAAAGAACGATTTTTAAGCTATATGTTTGTGACTTAATATAGAGTAAACATGAAGTATACATAGGCCAACAAAATTTCCAAACACTTTTTTGTGTACCTGATTTAACGGAACAATGGACATGGAACCGTTTGTAGTAAACCCAGTCAAAACCAGCCTCCACCGCAAGTCGTGCAAGAATAGGATACTTCGAAAAATCTTCATCATTTGTTGTGATATCCACAGCTCGACCTATGGAAGAGAACGTTTTAAAAATAGAATTGTGCGCTTACATTTAAAAACTTGTTAGTATCACAATAGTTTTTGTTTCTTAAATATATTTTATCGTGCCGGTTTTATAAATGAATAAAAATGTATAAAAATTTAATAGTAAAACAAAAACAACAAAAAAATCTATTACATTAACGTTACATCATCAATACTATTAAAAACTTATGTCACAAAGCATCTAAGATTTATCAGAAACATATATGTCATAATATGTCATGCTCTATGGCTCTGAAACGTGGGCTACTTTAGCAAGCACCGTCAAGCGCCTACAACGTAATGACAGAGCGATGGTAAGATGAACCTGCCTGGTTGGGCCTGAGGACAACATCCGGTTTGAGACTCTGCTATCAAAGCTCAAATTAAAAGACATCAGTGAAGTCCTCCAATTAGGCAGACTAAGATGGCTTGGTCACGTTGAGCGCAGCTCAAGCTGGATCTCACAGGTCAGATGTGTCAACATCGCAGCACAGCGGGGTCAAGGTAGACCAAAACTTTCTTGGGAAGAACTTGTAAAACGTGACCTTGTAGCCCTGAACATGGACTCTGCCAACCCAATAAATCGCGAAGTGTGGAGGGGAAGACTTCGTTCTCGACAGACAGACAGACAGGCCACACCCTCGACATGAGGATTAATTCATGGCCTGTATAATCTAAATTGGTTGATGATGATGATGATGATAACATACAGTATCATACCTTCATAGTGCAGCGCGTTTTCTGGCCGTATTCTTTCAGTGTCCGGGTCATTCCAGCCCTCGGTAACTCGAAGCTTGACCCCCGGCCATTGGTTGGCGACCCAAATGGCGAGTACGTTCAGTCGATCCGTGCATCGCTGGTAAAACATGAAACAAGTTGTGAACAGTGACACAGCTAGAAGGGCGATAGGGATAGCAGCTGTCCACAGGTGCAGTGTCAAAATTTAAAAAAAATCTCATTAAAAAATCAAGCTTTATGGCTCACGCATTATCTTCATTGGATGCAAAAATGTGCCACTGTCGCCAGACCAGCCTCAGCTATGCAACTTTTTGTGAACACCCTGTTTAAATACAGCAGTTTAGGAAAATGTGAGATTGTTCATGTGTGAGAAGTTTTATTCGGAACGACGTGTAGCTACAAAGTATGAAAATCAATCAAAAGTCGAATCGATCGATCTGTTTGGAAGGGGAAGGAAGATGTTGCTTCACACAAACTATTCTGAACGCATTTAGTATAATTTTTAAATAGCATTGTTCTTACAATCCAAAGAATTTACTTTGTATAATTTTCGAAAAGAAAATCCACGAGAATGAAAGTTGGGTGCCGTGTTGGTGCCCTCAGGCCGGATATCACACACCCCTGGTTTAGCTCATCATTTGTGTACAAAAAACGACACAAAATTGAAATTAGATATGTGGATATTTGGGCCAACATGCTGTTTCATGTGTATCTTTGATTGCAGCAAAGTTGATGGATCGCGTTGACAAAGAGCGTTGAATAGAAAAATTAAAAGCTTTGAAGCTGTTGACGACAGAAAAAGTAAAACATTTGTAAAAGGTTTAATGCTGATGATTATTAATGTAGGCTACGCCACTTCAAAAGTGATAGAAAGTTCACAGCATGACTTATTCGATTTTGTACAAACAATAAAGCAACAAACAAAACGCATACATCAAGCAGAATGTGCAAAGGAATAAAGATATCAAGACCTGATAAGTTTGTCATAAATTTGAAAATGTGACACCAAGCGTTCAAGTTTTATTGACGATATGAGTATCGCGCCGATAACCTTGATCAATCAGTGACACCGTGAATGTGTAGCCTAGCCAAACAATAGAAAACTGTTTGCACACGTTTGAAACAGAGCTTATCATCGGTCTTTTTTAAATGAGATAAACATTTGAGCTCTAGACCTTTTGCACGCTTGGCTTCCAACAAAGGGTTGTGACTAATGTGCGCAAAGATTCTATGGAAGTAAACACTAAAAGAGTGTGTCGAATTTGTATTTATCTATTTTACTTTTTGGCAGGTTACAATATCCAACTCATGTATCCACGTTGTTTAATTAGTGTCATCACCGCTAAAAAATGTGTCCATCTTTCATTTTTACATTACTTAGCCCAATTCAATAGGTAAACTATTGCTTCCACTTTAAAAAGCTTTTCACGCTCGATAAAGCAAAACTAAATGCGAAATCGATTAAAGCAGCCTGTGGAGTTACACAATAAGAAAGTAACACAGACCAAATGTCAAATCGAGGATTTTTGTTTCATTGCTATCTACATTAAATTGAAGGTCTCTTTCAGGGCGTAGCCTATAACTAAATCCAAGTTTTTTTGTTTATTGATTGGCCAGTAGCAGTTTAATAAAAAAAAAATTGAAACATGATTTCTTCGTTAGGGGTTAACATATACTTTTCACAATTTTAAAACTTACAAAAACTAAAACCCGATTAGGGTGGATTTACAAGGGAAGAATGTAAAAAATTCAGAGCGAATGTATTTATAAAACTTTTTGTCAGAAAACGAATGTTTCAAGAAAACAAAAATACCATTAACGGCTTCTCAGACTTCATGCTAAATACCACTTTAAATCAGAGTAAGCGGTCAGATCCTTTCAAAAGACCCAGCCCCAAAATGTCTTCGTCCAATAAATTCTTGGTTAGGCTCGCCCTTATTCCTTTGATTCGAGTCACTTTGATGGTAAATAATTTTTCAACTCATGGGTGTTGATTAAAAGCAAGATACAACTTCATTCAAGATCACGTCTTCAGTAGACTGGCATGCTTTAAGAGACGATTGCAATGTTTAGTTGCAAAGCGACGATAATCAAAAAGATGCATTGCATGTTTGTGACAATGTATTTTTCGTTGAAAGTTTTTTTTAAGCGAGAAATATCATATTTAATCACTTTGGTTCTCATTCAATTGCCTGACGGACACATTAAAAGTTGGTTAAAACTTAAATACAGTATTTTTCTTACATTCAGAAAAAATGCTTAAATCTATATTCAAACCATATGTTTTGCCCTTCGCATCAGTTAAATTAAACCGTAGCCTATCGTCCCAACACCTAAGCAGTTAGTGATTTTAGAAGAAAAAAAAAAACTTAATAAAAAAAACTCGTAACATATTTAAACTAAAAAAAGTTTACAGCTAAACTTTATTTGATGGAATATTGCAAAAACATTCCATAGCATATCGATCCGTGGTGTGATAAAAACATAGCCGACTTAATTAAGCGCGTGCAAATTATTTGAGTTTAGATTTTGCTTCTTGGTATAATTAGTTTTTTTAACATTTTGTAGGTAATTTATTGATTATTTCTATTTGAATTATTGAATATAGACTTAAAATGTTGCAACTTGGATAAAATCATATCAGTAGGCTAGATCGTCGTATTTATGACGGAAAATTGCGTGAGATTGATTAAAAGGTGGTCCGTGAAAGCAGTTTTAGGTATTGAGCTGGCGGTTCTACTTCTGTATAGCTTAGCTCACGAATCTTTAAGTATTATCGCAAAAATACTGCATTTTCAAAAAAAAAAATATGACCTAATTTTTTGATGTTTAGGTTTCATGTTTAGATCATTGCAAATTAATGTCAGATAGAACCTCCTATCGACCCAACGTAGAACGTCACATGATCTAAAGTTGTGTCAAAAAATTATTTTGTAGGGCATCTGCGCAAAATTAAGAAGACTATCATAATAAGCAGTGTACAGTAAATGTACTTCGTAAACTCTCAAAATAACTCAACTTTTGAATCGAATTTTTTTATCGGTAAAGATATTATGTCGATTACTAAATTTATCCTACCAAAGTTTTTCTCAGTAGGCAATTGTTGTACCACCATCTCATTGGACAAAGTCTAATGTAGTTCACTTACACATAAATTTCAAAAATATTTTCGTTGCTTTGCAAAATCCTACGGGTTAAGCGAATACTGCAGTTGAGCATAAAGTTTCTTTTCAACCCATAAAGAGAAACAAATCAAAGGGTCAGTGGCACTTTATAGTCTACTTTTGGTCACACTGGCACTACAATCAACCAGAACTCTGTTTATTTTGCGTATCCGGAAACACAAAGATTGACATAGAAAAATTGCCGTGTGGACGTATTGCTAAACCCAGTCAGATGAAACAGGCAGCAAGATCAAGGCGGGGTGAAAGTATGAAAGAAAGGGTGAAAGTATGCACACAAGACGTCTAATTTATAAATGCAGAATGAAAACATGGTATTTATGCTTGTTGTTTTTAAACCATGCTTTCCTGCAATTTGACAGGATTTTTCCTTTAGGCATGTAATAAGCAACCCATTCTTTGAAAAATATAGCTACTGTATAAGCTCTTGTGATCATTTTTCAACATGTTTTTAATTTGAAAATTCACCAAGTATGAACTGCTTGTAGCCGACTGCAGTTTATTCCTACCTTCCGTTCAGAAATGTTTTATTTTTCAACATACTTTTGACATTATTCTTTGTTTATTTTACAATTTTAGCTACACAATACCAAACATTTCATAACGGCTTGATTGGAAAAGAAAGACTAAAATAATTTTAATCATTGTGTGTGTGTGTGTGTGTGTGTGTGTGTGTGTGTGTGTGTGTGTGTGTGTGTGTGTGTGTGTGCCTTATGTCATTGTTTCATAAAGAAAAAGTCACATTAGGTAATAAATTGACTGATAAGTCTATTTACCATTAATCAAAACTTTACCTGTGTCACATACATATTTTTGCCCTTTGACGAAATCCTAATGACTGAACAGTTCTCACGATTGCGTCATGTATTTGTACGTAATTTGCAATGCTGACAAGCCGAAAATGTTTGCCCGCCCTTATCAATGTTCTTAACCACCAAAACCCACAAACTTCGCTTCGATTGATGCTTTTACGTGTTTAAACGTTTGAACTATAAAAATATTCATTCAGAAAAACTATGGTAAAGTAACAACATAACTCAACCGCAAATCAAGAAGATGTTTTCAACACAACATTAAAGAATAATTTTGCTACAGTAAAGTTATGAATATGTCATAAATCATCAGAAATTCTTATTAGCAACAGAGCATATCATTGATTGATGGCAGTTCAATCCAGTGTTACGGCAGGTGATGTTTTGAAAGAACTTGCTTAAGTCAACTCCACAAGCTTTGTTTGTGCCAATATGTCGTCAATCAAAAGGTAATTAGTTTTTGTTTCTTATCACGTTTCAAGTTGTCAGGCCCAGTCAGCGACATCAATTTATGTTCAAAATTGAAGATACCACTGCTGCAAAAACAAAAAAGTATCCCTTTCACAACCCAGACGCCACTATTGGTGTGAGGCTACTTCTGTAGTGATTGATTTAACAGACATGGAAGGTGAAATGCTTTCGGTCTGTACACAGTTTGTAAGTACAATATTTGCACAGTCGGTCGAACTGCATGAGCGAAATAAACCAAAAAATAAAGCATTTATGAGTAGTTTAAAAAATAATTGCATCGCCTGTCATAAAGTTTATAACAACAGTAATAATCGAGTTTAATGCTTGTATGGCGATATCATGCTTCTCTTGGTCAACAGGCTCAAGCTACGAAACCAAATTACCTATATGGGTCATAAGCTCTCTGCAAAACGTGTTGCTTATTTTGTGGCATCAAACAGAAAAGCACAATTCTCAAAGTAATACAATACCATTATAGACCATATGAGTTAAAAAGTAATTCTTCTCTCAATTGGTTGACTGTTTTCTAAAGCTAAAGTGCTGTTCAGCCATAATAACAACAGTATAAACAATTACCACCTACCTTTGTCATCATTCTATCTTCGTTTGTGTGCTCTTCGTCTCTGAAGACAATATCAGGATTCCAATTCGGAGAAAGCTCGTCGCTAAATCGTCGCGTGTTCCGATAAATCGGCCCTTCCGCCGGACCGCTTGCGCCGATCGTCTGCTCAGACATTTTTGGAATATATTCGTTTCTTTGGAACGGGGATAAATTGACAGCTGGACGAGGGCGTGTTCCTCCCCCGTTTGTTGAACCAGGATGACAGGCTTGCGTTAATATCACTCCGCCGAGTGATATTCTGAATTTAAACGGTAACGAGTTTTTTGCTAAATCGTTTAATAGTGGGGCGACTGCTAGCGTCCATATAATAAAACTGTATAAGCAAAATCTTAGTGACTTTGTCACAGAAGTTCGACAGCATGAAAGTATTTTTGAGTTTAAGTTTTTGTGGCTTCGTTGAAAGCACGTAGGAGAGATAGTTTCTTGCTGGGACTGTCTTTGATAGCATCGCTTGCATTTGATATGCATCGCTTGATTCTCAGTGTCATTTAAGTTCTCGCAAACTTGCAATTGTTCACATGAATAAATAGAGTTTACTAGTTCAACCATTTTGTTTGGTTTCGTTCTGAAAATGTTCCTTCGGAAATCTTGATCAGATTGGCAATTTAAGTAATTTCAATTATTCTTGAAAAACCATTACGTTATTCACAAGTAATGTTCACAGGACTTTTCAAGTCTTTAAGTTGAGTCAAAGCAGAAGTCTTCATCTACAACATCTTTACCCTTTGTGTAACGCCTTTGCTGTGTGGTGTTAGCCGCTTGGCATTTAAATGTAGGTTCCGGTATAGTAAAAGCTTTGATCATACAGCTTACAGTAAAACACAAGCAATTTACATCATAAATACTTGAAAACTGAGAAAACACACAAAATCAGTTACTGGACAAAATATCACTGTTGGGCCTAAATATCACAAAATTAGTTACTGGACAAAATATCACTGTTAGGCCGATGCTGACGTAGTATCAGAAACAAGGATCTTTTACTTAAAGACACCAACAATAAGGTAGGCCTAACGTAACGCAATTACATTCCTGCATTACCAATTATCTGCAACCACTGGTTAAACTGAAAAAAACAAGCCTATGATAAAATTCTTTCAGATTTAAATTTCCAAGTTTTTAACCTTCAGTTACTCCTCAACACACTAATACATTCTACGAACTGTTGGAAAGACTCGGCCAAATTAGAACAAACTTTTGACTATCGCTTTACCGATCTACTGCAGTGCCTGAACTAGGCCTATTGAGGCAATATTATGCAAAATGACTGCAAAGTGAAACTCAGATGTTATTCAAATTGTCGCGACAAGTAAAGCAAGACAATTAATTACAGTACTGAGGACATACTGAATCGAATTTCCTTTATTCATGCCTGTATCCTGCTAAAATTCCAATGAAATGCAACACAAGCCTCTTACTTTGAAGCATAGCCTGCTGATTTGTAGCCTAGATCTTGTTACCGCTGTTGCACAAGCTCGCAAAATCAGCTTATAGCAAACGCTTGACTTTGTGGTAAGCCTAATAACCCCTTCGCAGTTGCATGCAATCTAATCAACGTGAACTCCCGTCGATACCTGCACTCGTGTAAACTCATTAATCCTAGATTATTACATTTTCATTGTAATTTAAAAAGCAATTGATAGAGAACTCGCTTTTCTCCGATTTCAATACTGCCACATTATGACAATCAACGAATAGAAATCAAGCAATTTTAACTTTTGTACGGCGTCGAAAAATACTTGGACAGTGCCTGTTGTCGGAAATCAACTAGCAACTGAAGTGAGGTACATAATTTGTGCCGTCTCTTATAAGAGTCGAGATTTAATGTCAACGCTAGATTCCAAACTGTCCTCCTTTTTCTTGGCTCTGGAATCCGTTACATCGTGACTTGGGCTGTGTTTCCTTTCAGAAGAAACATCGTGACAAACTATTCTCTAATTTTTTTCTTCGAAGCGTTACATTCTTATGTTCTGCCACTTCTGAGTGTAGATCTTAACCTATACAAGCCAATCGCGTGAGTCGAAACTAAAAAAAAATCAATAAAAATAACATTTGTGATCTTGAAAGTTGGAAAAACAAAAACTGTTGACAAGGTTTTATAGACAAAGGGGGCTGTCAAAGATAAAAAAGACAGTAAATGTTACTCTTCATTTTTAACCTGTTTCAAAATAATGTATCTTTATTTTCACTTCACGTCTGAGATCATTTATTTTAAGGCTAGGCTATGGCAAGAAAACGTCATATGAAGAATGTTTTATCTTCCATCAGAATAAATACCTTACACTGGCAAAAAAGTTTGTAATCAAGATTTGCAAGATGATAGTTACCAGCACCCCTCACTAAAAGAAGTTTTAATTGTAAAATTCTATTAAGTCATATCCGACAGTTTTAAACCCGTGGCGCCAGCAATGCTGTCTTGCCGAGTTTCTGCTAAGCCCCTCCGACATTGGTAATCCAGGTTCTGTTTTTTGATTTGATTCATCGATAATGCTTTGACAAATTTATTGCGGAAAGATAAAAACTAAAATGATGGTGTTAAAAAACACAGCTAAGGCATGAAAATCTCACAGGGCTTTATGCAAACATCAAACCCTTCTGTTAAATTTCAAAAATGGCTATAACTGGGTAAACCTAACTTCGAGATGTCAACACGAACTCAAGTGTTATCTGTGTTGTTCTTAAGTAATTCGTTTTATATTTTATGCTACTTTTTCAACATGCATTGCAATAGGCTACCAGCTATTTCTTCTAAAGTCATTTGTGAACTAATAATGTTCATCCAAAGCAATGTCAAATAAGTTTCATAAACCGCAGTTCGTTAAAAGTTTCAAACGCCAACCATATAAATGCCAAAACCCAAAAGAAACGAGGCAAAAGCAATATTTCCTTTTCATCATGTGCCATGCCTCAACTGTTAAAAGCTAGAATATTTAAAATTGTTAAAATAGCCTACTACAGCAGCCTGTTTTGTTTTGATTCGATTCAAAGCAGGCTACTTTTGTTTTGTCTCGATTAGAAACAAGGTTAGCCTGTTCATTTCAAAATGTTAGCCATTCTGTTGTGAGTTCGAAACGAAAATGAAACAGTTGTATAGACGTTAGACAACAGAACAAGTCATAAATTTCAAAGTGCGTCGTCTGGAGTAATATTTTTTTTTGAAGATCAACCAAATATTCAAGCAGAGACTTGTCACTATATCAGCATTTGAAACAAAGGTATTTCGAACATTTTGGAAACGAGACAATATTTTATTTTGCTAAGATGCAAAGCTTTGCCTTGATTTCATTTTAAATTTCTTATAGAAAACTTTAAAACAATGTTTGCGCAATTCAAAACTCATCAGATCGGTAAATCGTATGATAATCCAGCAATCCGTATAACGTGATTGAATATTTTATAGTAGTTGCAAAATAATACAAAGTGAGAGTAGCCTATTTGCAATTTAGCGACAAATTGCAGAGAAAAAAAGAAAACTTGATACCTGTGACATTTTTTCTAAAAGTAAAAGTTTTGTCGAAGTTTTTCGTTACACTGTAATTTAGAAATGACACAGTAGGCTAACTCTAATTTATAAACAGTGTGTCCGATATAGCCTACAGTAAAGTGTCAATATAAAAATTAACTAAACGAACAGAATAATAAAATCAATTCACACTTTAGGACAGATTTATGGTTTTGGTGGTTGAGTATGAATTTCGCCCAAAGTCAATAAACAGCTTCGAGAAAAAGTTTGCTGGGAAACGGGTAAGAAACATTAAAGGTTTGATGCTTTGTGTTATGCGATAAAAATTGATTTGCCGTTACAAAAGTAAAACTTACAAAAAAAGGTTTTTCTTCCTCTGGATCGTTATAAGCAAGGCCTTCATATAGCCTATCTTGTTGAAAATTATCAGAAGTATTTGTCTTGTACAAAGATCATGTTTTGGAAATAACGGTCAATTTATTTCAAAGTTAGTAAGTTTGTCCGTTTCAATCTTGTTTAAACAAAAATAGTTACAAGAATGAAACGACCAATTTAACTCCATCAATATTATTCTAGCCTAGGAAGCTTTGACACGATAGAATTGTGAACGAGTGGAATATCTTGAAATGTTTCAATAACAAAGACATCATTTGCTTAACAGTTGAAAAAATATTTTAACTGTTTAATGCTCATATTTCTGTTATAAAATACTGTAAAGATATTACATGCTACTAACAATAAACAAACAATGAACACACAGTAGCCTATCGTCGATTTTATGTATTACAAGAAAGGTTTCTTTATAGGTGGTTTCTAATGCTAAACACCGTTTTTGTAAATAGCAGTTATACAATGGTCATGTGCAGTTTTTTGGGAAACTTTTTACTAATGATAAAAATTGGTGAGATTACATTAGTTTTAAGCCTTCGGAATGCAAATACCTTTCTTAAATTTGTTTAAAAGATTTTTTGTCTTACCCATAGGCTACGCTACAAGTCAAAACCAATGATTTTGCTTGCAGCAAGGGTTTTTGCAATGCAAATTATACGTTGTTGAATATTTAAAAAATAATAACCAATAACATTGAGTAGTATTTGTCGATACTTTTAGTACAAAAAGTTATTAGCCAACTTGATATTTTTTTATTATACGCAATGCACATTCATTTGGATAGATGGTTGAACCATCAGGAGAATAAGTCCACCATTTATATATAAAGAACTATCTTTTCGTACAGCATTAATTTTAACTTGTTATTTAAAGAAGCAATTTTCTCGCGCGTGGCAGCAAAAAGTCTTGGTCACATGTAATTGGGGAGTGCACAAAATATTTTAAATGCCCTTTTTTTTGACGAAACCCAGACTTGAAGATCAGTGTCACTAGCTTAGTACAGAGTTATGCACCTGTTTTAAACAGTAAAAGATCCAGACAAAAATTTCGGTAAAAGTTTTTGAGCAAATTCTTGTTTGGTTTTCCGTCTGTGAACGCTTGAAGAGTTCTTCAGATAATAACATCTTCCCCAGCAAAGCGTTTCGAAAGCTAGTAATATGATGCAATGTGTTATTGTGAAGCTTTCAAAGTTTATGTTTGTTTTACCTTATCTATCCCTGTTCTGTTTTTTAATCCTCGCAGGGCCAGAGCCTGTTGTGCTGAGAGCCCAAACCCATGGTGAGAAAAGACAACTGGCCATTGCAGAAAACACATTACAATAACGTTGACACACAAGAACAAATCAGAAAACACAAATAAAGTGTGCGTTGCCACATTTTTAATACAAATGTCATCTTTTTGATGAAAAATATTGGTATCAAGACTTCAGTTGATTACGTCCAGCTTGTCAGAAACGAAGGTGCCTTGCTGGAATAAATACATAAAAAAGAGTGGGACCACAGAGGAAAAATTATGTGTTTTGTTGTTAATTTGTTATTGAAAAGAAAAGGTATCGACTCGGTAAAGTGTGAACAACTTTTGAATTTCCTAGAACATCAGCTGCAATGCAAAAACTTAATGAAATAAAACAAAAGCTAAAAAATGTTATTCAACCGTTAAACAGGTGAGCAGTAAAAGTTACGTAGCCTACTATCCGCAAGGATACAACTTGCAAAATACAACAGGAAACCCTACGTTACGCTTTTAATTCGGAGTCCCCGCTGCTTTTTTAAAACACTGCACTCACTAACTTTTCTAAAATGTTGCAACAAATACCTAGGGCAACACATCGACAAGTTTTCAATATTTATAAATAGATTTTTATTCTTTAACTACTTTTAATTGCTTAAGAGATTAGGAAAGCGACAAAGACGAAGCAATCAATGAAGACTTGACAACAAAATGGCGGAATAACAGAGCATCAATAATAAAAAAGGCTAAAAAAAAACTTTGCAGAAATTCTGATAGACTTACTCCAGATTGTAAATAAAAATCCAAAAGAGAAACGCCTCCAGTCAAGATAACATGTTTTTATCAATGACCATGCAGTAAAAATGTGCTTATGTTTTGAAGCGACAGTTTGCATTTTCAAATAAACCACTTTTTGTCCTCGCTGTACAAGCAAGTCAGATACGAACGCAACAGAAATGTGCGCTCGTTTGCAACATAGGCCTACACACTTGCTTTGTAGACACGTGTTTGTTGCATTGCTGTCGAATCTATTAACCAGAGATCGGTTATAGATAAGGAAAAGATGGTGCTTAAAAGTTTAATAAATAGTGCATTGACCTGTATCATTGCTTCAATGCTGTTTCCTTTTACCTCGCATGCTTTAGCATTTGAGCTCACCCAAAAGGAGAAATTGCTATTTGTTGCTTTAAAGATGAAGCTTTAGCGAAGTTGACTCCATTTCAAGGAGAAATCGTTGTCAACTGGTCAATTTTCACACGCCACTGACGCTATAGCCAGGTCGTTTGCTACGTAAGGTAAAATTTACACGAAATTACATTCTTTTCAAGTGGAAGTTTGAGAAAATAAACGAAATTATAACGGAAGCAATTGTACATTGAAATGGTGTGATCACAATCAATTTGTCACTTCGTCAATAACTAGTTTTGTGCTTGGCGGTTGAAGAAACACGTTTTTTTACTTTTTTGATTGTACCTGGTGTTTGGAAAATCGACAGTTGCAGATTCAGTGAAAAACAGCTTGTTGAATTATTATTTGTCAATGTAGCTTTTTCGAGATAGTTAGCACTTTGTTGTTTTTGTAATGGGTCTGTAAAATCATTTGATCATTTCTTATCATTCGAGTTGATGCTGTTATCTTCAAACAAAATATTCATTTTTCATTTTCATTATTCATTTCCTTTTGTCGGTTTCAAGGCAATCCGCGTGATTTGCTTAAAAGTCATAGCCTATCACAGAAAAGTGTCATTTGTTGTTTTGTAAGACTACTAAAGCAACACATTCACACAAACGTTATCTCAATTGTCGTTTTAAAAATGGCGCTTTTCGCAACGTTTGAGGCTTAAACCAACAGTAGCAGAAGAAGGCGTGTGTGACAAGCTGGGTCGCTTTCATTTGATTTGTTCTCCAATCAAGCGAAGATGCGTCAGTCGTCGCTTTCGCAATTGACCTTCGATCGGCAACCCGGAAAAGTTTCAAGTGTTAAATATTGTTTGTACTTTCACCACGACAATGTCGTGCCCACTTAGCAAATTATAACATTCTTGCTTAAATTGTCAGTTGTCACGCCCGAGAGCAAAGAAAGATGCAAAACAGCGTGAAGCACACGTATCAGCGACATCCAGCGGATAACCGACGCTCCACGCAAAATAATTGACATGGGACATCCGACTTAACCAACGTTTGACAGATTGTTGTGAGTTAAAAATATGTTGAAATGTTTGAAAAGGCTAAAACAATTTACGCTCTCACACTTTTTCTAATCTCAAGAATTTGAGTCATTCAAGAAAAGTCATTTTGGAGCTGGTATTACCGCCCTTAAAACACCTTTCGATTCTGACGTCACTTTGACAGTATAAGTCACTTTGTCGAAACTGAGACATCATTTCAAGTGTTTGAATAATGAAAAACAATGTTTGTATAATCATTTTACATAAACGATGAGCGTGTGTGGGCCAAACTTTCTCACCCACAGACAGTATTCTAAAGTAGCTACTAAACCCCTCTCTTCCATGCAATTGCTTTTTATTAAGTCTTTGTATGGCCATTTGTTTGCCATTGCTCCATGAAAGAAAAAACGTCTTTAACAGATTTTATAAGATGTCCCTGCTTTGAGGAGTGGATTAACTTCTATCAATGATAACAAATGAGTTTCCAAATTCTTTTCAAAAGCAACGGTTTAAGATGTTGAAAAAGATTATGGCCTTAAGTCACAGTTAGTAGACGTGAAATGTACGTTGTTAAACGACCATTAGCACATATCCGCAAAGCATAGCCTACTTTGGAAAAAAGTGAATCTTTCATTTGCATGTGGTCTGTTGAGAATAATGAAAATAAATTTTGGATTAGCCTAAAGCCAGCTTACCATGTGAAACTAAAAGAAACGTCTGAATTTTGTACGAATCCTATTCAGCTGTTGTGGCTTAATATATGGTACAAAAATTCCGTTTGTCTTAACAAGAATAAAATCCGTGTCAAACAAACTTTATTCGTACAGTTTTTTACCTTTTTAGGCGAAGTTAGAAGCTCTCTTTCTTCAGAAGACCGTCGTCACAAAGCGTGTGCCAATATCGTGATGTCTTTCTTAGGAGCTGTTTAAATATTATATCATGATATCACCCCCTCTTTTTCGTTCTCTCTATAACGACGACACCCTGCCAGCAAATTACCCCCTTTTCATATTAATTAAACGCATGCAACCCTTGAATAAATCCAAATAGGACTGATCTTCAGGCTGGAATTTAACGTCTAATTCAACGTTTGCAGACATTAGAATTAATGTAAAGAAGAACTGATTTGCTGGCTAGAAGAACGTCTTTCGCTGACCAAAAACACAAAATAATACTAGATGACATAATGCTTGAACGTTTTCCAAGCTTAATGGTTTTGCGACCGTTCCAAGTTTTAAACTTAATTATCCTGTTTCGGTATCTAGCACGTTATAGCGTCCGTGTTTTGTCGCTTCTACCTTTTTAGACATCTGCTACGTTTGACATGTATGTTGTTTTTTGTTGTGATGATCAGTAATACAAGCAAACTGAACCCTTAGCTACTGAAGAATATGATCCAAAGTCATACGAGGAAAAAAAGAATCAAAATATTATCTATTGCAGTGGTTCTCAAACTTTTTTTTGTTGCGACGCCTCTGGAAAAATTTTTTGGGACTTGCGACGCACCAGCAAATAAAAGTAAATGAAGAAACTTATGATTAAAGTTTTGTTTATTGATACAACAACAAAAATCAATGCATATTATTTAATGTGACGTGTGGGCTTTTTTATTTTCACAAAGTTCATTGAATTTTGGGAGAATTTTTGAAATTGCCACCCGCATTTCTCTTTCACTGTTTATTCGTGATTGATATTTGCTTTTTATCACCGCCAAGGCAGAAACTCTTGTTTCACATAAATACGACGTGGCGAATGGGATAATAGTTCGCAGTGCTTTCTTTCGCCAAACCTGGATAATCGTCATTCATTGAATCCAAAAATTTGCGGATTTCCTACTACGAAAAGATCACGAATCCATTCGTAGTTTGAAAAATTTTCCGGAAAGTATTTTGCAAATTTTGATTGGAGCTTGGACAAATGTTGCCCAAATATGCTTCCCAAATTTGAAGGGAAAAAATGTACTTGCAACCTCAACTCTGCACTGTTTTCAAACTGAAATAACACCGAAAAAAAAAAATGATTCAGAGTTTCCAGTTTTTTTATTATTTATTTTGAAGGATAGACATCCAATGCTACCTTTATAGGGTATCAGCAGTGGCATTTTTTTAGTTAATTGCGGTGTAATCGGCTAAGTGCATGGGACACATGTGTTCCAGCAGTCCTCAAAGGGTTAACTTAATTTTTATAAAATAAACCGAGTTCAGCCACAAAACTAAACTATTCTGTGACGCCCTTGGAAAAGTGAAACGACGCACCAGGGCGTCGCGACGCAGTTTGAGAACTACTGATCCATTGTGAAAAAGTCTATTAAATCAAGGAAGCTGGAAAGATGAGTGAAAGATGCGCGGACCTTCCAAGATGTCAGAAACTGATCAGGGTCATCCACACAGAAACTAATGTGATTAAATTACCAAATTCCTCCGAAGCACGAAAGTGTGGCTATGCACCAAAATACAAATTAGATGCGAAATGCTTCTACTGGTTGAACCAAGGCCATCAAAATTGTGTTTGACGCAAAAGTGGTCCTGAGGGTTAGTTATTTAAGATAAATCTCACTGGCCGAAAGCGACAATAGGTGGTTCGAACAAAGTGAAAGGTCTCTCACGGTTGTTCACAAGATGAATGTGCGCAGAGCAGTGCTTGAATGTTGCACTTCAATATCACCCCAAAGTGAAGTGGCATAACATGAGCAAGTAAAAAACGATAATAACGACCGCTAGTCTATTGCTTCAAGGCAGAGAAGGCACTAAAAACACAACAACACACTTTCTGACTTTTATTTCAAATTTGTAGCGACGTCATAAAAAACTACCAATACCAGTCAAAACTAGAATTGGAACAATTTTGATAATGACGAAGATTAATCTAATAGCAGCACAAACGGTTTTCCAATAACACCCCAGCCAGCAAATCAGTTTTTTTCATTGATTCAACGTTTACAGACGTTGAATCAATGTAAATAGTGGTTGATTTGCTGGCAGGGACATGTCATGTAGGAAGTTCTTGCATTGTTTCAACGATTAGGGAACGTCAAAACAATGCAAAAAACCAGATTTTGTTGGACATGTATCAACATTGAAATCAACTACGACACGTTGAACTATGCAGATATAAATGTTTCTAAACACAAACGTACATAGACATCAGTTCACTGCACTACACAAACAGCGGTAGAAAAATAATCTATATATTGTGACAACGGTTGCCAAATGGCCTAAAAATGTCCGCTCTATGTGGTTAGCCGAAGCGGTCTACATCAGGTGCTTCAAAGACACAAGTAAAATGACATCAAAGAATTATAAAAGCACAAACATCAATTTTATAGCGCGAAGATGAACTAGCCATAATGAAACAGAAGGTGTGTATCACGTTTCACACGAGGTCTTGTCACTTTGAAGATGGATTTATAAAATAAACGCTAACAGGTTACGCACATAGACGAACTACAGAGGGAAACTTGAAATAACGGCTTTAGAGTTGATAACCCCCTTGACATTCAAAAAGCGAAGTTCAAATTGAACGACAAATGTTTGAAGAAGGCGTTGTTTTGCGTAAAATACTTCCAAAATTCATCAAAAGATCGCGACGTGAAATTACATTTTCTTTACGTCAGCGCTTTATAGGCGTGCGTCATCAAGGCTCGCGTAATTCCTGAACAAGTTGGAATACACATAACGTCTAGGGTGGAAATTTGGAAACGGTAATATTCATGTGTTATCACGCCGCATGTCATGGTAAATGCCGTCGTATATCTTGTCCATGCTTTCTTCAAACACACGACGGTGGGATCGTCCAACCATCTCACTGGTGAGTTCGCTCCAATACTCTCCATTACCCAGCGGAACGTTGACTGTAGATCTGGTCAGAAAACAAGTTGAATATCTAGGTTATTATTGATCTTCGAAAGGACACTGGTTCGACACCGCTCCAGAGTAAGCGGGTTAGGCTTGGCAAGATTCATAATGGTATGTTAAAATTATGGGAGCAGCTGACTGGAAGACTATATGTCCCTTCGCTGCTTCTTTTTGTCTGTTGTGTTGCATTTATGATAGCAGTGTAGAGTATGTTTGTCACAATGGATGCAAAATAAAACACGATTAATATTATAATTATTATACTCGAGTTTCACCCAAACAAGGGGAAAACTCGAGTATGGCGTCTTCCATTTTCGTTCGATCGGGGTCTTAGCGACTTTACAAATCCTCACATCTCCTTAATTACAATAGAGGACATATCTTTTAATTGAGAAAAATAGGCTTATAAAATTAGAGGGTGGTATTCCAAACATCGGCCATTTTCACAATTGACCAAAAATCACGATCCGTGTCAAAATACACAATCACCGCTGACAGAGTAGGGGCGGCTTAATCTAGACGACAGCGCAGCCCACCTGGCTAGTACCTCGGTGTGGATCGCGGGGAAGGAGATCGGCTGCGTCGTCTCCAGTAGCATTCATTCGCTTCCGCCACCGAATCGTCCTGAGGAAAACGAACGAGATTTTATTGAAACGTTACATCTGAACCCCTGAACGTTATTATGACATACCTAACTAGTAAGTATTTCCTTTTTTGGATCGATTCAGTCTCTGCAGATTTTAAATCGTAAAAAAACTGAGTTGCTGATTGAATGGAGGGCTGACGCGGTTTCTCACACTTCTCAGTGAATCAGATAGATTGATCTCAAATTGGTTCTTTTGGCTCTTTTAAAATCGACATTGAAGAATTTGATGTCGATACAAGATGTGTTTCATGGCGTTTCAACGTGAGAGCAACACAAGAAACGGTTGGCCAGTTGTGTTTGTGAGAAAAACCTCGTGCAAAAATTACAACATAATAAGTTCACACAACATAGGTGTAGGCTCCAATGTTCACAACATTGACAACGTGCACAATGCAAAATGCTGTCTGGGTTGCACAACTAATACGTTCCATAAAAAACACACATAGCATATAGTTTGTTGTATTCCAAGCAAGCAAAACATGCTTACCACGATCTGATTGGCTCTGGGGGAAGTCAATAGATTTCGTACTCGGTCGCGTATCTTCTCGTACGGCGACGGTTCCCCGGTTCTCACACGTTCACTCAGAGGTTTACGATTGAGCACGGAATCAGCATCCAAGCCGCTCGTTCTGAATGCATAAGTTGAAAGATTTCATCAAAAAGATGTCAATTTTTGCTGATTAAACGTTTTTTAAACAACTAAAATTGCATAAATAAAAAGCTTCTTTTCAAGAGTACAACAGAAAACCGTTGTTTTTCAATGAAAGGACAAGCTCTAAAAACACAGGGAAATACTTGAGACGTTTTACGCTTGACAGCCGATGGTGATAAAATGGGATCTGCTGTGCGAGCCAGACACAAAACCTTTGTCATTCGTGAATGTTTGTGTTGTCCGCTCGTCTGTCAAGGACAAAGGGAGCAAGATCGACAGACTAACAGTGTCCCGACGAGCATAGAGACTCGTCTTGATAAAATCGCAGATTGGTTCAGTTAAAGAAGCATCGAGCGTTAGCCAACAATCTCACGCGCATTCGACTGCGTTATTTTTACATTATTTTATGTTACCTAAAAGCTTAACATGGTTAAATTAAGCTCTACTGATTGGATGCTAATGTTGGAACGCATATGACGTGATAACATGACGAGTTATGATTGAGTAAGACAGGTGAAGAAATTTTCACACGCTCAAAATCATCGCTAGAAGAAAATGTTACTTTAAAAATGTAGATAAATTGAGACAAGAATGACCAAGTTAAAAGTATCCAGACTGCCGTTGAAAAAACGTCAGTCAACGTTGCATTAACAATATTGTGGATCATACACAAACGCGGCGTTGAAGTAGTTTTCCAAACTAGAACACGACATTATGAAAAATGAATCGTTGTGCCAACAGTTTGTGAGGTGAGTCGTGGGCAAACAAGGCCTGAACCTTAATGGAAGATCAAACAAACGAGCTGAGTCCTTACCCACGGTGCTTTGTAGTGACCCACTCGACAAGCTTGTAGTAACACAAACAGAAACAAAGTTGTTTCCTTTACCTTACGATTTGCTAAAGATGTGACATGAAAGGCAGGCCGTGTCAAAACGCAATCTCTTATATAAACAAACGATTTAAATCTCTGATGTGCAAACAGAAATGGCTGTTGGGTCGCTCGCCTGGGCAGCAGGGCACTTGGGCATCATGACTGGGTTAGGGTTACCTTGTGGCTGCAGGGTCATGGTCAAGGTCGGCCCGAGAGAAGGAAAGGTCGCGGCGGGGCGTGATCGGCCGAGGAGTCGACTCTGTAGCGCTCCTAGCGGATGATTTTCCGCGTCCAGGACTCCTGTGACGTTGGTAAGGCACAGAGCTTTCTATCAATTCGGTTGTGTCTGTGAAGAAACAAGCAACGTTTATTCAGCTTTCACGATGACTGTAATTATCCAAAACGCGATTTTATTCTATCTATGTTGAGTATTTGATTTGGTAAAGAACTTATTTGTTGTCAAAGCAATCGTACTGTTTCAAAAAGACTGTACTTGCTTTTAAACGAAACTCGACTGGCTAGCTTTCTACTGCCTTTGTCTCTCTCCTTCCCTCTAGCGGAACTACTTCTGCGTCTTTCCTTTGAAAAACGTGCACCTCCTGACCGCTCGTACTCGACATCTCTCTTTGTTTCCCGATCCTTTAAGAACGACTTGAGGTCCGTGTTGGAGGAGTCGGTTCTCCTAGCAAGGCAGCACTCAGGCGTGATAGGCCGATAGTAAGCCGATTTAAGATTGTCGTATCTGTCGTAGGCCGATAAAGGACCGACAAGCGTTTGAACTTGGTTGGAGGGAAAACCTAACCGCCCCTCTCCGCTTTCATCGTCGAAATCTAAAAGAAACTATTGTCATTGTAAGCGCTGTAAAATTAACAATGTTTCGCAGATCCAATGTCATGAAATGTTCAATCCGAAAGTAACATTTAGCAGCCTCAGCACGTGCAATGGCAATTGGATTGCGGATTACTGACAATGAAGAGGCTTTATGCAGTTGTAAAATCGTTCAATTCACCTTGTTGCAATGTTGACATTGATCTTAGGTAGATCCAAAACGTCTCCGATAAATTATCACACTCGTTGGCTTAAACTAAATTTTCAAACACTTTTCGGTTTGTGTTTTTTACCACAAAACGGGATTTATCACAATGCGGTGGAATGTAATCCATGAAACAACAAAACTGGTAAAGTTACGTTTATCAAACGTTGAAAGAGATTGAAACACAAACGCCAAGCTTATCGGCCCACTGTATCTCCAGACAACAAATCATCCGTTTTTTTTACACTGTATCAATGTAAGAAACAGTTGATTTGCTGTCTGGCTATTATGAAACCAACAATTACTCTAAACATAACAAAACCTATTCACATTGCTAACTTTTAAGAAGCCATTTGTGCTTTTAATAACACCTTTCATATCTTCTTTTGAAAAATGTGACTCCTTAAAATGCTGCACTGGCACTCGTGGGTAAACTTAAGTCTATCTAAAATATTTAAACGTTAAAACAGCGTAAAAACAATAAAACTACTGTATAGAAAGGTAGACAAAGTTTTCCGCCTTTTTCACTAATAAGTTATCGAACAAACGATTACTTCCACATAATTTTCACTGCAAACATAGCAGCAATCCTTGTGTGGGCATATTTATCTATAAACTAGTTTACATGAAACTTTTTTTCTTTCGATGCATTTAAAAAAAAACAGACTTAAAACATCGTCAACTTAAACAAAACTTTTTTACATTGATTTAACGTCTGCAAAGATTTTTTTTTTCTTTAGCGGGAATAGAAAATCCGTTTGTAGCAGAGAAGTGAAACGGTAAAGTTTCTGCAAAAACGGGTTTTCCAAATAAAATCTTAATCTTCATACATCTTTTAAGCCTAATACGGATAAACCGAAAATCCATGTGTTTTGTAAACGTACTTGTCGGTAGCTCGGATCGTGGCATACGCAGCAATATTACAAGCATTAACTACTATCTGCCGTTCTGAAATTCTTGTTTGAACAAACACGACTTGGTTGATAAGCCAGCCGCAAACTTCCATTATGACCCACTCTCGATAACGTTGGCACGGGCAAACAAATATTTTCAACGATATTTAACCAAAATAAACTCAAGTCTAGCGTCAAACGCCTTTCCAATAGACTTATACAAAGAAGACGTTGCTACAACGTCGTATAATCGTTCTCACCGTCACTGTCATAGTCTCTTGCTCTTCTGCGGTACCGGCTCGGAGGTCCAGCTGAAAAAAAACAAACAAACTTTACAATCACAACGCTGATGCATGTATTCGAATGTCACTGAGGTGAATATATAAAAAAATCGTACACCGGTAATATCAAATCAATAAGTGTAGTAATCTTGATGGCTACCACCTCGCTTTCGATGTAAGAGTATTTTACAAATCTGTAAGTTGTACTACTTTTCGCCCTTGCTCGTTTCCAGAACGTTTTTTCTTAAAATTGATCGAATATATGCGTTTGCAGCGTAAACTCAACCAAGTACGATTTTGAAAAACTTTTGCCTAAGAATGATAGCCTGGCATAGAAGAATAGTTTTTTTTAGCAGTGGGTTTATGCTTTGTAAATAGCGATTTTCGGAATACTGGTGAAAGTTCGTCTGAAACGACAACGCAATCATGGCAATTCGCTGGTGTTTGAAAAATGCTGTTTTGGTTTCATGTGAAACACAACAGACGCTCTGTCACTACAAGTGGATAAATACCTTCAAAATAACGAAAGTAACAACAATAACAATCGGGCGTATTTCTATGGCAAATACAAGAAGTGAGTGACCGAAACAGTAGACACCTCTCAAACAATAGAAGACCGTTCTACTTTGAAATCGACTTGGATCTTCATTGTAAGGGCGGTTTACGTTAGGAATATGATATCTAGTAACGTGACACTAACAACCATTAACCAAAAGGATGCTAACTTAACACGGAGTGTGGTCATTGGTTAGCTTAGCACTGAATTTTACTACAAAATCGTGGCACACAGGTTCTCTCAACCTGTTCATTCTCGTTTACCCCTTGCCAACTACCGAAAGAAAAAATTCGCTCCATCCGCCTTTTCAAGTCAACTTTTGGACATTTAGAATGCAGATTTTCTTCTTTATAAAATTTACACTTTGATAGAGAAAGTCACGCCAAAGGGTAAATGTATCGTCGCTTGAGAACGCTAGTAGCAGGAGGTAAGGAAGGATTGTTGAGCAGTGTCGAACCAGCGCCCTTTCAAGCGTCGTACCAGGGTTCCCATCAGGCTGTCTAGCCGACTATTGCTGTGTGATGCACATTGCACATACTGAGACAGAAAAATCAGTCACTTTTTACATTGAATCAACGTCTGTAGACGTTGAATCAATGTAAAAACGACATTTGCTGTTTGGGTATAAGAATTTGCACTTTATAAGACAACGCTTACGTGTCTGCTTTCTTTTCGAAGGGGAATGTGTTCGGTTGGTAGGTGACTTAGATGTGGTGCGTCGGTGGGGGGAGACACGGGGCAGGTCTGGGGGACTTCTGTTGTATGATAGACCATCATTCAGAACCTGCAGAATAGGTAGATGGTAAGTGTGTGAGCAACAGAGAGTTACCATTCAAAACCATTGGGACTGAAGTTGTATGATTTGTGATAAAAAAGATCCAACATTTCTCAAAATAATACAAACGATTTCCATCGATTAAACTTAGGTCCGATTCGTCATGCTAGGGTATGCTTAGAACTTTAAGCACCCTAAAAAATCTTTTTCAATTAGATCCATTTCAAATGGCAATCTTTTTTTCTTTTCTTTTCAAAGAAAAATGTCACCCTCTGCAACGTGCCATGAACCAACATGCCAATAAAGAGAGCTTTTTCTCGAAAGCCAAGTGTAAATTGACAGCGATAGACACGTGTTTCGCCCATGAGGTTGGGCTCTTTTTCTTGCATGTTGACATGGGCTTATCGGTATCACACCACTATGTCACGCCACAGAGCTCTAGACCACTGCTTTTCCCAGTCAATTGAATTATTATCGTTGTAGAAAAATTAAACCTAAATCTGGCAGCAAAAGTTGAAGCTGGCAGCAAAACCTGAAGCTGGCAGCAAAACCTGAAGCAGGCAGCAAAAGTTGAACCGTTAAGTAATATAGTAGGGGAGCAAACGTGACTTATCATATACATCTGTGACTGTGGGTTCTTGTGATTATATTTTATACACTCATTTGTAAGCATGCGGGCAAACTTTTGAGAGCCACTAAATCTACGTGAATGAGAATTCACAGAAAACCATGCAATCCTACCTTTCTCACAACAAAATTTGGCCGTTCTTCCAGGTCAGTTTTGAAAGGCTTTTCTTTCACAGCAGAATCGAATGGGTCTTTGATTGACAGCTGAGCCATTCTCCTTCTGGTATACGGAGACGGTGAACGAGACAGCGATGAGATGGTCGGCTGTTCGTATCCCAACTTGGTTGAATCTGAAAGACATTGAGTGCAATGACTGCAATCTGGATTGAAACAACGGGAAAAATCGTGAGTGCTTTCCTGCTAATCATAGACTCTGCAAGTGGA
The DNA here is from genome assembly GCF_918807975.1 of Aplidium turbinatum. Lineage (NCBI taxonomy): Eukaryota > Metazoa > Chordata > Ascidiacea > Aplousobranchia > Polyclinidae > Aplidium > Aplidium turbinatum. The sequence continues at coordinate 14,051,865 of NC_137484.1, read as the reverse complement.
TTTGCTTAAAAATTGCAATATTAGTTTTTGAAAAAGAAAAATAAGAATATCAATTCGTCTATGGACAGAGTTATTTAATCCTTGAACTGGCTAAGAAAAACATCTTAAAATGAAGAAATGGTGTTGGATGGGAAGGCAAGGAAGCCAACCTTCATATCCACTACCAAGTGACTCAGGCATGCCTTTAAATATCCTTTCAACGACACAGCCACATACTCTTGAGCGGTGTCGAACCGGCGCCCTTTCGAGTGTCGTACCAGGGTTCTCACCACTTGGCCGTGCAGCCGACAATATATCTTTGAAGTCTAGCAACCAACATTATCGTTGGAGATGACGAAATTTGAAAGCCAAGACTGTGCAGCTAACTTTTTAATACAATTGTAGAACAATCGCACCTCGGTTGGCGCTTGCTGGTCTGCTGCGAGCTCTTCCACGTGCAGGGGAAGATGATAAACGGGGTTTCGTTTTCCTCTTACTCGATGAAGAGCGATTATTGGTTTGATGAGGTACGGAGGATTTAACAGGTGAAGCAGACTGTAATAAAAAGGTGAATAAAAAGTTTATTTATTTAACACAATTGTTTGAAACACCAGTTTTCGTTGAATAAAATGACCTAGCTTGGATGTACTATGACTTGTAGAAGGTTAAACAATTGGTGGTAAATGCGATGTATGGAAGCAGTCTTTGTTTGCATGTACTGCATAAGCCTTCATATAATATGGAAATGTGGCGACGTGGCGTGTACCAATACATCATCGTTCAAACAACCACCCTGCCGGTTTATAAACATCTTAAAAATTAATTGATCTCTGCATGAATGTGTGCAAAAAAATGCCACTTTTGCAAAATCCAAAACTGCTTACTGTTGAACCTTGATTCTGGTTCGAAAGCAAAATTATACCTCGCGTGTTGCGTACGTAGCACAGCAGGAAGATTTGTAAGAATCAAAATCATTTTCCATTTTAAGCCTGTTCTTTTTACTTCTGGCTGAATGACTTCCACTGCTCACAGAAGTTACCTGATTTTGAGAAAATGAAGTTTCAAATATCTTAGTTGCTTTTTCGTAGGCTACATGCGAACTCGAATCGTTTTTCAGTAATCAGTGAAAAAGGATGTGGGCTATAATGTTCACAATAAAGTTCAAAAGTGGCAAAAAATACTTTTATGGTGACAATAACATTTTTAGGCCTTAACTTTAATTTGTCAACAACAAAAAAAATAATGTCACAATAGAAAATCTCTCAAAAACGAATCTGAACTGGAACCATTGGTATACCTCTTTAATGACTGTTCTTGATGAAAATTCTAGTTTTGGGGCTATACCGGGAAAGCTAGAGGAACGTTGTAGTAAAACTTCTCTGTCGACACCCGGGTAAGAAGGGCATACACGTGGAGTTGGGAACAGAAAGTCTCTTGTATTGTCTTCATATGTAGCAAGCAGTTCTCCTTCTGCAAAAAGCACTAGAAACTTAATCATGATATTTTTCTAGAAATTTATGGAAAAAATTGCTTCACATAACATTTTACTTTAACTGTTTTGATACTAAGCTACACATTTCATACTTGTGACAGAATAGCACTGGTTTGTATATAGCATTACACCTCCAACCATGACAAGCATTAGTACACAAAAATACTTTAAAAATGATATCACAGCATACCTGGATAGGTCAATTGAACAAGTTTCACACGAAGACTTTCCCCCTCAAGAGCCGATGCAACCTGAACAGGGTCAGTGCAGTGGCTGAATACTTTGTCGAAGCGCAGCTAAAAAGATACAATGGTGATGAATGATATGCAGTTACAGTATAACTACCTGTTAAAACAAAACTCTTAAAATTGTAAACAAAAATAAATTTAAAATAATTGAAATAATGTTTTTTACTGCTCATTTGGCATTGTCATAATTAAGTTACTTAAAGTTATGACTGAAGTGAAGGTCCCATACTTAGTAACTGAGTTTCAGGGAATGAGAAGATGAGGTTCTCATTATACTAAGTCTTCAGTATTTATGAGAGCAAGATGGCGAGTTCTTCTCTCTCAGGCTACCTTTTGTTCAGCAACTATGCCCACCCAATGCATTACTCGCTGGGTAGAGATGAGTGGTGTTTTTCAAGAACCAACTTAAACCAGGAGTCAAACCAGAATTTAAAAAAACAGCACTTGATCTACAGCATTAACTCCATTCAAGCAGAGGGATTCCTGAATAAAAAAAGGTACCAAAAAGGAGCTAGCCATACAGCTCTTGTTAGTGCTGAAGGCTTGATACAATGAGAACCAGGATAGGTCCTGTCATATCCCAATGCTCAAAGCCTTGGAGTGAAGTAGGCTATGGGAGCTACCAATTGTGACTAAATGCAGACAAAATAGCAGAATATATATGAAAAGACAAAAATAATAATAATGGGAATATGCAAAAATGTACACTTATCTATTCTGCAATGTAGAGCAATATGATGCAAAAATATCAACAAGTCTTACTTTTTCATGAAACAAGAATGGAAACACTGGTGATGTTGATTGTGTTCTTTTTATTTGACCAAAAAGTTCAACACAAATGTAGACATCCTGTTGTCCAGGAAGAAAGACTCCGGGACATGTAGTCTGCAATTTAAAAAAAAGTTTCAAGCAATGCCTAAACATTACCAATTCTGTGAGTCCCAACTAATAAATGCATTGTCAAACATATGATGTATCGTACGGCGTACATATTATTTTAAAGAAGATAATTTTGTAAGATAAAGCTTCAGCATGAATGTACTTTGTTGTTAACATGCATCACATTAATATAATAAGCTACAATGTTATCAATGGAAAAAATTAAATTAAATCTGATATAACACATCACTTGACTGTTATGGAATACAGTATATGTATAATATATCTGAAATAATCACAAATGAAAGGCAAAACACAAATAGACAAAACATGACTCAGTTGATATTCAAAGTAAGATTATATACATAGGTAAGCCATTAGCAAATTATAAATATTAAAAAAAAAGGATAAAGATAGATATGAGCAAATTCACTTTGGTCAATAAAAAATTTTAAACTCAAAGAAAAAGAAGCCTGAGTGTACCAGCAAACAACTATTGGACTGGCCCATGATACAAGAGAAGGATTCACAGAGGATACAAACTGATGTGCATAAATCAACAAAAGAATAAAAAAATATCAGTAACCTCCCAAGTACATGAAGCTCCACACAAAGTGAAATTATATAACTTTTAACTCTTTTTTATTAGTTTAAAGAAAATGTCTAAAAAGACATAATTGTTAACTCCAGACAATGGCCAATGTTTCGATCTTATGGATCTCCACAGCCCGATGAAATGAGAGTAGAGAGACTTTGTGTGGAGCTACAATGCTACATGTACATGAGAGGTTATTGATACTTTTTTATTTGCAGTGGCTATTCTTACCATATATTGTAAATACAGTAGAATTCGCCTAGCCCTATAGTGACTTTGGCTATAGTGACACTTCGCCTATAGTGACACCTGATGCAAAGTCCCGTTTGCATACGCAACAGTTGAGTAGAATTCGGCTATAGTGACACTTCGGTTATGGTGACACTTTTTCCGCGGTCTCTTCAGGTGTTACTAAAGGCAAATTTTACTGTATAGCCTAAGAGGCTATATGCCCCTGTTCATTCAAGCATGACCTAATTTTTCTCGCTTTTTCTTCTTTCAACAAAAAAAACTGTGTTTATAACTTCTAAATTCGACAAATGTTAGCATGAATGTTCGACTGTTTGTGGCTCATGGCGACTGCATCGGTTTCAGATTCCAAAAAGGGCGTAGGTTTGACACTAACCAGGAGCATTTTTTTAGAACTTTATTGATAGTAATGCTTTTTTCTTGCTTTCAGCTGTAACAGTATAAATAATTGAAAATTTTTTTATTTCGCTGAAGTCGGAGAATTTATATATCTTGGTAAATTTTCGTTGGCCAAAGGGATTGACTACGCTTGCCGAAAGAAATTGCATGTGATCTTTACTGCACAACTGTTTGATCGAGTAAACAGGCAAGCTTAATCTTGCTTGAGTAAACTGGGGAATATAGCTCCAGAGCAGGGTGGATCAAAAAAAATGAATTTTTGTGTTCGGCTTAGTGCATCTGCCAAAAGTTGCAGTTTGGGCTATCTTTTACATTGGTTCTTGAAAAAACATTTTTTGACCCCATTTGACCCCTATCCAAGAGCTCTCTAGTGGCCGTCGAGTCAAAATTCCTTAAATTGGCTATAATTTTTTTTCTAGTGGATGTAGGCTTGTGATTTTGGTGTCTAACCCCACTAAATCAAGTCTTGGGAAGTCAATTCTGCAGTCTAAAATGATGCATGAGCAGCCAAAATTGCATAATGACATTTTTGCTCTAAACAACGCATTTTATGGGGAAGAAATGGCATTTTTAGATATTTCGGGCAGTTTTATGGATGAAATACTAAAAAAAATGTAACCTAGGTATAACACACTAGTATAGTAGTATATCACCATTTGTGTGCAAACTGGCCTCTAGTCCAATGAGGTGGTCGAGGTGGTGGTGATATGAGGTCCAAGTGTAAACTTAACTATTGCATTTATCACAGCTTTAGATATTGTTTATTTCCATGGTTTATTTTCAATTGAGTTTATACGATGTTTACTAGAGGCAAAACTTGCATTTGGCTTCTGAATAAGCATCCCATTGAATACATCCTGGGTAGCGTGCACACAACCCCATTGTTTTTTACTTTTTTTGTACTATTGACTTGTAGATTTGTGAGATTCTTCCACTAGCCAAGAATCTTTGCTGGACCAAAAATCAGTAGAATTGGGGCACGTTTATGTGGGCCACCATCCCATTCAAATTTCCAGGTTTGCCATTAAGTAAATATGGAATTATTTTCACGCTTAGCAGAATTTGCATGTTTTAACAAAATAATATGCATAAAACTTATAAAATGTATGCATGTGCGTCTGTGTGCGACTATTTATTGTACAGTGAATTAAAAGAATATTCTCTGTGAATTCACATTTTTTGCGAGTTGGAATAGCTAAAAATACAACTTCAGCGAGCGGAAGTGGTCTAAAATTCTACTTTTGCACTAGAAATAGATCATTTTTTCTCTCTCAAATTAGGTGTGTCTTTTCTGTTGGCTTCCACTATTTGTAAAGTGTTTTTTGATAGTGTTCCTCATTTCTGGCACTATGTAGGTAATCCTCAGTTTAACTCCACGTTCAGCCACATCATTTGTGACATTGATGGAACCTACATTGTAAACAGCTTTCTGGTACGACTTTGATTCAGACCATTTCTCTACTGATAAAGGAAGAAAATCATCATTTATCTCTAAAACAGAGAAAAAGAACCGAGAGTCCTTTGTGATAAAATCTGTCAGTTTTGATTCCAGATTGATTTCTGATGGAAAACGTGGTTTCCTGTAGCTAGCCAGTGCCAAACCGATCTGCTGGTGTAAAAACAGGATCTGTAGGTTTTACATGTATAAGTTCATCAGCCATCTGACGTTTTTCCTCTTCCTGAACTTCAGAGCTGAACATTGCCAGTGGTACCATCTCAGCAGAGAGATAACAAAAGTGACGTTTGAAGCTACGTTTAGCAGCATCTGATATCAACTTATGCACTGCTCCGTATCTGAGAATGTTCTTGTACATAGTCAAACAGTTCCAAGAAGCATCTACAGTAACACTACACCGAAACCAGTATGTACAGTAGACAAGTGAAATAAAGTTCATGAGATCTTTCAGTTTAGCCACTTGTGGAACTGATGTGATAGTTCCCTTAGGGAACTTAGCTATTTGATTTTTCAGGAGCACCAATTAAAAGGAATGAATCAATTTGGCCATCCCTCTGGCCTTGTGTGTGGCCCCAGGACGGTAGAATTTCACATTTTGTAGACCAGGACTGATATAAGCAATGCACAAGTTCATAAGTTCTTTATAGTTGCCTCAAATGAACAATTTGCTTTGTGCAAGTTGAACATTGAACAACGTCATCTTTGAGGTTCTGAATGAGATTGTGTGTTGTTACTAGAAAGCTGTTGATATCCAGTGTACTTAGCAGTTGGCCACTGTGGAATAGAATCCCAGTTCTTGCGGAGTCTCATGAAGATGCTCATTTCTGGTTATTTTGAAACCTCTAGCTTTAAATCTTCAAAGATACATGACACAACGATTTCACCGATGTGATGTAAACAAGCTGACCAGAGAAGCTACAGTAGAAGCAGTTTTTGTGTTTCTTTTATAGAGTATTTTTGTCGTTTTTTTGTACTCAGAATCCTATTTTCTTTCCTTCTGAATCGTGCGAATGAAATAGTCAAATCCGTCTATTGTGGCTGTCCTGTCGCTATCAGTCATCATTGATTTTAAGAAAGATATACCTGCAGGATTTGATATAAGCTCCTCAACAAAACACTAACAGACTGATTTTGCCTGAACCTGTTGTTGTGCATTTTGTGTCCATTACTGTAATGTTATGGATAACTGGATGCATAAATTAAAGGCATTTTTGCAAAACTTCATACTGTAATTGTATGCTTTTATATGTTTGCTTTTGTGTATTAACAGCAATACCTTTAGAAGCATTATGCATTTGTTTTTCTTTGCACTTTTTTAACCTTTTGAGGTCCAAATTTCTTTTCCGATTTTGGTTCGTTGAGGTTCAATTTTTTTTTTTCTTCAAAATTTCCTGATTTTCAAAAGCACCCCACGGAGATGCTTGGACCTTGTTGATCACCACTATGTAGACATCATCCCAGGGGTGACGTTGGACCATATTACATAATTTTATTTTGTATCCCAGGGATCTACTTGGACTGCAAAAGGTTAAAAAAACAATAAATTTCAAACTTTTTCAAGCATTTTTGCTGAATAAAGGCTCTGATGTCATTTTGCTCGCCCATAGATGATTTTAGATTGCAGAAATGACTTCCCAAGACTTGATTTAGTGGGGATAGACACCAAAACCACAAGCCTGCACCTACTAGAAAAAAAAATTATAGCCAATTTAAAGAATTTTGACTCGACGGCCACTAGAGAGCTCTTGGATAGGGGTCAAAAAATGTTTTTTCAATTACCAATGTAAAAGATAGCCCAAACTGCAACTTTTGGCAGATGCACTAAGCCGAACCAAAAAATTCATTTTTTTTGATCCACCCAACTCCAGAGGCTATGTTAACTAGATATCAATCAATCAATCAATCATTTTATTTTTTGTCATTAACGCGTCCGGGACGAAAAAGATACTAACTACAAAAATCGATATAAACCTACCAGCACGTTAACGAACGGGAAAAGGTGGGAAATATAGCCTCTGCGTTTTTATTCACTTCAAATATTTGTTATTTATTTATTTATATATTTATTTAAGTTTCTTGTTGATCGCAATTAAGTCCCCCTTTTTTCTAACTTATTTCAAACTTTGCGCGCGATAAGTTTTTGTCCAGAAGTTGAATTTTCATTTTGCATGTTTAGTTGTTTTCAGCAATATGTCCTGTGTTTTGCCATGCTAGACAGGTAGTCACTACCTGGTCTAGCCCCCTGAAGAAGTCAGTCGTGTCTGATTGACGAAACGTCGGAATAAAAGCAGATTGTCACTGTATACATCTTGTGATAGTTTAGCTTAAGTTGCACCAGTAGAACATCTCATATCATTTAATTCAAATATTTAAGTTGTTTTCATAAATATAAAACATCAGGTGAGCTCATCATAGGCTCTAATGAGTCGATCACCTTATTCATGCAAAACTTTATAAAAAATCATGGCAAGTAGTCTACTCTACAGGGATAGTTAAATATTAAGAAGTCCGCCCCGATAGCTCAATTGGTTAGCGCGTCACTTCTGGAACGAAGAAGCTTCAAGATCAAGCGGCGCTGGCTCGACTCTCGGGGTGTCCGCTTGAGCAACGCACGTTCAGGACTGCTCTCCATTCAGCGGCATCTAATGGATGGAATAGTTCCCCGGCAACAAGACTTCAACAATGGGAAACTTCACTCTGTCAATCTCGGTGACCGGCCCTGCGTCAGTGATTCAAAGCCTCTACAAGTATGCGAAACTGCCAGGATTAAGCTCTGCAAGAAGCTTTCCCAGTCCGAGGACAAAGATTCAATCAATCAATCAATATGCTGCAACTGAGATAAAACTGATTATCAGCTGACATTGCAATCATCAAATTATCAAACAGTTTTGATAATCCAGGTCACAAATTAATTCTCATATTGAGGGTGTGACTTGTGTACTGTAGTTGTTGGGAGCAAAATCTTCCTATCCTTGCAAGCCATGCATTATGTTCCTCAATTTTGGTGTTTTGTTTATATGTTTAGGTGGCAGCTGACTTTGGTGACCGTTTTATTTGTAGGCCTATTATATGAATTATTTGTGTTTATTGTGTTTTGCATATTTTTGTTTATTTGCCAGCAAAAATAAATAAACTAAAGTGAACACTGAGTTGGTAGAGTCCATGTTCAGAATTAAATATCAGACTTTACAAGTTTATTTCAAGCTTTGGTCTGCTTAGACTCCACTGTGCCACAATGTCCCTGTATTTGACCAGCAATATCAAGCTTGTGCTGAGAACAAGTCCAAGCCATCTCAGTCTGCCAATTGGAGGAGTTCAGCAATATCTTTTATCATGGGACTAGATCAGGGCTACTCAACTGGCGGACCGCGGTCCGAATCTGGACCTTCTGGGTGTTGATGGTAGACCTGGAGCTTTTGGAAGAATAACCTCATTGCCACTTTTCTAACAGACTTCTACTGGTAGGGAGCAATTTTTACTGTGATTATCCTAGTTTCTGGGGGCTTCGACCCCCGGACTCCCTAACACTTTCTCAAAAATCCATGTCGAGTTACATTTTACTTCAAAAAGTGGTTTGGTACAGATTGTTTAACTTTCGTGATTGCGAGTGAAATAACTTATTCATCGGACTGCTAAAATTATTCAATTTGTCAAACTGGACCTTTGTTAACATTAGTTGAGTAGTTGAGTATGGTACGGTAACCCTGGACTAAATAGTATAGTCTCAAACTGATGTTATCTTCAAGCTTGACCAGGCAGACCCATCTTATCATGACTTTGCCATTACATTGCTTTACAGCATATATGATAGTTGAATTTTTAGTACTTACAGCATGTAAATGAACATCAGCAATGACTTTTAAAGCTTTCCGTCGTGGCATGGCTTGACATACAAATAGTCTAGGCTAGAACAAAAGCAATTTACTCCACATGAAATATTATGTGGCACTTTAAACTAACTACAACTATAAAATATGATATTATGTTATATTTTTATATTTCAGTTACAAGTCAGCCTGCTGCATTGCTTGGTAGACAAGTGATAGGTATGATACGGTACCTCCAAAACAATCAACATCGCAGAAAAAATATCTTCTTTTTCCAAGATCCTATATAGAAATTGACTAATAACAATAATAAAGTGCATTTTATCTGAACAAAATTCCGAACCTACATTAAAAAAACTACAAGATTGGGAGCTGGTATCCCCCCCTGGTAACTCATGACAAAGACAGGACTCGACCAAACAAATAGGGTGAAACTACTTTACCTTTGCTTTACTGTTCACACACTTCAATCCACATGTTTTGGTCAATTCCTCTTTGTCATGAGTTACCAAGGGAGGGGGGGGGACTTGTATACCAGATCCCAAGATTGGTACGATTTTGTGCAAACATAAAAGTTATAAGATGTTTCACACATGACAGGCAGAAGGCATATTCCTAATCAAGAAAAAATAATCACAATACGATATTTGCTACAGTTTCATAATTAAATCTTCATAATTTAATAATGAATTATCATGATATTTCATGCTTTCCCAACAAGTGTGCATAAAAAAACCTATTAATTTATTTCAAATTACTGACTGACTCAGGTGGATTTTTCCATTTAAAGTAGTTGTTAGAAGCTAATTGGATAAATAGTAATAAGTAATAACGCAGAAAATACACTCATATATACTGGCACCCTTTACTCAATCTAATGATGACAAAATGCAGAGATTAACATCTAAATCGTTCACTTGGATATATCAAATTAACCGGCTGTTTTAACACAAACAAAACAATTGAAGCGTAACCGAAATGATTTACGTCATAAATACTTTTAATACGCGATTTCCATGACGCACAAAATTAATCTTGTTTCAAACCATAAATAAATATGCAAAAATGCAACACACACTAAAAAGACACTTTTAATAAAAAAATTCCAATGTGATCAAGCTATAAACTTAATTAATTTAAAGATAAATCATTCAAAATTAAATGGTAAGACCAAAGTTTGGCAACCCTCTTAGTCCTCCAGACAAACACGAACAAAAAGAATAAGAAAAAGGACGAAGAACTTCACTTTCAAAACTTCAACGAAGAACTTGAAAAGAAAAACTTGATTGCGATATGATGAATGACAACGCACCTAGGAGTGGAAGTTACTTCGCTATGGGACATTTCTGCAATCGGCGTTTTATGAGTCTTGAAGGGTTGGATAAATAATACACTGGTCAACAAAAAAAATTTTTTTTTATACAGAACATGAAAACAGGTGTTCTTAGCTGAATTTGGAGCGCTGATTTCAAATATGAAGTCAGATTTTCTCTATCACGTCAAGTTTCTGAGATACCGACATGAACCAAATTTTGCTATTTTCAGCATATAGCAAAAATTTGAGCGCTAAAACAATCATAAAAAGTCAATAAGGATAAAACAGTTATCGACCATTCAACAAGAACGTAAACAATAAACAGTTGGGATTATCCCGTGGAGGCCAAACTTTTACAGCATAACTTAGTGATTGTTGTCCTGGCGACTGTCCCACAGGCATAAAAAACACATTTGCTTTGCAGGCTATAGCCTAGCCCAACTGCAATCTTAAGAGAAGAGATATGACTTTTAAATCTCCACAGATTTTCCATTTGTACACAGAACAATTTAGCAGTTTCAGAAGTACTTACATTGTTTCATATGTTTATTTTTTGCTAATGCTGTGTGCTAAAGGAAGAGACGGCTGATTGTTACCATTGTGCAACAACACAGCTTTCAAACTTGTTTCGCTGGAATCAATGAATAGCCTCCAGTCAACAGGATCGTGTTCACATCCTAGTTCTTGCATCAAACCATCTACATTCTTACAGTAGGCTAACATTTATCATTTTCAGTTGTAAAAAAGCGCGAAAGTTTCTTGCTGCGTTCACAAAAAAAAGAAATTGTGGTGCCTGAATCTAACAAATTCCACTGTTGTAATCTAGACCCCAAAAGTTCCGCTTTCTCTTTGGACAACACAGATCACACACAAGGTCGTCCAAGCGATCCTGATTGATTGAGAGTGGTCTTCTTTCATCCAACAAAGATGCCTCCATTTCCGCATCTGTATTCTCCTCACTACTCATCGGTTCATCGCTAAATAAGAACTCCTCATCTCTAACTGGAGGAAGTGGAATAGCAATATCAGTACCATGGATAGCCTTAACGGGTAGAAGGGCTGAAGGGCAAACTGGATATTCAATCTTAGACTTGTTTTTGCGTGAAAATGCTTTGATGTTGGTCATGCAAAAGTAACAGTCTGAGTGATGGTTACTTTGCTCACGCCATATCATTGGCACAGCAAAAAGCATAGCCTTCCTTTTACCATTAAGCCATAACAGAAGGCCTGTTCTGCACCGATTGCAGCAAATGTGTGGGGCCCAGCTCTTGTCTTGGTCACCGACTTGACATCCAAAGTAGTGCTTGTAGGCAAACTTAACTCTGGTGGAGAGCTTCATAGTGTGGGAAAGTGGAGTGTATTGTCCGCATATGTAACAAAACTTGTCTGGATGGTTCAAGTAAGCTCGCCTTGAGCTGCTTGGTCGAGAACTCATACTTCTTGCAGTCTCTATTGCTGACTACGTTAGTAAAAAGTATACAACAACCTGAAAAGATACATTGTGAAAGTTATGCCTCCAAACACAATACTAAGTGTTAGATTTTCAACAGGTCTTTGAAAGGCCTGCCTTTCGTTTTACTGCATTACTCCCGTTGATTTGTGTATTCGCCACCTAGCGTCGTTTCCCCTTCCCTGTTATGTTATCGCTGATTTGTAAATGGCAACACTCACCATGAGATTGTTTATGGAACTTTCGAGACGTTTTCGTTTTGCTGCTAGTTTGCCAGCTAGCCGAACTTGTTAGCTACTGTAGTTTGTGAATGAAAATTGATTGAGTGATGTTTATGCTTTGTTAGCTGCTTCTCTGTTATGTATTTCTACAGGACTTAAGTTTGACAATTGTTAGGGTGATCCCTATTTTACTTGTAAGCTGTCTGATTCCATATTTGCAGCTCAATATCTCTCAGAGTTCAACTTACTGAGTCAATCACTATAGAATCTTTTGCGTACAAGTGCATCATTTGGCCTTACTGATCCGGTCATACTACCTTGCGTCATTGGCCAACCTGTGAAACTTGTGTACCGTACAGTGGATTGAGAACTGTTAGTCAACAAATTTGAAAAACCGTATAAACTTCATTGCTGCGAAGCAGTCATTGGAAACCGAGTGATTTCTTCAAGTTGGCGTGCTTTAACAGTGCTCAGTCCTGCCGGGTGGATTAGGAAAATCGTGACGTCACCGGCGCAATTAACTACGGTACCGTACCTGTTGTGTTCGCGTCGCACACAACACTAAGCTTAACCAAATACATTAGCTGCGCATAACTGCAACACAAACGCAGCAACAACCCCAAAGCCAATGATACAGTCACTTGATGTAATACTTAGAACCGAATGTAACCAGCTGTCCATTATGACAGATTATGATGTCACAAAAGTGAAAAGCCAAAGGTTATTATTACTTAATTATGTATCTTTGTTGGAGACAAATAATTGTAGAAAATTTGATTTTTTTTGCTAAAAAACGAACAAAAGTGTAATTATCTTGAGATCCTGACGTGATAGGAAAATTCTGACTTCAGATTCGAGCTCAGCACACCTGAATTACCTAGAAAAGGTTGCTAGTCTAGCTTGTAAAATTTTCTTGTTGACCAATTATAATTGGTCATCACAGAAGAAGAATGTTCACAGACAGTGTTCACAGACAAAGCGAGACCATTCAAATACATTTGGGTGCATCTCAATACTATAAAGAAACAACTGTGGGATTCGTTAAAGTTGTTCGTCCAATGGAAAATCAAGTTGATGGGTGCTGGTCTGCTGGAGAGTAGTAGCAACTTGCAATAGCATTGCAGTGTCTAAGACAGTGGTTCTTAAACTGGGGGGCGCGCCCCCCTTGGGGGGCGTGTGAGGCACACAAGGGGGGCGCAAGAAATTGAAAAACTCTGCATGAATTCATGTTAAACATGTCTTCACAACTACACTGGACAGTCGATTGTTAAAGATGAAACTTTGTGTTACAACAGTAGGCTTTCAGTGTTTGTAGAGCGTGTTGTTGTCACATCTCGCATTCTGATTACGATGTTTTAGACGTTGCGAAATGTTTCTGCGACACTTTAACTCTCGTAACACAACGGTTTTCCGGCACAGCAGCCTCGAGCTCTAATTGTAATAATAATGTCAACAACTGACTGATAAATGACAGCGACTAGAAGTGCAGCAGTATCCCGAACTCTACAACAGTCAGGGCCGGATTTAGCTGATGGGGGGCCCGGGGCACTTTTAGATCGGGGGGTCCCCGTGCAAAAAACTTTTTCAAGCCTATGGCGCGAAAAACCATCTCTACGTCTACAGTTGCATCAGTCCAGCACTGCACAGCATGTTGCAGAAACTTTAAAGGCCAAAAGGAAAAAAACAACACAAAATCACATTTTTTTCCACCGGGTGCATCGTCACCCCTAAATCACGCCGCTCCCCGCCGCCGCGGGGTGTGGCAGGCCGGTTTTCTAAAGTCTTCGACCTGGCTATGTTTGTTTGTGCTCTCTCGCCGTGTCAATTATTTGTACCCGTGCGCTGTTGATGCAAATAAAACAGTTTAACACACGGTGCGATACTGATGAGCCCAGCCTCATGGGCGAAACACGTGTCTATCGCTGTCAATTCTTGCTACAAATCGGCTGCCGAGAAACATATTGTTGATTGGATGGTCTGAATGGCTAGCGTGGAAGCTACACCGTTATGGTTGGCGAATCGCAGCTGCTCGCTGTACTAGTGAGTGCTCAGCCTTGTGCTGATAGCCGGGAAGAACGCCCCTTTCTTCACAAGTAAATGACCAAGTTGTACCACAATGCGTCATATGTATTCAAAATCTGAGCAACGACGCTTTGAGACCAACTCGTTCGCTCGCAGCGTCATCTTGAAAAAAAAAACACCTTGACCATCAAGATAAACCTTTAGCTTTTTTCCAATGCAAGAAAGACTCTTTTAAAAAATGAAGATTGCTAGTAGCAAGTGCTTTCGTCAATCGTTGTCGGCGGAAGTTGTAGAAGCGTCTTTCGGAATTGCTCACATGATAGCTCAGGAGAAGAAACCCCACAGACAATTTACAAGAGGAATTCTTGGAGCTAACATGAAATTCTACTGAAAGGGACGACTTTGAAGCAATGCCACTAACTGAGTTCTGGGTGAAACATGTACAGACATTTACAAGAGTGTGGGTGCTGTATCTACAGTGATGTACGCGCATACAAAAAATATTGACGCCGTCAGCGTAAACGCAAACGTTCGAAAAACCATACGCCGTATGCGTCAACGTAACTTGTAAAAAATGTTGGCGGCGTTAGCGCATACACTAGCGCAAACTCATTTTGTTTGCTAGGTGCCAAACATTCACACGGTATAAACCACTCGAAACAAACAAGTTTTATTTTGAATTTCCACGAAGATACACAAGCATTCTTTCAACTGCAGCGCTGGAAGGTATTGGCGTGTTGTAGCGAAAAAAGACATTAAAAAAATATGCGTTGACGCTATGCGCTAAAAAACCGCAAAAACTTTACGGCGTAACCTCAAGCGCAAACTATCCAAAAAAATGTGGCCGCAAGCGTTAGCGTAAACAAAAAGTCGTAGAATTTGCGGCGTATACGTAGCCTACATCTCTGTGTGGCTATACGCACACTTTTTCCATTTTTATCCACTTAGGCCTACTTGTGCGGAAATGTTTTTTCTACTCTCATGAACATAAAGACAAAATCTAGACACAAACTTGACTGTGAAGCCGACCTGAGATGAGCATTTTCTGCTACTAATCCTCGAATTAAGCATTTAGTATCCAAAAAACAGTTACATCCTTCGCATTAATGCAAATTACCTGGGAACGAATTGCTGTTCTGCTTAATGTTTTTGATTTTAAAACAAGGTGGGGCGCGAATTTTGTTAGAATTGTAAAAGGGAGGCGTGTCTCAAAAAGTTTAAGAACCACTGGTCCAAGAAGAAACTTTATCGAATGGTTTACGCGAGATTCAAGCAACTTCCAACATAGGCCTAAAAAAATCAAAAATTCACACTATCACCGGGCATTTACGTTTGAAATAAGCCTTTCCAAAGCCTACAGTCGGTTTTACAAAATTTCAAAAGCAAACAAAAAAGGCGTTTTTATTTAGAAAATAAAGACTTCTGCAAAGAATAAGAGTTCGATAAAAATGTCAAGATTAAGGCGAGATTCACACCGAACATACAAAACTGTCTTCAGCATACAAAAATGTCGCACCAAAAATGACGCATGTTTGTTTCCTTTTACCATTCACACCAGGAACACAATTTCTGATGTGAATGGTCTTAATCACTTTCAACTTTTAGAATTGCTCCATGTTATTTTGTGATCTGATCTCCAGTGAAAGTGATTATCAAAAACGAAAGTTTTCTGAAAGCCGGTTTTCAATCAAAAGCTTCATGTAATGATTCGAAATGACGGTATCTCTTTTCCTACTATTTAAGTTATAAAAAAAAGTAGCCTATTGCCTGGTTGGTTTTGAATCTTTATCCTCGGACTGACAAAGCCTTGATAGGTTATTCCTGGCAGTTTCACATAGCCTAACTTACTTGTAGAGGCTTTTGACGCAGGGCCGGTTACCGAGATTGACAGAGTAAAATTTCCGATTGTTGAAGTCTTGTTCCCGGAGAATTATTCCATCTGTTAGGTGCCGCTGAATGGAGAGCAGTCCTTAGAATGCGTTACTCAAGCGCACACCCTGAGAGTCGAACTGGCGCAGCTTGATCTTGAAGCTTCTTCGTTCACGAAGTTAGGCGCTAACAAACTGGCCTATCGGAGCTATTGTAAGTTTTTGTCTGATGTATTTAAACTGGTTTTATGCCAAATGAAAACTGTGTAGTGTTGCGTATAAGGCCTATAATTTGATTTTTCGTGACTCATACGGTTCATTCTCTCCCCACTATGCCGTTATTTAAGTTTGTTGTTGAATGGTGACATTTACACTCTTGTTTCTAGTGTCAAAATTTGCGCGATATTATTTGTTTGAAAGTTGAATTTCATTTTGCATGTTTGGTTGGTTTACAGCAACATGGTCCTGCGTTTTTCCATGCTGGAGAGATACCGTAGTCACTACCTGACCTTTCCCCCTGAAGAAGTCAGTCGTGTTTGATTGACAAAACGTCGGAACAAAAACAGATTATCACCTTATACATCTTGTGATAGTTCAGCATAGTTTGCACCAGAAAAACGCGCATCATGTTATTTAGTCCAGGGCTTTGGAGCCGTAGCCGTGCATTTTCAACGGAGCTGGAGCCGGAGCTCTACGTGAAATTCAAGTGGAGCTGGAGCCAGTTGTTAGAAAAAAAGCTCCGGCTCCGATGTATTTCATAAGATGCTACTACTATTGGCAAATTCACATAATTTAACAGCAACCCTTCACAGAATTAAGAAATTATTTGCGTAATCAGACGTCGAATTAACGAATATGTTTTGAAACGCAGTTCCGCATGACATTTTGATGAAAGTACCTTAATTTTCATAAAGTTGTGCCATTTTTTAGCAACAGTTGACTGCAGTCAATTTTAAGCTTTACAAATTAAATTGATATGTCGTCATTATTTTAATGAAAGCACTTTTCGGAGCCTGGAGACGTGTATCTATAAGCTCCGGAGCAGGAGCTAATTTATGATAAAAGAGAGCTCCGGAGCTGGAGCAACTTATGCCTGCTCCAAAGCCCTGATTTAAACAAGGATATTGTACTCGAGTATGACGCAGTCATTGATATACTTGCCAAGCGCAGCCATCGCATTAAACTGTAAATTGTAATAGAATACTTGATTACTGCTAATAGAACATTCTGCTAAGCAGCAGTAATCAAGTCGAAGTGCCGTAATAAGATGGACAATGAACGCAAGATGCGTGGTGCAATATCAGTTTGTTATCAAACGTTGGATCGCGGTTTGATAAAATGTGGATAGAGCAACAAGCTCATTGCTCACATTAAATCTTTTCAGTTTTTAAACAAACATGATTTTGTGATACTATTTTTAATACAAGTTGAAATTTGCGAAATTTTGAATTTATTGGGGCGTCGCGAGTGTTTATAAGTTTTCAAAGGTCAACCGTCAACAAAAAAAGTTGGGGAATCACTGGGCTATACTGTAAACAACATGTATCTATTATTCTATATGGTTTTCGTTCTTTGCGATTTACTTATTGCTTTCATTCTTTCATGAGAAAAGTCCGTCAAGTTTTGCTGAGCTGACCTCAGTCCATTGTATCTGCCAGTGATTGTGCTGAATTGTCTTCTGGCTACTTTTGCTCCGCTGCTGTTTGTGTTCAACTGAATGCCATTTATTTTTTGTGTATTTTTTTGATTTGTTAATTCGAGTATGGACATTCTTGTCTGATGCAAATAAATAATAATAATAACTTCATAAAGAATCAGAACCAAAGTAATTTATTAGCTTAGACATTATGCACAGTAACGTGACAAAAACGAAATTAGTGCAAAACGATAAAAACATGCTTGAGAAATGCCAATAGATGAGAATACTTCATTTAAACTCTAGAAATTGAAAGAACTAATTCAAAACCGATACTAGAGGAGCCAAAGATGTGGTTAAATAAATCCAGCCCAGAAAGTTGAAACGTGATAACCATTAAGTGATGATGGCACTCGTACAACAGACCTGCATTGTGACAGTGGAAAAAAGCTTGGAGCTCACAGGGTTAAACAAAAAGCAAATGTGATTAATGTGCATATTTACAATGATTGCAATTGCAAAAAAAAACGAAAATTAAAAATCAAACAATAAAAAATAGCTCACATTAAAACTTGAATGAAAATACCTATTTGAACAGGAGTCGAACGTGCAACAACGTAAGTTACGACAAAACAGCTTGGATGGGTGTTTTGAGATGTGGGCTACTGTAAGATCATAGCAGGCCTACAGAAAGGCCTAATAGTATATTAGCCTACAGTTATTGAACTATATTTCAAATATGCTTACAATCACTTATCCAGCATGCTGCAAAGGACTTACACCTTACTTTTTAAATGCCACGAACATAAAATATTCTTGAAGTTATAAATTTGACTTGAGTTTACGGTTATTGAAACCCAAGTGCTTGTGTGATAAGCGCAAAGCTACTTTTTGGTCACACTGCATATTCACTCCGAGACACTGAAGCCATGTTCATTAGGATACGATGCACGGGGCCGTTGAGAGAATAATTTGGGCCCGGTACCAATAAAATACCTGCATCCAACTACAAGACACCTTTGAAAACAAAAAGTACCTCAAAGAACGGAACAGTGCTACTAAAATCATCGTAGAGAGTTAGTTCTCTCTTAAAAAGCAAGGATTGTTGCTGAAAAAGCGTTGATAAAAACACATTACAGAAAAGGAATATGCGGTATTCTGGTACAGCGCCCCAAAACTTATCCACAGACCACAGCCCATATACAAAGGTACACACGGGAACCTCCTATCAACGCTACTCACCGTGCATATCGCGTTATATGTAACTACATTTACTGAAATAGAAACCACCTTATAATAGCCCATAAAAATTCTATTTGAATCAATACAACTAAATTAAAGCCTTCGGAACCAAACAAAAATCCGAATCAGAAAACATGAATTAAATGACTTCAGCATTCAGTGTATTTTATAAAGAAACAGTCTTTCTCGAGTTGCAACAAGTTCCATTAGAGAAAGCAACCATGAGAGGTTTAACCCAGGAACGAGTAGCCAAGTGCAATCGCCAAGTGCAAGCGCTACGGAAAGAACTTTGACAGACTAAGGTTGCGACGTGCGGATGACTGCAAACAGGTTGAGACAATGACAAACAAAACAGAGTATATTTTCGCATGATACCAGTGGATGCTGCAATGACTAGACACCTTCAGTGCATCAATATCATTGAATGATTCAACAGTGCAGATGAACATAGAAATTTGCATATGATTCAGAGAGATCTACAGTTTTGCTTGAACTTTCATTTTTAATAAAAGTTGTTATAAGAGAAACAGCTCGAGTTGGGAGGTTAAATAAAAAACTCCTACAAGCGAATAAGAGACAAAACTACAATTATCAATGTTAAGATGATAAATGAACTAGATTAGACTTTGTCAGGTTTTTGCAATAGAAACGCTACAAAACATCACAAGCAAAGGAAACTAAAAATATTGTGATAAAAACAAAAGCAAAATGTTGTAAAAACAGACTTTGCTGTTTGCAGTCCATTTACATTCTCATGAGTTTTCAACCCAGACAGCAAAATTCGTCGATTTGACATTGATTCAACGTCTGCAGACGTTGAATGAATGCAAAAATGACGGATTTTGCTCTCTGAGAAGCTACAACGGTTCAATAAATTGCATTGATACGGTATTCAATAAATTGCATTGATACGATACACAAACAAGAACTTCAAGATATAAGGTTTTCTCTGCTGCTTGGAGGTGGACCACCCAACACGAGTTCGTTCATCGATATCCCATCAGGCACATCCACTGAATCAGGGTCCGGTTGCATTTCCTGCTCTTCCAAACCGTCAGTTTGATTCTTCGCAAAACTTACAAAAACCTTTAAAAAAAATAATATTATGTAACAAATCTCATTATAATATTAAGAGAATTAGTTTGATGAAAAAACACGACGTAGCAACATAAATGCTAAAGTACAAGCTTTTGTCAAATAGCCCAAAAGCCTCAACCATTACCTCATCTAGAGTTGTTTGGCTGACAGAATAATCTTCAACGCGCATTCGTTCTTTGTTGCTTTCAAGCGTGTCGAACAAATAAGTCAGCCGCACATGTTCAGAGGGCAACTGGTACTGTAGAAGAGAAGGCAGCATAATAAAGTGTGTGTTGACGTTGATGCCTCGCTTATATTTATTTATTGTACTGTAGTAAGGATATCAAGAATAGATTGAGTTTGACATGCGCTGTTTGTAACGTCTGCTACGCGAGATGGGCAGCAACTGAACAATTATTAGTATCATTGATTGCGTAGTAACAAAAGTAGGTTAAAGGTCACTCGATTATTTTCACATCAGTTGAAAAGCAGCCGATGCAAGGAATCAAAAGACAATTCTACAGTGTAGGATAATATTTTTTTTGCAATTTGGGATAAAAAAAAATCCTAAAGTGGTATACAAATACAGTCATGTATCCAAGACAGCAAATCAACCGTTTTTTTACATTGATTTACATTGAAAATGTCTGCAGACGTTAAATCAATGTAAAAAGTGGTTGATTTGCTGTCTGGGTAGTACTCTGACAATGTAGGCATTTAATTTACCATCAGCGTATTGCAGTGGTGTTCTTTCAAGGTGGCATCGGCGAATGAAGAAGTAATGAATTCATTGACGGCTTCCAAGTCGGAGTCTGAACCGGCAACCTTGATGGTTATTGTGTATCCTTCACCATATCTAAAACGATAAAAAGCCTAAAATATTGCAAGCAAAAATAGGGAGTATCGCTGTACGAGGGTGGTCGAAAAAAAACCGTCTAACAAACGTACAAAAAACATAACAAACTTTCCAGAAACATCCCCAGACATCAAATCAACCGTTTTGTACATTGATTTAACGTCTGCATACGTTGAATCAATGTAAAAATGGTTCATTTGCTGTCTGGGCCTGGAGTCAACTTACTTGTTTTTGAGGTGTTGAGGGCTGCCCAAGCACTTGAGTTGTCCATTGACCATGATTGCGAGTCTGCTGCACAATGCTTCACATTCCTCCATGCTGTGCGAAGTGAGGACAATGCAACGACCTCCTCGGACTGCTTCCGAGATTCTGCTCCAGAGAAATCTCCGAGACATCGGATCCATTCCGGCAGTCGGTTCATCCTGGTGAGTGAAAAAAAATCATGGCTATATCTTCTTTTCTTTCTATCTTCACGATTAGACGTTTCCTGTTCTACGTATTGCAAGGTGATAATGATAATAATTGGTCAGTCGCACATTTGTGTTGTTCCTAGTGTTTTTTCCACAGTGCAGCCATATAGAGATAAAGTCGAATACATTATTACCTTAGCCTAGACAAAATCAAGAGCGAGTGATAAGCTGGAGCAAAACTAGGTGCCATTTTTGTAAAGTAGGTGAAATAACGCTACGGGTATTGAACTCAGGTCGATGGCCCTGTTAAAGAAAAGCATGCCAGCCTGTGGACTATTAACAAAATTTAGAAGATCTGACATAAAATGAAACTAAAAAATTAAAAGCGGAACCAATCACCCGCTTACCAGGAAGACAACAGGAGGACATCCAATAAAAGCGATGGCTGCACTTAGCTTGCGTTTGTTCCCGCCACTGTAGGTACCAGCTGGTTTGTTGGCGTAGATCTTCAAGCCGAACTTGTTGATAGCCCAGTCCGCCACGCGATCGGTGTCTTCAGGGGGGACGCCGCGAAGTTTGGCGTAAAATATCAAATGCTCGCGACCTTTGAAATAAACGCGATACTCAACAGCTATACGCAGTGTACCTCAAACAGACGCTGTATCAACGTAACACGATCAAAAATATATCCCAATACATCCCGTCTGTAGACGTTGAATCAATGTAAAAAAACGGTTCATTTGTTGTCTGGTATACTACTTCAGGATTTGAGGAATTTTACCTGTTAGCAAGCTGTTGAGAGCTTCGAACTGCGGACAATATCCTGTGTTCTGCTGCACTTCCCTGAGGTCGCCAAGGATACTTCGGCCACATATTGAAGCGTCACCAGCAGTTGGTGTTTCGTCACCGGTCAGCATTTTAAAGGTCGTTGTTTTGCCGGCCCCATTCACGCCCAGCAAGCCGAAACATTCGCCTTTTGGAACTCCAAAGCATAATCTAAAAGATGAAGATATAGTAAGGATGGCCGGTCATGCTTCGCATGATACTTCACGTAAATTAGCACGAAAACAGCATGTAACTTGTGAACATTTTTTGAACTTTAACAAACCAAGGCCAGATAATAGTAGCAATTTGTTTATGAATCAAATCCTTTCACACAAGATGTGACTCTTTTTGAACAAAGAAAGCGTTTATAAAACAACAGACAACAATTCAAAAAAGAGCATTCTCTGTGTTTTATTTTTTTGCTCGAATACGATTGTTTTGTTCAGTTTTCTGTTAAAGAGTTGATTGGTGGTAAAAAGCTTGAAAGTTGCGAGTAGAATGTTACACATAGCTCGAAGCTCCCGAAGAGAGTCAGACGAAAACCTGCAGCTTCGAGTTTGCCATTCCGAACGAAATTTCATCCCTTAAAAAAACCTTTGTGCGTTTTTCAAGTCAAAAGTTTAAAATGAATTGCAACGACAAAATCAAAGAACGATTTCTTGACATGCCACTTCAAGCTAAAGTCATGATAACTTAATAACCTTCCAAGGGCAGTGTAGGATGAATAAGTTTCTTTACCTGTCCACAGCAATGAGATTTGTATTTGCTCCTTGTTTGCGGAAAACCTTTGTCAAGTTATTGAGTTGCAATATGTCATCACTGTTTCCACCAATCAGACGCTTCCGCTCAGCTACGACATCTTCATCATGCTCAGTCAAGTCGAACGGTTGGTCATGGCTGTGAGTGACAACTTTGCGTGGCTTGACAAAGAACCTAAAAATGATCAGAAAGCGTTAGCGAAAGACTTCTACAGCTGGTAAAATGCATCGTTTTTACATTGATTTAATGTCTGCGGACGCTAAATCAACGTAAAAAAGATTTGTCTCCCTGGGTCAGTGTTAGAAAGCAGTTACTATAAGTATCACTTCCTTTGAGATTGCATGGATTGCGGGAAGTTTTTGAAAAACAACAAAAGAGCAATAGTTCGTTTGTAGCCAGTTTTTAAATAACGTTTCCGTACTGGTAAACTGTGTTGAAATCACCGGGTAGTGCAGTCCATAAACATTAAACAGTCTAAAATCACATGATCACCAGTTTGTCTGCTTTTTTTCGCAATTTGGACAGATTGATGTGTTTTGATAGCCCCATCGATGAAGAGTGGTAGCAGTTCAGCCATAATGGGATAAAATTCTATTATAACTGATCCATTCCTTTCTAATATAGCAATGAGTAAAAAACATCGGTCCAAAGATGGACGCGGTTGAACCTTGAAAAGCCAACGGCGCTTTTATCTTTGAAACAGATTCAAGGCAAGAAAACAGTTAGACAAAAAGTGTAAAGTTCGGGCCAGATCTGGGTTCTACTTCTGCGTCAGTCAGTCAACAAATGTCTCGCGCCGAGCAAACCTGTATTGTATGAGCACAGTGATAACAAAGAAGCCAACGCCTTCGATCGCCATCGCCATCAAGTTCTTTCCAACCAAAGTAAACGTGAACGGGTTCACGTAATTATCGATACCTGAAATGAGAAGTGACTGGTTTCGATAGTTATTTAGAATAGATAAACCTTCGAAACAACCGAAACAAATCGAACCAAAAATGCATGCATCTCTTCAAAGATTTAATTTTTGGTCATTCTGTCCGCAAGCTTGATAATTCTTTGAAAGGGGGCCGTGACTACAAACCAGCTGAAAACCATTAGCATAAGTCAATTAAATGTAAAAGTTCAGTTGGTGCATCGAGTTTGTTGATCAATGTAGCTACTGAAATATAAAGTCTCGCAATAACCAGTTGCCATCATTCACTATGTTCCTCATTGCTTGCTATGATAAATGTGCACAAATCTATTTTTCAGAAGAGAAAACGTTAGAAAATAACGAACCAAACGAGGCATAGGCGTCGGCGTAGGCTTGATTGAGAGCCATGTCGATGAGGCCTCGGCCAAGACAATATTGTGGAAAGATCAGAAAGACTTGGACCAAGTATGAATTCACTTCAGTGAGGATGGGATCGTCAAGAAGCTGTGAAAAGCAGTAGCGGAGAATTAGAAAGTGACCTGTTAACGTGAATGCAATTTAAGTATAAGCGGAAACTTCATCCTGTCAATATCGGTGACCAAGCCTGCGTTAGTGATTCAAAGCTTGCACAAGTTTTCAAATTGCCAAAAGATAAGCTCCTAAAAAAGAGTTCTCAGTTTGAAGATAAGTATTCTCACATTCAGTCAACAACAAAAAATTCAAGGTCGAAAAAAAGAAACAAAAAAATTTGTAACAATTCTAATTGAACGGGTCGAACAAACTTATAACTTTAATATCATATTTTACAACTTTAAAGAGGTCAATTCCTCCAACAGCAATTAGGTAGCGAAACATAATCGCATTTGAATGATATAGTTCTGAAAAGTCATAACGATCCAGCCAAACGTTATTAACACACTTCACCAACCTCCAAGATGAAAGTGGCAATGCTGGTATTGATCCCAATGAACAGGTTGACACAGGTCAAAACAACGTATGCCGTGCTGGGAACCTGAGAATATATTCAATTCATGCAAAATGCATAAATGCACTGATATAAAATATAGTGAAAATCAATCCTTTTTCACATTGATTTCTTAGACTTGATACGTTGACTCAATGTAATAATATTGAAATTGTTGGCTGGGCAGCATCGTGAAACACAAACTTACCTCAAAGTAGAAACTGGCAGGGTACATCATTGGCGTGATTGAAAATCCATAGAGAAGTAGCAGACTCACCAAGCACGGAAAGTTATCAGGTGACACATATGCTTTGGTTTGAAAGCAAAGGAAAATAAGAAGGACAATAATAATTGGAATGATGTAATTCACCTGGAAAGCAAATGTCCCTTTAATTTAAAGGTGATTTCCAGAAAAATAAAAAGTTTAATGCATGACCTAAATCAGGGCTGTGCAAACCTTGGCCTGCGAGCTTAAACTTTTTGGCCCGGGGGAAAGGTCCGGAATTTAAATAAAGTGTGGCCCGCTAGATGATTTTCATTTATGTCTCAAGTTTACAACGTGTGATAAACATTATTTTTTCAACCCCACAAGTTCAACCGGTGTGAAATTAGGCGAGCTATGCGAGGTAGCTGCGTGGTCATTTTAGTGCGTGCACATTCGTCATATTAATTATAGTGAACAATAGATATTTTCAGTGAACGCAAGTACGGGAACTTGACAGTACAGTAGTATTGTTCCTTTCAAGGATATAGCTTACTTGTCACAGTGCTGATGGCGTGTTACCGCACTTTGCCTACGTTGAGGCTACTTAACTTATGTATTTTACATAGTCACTACATAGACCACATAGCCTATCACTATGTAGAACACAGCTGTGGCCCGCGGACCAAGCTGGTTCTATGAATTTGGCCAGGCAGTGCTACGAGTTTGCAAATTTCTGACCTAAACACATTCAGTTTCATACCACTTTATTGAAACAGAAGTTTCTGAAGCTATTTTTTTCTAAACAATGACAATGTTCTTACCATATCCCAAAGAAAAGTTGATATCCAGTATACGAACTGGTTCACTCCGCTTACGAATTGAAGATGTTTCGCTTTGGTGACCTTCTCTTCAATCAAGAATATAACAAAACTGGCAGGAATGAAGGACAGAGCGAAGATGACAGATATCGATATCAGCGTGTCTGTGATTGACTGGGACCTGGAAAACAGCATTCATGTTGACTACGATTGTTTTTTAATTGGCATAAAACGATTTTATGTAGTTTTAACGTCCCAGAGTTTTATATAAATGCTAGATTTGACACCTGGGAAGTTTGTAAAGGTGTTATTTTAACAAGGGGTGCTTAGAAATTGTTTTTGTATGAGTTTACCTGTAACTTATGCAACAAGTCATCAGATAACACAAAAAAAGTTTGTATCAAAATACTAAAATTTCACCCTATTTTAAAATTTCTGCTTAGAGCAATGTCAGAGACGAAATAGAAAGTAGCCGTTACAACATGGGTCAAGCCACAACTTCAAGAAATGGAGCAAAGTGGAGAACTGCATGAAGTTTAAAATATTCAAAGTCGTTGTTTGAGGAGGAAAATGTTATACTTGTAACTGAACTCTATGAAATCCAAGTAGTTGGAAATCGTTATCTATTTGCAAAATCCGTCCTTCTGACATCGTTTCAAAATCTTCAGACGCTGATTCAATGTAAAAAGTACTGATTTTAATATCTTGTTAAGCTTGTCCTTTACAAAACTCACAACGCTGCAAGGTCAACAGTGGATTTGGTGAACTCCAGAGGATGGTTGATCGCAGCGATGCCGTACTCCATTGGATTTTCACCAGGAGGAAGAGACGAGCGCAAAGCTGCGTTGCTTAAGATATTCAGCCAAGTTGGCATCGAGTGAAACCCATTGTTGTCAAACCAAACCTGAAAAGAATTTAGGATAAGTCGAAACTGGAAAAATTGCGACACAACAAGCAAAACTACTCTCAACTTATTCACTCTGAAGTAGCTACTTTTCTAAAAATATCACATGAACATTACAACTTGTTTGGGTTGTCAGTTTTCTTTCGTTTGGGAATTCAAGAAACGTTATTTAGACGTTAACTTATATAATACCTTTGCATTTTCACTGCGGGCAAGATTTTCCACAAATCTGTTCACGGTCTGGTTGTTGCTGGCGTTCGCGAGTGAAAAATTGCTGTTCGCCTCAACAAACTCAATCACTGGCTGGATCTGGGCGGCTGAGAAGCCACGATAGTAAACTTCTCCTAACGATAACCCTCCAAAACGGGTTCGTATGAACCTAAAAAAGCAAAAGGAGTGTGTTGCTGCAAAGTTGACGATGAGTGTCACAGAAAAAGTAACTAACAAAGCATCGCGGAAAAGTGGCAGGCATCAACTTGATTGACTTACTGGTCGACCGTTTTCACAAGCCAATCTGAAAGGTTACGTCCGGTCATGTTGTACATCCAATCAGAAGACTGCGTTAAGACACGTGGTGTTGCAGAACCACCAGCACCGACAGGACATTCTGATAACAAACAATAATTTTCTAAACAATTTTCACTGCATTTTTGAAACTACAAAATACTACCAACAAAAATTGAAAATACTGATAAAAAAACTACCAACAAATTTGAAATTCAACTTTACCAGCAAGTAGAACCCTGGTTTCCTTATCAGTGCAAGCACAAGTGAGAGTTTGGTTCGACGACACGTCTTGGCTGAAACCAGCAATCTCTGTGTGATCTTGCCACGGACCGTCTGAAATAACGGGATGTGAGTGGAAATGCTCTCAGTAGAAGATTAGACAGCAAATCAGACTTTTTTTTTACATTAAATCAGTAAAAATACCTAATTTGTTTGCTTCGGACTGAAACCAAGGAAAATCGCGGAAAGCAATAAAGGGACAAGTAAAATACATTCCACCTTTTTCTTCATTTTTTAATTCAGAAATACAGTTTGCTTTAAGTTTAAAAATACAGTTTTAGTAGCCTTAAGTTACGAAAATAATACAAAATGTGAAAACGAAACCAAGCAAACGCGGTTAAGCAAAATTTAATTGTTACTACGTTGCCGATGCTTACTCTGTTGATGTTCACAGGACAACAGGGTGCCATTTTCATTCAGCAGTTGGTATCCAGTGACGCATCTCATTCCCAGAGTCGGGCTATCCAGTAATGACTGGCTCACACCGGATGACAGGCTGCTGTTCGGCAAGTCGTCGCTGGAATAGTTCTCGATTAATCATTGTTGCAATTCAGTCCAAAACGTTGATGGGTTGGTCAGTGAATGAGTTTATTATCGCATTGACAACCCAACTGTCTTAAAAAGTTCATCAAAAGTTCACCTTGATAAGATTTTTGAAAGCTCTACCAGAAAAGCACTAAACGCAAACAGATGTGAACTTGAAATAATTGACACTACCAAACAATATGTCATGCGAAAAAGTTCTTGCATAGAACAGTTCTTGCATAGAACAGTTCTTGCATAGAACAGTTCTTGCATAGAACAGTTCACAAAATACAAAACAAGAAGTTATAATCTGCAAACTGGTCACTTATAATTTTATAAAGGATCTTTAAGGTGCTTCCAGCTGGTAAACTATTCTCAACAAGTACCTGTAAAACGTGTTGGTATCCCCATACATCCAGGGCTGTAGTTCAAGTGGGGGGAAGCTTTTAACCTGAGGTACTATAAGCGCAAACAACAAAGCCAAGGCAACAAATCCAGCTGGGACAATAATCTGCGCGATGATGCCTTTTGTGTTCCTCCTGTAGAAAACGAGTTGGAGGGTTTCAGTATCATGTTTTTCTTGTTATTCTTAAGCATAATTGTTAAAAAAAAAGTTGAATAAAAGTTCATTGTAAACAAATAATTGAATAATCTGGTACGAGAGAAGGTTACCATGTTAAAAAACAAGAATATGTGATCTATAATTTCTTCCTTCAATTTCACGCTTTTTTGTTCAACTTAGTTTGAGCGGTTTATTTAACTTTTTGTTAGAGGGTGGCAACTGACTACTCTGTGACCCTGTATTGTTGCATTCGAAAAATAAACCTTGGCTTACAAAATGTAAACATTACAAAGCCCTGTTAACATTTATCAGTGCCAGTTGTTCTTGCTGGTGTTACAGCAGGAAATCTCGAAGAATCTGGAGACGGTGAGTTTCTCAATCATGACGTACCTTGCATGGTGGAATCGTTTTACAAACAAGGCTTTAAATTGCTGCCAGACCAACTTTTTCCCCTCTACTTTGTATGACCCTTGACCTTTTGACCCGTCATCAGCTTCACTTTCAAATATGTCGTCGTCAAAGTCGTTGAAGGTCTCCTTTTCAACTGAATACAAGGATAACTGTTAGATGCATAACTAATTAACCATAGTTTCACTGTTAACAAACTTAAGAAATGCAGTTTATAATTTTATTTAAGCACTTTTTGTCGGCGTATCAAGGCTAAATCTTCACTGACCAATCACTGGTTGACGAAGATTTAAATAAATGCACGGGGAAGTATGAAAGCAAATCTTCGTGTCCACCTTCAGGCATGCCATTTAGCGTTCTGCCAATAACAATGCCGCATGCTCTTAAGCGGAGACCAACCGTCGCCTTTTCGAGGGTCGGCCAAGTGCCCTCACTATCACGTCAAGCAGTCGCTATTTTGTGAGTTGAAATTTTACAACTTGCTTCAGTGTTCGTGAAACGCAAAAGTTTGTTTTCATCTCTCGTTTAGCGTAAAATAAATTTCTGACGCGATGCTGCATTGAAAAGTAACTGAAACAAAACAAAAAATTCAACTGCAATTAATCAACATTCAAATAAGATGCAAAATGGTGGTGGATTTATTACTAACCTAATGGAGATGTTGAGCGTGCGTAGAGCTCTGAAATATAATCAAGCCATGCAGATTAAAGGCACAAACATGCAATGTATATTTCAAACAGAATGATTTTAACAACAACGTTGTAATTACGCTTTTATTAATTATTATCATTAGCCTTTCGTGAGTGCTTCTTTATCGAAAAAAAGGTAATAACCCAGACAGGAAAATCTGACAGTTTTACATTGTCTCAACGTCTGCAGACGTTGAGTCAATGCAAAAATGACGAATTTTTGCTGTCTGGGAATGAGGACATGTTGTGAAAAATATTGGAAATGCAGCTTTAAAAGTAAAGAAGCTTTAGCGGCATCATACCGATGTCAAGAGATCGCTAGCAACAGACAAAACAATTGACAGTGCAGTGTCAAGATAGAAGTGCAGCAAGAGCAAGACTGCGATTACATAAGGTTTGCTTGCAAAAATTAATGAAATTAAGCAAAGCAAAGAATAAATAGACCAAAATGTCAAAACTAAACTCATGTTCAGCAAACTGTTCAGCACTGAAGATGAAAACAGTTTAATAAAAAATAAAGAACCTGAAATATAGATACTAAAATGTTCAGTAAACGTTGCGAAAACTAAACTGTTTTCATTTTCAATTAATTTAATAGCAATGAAAATGAAAGCAGTTTAGTTTTCGAAACGTTTGAACATGAGAATGATATCTTCATTTTGGGTTTTTTATTTTTTGTTAAAAAAGTTTATTTTTTGAAAGCTTGCTGATAATGCGTTTAGTTTTTACATTTTGAAGCAAAACAATATCCAAAATTAAAGGCGCAACCAATTCCAGAAAGCTAGACCCTCGCTGGTTCCATGCATGCGGTTGAATTAAATTGACGTGCAAAGGAGTCATCACGATATTTACGTTACACTTTGTGAGTTGCTCATAAATATCAACCAAAATGCACATGCCGATACTCATGCTGTTGTATTACCGGAGTGGATACTACGCATGGTTGATCGACGAGTTCGACTGAAACGCGCTTGGCCTTCGAGTTCTGGGAGCTGGGACACGACTTGTTGTTTACGTCTTGGAATGCAAAAACAACCTGAGGGATAATAAAAACATAAACATGATCTTTATGGGGTCGAAGCCAAGTTGGTCAGTACATACACAGTCAAGGTATGGCAAGTTGTAATAGAATATTACAATACGTTACTTTATCTTATCAAGTAAGCTATCTTATTTCAACACAAACCCATGAGATTGTTGCACCCACGTGGAGCAATTTTTTTTTTCAAATTTGAAAGGATGTAGTTTCGTGTTTGACTTTCATGCAACCCCAAGCAGGACAAAGATACAAATCTACAAGAACTCCTTGGTATAGAATAATTATTGATTATGTACGTAGCTGTATCAGTAATCTTTGTAGAATACTCAACAAAAATTTGAACTAATGCACAACTCATTGACTGCATTATTATTATTTCAAGTCAAGTTTATTTTATATTTTTAGGGAATTAAAATTGATGATATTGACATCTGGTACAACAAGGAGATTCAGTTGCTGCTGCTGTTGCATAGATGAAATAGCCCTTTTTGAAAATGACTTCTTGAATTAAAATAGCGAATGACAAAACACAGAAAAGCGCAAGCACGTAATACGCACATGTACTTTTTTCCTCTTTTCCTTCCGACTTATCCTGCTCCGCGACGCTAAGAAATATTTCCTCAAGACTTGTATCGGTCAATCCATACGTCACATCACATTCATCTAACTTACGAAACAACTCGCTGAACCTGAAACGCATCACGTGATGACTACAGTGACAACGATGACAATATACTTCTGTGCAACATTCTACTCGCAATATACTTATAACGGTAATACTAATGATAATGCAAATGATGATAGTTCTAGTAATGATAATATAATAGCAAAAAAAGCTGACGGCGTTGTGATAATGTTAATACTGATGATAATAATCATAGAAATTATGAAAGAAATAATAATGAAAATGCAATGATGGCAGTACAGATAATATTTGTTCGGTATGGCTGTGTCGTGTGCACGGCTGATTTCTAAGCCACTCTCACGAGTGGTAATAATAATGACAAAATAGAAAATACATTAATGACAATGCTTTCAGCAGTAGGCACCAAATATCAGCCAAAATTTTAAGTTTATCTTACTTTCCAGAAGCTTGCGCGGAGTATGGCAGAACAAAGGTTGTCTCCCGAGGGTTTTCCTCGTGTAGCTTCGACTTGGGAATAGTTTTCCGCACGAGGTTGATCACGTGAGATGATTGGACAAAATCTATTGTTCACAAAATTAACAAAATCTAGTTGAACATACACTTGCGCAGTGAATAAGCCAAGGCTTGAATGACAGTCAATAAAAGTGAACAAAATATTAAAACTTATCCACAAGAAAATTACACAACTTGCCTGGCACGACATCATTTAGTTCGCTGGGTCCTTTATCTTTCTCAGTGATGATGGCTGGTTGAGCGACGGAAGAGACAAGGGAGGACTCTTTTTCACTAATGTTGCTTGCATCCCCGGATGCTGCATCCGAGCCAGGATAAGGACTCGGAGTGGCGGACGACCGAGATGAGGAAGGTTTTACAGATGAGTTATCAAAATTCGATTCAAATCCTTCGTCTGAGATCTAAAAATGATGCAAATATAAAAAAGACGGAATAGTTACGAAAAAAAACGTTGTTTATTAACAAAAAGTGACAATATTTTAATCAAAAAGAAGAAAATAGAAAAAAAAACGTAAAAACGTAGACGTAGAAAAAACATTACTCAGACTTTAAAAACAAAATAAAAAAATACGTAATGTCAGAAGTGGGAACTGTAGAGTGCTGAAAAACCACTTTAAGCAAGAAGACGTTGCACAAATTGAAGTTTGAAGACGTTGAATACAAACCTTGGTGATGGCATCCTGTTGTTTCAGCATGTTGTTTGAATTCTTTTCCTGATCAGTCTTCTTAACTATTGTTAAGTAATAACCAACGCCGAAAGAGCTTTTCAGGAATAGAGACGACCCACAACACTGCAATTTTCCCTTTAACAAAAATGTCGAGTCGTCAGTTTGCTAATAAGAAAAGTAACATTACATTCATTATGTGGGTACACAAGTCAACCTCATCTACTACTATCCACTATCTACGCCTGCCGGATTGTATCAATGCACATGATCAGACGCTCACATGTGATATAATCGCGATCCTGTCTCCAAGGAGATCAGCCTCATCCATGTGATGGGTTGAGAGAAGGATGGTCCGATTGGTACGGTAGCGCAAAAGAAGATCCCAGATCCCACGACGCGCGTAAGGATCGACTCCTGGAAATGATGAGTTTGTGATTTTATGAGGAATCGCGCTTTAGATAATATATCACTCAGTGCTGGGTTTAAACTGTGCTGCTTGTGCCAGACCAGCACAATGCTGACCCTGATGTAATGGGGTCAATGTTCTGGTAGGTTTTATAACCTGGATGTTTATTTGGCAAACAAATCTTGAAACAACTTTTTATAGGTAACTGATTAAAGTTTAGAATATTTGCGTTTCAATAAAAGCTGTTTGTTTTGTGTGACACAACTAGCAATGTACTGGAGAAAGTAGTTTAGCTACAATGTCTGTAGCTCGACCAAGTAACGTTGACGCTTTGACCTACCTGCTGTTGGTTCATCGAGAATAACGCACTTCGATCCACCAACAAATGCGACAGCGACTGAAAGCTTTCGCTTCATCCCGCCCGACAAATGGCGGGAAATGTCGTTTTTCTTGTGAGGTAAACCGACGTCATTGACCATCGCTTCGATTTCCTGATGACTTTCTTTGTTTCCTCCGGCAGCATTTTTCAAACCGGAATAAAATCGAAGATGCTCCAACACTGTGAGGCTGCGGAAAATAATTCCCTTATTTATGTGAACCAGAAAATATCAAAAACAAAAATTTGAAAGAGGTATCTTGGATCTTTAATCTTATGCTTTACCTTATCAATTGAAATAAATCCATGAAGACAAACCGAAAATTAAAGATAAACCATTAATCCGATAAACCAGCAATTCAAAAAAGTGCGATATACTTTAAATTGATGAGTCGCATCTTCACAGAAAAAAAATCAACAATCAGGGTTAAGTGGAAAAAATGAAGGTAACGCAGAGTTGGGTTCAAAACTTTGAAAAAAAAACATTACTTAAAGCGAGCTTTAGAAAAATGACTAATATTTCATAACATGCAAAATAGTGGAAAACCATCTGGTCGATATACTGTATTATTGTATGTAAGAGGGGCTTAGCATCTAATACCGACACAAATTATAGGTGTTCAGTACATAGAATATTAATCTACTTACTCGCCAAATAAAACATTATGCTGCGGGCAAAAACCGAGTTGGTGGCGAATCTCATCCATCTCGCTTTGAATGTCGTTTCCGTAGATATGAGCTGAGCCTGAGGTCGGTGTGAACAGACCAGTGAGCATGGACATTGTCGTTGTCTTACCCGCTCCGTTGTGGCCAAGAAATGAGGTGATTTGTCCCTCGTAGAAATTGAGAGATAGGTCGTCCACAGCAACTTTTCCATTGCTGCAAAAACACATTCAAAACTTGTTTTAAGAAAAGTTGAAGTGAATATGATTGCTTAAGCGGCGCTCACACCAACGGGAGCAGTAACGCTTATTGCGGACAAAAGTGTTGATTTATTTTAGTATTTTTACACACACACCTTGCACATTTTTCATGACAAAAACAATTGTTTGAAAACATTAATTTGTATCTTAAACACGTTTTTTTTGCGTATTGTGCAAACAAGTGATCTAAGATCGAAGAATTTTTTCAGAATGACACGTTTACAACAGTTATAACACAATCCTATCTTTTGCTGTGAAAATGCCATCGCAAGCATTGTCATATTACAAAAAGTAAGATGGTCGGAATTAGGAACCAGGTTGATCGAGCAAAACCCCAAGGCAAGCAGTCACGGTACTCACTCGTACACTTTCTTCAGGTTCCGTATAGAAACACCGAGCGGCAAGTCTGCTGGTTCCGCTTCGAGTTGGAGTCCTTGCTCTTGATAGTAATCTACATCTATGCTCGCAGGAGCTGTTTTCCTCCTCTTCTTGCCTCCTCCGCACCAGTAGGAACGAGTTGCAAAGAAGTACCAAGGTCTTGGGACACCGTACGTTCCCGGGAAGACGTTTTCAATGTACCTGAAGCAAAAAATAAAAACAACTCGCACTAATATTTTAGTCAGCAAGAAGCATCCAGGAAGATTTAGGGCTTGAACAATCGCATTCACTTGTCTTTGGATTTGAAGTAAAAAATAAAAAAATGCAGTGGTTAATGCGATGGGTGTTTCATTGTATGCACGTCTGAAACAAAATTCTGACGTTAAG
The DNA here is from genome assembly GCF_918807975.1 of Aplidium turbinatum. NCBI lineage: Eukaryota > Metazoa > Chordata > Ascidiacea > Aplousobranchia > Polyclinidae > Aplidium > Aplidium turbinatum. The sequence continues at coordinate 14,016,947 of NC_137484.1, read as the reverse complement.
CTTGACTACAGCATGGTGGTGAGAGGTAGGCTACGTGCAAAACTATTTGTAACACAACAAGAGGCATTTTTATTGCAATAGCATAATTGACCTTGCAGCAAAAAAGAAAAAAAAACTACTTATTTACAAATAAATACTGATGAACTAGGTTAAGTACGTGACATTTAAAAAGAATAGTTCTACTATGAAAAGAATAGCTGTGTAAAAAACATCTTTTGAAATAAATTTGTGTTTGATGGTGGCTGTCAACAACACAAAGCTTATGATGTTGCCAGCATTGAAGTTTTGAGCAAACAACACTTGGATAGCTATTTCACGCTTGTACCAAGTCAGTGTCATGTAGATCAAAGCATCCAGAAGCATCATGAGCATCGAGATAAGAAACGTCAATTGGTCGTTAGGATCAGGACTTGAATTCCAGTTGTCAAACTGTATACCGTCGCCTGCCATCTCATATTGCGAGATATATGCTGATCCGTATCCAAACGCTACAGTGGAAAGCAAGCACTGAAAGAGATACAACACCATTAGTGAACAAGAAAAGGCATCGTGGAATCTGTATAGTTTAGTGAATCATGACCAGTTGACCACATCATCAGAATGGAGGACTGGGGGTGAATTAAGTGGATTTATCAGTTATTTTAGTAGAGATCTTCCTATTGAACAGCGAGTATTGTGTTTCTCTTACCACAACGGTGTAGCCTCCACGCTAGCCATCAAGACTTTTCCAAAAACATAAGTTTCTCGGCAGTCAAGTTTAGCGATAGCGCTGTCAATTCTTGCCACACTCGACTGCCGAGAAACCTTTATAAGTTATATCGGGCAGTATACAAATAAAGCTATAACTTTAAACGTTGTACATACAAACAACAAATATAATAACTTATTTAATAAATAAAACAACAAAATTATGGTTTTGAAAAACTTCTTTGCAACGGTTCACTTCAGGGAGCTTTCCAGTGGGTGGTGGAGATAGGCAAATAAACCACAGAAAAGTCATAGGGCGTGACTTAGGCATTCAAAACCTTTCTCAGCACTTGCTTTTCAGTACGAGTTAAAAATATCGCGCATCGCATTGTGTTGCAAACAATTGTGAAGTGCAACAAAGAAGAACGACAGGGTCAAACAATAGCGGTAAATCTATTAAAACTGAAGAACAAAAACAATAGATGTTTTGTCATGCCTACGTCACTACTTACAGCAACCAGCTTGGTAGATAACGTCATTTCGTCGCGAAACGCATACGCCATGTTGTATGGAATGTACAGAACGAAGTATATGATGCCACCACAAGCTGCTGCCAAGTTCGCCCTGAAAGATCACATGAGAATTCGTGATAAATGATCACATGACAATCGTGATTTGTTTACAATAGGCAAGGGAAGCCGTACCAGGTTGCGTGAATTAGTTTAAATTAAGATCAAAAAGGCGGTCTCAGTAAAAAACAAGGAAAAGATGAAAAAAGGATTTTTTTTCTCCATGTGTTGCAAATACATGTTAGCCAAAGTGATAATCCATCTTTCTATTGTGATATTTATAGATTGCTACAAATAGGTGAGTCATCGTACAAGGAGTTTAATGCGTGGAACCACGCAGGCTATAATCGTTACGCAATGCCAATACAAACAATGAGAAACATAAACTGCTGAATCATTGCAAGACAAAAGCTGGGCACGCAGTGCCATTGGTGTTTTCTTCCCAGCCATTTCTCTTTACAGATATATCTACAACTATCAACTCTTAGAGCCCAGTTCACAGCAAAAAAACACAGCTACTCCGCTATATTCTTGTGTCACTTTATTTACATTTTGTTTCCTGTTTGTACTACAGTGACACTCGCCTATAGTGACGTCTGAAGGGACTTCGCAAAAGTGTTATTATAGCAAATTGTCAATGTAGCCGAATTCTACCTGTAGTATAAAACACGGGACTTTCCAACAGATGCCGCTACAACTAAATGTCACTGTAACCGAATTGTGCTCTGTTTGCTATTTGGTTTTTCACATATTATTCGTTTGCACTGTTGGCAAGTTCGTTGAAACATTTCCTTTCTGTTGAACCGTGATGCGTGTTACATCCGGTTGGACGATGACTTAATTGATAAGTCAACGGCTTGCAATATAACCAGTAGTGCACCGCAATGAAAAAAGAAACATTTTTTGATGCCTTGTTAGCACGCACTGCCAGAATGGTACAACACAGCCTTTGTTACGTTACTGACCCAGTTCAATGTTGTTGATTTGTCTCAGTGGTTAATGGTCTGTAACCTCTTCCAGTTTGATTTTTTGTGCTTGAGGATAATAATACGACGCAAAATTTGAAGAAAATACATTTGTTGTGTACCTGGTGAAGAAGCAGCTGATCAAAAAGCATTGCGCGATCGTGGCTATGGCAAAGCTCGATAGCCACAACAAGACGATGAACATGTTGCTGAATGGAGTCACGGCACCAACCTGCGGAAATACGCGTCATCACGTTACAAGATCTACCGTACATTAAACAATGAAGATAAAAAATCGATATGTTGATTAAACAGTATTTTTTAAACTCTTAAGAGAGCAAAAACTATCTACACCACTTATTTAAGTCTAAACAATATTCACGCCTTAAACCTTAGTGATTTTATCACTTCTTCATTGTCTTGGTAACTGTACTATGTTTTAACAACAACATTTTAGTTACATTCCGACAACAAAATAAAATTGAAAAGCGTTTACGTAATACAAGGTGACTATAACTCGTTAAATGTACGTTTCAAAACTACAATTTCAAGTTTATGGTTTGCAAGTGGTGCAAGTATATACATAAACAGCGTAAAAAACGAGCCAAGTAAACTGCTTAATAACAACGCCATTAAAAATGGGCTAACAATCTTACTTTGAGCAGGATGATGAGCAACAGTATGGAGCAGAACATGACGACAAAGGAATTGATAAACCAGGCTACCCAATGCACTCCATTGCTCAGGCCCATCATTTTCATCACCTGCAAAGTTGAGAAAACAGTAAGAAAAAAGCTTCGAAAAACAAGCCTTAAAAACAAAGACATACAGCACACCAAACACCACAAGCACCACTCAAGCACTATACTGGTTGTATGCCTATTAGAAATATATTTTTGTTTTTCCAACATGTAATCTTTGATGATAGTAGCCTACATACTGAAAATTATATTGCAATCTTCACACTAGTGCAATATAATTTATGGTAAAAAAGTGATCGATACTGTTGGTGAAATAATAAAACAATTCTTAGCAGAAATATGACAACAGAGATTTTGCCTAAATACACCTTCACTTGAGTATAAGCTCACAAAAGGTTAAAGTAAAAGGTGACAATGACCGTCACATAAAACTGGTTCAACCGATATCATGCTGTTAGTAATTTAGTAGGTTTAGATAAAATAGTTTTTTGTGGTCTTTAGGCTGTATGTTGTCTTTTCACTTTTGGACACTGACTGCACAGAATACAGTCACATTTACTCATTTGGCAAAATAGGGCTTTCACGCATTGATTCAATTCAATGTAAAAAAAGACCAATCAAGATAAAATAGTTTTTTGTGGTCTTTAGGCTGTATGTTGTCTTTTCACTTTTGGACACTGACTGCACGGAATACAGTCACATTTACTCATTTGGCAAAATAGGGCTTTCACGCATTGATTCAATTCAATGTAAAAAAAGACCAATTTTGCTAGCTGAGTATGGCTTATATGCCGCGTATGTGGACTTCTATTTCATCACCATTTTTGCTTATGTTTAATTATTCCATTAATGTAGTCATATTGTTATTAATCATTATCACGCATTGCTCATTGCCTATGTAGTTCGAGCACTCTGGCAAGGTGGGCGAGTGTGTGGCATGTGGTCACTCATCAGGTACAACAAATGGACAATCACCACGCTGACTATTCGTAATAAGAATGCGTTTTGCAGTATACAATGCAGACTGCACTGATAAGGCCTTGAGGACAAAACGGTATTACTTTCGGCAGTCATGGGATTCTCTGATTACACATACACAGTCACAGTACATACCTCTTTCAGTCTTTGTTCTTTCTCATACACAATGTTCTTGATGATAATGCAGACGGAATATATCCAAGCTAGGGTCATCAACAATGACAGCATACTGGAGAGGTATTCCAAAAACCTGAAGAACCGTAATCATCGTAAAAACCTCACCGCCCGTGTACGATCTCTGACAGCAAAATCCGTCATTTCTAGTTTAATTGAACGTCTGCGGACGTTGAATCAATGTTAAAATAATGTTAAAATAATAAATTTTGCTGTCTGCGATGAAGTATGACGTGAATTATTTTCGTGAACATGCACATTGAGAAGGAAACCAACCAGTCAGCAAATGTCCTTTTTAAATTGATTTAATGTTTTAATGAAGACCAAAAAGATGAATTTTACTAGCTGGGTGATCGCATAACATGACAAGTGCGTTCAAAGTTAGAGAAGATCCAATTACATAAATCAGCACAAAAAATCTCAAAAACAGGTGCTAATCAACTTGAAAAGTTTATAACTCTGCTAGGTTTCCATCGTCATTCAATGCAATGCAAAGCCATTTTTCGAGAATTAAAGTTTATAACTTGAGTCTTCATTCTTCAAGGTATGACAGAATGAGAAGCCAAAAAAAACAATAGGCGGTTTGTAAAAGCCACTTTACTCGATATTGACTGTTTAAAACTTAGCATGCAATCTCATTGAAACGTGATGGCACAATGACGCTAATGCTAGAAGAAATAGCACACCAACATTTCTAGACAATATTACATTCAACCATAAAAAAGCAATGTGGTTTTGAGATGCAGCCGAGCTTGATAGGTGATAGTTGATTGCAATGTAACACAATTAAACGTAAACACCAAACTGGTACAGTTCACCAAATTACGTAAAAAGCAACTCTTATAATTTTTTATAAAAAAAGTAAGCCCTTGAAATTGAAAAACTAAAAATTTTGAAAAATTTACACAGCGAAAGACCTTGAAAGATCGACATGAACCCCACACAACAACAATCAGCAAGGAATACAATTAACGAAGAATACAAACTAATAAAACTAGCTTAGTTTTATCAGGCCGAAGAAAATCAAGACCGCAATCCGGCTTTTAGTAATAACTTTTAACTCAAATTGCAACTTGTAAAAAATGACTTTTGGTAAAGGAATTGAATTATATGCCAAAATTAGCGTTTAGAACAATGGAACAAGGGCGCTTGGTAAAAAAAGCAATAAAAAAATTATGCAGCACTCTGATTGGACAATTATGCCAATGTGACCATCTCACTCGTCGTAGGTGTAGCATGGGTAAGGAAACTCTTGCAAGTAAGCTCCTACATAATTGGAACTTAATGGCAAGTCGGTGCTTGGAGAATGGTTGGCCTGCATCTGGTCTATGATGCCATGGTCGATAATATCTTGTAGAAATAGAAATCCTCCGAAATAATAAGCCATGTCATTGGAACTATAATCTGCATTCGCTTCAGGACTCCAATCGCTACATAAACCGAAAAGCAACAAATAATAACGCAACAATAACGCAAAAAGCACGAGGTTGCAATAATCATGCTGCAAAAGGATGATTATTGTTACCTGGAATAATAGTTTGACAAAAGAGTGGAATAACTATTGCTAATATTATCGAGCGAATTTCATTGTTTTGTTAAGCTCCTTGTCGGCCTTTCCACTCTGTTTACAAACTATTATTTTGCTTATCTTCACCGTTGTTTACTTTTTTTCTTACCTGTCTCTTGTGTAACAAGGGTAAGGCATTTCTTGAAGATATTTGCCGAGTGTTAAATTGCTTTCGGTGCCAGACGAGCTGCTGCTACCTCCTGAAGAGACTTGCACAATGGCGTGTTCGATCATGTCTTGTATGTGAACATAACCATTACCATAATACTTAACGTTCATGGTGCCGTCTTCAGCACCGGGACGCCAGAAGCTGGTTGGAACCAAAACATGAAGGAGGAAAATTATTTTTCATGCAAATTATTTGAAAATTAATCACACAAATATCAGACTTAATAAAGCTTTTGACGCTCCAACCACACGTGGTAACTTTGGACGTTTGGTTAGACACTGGAAGTGTGTTTAAACATAGGTAAAAAGCATATTATTATTTTCAATTAACACGTAAATAATAATTAATTATTAGCAATAATAGTACAAGTTTTTGATTGCACAAATTGAAAAAAAATGTGGTTTTTATGAACTGATATTTTCAGAAAGATGTGATGCTGGTCAATTACTTCCACACAGATTGTAATTATTCTTCAATTACGCTGATATGAATAGCGTTTTAATTTGATCACAGTTTAGCATTTTGTATGAGTAAGTTTTAATGCAATAACGTTGAAGAAATATGCAAAGACTAATCTCAATAAAAATCAATCACTAATCTTAGTACCAGGGTTGTAGTAGGTAGCTGCCCGGATACCCGGGTATTAGCTACCCAAGTGGATTAGCTATTTTATGAGAAAAAAAACGGATGTTTTTAAAAGGACGTGGCTAATTCTACAAAACTAATGTTGCCAGATGAGGAATTCTGCTGCAATTTGAAAATTCAAAGCTGTTTGAGAAAAAAACTTATGGCCACACCCTGTGACAAAACAAAGCTTGTTCTCAAAACTTTCAAAAGTTTTATGTTCAACAATTAATCAAATAAACACTGCAAAGTTTGAGTGTTCATTGGGTTTGTCATCTTGTTTAGCATTAGTTTTATTGCAACTATAATATTGCTGAAAAAGAAAAAAAAACTAATCAAATTCTTGTTACGTTTAGCAGGGTCAGCAACTCATTGTATCGGAGTATGATATTTCACATAAGTATTGCACAAACAATAGTCAACTTATTTTTAAACTAAAAACACAAACTCAGCAAAAAAAAATTTTTTACGTGACAAAACTCATAATTGTCCAATGCCCATAAAACCCGTTTTTTTTTTTTTACCAAAAAAACCGCTTTTGTCCATAAAAATCCGGGTGGGCTGGGTTTTATTAAAAAAAACCCGGATTTTTACAACGCTGCTTAAAACACATCGAGAATTAATAGAATTAAAACATTTTACGGCAAAATTGACGAAGACGTGATTTTTTTTGAAATGTAGCAGATTTCCAACAGGGCTTATTGTATAGCCACCTTGATACCATACGAGTTTAGTCCTTAAAAACCGCCTAAGGTTTAATAAAAAACTTTACAAAGAAAATATAAAAAAGTCACGCAAAATTCAATAAAAGGGTAGCTTGGGCCTGAAGTGGTCTACAAGCGGCTTATTGCCAGTGGTTTTATCCAGTGGGTTCTTCATGTAATTACACATGTTGAAAAAGTGTACTTTATAATAGATATTGACCAATGAATCAATAAGATCTAAAAGCAATTTACAATTTACAATTAGCATTTCCATTTTCCTTGGCGAAACTCTAGCCTAGCTAGCAAAACCCGTCATTTCGATGTTGATTCAACGTTTCAATCAATGCAAACAATGTAAAATTGAATCAAGGTAAAATGACCGAATTTTCTTGCTGGAAGGAAGTGACGTATGTTTGCACATACGACCTCAAATAAGCAAAAAATGAAACGTTGTTTAGACGTTAAGTTGGCGCAAGTCATGCACATTGCACAATGCTATCAGCAAAAATTGCTTCAATTCCCATAAGAGAAGAATTAAAATCGATATACGATTTTTGAAATGACGATAACTCGTGCAATGATCAATACCTCAAGAACGCCAACCATAGTCTGGCATTCCAGTGCTGAAAAAACCGCCTTGTAACTGGTAGAATACGGCTAGTTGTTTTCACTAAAAGTCGCTGAAAGACAATGCTTTTTTTTCCTTGATTCAGTATTGGGGTGAGAGTGACACCACGTACTACTCACTCACAGTAAATAATAAAGATGAACAAATAGATTCAAACAAAACCAACAAACTAAAATTCTTCAAACACGTAAACAATCTCCAGACAGCAAATCCGTCATTTTTATCTAAGTGATTTGACGTCTGCAGACGTCAAATCAATCTAAAATAGACAGATTTTGCTCTCTGGGTGTCGATGCTGCAAGTAATTGTAGCACTTACAAATTCTGTATGACGGTTGTTCTCGTCACCGATCCGGCATCCTGTCGGATTTTGTATTTCACGATCTTGGGCAAAGCTACATCAGACGCGGTTGGAGTGACAAAGACAATGCCTTGAAACCGTAAAAGTCAGATTTAAAAAGGTTGAAAAAATGAAGGGTGACAAATTGAATTGCTCTGTAGTAGGCCCAGGTACATAGGCTACAATGAATCCGTTCATTTTTCATTTATTTAACGTTTCCAAACATTGAATCAATGTAAAAAGATGTACTTTGCTAGCTGGGAATCACAAGACCTCTACCGACGGAGAGTGTCAAATGAGTGTTTAGGGTGTAATCAAATCATGTGATTTCATGATACATTTCGGTTTCAGCGAAAAATCGTTGGTCATAGCATTGCGAAACGACGTTTGCACTAGTTTGGAAGCCAAGTTCATCAACGGAAAAAAAATTGCAACTGACATTTTGTTCTTTTGAATCAAAAATACTCACTTCCCCACAGAGTGTTATTTTCAAGTTGCGCCAATGCCTCGTCGACCATTAGATCTTCATTGCCGTAGCCACGAAACTTGTCAAGTTCAAAACATCCCAGTAACTGCGAGCAAAAATTGTGATTACAATTATCATCGTCGAAACCGATAAATGTTGTGACTTAAAAACGCACACAGTTGTTTGTGTCACGTACATATGTTGATATTCACATGGCCTCGGATTAAACTGATACTCATTTATCCGGTAGTGAGAAAAAAAAACAATAAATATTAATAATACAGTATTATTAAAAATATAAAGTAAATATAAACAATAAAAAAATATGAATAAAAATAAAATAAATATTAAAAATAATAATATTGACAGTAATTTATGCGGCAAAGAGTGAAACATACGCTACCTTCGTCACTGATGTAATAGCAGCATCCAACTGGCGATACAGATCTTTCCAAGTGATAACCAAATCATTTGGATTATCATCGTTCGATAAGAACGTATTCAGTAGTACCACTGTACTCACTGGGACATTCAATGTTGCGGCAAGAAGCTCGAGATTAGTCGTGGAGGATAACGCAGCCTGAGGATAAACAGTAAACACAGTTTTTCGTTATTAGCACTTTTAAAAATCTTTATATCAAAGACATTTTGACTTGAAAAAGACATACCCGAAGCGCAGAAACAGTTGCACCGCTTTCCAATTCCTGGTACAGTGTTGGTCCCGCACTGGTCTGCCAGCTTTCTCCGAAACTTTGAACGAATCCAATTGTTTCAAAAGTAGAGTTGGCTTGTGCAATGATGGACTGAATCAAGGGAGAATCGGGAGAGTATAGAATTTTGCCTGAAACACGATGCATCAATGATAATTGTGTAAAAATTAAAACAAAAACAAAAGTTTATTAACACGTACCAAGTATTAGAGGCTTGATGGTGTCCCAGAAGAAGCTGTACTGATCATCATTTTCAAAGTTTGCAAAGAGCTCGTCGCAAAAATTGCTGTCAAAAAGTAAATGATACAATAAGACGCATGATTTGAAAATCGTTCATTCAACATCATCATTCGCATGGCCAAGCTCCTGATTCTCGGCCGCGTTATGTTTACTTCCTATTACATTGCTTATCAGATCCCTCAAACTTCTTCTTCCGTTCTGCCTTAAAATTAGTAGCCTATCAAATTGATATTTAGTTACCCGTTGTGTCAGTTAAGTTAGTCATAAAAATGAGTGTTAGTTATTAAAATAATAAAAGTTACATTATTAAAATACATAAAATACACTATTAAAATACATAAAAGTTAGTGATTAAAATAATTAAGTGTGTGAAATCAGTCAAATAAATGGACTTAGTGTGAAAAATAATAGTTTTTATCTGTTATAAAGCAGAACATGTGTAAAATAAAGGGAAAAGCTGCGACCACAGTTTAGATGAAAGGCGTTCTTTAACTGCACAAGTGAAGTAACTCCAGCTACATACTTGCTACTTGTGTTGAATAAGGAAGCCCCAAGGGTTTCGTTACTGAGAAGCAGGGATAAACCAGTTATCGTTTCCGCAGGATGGCCACAGAAATCCTGCAATAAATAAATAACATGTTTTTTTCACGTGCAAAAGCTAAACTACGGTGGTCTAACGGTTACATATTTTTTCTCAAAAACCAGTTCTAACATCATCGCCAACCGGGCTGTCAAGATTATATTATGCTTACAAAATAATTATTTCTATAAATAACCTATCAATCATCCTTTAAATTGTTATATACAGTATAATATGCAGTTGCAGAGAGGAGCACACCGTGGCAACTGACAAAATTCCTCAGTACAATAAGTACATTGAATAGGCGAAATCATTTTATTCTGATGCGGCATATACGTCGTAAAATATTCACGGTACACAAAACAATCTCCTACGCAGGAGCTGCGGGCAATATTCCTGCTTGAGCCAGGTTGCAGCTGGTTTGGTCACATGCAGCATGATTTTAATTCAGCACATCGCTATTAGCAAGATGTGTGAAACAGAAATGCAAGTTTTTTCATAAACTTTTGCTCCAATGTTGTCAGTTTAACGACTTACTCTGACTCCTGTTGGTGACGACAAATCAAATCCCAGCAAAGAAGAAAATAATGATGTGCTCCCAGGCTGTTGGCTTTGAGCAATCTCACTTAATGGAGCTTGCAAGGCTTGAAGCTCACTCCCATACCCAGCCAGGTTTGTCAAGGATGAAAGCTGAGCTGCGGTCAATGGTCCAGTCTGTACGAACAAAAGTTAAAAAATCTAAGGTTCTATGGTAACGTATCGGAAAGTTAATAAAGTAAAATGATAGAAGGTTAGAACGAGTAGATTTCTTCTTTTTGTACCTTTGTTGCATATTTCCATTTTCTTACAAGGCTTCCACGAAACTAGAAAACGTATTTTTTTTCTATGCATTGAATTAAAACATGGATACCTGCGGTGGGATGGCGCAGCGGATAAGGCACTCGCTTTCTAATCATACAATCCTGGTTCGATTCCGGGCTCAAGCTGGTTGTTTAAAAATATCGCTCACCTCTACCCAGGGTGCAATAAACTTGGAGGGCGTAGTTGCTTAAAGAAAGGCGGCCGAGAGAAAGAAACTGGCCACCCTACTCTCGTTAGTGCCGATGGCTTAGTACAATGAGAACCTTATCTTCTCATCCTCCGATGCTTTGATCAAGTATGGAGCTCACCTTTACGTTTTACCTGAGGTGGCGTTGATTAAAATCACATCAAGCGCCATAAATTTATTTTTGGTACAGCAAAGTAAACTAACAAGGGTAGACTATGAAACCGTACCTGGAATAAAGAGAGTAAAGTGGCTGCTGGTACATAGCTCTGAGTGGTGAACAAAGAAAGCAAAACCAATTGAGCGTCAGTGAGATTACATAGCTCGCTGGAAACAAGTGAAGCGTCGCCTGGAATGGTTAAGCCCGCAGACAGCAATGTGTCATTGCACACGATGGCCCTTTGACCCAGTAGACCAGGTAGTGCTACCGCCTAGAAAGAAACAAATAATAATTGTCGATGTTATGCAAGAACAATGCGATCGTTAAATATCTGCTAAATAACGACATTTCAAATGCTGTTGTGGATGCACCTCAATCATTTAACAGACAAAATGTTTAAATAAACATCATCTGAAAAAGGCGTTACGTCAAGAATCCAAAAGCATATGAAATCTTTTCTCACAATACATACTTTCATTAAATATCCACAATACCTATAAAAAGTTAGCAACAGGATTTCAAATAAATTTTAAAATGTGAGTGAATGGCCGTGCCGAGACGTAAGTCTGTGTTTCACCTATTTGTGGTGCAAGGCTGATGATCTTCCAATGTTGTACGTGTGACTAGGAGAGCAGCCTAGTCACGTTTTATCACATACAGACTAATATTCATATTTTCCGATTCAAAGGCTGGCTGTGATAGTTGACAATTTTTGACGAAAGACACATCTCAACTTACAGAATTCAAAGGCTAGTCTGCACATAACATGTAAGAGAATATCCACAAATTTTAAAACAATAACTTCTGTGTAGCACCAAACAAAGTAGTGTTACATATTGTAAGTTGATCACGTCTGTTGCTTGGAACGTTGAACACACATAGCACCTAGCTTCTTTGACTTTATAAAAATTTGAGGCTATTCAACACCAGTGTAAAAATCAGTTCAATGAAAACACAAAATTAAAATTTTCGCTATAAGCACAATGACAGCCTGATACGCATATAAATGCATCAAACAAGCGAAACACATGAAGCTGTCTTTCAACGAAACCTCACCAACAAAGTTTAGAATTAACCCCTTATAAGTATTGTTGCTGCTCGATTTTTGCAACGCCAAACTTCAATGATATAGTGAGAAATAAAATCTACAAGCAGTACAATAAAACAAATATGTATTCATCAGACAAAAATGGATTTAAATGATGAAACACTTTAATTTGTGATAAAGATATGAAAGTTATACCGTATAACATTTGAGCGCCCAGTTTTCTTTATGAAATTAAAATAACACTGTCATTGATGAAGGAATGGCCCGTTTCGGTGAGTCCGATTCGGTGAGTCCGATCCCTTAACGGGGGATTTTTTCAATTTTTTTTTTAAATTATCGGGTACCGTAGCCTAATTATCATTGCCGTTTTAGGGTTAGGGGTTAGGAGTTAGGGTTAGGGGTTAGAGGTTAGGAACTCACCGAATCGGACTCACCGAATAGTAGCAGACCTCATTGATGATGTCCTTATCTAAAGTGGTGAACTTCATTGAAGCAAATTATGCATTCCAGTCTAGTGTGTATGCAGAGTACTGCAAAGAAAGCCGACTTCGTGCAACACAAAAAAATGAAAGGTTTTATGCAACAGATAGTATCAGAAATATACAGGAAATTTTCAAACAATTGTTTTCTGAAGTGCATATCGTTGTAAGTGACCAAATTAAATCAGTGAATTCTGCCAAGCTGGCATTATAAAAAGAAAATAGGGGTCATGCTCAACACTTTTTCAGTTTTTTAAATGCCACATAAAACCTATAATGAAATTTGAAAAAAAAAATTTACCACAGAGCATTACACCTTTCAGCAATGAAATAAGACATTTTTCAGAAAAATTAAAAACTTGCAAAAACATAAAAAAATGGTCTAAGCTGGGCCACAACTTTTATACGTCTGAATGGTAAGGAAAGAACTTTATTTTTGCTATTTTATCACAGACCTGTTGGGTGGCATGTATTTTGTTCAAGTGATGCTCAACAATTTTAGCAACAAAGGCCTTCTACGCCCTTTTCTAATAAGGAAACACTTTACAAATGTTCAATTTTAAACCGGCAGTCATAAACAGAGTAGAAGGGGCCAAGTCAAACAGCAGGGTCTATAGTTGACAATTGAAATAGGATACTATACAATAGGGTGATTCATAAATTGGGGAAAACATTAATATTTTGAAATTCAAATCGGGCACCCTCTCACATCGTGTCAATACCTGAAAAATAATCCTGTCAAATTTTTGGGGCAACTGAAAACATTTTTAAGGTTGCTACGTACCGTACTTTGAAAGCTTCACGGAATACACTAATAGCAACACGGGATTACATGATAGGAATATAATGGCAAAATTACTCAAAATTAATTAGTTCAGTGTTGACAGATGTCCAGAATGTTATTAGTTATAGTTATTGCATCAATGTAGACTCATTCCTATCAGGATACAGCTGTCTGAAGTTTTAGACTGTCATGACAAGGAACTACTTTTGCTCTTTGTCATTGGTGTGCAGAAAATTGTATTTGCTCATCACGCTCAAATTTGTATTCGCCACACCACATTCAGTTATGTCATTCACAACTCTCAAGCCAAGTAGAGTTGATTTTGTAGCAATGTAGGTGTCATTGGGTTCCTAAAGAGGTGGGTCTGGACTCAAAAAGTCAAAACGCAGTTCAGTAATTTTTTTAAATTGTGTGGTGCTTGCTGTTCGATGAAGTCCTGCAATTCTTTCCTATTGACAGTCATCAAGTCTACAATGGCACGTTTAGAAGGATTCTCAACTCTTGGACTTTTCAAAGCCTTTACCACTTTCAGTTTTATGCTTTCTATTTTCTTTTTGCTCAAAGAGAAAAGGATGTCTAGAGCTAATCATGCAACCAACACGTCCAACAGCTATGTCTAATAGTAATAATAGGTCTGTTTACCTAAAAAATACCATATAAATTAAATAGAATTAAAAAAGTTATGCTAGTGAACTATAACTTGTCAAAAGGCCAATGTGGCCCATTTGACCCCATTTTATTTAAACAGAAAAAATACAAAAAGTAAAAAAGTGGGACAATTAATATTTTCAGCATACTAATTCAGCATTCTGGGGTGTATGCTGTTGAGTAAATTTTCATTCCAGCTTAATTAGTTTTTGTGGTATACCAAAGTTTTTTTGGTAAACTTTTCAAATTTTAATATTTTCACATTTTTTAACCACTTCTTGCATCATCTGAAGTATATTTTCCAAATGTAGATATGTGTTTGTTTTGTATGATGCAAATCTATGGGAAAGCAGCTTTAAAATGAGCTATGAACTGTCGATTTTATAAAAGAATAAGTAGGAAAAAAATTGTGATAAGTAAACAGAGTAACAGAATGGCCCGTTTGCCCTCGCGTCCCATTTGACCCGCTTGACCCTATATCCATTAATTGTCATGAAAATATGACTGGTTTCGGAATCACGTCAACATTGTGGCATTCCAAGTTAGATGAGAGAACCTTTGCTCTATTTTCTCAATCGATGTTGACCAAATGCATTGCTTGAACGAAATAATTTTCCCGTTAATGGCGCTGTTGTTGAGATCAAGAAACACATGAAATGACACAGATTTTATCCTGATATCGCAAAGATGGCACCAAAGAGGAATGGCAATACTACTTGCTATCAAATCAAAAAACTGAGACAAGTGACTCCTGATTAGAGGGTTACCTGGTGTAAAACGAAACCTAACATAAAAAAGTAGCAGTCAAGCAGGTGCAACCAGCATTTTAACGTGTGAATTGGTCATTGCAAGTACTGTGATAAATAATTCAAGTAGTGGAGCCTAGTCGGTCAAAAATATTATAAGAGACCAGTAGACCGAGTTTTTAACAAAATTGAGAACCACTGGTGTTGTATTTTTGCTAGACCTCTATATCACAGTATAAACTGGTTTACAAGTTTATCTTGTGTCTTACTACAAATACAAACGAGTGGTCAAACAAAAAACAAATTGCAGTTAAATTTCACTATTCCGCAAAGTCACAAACATGATCGGAAACACACAATAGGTGATTGGACTTTAAAGAGTGTATGCTATTCCCAAAAAAATTCGCCTTTTATTAATAATTTACAGAGTTTGTTACAACGGTTACATAACAATCACCTGTGCAGCTGTCACGTTACTGGACACAATGGAATCAGCAACTGGTTGAGAAAGCGAAAGATTTCCTATCAGAAATTCGTCATATGCAGTTTGGTTCACCAAAAGGGAAGAAACGGGAACTGAGAGCAAAAATATAAAGCTCACGATGAATTTTGCAGAATCAACAAGTTCCTAATTATCAAGTGCTATAATACACTGGATGTAGTCACAAAAATGCAAACTTATTCACAGTAGAAATAAAAAATGATACATCAATTATGTGATAGAGTATGTAAAAATCCAGCAATCAGTCCAATCTCAACCATTTTTTATACAGTGGTTTACAATATTTACCTAACAAACTGTAGTCACATTCGATTGCAATATCAATGGGGGACACAATTTAAAACAATAAAAATATATAATATAAATATAATACATCTTTTAAAAATTCAATTTCCAGCTTCACAGTTCTACGTTTTTCACATATAGTGCCGTGGTTACCAGGCGCGGATCTAGGAGTTTTTTTTGGGGGGGGCCAGAAAATTTGAAAATGAATTAAAAAGAAAGAAAAAAAATAAAACAGATATGAACAATCAGTGCCGTAGCGAGGAATTTGGGGGGCTTTGACGGCCGGCGGGCGAAGCCCAACGGCGTGTTCGCCAAAGGCGACACCCAGTGGCGGGGGGCCTGGGGGGCTTCCCCAGAAAATTTTGAAAAATTACTTTGAATTTGGTGCATTCTGAGAGCATTTTCAACAAAAATATGGGTATAAATATTCCTGTAAAATGGTGCTGTCCGGTGGCATAGCAAAAGTATAAGATCATGTTTTCTTCGGCATTTTTTCGGTAATAAAGCTAAGTCTCTATGTTTTCTTGTTGCTAATTCCTGGCTGAGATGTTTAAATGTTTAGTATTGGCAAAACTCGCTCTTTTAATGCAGTTTCGCTTAAAATTAGGCAAACTTTGTTTTAGAGACATAGAGACTGAAAGCATCATTCTCAATATCGTGACGTCACACGCGTGCCAAAGGGGGGGTTGTAAGTCCGCTGTGGGACTAATATCAGCTGTTTAAAAGCATATCAAACCATTCAACAATTTCTCACAAATTTCGAGGGGGGCCCGGCCCCCCCCCCATAGATCCGCGCCTGGTGGTTACCATGAATTGCTGAAGTCATAAGACTACATTACAACTAAAATAAGTTTAAAAAAAAAACAATCATTCAAAAAATAAGCCATCACATACAGCAGTCAAAAAACAAAAACAAGAGTTACTTTATGGTCTTACCTGTGTTGTTGTCAATAAGCTGAGTAAGATTAGAAAGTGATTGCAAGTCCTCAGTAATTTGAGAGAAGTTGGTTAGAATGGACGTGTTTGCATTCAACAGTGATAGTAAGCTGTTCAGTGTATCTCCAACACTAAAATTTTTACAGGCAAATATATCAAACACAGCATTTTATTTCTTAAATCATCAAATCCCAGATTTGACACAGAAAAAACATAACATGATGATCTGAACCTTTTTATGTACCGGTTGTTTGCAAACTTAAATAATAATACAATAATTCCTTTTTAGGTTCATTTCTACACCAAATCAAACTATGAAACTTAGATGTAGAACTTACTTAGATGATTGATTTGCTGCACTAGGATCATTTATTTGACCTGGCACTTCAGAAGGTACTTGGACACTGAAACAAGGGTTTTGGAGATCACATAATAAACTTTTCATCCAAGGATATACTCCAGCAGATGGCATAGCACGAGCTGGATAATGACCTTAAAAAAACAATGAGATATCACTGAAAGGATAGTTATGTTGCATATATATAAGTTGAGCTAAGCCCAAGTTTTACAATAACTTGACAATGACAAATAGTTTGTCGAATTGCTGAACAAAATCAAACC
Source organism: Aplidium turbinatum (assembly GCF_918807975.1). NCBI lineage: Eukaryota > Metazoa > Chordata > Ascidiacea > Aplousobranchia > Polyclinidae > Aplidium > Aplidium turbinatum. The sequence continues at coordinate 13,999,592 of NC_137484.1, read as the reverse complement.
ATACCACAATATACAACTACCAAATACATCATCTCCTTCAACAAAAACTTTGAAAAAAATCAACACAAAAGCTATGAAAGCAGGATGGCCACTTGCAAAGACTTTTTTTGGTCAAAGTATCCTCAGCTATTATACCTCCGGGGTTGATTTATTATTATGTAACAAAATCCAGCCTGCATTACTATAAAAACCATAACCACTACTGTACTTACATTCTGTTTTTGTTTCCACCACTTGTGACTTACGAATAGCAACTAGAATTGCAAACAAAAATAGAGGCCAGAGAATTTCAATAAGAGTTCGAAGCTGTAAAAAACAAGTGTGAAAAACAGTTCTAACATATTTATACTGTAATTCAACAATAAGTCTATGTAAGCTTTCAATGCAACAGTGATGAAAGCTGAGTATTTCAACATTTTCAATGATACCGTACAATTTATTATGCTAGCCTATTCAAATTCACTACTAGCTCACCCAGTGACGTTTTCTTAATATAAAATTCTTCCATAAAAGAAGATAAAGTTGTTTCCAAAACATTTCAACTCTTTTTATAATTCAGTACAAAGTATTTACATCATAGCTAAACTTTTAATATATATATTCTGAAAGGAAAATATAATATGTATGATACCGATAAAATAACAAATAGCCTACTAAATCACATGATCAGTCAACTCAACTAATAATTCCTAATAAATTGACAATAGAGTAACTGTAGGCTCTTAGATTAATGCCTGGGTGACTAAAGATTTAAATTAAGTAGGCGATATAAAAGCAGGAACTAGAAAACCTATTATTAAACTTGCAAGATCAGGGTCATTATTTAAGGGTTACAGAACTACCAGTACAATGAATTTTTTTTTTATGGAATATCGTAGTATAATTTAAGTGATCTATGACAACCACAATAAACTACAGCATGTTAATGCATGCTGCTGTATTTCTGACGACTTGTCGTTTGATATACAATCATATAAGCTACACTATGATACACCATCCAAGCATTTAACATAGAAAACTTCTAAAGTAGCCTATGATTACAAAATATACAAAACACAGGCCTGGTCACTGAGATTGACAGAGTGAAGTTGTTTGCTTGTTGAAGTGTTCTTGTCTGTGAAATAGCTCTTCCACAAGATGCCACTGATCTTGTTTTCTTTGTTCATAAAGATCAGATGCTTAACCAACTGAGCTATTCTAAGAACTAATAAACATATGATACAAATGTTTGATTTGGTTTTATAACATGCCTATGCATATGTAGCTACCGTATCAATTCCGAAAGCTTACTTTTTCAGGGTAATCAAGCAATATTGATCAAATTAAAATAAAAACTCTCCACCCTTGCTTTGGTACTCTCATTTACTCATGCTCGTCTCAGATAACCCATTCAGTTCATTGGTTGTGTTAAAATTTGAGATCTTAACAATTTAAACTAAACTATCTATCAGCTACTCAAGTAACTTTCTCCCAAACTAGTTTGTTGTGAAGTTTCATGAGAATTGGTACCCTATGCTCTTGTTTATTGAAGTACAGTCAGCCTAATGAGTTTAACTGAACCTGGGCTGCAGGGTAATGTAGATCTATCTTATCATTGATCCTAAAATAGCCTATCTACCTAATCAAACGAAACCTTTAAGTAGTAGGTAATTAGTTCAAATTATCTTAAGCCTAATAAAAGCTGGAATGGATAAGACCATTTGAAGATTGTACCAAGTCTTCTGGATAGTCAACGGTAGGCTACCATTCTAAATGTCTTGTTTAGTTCCGTTTGCTCGCTTGACTGGTGCCAGCTGTTCTACTCAATGCTGACAGCATGCGGACACGATTCTGGTGACCAAATGTCACCACACTGTCAGTGGCGACAATATTCAATTGCTCATAAGCAGTTGCGTTGGGTTGACAGAGAAAATGCGGCCTAGGCCTAAGGGGTACTTCTGTTAGACCTAAAAATAAATAATTTTAGAGCCCGGAAAGGTGAAAAAACGCCGTGTAAATGCTTCAAGTTTATTACATTTTGAAAAGAACTCCAGCGCTTTGATAAAAAAAACTATGCTGCTAATCATTGTGATTAACCTCCGCTCCAATGGTTATGTTATTGGACAATGAGCTGATCGAAGCAAACGTATTTCTACATCACCGTAGGCTATATGATTTCGATGTAAAATTCTTTTACTTGGTTTCGAGTTAAGCCTCTGAGTGTTGAATTTAATCTCGAACCATCTTTCACAACATTGTTTTCCACAAATTCTTATACTGTACAAAAATATAATACCAGTGACATAGCTTGGAAAACATCGTTTTTTAGCTTGGTTTTTGATATGTAAAGTGTTGTAGTATTTGCAATAATATGCTGGAAGCACTGCTTGTTGCAATCAGCGCGAGGAATGTCCGATTCTCCCGAAGCTACATTCTTGCGCTGACTGCAACGTGTTTATGTTAAGTTTAATCAGTTCGACTTAAGCGCAGGTAGAGAGCACACGCGTAGTTTTTTTCCCTCAGTTTTCACAAATAAAAGGTATCAAACATGGCGCTGCGAACAGGATAAAGATCCTTTTAAAAAATAAAGTGAAATGGCTTACAGGTTTAGAAAAAGCGACATCCCTGGGCTAGACCTGGAAGTTGACAGAGGCGCTTCCTTCAACGCTTGGGAGGAAGAATGGAACGCTTATGTAGCAGTGTCTGGGTTAGCCGCTAAAGATAATCTTACAGTTTACAATGTAGCCTACTAAGACTTTCGTTCTCAAGAGAAACCGCCAACGTCGTTAGCAACTTGGGGTTGAGAGAAGACGAAGAGAAAAACCCTAGACGTATCATAGAAGCATTGAAAGCCTATGTGAAGGGGTGCCTATGTGAATTGAAAGCCTATGTGAAGCATTGAAAGCCTATAAACGAAACTGTGGAGCCCAGAAATTTAAAAAAACGCCTGCAGGGACTGCAAGAGTCTTTCGATGACTATTTAGTAGCCTATCGTTACGTGACTTAGTGAAAACCTGTAATTACTGCAATGAAGAATGCGCAAACAAAGCCTTGAAGGATCAAATCGTGGAAGGAACTCACGCTGAAAAGACCTTCGAAGAGTTATTGAGAGAGAAGCCGTTAACATTGGACAGATGCGTAGTAATTTGTCGAGCACGCGAATCTGCCCGTCGGCAAAAAGCAGATCTTACAGTAGATCGAGTAAACCACGCTTCGGCCTACAAGCGGAACAAAAGAAATTTTACTCAGACGGCTAAAAGGACAACGGCTAGTAAAGAAAGCTTAACTTGTAGCATGTGTGGCCGCCCGAAACATAAAACTTTAAAAGACTGTCCAGCTCGCAATAAAACCTGCTTTAAGTGCGGCAAACTTAACCATTTCTCGGTTCAATGTAAGAACCACATGGCAAGATCTGGTAATAAATTGCAGTTACTAAGCACTAATAAGGCTGATAAAGCACTAAAATTGATGACGTTTCAAGAAACGACGCGTTCACTACGTGGAATCGGTAGCGCACCACGAGTAAATTTGGAAGTTAGGTCACCTAAATGGATCGGCGAAAATCACTGTGCTGCCGGACTCCGGAGCAGATATCTCGGCCGCCGATGAAACGACCTTACGTTTGCTCGGAGAAGACGCACGGAACATGGGCCGTGCCACAGCACCAAGAACTATATACACAGTCGATGGATCACCACTGAAGGAGATTGGACAGCTCAAGGTACAGCTGACGCTGGGTGAGATAACTACTGAAGACATTACAACCCCCCCTTTGGCACGCGTGTGACGTCACGAAATTGAGAATGATGCTTTCAGTCTCTATGTCTCTAAAACAAAGTTTGCCTAATTTTAAACGAAACTGCATTAAAAGAGCGAGTTTTGCTAATACCAAACATTCAAACATCTCAGCCAGGAATTAGCAATAAGAAAACATAGAGACTTAGCTTTATTTCCAAAAAAATACCGAAGAAAACATGATTGTATCCTTTTGCTATGCCACCGGACAGCACCATTTTACAGGAATATTTATACCCATATTTTTGTTGAAAATGCTCTCAGAATGCACCTAATTCAAAGTAATTTTTCAAATTTTTCTGGGGGAGACCCCCAGGCCTCCCGCCGCTGTGTGTCGCCTTGGCGAACACGCCGTTGGGCTTCGCCCGTCCGAGAATGCCCACCAAATTTCTGATTACGTCAGTGATTGTTCATATCTGTTTTATTTTTTTCTTTCTTTTTAATTCATATTCAATTTTCTGCCCCCCCCCCAAAAAAAACTCCTAGATCCGCGCCTGGTGGTGCCTTATGCTTATAGAGATAAATTAAAGGAAGAGTTAGAGCTTTTGGAATCTCAAGGCATTATAGAGGCCGTGACGGAACCTACAGAATGGTGTGCAGTGTGCACCTATCGTGGTCGCACCAAAAAAGAATTCGGATAATATTAGATTGTGCGTTGATTTCTCCAAGTTAAATAAATTTGTGCAACGTGAACGTTGTACATCTTCCTCGCCGGCTGAAGCTGTAGCCGACATTGATGCAGAACAAGCACGTTTTTTCACAACATTTGATGCTTTAAAAGGTTACTACCAGTGTCTTTTAGAAAACAATAGCCAACTGCTAACGACCTTCATCACTCCATTTGGCCGGTACAAATTCCTACGTGCCCCATTTGGTATTTGCTCAATCTCTGAACATTACAATCGAAGAATGGATGAAGCTTTCTCTGGATTAGACAACTGTCGGAATCGGAAGGTAGTAGATGACGTTAGGTAAAGTAACCGATCACATCAATACAGTAAGAAAATTTCTTCAAAGATGTGCAGAACGAGGGATCTCTCTTCATAAGGATAAGTTCGAATTTTGTCAACAACGCATTAAGTTTGCTGGATTCGAATTATCCCAGGAAGGCTATAAAATTGATAGCTCCTTGTGTAATGCACTCAGTGACTTCCCAATACTTGCTAACGTCACTGAATTACGTTCGTTTTTTGGTCTCGCTAACCAGTTGTTTAGCAACAGCAAAACTGTAAGCAAGTAGCCTACTTATTCCCTTTCAGACCCCTGCTTAGCAGTAAAAACGAATTTATCTGGACTCCGGAATTTACTGAAAGTTTTAAACAAGCGAGAAAAGCGTTGTCTGAAATTCCTCTTCTTGCTTTTTACAACGCTAACAAACCAACGCGATTACAGACTGACAGCTCGAATAGTGGTCTAGGCAATCCCTGGGTCTAGGCAGGGATTGGGTCTAGGCTTTTTACTTCAACAATGCAGTGACAACACCTGGCGTACGGTTCAAGCCGGATCGCGCTTTCTGACGGATACAGAAACTAGGTATGCCACAGTCGAAAAAGAAATGCTGGGTGTCACCTGGGCGATAAAAAAATGCCACAAATTTCTTGCAGGCCTGCCTCAATTTGACGTCATAACTGATCATAACCCTTTCGATTTTAAACCACAAGCGTTTAGACGAAATCGAGAATCCACGGTTACAGCGCATGAGGATGAAGGTCATGGAATACAACTTCACTGCTCACTGGCAAAAAGGTGCATCGAATCAAGCCGCTGACGCCCTGTCTCGTAGCCCCGTGTCGGACCCCACACCAGATGATGAAATAGCAGAAAACCGTATCCAATCTATGCACCGGTTTGCAGAACTCAACGGTTGCGTAAATTTAAATTTAAGGCTTGTCAATCTCAAGGAAGCTGCATCAACCGATCAATGTTATCGCCAACTAAAGCAGATCATCGTCGATGGATTTCCCAATTATAAATCTCAAAGTGTCTAATACGTTAAAACCCTTTTGGAAGATACGGCATGAATTATCAGTTGACAATGACTTGATTGTGTATGGTGGTCGATTATTCATTCCGAAAAAACTTAGAAGTGAGATACTTGCTAATTTACACGAATCTCACCAAGGCGTTACCCGTACCAGGGAACGCGCTCGTTTGGCCGTTTATTGGCCCGGCATAGATCATGACATTGAAACCGTAATTTTATCGTGTCAAAAATGTCAAGACGACCTCCCTTCGTTGTGCAAAGAGCCAATGGTGTTGAGAAATCAACCCACTCGCCCTTTTCAGGAACTAACGATTGACTTAGCTGAATTTAATGGACAGCAGTATCTAATTATGGTAGATTGTTTTACAGACTGGCCGTCAATTTATTTCATGAGGCATAGGCACTACGTCTATTGTGGTCATCAAAGCTTTACGTGATAATTTTACTCGCACTGCAATACCAGATGTTATTTGGTCTGACAACGGACCCCAATTCAAGTCTGAGAAATTCACCAAATTTCTTCATGAATGGGGCGTGCGGCATCGTAATTCTACTCCAACCTATCCGCAATCTAATGGGAAAGTTGAAGCAACCGTAAAGAGCATGAAAAAGTTAATTCGTCGTTCATGGACGCATCGCTACATCGACGAAGATCAACTAGCAAAAGCTTTGATGCAGTATCGAAATACGCCATGCAGGAAGGACGGATTGTCACCTGCTCAGAAACTGTACGGACGATTGACTCAAGACACCCTTCCAGTACACCATCGGGCCTTCTCTCATAAATGGAAGAGCGAGATGCAACAAGCTGAAACGCGAAAAGAGATGTCCGTTGAAGACACCAAAGCCTACTACGACAATCGTGCTCATCGTCTTCCTGAATTCCCGATCGGAACTCACGTCGCAGTACAAAATTCGAACACCGGACTGTGGGACATTTATGGGGAAAATAGTCGCTGTGGACGACTACCGGAAATACACTGTTAAAACTGCTAGCGGCCGATTGTTAATTAGAAACCGCAGATTCATTCGACGGAGAATATCTGCGTCTATCCCCTGGCCCATCGAGCCGCCGGACAATGTCAGACCTTCCGCTAGTTGTTCCCGACAATTTTCACCAAATCAAACGTCATATAAAAACCGTTATGGTCTACTTAACCTAGCTGGCATCTTACGTCATGGAAATTGCTAGAAAATGTCCAAATATTGCACCATCGGTCGTAAGACCTGATGAAATATTGCATCACTACCTTTGAACACCGGTTTGAATTGCGTGACAATGTCTTTCATTATTGCGTTACAGTTACTGTCTACGTGCATTTGAGATATCGCAAATTATTCTAGTCATTCGTAAAATTGTTTGTTGGAAGTCAGTCGCATATTTAACTGTTTGCTTGGTGCTTGCTAGCTGGACAAATTTTCCGTCTTTTATCTAAGTAATCTGTTCTGTAGTGACAAGTTTTAGTGGTGTACGGCGTTGCATCCAATTTCGACAGCTTTGAGGCTATTTTTACAGAAATACAATTTTGAAAAGACGTTTCGAAGGAGTGTTTCTTTTTCGGTCATTACATACAGACGAACGGATTCGGGAATCTTATGTTACAATTTTCCCACGAAGAGATTATGGTTTACCGCTGTGACCACTAGTGTCAACGTGGACTTGCCTGCTCGACCGCGCAGACAGGTTAAGAGACCAAATCGACTTATTGAAGATCCGAGTTGGCCTTAACCTGCCTGGTGGAATGTATTAAGTTTGGTGTTGTATTTTGTAGTGTCATTGAACTTAAGGGGGAGGTGTTGTAGTATTTGCAATAATATGCTGGAAGCACTGCTTGTTGCAATCAGCGCGAGGAATGTCCGATTCTCTCGAAGCTACATTCTTGCGCTGACTGCAACGCGTTTATGTTAAGTTTAATCAGTTCGACTTAAGCACAGGTAGAGAGCACACGTGTAGTTCTTTTCCCTCAGTTTTCACAAATAAAAGGTATCAAACATAAAGCAGCGGTGTACACTGTACAGGAGCCGGAGTTTTGGAGTACCGTAGTTAAGAACCGGAGTCTAAAATTTTTGGAAAACACAAGAGCTGAAGTTTGATTTTTTGCCAATTGAGACTTTCAACATACGACAGGCTACAAATATTTGCGTTGCACTGGCAGTATTTTTTTTTTTTCATTTAAAATAGGCTTTTCTTTTTATGGCAGGGGATAGAGAAGGTAGTAACTAGTTATATGTAAAAGGTAAAGGTGGTCCCATACTTGATTCAAGTGTTAGGTATGAGAAGATAAGGTTCTCATTGTACTGAGCCTTTGGCACTAAGAAGAGTAGGGTAGCCAGTTCCTTTCTCTAGGCCGCCTTTCCTGCAGCAATAATGCCCACCCAAATTATTACACCCTGGGTGGAGGTGAGCGTGTTTTCAACAACCAACTGAAGCCGGGAGTCGAACCAGGTTTGCATAATTGGAAAGCCAACGCCTTATCCGTTGCGCCATCTTACCGCTATTGTTATACGTAGTAGGTAGGGATTGTAGATCATAGGGATGCGAAACTTCATCCGCTTTTGGCTTATCCGCAACACTAGAAGGGTTAAGTTTTTTTCTAATTTACAAAATATTTTACTTTTATGGGTTATATAAGAAGAGTGAAGTTGGTTTTAAAGTAATTTAAGGTTTTTAGTTGAAAGCAAGCCAGCAGTAAAGCGTAAAAAAATTGTCAAATTGGCAATTGACCCTTCTAATGTTGAAGGAACAACGGAGTTGCGCGTCCCGTAATGTACCGTCCCTAGTAGTAGGCTATAAAAGATCTGGATTGTGATTTATGTTTTGCGTTGGGAGTTGGATTGGAGTCAACATTCCCAAACTATTTGGAGCTTGAGTGGATTTGGAGTCACAGACTTCATAGTCGAAGTGGAACAGGAGTCCAGAAAACCTGTACATCTATGATGTGAAGCAATGCCCTCACAATTTTCTTACATAAAACACCTTTTCTTCATTTGAATACACAATTTGGCTCAGAATTTTGTTTATTTTACATCAGTATTTCAGACTATTTACAAAGATTACCCACATGCAGTTGGCAATACAATTTCGCCACGAAAGCAAAATGCGAACAAACAAAACGCACAAACTAGAAGAAAACTGATGTTGGCAAAAAAAAATGTAATGCAAATAAATCAAGGACTGGATAAATTGTCAAAGCTGACGTTAAAGCCTGATGACCAACATGTTTTCATAATTATTGTTTTAAAGAAAAAAATCTCATGACTAGAATATTCCAGTACGATACGTCAGATGTTTATGTTTTTGCGTGTGGTTGAACTAAAAATAGTGCTCTGATAGGCCAACACCTCGGCACGCATTAAATTTTCAAGTTTTATAGCGAAATGCAATAGGCATGTAGGTAAGAGCAAGTTGCGATAAACATGGCTGATCGTTCCAAAAAAATTTGTAGTGAGTGGTTTTGACGAATCCACAGTCAAGACCAATAACTTTGCAAACCTCGAGTAACAGCAACATGAGCGCAATTAATCATATAATAGTTGGACCAAATGACGTGCTTTGCTGTTGACTTTCGAGAAATCATTAGCTGTGACATGGAAAACAGTGAGTTTTATCAAATAACATTATTAATCAGTTTATTCCTTTTCGGTGCTGAAAACGTATGATCCAGTATGATATACCTTACAACATAACAGTAAATTGCAGATATGACACGGCAGGAAGCAACGAAAGACTACACAGTTTTCGAATCAGATGCTTCCGCTCTGGTATTTATCGTTCAAGAACAATTTGACAGCTGAAGCACAGTTACACACTGTCGCTACAAAAATTAAATAAGCCAAAGACACAGATAAAGTTTCCAGAGTTGCTTTTCCAACATTGTTATTTGTGCATTTTCAGAAGATAGAAAAGACAAAACTGATGAATCACAACTTGAAAATGAGTGTACTGTACATATGATGTTTTTCGTAGCTGTCAACACGAAATTGAATGCCAACTGTATGAGCGGGCATAATAAACGCGGAATGGCCCGTTTCGGTGAGTCCGATTCCTATTCGGTGATTTTTTCAATTTTTTTTTTAAATTATCGGGTAGGCCTACCGTAGCCTAATTATCATTGCCGTTTTAGGGTTAGAGGTTAGGAACTCACCGAATCGGACTCACCGAATAGTAGCAGACCCTAAAAAACAAGCCTCGATGCCAGCTATGAAGACTGTACCAAGTTAAGTTACAGTGATCACTGACGATTTCAAATGAAGTCCCGACCCAGACCTCAAAACAACACAACTTTGCATTACTTTCTTTCTTCTGAAGCTTTTCAACTTCGCAAAAGATTAAAAATTGTTTGAAATCAAACACATCAATCCTGATTGGTCATCAATCATCATATACCAGAGATGCATGTTTTTAGCCAATTGAAAATCGCGATTAAGTCAAACGTAAAATATACAACAAAAAATGATTCAAAACGTCAAGCTGAATTTGAACACAAAAACCTTAACTTAACACATTATTTGCAAAACGATAACTTTTTTGAAAAATTAAACAGCTTAATGAGACATGTGGTCTTGATTGTTACAGTATTGTACTTACAGGTTTAATTCCATTACTAGAATTAAATACGTTTTAGTTTGAGCAATGAGTAATAGTTTTATGCCATTCAAAAATACGTCATTACTAAGAGCGTTACCAAATTATTATCCAAGTAACAGGATGCATGAGTGACGTCACTGTTAAGAGAAGGACATTATAGACAAGCACAATACAGTAGACGAATTTTAGCTGAAAAGCACATCAGATGCACTAGTACGACAATTCAAGTACTGTATGATATATATAAGTAGATTACATGCGTTGCGCAAGAACCCACTGCGCAATTCATTTACCACGAAAAAAACACCGTGGGCTTTTCGTTTTTCAGCTAAAAGTGCTGCCATTTCACAACATTATTTTTCGTAGTGAGGGTAATTTAAAAACGTTAATTTTTTGGTTACAAATTCAAAAACGTTGTTAGGCTGAGAGATATTAATTCAAAAATACTATTAGTTTAATTACCTTTAAAACACGGAATGGCCTGTTTCGGTGAGTCCGATCCCTTAACGAGGGATTTTTTCAATTTTTTTTTAATTATCGGGTACCGTAGCCTAATTATCATTGCCGTTTTAGGGTTAGGAGTTAGGGGTTAGAGGTTAGGAACTCACCGAACCGGACTCACCGAATAGTAGCAGACCCTTTAAAACAAGCACGTCAACGATCGTGTTAGGAACAACAACTTAAGAACTTCGGTAAGGATCAGGATTTTTTTAGTCAGAATTAAGTATTTAAGCAATTTTCAAAATTCCCAAAACAAGGTTTGATCAAGCTTTTATGGTACATGCAAGACGATGTCAATACCACAGCAATCTAAAAAGGTCAAAAAAATTGTAGACTACAACCGTACCACTAATATTCATCTTCAACTTCAGAAGTAGGGCTATCAATATTCACAGCCTTTGAAAAGAATACTTTCTTTCTTAAAGTCGTTATAGGCATTGACATTTGATTAAAAGGTTTGGTAGCCATCTCACTGTTGACTTTCACCATGATACTGAGCAAATCTTCGGTCTCGTGATACATTTTCAAATTTTTAACAAGTGTACTGATGTACCAACTTCCACTTGTCCTGCTCCTGTACGACAAGTAACCTGGAACGGTAGAATGGCCAATCAAAAAGTCAGCTTCACTTGGGGTGCTGATGTAAGAAATTTCTGGACTATCAGTTACAATGTCGTCGCTACTAGCAACAGATGTAGGTACTTCAGATGAATGTCCATCCATGCGTCTGTCACCTTGACACGCTTGAAAGAAGAAGATTTTCGGTTTGTTGACAAGTGAGGGACAATATTCTGGTTTAAATTTCTTTTGAATTTGTGACAACCTTACTTTCATCCCATCCACACCGTACACACATCCCTGCAGACCATGGGACATTATCACAACAACAACACAGTCAAATGCGCTATGATCTTTTGCTGCATACTCTGATACCACTTTAATGATTGCTCGATGGTCAAGATTTTCATACAGCTTCACTTGAAACCCAAAGCTTTTAAACATGTCATGCAGCTCTGTGGCATCTTTCTGACTTCCTTCTCTGTCTTTTAAACCAACATTTGGAACCGGGTAATTTGTTTCACCTAAGTGCAGTCTTCTCAATGCTTCTGCCTGATTCACTACGCCTTCAAATTGAAAATTATTTATTATCAAACACGTTCCTCTTGGTATGTTATTCATCTCATAATGCTCTAAAGATGTGATGACGTTTGGGGGTGTTTGGGAAAGATTGAGATTGTCTCTTGAATGGCTTTCACCAGAAGACTCCTCATTGATGGCTGATACCATTGCAGAAACATCATCAAGGTAGTCATCACCAGATAAATCTTCCATTTTCTTTTCTGGAAACTTTGCAGTGCTTCTTTTATAAGCCTGTGATGTTGTCGAACCCACAGCATCATTTTCAACTGAATCAAGACTGGAGTGATCTTTTATGGTAGTTTCTTCAGCTGAGGTACAAGGAGTCGCTGAACTTGAGCTAGCTAAAAGTGCAGTTGGTTCACGATTCAATGACGCAGGATCAAGATGAGGATTTCTTGAAGTTGCTTCTGATTCACAAGGTTGTGGTACACTCGGAAAATGTCTTGACATCAATGGAGAACTAGTAGAGGCGTAAAGAGTGGTTGGCTTTTCAGAGTTAGACTCACTTTCTGAAAACGTTCTACTCTCATCAGGAAGAGCAGTTCGAAATGTTTTACCGCTGTATGCAGACACTGAATCATCATATGATGGTGGGGAAGTTTTAGCAGCAGACAGCGATACATTGTAAGGAGTAGAAACTGAATGAAATTGATACCCTGGGCTGTAATTAGTGTGTGGTGAAACAGAATGGGTCAATTGAGGAAAGTGTGACAGACTCTGTGAATGAACTTGTGGCAGACTCTGTGAATGAGCCAAGTAATGATCAAATCTTCTTTCTGGTGGAGAAGCAAACTGAGATGCACTCTGATGTCTTTTTGGCAGAGTAATTGTCATGTCACCTTGGCTAAGGCGATAGAATGTTTGATAGGGAGCTTGATTGTCCAGACGCTGCAAACATTCCAAAATAAACTCTAAATCTCCATCTGATATGAGATCTTCTTCCTCTAAACAAATCAGCAATTTAATGACGTCTGTTGATTTTTGATAATTTCGACTGCTTAGTTTGTCCCTGCATGAATTTTTAAACAATTGAAAGTCAGACTGTGTCAGTTCGTCTTGAAGTTTAAAGCATGCAATTCTGAATGGAGTAAAGTTTTGAGTTGCTTGAGACATCAAAAAGTTATCTTCATAATCTCTGCGATTTTTTACTCCAGGTAAACGCTTCAACAAATCATGACGATTAATCCGATACAATACTTCAGCCAAAAATGACATCTCATTGGCACTAATCCATCCCTTTGTTTCAAAGTATTCAAAAAACCCAAGGGCTGTCGGAATTTCCATGCCATGTGGAATTGCATCTTTACACAAATATCTGAGCATTGTTACATTCTCACTAGTAAGTCCATCAGCAAGAACATGAATCAGGTGACGAAAATCCGAAGACACATCACCAGCCATTTTAAAATACTTAACAAAACTGTCTACAGTACAAAGTGCTCATGCACGCAATTATCTAAACAAGGTAATAGCAGTAATGTATTTTAGTCATTCCTTTTACATTCTTTGATTTATTCTTTAATTTGTGGACACTGGACATACGAGGTCCTTAAAAAGCTTTGACTTTATTGACTTTTGCAGGCCCTAGTAATCACAGGCCTCGAAACTGAAGGCGGCCATGGCCGCGATTAACCTTCAAAAACCGACATTTTGTTTGCCGAGTCTCGCCCTTCCGTCGGCCGCATTTGTCCGCCATGAAGTTCCGAGAAAATTTTACGCAAGCGGCCTTGTGAATAAAGTACTTTGCCACTTACAATCACAAAGGATTAGAAAGCAGTCAAAGCACCCAATAAATCACAATACACACTGTCTATGCTTGAATTGTTAACATTATTGATTGACCAAGCAGCTGATGTCTGACATAAGCAGAATGCAAGTGACATCACAATACACTTTATTGATGCGATATATTCAGTCTTCGAAATTAGCGTCAGCAAATGGCGCATTAGGGTCGGCAATAAAAATGCCGAGGCCACACGAACGCATGTAAGGTTAGGGTTAGACATTCCTCCCAGTCATTATTGCACACTGCACAGCCATAGATTTGTTCCTTAGTCAACACCCTGATGGATCTCTATGAAAAAGAAAGAGGCGTGTGGATTGGTATCAAAGCCCGAAAGCCGCAAAACGCGGACGCTTCATTGCGAATGGCAAAGACGGTGTAGATTTACAGCCAAGTGATGAGCCTCTTGATGTGTCTGATTCCAGTGATGACGCGACAACCTCATCCTCCGATGATTTCGATTCTGACAGCTAGTTCTTTATCAAACAGACTTTGTGTTGTTCGCAGTATCCCAATTGTGCCGAAATTATGTTAGTGTATACATAAATCGAGGCAATCTTCTCGCAGGGAGCTATTAATTTGTTGCCGGTACCTGGTTGAGCAATTGACGTTATTTTATGATAATTCAACGTTGCTAGATGTCGAATTAATGTAAAACAAACGTAACTTTCTTATTGGGCATTGTTGTTACGCAATATAACCCGCCGGGAAAATTAAATCGATTTGTGCTGACTCGAACGTTGAATCAACCCAAAATTAACTTACTTTCTCCCCATGAGTTATTTAACGTGAATTACTGTAACAGCGTGCGACGTGCGTATCTTGTTGCTCGCTTTATTGCTACTTTTGGTATTATTACATCACAACAAATCAAACAGTGCGGTCGTGATAGACTACTCTAGTATATTTTTCGTTTCTGCCGAAGTAAAAATGCGCTAATTTCGAAGACTGTATGTTGATGCGTATCAAAGTTCCGATGGCCGCCATGTGCTTGTGATTGGCCGCCGAACAACTTGCTTCAGTCGGACACGTTTGGCCGCCGGAAAAAAAAAGTCGTTTCGAGGCCTGAATCACACGAGTTGTTTTTCCAAAATCATGCACAAAAATGAAAATTTTTACAATAATCAATAAGCATTCCCTAAATTTAAAGAAAATTAATCACAGCATCTATTCTCATGAGCAGCAGTGGTGGCCTTATGGTTTTGTGGGGCCTGGGCAAGAAGTAATATGAGGGCCCCCTACCGCCTGCGTATCAACAAATTAAAATTTATACGCAAACTCAAAAAGCCACAAATCACAATAACCGGTGTAGTAGGTGGGACCTGTCAGTGTATAACTCCGTTGCGGAAAAATGTGTCAATCTGTGGTGTATCAACGAACTTTAGAAGACTCGATAGAAGAAGACAATAACACAAAAAGGAATTAACATGATGCAACAACAAACAGCGATGGTAAGCGAGAAAGGTGTATTTCATGCTGTGACATCTTCACATCACTCTGATACTATGTTGCACCACCACACAAAATGCACAACAGCACTTACACAAAATGCACCTTTCTAGCTTTTATTGCGGCAAACTCTTTCATAAGAGAAGCATTGTCCAATGTTTTGCCCACGTTGTGCTCAATTGAAACAACAGCTAGTCCAACCCAGCGTTTTTGGCTCATTGTAGAGCAAAGGTGATTTTTTATCAACTTTAGTTTAGAAAATGATCTTTCCCCTGAAGCTACAGTAACTGGCACAGTAAGAAATAGTCTTAGTAACAAACACAAGTTAGGGTACACAACATTCAGTTTGTTTTGATACAAATACTGTAGAACAGAGAGAACTGTGGTTTCTTTTGTTTTCAATGGTGAAGATATTCTTGTGAAGCTCTGCACTTCGGTGGAAAGTTCTTCATTGTCAAGGTCTCCAGCAAGTTCTGGGGATGCTTCAGAGCATTTTTTTTATGCAAAGTACAAACTATGGTGGAAAAGAAAGTTTAAGTTAGCCTACTGCTTTCTGCGAGTGCTTAATGTAAACTTTCTTTGTGTACCGTATATTTTGGATAAGCGTGGGCCTCATAAATTTGTGGGCCCTGGGCGGTCGCCCAGTTCACCCACCCCAAAGGCCACCACTGATGACAAGACTAGGATATATGTTGTGTGCCATATGCCACCTTGCAACATGAGGCACTTAGTCTAGTGCAGCGGTTCCCAACCTGTGAGTCGCGACCCTAACTGGGGTCGCCTGACAATTTGCCTGGGGTCACTTGAGGCTTTCTAATATAATATAATAGAACAATACTTTCTGTCAAAGAACACTTCAAAATACTTGAGGAAGAAATTTCAAGGTATTTTCCTAATTTACCTGACACACCATTTGCCCTTGCTAGAAGCCCATTCACCATCAGAGTTGAAGATGTTCCTGAGAATGCACAAGAGGAGTTCATTGAACTCATTACCAGCAATGCAGCAAAAACTGATTTTTCTTCAATGTCAGTTACCCAATTTTTGATCAAAAGTTTGCAGTCATATCCCGTTCTGTCTGAGATCGCATTGCGCCTGATTCTTCCTTTACCATACCTTTGTGAAACAGGCTTTTCAAGCTTGTTGGTTATCAAATCTAAATACAGGAGCAGACTTGATGCAGAAGATGATCTTGCGTTGTGCTCTTGCAAAGACTGCTCCAAGGATTTCAGATCAGGTTAAAAAGAAGCAAGCACAGCCTTTTCACTGAACAAATTGTTGTGTTGATTTGTTGTGTTGTTTATTTATTTAGAAGTCAAATTTAATATATAGCCTAGTAGCCTACTAGTTAGCTCCAAAAGTGCAGTGAAGGAGGATCAACCCAACTAATTTTGGGAGCAAGTCTTTTAGACGCAGACAGTTAGGCGCTGGTCTAATAGGCGCGCACACTGTGGCGTCTGGATATTTAGGTGCGGAGCACTGTGGCGCCCGGTCAGTTAGGTGCTATTCCTAGTAAAGTATGTAGATTGTATCAGCATGGCAGCTTGCCAGAAAATTATATCATGGCTTCCGTGAGTGAAGCTGCTTAAACCGGAAATGCTTTTCACACAAAATGTTTCTCGATCAAAAAGACTGTAGGCTAAATTACGTAAACTTTTGCTTAAAATTTTCCAAATTTTCTCCATAATCATTCTGCTGTACCTCCTAAAGCATTGCGCGCAGAAACAAAGTAAAATTTTTCCCATGTGCAGAATTGTTTTGGCATTCGATTAAACTACATATATTTTCAAATTATTTTATCATGCTTGGGTAGTAAAGATTATAATGAAGTACACTTTTCTGCCAACTTTTAATTTTTTTAGAAATTAGAAAAAACACTGTATGGAAAGTTGCTAGTTGTACATTGAATGTTTTAAATTTTATTGCAAAGCTTTGCATCTTCGGATAGTATGTTTTCAGTTGATGTATGCTTTCATTTAATGTCAAGATTGTGCGTCTACATCGATCACATGAGATGTTTTTACGGCGTATATACAACAGATTTGTGTGAAAAATGTCTGGTTATTTAGATTAAACGTCTTGACCTCGGTGGTTGCGAAAGAGAAGTCAAATAATAACTACACTAAACATCAGTAAAAAAAATCATACCTTAGCCTATATTGAAGCGGGTGGTTAAAATTTTGGTGTGCAGTGCCTGACTTTGCAAGTAGCCTAGGCTACAGCAAAGAACCCACAGCAAGCTCTTTTGTTTGAGAAGGTAGGCTACACGAGGTGGAAGGATGAAGATTTTTATTAAACAATTAATAAATACGAAAAATGCGCAATCAAACACTGCAACGTATACATGAAGCCATCAGCAGCAATTTTTTCAAGCATAATGGTGGGACTTCGCTCGTTATTAAACCTAGTCGGGGTTTTGACGGAAAACTAAGTTAGTCTTCACTTAAGCCTACCGCCCGGTTGAATACAGGCTACGGTACATTTTTTACTGATGTTTAGTGTAGTTATTATTTGACCTAACTAAAAGTGAACTCATACATGTTCGGAAACTTGAGTAATTTATTGATAAAGCTTTCGCCGACGCAAACCTGGACTAACAAGAAATAAATGCTGAACACGCGCATTAAAAAAACAACATATTTTTCTGTTCAATATAACATTTTATGTGAAAATCATTGCCGGTTAAAGCAGCTTCACTCACGGAAGCCATAACATAGTTTTCTGTTCAATATAACATTTTGTGTGAAAATCATTGCCGGTTTAAGCAGCTTCACTCACTGAAGCCATGACATATTTTTCTCTTCAATATAACAATTTGTGTGAAAATCATTCCCGGTTTAAGCAGCTTCACCCATATATTTTTTCTGTTGAATATAACATTTTGTGTGAAAAAGCATTGGTGGATTAAGCAACTTCACTCACTGAAGCCATGACCAACAACGCACACGCATTAACAAAACAATATATTTTCCTGTTCAATATAATATTTTGTGTGAAAAGCATTGTCCTACGCCCCTACCTGCTAAGCTGATACAATCTACAGACTTTACTAGGAATAGCACCTAAATGAACGAGCGCCACAGTGCTCCGCACCTAAATATCCAGACGCCACAGTGTGCGCGCCTATTAGACCAGCACCTAACTGTCAGCACCTAAAAGACGTGGACCCCTAATTTTATCCTTGGGGTCACCGTAACTTGGCAAATGTTATAAAAGGGTCACAGCACCAAAAAGGTTGGGAACCGCTGGCCTAGTGTAATGTTGTCCAACAGCTAACTTTAGTGAAAAAAATTATTTTAATGACCTGCAATTTATCCCATACTGACTGGATGGGGTGCAACCTAGTTCGTACCCTGAACAGTTCGTACCCTGAAAAGATCGAGAGAAAAAATTAAAAAAAGCCGAAGACGCCGATTGCAGTTTCCACAAACATTTTAAAATTCGACTCCAGCCACCCGCACTTGCTGTTGTTTCTCTGGGCAAGAAACTTTACGATAATTGCCTCTACCCAGTGATCGATTTCGAGTAATGGGTAGTACCAAATTTAAGTCATAAGTACTTTAAGTAGAGTAGACAACCGGAAACAGACATTGCCGTCGGCTGCAGCGTGGGTCAGGTGTACGTCGGAAGGCGTACACCGATGCATAGCGCTCAACTCCGCTTTCCCGCAATGTAGGATAAAGATATGACAAACAAACAGACAATATAATAGGCTAGTGATATAACTATAGGCCTACTTTTTATCATTTTATTTTAACTAAAAACGTTTTAGTTTTAACTTAATTTAAGCCCAGCTTTCACCTATTTTAAGGTTGAAAGTGAATTGGCCTTCTATATTGATAGTCCAAAACATGATAACTAATGTTCAGCACCAAAATGCTGTCAAACAAGTTTCAGATTTATTGAGGCTACATTTTCTATTTCCTTCATTAGTACAAATAAGCACGCAATTCTAACAGCAAGCCGTAACTACCTGATGGATAGTGCACATTTAAAACACATTCAGTATAACAGACGTAGTCAGTTGCTGAACATACAAAAGAAATTTCCCCACAGGGAAAAGCTTGAAAAAGCCCCTTTCAAACATTCGTACGCAATGGGCGGGGAGGCGACACAAATATATGTGACAGATTTTTTGTTTCTTACAGTGTTGCCAGACCCACTAAACAAATTTTCCAACAGCTTCAAAACAAATTCCCAAATCTAACTTCATTTTATCAATACATTTTTATCGCAAAATGACTTGAAGGTCATCAATTCTTTTTAAGTTGTTTTCCCATAAATTTTGGCACAATTTTCAAAAACAAGGTAGTCACTCGATCAAGATCAATCAAGAAATGGCGAAAAAACAAATCTCAAAGATAAGGTCATCAATTCTTTTTTAAGTTGTTTTCCCATAAATTTTGGCACAATTTTCAAAACCAAGGTAGTCACTCATCTTTGAGGATTGTTTTTTCGCCACTTCTTGATTGAACTTATACAACCTTCACTACATTTTTCATCATTCATGATCATGATCATCATTTTAATATCATGATCAAATAATAATTAATTTTAATTCCTAAAGTCATCAGTTATCGATTCCCATTTCAAAACAGTAGCTTACCACTGTCGTATCTCTGGTCGTATTACGATAAATTGTGAATAATTCTGTACAAGTCGTTGTAAGCAACTCGTATGCGATTTAAAGTAGAAGTTTTATAGTTACACCATAGCTGAGAACCATACATTGGCATACAATATGATTGGTACATTACATTTTTAACTTCGGTAGAGCAATTTCCAAACTTGGACCTAAGCTGATTGCCAGCGACATAAAGAGATAGCAGTTGCCTTTTAATATCCGCGTCATAAAATATAATTTTCTTGTATTAGGAACTAGCACAATATCCGTGATCCCTTTAGAAATGGTTGGTCAATGGTCAGGCAACCAATTTCATATGCAGTAGGCCATGAGGAGGCCTAGCCAGTAGGCTAATAACCCGAAACACAGATTTCAAAATAAACAGGCTAATGTTTATTTAAACTCAAAAATTGAAATGGCACAGGTAAGAATATTGCTATCCCTATTTCGGCACTAAAAATAAGACCAAAACCGCTTTTCCGATTTCAGCAATCAGCAAATGTTTGACCTAGGCCCAAAAACCTTTCCTAGGTCAAATGGAAAACTTTCTGACCGTCCGCACTAACTTTGCTGTAAACTTTCTTCTGGTTAGCCTAGAATGACCAGTGAAACATCAATGGAACCGGGAAGTAATTCTCTACCGCCATGTGACAAATAAAAGTTCAAAAAAGCAACCGCTAGATAAAGATAGTAAGTTTTACAATTCGGGAAATTTTAAGATTGCGTAAGATTTGTTAAACAATCATGCTTTTGGCATATTTGTTTGATCGAGCACAACATAACAAAAGGCTCTACATCTGACACTGCAAACAAGAGCAAGCTGCTGCATTACAGGCTACCAGCAGCGCCAAGATTGTGATAAGCGCATAGTGATACGTAGAAAAATTTTAATGCCTATTTCCAAGAAATCCTGTTAACGGCCCTGGTCGTCTCCACATGGCTTCGTCAACTGGCACACCTCCAGTTGGTTTCTTTTTCAACTGATTCATCTATTCTAAACTGTTAGGTTTTAACCACGTTTTAAACTTCTGTGGTTTTGCCACCTTTTTCTTTTTGTTGGTTTTGTTCCTGTACACTATTTGTAACTTTACCATTGTTGCTGTTTTCTGACAAAGAAAAATAAATCGAAACTTCAAACAGGTCAATTTATTTATTTTTATTATCTTTTTCACTCTTACTAAGCTACTTGCGCAGGTTTTGATTTTTGATACAACTTTCCAGACCTTAAAAATTTCTAAAATTCTTAATTTTTGTCTTTAGTTGTCTCTCAAAGTTAGAACAAAATTTTTCACGTGGTAACTCTGATTTTTATACAAAGAAAAACTGAATTACCGTTACAGTTGCCAAACTCTTACTTTATGAGGCAAGTTATGGCAAAATTGTAGAGATGATAATAAACAACGACGGCGTGGCTGCGTAAAGTCTAAAATCATTACATTGGGCTGAACACGCGCAGGCAAAACTTACAAAAATCGGTAAGTTTTGCTCCAACGAAATCTTTATAATGGTCAGTTTGATGAGTTCCTTTTACTCGGTTGATTAAGATTTGAACAATGTAAAAATCTAGTGTATGCGAGCTGTTTTCTTATTGACTGGATTCAAGTCAGGGCTGAGGAACCGCTTTAAAGGGCGGGGAAACCCAAATTCACTTTTTGCGAGTTTTTTGTTTCAGCGTGATGTCATTGTGTACAACATGCGTTTTAGCAATAAAAAAATCCAAATTTTGTTGCCCTCGTCTCGCTAAGGCCACTTTTGTTTGATACCCGTTTGCGAGGTCTCGCGCGCATCAAGCTGTGATTCTGTTCGCTGTGACGTCACAAGGTACATATAGTTGTGGCCAAAAGTTTAAGACTAGACTGGATTTATGACTATTTTTGCATTACTTCAAAATACTGCATCATGTATTGTTTCAGTTGCATCATATTTATGCATCATCTTATATCTGATGCAGTATTTTGAAGTAATGCAAAAATCGTCATAAATCAAGTCTGGTCTTAAACTTTTGGGCACAACTATATGTACCTTGTGACGTCACAGCGAACAAAATCACAGCTTGATGCGCAACGAGACCTCGCAAACGGGTGTCAAACAAAAGCGGCCTTAGCGAGACGAGGGCAACAAAATTTGGATTTTTTTATTGCTAAAACGCATGTTGTACACAATGATATCACGCTGAAACAAAAAACTCGCAAAGTTAATTTGGGTTTCCCCGCCCTTTAAAAGAGTAGGCACTGAAATATGAAAAGTTTTGTAAGACAAATGAATCATTAGACCAATCAAACGTTACAGGAACAGTGTTTCAACCAATCAGAAGTTGCAGGAAAACACTTCTGATATAGCCTAAAGTAAATTAAGTCAACGTTTCGTTGTCCATTGCTTGACGTAGAGGGTCAAGGGAATGATAGTTATTTCAGTAAGGCTTGAACAGTAGGCTAGCGTTGACAGGGAGTAGGATAGGCTTACCTAGGCTATTTTTGGACCCGACATGATTTTAGAGGCCTGAGAGTTAAAAGCCACTGCGTATTTTTTGAATAATATTGTAGTTTTTTTTAGAAGCGTCTTGATTTGAGGCAGGGGCATCTTATTGGCACTAGCCCAAATTATCCTGTTAGAACGGTTAGGCTATGTGCTTCTAGTGCTTGTTCGAGGACAGCTCTCCATATAGCGGCACATAGGAAATGGAACATTTCACTTACAAACATTTTAACAAGGGAAAACTTCCTTCTGTTAATCTCGAAGACTGGGCCTGAAACAGTGGTTCAAACTTGCTACAAGTAGGCTACATAAAACTGCCATGGCCAAGCTTGCAAAGAGGTTTCTCAGTCCAAGGATAAAGATTCACCTCAGCTTTTAGTCAAAAAGATGAAATGGGTTGCCATACATAGTTTACATAGCCTACCGTACTTCGAAAGTTTCTACTTTTCTTAAAATTTGGACGATTTCAAATCTGAGGTGATTCAGCAACTTCACAGATGAGATACACAGAATAGTTTGCATAACAGAGATGACTAAGTTTTTTTTTAGTACGGTAGGCCTAAAGTGCCACATCCGATCTACCTAATATGGCTCTACGGGCCACAGGTAGCGGTTTGCAAATTCAAATCTTTACTATAGTAATTCAAATTTAGCTTCAAAGCCACTGTGGCTGCTTAGGATAGCTCATATGCTACGACAGCAGAAATAGTCGTGTTTTGAAAACTTTACGGGCGACTCTGGGCGGACGTCTCTCTTGTGAAATATTAGAATGGTGGCCTACTAGGCCTAGTCATAAAAATAGCCTTTTATCAGGTAATGTCGTGGCTTTTACATCACTTTCCGCTAAACGCCGGTCGCACAATCTATTCGCATCCTATGGTAACGCTCCACAAAGGTGACTTGACAGCTTTCATTAAGTTCAATACAAGCGAGACATGGATATGGTAAAGTATGTATGGTGGCATTATCGCACAATCATATACAGTTATAGATGTAAATACACAAGATAAAACAGGCTAATGCACATAGACATTCTGTAATTGATTAAAAGACCAAGCCCATCATGACGACAAATTGCCAGAAAGCACATAATCTAAGTCACAATGCAAGCTAGTTGGAGCCAGTGTCTAGCTACGGAAGAGCTCAGCTCCTCCACAATCCATTGTGATGGCATTCATTTTAGTTAGTCCGCAGTTGATAATCTGAAGAAACAGAGAAAATATGAAGTCTCAGAACTAATTTTTGATAAACGGCTAGGATTTCTTTATAGACAGCGATGCAGTAGCGACAAGAAAAGAAAACAAGCAACGTACCCCCATTTTGAGTGATGTAGCGTACCCACGGGAGAGCCTGATATCCACTTTTTTCGATGATCTTCAAATAACGTACCTGAAAGAGAATTAACAGGTTTGAAATTTGCTGGGTAGACTACAGAATAATGAACGAACATGAATATTCGGATTTTGTTTTTATTGACAGATAGTTTTATTGCATTATAGTTCAAAGAAAAATGGCTCAAACTAAGCGTTGTTGGTTGTAATGTATATATTGTATACTGAATAAAACCAAAGAAATTCGTCAAAACAGTTGCGATATTATTAGAAAATCTATCTTGTAAGTGCTGGGATAAGCACCCACAGCAGCAACTACAAGGGAAGTAAAGATAAAGATTACTGCTTACTGAAGAGAATATGAGTTATAAACAGAAATACAAACGTAAAGTAATTCAGTTTGCAGACCGCCGACTCATCGTAAGTTATATTTGTTTGTTTGTTTAATTTATCTTTATCCTGCATTGCGGGAAAGCGGACTTGGGCGCTATGCATCGGTGTACGCCTTCCGACGTACACCTGACCCACGCTGCAGCCGACGGCAATGTCTGCTTCCGGTTGTCTACTCTACTTATGACTTAAATTTGGTACTACCCATTACTCGAAATCGATCACTGGGTAGAGGCAATTATCGTAAAGTTTCTTGCCCAGAGAAACAACAGCAAGTGCGGGTGGCTGGAGTCGAACATGCAGGCTCTCGACTGCGAGCCAACGCGCTAACCACTCGGCCACATAAAACTCTTGATAAAGCGCCATCCAAACCTGTATCCCAGATGTAGTGAAGTAAGGAATTTCAAATTTTACACTGATTGGTGGTCTGCCTTCTACCTCTTCACTCTCCACACTGGGAAGACCAAAATGAGCTCTCATCAAATACTCCTTGCCTCCCTGAGTAAATGTAAGTGTTATCGGTTGTGTAACTAATATAATTTTGAAAAAAAAAGTACAATAAATTATAAAACTTTGTGCACTGCTCTGCATAGGGAACTTTTACCCTTCTTGAAGTGAAGTTACCTTCATGAAGATAATTTGTCGTGTGACTTAGCCACCATTTTCAATGAAGGGCGTACTTTAAGAAGAGGTTCAGAAAACAGCATGATCAAAAGGGCAAGAATATAGCCTACTGGTTCTCAACATATTCCGATCTTCCCTTCATTTAGTTTTGCCAATTATGCAAAAAACAAACAACGGTACTTAAAGAAGACAGTTTTGTAATTAAAATAAAACAATGTATAGTGATGTGTGAAAGGGAGCAGTTGACCTGCCAAAATAATCAACAGAATTAAATACGGTACGTTGGTAATTTTATCAAAAAATGATTACATTTTTGGACAATGTGGACAAGTTTTGAATTGATTGGCGCATTTAATTAAATGAAACAATTTCAAGTCCAAAGCTAAAGAGAAAATTTTCATCCTTAAATATTTGACATAATTAGAGAGATCTTCCACACGTCGCCGTAGTTCAATAGCATGCCAAGATACAGATCATCAGAGTGTTGTTGCGTACACATTTAACAAAAATAGTTGATCATATGAACTCACGGGAAAGGATTTGATCGTCCAAACTAAGTTATTTGTTTCCGGAACCCACTTTACGCTTCCCACCGAGGTCTTAAACTTCGGGGAATCAGCGTCTGCCGGCACCGGGACTTGGATTTCCACGTTGTTTGCAGTCGACCTACGCTTGAACTGACTCTTTGCCTGCATCAGGGAAAACCGTTTTGTTTTAGATAAATGCCTGGGAATTGGAAAGAGTTAACATTACATTAGCTCAAACGTTTTAACATTAGCTCAAACGGTTTAGAAGAGATAGATTTTATGTGTTGGCCTATTGCATGTGTGCTTTTCTGCCTGCTAGTACAGTTCCATTCCCAGCATTCTACAAAGTACCATCCCATTAAGTACGATGTGTAGTACGACAATCCATTCCCGAACTCTCGAATACGTAAATTCTGAACTCCTTACTTTGCTAGCATATTACACAATTATTTTGTATAGCACGTTAGCAAAAATCGAGGTGTCAAATCGGTTAAAGCGTCAACAAAACTTTGACTTACACAATTCAAATTTGCGAACAAAGTTAAGGACAAACAACAAAACAAAAATGACACATCAGCTGTCCTTGATTTTTGTTGACTTACTTTAACCATAATTTCCACCCGGCTATGGGAATGCCTTTCTATGACAGATTCAATCCATATCAGAGGCTTTACCTGTCAAAACATAAAAATCACACAAGATTGCAGTATTAGCGTTAATTTGCGTGGAAATAACATTACAGCCAACAGAGACAAACACAAGAAGTTTGAAACTAACATTTAGGAGTAATGACATTTATCGATAAAGCAAAAAAAGATGCTCAATGCTCATGCAATGTCCAGACTATGCAATCAGCTCTTAGTGATATAAATATTTCTACAGAAAAGGCTTGAAAGCTGAGAGAACTGCTGACGCTCAACTCACGTGGGTGTTCAGACGATAGGACATGAGCTCAAATTCACCATCGGGAGGAATGAATGAAATTGTTCGATCGTTTTCGAAACGGGACAAGCGTACGCACTGATGGAATTTGACATCTTCCATTTCCACAGCTTTACTTTTGGACCCTGAAAATATCCAGTCTATCGGTGAAAATGACCACTACACAATACATTGCAAGGTCTAATAATCCTAATGATAATACAGCAACATCAGTTCCCCGGCAAGTGGCAAAGTGACAAAAACGTATGAAAGGACATTCGAAAGATTGCCGATTCGGCGCCATTGAAAAGCAAGCGGCTGTCTCGGCAACATACTTCATGGCAAACCTGAAGACGGACACGGGGATTAGTTACCAAGCGTCCTATTTACTTAATCGAAATCTTTCCCTATCAGATATAAAGTGATAGAGCTTCGGTAGAGAGTTTGTCTTGTTGAACCATAGGCATACGAAGCCGAGCAACGTGGTCTAGTGATCCGTCCCTCGCACATTCACATTACTCGCGGCGCTTGTACACTTGCTCAGGCTCTCTGTAGGTTAATTTGTTTAGAACACCACGTCGCTGTCAAACCGAGACCGTTGAATCCGAAGTCTGTTAAATCGAAGTCTGTTAAAGCGAGGGTTAACGTGTATTAAAAAATATAACTTGATATATATCGCACGCAATAGCCCAGCTGGGATAGCCGCCACCGTTACATTGATTAAGCATGTTGAATCAACGTAAAAAAAGGGCTTGGTGGCTTGGAGTACTGAGATTGTAAAGATAGTAGGATGTTAAAAACTATTTGCTACATATTTCTTTCACTTTTTTGAAAGCTTAAATCTGTGATTCGATTTTCTGAAACCATGAAAACAACTGAAATTAATGACGTAAATTTTCTCGTGAAATCTTACGCACTTCCTGTGTTTTGAAACAAAACTTTATCATTCAATCCAAGCCTCAGTTCTGGCATTCCAGTAAGAAAGACCCTCATCTTTACGCTTCCAACAATTTCCGAACGCAACACATTACCATTGGCACTGACCAAGAGATTGACTGATTCGATGACATCCAAAAATACCTGTGAATTTGAATCCATTTCAATTTCAAACTGATAAAACTTAAAAGTATCGGTGGCAAAAATGCAATTATTGAACTGAGTACAATAAACTCGACCTGCTCAAGTAGTCATGTTTTCGGCAGGTTCAACAAGCTACGGTAGATATTGAATTTAAATTGAAAAGAACATCTGCAGTTAAACTGATTGACATTGAAAAACCCAGGCAAATAAGTAGCACAAACAACAAGCACATTACCTCATTTTTTCGATATTTCAAGCCTTCTGATCTCCATGACACGGCGTTGGTGACTGTGGAAGGAGGCCGCACTTGCACCTCCAGTTTGTGACTCTCTTGTGTAATGTATCTGAAAATAACAATGATAAGTAAAATAGCTGGTAAGAGATTTCACAAACAGCAGTCATTGAATATATTTAATTGTGCTATCAATTAAGGCGACAATACTAGTGATAACAATTTTTTTTAGTCTAAAAGATAGGAAATTTAATGAAGATTTTGAATAAGTAAAATTTTACTAAATTTCAAACGCATTTGTGCTATAAAATTAGTTTTTCTTACCCTTTGTTAGTATACTATGCTATACAGATGCAATAACTTTAATTGGCGTTTCCTCAACGTGTTGTTTTTTTTTTGAACAAAAAGTGTATCTACTTCTTCATTTTTTGTTCAATCTTCTTCAAATTTTCAGGAAATGTTTATAACAACATGGGCATTCAAATAGTGGAACAGTTTTCTTTTTAATTTAATGTATTACGTTTTTAATGAAACAAAATGCAAATTAAAAAGCCTTGTTTAAAGTTGCATATTTTATGACGCAATATTTCTCGTAATTGATTAGTTAAGAAAACATCCTCCCAGTGTCCCATTATTTTTTTGTCCATAGGGCAATAAAAGCTGTAAAAAAGTTTCAGTTACACCTCATATACATATGTTTTTAGGTTTCAAATATTTTTGCTATAACTTTTTTTTGTTTGACTTCAAGGTAGGCTAATCAGCTTGTTTGTTATTATTTCATGAAATTTTTGTTTCTATCTTATAAAGTATTTCAAGACCTTTTCAAAAATATGTAACTTGTTGGGGTTGTAACAACATCTTGTTTGATTTGGACTTATTTATCCGCACTACCAAAAAGTATTGCTAGCACTAGGACTGTCGCCTTAAATACAATTAGGTTTATAAAAACTGAAACAGATGGTGTTCAGATATCTAGCACAAAAATAAAAGGCCAAAAGTTTGTATTGCTTGCTATGAAACGTTAATATCTTGTGCTCTCTATTGACCCAATATAACGTCTCTCTCTAGCTGCTGTTGCTGTATTGAGTGTTCACTCTTAAGCTGATTGGAGGTCAGAACTTATATTACCTGTTATTCTGTTGCAGGCTTACTGATAAAGAATAACAAAAAGTCATGTTTTAAACTCGGACATGTTTTAAGAATGTCATGTTTTAAGTTTTAAGCTCTGATTCGATCTTCCAAACATTGTATAATTAATGTTAGCAAGACAAAAGATATTTTAGTGCCAAATTTAAACGTAATGTACTCTTGTAGAATTTTTGGGTCGCTGAATTGAGGGTATCCAAAATCCATAACTTCATCAAAGAGTTCATACACAATGACAAAGTTGTCCTTAATGCTTTCCTCTTCCAATTCTTTAAAGTAATGTGCAAAAATCTAAAAGTAAACAAACAAGTATATATTTATGACTTTCTGTAAAAAAAATCCAGACTGTTAAAATCAAGCAGAAAATCCCACAACTTAACAATAGAAACTTTGTGAAAGACAACGAAACTTCCGTAATTGATCATATTCATGGGGATTTACTACAAAGTCAAACTAACAAAAATGTTACTATCCTTATACGGAATGGCCCGTTTCGGTGAGTCCGATCCCTTAACAGGGGATTTTTTCTATTTTTTTTTTTAATTATTGGGTACCGTAGCCTAATTATCATTGCCGTTTTAGGGTTAGGGGTTAGAGGTTAGGAACTCACCGAATCGGACTCACCGAATAGTAGCAGACCCATCCTTATAGAACATGCTTTGTTAAACAAAACAATTTTTATACGTTTGTTTTCATACAAAATGCAGTAACATGACAAGTATAACTTACTTGGCAGAGCTTGTGCATAAAGGAAGTAATCATCATCACATTGGAATTTTTGTTAGTAGTTGCAACCATGTAGAGATTGTTGAACTTTACAAACACGAATGACATGTCCCCATGTTGCAGAACTGGATTCATTGTCCCTTCCTGTAATAAAATGGAAGGTTAACCCTTTGAGACGAACTAGAAAGATGTATTGATTGTTAGAGCTCGACCAATATATCGGTTAGCCAATAAGTATCGGCCGATATCAGGTGTAGCCGATATATCGTATCGGCTATTTTTCGCCGATAAACACCGGCCAGCAAAAGCACACTCAAAACCAGCCATACATGCCTTTAGAAGAAACGCAAGTTGCTCAAACGTGCTTGCATAGCACGAACAATTGTTGCGAGAATATAATTTCCCACCCATTCTAGCACTCGCATCTAGAAAATGTTAATACTGTATCCCTTAGCTTCCATTCAAGCAGAAAAACGTTTGAGTTTTACGTTGCTTCAACGATTGATGACATTGAATCAGTGTAACAAAAGTGAATTTTTCGCTAAGAATCGATGGGAGTACTGGTGTTGTTCTACACTAAACACGCGCAACTTATTTCAAGTCTTACGTCACAATGTCTGGCTTTGATCTCCGAGTGATATTGATAAGGCAAGATTCGTTACAAAATTACATTATACAAGTAGGCTATCACAACAAGATGCAGCAAAATTTGTCAAGTTTTGGTATTATAGTAAGAAAGAAAAAGCCCAGGGAAAATTACCTTTCGCTCACATGACATGCAAAAATAAACCCAAAGAAAAAACCTAGTGAAACTTTGCACAGAAAAAAATAGTAGCGTCATGGTAGGTGTTGCAAAAATAACCCCCCCAAAAAAAAGCCTAGTGAAACTTTGCACAAAAGAAAATAGTAGCGTCATTGCAGAAGCTTTCCGAATCGTGCCCAGAGCATTGTGACGCAAGAAGCCACACGACCTCGTTCGGTGGAAGTTAATCAGTTATGTGGCGTATTAAGCAGCTACACGGCGCTTTGACTCTTCAAGCGCACGTCGCTGGTCCGATGAAAGCCTTTCAGAGTGACTTCGCTGAAATTTTAAAAAGCCCTCTACTACTCTTGAATTGAAAACAAAACAATATTGCATTTGATTGTTTCTTTTTTGTTTGGCATTTTTTGGGGATTACTGTTAAGAATGATTTTTCCATTACAGCAACCAATGCATAAACTTTCTTGGACTAGTTTATTGCTTAATAACTTTGTTGGTAACAAATATTTCGTAGTTGATATATATCGGCCGATATATATCGGTATCGGCCTAAAAATTTCATAAATATCGGTATCGGCCTGAAAAAGTGATATCGGTCGAGCTCTATTGGTTGTATTGTCCCGGTTTTGAATGGCATGTTCGGTACAGTATTAAGTTTAATTTTAACAAATTACTGTTGCTGTTTACACTTAGGTATGCAGTAAACAAAGTTAACAAAACATTTACCCAAAACTTTGATTGGATATAGACTTAATCCAAATATGCAAAAAAATGGGGTAGACAATTTAACGTATTAGAGAACAACTACACGCCCAGTCAAGCTGGTGCAGGAGAAGCCCAATTATGGATAAAAATATACATTGCCTGGAAATTCAATGTTTATCCAAATCCAGTCCAATTAGTCCATCATTTTGATTATGTAGACAAGAAACCATTCTTCATGTCTAGTATTGGGATGGTTTTGCATCTTTATCCTCGGACTGACAAAGCCTTGATTGGTTATCCCTGGTAGTTTTGCATATTTGTATACTATGCCCTTTGACGCAGGGCATATTGTAATTCGAAACAACGTCAGTTTTCTTACCAAGACAACGACATGTACTCTTAATCAGTAACCTATAGAATAGAAGTCAAGATAGAATAGAATAGACAAGTTGTCACATTGTCCACCTTACCATATTATGTGGCTTCCTGGTAATAGCTATTGCATTTACACAACAAACTTACATCTTCTTGTTCCATCAGTAACTTAGGAAATGCATCTATTGCATTCATTGGAATATCTCCTCTGTAGTTTCGAGATATTAAAACCTACAAAATATATATATAGCCTATTCAGTGCACTTGTTAGCTAAAAAATTAAAGCCAAACAATTTACAAAAACTTACAACTATGATATAGGATCAATGTGCGAATTTGTGATCATTGAGGTAATTGCGTCCACTTCACAAATTTGTAAATATTTTGCAATTGAAAATAATTTGACACAAAAAAATTTGTGACTTTTTTTTGGTTTTCAAATTACTCTTAAAAAAACTCTGTTGTTTATATAATTAAAAATGGCATTCTGACTTTCAACCAGAATAGAATTAAATATGTTAAAGAAAAGTGCTATTATATCAGGGTCTGCATGTTGTTGCTGTCATTGCATTGTTTACCACACATTTTTTACATATTGTTTTATTAGGTGGATTGCGCAGAATTATTCCACCACAACATTAGTTTTTGAAAGCATTTTAAAATTAAAACAACAATCATAAAATGCGCTATTGTAATTTTAATACACACAACAATACCATCAAATTATTACATACTTAAGAGTATGAAAATATCTTTTTAATAAAAAAAAATTGTTTTAAGTTAGCAAATACAATTTTCAGAGGTTCTTGAACAACATCATCATCATAATCCATCGTCGGTTTGTTCCCCATTAGTGGGGGTGGCCGATTGTTTCCGCGCAGCAATTGTTTTTATCCCTCTTCTCCATTTCACCCTGTTCCTTGCATCTTCCTCCTTCAGTCCGACTTTTTAAAATTCATCCTTCACTTGTTGTTTCCACGTTCTTCTTGGACGACCGCGTTTCCTCTTCCCATCCACCTTTAGATCTAGTGCCTTTCTAAGAAAACTTCCTTCCTCAGAAAACTTCCTAAGAAAACTTCCTTCCTTAACAATGGTCGCAAATACGCACATAGACTAGCCTATATATTTCAAACATTTAGCTTCTCATATTTGAACTTACAAGTATAAATCCTATGTACATTGTACATTCAAAAAGACTTAGGTTGTAAATTAATTCTTGAATTATGACACAAAATTCATAAAATAATCAAAATCATCATGATAGTTACCTTTCCTTTCAAATCAAGAATGTAAAGCGCAGAAGCCACCATAATTCACTGTGCTTAAGTCTTAAACTGAAATAATAAAATTTAATTACATTACACAAATCTGAAAAGCAATGTTTAAATATGATCAAAACAACTCTTTCACACTGCTCACTTCATTAACCTGTTAGATGTGCATCATGTCTGTAATTGTTCAAGCCAGTCGCTCTCACTGTGCGCAATATGATTAAAATTGTTTTCACTATTGCAGCCTTTCATGAAGCATTAAATTTCGCTTCATACACTTCGCCTTGTCTGAAAAGCAATATGAAGAAACCAAAGAACATTGC
This sequence comes from Aplidium turbinatum, assembly GCF_918807975.1. Taxonomy (NCBI): domain Eukaryota; kingdom Metazoa; phylum Chordata; class Ascidiacea; order Aplousobranchia; family Polyclinidae; genus Aplidium; species Aplidium turbinatum. The sequence goes on along the minus strand of NC_137484.1, from coordinate 13,966,863 downwards.
TTACAATGACAATTCCATTCTTACAGTTAATATAGCAGTAATACAATTACATCAGAAAACAATAGTCCAACAGTGATTTCTCTGGAATAGCCAAAACGGCAAAACGAAGCAAGGACTACAAAACAAAATTAGAAACACAAAAGCCTATTGCACTGCGTATTGCAGACGCCCCAACCCAGCAAAGTAATAATACGACAAAAAAGACTGTAAATCACCAAGTTACATACGCACAGTATTATAACGTTAGTAGAAAAAAAATTCTACACTTAACAGATCAAAAAATGCCCAAAAACTGATTAAAATGTAGAGTCTTGCAGGTTGTACGAATGTACGTAACCTCCCATAACCGAAGACATGTCCTTTTCCAATGATGAAGTATGCTGGAAAGCGATGTTTTTATGTAAAAAAAGCCATTGTGGATTATAACCTAAAAACCCGAAAACCTGTTGCTAGGACCTTTTTGTTTCATTCTACTATTTGACAATTTCTTAAGTTTGATGTCGTGATTGATTGATTGATTTTATTTCGTTGTAGGTAAATATAATACAATAAATACAGCAATAAAAAAGGAATTTCCAGCAACGGGAATCTGCGAAGAGACCATGGGTCTTCGAGTCAAGCAGATACCCCAGATTCTAATAGAAGTTCTAAAATTGCGATAAGAATAATTCAATAACGAAAATTGAGACAAGGTGTTAGAAGATGGTCATAGAGAAATATATTTAGTAGTCTATCGGTAGCATAAAGGTAATACAAAATTAATCGTGCTAATATTTGGCGATGAGTGAATATTTGTGTTGTTTTGTAAAAGAATAAAATGACAATTTACGCAAGCTCGTTGGTAAGGAGTTCCAGACTTTCACTCCGGCATATTTAATGCTGCGCTGGAGTCGGGATGAGGCGTAACGTGGGACAAAATAACAATCATTGGAAGAGTGTCTAGTAAGTCGTGCATTATACATGAGTTTGGTTTTTTCAAAGTAGTGTGCGAAAGGCAGAGGCAATACATCCGTATCAAATTTAAACATGAATTTAGCAATTTCATGTTCGTACAAATCTTTAAGCTTGAGTATGTTAAGTTTCTTATAGAAAGGTGTGACATGATCAGACCACCTGCCACCTGCTACTATTCTGACAGCCTTATTTTGTAAGGTGCTAAGCTTGTTCATTTGTGTCTTGCAGCATGAACCCCAAATCGTTATCCCATATACGATATGAGAATGTACCAGTGCGTAGTATAATTGTAATAATGTTTTGTTTGGAAGAATGTATTTGAGTTTCGACAATATCCCTACAGATATAGAAAGTTTCTTGTGGAGCATATTAATATGAGGTTCAAAATTTAGACCATTGTCAAAAATAATGCCAAGGTATTTGGCAAACTTAACTTGTTCGATCTGAACACAATTATAAAGTACATTGATATCTTCTGGGTAGCTGCATTTTTTAGGAGGGATTACAATGACATTTGATTTGGAAGGATTGATAACTAATTTATTGGCATTAATCCAGTTCTTGATGTTAAGTAATTCAGACGATATTTCCTTTTCTAAGTAGGTTAGATTAGGAGCGTTAATTACCAGGCAGGTATCGTCTGCGAAAAGTCTTGGAACAGAAGACGTGCAGTTTGGTAAGTCGTTTACGTACAATAAAAACAGTAATGGACCCAGCGTTGAACCCTGAGGTACACCGTGTGTTATGCATCTCTGTTCAGATTCCTGTTCATTAATCGCGACATACTGCATTCTGTCTTTTAGGTAGGAGGAGAATAATTCGTTTGCTGTACCTCGGATTCCATAGTGGTTGAGTTTGTATAGTAGAATGGGATGGTATACTGTGTCAAAGGCTTTTTTGAGATCCAAGAGAACCAAACCTGTGTACAGGTTGCTTTTTACGTGTTCATAGGTGGCACTAATAATATCAATAGCGGCATATGAAGTAGAGGAGCCAGACCGAAATCCAAATTGCGTAGGAGCAAGGACAGAATGTTTGTCTAGAAAGGAAGAGACCCTTTTATATATGAGCTTTTCCAAAATTTTTTCGAAAGACGATAAAAGGGAGATAGGTCTATAATTATTTACCTCAAGTTTGTCTCCAGATTTGAAGACGGGTACAACTTTGGCAAGTTTAAATGTATCAGGGAAAATACCGAACTGAAAGGAATAGTTAATAAGATTTGAGAAGGGCAGGGCAATAATCACGGAGGCGATCTGTATGAAATATGCTGAAATGTCATCGTAGCCAGTTGCTTTGTTGGGTTTTAGAGCTCGGATTTCTTTGAGTACCTCATCGCCAGTCGTTGGTTCAAGAAAAATAGAAGAAGGAACGTGGTTTGTAAGGTAGGATGTGAAGTTGTTATCGTTGGCAAGCGGAACGCTGTCAGAGATCTCTTTTCCAACGTTGCAGAAGAATTTATTGAATTGGTTCGCCATTTCGATGGGTTTGTTTGATGACACTCCATCAATATTAATGGAATTGATTGTTTGCTTTGATTTTTGTTTATTTGGCAGCAGTGAGTTAATGCCTTCCCATACTTTACGTGGGGAAGATTTGTTCAGTTCAATTTCCGAATGTATATAATTTTGCTTGGAAATGTATTTCAATTTAGTGAGCTTATTTGCGTATTTTTTGTACTCTAGCCTGTCTGTTTGATTCCCTTTCAGGTAGTGCGATTGGTACATTTTTTGCTTATTTTTAATTGAAGTAAACAACCCACTGGTAATCCACGGCTTCCTTTTTAACTTGCACATTTTCCTTGACATTTTTTTCAGTGGAGCGTATTTGTCAATTGCGTTTTTTAAAATCTGTAATAGTTCGCTATATTTATAATCCAGTTCCTGAGGTTGTAATGATTTAATACCCAACAGAAACGTGCCTAGTTGGGAGTTCAAGTCCTCAATGAAGGAAGCCGAATCAAGGTTACGCTCGTCTCTGTAGAAACGAGGTTTGTGTTGATGCGAGTTGTCAACATGGGAAATTATACAAAAAGTAGGGTAGTGATCAGAGATGTCAGACTTAATTATTCCAGGTAATACGGAATGAGAAACATCGTTCGATAAAATGTGATCAATTAGTGTTGACGATTTATCAGTAACTCTTGTTGGCTGAGTAATTATAGGGCAAGTACCATTGCTGTTTAGCATATTTAGATAATTTGTGACAGGTGAAGGGAGAACGTCATTTAAAATATTGATATTGAAATCACCTAATATATATAATAGTAGGTTTGATTCATTTTGTTTAAGTTACTTAGCACACTGTCCAGCGCATCAACAAAACGTTGGATATTGGTGTTTGGGTGACGGTATACTACGCCAATTTTCATGTTAGCGCTTGTTGTGGTGTTACTTATATTAACAAATAAGCTTTCACAGTCAACACAAGGCACTTCAAAAGGTTTCAAGGGTGTGATATTATATTTGTCTAGTGCGTAAATCAAAACTCCACCTGCAGAAGTAATGGAGTTAACGTATTTATACTCGTACCCAGGTAGCGTAATATTTGACAGAGGAGTGACTTTAATACGAGTTTCAGTTATGCAAATAACATCAGGAAGTTTGTCGAAGTTAGCAAGAAAATCGTACAAAGAGTCAAAATTTTTTTGTAATGACCTGATATTTACATGAATAACGAATAATGATGCACTACGAATTGTCTCAAAAGTAGGAGAGTTGATGTTGTGGTATTCGCAGTTATTGAAGTTGCGAGTTAGTGACCGATTAAGAGAATCGCATAGGTAGAACGCATTTTCTGCGTCTGAATCAAGAGCAGCAGCCTGACTCGAGGACACATGGGTCTCTGAAATGTCATTATTGGTACAGTTAATTACGAGATATGTGGATCAGCACAGTTTGACGCGGTAATCAGCACGCAGGGTTTATTCAAGATATGAAGAGCACGCAAAAGAATAGATTGAGCAGTAATTTTAATTGAAATATAAAATGCTATCTTTCTGAAACAATGCATGATTGCATGTTTTGTGGGAGTGTTGCTAGCACTACACTCAACTCCTCAATAAATATTACATATTTTTTTGTAACTTGCTTTGAAAAGGTTTGATAGACAGCTTCATTTGTCTGAGTTGTTTTTTATTGCAATAAAAAAGTCTCTCAGTACCAACAGATCTTACCAAGCTGGAGTGGAAGCAGTATCATTCTGGAACACAGGAAACTTTCGTTTTTATTGGCAGTTTAGTTCCGGGATGTGCTGGTCCTGGCGTATAAGTCTACCACACCAGTTTGCAGTTTAAGTTTAAGTGGGCTTGGACTTGGACTGTTGGACAATGCGTCTAATGCGATCACTCGAAACTGAAAATTCATTGGACTGGACATCCGAGATTCCGCTTTCCGTTTTCATGCGGAAAAGTAAAATATCCTAAATTATACGGAAGAAATACCCGTAGTCAAAGGAAGATAAATTAAAATATTTGGAACCAGTGGATGTTTGATTTGTAAGTTCTTAAGTTATACAAAAGCAAGCTTGTTAATCCCTAATACATACGAAATAAAACGACAAATTATTTTTATGCAAGAGTAAAGTTATATTAGCCTAATGCGTATTTCGAATCTGGTGGCACAAGACTCTTGTATTGATTACCGTATTAACGAATACACTAGGCTATGTTCAATCGAAGTAACCTAACAAGGTTATGTAGGCTGAATTTTTTTGTAGACAATCCCTTCTTGAAGAAAAAAATCTAGGCTATTATGTCAGTCTGCTGAGACAATGACAGAAACATAGGCTAGGTCTAAATGTAACAAATTGACATCGTGCCCAGTTTTTCACTTATAATTTTGAAAATATGCTATAGAAAATAGACCAATAGCCTAAGCACTTCATGACGTTCACATTTCATTGCTTTCATAGTCAGCGAAGAAAAAATAGCTGAGGAACGTGATGTGTGAAAGCGATAGTCAATCTTCGGCTCGAAGATGGCACATGAAGATGATAAAAGTTTTTTTAATCCGTTTTTCAGTCAATTCAATTCGGCGGCCGATCAACAAGCTTAGGCTAATGTAAAGACTGGACTTATTGTAAATAGGTTATATTGGATAGGTTGCCCGGCCAGCGCTCAATTTTAGTTGCATGGTTGAAACTCGGTCTTATTGTAGCCGTAGCGTATGACCCTTCGATGTTGGCAGTAGGTGAGCCCATACTTGAATTCAAGCTTCGGAGAATCAGAAGATAGGCTAAAGTTCTCGCTGTACTAATAAAGCCTTCAGTAGCCTACTAACGATAGTGGGGTGGCCAGTTTCTTTCCTTCAGCAACTACGTTTACCCACAATTGTGGAGGTGAGCAGTGTTTTTTTCAACTTAAGCCGGGAGTGGAACCAGGATTGCAAAGCGAGCGCCTTATTCGCTGCGCCATCCAACTGCACGTTCAAGCAGTAGCCCAGACAACCATTTAAGTTTTTTATAGCCTTTTAATAGCCGGGACTTTAAAAAATATTATGAATCCAGGCAGTCTTAACTTAAACCAGGGGTTCCCAACCTGTGGTACGCGTACCACTAGTGGTACGAGAAGGTTTTTCTGGTGGTAGGCTACACGGGTACCGTAGTTTCCGTTTTTTTCACAAAAACCTGGATTCACAACTTTATATTTTGTTTATCTGGTTTTGTTTACAAAAAAAATCCAGACGCTTATTTTTATTGTTACGTAACTATTCCCTGTTGTTTCGTATCATTACGATCTTCAGAATACAGGTCATGTCAATTGTCAACAAGTAGCACAGTTGCTCTGAAAAGTCGTAGGCCTACAACGCTGTGGGACAGTGGGCAATGGGCATTAATTATCTCAAATGATTGCTTTTGATAGATATCCTCTACTGTTCTATAGCTTAAGCTACAAATAGCGTTGAACAATGCTAGTTATTCAAGCTAAAAATAGATCGGAATAAAGTGTTCAATAAACAGTTACATGGATTCAAGGAATGTTAACCAACAAACTTCTGGCTCAGTATGGCCTCTTCATATTCAACGCAAAGCTTCCCATGCTATTTTACAGCTATTGATTTCCCTTCCACGTGGGAAGGTGAGCAGGGATTTTCAGTCATGATGAACATCAAGTCAAAAAAATTGAAACCGATTAAGTGCGCCCAGAAATGACTTTCGATGCGCTGTTAGCAAATTTACACCACACATCGACCAATTGGTGGACAGTAGGCCTAAACAAAAATCTGATTAAAATTAGTTGTGGTGCTTTAGTGTTATTTTAGTAAGCCAATATTGTTCTTCTATATAAAATATGATTCGATCAAGTTAGTTGTTCTGCAAGAAGTGGTACGCTTGGCAGTACAGAGCGTCCAAGTGGTACGAGATCGTAAAAAGGTTGGGAACCCCTGGCTTAAACGGTTAAATTACGCTGCTTGCTTGGTAACTGGTTTTCTTATAGTACAGTCGTGGGAGGTTTTTTGTGGGAATTTTTTTTTATCAAGCTGATACTTTTCTCAGACCTTCCCCATACTATGCAAATGGCTCAGAAAAAATCCCCATCAATCGGATGATGGGAAACCCCTTTTTGGGCCCTTTTTCCAAATGACGTCACAATCCCTTTATGAAAATTTCAAGTTTTTCAAAATAGGACATATTATACATCATTTTTTAGCTTTTTTCAAGGGGAATAACTTTTTCTATTAACAAGAACCCTGAAAATGTACAGAAAAAGAGTTATTACCGATCAAGCAAAAGGATAAATCTATGAATTCCAGGCAAATTTGAAATTATTCGTCACTGTTGAACTTATTCTTCTACATTCGTTAACAAGAATTAAACAAAGTAAGCGAAACAAAAATTGAAGCTATCATCATCATCAAAAACGTCAAAGATGTTGCTTTCTTCCTCGTCTTGTCCCGTTTCATCTTCATTGTAAGAGCACTCCTCTTCGGTACCAACATCGACGTTATGCAAAAGTGAAAAAAAAACCTTCATTCTTAAGTTTTTCGTCTAGTCTCTGAAGTATGTCGTTCATACTAATTATACTTAGATACAAAAAAGATGTGAAACTATCTTTGTATTTGAAGCATACTTAGGCTACTATACTATTACATTCAACATCATGATTCCAGATATTGCTGATAATTGCAGAATTCTCTTTTCATCTATGGTTGTAGGCCTACGATCAACTCCTAACCGAGCAGCACACAGTAAAGAGGACAACAAAAAGCTTCACCGGAATTTGGAAAGATCTTGCGATCGAGCAAGCTCTTATGCGCTCAATTAAGTTGCGTGGAGGATTGACGCAGTGGCGCCGCCAGACCTTCAACATTGGGGGGCAAAATATTGACAGTGCAAGACAGTAGCATAGTCAAAAATTTTGAAAGGGGGAGTGTTGACAGCCAGCGGGCGAAGCCCGATGGCGTGTTCGCCGAAGGCGACACTTAGCGGCGGGGGGTCTGGGGGGCCACCTCCAGAAAATTTTGAAAAATTACTTTCAGTTTGGTGCATTCTGAGAGCATTTTCAACAAAATTGTGGGTATGAATATTTCTGTAAAATAGTGCTGTCCGGTGGCATAGCAAAAGGATAAGATCATGTTTTCTTCGGCATTTTTCGGAAATAAAGCTAAGTCTCTATGTTTTCTTGTTGCTAATTCCAGACTGAGATATTTGAATGTTTGGTATTGGCAAAACTCGCTTTTTTAATGCAGTTTCGTTTAAAATTAGGCAAACTTTGTTTTAGAGACACAGGTTGATTGCTTTTTTTGCGAGATTATTACAGTTTTATTATTTATCAATTTTCTCCTTGGTTGATTCAAAAAACGATCTTATTCCGGTAAGTCACTAACTTTTATGCTCTGAAGTCAACCCAAAGTTTAGAAAATGTAACGTCATAGAGGTCATATATCTTGATGAGTGTCAAACAAAAAGCTTTGAGACAATGAAGTTACCTTAGGCCAGTGGTTCCCAACCTGGGGGTCGCGACCCCCAAGGGGGTCGCAGAGCATTTTATAGGGGGTCGCGAAGCTGTTGTTGCAACAACAAAAGTGAATGTAAGTAGGACGAGGTACCGGTCCGCTAGCCATTTCATTCGGATTGCTTGTAGCACAACATTATTGCATCAGTATGCGTCCACTGTGATGTAATAAGCGTGACTTTAAAAGTGTAAATTGAAACTATTAGACAACAGAGATCAGTCAATACTCGAGATTGCTAAAAAATAGTTAAAGGGAGCATCGTTCCATGGAGAAAAAACGAAAATACGTTGAAGAGTACATTAACCTTGGCTTTACTTCTTTATTGACCAATGGTGTTGAGAAGCCACAGTGTCTTCTCTGCAACGTTGTTCTTAGCGCAGAATCATTAATAGTAGCCTACATTAATTATATCGGACCATTGTTTAGGCAGAACAACGTTTGTTCAGTTAACAAACATTCATTCAAAAGGAATATGCGACTTCAGTGAGAATTTAATAAACAAATAAAATCAAATTTGAATTTCTGTTGAAACTCTCAATGTCTGCAACTCACCAGGGTTCAATGTCTGCAACTCACCAGGTTACTATAGGACAGTAATCGTCGAAACACCACAACAGAATTACACAATAAAATAGTTCACCTATTCTAAGACAATAATGCAGCCTGCCGCGGAGCTACGCATATTGATGCGACATCTAGAATATTTTGGGGGGGAAGAACAAGCACCTTCTCGTGGTCCCTCCCGTCAGTACTCTATCTTTAAGAAAAAAGATATGCGAAGCGAAGCTTGTCACACTCGAGCAAACCAGGCCCAGGTTCAGCCCAGGGTGGATAGGGAAACGCCCTTCTCAGGGCGCGGCAGCTCCTCTGTCGAAAAGTACCGACGACCCACCGTACTGCAGCTGAACACCGAGGGCATTACGGCCAGCAAGCTCAGCATCATCGAGTATCTGGCCACAAAACATCAGGCCCTCGTTATTCTCCTCCAGGAGACCCACTGCATATCTGTGGATAAGTTGGTATTACCCAACTTCATACTCGCAGGCGCAACCATCAGCAGGAAACACGGCCTCGCCACGTTTGTCCATGAGCAACTGAGCTGGACGCCAATAGACCAGTCCAGTGCCCAATCGGAGATAGAGTGGTTATGCATAGACATATCAGGCTATCACATCATCAATGTCTATAAGCCACCACCCTCACGCTTAACACCAACAGCCATCCCAGTGTTCCTCCAACCCAGCCTCTATGCTGGCGATTTTAATTGCCACCACGTTGACTGGGGCTACAACACCACCAACACCGACGGAGAAAGCCTGGCCTCATGGTCAGCCAATAATAACCTCACCCTACTGCACGATCCCAAGGGTGCAGCGAGCTTCTTCTCTGGACGCTGGAACACTGGTACAAACCCCGATCTGGCTTTTGCAAGTGATGACCCCGATAATTGCCAACCGGACAGACGTGTGCTAGAGAAGTTCCTCAGGTCCCAACATCGACCCTCCATTATCACGGCTCCTACGCTCATAATGCCTGTCCCGAGCAAGCCTGTTAATCGATGGAACTTCAGAATGGCTAACTTGGAGTACTATAGCCTCCTCACCAATGAAGCCACACAGTATCTCCCATCCCCTCACACCAACAACGTGGAAGAAGCCTACCAGGATTTTTGTGATGCAATAACATCAGCGGCAAAACAATCCATCTCCCGCGGCCGACGAAAGACCTACATACCGTGCTGGGATAAGGAGTGCGAAAGCCTCTACTCCGACTTCCTCCACGCCCCTCAGGGCAATGACACCAACAGCTCAGCCACAGCTCTGCTGGCAAGGCTGGACTTAAAGAGGAAGGAGCGCTGGACAAAAGCCGTTGAATCAATCGACTTCACGCACTCCAGCCGCATAGCATGGAGTACACTGAACAACCTAACTGGCAGATCACGTGCCTCTCGTCAACAATGTCCCGTTTCAGCAAATTCCATCGCCTCACAACTTGTGGAGAACGGGAAATACAAATCGAAAGACCGTGAATCAGATAGATCCGTCTTGCAAGAAATGACGGACCTCTGGAGGGTAACAACCCCAGACGGGGACAACATCTCGGGTGAGTTCACTCCGGAAGAATTTTCCGCCACCCTCCAGCACATAAAGCCAGGTAAAGCCCCGGGCCCTGACCACCTATGCCCGGAGTTGATACTCCATGCTGCTGCCTCCTTAAAGTCCTGGTTAAAAGACTTCCTTTCCTGCTGTTTGCGCCACCTGAGAATTCCCAGAATCTGGAGAAGAGCCCTTGTGGTTGCAGTCCCTAAGCCGAAGAAGCCCCCAGGGGACCCGAAGAGTTACCGTCCAATCTCACTGCTCTGCATCCCCTTCAAGATCCTCGAAAGACTCATCTACGCCCGTGTCGAACCAATAATAGATCCGCAGCTCCCTCGTGAACAAGCTGGTTTCCGACACGGACGATCAACCGTAGATCAAGTCACACTTATGACCCAAGACATTGAGAACAGCTTCTCGGCTAAGAAGAAGGCTGGCGCCGTGTTTGTTGATTTCACGGCTGCCTATGACACCGTATGGCATAGCGGCCTTACCTGCAAGTTACTCCGTCTGCTCCCTGACAAACACATGGTCCATATGATGATGGAGCTTGTGCAAAACCGCAGTTTTACCCTCACAACCGGTAGCGGTCGTCGAAGCAGACTACGCCGACTTAAAAACGGCGTCCCACAGGGCTCAGTCTTGGCTCCTCTCCTGTTCAACATATACACCTACGACTTGCCCCCCACCAACTCCAAGAAATATGCTTACGCAGACGACCTGGCACTCCTGGACTCAGCAGGAAACTGGCAGTCAGTGGAGAGGAACCTCAGCCAAGACATGCAAACACTATCAGCATACCTCCAGAAATGGAAGCTACAGCTCAGCAAGTCAAAGACAGTGTCGGCGGCCTTCCACCTTAACAACCGGGAGGCACAGCGTGAGATAAACATCAAGATTGATGGGGAACGCCTGCCCTACTGTGCCGAACCTACATACCTCGGCATAACCCTGGACAGGTCACTCACGTACCGCTGGCACTTGAAGTCACTGCGCAAAAAACTATCTACACGCGTCGCACTTTTAAGGCGGTTGGCGGGTTCCGGCTGGGGAGCTGGTGCTAAAACTCTTCGTACAGCTACCCTAGCCCTTGTTCATTCCACCGCTGAGTACTGCGCGCCGGTCTGGTGTCGTAGTTCTCACACCCACTAGATTGATACTGCCATCAACGACGCACTGCGTACTGTGACTGGATGCCTGCGTCCCACTCCAACGGACTGCCTACACATCCTATCAGGCATCCAACCCGCTGAGCTACGCCGTAAAGGAGCCACGATTTCTCTCGCTCGCCGCGCTTTGGACCCGGACCATCTCCTCCATGCAACATTCAAGAGACCACCACCTATAAAGCAGCGGCTGAAATCAAGACGCCCCTTTGTGCCTGCCGCACAACAACTCCTTAAGAACGCAGAAGAACTTGGTTTAAGTGCGGCACACTGGACGAACCACATGTGGAACACGGAGTGGCAAAATCACACCTCCACGCTCCGTGACTTCATACCCGACGCCGATCCCCGTCCACCAGGGATGTCTCTCGCAAGGCTTGCGTGGGTCAGGCTTAACCGCCTGCGAACTGGCGTCGGCCGCTTTCGTTCGGATATGCACAGGTGGGGCCTGGCTCTTTCATCAGAATGCGAGTGTGGTGCCACGGAACAGACCGCAGACCATGTCATCCACCACTGCCTAACCCACCGGCCTCCACACGGTGCGCATGGTCTGAGAATCCTGGACGACGAGACTGCTGAGTGGCTGAAGATTTCCTGCCCTCCAATATAGCCTGGAAAGATCACTCATACGGCATCATCATCATTAATAGTAGGCTACTGTATACTTGCATTTAGGAAAGAATATAAGTGGGGGTCGCGGTATCTACAAAAATTTTTAAAGGGGGTCACCTAGACCAAAAGGTTGGGAACCACTGCTTTAGGCTATTTCTGATATATTCAAGTTTTGTATAACCAATAGCTGTTTAGATGTTAATCTAGATCGAACAAGCGATCTCAGCAGTTGCAGATGGCTTGCATCCTTGCACAGTTTGACGAAAAATTACATCATAGGCTAAAACTTTTCCTGTAAACAATGTATTAACTTCCGTAAATTCAATTTGAAAGGTTGAAACCCCCGAACCCCCCTCCCTTGGCTACGCCACTGGTGCAAGACATGCAAGACAGTGGTATATTATTTAATTTCTCTTGTTTTCTACCAGGGCTGGAAAAAATGTTTAGCTTCCCGGGAATCTGTTTTTTAGAGAAAAATTTTCCCGCGGCTTACAATCACGATAATGAGAACCTTATATTTTACTGATCTCCGGAGCTGACGTAAACCTTAAAAGTCATGTCGACATATTCTTGATGCCCCCCTTATCGAAAATTGTTCTTTGTATTACCGCTTTGAAGGAGGATTACGACTATGAAAAAAAGAATAAATTTTAAACTTCATTTTGAATTGAAAAGACATGACGTAATGTCTTCCAACCTGAGTTATATATTTTTTCATTACGTAACGTCTTGTAGGAATAAATTGAAAATCAGTGTGATCACTCAAAATGAAAGCAATGGGACTACGAATCCTCACTAAACCAATCAATCAATGGTCTTGTTGCACTGAAGATGACAACCTTATATTTTACTGATCTCCGAAGCTGACGTAAACCTTAAGGCATAGATCTGTTGACTCAATGCAAACCCTTTGAAGGTTGGGGGGCTGTCAATTCAACTTTTTTGTATCAACAGTTGTATCTCTAAAACCACTGAGGCTGCGACTACGAGATTTCTTGACTTTTCCTAACTTTTATTCACCTCTATTGAGCTGAAATTTTGAGCGAATAAAGGTTATCAATTGAAAGATATAAGGCATTTCTCAGCACATCCTCTGAAATATTTCATATTCTATTTTGAAACATTTTCCCACCAGCTGGATGAAAGTAATTAATTTGGCACATGTCTCGTTAATCCTAACTGTTTCACAGCGTGAAGGGCATTGGCTGTATGTAAAATAATGTAAAAAAAATTAATCACAACATTACTATGCACGTTCTTCATTACTCTACCAAAAAATAATGTGTAAACTCACGCTACAAATTACACTCATAAGTGACCTCAACATTTCAACGTATATGAGCAGTTCTAAAATTCACATAGTTTTAATTTTCGGATATGCTCAGCGTGAATAATTTTACAAAGTGAATCCCAAATTTTGAAACCGTGCCAAAATAACAGAGATATCACTCCTAAAGCATAAGAAGAAATGACAGCCCCCCCCCAAACTGAGCAAGACTCCAGGAGCCCAACCTTCTAAGGGTTAAAAGTCATGTCGACTTATTCTTGATGCCCCCCCTTATCGAAAATTGTTCTTTGTAGTACCGCTTTGAAGGTGGATTTACGACTACAAAAGAATAAATTTTAAACTTCATATTTGTATTGAAAATACATGACGTAATGTCTTCCAACCTTATCACATTTTTTTCATTACGTAATATTTACCACCACCAAACCACTTTTGACGATCGAATTTGTTAATTTATTATTCGGTAAAATGTTTAGATGATGTCACGTCATTACGCCGATTTGAGATATAATTTCATTCATGACGTCGTATGGATGAAAAACTTTTACAAGTTTTATACTCTGCTGAGATTAAAGAAGATACATAAATGATAAATATTGGAGAAATTGAGTCTCCTTTACAACTTAAGAATCGAACAACTCAAAACTGCTGAAACAAAACGTTTTGTTTAAGTGAAAGAATCACTGCAAGCAACCAATGCCAAAATGCGCGCGGAAGAAGTCATGGGAGTGTGAGGTATCAAAAATCTTTTTATCTACTGTACAATTTAGTCATCAAGGTTTTCCATACTTTTTTTTTAAAGAGAGAGCTTTTACCTTTTAAAGAGAGAGTAGGCTAACCAGCATGAAGAGTTGGGTGCTTCAAGAAAAAAGAGGGATTACGAAGAGTGTAAAAGTTTCTGGCCTGGTTAACAACGAAAAACCCATTCTTGGCACCAGATGTAAACCTATCTTCTCTTTCAAACGGTCTAGTGTCCATCGCTGGAAAAGATGACGTCAATTGTGAACAAGCGGAGCAAATTGGTCAAAATATCCAAAAAAGTTTAGGTGGGGTAGCAATTATTATCGCATCAATCAATTGATCAAACCATTAGAATTCTTAATGGAAGTAAACAAAACAAAAAGTAGTGCAAGTGGTATTGGTTCGAAAGTCATGTTCAATAGGATGTTTGCTGTTGCTGAAAGCGAGGAAAGCTTTGAGCACTTTTTCGAATTCGAGTTGACTTCAGAGCCAATGTCGATGTTCAAGGAAGGCATGATGAGAAAGCCTGACAGACCCTCTCTTCGAAAAATTCTTTTGTCTGGTTCTTCGTCGCATGCCTTAGACTCTTAGAGGAAATCAACTAGCAACTTCTATTATCGACGGTGGTGCATTAGGCCTACTACATAAAGTTCGCTGGAAAAAAGGAATGAAGTTTTCGGAAGTTTGAAATTCGTATGTGAAATATATCCAAAACCATTATACCCATGCTGTTGTTGTGTTTGATGTCTATCATGACGAAAGTACTAAAAGTCACGAGCACTTGCGCCGAAATTCTGTTCCACAGAGCACGTTTGTGAAAATTGATCCGAGCAATTCACTTCCTATTCAATTCACACAATGAATATTGAAAAACGAAATGCACAAGAATGAAACTGCAAAGCAGAGGAAAAAGGCACATCGCATGGCGGTTAATTACGCGAGGCAAAATGCTCTGATGATGCTGACGGTTTCATTGTAGCGAAATCCCTTGATTATGCTTCTCTTCGAAAAGGTCCAGTAAATGTCATTGATGATGATACTGATGTAGTTACTATGTCACTGCATCATTGGAAGACTGACACTCATGATGATATTTACTTCGACCAAGGAGCGCTTCAACAAAGCCTGGAGAATCAAAGAAGCCAACCCAAGTATTAAAGATATTAAAGAAGATCTTCTTTTCCTCCATGCATGGTCACGATGCGACACAACGTCATCGATATGTGGAAAAGGGAAAAGAAGTTTGCGAAAATCAGAAACGCTGAAAGAGAATTCTGCAATTATCAGCAATGTCTGGAGTTCCCAAAACGAGGTCGGAGAAGCCTCTATAACTGCATTCAAGATCTGGTATTGTTGCAATGAAGATTTAACGCTTACTAAACTCAGGTAGGCTATGTATTTTTACATAGGGATTATATAATAATGTTTACACTTTTAAGATATTGTCCAATTCTAGATACCCTGTATGTAATATTTATCTTTGTTTACTTTTAGACATAACAATTACATGTATATGGCATGCGAAGGGATAATTGCACCGGAAAAGCTACCACCGAGCCAAAGAGCAGCCTACTTCCATGGGTTACGTCTGTAGAATTTAAATTCAATGTTTGTGAATGGGGATGGAGAAACAATAGCAACAACGAACTTGTCCCAATAATGATGGATATGCCTATAGCACCAGAAGCATTGACCAAAGTAATTAGATGCAGATGTAAGAAATCAACGAAAAATCCATGTGGAACGAAAACTTGCACCTGTCGTAATTATGGAATGGCATGTGTTTCTTCGTGAGGTGAATGTCATGCAGGGATGTTGAATTTAATAGTATAGTAGCCTAAGTATGCTTGAAATACAAAGATAGTTTCACATCTTTTTCGTATCTAAGTAATAATTTGTATGAACGACATATTCCAGAGACTAGACGAAGAACGAAGACTTTTTTTCACTTCTGCATAACGTCGATGTTGGTAGCCTACCCAAGAAAAGGAATTCTCGTACAATGAAGATATGAAACGGGACAAGACGAGGAAGAAAGCAACATCCTTGTCGTTTTTGATGATAGCTTCAATTTACGTTTGGCTTACTTTGTTTAATTTTTGTTATAGAATAAGTTCAACAGTGACGAATAATTTCAAATTTTCCTGAAATTCACAGATTTATCCTTTTGCTTAATCGGTAATAACTCTTTTTCTGTACATTTTCAGGGTTCTTGTTAATAGAAAAAGTTGTTCCCCTTGAAAAAAGCTAAAAAATGATGTATAATATGTCCTATTTTGAAAAACTTAAAATTTTCATAAAGGGATTGTGACGTCATTCGGAAAAAGGGGGTTTCCCATCACCCGATTGATGGGGATTTTTTTCTGAGCCATCTGCATAATATGGGGAAGGTCTGAGAAAAGTATCAGCTTGATAAAAAAATTTTCCCACAAACACCACTTTTTAAGTTCCCACGACTGCACTATTATAGCGCAAAAAAGCTGTAGGCTAGTGCATTTAAAATAATTTAAAGATTGGACTGCGTGAATTTTAGAATAGTCTATTAAGCCCCGCACTGATAAAAATTTCGACCAATAATGGTAATACAATTTTGGTAAAGAGGTGACTTTCTTTTAATAGTAGTAGCCTAAGCCAAATAATAAATGCATTTTATTTTGCAACAATGTTGTTTATACTACTGGTACAAACGAAACAGACAATTAGAAGCAGCGAAAAGACGTCGCCTAGTCATCTGATCTCACCTCCCATTAGGAGCTAGGTATCTTGCAGAGACACAGCCGTGTACTGCCAACGTCCTTTCAAGCGTCGCATGTAAGCAAAATCAGCTGGGAATTGCTTTGGAGACTAAACTACAGTACCGGTAGTAAGCTGTCCTCTACAAAAATAGCCTAAAATATTTTACGGAATCACGGTTAGTTAATGGTTAAGCTATTTAACAAAAACTTTTAAAAAAAATTGTCCTTATTTGCCAAAGAGTAAACAACGGACTCGACCAACACCGGACATGGTGAAACCTGGTTCACACTGAACCCGGATAACTCCTAATCTATTGCGAGCCATATGCGGTCCCGAGATTCCTAGTTTCTTTGTGTTTGGTATCGATCAACAACCAAACTTCCTTATGGTTCTGAAAAGTTTTTATTGGCGAAAAAAGGACAAACGCGCCTTGCAACGTGTTTGTAAATTTAGGTTATCCTAGCGCTCACAACTTGAAAATAAAAGTTTATCAAATATTGCAATAATGCCAGAGATAATGACTAGACACGTGGCTTAACACATTTTGTTTTTGCAAAACTTGAACTTTAAGTGTTATATACAACATACAAGTATCCATACTTCACAACATTAGCCTAGCCTAGCTAGTTTAAAAATAGTCGCTTTAGACTGATTTTCAACGTATAATAATGATGATAGCCTGGTTTGCACCAATTTTACTATGCAATATGCTAACATTAGTCATTTTAATGAACGGAAATTGAAAAACACGACCTGGCATGAACAAGATGTGGAAACAGTTTTGTTTAACGCATTTTTTCATGAACAGCGGGTTGAGGTGTTTCGTGTTGTTAGAAACCACAATGTAAGCCAACGTAATTGCGATGAATCAAGCACAGAAAACTATTTGGAAAGAATATACTGGTTTCTCTTCAACAAGCAATCTCAAAACAGGAAAATCACCATCAACTACGTGGAAGTTGCTTGCATGACAAAATCTATCCACAGAAGTCTCGATTGAGCAATTTCGCTATTGTGATCAAGGAAAGCCCTCTTCTTATCCACCTGTGTAAATAATGTGAAGTAAAATGCTAAATCGAACATCTATAAAAAGATTGACAGAAAAGAAACTTTAATTGCAATAAATAGACATTTTAGCTAGAAGGGGCAAGATTTGACAGCAAAAAAACTTTAATGGCAATAAATAGACGTTTCAGCTAGAACAAGGGGTAAGATAAGCACTAAGCAGCCTTCCATTATCCATACGTAAATTTGAAGATAAAATACGCAGACGGTAGGCAGTTTAAAGATAATGATGATGCAAACGTAAAATCATTACCTTTGTTAACAGTTTAGGAACCGACATTTTGGCGCTGTCCACTGTTTCTTGAAGTGAATTCAAGCTATCGGATATTGATTGGCTGGTGAGAATGACGTCATCACCACCACTTGTCGGATCGCTGTTCTCCCACAATAGATGGCGTACAGAGTCCGACCTAAAGATGGTTATCATTGCAAGGCCTATTTAACGTTCCATGGCCATCAATACTAAAGAACTCTATTACAAAAATAAAACTTTTTTCATGTAGCTATACCAACATATAACTACTTTGCTACAAAAATTGATGCTACACTTCGATTGCTTAAATAGCAACTTTGAAGTGTGCAGTGTGACTCGTGAAATCATACGTACTTCAATTATAAGCCATGTATTATGCTACTGTAAAACAAATCCATTATTTCAACTCACAGCGGAAGCAGTCGAGAATCTTTGTTCCTATCGCCGCTGTGGAAAGGCAATAACGACTTCTCTTGCTCATGCAACAGCGATGCTGCCTGGAGCGAGGATTCGACGGTGTGGAACACAACTTTGTCGTCCGGCCGATCCGAAGTTGAAGCTGAGGTCGAGAAAAGATAGGGCAACGTAATAAGAACGCAATATATCATAGCAGCCTACGTATACAACAAAGATGCCCAGCCTTTTCCTAAAAACTGGTAAGTTGAAATGCATTCCTCTCTTCTTTTCAACTACAAAGAACATTTAAGTTCTAGTTGCATGGGTATTTTCAAATCTACAAATTTCAAATATTCTTTGTCTAACAGTAGTCGCAGCGGACGGGTGCTTCGTACCTACTGTAAACTTCGCTTGTTTGTGAATGCTGAATATTTAAAACTAACAATCAACAGAAGTGACATTAAGCGAGAAAAAATTACTAAATAACTAAAATAATTAGACTTTTGTGTCAACAATCACTTACTTAACAGCTTGTGCAGATCCAGCATGACATAATCGCGGCTTCCAATCACAGCCTTCGGTTCTTTGTTTGATTGGTCAGTTTGCTGTATGACGTTTAAGTTTTGAAAGCTTCTGGTGGACGCATCCAATGTTTCGGTTAAAAAACCGCTCAGATTTCTCATTTTGTTAGAAAGAACAGAAACTTGTATTTTTTCAAATTGCAGCATCATCCACAGTGCTGTCAACCGCGAGCATTGTTGCAACAGCAAATCGATCAGCTGAAAGTGAAGAAAATAACTTGATCCCATTTTCTAAACTTAGTGCACTTTGAAATTTGCTGTTAGGACTTGGCGTTGCGAGCAGTGAAACATTTCAAAAGCACGTTTAATTTACATTTGCAAATTGCACTTCATTTTACGATTTTAAGTTTGTTGCGTTTTTTTTTTGTGTTGGTTGCGCGGATGGAGTGAAACTACTTTTACTATAATGCAACAAAACAAGGTATTTGCGACAAGGATGTAGAATTGTAGATTGTAGAGTATATCATACATTAGCACAAATATATCTAATCTATGCAAAAGTGAACATTTGCGGTCAGTTGTTTTTGAGCTCACCGCAAAAAAATTTAAAAATCTTTTCAATTGATCTAAATATAATCTATAAAAAAGTTGCAAATCACCAATCACCATGCTTACTTACATTTTTCTGTTTTTGTGTAATTTTTTGTTGTTCACTTAGCTTGTATCTAAAATCCCCAGTTAAGAACTTATTTTTTTGCAACGGCAAGCCTTTTGAAAGAAGTTCCGGCAAAACCACCTTCACCGTATAAGAAATTTGTTCATCAACACTCGCAGTGGCACTTTGTAACGCTCCAATGTGCCTAACAGCAAAAACAAACATGACACTGCTGCTTTTTAAAACGACACAGTCAACTTGCACTAAATGAAATCTTGACTATATTACATTTATGTTGATCATACTGGGTAGTACTTCTAACCTGCTATCTTGGAAACTGCCATATTTCAAAGCGGACAACTTGGTTTGCAAAAACTTCAAAGTTGCTTCAGTTCTAGCAACGTCCGCTTTTGAATATATTCCACGTTTTTTGCGATTTTTGTACCTGAACAAAAAATAATTTCACGCTTTAAAAGCAGTATACAGAAAAGCTTTTCTTAGCAAACAACAATTATAGATTATGTCAAGTTCTATCACACTAAGCATGCAATAAATATATGGATAGTAATGAAATTAGGTTTGCTGATGTGGCATGTGTTACCCATTGGCAGCTCTCTTTATTTCGTCTAAAAGAGCTTTCTTCACTTCTTTGCATTCATCTTGCAGTAAAACAGTGTCTGCAATGCTATTCAATTCACATTTGCTGTTGGAAAGACTCTCCACGATGTTGGGAACCTTAAGATAAAAACGCTTTAAACATGGTCGTTGTGTGGAATTGAACCGATCGGTATGTATCTGAAAACCTATCAAAACTTTTCATTGATTGCCATGCATTTTTGGTAACTTTCCAGACAGCAAAATCCGTCATTTTCACATTGATTCAGCGTCTGCAAACATTGTATCAATGTAAAAATGACGAATTTTGCTGTCTGGGTGAGACAATGTTTACGTGTTAAATACCGCCACCAGTATTTGTCACCAGACAGATAGATAAACAGATAGATAGATCACAGACAGATAAAGCGAAACAAATTATGTAAGCGATACCAATTTATCTAAGCAATATCCTTAACAAGCAAAATAAAATAATTTTTAAGCTTCCAACAAAAAAAGCGCAGGCCTCTAAGCTCTCGACGACCGTGGCAGCCGAGAAGTCGTTAAATGGCCTCCGAAACTCGGAATGGCCCGTTTCGGTGAGTCCGATCCCTTAACGGGGCATTTTTTCAATTTTTTTTTTTAATTATCGGGTACCGTAGCCTAATTATCATTGCCGTTTTAGGGTTAGGAGTTAGGGTTAGAGGTTAGGAACTCACCGAATCGGACTCACCGAATAGTAGCAGACCCTCCGAAACTACCCCACCGGTAGGCCATGTCTGGTCGCCGTTGACATTTGAAGCCTTTTTCTTTTTACTCGCATTAGCAACCTTTTTTCACAAACAAGACAAAGTTAATTTCAAACGCTGACGAGAAATATCGATAAAGTTTCGCGAAAAGGCTGAGCGTCGACCTATAAAAACTCGAAGACGAGGTCTACACCTGCATGGGAAGCAGCGAATTTAAATATAACTGCAAATATGTTTCAGAGCCTTGTATGCGTTGTTCTTACCTGAGTCAACGCAAACACAAGATATCAATTAACGGATTTTTAAAACACGAATTTTTAACGGATTTTTTATTTTGGCTGCCGGGCGCGAGAATTTGACCGCCACCCGGGAAGAAGCTCTGGGAGGCCATGCTTGGTTGCTGGGAAAATAAAGAAGCTTAGAGGTTTAAAGCTCCTGATATCCTTGGCATGTTTATTGTTTAGAATAAGTGATGAATTAATGTAGTTGTACCTCATGAAATTGTTTTTTCGTGTACAGTGTCAGCTGCGAGGAATATTCATCTTCCGACAATAGAAATGTGTCAAGATCGACAAGAGATAGAAGACATTGTTTGTTGCACTTGTTCTGCAACAAACAGCTGTTGAAACTCAGATACTTTAATAAAAACTTAACTCAGAAGCTGGAGCGAAATTTCCATGAAATTTTTAAACAATCTGTTCGTGTCAAACATATCCATACGCATTCTTTCGATTCGTGTCGAACCAACGTTCTGAGGATCGTGCAAGCACTTCCACAACCAAGCCACGCGGTTATCTTTGAACAATACGTCCATGAAACACAAACTCACATGACTCTCCGACTTGACAACCGTGCAAATTCTGTTTTTAAATTTTACAATAATTGAATAGACAAACATTAAAATGAAAGATTGAAATTGTAATACTACCTCATAATCACATGAAATCAAAGTGCAATTCTTGCTGACGTCTGATATGTGTCTTGAATACTAAAAATAGAATGGTTGTAGAAAGTAAAGTAACCTGCATTATCATAGAGCAAGGTGGTTACATCATTGTTGTCGACAGAGGAAGTCATATAATCGTATTGTCCACTTGCACAACCCCGGAAGGGTTAGCGGACAATACATGCAAACAGACGTGGTATTTTTAAGTGGTGAAAATCTGTTTTCATAAATGTACTTTATGTGGTAACTATGTGTTTATCTGAGAAGCGGAAAACCTTGGGTTGATGAGAATGAGACCTCCAAACCAAAACGATTAAATATTATTGATGTCAATGCTTACACAAGTCAAAAAATAACAACTGCAGTTGTTTCTCAGCAGCAGATTGGAGCAAGACTAGAAGAACGCTCCCTTCTATCTACACACTACAGTTTGTGTTTGCATTTTTTTAAATTCTTTAAAACATTGTGTTGATAAGTTAGTGTTATAAAAAAGAGCAGTAGGCGTTTTCTACATGAAACCTTCTTACCTTCTTTCTCACTTCTTTGTGATCACTTTTGGCATGAAGTGTTTCTTTCACTGAAGCTTTTACTAATTTTGTCAGATCATCCTCATGGTTAATGGCGGTAACATGTGTCGCTTCCAAACATTTTAACTGGTTTTCCAACAACAACTGACGTGACTTTGCAGCACTAAGTTGTCTATTTAAAGATTCTGCTTCTTGTTTCAGTCCTAAATTGAAGACATTTTTTTAATACAAAATTAGGCAGAGACTATTAGTTACCGTGTAAGGGCACCATACCAATATGAGGCTATGGTTTCTACAGTACATATATTATACATTAACAAAAGCACTTAGAAATTAGTATCATTAATTTACACAGTTATCAAGCCGTTTAGGTTTACAGCAAGAACATTTAAAATTCCAACACAATTGAAAAAGCATAGGAATAAAACCTTGATCCAGATAACTTAGCATAAAACAACAATCATTTCACTGAGTGCCTATTGTGACAACATACAGCAACAGCACTGTACAATTAAAAATGCGATGCAACAGACAGCTGGAAACAGTGCAAATATATAATCATGAAGTGAGGTTTCCCATTTTGAATCATCAATTAGTTTGCCAAAAAAAACCTCTGGGCAGTGTTGAACTGAGCTCTTGCAAAACTTTACGTAGATGCTCTGCACCATTGTGCTATGAAATCAGACACATGAAAATGGTTAAACTGTGATTCTAATTTCTATTAACTCTGCTTAATGCATTTGAAGGGCGACTCACCAAGTTAAAGAAAAAAGTAATTTTTGCAAGCTGCATGCTCGAGCAACTCAGAAAATATAACATCGAGGTAATAGTTTTTATATAATTATGATAAATATAGTCACTTCATTTAAAGAAATATGTACAAATAAATCTGCAAATATCTTTATAAAATGTTCACATACTTTTTTGTTTATGTTGTTCATATCTGATTGTTTCGAGAACTTCTGGAAGTTCTAGTGCCTCACCAACTTCTTCAAGTTTTTGAAAACTTGCCCATTGAGTTGAAGATATCACATTGCTTGGGGTCAAGTGGACAGATACTTCAGTGAGGAAGTCACTTACTGCAGTGTTCTAAAAGGCACACAACTTTTTACTAGATGGACATTGGACATGTGCAAGTACATACTAGTATGTATAATAGAGAGAATAACTTATGATTTGAGAAATTTTGAAGTCTTGGGCAGAGAGCAAATCCAACCTGGAAATTTTTCCAGATTTGAATACGTCTTCAAATTTGGGACAACAATTTTTATCTTGCAACGATGCCATGAATCAAAACTCTTGATCACACACCATACCAAAAGTTATCATAAATATATTCCGATGTATTGATAGCTTATTAGAGTTAAAAATTAAAAATATATTCTGAAAAATAAAATAACAATTTCTATATGGTAACCACTGACGTTTTATAATGTAATTATGGAAGTGGCTATTTTTCCACACTTAATGCCATGGTTACAATCAGGTTTTGCCAGAGTTAGGATTAAAGTTAGGAAGGGTTAAGGTAAGGGTTAGAGTTAGAAATAAGATTAGGGTTTTGATCTTTGCCCAGGATTAAAAAAAAATTCCAAAATACAAGTTTTTGTTTTCAACAGCTTTAAACTTTTCTCAAATTAGGGCAGAATTTCTTATCTGGCACCACTATTGAGGCTATTATTACACTATATATATAGTGTAAATATAGCCACACCCAATAATTATATATAGCTTAAAATTTGGAAAAGTGTTATATCGAAATAGCTTGAGCCTTTAAATAGCGATTAATAACAAACCTTGTTGATCCTCTCAATTTGCTTCTTTAATTTTCCAGCATCAGCAAATCCAACACTCGACGCAGCTTGCAAGAACATAACCTAGTTTGTGCACATTAAGAATGAGACTCTTCAATAGAAAATATAAATTAAAGCAGGGATCTCAACCTTCAACTTGCTCTGGGGACCAAATAAATACTGTAAGCGCCCCTGCATATTTAACACCCTTAAGTTAAAGTATGTTTAAACTTTTTAAACTAATAATGTTTACAACAAACTGTTATGATAAAATAATAGGCTAACCAGAGAGCCTCAGAGGCTAATTCTAAAATTTTACTTTTAAAAATTTACGGTACAATTTGAAGAAATTTTGTCCTGATATACGCACTGCCACAAAAAAAGAAAGATTTAAGAAAAAATTGACCATTAGCCTACACCAAATCATCACAACAAAGATATATGGACGGAAGCCAAAACAAAGTTAGAGTATTGCAAAGTAAATAAAGGGTAGGCCTACTACCAAACTTTTTCTCATCACAGAATCGTTCACATTTCAAAGGCTGAAATGTATCAGAATGCTAGAAACAAACAGCCAGAAAAAATAAATATGATTGTACTGAACAACAGACAGGAAATGTGTTGTATTAAAGAATGCTATTAAACATAAAAATTGTGAGCTTTAAATTCTTTTATGATAAACACAGATGTTCAGAGTCTGCATCTGCCTCTTGTTTACATGTTCTTTGTGGCAACTATCTTATAGACCGTATGGCTGTTTTGCTGTCTCCCTATCAAAAACATAACTTAACCATTGCATATATTTTCATTTTATATTACGCTGGCATGCACTACTTGCTTTTGTTAAATAAACTTTCGATTGATCGAATCTGATTCTGATTCACAAACAGTGCTTTCATAAATGAAAACATGAAACTCCCCAAAGCTACGTCTAAAAATCCCTAGATTACATCAAAATTCCCTAAATCCTTGTTAAATTCAGTTTCACGTTCTGAAACAAAAAACAAGAGTTAAGCAGTTTAAACAACAACACTAGCAAAAACCATGACTTTGTTGTTAGTGGGCTACCAGTAGTCTAAGTCTCAAAGCGAAAAGCATTATTTTAAATTTACAGTGATGCTTAACATTACAGGGATACAGTGAAGATTTACCAATGCTTATCACAATAATATCACATGCGAAAAATGACATGAACTGTGAACGACTTATGCATCAGAGCTAATTTGTCAGCTGATAAGCCAGATAACTTCATACCTTGTTGGGTGTGTAGCAAACTAACTAAACTTTCTCTCTTTAAACTGTTCCTGTGGTCAGTTTTAATGTCCTTCAAGCTACTAAAAAGTCGTTCAACATGGGCATTTGAACATGGCAGTGACATTAGGCAAGTGACTACTTGACGCAGGTGCTTGTACTTCAATTCACTTCTAATTGTTTTCTGAGATAACCGCTCTTTCCAAAATTCCATATCATTGCGACCATCTTTGCTATCAGTAGGCTCTTCAGGCACTAGTTTCCTCTACTCTGTGTCTACCAAATCTAGTGGTGCTACATTTGCCAAAAACTTGAAAGATGGATATAGTTTTGTCAACGTTGGAGGAAAGCATTTCACTGCATTGGACAGAATTAAAAACTCTAAATTAGCTCCAGCATAAAACTGAGGCAAGATGATTTCACCTGTCGAACTCCAGCTGGATTTCATTCAAAACATTGAGAAAGAGTAGCTGTCGAGGCTACACCCACATAGACATGATCAAGTGGGACTCTCTCAATTTCATGTTTCCTCTTTGATAAATATGAACTCAAATATGGAAGAAAACTTCATAAATAAAACTTCCATTCATTTTGTTAGCAAACAAGACAAAACTGCTAAAATCCGCAAAAAATCCCTAAATCATCAAATTCCCTAAACTTGTCCCTAAAAGTGGTCAAAAGTCCCGATTTAGGGACAACTTTCAGAAAAATGAGAGCACTGTTTACAAATCCCAAATTTCGCGGTTTCAAAATGAAACTTAGGAGTTGCCAAACAAAATTTCAATTTATTTTACAGGAAATTAAATTACACATTTAAAAAAAAAATTTGGCCATGATTTAGCAACTCAAAAAACGTATAAATTGAGTTTTATAAAAATTTTTTGTGGCGATTGTGAAAATTTACAGCAGTCTATAACGTTAAAATCCATAGAAAGTTTCAAAAACCTATTGCTAAATGCAGAGATGTACGTATGCGCCGCAAATTCTACGCCGCATACATGCGGCGTAGACTTTTTGTTTGCGCTAACGCTTGCGGCCACATTTTTTTGGATAGTTTGCGCTTGAGGATGCGCCGTAAAGTTTTCGCGGTTTTTTAGCGCATAGCGTCAACGCATACTTTTTAATGTCTTAGTTGTTGTTTGCAATTTATTTTTTTTGTCAAACTGCGAAATGTTGACGTCTTGCAATTGCCCATTGTTCTAGTGTTGTGTCACAGTATCATCTATTGTTCAGTCAGCTGGAGTTTGTTTGTATATCGCACTACTGCCTTTGACGCTAGAGTCCCACGTGGAGACTGAAGTCTTGCAGAAAAAAAGAAAGAATTAGTTAAAACAACTTAGGCCTACTGCGAAATTACTTAGTAAATTACGGGTCAGAACAGGAATGTAATGTAAGCAAGCAAGTAGGTAGGTTGGTAATGTCGCTCCATGTAAAATGTAAACAATGACTTGGCTTCGTAGTGTGAAGTTTTTTTAGTCAAGCACTGTTGAAGGCGTTTGTAAGCAATTGTGAGCACTTTAATTTATGTTAGTTAAGTCTTGCATTTTGGGGCAAATCAGAAACTTCTCAGGCAATGAGCAGTGCAGCCTATGTATCTAAACAAACTCAAATATTTGGTCTCCGACCGTGATTGCTTGCATGATGTTGTACTCTGTATGTTATATGTAGCACATTACTTTGCCTTTGCCGGTCATTCTTGTTGTAGGCTATGTAGCGTAGTAATGTGTAGGCCTACATACAGTAGGCTATCAAGCTAAGGTAATTTTTACTTGACAATTTATACATTCTGTTGCGTAAGTATGTAATTATATATGTTTTGTAACTTGATGAGCAGTTTAGCAAAACATGCATCCAGGGGCCAATTGTGAGAGGCTTTTGAGTAGCCTACTGCTAATAACACTAGTAATGCTAACTATCCCTGAATGCTAATAACAAAGAGTTGTGCAGTTCAGAATCTAAACTTGCTTGTGTCTGGCAGTTTTGTCTTCCATTAACCCACTTTTTAAAAATCTTATCAAAAAAAAGCATAGAGCTTACTGAGAGAATTATGGCATTACAAGCAACATTAGTCTTATTCAAACGGAATCATTTTAAAAATAGTGTTTTTTATAATGGATTTTTAGGGAGCGACAGTTAGTATATTACTAGGAGCGACAGTTAGTATAATACTAGAATTTTCTTGATAGGCATATGGTACAGTTTCTTACACTACACTATTGTATTCAGGGAATAACTTACGGTAATACTAATCTCCAAGTGAAATGGAGCATGATAATACAAATCCATGGCCCTACAATCATGGAAAAGTATTTTAAGCTCTCTTCTTCGAAAGGCAAAAACTTATATTTTCAATGCCAGATGTGCCTTTCGGCCAAAAAGATAATTTCTTGTAACGAGAAATCGCGAAGTGGCTTGAAAAGTGTGTTGTTTCGAGTGGTTTATACCGTGTGAATGTTTGGCACCTAGCAAACAAAATGAGTTTGCGCTAGAGTATGCGCTAACGCTGACGCCGCCAACTTTTTTTACAAGTTGCGTTGACGCATGCGGCGTATAGTTTTTCGAACGTTTGCGGTTGCACTGACGGCGTCAATATTTTTTGTATGCGCGTACATCACTGGCTAAATGTTATCATTACATGTCACCAACGGAGTAAGGCAGGGAGGGGTTTTAAGTCCTTACCTGTTTTCTTTGTATATAGATGACTTATCGACTGAATTGAATTCCCTAGATGTCGGATGTAATACTGGTTCATCTCACTTGAATCACCTATTGTTTGCAGATGACTTGTGTGTATTTAGTCCAAGTGCTAAAGGTACCCAAAAACTCATTGATGTGTGTGAATCCTATGCTTCTAGACATGACATTATTTTCAACTGTAACAAAACTGTTGGATTGGTACATCAATGTCGCAAATTTAAAGTTTTGACTTCTCCATGCATACGGCTGTACAATACACAAATTAAATTTGTTGAACAAGTGAAATATTTAGGTATAGCCTACTGATTGATGATACCATCAGTGATGACGCAGATATTAAAAGGCAAGTGCGATCTCTTTATGTCGCTGCCAATCAGCTTAGATCCAAGTTTGGAAATTGCTCTACCGAAGTTAAAAATATAATGTACCAATCATATTGTATGCCAATGTATGGTTCGCAACTATGGTGTAACTATAAAACTTCTACTTTAAATCGCATACGAGTTGCTTGCAACGACTCGTACAGAATTATCCACAATTTGTCGAGATGCGACAGTGCTAGAGTGTATCAGGTACAGAACGACGTGTTAACATTTGATGCTCTATTAAGAAAAAATTGCTATGCATTCGTAGAACGTTGCAAAAGATCAATTAATCCACTTTTGCGCAATGTTGTGTCTTCTGATTGCTACTTTAATTCTACATTTTATATTCACTACAACAGTATTTTGTACGTTGTTTGATGTAGCCTGCTTGATGTTGTGTTAGTCTGATATTTTGTGTGATGACTGTTAAAAATTTGAATTCTATGGACTTTGAGTCTGATTGCAAATAAATAATTATAATTAAAGATCATCTTCCCACTATTCAAAGCAAGTCAACAAAACTCTAAAAAAAAATATTGTAGTTGAGAAGAAATAAAAAAACTAAAGTATTTTCTGCCTTTTGTTGGACCTTAATTAACCGAAAATCGGAGCATAGAAAGGAAGCTTTTAATAAATATAAAAAAATACCATATCAGTGCTGCTAGTTTTGTAGCAGCTCAAGATATTGTTAAGCGTGGAAAGCCGTTCACAAAAGAAAATTGACAAAAATTCTTTCTTAAGGTAACAAAGAAGCTGTGTGGCGACCGTGCCGAAGGTGTTGCAACCGTGCCAATTTTCTATTAACTGAATTACTTATTTCGGTCTCTAGCTCAATATTACGTTAGAATTTTGTCGCTTCTACCTTTTTCTAGACCTTTCCTATGAGTAGGCTATGTCGACGTGTAGGCCTATGGTTGTCGCTGTGAACTGATATTTCCATATATAACACGAAATAACTGCAGACAGGACGCCACTGTTTCTACCTTAAAGGGCGGGGAAACCCAAATTAACTTTGCGAGTTTTTTGTTTCAATTAATCATGCTTTTATTTGCGCCCATTGCGATAACATACAGTACACTGCGATCACAGATGCGATACAACAGACGACAGGAAGCAGCGAAGTGACATGTAGTCTTCGAGTCAGCTGCTCCCCTTATTTTGGCTTGCCTTTAAGTGTCTTTCGCCGAGACACAGCCGCTCTGGAGCGGTGTCGAACCCACGTCCTTTCGAACGTCGCGCAGACGTTCTCACCACTCGGCTACGCAGCCGACTTCAGCGTGATGTTATTGTGTACAACATGCGTTTTAGCAATAAAAAAATCCAAATTTTGTTGCCCTCGTCTCGCTAAGGTCGCTTTTGTTTGATACCCGTTTGCGAGGTCTCGTTGCGCATCAAGCTGTGAATGTGATGCTGTTCGCTGTTACGTCACAAGGTACATATAATTGTGGCCAAAATTTTAAGACCAGACTTGATTTATGACCATTTTTGCATTACTTCAAAATACTGCATCAGATATAAGATGATACAACTGAAACAATATCTGATGCATTATTTTGAAGTAATGCAAAAATGGTCATAAATCAAGTCTGGTCTTAAAATTTTGGCCACAATTATATGTACCTTGTGACGTCACAGCGAACAGGATCACAGCTTGATGCGCGCGAGACTTCGCAAACGGGTATCAAACAAAAGCAGCCTTAGCGAGACAAAGGGCAACAAAATTTGGATTTTTTATTGCTAAAACGCATGTTGCACACAATGACATCACGCTGAAACAAAAAACTCGCAAAAAGTTAATTTGGGTTTTCCCGCCCTTTAAGGTATCTTTGATTTTTATAATACAAACCATCTTTGTGGCAACGTAATTAGCCTACATGGAAATTGATTTTGGGTGAGACAATAATATCCTGATAATATGTTAGGTTACAAATTACAATTTATTTTATCTCTTTTTAGGCTACAGTTGGATATCACGGTTCAATGAATTTGTGAAATACTGTAAGATTATTCTATACACACGTCACCTCAACCATCGTCTTGCCACGTTAATGACGTCATAATGCTCAAACATTAAAATTTCCTTAAAGATGGCGCACGATTGAAAGAAAGCTCTGACTACTTTCGGATTTCTAGCTCACAAAAAGTCATCGTGCGTGGAAGTTTCTTGCAATAAACTTATGAAGGTTATGCAATTGATTGAGTTTCGCTTTTAGCAGCATGATCGTAGCTTACTTCACAAGGTACCATTCATCATAGCACATGACTAGGGAACTGTGTTCCGAAAGCTTGCGCAACTTACTATTGCCACAGCAAACTTGCAGCATCAGGCTAAGACAGATCGTTTAAATCTACCTTGTGAAGTTATAAAGGTTAGTTCAGTATAGGCCTATATTATTATTATTAAACGTTCATTTCAAACCTTGCGTTCCACATGAAGCAAAAAGAAGAAATTAACAAATTCACTTGCATGCACGAAAAGACATATGCTATGTTAGTAAGCTACAAACAAGTAGACATATTCAGATTGAGGTTATACGAGATATAGCCTACTATTTGTTTGTAGTGTTTATGAAACGATGAAAATAAGAAAGAATCCGATTTCATGAGCGACGATGATTTCGTATTATAATATTTATGTTATCCGCGTCACATATCTTGAAAATTGAAGACGCCAAATAGTGTTGTTTTAATTTTCTTACTGTGGTCCTAACACCAGACAATTCTTTTGTCATAGCTAATAATTATTACAAAAACAATTCACTCGTAACTCAAGCTCTTAATGTTATTTGTCCGCCCCGATAGCTCAGTTAACCAGAAGCTTCAAGATCAAGCGGCGCTGGTTCGACTCTCGGAGAGTGCGCTTGAGCAACGCATTTCAGAACTGCTCTCCATTCAGCGGCACCAAAGAGATGTAATAAATCCCCGGCAACAGTGTGAATTAATTGTGAATGAAATGAAAAGCTTAAGTCATAAAAACAATTGTTGACAAAATACCAGCTTTATAAACTACCGCGATTCAACAGCAGAGGGCTAACATGTGTATGGCCGAAAACGTTCGTAGATAGTTTATGTTCAGTTTAATATATTATGTTAAATGCCGTGTGGTTGCTTGGTTTCATCTGTTTATGGTTGAAGAAAGTCACCTCTTAACCAAAATTGTATCAATAGCAGAGCTGTTCGAAACAAAAATATGTTGTTTGGATGCAAAATGATGGCTATCCCTCGTCTTCGAGGTATTCCAAAATACCTAATCTTGTTTCCGAATTGCCATAATCTTCCATGGCCGTACGTACATGGTTATTAAAGAAACAACAAAATAGGTAGGTCGATTTATGACTACAAGTTAAAAGTTTTATTCGTGAAGCGAAAAGAAATGTGCACAAGCACACAAATTAATATGAGTATCTGAACTGTCTTTATATTACTATTCACTACATGATAAATAACTACAGCAGGCTACAATAATAGAATTTCCTTTAAAAAAACATAAAAAGTTTGTGTTCTAACTTAAGTCACGTAAAAACGTTCATAAACACATAAAATATTACAGAATAAACAAACCTTTTGTTTCAAATTCCTTATATTGTTGATGAGAAAAAAACAAAACAAAACATTGAAAGCACAAAAAAATTCATCCCAATAGCTTTTCATGAGACTACGAATGCTCTATCTGACATGAACTAAGGTTTAAAAATTGGTCGTACACCCAGAACAATGATAAGCTGCGGCAACTCTATACCCAAACACAAATCAATCGTTTTTTACATTAATTCAACGTCTCCAGACGTTGAAACAATGTAAAAAATGCTTGATTTGTTGTCTGCGTAGAGTTTAGATAGTAAACGCAAGGTAAAAGCAAAAGAAGTAAAGTTAACGTTTGTACGATGATAGAATCTGAGGAGCCGTTGATATACGACGCCTAGCGGTATAGTGAGAAGTGTGGTCTATCAAAAGTCTGGCAAAAATGTCACATGCAGCGCAACACAACAAAATGGCGTGTAGGCCTATCATATTTTCAAAATGATGTCATACGTTCAAGCGCATATTGGATCAATCCTAAAGCATGTGACTCTAAACAAATTGCATTAATGTTAGGTTAAAATGAAAACAATATGTTTTTCTTGAACGACAATTATATTTCCGAGTCGCTCGAGATTAAAGCTTCACAGAAGAACAACGAAAATACATGTCACGACAAGAAAACAAAAGAGCAACTTCTTTACCGAACATAGCTCTGACTACCGAACATAACTGACTACGGCAAAACTTACTTAAGCGCTGCATAAAAGACTTACCAATTGCACCAAGAAAAGCAAAAAAATGAACTAAACGTCATCAAATAGATTTTTCGGTGGGTGGTTTGACATGCTTGAGCGCGCCCGATCACGTGACGGTGCATTCCAGCGAGACGATTTTTCCCATAAAGCGTCGACTTTGTCGTCGTCGTCGACCGCTTCCATAACAGAACTGTAGCCGATAGGTGCAACATCGTCTAGGAGTTCCACTTTGTCCGACTTGTGTTTGTTGAAGCGAACTGAAGAAAGCGCAGCTGCGTAGAAATAAATTGTTTACTTGAATGTTATTTTTTAGTATCAATATGATTTAATTAGTCAATACATTTATAACTAAAAGAAAAAACTATTTAATCAAAACTAAATTAGCCCAGTGAATAAAAGTTGCAACTTTTATATCATTTCAATGTCAAGCTAAGTTGAAACAATGTAAAAAACGGTAACTTTTGTGCGCTGAGACCACTCCATTCAAGGTTTTGGAATCAGTTTTCAAAGAGAGTGCCTAAAAATTGCAAAGTCGGCATTTTTATTAAACTTCATAGCTCTGATTGTATCTACGAATTGATTCATGGTATTTGTATGATCTATAAACTTCAAAATTACACTGCGTCATAAAGCAATTAATGAAGCGTGAATGAGCCTCAAGGATCATCTTCATGTTCCAACTGCAACAGTTTTTAATACAGTCAAATACTGGGATAATGGAAAGAGCTGTGCACGAACGCCTAAGCCTGATGAAATAAACATGGTACAATATAGAATGAATAGAATATAGATAACATAGAATGAATACATTCGATGATACGAATAAAATACGGATACATTCGATAGAATGAATAGATAACATAAACATAGAATGAATACAACGATATACCCCCATCATTTTCAGCATCTCTCATCGTTCTTCCCCTCCACTGGCGGTCGTTTATATTCGTGTCCACCCCATGCTCGTTCTGCCATTCACTTCGCTGTAGCGCTTTCAGTTCGCGCTGAACGCGTCGCTTTTCTGCAAGACGATTCATGTCAACTAACAAATTATCATAACCCATTTAATGAATACCGCTAACATATTAGCTTCAATGCAACTACAGTGTACTCAATTTTGTAGGTAAAGAATCATCAAAGGCAGTTCAAATTTTGAAGTAAACTATTTGTTGCAATTAAAAGGTTGTTCATATGTTTTTAGTTCACCTCTGTTCACTAGCTGCCGCCCTTCGTCGACTAAGTCACTGGTCATGTCGTCAGCAGCGTCAATAAAGCGTTGAAAGCCGATCACTGACAAGCAGCGCTGACCGAGACTCAAGTACGTCGCTGCGCACAACACGCACACAAGGATGGGGAAATATATGTTGAACCCATCCGCGATAAAGGAGATGACAACCAGACGTCCCATAATCTAGAAAGAAACGCAATCGCATTAAGTAAAACTTTGAGTGACGTTTGACGGTTGTGAATGTTCAGTTTTTAAATCGACAAGTGCTGTTTCAGCCTTAAACAGTTAAATACCGTTGCTTAGACTTAGAGAATATGGCCATTTCACATGCAGCTGCTGCTGAAATGAACAGTCGGTAAAAGTAAAGCTACTTTTAAATAGTCGCCCAGAGATATGAAACAACATTGCCACATGATACTTGTCACAATCAATGTGCAAAGCCTCGCGTCGGGCTGCTTTGCGTCTTGACAGAATGTG
Source organism: Aplidium turbinatum (assembly GCF_918807975.1). Lineage (NCBI taxonomy): Eukaryota > Metazoa > Chordata > Ascidiacea > Aplousobranchia > Polyclinidae > Aplidium > Aplidium turbinatum. The sequence goes on along the minus strand of NC_137484.1, from coordinate 13,932,523 downwards.
CTGTTTTCATTATGGAATTCTTGAGCGGTATGTTATTATCGGGTATTGACCTAAAGTAACCTCTGATGACGAAATCTGTATTATGTAACGTGTTTTCTACAACCTTCGGCCCTACGTGACATTCTAGAGACTTCTGTTGTTTACATTTAAATGCTACGTGACCGACGATGAGTTCGTGTGATGCAATACTACGTTACCTTCTCGAAGTTACTGGACCAAACAACCAACTATATAAATAGTGGTGTAGTTTGTGTAATTATTATTATTATGGGAGTTGTATTATTCTGAGAATTATTATGATGATTATTATTGAGTTGGTTATGAGAGTTGTGCTATGAGTTGTGGATTGGTAGTTGATGCAGAAATTAGAGTTATTTGAGAAGCCGTTCGTTAAAGTTCTTCAAGAAGTCAGATTATCATTTCGCTAGTAGAATTATTCGACATTTAATTGACTGCTTTTCGGTTGACCCATTAAACTACGTCATTGAATCTTTCCAAGTCTTTTTCCTGGTAAGAGATAGAAAGAAAGCGTGACATTCTGGGGGCTCGTCCGGGATAAACCGAAAAAATTAACCGAAAAACCGAAGAATACCGAAGATTTATTGAAAGAATAATAAATTAATGTCAAGATGGCGGATACTGTCAAACATGAGATGATTGAAGACTTAGGGAGCATGGCTGAACGAATGGGGCTGACTGGTAATGAGAAGTCTCAGTTTGTGATAGAAGAGTATCACAAGATAATGGACCAAAAAGCTCAGCGAGAAGCTGACGAAAGAGAAGATAGAAGAGCTGCTCGTGAAATAAGGAAAGCAGAACTTGAAGCTGAGGAAAAGCGAGCACAACTTGAAGCTGAGGAAAAGCGAGCACAACTTGAAGCTGAAGCAGAGGAGAAGCGGGCGCAGCGCGAAGCAGAGGAGAAGCGGGCGCAGCGCGAAGCTGAAGAAAAACAAGCACAACGAGAAGCTGAAGAAAAACGTGCTCAATGGCAGTACGAAGCAGAAGCTGAAGAAAGAAGAGCGCAATATGAATTGGAAAAGTTAAAACTTGAATTAGAAAGACAAAAGCTGGACATTGGTGAGCGATCTAATTCTACTAATGATAATGCTCGAGATGTTATTGTGGCGCAAGTTAGACGTCCAGATTTGCCATCATTTGTTGAAGAAAAAGATGAGTTGGATAGTTATTTGTTAAGATTTGAAAGATATGCTACAATAGCCAAATTGGAGAAGTCGACGTGGGCTACCCAGTTAAGCATGTTATTATCGGGACAAGCTCTTGATGTATATTCAAGACTTTCGCAAGAAGAGGCCATGAACTACGACAGATTGAAGTTAGCTCTGTTAAAACGATACAATTTTACCGAGCATGGATACCGTCAAAGATTCCGTGAGGCAAAGCCTGAACGACACGAAAGCCCAGGTCAATTTATTGAACGTTTAAGAAACCTTTTGTTAAAATGGTTTGAACTTTCAGGGGCCGACCAATCATTGGACGGATTGGCAAACCTTATAGTTAAGGAACAATTCACAGATTCATGTTCAAAAGATCTGTCTGTTTATCTAATGGAGAGAAGTCCAAAGACTCTAGAAGAAATAGCCAGTGTGGCAGAACAGTACTTAGTTGCTCATGATGAAAAGTTGTCGACTGAAGAAACGTTGTCATTCAATAATGACGAGGAGCAAGCAAATAATTCTAAAGGAGGTGCTGTTCCAAGAGAAGTACGTTGTTTTAATTGTAATGGCTTAGGTCATAAGTCTGTTAACTGCCGGAAGAAGACTAATAGAAATCATCAGGAATCGAGGAAGTGGTGCAATCGTTGCAATAGGCAAGGACACGAAGCGAAGGAATGCAAGGACAAGTCGTTTTCCTTATCCAATCAGTCTGGAAAAGATAAAGACACGGACGTTTATCGAGGTGGTTGTGCGTTAATGATTCCTAAACCCACGCTTGAAAATGAGAGATCGGATGAAGATGATCAGTTGGAAAAGAAAACGGGAAAGAAGACAAAAGAAGATGCTTATAAAGAAATAAAACCTGAAGATTACCTACCAGTAGTGGATGGAACAGTTGGAAACAAAAAGGTAAAAGTTTTACGTGATTCTGGTTCTACGGGTATAATGGTGAGGAGAGATTTAGTAAATGACAATCAGTTAACGGGAAAAACTGGCCATGTGACAAAGATAGATACCACTTCAATCCAAGGACCGTTAGCGATGATATATATCGAAACTCCGTATTGTAGTGGGACTGTGAAAGCGTTATGTTTACAAAACCCTTTAGTTGATCTTATAATCGGAAATGTTATTGAGAAGGATTCTGAAGTTACTTGTTATTCTTGTGGCAAGAATGGTCACTTTGCTCGAGATTGTTCTGCAGATAATCGGCGACGACCATTTGGAGTTTGCTATAAATGCGGTAGACGCGGACATTTTGCCAGGGAGTGCGTTGCTGACGGCGGACATTCGGAAAATAGACGTTGCCGTGACAACCACTGCTACCGATGTGGGGAGATTGGACACATAGCCAGGAGCTGCCCTTTTGATGAAAAGGCTTGCTACAATTGTCATAAAGAAGGTCATCTCGCCAAAGACTGTCCGGAGAGGAAGTGTTTCCGATGTAAGAAGATGGGTCATCTTGCTCGCCAATGCACTGAAGCCATTGAGGACGATGGAAACTTTCGCAGAAAACGTGACTATTGTTTTGAGAAAAGCTATCGTTGGTAGTTCATGCAACGATGGACTTATGAGAATTGATTATTGAGTAATTAATTCTTTTGTAGTGTGTTTTGTATTGATTGTGTTGTTATATTGTTTGCAACAATATTCTAAGGGGGGGCGTATGTCACAATCAATGTGCAAAGCCTCGCGTCGGGCTGCTTTGCGTCTTGACAGAATGTGCTGTTTTCATTATGGAATTCTTGAGCGGTATGTTATTATCGGGTATTGACCTAAAGTAACCTCTGATGACGAAATCTGTATTATGTAACGTGTTTTCTACAACCTTCGGCCCTACGTGACATTCTAGAGACTTCTGTTGTTTACATTTAAATGCTACGTGACCGACGATGAGTTCGTGTGATGCAATACTACGTTACCTTCTCGAAGTTACTGGACCAAACAACCAACTATATAAATAGTGGTGTAGTTTGTGTAATTATTATTATTATGGGAGTTGTATTATTCTGAGAATTATTATGATGATTATTATTGAGTTGGTTATGAGAGTTGTGCTATGAGTTGTGGATTGGTAGTTGATGCAGAAATTAGAGTTATTTGAGAAGCCGTTCGTTAAAGTTCTTCAAGAAGTCAGATTATCATTTCGCTAGTAGAATTATTCGACATTTAATTGACTGCTTTTCGGTTGACCCATTAAACTACGTCATTGAATCTTTCCAAGTCTTTTTCCTGGTAAGAGATAGAAAGAAAGCACAATACTCATGATCAAAAGGAGGGAGAAAAACCTTTTATTTCGTCTGTTGTGAGAATAGTAGGCCTACGGTGCAAGCACAATTATCAATACAAAAAAACTAACACCACATGAAACTAAATTCCACGACAGGAAGTAGCGAAAGACTATATCAGTCATCGAGTCAACTGCTTTCGTGTTCTCAAAGTGACAAATATCAAGCATCGGTAAATTACGTTTAATCAAAGCTAAGCTAGTATTCAATGCTGATGTAGCGGCACGTGGCTACCTCGTTGTTCCACATGGACTTTAGCACTCCAAGGAAAAGGTGATTTTTGAAAATCAAATCCTTGTTTTACTTCAAAAACAATGCACAAGCGATGTGGACTGCTGCAGCGAATGTTACCTGTGTGTACGATGTCTGCATTTCCCCTTCGGGGGCGGAGTCAAGATGAATCATTCCAAGAAAATTCAAACATAATGGAGCAGTAAGGCGGCAAAGCATTCTGAAATCACAAGCAGTTGGATCATTTTAATACTTCGCGCCAGGTTTGTAACAACAATGACTGGAAGTAAAATATAGTAATAATCATATTTTATTTTGCGCTCGTTGCGACAACAAGTATACTGTGATCCCAGATAAAACAAGAAGCAGCGAAAGGATATGTAGTCGTCGAGTCAGCTGCTATCACTATTTTGGCATGTCATTAAGTGTTTTGCCAAGACACGGCCGCGTGCTCTGAAGCAGTGTTGAAGTGACGTCCTTTCGAGCCTCACGCAGACGGCCACACAGCCGACGAAACAAAATATTCACCGATATAAAGCAGTGAATATAGACAAAAAATACTATCTCCGGGTTTTCAAGCAAAAAAAAATGCAAAAAAAATATGGCTTTCGGAGTTCGGACATAAAGCTGATGAATTTGCGGAAAAAAACCGGAGATAATACAAATGAACAATGGTGGGGATAGGTGAAATGTATATTGCAGTGACGATCGGTGAGGGAAAGCAAGGAAAGCAGTGCTTACCTGAGCGAAAACTATGCAAAATATAATGACTGAGTTCTAGGTTTAACTTCTTATTATTTTTATCACGTCTATTTTAACTTGAAAATTACTGTGTTCGTGACTAGAATTACTCGTAACGCTTGTGAGTAGTCTAAGTTCTCACCAAACCGCATGTCTTGCCTATAAATGCCAATTAACGCAAACGCTCCTGTCAGAAACCACCACTGAGGCTCCAGGGAAATCAACTTTCAAAGTGGCTTTCCCTACGTTCAAAAACGTCAAAAAACGCCTTCGTTTTATCCGATCCTGACTCGTTTTGCAAAACGTCACCAGCTGCTTAGCCAATCAGATGTGTTATGGTTAGAGTTGCTTTCCCAGTGACGTCAATGCGTACAATCGCTAGACTATCTCGTCATACGCACAGAATGGTCTCTCGTCACGGTACACAGCACAGCATCATAAAGGAGGCATATACGCAGGAGGCAAACTTATCCAGCTTTTTGTACAAATTGCTTGCGGTTGTAATGTTTAGGCCTAAGTGTTGGTTTTTGTAGTGTAGGCCTAACTGAATATCTGAGAATGAACATTCATGACGAATTAAATATTTAGACAACTATTACTCCATGTCTAACACTGGATTTTGGTCCTGCAACGTTAAAATTAAGATTGTTCAAATGTTCATGACTTCTAAACATTAAATGGATGTATGCTCACGACATAGGCGAAGCACAATTTGACAGATTTCTATTTTTGATTTGTTTTGGAAATGCTCTCAGAGCGCACCAAATTGGAAGTGTTTTTCAAAAATTTCTGGGGGATGCCCCCTAGACCCCCCGCTGGAAGTGTTGCCTTCGGCAACACGCCTTCGGGCTTCGCCCGACGGTTACGCCCTTCGTGCCTACTACCTTGCTGCAGCATATTTCCAAGTTGCTTTCCCAACGGTTTAAGCCACCGAACGTCACTGGTATATTGTAGACACACTCCTTCGTGAATGCGACCAAACGATTGCTGTGTGAAAATAATACGCAGAAACAGATTGCGATATGCTGCCGCACGTGGACGACCGCAGAAGTAGAAAAATCCGTTAATCGGCGCTCACTGAAGATGGTTTCATGTGAAAAACTGCAGCTACAGCAAAACGCCATGAAACAAAAACAGAAGATGCACATTGCATACCATAGCTGGAAGTGCAACTTGAGAGTTAAATTCTTTAACAAGCTGCCCGCGCCTATTCGCTAAAGACAGTACTTACATTCCAACAAAAAGTAAGCTTGATTCGTCTGTTTGGTGATGGCCGGCAATGTAATAATAATTAAAGAATTTGATACGAAACACAGTATAGTACGCACACACGCAAAGATACGATATGATCATACAGCTGGCAAGCTGAAAAACAAAAAAGAAAGTTATTGACGTGGTTGAGTTAGATCACATAAAGATTTGTAGAGTGACGTTTTTTTGAAGGAACACAGTCGCAGTGATTTGTGTGACGACAACCAGAAGCATTTAAACCAAGACGATATGCTTTAAAAATAGGCCTATTGACTGAATCTTCTGTATCTGTATGGATGCACTCACCAACCTCCATACTAGCTATCAAAAGTTGTCGTTTTACATCGATATAACGCCTGCCGCCTGCGGAACATAAATAAACGTAAAAAGGACGAGTTTTGCTAGCTGAGATATCGTTCCAGCGTGTATTTTCAGTATCCTGTGTTACGTAATAAATGACGACTCACTTCAACATAAAAATAATCGTAGTTTGCCACAGCCAAGTTGATGAAGATCGCAAAAAGCGACAAGACAGGATTTTCGTTGAAGAAAGTACATTCAGACCAGATCACCATCAGGGAAGTGATGGCGAGGCATATTGCAAGCGCCTTTCGCACTTTGGGTTGCACAAGGCAATACCAATACCATGCTGAAATATAAAGGCAGTCATTAGTTTAACTAAAAAAAGCTCCTAAACAAACCAGGAGAGCTGATGTTAACCTTCAAGTCCGACATTAGTTATAACTAGGGCAAGTTTTTATTGGCTTAAAAATCCAAAATAATTGACAATAAAATTCAAAAAAATTGCCTGAGTGAACCATTGTTTCTTGTGTTTTGTATTTAAAAGGAGGCTGCATCAATAAAAAGAAATTTAAATGAACAAAAAAAATATATTAGGCTAGTCTGATGGCTGTAGAAGCACTAAGCAGGCTAACTCCACAACAAACATCACGTTCACAAAGAACAAGAGTTCAAATGTGACAAAATACAATGTTTCACATTTTCGGCATTATATTTTCTGTTCTTGGCCAGAAGTTTGCAAAGAATCGAAAAACTTTTTGTACAGAAGCAGACGGGAAACAAGAAGTTGTTAAAGTATCACTTTTTCTCAGCATTTAAAAGAAAACATTTGGACTGGACGTGTCACTTACATAAAATTGAGTTTATTAACTTAAAATTGAAAAATTGACTTAAACGATAAAATACCCGATTTTTTATTGACCTATGAAATTAAGATTTTGAAACTTGCTCTTGTGTTCAGAACTCTTACTTAAAACCACACCGCAATAACTAATAATGAATTGACTTTATTCAGTTTACTTACCCTAGTTATAACTAGGGTAAGGTAAGTACTACGTAAGTACTTTTTGCAACGTATTTTTACAGTTTTAAACAGCTTCAAAAATAAACTAGACTCATACAGACAAATGTTTTGAGATATTTCCAGGAATTGGAGAACGCTCGCGCACAAATAGAAACTTATATGTAACTTCAACTCTCCTCAAAAGCAAGCAGAGTATTCTCGTATTTTTCGGGAAACAAAAATTGCCCTAGTTATAACTTTATCACTTAACAACAACAAAAAATAGCAGAAACTTTCAACACAACATACCTAAAGTTGATGTGCAGAATAATCTCCAACACGCGTTGCGTTTTTCATCAATTGCGTATTCGTGTTCTTCAGTCCATTTCCTAACAAGAAACAAACTATATTATTTTTACATCGTCTTGAATGTCGATAGACGTGGAAGCGGTGTTAAATGGCTATCCTTGTTGCAATGGCTGGATTCTTGCGGTCTATAAGCAACGTTTTGACACAATGGTGTCAGTATTTAACATAACGGTGTAAGCATCACGCGAGATTTGACTGCAGGCCAGCAAGTGAGCGTGATTGAAATATGGCAAACTAGTTCCTCAGAGCGATGGTATCATAATAACTTTAAATCAAACCTACCGAGTGATCATTTGCGAATTCTTTAAGATGTTTTCCAAATGCAGTGCTCTCTTCATTGAGATATTCCATTGCACTGTGGTACGGTTTTGCGTGTGAACAGCACTGATGACTCGCCTGTAACAAATTGTGAGATACTCACACAGCAAATTAACCGTTTTTTTACATTGATTCAAGTAAAAAACGGCTGTTTTGCTGACTAGGATATAGAAATCAAGTTTAATGTTGCATGAAATTACTGGTTATGATGAAATCAGTCACAGATGAGGACTCGTGCTTTCACAAAACAAATGTTCAAAAAGAAATGAACTAGTCGTCACTTGTGAACATCGACTAGGAGTTTATCGCTGGGAACGTCATTCCTAGTTGGATCGTAATCTTCATAATCGTCCATTCCTCGACTCACACGACTTTGAAAATGTTCAGGACACTGGAAAATTGGAATACAAATGCACTTGTCAAAGCGTTCCAAATTATGACGAGGACCTTCACTAACAGGCTACCTAGCTTGAAATGCTGGAGTGGTAAACTTGTATCGCGTTTCGGTTGAAACATACGTTAAGACAACGTAAAAAGATTGATCTGAAAATCATTTTGAGTGGCTTGATTTTCTCAACATCGTACATTATTGGCACTTGCAAAAAGTACACCTCACAGAAATAAAGTAAAAGATTCAACGTGTATTTACTGCACAAAACAATGAGACAGATTGGGCAGTGAATACTGAACGTTCAGTTAATTTGAAACGGAAAAAGGCTGTTTCTAACGCAAAAAAACTACCTTTGAAATGATGACGTCAACATGCTTGCGCTGAGGATGGTTGTATTGCACTACACTTGCTATCCGTTTGATCTCCTGAAAGAGAAACGTACATGCTGATGTAAGCACACACTGCAATCATGGCACAGAATTTACAACTTATTTGCAGTCACGATCATCATCAACATTACAATTGCACACTTAAAATTCCAACAATAATATTCGTTAAAAGTAAAATCTAGGTTAAGTCCTATAGTGTTAATTGGTTTTTATATATAATTACAATAAAAACAAATCTAACCCTTTATGAAAGTTGTATGAGATATATGAAATTGTGAACACAGATCCACGACCATTGCACTGGTGCAGTACAGTACATATAACAAAAGTCCCATTTTCTAGAATTCATTTATTCTCTTCCCACCTCCAAAACATCGTTTAGTGTTTCTGTTGCTTCCTGCTTTTCTGTGCTCAGTTTTGCCAGCTTGAAGTAAGTTTGAGCTAGGGAACGGTGGACATCGGAGGCATTCCACACACCGCGTGGGACTTCAACAAGTCCGTAGCCCAACAGAAGCACGAGCAGGAACAAACCCCACGTGTTGGCGGCAGTGATCATGATCACTTTCAGCTGCGCTCTGATCAATATTATTCATGGGCAATAAATTTTCGCTCAAAATTTGACTTAGATTAGACTGCAAAAGTAGGGCGGTAATCAAAATCTGAAAAATGTGACAAATCAGGCCGCATCTTCAGACAGCCATGCGTGGTCTTGGTCTAATGTTAGTTATTTCTAGCAAACAAAGTTATATATTTCACACAGCAGGATTAAAGTCTGCAAAATCTGTTGACTAAATTTCGGGAGCAAGTCTTTTAGACGTAGACAGTTAGGCGCCGGTCAAGTAGGCGTGCACACTGTGGCGTCTGGATATTTAGGTGCGGAGCACTGTGGCACCCGTTCATTTAGGTGCTATTCCAAGTAAAGTCTGCAGATGCTTGGCAAGTAGGGCAATGCTTTTCACACAATATGTTATATTGAACAGAAAAATATGTTGTTTTGTTAATGCGCGTGCATTTATTTGTTGTTAGTCATGGCTTCAGTGTGTGAAGCTGCTTTATGCGGCAATACTGTTTACACAAAATGTTATATTGAACAGAAAAATATGTCATGGCTTCCGTGAGTGAAGCTGCTTAAACCGGCAATGCCTTTCACTGTGAAAGTCATTTTAAAATTGTTGCTTGAAAAGTTGGTCGCATATTAAAACGGTTTTCCTTGTGCTTTACCAACTAGACGAAATTTCCGTCTTTATTATTTATGGTCACAATGGTAAACCATAATCTCTTCATGGGAAAATTGTAACATAAAGTTCCCGGATCCGTTCGTATGTATGCAATGACCGAAAGAAACACTCTTCTGAAAACGTCTATTCAAGAATTGTATTTCTGTAAAAATAGCCTCAAGGCTGTCGAAGAATGGGGCAACACCGTACCCACTAAAACTTGTCACTACAATACAAATTACTTAGATAAAGACGGAAATTTCGTCTAGTTGGTATAAGCACAAACAAAACCGTTTTAATATGCGACCAACTTTTCAAGCAACAATTTTAAGAATGACGAGAATAGATTGCAATATTCCAAACGCACGTAACCATCTTCTGTGACGTAATAATGATAAACATTATGAAGCTATTCAAGCACCTGTTAAGTTTGGCTTACACCATATCTCGTAATTCAAGATTTAACGATAATGTAACGTTTCAACAGGTGTGACAAAGGTGATGCAATCTTCGCTTATTTTTGAGTAATATTCCATTACGTCAGACGCCAAGACTCAGTAGACCTGAACGGTTTTATGTGACGTTTGATTTGTACAGATATTGTCCGTAACAATGATTTCACACAAAATGTTATATTGAACAGAAAAATATATTGTTTTTTTAATGCGCGTGTTCGGCATTTATTTGTTGTTAGTCCAGGTTTGCGTAGGCGAAAGCTTTATCAATAAATTATTATTCAAGTTTCCGTACATGACTGAGTTCACTTTTAGTTATATAAGTCAAATAATAACTACACTAAACATAATAAACCCAACTAGGTTAATTGCCAAAGCTGAGCTGATACAATCTGTAGACTTTACTAGGAATAGCACCTAAATGAACGGGCGCCACAGTGCTCCGCACCTAAATATCCAGACGCCACAGTGTGCGCGCCTATTTGACCGGCGCCTAACTGTCTGCGCCTAAAAGACGTGAACCCTAAATTTCACACGACTGATTTCCTGCTTTTTAATTAGATTTCACTCAAAGCAATATATTCCAACGTTTCATGCTAACGTATTTCCAAATGCAATACATCAGTTTAAGAAAAACTTAGTCCGTTGAATGATGATTTAATGCAAGTAACAGACATACGATTAAATCCTGCGTTTTATTGAAGAAGCATCACTTGTAAGATGTGTAAAATGTAAGAACATTCAAATGAAGCAACTTCTTATAAACCTGTTTACTGAATGCAGCCGGTGACACAGCAATCATCCACGAAATACATTAGAACTTTTGAATCAATTACAGAAGACTTTTTAGGGTACGGTACATTTTACTCACACGTCCAAAGTGATGTTCTTAGCAGCAACATAGATTAAGAGAATAATGAATATGACGAGATAAGATCCATAGTAAATTGCATTTTCAATAACCGCACGTTTGATTTTTCCCCAGGCCGAAAAGTCACCAGCACATGCGTAAGATTGCATGAACGGCAAGACAAACCTGACGAAAAAAGAACAACTTCATCGAACGAACGCACTCACTGCGCTTGTAAGAGTGCGTGCATCATGCATGCAATGAACAAGACTACACATAATTTTGTTTCGAGCGCAGGAAGATTCGCAAAAGTTTTAAAAATTCAAGCAATAGGCCTAGTCAATTTTAGTAACTAGTTTAAACGAAATTTAACCGCCACACCTATTACCAACTGTTGGTCTGTTGCAACAAGATAAAATATAATATGAACATTGAACAGTTATAACAAGATGGCACTTATTGAACAGTACTCACAGTATGTATCAAATATAAAGTAGTTAAAAAGCATATCTTGTTGAGTAGGTAGTAAAATTTATGAGGAAAATTTTACAGCGGCAATGTCTGGTATCATACCATGTCAAAATTTGCGAAGTCCAATAAACAATATGCCACATCACAGGCAAAGTATTTTTTGGAACGAAGCTCCATGGTTCTTGGCATGTATGTCTGTGACTTATTGTCGTGGTATCTGCAAAGAAGAACATTCTATTTAGCAAGTTGTAAGCGAGTACCATGTTCAAAAATGCATGACTTTAGTCAAAGGAAAAGAACCTGAAAATGCTTTTGGCAACTGACTATTGATACATACATGCATACAATTGATACACATACTACAATGCACAGCATTTGCAATACTTTGGCAGTAATCCTTCTCTTTGTACAGTTTTGTTTATCATATTTGTTGTATAGTAGAATACAGCATATTGATATTTGTGAAGGATAGAAAAAAATCTTTTTTTAACAGAACACAGGTAAGTACATTGTTTTGATACCTCAAACAAACAGTACAATTCATATTATAATGCAAAATTATCCAGCACATTTATAATATCTATTAAAGTTAATCTTTGATATTTCCAGAGAAACCTTGTTAACAAACATTAGAAAGAAAAAGATCAAGATGTTATAAATGAGAGTTTGAAAGTGGGCCATTCCGTGTCAATTCACACAGTCAAGAAAATCAACCTCTTCGATTTTTCTTAAATTTTACACACCTTTTCACTATCCTATATAATGAACAACTGCAAAATTTGAGTGAAATTTATTGAGAAACACGAGAGTTATAAAGCATTTAGTTTGGGGGGGTCTGCCGAGGGGGCACATTTTTTGTATTTTTGGCCATGTTTGAGGCCCTATTACTGCTAAACTAAATTAGGTAAGAACCCAAATTTTTTACATGTGATAATACTTCTGCCAAATATTGGAAAAACAACATCGTTCACATTGTCACTCTAAAAGGTCAAAGGTTATAGACATCCAAAGTTGGCCGTTTCCAGTTCTCGGCTAAAATTTACCAAAATTTTAAAACCTTGCCAAGACCCTATTTTTGATTGGTTTTGGCTAAAATTTAGTAGAAATGTTGTTTACAGGATTCTCTATGAACTGAGAAAATTTTAGTATAAAATATTAAAGGGGTTGGGAGGTATTTAATGTGAAACATGGGTTGAAATGAAAAAAAGCAAAAAGTGGGGTCCTTTTAATACCCCGGTTACCCATGACCCCAGTGAAAATTTGCACTAAAATTTTTTTCACACATTCACTAAGATATGACAAGTCTACTGTGCAAAATTGATCCATGGTTCTCAATGTTTTCTTATAGAAAGTATTTGTCAAAGTTTGGAGAAAAACGCTAAAAATTAGAAATGAAAAATTCAAGGGGAGTAGGGGTGATCATGATTTTATCTTGCTATTGGCTATATAAAGTGTTCTTGATGACAGCAGTAATATTATGTGCTTGACAAATGCCAATGTAGACCTATGAATAATTTTTGCAAGACGTTTTATGCATAAAGTTTAAGACATTATTATCTTTATATGTGTTTTGGTTACACTGTCCGATATCGTTTTGTTCGATCTTTTGGTATTAAATTTTCTTTAATTGCATGAAGAAGAAGAAGTATATAACATCAGAATGCCAAGTTAATGCAAGCCGTAGTACCTGATAAGCTGATACCTGATACACAGACTATTTGGAAAATTGGTGTGTTCCATAATTCTAACAAAGAATGCATGATGAGTTTGTGCAATAATTGCTCTTGCAGAGAATGTTTGAAGAGCTACTTAATTGATATGTACATTCAGCAACGAATATGATCTTGATGATACTATAAGGGACAAGCAATGGGCTCATACTGATAGAACGACAATTAACTGAGCAGCTAAAAAGCCTGGATGACTTTATTGAATCATTGTGTGACACCTTTCTTGCTTTTATTTATTTGCATCAGACTCGACTCAAGATGGTCAATATTATTACAATCAAACATAAAAAGTAGAAGCAAAGCAGGTACTCAACTCCGAAGAGCTGAGTTGTAATGCACCAAATACAGCTATAAAGACCCATCACTTCATTAGCAAATCACAATCAAGTTACTTGAAACAAAATTTAGCTGATGATGAAGTCGTAGTACTACTTGATTTTGCTGAGAACTACTCATTTAGTGTCCAAGATGCCGTGCAAGGGTTCCATTGGGACAACACTCAGGCAACCCTTCACCCTTTTGTAATATACTACAAAAAAGATGGAGCTTTAACATTAAAAAGTTTGGTTGCAATATCAGATCACTTGGAACATTCAACAAGTACATTGCATGCATTCATTAACCAAATAATTCCAATTATCAAATCACTTGGTAATGTGAAAAAAATATTTTATTTCAGCGATGGTGCTGCTTCACAATACAAAAACCGTAAAAATTTTATTAATCTTTGCCATCTGATTTCATCAGATTTTGGAATTGATGCTGAGCGGCATTTCTTTGCTACATCTCATGGCAAAAGTTCATGTGATGGAGTTGGTGAAACCACCAAAAGATTAGCTGCACGTGCAGTCGTGCAAGTCTTTACGCAGCAACCAACAACCAAATTCTCACACCACAAATCTTTTCCAATGGGAGCAAGATCACATTTCTGGGTTTGAATATATTTGGGTTTCTTCAATTGAAATTCAAGACCTTAACACAAAATTTGAATTGGAAAAGCGATATGCATTGTGTAAAACAATAGCAGACACGAGATCACATCATAGCTTTACTCCACAATCATTTCAGTCTTTGAAAATGCGTCGACTGTCAAATAATATTTCACATACCCTTGTGGATGTGGCACGAGGTCAATCACAACTCCAAGAAGATGATGCAAGTATAGACCAATGTGTACCTTGCAGATAAGGTACATTGGCATTATTAGTGAAAAAAGCTATGAAAAGCAAGACTTCAGTGTTCAGTTTATGATACTTAACAAAAGCAACAAATGTTTAAACTGGCTCAGACATCAACAAACATGCTGGATTCCATTTCAATATTTATTTGTTCAATTGCTGTGCCGAGTATCCATGGTTCTTCTGGACAACAGTACAAACTGAGCAATGAAGATTATGACAAAATTTGCCATTTTGTCCACTGACAATGAGAACCACGTCCACATAGTACATTACAGTTGTCAAATGTATAATAATTGCTTTGTGAACAATTGCTCAAAACACAATCAAAAATACACTTCAAATGTTTTCTAGTATATATAGTTCAATATTGTTACATTTTTTTTTAAATTTTTCATTTGTAACTTTTAACGTTTTTCTCCAAACTTTGACGCATACTTTCTGGAAGAAAACACTGAGAACCATGGATCAATTTTTGCATGGTAGACTTGTCACATCTTAGTGAATTTGTGAACAAAATTTCGGTTGCTGTGTATGTCAGCTTATCAGGTACTACGGCTTGCATTAACTTGGCATTCTGATGTTATATACTTCTTTTTCATGCAATTAAAGAAAATTTAATACCAAAAGATCGAACAAAACGATATCGGACAGTGTAACCAAAACACATATATAAAGATAATATTGTCTTAAACTTTACGCGTAAAACGTCTTGCAAAAATTATTCATAGGTCTACAATTGTCATTTGTCAAGCACATAATATTGCTGCTGTCATCAAGAACACTTTATATAGCCAATAGCAAGATAAAATAATGATCACCCCTACTCCCCTTGAATTTTTCATTTCTAATTTTTAGCGTTTTTCTCCAAACTTTGACAAATACTTTCTATAAGAAAACATTGAGAACCATGGATCAATTTTGCACAGTAGACTTGTCATATCTTAGTGAATGTGTGAAAAAAATTTTAGCGCAAATTTTCACTGGGGTCATGGGTAACCGGGGTATTAAAAGGACCCCACTTTTTGCTTTTTTTCATTTCAACCCATGTTTCACATTAAATACCTCCCAACCCCTTTAATATTTTATACTAAAATTTTCTCAGTTCATAGAGAATCCTGTAAACAACATTTCTACTAAATTTTAGCCAAAACCAATCAAAAATAGGGTCTTGGCAAGGTTTTAAAATTTTGGTAAATTTTAGCCGAGAGCTGGAAACGGCCAACTTTGGATGTCTATAACCATTGACCTTTTAGAGTGACAATGTGAACGATGTTGTTTTTTCAATATTTGGCAGAAGTATTATCACATGTAAAAAATTTGGGTTCTTACCTAATTTAGTTTAGCAGTAATAGGGCCTCAAACATGGCCAAAAATACAAAAAATGTGCCCCCTCGGCAGACCCCCCCAAACTAAATGCTTTATAACTCTCGTGTTTCTCAATAAATTTCACTCAAATTTTGCAGTTGTTCATCATATAGGATAGTGAAAAGGTGTGTAAAATTTAAGAAAAATCGAAGAGGTTGATGTTCTTGACTGTGTGAATTGACACGGAATGGCCCAAGTTGCAGTTTTAAACCCATTTATTAAAAACACAACCTACTGTTCATCAGAAGTCAGAAAAGATTGCAATTTTAGATAGGTTTAAGCAGTACGGTATATACATATTTTCAGAATCATGCTCTATATACTTTCTGCATGCAATGAAAAATATGCGTAGTGATTCAAACAACAAGGTTGATGAAAATGTAGAAAGATTAGCAACAAGTGGGTAATGCAAAATCTTGTAGTGGTCAATGAGAAAAATGAAAAATTAATAAATGTTAAAGGTATGAGAAATTAAAACCACAGCAAGAAACAACTAAAGTCAGACATTTCATATAAGATCAATGCATGTGGCCTACCATGTACAGGGGGTAAAACAGATGTTTGCAGAGAGGTTTGAAAATAAGTGCCATTACTTGACATAACAAATGTCGTCGACAATACACTGCCACTGTGAGTGACATTTTGAAGGTAACCGGCTGTTGTGGTATTCACAGGAAATCCAACAGCTAGCATACAAAACACAAGGTTATTTGACACTGCCGAAGGTGTACAATATCCAAGCTGGGAATACGATCAGTGTTATACTGACACCCATTGATCAAGCAGATGACAAACGTGACCACAACAAAACCACAGATAAAAATGAGTTGTCCCTTTTTCTAAATGTCAACACATTGCCTCACAGAGATGTAAAAACATATTGTAATAGATAATACCAAATACAGTAACTTGTTAAATGTGTTTTGCAGCGACAATAGATTTCATAGCCTATGGCACACAGTGCATCTACTCTACATTTTACGGGTCTGCTACTATTCGGTGAGTCCGATTCGGTGAGTCTGATTCGGTGAGTCTGATTCGGTGAGTTCCTAACTTCTAACCCCTAACCTTAACTCCTAACCCCTAACCCTAAAACGGCAATGATAATTAGGCTACGGTACCCGATAATTTAAAAAAAAAATTGAAAAAATCCCCCGTTAAGGGATCGGACTCACCGAATCGGACTAACCGAATCGGACTCACCGAATCGGACTCACCAAAACGGGCCATTCCGACATTTTACAGTAACTAGTGCATTACTGTGGTGTAGTAAACTAAGTGCAGCAACTAGTACATTATCATAGATGCACTGTGTACCAACAGTACCATAGGCTATAAAAGCTGTGCACTAGTTTACTACACCAAAGCAACAACCATGTCATGGAAACTTCACTTATTGTATCGAAGTATCGGTACTTGAAAGAAGGTAAAAAAAAAGGAAAAATTATGTTTTACAAAGCCTATGTTTTTCATTATTTCAAACAGATTAATATCATATCTGTTGAAATCTCAAGTTGAAGAGAAAAGATTCTCTTGTTGATGATAATCAATAATCATACAATACACACTACTGAAAACGATACTGCTGTAGACATTTAGAGTAGGTACACTCGTACAGTACATAAATACCTTGTGGAAATTGATTAAGTTTGCTTGAAGCAGGAGACAAATCAGCAGTTGGTGTCAATGCATTGGAAACATTTTGTATTGAAATAGCAGCTTCTTGCCGGATGCATTGGCGATAAAAAGTCTATTACAAAATATTTTCAAAAGTTAACATCAATTTCAATACGGTCTGAAAATCAAGCAATTGGGAGCAAACTAGATAATTAGACTCTGCCATAAAATATTTCATTTAATGTCTTAGTTATGTTTACCCAGGCAGGCTACTATTAAAAATACATTGAAAGTGGTAACTTTTTAAACTAACCAACTCAATTAAACTAACAGCTAGTCTTAAATAACTCTTTTATAATTATATCAAACCAATTAACATACAAAACATACTGCTGCCAACACACCAAATTGTGTGACAAAGATGAAACATTAAAGCATAACTGGTACATAACCAATCATTTCTGAGACACCAATCTTCTGTAAAAAATTTTTTATGAAGTACGACAAAATAAAAGCAAAGCATTCTTTAAAAACAGTTACAAGTAGATTTAAAAAAAATAAGATGTACATTGTACATATATATCTGCTAATGGCTGGACAATAAATGTGATTATGCATAGGCCTAGTAATTTACTCAATACATGTATGACAGTGACCAGGCATATATTTTTAAATTAATAGCAGCAGATTCAATAAATAAAAATTGAAAATGCTTCAAAACAAAGGCAAAACAATACTACCCAAATGGTATTTACTTTCAATAATATTATCCACTTGCATAAATGTGCAGTTTACATACATTAGGGTATGATAAATGTTAATATATACAATTAAATTGAAAAGTACAATCACTTTCTTGTGAATATTATACTTACAGATGAAACATCAAGTGGGAGAATGAAAACAATTAGCAAGCTGAAGTACCATGCGATTAGGGTTGCCACAGTAACAATTGGATGCTGCTTTGAAGTCCGTCCATAATGATGAAGAAGAATCACAGCAATGAAAAAAACCACAATTAACTCAAAAATTAGAGGTCCAACACTCATCACATCTCATTACAACTGATCTTGGCTGTAAAAAGATAGGCTAGGCTAGCGAACTGATATAATACAATCAAAGGGGTTTTACTTCTTCAGATCATTTATTTGCTTAGAGATCTAAAACAAGAACATTGCACCATTAAACATGAATAGAACACACACAAGTGAAAACTACCGGTAGCTGCTAATCTTGATTTGTTTTTTTCGGTCATTGACCGATTTTTTAACAAAATGTCCGAAAAAAGTATAGTCAATTCGGTGAAAATGTCCGAAAAAAGCAACGTTTTTCAGCGAAACATAATGTTGTAGCTAGCCAGGAAGTGCAAATTTTGGTTCATATCAGCTATATATGTACTTGAAAGGAAATATTTTCATCAGAAAAAATGACCGACTTATATAAATGAAAAATGGCCAAATCTTTTCTTGAAAGTCATTTCAGACAAATGACTGAAAAGTCTCAGCGAAAAAAAAATAGAATTCTTGATGCACTTATTGAAGTGTCAGAGGTTCAATGTCAAAGCTTCTAAAATCGAAGATGACAACTAATTCGTCCCCTGAATGAAGTTGACGTTTTCACACTTGAACTTTGTTGTCTTTTAGCCAGGTTTTATATTATATATATATATTGGTTTGGTTTTAAATCTTTATCTTGAATGGACAAAGCCTTGGGTTATTCCTGATAGTTTTGCATACTTGTAAAGGCTTTTGATGCAAGGCAGTTAATCGAGATTGGCAGAGTGAAGTTTCTGATTATTGAAATGTTGTTGCCGAGGAATTATTTCATCCATTAGGTGCTGCTGAATGGAGAGCAGTCCTGAAATGCATTGCTCAAGCGCACACCTTGAGAGCCGGACCAGTGCGCTTGATCTTGAGTCAGCAAGTAAGCACTGAGCTGTTGGGGCAGATATATATTAGGGTGGAGTGAAAAATAAAAAAGATTTAATTTCAAAAAGTGGTCTTGATATATGGCCCTAAATGGGTGCAACCTAAGAAGAAAAAATATACACCAGCGCATGCGCAGTAAAAGCGACGTAAAGATTAAAAAAAAGGCATGGAACGGCAGTATTTACGGCGCCGTAAATGTAGCCACTTCCTATTAAAAACACAGGGTGAAGCTGACTTGATGACTAATATGGTGTTTCACTGCTTCTGGTCTGTTGTGGAATCTAGATTGTTATGGTGCTATTTTATTCGCATTGTTTATAATTGTACCACATACAATTCTAGCAACAAACAAAAGAGGTTTCTGCCAGCCTCACTTTGAAAGCCCCTGCTGTGATCGGCCGTCTTTAAATGTAGCAAACCTCGCAAACCACAAGGTTGCCAGATGGTATTTTTTATTGTATTCTTTTAAATTTCTTGGCTCTTTATTTATCGGGTGCATGTTTTCTAAAACCCTTTTGAACATGTTACTTGTTTAGTGTTGATGTAGCAGATGTTCTATTCTCATCTATAAAAAGATATCATAATCTCTGCTTTGTTGGTTATGGTTAGTTTTGATATAAATACATTTAAAGCAATGCCTTTGCGATCAACATTTGTGAGATAGCCTATTGCAAGTTAATATTAACGCAATATTTGGTAGTCAGACATTCGGGAATCAGTACTCCATCCCTTAGTTAGACCATGGTTGGGTGAGTTCACTAATCACTGGTTTTCTAAAAACCGGGCTGCAGACGATAAATAAAACTTAACTTTTGCAGACGACCGTAGTTCAAGCCCTGGGCTACGCCGTGTGACACAAAACGAAGAAGTTCCTAATGACAAGTTTTTGTGTGTGTTTAGAAAGTAAAGGATATTTTGTGAACGAAACCGGTTTTTCCAAGGTTTGGTCATCTGAAGTGTGTTTAAAATACCTATATGCTTTGGCTCTTTTTTGGGCTACTTGCAAAAAAATGGTTTGTTTTTGGGATTGGTTTGAAACGTGTTTTTGGCTGGGTAATTTTGTGGAATCTGGCAACTCTGCAAGGTTTGCTTCTTTAAATGGTTTGCTTCTTAGCAAACCTCGCAAACCTCACAAGGTTTGTACATTTGTACAATTATCTAGTGATGGTAGCTACTATCTAGGCTATGACTTTTAATAAGGTCTGTGCATTTGTCAATTGATAGTCATGAGGTTTTCTTAGCGGGCATCTTTAAATGTCGCGAACTCCGAAGGGATGGAGTACTGATTCTCGAATGTCTGACCACCAAATATTGCGTTAATATTACCTTTCAAGTTGAATGAGTTTCGCTTTTAGCAGCATGATCGTTGCTTACTTCACAGTGTAGATTCAAACGATCTGTTATAGCCTTAACGATCGGGTTAACCCGCAGCATCAGGCTATAACAGATCGTTTGAATCTACACTGTGAAGTTACGGTACCTTTCAAGTTTCAACATCTCACAAATGTTGATCGCAAAGGCATTGCTTTAAATATATTTACATCAAAACTAACCATAACCAACAAAGCAGAGATTTTGATATCTTTTTATTGATAAAAATAAGACATCAACACTAGCCTAAACAAATAACATATTCAAAAGGGTTTTACAAAACATGTACCCGATAAATAAAACGCCAAGAAAAAAAAAATACAATCTGGCAACTTTGTGGTTTGCGAGGTTTGCTAGGTTTGCTACATTTAAAGACAGACCAGTGATCTTGTCTGTCATGTTTCAGTTTTCGTTTTCGAAGCTGCTGACTCAATGACTGCATCAATGTTGCCAAATGGTAATCAATCAATGGTTTATTTGTCAGAAACAAGAACATAGTACATATTTTGAAATATGCAAGTAACATACACATTACACAATGCAAAACTTGCACATGTTCCCATAATGACAGGGAGACAACGAGACGACCATACCGTCTACTAGTCAACTGCCACGCTAGCATTACTGCATCTATGTTACCGAACGGTTACCAGTAAGTTTTCCCGGCAGTGCTTCAAAACTTCTCCATTTCCGTGCAAATTTATTAAACTTTATTTGTACCAAAAAGAGTTTTGACGTTTTTAATTCAATAAAAAAACAGCTTGACTTCGTGAACAAGCTTCAACATCAAGCGGCGCTGGTTCGACTCTCGGGGTGTGCGCTTGAGCAACGAATTCTAAGGACTGCTCTCCATTCGGCACCTAATGGATGGAATAATTCTCCGGCAACGACATTTCATCAATCGGAAACTTCACTCTGTCAATCTCGATAACCGGCCCTGTATCAAGAGCCTCTACAATTATGCAAAACTTCCAGGAATAATCAAGGCTATGTCAATCCGAGGATAAACACTCAAAACCACACCAAACCGACTGCATCAGTCTTCAGTCATCGAATCAACAGCAGAAACCAATTTTACAATTAACTATTTTTTTTTCTTCTTTATATTTTGGAGATATGGCAAATTTGGCAAAAGTGCACTTCTCACCGATCGCAAACTGTCTGTGGTTAAAAATTGTTTCGTGGCATCTGACACTGCTGCTTCAAAATTTTTTGAACAGCTCCCATAAGTTCCCTTGGATTCCAGAATAGAAGATAAAGATCCTGGAAAAGGCTTAGTTGGTTAGTTTTTTTTGTTTGGTTTATCTTTATCCTGCATTGCGGGAAAGCGGACTGGAGCGCTATGCTAGTTTGGAATCTTTATCCTCCGACTGACAAAACCGCTGATGGGATATTCCTGGCAGTTTTGCATACCGGTACTCTACTTGTCAAGACTTTTAACGCTGAGCAGATTACCGAGATTAAAGGCACAGGCTACTAAATGAAATTTTCAAACGGGAATTAGGCTAAGCATTAAAATGCGTAAACTGAACATTCAAGAATACATCAAAACAAATTACCAAAAAAAATTGTTTTCAATGGCACTGGCAAGGCCCAAAGTCCAATGTTTCATTTATTTTTAATTTTTTTAAAATGACCAAAAAGTGGAAACGCTGCTCGAGAATACGTCACTATTGACAGCAATAACAAAAGGCACTTTTCCTCATGTGCTGATGTTTTGAGCAAACTGTCTGATGTTTTAATGTTAAAATCTGATGTTTTGATGTGCATAGGCTACATAGGCCTACAGCTAAATCGCCCGCAGTAACAACTATTGCTCGATCAGCTGATTGCTAGTCTATAGTGACGTAGACTGTACAGTCGCACGCTTCGCTTCTCACGCCCATTCCCGTCTTGAAAGCTCTGACAAAAGCACGCGCAGAATGCTGATCAGACCGCAATGGTGCAAAATTTTATTGAAAATCGTTTTATGGTGGCATGTTAAACACAAAGAACGTGTAGCCTACAATCGCCAAGTCAGGTTTTTTCTTTAGTATCCCTTTAATAGAGTGAAGTTTCCGATTGTTGAAATGTTGTTACCGAAGAATTATTCCATCCAATAGGGCCGCTGAATGGAGAACAGTCCTGAAGTGCGTTGCTCAATCGCACACCCCTAGAACCGAACCAGCGCAGCGTGATCTGAAGTCGGGTACGTAAGCACCGAGCTGACGGTGCAGACTTATCTAAAAGGTAACAAAAAAATGTTGACTGTGTTATTGTCTGTCTTTCTGTGAGTCAGCATAGTCAATATCAAATGAGGTTGCTGTGAAAATAAAAAATTGAAAAGGTGCGGTCAAATGTGTATTGTGCTATCTTCAAAATTGTAACTTAGTCCATATTTCATCATGATGAAAGTCAAGAGCAATAATCTTAACGATACTAATGTCACAGGCTAATATTGTTTGTTGATGTGTGTTTTGCATTTAAATATATTTTTTTTATTAATAGCATTGTTTATAAATAAGGTAAGACAAAAACTAATTAGGGGAACTGAATTGGGTCAATCGCAGCAAATGAGAATTTGACCCAACTAAAAATCGCGTAGCACGTTAGGATTTGTCATCGTGCTTCAAAATATTTTTTGTCTCGAGAGCACGCGAAAGTGTCTTGGCAATATACTTAAGGCATGCCCAAATGGAAGCAGTTGTCTGTGTGATCTTTCACTGCTTTCAGTAGGTTGAGTTGCATTGCAGTCACCAGGGACTGGAAGCATTTCAGGAGCCTGGAATGTTTGGGGTTTGGAAACTAAGAAAGCATCGCATACTCTTTGAAATTTTGTTGTATTTTTATCTAAGGTGTCTTGTATGGGAAGGCTTGAGTTTCTTATTGACAAAGGTGAATCCCGTACTTGAATCCAAGCAACGGGGTTTGAGAAGATCAGGTTCTCATTATTATACTAAATCTTTGACACCAACGAGAGTTGGGTGGCCGTTTTTCAACAACCAGCTTAATCCGGGAGTCTTATTCTTATTGGTACTGGGCCGAAACTGTTTTCTTACCGACCCTGAAAATATGTAAGCCTTAGACTATAAATCACAGCCATCGTACAAAATAAAAGCGGCAATCAAGTAAAATTATTTTATTAATTTCGTTCCAAGCTGTAACAAGAACACGTAACAAAAGTAGAACTGAAAGAGTACAAAAGTAAAACGTGAAGAGATCACCATTCAAATACTGGATAACAAAATGGTTATGTGGTGCACAACAACAGTATGATGGGAGCCAATGTTTATAAGCGACTAATTAAAGCAAGACTTTTGAAGCTAAACAGCTTATTCGAGAATACACAGCTTAGATAACGAAGGGTCACAACCGTTCTTGTAAGAGGTGAGGGTTACTTGACTCAAAAGCGTTATCGCAACCAAGGTAGGCTACAAATCCACAACCAGCGCTTAGTAACGCAGTTTTCGGACACACAGAGTTGCCAGTTTAAAATAAAGGTAATATGCGAATTTTATCGTTGATTGTATTTTTACATAGTTTTAATTCACATTGCAAGGAATAGTTAGAGGAACACAAGTGTAACATTATATAGTTTGGAAAATTGTCTTATAGTTGATAGTCCTGAAGTGGCTATCCCTGGGATCGATATTTCTCAAAATGCTGCAAGAAACTTGCTGTATAATTGATAATTTTAAAATAAAAACCAATCTCTACAAAAAAATATTTAAAAAAAAAAATCAATATATTTTTAATAATAAACTATAAATACTATATAAAACAACAACGGAACAAAAGTAATAACATTCAAGCAGAACAAGTGTAAAAATAAGCATAGTTCCCGTATTCCACAGCTGTAAATGTAAACTGAAAAACATTATTTTCATTGAAATATTAGCTTCATTCGTTGCAGCGGCAAGCGATCAACCATGACACGGTTTCGAAAATTCCAACTAACACGGCGACTAAGCAAAGCAACAGCATGATGTTATGAACATTTTGAAGCTCAAGAATTTGGTTGAACGTTGATAAAAATTACATACTACGATGTAGAACTGTGATGTTTCCCAGACAGCAAAATTCGTCCTACAACATCTGGAGACGTAGAATCAATGCAAAAATGACGGATTTTGTTGTCTGGGTTATAGAACCAAGAATGGAGGCCATTTTAAGTTCGACATTTAGCACGATATTTGAAAATTAAATAAGCCGTCCGAAATCAAGCTAACTTGGCTTAGTTATGAATGATAATTACCCATGCCTATAATAAATCTTTGAAAAGAAGAGGCGTAGTATTTAAAACATAGCTTAAGCGACCAGGTACCCCCACACTGTTCGGCGTCTTGTTCCATACAATGCACTAGGTGCTGGCCGCGAGATAGCGCTAAATGGTCGCAGGCAAACACGAACTCTCGGCAAGGCAGCAGCAAGCGTTCCGATCGAGGCGTCGTCCATGACTCCGAACACGTCCAAGTAACGGAGCTGAGGAAGTCGAGAAAATCGCCTGACATGAAAAATAGAAAGAATGAAATAAAGTTTAATAAACACATTACCCTCTTCGGTTCAATAGTAATCCAACGTCTACAAAGTTCGATGACATAATATATTTTCTTTTGTTTTTCGTGTATACTGTAGTACTAATCTTATCTTGCTCAGTCGTGACAGCCTCTATTGAACAGTTTCCTTCACTCACATCTCTCAATCGCTTCTTCTTTTAACTCGAATGATTGATAAAATGTTTCAGCCAAACAAACGAATAGGACTAAACTGCACCAGAAACCATAAACGAGTATTTGAAACTCACAGAAAGCAGTTTGGGCTGATTGAATAGCACCGGCTCAAATTGACCGCTCGAAGAGTTTGTGGAAGCTTCACTATCATCTGATCAACCGTGTATCCAGTCAGCAAGTTAGAGTCACTGACATCCACTTCAACCAGTGAGGAGCATCGTTTGACCAGTTCAACGATGTGGCTGTCCTGCAACGAGTCTCGGAACCCTGACAAGTTTAATCGGCCCAGACCCGCAGGCAGGTTTTGAATAATCTAAAAATAAATCGTTTATCAAATTTGCATGTCACTATACAGGAAATACACGTAGCCAAAAGTATGAGATAGTGTGGTTTTACGTCTTCTATAGCATCATAAAAAATTGACAAGGGTAAGACAAGTGGAATCTGGTGTGAAATCTACCATGCGTGCAGCTAGCCAATTATCTGGAGTGGGGTCTACATGTAGAAATGCACTGAAAAGACCGAAAGTTGAAAAACAAAACTCGATGCATTAATTTGCTGATAGGTTTATTCACCTGGGTCGGATCAGATTGACACAAGTTTGTCCAACCTAAGTTCAATTCCAAGATGTTGCTGCAAAATGAAAGGAGTTGGATTAAGCCGGACATTGTCAGGTCGTGGCACAAGCACAGATTGAGTCGTTCCAGGAGAGGACAACTGGTCAAAGATCTGCAACAGGCATTCAGGTTAAAATTACGAAAACAAAGATGAGAAAAACATATGCAACGTACACTGATGAAAGTTTTATAATTTTTAATTTTATGAAACTATTTGGCCTTTTCGTTCTCGCAAATTATCCAAGATTTCAAGCCAAATTGGCCAGAGACCGGGATTTGAAAAATTGTTGAAGTATCTTCTCAACGCTGCCAAGTAATAAAACCTGTTTCCGCTGAGGTGCCTCGTTAATCTATGCATTTTGCAAATCCATGAAGTCAAATATAAATCTTTATTCATGACAAATACACAAAAAAACAACTAACACCATTGGTAATGCATGAACTAAAGTTGCCGATCGATACAACAAAAATATCTAAAACAATTCTTACCCCAATACGTTATGGCTTATTGTTAAGCCTTCCAGGCTCACATTTCGAAGTTGATTGCATCGTGTTAGTATCAAGCACAAAGTGTTGGATGAGACGTTGGCGTTGGTAAAATCCAGTGAATGCACACTGTAGTTGTACTGCCTTGAAAATGGATCCAGTCGTGGACTGAACAAGGTAAAAATAAGAATAATGCAATTTTTTACCAGTTGCAGCACTGCACTGATGAAAAAACGATATTACGGTATCCAGTCATGATTGAAAAATCAGCAATGAAGTTTTATTAGCATTTTCTACCAAAGTACTTCTTGGCGTACAACAATCCTCCACATAAGCCTAAGCAATTAAAACATTTTCAATCTCTCGTAAAAGTAACATATTTTTCTATGATAGTGTAACAATACCTAGCTGTGAAACTGCTGCTATCATCAAGCATGGATGAGGACAAGCTGGAATTGTCGTGGCTGTTTTGAGATACCGTTGAACAGTTTAAACAAAGAACCTTTATGCCGCGTTTAAACATTCGTTGAAGTTGATACAGATTTGTGGTTTGCTTTGCCAAGGAAACCTGTTGCCAAAGGCTTTCGTCATTCCTTGAAAGAAAAAAATAACTGTGATCACTATGTTTGCAATTAATTAATAAAAAACTAACATTTTTTGGGTTACACAATACACATGCAAAACATAAGGTTTTAAAAGAATAGCAGCTTACTATTGAGTATTGACCAATCTTCTTTATCTTTAAAGCAACAAAGTTAAATTTTGAAAATTGCTTTTTAACTTAAAATTTTACTCAACATTTCATTTTGCGTAAAGCCATAGTGGTAACCTTTAAAAACTAAACCAGCATAGTTACTTACGCAATGTGATACCATCTCCAACAAACACGACTACAGTGAACCCGAGTGTCAGAATTGCAGAAATGGAAAATCTTCAAAAGAACTTCATCTGGCAATTTCCCCATAAGTGACATATCTGAAAAAGCATAATATCAGATGTTATTGCTGTACATTTCATTTGGAAAGTATTAAACACAAAAATTCAAACAATATGATTATAAAATAACTGATATCATATAACATGCTTGCAAGGCATAATAGATTATATAGCCTCAGAGGTATTATTTCAGAAAATATTCTCAGAAAATATAAATATGATATGGTACCTGAAAACAGTTTAGTTTCTCTAGAATTGGTGTAGCAATCATTGCTTAAATCCATCTTTCCAATCTTAGCATGGGAAAAATTACTGGCAAACTTTGATGAATGGCAAGACCTTTTTCTTTGCTTTCGATTCAAAGCTCGCTTTAATTTCACGTCCATGTTAACAGCAGCACTAGAAGGAGTTTCAAAATTCAGTTTTTTACAGTTATGCATAAAACCACATTTTTTAGCTTTTCGTATTTGTTCAGCAGCAACAGACATACTATTGCAGCCTGTATCTGGAGATATCTCTCCAATGATTCCTAAATCATCATACAGATCTTTTTGTTCACATTCCTCCAGAAGCCATTGTACTTTAGTTTCTCTCTTCTGATGACCATGGATATAATCTTGAAAACTAAACTTTGCTTCCATTTGATTGTAAGCACACAATGTACTTCTTTATAAATGCTTGTTAGAAAGTGATACAAACCAGTTTACACCTAAAAATACCACAAAAGCTTTGTTTTGATGAAGAAAAATGTAAAAAAAGAACAAATAGTATACACATCACATGTAACATGTTACCTCTTTTTCTCCATTAAATAATCTAAAACATGTGAACACTACATCATTCTTTGTTTTACTTATTGTGAAATTTTAAAGTCATACCGTACCTTAGTCCTTAACTAATTTATAACTAAATATGTGAACACTACATCATTCTTTGTTTCACTTATTGTGAAATTTTAAAGTCATACCGTACCTTACTCCTTAACTAATTTATAACTAAATATGTGAACACTACATCATTCTTTGTTTCACTTATTGTGAAATTTTAAAGTTACACGGTAACCAACTTGTCGACTGTACAGTCATTTAATCTCATTTCATTGTCTTCCTGACAGAAATACTTGAATTAATATGTGATAGAAGTACTGGCATATTTAGTCATTACCGGTACTTGACACTGGATTGTTGAAATCAAAATGGCCTAGTACAGCTATTAATAAACTAGAACTAAACATGTTGAATTGAGACTAGCTATGGTCTACCCACACTGGCAGTGATTAGCAGTTTTTTTTTCTCTAAAAAGAAAAACTTCAACAAAAAATACTTGGCTCAACAGGTCCACCTTTCAAGTTTTGAAACATGCTAGCCTTTCAAGTGGTTTAGTATACTATTATAACTTAACCATTTCTTTATAAGCTAGGAAAAAGTGATATGGATAATGTTTTCAATAAGCAGACTATTCCTTTTGAATTTCTTCGAAAACCTAGCAACTCGGGCAAACAACTCTTCCTTCCTGTGACAACAATCGTTTGTAAACAGAAAACACAAATTGAACCAACCGCCGCGAACAGCGTCTTGTATGGACAAAATTACACTCACAAAAGTAGTGCGTCACAATGAATAAAATAAAAGGGATCAACAAAATCTTAAACATTGTGAATCAATCAATCAATGGTTTATTTGTCAGTAACAGGAAAATAGTACATGCTTGAAATATGCAAGTAATATAGCCTATACAATGCAAAAGTTACAAAGTTCCCATACCGACAGGGAGACAACCAGACGACCATACGGTCTACTAGTCAATTGCCACCCTACGGAAATGACGATTTTGCCATTTAAAATACCGTACAAGAAAAAAAAACAAAAAATGTTTAAACGTCAAGCAGTGGCTTCTTCTTCTTGCGTTTGAGGCCGCCGCAAATCACGTTGTTACATCCAGGAGCAGCAGCCAATAGATTGTGTGTTCATCGAGCGTTGTGAGATCCACATTCCACATATCTGTCCTGGGGGTCGATATACAGCTGGGGGATTAGATATAGGCTACAGGACAATGGTAAATAATGTTGAGTGCAGTCTGAGAATCTGAGCCACATGCACAAGATAGTGAGTCGGCAAAGCCCCATTGGAACATGTTGCTGTTGAAACGGCCCACCCCAGCCGGCAGGCGATTGAGCTTCATTCATTCCTTCCGAGAAAGAATAGGATGACAGTGATGACACTCAAAATCGTGAAGCGCTCCATATTTTTGACGAGTGACGTGCAGGGGCACCGGAAGCTGGGGGAAGGGGGGGGAAAATGCTGCCCTTTTAAGGTCATATAAGCTACTGCACATTTTGCAATGCGATATAACAATTTCAGCTATTGAACAAAAGTGCTCTTTTTTCATAGTCCTGCCCCCCAGTCAAAAACTGTTCCGGCGCCCCTGGTGACGTGCAGAGCAGCCGGCCCCACCGCTTAAGAAACGGTATTCCGTAAGGATCATGTTTATCATCCCTACTATTTAACATCTACATCAGTGACATGCCAGAGACAGACTACGTCACGCCAGCCCAGTCTGGCTATGTTGATGATCTGGCACTACCGGTACGGTACTTCATTTTGACAAAGTAGGCTACTGGCATGTGGTAGAGCAGTGCTTACCAACCTTTTTCAGTTCGCGACCCACTTTTGATTCAAGTTTTATTGCGCGACCCACTTTTAATGCAAGTTTTGTTGAGCCCACATTGAGATCATCATCATTTTGTTCCTTCCTCGTATGGAGGGTTGGATACAATGCGCCATTGTTCTCGACCATGAGCTGTGCGTACTGCACTTTCATAACTTAATTTTGTCCATTTTGTGATGTTTGTTGTCCAAATCATTCTTGGTCTGCCTTTACTTTTTTTACCGTTTATCTTCCCTTCTATTAATGATCTTTATAACGAGTTTTGCCTTATTGTGTGTCCGAAATACTTCAATTTTCTTCTTTTGACTATTTGTAAGAGCATTTTGCTTGAATTAAATTTGGAGAGTAGCCTACTTCATCGTTAGTGATCTTTTGTTTCCATGAAATTTTTAACATTTGCCTGTATGTCTAGAGCTCGAAGGCATCGATCCCTTTCTCCATTTTTTGTAACATTATCCAAGTTTCAGAATTGTATAATAGGGTTGACCAGATAGGCCCCTATAGCATTTTAAGATCCTGAGACGAACTGATAAATTTAAACGTTGATTGGTTAAAATATTTTTCATTTTTCCAAATGTACCGGGTGTCTCACAAAACTTTTAACCCGTATAACCTTGCATAACTTCGTCAATTTTAATGCTTTTTTCATTCTTTGTCAGATTTAACTAAATTGGCCAATAACAAGTTTAGATCTGCAAGGATGAAGTACACCAAGGAAGAGAAAATTTTCTGTGTGACTTTGTATTTGGAGTCAAAATCGTACAAAAAAGTGCAGTCAAAATTCAGGCAAAAGTATGACTTCGACAAATTTCCATCAAAACCACACGTTTTTTATTGGGTCAAAAAGTTTCAAGCTACTGGATCACTTCACAACAACCAGACAATGCCTACAACACCAAAAAACGGGAGAAAAAAGACAGCTAGGACTCCAGAGAACAATGCTGCAGTTAGGGACTCCGTTGGGAGAAGTCCAAAGAAATCGATCCGTAAACGGGCCCAAATGCTTGATCTGACCCGGTCCTCTGTACAGAGGATTCTGGAGGAAGATTTGAAACTCTATCCATACAGGATCCAGATAAAGCATAAACTTACTGATGTAGACAAGGCTAAGCGAGTTACCATGTGCCAGTGGCTCATAGACATCGTCGAAGAGGACCCTGACTTCCTTGACAACCTCTGGTTCTCTGACGAGGCTCATTTCACCCTGTATGGGTGAAATGTGTAAAACAGTAAACAGTAAAAACAATGTGTTCTGGGGCACCTCTCCTCCTGATGAAGTGCTACAGAGGCCCCTGCACTCAGTCAGATGCACTGCCTGGGTTGCAATTTCAAAACATGGCATCATTGGCCCAATCTGGTTCGAAGATGAAAATGAGAACGTAGTCACCGTCAACAAGGAGCATGGGACCGTCAACAGGGACCGTCACCGTCAACAAGGAGCATGGTCCTCCAGCAGTTCTGGACCGCTCTGGGGCGTAGAAACAGAG
The DNA here is from genome assembly GCF_918807975.1 of Aplidium turbinatum. NCBI lineage: Eukaryota > Metazoa > Chordata > Ascidiacea > Aplousobranchia > Polyclinidae > Aplidium > Aplidium turbinatum. The sequence goes on along the minus strand of NC_137484.1, from coordinate 13,900,980 downwards.
CCAGAGGAAGAAGCCCGCTCCTAAGAGCAGAGCAATGGTTCCAGCAAGATGGTGCCACCCCCACACTGCTAATGTCACCCTGGCGTGGTTGGATGAGAAGTTCCCAGACCGCCTAATCAGCCGCCGCAGAGACCCTGAGTGGTCTCCCCCATTCCCCGGACCTCAACCCCCCTGACTTCTATCTGTGGAGATATCTGAAGGACAATGTGTACCAGGATAATCCTCAGACCATCCCTGAACTTAAACCAGCCATCACCCAGAAGATCAGGGCCATCCCAAAGGAAGAATGTGTTCGGGTCATTGACAACTTCGCTCGCCGTGCTCAAATATGCCTCCAGCGCAACGGTGGCCATCTGGAGCATGTTTTATGAACTGCTGTATTACTACTGTGGATGTAGTATTACATTGAACCATAGGTATACGAAGCCGAGCAACGTGATCAAGTTTAACATCTTCAAGTTTATTACATTTACATAAACATAAAACTACGCAACAAATTAAGTATCGAACGTTTTCGACATCACAAGATGTACTCTTCAGGAATAATATACATACAAATTAACTACATCTGAAAAAAATACAATGGTTAACTAAATCTATAAACAGAAAATTAATTTGTTGCGTAGTTTTATGTTTATGTAAGTGTAATAAACTCGAATATGTTAAACTTGATCACGTTGCTCGGCTTCGTATGCCTATGGTTCAACAAGACAAACTCTCTACCGAAGCTCTAGTATTAGGCTACATTGTAGGCATGTTGTTTTTCAGCATTGTTAACATCTCAGCTTTCCATTTTAGTTTAGTTTTTGTAACTACAGTAGAATTCGCCTATAGTGACACCTGAAGGGACCGCGGAAAAAGTGTCACCATAACCGAAGTGTCACTATAGCCGAATTCTACTCAACTGTTGCGTATGCAAACGGGACTTTGCAACAGGTGTCACTATAGGCGAAGTGTCACTATAGCCAAAGTCACTATAGGCGAATTCTACTGTATGTTGATTGGTTCATGAAATAAAGCTATTTGAATGGGTTAAAAGTTTTGTGAGACACCCTAGTTCTTGCAATTTCTATACGTCTTAGAATTTCATGGTCACACCTTCCATCTTCAGTTATTAAATGTTCAAGATAGGAAAAAGATTTTACTTTTTGTATAATTTCGTCAATTTTAATTTGGAGTACTGGATTGTCTGGTAATTTTGAGATTATCATTGATTTGGTCTTTTTAGCGTTAATTTTCATATTAAATTCTTTACCAATTGAGTTAACATTGTCCAATATTGCTTGAAGAGATATGACATCTTTATTACCTACGGCATCTTTACTACTGGCGTACGTACTGAAATAGTTAATGCGACACAACACATCTAATTGTTACGTATTTGTTACGTCGTTGCATAATTGTTACGTAATGATAGTGCAATAATTTCCCGATCTAATAAAAAACAGGGTGCACAATTCATGAAAAGTCAATAAATGAAGTGAAGATTAGTGATGGCGTAGTAGCCTACTGTTCAAGACCAAACTGCGGCTTGTGAGATTCATAGTAACGTCGGTACTTTTTTAGAAAATTTTAACATTCAATAACATTTAGAAATGCTTCGCGACCCACTTGACATAGCTTCGCGACCCACCGTTTAGGAAGCACTGTGGTAGAGGAAGCGCTTACAGATAACATGGCCCAAATCGCAGACTACCTGAAAAAAAGAAGTGACTTGGTGAACAGAGTTGATGAGGAAGCAATCAACCAATCGGGTGGGAAACACTTTTGATGCGTTTTGCTCATCACGAAGACAAGAAAAGTAGCCTATAGTAGGCAAAGAAAACCCCACACATAGAAACTATACCACGGTCAAAGCTATATTAAAACGCACCAGGCCTTGCAAGACTAAAAAATGGCATAGTGGACAGCAGCCTATCATTGCCAAAACGACATTGCCTAACCATACCGGTGTAGCTTCCACACTATAGCTATCAGGACTTTTCCCAAAAACATGTGTTTCTCAGCCGTCGAGTATAGCAAGAATTAACAGCGATAGACATGTATTTCGACCATGAGGCTGGGCTCTTTTTTTTGTTGGAAAAATCGGCTAATCGAACTCTCGCAAGGTTTTGCGCTCAAGCGAAATTACAATGAGGTCAAAAACATGCTCCACACTCTAGACACTCACCCGGACCACATAGTGGAGGAGCGTCGACAAGAAGTCTTGGAGAAAATCAATAACTTTTACGACTACAAAGCAATCGGATCTCAAATCAGATCCAGGCTGGTCTCATTCTTTTGGCTGGGCTCATTAGTGTCACACCACTAATTCACAGCTCTTAATTCTCAACCGTTGGTTTTGTCAGTCAATTGAATCCTTAATTTTGTGGAAAGAAAAAAGTTTTCTTAATAAATTGTCAATCTAATTTTTTAATCACCGACTAAATCTCTCAAACCTTTTGAGTTATTGGTGAGGTAAACGCCACATTAAATTCGCAAGTATTGCAACACGAGTATTCATATCTTTTCTAAAAATTTATGCAAAACAGAATTGGATCAAATATATATAGGCTACATAATTTCAATTCAAACCACCAAAATTTTTAATTAGCCTACATCAAAATTACATTGTTCTGACATTTTCAAATTACAATCATTTTCAAATGTAATTAATTACATTTGAAAGTAATTGTAATTAATTACACTTCACAAAATTAAATCTTTTAGTATTCCCTTTCGTTGTTCATCAATGATTTTTTTAAATTTGATTAGACTATAGGCTAATATCAGAAACAGTAGAATTGCCTTTGATAAAGATTAGGTTGCAAAAATTATCTGTAGGCAACCCACTGAGTTCCTTTTGCAGTGTAAAAGTTGCCGACTATTGAAAAAAAAATCTTTCTGATGAGACTAATGTTGCAGCTACCCCAAGTGTAATTGTAATTTAGACCAATTGTTTTAAATTCCAAATATATTACACAACAAAAGTCTCTATTACAAATGCATGAAAATGTGTAATGAATTACATTCAATTACAATAATTGTAATTGATCCTGATGTAGGTATTGTAATACCAACAATTACAATGGTAACAATTGTAATAACTCTGATGTAAAATAATACTTATTTTATGGTCAAATGCTTCTCGGCAGCAAAAATAGATTTTGTTTAGCCTAGCCTACTTATGTTATAGCTGTCCTCAGGCGCGGATCTAGGAGTTTTTTTCGGGGGGGGCCAGAAAATTTGAAAATCAATTAAACAGAAAGAAAAAGATAAAACAGATATTAACAATGATACTACGACAGTAGCGTAGCCAGGAATTTTAAAAGGGGGGGGTTTTACGGCCGGCGGGCGAAGCCCGTCGGCGTCTTCGCCAAATGCGACACCCAGCGGCGGGGGTCTGGGGGGCAGCCCCCAGAAAATTTTGAAAAATTGCTTTGAATTTGGTGCATTCTGGGAGCATTTTCAACAAAAATGTGGGTATAAATATACCTGTAAAATGGTGATAAGATCATGTTTTCTTCGGATTTTTCGGTAATAAACCTAAGTCTCTATGTTTTCTTGTTGCTAATTCCTGGCTGAGATATTTAAATGTTTGGTATTGGCAAAACTCGCTCTTTTAATGCAGTTTCGTTTAAAATTAGGAAAACTTTATTTTAGAGAAACAGAGACTGAAAGCATTATTCTCAATATCGTGATGTCACACGCGTGCCAAAGGGGGAGGGGGTTGTAACCCCCCCCCTCCCCTTGGCTACGCCACTATACTACGACATATACGATATGCCATAAAATAAAATATATGTACATTAAAAGAAACAGCCATTTCATCAATTGTGAATGTTTGAAAAATACATTTTGCTTGAATAAAAATTGCTAAGCATGCAAAGTAAACTTGAAATCTGGTTTAAAACCCTGTATGCAGTGTCCATGACCAATTGGATGTTTGTATGTTTGCAAGCATAGACGGCAATTGATTGAAATTATAATGAAGGCTAAAAACTATAAAACAGCCATTCAAGGTTTCAGATTGTTTCAACTGACGTCATTTGGTTCAGCATTGGTTTCAGCTGAGTCAGCTCCAACAAATGTTGCTATTAAAATGCATTTACAGTTGTATAACGGAATAAAGGAGTCTGATCGATGGATGATTTTAACCATAATAATAACAAAAAATTACCCCCCCCCCCCCTCCCAGATAAGTGAAGTCTGCCGTGGGACTAATATCAGTTGTGTAGACGCATATCAAACGATTTGATGCGGATACATAGAATTTCAACAATAATTCCTCGCAACATTTCGGGGGGGGGGCCCGGGCCCCCTGGCCCCCCCCCATAAATCCGCGCCTGGCTGTCCTTATTATATTCTTAAGAATAGGCCAGAAACAGATGGTAGGCTACTTAGAAACCATGCTCATTTTCTGTGTTTACTAAGTTGATGTGACACTACAAATACAGAGTAAACATAAACAACATTTTGCTTTTTCATTCTGAATTTTGTATGAGCGAAGTCACGAAATTTTTATGACAATTTTACGAAGTTGTTAAATGGATTTTCAAAGAAGTTGAAATAGAATCTCTTTATGTTGTTTGTATTTTCTATTTCTGGTTGTTTTGGTGTAATCGTGTTTCATACAAGATTCCTTTAAAGCAGTAGGGCCTATTGAAACAGCAAAACTTTTCAGATTGCCTGGGGCAAGGCAAGTACCATAGCCAACACAACACTAAATGAAAAAATTATTACATTTTAACGAATCCAGATGGTATGCGAAGTATAAATAAGGCGACAATGCGGTTAATTTCGTATGTTCGTTATATTTAATTGACGCGATTAAACTAAGAGCACTTATTCTACTCACGTTTTTTCCTAGGAAATTGAAATTTATAAACATAAGCAAAGCTTCGCAACGGATTTACAAAATCACTTTTTTTAATCTTGTTTCATCTGTAAGCATTCCACAGCTTTTGTTCTTTTATTTTCTTTATATTTATACACACTGTAAAATGCGGTTTTGCAGCGACGCATTGAACAATTGCAGTCAATGCGCTACAGCACCTAATTAATATGAAAAACTTTATCAATTTTAATATCAACAAATTAAATCATCATTTTGCAGTCCTGACCGCTTTTCCTCCTATTTCCCTGATCCTTAAATAAAAGTTTATTCACAAAGTAGCTTGAAAATGAATATGCTGAACAACATCCTTGATTAACATGCAATATGAACATTCGCCATGCAGCTAGACCAGTGGTTCTCAACCTTTTGTCTTGGCATTTGACAGACCCCTATGGTGCCTGCGAAGCTATTGCGGACCCCTAAAAAAAATGTCAGAAATTTTGGTATATCGCGTTAAACCTAACGGAAACAAATGTTTCATAAGTTTCAAAGCGTCATAGGTAAAACAATTTGCTAAACTCTCGACGCACTTATGACAGTTGATGGACACTGACGAAGTTATTAAGAGCTATATGTTGGCACATAATCAAAAATCAGTAATCTATATGCTGATTTCATGTTGTTCTATGCATTTCATCGAAAGTTAATAGAATTTTTGCAACCTTTAGAAAAAATTTCTCACTTTTTTTTCATTTGCAATCTATGTCTCGTTGTATTCACAATCATAGCAAAACTGTCAGTTCTGATACACCACAGACTAACGTTTGTATTTCTAAGTTAAGTATTAATCAACAATTTGCTGTCTCAAGAGAATTAAGTGAAACCTGGTGGATGGAATGATTCCTCGACAAAAACATTTCAATAATAGGAAAACTTTACTTTGCCAATTTCGGTAACCGGCCCTGCTTCAAAAGCCTCTGCAAGTATGCAAAACTACCAGGAATAACCTATCAGAAGGTTTGTCAGTCCGAGGATAAAGATTCAAAAACCAACCAACCTAGACAGCCACTTTGTCTGGTCCAGATCTTATAGAGCTGGTAGAGATTTGTTCAGATCCGTACCTGACCTGGTAAAGATCTGGACTAGACGAAGTGGCTGTCTGGAAAACTTATAAAAAGTTTTAACTCTTTTATATGGATTTTTTTAGTAAGGTAACTAGTCTTTGTGCAACCCCCTTTGAAATTTCAAACGATCAACCAAGGCGTCGCGACCCACAGTTTGAGAATCATTGTAATACACCATGGCTACCTAAAGATACCGCCTGATTTGTCACATTTTGCAGAAATTTCCAGATTATGCTAACTTTTGGCGAATGTTTAAATAAAATTTTGTAAAAATTATGTTTTTACGATTTCTTTACTGCTTTCCCCAGATGACACAATGGGTTTCCTGATCTTATACTAATTGCAGCTAACAAAACCATGTAGTAACACGGCATTTAGCTTAATAAAAAAGAAGACAAAAAAATGCAAAAAATTGTGAACGTTGTTGGCCATATATCTAGCCCTTGTCAACCATGTAAAAAACTAATTTCAATTAGTTGGTTCTAACATTAATCATTGAATCGTCTCAATACAAACGGCATTATTCATAAAAATGAAGCAGATTTCAAAATGTTGCTTTTATCTTTGCGCTATCCGGATTGTGTTACTCAATGAGTAGGGCGGTAGTAGTAAGATAATAGGTATGCGTTACTTTCATACTTTTACTGATAAAAAATCTTTGTAGTGAAATGACAAACTGTTTTTCAAATTAGAGTTCGTCCTTCTTGCTTTTAAAACCCCTTGAGGCAGTTTCGCATGACACTGTTTAGGCTAGTTGTTTGTTTTCTTCAAACTTTCCATGAATAAAAATAGGCTACTCAAATTATTGATGATTTACGAAACTATTAGGCTATGACGTTTAAAAATTTTTGTAATCATGTTTAAACCGAATATTTTTCTTTCAAGTTGTTGGTTACCGGTACTTTAGAAAAAAGTTTTGCATGACCAGAATCATTTCTATAACGTCTTGATACAACTAATAAATTCTTCATTTCCGTTTTACTTCGTATATCGAATAATAATCACTTTCACAATTTGTAGAATTGTTGTTTTATTATTACGTTACTTCATCTTTCTGTTTCTAAAAACAGGGTCCTTGACAAAAGGGTTTAAAGGCAGTAGGAAACCTCAAAACTCTGTAGAACCGAGTGGAAACTTTGTAGGAAATTACGCTAATATACATTTCTTTCATGTTAACATAGCTCTTCCGTAGCTCAAGGGCACATTGTAGCCTACCTGCTGGACACTTCTTAGACTTTGTTTAAAAATCTTTACCTATTCCACACTCACAGTCCAATCCTGTTTAATTTTTCAAAAACATTTCACAAACAATTAAGATACCGGTGGTATATTTTAAGCTAAACTTTAAATTACTTTGATGCAAACGATGCAACGCGTCCAATTCTCATGTATTAGTTCTGCTCTGCATAGTACGAGAAAGCACAGACAAGAAGTTTCAAGTAAATAAAAATGAAAATGATAATCACAACAACAATAATAATAGACAACGAAGGAAAATAGTTACGTGTGAACAGCAAAGTATATGACGAATGAAAAATATGTATATGACGAATTTGTAAACGCAAAAGTTACAATAGTCAAAGCACAACAAGCAGAATTGGGAAATTAAAAAGTTGTTACATTAATTCATCAACAGATTTTGAGTAATGGCGTTTCATATGTGTTTTCATATTGCATTGTTGCCCGAAACTACGATTGCACACAGGACAATTGTATTTCTTCTCTCCCATATGAATGGTTCTCACATGGACGTTTAAATTTCCACCGGTAGAAAGATACTTTCCACACAGTCTGCACTGATGCGACTTCTGTCCCATGTGGACGGTTTCTATGTGAACTTTCAAGTAATTTCGATGTCCGAATCCTTTACCGCATTCGCTGCAACGATGGGGACGAACGTGGCTTACTTTCACGTGGCGGTTAAGTTCAAACTTATGGGGGTAGGACGCTCCACAAATTGAACAAGGATACGAATCCCCGTTCTGATTGGCAGTAGAGTTTTCTGATCTTTTAGATCGACGTCGTTTTCTGCTGCCTTCGCTTGTTGAAGGTGACAAAGAGCTTTCACTGACAGTTGGAGATGTAACCTCGGCATCATATTGGCTTGTGTTACTGACGTTTGATCCGAGAGAGTTTGGAGATTCATGCATTAAATGCTGTGGGGCTACCAGTGAAGAAGATGATATGTTCTTATAATGAGGAAACAAGAACGTAGACGGAGAGCATGATGGTAATGGTTTAACCTCAGGCGAATGAGCGGGAGAAGTCGCTGGTGAGTCGCTGGTTGATGTATGGGAGGGAGAAAATGCGAAACGTCTCTGACTTGAAGCGTACATGGCATTCACCTCTTTACTATTCACGGTCTCCAGTGGTTGACCACGAAAGTTGTGAACCGGTGTTGGCATATAGCTGTTAGAGTAGAGTTGGCTTTTAAGAGGAACCCACTGAGGCGAAGCGGATTCAACTAAGGCTGTTGCCACTAACGGTCTTGCAAGTGCTGAAGAAATTTCCTCTTGGAGTTTTCTTTGCATCATAAATCGAATAAATTCATTCGATGCGAGTATTTGAGCACGATAATGAAGAATTGCTCTTTCGACAGCTTCATTTTGGGAAATTTGACATTTGCTGTCAGCATTTATTGCATTTTCATCATCAATTAGTTTGGGAAAAAAGTCTTTATTTATCTCAGAAGAGCAGTTGCTTTTAGGTGTCATCAATGGGGATAAATTGTCAACTTTTAGACGCTTGCAGGAAAGATTCAAAGGGCGATCCTGTGAACAAAAATACATTGTATATAAATATCAAGTTTAAAATTATCATGATGACACTGTTTACTAACATTAGCTACAATGTGAGTTAACAGCTTCATTGTCTGTCAACAGTGACGTTGCCATCTACGTCATATGTCGTCAATGTCCTGCGACAAATCATCAGAAAAATAAAAATTTCAAAAATACTGTGCAACTCATCTTCGCTTGGAGAAGCACCTATGTTGTTTTTGTTTTGACCAAACCGTTTCAAAAGTATTGGAAACAAAACCGTGTGGTTCATTGCATCATAGAAATCTGGTGAATCACTTTCAAAAAAATCGAAAGGATCTAATTTTAGAGGATGTTTTTAATTGTTTTTTATTGTCATTTCACAACTCACGACGCTTGATTAGTGAAGTTAAATTTCTATGCAATGCAAGTCTAAGTTTGACGCAAAAATAGAATATCCCATCACGAAGCTATGTGACTATTGAACACGAAAAACCCGAAACGAAATTCAAACGTGACCGACACTCCTTTGCTCTGCTGGGCTTAATTCAATGACGTAATAAATTGACAGGTAAAGATGAAAAATCCTGTTGCAAAGCAATGGCTTAAAGAAAAACAAGAAAATATTTATGGTGATGAAGATTTTCCTTTAATTCATGTTGTTAATCTTGACTTGCTAAAATCAAAACTGAATAATTCTAAATCGGATTATAATTTATTAGTGTTATTTTTGTTACCCTTGTAACAAATAATACAAAAATAATACTGATAAATACCACATGTCCAATTTGTCATTCGGTTTGTTGCACGTATTTATTTTAAAATAAGACTTTTAAAACACACCTTTGCCAATTACTTTAAAATTAAAGAAACTGTCTTTTAGACCGTGTGTGAGCAATAAAATGCTTAGGGTTCATTTTTGTAAATTAATTTTGGACACCTTTCAACAACGTATTTTTTATTATAGTTTATGATATAATCAAAATGTTCAAAATTATTTGGACAAATTCTGTTTGTTTGAGATTGTTAACATGTCCAGCAAAAACTACAAAATTTTTTTGTAGTGATTTTTTTACAAACGTTGAATTTTTATTAGTCTATAAACTAATTTATATTAGTATCTAAACAAGTTCGTGTTTTTCAAATAGGAGTTAATTGCGGAAACTACTTAAAGGCAAGACAAAAGCCACCCGATAAGCGGTATAAACTTAACTCTTGTTTTAACAATCTACAGTAGCCGCGGGCGGACAAAAACGTGACCATATATTTGCAGATTTTTGTTATCGTTTCAAAGATAAACGCCACATTTTAAACTGCATAAATATTGCCTTGTCATCCCGTTCTGATGAGCCCAACCCAGGTTTAGAACAAAAGGTGGTTTACGTAAACTTTGAATGCCAAGTCTATGGCGCCATTTTACAGTCACCACGATCACAAACTGTTTTGTATTTTTGAAATCGTCGTTTTTAATAAGTTTGTTTGGTCTTCTTAATATGGTATCATGGATTACATGTCCACAAGACCTGGTTTACAAGTGGGTAGACATTTTGTAAAAATAGAATCTTTTTACGTCATCATACAATGACATCATTAATTTGATGGTGTATATTGTTGGTAGAAATATTTTAAAGACATTCATAGTTCCATACGCTACAATAAAAATTGTTTGCAAAGTAATTCTCATTAATTAGTAAAATAACTATTTTAAACATTAACAGTTCTATACGTTACAATAAAAATTGTTTGTAAAACAACTCTTGGCATTTAAATTGAGTTTTGAATGTACGTGGTAACTATTGTTTCAACTTCCTTTCTAGTCAAGCCTCGAACACAAATAAACGCGAATTTATGCTTAATGTTTACGGTATAAATTCCACTTCTGTTATTTTTTATTTGTAACTCTTTTACATTTGTATTTTATCAATACAGTCATGCACTGTAATACCGAAAATCACAGAAAATTCCAGTCTATAGACACTGTACGCAAACTAACAAACCACAGCCCTAAAACCTTCTACGCATTGAAAAATGTATTAGACCTTTCCTTTGTGTATAATTTACACCGCTGAGAAACTAATATGCCGATAGGCTCAACGAATTAAAAGATGCTTGTTGACCTTGATAGCCATATTATATTTACACCATTTGGTAAGGTTCGTAAAAAATTTATTAACTTCTTTAAAAAGCAAATAAGAAATATAAATGTTTTTAGCAGTAAAATATTTTTCAATTGAAAGACCAGTTCAGAAGAGATAATATCACTTTTTTCATAGAACAAAGGTCTTTAGGAAACAGGTTATTTTAAATCATTATATACATGAAGTTTTAGATAGATATTCTTTGACATGCAAGTAGCCTAAAACAAAGCGTAGAATATGTTTCTACAAATTCACTTACAAGATCATCTTCAATGGAAGATGTGCGAGTTTCATGAAAATACTCTTCTGGAGAAGATAGAGACTCTTCATCGTGGCTGCTGTGATTGGATTGTAATTCATCATGAGATTCAAATGTTGATGGAGATCTTCCTGCATCCAGTTTAAACTTGAAAATGTCAGCAGAGTGAAATACCGTCGGTGGATGAGATCTGATCATATCGAATGAAAACTGATCAAGTGAAATTGCACAAACTTGAAATGAATTGCTGAAGGTTCAAATAGAAATAGCTGATGCTTTATGACTCGACGTAGCGAGCGCTCTCTTTTTTATAAGTTGGTGAAAGAGAAAAACGCCACTGCTAACCTTCGGCAATTTCTTCGAATAATCTGATCTATCAAAATGATGAAAAAAATGATAGTTCAAGTGATTATGTTCATTTGCTTTGCTTTTTTCAATTTATAAGGAGTGTTTTGTTTAGACATGTACTAACATGCAACCTAACATTTACACGACTACAAGCATCTAAACGTGATTTTTTTTATGTTTGATGCAATCGTTTTGAGAAAATACTGTCACTCATGTCTTAAATGTCATATAAATAAACTAAAATAACTCAATATCTGCACTACTTCAATATATAAACATGGAGTCTTACGTAAACAAAACAAGCACAATTTTGCACCAAAAGTGTGAATCTTATTGCGGACCATGGTCAGTATTTGCCCTTTTTTTTGAAAAACAAGCATCTTGCTGGTAATTTTAAATATTGCTTGTCAATCTTTATATTGTAGCGAAGCCCCTTGAAAACTTTATTAAATCTGAGGTCTTCCGAACCTTAGTGTAATCTTGAGGGAAAATGTTGTAAAAATTTTTTTAGAAATAAACATTTTAGTGCTTTTGAAAATCAATTTACAGACTCATAAAAAATTGCCACCGGCTCCCAATGGTTCATGAACATCTTTATCAATGGCTAAATAATGTCAATGATTGCGACATCTATTATGAAAAATTGTGAGGTCCAGACATACTTAATGGCAAAAAGAAAATAACAATTCAGTAAAAATGAGTCTGTAAAGTTAGTTTTGAATACACTATAGCACACTGAATTTGGGAGTTTTCTAAAAAATATGCACGCAAATTTCTGTGCGCAAAATGAAGCTTTTGACTGTTTGGACGTAGCCGATATAAGCAATTCTTGTTTATCGTACCAGCGCACAATTTTTTTTACTACGTAAGTGAAAAACATAAAAACCACGAGAGCAAATTGACAATACAACTATTGGAAAATGTAGATCTAGGCTACATTTTGTCATGTACAAAATTTATTTTTACTAAATTTTAATTTGTGGTTTTACTTAATATGCAAATAGGGAAAGATAATAATCGATCAGCGCATTGTTTTCAAAGTAATCACAAAGTCAAGATAAATAGCAGTAATTATCTTTAAAGCAACCTTTGCGCGACAAATTTTTACTAAACCGCATAATTGTAAACGTTCACGAGCTTATTTGCAATGGCAAGAAACAGATTATTTTTTTGGTTTTGCTATAAATTGTAACACAATGACAGTTATTTTATTGTCAAAACAAAAAATATTTCAACTTTTTTATTGGAAATTTTTTCAAATTCACAAATGTACTGACAAAAACCAATAGCCATTCAACCAATTTTCTGTGACGACTATGTTCACTCTTCGTTTAGTTACGCAGTAGTGAAGCTAGTATGGAGCAGTAAACATGGAAAATGAATTATTAATTTTTTAGTACCCTAGAACAGGGGTTCCCAACCTGGGGGCCATGAGCCTTTTTCAAGGGGGTCATGGAAAACTTTGAAAAATAATAATTTTTTTACTTTATCATCTCTAAGTCCACTTCAATACTATATCACGTCTACTTTAACTTGAAAATTACTGTATTCGTGACTAGAATTACTCGTAACGCTTGTGAGTAGTCTAAGTCCTCACCAAACCGCATGTCTTGCCTATAAATGCCAATTGACGCAAACGCTTCTGTCAGAAACAATCATTGAGGCTCCAGGTAAGCAACTATCAAACTTGCTTTCCCAGATTCAAAAATGTCAAAAAACGCGTTCGTTTTAACCAATCCTCACCCGTTTTGCAAAACGTCACCAGCTGCTTAGCCAATCAGATGTGTTATGGTTATGGTAGGTTAGTTGTGCTTTCCCAGTGACGTCAATGCGTACATTCGCTAGAGCGACTAGACTAACTCGTCAGAATGGTATCTCGTCACGGTACACGCACAGCATCATAATGCCAATAAGCTTGTTGCTGTTTTTTGATGTCTCCTCGCCATGTACTTTAGCCTACTGTACTAGCTTTCATAGTCATGCCTTTGCCCTTTTTACAGCGTTGATATAACGTTACTTCGCCAATGAACGTTCAGGTGCGGATGCAATATTTAGTTTGTTAAGCTTCTATACGCAGGAGGCAAACTTATCCAGCTTTTTGTACAAATTGCTTGCGGTTGTAATGTTTAGGCCTAAGTGTTAGTTTTTGTAGTGCAGGCTTAACTGAATATCTGAGAATGAACATTCATGACGAATTAAACATTTAAACAACTATTATTCCATGTCTAACACAGGATTTTGGTCCTGCAACGTTAAAATTAAGATTGTTCATGACTTCTAAACATTAAATGGATGTATGATCACGACATAGGCGAAGCACAATTTGACAGATTTTTATTTTTGATTTGTTTTGGAAATGCTCTCAGAGCGCACCAAATTGGAAGTGTTTTTCAAAAATTTCTGGGGGAGGCCCCCCAGACCCCCCGCTGGAAGTGTTGCCTTCGGCAACACGCCTTCGGGCTTCGCCCGACGGTTACGCCCTTCGTGCCTACTACCTTGCTGCAGCATATTTCCAAGTTGCTTTCCCAACGGTTTAAGCCACCGAACGTCACTGATATTAGCCTGTCTGATGCATGAATAAAACCGCCTTGCATGTGTCAACAAAATGACTAACTTTTTGATTGTAATTTTGCGTCAATGAAATTTCCAACCACAGGTAATAAAAAGTTAAATTATGCAGTTTCGATATTTGCTTCTGGATAGTTTCGGAAGAAAAAAACGTAAACTTCAGTATTTTGTTTCAAGTTAAAATTCGGACAGTACATAACCATGACGTCACTTAAAATAATTTTTCCGAAAATAATATTGAAACATTGTTTTGAAAACGGAAATATTTCAGAATTTTTAATTACTTTATGCAACTATTCCAAACCACAAAATTCTTTCGTTTAAACATCTCTTCGTTATTGCTTTCTTTGCAACATTAAAAGCTATTCAAAAAGAATAGTGTACATTGCTTCATATTATCTTCAAACAGTGAGTTTCATGTTAAGACAAAAATTATAACCTTTAAGGTAATATAAGGAATAATCATGATATACAAATAAAAAAACAACCACTCATTAGTCATGGTGTTGCGCCATAGATTATCTCAAACTGGGTGATTCTTGTTATTCCAATGTGATCTGCAAGGCGCAGTTTTACGACCCCTGGCTGTGCAAGCTCAATGGCAACTAAAATATTAAACTTTTTCGTTTCTTTTCAAGCAGAATTTTATTCTATTTCGACTTTCGTTTAGCCAGATAGAATAAACACGAGGCAGGCCGACACATCTGTTACCGGAAAGCTGATTTATTACAACCACAAGCCCAACCTTAGCTGACTAAATTATAAATGAAATTAGTCACAAGCGAAAGATTCGGGTCTGTGTTATTTGTGCAATCCGTGTTGATATTTACTCCTAGGACACACAAGTTAAACTATAACAATAAATGAGATTAATTGCAGGCTGATTGCTCAAAGCTATATAAATAGTCAAACGTGACGCCTTAACTTGTCATCTGGATAAATTTTTATTTTTGTTTCATTTAAATGAAGATAAACATCGATGGTGTTTATTTTGTGAGATTCCTAAAAAACTTAATCCGATTATTATCATTTTAAAATTAAACATGGTTTTCAAATGTAAATAAGCGTTACGTTAGACAGCACACATTCATTTTGTAAAATGTATAAAGGTGGTAGACAAGATTTCGATGAAGATAATAAAGTCGTTAATATTTGTATTGGACTTTGGCAGCAAAAAAAGACGAAATTTTTTTTCTTTTTGTTTAAATTTTGTTGCTCGATTTTGCGGTTGCTTATCTTTAGAAAACTATTTTTTCAATAGGTTGCGTCAAGCCGAGAATTTTTGAGGTTCGTTTCGACACAAGTGCCTTTAGGCTCATAAATAAAAAAAAGCCTTGAAGTTGAAGTATTGTTGCACAATTTTTATTAACACGCTTTTAGCTATTTAAGATAAAATTTCAAAACTAAAATGTTTTGCCCCAGGTGTTGTAGAGGTTATGACATATTTTATTGACCAAACGTTTACAAAACTTTAAATAAAGCCATTTTGTTATCATTCAAAAGTGCGGTAACGTTGTATTTAAAACTCAAACTGGACAAACGTAAATTCTCCTATCCATGATGGTGCATTCAGAGGAAAGCTTAGCTACATTTACCAATACTCTTATAACTTTATATGTGACAACAAATCTATTTTATCTCACAGCTTATGCAACGTATTGTCGACATTCCGATTCTTTTTTATTTTGGTTTAGCACAAAAGCACGTATACATTAATTAATATATACATAACTAAATACATTGAATATGGTGCTGGTACTAGGATGACAGCAAAAGACCTCAGGAGCAACAAAGTCAGCTGCCACCCTTCATACAAACAAAAAAAAAACAGAAAGAAGAAACAATAACAGCAGGAGTACCGTAGGCTACAACAAAAAAACAAACAACGAAGTTAAATAACAAGCATCGAGGTGGGGATAGACCCGGGGATAGATAAGATAATGAGTAAAATTTCCACGCCTAGTTGTTGTATTGTTTAAGAAAGTGTTTTTTTAAATTTAGTTTTGAAACATCTAAAGGTATTGGTTTTAAGGTGTGTGGAAATGATGCTCCAGAGTTTTACAGCTTGGTAGTCTACTGTATTCAATTTTTTTCTTGTCTGTGTTGGATTTGCAATTTGGTATATAAAATTTCTGTCTAGTTTTCTGTCGAGTGTTGCGGTTATGAACTTCAGTTAAGTTTTTAAAATATTCAGAGAATTTATCAGGCAATATATTGTGAGCAGATTTATATATACATAAAACCAGCGCATTCACGGTTAACCAGTTAAGCGCGTCGTTTATTTGTTGGGTCTGTTCCCCCGGTGTGTAATTATTTTTTGCAAAACGCAGCAAGCTGTAGGCGTGTAGTATCGCGCAGTAAGACGCATTTAAATGTTTATGTACAATGATCAGGCGCGAATCTAAGAGCTTTTTTCGGGGGGGGGGCCAAAAAATTTGAAAATCAATTAAAAAGAAAGAAAAAGCTAAACAGATATGAACAATGATACTACGACATATACAATATGCTAGAAAATAGACATTAAAACAACCATTTTCATCAATTGTGATGTCGAGGGACTAATATCAGCTGTTTAGAAGCATATCAAACCATTTGATGCGGAAACATACAATTTTTCACAAAATTTCGGGGGGGCCCGGGCCCCCTGGGCCCCCCCCATAAATCCGCGCCTGACAATGATGACAAAAGTGTCTGTCATACGCAGTACCAATGTAAAGCGTCTGTGTCATACGCACTGATGCAATAAATTTCCATGACATTGATCAATGATCAGTGTCATACGCAATGGCGGGTGAAAACACCACGACACAAATGAGCGTCATACGCGCTTAAAATATCATTTAGTTGCACAGCGGATAAGGTGCTCGCTTTCCAATCATGCAATCCTGGTTCGACTCCCGTCTTAAGCTAGTTGTTGAAAATCATCGCTACCCAGGGTGAAATAAACTGGGTGGGCGTAGTTGCTGAAGGAAAGGCGGCCGAGAGAAAGGAACTGGCCACCCTACTCTCGGTAGTGCCGAAGGCTTAGTATAATGAGAACCTTCACAAACTAAACCTGTAGACTAAATTTTCAGCTAAGTATTTTGATATTGTAAGTTACGCATTTAAAGCATTACTTTGACTATTGGAGCACATTTGATTGGGATTCATCAAATTTGAAAATATCTGGATATTTTCTGCCTAAATTTTTGAATAATTGAAATTTGTCAAACATTTTTGAGTAATTGATTAATTAGGTGTGCAGTTGCACTCTCTGCATCCCTGGCTCCTACGCTCATTAATTTAAGTTTTTTTGAAAAGTGCAAACATTGAAAGAAAATGAATGCAAAAGTCAAAACCACTTTAGATTCTAATTAAAATCTGTATTTTGTCAGATAGACTCAAGGTTAAATACAATAATTATGCAGACGACTTTTCACTTCATGTCTGGATTTTTAATCAGTGTGCAAAGAAATGACTACATATTTTATTGCTTCTTTTTTGAAATAATGAAAAGCATTTTTGCATTACTGTTCCCAGAGTTTAGTTCTTAATTCCTTACAAACAAAATGACTAATATCAAGCAAAGCAAAACAACCTATGTATACATGAAATAGATTTACAGTACTAAAGTGCGCCCGCATACAAAGTGGCGGTGTGAATCAGATCGCGGCATGTTAGTGGCGTAGGTGGCGTGCAATGTGCAATTTGCATTTGGCACTTTCCGATGTTGCACCTTCAAAAAGATGCGATTTGTTTTTTGTTTTTTTTCTCCAAACATGCATGGATTTAGCGTTGAAGATGAATAATTATTCAAACTTAAAACAATTTCAGCTTCACTATCTAGCCTACTCTTTTTTACCATTTGCTTGCTATTACTAGAAGTGTGGAACCGCTCTGGATGTACCTCTGGCGTCTTCATTAGAACTGTTATAAAAAGACAAATGACATTCATCGTGCAAGTCTATCGTAAGCGCGGAATTGAGCACTCGGCAATAATAGAACATAATAGAACGGCTTTCTGGTCAGAGGGTCCGGGGGCGTCCTCTTTTAGAATTTTTAAGAATCTTTTAACATGGACAAACCAGGATTTTGTAAATTTAATAAGAACAACGGACGATCGATTGTTGTGGAAAATCAACGTAGCCAACGTCTTATTTGGCATGGCCGATGGGCGATGATGATGATGATGCTATTACTAAATAGCACAGGCATGCCACGTGCGTTTCATCATTAACAATAGAAACGGCTTTGGTTATGTCACTTTATAAGTGGTTACGTTACTAGAAATGAAAGCTAAACATAGCTTTCACCAAAATTAAAAATTCCTTTTCAGAGACTGTATTATTATGAAGTAGAGTCTATATTGTTTGAAAACATCATGGGTATTTTATGTTTTAAGTATTCTTATTACTTCATAACAAAATCTGCAAAATAATTTTGAGGTGATTTTTTGTTTCGTCACAGAAATTTTTTAGTCAGACCAGCTTTCGCTTAACACTTTAAAATGAAGAAATTTGTCGGACCCTGGGGATTACTCATTGCAGTTTCGAAAGAAACATTTTGTTACACTTCAGGCTACGTGTTTTGTACGATGATTACAAAAAATGATTTGTGTAGTGGAGTTACTTTTGGTGAGGCTTATTCTTCTTGCTTCAACCAGCTCAGTTGCCGAGTGGTTACCATCTGCAGCTCCAGTGCTGGTAGGTCGGAGCTCGATTCCAGGTCGGATCACACCGAAACGATTGCGTTCTTGATTGTGTTCTTTCTTGCATAACGCAGTGAGAATAAGTCGAGTAATAATGTGCTTGCATTCTAAATCTGATATAAATTTAAAAATGAATCCTGTCGCTAAAAGGCCTAAGCAGTTGCAAAGCGACAGTAAATAAATAAAACCATAACATTATTCTTGCTTCACTCAATGTGGATATATAGAGTTGTAGACAGAAAACTGGTCTACGTTTTTTTATCTGATCTGTCTCATCTCATTTTTATGTGATCTGTTTCTTGCAGAGCTGTGCAGCTTCAAATTCTTATCCTTGTGTTGTGCCGTTTAAATCAGAAATATCACTTGTAGCTTTTTAATATAGCAAAACTTAAACAAAACTTTAAAATATAGTTACAGTAAATTCAAATATCATTTTTTTTGTTGAACCATTTTTCATTCTAAAGAGGCGCATTGCTGCATCGAAAACGTTTGCATTATTTATACATATGTTCAAATACATTAAATCCTGTTGTGTTACTTAGTTGTGGTGTAACAAAGTGATCTCTCTATCAAAGGTCTGTATCTGTAATAGCAAAACAACTTATCCGCCCCTATAGCTTAGTTGGCTAAGCTCCTGACTTTCTGCACAAAGAAATACATCAAGATCAAGAGGCGTTGCTGGTTCGGCTCTCGGGGTGTGTAACGAATTTTTTCAAGGACTGCGGTAGCCTACGTGGGAAATAATTTACATACAACGATACTTCGACAAACGGAAACTTCACTTTGCCAATTTCAGTAACCTGATCTGCGTCAGTGGTTGAAAGCCTCTACGAGTATGTGATTAAAACTGCCAAGAATAACCTATCAATGGCTTTCTCAGTTTGAGGATAAAGGTTCAAATTCAACCAAAGAAAGCAAGCTTACGCTAGATAATAGAAATCAAACGCAGTTAGTTTATTTTGCACTGTTTATACATATTTGTACTTTGCAAAATTATGGCAGCAATGTGGCAGATGAAAAGTAATAGACAACACTACTACACATATTTACATACAGTGTAGGAAGAAGAATTGAATGCAAGCATGGTAATAAACTGAACAAGCAGATGCCCCACCACAGTAGTGCACATTGCACTCCCTCGTGAATTTTGGCTTCAAGCTCTCACCGGCAATCATTCAAAACCCAATAACTTCAATTGAAATGGATGATGTTTTGTCCATCTGTAGTGGATAACTGCTAAAATATTTAGGTCAGACGTATATCTCAGCGAACACAATTTTTACTAATGAGCTAATCGTCAAATAGTTAACATTGCATTCTTCTTTTGCGCAGTAAACAAAAACGTAGATTTGTATCAATAACAATCGGATTAATTCTTGCATGTGTAACTTTTTTCGACTTTGCTCCACTTCGGCATTACAAATTTCAGGCCACAGCATTTTTGGTGACTAGACATTGAGGTCGACTTGTTTCTCAACGACCACGAGGGTTCTCAAAGAAATGCAAAAAAAACACAAAATGCAAGGCGCCAGAAAAAAAGTTTTGGTATCCGCCAAGGTCAAAAGGATTTTTTCATTCCTTGTAAAAATATTTCTTTGCTGTGGAATCGAAGCTATAAATGCAGTAGCGTAGGCTACCGTATGCAGAATTTTGCAACCGTTTTTTTTTTTTTTTTGAATGAGGAAGGAAGGAAGGCATTCGATTAATTTTTATAATTTTTTGACAAGAATGACACTTTACAATAATATCTTAAAGTCGGCGCAAGTTTTAAGATAACCTATCTGTTAGTGTAATCTAAACTCTGGTTGTCTTTACTTACAGTACGTCACTGTTTTTACGGCTAACATATTGAATTACAGATATGTAAATATGAAAAGCACGATAGTACATGATTGTAATGTTTGAAAAAAGTTATAAAGGTTGAGAAGGCATGGCTCAATGCTCCCCTTGCGTACGTCACTGGGCTTATACAATCAAGATAAGATGACGTGTTGGTCACTTCTGTTATATAATATTTTATTGTACAGTGATAGGCAAAGTTTAAATATTTAATCTTACATAATTGGCTACATGCGGTTTCCTTTCTTAAGTTAATTTTCGGAACTCCTGGGAACAGCTTTTAGCACCATCCAAGCAATGCTTCTCAGTTGGGTCCGCGGTCCTCTAGGCTAGGGGTCTGCGAAACAATATTCTTTAACCGTGAAGCACTTTCGAAAAAACGTTGTCAGTTTTTTTTAAACAAACTTTCGGACATGCTTCAATATCCAAGCCAGCAAACTCCATGTTTTTTTCTCTTTTTCAATACAGCCGCCTTTTCACATCATTTTTATTACCGTAGATCAGGGGTCACCAAACTACGGCCCGCGAACTGATTTCATCCGGCCCGCCACGTGTGCTTCCCTTGGCATTAGCAATTGTCTTTGGCTTTACCTTTTTGTGTAATAAAGACTTTTTTGTTAAAATTGTTCGTTCTTATAGTTCGTTGTTGTATGTTGAATTTGTACATTTTCCCACCAGGCAGCCTACATGTTGGTGTTCTGTTTTTATCATTAGGCCACCACAAATGGGGACGGCCTAGGCCAAATTGGGAAAGATGTAATGTTTTTTCAAGAGCACGATGCCCTGTAGTGTATTACAGCAGGGGATAACTTTTCCAGCAACCTTTCGATTTTCATCACAACTTTGCTATTCTACCGCTGACTTTGTTATTTATTGTGTTCAATTCAAGTCAATGGAGATTCTAAATAGTTGTATATCTTTTCGCAATTTGCATCTGGCCCGCAGCTGTTAATCTCGCAGCAATCTGGCCCTGAGAGAAAAAAAGTTTGGTGACCCCTGCTGTAGATTGAGCTCTAGACAGCCTTTTTTTGCCGATAACATAGGACTAATAGCAATTGAAATCTGCTTTAGGATTCCTGGAGACAAACCACCATACGTTTCCATTTTGGAAGATGAAATGTGCCATTACTTTCCAAACCTACAGGATCTTCAAAAATAGTTTCATCAACAACCCTTTGGGAAATAATGTTAACAATCTTCTTTCGGAAGGCAACTTAATTTAAGAAAAGTTTATTGGTTTAGTGAATGGTTGGGATGCAAAACATATTTTCTGGAGGATGTGTTGCGACTTCTGGGTTGAAATGGTGCAATCTTATCCTGATATCACAAATAAGGCACTAAAATTGCTGATTAGTGATTATATTTCCAAAAACTTATTAATGTGAAACAGCATTTTCAACACTACTTGCTATCAAAACAAAAGCTCGAAACAGATTATATGTTGTGCTTAACATGAAGGTCGCGTTGTGCAAAAAACAACCTCACTTAGAAGAACTGACAACACCCGAGCAAGTGCACTCATCTCCTTAACGCGTGAATTTTCATTTGCAACTAAAAAATAAACTATTAAGTTATTTAACGTTTTTATGCGAATTTGTTTTAATTTTATGGTGGACCGTGAGTCATTAAAAAAATCGCAAGTGGACCATTACACAATTGTTTAGAAAAAGTTTGAGAACCACTAATAACATGCGTATATTCAAAAAGAGAGCAAAGCAGTATGTTTTTGCCGACTGTGGTCGATTTTGCCAAAGTAATTTCTCTTGAGCTTGGTAAAATCACATACCGTACCTTGTTTGCTGGAAATGAAAGGAAGCCTTTTCCCGAGCAGGAAAAGTAAAAACATGTTTTTTTGAAAAAGATTTTTAAAGTTTTAGTCAGAATAAGAAATTAAAAAATAATTTTTGAAAAAGTTATATAACTTATATGCTTTAACAGCAAATAAGGATGCTAAAAGTGATTGCTAATAATGCCTTGTCTTTTTCTGTTAGTATTAAAACAGAGTTGCCAAATTTAAGGTATTCTGTGAACTAAATTTCAAAAAGATTTCAAAAAAAGATTTATCTGTTCAGGTTTTGTTAGTTAGAATAGAATACCATGTGTTATTTCTGTCAAGAATTTAATAAAAAAAGCTTTGAATGCATTTTTAGCAGATAAGCGAGACAAATAAACGACTAAAAATTGCTCTCGGTAAAGGCGGGTATGGTGTTACTTTGAAAGTTTTTTCTGCTTTGCCACGTACACTTATATGTAGCTTACAATTATTGTTTAGTTTGAGATAAGATAGAATGAAAACAAAATTTAATTCTAAGCTTTTACCTTTACCAAACACAGAAGCACGCTTTAAATATGGCGCGGTCAGCTTGATTAATCACGATTTTCTTTTCTATCAAGTCTTTGTTTCCAGCAAAACACTGATGTACGCCGCGCAAATCAAGAGTTTCCTTTAGATAAATAATAAGTTATCACTTGAACATTGTCACGATCTTGGGATTAAAATACATTTTCAAGAACATAATAAAAACTTTAATCTTTAACTGGAAAGCTTTACTTCGACATCAGTGCATAATTTTTAATACGAAGCTTTTTTCCAAGAAGTTTTCGAGTGATAGAGTTTAACACAAAATACAACACACTTTTTAAAAATGTGTGGACCTACTTAAAAAAATATATATACATACCTTGTTTTGCCAATATACATAGCCTATGAGTTAGCTATTTTTCCTTTATGTAATTGATTGAAATAGAGTATCATTTTAGTTGTTATTTAACTGCATTGATATGTAACTGTGTTATTCAATCAAACTTAATGTCATAATCACGCTCTTGTCTGGAAGGATTTGTGATTCCAAGCACTCAAGGAAACTTTGTCAAGCGAACTTACTAAATGCCATGTTTCATATCATAAACAACCATGGCTGTAAAACAACGTTTAAAAAAAATACGAATCCACCACTACAATAAATAAAGCCATCTCAGTTTCAAAAGGCATCTCATGCTTCTTCAGCTGGCGATTTTTTTTATATTGATTCCACGTCTTTCCATGTTAGCCTACATCAATGTAAAAAAGCGAATTACTATGCTAACAAAGTCATATAGGCATAGTTTGTTGACCTTTAGCCTTTTTTAGCCTACTAGCTAGCCATGAGGTGCAACAAGAATCCGCTGAGAGAAATTATCCTATTCATTTTTGCATCTTTATTAGCACCTTCAAGCACTTCCAGCATGGTAAATCTATATTCTATATCTATAATATTACATCATTGCACACAATCTCAGCGCTGTGGCCATTGGCAATTGATGACGTCTTTTTTGTTTCTCGTTTGACTTTTCGTTGTTAGTTTTCAATATTAAGATATGAAGACTTTTATTCTGCAGGGCGTTTCTGTGATGAAATAAGTTAAGCTACGCAAAGAGATTTTTTCACACAAGATGATTGACAAAACTGCCCCGTTTTCCTGGAATAGATTAATTAAAATCAATATCAGTGATTGTCAATCGGTTTGTTAATTTGGTGTAGCTCCAAAAAATTCACTCTCCATTTAACTGCGTCTTTAGGCGTTGGATCTCGAGATCCCAAAAATGAAAATTCCTGGATTTAATGAGTTTTTTTTTGCTGCGGTTTCAGGCCGACACATAAAATTTCTGAGTCTTTTAAACCTTTTAAACCACCAACTAAAAATATTTATGAAAAAGTTATAGGTTTTATTCTGTAAGCAGAAATTATTATTGACAAAAGTAAAACACTGAATGAAAGATTTATATCATAATTAGAAGCAAGGTAGAGTCGTTATTGGAAGAATGACTAAAGCAAGCTTGTATGTAGGCCTACTATATGTATTTTTGCTTTTATAGAACTTTAATGCGTCGACCAGCTTTGTATTTATTGCACTTTCATATATAACACTTAGTGGGACCGGGACTTTTCTTGGATCTTTTGCTGGATTTCCTTTCACTTGTCGCTGATCAAGGACACTTCTTTTGATTCGTTTCCTTATCACACTTGTCATTCCTATTGTCCGACGAGGAATCGTGATAACCAGGTTCAGGAATGCTGTTTGTTATCTAGCAATTTCTGGTAGACGCAAACTGTGGCTGGAAGTTTTTTCAATTTGTACCTTGCTCGAATCATGCATGGGAGTTGAATCGATGGTAGCAATCTAGAAAGCTTAATTCATTTGTTTGTATTTTTGTGTTAAATTAAGATAATTTGTAGCCTAGAACCATCAGTGGCGTAGCAACGCAGTATGCCGCCCTTGGATTTTTGCACGAAACGCCGCCCCTCCCCCCCTCCCCCCCTGACACCGTCGTAAAAGCTAATTAAAATTCCACACAACAGAAGAATTAAAGCAGTTTTGCTTAATTTTATTGAAAGTTCAAAATAAAACCACTTCTTACTCAGACAGCTGAATGATTCTTTGTCTCCTGTATTTACTCTAACCCCTGGCTTGAATGGCCCTTCTTTATTCTGAAACCTTTCGGGCCCTAAATTGGTTATCTCAACTCTCATGTTATGAGTTAATGTTTCTGGCCAAGTAGTCACATCGTTATGAGAATAATAGATAGCATCTGTTTTACCTTTATCTGACAGTGTTTCATTCACAGGCTTTCAATGACCACTTTGTTATTGTTTTGCTCGAGGTAGCCCACACTTCTTCTTCCGTCTCAATTTGAGGTACCGTAGAGATTTAATGTGCTAATCTCTTCTGTTTTTTTTGCAAAGGCAATTTTTACGAACTTCAAAATGACTCCTTCATTCTTTTTAGTTCCCCTTTTCTTATAGCTTTCTTTTTCTTTCTAAAAAAATCTTTACTTTCTTTTACTCTCGTCATAGGCAAAAATTAACTTGAAAAAATTGCAACTTAAATCTTGTTCTGGAATCTGCAGCACATTAGTTAAAAACAATTACCATAATTGCAAATTTGCTGAGTTAGACTAAGTGATCTATTTCAGACCTGAAACTTTAAACCTTTCACTAACCTAACCTATCTTCAAAGATGAAGATGGAGGAATCCCCTCTATCTACCACAGACAGATAGTAAAGATGACAGTTGACTCGATGACCTCACGGTCTATTCCTGTCTCCTTCCGAAAGTGAAATAAACATTTCATTTGACCCCAATGAAATGTAGTCCAAAAAAACAACCTCTCATACGAAAGAAGAAAGCTCAATTGGTTAGCGCGTCACTTCTGGAACGAAAAAGCTTCAAGATCAAGCGGCGCTGGTTCGACTCTCAAGGTGTGCGCTTGAGCAACGCACGTTAAGGACTGCCCTCCATTCAGCGGCATCTAATGGATGGAATAGTTCCCCGGCAGCATGACTTCAACAATCGGAAACTTCACTTTGTCAATCTCGGTGACCAGGCCTGCGTCAGTGATTCAAAACCTCTACAAGTATGCGAAACTGCCAGGATTAAGTTCTGCAAGAAGCTTTCCCAGTCCGAGGATAAAGATTCAATCAAGTGAAATAAACTTAAAACTAATCTGAACTTAACTACCGTAACAAAGCTAAATTGACTGAGCAATGCTATAGCTTACAAGTTACAACCGACATTCTATCATTACTTCAATAGCATGAATATCATTAAACTGTCACAAATACCACATGGTGAGGCACAATTTAAAAAAGTTGCGGATTAGTTTATAGGCATAGCCAGTGATGTACGCGCATACAAAAAATATTGACGCCGTCAGCGTAAACGCAAACGTTCGAAAAACTATACGCCGTATGCGTCAACGCAACTTGTAAAAAAAAGTTGGCGGCGTCAGCGCATACACTAGCGTGAACTAATTTTGTTTGCTAGGTGCCAAACATTCACACGGTATAAACCACTCGAAACATTTTAACAAGTTTTATTTTGAATTTCCACGAAAAAAACACAAGCATCTGAAAGTGTTCATCTGACATTTTGCTGTGTTTTGGTTCCAATATGTCTTTGCCCATTGAAAACATTCTTTCAACTGCAGCGCTGGAAGGTATTGGCGTGTAGTAGCGAAAAAAAAATACATTAAAAAGTATGCGTTGACGCTATGCGCTAAAAAACGCGAAAACTTTACGGCGTAACCTCAAGCGACAACTATCCAAAAAAATGTGACCGCAAGCGTTAGCGCAAACAAAAAGTCTACGCCGCAAGTATGCGGCGTATACGTAGGCTACATCTCTAGGCATAGCCTAACTTGTTTAATTTTTTGGCTTCACTTAGATCAGTGTTAACTTAGGTCGTTTAAGTCTGAGTCTCTCCGAGAATAAATTAACGTGACTGTGTTTGTTCGTTTAAACTTTAAAACGTTATCACATTTTGCCGCCCTCTAGCAACGTGCCGCCCCTGGATTTATCCACAAGATCCAATGGGTAGTTACGCCACTGCCTAGAACACCGTACAGAAGTGACGGCTCGTTGATAAGAACTGCAAGAGCTGCAGCAGTTCAACTATTTTAGTATAGAAAAAGCAGTTAAAAGTTTTTTTTTAGTTTTACTTGACTTACTGCAACAAAATTTTGAGTCTTTTGACTTTTTTTTACAACTTATGTGTCTGGATTTGGGAACCCGAGAGTGCATTGGTAACGGATACAAATTATAGATTAGCCCTATAGGCAAGCCGTTCACCTTATAGGCAGGTTAAAGATAGCTTTGTTACAGTATAGGCCAACAATTCAGCTACATTATTTTGGAGGAGACATGATATAAGTTTTCAAAATTCTTCTCTTTTTTACTTCATTGTTTCTACGAATCAAGCAATCGGCCTACAAGATTTACAGGATAAACTATCCCATTCAAGTTAATTTGACATAAACTTTTAGGCAAGCTTACCAACCAAAAATTGATAGGATAAATTGTGTTGCAATTGCGACGGGGACTGATGATGCGATTTGGCATAACAATAAACTTTGTAGGCGACAAATGAATCACAGTTTAATTTTCAGAATGACTCAACTGCTAATAAAGAACCGCTTGTAACAATTTCATTCTCCATCAACACTTGCAACTCTTAAACTTTACTTTAATTAAAAAACATTCACGACACTTAATCTTGGTGCAAACATCAATTGGACGTTTACGTTTAAAATAGGAAAACCGATATGACGTGTTTCCACTTAGTATCGTGACCGTCGTAATGTGTTATTGCTTCTGTTTTTTCTTTAAATCTTTAATAAAAGCGATGATATTGATAATTTTTTATTATTGATTATCTTGTTATTTTTTCCTTACGAGAGGCCTTGCTTTGCCAAATCTTCACAGTTGATTTTATAATATAAAATTAAAAGTTAAAACTTTTAACTTTTAAATACCCAATTGTCGTACAAAAATCTTCCCCTTCAACTTTACGAAGTTTCTCTCAAGTATCAACATCAAGTTTTTATTGCGTTTGTTTGATAATGACCCAGCAGAAAACTGTTGGCAATCCTTTAGAGCCGGCGTGTCTCGAAATGCGAGACTAGGCGTGTCGCAAGAAAACTGTGTTCTGGATACACTTGTTTTAGTTGTTTTATTTTTATGGGAACAGCCGCCTCTTTCAAAGCATGTGTTGAATCTGAGGCTGTGCGTACGAATAAAAGAACAATTATTTCACTGATCAAAGTCTTAGCTGTAGCCTATTTGTCGTTTCTTATTTTTAGACATAGGCCCAGTTTGCCCACAATTTTGATCAAGATGTGTTTAAAAGTTGTTACTGTATGCCGTTAGTTTAACACACCTCGTAGCACTAAGGTGCAGTTTACACAAAAATGACATAAGTTAATCTATCGGTGAGTGAAATCACTAAGAAAAAATAGCTTTTAATACTGTATCAGAAAAGAAGGAATACCAAATGTGTAGGCTGTAGCCCTCATTTGTGAAAATTTGCCTATTCAGTCTTCATTTCAAAGTGAGCCGAAAAATCTGATTCATGCTTAACAAACTACTGTAGGTTAGTTCAAAATTTTAATGACGGTTTGATAACTTTGACACAAAAGACAATTTGATCTTGCGATGAATGTCTAAGACCAATAAAGGCGTGTTAAAAACCGTTGGAAATCTCTTTTCACTTCCCCGCAGTTATGCCGAATCCATCTATCCTCCAGTAAACATGCTTAGTCGCTTGACAAACAAAAAAGACTGGGTGTGGTACCTTTTCTTTGTTTTTTGAATGATAACGATATTTCAAAAAGGGACCATGGGATTACAATGCATTAAAACACCTGATTAACGTTTTTCCTAACGTATGTCAGAAAAGTGATGTAGCAGCCTGAGCCTGACAATACAGGTGACCCTGTAATATGTTCGCTCTGCGTGGTATTCTTAGGTGTTATAAATCCTGTAAAAAGACTGAATATATGAATGATGGTGTCTCACCAACTATCCAAGTTCAGTTCTTTTTCATTCTTTTTTTTTAATTTTATTACACAACTATAACAACACAAATAACAGATAACAAACACAAAGATATTGTACTCATCAGCACATCAGCAACATGCATGCAAGTTCTAGTAAAAATCTAGTTCACAATCTATCTATGTCATGTGGTTCCATTTCAATTGGTGTTTTTTCAAATTCAAGCTGAGCGATCTTTAAACAACTCTAAAGCGACCTCTTCTGAATCTTTTGCTTGCATTCTCTCTACCTCTATGCGGTGTAAAGGAAAGAAAGTAAAACTATGCTTTGAAAAGTCTTCGTCGTATGAGTCTTTGTAGAGGCCATTATTTGCTGCCACAGAGTGTGGTTTTAAAAAAAAATTGTAAACGTATGAATCACAAATAAACTTAGAATAAGAAAAAAAAAGTGTTTTGGGACTTTTCAATTGGAAGGCCACTGGGGAGTTTAAAAAGTTTGTGTGCAAAATCTGAGAAGATTGGCAAGCTTAATTTATACTATAGGATCTCACTTAGTAGTCTACAAATAAAAACGTTTTTCAATTTTAAAATAAGTCGCTTCATTTCGATGTCAAATTCCTTGTCTTGGTCTCGTTTCGCAGTATGTTGCTCGGTGACGAATTCGGTTTTGTTTTATTTCGTAGCAAAAGAAATTCCAATTTTTATAAGTTCGGAACAAAATTCACAAGAATCTGCAAGACAGAAAACGGGTAAAATTGAAGTGATCAGCCTATGCCGTATTCTTTGAAAAAATTACCAGCAATTAAGCCAGGGGTGGGAAACGTGCGGGCCACATGCAGCTCTTTCCACTTTTTGTGTAGGGGTAACACTACTAACACTGCTTTTCTTCTAGCTTACTCTTTCCCAACAACGAGATTTTTTGGAGTGATTATTATGTTGGAAGATTTTTTTCTGTCAATTTCTTGTGTGAACGCCATCAACTTTTATTTGAGCGTTCATGCCTGTATAGTGTATATTTGTAATGATATTTCATATCTGCATGCACTTGCAGTGACTTTCTAACAAAAGTTGAAATTTTGAACTATTGTTCTTTGCAGTGCGGCCCCCCAATAAGCATGACATTTTTCTAACTAACCCTTGTGTCAAAAAGGTTGCTCACTCCTGAATCAAGGTTTAAGTGGTGTTTGAAGCAAAAGTGGCCTATCTGGACGCAAATTTCTTACCTCTCATTTCATTTCATGTCGGTTTACTCTATTTCCAACTGCATGCTTCAAACCTGTCATGGAATGAACTCCGTCGTCGCCTGCATTGCTGAGTTGATAGCCCGGATTCGACAATCGAAAGGACGTCGGTTCGACACCGCTCAAAACATGCAGCTGCGTCTTTGGCAGGACACAGGCATACCTGAAGGTGGACACGAAGATTGATTGACATTTATTTTGTTGCGAGTATGCACATATTCAGCAAAGTCAGATAAAACAAGCGATAACGTAGAATGTATGGATACTGCAACGGGTGGCTGCGAAGTGACCTGAAAGGTCTTCTAGTCGAGCAACCACTGAAGATTGGCTTTCTTGCCTTACCACCCACTTAATCTCAATCTTCAACCACAGAGCATAAGCCTGGATACGACAAAAAGCTTTTCAGTACTTTTACTCCTAAAAAACTGTTTTGAACATGTCTACTTAACTCTATACCATGTTTAGCAGACTTACTTATGCTTGAATCCCCAGAGTGCGAATAAAGTGTGTAGCCTAGCCTACCTAATTTCTCTATACACTTTAAACATATCATTAAACACACGGTACCTACGTTTCTACCTAAGTAACCTTCCTCCTTGCTAATTTGTGCAAACGTTCGGTGGGACTTTATGAGTTTTTTCAGAAGTTTGACCCCGACAGCTTTTTTAGTAGGCCTGAAGTAATTCGTAGAAGATTTAAGTAATTCGCAAAATTGAAGGGCTGAAAAACGTTTTTACCACTGATGCAGATAGGGATTTGTTAAAACTGATTATAGTTTGTTGCCTATGAACTACTTCATTCACTATGTCTCTAAATTGAGAACTGTATTTGGACAACGATGATCAGCTTCAATGTAAGAGTAGAACCGTTGCAGTTTGATCGTGACATTTTCCTCTGATGCAAAGACAGGCGTTTGTCAACTGGGACATCGAAAGAGACAAAACTACAATTGAATCATCAGCGTGCACTCCTTTTCACATAAAGATAACGTTGAGAATGTAAAAGGTATCGCGGCCTGATAATGGCAAGCTATCATAGAAACTCAATATAGCTATGCCAACATCTTGCCATAAAGCCTAATACATAGCCTGCTGTGAAATGGCCTTCTAAATTAGACTGTCGCTGCTATAATTTTTAGTGATTTGACTTCAATGACAATAGATCTGTAGTTAGGTTATCTTGTTGTATCTTACAATATAACAACTTGTACACAAAGCTTAAGACGGAGTAATTAATTATCAAACATACTGTAAATTATTAGAAACTATGAGATTTTAATATTGATAAAACGATCAGTAACAGAGAGTCGGTTGAGAAGTAGGCCATAAGCTTAATGGCCATTTCGTTTTCTCCCTTTTGAGGTAAAAGGTGAGTTGCACATGCATAACTGTAACGTCGGTCCCTATTTCAGTCTGGAAGTTGGAATGAAGAACATCCAACCGTGATCACGAAATAACTTTTTGAATTTTTACAAAATTGCAGCTATCTGACACATTTTGATAGGAAAAATTGTAAATCTGCTATACAAAACTTAGCTGAAACACACGGGATTGGCGTCGGACTAATGATCCGGGAGCTATGTCTTATCTATCGATAGTGTATTACAATGCTTCTAAATTTCTCTTCTATAGATTCTTTAAAGAAAGTAAAGAAGACAAGACAAAAATTTAAATGATAAGTTTCTAATAATATGCTACCTCCTCCTTTTAATATAATTTTATGAAATACAAACAACAGAAAGGGCGACACTTTTTCGACCTGTAGGCCTCATTTGTAACTGGATAGGATGTACAAGTACATTTTAACGTTAAATAAAATCGTCTTTAATTTCTGAAAGGTTTTTCCATATGCAACCAATTTTTATTAACGTTTGGCGCTTACTAATAGTGAGTAACATTAGCAAAAGGGAGAAATATATAGTCCACCGCAATCGAACTTCTTTCTTTTTTTGTTTGCAGTAAAAAACAAACAGAACGTACAATACTGTAGAGTAGATTTTTATCAACGCAATTCGCAAATAAGCTGCTTCGATCACTCTTCAATACCAGATAAAGCTTTGAATAACTTACATGAGAGCCTGGTGGCTATAACTTGCATTTCGGAAATTTTATATTTTCACTCCATGCGCTCTCTTTTACACAAAAACGGTGTCATTATTGCTTTCAAAAGATAAACATTAAATTCGAGTGTATCATGTCATAAGTGCCTCCTGATACAAATGAAATGGGCTTTAATTTTAAAAATAAACCTATATGCCAAATAGTAATGTAGTTCTGAACCCTGCAATTATAAAATGTGTGAATTTTCGTAGTTTTTCTCTTGAAAGATAGGCTATATTACTAGATAATTTTATGATGTATTTTACAGCAGTTACGGACAAGAAACTTGATGAGTTTTATTTGAAACTATGAAGCTGGTACTGATCGCATTGACGTGGTGATTTCGTAAATTATTAACTTGGTCTTCAAAATTTGATGTTTGGCATTTTGCCCTAATTACCCTGAATTACACGAAGATGATGATTAAACAAAAGTAGCCTACTTCAAAAACGATTTGACCTTTTATTATAAAAAGGCCAACAAAATTAAACTATTTTATCAATTTAAAAACTAAAGTTTCATATCGACCTCACTTAGCCTAACTAAAAAAACTTACATGCCATAGGCTTAATGTTTGATTTTCAAATCCTATTACGAAGGTGACTGTGTTATTGCAATGAACAAGGATGTTAGTTTCAATGGCGAAAGAAGGCTTCGCCATAAAACAACAAACCTATTAAGCTTTGGGTCCACGCTTTTATGTTCTTGTTTCCAACACCACTTCAGTTTTGCGGTCATTCTACCAAGTGCATTTTCTCAATAGGGTAAAAGTTATTGTAGGCCAAGATTAAACGTAAACGGCCTATGTATTGTTATTTCATAAAAATTTATGAGGAAACCCTTATAAAGATTTCATTCGTTATTTTCCAACAAAGTGACAATGACTGTAACTTAGGCTTAGGCTACTGATAGGTTAGCTGGTACGACGTTTTTTAAGTATTCATTGCGACATAGTTGAAAACTTTAACGATTGGTCATACTAGCCTATTTTGGCACAAAATTACAACAGCGGACAGAAGGTTATTTCAAATTCCCTGCCCAGAAACAAAAAGTAGAAAATATAATGCATTGAAGTTTGAAAAATCTGTCTTTCAATTTATGCTCTTCATAACATACCTACGCTATGGCCCTTTTGAAAACATAAATAGGACATAGTCTATTTGTTGATGATGCAATGCGCAAACCTAGACTATTTTCACAAGCAGCCTAATTGAAAGCAATCACTACAAAATTTATAACTTGCACGATCACAAAACTTTTTAGCAGCAAATCACATAAATACGTTCAACTATTTTAGCTAGATTCTTGAAATTTAAAAGCGTAACATTAAAACGTCATAGCCTATGTCTACCAAGTTAAAGAAGGATTGTAACTTACCAGACCAATCAGTAAGTCGATTGCCTTCATTTGACTTTCAACGGTTGAAATAGCTTTTCTGGACACGCCTGGTAGACAAACCATCTACGTGGTTAATGTTTGCCTGATATTGCTAGGTGAGGGCCGATTAAGCTCGCACTTTCCCAAAGCAATTCTAAAAGAGCAGGCCTTCGCTCCTCAAATATTAGTCAAGCAATTTCAGATAATATTCGGCTTTGTTTCTTGGCTATTGTACATTCTGGTGCGCCATCGAGATATAGTTTATAAGATTTAAAATCGGCGGCTGGACGCCTTTCGTACAAAAGCCTACTCTGAAAGCGCGCTGAAAGTGAATAGAAAAGCCAATAACAGGGAACAATTTATCACGCTGTTTCAATTCAAACGAGAAACTTAGAGTACATTTCGCTTCACCAGAGAACAAACAAAGAGGCCCATCGCTTTTCCGGGAAAATCGAATCGTTTCAAAGCTTTCCTTCCCTCGTCAAACTACGTTGTCACAACCAAAACGTCTAACTTGTTTTTGGCAAAAGTAGTTACGTAAACTTTTGAGAAAAGCACGTTTATAGATGCGTTTCCTCAGCAACAGTTCTGCTGCAAAACTTACAAAGCCAAGCAATGTAAATCCACACTTTTTCATGCAATAAAAGCTGTTAAATTAGCTGAATCAGAACGTAGATTGACCATACAACCATTTTTATTGTTTCTTTGAAAAGAATAGGCCATTGATAGCAGAACACAGAGAGCGATCAATCACTAGTATTAACAGTAACTCAGGCTTTGAAAAGAACAATCTAGCTAAAACATAGAATAATTCCAAGAATAACAATTGTCTAACGTGAAAAGAAAAACAATTGTCTAAAATCTTTTCAAATGAAACCCGGTGACGAAATATATTTTTACCCAAAGCATTAAATTATTGCCAAATGCTGTGAATCACAGACTGTTGTAAAAATTAAATTTACCGACGCTAGAATTAAGATTATCTCAAAATACCACGCAGTAGCCTATGTGCGATCGTAAACGTGACGGCATGTTTTATCAATCATGTGGTGAAACATGCTTGACTTTCTCAATTTGGAGACTGGACTAAAATATAACTATCGGTTAAAAATACAAGACAAAAACAATCTATGATTTACATTAATCTGATACGGTATTTGTGTTTTCTAATAAATCAATCACAAAGCCAAGACAAGTGAGCTTATGTAGTCTCCCAACGAAAATACAGATAACTGAAATAAAAATAACAAAGAGTGTGTTCAGGTCACACAACGTAGAGTTCACCTGAAGTATTGCAACGTGGTGTGGTCACTTTTACTTAGTGTGGCCATTTTTTACGTAAGCCATAAAATTAGCATTTTCACTTTCGAGCTTAAATTTGAAAGAAATGTAGAAATATCTTTCTATTTGGCAAGCTCCTGTTTCATTTTCATTTCAAATGCAAAACGAAATAAAATATCTGGGATTTCGAAATGAAGCTTAAACAAAATAAATTACTGTCGAAAAGTAGTTAGGGATGGTTTGTTAGTCGGTAGATGAGATGAAATTGCAGTAGTAGGCTTGTCCGGGGAATCAAATGAGAAAGGAAGGTATATTAATTTGAGTATATGATGAAAACTGTAATTGCAGCGTTGATTCTAATTCACAGCTATTTTCAGACGAGGCTTCATTGTTTTTAGTAGAGTCTATCAGAGTGGCTCGCAAGTCGCGAGCAGTGCTGTATTCGAGGGTATACGGCGGTATACGCAGTATACTCTCTGCTTTTTCGAACAACTAATAGTATACCCTCTGGTTTCTCAAAGAGAGTGCCTATGCTATGTTATCGGCTGCGTAGCCGAGTGGTGAGAACGTCTGCGCGACGTTCGAAAGGACGTGGGTTCGACACCACTCCACAGCATGCGGCTGTGTCTTGACGAAGATACTTAATGGCAAGCCAAAATAAGGGGAGCAGTTGACTCGAAGACGTTACTTCGCTGCTTCCTGTCGTCTGTTGTATCGCATCTGTGATCGCAGTGTGCTGTATGTAATCGCAATGGGCGCAAATAAAAACACGATTATTATTATTATTATGCTATCCTTACTGATTCCTAACGTATGATGTTCTGCAAGAATTATTCATGTTATCCATTAAACTTTAGTCTCGAAGTAGACTTTACTTTACCTAGAGCCGAACTTTTAATAAAAAGGACAATACGAATTATTAAGAGTTTCAAGGAAAATCTGGGAGAAAAAACACAGTTGGCTTTAGCAGCGAAGAATAATTTCATGTTCAGAAATATTCCTCTGATACAGAATTCTAAAATGGTGCCAATTAACGTGAATCAATTCATTCAGAGTATTGTTAGCAGAATTCAAATGAGACTTTGCACTAATGCCGACACTGACAATGGTCACTTGGTCAGCTACTGGTTGATATTGCTAACTTGGAACCTGAAAAAATGATGGAAGGAAATTTGCGTCATGGAGAAGCAGAGGTGAGAAGAATTTGTAAACGCTTTGACATTGATGAAATACAGTCAATTCAAGGATTAAGAGACTTTAGGGAAAAAGTTGAAATTGTGCCCAATAATTTGAAGTCTCTCTTGACAGCTATTTCAACTTTACCTTGTTCGACAGCAGAATGTGAACGTGGTTTCAGTTTAATGAACAATATTATCACAGGTTTAAGAGCATCTTTGCTCATTGATAATGTGAGCTGTATGATGTTTATTAGTTGCAATGGACCACCGCTGGCTCAATTTACCGCTAAAAACAAGTAAGATCCTGGCTGCTAAACCACCGATCAGCTAAGAATACTAGATCCCAAATTTGTAAAAAGGATAAAGATGTAGATTCCTCTCGGCAGGTGGTTTGGAATGTATTCATAGAAAAATAAACAATTTGGTACCTCTCGTCCAATTTTGATGTTGATAATATGGTAGAATAAAGATTAATATTTTGCAAGTTGAGTATTATTTATCATTTTGGTAAATCTGACGGTATACCCTGTGTTTTGTTTACGAATACAGCACTGGTCGCAAGTAGCCTATTTTTGACTGGACACTGACTTTTAAGATGACTATGTTTCCTGAGCGTTTTTAAATCATTAGTTTAGCATTAAACAAGTCGCAAACCATTAGGTTGCCATTTTGTGAGGATTGCTTGAGCTTCGCTTTTCCACTTTTTGATGATAATTTTGTTACATTTGGCTAAACTGTATTTGTAAATCGATGAAGCAAACGAGTTTGAAAAGTTTGAAATTAGGATTTCAGATATCGAAGTCATCTAATATAAATTGGCCAAGCCAAGGTGCATAAAAATACAGTAGGCCTAGTAGCAAAAGAAGGTATACCCAGTGCAGATTCAATGAACTGCTTGTCCTAGATTTTTCTTAATCTCAAACCATCTCTAAAGTCTCAACAAGTAGGCTAGATATCAAAAACACACCTCGATAAAAAACAAAGTAGGTTATTCTAAAGAAAGTAGAAGGCCTTGGCTAATGCTATTGTACTGTGCTTGATTGGAGCATCCTGAGCTAATCGTATAATAAATTATTGCACTTTTTGGAAACTAACTGGTTTTTCATGATGGCACCGTGTGAACTTCTTTGATCAGCTTGACTTATGATAATTTAGATGTCACTTGGAATAGTTTGTCTATTTGTTGAAAACATTTTGCTGTTGTATCGAAAAAAATCATTTAATTTGTGGAGCACTATTAATAGTACTCCACCCATACACAGCTGCGGCTAGTGCAGCAACATCCCGAGCACGATAGTGGTGGGAATGACCTGAAGACAATGTCTATACTCTTGCGTAGTAGTTTATTACAGTAACAAAAATCAACTTGGCACTATTAGAACAAAAAGGGAAGACCGGTCAGACGCCCAGAAATTAAACCAACAACAGAGTGCAGAAATGATTGAATGAAATCAAACTTAAAAGTGAAGCCCATCACAAAGCTCTCCGGCACATGTCGATACATATTGAAAAGAAATGAAAACACATTGAAACGCATTGCTGGTTGCATACTGGAACATACTGATCATCTTAAAAACTATTGAAACTACTTTCCTATACATTTCGACTACACATTGAAACTTCTCGAAACTTACATATTGAAACCAACACATTCTGTAACTTATTAAAAGTTATATAATATCAAGAGTTAAGAATTAGACGAGTTAAGAGATAAGACTCTGGACGTTCCAGTTTAGGAACTAGAACGTAGATTGACGAGGTAGTATGCAAAAGTAATTCAAATATCATAATTAATTTTTGAATTGTTCCAAGTTTTATCAATGTTATTGGTTGTCTCATGGGTCCCAATCCTATGGGACCGATAAGACAGTGTTATGGGACCGACTTGACATACCCAAAGTTGCATAAAAAGTACAAAAAATTGATTGCGAAGAAAGGAAATTAGTTTATTTACACTAAAAGTGACACATCAGCATGAAACGTCATGTTCTTTTTCTCAATGTTCTGAAGCAATGGCAATATCCTTGTGTAGACTGTTTAATATGCAGACGAAACATTTTCTGAAATAGGCCTACATCAAATGCCACTTTGGCGTGTTGTTGTTGAAATTGGTTGTAGCAAGGATAATTTTATTATAATATGTTTTCAAGAAATTGAGGCAACATCCTCATTGCTTGGAAAAAACAGTTTGTCCCATCGGTCCCGCAATCAGCAACTTTAAAAACTATTTTAAAACAGAGGGGGGTTTGCGACACTTTTTAACCTTGAATGGGCGTAAAGTCTTAAAATTGTTTCAAATTAACGTGTGCTAGTTTGCACTAAAGGTCCTTCTTTAACAGAGACCATAAATAATGTCTCCTTCTCTTCAAATTAACACGTACTTTAAAGGGTAGACGTTAATATCTTAAAATTGTTTCAAATATCTTTTTTACTTTAAAAACTATTTTTCTGCTTTCCACACTATTGACAGCTGAAACTCTCTACTATCGCAAACCATGCTCCTTACTTCACTAATTCAAAACAACTTTACTGTAAACCATTGTTATTTCTATTATGCTCTACAGATTTTTTAAAATCCTATAGCTAAAGTTTACTTTTGGGTCTATAAATTTGTATTTTTCCACCACTATTTGCATAATTGAGCTGGATTCTATTCCTTTTTACTTACACAATCGGAGATACACATCTCACGTCCAAAATCAATATCGAGAAAAATTATTCACTAAGAAGCAAGATATCGCGCTGTCCCTTCGGTCCGCGTGTCCCATCGGTCCCGCACCTCTCCTACCTTTAACTAGCCTATCGATTTCAATTTAGTTGTTCTTTCTTAAAGGCATACTAAATGAAAATTTCAAACGGGAATTAAGCATTAAAATGAGTAAACTGAACATTCAAGAATACATTTCAAAAAAAATTACCGAAAAAAATTTGTTTTCAATGGCGCTGATAAGGCCTAAAGTCCAATGTTTCATTTATTTTCATTTTTTTCAAAATGACCAAAAAGTGCAAACACTGCTTGAGAATACGTCACTAAAGACAGCAATAACAAAAGCCACGTTACCACATCTGATGTTTTGAGCAAACTGTCTGATGTTTTGATGTTGAAATGTGTTGTTTTGATGTACATACATACATAGCCTACAGTCAAATCTCCCGCAGTAACAATTATTGCGCGATTAGCTGATTGCTATAGTCTTTAGTGACGTAACTGTACAGTCGCACGCTTCGCTGCTCAGGCCAAATCTCGTTTTGAAAGCTCTGGCAAAAGCACGCGCGCAATCGTGGTCAGACAGCAATGGGGCAAAATTTTATTGAAAATCGTTTTATGGTAGCATGTTAAACACAAAGAACGTGGAAAATCGCCAAGTCAGGTTTTTCCTTTAGTATCCCTAAACTTGTTTCAATAGAATCTAGACCAGTGGTTCTTAACCGGGGGGCGTGAAGTATCTCTCAGGGGGGGGGGGGGGGGGGCGCGAGCTCTATAACAATTTCAATTTTTTTAATTACTTTAATGTCCTAGGACCTATGCTGTTCGTCATATTCCGTATTTTATCTTATTTTATATTGTGTTCAGTAATTCTTGATTTATTAGTTAGACCAGAACTTTACAAAACTATTTTACACTGAACTCCTTCAGATTTATCAAATTTTCTTGACGCTGCTTCATTTTTACTTTTCTACGGCTTCATTTCTACGGCTGAGAGTTGAAGGAGACTTACGTTGTTCACTCTCTGGAGTTAAACCTCGCATTAAAAATCTAGTCGCTAAGAAGCAGTGTCAAGTATCTCACTGATGTGTACAATAAACAGACAAAAATGCAATTTTTTTGGTATGATACTTATTCAAAATCTAGGGGGGCGCGAAGCACATGACCATTATTGAAAGGGGGTACCTAGACCCTGGAGAAACAATAGACTTACAGGCCAATGTAAAGTGTAGGCTTACAGTCTCGTAGAAAACTCTAATGTGACTTATGGAGCTAATGAAAATACACAGAGGACAGACTAACTTTTATAAGCATTCCAGTTTATTGCAGACATGGCTTTTAGCTTACCGGTAACAGCATAAGCAGTATATGTAACGCTAAACGATCTTACATCAATGATTAACCATCATGGGCACAAGTGGCCACTTGAACGTCTTTTGTATAACTTTCTCATGTGAGACCTTCGATCGGGTATTGTAACAAAAGCTGAAAGAGCTTGTACATTTAAAAAGCTGCTGGAGTAGAATACTTTTAAAATGTAGGCTAAGTTACAAAAGATAAGATGAACCTTATGTAGCCTAATGTTAAGATGCTAATTTTATTCAACACAAAACGTTTAGGCTACCGCTGAAAAAATGGCCTAACTGCGCCAGTTCAGTTGTTTTTATTTCTGGCCATCACAGTTTAACAGCTTCGCAAAATGACAACTGCATTTTGACCTGTGATAAGCGTTTGATCACAATCTCATTTAATATTACTGTCGTGTCTTTAAACATACCGTAGCTATTTTAAGAAATGTAAAAAGTTACCTATGAGTAATTATTGTCCAACCGACGCGTATGTCTAGACTTGCCTAAACATGTTGAAGTAGGATGTAGATATTTGCTTTTATACAACAAATCATAAATCACAATTTCTTTGGTCTATGTCACAAATAGCTTTAAACGTAGACTGTTTTATTTAAATCAAGCTCATATGTTCAATTGTTGATAATTTCAATCCAAATGAAATTTCTAGTTTTTTCAATAGGAGACAAAAGCTGGCCGATTAAAACCTGCCCGAAACACATAAAATCACACGAATTTAACAAAAACCGACTTCACATCAACTCATTAAAGCCATGGTAGGTTGTTGGTATCCTAATATTATTGACTTAGTGAGCTACTTATAATCAATTTTTATTTGAAAAAATAAAATTTCATCAAATATCGCATAAAGCATATGACGTATACCAAGTCAGCAAATCAGTTGTGCAGACTGTGGGGTGCGCAAGGAGGGAGAGGCAAGGATGGGTCATCGTTCCTTCGTTCCTCTCCTTTAAAAAATGTTTGTTTCTTCAGCGTTGTTGTGATTGTGTATGGCAGACATGTTATTGTTTGAGAGTGGTCTAGGGTAGCAGGGCCGCGCCCGCATTAATCGTCCCCGTACCCTCTGGCAAGAGCCCATTCATTTCAATTTCTTTGATGTTTTTTTGGCTATTTCTAATTTGCATTCATCAAATGCTGGCATTTGCACAACAATCTAACCTCTTAGTGTAATTTATTAAGTTAAGAATCGATTTCGCTATAATAGCATCTTCAGCTAGCACATGTAAAAAAAGAAGAAAATTTGAAAAATACGTAAAACGAACAAATAAAGCAAACTCCGATGTTATCAACACGCATAAAAATTATATTTTAAATAGATGGTTACATAATATTAAAATCAAAACCTGCAAGCCTAAATCTTAACTGGTGTTCTCCCACGATTTCCAACAATATTCTGGTACAAAATTGGCTATTTGAAATGAAAAAATGTTGAAAACACTGTTACAAAAGCTCGATGTTCAATAGCTTACACCACGTAAGGCCATATTGGCAAACTTCCCGGTTGGGGACCCACCTCTGTTTAGGGGCCGATCCATATTTATATTTAGATGGTAGGCTTCAGCGTTTTTCGGCTATTTAAAACAAAAATGTGACTATACTGCTACAAAAGCTCGACATTTCATGGCTTATGTTGCATCTATCGCAGTGGTTCCCAACCTGGGGTTTGCGGACCCCTTGGGGGTCCGTGAGAAAGCATTTGGGGGTCCGTGATTACCTTGATAAATTTTGAAAAAAAGAAAAAAAAGCAATCTTTTTACTTTCATTTCTCTCTTTAAATGCAAATGTGTCAAGCTCAAGCCCGCGAGAATAAACTGTACCGGTATGCATTAAAATAAATCTATACTGCTGCCTACAGTGTGTACATTAACCTTAAACTACATCTACCACAATGCATGTCGATTTGAAAAGCAAAAGGAAGTCCCCTCTCAAAATTGTTTGAGAGTAAAAGTTTTCTATACGGCATGGCCTACTTGGCTGATATTTTTGGTCATATTAACGATGCTAATCGTGGCATTCAAGAACCAGGTGTGACAATAATTGATGCAGCTAAAAAACTGAAAGCTTTTTTAGCCAAGTTGCCGGTTTGGAAATGCAGATTGGAAGCAGGTAATTACGCTAACTTTCCAATGTTAGAAGATCTTATCTTGATGGATGAAACTCTAAGAGAATGTATTCTTTTGATCTCTATGAGAGAAGAATTTTGCGCACACTTGGAAACCCTGCAAATCTCATTTCAACGTTATTTTAATTTAGAACTCCTGCCGAACGAAGTTGAAACATGAAGTCGAAATCCTTTTCTTTTTGACTTGAACAACATTAGCGATAACGATCTCAGTAGAGATGACCTAATTGATTTGAGACCAACAGAGTTATTACGTAATGAATTTCATTCAAAAACTGTGGAAGAATTTTGGTGCTCACAACTGCAAACCTACCCATTCTTGGCAAAGGAAGCGATTATGGTTTTGTTACCATTCATAACCACTTACCTTTGCGAGGCAGGATTCTTGGCTCTTGTTACAATAAAAACTAAACATCGAAATCGCCAGGACGTTGAAGATGACATGCGTGTTGCATTGTCAAAAACTCAACCACAGTCCACAGTTCAGTCATTTAGTTCAGGAAAGGCAACAACAGCCCTTTCATTAAATTTGCTTACGTTCAAAAGTTTCGGCATGACACTTTGGGTCACCTTAATATTCAAACTCCGCTGACATTTCTTGAACAATTCATTCATTTTCTTATTTGCGCAACTGTTTAACCTGATATTTGCCGCAGGAGTCATAGCGGCAATGTAATATGACACAGTACAGTAGTTGAGTAGCATAATTATTACAATAGTTAATAGTATGTTAATTGAGTTTCAGGCAAAATTTAGGTAGGGGTCCGCAGAATTAATAATTTGCCTAAAGGGGTCCGTGACAACAAAAAGGTTGGGAACCACTGATCTATCGGGTTTTGTACTGTTAATCATCATTTGGAACGACCGTTTTGCAGTAAATCAGCGAAACCAGTAGGCCTAAATTTATGCTATTTTGTTAGACTTATAAAAGAAATGATAATGCCCTCTCGCTTTCTTGGAAAATGCGTTTCAACGGTTGCTTGGTTTTGAATCTTCATCTTCAAACTGACAAAGCCTTGATGGGTTATCCCTGGTAGTTTCGCATAACTTACTTGTAGAGGCTCTTGACGCAGGGCCAGTAACCGAGATTGACAGAATGAAGCTTTCGATTATTGAAGTGTTGTTGCTGGGGAATTATTCCATTCACTAGGTGCCGCTGAATGTAGAACAGTCTTTAGAATATGAATAGCATAAATAAACTTGTTCAACAATATACATTAAATGCTCATGTAACGGCAAAGATATTCGATTTTTGCAGCCAAAAGCGTTGACAAAAGCAGTCAGTTTGATACCTTTTATTTTGTGAAAACTGAGGGAAAAGAACTACACGTGTGCTCTCTACCTGTGCTTAAGTCGAACTGATTAAACTTAACATAGCCTAAACACGTTGCAGTCAGCGCAAGAATGTAGCTTCTGGAGAATCGGACATTCCTCGCGCTGATTGCAACAAGCAGTGCTTCCAGCATATTATTGCAAATACTACAACACCTCCCCCTTAAGTTCAATGACACTACAAAATACAACACCAAAATTAATACATTCCACCAGGCAGGTTAAGGCCAACTCGGATCTTCAATAAGTCGATTCGGTCTCTTAACCTGTCTGCGCGGTCGAACAGGCAAGTCCACGTTGACACTAGCGGAAGGTTTGACATTGCCCGGCGGCTCGATAGGCCAGGGGATAGACGCAGATATTCTCCGTCGGATGAATCTGCGGTTTCTAATTAACAATCGGCCGCTA
Source organism: Aplidium turbinatum (assembly GCF_918807975.1). NCBI lineage: Eukaryota > Metazoa > Chordata > Ascidiacea > Aplousobranchia > Polyclinidae > Aplidium > Aplidium turbinatum. The sequence goes on along the minus strand of NC_137484.1, from coordinate 13,857,020 downwards.
GCAGTTTTAACAGTGTATTTCCGGTAGTCGTCCACAGCGACTATTTTCCCATAAATGTCCCACAGTCCGGTGTTCGAATTTTGTACTGCGACGTGAGTTCCGATCGGGAATTCAGGAAGACGATGAGCACGATTGTCGTAGTAGGCTTTGGTGTCTTCAACAGACATCTCTTTTCGCGTTTCAGCTTGTTGCCTCTCGCTCTTCCATTTATGAGAGAAGGCCCGATGATGTACTGGAAGGGTGTCTTGAGTCGGTCGTCCGTACAGTTTCTGAGCAGGTGTCAATCCGTCCTTCCTGCATGGCGTATTTCGATACTGCATCAAAGCTTTTGCTAGTTTATCTTCGTCGAGGTAGCGATGCGTCCATGAACGACAAATTAACTTTTTCATGCTCTTTACGGTTGCTTCAACTTTCCCGTTAGATTGCGGATAGGTTGGAGTAGAAGTACGATGCCGCACTCCCCATTCATGAAGAAATGTGGAGAATTTCTCAGACTTGAATTGGGGTCCGTTGTCAGACCAAATAACATCTGGTATTGCAGTGCGAGTAAAATAGTCACGTAAAGCTTTAACGATCACAATAGACGTAGTTGACGGCCAGTCTGTAAAACAATCTACCATAATTAGATAGTGTTGTGAAAAGGGCGAATGGGTTGATTTCTCAACACCATTGGCTCTTTGCACAACGAGGGGAGGTTATCTTGACATTTTTGACACGATAAAATTACGGTTTCAATGTCATGGTCTATGCCGGGCCAATAAACGGCCAAACGAGCGCGTTCCCTGGTACGGGTAACGCCTTGGTGAGATTCGTGTAAATTAGCAAGTATCTCACTTCTAAGTTTTTTCGGAATGAATAATCGACCACCATACACAATAAAGTCATTGTCAACTGATAATTCATGCCGTATCTTCCAAAAGGGTTTTAACGTATTAGACAATTGAGATTTATAATTGAGAAATCCATCGACGATGATCTGCTTTAGTTGGCGATAACATTGGTCGTTTGATGCGACTTCCTTGAGATTGACAAGCCTTAAATTTAAATCTACGCAAGCGTTGAGTTCTGCAAACCTGTGCACAGATTGGATACCGTTTTCGGCTATTTCATCATCTGGTGTAGGGTCCGACACAGGGCTACGAGACAGGGCGTCAGCGGCTTGATTCGATGCACGTTTTTGCCAGTGAGCAGTGAAGTTGTATTCCATGACCTTCGTCCTCATGCGCTGTAACCGTGGATTCTCAATTTCATCTAAACGCTTGTGGTTTAAAATCGAAATTAAAGGGTTATGATCAGTTATGACGTCAAAATGAGGCAGGCCTGCAAGACATTTGTGGCATTTTTTTATCGCCCAGGTGACACCCAGCATTTCTTTTTCGACTGCGGCATACCTAGTTTCTGAATCCGTCAGAAAGCGCGATCCGGCTTGAACCTTACGCCAGGTGCTGTCACTGCATTGTTGAAGTAAAAAGCCTAGACCACTGTTGGAGCTGTCAGTCTGTAATCGCGTTGGTTTGTTAACGTCGTAAAAAGCAAGAAGAGGGATTTCAGACAACGCTTTTCTCGCTTGTTTAAAACTTTCAGTAAATTCCGGAGTCCAGATAAATTCGTTTTTACTGCTAAGCAGGGGTCTCAAAGGGAATAAGTACTTGCTTACAGTTTTGCTGTTGCTAGACAACTGGTTAGCGAGACCAAAAAGCGAACGTAAGTCAGTGACGTTAGCAGGTATTGGGAAGTCACTAAGTGCATTACACAAGGAGCTGTCAGTTTTATAGCCTTCCTGGGATAGTTCGAATCCAGCAAACTTAATGCGTTGTTGACAAAATTTGAACTTATCCTTATGAAGAGAGATCCCTCGTTCTGCACATCTTTGAAGAAATTTTCTTACTCTATTGATGTGATCGGTTACGTTAGAGTCAAATATAATAACGTCATCTACTACCTTTCGACAGTTGTCTAATCCGGAGAAAGCTTCATCCATTCTTCGATTGTAATGTTCAGAGATTGAGCAAATACCAAATGGGGCACGTAGAAATTTGTACCGGCCAAATGGAGTGATTAAGTTTGTTAGCAGTTGGCTATTGTTTTCTAAAGGACACTGGTAGTAACCCTTTAAAGCATCAAATGTTGTGAAAAAACGTGCTTGTTTTGCATCAATGTCGGCTACAGCTTCAGCCGGCGAGGAAGATGTATAACGTTCACGTCGCACAAATTTATTTAGCTTGGAGAAATCGACGCACAATCTAATATTATCCGAATTCTTTTTTGGTGCGACCACGATAGGTGCACACCATTCTGTAGGTTCCGTCACGGCCTTTATAATGCCTTGATTCCAAAAGCTCTAACTCTTCTTTTAATTTATCTCTATAAGCATAAGGCACCACCCTAGGGATACTCACACAAAATGGTTGCGCCTGATCCATTAAGTGATTGATTGATTGATTTATTTTATTTCGTTGTAGGTAAATATAGTACAATAAATACAGCAATAAAAAAGGAATTTCCAGCAACGGGAATCTGCGAAGAGACCATGGGTCTTCGAGTCAAGCAGATACCCCAGATTCTAATAGAAGTTCTAAAATTGCGATAACAGTTAGTTACGAAATTTAAAAGATCACTATACGAATAATCGACATAGGATAGAGAACACAATGAATAATTCAATAACGAAAATTGAGACAAGGTGTTAGATGATGGTCACAGAGAAAAATATTTAGTAGCCAAAGTAGCCTATCGGTAGCATGAAGGTAGTACAAAATAGTCGTGCTAATATTTGGCGATGAGTGAATATTTGTGTCGCTTTTTAAAAGAATAAAATGACAATTTACGCAAGCTCGTTGGTAAAGAGTTCCAGACTTTTACTCCGGCATATTTAATGCTGCGCTGGAGTCGGGATGAGGCGTAACGTGGGACAAAATAACGTCTTAAGTCACTTAAGGGAACGTTCAAATATTACGTAACGCTTTTTTTCCGAATTTTTGACCCCCCCCCCATGTAACGCTTTTTTAGTACGAATTCAGCACAAAAACTACCATTCCGTACTCGAAAGCGTTACGTAACGTTTTGCTTGAACCCCCTCCCCCCAATGTGACGCTAACGTAACGCTTTGCATAAACCCCCCTCCCCCTCGAAGGCGTTACGTAATATTTGAACGTTCCCTAAGTCGATGTGAAATTCTTCTCCTTTCATTACACGCATCTTTCCATCGAAGACGGTTGGAAATTCTTCGACCAAGTCGTCCAGTGTAGTGCTCGTCGTTGCTTTCCGTGATACACTATTAATCTGCTTAGGATAAAACGATGGGAGAATTCGTAAAGTTTTAGCTGTTCTCCACGAGATTAACATGCCGCCTGGAATAGAAGGAAAAATGTGTAAAATGTCTTCAGTAGCTACCTCACCCAGCGTCAGCTGTACCTTGAGCTGTCCAATCTCCTTTAGTGGTGATCCATCGACTGTGTATATAGTTCTTGGTGCCGTGGTACGGCTCATGTTCCGTGCGTCTTCTCCGAGCAAACGTAAGGTCGTTTCATCGGCGGCCGAGATATCTGCTCCTAAGTCCGGCAGCACGGTGATTTTCGCCGATCCATTAGGTGACCTAACTTCTAAACTTACTCGTGGTGCGCTACCGATTCCACGTAGTGAACGCGTCGTTTCTTGAAACGTCATCAATTTTAGAGCTTTATCTGCCTTATTAGTGCTTAGCAACTGCAATTTATTACCAGATCTTGCCATGTGGTTCTTACATTGAGCCGAGAAATGGTTAAGTTTGCCACACTTAAAGCAGGTTTTATTGCGAGCTGGACAGTCTTTTAAAGTTTTATGCCACGGGCGGCCACACATGCTACAAGTTAAGCTTTCTTTACTCGCCGTTGTCTCTTTAGCCGTCTGAGTAAAATTTCTTTTGTTCCGCTTGTAGGCCGAAGCGTGGTTTACTCGATCTACTGTAAGATCTGCTCTTTGCCGACGGGCAGATTCGCGAGCTCGACAAATTACTACGCATCTGTCCAATGTTAAAGGCTTCTCTCTCAATAACTCTTCGACGGTCTCTTCAGCGTGAGTTCCTTCCGCGATTTGATCCCTCAAGGCTTTGTTTGCGCATTCTTCATTGCAGTACTAAGAGGTTTTCACTAAGTCACGTAACGATACTAAATAGTCATCGAAAGACTCTTGCGGTCCCTGCAGACGTTTTTTTAAATTTCTGCGCTCCACAGTTTCGTTTATAGACCCCTTCACATAGGCTTTCAATGCTTCTATGATACGTCTAGGGTTTTTCTCTTCGTCTTCTCTCAACCCCAAGTTGCTAACGACGTTGGCGGTTTCTCATGAGAACGAAAGTCTTAGTACATTGTAAACTGTAAGATTATCTTTGGCGGCTAACCCAGACACTGCTACATAAGCGTTCCATTTTTCTTCCCAAGCGTTGAAAGAAGCGCCTCTGTCAACTTCCAGGTCTAGTCTAGGGACGTCGCTTTTTCTAAACGTGTAAGCCATTTCACTTTATTTTTTAAAAGGATCTTTATCCTGTTTGCAGCGCCATGTTTGATACCTTTTATTTTGTAAAAACTGAGGGAAAAGAACTACACGTGTGCTCTCTACCTGTGCTTAAGTCGATCTGATTAAACTTAACATAAACACGTTGCAGTCAGCGCAAGAATGTAGCTTCTGGAGAATCGGACATTCCTCGCGCTGATTGCAACAAGCAGTGCTTCCAGCATATTATTGCAAATACTACAACAGGGATTATCCAGGTTAAGCTATAGGCTAGGCTACTTTTGCATCCGAAATCATCATTTTGTTAACTTTTTAAAACTTTTAAGGGCTTGCATTCGGAAAAAAACTCCACAACGTAAAATGCTTTTGGTTTTAAATCTTTATCTTCGGACTGAAAAAGCCTTGATAGGTTAATCTTGGATTAATCAAGTTAACCTATCTTCAGAATGCGAATCCTGGTTGGTAGGCAAGGTATATTTTCGCATACTTGCAAAGGCTTTTGACGCAGGGCCGGTTACCGAGATTGGCGTATTGAATTTATCCGATTGTTGAATGTTTTTGATCCGAATTTACAATCCACGGTTTGAAAAATATTTTAGGCACTGTTACTAAAAAATAGGTTCCTACTAACTTAGTGTTGATTTTTTTTGTGGTGGTCGAGATGGTGCTCACATGCCCTGTAGAATAGGCCTTCTTTTTCGTTATATACCTTCTGTACAGCCTATGTTCAGAATGCGGTAATTTTTCTTTAAAGTGACAGTAATAAATTGCATTATTTTGATATTTAAATTTTTAGAGAGAGGTTCAATTTATGCTTTGATTAAGCTAATGACATTGCCTGTCAATCAAACTATTATAGTTTTTTACTAATCCCTTCAAGCCTACTATCATGTCTTTCATATTCGCATATCTAATAATTTAATCCACAAATACTGTGATACACACAAAGACCGTGAGAATGTAGGCTATATTTCACCAACAGACTACCTTATAGGCAGGGCTGGGTTTAGCTGATGAGGGGCCCAGGGCACTTTCAGATTGGGGGACCCCCATGCGAAAAACTTTATAAGTAGGGCAAGTTTTTGTTGCACTAAAAACATGAGAAAGTTGCATTTAATTTTAACAAAAGTTGCATTTATTTATTTACCTTTTTACCATTCATTTACTTCGAAAGACTAGACACAACCAGTTTCCGTTTATGCGGTCTTGGCCAAAAGCCAAGTCATACTTCCACTTCTAATTTAGTTCGGGCGCTGTCGTGCTTGGCTGAGGTTGTTGAACTTCTAGCTTGCAAGCAAACTGTTGCGTCATAGATAACATTGAGATGCAGCTAATCCATCACATAGCTTTTGTTGTGCAAATCAAAGAGAATAGAACCATACTGTACTAGAAACAGTTTTATAGCATGTTTTTTAAATCACTCCTTTACATTTTGCTCAATACTTGATAAAAGTTGCAGTAAAAAGTTGCATGAAAAATAGAAAAAAGTTGCAATATAAAATTCCTACAAACAGCTTAAAACATCATACTACATAAATTCTGAGTATTTAGGAAGCTGCCGGAAGCTGTAAAAAAAAGTTGCAAAAGTTGCAAAAACTTGCCCTATTTATAAGGTAACTTGAAAGTCACCTACACCGCTAATGCCTTTACGCCAAGCTCAGTCACCACCTTGTGACTAAAAATTAATCAGAAAAAGGAGGCATTTTGCAGAAAATTCAGAGGCTGAGAGAAAATAATAACAATAACAAAAAATCACATTTTTCCAAGTCGGGGGCCTTCAAAAAGGGGGCCCCCGGGCAACTGCACCCTCTGCCCCCCCCCTTAAATCCGGTCCTGCTTATATAGGTAGACTACAGCAATGGCCAGACTATAAAGTAGTAGCCTATTGGGTTTCTCTTGACCACGAAAAATAAAATGATAGGCTATGATATGGGAGGATCCAAAAATGTCAAATTGTATCGAATGCCCCCTTTCCCAGTAACAAAATCTGCTTACACCACTGAACGGACCCTTAACACTCGTGGTTTAATGGATTGAGTAATTCAACTACGTCTTCCATGTAAAATATTATATGCGACGTCAAGAGTGTTACATCATATTGTTTGTTTTAAATCAAAAATCTAAATGAGTCTCCTATAGCTGCTGTAAACTAAAAAAAATATCGTCAATACAAGCTGAGTATGATAGGCTAATCTTATACGATAAAATGTACTGGTTATTATTAGAAAACGGGCGTTTTTTGTAATTTATTTTCATATAGTTTCGATTCGAAAAGCATTTCGAACCCCCCACTCCCCCTTTTAGAGAAGCCTGCGCATGCACTGCAAACAATAAATCAACGTAGATAAAAGGACATTTGTTGGCTGACAGACCAAATTCTTCTCTCAGATAATTTTGCATTTTTGCAAAACTTTAAATTTGTTAGCTCAGTTGTTATAGGCTGTTTTAGCTACGTTGTTAGGCTGTAGATTTTGGTCTACAGATCACTAGGATCAATGGCGGCTGGTGCTGTTTATGAGCAGTGGGGCTGCAAACGATTTCACGGGGGGGAGGGTGCTTCCTCCAGAAAAATTTAAAAAATCGCATTAAATTTGATGCGTTCTGAGCATGTTTTTACCCCAACTTTTGAAAAAATGCATTCAAACTTTGTTGAAAAGTTGATGTAGCCTATTCCGACGCTGTATTTTAAAAAAAACTAACAGTAAGTTTATTGCTTTGGAGACAAACTTTACTAACAACTTGCAAAAAGCAAAGAATACCGATATGTTTGGACTACGAATGGACGGATATTTGTGAGAAGAGAAAGTGAGAAAGAGGATCAGATTTGACATGGAGTATTTTTTGGGGTATATTTTCAAATAACCATTTGAGGTTTTCGATTTGGTGAAAAAGTAGCCTATGTTTCGCGACCCACCCTAATGTATACGCCATTTTGTATTTCTGCATCATTTCTGTATTCCTGTTTTCATACTGTAGCCTACTGTTAAATTTTGTATGTAGGCTATATTGTTTTTTATTTTGTAGCCTATATAATGTAGCCTATATTTGCTTTCAACTCCGACACCGTTCCATGTCAAATAAACTATGACACCACACGGGTGTGGCAGACTTGATAACCAGCTCGGTCCTTCTGCCACTCCCATCATCATCAGCAAACAACCTAACTCACATTGTAATCTTGTATTGTTTATTGTTTTTTTTTCACATGTAGGCAGGGGCGCCGGAACGATTTTTGACTGGGGGGGCAAGATTACGAAAAAAGGGCACTTTTGTTTACTAAAAGGCCAATTTTTTTTCAAGTCAAGACATAGGCCTAGCGATACGGTAATGCTAATCTATCAGCTCACTATGTATTGAGTAATGATATTGATAGTCTACAAGTGTCCGGTATACAAAGAAGGGCATCATGCTATTTTATAATGATGTAACCTACTGTCAAGCTTTAAAGCAGCCTGCGGCCATGGCCGCTAAGTAGTGCTTGAATGAACCGCCGGTGCTACCTCCTCAATCGGCCAGGTTTGGCCGCCGGTCTCTCCTAGCCAATTATTTAATTTCGCAATACAATGATCGTGGATTAACTGTCGAAAACATGCAGTATCAAAGAGTGACGCAAAGTTAGGTCAGCGCGTCATAATCGCCACTGTTGCATTGTGTGGGGAATATTTGTTATTGATGGAATATCCATCTGCGATCGCCAGCGCTGTAAGTCTTGTTTGTAATTCCCGACGTTTATTTTAACAAAGTCTTAATCCGAATTGCTAATTTACATCGGCTGGCAATATTGTCGTTTTTATGTCGATTCGATGTTGTCGGACATTGAACCGTTGTTAAAAAGGAGAACAAAGTTAGTTGACATCAATGGGGAAAACATTTTTTGATCATATTTTGCAAAAATTATGCTTCTTTTAGTAATGTCTTTTAGTAATGTACGGTACATCATTGAAATAGCTAAAACCTCAATTGCTAAGGCAACAGGATCAGATGTCAGTAGATGTAACAGAAAAAATATTTCGCACTTGCTAGTGCATCGTCAGTTCTGATAAAGGGCAGTTAAAGCCTACAAGTAATGTTTTAATCATTGAAATACTTATTTTATTACCTTGCCGTCATCGTCAACACATGTCGAACGTTGTTTTTCGTTGCTAAAAAGAATTCTAGGGGAGTAGCGAACTTTTATAAAATCAGCCACATTGGAGACACTCGTGCGAGTGTCGTTTGAATAGTACTGGATTACAATCCCGATAAAGCAGTTATTGCGTGGTGCAGCGATTCTATTGTAGGACGTCGCCCAGGCCCAGACTTCAACAACGCTAAGTGATCATTTTAGCATTGTTGCAAGTTTAATTCTATTTACTTGTGCTATCGTTATTTTTATTTTGTATTTTTGCCTCCAAGCACGCAGATTTGGCCGCCGAGAAGGAGCTCCCGGTAGGCCACGATGGCTGCCGAAAAAAAAACGAGTTTTAAGGCCTGTACTGTGTTGCAAAATTTTGTGCCGTAAATATTATTTTGAGGCAAAAATGAAAGATTATAATTAGGCTAAAAGCGAATAGCAGAAATTGTTATATTGCAAAATGTGCAGTAGCTTACATGACTTTAAAAGGGCACCATTGCCCCCTCTGCCCCTCCATCTGCAGACAATTTGAGGGCAGGGGGGCATTTGCCCCCCTGCCCCCCGCTTCCGGCGCCCCTGCATGTAGGCTACTGATGATGCAAAATAAAAGAACTTCTTATAGTAGCCTACTATAGTAGCCTACTGGTATTGAGCTTAGTCTTGACTAGCCTAGCCGTTGCATAGCCTACAAGAGATTTTGAGATGCCCTAGCACTTCCTATAACCTGGTGAATACTCTAACTCTACAGCTAACAGTTCTACATTCAGGGCTCATCGCTACTCTGCGAAATAAAAACTAACTTTAAAAAGTCTAAAGTTATTCGGTTAGGTGGGGCTGTTTTCCATGCAGCCCCAACAGATTCAAAAATTGCTGTAAAATATCAAAAGAGGTGGAACTTCAAGAATAATTTTTAGCCAATCAGAGCGTTTGAAATCCAGAATCTCGAGCTTCAAAAACGTTTGCCCAAAATCGGTATTGCCAAACGAAACTTTTAACATTTTAATTTTCGATCCGCAATTCTTACATGAAAAAAGTAACCAGGTCGGACAAACACAAAGAAAAACATATTTTCCATCTTCTCTTTCTTTCGGGTGGGGCTGCAGCAGCCCTATGGCACGAGCCTCCACTGAGTTTAGGATCATAATTATCAGCGAACCAAGCATCAACATTACACAATTCCTTGTGTCGAAAGGTTTCACTTTAGGCAGGACAAGCAAACAAAAGTTTTATTTATGATCTATTATTTTACTGATGTCATCGCAAATTAAACATGGACACATATATGTTCAAGTTTGCAAATACTGTACTTAAGCCAATTAATCCGTTACCTCAGTGGTTACGCGCCCGGCTCAAGATCACGCGGCGCAAGTTCGACTCTCGGGGTGTGCGCTTTAACAACGTATTTTCAGGACTGCTCTCCATTCAGCGGCACCTATAGTGAATGGAATAATTCCTTGGCAAGAACACTTTAACAATCGGAAAACTTCACTCTGTTAATCTCGGTAACCGGTCCTGCGTCAAGAGCCTCTATATTCTATAAGTATGCAAAACTACCAGGAAAAACCAATCAAGGCTTTGTCAGTCCGAGGATAAAGATTCAAAACCAACTAAAAACCAACCAATCAAACCAATTTCGAGTTACAGTATTATTTGTCCAAACTTTAACCCATCCGGCAACTTTAAAGCACAGTCTTTTCAAACAAAAAAGGGAATGAATTTTAAATAACATTTAGCTCATTTTATGTCACGTAAAAAATGAAGTTTGGTGACATCGTGATTCGTGAATAATTTCATACGCTGTTTTGAATCTTTGGTTTTCTACAAAAACTTTTGAATTCAGTCCTGATCTTACTTTTCCGCGAAATTTAAGCTCCGATGATGATCCTGATTTTCCGCGAAATTTAAGATCCAATTCCAGTCCCGGTCCACAGATGTCAGTCAGTCAATGCATTTAATTACTTAATTTAAAGTTAAACAATAAGCAAAACCTTTTAATTCTAATAAAAAATAAAGAGCCCAAAACGTAGATACCAAACTCAGGTTTAGCAGACGTTTCGAAAAATAAAATTTCTTTACTGGTGCTATAAAATGAACATAAAGATGCCATTAGATGAAGCCAGTTTAGTTTTCGAAACGTTTGCTAAACATAAGTTTAGTATCTCCATTTTAGGCTTTTTATTTTTTAATTAGATTGACCACTTGACCAGGTGTTCTAACCATTTTGCTCCTTACCTTTAAAATGTTTTGGTAATAACTAAACCTGTAAGCTGTAACCTAAATAACCCAGACTAGTAGTCTTTGAAAGATGGTTAATTATTTAAGTGAAAGAAAACTAAAGCATTTCAAGCTAAACACCGAAATGGCGAAAATGATCGTAAAGTAACAAATAATAAGTAGGCTATCTACAAAAACGCGAATTATTAATCAGAATTGGGCATTAAAAATTTTCTATGCAGTTGCACTGTCAAAGCTTCCAATGAATTTATTCTACAGAATGTGATAGGATCTGAGTCAGAATCTGCATAAATGTTTAATTTTTAGGAAATTGGTTGCTTAGTTAAAGTTAACCTTGGTGAGGCATAAGATATACATATAACTGGTAAAAGAGCCACATGCAGTATGCAAGCTGTTGGATAACCTGGCTTAGGTTATTCTTGTGCAAACTTTTATTGAAGCTGCTATACCTTGAGTTGTATTTTAGTGATAGTTACTTGTCTCAACTTTTTTGTCAAAATTCTTTTTATTTATGGCATAGTACGGTAATAAGCATTAAGCTCTGTGATTGAAAATGGTTAAAACTTAAAGAGGTATTTATTATGAGTAGGCCTACAACTAAATGTCAGCAATGAAAAATATAATTGAATGGAACAGTGCAAGATATTTTTTGTGTTCAGTTGTTTCTGTAATTTGTTTACTTGAAAATTGACATGGAATACACAAAAATAGAAATATACGTAGACTGAATGCAGTTTTCCAAGTTGAAATTTTTAGCTGGATAGGTAAACTGTTCAAAATTGTTTTTTCAAGAAAGGGAAGCCCAAGAAATATTATGCAATGGATTTGCCAGCTCAACCTCCTCTTAAATCTTTTTATGATATTCTTGATGTTGAGCGACACTGCACTTGTGATGATATTGCATCAGCGTGGACAGTAAAGAAGCAAAAACTCTCTTATAACTCCCAGGATTATAAACTAACTGAAAGAGCATACATAACTTTACATGACCCATTGAAACGTGAGCTTTATAACAAGTTTCAAATTGTTGAAAATGGTACTGATGATTTTAATGATCAGTATTACTTTTCAGAAGCATTTTTGAACAACAAATATGTAAAAGAGTATAAGAAGCAATTGTCTACAAAATCAACTGACTCAAAACTGTCGCAATCAGTTACAGTTTCTTTGGAAGATTTGTATATTGGAAGACAGTTAAATGTAAATATTGGTGCTACAAAGCTATGCTCTAATTGTAAAGGCATTGCAAATTTAACTGACTGCCCCCAATGTAAAACATACTTGGGCCGCATTCCTGGCATGTGTCCCTGTTGTCATGGCAGAGGAGTTATACCTTCTCCAAGTGCTTGTACAGCTTGCAATGGAAAAAAATCTATCCAAGTCTTTGTTCCAACACAAATAAATATTGAAAGAGGAATGAGGCATGGAGAAAAGGTGCGAACAATCTACCCTTTGCAAGGTGTGATTGCATCAAATATGCTTACATTAGAGCAAACAATGCATGGGACATTTACAAGGCAAGGCAATGATCTATATTTGAAGAAAAAAATTAGTCTCACTGAAGCATTGTGTGGCTGTCACTTGGTAATCACCCATCTTGACAACCGCAAGCTGTTTGTTTCTTCACCTGCTGGAAAGGTTTTACCACCAGGTTGCAAAAAAGTAATTAGGGGTGAAGGTATGCCGCTTCATAATGCAAATGGTGAGAAATTTGGGGACCTGATCATTGTTTTTTCTGTTAGTTTTCCAGGTAATTTAGAAGATAATGCGCAAAAGAACATAGAAGGATTATTGCCTGGCCGCCCAATTTTTAAAATGCCAGAAAATCCTGAAACAGAAGAATATCATTTCACAAAATTTGACCCCTCTTATAAACTTCTCAACACAAAAAGCCGAGAAGCTTATTATGATGAAAAGTATGATAAGAAACATCAATTTGAACATAAAAGTCAGTGTACTCATCAGTAGTCTGTATGTGCATAGCTTAACCATTTTATCTTTCATAACGTGATATATGGTGAAATGTTTTTTCCACTAACTTAGGGTTCACCAAACTCAGGACCAGATCTGGACCGCAAAGTTCGTCCACCTGGCCCACCGAACTGTATATATAAAGAATGTGATGTACACTGAATTAAAATCTGCACAAAGCAAGATGTGCTCAATAGATGAAATAGAATTCGCGCCAAATAGTCTCGCAGTGAGATGTGTGTCGCGTTTAATTATCTCCAGCCATATCTGCCGTGCTACAATGACGTCATCAATTTTCCGGGCCGATCGATTCTCAATCTCATTCATATGGTTGAAACTATTGTACCCAATTATGACATATATACCAGTTTTTGTGTCTAACCTACAGGTTATTTCTCCTGCTTCTAATTTTTGTACTTCATGCAACAATTTTCAATTGCTTGAGCACAAACTAACTGCTCATATGACATTGCTTAGAATGCTTACTCTCAAATGTTCTTGTGCGTCGGAAACTGTTCGGAATGAGCGGAAGAGAAAAGTATAATTAATTCGAGACCCAACCATTGTAATTTGTGTTGGCGAATGTGTGAGCAAATGCTCTGTGATTTTCATGCAATGGTTTTCGTGTGTATCGAATATTCTATGGAACTGTATTACGGCAATATAATATTTTATTGTTTGGTTTGACATGTAATTATGCAGATAACTAGATCGTAATTGATGTTAACTATTTTGTTAACTGGCAAACCTACATATTATTTTCTTAGTCTAAAGCGAAATATTTATGCTTTACTTTGCCATGTTATTGTAACGACAAACTTTTTCTTATCTGTGGTTCTTAATATTTTAAAGCAGGCTAATCAGTCTATAACGTCCGCGTTTTGTCGCTTCTACCTTTTTCTAGACCTCTGCTATGTTTGTCATATTTTTTTTTTGTTGTGATGGTCAGAAATAAAAACAAACTGAACAATCTCGACTAAGACTTGAAAACATATACTGTACTGCCAATGGAAAAAAGAATCTTTCCAACAAGGGCGCCTTGTAGGCTACTCTTTAAAACGTAGGATTATTCCGAAAAAAATTCCGTTTAGAATTTATGCAAGTGGCTGTTTTAATCACTCTATACTCAGTGATGGGCATTATCGTCGGTAAATTATCGCGATAAATTTTTATCGCCTATCGTTATCGTTCAATTATTTTTTCAGTTATCGTTAATCAAATTTCGCCAAAGGCAATATTTGATTATCGCCGATAAATTTTATTTCGGATCAACACACAAATGGAAACACCATGAAAAGTAATATTTTTACTAGCCACCTAGTTAATGAAATTAAATTGAAACCAGTTCTTCTTCAGTGCCTGAAGTGTGCGTGCACAGCAGGTCGTTGTCAGGGGAGGGGGCACGCCCCCCCTGCAGCGACGGCCCTGACAACACAATAAGCTTGGGCGTGTTGTCACAATTTTTTTGTTTTTACAAAAATTTGATTTTTTTGAAATCCTTTTGCGGTTGATAAATTTAACTAGTGGCAAAATGAAGTGTAAGTGGACAGCGTACGAATGATATAACCAAACCACTTGCATTGTAGGCTATATAGCAAAAGCACAAATCGACAAACCCCAAACTTGTGACAACACGCCCCGGTTTGCCTTATAGGCCTACTGAACAAATTTTATTACGTGGAATTACACATTTATAAACAAGTTGAAATTAATTCAACAAGTGCTTTGGGTCTTGTTTCCGGGCCTTCACATATTATCGACCAAGGCCGAGGGTTCGGTAGTTTATGCCAAATTTTGCTTCTGCTTCTCGTAAGCTGTCACAGCTGTGACAACTCGCCCCGGCGTACGCAGTCAGACAAAAGTTTTAATGGCGGCTAGAATAGGCACGCTATTAACTTCTAAAGTGTCAGCTAAACTTCTAACATAATAAGCTATAAAACTGATTTCATACTTGCAGCCAGACTGCTCTAACGAAAGCGTCACATAATTTTGAAAAGTTAGTGACATTTACATCGATGACCAAATTTTTGATAATAATTTAATTTAAGCTAAACCTGCTGTCTTTTCTTGACTTTGCTAACCTCAAAATGAAGATGATTCTTAACGAAGCACGTGCTACAAATATAGCCTCGAAGCAGTCAGTGCAAGTACAAAAAAAATTGCTGTGACAACACGCCCCGGTTTGCCTTGCTGTGTATGCATGTGACGCAGTTTCTCTATGTGACAACCTTCTCACCGGGAGAATCATTTGATGTTTGAACACCCCTAAACTATAATCTCCAGTGAAAAGTTTCGGTTGCCAACACCACTGTTGGATTTCTCAAAAATAAAACTTGTTAAAGTACCGTTAAACAGTCTTTTCACGGATGTCAACCGGAAAGAGTGAGTTGCAGTGTCAAAGCCCTCCAACATGTATTCAGCAATCACAGATGTACCCTGCTGCAGCGCTACCCAGCGAATACCTATTCGGACCGATGTCCAATCTACATGGCTTTAACCAGTAGCGTTGACCGGGGGTATTTTTTGTCCCGAGATGATTCTAGGGATGCGGTAATTAACAAAACACTGCTTTTGGGGAAACACTTCTCAATCATTTCACTAAGTTTCCCATTTGAGGTAAGATAGTTTTTATTTTATAAGTGTGTTTTTTTTAAAGTGTTTTGTAATAACCTGGTTTGACCTACAGTACATCACCAACAGACGATTTTAAAAATCAAAGGTGATCTTTATTTGATAATAATACATCAAGAAAACAACTTAAAATGTCAAAATTCTTGAAATACGCAAAGGGGTTAATACAGTAAAATTACGTGTTTTTACAATATCTGCAAAGTTCATGCGCAAGCGAAACTGGAAAATATATAAAAAGAAATTAAGAACGATGCTAGCGAAATACAAATAATACTAGCGAATTACCGTAGTGTGTTCGCTTGATAGCGCTAATTTATGTGTGGTAGAGTGGGCGAATCCAAAATGGTGATAGAATTTGAAGTCCAGTGGAGAAAAAACTTGAGCCAGCAAAATCTGTCCTTTTTACATTTGATTCAACATTTGCAGGTAGATTTCAGCAGCTGGGATGATCATCAAAATCGTTGAGATTCTGTTTTAAGAAAAAAATTGATGCCACAAAAATCCACTCGTAAAATCTTTGCACATAAAATTCTACTGTGGCTACATGCGAATTACAGAGCAAACAACGGTACTGAACATCGCTGACATAAGCATTTTATTTCTTGCACAAAGTTACGTGATTAAGTACAAAAATGCTGATCCATTGTACCGACCAGGTAATGTAATCTCATTAGTTCGAAGTTATTTTCAAGAAGATACGCTTGATCAACCAAGCGAAGCGATTGCAGTTTATAAACGGGAAACTACATCGGTGTGGTCAAAAGCTTTAAGATTTGAAGCAGAAACAAAGAATACTTTCGAAAAGCTAAAATCTTAAACTCACATTTCTGCAACACACAATCAGTATTTCCGGACACAATCCCAAGTGGCAGACAGACTTGAACAGAGCGAGGTCATAACTTTCCTTTGTGCCACACTAGTAAAGTTCATATTGCGCATCTGGGGGTGCGTTCATACCCGCGAAGCTTGATACTTCCACTCCGTGGAATAAAGATTTAATAGATCGGTATTTAGAAAATAGACTGAGCAACAGAGTGAAACAGTAATTAAATCGTAAAAATCTGCTTAAAACAAACATAGAAAATACATTCGGAAACACTACACGTAATGGCAGTGCAACAACAAACGAGAACGAGAGGCCAATCACCGGAATGTTTGATTGCACTCAACGGCTGCTACTTAACCTCATTTTTTCTGTCTTTGTTGATATTTGTCATCACGTCAAAAGCCATGAAACTCTTCTTCCGATTCTGAACTGCTCTCCATGTATTGGATGGGAGCCCTCTTCCTCATCTCAGGAGGAGGAAGCAGTGGATCCATCCCGTAAGACTCTTGATGTTGCTTTTTATGCTTGGACCTGTTCTTGGTCTTCAAAGCAGTTGAGTGACGAATCGCCTGCAGAATGATTTGCACGTTACAAGGCAGTTAATAAAAGTACAGTTGCTCCAGTTTCGTTTCTACCCGCAGCAGCAGTTCCAAATTTCTAGATTTTCAACACATCTACCCTGAAGTCACGACAACGTGCTACAAACTATATTCAAGGGTTAGTAATCTTTTAATCCACCAACCCAAGAGCCTTCACTGGTTGTTGGCGCATCAGGTCACTTATGCTGAGGGCTTAAACATAAACAAATGTCTAAAAAGTTCCGTTCTGCCTAGTTTTGTGCTATGATATTGTATATGAACTACTTATGCTAAACATTTCAGCAAGAAATCTTATAAGCATTTTTAAAAGGTTATTTTGGTCGCTTCATGTCTGTTACAAAACGAATGCAACAGCCCAATCATGCAAAGTAACATATACTGACGTCGAGAGTAGCAGCTGGTTTGGTTTCGTCGTCAGTGTCACGATCACTTTCCTCCATGTCTTCAGCTTCTTTTGTTGTAGCTTCTAGAAAACACGATAGAAAGATACTTAGCGTTTCGATACTTACAAGGACAAGGTAATTTAAAAAAAGAGTGATGGGTGAGGCAGCAAAAAGGTGAAGTGACGTTATCTTTCAAGGCAAAATATTATCATGGAATTTTGAAGCTAGGATAATGAGCTCAAGAATTCTTAAACTGGCGTACCCTGGCAATAAATTTTTTCACTCTTAGGTCTCTTGAGGGGAAATGATTTGCAGTAACTCAAAGTGGCAACACATGCTGTTAAATTAACAGCATCTGCAGGTGGCTGCAGCAGATGAGCTCAACCCATCAGAAGGCAGATTTAAATCAGCTGATTGCACTTATGCACGTTAGAAAGTAAATTAATTGAACGTTTTACCGTTGTCCGCTTGGCCTAGACTAGAGGGTTAGGGCCAGCGAATAGTAATTTCGATGGCGTGCGTTCGATTCCTAGTCCTGCCATTACTCTTTTTTCTGTAATTACCACTCAAAGCAAGAATCAACTCTCTGGCTGAGTGGTAGATGGGTCATAATGACTGCAGTTAGCTGGTTCATACAGAAAATTGTCCTATGTTTAAAGCGTCTTCCAGTCAAAATAATCTATCTGCTGCAGCGACCTGCAGATTACAAATACGCCTCAGTTAACTGAAGAATACCTAATTTTTAGTATTTTGCTAAAGTGTATTTGGAGTAAATCTAGTTTTAATGTCAATTTTAAAGTGCAAACAATATTCACTCGAAAATCTACAAACCTGCTGATACAGCTACGTTCTTCGCTGGGATTGTCTTCTCTTTGTCCGAATCGCTGTCTTCTTCGTTGGGGTCTAGCTTGTTCATCAGTTCATTGAACTAAACAAAAGAAACGTAACTGGTTGCAGCAGTGCCACCTCGAAACTTTACAATGTCAGTGATTTATTTCGCGTTTACATATTTCCATGACTGCTGAATGACGAAAAAGCAAAATGTTTTCATGAAAATTCCTTCAGCTTGAGCTCCAAAGCTATGCTACGAGGGCTACATCTCGCTCCAATTTAAGATACAGAGATAAAGTTGTTGGCCAAATCTACTGGTACTAGTCGCATCATTTATATAAAATTCCAAACTACAGTTTAAACCACAATCCAAAGTGATCGGTACACGCTCTCTATTACAACTGCATCTCGCCATACCTCCGTATATTGCTTCACCACCGCGTCGATATATTCTGGATCCCTGCAGGATATCATCTTCCGCTGACGTAAGATGTGCTGGAGAGCGGAGGTCGGATTGAAGCGGAGGTCTGGACGCCGACGATGACATTGTTTATCGTTTGCTCGGTTCACTTCCGTCGGGGAATATTTGTGGATTTTGCTGAAAAGTTTTTGAGTAAATTTTATGCTTATTGACAATTATTTAACTGAGGAAGTAAATTTAAAAAAAAAATTTCACGGTTTTCCTTAATGCAGTAGAATTTGCCTAATTCGTCACCTCAAGGGGATTAGAAAAAAAGTGACAAATTAAGTGAACTGATGACTTATGGAAACAGGTCAACTTTATAAATTATCATGCAACCGGGACCGACAAAAATGTGACGATTACGCTGAACTGACGAATTCTGCAGCATTGAAAACTTGTATTTCTCGTAACATTTTTCCAACAAAAACAACAGTTAAGATGCTAAGCATTCTTTTCTTTTAAGTCAATAAACTAAAACTTGAAAGTCAAACCTTGACTATTTGCCTGTGGCAACTATTAAATTAGATCAAGATTGATGAGATGGCAAGACTTACTTATCTGTAAATCCAAAAAGAGTTTTCAGATGTTGCTTGAGCCACAGCAAGAGCAAGCATGCAAGGGAGAGGTGGGTAAACTCTTCGATGGCTTCATCTCTCGCTGGCAGCCTGAACTCAATTGATTCCTCATCATCGCTATCCTCGTCTTCAGACGATGACTCCGATGAGCTTGAAGACGATGAGGAGGAGGAGGATTCGGAGAGACGAGACGGATCTGCATTTCTCGCTTCTCTTGCAAGCCACCTCTCTTCCTTTTCCTTCAGTTTGGCCGCTCTCCTCCTCATTCTTTCCGCTTTCTTCGCTTTTTTGCTTTGCAGCGACTGAACGTAAAGCGCAATAATACAGCGATTCTATGTTGAGCTAACATCCAAAACAGCAGATTAACTTTCACAGTATTGAAAAAAATTTAATTTAAGAGCTGGACCAGTCGCACAGCTTCATAAAAAACTAACCTCTTTGAATGACTGAAGAACGTTTGATCCTGACACGGAGACGTAGACTTCAATCTGGCTGATAAGGTAGAGCGGCTCATCTAGAGTGTGGTATGGGAAGTAGGCCAAGTTGTCGGCGACAAACACAAGCATTTGAAGATCGGTTTTCTGAATAAAATGGAAGTTCGATTAGAATGCTAGAGCCAGAAATGTGTGGTTTATTTTCTGAGCCATCGCTCGTGTGTCCCAACTATAAGCTAAGCGCAACGTTTCGTCGTTACCGTTGAGACGATGATCGTCGTATCTAGGTTTTCGCCAGTAGGTTGAAGATTTTGAGTAAGTGGACGGAAGGGCAAGGAAGCCAAACCTTCGTGTTAACCTTCAGACATGCCTTTAGATGTTGTGCCAAAGGCACAGTCGCATGCCCTTGAGCGGTGTCGAACCGGCGCCCTTTCCAGTGCCGTATCAGGGTTCTCGCCACTCGTCTATGAAGCCGACAGCCGATCACCGGATGCGACAGAATGAAAATGCCGTAAAAATACTTTTACATATAGGCAGCATTATTATTATAAACATTTTCTCCTTCGAAGCAGAGCTGGACAAGCATCACATGATGCCCTGAAGGGCGAGTGAGAATCTTCATATCGTAATATTTAAGCTAGCGGAAAATGATATGTAGTGGGGAGTGAAGAAATATCCGTCAACAAATATCACCGGGGTTTAAACGTAGGTCTGAGTTGCATTGAAAGTATTGAAATCTTAGCAGTGAAAAACACACAAGATTTAAAGTCGGTAACCGATTAAGGAACTCTTAGAGTGCACAAAGCCGTGAGCATTGAGCAAACTTACCACTGTGTCGTCGAACAAATGCAAGAGAGAGAGGAGAAGAGCTCGTCTATGTTTGCGATCGGATCGTACTAGCTGATACAACTGTGAGCAGCTTGCCTGAACATAATGTGACGTTGTAATTAGCCTTCAAGTTGTTCTCAGTCTGTTAACTGACACTCTGACAGGTATATATCTCCACTGACCCACTGGTTGCCGGCCCCAAGCCCGCCAAATGGGGAGGAGAGGTATGAAAGGCATCCGAGGGAAAATCTATGCCAAAACCCATATGAAGATGCGAATTTAACTGAAGTTTTCAGTCTGGAGGTACACCATTCTTGCCATAACAAGAGTAAAGAAAATATTTAGGATATAATTTTGCTGAACAGGAACAAACAGTATAGACATAAACATTTGTGGGTACTTCTCCAACAATTACTGGTTGTGCACGGTACAGCCGGGTTTCTTTGCAAGAAGTAGTTATGAGCTGTATCAGTGAGCCACCATATGGAAGAATTATTTGATTCCATTATTAAATACGATCTTCACAAATTTAAAATATATTTTGTGAACTGGGATTTTAATAAAAATGATGACGTTGAAATGATTTCCGTGACTTATCAGGTACAACGCGCATACCAACGTAAAGTTCCTGTGTATATCGTCGCATGGAAAAGTGCATTGAACTTATTTTTTTTTTTTACACCAGTCACCTTTATGGCAATCCCATCCTCGAGACTTCCGACCGATGTTTCCAAATATCCTCGAACGACGTGGCCTTCTGGCTGCACGTAGGATTGGAGCTGATACGCCAGCCGCATGCCCTGCAAAGCCTTGGTGTGGACAAAGCCATGATATCTCTTGTTCAGCTCCACAAGCTACAAAATATAAAATGAGAATTGAAGTATTGTAACGATAATAATATGAATCCATTATGATGTTCGTCCTTCGTGTGAGTAACGGCCGCACGAGTCTTAATCAACTTTCTTCTACGCATGGTTTCGAAGATTAGCGAGGTGCAGTAAAGCCTCTGTTGCAAGATAGACACAAGAAGGATGGTGTGATGGGAGTGCTTGTTGAAGACTCGGACTTTGCGCTGTCTCCGCTATTACGCATTCTACTTCTCAGCTTAACACCACGGCCCTCGGTAGTGTACATGCAGATGGCAAGCAAATGCACAGTAGAAGTATCCACGACAAACTGAGTGTGACATCATCCAAAATACTGACCTGCTGATCCGCTTCTTTGTGTACATTCGGCTCGGGGTCAGAGGCAGCGGCAATGAGGTACGGTACGCACTGTACCGGGTGGACCAAACCCTGCTGGAGGGTTAAGTAGATAGTGTGCAGTGCAGCGTGACGAACCATCACGTGACGATGGAAGAACGCTTCAAGGACCTGAAGAAAACCAAAGACATAGTACAGAAAAAGGCTTGGTCGTTTATTGAAGTTAATACGGATAGACCGAAAATAGAGTAACTTTCTTCATACATTGCATTGGCAACATGTTCTTACAAAGATGAACTAAATCAATAAAACTCATAGAAATAAATAAAATCGTTTAGTCTGTTGTTTGAATCACGCTAGAAACGACCTTTACTGGGATACACCGTATGGGATCACCAAAGAACCTCAAATGTGCGTACAAGTTTATTAGATCAACAGTGTTGCCCTTTGGCTTACCTGTTTTAAAAAGAGTTGCATCACAGACGACGCCATTCCACTGGAAACGTCACATATTTCTTTGATGTCATCATCTGCCACTGCGTCACTTGTTGATGACTTCCTCAAGTCGTCACGATACGTTTCATCATCTTCCTACAAAATGAAGTCATCAGCATGTTACACGTAAGCATGGTCCTGGTCCTGCTTTGATTTGTGCAAAAACGATCGCACATAGTTCCATATAGCCTTCTTAACCTTCTCTTCCACAAAATGAAAGCTCAATCACTTTTGTGGTTTAAAAACATTGGTAATTATAAGTTAACTCTACACCGGATAACAGGGGCATACGTGTTTGACTTTCTTGGCGCTCGCTTCAGCTGCCTCTTGCATCTTCACATCTTCAGTTTGGAGATAATTTTGAAGATTTTGTAAGACCTGTTGACACATGAGCATTATACGGTATTTGAGACATAAAGAACATTGGCGGGTGCAGAATTTCTAAGCACATAGACGCTTTCATACACGAATAGCAAGAAAGTGTACTGAAGTCTACCTGCTTTTTTAAGCTGTCTGACTTTTGATCACCATCAAGAAGAGTCTTATAAAGTTCTCTCGTCGCGTTGCGGAACATCATGTTCGGATCCTGCACCATGAGAAGACCAAGAGCAGCGATGGAGTATCCTCGGAGCTCCTCGGTCCCGGATGTCGTCGTGAGGTTGGCGAAGTAGAAGAGACAGTCGTACACCTTGTCTTTGACACAAACCTAAACAAAGGGTTGTTTTGTTCTCGCAGGTACCACCAAAGATCGACAATAATTGATGATTATTTTTGACTAATTGATGTTACAACATGCTGTGGAAAGCAGTCTTTCATTCGATTGAAAAGTATGATTTACGCTCAGACTGAGAAAGCCTCTTGCCAAGCCTAAACAAGGCAGTTTTGTAAATTGTTATAAGCTGGCTTTTAAAAGTGATGCTTTGACAATTTTCGGTTGTACTTTAGCGTTCGGACATATAAATTATGATTTGCTCTACAGCAAGACTAAATGCCGCTGAATGAAAAGTTTCTCTTGAGATGCGTTGCTTGACAGCATATGCCGGGAGCCGAACCGAAGTTGCTTGATCATGCTGCACTTTTCCCTTTGCGGTGCTGGGGATACATTGAGTGAGAATCTTGTTATACACAGACAGTAAGTGAAATTATTCAGACAGAAAATCAACCGTTCTTTTACATTGATTTAACATTCGCAGACGTTAACGTTGAATCGATGTAAAAATCGGTTAATTTACTGTCTGGTTAAGAACGAAATAAGTATATGATCAAACGACTTAATGAAGCAAAGATAGATGGGTGGTCGCAGGATTGCCATGGCAACAACTCACTTGCGTGTTTCCTTTGATATTTTCGTTATCAAAGTCGAAATTCTTGGCGAAGTGACCAATGATGAAGAGAGTGCGAAGAAGCTGCTTGTACAGCTTTGGATGAAATATACTTTGCGCGTTCTTCTGGTGTTGCGTCCGAGCGTTCGACAAGCCAGCTGCATGAAACAAGTTACAATTTCAACTTCAAGCATCCGAAACTCTTTGAGTTTACGGTTGTAATATCTCAAATAAAATTGAAAAATCGTAAAATAAATGCTAAAATAACAATGGAGCAACAAAGATCGTCAAAAGAAACATATGACTCACTGCACATCCGCTGAAAGCAATCCCATATCAGTCTGTAGTTGTGGGTCACTCGGCATGTTACTGCACCAAGGCAGGCTACTGCTCCAGAGACGATGTGGAAGCGCTGGGTGAGAATCATCCTCATCATATCCTCTTCTATGGATGCAAGGAATGCTTCTGATGGATGCTCCATGAGAGGAATAGCAAGCTCCAGGATGCGACATACTCCATAAACAGTGAGAACGTCGTCAGGAGTCTAGGAGGATGCAAATTATTGTTTAGTGTTTTTGCGTACCCCCAAAAAATAAAAAAATAGAAGCATCTGCCAGACAGCAAATCAGTCGTTTCTTACACTATAAAAAATAACTGATTTGCTACATGTGCTACAAGAGTATCAGATCTTACCTCGCATTTGGTGGCTAAGTACGGCTGCAAGGTCATGACATGTGGCACCAAGAGACGGGGCCTGATCCGTGCCAGCTGGACCAAGGTCTGGACAGTCGCGACCAACCTGATTGACCTGTTCTTCGCCTTCATAGCAGAGCTGCAGTAACCAGAAGAGAAGGTTGAAATTAAATAACTGTATTTTCATAAAAAACGTCAACGATCGTTATAAAAGTAAGAAATGAAATACAAACCTTTCGTTGCTATTTTTGAGTTTTTCCAGATTGTCTTCACCATCTGTCGCCATGGTTTGAGGTTTACTCCTCTCTTCTGAGTGAAAACATACATAATGAGCACTACTGGACCACAAATCGGAGAGAGAGATGTTTTTTATTTGCCCTTCAAATACAAAGAACACCAACATCCCTGACAAAACTATCCCAGAGCTCGGTGACAGTGAAAAATACGCTACCTTGTTGGAATTTAGGCCAAAAAAGACGGTATAAATGAGAACAAGAAAACCTATATCATCGTTGGTTGAAAAGTGATGTCATACCGGTTTGTTTGTTATCAGGATTCTCAAATATGATGACGTGCTGAACCAGACAGTCCACAATCTGCCGGCAGGCCTCCTCTACGCGGGGATTGCGAGTTGAAGTGTCGATTAGCTGCAATGGAGAAATGATCATTTATCTACTGCAAGGATTGAAACTAGCTTGCAGTGACGTCACACGCGTAACGCATCATAGGTCGCCTGCGTCAGCTACATGGTCGTAACTGTACATAAAACGTAAAAAAGATAAATTATAACGTAGATCATACGTTTTTAAAGAGTTGCTCTATCCATTCATATCCTCGTTCCCGATTAGCGGCCACAATATCTGTGATGAGGAGTGCCTTCTTCCGCAAGGACTCCGTGTCTTGAGGATTCACGGGAGAAAACCACATTTTCATGAAAACCTCGTGAACAAGTTTCTAGACATGAAAAGGCAGACAAGGGTTTAGTTTGTGTGACCGTAGAACATTTTGTGATAATACTGGCAATCATAGGCGCCGACTTTTATTTTTGCACGGGGTGGCGGATAGCACAATATGGCAACCTAAAAACTTTCAAACTGCATGTATTTGTTTGATTTTTACTAAGCGTGTGTCGTAGATGCAATTGTCTTTTCACACCTGATTTGTAGCTTGATAATTTACAAAGCAACTTTAAAACAAAGCACAGGAGGTATGTCGCGAATTTTATTGTTACGTTGCTGCTCTGACACTTAACATTTGGCAAAATATTTTTGCGAACAGCAGCTCTGTCAATCCAACTGTTAATCAACTGGTCAAGTTGTAACCGTGAAGCTTCAGCTTGATAAACATTTAAAATTAGGATGTGGTTCTATCGCTGTTGCGTCATGGTAGATCGCAAGCAGGTTTTTATGCGCCTGAATGCACTAAACGATCGCTCTACCTCGCAGGTGGTGGAAAGCAACGATAATCTTCCACCCCCCTGATCGTGCTAACGCCTTTTGGCAGTGGCACACTTTCGTTTCGTTCAGGCGTTTGGTCACTTTCATGCTGGCTAAAATCCTGACTAGACGCAACAAAAAATGACTCAATGGACGGCTGCAATTTTGAACGCTTTTTCGGTGGCATCTTTAAGCTGAATAAACCTAGAATGTCAGTGAAAACTTTTACTGGACGACTTTTCGTAATTTTTTCTGTGATGTAACAAGCAACTCCTATGTCAGACCAATAAATTCCCGCCTCACAGTTTGTCACGCATTGACACGCAATATTACTGCATGAAGTAGATAACAAAGTAGAAATTAAAGCATGAAGTAGATGACAGTACACTCCAACTGAAATCGGAAAATAATTCAAAATGCAAAATCTTGAGTAATTGAAAAAGGTTGCTTTTATTATTGGGAATAGGCAGAGGGTGTAGCTTTCCTCGAATAGAATCATGTAATTTACGTGTAAATTTGCAGAACGTTAAAACTGCTACTTTACTAAGTGCACTTTTTAAATAAAACTCAAAAAGTTTCAAACATTGCATTTTTTTTTTAATGAAATTTGAAAATAGATATTCATTTAGGGGCCTAGGGGGTGGAGCTATCAATCATCGAGATAATTTTATTTCCAAGTATTTTATAGCTGTCATAATAGCGATATTATGAGCAGTTTAAAATTTTTCAAAAAAGATTTTTGAGGAAGGCAATGGAAAGATCGTATTTTATTGATTAATAAATCCCATTGTAAACCTAACAAATGTAACAATGACTTATGACAAGTAACAAATAAACGATCGCAACAACAACAAGGAAAAAACTCGTAGCCACGTGTTGCGTAATCTTCACGTGGCTTGCTTGATGTTACGCGAGTATCATGCTTGTGACAAAAACAATCATTTTCTTCGCCATACTGTATTGGTTCACCTCTGGCTTTACGTTGACTTGAAGCGAAAACCAATGATCAAAAAAAGATTTAAACGTCCGTTCAAATTACATTTATTTGCAGTAAGTAATGTAATCTAAACGGGGTGGCTGCCACCCCGCCACAGCGGTTATGGGGTGGCGTGGCCACCTCGTAACCCCGTAAGTCGGCGCCAGTGCTGGCAATGCCGTTTGTACAAAGCTGGGATGAAACGTACTCACTGAGGCTTACGGCTATCTCGGTAAATCACCAGACTCCAACGTTCAAGGGTAATTAGTCATGAGAGTTAATTTTCCCATGAGTGCAAAATGTAAACTTGGAAAGAAAAAAAAATCGTATGATCGAGAGGAATAATAGTAATGTTTTATTTTGCGCCTATTTCGACAGCACACTGCGGTCAGAGGTGCAATGCAACAGGCAGCTGGAAGCAACGAAGGGTCAGGTGGTCATGGACTTAGCTGAATCCCATTAATGTGACATGCTATTGTGTCTTGCGAAGACACAGACACGTGTTCCGGAGCGGTGTCGAACCCACGTCTTTTCGAACTTCGCGCAGACGTTTTCAGCATTCGGCCACCCAGCCGAGTAAACAAACATACATGCAACGTTCACCACATCTCAATCGTTTTACAATCAAACCTCGTTTGATTTTTCAAGCAACGATTCAAGTTCGTAGAATGTCCACTAGACATAAAAAAGCCTACAAGTTCACGCGGATGACTGTTTGCTTCACATCCAAAACCCACCTTGATTCCTTCCTCATCATTGACTCTCCTTATCATCTTCACACAGGCATCAGTGAGCTGAGGCAGGTCAGGATACTCGTGGCACAAATCCCTTAGGATTCGGATCACCCTCTTCCTTACACTGACTCCTGTGTCCTGCATCGATTATGAGAGTCAAAATCAGCAATAACAAAAAACTGTTTCATTTTTTGTTGTTGCATTAGCATCAAACGCGACAAAAAAAATGTTTTAATAACGAAGCCTCTTTGACTTCTCTGAAAACGAGATCCCAAATCAGAAGTTCCGGTCCAACTTACCAAGATCCTAGCAGTCAGCATGCCGTAGTAATGTTTGACTAAGTCTGGTTTTAGGAGAATAAACTTTCCAACGAGATCGATGGCAGCCTCGCGTACGCTCGTGGAGGGGTCTACTAAGCTGGCTTGCACACCCTGTGCGATGTCCTCCTGTGCATGATAATAAATTGTACCACTGCCTCAACTTTAATCTTGAAATGAAGAGGAAAATTGAGCATGGTGAAATTTATGCATCAAATCTTAGAGGTTTTCTAAATTGTAAATAATTTACTATGTGAAAAAATGTTTACACGGTTGTGGTAGGATTTCTAAGCTAACCGCCAGAAATTTTAGCTTATAAAACTTTTATTATCTGATTAGAAAGTCTAGCAACCAACAGATTGAATGACATTCCACCAAAAAAAAACACTGACTCGTTCCATGATAGAGGGATCGACGGCAACCACTTCAGCTAAACATTTGATGGCTCGGGTCCTGAGGGCCACAGCAGGTTCATCGCGAACACGAAGAATGTAGGAGAGGTAGCAGTCGAACGCTCGAGAGAATGGCCTGGTGGAGGCGAGGTGACGGGATACCAAAGCCGCATCTTCGACAG
This sequence comes from Aplidium turbinatum, assembly GCF_918807975.1. Taxonomy (NCBI): domain Eukaryota; kingdom Metazoa; phylum Chordata; class Ascidiacea; order Aplousobranchia; family Polyclinidae; genus Aplidium; species Aplidium turbinatum. Next base: position 13,828,890 of record NC_137484.1, on the reverse strand, counting down.
TCAAGCCAGCAGCAAGCTTGTTAGCGCTGAATGCCAACGGTAAGTTGTTGTATGGATGGCACGTATACGTTATGTGTAGTTGATGCAGTCAGAAAAAGAATTTAAACGAATACACAGACTTAGCAATGCACACAACACTCACTATCTTTGCCATCTCTTACTTCGTTAAACGTGGGTTTTTAAGGCTTTACAATAAAAAGTTACTCCAAAGGAATGTTTTAATATCATATGACAAGGAATGTGCAGTCAGATGAAAAATATACGATTCCGACAGTTTAAATAAAACGAATCCGCGGGAGTGACAGAACCGTCATATTTCGTTACGTAGGCTAACGACAAACGACGCATTTGGCGTCATGGGGAAAGCAAGACAAAGTAATGGCGTCATTTGTACAGCTCTTAACATTGGCACAAAAGACAGTGAGATAATAATAATTCAACGTACTTTTGCTGCAATTGACTGATTTTCAGAGATTTTTTCGTCTCTCCCTCTTCTGTTTGATCTTTTGACAAATTTGATACCGCAACTGACGCAGAGAAGGCTAACTCCATCAGTTCATCTTTCTTTCTTTGGCAAGCTTGTAGATCTCTGCTCTGAGCTTCCAGCTGGTCCCCAGCGTCTCCTCCTTGATCCGGATGTTGCTGGAGTTGTTGAAATTGCTGCGAAACATCCCGGAGCCATTGACTGATGTAGAAGTTGTGTGCAAACTGCAAAGTAGAAAATTGCGTTACATTACCATCAAGCAATGTCTATTTAACGTTGTGATTTAACGTTTAAACCGGTGTTAGACTGAAAATATTCCAACTAACCAAAAGTGCGGGGTCGGCATCGGCATTCCTTCGTAAGTAGCCAAGCAGCAAGTACTGGAGGCGAGATATCAGTTTGTCTTCTTCAGTTTCAGTAAGTTTCTTCGAAGTCTCCTGTTAAGGTTACAATGTCAATTTAAATCGGTACAAGGGGTTTCTATACGGAGAATTTGTAATGATCGTCAGTCAATACTGGCATCTAATCTCGTCTGTTTCAACTTTAATGTCGCTTTTTCTGCACGGAAGTTCTATCATTCTAGCATTGCTACGTTGTTATTGAACAGTGCTGACGGTTGTCTCTGTCTAAAACTTTGTAATGAATTCTTACCTATACCGTCTTTCAAGCTGCATAAAATTACATCAATGATGAGGTTTTAGTTTTGTATTTCCTGGCTTTTATCACACTTTTATCAGGCAATCTAAGACTTATACTTTGATTTTCTTAGCTTTGGCGCTTTTGTTGCAATTCCTTCTGCCTGGTCTCACTTTCTTCTTCGGTCGCTTACACTTTTTCTGTTCATCCTGAAGCGATGTAGCAGAACAACATGAAAATGCACAAGGTTTGTTTAGTCAGACAAATACCATAAAAATGTCATTTTATCAACAGTCCAACCTTCGCAATACGGGGAACAAGAGACGTTGAACCGTACAAAATAGATTTTCAAAAAATTATAGACATTCTTTTCTATCCGTTTTTAATAAGCACAAATCGGAGGAAAAGGTTTGAGAAAAGATTTTTATCATAACATGAGGTTTTTGCAACTCAAGTCATGCAAGTAAAATCTCAACCTTTGTGTCATTCTCTTCCATGTTTTCTTTCTCTTCTTCATCCATAGGTTGATCTTTATCCTCTTGCTCGTTGGAAGCATCCTCCAGTCGTCTAAGAAGAGCTTGCACAGCGCCTACGTCAGTGCGGCTCGTCACAGCGTCATGACGTAATTTGGCTGCCACCACGCCAAGATAATCTAAGGACGCCACGCGCAAAGACATTTCGGTGGATTTCTTGCTAAACGTATGTACCTGGCGAGGAGAAAAAGGGAAAAATGTAGTTTAAGAACTGGGCTACTTCATTAAAATTTTGTATCACCTCAATCTCACATAGTACAAAAATTTTGTATCACCTCAATCTCACATAGTACAAAAATTTTGTATCACCTCAATCTCACATAGTACAAAAATTTTGTATCACCTCAATCTCACATAGTACAAAAAATTTGTATCACCTCAATATCACATAGTACAAAAATTTTGTATCACCTCAATCTCACATAGTACAAAAATTTTGTATCACCTCAATCTCACATAGTACAAAAACGACAAAGGTAATTGGGTATGACTGACCAAGCGTGAAAGTTCAATTCTTTTTTCTGTACAATGTTTTCAAAAGAAATTTAATTAAGAGAAATCCGACAACATTCATAGCACGGATACGGCTTGCATTTATTGATACATACCAGTAAACGGCCTAACACACTGAGCAGCATTTCAGAGGCGGGCCACTCAGGCTTATTCACAGTAGCCAGAAGATCGCGCACCACGTTCTCAAACATCGGTCTGTAGTCGATTTCTTCCAATTTGCTGGCACACCTAAAAGATATTGTTTTGGTAGATGAATGTAGAAAAATATTTGATAACTACTGCGAAAGAAGGTTAAAGAAGTGACTGTGTAGTGATTCTACCGATTTGCTTGTGTAAGAAAAATAACATTGCCGCAACAATATTACAAATATTAACTATGCAGACATTAACAAATATTAATTAAGAGGCTTACTTTTTCAAGAAGACGGATAAAAACTTTTGACCAGTTCTCACAGCAGTGTCGTAACTAGAGATCACTGTCATTTCGTCCACCTGAAATTTGAACGTTGAATCTGAGTAAAAAGACTAGATCCGACAGTGCAGCAAAAATTCCCGTCTGTTACTATTGAGTGAACCCGATTCGGAGATATCCTAATTAGGACAGCCTTTGTTGGAGATTTCTAAAATCCCACTGGATTTTCAAGAAATCACCGAATCGTTTTTCTCCGAAAATGGGTGCCTCCAAATTGGGAGTTCTCCGAATTAGCCTAGAGCTCCGAGTCGGGTTCTCCGAAACGGGCCATTCCAGAAACTATAAAAACTCATGGTCCAGCAGGTACCCGGTCAATTGGTCGAAAGACAATTGGTCGACAGTCATTTGGTCGACAGACATTTGGTCGACAGGACGTTTGGTCGACAGACATTTGGTCGACAAGACATTTGGTCGACAGGACATTTGGTCGACAGGACGTTTGGTCGACAGACATTTGGTCGACAGACATTTGGTCGACAGGACGTTTGGTCGACAGACAATTGGTCGACAGACATTTGGTCGACAAGATATTTCGTCGACAGGACATTTGATCGACAGAACGATTCATTTTAGGGTTAGGGTTAACTAACCCTAACCTAACCCTAACCCTAGCCCTAACTCTAACCTAACCCTAACCCTAACTGTAACCCAAATGTCCTGTCGACCAAATGTCTGTCGACCAAATGTCTGTCGACCAAATGTCTTGTCGACCAAATGTCTTGTCGACCAAATGTCTTGTCGACCAAATGTCCTGTCGACCAAATGTCTGTCGACCAATTGTCTGTCGACCAAACGTCCTGTCGACCAAATGTCTGTCGACCAAATGACTGTCGACCAAATGTCTTTCGACCAATCGACCGGCCACCGTCCAGCAAACGCTTCGGAAATTATGCGATACAACTTTCATCTTCAGTGCCAAGCTTCAACTACGGAAACATCATACTAAAAATTATGTTGACTTTTTCAAACAATAATTATGTTTCTAATCAAAAAATAAAGAGCCCAAAATGTAGATACCAAACTCATGTTCAGCAAACGTTTCGAAAACTATACTGTCTTCATCTTCAGTGCTATAAATGAATAACAGTATAGTTTTCGAAAGTATAGTTTTTTGAAGACAGTATAGTTTTCGAAACGTTTGCTGAACATGAGTTTGGTATCTACATTTTGGGCTCTTTATTTTTTGATTAAATTAACCAGGCGTTCCAACCATTTTGCTCCTAAATTATGTTTCTGTTTTTTATAAATTACAATCTGCATAAATATTTTATAAAAATATATTTCAAGTCACTTTAGAGTTTTTAGCAATTATTGAAATTATTAGCAGCTCTCGCACTTCATTTTGTAATTTCTTTTCGTTTTCCTCCATTGTCTCGTCAGGTGCTTCAGGTGTGGGGAGGTGAGCGATTGCGTGGATCATCTGCAACACCAAAGCTGATACCATTTGGATGTGCTGCAGCTCCGCGCGGCTGTTGCCACCAGATTGTCTCTTCCTCCCACCGGAAGTATCTTCTTCATCGGATGAGTCCACAATCTCTTCCGAATATGTCAGCCTGAACAAAGAGGAAAATTCTGAAGACTATTCTTCACTGATAATTTTACGCAAAACCCAACAACGATGCATACAAATATTGATGTAAAATGAGTCATTGGGAGTACCAGAAACCAAAGAATACCTATAACTTCTGAGGTTCCTCTTGCTAGTTGGGAGACGAGCCAGAGATTGGAAAATATCTTCCAGGATGAGAGAGCGGTGCTTGTCGTATCGTGAGAAGATGGAGGTGGTGAGACGAATGGCGCTCAGCTGCAACTCTCTGACATTTTCAACAAAGAACGGAGAAACTCCCAACGATGAAATCTGAAGTAAAAAAAAAGGTGTCACAACTTTTTCCCGCGTTTTTTCCACCCATTTCCTGCTGTCGGGGTAGGAAGGGATCTGGCGAGACACATCCTCAGCTTCCACTCATCACGATCCAGGGAGCTAGTGTTGGTCGCACGGCGTTACACCACAACAAAAACAAAATTAAATTGAGTCGAATCAAAGACAGGATCATGTCCGATTGTGAATTTAAAAAACAGGAGACAAAACATGCTTTTAAGCACAACCTTTACCTTGAGTATGGTTGTGTCAGTGAGAGGCTGCACGTCAACTAACTCCATCATTTGATTGAGAAGAATATTCAGTTTGTTGTAAAGCTGCAAAATGCTTCGGTTTTTCGGGCCTTTGTAATGAGCTCGCTTCATTCTTGTGCTCGCTGTGCTGGTCAGTTCTGTAATATAATGTAGGACATCACTGAAAACTTATAAATAAAAACTTTTTCATAGCTCAATGTTTGGCAAACGTTTTTTTCTTCATCCATCACAGATATTTTTATCTCATGTGGGGTAATAAAGGTTTGCCAACCAGTCATAAATAAAAAAAAAGAAGAAGCAGAGAACGGGCTTAGATTTACCTTTGTTGCTCTTTTTCTTGCCGGTTTGCGAAGGTGTTTTATAGACGAGGTCATATTCAGGATAGATCGTGTTGTTGAGCTGTCGACGTAGCAGCTGAGCGGCACTCTCTATGACGTCATCGATGTAGACGGCTTTGGGCATGGAGCGAGCAGTCATGACGTACATCGCCACGAGGGCAGCCTCGGTGGCTGTGTTGACACGGTCCAAGTCGCATTCACGATTCCATTTCTGTTCCTCAGATGTAGTTCCCTTTATGACATGAAAACAGAGAAGTTTACTTCACACTGATGATTGTAATCTTGTGGGGAAACTGAATTGTATTTTGCGTAAAAAGTTAGGCGTTACCCAGACCCAACGCATAGATAGTAAGCCAGCTTAAACTAAGCTAATTTGACATTGTAGGTATAAGGACGGTGAAAAAAAGATTTGGAACGTGTACTGAACATTTTATAATAATTTGATCAAGAATTTTCATTTACTTAGCAGTCTATTACTGTACTTTTTTTCATAGTTCTGGATGCTTCAGAGGAACTTGATAAAACGATGAAAACATTTTTGTACGCTGACAACTGAGTGCTTATGGGAGACAGATGGAAAGAGGTGGAAGAAAAGTATGTCAGATGGAAAAAATGCATTGGGAAACAAAGGTTTAAAAGTGAATGTGAATGAAACGAAAGCAATGAGAACAAGAACAAAACGTACAAATGAGATATTGGCAGTCAATGTTATGGATCCATGCGCAATATGTGGCAAGAGAGTAATGAGCAATTCTATTCAGTGTATTAAATGCAATTATTGGGTGCACAAGATATGATTGATGAGGGGAATGCGTTTTGATTGTAGAAGATGTGAGGGTATTGCAGCTGATGAAACGTACGAGAAGCATGTGAAATTAGGCTACGATGAGATGGAAGTTGTTACGGAGTTCCGCTATCTTGGAGATATGTTAGAAATAGATAATTGCATAGCAGAGACGGCAAAGATACGTGCGGATTGGAAAAAAGTTCAAAGAATTGTCAGGCACACTTTGTGGCAGAATGCTTTCTCGCATATTGAAAGGAAGGTTGCACAAGGCGTGTGTGAGAAGCGTGATAGTGAATGTTGGGCGATAAAGAGGACAGAGATTAGACGGATGCAAACAACAGAGATGAGGATGGTTCGTATGATGTGTGGGAAGACACTTTTCGACAAAGTTAAAAATGATATCTTGAGAGAGTGGACTAACGTTGAGAACATTGAAGAGTATTTGCATGTACATCGTCTGAGATCGATTGGACATCTTGAACGAATGGATGAGAACAATTTCACAAAGGAGTTAGGAATAAGGTAGTGACAGGAAAAATGAGAAAAGACCAAAGAAAACGTTGGATGACACCGTGAAAGATGACATGACAGAAAGAAACCTGAAACTTGAAGATGCCAACAATAGAGAGATGGAGGAGTCGCTGCAGACAACTGGTCGACCCTGATATTTTGAGATGAAACCAGGCTTCTTCGAAGCAAAATGGATGATGATGATCAATATTGATCGATAGCTTGATCGATCATACGAGATCTTATGTTCTGCGCAATTACGATGACGTAAAAGTGGCTCGCGTCATCAGAATACGTCACTGCCGTCCCAGCTAGACAATCATTGCTTAAAACAAGACTCACCTTCAGTTTCAAAGGTTTTGCGTTCACTCCGTCCCTTATGCTTGGTTCTAAAATCGTCAGAAGTCGCACAAGTGTCTTCTTCGGCAGCTGAAAACGACAGTTGAAATTAAATCATGACAAAAACAAGATCCGTGAGATGACGACATGGAAGAGAGAAACGTACCTGGTTGAGGACATCAATCGCCTTCAGTTTCGCTGTTTCTCCACTGAGATCTTGGAGTCTTCCTCTTGAGATGAGAAGACACTGAGGGATCTTTGCCATCCTGTCATTGTTCATGACTTCATCGATCAATCGAGGATCAACACTGTCCATGTCGTCAAAGATCTTCTTCACTAAGGACATGAAGCGCTGGAACGTACCAGACCCATCTGGAAGTTGAAAACACAGTTTACATTACAAGATTTTATTGTGCAGTCACCAGAAGCCATAATGACCAAATGAGCTGTGATTAGCAGATTTCTACCTCGTGTTCATTTAATCCGTTGTTTCAAAGATAAACCTTTAAAGGGGAACTTGATTTTAGCTTTTAGAAAAAAATCTCTAGCTTGGCTGGGGTTTGAGTACAGTCGCCAGTGGAGAGTTCATAACTTATTCATTAACTAACCTTGATGAAGCAATCGTAGTTCAGCTGCTCTTCTTCTCTCTTTCTTTCGGATGTCGTCTTGATGAGTGCGTTTCTTGCTTGGGGGAGCAAATCCAAGAAATTCTCCCTCGGACTCATCACTGTCCATGTTGATGAGATCTCCAACATCCGGAGAGCTGTCGTCACGTTTACGCTTTTTGCCTGATATATTTTAACTGCAGTTAAGAAAACCAGTCACTTTTACATGGATTCAACGTCTTCATACATGGAATCAACATAAAAAAATTAAGAATTTTGCTTCAGCGGGTTATCTATGGCTTATTGACTGTATATAACTCTTGGTAACACCAACAACTTTAGCACGTAAAAATTACACAATATGTTGGCAAGTTTTGTAGGTCTGTAATACAACAAAGCGAACTCTCTACCAAAGCTCTATAAAACATTATACTCAGAAACTTCAACCGTTACAAGCAATTTTGATAACAGCAATTCGCTAAGTTGGTTGATGTCAGGTTTTCAGTCACCTTCAGTGAGCTTAGCTGCTTTGGCTAATCTTTCTCGCCTCTTCAGTTTGATTCGATCAGCCATGGATATGTACGCATTGAAACCATCAGCTGCTTCTGGTAACTCGTCGATGCATTTTACATCGCGAGGCACGTTGTCCTTTGTCAGCTTGTTCAACACAACGCTCGGACCATCCAGAGAATGCTTCTTGTCTTTTCTAGAAGAGCCATGCTGCGCCTGGAAGGGCTTAGGAGGAGGTTTTCTTTCGCGAAATCTCCGACCTACCAAAGAAGATGTATTCGAAAATTGCATGTTGCTGCGGTCAGATGACAAAGTTAACTTACTCTGGCCAATAAGAAAAATCTACTTCCGGTAACTCAGTTTGAGATAAAACTAGGTTGATATATATTCACTTTTTCACACTTTAAAAACATATTTTTTGTTATATTGGCCGGCTCGGTGGCTTATACACACAGGCGGATGTTAAAAAGTTCATGGAAACAAAAGATCACTAAGGATAAAGTATTATCCAAATTCAATTCAAGCAAAATTCTCTTACAAATGGTAGTCAAAAGAAGAAAATAGAAGTATTTCGAACACACAAAAAAGGCAAAACTCGTCACAAAGATCATTAATAGAAGGGAAGATAAACGGTAAAAGAAACAAAGGCAGACCAAGAATGATTTGGACAACAAACATTACCAAACTAAGTTATAAAAGTGCAGTACGAACAGCTCATGGTCGAGAACAATGGCGCATTGTATTCAACCCTCAATACGAGGAAGGAACATAATGATGATGACCGTGGTGGCTTATAGTGTGTCTGCCTTTGAATCGATAGGCAAGGGTCCGATACTCCGATACCCTGCCTGGTTATACCAGAGACTTTAGAAAAGTGGCACGGAATCTTATTCATGCCTGGAACTCAGCAAAACAACGGCTTCAGGGTAACAATGTAATCGGCTGCGCTGACACTGTGTGCTTTGCAAAGCAGTAAGTGTAACGCATACCTGCGACAAATATAACGCTAAATAAAAACACTTGTTATTATTATGTTACAAGCAGTACTTTTATCGAAAAAACAACCCTCTCAGCATGACTTAAAATTATCAAATAAACAGGAACTATAAATTATGATGTCGTACATGTTTGAGGCAGAAAAGCTATGCGAGTAGACAATTGGCTAAATGCAGCACAGGCGGCAGTTTTAATCATTTGTAGCAAGATAAATTTTAAATCCTTTCTAATTATAATAAACGCAATTATGCATGTCTTTGACTATCCTGCAACCTATCATTTCGTGCAAATAGTACCGGTATTATCAAGGGGGTCGATGACAACAGCGGCATAGAGCTTTCCATTCATGGGCCACTTGGCCACGACATCCATGCCAGGATGCAGGTCTTCGAAGTTGGACACCTCGGTATCATCCGGATACATGATGTCCTTGAGCTTGTAAATATCAGCTTCCTCATCATCCGCAATAAATTTGACTCGGACATGCTGGATGTTAGAGGATTTGTGTCCTATGCAATAGAACCAAAACAATCAGGGTAAAAGATCCCCAGTACACCAAGCAGAAGTTGATACTTTTACATAATTTCAACGTATTCATACGCAACTAATTGAAAAATATTAGCTGCATCATGTAACAGCTAAGGAGTTGCTTTTTAAAATTTAAATACAAAAAATCATATTGAAAATATTTTTGTTGGTAAATTTGTAACAAGATAGGATATTCTAAACTAGTTTTTAAAACATGATTTGCGTGTCAATTGCAACACATTTTCATCGCGAATATCGTCTAGCAATGACCGTGGAACTAAACCTTAATTTCCCTTCCATTTAACAACTGCGAATGGCTGCGGTCTCAACAACACTTCTTTATTATATATTTGCTTTGGAAATGCAATTCTGTTGCTTTAAATAACACTCACAGTTTGCTTTCCTGCCTCAAACAATAATGTAGCACTTAATAGCTAACTGTTTGGAATAAAATTGAACACAGCACATGTAAAAACTATCAAATTACTTCAGCTTGCCTGTACTACTACTTGGGTCTCTCACATTCGGGTATTTCCCAGCTATCTTTAACTCATGCTGCTGACCTTTGACAACAGGACATTTAGATGATATTTTGACAGAATCGCTTAACTTCACATGCTCACGGCTTAAAGCAACTGGCCTTCTGTTCTGTTGAACTGAATGATCATGTGAAGTAAATCCCGTGCTTTTTAAAACGGACTGAGATGCGGCTTTGCTTGGAAACCGCTTAAACTCGTTTGGTGTGACTGCAATCCGGGCTTGTGGGCATTGCAAAAGCAAGCAGCGTTCTTGCAGGGTCTTTTCTGTCATCTTCTATTCAATTTTACACAGCACGCTATAGATGTTGACGCTACTGTATAAACTTAATCACCTACAAACCTGAAGTCAACATATTAAAGAATAACCTGACCCTGCACTAGCAGTAACAATGAAAAAATAAAAAAGCGATACAACAAAAGGTGGTTTCCCTAAATGTGATGTCAAAATTGCCATAGAAACATACTCGACCAGTTTAGGCTTTTCAGCTCTTTGAAGTGTTATTATGGAGGTGAGAAATGTTGCTACTTAGCGATGCCGTTAAGCGTCAGCTACAAATGCATTCTTTACTTATACGAAGCAGCTTTGCAATGAAATAATAGCAAGATTATAACAAAAACTGACTTTCTGGCAACACAAAAAAAACTCTCGCTGCAATTACGTGTTACTGTTTGGTGAGATTTATAGCTATTCCAAATAGTGAAGCTAAGCACAGTATCTATAGTCACGTTTACTTCAACAAACTTGTATTGGTAAAAGTGATTGTGCATGAAAACTGACTTAGCTGTTGAACAAAAACCTGTCATTTGATTGAGAATAGACTGCATAAATGTAAAATAGCTGCAAAAGAGCTTCGGCTACAAACAAACAACTCCAATTTCTCTGAGACTTGTGGCGTCTCGCACTTGATTAGGCACACTATTTCAAATTTCTGATTTTTTTTATATGGTATCAACTCTTCAAAACATCGGCCAATGAAATCTGTATACTGCATCAGCTCAGTAACTGCACACTTGCCTTCCTGATAATATAGCCAGCCTGCTAAAATACAAGAACAGGTAAGAAGAAGCAGGTATAAAAACACTTCGCTAAAACGTTATAACTTTGTTGATTATAGCTAAGATTTAATAAGTGTACTTGATATTTATTTTGCCTTAAATTACAGAAGGGTTTCGTCATACTTTTTATTTTAAGAATATGCTGTTGGTGCGTTCAAAACCTAAGAATACAAAACTTACCCTTTTTCTTCGGCCTCGCTTCGTGTGAAGACTGCTGCACCGATTGCTATTGGAAAAAGAAACAAGTGATTAGAAAAGCAATGATGATGAAACTGATATAAAAGCTGCCACAAAACGTTTGTGTATACAACAGAAGACGAGACATACCCTGGGAGTATTCATGTAGTTAACTCCACCGTGTGAGTTCCGGTTCGACTGCTGCTGTGGTTGATAGGTCTGCAGGTTGACAGAAGGGTCCATGCTTAGAGGAACAGATTCACGTTGGTACTGAGTGGAGACGGGTATATGCTGGTTGATTGATGGTTTACTTTGCTTTTGAATCGCATTGGATACGTTGTAATTATTTGATTTAGATTTCAATGAAGATTCAAAGAAGCTGGAATGACCAGGACCTTGCTGTTGTTGAGGTGTGTTCGCACGAGTGTTGGTGCTTTTCTGCATTTGTTGGTGAGGTTGTTGTGAAGGGGGGATGACGAGTAGCTGCTGCTGCTTTTGACCACTAAAGACCTCATTCTTCACAGGCATGCTCTGCATTGATTGGTGATGGGCAGGTGGCATCTGTTGTTGCGACATATGAACCGGTGTCATCTGTTGTTGTTGCTGCTGCTGTATTGTCTGTTGCTCTTGTTGAGTCCTCTGTTGAGCCATTTCGTAAGGTAAATTCATTGGTCCGTTGAGTGACTGATATAACTGTGCTTGGGCTCTTTGCTGAGCAATCATGGCTTCATTGTATGGCGGAGGTCTCGCATCAAAACTCAGACTAGGTGGTTTACTTGATCCTGGAGGAGCCTTGCTTCTGTTTTCCTGCTTTCTAACATCCCATGCTCTCTGTTGAGGAAATGATGCCTGCGCGGGGATTTCTCCACTTGTAGGGCGATCTGAAGAGCTGTGACTAAATTGTGGTGCCATGTTTGTTTGCTGAGGAGTAGGAGGAAATTGCTGCATTGACTGAGAAGACATAAAATGCTTCTGCATCATTTGCTGGGGATGTTGATCGAAAGGTGGGAAAAATCCTGGCATTTGATTTTGAGGTTGCAGTGACGGGACTGGAAAATTACTATTTTGACTGTAAGACGGCATATGGCTGCTAGAAGTCATGGACTGCTTTTGCACGTGTTTTGTATGATCCTGTTTCGGAGTCAATTTTTGATTTGCCAGGACAGGATTTGAATGCAATAAATTTTGATTTTCAAAATAATTACGAACGTCATTGGCACCGAGTTGCAATGGTTGGGATGAAGAAAGATGAGGAGACTCGGAAGGATTTTTCGACCGAGAGGAACTTTTTGAAACTTTATGTGAAGGAGGATGTTTGAGGTTTTGCATTTCACTTTGCGAGCTCTTAGCTTGCTGCGGCCGATTACCTTGACTTCCATGAGATTGAGACAACCGTTCTCTGTCTTTCGGCAAATTACGGACTATTGCAGAGGCATCAGGTTTCTGCTGGCTGCGAGAACTTGAAGATTCAGGCTCAACCGCTGTTGTTAAAGAAGATACTTTGAATGCTTGTTCTGTAGATTGAGGCTTGCTGCTGTCTCCAGAGCTACACGGTTTCAGTCTGGATAGTTTCAGCTTTATAGGTCCAGCTCCCTCCGGCTTGCTTTCAGAAGACACAATACCATATTCGTTTGCAAGCTTATTATGATGTTTCTCTTTCTTTCGGCTCTTCTTAGTTCGCCTGAAAAACAATGCCAGTGAGCCAATAAAAATTTTAAACAATCACAACTTATTTTTTAAATACAATATCTACAACAAATCAAGCATGCAAAGACCGATAGTCACAACACAGAAGCAATTCTCAAGAGAAATGCAAAAATTTTGCTCTTAAAATTCGAATTTCACGGCAGTTGAAACGTTTGAATTCAGCCATGGCTTAATGGATTCAGCTAATTAGAGATAATCACCGAATCTTTAAACAGATTTTTGGTTTTTCTTCTGTCGAAGTCTGTTCAACAGTCGGAAGACTGGGTGTGTAAATAAGCTTGTTCTCTTGAGCACCGTGGCCGCTTTCAGCAGTTTCAGATCTCTCAGATAGCCTTGGATTCCTTGGTTGGGGTGCAACAGCTTGCACTGGCCGGGTCACAGGAAGACGACTTGTATTTCCTGTGAAAACAGCAACACAAGCATGTGACCACTTGTAAGCTAAACGTTTTTACTCAACCACTGCAGAACATTAACTTAACTATTCGGATGTTTCCAATTTATATTATATGTAACAATACAACACCAGTAACTGGTACATACTATTAAAACGAGCAACACTATTCATTGTGTACCTGGGTAGGTTGGCTGTACACGTGAATTTGAAACAGTATCAGTTGAAAATGACGCTGGTATGGAGGTGCTGTGGATGTACAAATAGTTCCATGAGAAACGTTCATTGCAAGGGGAAACTGCTAAAACGTGACCACCCAAACAGAATATCAGTCGTTTTTTACGTTGATTACAACGTTGAATCAATGACAACTGATTTGCTGTTGTGGGCATATTGCTTTAACCATGGACACACAATAATATTACTTGTACAAAATCTTTCTTTTTAACTGTAGATCAATTCCAGCTATCACAAGATACTTTAATGTCATGCAGTATTGTGCAATGTGCATCCTTAGATTGACTTCATCGCAACAACCAAATCATTAGATGAATGAAAAAGAATGATTTTGATGTTAAGAGTAAAATTGGCATCACAAAACTAGTATTTTCACCTGCCGAGAGGTGGGATCTAATTTGCCAGGTTTTGAATAGTTCAAAATCTTGTGTATAATATAAAATCTTTCGATCAACGTACACTGGCACATATTAGCACAAAGCATGTGTTGACAATACATAAACCAATAACAGGGTAAGCCAAATTTGCTCAACCACAGTCTTCATGTCTTAAACATTAATTTAAACACAATATCTTACCGAACAACAGAACTAGGATTAACAAATGGCGCTGGATGGGATAAACTCGAGTTCAAACCAGCTGGCATGGGAATCTACAAGAACAATTACAAAACTTGACATAATCACAGTTGATTACATTTATACTTAATATGAACAATGTTGTAAATTGAATCACTAATATCACAGTAACTTTTACAGCCTGTTTCACCCTCTCTATGGTGACTTAAGTTGGCTCTGCTTAGCAATGTGCTTGGCATTGAGCACTCTTTTATGGTATTAACACTCAGGCCTCTAAACTCCCGAGTCCCGGAGACCACGGCTGCCGGGAAGTCGTGAAAAGGCCTCCAAAACCACCATGCTGGTAAGGAAAGCCATGTTTATTCGCCAGCTTTCACACACCAGCATTTTTCCAATCGTTGGTACGGTATTTGAAACTTTTTATCACTACTTGCATTTGTAGCCTAAACAAAGTCAAAACCTTTTTCTCTTCACTCACAAACTTTTTTCATAAACAAGGCAAAGTCTCCACATGCCGAATAGAAATATTTGAAAACACAAATTTATAACCAATTTTTTATGTTAGAAGCTGAGCGCAAGAATTTTGCAGGCAGAAAGAGGCTTTTATGCCATACTTGGTTGCCGGAAAAATAAAAGAACTTAGACACATGAATACCATTTATCGCAGAAATATGAACAATGAACATGTATGAATACTACAATGTATGCATGGAATATTTTTTCTTCTATTCTGTAGCAGCATGTACAAAACACACAGTAAATTGTGACTCATCTAGTACTTTCTATGACAAGATTTCATCAATTTTATTACCATCAATTTAATTCATCAATTACGCTGCCAACTGTTCAATAATAATAATATCTATATATTTCACATCAGTTTGGTGCAAAACAGTGTCAATAAAAACTGTTCAATGAAAGATTTAAAAGTACTGCACCAGCAAGTCATCAAGCCATTCAAGGTAACAAAGCAATCTTCAAATAAAAATAGTAAAAACAATTAAATTGAAGAACTTTGAAGGAAGTATAAAAAATAGGCTATTGAACTCTTACTGTGTTTCTGTGGCCATAGGCATCACTAGGTCGATTGAGAACAGCATGAAGAAGAGGTGTTGTGTTGACACCATCAAATAAACTGGGATCAAGAGGAGCATTTCTGTTGATAAACGACATATCCGTATATAATAACATAACAAATCTATGAACGATGTCTAAAAAACAAAAACAAAAAGTTTTGTTTATGTAATTTTTTCAGCTACCGGTACTAAACTCTGCTAAAGTACAAAGTCATGTTTTCAAAACAACTTAACTACAACAAGACAGGAACATTCTTTTGATTGGGTAAGGTATATATGTTATTTTTACTTTTGATTTATATGGTCGAACTAGTGCAATGATCAATTCATTGAGTCAAAGCGATGTGCTGCTTTATGCAGTTATACAACATATGCCTGACATACAATATATGATATAGCATATGAATATGAAATGTTTGATATTCTTTGAAACAAAGAGATTACATGTGGTCAGCTGCTGGGGCAGTAGAGAAGGTATCCACTTTTTGTGGCACTAGCGAAGCTCCAGGAGTGCTGAGAATTCGCGCCGCAGCTTCATGTCTGCTGTCATGATGAGACAATGGATGAAGTTGACTCTGTCCGGGTTGTGGCAAATCATCTATCACTGGAAGCAGCAAATCGAAATTTGAAAGTATTGAATATTGCAATATGGTACACTAAGAAACATATCGTCGACAATTTTAAACACACAGTCGCGCTTATAAGTTGAAGACCACTCACAATTTCTTGCTCCGGTTGCATTTTAAAGTCTCTTAATACCGGTAGCTTATTTGTTTTTGCTTATTTGTGCTTAATATTTTGTCTGTTCATTAATTTTTAACTAACAAATACTGAACATAGAGAAATAAAACAAAGTAACTTTAGCGGGTTTAACATGATGTATTACATACACAAATATAACATAATTAAAATAAACTCAAACGTTTTCGACACGTACATGTGTCCTCATCAGGAATTACATATCTGCAATATAAATAAAATGAAAATTGTAAGGTAAATTTGACTTTGCATTATAACTGTAACTGTATACTAACGACACTCCAGACTGAAAAGCACAAACTGAACGAGTGACACAGGAATGATTACAAGTAAATTATACGGTGGAAACAGATCACATGAGGTGTAAACTACAGGCATTTGACAAACAATTAGAACACACACAAGAGGAACAATGAGCCACAGGCGAATAACTGCCGGTTGAGAGACGGATTATTACGTTTGATTCTTAAGGCTTCCATGATCTTAGTCTGAAATTCAGATCTGCCTCGAGAGATTATTTTAAATTGGTCGATCGAGACATTGTCAGTGCACGTTTCACAAGAGGCGATGTGCTCTTTATTTGCACTTTTGGTTGTTAAGTTTGGGTTTAAGTGCTCCCCGGCCCTTGTCAACAAATGTCTGGTTGACATACCAATGTATATATGTCTGGTTTGCGTCACACAAACAACTAAATTTATACACAACATTCGAAGAAAGAGCAAAGAGGGTAGGCGACTTCAGTTGAAAATATTGGTGCACTTTAAACGTTTTATATACAGGATGAATGTCACATGAAAATTTCTTTTTTATAAGTTTAGCTAGGTTTTTGGCAAATCTTGTTGAATCGTTTCCTAAAAAGGGTACCGTATACTAATAAAATAACTAAAATCTACTTCTTCAGGCGTGTCTTTTGGTTCATCAGCCATGAAGGTGTTCAAAACTTTATTGAAAAAGTGGGAAGGATATCCATTTAAATAAAACATATTTTTCAATTTCTTGATTTCTTGCTGAAACAACTGATTATCAGAACACACCAAACGAGCACGAGACAACAGACACAAAATTAAACCAGATTTCCATTTGTAAGGGCATAGAGCGTTATAATTTAAAAGCAAGCCAGTGTTGGTAGGTTTTCACCAAATCCAGGTGTCAAAAGAATTGGGTTTAATTTCGATTTCAACATCAAGAAAAGCGATAGTATCATTAGATTTTTCAAGTGTAAATTGGATATTTTTATGCTGAGAGTTTAAGATCAAAAATGGCAAAATATCATCGACATAACGTAAATACAGTTTGGGATAAAAATCACGATAGAATTCAAATATTTTGGTTTCGATGTGTGCCAAGAAGAAGTTTGCCAGTGTTGGGCCCAATGGGGAACCCATGGTGACGCCATCTATCTGTTGAAACAAACTATTGTTGTACAAGGATATGCCTTCTGTGGCTAAATGTAATAATTTTATGAAATATTTTTTCTCAATGGGCAGTCGATTAGGTTGGTTTTCATTAAAAATATGGTCAGCAATTATAGTAATAGTTTCTTTTAGAGGCATGTTGGTAAACAGAGATACAACATCAAAACTCACCATGCGACTATCGGGTGGACACTTAAAATCTTTTAACTTTTCCATAAATTGTTCAGTTGAATTAAGCATGTAGTTATTAGGTATGTACGGTTTTATAATTTTGTCTAAAAATTTAGTCACTTTGTATTCCGGAGTGCCAATCATAGAAACGACTGGTCTCGCAGGATTGCCTGGCTTGGTAAACCCGCTGAAGTTACTTTGTTTTATTTCTCTATGGTTCAACAAAGCAAACTCTCTACCAAAGCTTTAAATACTGAACACAACACAAAACTTCAAAAAATATAAACAAGTTCATTTGTTTCAATATAATGGATGATCTCCTCTTTGCAAAACTTTATGTGAGTTAACGAATTACAATATGAACTCTTTTTAGTTTATTGTTGACAAACGAGCAAGTTATGCAAGAATGCAGCTGAAGAAAAATGCAATTTTACAGTAGGCTTAGAGGCTGTGGTTGCCTTATGTAGTAACTTTATCCATTGCATAGATATTTTTAACAACCCTACAGTTCATATCCATAAACTCTGAGCAAAGCATATAATAACCTATTATAATACTGAATGCATGTCGATTGCAATGTAAAATTACAATCGGCTATCAGATGATACAATGCCGTACATCATCTACTGCTAAATGTTTGTAATAGCCCATACCGTACTGTAACTTACATTCGCTTAATCCTGGTATTGGATAAGAAGGCAAAGGTATCTTGCTTATATCGTTGTTAAAATTCATGTTGATCAGCGTCTGTCTGAAGAAGATTTATCATGTTTATATAACATTTCAAATTGGTGTATTATTAAAAATTAAAATTCCTGTTAGAGCAATAATAATGTAAATACTTTAGGCGTGACCCAGCTAGTTACCACAATGGGAAATCACGATGCATGACTATTATTAATATATTATTAAGTTAAAGTATTTTATCCCATGTGCCATAGTTTACCGTAGGTTACTGCAACCATGAGACCTAGAAGTCAAACCGTGCTACTGTACGGTACCGTATGCAGTTATTTTACAGTTTGTGTACTTTACTTGAACACAGCCTAACGTCATCAAGATACGGTAGTGTTTGCAAAGAGAGAGATAGATAAAACTTTTATTTCGTTTGTTGCAAGAATAGAATGATACAATTACAAACAATACAATTAAAATAGCACCATAAACTACAAAGTAATGTAGTCTATGTTCTTGATGTTCAGATTGATCAAATCTATCGAAAATATTCCTTTTTTTAAGTAGTAGTCTATGCAAGTTTAATTTCCATCTTTTCAATATTTAACTATTGTTTTGGAAATCAATGGTGTAGCCTTCTCAATGACTGAACTAAAAACCATGACTTAAGCCTCTGCTGATCAACACCTATCACATCAAATACGAATTTAAACATATTGATATAGACAATTTAGATTGAGGACATACTCATCAGCGCATTGAACCACAGAAAAGTGATCAATTCAAGCACAACCTAACTCACAATTTTGCTTATTTTGAAAACCAAAATCAGATTTCCAAAAAGACTTCGGTCTATTCCGCAAAAAGAGAAATTAACTTCCCTTTCGACGCTAGGTGGCACAAACAAACGAAGAATGTATTTTTAAAAAGGAACTGGAAGTCTCGTCGTTTGATGCTTTTGCTGTGAATTAAATCCATGACATTTTCAGTATTCAATCAAACGCAATCAATTTGGAAAACACAGAACGGTACAGTATGGAGATGATGTTCAGTAGATTAATTTATTGCTCTACTAAAGCTTCTGCACTACTATTTTAAACCGAACAGAAACAATGGGCCTGCATGTTTCTCGAAACTCTTCAAAGACAATCGGTTGTTTGTCTTAAAAATTGTTTGATTGCGAGAATTTTTGTCATTTTCCGAAAAACAAAGATTTTTAATAAAAAGCTTATTCTTGGCAGTTTTAGGTATGCTTGGCTATTGAATTTAAAATAAATTTAGAAAACTTTTAGAAATTACTGGATTGGCTATCGTACTTGTGCGGGCATTAAACCACAAACGCATGTCTGGGCGGCCAAGATTGATAGAGTGAAGGTTCACTTATTTTTGAAATGCTGTTGACTATAAATTATTCTATTCGCTTACCATCATCATCAAGTTTCTTCCTCGAGGCCTATATTGAGGGTTGAAGCAGAGTTGAAGTGTAGGCTAAGTCTAAAATGTGTTATTGCTCATGATCATATGCGGGTCGTACCGCAACGTTTCGTTTCACAATTTCTTTTATTTTTATTTTTTTATGTTTGTTGTCCTAATCAGCCTTTGTTCCTTTTCCGTTTATTTTCCCTTGTAACCTTAAGTGATCTTCGCAATAGATTTTGCCGTGTTGTGTGTTCAAAATTCTTGAATTTTTCTTTTTTTGACTGGTTTCCTATGTGTAACATAATTTGTATAAGCTGAATATGGATAATCTTTAGTTTTCATAAAAAAAATATCATTTGTCTGTAGTCCATGAACTGAGCTCGAAAGCATCGATTAATTTCTCATTTTTTTTTGTGATAGACCTCTTAGCCTATAGGCTACCTGTCCAAGTTTCAAAATTGTCGGCTAAAAGAGAGTTGACAAAATATAAAATTTTAGTACTGCTATCTTTTGACTTGTTTCTAAATTTAAACTTTGATTAATTAAAACCAGGGATTCATAGAGTTACAAAATGACCAACCAGGCTACGTTATCTGACAAATGGAGGGTAGGCCAGGGCAGGGTAGAGTAGGCCTTTAGTTGGTTTTAAACAAGCTAGTCTTAAACTGCTAGTTGGTTTTAAACAAGCAAGCTTTGGTTGACTACATTGCTTTAAAAAAATTTAAAAGTAAGTTGTATTTATTTTTTTAAATTAAAAACAATAAAAGATAGGGCTTATCTGGCAAAACTTTACCCTCCACTTGTCAGATAGAGTAGCCGAGTTGGTTATCCAGTAGGCTAAGTCTACGAATCCTTGACTAAAATACTTTTTTAATTTTCCAAATATAGGCTAGTCTTTGTAGTTTTTATTCACCTCAAAATTTCATGATTACACTTTCCATCTTCAGTTATCAAATATTCAAAATAAGAATATAGTTATTATCATCGGTGTTAAACCCACAACAATTTTTGGCTGTTTATGATCATAGGCGTAGCCAGGGGGGGCGAAAGGGGCCATGGCCTCCCCCAAATTTTCAAAGTTTGTATTCCGAAATTGAACCCTTTGTTGAAAATATAATATAATTTGTATAAATTTATATCGTTTTCCAAGTCATCTGGCTATTAACACCCCCAGGACTTGTTTTAGACACACAGAAAGACACCAATAAATTTTGCAAATCGTAAATCGCGCAAAGTTTACGCGGTTTACACTTCTTTTAACTAATCTGTGAAAATAATTTCAGGATAGCTTATTCTGTTGGGTTTTTGTGTAGCTTTTGTGTAGTTGAGTTTTTTGTGTTCTCTAATTTTAGCCGCAGTTTTTGCCCGTTCGTGTGTAACAGCTACCACTTAAGTTAATAGCTGTTTATCTGCTAATAAATTTCATACAAATATTACCCTGAAAGTGTTTCCAGAAAGCGCTATAATCCATTATTTGACTGTAATTTTGCAAAAATTTTTCGATTATCCACTGATTTAAGTAGCATGTGTTTCTATTTTCCATTACAGTGAGCAGTAAGTTATAGATTCATACAATACTAGCTCTAGAAAATTTATCTTTGCTAAATTATCAATATTGAAAATTCAATAAACTTGAATGCTATTCGTTGTAGCCTATTCTCGTCGTTTGTTCTTTTTGAACCTTCTTCACCAGTAAAAGGATCAAAAAACTCTGCCTTTTACCACCCTTGAAGCACTGGCAGTGATTCAGACTAAATTTCAAAACAGATACTGAACAACCATGGCCTGTTATGAAGAAAAAACATAAAAACTTTCTTAGTCCGGTGTTTGTAGATTTACATTTTAAAAAAGGCTTTGAAACCAATCTTCTTGTCCAACATAACCTTCAAGCATGTTTAAGTGTCTGGTTAATTATGATCATGACAACCTCATTTGGCCTTTGATACGTTCCGAACCTACGTTCTTTTAAACATCACACACAGTCGCTCTAACTGGCAAAGCAGGCTACCTGACAATTGGCCCCCTTTTAAGACCAGGAGCAACGACACACGGTAAAAAATAATACGCCATCAACTAACGACACGCGGTGGCGCAATCAAGTAGAGCTCAATTTGCATTTTTTTGTCTTACATTTTTTTGTTTATTGCTGTCACTGCTGTGTAACGTTTTTGGAATGACAGCATGCCATAGCCTAAATTGTATAAAATGTCTCACCACAAAGGCTAAAAAATGTTGGCTTTTGCATTTTTTGCTTCATTTTAATAATCGGAAATAATTGACAAATTCCTTGCATAGAAACACCCACAAGCTCATTAGCAACATTATAAGACTGATTGTGATACTGTATTTTATTGCTATTTCAACTAATAGCCTACGTTGTTGGGATGAAGAATAACTGAAAAGTAGCCTACATAGGCCTAGGCTACCCTGCAGCTTTCGAGGATGAATTGACCAACAAGTTTATTCGAGGCCCAGCAAGCGATAATTCCATGTTTCTAGATAATATTTTATTAAATTGACACAGTTAACATTTACTGTAAGCACACAATAAAGTATTAATTGTTCAAGCGTCGACTATCATTATACAGAGTAAGATTACTGATTTCATACAATTAAATTCCGACTCCCATGCTCTTTGCACTAGCTCAGCAATGTAATTTTCTCAGTAGCGTGACAGCGATACGGCTTGTCAAGCTCTTTGTTACGTGTTTACAGTGAAATTTATGTAGGCTACAATGCGTGTTAAAGGTCAAAACAAAACCTTGCAATCCCTACATAGGCTAATAACGTGGAGTGCTATTAGCTGACAAGACTCTTTCTTTACAAAGTTCTCCAGCTATTAACTGGATATGTACAAAGCTTCCAAAGACTTAACTACTTAAACCAACATTAGCAACTTGTAAAGCTTTCAGCTTCTTTATTAGATGTTGGGAACCCACCGAATTATTTTACATAGTAAACCATTTCAGTCTCGAACACGTTGTAATGTTCGCAATTTATCGCTTCTACCTCGTGGATAAGGCGCTTGCTTTCATGCAGTCCTGATTTAATTCTCAGCTAAAGCTGATTGTTGAAAAACATCGCTCATCTCTACCCAGCTGGGTGAGCGTATAGTTGCTGAAAGAAGATGGCTGAGAGAAAGGAACTGATACTCTCGTGGAACTGATACTCTCGTCGGTGCCAAAGGCCTAGTCTAATGAGAATCTTATTTTCTCATCTGCAAAGTAAAGTGGGGCTAGACCTAATGGTAAAGTGGGGCTACAACACTGGCCCAGTTACATGCATCTGTGTCACCAAGTCCCAAACAACGGACCATCTTCTTGTGTGCCCTCAACTTATCAACCAGTAAGTTAGGCTACTACCCTCAACTTACCACTACTTTCAATCTAAAACTCCGTCGCAAAAGAAAAATGTGTCAACCTGTTGTATATCAACCACATCAGAAAACTCAATAAAAAAATAAATCCTTTTGATCGTTGGAAGTTAGTATGAGACTGCATTTATCTTTTCCTAGAGCCCGGCTATTGCAATCGCAAGAAACGTCATTAGCTTCGATAGTTGGAAATACAACATAAAACTAGATATAAGCAGAGGAGTCTTCAGCCAAGATGAGCTGAAAAGATGAGATTCCGATTTTCTCATTTTTTGCAAGACTTCCAATCAGCGTCACTGCTGTTTGAAACACAAAAGGCTTCGGTATTTTCTATGCGAGTCACTACTACTGAGTTACCATGCTCAAAATTGCACACAGGTCCTATCTTTTGAGGTTTGTATCCATTGCTTCAGCCAGAGTGTAGGCCTGTGTGCATAAAGGCGAAAGGGTATAAGGAATTCCTGGTTCTCTGGGATAACAAACTAACTATGTTCGTTGATCACCGACAATATGCTGCTAAACTGCCATTAAGGGCCGTGGTACACGATTTGAATTGGTGCCCCAACATTGGCCGCTAATCTCTGATGCCAGGTCGACGAGAAGATACTTTCAATAATGGCATTCAATTTATTTTTGCTTGACGTAGGCAGATCAGGTTTATAGTTTGAAACTTATAAACGCAGTTTTACTGTGACCTAGCTTTACCATTAGGCTCATTATAAAAGTACAGTAATGCAATCGAGATTGCTTTGCGCCAAGTCTGTGCTACAAGCTAAGTTTGGTGGCGAAAACCGTTCCTCAGACGAGGTTTTAAAACTATTTTTTGATGCTAAGCTATGGTTGCCATTTATTGAAAAATAAAAACTAATTGAATATGTATGAACAAGCCAGACTCACAACTTATAATTGCTGCTGGCCATGTTCAATTAAGTTGTTTTTATTAATTTGTTTCGGTTACACGAAAAAACCTCCTTCCTCACGCCACCCAAACGTATCTTCCTTCGAAAATTTTGTAAATCTTTTGCAAATATATAATGAAGCTGAAGGCTACTGCAGTAGGCTTACTGTATCAATTACCGCTATAGGGAACGTTCAAATATTACGTAACGCTTTTTTTCCGAATTTTTGACCCCCCCCCCTTCCCCATGTAACACCAACGTAACGCTTTTTTCAATCCCCCCCTCCCCCATGTAACGCTTTTTCACTACAAATTCAGCACAAAAAACTACCATTCCGTACTCGAAAGCGTTACGTAACGTTTTGCTTGAACCCCCTCCCCCTCGATGTGACGCTAATGTAACGCTTTGCATAAACCCCCCTCCCCCTCGAAGGCGTTACGTAATATTTGAACGTTCCCTAATTGGCACTTTAAAGTATAGGCCAAAGCCCACAGCTCTAAATTACGTGGTTTCCAAAAAGCCAATTAAAACAGCGCTATAAAATTAATCTCAAGTGTTGTGACTTTGCAAATTGCTAGGAAGGCATACCTGCGCTCAATCTTTGCAAACATACATATTCCAGTTAACCTTGGCATTTCCTAGACGAACACATTGGTATTAACTGGCTCAGCCCTAATTCCCACTCATGATTTCACACACTATTTGCTACAGCAGTGGACAGATCAGTTTAGACTCAAGTTTATTGGGCAAGTCGTCAAAGGAAAATACGACAATAAATAAAGCAACAACAAAATTCAACAAAGGACACAAAATAAATAAAATTCAGCAGAAACAAATAAATAAAAAAGAAATATGCTAAGCCTGTGAAACAGAAGTAGTTCAATGATCACTTTTAATTGTAATCGTCTCGTCGTTGGGTATAAATAATAAATAAAAAATTGGAGTTGAAAAACTCTTTCACGGTAACAGACACCGACGTCAATTGTTGACGATGCAGGTCTATTGTTTAGCAAATCAGACCAGTAGAAAAAATGTAGTCATCAAAAGATAATCAAATGGACAGAGGGGAAGAAGACGTTTGTGTGTATAAAGCTCAAATTCAATTAATTGTGTGAAAGCACTTGCCATTAAGTTAAATACCAGCAGGTTTTCAAGTACTGCATTGCATTGCAACAAAGCGATGGCAGTGCTAATAATCAAAAGTACAGGCGAACATCGCGCAGAATGGTTTGATGGGAAATACGTCGTTGTATGGAACTTTGCAATTGCACGTTCATTCAATTTATCTGCAGCGAACGAAACACAAAAACATTCAAGACATGACACGATCTGAATCCACTGGAAGGCCAACTTCATTGCAGAGGGTGCAGAAAGGATGCGACTTGCAGTCAACATCGGCAAAGATGGAGTGGAAGAGCCGATGGATAGCTGGCAGCCTTTTCAACATCGTAGCATCAGGGTGCGAGATGAATTGGTCCCTTTCATAAGTTGTAGACTTTCTGGTCTGTAAACAATTTAAAACGTTAAAAAATAATGACAAGGGTTGTCGTTGGGGAAAATTAACAGCTTTAACTCATTGATTGAACTAACAGAAGCAACGTGCAAGACAACTATTAATATAAAGATGCGTTTAAACGGTTTGAAAAAAACATTTACCGCGTCGACGACTGTGATGCGCATCGCTGATCGTTTGTGCAGGTAGCTAATGTTGACTTTGACGTGATCTTGGCAAAAGTTGACTTGCAGAGTTCCGTCGTTGAGATACATCGCGACGTATTCGTCGGTACGACGCCAAGCAAGCAAGCGGCAATCATCGTTCACCTATGAAAACGAAAACGTTAACGATGTGACAATAAAAAACGAATCAAGGCGTTATTGTTGTTGTATAAATAGTGGACAAAAGACTAAAGGCATTAGATCAACAAATCATTTACCTGCTCAGATGACACGACTCTGTTGTTTTGACGCAAATTTTTGTCCATGTAAGTTGAAAAGTTTTTCAGAACGGCGTTGTATTTAGCAAGGCAAGATGGTACGGCGTCGATAGAAAACTTGATGGGTTTCGTGCTTTCGTTTGATACGTACTCAGCAACCCTAAAAATAAACACAAAACTATGAATAACGAGTAATTTGTAAACACTGATTATGGTAAGACACAGTCAAGTGGAGCTTTGATAACTAATCAGCAAGTTCAAACGATTGCGCAGAACTTACTTTCCGCCTGGCATCATGGAGATGTGTTTTCCGTCGTTGAACAAAACGCACATCCTTCCACTTGACAGCTGATAACCGAAGCCGTAACGGTTCGAGTAATCAACCCACTTGCTAATCCAGGTTTTACAGCCAGAAGCAATCGATGCTGACGACGACGAAGTGGTGCTTTGATTAGAATCAGTTTTTGGGAGAGGAGCTTTTTCTGTTATAAATAGAACGTGTGATGTTAACAAGGCAAAGTAAAGATCAAGATAAAAATCACTGTAAACACAATTATCTTACGCTTGTCCGACATGGCGATTAACAGGTACATAAATTAGCAAGCCAAAAACAACTAATTAAAAACCAAAGTTTTTAAAGCTGGTCGTAGTACTAACCGTTTAAGTTTGCACAGTCCGCCGCAGAAGTGGTAGAAGTCTTTCGCCCTTCACGGAAACTTGCCACAGCTGCACGTGCACGCTTCCCAGGTGACGACACCTTGCTTAGCTTCTTTTGAAGACGACTAGCAAGACATTTGATTGGACTTTTATCTTCTTTCGCTTTGACGGAATCGGTGCATGTTTTGTCAGTTGTAAGGTCAGTTTCATGTTGCGAGTTGCTATCAACTTTTGTTGTGGCAAGAGTCAGAGACTTTTCTTGTGATTGAATTGATGTAGTTGCTTTATCAGTGGTGACGGTCAAAGGCTCAATTGCTGACGTAGAAACTGGTACTGAGGAGGATCGTGGATATTCTGAATGCTGTAGAATACAAACACTAACGTAAATTTGATGTCACATAAATGTCAATGCGATGTAGATTGAGAACAGAAATCTCATTCTCACCTTCTTGAAAAATGGATGGGACAAAATTTCAGTGACGGTTGGCCTGGACTTCGGCTTGTGACGAAGCATCCAGCTTACCAGATCAGCAGCTTCAGAAGAAACAGTTGCAGGAATGCGATAACTGTTCTTTAGAATACATCGGTAGGTTTCCTGCAATAAACAATTGGATGTAAAATTCCCGTTCAAAACCTTGACCAAAGTTAAACAAGGGCTAACTTTAAAAAAGTTTCATTGGTTAATGCAAAGAGATAGTTGTTTAAACTAAAAGGTGTGTGTGCCAGGTCGCTATTGATTGATCGACAATGAGCAACAGTTTTACTCCCATCCGTTGTAACATTAAAGTGTTTTTTAGTGAAAAGTGATTCCAGAAAAGAGATAGCGCGCAGCAGATAACATGTTCAGACGCTATCGTGTTAGGAGAATCGGTTGTAGCATGATTGTGCCTGAACAAAGGCGCGAGTCCAAAAACCCACAACCATTCACAAATGTTCGCCAAGGTTCAAATCAAGCAAGCAAGCACAAGCAGTCAAAGAGCTAACAAGTTTAAAACCATTAGGGGGAAAACATGTTTGTGCTTCGACGATAAATTAAAATTAAGCGGCGATACACTTAGTTGGCCCAGCCGGAGTGAGTCACTGTTGAACCGAAATGGCCAAATGCGACAAACTTGAACAAAAAAGACTATGTTGAATTAAATTTGTCCCAAGGGTTGATGTAGGAATTGTCATTGAAAAATCATAACAAATTTGATCACCCCGCCGTGTCATAAAAATCCCACCTTTGTCAATAGCTCCGTACCAATGGACAATAGCGAAAAATTGTGCACACATTGATGGCATCAGTAATTTGCTATGTGACCCAAATACAACGAGTATCATTTCTGTGCGTCACGAACGAAATGTATCTTTTAGAAGACATATTCACAACTCAAAGGTATTCACATATATCTATTTCCAAAAGAAAGCAGGAGAAAAGCGACCACGTCACACAACAACACACATCCTTTTCTATTCAACCGAAGCCGAAGTCACACGTTGTGCAGATACCCTGGTAACAACCGTTGGGCCATATATAAGCAAAAATGACATAGTTTACACAACGCACGATATGCCATCGCACCCACTTTAATTTCGAACAAACCCTAATACAAACTAATGACGTATTTCAAAGCACGACTTAGGGGGCAATTTAAATATGCGCGGTCGGTTTGATCCACGTGGGATAAAGCAGTGTGAAAGGAAACGAAATTTTCAATAAATGAATATTCGCCAAATCACGTCTGGTAGTCTGAAACTGCTGCCGCAGTTTTATGCTGAATAATAGATTGATTCAACTCACAATTGATCGGACAGATTCGAGTCGAGTTCAAAAATAAAAATGTCAATTGGCAAAAAAACTCTTTTAAGTGGCACTTTGGCTGCACACGGAAACCGCTATTCATTAATTCGTAATGAATCAGCGGATGATGAAAAATAGTCGACCGCTAGAGAAGACGCTATGTCCTTTCAAGGGGCAAACAAATATTCACCCGCCATTAACGAACGAATTTTGTTATAAAAAATGCAAGAGTGCAACTATCTCTCTATTCAAATCATAGAATTATTGAACTAACTCACCTTCAAACAAGTCGTTTCAAAAGGAGGCTTTCCGACCAAAAGCGTATAAAGCAAGCAACCCAGAGCCCAGATATCAGCTTCAGGCCCATGACCTTGTCGTTGCAATACCTCAGGAGCAATGAAATTGGGAGTACCGCAGATAGTTCTAAAAATAAATGTAAATCTAATAATGCAAGATTTTGAAACATTTTCCCTGTTTGAAAGAAATTATACTTTGATACGAAAACATGCAACACAATGACAAACATAACCCGGAAGACTACTCACTTCTTTCTCCCCCATTCGACTCTGGAGGCAAGACCAAAATCGCCTATCTTCACTTGCATGTCATCGCAAAGCAAGATGTTTCCTAATTTCAGGTCTCTGTGAATGATACCCTTTTCGTGGAGATGTGAAAGTCCAGAAACAATTTGTCGCAAGATGTCACAAACTTCCGGTTCGGTCAAGTGTTGTTTTCTTCTTAGATACTGGGCTAGACTCTGCACGAAGATAAAATTGTTAATAGGTGACCAGATGACAAATTGCAGGCTTTTAGTAATGAGACGTTTTAAAAAAACATTGAGAAAAAGAACTAAAATGTAATAACCACACATAAGCTCGTCATTTCAAGTATAAATGGGAGATGTAGTGCTGCTAGGAATATTATGTTACAACAATTTCATAACTACATTCATGATATGTACCTTTTTATTACACAACTCCATTAAAATGCAGACGCAGTTTTCGTCTTCGAAACTTTCAATGTAGCTGACCACATTTGGATGGCCTCGTGCTTCTGCCATCAGCTCGACTTCGATGTCAACTTTTTCGCGTTGGTGAGGACGGGAGATTCTCGACTTGTCAATGATTTTGGCGGCACATGAATGTTCTGTGGCACTCGCTTTTTCAGTTTGGTCAAGTTGGACGACTTCGTACACACGTGCAAAACCGCCCTAAAATTAATGTAATAATGTTGAACAAAACAGAAAAAAAGTTTTAACTTAATGAGCCGAAATTCCAAACTTGTCTCCAAACAACTACAAAAGCTCAAGTTCATCGTTCCAACTGTGCTTATTTTGAAACAATTATCTTAGAGGATAATCGCCTGACAAGCTTCTTTAAACCTTGTTAGAATCAGTAAACATTTAGCTAACAATAGAAAATATTAACCGAAATAATCCAAGTGGAGAAACGCAAATTAAAAGACCAACATGCACAAGGCACGAAACTAAAGTTTGTCATAGACAAGTAGATCATGGCTGATAACGAAAGCTGCAATTTAAACTGAAAGTTGAAGCTATTACCGCAGAAAGCAGACAAAATGCTTTGTCATTTCAAAAATTGTCATTTTCTTACCTTGCCAAGCAAGCGCCTTTTTTCGAAAACTTTCTTGTTGACTGGGTCTTCTAATCGGCGAGCATCTTCTGATGCTGAAAGTCGCTCGGATCTGGAAGATCCGGATGATACAGCACGATTTCGGTTTTGAGATGGATTCAAAGTTGCAAGACCGGCTGGTGTACTGATTTTCGATTCGACTGGCACAAACGAATGGGGAACTGTATTCACATTTGGATGATACGGCACGCGGGAGAAATTGTCATTTATTGCAGAGTATAATTGTGATGGAGTGGTCAAGTCCGATTTGCGCTGACTGCTTGCATCGCTGTCGCAACATGATGAAGCCGCTGAACAATAGGCAGACGACACAGTGCTATTGGGGCTAGGTGTTGTAGGCATGGATGCACATCCAGACGAACACATAGAACTTCTTTGAGACACAGGGTACTGGGCATCAAATATTTCTTGTAACTTTCCTTGTAATCCAACACCGCTATCTCTTTCATTTTGAAGATGTTTTAAACTGATGAGTTTCGTGGAAAGGTCTTGGTGACTTCTTGGGCACTTTTTTGTTTGAGACACTTTGTCACACATATTCATAGTCAATTTTAAATAATATATATCTTGTCAGGCAATGTTAACTTAAGACGATCTGCTGTAAGATAGTCATAATTGAATTTCACTGACATTAAAAATAAACAGCTATTGATACTTTTCCGAGCACTCATCACGTTTTGCAAAGTTTCAAAATCTCAACTACTCTTCTAGAATCTCCTCTATCTACTTCGAAAAGTTTGCTTTGACAATGCGAATGGCAACGGACGTCAATATAAACCTGAGGCGTGAAATGCTGAAGCTTTTTTCTGAAAAAAAAACTGCGCTCTCGTTTTCAAAGGCTGGCTGTGAGCACAAGTAGGAGAGAGTCTCATCACTGTGACGCAATGTGCTTCTCTCGCTGTTTGGCACCAACCAAGCAACGCTCACGTGACCTGTGGAATGTTGTTGTGTTTATGGAATGCTATTGTTACCTCAGTCTACCTCCTCCCATCACAGCCCCACCCTTGCTTCACTTGCTGATAAATTTCTTCAAAAATTTCTTTCGGAATGTCGTTATGTTTAGTGCTTAGTGGGTTGGGTTGGGTGATGCACCTTTCAACCAATCATCTTCCACAAGTTGCAGTGCGAATTGTTATCATTCTTCATCATCATTTTGTTCCTTCCTCGTCTGGAGGGTTGGATACAATGCGCCATTGTTCTCGACCATGAGCTGTGCGTACTGCACATTCATAACTTAATTTTGTCCATTTTGTGATGTTTGTTGTCCAAATCATTCTTGGTCTGCCTTTACTTCTTTTACCGTTTATCTTCCCTTCTATTAATGATCTTTGTAATGAATTTATTAATCCATATTTGTGTTCTGTTCATTATGACGTATAAATGGATTGTGGTAAAATCGTAATCCTATGGTTGAGCCAGCGTTTTTGGAAATTTAACCTTGACTGTGTTCTGTTTCATATGACGTATAAATGGATTGTGGGAATCGTAATCCTCTGGTTGAGCCAGCGTTTTTGGAAATTTAACCTTGACAATTTTGTGTACTTGAAGAGACTTTGTACCACTGAGATTGTTAGATTTTAAAACCATTTTTTGGTTAATTTAATTTTGTAGCGACACGAGTAGCCAGTTTAGTTTTCCAATTTGGTATTTGCGAGAACGACCACGCGGTCACGTGGTAGTCTACTTGCTTTGGTTCCGCCGATTTCGTTCCCAGCTTTTTGGTTGAAACAAAAAGATGTTTAGACAATACATTTTTTATCGAAATGAAACGAAAAACTTTGAAATAATTTTTGAAAAGCTTTTGTGCTGAACACTCGTGTGTCTGTATATTTGTTTGTTTTTTCGTTTTAAATCGGAAGCAAAACAAACAAACGTTTCTTTCCAAATCAAACAAAACAAAACCAAGACAAAGAAGTTTGCGTGAAAACAAAAAAAGTCTTTCATTTCAAATATTGCCAATGCCCAGGTGAGGCTAGAACTAGATCATTAGTTTCTTTTGTTGTTTGAGGGCAGTTGCCTGTACATCATTCCAGTGACGTAGCTCGAAAGAAAAATTTAGGGAGCAAAAGCAACTGTTGGAGGGGCAAACATTTTAATAATTATATGGAAGAAAGAGCTTGTAGGTCTACGGCTACTGAATGCAGCTCTAAAGTTTAAAAAGCGTCATTCAACATGCAATGTCATCGAATCGCTATAATAGCATTATAAACCCGTTTTTTTATAAGAGGGGAGAAGCAAGATGAAATTTTGGGGAGACGATTGCTCTTCCAAACCTCTCCGTGGCTATGTCCCTGAATCATTCCACCCACTAGGTGCCTTGCAAAAGTAAAATAAATGGTGAGCTGCCCTTGTCCTTGAAGTGCGTTGCTCAAGCGCACATCTTAAAGTCTGAACAAGCCATCATGTTCGCCATGGAACAAGATTGTTGCTTAGTTTTATCTTTTTCTTCGTTTGCTAGGTCTGATGTTTATCTAGTGAGTGGTTGGATGGACATTGCAACGCCACTTCTCTTGTAATAATCATCTGTTGTTTTCGGTTGATCAAACAACAGTTTGACGATTGCAGTTTAGTGATTAACATTTTTTCGAAACAAAATTGGAAAGTTTTAGGAAAACACCAAGTGGAAACACAGCTTTATTGCCTTTATTTTCGCTACGTTGGCTAGTAGCCAGCACTCTGAAAACTGCCATGCGGAGGGGGGTTTGAAAAAATTACATGACACCGTGTTAAACTGGGGTAACCTACCCTTTGAGTAGCCTACGCCACTTCTACTTGCAACGATAGGCTAAATGAAATATCTGTTGTGCCATGCGTTTATATGTGAGGTAGTAGTTTTTCAAGAACTGTAGTCTTTCAATAGTCCGTGAAACATTGGCAACCTGGAATGAACAAAAAAGATATGAAAAAGCCAATAGAAAATCATGAAAATGCTATTGCTTCAATTCGACAACACGCATCAACATGTGAAAACGTTTAATTCATTTCAAGCAAAGCATCTGTATTCTGGATTGGTCAAATACCGTACGGCAATATTCCATATTTACCACCTCGTATATTGACGAAACCGATCACAAACAGAACGATCAAACTGCGCAATGCACTGTCGACGTCATAGTTTATGACCCACCTGGTGAATATTTCCGTTTGACCAGAGGTTTGACAATCTCTATCACGTGGCCTTGTAGTCATTACGTAAGCGGTATGGATTGTGCTTGTGGAGACTGAGGTGTTCGATTACGACAAACATTTGGCATTCCTCAGCAACAAGCTAGCCTTTTTTGGTTTCGAAACGACATGTATTTGCTTTCAATTAATGTTATAGGTAACATTCTTTGTACAGCGCTTATGACATAATGTCGCAATGTATTAAGTTTGGCCGTTTGTTTAATTTGATACATTTCATTTTGTTACGTCATCGTGAAGCTATTCCAAGCCTGTGCTGAGATATTTTGCACAAATTCAGTCCAAGCTGCCCGAGCCCTATTCAAAGTGAAGAGTCTTGTCGCGTGAATGGCTTGTCTATGAAAAACAGGAAACACAACAGGTTTGTTTTTCTTTTCATAGGACTGATCATGGCTTCCATTGTCTAGCGGCCGGCTTTCGGTTCAACTTGATCGTGTCGCAGAAGCTTTAGGTTTTGCTTTTCATTTGTATTTATTTTTCATTTTTGCTTTTCATTTACAGCCGTGGACTAAGACCCCAAAACACACACGCAGTCTTTTGAGAGCGAGCATTGAAAATATTAATCACTTCTTGCTTTAACTCATTAGGCAAAACAGCAACACAAATTACGAGAAGTCTGGACTGGCTATGGCTTAAAGCAAGAAGGTCTTGCTTGAAGAGGTCTCTCTCCTGATGATGAATTAAAATCTCCGGTTGACCCATAAACAACACGGTACTTTCCCGAAAGACGATGCCACCAAGCAAGGGTCTCGCGTCAAGTCACAGGAAATCGATGAAATCACACTTGTTTATTGAGACTGCAATTGTTGGATTCGATAAACTCTGTCTGACGTCTCACAAAAGTGAAATTCGTCATAAAGTCAATGTGTGCTTGCAATGAATTGAGCCAAGGGGAATTTAGGAATTCAGCTTCAATGCCACAGTCTGAAATCGGTGCTTGTCTGAGGAAACGATGACGTTCGAAACGTTTAGAATTAGATCAACATGCACCTTCAATGTAAATTTTCATCAACCAAGTAAATTCCCTTTAAATGTTTACCCATATGTGGTTTGAATAAACAACCAACAAGACCAGAAAACACAAAATAGGTTATTTTAACAAGCAAATGAAATATCTTCTGACAGGTGTAAAGTAAAGCCCACAAGCATCGTTTGTATTATTTCAACAATGTTTAATATCTAACATTGTCAAATACAGGCGTTTAAATTTTGCAAATACAGCATACATGAAAATGTTGCTTGTTTGTAATTGTATGTCTGTGGTACAACAAAGCAAACTCTCTACCAAACCTTTATCACACATGAAAGAGACCAGTGTAGTTTGTAAAAGTAAGGGCAGGACTTTTTTATTGCATGAATCGAATGCTATTAAAGAAGCAATAACAGTAAGTTAACACCATGGTCTGTAACAAAACAATATTTTTTTGTACCAAAGACAGGCAGGACACAACAATAACAATATTGTTATAATGCTCAACCCAGTTGTATTGTTGTGTCTTGCCTGTCTTTGGTACAAAAAAGCAAACTCTTTCCCGAAACTATAAAACAATATTTGCCTGTTGAATCACGTTGAGCTAAATGCAACATAAAAGCTATTTTGCACTTCTACTCATATCAAACAAATAAAATAATACGTTGGCTTCAAAATAAGTTTACGAAGCGAGTTGCTGAAGTGCCATACCAGCCTCCCATATTAAGGTTATGTCAAATGCACAACCCAGAGTCGTACACATTACGGATAGCATCTTTGAGCTTTATCAAACGAATTGTGCGATTCAAACTTAAGTATTTTATTTTCATTTCTATGTGACCACAAGATCAGAGATGTTGTGCCAATGCGAGTTATGCTCATATTTGTAGCAAATGGTACCAGCCTCTAGAGATATAAACCCCCCACACTCGACATCTGTTTAACACAGACACAGACAAGTGATGGAACTTTTGATAATTATATATTTCCTCTAATTAATGGTTAACTTGAATGCGTTTAGCTGTCGCAAGAGCACTTGATTTGCGTAAATGCACGGTAATTGGATGAATAATTTCTTGTGCTTATTAGGATAAATCATAAGAAGTTGTCAAGCCAGCAAACCAGTCATTACTTACATTGATTCAAAGTCTACAGACGTTATATTAATGAACAAAAACATACCGTACTAACTTGCTGGCTGGGCAAGTGCGGAAGGTTTCGGGACAACTGATTTGTGATTAAAGCAATTTGATCAGGTGGTAAATAAATTCAATGTCTGAGCTAGCATGGTAAGCACTATTTCTTGGAAAAAAGATACATGCACTTGAGATAGCCATGCAACCTTTCAATTAATGTTTTACCCTTCAGTGATTACAACTGTGTAATTACTTACAATGTACTGTAAGCCTATGCTTTTGCGGTTGACAAAAGTTTTCTTTCTGCAAATCAAATTTAATTGTGCATAATATCGGAGTTCACACCACACACCTTTCAAAGATCAAACTACTTGAATAATTTGGTTTTGAACTTGAAAAAATACTTATGTCTTCTTCCAATAGCAAGTCATTGTATGAGCTACTCTAGTGCTTAACTTTTTATTTCTATTTTTTAACAAGATTACTGTCATTGATTTCCAAAAGTGTATTTACTCGTCCAATGAAACAATAAACAATGTTTGTATTACGTCAAATCAAAGAACCATAAATGTCATTTTACACAACTTCTACCCAGTTTATCGTTTAGAAACCGTTATAAGTGATTGAGTTTGACTTGAAGATCAAGCGAGCGGTTTAATAAATATAAGTTTATTTTGATTTCAGTTGGACTCAAACAGGTGATTATTGACGACGTCAAACTGCTTTTCGATCAGCACGATTTCTCAATGATTTTATAAAAGGCAGACCTGTATTTATGTTTCGCAACACAACAAACGAAAGTTAACATTTTTGTAATTAAAAACTTATTTAGACTGGATCGAAAGTTTGATAAAATTAGTCGATGCGTTTACTTTGTCACTCTAAGAACTCTGTTGTTTGGACACAAACTCTAAAAGCTTTTCCTGAAGTAGAACACAACAATTGTTACTGAGCAATGACTGCTGAATAAAAGGTGTTCTTTGTTAGTTGGTAATTTATGATATGAAAAGCCAATTTAATCAATATGAACCACAAACTGCTGTCACATTCCGTTGATCAATGTCAACTGTTCTTACGATTGATAGAGAAAGTCATTTTGTGACGCGTAGTTTGAATTATCAAAGTAAGAGCAAGAAATCTCAATCACCACCACCAAGACTATCCTAGACAGCAAAAGCCATTATTTTTTCATTGATTCAATGTAAAAATAATCTGGGATAGGATTTATTACGTCACCATCTTTGCTAACAATATGCGTCACTTTGGTAAACTGTCGTGAGAAAATAAATGACTTTCAAACCATACTTTACACTTCCATGTTCTTACAAGTGGTAATACTGACGCATACTGCGGCTGATTAATGTCGTATGTAGGTGATGCGATGTGTGTGTTTTGACTTGAGGGATCATAACATATGTTTATAATACAGCCACCTTATAAGCAATCTATGTCTCACGTTTTAAAAAAAGGCAAAAGATTGAAACATTACCAGCAAAAACTCAGTCAAGAGCCCACATCACTTGATAAAGAAGTTGCTATGTCTTGTAAAACCTTAATCGCAGCTTCAACGTCTTTGAAATGTAAAATACTCGAAAATCAAAATACTAGAAACAAATTGCCATTTTCTAAATTCCAAATGCTTGCTTGTGATACTGAAATGCTTGAAAAAAAAAACGTGAATACTTGAAAGTGAATAATACAAAAAAACTTGAATAGTCACCCAAAACTGCAACCTTTAACCATTAACCGTCAAAATTGAGCTGAGCTTTTTACAACTGAGCGCGTCCATTGTGAAGCGTTGCTGGGCTGGACAGTTTCACGTGGGAGGGAACGGGATAGACCTTTGAAGTTTGAAGTACAATTTCTTTTCATAAATAAAAGTAACGCGTCCTCGAAAAGGAAATATGATGATTTGTGGTCCATTGTCTTGGTTTCATTGATGAAAACTCAAAGTGTCACCAAAAACCCTCAGCCCAGTGAAAATTTAAGATACCAATGAAAAGCGCTGTGAAGTCTGTTAATGCGGTAACGTGTGATCCAAACACTATACTTTTAAGTTTGCGGTTGTAATGGCGGATCAATGACCCTGCTCCAGTCTATAAGAAGAAAAATACTCAATGTGCTGGTCACGTTTATGAAGCGAACGGCACAGAAGCCTTTCAATACGAGCCTTTTATCTTCCTGTTTCATCGGGTAATTGCAGGCAAACAGCTTTTAGAAATACCTTCGAATCTTATTATATATAACAATTTACTGCGGAACAAGTAGGTCACTAGTGTGATGTTTCTATGCACGCAGAACATGCGATAATGGTTCTATTTAAGACTAAAGTGCTTCAAAATAATGAAACGTTTACAATTTTGTGTCATTTGTTCAAAGTTTACTCAATATGATTCAACCTTGCCGTTTTGTCTTTGAGTTTTACGGAGTGGTTGCTTTTTTCACATAAAATTAAAAAAAATAATTTAAATCATTTCGTGAAAGTTGTGTGACGTCTGCAAACTGAAATCTTTTTAGCTGTTGGTTTCTAGATAAGGCTACGCTCATTAAATTTTCCAATACCGGTGCTTAATCGATACTCAATTTACATTCAGCCGCCATTCTTTAAAAATAGAAACCTTACATGACTTCTTAAAAGTCACCTTCAAAAACTCGCTTTAATTCCTAGACAACAACATCGGTCATTTTTACATTGATTCCACCGTTGCAAACGTAGAATCAATGTAAAAATGACAAATTTTGCTGTCTGGGTTGTCTTGTGCAGAAGGGCATGGCCTTAACTTTAGTGAAAAATAGCTATAACATCCTAGGTATAAGATCCTTTATAAACGCAACATAATATGTTGAATTTCACATTATGCGAAACTGAGGTAAATGAGACACTGGCAATAGCGTTGACAGGGGATGCTTTAGTCTCGAGTGCGAAAAATTTTGGGGTTCGAAACCTTTCCAGGCGATCCGAAAAATAAAGGAAATGTTGTAACTGTTTTTGTCACAGTGCATTTGTTTAGTCTTGTTTAGGGGCCTGGGAATGTCATTGGTACCGGGCCTAATGTACCCAGACAGCAAAATCCGTCAATTTTACATTGATTCAACGTCTGCAGACGATTTACAAAAATTCGATTTACAAATATGGGTGCATCGCAGGAAATTAGTCGATCTTTCATTTAAAGAACAAGCGATTATAAACATTTATTGAACTTCAATGAATTATGCACACACAACTTCAAAAACTTCTTTTTATACAAGATAAATAGGCCAAGTAAGTTTAGAAACACGCCGACTTATGTTTGAAATACGTCAGAAATACCATGACGTCATTCTATTGATTCTTCCAGCCAACTTCTAATCGTGGTGCAATAATTTGTAACTTGCACTAAAATAGTTTCCGTCGCTCGATTACAGTAGATGCAATCTTAAAGATGTCTAAAGTCAAGTTGCAGTTTACAAACAATCTAAAAGTTAACAGAAACACCATTAGAAGGTGTTGCTTCGTTTACGGAATTGAAATCTCGTTATGGTAGATGACAAGCCCATGTGCTTAGCACTGCTGACGAGCAACGTTTGCAAAAAGTTGTTTACGATACCCAAACAAGAAATGTGAAGAATAACACCAACAGGATACACCTTATTTTATCTCACGGCGTTCTTTTATCTTTCAATTTTGAAGAATTGGAAACAACAAACAATTGGCGAGAGTTTATAACGTTACATAAATCTTCCTTTACTTTGCACATAGCCACAATTTTTTTCCAAAATGTTTCCAGCATCAAGTAGAAATTTAGGTAAACGGAATCAAAAGAAATAACTAGCCCAGATGAGAAGGTGTAAATTTTCACGTAATCAAAATATAATAACTGTAAGCTACCACCCATATGCTTACATGATGCATCAATAAGAGGAGCAGTGGTCAGGGCCGGATTTAGATGATGGGGAGCCCGGGGCACTTTTAGATCGGGGGGCCCCCGTGCGAAAAAACACCTCTACGTCTATAGTAGCATTAATCCAGCACTGCACAGCATTTTGCAGAAACTTTAAAGGCAGAAAGGAAAAAAATAACACAAAATCACATTTTTTCCACGTAGGGGGGCCCGGGGCACCTGCACCCTCTGCCCCCCCCCTAAATCCGGGCCTGGCAGTGGTGCCTTTCAGGTAAGCATTCTCTTGTCACATATCTAAAACTTCCTTCTGGAAGTGACCTCCCAAAACGTTCTGTTTAATAACTATTGATAAAGCTGTCACGGTAATTGTTTGATCGGCTGATAAAGTTTCTAAATATTGTGGACTGCTTGTAGAAACATTGCGATAAGAAGCAACATCAAAACACAAGGAAGTTAACTTTATCTTGGTTGCATTCGGTACACGGTTTTTGCAGTTCTGATAAAAATACTTCGCAGAAAAATTTGCAATACATGAGTGGACAATTTTCAGATTCTCACTTCAACCTAGGGGATACGAAGGCTCAGAGCGATTGCTGATTCTCATGACACTAGAAGGGCGGTAGTTGGTACCGCGTTAAACATGCGGTTTCTTTTTAAAATTGCAGAAAGTTTTGTAGTGCAGCTGGTACACTTAGCTACACAAGACAGTTAGCAAATGTTATGTAGAACATATTTAAAGAATACTTATTTGAAAAGACAGTTGAAAGGTTACCAGTTTAGCTGTTTTTTTGACAAAACCTTTGCAGTTGGCTAGGTGTAAAGCAAGTATACAGGTAGTTGAATTAACAAGTGATTATGAGCATTCATTGAATATCCATACCTGGTTGTAATAGTGCAATGCAGGTTGTCATAACAAAGTTTATTAAATTACTATATGTGCCAATTGTCATTTTACCATAAACAGAGATTATTTGAGATAAATAGAAGCCCTTCTATTGTCAGACGTAATAAAAGCCTTCGTATCCCCTTCTCTAGATATCCCTGGGTCTGTAGTGTCGGATTCGGAAAAATTATGTCCAGGAAGAGAGGTGGTTTTTTCAAAGTTGTGGAAGCAGGCGTTTATTTTTATCTTATTTCGTGGCAATTTTCATTGCCGCAAAGTCGGAAAGATTATGACGTTTCTGCTGTCAGAGTGGACCATAAGCAAATGGAGAGTTGAAGTCAACTATTTTGGCTTGATTCCACAAGCTTACTTAACCTTATGAGCTCAAAAACTTAGATTGCATCGCATTAGGTTTGTCATGCTTTTTGGATATGACATATAGTCTACCATATACGATCTCTCGTGAGTCGTGTAGCCTATGTATTTTTCAAATGATCGCCCACTGCGCTTCTGCCATGTTTTATTTTCATCCTAAAAATAAAAAATCTGGAAAGAAAAAAAATTGGTTCAAAATCTGTTCAAAAACAGATTACAAACGCGTTGAGCATGTTTGTGAAATCAAAATCTCTCGCGAAAATCTCTTTATGCCTTTGTTCAACGTTGTTATAAATCTTGCAATTCTCTACTTAAAACTTTAATGTTCTTTGACGCTTTGGACAAACCGAAATTTTTTGTACACAACAACGACACAACAACATCCGCCCCGTTAGCTCAGTGGTTAAGCGCCCGGCTCAAAATCACGCGGCGTTGGTTCGACTCTCGGGGTGTGCGCTTGAGCAACGCATTTCAGGACTGCTCTCCATTCAGCGGCACCTAGTAAATGGAATAATTCCTCGGCAACAACACTTCAACAATCGGAAAACTTCACTCTGTCGATCTCGGTAACCGGCCTTGCGTCAAAAACCTCCACAAGTATGCGAAGCTACCAGGAATAACCTATCAAGGCTTTGTCAGTCCGAGGATAAAGATTCAAAACCGCAACCAACCAAACTTTTGTTCTTTGCAATCTACTCA
This sequence comes from Aplidium turbinatum, assembly GCF_918807975.1. Classification (NCBI taxonomy): domain Eukaryota; kingdom Metazoa; phylum Chordata; class Ascidiacea; order Aplousobranchia; family Polyclinidae; genus Aplidium; species Aplidium turbinatum. The sequence goes on along the minus strand of NC_137484.1, from coordinate 13,787,881 downwards.
TTGCATTCATTCTGTAACGAGTAGAATCCGTCAAGTTTTGCTGAGCTGACCGCAGTCTGTTATTTCTGTCGGTGCTCGTGCTGAATTGTCTTCTGGCTACTTTTGCGCCGCTGCTGTTTGTGTTAAACTTTATGGCATTTACTTTTGTGTATATTTTTTGGTCTGTTAATTTGAATATGGACATTCTTGTCTGATGCAAATAAATAATAATAATACTGTAGTTGACAACAATCAAGAAAATGATATTTTCTGACAGGTGTCAACCAACAACAATGCTTGATATGAACGACTCGGAGATATGTCTTGTAAAACAAACAAGTTTGTTTTCATGAGAGTTAGTTCAACCAGAAACAGCTGAAAATCGATTTTGGTCTGCCATAAGCAAACAACTACCCGCTTGAACATGTTTTTGCTTCGTGCTTGTTAACATTTTAAATGCTTTGAAGGGATAAAAAGCAACGTTGCTTCTGCACATGAATCTTTATCATATCCAGTGGTCCAAATAAAGAGAAAATTCTTCTTAAATAGAACCCTAATTAGTTTTGGGTTGGTGAACTATTCTCTTTTTAATAATATTATTTTTAACTGCAACAAAATGCATTTTCTTTCACTTTATTAATTCTAACTGCTGGCTTGGGTTTGAATGTTCAATTTATTTTGGTATACAGATTAAATATGTTCGTTAAACTTAGTAGGCTATCTTCTATTTCTGGCCAGGTTGTATTAACATTCTTGTATTCACTGGCAACAAGCCAAGTTGGTACAATCCTATCAATGTGTTTCTGAGAGAAGACGTGGGCTTCGGTTAATTGATTTGAACTCAGATGCTATTCAATTGGGGTTTTCGATGCAAAATTATCTCAGAAGTACTTAAAATAGAAACTCTTTGTTTCGTTAAACATAATACTTTTATAAAGCAAAATCTGTTATTCCTAAACTCAATACTGTCTTTATCGCAGTGGCTATAGCAGTTTAGCCACCAGCCCACTAGCACTAGAAATATTCGAAAGAATACTTTTTGTTCCTTAACGAAATTTGTTTAATTTGCACAGAATTTTACGCATAACTAAAGAAAATCAAGACAGCGCAGTTTTTTTTTGTCAAAGCAAAATAATTTGACACGTTGTTGTGTTGATTGTTGAATACACGAAAGTTTGAACGGTTTGAGCAATTTTCAATCGTTTTCTTTCGAGTTTGCAATGAAAATAAAATTGCATTTATTTATTTTCGAACAAGAAGCATTTTTGCAAAAGTCATTATTCTCACACAATATGATTTCGGTAACTTGTGGCTCGCACCGAGTGTGTCACCCCTGTCGCTTTCAATTTTAAATTGCCAAGGCCGAGGACCATTAAGGGTATAATTTGGGCCCTGTACCAATGAGATTGAGATTCGCGGTACCAAATTAAAATATTTCTATACGAGGTGGTTTCTTCAAGTTTCTTGGCAGCTTAGAAAGGTTACGAGCCCCTGAAATCATCGTGGCCCGAGTCCAATAGTACCACCTGAACCCCTTATCAAGCTACTACTTAAGCTTACTTGTTTGGTGACAATCTAGGGTTAGACTAAAACCTTACGTGTCTTCTGTTTTTGTTTCAAAATATCACTAACACGACGGAACAGAAAACTATTGTCAAGCTTACAATAAATTAACAAAGAGTTCATAAAATGCACTAAGCCGCCACAAAAGTTGAATCTAGCCAGGATAGAGTCTGTTCAGAGTTTTGACCCAAAACGAATCGTCAAGAGGTTTATAGGAAATGATAACAGCTTTCCACAAAGGCTAGGTTACACTTCACGCAGGAAGTGGATGTGAATCTTAAGCAAATACAAGTGATTCAAAAGTCTCTACATATTACAATTGAGAGTATGATCAATTTGAAACGGCCAGACTGGATCCATCCTGCTCTGAAGCAAAAAGGAAACCCGTCCATCCCAAAGCAGGAAAAACGTTCACATGATTTGTAAAAAAAACGCAGTCTCAAAGAGAGAAACAAATCGTAAATGGCTTCACCATTTGAGTGCTTCTGCCGACTCAATCTGACACAAACCAGTCAAGGTTGTTCAGTGGCAACACTGTGTATAAATGCAGTGTCACCAACACACAGCAAAATGGTTGAGTGCCTTGAATGATGTTCTCGTGACTTCATTGTCTCACGTTTATTGAGTTAACAACTTGAAAATCTATTTTTATGAACGAAGCGGATGCTTTGTTTGTTGGCTTTAACGTTGAGTTCAATTGTTGCACCTGCATTTGTTTGTACTCTGCAGATAATTTAGGACGGGATCATGTGACTTTGCCTTTATTAAAGAATGCTACGTGACTACTTTTGCTTTGCCCAGAGCAACTTCACATTATAAATTATTTTATTTATTGTACATCTTGCTTTGCTACTTCCAGCAGGAATGACCATAACTGAACACTGCAGCGAGCCTGAAACATTTACACTGACCATGCGTTGGCATTTAATACCAAAACATTAGCTTTGCCTTTGCGTTGCTTTGATGTTTGTATTCAACTACCACAAAATCCACATTTTCTTTACAAGTGCAAATTCTTGGATTATCTTGTACTCTAAACACAGTAAGATTTCATAAACCCGTGGCAGAAAATAACTTTAATTTCAGTTTTGAATATTTATTTGTAACAACATTTAAACATGAAGCGTTATTAAGCAAAAAAAAGAATACGATAAACAACGTAGGTTACGCGAGAAATAGTTTGGATCAAAGGAGTCCATTACCTGTTTTTTCATTAGATTTCGATGTTGTGGTAAAAATGACTCAGCAAGACGACGAATTTTCACATTGAAAAATGCTTAAGTTTAGATTCTGTTTCAGTGGCAGCCGTTATTCACACATAAACAGATAGTTAAATATAGTCTTGTTTGAATCATTACATCAGAAATTGTTGACACAAAAGATGGTATGTTCAGTATGATATGTGTGATTAATATGACTGATAGCTGTACGGGCGTTGCATATCATATTAGGTTACTTTTCCCTTTTGTTTTTACTTCAAATTTTGTGATTCTTAAGGAAATCTGTTAAACAATTCTAAAGAGTTTCGATAGGCTTACAGTATGCACCGGATTGTTTTATGCAAAAAAATGTCTTTTGTTCATTTTTAAGTTGTTTAAAAACTCTCAAACGCAGAGTCCAAAGTAGAGTCCAAAAGTAGGTTATCAAACACAATGCAGCCTAATCATCCATTATATGATTATAACTCATTGTTCCACTTAAAGATGAAAATTTCTTTTTCTTTGTTGCAAAATCAATATTTGTCATTTCAGTTAAAATTAAATCATAATTTGATATCTCCGGATTGTAATCAAATATTTTGGTTTGACGTCATGATATTTGCGTACTAAAATATCGTCATTTACGTACAAGAACGTGAAGTTGTCAATAGCAATTGGTTGCTCTATATAGAAATTCAAGGAGTACGTGTCTTATACTTGTCAAGAATAAAAATAGTTATTTCAACTTTCTCTTAGCCTGGAACCAAGGTTCACTCGTCTGGAACAAGGTTTCCCGACAAAAAAGGAAAGTTTTTCAAAACCTTAAAGAATATTCACTCTTTAACATTTGCCGCTTCTAATTTTGTGTTTTTAAAACAGTTTTAGAATAAATCATGAGCTGATTCGGTTAGGTGACAGTAGTGACAATAGCGGAGTTATTTTTGTAGAACTTCCACTTTTGCCTAAGTAGTTTTGATGCATAACACATGCTAGGAATATGTAGATTTGCCAGATAAAAACTTAAAACAATCAAGAACGTATTTCACATTTGAAATTTTTTCTTTGTGTAAATTTAAATTCTCTTTTTTTTAGCTTGAAACGAATTGTACAAACAAAAAGTTACAAATCAAAGGCGAGTCAGTTTTAAAAACTGATCTCTTTTTCCTGACGTCGGATATTCAGAGCAACAGATCAGATCAAGGCTTTTTTGAGACGGCCTAAACCGAAATATCATCAATCTAACTTTGCTCAGTGAATTCAAAAAGCTATGAAATATTCTTATAGTCTCCCACCACCAGTGTAAGTGTCATAATTTGAAAAATGATGAGTGTAAAAAGTTTCCCTTTTATGATACCGCATGAGCTGAAGATTGATTACTAAGAGGAGGCACTTAAAAGGGCACGGCTTTTGTTTGGGTCGGCACTTGTCAATTTAGCAAGCGATCCGTCTCAAACGGCAACATTTACTTTGGATGAAACATTTGACAGTTTTTCTGTCTTAGAACAGTTTGAACAGAAGGGAAAAAAGTCGTGGGTGACGTCAAACGTGTCAGAAGTTGCCGCCAAGTAAAGGACTTTGAAGCCAAAAGTTATTTTGAAAAGTCCAAGGTTTCCATATTCCTTAGCCTTTCCAGCACGTTCAAATAATGTAGCAATACAAACCATTGCCACAACAAATACGCCTTGCTGATATAGAGGCGTGGCCTTATTGAAAACGTTACATTTCAAATCTCTGTTTGCAAATCGTGCGTGAAAAATGCTAGACGCAACGTAACGTAGTTACGTAAACAATCCCACCTCTACTGCTATTTGCACAAAATCTATATTTGTTTCGACCAAAAGAAACTTACACGTCTCTTTTGTCAAAACACGTCTCTTTTGTTTAACTTATTTTACTGTATTTTTTGGTTATTTGAGCAATGCCTTTTTTAACTGGAATTTTTGCAAATAGTGTGTATTGTTGCCACCTCCGCGCTTTTAAATTTGTAATAATTTTGTTTCACAAGCTTGTGAACTTATCTTTGGCTGTAAAAAACAAATAGAATTTTAATTTGAGAATATGTAATAGATTTTTGTACTTATTGTACAATTCAATCGTACCCTATACAGGTTTCAAATCCAGACAAAAATTTGATTTCATTTGCACTTCCCACAAGCAATTTATAATTTTCTGCTTATTACAGAAAATAATTATATCTTTCCACACTCTTGTGCGTCACAATCTACGAAATTGATAATAATCGAATTATAATCCAACACATTTTTTCAAAGGATCTTTCAGAAGAAGAGCAATCGCTTTCAACTTCACACAATACACACAATGTTAGAATTCAGCTGACAATATTCAAGTGCAAAGCACAATAGACAGACTTGTCAAAATCTATTGTTCTGAAAGTCGCTAATTGTTACCCTGCATTTATAATAATTGTAGATTCACTCTCAACTACAAGTGGTCAAGAAGTAGCAATCAACTATCACCTGCAAACTGATTGTATTGATTCCTGCAGATACAACACAGAAACAAAGACTCCTCTCATTATCCCACGATTGGAATATGCGTCATAAAGAGACTTCATACGTCATTTTAGTGTAACTACATCATAATGCAGCTTTCTTTACCACAACCCAAAGAGCAAATCAACCGTTTTTTTACATTGATTTTATTAAAAAATCGGTTGATTTGCTGTCTGGGTCATTGTACCGATCAAACTTGCAGTTAATCTGCTAACCATTAAAACCATATTTAACTAGGCTTGCCATTTTTTAGAAATGCAAATCCGGGACGCATATTGAAAACTGCAAATGAACTGAATATAGGTCTAATACAAAAGAACTTAATGCAACTAATTAATTAGTATGGGCAAATTATTAATATGCGTAGGCCTGCTTTACCAACCCTTTACGAAATCAGAGTGTCAAAGGAGCTGGCTTTGTTCAGCCCCCATTTCTATGGAGATGCCTCTCAACGCGGTGTAAAGGTGAACCCAGGCTGAAAAGTAGGCTCTCCTAGAAACTCCTGGGGCTAATAGACACACGCAAAAGTCCCCAACGGCAATTTTTTGGCGGAAGAGGGCAAGGTCTGACGGGCAGGCATCCTGTAAGGCGGACCTCGATGAACAGAGCACTCGGCAGCTCGTTGCAACCAGTTCCCCTGAAGCTGCACCTTTCGATCTTATTGGACCGCAGGCCAAGAGTGTGTGCGTAGCCCTCGCGTAGTCACGACCACCTTAAACAACCATACAAGCGAATGGCCTTTGTCTCAATTTGGACCTGGACCAAACAAAGCCCAATGGCGATGATATCACCGGTAACGGGGAAAGGCTTGGTAGAGTTGGAAGCCTCCAGCCCGGTTTCACACATTGGCGGCGGATCCCATACAATGTGCCTTTTGCCCAAGTCTTTTCCATCATAGACTGGGTCTCCGAAACCACATACGACATCACCATCCAAAGCCAAATTTGATTTGAAGACAAACCAATGCTCGGACACGAGCTGGAGCCGACGACTTCACAAGCGAAAACCAAAGAACTTGGCCTAATAATATTTATGAGCGAATAAATCAGGCCTAATAAAATTTTTCTGTGCTAAGCACCTTTTTCAAAAGTGCAGTGTTCGATTTTATCTTTTTATAAAATTCACTAGGCTACATGTCAACTCAACATTAATTTTGCAAGTGGGGAGAGCTTTGACATTCTGTTCTAGCATCCGGCTTCTGTCATCAGTTCACATATATTGTTCATAATTGAAAAAAATCGCTCAACTGGTGCTGATGTCCCAGGCAAACAAAGCACAAACTCGATAAGTTTTTGAAACTTTGGAATGGTTATGTTTTTGTTGATAAAAGTTTGGAACAATTAAATCCACTTTTGTTCAAGAGATGTTGTTGCATTTTGCCATGATTTTTTCCTCTCACTCTCAGACATGTATTTCTTTACCAAAACGTGCTCATCGAAAAGGAAGTCAATGTTGATCATTTGCCTTTGAAACATTTTGTGGATACTTTCCGCAGACCCACTTGAAAAAGAATTGCTAAAATTTCCAACTCAAGAATTTATTTTTGCAAATCTCAAATTCAGGGACAAAGTGGTTAACCGGGCGGGACAACCGGACAAGGCCTTAAAATCGGGACTGTCCCGGCTAAACCGGGACGTATGGCAAGCCTACATTTAACCTACAAGGCTACGGTATTAAAGCATTTGCTGCCTGTCAGCTGCTAATCAATGCAAAAACAATGGTATATGTTGTCTGCTTTACGTTAATCTTTTTTATTTCTGCTTGTCACCAAAGGTAGTAATTTGTTGGACCAACACTTTTGATCGTGACAAGATAGATTATCAACTTTAATTGTGTTGCCAGAGTGGAAAAGCATGATTTGAAAGTGACGGCTCAATGACACAAATTACTACATTTCAAACGGTGGGAAATCGCCTCCCTGACGACACACCCACACTCAGCAGCACGTAATTAATGTGCTACAACCCTTTTTAACAAGAACAAGGTAAATTGAAAGACAAAAAATTTACAACCGCCAAAAGTGTAATGCGGTGGAAAAATGGAATAGAAGCACTTTGATAAAGCTTTGTTGAACTTAAGCAGGCTCTTGTGCTGTCATGGCCGGAGCAGCTACATGGCAACGGTGGTATCGAGAAAGAATATTCGATACATACGCCTACATATAGCTCAAAAACTGCTGTCGATTCAGCGGCACACTTATCACAAGTGGTATCCCAGACAACAAAATGCAGACGTTGAATCAATGTGAAAATGACAGATTTTGCTGTCAGGGATATTTGCAGTCTGCGTGGCAGGTTTTACGTTTATTTGCTATTGCCTAAACCATGATCCATAATTTTAACCGTTTACCAATAAACAGAAATGAAAATAACTTTATACTGTCTTGTAGTTCGTAACAAGACTTTCCTTTTAGCAGTTTTTTCAATAAGTAGGCTTAAGGCATACTTTTTATTCGTTTAGCTTGCCCACTACAAACGAAACAGTATTTTTCTTAAGAAATTGAAAACTATTTTTTATATTGTTGAGATAAAAACCAAGTGTGAAGCAACATTTTAAAACAACTTCATACGATACATTTTCACCAGCGACTACATAACATTGCTGTAACAAAAGTGAGAAAAACTAACTGGTAAAGGTGATCAGGTACTATGACACTTCCTCAAATGGGCGATCAACCTAACGCAGAAAGCAATCATTAAGAAAATAAATCAATAGTTTTTTTTTCCAAGTCTAAACCTTAAACCATTTGACCAGGTTAACACTCACAATATTTATTCTACTAATTATTCTATTCTACTTATAATTATTCTACTTTTTACTGCTGCTTGTACGGACAGTTTTAGTAAGTTACCGTATCAAATTGTTGCAATATTTTCTGTATTTGGTATATTTAGCAATACTATGAAGAAAAAAAAGAAATGAAAAAGAATAAAGCAAGGATGTGAAGGTTTTGGACATTCAGTGACTTTTATTTTTTTATTTATTTAACATGTAAATTTGCGTTTTTTTTTGGGCTAGTTGTGCTAATAGTAATCTTCTGTAATTTTTTCGTTTCGATCCAGTTGTGCTGATGAATCCTATAGGAAGAAAACCGGTTCCACAACATAAATTATATTATATTAAAAAAAAAAATTTGAAATACTATTGTGAGTGTTAACCTGGTCAAATGGTTTAAGGTTTAGACTTGGAAAAAAAAACTATTGATTTATTTTCTTAATTATTGCTGTAACAGTAAGTTATTCTTGACTTGGAATATATAACAGTTCATAGCTTTTCAATGTTAGGTCGCGTCCTTGAACAGTGAACACTCTTTTCATTCATTCAAGTAGTTCAACTTATGAAACAGAAATAGCTCGCTTACTTATGTTTGTTTGTCCAAGCGCTATTATGTCTTAGTGACTTGACGTCAGAATTAATGGCTGAAGGTATCTGGAAACTTTTGGATAATTCTTTTAATGTTGGAATCTATTCATGGTTCCCATCAAACCATAAATATAGTTTCTTGAACTTTGTGTTTGCAATAAAAAAAAAAATCACAGTGTTTAGGAAGTGGCTTATCTCTCTACCGCCAGCGTGTTCAAAAAGGAACAAATAGACATGAACCTGAGCGCCACACAACAATGTCGTTGCTTTGGTGACTGTTCTAAACGATACTGTCTTAAACAGCTCGTTAAATTTGGTTTTGAAACTTTTTGACGAAAATTTTTGCTTCGAATAAAAAAATTCTTTTAAAAAGCAACAAAACCATTTCCATATTGCAACAAAAACACAAAAAAAAATTTTGGTGAAAACTATCCTTGTTCCTTCATCCGCTTATTCCTTTTTTTCGTTTCCGAAATATTTGTTGCTTGTAATAGTAGCTTGCGATATTGTTATAAATAAGTTAGACCGCACTACGACCAAGGATTGTTTTTATTCCAGGCATTCCATGGTAATGCTATCTTTTCCATTGTTCAGGGTTGTGTGTTGAATAAAGTTAGACAAGTTGAATGAAATGCGTTTTTTGCGATTGTAAAACTTCAGTTTATAACTGGCCATACTTTATACACAGTAGGCTATATCAATGTATCATAAATAATGGAACAACAGACATGCAGTTAGACCAAAAACCACAAGAAAGATACTTTTTTTAATTTGAGTTGTAGTTGATGCTGCTTTATCTGCAGCGTAACCAAATTATCGTTTGTTTGTGGCAATACAACGTTGCTTGAATGCATTACAAGTTTACAACACAACATAACATCTAAGTTACACAACATTGCAACACAAGCACTGCACTAGGCTAATACTTGTTTCTTTATTGACGAGTAAACATAAAAAGACGCATTTGACTTGGGAGGGGCGATTCTAAGGTTAAGTTCGTGAAAGTTGTAGCATTATCTTGTCATCTTTGCAGGTTAACTGATCTACACATCTTCAGAGGATACAGTTTGAGCTACAATAAACAGAAAAATCATATTGGAAATGACGTCAATTTCACTTTAAGATACCCACCTCATTTTGTTTTATTGCGCTACCTTTCTGATTATGCAAACCTGGTTCAATTCTCGGCTGAATCCGGTTGTTACAAAACAGCGCACAGTCCTGAAAGGCGCTTGACTAAGTGCCAACTCCAGATCCTCTACTGCAGTGGAAGTGTTTTTGTCATTGTAGTTTCCTGTTCGTCTGTTTTCGTGAGTAACCTATGTTTTTGATGGCATTTTAAGAATTTTAATTTGGTCATCTGTCTTAGTTACTATAGTTATGAGAATCTGGATACAGTTCACATTGAATGTGAACCGAGGCTAATAGGGAAGAATTTTTCTCTATATTTCTTGTGACTTGTTTTCGCCCAAAACATCATTCAAAGCGATATTGATCGTCAAACTAAAACAAACGTACGATAATAATTATTATTGTGAGATGATCTTTAACTTTAAGTTGGGACAAAATGTTCCTCAGTTGGCAGTGCGATTATATTAACAGTTTGTTTGTCTACCCTATTTGTGAAAACCCTATGAAAATGAAAACTTTTGTTGCTAGAGTATTCCTCTTACCTGTTATTCTTGTAGTGCCAAATAAGTTCAGAATGATCGTAATTTCATGCAATATAAAGCCATAATACCTTGTTTATTGTATTGAAATACACTTATTCTCTTTGAATTTTCTCTTATTTTCATTGCTAGACTGACGCAACAGATTTACAGTGGATGTTTTTAATTTCAGAAATTATCCTTTAACTCTTCTCTCAGTTCAAGTATTTTTTATTGTTTTTTCTACTGTGTTGCTTTTCTACATTCTTCTTTCCACTGGTTCGATCCACTGCTAAATACTGCGCAATGCGCATGTATCTGGTGCTGAAGTGCTTATCCACCACCGATTTAAGGAGGCTTAGCGTATTGTTGGAGATGGAATTTTGCATTCAGTGGATGTGCTTGCTTTTCTATCACGCGATGCTGGTTTGACACCTAGATGAAGCGGTATTTTGAAAAATTACTGTTTACCTCCACCCAGGGGAAGATAAATTGGATGGATGTAGTTGATAAAGAAGACCAAAAAGTAGTTGCCCTACTCTGGTTTGTGCCGAAGAACATTAATTTAAATTTTACAATGTCAAAACTTGATCAACTGCATGAAAATTGCAAGTGGGCAATTTTAATTGTAATGCTTCTCTAAAGAAATACAGCTTGTGTTTAGAGTGACTCAAGCAATCATGATTTTTTTTATTTAGTATACTGACACTTGCTTTCGTGAAGGAATTTGAACATCTAAAAATAGTTTGGAGCAAACATGTTATTAACGGTATACCCTTCGTAAAAAACGACACCTATCGGAACTTCATTTTTATTAGTTTTGCAAAAGGTGGCGGTAGTCAGCGTAAAGTAAATTTGGTGGTTGAGTTAAGGCGTTTAAACACCATCTTGTCTCCCTCCGAAATCCATTAGTAGGAACTTGTGTTTAGTAATGGCGCTTAAAAATAGGACAAAACAGCATTAAAGTTATGGCCACAAACTCTTCCAATGTAGGGAAAATACAATCATCATTTCAGCAAAGAGTAGGCTAAACAACTTTAGCATTTCTTATAAAGAAAATAGTAATTATGCCAACAATACAGTAGCGATTCTGGAAAAAAGCTGAGGTCGGACCAGAGGGTGTGGGGTGTGGTTGTCAGTCAATGTCTTGCGGTCAATGGTCTTTCGGCTCTTCGGTCAATGTTTGTAATTCTGTATAGTGTTATTAGTTAGTTTTAACAGAGCCTACATGTTTCTTGCTCTCAGTTTTCTCTAGTAGGCTGTATTCCAGTATTCTTTTCGATTGGTGGTGTTAGGGGTGTGGTTGTTAGTCAGTGTTTTTCCAGTCAATGGTCTTTGGTCTCTTCATTCAATGTTTTTGGTTTGGTACAATGTTAGTAGGATAGTTAGTTTTAGAATGTATGTTCTTTGCTCTCAGTTTTCTTATAGTTCGGTCAATGCTTTTTTTGTAGATTGTTTGGTGCAGAGTCATTTGTAGTAAAGTACTGATTTAAATGGAACGGTTGTATGTGTTAGCAATGTTAGCAAGGAGTCTCCTATAAGTCAGCAGTTGTGTAGCCTACTGAGCAAACAACAATTGATCAAGTGAAAACTGAGCTAACAACATTTCAGCAAGTATCTGAAGTTTGTAAATGATGAGACTGAGCAAGCCATGACTTGGAATGTCACAAGTCAGCAAAATGAGTTTGACAAGCGATGACCAAGCAAGTCCGACGTGTGCACGTAAATCTCATTTGCGGACGTGGCAGTAGCTGAAATGTAATTGTTGAGTTGAAGCACTTGCTGAGTTATCGCATGTCGAGTTGTCCGACTATCTATGCAAGCACACATGGTATAGCCCAGTGGCGTATCCTGGTTGGTTGAGCAGGGGAAGCAATAAAACTCGTAGGGAAATAGAGCGTGCCGAAGGCACGTGTTTTCTAGGGGGTTCCGGGGGCATGCTCCCCCGGAAAATTTTTGCAAAATTACACTCAAATAATGAATTATACTGCTTTCTGGAAACACTTTTAGGGTAAATTTTGTATGAAATTTATTAGCAGATAAACAGCTATTAACTTATTAAAGGTAGCTCTTACACACGAACGGGCAAAAATGCGACTATAATTAGAGAACACCAAAAACTCAGCTACAAAAAGTCAAGTCTAGCTTAGACCTCACATATCCTGTCTTATTCCAAAGTTTATCCAGCCAGGATAACAGTGTAAAGCCAACATTTGGCTCAAACTTTTGCTTACAAGGCCGATATTATAACCATAACAGTGCCATGGATTTTCTTATTACATAGCTCACTGGCACAACATCCAACAGAGCAGAGTTGCCAGACTATGAAAAAGTCTTAAAGCCAAAATAATACAAAGAAAAGGCCAAAACAAGGAAAATATTAGACAAAAAAGGCCAAATGGATATATTTACCTGTTTCTATCAAAAATAATAAAATTTAAATATATATTTTATAACTTGTAGTGGATTTTAATAAATTGTAGCAAAAATAATTCTGAAAGTAGCCCAAAAAATAGCAAGTTAGCCTATAAAAGTAGCGGATGAGTTTTGATCCGCCACATTACGAGTATTAAACAAGTATAGAACATGTATTGAACAATGTTGAATATGGTTTCATCTGGTAAGGTTACAATATTAGAGAAATATTGATTATTATGCATTTTGAAAAGTTATTTAAAAAAAAACTAATTCGCGGAATTTGGCTAATCTGGCAACTCCGCGACTGGAAGCAATTTTTAAATCGCTTCCAGCGATTAGTTAAAAGAAACGTAAATTGCGAAAACTTTGCGCTGCTTTTTTCCTTTCTTTCAAACTTGTTTCTTCTTATTGCAAAAACGAGAGCAACGGATGCAATACGAATCTTCGCTTCCGTTGGCTTCCAACTTTTTTAAAATTAAAACCGAGTTCAAAATCATACGGGGGCATGAGTTAAAAACCGTTCTAAATCGCATTTAGGTAAAGAAATTACGAAATCGTTTTACTAAAAAATATCAGCTTCTCTTTTTTCAATTTTGACAGGGGAAGCAATGCTTCCCTTGCTTCCATTGAGGATACGCCCCTGGTATAGCCTACAGTGTTGGTAAGTGGAATCTGTAGTTTAGTGCTAATTTCTGTGCCCCTATAGCAGTGATGTACGCGCATACAAAAAATATTGACGCCGTCAGCGTAAACGCCAACGTTCGAAAAACATACGCCCTATGCGTCAACGTAACTTGTAAAAAAAGTTGGCGGCGTCAGCGTCAGCGCATAGCACTAGCGTAAACTCATTTTGTCAGCTAGGTGCAAAACATTCACACGGTATAAACCACTCGAAACAAACAAGTTTTATTTTGAATTTCCACGAAGAAGCACAAGCATCTGAAAGTGTTCATCTGACATTTTGCTGCGTTTTGGTTTCAATATGTCTTTGCCCATTGAAAACATTCTTTCAACTGCAGCGCTGGAAGGCATTGGCGTGTTGTAGCGAAAAAAAAGACATTAAAAAGTATGCGTTGACGCTATGCGCTAAAAAACCGCGAAAACTTTACGACAACTATCCGCCTCAAGCGACAACTATCCAAAAAAATGTGGCCGTAAGCGTTAGCGTAAAAAAAAGTCTACGCCGCAAGTCTACGGCGTAGAATTTGCGGCGTATACGTACATCTCTGCCCTGTAGTATCTGACAGTCATTAGAGAAAAATCCCTTTCAAGTGTAGCTAACCAAATTAAAATTGCCCTAATTTGTCAATTCTTGTCCAATTTTCAAAAAAAAAATTTAAGTTAATTTAATGAGCATGCCATATTTTTATGCTAGCTTATACTTTGTGATATACGTTCTGAGCTAAATGACTCCAATGCTCATGACCATGCCAGTATTTTTTGATTAAAATTTTTTTAATGCTTTTAACTTTCATTCCGAACAAAGGTGTACTTATTACATAATTAATAGGCTTGTGTTTGCTATCACAACCTAGGCTAGCCTACATTTTGTTGTTTTTCAAACTAGTCAGAAAGTCTATTGAAGTGATCCACCTTTCAATATCAATGCAGTAAAAACACACTATACAGTATTATCACAGATATTCTTCCTGTAAGGGGGTTAAAATTATTTTGGACCCGAAGCCCATAAAGAGCTTAACACAGCACTGGCTGTACCCACCTACACCTACAGTATTTTCACGACCAATTTTATTGTTAATTAAGTAGAGGCTATTTGAGTGAGCAGTGTATACTTCGGAATATTGCATTATTTTGTAAATTTTTGTGAGACACAAAAAAACTTTTTATTGCTTTAATCTACTTCTAAAACTATGCATGCACAACATCGCTGGTTCGGTGCCCAACATCGCTGGTACGAGCTAAATATGCGTGGGCCTTGAGGCAAAGGTGAGCCCCCAGCCGGAGGTTTGGGAAGCAGTAATTATTGACTTGCATGATTAAAGCTATTGATTATCGAGCTTCTGCAGCAGCTTTTCTCTTTTTTAAACTGTCAAAAAACATTATGCAAACTTAAATAAGTGAGCCCCTAAACAGTCATGGGATCCCATCGGCAGGGGAGGAACGGGGGGCGGTTAACACGGCTCTGAGTTGAGACAATTAGTCATTATTGAAAAAAGTAAGCGTCAGTTACTTCAGTGATGCTAGCAGATATTTTCTAGGACTGATACAATAAACATAGACAAAAGATAAATGATACTTTGCCGTCATTGACTTTGACAAAGCAGAATTGTTCAAAATGTCAGTTTTGCTTGCCAAGACTGACGAAGGACACAAGCGCTATGGGCCGATGGCTGCTTTTGTACAGTATCGTATATGTCAAAATTGGTAGACCTGACAAACCAAAGCACCGACTGATGCTCAAATGGATTTTTTATTTTTCGGAAAAACACAATAGATTGTTTGAAGATGAACATGAAAATTGGCTTTCTTGCCTTTCTGTCCAAAAATCTTTGACAACTCGGCTAAAATATAACAAAACGATATTACAGTACTATTGAACGATGGAGTTTCACGGAAGATCTAGTTTGTGGTCTACTGCAGCTGTAGTAATTATATAGTTCAATTTCATTAGTGAATCCGCCATAGGCTATAGTTGTTGCTTTGTTGAGCATCATCTTCAGTGCAGAAAAATAATGACAAAAACACATTAAGTGATAAGTAGCACGAAAGTTTTTGTTTATACAGTATAGCTCAGCTGAGAACTACCTTATTTGATTGAAACTACAGCTTTAATAAAAGTTTTTTTTCAAATTCAAATAAGCTTGCTTACAATTTTCTGTAAAGATACATTCGTTAGAAATTGTTATTTACTTCACCACACCAGTACAAAACGGAAGCAGACAGTGAATCAGGCCAAGCAAAAGCTTATTTAACTCACAACGAATTTCGTGACATGCTGCCGACCAAAAGAACAATAGAGAGGGTCTGCGTCATACACGTGCGCAGCATATTGCCATAATTTTGTTTGTTATTTTAGCTTTGTAGCCTGATGTTGTCGTTGTGCAGTTGTTTAAAGAAACAGCTATAAAAAAATTTAAAATTATCCGATTGAATTGAAATTTTCTGAGGTATGACAAATTTGATAGTCAAGTCAAGTCAATTTATTTTGTTTTAACAGCGCCATATATTAACAAACAAGCAGAGTAAATGTAATTGTCAAAACAATGCATTGTACAACTGTTGGTTAGATTATGGCGCAATCAGGATGGTAGCGAAAGACCATAAGCAGTCATCTAGTCAGCCACCACCCCATCACAATAAATCTAACTACACATTATCACATACACATATCTTAGTATATAGCACTTTTTATCAATTATTTTCTATTTAAAATATTTTGAAAACACAGAACAAGAAATTTTCAGTGCAAGGGTAACTAGTAGCCCGTTTGTAATATTTTCTTTGGTGCCGTAGCCTACCTAAGCAGCAATTCGACTTGTCTCAAAGTTCGAAGTTGTTATGACAAGTGAAAACTCCTTATTTGTGAATGACGCAGTGGAATTAGCAGAACTTCGTCCAAGGCGAAAGGTTTCCAAACGTTACACGTTTTTAAGATCTCAAGAAAGCCCAATAAGAAAAAAGGAGGGAAGTAATTTGTCCAACGACAGAATTAACAGGGTAAGTATATTCTAATAGGCTACTGGAGCGATAGCAAAGCATTTCAAAACACAAAACGTAGACTTTTTAACTATTTTTGTGGTTTGGAATAGCTCAAGTGCAGTTAAGCATTACAAAACAAGTTTTTGAAAAATAATAGCATATTCGTGTGGTGATATCATTAATGCTACAACCGAGTAGAAGTCCACATGTTTTTGAAACGGTAAAAAGTTTACGCACCGGTATAAAAAATCTTGTCTATTGAATTGAAGCTAGATTAGGCAACTGTTGTGATGCCATAAATAACGTTTTGACCATGGGCTCTATCCAAGGGGGGGTGAGGGGGGTGATCACCCCCCCCCCCACTAATTGGAGTGGGGGGGTGATCAATGCAAAATCACCCCCCCACTCATTTGGCTTTGAAAAGGTTTGTGATATTTTATTGATCAAATTTTGAAAAATATATTTTCGCTGTTAGCACATTTTGAATTTTTTATTAATATGAATATATATTTCATTTCAATATGATTTTTTGGTTTGGCAACCCTGAACTACGAGCCAGGCGTTTACACTGTGTTCTTAGTTTGCTTGGCAGCCACTTTAACAAGAAAAAATTCTGCCACTGCAAATGACTAGAATGACACCGCCAACCAATCAGAACATGTTATAAGAGGCTACCGTCCAATTGTGACCTTTCTCGCACTTAGCCAGAGAGTTAATCTTTGTTTTGAACTTTATTTGGTAATTACAGAAGAAAAAAGAGCAATAGCAGTTGTGAGAATCGAACCCGCGTCAATGAAATGACTACTTTCTAACCCGGCCTAACCCCTAAACAGCCAACCAGCTGTCAACTTAGTCGGCAGCAGTGGCCGAGCGGTTAGCGCGTTGGGCTCGCAGTCGAGAGCCTGCATGTTCGACTCCACCCCCCCGCACTTGCTCTTGTTTCTCTGGGGAAGAAACTTCACTATGAGTATAATGCCTCTACTCAGTGATCGATTTCGAGTAATGGGTAGTACCAAATTTAAGTCATAAGTAGAGTAGACAACCGGAAACAGACATTGCCGTCGGCTGCAGCGTGGGTCAGGTGTACGTCAGAAGGCGTACACCGATGCATAGCGTTCAAGTCCGCTTTCTCGCAATGCAGGGTAAAAAATATGAAAAACAAATAAACAAACAAACAAACAGCTGATAGAAAATCCAGCACTTGATTTGCTTTGTATCATCTTCTTTTCGCCCTTTTTCACATCACGGAAAACGTAGTTTATGATTGGTTCGAGTTTTCATTTGCAGTGCCAGAAATATTTCTTGTTAAGTGACTACCAGTTTGCTTACCCAAAAATGCCCTTTCCGAAACATACTTTGTGAAACGACTTGGAAACCCTATGTTTTGATCAGAAAGAAGCTGATGCTGCAATGGGGGGTCTGGGGGGCGTAGCCCCCCAGAAGTTGAAATGACTATGACGATTTTAGCCCACTGTCCAAAAATCACCCCCCCGAATTCTAAAAGTGGATAGAGCCCCTGGTTTTGACTATGACATCGATTTTTACGCTGCAATAGCACAAGAAGTCTTACACAAGATATCACTTTTCATTGGTGTGCTAGTTTATTGTTGTATCCATTCTATATGGTCACTTAGCTGGTTTAGTAGATAGGCTATGTGGCCTAATAACAGTAAATTTTGATTATTGTGAGCTGTAAACTGTAATATAAACGGTACAGCTGTAATCCCGATATATCGCCCCGATAGATCAGCAAGATAAAGACCAGGCTGTTGAACGAAGAAGTAGCAAGATCATGTAAAAAATGGGTCCACTTCTGGAGCTTGCACCCACTCAATTCAAAGATAGACCTCCATTCAGCGGCACCTAATGAATAGAATAATTCACAACCAACAACACTTCAACGATAAGCGGAAACTTTAATCTGTCTACTTCGTCGACCGGACCTTTGTCAGTGGTTGACTTTACAAGCATGCACAACTACTAGGGTCAAGATTCCAAATAGCTGCCTCAGTCCGAAGACTAAGATTTCTTCAATCAATCAGATGTAGAAAATCATTGGACCAGCGATGCACAAGAATCTTTTACTTGAAAGCTTCTTCTTGGTAGTCTACACTACATGTCAACTCAAATGTTGCAGCACTGTCTTCGAATGAGCAGACTTTGTGACACAATGTAGCCTGGTTTGTAGCGTCAGTTGTTTATTTGCTATCATGTTGGCTACTAGAGTAGCCTCTTAGGCTACCGTTGTCTATTAAGCTTTGACACTACAAGCTGACATGTAGGCCACCCAATGATTAAAATACGTATTAAAGATTCACTAATTTTTCTCTACACAGAAACAACAAGCATCTGCCAGATACTTCGCACCCTGGTCGTCTCGTAAATTACACTCTCCTTCAAATTTAGATCAGGTAAAATACTAAAAATTTGTTTAGCAGGATGCATGGACTTGACCCATGTGGTTTTTATGCATTATGTTATTTGGTTTTTATCCAAGACCAATATTGAGCCAGAATAACATTGCAATAAAAATTATTGTTTATTTTTTATAAACCTTTGTTCTGGAAAATCAATATGTGAGATGGAAACGAAAATGTGTACCACAAAAATAGACTACACTTTTAATCAATTGCTCTTTGGTTGAGACTACTGAGTATCAGCAGAATAGCATAATGGTACATAAAAGCTTCGACGCGTCACTTTTGTTTAATCAATTAATGGCTTAGATTTGGGTGAGTTCCAACTATTTCTAAGTAAAACTAGACGACTATTCAAAGAATAAAATGCCTGCATAGCCTACAATGCATGACTTTTCACACTGTGCTGTATCTTACATTTATTGTAATTATAAGCAATACGTCAGCAGATTTTCAACGCGCTCTAAAAATAGATTTATTATGTAGACTGTTCGTTATGGCAATCTGCAACAGATACGGAATTGTCTCCAAAGCCTTTCAAACCTCAAATCAGATGAAATTAATCGAATAAATGACAGAGATGGATTGGCACCCCTACATGTAGCTGCAAGGTGAGATAGCAGGGTTACGCTACGTATGTAGCCTACAGTTGTGCATTGTTAAAATGAAAAAGTAGCCTACAACCGAGACTATGTTAATAAGTCGCTTTGTTGAGTGTGTACTAAAAACTGTATTGTTTAGTAGAAAAATAAACACTAATAGACTACTAGCATGAAACGAACAACTTTGAATTTCCTGCTTATGATAGTTTACTTTTACTAAAACGAGCCTGCGCTCTAGTTGACAAGCAGATTGGACCGATCAAATCAATGTAGCAGAAGTAGAAAACAAGAATATGACCATTTTGTTTATAACTATTAGATTTGGAGATCCGCTTGTGGTCGAATTGCTGCTTCAACATGGAGCTGACATAAATTTGGCCGGAGACGAAGAAAAACAAGCAATCCATTTTGCCGCCAAGTTCAATAAGAAGATTCAAAGAAACTCCGCATTACAAGTAAACCAGACAACCTATGACGTAGTTAGAAATAAAATTTTAAGGAAACAAAAGCAACTGTTGGGAAGGCAAAACGTCATTCAACATGAATTACAACAATATTTAAACGTTGTAATGGTACTAAAACATGTTAATTAAAGTAACTTGCATTCTTCTGGTGACTATAGGCTACTAGGTTACCTCCTGATGTTAAAGATTTTTATTACCGACGTTCATCTTTAACATCAGGAGGTAACCTAGTAGCCTATAGTCACCAGAGAACGCAAGTTACTTTAATTATCACATGCCTGGTGAACAGTTTCACTCTGTTTTTACTAAAACGTGTTTTTGAGGGCAGGATAAAACTTTTGGAAGGCGATTGCTCCTTCCCCCAATCCCCTGTGGCTACGACCGGCAGACAATCCCAGTTGAAAACTACTGTATCTGACTTTAGTTTAAGATTATTAACTTGGTTACATAAAAATAGACTCAATTAGGACTTGTGATGTCTCAGGTCCTCTGAATTTAGGATGCGGTGCATACCAAAAATAAAGCAAATATGGTGTTCCTGTTGCTTACAGTTTCTCAACCTTTTGTCATCGTGGTTTCACAACAAGTTACAAATATAAAAAAATAACCTTAAAGTGAACGTTTAGATTTAGAAAGATGCTATGATGGCCTTTGGTTTGTTGCGGTTAGTCGGCTACCACTACCAATCATCATCATCATTACGTTGTGTTCTCGAGGACCATGACAATGCGTGGAGTCAACGCGAGAAGTATTTCCCTAACTTCCTCACTGTTGCGTAGGTTACGTCACTGTCTGCAAGTCTGTCAAAACTAAACTTCCAAAAACGCTTTTAGGCGATAATAGGAATAGCAAAATTTCCCACATATTTGTCATTACAGCCTTATCGGATGTGAAAATATTACACGCGCTTTAGGCATGCCATTACCATACTTTTTGCCATCGTATCTCATCATCTGATGGATGAGTGTCGGCACTTTAGTGGAAGTTCTCGGTATACGGGTAACTACAGGCTACTCGTTAATATTTCATCAATATGAAAAGTTCTCAAAAGATAAACAAGAAGTTCGGACAAAAGCGTGCTTGAGTATTACGTCACACATTGCTTGTTCGATGCCATATGCACAAGCCTCAAAATATATTTGGGAAACAGCAGAAGAGTAGGCTATATCAGCTTTCTTTGTTTCCAAAATATAAAAAAATAACAACACCCATGAAACGTAGCCTACCGATTTTGTCAAAACATTCGCATTTGTGTACCGGTACTTAAAAAAAAAATACAGCCCATACCGATATCGATATTCAAATGTAATTCGGCAATGCTCTTTAGCCTCCAGCGCTATCAAATATAAAGCAAAACTGAAATTTGAATGCGGACACAAAATGCTGATAACAACAATTGAGCTGCCATAGGTCGCCTATGATAGCCCATAGCCCTATATCAAATATTCCATTTTTTTGTCCATATCATCAACTTAATTTGGAGCTTTGCTCTGTTAAAATGTATCTCTTTTGTTATTAGCCCTAGGGAAGTTCCTAACACGATGAATGAAGTATGATTTTTTCCACACCGTTGTGCGTAATAATTCCCCATAGGATAAAATTAGTTTTTTGTTGCGTTCCAAAATACTGTACTTCATTAAACCTGAACAAAGCTTCTATTTTTTATGAATAATGGAGATAGAAGATATTTTTCAGAAAATTGAGAAGGTGGTAGAATTACCAAAAGATGTTCTATAATCTTCTTGGGAAAGCATAACTTTTAGAGTAAAATTATGTACGAAAAAGCACTTTCTTCATACGATTTCTACTAACTAGAATAAGCTGTATTTTTCAGCTGATGTCAACGCACAAGACGTATGTGTTTAGCGTGACCTTCTTTCATAATTTTTTATTTTTGGGTTGTTTTTGAAACGACCATTATGGAAAGCATTCTACAACGAACATTTAATTTTATAGGCTATATTGAGAAAAATTAATGTCCCCTTTCGACTCTTCATACATTTTTTAAATTGGCCATTCTGACCTTTTCAATATTAAACCCAGTCAGAACACAAACTACAGCACCTGCGACGTTGTATTTCCCAAAATAGCTTTTCAACCTCACAATCAGCGTTATGTAATTCGATGTCTAAGCTTATTTTGGTTGTCTTGGCTATAGCCTAGGCTAAGCTAGGCTTAGTTTGGCTTATTTGTTTTCTTACATTATGTGCAGACGATTAAAGAAACTGATGTGAGTTCTATATCAAGAAGGGGAAAGTCAAAAAAGAATTCTCTTCAAGTATTGATTGAATACGGAGCTGATGTGAATGCTCGGGATAAGTTTCAATCTACCCCTCTTCATTATGCTTGCGATAAAGGACACTTAGAAGCTGTCGAAATTCTACTTTCGTCGAAGAACATTGAAGTGAACGTATGTTAGCTCACTTCTTTGTGCATTTGAATCGTATCGCTTATTTGGGGTTGGTGTGTGACAGGCCCGCAACCAGCAAATATTTTCGGGGGGGGCATTTAATTTTTATCAAAGAACAAACATTAAAATGATGCATTGTGACATTTTTATGTTAATGTCCACGCCCATTGGCAGAGTGTGTGGCACTACCATGTTACGGTTCAGTGGTCATAACTTATGTCAATCACGTTTTTGTTTAGTACGGCATTAAAGGAAACTAGCCTTTGTATCCTTTTCTCATTTAGCTATGACTACCCAAGGAAGAAAATTACGATAATACAGTAACGTGTTCAGTCGATTACAAATAAAATACAACATCTGTAGGCTACGAACTGCATTGGCACGACTGGAGTCATAAATTAATCAATAACATATATTTACATCAACATAAACAAACAGATACATATGAATAAACTCAACACGGTAATTACAAATTACAATCCTGAAACATTTTGTTGGCTCAACAAGTTTTTATGTTTGTAGGCCCAAAGAAGTTGGCTTTGCAAATGCAAAATGACATTTTAATTTAGAGCATAATGTCTAACTTTCTACTTGATTTGGCAAGTTCGTTTAACACCAATTCCGCGCTTGGAATTTGAGTACGATGGATTTGCATGAGAGCTAGTCCAGAAAGCCTGTCCTGCCCCATAGTGCTTTCTAAGGTAACTTTTCAAGCATCGTAGACAGCTAAATGTTCTTTCTGCAGAAGCAGCTGTGACTGGAAGTGTAGCCAAAATTATCAAGAGTTTGTAAATGTTTGGATAAAACTCTTTTTGGGATTCTATTGCTGACACCGCATCAACCGCACTTGCTGGCCTTTTACTTTCAAGAATTCGTTCCCACTTAATTTTCCACCTGGCAAGCTCATCTATCATGGCTTCGCAGTTAATGTCTCCTTTGTAAAATGGTAGCCTACTCTACTGTATTGTCAATGTCACTATACCTTGTTGAAGCGACATTTCTAGGCACAATGAAGTTGAATTTGGGCAGCTGTTTTAAAATGCTGGTGAAATCTTCCTTGCAATTCTTGTAGAAGGCCATCTACATACGGTATGTATACAGATTGACGACAGAAATCTTCCGGATCATTTGTCTCGTAGTTGCTCTCATTGATTGGCGACCAGCTTTCCTAGGTATTGTTATTGCATCTAGAGCAGGGGTTCCCAACCGGTGGTACGCGTACCACTAGTGGTACGCGAGAGCTTTTCAGGTGGTACGCGAGCAGCTCTCCGTTGCATGCGATATGTAGTAGTATTGTCAAATAAAGTAGACCTATTGCAACAATTATTTAATTTTGAGTTTCTAAAATATGCGAACAACACTTTTATTTCCTTTCGTACTAAATTCTCTGCACTCAGTAAGCTACTTTTGTCGATCTTGCTCCCTGCTGTCATTGTTATTAATACAATGCTGCTGTGCGTACTTAATGGTGTCTGTGACGAAGCTATTATGTGTGCAATGTGGTCTGTGCAATTGCAGAATTGCGTTTATTCTGATGTTGGTTTTCGATGTGTAATGGCTGAATCCTGAACAGCATTACATTTTTGTCTAAATATTTGAAAATGTCGAAGCGAAAGTATAGCGCAGATTATATTAAGTATGGCTTCATTGCTATTCAACATCGTGGAGATAGCTTACCTCAGTGCGTGATCTGTATGAAAACCCTTTCAAATGCAGCTTTGAAACCAAGTTTGCTTAAGCGGCACCTTGAGTCCAATCATGGGGATAACGTGAAGCGACAGCGCATGGATCACACAGGCCAGTTTTACCGAAATAATGCCGACATTGTGAAGGCATGCTATGAAGTATCTCTTCTGGTGGCCCAAAACAAAAAAGCTCATGTCATTGCGGAGTCACTTGTTTTGCCAGCAGCAAAGATATTAGTCAGAAATTTGATTGGAGAAGATTCAGTGGCAAAGTTGGATAGTGTATCGCTTTCTAACAATACCGTGAAACGACGCATCGAGGAAATGTCAGTTGATATCACTAACCAAGTGATTGCAGGAGTAAGAGATTCGAAGTTTGGATTTGCCTTACAACTTGATGAATCCACAGATGTCACAAACTGCTGCCAACTGCTTGTCTACCTCTGCTTTACACAGAACGATGCTGTAAAAACGGAATTATTGTTGAATTATGAGGTGTCCACTGTCCACTACATCAAAAGGAAAAGATATTTTCAACTCTTTGGATAATTTTTTCAAGGAAAATGAACTGGATTAGGGAAATCTTGTCGGATGTACGACAGATGGGGCTCCCTCTATGCTCGGTAGAAAGTCTGGATTTCAAGCCCATGTCAAAGCTGTGTCACCTCGCGTCATAAGTGTTCACTGTTTCATACACAGGTTTGCTCTTTGCACAAAGGTTCTTCCTGCAAAGTTGTTAATGTGCTTGAACAGGGTAGTCAAAATCGTAAATTTTGTTAAAACATCAGCTTTAAGTACTCGATTGTTTAAGGTTCTTTGTGAAGATCTCGGCTCAGACCACACTTGTCTCCTCTATCACACAGAAGTGCGCTGGCTCTCTCGAGGAAATACAACTAAGCGTCTTTTTGAAATGAGGAATGAATTACTTTTATTTTTCCAACAGAAAGACCATGAATTTCAAAACGATCTAAAGGACGAGTAATTCATTGCAAGATTGGCTTATTTGTCAGATATATTTGAAGCCTTCAATCATTTAAATCTGTCATTTCAAGGGCAAAACTGCACTGTTGTAGACTTTGTTTCAAAACTGGGAGCTTTTATCTATAAGGTGGAATCATGAAGGAAAAATGTGGAAAACAAGCGCTATGTTATGTTTAAATTTCTGTCAGCCCTTGAAATGGAAATCAGTGATGACTTTTCCTGAGAAATTACCCAGCACCTCTCGCTGCTAACTGCTGAATTGCAGCATTACTTTCCAGATACCACAAGCTGCCCATGCATCACAGATCCTTTCTCAGTGGACCCAGCCGACCTCTCTGTCGGTACAGGGGAACAAGAGGAACTGATAGACATGCAGGGGGATCAGACAGCAAAAAAACAACGCAAAGAATGTTCTGCAATAAACTTTTGGCTTAGTATGGCTTCTTCATACCCAACGCTAGCTTCCCACGCTGTTCCACAACTACTGATTTTTCCTTCTACTTGGGAAGGCGAGCAGGGATTTTCTATTAAGTTATGAACATCAAATCAAAAAATCGAAACCGACTAAGTGCCCCTGGACATGACTTCAGATGTGCTATTAGCAAAGTTATGCCACGCATCGATCAACTGGTGAAAGATAAACAAAAATCTCATTAAATTTAGTTGTATTGTGTTTGTGTTTAGTTGTGTCTTTTTCTTAGTTATTCTGATGCGTTCTGCGCTGTGTGATGTAATGGACTCTGTGATGTTTTGTTGGTAATTTTGCTACTTTCGCTGACTTTACATCCAGATTCATCATCTTGCAAATAATTTAATATTGGATCAAATTAGTTGTTTTGAAAGTAGTGGTACGTGTTGACAATCCGTGGTGGCTAAGTGGTACGAGAACATAAAAAGGTTGGGAACCCCTGATCTAGAGACTATCTGAGTTATCGATTTTTCGACTGAGTTATCAATTTTTCTTCGTTTTGGAAAAAAACTCAATATAGAATTCTGTTTATTTGCCATGCCGCTTGTTACTGTAACAGTTTAACTTCAAAATGCGCTTCAGCCTTCGATCTGCTCAATCATAGAACAAGGCAATTTTTTGTGAAATTGTGATACAAATGTTTCTATGTGACGTATTTACAAATGCCTGAGCCTAACTGAGTAGCTTATTCACCACGCTATCGCAGCTGCTTTTGATCTCGAATTATTTAGTTGTTTTTAAACGCTTTTTATGGTGATGATGGATGCTGACATTATGTCTATAGGCTATATAGTAGCCTATAGGCTACGCTAACGAAACGAATAGTGAGGATGCCAGCCTAATTTATCGAGCAAAATCGTTAGCATGGCTTCCAACCAACGTAGCCTACTTTCGGTTTCGATAGTCTACACTCTACAAGTACATTTCATACTGCACAGAACGTTTAAAAAATTTTCAAAAAATTTCGGGGGGGGCAAATGCCCCCAATGCCCCCCCCTGGTTGCGGGCTTGGACTGTGTGAACTTGCAAACATACAGCTCCAATAGAAAAGAATTTTACCATTTAAATGTAGTTTAGTTCTTATCAGGATCTTTTATTTTTATTATAGCCTACAGTTTAGAATGGAGGAGATACTTTTTTGAACTTAAAAGAAACGAAACCAAGCAGAAACGCGACATGTATCCTGCTGCTAAAGAGATAGATGCTAATTTTTTCTGCTAGCTTATGCATATCTGGTTTGTTGTTAGAGAGTGCAATGAGAGAAACATCGCTGACAGTGGAGTCCCGTAGATTGAAATGTTTCAAACCTGTAAATTATTGTCAAATTAATGACTTGTTGTAGGCGAGATTGAAACTGGAGCTCTGTTTACCAAACCTCCAAGTCAAGATTGAGTTGTGCCTCAGATATTTAAACTAATTTTATGATCTTACTTTTGCAACAAACTTCCTGGATCAGTTTTTATTTCACTAAAATTTTACATTGCTAGATCTACAATGATCAGAAATCCACTCCTCTTCATGAGGCTTCTGGGCATGGTCACGTTGAAATTGTAAAAAAGATTCTTTCGCTTCCCGGAGATGGAATTGCGAGTTTGATAGAAGCCGTCGACGAAAACGAAGCGACGGCCCTTCTTTTAGCATGTCGCGAGGGGTACACAGAGGTAGACCACCGTAATTTGACTGCTTTCAAACTGTGACCAACTAAAGCAGAGGTGACGAACCTGCGGCCCGTCAAAGAATTTTTTGTGGCCCGCAAAACAATTTGGCAATCGCTGATGCATTAAAGATAAAAGACACCTCAAAGCAGTTTTACGCCTTCACTGGCAC
This sequence comes from Aplidium turbinatum, assembly GCF_918807975.1. NCBI lineage: Eukaryota > Metazoa > Chordata > Ascidiacea > Aplousobranchia > Polyclinidae > Aplidium > Aplidium turbinatum. The sequence continues at coordinate 13,760,682 of NC_137484.1, read as the reverse complement.
ACCTTTCCTTTGCTATTTTCTTGCCCTAAACACTAAATTTCAGGGTTTAAAGTTAGAAAATAGGAAAGTTATAAGGTAAAGTTGTGAAAACACTATTCACCAACTTCACTTTGTATTTTTGGTCGATTCCAATCTATGACGTCACAATTAAAAAGTTGTGTGACCCGATAACTCATGTGTAATTGACAAAGTGGCCGCTACCGCAAAAAGTTTTGTCACCCTTGAACTAAGGCAATAGAATATTGATAGTTTAATTTTAAATTGAATTATTATGTTCATAACCATTTGCATTGTTTTATGGGGAAAGCGATTCAGTAGGTTATACACATTTTTCAATATATTTTCAATTTTTAACTCCTCAATAGGTAGTAACACTGCTCTGAAGTTTTTATGTGTAGAATGTCAAGTCACCTTTCAGAGGGGTAATTACGAAGCGAGTCCTATTTTTATCGTTTCTATATTTCTTAAAAAGAAAAAAGATTTTCTATAAGCTATAGGCTACGCATCATAATTTTTAAAAGTTTCTAGTATATGTGTGAAGCCTAGACCTACATATAAATTTACCAAAGTTCCTAAATAAATTAAAGTTTTAACTACCGTATTTCAAATGTTTGATGGAATAGCATTGTCTTGAATTTTTAACTTTTCAACAATTGAATGTCACAGTTGTTGCTTTAGGTAGCTATGCTTTTAATGGTCATGTTTGATTTAATTGTATACTTTAATGGTCACCTCCAGTTGCTTTAGGTATGTAGAGCCAACTGGTTTCTTCAAATTAATCACTTACTTACTTAAACTTTTAGGTTTAGTGGTCGTGCTTAATTTATTTTCATCTATCTTACATTTAACCTCTAAATGTACATCGTATACAATGTACATCGTTGTGCTTTTACCACCTTTTTCTTTTGTTGGTCTTGTTCTCGTAATGTATTTTAAAACACCACCATTACTGTACTGTTGCATTCCGTCAAAGAAAAACAAATTGAATTGAACAAGGTTACAAATTTAGCGGTGGCTGATGGCAATGTAGGCCTGCACAATGCACATACACAATATGCAACGAACATATGATATTTCCCAGCTGTGAAGTTTTACAACCTTCAAACCTCCATGTCAGGTGGCGATGGTTCTTATGAAAGCTGCTAATCGGTCACTTCCTGGAGGAGCGATAAAAAATTTGCTTCACCGGGATCTCGATGGGAGTACAGCACTCCATGCGTCTATTGAGAGCGGCCATTTTGAGACAGTGGAACTTCTACTTGAAGCTTGGTACAAAGAAACTAAACAAACCGTGTTTCAATCATTCGGTCACACTGGTAAGTTTGTGCATAAATCTGTTTTAAATGTTTAAGTTACTGTGAAAAGATTGCCTGCTCGCAGTATAGGTTACCGCTGCAGGCTTGGTTAAAAGGTCAGTTTTTTTTACTTGTTTTACTTATAAAGGTATATAGTCTGATCTGTGAAGCCATTAGACACTTCACGTTTGTTGGCCATTTGCCAGATTACTTTGACGCTTGCTTGTGCGTAAGTTAGATCATAGGCCGTAGTTAGGTCATAACTTATCTCTGTTTTTGGATCAACGAAATATGCTCAAATGAAGAATTCATAGCTCGACGTTGCAATTTTTCATCTGACTCTCTTTAGAAGCTGTCGTCAGAAAAATATCTAAGCTCGAAAAGCACTTACTGTTGAATAGTTTTCTATCAATTGTTTTGAAGAATAATATTGAAGTTACATTGCTTGCAAATGCATATTCGGCTTTTAATTTATTTTTATGTTGTAGAACGTCAAGAAGAGTATGTGGACTTAAGAAGGGGAGATGGCTACACCCCCTTGCATTTGGCTGCGGATGTTGGGTCATTGGAAATGCTTAAGTTATTGATTGAGAGAGGCGCTTTTTTGAACCCGTTGAACAATAACAACATGACACCTGTGTTGATGGCTGCGCAGCGCAACAACATCTCGTGCTTACAATACCTTTTAGAAAAGTAATTATACTCCGAAGTTATGTAGACTGATTTAGGTTACTAATAATTCAATATGTCTTTTAATAAATTTACTAATATATTAGTATTTTATTTTCAACAAATGTTCAGTTATTTACATGTTGGAAAAAATCGTCAGTGACTTAACTGTGTTGTATTTTGACATAGTTTCTCAGATTTTTATCACAATGCAAGTTGGAATGGATTGTTTAAACTTAAAGTTTTTTGGCCATTGCTTAAATTATTTGTATAACTTCTGGTGTTTTAGACTCCAAAAGGGATGCTGCACACCAGAGTTGAACCAAGTAAACAATTTTTAGTTCAATTACATTACAATTAGGCTACACCATCAAATATTACATTTCAATTACATTGTTCTGAAAGTTTCAAATTACAATTGAAGAGTCCAAGTGCATAACGATCAAACTCCATTATTTATGATTTTGAGATTTTACCATCACCCGTTGTGTTAACATCGAAAGTTTTATGTAGCAGGCTTTTTTGCGGCAAAACGATCAATATCTCGTAAAACAAGGCTTTAAAATAACAAGGTTCAGCCACAAAACAATCAATCTCAAACTTTCATTTGCAGTTTACTCGAAAAGTTGGTTTTGGCAGTTTGATCGTTTTGCACCTGGACTCTTCAATTACTTCCAAATGCAATTAATTAGCCAACACGTTTTATTTGCAAAAATTAAATGTTTCAATATTTATGTTTATCGATAATTTTCTACAGTTTGATTTCTTCAAAGGCAAGTAGAATGCGTGTGATGAAGATTAGGTGCAATGTAGAAATTTAGTTTCGGGAGAGAGTTTGCTTTCTTGTACCAAAGACAGGCAAGACACAACTATACAACCTGGTTGAGGATTATTACAATATATTTTACATATTTACAAATAGTTTCAACAGTGGAACGTTTTCCGCTTAACTTAAGCCCTAATCAGGAATCTGAAATTATTTGCAAAAATGCAATAAATTTCAACTTCTTGAAGGTAACTAGCTAACTGACTATAAGTATCAAAAAATACGCAGCGATTAAAAGCAATAGTGTGGAAAACAGACAGACAGACGGAAAACAAATTACATTAGGAAAAGGCAACTACGTAACTACAAAAGAATTTGCACCACAGGGTTACGTGATACATCAAGAACTGTTGAGGAGTATGGAGTGGACGCCAGTGGCGTAGCCAGAAAAATTTTTTTTGGGGGGGCCAAATATTTGATGAATTGAGGAGAAGGACAAAGTGTTTGATTTAAGCCATCGCCGCCTGATGTACAGTGGCGTATGCTGGTGGGTTGAGCAAGGGAAGCAATAAAAGTGGTGGGGTGTTAGAGCGTGCCGAAGGCAAGCGTATTCTAGGGGGGTCCGGGGGCATGCTCCCCCGAAAATTTTTTGCAAGATTACACTCAAATAATGGATTATAGCGCTTTCTGGAAACACTTTTAGGGTAATATTTGTATGAAACTTATTAGCAGATAAACAGCTATTAACTTATTAAAGGTAGCTCTTACACACAAACGGGCAAAACCTGCGGCTAAGTTAGAGAACACCAAAAACTCAGCTACACAAAAACATAACAGAGTAAGCCATTCTGAAATTGCTTCCACAAATTAGTTAAAAAAAACGTAAATCGCGTAAATTTTTCCCGATTTACGATTTGCAAAATTTATTGGTGTCTTTCTGTGTGTCTAAACCAAGTCCTTGGGGGTGTTAATAGCCAGATGACTTGGAAAAGATTATAAGTTTCTACAAATTTTATTATATTTTCAACAAAGGGATCAACTTCGGAATCCAAACTTTGAAAATTTGGGGGGGGGGGGGCATGGCCCCTTTCGCCCCCCCTGGCTACGCCTATGGTGGACGCCCCTCTTGCAAATAATTGTTTGTTTAAATTTGGGTTGTATAGCGTTTGGTTAACAGCGCTTTCTGAATTTTTGTGATAAATTTGCCTTTGTGTAAAATTTTAAATGTGTCAGTGGAGATTGCCAATCTGTGCAAAAAGAACACTCTATGATTTGGTCTTTGATGGCACTTTTCTTTAAGTCTGCAAAGTTCAGATGCTCTGGTACTCTCGTGGTCAATTGTCTGGTGGACATACCGATGTACGTCAATGCCGAATCGCGCGGACATGTAAAACTAAAACTGAGTTTATATTCCATTTATAAATTAGGCCTATTGTCAAGCCCAAGTTCGAGTTGCGTTTATATTTTGCAAGTAGCCTATGGCTATGAAAAAAAGCGACCAATTTTTTTCAAATTTAAGTTTGCAACCTTGAAACTTTTAGTTGGTAAATTGATGATAAACAGAATGTTACAACGCATTGTAAATTGAATCAATTCAATCGGCTTGTTTTATTATTGAATATATCGTAGCCATGATCGTACATTACGCTATGTTGGCATAGGTTAAACTGCAGTAGGTGTGTGTGTGCAAAAATAACTAAGTTACATATCGACAATCATAAATCTAAACTTACGTCACGTTGCAGAAAATGTGATACAGAGATTGTTGACAATTGGTATCTTTCACCACTTTTGATAGCGTGCAAATTTGGCAACATTGAAGCAGTGAACCTGCTTGTGCAGTGTGGGGCCGACTTACATGCAACCGATTACTTTTCTCGAAACTGTTTTTTCTTTGCTGTGGAAGAAGGCCAAATAGAACTTGTGAAGGTAAGTTTCATGTAGGAAATTTGCTCATACTTCTGTCATACATACTTCTAACAGCGTTTGATCTGACGATTGGTTTCTGTGAGGTGTATATGTCATCGGCAATATAGAATACGATTTTGAGCAAATTTTGTGACCAGATCTTTTCTGGATTCGGAAACTAGATTAGCTGTTGTGATTATTACGGAATTTCTAAGTTGCCTGAAAATGCTAAAAAAACGGCTAAAATAGTCCATGCCAGATTTGCAAGCGGTCATATAGCGCTCTCGAAGATATGCATTTAATATTTAGCATGCTGTATTTTGTGTATATAATCACTCACACATTGTTGCAAGGGTAATAACAAGGTATAGATTCAATGTCCATCTACAAAGGATATCGTGTTATCGATTTTTTCTTGTTTTCTTGTTCTGAGTAGGCTGTATCTATTTGTAGCTAGGTAGCCTAGTCTATATTTACAGTATATAGTTGTAGGCTGAGTGACCTGTGTTTCAAAGAAAGCTCTTTTATTCTTAAACAGTATCTTCTCACGTGTTCCAATCACTCTGCTCTAGTGGAAGAATGCGATCGATTTGGCAACACCGTTTTGCATGAATGCGCTTCTCGTGGTTATTTGTCTACAATGAAGGTAGGGGAGATCGGTGACCAGTGGGACACTGCCATTTTCTTGAACAGTGGTGAACGTAAATGACTGAAATTTTACGTGTGGAACCGAGATACTGGCTAATACCTTTTAGCGTAGTTTAATGGCAAAATTTTTGTAGTTCAAGAATGACATCAAAAAACTTTTTTTTGCTTGTTGAAGTAAGCAAGAGTGGTTAGATTTCTTTTTTGTTTTTGATTTAACAATAACTTATTAGGAAGTAGTTTTTAGATTGAGTTAAACCTTACACCTTGCACTTCCATTAAGCAAAAACTGCAAAGTTTTTTTTTCAAGTTTTGAACTGAGAGGCAAAAATATTTCATAATTGGCTTCAGGCACCAGTGGGACATTTGTTCAGGGACCTGTGGGACATTTGTTCAGGCACCAGTGGGACATTTGTTCAGGAACCTGTGGGACAGTATAAACGCATACATATAGGCTATAACACAACATGGTGGTGCTGACAAATCCTTCTATTCAAAAAACTCATAGGACATTTAAACAACTTCATTGTGTATTCTGCTGTTTTGTTTTCAATAATGTTTGTTTTGTAAATTTGAGAGTTTTACTGAGTCAATCCATTAAAACTATTTATTTCAGCGTTTCTTTGATGTAAAGTGTCGAAACAATGCCTTGGAATACACTAATGCATGAATGAAAGCGATGTGAAATCTCTTTTTTTTTTATTTGCAACTAGTTTCTTGTTGCGTTAAATGCATTTCTGAAGTGTCCCACTGCTCCCTTAAGTTAGGCACGAGTGGGACACTTTAGTTCGGTATGAAACCTAAAAATAAACATCAAAGTATTAAAAAAAAATTGTTGAGATGTTTTGAAGATGTGAGTAAAAGGTGGAACTATATATTAGAAATGTGGTTTGGTACGCATTGTCTGTAAATTATTTGAGCTATTAAAGAAAAAGCTATTTTGTCCCATTGGTCCCTGACCTCCCTACATCTATGATATATAATACATTATCTTGACTAGTGTGTTAGAGTAAACAGCAATTAATAAAACTATTGTGAAGCTATTAAACTTAATCATTGACCAACATTCTGCATTCTGTTTATAGTGCACTTTAGCAAAAAATGATAGCCTACTTATGAAAAGATTGCATTAAATCTTAACTTGTGTCATGGCATTCATTGTTGTTTGCAGTTGTTGGTAGAGTTTGGAATGAGGCTGGACGCTCGCAATGATACAGAGCAGACTCCACTACACTTTGCGGCGATGAACAATCAGCATCAAATAATACGGGAGATAGTCGCTCTGGACAGGTCAACACTGAACGATCAGGATGACCATTCAAGAGGTCCTCTTCATTTAGCAGCAATAGAAGGCCATGAGGACACTGTAATGGAACTAATTAATTTAGGAGCTGCCACGGGTGATTTGTAAGTGTTTGATGAATTCATATTTTGCCCCGAAAATTGCTGATTAAGCTACAGATCGTATGTGTTAAAAATATCATACTGCTGAAGTATTTATGTAGTTCCAACTTGGCCCAGGCTTCCTGACCAGGTCATTATTAAAAAACTGTTCGTCTCGATCATGCGTATAATAACATTATTTTTCTCAATGCAGAGATGTGAATCACTGGACTCCTTTTCACACTTGTGTGGCTGAAGGATGGCTCAATTGCGCCAAAGCTCTGCTCAGAGCCGACCACACTCTGTTGAACTGCAAAACAAGAAGGAAGGTGACGTTAACTAGGACAGACAAGAAGTGAAATGAAAACATTTTTTTTAACCGAGATAACTTGCAAAACGTGTTTTAGGTTGGTTGATTACGCCTACTATATATATATATTTTTTTTAACTGACGTATGGCAAGAGTACAGAGAGAGATGAAATAGGGAGAGAGAGAAAGAGTTTTTAATAATTTGCCTTTCAATATATTGTACATATAGTGATATAAAAATTTTTATGTGTATCAAAAAAAAAGACTCAAAACCGCATCACTATTTTCAGTGTGAGCAATTCCAGCTCTTTCAGTAAATAGCGCATGTACACGCAAACCGAGGCCTATACGCTTGAGCAACCTAATTCAAAGCTCATGTTGGATGATTACTGCTGAATGGAAAGCAGTCCTGAAATGCGTTGCTCAAGTGCACACCCCGAGAGTCGAACCAGCGCCGCATGATCTTGAGTCGGGTGCTTAACTACTGAGCTGAGGGGGGTGAACAATTTACGTGCAACAAAATTTCAAGAAGGTTAGAGCTTCAACGCTAGTATGAGAAATTTCCAGGATTAGGCTTTCAAAAAGATTTTTCAATTCGAGAATGAAGTTTATTACAATATTCTGTATTTAATATTCTACAACGATATTGACTACCAGCATAATTTTGATAGATTTTTAAACACAAAACCAAAATAACACGTCGTAAAATAAATATTGCAAAGATGCTGTACTGCTGTACAGTTCGTGTTTATCTACCTCGCAAATCAAACTATATTTTCTGCGTTTGCAGGAAACTCCGCTGCACATAGCTTGCAGTAAAGGAAAGTCAGATATGGTGAAGCTGTTATTGGAGTGGGGCGCCGATGTCAGTGCCCGCTTGCCGGACGGAAGGAATCCGCTAAATGTTGCCATCGGAAGACTTGAAGAAAAATGTGCAATCGCCTTGATTCAACACGACAATTGGATGGACTCGATGAAGAACGTTAGTTTTTGCAATGGATCAGGTAGTAAATAAATCTTTAAGCCATTTTTGCTTACTCTTGTAAAAAATAATTAAGTTTTAAACCATCATTGGGCAAGAAGATAAAGCTTTTGAAAAGGAATGTGTACATGTATTGATAACCACAGCATGTAAAGGTTATTACTGTATCTTATAACTCCTTGGGATGTTAAAGCGTTGTGAGTGTTGTGACAATGGCAACTTTTGCTGGCTGGAGCATTTTTTTGCGATAATGGTTGGTAAAAATAGTGTTGCCATTATTATTTCTGAAAGTTGTTTAAGCGATACAATAAGATGTTATATCTTAAAGATAAACATTTCCCCCTAAAATCACTAAAGGCCGCCATCATTACAAAAATGCTGCAAACGCTACTCCAAAAAAAAAGAAGTGGATTCTAACGTTTTCTTTTTTTTCGTCAAGATATCCCTTCTACTCCACTCAGACAACTGATCCAGCATATGCCAGATGTCGCCGAACTTGTTCTGACCAAATGCACAAAATTCAACAGCGACAACGCAGCAAACCCGTGCTTCAAGGTAGGCCACAAATGCAGCTTTTTACGCTGAGTTTATTCACCTACTGAGAAATTATTGAGCCATTAAACTTGCTTGTTGCTTTGTTTAGTAGCTTGAGCTTTAATTTTATTTTGACTGTGATTAAAAAAAACACCGTATAACAACTTAACAATGTAGAATAAAAAGAGAAAACTTAGCGAGGGTATGGAGAAAAAATTAAGTGATTGCCCCAATAAAAAAATTTTGAAGTTCAAAATTACAAGCTAAAGCATTGAATTTTATAGCTATAGCAGTCTATCGTCAATACAACAAACCATGTTCAGAACTTTGCCAATTCATCAAACTTTTAATTTTTTTTAAATTTCACTCACAGTAGCTATATGTAAACTTACAATTGCACTCAATACATTTCCAGATATGTATTTTTAGATTGAGTTGTTGTGTTTCAGGTAAACTTCAACTACGAGCTGTTGGAAGACATGTACGAAATTGACAAATGGAAAAAAGAATGCGAAGAACGAGAAAACTTCATGAAAAAGAAGCAAAGCCTAAGAAAACAATCAAATGTTACAACAACTGCATTACAAGTAAATACATAAATAAATTAACCCTCATTGTTTACAAAAAACAAATAATTTTGTCTACGTTTATGCATGAATTTCATACATAAATAAGGAGGCTACGCTAAGCCAAATTGTTGCAGAATTTGTTTTTACAAAAATCGTGCTGATGTAACTGTAAAGAGTGAAACCCAGGTGGTTCAATACTATACAGCAAGAAGCAACAAACAAACAGAGACATAGGCCTAACTGCTTTACAAACAGTAGTTGGTGACATTTTATTATAAAACGGTTTCAAGGTGGTACCAGTGCTCTAAAAGTTGTTACCTTTCCAAAATCTAAAACAAAAGAAGCATTTGACATGTTTCTTTCAACTATTCTCTTATTTAAGATCTGCAAGGGTTTGTTTTTTCGGAGGGCTAGTTGATTTGGGAGAATTTTTACCGTTCCAATTCATGGCCCACTGCAATTACACAAGATTAGTTTTATGTGTTAAAAGTCTAGTGGTATTGAAAAAAAAAGGTGATATATTCACAATTACCAGAAAAAAAAGATCAGAAATCAAATTTCAAATTCCTTCGAATATTCAGATTTTTGAATCTTTGTATTAAGTAGGCTACTATAGATGTGCAAAAATTCAGAATAAACGACCAAGTTAAAATCCCGCTTGAAAATAAGTGGCAACCTACGCAAGAATCTCCTTGCAACGTCTTTTAGCAGTCATAGCCTTTTCGCCTTATAACTTCAGAATTTGGTTTAGAAGCGAAAAATATTATACTTTCACGTAGCCCAGGCTATTGCTTTGGAGTTCTTGCATTACACATTCCTAACTGGTTAGTGTTGTCCTTTAGGCTAAGTTGTAATTTTAAAGTTAAAACCACGGCTATTTAATAGCTCTAATCATGTACCTTATTTAAGAAATTGGACAATTCTAAAAACGCGTTTTTACCAAAGTTTGAAAGTTTGGGACTCAGACTTAAATATCTTTTCTTGTCATTTTAATTTTAAATCATGTTATCATTGTTCATATATTTGTTCATGAAAAGATTCGTGTCAGGATAATGCAGAATGTGAATTACATTATGAAATATGTAGAAGTAACGTGGACATTTATCCAAGAAGGAATATCCAGATTGAGGAAAATTTTACTTGAGGGTATAGAGACGATAAAGCTTTACCCGAAAACCAGACTAGTCGTTTTTTGCATTGATTCAACTTCTTCAGACGTTGATCTACAGACCAATCAACACAAAAAGCGACTGATTTACTGTCTAGGCAAGAACTACTGTTGTAGGCTATAATGAATCATCAATTTTCATACATTTTGTTTACTTTTTTATTAAACAACGATATTACATGCTACAATGAAGCAGGGGTCTAGAAAAAGGTAGAAGCGACAAAAAGAAAAAGAAGGGGTTGCCGGTCGGTTAAGAAGTGGACGATTGTTTTGTTTCTTTTATTCAGCCTCCTGGGAGTTATCGAGATTCAATAGATGGTCAGAACGTCATGTTTCTTGGTTCAGTGGGTCGACCTGAAAAGATAGTTTCGGCAAACGATGGTTGCATACAGAAAGGTGAAAAACCTTACTCAAAAAGTAGCTCCATTTTAGCGCAAAACCATCCCCTCACCATTATGGTAGGTAGATTAGATTATTGCAATATTTGACATAGATGAGAAATAAATTATACAATGTAGTTTGAAGAAAGGAGCACTCTAATTTTTTTTGTTTCAACTTAATAATACTTGACCAGTGGGATCAGCTGACTAAATGACCAAATGGTCTTTCGCTCCTCCTGGCTAATCAGATTGAATTATTATTCAACCTTGAGCGTAGCCTACTTGTGCGCTTTTTTATGTTTATAAATTGTATGTTATTGTGATGTAAGCTTATTGTGAACTATCCTAGAATCTGATCTGCAAAAAAATTATTTCTCCCTTTTCTCTGTCTATTCTTGCAGCCCACTCATTAATACTTCATCATCTAACACTGAGTTCACGATCTAAAATATTCTGTCTCAAATAATCTATCTGTGTATATTCTTATGTGGATTTAAAAAGACACAATAAGTTGTTTTGATGCTATATGGTAGCCTACTGTGCTATTGAATCTTGTTGCAGGTTCGGGAACAAAGAGAGAAGCTCTTGAGTCATCCGATTGTAAGGAGTATTATAAATTACAAGGAAAGGAGATATGGGAATTATCTCTATTGGTTCAATGTTTTGTCGTTTATCTTGTACTTAATTTTGTTGATGGTATTCACGGGCACAACTCCACCAAGATATGCCATTGATGAGCCATTGACAAGAAAACTTGCAGAAGCGGGCCAACGCTGTGTTCGGTTCGTAATTTTCTTTCTTAGTTGTAAGACCTAAGTCAGAGCTTACATTTAATGATAATTTTTTGCCATAAGTTAACTTTTATTGGTTTTTAAACTAAGAGGCTTTAGGCTACCCAACATTACAGTAGTGTAAAAAAATGACAGGTCTCAATAAAACGCTTCTATTGTGCCTCATAGAACTTTTAAAGGTCTCATTAAAAAAAACTTCTATCTGCCTATCTCTTTCTTGTTGAATTGACTATGAAGAACCTTTGAGGAATGAACAATAAGTAGGCTTTATTAAATTTCAAACTGACATATCCATAAACATAGACCTGAAAATAAATGAGATATCATTTACGAAACTAAATAACTTTACACTTAGAAAAACTAATCTGACAACCTCTCAAGAATTAAGTTACATCGACTGAACACCAATATAAGCCTACACTATAACTACAAGCTTTGAACTAACCATCATACTATTTGGCTTAAAAAAATTAGAGATATTTTTTATGTAAGCCGATTGTAGTCAATCTGATATTTCAGAGTCATACCTCCAGCTACACCAATTTGGGGAAATGTTTGCCAAGATCGGACACCCTATCGAAACGCCACTTCCGTCATCATCTTAATCTTTTCTTCGTTGCAACTTTTGAAAGAAGTAAGTTTCAATACTGTTAATGAACGGAAAGGCCCGTTTCGGTGAGTCCGATTCGGTGAGTCCGATTCGGTTAGTCCGATTCGGTGAGTCCGATCCCTTAACGGGGAATTTTTTTAATTTTTTTTTTAAATTATCAGGTACCATAGCCTAATTATCATTGCCGTTTTAGGGTTAGGAGTTAGGAGTTAAGGTTAGGGGTTAGAAGTTAGGAACTCACCGAATCAGACTCACCGAATCGGACTCACCAAATAGTAGCAGACCCCAGGGGAGCAAGTAGCTAAAATAGGCTTAGGCCTACTGGCTACATCTGCTACGATTTTTTAAAAGGGTACCAAATAAGCAAACAAAGAAATGGAAGAGCAAGCATTGTGGTTCGACTCTTTGAGTGTGGGCTTGTGTAATGCCTTGGACAGCTGTCCACTCATTTAGCGACTCTCAGTTCAATCTTGGAAAATTCATTTCTGCGTTCACTCAAATCATCACTTACTTGCAGCAAATGTCTGATGTTTCTTAGGTAATCTCTCACACGCAAGAGGAAAAAATCATTTGCTAAAAATAAGCAAGGAGACGGAAAATTAATAAAACACATAAAATTGACAAACCTACTAAAATTTTACAGATTGCACAGCTGATACATCTACGATTGAATTACTTTCGTGACTTTGGAAATTATCTGGAGTTGGCCCTGTATTCATTATCGATTTTAATTTTTGTTGATCTTGATCCTTTGGCAAGAAGCACTGGCATAAAAACGGTAAACAAATTTATCTATTTTGAATAGTGTTATTTCTTAGTGCGAATAATTCCTTATTCAAAATGTGGCCTAATAATTTGATAAAAAAATTGATTTCCTTGCATCTCAAGCAAGCCATAGCTTCTGACAGATTTGTAAAACCATGTTGTAAGGATGCCTAGTACTTTTGTGTATTATATTTTGTAAAAATAGATTTACAATATGCTCCTAAAATGTTTTGATGTAAAAAGCAACATTATTTATTTGAATTAAAGCATACTCCAATGATATACCTGTAAGCTTCACGACCGACAATACACGTTGTTACGCGTATTAGGCCTATGTCACACTGCATACATGATACAGCACTGCACTGATGTAACCTAGGCTACGGTTACGCGATACTCTCTAATGATTTAATGCATCTTGTGTCTTGTGTGACGAATAAATTAATCACAATGGCATTGCACAACTCTATATGTTTGTAATGTAGTACTGTGGTAGGTGTAGTTCGCTTGTTCTAATGCAGTGGTTCCCTTTTACCTTGTTGGCACCACCTTGAAAGCATCAACCAGCTCTCCCACTTCCTCTTAGGATGTGTGAAAAGCAATGATCAAAATGTTGGTTGAAACCTGGTAACAAATATTGCTTCTTACCTTATATTCTAACTAACCCAAATGCTTCAGCATTTTCGCAAATCCTAGAAACAGGTCTCGTACCCCTTACTCCCTTAGTGGTACGTGCACCCTTGGTTAAGAACCCCTGCTCTAATGTTTTTTTCAAATTTCAGAGATGGCAGTGGGAATTATGCGCCTTTGCTGTGCTTTTTGCGTTTATCAATTTTTCTTTGTACTTTCGTCGCTCTCGGCTTGGGATATATATTTATATGATCGCCAGTGTTGGAAGGTCCTTCATGTCCATAGCTCCCGTCATGATCACATTCCTTGCTGGATTTGCATTCAGTTTTTATATTCTCCTTCAAAATCAGGTTGGTTTCATTACGGCTAACAAAGGGCACTTCCAAACGTCAAAAATACCAAAGTATACTTTTTTCCTTTTTGACAATATAACTTCCGGAAAGAGTTTCCATTTAATACCGAAGGCAAGCAAGTCGCAGCAACAGATAATTGTAATGCTCATCCAGTTGTGTTGCTTTGCCTTGTGTATCTTTGACAATACGCCCACTTGTGTGTTGTGAACGTTGCCTAACTAGGCCAGTTCAGTTCTCCTTAGCAGTGAGGCCTGTATGGTAAGCCTATTAACTATTATGCTACAACTAATTAATAACTTAGCGTTGATTCAATCCGTTGCACAATAATTATAGGCCTGTAGGCCTACTGAAAAAATGGTTTAAATAATTTTGTGTATATTTTTAATGTTAGGCCTACAGTAAGTGTGAAAACAAAATTTGTTATATTTTAAATGGATCATTGTGTCAGACAGGATATTTGAATGACTACTTGCTAACTTACATCAACTACTCACTGTATAGCCTAATGAAAACATTTTATGTTGAAGGTTGCTTTTAGCCATCCAGTAACCTCTTTTGTCAAGACCTTTGTCATGGTTATCGGAGAGTTCGAATACGAAGACATTTTTTTGAATAATGCAAACAATACAAGCTACGAAAGCAGAGTTTATTACTCGGGGTCGACAACAGTGATCTTTATAGTGTTTGTTATAGTAATGAGCCTTATGTTGGCAAACTTGCTGGTAAGATTTTGTTTTTTTATGTTGTTTAATGGAGGAAATGTGTCCTTTCTTTAGATTCAGAAAAGTTCGCAACGATAGCTTAGTTAGTTTTGCGCCGATTTTGTAAACGACGAAACGACAGGATTAAGCAGCGCTTGTCTTTCGGGGTATGCGCTGGAGCAACGTATTTCGATCCAGCAGCACCTAGTGATAAGAATATTTCACAGAAGTAATGTTTCAACAAACGAAACTTCATTATGTCAATCTCGGTGACCGAGCCTGGAGAAAGCATCTACGAGCATGCGAAACTCCCAGAATTGTACTTGCAAGAAACTTTCTCAGTCTGAAGATAAGCATTCCAACAGCCAATCATACTACTTCGGCTGCTCCCACAACATTATCAACAAACTTATGGAGGCTCAAACTTCAATAAGAAGGTTGCAACCGTTTCCATCACTCTTTTTCTCCTTAGATCTCCAAATAGAAGTTTTCAAGATTCATGATAACTTACCACACATTATTATGTAGATTGGTATCGCGGTTGATGACATTGCTTCTGTTTACTACAAAGCTTCCTTGAAGCAACTAAGTGTCGAGGTAAGACTTTGACTATATTTGAGTTTGCTTTAGATTTATTACCATTTTTTGTAAGTTGAAGTTGTACCAATAGCCATTTGGTTTATGTCAACCGTTACACTACTTTGTACAATAGCTACCCTATATACAGCATACTCAATTCACCAAAACAATAATTTTTATTATAACTGATTTATTTGGTTCAGGTCGAAGTATTCCTTGAAGAAGAATATCTTTTTCCCGAGTGCATTCGTCGTCGCTTTGTGGTGCGCAGACGAGAGTACAAGCCAAACCAACACGCAAACCGGAATTTCTTTTATAGATGGTTCGCAGAGGAAAGAAATATGAGCGCTGAGCATATTCTTGATAGAGTTGGATACTTAAAAAAAGTAAATGTGCAATAATAAGTGCAATTGCGTGCAGTTGTTAGCGATAAACGCAATAGCCTAATAATAATAACGACAAGCAGTTAATGCGAGAAGCTGGTAACAATATCGGCTAAATTGCATAAAAATGGATACACTACTGTATTGCCCAGTTTCAGGAAATTTCTCCTTTTTAAATAATGATTCAGTTCGTCGCAATAAATCACTAACAGAATAAACAACATAGAGAGAAATAGCAAAAAAAGTTGGAAGTGATGAAGAAAAAGTTTTTAAAAAACTTAAAAACTCTGCAGCTATTTTATTCATGCCCTGTTCCCTTTATATTGTAATTCTAGGCCTATGTATTCGCAAAATGCCGGGGCAAAATGGTATTCAATGTATATATTCACGTATTATTAGACGGAGATGGAGAAATTCACCGATGAACTTGATTCTCTCAAGTCTGCTATGAACCAGTTCACTTCAACCTTGAACGATATGAATGGACACAAAAACGAAATGAAAGAAAAGATGGCCATAATGTCGGACCAAGTAACTGAACTTTGCAACAACTCAAAATCTTTAAGGAATCAAGATGGCGGTTCCGATCACCATCAAGAGTTAACCAAAACATGCTCAGGATTTAAAGAATAATAAGATCTCGATCACTGCCAATCCAAAATCTCAGCATCGTATAAGAAAGAGAACCTTAGTTACTGCCATTATTTTCTAGCTCTTTTTGTGATTGTTGACAGAAACTATTTTGACTGGCAACAGCTACAGTCGTTTTAAACAGATGTTAATATCACTGATCGCACTGATAAACAATATCGCTTTGAAGTAGCTTGGGCTTAATCTTAATTTACCTATTCACATATACATTGCTATATTGTAACTTAATATACAAATAGAACCAGGTTAGACTTTACTTCGATGAAACGCAATCAAAGCAAAAGACCAAGCGCTTCGCTTAGTGTGATGAGACTTTTATCATTTTGATCTATGTATAACGTTTAACTTTTGTTTTCGCACCATATTGCCACAAAGATGAAATAACAGCAATTATGACATGCTGACAGTTGTTAGGTTAAAAACAATACTATAAATTGGGGCTCTCAACAGGTTAAATTCATTGCACCAGGTAAGTTTATGTGTATTATAAGCTTTCAAATCCTGATTTAGAAATAGCTGGTGGGAAGAATTCATCATTTCTACGTTGGCAAGGTGTAAATGAAAGTAAAAAGTGTTGAGAAACTTTGTGATTGCTACACAGCTGTGTCGAGTTTTTCAGTGACAAACAGTTTTATCTTTTATGCAGTTTTTCTGTGTAATCTGTTGTGATATGGAAGTAAGCTATCATCTTTCCATTTGTGTATCTTGAAATCGTCTGCTGTAAACTTTACAAGGTCCCGCCACTAGGCGTAAGAGAGCCAGCGTAAAATTTACACAGTCGGGATTCAGTAAACTTGCAAATTTTGTGAATGTAAACCTACTACTTTTGTGAATGCAATGCCAGCAACACTTTTTTATTTTTTAAATTATTCTATGCAGTTTTAAACGACTATACAGTATAAACTCGTTACCTCAGTCTGCAGTTGATGACTTCACAATTTCATTGTCTCGCGTAGATGTAACTGACTTGCAGAAACAAGCAATCTATAAGTATTAATAGTAAGAGCTGGATAGCTAATTACCTAATAATGAAGGGAACATGATTTTTGTAAATAAAACTATTTAAATGTCGATCTTAATACAGATCCTGTCATGTCAGTTGGTAAGGAGAGCACCATATTTTGCAAATTGTATACATGATAATGGCTTTCTATTTTCTTTCATAAAGGCCATGGCTTCTCGTATATACGTAGTCTATATACTTAAAAGTTTACCTCTGCAAACTCACATGTTATCCACAATCGCATACTCTCAGATGAGTTTTGAATTGCTTGAAATTGGTGTGTCATCAAATGAAAACATTGCCAGACCCAAAGGGCTATTAGCCATGTGCTATTTCTCAAAAAAAAAAGGAAAAACATGTATTTTTTATTCTATGCTAGGGTTAGATAAAACCAGGAGAAATTTGTTAAAAAAATTTGGTGTGTTTGCCCCTTAGACTCACAACCAAACCACTTACTTTTTTGAATTTCAGCTTTTGTGTTGTCCATTTTCTTTTAAAACTTTCGCTTTTTTTATATCAGGGAGGTTTACACTTTGTTGCCCTTCATTATTTTTCCAGATCCGCTACTGAAAAATCCTATAATTTTTTTTTAGAAAGTACTACATTTCAACCATGAGACAAACAGGATAAATTTAAAAAAGCATTTTGTAACATATTTTTACATAGAAAATCCATGTAGGCTAGCATACCTGGCCGAGTGGTTAGCGCGTTGGGCTCGCAGTCGAGAGCTTGCATGTTCGACTCCAGCCACCCGCACATGCTGTTGTTTCTCTGGGCAAGAAACTTTACGATAATTGCCTCTACCCAGTAATTGATTTCGAGTAATGGGTAGTACCAAATTTAAGTCATAAGTAGAGTAGACAACCGGAAGCAGACATTGCAGTCGGCTGCAGCGTGGGTCAGGTGTACGTCGGAAGGCGTACACCGATGCATAGCGCTCAAGTCCGCTTTCCGGCAATGCAGGATAAAGATAATAAAAAACAAACAAACAAACAAACAAACATAGGCACTGCAGTTAATAATGTTCGCTTCTCGTTCTCAAAGATGGTCTATGAGGCTGAATCAAATTTTCTCCGCGAGGTTCACGTCGCTTTATCCTGTCACTTTTTTCTTTCAAAGAAGCAAAATAGAGATTACCGCGAGCTTTTATGGCGGATTGCAATCGCAATTGTGCAATTATTATTTACTTTTGTTAAGATTTGATAAAAAAAAAATGAGCACTGTATCATTACAATTTGGTGTTTTGTTTAAATATGGTACCCTACGAGATTGCAAAATACGTTCTGTCGCAACATTCACCTGAAACTTATAGACTGCAACGCGTATTAACATGAGATTGCGAGAACACATTTTTATTAGCAAAAATTTAAATTTATTGCAACATACCATAAAGTTTTGATTAATAGATGATAATAGCCTACTTAGGCGTATAATAGAAACTTATATACAGATTTCTGCCATTTATTTGATTTGGATCAAGAGCCTAGCACAAAACTATTGTACTATGAAGTGTAATGACTTTTATAATCATAGATATATACTACGATCGGCGTTACCGTACGTGAGCGAAGCGTAGGAGAGGATAACAAGATTCCAAGCTTCCCCAAGGAAAGGAAAAACCATTTTGACATAGTCTTGTTGCTTATATTGTGTCTTTTCGTTAGCAGAATGGACATTTTTGTTAGATTTCAAATTTTAGTTGTAGAAGAAACGACATTATGTTACGTGACGTGCAACTTGTACGCCATTTTGTTTATCTGCCATCTACCATGTGGCAGGCAAGTTATTTATTGTAGCAATAATTTATAAACTTTATCGCATAAACACACAAGTGTAGGCTAGGGCAGTCATGCGACAGCCTTTTCTGCTTTATTGAAGCAATAGCTTTATACCCAAAAACCTCATTATAGAATTGATTTGCACAGTTTTTGCTAACAGCAACTCGCCGTATAGGTTCCATAATTATATAACTCTGTTTAGCATTGCGCTTGGCATTGGTATTAATAGCCAACCATTCATCGTGCTACAGTTAGCATTACATATTTTATTTGCGCTTTAAGTTTCACTTTAGCTCCATGAAACCTTCATGTTCAACAACTTTGCGCTCACTCACTTTCATATACAATCTACCAAATGTTTTTTGTTCTAATAATTTAAAGTTTGTTTTTTAAAATGAAACGAGGTGTGATAAAACGTATCATTAAATAACAAACTTTGTGCAGAGATGTGTGGAAATGATAATATACGAGTAACTAGATTTATTATAAAACACCTTGCTGAAAGTAAAAAGCTGAGCAAAAATATATAGGCCTACGTTACTATAACATAATTGCTATACTGAAAACTGATTTTCACAAAAGAATGTTAAAAGAATTATGCTAATCTCACACATTAAGCAACTTCAATCGGTTAAAGAAAAATTTAAAATAGTTTTTATATAAGCCTATCCACATTTTGGTCACTTTCTATTTTTATAAACTCTTGACTACATATACAATTCGTGAGATTCTTGTTTTATCAGAATCGTCAAGCATTTCAAAATGTATAGTTTACAGTGAAAAAAATGCAAATTGTACGTTGTTTTGCAGCAGATGAACCAGTAAGCATGAAAGCCAAAAACAGGGTCTTCTTAATTGCTTTATAACTTTCAGTATTTTACAACTTCGTATTTTTGTTGGCATTACTATGAATTATTGTTATTGAAAATCCGTGTTTCACTTTTGATTTTTACATTTTGAAAGCAACATTGAGTGAAATAGATTGCCATGTCACAGAAATTACCTAATTACTTGATCAATGTATGGGTACAATAAATCAAAAGTCTAGATCAGTTAGAGAAATGAAACTTTTTAAATATCTGCACTTTTACATATAAGCAACATGTCAACCTTTCTTTAGTTGTAAGATTAGAATCTTCTTTTTGTAAAAGGAATAGGATTGGCTTCGCACAGGCCTACAGTAATTTTCTGATGTGCTAAATATATTTGATAGTACGGTAACTAAAAAAATCACTACTTTACAGCCTATAGTTCTAAGTCTATTTTAATAAATTATTTTTTGTCTTGTACTGTAATTTTATTTCGTTAAATGAAAAAGTGTTTTAAAAGAGTAAAGTAATTTACAATTGTCACAATTATTGCAGCCTATAAAAAATAATACATTTTCAAAACGACGAGCAGAGTAACCACTAAGAGGGACTTTCTGAAGTTATATATTTTAGAACAGATAAATACTATCAAAGCATTAACTTTACAGCTGAGTCCAACTTGTGCTTTTGTTTTGAGATGAAATTCTTCACTGAAATTTTGCATTTTAAGCGACTGTGAAGGATCAACCCAAGGGAGAATCAAGCGTGTAGCTTTAGAATGGGAGATTTCAAGAAAACAAAATGATGTGTATGTGTTCATTAATCTGACCATGCAAATACACCAAAAACAAACTTACTTTTCTGTGTTTTAGGGGTACAATCGCCTCCTTCTAGATCCGCCACTGGAATAACCCTTCAACTAAGTTTTTGTTCCATACCCGTTCGCTGTCACGAAAGGTGTAGGCCTATAAAGCCCGAGTGGTTGCAATTTTTTTTTGGCAACGTTTCCAGCCAAGAAAAATACTAATAATCTTTATAAAGAATTGAAAGCTGAACAGATTAAAAAAGTGTTTGCAAAATCAGTTTGACTTGTGAAGCAAACAAGACTTTATTCACACACCAAGTTTTTTGCACTTACTGAATTCCAGTTCTCTTACACATTCTCCTTAGAATAACCTAATAACCATGTCAAATAAACTACGAGAAAAAATCAACTCTATTTGTTTAACCATAAACACTCTGTAATGTGGCCCTGCCGTAGTTGTAGGCTACTACTAATAAATCATTTCTCAATCATAGCAATATGTTATACTATTATAGGCCTACTCAAATCCACTGTAATAGTAAACTGTAACGCTAAATATTATATTATCTTTTCTTTCAACTTTCTACAGTTGGTTTGTGAATAGATCAAAGTAGGCTACCTCCGATCGTAAGTACATAAATCAAGTGATTCAAGTGCAGCCACAAAGCATGTTTTGTAAAAAATCAAAACCGATTATTAAAAGTAAAGAAAAACCGAAAGTAACGAAAAACCGATTATTAAAATAATTAAAGCATTTACATATTTTTATCGTCTGCATCACTGCATCAACAAGCAATGAACAAAAAAAAAATTTTGCAATTTTTATTCTGCCATTGCCAGGATTTTGGTTGTGCACTGAAAACTGTCAAGACGATTTAATGCAATCCTGATGCTGAGAATCTTACTACTGCTTCAACCAACTAATGAACAGCTCCACACAACTCAATACACATGAATGGCCATCAGAGGCTTGACTGCATATTTTTGCCTTATCTTTAACGCAATCACAAAGAAAAGCCCAGTCACAGTAACTAAGAAACTTGACCCTTTCAAATTCTTTTGTATTTTGTAAGGTTACCGAATACGCTTGATCTCTACTTTGCTCCAGCCTCACTGCTGGTTATCTTTCTTGGATCAGTTTATCTCCAGCGAACAGATATAACGAATGCTGATACATTAACCAAATGGTTTATGATGAAAACTCAACGTAAATGCAGAAGAGCATGTCTGTTTCATGAACATATCCTTCTGGTTCTTCCCTCAGCACAAATATGCGTAAGTGCAGGCAGAACAGACAGCCGCACATTGAGCGTAGCATGTCTGTCGGTTGTCCCTTTCATTGGCACTTTGAACGGTTTTTTCAGCGCTGCAATAAATTAGTAAACAACAATACGACCAGAACACAAGACGACAGAGCCTATGAAACTTCGCACTGAACAAGAGAACAAATGGATTGAAAAACCATTGGCTCTTGAATGAGTTCACAATTTCAGTTTAGTTAGGCCTACGTAAAGACCGTGTTTTCTGCAACAGAACATCACTTCTGACAATACGTAAAATAAAATATTAGTGCTTACTTCACAGTGTAGTGTTTTTGAACATCGTTACTGTTTTGCAAATAAATAATTTACATGCGCAACCCATGATTGTGTTGGTGAAAAATGGTTTTGATTAGTAGTAGGCTACGTGTCCAAATACAGTGAGCAATAGTGAGAAAATAGATAAATGTCCTGAAAGTCGCCATTTTGTCTGTCCATTAAAATAATATGAGTTCAGTTCAATTTTCTTGGTTGTTCTCTTCTAAATGACAACAAGAAAACAAATCGATATTTTTTTCCTAAAGTCTAAACTTATAAATCATTTGGCTAGACTATCATGCACAACAGTATTCAATAAAATTTTATAATTTAAGTTGCGAAACCAGTTTTCGTTCATTAGAACTCATCAGCACAAGCTTTTCCCACTTTTGACAAATGACAACAAATCACCATGTTATACTGCACTTCTTTCTAAACTTAAGAAATTTGTTAGGTTTGCAGTTAGCAAATAAAATATAAAAAATACTCTACTGTAAGACAATCCTATAATTTTGTCTGCTCTCGTTGGAATTATTGGCACTTCGTATATTTCAAAGCGGTTGGGTGGCGCAAGCGCTTGCTTTCCAAGCATGCAATCCTGGTTCGATTTTCGACTTAAGCTGGTTGTTGAAGAAGCAACGCTTACTTTTACCCAGCATGCAATAACTTGGGTTGGCGTAGTTACCAAAGAAAAAGCGACCGAGAAAAAGGAACTGGCCACCCTACTCTCAATTGTGCCTAAGGGTCAGTATATTAAAAACTTTATCTTCTCGTCTTCCGATGCTTGGTAACAAGTATAGGACCACCTTGGACAATGTTTTATAAATATTGTACAAGGACAACTGTTGCAACGGTGTAGTAGCCTATGCTCAAAGGGAAAAGCTTAGCTGGATGAAGATTCTGAAAGTATCTTCTACTGTCTCCCATCGTCTTTGTTGGAGCCTCCAAGAGATGAGGGCCAATTCTTATAACACCTCAGAATGGCAATGTTTTCTGAACTGCGCTGAAAAGCTAACAAAGAGTAGACAGTATCAGTTTTTATGCAATGTGTTGAAATATGCTAAATTTCCTTATACTCTAATAACTGTTTTTGATATGGTCTTGCTTGTACACAAAACCAACTTATCATATATCAGTCCATTGACTTCATGGTTTACTTTGTTGCAAGCTTTGCTTTATCATAAATTTATAAACCAAACCAAAAAACAATTTTGTGATATAACTTTACTTGCTACCATGCAATTAACGTATCAGATAGTTAAAACGTGCATTTTTACATTTTTTTTTTTGCTATAATTTTGAAATGACAAGTGGTACTTTTGGCATACTGATAACAATACCGCTAACATGACCATCTCTGTCGTCACCACCCGGCGAGCGAAGTAGCTTTTTCTTCCAGCTCACCAAATTAACTCTTTTCACGTTGATTCAAGGTAAAATAAAACGGGACTAAGTTACTCGCAGCTGGGTTGATGCACGATCAAAGTTTTTTTTAACGCAAGTTCATTCAAAAAACAACAAAATCAAAACAGAACAAGATCCTTTTTCTGTTCCTTTTGAATACAAGCTTTTTTTATGTTATCATTCTGTAAACGAACCTGTTTCATGGAGTGAAATCCACACAGAAACAAGGGTGATGATGAATCAAGCCAAGTGCAAATCTAGAGCACTTTTCATACTTATCTGCAACTACAATACTTTTACCAAAAATTCCAGATACTGTGTAAGTAAAATGCCACACTGCGTGGCCATACAACACGGGGGTTTAGCCAAAAAAAAGTTGTTGGTGTAATTTCTACTGGAAGAGAACTCGGTTGTGCCTTGGCAATACTTTGGAAACACGTTTGAAGTTGGTGAAAATTGTTTTCCTTGTTTTCTCACTTATTGGTTCCAACTCTTCAGTACCAAAAATAAGTCAGGTTGGATTACAAATAAACACAATTAGATGATATAAGTTTGTCACCTGAGACCCCTTTCGATTATTTTCCTGCTGTGACGAAACCAATATGAATGCAATAATGATCAGTTTGTAAAACGGAACGCAGCCACGTTTCAGACCCTCAACAGAGCGCAAATATGGCCTTAGCATGTGATAAATGCGTCATTTCTTTAAAACAACAGCTTGATAATCAGCTGACGTGATCGTGTTTGTTTTGCCACAGGTTGAAATGGCTTTTTTCAAAAAACAATCATTAAATTGAGATACTGAAGCTATACGTTGTACTTACAAAGGTTTTTGCGCATCAGAGCCCACCCTCAATTAGTTTTTAAAAAAGCGTCTTGTTAACGCTTCACTGTGCTAAGTTCTATTTCGAACAAAAATTATCTGAAAAATTTGCGATTAAAACTGCATTGTTGTGCTAAACCAAATCAAGCGGAAAGCTATTTTATTGACTTAATTTCATGGCAAGGCATGTAGTGAAATTGAATGGCAATTCCGATTTCGTCTACAAAAACAAGTTTTTACAAACCTACTATAAACGGCGAGTCGCTTGGCCGAACATTGCCCAACAGTTTAGTTGCGGACCAACATTATGGCGCGCTTGTGCGGACCTCTTCTTGATGCTTCATGATGTATTGACTGGAGAGGTTTGTTATGTTTGGGTCTTCGCGTTGTTACATTATGCCGATCCTTCTAAATCTGTACCTGCTCGAAAGGTTGGAATATGCGGCTAGGTAAAATTTGCTGCAACGCTGTTGCTTTTATGTCCATACTACATTGTGTAACGTTTGTTCAACTGAAATTTCAAAGTGCAAGCCATCTTCTCGAGTGTCACACTGTGTGTAACGTTTTCTGCGAGAATGAAGATGCTTAAAACAAACAAGCTGGTACTGGATTTTCAAGAGTTTGAAAGAGGATTGTGATTGTTGGTTTGTTTTGTTAGGGGCCCACATAATGTGCTCAATTGCCTGCCCTTTGGTCTAATCTATGTGTGTGTTGCTGTTTCTGTGATGAATTAAGCCAAAACAGGCAGAGCTAGTATCTTCCAAATTTAGAAGAAAGTTTTTAACTCCATGTGTTAAGTCTATTTTTTTGCATGTCCACATTTTGCCTAAGCCAAAAGTTAACCTCCAGCACAATTTTTTGAGATTTATAAAATTGAATACGTACACAAAACCAAGTGATGGGAGTTTGTTTTGGCATGCATAAGTAAAGTATTGAAATTACAGATCTCTCTCAATGCAACACTTCGATAAAATGTGCCACAAGATCTCATCTTCAATTAGCTCACGTTATTGACCAGTTTACATTTACGAACCTTTTTAGGCTACCGTGATGCAGAACTGCCAGAAACAAGCTTCAGTTAACAACTCTCCTGCTCTGAAGACAAATTTGCTCTATTACTTTGAGCACTCAATGTCGGCTTCATCCCTACATAACGGTCAATACAATTTAAAAAAATATTTTGTGTGTTTAAAAAAGAAAATGTTTTTTCATTCCCAATGAAATGGATTAGGCTTTTAGGGATGTGTTTTGATTTTTTTAACACATTTTTCATTAGTTCAGTGTATATTATGTTGCTATTTTTTTTTTATTAAGTTATAATATTTGTCGTAAGAATAACAGCCGTCATTGTTTTACAAAGAGTCTGATTCATCGCACACTGATGACATATCTTGCGACTTGAGTTTTCAAAATCCGCCGTAACGCATAAGCCCATGTATAATTATAAAGTTTACTGCATACAAAACTTGAAGAACCCTGCTTGCTAATCATGGTGCTAGACTGAGATAAAGATCTCGGAGTCTTCATCTGTGCAAGAAGATATTGTATTACCGAAGCATTTGATACCATGAAATGCACCAAACGCCGCCGAAAGTGATTAATTGGTACAAACTACCCGACCTATGTCTGTGTTCAGCAAGTACTGGTAGTTTGCTAAGTCATCAACGATTGAGGCCAAAAAGCATTTCATTAATATTTTGCAAAACTGATTCACAATTTACAGTCAAAGCTTAAACTGCGTTGTAAGTATGAACCCGAAGGTCTCAGTTTAACACCACGATAGACAGGAAGATCTATCAGATTCATCTTTACAAGCTAGGCCTAATTAACAGCCATTTTATTGTACAGGTTAATGAGTGTTAATTATTTTCACAATACTTTGCTTTTTAACAGATTATAGCTAATAAAATCAATCAATCAATGTTTTATTTGTCAGTAACAGGAACATAGGTACATGTTTGAAATATGTAATATACACAGTACAAAAGTTACACAAGTTCCCATACCGACAGGGAGACAACGAGACGACCATACGGTCTACTAGTCAATTGCCACCCTACGGAAATTACGATTTTGCCATTTAAAATAAGCTTACAAGAGAAAAATAATAATTGAAACGTTCCCGCGCTTCAACAACAGCATACGCACAAAAAAAAAACATATTGATGATAACGTAGGCCAAAACACAAAATTCCATGAAGCAAGCAGAGAATAATAAAGTTTCCGAAGCAACTGACAAGTTGGTTTCCATAACATATCACTTACGATGCACTGTAGCTTTGTAAAATTAACGTTTTGATCTCTTTTTTGAAACAATGAAATGATAAGTTTTTTAGCCTACTTGGAACCTCTGACCAGAGCATTGGTCCCAATACCTGCATGGACTTCTTGCCAAATTCTGTGTTTGATCTGTTTACAAAATAATTGTTGCCTGTTTGATATCTTGTGTTATGCTGATGAATAGATGAAGCATTTGTAAATAAATCACAATACGTAGACGGATACTCATTCATATGAACTTTGTACATATGTTTTTTTATTTCAATGTTATGTATGTCTTTTAGTTTCAAGATGTTCATTTTGAAAAATAAAAAATTAGTGTGAGCATAGTAATTTTGTTTCGTAATTATTCTTATAACCTTTTTTTGTAATTTTATTAATGGATCCAGTGCACTGTCACAGGCCTTTCCCCAGCTTGAAAGGCCTTTCCCCAGCTTAAAAGGCCAAGAGACATATCCATCTGGCATGTTGAATCGAATAACTAGGCTGCTCCTTTCTTTGCTAAAATTTTGAGTAAAATGCCGCATTTGCGTTGCAATAGTAGCTAACGAATTCGTTGCTGTTATAATTGTTCTTGACTTCTTGTTATAATTTTGTTTTCCATTGGTTTCGAATAGAAATTTTGCCGACGAATAGATTTTTAAAATTAAATCTGGAATAGCTGACCGCGGAGGGAAATGAAGAAGTGTACTCTGGGGGTTTTGGAAGCAAGTTTTGTTCGAGCAAAGCAAATTGAAATTTTTTAAATAAAAATGTATTCGAAACAAAAACAAGTAGGCTACAGCGCAAAAATTTGCGTCGAAATGACACCAAACCTTGAGTTTTTCGTCAAACTTTTGAGATCTGCCATTCTCACACGTTTCAAATTGCCTACAAAATAAAGAACGAACCGATTTTTTTTTGGACAAAGATTTGCTTCAGACAATGCCATTGTGCTGCATGTAAAAATAAATTGATAGGCTACTACAGTATATTTAAAAGGTTAAAAAGTACTTCAAGATATCCGAGATATAATTACGTATAATATGCAGTCATGCACACTGAAGAAAATTTCAAAGCAGAGTATAATATACATTACAATGCAACCAGATAAAGTGTTTCCGTTTATTGAGGTTTGTTTTATTCTTTCCACCTGTTCCAAGGTCAACTATTTAATTTTTTACAGGAATTTCTGTATTAACATAATATAAGCGCCTATTGACTTGATGAGCTAAATCTAACTTTCAAAAGCTGTTTACAAATGATATTGATAGCCTACTTATGTAGACTGCTTGGTAGCCTGTTTGTGTAACGAATTGTTTGAACAGTTTTCCGTTCAATGTTGTCCATACCCAAACGAATCGATGCTTAAAAACTAACTTAGTCATCTTATAACATCCCAAGTCTGGCATCAAGAGGTAAAAAACAATACTTTTTTATTATCACCAGGCACTGGCAACACCGGAAAAAGATGACTACAAACTAGTGTTATAAACTTTTACGATTACAAAAACAAAAATAACAAAACATTGAGCAATCGGAACCAGAAATAATCAACACAATCCATTGTTCAATAATGTTACTTATCAGAAATCAATTCAGTTGAAATAGATTGGCAACATGGTATAAGTATGTGAAATGGTGGAAAGACATGTTTTCCATTGGTCAAGGTAGGTGCATAAATTTGCATTAAGGCTTGTTGAGATAAACTGTCAGTGGCAACAAATAAAAGCTCTAACAATATTATAAATTCCAAACAAACAATTCGTTTACTTCAGTTGTTTTCTTCTAAAAGGATTTTGAAGCCAGTCATGAGCACATATGGGCAATATGAAATGGTAAAAAAAAGGGAAAACCTTCAGCTACAAAGGCTCATTTCACAGCACATTATCAGCAAACATCAATTTCGTGGCGATTTAAAGACCAAATTATTACTGTAACAAATTCTTGAAATACCGTGCTATTTGCTTGTCAAATAAATAATACGCTATAGGCTACAAGACAGTAACAATTGCATTTACATGATCAAGAAGCATTGTACGACAAAATGGCAACCATTGGTAGATTTTTTTCTTCAGGTTAGCCTACTCAAGAAATACTATATGGTAACTTCGTCCTGTAATTAAAACGAACAAAACAATTAAACTGACTACCGTAGGCCTACCGTATATAATAGCCCTTTGAAAGATGGTCGCATTGAACGTACAAATAGAACAAATTCAAGCATAACACTTCATCAAACCCAAGATGATGGGAAACCGAAGTTATTATTTCATTAAGTTACATCGATTTCGCACTAAAAATATTACAAATACAAAACTTTTTGTATCTTGAAATAGCTACCAGTAAATTGAATTTGTTATTCTCAAGAACACAATAAGAGTAACCAGCAATAATCATATTTATTTTTCTAAATTAAAATGCTAAACGTCAAAGTTTGCCGACTGACTGATAGCTTTGAGCGTGCAGTAATAAAAAGCACATGAATTTTAGCTTTTGTGATTATGCTGAACATAAATTTTAAAACACAAGAATGCAAATCGATCACTTGAAAACAAATTATGAGCAAATTTATGCACCTTTATGGTATTACGCACGTGTTTTTGCACAGGTAGTTCAATTTAACAAAGGAATAAAAAATAACTTGAAATTCACAATGCGTAAATATGAAAGCCATTGAAATAATATCTGACTTAATGGACGGTTCAGGTCAGAAGCGCTCGATTAATTTTCAATGCAACATTGCTATAAGGTTGGTATATATCGATCAAAGCATCCGTAATCACCGGCAGAAGTTCTCATGTATGGATTAGATGAAAGTGCATTTAATTGAGAAGGAGTCTGTAAAGTTGTAAAGTCACTGGTCAGTCCTGGAACCGTTGCACTTGTTTCGTTGTGGTACTGATGAAAAGATCCCGGATAATTTGGTTTTATTGGTAGAGAAGCGAGTCTTTGGTTTCCTACGCAACCATATGAACTAACAGGTGGTGGGCCAGAGTAGCCATGTATATTCATTGGAATTGTCTTCGGGGAATTGCCGTGATAGGAGTAAGGTGAAACTGCTGCAGAGGGTGAAGCAACCGCTTGATTTGTTACTACACCATGAGCAGCGGGTGCTGGCAATGCAGAATAAGCATCAGCAGGACTCATTCGGGTGTTGTTTGACGACGCTTCGTTTCCTTGGGTCATGGCTGCTCCAACAGGATCATTATGATCTTGTGCGCCCTGCCTTGTTGAATATAAAGATGCTCCTCTTGCTGAATTGTGAAACACAGAACCATGCAAGTCCGCGGATGTCCACTCCGTTGATCTGCTTGTGTGTCCAATGATGTTATCAATACTAAACATCGAAGGATTAACTGCGGATGGAGAAGAAACTAGATTTGAAGGATAGTGACTCATCATCTGATGCGGTGCCGGTGTAGATCCTACTGTATGCATGATCGGTGATAAATAGTTGCTGGGCATGATTCCAGTTTGCGGATAATACGAGTTAGGTGAATGATGAGGTGGGCCGTAAGCTTTCATTACGTTGGTTGGTGTAAAAGTGGTTTGATCTTGCATGTACGTACTCAGCAAAGCTTTTTCCGATTCTGTTCGTTTGAAGCGTTTTCTTCTACGCAAAAAAGAACCATTGTCGAACATATCTTCAGCTGCTGGGTCTAATGTCCAGTAATTTCCTTTGCCCGGTTTTCCAGGTTCGCGAGGAAGTTTGATAAAACAATCATTCAGAGTTAAGTTGTGTCTGATTGAATTTTGCCACTTTTTATTCTGCTCACGATAGAAAGGGAAACGTTCCATGATGAATTTGTAAATATGACCCAGTGTCAACTTGCGCTCAGGCGAACTTGCGATAGCCATAGAGATCAACGCAATATAGCTGTAGGGTGGTTTTCCACGTTGAATCGGACGTTTGCGTCGTCTTCCAGAGCTGGTTGTTGTTATGACATCACTGTTGTTCAAAGTCTCGTTTGAGCTGGTAGATTCTTCACAAGGGTGGTTTTGCAACGATTCAGTTAAGTCAGTTTTGTCACAGTCATCACTGTCATTATTAATCGAACCGGGAAGAACTTCCTCATCGTCGCTATGATCGCTACATAGCTTTGCGTCCATGAGCTTCTCGTCAACGCTATCGGCCAAAGACGTGCACGAATCAACAAGTTCCTTTGAATCACCAGATTGATTTTGTGGGCCATTATTTTGACCGAGCATTTGCGAATCCTTGAAATTTTGATACAAAATCCCGTCGGGCTGAGCTCTTTGGCTTTGATAATTATCACTACAGCAAGTCGGAGACACTTCGTTGTTTGTTGCTGAAGAAGGCAAGTCACAAGATGAAGTTGAAGCTAGCACAGGAGTAACGTGATGCACATGCTGCTGTGGTGGAATTTGTGAAGCATAGTGTGATGCTAGCTGGAAAGCATAAGGGCTGTCTATCAACTGCCTAGGATTTGAATGTTCAAAATTTTGGTTGGACGACTCAGGAAAAGCATGACCGTGATAATGCTTGTACGTTCCCATTGGATGTTGTGAGGTGTGTTGCCGATGATCAGAAGATGTGTAAAGATGAGGGGTAGGGTTGAGTGGCGCTTGTATCTAAAAAAAAAAACAATAAATAAATAATCATTTGTTTACTGATATGTTGTATCAGAATATCGTACATTTATACAAAAAAATTTGTATGCATTTATAGCTTAATTAAAAATTCTAAACTTTAGATTTTTGCTGAAACAAGTAAAAAATCAATAAAAACAAGAAAGTTCTTGATTCCAAAAATAAATGTTTTCACTGGACTCAAAAAATACTAACGGTTGTTCAAGAGTTTGGCTAAGAAGCCCACTGCAAGATGCAACTGATAACTGCTTAATAATTTTGTTAAAACACAAAGTATTTCCTACAAGGCACAAAAAATACAAAATACTTGTGTTTGATTTTGAATTTGTTTGGTAAAGTTTTCTTCAAAGCAATTAGAACCAAACTTCTGAAGCAAATTAGTATAATCATTTGTTGATTGCACAATTATGCGTGTAAAATGAAGATCATCACACTAAGCCACAAAAGTATTGACAAAAATGTTTTATGTAAAATACTCAAAGCCATGCGTTTGTATTATCAATTAACCCCATTTTAACAGGTGGATTTCATAGAGTCGGCTGCATAGCCGAGTGGTGAGAGCTCTGGGAATGCACTTGAAAGGGCGCCGGTTCGACACAGCTCAAGAGCATGCTGCTGTGTCTTTGGCACAACACTCAAAAGCATGTCTGCCTGAAGGTGGACACGAAGGTTGGCTTCCTTGCCTTTCCGTCCACTTGCTGTAAATCTTCAACCACCGGCCTTAAGTCTAGATACGACAACATCATAAGCGACTCTAATTTTTTTAAAGGGAACATGGGATTAGATTATAATTTGATGTAGGTATTTATTCACTGGAATATAATCTATAGTTCTGTTTAAACTCAAGCACCAAATAGGATCTGGGCGTCTCGAGGAGTCATTGTTTTGTCAAAATGAGAACAAAGTTATGTAGAAAACTTTAAACGATAAATTTTCGAGAAATTTTGACATTTACATTTTTTATTGAACTTAATGATATTCTGCTCCATTGGTCCTTTCTTGCTGCATACAGGAGGTGCATACAGTATCTCAATTCGAACTACACCCTCAACATTTTTAGGGTAGCCTATGTAGACTTTTTTAAAAAAATAACTTTTGGTTGATATTAAATTTTCTTATGGTTTAGTTTATAGCACTTGTTACATGCAATGGTTCAAATGAATCAATCTTGTTTTATATCTCTTTCAAAACGAAAACAAACCATTAAAAAAACTTTAAAATGGCGGCAATGATGTCAAAACCATTTTTCGCCTGCAAACAAGTGCAAAGACCCCGGGAAAAGATAAAAACTACCGAGGTGGAACAGTCTCTAAATATTGATCTTGTCTTTTATTGTGAAACTTGATCAAATTTTAAGTAAACGGTCAATCTTTAATATCATTTTTATTTGTTTATTGTTCAGAAAAACAAAAATAGAATACAATACGTGCCCTGCTTAGGGTTAGGAAGGTTTAGCAGTATAAATTATTGTTGTTAAATAAATAAAAATTTTCTTGTATGTTCTGAACAATTGAAGTCATTAAACGAAATGAAAACCAATAAAAAATCTAAGTTTTAAATTTTTGGGCACACAGATGTCTTCACAAACTCTTAAAAACAGTTGTTTTCATAAATAGTTTTCTTGGCGTGATCAAACAAATCTTTAAAACGAAAAAGCACATTAGGTAAGAGTTACCAACTTGAGTAATTATAATCAAGTTTCTTCATTTATAATGATATAGAAATTTCAAAATCTAACTTTTAAATAAAGAGGCAGAAACACCACACATCATAGGTAGACAATACACTTGCTTTTCTATGTGGATCTTTTTACACTATAAATCCTGTGCAAACAACTTGTGATTTTAAGAATACTTGATGTTCACAAAAAATCCTTGGTGATTATTTGCACTGGACTACCTGTGTCACGATTCTTACCTCGTTGTAGTAAGTTAACATGTTTTGAAATAGTTTCTTTGTGGAAGCAATTCCAGAAGTCTAATCTCTTTAAGCTATATTTGCAAACAAATTTCTTTCAAGACACGTTGCAAGTTTATGCTTTCTTGCAGTTCGTGTTTTGCAACAACTTTGCTTAGTTATATTTCAACATACATAACTCTGTGCATTGCAAAAAAATAATTAGAGTTAAATATTGACATAAAATCACTGCGCTTTAAATAATAATTTTTTTTTGTTTTTTTTTAGTCAGTGCTGGCTTTAAGCTGAGGTATATGCTGCACCGGACGACATGGTACCGTAATAAACTGCATTAAAACAAAATTTTTTATTTGGCACCTGACTTATCTTACTGCACTTTTTGATTATTATTTGCAAGAGAAACCTTGTTGTCTGAAACAAACTGTAAACTAATTTTTGTAATTTTAACTTTTTTTTGATATAAAGCTATATTCATGCCAAAATGACTGCCATAATTATAAAATTTTTACAGGTGCATCTTTATAATAATTTTTTGCAGATATTACACATCTAATGCAGATATATCGGATAACTTCGTGGTGTGAACTGATACTCATGGTAAGAGTCGTGTCAAAAAGTCCTAATACTCAAAATAGACCATCACTAATTTTCTGGTCCTTAAAAATACTCCATTTTCTTCTCAAACACTGAACTCCTTTCAATTGACGCAAATTACTAGTGGGGCATTTATGAAACAGCATACTGATATATATCCGTATTCAATGACTGTTAAAAAGGTAATATATTCTGGCAATTTCAATTATTTGCTGCTAAAACCAAAAGCTGAATTTCCGGTTATTCATCATACTGGTAAGAAAATCTAGACTCTTTCTTATTTAATAGTTCACTCTTCATAACGCTAAACAAATGTTCATTTTTTTTCAATTCTGCCATTTTAATAGAAGTTTTATTTTTTCGGAATTTGATTGTTGAACTGACATTAATTTAATGATTGTAGATGAAGAAGACTGTGTTCGGTGAAAAAACGGAGTTCTGTGCGAAAAACATTTGCTGGGTACGTCAGGTCCCACTTCAAATTTCACGCTGTTCGTAAACAACCAACCGAGCTTAATTTGTCAACGCAACGGACAAAAAAAAACTACTTGTGGATTTTTGCTAACACCGACACTTTGAGAGTCTCGCTTAGTTGCCTATTTTTTCCTTCTTCTGCTTACACTTTCAACCCAATTAGCACTTTGACCACAGCCCTTGATTAATCACTTGTAGCATTCTAGCAGTCAATCAGCAAATTAAAAACGGTTGTGCAGCTTAAATTAATAATACTTTTCTGTTCAATCTTGCTTTCCGTTGCTTTATGTAAATGCTTTTTTTCACTAAAATCAAATCAAAAACTTGACAAAATAATATAAAAGTATAGAACTATAGCTTGCTTTACACTTCTATTATGAATTGCTCACGGAAAATACATCAAAAGTTAAACGACAGAAGAAAAGACCATCTGTCTAAGCAAAGATGAAGAATATTATTCATCTCTAAATATGTTGAGATAAACAGCTTTTAAGGGTAAGAAAACGCTTCAAAAGTGTCGAAGGAAAATGAACAACTTTCTTTAAGAATAATTAACCTATCACAGAATTAAGCATGTTGCAAATTCATTAAGTCCTTAACTGTATGGTTACTAATGCTTTCAAACGAGGAAAAAATATTTCAAGGACAGGTCAATCCATCATTGTGTGATTTTAGTACATTAACAAGAAAAGGCGTTTTGCTACTTGTTAAAATGAAAACAAACGCAACAACAGCAGATCCAATTGTACCCAGGGCTGTTGAGAAGATAATTTGAGCCCATTTATCCATGAGGTCCTCGGGCCCAAGATTAAGATATTTTTAAGAAAAGGCACTGTAGTTACAGAACACAAGGCAGCTTTCTTTAAGTCATCGGGCCCCTTAGAAAGGATACGGACCCCTAAAATCATCCTGGGCCCGAGTCCAAAAGTACTCCCTGGACCTCTCTGTCAACACGGACTCCTAAAATCATCCTGGGCCCGAGTCCAAAAGTACTCCCTGGACCTCTCTGTCAACACGGACCGCTAAAATCATCCTGGGCCCGAGTCCAAATGTACTCTCTGGACCTCTCTGTCAACACGGACCCCTAAAATCATCCTGGGCCCGAGTCCAAAAGTACTCCCTGGACCTCTCTGTCAACACGGACCCCTAAAATCATCCTGGGCCCGAGTGCAAAAGTACTCCCTGGACCTCTTTGTCAACACGGACCGCTAAAATCATCCTGGGCCCGAGTCTAAAAGTACTCCCTGGACCCTCTTGTCTACGCTACTGATTGTACCATACCTGGTAATCCGAAAGTTCTGTAGGTTTGTTTTCGGTAAGAGAAGCTGGTGTGGTGTAGACTTCACCATTCCTGTTCGCATCCACCTCATTAGATCCGGAAGACACTGAACCCACAACTGCATGACTTGAAAGAAGTAGAGGAGGAAGACTAATTCCAGGGAGTGTTTTTTGAGAATTGTCTTCTTCGTTTTGCATTTCATCAAGAGCGGAAGGTTTTGCTTCTTCTTTGCAATCATCGTTAAAACGCTTCAAGTCACAATATATTCTCCTGTTGGACCCAACAGAAAACTGTTTATCAGTAATTGGTTTATTTGCGGATTTGTACTCGACAAGTTTCTCTGTAGATAGTGCGGAAACGCGCACTCCGTTATCACACTCGTAAGCCGAGATTTCAGCTTGCATTGAATAATTCGGAAGCAATGGGGGAAGTTTAGAAGTTGCATGAGGGCCGCATACCCCTTCACTGACGAGCGGCTGAAAAGACAAATCGTTGTAATTGGGCTGCAAAGAATAAGCTGAAAGTGAAGAATTTGATTCAAAGTTGTTGAGTGGGCGAAATCGCTTCTCCGCGCCATCGAGGCGTTCCAACCGAACAAGTCCACTAGAGCCGTTTGTCTCCAATTGAATTGCCCTTTCTATTACTTGGCTGGCAGAGGAAGTCGTCACTTTGGCTAGTTCCATGTCCAGCAATTGAACGTTTCTTCGTTGCTCTTCGTCAATTGCATAGTTATACTTTGAAGCGACTGCAATATCTGAAGAAGATTGGATGTATTTAAATTCTTTTAATTCTGCCACGGCCAACACCAAACTTTTCAGTTGTAACAATGTTGTGATAATGCAATAATCGAGCAACAATAATTCGGCTTAATGACTTTAGTTTTTGTTCAGTTGATTGAACCTTAACGTACTAATTTTTACTGTAAAACGTTGCAACAGTTTAAGTCATCTTTAATTTTATTTTCGAATTAATCAACTTACCGCCTGAGCTTGAGCTTGGCATTTGGTTTATTTCGGATGTCGATTCAGAATTTCTAAAATCAGAGAAAGTGTGACAACTTTGATCAGTCTCGTGTTTGTTTTCAGTTAACTCACGCATGTGAGAAGTTTCTTTTTTGTACCTTGCCAATTCACAAGGGCTATCATTGTCCATGTGAACAACATTCGTCTGGGAGGAAGAGGAAAGTTGCAAGTCTGAAGAATCGTTTAACAGATGCGGCATTACTCTCACAGATGCAGTAGCCATACGTCAACGCTTAGCCACTGAAAAAGTTAAAAGTTTTTTTAAAATATTGCAAAAAGCGATATAAAGTATGGAATGAAATTATCATCCCAAAACAATGCCCTAAGCTCAATTGCACTATTTTGTCTTTGTTTCTGCTGGATGACAACGCTGTAAAGCGGCATATAGCCTGCACATTTTCTGTCAAAGCCTCAAAGCTGAAACAACGTTTGCAAACACATAATTTTGTAATTCATTCTTGTAGATTTGCTTGCAACGCAGTCCCTCAAAAATATAGTCTCTATGTAGTAGCCTGACAAAACATAAGCCTTGTTATAACGCCCCAGACGCATTTAACAATAAGAGAACCTATAAAAGTTATCTTTTTTTTCAAACTTCACTAAACGGATTTTTAAAAAGCTTGGGTTGATCTCGATATGAAAGGTTTCACAGTACGTCGAAAGTAATACAGATAAGCTTATATCCGATCTGTACCGATGTATTGTCGTCAAACAAAACGCAAACATTTTCTGAAAATTTTATCCAATCCTACCCACTCTAAAAGTTGTGATGAGACAAAAGGACTCGTTTGTTTTACAGAATTTATGAAAAAAAGTTTTTTAGCCAATTTACATTAACAGCTGAATATTTTTACTATTGTTATTTCATATTGCTTTTATCAGAAATCATAAAATTGCCTTCTTATTTAGCATAATTGGTTTGTTTTAAATTCAAATCAATAAAAATAACTAACTCTTAAGTCTTGTTATCTAATCCCATGTACAGATCCAACCAATTATTGCATTAAACTTCAGAGCAACAGCCATAGTTTTGCATAATTTGTATAAAAACTAAAAGTCCAGCCTCCATGTGTTAATATTTACCCTTTTTTGCCTATTCTTTACATGACTGCAAATATCATTATACAGTAAAACACAACAAGAATGCTATTTCAAACTGCTTATTATATTTCATTCAAAGATAGCAAAGAGCCTCAGAATGTCGAATTCATTTACATGGTCTATCAACGCTCACTAGGTGACTTTGAAATCACAAAAAGACGACATAGTTTTTCTAGGCGTGCTATTATAAGCAATTGGTCCTGGGAAAGGTAGCCTGATGACGGTGTTTCTTAGAGAGTGCTTCAGTTCAATTTATTGTTATTATTGCCCTCAAATGTGGGCCTAAAAAGAAACCAACGCAGGTGAGGACAATATTTCCCAGTCAACGACTCTCTTCACATTGATTTAACGGCGGGCAATGTGGTATCAACTAACACTGAATTCGGTTTCGGTTATTAAATGTGGAATGGTTTTGTGGTACACTAACATCAGAAATCTATTTATTGTTCGCATTTTAATGAATTGAGGAACTGCTTTACCTTCATTTACTACAAAAGTTCGACTTTTCTTTTCGAATGCTATTTTTCAAATTTCGTGAGATTAAAAATAAAAAATATTAGAAAACATATTAGCTTTTTCATAATATATCGACATTTAAATGTGCACTACCTTACATATGCATTCTTTCACTTGCTTTCACAAACTCTGGATAATATGAAACTGCAAACAAATCAAGTGGAAAATGAATAGTAATAAACGCAAAAACCTATGATTAATGATCTATAAGTTCATAAAACCAAATTTAAATTTTTGGTCAAACATTATTCTTTTGTTTTTAATTTAACTACAACTTCCACATGTACAATACGAAATAAAAGTTTTTGATATTTTACTTTAGTGGATTGTTTAATCACGTTACATTACATTAAAAAAATACTGCTCTTGACATAGCTACTGAACAACTACTTAAGTAAGATTTATCAAAGCTGGCCTTGTTCGTCGTTCAACGGATACTTAGATTTGAATCGTTTTTGCGGTCCGCCACCATGCAGCTTCTGAAAACGCATCTGACGTCGATCAACAGGACAAGAAATCGAAATTCTCTTTTGTCCTTCAAGCACACAAAGGCAGAAAGCTCCGGCCCGATCTGTTTGTAAAGAGAATTAACAAATGTCGACGATTCCAACGAAAAGGCAGATTTCTGTCAGCGCTCCTTGTTGGTTACAAACCAATGTACAAATCACTTCCACTATACTCGTTTTACGTCGATTTAGGGCAAAAATATGTCGCTTCGATGAAAAGATCAGAGTTTGCTTTACAAGCGTCTCAACAATGAAGTTTTGATTTTCAAAATTCAAAAGTTACATTTTCGTCAATCTCGCCATTATCCGCGATGTCATGAAAAGAAGTTTTAAAATGGTAGATCGCGTCCGGGGAGATTAAAATACTAACTTTTCATATCTGGAACCAATGAATCACTTGCGCCCATGAGAGCAATTGATACGCTGTGGCAAGTCTGAGCTTGTAAGAGGTTGAGATAATTCAATAAAATGATTATAACACGAAGGAAGTTTTCAACCTTTTTAACGGGATAATTTTTCACTTTTTGGCGAGCTAAATATTAAACTTTGTATTGACGGCATTGTATTTACTTAAAGCTGCTAAATTACCACAAGAGGATTAATACAAAATTAAAATAGATACCGTAACTTGATTTCTACTCACATGATGACGCAGATTTGAAGTTAATTTTATTTTAATGCACAACTAAAATAAAGGTAACGGGCTTTCCTCAAGTTAAAAAATGAACAGACATGACACACAGGTAGAAAAAATTAACTTTTATCATCTTTTATTTTGCAATAACCCAGTAGATAATTATTATAGGGTACTGTAGACTAATAGACTCGGCACGCAAACAAAACCAAACGGGATCAAAGGACAAAAGCATGCAGTATTCACTGCTTGGAGCAAAGTTACAGATTAAAGTTTTATTAACTATTAACAGACCTTTAGAAACCAAGCCCTGTTGCTAAAAAATAAAATTGTTTGCTAACAATTACTGTAGGCTATAGATTAACCGCCTGTGGACAAGATATCAAGTTGTAGCAAATGTGAAAAAACTCTAAAATTTATTGTCAACTGACTTGGCTTCATTACCAGGTAAATGAAAAATAAATCAAGGTAACTGTGAGTTATCGTGCTTTGTGCCAAGCCATATGCTAGTAATTCAAACCCTCCATGAACATATAAAACAAATAGTCAGTGATGTACGCGCATACAAAAAATATTGACGCCGTCAGCGTTAACGCAAACGTTCGAAAAACCATACGCCGTATGCGTCAACTCAACTTGTAAAAAGAGTTGGCGGCGTCAGCGTCAGCGCATACATTAGCGTAAACTAATTTTGTTTGCTAGGTGCCAAACATTCAAACGGTATAAACCACTTGAAACAAACAAGTTTTATTTTGAATTTCCACAAAAAAAACACAAGCATCTGAAAGTGTTCATCTGACATTTTGCTGTGTTTTGGTTGCAATATGTCTTTGCCCATTGGAAACATTCTTTCAACTGCAGCGCTGGAAGGTATTGGCGTGTTGTAGCGAAAAAAATACATTAAAAAGTATGCGTTGACGCTAAAAAACCGCGAAAACTTTACGGCGTAGCCTCAAGCGCAAACTATCCAAAACAATGTGGCCGTAAGCGTTAGCGTAAAAAAAAGTATACGCCGCATGTATGCGGCGTAGAATTTGCGGCGTATACGTACATCACTGCAAATAGTAGATTACCAAAACTGAACTTCCAAAAAACTGTATAGGCTAGGCTACATGTTTCGTAGTGAAATATACTTAGCCTATATCATTTATCTAAATGTTTTTGCACATATAATCTATCCGGTATGGTCACTCTATGCTTAGCAGAACTACAACCCAGAAGATGAAGAGTACAATTTAAAAACACCTTAATTTTTTCTTGAATTGCGTCAATCAATAACAAAAATCAGTCAATCAAATTCGCAAACTAGAAAAAAAAGTTTACCCTTCTGTGATGAACTTAGTCTAAAAGGGGTAAATGTACTCAAGCCTAAACGCTGAATGGCACAACAAATATGCAAACTTTGATCCAAAGATGTTGTAAATGGTGATGGTAAATTCAATTCTAGAAAGTAGCCAGGGGTACAGGAAAGCAAAAGATTGTTAATCCAAGGATAAGATGATTAAAAACAATAAAACCATATTGCTAATTCTATTTTGCATGAGCTGTTAAAACAGTAGGTCAAGTTATTAAATTTTCACTTTCAGCGATGAAATGTCACATCTAAACAATAAAGTTTCAAAAATGAAACAAACGAATAAGTTTACTCACTGGTCTGTGAGTAAAGTTTGTTTAGTAAAGCTCACGAATAAGTTTACTCTTGCTTACTTACGTAGGTTATTCTTTGTAATTTTTCCATTGGTTGATCCAGATGACACCATGCGATGAATCTAACATGGCCCAAACATCTAATAAAGAAATCTAAGCCCAAATACGATCAATATGTTTGTTCCGGTTGAAATTCACAAAGTGTTTGCTTTGCTGTTATGGTTTCTTTATTTTTACGTTTACAAGTCTGAGTTTAAATTGTTCTTTTTCAATTTTCTTGCAAGTTTGAATTTGGTGATTTTCCATTTATTTGAATTTCGTGTTCCGTAAAATGTGAAATTTTCTGGAAAGGTTTTTAATTTTCAAATCACACTGGAAGTCGACAAACAAGACTGAATTCTTTTAGCTTTTTTTGCCCTGAAACAACTATAGCCAATCAAAATAGGATTTTAATTACTGTTCTTCCAAAAAGGAATGTACTTTGAAGACTTATAACCTCGTCAGTAAAATAATAGACTTTTTACACTGGTACAAAAATCCTCCTGTTTGACACGAACCTTGCCATTATGACCTAAGGTCCTACATGCTTGCTACACACTTACAACACGATAAACTATCAAATATCGCAAAGATCAACAGTTTACTCTGTCCTTTCAGTCCTTGAACTCATATAACGTGCTGTTAAGAAAACCATAGCTGTACAATATGGTTCATGTTGTAATAGACCATTGAAAGATGCTAATGCAACAGAGGGGAGCCAGAACATACAGAGAGTGTAAAATGGGAGCTCTTAAACAAAAGGACCCAAGAAAACACAAACATTGGATTGTGTGTTATCTACTTAGCAGCATAATCGAAACTGTGTAAACTACTAGAAGTACAGTATTAAAGGTTGATATATCAACAGAACATTCACACCGGAGCTGTTTAGACAGCAATGCTTCAAGCTCTGTGTTTAAACTTTAATCTTTTGTCGCTGCTCGATTTAACTCGTTGACCGTTACGTCATAGTTTCCCACGCTATCTTATCCGAAATACTTTTAATTCGTTTCCAAACTAAATGAGCAAACAAAAACAACATGAAAATTTGTTGTACGTACCAGTCATACTAATGTGCACGAGCGCACTTACGGCATGCGTAGCCCAAGTTAGATTAGTTTATTTGTCCAGTTCCACAACGTCGGATACACTACAGTTAAGCAAATAGACCTCACGCGAATGCAATTTAAGAGATGTTGCCACGAGCAAATTATACCTTCACTTGTATTTCTTAAATGGCGGTGCAATCAAGCAATTATAGCAATTTTAGGTAATGATTCTAGGTCCTATACGTAAACTGAAGTGGGACTAGCATCACATTTAGTGTACATGTAGCTACGGTAAAAGGTTGTCTGATCAAAAATGACTTGCCCTGATTATGTTTGTGTCCTATCGGATATCTTAAAACTTCCAATAATACCGTTGGTCTATGGTGCATTAAAATCTGGAATTTTGACATTTTACACCATAAAATAACGACTTCATGGCAGACATACGTCACAAATAGTTGTAGTATTCAGCCTCGCCGTTTGAAGTAACATGGGCTACTGCATTAACCCACGCAACATTTTTTCCAATGAGAAAATGCGTTGTGTGTTGTTTACAGAGCTGCGGATTGGACGAAAAGCGGGCACACAAATCGACTCGGCAATTTTTAAGAATAGAATTCTATTTTTTAAGCCCAAAAATGCATAGCCTACTTATCGAAAATATCACAGTTCGAATTTTAAAAAGGACTGTCTCCGATTTTAGACACTAAAACTTTTGCAACTCCACAGACTTTGTGACTATCCAAAGAAACAAGATAGATCAAAATCAAATGATAGGCTACAAAACGTCTTCATGTTCGACACACTTCTGTTTCAAATGTCTACAAACAGTCGTACGATCTTAGGACAGTGCTTCATTACCTTAACACTAGCCTATAGTCAGTAGCGGATCTAGAAAATTTGTTCTGGAAGTAAGCCTACACCAAAGGTTTTACCGGAGTTGTCAATTTTCTATTGGGTATGACCGAGCAACGCTAACCAAAAACTTTTGCAAAAAATGAAAAAAGATTACCGTACTGTGCATGTTTTATTATCGATTTTAGGAGAAACGTGTGACTGTGTGCCCCCCTTTGGTCTCCTACTACCCTACTTATAACTTAGTTAAAACGCACTACAGTTGCCTAATTTTCACTGCAACGAAGAAAAATCAAAAAAATGTAAAAGCCATTTTTGGTTTGGTGAGAATTCCTTTTGCAAGCCTCTAATTGATTGTGGAACTTTTTGTTCTCAGACTGAGAACGCCTCTTCTGGATTTGAAGCGGCAGTTTCGCATTAGGCCTACTTGCAGCCAGAGACTTAGAAATGCTGGCGCTGGCTAAGTTATCGAGATAGACAGAGTAATTTTTTGTTTATTTGCAAATTATTATTTGACTCATTAGATGTCGTTAAATGGAATTTTTCCTGATAAAGCCTCTCTGCATTGGAGTTGAATAGTAGGCCTATTGCTTTTCTCTCGAGTTAAAAGTTTGTTCTTTGACCACCCCGAAAGTGCCTTCATTTGTCCTTGGTATATCTCTGTTTAATTTTTAATGTTTTTTGGACTCATGAAGAGGAGATTGATAACTTGTGTCTTAAGGGGCTGTCCATAATAGACGTCCACATTCAAAGGGGAAGGAGGGGTTGCAAATTACGTATTTTTTTGAAATCTTATAAGGATGTCCACTATGGGAACGTTCAAATATTACGTAACGCTTTTTTTCCGAATTTTTGACCCCCCCTCCCCCATGTAACGCTTTTTCAGTACGAATTCAGCACAAAAAACTACCATTCCGTACTCGAAAGCGTTACGTAACGTTTTGCTTGAACCCCCTCCCCCCCAATGTGACGCTAACGTAACGCTTTGCATAAACCCCCCCTCCCCTTTGAAGGCGTTACGTAAGGGAACGTTCAAATATTACGTAACGCCTTCGAGGAGGAGGGGGGTTTATGCAAAGCGTTACGTTAGCGTCACATCGGGGGGGAGGGGGTTCAAGCAAAACGTTACGTAACGCTTTCGAGTACGGAATGGTAGTTTTTTGTGCTGAATTCGTAGTGAAAAAGCGTTACATGGGGGAGGGGGGGATTGAAAAAAACGTTACGTTGACGTTACATGGGGGAGGGGGGGGGTCAAAAATTCGGAAAAAAAGCGTTACGTAATATTTGAACGTTCCCTATGGACAACTTCTAACTGCGCTACTTGAACTGGTACCGTGATCTGGTATCGACAACATTTACTAAGCACACTGTAGATGAAAAATACATGGATGAAAGGTAGGCTGTGGGCTACCACCGACTCTGGGGTTTCATGCATCACCCAGTTACGCGGCTGCAGAACTGAACCTATCTTGACTCACTGAGTCAAACTCAATCGACCATAGCCTAAATAGAAGTTGGCAACCTCTATTCAAATACATGAAGTAGGTGGAGAAACAGACTGCTGATCATATCAACCTTAAATGCCTCATGGATAAGACACAAAGCGAGATGTTTGGCTGGTAGCGGCTAAAGTCACTCCTGTCTTTACTCTACCTGCCTTTAACTTTGAAAAATCTACTTCAATTCAAGCAACAGTGAACGTAAAGCTGTCAGTGCAGCTGAATGGAGAGTGCGATAGAATGATAGAATTGTGGAAATACTCATTCTCAGAACAAGAAGGCCTATTCCAAGATAAATCTTGACCATTTCGTGAAAGCTGCTTCAACAAGCTT
The DNA here is from genome assembly GCF_918807975.1 of Aplidium turbinatum. Taxonomy (NCBI): domain Eukaryota; kingdom Metazoa; phylum Chordata; class Ascidiacea; order Aplousobranchia; family Polyclinidae; genus Aplidium; species Aplidium turbinatum. The sequence goes on along the minus strand of NC_137484.1, from coordinate 13,716,073 downwards.
TGAAACACTGACGCGAGTCAGTCTACTGAGATTGACGGAGTGAAATTTCTACATGTTCTCTGTAGATTATTCTATCCATTTGTTGCAGTTGACAGCTGTCCTTAAAGCGGCCTACTCAAGTGCACACCCCGAGAGTTAAACTACCGTTGTATTTTCCCATTTCTTAGTTTGGAAAGCCAGGAATTTATTCACTGAATTATCGAGGAATAAAAATAGCCAATTCGAACAATTAATGCTGTGGGAAAGCCAAAACCAACTGCATTATTTATTTTCCTCATTCAACGCTTCAAATTATCGCAAAAATTACTGAATGGAAAAATAACATAACTAGTTAACTATTCACCAGATCTCGACTACTATATTTAGCAACTTACTGTAGTAATAATAAATCTAGAAAAAACACTAAAAAACATCGAATCTCCAATTTTAGTGTATAGTAAAATTGTTTACTAGTAATTTCTTTCAGACGATAACCTATTTCAAAGTGTATTCTCTATTGGTTTGCTCAAGTGCACAACGTGGATAAATGTCCATAACTTAATTGTCTCGGTATGTATGCAACAAAAATTTAAAGGGAATCTGTGTAAGTCGGTGTTTTGTGTAACTACAGTATACTATTTATGGTGCACAGCACACAATGTCAACTTTACATGTACATGTTGCTTTTGCCAACGGTCAACAAATAAACGCACTTTCTAATATCTGGTGCCAATTGCTAAAACTGCATAAAATCTAAACACAAAATCAGGGTCACCTCCCAAAAATCAACGCAGAATAAATATAAAAGCATGAGCATAAGTACATGATCCTAATCTACCGCAAAAGAAATTTCATAAGACAGAAATGGCTTCGAGACGTCAGAGAGGACAACACACATCGCCATCTTTAACCCCATATCATACATCGTGGTACTTTCCAGCGCTGTACGATGGTATAGGTGGGGCATCATAGCCTAACAGAAGATCACTCTTAGTGCTGCCAAGCTTTTTAAAACCATGCGAAGCAACATTTGTTCGATGGTGGGCGTGGGATAGGGGGTCAGGAGACGGTGAGGGGCTTTCCGTTTCTTCCAACTGCAGCACAACCGCATCTCCGTTCGGAACATGCGGCGTCTTGACTTGAATGACGTCATCATGAGTTGACGGCAATGTCAACCGTTTCCTGGCTTGGTCGTACTTTGCCTGCGTTACAAAGATACGAGAATGAATGACCGACCGATAAAAGTTGACTAACGAATAAATTACATTGCACACTATTATTTCCAATACAAACATTTCCACTCCAGAACAAAGGGATTAGGTTGAAAAGGGAAAATGGGGGGATTTACACCAATGCTATACTACACACACACCTTTATTGGGTTGTGTGTAGTGGCCGAGTGGTTAGCGCGTTGGGCTCGCAGTCGAGAGCCTGCATGTTCGACTCCAGCCACCCGCACTTGCTGTTGTTTCTCTGGGCAAGAAACTTTACGATAATTGCCTCTACCCAGTGATCGATTTCGAGTAATGGGTAGTACCAAATTTCAGTCATAAGTAGAGTAGACAACCGGAAACAGACATTGCCGTCGGCTGCAGCGTGGGTCAGGTGTACGTCGGAAGGCGTACACCGATGCATAGCGCTCAAGTCCGCTTTCCCGCAATGCAGGATAAAGATAATAAAACAAACAAAATCTTTTGCGTCAAAAACATGCCATTTTGTTAAATTAGTAGCAAAATTTCTCAAGGTATTGCAATCGTGCCATATCCTTGCATTTTGTAAATTATTTTGCTCTCGAGCACGTTTTATTCGCATTTGTTCGCTAACAGCCCACCTTTTTCTAGACCTCTGCTAAGGCATGCAATATTTTTCGCTTTGATATTCAAAAACAAAACATGAAACTGAGAAATTAATGTGAAATATTTTATTATGTTTTTCTGCCTGACGCAAACCGTTAGGCTTACTAATAATACCGTCTAAACTAAACCGTCATCTTCATAATAAAACTATACATATAAAAATTACGATACTTAATTAGATCACAAAATAGTTTTGATCGTAAGGTTGTTCCAGCATTTGTGAATTGAAACACTGCAATTCTTTGACGTCACTTGTCAAAAAAGTAGTCAAATCACGTGTGTGTGTGTCCCAGATCAACAGCTCACATTGCTTCTTCAAAGGAAACTGTCTTATTGAGACCAATAAACGGAGTGAAAGAAAACTTGCTTCTTGTCTCAGACAACACAACATCATACAAATGCGATCAATATCTTAACGGAATTCCAACCGATAAAACGTATAATGTGTATCAATGTGATTATGCGATGCGTTGAAGAACTAAACGGTCATTGTGTTTGCAAATCAATGGCAGCGTCGCCGTGTTGTCTGAACTGGAGAGACCAACCACTAGATTTCGTCTCCGCAGATGAGAAGATTAGCTTTCTTCACCTTTGGCGTAAATATGGCAAGCTGATGGAATTTGATAAGTGTGGAGTGGATTTTGTTACAGTTGGAAGTTTGAGTTGCTTTAGCATCAAAATTACAAGATTGAAAAGCATTTTAGGAGATTTAACAACTACTCGAAATAGGAATAACCACAGAATTTGTCTAACGTGTGGGAAAATAGAGGTTTGTAAGATTCATCATTGTGAATAGAGTGCTGAGTCTACTGAGAAGTTTAAATGTTCGTCAAAATTATTTGCGGTTTTCAGTTTTTTAACGTTTTGACTTGAAAGCATCTCGAAGATATCTATGGTTGAATGATGAATGACTTTCATAACTTCTTCAGCTTGTCGAAAAGCAAATGGCTCGTTGTACTGTATTCGTGTATTCAAATTTCGTACAACAGCAGTGTCAGGTTTGAACTTTATGCACACAAAAAGAAACCAATGCGAGATCTTCTTCGTAATGGTGGATGAAAAATAAAACTTAATAAAATCCAGTTTCAGAGCAACTAATTGTAACTGGACCTCTTGAACTTTGTGGAATAGCTTGAAACATTCCAAAAATATAAGTCGCGGTGAAATGATCAATCTTCACAACCAAAGTTCAGATCAATAACAAAGCCTTGTGATATCTTGCAAGAACAATCTCACACGCAGATTTACATCTCTTTGCGTAGACCACACACAACATAACAATTAATAACACTCGTTTCGCCATTGTAGCTCACCTACTTGTGGCAGTATCGTCGCGCTACAATGAAAATTCGCAGTCTTATTCATGGTTTTCAACGGTCCTGTTTAAGCCAGACATGATTGGATTATATCAACCATTTCATGATTCGAGTGCTAAAATTTCCCAGATTGCCTCCCAACGTTTGTCATACGTTGAATATTGGGATGAAATGTTGCGTGACCTTCTTTATATAAATCTTTTAGAGAAATTGAAAAATATAAATCAAGATGCTTGTAGACTATCTCCAATGAACAAGCACCTGGGTTTTGATGGTTTTACGAAGTAAAAGTTGGTGGGATTATTTTGTGAAATAAATTAATCGCCATGGCCCTTAGTTCATTGACCAAAATAAGTGATCGAAACAAGTGATTTTAAGATAGGGATAAATTTTCCAACCGCTTTCAAAAACTACAACATCAGTGCTCCCAAGCAAAAATTGCAGCCTTGTATCGTTTCAATGTGATTAAGACGTCGAAACAATGTAAAATGGCAAGTTTAGTTGTGTAGGAAGCGATATGATTGATATCAATTAGACAACGGCAGACGCGGGGCAGACGAGCGCCCATGAGTAATGGAGGATGATATTAAAATTGGGTTCATTGCAAAGACGGGCTTAGTAAGGATTCAATGACAAACTACACCGCAAAGACCACACAAGGAATATAATTAACAACTGTCATTCAGATGCTTTCTACCCGCAGGTTACGTCACGGGCCCACCGACAACGCGTAGCCCTGACAAAATGGCAACGTCATTCAAAAAATGAAATCACCCACGATCAGGGTCCAAAGATTGATCCTGAAAAAGTAGTAGGCCATCTCAGCAGACAAATCAAGCCTTTTTTTACATGGATTCAACGTCTGCAACTGTTTTCTTTCGTAACTTTTGTTTGGAATTTTACGTCTGCAGACGTTAAATCAATGTGAAAAAGAACTACTTTGCCGGCTGGGGTGTTGTGCCACGTGCTCTACGGATACAAGGGAATGATGTGAAGTAGCACAGACTTACACAATTAGTTACCGCATTTTCGAAAAAAAAATATTGAAGGTTTTACTGCATATTTGAAGAAGCGAGTATTTTCAAATTGTAAAGAATCCTAAATTAAAACTAACATGAAACTGAAAAGGGGTTCTTTTACATGAATAGCTAGACGAGTGTCACTCAAAAACTACCGTATAATATGATTCCATTTCTACAATTTAATAGTGATGTAATTTTTTTCAAATTGAAGAGTGAAACGGTTATCACATTCAGAATACTTTATGCTCTAATGTTTTACATCATTTCAATATGTAGAAGCTGCTAGAGTACAGCAGCAACCAATAGTGTGCTTCAACCACGCGAATCAATAATCACGATTAAAAAAAAAGGAAAATAAGGTCGATACAGCGAGAAGTAGCATTAACCCTTAATCACTATTGCCAGGTGTGCCACGTATTCTCGATTATTAATCATTGAATGTGTATTTTTAACCAGCAACTCCAACCAAAGATCCCGAAGAAGAAACCGGTCATCGATTAGGAAAGTTTTTATAGTCACGTCAAATGCCATATACATGAGTTGGGACAAAAGCAATAGCCGTGGGCGACAATAATACAAGCAGGTGACTGCCCGCGCAAAACAAGCACAAATTTTCTATATTGGACTTCCATATTCACAACTTGTTAATACTACGTTCTACCCGTATATTATATATAGATTACTGTGTACAATTTCGGGTGGGAACATTACACTAAAAAATAACTAGAGTGCACTGCACAGGAGAGTGAGCAAGCAAAGGCGTAAGAGCGACGATAGATGACACTGGAATATTTTCGTACCCAGGTGGTGCGGTATCGTACGCTTGGGAAGTGTGCAGCTTGTGATTTTAGCCAGCACTTGGCTAGGCCTAAGTGTTCATTGATGGTGTTCGGGAATCAGATTTGGTGGCACTTAATCATCCTTGCAATTTAGCGCAGTGATTTATAACCTGAGATTCATGCACCCTGGGGGCCCGCGAAAACTTTCAAGGGCTTGAACGACTGCATTAATTTTAGGAAAATGTAGTAAATTTAAGTAGCAGACTTATACTGTAAACTAATTTTGAATAATTCTTACGCGGGTTTACTCAATTGCAAATTTATGACGGGCTGGATTGATAATTTCTTTGAGTGCTCCGAGACGACGATATGGTTCAGAGCCACTGATTAAAGAAAGTACAATGTTGGTATTTTTTAGAAATTTCAACACCAACATGAAACTCGTGAGGTTACCCTTCTGCTATTAATTTGAACACTAAAAACGAGCTTTCGTGGCGCAAACTGGTGAGACTCTACGTGATAAAATGTCTAGTAGTTCAGAAAATCAAACTATTTGAGCAACGTCGCATCAATGTTAATTTTATTGCGTTATAAGGCTCACTATCGCCACGACTGACGTCATAGACTCGGCTAAAAAAATTAATAATCCCTTTGCACATCGTCACACGTGAATGATTCCAAGACTCCAACAACACATGGAACTTGCAGCAGCGAACCTCCAAAGCGAATTTTTAAGAATTAGCATTGACAGTGTTCGTGGAAAAAAAGGAAATCACAAACCACTGCAGCACAACAAGATTTCACGGCAGAAATGTCGCAAATATTTTGCGAAATGTCAAACGAAAATTTAAATCATTTGTCGCTCAACAGACATTTAATGCCAGATGGTTATCGAAACTGAAGCTTACTGAATTGTAAAATATGTCAGCACAGTATAAAGCTGCGTTCGGGCACGGCTTTATTGTTTAGCGCACGTACAATGAACGGAAAGCCGGATGAACATGCCGCTATAAAAACACTGATATGTTTTGTGAATGCATAAAAAGATCATTTTAGAATGAGAAAGTATAAACTGATACGTAATCGTTTGCTTGTACGTATCTAAAGGTGAGGTGGCCCCACACTCGGTTATCGGGTATAAGAAAGCAACGTCCCTGTTGCAGCAAGTCTATAGTATATGCAACTGATGGAAGTTGGAGGCTGGGTGGTCTCTCTTCATTGCCTTCCATTCAAAAACTCACCTACCCAATCTATTCCACCAGGAGTAGAGTTGGCCATTGTTTTTGCAACATTAATCAAATTGAAGATTTTGGCATTTTGTGATAAAAAATAAAAAAAAACTGTGCTAGATGGGTAGAGATTCATGTTTCTTCATTTCAACACGTGCTGGTCATAGCTCAAACACAGACAAGAAGATGGCGTTTCATATTTTGAAGTAAAATGAGCGACAGAATAGCAGTAGCTCTTTTGGACGGAGAAAAGCGACACTGAATTACAGAAGTCAGGATATTTTTATTACAAAAAAAGCTGCGCAGGAGAAAAGAACGACATACTGCATAGTGCATAGCGTAAAAAAAACAACTTGACACACTGCGGTAGTCAAAAAATTAAGCTCTTATTCCCCGATTACGTCACTTTAACTCAAATCAATCAACATCACGCAAAGCGTGGGTAAACAGATTAGAGCAGCGCCTCGCCGGCTCCCGATACAAATCAGTGTCGGTCTTGTTATATATTCTTACCAGGCCGATTTGTTTGCGGATGAGGTGTACCAAACTACAAAATTGACAAGAAAAGACATGTTATCGAGTAAATAGGTACAAATTGCAAATATATAACGCCATTTAATGAGGTGATGTTAAAATACCACATGAGAGTATTTGATCCTTGAATCTCATATAAGTGTTGGATTAAGTGAAATGATTTTGGGTTGGGTGATGTCAACTGTTTTGTTTTTTTTCCTATCAGGGTTAAGTGCAAAAGCAGCTGTGAATATTTAACAGCAAAGGCTACTTGCAAACGATCGCACAGAACCACGAGTCTCAAAAAATTAAAAACAATGTCAACATCTTCAATAAAGAACTGTCCCCATGGGATGTGCTTCAAAAGTGCAGCTTGACTCGTGTTACGTGCAAATTCAGCGTTAAAAAGATGCGGTTATCGCTGGTCGATCAGATTTAAATGTGAAGGGGAAACAAACACTTGATTCCCCACCAGTTGGTCCAACGGTCTTGAATCATCGCAAAAAGCAAGATTGTGTTTGTTGCAACAAAGTAAGAGTTTCCTTTGAACGCCATGATTTCTATTTGGAAGTAAACGAGATAGAATTTCAGGAGAATTGCAGAAAGTCGAGCTGTTCATTTTGACGTTGGATCAACAGGAAAATATATGAAAATCTACGTTGGACATGCAAGCAAGCACCAGTCAACCAACCCGCATGCATAGTCAGCTCTCTCAATGAATGACCTATGACCTCTCTTTTTGCACTACAAAGGCAACTAGATCATTTTAATCAGATTAACATTGAAGAGAATAGTTATTAACTTGAGGATGAGACCACAGATGGTGGATCCTAAAAATTGCATTGTTGTGAAATTGTGAAGTGATAAAAGTGAAGTCAGTAAAAGAAACCATCACAGAGAATTGTTTACAAACTAACTTGCACGTTTCAAGTAAGTTAAAAAGGAAAACTGTTTACTACTTTCAAACTAGTACACAGGCAAAGGTGCGTTTGCAAATTTACAAAGGAAGAAGTTATGCTCTCATCAAGGAAACGCCATTTTGAGAAATGCCGACGTGTCAAGGACAAACGAGCAGTGTCATTAAAAACACGTTTCGTTGTGAAATGGGGCGTGCGCATTTAAAAAAATTATGTCTTTGGTTCGAAAAGATTTTGAAGTGAACACTGAACTCGTGGACAGCTTTTCTATGATCAGCTACATTGGAGTCAGTAAATCATCACATTAAGTCGACGTCTGCAGACGTTGAATCAATGTTAAAAAAGATTGATTTTCTGTCTTGGACAAAAGTTTTGGGCAAAAATGACAGATATGATTATTTGTCGATCGATTTTCGCAATCTTTGACTAAAAACAAGTTTCCGTGGAACATCAAGCTCACCACAACAGGGGCTATTCCTGTCAGAGCATCATGAATGATCAGCTGGCCCGGTTGTCAAAAGAGAGATATTTCCAAATTACTTTATAACAAATTGATTCGAACCGAAAGAATGTTCCATGGCGCGCGGCAAATGCAGACTTATGTTCAAGGAATAGACATTGAATGACCAGCGCTCATTTTTCACAAGAAAGCAACAGCCCAGACAGCAAAAACTGTCATTTTCACATTGATTCAATGTATTAATGAAATCAATGTAAAAATGACTGAGCCACTGAGCAATGTCACGGCAAGGTCAACCTATGTTTCGGCAACAAACAGACCGTCGACAGTTTCGACTTTGATATATTGTTTTATTTTTTAGTAGAATCGACAGAACAACGCCACACTTTAAGTTCACGAAACAAAAAAAACGACCACCCTGGTAGATGTGAACTACCCAGGTCACAAAATACGATCTTGTGCACCGATTTTACATCTCCAGACGTCGAGTCAATGTAAAAAAAAATAATTTTGTTAAATGGGTAGCTGAAAGATGCTTGAGTATGAAATTCGGGGCCAGGTTTAAAAAAAAAAATTGTATTCTAAAGCGTTTGTTGTGTTGAACCAACGCGTTGTACAGGAAATATTGGTGTCGAAATTGGAGATGTGGTAGCAGGGCTTATTAGATGGAAGGAAGAGCGTTGAAAAGCATCATACAACTTTTGCTTTTAACTTGAGGGGATGCTAAAACTTTTATGTGTCAATATAGGGTGATAACATGTTGTTTCTATTGGTACTACTAGTTTGTTGCGCGTGGAAAGGGGTAGAAAGTAACAAGCATGGAAGAGGAAATAGCAACAAAATGACGGCTTTTCTAATTTTGAGTTTTATATTATTTCCATTTTCCCCTAGTTTATTCCATTGAGCTTTATCGAAAGACATTTTTCATGATGATTTTGTAAACAAAAATCTCGGTAAAAATAATAACTTAAGTCCAGCATCACGTTGGGATGGCTGCGTGTGCCGATGCTTGCAAAAAGCAACTTTAAATCAACGAAAAACAAACCACACGATCAAGAGATTGCTTTGTCAGGGAAATTAAACTTTCAAGTGCCCATAACGGTAACGAAGCCGATCGAGACTAAGTAAACGACGCCACTAGTGGCAGGTTTTGTCTGCTGCAAAATACGGCAGTCCGAAAAGACGGAAAAATACATATTTTTTAAGAAACGTCTGCAGGCTGCAGCAATTCATACTTTTAAAAAAAAACATAGCTGAAACGTTTTATAAGATCGTAAATGCGCGTGATACAGCAACCATAAAAAGCTCTTTAGTTCTCTCACAACAATTTAATAGAACATACATAAATGAGCAACACAACATTTAACATTATAAAAAAAATAGCAAACGTTTTCGGCTATGCATATAGCCCTTATCAAGTTTGATACTTTTGTTTTTATAATAATGTTTAATGTTGTGTTGTTGCTCAGTAACTGAGTTATATCTGCTTATGGTTGAAAAAAGTAACATCTCTACCCAAATTGTAACTTAATAAAAATACGTCAAATTTAAGATTTGACATTCACAACTCCATGTATTTTGAAGCAAACGAAAGCACTTGTTATTTTTCAGTTTTCCTAATAAATGGGAAAACCTCAAATTAGTCTACAGCCAGTATAGCCATGTATTATATAATTTGAAACCTTATATTTGTTGAATGCAACAAACAAACAAACAAACAAATGCTATCGTAATTGTTGACATCAAACAAAAATTAATTTGACCGTTTTTATTACACAGGCCCATGGTATATCTTTCGACCTCACAATCCGCCTTGAACGAAAGGCCTGCTATACAAGTAATGACTTGCTGTCATGAGCTTTTTGCTTTCTTGCCTTCTCTCAAAATGGTCATGCCGGGAGCTACTGAAAAAACCTGATGGGAACCAGTCAGGTCGGAACAGGCTGGACATAGCTGCTCGCTTGTCAGTAGAATAGTAGATAATCGGTAGATCAGTTAAATTTACACGAGACTCGGTTATATCGAAACAGGCTTTGTAGAAGACTGATATGCCGGTGTTCCTTGCTTCGGCTACATTTGATATTGTCGAGTAGACCACCACGCGGTGAATTTCCTAATGCTTAAGGTTGTCTGCACAATGCAGCATCATGTTTGCTCTTTTCATAGTTGATGTCTCACACGCACTCTGTGGTCTTATAACCCCAGTAACACTCAAAACACGCACATGATCGATGTTAAATCAAAAGTTGCTCCACCTGTATTTGAGCCAATTGATGTTACATGCCAATTCTGTAGTTGACCGTATATTTCGAAATTTTCAACCATACTAAAGTATTTTGAAATGATCAGGGACTGCAACTGCAAAATATCGATTACATTCCCAACAGCAACCGAGGATTGATAAAAAAATGGATGTTGTCCAGAGCAAAGCAGCCTATGGCTTACTTAACAACTTTAGCTGACCATAAATTACCTTGTTGTAGAAGAGCACCCCGCTGATTGCTACTAGCATGCCCACAACATTAGCCATAGTAACAGGATTTCTTAGAGCAATGAGAGAGACTGTGATCACAGCTATCCGCTTGGTGGCGTTAGCTACCGAGTACGATAAAGGTGAAATCTAAGACAACAAAATTATCCACAAAAGTCACGCGTCCATTGCAAAGGTTATTTTTAATATAACTTGAACATATATCGCACAATGCACAAGAAACGTTGGTTTTGATTAGGACAAGAATATATTCATACTGAATGTTATTTCTTTAATTTAAGTTAAAATGTGTACTCACATAACTCACTTTTAGAGTATGAAAAATCTCAACATGCAAAAAGAAATCCATTCTAAAGCTGATGTAATTGTGACGTAATGAACAAAGTGATAGAAAATAGTGACCTCAGGTGCAGCTTACCAGTGATATCACAGTAAAGGCGACCATGTTTTGAGCGAAGTTGCAAAAGGCATCCACGATAAGCAACAGAACGAGCCAGAGTGGGTAAATCTCCTAAAACAAAAGAAGTTTCGTTCAACATACTCTTGCTAATTGACGTCAACGCTTGCCTCGGATCGGACATTTGTCGACTCTTTTGCACCACCTTACGACCAAGATATACCACACACTGAAATCGTTGGGGTATTTGGAATCAGTAGAGCGCTGCAGTAGATGAGGTGTGACATGTAGGCTACGTGATATTGTGAGCGCTCTTCTTGAAACATTTCTGATAGAATGAAAATTAAGTGCACGTTTCGACGATGACAGCATGGCCTAGCAGTTTAGAGTTAAAGAGGTAGTTATTTCGACGACGTGAGTTCGATTCCTCTCACCCTTGCATCATCTTTTTTTTTATTTAATTACCAAACAAAGTACAAAGCAAACATCACTCTCTAGCTGTGTGCTAGAAGAGTCACAATGACTGCACAGAGCTGGTTCACAGGGAAAATTTTTCTATGTTCAAATTGTCAAAGAATAATAAATAAAAACAGAGAGAGACTGTTCACCAGGCATTTGATAATAAAATTTATTTGCGTTCTTCTGGTGACTATTTACTAGGTTACCTCCTGATGTTAAAGATGATAACTAGCTTTTGTATTTCCGACGTTTCGTCAGTCAGCACGACTGACTTTTTCAAGGTGGCTAAAACAGGTTAACACAACCTGTTCAGCAACGATGGCACAACACAAAAACATACTGATAAAATCAATAAAGTAAAGCAGCAAGATTCAGAATTAAAACACGCAACAAGATACCTAGAGGTTAAACTGAATGCTAAATTGCCCTGTTTTCTGTCTTGTCTGATGTCTTTTCAACGTTTCTTGACGGCGGCCCAATAGATAGATAAATTTACGCTGTTGGTAAGTAGCCTACTGGTTTTAGGCTTTCACTGCATTCAGTTTAACCTCTAGGTATCTTGTTGCGTGTTTATGTTTTTGTGTTGTGCCATCGTTGCTGAACAGGTTGTGTTAACCTGTTTTAGCCACCTTGAAAAAGTCAGTCGTGCTGACTGACGAAACGTCGGAAATACAAAAGCTAGTTATCATCTTTAACATCAGGAGGTAACCTAGTAAATAGTCACCAGAAGAACGCAAATTACTTTTATTATGAATAATAAATACCTAGTATAAGACATAATTTACTTTACTACAGTTATTGGTAAATAGAAAAACGTGATTAAATCACCATTCGGAGTACTGAACCAATGACTATCTCAGCTTACGGAAACTTTGTACATATTTTTCACATCATGTCACATATACTGTAATAAACCACATATTAACTTTAGACACTCAGTCAATGTGTATGAAACTTCCACAGTCCGTTCGATGATAACTTCCTCTTCTAAGTTACGTCCGGTTTAATAAAGTATAAACCACATGTTTAGCGACACACAAATGCCGGCAAAAATAGTAGTGTGGTACTGAAGAAGCCTAGACGCCGAAACCGAGTTGTCTCGCCACACGGTAGTCTGCCAATACGCAATAACAATGCAATTCACTTTGTTTTAGAAATTACAATAAACTTATTTCTGGATCTATTTACGACAAGACATAGTGTAGCTTGAAGAAGTCGTGCATTCGCCGAAACTTTAAGTTGAGAACACAGTTTCAGCAATCTGGGCGTGCTAAACTGTCAGATTGGCTACCTACGAAGTCCCTTTATATTCAGATAGCCATGTTTTAAAGGTATATTATATAATAATCTCGTTGTCTTTTGGACACTTTTTAAGCTCGGTTCGGTGATCTTTTCAGAGTGTAAGTGCAAGTAAAAAGTTGAACAAAAAGCAAAATAGAAACCTTTGACTGGCTTGGGTCGTAGTCCATATCGGGATTCACTTTCATCCACGCGTATACGTCAGTAACAAGCCACACAGGAACGGTAATGGAGAAAGAAAGGAAACCAAGAATGTGAAGCAAATGAAGATGATGAATTTTGGTGTCTTTCATCACCTGAAAATAAACGGCATCAATTTGACAAACACGTATATCTGTGAGAAGCATGGGATACATTTAAGACACGTTGAAAACTCTTTCATTTTATAAAAACATACCATACTACTTGCAGTTTATTTTTTTTCAGGCAATTCTTTAGTTTAGACTCTTTGGAGTATTTTTAATACAAGATTATGTTGCGTACAAATCTTTCACATTTACAGTAAAGCTTTGGGAGAGAGTTCACTTTGTTGCACAATAGACCTATAAAACAAAGTAACGTCAACGATTTAACATATTTTTATTTTATTTTAAGTTCACGTAAAACAATAAATGTTCATAAGACAACCAAGTAATCAAACGTTTTCAGCACATCGTTGTGTCTTCATCAAGAATAACCTAATAACTATCGCTTCTATAATGAAAAGGCGGTGAGACGGATAAGGCGTTGGCTTTCCAATTATGCAAACGTGGGTTCGACTCCCGGCTTCAGTTGGTTGTTGAAAAAACCGCTCATCTCTACCTAAGGCGTAATAAATTGGGTAGGCATAATTGCTGTAAGAAAGATGGTCGAGAGAAAAAATTGGCAACTCTACTTTCTTTAGTGCCGAAGGCGTAGTATTATGAGAACCTTATCTTTTTATACCCGACACTTAAATCAAGTATGGGACCACCTTTACCTTTTACTATAAAAAAAGGAAATGACAATTGTTATTTATGGGATGTACGTATGTTTTTTTGCAACAAAAACTAAAATCAAAGATGTTTTAAAACCACTGACATTACTAAAATCTACAATAAAAATAACAAGAAAGCCGCTACCTTTTTAGAAAAAATATTTTGTAAAGAAAAATTAATGGTCGCAAACACTGCACTGAGCAATCCAAGCATATTGAAAGAAAGTTCCGTCACTGTGGCCAAAGCTATACCGACAACGATTGGAATTAACGAAAAATAAACCTAAAGGAAAAAAAACAAAGGTTAGTCTAGACTAGAGCTCAATGCCATGTCATAGATTGAAAAATCACACGACCAAGAGTTTTAAGAGACTGCCGCAAAGAATTAGGGTGCGCTATCAAGCAGCTGCAGACCACGTGTCCGGTAAGACGTTGTGCTGTCCCTCGCCCAGTGGAAAGCTCAACCACATTTGACATATGGAGCTAAAATGACAAAGTCAAATGTTATTATTGTATTTCCGTTTACATCAGGTCGTAGCTGTTGTTCTACGTGAAAATGGTGTACGCCTAGTTTAGTGACAGTCTTGATAAGACTTTAGTTTCAGGATTATTTTACTGGCGTCACAGACAATGACAGCAGATCCCGTTTTAATATTTTGTAAGGTTATGCCTTTAGCTTATAGATTCGAATTTTAATCTATTGGGACAATAAGGGATTGTATTCGGCAAAAGTAGACTTTGCACTAAACAGCCTAATTTAGACCTTAATACAAAATTAAATGAAGACATTTTATAGGAATATTGTTATAAAGCAAAGTGCTTTCGTTTTGATCATATCTAAACTTTGGCAAACCTTCATAAATTTAACTCAAAGCACAAGATAACAAAGTTAGAGTACTTTTTGTACCTGAAACTACCCTATATTTTATGCACAGAATAAAATAGTTGGATGTGGAATGAAATAAAGACAAGGATATCTTTAAAGGAACAAATAAACCCTGAAATATTTTTGTTTTGAACATTCTAACATAATATAATTTTTGAGAAAAAAATTGGAACTTTTTAACTTAAATTGTAAATGTTGCTCGTTTACGCAGTAGGCCTATTACAGCCAACAGTTTGTGGATGTTTATGTCTGCTGGGTTGAAAGCTTTGTGAATAACAGCTTTAATATTCCAATACGTAGTAAAAAATACAATGTCAATACTTACCAGCCAAGATTGCTTTTCCCCAAATAAAAAACGTGTAAATGCAACAGTAAATATAGGCATCGATGCTTTCACTGCAAACACATTGATAGCAGTTAATAGAACAATTTTAATTTTATAATTAGCCAAATTTGATTAATGCGGCCACTCGGCCAGCGGAACATACACAGCAGAATAATTGCTGCTTTGTCTTGAGCAACTTTTCTTGTATGGAGTCAACTATATAATAATTGGTGTACAACTTGTTTACTGGTTACTAAAAATTTTACAGAACATTTGAACTGCAGTTTCTTCTTTAACTGTTTTATTATCTATTCAATTACTATTCAACATATAACATCATATAGCCAACTAATCAACAGACTCATCTCTTCAAGCTACTATGAAAAAGTACTGAATTTATTAACTATTCAAATATTTTATTTTTAAAACAGGAACATGTTTATATTTTTGAGAACAATTACACTTTATCTCAAATACCTGTGTGTGAGTAAGACAAAGGAACTTTAGATATACTTAAATTTGATGAAACGGAACCGAAAAACTTTCCAAATGCTAAAGGAAGGATGGCTCTAATAAAGTATTTTCTGGAAATGGGAACACGAGGTGGAACCTTAAAACAGCAGTTATTAGTTTGGCAAACAATCCCAGAGGTACCAGGGTTCGCAAATCACCGATTTGAATGAAAAAAGATTTATTTTTAAATTTACTGAAAGATTGGAAATTATAATTGTCTATTTGTCGTAAAAAAAATTGTGCATTGCTTTGAAAACAATGGATTTCTCAAGCCAGATTCAAATTTTTTTTTATTGATTGATTGAATTTTTATCCTCGGACTGGGAAAGCTTCTTGCAGAGCTTAATTCTGGCAGTTTCACATACTTGTAGAGGCTTTGAATCACTGACGCAGGCCCGGTCACCGAGATTGACAGAGTGAATTTCCGATTGTTGAAGTCTTGTTGCCGGGGAACTATTCCATCCATTAGGTGGCGCTGAATGGAGGGCAGTCCTTAACGTGCGTTGCTCAAGCGCACACCCCGAGAGTCGAACCAACGCCGCTTGATCTTGAAGCTTCTTCGTTCCAGAAGTGACGCGCTAACCAATTGAGCTATCGGGGCGGATTGACCAATCGGGGCGAATTGACCATATCGGGGCGGATTGACCAATTGAGCTATCGGGACTATATTGAAGACATATATTTGATTCTGAACCTCATTTGCAAAATATTCGTTTCACCTTGAAAAATCATTTCGAACAGGTTCAAGGTAACTCCTGTCAGGTATTAGACAATTTATTTGTGTTACCACATTTTCATTAAATTTACAAGCCAAATTCTATCGAAAGTAGACAAAAAGTAGTTAATTCTTGCAGACATATATGAAATTGTCATGCAAAATTTCTGCATGACTTCCAATACTGCATCTGGCAATTCTTTTTACTGATAGCTTTGATCTGGCAAAACATCTGAACTGCTACATTGGTACAACTTTGTTTTAAAAAAACAGATTAGATACATAATAAATGTATATATAAGCCTAAAAGTACAAGCTCGCTAAATCTACAAGAAACCAAAGAAACTACATCTATTCACCATTTCAAAAACAAACACTGTTGAAATCTATTAATGTGTTACAAGATATAGTAAGAACTGTAATTTTAACAATGTATATGACCAACATGCTGAAAACCAGCAATTTTAATTTTTATAGGCTGCTGTAAAGTTTGATTGCATTTAACAGTAAAACAGAAAATACTAGGTTATAAAACTCAAGTCTTTTGAAGTTAGATTTTCTGAAGTTAAAACATACCTTCCATATTCTTAATATCGGTCCTAAAAACACAATCACAGCGGCAGCATGTGCAAGTGACACAGTTGTAGGATAAGAGAAATCATTAAGGATAATCTTGGCAATGACATTCCCGCATGAGCTCAGGGAATACCTTTAAATTAAAAATATCAAGCTAGCTTTGTATAAGAATGACACAAGCATTGGACCAAACAGGACAAGTTTGGTCCAAAACGACCTGTTTGTATTGACTTGTTTTGAATGAAACCTGTCAAGTTTTAAAAGCATTGAAGATAAAAACAGTTCAGTCTTCGAAACGTTTGTTAAACATAAGTTCAGCATCTACATTTTGGAATCGTTAATTTTTGATCCTTTAAGTTGCTTTGCTTTAATGCTTAATGATAGGAAAATGATAATGCACAGTACCTTTAAATAAGAACCCATAGTTAGGCAGAGTCGCCTTTTGCCCAGCATATTCAAGAACTGTCAGAGTTGCCAGTTCCAATTGGACCGGTTTTGAGGATAATAGTTTGGGTTACGATTAGGGGGAAGGGTTAAGATTATAGTTTGACAACTCTTTATAACAATATGTCTGCCAATTCCTAAAAATGCCGACAAATATCAAGGGTTGCCAGATCCACAAGTTTTGCCGCTAAATTGGGCTAGTTATGTTTTCCAGTTATGAAAAATGTTTAGCAGTTCCAGGTTGTGATATCGTTGATTCCTTTGATTTAATATTATTTCAAATCTACTTCTATAGAATGATTACTATTTTTTGTTAAAAAACATGCTGCAACAATGACAACGGGTAGGCTACGGTATTTAGAGTTACCCTTTACGCATCACTTCTTTAGAAATGAACAACAAACATCTTAAATGCTACACAATCGCATGTCCACCAGTATCATACTTACCATGCAATGCATAAGACAACAATTCTTCCAGCATCTCTGACTAACTTGGTTTTATTAGTGTTCATGGAAATTTAACAGGAAACTGAATAGTAATTTATTAGCATAAGTTGAAATACTTTTCAAAGCATCACTTCACCTTCACTAACTTAAGGAATGATTAATTAATTTTTATTTGATAGTGTTTTATAAATATCTTCTATAATAAAACAGATGTGAGCCATGACTTACCGTACATATACCATGACTCATAATACAATGATGAAAACTAATTCAAATGCATTAAAATTTAATCTCTGCAAGTGGCAACTGGCAAGAGCTAATACCTACCATACTCTCAAAGTGGGAACCACAACTAGACTATCAGGCTGTCGTATGACTGGCAGCTTTACATTATTATTACATTGTTTTGGTGGCTATTATACTTTTCCCCATTATTTTAGTAAACCTTCATACACCGCTGTATTCTAATCAACAATCACATACTGGTCTTTGGTTTGAACCTTTATCCTTGACTTTCTCAGTTCAAACAAACTCAGTTCAAACTAACAATCGCTTATTCTCAAAATCAGAGACAAATTTCTTTTCTTTTAGGGTTAGGCCTATTTATTCGGGTGCAACCTAGTTCGTACCCTGAACAGTTCGTACCCTGAACAGTTCGTACCCTCAGTTCGTACCCTGAAATGATCGAGAGAAAAAATTAAAAAAGCGTTCAGGGTTAGCGCAAAAAAAGAAAAAATTCAGGGTACGAACTGAGGGTACAAACTGTTCAGGGTACGAACTAGACTGCATCCATTTAATCAGTGTGCCTATCTCTGCAAACCTGAGTGTGTAGTAGCCTAGTAGTCCAGTTTTAATCCGGTGATGTTCTCGTTACCGAGATTAGCCTCTTTTAATCTGGCTAATTAGTTGTTAGACTATCAACCATCAAATATCACCATCGCTCTCTTAGTTCTTCTTAAATAGCCTGGTAGAGCTGGAGTACACACATCTCACAATTTTATGATGTACCTACCACATAGGCTCAATAACATACAACTTCCCTGCGGTACTAATAAAAAACAGCCATTATAATTTTCTTGGTAGACAAGATACTCATAGCGTATCTCCATGTAACAGTCCTCTAAAAATCCCTAACAAATAATAGCATTAGCAATCAAACCCTTTCTGGATTCTAGATCTGAAAATAGTGAAAAACTGTGAACGTAAAGTGACGGTAACAGTGTTGCTAGACGCTGTCGAGTGAATTTCCTTTCCTGCAGCAGTCTCGCAAATTCTCTATCAGACGCAACTTTATTTGTCCTCACGTTGAAACGCCAGTACTGTCGGGGTTTTGGATTATATTCAGTTGCCTGCTTTAGCTTCTAAGAGCTTAAAAATGTCCCCAATTCTAAGTTATTTTCCCCAACAGACTTGAAATTTCGCAAATTGGAGAACAAATTTTTTTATTTTGCAACACTAAATTGTCACGGTTAGTTAAAATAACCCGTGTTGCCAGGCCAAGCCGAATAAATTTCCCAAAATATCCAAGTCAATTGATATATTTGTTTTGATTACGCCATATAATAAACAAACAAAATGACTCAAATTTTCAGAACAATACATCGTACAATGGCAGGTTTGATCATAAAATAAATTGCACAAATCATTTGACCTTTGTGCATTGCAGTTTGTGTATTATTTCGTTGTTTTGTTTTGGATATGGACAGCTTTGTCTGACGCAAATAAATAATAATAATAATAAACAAATTGCACAACAACAATCACATTCTAATTTCAAAATTATTTTTTATTGCAATGCGTTTCTAAACAAATTGTTCGCTCTTGATACCTCCAAATGCCCATTGTCCGCTACCTCTAAAAAGCCTACCCATTGTCAGGCATTGTCACTTGGGGCATTTGTCAGTTTCACTTGGACTAGTTTTTCGGATTACGGTTAGAGCTATAATAGGGGTTAAAAATTAACATTATTGTCTAACAACCCTTTAAAATGTCTGCCAATCCCAGCCAGATCCTCAAGTTTTGCCTGCAAAACTTGGACTACTTTTGCTTCCCAGTTGCGGAAGATTTTTAACAGTTAGGCTACAAAGTAGGGACAGTAACCTACATTGCATATGATCTACAATCCCTATTAGGGTATTAGGCTACGAAAGATTGTATCGTTGAATTCTTTGATTTCTTATAAATTCTAATTTGTTAGTTTTAGTTAGTTAGTTTTGAATCTTTATCCTCGGACTGATTTGTTTCAATAGAATAAATACTAAGTTAGTTTTGGTTAACTTTCTGATCGGTTGAAATGCTGTTCCTGTAACTTCTGATGGTCCTATGAATCATTTGTCTTACGAAAAATTGTTATGTTTATAAGTACATTTCATTTAGAGGTAGGCTACTCTTCGCTCTTATATACCGTAGTTGCAGTGGCGTAGCATAGAGGGGGCGGGAGAGGGCGGACCGCCCCGGGCGCCACGTCTGGGGGCAGCACTTTCAGACTACGATTTTTGATTATAATCTGATAAAAAAAACGCATTTCATTTTCACATGCTTTTTCTTGAAGGGGCGGCAAAATCTGAATCCGCCCCGGGCGGCACATTCCGGCACATTCCTTAGCTACACCACTGCGTAGTTGCAAATGGCAATGCTGGGAAAACTTCAATACTTTTTCAACGTGTCCCAGCATCCTTGATATTTCTTTTCACCAGTAGATGTAATAAATGCGAATTTTTATGCTGATCAAAAACTAACAAAATAATAGGCTACGATAGGCCTACCCCCAAGTGATTGATTAAGAGAGTAAACACTTTAACATGACCATAGAATCGGCGAAGGAGAAGCATGAGTTGTAACTTGTAAGAAAAAAGACTGTGGGTTTTGAAAACGGGAACTTAAAATTTCTTCCTTGTCGATTTCATGGTCATGTTCAATATAATGTTTGCCTATTGAAGAAATATTTATCCTCGGAGTAAAAAAATATTTTTGAGAGCTTGTAATCTTGGCAATTTTGCATGCTTGTAGAGGCTTTGAATCACTGACGCAGGCCCAGTCACCGACATTGACAGAGTGAAGTTTCTGCGTGTTGAAGTTTGTGAATTAATCCATCCATTAGATGTCGCTGAATGGAGAGATGTTCTTGAAATGCGTTGCTCACGCGCACACCCCGAGGGTACAACACAACAATTAGTCAACAATAAATAAACCTATTCCTGTGTTGATAAAAGTAGGCTACGAGTAGAAATGTGCCTTTTGTACTGTGTAGACCGCCTAGCTCTATATCTATTTTCTAGTGAGGTGGAGACGCTGCAGACGGATAATTGAAATTTCTCTTATCCTACTATAGGCTACAAGACTCGGAATAAGATCTGGGCTATGAAACAAGAAGGATTTAAAATTATACTTCAGTTTTGAACTACACAATGTGGTTCTAGAATCTACAAAAATCTAGCTTTCTGGTTTCAGTTGGACCAGTTTAGTCAAATAAAACCAATGAGTCTCAGACAAAAATGTAAAGTATTAGAGAAAAAGTAGCCTATACAAAAGCCAATCAAAACAAGGCACGGTAACAATTGTATTTTTTTGGGAGGTAAACCTTTCAGAGAACTTTGTCAGCTTTTTCTCCTTTAGGCTGTTTAAGATTTCAATATTTTCACTTCATTTTGCTTGGCATTTCTATGTCGTTGAAATTCTGGTAGCCCAATCCTCCTCAAATATTTTTGTAGTTCCGCATCTGGTCCTCTGCAATTGGCCAGACCAGTTGATAGGCTACCTCATGGATACTACAGCAGTATGCCTAGTTTACTTGACGCAGCAACAAAAACTTGTTTGGTAAAATTTTTGAGTGATTTCGAAACAAACAGGCTAATCTCAGCATAGAGATTAAACAAAATTAAATTTCTGAAATTTTATGCTCGGTATCAGCATGTCTTGGGAATTACTGTAAAGTTTAGTATAGTATTGGCATATTCCTAGTTTCAATCTCACATTTCTTGACTATTATTGACTCGACTCTGAAAGAAACAAGAAAATACTATTCTTTAACAGTTTAATGATTAACTTGACGATATGTAAAAACAAATTACGGTAACTCAAGTTCTCAGTGTCAAGATGTTAAATATTAACTTACGAAAGTTTGTTTGTTTTGTCTCATAGTGAAAAGTCATGTATTGCAGTGTAACTTGCCAAACTAGATCACTTAAGGATTAGATGATAAATTACGCAAACAAAAAATTGCTGTTTACTGCAATCTTTGTAGAAATACTTACAGGTTATATGTGGTTTGAAGTTTAATTTCACATTGCACTTCTGCACATTAATTAAGTTATTAAAATACAGAATTTAACTACGATAACTGTAGTTTAAATTGAAAATCAAAAGTAGGCTAAGTTTCTTTATGGGCTTTTATAGGCCTATACAACTTTTCTCACATTTTATGATGTCAATTGAACCTATTTAATATTGTGGAATCTTGCTGTATTGACTTATTTCTCATTGGGTCTTACATGCATGGGCACAATAATTGTTATAGTGAAGAGATACAGGAGACCTTTTGTCAAGGCCATAAGCAATTATTAAACGTGGGATACTCATAACGTCAAACAAACAAAAAAACGCTTCTCATGAATGCAACATTAGTGACGAATTGACAAATTAAATGATGACAAATTGAGTAAACCAAAATTTAGGATGTCAGAACAAAGGATAGGATTTATAACGAACCGACAAAAAATTCATCTTTATACAAGTTACCAAATCACATGATGACAAGTTCTATTTTAAGAAACACAGTGTGATAGAATCTAACAGGGTGGGGTATAGTCATGGCGACCTACAGCACTGTATATTCACAGGCCTTGCCAACGTGCGGACTGGAGGCGGATCTAAATGGATTTGGAAGTCCAAGATAAATGTGATTTTTGCTCTTTGAAATGAAAGTTTTGAGAATCTAAATTGCCACTGTGTGGTCAGTTCAGTTCAGCAGCCCATAGCCTTAAGAAAGGCCGTAGATATTTCTTTCTAAAGTAGCGTACTGTTCTCACATGAAAGAAATCAAGAGGTGTAGTCGAAAGGAAGCCACTCTGGAATCGATGGTATGCCTTTAAGTGTCTTGTCAAAGACACAGTCACATGCCCTTCAGAGGTGTCGAACCGGCGGCCATTCACACGTCGAACCATGGCTCTCGCCACTCGGCTATATACCCGACAATGTGTGATCACTGAATCTGAAATCACTGCAAATTCCTAATGTCAAGTTAAATAGATAGCAAGTCTTTCCCTATTACCAGTGTTGTCTGATGCTTTTCCGATTTCCATCGCAAATGCAAAAATGTAGTGCATTATTTGTATGGTAACATATACCACAAACGCAACTCAAAATCTCCAACAAATAGCCTACACAGTTACACACAGACGGTATTTATTAACTACTACTCAAATTATTATCAACGTATACTAGAGATTACGCAAAGAAAAAAAAAAAAATAGCGGTTTTGACTGCTATCAAGCGTAGAAGATTGGCTACCAGTCAATTTGAAAGCTTGCACGCTATAGCACGCGGCATGGCCTGTACATAAAGGTGGCCATGGGTATAGTCAGGCAGGTGAAAAATTACAGATTAAAATAGCGAGTAGCATATTTAAAAGCAAGAGTACAGCATGCAGGCAATGCGTAAAAACGACTAGCTTCGGTGGTTTAATGTGGATGATTGTTTTGGTTGAAGTTTGTCTATAAGCTTAAATCAAAATAACGTAACTATTATTTACGAATATCAGTATTCATGTCGGTAACGTGTTTTTGCTAAACCCGATCTTCTACCCCTGCGCTTGTTAGAATAGCCGGTGTACAACGTAGGAATCCCAACTGCATCCGGGTAACCGGATGGAGACACTTGGTAGATTCCCTCAGCACCTGGGTTCCATCTACGAATTTCCATAGGCATGTCAAACTGTGGGCCAGCAGTATCTCCAAACACTTCTTTTGTGATATCTTGATGTCTTGCCTTCCAAGCCTTCGGGAACTTTTCCGCAATGCTGTACAACTCCACCACATTCAGCACAATCATGATACAACCAGTGGCATAAAAAGCGCAGATCATGATCGTTTTTTCCTTTGGCCTGCAATGCAAGTTGATATGATACATAAACATTGTATAGTTAATAGTTTACGTTGTTTCCAATTGCTTGCCTTGGTAGTTTCACTTTTTGGGTGAAGACCTATACCCAGAGAGCAAAATCTACCATTTTTGCATTGATTTAATGCCTGAAGACGTTGAAACAACGTAAAAATGACAAATTTTGCTCTGCGTAAAAAGTTTCTTATTACTTTACAATAGTAATAATAAGCGTTTTTATGTAGCACCATGTCCTGCTCTCAGGGCTTTAGAAAGCAGACAATGTCAAAGGAGACATATTTTTAATTAATATTTCAGAAGCAATGTTGTTTGCTAGAGCTGTTGGAAATCGCCATACATGACAAATCTTATTGTATGAAAAGGGTTTACGAAGAACAAAATACTTCACTAACAAACACAAAAATAAAATCAGATCAAAATATCATAGTTAGATTTAATAGTCTAAAAATCTGTTTTGATTATTTTTCATGCAGTTTTTGGAATTATTAATATGCCTTTTATGTCACGCTATTCTGTTCACATTTAACTACCTGGTTACAAAACAGTCTACAACATTTGGGCATGGCCAATGACGGCATTCAAACAGTTCCGGAACGACAAACTTAAAGCTGTAAAGATAGTATTGACCGACCATGAACAAGACTTCCAAAATCAAACGGAACAAAACCTGAAATAAAATATATCAATATGCACTAATTTCACATCATAAAAAGGGGTGGGTAAAACTTAAATATAGTAAAGATAACCCATTTGCTTTAGAATAAACCTGTTTTTTCAAGTTGAAAACGTTTCTTTGCTATAACAAGCAAAGGGGTTAAAACAAACGTCATTAGCTACGCTTCTATTATATTAACAATCCGGGCCGTTGAGAGGACAATTTGGGTCCGGTATCAATAAGACCCCAAAGCCCCAAATCAAGATACTTCTGAGAACAATGTACCATATCCAAAAAATACACGGTGGTTCTTCGTTTCTTGGCCCATTGGAAAATTACGAACCCCTAAAATTATGCCGGGTCCGAAAGTCCCCCTTGGATCCCCCTGTCAACGCTATTGTTAACAATCAACAAACGTTAAAAAGTTGTTTAAGTTGCCCACCAACTTTTAGCAATGATGCCGTAGACATAAGCTAGTGAAGCTTTTGAGAGTGGCCTATTTGAGTCCTATTTAGCTGAGATTTTTTTAGTTTTTTAGAGCTGATTTCGAATTAAGAAACATGTAGGCTACAAAAAAAAGCAATTAGCCTAATTGTTTAAAAGTAAACATCAGCTTTACAGACAACTACAAATCTTACCATGAAAAAATACGCAAGATACAGTTTTGCTGGTTGATCTTCCGTCAGCTTGGCGGCACAAACTTCGTCCTTTTTTTTGTCTTCTTTTCCTTCTTTATTTTCGTCCTTTTTTTCTTCTGTACTTCCAGGATTTTCCATTGATAAAAAAATTAATTAGCAATTTTCTTAAAATGCGCATAAAAAACATTTCAAAGATTTGTGTTTTTCGAAACTATTATAATTTTGGATTTTGAAATACATCTCGCTTGCATTTGGAAAGATTGGACTTAAACTTATATAAAGAGCAAGTCAGCTTATAGTCTTTTTCGACTGTAAAGTATAGGTCTTACAGAATATACAGAATATACGTCTTACAGAATATTACAGAATATACGTCTATACAGAATAGGATACTGTTTGTTGTTAAAATCACATCAACCTAAATGTATTATTTTAAAGATATCATTGTATTTAGAAATAGAGAGTATAGGCTACCACACTTTAACTATAATACAACACACTTGAGTTTATCAATTTAGTGTGGTAGCCTACTCCGTAGGCTATTTCTTTGACCCATCTTTTTGGATCATTAATAAATTCAAATAAAGGTTTTAAATAAAAGTATAGCGACAAAGTTTTATTTTAGAATTATTATTCTACTTGTCTTAGAGAACAACCTTTGTGACGCAAAATGAGGGCAAATTAAATACCTTCGCTTATTGTTGCTTTAATCATTTTATTTATGTAGAGATTAGTGGAAAGATGGGTAAAAAGTTCAGCCACATGTTAAAGCTTTCTGTAGAGAGTTCAAAAAGTTTTTTGTTATGTTAAACATTTAAAGCGAATCAAATCTCAAAGTTTGCTAATAGTCTTTGTAACTTTACCTTTTTCATCTTCTGTTTCGTCCGCTTTAATAGCAAACTTTTTGGTTTCCTTTGACTGCATAAATAGAAACAAATTAAAGCGATTTTATATAAGAATAAAGTGCATAAATGGCTTGTATTATTATCTGCAAAAAGTAACCATTTGCTTAACGCTGATACAACGCATTCATAAATCTGAAGTGATTTGATAAGACAATCTAAGAAGTTGCCTAAGCTATAATAAGGTATGGGGCCTATCTTGTGCAAAGGTTTTTATCAGCACGATAAGTTAGCAATCAAAGATTAAGTTAGGATAACATATACCGAGACGGTTAAACCATTTCAACCCCTTGGTAGACCTATTTAGCGGTGTTTGCTTTTGCACTTTGTGAGGTCTTGGCATTTTTTTATGAGCAAGCGCAGTTTAAAATACCGCTTAGCAGTTATGTAGGTTAAAGATTTAAATTTCGTAAAAAAAAATTCTGAAAAAAATAACTGAAATTGTTTTTTTGCAAACGGTTTTCCGTCACCATCGCGCATACGAATAAAGCACATTGAACTATTTTGGGACCGTGGCTTAGGAGGAGAACTCCTCTAAAATCTTATAATCCATTAAATTGAAGATCGGAAAGTCAAGCCAAAAAGTAAAAAAAGAAATATATAACAAACAACCTTTTTTATCACAAAAAGAATACTTATTTAGTTGCTTAATGATCATACCGGTACTGTACTGTAAGATGATAGGCTATGGGTTGCATCTGGTGAAAAAATAAAATGTCGAAAATGAACCCATTGTTATAGATTTTATTTTAAGCACTTGCGCGATTTAAAAAAAACTTTATAGCCTACACCAGGGGCAGTGGCGCGGAAGCTATTTTTCTCTAGGGGGGGGCTGAAGCTGCCGTAGTGTTGTCAGCTTCTGGGGGGCTTCGCCCCCCAGAACCCCTTTGAGTGGGAGAGCCAACAAATTCAAAGCGGCAGCAACAAGGCTGCTGTGCAGGAAATTGAAATGAAAACGAACAAATTAGAAAGTGATATGGAAAGAACGGTTTGTGGAAATGAGCTTTCACACGCTTCCGAAGATTGATTTCGCTCAGGTGTTTTCTCTATGAACTGTGTCATGAGTTCTTTGATATCAACTGTGTTTTGGTGGACATGCACCAACGCAAGATGAGTAAGTCTTTTTTGTGTCATTGAGCTTCTCAACAACGTTTTCAGGCGTCTAGAGCCAGGGGCGCCGGAACGGTTTTTGACTGGGGGGGCAGGATTATGAAAAAAGGGCACTTTTGTTGCTAAAGGCCAATTTTTTTAAAGTTTTAAGATAAGACATAGCGACAGCCGACAATGCTCATCCACCAGCTGATCATCGAGTAATGATACAAATGTCCTGTAACTTATACAAAGAACAATGGCACGGAAGGGCATCATGTTATGTTATAATGATGTAGGCTAACCTACTGTGATACAGAATTTTGTGTCGTGAATATGACTTTGAGGCAGAAATGAAAGATTATAATTAGGCTAAAAGCGAATAGCTGAAATTGTTATATCGCATTGCAAAATCTGCAGTAGCTTATATGACCTTAAAAGGGCACTATTGCCCCTCTGCCTCCCCATCCACAGAAAAATTGAGGGCAGGGGGGCATTCGCCCCCTGCCCTCATCCCGCTTTCGGCGCCCTTGTCTAGAGCAGAAAAAGAACGTTCTGATGATGCAGCTCAAACCGAGAGGCAAAAGGCAGAGCTCCACGAATTTTTGCATTTCTTTGAAAAGGTCTCGTGTTTGAGGGTGTAGTTGCGATAGTATCTCAGCAACCTTTTGAACGGAGTTCGCGGTTTTTCCACATAACTTTGTTGAGCAAAGTAAGTTCCGTTTGTAGGCGATTTTTTCTGATGGCATCGGGTAAGCTGATCTCAGTATCAGATCTTTTCTCACCGTTTGCACAGCTCAGAAGGGCCTTTTCTCTGTTGGCTGCTGTAAGCAGATCCACCTGGTCGAATCTTCGATCAAGCTCAATTTCAACCGAATCAAGGGCTTCGATGTAGGCCTAATTGCCGTTTCCACGCTCCTTCTCTCGCAGACGACAAATCATCCGATTCCTCTGTGTTTCGAAATTGAGTTTTGCTCACTCGGAGATCCTTTGGCGTCTTTAGGTTTTTGACAGATGGAAAGACGTTCGCTACGGTACTTCCATAAACTTAGAAACGGATTCATCGTTTCTGAGATTTTTGATCCGTTTGCCGAGAATGGTGATTGATTCCAAAGCTGAAGAAGCAGAGGTCTTTTTGTTTTGTAGCTGTCTTGCGACGGTTCTGCAGGCTGAAAAACTTCACCGCTGCAGATGATCGCAAAATAAAGCCGCACCGTGCGTGCTTGTTTTACCAAGCCGAATATGTTTGCATGTGCGTCTCCTCTCATTGCATTATCTTCTGTCATGTCGGTCAGATATGACAAAGCAATATCATGTATTATTGTAATGTTCAGAAGTTAGCATGGAATTTAGATATTGCAGAATGATGTCCAATAAACGATGGACAGCCGTGTTAGTAGGGAGGGTGGGTAGTACTGCTAATGCGAGGTATAGCTCCTTGTGATTGACGACTCTTTATTGCGAATGATGAGCGCGACTACACGTAACAGGAACTCGATTCATCGTA
This sequence comes from Aplidium turbinatum, assembly GCF_918807975.1. Lineage (NCBI taxonomy): Eukaryota > Metazoa > Chordata > Ascidiacea > Aplousobranchia > Polyclinidae > Aplidium > Aplidium turbinatum. The sequence goes on along the minus strand of NC_137484.1, from coordinate 13,687,585 downwards.
GCAATTATTGTTCAATTTTTTTTTCTGAAAATAGGTTACCTTAGATTATAAGAATTTTGTAGGGGAGGCTGAAGCAATTATTGAAAATTTCAGGGGGGCTGAATTTGCTCTAGGGGGGGCTGCAGCCCCTTGAGCACCCCTACTTTCCGCGCTCTTGACCAGGGGTCACCAAACTACGGCCCGCGGGCAGAACCGGCCCGCGAACTGATTTCATCCGGCCCGCCACGTGCTGCGGAAATAACAGCTGCACTACAACTGTTAAGGAAAAAAGTTGCCAAACTTTTTGTAAAGGACTGACGTTGCTGTTTATCATTAGGCCACCACAAATGGGGACATCCTAGGCCAAATTTGGAAAGATGTACTGTAATGTTTTTTTAAAGAGGACGATGCCCTGTAGTGTATCACAACAGGGGATAACTTTTCAAGCAACCTTTCGATTTTCATCACAACTTTGCTATTCCACCGCTGACTTTGTTATTTATTGTGCTCAATTTAAGTTAATGGAAATTCTAAATAGTTGTAGGCCCAGTGGCGTACGCAGGATTTTCTCAAGGGGGGGGGGGAGACCATTGAGAATAGCGTAGCCAAGAATTTTTAAAGGGGGGGTTTGACGACCGCCGGGCGAAGCCCGACGGCGTTTTCGCTTAAGACGACACCCAGCGGCGGGGGGTCCGGGGGGCCTCCCCCAGAAAATTTTGAAAAATTACTTTGAATTTGGTGCATTCTGAGAGCATTTTCAACAAAAATGTGGGTATGAATATTCCTGTAAAATGGTGCTGTCAGGTGGCATAGCAAAAGGATAAGATCATGTTTTCTTCGGCAGTTTTCGGAAATAAAAGCTAAGTCTCTATGTTTTCTTGTTGTTAATTCCTGGCTGAGATGTTTGAATGTTTGGTATTGGCAAAACTCGCTCTTTTAATGCAGTTTTGTTTAAAATTAGGCAAGTTTTTTTTAGACTGAAAGCATCATTCCCAAGCATAAAGAGACTGAAAACATCATTCTCAATATCGTGACGTCACACGCGTGCCAAAGTGGGGTTGTAACCCCCAACCTCCCCTTGGCTACGCCACTGGCCATTGATATCCCAGACGTCTTCATAATATCCCAGTATGGTTTTAGTTTAGACTTTATCCATTTCTCTCTCACTAATCACTATAATAGGCTTACAGAACACTATGCTACGTTGGCATACCTGGGGTGGTGTAGGTGGATTGGGCCATGTATTTCGTATCGGCTTAGTTTATAAAACAACATTGTTACAGTAATTGCTTTGACAGAGCAATGCAAGACATATTAAATGCCTTAATCTACGTGGTTAACTATTAAAACATTTTGAAGCACAAACCTTTTCTCGTTCTTTTTTCCATTTCTTTTTCTTTTCAATCGCTTTGCTGACGAGAGCGAGTTTATGCGTTGTGTACACGTTGAAGATAATCGTTGTTAGGGAAACTCCGAGGAGTTGGAAAAACCAATAACGAGTCTGAGAAAAATAATGTACGTTGCCAAGAACGGTTTTCACGATTGTTCACACTAAAGGGTGATCTAATTATGCAAAATTCTGTTACATCATCGCAATTTTAGGTCTATAAAGGTGCTTTAGGCTAGTCCAGACTTGCACAACATACCTTTCGCGGTTGAAACGTAACCTCAGGATTATTTGAATATAGTGTATTTAACGTTGCAAAAAACAAAAGTGCCCACTGCCCACGCATGTGTTTGCCAGCAACACGTTTAAGCAGCTTCTACTATAACTAAGTAAGAAGATGCATCGGCCTATTTATTTATTCTATGCGGTCTCTTGGCGGCAACTTCTTTGGGACCGTAGTCTATCTTCTTTATGCAGTACATCTAACGACGTTGGGCTATTTCTATCCCATGATCACATTGTGCAAACGTTATAGCAATAAAAGCATGCAACCAGAGCATAATTGCACTCTTTGTGCTGTTTTGGGTTGTGCAATGTGCATACCTGATGCAGTCAAAGACAAACTCATCGTTCCCAAGTGAAAACCAATACATTATAACTTATTTGACATGTCAAATCATATCAAACATAGGCTATTTTTTTACAAATATTTTTTGTAAAGTAGCCTGCTTCTACTGAAATACCTTACAAGAATTTGAGCTGATGATTAACATTCTCGCTTGTGGTTAGATCTGACAAGATTGACAAACTCATGTAATTAATTTAATGTAACGCTGTTAAATAAACATTAAAATTGTTTGCATAAAGTTTTAATAGTGTGCTAACCAGAGCTTGAAAACGGAGAGTTCGCTTTCGGCCATTCCTAGCATTTAGAAGCAGATAAAACCAAGCAACAACATTGCATTTAATATAACATAAAGAAATGAACTATACTAGCCTACTGCAGAAAGTTCGAACGTTTTCGGCTACACGGCATGTTAGCCTTTGTCAAGTATCTGAACAACTGATTTACACATACATGAAAGGAAACAAAAAATGCAAAAACATAAACTAACACGGCAAATAATAAGACAAGGCACATCACACAATGGTTTATTAACACGAAAAACTTATCACATGGCAATTTAAATAAATATGTTGAGCACATACGAGGCAAACAACTGCTTATTCAGCCGAAAGTTGTTGTAATCGTTGAGCAAATCTTCGTGGATTTTAGTGTCTAATTCGATGTTTGTTTTTTGCATAGACATGATTGATAATCAAGTGTGTTGACGCGACATTTGGCTAAGCCTATGAGAGTGAAGGAGCACTTAACAGTTAGTTTAGCTTTAGCTCATCGAAACAAAAAAGTGCCATTAATGAACATGCAAGATGCCTCGTGTCTGTCCAACCATGCTCCAACGGCTTTATTTCAACTATCACTAAGTTATTGGCTACTTTGAAGCTTTTAAAAGCAATCTAGAAATCTTGATGTTCTGCAGAAAATCATGTAACCTTGAATTGATCTTGGAATAAAGAAAATGACTGCCAATGTTCGTTATGTTTTTCTTGCTCTTCTCATTACGTCACAGGCTAAGCGCAAAACAACTATCAACCTGAAAGTGGCATGTAGCAGCGCAACAAAAAAGGCTAAAAACTATAGAAGTAAAACTGATGTTAAACTGTTAAAGTACTGTCTTATTTTTGATTTATTGTACCGTACTGATTTATTTTTGCCAATGCAAAGGTTTTTAATTATTGTGTTTTTATCAGCTGAAATAATTAAAGAATGAAATTGCGAATCAAACAATTACAAAAACGACAACAATGAATTGGCTTACTGGTGCAATCGGGTTAAACGAATTGAAGCAAACTTGCTTACAACCAGGGGATTCAGTGTTGCAAATAAACTTTTCCTGAGTGCTATCATCCCATGTACCTTCTGAAACAAAAATCAAGGTTTTGTAATTTGTGCATTGTTGGTTCTGTTGAAAAATTATCCTATTAATAATGAAAGGTTGTTTTAATACAAGGGTCTCAAACACGCGGCCCGCGTACGGCTAACGAGAACTTTGGTGCGCCCGCGATGCATTTTTAAACTTTGAAATAATTAACAATTAGTCTATACAGTACATATTTTTTCTATACATTTAGAAGAGTAAGATTCACTCTAAAATGGCCCATCAAACTTGACACGACTTTTTAGCTCTATACCAGTGGTTCCCAACCTGGGGTCCGCGGACCCCTTGGGGGTCCGTGAGAAAGCATTTGGGGGTCCGTGATTACCTTGATGAATTTTTGAAAAAAAAAAAAAAAAGCGATCTTTTTACTTTTATTTCTCTCATTATTGTTAATTGAGTTTCAGGCAAAATTTAGGTAGGGGTCCACAGAATTAATAATTTGTCTAAAGGGGTCCGTAACAACAAAAAGATTGGGAACCACTGCTCTATACCGTACTGTGACGCTATTTTATTGCATACGAGAAACTTGTAGCCTACTGTGATATCACAATTACATTGCCCATTCATTTATTGTGTCGTTATCGTTATAGTAACCTTAATATTTGCTAAAGTTAGTTCTTACTTCTTCAAGGGTTTTAGTTTTTTCCGCTCTTTTTTAATGTTGTTTGAGACCCTAAGTTTGATATCTGCTTTGCTGCTATTAAGTCCGCCGATAACAGTCCAAGTAGTCAGTAGACTTAATAGTCCGCTCCCGCGATATAGCTTAATTGGTTAAGCACTTGAATTTATGAACAAAGATACTTTCAAGGTCAAACAGCGCTGGTTCGACCCTCAGGGAGTGCGCTTGAGAAACGTATTTTAAGGACATGGTTCAGGGACACCTAGTAGATGGAGTAGTTCACAGACAACACTTGAACAAGTGGAAACTACACTCTGTCTATCTCGGTTGTCGGCCTGTGTCAGTAGTAAAGCCTTTGCAAGCAGGCGAAACGCCCAGGATTAAGCTTGCAAAGACGCTTTCTCAATCCGAGAACAAAAATCCACACAATCAACTAATATTTATTGAATTAAATTCTCACTTCATCCCGGCTGCAGAAGCAAAATACTTTAGTCAAATTATTTGGCATATGTTAACATGCCTACAGACTAAGGTAAATCAAAACATTTCAGTTTTAGCCTGCCCAGTGGCGTAGCTAGGGGGGGGGGCGGACCGCCCCGGGTGGCACGTCTGGTGGAGGCACTTTCAGACTACGATTTTTTATTTTGCTTATAATCTGATAAAAAAAAGCATTTTATTTTCACATGCTTTTTCTTGAAGGGGCGGCAAAATTTGAATCCGCTCCCGGCGACACATTCCGGCACATGCCCTAGGTACGCCACTGAGCCTGCCCTCCAGACGCAAACTTCAAACTACGTTATTATATGCGTGCTCTAAGCCTATGCGATGAGGCTCGGAATATTCACTCACTTGCAATTGCTGCCACCAGAATAAGACGAATCACGAAAAAGGAAGTCGTCCAAATCTTCCCAATTAGTGTAGAATGCTCACCAGCACCTTGTACAAGCTTTTCTACAATATGCCAAGCCATATCGTAGCCTACCGATGCTATATCTCCTGAAACCCACAAGTGCGTGTTTATTCTAGGCAACATGCGTCAGTGGCTTGCTGCAGCTGCCAAACTGGAAATCTTTTGAGCTATAAAAAATTGAACGTAGGCCAGTGATGTCTATTGAGTAAGCAATTATATCCCTTGCTCTCATTGTGTTTTAGTGTTATAATTTATCCTTATCATTTAGCACTCGCAAAGTTTAGTTTTTTGCTGACAGGGGCGACATGTCTTTCAATTCAAAGTTTAGCAAGAGCGGCGCGTAGAAATCACAATAAACTGCGTAGCCATGGCTACTTAAAGATACGGCTTGATTTGTCACATTTGCAGAAATTTCCAGATGTTAGCCACGGCGTAGCTAAATTGAAAATATGTCCTTTGTGGGTTTCCGTTCCAAAACTTGCTTTAACAATTTTATAGCTAATCCATAAATGAATGGCAACGTCTGGTTACACAGACAAATTCATGAATATTACCTAACTCAGTGTTTTCCAAACTTTTTTTTAATATCGCCCCCCTGGACAACGAACAGAGTATCAAACGCCCCCTTCGACAAAAAAAGTAAAACCGAAGTTATTTTCCATTCATCACAACTTAAAGTCCAACTCTAATGAGACTGATGAGGTTGGTGCAATGTCATCAGCCTCTTGATATCGGGTTCCAGTGTGGATAGGAACAATCTTAAGTCTCCCGGTCTAACTATGTCAAGATGGTTTCTTTTGTTATCCAGAAGCGTTGTCACGGCACTGAAAGCACGCTCCACCAAGTATGAGCTGGGAAAGGCAATGATAAAAACTTTGACCTGATTCCACACGTGAGGGTATTTCTCTTTGATTTGGTTCTGTAGCCAGAACGATTGATACGAGATGTTGAACTTCGGTTAGAGTACCAAATCGTTTTGCAATGTTATTAGTTCCTCCTCAAAAATTCCATGTTCAGAAATATCTCAGAATGAGTCGATTATCCAGTTATAGATTTCTAACTGGAATACATCCTGGAATCGAATTCCCATGCCTTTGTGTACTTCTTGAAGATGATTGCTGTACGTCTCCACATCAACATCAGATGTATACCTTTGTCACTGGTATCAAGTTGATGCAAGCTTGAGAAGTGGAAAAATTTTCGTCTAGCTAAATTTCGCTGATACAACACGAGCTTATTTCGTTACGCTGAAAGGATAAATTTAATTCATTAAATTAGGAAAATAGCCTATGTCTGACAAGTAGGCGATATCATTTCTCACAACCAGGACGTCATTTGCAAGGGCAGGGTCACAACTCCGCAGAAATTCCTCGATAGTTTCAAACAGTGAATAAAATCGTGAATCAATTTCTCTTGGAAAGCCATCGTACTTCGATGTGGAGTAGTATGCGCTCAAAAGCTTCATCATTCTCATTGCACAATCGTTTGATTAGGCTAAGTGTGTATTCAGAGCGTGCGCTTTAATTTTATTTACTGCTTTGATGACAGTCTTTAAAGATAGATTAAGACGAACGCTAGATCAAAATACTCTCGGATTGTAAGATCGGATTTGCGTAATCGCAGTGCTTCAAAGTTAATGACCTCAACAAACTTGTAAGGCACTGCTAAGCGACGTTGCCAACATAATTGCCACAATATCTGCCACAGAGCTCTTATAGTTACCGTCTGCTTCTGTAGCCTATTTCCTTGAAACGAAACATGACAAAAATTGCTTTGCAATCGTCTTCTTGTAACTGCCCCGATTTGCTCTCAGCGCCCCCAATTGCCTACTTTATAGCCAGCGCCCCCTTTATGGTTGCAAACGCCCCCAGGGGGGCGCGGGCGCCCACTTTGGGAACCACTGACCTAGCCTAACTGCTGACGGAAAAATAGATATCAAACCACTTTTAAATTTATTTGAGTTATCTTTTTTACAACATTTTATTTCAACAATCTGTACAAAAATGCATTTAAATCGAATCAAGTCAATAAATTTATAGGCAAAAATAAAGTCACAACATTATTATTACAAAAATACGGTAAAAAATCTTTCAAGGTTAGAGGTATAGAACGTAGTCTATGCTAGGAAATTGGATTAGACCGCAGTCACACCTTCAACATGTGCGCTGTCTTCCAGTGACTGGAGTAAAATTAATTGAACCTTGCTTTAGCTCATTCCAATTCCTGCACTCAATAGTTTAATGATTAAATTGAAGCATTCTGAAATAAATTGTTACCAATTCACACAGCTTAATAGAAAAGTATTCATAATAAACTCATTCATAATATATTGTTAAGCTACATCTGAAATTCCGTCTTTTCGTATATTTTGCCAAGTTTTAGCTTTGTGATAAGAGTTGACAAGACAAGTAGCCTGTGCTTTCTATACCTTTGCAAACGCCCTTTACTTTCATAAACACTGCTTCATTGCATGCTTCGGGAAAAAATTCTTGGCTGATTTTTAAATTTTTTGCATGTTAATTTCAATACATATACCTTTTTCAAACAATAAGGTAAAGCTATTATTTTTATTGTAAGTTTCTTTTTAGTTTAACGTCTTCTTGGAACTTGGAAGTCTTTTCTTTTCATGTAGGTTAAAAGAAATCCAGGCTAACTTATAGTATTATAGAATCTAGACTAGACTATCCTCAACAAGAAGCAAGTTAGTGATACGAGAAAATGTGGAAGGTCGACTTTGCAATCTTGAAAATCTTCAAACTATGTTGCAAATACTGAAAATAACTTTTGCCCATTTTTTTAATAGTGGCAGTTGAATATTAAAACTTTTTTGTTTGATATTTTTGAGCATTAGTTGTTTATGCATTGTTCAATGTTCAAATGCATTCGCAAAAAACGCAAGTAATTTTATTTGACATGTGATAATCTAATTTGTTCAACAATCTTGCTAACGAATTACTTTTTTTCAGTTTGCCTGTTTTGATAAATCAGACAACCTACATTGGTCAGTGGCCACATCTCCATAACGTTGAAAAACAAAGTTTTTTTTCACCACTCACTTTAGAATGTTTTTCGGAACCACTATTTTTTATTTAATAATCACTGTAATTTTGATCTGAGCCAACAAGATGTTGTAATATCATTACAATTTACAATACTGTCAAAACAGAAGTGTATAGATCATCCTAGTTTACCTCCTCTTTCTATACTGATGTTGAATGACTAAACATCATTGCCCTTCAGTTACTCATAAAAAACTTTATCTTCCAAAGCAGGCAAAGTCAATAAATTTCATCAAAAGAAAATATTTGACTTGACAACACACTCGACGACGGTTTGCTACCGAGCGGCTATGGAAAGTACCTACACAGTCATATATCTCATAAAACTTCGAAATTCAGAACAGAAGATAAGCCACGAGAAAATTACTGCCGCAATAAAAGGCTAACAAAATTTTGGATAAGGCTATAGGCCGCACTTTGTAAAACTTTTGCATTGAAATTTTCAGAAAGTTTTTTGTTTGGATCAGATTTATGAAGATGTAAAAATTAGATAAAGTTAACAAGTATGAAATAATACATATGACACGACTCAGTAGCGGATCATGTGAAGCACTTAGTTATTTGCCTTATATGGCAGCAACTAAAACCTTTCTATGCAAGGAGTCTAAATAAACTCAAATAATTAAGGAAGCTAACAAAAATTACTGTAGCTTTTTTACAAAATTTCATTTGTAAAAAGTAGAGCCTACAGGTAGCCCACCGATAATTTTATGTGTCACAAGTTTATCTCCTTGCAAGGAGACATCAATCAAGGGCACTCTCGGGGTGTGCGCTTGAGCAACGCATTTCAGGATTGCTCTCCATTCAGCGGCACCTAGTGAGTGGAATAATTCCCAGGCAACAAGACTTCAACAATCGGAAATTTCACTCTGTCAATCTCTGTAACCGGCCCTGCGTCAAAAGCCTCTACAAGTAGGTATGCTAAGCTACCAGGAATAACCTATCAAGGCTTTGTCAGTCCGAGGGTAAAGATTCAAAACCAACCAACGAACCATGTGGAAAAATGGTCAACGTATTTTAATTTGTTTAGAACAAATAACTTGCAAAAATGAATTTCATTGAAACTAATGTAAATTAAAATGAATAGCCTACTGTATTTAGAGACAACTTTCAGAGAAAGGAGGCTTCATTTACCTATCTTATTGATTTAACTAACTGAAGAAGCTTGTGACGTTTGTACGATAGGCTATTATCAGTAGGCTATTATATTTAGGCTACCTTTTTCTACAAATCTAAAGAACAAGCAAACAATATTTAAAGCAAATATTAGAAAAGTATGTTTCCAATGCAGGTGTCCAATTGGTCCTTTTTGTGTCGCGCACATTGGTTGGACCAATAGCCAGTGTTATAGCCTAGTCTAATTAACATAGCAAACATGAAAGTAAGCGAAAATAGAAAGCACTTGCTCTGATTTCTGATAAAAGTTTCCCAGTGCCCATTTTCGGTTAGCCTATTTTTAATAGCCAATCAATCAAGTTTACTTTAGTGTAACTTCACATACGCGGTAGGCTACATTGTAACCAAAGGTGGGCAGTATAGGGCAGTACTTTTTGGTAGCGGTAACAGCACTACATTGTTTTGGAGTAGTGCCGCAGTAACGGCACTACTTTTTTCCAATGTAGCGGAAAGGCGCTACATTTCTTTCAGTTGCACTACCCTTTCCTGCTACTAAATTGAATTTAAATTGAAAAAAACGACTTGTTTTAGGAGATTTTTTATGGAAACAATGCGTGAAAAAATCAAGACAGAAATCATTCGACTGTTGTGGGAAATATCAAGCCACGTTGATACCGATAAAAGTGACACCAACACCAGTCATGACTCCGAGAATGGATTTTTGATGTGATGGTGCAATCGTATGACTTGCATTTTGAAATGCTTGAGTTTTTGAAAGATGCATAATAGCTGGAGCTACTTCGTAGAGACACAGAAAAAGCCACGCGTTGGGCTATTAATGTCAAGGTGCCTCCATTAATTTAAATTAAAAGTTAAGCGATTGAAGAGAGAAAAAGTTGGCTTCGTTAAAAACTGCAAACATAGGCTATGCTACAAGCCTACTGTAAAGAAATCACCGCGAAAACATAACACACAAAACTGAAAGCAGCCGTCACCACGTTTCTCCAGTCTAATACGCAAGAACACGTGTAGCCTAACAGTGCAGGGTTTCCCAAACTGTGGTCCGCGGACCCTTGGTGGTCTGCGACGACTGCACAGGTAGTCCGTGACGATACGACAAGAAATTAAAAAGTGACATATATAGGCCTAACCCTAACCCTTTTGTTGATACAAAGACTGATCTGTCAGGACGCGAAGAAGAAGAATTTAGCCGACTTATCATCTGATCGAACTTTAATGCTTATAAATCAAACAGCTATTGCATCTTTCTGGTTGAGTGTTGTAGAAGAATACCCATTGCTATCGCAAAAGGCAACTAACGACCTACATGTGTAAGACAGCATTTTCAGCTCTTAGCAACCTGAAAACAAAATACACGTTCAGACTTTCCGTGGACCCTGACTTACGAGTTTGCTTTTCACAAATAACTCCGAGAATTGGTGATTTATTCAATAAGAAGCAATCCCATCCGTCCCATTGATGCTGTCAGTTTTTTAAATAAACAAAATTTGGTTTTATTTATTTTTACTTTTGTATTCGGGGTCCGCGAATAAACAGATTCACAAATAGTGGTCCGTGGCCCAAAAAAGTTTGGGAAACCCTGGCCTAGTGACCAGACTGCCTTTCTTAACGAAGCTTTTTAGCTCTCCCAATACCAACGAAATGTTTTTTTCTATTTTTGTCGACAAACCGGAGAGATTGGATACTAGCGTCATTCAATGGAACGGTATTCTTGATTGGGCTACCGATGAAAATATACTGAAGCAATACAACAAGCTCAATCATGGTCTGTTATGAGATTTAATGAGTTGTAGTCAACATCTACCTTGGTCAGTGATGTACGCGCATACAAAAAATATTGACGCCGTCAGCGCAACCGCAAACGTTCGAAAAACTATACGCCGCATGCGTCAACGCAACTTGTAAAAAAAGTTGGCGGCGTCAGCGTTAGCGCATACTCTAGCGCAAACTCATTTTGTTTGCTAGGTGCCAAACATTCACACGGTATAAACCACTTGAAACAACACACTTTTCAAGCCACTTCGCGATTTCTCGTTACAAGAAATTATCTTTTTGGCCGAAAGGCACATCTGGCATTGAAAATATAAGTTTTTGCCTTTCGAAGAAGAGAGCTTAAAATACTTTTCCATGATTGTAGGGCCATGGATTTGTATTATCATGCTCCATTTCACTTGGAGATTAGTATTACCGTAAATTATTCCCTGAATACAATAGTGTAGTGTAAGAAACTGTACCATATGCCTATCAAGAAAATCTAGTATTATACTAACTGTCGCTCCTAGTAATATACTAACTGTCGCTCCCTAAAAATCCATTATAAAAAAGACTATTTTTAACATGATTCCGTTTGAATAAGACTAATGTTGCTTGTAATGCCATAATTCTCTCAGTAAGCTCTATGCTTTTTTTTGATAAGATTTTTAAAAAGTGGGTTAATGGAAGACAAAACTGCCAGACACAAGCAAGTTTAGATTCTGAACTGCACAACTCTTTGTTATTAGCATTCAGGGATAGTTAGCATTACTAGTGTTATTAGCAGTAGGCTACTCAAAAGCCTCTCACAATTGGCCCCTGGATGCATGTTTTGCTAAACTGCTCATCAAGTTACAAAACATATATAATTACATACTTTTATGTAATTACATACTTACGCAACAGAATGTATAAATTGTCAAGTAAAAATTACCTTAGCTTGATAGCCTACTGTATGTAGGCCTACACATTACTACGCTACATAGCCTACAACAAGAATGACCGGCAAAGGCAAAGTAATGTACAGTACTACATATAACATACAGAGTACAACATTATGCAAGCAATCACGGTCGGAGACCAAATATTTGAGTTTGTTTAGATACATAGGCTGCACTGCTCATTGCCTGAGAAGTTTCTGATTTGCCCCAAAATGCAAGACTTAACTAATATAAATTAAAGTGCTCACAATTGCTTACAAACGCCTTCAACACTGCTTGACTAAAAAAACTTCACACTACGAAGCCAAGTCATTGTTTACATTTTACATGGAGCGACATTACCAACCTACCTACTCGCTTGCTTACATTACATTCCTGTTCTGACCCGTAATTTACTAAGTAATTTCGCAGTAGGCCTAAGTTGTTTTAACTAATTCTTTCTTTTGTTCTGCAAGACTTCAGTCTCCACGTGGGACTCTAGCGTCAAAGGCAGTAGTGCGATATACAAACAAACTCCAGCTGACTGAACAATAGATGACACTGTGACACAACACTAGAACAATGGGCAATTGCAAGACGTCAACATTTCGCAGTTTGACAAAAAAAATAAATTGCAAACAACAACTAAGACATTAAAAAGTATGCGTTGACGCTATGCGCTAAAAAACCGCGAAAACTTTACGGCGCATCCTCAAGCGCAAACTATCCAAAAAAATGTGGCCGCAAGCGTTAGCGCAAACAAAAAGTCTACGCCGCATGTATGCGGCGTAGAATTTGCGGCGCATACGTACATCTCTGACCTTGGTTCTCTCTTAACAGAGGACGCACGATGCAAAAAAGAGATACGAAGAAGAGTTGGCCTAGCCAAAGACGCATTTAATAAACTACAACCTATTTTATTGGATCGCAAGCTTTCTATTTCTCTAAAGGTGCGACTTCTCAAAGTGTTGGTGTGGTCTGCAGGGCCTCCGAAAAAAGTTAGCACTGGTCGGGAAACAATACGAAAAATGGGCCCCATAATATTTTTTAGCAAATATACAACTAATTTGTATCTTGCCTTGCATGTTCGTGTTAAGCTGAAATTAGCCTACTTTTCTCAGCATGAAAAAAACTTTGTTCAATGTAAAAATCATCAATAATCACTGGATTCCACTTGCAGCAAAAATGCCATTGAGGCAAACTATTTTGTCTAGAAAGCTTTGTAAACACACAATAGGCCTACAGGCAACAAAAATAGTTCAACCAAGCATTTAATTCAGCAGTGTCCAAACTTTTCTCCACGCGAGTCAGATTTGATAATAAGTGTTCTCGGCTAACAGCCACAATAATTTTTCGGAAAACTGCAAGTTGAATTTATATGATTTTTGTGTGTCTGCAGGCCAAAAATAACACATTGTACAACAACAGGCGTGGGCCATACAAAAACGTCTCGTGGGCCGGAGTTGGCCCGCAGGCCGGGCTTTGGACATCTCTGATTTAATTCAACCCTTTCTGGACTTTTTGCAATGCAAAATTACGGATCAAAGCATCAAATGATAAAATTTTGCGACGTCTGAATTGATGCACAACATGTAGGCTATAGTTATGCTTTTCAATCGGTTTTGAGTCATAGGCCTACTGGAGCGCAAACAATTCTTTACAAGTTTCAGTAATTGCTAAAACCACGTTCTCAAAGCGCAACCGTTGGAGGTAGCTACCGGAACACAAAAAAAAAAATCATAACAAAAGTATTTGGAAAAACCTTTCGAAAGTTGCAATCAATGATTCCTTTTGTAGAGATTATGGGGTGGTTCGCTCTGGTTTGCAGTTGAAGTTTGCTGCGTGGCTTTCTGTCAAAAGTACCAACTCAACCAAAATGTCTTGAAAAATGTCATTGTTGTAGCCTACAAATGGTTTAAATTTGTCCACATGCCGCAACTGTAGGCTACAGCAGACATACGATGAAATTTTCATGGAACTTCAAACTCATCGACGATAAGTTTGAGTTTGTTGATACATTTGCCAATTCCAAAAACTATCGAATCCTTTGCAGTGTACGGTAGAATACATTTCCTTCGAATGATTCAGCAAGTTAAGTGGAGTTATAAAAGCGTTCTGTCCTCAGGAAAAGAAAATTATTTTCTTTTAAATTTATAATTTCCACTGCAACTTTAGCTTGCGAGTAGTAGCCTACTCTTCTCAGCTTTTTCTTACCTAGATTACATCTTCCTTTAATTTCATTAAATTCACCAGTGAATCTTGTTTAGGACCGTAATCCACATAATGCAAAGCAGTCACTAATTTAAAACTGCTAGTTGTAGGCTACCTGTACTTCAGCATTGATTCAGCTTCCGATCAAGCTTTTGTTGGTTCCAACTTGATGCATTTAAGAAACGTCTTTATAGCTTCAATTTCAAAAGGGTAATGTATAGACTAAAGCATTGGGTTTGACTGCACCACGCCTTAATTACCCTCTCGCAGTCAATTTTCTTTGCAAGATGATAGGACAGCTTTGTTTAGATTTTTCAGAATTTTTCCTCTGACTGGGCTATAACTTTAAAGATGCCACAAGCTTACAGATAATCAATTATTCCAAAAATGATAAGACATTTGAACAACGCTGTTTGCAGGCAACGTTATGAATTCCAACTAGATTTAACCTAAGCAATAACAGCCATAAACAAAAAACTCAAATAAAGAAAAAACTCACTACCTTTCAAAATCACATCATGAGAAGCATGACCAACAAAAGGCTACTTGACCACACGAAAACAGAAGATCTTTTAACTATGACAAAATTACATCCAATTGCAGCAATAATAAAATCAAAAGCTTTAAAACTGTTCGGCCACACTAAAAGATCACAATTCGGAATCAGCAAAGTTTGCACAGAAGGAAAAGTAGAAGGAAAAAGAAAACGTGGCAGACAACCAAAACGATGGCAAGACAACATCCAATCATGGACCGGACTCAACTTGGCGACACTGGGCGAGCTGGCTCAAAATCGCCACTCTTGGAAGCAAATAACTCATGTTGATGCGCAATCTGCTGCAGGCGGAGATGATGACTGATGATGATGATGATCCATAAACAAAAATATACAGGATTTACTTTCTTTAATCGTGCTTGGACTGACACCTTTAACTTTCCCAGATAACTTATGTTGGATACAACATCCTATGCCTGAACAACGCAGATTTTGAAGTTAAGGTTCAGTTGTCAAGCAAAAATAGTTTCCGCTTAGCTAAAACAGCACCAGTTTTCAAGTTGAAACTATCAATACAATCGAAACCGTTCAGTGATACAGAAATCATTTCAGCTTCAGATTTTATGTCTTAACACGAAAATGATTTGTTCTTGATGAGAAGCATCCAGAGTGACATTTACAATGATTGAGAAATACTTGGAACTACGCACTTCATTTAAGAATTTGTTGATTATTTAGTTGGTACATTTTTACTTTAGTATTAAAAATGGGCCCCCTCAAAAGTGCAAAAACAAAAAACTACTCGTTTTTCCTTTACAGTGTTTTGCTAGGGGGGAAACTGGCCCGACTTCCCCCCCCCTTTTCGGAGCCACTGGTGGTCTGTTCTCCAGTAGCCTATGGATGTGAAACATGGACCTTCAACACAGAAACTACGCGTAACATTAAAGCAGCTGAAATGTGGTTTTACAGAAGAATGCTCAGGATTTCATATAAGATAGCCTACTGATCACATCACAAATGCAGAACTTTTAAAGCAAGTAGGCTACCGGTAGGCCTACGGTACATCAAGATAAGGAACCAGGTCCGGATTTAGGGGGGGCAGAGGGGGAAGTTGCCCCGGGCCCCCGGACTTTTGAAGGGCCCCCTATGTGAAAAAAAAATGTGATTTTGTGTTATTTTTTTTTCTTTTGGCCTTTAAAAGTTTCTGCAAAATGCTGTGCAGTACTGGACTGATGCTACTGTAGACGTAGGAATGTTTTTTCGCACTGTAGCCGTGAAAATTTTTTGCACGGGGGCCCCCCGATCTAAAAGTGCCCCGGGCCCCCCATCAGCTGAATCCGGCCCTGTAAGGAACTATTGAACAACATAACTCAAAGGCAACTCAAATTTCTCGGTCACATCATCAGAAAGCTAGAATTCCAAAATTTTTGTCTAAGCGGTCGCCTTCTCGGGAGACGTGCTCGTGGCAGGCAACGAACAACATTTATATCTAATTTTCAACGAAATGCATCAATCAGCCAACCAAGAACACTTTGGGACACTGCACGACAAAGGGAACATTGGAAGAATTTACGAACTGAGCATCTAGTTCATCAAAAGCCGCAACGACTATGATACTCTAGTACAGGGCTTCTCAAACTTTTTTGCTCTGCGACCCCATTTTGAAAAATATATTTCTATGCGACCCCATTTATTTATTTATTTACATCAGACTCAACATGGTTCATTTTACAATCAAACATAAAATGTAGAAACAAAGCAGATACTCAACTCCGAAGAGCTGAGTTGCATTGTACCACATACAAAGATTGATAGTAACAGTCTGTTGGCATTATTTCATAAATTCATTGATTGGAAAACAAGTTACATCGTGTTACAAACTGGTATAATTTTTACGAATGAGAGCTTGAAAAGTTGTGGAGAGCTGAGTTGCATTGTACCACATACAAAGATTGATAGTAACAGTCTGTTGGCATTATTTCATTAATTCATTGATTGGAAAACAAGTTACATCGTGTTACAAACTGGTATAACTTTTACGAATGAGAGCTTGAAAAGTTGTGGTATTGTTATCAACGAATGCAGAGGTGATGCTGCGTCGTCTCCGCAGATTAAACAACATTCTGCAACAATTATTGTATCCAACACGTAAGCGATTACTATTGGATGAAAGATAGTTGCACCATAGTTGACAGGCATAAAAAGGAATACAATAGGAACGAAACAACACATTTTTAACAGCAATCGAACATTTGGAAAACCTTGCTTTTAACATGTTTCCAGCACAATACAACGACCGTAATTGTCGTTTCGTGTCTTCATCATCGGATAGCAAGTCGTTAATTATTACTCCTAAATATTTCACTAGGTCTCAAAGCAGATACGTTTTTCATTTAAATATATGATCGGATTAAAGTCAAGTTTCAACATCTTGGATTTAAATAAAACACCAACAGTTTTGTTGCAATTAAAGTTTTGTTGCATTATGGGGACATCCACGTTAATGACATTAAAACGGATCATTTTGATCATTATATTTTCTTTTTCTTTCTGACTTATCAATTGTTTTCTTTGTGCTTGCAATTGTTACCGCATGAATCTACGAAACCTAACCACTGATCCATAGTCAATTAATCTTGTAACTGGTTCCTTCAGAAACTAGTTGATAAGCTACTCTGAAATCATAATGCGAGCGGTAAGGTTACTTTTGGTCAGCACGTTACAGCAATGATAGCGTAACAATGCATCAATATTGTTACGATTGATTATATTTTATCGTTTGACAGTTCGCACCGACGGTTGCGGTCAATTGACATCATGGCAAGACTACAACCCACCAGCACTAGAATTCCATTACGACCCCAAAATTTCATTACGCGACCCCATTTGGGGTCGCGACCCATAGTTTGAGAAGCCCTGCTCTAGTAGGCTAGTAGTCGACATCTAGAACAAGAATAATTTACCAAGTCTCTTATATCCCTTACACATGCCAATAAAGTTGATAGGCTAGCTGGAGAGACCAAAAAGAGTCATCTCATTCATTTCTGCTTTCTGCTATGTTTGGGATAAGCCTACAGTAGGCTATATTGCTTTTTGTTGTGATGGTCAGAAATTAAAAAAAAGATCTGAAGCTTCTACATACAGCAAAAGCGAGTTCTTCTTATCTGAATCAATAGTCATTGGTATCAATGACTACAATTTAATACTTTTTCCAATGTTGATGAAGTTGAAAGTTTTTCTGGGCCTTAAGCTTAGACTAATTAAATTTGCTGCTAACTTTTAAAGCGCGGGAACTAAACTAACAGCAGCAGAAATGGTAATTTATTCAATCACAATCAGAAAATAGGATTTTTCCCGACTGAAGGAAATGCACTGCAAAGTAGGCTATGCAAAATTTTGTAGGATTAACTACGTTTTAACGCCTTACGTTCTTTGAACAGTTGATCAAAGAGCGTGATGTTTTTAAAGACTTTATTTTGGAATTATTATTTCTTAATTCATCAATCTTGAAACAAAAAACGTTTTATTTTCTTCGGTGTTGCTTGATATTACTTTCAGTAGGCCGAGCATTGCAGGGGCGGATCCAGGTATTAACGTTAGGGGGGGCGATGTCATTGACATTCAGGCAAGTGATCAGCCCGGCATAAACAACGACGGAGGTCTCCCCTAGAAAATTTAGGTTGAGTTTGGTGCGTTCTGAGAACATTTCGAACACAAATTATGAGAAATTCTATAACTTAAAAAACCCTCAATAATGCTGTTGTTTAACAAAGGGAGGGATGAAAAGCTGATATGCCCTTGCCATGTCAAGTTGAAGCCTGAGCAACCTAGCCGCATTTATAGTTGAGACTGAATGTTTCACTCTTGGTTGTTTCACAGCAATTTAAAAATTGACCACGGAAAGATAATCACAGATAATTCTGTCTTCGCAATGTCGCAGCATAATATTGATACAGACAGTGGCGTACGCAGGATTTTCTCAAGGGGGGGGGGCATTGAGAGTAGCGTAGCCAAGAATTTTTAAAGGGGGGGTATTGACGATCGGCGGGCGAAGCCCGACGGCATTTTTGCTTAAGACGACACCCAGCGGCGGGGGGTCTGGGGGGCCTCCCCCAGAAAATTTTGAAAAATTACTTTGAATTTGGTGCATTCTGAGAGCATTTTCAACAAAAATGTGGGTATGAATATTCCTGTAAAATGGTGCTGTCAGGTGGCATAGCAAAAGGATAAGATCATGTTTTCTTCGGCATTTTTCGGAAATAAAGCTAAGTCTCTATGTTTTCTTGTTGTTAATTCCTGGCTGAGATGTTTGGTATTGGCAAAACTCGCTCTTTTAATGCAGTTTTGTTTAAAATTAGGCAAGTTTTTTTTTAGACTGAAACCATCATTCCCAAGCATAAAGAGACTGAAAACATCATTCTCAATATCGTGACGTCACACGCGTGCCAAAGTGGGGTTGTAACCCCTAAGGCCCAACCCCCCCCCCCCCCCCTTGGCTATGCCACTGGCCATTGATATCCCTAGTTTAGACTTTATCCATTTCTCTCCCACTAATCACTATAATAGGCTTACAGAACACTATGCTACATTGGCATACCTGGGGTGGGGTAGGTGGATTGGGCTATGTATTTCGTATTGGCTTAGTCTATAAAACAACATTGTTACAGTAATTGCTTTGACAGAGCAATGCAAAACATATTAAATGCCTTAATCTACGTCGTTAACTACTAAAACATTTTTAAGGGGGGGGGGGGGGGGGCATGGCCCAATGGCCCCCCCCCCTGCGTACGCCACTGGATACAGACATCGTGGTTGTTATATAGACTTACTGTATAACTTCGAGGTTTTATTCCTCTGACAAGTTTTGGATTGTTTACTGTAAAGAGCAATGAGGAAAGGTTATGCATACATTCAACATAATGAGCAACAAAAGTGGGGGCCAGATCAAAATACTGAGTCATGCTCCACCCCCAGTAGAATCGCCACTATAGGCTAGGCCTATAGCTTTCGATTGTAAATTTTTATTTTGGAGCAGCGAAACACTACAATTTGTACATTAAAACTACAAAATGGCAGTTAAACATAGTAAAATGACAACTAAAGGATATAGTCCTCCTTAAAACGTGTCATGCACGGTCGCTGCACCAGACAAATAAAAAAACTAACAATAATAGAAACAACTATTTCTGTTTACTTCACAAATAAAACGAAAATAAAAAAGCTACTTTGCCGATACGGGTAACACTAACAGGTGTCGTACCTTTGACTGCAACACAAAGTCAAGTTTGCGGTTTCTACTGTTGGCAAATCGATTTATCACGGAGTCTGGGTCAATTAAAGCTGGTATAGTATAAGGCCAATCCATTAAGTCGTTCCTCGCCGATGTTGTTCCTCAGCCAGGTTTTCAACGACCGAAGAGATGAAAAGCTTCTTTCGGCTGACGCTACGCTGACTGGCAAGGTTAATAGTAGTTTTAGAAGAGAGTGTACGATTGTTTACACATCTTCATCACACTATGTTGTAAAGCTTCTTTCGCAGTCATCGGTAAGACTGCACTGCAGCAGTCGCCGGAACAGTTATACTTGCCCACTCCATAGTTAGATCTTTGAACATAGAGCAGATTCCACACTATATATATGACGTAACAAGCCGTTGTAGGCATTGCAAATGACTTTTGTCAATGTTATCGGGTCGATACTTCAGTAATTTCCTTGTAGCAATGATGTTAGGCGACAAGATGCTCATTGAAAAAATTGAACTTTACTTTTTCTTGATGCAATTTCAAGATAGAATTCCAATGGTTTTAGTTCCACGTCTGACCGCCAAAGTTGCCAATAACCTACTCTGTCAACCAACTTATCTCGGCTTAGGGATTTATCGCTATGCTCTACAGTGCTGGCAAAATGTTTAGAAACTTTTAAAATTTTAGTAATTTTGTTCGGTGATTAGACTCTGTGACGAAATAATAGCCTTATAGATATACTATGTTATTATTATAGGCTACCTTAGCCTAACCTAATCTTTGAACAATGAACATGGCGAAAGACTTATGCAGCATTGCTTTCGATATTTTGTTTTCCAAATCGTATGCATATAAATAAAGAATAAAGCTACTTTCTTAGCTTTTAGGGGGGGCGATCGCCCCAATCGCCCCCCTCTGGATCCGCCCCTGGAGCATTGGACTATTATACTTAGGTTGAGCACCAGCGAACTACTTCGAAATCGGAAATTGCTTGGAAGAGACAATTTATCCGGTATAATCACTGAAGTGGAACCGAATCAGGCATGGTTTTCCGCTTTTGCAATTTCTTATTGTGTTTGTAAATTGGTACGGTGTTGGTGATTTTCACGAACTGTGGGTTGGTTTTAATTAAATCTTTATCCTCGGGCTGACAAATGATGTTTTATGCTTCGCTGATGTTGTGAAGGTATTTCATAATCAGTTGTCTGATTAAGTTTAAGCAAACAACGGCTAAAGACGATAAATTAATGTTGAAACCGCCGTTGTTTTCATAGCTCAACAAGCCGAATTAATTAGATTTGGCTTGCTTCTTCACCTTCAAGTTTCTTAACTTCAACTACCGGGCTTAAGCTTGGATACGACAAATACAAGCTAATTTTAAGTTATTTAAACTTAATATTTGCTGAGTATGATGGTAGCATTGATGCAGTCTAACAAATATTTTGTGAACTTGGCAGCTGTGGCCGAGTGGTTAGCGCGTTGGGATCGCAGTCGAGAGCCTGCATGTTCGACTCCAGCCACCCGCACTTGCTGTTGTTTCTCTGGGCAAGAAACTTTACGATAATTGCCTCTACCCAGTGATCGATTTCGAGTAATGGGTAGTACCAAATTTAAGTCATAAGTAGAGTAGACAACTGGAAACAGACATTGCAGTCGGCTGCAGCGTGGGTCAGGTGTACGTCGGAAGGCGTACACCGATGCATAGCGCTCAAGTCCGCTTTCCCGCAATGCAGGGTAAAGATATGAAAAACAAACAAACAAACTTGAACAAAAGTTGATTGTTTGCAGCCCTCATTGCAGCATGATGTGTTATGATACAAAAGTATTTTTAATACAGGTTTTTTGTAGTTGTCCAAGCAGTTTAGCCAAGTACAAGTATTTTTTCTTCATTTTGCCTTGAAAGTGAAGTGTGAATTAAGAGTACAATAATATGGGAAAAACAAAAACAGACACAACTCTGGATGAATCAACGCAAATTGTTGAATCAAAAAGTTATGATGAACTCCTTCAATATTTAAATCCTATTTCAAAGCCACTTGCTTCAAAGAAGTTGACCAAGAGAGTATACAAATGCATCAAAAAAGCATCCAAACAGAAAAACTTGCGTAAAGGCGTAAAAGAGGTGCCAGTAAAAAGTTTTTGTTGTTTTATCAGAACAATGTAATTTTGTAATAACTAATTTTTGATGTTATTATTATTACTTGTACTTAAATAATTTAAATACATTTTTGTGTTTAAAAGTTATTCATTCAACTATTTACTTGTAAAACTTTTTAACATTGTTAGATAGGCTATCATATGTTGCATGTCAGGTTTTTGCAAGAAAAAGCGATGTTTAACTGCTACAGTATAAACAAAAATTTGGTTGTGATATGGTATGCATCTATTCTTCTTAGTGTTATGGATATATTTGAAATTATATTTTAATGAGCAATTTTTTATATGTTGTCATAACTTAATACATCATAGGTACAAAAGTTTTTGAAAAAGGGTGAAAAGGGCTTTGTTGTTTTTGCTGGTGATACCCGACCCATAGAAGTAATGTGTCACATTCCAATTATGTGTGAAGACAGTGATATCCCATACTGTTATGTTCCTTCTAAACAGGTAAAACTTTGAAATTATGTATACATTTTGCATTTACAAATGTTTATATGCAGTGTTGACTACCGTACCGGTATTAGACCGCTTCAAAAAAACCGACTTTTGAAATTTTTAAGTCTTATCCCCCCAAAAGTTTCCATTTACTACAAAAACACCTTGTGTGAAATAATTTTTAAAAATATTATTGTTTAGGGGTTCCCCTGCCCCCCAAAATTTTGACGTTTTAACGAAAAATGTCAAATTTCAGATGGTTGTATCTCAAAAACTTTTCATGCAAACATATAAGTGTTGGGGTTCATTTTCATCAGCATGGTGAGAACTGTTGGTTGGAACAGAGTAGCAGTTCAAAATATCTACTTTTTCATTATCCGATTTTATAAATTTTATCACAATTTTTTAAGATATGGTTATTTTTGATAATTTCTTAATTATTAGTCTATATTTTGTGGCCACTGTAAAAAAAACATATTGAATAACTCTATAAAAGTCGAATAGTCCATATGGTGCAGTTAATTGTGCTATTCTGAAGGACAGCAGTTCTGAAGGACAGCAGTTCAACTGCTGAAGAATCAGCCTCCGATGATGAAGATGAAGCTGGTCCATCTTCTCGGGTACCCTATAAAAGAAGGAAGAAAGAAGAACGAAGGAAAGAGAGAATATCACCGAATATGTCAGCAAGCCTTGACCGGGCAAATGTGTCTGATCGATTTGCGTTGACTACAAGCTCCAACACTGACCGCATAAATGGTGCTTGTGTAAATATCGAACAAATGCTTGGTAAAGATTTGTTATATATACTTTGCGTGTCGACATCTCATACTGGAACTTATTGCTGGTGCAGCATTTAAAGAAGTGATGACATCATCTTCTGCACCCGAGATCCAGCTCTTCAAACGTTTTAAAGTGAAGTGGAATTTCATAGATCAAGAAAAGTGGGAAAATACTTCTACGGATGATGTTGCAGATAATAGTGTAAAGGACGTTAGGGAAGAACTAATAGAGTTCCTCAAGAAAGCATTGACCATGAAATCGCAACCCCGTAATGATTATCGGGAGTTATGGAGTTAGCATTGCTATTTCTTAGAGCTCTATCATCTCGAGAAACCCGGTTTCGAGCCCTGGTGCTAACCATCATGCACGGTGGATGGCTAAAGTCATTTATACATTCAAGGTATGGATGTTCCGGAGCCGGTTTCCTTTGACGTCCAGTGAAGAGAAAGGACTGCGTGATCTCTGCATTTTATTTTCTTGTATTTATGTTAAAGCGTGGGTTACTGCTCCACTTGCAGTGAAAGCACCATATTATGATCTATGCCTTCTGAAAAGTTTGAAGGGCTCGCCATTTATGGTATCTCTCAGAAGAGTTGATTGGTCTTTCCCTTTTTGACAATGATGTCGTACCAAACATCAAGGACCAGAAGGTAAAAGCAATGTTCGATAATGATAACAAAGAGGTCCCAGCAAAAAGAGTTACTGGGGCATTAGACAGCATCAACAGCAAAACATTGCAAACCTTTGCTACTTCTAATACACGATCACTGTTCCAAAAACTGAAGATTCCAGATTCTTTTCTTCAGCTGCCAGCAACACAGTGGGAAGGAAATGAAGATTACCAGACTGCCAGAGCTTTCTGCAAGTCACTTGTTGTAATAAATGACCATGCAGAAAGAGGCGTTGCCCTTGTGCAAAGCTTTTCTGGGCACTTGACAAAGGATGAAGATCAGCTACAGTATCTTTTGCAAGTTGTTTCTTGTCACCACAAGGACTTTCCCCAGCCAGTTAAAAACACCTTCTGGGCAACAATGAGTGGTTGGTCACCATGAAACCCCGGTTCTAAACAGATGATACCCACTTTTGGGGTGGGGGACCCATTACGACCTTGTGTGTATACTGTTGAGGGAGCTGAATCCTGTTAAGTTACTAATTTCACATAGGTAAATTTGTGAAATTCAATTTTTTAAACTCAACCTTTCCCATATTATGACAAACGAAAAAAATTTATTAATCGAAAATATTTTTAATACAAATTTTTCCTTGTTTGACTTTCTCTACTTATAGTGCTTACCATGCTGATGAAAATAAACCCCAACACTTACATGTTTGCATGAAAAGTTTATGAAATACAGCTACCTGAAATTGGATATTTTTCGTAAAAACATCTAAATTTCGGGGGGGCAGGGGAACCCCTAAACATTAATATTTAAAAAAAATATTTTACACAAGGTGTTTTTATAGTAAATAGAAACTTTTGGGGGGGTAAGACTTGAAAGTTTCCAAAAAAAAAATTTTTGGGCTGTTTTTGAAGCGGTCTAACCGGTATATGCTCTTTGTTCTTGGAAACTTTTAAAACTTAATCAATTTACATTGCCAAGATAAAATATTTTAAAAATATATGTACATTTCAAATATTTTATTCTGTAGTTCGGATGATTTCTCCCAAACAATGTTATCCATATACCACCATGTTTGAATGACTTGAGCCCATTATGACTTCAGCACCTGAATGATGAGGGAAAAAGCAGCTTCAATTCATATTTCAAACAAACCATTTTTGACATATCTTCTCACTTTATTATTCATTTGTTTGATGATAATCAGCAAAGAGGAAATACAAAACGTATTGCAATACGCTGAATAATTTGCAGCAATTATTAAAAAATCAACATTATAAAAGTTTGAAGAAACAAAAAGTGACTCCAAGATAACATGGAAGATCATTTATGAGATGATGGAGGGGAAAAGATACTCGAATTGTAAAAAACTTCCTTCAATTGCAACTATATATAAAAGATATGAAACAGATTCTGTTGAATTCATTAATTTATTAGATAATTACTTCTCAAATATTGGTAAAATGGCAGCTAAAATTCCAAATTCATACGCAAAGTTTGAATCACCATGTTAAACAGCAAACGTTCTTCTTTTGGCTTAATTCTGATATAAATGTCTGATGCTATAATGAGGCTCAAAGCAAATAAAGCTTTAGGTATTTTTGAAATACCTTCCAAATTCATCCAAATGGCTTTTTATATAAACAAATGATTAATTGTATTGACAAATATAATGTTTTAATCCCAGCTCAATATGGTTTTTGTGCAAATTATTCAACAAGTTTAGCATTGATAAAAATTTGTGATGATTTGTTTTCTAGCATGAATGATCATAAGGGAGCAAGTCTTTTAGGCGCAGACAGTTAGGCGCCGGTCAAATAGGTGCGCACACTGTGGCGTCTGGATATTTAGGTACGGAGCACTGTGGCGCCCGTTCATTTAGGTGCTATTCCTAGTAAAGTCTGCAGATTGTATCAGCTTGCAGGTAGGGCAATGCTTTTCACACAAAATGTTATATTGAACAGAAAAATATGTCATGGCTTTCGTGCGTGAAGCTGCTTAAACCGGCAATGCTTTTCACACAAAATGTTATATTGAACAGAAAAATAAAGGCTATTGTATTTTAATGCGCGTGTTCGGCATTTATTTGTTGTTAGTCCAGGTTTGCGTCCGTGAAAGCTTTATTAATAAATTATTCAAGTTTCCAAACGTGACTGAGTTTACTTTTGGGTCATTCCATATCAACTCAGCCACCCATGTATATGGCACCTCTCAGATTTTGCTGAAAAGTTGTCATACCATACCTTAGGCTACCAAACGAAAGAATCCTAAGTTTTAGATCAATATCTCAAACGGTTTTCACATGGCGGCCATTTGAATTTCGGGCGCTACCCTCGTTTTTGACTTGGAGGGGTAGCAAATAGCAATTTCAGCCATTTTCAGAGCCCCATAACTTTTATTGTAATTGTGGTAGAAGACTAAAAATTGCTGTGCTAGTTCATCATAAACTATACTACACAATTCAATAGTAACAAACAACATCTCTTGATGCATAAGTGTTAGGTGGGTCATCATAATCCTGTTTTTTTGCCCCGTATAAGTGATTTTTTCAATTTTCAAATGCTTCTACCACCCAAACCAATCAAAATATTTCTCTAAAACCTAATTATTTGTAATATTTGGAAACGTTTCTTCTGCCAACTTGAATTTGGGAGTTGTGGTGCCATTAACAGAGATCTTATGGGGGTCTGAAAACCCTATCAGGCAGAAATGGCCCTTTTTTACCCCTATGTTTAGAGCCCCAAATGACCGCGTGGGCATTTTATGGTCATGCTGAAATTTATACCAGACAAACACATACATTTATTCTTTCATTTCATGAAATAAAATGTTTGAGTATCAAACTCCTTCACTACAAATTTTATGTTTTTAAAATGTAACATTTTGGTCATTTTTGGCAAATAATCTCAAGTCCTTAATATAGGTCAGAGAAAATTCAACAATGATTTATCATGAAAACAGTGAAAATAAGTAGGTTCTATGCTTAGTGATCATAAACATTGGAATGCTGACACTGTTGACCATTAATTTATGTTCAAAATGATGCTTTCACCTCTTCTCACCCATGAAAAAGTACCCACCTGCAATCAATAAGCTATTATGTAGAGATAAAATTGTAGGAAAATGATCTATCCGTTTTCAAAAAATAAATTGTTTTCAGTTTGCACTATAATTCTGCATTATGTAAAATGCTTAGCTCAAATCAGTATTCCAATTGTGCGGTTGTTGGTACACCACTCTCACCAAGCAGTGAACAATGCTTAGGGTCCTGTAGATGGGTCCATTTAGGAGTATTTTTTTAGGTGGATTTCCAATTTGGCAAAATTTTCTATTCACCTGATTTTGTTTTTAAGATATTTATGATTTTTGGTTTGTCATACTTGATCCAATGTTATAGGCTACAGCACAAAATAAAAGGGAATGCATGATCCATCTTTGTGACTCACTCTTGTTACCTCATCTAAAACAGTTTATCCCGAATCTGCACAAAGTGATCTATTTTAGCGATGGTGCAGCTTCACAATATAAAAATTATAAGAACTTCACCAACCTGTACTATCACAAACATGACTTTGGTATTTCTGCTGAATGGCACTTCTTTGTCACTTCGCATGGGAAAAGCCCATGTGACGGAATTGGAGGCACTGTCAAGCGTTTTACAGCACATGCAAGTCTTCAGGCCCCCAATGGACATTCTTTTCATTCGTACTATATTGATGGAAATTGGAATAAAGCAATGGTGTGAACGTGTTCCCCTAATAGTTTTTGTCGAGGCATAACGTCTCTCCAATTCATACTCTTCTCAACCATGCACCAACTGGGAATGGCCTTTTCCTTCTCCTGTGAATGTGGTGCCGAGGAACAGACCACAGAGTGCAGACCACATCATCAATGACTGCTCCATCTTCAAGCCACCTAACAGAGTGGAAGGTCTGCGTGTCATGGATGATGAAACCAAAGACTGGCTGCACTCTAGTAGCCTTCCAGTGTAGTCCGGAAACATTGTGAATCTGGGGTGGTAAAAGGATAGACCCTCGGCCCCAAAGGCTCACACGAAGACGATACTCTTCTTTATTTTTTTTAACACCGTCTGCACTAATGAAGAAGAACTGAATGTTTTTGATGTTTGTTGTTGCCCATTCAAACATCTGTAATGGTGTCAAAATATGGTTTGCATTGGGGGCCGGAAGACTTGCACGTGCTGTAAAACGCTTGACAGTGCCTCCAATTCCGTCACATGGGCTTTTCCCATGCGAAGTGGCAAAAAAGTGCCATTTAGCAGAAATACCAAAGTCATGTTTGTCACCAGATTCAATATTCACTGACATCAGTGCAGAACAAATCTGTGATGCAAAACATTTGGATGAAGAACGCTTGCTTTCAGATCAATCAAAAATCTCAAGTCTGTTCCAACCAGGAATATACATTGCCTGTATCTATGATGATGATTAGTTAATTGGAAATATTATTGAACGTTCAGATAAACATGGTGGATGTTTTCGTAAAATTCATGAACAACAACATTTTGGTGTAAACAACATTTTGATGTGGCTGCCAGACCAAAGACAAATGCCTTGTTTGGTGCCATTCCAACATATAATTTGTTGTGTATGTGTACCAGAAACCTACAGACACAGTGCTCGAAAATACAAACTTAATCAAAAAGATTAGGAAAATGTTCTGACACCACTTCCACAGTTTCTTAGACAACAGATGATATTCAAACTCAACTGAGCTGATTTGAGCTATGCATTTTACATAATGCAAAATTATAGTGCAAACTGAAAACAATTTAATTTTTGAACACGACTTAATCATTTTCCTACAATTTTATCTCCACATCATAGCTTAATAGGGTGTGCCACTTTGTAACTTTTTTTTCATAACCAAGGTCTCAACCCATTTTGGGGTTCCTTTTAGGACCAAAAACTATCCCAAAAATAGATCAGAAAGAAAGAGAAGAGATCTATGTTCGTTTGCTTCTTCCTCGGTAATTATATTGAGTTGAACAAACTGAAGAGAATACATCATATCCCTATGACATGATAACCCCTGTGATCAAAAGCATTGGTGCAGTGAGCCATGCACGATGGATGGCCAAATTACTGTGTGAGTTAAAGCTTGCTCTGTATTCTCTTCAGTTTGTTCAACTCAATACAATTACCGAGGAAGAAGCAAACGAACATAGATCTCTTTCCTTGTTTTTGATATTATTTTATGTTCCTGCATGGATAACAGCACCTGATCCATTTGATGCTCCATATAACGATCTCCATCTGCTTAAAACTCTTCTTCAATTTAAGAAAAAGAATAATCTTTCAGAATCTTTTTCAAAGTTCATTGCAGCAATGATAAACCGTTTTATGCAACATCTGTGGTATCTTAGTGAACCATTTGTATTTTTGGTATTGTTTTCTGCATTATCGTCTGTGCAAGAAAAAGAAAAATGTCGTAAAGCATTGCTAAAATATAAACCGGCTTCTGAATCATCGTTGAAAAACTTGGGAAAATTAGTCACACCTGCAGAAATGACAATGTCAACCAACATGAATAACTTGTTTGGACCAGATTCTTGGCTTCCCAAAAAATTTTTGGGATAGTTTTTGGTCCTAAAAGGAACCCCAAAATGGGTTGAGACCTTGGTTATGAAAAAAAAGTTACAAAGTGGCACACCCTATAGCTTATTGATTGCAGGTGGGTACTTTTTCATGGGTGAGAAGAGGTGAAAGCATCATTTTGAACATAAATTAATGGTCAACAGTGTCAGCATTCCAATGTTTATGATCACTAAGCATAGTACCTAATTATTTTCACTGTTTTCATGATAAATCATTGTTGAATTTTCTCTGACCTACATTAAGGACTTGAGATTATTTGCCAAAAATGACCAAAATGTTACATTTTAAAAACATAAAATTTATAGTGAAGGAGTTTGATACTCAAACATTTTATTTCATGAAATAAAAGAATAAATGTATGTGTTTGTCTGGTATAAATTTCAGCATGACCATAAAATGCCCACGCGGTCATTTGGGGCTCTAAACATAGGGGTAAAAAGGGCCATTTCTGCCTGATAGGGTTTTCAGACCCCCATAAGATCTCTGTTAATGGCACCACAACTCCCAAATTCAAGTTGGCAGAAGAAAAGTTTCCAAATATTACAAATAATTAGGTTTTAGAGAAATATTTTGATTGGTTTGGGTGGTAGAAGCATTTGAAAATTGAAAAAATCACTTATACGGGGCAAAAAAACAGGATTTTGATGACCCACCTAACACTTATGCATCAAGAGATGTTGTTTGTTACTATTGAATTGTGTAGTATAGTTTATGATGAACTAGCACAGCAATTTTTAGTCTTCTACCACAATTACAATAAAAGTTATGGGGCTCTGAAAATGGCTGAAATTGCTATTCGCTACCCCCCCAAGTCAAAAACGAGGGTAGCGCCCGAAATTCAAATGGCCGCCATGTGAAAACCGTTTGAGATATTGATCTAAAACTTAGGATTCTTTTGTTTGGTAGCCTAAGGCATAGTATGACAACTTTTCAGCAAAATCTGAGAGGTACCATATACAAGATATCTTCATATTGGCTGTTTTGATATGGAATGACCCTTTTAGTGAGTCAAATAATAACTACCGGTACACTAAACATCAAACGAACTCGCCACACGACCAATCCATCCTGAGTAGAAGTAATTGCGAAAGATAACAGCGTAAGGTTCCATCTGGCTGCAACCTGTGTTCAGGATGCATAGCAAATGTCCTGTGGAGATGTGCTAATATCAAGACTTAGTAGAGCGTTGTCTCGCACCTCATCTCCACACGCGCATTAACAAAACAACACATTTTTCTGTTCAATATAACGTTTTGTGTGAAAAGCATTGCCCTACCTGCCAAGCTGATACAATCTGCAGACTTTACTAGGAATAGCACCTAAACGAACGGGCGCCACAGTGCTCCGTACTTAAATATCCAGACGCCACAATGTGCGCACCAATTTGACCAGCGCCTAACTGTCTGCGCCTAAAAGACGTGGACCCGATCATAAATATACATGCTCGGTTTTTGTTGATCTAAGTAAAGTCTTCGATACAGTTGGTCAATGATCATAACATACTTTTAAAAAAACTTCATCATTATGGCTTCAGGAGCAAGTTTTTAAAGTCTTAGTATCCTATTTACCAAATAGAATGCAGAGTACAAAAATTAGCAGAGAAAATTCTAATTTCAATGTTGTTAAATGTGGTGTCCCATAGGATTCAATCCTTAGTCTTTTGCTTTTCTTCTATATGTAAATGATCTTCCAGATGCATCCACTTTCTCAACTACACTCTTTGCTGATGATTCAAACTTTCATATGTCAGATAAATGCCTGTCATCTCTCCAATAAAATGTCAATAGAGAAATGGAAAAAAGTTGGTGTGTGGATGAAATTCGAATGAATAAGCTGTCATCATATTATATGGTAAAACTTCTTACATGATTCTCTGCAATAAACAAAGTGCAGCAGAAATTTTTAGGTATATCAGTGGCCAAAGTATTGAAAGGAAGAAAAGTATAAACTATCTTAGTGTGACTTTGGATCAGGGATTCATAGTATAGGGATGATCAACTCGGCTGGATATCTGACAAGCGGAGTGTAAAAGTGTTGCAAAATATTTTTTAAATTTTTAGAAAAACTGATTTTTTTGGCATTTTTAAAGAGTAGTGCTCGACCAAAGCTTGTCCGTTTATTTACGGGCACGTTTGGGCAACTACTACTTTAAAATTGCCACAATAAGATTTTTTTTTTTAAATATCTGGCAACATTTTTACACTTCGCTTGTCAGATATCCAGCCGAGTTGGCGATCCCTATACTATGAATCCCTGCTTTGGATGAACGATTGCAATGAAATAGTCATATTAATTTTAGAAAGCAGCTTGCAAATGCAAAGGTCTGTGGTATATCATTTAAATCAAGATGCATTGCTTCATTAACAATACTACAAACTTCATATTATGCTTTGTTTCAATTCAAAATTCAATGCTCGGTTATAAACTGTGAAAGGGCAAATTCTACACTACTGGCTCCAATTCAAGTGTTACCTACAGAACAAGTTTGTTCGATCATGTCTATTCTTGCCAAGATCAACAAGCACAACTATTTGTAATAATAAGTTTAATGTGCTCAGAATTGAAGTAATTATTAAATTAGAGACTGCAAAGTTCATGTACAAATATGTGCATTAAATGCTGCCAAGAGCCTTTGCTTGCTGTTTTGCTTATGTAAATGAAATTCACCTATATAGCACCCGTCAAAGCAAAAATAATGATTTATATTTGTCATCCATACAATCAAACTTTGGTGAGAAGATGCTATGTTTCAATGGGGTGTTACTATGGAATCAAATATCAAAAGAACTAAAAGAAACATTTTGCAATACTTTTGAATATAAATGTTTCTTAAAAAATTTGTACAGTATTCACTATTTCACTTCTAGAACATAATATCATATGCTTATCTCCTTGCACGTAGTCTTTATGTTGCTTTGATTTTGTTATTTCACTGTATTATGTTCCTTAATTTTTGTGTTTAGCTTATATGTTCGGGTAGCTGCTGACTTTGGTGACCTTTTGGTCTTTCACTACCATTCTTGCTGCGCGAATTATTTTTGTTTATTTGCCAGCAGAAAAAATAAATAAACTGATAGTTTAGAAACTACTAATGGTGATGATCAGTGAAAAGATAAATGCAATTATCAACATCTTTTCACTGATCATCACCATTAGTAGTTTCTAAACTATCAGTATATTTATTTTTTCTGCTGGCAAATAAACAAAAATAATTCGCGCAGCAAGAATGGTAGTGAAAGACCAAAAGGTCACCAAAGTCAGCAGCTACCCGAAGATAAATGCAATTATCAACATCTTAGCTTCCTATTCAGGCTAAAGGTGATTTTGGTGCAGGTTGACTGACAGGATAATTAATGTTGTCCTGACCAAGCAGGCATTTGACCCTATTGTGCCTTTCTGCAACCACGTATTTTCAAATATGAATAGCGCAAATGCTCAGACAGCAAATCAATCTTTT
This sequence comes from Aplidium turbinatum, assembly GCF_918807975.1. Lineage (NCBI taxonomy): Eukaryota > Metazoa > Chordata > Ascidiacea > Aplousobranchia > Polyclinidae > Aplidium > Aplidium turbinatum. The sequence goes on along the minus strand of NC_137484.1, from coordinate 13,654,803 downwards.
AATCAACATCCGCAGACGTTGAACCAATGTAAAAAGTGGTTGATGCAGCACCAGTTGCTGATTTAAGTGTTTCAACTTTCATGCCCACTCCACTGGGTTTGCTAATGTGGAGATATTATTTACTTTAAAGAACCCTATGTTTTCAATATGATTTAATTTTAACTCATTGTGCTTGACTTTTGAACTTTTCTTGCAGATACTTTATCTTTCCTTCTTTAATACACATCATAAGCTTGTGCTTTGCAATAGGTTTGTTTCGATTCGAACGCGTATTGAAATCGTAATCTTAGAAGATTATGCTCAATGCCGGTACTAGTAAAAACCATCTACCTTGGGTATTCGTTTATTAGTCACAACTCATTTGCATAGGCGCCTAACTATTTTTTTGGCCGTGGGGGCGAAAGCGTGTTTCATAAGCAGCAACGTAAATTCAGCGAAATGTCACGCAGATGGATGACGTAATTATGTCGTCACACTAGGATCGCTTTTATTGCCACACTCGGAGTTATCGCTACGTTCGACCTACCGTTAATTATAATAAACAAAACTCGACCAAAACACATGCTATGCGTCTGCGTTGGCCAGCGGTTGATGGACTGCGACTCTTTAAGCTAAGCACAACATAAAGTTTAGCAACGAACTAGATTTATTAGCATGAAACAAGAGACGAAAAGGTTTACTAAAAGGTATACTGTAAATGGAATGAAAACACTAACTTGATCATATGCTTGAAAATATACCTGTTGAAAGCAAAACCATTCATGTTTACATCAATTCAACAGCACGTCAACTTGAATAAATTTAAAAGTTGCTGACACCGTAAACAGCCCTTGAAAAATAGTTACGGAGAGACCTTTGATTAAGTTTTCGACTTGACATTGCTCCCTTTTCACTACAATATTGCAACTTATGGCTGACCGGTTTTCAAGTTTCAATTGGCTGTAATACGCCCGTGTTGCAGATGAAACAAAAGACGCGCATATTCCCCGCCTTTGATCGGGTTTCTATGGCAACGGTCGTGTGTGCTCCATGCAATTTGCACGAGTCCGTTGTTGTGTTGATTATGCCGCGTGTGCGCAATGCGGTTTGTACCAGCCCTTGTTACGTTGGTTAGTGGTCACCTCGGGCCGAGACTTCAAGTTCATTTTCACAGCGAGCGATTCACTGGGCACCGCAATTCACTGCAGTGCAGAGGTTTCGACTTTCGAAAAGCTAAACGCACGCTCCGTCTCCGTAGCAAATTATGTTGTTTTTGGGTGCATTCAACATCTGATGACATTGAATCGACGCAAAATAGTAGATTTTTGCTATGTCTTAAACAGCAAAATCAGTCATTTTTACATTGATTTAACGTCTAATGTAGAAATGACAATTTTTTTTGTCTGGGGTGGGATTGTAGCATCGCTACTCGTTCTAGTGATTATTTATCGCGAAGCTGTTGCGGTTTGCATTTAAAAATGTTTTTCTGCTGCCGATCGCTAGTTCATCTATTGTGTTATGTATCAATGCAGCATAAAAAGTTGCTCCCACGCAGAAATATGCGTGGGGGCCAGGCCCCCACGCCCCCACGGGTTAGGCGCCTATGCTCATTTGTAATTAATTTGTTTTTCTTTGCTTCAGGATCTAGGTGCTGCTGGGGGATCAAAACGGGCTACTTGTTGTATTTTGGTCAAGTCAAACTCTGCTTATGAAGAAACTTATAAAGATTGCGTCACCAGCATAAAAAAACTACCTCCACCATATTGAAATGAAAGAAGCTTTTGCAATTGCATCGATTTCATTTCGTGCCTAACCCATACTTGTGACTGTCACGAGCATTCCAGGCCAGGAATGATACGTGAATTTGGACTATTTTCACTTGTTTCAGTACAATACACGTCTCAAATGACAATTTAGTGACCTTCAACCAGTTTTGCTTAATGTTTGAATTTGCTGTTTTACTGGAGACGTCAGGAAAGATGGCATTTGATCGATGAGTTAGCGCAGCGCTCTATTGGCAAAACATGCCTTCAACCTGTCAATGAAGAGACAGAGGTCAAATCTACAGTTTGAAATCACACGAAAACCGGTGTCTTAAAAATTTGCAAAAAATGTTTATTGTGCAACAATATCGTTTGGCAGGAAACGAAAAAGTTCAATCAGTACAATCACTAAAGTGAAAGGCTCTTTCGTTCGGATCAAATGTAACTGATCGGGTTAAGGTTTAAGAACCAAGAACGTAAATTTAACGTATTTGCAACGTGAAAGCGTCAAATTCGGTGCTCGCCTATTATGTCAATGATCAATAAACCGGGATAAATTACCCCCAATGATGTCGAATCGAAACATTTGATCAAAGTTATGGGAGTTTGACAAAACCAACCTGGTCCACAAAAACAAAACCCAACAAGCAACTGTTATTATCGAAAATAGAGTTCATCTTGCGATCACTGTGCATTTTTCTGTACTTGTATACTTAAAACAAATCAGTTTTGATGAGGTATCTGTTGTGTCTGCCTAGCCTGCTTTACACAACTTGATAGTTCAGATTTAACATAGCACTTGTATTTGCGTGGCGGAACAAAGAATCCAAACAGCGAGACACGAGTCATTTATATACTAGCACGTTACGGGTTTCCAATACAGATTATGTAAATACACAGACACTACATCTCTTTCCTTTTCAGAATCAAACACTATTTCGAAATGTAGTCAACAGATCAAGAATTAAACATAACAGTTCTGGCTAAACACAACACAGTAAATTACATAACAAAGTCTTTAAACCGTTGCGGTGGTTTGATGTTGCGGTGCGGCCTGGTTAGAATAACAGCGTCAGTAAGGTTATCAGGCGAAACATTTTGTTCAGGTATTACATCAGTTGAGTCAGAGAAAGCCTCAGTCGAGACATTATGTCTCGAAGACACATCAGTGGTTAGGTCATTGTTTGAATCATGAAATTTCTTAACATGGGTTACGTTTCTTTTATACTTTGCGTCATCATTTTCAACAATCACACAATTACCATGTTTCTCTGTGACAATAAACGGATCTTTACGAAAGGTAGTAGAAAGTTTATCACGTCCATGTTGTTTCAATAGTACAGTGTCACCAGGTTTAATATCAGCTTGAACTGCACCACGTCTAAGATCAGCATATAACTTTCCCTTTTCCTTCATTTCTGAATCTCTGTCACGAACAGATTTAGAATCATGGTCATAAGCAGTGGCGGCTGGTGGCCTCCTGAATTGGGGGGGCTGCAAGGCAGCATATCCAAGAATTGTTGGAGGGCGATATCAGGCGAACCTTGCGGGCGTGTCGCCGAAGGCGACACCCACGGCGGGGGGTCTGGGGGGCCTCCCCCAGAAAATTTTTTACAATTACATTTAATTTGGTGCATTTTGAGAGCATTTTCAAAAGAAATTTGGGAGTGGAATAACAGTCAAAAATGCTGCTGTAGAGCTTGAAAAATACTAATATTTCAAATTTTTATATTCAAAATCAGTGCTAAATACAAATCAAACTATGTTCTATGCACTTCGTCGTTTTCTCAATAGTTCGCTCAGTTTGTTGTCTGCAAATATTTATTGTCGATCGCCGGCATCGGACACGATTGTCCACATACGATCCACACAAAAAAAATACACAGAAACAAAAGACAAACAGAAGTACATTCACAGGAATGACGCTGAAGTAAGCAATAAATTTATTAATCAATCGTCCATTTCAGATCATGCGATCCATATCACACAAATTAAACATGCGAAACAAAAATCAATATTCAAAATGAAATATCATACTTAATCTGTTCAAACACCCAACTATAAAAAGAAATTTAAACTTTATCAATCGATGAATGTTGATATCACTGCTGTGCCATAGCAGCCATCAAGGCTAGGTAACGGCATAGCCTACATAGTGGTATTATAATGAAGGAGGTAGTTTGAGTTACGATAGCAGTCATACCTTATCAGGGAATCAACAATAGAGTTTGACGATGATTCACATTACCCAACAAAAAAAAGGCCCTTTTCCGTTGTAATGCATCAAATGTTATATGACATACAATGTTACACAAGACTTGATGTTCACGTAGCCTACACTATAATGTTTGGGCAAATGGTGAATAATTCTAAATGCATTATTGAATGCAACACGCAAGCGATTAATTCACGTTGGTGATAATTTTCCCATGGTGACATGCATACATTGGGGTACAATATGAACGGAAGAGAACATTTTTAACTTCACTGGAGCTCTTGTAAAATTTTAATTTATTGGTAAAACAGTATAATGATCGTACTTGTCGGTTTATATCCTTGTCATCACACATTGCCGTGTCAAGAAATACACCCAAGTATCTGACGCTATCTACAGATTTGATTTGACTTCCGTTGAGCCGTGAAATTGGATTTAAATTTAACTTTAAGTGATTAGTTAGAAAATACATAGCAAACGACTTTTTGCAGTTAAAAACGATCTCATTACAAAGTACATAATCTTCGCACACACACAGTATATTGCAGTATACATGTAGTATAACCGTAGCTACATCTTTTTTGGAGCACCCTGCATGTATGCACCCACTGCTCCAGAACTAAAAATGCTTGGAAGTTAACATTTTTTATTCTTTCCTACAAAAATTATCTTTTGCCAGCTGAAGCCAGCTAGCAACCCTGCATGTATCACAATACAGAAGGACAAAGACAAAATCTCAATTCTATCACAAGTATAAATGCCCACTGGATGGCAAGTATAATTCAGTTCAATTCAAATTATTTTTCTTTGACAGAATGCAAAAGAAATGATATTGTAAAAAAGAAATACAGTAACAAAACCAACAAAAGGAAAAGGTGGCAAAACCTTAATGGTTTAAGACGTGCATGAAAGGATCTAATATTGCGGTATATGCATCGATAAATATAGTTAAGCACGGCCACCAAACCTGACACTTTAAAACAAGTAGATGAATTAGTTAAGAATCAGTCGCCTCCTCATTCCAGAAACAATTGGAGCGCCAATTCTTAAAGCAATGAGAACACGACTGAACCTAACATTACAAAAACAAACAAATACACACACACATATTGTAATTATAACCATTGATCTCGCTCAAGCCATAGGTGCCACATTTACTCTTTGCTACACATTACTGAGCATCACATATAAAGGACAGCGGACCTTTATTTATAGATGAATTCCATTCGGCGACTTTTTGCCATGGCAAAATGGTCAATTACCCTCTCGTTGAAATCTTTGGTTTCAGTTATTAAGCGATTTTCTATTGACACCATGGCTAATGCAGAAAGTCTTTCAGTACACATGGTGCTGCGGGAAAAGGTTTTAATCCTTTTCAGTGATGAAAAGCAACGTTCTGGTTCTGCTGTTGACATTGGAGTGGTAAGTAGAATTTTAGCTAGCTTTATTACTTCAGAAAAAGTTGATTGCATTCCTTCCAGGTTTAGCAACGAAAGCAGCTGCACAAGTCCACTCACTGAATGCATGTCATTTCTAGAATAGAGAACAGACAGCTCCGGTTTGAGCTTGTCTTTGATTAACATAGGGTATGCTTCACAACATTTTTCTAAAGCTTTTTCTGGAAACTGTCTTGCATATTGTGAAGCATTTTTCAAATTAAATAAAGTGCTTGCTTCAAGATGATTGGTGAACTTGAACCTTTCTTGACACTGCATTAAGACAACATCACATACTTCTTTAGCATCAATGATTTGGGATTCAGGCATTCTCCGTGTGGGTGAAGGTGACTCATTGTCTGCAGCAATGCCTTCCCTTATTCTTTGTATTGCTGACAGAAAATTATCCAGAGAGCACTGCACTTTGAATGACTCAAGCTCCACAGACTGCAGCTGAGCAAACAGTATGTCAACATGAGGCATGATTTTCGAAAAGAAATCTAACCAAAACACAAATTTTGGATCTATGAGCATTCGTTTTATACCAGCAGCAGCAAAGCCAGTCACCGAAGAGTTGCTTTGTTCCAAAGTTGAGCAGCATTCTATAAGTGCGTCTTTTACCTCCGATACAGCATTCACCGTCCTGCTTTTAAAATTCCATCGTGTTGCTGATGGGCGAGGAATACGCCTTTGAGCAACTTGGTCCAAAGCAGCCATTCTTTGAGGAGATTTGGAGAAAAAACTTGGGATTCCCGAAAGACTGTTAAAAAAGACTCTGACACTGGTATTCTGCGAAGTGGCTTTTTGTATAACCAAGTTTAGCTGGTGTGCATAACAATGGACAAAGTGTGCATTGCTATATACTTGCTTGATTCTTGATTGCACACCATTTCTTGCACCACTCATAGCAGCAGCACCATCATAAGTTTGTGCTACAAGTTTGGATGTATTGCTCCCAAGCAAAACTTTAAGTTCCTGAAATAGGATTGAAGACAGAGCTTCTGCTGTCTGGTTAGCAGGATTAAAAAAACCCAAAAATCTTTCAACAGGCTTCCCATGACTTTCATACCGTAGTACAATCACCATCTGTGTCTTCTCTGAGATGTCAGTAGTTTCATCACACATGATTGCTACAAATTCAGACTGTGATATTTCTTCTTTAATTTTGCTTTTGCAAAGCTCAAGAATCGTTTCCAAAAGCTCATTTTGAATAGTTTTGGATGTACCTTTGAATACCTTTGCAGAATTAAAATGATTTTGGAAGCGTGAGTCAAGATTGGAAGCAAAATCAATTAACCCCATGAACACACCAGGATTTTTTGAGCCTTGACTTTCATCATGTCCCCTTAATGGCAATTCAAATCTGCCACAAAATTTTATACAATCTATAATCTTTGACAATACTGTTCTGTTCTTCGTTACTTCTTCATTATGTTTAGTAATGGAGAGTTGATATCCAGAATCTATAAGTGTAGCAATATTAACTCTGCCAAGCACTGAAAGACTCAAAGTATTGTTCATGTGGAAAGTTGATCTACTATGCTTCTCTGTCTTTCTACTGAGATGTTTCAGGTCTTTCACACCTACTTTGGTCCAGGAATGTTCTTGATCTCCACCAAACAGTAAACAGGGAAAGCAAAAGAAAGCATTTTCACTGTTGCAGCCACACAGCCAGTCATGATCATCATACACATTTCTGTTAAACTTCCTTGCATAAGGGTTACCTCTACTGGTGGATGATTGGGAAATGTCAAGGTTTGGAGTGGGTCTTCCTTGTGCTTTGATGCTAAGTTTTTCTTGCAGAGACAACTGGGAAAACCTAATTTTTTTCAATGACATTACAGAATTATCCATTGTATATAAATTGCAAAATGTTCCAATTAAAGTGTAAATTATTATAGCATAAACCTGTTAAGACAAATGAAATCATTGTCAATTTTTTTAAATGAAGGTAGATTCAGAGTCAAAATAAGAGTATCCATATATATATGATATTTTTTTTTTATTTATTTGCATCAGACTCAAGATGAAAGTAGAAACAAAGCAGATACTCAACTCCGAAGAGCTGAGTCGTAATGTACCAAATACAAAGATTGAGTGTAACAGTCTGTTCGCATTAGTTCATATATCCATTGGTTGGAAGACAAGTTACAGCGGGTTACAAACTGATATAATTTTTTACAAATGAAAGCTTGAAAAATGGTGATATTGTTATCAACGAATGCAGAGGTGATGCTGCATCGTCTCTGCAGATTAAACAACATTCTGTAACAATTATTGTATCCAACACGTAAGCGATTACTACTGGATAGAAGATAGTTACACCATAGTTGACAGGCATATAAAGGCATACAATAGGAACGAAACAACACATTTTTAACAGCAATCAAACGCTTGGAAAACCTTGCTTTTAACATGTTTTCAGAACAATACAATGACCGTAATTGTCGTTTCATGTCTTTATCATCAGGTAGAAGCGTTAATTACCGTATTACTCCAATATATTTCAAGGGTCTCAAAGCAGATACGATTTTTATTTAAATACCGTATTATATATGATCGGATTATAGCCAAATTTCAACATCTAGGCTTTATATAAAACACCAACAGTTTTGTTGCAATTAAATATAATGTCATGAGAAACTACATACATTTGACAAACATTGATGAGTTTCTGGAGTCCCTTGACACTTGATGCAAAACAACACAAGCCTTCAGCATACATTAAATGATTGAAGACAGGAGTTGCCAATGCAGCAGCCAACAGAAAGACCGTTTAATTCAGAAGATAAATCATTCATGTAGATGCACTTCTACAGCATACCGGTACTAGACCTAGAGGGCAGACACTAGTGAAGCACCTAACTTAACTATCTATCACTCCTGACGGATCACTGAGTGGAAACAATTATCGTTCCTTGCCCTAGAAAATACTATACCAACCCTCAGCAGCATGGAGTCACATGCAAAGATCAAAACTGGGCAAAGATCAAAACCCTAACCTTATTCCTAACTCTAACCCTTACCTTAATTAACCCTACCTAACTTTAATCCTAACTCTGGCAACACCTGATTGTAACTATGGCAACAAGTGTGTAAAAATAGCCACTTTGTAATAACAATAATAGGATGGATAAAGAAAACCGGACATAAAAGAAACCCATCCTCAGGCAAAAGCAGGTTTCGATGTGGCCCAGGAGAGCAGGTGTTGAGCTCTTTTTATGGTCAGACTGCACATCACAGTCACACAGTAGCCTAAGACGATTGAGGTTCGAGATCCAGTGTAAGTTATTGTTTCTTGTCCTAGCACTATTGTTTCTTGTCCTAGCACTGTTGTTTTCTTGCCCTAGTACCGGTACATCCTATAACCTGTTGAATACCCTAATCCTACAGCTATCACATTTACAGTCATGTCTCATCGTTACTCTGCGAAACAAAACTTAACTTTAAAAAGTCTGTAGAATTATTCGGTTAGGGGGGGGGGGGCTGTTTTCCATGCAGCCCCAACAGATTCAAAAATTGCTGTTATGTATTCTGTAAAATACCAAAAGAGGTGGAGCTTCAAGGATATTTTTTAGCCAATCAGAGCACTTGAAATCCAAAATCTGGGGCTGCAAAGAATGTTGTCCCAAAGCCATGTTTCCAAACAAATTTTTAAATATTTTAATTTTCAATCCGCAATCCATAAGTGAAAAAAGTAATCGGGTCGGACAAACACAGAGGAAAACATATCTTCCCTTTTTTCTCTTTCTTTCAGGGGGGGCTGCAGCCCTGCAGCCCCATGGCACGAGCCGCCACTGGTCATAAGAACGATCAATGCATGGTAACTTAGTACGCAATTTTCGTTTGAACAACAATTCGGCTGGACTAACTCCAGTCGTTGAGTGTGGTGTAGAGCGATACATAAGTAAATACGAATACAATTCATTTTTCCAGTTTTTACCTTCAGCTTGTGCAATTTTAATGCGTTTAAGCAATGAGCGATTTTGAATTTCAACTTCTCCGTTGGCTTGAGGCCACAATGGAGTCACTCTACGATGCAATATTCCACATTCGCTCAAAAATGAATGAAATTCGTTGCTAATAAATTGCGGACCATTATCAGAAGTTATTGAACAAGGTAAACCATGCGTTGCAAACATTTTCTTTAAACTTCCAATCACTTTTTCACTAGTAACTGTTTTCATAACATCAATTTCAAAGTAACGACTAAAATAATCGATCACAACAAAAACATAATCACCAGAAGGCAGAGGTCCCATTAAATCAATAGCAAGATCTTGCCAGGGTCCTTCCGGCAATTCGGTACGTTTCATGGGTTCAGGGGATACAGGTTTTGAAACAAGTTGACACCCAAAACAATTTTTACAAAAACGATCGGCATCTTTGTCTATGCCAGGCCACCATACTTTAGTACGAAGACATCTCTTCATGACAACGATACCAGGATGGCCCTCGTGAGCTAACGTAAGAACATGTTGTCTCAATGTTTTTGGAATCACAATACGTGTACCGCGTAATAGAAGACGGCCAATGACAGCTAATTCACTTCGAACTGTTAGATAAGATTTACATTCAAGTTCACACCAGTCGTTCGAAAGAATGCAATCCATGACATTGCGCAACTCAAAATCAGCGTTTGTTGCACGCTCGATGTCACGTGTGCTCATGGCAATAGGCGTCGCTTCTTTTGCTACAAATTTCACATACTCATGCGTGTCATCAACGTGTTTGCACAGCGCTTTTGAAGAAAATAAGCGAGATAAGCAATCGGCAATGTTTTGCCTCCCTGGGATATACTTCACTTCATACTGATAAGGCATTAATCTTAAAATCCAGCGTTCCATTCTAGCATTCGGCTTGGAGCGGGGAGTGAAAATGAATTTTAACGGTTTATGATCTGTTAATAAATCAAAACTGCTCCCATACAAATAAACGTGAAATCTTTCGCATGCCCACACAATAGCTAAAGCTTCTTTTTCAGTTTGCGAATATTTACGTTCAATTTCGGTTAAAGTACGGCTAGCATAACTAATAACATAATTTTTTCCATTTTGGTTTTGCACCAGCACTCCAGCTAAACCATAAGGACTAGCATCAGCAATTACTTGAGTTTTAGCATGTTTGTCATAATAACCCAAAGTTACACAATTGCACAATAACGATTTTAGCTTTTCAAAAGATTGCTGTTGAGCTTTACCCCAATGAAAATCAACACTTTTACGAGTTAACATACGAAGCGGTTCCGACACCGTGGCTAAATCAGGTATAAATCTAGCATTATAATTCACCAGTCCTAACAAACTTCTTACTTCAGCGGCGTTTTCTGGTGCTCTTGCTTCCTTAACAGCTTCAACTTTTGCCTCTTCCGGGTCAATTCCTTTAGACGACAGCACATGTCCCATAAATACAAGTTTGTCTTTGTTGAATTCGCACTTTTCTTTGTTCAGCGTGAACCCACTATCTCGAATTCTTTCAAGTACCTTCTCGAGTCTTCGGTCATGCTCCTCTTGAGTCGACCCGTACACGATAATGTCATCAAGAATATTCTTGACTCCTGTACAACCTTGTAGCGTTTGTTGCATTACTCGTTGGTACATCTCCGGAGCACAACTAACTCCAAACATCAGTCTCTTGTATCGATATAATCCTTCATGCGTCACAAATGTAGTAATATTTCTAGAACTAGGTTGTAATTCAATTTGGTGATACGCCCATTTGACATCTAGTTTAGTGAATACCTTGCTTTGGTTCATGTCATGCAGCACTTCTTCAATGGTAGGCATCGGGTGACGTTCTCTTCTGACAGCTTTGTTAGCTTGGCGCATATCGACACACAAACGAATGTCTCCATTTTGCTTGGGCACGATCATTGCAGGTGAAACCCAAGTTGACGGTTCTTCAACTTTTTCGATGATGTCAAGGTCTTCCAACTGTTTTAATTTTTCTGCTAACTTGTCCCGAAGGTTAAATGGTATTCGTCTTACAGGTTGACACACAGGCTTTACATTTTTATCAACAGGTATTGTTAATTGAAAGTCTTTTAATTTTCCCACACCATCGAAACATGACTGATATTTATTCAAAAACGAAGGACTTTTAGTTACAGCATTTAGTTCACAATCAAATTTAATTATTTGTAACTCTGTGGCTGTTTTCAATCCTAGCAGCGGTTGCCCTTTTCCTTCGATCACTACAAATTCGACATTTTTCAGTGCTTTTTTTGTTGTTTCAACGTCTGCAGTGAAAATTCCTGCTATTTTCAAAGGTGCATCACTTCCATAAGCGTAGATTGTTTTGTCAGAAAGATGGCTTTTGCACTTAATGCGCTGTTTTTTTAAATCTTCCCACAGTGCACGATCAATTACATTACATGTAGCTCCCGAGTCGATAATCATTGAAATATTGATTCCACCAACATTTACCGAAACTTTTCCAGTATTGTAACTACATACATTAAAGATATAGTCCAACTCACCATCAGCATTTCGTTTTACTTGTCTGATGTTATTTTTCCGGTTCGTTCTGTTGCTTCCATTCGTCGGGTTCTTTTCCACGTGGCTGGTTCCAACAGATTTTGTTCTGCAGCAGCTTGCAAAATGACCCATTTTATTGCATTTTCTACATTCTTTTCCTTGCGCTGGACAATTTCTGTCGCTGCTTTTGTGACCTTCCCTTCCGCATCGGTAACATCGGAATCGAGATTGATAGCTTTTCTTAACTGATTTAAACGTCGAGATTTTGTTGACTTCCTGACTGTATGATCTTGATTGAATTTCTGACACTTCGAATGCCAAGGCCAATTCTCTTAACGTTTTTAGATTCAAGTCACTTCCTTTTTCTAAGAGTCGCCGTCGTAACGCATCCGATCTACATTTTTCCACGACTTGATCACGAATTTGATCATCCATGTCTTCAAAACTGCACGTTTCTGCTTTTTGTTTTAATCGAGTTATAAATTGTTCTACACTTTCTTCCTCTTTTTGAAATAGAGATCTAAATACATGGCGTTCAAACGGGACATTGTTTAACGGCGTAAAATAATTAGTTAGTGCTTGAACAGCAGCTTCATAGCTGTTCAATTCCCCTTCAAAGGTAAAGAAAATGTCCTGCACTGCCATTCCAGCACAATGCAGCAGCAGAGCTCGCTTTCTAGAAGCATTCGTGACATTTTTTCCTTCAGCATACAACTCAAAAGCTCGTTTCCATCTGGTCCATCGCGTGCTTGCTCCAGGACTTTCACAGTCAAAAGGTTGTAAATCAAACGTAGGTATCTCCATTCTTTTCTGAGTATTATCCTACTATCCTCGTCGCCAGAATTGTTGTGTCTGCCTAGCCTGCTTTACACAACTTGATAGTTCAGATTTAACATAGCACTTGTATTTGCGTGGCGGAACAAAGAATCCAAACAGCGAGACACGAGTCATTTATATACTAGCACGTTACGGGTTTCCAATACAGATTATGTAAATACACAGACACTACAGTATCGATTTGATGTTTCATATATATTATACAATTAGCATTTCAACAATACCAATCTCGGTAACCGCGCCTGCGTCAGTGGTTTAAAGTCAAGTATGGGAGACTGCCCGGAATAACGTATGAGGTTTTCTCAGTCCGAGAATAAATTCCAACCAACTTTGGAACCAGGATCCGGAAAGACAAGTGCCACCCACTACTGACCTTTGATTAGGTTATCAAGTAATGCTTTGGTCAATACTCATTTAAGTTTCTACGTATCTTCAGACAAAAATTGCCAATTTTTTTTGTTCTGGGAATAGATTACGATCAGAAATTTCTTATTAGTAGATGGTCACGAAAGGAAAGAGCAGACATGAAGAGGTGTAAATGGTGCTTTATCGTTTAGCTTCAAAACAAAACGGTCAATGAGCAATTGAGCATCCGCAGAAAAACATACGCTTCAAATTTAATATTTTCTAAAAAAAAAAACGATAATATAACTCTGAAAATAGATTTCGAAGTGACATCATCAATACAATAAGCCTAATAGTTGAAATCAACAGCATGACGAATCACACTTGTTTCTCGTCTAAGGAATTTGACCATGCCAGCAATTCGTCTGCTTCACGCTCCCACGCCTCTGGTGCAGACCGGCCTGCTTCGGTCTGTGGCGGTAACTCCGTCATTGAGGTTGAAGGGGCTGCAAGACCTAGACATAAAAATATCCTTTATCATTGACTAAGACTTGCTCGGTTGATTAGTAAGAAACTTTACAAAGCAGAGGTATTTTTTCTCTACAGCCTACGAAATTCCTAAACAAAGGCTGCGTTTGAATATCCATGTTTGCCGTTTTTTCGTAATATTATTTTACAGTTGCCACCAAGCAATACGAATATTTGCTTGAGCAGTGTAGACATTAGCATAAAACTTGTGAAATGCTTGTAAATTAGCGACTATTTTAAAAGGATAGCCTAATGACTAATGGGCATCATTTTGATCTCAAAGCAACTAGGCCTATAGCTTTGAGCTTTATAAAAAATAAAATACTAACGTTTACTCTAACTATAACTTAAAACGTAGAGACAGTTGGCAGAGATGTAGAGATAGATATTTTTTTGCACGGGGCCCCCGATCTAGTGCCCCGAGCCGCCCACCAGCTTAGGACGGCCCTGTTATTGGTTGAATTATAATGACATCACACACGTCTCAGGGTGATGTAGAGTTCGCAGTCCTTTTCTGTCTACGCTACCATAACAATTGTAAGAATCACAATAAGCTTAGGCCATCTAAAATTCAAACGATTCTTATTAGTACCGTTGTCAGGATTGTTCATGTACAATTTTTTCATAGCTGTTATTCTTTCTTGTTTTTTCTGTCGAATCTGGTCCATCTTGGAGTTGTTTGATAGAATTACCGAATGAGGAGATTTGCTGCGATTCGCGCTGACTCTAATGACTGAAGCCGGCGAGGCGGAACGCCAGCTCGTATAAGCGGGATTCCACATCTGCAGTGCTTCTCTATCTTCGTCAATGGCGTCGCCATCTTGATCTGTATACATCATATGATCCATATTAATTGAAAAGATTGTGTATGAATTATTTCCGTGTAGCTACTCCATGCCCGTCTAGCTCTGACTCTAATAGCATAAACAAGAATAAGGTTACTGCTTCTAGGCCTACGTATCTCGTCAGTAAAATATCCATCATCTGGTATTCAAATATTAGTCTACAAAATACATATGTTATTTTGGAGATAAAGATTCCTACAATCAACCACAACAGCTTAAAGGTCGTGTAAAGAGCGGGAAGACTTACAGGTTGATAATGGTTTAGTCGTGGCAACTTGTACCCAGCCCCGGTGGTAAATATCAAAAGAAACCTGTTTGGCCTTCACAGGAGTAACGCCAGTAGGGGCTTCTGGGGGAGAAAATTTGATTGTTTCTACAGTTTGTTTAGGTTTCTGGTTCAAGGCATGAGCGTAGTTTTCCAAGATTTTTGAATCAAGCACACCTGAAACAATGGAGTAGAATTTACTAGAATAGGCTCCCAATTGATTGAGCCCAATTTAACGTGAAACAAATTGATATATTACTACGGTAGCTTAAGTGAATAGACTTGTTCGTGATTTAAATCACACTATCAGCAGATGCGTTATCAGCTAAGTGATGAAGTGGTTAGATACTTCGTCTTCAGTTTCTGGTAGTTCTTGGTTCGATTCCAGGTCAAGCCATTGGCCTACCACAACTTTAAAAAGCCATATCGTTTTTGGTGTTTCTTGTTGTCTATAGCAGTGTGAAAAAATTGGGGTCACAGGTCGACAAAGATTTATATATTTAAACAGCTTGAATCAAAGAGCCACAAACGCAACAGTCAAAACTAATAATTTTATACGAATGTCAAATGATAGAGAAATTTGGAAGACCATAATCGCCAACGTCTGTATCAGATCAGACATAAACATCAGCAATGGGTCACTGTTAAGCTTGTCTTGATTTGGTAGCCTCATTGTTAAGCTTACCACAACTTATCGCTTTGATTTTCTGGTAGGCTACACCTGCTGTTGTCGATGAAACACTCGTATTGGTTTTCATATCTCACGATTTTATATAATTAATCTATTGCGCCAAGAAAGTACTCTTTCAGTGGTGCTGTTGTCTTTTACTGTGTGCACTGTCAAATCGTTTCATCAAACTAATCTAAACTGTCGTTGTTGTTTCGTTGTCTCATGTCAGACACTTAAATTGATATCCAACAGAAGTAGGCCACTGCCGCACATATAGTTGTTTTATGCAATGAAGTCTGTTGCTCTATCTGCGCTGTTGATAAACAAGACGAATTATTCTGCATGAAAAAGTGGAAATGGTAAACTAGTTTATGAGTATCTAACCGCGAAGATGTCGACTTTCCTTCACGCATTGCTTCACCATCTTTTGGTAGTCGCGAAAGGATGTCTGTAGCAGGTTGCTGGCTTCGACATTGACCGCATTTTCAAGCACCGGATTCGACAAAATCTCCTTAATGACAGAAAAATAAACTAAGTGAAACAAGTCGGTGGCATTTGGTTATGCAGTACCACAATATTCACTTAAATATCTTAAATTTGTAAATGCATTCCCTTAGAAAAATAAAATCAAAACCTCGTATTCTACGCTCATGAAAACAGCAGAGCATAGGCTAAAATGTCGACCACTTTCCTATCTTCAAGTTTTTGTCCTCATGTGAAACAATGTCTCCTGCATGCACAAGAGACAATAGTCGCAGTGTAACAGTGTGCCATTTAAAAAACATGTCAATATAAAATTAGTAGTTTTTGGGTGAATACTAATCGTATATTTGATAAAATTGGTAGCCAATAACTTTACAGACAAACTTTTCTGATTTGATAATGAATAAGCAAGATATTTACTTGTATACTCAACAGTATATTTGTGACGGAAACCCCGACTTTTTTCTTTTTTTTTAATGAATTGTCAAGAAAATCAGCGCATAGTTTCCCACTCTCAGGATCAACTGTAGATTGTAAAACAAAATCTGCTGATTGGCTGTTGAAATATCACATGAATCGAATCACATAATATACCAGTAGGATACCAGCGTTCGAATAATTAGAATAACTCGGTTTCATTGCCTATAAAAATATAAAGCAAAATTAGAACAAAAACTGCAACCGCCAGCAATGTAAGAACTTTTTTTGCACAGACAACCTGACCCTGACAAAACTTTAATTGAACTGGTTGACTGATTCATATAATTTGATAAAAGTCTATTGTGCTGATGTCATCAGAGTCAGTTCACCACTGTTTTTTTTTCGTCGAAACTTTTCGGTCATGTGTCCGAAATGACTTGAAAAAATTCGATCATTTTTTATTTATTTCAGTCATTTTTTCTGATGAAGATATTTCCTTCCAAGTAGCAGATACAAACCAAAAAATTTTCGGACATTTTGACCGAATTGACTATATATATTTTTTTTCGAACACTTTGACCGAATTGACTATATTTTTTTCGGACAATTGGCTAAAGAATTGGTCAATGACCGATAAATAACCGAAAAAAAAAACAGGTTCACCAGCCTCAATTTCACCCAAGAAAATGCTTTATTTTAATTCAAAGCTTCGTCGTCGTATTGAGATGTTAGGCTTTCGTCATTTTTCTTAAAGTTACTTACCGTAGCATTTAAAACTGACGGTGCTCTACATTAGGTATGAACTTTTTAATAAAATTGAAACTGGTGTTATTAACACTGATGATATTAGCAATATACCTATTAAAATAACAAACAATACCTGAAGTAAACTTAATATAATGCACGATCCAAACCTGAAAAAATTTACTAAAACAATAAATAGTAGGTTCATTAACTGTATGTTGCCCCTTGTTCTAGTCATTGGCTGACCATTGGCCTTATTGGTGCGTCTGTATAATTTCATTAGACAAAGTTGTCTACATTCAAAGCAAATTGCCCAATTCTCAAAGATGCAATGTATATGTATGGAATAGGTGTCTTGAAATACTATTTAACAACTTAGTATTATCAACTAGAGACAGCAATTTTTTGATATGAAGCAAAAACAAACTCATAATACAACAAACCATTGGGATGAAATGGGATTGTATTGAATATTACACTTGGAGCCTCTTCGTTGTAATGTTCAGAAAAAAATAAAGTGATGTGAAATGCTCCTTTTTCCCATTTGGTGTCTTTGAGACCTGAATCAATAAAACTGTTAAAGCTAACCTGATTCGAGTAACAAAATGTTAGATAAAGATCCCTCTAACTGTCAAGATAACTACAATTACAATGAAACATTAGTGTGTACTGTGTACTCATGACCGGAGTCAAGATAACTACAATTACAATGAAACATTAGTGTGTACTGTGTACTCATGACCGGAGCTAAGAGGTAGATTTGGTTTAACAACATAAAGCAAGTTTGAATTTCAAGTAATATTGTTTCTCATTCTGTTGTGCACATGGTGTGTGCTATATTCTAGTGGCCTAGTGAAAAGTGTCTTTGGTGGAAAGTAATTAGCAAAATTGTGAAAAATTGCAAAGTACAAGAGGCAATGATGCAGGCTGATTACACAATGGTGCACTGATGTTGAGCGTTGTGATTAAAAAACCACAGAAAATGAAGTCAAAAGAGGTGGAGATAAAGTGCACACCAAAGACGCCGATTCTGAGATATCCCAATACAGAAATTTCCTTTTTTGTCTAAAATCCCATAGCGGCATCTGTTTATTCAATAGAATTAGCTTGTAACAGAGGTTAATCAAATAAAGTCTCAGAAGAAAAAAAAGTTGTGAAACGGCGTTTCATGATTAACAATATAGGTTATCAACTAAAGTCTCAGCAAAAAAAAAAAAAAAACAGTTGTCAAACAGCGTTTCATGGTCATGGTCTCAATGTTACTAGCTTGTTCTACCAATGTATACCCGCAAAATATCAGATAATTTACATCTACCTCACAGAAACAATATATATTATAACTGTTTTGTTTGCATGGGTATGAGAATGTACACAAAAATGCCTACCTAAAGGATCCCTGCAAATGCCCTAAATAAACAGAACTTGGGATTTCTCCACACTGGCGTCTCCAAATCGGGTTCTCTAAATTGGATTCTTCAAAAACGAGTTTTTTTCGATTTGTAACAGACTCTAAGTTTGATCATAACAAAGGCAATCTAATGTAACAGCATTTTTTAACAGAGCAATCAATATAATGCATATTTCCTATTTCAAAAGTAAATCTTACCAGATATATTAGCAAAAAACAATAATGGATGATTTGAAAGGCGTGTTATTGTCACTCCCCACAGAGGTTCCAATTCCAGTTGTTTTAATTCTTCATCCAAAATCAAGACAGCACGGCAATGCATCTTCATTGCAATAAGATTTTATTTACAATTTATGTTGCAGATAAAATGCATACTGCATGTTGATTCATCAACAATTCTTAGAAATTGCACTGTAGCATGAAATTTGACAACACCTTTTTAGATTAAATTTATATACGTAGGTATACTTTTAATTGATTGTTTATGAGGATTGCATGGCTGAAATGTAGCAATTGATTGATAAGTTGAAAGCATGGGCTAAATTTATCAATGTGTAAATAGGATAAAAGTATTATTGAAAGATTAATTGGTTAGTTTTAAATCTTTATCTTCGGACTGGCAAAGCCTTGAATAGGTCATTCCTGGCGGTTTCACATACTTGTAGATTGTAGAGGCTTCAAATCACTGGCACAAGGCCGTTACCTAGATAGTTGTGGGTTGAAATGTTCTTGTCTGTGCATTATTCCATCCACAATGTTTGAATAGACAGCAGTCTGGAAATGTGTTGCTTAAGCGCACACCATGAGAGTCAAACCAGCACGCTTGATCTTGAGTTGAGCATTTAACTACTGTGCTAATGGAGCAAAGGTTAGCTGTAAAAAAACTTCAACTACCGTATTTTACGGACCATAAGGCGCACCGGACTATAAGGCGCACTGTCAATAAATTGCTTTGATTAGTTTTTTGTTCATACATAAGGCGCACCGGACTATAAGGCGCACCGGACCATATATAATAGTATATCGGTACTGGTTTTGAGTGTAGGCAATAAAGCACTACCGCACTTGATCCATACATAAGGCGCATCGGACCATAAGGCGCACGATCAATTTATGAGAAAAAAAAAGAATTTAAAGTGCGCCTTATGGTCCGTAAAATACGGTACTCATACAAGCATGATCACTTATGTTGGTTAGTAAGTTTTTATTTGAAGGTATAATGGTATAGGGTTAGGATAAATATTTTTTGCAAGAAAGTAGGCTATTCTATATGTGAAGTGCCATTGATAAATGTGCACTGTTAAAATGCTAACATCAAGAATTGAATCACTGTAAGAAAAATCTTGCCATTTGTTTGTTTAAATGTTTAAGGAGGCTGGTGTTATTGATTGCAACAAAGGTTCTTATACCTTATTGCATATTTGTAGGTTATTATTGTTTATTTGCATCAGACAAAGCAGTCCATATAAAAAACAATAAAATAAAACACACAACAAACTGCAAATGCACAAAGATCACAAAGAACCACTTTGGATGTTATTAGTTTACGAGCTCACTGAACATCTGCTGTTACAAATTCAAATATTATGAGCGTTGAAAGAATTGAAAGTTTTCAGAACAATAAAAACAATTGGATAACATCAGGTCTGATATAATGCTATTTGAAGAGTGAATGCAACAGTTGATAAACAAAAACATTTTTGCTTTAGCAAAGCATCGAATGTTGTTATATTATTCAAAACTTAAAATTATTCAAGAACTTGATATTATATTATTCAAAACTAGGCAACGGATGCATATTCACATCGCCATTCCCCACAAGGCAAATTGTGCAATATCCTAAAAGAATCATTGTAAGCAACACGTAATTGCTTTATACTGGAAGATCTAAACTTGTTCCACAACTGGGATACGTAAAATGACATGGCGTAGTTTAAAAATGTACGGTAAACATCATAAGGAACAAGTTCTTCTTTGAAAACGTTGCAATGATATTTTGTGTATGCAACCTAGTTCGTATCCTGAACAGTTCGTACCCTCAGTTCGTACCCTGAAAAGATCAAGAGAAAAAATTTAAAAAAGCAAAAGTCGCTGATCGTAGTTCTCGCAAACATTTTAAAATTTTCCCCCTGAAAAGATCGAGAGAAAGATAGCACAAAACTAAAGTCGCTGATTGCAGTTTCCGCTAACCGTAACCCTAACGCTAACTCTCGCTGATCGCAGTTTCCGCAAACATTTTTCTGCACTTTCCGCTAACCCTAACTCTAACCATAGACTAATCTATGCTCTAACCCTAACCCTCGCTGATCGCAGTTTTCACAAACATTTTTCCGTAGTTTCCGCTAACCCTTACCTGAACCTTAGAGTAATCTATGCTCTAACCCTAACCCTCGCTGATCGCCGTTTCCGCAAACATTTTTCCGCAGTTTCCGCTAACCGCAGTTTCCCTTAGCCTAACTCTAACCATCGAGTAATCTAGATGCTCTCTAACCCTAACCCTCGCTGATCGCAGTTTCCGCAGTCCTCGAATTTAGCGGCGGCACACGGCAATTGCCGTGGTAAATGCCGCCGCAAACGTCATAATGGCCAGTCTGCTACGGCAATAAAAATGCCGTCGCAAAATGAGCATTTAATTCGGACAAAAATTGTTCAAAATTTTTTCCTGTTTGATTTACTCGCAGCAAGAGTTTAATCAGCAGAAACACCGCACCAAGACCTCACCTCGGACTATTTTACTTGCTGTGAACACTCACGCAGTCTACGAAATTACCATATTTTAACTTTGCAAAAACGTTGACGAGGCCAAACGGCAAAAGTTGAAATTGCCTCGGCAATTGCTGCGAACGTTTATTACGAAAAAGTTGCACCAAAGCACGTTAAACGAGAAGAGAAAAAAATAATCGAATAGTCTATCACGACCGCTCGGTTTGATTTGTTGTGATGTAATAATACCAAAAGTAGCGATCAACGCGATACGCACGCTGCTACGGTGATTCACGTTATAACTCATTGGGGAGAAGGGAAAGTAAGTTAATTTTGGGTTGATTCAACGTTCGAGTCAGCACAAATCGATTTAATTTTCCCGGCGAGTAGAGTTATATCGCGTAACAACAATGCCCAATAAGAAATTTACGTTTGTTTTACATTAATTCGACATCTAGCGACGTTAAATTATCATGAAATAACGTTAATTGCTCAATCAGGTACCGATAACAAATCAATAGCTCCCTGCGAGAAGATTGCCTCGATTTACGTTACAGTAGGCTACACTAACATAATTTCGGCACAATTAGGATACTGCGAGCAACACTAAGTCTGTTGGATAAAGAACTAGTCAGAATCGGAATCATCGGAGGATGAGGTTGTCGCGTCGTCACTGGAATACTTGAAGACGCATAACTGCCCGTTCATGAACGCGCGATGCCATATGATCGGAAGCATTACTTTCCTTTAAACTTTTTACAGTTCACAAAAGCATTGTCAGCACATAAAATAGCGTGCGTGATGCTCTGGGCTACCGCCGTGTGACACACGATGAAGAAGAAGCGCATAAAATTTCGTTTGATTAAAGCATACGGCAATTGCCGCCGCAATCCAAGGTTTGTTGATTTGGCGACGGCAATGTTTTTGCCGTCGTAGATGGAAGCTAATTTCGAGGGCTGGTTTCCGCAAATATTTTTTTGCAGTTTTTGCTAACCCTAACCCTCGAGTTGTTTGCGGAAACTCTGAACAGCAACTTCGGTTTTGTGCTATTAAACTGCGATCAGCGACTTCGGCTTTTTTTAATTTTTTCTCTCGATCTTTTCAGGGTACGAACTGTTCAGGGTATGAACTAGGTTGCACTCATATTTTGTGGAGCGTCTATAATTCAGCAAGCTAATTAAAGCAGGTTCTTTCAGGCAGGAAAACCATTTCGCATTTTTATGTAAAAATTCTAGTTTCCATTCAATTTTATTTTTTGCTGCTGGCGAAAACCTGTACAGAACGGCAAAGTAAACATACAAATTTGGCTCCAACAAAAGGTGTCAAATTTACTTGGTGTTATATCCACTTTTTATTTGCTTTCAATGTGGATACGGAAGATGGTAACTATCAAAAACATTAAAAATCAGTGCTGCTGTATACCACTGTCGTAAACCAAACATCTGACCCAAACCAACTACGAACACATACCTACCCTATATCTTAATGTATGTAAGCCAAGGACAAGTAACAAAACAGATTTGTATTGTAGTTACCTGGTTACGTCACTTAAATCACCGCCAAGTGGTAAAATTAGTCAACATCTGAAAAAAGCTTTCCGCAGAATTGTTTGCAAAAGGGTTCATCTTTATTCTTGATGCGTTTTTTTTTCAGCAACTAAAAAATTGGTTATTTTATGGAAATTAAAAATATAAAAATTGGCTCATTTTTTTCAGAATACAGCTTTGCAACTTGCTGTTATTCTGATTTTTCCCCAACACTTTTGAGTACGGTAGAGCACTAGAGCAGATAATATTTGAAAAGGTGTTTCTATTTTTGAAGCAAATGATAATAACGTGTAGATGGGCAAGAAAGCCCTGTGACAAAAAACATCTAGCTTTGAGCAAATTAATTATTATTACACGGGGTGTAAGTTCAGTTCAGTTTATTTTTTGTTTTGTTGGCGAAAAAGAAAGACACAAAAAGCAAAAACACAATAAACACAAATAATTCGCGCAACAAGGATGGCAGCGAAAGACCAAAAGGTCACCAAAGTCAGCTGCCACCCAAACATTTAAACAAAAGACCCAAAATTAAGAACATTAACACATACGGTATATAATAAATAGCACAATACCAGCACTTTAATTTGTAAAAAGTAACAATGGAATTAACAATACATTAACAATGGAATAACACAGGGCAACATAAAAAAAATATTGTGAAGAGAAATAAGCGGATGATACGTTTCAGGAGTGATCATTGTACAAATTCTTTAATAAACATTTATATTTAAATTTAAAAACATTGTAAGACTTTTCTTTTATTTCTTTTGGTACTTGATTCCATAGTTTCACTCCTGTAAGTGCAGCAAAAAATAAAATTGAATCAAAAATAACCTTACTTAAATAAATTTTCGTATCTATTCATGCATAAACATTAAAGATTTTAAAGCCATTTTTATCAAAAATTTTTATAGCCATATTAAGTTTCGACAAAGACTTGCAGGGTTAAGTTATAAGTTTTTATTATTATTTAAATGTTTATTCCCCTGATGACAGCAGAACCGCTGCTGGCGTAACCAGGCCCGTAACTAGCTTGGAGCACTAGGGGGGGGCAATAAGTGTTCTAGAGGTGGCCCAACTTTTACCTTCAGTATCATGTACAAAAACGACGTTTGTACACAATGTGGGTATATTTACACAAAAACACATAGTATTATCGTATCGTATTGCAGCGTTTACATTATCATAGAAACAGCAGCATGAACTGGCATTATAGAGTGAACTACATGCTGCAGCTTAAACAGTTATAATGACGACAGCATAGAAATTGAGAAGCAAAATCATTTTTAAAACATCCGACCATCAACTAGTGATAAAATGGTTTACATTTTCCTCTAATGCGCTGCATAAATCACACAAAATATAGGCTATACATAGAAAATAGGCGTTGAAATATGATCAAATAGGGCTGCAGCCGATGCACCTGTCACTCATCGTTTTGAAAAATAATTGTACAATGCACCCCATTTTTTTAGTGCAGAATCAACGATCATCTCTTCAAGATCAACCCTTTACTGATAGGCTTGTAGGGACCCGAATGAATTTCCATTGTTTTTAGCTCTCTACAAAATGTAATTCTCACATAACATTTACGTTTCTTAAAAACTAAGTGAGAATAAATAGGCTAGTTGCGTTTCTTAAGAAAACTCACTTGTTGTGCACCGAGATAATATTGATGGATCATTTTTTACTCAAATAACCTTTCACCGGCAGCTTTTCTCAAGTGAGTCTGTTAAAATGGCCATTTATTGCTTATTCAGTATATCCGCGATTCACCTCTGCAATGGAATCTCACTAGCAGGAGTTCAACCTAGTTTGTAAACATTGTTGGAATTTGCCAATTTTAAATTACGAAACTGTTTCTTTTTCCTTTTTCTGAAAGTGCTTTATATACCTCTGCACAAAACAATTTTGACTCATAATATAAGATTTACTCATAAAATTCAATTTTAACAGAGACTCTTAATATTACTGGAAATTAACTGAGACTCATAGTATAAGACTCAGAGAGAGACTCATATATTACTGAAAATTAACTCAGACTCATAAGATAACTTTTCAAATTCCAAATCTAAATTCAACTCGAACTCACGAATAAAAGAACTTGAGACTCATCGTGTTACCTTTGTGCCATCGAAGCTTTGTTACGCCAGCAGCGGTTCTGCTGTTATCAGGGGTTATAAACATTTAATATAAATAAAACCTCGAACCCCTGCAGGCTAATAGTAAGAATCTATTTCACACCATCAGTGAAATGTATCCTCGCCATAGATAGGTTAGGTCCTATTAGCAGAAGGCGTGGATGGACTTCACTGAATCTATTAACAAAAACGTCCAGGTATATTTTCTCGGTCATTTCCTTTTCAAACGCCAACAGAACCAAGTTCGCCTGGAACATAGACCTGCGTGTAGGCTTGTCTATCCGAGATAAGATCGAGAAGTCACTCTCACAAACCGCACTACTGGACCCGAATGATTCCACAGTAGCGGCACGCTTGTATACATTCAAGAATGCCAGTCGTTGATTGTACAGTTCTTTCAGTACTATATTGGAATCCTGGTGTTCTGCAACTTCCACATGGTCATGTAGCAACTGTTTTGCGACTTGCAATTCCACTCTGATAGAATAGCCTATCTATCTTCAGTTTCGTCTATAGTGGAATGAGTGATTCACGGTCCAAGAAGTTTTTATTTTTTCTTGAAAGGGCACGAACAGAAACAGGTGTGTAAAACCATGAATTGTCTGTCAATCTGAGTTTCCAACTGCAAGTATAGAAGCATAGCCTACCTGGAACGCAAATGCCAAGGTGGTTGTCCGGTACCTACGTTAATAACGCTTAGTGGCAGTCAACTGGAGTATTTAAAGTATTCTGGAGACTGATTGGCTATCACACTGCTTGGCTCAGTTGAAAACTGGTAGACTTAGGCCTACTCTGGATCTTACCAGGAATAAATCTCGAGTCTGTCTGACACAACATTAGACACACAATGTTTAAAATTAAACAACACAAGAAAATTGGGTATAAAACTGAAAAGTTAGTTCGCTAATTAACATCATTTTTTCCAGGGGGGGGGGAGGGGGGCCAAAATTATTGCAGGGGTGGCTTCGCCCTCCCTGCGCCCCCCCCCCCCCAGTTACGGGCCTGGGCGTAACTATGCTTCGATGACACAGAGGTAACGACATGAGTCTCAAGGAATTTCTTTATTCGTGAGTTCAAATGGCAAAATTTAGAACACTTTTTTGAATTAACATTTTTAGAATGAATGGATTTTGAAATAAAATAGTGTGATTATGTTATCTTATGGCAAAACTTGTTTGTGTGGAGGTTGGTCACAGCGGTAAACCATAATCTCTTCGTGGGAAAATTGTAACATAAGATTCCCGAATCCGTTCGTCTGCATGTAATGACCGAAAAAAAACACTCCTTTGAAACGTCTATTCAAAATTGTATTTCTGTAAAATTAGCCACTTCATCATCATCATCATCATAATCCATCGTCGGTTTGTTCCCCACTAGTGGGGGTGGCCGATTGTTTCCGCGCAGCAATTGTTTTAATCCCTTTTCTCCATTTCACCCTGTCCCTTGCATCTTCCTCCTTCAGTCCGACTTTTTTAAATTCATCCTTCACTTGTTGTTTCCACGTTCTTCTTGGACGACCGCGTTTCCTCTTCCCATCCACCTTTAGATCTAGTGCCTTTCTAAGAAAACTTCCTTCCTCCCTCCTTATCACATGTCCATACCATCTTACTCCATTTGCCCTTGCCAGTTGGTCTATGGTTTCCCTGAACTTTGCCCAGCCCAATCTTGCCCTTGTTGTCACCGCTGCTTCACATCCACCACTTCCATTTATCCGATCACCCAGATAACAGAAGTCTGTCACTGTTTCGATGCCATGGCAGAACTCATCATCATGGCCTTCCACTTCATTCCTTCCTTTACTGCATTTCCCACAAACAAAACACTTCGCCAATCTTGTTGCGGCTCTCTTGACATTAGCACATCTTGCATGTACCCACTTTCCACATTCCTTGCATTGCATTGAATTTCTCATCACTCTCTTGCCACATATTCCACAGGGATCTACTTTGCTCTCAACAACTGTTCCTTCTGCTCCACTCACCATCACTTTTGTTTTTTCAAGATTCACCTTCATACCCTTGGTTTCAAATGCTTCTTTCCATTTCTCAAACTTTCTCTCCAGTCCCTCCATACTATTACTTGTCAAGACCAGGTCGTCTGCATACAAAATTTCACTCAATAAGCCCTCCCTCACTCCTTCAGTTACAACGTCAACCACAATAGCAAATATCAGAGGTGACAAAACTGATCCTTGGTGTACACCAACCTTCACAAAAAACTCGTTTGAATCATTTGATCCAACTCTCACTTTTGTTCTTGCATCCTCATACATAGACATCACAGCTCTCACTAATACCTCCGGTATACCTCTTTTCCTCATTGCCCACTCCATCACTTTCCTTGGTACTCTGTCAAATGCCTTTTCTAAGTCGACGAAACACATATATAGTTTTCTCTGCTTCTCTCGGTATTCCTCCTGCATTCTTCTCAATATAAACAGAGCATCCACTGTACCTTTTCCTGGCATGAATCCAAACTACATATCATTTAATTTCACCAATGATATGCAGTTTGTATCTTGGCTGTCGAAAATGGAATGCAACGCCGTACACCACTAAAACTTGTCACTACAGAACAGATTACTTGGATAAAAGACGGAAATTTTCGTTCAGCTGACAAGCACTAAGCAAAACGGTTAAACATGCGACCAACCTCTTCAAGCAACAATTTTAAAATGAATGACCAGAATAGATATCAATATCTCAAACTCACGTACGCACTACTGTGACGTAATAGTGAAAAACATTGTCACGCAATTCTAACAGGTGTTCAAAGGTGGTGATCCAATGTTTCATGTTTAAACAGGTTTGACACAAGTCTTACGAACGATGGTGCAATTTTGGCTCATTTTTAGGAAAAATTCCATCACGTAAGATTCAGTAGACCTGAACGGTTTTATATGACGTTTGATTTGTATAGAGATTGGCCGTAACATAGCAGCCCCTAGTTATGACAGTCTAACATGGCACAACTAAAAAGGAATTTAAGGACAATCGTGAGCCAATGAATAAAAACACACGATACACAAATTGTTTGAATCACTCACGTTTAAGTTAATACGCAAATACAAAGGGCATGCAAAGAATGAACAGCAATAGGAATAAACACGACGATACATGAAATTGGTACCATACCCAGCAAACATTGTACTTCGGCCCAACGTAGTGTGACAGTTGGTAAAATAATGCTCCTCCGTTGGCACTACGTTGTGGCCGAAGTTGACCCAACGTATCTTGCACCATTCGTCGCAGTTGGGACAACTTCTTTAAAATGTTAGGGCCAACGTTTTCCCAACTCTGCACCCAACGTAGTTCATCGTTGGTACCCTACGATGGCCCAACGTATTTTGCACCATTCATCGCAGTTGGGACAACTTCTTTAAAATGTTTGGGCCAACGTTATCCCAACTCTGCAACCAACGTAGTTCATCGTTGGTACCCTACGATGGCCCAACGTATTTTGCACCATTCATCGCAGTTGGGCCGACTTATTTTAAAATCTTTGGGCCAACGTTATCCCAACTCTACACCCAACGTAGTTCATCGTCGGTACCCTACGATGGCCCAACGTATTTTGCACCATTCGTCGCAGTTGAGCCGACTTATTTTGAAATCTTTGGGCCTACGTAATCCCAACTCTACTGCCAACGTAGTTCATTGTTGGTACCTACGCTGGCCAAACGCACTTTGCACTTTTCGTCGCAGTTGGCCATACATATTTTGCACTAATCGTTGTAGATGAGCAACGTTGGTTAAACTTAACCTGCAATTTCAAGTTGACACTGTCCTGGTGATCCATATGCCAATACGATGACCACCTTCTTGTACTGAGCAAATTTAAGTCAATGATGTAAACAAACGTAAAGTTGTTGAAAAATACATTTATTCGAATGGTAAAATGCACCACCCATGCAGAATTCACAGCTACAAGACATGTATAAAAGTCTAAAAACACAGTGGACTGAGGTACTTCATGCCTCATCAGAAGACTGCGCCTGGATGTAACAACGTGATCTGTGGCGGCCTCAAACGCAAGTACCTATAAAACAATATGCAACATTTGTAAAGAAAACAGGGATGAAAGAAAATATATTGTACAGTGCAAATTAGGTCGTGTTTACAGCACCGTGAAAGAACAGACTCTAATTGCTACATATCCCATGGATATGTGTATGCAACACCCGGTTATGTTACAATAACAAGCATTTTTTTAATACATCCTAACATTCCTCAGTATGTTTTAATTCTGTAATTCGTAGCCTATACGATGGGGTGGGGAATGGGTATACCGTTATGTTCTATCAACCTCCAACATTAATGGCCATTCGTTAATCGTGTTAATGCGGTTTGCCTTCTCTAACCAGTGCAAATTATTATTGTTATCGTTTGATAGATCTTCGTGTATATTTCTTGAAGTTCTGCTCCAGCAATAAACTAATCGCTGGTTAAGTAAATAAAAATGCTTTTATTGCCCTTATTGAGAGAATAGTAACGATTTGTCAGTGACGGAGAGAACAAATGAACATTTGTAGTACTTTTTGTAGTACTTTTTGTAGCAAGTACTTTTTGTAGCAGTACTTTTTGTAGCAAGACGTTTAAGCCGGCCCCCATCGCGGTCTTCCCACGTCTTAAACCAGTCGCCCAGTTTGTGGTCGATTTCTTGTAGAGTGCATGATTTCGTATTGCTCTGGACAACATCTATAAGTAAAGCAGTTTTGTAAACAAATAATGTTACATCGATTTTTATTTTTACACAATCATCTACAGCAGTGGCCAGCGGCTCTTAACCTGTGGGTAATTACTCAATCTGGGGAAGTTTGAGGTTTTCCAGAGGGCAATGAGCAGGACAGTGCAAATTATTACCAATTTTTAATCAAACTTAAATCATTGTTGGGTTTGGCTTTGGCTATTCCATTCAATTGATTGCCAAAGACTAATAAAATTGGTACGAATGAAATTAATTTTATGCTGCTGTTTGGAAGTCTTCACGAGAAGATGCAGAACAACGTGTTCTTGTCGAAGGTTGCTTATTTGTGCGACTTTTTCTCTGACATAAACGCCTTGAACTGCTTGCAGGGCAAATGGACAAGGTTATGGGATTTAATAGACAAATAATAGATTTAAGATGCCCAACATGCTTAATTGCTTAAAGTGGGGTAACGGGTCAGAAAAGGTTAAGAACGTTGCTCTACAGAGTCTACAGTCTGTTTCACGTGCGTGGCACGATCATCAGGAGAGCTGTAATGAAAATAAAAGCGAGGACATCACCATAAGCATAGCCGCCGAACCCAGGAAGGTCGGCCTTCCCGACCTTTTCGCAGAGAAGGCCACCCTTCCCTGCGAAATCGGCCAGATCAACTTTCTAATCTCATCTTTTTTATTGCACACGAGTAAACAGCAGGTGTTTTTCAACTAGATCTAGACTGAGGCATTAATCAGGGATAGTAAACAGCAAATTGACAAAAAAGATTACGAAAAAGGTAAACTTCAGATGCTGCAAAACTTATGATATATCCAAGGTTGTTATTTCATTGAAAATTAATCATGAACAGTAAGTATTCTTTCTGGAGACGATATCATACCAACAAAAGGTGAATACAAAACTTAAACAAACTACTTACCTACGACCATGTTCTTTAAGTTTTGCATGGAATCAAAAGAAAACTTTTTCTCTCCACTTAATTTATTTTCCCCTTCCCGGTCCGCGAGACGTAATTTGCGACTTCGTTTAACATCACCTGAGGCATCAATCGATTAACCGTGTCGTATAGGCTTTTTCCTCCTATACGACATAGTTGTTTGAACTGCAATAGAACAGATGGATGTTGAAATGCATAAGCCGAGATCGTTAAAACAGCATAGAAAGCAGTCCCATCAAACAGTCGCGGTGCGTACCAGGCTACCAGCGTACATAGGCGTCGAAATAGGGTGGGCCGGGTGGGCTTTATTTTAACAAAATATGTTTTGCCCACCCAGTTTTTATGACACCTATAAAGTGTTCGTTACAATTATTTCCGTTTTTGTTTTTAGCTGAATTATCTAACCAACTGCAGTGCAACCTCCGATGACTTGCAATAAACAAGATCACAGATATGCGTAAATCAAACGCACAATACCACATTCCAATTGACAACTTTGAAGGTGGGTATGTAAATGAACCCAAACCTCCAAACAGCAACATTGATACCAACATCAGATTGTTCCAAATTCCAGTTATTAACATCAAGGCTAAATATTTTCACCAAGTTGTCAACTTAAACCTCAAAGATATCAAGCATCTGCTCATGTATTTGGATTAAAACGTAGAGATGGCCTCATCACTATCAGACAAAAACTAAAGTCCCGAAAGCTGACGAAATTCTTCAATACCAAACATGATTTTAATGTTTGTGCAGACTAATACTGTGTGATGCTGAAACCAGCTTTGAAATTTTTGTGTTTTCAATATGGAGTTGTGTGATACAAACCATACAACAGCATGTCTGTAAGAATGTGAAGAACTGATTCACACTAAGCGTTTTGACTCCAATATGAGATTTGAAATACAAATTAAATATGCACACAATGAATTCAGTTTATTTAAGAATTTCTAAAACAAAACTATATTCTGCCTCATTGAAGCCGAACTGTGACAGTGTGAATCAGCCATAAAAATAGTGGGTTACTCGAAGTCCACTTTGAAACTAGACTGTTTTATTGATTCTTTGATTGCTAAGATCAAGTGTATTTATACTAGAAGAGGACTTCATTTGTTTGAGTAAGTTTTTAAAAGTAGTTCTACTTGATGGGGTATGTTTCACAGTCATAAGATCAATCATTATACACTTTTGACATCGCACCCACTGCATCAGTGCTTGATTTTACTTTAAAAAATCAGTAATTTGCTTGTAACTTTTTTTCTGTACATTTTTAAGAGAAAGTTCTTTGGAAATAAGATAGAAACATGTTACTTCTGCAGCATTTAAGCCAAAAACTAACTTTCTAGTATAAGCGGTTATCAAGATATGGCAAAATTAGCTATTTTCAGCTTGTTTGGTGAAATTGCACTGCCACTAGAGGGTGCAAGAACCCAAAATTATGATAGAAGTATTTCATTTGATATATGGGGCCATATATCAAGACCACTTTTTGAAATTCAATTTTTTTTATTTTTTACTTCACCCTAATGAACAATTCGTACCGTCAGTTACCTTGAAAAGATCAAGAGAAAAAATTAAAAAAGCTGTAGTCGCTGATCGTAGTTTCCGCAAACATTTTAAAAGGATTAGATATCGATTAGCTAGGCATCGGTATCCGCAAACAAACAAATTGAAAAGATCGAGAGAAAAAATAGAACATTGCTGATTGCAGTTTCCGTTTTTCCGCAAACATTTTAAAATTTCCGGTAATGCAAACATTTTAAAGTTTCCGGTAATGATTCTAAGAGTTTGCCGAAGTCGCTGAACGCAGTTTCCGCAAACATTTTAAAAGGGTTAAGGTTTAGGGTGTTTCCGAAAACAAACAAACTGAAAAGATCGAGTGAAAAAAAATAGAACAAAGCCGAAGTTGCTGATCGCAGTTTCCATGTTTCCGCAGTTTTCGCAAACATTTTAAAATTTCTGGTAATGATCCTAAGAGTTTGCTGAAGTCGCCGATCGCACTCGCAGTTTCTGCAAACATTTAAAAAGGGGTACCTCTAAATACCCATTGTCATGCATTGTCGGGCATTAGACAAATCCTAGACAATGCCTTGAAATTACCGACAATGCCTGAAAGTAGCTACTCTACAATGCCTGACAACCCCTGAAAATGCTATAATGCCTAACAAACCCGTCAACCACTGATAATGATCGACAATGCCTGGAAATTCCCAACATTGCCTGAAAGTAGTTAGCCTACTCCACAATACCTGACAACCCCTGAAAATGCTCCACAAACCCCCAAAAAACCTACTATGCCTGACAATACCCGACAATGCCTGACAATGGGTATTTAGAGGTACCGTTTTAAAAGGGTTAGGCTTGATTAGAGTTTCCGCAAACATTTTAAAAGGGTTCGGGATTAGGGTTGATCGGGTGCAACCTAGTTCGTACCCTGAACAGTTCGGACCCTCAGTTCGTACCCTGAAAAGATCGAGAGAAAAAATTAAAAAAGCCGAAGTCGCTGATCGGAGTTTCCGCAAACAAACTCGAGGGTTAGGGTTAGCGGAAACCGCGGAACTGCGGAAAAATATTTGCGGAAACTGCGATCAGCGAGGGTTAGAGCAGAGCATAGATTACTCGATGATTAGAGTTAGGGTTAGCCGAAACTGCGGTTAGCAAAACTGCTGAAAAATGTTTGCGGAAACTGCGATCAGCGAGGGTTAGGGTTAGAGCATAGATTGCTCTATAGTTAGGGTAAAGGTTAGCGGAAACTGCGGAAAAATGTTTGCGGAAACTGCGATAAGCGAGGGTTAGGGTTAGAGCGTAGATTGCTCTATAGTTAGGGTTAGGGTAAAGGTTAGCGGAAACTGCGGAAAAATGTTTTCGGAAACTGCGATCAGCGAGGGTTAAGGTTAGAGCATAGATTAATCTATGGTTAGAGTTAGGGTAAAGGTTAGCGGAAACTGCGGTTAGCGGAATCTACGGAAAATGTTTGCGGAAACTGCGATCAGCGAGGGTTAGGGTTAGAGCATAGATTAGCCTATGGTTAAGGTTAGCGGAAACTGCGATCAGCGACTTCGGCTTTGTGCTATCTTTCTCTCGATCTTTTCAGGGGGAAAATTTTAAAATGTTTGCGGAAACTGCGATCAGCAACTTCCGCTATTTTTAATTTTTTCTTTCGATCTTTTTAGGGTACGAACTGAGGGTCCGAACTGTTCAGGGTACGAACTAGGTTGCATCCGGGTTGATCAAAGTTTCCGCAAACATTTAAAAATTTCTTTAAATGATTCTAAGAGTTTTTGTTTGTTTGCGGAAAAATTTTAAAATGTTTGCAGAAACTGTGATCAGCGACTTCGGCTTTTTTTAATTTTTTTCTCGATCTTTTCAAGGTACGAACTGACGGTACGAATTGTTCATGGTACTAATTAAGTTGCATCCGATGCTGCGCAATCTACTCCATAAAACAATCTGCAAAAAACTTGTGGTATATACATAATGCGGTGATAGTAGCAACACTCGAATCCTGATAAAAGCACTTCTCGTTGACATAATAGTCATTTTTATGCCACTTGAAAGTGAAGATACCACTTTTTGAAAAAATCGAGTAGGCTACTTCTAAAAATGTTACTTCAAAACCAATAAACAGGTCACGTAATTGCCGTAAAAAGTATTAAATAGTTTACCCTGAAGAATAGATATGAGTCAACTGCAATAAACCTTACCTGAGTTTCATGATGATCATTCATTTGGGCAGTGCGGATGCAACCTAGTTCGTACCCTGAACAGTTCGGACCCTCAGTTCGTACCCTAAAAAGATCGAAAGAAAAAATTAAAAAAAGCGGAAGTCGCTGATCGCAGTTTCCGCAAACATTTTAAAATTTTCCCCCTGAAAAGATCGAGAGAAAGATAGCACAAAGCCGAAGTCGCTGATCGCAGTTTCCGCTAACCTTAACCAGCATAGGCTAATCTATGCTCTAACCCTAACCCTCGCTGATCGCAGTTTCCGCAAACATTTTCTGTAGATTCCGCTAACCGCAGTTTCCGCTAACCTTTACCCTAACTCTAACCATAGATTAATCTATGCTCTAACCCTAACCCTCGCTGATCGCAGTTTCCGAAAACATTTTTCCGCAGTTTCCGCTAACCTTTACCCTAACCCTAACTATAGAGCAAAATATGTTCTAACCCTAACCCTCGCTGATCGCAGTTTCCGCAAACATTTTCCGTAGATTCCGCTAACCGCAGTTTCCGCTAACCTTTACCCTAACTCTAACCATAGATTAATCTATGCTCTAACCCTAACCCTCGCTGATCGCAGTTTCCGAAAACATTTTTCCGCAGTTTCCGCTAACCTTTACCCTAACCCTAACTATAGAGCAAAATATGTTCTAACCCTAACCCTCGCTGATCGCAGTTTCCGCAAACATTTTTCCGCAGTTTTCGCTAACCTTTACCCGAACTATAGAGCAATCTATGCTCTAACCCTAACCCTCGCTGATCGCAGTTTCCGCAAACATTTTTCAGCAGTTTTGCTAACCGCAGTTTCGGCTAACCCTAACTCTAATCATCGAGTAATCTATGCTCTGCTCTAACCCTCGTTGATCGCAGTTTCCGCAAATATTTTTCCGCAGTTCCGCGGTTTCCGCTAACCCTAACCCTCGAGTTTGTTTGCGGAAACTCCGATCAGCGACTTCGGCTTTGTGCTATTAAACTGCGATCAGCGACTTCGGCTTTTTTTAATTTTTTCTCTCGATCTTTTCAGGGTACGAACTGAGGGTCCGAACTGTTCAGGGTACGAACTAGGTTGCACCCGGGCAGTGCTCTCATAAATGAAAACCTGAAAGTCCCCAAAGCTACGTCTAAAAATTCCTAGATTACATCAAAGTTCCCTAAATCATTATCACATTCGAACAGTTTCACGTTATGAAACAAAAAGCAAGAGTTAAGCGGTTTAAACAACAACACTAGCAAAAACCATTCTACATAACTTTGTTGTATTAGTGGGCAAAGTCTCACAGCAAAAAGCAGTACGGTATGTTAAATTACAGTGATGTTTAACATTACAGGGATACAGTGAAGATTTCCCAATGCTTATCACATGCTAAAAATGACATAAACTGTGCACGACTATCGACTTATTCATGAGAGCTAATTCGACTAGTAATTAGTTGATTAGTTCATGTGCTTCAGCATCTGTAGCTGAACTCTTCATGAGCCCTTGCCAACTGCAACAATTTAGCTCGATCCCTTAATCCCAGTTTGTCAGCTGACTTCATACCTTGGGTGTGTAGCAAACCAACTAAACTTTCTCACTTTAAACTGCTCCTGTAGTCAGTTTTAATGTTCTTCAAGCTATCCGTACTAAAAAGTCATTCAACTGGGGCATTTAAACATGGTAGGGACATTAGGCAAGTGACTACTGTACTTTGCTATGAACTCAAATACGGAAGAAAACTTGACAAATAAACTTCCATTCATTCTGCAAGCGAACAAGACAAAACTGCAAATGCAAATGTCGTCCAACTCTATTTGGGTTTTCGCGCGTTTTTTACGATTCACGTCACAGACAATTGTAGTTTCTGACTGCGCATGCGCATCGTCATCTCTTTTTAGCAAATTTTGAAAAAGCACGTTCAGATGTCCGCCATTTTTTACAATGTACCAATTACTCGCGTTTGTCAATGCGTTAGATATGGCGTGATGTGCATATGGATGTAGAAAACGAAGAAAATACAATTCAGATGATAAAAGGAGTAAATATTATTCCAAAATATTTACTAATCTCTCGGATCATGTGTTTGAATGCACCAATAATCATATTTTGACACTAGTCAAAACTGTGTCCAAATGTTATTTAAAAATTAGGTTTTACCGCATTCGGCATTGGTAAGAAAACCTGCAAGCAAATACAAGCTAAATTGGTTCGTAAAACGCTTAACAAAAATTCTGTCTTAACAAACGTCTGTAGACGTTGAATCAGTGTAAAAATGACAGATTTTGTTGTATGGCTTGGCTGTAGCAGCGCAGCTTTCACGCAAATTTGAGACAGTAACAATGGCGAATGCCTTTTTTTAATTTCTTCAATCGAGATGCGTTGTCTAGTTGTTATAAGATGTTTATGGTTTTTTTAAAGTGCTTGCCTGAAACACATGGTACGGGAAACTGTGGTCCAATTATTTAGTTCAGTGTTGTCATAATTTTTTTCGAAAAAAAAATGAAAACTTTGAAAACAAAAATGAACGGAGCACGTAAAAATTGCAAGATGAAACTACAGCCCTGATCAATTTTAAGAAGGCAGAGTATAGTTATATAGAGCCATAGTAGAACACTAAAAAAACTAGCTGCTGCTAACAAACTTGAAAAACTGCAGCTAAATTTGCAAATTAGTGTTTTTTTTCAGAATTAGTGATCCTCATAGTGATGCATGATTTAGAAAAACATTTCAAATTTTTTTTTTACTTATAGCAATAACATAAAAAAATTGAGGGGTTACCGTAGTTAGCCCGCAAATAATGACGTTGGTCCAACGTTCTGTACAACTGCACACCAACATTGGAAAAAACGACTTCCTAATTCTAAGTTTTTTTGCATTTTCATTGTCCCATTACAATTGTAAAAGGAATACGATGAAGCAAACTTAAACAATTCTTCGAAGGTATCTTCAATTAAAATATTTCAAAAGTTGGCAAAGTTGGCAAAACTACACTACCCTTAGCCAACCCGAACAACCGTCAGCCAACGTTGGGCCAAGGAAAAATGTTTACTGGGTAGGTACACGCTAAAATAACGCTATATACATACAATAGTTGCGATAATAACCGACTGTTCTGGGCTCAGACAAGTGTCGGCCACCGCAGACAAAACCAGGCTCAAACCCTAACACTTAGGTGTTCTTTACGGGGGCGAGGCACGAAATATCCCTCAACACATAGTCTACTTTCACTTTCCCCGTACTCTCATCATAGTTGCAGACGGCAACTTTAGCTCTACGAACCACAGGCTTCCCTTTCCTAATTTGTGGAACTACCTCATGCACCCTCCCAAGTTGATACTTCCCACGTTTACCAATGTCCTGGAGAGAACCCACCACTACAAGTTGACCAGGCTCCAAATTCTCGGCCATTTTTAGCCATTTTTTCTGGCCCTGAAGACCTAGCAAGTAAAAATCGATCCATTTACTCCAAAACTGCTGAGAAAGTGACAAATTGAACCGATAATCCCTTCTTAATTGGTCACGATCATGTGGTTTTCCGACAGCACAGTATGGATCTAAGTATGGAGTCAAAAGTGAGGCAGGGGTGATGACAGTAAAATCCCTAGGGTCGTCACTCAAAGGTACCAAAGGGCGTTCGTTCACCATCCGAACGGCACTGCCTGTGTACGTAAGCAGTTCAATAAAATTGGGCTTACGAATTGAAGAGTCCAAAATGTGAAAAAAGTACTTAAATCACATCGGCCATGAAACCAAACCTTTCAAGCCGAAAGCTAGCCAAGAGATCTGCCAGAGAGTTTAACAAATCAGGACACGAAAACATTACATCATTAACACAAGTTCCTCGAAATTCAGACTTGCCATCGTAAACAATACGCTTTTTTAATTGTGACGTCACAAAGTATGGTAAATACCATTCAAATCCCTTTACATTTTCTGCTTCACCAGCACGCTCAATATAGCCATTAGATTTAAGATCCTTCATGGTGTCAGTAAGGAAATCACAAAGTTCAGGTTGTTTTAAAGCCTTCTTCCTTAAAGCAGCCGCTCTGTCTGACGCCAACACAAAATTGTTAGGTAGATCAATATCTTCCTTCAACGGAACAGGTATCTCAAATCGACCATCTTTCAACTCAATATTCGGTTCGACAAGTTCTCTAGCCAAAATATCATTGCGAGACAATTCACAGGTTTCATTTTGCAAAGTCAAATCCTGAATGACTTTATTCAGGTCTGCTATTTCCATATCACGAGACTCAATTTTACGCTGAAAGCCAGAGATGACATCCGACTCTGAAGACGTCTGCACTCTGCACACATTTGCAACGCTTTCATCTAAGGGTGACTTACCACCACAAGCCAACCAACCGAGAGGAGTGAGTAAAGCATGCGGTTCACTACGATTTTCACCAACACGTTCTTCTTTTGCACACATCAAATAAGCGTTGTCGTTGCCAATCAGTACATCTACAGTACTACAATCATTCAAATGAAACATATTCACGTCATGAAAATGACGGAAACCACTTAAATCTTGTTTATGCGGTAAAGTTTTAACATCGTCAGCCCAAGCTGGGTTAACCACCGAGGATTAAATCACAAAACAGTTCATTCGTCTCTAACGACTGGATGTTGAGTTTACCAAGGTTAGCACAAGTAGCTTTCTGACCAGCCAGAGTATCCATTTTAAACGACGCTTTATCATACGGTTTAAGACCAAGTTCGCACACCAAATCACTCGAAACAAACGTCAACTGCAAACCAGGATCATGCTGACAATACACCAACTTCGATTTGCCAGTTATTGGATTCAAAACACGAGCAGCAGTAACGCGGTTAAAAGCTGCTTTAACATTTCCAATCTTAACATTACGCACAAGAACTCTGGCACCAGCATCATCTCTGCCAATCGAATCCAGAGAATCATGTGATGTCACATAAAAATCATGCAGAAGAAAATAGTGTTTCCTATCGTTGTTAGGCCCACACTTACGACAGTTATTTGCATGAACGCAATCCCTAACCATATGCTGGCGCAAACAATTCAAGCATTTGCCAGCTTTTACAATGACATCTCTCCGATCTTTAGGTGTCAAGCGCAAAAATTCTTTACAATTAGACAAAAAATGATATTCAACTTGACCACGTGACGAACAACAAATGCATGCCGGTAGGTTTTTACGTCTGGCTTCACCACTGCGCGGCGCGCCAACAGCAGTCGAGCACTGCGAATTCCCTGACATCACATTATCATGGGGTTTTACCGACGTCTGCCTAACCGGACAAGAAGGCAATTTTCCTTTGCCAAACTTTTTAAAATGCTGCGACTCACCAGAATCGCCCATTAGCATAATGCTAAAATCAGTCGACTTGCGCGTTTCCTCCCGTACTACAAATTCAAACAAACTCTGAAAAGTAGGCTCATTAGTGCCACCATACTGATCACCTAAAAAGTCAAAATAACGTTGCTTAGCGTCAAATGGGAGTCGCTTAGCCAAATCCAAAACAAAACGTCCTTCCAATTTATCACGCTGACCATAAGCTTGCGCGTAAAGCAGACACTGCGACAATTCATCTTTAAACTCTTTCAAATCACTGGAAAAGATCGAAGTCAATTTGCTACCATAGCGATACTTTCTAATTTCCGGTTCGGCGAAAAGACCTCCACGAACTCCAAAACGTTAAAACAAGCGATCTAACGACATTTCTATCCTGTCTTCCTCTGACAAGCCAGGAGTGTCGGAAACCAAATTAGCAATCGTTTGCGCAGCTGTTCTAACACAAGCTGCTTGTAACAAAGTCAAACGAGTTCCTTTAAAGGGCGAAGCTGCCATTAAGGCCGTAACACGATTTTTAAAGAAGATAAATGGCATATTATTACCATCGTAACCAATCAAGGCCGCCTTATCGAAAAACGTCCTACTATTTTGGTATTCAAAAAAGCAATCCTGCTGTTGAGAACTCGATTTAGCGGGAGAAGACAAGCTATATCCCTTAAGGGGCTGAGGGGGCTCAGTCACGTGAACAGCACGATCAAGATCCCCACAAACGTTAAAATCAGTAGACGCGACACGCCTCTCACAACCACCCAAATTACGTGTAGCTGGGCGATTAAAACCTAGCGGCGCAGAAAACTGTGAAGAGGGCAAAGCATTACTGCTAATGGCGGCCCCGTGACCTGTACGATCTGGGGGAAGAGTTTGGCCATAATTCGCAGGCCTTGGCTTTAGATCCTTCGGAAGATCCTTAGCTGCGGCCCCGAGACCTCCTGAAACAGCTTGAAAACGTGTGGATTGCACTGGTCCACTTACAGATTGAACAGGCGTCTGGAAAAGGTTATGCAAATTAAACTGTGATTGATGTTCACTTCTGGAATGCCTAGAAGAGCCCTTCTTAGAACTACGCCGGGAGCCCACATCTGATCGATATTCAGCCAAAGCTACCTCTTTACGTTGTTCAGCCCTCAACTGTGCGTCTTTGAGTGCGAACTCAGCAGCTCTCGCTTCAGCTCTCGCGGCAGCCTCAACTCGTATGGCCTCAGCTCTCGCGGCGGCCTCAGCAGCTCTCGCTTCAGCTCTCGCGGCAGCCTCAACTCGTATGGCCTCAGCTCTCGCGGCGGCCTCAGCAGCTCTTGCTTCAGCTCTCGCGGCAGCCTCAACTCGTATGGCCTCAGCTCTCGTGGCGGCCTCAGCAGCTCTCGCTTCGGTGTCAGCTTGTATCTGGAGCTCCTCTCGTCTTAGCTGCAGGTTAATTTGTGCAACTATCCGTGACGAGCTCTTAGACATCCTAGTGCTTACATTTGAGGCGCTATCTTCAGGATGTATGTCAGCATTCAACATTTCGGAGTACCGTACTCACTTACTTTTTCTTCGAAGTTATTTTTTAACGAGTTAAATTCGGGATCTACCCTATCACGAAGTTCTGCCAAAATTGCAGAGTTAAAAATTTTACTCAAAAGAGCATGGAAATGCTGTAATTCCTCTTCTAAAGTAGACAAGTTGGATCGAAAAATTAACAGTTCCTGCTTATCACTCAAAGAACCTAGGGCTACAGAAAGTTCCCCAAGTTGAGTTAAAATATCCCTTCTAAGATGCCGGGCCTCTCGAACTGACTTAGCCTCATCGTTACTGGGTCCCTCCCCAGAATGGCCTGTCCGACCGCAAAGAACATCATCAGGCTTAAACTCAGTCAAGTCGACGGCGGCCGAGTCCTTGTCGCCACCGAGTGTAGACATATTAAATGTTGGGGCTAAATTTAACAATTAAAAAATTAAGTTATAAAAACTTAACTGCAAAGACCGTAAAAATACAAAAAGAATTTAAATGCACAATACCGTAGTTGTACGGGTATATGAAGTCCTAAAGTTCCACAAACTTTGCTTGGGATTCGTACACTTGAATCTTCAAGCACAGATCGATTGTCTTTAATCTTTTTTCTTCAAATGAATGTCAATGTTGTTTTTTCTTCAGAACCAACAAAGAAACGCCTTTAATTTTTAGCTTGGTTCTTCAGTACCAACTGAGAAGAAAAGTCTTTAATTTTCTTGTGCTTCTGTAGACTACCAACCAATAAGATCTTCTTTTATTATTTCTTTGTGCTTCTAAGTTCCAACTGACAACAACGTCTTTTATCTTTTTATGTGCTTTTTGGCCTACCAGCTAACAAGTCACGTCTTTTATTTTTTATGGTCACAGCGGTAAACCATAATCTCTTCGTGGGAAAATTGTAACATAAGATTCCCGAATCCGTTCGTCTGCATGTATTGACCGAAAAAAAAACACTCCTTTGAAACGCCTATTCAAAATTGTATTTCTGTAAAATTAGCCACCTGGCTGTCGAAAATGGAACGCAACGCCGTACACCACTAAAACTTGTCACTACAGAACAGATTACTTGGATAAAAGATGGAAATTTTCGTCCAGCTGACAAGCACTAAGCAAAACGGTTAAACATGCGACCAACCTCTTCAAGCAACAATTTTAAAATGAATGACCAGAATAGATATCAATATCTCAAACTCACGTACGCACTACTGTGACGTAATAATGAAAGACATTGTCACGCAATTCTAACAGGTATTCAAAGGTGGTG
This sequence comes from Aplidium turbinatum, assembly GCF_918807975.1. NCBI lineage: Eukaryota > Metazoa > Chordata > Ascidiacea > Aplousobranchia > Polyclinidae > Aplidium > Aplidium turbinatum. Next base: position 13,612,578 of record NC_137484.1, on the reverse strand, counting down.
ATCCAATGTTTCATGTTTAAACAGGTTTGACACAAGTCTTACGAACGATGGTGCAATTTTGACTCATTTTTAGAAAAAATTCCATGACGTAAGATTCAGTAGACCTGAACGGTTTTATATGACGTTTGATTTGTATAGAGATTGGCCGTAACAGAGGTATATAAAGCACTTTCAACATAAAAGAAAAGGCAAGTAGGCCTAACTTCGTAATTTAAAATTTGCAAATTTTAACAATATGTTTGCGATTGCAAAACAACAACGGTCTTACTTCACAGCAACTTGAAACTGACACTATTTCTTAAAAGTTATTGTTAATGAAATCACCGAATTGACGTCATAATGTAACATTTGCTAAAACGGAGAAAATTGAAAGCGATCATTCGCCATTGAACAGAATCACTATTGAAAGCTGCGGTTGGGTTATGTGTAGAAAACAATTTACCAATTATTTTTGTTTACAAGTGAGTTTTTTAAAGAATACAAATATTATAGGAGCATGTTATAGAAAAAATATTTTGCACAAGGTTGAAAACAATGAATATTCATCACGGGTCCCTATACAGCCTATTTCCAGTTAAATTACTTATTTTGATTGTGATTGCGCAATATTGTAGGCTAGCCTACTACTTTTTTCAGAATTTAAGTTAGAATTGGAAAGCTTTCCTAAAAACATAGGCCAACATAATATTTATGATAGCTTATCTAGTTCTCTACTCTATGACTCGTATAGCCTACCGCTTTTCAAAAAGCCACAGGATTGGACAAGAAACAAAATGTTTTCTCAGTAAATTTAGATGAGATGTAGTAGACGTATAGGCCTATGTGTAGCCCTACGTGTAGGCGTAACGTAGCCTAAAAAAGACGTGACAAAGCCACGGAACAAAGCGTTGACAAAAATTAGCTTTTGGCATTGTCCACCTACAGTTTGCTGAAATTATGTCACGGTAAGACAGCCGACAAGGACACAATTTTAATTGTCTTAAAATTGTGATATTAGAAAAATATTGGCTACCGTATCCTAAAGCTAAACCTAGTTTATGTGAAACTATGTAAACAGGCTGATACAGTTCTGAGCTGCCTCATCAAGTATGTTTGAATCATAACAAAAAATAAATTTTCAATGTTTCAAGTGGCTTATGATCAATACTTTTAATTAAATGTTATTAAGCTTCTGATGCGTTGTTCTGTTGGCGAGCAAATCAAATGAAAAGAAGCAGTTGTCTTTAGGTATAATTTTGAATTACATTATGTCTACTGTGCAATGTGGACCCAAGCATGATTAAAGATTTATGATTTGTTTTACTTCAATAAGTAGCCTATTAATTTAGACGCTAAGCCTAGGCAAATAGGCCGTTATACGTAACTTAGTATTGTTCTTACTACAAGTAAGTCAGCTAAGTTCACGTCAAGATAACTTTATCAAACAAGGGTAGTGGAAATATTTCTCTGTTTTTGTTTGTTTGTCGTATCCAGACTTACACCTGGTGGTTGAAGGTTTAGATTAAGTGGACGGGAAGGCAAGGAAGCCAATCTTCATGTCTACCTTCAGGCATGCCTTTAAGTGTCCTGCCAAAAACACAACCGCATGCTCTTGAGCGGTGTCGAACCGGCGCCCTTTCGATTGCCGTTCCATGGCTTTCACCACTCGGCTATGCAGCAGAAATTTACTACAAACTTATTGATATAGACATTCAGTTTCATAACACTAACTAGCGTCCGAGAAGGTTTTCAGTAAAACAAATAGTCGATAGGCATAGGTATCCAACTATCCATGTGTTTTAAAAGTGATGCTTGGCGTGCTGTAGAAAAGCTACAGCCTGGGCCTATAGCATAGGCAGTAGCGTAGCCAGGAATTTTGACGGGGGGGGGGGGTTGACGCCCAGCGGCGGGAGGTCTGGGGGGCCTCCCCCAGAAATTTTTAAAAATCTACTTTGAATTTGGTGCATTCTGAGAGCATTTTCAACAAGAATGTGAGTATGAATATTCCTGTAAAATGGTGCTGTCCGGTGGCATAGCAAAAGGATAAGATCATGTTTTCTTCGGCATTTTTCGGAAATAAAGCTAAGTCTCTAGGCTATGTTTTCTTGTTGCTAATTCCTGGTTGAGATGTTTGGTATTGGCAAAACTCGGTCTTTTAATGCAGTTTTGTTTAAAATTAGGCAACTTTTTTTAGACTGAAAGCATCATTTTCAATATCGTGACGTCACACGTGTGCCAAAGGGGGGGTTGTAACCCCCAAAACCCCCCCCCCCTTTGGCTACGCCACTGAGCATAGGTAACTATTATCAAAAATAGACAACCAAAACAAAGTAACCTTGGCGGGTTTAACATTATGCATTACACACAAAAAGATATATAACATAATAACTCAAACGTTTACGACACGTACGTGTGTCCTCATTAGAAGTTACTTAAATCTGCAATGTAGGCCTATATAAAATGAAAAATTGTAAGATAAATTTGACTTTGCACTAGCCTATAACTGTAATGACCTAATTATTATGAAAAAGCTAAATAAAAAATTGAGGCACCTTATCTCACATTAACTTTTCCGACTTTTAATTTTAAAAATCTGTTTTTGGATTCATCAAGATTTATTTCTGAGATAGGGAATGGCAAATTTTGCGTTGACATTTCAAAATCAGGGACGAAAAAAATTCAAATCCAAGTATATGGTTAGCGCTAATTTTATTATTGTAATTATGAAACAGTGTGAAACAGGCTTCTGTGACAATGTAAAAATTTTATTGCAGAATATAGCGCAAGTTTTTGTGAAAAAGCTTTTCGAAAATTACTTGCTTTCAGAAAAAGAGAAAAAAATTAGCGAAGCGAGCGAATGTAAATCATAAATGTTTTTATCCAGGGCCGTTGAGAGATAGGCTATGTCGGGTCCCGTACCAATGAAATCATCAGACCCTACATCAAGACACTTTTAAGGTAAACGAATTATATTTTAAGAAACGCGATGGTTTCTTTAAGTTCTCGGGCCCCTTGGGGAGGTTATCTGGCCCAAATTATCTCTGGTTCAACGCTACTGTTTTTATCCTTATACCGCACTTTTAATTACATTTTTGGTCAAGAAGTGCGTCCATATTTTGACCGATAATCAATGTAGTTTGCGTAAAAAAAAGATTGTGGAGTATTGGACAACATGAATATCCTTTTCAATGCAACTTAACATAATAAAACTGAAAAAAAATGTGATAGGCTACTGTCAGTCGCTTATGGTAAAGTTCAATTTTTACTCTTACTAACCTTTGCTTGCAGCAGTAGGTAAGATAACACGACTAAAGCTGTTTTAAATTAAATAAATTTCAAACAAAATGTCCAAAAGTGAAAATGTTCAGCAATTGTGCATGGACAAAGCTCAAATGTGGCAAAGACTGACGTGCTTGGCATGCATTGTATCCTTCGTTTCATTCATTTTGAACATCACAGCACTCGCAATGGTAATAATTGCACAACTAAAGAACTAGATGTTCAGTGCGCAATTGTGTGTTGTCATCAAATCCCAGATTTTTCTAATCTCACACTGCATTGGTAGGCCACATTAGGTCATTTGATTTGTAGTCAAGTTGCGTCAATGACGAAATTTTACTTCTACATCACAATAAGTTAATGATAAATAATAAGTTAAGTTTAAAAAATGATCTTATAAAAAGATAAACAGTCGGCTGATGGGATATATTACACAATTTTACTTGTTTAATTCTAGAAAATAAACAACGCATGTTGGCCACTATGCCTAATTAATCAATCTATACCGCTACTGTTAATATTATTTAAAAAAAATTGTAGTTTGGCTATGAAACCAGGTTAACCTTATTCTTCCATTTTTCTTTAGCAGTAGGCTAATATATCCAATGGATTTTCAGTAGGTCTACTGTAAGAAAAAAGAAATTGTTTCTATTCTTGCCACTGCAACGCAATCATCAAAGTGTCATTTTGCACAAATTGTAGGGTAGGCTACTTGTTTTAATTTACAAAGTAATTGTAGTTTTGTATCTTCGATCAGTTTGTTAGTTGCACAAATGTGATAGTCTGCCCGGATAGCTTAGTTGGTTTAGCACAGGGGTTCTTAACCTTTTTTGTCTTGTTAACCCCTTGCCGAATGAAAAAAGTAAAATTTACCCCCACCATTTTGGTGGCCCCTTGTGATGTCCGTGTCCAGACTTCGAGGTCATAAATCTCGTTGCGACTTCTACTGACTTTTCAATCATCAATTGTTGGAAAATTTGTGCAAATTTATTTTTGTACTCTTCTACTCCACAGATCTAATTTTGTCTAAAAGCCCTGAATTTTATCATGTAGGCCTACATCTATAATGGTATCATCACTTTTTCCTTGAGTTTGCATATTAAGCTGGTTCAAACTTGAAAAAATGTCTGTCAAGTAAACCAATGCACCAATAAATTTGTGGTCGCCAAAGTGCTTATACTCATCGGGAATTTGCGTTCTCGATTTCACCATATAGTTCGAAAACTCGAGACAAAACAATACCCCTAAAGAGCCACCGAACTTCGGTGTGATAAAAGAGAACAGAGTGTTGTGATCTCATCTGCTCACAAACCACTTTGAAAAGACGATGTTTAAGAGCACGTGCCCTGATAAAATTCACACATTCAACCACATGCTTCAATACTGCTTTCAAATATTCTGGAAAGGCTTTATACTTGCCAGTGCATGTTGATGAAGGGCACAGTGAGTAGAAATGATGTTCGGTGCGGGTTTTTTCACCAGAGTTGTAAAGCCAGACTTAGCATTGAGCATAGAAGGGGCACCGTCTGTGCAAAGTGAACCCACATGTTTCCAGGATATATTATTTTGAAAGAAACTATCCATTTTTTCCAGAACATTAACCGCTTTGGTAGTCGTCTCTAAACTTTCGCACATCAAGAATTCCTCTTTCATCTCACCAGCATGCACATATCGACAGTAAACCAACAAATATGCACAGTTCGACACGTCAGTGACTCGTCTAGCTGAAGACTAATTCTTGCCTTACTAGCTCGAATTTCGTCTTTGTGGTCGAAGTTCTCATTAGGTTGTGTACTGTGAAAATGTAGCACACATACCCTGCTGAAATGAAACTGGTAGTCTACTTGGGTGGAGATAAAAGAAAAAGAAGAAAACTTACATTAAGCATAAATTTGAATCAAAATCGAATGCAACACTATCAGTTTTTTAATAACTTAAAAAATGAAGTTTGCTTTAATTTATGATTCAGTAAATTTACCCCCTCGGTAGGTGAAATTTACCCCCAGGGGGTAAATTTACCCCTGGTTTAGCGTCTGACTTCACCCACTAAGAAACTGCAAGATCAAGTGACGCTGGTTCGACTCTCGAAGTATGAGCTTGAGCAACGTATTTCAGGACGGGTTTCCATTCAGTGGCACCAAGTGGATGGAATAATTCAGATAAAACAATTTTTCAATAATCGGATGCTTCACCCTGTCAAAGTCGGTGATCGGGCCTGCGTTAGTGCTTCAAAACCTGTATGGGTAATTGGGTATGCAAAACTAACAGGATTGAACCCTCATAGAAGCTTTTCCAGTCCGAGAATAAAGATTCCCACAATAAATTGATCAAAATCAATAATCCACTTGCAATTTTAATCTGATATACAAAAAGAAATGAATTTATCACTCAACAAATAGACGATAACTGGAGTCTGATTAACAACATCAATCTCTGAAAATTAAGATATTTCGGAAACATAGCAAGAAGCAACTCGTTGAAAATTTTAATGTTGACTGGAATGGCACAAGACAAACGAACAAAAGGACGACATAAAATGAAATATCTTGACAATATCAAAGAAATTACGGAAATGAAAGATATGTTGGAAATACTATGAAAAACAAAAGACAGAACAAAATCGAGGCAGTTCATAACTTCATATGGGTGATCACAGCTGATCAAACATGATCAATTTGTTGAAGAAGAAGATACAAAACTAGGTTTTGTTTTCCATACGCACTCTATCGTGAACATTTTTACTTTCTAAATCTGGATTTGTCTGTCATATGACCGATATCATTTTTTTTCAAACTGCAGATAGGAACGATGCGATCAGACATAGACCAATCCAACACAAGATTCACTCAGTTGCACGAAAATCAAGCAGAAATAATACAAAATGTTTCAGTTGCGTCTTGGAAAAATATGACCAGATTCAAAAAAAACTTTCAAAAAAACACAGGTAAGTTTTAAATTTTGTTTACTAAGTAAAGCACATAATTATGGTATAGCTTGCTCACGTGAAAAAGTTTTCAACAAAATATTTTCGTTCAGATACAACTGGATAGTTTATTCAATAGGTGACTGTTTGTCTTAATCCTACACTCTTAAATAAAGGAAACTTAATCTGTGTGAGAAAACTCATATAGGAAACTTATAAAGGAAACTCATAAAGGAAACTCATTTGTGTGACAGTTTATTTCATTCTCAACTGGAGTAAAACACCAAGAAAATTAATATGAGCTTATTGTAGCTCTATTGCTCAAAAAATCTAGCTTGAATACCTTGAATGTGTGGTGCAAAATATATTTTATTTCATAACATAATATAACTTCTTAGTCGGTCAAATTTGTGCAAATATAACTTTTACTAAACACTCAAATTATAGTTGATGTCAGTAAGGACATTGAAAAGGCCAGTGCTGAAAGAAAAGTCATCGATAAGGATATTAGTCAAATCAAAAACTCTTTGGCTGACTTTAAAAGTGAGTGGAGAAGTGGATGTTCTGAAAACGGTTTGACAAATGGATCTCTGTGTTACGTTCTTTACATGGAAAAATCCAATTATACAGAAGCTGTTGAAAACTGCAGAGAGAAGGTGAGAGGTTTAACTTGGGTAAAAAGTAATTACGTCTGCAGCCTCTCGCGTCATTTGTTTTCATATATATACTGCTTTTTACAGCTTAAATAACCTAAACAAAAAAATAAAGTTGAATGGATAAGTTCGAACATGGAAAGTAATAAGTTAATATTTCCAACACTAAAAAAATATAGTGAGCTAAATTGCTGCAAATTAACGTAACGACTTTCTGCTCACCCTCAGTGATGTACGCGCATACAAAAAATATTGACGCCGTCAGCGCAACCGCAAACGTTCGAAAAACTATACGCCGCATGCGTCAACGCAACTTGTAAAAAAAGTTGGCGGCGTCAGCGTTAGCGCATACTCTAGCGCAAACTCATTTTGTTTGCTAGGTGCCAAACATTCACACGGTATAAACCACTTGAAACAACACACTTTTCAAGCCACTTCGCGATTTCTCGTTACAAGAAATTATCTTTTTGGCCGAAAGGCACATCTGGCATTGAAAATATAAGTTTTTGCCTTTCGAAGAAGAGAGCTTAAAATACTTTTCCATGATTGTAGGGCCATGGATTTGTATTATCATGCTCCATTTCACTTGGAGATTAGTATTACCGTAAATTATTCCCTGAATACAATAGTGTAGTGTAAGAAACTGTACCATATGCCTATCAAGAAAATCTAGTATTATACTAACTGTCGCTCCTAGTAATATACTAACTGTCGCTCCCTAAAAATCCATTATAAAAAAGACTATTTTTAACATGATTCCGTTTGAATAAGACTAATGTTGCTTGTAATGCCATAATTCTCTCAGTAAGCTCTATGCTTTTTTTTGATAAGATTTTTAAAAAGTGGGTTAATGGAAGACAAAACTGCCAGACACAAGCAAGTTTAGATTCTGAACTGCACAACTCTTTGTTATTAGCATTCAGGGATAGTTAGCATTACTAGTGTTATTAGCAGTAGGCTACTCAAAAGCCTCTCACAATTGGCCCCTGGATGCATGTTTTGCTAAACTGCTCATCAAGTTACAAAACATATATAATTACATACTTTTATGTAATTACATACTTACGCAACAGAATGTATAAATTGTCAAGTAAAAATTACCTTAGCTTGATAGCCTACTGTATGTAGGCCTACACATTACTACGCTACATAGCCTACAACAAGAATGACCGGCAAAGGCAAAGTAATGTACAGTACTACATATAACATACAGAATACAACATTATGCAAGCAATCACGGTCGGAGACCAAATATTTGAGTTTGTTTAGATACATAGGCTGCACTGCTCATTGCCTGAGAAGTTTCTGATTTGCCCCAAAATGCAAGACTTAACTAATATAAATTAAAGTGCTCACAATTGCTTACAAACGCCTTCAACACTGCTTGACTAAAAAAACTTCACACTACGAAGCCAAGTCATTGTTTACATTTTACATGGAGCGACATTACCAACCTACCTACTTGCTTGCTTACATTACATTCCTGTTCTGACCCGTAATTTACTAAGTAATTTCGCAGTAGGCCTAAGTTGTTTTAACTAATTCTTTCTTTTGTTCTGCAAGACTTCAGTCTCCACGTGGGACTCTAGCGTCAAAGGCAGTAGTGCGATATACAAACAAACTCCAGCTGACTGAACAATAGATGACACTGTGACACAACACTAGAACAATGGGCAATTGCAAGACGTCAACATTTCGCAGTTTGACAAAAAAAATAAATTGCAAACAACAACTAAGACATTAAAAAGTATGCGTTGACGCTATGCGCTAAAAAACCGCGAAAACTTTACGGCGCATCCTCAAGCGCAAACTATCCAAAAAAATGTGGCCGCAAGCGTTAGCGCAAACAAAAAGTCTACGCCGCATGTATGCGGCGTAGAATTTGCGGCGCATACGTACATCTCTGCTCACCCTATATGTTTAGAGACTTTGATGCATAGCTTATAAGCTTTACATAAAAATGTGCTGAATAAACTTTATGAAATTAGTCTATGATGTAAAGAGACATTAGCCTGCTGTAAGAAGCACTTCTTATTTAAACTGCTTTAAAAAAAAATTCAACATAAAATTTTACATTGATATTTATTTTAAGCTTACCCCATAAGCTGGTAACCTAATTAAGTCTAGTATTCAAGCGTGGACGTCGCTTTCATAGCAGCGACGTCCACGATTCAAGCACCTTGATCTTTTTGTGTTAATGAAACGTTTGCGCGTCAACTTTGTTACGAATGTCTCAGGGAGGGTCTTTAGCAAAGCTGTCGAACAAGGAAGTGGTAGAAGTTGTTACACAGACGTTTTCGCTACCATTTTTTGTGGACGCACGATTCGATCAGACGTCAGGTATAAATGTTCATGTTATTTTGATGGTAGGTTACAGAAAGCATTAGCCTAATTCGTAAAAATTCCAATGCAAAGAAAAGCATGATTTCATTTCAATACACCATTAAATAACTCATTTGTGGCAAGGGACTAAGCTATGTGAAATTTTTTAATTGTTTTAACATGTTAATAAAATGAAATACATATTCCGAAGATCTGCACTGAGCGGAAACTACTGTGAGCGACACGAATTCAATGTAACCGGCTATTAATCAGTTACGGAAATCTTTATCCAAAAAATCATCTTTGAAAGCATAACCTAACTTTGATAGTTCGGCGTTAATCCAACTATAGCCTACTATAGGCATAGGGGCGAACCGATATGTTTTCATTTATACAGTACAGTGTATATCTGAGTCTATTTTGCTTTCGTGAAGGTAAATGGAAAACAAGTTTGGATACGGATGCAAGTTTTCTGCCCTGGAAAATTGACAAACCTGGAAGTGATGGAGACTGCGCTTACGCTTTCAGATCTGGCTTTAAAACATGGCACTGTCACGCGCTGTTACAATATCTTTGCGAATTTTCACTTGCGTTTTAAGGAAAAATCTATAGTCTGGATGTAGAATAGGCTAGGTCTCCTGTCACTCTATGATTAGGCTACCACATGGATGACTGTTTGTTCGATTTGCAGCCTGAATAATCCCTTGCGTACAAATCGGTTGCTATTGCGCTGTAACACTGCGGTGAAAGGCTAAACAGCAATAGAACACGTATTGAAAAAGTTGTTTGCTAATGTTAATGCAATCTCTATTGTAGATAGTGAGAAGAAATAGTTTTCACTGAAATAGACTAAACCTTCGCTGCTTCCAGCAGTTGCCTTGCTGCATCTGTGATACACAGTATTGATGAACTGTAGCTGTGTTGCGTAATGAGCACAAATGCAAAGTAAAACATTGCTATTATTTTATAAAACACCTGAATCCTAATATGAGTGAAGTATGAGGCTTTTCAGTAAGCCATTACGGATTTAGAATAGCTTACATATTTATTGAAGCACAATTCACAAAAATAACACTGGTCAACATACTTTTATTGCGCTTTTTAATTAAGTAAACTTTTCTGGATAATTGTTGTGCATTGATTGTGAATTTGTGCTCGTTTTTTTCTGTAGAGTCTAGAACATCGAATTTCCAGCTATTTGCACTTTAACATTTTTAATAGTCACGTAGCCTAATTAGCATTCATGTAGCTACTGGACGTTTTGAAACAAAAAGACTGATACTGGAACTAGTGACGTCACTAGAAAGAAAATTTATTTAAGCAACGTTTGGGGAGAAAAGGTCATTGGGGAGAAAAGGTCATCTTGAATTTCAAACGGTATTAAAAAGTTGCAATAGTATTAACACATATCTTTGCGCATTAACACATGTCCGAGCTCCTTTCCGTTGCTACGTTCTTGGCTGAAACCGGATTGTGCAAACCACTGTAGACAAATCCTTAAGCAAAATGAAATGCTGATTTTTGCAAATCTGATAAGCTAGCTAGAAAAAAAGTAAAGACATTTTTTACATCAGCATTAAAAATGGGAAATACATAAAGCGATTTCTAATTCAAATTAACGAGTGCACAGTGCAATCAATCAGGAAGCCTAAGCAAAGATCAGCAAAAATATTTTGAGGCATTTGCTATACACCTCTTATGTTGTTATTTAGCCTACTCGAAATTTGTGGAAATAAACAAACTTATGTTGTAGGCAACTCCCAAGCGAAAAACATCCAAGGCTATCAGAAAAATAAACAGCAAATCATAGTCGAAAAATACGCAGATTTATGTGACAAATAGCATTAATGCCATAGACTCTTATTGAGGTGATCCTACGTGGGATAGGTTGAAACGTGACAAATCATTTGTGTTGGGTGTTGATGCATCTACTTCACATAAGTTCATACACAAAAATTTATTGTTGAGGTGATGTCAATAAATTAGCAAAACAAGTAAAGTTGCACTCTTGTTTTGTACATACTACGCCCGATACTGCTGTACAATTGTACATAAGTGGCTCTCAAACTCTTTATAGCGTCGTTTTAATTTGTCAAGTGCGCTGTATCAAACTTCATCAACGAAAACATGTTTGTAATGAAAGGCCATGAAGTTTAATTACATTGTCAGTACATAGGCTATAATTCTACTCACTGGATTATTTGCTTGTTTGTTAATTTTTACAGCTTATACGAAACATTGCACCAAAAAAGGGTGAGAAGCTCTGTAAGCTGAGGGTGGTAAACTTGTATCATTTGTCTGACGTAATGATGCAGAGCAATAAATATGTATCAGCAACCAATTTCTTTCAATTGTCTTTTTTAAAAGAGTTCGTTGCAGAATGAAATTAGTACAGCGCAAACTGGGAGTCCATGGGATACTTCTAGAGTAAATTCAGGCCCGAAATTTTTTAGGGGGCCATAATCTTTCCAGGTGGCCAAAAAGGTCGATAAAAACACGATAAGCTATATGGTGTTTTGTATAGTGCATCGGTATTAAGTATCTAGCCCAAATCACCCCTTTAACGCCTCTGAATGCAATGAATCTTCATGCTGCAGCAAAAGTGGATAGACCATGATCTCTTTTGCTTTAGTGGATATGTCAAAGATTGTTTGAAGATCCCGGTTGGGAGCCATGGTGTCTTTCTCTGTTCTTTGATGAAGGACGACAGGCAGATTTCAACATTTGTATTGTTTCTTTTCGCATTTTTCTTGTAAAATAAATAAAGTTTGTCGTTATTTTTTGTTTAATCGACTTTTAAATACAAGTTTGCAAAAACAAATCGTATAATTTTATAGACCTTATAATTTTATATACAAGTTCTCATGAGGCTGCACCGGCACTTAATAATCATATGTTTCTGCTGCATCAGCGAAATGAAAAGCAGGCCTACGATAATATTTTCTACTTGATGTTGGGAATAGTTAATAATTAGTTAAGATTAAGCTAATATTATCGTAGGTTAATATTAAGGCTATCGCAAACTAATATTATAGAAGAGTTAATATTAAACTAATATTATCGTAGGCCTGCTGTTCCCGACAATTTTCACCAAATCAAACGTCATATAAAAACCGTTATGGTCTACTTAACCTAGCTGGCATCTTACGTCATGGAAATTGCTAGAAAATGTCCAAATATTGCACCATCGGTCGTAAGACCTGATGAAATATTGCATCACTACCTTTGAACACCGGTTTGAATTGCGTGACAATGTCTTTCATTATTGCGTCACAGTTACTGTCTACGTGCATCTGAGATATCGCAAATTATTGTAGTCATTTGTAAAACTGTTTGTTGGAAGTCAGTCGCATATTTAACTGTTTGCTTGGTGCTTGCTAGCTGGACAAATTTTCCGTCTTTTATCTAAGTAATCTGTTCTGTAGTGACAAGTTTTAGTGGTGTACGGCGTTGCATCCAATTTCGACAGCCAGGTGGCTAATTTTACAGAAATACAAATTTGAATAGACGTTTCGAAGGAGTGTTTCTTTTTCGGTCATTACATACAGACGAACGGATCCGGGAACTTTATGTTACAATTTTCCCACGAAGAGATTATGGTTTACCGCTGTGACCACCTGCATCCTGAGAAAAAACAAAACTAACTTACTTGGAAGCCAAGTTGTAAAAAATTGGGTTCAAGCATTCAGAAAGTCTCAACAAGAAATATTGTATCATGGCGAATCTCCAATCAAAGTCATTTGATTTTGTAGTGCCAGTGTGGACGATAAATACAGTATGAAAATGAAACGCTGAAAAAAAAATGGAAGGATAATAATTAATTAACAAGCAAAAATAATCATTTCTATTAACATTTGAATTATCATTACAAGCGCTTTTTTGCGCAGCACAAACCTGTGACAGGAATGTAGCCCAAAAGAAAAGAGCCAACGATTAGAAATAGCTGAAGGATTGCTTGCTTGTCTTTTCGCCATCTACGCTCAGCTGGTGTCTCCCTTTTGTGCGTATCTCTTCTGCAATTTTTTGGTGATGGTTTTGGCGTGGTGATGCTATTGTTACTTGGAAGAGAACTCATTGTACAGACAACAGACAATGCACGAAATGGCTTGGGCGAGTGGGCACTATGTTCTCCAGGTGGGACTCGTTTTTGTCTTAGCAAGAATGCAATTGTTGTCGAAATTCCAACAATTGATAGCGCCGGAACAAAGAGAAACATGCTGTACAAGATTTGTACGTAAACTTGCCAAGTTGGAATCCAATATGGCGACAGGCTGCATGAAGCAAAGTGAGCTCTTAACAAGTCATTTTCACGATCAATGTCGTTAACCGTGTTGAAGAGAAAATGAGGAAAAAATCCACACAAGAACGTAATGATCCAAATGCTTCCAATCCACAGCTACAGTACAACAACAAGTCAACAGTGAAACAAACTTTTGGTAAGGAATGGCTATTTTAAGATAAAATTGAGCTTCCATCAAGTCACGTTGCCCAATCCGCATAAAATATGATTAAGGTTAAAAGTTCCAAAAGTCACTGAGTGTCAGAGGGATATGTATGAGGTCGTATGTCATATAAAGATAATAATTGACTAATTAAGTACAGTATTCAAGAACTACACCACACAAGTGATAAAAATCAACAATAGTCACTTTTTAAGGCTTTCCCAGATAGCAAATCAATCAATTTTCTCATTGATTCAACATCTGCAAATGTTGAATCAATGAGTAAAAGCAGTTGATTTGCTACCAAGGTGCTATTTAGAGTGAGATGATAACTCTTAAAACTATTCTATTTTGCAACTTTTTTGGTTGAAATGTAAGGAAATGCTTTTTAAAAAAGTTTATTCGAACAGTCTTTAAACGCTGAACTTTATATTGAAACAAAATATCTTAAAATACTTTTGAACTGAGCTCCTGCAAGCCTGAAAAATCAAAAAATTGCTTTTCTTCACTTCGAATTCAAATTTCTCTTCCCACAAAACGACAGGCCTAAGGAAGGAAAATGAAGCAAAGTATTTTATATCAAAACGAAACAAAATATATCAAAGTTTGATAAAAGAACCTTTTGTTTTTTAATGCTGCTGTTTATGACCTGTGTTTCTGTTAGTTTCAAATTTCAGTTAAAGAAGCTCAACTTTTTATGTAAATTATACAGCATCGCAATAATTTCATTAATTAACATGACATTTGGGTACGTTGCATAATTATAATTTTTCCAACATTATGTGCGGTGATAGAATCTTTTTAACATCTACGATGGCAAATGTCGATAGTGTCACATGTTTGGTAACATTCATTTGGGTTTCCTTTTCAAGATTACAGGTTTGCAAGTGAAACTTTTCGTCTCGTAGGCTCAGCTCAACACTTCAGTAAAGCATAATAAATTAACACAGAAAAGACTGCGCTTATTAGACACATTTAGTTTTAGACTTAATTTAAGTCTGTAAATCTCATTGAGCTTTTTAACCTTTGTCGTGGCATTTCAAATAGGTTGACTAGAAAATGAAAATATTGAAACTGAAACTTACTTTCATATAAGTCGAACTTATTCTTTTGAACTTTGTCGGCCACCGCACGCCAATGAGTCGTAAAACAGCAAAAGAAAAAATATGTAAAGCCGTTGAAAACGACGTCCAAAGATCAAGTCCCCAGTAAAACTGTGATAACAAAATAATGTCATTGAAAAGCTAGAATAGTAGGTGTTAGTATGTTGAAATTAGTCTAGCTTACATTCGACAGTACAATATGCAGGCTATCTGCACTCTGTTGAAATGGTTAATGGTTTACGTCAGCGGTGCCCAAAAGTGCGACATGCCGCATGGCGCCCGTGTTAACATTGTATTTGCGGTCCCGACTGGGCTGTATAGCTAGATGCTGGAATATACAATCTTAAAATTTGGGCCAAATTTCAAGGAAAAATGAGAGAAAATTTTAATGAAGCGAATAAAACTCACGAAAAGCGAAATACAACCTGTGGCTATAAAAACTTTAGGCACCCCTGGTGAAACATAATTTAAAATATTTTGTTTTGAGCTGTTATTTCAGTGATGTCAAAGCTTTGAATTAAAAAAAAGGAGAATTTTTTGAATTTGTTTTGAGTTTCTGTATACTGCGACGCAAACGTAAAGTCATGCAAATGCCAATATCAGAAATGGCATTGATACAGTTAATTAATAAAAGCTACTCATGGACTTGTTTGTGAAACAACTAGACTATAGCCTACATCCAAAACTATAAATTATTTTTAACGTTGCATGTTAACTGATATTTGTTAGAAATGTAAGGTGCACCTACAAGCAACTCACTCTGCAAAAAAACTCCGGCAGATAAAAGTATTCAAATCCCCACGTTCTTCTATAAAGGAAAAAAATGCTCGCAAATGCGGACAAAATGTCTGATACGCATATGCTTTGAAGAAAGGTGAAATAATGGTTCCTGCAAGATCAATAACATATGAATAATGGACAAAGCTTTCTAGACCGTATGCAAAGAAAACAAGTGTTTCTGTAGTTTGCAAACTTGAACGATTTTTATTCCGCATCAAGTTCAGAAGAAAAGTAGCGACACTCATAAAATCATAGAAATGTGATGTCATGATTTTAATACTTCTTTCAACACCACGTAATCTCCATATCGGCCAAGTATTGCTAATGTATGATGTAAAATCATGTAATGCATAGTAATCAACACTATAAAATATCACAAATAAAATGTCAGTGGGCTAGGCTACCATTTGCACGTAAGTAGGTATGCATAACATTACGTTATGTATTTCCTGAAGTAACTGCGTCTTACATTGAAAAAAAAATGCTGACTAGGTTATTGAACATACCTCAGTCGAGAAGAGGAATGTATTACTGCAATTGTGACGGAGTTAGCGATAACTCCAAAGACGAAAAAGATGGCGATGGTGCACGTAGACACTATTATCCACGCTGTGTTGAAAGGAAGCTCGTAAGTGTGACCATTCTGCGACCTGGTAAACAAAAGGAAATCTTGTAATCATCATTCACTGTGAAACCCCACAACCGACCGCAAAAGTACGGCCTGCTTTTCACGTTTTCAATCAAGGAGAAAGGGGCTTGGAATTTTGAAGGTCGTGTGCAGCACAATGTTTGTTGAACAAATTAACTATACTGTGATGATGTGTCTACATCGTCAGATTTGTTTTCGCATTTTTCTTCTATAATATTTCAGTGGACGTTTAACCAAAAAATTTTAGAATGATCTTTTTTAGTTCAAACCCCTTGACTTAAAACTTGCATCCACAAATTATATTAGCTTTGAAGAGTCCGCCTCTGAATCGGTAGACGTGGGTTGAATACCTCGTCACGTCATACCAAAACCTTTTAAAGGTGATGCTGAATCTTATTCCTTCCTGATACTCAACAATGAAGTCTGAGTAATCATCTAATCGACTGTGTCTCAGGTTACGCTGACACTTTGTAAATCACTAAGAGCAGGGAAAATCCACGTAAAAAGAAACTTGCTATTTTCTACAAATTAATACAAGCTTTAATTTTATTGTAGTTATTGCTTCCAAAGTCTAAAGCAAGTTTAACAACGTCCTAAATTCCATTTTAGTTTATTTTGTCACTTGAACTGAATTCAATTGAACAAGCACAATGTTCAATGCGAAAAACCTGTAGCCTAGTCGCATTTTTTCTTTCGGGCATTTTATCAATCGAAAAATTGTAGTGCATAAGCCTAACCAAATAATTAATCAATAAATAAACTGTAAGTTACAACAAAAAATTCCAAGAAAGGCATTACAAATTAAAATGTAAAAAAAATAAGATTAGGCTACGTCATAAATTAAATATCACAAAGCTGCTTTCCATGCAATAGTAAAAACAAAATCAAAAAAGGCTATCTGAGTAGGAGACGTCACCATCGCCACATAATTACAGCCAAACTGATATAAATCAATATTAAAAGTATAAATTTCCTTAGGGCTACATTTGCGACTGAGACAAAGGTGAAGGTTTAGTTCTCAAGAAAAATCGTCAGCCTGTTACACTGTTACGTAGACGTAGTTAGAACGAATTTTTAGTCTGATGCAGGTGAGTTAAATATTTTATGAAGGGAAGATGTAATCACACCTGGTGAATTTAATGACACAGAGTGGACGTATGATTTCTGATTTTTTTCATTATTATACGATACTGTAACTTCTTGTTAAAATGAGATCAATCTCTCCTTCCAAGATAGAACAATTAGTTGCTTATTTGACATATCAAAACCTTTTTAGTAAAACCGTTTCTCTGGGTCTGGTCTAAATAAAATAGATGAACAACAGTGCTGTGTTAAGGGGAGGGCCAAGGGGGGCCTGGCCCCCGGGCCCACCATCTCAGGGGGCCCACAAATAACAGACGTTTACGTTTCAGTAAAGTTTTTTTTGATTTTCTAAAGTTTACTGCGTGTACTTGTCTATTAAAAAGATGATTTAGGTCTTATTATACTAAAACATCTCAAATTTGGGCCCTTGCTACACTGAAACATCTCTAAAAGCACCATTACTATCTTAAAAGAAAGTTAAAATGCGATAACGTTAGTAACATGATCTGCAGAAATGTATTTAACATATATATAACAGGTGGGACGCAATTGAATATTGAATTCAAGAAGGGCCCAATTGCCACAAACTGTTTTTGCACAATCATTTTAATTATTTTGGTCATTTATTTTTGTGGTGAAACTTCGATAATGATTATATGCTTAAAGATACTGGTAAGAAGCATCATACCTAATAAGTTCACTCGGTGAAGATTCTGTGGAGAAACTATTTAGAAGTTGAAGTGTAATTGATGTAGTTGGGCCAATTTCAAAGTCAATGGAAATATTGATAGGGTATTTTTTATGTGTTTACCGATATGTTTGAAAAATTTGGCTGTTTTTTTAGTATAATTTACAAAACATTGAAAGAAATTGGAAAGCACAAATAGTGAAATGAAAAAAATACTAGAGGGCCCTTTTTGAATTCACATACCGGTATTCAATTTTTTTTTATTGAAAGAAATCAGAAAGCACAAAAGTGAAATGAAAAAAAAAATGGAGTTGGGCCCTTTGTGAATTCACATACCTATATATTCAATTTATTTTATGATTTATCATTTCATTTTTAACATTTACAATACCGCAATTATAAATATCCTTGACTAGTGATGTCACAAGCAGAAAAAACCTGTCCGCTGCCGCACTGCACATGTCTTCCCGTACACTGCAACGCAAAACATCTCGAAATGTTATACTGCCTCGGCAGTCTGCACCATGAAAAATAAGAGGGCACTTGTGCAAGTGCACATCAAATGCAAGGGAATCTATTAAACAAAAGCAAATTTTGGAAAAAATTTAGGGCCTACTTAGGCAATTGAGAAACTTGCACCACTTGTTATCCACCTTTTATAGCTCATCTGAGTTGCTTTTTATTGAATGCTGGATACTTTTAGCAGAAACGTTCTTCTGTATTTACTGTTTTCTGAATATATACACATGAAATTTCTCTTATCTTTAAATACCTAAAAGGCCTGGCATATCACATGTTGTATGGTAGCCCACTGAAATTGCTTTGATCCAAAATAAAAATCATTCTTTCACAAGTGACCTGTTTAAGTGTTTATTCTTGACACTAACCAAGACTACCATACCCTAAAAACTTTAATTAACTTGAATGCCTGCATAAAATAATGAAACCTTTGCCTTGGAATGAAATATTGTTAAATAAAAATAATTGAACACCTGATTCTCAAAACTCTTGACACTGTTTTTGTTTACAAATTACTATCACAATGTTTTTACCTTGGTTGACAGAACAAGTAGTGTTGCCAGATAAACCATAAAAATGGTGAAAAACAATAATGTTACCAGACCAGATGACCAAATCTGAATGAAAATTAATAATTTCTTCAGTTTTGGTTTTATCCTCAGATTTTATCGCGGTACCACGACACAAAGTTCAAACAGTCAAAATTCTGCGCGGTACGGTGGTATGACCGCGTCGTGACTTGTAACTATACTCCATTGCCAGTATTTTTTTTATTAGAAATTGTTAACGCTTTTGGCTTTCATTCCGAGCAAAGGTGTAGCTAAGAAATAATAGACCTGTGTTTGCGGTTACTTACACTTGCGTTGTTTTCTAAACTGGTGAGAAAGTCTATTGAAGTGAACCACATTTCCATGTCAGTGCAGTGAAAGTACACACAATACTATAGGTCTGCTTGACGATAGAGGGCCCAAAATTATTCTGGCCCCGGGGCCCACAAAGGGTTTAACACAGCACTGATGAACAAGAAAAACTGGGCCAATAACTTTCTACTTTGCTATGCTTCAAAGCATATAAATTGACTTTGGAATTGATAAAAAAATTACAAATTGACAGCACATCGCCTTGACTAGCTTACTTGTGTGAAAAAGGTTTCTGTCTGATCTGCACTGAATCTACCACAAAGTCATGTTTGTTTGTTTGTTTGTTTGTTTATCTTTATCCTGCATTGCGGGAAAGCGGACTTGAGCGTTATGCATCGGTGTACGCCTTCCGACGTACACCTGACCCACGCTGCAGCCGACGGCAATGTCTGTTTCCGGTTGTCTACTCTACTTATGACTTAAGTTTGGTACTACCCATTACTCGAAATCGATCACTAGGTAGAGGCAATTATCGTAAAGTTTTTTGCCCAGAGAAACAACAGCAAGTGCGCGGGTGGCTGGAGTCGAACATGCAGGCTCTCGACTGCGAGCCCAACGCGCTAACCACTCGGCCACGGCTGCCGACACGGCTGCCGACTGCCGTCATGCTTTTTTATAAGAACCATCACAGTTCATTGAGCGACAGTTTATCGAAATACATTTTTAAATAAACTAATTTACTGAAACTATTTCTCTTGAAGGAAATGATACTAGGGAAGTCAACCTATAATGGTTTTGTTTAAATTTAGAACGAAGGGTGTCAAAACAAAACTTCTCTCAGCCTGCTTCAAGACGATGGTGAGAAAGTTACAAATAGCCTTCTTAACTATGCACTCACGTAAAATTTGTCAAGTTTCCAGCGAGTGTTGAAGTTTCGCCAGTTGTTGACATTATTTCAAGAGAAGCAGTTGACGATGACATGTTGCAGTTTGATAACTAATTGTTTAAAACATTTTCTGCATTTTGAAACAAAAGTTACACTTTTCCAAAGACAATATAAAATTGCATCTTTCCTCGATAATAATTAGATTGTGCTATTTCAATAACTTTTGATTTGCTGTCTAGGTTAGCCTACTCAAAATTATCGATAGCTTTTGGGTAAGGTTCCTGCTTAGGCTCTATGTTAAGCCTACATGATAAATAACTTTTACAACAGACTTGTTGCTTTTATGTGCTAGGCGTTCACGAATACCACACGTTTCTAAATTCCCCATCCATCCGACGTGTTACCTCAGACGTAAACAAGAAGTCGCACACTGCAGGTAGGTAGGTCACAGAATGGAAGAAGAGGATACGATCTGAGTCTGAGTTTCTGCGGTGTATATTCTGTCTGCTGTTTTGATGACGAGCAGTATTTTTCCAACGACAGTCTGACGTCACTCATAATTACGTGCGAAGGAATTGTTTTACAATTTTCTAAATTTGTCAATGATTGATCCTTCCAGAAAAATGATTTCTTTCATTTGAAAGTAAGTTACAAATAAAGCTTTGCTAACTTCCTTTAGCCTAACTATGTGAGCTACGATTTTAGTAATAAAGTAGCTCATAAATAATAATTAATAAGTTACAAGCAAAGTACAACAAAGCTAAGTAGGAAGCACATACGACATACCTTTTTGATGTCATATTTAACATCATAAAATTCAGTAACGTTTTATTTTATTTTTGCTGCGACTGAAGAAACAATACGCATAGTGTTGCTGATAGTAAAGGCTAGTAGCCTGCCTGCATATTTATGATATTAAACAATAATTCTTAAATAATTTATAAAATGATATAAACATTATTTGCAAATGCATAGTAGGCTAAACAATAATTACACTGCACACTCCAAAAACACTGTAGGCTACCATGTATTGGTGACTATCGGCTACGTTAAATGCTAACCTGTTTGTTTAAAAGACAATTAAAGCAGTTATATATTTGAAATAACCGTATTCAAAGCAGCTACATTTCTCGATCCCATTTAAACACGAGCGTGATGTTTAAAATATTTTCAAGTAGACTAGATTGGTAGATATGGAATCATGAAAACCGTAAACAAAGTCAAACAATAAATGGTTTATTTTAGCTAAAGAAAGTCGGCTTTCAATATTACAAATCCCACAACTAATCTTAGCTAATTGCAAATCTTGCAAAGCAAAATCGAGTTGAATTTATCTGAAAGCGAGAACACAATATATAAAAATAAAAACGTTAATAAAACATTAATGAGAGAAAAAGAAACCATTCTAAATCGAAAGAATTTACAAGCAGAATTAAGTAACTTGATAAACAAACTGCGATTGTCAAAGGGATGAACTAAACGTGATAAAATGCACCAATGCACAAAAGTTGATTTAGCTAGGCTGGGATATCAGGTAAACCAAACTGCTTCAGACTTCATTGTGCAGTTGGTTCCAATAATAATAATGATAATCGTGTTTCCATTTGGGCCCATTGCAATAACACTGCGATACAACAGACAACAGGAAGCAGCGAAGTGACATATAGTCTTCGAGTCAGCTGCTCCCCTTATTTTGGCTTGCTATTTGAGTGTCTTTGCCGAAACACAGGCGCGTGCTCTGGAGCGGTGTCGAACCCACGTCCTTTCGAACGTCGCGCAGACGTTCTTACCACTCGGCTACGCAGCCAACTCTAGAGTCAATTTCCTCTTGTTTAGTTTTATTGGTATTCAGGTTATTCTTTCAAAGAAAATTATTTTTTTGTGGAATAAATTAATTTATTTGAGGCTTTTGGCAAGCCTATCACTTGCTTTTTAAATAGAAGAATAATGTCAAGTAGAAATTTTATGCTACACGGATTGAAATATTTATAAATTTTTCTAGTTTAGCTAAAAACCGGCTCGGTGGCTTAGTGGTTAGTGGTTAAAAAAAAAAATAAAAAATAAAAATAGTGCGCCCGCCTCTGAAGCGGTAGGCATGGGTTCGATACCTTGTCGGGTCATACCAAAGACTTTTTAAAAATGGTACTGAATCTAATTTCTGCTTGGCACTGAGCAATGGAATGGATTCGGGTAATAATGTACTCAGTTGCGCCTCTATACGGCTGCATTGACACTGTCTGCTTTGTAAAGCGCTGTGGAGCAACGCATTCTGCGATGGATACAGCCATGGACTTTTAAATACTAGAATCTGGACAGGACACGAAGCTGTAATTGCGAGCAACGCTGTACAAGATGAGGCCTGCATTGCTTAATGGCGTTTTCGTCCCCTTCTATAAACAAAAGAGAAAAAAGCGAGTCGGCGAAAAACCTTGTGCAGATGTGTGTGCAATCAAATACGGCAATAACGCGTTGCAAAAATAAACAATTAATTGCGTGTGTTCGCAACGCGTGCGAAAGTCAACTCGAGGCAGAGTTTTGTACAGTTAGAATTAAAACAACTAGATTAGTTACAATGACAGAACAACTTACTGTAAGACTCAGTTGTTCGGTTTAAAGACAGTTAACCGTGAAAAATCCAACTTTTCAGCGCTTGATATTATGGGAATTTAATGCAACATGCATAGACCGGAATGCAATTGTAAGTAGGTTAACTTTGAAGTAACAACAGTCAACACTGAGCAGTTGAAGCAATGGAAATATTGCCGGCAGTAAAGTAGCCCAGCTTGTTTAATTAACTTTTCGCATAGTTACATTGATAAGTTTGGTCTAGTAGTGCAGAGACGTCCGTAAGAAATAATTTCTATTCCCTAATCCCTTTCTTTCCCAACTCAACAGCCTAAAATGCAAGGGGAAAAGTGAACTGCCTCTTGGAGAAAACTTTCCCCTACATTTTAGGCTATTGGATTGGGCAGGAAAAGGATCAGGAAATAGAACTTATTGCTTACGGACGTCTCTGCATTAGACCCGATAAGTTTAGAGTTTGAGAGCATATGATAAGTTTGAGATCATATGGGTTTACTGAAACTGTCAAGGCACTACAGTTGTTTGCTAAATTGTGGTCAATTTTAAATGTTGAAACACCAAACATTGGCAAACATAAACCGGACATAACATGAGACCCAATCAGATCTACCGATGATTGGAAGTTGCAGTTTCACCTGAATTTTGAAAAATATGTCGGTTTTTGGAAAAACTCGATGGTAGGTGTTGATATACAATGAGTGAATAATTTGTGCTTAGCCTATGTTTCGACTACCGATACCTTCAAAATGGAAGCTTCATGTCCACAGCAAATCTTTGGAGCTATGGTACACTGCATGTTTTTTGCTGTGGTTACACATAAACTGTAGGCTACATCGAAAATAATAAAGATTGAAGAAGTGTTAAACCTAAAAGAGAACTATGTTTAACAGTGTCTCAGATATTAAGCTTTATTAGTATTTTGTTTATTGATCTTGTTAAGATCTCACTTGAATTATATCAAAGCTTTAACGTGTATATGGTAAAGTCAATATGGGTTTGTAATGTATATATGGGTTTTTAATGTATGTATGGGTTTGTAAATTTAACCTACTGTCAAAAGTGTATTTCCAATAAAAGTTGCTAAGTTTTCTTTCATTACCGTAACTGATTTGTTGTTATATAGCCATGATAAGAAATGATTTCTTGATATTGTCAGTCATAAATACTAACTTTTTTTGTTATTGTTGCAGTTACTTGGCTTGACGAAAGAGACATTTTTGGCTCTCTGCCAAACTTGCCAAGCGATGGTAGGACTAAGCAAATACTTGCTTAACAATTGCCAATTCAACTACGTCTTGCTCGGTAAAACACAATCCGACACCATTGAAGGAAGATTTGGCCATTTCCGCCAACTCAGTGGAGCGAACTACTTCATATCTATGAGAAAGTTCAAAGTTGTACGAAAGTGACAGAAAACTGCGTGCACTGTCACTTGTTAAATACTCGAAAGTATCACTTAAAGGCATTGACAATGCTGCTAAGGCAGTAACGTCAGATCGAGCTGCACAAGAAGTGATTGCAGAAGCAGATTCGATTGCAGCTTATCTGCAGTTAACTATTTGCCCCGATGTAAGCGATGCTTCCGTTATATTTTATGTATCGGGCTATTGCTGCCGTTCACTTGTGAAAGTGAACAAGTGTGAATCTTGTAAAGAGACAACAGTTGCTGATGTTGAAAGTGAAAATCATCCACCCTCAGGAATTCCTGCAAACGTTCTCGATTTCTTTCAGGACATAAATCGTGGTGGGCTTTGGAAGCCATGAACCCTCTGCTGGCATGTATTTGCTGAGGTTTTACAACATGACGAGCTGTGAAAGCAGTTTTTGACTTGTTCTAATCAGCGCAATGTTTTCAAAGAAATTATAAACATTGCAATTTATGAAAACTGTGCTAATGAAGCTTGGTCAATTACTACCATGTGTGCCAAGGGTCATAACATTTTGGAAGGCATGGCTAGCCGGTTTTTCAATTGTATGATCAAAAATTTTATGCGTGATTTACCTGAAGATGATGCCCACAAATCTTCTAGAAAAATTCGCAAGCTTACTAGTTGTTAAATTTTGAATAATTTTGTTTTGATTTGGCTTTGCTACTAGCGAAAACGCAGTAACGATTTACGTGGTTTGGTTTAATTTCTATTCTTTATACAGACCCGTTACCAAATCAGTCATTTCTCTTCTTGTTGTTTTTTCACTTAGAATTATTGTTTATTGCGTTACTCGCCATTTACTTGCGTGTGCTTTGTAATTATTATTATTATTTTTTGCTGATGTAGGTTTGTATCTTCATGGCCATGGTAAAATAAAAAATTGAAAAGTGTTGTTTATAATGGCATGATGGTATTCTAACTGAAAAGGAGAATATTTCAACTTAGTATAGTACAGTAGCTTAGTTTGGCACGGCTCAAGTTACGGTACGTAACTAGGATGGGATTCGAACCCTAGATTTCTGCATTAAATACAAAACTAGTCCGAAAATCATTTTAATTTAATCGTGTCAAGATCCTAGCGCGTTTTTGTCATTTTGCGGTTTTGGCATTATAGGCCTCATTGTGTAGCCTACACAACTCAGTAGGCGTGTCCTGTCCAGATTCTAGTATTTAGAAGTCCCATGATACAGCGTTATATAAAAACTAACATTATTATTATTAAAAACTAGAAATTTGTCAACGTTCTCTGTTCGGCTGCACACTTACACAAGGCATTATACCACCAGAGTCCCTATACAAGACCACTAAGGAAGCAGGCTGTTGCATTTACTATTCCACATGCTTGACATTCAATATCAATAAAGTCTGAAAAATTTGCAGTATACAAAAATGCCGAGTTCTACAATGGGAGGCTAATAGGAAAATTTATATTGCTATTTATACAGTGTTAAAGGGCGGGGAAACCCAAATCAACTTTTGCGAGTTTTTTGTTTCAGCGTGATGTCATTGTGTAACTTACAACATGCGTTTTAGAAAAAAAAAATCCAAATTTTGTTGCCCTCGTCTCGCTAAGGCCGCTTTTGTTTGATCCCCGTTGGCGAGGCAGCTAGCGCATCCAGCTGTGACGCTGTACGCTGTGACGTCACAAGGTACATACAGTATTGTTCGAATTAATTGAATCTGTCAAGAAAACAGGCTGAATTTGTGTATATTTGGTTTATTGTGATAATTTAACAGGTGTGTATAGTTTAATACCTAATGTGGCCTCCACCTCCTTTCAATATTGCACGAACACGATTTGGAACAACTTTTAGGTACTACAAGGTCAAAGCCTGCAACACAGAACAGCAGTGAAAAAAAAATCAACCGTTTTTTTCGGTAGAAAACAGAGAAAACCCTGACATTGCAGCATCTGGAAGATTAGGCCGCGAAAAGTCAAAACACATATACCCTGGAACAGAAATAGCTTCCCAGTTTCTTTGATTGGTGGACATCTTCAGCCTGTTTTCTTGACCAATTAATTTGAACACTACTGTATGTGCCTTGTGACGTCACAGCATACAGCGTCACGGCTGGATGCGCGCGAGGCCTCGCAAACCGGGATCAAACAAAAGCGGCCTTAGCGAGACGAGGGCAACAAAATTTGGATTTTTTTTTCTAAAACGCATGTTGTACACAATGACATCACGCTTAAACAAAAAACTCGCAAAAAGTTGATTTGGGTTTCCC
The DNA here is from genome assembly GCF_918807975.1 of Aplidium turbinatum. Taxonomy (NCBI): domain Eukaryota; kingdom Metazoa; phylum Chordata; class Ascidiacea; order Aplousobranchia; family Polyclinidae; genus Aplidium; species Aplidium turbinatum. Next base: position 13,586,170 of record NC_137484.1, on the reverse strand, counting down.
CGCCCTTTAAGGTTTTGAAACACATATAACTTCTAAATATTGAAAGCGGTAGGCTAATATTGAGCTCATCGCTACTCTTATCTTCACTTCATTTGTTGATTTTCTATTTTCATGAATTGTGCACTCTGTTTTCTATTAGATCGGGAAATTATTGCATTATCATTACGTAACAATTATACAACAATGTAACAAAATGTAACAATTAGATGTGTTGTGTCGCATTAACTATTTCAGTACGTACGCCAGTTGTAAAGGTGCCATAATAAAGATGTCATATCTCATTGTGGGTCGCACAATAAAACTTGCATTAAAAGTGGGTCGCGAACTGAAAAAGGTTGGGAAGCACTGAGCTAAAGTAAACAAGTGAAAACAAGCATTGTCTAATGTTTATACTCTGTTTTCAACAGAAAACAAAGAGCCACCACTAATGAAACCTGCACAATCCTCACCTAAGAACCCGGTGATCAATATACCGAAGATAGAAATATGTAGATCCACACTGTGGTTGAGCAATAACCTCAATGACGTCTCGGCAAATGGGTCAGAGCGACTGGGTCATATGCAAACGTCAGAAATCAATGAACGCAGCAAACGATGCAACAGGTAGGCTATATAAACTAGATTTACACTATAAATATAGTCCTACATTTACACTAGATATATCTAAAATTGAATTTATTTGAAGGACAACACATGTTCACCATTTCAGGGAGTTTGCTCAACAAGTGATCGCAGTTAACTTGCAGATTTGTTATATTTTCAGCACGACAAAAATTATAATATTGCATAAAATATTATCGAAAAGAAATACAGTAGGCTATAACTTATAGGATATTACGACAATTGAATGAAAACGTTTACCCAAAAATTCGTGACAATTGTATAAAAAAAATTAATTGATGATGAAAAGCTTTTTGTTCCGCTTCAGAAGTGTTTTCCAGTTTAAAACATCTTATTTATTTGCACAGCATCAATTTTTAATTAGCTTACATATGATTGAGTGCGGAGTTAGCTACTGTTAGTGTAAAAAATTAATGTTACAATTTCTGCTTCGGCGTAATTCGGACACGAAAAATTTTCAGGAGAAAAATTCGGCAGCATTGGTTATTTCATTTCTGACCAGAAAAAAATTGAAAACAAAGTTGGGGAAAATTTGAGAAAATCTTGTCCTGAGCGACTTTAAGACATTGCAATTGAAGAAATTTTGAAAGCTTAGGCAAGGATAGGTTAGAAAGCAAAGCAATAGTTATTAAATTTAAAAAGCAACAGATTTTTAGGTGTTTCTCCGACAAAGTTAGGATTAAAGTAGTGACCACCAACAAAGTGGAAAGATGGCAAAACCAGAAAGTTTAAAATAGAAGTGAATAAAATTTATGCATATCAGTTTGTATCCTTTGTGGATCCTTTTCTTGCATTGTTACGAACAATCGTTCCCCAAATCAAACGTCACATAATTTCATAGAACATTGCTGGAAGCATAGTTAATAAATATACCTATATTGCTATATAGTTAATAAATAATAGGTATATTTATTAATTATGCTGGAAGTGATGAACAGACAAGAGCAGTTGCATCATTCCGATTTACCTGGTGTGGAATTATACGACAATATGTTGACTGTTATGTCATAAATGCCAGTTACTTGCATGTTGAAATATTCCATCAGAAATTACTAATTAGATTTGTTACGTTTCTTTACTTTAAATCTTGCAACAAGGGCGATTTAAATTTTACTATCGTACACACAAAAAAATTAAAAAATGCCAAGTTTCCTCAACTCTTTACTTTATGACATAAAATTAAAAAATACTTTATTTTATGAGTCAAAACCTTGTTTAGATAACCAGTGCAACTCCAATGAAAAAAAAATGGTGAAGTTTGACTGGAATTATGATTTTTTTTTGGAGCGGCACTGGGGAAATTTGTTTGGCAGGGTCTGGCAACATTGTCCCACCCGGCGTTACCAGGTGAAAAATTTTGTTTTCAATTTAGTTAGTGAAATTTCAAGGTTATTGGAGAAATTTCTAGGTATCGGAAAGTGAGTTTTGCTGAGAAGGCAAAGAAAAACTGGCCTCTGAGAGAGTGAAAATAGTTTTTAAACATAAACTTTAACTTGACGGAAAGGGCTTGCGATTGGGGATTTGCAAAGCAGCTGTGGGATATTAGTTTGGCGGCACCTGGCAACAGTGTGCTGGACTTATTCTTGATTTAGTGCAAAATGCAATGAACATTGAAAATTTGAAATTCAATTTATTGATTGAATGATGGGGGGAAGGATTAAAAGGAAGCCCACGAAAGCTATAGGGTAAACTTTGAAGCCTTACTCTGACACACTTTTATTAACTAAATTCAAAAAAACATTTTGCAGCTACTTTTTCAACTCCCTGTTTTTAAATTTTTGAAAAATCCTGCAAAAATGTCTGTAGTCCATTGATTCTAGACTACAATTTTCACTAGGTATTGCACCTAAGCAAGGACAGTAAAAGCTGTACGTGACTGCTCAGTAGGATTAATTTTTATGTTTCAAAGTTTTATTATTAACATTTTGTATTAAACTTTTCAATTTAGTGAGAATGTCAGACGTTAATGTATACATTTCATCGATCTCACCAGACATGGTGGTAAGTACATTACTTTTTTTTGCAGTGATTATAGTTACTATGTGTAGGAACCATAACCTCTAAGGATATACAAAATATTGTTGTTTGGTTTTGCACTCTAGGCCAGTGGTTCCTAACCTTTTTCATGCATTTTCCACTTTGCTGTCTTGGAGCTTTTCATTCCTCTCCCATTGCATAAAATAGGCAGCATACAACGTAGAGTTAAAATATTGCTTTTTACAACCACCCATTTTACACTTCTGAGCGAAGCTATTATTATAGTCATGTTGTTCTTTAATAAGCCACCACAGATATAATATAAGGTTTGGGTTAAAACAGAGTGTTAAAAACAAAGTACGGTAGTTGAAGTGGTACCGTACAAGACACTTTATCACCACCCCTCTCAAGCAAGCCTAAGTAGTATAGTCCTTAGAGAACTAAACCTTTAAGTTTATGATTTAGCCACACTGCTGAGAGTATTTGTAGGCTATGACACTAGAGCGTCAACTTAATACCTTTTGTAGGCAATAGGCATGCTATATGGCACAAGACACTTCATGCCTTTTAAGTTGGATACAAAGATTACCTTCTTTAAGTTGGATACAAAGTAGTAAAATTAATGGTTGTTGGACCACTCGGCAAGTGCTTCAACTCAGCAAGTACATTTTAGCAACTGCCCTAGTTAGCAAATGACATTTTTATCTAGCATCGGACTTGCTTGGTCATCGCTTGCTGAACTGAATTTGCCATCTTGTTATAGTGTTGGGCGATATTGAAAAAAAAAAATGATACGATATTTGAAAAAATACTCGATATTTCGATACTTTTCGATATTTTTGTACTAGCCTAATTAAGAAAAGAGTTTCTCAGTCTTCAAAATTAGTGTCGGCAATTGCCGAGGTGATTGCCGACGCAGATGCATGAATGGCGCATTAGCGTCGGCAATAAAAACGCCGAGGCCACAAGAGCGCTTGTAAGGTTAGGGTTAGACATTCCTGCCAGTCGTTATGCCACAGCCATAGATTTGCTCCTTAGTCAACACCCTGATGGAGCTCTGCGAAAGAGGCATGTGGATGGGTATCAAAGCACGAAAGCGGCAAAATGTGGACGCTTCATTGCGAACGGCGAAGACAGTGTAGATTTACAGCCAAGCGATGAGCCTCTTGATGTGTCCGATTCCGGTGATGACACGACAATCTCATCCTCCAATACAGCATCTGATGATTCCGATTCTAACATCTAGTTCTTCATCAAGCAGACTTTGTGTTGCTCGCAGTATTCCAACTGTGCCGAAATTATGTTAGTGCATACCTAAATCGCGGCAATCTTCTCGCAGGAAGCGATTAATTTGTTACCGGTACTTGGTTGAGCAATTAACGTTATTTTATGATCATTCAACGTCGCTAGATGTCGAATTAATGTAAAACAAACGTAAATTTCTTATTGGGCATTGTTGTTACGCAATATAACCACTATAACCAGCCGGGAAAATTAAATCGATTTGTGCTGACTCGAATGTTGAATCAACCCAAAATTAACTTACTTTTCCTCCTCGTGAGTTATTCAACATGAATTACCGTAACGGCGTGCGTATCGCGTTGCTCGCTTTATCGCTACTTTTGGTATTATTACATCACAACAAATCAAACAGTGCGGTCGTGATAGACTACTCTAGCATATTTTTCGCTTCTCGTTTTCCATGTTTGGTACAATTTTTTTCGTTATAAACGTTCACAGCAATTGCGAGGCAATTTCAACTTTTGCCGTTTGGCTTTGGCATCGTTTTTGTAGGGGTTTGCAGTTATGAGTTATCAAACGATATTGAAATAAATATCGATATTGAAAAGATATCGTATCGAAAATTCGATATATCGCCCAACACTATCTTGTTACATGCCAAGCATCAGCTTGGTCAGTTTTTGCTTGCTTGTTCGTTATTTACCTATTTCAGCCACTTGCTTAGATGTTGCTAGCTTAGTTGTCACTTGCTCAACTGCAATGTGCTGAGTTCACAACTGCTGAGTTATGGGAGACTCAAATTCTTTGATAAAGCCAGTATTCACTTAGAAATAAAAGCGCTTAACTGTTTGAGTTCCTCCCCTGCTGCGATGTGTGTGGTGTAATTATTTTATCTTTCAAATCAGTCACAGCTAGACTTTGTCCAGTCCAAACACACAATGAATTACATATAACGAATATCGAATTTGAGTTGTATCACTAAAAGAAAATTTCTAAATCAGCATTAGAAGTTACTAACTTACTAGCATTTTTTCAACATAAATATTCCATCTCCAACATAGATTACATTTTCAGACAAAAAAGAAGCAACAAAAAATTGTGATGGTGTTGGAAGGGAAACATATTTCATTTGAAACACTCGATATTGCATCATCATGTGACGTTAAAGACAGAATGAGAGAAATCGTAGGTGATGCTCAAGCGCGTCCACCCCAGATATGCAATGGACTGGAATATTGTGGGGTAAACTAAGAGCTGTAATCTAAGCTTGATTATTCAGTTGCTCATAAACTTTTGATAAGATACATGTTGCACACTCCCTGTTTTGTAGTTTCAGTTAGATTATTACAACGTTGTATGTTTTATACAAAAAGAACTGATTTTTTATGAAAGAAAGTGATACATAACGTCCTGTTTATCAAGCTAATCAAAGTGCTGTGTCGGCAGACAAACTTTTATAACCAAAAAAAATGTTTAGGAACCCAAAAAAATATCATTTTTTGCTTCATATTTGCGGTACCAGTAACGACAATATAGAAGCTTATGTAATTCTCTGTACTTGAAAATCAATCAAATTACGAGCAAGATTATAGCTAAAATCATTATAAACCTTATGTTGTGATACTTTAAGTTAGGTTTTCAGATAAATTTTGCTTTTCTCAAATTGAGTTTTATGTTCAGGATTTCGACGCGTTTGAGCAAGCTGTTGAAAACGAAGAGTTAATGAAATTTTTGAAGTTATAAGTTCCAATCAAGCACTCCATATATCGTCATTGTGCACTGCTGTACTAATAATATAGTGTCATAGTCTAGTCATTGTGTCTGTTAACTTTTGTGAATGTCAAAATTTCAACGTCCTACAAAGTGTGCAACTAATCTAGATCAAGGCAAATTATGAAAACCGTTTATATCCCGTGTATCAATCTAAGCGCATTTCAATTGCTGTAGCTTGCTGTATTGCCTTAGCATGAAACGATAAACTGTATGTTCTGGATGCAGTAGTGTTCAGGTAATTTCTTCATGTTTTCTATTGTCATTTTTGTTGTATTTTGCACCTCTTTCTATCTTAGGCAATATTCAAGAGTGAAAGCGAACTATTACGGAACGATCAAATACGTTTGTTTTGAAACACTCCAGCCTATGTAACTCCAGATCTAATTTTGTGTATCACCCAGACCGGAGGTGGCATTCCCTCCCATAGAATTCGGCACACGTCACTGATGTTACGCAAGTAAAGTTAACGGATAAAAGAATTTGAAACCAACTTAATACCGTATTGCTATTTGTTTAACTTGACCGCTATACTGTTTTTTTTTTGACATATATGAGACCTTGAGTAACTTTTAAGTTACCGTACCATAATTGTTTGTCTTTAACAATGCAGTAGTTGGGGTTGTACGAACGTTTTCTTCAGGCGAATGCAAGAGCTGGGTTTGTTGCAACACATCTATTTCAATTGACGTTTACGCCTGATAAAATTTGTTCTGTTTGCCGTTATTTCCAAGAATGTAGTATAATTTAATTGAAATTCTCAACGAGGACTACAGCGATCAACTTTTTCTGTGCTCAACTGCACTAACAGTATTTGATACTTCAGAAAAAAGGCTGCTGAGTGAGTACAAAACGCACATTGGCTTCATAAAAATTCTTGTCATTGTGAAAACCGTAGGCTATCTGTGACATATAGCAATGCATACATGAATTGCAGTTGAATTGACCTGCAATCTTTTGCGTTTTATCACAACTAACTTAGTTGACTACTTGACTGTCATTGTGCGTTTAAAAATAATTAGCCACTGCCGCCACCCGTTAGTCAAGGCAATTATGAATTTTCAACAATCGCAATGGGTTACGTTGTCACCATTTTTTGCTGCTGTATCTCATCGTGAATAAAACACGACCTTATGGATCCTCTCCACAGTTAAGTTGCAACGGTGTGTAGTGTGTCACAATCAGAAAGGCGATTTCAGCTCTCAAGGAAATAACCAGTTGACATGCTTTTTTCCGTTTATTAACAGTTTTTATAACCAAAATAGTACTATAAAAATGTTGGAAGTTCGATAATGAATTCCTGCCTAATTGTAATTACACTGGTCTTTTGTTTCTCCGCGAGACATGAATCAACCATCGTCAATCAGGGAGCTTATCATATTAATTTGATGCAAATTTTATATTGGAGCAACTACCTATTCCACATTCCTGGTCAGTTTTTCTCATTGTACACAGATGTACGATGTCCTTTTTTCTATTTCTCTGGGAGACATAGATCATCCAAATGTGGCAATACTTTCAAGCTTGGCTGGAACATAGTCTAAAGAAGGGCGGTAAGCATTTCTTGAGCAGCTCACTATTCATAATTCAGAACGATAATGAGAGAAATCAAGGGCTATAGTTGAATGACCGCCACTCCGTATCCCTTTTAAGCGTCTTGCCAAAGACACATCCTCTTGAGCGATATCGAACCGGTGCCCTACCGAACGTCGAACCAGGGCTCTTACCACTCGGCTATGAGTCACATTGTAACTTACTGTGCTTCAAAAACGGAAGTCGCCCACAACGTGGGAGCTTGTCAGGTTAATGCAAACGTATTGCCACGTTTGGAGCAACTATCCACACTACACCAACTTCATTGAAATCAGCCACCAACTCACACCACTCAAACAGGTTTTGTAATACTGTGTATAACATCATATACTGCACAAGTCAAATGCGATGATGCGAAAGAATAAATACAAAATTTGCGTTTAATAATAGCCTATTTCATTTCGCATAAATGCGTCATCAACGAAAAAGAGCAAATATGCTCGCGGAAGGTGTAGAATTATGAAATTTTTATTGCATCTACCTACATTCTACATGATTCATTTCGTGGTCGTGGAGAATTTTACCGGGAAATATGTCTTCTTTCAGGCTTACCATACAGTCATCATAATACCGACAAAAACAACGAAAAGAATAATGATAGTCGCTTACGAGTACATGATATTTGCGTTCAGATAAGAAGTTTTATTGATCACAACGAACAACACCCTAGCAGGAGCGGGAAAGCAGATAAAAGACCGCCGTATCTTCGCTCATAGCTAAAAAAATGGCTCATGCAAATAATTATAGGCCTACTGTAGCTTTAAAAATTAAAGCTAAAACATGAAGAATAGAATAGACAAGACATACCGTACGGTACCAGTTGTTTAAACAAAAAATGATCAGATATGGCATATAGCGTAATTACCGCTATAGAACAGTTAAGTTCGATTCTAAACCAAGATTCTGATTTTTTTAAGAGCATGTGCTCATTTGTGAAAGCCACAACAGCTAGATCGTTTTCCATAAAATACTCGGCATTGCGTACAACACGATCAGGTCTTCGGCTTGACTACGAACGACTCGAACTTACTTTCACCACAGTGGAACGCTCTGATGCATCAACGTTCTTCTGAACATATCACCGCATCTAGTTTTCCAAGACGTAACATTTACTGAGTTTTTCATGCAATAATCATTTTACTGCATCGTATCCTATCTTATGAAAAGCCTTTGCTATCTCAAGATTTTTACAAAATTTCAACATGCAGTTAAAACAGTGAATGTGTTTTAAGTCACAGCGCAGCATAATGACCTCTACCATCTTTGAAATTCATAATCGGAATCTTGTCCAAAGTATAGGAAAAATCCAAGTATGGTTAAAAATGCAATGACGTTTCCAGCTAAAACGAACGCACATGCTCCCCATTCGATCTGCAATCAAAGGATACTTACATCACGGGAGGCGGTACGGTACCTCTAAATATCTACTGTCAAGTATTTTCGGCATTGTCAGAGCTGTCGGTTCTAATTGAACCAGTTTTGCGGATCACGATTGGGGGTTAGGGTTAAGATAAGGGTCCGACAACCTTTCAGAATGTCCGGCAATTCCTGAAAATATCTTAATGCTCAATGCCTGCTAAGTTTCAAGGGTTGCCAGATCCGCGAGTTTTGCCTCCCAAACTAAGCTAGTTTGTGGGAAATTTTTGGCAGTTGCAGGTTGTGATATCGTTGATTCCTTTGATTTCCTATTACTTCGAATCGACTTCAATACAATAAATGCTTGTTTTAGTTTGGAAGAGTCAACTTGACAATTTTACGCCTGGCTACAAGCTTGCTTTCAACAAAAAAGCTTAAATCCCTTAAAAACCAACTTCATTACTTTTATATAACTCACAAAAAGTAGCCTACAACATTTTGTAAATCAGAAAAAAATATAACCCTTCTAGTGTTGAGAATAAGGCAAAAACGAAAGTAGTTTCGCATCCCCAATCCCCATGATCTAAAACCCCTACTGCATTTAAAGCGAACGCTAAAACACAAAACTTAATTTGAACGCAATTCAGGCATATGTGATTGCACACTGTGTTATCCGCTCATGCCTTGTTGGTGGGCCTACTTGTGGTATTCAAACGTGAGAAAAGAGTGCAAAATGATTAACGCGGATAGCACTTGCTTTGTATAAAAGTAGCCAATTCAATTTTAACTTACAACGCTTGCGTGCGCCAATATGCAAGGAAGCCCAAACGCAGAAATAACAATTCCTGTCGTGAAAAATATTGCCAGCTCTTTGCACGCCGTACTCGTGGAATCACCGTCCCCTCCCAGTCGACGAGCGATTAATATAGGAACCGGAACCAAGAAGTAAAACATCAACACAAAGAGAGACCAGTAAACACTGAAAACAAATAAGATGCTACTGTAATCACAATTTTGTTGAATGTTTAACTATAAAGAAAGCTTGGAAGTCAATCCTAGCGATATTGTTCTTGGACGGTGACCAACTAACAATTCTTTAAGTGTTAATGGAACACTTTCATGCAGACGACTCATAGAGCCTGTGATAGTACGAGTCTTTAAGAAGAGGTATACAAGAACATTCCCCAACGTTCCAAACTCTCTGAATTACATCTGGCAACAGCCCACTGGTTTTTGCGACTTCAGTTAGATGAATATAAGACAACTTTTTCTGAATGTTCTGTTGAAATTTATGCTCTATGTGAAGGGCATAATTGCAATAATGGTAAATATTTCAGTTCAGAACCTATGTGTCTTATAAATACCAGGTACCGGTACAACCAGCAAACATCAATAGATCATCACTTACCCATAGTCGGGTAAAACACAGGATAGCATCAAAAACGTTAATGCTACAGCCCCAGCCAGTGCTAGTAATACCAATCTGAAAAAAGAATGTCGTAAATTGTTTGCCATGGTTACAGAAATTGGGCAAGAAGCAGGTGCAGCACACTTGTTTGTTTATTTAGTTCCACCCCAAAACAAAATGTCAGTTTATTATACAGAGTAAAGTTAGTGGTGAGCATGTTTTTGCATTCATGATGCAAAAGCCCGGAATGGCCCCTTTCGGTGAGTCCGATCCCTTAACGGGGGATTTTTTCAATTTTTTTTTTAAATTATTGGGTACCGTAGCCTAATTATCATTGCCGTTTTAGGGTTAGGGGTTTGGGGTTAGGGGTTAGAGGTTAGGAACTCACCGAATAGTAGCAGACCCGCAAAAGCCATACCCTCCATCCAGAAATTGAAAGATTACATATAGCAAGATGATTGTTTAATACCACATGTAGTAGAATAAGCAGTGTGTAAAGAGATAGCTATGCTTTATAAAAGTTTGTTACTATATATACAGTAGAACTCGGTTAATCCGGATTATATATAAGTACTATATATAAGTACTATATATACTATATATATATGTTACTATATATAAGTACAACTTCCATTACAATCAGCAACAATGTATTCATCAACACAAGTAGAAGTAGAAGTTTGAAATAATTACAAAATACAAATACTGACTACTACAATACATACAGTAAAATTTTCATGGTCAAGAAATAGATAAGATCGTGATTAGAAATACTGAGTAGTGACTACCACCATACATGCAGTAAAATGTAGTCGGGCATGACTTTGACAAAGCAATGAAAAAAAAGTTTCTAAATGAAAGCATTACCAAAATATTGGCTTACACTGTTATAAAATTATACTGCAGTTGTCATACTCACCCTTTTTAAAATATCCATTCGTTTGAAGATAAGCCCAGATAGAAAACATAAAATAAAAAGAAAGTTTAAACATGAAAAACAAGAGTACAGTACACTTGGACGTTTAGCACTAGCAATTAATTAACAACAAACCAACCATCACAAGCCAGCTGCAATTCACTCAGTAAGTGCATACTACATACTACCATGGCCTCACATATGACGTTACAGAGCATTGTTGTGTGGCCATGACTGTGACAATTATCTTGTCAGGATATCGAAAGTTTCTTTCAATTTGTGCATCAAGATCCAAGAAATCTTATTTAAGATTTGATGACACCTACAATTAAGAGCAAATTGATGTGAATTAAACTTCACTTGAAAAAATTGCAAGTATAAACATGATATTCAGATGGTTATGTTTTATATTACCAAAATATTTTTTGTTAGCAATCAATTTTCTAAAATTACAGGGTGTCGGAACTAGAATTCAGAGCAGCCTAATGAATGTTTCCATATGTTCTGTAAATTTCTGGCTAATGAAGATCATGTCAAACACCAAACACCTGCTCATTTCAAACTCACAAAACAACACTAAGTTCATTCAAATTGAAGTGTCGTCCAATAATCTATGCAAAGGTATCTGTAATCTACTTTTAACCTAAACATGGATTGCAGATTTATCAAATATTGCAGTAAGCACTTGACTCCAGGAAACTTCAACAAAACCCAAAAATTATATTATATATAAGATATCAGTATGCGACACCATGTGTTGAGTGCTGACAATTAATTGGTGTGCCCTGATAGCTCAGTGGTTATGCGCCCGACTCAACATCAAGCATGCCGGTTCGGCTCTTGAGATGTGTGCTTACGCAATGCATTTAAGGACAGTTTACAAAATAATTCCCCGGCAGCACACCAACATCCAACAACTATCAGAAACTCCACTTTGTGAATCTCGGTGACCGGGCCTATGTTAGTCGGAATGGCCCGTTTCAGCAAGTTCGATTCGGCGAGTCCAATTCGGCGAGTCCAATTCGGCTAGTCCAATTCGGCAAGTGCCCTATTTGGCAAGAGCCCTTTTCGGCGAGTTTCCTATTTGACGATTTTTTGAAATATTTTTTTTAAATTATCGGGTACCGTAGCCTAATTATCATTGCCGCTTTTACATTGTTTTAATGTCGCTAAACGTTGAAATAAGACCCTAACCCTAACTCCAATGGGATTAGGGGTTGGGGTTAGGATCTTATTTCAACGTTTAGCGACGTAAAAACGATGTAAAAGCGGCAATGATAATTAGGCTACGGTACCCAATAATTTTAAAAAATTTTTCAAAAAATTGCCGAATAGGGAACTCGCCAAAAAGGGCTCTCGCCGAATCGGACTAGCCAAATTGGACTCGCTGAATAGTAGCAGACCCACGTTAGTGGTTCAAAGCCTCTACAAGTATGCGAAACTGCCAGGATTAAGCTCTCAAAAAAGCTTTCCCAGTCCAAGGATAACGATCAAATCAATCAGTTTAACAGGTCAAGCTGTATTTTTTTTTTCATTACATTACTATGTTTTGGTAGATTTACACAAACAAGCCTTGAATTAGGCGTAGATACTTAAAAACAGCATTATGCTAAAATTTAACAAAATATTAGCATAGCACATTCTAAGTAAAGCAAATGATTGACATTTTGGTTAGCTTTTATCATCTTTAGCAATAATAGTGTAATGGTCATTTGATGTTAAAGTATAAACATAAATGGACTTCTTACCTTTGATAGACATTGCATTGACAAACAAAATTATCACACGGGTACAATGTATTCTGCAATCCTTGTTTACATTAAATACAGTTTAAACTTGAAGTAGACTAGCTTACCTCTGTCTACTCTACACAGTTAAGGTAAAGATAACACAAAATTATGTTCCTAAAGAATGTAAGAAAGTAGCATAAATGAGATACGGCTATCCTGCATATTGTTTATAAGCAGGCTAGCTCAACTCACAAGATATTGTCATACGTTAGAAACAACATTTTATGCCTCTAGTACTAGTGTTTATTTTTGATATTTTAAATGTGGATATTAAAGATAACAGCAGGCAATATTTACGCCTAGTCCTAACGATGTGACTTTATAATAATAGGTCTACTTTTGACATTATGAGTCAAACTTAAGGCAACTACAATAGATAGCCTATAGGCCAGATACTGCAGTAATGTACCCACTACTAGGGATGGGCAAAATAGAATAATTAGCTATTCTAGAATATTCTAGAATACTGAAACCGAATATAGAATACAGATATGTATTCTAGAATAATTGACAGTTTTTACCATCGACACATTTTAATGATTTTTATGACTTTACAAAAACAATGAACATCACAAAAATTGCTTATCGCAGTGTAACTTTCACCAGTCAAACGAGATCTCAACTTGGTGGCAGTTAAACCTGCACTTGAAAAACATCTCTCTGAAGAAGCAGATGTAGCAGGTACACAAAAATATTTTGAAACTAACTGACAGAAACAAGAAAATTGGTTTTTGTTTTGCTTGCCATCAAACAAGGGCGTTTTGAAGAGATGTAGTGAATGCTTTCAACAACGTGAGATATGTATCTATTTCTGAAGCAGGGGAAGCCAAATTTGCTGATTCATCTTCACTACTGCAAGCAGCATCTTCAATCCCACAGCTCAACAAGTCGTCCATGTCACTGTACTGGCATGTACGGTATTACAGGCCCGTAGCCAGCCGGGGGGCCTCGCCCCCCCACCTAAAAATTGTTGCCCCCCTGGCAAAATCCCAACATTCTCGAGCAACAGCTACAATTATAATGATTTTGTCCATTTAAATTTTTTCGGCCCCCCCTAAAAAAAAATTGCCCCTCCCCCTTGCTCTGCGGCAGTACAGTAAAAGCTAAGACAAAGCCCCCGTACGTACTTCAGCAGGGAGGGTCGCTAATTCGCACACCCTGTGGTCGACGTTGCCCTGCATACGAGAGTGGGAGCCCACGATGTTGGGTAGCTTAGCGAAGGCAAGTCGACTCTTGTATTCTACCAGAAACAACTTAGGACGGTTTGTGGTACCGAAATAGAGAAAAATCCTGAAAGCGGATTAAGCTGTTTCGTACCACACTTCCGCAAGACTGCGAGGACTACAAAGCGCTTGACAAGAAAGATCTCTTTAATGCGAACAATGAAACTCGTGCGTTTTTCCGACGCCGCATCGCACTGAATCGATAAACAATTCTACTTTCGCTGCAGCGAATTCGTTGCGATCAAACGGACTATTACGAAGTAGATCGTTAAAGCGGTTTCAATTATCCGATTTCATATGCATTTTGAAACCGGTTAGACTCTACAACCGGTTATTCTATATTCGGTATTCTATTTTGCCCATCCCTACCCACTACCCATTGTCACTCAAAATTCTTCTATGTTCGTCATAAAATGCCAATAGCAGTCCTCGAAATTAGCGGCGGCACACGGCAATTGCCGTGGTAAATGCCGCCGCAAACGTTATAATGGCCATTCTGCTACGGCAATAAAAATACCGTCGCAAAATGAGCATTTAATTCGGACAAAAATTGTTCAAAATTTCTTCCTGTTTGATTTACTCGCAGCGTGAGTTTAATCAGTAGAAACATCGCACCAGGACCTCACCTCGGACTATTTTACTTGCTGTGAACACTCACACAGTCTTCAAAATTAGCATATTTTTACTTCGCAAAAACGTTGACGAGGCCAAACGGCAAACGTGGAAATTGCCTCGGCAATTGCTGTGAACGTTTATTACGAAAAAATTGTACCAAAACATGTAAAACGAGAAGAGAAAATATAATCTAATAGTCTATCACGACCGCACTGTTTGATTTGTTGTGATGTAATACCAAAAGTAGCGATCAACGCGATACGCACGCTTTTACGGTGATTCACGTTATAACTCATTGGGGGGGAAAGTAAGTTGATTTTGGGTTGATTCAACGTTCGAGTCAGCACAAATCGATTTAATTTTCCCGGCGAGTTATATCGCGTAACAACAATGCCCAATAAGAAATTTACGTTTGTTTTACATTAATTCGACATCTAGCGACGTTAAATTATCATGAAATAACGTTAATTGCTCAATCAGGTACCGATAACAAATCAATAGCTCCCTGCGAGAAGATGGCCTTGATTTACGTATACAGTACACTAACATAATTTCGGCACAATTAGGATACTGCGAGCAACACAAAGTCTGTTGGATAAAGAACTAGTCAGAATCGAAGGATGAGGTTGTCGCGTCGTCACTGGAATACTTGAAGACGCAAAACTGCCCGTTCATGAACGCGCGATGCCATACGATCGGAAGCATTACTTTTCTTTACTGCCGAAGAACCATTTATCCAATTTTGCATCACTTTTTATATTCGCAACAACACCGGTCAAAAATAAGCATTCGATGAAAGAATAACTTTTGCATAACAATTAAGCCAGTATTTATAAGGTTGCAAACTTTTTACAGTTCACAAGAGCATTGTCAACGCATAAAATAGCGTGCGTGATGCTCTGGGCTACCGCCGTGTGACACACGATGAAAAAGAAGCGCATAAAATTTCGTTTGATCAAAGCAGGGGTCACCAAACTTTTTTCTCTGTGGGCCGAATTGCTGCGAGATTAACAGCTGCGGGACGGATGCAAATTGCGAAAAGATATATATACAACTATTTAGAATCTCCATTGACTTGAATTGAGCACAATAAATAACAAAGTCAGCGGTGGAATAGAAAAGTTGTGATGAAAATTGAAAGGTTGCTGGAAAATTAATCCCCTGCTGTGATACACTACAGAGCATCGTGCTCTTGAAAAAACATTTCATCTTTTCAAATTTGACCTAGGCTCGTCGCCATTTGTGGTGGCCTAATGATAAACAGCAACGTCAGTCCTTTACAAAAGTTTGGTAACTTTTTTCCTTAACAGTTGTATTGCAGCTGTTATTTCCGCAGCACGTGGCGGGGCCAGATGAAATCAGTTCGCGGGCCGTAGTTTGGTGACCCCTGGATTAAAGTATACGGCAATTGCCACCGCAATCCAAGGTTTGTTGATTTGGCGACGGCAATGTTTTTGCCGTTGTAGATGGAAGCTGATTTCGAGGGCTGAATAGCGTTACAACCTAGAAATCATGTAACAGAAAATCTTTAGTCTGCCTGGGATGCTACCATATTTTACTTTCACTGAGCCAGAGAGCCTGATATCATTTGGCACAACTCCATTTTTCTCCTTAACGTCAAGTTATGGACGTCTGAGCCTGTCTATTGTCTAAAGATTCTTTTAAGCTAGCGGTGTAAGAAAGGCAACTTTTCACACATCCCACCTGGGTTTGAATTTGAGAATTGAGATATCATGTTAGGCTCTTGGAGTTAGAGTCAAAATTAATGCTGCCACAGCAAATTCAGAAAAAGCACAAGATTTAAAAAAAAACACAAAATTTGAATACAAAAGCACAAGATTGCAAAATTGAACCTTTGCGAACCATTTTGCACCAATTTGAAGAATAACATGACTCTAAAATCAACAGTTTAGAGAAGATACATGCTTACTAATCACTGTTCTCTTTTTAAACACAATTATCTATTCATTTGTGTGATAAGTAGACAAAGAAGTAAAGTAAATACAATTATTAATTCTATCTATTATAAAGATTTACACTTTATTAAACAAGGCTACATATTAGGGTGGTTCAAAAAAAGTGAAATTTTGAAATTGTAAAGTCTCACCCTTTCAAAAGTTTCCATTTACTACAAAAACACCTTGTGTAAAATATTTTTGAAAAATATTAATGTTTAGGGGTAGCTCAAAGCTTTCGAAATTTGGGGTTATTTGACAAAATGGGTCAAACTTTAAATACCTGTATTTCATAAACCCTTAAAGCAAACATACATCTGTTTGGGTTCATTTTCATCAGGTTGGAGAGTACTATAACTTGGTAAAGTCAAACAATGGTAAATATGTACTTTTGAAAAATTGCGATTTTAAAATTTTTACAAAATGACTGCAAAAACACTTAATACATTTTTTTAAACATTTAGTGGTAGCTGAAACGGCTCGGGTTCCAAATAGCGACTGTCAGAACAGCGACTGTCAATAGAGCGACTACACGACAGCGATTCATTTAAAACAGCGACTGTCAATAGAGCGACTACACGACAGCGATTCATTTAAAACAGCGACTGTCAATAGAGCGACTACACGACAGCGATTCATCAAAAACAGCGACTGCCACAACAGCGACCTCACTTCTTTTATTAAATCCAAGGCTTACGCGCACACTAGGGTGGTCCTCAAATGTATGGTAAAATTTTAAAGTTGGAAAAGTTTGGTTCTTACCCTCTCATTTGGTTCCTTTTTACTAAAAAACAGTTCACTAAAAGTTTGAAGTATTTTGATAAAGGTTTAGAGGTGCCACATGACCAGTGAAAATTGACAAAAATACGAAAATTTTGTCAAAATGGGTAAACCGCCTAAATGTATGTCTTAAAAACAAAACCTCCAGGCAGCCATATACAATGCACTGCAGATACAAATGAAGAAAAATAGGCAACAATCTTGCCAAATCCGGCAGTAGCAACTACTCCAGTCAGTAGTGGGCTATAAAATATACAGTAATGATACACTGAGTGAATATGTTTATAAGTTAGATCACACCCACCTAGAGTGGACACATTTACAGGTCTCGTATAATATCAAAATATAATTCAGTCTGTGGACTTTAAGTGGTTCTCAATATTCTTATTATTGCAATTTGGAAGATGACACAGAATATACTGCATTTGATCTTCATCTTTTGTCAGCAAATTGTTAAATTTTGCATCAATGCAACACCTCTTCCAGCAAAATCGTTGATCACATGAAGACCACTAACACTGTTAAGAGAGTAATAAGCACTGTTAGTCTAACAGTGCTTATTACTCTCTTATAACTTTCATCCAAATCCCATGCTACAACTTCCAGCTTTAGAAAGTCAGTATGGCAAATCCAAAATCTGGCACAATCGCATGGTGTTGGATGTGACAAAGTCTGATAAATCTTTTGAAAAGACATCATCTGGCAATGAAGAAATATGCTTCAATGGTGGACTACTCATTCCTTTATTGGTCAAGGCAAAAACCATAGCTTCTTTTTCAATACTTGAAACACCATCATCAAAAAATACAAGGCCAATGAGTTCTTCACTTATGTACCATAAGTGCATTGAGAATTTTTTCATTGCTTCTTTGGCTACCGCTGAATCATGTAGCTGATATTCCTTTAGTCTTTTAACAATTGCAGATCATTCCGTTGGTCGCACGTTGTTAGAGAAGCAGATTAGAAGTAACCATTGCAATGCGTATGCACATTGCAATGGATACTTTCAACACAAAAATGACAAATTTTTTGAAACCACATTGCTCCTTATTGGTCAAATCAAACTGCATTCTGAACAGCCAAATCTTCAATGCATATATAGCAGTGGCCATCCATCTTGCCTGATGAAGGGCGCCGGGATAACGAAACCGAATGCCATGTGGTGGTGCTCGATTAGGAATTATGATAGATAATTTAAGGAACTCTTGATAGTATCTCTTGATTGAGTTTTTTCCAACTGGTCTTTGCAAAAACTAATGATTTCATCAGAAGTCATTATTTTCTAGATTAGCAGAAGTCATCATTTTCTAAGGTGATATAACAATCTTTGTCAAAACTATCTCACTTTGCTTTAAATCCCTTGAAAACAAGAATATCCTGTCAGGATGATGGCCCAAGACATGTTAAGAACGCTCTTTGCAATACAAGTTCTAGAATATGGTGACAGCAAGCCAAATGGAGCAAGTCCTTGTTTAATTCTTTTGCAATTAAGTTACAGGCACCAGACTAAACACCAGTGTTGCTGGATGTGGTGTCAAAACACATTGCTCTTACATTGTCAACAACGCCCCAATCTTTAACACATACCACTACTCCATTAGCTTGTGCACTTCCTGATGAAGACTGCAACTTTGGCACTCCAAGCAATTTGTTAGTAGTCATTCCAGTGACAATTACTGGTAACCGTTCAACTTTTTTTGTTATCAGTTATATCTAGAAGGAGTTTTCCATCCCAGTGAACTGTGAATATAGACTATAGAGTCATCAACAAATTCATCTCTAATTTCTATGGAGATCTCTTGCCGATGAACGATTCTTGCCCTACGTACGGTATCATACTGATGAGCAATTGAATGCTATTTCATCAAGGTCACATCCCGACTGCTAGCTGTTGCAGCTAAAACAAATGTCCCTTACTGATCACTTAGGGCAGTCTGATCTAAAGCAGATGATAAAGCCTTGTTCATGATTTTCTGAGGCCTCTTTTTGGAGTTGATGCTTTTTCCGTATGAATAACACCATCGTTTATTTTTTTACAATCACAACTGTCTTCGGCACTACTGCTAAAAGCTTCAGCAGTCTTGACTTTCTTCCACAATAGCTGTTTTTCAACGTCTGATTTAGCTTTACGTTTAAGCTGTACCTTCTAGACTTTAATTGCATGCTTTTGTCGTGGCGCAATACAAAGTCTTTACTACCCATTTTACCTTGTCGATCTGGCAATCTTTGCGTCACCAAACACTGTTTATCTTCTTCATTGGTCATGATGTAAAGAGCATCTTCATGTGCATTGTGCAATGTCAAATAGTCCTAAAATTTCATGTTTAATTTTGTTTTCTTTTTCAATTTGTGGTTTGGATCTTTTTTTGAAATCTTTTTGCAATGATTTCCATTTCTGAAACAGCCTTTCTAATTTCTACTGCCCATTGAACTTTGGTAACAAAAAGACCAACTTTCTTAGTCAAATAGTGAACAAGTGCCACTGCTATGCCTTGTATTTATACTAAATAAAGTCATGGAAAGTTGAGGAGTAGAAGCCACATGGTTGTGTCATACTGTGATGGGAAGATTAACTCCGTTAATAGGAAACTACTTCTTTAATAGGTGCATTGGTGCAATTAAATAAATGAATACAATTACAGCCACCGGCGGACAGATACAGGCTGCCTGCAGTAAAGCAAAGATAATTCACTGAAGCAACATAGGGCGAAAAAGTTTGATTTTAACCCTATTTACAGTTTTTTTGCATTTTCTCAAAAATTAAAGCAGTTAGAGCATACTTTCCTCTTGAGTACAGATAGGAATGTGGTTGCTTTGCATCTTTTGACACCAAGCACAGTTCTCTATCTCATTTGGTTCTGGAGTTATGTAAATTTGAGCAAAAATTCCCCGCGACCCCCCAGCACGATTTTCAAGTTCATTGTGGCACCCCTAAACGTAGTCCAATGGGTCTCAATTTTTTATAGGTTTAGTTTTAAGTCATTTGGAGACTTTTCAAAGGGTAAGACATAGCAATTTCAAAAATTCGATTTTGGGGACCACCCTAGCGCACACGCACTCTTTCACCCCCTCCACACATACCTTCCATCCCCCACACCTCTCTACACACGTATGCACGCACAAATAGGCAAACACTGCGTAGTGAAAGATTGAAACCAAAAGGGACTTTAAAACAACATTTTATTTGGACTATCCATAGAAGTCACATGATTTAAAAAGAAATAGGCTAGTCAAGCCAAACAACAGAAAGTCGTCAAGCCTTGCAATAAAATTCAGGGTCTAGAAAAAGATTGAAACCAAAAGGGACTTTAAAACAACCAAAAGTCTTGCAATAAAAATCAAGCCACGTTTATTTCTAAATTGTGAGCAAGGGCTCGAAGGAACTGCCGCAGATCATACTGGCCTCGATTTTGCTGTACAACAGTGATTCGTGTGTTCATTGTCACGTATCTTTTCATTCGCTGAGTCAGGTCTCTGCCTTGTAGTAGCTGGGTTCGGTTTGGTTCGGTTTAAAGTGTTAAGTCGCTATCATAACAGTCGCTGTTTTAATGCAGTCGCCATTATGACAGTCGCTGTTTTGACAGTCGCTCACTTCATTACGTCGCTATTATGAAGTCGCCATTATGACAGTCGCTGTTTTGACAGTCGCTATCCGGCCTGGATGCCAGCTGAAACATGTTGAAATTTCAGTAAAATCTGAAAATTGTTGCAATTGATGTATGTGATGCACAGCACAATGCACATACAAAGTCAAGTGCCAGACAATTGATAGCCATGAACCATTTAGACTTTCTCAGGGAGTGTCTTTTTGTTGCTGTCAGGCTAAGCTTTTCTGTGTTCGTGCACACTGCACAACCTGTGACAGATACTGAACTTGTTCCTCATGACATGTCAGTAGGCCACTCAACTCCTGAATGAGAGCTACTCCTTGTTCTGCGTGGTCGTTGACAACTTTTATGGCCTGCACAATGTCACACGCTGCTTGAAAATCTTCTCGCCCTTTCCATGTCGCTGGATCTGCTTTGAGAAAACCATCAGGAAGGTTCTTTCTCTCAAAAAGCATTTGGGATCTTTGTGTGACAAAGTCGACCAAACAGCAAACAACTTCCTTGAATTTTTTTAGATTCGCATGAATTTGCTTCGGAGGATCTGCATGTCCATCGTTAGCCAATGCGAGAGCCATTTTTCGTTTCAGTGCTGCAGGCACATTCTTGTCAAACAAAGCCAGTCCAATCAACTTTTCTGATAGATACTACAGGTGGCCAACGAGCTTCACTGCTGCTACCTTAGAAATGGCTAGGTTAATGTGTTTGTACTGCACCAGGGACTGCAAGAGCAGGAGTTCATTGTTGGCAGCACAGGCTGAGAGAGGAGCTGTCATCCAGGTTTGAGATAAACCCGAATGGTAAAGAAGGTTATATCTCATAACCCTTTCTGTTCTTTGGTAGTGAGTTTAAACTGGCTTCTGAACAGCCACACCTTTAACTGGGCAAGCACAAGCAGATATCGTGATCAATGCCTTAAAGGGATGGGGTATTGATAAGAGTGTTCGAGCATTGTGTTTTGACACAAGTGCTAACACAGGTAGACTTGGGGGGACATGCTCTAATTGAACAAGAACTTGGTACCGATCTTCTGTTTCTTGCGTGTCATTACCACATTATGGAAATTGTGACTGGAGCAGTGTTCATGACCTGCATGGGATCCTCTTCTGGACCAGATATGGGGACCCTCTTACTTTTCAAACAATACCAGGCTGATTGGGAATTTCTAGATCTAGAAAACTTTGAAGATCCATCCACGGATCAATATTGAATATGTCAGTGAATCTGGGTTTTTTTTTTCGCTGACACTTTTCGGTCATTTGTCCGAAATGACTTGAAAAAATTCGGTCATTTTTTCTGAGGAAAATATTTCCTTTCAAGTAGCTGATACAAACCAAAATTTGCACTTCCTGACTAGCTACAGCATAGGCGCCAACTTTTTATGATGTATTGATACATAAAACAATAGATGAACTAGCGATCGGCAGCAGGACAACATTTTTTGAATGCAAACCGCAACAGCTTCGCGATAAATAATCACTAGAACGAGTAGGATACTACAATTCCACACCAGACAAAATCTGTCATTTTTACATTGATTTAACGTCTGCAGACGTTGAATCAATGTAAAAATGACTGATTTTGCTGCCTGCGACATAGCAAAAATCTACCATTTTGTGTCGATTCAATGTCATCAGATGTTGAATGCACCCAAAAACAACATAACTTGCTACGTAGACGGAGCGTGCGTTTAGCTTTACGCGCTTGCAAACAGACTCGATGTTGCTTTCGAAAGTCGAAACCTCTGCAGTGAATTGTCGCGGCAGTGAACCGCTCGCTGTGAAAATGAACTTGAAGTCTCGGCACGACGTAAACACCAACCAACGCAACAAGGGCTGGTACAAACCGCATTGCGCACATGCGGAATAATCAACGCAACAACGGACTCGCGCAAACTGCATGGCGCACACACGACCGTTGCCATAGAAACCTGATCAAAGGCGGGAATATGCGCATCTTTTGTTTCATCTGCAACACAAAAACAGGTCAACCATAAAGTTGAAAGCAGGTCAGTCATAAGTTGCGATATTGTAGTGAAAAGGGAGCTATAATCAAACGTCTCTCCGTAACTATTTTTCAAGAGCTGTTTACAGATGTCAGCAACTTCTAAATTTATTCAAGGTGACGTGCTGTTGAATTGATGTAAACGTGAATGATTTTACTTTCAACAGGTACATTTTCAAGCGTATAATCAAGTTAGTACTTGCATTCCATTTTCAAGACATTGTCATTCCATTTACAGTATACCTTTTACTTTTTAGTAAACCTTTTCGTTTCTTATTTCATGGTAATAAATCTAATTCGTTGCTAAACTTTATGTTGTGCTTAGCTTAAAGAGTCGCAGTCCATCAACCGCTAGTTTACGCAGACGCATGGCATGTGTTTGCTTAACCGAAGTGGTCGAGTTTTGTTTATAATAATTAACGGTACCGGTAGGTCGAACGTAGCGATAACTCCGAGTGTGGCAATAAGAGCAATCCTAGTGTGACGACATAATTATGTCATCCATCTGCGTGACATTTTGCTGAATTTACGTTGTTGCTGATGAAACACGCTTTCGCCCCCACGGCCAAAAAAATAGTTAGGCGCCTATGAGCTACAACATTAAGTTTCGCTGAGAAACGTTGTCGTGTTTTATCTGAGAAAACTTTCTTCAACGTTCATCAGCGAAACTCAACCTTGCAACACCCGAATTGACTATATATTTTTCGGACATTTTGACCGAATTGACTATATTTTTTTCGGACATTTTGCTAAAAAATCGGTCAATGACCGATAAATGACCGAAAAAAAAAACCCAGCAGTGAATCCCTTTCTGACGTCAAGGATGATATCCTGAGTTTAATTGAGAGTCAGCTAGCCAAAAACCACCCAAGAAATGATTACCTAGAAATGCTGAAATTGTCTATGATCTTTTTGGTGGAGTTCCTGCCAACGAAGTTAAGTTCAGGGCTCCGGTGCACTAAGCCCATTGGATGTCGAAAGGTATCTATAGCATAAAGATGTGGCTGTTCGGAAGCCAGTTTAAGCCCATTACCAAAGAACAGAAAGGGTTACGAGATATAACCTTCTTTACCATTCGGGTTTATCTCAAAGCCTGGATGACAACTCCTCTCGCAGCCTGTGTTCCCAACAATGACCTCCTGACTTTGCAGTCCCTGGTACACTGTGGTACAGTACAAACACATTAACCCAGCCATTTCTAAAGCAGCAGCAGTGAAGCTCATTGGCCAAGTGTAGTTTTTATCAGAAAAGTTTATTGAACTGGCCTTGTTTGACAAGAATGCGCCATTGCGCCTGCAGCACTGAAACAAAAAATGGTTCTCGCATTGCAAAAACAAGGGACATGCAGAATGCAGATCCTCCGAAGCCAATTCACGTAAATCTAAAAAAATTCAAAGAAGTTGTTTGCTGTTTGGTCGACTTTGTCACACAAAGATCCCAAATGCTTTTTGAGGGAAAGAACCTTCCTGATGGTTTTCTCAAAGCAGATCCAGCGACATGGAAAGGACGAGAAGATTTTCAAGCAGCGTGTGACATTGTGCAGGCCATAAAAGTTGTCAACGACCACGTACACAAGGAGTAGCTCTAATTCAGGAGTTGAGTGGCCTACTGACATGTGATGAGGAACAACTTCAGTATCTGTCACAGAGTTGTGCAGTGTGCACAAACACAGAAAAGCTTAGCCTGACAGCAACAAAAAGACACTCCCTGAGAAAGTCTGAATGGTTCATGGCTATCAATTGTCTGGCACTTGACTTTGTATGTGAAAATGTGCATTGTGTTGTGCATCACATACATCAATTGGAACAATTTTCAGATTTCACTGAAATTTCAACATGTTTCAGCTACCACTAAATGTTTAAAAAAATGTATTAAATGTTTTTGCAGTCATTTTGTAAAAATTTTAAAATCACAATTTTCCAAAAGTACATATTTACCATTGTTTGACTTTACCAAGTTATAGTACTCTCCAACCTGATGAAAATGAACCCAAACAGATGTATGTTTGCTTTAAGGGTTTACAAAATACAGATATTTAAAGTTTGACCCATTTCGTCAAATACCGGTACCGTACGATATATACCCCCAAATTTCGAAAGCTTTGAGCTACCCCTAAACGGGATATAATATTTTTCAAAAATATTTTACACAAGGTGTTTTTGTAGTAAATGGAAACTTTTGAAAGGGTGAGACTTTACAATTTCAAAATTTCACTTTTTTTGAACCACCCTACTACATATCGATCAGTTTTGTCTTCTTAAATCCAACTTTTAAAGTCAGGATGATTCAACAATTGACGATTAAAAGGCTGTTTTACAGTATACCACTTTTTTTTTAATTGGAACTTGGTGAATGATTGTCATTATTTCATGCTGATTGCTGCTGTAGCCTATTCTTTTTGCTGCATTTGATATCAAGCAACACAACCTCTGAGTCTGACGACGAGCACATACCGTGCCGCACTCTCTTCAGATCAAGTTTTTAGCTAATCTTGTAAGGCTTTATAACTCAATGAGTAAAATTGGTTGATATGCCTAAGTGCCAGAAACGTAGTAGCCTACAAGATAGGCTAGTGCAAAACCAGTTCTTAATTATATACTAAACTCCCACTGGTAACAACAATTAATTTGAATTTGTTCAAAAAACACAAGATTTAGTCAAAAATCGATCAGAAAGTACAAAATCAAAAGTAAAAACACAAGCTGGCAGTTGGTACCAATGGTCAAAACTCTTCAGACTTTATCGAATTATCGGGTTTTTTCACATGATCAGATTTTTTTGTTGATGTATACAGAGCTGCCAGAAATATTTTGCGGTTTGATTGCTATTCTTTTCACACCAGACAAGTCTGATTTAATATGCAGTTCAGTTCATTTTGTTTTATTAGCAAAAAAACAAAAATATACAAAACACAATAAACACAAATAATTTCCATAACAAAGATGGTAGCAAAAGGCCACCAAAGGCTACTCAGCTTCCATCTAAACATTTAAACAAACCACACCAAAATTTAGGTAAGCTACATTAATTAAACACAAATTATACGTAACTAAAAGTTCCACTGAAATTCGTCGTGTTACAACCCTCATTTACCAAATCTAGCAACAAATCAAGAAAAATTTGGTTATTTAAACAATTTAAATCCAGTTTAGTGTATTTCTTCAAGATAGTGCACACTCCATATTAGCCTCAAGATGTTCTCGTAAAAACCAGACCAGCCGATCTTTTGACATGGGTAGAAGTAGCCTACGACTGGGGTAGACTGGATCTTACGACTGGATCTTTCGACTGGGGTAGAAGTAAAACATCGAACATGGTTATAGATTTAATAATTAAAAGTATTGGCAGCAAGGAAAAAAAAAGTAAGATTGATGTAGGCTACAGTAAATACAAATTCCTTGCTTGAATCCAGCCCCGTGCAAAACTAACAAAAACGATGGAGTTGATATTAAGTTATTAAAACAGCGTAGAAATATAACCAGTTTGTTAAAAGGTTTTTTTTAAGTCACGTACATAATAGGCCTACTGGTAATCAGTTCAACTTAATTGTGTCCCGCTTAGTTTGTTTTGTTTGTTTGTTTGTTTTTTCATATCTTTATCCTGCATTGCGGGAAAGCGGACTTGAGCGCCATGCATCGGTG
Organism: Aplidium turbinatum; assembly: GCF_918807975.1. Taxonomy (NCBI): domain Eukaryota; kingdom Metazoa; phylum Chordata; class Ascidiacea; order Aplousobranchia; family Polyclinidae; genus Aplidium; species Aplidium turbinatum. The sequence continues at coordinate 13,559,674 of NC_137484.1, read as the reverse complement.
TAGCCTACGCCTTCCGACGTACACCTGACCTACGCTGCAGCCGACGGCAATGTCGGTTTCCGGTTGTCTACTCTATGTATGACTTAAATTTGGTAGGCTACTACCCATTACTCGAATTCGATCACTGGGTAGAGGCAATATCGTAAAGTTTCTTGCCCAGAGAAACAACAGCAAGTGCGGGTGGCTGGAGTCGAACATGCAGGCTCTCGACTGCGAGCCCAACGCGCTAACCACTCGGCCACTGCTGCCGATCAAGTAGAGAAGTAGAGAAGGCGAGAAATCGTAATAGAGAAATCTTATTCGTAATATTGTCATATGTCCGTTTTTCCCCACGGCAGGGGCTAAACGGACATCAACAATATCATTTTTTTTAAATAAATAAACAAAAACGCACCAAGCTTCATAGCCTATTCTGGACAGTTTTTGTCACGTGGCATGTTAATTAAAAAACGCAACAGGTCTATTATATCTGATTTGTTTACTCAAATAGAGCACTTTAGATTGAGCATGTAGCCTACTTTTTTTCTCGCTTTCTCTACTATTCTCATCACTTCAATACTCCCATCACCATAATAAGCGTTTGTAGTCAGCCACAGATAAAATTGTCGGGACCAAATTATGCAATTTTTGTCTGAGAGGTTGCTCCATCCTGCTGAAGCATATTTCCTTTATTTCCAGTGACTCTCCTCACCCAAGAAACAAAAAAATAAAGGCGAGTCCCATACTTGAATCCAAGCATTGGGAGATAAAATAAGGTTCTCATAATTCTAAGCCTTAAGCTAATCCTAAGCCTTCGGCATTAACGAGAGTAGGGTGGCCAGTTCCTTTCTCTCAGCTGCCTTTACTTGAGCAACTACACCCACCCAATGTAGCCTATTACACCCTGGATATAGGTGAGCAGTGTTTGTCAACAACCAGCATAAGCCGAGAGTCGAACCAGGATTGCATGATTGGAAAGGGAGCACCTTACCCGCTGCGCCATCTCAAGGAACACCTTCATCCTTTAACATCTTCAGATAAACATGTTGGTTGATTTTGATGACTTGAACAGGGAATAATTTCTCATCAGTCCAAAGAACTCGTGGCTGCATGCGGAGCATATTCAAAAGAATCTTTGATCTTCCAAACTTCTTCTTGGTAGCATCAGAAAGAAGTTGCCGTTTGGTAATTTTGTAGAGCTTAACCTTAAGATCTCTTACCAGCATCTCCTGGACGAATAAAGAGCTAACATGTGCCTCTTTAGCAAATTTTTTGGTTCTTCTTCCAGGATTCCATTGCAACTTTTCTCCAGTGATCTTAATGTGACTTTTGGTTCTTACGGATCTCTCCGGGGTGCTCTTGACCTTTGGTAAGCAGCTACCGTACCAGTCTTTGAACCAACCTTTTTACTGCTTTGTAAACACCAGAACGACTCACAATCTTTTAAAACCTTGAAAATCTTAGGTGATAGCTCCTTGTGACAATGCGTTTCAATGTTCTTCGCCATGAGTGTAACTTTAATTTCACAGAAATTGTATAGATTAGTATCCTAATCTAGGATGATTATACTACTTGTAACTACTGTATAAAGCTCCAGCTTTAGTTTAATGTAATACAAATAATTTTGTCGGGAAACGTGTTTAATTTGATATAAAATTTGGTCCACACTTCGCTTCCCCTCCCCCTGTTTAAAGCTTCTGTTGAGTATCACGTCCAAGAGTTTTGGAAGATGGAAAAGAGATCGTCATGTTATCTTTAAAAAAAGTAGGACAATAGCCTACTTTATTCATTTCTTTTTCATAAGACTATATAAATTCTTACAATTTTTATGCAAAAACTAGGATAGAAATAGCAAACATCTGTTGAGACTTCTGTTATTGAAATTAAGTTTATGTCTTGTAAGTCCACTCATTGTAAGCGTTTCGATAAAAAGTTCCTTCAAATACAATGTTACATAATGCTCCTAAAGAGTTAGCCAAACTGGCATATGGCGTTATGTAGCGTAGCGACAAGGTGTCTATGGATACAGGAGTTCAGTAATGAGACGTAGCCTACCGGTGTCGTAAACGAAAGTTTCGAGGAGATGCTGTGGACTTGAGTAAACAACCGGTTACTACGAAAATTTGTGAGTCAGTCAAGTTAATCTTCGTGTAGCCTATTTATGAAAAAAAAAACTAATTTTGTGATAACAATTTTCTGTGAGTAGCGATAAAAATTTTAGTGACCTGCACTAAGGCTATAGCCTAGAAGGGGGGGAGGGGGGGTAAAAAACATTTCGTTATTACTGCAAGCTACATTTGAATGACCTTCGATACCTTTAATAGCTTATAGACAAACTACAAGTAAGATGTTTTACTTATAACGTAGCCGACACGAGACAAAACAGTCATATTTCGTTTCAATTCCTACCAAAGCTGGTGGCTAGATGGACTGGTCTATAAAAACGTTTTTGACAACAGCGATGGCTTAGCCTACTCAGCAATAGGAGGCCTATAGACTGCAACAGCGCAATAAGTCTGCAAAAAGTATTTATTGATTTAACAATGTAGATCAAACAAGGAACTACTGAAATGTGTAAGAAACATTTCAAGTATAACTCAAAATTACAAGGTTGACTTTTGCAGAAAATGTTATGCATACACAAACACAGTGAGGTGAGATTCATCGAAAAGACGTAAGAAATCTTCAGTTTTCATCGACACCCGCACTGTGATGCTACCATGTCGTCAATTTCTTCAATTTGAAGCTCACCATGAAGTTCAGTAGCAAAATATTGAGAATTGAACTGAGTGGGGGCGCAGCAAACATCACCTCGATTATGCTGTTGAATAAAGTAATTTAGTTATAACTTAAGACTGTTTCACGAACCGGATAAAAAAACTATTTGTCGTGACCTTTAAGCATGTATTTCCATTGTCAAGAAACAACTTAATGTTCGATAGCTACCAAATTTATGTCCATCTATACCGCAAAAGCTGCATTAATTGAGCAAGGAGTTGGCCGAGTTCGAGAGATGACTAACCGAATAGTTTATGGAGTTTAAGCTAGGTAGGTATGTAGGCTACGTTTAACTGTTCAAAGCATATTACACTTATAAAATGGGCCAGTCGGCAACTCCATTAAAAAGAGCCGGTTTTTGGACTTAAGTAAATCACAAGCTTAAAACTTTACTTGGACAAACTTTCCTTGGCTATGCTAGAGTATGTTAATTCAGTTAAGGCTATTCAAAAACAGAAAAATACACACCAAACTTATTGTTTTTGCATGATTAGTTATATCGACCCAGGATGGAAGAGATTCACGGTTGCAATGTCCAACACATTCCGAAATATCCCAGAATTGCTTTCCGTTTTCCGGCCATGTAACATTTAAGCTCTGTTCAATGCATGATAAAATAATAGTATGCTAATTAATTAATTATCAACCCAATAAGACTATCGTACAGTAATAAACTATTTGTATAGCATCATAACTTTGGCTATAAGAGAAGCGACGATAAAGACAAAAATTTGATTTGTTATGTCATTGAAGGTTGATCAATACAAATATCTAGGGAAAATGATAACACCAGGAAACGACATCGAAACTGAGATCACCCAAAGGATAACATCAGGTTGAAGAAGATTTGGTCAATATAGCACTTTTTTAAAGAACAAGAACATTCCAATTAGCCTAAAACGAAAAATCATGGACACAGTAGCCTAATTGCCAACATTAACATACGGAGCAGAAACATGGTCTCTCACAAAACAACAAACAAGAAAACTGTCAGGAGCGCAAAAGAACGTGGAAAGAATATTAAACATAAATAGCAAAGACAAGATTAGAAATTAAGTCATCAGAAACAAAACTTGTATCAAAGGTGTCATAGAAACAGCAACAAACCTAAAGCGGCAATGGGCAGGACATGTAGCAAGAATGACAGACAGCAGATGGGCCAAGATAACCACAGAATGGACACCAAGATATGCAAGAAGAACTAGAGGGAGACCAAAAAGAAGATGGCGAGATGACATAGAAGGAAAGATTGGCATCACCTGGATCAGAACAGCAAAAGACAGAATGGTGTGGAAACATATGTGGAGGCCATCTGCCAGCAGTGGTATGACCGGCTGAAAGGCCTAATGATGAAACTGGCGAGTGGGCGACTTAATAGGGCCGTTGAAGATAATTTAGGCCCGGCACCACTGAAATCCTCGGGCCCCAAATCAAAACACTAAAAAAACGCACTTCCGTAGGCTGTATCTAAATACGTGGTGGTTTCTTTAAGTTCCCGGATTCCATGGAAAGGTTAGCCTACTGGCCCCTAAAATCATCCCTGGCCCCGGTTAATTACCTCCTGACACCCCTGTCAATGCTACTGCTTAATGAGCATACAAATAATAGCCTATTTAGTATTTAGTCACTTACATGCGTAATTTCATCCTTCACTATAAATGAAGCACGATGACAAGGCTTGGTTGAAGTCAACAAAGGTGCGTTGGCTGTCATTGTTTGACGAGTTGGGAAAGCGGGTGAACGGCGCTTTCGTCCTTTTTTTAAACGATGCTGCTGTAGAAAAGTGGGCGAACCTTCGGTTGAAGTTTCAGATTCTGCTCAAAGTGGAAAAGTGTTCGTGATTAGTTTAAACTCGAAGCCGATAGCATTATTTTGTTTAATTTACACTTTATCTAGATGTTTTCCTTAAATATAGTATTTCCAAATATTGTGTTTGAATAAGATACTGAAGAAGCCGTCTTTACGTGGCGAAAGCTTTATCAATTACACCATGTAACAAAATACTAGTTGTGCCATATTTTTAGTATTTTTTGAGATATTGCTGAGTAAAACATATTTCTAGCAATTTTTTTCCACAACTGTTATTGGAGAATGGATCGCGTGAATCCAAACTTTCTGCTAATTCAAAGAAAATGAAAGGGTGTAGCCTACCAGCAAACATCTATAGCCTGTTAGGATTGGCCCATGGTATAAGAGTAGGATCCAAAGAGGATACAAACTGATATGAATAAATCAACAAGTGAATAAAAAAAACAACAGTAACCTCTTAAGTAGGCTACATGTAGCTCCACACAAAGTGAAATTTGCATGACTTTTGAGTATCTAATTTCTTGTATTTTAGATCCATCTCTGATGATGGTTACGTCTTAGCATAGTAACAAATTCTTATCTTTTCTCAAGTTTTTATTTTTAACAAATTTCATTCATTGCTTAAATCAATTTTCATTGACTTATTAAAATCACTCTCAGAAACCATCATCTCAAAGCTTCAAGACAACTTTCCACTTTCATTTTACTACGCTGAAGAGATCGGAAGAACGAAACACTGGCCACTGTCAGTAGTACTGACAGACTCAGTAGTCACTTTTAATGATGTCTTTATAGACATTCTTTTTAGACACTATTTTTAAAGAAATAAAAAGTGTCAAAAGTCAGGCAAATTTTACTTTGTGTGGAGGGTTATTTCTTCTTTTTGTGCTAATTGTTTTTGAATTTTTTGCAAGGTCTGTGGTCTGTAGCTACATGCACCAACGTTCGACTAGTGCGCTCACACATATGGCGCCGAAAAGCAATCAGTACAGACTACTATTACACATCTAGAAAACTGAAAAAGGTAAACAGTAAACAAAGCAGAACTCAATCTCGACCTACTACCTTTAATGTTGAGTGCTAACATGAACCGACAGGTGTAGGCTATTACTACAATACCGGTATCTGAGTTATGAAAAGTGGTCGGAACGTTCATCAAAGCGGATTGCAGTTTTTGGCGGGAATGTTCCTCATCAGCTTCAGAACGACGAAAATGTAAAAGTACACCCAATACTTTCTCCACTACATTGACAAGCTTCGTGGCAGCTGTAATAGTTCAGTTTATTTTTTCTGCTTGCGAATACGCAAAAACTCCAATAGAAACGTAAAGAAATTATTATGGACTTTGGTCACAGACCATAGGTCACAATAGTGCAGCCGTGGTTCTAGAAGCTGATAAAGTAATTGAAATAAAAGTTTAGTTATGACTTGTAGGGCATATGCAATTTTAAAACTATCCTTTGGTCTAATTCTTGAATCATAAATGTTAGATAAATTGCACGGAATATGTTTCCAAATCATGTAATGTAGGGATTGTAGGCTATACAGGTAATTTTATGAAGATGCTTTAACATAGTTTTTTACCCAAGCAAGTTTAATGTCCATTACTATAACTTTTATTCATTCTCGTGCTACAAACAAAACGAAACCTACAATGGTAGCCTATAAAATTTAAACCGTTTCTACAAAGGTAATCCCAACTTAGGTAATCCCATTCTTAGTTCTTGTGTATTTTAAGCTGGGCTTTAGCCTTGATTTTAAGCTTTTTGTCAGCACAGGGCCCAAATTATTGTCTCAACCGCTGTGACTACAATTGCGCACCTTGTACAATGTAGCATACTGCCTACATGTAGCTTACGCCTTATCTACAACTACTCGAGAAAGGATTAGTGTGTTCTCTTGAGGAAAAAAACTACCAAACTACTACCGCTTTATAAAAGCCTACCATTTCTCCCGCCTTAATATTGCACTTTCTAACAAATATACAAAAAAAATTTAGCCTATAATCCAAGTTTGGTCTGTTCTACTTACGAGGATGTAAATATTGTCTCCGCGGATGAACTTTTACATGCAACGTGATGTTTTCCACGCCAGTGTGATGCCAGTCCACTAATCGATCTAATTTCAAATCAAGGACGATCATTTTTCCATCTGAACTAGGGCAGGAAGACTGCAAGTAAAATAGCATTCGTTATACATGCTGTAGTAACAACTTTCCCTATCATATTTTTACGATTCATCATCTGCTCTTAACATTTAGCCGGAGTTACTACCACTGCCATGATGGTAAATGGTAGAACCCCTCGACTCTTGGACTGTCGAAGAGAAGGTTTAACAAATAACCTTAGTGACAAACACTGTAGGTGCTGTAACATATTCATAAAGCAACAAAAATTAGTCATTGCTTTGGCATAAGATATTCATCCTGCAAGGACGCAATAGCCTATCTAGACTATCACCATGGGTTTTTGCGCTCGCGTTTCATGCAATCAGAGTAGCCTATCACACCTGAAAGTCTGAGTGAAGATAATGCAGTCTGCCACTGTGGTCGCATGATACAGAAGTCCCGTAACGCCCAAACTGTTCTCCAAGTTTACTTGGACTGACTCGTGAAAGAACCAACTCTGCCGCAACCATTTGTTGGGCCGAATACCTGAAGTTTATTACAAATTCAATAGCTTATTCTGATGCCAAACGTGCGATACCACCATTTTACAATATTGGACTTGGCTAATGGCTATTGACCATTCTACCTGGTCTCCAAGGTCAGTTGTCCATATCGATTGTGTAGTGTTGTGAAAAATTAACTTTTATGCTGCATAGACCATGGACAAATTTATGTAGCTTCCGGGATAGAAATAGAATGGCATACTTTTGACTTAATTATCGAATGTAGGCTACATGTTATTGAGAATTGAGATACATGTCAAATAAAACGAGGCCAAGCTCACCTTGTTTGTGGTTGGCGTAACGTAATCTCTCCATTACCGTCACTCCATTGTTGATCTAAAACCACAGGGGACACAGCGGCAGTTTTTTTCCGCTTTAGAAAGAAATCCGTCCAATATTTCTTTACATATTGGGAATGGTAATGGCAGGGTGATATTTTGCTTAGAAGAACACCAGCCATGCTCCCTTCGTTATTTCGCCAGTTGACCAAAGCTGCAAGTGTCAAGTCACATATCAATTTTTAGTATTTTGAGCTGGCGTTTTAGCTCTAACCTTACTGGATGAATAATTGTCCAAGGTGGTTTAGTTCTAGTTAGCTTGTTTTTGTGTTTTTTTTTGCAATAGAGTTAAGCCACATCACCTGAAACATAACTAAACATAACGGTTGAACTTCTTCGTTGACCAGGTGCAACGCTATAGCTGTTCACTTGAGCTGAAAAAAAAAAGTTCGTCAGGATTTCTGAATGAACGTATCGTAGTTTCTCAAACCAACTTTTGGTTTAGGTCATTTAATTTTTTATTTATCACATGTAGGCTAAACGTCGCTAACACAAACGTGAGAACATTGCATCCCCCGCTGCACATTTGCTAGTGTGACACCAAAAGTACGTTACCCACCTGTTGAAGCAACACGTATGCTGTTTAAGTATCGTAAACACTGCTTGGCTTTAGTTAATGACAAGGAACGAAGCCATTCCATACTGAAAGTACATTTACGTAGTTACTTGTGGCTTGTGCTGAACAGATGAAAGATAAAGGAGGCAATAATCATGGCGTAGTCAAAGATATCCTGCAAGGGTTACGTACGGCCCCTTGCGAGTTTAAGTCAAAGCTAAAAAAATGTTACGTCTTTTAAAGAGAAAATTGAACTTGTTCTGTGAATCAATGTAGTAGCACGCTTATTGAGAAAATAGGTCTATCTTTAGGTAATCTATATTTTTTCAAAGTGCTGCCTTATCTTTCTTGCAAAATTTGTCGACACACAAGCCCAGAGATTCGATTTGGTTTTAAATGCTAGCCATCCAAAACCTCTTTATTGAAAAACTGATGAAAAGCTCAATTTCCGAGCCAGTGCGCTGGTGTTCAAGTTCTACAGTTAACAGTTGCTCTGACATCACAGTAGTAAAGGTCTGAGAGGAGAGAGGTAAGAGAATAATAGAATAGGTCAAGTATAAGTAGGTTATGATTGATTTTTGATCTGGAATCAGTTTAGGTTTTACAATTAATTGGCCGTAGTTTTACCCAATAACTGGATTCACACTCTAGCCCAGGGGCGTGCAACTGTTTATCGCAATGGGCCACAACGTACAATTATAATGATGCTGAGGGCCAGTCTATCGAATAACACATGAATTTATATGAACAATTTATTTAATGGAAAAGTACACACAATCAAGTTACACATTGAGTTTCAGATATCTTGAAGCTCAGTTTTGTTACAAGCTCAATGTCTTTCTTGTAACCGTGAAATACCTCTTGCTGTTTGCTCCAAGACTTTTTCAACTGCTGCATTTTGTCAACCCGTAATTGACCCACAATGCTATCATAATTAGCAGAGTGTTTTGCACAGTAGTGTCGCTTGATATTGTACTCTTTCATTACTGCTATAGTGTTTTGACAAATCAGGCAAACAACATCTTGATTGTGTTGAACAACGAAGTAATTTATACACCACTCATTGTTGAACTTCCGCCTTTCATAATCAACCTTCCTTTTCTTACTTGTAGACATTTTTACTATGCTAAGCTTTTTGTAGAATAAATATTAATATATTCACCACACTGCACCCATAAAGTAAGATTTATGTTAATCATTGCCAGAAGAACAAGGCGGTTTTCTACAACGCTTACTAATGACGCAACAATAATGCTAATGATGTAATAATGCTAAAAGTCAATAATGCTAATGATGACGTTACAAATAACAACATCCTCCGATCTAACAGTGAAAAGTATTTAAAAATAGTGGGCTACTTGATGAAGAATGTGCGGGCCACGTAAATGGGTATCGCGGGCCGTGCTCTGGCCCGCGGGCCGTATGTTGCACGCCTCTGCTCTAGCCTATACTACACTGAAATAACATTATAAAAACAGTAGCGTATACTACTGTATATACTGTAGTAGGCTCTACTAATTTAAAAAAAGTTTAAACTTACTCATTTCTGTGCTCAAGACAATCAATTACCAGTGATTCTTGATCTTTTGGTAAACTCTTGCTGCAACAGCTCGCTATGAAGAGGAATACAAGTGGAATTAACCGGTACACTTCAGAACGCATGATGAAAAATAAACAAACTAAAGAAAACCTTTCTAAGCTGAAACTGAAAGCGCACAAATGCACATTAACAGATAAAATTTGGCAATATCTTTTACTACACAAGACCTTTCAATCAAATTATTGGCTTATAAACAAGACTGAAGGCCTACAGTCGGCAGTGGATATTAATTACAAAGTTTGAATATGAAACTTGACTTCGGCCCTGTTTAAGGGTAACCTATCCTTGCAAATATTTTCAACGATATCGATCTTCCTGTTGACGAATAAAAGCTTATAAACAGTGATAATTCGGTCAGGCACAGCCAGCACAAGGTTATTAATGTAGTAAGTAGATGAAAATGTTGCACCCATGTTGTACTGTAGGTAGATGCAGGGCCTGATTAAGGCTCACGGGGGCCGGAGGCACAGCTAAGTTTAGGGGTCTCTATTGATAATCGCTTTCGATGCAGAGCAGGAGTGCTCAACTGTTACTGCAAAATCTTTACACAATTTTAAATTGTTACTCAAAAATAATAAGTGTGCACACACTGGCACAACAACTTTCATTACCTACGCCTATGGTACTAATGTAAAAAAATGGGGCCCCCAAAACCAGGGGGCCTGAGGCCTGTGCCTCGTGTGCCTCATGTGCCTCATTGTTAATCGGGCCCTGGGTAGATGAAATGCCCGACTAAGAAACACCTCCTCGACGCAGACTAAACGCCACACAAAATTTCGGTTTATTCAATCGGCTTAGAGTGATAGCTATAATTGGCAGTCATTTCTACCATTATCTTTGAAACATTATGCGTTGCAAGCAAGAATAAGAATCCATGACGAACCATCCTGACAGTCTTGGTGTTCAAACAAACGGTCGAAATTCGTCCAAAAGACTGTCCTATTAAAGTTTGTGCTTCAGCTGTATCAGGCATTTTTCGCGAAAGAAACGTACAAGACAAAACTTTAGGTTTACACCCCTTCTGTGCTCGTGACCCACTAAAACTGAAGTTGGTATAGTGGCCTTTGAGTATGTAACGAATGGTTCTTTTCACAGTAATTTTTAATTTGGACAGCCGTAATGATTCAATTTTGGTAAAGAAGTGATTTTCTTAAACTATAGACAAATGATTCATTACTATTACTACATTATTTTCGTAATGATTCATTACTCACAACACGGTAGCAAATAACCAGGGGCGTAACCAGCACACAATTTTGGTGGGGAGCAAAATAAGTATTTCTGCACATATGAGTGAGTCGCCAAAGGCGAACCACCTACAGGGTGGTCTGCGCTGAATGAATTCCTCTAGAAAAATTTAAAACAATACTTTAAAATTGCGCATTCTTTTTTCAGCCTAAATCAAAAGTAAAACTTTCTTGAATGATCATGTAACAAAGTGTGAAATTTGTATGCAAAATATTTTTGGGGGGAGTTCCCTCTTTGTCCCTCCCTCCTGACTACGCCACTGTAAATTAAATTTCCTCTTCTCGATCCTAGAATAAAATAAACCCGATTTTATATAGCTACTGTCATACCCTCTTTTCGACATGGTCAAAGCGAGCGCAGTAAAAATAATGTTTTTGGTGTAACTGTTAAGCTAATCAATAACATTTAATAAGCATAAAATAACTCAAATATGAATTTAGAATGACCCCTATGAAAAAGTTTTTGATTAACTGTTTTGGCAAACTGCTACTCTGTGTTCGTTTTTAAAGTCTTCTTGTAGGTTAAAGTGTTCTAATCAAGTTTAATATTGCTTCCATTCTGCTAAGCTTTGTGGCCCACTAGAAACTATGCCATGCCCCACTGAAAACTATGCCATCGCCCACCGGTTGAAAACCACTGCATATAATACCAAAAAGTAGGCTAAACTCTTCAAAAGCAAATGGTAATGCTGCGTTCAAATGCTCCTCTTGCTTTTATTTAAGCTATCTTTTATGAATATAGTTAATAAAAGTTTCCAATCTACAAACGTTCCTGTTTAATCACCAACAATTCAAGAATAAGTACGATTCTTCCTTCTCAGAGTAGCCAGGCCCACCAAAAAGATTTCTATTTGGCCTGTTCCTATCCTCGCAGCAAGCTTTCCGCACAAAAATCTCCATTTTTTTCAATCACTTGAAAAGCAAAGCTAATCAGCGCATCCACCAAGATCACTCTTTGTTGTAACAATGCGTGCAGGATGCCACGTTGCATAAATGCTGGTATTTTCCAATTTAACACGTTGGAAAACATCATATTGCTGTAAAAAAATGATTGGCAATCGAGATTGTTATTGTTACATTTAATTTGCAAGTGTTCGCCAGCAGCAAACATTTTTCTGCATGTGCAAATATTTGAATAAATTAAAAATGTGAGTTTTATTGAATGAAAATGCGACGTTTCGGCTGGCTTGGCGCCACAGAGAGCCATAGTTTCGCCCTGTGACTTATTAACTTGTTTTGTGCATACTGACTGCGGTTGTATTCACACTTTGCAGTATACAAATACTTCGCCTTCGGCTCTAGTGCTAGTAGATCTGAGTTCGATTTCAGGGCGGGTCAAACCGGAGACTTTAAAAACGGTACCGATTTTGCTTTTTTTTCCTAAACGCAATGAGAATAAGTCGGTTAATATTGTGGTACTGGTGACATCGTAAAACCTGATAGAAAATTGAAAATGAGCCCTGTCGCTAAAAGACCTGAGCGGTTATAGAGCGACAATAAATAAAACCATAATTTTACACAACTCAATATTGCAACTGAGGTAAACTTTCGCGAATTACAAAGACGACTGTGCTTGCATCAAGTCGGTCTGATACTTTTCAAAGTGAAACTTAGTTGAAACGCAAATGCTGTCTAAAGTTACAAAATATTTCATAGACTACTTGCACATTAATTTTTTTGAAACACAGAATAACAGCTTATTCAGTAGGCCAATTTAACTTGAAATATCGTTGGCCTGAGCTAGTACCAATAGGATATACAATAGTTCAGTAACGCTAACATTGCACTATTATTAATCTACTTTGGTTCTAACGAACTACAGTAAGTATAGGCTACAATGTGAGAATTCAATTTTGGTAGAGAGGTGATTTTTTTTAACCATAGACAGTAAAACCTAACAACCAGACGGCATTTAACATAATAATGACAATATATTATAAATTACCGGTGAATGAACAGCCTAAAAAAAGGTAACAATCATTGAATGCACATCGTTCAGGCATGCTGGTCGACCTCACTGAGACGCAAGCACACAAGTTATTTCAGCCAGACAACAAATCTGTCACTTTTTCATTGATTCAACGTCTGCAGACGTTGCAATTGTTGTTGTCTCACTGCTTATTATGACTTTATTTGCAAAAGACAAATAATACAATTTTTTGCAAGCTTATTCTTGGCAATTTTACACACTTGTAGAGGCTCTATTTGAAATGTGGGTTTATAGGAGAATGCTTAAAATTTCATGCAAGGATAAAATCACAAACGAACATGTAGCCTACTATTTAGAGTGCAAACCAACATGGAAATTCTAGAAACAATTAAAAACAAGAAAATTGAAGTGCTTTTGCTATATGATTCGCAAAAATTCTATTCAAAGACACCTATTTGAAGGAAAAATGATTAAAAAACGAAACAGGGGCAAACCACCAAGAATTTGGACTACTGATATTAAAAACTGGTCAAGATTTCATCACAAAACTACAAGAGAAAAATCTCACAACAAAAAACTTGGCGCTTTATTGCCTCCTCCAACTCTCGATAAGAGGAAGGAACTTAATGATGATGATGATGAGAGGCTTTGAACCGCTGACGTAGGCCCAAAATGAAGTTTCCACTTGTTGTTAAAGTGTGGTTGTCTTTTAAGCTATTTGTCGGCTGCATAGCCGAGTGGTGAGAGCCCTGGAACGGCAATCGAAAGGGCGCCGGTTCGACACCGCTCAAAAGCATGCGGTTGTGTCTTTGGCAGGACACTTAAAGGCATGCTCGAAGATTGGCTTCCTTTCCTTCCCGTTTACTTAATCTAAATCTTCAACCACCGGGTGTAAGCCTGGATACGACAAACAAACAAGCTATTCCATCCATTTGGATGATTTCGCAATTAGACAGTAATTATATCGACACACGAGAAGCAGTGGACACGATAAAAGTAACAGTCTTTTACTGGTTCTTGTCTTTAGTTGAAAGTTACTTTGTTATGGTGGTATGTTTATTTCATATGCAGTGCAGTTATCACATTCATTCAACAGAGGTTATAAAAAGTTTTCAATAAATTTCAAAATATTTTCTTCCGTGAGGTGGTAGTAGAGACAGTAAAAACCACACGACAAATAAAGTGACGAAAAAAAGGTTTTGTTGAAAGCAACCAGTTGATTTACATTTACTTGGCAGTTGGTTTTGAAGTAGCCAGCCAGACCAGCGTGAACGTATTCTTCATTGAAGTTTGATTAAATAGGAACAACAATTACCGATCAGCTAGATTCATTTGAAGGAGTGCGCTTTACTGTAGGTTAATCCAAACTGTGTGTCTTCAGTTCAGTTGTTTTTATTTTTGACCATCACAGCGAAAACAATAGGCTACCTGTCAACATAGCAAAGGTCTAGAAAAAGATAGAAGCGACAAAACGCAAACGTTATACCGTGCTTGAGACCAAAACAAGTAATTAAGTTAAAAGAAAATTGGCACGGTCTCACACCTTATAAAAAATTTAAAATAAAAAGAAACATAAAAAAAATTACAAACAAAAATAAAAACAACAATATAGGCCTACAGTACATCCAGGCTATGGTTTTATCAGCCCACATAGCTTTTAGCTGATAGTTTCAAGATTTGTCTGCCACTTGCTTTGAAGATCGGTCATTGTGCGTTATCAAGAGTGCTGATAGTGTTAAGGGAAAGTTGGTTAGCGCGTCACTTCGTGAACGAAGAAGCTTTTAAATGAAGCAAGGCTGGTTCGACTCTCGGGGTGTGCGCTTGAACAACGCATTCTAAGAACTGCTCTCCATTCAGCGGCACCTAATGGATGGAATCACTTCCCGGTAACAACACTTCAACAATCGGAAAGCTTCACTCAGTCAATCTCGGTAACTAGCCCTGCGTCAAAAGCCTCTACAAAAAACAAAACTGCCAGGAATAACCTATCAAGGCTTTGTCAGTCCGAGGATAAAGATTTAAAACTAAACCAAACACATTTTGATGCGTTTAGCTCTTAGCAAAAAAGAGCAAAAACAGACAAAAAAACTCCCACAAAGAAATCCTACTTTCTTACCATGAGCGGAGCCATTTCAATTGCAACGCACCAGGCCTCCCACCACTTACAAATTGTTACAATTTGACGAAACAAAACAATGACAAAAACAAATAAAAGTAAACAAGCAAAAACAACACCATCTTCTTGCGGAAATTCAATTTTACCCAGGGAAGTTATGTTAGATATCAGCGTGCTTTGATGTTAAGTTACCTGAATTAGAGCGATAATTTTAAGATGTAGTAGCAGCATGTCACAGTAATATTGGGTTAGACTATGTTTTACGCGTCGAACCAAAATAGAAAAAGTAGGCCCATGGTGGTAGGTAGGCCTAATCAATTCCGCACATGGATGGAAAGACTTCTGCAAAAACAAAAACAACACAAGAACCAGTTCAATGCAATATTAACAGAGCGGATTTTGCTATTTCGGTTAGGTCTAAATAGTTCAATTTGCACAACATCATTTCAGGAGGCCAAGCACGATCCTTGTACCAGAGCAATTGATATGACGGTCAAGGTAGATGAGTTTGTGGTGAAAAACGCAGGGATTCGCTTAATACAAAAAGCGCATTGTTTTGCAGTTTGCAAGATACTGCTGCAAAACTTGCAAGCAACTGTTGTTTAGCTGGGCTTAACAGGCCAGCACTCATGAAACGTTTTATTTCATAAAAAGGACCTGCTCCCAAGCAGCAGCACTATTAATTTTGTAAAGTATACTTCTAGAAAAACAAAAGTTTTACTGAAAACTCGAAAGAAATAGGTAGGTTATGCTTCAATGAGATTGACTGTTAGTGTAGCAAGATTTTAGTATGTTTGTCTGGCTTTGTGTACGATAGGGCGCTATGCTATCTCAAACGTTTAAATAGTGTTCTTTATCACCTTCTTACAAGCTATTTCATAATCAATCATTAAATCTTTATGTTTTATTTTTAATGCAAGAGAAAGCTCAAGTATGCTATTTTGCTTTGGTTTCATAAAAATAAGACGCTTGTCACCAGACAACATTTTTATCAACATTGTGACATGAATTTCACGTTTAAAGGCAGCAGTGGCCGAGTGGTTAGCGCGTTGGGCTCGCAGTCAAGAGCCTGCATATTCGACTCCAGCCACCCGCACTTGCTGTTGTTTCTTTGGGCAAAAAACTTTACGATAATTGCCCAGTGATCGATTTCGAGTAATAGGTAGGGTAGGTGGGGCACCCATGGGACAGATTTTTTTATTTGTTAATAGCGACTCCAACATAAATGCTACGTCGTCCATTTTTTCATAGTTTGTAGATCCACAGACTTACAAGTTATGATGTAAAAATTATTGAAATGTTATAATTAGTTATTGAGTTATTCAACATTTTATCAATGTTGTTGGTTGTCCCGTGGGTCCCATACCTATGGGACCGATGGGACAGTGTTATGGGACCGATGGGACATATCCAAAATTGCACAAAAGAAGTACAAAAAATGATTTTATGAACTGAAATTGGTTATTTACATTAAAAGTGAAAAATCAACATGAAAAGTCAAGTTCCTTTGTCAATGTTCGTAAGCAATTGCAATATCCATGTATAGATTGTCTATTCAGACGAAACAATCTCTGAGAAACCTAGAATGCCGCTTAGGCGTGTTGTTATATCAACTGGTTGTGACAAGGATTATTTTTTCTATATCTTTTTGAGAAATTGAGGCAACATCCTCATTGTTTGGAAAGACAAATTAAAATGCCTATTTAAAATGCCCTTGTCCCATCGGTCCCGCAATCAGCAATTTTGAGAAATATTTTTCTGCTGTCCATGCTGTTGACATCTGAAACTCCATTAGTATCACAAACCTTGCTTCTTATATCACTGATTTAAAACAACTTTATTGTCAATCATTGTTATTTCTGATATTTTCCACAGATTTTTTTTAATCCTATAGCTACAATTTATTTTAGGGTCTTAAAATTAATATTTTGCCGTTGTTTACACAGTTGAGCTAGATCCTACTCCTTTCACGTGCGCAACCTGAGATACATATTTCGTGTCCAAAATCAATATTTTCAAAAACTATTCACTAGAGGGCAAGATATCGCGCTGTCCCTTCGGTCCCCGTGTCCCATCGGTCCCGCACTTCCCCCTAGTACCAAATTTAAGTCATAAGTAGAGTAGACAACCGGAAACAGACATTGCCGTCGGCTGCAGCGTGGGTCAGGTGTACGTCGGAAGGCGTACACCGATGAAGTCCGCTTTCCCGCAATGCAGGGTAAGATATGAAAAACAAACAAACAAAACAAATATACTTTCTCTCTTGTCAATGGCTATTAACTACTACGCTAAGCCAAACTAAAACGTTTAGCCTGCATGAAATAAATAGCGTTTTTTTATTTAAAGCTGTTGGCTGTAAGAAAAAACATGATGCTTTGACATATTATACTGTAGTCTGTTGTTTCAAGGATTTTTGTTTATACATCACCATGAATGATTCTACTAATCAACGTCCTTCATCAGAAAATGTGAGTATGAACTGATCACATGAGAGTAAACAGAAAATCTTTATTGCGATGCTGTCGTAAATTACTTGAATGTTTTAAATTTATGAATTTATTTGTAAGCTCTCTGACAGATATAAGTTTACTCAGGGCTGTGTTGACCGTCCCCCGTAGGCTACCCCCTGGCCCGTGGGAAAGGTCCACGGCTGATTAGGGGCCTACTCACTTTAGTCTGTAATGTTTTTTGACTGTTTAAAAACTAAAAATAAAACACTACAAAAGCTCGATATTCAATAGCTAATTAAATCATGCAAGGCCGTATTTACTGCCTTTCAAACCTCCGACAGGGGGCCTACCTCTAACTATGAACCTACTCATATTTAGTTCGTGCAGCGTTTTTCGGCTTGTAATTTTACAACTTTTTTATATTTAATATAAGAGGTGTTCACTTACTTTTTGTATGGAGACTATTGTTGATTGCTGGATGGAATGTAAATTGTTGAATGCTTTCAAAATCTTTTTTTTTTTTTTATTGAATGGGTTTTGTAAGTTTTCGTTAGTTTGCCTATAATGCAAAATTCATCCATACACCATTAGCCTACTCGATGTAGCAACTTATAAACGAATTATGTTATAGTTATAAGTTATTCTGTGCATAATTAACCCAACATAAGTAATCAATTAAACAACCAATCACGAGATGCGTTTTGTTTATGATCCGTGTGTTGATATTTTCTATTCGCCAAGTAGAAGTTGGTGAATTTTAGAAACCATTTCTTTCAGTAGTGTATTGTGTTGTGTACTTTGGTACAGCAATTGTTACTTTATGAGGTCTCATTAAATTCAAATGCAGTTGGTGGATCTTCATGTATCTGTGGTTCCAATGGAACACTGGGTAGAAAAGCTCAACTCTGCCAGTCATAAGGTCATTGGAGACACATTCAGTGCCGGTTTTATCAGGTTTGTGGCGCTCCAAAATACATCAGCTTAGCAATGTCACATTTGTTACTGTTCTTGCATCGATCTAAAGTGGTCCATCTTGCTGGTTAAATTGTCGATCTGTAAGTTAGTTACCTGTTGCAATAGGTTGATTGTTTTTTTTTTGCGACTTGTTTCAACTGTAATATGATTTTGTTCTTTTCAAGACTTGCAGTGTTGGTCAAGTTTTAGTAAGGAGACATCTAGCTTCTTTACGTTTAAAATACTTTCACATTCAGTGCAAAAAGATTTTTAATTTATTTTCTGGATATCTAAAAAGATAGGCTGCAGACACTATTTTCAAAACTCGTATTTGTCGCAATCAATCACAATATCACGACATTAACCTACATTAAATATAGTTAAGGAAAATTTGTGTTTTTTCACAACAAAATAAGAAAAAGTACCATATTTGCAGCAAATTATTGTCACTTGTTGCAGAGTTTTGCCTGACACGTCTGTAGTTCGCCTACGCCGAGACATCAAAGAGCAACTTGGTGACAACATCTTTCCAAAAGATTACGTTTTCTTAAAGCACGTGGGAAGATGTCTAGCATTGGTGAGATTTTAGGTATTACTACGTCGACGTACGTCAATGACGTACTTCGACGTAGTCTTTATTTGTCTCTTGCAAGAAAAAACGTCGAACTTGTGGACTTGCATCTCCGCAATGTTGTCGAAAACTTTAATTTTCGTAAATATGTTTGTCTTTGTACCACGACCAGCAGATAATGGATTTGTGTGGTGTAGGGTTCACATCTTGCTTTGTCTTGTGGTTTAAATCAAAAACGAAAGGAAACTTTAACAACGCACTTTGGAATCATGTAATTTTATCCTTTGTTGTTCTGAAAAACTCTTTTAACATTCATCTCGTTTGATCTTTACAGTTTTTACAACTCTGCCAATTGTTGATGTTTCCTCTCAGGCTTAACAAATTAACTATCGTACTAGTAATAGTTGCATTCGCAAAATTTCTATATCGAAGGAGCCATCGTTGGGAACTAACGTCATTGAAAATTTGGGACAGCAATCCATCTATATTCTAGAATCTAGAATGATACCGAATAGATCACATAGCAATGGGCTAATTTGTCCACTTTTTTGACAGGTTCGACAAACTCAAGAACGCCAGTTAAAAGTAAAAAACTTTCTTCCGCCTTACGTAAGTAGCCAACTAAAAAAAGACAACCACTGATCGTTGTGTTTGTTACCAAATTAAATTCATACTTCATGCTAAAATTTGCTTTACAGAGCACCATGCCAGAAATTTTTGTTTTACCTGGTCAGCCAACAATGTACACTTACGCTGTGCTACCACCAATTCAGCCGCGACTTCAGGACTTACACAGCTCAGTGTCTGATCTCAGCAACGTCACCGCTAATAGCACTGCTATTGGAGCCAGCCAGTTACCGCCTATGCAATCATCTTATAAATTTGATAACGCAAACGATTCTTTGTCACCAAGTTACAACAATAGTCCAATGTTAAGAGGCGATGGTCCAGTACCGTTACCTCAAGTCGTCAAGACAACAAATAAACCTGGTCAAACTGGTAAAATCCAAAATACAAGAATTCCTAGTTCAACTCGAAAACGAGACATGAAGCGCCAGCAAAGACACGTTAGTGGCAAAAGTGCTTATGACAATGAAATTGACCCATCTAAGTCACAAGTTGCATTTTCAAACGAACACCAAGGTCGAACAACACCAAGACATTCGAATGATGGCTTACCACCAAGTGGCTATAACCACTTTCAGCACGTCGAAGATGAACAAACATATATTAACTCGTCCCATAAAATGCAAGAAGAAAGAAGACCGAGTCACGCCAAGTCTGTGCTTCGGGAAGGACCGAAAAAGAGACGGGTGCGGTACAATATGCCACCTCAGTCCAATGCCAGTTCTCGAGGTATAGCATGGTTATTTTCAACATGTAACCGTAGTGTTGATATTGTAGATCTCTTGTTATGTCAGAGCCGGATTTAGCTGATGGGGGGCCCGGGGCACTTTTAGATCGGGGGGCCTCCATGCAAAAAAATTTTTGCGCCCACAGAGCGCGCGAAAAAGTACGTCTACGTCTACAGTAGCATTAATCCACCACTGCACAGCATTTTGTAGGGACTTCAAAGGCTGAAAGAAAAAAAATAACACAAAAGCACATTTTTTCCACGTAGGGGGGGCCTTTAAAAGTCGGGGGGCTCGGGGCACCTGCACCCTCTGCCCCCCCCTAAATCCGGGCCTGTGTTATGTTAGCGAGATATTTCACTTTGTGTGGTTGCTTTTTACAAACGTCTGCATGGAGAAATTTTTGTATGAAGCTACTGAACTTAAGATGCAAGGCTTGCTTTTTCAAACGGAGAATTCAGACGCATAGCCTTATTGCTTTCAATTTTAGTTAGGCTAAGATTTGCAATATGTTTTTTGTTTAAATGACAAATATTTTTAAGTCAACTGTCCAGGTAGCAAAATCTGTCGTTCATAGATTGGCTTTGAATCAATGGGAAAAGGACGGATTTTGCTAGTTGGGACTAAGCATAGGCTACAAGCATGCTGTTCGATTTGTGATGATTGCCAAACATTCTTTTATCATAAGCTATTGTGGGAAACTGGTTTTCTGCTACGCTTGTTCTTCGAAAAATGTTAAACAAAGTTTTTTGTGTTTGTTTCATTCTCACCTTAGACAACGACATGAATAACGATATCAATACCCTGTCATCGCATCCCCCTCCACACGACGTAGACCCCCGCTACCTCACCAACCACAACCCAAGCTCAAATTCATCCGCCGACGTTTCACCATTACAATATGGCGGAAATGAAAATTCCTCTTACTCTCATGACGTTTCTGTAAACTATAACGGACGGCTGCGAAAGCAGTTTGTTGACACCACCTCTCATGCTATTGTAAGCACGAGCAACACTTCCTCATGGCACGCGTCAAACAATGCACGTTTTGAACATGACAATTCATCACCCTCTCCTAGTCTTCACCCTATACACGCTATGCATGTCAGTCAGCCTCAAACCCAACCTTTTTATCACCCCGACGAGAAAGCCCTTGTTGACCCCACAACAGGTGAAAAGTGGAACATTGAGGCTGTTTCAAACAGAAGGGAAGACTTCACGAAGTGCGCCAGCGCCAACGATGATTCGGGATTTGTTGAGCACGAGCTTAGTGACTCAGATGAATCGTATAAAACAAGGAATAAAAGGTAAAGACAAATGGTTTATAGCGCAACCACACTGAACGATCGTGATGATAATAATTGACTCCTTGTCATAACATTTATCGATCGTTATTGCGATGTAAAGTGCCATTAGGACTTTGAAATTTGTTTTGTTTTCTCCTCATATCTTAGGCAAATGCTAAAATTAGTTATAGAACTGAAAAACTAATTTTGTCAACTAGATTCAAGATCGGTTACAAAAAATCATTCTTTAGTTATCTTGTGCGCTAAATAAACCAAAAAACTACTCTGTGTTTTCTCGAATGTGTCGTTTGAAATGGCGAGTACCAAGTTCCCACTCTTTAACAATGGAAGCGCACTTGTCATAATAAAAAGCAAGCCTATGGAGTTTTTCAAGTGATTGGTTAGTTAGAGGCAAAAGCACTTCAGTTTCATGAAATTTTGCCAGCCAAAGCAAACAGTTCATTAATACTGTTGAGTTTGGTAGTATAACAGGAAGGCTTTGTAGCACTTGTTGTCTTCCAACACGCACA
Organism: Aplidium turbinatum; assembly: GCF_918807975.1. NCBI lineage: Eukaryota > Metazoa > Chordata > Ascidiacea > Aplousobranchia > Polyclinidae > Aplidium > Aplidium turbinatum. Next base: position 13,537,508 of record NC_137484.1, on the reverse strand, counting down.
CTATTGTTTGCATTAACCTGCGGTTGCCATAACGCTATGCCTTTGATTGGATGTGGCTCAACTGGTTTAGATTAAGTTGTACATTACTTGACGTTAGGCTAATGTCAAAATGTATACCTTAAAGTTCTGGAAAAATCTCACTATTATTGCGCTGAAAGCAGGTCGGCTTACATCATCACCTTTTGCTTGCTTTTGTTAAAAATCCAGAGGAAAACCTGGCCAATATTGAGCAAACATAGTAACATGATAATTCAATGTTAAAGTTTTACACAAAGTCTTTGTATTGTTTTTTCAAAATTAAGTTCCGTAGTTTTCATCTGTGAAGCCGTTTCTATTCAGCGACTTTTATTTGCCTAGTACCAACAGCGATTTTATTGTCAAGCGAAAGCCTTGATATTTACAATATACCTGTATTGTTGTGACGGCAAATCAACGCAACCATTATTACCAGTGCTCTGTAAGCTTGTAGTGCAGCATATCTCAACAAGCTAACTGGTACAGCGAGCATTTGTGATTTGCTAGCCATAACGGTGCCACAGTTTTCACTCTGGACTTGGTTTTCACTCATAAACTTAAGATTCCCAAAATCACAAATTTCAAAAATAAGTTTTAAATTATTTGATGTTGCAGAAAATCGCTTAGAAATTCAGCAGAAGCCAACCCCGTCCAAATGCAGGCTGAACCTGAATCTGATGTTGCTGCCCTTGAAGAGGACTTGGTACGGCAAAGTTATAATGATCAGCATGCTACTGTTTATGATAATCATAGTTTGTCTTCTTCTCCCCATTCTTGGGGCGGTGAGGAACATGATTATGAAGAATCGCGTTCTCATTCTTTGCGTGGTAAATCATTTGTGGATAATTCCAACAATATTGAGGACACATCTCATGTTCAATCCGTCGTTGTAGCTTCCAATGAAAAAGAACATAGATCTTTATTAAAAAATGAAGTTGAAATTCAATTTTCTCATGATTCCCTTCGGCTTCGATCTGAAGACCACAGCGAAGCAGAAATAGTACAAGAATCTAAAACGCGAGAGTTTTCGCCAAATTTATCACATCCTTCCAATTTTTACGATAACTCCGTTCCGATCATGACAGTAGATCCACATGTCCCACTTCATCGAAGTGGGAATGTTGGGATTAAAACCCAGAACCTCGGGGAAGATGCAAGCCGTCATGAGGAAGGGTCGAGGTTGTCTTTTCGTCTCTCACAACAAGGTTATCGCATCCGAAGCGGAAATGCGGGCGAAAGTGATAACAGAAACTCTGAAATGCAATTAATCGACGATGCAGCGATGGGAAACATTTTACATCAAGAACAAGATGATGCGTATGATCGTGAATCCCATCAACACAGTCATGATGAAAACGATGAAGAAGCGCAATCCGATGACGGTGGTGGATATGAAAGTAGCATCGATGAGTTTCAGCAAGAACTGGCCAACATAACCGCCCGACAACTTGCTGGAAACCAGGAGCACTTAATCCAAGAAAAAACACCTCCACAAAGTACCACCAACGACAACTCGAAGGAAAATACACAAAAAAATTTGTCTTCAGCAGAACAATTAGATGGAACCATGCTATCTTTTTCTGGTGGTAATGAACATAGAAGTCGGCATTCGTTTTCCCCTGCTGGTCAAGAAATTCCCAAACGTGAATCAATATCGGGCTCTTCTGAAGTAGCTGCCAAGTCGCCTTTAAAACCGATTACAAATATTGTCGGTTTCGCTACAACGGACTCGTTTCATCCGAACGATATAACTCGAGACGGGGCTATTGTCGACCCTACCGTACGAAAAATATTAGATGAGTCTATGGCGTTAGAAGGTGGTCAATCCAGAGGGGCTCCTGACGGAATGCCAATGCAAAGAAAAGTGAATACCAGTGGGACTGATAAACCTGATAAAAATATCGCCAATAACATGACCAGTCTTCAACTCGCAGACCAGTCCAGTGCATTATTACACACGAATATATTAACCCTTGTTGACGACCAAGAGTCAGCACCTGTTGCGTCGACATCACTTGAAAATCAGGACCAATCAGATGAAGTTGCCACTTCCGGTAAGGAATTGCCCTCAACAACCACAGAGACAATTTCGACTTTTCAACCGAAACCTTCCGAGCCGCAGCATGAAATAGTCGTAAGTGGATTGACGCGTGCAAGTGAGCCAATCAATCAGCAGAGTAGCCATGAAACTTCGTTCATGATCATTTGCTTTATCATGCTTGCCGTGATTTTCATTCAATCTACTAACATACCATATTCTTTGCCGATTGAAACATCTGGCAATGTAAATAATACCCAAACAACAACTCAGGTCTTTTTACATTGATTTTAAATGTGCTGACGTTGAATCAATGTAAAACAATCTGCTGTCTGTGTGTATTCCCTATTGTTTTCTTTCTACGAAAACAAAAAGGCCACATTTATATTTGCTTAAGCTCGCTGAGCTTTATAACCTAGTAGCGTTTAATAGTTTTATTGCCTTAGCCAACAAAGCTATTGCTGTCAGCACAACTAGGACTGGTGCATTCATTGGTTTCATTTAATTTACTCGTCCTTCATTGCTAGTCTTTTTTGTTGCACTACAATAATGTGCGTGATGTGTTTGATTGAAAAAAAGTTTGGTTTCCTCACTTGAATAGCCAAAGCCTTAAAGTTCATTTGGCGCCCATTTTCATCAACATTTGCTTTTTATTTTTTTGCTTTTATAAGTGGTTGTTAATAATCCTCTGCTACTTAAACAATAGTTTACATTTTTTGCGTATAATATGCCATTGAGTTAGTATCTGCATAACTTAATCACCTTATCGTTGATCTCATGCTACATGTGACAACATCGAACTCTTTCCGAAATGCTGTAGATAGTGTAGTGTTAGTTAGGGGCCTTAGGGCTATTGAGAAAAATCAACCAACCTTTTGCGATTTATTAGTCTTTTCCACATTTGTGATGGTTCTTTTGTGTGGTTGCTTGGTATTATCACTGGATTTACGATTATCGTGGTTTAACACAACAGTAGGCGGTAACTTGAATCAATTTAAGATTTATACTAAACAGTTGGTTTGCGTAATTAAGACGAGTGAGATGCTTGATCATGCGAAAATTTTACTTTAGTTATTTAGTTTGTTTTTTAAGTTTGTTAGTTTGTTTAGTTTTAGTAACTTTTACACAAAAGTGTTGTTAATCTTTATCAGATAGTATTGTTTTCAGAAACCAAGTGAAGAAGAAAGCAAATCAACAACTTCATCTTCAAGTCATTATCCTCAACTTGCCCCAACCGGCGTGGCACATGACGAAAACCGGCCGTCAAAATCACCCGACACTAAACCTGATGTAAGTAGGGGTTCTCCTATCCAGACAGCAAAGCAGTCATTTTTACGTTGATTTAACGTTTGCAGATGTTGCATTTATGTAACAAAGCACTGATTTTCTGTCCGAGTATTGACTAACAGTGAGGACTACTTCTCCAATATCCGGAGTTATAACATTTGCTTTCCAAAAAATTAATATCTTTGGCATAATATTTTGAAGTCTTACAAATGTTAGTAAACTTTTCAGTTATCAACCTCCATCATTTGAGAAGCTTGATTAATATTAACCTTTTCTGCAACAAGCATTTAGTTTTACTTGTCATGCAAACTTTTTTTGTATTAATTTTTAGAGTCAAACCTCAACAAACGATGAAAGAACACGTTCTCCTCAAACTATTTTAGTAGCACACAAGAGACTTGGAAGCACAGAAAGTTAGTTATTTTTCTTTTAAATCAATAGGGCGACCTGTGCGACTTTTTTACAATTTTGAGCAGCCTCGAAACATGAAATATTGCATCATCACCTTTGAACACCTGTTTGAATTGCGTGACAATGTCTTTCACTATTACGTCACAGTACTGCGTACGTGAGTTTGAGATATTGATATCTATTCTGGTCATTCGTGAAATGGTTGCTTGAGAGTTAGTCGCACATTTAACTGTTTGCTTAGTGCTTGCTAGCTGGACAAAAATTCCGTCTTTATCTAAGTAGTTTGTATTGTAGTGACAGGTTTTAGTGGCGTACCGTGTTGCGTCCCATTTCGACAGCCAGGTGGCTAATTTTACAGAAATACAATTTTGAATAGACGTTTCAGAAGAGTGTTTCTCTTTCGGTCATTACATACAGACGAACGGATTCGGGAATCTTATGTTACAATTTTCCCACGAAGAGATTATGGTTTACCGCTGTAACCAGTAAGATGTTTTGCGCCGTTTCCAAGAATTTTATGATGCAATTTTTTTCCACTGCAACTTTTTTCTAAGTTTTGTGCCAAAAGAAAATAAACTGTATGTTTAATAAGAAAAACATGAGATTCGTCTGCTTTAGATTGGGAAGTGTGTTTGTATTCTTGGCTTGAGCTCTATGATGACCTACAAGTGATTGTTGACGTGTTCTCGCTAAACATTTGCCCCCCTGCATTAGTCCAGCATTATACGCTTAATTGTTGCATGGCCTAGCAACGTTGTGTACTGTTGAGCAAAGCTCCAGCATGCTGGGCAAACAGGTCGCTAAAGTTGACATTTTTCCAATGAAGCGTTTGGAAATATTTGACTTTGTATGTGAATAAATCACATAGCCGAAGTAATGCAGTTTAACATGCATTTTTCAATTGCAAATTTCAATAAAAGTAAATGCTAATACCTTCCTTTTTCAATGCAACAAAGAGTTGCTTTAAACATCCATCTGACATGTCGTTACGTTTCACCCTTTTTTGTACAAAGTGGCTCAATTAAACCATCTTTTTAACTTTTCACCAGAAGTAAAGTTATGGAATGAACTGCAGAAAGTCCGTGCAGAGCGAGCAAAAGCTGAAAAAGATCGACGAGATCTAGTAAAGCACGCAAAGATCACAACCTCAAAAACGAATCAAAAACGCAGCACAGGTGAGTCTTAAGTAAACCAGCATATGTTCATGCAGCAAATGGACTTGTTTGCAGGCTGAGTTTTGCCATATAGTAAGCATTAATTTTATTAGACCAGACCATGACTTTAAAGATATTTAAATCTGTCTTTACTTCGAAGCTGATCGTACTACAGTTCGAACTTGTTAGGCATGTTACGTTTTATATCGAGTTTCAGTGATAGCAGGCTTGCTGAACTCGTTTTAATCTCTGGTGCTTTAGAATTCTCGAGTGAGAGAAGAGCTAAGATGGCTGTGGGGAATACTAGTACAGTATCGCATACAATTCTATATCTTGTATCATTGTATGTAAACAACAAAATGCTGTGATTTTGTGCAGCCTCCAAGAGGAAAGCGATCTGTAAGAAATCATAATTTTAAATTTTACTCTTTTTAGTTGGATTGGCATAAAAGTTTACCAGCACAAAAACTTATCTTTGAGCTAAAGGAGTAAGTAAGATTCTGGCCAAATCGGGTTATGAAAACAGCTTGTAGGTCATCCATTTTTCGTGTTAGTTTGTTTACGGTTGTTTTTACTTGAGGTAACTTTAGACTTGCTGTAGCTGATTTACAGGTGGGTATTTTCAGTAACAAGCTTTTCGTAAATGCGACTGCTTATGGTCTGTTATGGGTCGATAAAATTACTATTGTGAAAAAACATGTTACATGTAATTCATTTAGTTGGTTTTCTTCAACGTTTTGGATCGCTTTCGAGAAAATGTCCGCTGTTGCTTTGCTAAATTTGTCCTCAATTAACTATAAACCGCAGCTGTTTTATATAGCTTTACAAAGGCTTTCTGTTGGATTCATTGAAAGAAGATTGTTCTTTTTTCGCTCATACTTCGTGGTGTTTTTGTATAGGCTACACTATTAAAATTGGCCATCGATTTTTTTGACACATGTGTGTTGTGTTTTCATTGATTTTGCTTTGGATTGTAGCCTATACTGTAATATCCTATAAAATCGAGACGAGATACCATTGAAACGCTGCATTTTCTCAGAGTTGGTTGATGTAGTACTGACAAACAGGCTTTATTCAGCTCGCAAAATCTAGCTTGTTCTAATGGAATAGCTATAATAACTTGTACAAACGGTCCATCAATGTGAAAAGGATGTGGCTTTCACCGCAAGGCGTGTGTGATTGTATTCGTTCAAAAGAAGCACTTGTAAAATGAAAAAAAAAAACTTTTGCGTCTCGACAATGTAAAATATGAAAAAATTGTTTCTTATGGAACGCAAACGTTATGTTAATTTTGCTGAGTCTATAGGGTGCTGATGAGTCTAAAGCAGTGGTTCCCAACCTTTTTGTTGTCACGGACCCCCATAGACAAATTATTAATTCTGCGGACCCCTACCTAAATTTTGCCTGAGTCAATTAACATACTATTGACTATTGTAATAATTTTGCTACTCAACTACTGCACTGTGTCATATTGCATTGCAGCTATGACTCCTGCGGCAAATATCAGATTAAAGAGTTGCTCAAATAAGAAAATGAATGAATTGTTCAAGAAATGTCAGCAGTATTTAAATATTAAGGTGACTCAAAGTGCCATGCCGAAAACTTTTTCGACGTAAGCAAATTTAATGAGAGAAAAGAAAGTAAAAAGATCGCTTTTCGTTTTTTTTTTTTTCAAAATTTATCAACGTAATCACGGACCCCCAAGGGGTGCGCGGACCCCAGGTTGGGAACCACTGGTCTAAAGGGTGCTGATGAGTCTATAGGGTGCTGATGTTCAGTTCTTGTACCGGTTGTGATAAGTTTCAAAGTTATTTATAAGTTTGTAAGAAAGACTTTCAAAAATTGCCATTGTGCTTCGTCTTTTTGAACAGCTTGTAGATTTGTTGATTGTAATAACATACAAACCTCTCTGGCCAACGAAACGCGACCACTTTCGTGTTGTACACTTACTACCAGTTCCATGCCAATGCCCTTCAATCGAGGGTTGCGTCGTCTATTAAAGTTGGACTACCCACGACCTACGAACTGATTTTGCGTCTTTTGTTTGTGAAAAACTCGGAAAGGAAACAGAATAAGAGAAGAGTTGTAGCACGCGCTTGTACATGCCACGGTCAGTGGAAACATTAAGATATGAAATTCGATTCGCTGCCGATCTATTCATATCAAGATTTCTTTTGTGCGACTGTCAATGATACACCGTCGTTATGTCCGCAATTTTTTACAATTATCAAGACATCAAAGTCAGGTGTTTTTCGTTTTTTCAACATATCTTAGGGTTGGTATAAAGCAATATCCTTGTACGAATGCAACTTGCTTTTCGACACACATAAGCAAACCTTATGAACAAGTTATAAATCGTCAACAGTGCCAATATGCTCTGATGATAATCAGCCATTGTTAGCTTTATCGGCCTCTAAATAAAACTTAGTAAAGCTAGAAGTAATATGGTTCTCATTTTGAATTTGCTTCGAAAGCGTTTCAATTACATGCAATCGAATTATACACACATTGACACTTTTCGCGTGATACTGAAAAGGGGTATCATTTCTCTTTCTTTTTATTTCAAATAAAAATACATTTTTCAACTCTGATTAAATTGTGTCCATAATGTATCGCAGTGCGTGACATGTGGAAGAAGAAGTTTTTTGAAGAAAAAAAGAGAACCCTTCCATTGGAAGATATTTGTCGACGACTGCAAGCTGAAGTGGACAGGTAAACGGTGATGTTTTAGTTCTTGGTCTTGCTTTTCGAGCGATGTTTTGATGCCCATTGTGCTATGTTTTTGTCTTATACCCTGACGACAGTTCTCCGTTGGTCTTGAGATAAGTGTGGTTAATTCCAAGCGACTTGTTCGTGTGAGCGATTTGACAAAGTCTTGCGGTTTTTATCAGATGATGTGATTATTATACACTTACAAATTCTTGAGAAATCCTCAGCAAAATTTTGTGCATTACAATAGTGTACTAGTGATGCGAGGTATTCGAATATCCTGATTTGGTTTAGCCTTTTAGTAGCCTGCTTTGTATGTCACATGGTCAACGCCACACTCTTTTTTCTATGAATTGCAGTTCTCATCGACAGCTTGTGTCAGCAATGGAAGGAGTGAAGCCTGCGGGGGACTTTAAAAAGTTTGTGCCCATCCTTCCTCCTGTAGTTCCACCGCCGTCTAATAAAGTGAGTGATTTGTCTCAGCAGTCAAAAAATCAACGGTTATGTTCTCTGCGTGGACGTCGCTATAATATTAATAGCACCTGGACTGGAAGCCAAACGCTAGGCCTCATCTTGGACGGCAAACAATATTGCCATATTGGTGGTTTTAACGCCAACGCTTACAACGTAACACCTTAGGTTTTGGTAGAAATCATGCTGTTGACAAAATGCAATATTATGAAAAGCATTATCAAGATCCGGAAAAAGTTACCTTTTCAAACATGATGTTTGTAGATAGGCTACTGCCCATTGATAAAACAGAGTTTTTTTTAACTATTTACAATGCTGAAAAAATTAAAAAAAACTTTTAAAAAACGTCAATATGGCAACCCTGTTTGCAGTCCAAGATGAGGCCTAGCGTTTGGCTTCCAGTCCAGGTGCTATTTATAGCGACGTCTACGTTCTCTGGATATGTTGCTCGATCTCAGTGATGTTGTGTTGGTTGTCTGCCAGTTAGTTACAACGTTTTTTTTACGTTTTTAACTTCGTAAATCTGATAAAACTTTTAGGGTAGAAAAAAGAGTCTTCGGTCGCTAAGAAAGGTAACTGCAGAGTCATTGATCAAAACTAACCCGTTGCAGAACTAACCTGCAGATTATTGGCTAAATCGTAGTGAGCGTAATAGATCGACGACTAATAAAGGTGTTGTTATATGGAGTGGTGTTTTCTAAATTACGTTTTTTCAGTACTAACGATTAAGAAAAAAATGTGCTTTTTATGCAGTATAAATTTGTATCCTTAGGCTATATTTCAATGTTTAAGCAATAATAAAAACACACCACGTTGCCCTTAGTTTTTGTGATGATCAGAATCGCACCAGAAACAACTTTCATTGATTCAAGCTCCTGCTTAATCCTAGGTAGCCATTGCGTCGGCTATTTTTTTATAAATGGAAATGGAAATCGAAACAAACTCTGTTCTTTACTTACGCTGGCTTCTCAAATAGAAAATAAATAAAAAAAGATGATTTGCTGTCTAGTTTCACTGTTACGGATTTCAACGATTAAAAAAAATTTCAGAAAAAATTATTAATTTAACGCTATTTTTGATTGTACTATAATAACGCCATATTGTATTTAGAAGTAGGACCTGAGACCTCGGCAAATAGGGATAGTATCGTTTGGTAAGCTATAAGATATATTTTTGCATAGTCAATAGAGTGCCACAGGCGCCCTCATGTGGCCGAAATCACCTGAACTTTTTTTCTGGTGTGACATTTCACATATTAAGGCACTTTGCAAAGTTTGATTGAGATTGGACAAAAATTGGATGTGCAGATTGAAAACGAAAGTCTAAACTGAAATACAGTAAAATTAGGGGATTTCCCTAGTTTGAACATCAATTTTTTTGCTATTTCTCATCTCTTTCTCAACATTGAAACAAGGTAAATTCAAGAATTAGGTTAGGAGACCAGTGCCAGTATGTGAAGATCTCAATTGAGGTCAAGCATGACAGCTCCGCGCCTGTTACATTGATTCACCATCTTGCAACATTGAATCAACATAGCTGGCTTGACCTCACTCAGGGTCTTGGAATAATGGCTTTAGTATTTCTTTTTCTGTTGAATCAGTGTTGCAGCGCCCAGGAAAACTTAGTATTAAACCCATGCAAGTTGTGACTGTGAAAGGCAGGTAGCCTACTGTAAGAAAGGGTTATGTTACCTTCGCTTCTTGCAGGAAAGGCTAATAATGTTGCAAAACCTATGGTTGTATTGTTTTTTAGGTTATTCTACTAATGATAATTAATACGGTAGTGCTTTTACAAATCGGTCTGGTTAGTATTACAATAATGAACAGCCAGTCTCAGAATGCTGAGAAACAGTATCTTCTTCTTTCTACTATTCCAACGAAAGATGATCAGAAAATCAAGGGAAGTAAACTGCCAACTTATCATCAAGTGATTTTAGCTTTCTTGCCTTTAAGCAGGAGCTTGAATCTCAAAATCCCACGAAAAGGAAAATCCAAATATCAGTAGATGCAGCAAACGAGACAGTGAAGGACATCTTAACGTTTTACTACAAAGCTAATATTCCAACAATTCATCCAAAAAAACGGCTCAAAAAATTCAATCTTTTCGAGATGAAATGAGTCTTATCTTCAAAATTCAGATCGAATGCTTCCATAGGAGTGATGGAAAGCAATCGGAAAGGATTAAGGAATTTAAAAAGAAACTTCAATTGACCTTTCCTTGACCTGGCCTCGCGATGTAATGAAGAAGATGTCAATTGAGGAAGATAAAGAATTATTGTGGAGCATGCAAACTACCAGAGAGGCGTCAATGGCAGGGAGAGACAATGCTTTGCGTAAAACGTTGAAACGAAAACATTCTAGAAAAGAAGCAGAAGTGCAAAGGAAAGAAAAAGAAATAAAACGGCAAGAGGCTGAATCCAGCAGCAAAAGTAACATTTCGCTTTCTTCTAGCGATGATACCAGTGATGAAGTGACTGCAGTTTACACTGCCGAGCCTTCTACATCCACAGGAAGTAAAAGGAGTCACCGTCGAGTTGTAAAAACCGGTACCGCAATATTTGTACCACACGACATTTTACGATCACCTGGTTTAGTGGCCACAAGTTTACGAAACAGAATAACACCAATTGCATTATCTGCAACACTACACTCGTTAATCAAGAGTTGTTCTGGTGAAACTATTCGCGTAAACTTAAACTACATGACGGCTCAAAGGTATAGAGTTGAAACGATTTTCAATATTTCTGAAGCGGTTAAAAAAGGTTGGGTACCTCCTGAAGTTGGAACCATTCATTGGGATGGTAAAATGATGGAGTCACTAACAAACCCTAATAAGCAAGTTGATAGGCTTCCAATATTACTATCAGGTATTGGAGGCTCAAAACTGCTTGGTGTTCCTTATTTGCCTGCACAAACATCCGATCCAAAAGGAAAGCAAATAGCCAATGCAAGCATGGAATTGTTAAACAATTGGAACTGTAGGCCTACTGCATGTCTTGCTGCAATGGTGTTTGACACCACAAGTAGCAATACGGGCCACAAAACTGCGGCCTGTATCCAAATACAAGATCATCTTGGAAAAGGCCTACTTTGGGCAGCATGCAGGCATCATATTGGGGAGATAATACTGACGCATGTTTGGGAAGAACTCAAAATAGAAAGCAGCAGTGGACCCAACATTTCATCTCAATAGGCATTTTCTTTACATGGATCCTTTTTTATAATGCATGAAACCTCATATTTTTACGCATTTTTCATAAATTGTTGAACATATACAATTGACACATGGTCTGTACGATTGTAAATTAGTAAGTAAGTTCACCAGAAAGTGTTCGAAGTTCAAATACTCCGTAACTGAGAAGAAATGTCTGAGTTTTGATGATCTAGAGAGGATTTTACTATTGAAATTGTGCAAATTTACCTTTAAAAACTTTAAACTTAATCTGCACGTCCAAATTTTATCAAAACTTATTAAAATTTCTCACATATGCTTTTTTTACCAAGTGTCACATATAAAAAAAAGTTCAAGTGTATCGGACGAAATTTTAATTTTTGAGGGGCGCCTGTGGCACCCTAATAGTCAATTAGCAGAGGTGGGCAAAGTTACTTTCAAAAGTAACTGAGTTACAGTTACAGTTACTTGGCCAAAATAGTAACTGAGTTACCGTTACAGTTACCGATTTCAAAAATGTAACTAGTTACAGTTACTAGTTACAGTTACTAGTTACAGTTACTAGTTACAGTTACTAGTTACAGTTACTAGTTACAGTTACTAGTTACAGTTACTAGTTACAGTTACTAGTTACAGTTACTAGTTACAGTTACTAGTTACAGTTACTAGTTACAGTTACTAGTTACAGTTACTAGTTACAGTTACTAGTTACAGTTACTAGTTACAGTTACTAGTTACAGTTACTAGTTACAGTTACTAGTTACAGTTACTAGTTACAGTTACTAGTTACAGTTACTAGTTACAGTTACTAGTTACAGTTACTAGTTACAGTTACTAGTTACAGTTACTAGTTACAGTTACTAGTTACAGTTACTAGTTACAGTTACTAGTTACAGTTACTAGTTACAGTTACTAGTTACAGTTACTAGTTACAGTTACTAGTTACAGTTACTAGTTACAGTTACTAGTTACAGTTACTAGTTACAGTTACTAGTTACAGTTACTAGTTACAGTTACTAGTTACAGTTACTAGTTACAGTTACTAGTTACAGTTACTAGTTACAGTTACTAGTTACAGTTACTAGTTACAGTTACTAGTTACAGTTACTAGTTACAGTTACTAGTTACAGTTACTAGTTACAGTTACTAGTTACAGTTACTAGTTACAGTTACTAGTTACAGTTACTAGTTACAGTTACTAGTTACAGTTACTAGTTACAGTTACTAGTTACAGTTACTAGTTACAGTTACTAGTTACAGTTACTAGTTACAGTTACTAGTTACAGTTACTAGTTACAGTTACTAGTTACAGTTACTAGTTACAGTTACTAGTTACAGTTACTAGTTACAGTTACTAGTTACAGTTACTAGTTACAGTTACTAGTTACAGTTACTAGTTACAGTTACTAGTTACAGTTACTAGTTACAGTTACTAGTTACAGTTACTAGTTACAGTTACTAGTTACAGTTACTAGTTACAGTTACTAGTTACAGTTACTAGTTACAGTTACTAGTTACAGTTACTAGTTACAGTTACTAGTTACAGTTACTAGTTACAGTTACTAGTTACAGTTACTAGTTACAGTTACTAGTTACAGTTACTAGTTACAGTTACTAGTTACAGTTACTAGTTACAGTTACTAGTTACAGTTACTAGTTACAGTTACTAGTTACAGTTACTAGTTACAGTTACTAGTTACAGTTACTAGTTACAGTTACTAGTTACAGTTACTAGTTACAGTTACTAGTTACAGTTACTAGTTACAGTTACTAGTTACAGTTACTAGTTACAGTTACTAGTTACAGTTACTAGTTACAGTTACTAGTTACAGTTACTAGTTACAGTTACTAGTTACAGTTACTAGTTACAGTTACTAGTTACAGTTACTAGTTACAGTTACTAGTTACAGTTACTAGTTACAGTTACTAGTTACAGTTACTAGTTACAGTTACTAGTTACAGTTACTAGTTACAGTTACTAGTTACAGTTACTAGTTACAGTTACTAGTTACAGTTACTAGTTACAGTTGGTCACAGCGGTAAACCATAATCTCTTCGTGGGAAAATTTTAACATAAAGTTCCCGAATCCGTTCGTCTGAATATAATGACCGAAGAAACACACACTTGAACTTCTTTTCAAACAGTGTATTTCTGTAAAATTAGCCCGCGGCTATCGAAATGGCTGGTGCAACGCCTTACACCTCAAAACTGTCACTACGATACAGATTACTTGGATAAAAGACGGAGAATGTGTCCAGTTAGCACGCACCAAATAAACCAGTTAAATGTGCGACCGACTTCCAACAAACAACTTCGAGAATGAATCAGAAAAATTTGTGATAACTCAAAGGCACAATGTTTAAACCGGTTTCAACAGGTTTGACACGAGTCTTACGGACGATGGTGCAATTTTGGCTCATGTTTTAGGAATTTCCATGACGTAATATTCAGTAGACCCGAACGGTTTCTACATGACGTTTGACCAGGCGAACAACCGTCTGGAACATAGCGGCCCCTACTTATGACAATCTGACATGGCATAACTAAAAAAGAATTGACGACAATTGTGAGCCAATGAATAAAAACACATGATACACAAATTGTTTGAATCACTCACGTTTAAGTTAATACGCAAATACAAAGGGCATGCAAAGAATGAACAGCAATAAGAATAAACACGACGATACATGAAATTGGTACCATAGGTAGTAGGTACACGCAAAAAATGATGCTATATACAATGGTTGCGATAATAACCGACTGTTCTGGGCTCAGACAAGTGTCGGCCACCGCAGACAAAACCAGGCTCAAACCCTAACACTTAGGTGTTCTTTACGGGGGCGAGGCACGAAATATCCCTCAACACATAGTCTACTTTCACTTTCCCCGTACTCTCATCATAGTTGCAGACGGCAACTTTAGCTCTACGAACCACAGGCTTCCCTTTCCTAATTTGTGGAACTACCTCATGCACCCTCCCAAGTTGATACTTCCCACGTTTACCAATGTCCTGGAGAGAACCTACCACTACAAGTTGACCAGGCTCCAAATTCTCGGCCATTTTCAGCCATTTTTTCCGGCCCTGAAGACCTGGCAAGTAAAAATCGATCCATTTACTCCAAAACTGCTGAGAAAGTGACAAATTGAACCGATAATCCCTTCTTAATTGGTCACGATCATGTGGTTGCCCAACAGCACAGTATGGGTCTAAGTATGGGGTCAAAAGTGAGGCAGGGGTGATGACAGTAAAATCCCTAGGGTCGTCACTCAAAGGTACCAAAGGGCGTTCATTCACGATCCGAACGGCACTGCCTGTGTACGTAAGCAGTTCAATATAATTGGGCTTACGAATTGAAAAGTCCAAAATGTGAAAAAATGCGATTTTAAATTGTTTAACCATTGCCTCCCAGGCGCCACCTTGCGCCGAAGCATCACTAAACCCATGCAATTGATATGAAACAATATCATCCGGACTGCACACACCAGAGTTTGCAAAATACCATCTCGGTAACGAAAAATCCTTAAGCAGGTCCAAAGAGCGAAGCCACGACTCCCACTCTTTAACAAAGCTATCAGGGACCTCGGTGTCCCAATCAAACTTGTCTATCGCCAATTGCTGAAGTATAAGGCGTGCTTTTAGAAAAAATGGCGCTCCAAAGCCTAGCGGATCAAAATTTTGTCCAAGCTGACTGAGCATACTTCGGCGCGTGTGTTTAGCTAAGGGCTTTAAGGAACATGCGATACGCATCTCGTCAGACTCGGTTTGCCACACACAACCCAATGTCTTCGCTGATGGCAAAGTCATATTTTCAGTCTGAAAGTCAATGTCACGAATCAAAGGTGAAAGCATCTCATTATCCAAATTTGACAAGACAATCATAGCCTCCTTGTTAGCACTCCACTTACCAAGTTTAAACCCACGGCTATCAAACAAAGCAATTGATTCATGAGTGATTTGCTGAGCTTCCTCTAAGCTATCAGCCGAAAATATAAAATCATCCATGTACATATTATTTGCAATATTGCAGAGAGTCAATTCACCAGCACTGCTGGGATTCTGCTCGATCATTTTCTTTATAGCCAAGCAAGCGATATACGGGCTACTCTTTATTCCCCAAGGGTGTACACAAAAACGAAATGGTACCATCCTACCATTTTCAAGGTCATCATCTTCAAACCACAATATACGAAACAAATCCCTTTGCGACTCAGGTAACTTTATTTGAAAGAAGCATTTAGTCACATCAGCCATGAGACCAAATCTACCAAGCCGAAATCTAGCCAATACATCTACCAGAGGGTTTAACAAGTCAGGACCCGAAAACATTACATCATTAACACAAGTTCCTCGGAATTCAGACTTGCCATCGTAAACAATGCGCTTTTTTAATTGTGACGTAACAAAGTACGGTAAATACCATTCAAATCCCTTGACATTTCCTGCTTCACCAGTACGCTCAATATAGCCATTTGATTTAAGATCTTTCATGGTGTCAGTAAGGAAATCACGAAGTTCAGGTTGTTTTAAAGCTTTCTTTCTTAAAGCAGCAGCTCTATCTGACGCCAACACAAAATTGTTAGGTAGATCAATATCTTCCTTCAACGGAACAGGTATCTCAAATCGACCATCTTTCAACTCAATATTCGGTTCGACAAGTTCTCTAGCCAAAATATCATTGCGAGACAATTCACAGGTTTCATTTTGCAAAGTCAAATCCTGAATGACTTTATTCAGGTCTGCTATTTCCATATCACGAGACTCAATTTTACGCTGAAAGCCAGAGATGACATCCGACTCTGAAGACGTCTGCACTCTGCACACTTTAGCAACGCTTTCATCTAAGGGTGACTTACCACCACAAGCCAACCAACCGAGAGGAGTGAGTAAAGCATGCGGTTCACTACGATTTTCACCAACACGTTCTTCTTTTGCCCACATCAAATAAGCGTTGTCGTTGCCAATCAGTACATCTACAGTACTACAATCATTCAAATGAAACATATTCACGTCATGAAAATGACGGAAACCATTTAAATCTTGTTTATGCGGTAAAGTTTTAACATCATCAGCCCAAGCTGGGTTAACCACCGAAGTTATATCACAAAACAGTTCATCTGTCTCTAACGACTGGATGTTGAGTTTGACAAGGTCAGCACAAGTAGCTTTCTGACCAGCCAGGGTATCCATTTTAAACGACGCTTTATCGTACGGTTTAAGATCAAGTTCACACACCAAGTCACTCGAAACAAACGTCAACTGCGAACCAGGATCATGCTGACAATACACCAACTTCGATTTGCCAGTCATTGGATTCAAAACACGAGCAGCAGTAACGCGGTTAAAGGCTGCTTTAACATTTCCAATCTTAACATTACGCACAGGAACTCTGGCACGAGCATCATCTTTCCCAACCGAATCCAGAGAATCACGTGACGTCACATAAAAATCATGCAGAAGAAAATAGTGTTTCCTATCGTTGTTAGGCCCACACTTACGACAGTTATTTGCATGAACGCAATCCCTAACCATATGCTGGCGCAAACAATTCAAGCATTTGCCAGCTTTCACAATGACATCTCTCCGATCTTTAGGTGTCAAGCGCAAAAACTCTTTACAATTAGACAAAAAATGATATTCAACTTGACCACGTGACGAACAACAAATGCATGCCGGTAGGTTTTTACGTCTGGCTTCACCACCGCGCGGTGCGCCAACAACAGTCGAGTACTGCGAACTCCCTGACATCACATCATCGTGGGGTTTCACGGACGTCTGCCTAACCGGACATGAAGGCAATTTTCCTTTGCCAAACTTTTTAAAATGCTGCGACTCACCAGAATCGCCCATTAGCATAATGCTAAAATCAGTCGACTTGCGCGTTTCCTCCCGTACTACAAATTCAAACAAACTCTGAAAAGTAGGCTCATCAGTGCCACCATACTGATCACCTAAAAAGTCAAGATAACGCTGCTTAGCGTCAAACGGGAGTCGCTTAGCCAAATCCAAAACAAAACGTCCTTCCAATTTGTCACGCTGACCATAAGCTTGCGCGTAAAGCAAACACTGCGATAATTCATCTTTAAACTCTTTCAGATCACTGGAAGAGGTCGAAGTCAATTTGCTACCATAGCGATACTTTCTAATTTCCGGTTCTGCAAAAAGACCTCCACGAACCCCAAAACGCTGGGATAAGCGAGCTAACGACATTTCTATCCTGTCTTCCTCTGACAAGCCAGGGGTGTCAGAAACCAAATTAGCAATCGTTTGCGCAGCTGTTCTAACACAAGCTGCTTGTAACAAAGTTAAACGAGTCCCCTTAAAGGGCGAAGCTGCCATTAAGGCCGTAACACGATTTTTAAAGAAGATAAATGGCATATTATTACCATCGTAACCAATCAAGGCCGCCTTATCGAAAAACGTCCTACTATTTTGGTATTCAAAAAAGCAATCCTGCTGTTGAGAACTCGATTTAGCGGGAGAAGACAAGCTATATCCCTTAAGGGGCTGAGTGGGCTCAGTCACATGCACAGCCCGATCACGATCCTTACACACGTTAAAATCAGGAGACGCAATACGCCTCTCACAACCACCCAAATTACGTGTAGCTGGGCGATCAAAACCTAGCGGCGCAGAAAACTGTGAAGAGGGCAAAGCATTACTACTAATGGCGGCCCCGTGACCTGTACGCTCTGGGGGAGGAGTTCGGTTGTAATTCGCAGACCTTGGCTCTACAGCATTCGGAAGACCCTTAGCCGCGGCCCCGAGACCTCCTGAAACAGCTGGAAAACGTGTGGATTGCCCTGGTCCACTCACAGGTTGAACGGGCGTTTGGAAAAGGTTATGTAAATTAAACTGCGATTGATGTTCATTTCTGGAATGCCTAGAAGAGCCCTTCTTAGAGCTACGCCGAGAGCCCACCTCTGATCGATATTCAGCTAAAACTACCTCTTTACGTTGTTCAGCCCTCAACTGAGCGTCTTTGAGTGCGAACTCAGCAGCTCTCGCTTCGGCTCTCGCGGCGGCCTCAGCTGCTCTCGCTTCGGCCTCAGCTCTCGCGGCAGCCTCAGCTCGAATGGCCTCAGCTCTCGCGGCAGCCTCAGCAGCTCTCGCTTCGGCCTCAGCTTGTATCTGGAGCTCCTCTCGTCTTAGCTGCAGGTTAATTTGTGCCACTATCCGAGACGAAGTCATAGACATCCTAGTGCTTACATTTGAGGCTCTATCCTCAGGATGTATGTCAGCATCCAACATATCTGAGAACTCACTTTCTTTTTGTTCAAAGTTATTTTTTAACGAGTTAAATTCGGGGTCTACCCTATCACGAAGTTCTGCCAAGATCGCAGAGTTAAAGATTTTAGTCAAAAGAGCATGGAAATGCCGTAATTCCTCTTCTAAAGTAGATAACTTAGATCTAAAAATTAACAGTTCCTGCTTATCACTCAAAGAACCTAGGGCTACAGAAAGTTTTCCAATTTGAGTCAAAATATCCCTTCTAAGATGCCGGGCCTCTCGAACTGACTTAGCCTCATCGTTAATGGGTCTCTCCCCAGAATGGCCTGCCCGACCGCAAAGAACATCATCAGGCTTAAACTCAGTCGAGTCTACGGCGGTCGAGTCCTTGTCGCCACCGAGTGTAGACATATTAAATGTTGGGGCTAAATTTAACAATTAAAAAAATTAAGTTACACAAACACACAAAATTATTAGGCTACAGTAGTTATAAAAAACTTAACTGCAAAGACAGTAAAAATACAAAAAAGAATTTAAATGCACGATACCGTAGCTGTACGAGTATGAAGTCCTAAAGTCCACAAAACTTGCTTGGATTCTTCCACTTGAATCTACAAGCACAGATGGATTGTCTTTTAATCTTCTTTCTTGCCAATGATTGTCAAAGTTATTTTTCTTCTGTACCAAACTGAGAAGAAATGTCTTTACTTTTCTTTGCTTCTGTAAGAGTGTAGACTACCAACCAACAAATCTTCTTTTATTATTTCTTGTACTTCTAATTAGTTCTTCTGCACTAGCTGACAACAAACACGTCGTTTATTTTTATGCCTTCAAGTGCTTCTTGGCCTACCAGCTAACAAATTCGTCGTTTATTTTTCTTGCTATAATTTCTTCTTGACCTACCAACTGACAAGAACTCGTCTTTTATTTTTATGGTCACAGCGGTAAACCATAATCTCTTCGTGGGAAAATTTTAACATAAAGTTCCCGAATCCGTTCGTCTGTATATAATGACCGAAGAAACACACACTTGAACTTCTTTTCAAACAGTGTATTTCTGTAAAATTAGCCCGCGGCTATCGAAATGGCTGGTGCAACGCCTTACACCTCAAAACTGTCACTACGATACAGATTACTTGGATAAAAGACGGAGAATTTGTCCAGTTAGCAAGCACCAAATAAACCAGTTAAATGTGCGACCGACTTCCAACAAACAACTTCGAGAATGAATCAGAAAAATTTGTGATAACTCAAAGGCACAATGTTTAAACCGGTTTCAACAGGTTTGACACTAGTCTTACGGACGATGGTGCAATTTTGGCTCATGTTTTAGGAATTTCCATGACGTAATATTCAGTAGACCCGAACGGTTTCTACATGACGTTTGACCAGGCGAACAACCGTCTGGAACAACGGTAGGCACTTTAACATTACCCACTGGTCGAAGAGGTACGCAATCATGCGTGACATGTTCATTCGCGATTCAGCTGATTTCAGTCATGTGACTCGTGACGTGATATTCTGATCGAAAAATTTTGATACAAGGAAATTTAACTGAATGCTTCACCACAACCACCGTTGCCTAATGGTTAGGGCAGAGGAGTATAGTAATTTCGATTTCGTGGGTTCGATTCCCACCCTCTGCTAATGCTATTTTTTCTTCTGCAACTGAACTGAGTGCAAAAAGGATCTTAATGGTAGCCACTTTAACAAGTCGAAATTGTGACTAAAACACAAATATTGATTGAACATGTCACGCATGATTGCGTACCTCTTCGACCAGTGGGTAATGTTAAAGTGCCTACCTGGAACAACAGTTACTAGTTACAGTTACTAGTTACAGTTACTAGTTACAGTTACTAGTTACAGTTACTAGTTACAGTTACTAGTTACAGTTACTAGTTACAGTTACTAGTTACAGTTACTAGTTACAGTTACTAGTTACAGTTACTAGTTACAGTTACTAGTTACAGTTACTAGTTACAGTTACTAGTTACAGTTACTAGTTACAGTTACTAGTTACAGTTACTAGTTACAGTTACTAGTTACAGTTACTAGTTACAGTTACTAGTTACAGTTACTAGTTACAGTTACTAGTTACAGTTACTAGTTACAGTTACTAGTTACAGTTACTAGTTACAGTTACTAGTTACAGTTACTAGTTACAGTTACTAGTTACAGTTACTAGTTACAGTTACTAGTTACAGTTACTAGTTACAGTTACTAGTTACAGTTACTAGTTACAGTTACTAGTTACAGTTACTAGTTACAGTTACTAGTTACAGTTACTAGTTACAGTTACTAGTTACAGTTACTAGTTACAGTTACTAGTTACAGTTACTAGTTACAGTTACTAGTTACAGTTACTAGTTACAGTTACTAGTTACAGTTACTAGTTACAGTTACTAGTTACAGTTACTAGTTACAGTTACTAGTTACAGTTACTAGTTACAGTTACTAGTTACAGTTACTAGTTACAGTTACTAGTTACAGTTACTAGTTACTTTCAGTTACTCATAAATCTCAACATAAACGCTGTAATCCAAATTTAAACAAACAATTATTTGCGGGAGGCGCATCCATTCTCCTCAACATTTATTAGATGTATCACGCACCCTGTGGTGCAAATTCTTTTCTAGTTACGCAGTTGCCTTTTCCTAATGTAGTTTGTTTTCCGTTTGTCTGTTTTCCACACTATTGCTTATAATCGTTGCGTGTTTCTTGATGCTTATAGTCAGTTAGTTATAGTTACTTTCAAAAAGTTTAAATTTATTACAATTTATACATATTTTCAGATTCCTGATGAGGGCTTAAGTTAAGCCGAAAACGTTTGACTGTTAAACTACTTGTAAATATGTAAACTATATTGTTGTAATGCTCAACCCTGTGGTATTGTTGTGTTTTGCCTGTCTTTGGTACAAAAAAGAAAACTCTCTTCCGAAACTATATTCTCTTTAAATTCTCGAAACAAAGGAAATAATTTGTTTTCCCTGCTATGACTCGAAGTTACTTAGACATCGACTTCCAATTTTGAATCGAGAAAACAATGATGTAATAAGGTTGCGAACAGTGAACGTAACACCGAGACTCCGGGTCCTAAATACTCCAAAAATACGACTCCTGTACACCTCTGGCAGCTATACGACAAGCATGAACTGAGCTATCAAGTGTTGCCAAACACTTTTGCTAAACATTGCATAGAAAGTCACATATTGATCAATCACCAAAAGCAATTAATTTAACCAAATCAGTTCTCAAAAAGCGCTAAAAAAGAGCCAAATCGCCAAACCATAAATATGAAGCCAAACGTCTTAAAAAATCGTCAGATTTCTGGATTTTGGCGATGAATTTGCCAATATGGCAATTCTGCTCCATAAGATCACAAAACAAGAGCGCCGTGCATGGGCAGTGCTGCTCCGATACAGCTGCGAGAAGAATGCATTATTGAGCAACGCGTAGCAAACACGCATAAAGCATGACACAAACATGTGCAGAGTATAATGGACGGCAATTAGAAACATAAATTTCAATACAAAAGTAACTTGTAACTGTAACTGTTGAAAAAGTGCTAAAATAGGAACTAGTTACCGCGTTTCGTTACTTTTGGAAAATAGTAACGAAGTTACCGTTACAGTTACTCAAAAAGTAACTAGTTACAGTAACTAGTTACTTTTGTAACTAGTTAACTGCCCACCTCTGTCAATTAGTCATCGTAGCAACGTAATCTGCTCCAACAACTGGCTCGCTTTGAAAACAACAATGTTTCATCACTACACATAAAATTTACCAAACCCCTTAGATAGGGTTTCATCACTAATTGTACTGTTGCATATTTATCCAAACGTAACAAAAGTCTTAATTGATTTGTAGCAATAACAGAATAACCTTTTTTGTTCTAACTATGTGACAATACTGTATCAGCTTGCAAAAGCTGCATTCTTTAAGACCTCAAGGCCAAATCTGTTCGTCAAATGTAAGCTACGTGTTTTGCCAACTAAAACTGTGTGACATTTTTGCTATTTTAATCTTTGTTTGCAATCGTATGTGTCGTTGTTATAAATCGTTTTAAAGAAAAGGTAGTTTGATTGAAACACGCGCAAATAAAATGACTTGATATGAATAGTTGTCTTTTTGACATTTCATTGCTAATACCGTGTATTGTTCAAATACAGAACAACAACACAATACTGGCTACCAGGCTGCAGCACGACATGGATAATTTAAGGAGAAGAATAGAAGATGCCAAAATAAAACTGACTGGAGAAATCAAAGTAAAATGTTTATTCTTACATCTAAACGCACCATGCATGTGATACCGTACTAGCTTTGTTAAGTACATGCCATGTTTATGTCAGAATTAGCATTGAAAGTGGAATGATGATTTTTGTTGAGAAACATCAAACTTTTTTTCGGAGATTGATGGTTTTTTTCAAAAAAATAATTATTTTGCTAAACGATTTTAGACTGTTTTCAACAGCCCTATTTGCGTAATATGGTAATATGACTGCGTATAATATGATTTTGTTTTTCTGCAATTGTTGGTGTAAACATGTAACCTAATCTAACTATGTAAACAAGAATTGTCCTCAAACTTAGGCTGATTGAGGTTATTAGCTCATTCTGATTCCCAAAATTTCATTAAACCTGGTCTTGCACTTTAAAGATTTAAAGAATTTACTCTGTCATGCTTGTTACAACTAGCAGTTCAAAGTTTTCACTCATGGTCGAAGTGCAATAATTGCCTTTGATCTTCTTTCATCGAGTAGCCCTTTACCCAAGGTAGTTGAAAACAAAAACAAAGCTGTTGGTACTAATAAACCAAGTTGTTAAAAATGATGATAAACAGCAAGTTCCAAAACTCATTATTACGAATGTTATTTCATTCTAGTTACGCCACCAAGCGGAACAAGATGTAAAGACCATGCGGCAAGAATTGCTGGCTAAAAAGATACGAGCCCACGTTGCTTACAGGGAGATATCACGAGCTCATCCTTTCTCGGTGACGATGAAAACATAATAGGCTATCTGTCGCACTACTTCTCTCCGTTTTCACTTGATCAATGCTCTCCGGCGAACTCTAGCAAATTCCTAAAGGCTGTATCAAACATTCCTCATTGGAGTGCTCAGAAGAGCTTCAAAATGAATCTGAAAATTATACCCCCAGTGTTCATTTTAACCTTGTTTTAAGTTCACAAAAAAATTAAAGAAATGTTTGTGATATTGTTTTGTGGTATTGTACATCAATTATTCAATAGTGTAAGAAATGTAGACTAACTAACTTTTTTAACTGCGGTACGCTATTGATCATGAATACTTATTGTTAGCCTACGTTGTATAGCCTATTCCTTCGACGTCAAAGTGCTTCATGCTTTGGTTTGGTAGTAATAAAAAAGATCTTAGCTTTACTTTATTTTTGGTAATATAGCATACCTGTTACATTATTGTCACATCTGTAATGTTATAAGCTATCATATTTAAATATACATGGACTTTAACCGCCTAAGTTAGTCTACGCAAGTAGCACTGTGACATTATGCTATCAACGGCTATAGCTCATTTTCTGCAATACTTTAATACAACTTCAACTTTTGTATAGTCTTTCTTTGTTGTAAAAATAACAACACATTCAAGCCACTTGAGTAGGCTATTTAGCCTTGGCTACACGCCTTGCAGTTAGAAGAATGCCTGTAGACACTTCTAGACAGGGTTGCTATTTTGATACTTTCTATCTATAACGTCAAAACATGCTGAGAGTTATTGAAAATGTTCCATAACTGATTATCATGTTCTATTTTAGACTCATTTTGACAAGATACAATAGGTTACACTGCAATCACAAATGCAACACAACAGAAAGCAGCGAAAGGACATGCAGTCATCATGTCAGCTGTTTTGATTATTTTAGCATGTCATTTTGCCTTGCTTTGACACAGCGGATCATCGCGTCGGAGCGGTGTTAACCCACACCCTTTCGAACGTGGCGCAGATGCTTTTACCACGCGGCCGACACAGATATCTAAAGAAGGGGATACGAAGGCTCTCAGTGCTTACCTTATTCTTACGACACTACCAGGCTGTAGTTTGTAGAACGCTAATTTTTTTTTAATTGCAGAAAGTTTTGTAGTGCAGTGCAACTGGTACAGTCAGCTGCAGAAGACAGTTCAATTTATTTTTCATTGCGGGCGCAAACATGTAGAAAATGATAAAGTAAACACACGAAATTGGCACCCACTAAAGAAAAAGATGACAAAACCGAAAGGTTTAAAAACTTTAAAATGTGCATCGATAAAACACTGTTTGGAAAACACCATCTCAAACATGCACAGCCACTAAACCTAGAAAAAAACTTTTATTTCGTCGGTTATAAAAATAGACCTACAATCAACATTTGTAGATGTTATAAGGGCAATAGACCTTTCCCGCAGTCAACTAATGAAGCGTAACGTGTAAAACAAACCACTTCACGAACTGAAATCATAGTAGGCTAGTGAAGCACAGTTTTTGAACGATTTGGTTGTTGTTTTGATCGAATAATCGCTCATTTTAGTCGTACATTTTGTACTAAAAGTACTTTTTTGACTGATTATTACAATTAAATTATCTATTTAAAAAAAATGAATTTACTACAGGGCCGTAGCTCATGGGTCTAACCCAGGGGTTCCCAACCTTTCTACGATCTCGTACCACTTGGACGCTCTGTACTGCCAAGTGTACCACTTCTTGCAGAACAACTAATTTGATCGAATCATATTGTATTCAGGAGAATAATATTGGCGTACTAAAATAACACTAAAACACCACAACTAAATTTAATGAGATTTTTGTTTTTATTTACTGTCCATCAATTGGTCGATCCCCGGTGTAAATTTGCTAACAGCGCATCGAAAGTCAATTCCGGGCGCGCCTAGTCGGTTTCGATTTTTTGACTTGATGTTGACCATGACTGAAAATCCCTGCTCGCATTCCCACGTAGAAGGGAAAATCAGTAGCTGTGGAACAGCATGGAAAGCTAGCGTTGAATATGAAGAGGCTATACTGAGCCAGATGTTTATTGGAGAACATTCCTTGTAACTGTTATTGAACATTTTATTCCGATCTATTTTTAGCTTACAACTAGCATTATTCAAAGCTATTTTAAGCTTAAGCTATAAAACAGTAGATGATATCTATCAAGAGCAATCATTTGACATAGTTAGCGCCCACTGTCCCACAGCGTTATAGGCCTACCACTTTTCAAAGCAACTGTGCTCCTTGTTGACAATTTACATGACCTGTATTTTGAAGAGATCGTAATGATACGAAAAAACAAGAATAGCTACGTAACAATAAGAATAGGCTTCGGGAAATTTTTTTTGTTAACAAAATCAGATAAACGAAATATAAAGTTGTTAATCCACGTTTTTGTAAAAAAAAAACGGAAGCTACCCACGTACCACCTGAAAAACCTTCGCGTACCACTAGTGGTACGCAGTGGCGTAGCCAAGGGGGGGGGGGGGGGGGTTGGGGGTTACAACCCCCCCTTTGGCACGTGTGTGACGTCACGATATTGAGAATGATGCTTTCAGTCTAAAAAAAATTGCCTAATTTTAAACAAAATTGCATTAAAAGAGCGAGTTTTGCCAATACCAAACATTCAAACATCTCAGCCAGGAATTAGCAACAAGAATACACAGAGACTTAGCTTTATTTCCGAAAAATGCCGAAGAAAACATGATCTTATCCTTTTGCTATGCTACCAGACAGCACAATTTTACAGGAATATTCGTACCCACATTTTTGTTGAAAATGCTCTCAGAATGCACCAAATTCAAAGTAATTATTCAAAATTTTCTGGGGGGGGCCCCCACACCCCCCGCCGCTGGGTGGTCAAAACCCCCCTTTAAAAATTCCTGGCTACGCTACTGGTGGTACGCGTACCACAGGTTGGGAACCCCTGGTCTAACCAGTGCTGTATTCGTAAAAAAAGCACAGGGTATACTGTCTCAGATTTGATAAAATGATAAATAGCCTACACAACTTGCAAAATACTAATCTTTATTCTACCATAACATGAATTATCAAAATTGGACGACAGGTAGCCTACAAAATTGTTTATTTTTTATGAATAGGCCTACATTCCAACAGTGCCGGTCTTACGGTATTTCGGGCCCTGTGCGGAATATGCTTTGCGGGCCCCAATGACAATGATCCAATTCAGTAGTGTAGCTAGGTACTTTGAAATGGGAGGGGGGTTGGTTTGATGGTCGGCGGGTGAAGCCTGACAGCGTGTTCGCCGAAGGCGACACCCAGCGGCGGGAGGTCTGGGGGGCCTCCCCCAGAAAAATTTGAAAAATTACTTTGAATTTGGTGCATTCTGAGAGCATGTTCAACAAAAATTTGGGTATGAATATTACTGTAAAATGGTGCTGTCCGGGGGCATAGCAACATGATGTTTTCTTTGGCATTTTTCGGAAATAAAGCTATGTCTCTATGTTGAGTCTGGATGCAACCTATTTCAGTCAGATAAGTTAAATCTGGTGTGTTTGCCGTGAGACTTAATTTGTCCGCCGAGATAGCTGCTCAGACTGGACACGTTTGTCCGCTGTCAACAAAATCGAATTTCGACCTATTTCGTCCCCTGAAAAGATCAAGAGAAATTTTGAAATGTTGCGGCAACATCGATCAGCGACTTCGTCTCTGCTGTTTTTTTTCTCGATCTTTTCAGAGTACGAAATGTTCAGGGGACGAAATAGGTTGCACCCGTTGAGTCTCTATGTTTTCTTGTAGCTAATTCCTTTGTTGAATTTTTCCATTGGAAATGACAAAAATTACTGCATTTTCTGAGTAAATTGCGGGCCCCCAAATTTGCGGGCGCTGTGCGATCGCACGGTTTGCACATCCCAAAGACCGGCACTGATTCCAAACAGCCTGCCGAGTCGAATCTACATCTTTATCCTGTTTACAAATTTGGGATTTACAGTAGTAGGCTATCCTTAGCTGATCGGTAGTTTGGCAGCCAGGATCTTACACATTTTTAGCAGTAAATTGAGCCACAGGTGGTCCATTGCAATTAAGTTTAGTAAACATTGAACAGCCCACATTATCAATAAGCAAAGATGCTCTTGAACCTGTGATAATATCGTTCAATAAACTGAATCCACGTTCACATTCTGCTGTAGAACAAGGAAAGTTGAAATAGCTGTCAAGAGAGGCTTCAAATTATTGGGCACAATTTCAACTTTTTCACTAAAGTCTCTTAACCCTTGGATTGACATTGACTGTATTTCATCAATGTCAAAGCGTCTACAAATTCTTCTCACCTCTGCTTCTCCATGACGCAAATTTCCTTCTATCATTTTTTCAGGTTGCAAAGTTAGCAATATCAACCAGTAGCTGACCATTGTTAGTGTCGGCATTAGCACAAAGTCTCATTTTCATTCTGCTAACAATGCTCTTAATGAATTGATTGAATGATAAAACTCTCAGAACGGGTTCATGGTACACCCATGTACCCAGAGATGGGCAAGATCACCAGTATTGGTGATCTTAAAGATCAAGATCACCAAGAACAGGTGATCTTGAAGATCAAGATCACCAAGAACAGGTGATCTTGAAGATCAAGATCGTAATCTTGAAGATCAAGATCACTTTCAAGATCACTTTTTGTGTCCTACTTGAAAAAGAAATGAAGTTTTTTGATCAATGATGTTGCAAAAAATAATTACTATAAGCAACCTGCGTAAAGGTATATAGTTGGTATTGCTAACTTTTACTTTTAACTGTGACTCGATCGCTGGCCTAAGAATTGTAATAAGGTAGTGATGACTGTTGCTATTGGGCCTATCAATTGTTGACGTAGTTTGCGTAAAATCGCAACGTCACACCCAAGGCCGAGGTTGATTACAGCAGTACTGAAAAAGTCGCAAAATCTGCAAATAATTTTATACTTTTGTTTATAATAAATAAATAAAAATAAATTTTGAACTGCATCATTTTTTTACCAAATTTTTGTTTGGTTCATGTGGGAGTTTTTATACGTGTTGCTAAGTAGTTTCAACTTTCACTGTATTATGTCAATGATTATTGCACCATTTACCCAGCTGGCAACCTTGATACTGTTGTCTGCTATCAAAAAAGTTCAGAGGTTTGCGGTCAGACAAACCGCTCCATACTCAGACCCTAAACAAGTCTTGGTCTGGTTGATCTTCTGCAATAAACCACTTTACATGACCAAAGTCGGCTAGAGTCCAGATTTTTTAACATCGCCATTCTAGACTTTTGAAACATCTAAAATTGGGTCAAAGAAGGCAAACATTTCTTTAAAATTCACACATGGAAATTGTAAACAGAGTTAAATAATTTTTTATTATACGTCAACATAAAGTACACGGAAGTTGACTTCTTTATTATGACCAACACAGAAAACTTTTTCAATTTTGAAATGGGAACACTGACTAGATTAGATAGAGACTTTAAATCGTCTTTTGTTGCACACATATCATATTAACAGTGGCTTAATGTTAGTAATTGTCACTAACTACTTTGCACAGTACCAGTTCTAAAAAAATGCCTCTTTCTAGTAAGTAAACTTCAATTTTAAAGTGATCTTGATCTTATTGTTCTTCAAGATCAAGATCACACAAAAAAAAGTGATCTTAGATCAAGATCAAGATCACTAAAAAAAAGTGATCTTCAAAATCAAGATCACGCCCATCTCTGCATGTACCATTGTACAGTGTACACCCGTATACCATTGGTCCTCAAAGGGTTAAGTAGTTAGTTAGTTAGTAGTTGTCAAAAATCAGTAGCCTAAGGATAGCATAGGCACTCTATTTGGAAAACCAGAGGGTATACTATAATTGCTCGAAAAAGCAGAGAGTATACCGCCGCATACCCTACGAATACAGCACTGGGTCTAACTATAGCCTACTGCCGGTACAGCCTACTGGCTACTGCAATGGGCCACTGAAAAAAAAACCTCACATTGGTAAATTTCAGTTGATAAATTTCATTAAAACATTTCAGTTAACAACTAAAGTTTGTAGCCTAAAATTGTTACTAACTTATTTCATTCAGAATCTATACTTATAATTTTTTGTCCAGCATTTTCGTTTATTGTTTTTATTCTAGCCTGGCCTATGCTTAGGATCACTCCAGGTTTCTAACCGCTTAATGTTTGTGTTTGGTTTGGCTTCGTTTGCTATTATGGAACTAATATATTGACACTGTATGACACAGAATCAAATAGCATTTGTATTTTTTGCAACTATTACTTTCTGTCAAAATAGGAACAGTCACATCACAAGCTTGCAACACACACGCTTTCATTTTGAATTGGGCTACAGCGCAGGTGCTTGCACCATTGCGGCTGCTGGCGGCTGCATCTTAAATACGTGTAAATTACGTTCTATTTACATGGGTATAAGTTGTGGGCAAAGTATCCATGCCACAATGTCTTTTTTTGCAGTAGACTATGTTATGCAATATGCGCAGTGCGCTTTTGAACATTCTTTCCGATTTTCTTCAAATAACAAACGAGTCAAACTCTTAAGTTGGTAATCACTAATAATCAGCAACATCTGATGGCGTTGAATCAACATAAAATAGATCGTAGCCTAGGTATAATACGACCGTAAAACCAAAACGCTATCAGCTTTTTACAATTTTTGTGTGGGGAACTTGTATTTTTCAATGTCTTATTTCCAAGTTTTTTGATTTGCTCAATTCTGATTTCGTGGCATTTTTTTTTCTTCATGAATTTGTTGATCAAATTTCCTCAAATGAGGAAATTTCCTCACAAGTGAACTCAGAACTCTGCTCGCAATCACTACTGACCGCCATTACTTACGATAATTGCAAAACAATGGCATTTAACATTCGGCTGAGCAGCCGAGTGGTAAGAACGTCTGCGCGACGTTCGAGAGGACATGGGTTCGACACCGCTTCAGAGCTCCCTGCTGTATCTCGGCAAAAGACACTTAATGGCAGGCCAAAATAAGGGGAGCAGCTGACTCGAAGACTATATGTCACTTCGCTGCTTCCTGTCGTCTGTTGTATCGCATCTGTGATCGCAGTGTACTGTATGCTATCGCTAAGGAAATAAATGGACGAAAATAAAATAAAAACACGATTATTTAATATGTTACAACCAGGGTCCAGAGGCGTTGACAGGGGGGTCTAGGTAGTACTTTTGGACCCGGGCCCGGATTTAAAAAATTCCCCGCGACTTCAAACATTATCAAGATCTTAATTTCATCAGATCTAAAGGAATTGCCATCAGAGGTTAAAACAGCTCTTTCAGCCGTCAGATGGTAAAGTACCGGGCCCTCTTCTGGGTACCGGGCCCACTTCAGCTTTCTGGTGGTAAAATAACCACTTCTGCCACCAAACAGTAAAATAAGAATTTAGTCTAGTAAGTTATAGTGATTTTCCTAACCACGAATATTACCCCAAACACGAATTTCAAAATAAACAGGCTAATGTTTGTTTAAACTCAAAAACTGAAATGGCACAGGTAAGAAGATTACTATCGCTATTTCTGCACTAAAAATTAGACCAAAACCGCTTTTCCGATTGCAGCAATCAGCAAATGTTTGACCTAGGCCAAACATCTTTCCGAAATCAAATTGAAAACTTTCTGACTGTCTGCAGTGCTGTAAACTCTCTTCTGGTGAGCCCAGAATGACCAGTGAAACATCAATGGAATCGGGAAGTACTACTCAAGCGCCGTGTGACAAATAAAAGTTCAAGAAAGCAACCGCTAGCTGGAGATAGTAAGTTTTGCGGTTCAAGAAATTTTAAGATTGCGCAAGATTTGTTAAATGACCATACTTAAACGCAGGGCCGTTGACAGGATTTCTCGGGCCCGGTACCAGTTTATTTTCGGGCCCCCTTCATCGACAATGTTATGAATATAAAGGTTATGTACAAAATTTTATTGATGTGCTGTTAAAATGATGATGACACATGCCGTTCAAAGTAGAAAATTAAGAGGAATATGCTATCATTTATATATTCTCAAAGATTTGTTGCATCCACGAATTTCCCCAACTGTGCAATTACGCATTAGGGATTTCTCCGTAAACTGCAAAATCCTTGCTCTCAATCACGATCTTCGTCGATATGTTTAAAATTGTTGGAGTTTTCGGCTGAAATTAATTCTTTGTAAAGTAGAGTAGCCGTAGGAGAGTAAAACATTTTGGGGAGGCAAACATAATTTTCCCAAATTTTTCAAAATTTGCCCAAATTTTGTCTTTGCGTATATATGTTCAAATATACAAAATTACTCACAATCTCTGAGAGTCATCAACTTGGCCATGTACGAAACACAAGCGAAAAACACGTACAACAGCAAAACAAGGCTGAACTTACTTTAATCTACGTTCATAGACCTGTCTATGTCCCAATTAAATAAACCATCCAATTAAAACATTCTTGTGAGTCACAAAAAAATATACAGTATATATGTATATTAAGCCTACCTGGATTCAAAAAAATTTGAACTGAGACTTCACTAATAACTGGATAACAATAGTTGCTGAATATTCATGTCACCAGATTATATGAAAATATCCAGCCCAACAATAAAAGGCCTGACCAAAAGTAGCTCAATCTTTTCAATTCAAAGATAGTCCAAAGACTCAATATTTGTAAATTTGCATTGAAAAAAACTAAAAAGACAAACCGTTTACTTATCAAACCAGTAACATTACTTAATCCATGCTGCTTCAAATCCTACAGCCTGAAAAGAATTTGACAGTTTACCATGCTCAGGGGCGCCGGAGCGATTTTTGAGTGGGGGGGCAAGATTACGAAAAAAGGGCACTTTTGTTTACTAAAAGGCCAATTTTTTTTCAAGTATTAAGATAAGATATAGCGATAATGCTAATCTATCAGCTCACTATGTATTGAGTAGGCTAATGATAGCCTACAAGTGTCCGGTATACAAAGAAGGGCATCATACTATATTATAATGATGTAACCTACTGTCAAGCCTTAAAGCAGCCTGCGGCCATGGCCGCTAAGTAGTGCTTGAATGACTGCCGGTGCTACCTCCTCAATCGACCAAGTTTGGCCGCCGGTCTCTTCTAGCCAATTATTTAATTTCGCAATAGAATGATCGTGGATTGACTGACGAAAATATGTAGCATCAAAGAGTGACGCAAAATTAGGTCAGCGCGTCATAATCGCCACTGTTGCATTGTGCGGGAATATTTGTTATTGATGGAATATATCCATCTGCGATCACCAGCGGTGTAAGTCTTGTTTGTAATTCCTGACGTTTATTTTAACAAAGTCTTAATCCGAAGTGCTAATTTAGGTCGACTGGCAATATTGTCGTTTTTATGTCGATTCGATGTTGTCGGACATTGAATCGTTGTTAAAAAGGAGAAATAGGTTGACGTCCGAGGGGAAAACATTTTTTGATCATATTTTGCAAAAATTATACTTCTTTTAGTAATGTTTTTCACATCATTGAAATACTTATTTTATTACCTTGCCGTCATCGTCAACACATGTCGAACGTTGTTTATCGTTGCTAAAAAGAATTCTAGGGAAGTGGCGAATTTCTTTAAAATCAGCCACATTGGAGACACTCGTGCGAGTGTCGTTAGAGTTAGATGGTCCCGCATCAGTACTGGATTACTATCCCGATAAAGCAGTTATTGCGTGGTGCAACGAATCTATTGTAGGACGTCGCCCAGGCCTAGATTTCAACAACGCTAAGTGATCATTTTAGCATTGTTGCAAGAATGCAAGTTTAAGGGCGGAATTCAGATTTGCGTCTCAAAAAAGTCAGTGTTATGCGTAACTCAGACTTATATAGGCCAGGCTTATACAAGAAGCTTATTTGCGATGCAGAAACTCGACTTACGCGCGACTTATATAAGACCGTATTAAGCCTCTTTGTTTTCGCGCGAAAGAGAAATTGCTATAGCAACTCTTTGGTTGAGGTAATGAAGCGTGAAACTGAAGGCTGTAAAGCTGAGCGACATTCCTGCTGAACCACCAAATAAGGCAATGTTGTGCTTTAAACTCAAAACTAGAAAAAAGCACTTTTTTATGATGTTGAAATATGTTATAGTTGCATCAGTAAGTCGTTTGTTAACTAACGTAGATGCCAAGTAATCCATGACGCAACAGATCTAGCACAAAAAGTTCATTCACAAGCAAGGAATACTCATTTAACAATGAAACAACGTAAAACAACGTTATGGCAATATGCACATGGCTTTCGTTTAGTCAATAATTCATAAATTTGAAAGAATCAGGTTACTCAAGTTATTTTTGATGCCTAAATAGGAAAGTTTTGACTTTGCTTGCACAATCATGGCCAGGATTGACACATGATGCGCGGATTTTTGACAACAGCATCATTCGAGATAAATTTGAGAATGGAGAAATTGATGGAATCCTATTGGGTGACAATGGGTATGCACCGAGAAATACGCGCTACAATTCTGCAAACAGAACTTTGACTAACCCCGGCCAAGTCGCCATCGCTTCTCTGGAAATGGCCACTTGCAAAAAATCGAAGGCTTACCAATAGCTGCAGTATGGGCGTATTGCATGCGATCGGGCTGTCAACGTTTCGTCATTTTTAAACAATTCAAAGAGTTCCATAGTTGCAGTTTTGCTAAGACGAAAACGTTGACAAAACTGCTTGTCGTTAAGTTGATTAAAAGGATCTGCATGATCGCGAACAGGCCTTTCAATGCAAATATTTGCATACTCTTCATCGAAGAGTTGCCTAAAAGCAATGGTTTGAAAATTTGTGAGAAAACGAAAATACAATTATATGCAATAATATACTGTGACCTAAGTATCAAACCAAAATCTGTGTCAATAGCGGCATGTTTCAGATGGACTAACTAACCCTAACTTTTTCAGCTGATCTGTGCCCAGACAGCAAGATTCGTCATTTTTACATTGATTCAACGCCTGCAGACGTTGAATCAATGTAAATATAACGGGTTTTGCTCTCTGGGTGGTCCTTTCAGTAGAGCTGTTCGCGTTAAAAACTTTAGTTAAATCATTCCTCGCTTGATTATCTTGGAAAGGCTTTTTTATCATTTTTTTTATTTATTTTCCACCACTGGAAAGTCTTTGATGAGGTCAATAAGCAGTTGGCGTTCAGAATCGTTGTAATTAAATCCTCTTGGTATTTTTATTGAAATAAGAAATGATAATGCAATTTACATTAAAGGGTTACGGGAATTTGTATAAACTATCTTTATCTAAAAGCGCAGCAAACTCGCTCATCAAGTTGCTCACTGAATTTAAATCAGTAGTTCATATCTTAGCGATAGCTAACTGACGCGAAGAAGTGTTTGCGTATAGCTGAGCTATATTCATGATAAATAATGCAATGTTGCAAATAATACAAATAATGCAATGTTGTGCTATTTAAACCTACAACTAGAAAAAAAGTCGTTTTTTGTGACGTTGAAATAGAAACGTTGTAGTTGCATCAGTAAGTCGTTCGTTTACGTAGATGCCAAGTAATCCATGACGCAATAGATCTGGCGCAAAAATTTCCTTCACAAGCAAGTAATACTCATTAAGCACTGAAACAACGTTAAGACAACGTTATGCCAATACGCACATGATTTTCGTTTGCAATAATTCATCAATTTGAAAGAATCAGATAACTCAGGTTATTTTTGATGCATTGAAAGTTAAAAATAGTACAATTGTAGGAATACTGTTGCCAGTTTATGACTAAAAGGGCGGGCGCATAGACTCCCTTTGGTCTGAAAACTGTCAAATGTAAGATAGTTAATAGACTTGCTTTTCCTGGCATTGCAGACAAAGGAAAAAGTATGACCAATCACAATTGTATGTTTGCAAAAGTGATGTTACAAGCAGTATTACTAAACTGCGTGTCAGCGTCTGGTTATTCAACAACACAAAATAGGCATTTCAAAATTTACACCACCAGCAATAACACTAGTAACCTACTATTATCAGCGTCTGAAAGAAGTGTAGTTATTCAACAATCAAGCCAACTGTCAGACCGAAACTCTGCCTGCAACCAAGCTAAGATAACAGGCACACCTGTTTCACATTAAAAACTATCAAAAAAGTCTCGTGGCCTTTGCACCAGATGGTATATTTAAAAAAAAAATGCTGTAACAAACCTCCTACTTTCAATACCTACAGTATTAGCCAAACACTTTTTCCTTCAACAGAGGCTTAAACCACCTCCGCAGTTGGCTTATATCTTTCGGCTTTTAAGCCGAGTATAAGCTTTGCTAAAGCGTAAGTCTGCTTTCTGAATCGCAAAATCGACGCTTAACGCAGACTTTTGTCCAGACAGACTTAAGCCGCCTTAAGTCTGGTTTCTGAATTCCGCCCTAATTCTATTTACTTGTGCTATCGTTATTTTTATTTTGTATTTTGGCCTCCAAGCACGCAGATTTGGCCGCCGAGAAGGAGCTCTCGGTAGGCCACGGTGGCTGCTGAAAAAAAAACGAGTTTTAAGGCCTGTAGGCTACTGCGTTGCAAAATTTTGTGCCGTAAATATTATTTTGAGGCAAAAATAAAAGATTATAATCAGGCTAAGAGCGAATAGCAGAAATTGTTATATTGCAAAATGTGCAGTAGCTTACATGACTTTAAAAGGGCACCATGCCCCCCCTGCCCCCCCATCTGCAGAAAAAATTGAGGGCAGGGGGGGCATCCGCCCCCCCTGCCCCCCCGCTTCCGGCGCCCCTGACCATGCTATGTGCATCAAACTTCCACTTTTGAACAAAACTACTTTTGATACCAAAAATATTGATATTACATTACAATGAAATCATAGTCAATGCTTTTTCAAAAGATCATTACAAAGATAATCTTACTTCACAATGAAGCAGCTAGGCCTACTCAAATCACAAGCATTGAAGAAAAATGACTCCCAGTCTCCCAGATAATAACTTCAGACTCAATCGTTGCCACAAAATACAGACCACATTACCAAAACATGACACAAAAATAGCACTGTTTACATTGCCTGATATATTAATTGCATGATTTGGATGACAAAACAACATAACATGTGTCTTTATTATTTGATTGTTGTTGCTCTAATACTGTGTCATAGATAGTAAATAGCTGAGCATATCAACCCTGGGACTGCCAAAGACAAACAGCAGTTATAAAATTCAATATAGAAAACAGTTAAACCATAATAGTTAAACCAATTTCAAAAACATGAAATTAAATCCAGGAAAATTCACAAGTTGTTTTCATTTAATATACTTTTTCACTTTGTACATAACTATAGTTAGTGGCCGGGATCAATGCCCACAAGAGTGGTGTATATGTGACCAGTGGACTCACAACCGTTGATTATTAAAGTTTATAACAAGTGCTTATTTTGTTTGACCATATATAAAAATGATAAGCTATCTTTGTAGTATTTAAGTCAAGTTTTGCGAGCACAGCATAACTCATGGTAAAATTGACTTATCCAATAATTGGATATTTTTGCCCAAATATTTTTACAAACAACTACATTAGTGGGATATAGAGAAAAAACAAAAACTTCATAAGCTCACCAGAACCCAGCAGGGTTTCAAAATTCTACCAATGAAGGAATGTAGGCTAGTGTGATATTCTAATGAATATCTGTAATAAGCTTATATCTCAGCTTATCGAAGCATAATTTTGCATTTTTTCTGCAAATACTGAATCGAAACTTAACATTCTGCCCAAATTTTAATACCAAGTTGGTCACAGCGGTAAACCATAATTTCTTCGTGGGAAAATTGTAACTTAAAGTTCCCGGATCCTTTCGTCTGCATATAATGACCGAAGAAACACACACTTGAACTTCTTTTCAAACAGTGTATTTCTGTAAAAATTAGCCCACGGCTACCAAAAACGAGGGGGTGCAACGCGTACACCACTGAAAACTGTCACTACAGAACAGATTACTTGGATAAAAGACGGAACCTTTGTCCAGCTAGCAAGCACTAAGCCAACAGTTAAATGTGCGGCCAACTTTCAAACAATCATTTTACGAATGACCAGAATAGATATCAATATCTCAAATTCACGTAGAAAGTAACTGTGACGCAATAAATGAAAGACAATTATGAAGTCATTCCAACAGGTGTTTAAAGCTGATGTAATATTTCCTGTTTAAACAGGCCCAAACAAGTCCAAACAAGTTTGACACAAGTCTATGAACGATGGTGCAATTTTGGCACATTTTCTAGCAACTTCCATGACGTAATATTCAGTAGACTTGAACGGTTTTATATGACGTTTGATTTGTACAGAGATTGGCCGTAACATAGCGGCCCCTAGTTATGACAGTCTAACATGGCATAACTAAAAAAGAATTGAAGGACAATCGTGAGCCAATGAATAAAAACACATGATACACAAATTGTTTGAATCACTCACGTTTAAGTTAATACGCAAATACAAAGGGCATGCAAAGAATGAACAGCAATAAGAATAAACACGACGATACATGAAATTGGTACCATAGGTACACGCTAAATGACGCTATATACAATAGTTGCGATAATAACCGACTGTTCCGGGCTCAGACAAGTATCGGCCACCGCAGACAAAACCAGGCTCAAACCCTAACACTTAGGTGTTCTTTACGGGGGCGAGGCACGAAATATCCCTCAACACGTAGTCTACTTTCACTTTCCCCGTACTCTCATCATAGTTGCAGACGGCAACTTTGGCTCTACGAACCACAGGCTTCCCTTTCCTAATTTGTGGAACTACCTCATGCACCCTCCCAAGTTGATACTTCCCACGTTTACCAATGTCTTGGAGAGAACCTACCACTACAAGTTGACCAGGCTCCAAATTCTCGGCCATTTTTAGCCATTTTTTCCGGCCCTGAAGACCTGGCAAGTAAAAATCGATCCATTTACTCCAAAACTGCTGAGAAAGTGACAAATTGAACCGATAATCCCTTCTTAATTGGTCACGATCATGTGGTTGCCCAACAGCACAGTATGGGTCTAAGTATGGGGTCAAAAGTGAGGCAGGGGTGATGACAGTAAAATCCCTAGGGTCGTCACTCAAAGGTACCAAAGGGCGTTCGTTCACGATCCGAACGGCACTACCTGTGTACGTAAGCAGTTCAATAAAACTGGGCTTACGTATTGAAGAGTCCAAAATGTGAAAAAAGTATTTGGTCACATCAGCCATGAAACCAAATCTTTCAAGCCGAAATCTAGCCAAGACATCTGCCAGAGGGTTTAACAAGTCAGACAAGTCAAGACAAGAAGACATTAAATCATTAACACAAGTTCCTCGAAATTCAGACTTGCCATCGTAAACAATGCGCTTTTTTAATTGTGACGTCACAAAGTATGGTAAATACCATTCAAATCCCTTGACATTTCCTGCTTCACCAGCACGCTCAATATAGCCATTAGATTTAAGATCTTTCATGGTGTCAGTAAGGAAATCACGAAGTTCAGGTTGTTTTAAAGCCTTCTTTCTTAAAGCAGCAGCTCTATCTGACGCCAACACAAAATTGTTAGGTAGATCAATATCTTCCTTCAACGGAACAGGTATCTCAAATCGACCATCTTTCAACTCAATATTCGGTTCGACAAGTTCTCTAGCCAAAATATCATTGCGAGACAATTCACAGGTTTCATTTTGCAAAGTCAAATCCTGAATGACTTTATTCAGGTCTGCTATTTCCATATCGCGAGACTCAATTTTACGCTGAAAGCCAGAGATGACATCCGACTCTGAAGACGTCTGCACTCTGCACACTTTAGCAACGCTTTCAACTAAGGGTGACTTACCACCACAAGCCAACCAACCGAGAGGAGTGAGTAAAGCATGCGGTTCACTGCGATTTTCACCAACACGTTCTTCTTTTGCCCACATCAAATAAGCGTTGTCATTGCCAATCAGTACATCTACAGTACTACAATCATTCAAATGAAACATATTCACGTCATGAAAATGACGGAAACTACTTAAATCCTGCTTATGTGGTAAAGTCTTAACATCGTCAGCCCAAGCTGGGTTAACCACCGAGGTTATATCACAAAACAGTTCATCAGTCTCTAACGACTGGATGTTGAGTTTAACAAGGTCAGCACAAGTAGGTTTCTGACCAGCCAGAGTATCCATTTTAAACGACGCTTTATCATACGGTTTAAGACCAAGTTCGCACACCAAGTCACTCGAAACAAAGGTCAACTGCGAACCAGGATCATGCTGACAATACACCAACTTCGATTTGCCAGTCATTGGATTCAAAACACGAGCAGCAGTAACGCGGTTAAAGGCTGCTTTAACATTTCCAATCTTAACATTACGCACAGGAACTCTGGCACCAGCATCATCTTTACCGACCAAATCCAGAGAATCACGTGACGTCACATAAAAATCATGCAGAAGATAATAGTGTTTCCTATCGTTGGTAGGTCCACACTTACGACAGTTGTTTGCATGATTACAGTCTCTAACCATATGCTGGCGCAAACAGTTCAAGCATTTTCCAGCTTTCACAATGACATCTCTCCGACGTTTAGGTGTCAAGCGCAAAAATTCTTTACAATTAGACAAAAAATGATATTCAACTTGACCACGTGACGAACAACAAAAACACGCCGGTATGTCACTATGTCTGGCCACACCGCCGCGCGGTGCGCCAACAGCAGTCGAGTACTGCGAACTCCCTGAAATCACATTATCATGGGGTTTTACCGACGTCTGCCTAACCGGACATGAAGGCAATTTTCCTTTGCCAAACTTTTTAAAATGCTGCGACTCACCAGAATCGCCCATTAGCATAATGCTAAAATCAGTCGACTTGCGCGTTTCCTCCCGTACTACAAAATCAAACAAACTCTGAAAAGTAGGTTCCTCAGTGCTACCATACTGATCACCTAAAAAGTCAAGATAACGCTGCTTAGCGTCAAACGGGAGTCGCTTAGCCAAATCCAAAACAAAACGTCCTTCTAATTTATCACGCTGACCATAAGCTTTCGCGTAAAGCAAACACTGCGACAATTCATCTTTAAACTCTTTCAAATCACTGGAAGAGATAGAAGTCAATTTGCTACCATAGCGATACTTTCTAATTTCTGGTTCTGCGAAAAGACCTCCACGAACTCCAAAACGTTGGGACAAGCGAGCTAACGACATTTCTATCCTGTCTTCCTCTGACAAGGCAGGAGTGTCAGAAACCAAATTAGCAATCGTTTGTGCAGCTGTTCTAACACAAGCTGCTTGCAACAAAGTCAAACGAGTTCCCTTAAAGGGCGAAGCTGCCATCAAGGCCATAACACGATTTTTAAAGAAGACAAATGGCATATTATTACCATCGTAACCAATCAAGGCCGCCTTATCGAAGAACGTCCTACTATTTTGGTATTCAAAAAAGCAATCCTGCTGTTGAGAACTCGATTTAGCGGGAGAAGACAAGCTATATCCCTTAAGGGGCTGAGTGGGCTCAGTCACATGCACAGCCCGATCACGATCCTCACACACGTTAAAATCAGGAGACGCGATACGCCTCTCACAACCACCCAAATTACGTGTAGCTGGGCGATCAAAAACTAGCGGCGCTGAAAACTGTGAAGGGGGCAAAGCATTACTGCTAATGGCGGCCCCGTGACCTGTACGCTCTGGGGGAGGAGTTCGGTTGTAATTTGCAGGCCTTGGCTCTACAGCCTTCGGAAGACCCTTAGCCGCGGCCCCGAGACCTCCTGAAACAGCTGGAAAACATGTGGATTGTACAGGTCCACTTACGGATTGAACAGGCGTCTGGAAAAGGTTAGGTAAATTAAACTGTGATTGATGTTCACTTCTGGAATGCCTAGAAGAGCCCTTCCTAGAACTACGCCGGGAGCCCAACTCAGAACGATATTCAGCTAAAACTACCTCTTTACGTTGTTCGGCCCTCAACTGAGCGTCTTTGAGTGCGAACTCAGCAGCTCTCGCTTCGGCTCTCGCGGCGGCCTCAGCAGCTCTCGCTTCGGCCTCAGCTCTCGCGGCAGCCTCTGCTCGTGCGGCCTCAGCAGCTCTCGCGTCGGCCTCAGCTCTCGCGGCAGCCTCAGCTCGTATGGCTTCAGCAGCTCTCGCGTCGGCCTCAGCTCTCGCGGCAGCCTCTGCTCGTATGGCTTCAGCTCTTGCGATGGCCTCAGCAGCTCTTGCTTCGGCCTCAGCTTGGATCTGGAGCTCCTCTCGTCTTAACTGTAGGTTAATTTGTGCAACTATCCGTGACGAGCTCTCAGACATCCTAGTGCTTACATTTGAGGCGCTATCCTCAGGATGTATGTCAGCATCCAACCTATCTGACAACTCACTTTCTTTTTGTTCGAAGTTATTTTTTAACGAGTTAAATTCGGGATCTACCCTATCACGAAGTTCTGCCAAGATTGCAGAGTTAACAATTTTACTCAAAAGAGCATGGAAATGCCGTAATTCCTCTTCTAAAGTAGATAACTTAGATCTAAAAATTAACAGTTCCTGCTTATCACTCAAAGAACCTAGGGCTACAGAAAGTTTCCCAATTTGAGTCAAAATATCCCGTCTAAGATGCCGGGCCTCTCGAACTGACTTAGCCTCATCGTTAATGGGTCCCTCCCCAGAATGGCCTGCCCGACCGCAAAGAACATCATCAGGCTTAAACTCAGTCGAGTCGACGGCGGTCGAGTCCCTGTCACCACCGAGTGTAGACATATTAAATGTTAGGGCTAAATTTAACAATTAAAAAATTAAGTTACACAAACACACAAAATTACAGTAGTTATAAAAAACTTAACTGCAAAGACCGTAAAAATACAAAAAAGAATTTAAATGCACGATACCGTAGCTGTACGAGTATGTGAAGTCCAAACGTCCACAAAACTTGCTTGGATTCTTCCACTTGAATCTTCAAGCACAGATGGATTGCCTTTAATCTTCTTTCTTGCCAATGAATGTCAAAGTTATTTTTTTTTCTGTACCAAACTGAGAAGAAATGTCTTTAATTTTCTTTGCTTCTTTAGACTACCAACCAACAAGATCTTCTTTTATTATTTCTTTGCTTCTAAGTGCTTCTTGGCCTACCAACTAACTAACTTCGTCTTTTATTTTTTATGGTCACAGCGGTAAACCATAATTTCTTCGTGGGAAAATTGTAACTTAAAGTTCCCGGATCCTTTCGTCTGCATATAATGACCGAAGAAACACACACTTGAACTTCTTTTCAAACAGTGTATTTCTGTAAAAATTAGCCCACGGCTACCAAAAACGAGGGGGTGCAACGCGTACACCACTGAAAATTGTCACTACAGAACAGATTACTTGGATAAAAGACGGAACCTTTGTCCAGCTAGCAAGCACTAAGCCAACAGTTAAATGTGCGGCCAACTTTCAAACAATCATTTTACGAATGACCAGAATAGATATCAATATCTCAAATTCACGTAGAAAGTAACTGTGACGCAATAAATGAAAGACAATTATGAAGTCATTCCAACAGGTGTTTAAAGCTGATGTAATATTTCCTGTTTAAACAGGCCCAAACAAGTCCAAACAAGTTTGACACAAGTCTATGAACGATGGTGCAATTTTGGCACATTTTCTAGCAACTTCCATGACGTAATATTCAGTAGACTTGAACGGTTTTATATGACGTTTGATTTGTACAGAGATTGGCCGTAACACAAGTATAAAAGTTTTCAAAATTGTCGATACTCTGTTCTACATTCAAAGCATTCAAAGCAAAATGTTTTTTTATACAAAATGCAACACTATAAAGTTATTAAACTGGTAGAATGTTGAAAACTTATGGTAAGAATTGATTTGTCCAAATAACTAGACATTTTTGTCCAAACGATTTTTATAATCAACTACATTAGTAGGATATTGAGAAAAAACAAAAAACCTCATAAAGTTACCAGTACCGTACCCAGTAGGCTTTTAAATCTTACCCATGAAGAAATGCAGCCTACGTATTATGGTAGTGAATATCAGTAATAAGCTTACATCTGTTTGCCAACTGTGCTTTTTTACAGTTCTATTTTGCAGTTGTGGAATAGAAACTAATCATTCTGCCCAGATTGCAATGCCACATGCAACAGTTTTCAAAGTCGGTGATAATACATTTACATTCATTGGAAAATATTAATGTAGCCTATCTCATAACTTAAATTACAACAATTATGTAAAGTTTTTACACTGGTGAGGCGTTGAAACATTGTGGTAAGATTGATTAGCCCAAATAACTGGACATTTTTGCCCAAATTTGCGACATTTTTTTTCAGTGGGGGAGCGACCGCCCCCCTGCCCCCCATCTCCTACGGCTATGTAATGTAGACGCAAGTAGCTAAAAGTGATTACCACCAAAAACACATATATTCAAATTAAAGAGTGGTTGAAGATACTATTTCGTGTTTTTGAAAAAAAAATCGTGGTTAGGGAAATCACTATACCCGGAAGGGGGCCCAGTACTTTACCATCTGATGGCTGAAGTGGCTGTTTTAACCTTTGATGGCAATTCCTTTAGATCTGATTATATTAAGAT
This sequence comes from Aplidium turbinatum, assembly GCF_918807975.1. Lineage (NCBI taxonomy): Eukaryota > Metazoa > Chordata > Ascidiacea > Aplousobranchia > Polyclinidae > Aplidium > Aplidium turbinatum. Next base: position 13,493,543 of record NC_137484.1, on the reverse strand, counting down.
CTTGATAATGTTTGAAGTCGCGGGGAATCTTTTAAATCCGGGCCCCCTAAATATTCCGGGCCCGGGTCCAAAAGTACCACCTAGACCCCCCTGTCAACGCCCTTGCTTAAACGACTTCAATAAAAGTTTGTACACAACCTTTATATTCATAACTTTGTCGATGAAGGGGGCCCGAAAATAAATTGGTACCGTGCCCGAGAAATTCTGTCAACAGCCCTGGTTACAACGCCCGTCTAAGATTGTTTACAACAACAATTCAACAAGGTCTACATTTGTAGGCCTACAGAAAATGCTTTGAAATCAAACACAAGCTGTCGCCGAAAAGTTACACAACAATAAAATGTGCTAGACTAGACACAATAAAATCCTGCTGAAAATATAAGCAAGAAACTCAAAATGTCAAAAAAGAGGACATTTGAGCAATTTTGAGTGTCCTCGGCTCGGAGTACCATTCAGTTTTCTTGAAAAAGGAGGACAAATCCTCCTGAAAGAGGACATATGGTAGCCCTATGCCCATACGTCTTCAATAATAGGTTAACCCGTTGGGCAGGAAATGGGATGGAATGGAATGGAAGACAGATTGTGGTATGGAAGATGGAAAATGTCAAAGATGGAAAGGAATGGAAGATCTTGATGATGAGATGGAAGACAATCTTCCATCATTCCATCCCAATTCCATCATTAATTTTCTAACGCTTTATTAAGACATGCAAAAATATTACGACGTTGCTTGCTGAAATAATTCAATCGGTAGGCTACGTTCAAACAATAATTCAAGCACTACATAATCCTTAGGGAAATACTGCTGTTAAATTTTTAGCCTAATATTTAACCTATGGTTTTTAGGTTTATTTGTGACATATTCAGCGCGGAGATCATAAAATGTGAAGATGGAATGGAAGATGGAAGTGATTTCTGAGATGGAATGGAAGATTTCTAAGATGGAATGGAGATAGAATGGAAGAAAATCTCAGGATGGATGATGGCAAAAACGTCTTCCATTCCATTTCATTAGCCTACCCAGGCTACCCTGCCGTTGGGTTATTGAGCCCAAAACAAGGTACCGTAGGCTATATGGTAACTATAAATGTTTTCGGCAGCCAATTGTAGCAAGAATTGATTACGATAGATATCGGTGTTTTGTTGTCTGTAGCTCCTGCGAGCTTTAGGCTCAGAGGCGTAGCAAGCGCCCTCCGAACCCTCCGACCGGAGGGGGCCCCGCAAGGAATGAGGGCCCCTAAAATGTTTGGGTGGTGCCTAATAATTCTAACCGCTGTGCTGCGACTGCGAAAATATTCATCAAATTAAAGAACTTTTCAAAGACCACCACCAACAAGCTAAAGTTAACAAGCCAAGTTTGCTGTTTGCGCGACAAAGCCATAGGACCAACGAGATATAACACAATGAGTGGAAACTCCTCTTTTTGCTCCGTTTTACGTGTCGGCCGTCACGCTTCACTACAGACACTTGCGCAGTAGATTAAACGGACATCACAAGAGTTTTAGATGGGATGTTCCTTCGATTTTATATGCGTTGAGCTCTACCACTGAGCTATCTCACCGCCTAAGGTGCTTGGCTAATTAGTAATATAGTTTTGTACCATGGGTAAGGTGCTAGCCACATCTTAGGCTATTTTCAACCTATTATTTAACATTATGTTATTGTCAGAAGCCTAAAATTAAACTCTAGTAGCCTACAGCCCTAAAGTTAACCCAGCCAGGCTACCGTTAGCCTGTCAGCAACTTAATCAATTTTGAAGGACCTGAATTTCTAATAAGCCGTCTAGACTAGCGTCGTAAGTCTTACAATGTTTTTAAAACCTTAGGCTATAGTCTTGCACTGTTGCTAGTTGAATCGTGAAATTATAATAATAATAATAATGATAGCATTTATATCCCGCTCAGATTAATGAATGATTGATATCAGAGCGGCTCTCAATTTAATGTTTAGGTATTAGTTGTTAGGTATTTATTGTAAAACAACGAGCAATATTCCGTACATTAGTGTCTTTACTGTAACGCTTTACGCAGACTGATGTTGTTTTTCTGAACATCACCAATGACTTTGAGCTTTAAAATCTTCGTTTTTTGATAGGTACGAATTTTAAAATATAGCTTGCAAATGTGGTTTACAATATATGACACAATGTCCCAGTCGTTGGTTAATAAATACAAACTGTTTATATCAATCTCCTTAAACACAGTCTGCATTGTATTACAAAAGCTGAAATGTTTTCGAAAATCCACTTCCAGCCTCAGCAAAATTTTCATCAGAGTAGGACTTGGCTTCAGTAATGTTCCGTATTCGTCGTTTTGTAGTGTGTCAATCATAGATGAACCCGCTGTGCAACTGGTGTCACTTTCTAGTTTAGACAAAATGCCTTGTTGTTCATCTGTGCCACTGCGCTTCAATTTTCGTAACACGTATCCCCCAATATATTCTATTATGTGTATTTCATCAGTTGTAAGCACCGTATTAGTCGTTTGTTGTTGTTGTGAAACTTTGCTATTTTCATTTCTGAAATGTAAATTTCAAAACGTTAATGTTTGTGTATTGAACATAGATGCTGGCAAGAGTATTTAATGGTATACAAATCGTAAATTCGTGCTATTTTTTACGGTAATGTAGGCAAAGTTAAAATATGCATCTTGCCCCGTTTTATGCATCTTGAGTATGTCTCATTTACTGGCTGGTATAGACAATTGCGTTATCTATTTGGCGACTTTATATGAAGTTTTTGGATATCGAACAATAAATACAGACTGAATTAAGACAAGTTTCGTACTTGAAGATAAGACGGAGAGATTGGGATTGGCTCAGTCAACAGCAATCCCACGAGATCACTGGATAAGCATTTTAATCATTGAAGGCAGTTTCTGAAATCTGGCAGAACTGTCGTTCGTCGTACCAGACATGATTGAAATAAATGTAAATCACTGTTGATAAGCTACATTGGTTAAACAAGCTATAGCATCGGTATAGAATGAAAATGCCACTATATGTTTGGTTTTTACCTCAGAAACACATCAAACAATTTTCTTGTTTGCTCCTTGTTTTTCGGACATAAGTGACATCTGCAAAAATACCGGATAATATATCCAAACAATTTTATTCAGCTTTCAACACACAACTGCACAATTTAATTAGAGGTGCGAGGTCCTTTGAAACGCTTTCTTACCCAAATTCACGTTGCACTGTAGACGCGCTCGTTGAAATGGGAATACTTTGAAATTCTTCATCTTCGATTATTTCCACAAGATACTCGACGGTTAAATTATCAGAACTGTTTTCCATTGCACTGTTATAAAAAGCCAAACTTCTTCTAGCCCTGTTGGTTGTTTATAGCTGGATAAGATAAACTTTGATAACCATATAGCCTACAGTCAGTCGTTTTGTATCGTAGGCTATTTCGTAGACCTTTGCTACCCTATACTAATTTAATATTGTTGTTAGCAAGAGCCTATGTATTTACCCTGCTTATTGACCTGTAACATCCTGATTAACCTACTTCAAAATTTCACACAATAATCTGAAAAGACAAGCGGTAACGAAAATAAACTTTTAAACCACCTAACAATAATACTATGGTCGGAACAGTCCAATTGCTTCGTGGTATTCGCCGTCACTTTAGCCTTGCTTTAGTGCATTCTAAGCACGCCGTACACCCGTACGGTCGCAGTCTGTAGCCTTCCATGTGCAAGCAGTGAACCATGAAACGAACGACGTAAGGAAACGAGAGAGATAAAAGAGAAACACTAAGAGAAGAGTGAGTTTCCACTCATTGTGTTATATCTCGTTGATAGGACAAAGCTCTATCAATTGTGATCTGCCTTCTACTCGCTGTGATAAGAGCGAACAACAACACTGTGAATAAGAATGTTTGATTACGAATGTGCTGATGATTCGAGTCTTTCTGCTGAAGAAAAATTAAAATCGCAGTTTTTTCTTGTTCTCACTAATCAGGCCATATCTTCTGTTTCTTCGCTCTTTTGACCAACTCGATCGTGGAGTGGTAGACCTACAAGTTGTTTAGATTTCTGTATAACGCTAAAAGCCTGAAGAAGTGTCTAAGAGAAAATAAACTGGAGAATAACTGCAAAAATTTAAAAAGAAGAATAGGAGACGCTGATGCCAACGAACTAATAATAATGGAATTGAATCGTTTTCTGGGTAGCCTACCCTATGTCATCGCGAAAAAGAGAGGACTTCTCACGGCAATTTTATAACGTAAAAGAACTGCCATCAGGAGATATTTCTGAATCTTTGCATTTGCATCAGAATTCTTCTGACCGCACCAGTTACTGTCGCCAGTTCTGAAAGGACCTTCAGCCAGGGCCCGATTAACCATGAGGCACACGAGGCACAGGCCTCAGGCCCCCTGGTTTTAGGGGCCCCCAATTGTTTTACATTAGTACCGTAAGCGTAGGTAGTGAAAGTTGTTGTGCCAGTGTGTGTGCACAGTTGTTATTTTTGAGTAACGATTTCAAATTGTGTAACGATTGCTAAATAGAATAACGATTCCGAATTGTCATGCTTTTGGCGAAGTTACTGGCAATGCTAGGCAAAAGTAGAGCACTGCTACTCTGCATCGAAAGCGATTGCCAATAGGGGCCCTTAAAATTAGCTGTGCCTCGGGCCCTCGTGAGCCTTAATCAGGCCCTGCCTTCAGCAGAATGAAACTGATAAAGAATACCCTGCGCTCAACTATGACAGATGGCAGGCTTTCTGCTCTTGCTATTAGGCTATATCCATTGAAAGTAGGGTTGCTAGATCCCTGGACTATGATGCATTGATGAAAACAATTTGCGCAGAACAAGGCTCGAAAAAAGTGCTTTGCGTAATTATGGAATACATGTAGCCTACACACTGTTACTGTAGACCTACATAACCTATAGCCTACACAGTGTGGGCGCAGCTAACGTATAAGTTAGCTTTCAACAAAGAAATCAGCGGATTTTCAATAACTTTACTTTCGCTAACGAGTCCGCTAAAATTTCAAAGTAGCCTATTAGCGAAAATGCTTAGGCCTATCTGCGCTTCGTTAATTAGCGGTCAGCGGAACTGTGCCCTCTACTGTGTAGACATAAAATGAACCCCGCATTTTGTTTAAAATAAATACCGCATTCCAGTTTCTGCGTTGTAAGGGGCCCCGAAATTATGTTCGGAGGGGGCCACGTTCTTTGTTGCTACGGCCCTGTTTAGGCTACATAGCCTACGTCATTTCTATGAGATGCACAGAAAAATGGGGGCGTCATAATTGCATCGGGTCCCCAACTGACGAAGTTAGGCTACGACTCTGATTAAATGGCAGTCCAGCTCAATAAAACCATGGTAGGCTATGCTTTCTCTACACTCTACAGCTGTGATATAGCGTAGCCTACCTCAAATATAATTTTATAACCATTAGGCTACCTATATTGTTATTCCAAGTTTGTTTAATTTAGCTAAATCAACCAGCTTGGTGAATGACATTCTTACAGTTATGTCCCTTTAACAAGGCTTACTAACCTACTCCAGTTGATTCATATTCAGTGCAAGCAGGCCATGAGTGATAGCCTACATTGTTTTTACAAGAAGCAAAAAAGGTTAGGCTACAAGCGAAAACCTAGGCTACTTAGCAAATGACAATAATTCTCATTTACCATTGTAAAGACACAGGAATGCATGAAGGAATTTTAAGTCTATCAGAATTGTAAGCCTACAGCGTTTTGCTTTCACACCAACACACGCTACCAGCAGTTCTTTCAAGTGTCACAATCATTGTATCACTCGGCCTCTTTTTCTTATAAAAGTAACTTGAATAAAATATAACAGTCAGTTCTTGGTTTTTTAACGTTGATTCCTTGTTTTTACGAAGATTCTACTAACTGCTAAACAAGTTATTAAGTAAACAGACACAACTCAGCAGCAACACTACCGTACCGTACATTTAACATTAGGCTATAAAAACAAAAACAATAAGCTAACCTTTTCGGCTAGTCATACAGCCTTTTTCAAGTCTATAAGAAAAAATATTTTTTAAACGACATATTAAAGAATCATACACTATTACAGCAAAAATATGGTCATTTGAGACATTTGAGAAACTTGCTTAACTAGCTCACACAAAATGATAAATGAAAAATTACGCAGGACAACGGGTCAAGTAGGCTACTTGAGAGGTAAAATTGATTAATTGTTCAGAAAAGGACTCAAGCAGATTACGCAAGATGGACAGAAGCACACGAAATAGTGGCACAAACAAAGCATAAACACGAGAAGCAAAAGACGTGACTGCATTGTCAAGATATTCCTTTAGATATTTTTTCCAAATGGCAGCTCTAGGTTGAAGGTGAAAGAATCTCATTTTCCAGCAAAAGTTTTGTAAACTTGCAAATAATGCCAACTACAAAGACCAGAGGTCCGCCAGAGGAACCATGGTTCGTGCGGCACAGCGGGGCTAACCTAAAAGCTTCGGCTTTCTTGAGGTGAATCTTCAACCCCGTTAGCTCAGTGGTAATGTGCCGGATTCAAGATCAAGCGGCGCTAGTTCGACTCTCAGAGTGTGTGCTTGAGCATAGCATTTCAGGATTACTATCAAATCAAGGGTACCTAGTGGGTGGAATAATTTCCCAGCAACAACTATCAGAACTTCACTCTGTCAATATTGGTAACTGGGCCTGTGTCATTGGTCCAAAACCTCAACAAGTACGGTACGCGAAACTACCAAGATTAAGCTCTCGAAGTTCGAGCTTTCCCAGTCCAAGGATAAAGGAATTTTGAAAGATTAGTATCAGTACCGGTACATGCTAAAGACAAAACTCCTGTTCGTCATCTACCTGCTTTCATAATTTGGAGTTTTTACCATGTTCAGTTCAGTTGTTTTTATTTCTAACCATCACAGAGAAAACAATACATGCAGAAGTCGTACTTAAGCAAATTTTTAGGCGAGCTTCATACTCGAGTGATAAGGAGACAACAGCCTCAGAGTCTATGGCCACCATATATGGGAACTATAGCCACTATGTAATTTGTAATTGGCTTATGCTAGACCAGGGCTACTCAACTGGCGGACCGCGGTCCGAATCCGGACCTTCTGGGTGTTGAAGGTAGACCTCGGGCTTCTGGAAGAATAACCTCATTGCCACATTTTAGGGCCTCTTTAAACAGATTTCCATTAGGCAAAAGCAATTTTTTGTGATTTTCCAAGGAGCTGGGGGCTTTGCCGCCAGATCCCCCAACGCTTTGCCGTCTTTTCTGATGTGCGATCCACACTACAAAGAAATACAATACATTTTTTTCTTTTTTATTTCTTTGTTTGTGTCAGAAAAAAATCCACGTCAGGTTTCATACTACCTTTTGGTGCTCGTAGGCTACTTGTTGTTTAATTTTCGTGGTTGCATATGAAATATTCAACGGACCGCAAAAATATTCAACTTGTCAAAATGGACCTTGCTAACATTAGTTGAGTAGCCCTGTGCTAGACGTTTTTCAAACGAATATATTATTTCCTTTACTGTTTTTTTTTATGTCATAGTTGAGTATCAAGTGTTATCACACATTATCAACGTTTAAGAAACTGATCATGGTTTTATTATTTCAATAAGTTTTTCATGTATTAGCACATACATTGACTTCATTTAACAATCATACCGAGGAGGAGAAATTCAAAAGAAATGCCAAGAGGAAAAAACAAGTTTGACAAAGAGCGGCACAAAAGAAGGTTTGTAAAGCAACAAAATGCTGTTATGTCCTCAAATCTGTTAGATGAAAATATTGAAGATGAAAAACAATGTGCTGGTACCACACATGGCTTAAATCTGTCTTGTTCTTTGGCTATGTGGGATCTTGGACATTGTGATCCAAAGAAATGCAGTGGAAGAAAACTTGCCAGGAAAAATGTCATCAGTGTTCTTCGATTGCAACAAAGGTTTCCTGGGATCATACTTAGTCCTATGGCTACATTATGTGTGTCAGCAGGAGACAAACAAATTGCTACAGATTATGGGATTGGTGTTATTGACTGTTCATGGGCCAAATTAGAAGAAACCCCATTTTCAAAAATGAAAGGTGGTTACCTCAGACTTTTACCTTATCTTGTTGCGAGTAATCCAATCAATTATGGTCGTCCTCATAAACTTTCTTGTGTTGAAGCATTTGCGGCAGCACTATATATAACTGGTTTTGAAGACAGTGCAACATCGATTTTAAAACTGTTTAAATGGGGTCACGGGTTTCTCTCATTAAACAAAAGTCTTCTGGATATGTACAAACTATGTGAAACTTCAGAAGATATAATAAAAGCACAGAATAAATGGTTAGAAGAAGAACAAAATAAGCATGCATCTCAAACTGATCCAATGGAAATTGATTTTGACATTGAATGTGGGAACCCTAATTATGTTCAAGTTTATGACGAGAGTGATGAAAGTACATCCACAGGGGAGAGTGACTGAAATTCAATCACTTGTCACAGCAGTCCTGAACTTTTTATATTTTAGCTTAAATTGCTGATTGTGGTGCTTTTGCAAGGGATTATTTTTGCATCAATAGAAAACAAGATGTGGTACACGACATTTTGACTTGAGACAATTGGCTGTTGCCAATCTTTTGTAGATCTCATCGCAAGACTATTTGAAGTGAATTCCATGATGCCATTTTAGTGTTTTTACTGCCCGTAAATAACGTTTCTTTACAACGGTTCTGATTTTATTTTGGTTAGTGACTTGTATTACTTGTTTAAAAAACTTTCGCATCACAACAAGTTTCTAGTGAAAGAAATTATGATGAGAAGTCAACACTGGTAGCAAAACATACCTGCACAATGCAAGATAGAATGGAATTCGCGTCAAATAGTTTCGATGTGAGCTGTCCCAATAACAGATCGATCCCAATCAACTGAAATGACCCCAATCAACCAATTACTGAAATGTTCAATTGCGTTTACCTAGTCACGTCTTTAGTCCCCGATAGCTCGGTTGGTCAATGGTTATGCGCCTGACTTCATAAATGAAGAAACTTCAAAATTAAGCGGCGCTGGCTCGACTTTCCGGATTTGCGCTTGAGCAAAGCATTTCAAAGACTGCTCTCTATTCGGCGACACCAAGTGGATGGAATAATTCAGACAACACTTCAGCTACGAGCTGAAACACTCTGTCAATGTCGGTGACCGGGCCTGCGTCAGTGGTTAAAAGCCTCTACAAGCATGTGAAACTGCCACGATTATGCTCTCAAAGAAGCTTTTCCAGTCCGACGATAAACATTTCAATTAATCAATGCTTTAACATGGTCCTCCAAATTGTGTATGTGATATTTATAGACTCATTTACCAAAGGTTTCATGGCTAGTGCATGTATGCTGTCCTGCTTTTTTTCACACTTCTGAGTACCGATTTACTACCTTTGCAGTTGGATACCACGAGTGGGTCTGCTACTATTCGGCGAGAGCCCTTTTCGGCGAGTTCCCTATTTGGCGATTTTTTGAATTTTTTTTTAACTTATCAGGTACCGTAGCCTAATTATCATTGACGCTTTTACATCGTTTTAACATCGCTCAACGTTGAAATAAGACCCCAACCCCGGGGAACTCGCCGAAACGGGCCATTCTGACCACGAGTGTATTTATGTATGCTTGTGGTTAGTTTGTTCTAAAACAAAGTCAACACAGGCTGCTTTGACCAACTACCCGAGTAGTCATCTTAGTTACAAAATCCATACGCTGTTATTGCACTCATTGTGGTCTGTTTAATTGGGAACAATCCCAGGCTTTCAAATTTTTCATTTATTTAAAGATTTAATCAGTCTCAATTTATGATACCGGTAACAGGTTATAAAATATAATGGTTATTGTTTGTGCTTTAATTCACAACTTAGTTTATCGACCAACCAAGCACAATTTCCCTCATTTGGGAAAAAAAAAACTTCAATCAATGGTGCTATAAAAGGCTATTAACCGTCCATGCTACTTACTGTTTGGTGCCTGCTATACTGTATTTTTAAGGGCTGTAGAGTCGAGCGAAAAATATGCGTCTCCGACTCCTCGATTTAAAACTGGCCAACTCCGGACACGTTAAAATCCCTCTGACTCCACGCCCTAATTGGGCAAAAAATATACCGTACGATTCCTCAATTTATAACTGGCCGACTCCAGATACGCCAAAATCACTCCGACTCTACAGCCCTGGTATTTACATTCATCGAGTCTCCTACAAGTCAGCAGTTGCGAACTGAGCATATGGCAGTTAAGCAAGTGACAACTGAGCTAGTAACATTTCAGCAAGTGGCTAAGTTGGCAAATGATGAATCTGAACAAGCCGAAACTTGGCATGTCACAAGTCAGCAAATTCTGTTTAGCAAGCGATGACGAAACAAGTCCGATGCTAGCACGTAAATCTCATTTACTGACTTGACAGTAGCTGAAATGCACTTGCTGAGTTGTCGCATGCCGTTATCCAAAGCATGTTTGCAATGAAATTGTCGAGTGTTATGTTAATTACAGCAAATAATAACCTATATATATGTACATGTTTACCTAGCTAAAGAAGGTGTGATTGTAGATGCCAACTAGCAATTACAAGATAGTAAAGGTCCTGACTATTCCATAATCGTATCTGTTGGACTTCGTTTGTTTTGCACTGCCGATTGAAATACTTGCTGTAATGTTTGTTTATTTGAGCTGCCTATGGCATGTAACACATCATTGACTGCACATTTTAAAACAATTAGTACCGGTAGTAGCAAACACTTGCCCCAACCCTTTTTTGTTTTTTAGCATGTGGACATGTTTTTCTTTTGCAGTGCAGAGGACGAAGCACTTCAAAATATTACAGTTCATACCAATGTTGGATCAATTACATAGTTTTCAGTTCAATAAAATTACAATTACACCATCACAAAGTTTAATTACATTGTTCTGAAACTTGCAAATTACAAACTTACATTTATGTAATTAAATGTTTCAATATTTATCATTATGTTTATGAACGATTTTTGAGAGTTTGATTTTATCAAAGACATGTAGAATTGTATTTAATAAAGATTAAGTTGCAATGTAGAATTTCCTTTTGAACCACAACTAGCAGCTCAGCAAAAGTACTGACATCATGCAAGTTACCAAATGTAATTTGGACCAAATGTTTTTGAAGTTACAATTACATGAAAATATGTAATAAATTACATTCAATGGTAATTGATCCAACACTGGATAGTGAATTACTATATATAATATGCTATTTATTTGGACAGCTTGTTGATGTACGGTAGTTTTGTTTTATATCATAATGGCGGAACCTACAGCTATTGGACAACAAAGCAAACCGAGTCCAGCAGTCATACATGTAGCCCCAAAATTACAAGACTTTCTTACCAGTTGCATTAAATACAAAACTCCGGTCACCGATGAACTCCACGAACGTCCGCTCAGGTACAACTAAGCTTTCAATGATATTTTAGCACTTGACTAATAACGTGTTGCTTCGGCTTTGCCTTGCAAAACCTTTTCATCGTAGGCTATTTTGCATCTTTTTTCGGCGATAGTGTAACATGTCGTAATTTTGCTCTTTGTCACTTCTCTTTTTTAGAATTTTACTTTGTTGAGCTATCTGGTGGTTTCGCCTTAATGACGAGTATGATTTGCTGATGAATGATAATATTCAGTAAAACTCGCCTATAGTGACACTGACACCTGAAGGAACCTTTAAAAAAATGTCACCATAGCAGAATTCTACCTGTAGTTCAGAGACCGAACCTTGCAACAGATGCCACCCACTACTGTACAGCGAAATGTCACTAAAGCTGGAATTCTACTGTAGTTTGATCTCAATGCTGCATCGTGCATATTTTTCTTTACATTAAAACAAAAAAAAACTCTATTTCAAATGTGGATTAAACAAGATACCGTCCAGTAGAATTTGAGCAGTGACATTTCGCTATTGTGATACTTTTTCGAAGGTCCCTTCAGGTGTCACTACGGGTGAGTTCCTCTGTGCTATATTATTTCTTTCAGAGCTTACACGTTGTGCGGTGTGCAACAGTTTGCCTACGAGTTGTGTGCAAGAAATATGACCAAGTCTTATGCCGGCGTGCATTGCCTTAAGGAAAAAGAAGATTACCTTGAATGTAAATCTGGTCGAAAAAGGGTACGCTGCAAGTTACGTAATATTTTGATGTTTGATCGTAATTCATATTCTTCCAGTCTGGTGATTTCCCACCTTTTCACAGTCACCTACCTGCTATTTATGACATTTCGTGGCTAAAGTGCAAAATCTGGCCTGAGAAGTAAATTTGCGAGACGAATGGATTGCCTGAAACCCGTTTCACTCTTTCAGATTTGGACGTAATGTGCAAAGGTCAAGGCAGATTTCTGCTAACTGTGGCTTCGTGACAGAAAATGCTTTAAATTTTTGCATCTCTTGGGTTATTGCTAATTTATAAACGCTTGCATAGGAAGTCGAGTATAACGAACATGGATTGTCTATTGACCAATAAAGACCATAGCTGTAGCGTCAAAACCGTTAACTTCTCCGCGGCCTGAAGTGTTTTTCACCCTAGTTTGATGCATTGTCAAACTTCATTAGTGACATCGTATAGCTTGTTGTCCCTCACTGCATAGTTTGAATGACGTCAAAGAAAATTGAATTGGTAGCAATGGATATATTTTAATAAAAACAATTGTACGATACTTTACTACAGAAATACAGGTATAGAACTTACGAAGGTAATCTGGTAGGGCGAAAAATGCTCGTTTTGTAATAATCACCACGTCCACATGAAACCAGTGTCGGGGACATTTGTCTAAAACTTATAATAAATGCAACGCTTCAATCCAAAGAATTAGAGAAAACCACCAACATAGTAAGCTTCAAAACACTGACATTTACTGAACTAGAGTTTTCATATCAATATTCATCTCAACGTGTTTATTTTGGCAGGTTGCAAGGGCATTGAAACTTAAGGAAGCCAGCAGGCTCGCTGGTGACCGAATCCCAGAAATACACGGGAATCAAACTTGGACTTATTGAATGCGAAGAACTTTTCTTGTTAAAACGTGTTTATTTTATAATCTCTTTAATGCACAACTACGATGAAAATATAATAAAAATCTCAAACAACACCGCTTGATGCTTGTTTATAGGTTTGGGGCTTCGAAATACAATGGCTTCGCACAAAATCGCAAGTGGAACTTATAAGTTTATTCATTTTAGTGCTGTTCTTTGTGTATATATTCAGCAATATTCCTAACATCACGAGTAGCCCCGCCCAAACGTACCTGAAACCACATTTACGGGTTAATATTTAAAGGTAAATACACGTTTTAAACATTTAAGATGCACCTTTTAATTTGTCGACAGTTGCCAACAGTCTGTCAAATTTCCAAATCACGGTAATGTTACAACACAAAATGTCGCCAGGAGAAAACAGGAAAAAGTCAATGTAATTTGTAGAAATGTCAGTCAAAAGTGAGGGATAAATGCGTATTACTAGTATCCACATACATTTTCAATAAGACTGATTTTTTTAATTAAACATTTCCCTAATTGCATTTCAGCACTTATAACGTAGGGGAGGCAGTAAATTTTAAAAAGAAGAAAATTAAATTTTAAAAAAATTTCTGTCGAACAGTGCGCAAAGTGTCGGCCTTCTAATTTGTCGTAAGCAATTGCTAAGATAATTGAACAAAATTTCGTGTAAGTTGGCAAAAAGTGCCGACTTAAATTTCTAGCACGTGTGTAGGCTACAGCAAAGGTGTACAGGATCCGGATTTTTGTGTTTTTCAACGGATCTGGACCTCTTTTTTTGATAGGATCCGAATTTAAATCTGAGGTTTTTGAATAAGCTCCTTGCAATATTTTCCAAACCCAGAGAAAGTTTTGAACCGTGGTGTTTGTGTGTGTTACTGCGTAAAGCGTACATCACATGCCTTAAATGTTTTGAAAACATTCTTTTAGCAAAAAATATGAATATGTTACCTTGATGTCATGCAGTGAAATATTTTTTAGCTATATCAATGATCATAAACGCAAAAATAAAAACGGTTCTATTTACTTGTTAAGCTGTTGGAATAACATTTACCAAACTGCAGTTATCTTTTTGCTGACAAAGTTATTGAGGTGTTGAATCATGAAAATTAGGTTTATACAAATGTTCAAACTTTGATCAGCAATTGCCGACGCCACTTAACAATCCGTAATTTTAAGTCGTGAATGCTTTCGCCGATGTAAAAATATACTAACTTCCAAAACTGAAGCATGGTCACCTAACCTAGAGATATGGCCTGATTTGTCACATTCTGCAGATTTTGCCAACTTTTGGTGACTGAATGAATTCTTCTAAAAATTATACTTCAACGTCTTCTTTACTGTCTTCCCAGGTGACAAGGGGTTTTAACATCATTAGACGTTAAAAAACAATTTCATTCCGAAAAATTCAATCAGACTGTTAATTGCTTTTCAACAGTCAGATTGAGCGTTTTTCAATCTGCTTTTTCTCATTTTCTACTGCTTTTCCAAAGCAACCAAAAGCCTTTCACATCATTACGAGTCAGCAAAAAGTAAAACGCTTTAAAAAATATCAGTCGAAAATAGAAAATATCTACTAGCAGTAGCGGTAATCAAAATGTGACAAACCAGGCAATATCTCCTGGTGGCCATGGTACATCTTATTTTCCAAACTTACTGTGAGGTGAATGGCTTTGCAAAGAAGATAAAAGACAATATGATGGTGACAGCTTTGCGGCAAGTGGTTACAGTGACAGCCAGCAATGCACCAAACGTACGCACCACTTGCAACACGAATAGGATCCCAACATAACCAGTAAGGGAGAATAAAAAAAGCATGACAAGCACATGAGGGTTCTGCAACAGAAGGAATTAATAAATGTGTCTCATAATGCTGCCGTTACTTTCGTGGTAAAAGAATATCAACAAAATTCGAAGTCATAAAACACTCCGCACTGAACTGATATTATCACTAAGAAATTAGGCTTCCTGTAAGAGGAAATTGTTGTTGTATAGCATACCAGTTACCACGCTGTTTCGATTGTTCTAGCAAAACTCTATTCACAGCATAGGCTATATGATCTCATAATTCGTCTACCCCAGGTGTTCGATAACGTTCGTGCTTTGCTGGCCATTTATGCCACCTCAATATGTTGCTAGGACTTTTGAGTGTTTTTTGTCTGTTTGTGATACAGTTCAGTAACGTTAGTTTTATGTTATGCTTATTGCCTTAGTGCATTGCACCGAGTCACGTCATGCCGCCCTGTGGCTGCGAGTAGTTCGTAATTATTGCAGCAGGACTTGGTACCTCCTACAGTGATTTGTCACTTGTACGTACACATAGGTCTACTCGTGTTAAGACCTCTTTTTAATTATTTTACGTTTGTGGGTATCCGTAGCTATTCTGCAGTACCTACAAACGTAACAGTTTGTAACAGCGCAGCAAGAGGAGTCAGTTTTAATTTCAATTCAATTTTTTTTAAATAAAGTGCCGGTATGCAAATAGTAAAGTACGTTAAACAGTAGGCTATTACTGCAGCAATCACAAAAATCTGTAGGCCTACTACTGATACAAAGTGTCTGACCAATAGCGTTTGAAAGCGATTCTTTGTGCATTCTGATATAAAGTCATTGCTTTCAAGCGAATGTTCATTTTGTGTTAATTTCATAATAACACAAAACTTACTTTTAATAGAAAAAACACCAGAGAAAACAGCCCGCCGAAAACCAAATGTCCAACGCACAGTATACAGAAACCCAAACCGTAAGAATATAACACCAGCTCAGCATTCGTCGCTGCATACTTTTTCAGAACTTTTTCTTGAACATTGCCTGGGTAGAAAAAGTCATGAAAGCATTGCGTTCAACAGTGCAGTTCAAAGTTTGTTTAAGGTAACCACCCCATTGTAAGACGTTTCCGCAGCCAGAACGTTCTTATATCACATATTGCCACAGATAGGCGGCATTAGATTGAAAAAATTAGTGCAACAGATTTATCAGAGTTTGAAATTAGGCCGGTTATTGAAGAAATGTATACTATAATAAGTATATACTATATAGTCATATACAATATACACTTTTGCACAAAGTTAGGCACCCGCTTGGTGCAAAACATGTGATTTATGTAAACCGAGGGAAACTCCACACTGTAAACAAGGCAGAAAAACTAACACAAGTCCCACTTACCTATAGCTGCATCTGCACACAAAGCAAGCGATATAAGAAAAACGCCAGTGATATCAAAATTAGGAGAAACAGAATGATCAGCAAACGTGAACAAAATTAACCCAATTGTCATCAACAAGCAAGATAACGCATCCAAGAGAGTATACACTTTTCCTAAAAAAGTAAAAAATTTGTTTCATTCAGAGTCATTTGTTCAATGCGGATGTGTTATGGAGCTGAATGCTGGGCGATGAAGAGGAAAGATATCAAGTGAATGCAAACGAAAAAAATGAGGATTCGAATGATGTGTGGCAAGACACTTTTCGACATTATTTTCGAGCGGTCAAACACGTCCTTTCGAGGGTCATGTAGGCGATCTCGTCACGCAACCGACAGAAGCAATTGGGAATCAGCGACGTTGTTGCAAGAACTGCCCGCTCTAAACTTTTGACGTGAACAAACATTACTTACTCACCTATACAATATGATTCAATATTATAAAAGTGAGTATAGTAAGTGAGATCTGGTCGTTGTGAGAGAATCTCAAAACAAGTACCGTAGGTCAATTGGTGAAAAGCTATGTTGACAATGAGATGAGGGGCTCAAATTCAAGCACTACCGCAATCTAAAAATAATCCTCATCTTTATCAATAGCATGCACTTCTCGAAATTGGGTACAAATTAAAGACAAAGTTAAGGTTTTAGTGTCATAATTACGAAGGTTTCATACTTAATAATCTAAACTTCACAAAATACGGTAGCAGCCAGGGCTATGGAATCGGGCGAAATATATACGACTCCTCGGTTTATAACTGGCTGACTTCGGACACGCCATAATCCTTCCGACTGCACAGCCCTGGTAGAACGGAGATAATGTGGACTTGTAAAATACAATATTTGCTATCGATGGTCTAACTCTAATTAATCAATCGCATAGACCGATTACCTTGAATAATTATTCCTCCGATCATCACCGGTATGAGTTTACTAGATTTAAAGATCACTTGAGTGGGATAATTGAGATAACCCAAAGAAGTGTTTGAAAGGCCCATCGTTCCAATTGTCAAGAAAGCAAGTAGGCAATATGCCAGTAGAGGAATCCTGAAACAGTCACTCAGCACTGCTCTCAAATATTATTACAAATCATCATAAAACCAGTTAGCAATAAAAATATTTTTTTTAGTATTGTCTTCCCACAGCAGTGATGATATCTTGAGCATTCACTAAAACTCCTTAAATTTGAAGAATTTCCAAACAATGCAGATGCGCATGGGATGTCAGTTCTGTACTGATTGAAAACACAAGGCTGTGTTTTAGCAAGAAACCAGGTACCGTATGCTTCAAGTTCAACACAAAGATCGAATTTCTTTTCAATTAATACCAAATCTTCAAATAATGAAACTCAATGACTTTAAAAATATAATACAAAATCAACGAACCTTTTCATTTTTTCTCCTTTCAGTTCATTGATAAAACTTTTGGTATCAATAAAAATTTTTGATTTATTTTGTGTTTTAGTATAAAATTGAATGGACCTACTTTACCCATAAATTGATTGTACGATTTTTAGTTTCGACTCAAACTAAGGAAGTTTTTTTGGGAGCTTAATCTTAACAGGTTCACATATTTACAGATTCCTAGAATTACTGACGCCTGGCTGGTCATCGAGATTGTCAGTATAATTTTAATTTTGTTGAAATGTTCTGGTCTGTGAATTATTTTATCCAGTAGGTGCCCACATACGCGACCACCACAAAA
The DNA here is from genome assembly GCF_918807975.1 of Aplidium turbinatum. Classification (NCBI taxonomy): domain Eukaryota; kingdom Metazoa; phylum Chordata; class Ascidiacea; order Aplousobranchia; family Polyclinidae; genus Aplidium; species Aplidium turbinatum. Next base: position 13,475,647 of record NC_137484.1, on the reverse strand, counting down.
GTTTAACCACAGTTGTTTGATCTGGTGATTTCTTTGCAAGCAAAGGTAAGTGTTTAACCTTTGACTTAATGGAGTGGTTACATGTTTGTGAATTAATAAAATAAACTTTTTGGGACAACTAGACAAAAAATGACTGAGTTAGGAAACTGCACGAAAAGCAAATCTTTTAACTAAATCGATTTATATCAAGAACTGTACTTTTAGTGAGCTTTATATGGAAAACTTAACTAAAGATGTATATAAATGAAAAGAAATTATCAACATACTTCATACCTTCTTTCAAAACTTCCGAGACGTCTTTGCTCTATAAGTCCAAATATAGAATACATTCCGAATTGAACAAGAGTTACAAACATTCCATTTTTTTTTATTTCTTCTACACGAAAAATCCATTCCTATAAATGACAATATTTAAACTTCAACAACAAAAAAATTGAAAAGATTCACTGCACACACTGGTATATCTCAAGCTCCACACTGTCCAACGTGCTTACAAAAAATAATGCGCTATTTGAATGTGCAAAGTTACAACATACCTTCCAGTAATTTCAAACAGAGCATTATTCCTGTCTCTTATACTGACAGTAGTTTAACAACTTTGTAAAACACATCACTTGTTAAACCAAATAGTACCAGTAGTTGTGATGTAGAATAGAGTTGATCTTTTGAAAAGCTAAAAACTTAGAATAAAGAGAAATAATTTTTCAAAAACCTACCGTAATAAGCAATTATTAATATATATAAGTGTTGGAATTACTTATTAGAACCAAAGACGGATTAGAACTAACATTAAATGGATTTGATAATAATTTTTTTGTTTGGGTTATGTTGGTGAAACACAATAATTGGATGCTTTCAACAGTAACATGTAAACATTTATTTTTATATCTAAATTTAACGATATTAGATGAAACAAGACACAGCAGTCAGATATGGTGGTAGGCCACCAGTTTTAAGCAATTGTATAGAATGCCTGTCAAGTTTAGTTCAAGGCTCTGTTTTAAAAGTTTCAAACAAAACAACAGCCAAAAATCTGATAGAATTAAATAGTAACAATTCTTCTCATTAAAATAATACATAAAAAAACAGTTTTGAGAAATATCAAAATTTACAGATATTGATATGAGAAAAAAGAAATCTCGAGGCAAAATCATAAACTCAAATTATCTTTTCAAATTATATAAACTGAGTCCATACAATTAATGACAGCTTGTAAATTGAAACAGAAATGTATACATACTTGACAATATCCATACAAGATAAATAGAATAAATATTGTAACAATGCATACACATAGCTGCATAGTTCTTGAAAGTTGACCAATGTCAAAACCAAATATCACGGAAGCATTTTCTTCTTTGGATGAAGATCTGGCATTTTCAGTTTTGGTATCTTCAACATCAATAAAAGTACTTTTTGTTTCTCCATTATTGTTCACTTTTGACATTATATCTATCAATTCTTATGTTGACAAATGTGCACAAGCAAACAAAGTTTACTGATTATAAACTGCTAAGAACAACACATTCTGCAATGGATACAGCACTTTTTAAATAATCTAGTAATATCACAGCTGAGAAAAATTCACCACAAGCATTGCAAAGGAAAGCAATCTGCCCCAATTGCTCAGTTGGTTAAGCTCGTGAGTTTGTTAATACGCAGTGCTGTATTCGAGGGTATACGGCGGTATACGCAGTATACTCTCTGCTTTTTCGAGCAACTATTAGTATACCCTCTGGTTTTCCAAAAAGAATGCGTACAGCCGTACATGCTATCCTTAATTCTTGACAACTAGTAACTAACTACTTAACCCTTTGAGGACCATTAATAATGTGAGCTGTTTGATGTTTATTAATTGCAATGGACTACCTGTGGCTATCAATTTACCGCTTAAAAATATGTCAGATCCTGGCTGCTAAACCACCGATCAGCTAAAGATATATAGCCAAGCTGACTGCATAGCCGGCTGCATTGCCGAGTGGTGAGAGCCCTGGAACGGCACTCGAAAGGTGCCAGTTCGATACCGCTTACGAGCATGCGGCTGTGTCTTTGGCAGGACATTTAAAGGCATGCTTGAAGGTGGACACGAAGATTGGCTTCCTTGTCTTCCGTCCACTTAATCTAAATCTTCAACCGCCAGGTCTAAGCCTGGAAGCTAAGAATACTAGATCCCAAATTTGTAAAGAGGTTAAAGATGTAGACTGTTTGGAATGTATTTATAGAAAAATAAACAATTTTGTACCTCTCGTCCAATTTTGATGTTGATAATTCATGTTATGGTAGAAATAGAATAAAGATTAGTATTTTGGAAGTTGTGTATTATTTATCATTTTGGCAAATCTGACAGTATACCCTGTGCTTTTTTTACGAATACAGCACTGTAAATACGTACCGGTATATGGACCCAATATGTAGGCTATAACTTTTGTATAATTGGCTTGTCATACAAAAGTTATGGACAAAACATGCATTGTTTCAACTCCTAGACCATAATGATGATAGCTCTTAAATTGCTCCAATTGATTACAATTTGTTTGCTACATATCTGACAACTGTTTTAGCCATAAATATCAGGTAACTTCAGATCTAATATATTCCTGACCATATATACATTATACACTGGCCAGAAGTTACAGTAACTTCTGGATATGTGTAACTCCTTGGACCGCTAAACTCAACCAATCAACAGTTTATACAAACAATACAAAGACGATACAAAATGGAAATATATATACACAATGTTTTAGTTTTGATGTTTTACACTATTGAATACTCAGGAATCAAGATGTACATATTGCGTAAACCCAATAAAGGCTCACTCACAGTGTTATAGCATAAACTGGGCGCCAGAGTTAGATAAAGCCTCTCTAAGATTTAGATTCTTGGCTGAGGATTCAGTCTTTTAATAGTAATAATAACAATATTTATATAGCGCCACATCCACAGTCAAACTATGCTAAGAGTAGGGTTAAGCAGAGGAGCCTATATAATTTTAAGCTAATTATCCGATAATCAAGAATTTGCTTGCACCAAGTTAATCAGTGGATTAGTAACTGATAATTTTAATCTATGGATTACAGTTGGTTCATGAAGAAAAACAACTACAAATTAAGTTAGGTACTTAATAGTTAATTAGTAACCTACCGTAGATAAGTTTATTGGGTGAAAAATCTGTTGTTGGTAATTCTCCTAAAAAGTAGACTATACAAAACTGCTAGGATAAATGTTCTAAATAATCCTTCTCAATCCAAGGATACAGATTCTCATACTCAATGTATCACATGCCTATAATAAGTTTGACCACCTAACAAATGTAAATGAACTAGGTATAATTCTAAGAGTAAAAAAGCAACTAAAAATGATTTACATTATTGCTTAAAAAGTAAAACCACAGATGTAGAAATTATCCGATATTCTGATTTGCAGTCACTGCAGAAAACACCTGATGCAGAACTCGCATTTGCAGTCAAACCTGTTTTCTAAAATTAAGCGCTGTTGGCTGTTCTCAAATGATTGTTAACAGAATATTAAGGAAAACAAGAAAGATCGTGTAGAAAAAAACTGTGTTTGGATGTCACGGTCCAAAGGCCAACCACTGGACCAGAACTGAAAAACTGATTTTCAACAGCAAAGTTGCCGAATCAGCTTAATCAGTTCAAGTTCAGACTGTTCAGTTCAGTTTGTTTTTAATCGTTAGCCTATAAATCGAATCAAGCCACGAAACTGGCTGGCTGGTTGGTTGGTTTAGAATCTTTATCCTTGGACTGACAAAGCCTGGAAAGTTTATACCGGGTAGTTTCGCATACAGGTAGGGTACTTGCAGAGGCTCTTGACCCAGGGCCGGTTACCGATATTGGCAGAGTGAAGTTTTCCGATTGCTGAATGAAGTGTTGTTGCTGGGGAATTATTCCATTCACTAGGTGCCGCTGAATGGAGAGCAGTCCTGAAATGCGTTGCTCAAGCGCACACCCCGAGAGTCGAAGCTGGTCAGAAATAATATAGTCAGAAATAAAAACAACTGAACTGAACTGAACCGCGTGATTTTGAGCCTGGCGCGTAACCACTGAGCTAACGGGCGGACTCTGATCAATAGCCAGAACGGAAGAGTAGGGTTAACCTACCTGAACAACACGAAAAAAGGTAGTCTCAAAGAGCAAATCACAACCGCTTTTTGTTAAAAATAGCCTATTGTTACGGACAATTTTCATATCAAACGTCATATAAAACCGTTCAGGTCTACTGAATCGTAGCGTATTACGTAATGGGATATTTCTAAAAAATGAGCAGATTGCAAAATCGTTGCAAGACCTGTAAAACATTGCGACTGCAGCATAACATTACATCATCGTTAAATCTTTAATAACTTGAACAGGTGTAAGCCAAACTTGAACAGGTGCTTGAATAACTTATCATTGCTTATCATTATTACGTCACAGTAACTGCTTACGTGCGTTTGAATTATCGCAATTTATTCTCGTCATTTTAAAATTGTTGCTTGAAGAAGTTGGTCTCAAATTTAACTGTTTTGCTTAGTGCTTGCCAGCTGGACAAAATTTCCGTTTTTTATCCAAGTAATTTGCATTGTAGTGACAAGTTTAGTGGTGTATCGCGTTGCACTTCAATTTCGACAGCCAGTGGGCTATTTTTTACAGAAATACAATTCTCGAATAGACGTTTTCGGAAAAGTGTTTCTTTTCGATCATTACATACAGACGAACGGATCCGGGAACTTTATGTTACAATTTTCCCACGAAGAGATTATGGTTTACCGCTGTGACCACCTATCAACACGTCAATAAAGAAAAAAAGGCAAGATCTCCAGTTCAAAAGTATGGTGATGCACAAAGGCATGACAACCCATCACCCAGACAACAAAATCCGCGATTTTTACGTTGATTCAACGTGTAGCTAGACGGTGAGCCAAGTATAAAATGACCTAATTTTGCTGTCTGGGAATGCCATCATTTCTAATTTCAGAATTCGATGCTTACTAAACCCTAAAAACACGTGAATAGTCACAATGATATCTTAGTCCATAAACACGCGATTCGCCAAACAAACAAATGGCAAGAAGCACTGATGGTAATATGGTTGTATGCGTGTATGCAACAATATTTGAACAGCTTAGCATTCAGCAGCATCTGCTTGATGGATGTAGCGCTAGAGAGCTCTGTCGTCTCTGACATCACACGTATACATCACTAGATTTGTCCAGAAGGTTCTGCCTTGAGCGCATAATTGCACGTCTCGGGAATTCAATTCAATAATCGGGATTCAACTTCAGTAATCAACCGTTTGTTAGGCGCTATGCCGAATTCCTACCTTGGTTCATCGTTATGTAGATTTGCAGTCGTGTTGCGTTGTGTGATCGTATGTAAAACTCGCCATTCCACACTAGAACCTTCTTAAAGAAGTTTAAATCATGATTCTTACTCAAAATATAGAAATCAGTCTTGGTAATTCTAAATCAATATATCAGTTTCGTTATTGCTACTGCTTCTATTTTTTGCCGCTGCCAGTATGACGTTTAAATCAGTTTAGTGTTATGTTCATAGTCTGTATATTATGATTTCTGGTGCAGCAGCTATAACTTCTGAATCAAGACTGTTAATAATGTAGAGGCGGCAACATTTTTGTATCCAGTTTTTGGTGGTGGAGCTTTAATCATTCCGGTGTTTTTCTTTATTTTTTTGTGTTGCTGGATCGAAGATTAAAAATTATAAACGATTACATTGTGAGCAAGCATTGACCGTCTGATTGAGTTAGCAAACAATACAGCAGCGTAGTCGACCTCGTGTCCTATCATTCCTTGCCGACTTCGCCCAGGAATGTTGCCATCCCACTGATGGCTGTGCATGGGTGGATACGCTGAAAAGCAGCGTCCGCTACAATGGACATCCACAGGCAACAGTTAACACTTTACCAGTTGTTAATTGTGGTGATCGTATCTTCGTCAATGGCGCACTGCAAAACTTAAACTGTATCAGTGGTTTAAAGCCTTTGCACTACAAGTATGCGAAACTGCCAGGATTAAGCTCTCAAAGAAGCTTTCCAACTTCAATGATAAAGATCAAAATTAATCAGCAGAAATCGATATTTCAAAGACCTAAGATCTTTCAAATTCCTAAGTTTTAAGAATGAAAATTCCTAAATCCATTGATAAACAACCACACCACCATACCGTTTACTAATATGTGATATAAAACCACTAAGTGGGGTAGTCTCGCCATTTTTACTATGCAATCACAGCTTTTTTTCTTTTCTGTTGTTCAAGCAACTTAAAAAACATAACGCAACGTTGAAAGCAAAATAGAAAAACTGTTACTCAAGGCTGCTGGAGCTAGAATCACATAATTTTGAAGAGGAAGACCTACAAGTCAATCTCTTCCAAGCAACATATTTTTAAATAGTTTTTGGAAAAACAAGGAGGGTAATATTGGAAACATTTTGCTCATTGGATGACAGTATGAATATCTCAAGCATATTTTTCAGAAATGATAATGTCGGTATACCGGGACAGTTGGCAAGACATTCAGCTGCAGTAACAGAACGTTTCGTCAACGTAAATCTCTCTTTGTTACATGACACAGAGCAGAATATGTGTCGGTCATTTGCAGAAAGAAAAGTGACTCTAGCAGAAATTGTAGCCTGCTTCATATCTATACTTACCGTTATTGAAAATTTTGTGATTTTGATTGCTATTACGAATGGTCCAAGAAGTTTAAGAAAACCACCCTATTGGTTTATAGCAAGTCTTGCTGCTGCCGATCTGCTGACGGGTGTGGAAGTAGTTTTGGCGATATTTATTCCTGTTGGAACGTCGCCACTATCCCGGATATTACTCAAGGTATGTAAACTAGGTTTTGACAAGACATTATTTAAGAATTAAAATTCTTTATAATTGTGAGGAATATTTTCCCTCTAAACCTTTTTCTTACCAACAGTCTAATCAAGTCTGTCTGTCTGTGATTAGATTATCATAACTAAACAAATGCTCCGGAAAGAGCGGAAACAATATCATATTACAATGGCATCTATGGCATCTTGGCATACAATGGCATATTTTAGTTATCTATTTTTATTTCAATAAATTAAACAAGAACATGCCCTCTCCAATCAATACAGATGCCTTATTTCCATATTGTGATTGTTGTTCCGCAAAATATCACTAAAAATAAATAAACATTTTAAGGCAACAGCAGCCTACGTCCAGGTGACAAAACATTTCCATTTTTCCCAAATATCGGGCCCAATGTTGCTCACATTGAAAATTGAGAAAATCTGGTGAAAATGGCTAATTATACTCAACAAACGGACCCATAAAAAAAATGTAGGCCTAGTAGCCCCAAACAGATAATCTTTTCGTTGAACGCTAGACAGAAAATGACGGCAGTTTTTATCATTGCAGATTGTTTGTTCTAAATTTACCAAAATGTAAAGTCAGAACTTTTTAGTCAAGCTCTGGTTTGTCAAATTGGTCGTGTGGACAAAAAAAATGGAAAAAAAAATATAAAAGGCCGGAAATCTAGCAAGTTGGTTGATTTTGAATCTTTATCCTCGGACTGACAAAGTCTTGACATAGGATGTTCCTAATAGTTGCGCGTACTTGTAGAAGCTTTTGACACAGGGCCGGTTACCGAGATTGGCAGAGTGAAATTTCCGATTGTTGAAGTCTTGTTGCCGGAGAATTATTCCAGCCATTAGGTGCCGCTTAATGGAGAGCAGTCCTTAGAATGCGTTTCTCAAGCGCACACTTCGAGAGTCGAACCAGCGCCGCTTGATCTTGAAGCTTCTTCGTTCACGAAGTCACGCGCTAACCAACTGAGCTATCGGGGCGGACAAAACCCTACCAAAACAACTAAAATGTTAACACACACATTGAGCCGTGACATTGATATATACTCGATTAGGATAACGATAGGTAGTTTTGCCAGGGATAATTAACACACAGGCAACGCATTTATGGAAACATGATAAGAGTTGAACAAATTCAGGTCAAGTCGTATCTGGGCTCAAGATCGGGCCATTAAATGAACAAATATCAGTTGTCGGCTATTCCTTGCTCATGGCTTTCACTAGCCTACAGTCTTTTCAAAGTAACAAAAAAAATTACTTTGTGTAAGTTTATTATTGATTATAAAGTTGTATATGGTGCAGCATATCGGCGGCCAGATTTAAAAGAAATTTAATAACATCCTACTGACCAATAAATGTTATCGTAAGTCAGGAGTTTGACACATGTGCTTGTGCCTTAATTGGTCGGTAACAACTGCAACATATTTTAGCTGCTGAGTACGCCTAAAACAGGGCTACTCAACTGGTGGACCGCGGTCCGAATCCGGACCTTCTGGATGTTGATGGTAGACATTGAGCTTTTAGAAAGAATAACCTCATTGCCACGTTTAAGGGCTTCTTTAAACAGATTTCTACTGGGAGGAAGCAATCTTTACTGTGATTATCTAATTATCTAAGTTGCTGAGGTGGCTTCGCCCCCCCCCCCCCCCCAGACTCCCCAACACTTTCTCAGAAATCCAAGTCGAGTTACATTTTACCTAAAACAGTGGTTTGGTACAGATAATTTAGCTTTCGTGGTTGCGTGTGAAATAACCTATTCACCAGACAGCTAAAAATATTCAATTTGTCAAACTGGACCTTTGTTAACGTTAGTTGAGTAACCCTGGCCTAAAAAATAAATTATACAATAATATTGTAACAACGATTATAATCAAAATCTGATCAAATGAGTTGCTTGGTGAGGTAAACTCACACTGCGGGCACCTTCTCCAGAAAACAAACCGGATGGGTCAAACCTACTGTTAAGATTAGTGTTAATCAAAGGTATTTGAATCGTGCGTGGCATGTCAAGAAGCAGTAGTGTTTGAACTTGATTTTATTATTGCAGGGGGTCGCAGTCGTTACCTTTATTGTGTCGATAAACAGCTTGCTTCTGGTCTCCCTTGACCGCTACTTGAGGATCGCACATCATGCCGATTACGAAAGATTTCTCAAAAAAAAAGTCATAATTTTTCTTATTTTTGTGTCATGGTTATTGTCTTTTGCATTGTTCTTGATCGCTCCCTTACTTGGATGGTCGTGCGCAAACCAGCACTGTTGCGCAAATGATGGTATGATTTGCTTTTGTTCTTATCACATAACATTTTCTGTTTCTAGTTTAGCAGGTGTTATGTACAGCTGCGTAAAAATATTTAAAAAGTTTCCTTAGCGTGGACCTACGTAATTTTGCGTCTTTCTAAAGTGCCTACGTGGAGTCGAGTTGTTGTTTTATCAACCTGTTTATAGGTGGCCTTTCGTTACGCAGAATACGAATCATTTTACTCAGAAACTGGTACACAAAGAAAACTACTAGATCCTTATTTGAATGTGGTCAAAACTAAACTTTACTAACTTATATGATTGCTTTACCAGTTCAAAGAATACCCGAGGATTTGGTGTTGGTAATTTCAACGTAAAAAGAGGTTTTCGTTACAAAGCTAAAATGTAGCGATCGATTTGCAATTTCTTTGTCCAGTGATATTTCTTATTCTCTCACCCCGTGCGTTAACCTACCATCTGCCAACGTAGGTGACTACCTATGTTCAGATTGTTTACCTATGTTTACTACCATTCAGACCACCATTCAAAAAACATTTTGTTGCAGGTATGTGCGTATGCATACGCAGCCAATTTGGCACCTTTGTCTGTATCACAGAATGCTCCCAATCCTTTGTGCCGTTTTCCAAAACCTACATTCTGTCTGGTGTTGTTTATTTCATCATATCCATTGTTGTAATGATTTCCTTCTACATGGCCTTATTCCGAGAAGTCAAAAAGAAGACCTTTGGTCATCGTATCAGCGGTTCTTCTGGAGATCAAAAATTGAAGGTGACTGACAGCGTTGGTGATCATAGAAATCAAACTGTTATATGCTATTCATCAAACTCAGTAAACAAAAGAAAGTAGGCTAATTTTTCGCCTGTTCAAAGTCTACAAGATCAAAGATAAATCAAATTAAATAATAGGCCTACTGGAAATAAAATAATTTCGTTTTATCTTGTTTTCACAGTTTAGGTCAATATCAGGGGATCGTATGCTTAGATATTTTTGTTTCGCAAGGTTTTGCTTTTGGCAGTGGCCCAGAAGTTGTTTACAGATCGAATTGCACCTATTCGGACTTCTTATTCTTGTTTGTTCATTTCCGGCACGTCGACTTGCTGGTGTGAAATTTGGTTTGCGGCTTCAACCTTGACAACTTTTGTGCGCACTAAATATGATAAACGACACAAAGCAGCGTCGACTTTCCCTGACATTGTAGGAAATAAATCAACATGGCGCCGATCTAGCTAACAATCCACCAAGCGATTGCTGATGGTTCCCAGAATGATGAAAGAAACCAACGCAATTCTTTTAGGCGTTTTTTAACATTTTCTTTCATGCATAACGGTGAAACGTCCAAATTTCATCGAATGAACCGTTATTGGGGGTAATCGATTGGACTCTTATTTAAAACATGCTTGGACGCAATGCATGAGGCTGGCGATGTTCAACCGTGAGAAATTTCGTCACTTTCCAACGTCAAACTCGCGTGGGAAATGTTGTCTGAAAGACACTTCTCATTACTGGTTAATGAGGAAAATCTCAACGATTAACGCTTAACAGCCAATCAATATTATTACTTTTTTTTAGATAGGCCCATGGTACTTCGCCAAAACCGCAGATTGAGTCTGGCAGCTCCAGACTTTTACGTAAACATAAACAATCAAATTGTGCCGTTTTTAAAGAAATAAAGCAAAGTTTGAGCTAAGTCTATAATTTTGTTGTAAAAATGCCAGATGTTCATTAAGAAATATAAAAAGAAACTGAGACAATTGTCAAAGTAAACTGAATGATCAACAGCAAATTTGCTTCCAAATGGCTAGTTCAAGTATTCAAAATGTTGGATGATTGAAAGCGCTAACGTCATTTGCATTATATTTCCCGAATGAGTAATACCGTTTCAAATCAATTACATATTATTGATACTCTTTGTAGTCTGGGTGTCTCATTACCCTACATGGCTTTGCCTATACCTCCGGAAATCAAAAAGCAAATTTGTCTCGCTTGTTCGAAAGCTGCTGCTTCATTCATTTTTCAAAACGTTTGCACAGTTTGTCAGCTTTTTATTGTTAAATTTCCCTTTAATGTTTAGGCTTGTCCTAATGTCCTTTGACTTTGATCTGCGGTCAGAATATCTTGACTTTATTGAAAAGTGATTTTGAATGTCAATTCAAGTAAATTCTATCCTTCTTTTAATGTGACTAAGGGGAATTGGGAATTATTAAGTCAAATAAGTTAGCATAAAAAGTGTTCAATGAAAATGAAACAAGCCACCAACACCAAATATCTTTGTCTATTTCAGCATGGAACTTGCTTATCTACGGTTAGTCAGGTAGCAAACAAACATGCATGGCTGTTTTAAATGTACAGTTTCAATGTTGACGCTAAATTGTTAAAAAATATTATTTTGAAGAATTGAATTAATTAATGCTTATGCGTGCATCCAACAAGGCATAACCACAAGTTTAACTTGAAGCAATAGTTTATATTTTTCAACTCCAACAAGTTTGCACTCTAGCTTTGAAAGCTTGGCATTATTGACATTGCTGCATGGACCGCATGGTTGTAGCTTGCAAGTTGCAAGATCTCGATTTTGTTTTGTCTTTTTTGTTTTTAATAAAATGCGGTAATAAATACCGATAGCTTCTTCCTAGTTCAACAACTGACTTGATGATAACTTATTACCAAAAATTAAACAGAAGTAGGCCTTCCAATGTCGAGCCATGCCAGTATAGAAACTAAAAATTATTTATTTTATTTTCTTGTACGTTTTTGTATATATATATATATATTTTTTTTTTTGAACAGCAAGTGCTTTGGAAAACGTGCCTTTGAAGAATAAGTTTGCCACATTGGGCTATCTGCTACTTTGCTGTACCGTATTAGAATAAATACACTGGGAGTATGAAAAATAAAATAGCACCCGGCAATCGCAAAAATATTCACCAATTTGTGCTTTTCAGAAGCGAGAATTACAATTGGCGAAAACTCTCATAATCACGTTGGGAGTTTTTGTAATCTGTTGGCTTCCTGTGATGGCACTGTTTGTAGCCGATCTAAGCATCAAGCATTCCACTGACCAACTCGCCAAAGGTAAGTCTTACAACCACGGTATATGATCAATTTGTGAAGTCGTCTTACTTTTTGCATCTTTTAAATGATCTAAAACCAGTTGACGAGCTGAAACCATTGGTCTTCTCGCGAAATAACCACGCGCAGATTAGGTTTGAAAGACAAAGGATAATATGAGATCTTTTGACTTAAATTGTTACTTTATGAAGTTCATAGAATAACATGAAGCAAAAAAAAATTTATTACAAACTCACAGTAAACATAGTGACGAAAGATTGTAGCTGAAACATTGCATAAATTAACGCTACAAAATAAAATCATTTTTATGATTGTTAAAATTGAAAAAAAGTATGACAAAAATTCAACACTTCTGGACCTAAGCTACTGTAAATGATGATTGGCGCAAGTCCAAAGCATAAACAAAATATCACACGCAACTTCCCAATACAGTAGCTACTGGTAACTTTCTTGTACATTTTCCAGACAGCACATCAACGTCCTTTTTACATTGATTCAATGGAGCTTGAATCAATATAAAAAGCGGTTGATTTGCTGTCTGGGTAACAACGTTGTACTTCCAGAACTTTCGATGATTACAAGCATAACGTTTGTGTTAATTCATCATTAAATGTAATGGATACAAGTTTTTGCACTAACAAGAACTGGTAATTTAAGCTTGTATGGTTGCATTTTACACACCTTGTTTTTAGCGTTTAAAATTATAATACTATTTGGGTAGAGAGGTAACTTTTTTAAACCATAAACAGACATAACTCAGCACAACATTACATTTAACATTATAAAAATAAAAAAAATAATAAGCGAACGTTTTCAGCTAGTCTTACAGCCCTTTTCAAGCTTAGGCCTATAAGCAAAATATTTTGAAGGAAATACTAAAGAATCATACAGTATCACAGCAAAAAAATATGGTAAAATCTAAACATTTGAGAAACTGCTTAACTTGCTGACACATATATTTTGCTTGCTCTTGCTCACGTACTTATTTATTTGACCATATTTTTGCTGTGATACTGTTTACATACAATTCATTCTTTTTCGAGTCAATTAACTCTTGTTTTTTTGGGGGAAATCAGACCAGACAACTGTAACAGTAATAATAGCACATAGCCTACCACTCGATAATTTCATTTGTACAGTATTTTTGTATTTTCCCCTTTGATATTATTTTAGAAAAGGCCTCTTGTTTTCGAGAGGTGCGTTAGTTTTAAAGGTATCTCGTTGGTACCGGTCGAACTATCCTCTCAACGGTTCTGGGTATGTTTCAATGGTATCTCCAGGTGCCGAGCAGATGCGTATGACAATGTTTTTCAAAATGCGTTAATTCTAATGTAAAATTTCTTTTTCAGCATTTGACTTTGCTTTGGTTCCATCAGTTGTGAATTCTTTTCTTAATCCAATTATTTATTCTATTCGGTTACCGCGTATGCGTTGCGCAGTCAAGCGAATCATTTTGCCTTGTTTATTTCGAGGAAAAAACAGCAGGTGAGAAGACCTTTATCTTTGTGTGGCGAAACAAAATTTTGGTTAAATATTTTTTGGTTCATATTTTATTTACTCTTCAAGTATAGGATTTAAAAAAGTTTAAGTGCTAAAACAAAATTGATATGTTTGAAACTGTCTCCTGCTTTGCTATTGAGTCACTTCCTGGCAGCAACTTCCACCCACACGACAATCTAGAACACTTCAGTAGTCGTTATTGTGCACGCGGGGAATTTACGTTGAAGTACCGGTAGATCAACAAAACATTCTGTGTAACGCACGTGAATCCTGATGTATTTAGTAAGGAAACGTGAGACATTTTTGTCTTACTCCTGGAAATGTTTTTGGTAGAAAAGGAAGAATCATTGATAAATTATTCAATTAAAACATCTGCGATACTTGACATAGCCCACAACAAGCATGTGCAACCTTTTTGTTTTACTGGCGGGCCAAATATAAAACTTCGAGTGATAACGCAGGACGCATCAACTTTTTTTTTTAAATTAGTCTACTTTTCTTATGAAAGTATAGGTTATTGCGTAAAAACTAGCAAGTAAATCGGAGAAAGCTAGCCTAAAATACAACGGTCAAAATAAATTTGTAGTTTTTGGAAAATTCAAAAATGATCTCTGAAAAACAGATGTACCCAACGTCATTTTTACGTGTGTGAACTATTGTAAGGTAATTTATAGCGACGTCCACGTCTACACGAATGAATAAGCTGCAGGTGTTGGCCTTCAGAGAACGTTTTATGTAGCCTACGCCTTCCATTGTCATTACAATTGTTTATCAAATTGTTTATACAATTGTTTTGTTCTCAAGGACCTGAAAATTTTCCTAAAACGGTGGTATCATGCTCTCTGCACTGCAATCGCAATACTGTAGTAATAATAATGTTATAGTTTTATTTATTGTCGCTCTACAACAGCTAAGGTCTTTTAGCGACAGGGCTCATTTTTAATTCTTTATCAGGTTTACGATGTCATCACATTATTCCCCGACTTATACTCCCTGCGTTATAAAAGAAAAAACACAATCGGTACGGTACCGTTTTAAGGTTTCATCTTCGGTTTGATCCGACCTGTAATCGATCTCAGATCTACAAGCACCAGAGGCGAAACCATTATTCAGCCACTGAGCTGGTTAGCAATACTGTGACCTGTTTTCATCGGGGATTCAATGAGCTCACTAAGCCTACTCACTATGCTTCCAATTTTTACGCAACCATTATTATAAAAACAAGAAAAAACTAGAAAATGGCGGAATATTGACAACAGCAAAACATTCTCAAATTCAGTGTCAAAATCAAGCCCAAAAACTAAAAAAGCTAGCGAAAAAAAACAAGAAACCCGCAAATCCCAAAAAAATGCCAACTTAAACACATACAAGCCCGAGTTTACGCAAAAACTATAAGGTTGGCAACACTTTTCCACACACTTCTACACACTTGCGCGAAAAAAAAAATCCACACATTTCTAAGTGCTAAACTTTCATCGTGAAATTGCAAGGCAGCATTACAGTATTGTATCACAAACCCTCAGCGCAATATTACATAGCGTGCGAAAATTTACTCTTGATGTGAAGATTAGGTGCAAGTCACAAAGTTTCTACAATTCACTGCTCGCCTCCCTCAATTCGATTCTACGCCAATGCTGGAAACAATGAGATATAATTTGTGACAGCTAGCACTCAGAATACGATTTCAGTATTATTCTAAGTACCACGCGGGCAGCGGAAAACAACATGGTTGTACATGTCTGGTCTACAATAACAACAATTTTATTGATTTTTGATCTGTCTACTTTCACGCATGGTTTACTTTATCATTGGGAAAGGGTCGTAACTACAACAAAGTTTTGTTTTCTAAACTTATCTCCCCCACTGAGTAGATTAGCCTACTCAACAGTCTCATTTGTTTTGTAAAAAAAAGCGTATTAAGAAGACCTCTAAGTTTGGTCGGTTGGTTTTGAATCGTTATTATTGGACTGAGAAAGCCTTGATAGTTTATTCCTGGTAGTTTCGCATACTTGTACAGGCTTTTAACGCAGGGCCTGTTACCGAGATATTGGCAGAGTGAAGTTTTCCATTGTTGAAATGTTGTTGCCGAGGAATTATTCCATCCACTAGTTGCCGCTGAATGGAGAGCAGTCCTAAATGCGTTGCTCAAGCGCACACCCCGAGAGCCGAACCAGCACCGCGTGATCTTATCGGGTGCTTAACCACTGAGCTAACGGGCAGACGAATTTGCGAATAATGATAGTGGCAAAGTATTCAATTTAATTTTATTTGTCTTTGTTGAAATGCAACATTAATGATGATGTTAAAATAGAGTTGCCTACGACAACTAATCCTGCAAAAGGCAAAGGTGGCAAACACACAATATAACTTGATATGCATATGATGTAGACTCAAAACTTACATGTGGGTGAAAGTAAATTTAGCACGCCCACCAAACCTTATACCAAGTAACAGCTTGGTAAAGCTTTGCAGGAAATAGAAAGTTTAAAAAAGAAATAAGCTACTCTAATGTGTGACGACAGTAGGCTACTAATCAAAACGTGCGCTACAGCTCATGCAATCAATAATAAAGAACATGTGGTGCGACATACGTAACAGCTTAGTACGTCGTTAATTATAATTCCTGTTTGCGTTTTCACGAGTCAGTAGTTTAATACAAAGTTTCCCTGACTGTGTGCCGCGGCACACCACTAGTGTGCCACAAGACGATCGCATATGTACCCGAAAGTCTGGAGATTGTAATGCGATATGTCAAATTAATTTAAAAGGGAGCATTGCTTTCATCCATGCGGTGGCCTATACAAGGCCTTCACTAGAGGTCACCACGATTTCATCTATTTTTTACATTGCAGTAAAAGTAAATTATTTTATTGATTTATGTAGGCTATTCATTAAAGTAAAGCTAACTTTAAATAATTTCTATTATGTATAGTTTATTTAACGTAGCAGGTTCGATCAAAAAGTTAGTAAAAACAATATTTCGAGAACAAGATTGACCGAGTAAGTCAATGTGCCGCGGTAGATTCCACAATCCTTTGATGTGCCGTGATCCAAAAAAGTGTGAAAACCGCTGATTTAATAAAAATACCATATTGCAATTTCCGCTGGCTCTGTCGTTCAAAAACTCTCAAAATATGGATTTCAAAACTTGCATGAGCATTGAGCAATGTCATGCAAAGTCAGACGGATGTGCAATGTTTGCTTTCGTGATTGATACGTGGTAAACTTCATATCGGTACCAGAATCAATTGAGATCTGCCACTTTTTCTTTGCGTCACACAACTCACAGACATTCCATGAACTGTTGTGCCATTGACTCTCAATTTCGTGAACTCGTGGTATAAGCTAGTGATCACAGGACTCTAGCCGGCTATAACCTGCTGTTGGGCCATGTATAGGGGGGGGGGGGGGGGGAATTAATTCATAGTCTGAGCTGAGCTATCGTCCTGACTGATTCAACGCATAAACTCAAAAGTCAAAACATTGCACTTTAAAACATGCTCACAGATATAATATCATGTAGCATTGTAGCTTATTTGTTACACGATAATAGATCAAAGGACAGTGCCAACAAGGTTCCAAGAAGCACGTTTATCGAATTTAAACTATAAATCATCAACAGACATAACTCAGCAACAACACAACATTTAACATTATAACAACAACAAAAAAATAAAAGGCAAACATTTTCGGCTAGTCATACAGCCCTTTTTTTTCATTGCTGGCTGTGGGAAGTATCAACGTGCCGCCAGGTCCTCCAACAAAACATTGCCCGAAAGGAAGAGGAAATTACACACAATATTGTCGAGAAAAGGGACTTATCCTATCCAAAAAAGAAATGTCTCTAGGAAAAGGAATGGAAATGGGCGCAAATGAGTTGTGTCTCAATAAGACTCGAATAAAAAAAGACGTTCTTTTCTTTTTAGTTTTCAGCCCTCCTGGAAAGATCGTAAACGTAGACTATTTATAGGAGGACGTAACTCAATTTAAAAAAAAAACTCTCTTCAGCTGACAATTCGAGGGAATTCCTCATATAATATGATTATGAATACGGTAGCCTACCAATGTTTCTTTTATGTTTGGTTAGTGCTTTTCAAAGTGAGAGAGAAAAGTAAACATAATATTTATTGTGACTTTTGGAAATTCAAGTTCAATTTTTAATGTTTCTTACTTTTTTGATTGCCAAAAACCGTTTCACCACCTAGTGAGTAATACACCACAATTGCTACCGTTCTGTCTGCCAAAAGTTTAAGGAAATTTAAAGCGCCTAAAATAGCTTTGGTTTCAGGAAATAGCCTACTGTAGCCAATCTCTACAAATAGGGACAAATCTTCTATAGGCCCAATTTATACCAACGTAAGATTTTTTTTCATTTGGTAAACTCATATTTTGACTCTGTGATAATGCAATAGGTTATATTTCCATAAAATGTTAAAGTGACAATTTAAAAGGTAAGAATATAACCATCCGTCAAAAGAGATACTCATAGTCTCTAAGTGATATCTGGGTATAATTATCTCAAAAATGCTTATGTAAAAAACTAAAAAAATTTCATCCGCCCAAAGTCGATATTTTTGTTGAACTTGATGGAAGAGTTCAGGGGCAGTGAGGAAAGTAGCAATAAAATAATGACATTTTTAAAACTCTTTTGATGCTTGAATGAAGTGTGAACTGTTTGTGTTTAGTGGCCCTACCTGTGCTACAAGAATGGTAACGTGGTTTTGTTATATAAGATACTACATGCAAGTGTTTGCGTGGTTGCATTCTTGGAACCACTTTGTAATTAGCTTCCTGTTTTTAACCGTGTGTTATTAATGGATTTTTATAGCGCTTTTTTTTCGAAACGTTCTGATTCAACCCGTAAGCAAATTAATCACTTGTCGTCCATTGTATTGACTGTGCCATTGTGAAATATATGAATTGAATCATCATGCCATGAAGTTAGTCAACGTATTAACATCCCATTTATTTACAATGATTTATCATGGGTTTGTATTGTTATGCTAATGCACGTCTTACTCATTTACAAATGTAAGAGCAATGTTTTTGATGTTGAGAATTTGTTCAATGTCGCTCTCACCCGAAAGGCTTCTCTATAAACCAGTGGTTCCCAACCTTTTGGTTGTCACGGACCCCTTTAGACAAATTATTAATTCTGCGGACCCCTACCTAAATTTTGCCTCAACTACAGTACTGTGTCATATTGTATTGCCGCTATGACTCCTGCGGCAAATATCAGGTTAAACAGTTGCTCAAATAAGAAAATGAATGAATTGTTCAAGAAATGTCAGCAGTATTTGAATATTAAGGTGATCCAAAGTGTCATGCCGAAACTTTTTCAACGTAAGCAAATTTGTGGAGAGGGCTGTTGTTGCCTTTCCTGAACTAAACGACTGAACTGTGGTTGAGTTTTTGACAATGCAACACGCATGTCATCTTCAACGTCCAGGCGATTTCGATGTTTAATCTTTATTGTAACAAGAGCTGAGAATTGTGAAGAAAGGGGCGTTCTTCCCGGCCATCAGCACAAGGCTGAGCACTCACTAGTACAGCGAGCAGTTGCGATTCGCTAACCATTACGGTGTAGCTTCCACCTAACAAAACAATAATCGCTTGCTTTGCCAAGAATGGGTAGGTTTGCAGTTGTGAGCACCAAAATTCTTCCACAGTTTTTGAATGAAATTCAATGCGTAATAACTCTTTTAATCTCAAATCAGTTAGGTCATTTTTACTGAGATCGTCGTCGCTAATGTTGTTTAAGTCAAAAAGAAAAGGATTTCGAATCCATGTTTCAACTTCGTTCGGCAGGTGTTCTAAATTAAAATAACGACGAAATGAGATTTGCAGGGCTTCCCAGTGTGCGCAAAATTTTTCTCTCATAGAGATCAAAAGAGTACATTCTCTTTGAGTTTCATCTATCAAGATAAGATCTTCTAACATTGGAAAGTTAGTGTAATTACTTGCTTCCAATCTGCGTTTTCAAACCGGCAACTTGGCTAAAAACGCCTTCAGTTTTTCAGCTGCATCAATTATTGTCACACCTGGTCCTTGAATGCCACGATTAACATTATTAATATGACCGAAAATATCGGCTAAGTAGGCCAAGGCCATGCCGTGTAGAACATTTTTACTCTCAAACAACTTTGAGAGGGGACTTCCTTTTGCTTTCAAAAGAGTTAATACCTCATTTTTTAGCTACTGCAGTTGTTTTAAAAGTTCTCCTCTAGATAACCAACGTAGCCTAGGCTACCTCAAAATGATACAAAAGTACTTCGTAATCTGACCCTACTTCTTGACAGAGCGCTTTAAAAGTACGGTGTACTTGACACAATTCAATTCAATTTATTTTTCTTTGTCAGAATGCAAAAGAAAAGATATTGTGAAAAAGAAATACGGTAACAAAACCAACAAAAGGAAAAGGTGGCAAAACCTTAATGGTTTAAGACATTTGCAGACTAGACACATTTGCATTTAAACAGATAGATGAAAGTAAAAAGATCGCTTTTCTTTTTTTTCCCCAAAATTCATCAAGGTAATCACGGACCCTCAAATGCTTTCTCACGGACCCCCAAGGGGTCCGCGAACCCCAGGTTGGGAACCACTGCTATAAACGCTTACCACAAATCGATGCATAAAACAACTTGTCAAAACAGACAAAATTATTGACATGCGTGACTGTAAGATTGTAAAATAGCACGTAGGCTACCAGGGATATCTAAAGATATCTTCTTTAGATATCCCTGTAGGCTACTCATGCGTCGTGATCTATGGTATTCACTTTTCATTGGCACGCGATATCGGGAGATAATCCGTCAGCGATGTTATAAATGGATTCGCTTTTATAACATAAGCCGATCTGGTCATTTGTAAATTCAATTACTAATGCAATTTGTTAGTTCAACCGCTTTTTTTATTAACAGATATAATGGTGCAACTTGGGCTACCAACACGTCTATGGATCGCTCGATTAAATGCAAATCAGTTAGAAGACGAAATGAAAACTTATGCGACAAATCAGCGGGAAGCAGCAACAGTGAAAACGGAAAGTCGGTTGTCGTCCATACAAGATCGCAGTTCGCTTCAGCGAAGTCGCTGACCAGTGAAGCGTCATACAGTTGTGTTTCGTTACTACATCAACCGTCAATAGCAATGGTGCCAAAAGGGTGATAAAAAATGGAAAAACTTTCCTGGCCAGCAAAATCATTTTTATTTCGTTGATACGGTATCTGCTCAAACACCTAGACTAAGTCGCCGGCACTGCTCAATGGTTGTATAAGGCAGAGCCCCTCGACCCTTTGAGTGGCGATGAAGATTCATACGAAGAAGAAGAAGCATCAGCAAACGTGGAAAACATGTAAAAAAGACAAATTTTGCAAGCTGAGTAGGCACCGAATGACCGAATCAAAGATTTGCGATGATGAAAGAGTGTGACGCATTTTCTCAATATAGAATTAGAAAAAGCGGGGGCCACAAAGAAAAAGTTATAGCCTAATGTTGCACAGATACTCCGAGTATCAAGAGACTCCGAATATTTGTGTGAATTGATCTGGAATTGTTGAATAAATTAATGGTTTATGTATTAACTTGAACATGTGGAGTTGTCCCAACTAGCAAATGAGTCCTATGTTACAATGTAATTCCACGTCTTCAAACGTTGAATCGATGTAGAAAGGACTGATTTCCAGCCTGGAGCATAACCAAAAAGGTCATATAGGCTAATTGTCACTTAATTCAGCATATTTTTCAAGAACAAAGTTTCGTACAATGATGGCTGTTTGAGACAAACCTGTTTCGAAATACTTCGTTTTATTTAAAACTTCTTGTCTTTATTTTGTTATAGTTTCTCAGTGAAGAAATTTAGGCTACTTGGTTTCATTTCGAAGAAAAATTCTTTATTTCGTTGTGCGTTCGAAACGCAACCAAACACATATGAACTTTGGAAAGCAGAAAATAAAGCACAATTTTAAACGGGTAGGCTATCTTTGAGTCTCAAAGCAGTAACAAGTAAAAGTATGCATGAAGACCAGGGTGAGTTCACCATATCGAAGTGAATTGTTGTTTTAACACAAAGTGCCTTCGACTTATTTTGGTTTTGAATTGAGCTACTCCAATGTTGCAGACTAAAACATTTTGTTGAATTTGGTGTTTTTATCTCTGCTGAAATTGCTGATCAACTACGTTTATTTTTCTGAGTCGCTCTGTGCGCTGCATGGAGTGCATACTTTAACCAAAATAACAACGTAATCTGGAAAATGCTCAATTTTTATTTTTTGAATAGCCAACGAAGTATTGATTTTAACTTTTTCGTTATGTTGGTCCTGACAGTGAGCAATATTTTGATAAACATCAATATAATAAAAGTATAGGGCCATTTCTTGTGTTTGTTGTAATCTTAAAATTTTGATAGCAAGTAAAAGTTTTATGAAGCAAAACAGTTTGGGGCTTCTTGATCATTTTAAGTGATCTATAGCTTATCTGCCTCTAGTGCCGCAACTATTGCCGGTGCAGTGCACTGGGCGCGAAATTTTTTTTTCCCACGAACTTTTTGCTATTTCGCATAGAGTTTTTATTTATACCGTGTGAATGCAGACGTTTTTCGGTGACGCGGTTGGTTCAGTGTTTGCGCCCTGTGCCTTATAATCATGAGGACATCGGTTCGACGCCAATCGAAGTCATTTTTTTTTTCTTTTGGCTTAGTCTACATTAATTTTTGCGGTGCACAAAAGCTTCTCAAAAAAAGTAAAGTTAGGGCTAATGGGTTAGGGTTAATTCTTAATCGGAAAATCTTACTTTTAGACTAGTGACCAAAATCAATTTCTTTACTCAACTTTTTTAAACTTGACTTGACCGGGCAGGCCCGGATTTAGGGGGGGCAGTTGCCCCGGGCCCCCCGACCAGTAGCGGCGCCACGGGGTGGACTGGGGTAGACATGTCCACCCCACTCCTATTTAGGGTCAATTTTGTAATTCGTCGAGATCCGATGAGAAAACTTGGGGGGTGTATGCAGGAGGTTAGGGGGGTCTAGTGACTGCGTCATAAATTAATTTCAACTTCTTACGTATAAATTACTTTTGCAGCATTGACATACAAAGAAATGAAGAATCTTCAATTGTTATCGCTCTGTTGTATTGATTGATTGTAGTCTAATTTTACTATTTTGAGGTGATGGCTTTTATCACAACTGAGACACAAGCTTTATAAGACCTAATAGGCAAAGGTTTTGATGGGGCCACCAACATTTCAGGCAAGGATGAAAGTGTACAGCAACACCTAGTTGCAGCGAGTGCCAAAAACTGTCGGTATATTTTCATTGTTTTGCACACCAATTAAATCTTGTGCTTGGGCGCAGTGTTAAAAACGTAGCGACAGTCAAAACAATTTTTAAAACAATTGGTAACATCTACCACTTTATGGACTGTTCTCCCAAGAGAGATTTTTTGTATGAAGAGCATTTGAAAAAGGAGGGAATCACGTCTGAAAAAATTGCATTGCACTCGTTATCTGATAGGCTACTACAGTAAATGGTCTGCACGTTCAAATTATCTGGATGGGGTTTTAATGTAGCCTCTATCCAGCACTGCTGTCAATGCTCCAACAAATGTCAAACGAAGGTAATGATGTGGCTACTGGTTTGTTGTTCCGCATCAAGCAATCTGAATTTGTTACTGCTAGTCTTATTCCTCATAAATGCTTTTCGTTAAGTAAACAGGCTTCGGATTATTTAAAAAGTGAAGAAATGGATCTCACCACTGGGGTTATTGCTATCAACGACTTGACAAGAGCATTTGACTCACTGCGTTCAGAGGAAGATATTAACAAATTGGTTTTCAACTCATCGCTGTTTGCGGATAGAAATCAAATTACCCGTGAAACCACTACGCTGGCTAAGCGATGCCGCTACCCACCAAGCCATTTCCGAGATGGTAAGATATTATATTGATAGGTTGCAACAGTCTTTTTTGGAGTGAATCTGAATCCATTACAGAAAAGTTAAGAAGAGATTTTTCTTCATCCTTTGACAGAATGCTAAATGAACTTAAAAAACGTTACTCGGATCAAGCATGTGAATTAATGTCAAATGCAACTGCATTTTATTTCACGCACATGTCTCCATCAAATTTGCCTAAAGTTGAATATTTAGTCAAATTTTATAATTTCGACGAAAATCAGGTTGGGCAGCAATAGGATCTTCTTTTTTTGAGGTCAGCTAATTGTCACAAGTGGAAACTAGAATTTGAAAAGCACCAAAGTGGATTGACCAAGACCGCGTGGTTGTGTTCGCCTTTACTTTTGAATTTGTGTGGACAAAACGATCTTAAATCATTTGTAGGCTACAGCAATTTGTTTCAAATTATTGGTACTGTTGCTACTTTGCCCATGACTGTGGCATCTTGTGAACGTATCCACAGCAAAGTTAAGACAATAAACTATTATCTGCGGCCTGCCATGTCATCACAAAGACTTGAACATCTGCTGCAGATCAGCAGTGAGCGAGACATTGTCGATAACACTGGTCCTCAAAAATTGGTGAAAGCTTTTAAACTGACCTGTGAGCGCAAAATAAAAATTTAGTGCAGTGATTCTTAACCTATGGCTATGGGTAATATTGGGTAACAGCTAGGTTTTTAAAAATTATGTTTAAGGGACAACCCAATAATTTTTTATGAGGCCGCCTATCATTGCAGCAGCTCCATGACATAAAATAACGACAAGCTTGCTAACATCAAGATCGTAGTGGGCAATTCTATGGACCACAGATGAAATGTATGGGAGCGTTTGGTCCCATTCTATTATTTTGTTCATAATTTAGAGTGCGCTCAATGGAAAACCAGCTTTTGCCTCCTTTAAATTCCCTTTGTTTATTTTTCAATAAATTTCGCAACCGAGCTGCAGTGAGTCACATCGCAATCGGTAATCTTAGCGACCATACTTTACGGTAGTATATTACCTCGAAATATGTTTGTCCACCCCACTCATTTTTGGCTGGCGCCGCCCCTGCCCCCGACTTTTGAAGGGCCCCCCTATGTGGAAAAAATGTGATTTTGTGTTATTTTTTCCTTTTGGCTTAGTTTCGGCAAAATGCTGTGCAGTACTGGACTGATGCTACTGAAGACGTAGAGGTGGTTTTTCGCGCCGTAGGCGCAAAAAATTTTTTTGCACGGGGGCCCCCCGATCTAAAACTGCCCCGGGCCCCCATCAGCTAAATCCGGCCCTGTGACCAGGTGTGTCTCCAGGCAGTGTCGGCAGCAGTGGCCGAGTGGTTAGCGCCTTGGGCTCGCAGTCGAGAGCCTGCATGTTCGACTCCAGCTACCCGCACTTGCTGTTGTTTCTCTGGGCAAGAAACTTTACGATAATTGCCTCTACCCAGTGATCGAGTACCAAATTTAAGTCATAAGTAGAGTAGACAACCGGAAACCGACATTGCCGTCGGCTGCAGCGTGGGTCAGGTGTACGTTGGAAGGCGTACACCGACGCATAGCGCTCAAGTCCGCTTTCCCGCAATGCAGGATAAAGATATGAAAAACAAACAAACCAGGCTTACGTACTTTTTCAAGTTCAATGTTTAGATTTGGACCTGGAGGGCGAAAATCGGTAAAAACAGTTACGCGCGCGGTAACCAGTAGCCTAATGGCTACACTTACACAAAGACGCAAATGCGACAGAAAGTTTGTGGGAAAAAAAATTTCGCGCACCAGGCGCGGAGCAATATAACCTAATCTTAATGGAACGTTTTGCGGATAGAATTTCAAAAGTGCTTTTGCCAGTTCCAATCTTAAGCATCGACACTTCAGTCCAGGGCCGGATTTAGATGATGGGGGGCCCGGGGCACTTTTAGATCGGGGGGCCCCCGTGCAAATTTTTTTTTTCAAGTCTACGGCGTGAAAAACCACCTCTACGTCTATAGTAGCATTAATCCAGCACTGCACAGCATTTTGCAGAAACTTTAAAGGCTGAAAAGAAAAAAATAACACAAAATCACATTTTTTCCACGTAGGGGGGTCCTTCAAAAGTCGAGGGGCCCGGGGCACCTGCACCCTCTGCCCCTCCTAAATCCGGGCCTGCTTCAGTCAGGAAACGCAAAAGCGTCTTTTTGCGGAATAGTAAAAAACAGGTCTACAACGTACAATGCACAGTAGGCTACAGTAGCCTATGCATTCCGCTTTATTTCTGACCATCAAAGCAAAATACATTAGGCTATCTCTTAACGTAACATAGCAGGGATCCGAAAAAGGATGAAAACGACAAAACGCGAACGTTAAAACGTGCTCAAGAGGAAATTTTTTAAATTCTAATAAAGTGTTGCGAGCGTGCCATAAATTTCTACTGATTGTCCTACTTTGGTATCATACATGGCACGCTATAACGTCCGCTTTTAATCGCTTCTACCTCTTCCTATGCTATGTTTGGCATATCTTATTTTTCGTTATGATGGTCAGAAAGAAAAACAAACTGAACTGAACCCTAAGAAATTTAAAAAATAAAACAATTGCTATGTTGCTTAGCGGTAGCCGATGGTGCGTTATCAAGACAAGAGTGTTGATAGACAATGCATTCACTCGTTGTCTCTGAAGCAAATAATGACTTGTTTCTTTGGGTGAAAAATTGAATCTATAATATTTATTTTGATTAAATCATTAATTCGCCTGATTAATGACAAGTTAAGCTACGTCTACAACTTTATTTCTTTCTGAGAGGTGTAGTGGGCTATACTTCCAAATTTTAATAGTTTATTATTCAGCAAACCTGGTTTGAACTGCTTTCATTTTGTTAAACAACAACCAAGCCTGAAAGTTAATTTATCTTTAGGAGTGCTTCAATTCCAGGCTCACTTGTTCCATAACAGAAGCTACTGCAACAAAAGAATACAATAAATGGATTAAGCCCAGTTAGCCAAACAATTTTTAGCGCGTGACTTCGTGAACGAAGAAGCTTCAAGATTAAGCGGCGCTGGTTCGTCTCTCAGGGTGTGCACTTGAGCAGCGCACGTTATGGACTGCTCTCCATATAGCGGAATCTAATGGGTGGAGTAATTTCTTGGCAAAAACACATCAACAATCGTAAACTTTACTCTGGTAATCTAGGTGACCGGCCTGCGTCATTTGTTCAAAGCCCACACAATTAGCCTGGGACCTAGGCTATGCGAAAGTGCCAGAATTAAGTTCTCAAAGAATCAAGTGCATCAGGCCCACCACGTTTCTAATTCATAAGAGATAAACATTATATAGGCTACAAAATCTCGATAAAAAATTTAGTACTTTCTTTAATATTATGTCTTCTGATTACTACAGTATTTTAATTCTACATTTTATATTCACTACAACAGTATTTTGTACGTTGTTTGATGTAGCCTGCTTGGTGTTGTGTTAGTCTGATATTTTGTGTGATGACTGTTAAAAATTTGAATTCTATGGACTTTGTGTCTGATTGCAACAAAAAAATAATAGGCTACTAATGCTGCATTAAGATTTTTTTGATTAGCTCAACAAAGCCCAAACACAGATTATTATGGTGCAACTGATTGCATGCATGCTAAGAAATAACTTACTTAGCCTACAGTTGACTGAATATTAAATGCAGTAGGCTAGAATTAATCTGCCACAGCAGTGATATTTCGCAGAATTCGGCTATAGGTTAATGGTTTCTTTCGCTAATGATGACACATTTCGAAGGTCCCTTTAGGCAGGCCCGTAACTAGGGGGGGCACAGGGGGGGCGAAGCCCCCCCTGCAAAAATGTTGGCACCCCCTGGAAAAAATTATGTTAATTAGCTCTGTTCGCTGACTTTTCAGTTTTATACTCAATTTTCTTGTGTTATTTAATTGTAAACATTGTGTGTTTAAGGGTGTGGTAGAATGTTGTCTCTAAAACAAAGTTTGCCTAATTTTAAACGAAACTGCATTAAAAGAGCGAGTTTTGCCAATACCAAACATTCAAATATCTCAGCCAGGAATTAGCAACAAGAAAACATAGAGACTTAGCTTTATTACCGAAAAATGCCCTAGAAAACATGATCTTATCCTTTTGCTATGCCACCGGACAGCACCATTTTACAGGAATATTTATACCCACATGTTTGTTTAAAATGCTTTCAGAATGCACCAAATTCAAAGTAATTTTTCAAAATTTTCTGTGGGAGGCCCCCCAGACCCCCCGCTGCTGGGTGTCGTCTTTGGCGAAGACGCCGTCGGTCTTTGCCCGTCGGCCGTCAAACCCCACCCCCTTTCAAAATTCCTGGCTACGCCACTGACTGGTTCTATGATAAACTAGTTTAATGTAAACGTTGTATTAGGCCTACGATTAATGTTCTTGCGTAAATATACCCTCATTGTGTACAAACGTCGTTTTCGTACATGATACGGAAAGTAAAAGTTGGGCCCCCTCTAGAATACTTTTTGCCCCCCCTGCTGCTCCAAGCTAGTTACGGGCCTGCCTTTAGGTGGTAAGTATCAATCAATCAATCAATCAATCAATCAATCAATGTTTTATTTGTCAATAACAGGAACATAGGTACCGGTACATCATGTTTGAAATATGCAATATACACAGTACAAAAGTTACACAAGTTCCCATACCGACAGGGAGACAACGAGACGACCATACGGTCTACTAGTCAATTGCCACCCTACGGAAATTACGATTTTGCCATTTAAAATAAGCTTACAAGAGAAAAATAATAATTGAAACGTTCCCGCGCTTCAACAACAGCATACGCACAAAAAAAAAAAAAAAACATATTGATGATAACGTAGGCCAAAACACAAAATTCCATGAAGCAAGCAGAGAATAATAAAGTTTCCGAAGCAACTGACAAGTTGGTTTCCATAACATATCACTTACGATGCACTGTAGCTTTGTAAAATTAACGTTTTGATCTCTTTTTTGAAACAATGAAATGATAAGTTTTTTAGCCTGCTTGGAACCTCTGACCAGAGCATTGGTCCCAATACCTGCATGGACTTCTTGCCAAATTCTGTGTTTGATCTGTTTATAAAATAATTGTTGCCTGTTTGATATCTTGTGTTATGCTGATGAATAGATGAAGCATTTGTAAATAAATCACAATACGTAGACGGATACTCATTCATATGAACTTTGTACATATGTTTTTTTATTTCAATGTTATGTATGTCTTTTAGTTTCAAGATGTTCATTTTGAAAAATAAAAAATTAGTGTGAGCATAGTAATTTTGTTTCGTAATTATTCTTATAACCTTTTTTTGTAATTTTATTAATGGATCCAGTGCACTGTCACAGGCCTTTCCCCAGCTTGAAATACAATATTGCAAATGACAGTAAATCAAAGCGTGATAGGCTACACATCTTTTAAAGTGTCTGTGTTGACATAATTTCTGAGTTTAAGCAACGCCCATGAACCTTTTGCTACTTTTCCGCAAATTTTATCTATGTGATATTTCCATGTTAATTTGTTATCTATGTAAACGCCAAGGTATTTTATTTGATCTTTTTGTTGAATGCTTGTGTTACCAATGTTAATGTATAAAAGGCAATTTCCACTTTAGGCTACTTTTACCACTAACACAAATAAATCATTGGACCAATCAGAAGTTACAGGAACAGCATTTGAACCAATCAGAAGTTGCAGGGAAAACGCTTCTGATATAAAGTAAATTAAGTCAACTTGGCGTAGAGGGTGCAGGCAGTGATAGTCATTTCGATGACTTGTATTCGATTCCTACCCAAGCAAACCATAACTCTTTTTTCTTCTGTAATTACCAAACAAACTTGCCTACTTTGGCGTCTTCATCATGATATTATTCAAATGTAGCCTACATAAATCTTTAAATAGAATAAATCGTGGAAATTCTACTGTATTGTTTCAAATAGGCTACCTATGACACTAGAGGTCATTGCTTAAAATTGTCCACCTATAAGCCACAAAACTACGTCAAGGCTAAGAAGTAATTTTTTCACAGTGGGCTACGTGTAATAAATGCCTGGAATAATTTACCACCAACAGTCATAAATGCACTTAGCCTAAATGCATTCAGGGTAACGCTTTATTTTTTAGTACAGTAAAAGCTTTGGGACCCTGTTAAAAAAAAAACTAATTGCAGCAGTTTATCCACTAAAGGACACTGTTATATTGGCGCCTTTGAGTGCAAAAGCGTGGATTAATTTGATAGGGTGGGGTGGGGGAAAGTGGGTAGAATTTGCAATGTAATGATCTATAAAAAATTTCTGCTACCAAGATTTTTTCTTTTTTTTTATGGATTATAACATTAAGGCATTCACCTACACAACCAACAAAAAAATATTAAAAAAAATGTTTCACAGAAGTTACAATGACAATTTTTTTTTTCCTTTTTTGTATACCCATTTTACCCCAGTTTGTGGGGTAATGTGGGTGTACCAACTATTTTTCCTTCTAAGTAACCAACATAAACTCATATCCTCCATTTGGCCTTTCAATGTGGTAAAGTGGGTATACAACAATGTATAAAAAAAAAATCAACAAACTGTGACAACACAGAACCATGCTCTTGTTTGATCAAATATGTCTATCAAATTGTATTTTGCGAATTTTTCAAAAATCCTTTTGAAACCAAGGAACAACAACTCCATCTGAATTTATGACTCGTGCATTTAAAATAAACAACCACTGCCAAAGTACAGTACATAGTCCCCAAACCCAAAAATGTTCTTCAAGCGAAGAGAAGCAACAAAATGCAAGCCGGCTTAAATTAAACAGTTTTTTCATTCGGTCTAAAGTAAATCACCAGTCACCACAAGTGAGCATTCAAATTAAATTTTAGTTCTCCCCCTTCTAGTTGGAGTTGGTGGCTGAACAACACCAAAAACATTTTGTCTATTATTTCCACAACTTTGTGCTGTGTAAATGTGAAGAGACCACTGGGAGTTTTTTTCAATCTTCTTATGACGAAGAAAGTTGATCTTAAGCAAGTCCTCCTCAGCAACTTCCTCAACTTCTCCTAAAAAATTTCGATCTTCATAGGTAACTACCACCCAGTCCAGAATCTTCAACTTGGTACTGGTGTGATACCTTCCATTTTTGTTTGTAGTCGTAGTTTATTTCTGTTTTGTTCATTATGTATAATATGCATCACACATCCGTCGTTTTTTTCCCCAAAACCTGACTCATCATTTAAAAAAAGATCTATTCTTGATTATGGAGCACTTTCTTTTGACGGCTTTCCTTTGACCTTTTGGACTTTCTTTTGACCTCTTTTTATTCTTGGCTTGTTTCTGCACCTTTCTGCGAAACTCTTCAGTCTTTAACCTGTGTAAACTTTGAGGCAACCTTAAAACTTCTCCAACTTTAGCCTGCACACTTTGTTTGAGAAAAGTTAGAGATATAAATGCTTCTAAATGCAATAGCTAACTTATCACTCCATCACAAGAGTGCACTCAGAGACAGAGAGTGAAATGTCTTTGTCACTCTGTAACACGATTTATAGTACTAAAATCATGTATACCCCATTTACCCCATATCAAAATTCACTTCTACTCACTTTACCCCAAATTTTTTCACTTCTTGTAAAACAATATAAACAATACTAAAATAAATGATACCAATGGTAAATGGTGGTTTCAGTCATTGACAACAACCTGACATCACAACTTTCACAAAATATTCCAAAAACATTAAAGTTTTAGGAAGTTCAAAATATGCACTTATTTTTACTTTCTCACCACAAGAAAATGTGAACTTAAAAACACCCTGAAGCACCCAAGAATATGCACTGAGATTTCAGTCACACATAGTCTTGGACATGACTTAAATATTTACCAAAACTTTAAAAAATATATTTTCAAAGTATACGGCTATTTAAGTTTTTTTAAATTATACCCACTTTTCCCTAGACCCCACATTACCCCACCCCACCCTAGCAAAGAAAGAGTTTGTTTATTGTTTTTTGTTGTTGTTGTGAAAATGATTGTGGATTATGGAGCGATTAAAAGTGTGAAAACTTGCTTTTGGGTCTAGTTAGTTAGTCAAACAACTTTTTTACTTGATGAAAGTTGAGGGGAAGTTATCAAATATGCTTTACAGTAGTGAGAGAGACAACGAAATACGGTAGCAGTTACAAAAATAGCTTGACATCTCAATAGGCTAAAATTTGTGTCCTAGTTTATTTGCTTGAAATATCAGGTTCTCTTCAAAAAATTTCACGTTTTCAATTGGAATTTTAAAAATCTGATGCTTAGTACGGTATTGTTGTATTATCTTTCAGCTATAAGATTCATCTAGGCTAGGCTACATTGAAAAACTGGAATTTTTGTGTTGATTAAAAAGTTTAAAAATGTCCTTTGCTATCTAGGTTGGTGGTATTGTGACTGATACTATTATTGACATTATCCTATTTACATTTGCTTGATGCAACATGCAGCTGGCAAAGGCCGAACAACATAATGAACAAGTTATTCCTTTTATTGGTCTTCGCAACATGGGAAATACTTGTTATTTAAATAGTATTTTACAGGTTTGTTGAAAAAGCTTAGGCTATGATAAACAAATTGATTTGTTGTTTATAGTATGGCAGAGGCTATGTTTACCACATATTGTGAATATAGCCTCAGACTATATTCACTTCAGATGTACGGTAATCACCTATTTGGAAAATTAGTTAAAGTGATAGCCTAATGTTGAAGTGCTGTAAAGCAAATGTGAAAAACTATGTGTATACTGCAGTGGTTTTCAACCTTTTTGGTGGAACGTAACCCAATGAAACATTCCAATAGCTCGAGGAACCCCTTTTCAATAATTTAATTGCCTTATGCAAAAAACATCGTTTGATTAATTAAATTAAAATACTCATGTTCAGATTTATTCAGAGGTGGGCAGTAGCGCGCTACTTTTTTGGTAAAAGTACCGGTAGCTGTAGCGGCGCTACTTTTTAGTTGGAGTAGGGGATGCAGTAGCGGCGCTATTTTTTTTTTTCAAGGTAGCGGGAAAGGTGCTATTTTTTTTCAGTCGCACTCCCGCTACCTGCTACTTTTTCATTTAAAATAAAAAAATACTCGTTTTTTGGCAACACCGGCATGGTCAAGCAGCTATATAATCGATTTGGTTTTAAAGTTTCGGTCTTTTGGATGTAATTCGACTGTTGTACTTCGACTACAAGACGGATGTAATTTGACTGTTGCGGAGACATCAAGCCAGGTTGATATCGAGAAGTGACACCAACACCAGTCATGACTTCGAGGATGAATTTTTTGGTGTGTTGGCGTCATCCCGTGAAACGTTGGTGCAGAAGGAAACAGCAATTGTGAAGGCCTTTTTTCGGACAGGAGCAAGTCCTTGATCTTTTCGAATACCGAGTTAAAGCATCTGTTCATTAAATACAACACCTCATTCCTCCCAGTGCTGCGGTGGAGAGACTTTTCTCTGTTGGAAAAGATGTGCTTAAGCCAAAGCGGGCAGGACTTAGTGAATCTCATTTTGAAATGCTCGTATTTTTGAAAGATGCGTAACAATCAATTTCTCTTAGAATGTGTTTTCAATAACGACGTTAAAATGACAGTGTAAACGAATGATAACATTCATTGAAGAGTGTTTCCTAGTGTCATTTTAGACAAACGTAGCGGAAGAAGTAGCAGTAGCGGGTAGAGCGCTACTTTAAAAGTAGCGGGTGCCCTCCTTTGGATTTATTTATGTACAATAAAAATACAAACCGTAAAAAATTACATTTATAAATTCTCATAAAATTTTTATCATTTTGCGGATTTGAATGTAAACTTGCGGAACCCCTAGACTTACTGGCGGAACCTTAGGGTTCTGCGGAACTCTGGTTGAAAACCACTGGTGCACTGAGTTGCATTTTCATTGTGGGCATGTGTGGCACACCCTGCAATTGGCAGTCCTAAATGCATCGGGTCTGCTATTATTCGGTGAGTTCCTAACCTCTAAACCCCTAACCCCCAACCCTGAAACGGAAATGATAATTAGGCTACGGTACCCGATAATTTAAAAAAAAAATGAAAAAATTCCCCGTTAAGGGATCGGACTCACCGAAACGGGCCATTCCAAAATGCATCATACTTTGTGAGAACTGTGTGTTCTCAACATTAATTGTTGTCAAGCAACTTCAACTAATTGTTGTCAAACAACATCAACAACAATACCAAACCCACAAGTGCAAAATTGTGTGTGAACCTTGTCTGAATTTATATCAACCCAGCCAGCAAATCAGTCACTTTTTACATTGATTTAACGCAGTGTTTTTCAACCTTAGACATTGACTCAATGTAAAAACGACCAATTTTTCTGGCTGGGAAGCAGCTGAGACTGAAATAGATTTAAAATTTGTTTTACTAACCTTTGCAACTAGCTTAAACTCCAAGATTTTTTACTACTTTCAAGCACTAGTTGAATAAGCAACTTTTGACGACTCACAAAGGGTGAAACAGGCTGTAAAGGTTACTTTGATAATAGTGAATTAATCTACTTATTATTGTTGTATAGATTCTCTACTACTGTCCATATTTTGAGAGAAAACTATCACAAGCTTTGAAAATTTTAAAGATTGAGAAAAAAAGGAGTCAAAACGAAGATGATGCTATCACATGCAATGCAGAAGATGAAAATTTAACTTTAGTTAAAGGTAACAATAGTCAAATTTGAAACTAACAAATTTCAATGCCAAGAACGTAATATGAATATTAGAAACTTAAAAGTGCTGAATTTTAAGTTAAGCTGTCTGCATGCAGCATTTCAAATGACACAATTTATATCCCGCAACATACAAATGTTGTGAATATTTGGTATATATTGCTAGGATGAAAAATTAAGCCTGTAATTGCTTTCAAAGCAGTAAATCTTTATCTAGCTAGGCGCTAATAATTAATTATTGTGGTTGTGCTGTGTAGAGGCACATTGCTGGCAGGGTTGGTTGATTTAAATCAAATGATTTAAATCATTGATTTAAATCAAACAATAAAAATCAAAAAAAATCAATTAAAAAAATCAAATGATTTTTTATTTGCTAAAATAAAAATAAATAACATCAACAAACGTTTCACTGCTTCTCTGTAATACAAAAGTTATATTTTAATATGTAAGGCTATAGGCTATGCATGTTTTGAAAGGCAACTTAGTTTACTTGGCAGTTCACAAACAGTGTTGTTCACTAAACATAGTTTTTAAGCGAGTTTTTTCCACTGTTGGTCTGGTTCAATCAGAAGTTCGAAATCCATTGGGTACTGCAAAAGCTGGCGAGCTTGTATTTATGTACAAACTTTTCAATGCAAAATAAACTGCAATTTTTGTGTCATCTGAACTTTTATTGTTTTGGTATGGTACGTCGGTAACATAATTATATTACACAGTTAAACTTTCTTTGCAAAAAGTCTGGCTGTAGGCTATGCATCAGTTGAGCAAAAAAGCAAAGTGATGCGTGCTCAAACGTAAGGAAAGATCTTAGTGTAGTGAGATGACAGTCTGAGACGTACCTCAATCTCGATATGCACATTATGATTTAGTATAAAGCAACATATCACACCTACTTAAAAATATGTGCAATAGACAGGCTAGCCTACAATATGATAATAAAAATGATTAAACACTTGCAAAGCAAAGCCTTTCAATCAATCAAGGGGTTAAAAATAATTCTGCTATCTTACTAAAATGATCTCTTCCCCCAAGTAGACTCGACGCTTTTTTATATAAAAAAAATCAAAAAAATCTGATTTAAATCAAAAAAATCCGATTTAAATCAAAAAAATCCGATTTTTTTGATTTTTTTAAAAAAATCATGATTTTTCCAACCCTGATTGCTGGAATGCTGGTATCATAGGCGCCGGGTTTTGAAAATCGCCGGGGGGGCAAACTTTCTAGCCGACTGATTGCTTACATTCAAAATGCTGATGTTTGTTTGTCAGCATTGATGTTTTTTTGCGTCTATATGCCATTGTATATCACCATAGGCATCGAAATAGGGTGGGCCGGGTGGGTGGCGCCCACCCTGCCGTGAAACGAGGGTGGGCAAAATATGTTTCGCCCACTCTGTTTTCATAACACTTGTGAAGTGTTCGTTATAATTATTTTCGTTTTTGTTAAACGCTGAATTATCCAACCAACTGCAGCGCAACTTCTTGTTTTACGCTATGTCTCTCGCTAGGTATCCGACAGAACAAAGCAATTCCGCAACAACGCTGCCTTGAAAAAAGGCGGTACTCACTGCATTGTTGTTGCTACGGCAACTGCCACAGTCCACACGCTGGCAATTCCTGGTGAGAGAAAGCCACGTTTGATCTTTTTTCCGAAAGGTCTCACTTTCGTTACGTCACAATCAAACTTCAGTTCCGGGTTAGCGTAAGGGAATATGAATATGACATCATAATGAACATGACAATAAAATAACCGATACATACAAGCTAAAGACGTACTGAAACAATCGCTTTTTACAAATCTTTCCTCACAAACTTGTTGCTGGATATAAATTGGGGCACCGCGCGATGTTGTCATTTCATTATTGAAAAGTTAAACATGAAGCAAAGTCAAACATCCATTCGCGCATTCTTGAAACCAGCTTCCAAAAGGCGTCGAGATAATAACGCTGAAGAAGCTACGTCCAGCACGAATGAACGTAGAGATGACATAGATGAAGAAAGCAGTACATCAAGGATGGACATTGGACAGTGGTGAAGCCAATATCTCAGGCAATGCACCTGTAGTTGTAGAAGACAGCATGAGCCATGGATCTCTACCTGCGCTATTTGACGTTAGCATGCTGCCGGATCAGCTTCCGGCTCGGGAAGGTTCCGTCAGCACAGTCAGCAGTCACCTGTCCGAACATTTTGAGGCAAATCCGAAGGGGCCACTTTAAAGATAACAGGTCACGAGTCACCCGCTTTTTAGGTCGCAAAGGAAAACATAAAAAAAGTTTGTTTAGTTTAATAGCGCTCATAAGATCGCAAGGCGCAAGAAAGCAAACATCAAACCTATTAAAGCTTAATTGCTGCAGCAACGTTAAACGCAGTCTTTGTGAGAAAAACTAACCATTGCGAATTTGCGAACATAGGCTACGCATTCAATGAAATCTGTTTGAAAACTCTCGCCCACCCAGAATTCCTCTCTTCTAAGAAAAAATCGACGCCTATGTATATCACCAAGCTTTATAAGGTAGGCTCAGGCCTCGAAATTCACGGCGGACATCGGACATGTCCGCCGTCACAGCATGTGATGTCCGCGGGAAGTACCATCTAGATCGGTCATATTTGTCCGCCGAGAAATAACACAGGAACTATATATGATACAAATCGTCACTGCATAGCACGAACAATTGTTGCGATAATATAATTTCCAGCGCATTCTAGCGCGCATCTAGAAAATGTGAATACTTTATCCCTTAGCTTCCATTCAAGGAGGAAAACTTTCGATTTTTACATTGCTTCAACGATTGATGACATTGAATCAGCGTAACAAAGGTGAATTCTTCGCTAAGAATCGATAGGAGTACAGGTACTTCTACACCAGGGGTCACCAAACTTTTTTCTCTGAGGGCCGGATTGCTGCGAGATTACAGCTGCGGGCCGGATGCAAATTGCGAAAACACATACAACTATTTAGAATCTCCATTGACTTAAATTGTCCAAATCCTTCTGCTTATGATGTCTAGTCTGGCTGGCATGATTTGCCTAAACAGAGATATCGCACTGATCAAATATTGGTGTTTTGAACAACAAAGTTTGTGATGTCTTAAGAAACAATATGGAAAAATCATTATTTAGCATTTAACAGGACAAGCAAGTTGCGTGTAGCTCAACAGCAACGTCAGTCCTTTACAAAAAGTTTGGTAACTTTTTTCCTTAACAGTTGTAGTGCAGCTGTTATTTCCGCAGCACGTAGCGGGCCGGATGAAATCAGTTCGCGGGCCGTAGTTTGGTGACCCCTGTTCTACACTAATCACGCGCAATTTAGTTCAAGTTTTACGTCACAATGTCTGGCATTGATCTCCGAGTAATAATGATACGGCAAGGTTGGTTACTAAATTAGATTATACGAGTAGGATATTACAGCAAGATGCAACAAAATTAGTAAGTTTTGGTATTACAGTAAGAAAAGACCCAAGGAAAATTCACTTTCGCTCACATGACACGCAAAAATAAACTTAAAGAAAAAAGCCTGTGAAACTTTGCACAGCAGAAAATAGTAGCGTTAGTGTAGAAATTTTCCGACTCCTGCCCAGAGCATTGTGACGCAATAAGCCACACGACCTCGTTCGGTGGAAGTTAATCAGTTAAGTGACGTATTGACCAGCTACACGGCGCTTTGACTCTTCAAGCGCAAGTCGTTGTCTGATGAAAGCCTTTCAGAGTGACTTTACTGAATTTTTAAAAAGCCTTCTAAAACCGTAGTTATATACAGTAGAATTCGCTTATAACGGCACCTCTAGGGAATTTGCCAAAACTGACGTTATAGCCGAATTGACGTTATAGTTGAACTACCACAAACTATTCCAAAACTGTCTTTTGATTAAAGAAAGAGGTGTATAATCCAGTCAGGTTTACTGTGTACCACCAAACTGACAAAAGTCACGCAGAAAATACAGTAAACAAAGAAATTGTTTAAAAAAAAAATAACCTACAGCGAAAAATGCAGGAAATTCGCGCAATACAGCTCGTTACAGACAGTAGTAGAGAAGTTCATTGTTTATTAGCAAAAAAGGCATTGATCTTCAGCTGTTTCGGTTTTGACACGGATTTCTCTACCACATAGCGTTCAGCTTTTGCTAAATAATGTAGGATTTGCTCGCTATCGTCGTGACTTCGGAAGTATCGGTCTAGTTGTCTGATTGACTTCTTGATTAGTTTATACAGTACTGCACGTACAACTGTTGCTTTGAGTTGTTTAAAGGTCAGCTGTAGAGCTGCTTTTTACACGTGATAGTTTTACACGCGGGAAAAAATTAATTCAGTTAATTAAAGTCCCTGCTGCGAACGACATAGCAAAATAAAGGGAAGACATTTTGCAAGCAGCAGCGCTAACTGGATTAAAAGACTGACCGTTCGTGGTGAAGGTGATGGCTTAAAGTGACGTTATAAACGAACAAAAGACGTCTGGGGACCAACAAAGGATGCTGTTACATGCGAATTGACGTTATAGGCGATGCTGTTGTAGCCGAACTACAATGTACGTAAAAGATAGGAATTCTGCCGGGACCGAGCGAAATGTGACATAATAGGCGAATTGACGTTATAAACGAAGCCGTTATAGGCGAATTCTACTGTAGTTCTGAAATGGCGAAGAATTATTATCAAGATAAAGTGATTAAGCATGACGATCGACGGCTGAAACTGGTGTGTCAGCCGTGAGACTTAATTTGTCCGCCGAGATAGCTGCTCAGACCGGACACGTTTGTCCACCGTCAACAAAAGTGAATTTCGAGGCCTGTAGGCTACTTCAAATTATATGCTGGTCACTTTGAACTTCAGCTCTTAATACGCGTAGATACTAAACTGAGCAAACCGCACCACGTTATTGACACTCCCAAGAAAAAACAAAGCAAAAGAAATTAAGAAAAACGTTTTTCAATTATTGTTACTATGCTTCAACGGCACCATGCTGGCGTTTATCAGCTACCGTACTTCTGTTCCTTTTGTTATCTTAGGAGCAGCGCTCTTGTTGCAACAAGTAGATCTTTTAACTGAGATCGATCCGCAATGAAGGTCAAACTAACGCAAATCTGAACTTAGAAACATTTGGTTTAGGATTTTTTTTAAATAATTTGCGGGGGGGCAGCCACCCCGAGCTAAATTCACGGGGGGGCGCCCCTTGGAGTCGGCCCCTATGGCTGGTATAACAAAATTAAATCTCTTGTAAAAGTAAACTAACGTAATTTTTACAAAGTTCAACAAAAAAGTGTATGAGCACATGTACAATATAGGTATGCATCATGTCTAAGTCTCATAGGTATTGTCTAATGTTTTTTGAAGTTCAGAAAAAAAGATCCACAAAAAATACTAGACAATGTTAA
This sequence comes from Aplidium turbinatum, assembly GCF_918807975.1. NCBI lineage: Eukaryota > Metazoa > Chordata > Ascidiacea > Aplousobranchia > Polyclinidae > Aplidium > Aplidium turbinatum. Next base: position 13,436,007 of record NC_137484.1, on the reverse strand, counting down.
TTCAATGGAGAAACAGATTGATGCCAAAGGTCTAAACTTTTAGTTGAGTTCTTAAAATTTTATAAGAGCAAAAACTCACCAATGATAATAATGCAAATTCAACTAAAACAATCTGTTACAGATGGCCAAAAGAAAAGCATTGATATATTTCAGATACTTAATGTGAGAAAAATGCACTAGCTTATAAAAATTATGAAAATGAAACAAAGGCAGTCCAAAAATAACCTGGACGCAAACGTTACAAAACGACATCAAAAAATTACTAAGAAGCATTCATGACCATGAATAATGGTGCATTGCATCTGTAATTCTGTATGGTATGACATGTGATTTAACCAATTCAACACCTGGTTTCAGTTCGGTTTGTTTCTGATCGTCAAAGCAAATATTACCATATCAAAGGTGTAAGCTACTAAAAGCAAAATTCGGCAATATTGTGACACCAAATAACAACTAAATGTCATTTAAAAATGACAGAAGCCATACTATTAACAGTGCACACCAGAACTAACTAAGTCTCGCATCGTCTTCGGATTCATGGCATTTGGACCTCGTCCTACTAGTGTCCATTACTGAATATCAAGTTTATATAATATTATGAGTTTATTAACACCTGAGTTATTTCTATGTTGAAGAATTGCAAGCACTGTTTTCCAATCTTAATCAAAATCGGTTGCGTTTGCTGAAAGAAGGAAGTGATCTTGGCGAAGAGGATGTCAAGCTTTTGTCTGCAGTTCGACCCGAGAGTTTTATAAACAGTCTAAGGTGATTTTTCCATGTACTGGCAATAAAAATGACTATAGATTTTAATATTTTTTCCATATACTGGTCTGTTAATAAAGCAAATCAGTTATTTGGCTTTCGTCAAGGTCTCAATTGGGCATGTGATGTGTCGCGTTTTGATGTGAGATTTGTTTTTTAACTTATAGTTAAGAACGAAAATGATTTAATTCAAAGATAAATTTGTATGTAGGGATGGGCAATATAGAATTTTGAATAGTTGCAATCCGAATATCTAATTATTCGAATTGAAATATTTCGAATTGAATTTTCCAAACCGAAATGAAAATATCCGCTTTTCTGACTACCAAAATTTTTTATCGATTTTTCGCCGATAAATTGCATTCGGCTCAGCGATAGCTATTCGCTCTAGCGAAAACAGCTACCCATCTCTCTTTACCATTGCGGTTTGTAGACGTTGGAAGACCGTTGTGCTGTGGATTTGCATCTATTTTCATCGTACTAAACATGGAACACAATTCAACTCTGGGTGAGGCTACCGCTACATATGGTGTCGTAAGTTCCACAACAATGCAGCAATCCAATGAAATGGATGATCTATTGAGCTCCGGTATTAAAGCTACAAATACTTCAGCATCAAGTAACGATGACAACGAACAGCTTTCAGCTGCCAAAGAAAACCGATCGTACCTTAAGGCAAAAGTGAAAAACAGAGATGTAATTGAATGGTGGAACAAAAATAAAGAAAAGTTCCCGCTGTTGTTTGATCTTGCGAGGAAGTATTTAGCCACTCCTGTTACTTCTGCATCTTCAGAAAGATCCTTCTTCGGTGCTGGATTAACAGCATCAAAACTGCGATTGCGGCTCACTGGCGAGCGATTAAAAGCTTTAAACATTCTTCACTGCAACAATGACTTGCTGTCCTAGCCAGTTACTGCTGTTTTTTCGTTTCGTTGCCTCTTTTCCATTATGTGTCTCAAATAAAACCAGAATAAAAACAAATCTTGACATTTTCTGAAATTAAAATAAATATTCTAGAATAGGTATTCGAAATTCGAAAAATTATTCTAGAATAGCTTATTCTTCTATTTTGTCCATCCCTATTTGTTTGCAGTACTTTTGCAATGGTGAAGAAAAGTTGAAGCACTACATATGCAGGATTAGGTTTGCTTAAATTATTGATTTTGACCTTGGTTTGTTTTCCAGAAAACTTTATCCGGTATTTGAACCATTCACTCAGCAAGATGCTCAAGAATGTTTCCACTGCATATTGAGCTTATGCAAATCAGCAATTTCTTCATTGAAAGGAACTAAGAAGGTGCAAAAGTTTTTGTACGCTATGCTAATAGTGTTTAGTTATTTCGTTTTTCGTTATTACCATGCTCCAGAAAAATGTGCAATGTGCATTCATTAGAAGATGAACTATAGATATATACTAGCATGATATATACTAACATTAGAAGATATACTAGCATGTCATGCAAAGGGTAAAAATCTGAAGAGTTTAAAATATGTATGAATGTTTGTTCAGTCATAAATCCAAACGCATTTAGTTATTGCACAATGCACGGTTGGATTCCATTTTATGTCTTTGAAAGTACACACTTGATATATGGATTAAATTTTGAATTGTCAGATTAAAATATTTCTTAAGTGTGAGCGCTTCATCCTACAGCTGTACTAAGTGAGTATCTTAATATGTGTGCAGAAACCATCCGACCAAGCCGTCAACAACACACTCCACAAAGTTGTTGGAGGAAGAAGACTCCGACTTGCCAGCATTCTCGGCTCGTCTTCAGAAAACAAGACAAATTCAGTTCAAGCGCTCAAAAACAAAAATGCTGAAAATGTTGTCCGTCAAGAAAGTTCAAGAGTTGTCTTGAAGAGGAAGCATAAAACAGATGACCAAGTTCATGATGCTGGTCTTGGCGAGGATGAGACTTTGTCGGGTCAGAGCGATCAGAATAGTCTGCTGGCTGACCAGTCCACAACGGGTTGTTTTGAGAAATTTAGACAAAAACATGCGAAATTGAATGAAGCAAAGTCAAAAACTGTAAACAGTGAATATTTCCATACGGGAAGGGCCACTGAAGATGCCAGGATAAACAAAGAAAACGATCCCAAGCATGATGTCACTGATTTCGACCAAGAACCGCCAACAAAAAAATCTCGATTTAATTGCGACGTTAAAATCACTTCTAAACCTATCAAACTGTTACCTACAAAGTCGTTGCTAAGAGGATTCTTAAACAGAAAACGCTATAATCCTTTGAAAGTAAAGAAACCCCACAATCATTTGTCAGAAACTTCCGGTGCATACGAAAGTCATCGTGATCTGCCTAATACCCCAACCAAAGAAGCCATCGTGTGCAGTGCTCGCGTACAGCCAGAAGAAATTATAAAGCTCGACGATTTTGTTCAAGACACTTTTCAAGGGGAATTAGTAACAACAACAAGATGTATGGAGTGTGAAAGTAAAGTGCATCGATCGGAAATGTTTCAAGTAAGTTTGAAAATTTTGCCATTTACGTATTAACCCCACAAGTGAACGTAACGTCTACAATTACATGAAAGGTGTAAACCGAAACCTATCATTCGTTTCAATTGCATTTGAATCCAATCGAATTCTAATTTTGCTCACTTTTACTGGGAAGTTCAAAAAACTATATCTTTGCAACTCATTCTTTCCTGTTGAATCATAGCTTTGCATATAACCGCTGTTGGTTTATAACTTTATAGGACATCAGCTTGCCAGTTAAAGATACTCAGACAGTGCTATCTGAAGAAGAGAAGCAGAGAAATGAGGCATTGTCTAAAGATCTCGAGCAAAGTCATGCGAAGAAAGAAGACCTTGAATGCGGTGACCGAGTTAAGGTATTTGACTTTCGTAAATATCTTTACCAATTACAATTCTCTTGTATCATTTTACATTTGTTCACACGAAACATGATGTTGTAGCATCGGGAGGTGTGCACCTTGTCTTGGGCTCTATCGCAATTCACTTCACCTGAAACCATGGACGGCGAGAACAAGTACTTTTGTGACGTTTGCTTAAGGTATGTGCTGTTTGTTTGTATTTGGTTTGACGCATATGATTTTTTGTGCTGAAAATTGGCCAGGTAAAAATTGTATTGTTTTATGATAAACGCCAACGTTCCGTAAGTCGATCTGTTACTCAAACTAATTACAACCATTGGTTAACACTTCCAACACTTGATGAGACGCAACACTTTTCCCAGATTGTCCGAAGGAGAACGCAGCATGCTGTTCAAGCAACTGCCACCAATTTTGACCTTCCACCTGAAGCGGTTTTCTACTACCTCAACAAACTTCACTACCTCGGTACATATGCAGTTTGTGTTATTAACAATCTAGAACACTGTTGTAGTGACTTCTTGCATTTTATTTCTGGAGTCCTAAATACTTTTGGAAAACATTTTTTTCGTGAGTCGCCCTGAAGTCTGAATTGTCAATCCTGTTATAATTTCAGAAACTTTATACTCGTTAAGCGGAAGCATGCGACGTGTCTATTTTGACTGGTAGATTTATTGACTGCTTTTTTATGCTTGTGAAACAGTGGCGCCGCCAGACCTTCAACAACGGGGGGGCAAAATATTGACAGTGCAAGACAGCAGCGTAGTCCAAAATTTTGAAAGGGAGGGTGTTGACAGCCGGCGGGCGAAGCCCGATGGCGAGTTCGCCGAAGGCGACACTTAGCGTCTGGGGGGCCTCCCCCAGAAAATTTTGAAAAATTACTTTCAGTTTGGTGCATTCTGAGAGCATTTTCAACAAAATTGTGGATATGTATTTTGGCATAGCAAAAGGATAAGATCATGTTTTCTTCGGCATTTTTCGGAAATAAAGCTAAGTCTCTATGTTTTCTTGTTGTTAATTCCAGATTGAGATGTTTGGTATTGGCAAAACTCGCTCTTTTAATGCAGTTTCGTTTAAAATTAGGCAAACTTTGTTTTCGAGACATAGGTTGATTGCTTTTTTTTGCGGGATTATTACAGTTTTATTACTTATCAATTTTCTCCTTGGTTGATTCAAAAAGCGATCTTATTCCGGTAAGTCACTGACTTTTATGCTCTGAAGTCAACCCAAAGTTTAGAAAATGTAACGTCATAAAGGTCATACATCTTAATGAGTGTCAAACAAAAAGCGTTGAGACAATGAAGTTACTTTAGGCTATTTTTGATATATTCAACTTCAAGTTTTGTATAACGAATAGCTAGCTGTTTAGATGTTAATCTAGATCGAACAAGCGATCTCAGCAGTTGCAGATGGCTAGAATCCTTGCACAGTTTGACGAGAAATTACATCATAGGCTAAAGCTTTTCTTGTAAACAATGTATTAACATCCGTAAATTCAATTTGAAAGGTTGAAACCCCCGATCCCCCCTCCCTTGGCTACGCCACTGGTGCAAGACAGTGGTATATTGTTTAATTTCTCTTGTTTTCTACCAGGGATGGAAAAAATGTTCAGCTTCCCGGGAATCTGTTCCGCGGCTTACAATCACGATAATGAGAACCTTATATTTTACTGATCTCCGGAGCTGACGTAAACCTTAAGGCATAGATCTGTTGACTCAATGCAAATGTAAAATAATGTAAAAAAAAATTAATCACAACATCACAATGCACGTTCTTCATTACTCTACCAAAAAATAATGTGTGAACTCACGCTACAAATTACACTCATAAGTGACTTCAACATTTCAACGTATATGAGCAGTTCTAAAATTCACATAGTTTTAATTTTCGGATATGCTCAGCGTGAATAATTTTACAAAGTGAGTCCCAAATTTTGAAACCGTGCCAAAATAACAGAGATATCACTCCTAAAGCACAAGAAGAATTGACAGCCCCCCCCCCCCCCCAAACTGAGCAAGACTCCAGGAGCCCAACCTTCTAAGGGTTAAAAGTCATGTCGACTTATTCTTGATGCCCCCCTTATCGAAAGTTGTTCTTTGTAGTACCGTTTTGAAGGTGGATTACGACTATGAACAAAAGAATAAATTTTAACCTTCAATTTGTATTGAAAATACATGACGTCATGTCTTCCAACCTTATCACATTTTTTTTCATTACGTAATATTTACCACCACCAAACCACTTTTGACGATCGAATTTGTTAATTTATTATTCGGTAAAATGTTTAGATGATGTCACTTCATTACGCCGATTTGAGATATAATTTCATTCATGACGTCGTATGGATGAAAAACTTTTACAAGTTTTATACTCTGCTGAGATTAAAGAAGAAACATAAATGATAAATATTGGAGAAATTGAGTCTCCTTTACAACTTAAGAATCGAACAACTCAAAACTGCTGAAACAAAATGTTTTGTTTAAGTGAAAGAATCACTGCAAGCAACCAATGCCAAAATGCGCGCGGAAGAAGTCATGCGAGTGTGAGGTATCAAAACTTTAACAGGTTAGTAAAAACAGAGAGAGACTGTTCACCAGGCATTTTATAATAAAAGTAATTTGCGTTCTTCTGGTGACTATTTACTAGGTTACCTCCTGATGTTAAAGATGATAACTAGCTTTTGTATTTCCGACGTTTCGTCAGTCAGCACGACTGACTTTATCAAGGTGGCTAAAACAGGTTAACACAACCTGTTCAGCAACGATGGCACAACACAAAAACGTACTGATAAAATGAATAAAGTAAGCAGCAAGAATCAGAATTAAAACACGCAACAAGACACCTAGAGGTTAAACTGAATGCAGTGAATGCCTAAAACCAGTAGGCTGCTTTCCAACAGCGTAAATTTATCTATCTATTGGGCCACCGTCAAGAAACATTGAAAAGTCATCAGACAAGACAGAAACCAAGGGAATTGGCAATAACAATGATAGAGAAGACGCACTGAGAATGGAAAAGGTGAAGTTAAAGTTAAAGTAATTTTTTGTACACAGAGGGAAAATTCTGACCATCTTTCTGGTTGAGAGCATGTTGTGCTTTCTGGTTTATGTACCACTTTTCTGTAAATAATCTTTTTGTGTAATCCTTTTCAGTTTTAAGAATGGTAGCGTTGGTCCAAGTAATTTTATGGTCTGAATTTATAGAATGTTTGCAAAGAGCGGAATGCTCCGGACGTTGAAATTTAATAGCTCTTTGGTGCTCGTTGATTCTAGATTTAAGGTCACGTTTTGTCTGTCCAATGTAGATTAAATCACAGTCATGACACGGAACTTGGTAGATCAATCCAGAAACTTCACCTTCTTTCATGGGGTCTTTAGCCGAGGGAAGGTATTTACCTATTGTCAGATAGGGTTTCATCGCAACTTTGATTCCTATGCCATAAAGGATACGCTGAATTTTGTCGGTTACCCCCCTTATGTAAGGAAGACAAGTAAAAGATTTATAAGGAGGAAGCGAAGGTTTCGGTTTGGGTCGCTGTATGCAAGCAAGTTTTCGTGGAAATCCGTTGAGCATTAAAGTATTGTGAATGTTTTTCTTGTGGTGTGAACGTTCAGAATCATCCGTTATGTGAGTGTCCAGTCTGTTGTACAATGTTTTGGCCACTGTGAGTTTTTGATGCTTGGGGTGATGTGAGTTGAACTGCAGGTATCTGTCTGTATGTGTTGGTTTTTTGTGTATGGTAGTGGTTAGTTTTTTGTTGTTGCTATGGCGAACTAACCTAGTAAATAGTCACCAGAAGAACGCAAATTACTTTTATTACTTTAACAGGTTGTTATTTTTCTACATCAATGTGACGTTAGTTAAAACTTTAAAAGGTCTATATCTTTGCTTCTGTAGAAAATCTCTTTATTTACTGTACAATTTAGTCATCAAGGTTTTCCATACTTTTTTTTAAAGAGAGAGCTTTTACCCCCCCCCCCCCCCCCCCCCCCCCTTGCAACTTGAGTTGACTTACTTGAGGTTGGGATCCAAATATTAAAAAAATATTAATATGTACAGTAGAACTCGGTTAATCCGGATTCGGTTAATCCGGATTCGGTTAATCCGGATCTTCGCCTAATCCGGATGAAACTGGAAGTACAAATGAGTCAGGTTTGATAGAACCGTCATCGGTTAATCCGGATGGAATCGCCGGTCAAATCGAATCCGGATTAACCGAGTTCTACTGGTATTAATAAAAAAAAAAAAATTAAAAAGATGATGCCCAAAAAACATTGGGGGGGGGGGGGGGGGGCAGCTGCCCCCTGCCGGCGCCACTGTTGTGAAATCACCCTGACATCTAGAGCCGTCGTTACCTTCTGCGGGCGGCCAGTTCTAGTGTTCTGTACCTCACTGGTCTCCACGCACTGATACCGTTGGATAAATGAAACTGCTCATCTTTAATTATTTGCAAAGCTATAAGTGTTGCCATTTGATGTCTTTTTACAGATGAAGCGCAGTGGTTGATGTCTTATACCCTGTAGAGACTGACGGAATGGCCCGTTTCGGCTAGTTCCCTATTCCGCTACAGTCCAATTCGGCTAGTTCCCTATTCGGCTACAGTTTTGAATTGTATTTTATTCCACAATATCGTTTCTTTTGCATTCCGACAAAGAAAAATAAATTGAAATGAAATTTAGCGCAAAATGTTTGAACTATTAAAATGAAATGTTTGCTCACACAAAATCGACATGTATCCTACGTCACCGTCTGTATGCAAACTTAGAATAAATTAGAATCATCAACTATTACAAAATTCCAAATGCAACGACGCCTTCTGTTTATTTAGAGAATGTTGTATTTTATTCCACACACCGGCGCCGAGTCCCGGGCGGGCGGGCGGGCCGCGCCCGCCGGACATTTCAGGAATTAAAAAAAAAATTTAATGCAATTTTAAGTCCCAAAATTTCTGTAACCATCTGCCACCTTGATACTAGCCTACTTACCTTATTCACAGGGTTTTGTCACCATATGATAGGCCCTACTAGACCTACTAATTAAGCAATTAGTTTTCGTCAATTATTGCCATTGTTACATTGATGCAACGTTAAACAACGTTGATTCGCCGTTAAACGAGCAAAAGTGTCCAGCCGCGCCGTTTGTCTCCACTCTGCCACTCGTAGCCCAGTGCTATAAATCAAGTAAATTGCGCAAACCTGTGAGGAACTTCATTCGTGGCAAAAGTGTGACCGCAATTTCTACTGCTTTTACATCGTTTTAACATCGCCAGATGTTAAATCGGTGTAAAAACTGTAGCATTGTTCTTCAAAGGAGTAATTTTCTATCAAACGACGTTATCAATTAACTCTCTGCTGTCAAAATGCTCTATTTTGTCGTCTCAATCATCACGGTTGTATCTGTTACGTCACTGATATTAAACTGTGCACACCTGTTGGTTTGGCCGGATGAAACCGTTGGTTGTCATTAGTTGCAATTCAGCTCCTTCGTTATATATATAACTGTTCTAATTGCAGATTCAATGCAAGCTCGGTTCAATAAAGCGCAGTTTATCGCTAGATGGCTTCTCGGGAGCTGAATTGCCGTAAAATCGCTTTTGCGTTGCATTACAGCATCTTGTGTCTTATCTGTGCGCCCGCTAGGAGCGACTTATCGTATGAACCCACCGATGTATTGTGTGTGTGTTATCGTGTTGTATCAACAATAGTAATGTAATTATGGAACTACAGTAGTACAGTATTGCAGTTTTCGTCCCGCAACCCGCACATACCTATCACAAAAAATATACAGAACTGAATTACCAGGACCAGACGTTGTTGCGTACCAATTATACTTATTACTTGTTTCCAAATCGTGTTAGAGGAGACGTAGACTTAAATCTAAAACTAGGCTAGCCCAACAACCTAGCAAAATCGCCTTTTGAAAAACGCACAAAATAACCTTTATGACGTGACAGTATGTGTTCGCCCGCCTAGCTATTTTGAAAACTCGGCGCCTATGATTCCACAATATCGTTTCTTTTATAGTTGAAATTATCGAAGCTTTAGATGAGTGGGGTTTAGACCTAACCACTGAGATCTTAAACTAAAACGCGAATTAAATTTATTTTTGAACTATTAAAATTTGCTCAGATAAAATTGACACGTATCCTGCGTCGCCGTCTGCATGCAAACTTACAATATACAAGAAACAAATATTACAAGAAACGATATTGTGGAATGAAATACAATTCAAAACTGTAGCCGAATATGGAACTAGCCGAATAGTAACAGACCCAGAGACTGAACCCTAAGCATGTGCTCTACCTAGAGTAATCCAGCTCTAAACGTGGCTGTCTGTGTGGATGTATATTTTCAACAGCCACGTCACGTAATATAGTATCGCTAACGACCCCAGTTTGCGCATAAAACAGTTTTATGTTATTTCGTTAGTTTTTCTATTCAACTGCCAATGTACTTGCTTTATTGAAAGATTAATATGGTTCCACTAATTTCAGTTTTCGAACAGGATACAGTCAAAATTCACCCTTACCCTTTTAGATTTCATCAGCCAAGTTACACAAATCTTTGTGTTGGTTTGACTTCCCCTAAAAAGCATTTCTTTGCGTCTCAAACCTTGCTCACTGTTGATTAATAGTTCCATATTTTTGCGCCAAAGGTCTCCAAAATTACAAGTGCCTTGAAAATCCCGAGTACTATGAAGTTTGCAGAATGGTGCAGCGATGACTGTTTGGAAAAGAATTTCACCTACGACCTGTTTGGTGTGGTGCTTCACAGTGGAACTACCATAACTAGTGGTCATTATTTATCATACGTGAAATACAATTCCGCCAAAAAGCCAGGTAACGCATGGTATTAAAAATTTTGTGTGCAAATTAAATCCGCTAATTCACTTTTCATAGCTTTGTAGATTTTGTACATCTATTTTTGTTTAACATACCAATGTGCCATATGATTTGTTGCGTAAAAGCGGAATTTTACTCGGTAAAATTTGTTATCACACCACACGAAAACGCAGCTCGAATCAATGACTAGAAAATTTATTTGTTATTTATGAACTTTATTTCAGAAAGTGTCGATTTATCAAAGTACGATGGTCAATGGCTGGAGGTGGATGATGAGCAGGTCCGTGTCCTGTCGGAGCAGGAAATAAACAGTGCGTTGGAACAAGAAGATTTTGACGTCACTTCACGTTCTCCGTACATGCTGTTCTACCGCCGAGTCTAATTGATTTTCGTTTCAAACAAAAGGATCAACTTTATCGTAACGTTGTGGTCTATCACAACATTGGTTGCGTCTCCAGTATTACTTTCCACCATACTGCCGACCTCTCTGTTCTCCCGAATTGTACTGAATGTTTATTAGCTAATGTCTTTGTACAGTTTTTTTATTGCAATCACCATGAACTTGTAAAAAATAAAATAGTACAGACACGGTGTTACTCAGTCGAAGTTGTTATATTGGCAGTGGAAATATAGACATTGTGTGAAACACTCAGCTTGCCAGTTGAGAAAACGCAGGCGTGGATTGCACTCAGGAAAGACAGTTATGAAAGAAATTTGCTTTTAACCATCGAAGCGCAAATGTAAAGCAAAGAAAACAATTTCAAAATAAATGCTTACGGTAAGTCAAGTTTCAATACGCGATGCAGTAGTAGGTAATAATGCGATAATGTCAGGTAATGACGCAGATTCAAACCAACAACAAGACGAAACAAAGCTATAAACAGGAGATTTAGGCACTTAAATAGTGTGTAACAGTTCTACGGATAGATTCTCAAAAAAACAATATATATATAGTAGTAAAACCATCCATGCTTTGAAATATTGTTTTCAAGTCTGGTGGTCGAAAATTTTTAAGTTGGAAAACGTGACACGATGTACGACAGGTTCGTGATGAGAAAAAAAAATACATGTCGAACCTCAGGGACATGTTGAAATATCATATAACGCCGTGAGGGCCTCAAAAACGTATGGTGTGGTACAGGTTGGAATCAGGAATGTAGAAAAGTCTATCAGACATGGTACCGTACGTCACCACAATAGATAGGCTACAGCTCTAGGTGAACCACAATTTGAAGGTCTGATCTAAATTGCTGCCTCACAAACAAGAGGATGAATCACATGTTTTTGATCAACTCAGCTTATAACAGTGGTTTCCATTGCTGCAAACAGGTCACATTTTGAAAATCTTATCGCGACCCGCTAGTTGAACGTGCGTTCAAATAAAATACAGTTACACCAAAATATAAAGTGATTTAACTCACTATAATTCTAGTTACCGCCCGGGGACCACTGCCTTATAGAACAGTTAAGAGTTGAAAGATGCACTAAGCCACATTTACCATCCTGATGCACGTTTACCAACTCTCATTGCAATCCTGGTCAAATTGAAATATTATCTGATGAATTGTTACTAATAAGAGGAGCGGAAAAGGGCTCATCACGAGAGCAATCGTGACAACAAGAGCTTAATTTGGATTTCCATTGCACACTGCTATTTAATACTACAGTAATTTCTTCTAAGCTTTTTCCCTTTGTTTCTGGAATTATTAACCAAACAAACAAAATAGAAGCGACACCAAAAGCAGCGTTGAGCGCAAACGGCCAGCCCAAACCTCCTGATGCTGCCACAAAATCGAGGAATGTTGAGGAAATTATCAAATTGATAGCCCAGTTCAATGCTGTTGCGATGGAAAACAATCTTCCACGAAATTGCACTGGAAATATTTCACTTAAAATAATCCACGATACGGGACCGAAGCTTATTGAATATGCACATATAAACACCATTAACAAAATCAATGTCACCCATTTCGTTACTCTAACACTTTCATTAAAATTGGTGGTTCCATTTATCAAGATGGACTTTGTAGCGTTTGCATAATCATCTGTGGTGTTTTCTTCTACACAAATGTCTGTTCCCTTCAGCTCATACTTGAATGAAACCACACTAAGGCAAAAAATGGAAAAACTTATCAAAGTGCAACCGATTAAAAGAAAAACCTTTCTTCCTATTTTGTCCACAAAAATTAAACATAAGCCAGTGGCAAATACTTTTGCTAAACCCAGACCTACTGATCCGAGTGAAGCACTGGCATCATTTTGAAATCCCATTCTTAAAAGTATTGTGTTGGCATAAAATAAGACATTAGGTTCACCAGAACTTTGTTGCAAAATCACCAAACCAACCCCAATTACAGACCCATACACAATAGATCTATCCTTCAACCAATTACATTTCATGTTATTGTTAACAGTGTTAATGCTTTTTTCCATAGTTTCAAATTCTTCAGCCACAGCAGTTTTGTTTTCTACTGACGAAGTTAAACGAACATGAAGTAAAGCTAACTTAGCTTTATTAATTTGCTTTTTCAGCAGCAAATATCTGGGACTTTGAGGTAAAAACAGCACAGTCCCAAACATTACACATGCTCCAACACCAGATAGCCCAAACATGTATTTCCACCCATTCTTGGCACTTGCAAATGCATAATTTACTAAATAAGAGAGTAAAATGCCAATCGTAATTCCAAGTTCATTGAGGGAAACAAGAGAGCCCCTAACATTCTGTGGTGCCAACTCAGAAACGTATACACATTCCGCAGCACCTGCTAAAGCCATTGCTAGACCTAATAAAACTCTTCCAAAAATTAAAACACTATATGAAGTAGATGCAGCTAAGACGATGGCACCGGAAAAATACAACAAACTTGAAATAATAATTGATAACTTTCTTCCACATTTGTCAATAAAATATCCTCCAATAACAGATCCAAACAATGCACCGAGTAACATTGTACTGACAACCAATTCTTGTTGTTGACAAGATAAGTTGAAACCATTTTTGAGTTGCACCAATGCACCAGAGACAACACCAATGTCATATCCAAAGAGAATACCACCACTAGTAGCCAGTACAGCAACTAATAGAAGAGGTTTTCTTGGCATTTTAGATGACCTGGTTGTAAAAAAAATGTATGTATGAAGCAAATGTAGTCTCTAATCATGTAAAAACTTTAACTCTACCCCTGTAACAATAAATCTAACTAACACATTCATGCACACAAGTGTGCAAGCACATTGAGAAATTGGCTCAAAGTAATTAACTTAAAAAGTAATTTTATTCCTTTTTTTCAAATAATTTACCGTACATTTTGTGTCATAAAACGTGCAAATTACCTTTAAAACTTACCCATTCGTCATAATCTTTCTCCTAGCAAAACAGTCTCAAGGGTCTCTTCGAAAACTCGTGCGAAAACTTCGCTTTCGCTTGTAAGTCTTGTCACTGTCACTTTATAAATGCATTTGCGATATCAATCAAGCAAAATTAGTTGCCAGACATCATACTTCAATGAAAAAGATTTTGGTGGATATTTTAAAAACATTTGCTTGTCTTTTGCAAAGTTTTTAAATGAAACAAAAATACTTACTTACATTATGATAAAATGTGAAAATTTAATCAAGTATGAAAAATATGTTGTTTTTTGGGAAAAACGTACCAATCCTGGGATTATATTACCTTGTGACAACACTTTGTTGTATACAATATGGGCAACACTGGTTTAGTGACTTTATTTTTTCCGGTTTTAATGCTTGGCTGGCTTCACGTGATCTCTTTTTTCTTGAATTTCAAGCCTCTTACTTCCGACACAAAGAGACCATCAGCTGATCGTGCTGATTGAGTGATGAGTTTTGTTTATCACTTAGAATTAGCCAAGAGTGGTAATGGTAATATGAAAGAAATTTAGAGCTTCGGTAGAGAGTTTGTTTTGTTGTACCATAAGCACACAGAGCTGAGTAAAATAGTTAAATTGAACATAATTAGGCTACCTACTTATTGTTTGTAATTTTTCTTTTTTCTTATTTCCTTTTTTATCTTAAAATTTTTTAAGGTATTGCAACTGTGACAAATTTCTTTCAACTTAATAACTTATTTCGGTTACAAGCACGTTTTAACGTTTGTGTTTTGTCGCTTCTACCTTTTTCTCAACCTTTGCTATGTTGATGTGTATTGTTTTTGGTGTGATGGTCAGAAACAAAAGCAACTATATATATATAAACTTTTATTTTTTTATAAAGCCTTGGTAGAGAGATAATTCTTGAATACCATACAGATAATTGATTTCTTGGTTGGTGGCCACCTATTTTGATTTTAAATATTTGTGACCCGACTAATCATCTTCTACAAAGAAAAGTAATAAAAAATTTTGATTAGTTCTAAAAAAGTATTGTAAACTATAAGCTCGGCGGCTTAGTGGTTAGTGCGTCCACCTCTGAATCGGTTTTCGGTAGGCATGGGTTCGATACCCTGTCCGGTCATACCAAATGCTTTTTAAAAATGGTACTGAATCTAATTCTCGCTTGGCACTAAGCAATGGAATGGATTCGGGTAATAATGTACTCAGTTGCTCTATACGGCTGCATTGACACTGTTTGCTTTGTAAAGTGCTGAGGAGCAACGCATTCTGCGATAGAAACAGTGCTTTATAAAAACAAGCATTATTATTACAGAATATACAGCATTTCTTTGCAACCAAGTTTACTCAACTTAATTGCTGATTTTGCAGTGTCATAGCCAATCTTGATATTCATGGTTGAGTATTTGACAAATTCAATCTCATCATTAACCTTCATTTTTTTCATGATTTTCATGATTTGTTTTGATGTGCAAACTTGAAAAACCACTCTCCTATCACGTAAGATATGGCCAGAGTGATATCATTTAGAGAGATTATTTGGTTAGTATCACAATTGCTTCACGTATAAAACACAATAAAGTGTCTGTGGACTTGACTAGTAGTGTGTAGCCTACTTCCAATAGACCTTAACAGGCAAGTGGCTGCAATCCAAATCAGTGACTAGTCATAGAAGTATCCCACTGTTTTAGTAAAGATATCACATAATCTGTCACAACCCCCAGGAAATCTCTTTGCCACCCCTATGTTGGAAACCACTATTGTGGAGGCCATGAATCATTGGTGTGAGCTCTGTGACTAAGATTGGCAAAATTAAGTTTTCTCTTGTTATTGACACATTTTTTGCAAATAGTTTCATTCATTAAGTTTCACTAAATACACAACTTCAAATGAAATTGAAATGTATTGCCCAAAGGCACATATTGAGATTTAAACCAGTCATTTGTTTATTGGTCTCCATTTCTTCTTTTATGAAGTCTAGCGGTTACCAACTAAACTACAGGGGTTGACAATTAAACATAGTTTTTGTGAAAAAAAGCCATAGAGTGGCCTACTAAGTGACAGAAGATCAAGTACCAAGTCACTTGCTACTTTACCATGAAATATAATTTATAATATAAATGCTTTTTCTACATTGATTATTTGGTTATTGATTGACAGGTAATTGCTTCAGTGTAAATGATTCTATCTGTGTACTGAATTTTAAAAAAGCTTTTTAAGTTATACCATGGGAAATCAGTTGATGGCAGATCCAAGTTATGATGATGTTGAAAATACAACATCTCGTCAGGAAACCACAACTAATAGTCGAAACATTCCTGGTGCTGATCAAGTACATTCTAGTCATCATAGGACACACCGCCATTTAAAGTCGCATGTTCGCCTCATACCAATATCTGGGAGCCCTAAGACAAACATTAGCTCATCCTTACCGAACATGCCATTTGGTAGAGACACGGTAAGAGGTTTATTGACTTATTGTACATACCGTATCTGTGATTTTTGCTGTTTTACGATATGTGAACCACTAGGTTAAGTTAATTACTGAAACTTGTTCCAACAAGTTCTTTTAAAGTAGTTCGGTAAGCTTAATTTGTTCTACAAGAGATAACTTGCCAGAATTATTGCTTACTTAAGTTGACTAGGTTGTTGTTTTGTTGAGACTGAGATAACATAAATTTTTTAAAAAGCAATACAAAGACAGAACTACGTACATTGTGTATGCAAAAATTTATGCATAAAAATATATGTAGTAGACAGTGTTGCAGGTTTTTTGTAATATGCTTATGTAATGTACACTGTATGATACAGTATTATAAAATGTTTTGTGAACATGCAGTGTTTCACGATCATCTATTACACCAGACAACAATTTTTTGTTTATCTGTCTTATTCAGTGTTTCTATATGTTTTTTTTGGTCGCTGATTTGGTGCTAGTTTTTGTTTAGTGTCAATTGTTTGAAAGATATTTATGAAAAGCGTTTTCACTTTTATTAAAAAAATTCCTCAAAGTCTCAAAATATTGTGCATTAATTGAGATTACAATTTTATTTAAAGTGCTATTCAATATCACACAACCTGCTTAAATCATTTATTATTCATTTTCATCACTCACATTCGCTCAATATTTTCAAACCTTTTTGAAGCTAATTTTATAAGGATGGCATATTTGTTGAGCCCAAAATAAGGAAAATTTTGGCATCAAAAGTACTGTACAGAAATCAATGACTGCTTTGGAAAAAAACGCATGGCAAGCTTTTTGAATGACAGTGAAAGAATTTCTTGGTAACTATAGAAGAGAAGACCACATTATATTTCTGTCAAATTTGATTGAAAGCTACTAAAAGCTTAGATGCCGCATTTGCACCTTATTGCACTATTTGCATTCTTATTTGGACTTTTTCCGTGATCACTTGGGCAATGTAAGCGAGGAGCATGGTGAACTGTTTTATCAAAACATTTTAGGTATGAAAAACGCTACCAAGGGATGTGAGATAAACTCACAATGGGAAATTACATTTGGAGTTTGATATGGGAAGTAGGCAGAAAATACCAATAAATCACTTTGTCCACGCAATGTCCATTTTTGATTAGGTGTCCAACTGTCCAGTGCAAAAACTGTAACATGCCTTTAAATGAAACAATTTTTTTATTAAGATGAGTGTCATAAAAAGATTCCCCAAGCACAATACCGTACAGGGTCCCGCAGATAAATTGGGACTTTTGCAATGTTTTTCATAATTTCCCGATTTCAAGGATGAAAAAGGGAACATTATCATTTTAACTTTATTAATTTAATCATTACAGTCCATTCAACGCAATTATTCAATACGATGGCCCTTTGCTTCGATAATTTTGCATATTCTCTGGCGAAACCGTGAACAACTTCTTTTCACTTCATTGGTATAGACTAGAGCTTCCGGAATGCTCTTCGAATGGCTGCTTTAAAAGACTTGAGGGTGTGGAATTGAGTTAGACTGTCCTTCAATCATGCTGAATAGCCAATAGTCGTTAACGTTTATATCTGGAGAGCTACTAGGCCAAATGTCTTTCGTGTCAAAAACGGAAAGTTTCCCCTTCTGAAAGTCTAGACCTTTTTTGCTCTATGCGCTGGCGCAGAGTTTTGAACAAGCGTGACTTTGATAGCATCGTAGTTTCTACGAATCCAGAGCAGCAAAGCATCATTTAAAATTTTCAGATACTCCGTTGTAGTCCAGGTTTGATGAATTGGCAAGGCATCACTTGCCACGGTTGCAAAAACCATCACAGAAGCAGGATTTTTACTTTGCATCGGATGAAGAACTTCTGAAAGAACACAGGCAATAACGTGTGTTCTGACGATTTGCAACCTCGTCCACAGCGCACTTTTTCTCATTGACAAAAATGTGAACATGTCTTTCTATGTTCTTGAGAACCTGAGCAGGCAGTGAGAAGATTGCGACATGTTTTCACATAAGACTTCATCCCAAGGTCTTCATTGATTGCTCTACTGATGATGACTGACATGGCGTCTTTTGGCCAGTTTTGTCATCGACTGTATTGAGTCTGCCTTTATCGATATTTTCAGCACCGCCAGAAACGTTTTTTGTTCGCTTTCGATCCTTTCGAGAGCTGTAGAGGTTTCAACTTTTTCCTCGTCATCAAATTTGGTCACAACTCGATAAACTGCCGTTTTTGACTAGCTAGTGCTTTTAATCATACCCGATGCAGTGTTCCAGGCTACGTTTACATGATAGGCGAAATGAAAATGACCGAAATGAAATCTCAAAGCGGCGTGAAAAAGGTTTTGTTCACATGCCGTCTCATTGCGGCTGTTTTTGGTTTCGGGCGAAAGAAATACAGCCTCTACGCGTGAGTGATTTTTGCGCCTGTAACTAGGCCACTGGGTACGCTGAATATAAAGCTGGTTCTTCTACCAAAAAAACATAGATTCTACAATAAAATATGCAATTCCAAAGGGTACATTAACCACTACTGAAGTAGCACAAGTATTTTCAAAATTCTTTTGGGTCAATAGACTGACATCACAAGTTCAGAGCCAATAATTTACTTGTGTTCTTCAAGAATGGACTAGCTTAATCAGTCCAATACATATCTCAAATGATTACAAATGACATAGACGATAAGTCTTTGTGCTCAGTCTAAAAAACAGCCACCATTCTAGACTAGTCCCTCGTCATGCCTTTACAAATATAAAGTTATGCCAATTGCACTGATGTAATGCTCAAGTTCTCCTTTCCTAATACACTTTGCAGCATACTGTATCTTTCAGAAATTGAGAGGATTGGTTGCAGATGGCTGGTTCTAAAGCACAACCAACATTCTAGACCAGTGGAAAAATTCTATTATTATGACTTCAAAAACAAAACTATTTTATTTATGTTATGTTCAAGTTTTTTTACGTGCTACACTACCAGTTAACTGACTATAATTATTTACAAGTTGATTCCCCACATTCCCTGAACTTTGCCCAGCCCAATCTTGCCCTTGTTGAAGCAGCGGTGACAACAAGGGCAAGATTGGGCTGGGCAAAGTTCGGGGAATGTGGGGAAATGTTGTATGGCAGAAAATTTTCACTAAGGATGAAAGGAAAAGTATATCGGAGCTGTGTGCGGCCTGCAATGCTATATGGTAGCGAGACATGGGTATTGAGAGAGAGTGAACTGGCAATCCTGAGAAGAACGGAAAGGTCAATGGTGAGAGCAATGTGTGGGGTGAAAACGAGAAGGAAAAAAAGGACTGAAGAATTGTTGGATATGCTAGAGATGAGAGAGACCATAGACCAACTGGCAAGGGCAAATGGAGTAAGATGGTATGGACATGTGATAAGGAGGGAGGAAGGAAGTTTTCTTGGATGGGAAGAGGAAACGCGGTTGTCCAAGAAGAACGTGGAAACAGCAAGTGAAGGATGAGTTTAAAAAAGTCGGACTGAAGGAGGAAGATGCAAGGGACAGGGTGAAATGGAGAAAAGGGATTAAAACAATTGCTGCGCGGAAACAATCGGCCACCCCCACTAGTGGGGAACAAACCGACGATGGATTATGATGATATGAACTTATATACTAAGTCACCATATCTGTGAAATTTGGCTTTGAACTGGATTTTAAAGCCTAACAAGTTGAGGTGCTTTAGAACATTAATTTGACAAAAGCAATATTAGTTCATCAATAAGATTCGATATTCTAGAAAGAACTACTCTTGCCAATGCATTAAAGATAGTTTAGAAAAGTGCATATGGCCACATTTTTTTAGCGTGAGCACAATGAGCATTGAACACAGCAGAGTGGCAGTGTATCGGTACAGCTACAGGAAATGAAAGTTGTTATTCATAGTCTACAGTAATATTGTCATAAAGTTTGTTTTCAGTCTTTAGTATAACTTCAAACTTACTAACATGTTTTCATAAGTGGCACTTAATAATACTTTTTGTTAATCTGGAAAACTTCATTGGTCAAAATATCAACAGTA
Organism: Aplidium turbinatum; assembly: GCF_918807975.1. Taxonomy (NCBI): domain Eukaryota; kingdom Metazoa; phylum Chordata; class Ascidiacea; order Aplousobranchia; family Polyclinidae; genus Aplidium; species Aplidium turbinatum. The sequence continues at coordinate 13,415,730 of NC_137484.1, read as the reverse complement.
GCCATGTTAAGATTATTGTATACAAAGAAATTGTAAGTCAGTCTTAACTCTAAAAGAAAAACTTAGGCCTGGAGAATAGCTAGATTTTGACAAATTAAGAAAGAAATTTAATTGCGGTCATTTCAGTCCAAAAATTTTCAAAATTGATTAAAAACTCGCAGAGACAGAACAATTCGAAGAAATCTTGATTTAGGCCAGCTAGAAGCTTATCATTGAATTTGGCAGCCATTTTGCAATTTGCATTTCTCAGTTGGATCGCTCATAGATAATTGAATTTTGAAGACAAAGTGAAGAAAAGTCACAAGATATCTTTTTGGACTTCTTTATATTCCACCTAACCGTAATCAACCTTCATTTCCACCCCGAACAAGATAAAACCCTGTCCAGGCTTGGTACAGTAACCATTGACTCAGAAAAAGGTTCTTATGACTATTAAATCAAATTTCTAAAGAAGGATTGAATTTGGACTGTTTATAGTACTGTATGTTACAACTCCGCTTTTGATTTAATTTTCTTTTGTTGGCCAATTGTTTGTAGTTCTGCACTAACTTTTTGTTGTAAATTTCTACTTAAAAAAAAAATTAACTTCATGCGTACGGTGCAAGGCTAATCTTCAACTTTCTTGTAAAACATTTTTATTATGACGTAATAATAGTGCTTTTATTTCCAGGTTTTGCTCACACCACTTCGACTTGATTTGTTATATGTTTTATTTAGTCTTAATTAATTACAAGTTCTTCCGTTGAATTGTTTCTGTTGTCATCCATAAGTAATTTCTCAGTTCTGTTATTTTGACTATAAGATATAAATGCACGTGTTGGTGGTTTATTTACTTATTTGTTTAGTAGTAAAATCCTTGCTAAATTAAATATTTTATAACCCAATAATAGTGTTTATTTTTCAAAGTTTTTCGTCTATCAACTGAAAGTCACTCCGTAGCCTAACCAGTCATATTGTAATTATTCATTGCACATGTATATGTCAGTCATTTTTATTGTGTTTGTTGTAATGTCCACTACTAGCATCAATTTCGATTCCAAAAACTACCTCTCTACATCAGATACTAAAAAATTCTTTCAAGAAAGTAAAAATACAAAGCTCTCCTTGTTCCACTTCAATACCCGCAGTCTAAGCAAAAACAAAGACAAACTCGAAGAATTTTTGGTCGAAATTAATCACCAACCAGATATTATTGCAATTTCTGAAACTAAAATAAAACCCAATTGTGTTGATAACTTTAACCTCATCGAATACAAATTTTTACACAAAAGCTCTCCTACAAATGCTGGTGGCGTTGCACTTTACATTAAAAATAATATTGCATATTCTATACGTAATGATATTAGCTTAAATGTACCAAATTGTGAAGACCTCTGGATTGAGATAAAAAGTAATTCTCAAGACAGCGCAGTCGTGGGTGTCATCTACAGGCATCCTGGACCAAACATTGATAGTTTTCAAAACAGGATAATATCAACTATTGCGGAAATTGAGAAGACGAAATCACAATATATCATTTGCGGAGACATCAACATCAACCTTATGCATGAAAATAAAACCCCTAAAGTAAAAGAATATTTGGACTCACTTGTGGCCATAGGTTGTAATTCCGTGATAAGCCATCCAACTAGATTTTCTAAAATTAGTGAACCATCTTTATTGGACCATATTTACACAAACATTGAAAAACAACACAAAACCAGCGGTATCTGTTTATATGATGTTTCTGATCATTTACCAGTGTTCTTGAGCGTAACTAATTTGAATTTCCTTAAAACCAAAGTTCCGAAATTGACACGATGTATGCGGCATTTTGACAATGAAAACTTTTTATCTGAAATGCATGTTGCTATGAACTCCCTTGATTTCACAAAAAACAACGTCAACACACAATTCTGTGAATTCATAGATGCGTTCCAAAAAACACTCAATAAACACGCACCTGTAAGGAAATTATCCCGTAAAGAAGTTAAATTGCAAAACAAACCCTGGATCACAAAAGGAATTCTTAAATCCATAAAGACAAAAAATAGACTATATCGAGCGTGCTATAAGCACAAAGATGACATGAAAATAAAGAAATATAAAGCTTACAATAATCGCTTGGTGCATATAAAAAGAATATCTAAAAGACAACACTACACTTATTTATTTGAAGCAAACAAAGCTGATGCATCGAAAACATGGAAAGTAATTAACGAATTGATCACTAGCAAATCCAAGTCAATGTCATCGCTTCCCACCAATATGGAAATAAATAACATTTTACACAAAACTGAATCAACCCACTTTGCAAACCTATTGAATGAGCACTTCACCAATATTGGTACTAATATGGCAAGTAAAATTAAACCAACTGGCGTATCCTCTTCAGATTTTTTAACAACAACATGCCAATCCAGTTTTTTACTTGAAGACATCAATCCCAGTGAGGTTTCAAACATCATAATGACATTGAAAACAAAAACTTCTCCTGGAATACACGATATCCCGACAAAATTCATCAAACTTGCAAACTGTATTATTTCACCCATTCTTGCTCGATTATACAACAACTGCTTTGCTCAAGAGACCTATCCAGATCCACTGAAGCTGTCTAAAATCATCCCAATACCAAAGGTATCCAATCCCACCGCTTTAACCGATCTCAGGCCAATATCTCTTTTGCCCACTTTCTCTAAAATTCTTGAAAAGCTTTTGTACGAACGAATGATTAAATTTCTGGATAAAAATAATATATTAACTCCCAGTCAACATGGTTTTAGGACAAACGATTCGACAGAACTCAGTATAACTCACATATATGATCATTTACTCAAAAACTTAAATAACAATAACTATACGTGCTCCATTTTTCTTGACCTGAGTAAAGCATTTGACACTGTTGATCATGGAATTTTATTGAACAAATTATATTGTTATGGTTTACGTGGAAAAATATGGAACTTGATGAAGTCTTATTTAACCAACAGACAACAATACACCAAACTTAACTCATTATCATCAAACTTTTCGACGGTCAAATGCGGCATCCCCCAAGGGTCAGTCCTTGGTCCTTTGTTATTTTTATTATATGTGAACGATCTACCTACTGCGTCCTCTTTCATGACCACTCTTTTTGCGGATGACACCAGCCTAAACATGACACACCACAATTTGACTTGCCTAGAACAACAAGCCAATGAAGAAATAAAAAAGATTGATGTATGGATGAGAACCAATAAATTATCGATTAATTACACTAAAACTAATTTTATGATCATTTGTAGAAATCTTCCTGTTGCAAAATCGTTCTCTCTCACCTTAAACGGCCAAAGCATTAACAAAACTGATCAAGTAAAATATCTTGGAGTAACGATGGACCACAGATTGAACTGGAACGCCCATATCTCTGACCTTTGCACAAAATTGAGTAAAGTATGTGGCATTGCTTACAAAATCAGATACTATGTCCCATTATCCACATTACGATTAATTTACTTTTCATTATTTAAATCAAATCTTCAATATTCGATAATTAATTGGGGTAGGGCCAACAAAACGTTAGTACACAAGGTGGAAGTGATTCAGAACAAATTTATTAGAGCGTGTTTGTTTGGTGACAGGAAAACTTCGACGACCTACATGTACAGCAAATTTCAGGTATTAAAAGTGAGTGACCTTGCAAAGCTGGCATATGCACAGTTCATGTTCAAGTACGAAAATAATTTTTTGCCAGCATGTTTCTCTGGCTACTTTGTTAAATTAGACGACATACATCAACATGATACAAGACATAAGGCTAAAACCAGATTTTTTCTTCCCAGGTTTGAAACAAACTTTGGCAAAAAAACACTCCATTTCTTGTGTGTGCAAGTGTGGAGTGAAATTTCACACGATGTAAAAGATTTACCGTTCCATTGCTTTAAAAAAAATCTCAAAAACCAACTGTTACATGAATATACATGCGTACCTTAAGTGCTCAATACAAAGGATAACTTACCTTTACAGTAGGCCTATATCATCATATCGTAAGTTACTTATTAATATTTGTTCTCTACAGTTATTAGTATCAAATTGCCCTGTTTTTGTATGCTTCACATAAAAATTGTTGCAATTCGGTGGTGGTATCCACGTTTTTCCTCGTTATTTCAGGAAAACTTTCGCAAGTGCTGTAGCCTATTATAGCACACAATCACTAATTATTGGTGGTTGGTCAATTCTTGGTCGTTGCTCGTTGGTTTGAATCTTCATCCTCGGCTTACTCAGTCTGAGAATGCAGATTCAAACCAACAGTAGTTGTTTTTCAATCTCAGTGGCGAACTCTTTTTATTCAATGAAGTAGTGTGCCTGCCTCTGCACACTAGTGTGTATGAATGTGTAGTTAGATTTACTGTGATGGGGTGGTGGCTGACTAGATGACTGCTTATGGTCTTTCGCTACCATCCTGATTGCGCCATAATCTAACCAACAGTTGTACAATGCATTGTTTTGACAATTACATTTTACTCTGATTATTTGTTAATATATGGCGCTGTTAAAACAAAATAAATTGACTTGACTTGACTTGACTCTTCAAAAGTAAATTATTTATACATTTATTTTTAATTATCGGTGACTCGCCATAGCATGGGACATACTGCCAAGTAAAAATGAGGAAAATTTATTTCCTTTGTTGAACACCATTAATGACAACACTTGCGTTGTGGTAAATCTATGTCCGTTTATATAGAGTTATGCTAAGTTAAAAAAAGTTATAAATGTTATCATTGCAGACCGAACGGCCTGCATCAGATCAAACTTTGTACCATTTGAACCCTGGCCAGTCATGCACAGCGGATAAACTAACGGAAGAGGAACAAACACGAATGGCGCAACGACTTGGTCTGATTCAACATTTACCAAGAAATAATTGGGACGAGAAGCAAGCTTCAAACAAGAAAGTTTTAGAGTAGGTTGTTGATTTTACCGACAATGTTACCTACAACTTTTCAATTTTCATGTTATATCTTTGTTAACTGTTGTATTAACATCGCCGTTTTTTCGTTTTAAAACTTCTTCGACTGAGATAGTATCCAACTTGGCACACTGGGAAAAAATCTTAACACAAAAGTTTCAGTTTTATTTGCAACAAACCTGACTGCAAACATGCTTTCATTGCCGAAAAGCATCGACTATTTTCCGAAGTTTACGTACGGTTTTGTCGGCACTTTTGCATGTTGCTCGCCAGTGTGCACTGTCCAATTACCATTAACCAGTTGTCATTTACTAACTCATCATTTGACACAGCCGTTGATTATGAACCGGAAGCACTTTGTTTATATCACAAATAAGTAATTCTACTTATGTTAGCTTGTTTAACCAGAGAGTTTAACAGAAAGGCATCACTTGAAATTCGAAAACATGTTATCTTACACGTGTTAAAGTTTTTAATTGTATGTCATGGGGCCATTTCTTCAATGTGGAAGCAGAAAAAAAAACGTTTTTGAATGGATTTGTCTAAAGGAGTTTCAATACTCGGTTAGCAAAGCATTTCTTTGTTGCAAATGTTAAATCAAAGGACCGGATCTGTTGGCAGGGTAAAATCGAATCATAGTCTCAAATAATGAACGCAAACGAGTGTCGAGTATGTGAAAATGAAGATGCACAAAAATAATCAACCACCCAAATTTATAGCATCCTCTAGCATCAAGCTGTCTATTTAAAGTCCACCCCGATAGCTCAGTTGGTTAGCGCGTGACTTCTGTAACGAAAAATCTTCAAGATTAAGCGGCGCTGATTCGACTCTCGGGGTGTGCACTTGAGCAACGCACTTTAAGCATTGCTCTCCATTCAGCGGCTTCTAATGGATGGAATAATTTTCCGGCAACAAGACTTCAACAATCGGAAACTTCACTCTGTCAATCTCGGTGACCGGGCCTGCGTCAGTAATTCAAAGCCTCTACAAGTATAGTATGCGAAACTGCCAGGATTAAGCTCTGCAAGAAGCTTTCCCAGTCCGAAGAAAAAGATTCAATCAATCAAGTTAAGCTGTGATATTTCGCATGTGTAGGCTCAACGATTGTCGACCCTAAATGTAATGAAGCTGACACTAGTCTAAATCGCTTCATTTCGTGCGCGGACATTTTGCCGAAAGACATTTTGCCGAAACCCATTTTGCCGAAAGGACATTATGCCAAAGGACATTTTGCCGAATGGACAAATTGCCTAAAGGACTAATTGCCGAACGGACTAATTGCCGAAAGGACTAATTGCCGAATGGACAAATTGCCGAAACAATTTGGAAAAAAATTACTTTGAAGTGACACAAAGTCTCGTTACTATGCAAGCAGTGCTTTTGAAATAGAATCACTTTGCTACTGTTTGTTTGCCTAAAAATTACTTTGAAGCAACACCAAGTCTCGTTACTATGCAAGCAGTGCCTTTGAACTGATAATTATTTTGAAGTGACACCAAGTCTCGTTACCATGCAAGCAGTGGCTTTGAAATACTGTAGTAATTACTTTGCTACTGTTGTTTGCCTAAAAATTGCTTTATATACAGTATCCACAGTTTTTGGAAATCAGTATTAGTTTGAAGTGACACCAAGTCTCATCTATAAGTATAGGCTATAGGCTATGCAGTCTCCACAGGTTTTGGAGATCAGTATTAGACGTTCGCTTATACATATAACACTTCTGTCGGATACTTACGCGCTGTCGCACATAATTTGTGAGTGAAATCTGTTTGTGAATGACATTTATGTGTTATTAGGTTATGATAATACATAAAATGCATTTGTATAATTTCGGCAATTTGACCATTCGGCATTTACTCCTTTCGGCAATTAGTCCTTTCGGCAAAATGAGTTTCGGCAAAATGTCCATTTGGCAAAATGTCTTTCGGCAAAATGGGTTTCGGCAAAATGTCCGGGTACCCTTCATTTACTCATCTCAGCATAAAAAAATACTTTTCCATAGGTGTTGCATTTGTATGATCGACTTTGAACATGATGAGCCAGTTCGTTATCTTCCTTGCATGCATTACTACCACGTCGATTGCATCGATGACTGGCTTATGAGGTCGTTCACTTGCCCAACCTGCTTGGAACCTGTTGATGCAGCCCTTCTTTCCGCCTATGACAGTCAAAACTTGGACTCTTCTGGCTGAATGCGTAGACTGGGACCACCACTTTGTCACGTTCACAATCAACTTATTTCGGCGCAAGAAGAACACCGCGCATTTAATGAAACTCCACGTGTTGCGTGTTGGTGCTATCTGCCGGTCATGTTATACAGTTAAAGTGTTTTTTGAAAACTATTTTGAAACGTTCATGGATGTTTTGTTTACTATTTTATTGTCACAAGGTGACGCTTTGAAGCAATTTGTAATGGGATTTTTTATTAGTTTTCAAATGCAGTTGTGACGAAGTCACAGTGAGTTTGCCTAATCTGTCGAATTAGAAATAAGTGCAAAGAAGGCGAAATATGAATGGAAAGTATATCATAAAAATATTTGTGAGAATATTCACATTGTGGCTGGTCGTAAAGTGCTGCCTATTCCTCAAATGAAATTATTTTAAAGTAATGTCAAAAGCCATAATGTTAGATTTAAATCCAGATTTTTATTCTATATTAGTTTTACCACCCCATCATGACACTTTAAAAATCATGAACAGAAAGAGAAGTGTTACATAACTAATGAATATTGTGTTTGCTAATGTTGTTCTGCACTGCATCTTCAAGGTTTTTGTAAGGACAAAAACACTTAATTTTTTATGTTGCAATGGCATTTTCTAAGTATCAGAATCGATGACATCACAATATATCGTTGACAATCTCCTCAATATGATTCCGCTTGTAAGATGAAAGATTTAAGATAAGTTGCAATGTTTCTTTGTTGTCATTAAAACGATTATGTACTTTTACGTCATTTTGAGTAGATAAATAAGCTGTTAATTTTATCAAGTGACTGTTTTATGCCCGTTCTTTGTTTACTTTTTCCTTGGTGTTCTCCCTTTCCTCTCGTTCTTGTTTTGCAAGCTTCAGGGTTCTTAACTAGACCTGAAAACGGTGTCACCAAAGAACTTCGAAAATTTGGTATTGTGAGCTTATGTGAGCTGTTCGAAACGAGTTCTATCATCAAGCTGCTTAATTTAACACAAAGTAAACTACAAAAAATTTCTATAATTTTGGTAGAGACTTACACAGGCTACTTTGTTGAACCATGAACACATTATGGAGTGAAACTATAAAGTTATGGAGTGGGGTGAAACTATAAACTCATAAAGTTATGGAATGAAACTGGTTATGAATTGAATTTAAATTTTAAAACGATTTGCTGATTATTCTGACTTAGAAGACAGCACAACAATATTTCATTTTGAAACTAATTTCGCTGTCTTGAGTTCGTTTGATTTTATATTGCCCGTAAAGAATCTCGTTTCGATGATCGTTTCAAACAACCCTTGTTGGAAGCAAAAAGCTCTCGTTAATTGTAAATCATGCCTGTTCGTATAAGCCTACTTTCATCTGGTAGCCTATGCTACTTTAGTCTACAAGTCGTGAAATATCACTGTAAGTCGTGAAGAATCGAATGAATAAATATTTCCTGTTCAAGTTTGTTTCTCTCACATATTGATTTGCAAGGTTATGTCATGTTCAAACTAGTGCAACGATGGTTTGAAGGTTCTTATAGGATGTCCTTGTGTTACAAACAGAAAGTGTTGGTGTATATTTCTAAGAGGGTGGACTGTCTTTATTGTAGCTGGTGGCCTATTAGCCTACTACTTCCTTTTGGAGTCATCAGTGACGAAAAATTACATTTCAGCTTTAAGTATAGTCTGTACAATGTACATGGTCTGTAGTAGAGCGTCCAAACAAAAACAGCGTTGTAAGCTAGAAACGCTCTCATAGATTATAAAATTATGGCAACAACAACGTTACTCTGTCAATATAAAAACAAAAATATTTTTTTAACAATGTCAGTTCAATAAATTATGTTTGCAACTGCACCCCAGCCACTTGCTTCTTCGTGTTCATCGCCGCCAGCGCTTTTTGTACACAGAATATTTTATTTTGAATTTGTTACTCCATGGGTCTAACCATATTTTTACAATTCCCTTTTAGGGTGAAACGGGCTGTATAGATGTTTTAGAGGTTAATAACTATATTTGGTGTAATTTTATCAAGTGACTGTTTTATGCCCGTTCTTTATTTACTTCTTCCTTGGTGTTCTCCCTTTCCTCTCGTTCTTGTTTTGTAAGATTCAGGGTTCTTAACTAGACCTGAAAACGCTGTCACCAAAGCGCTTTGAAAATGGCTTCTGCTTGGCTTTTTGCTTGGCATTGAGCACTTTTTGTAACTTAGTATTGATGTATATACCTGATGTATATTTATTGTTTTAGTTTCAAAATGTTCGTTTTGTAAAATAAAGAGTTTGTGTGAGCGTAATGATTTCGACGACCTGTTTTAACCTGATGCTGCGAGTTTGCTGTGGTAATAGAGAATTGCACCAGCTTTCGAAACACAGTTCCCCAGTCATGTGCTACAGCAGATCACTAGGGAACTGTGTTCCGAAAGCTGGTGCAATTCGGTATTACCACAGCGAACTCGCAGCATCAGGCGAAAACAGGTCGTTGTGTAACAACGTAAAACAGTATGATATCTACATTGTGAAATAAGGAACGATTATTCTGCTAAAAGCGAAACTCAATGAATGGCGTAATAACTTGGTTTTGTGATTATTTTTATAACTTGTTTTTAATTTTGTTATTAAATTCAATACACTGTCACACGCCTTTTCCTAACTTGATGCATAATATTATAAATGGCAGTAAATCAAAGCATGACAGGCTACACATCTTTTAAAGTGTCAAATATAGTTACTACTTTCTAAAACCTCTTCAGCCTGTTTCACCCAAAAAAAGGGGGTTCATCACAAGGTCCTAAAAAATATGCAAAAACAATAAATCGATAATATCTAAAAAGACATTAAATATTATAACCTTAATTTAATCTGCAAAAAAAACATAATTACAAAGAGCTACTTCCATCGGTTACCACAAAAGCCTCTATTAAGACGTCCAAATAGAAACCAAGCAGATTGATACCAACACATGTGACGTCACAAAGAAGCAAAATGCAATAAAGGTACCGTAAAACGGGCATACATTGAAACCGGGTAAACTTTGAACAGTTCCCAAAAATTAGTTGTCAAGGTAATAGTTTTGTTAATAACTCCGTAATAAAGTGGAATTTCGTGTTAAAAATCACTTTTTCATAGTCCTTGGTAAAATTACTTTCGATTAAGTCTGGAATTTTGGTTCGAGACTAAATTTACTTAACGCTCCAGTGCACAATTTTATAGATGAGTAAATTTAGCAAAACAGCATGCTGAAGTGATGCGTTCCAACTTCTATCTGGTTCTCAGCCGTTTGATCTTATTTCAGCTCACTTTTTTAACCCGATGTTGGAAATATCATCAAGATCTTAGATCTAAAAGGATTTTTTTGTATTAGATTTTCAGTTTTTCCGAAAATCAGGGTTTTCTGGCTAGCTAAGCTTTTATTTTACTGATAGGGTTACTTTGAACGGTGTTTTGGTATTGAGATATGAGAGGAGTTGACGACGAAACATCGAGAAAAAGAAAATGGCTGTGGAACTGGATAAAAGCATTCCCAATGAAGATGACGTGATCCAGAAATGAGTGTTCCAAGCAGTAAGAAAAAATGTGTGCCAAGAGATGAGGCTTCTATCGCAAGTGAGGAAAGAAACGAAGATGATGAAAAGATAATGAGTGATGCAAGTCTATCCAAGTGCGATGAAAATGACTTGGAAGTTGGAGCAAGCTCCAACCCTAGCGTTTCTGATGAATAAAACGACAATGTAAAGGAGAACACTGCCGTTGGCACATTCGTCATCATTCAATAGGAAGGTGAAAAGTTTCCAGGAAAAATTATTTCGTTTAATGACGAAGGCGCTTTTGTATCCACACTAAGGGAAGGCAAAAACGTAGGATAGAATTAGCTTAGGCTACGTTCAAAGATGAAATCGATTGTGAATGGAAAGGCGTTTTAAAACGTAACATAGAGGCTATTCCTGTTAGTCCGATTCCGTGACCTTGAAAAAGAATGGGGACAATAAACCTTTAACACTATTGAGGGAATTCCCCTCTAGTCTCAAATAACCCCCAAGATAGGGTTAAATGTCATAAACTGACTGTTGTGTGTACACATTCGTTGACTTGTGTGTTTAAAATACCATTTTCTGTTCAAAGCAGTGTGATACGCAAAACAATATTGAACACAGAAAGGAATTTAGTGCCCGTTCAAAGTAACCCCAAAATCTCGTGAAACTTTGAACACCACATAATTTCAAAAAAGGTAATTTGTGCAAAAATTTTAACATTTCTTGCACATGTCAATAGGGGTATATGTAGCCCCTTCAAGTTTTTATTTTTAACAAATTTGATTCATTGCTTAGCACAAGTTTTCTCAAAAAAATCACACTTTCCAATAGACGGTAAAATTACTTTTCGTTGGAGTCCGAAATTAAATGATTGATTGAATCTTTATCCTCGGACTGGGAAAGCTTCCAGCATAGCAGCAAAAAATACATTTAACATTATATTTAACTTGTTTAACTTTGTAGGCAATAACTGACAGAAACCCTAAATTATCCACTTGTAGCTCATCGTCATCATCGGCCATGCCTGAATAAGGCGTCGGCTACCGTGAGTCTCCACAACGTTCGATTGTCCATAGCCTACTTCTAATTAGGTTTTCAAAATTTTGGTTTGTCCATGTTGAAAGATTTTTGAAGATTTCCAAACGTGGACGCCCCTGGTGTCTCTGACCAGGAAATCGCCCAATCATTGCCGAGTGTTCAATTCCGCGTTTGCGGTAGACATGCCCGATAAATGTCATTTGCCTTTTCTTGATAGTTGCGATGAGGACGCCAGGAGTGCACCCAGAGCGTCTCCACACTTCTTCGTTAGTGATTTTATCCATCCAGTTAATTCCCATCATTCTACGAATGAACCAAGTTTCAGCACTGTTGATCTTCTTCTCTATTTTCGTCATACAGTCCAGGATTCACAGCCATATAGCAGAACTGACCAAATGTAGCCTACACATGTAAAATTCTTATTCTAGTGTTTAGAGAGATTGAATTAGATTTCAGTATTTTGTCCATTTTGATGAAAGCTTGTTTGGATTGTGCAATTCTTGATTTTACGTCGCTCCAGCATCGACCATTCGAAGTGACCATAGAACCCAGATAGTTGAAACTATTTACTTGTGAGACTGTTGTATTTTGTATTTTGATAGTGCATACTGGAGTTATTTCTTTTGATAAGATGGTCATGCAGAAGGTTTTTGTTGCATTCAAATTAAGTCCAAGGTTATCACTTTGCTTAATGACTATGTCGAGTAAATTTTGTAAACTGGAGTTTGATGTGGCGATTAGTAGGTGTCGTCGTCTGCGTATCTGCCTACTGTGTCGTCTGCGTATCTTATGTTGTTGAAGTAATGTCCGCCTACAGAGACGCCTTCTTCGTCATCTAGATGTCGCAAGATCATTTCGCCGTAGAGTGAGAAAAGATCAGGTGAAACTACGCACCCCTGTCTAACACCTCTCTGAATTTGTGTCCACTTGCTCAGCTCGCCATCTATCCGGATTGCTGCTGATTGATCCCAGTAGAGATTTCTGAGAAGTCGGAGGTCTTCACCATCTGTGTCTAAGCTGTCAAGCATCTCCATGAGTGGCTCATGTCTAACGCGGTCGAAAGCTTTGCTGTAGTCCATAAAGCAGAGGTACAGGTCTTCCCTGTGTTCTATCGACCTCTCAGCAAGTGTTTTGATTAGGAATGTGGCGTTTCTAGTTCCTTTGTCTTTCACAAATCCGCATTGCACATCTGAGATTTCGGGATTGATGCATCTGCGTAGTCGATGGAGTAAAACGGTCAGAAAAATTGTAGCTAGAGACTCAGATTTTCTCAATAAGCGAAATCCTGCACTAAAGACAGCTCAACATCAAAAAAACATGGTCACCTCATAATGAACTACTACAGTAGATTTCAATGTGCAGATGCTGCTTGCCGAAAATCTTGAGAACATTTGGCAACGCTGGTAACAGGGAATGGTTTTGCCAATCTCCAATCGTGAAAACTTGGCTTCTGCTCTTGCTGTGATATGAGTTTTGAGAATTGAGATACAGCGTTCATACTTTGCAGTTCGGTTTCACTTTAGTGTTATTTAAAAAAGGTGTCAAGAAGTTAGCCTAGAGTTCAAAATTACATCCGCCTCCAGTCAATATAATAGATTGACAGGATCTGTGTATTAACTGCAAATGCTTCTTCATGAGCTTAACTCTTGCAGTTTTGAATACTTGTAATGTAGAGGCTTTGAACTACTGACGCAGGCCCACTAGCCGAGATTTACAAAGTAAAGTTTTTGGTTGTTGAAGTGTCGTCAGTAATTTTTTTAGAAGTGGCTGCATTTACGGCGCCATAAATACAGCCGTTCCATGCCTTTTTTTTAATCTTTACGTCGCTTTTACTGCGCATGCGAGCTGTTGCTGGAAAAAAAGTGAGTATATAACTTCTAAATTCACCTGTTTTTGCCAAGTGAATCAGAGGCGCGTGCGATCTTTGTCTGGCTCGTATTCGCAAGGATATAAGTTCGATTCCACCGAAAGGTTTTTTTTTTTTTGAACTCAATTCTAACCCGAAGTGACTCAATCGTTAGGCTACGGTACAACAGTGCGCATGTGCAGTAAAAGCGACGTAAAAATTAAACAAAAGGCATGGAATGGCTGTATTTACTGTGCCGTAAATGCAGCCACTTCCAATTTTTTTACGTGCTGTTGCAAGCCTTAAAGCAGCCGGCGGCCATGGCCGCTAAGTAGTGCTTGAATGACCACCGGTGCTACCTCCGCAGTCGGCCAAGTTTGGCCGCCGGTTTCTTCTAGCCAATTGTTTAATTTCGCAATAGAATGATCGTGGATTAAATGTTGAAAATATGTAGTATTAAAGAGTGACGAAGAATTAGGTCAGCGCGTCATAATCACCACTTTTGTATTGCGTGGGAACATTTGCTATTGTATATATATATGGAATATATCCAGCTACGATCACCAGCGCTGTAAGTCTTGTTTGCAATTCCCGACATTTATTTTAACAAAGTGTTTATCCGAAGTGCTAATTTACATTGGCTGGCAATATTGTCTTTTTTATATCGATTCAATGTTGTCGGACATTAAATCGTTGTTAAAAAGGAGAACTAGGTTAGTTGACATCCGAGGGGAAAACACGTGCCTTCATAGTTGAGATTTGAGAAATGTCCCCGCTGTGGGTTAGCAGGGTAGTGGTAGTTCGCTAGCCATAGGCGTCATTTCAGGGGTGCAAACGGTGCTTGAGCACCCCAAAATGAAAGTCTGAGGTAACAACATAAATGCGAGAGCACCCCTGGGCTCTGGTTTGCATACAAAATACACCGATTCAAATTAAAATTTGCATTGCTAAATAACGTTTCTTTTTTCTTTCTTGAAAGTCGTTTCACCAAAGCGCAATATTTTCAGTGTTTTACATTTGTGTGTGGCACACATATCAAGGGCAGACATGATTGTACTATTGCATAACAATTAAGTACAAACACGCTCACTGTGTCAAGAAGTGCCGTTCGAGAGAAAACAATTTGTCTGGCTCGAAGAAAATTGCTGTTTTCTACTCAAACGTCTACAAAAACATTCTGCAAACGGCGTCAGATGCAATCGTTAGCCGTTTCCCTTCTTCATCATACCAAATGGCAGACTTGCTACGAGAGCTGCTAGAGAATCTCACAATAAAAGACGATGAAATTGCTGTTTTCTACTGAAACGTCTACAAAAACATTCTGCAAACAGCGTCAGATGCAATCGTTAGCCGTTTCCCTTCTTCGTCATACCGAATGGCAGACTTGCTACGGGAGCTGCTAGAGAATCCCACAATGAAAGAAGCCGATGTTACGAAAGTAAGCAAATTTTATGATGGTGACTGGGAACGCAAGGATTTGCTGCGTGAACGCAAACAGTGGTTCGCTTGTTGCAAACGTGACGGTGATGTTGTGACAGTGAATACGCTACATCAGAAATTCATTGCACAGCCGTCAATGGTCGATATAATGCCAAATATATATGCAGCTTTGGTAACTTACATTGTTTACATAGCCGAACGTTTCTTTTCGTTATTACGACGCTTGAAGGCCTACCTTCGCAGCACTCAAACGCAATAACGACTGAACAATTTGGCCGTTATAGGTAGTCATCGCGAATTGGCGGAGAAATTAAACATGGAAGAACTTGTCACGGAGTTTGTTTCGCAGACAACGACCCGCAGAAACAAATTTGGATGTGATTAATTTATAGCAAGCCGCATTATAAGGCAGACGTGAACAAATTAAAGTCGAATATATTTCAATATACAATGAAAGATCACTTTCGCCTCACATGTAATACTTGTTTTCATTTCTATCTGATCGTTTGACATACCGCTGCAGTCTATTCGATTACACATACGACAAAATTATCTTCTTTTATGTTGATTTGATGTTTCATGACGTAGGCTAAACATGGTTGAATTTACTATTAGATTGAGTCATTTGTTTTAACATTTTCCATCGGTCAGGTTTTCAATTGATTAGCCTATATTGACAATTTTCATAAGATAACTTAGAGCACCCCTAATTTCGACAAATTTAAAAAAAAAATTACGCCAATGCCGCTAGCCAATGGCTAGTGAAAATTTGCGCGGACTAGTAGAAATGTTGCAGTACTAGTCCGATTGGCTAGTGAAAATATTCGCCGGTGAAAAGTTTTGGTTTACAAAATGGCGAACGGCGACGTCACTCTGAAATACTGCAAAAATTTGCTTGCCAGAGACGAAATTGCACGAAGAAAGCGGCGGCAAAGTCGGTCAACTGAGCACGTGACTACTTTTTTCTCGCATTTTTGCTAGACACGACACGTAGTAGTGAGCACGCCAGCACGGAGAAGTCAGCATCCCAACAAGCAGCAGTTAGCGAAATTAACGTTTTTTTGTTGATATATTGTGATCAAATGCTGATACAACGTTACTGTGTAATATTAATACGTCCCCAAGCTTGAACATTTTTACAAACAATAATTTATTTAAATTTTATTTCGTTTTTTTCCCTCTTTGGATTGCTACCTTGTCGTAGTTAAAGAGCTCGTGTGCCTCCGTGACCTAGAAGGTGTTTTTGTGCGTATTGTTGCTCTCTTGTGCGTACTGAAATCTGAAAGCCTTTAGTTAGTTTCAGTCTAAGCCAAAACACTTATCTTAAAACGTCATCAGACAAGTGAAAAATCAGTAAACTGGTCGGACTAGTGAAAAATCGTGCGGGCTAGTGAAAACGGGGAGCAACTAGTCCGGTGGGCTAGTGAAAAAAAAAGTTAAGATCGACCCCTGGTTAGTAACTTCACACCCTGAATGGTGACATCATAACGGTATAAATGGTCAGGTTTTATGAAAGGCGGCAGTGGCGTAGCCAGGGGTTTTGGGGGTTACAACCCCCCCCCCTTTGGCACGCGTGTGATGTCACGATATCGAGAATGATGCTTTCAGTCTAAAAAAAATTGCTTAGTTTTAAACAAAATTGCATTAAAAGAGCAAGTTTTGCCAATACCAAACATCTCAGCCAGGAATTAGCAACAAGAAAACATAGAGACTTAGCTTTATTTCCGAAAAATGCCGAAGAAAACATGATCTTATCCTTTTGCTATGCCACCAGACGCCACCATTTTACAGGAATATTCATAACTACATTTTTGTTGAAAATGCTCTCAGAATGCACCAAATTCAAAGTAATTTTTCAAAATTTTCTGGGGTAGGCCCCCCAGACCCCCCCGCCGTTGGGTCGTCAAAACCCCCCCTTTCAAAATTCCTGGCTACGCTACTGAAAGGCGGTATGCAGTTGAAACAATTTACTGAGCTGCAAGCAGTTGAAACAATTTAGTGTCGTTAGATGGTCCGTAATACCGGATTTCAATCCCGATAAAGCAGTTATTGCGTGGTACAACGATTCTATTGCAGGACATCGCCCAGACTTCAACAGTGCTAAGTGATCATTTTAGCATTGTTGCAAGTTTAATTTTATTTATGTGTGCTATCGTTATTTGTATTTTGGCCTCCAAGCGCGCAGATTTGGCCGCCGAGAAGGAGCTCTCGGTAGGTCACGATGGCTGCCAGAAAAAAACACGAGTTTTAAGGCCTGTGTTGATCGGGGAGCTGTCCTTAAAACACATGGGGAATTGGGGATCACTAAAAGGCAGAAAATGGCGAATTGTCTGCAGAAATAAGGAATTAATACTGATGTAGAAAAAGCAGAAATCAGATGTAGCCACTGTAGAAAAGGCAGAAATCCGGTCTAAGTGTTTATATTGTGCAAATGTACAACACAGCAATGAAGTCATGTTGAAAAAAAATTAAACATTGTTTTATGGTTGCATAGATTCATTCAGGTTGTACTTTTCTACAGTTGTAAATCACAAGCAAAACGAGGATTTTATTTCCAATACAACAAAAACTGTACCTTCAATTAGGGGTAGGCAGTAGTACTGTGTGAATTTTGGGTCATATTTTCAAAACAAGCTTGCCTGTCTTTTTTTGGGTGTATTTTAGTCCAATTAAGCCAAATGTGAAAAAAAAATTGAAAATTTTTCATTTTTGGCGGTTTGCACCCCAAAAAACTGAAACGAGCCATAATTTCCCCTAAAAATGCACCGCATCACTATATTCCTTAATAAAATCGGCTTTTAGACTTCTTAGAAAGTTGTTTGATGACTCTATTTCTACTAATTACAACCCAAGGATTCCAAATCTAGCATTAGTTTTGTTCTATCTCTGGTAGATTTAGAAATATTTGAGAAAATGTTCAACAGCAACCCATTTTCTCACTAATTACCGGCTAGTTTTTGATCTTTTTGAGAAAATAATCATCCTTCAGCTTAAAAATTCATTACTTGTATGACTGGTGTAAGCTAGTTGCACCTCTAAACATGTTTTTTAGCATTTATACAAGCACAAATTGCAAGTATTACTGGTCATTAGGCATAGCTCTTGGGAAAATAACAT
Organism: Aplidium turbinatum; assembly: GCF_918807975.1. Classification (NCBI taxonomy): domain Eukaryota; kingdom Metazoa; phylum Chordata; class Ascidiacea; order Aplousobranchia; family Polyclinidae; genus Aplidium; species Aplidium turbinatum. The sequence continues at coordinate 13,397,643 of NC_137484.1, read as the reverse complement.
ACGGATCAGTGTTACTATGTTGTATATAATATCTAATATATACAAAATAATGTTCATAATACTTGTAGAAAAATTGAGTTCATCAAAAACTTTTACTCAACCATTTGAAATGATGCCTTCTCGTTCTCAACTAGGGATGGGCAACATAGAATTTCGAATAGTTGCAATCCGAATATCTAATTATTCGAATTGAAATGACATTTCGAATCGAATTTTCCAAACCGAAATTAATAAATCCCCTTTTCCGACTACCAAAATTTTTTATCGATTTTTCGCTGATCAATTACATTCGGCTCAGCGATAGCTCTTCGCTCTAGCGAAAACGGCTAGCCAGCTCTCTACCAGTGCGGTTTGTGGACGTCGGAAGACCCTTGTGCTGTGGATTTGCATTTATTTTTATCGTACGAAGCATGGAGCACAATTCAACTCTGGATGAGGCTACCGCTACACCTAGTGTCGGAAGTTCCACAACAATGCAGCAATGAAATGGATGATAGCTCCTGCGTTGAAGCGACAAATACTTTAGCATCTAGTAACGACGACAATGAACAGCTTTCAGCTGCCGAGGAAATCCGATCATACCTTAAGGCAAAAGTGCCAAACAGCGATGCAAGACTGCAAGTGAATGATGGAACAAAAATAAAGAAAAGTTCCTGCTGTGGTTTGATCTTGCCAGAAAGTATTTACTATTCAGCCACTCCTGCATCGCAACAAAGACTTACTCTCCTAGGCAGTTACTGTTGTTTTTCGTTTCGTTGCCACTTTTCAATTATGCGTCTTCAATAAATCCACGATAAAAACAAAGCTTTTTGACATTTTCTGAAATTAAAAAAGATTATTCTAGAATAGGTATTCGAAATTTTAAAAATTATTCTAGAACAATTCTAGAATAGTTTATTCTTCTATTTTGCCCATCCCTATTCTCAACCATAGAATTGATGGCATTATGATTTCTTAGGAAAAATGTCATAAATCTGTTGTTTGAAACATCCCATTTACAATCTACATCACAGTCTAGAATAAAAGCTGAGTGCAAATCTAGAGTGTCTGGTTTTCTAGGATGTTTCCATGTCAAATTGTTACCCTTTTTCACTCTTACAAGATGATCCATATGGAATGTGCCCATCATTCCTGTTCTCACAAGAAGCAATATACCTAGTGTTGCATTCACTCTCAGTGATTAGAGTAACATAATAGCCTACTTTCCAATTTCAATATCATCTTCAGTTCCAACTTCTGCCACATTGGATTCAAGAGCTACCTCAGCCCCTCTGTTTGTTGGTAATAGGGCATTCCAGCCAAAAGTGTACAAAGGTTGACTATTGACTAATCTCTCTTCATGCAAGTTCTTGTTGACCTTGAACATAGTTGGATTGTCCAACTCCAAAACGTCAGATTTGTGCGTATCGCGATAGTACAGCAATTCATTTCGTATAATCTTATCCTTCATGTCAGGATATGAGCGGAAAATGTGGTGCAGCTCCTCAACGCTAGTTGCAGGGCCACCCCATCCTTTGCAAGGCTGGAGACCCTTTTGTGTGTACTGACTCTTTTTCTTGCCCTTCTCGATTTTTTCAGATATCCTGATACTAAGAAGCAAGCTGCTTCTGTTCATTGCACCATTTGTTTTCTATATAATATCATTTAGTAGTGTACTTTGACAACATCATTAAAGCCTTTGCCTGTATCTTTACGGAGAGAATTCGATAAGAGAAGAGTACAGTCATTTCTAATTCCTTTGGCAGAGAAATTTTTATTTCTGTATTTGGCAACTGCTGCTCGCTTGCCAAACCCAGCCAAGTTTTCAGCTTCAAGATTATTAGTTGGTAACCCACTTAGTCGTTCTGTAGTCAATAAATTGAGTTCTGCTGCACGAGGTTATTTCTCAAGACGATACTTTCTGAAGCCATATTCTCTACCAGCCTGTCTATCAAATACCTCAGCAGCTTCAGTGTACATCTTTTGCAATACAGTATCTTCTTTGACAAAGCTGATTTTGGTTGACGAGTGGGATATAAGGATAATGAATGACAGTTTTCCTGCAAGAGATGTGTAGGCTATATACTAGTTGAGGGAATGTTTTCAGAAGTTCTTGTTGTGAATTTACTTAAACAAAATAAAGGAATGGCAGCGTTATTTTGTGTGTAAAGTATGCAAGAACTTCCAACTCAGTAAAAATGCTTTCAACATGCTGATTGCTGATCACTCAAATGCTTTTCATTAAGGAGCATTCTCAAATAAAGCAAGCTTTAAATGATAGATCCAGCACAGTACGCAAGTTTAGTGAATCTCCATTCATGATAGGCTACATGGCGATGTGCTTGATCTGATTTTGTCTTTGTAGAATGAAATCAAAGAGATCAGCTTGGTTAGAGCTTTCCGCTGATTTTTCATGACTAACTAGATTCAAAATGGATAAGATGGCACACTCAACGACAGTTGTTTTACCACAAAGAAATGATTTCACAGCTGGGTTGATGCCTTCAAGTTTTACTCTAAACTCAAGATTGTTCTCTATTGCAGCTAGGACAGCTAGATTAGAATCTTAGATCGATCAAATGCTTCAACAGGATGGGATTTGCACAGTAGATGGTTGGGTGAAGAAAGAGTTGATCCCAGAAGTTGTGTAACTTCCTATTCAATATTTAAATTTTTCTCACAGAATCAGTCATGATAGTCAGTTTTCTGCCACAGATCTTTAGGAGAGATGTCCTCAGTTGTAGGTATTGCAGATGGCAATCTTTTGTATGTTTCAATAAATAGTCTGATGATGTTTTCCCAGCCCTCATATGCAAAAAACAACGGTCTTAGAGAAAATCGACGCTTATCTGAGTAAATATCTTTTCAAAATATTGTCAAAAATCGACTCGCCATCGGAACATTTTGCAAATATTTCAAAATCTATAAGAGGTAGGACAAAACTAATGCTAGATTTGGAATCCTTGGGTAGTAATTAGTAGGAATAGAGCCCTCAAGTTACTTTCTAGAAGGTCTACAGCCGATTTTATTAAGGAATAAACTGATGCGGTAAATTTTTAGGTGAAATTATGGCTCGTTTCAGTTTTTTGGGGTGCAAACCGCCAAAAATAAAAAAATTTCAATTTTTTTTTCACATTTGGCTTAATTGGACTAAAATACACCCAAAAAAAGACAGGCAAGCTGGTTTTGAAAATATGACCTAGTACTGCCTACCCCTACTTCAATGTATTTTCTGATTAATTTATTTTTGTTCTGATAAATCATCTTGAATTGCCTAGACGCCAAGATCACATTTACTGCCTTTTGTATATCGGCATTAATTTTTTACTTTTGCAAACAATGTGCCAATTTACACTGGGAAAATTTCCACGCTTTCATTTTTTAGATGTGCTCAAATACCTTGCTCAACCACATGCACCATGAAAGTCGGATTAATGATGCTTGATTTTAAAGCTTTTTCATGCAGAAAGACAAGCACTTATAGAATGAAAAAAATCGAACAATTGCAATGAACTATTCATAACAAAGTTGTTAACAACTGTTTTAATGAGTACTCAGTCTTTTGCTGACATTCAGTAAGAACACTGTTTTTTACACAAAAATATGCCTTATTGGTTAGCCTAATGGTCATGATAATACCAAATGGTTAAGCCATCAGCAAGCTTCAATATTTTATACATGTATGATTGTATGTATGTTAAGAATGCATTTTTTTCTCTTGTTTTAAATCAAATCTTTACTTATTTTTAGAGTTAAATTGGTTTTTATCAACATAAAGAAGGACATATTTTTATCAAATTCATTAACAGCTACCTTAGTTGTACTATAACTTATATACTGTTTGTAGGCTACTTCAAAGACTAGCCTCTAAACAAAAGTACTGAGAACAATGAACACTGTAACTAAATTTTTATGCATTGAAAATTAGTAAAACTGAAGTTTCAACACCAAAAACTCACAAAATTTTTTGGCTGATTTAGTTCATAAATTTTTGGCCATTTTCTTGACAATTTAAAAAAAAATTCTTCAATATCAGGCCTCGAAATTCATGGCGGACACCGCGGACATGTCTGCCGTCACAGCATGTGATGTCCGCGGGAAGTACCATCTAGATCGGTCATATTTGTCCGCCGAAAAATAACACAGGAACGATACAAATCGTCACTGCATAGCCCGAACAGCGAACAATTGTTACGAGAATATAATTTCTCGCGCATTCTAGCGCGCATCTACAAAATGTGAATACTGTATCCCTTAGCTTCCATTGAAGCAGGAAAACTTTCGATTTTTATGTTGCTTTAACAATTGATGACATCGAATCAGCGTAACAAAGGTGAATTCTTCGCTAAGAATTGATGGGAGTACCGGTACTTCTACACCAATCACGCGCAACTTAGTTCAAGTCTTACGTCACACTGTCTGGCTTTGATCTCGAGTAACATTGATAAAGCAAGGTTGGTTACAAAATTAGATTTATGAGTAGGCTATTACAGCAAGATGCAGCCAAATTTGATAAGTTTTGGTATTACATTAAGAAAGAAAAGGCCCAGGGAAAATTTACTTTCGCTCACATGACACGCAAAAATAAACCTAAAGAAAAAAGCCAAGTGAAACTTTACACAGCAGAAAATAGTGGCATAAGTGTAGAAGTTTTCCGACTCCTGCCCAGAGTATTGTGACGTAAGAAGCCACCCGACCTCGTTCGGTGGAAGTTAATCAGTTATGCGGTGTATTAAGCAGCTACACGGTGCTTTGGCTCTTCAAGCGAACGTCGTTGTGCTGATGATAGCCTTTCAGAGTGACTTTGCTGAAATTTCAAAAAGCCTTCTAAACCGTAGCTATAGTTCTCAAATGGCAAAGAATTATCAGGATAGTCTAAAGTGATCAAGCATGACAATCGACGCTAAAATTGGTGTGTCCGCCGTGAGACTTAATTTGTCCACGGAGATAGCTGCTCAGACCGGACACGTTTGTCTGCCGTCAGCAAAAACGAATTTCGAGGCCTGAATATCATAAAAGTGGTTTCACTTAAGTTATCACTAACACTCTGTTCTTTAACCACTGTGATTATCTAGCTGAAAGGCTAAAACAAATATGTGATGAAAAACATCCTCTATATGGAAAAACTGCTGCACAAACCCGGTTGAAATCAAGAAAAAGCTTCCTAACAGACGTTCAGCCACTAACCTCAACAAAAGAAGAAACAAGACTTAAGCAATGGAAACAACAATTCGAAAACGACCCATCATACACTGAAATGAAGATCCCACCATCAGAGTCCCTCCCCCCAAGAGCAAACGCTCCTTGGGCAAAGTGGAAAACATTAAATCGACTCCGAACCGGTGTTGGACGTACTAAGTCTGCAATGGTGGAGTGGGGCTACGACACGGGCCCTGCTGTATGTATCTGTGGCACCGAGCCCCAAACAGCGGACCACCTTCTTGTTTGCCCTCGGCTTGCCACCCGGTGCAGTAGGTGGGACATGTCAGTGTACAACTCCGTTGCGGAAGAATGTGTCAATCTGTGGTGTATCAACAAACTTTAGAAGACTCGATAGAAGAAGAAATCTATATGATTTATCGTTTCTTGTTCATGTATTGAGAGGGTTGGACCCCCACGGATGTCTACTTTGTCTGATCACATTTCTTCATACCAACTGGTCTTAAGGTTCGACTGAGACAAAATTTTCCAATTGTAAAACTATTCAAATGTTGTCGAGCCAACGCTTTTATGACGTTGTCAAGCGTTATTCCCATGGATATCAAAGGACTAGATTTTCTTTGGCTTGCCACTTCTTCCATGTGTTGCACATGCCCGTACCAACAGCCTTCTCCATCTCATGACATCTTCAAGCTGATGGATGCCAAGCCCAGATCTCAGCTCTTTTGTCGTTATCTGACCAGAAAGACACTTAGAACAAATCCATTGTATCATGACATTAAGAAAAATGTTCCCTATTATTTTTAAACTTATTTTTAAACTTTTTAATCTAAATGATTGTGCTAAAATACTACTGCACAACTTTTAAGAGTTTAAAGATTTGGTGACATGAAATATTTAGCTGTTTCTATTTTACCATCTTTCATATTCAATCATTTTGCAATGCACTATGGTACTGCATTTGTTTCAAATTGCTTTTACATATTAACATTGGTTTATTCAAAAATACAAAGTGTCTAGCTGCAATTTTGTTACAAATCAATGTCTCAGAAAAAGAAAAACGTCCCTGTACTGCTTTTAGCTCGCCGCTCCTTCATTGTTAATGGTTTTTTGTCAAATTAATTACGTTAGTGTAAAAATAGCCGTATTAGTGTAAAAATCAGTTCACTCATTCAAGCTATTTTTGCCCAATCTAGGTGGTGCAGATATGCACATGGAAAACATATGTTGCTCTGACTCCTTTTCTCAGTTGAGCGTCTTGGGTTGTTGAATGTTGATGAAGAGCCGGTCAAATTAATTGTGAAAAGTCAGGCTTACACCTAGAGTATGATAGCAGCTTGCTAAACTTAAAACGTGTCTAGAGGTGAGAAATGAAAACTCGGTACCTGTTCAAATTCTGCAATACCTTGAAACAATTTAGCCTTAAGATTGCATATTAATAAAATCAGAAGTCGTGTCATTCTAGTTGAATTCATTACCACGTCTTGTCATTTGGGGTGAATTTATTTGAAACACATCATAAAGACTTACCGTATTGCAAATCTTAATGCATGTTATTGAAACAAAGTTACTGAATATCATTTTACTATGCAAACTGATAAAAAGAAATTTTGTTTTCATAATATTTAGTGGTTATTTTGCAAAAAAATGCTCAACGAGGCAGCATTGTACAATGTACATATGGTTAGTGTTACCACTAATTTTGAAGTCTCTTGTGTATTCTAGAGATGCCTCTCAGAGTGTTATTGATTGTATCATTCGCGATTTTCTTGGTTTCAAAAAGATATGTTTTGTCCTACAGACTTGTTAGTAATAACACTATGTTGCATTCACTAATAATTGTCACATGTTCACAAGCCTTAAAGCAGCCGGCGGCCATCGCGGCCATGGCTGCTAAGTAGTGCTTGAATGACCGCCAGTGCTACCTCCTCCGTCGGCCAAATTTGGCCGCCGGTTTCTTCTAGCCAATTATTTAATTTCGCAATAGAATGATCGTGGATTAAATGTCGAAAACATGTAGTATCAAAAGAGTGACGCAGAATTAGGTCAGCGCATCATAGTCACTACCGTTGTATTGAATATATCCAGCTGCGATCACCAGCGCTGTAAGTCTTGTTTGCAATTCCCGATGTTTATTTTAACGAAGTGTTAATCCGAAGTGCTAATTTACATCGGCTCATGGCAATATTGTCGTTTTTATATCGATTCAATGTTGTCGGACATTGAATCGTTGTTAAAAAGGAGAACTAGGTTAGTTGACATCCGTGGGTAAAACACGTGTCTTCATAGTTGAGAACGCTGTGGGTTAGTGACTTCACACCCTCAATGGTGACATCATAACGGAATAAATGGTCAGGTTTTATGAAAGGCGGTATGCAGTTGAAACAATTTACTGAGCTGCGAGCAGTGAAAACAATTTAGGGTCGTTAGATGGTCCCGCAATACCGGATTACAATCCCGATAAAGCATTTAATGCGTGGTACAACGATTCTATTGCAGGGCGTCGCCCAAACTTCAACAACGCTAAGTGATCATTTTAACATTGTTGCAAGTTTAATGCTATTTACTTGTGCTATCGTTATTGTATTTTGGCCTCCAAGCACGCAGATTTGGCCGCCGAGAAGGAGCTCTCGGTAGGCCACGATGGCTGCCGGAAAAAAACACGAGTTTTAAGGCCTGTGTTCACAAAGGTATTTACTCCTACACCATTTATTACACTGTGGGTGGAGGTGAGTGGTGTTGGTTCTATACCCCCTTTATATAACCAATACCAGCGGATCCTTTGTCATTTACGAAATATTCTGCGTGAAAAAGGTTGTATTTTTGTTTTTTTATCTTTCTTGGCAACATGCAAATTTGCTGTGCAAACAGTTGAGTCTTTGTGATCAATAAAAAGCAATTATGTGCAACATAATTGTTGCTCCACACGATTATCGCTTTTGTCAAGCAAAATTTCTCATAACGTTGTTTGTTTTTTGTCATTGACACATCATCGTATGCAGCACGGCAAGACTCGATGTTTACTGTTGGCAAAGCTTGAACCCTCTTTGTGGTCACTATTAATTTTTAACTAATGTGTTTCGCACCAGGTACTGCAATTTTGTACTGGTTGCTTCCTTATTTTCCTTGTCATAAAAAGTTTAATTGAAGATCAAGATTTTGTGTGCCATGCAAGAAGTGTAGTGATAGGTTGACATACCAAGCAAAACCATCTTGTTTAGGTTGAATTTGTTGTATTGTTTTCACTAATCAGTGAATGTTTATGGTATCGTGCAGCAAAAGTATGTTTTACAGTTGTATCCGTTAAATTGGAATTCGAGTATATACTGGCAAGTAGCAATGTAGCTGCTTGAAAACATAACTGAATGAAAGTGACAGTTCGAGTAGCATGTAGAAAAAATGATACAATTTCAAGCTAACATACAAATATTTCTCACTAAGAAGTAGCATAGTTAAACTTGTAAACATAAGAGATAACTTATATAAGTCACTTATATACAAAATATAAGTGACTTCTATTTGTGACTTCTATCTAATTCTGTTTGAATAAGACTCTTTTGATGATCCGTTAAAGGTGAAACAGGCTGTTAAGGATTCAGATAGTAATAACTATATTTGATTTATATACAAAATATATATATATGAATGTTAAAAAATTATCTTGTTGTTTATGTCTTTTGCTATAGCTAACAGTATCAAAGTTAGACATTGAGTTTAGTGTCAAATCAGGTTATCATTGAGTTTAGTGTCAAATCAGGTATTTGCACGAGAAAATGGCTGTTGCATGAAAATATTTAAAACTTAGCTCATTACAGCTCCATATTTTGCCTAATTTGGTTTATCTTAAATGATGTTGTCAGTTTTTCTCACTTCATTGCAGTTTCTTTAAATGTGACAAGTCAACATGATTGAATATGCAATCATGCTTCGGCTTCTTACTTGAAAATCGTGATTAAGTAATGTCAGAGGGCAGAGGCACATAAGCAATGAAGACAGGAAATTAGTTTTTACAATTACAATTAGAGCCATTTTCACCAGACTTAGGCCTACTCCCAACTGTGGTCTTGAATGGCGCCAACTTGTCGTTGTTATATAATTAATTATATTGCTCTCTTAAACTAATATGATTAAATGATTCTTGAACTAAAAAGTTAATATCTAATCTTTTAGGAAAAAAAAAATGAGCATGGCTTTTTGGAAAAAAAAACTTCTGGTTAGGACATCCCTTGGTTTGCAGGGCTTGACTGAAATGTGAATGCTATATTTGGTTTCTTTGTGAATGTTTTATCATACATAACCTTTGCTATTTATAGTTTTACTACTACGTATTTCATAACATGGTTTTGTTTGCTGCTAACAATTTTGTCTTCATTTTGAGAACAATGTGTAGGTTTTGTGAAATATTTTACAAATGGTAAGTTTTACAGCACAACAAAGTATTGACAAAATTTATCATAATTAGTTGTCAGAGATTTAGTATATAATTATATTCAAGCTTTTTTGACGCTTTAATTTTACAAATTTACGTTTATGAATATGATGTAGTTTCTTTGAATTTTTTTAATACTGATAGCCTGTAAGTCAATTCATCTGTTGAATGGGATATATTCTTCATTGCAAGGATAATTCATTGATTAGCCCAATCAGTTGAGAGTAAGATTTAATTGGTGTCATATTTATGTCAACATATTTAGTTAAATGTTAAAATAAGGTTTTGTGTTATATACAGTAGAAGTTGGAACTGGGAAGTGTGTATTTTGTCTCTAGTGACAAAGAGTAAACTGAATTCTGAAGAAGAGAATAAGGCTATTTTAACATCAGGCTATTAATTGAATACCAGTTGCTGTCTTCTTACTCACCTATGGGATGAATTTATGTTAGATGCTGACAGAATGCTTGAATTGTATACTTTATATTTCACACTGAAGCTTTTGGCAATAATACCAGTTATGTGTTTTGTCACCCAGTTTGTATACATTTCAGTCATGAAAGGAAGGAAAGGGAATAATTTCAACAAACTGCCAAATGTGACTATTGTAAATAATTGAATCATAAAATCTGAATAATTAGGCTAATGGGACTACTGACCTGAAAATGCTAGACCTACTTTGAAGAGTGCAGTACCGTAACATTTTTGTTATTTGCAGATAATGTGAACGGGGACGTTGAAATATTGTTTATATTTTTGTAACAAAGTAGAATACGGTAGTTTTTTTATTAGTTTTTTGATTAGGTGTAGATAAAATGAATTTATCTGAAAGTCAAGCAACTGCAAATCAACCTGTCGCCATGCAGCCTCCTGAAAGTATAATGACACAAACAACACCTGGTAAGCTATGTGTTGTAATTGACTGAAATACTATTTTACAGCCAACTTATATCATCAAGCCCATTTTGGTGAAGCATTTAGAAAACCATATCCCAACTATGAACATTGAACAACATGTTGGCATTTAGTTTACAATAATGTGTTGATAATTTGAAATTTTTCTCTTGTAACTGGATAATCTTCACTTGTCTTGCCTGAACCGGTCAATAAAATAATAATACGACCCTTGCAACTAGTACATCAATATCATGTCAGTATAACATTTTAAGTTTCAAAATACGCAGACAAAGATCCCAGTGCAAGGTTTCGAGGCGAAGGCACCACTTTCAGAGCCAAGATCATTGGCGTTGACGATGTCCCTGAATCCAGAGGGGACAAAATGTGTCAAGATTCTATATTAAAATTAAAAGTATGTCAGTGCATCTCTTCATTAATATATCTTTATATGACTGACAGTGTAAATGTTAGTTGTATAGATGATATATAATAATAATATCTATGATATTAATACTAAATGAAATACATGATTCATAGTGTTGATGAAGTTTATGCACTTCCCACGTAAAGTTGAGTTTGTGGTTTTATTTTGCAACTAAATATGAAAACCACACCAAATAGCCCTGTAGTGCATTTTGAGTCGACGAATTTGATTAGGTAAAATTACAACGTTATAATCTGTGTCTTTTTTCTTTTCTAGGCAATTGTCAAAGCATCTGGACAACACAAGCAAAAAATCGTAATTAATATTTCACTAAATGGCATAAAAATAATAAACCTGATGAATGCAGTAAGTACTTGTTATCTTTTTGTTTATTATACTTTATAACATCACTTCTATCTGATATTTTAAAACAAAATGTCAAAAGTGCCATTTTTCAATGTAAACTCGCCAATTGGCTTTTATCTTTCAGCTATGTGGGCAGAAACCTTTTGAAATGTCAAGTTTTGTAGCCGCTTTATTTCCAGTCGGCAAAAAGTGCTTTTTTTGCATGGTTTCAATGTTCCAAGACCTGAGAACGTTTTACAAAGATATAAAACCACACCTTTTTCTTGATGGGTTACCAGATGTTCAGTGTGGACTAAAACAAAATTGATTCAAAAGATCGTCTGTTACCACACTTGCATTGCTTTAGTTTCTATCAAATACGATTTGATACCGGCCTATAGCTAATGTTCTGATTACAATCTTAAAAAAATTTGTGAAAGGTTATGATTGTGCATATACGTTTGTATTGAAACTCTGGACCCCAGTGTGTGTATTCAGAATAAGTGATCGACTTAAGCGTATTTTAGCACTGCAGCTTCAATTAAAACTCCTTCTCCAAAGATCTCAGGGTTACTTTATAAACGATAATTGAGATTGGTTGCATTGCTATGCTGTGTTTTTCCACTAGTGCAGTTGTTGCATTGTTGGTTCGTGCTTTTCACTCATGCAGAAATATAATGCTACAACGATGTAATAATTTATTGAGGTTTGGTATTGGAAACGTATGTTTGGATTGTCCGGCTGATGTTTGGTGCAAAGTTTCAAAACTTATGGTTTTACTGTACTTGTAATTTGTAAACAAGTTTTAGCTTATAACAAAATTCGTTTTTTCCCTTTACGCAACAATTTCTGGCTTTGTCTTGCAGCAAATCCTGCATGAGCACCGCGTGGATAGAATATCGTTTATTGCCAGGGACTTAACAGACAGGCGGGCGTTTGGTTACATATTTGGAATAGCTGAAGGAAAGCACAAGTTTTTTGCCATAAAAACAGCAAAACCTGCTGAGCACGTGGTCTTGGCTTTACGTGATTTGTTTCAAGTAGTTTATGACATGAAAAAAAAAGAAGTCGAAGTTGCCAAGCAGCAAGTGGAGGTGGGAGTTACTTTAGCGATTTTTTATGTAGTTTGGCTTGTAAATTTCAAACAATTCTATGATTTGGTGAGTAATTTTTGCGAGTTTAAAATTCGTAACTTTATCAAACTGAGCTTGAAAAGAGATCATTTTCTTCTTGAAATGGCCATGTCATCAATCCATTGTATGTTGCGTTTTCCACGTTGTATTGCGTTTATTCAACGTCCTGTTGTTTTCTGAAGGAAACACCAGCTGAGGCTGTCTACGCAGTTCCAAACAACAGACCTGTCCAACCACCAGCAGAAAATCTCATCCAAGAGCGAGGCGAAAATATCACTGCTCTCCAAAAAGAACTCGACAACATCCACAAGGTGATGGCTATTCTGCCTCTTTTCTGCAAAAGAACGATGCAACGCTTCAGGCGTTACGACGTCATGTTTTCTCGATTTAGCTGATTGTTAGCAAATGTAAAAACGCTTGTTCAAAGTATAAATAGCCTAAGGTAGCAGAATGATTTAAGAAGGAAGAACTTTTGAAGTTAGAATTTGGTTGTAATTTTATGTTGGACATCTGGCATTCAAAAGGTGAGTAGTTTTTTAATAAACGTTATTCTAGATGTTGTATTTCCGTTACCGGTATCTCTCGACTGCGGCTTTTTAACTTAACGTGTTCACGGTTTTTACAAGCTTAAGTTTTAAATGAACGCAACGTTCATCGAAGCAAAAAAATTTTAGTTTAGTATTTGTCCTTGTCGCTCGAAAGCATATGTCACCTAAACTGTAAATCAGTCTCTTTTACCTTCAATTATTAAAATAATGGATTTGCCAGCTGTTCCATGTCCTGCAGTGATTGAAGTACTATAAAAAAAGCACACGTTCGTGTCATAATTTTTGTCACTCAGATGTCTGACATGGATGCCTTTAAAAACCCATGGCCGGAAAATACACCAACCTCCCCAGACACGCCCGGAGTAGCCAACGAAAGCGACATGTTTGGCATGGCGGTAAGTTTTGGACATAAGTTGACAATTGCTCAATTTTGCTTGCAACATGGGCAAAATTTAGCAACTGTTTTACTTTTCATGGAAAACATTGCGTTGTACTTTCCAATCAAACTTTGATATGATTTTTCAAGTGTATGTTGTCTCACGGTAGTTGGAACATGTGCGTAGGATAAAGGAATGTATTGAGCATAATCCCTGTTGCAAGTGAGTAGTGGTAATACAGCACACCGATGTGACGTGGCTTTATATTTTCATCCCAGGAAAAGTGTTTATTAATGTGGAACAATCAGATACGGATTATGTATGAGCCGCATCTGAAGTAGCATTGATAGTATGGTATTGCAAATGCGTTGCCGCAAGCTTTTAAAAAGAATTCAAAACTGACACACTTTAGCTTTGCAGCTTTTATAGTGATGTTGCAAGTTAACACGTTGTATAATGTATCTAGCCTACTTGTTAAATGGCAGAAAATGGTCCATTTTGCTTCAAAACTCATCGTTTACTGAGAAGTAAAACGTTGAAATACATTTAGAAAACGACAGCCTACTCAACCGTACCTGCGGCAAATGTGATCTTTTTATGGTCATTATGCAAACAATATGTACCGGTTGCGCAAAGACTCTCATTCTGCGCCAATTTTTACTAGCGTTAGTTAAGCATTTTGGAGAAAAGGCTTATTGTATAGTAATGCGTGTAAAACCTTGTACACATTTATTTCTGTTGCTGAATTAACTTTCTGTGATTATTCTTTGTGATGGATTTTTCTTTGCGTAGAACCTGAGCGACATATCGAGTTTAAGCAGCGATTTTAGTCTGGCAAGCGCATCCAGCTCTGCACCCGATTCCTCCCGCGCACTGGACGGTAAAAATCGCTTGAAAGATGGCCGTTCCGGTCAGCCAGAACATTTTCACCGGACCAGCAGTGGGAAAAGTGCTGTGTCATGGAACGGCACCACGCAGCAGCGAGCCAGCGGAAGAAAAAAGCGTCACGGCTCCCTAACCGCAACCCATATGAAAGAGTTGGCAAAACCTGTTTCCGAATCCGCTCCACAGAATGAACAATCACGTGACTCTTCACCTGTAAACCGTTTACACGAATCTACCGAGTCAGCACCATCTCAAAAAAACAATTTTCCAACAAAACCTCTTCAAACACAAGTTGACAGAAGTAACTCAATGAAAAGTACAGACTCAAAAGCCACCGAGGAAAATGCTTCCAATGTCCAAACCTCTAAAGATGTTAATACGTTTTTCAACGATGTGATGGCTGCCACAGGCTTAACCACACAAATCGCTCCTGCTGTTTCGAGTCCGGATGATAACACAAGCTCAGTTAAAAAAGTATCAGACACAATGGATAGCGTGTCACGGTCGGACTCCTTATCGTCTGTATCAAGCAGCACGAGCAACAAAGCCTCCACACCTCACAAATCAATGTCCATCTCAAACCTTTTCTTTTCTAAATCCGATAAAAATAAATCGTCTTTGAAGCGTAAGCATAAATTCTTGTCCCGGCAATCTTCCGGTTCAAGTGTCGTTTCGGCAACCGACAAAGTTGCAGTGAATCCAACGAACACGTTAAGCAAAGGCAAGTCTAACACTTCACTTGAAAAAACAGCCAGTATAACATCTCTAAATTCGGCACATTCATGCAGAAAGTCCAGCAGTTCCTCTGTCACGAGTAGCGAGCGCGCACCAAACACGAAACTCGCAAAAGGTTTTTCTGTGACATCACTTTCATCTCAACCAGACACGACCAAGTACGAATCTCCCACTGCCCATGAACGCATTCGCCCTACTGCGGCTGTGGCAAGGCCGCGACCCCGGGCTGCTCTTTCGAGAAAAGTTTCTAACGTTGACTCGAAAAATCCGCCTATGTTCAAAACCAAAGATCGTTTAGCAAGTGATTCAGAGGACGAATCTAAGTCTGGACAAAAAGATGCTTTGCCGAGATCGGCAGATAACACTCTAGCAGAATCTACCACCACAACTTCAGCCAAAGACCATGGAACAAAGGAACCAAGTCACTCTTGGGCTTGTTTTAATGATGATAACCGCAACGAATCTGCAAAACCATGTGCAGATGAAGAAGCACCAACATCATGGCAAGCATTCCCTGATGGTGGTTTAGAGAATTTAAAAGAGTCTGAAGACAGTGAAGCTTGGAATGCGTTTACAAAAAATGGTGTCAGTGGGGAACCTATTTCCGAACAAAGTGCTTTGAAAACTTTTGATGCCGCACATCCTTTTTCGAACTTTGCCCAAGATCCCTTTCATCAAGACCCGTTTTCAAATCTTCCAAATGACCCTTTTCAATCCGACCCATTTTCCGCCGACACTGTCGTTCAAGCCACGTTTGACCACTGCGATCCGTTTGAAGAAATAACTTTGGATAACCAGCAAGAAGATCCATTTCAAAACTATGAGGCAGTATTTCACAATATATCGCTTTCTGTTAGTTCAGACAAAACTGAAGTAGCTACGTCATTAAGTGATGAAAATAAAACCCAAAGCAACAGTAGTCCCACCCGCACAATCACTCCAAGCAAAGAAATTGTTTGTGCCAACGACGAATCGAATTCTACAGATAAACTAGAACATAGTTCTTCTTCTAGTAATGCCAGCAGTAGTCGTCCGGTCAGCCCAAGCCCCTCGCCATATCTTGCCGCTACTGAAGCACCGTCTTCCTCAGAAATTCAAGATGCTGAAGTTGATCACTTCCAGGTCTCATGGGAGCAAGACAAGCCAGTGCAGAACTTAGATCTTTTAAGTTCTCTGTCATGTCCAAGTCCACTTAATACTGACAAATCCGATGAAGAAGTTACTACCATACAAAGTGTATCAAAACCTCCTCCAATACCACCAAGACCACCTGTTCGTGACACTTTACCAAATGATGTATTAGAGACACTCCCTCCTGCAATGCCTCCTCCTCCATTGCCTGCAAGAATTGATGTCAATACCGGATCATCTAATGATCAAAATGGTTTGTCACCTTTGGCAGAGTTGCATACCATGCCTCCTAACTGCAAGCCCCCGGATTTGCCTTCAGAAATTACTCATCCACAAGTAGATCTTACATCCACCAATTCTAAGCACAATGAAAATGACTCTTATCTTAGTGACAATGAAGAACGTTTGGTTTTTCCTCCCAACTCGGATCCTCCTGAATTGCCTTCACGTGAAGATACCGTTTCACCTTTCATGTCATTTTTACCACCAAGCACTCAACCGCCCCAAATTCCGGCTAGAAACAAGTCTTGCAGCGGCCCAGTTAGACAAAGTTCAATCACCGATGACTTGTCAATGAGTGATACTGATGTCACCGACGAAGATCAGGTTTTTGTTTAAACTTTCTTGGCATGCTAGTACTTTGCACGAGCTACACTAACATGCCTGGTTTCCATTTTACCCAAACTTTACCAGTTTGCTTATTATTTTTCTAAAAATAATTGTTTTTGAGCATGCTGTTTATGTTATGTGTTGTGTCAGCAGTACATGGTGCAGTTACCATAAAAAAATCGTTTTTGTTGAAGGCTATTATTGTTGTGTTATGAGTTACGATTTCGTTTTTAGTTTGTTTGACTGCTAAGTAAGTATAGAAGTCGATTCTCAACTATGACAAACGTGGGGTGTGCCACGTTAGTGGTTGCTATCATTCGTCCTGTCCCATACCCAGTGGCCGTGTATCTGACTTGCCTGCATTATTGACTTTTAGTGCTGTAGTTACATTTTGTTGTGCTTTCTGCATGCGCTTTTTGTGAAGTCGGAGTTAAGGAAATGATAGTTTGCTTGCAATTTGCTTAAAGGTTTGCTTGTGCCCCTGCACACTATGCTCTTGTAATACTGCGATAGTAGGCTATTCAAAAAGCAACATCCGCATTCCGCAAGGGCCGGTTAATGTAAATTATTCGCTTTCTTTCGTGTTTTAATTTATCAAATGACCACTGCTCGAGTGCTCAGTGCTCACCACGAATAAAAAGTATGAAAATTGTTTAAAAAAATTTGAAACTATTTATCGGAAAACTTTAAGTCACCCTGCACAGCGCAGTCTCTTTAACTCAAGCTTATTTTCGATGGACACTTTGGCGTAACCATTATAACGCTTCCACAAAAATGTAACTAAACCAACTGCTGTAGTAGCCTACTGCCCCAGCCAGAACTCCGGCTCCACAGCGTTGGTATTCCCACGTTAGATAACTTGGTTTATTATTCAACTTGCATGTTCCTTAGTTTGCAATTTATGTTGTTCAAGCTTTTGCAGCATGCTTATATTACTGAACTTGGTAAAGTTTATTCTGAAGTGTTGAAAACTATATGTTACTTTTTGTAAAACATGTGATAAACTTAACCGTCGATATGAAAGACAATACTTGGACCTGACTGTGTTGCCACCAACATAACTTTCTTAAGTCACCTAAAATGAATTTGTAAGAATTGTTGACGTAATAGATTTTGGCTTTTTTCGAATTCTAAGAAACAGTTGTAGTTTAAATAAACGTGGGGTCATTAGTTTCGCTACACATACACACTACACACTATTCTAGTTGTCTGTAGGCTTATGGTAAGCGATTAAAATTCGCACTAAGTACAATGGATAAGCTAGCCGAACTTCAACGAAATTATGACAGTTCCGTTAAAATTAATAACAGCAACTGAAAGCACCTTGGGATCAAAAGGCGAACAACTGACGTTACATTTTTTTCTGAATATGATCTGAAGCTGCACACGCCACACACCCAACCGAGGTTAATTCCTCAAGGCAAATCACAAAATATCACTGCTATCATCCGAAATCGTTCTTTATTACGACAGGTATTCCACAACAGAACCTGTAATGTCACAAAAGAACCAGTTTGATTTCACTTTCTACCAGGGCAGTAAAAATGTTTTCCAAATCGGAACACAAAAAGTTGTGCAATCGTGGAGAATTTGTTTTGGTGGCAGCTTGAAACGTCCCGCGATGTTTCAATCGTCATCTTGTAACATATTAACTTATCCGTTCAAAAAGCTTTTTTGCGTTTTTGCTCTTCGTCAGTGAGTGATGAAAGCACTGCTTAGTGCTTCGAATAAGAATTTGTTCATTTTCTGTTACAGCTTCAATCCAGCAGTGAAAAAAATGATTACAGCAATGATCTTGCCGCGTTGAGCATGAACACTGCGGAACCAGCTGTTGACGGCGGCAACAGACTCACAAAGGACCAGATTCTTTCCGGCTTTGGACAAGGTATAGTGGCTATGTGATCTCTACCTGGTACTTGATTCACCTGAATCGTTTGCGTGGGTGACGTTTTGCCACGTGTTGAGTGCTGTTGCTTGTTTCCTGTACTTGCATACCAGGCGGCTTTCTTTTGAATTACTTCCGCACATGTAGCAATAGAAAACGTTTCTCGCTTGGTTGCCATTTGTGTTTCCATACCAATATACCATGTTCAATTCTTTATCGCCTACACTTCTGATGCCATTTTTATCAGGAATGTGCAAAAACTTATGCTTTCTATCAAAGCGCTTTGTATATGATTTCTAAAGGAACCGATCACTGTCGGCATTGAGCCAATCAGGATTCAGAACAAGTCAAAACATTACTAATTGACGACGTAATATTTTTGTGTCATTTTGAGTGTCAAATTACACAATGCATGACAAAACAGCGACTTTCCGCATTTAATTCTTGCTTTCTTTCTAGCCACAAAAGATATTAATTTCCTTTCACGTTAACGTGTTTTGAGTTACAACTTGTAGTAGCATGCCTGGGTTGTTTTTAGCAACTACCATTACTGTGTCGTCATAAGTTTTTACTGTGTCGTCATAAGTTTTTACTGTGTCGTCATAAGTTTTTTGTTATTCTTCCAAAGAGCGAAACAAAGTAACGCAACACAATGCAGGACGTAGTAAAGTGGTGTAAAGCAAAGTAACATCACGCACAAGCACTCTACCTTTAAATTAAATAGTCTTAAAAAATTTGTTTTTTCTTGACTTCCGTCCCGATAGTTATTTTAGTAAGTTTTAGTTTCGTTTGGCACTTTTACACCTGAAGCTCGTTGTCTTTTTAAGACAGTTTTTAAAAGCGTTTCCGCATTGGTGAACCGTGTTTTAACTACCGTGGGTTGCAGTCTATGAACAGTTTAAAATCAATTATTTTATTTAGTCATTTAAGTTAGCCAGTTTAGGGATTCAGTCAATGCGACCAAGAGACCTTTGTATAGTAGCTTCGCATAAAACCCTTTAAAATACCGCAAAATAAAATTTGCGGACGCACTGATTTTACACCGTGCTTATATGTCTATACTAGGGACTTTACATTACGGGACACGCAACTCCACTTTTCCGGCAACATTAAAAGGGTCAATTGCCAATTTGACAATTTTGTAATGTCTCGCTACATGCTTACTATCAACAAAAATCCTTAAATTACTTAAAAACTAACTTCACTACTCCTAGATAACCCATAAAAGGTACAATATTTTGTAATTCAGAAGAACAAAACGTAACCCTTCTATTACTGTGGTTGATAATAATCCAAAAGCGGATGTAGATTCGCATCCCCATGATCTAACATCCCTAGTTTAAATCAACATGATCATTAGGAAACTCTCATCTATCAATTCTAGCTAACAAATCTTAAGTTGGTTAATTTGTAATCAAAAGGTCGGTTCTTGTTGCGACATAAAAGTTTTCACGTGCGGTCAAAGTTCTTTTGGAGTTTAATGTCCAACAACACATTAACTATTAACCTTTACTAGTATCACGTTATTTTTGCGTCGGTTTTACGTTCATCTGTTGTTGTGCAGCTACAGAAGCCAAGTGTTCTTTGTACATTTATTTCACTTGATGCTGACGTTGAATTTACGTTAAACCCGAGCAAAATTGAATTTACAAGCAAAGTTTGCCAGCTGAGATGATAATGAATCGGTGGTCTTGAACAGATTGAATCCATTCCAAGTCCATTACTTTGATCGCTTTAAAAAGGTTAAATATGCTCGATAATCTTTTAATTTCACTGAAAGCGTTTGCTGTCGATAACTTGAAAGCATATTGCCAGGTAAGCTTTGGCAATGATTGCCCCGCCAACGATTTAGTTGAAATCAACTACATTGTTTGAAAGGTTAATCCTTGGCCAATGGCCAACTGTCATCTGCTGTTAAATCACACCTAATTCCGCAACAAGGTGGCTTTCGACCTAAAAACTGGAACAGCAGGACAATTGCTGTGTCTAACGCAACATTATTGAAGTTGCGTTAGACACAGCAAGGATACCAGAAAGTCTGTCTGTCGCACAAGGATGTGTCGGTCTGTGGTGTATCAACCAAATTTAGAAGACTCGATAGAAACATAACTACATTGAGTGAATAATTTTCACATCAGCAAATTTATTTAAAATAGAAACGGAGCTAGTTGAGGTTATGACACACTAACTAAACTTTTTTTGAATTGTTTTAACGTTAAATTACATTATTTTATTGGAAATGCAGGATCATATGTGGTATTTCATAGATCAAGTTCTTGACCTTTCAGTCAGTCATTTCAATTGCGTGTTGATTATAAGTTGAAGTATCTTGTATTATCCACCATGGTATTGACAGCACGACGCCATTGAGTGCCCGAGCTTTTTCAGTAGCTGCCTTGGCGACGATGAATTTCCGATTACAAATTTAATATCTCTTGAGTTTTTTCCTCTGCTTTAAGTTGTTAAAGTAACTTTCTTTGTTGGCAGTTGATTTGCATTTTATTTGGAAATATTTTGTTTCCGCAGGAGGTATGTATCAACAACAACAGCAGCAGCAAGCCAACTTCTTTCCCGGCCAACAGCAATCACCATTCGTTCAACAACAACAGCAGCAGCAGCAACAACCGACGTACAGTGTGCCTCAAAGACGGGCTCCTCCAGCACCCGCGAATCCCTTCGCTGGATCTTTTGGTGGAGCGCCACAGGCTCAAACAACCACAGGGATGTTCCCTCCTGGTCCAAGTCCAGTTATTCCTGCTCGTCCAGGAGCAATGAATCCCCCAACCGCGGCCCCAGCTCAAAGTGGTGCTGCTCAGAACCCATTTGGTGATGCTTTTGGTGGTGGAGGTTCAGCATCCGATGGTTTACTTGCTCCGGTCAATAACTCACAATCCGGTCTCATCAACGGCTCGGCCAAGGAGAACACGAATGCTTCCGATCCTTTTGCCAGTTTAGTTCCCGGCATGGGCTCCGGTTCTACGAACACAAAGGACATGTTCAAAGATTTTCAAATTGCAAAGCCGCCGCAGCCTCCTCCTAGATCTAATGACAGCGCTTCTGCAAACTTTGACAATTACTTTCGTACTGCAGTCGGCGGTGTTCCACTCGACGAACCCAATAACGAACCCATCGGCCAGAAAGCCGCTCAAAATCCTCCTGCCCAGTCAACAACCGATCCATTCTCCATGTTTGGTTCCAACGATACCGATCAGTCGTTTAATTTTGGCGGACAGGTTAGTTCTTCATTGTTTAAGGTCTAAGTCTCTAATGTGTGAAGTTATAAAATCTCCATTGGTTTTTCTTTGTGATTAAAAGATATTTTTTAATGAAAATTTTATTGTTTACTTCGTTGCATGAAGTCTCCGGTGCTTTCTAGTTTGATAAAGGTCTAAGGTGGTCATAAAGTCTCAATTGCTTTTTCTTTGTATGATTAAAAGATATGCGCTAAAACATTTAATGAAAACTTTCTTGTTTGCTTTTTTCTACCTCCAGAATGCGTCTCTTAATACTGATAATTGAGAAAGATGTCTGTGCGCAGCTTACAGTGAAAATTGGGCCACTAAGCATTTCGATCTACAAACGTTTTAAACCGTAGAAACCCACATACACAGGCTTTGCCAACCTAAAACCTTATTATCGTGTCTGGAGGCTGATATAATTTTGATTTCGAACTCTGGGCTTAATAAATACTTTATATTTCCTCGGAACGATAGTGTTTAGAATCCAAATTGCCAAAGTGTGATCACTAAATAAATGTTAAATCACAACAAATCTTCTGGATTCACTGTAAAGAAATGGAAACTTTTTCCTTGTTGCCAGTCTTACCAAACAATCTTTGGACTTACAGCATAAGTGTCAAAATTTAGTTTATTATTTGCATGGTAACAGTAGCGCAAAATTAGCTCAAAATTGCACAAAATATACACAAACACTATATTTAGCAATTACAACTATCATCTCGTACAAGCGATCCCAACCCAGGTAGCAAAATCCATCCTTTTTATATTGATTCAACGTCTGCAGACGCTGAATCAATGTAAAAAGGACGGATTTTGCTGCTGGAGACTGCTATCAAAAACAAGATCAGCTCTTCGACTTCAAATTTGAAGTTTGTACGTTGACGTAGCCATAGCGATGTATATAAGCCATGGCTGCTGCCAGTACAACATTATCAAATTTTCATGTTCATGTTTCACAGCAACAGTCGAGCAATGTACAATCCCTCTTTGGATGAAAATCAACAAGGTGTGTTGCTGCTTGTATCTGCTCTCTTAAACAGTTTGAAGGAGGTCTGCCGTGTACAACATCTGCTCCGTGAATCGTCATGCGTTAGTCAGTGCAATAACATGTATATTCTGATTTTCTTCCACACGTCAACCTTGTCACAATTAAAACCAATCCACGGAAATTGAAACATCAGTGCTGTAATATCTTCTCACTTTTTTGGTTCTCATGTTTTTTACTTTTTTGATGCCGGCAACCTCAGATAGCAAAATCCGTCATGTTTGCATTGATTTAACGTCTGCAGGCGTTGAATCAATGTAAATATGACGGATTTTACTGTCTGGAATCATTGAATTGACAGTTTCAGGCTGCTGAGGTTATTTTGTATTGGAAAAAATTACTTGCTTCAAATTAAAAATCACAGGTCAATTCAAAGTGAACATAATTGTAAATAAACCGGCGAAGTACTTGCCCTTTCGTGTTCCGCTTGTTTGTTGTGCAATGTGATTTTTCTCAGATAGCAAATCAGTCGTTTTTTTATATTGATTCAACGTCGACATACGTTGAATCAATGTAAAAAAGAACTGATTTGCTGCCTGGTTGTGTGCTGCGATTTCTTTTGATTTTTTTCTATTGCTCTCAGTAAGTGAAGTTTAACTATAAACATTAAACATCTGCGTTAAGTGAGATTGCATGTTTTTTTGCATTTGCATTGACAAGAAGGTGGGAACAATCTCTACCATTACTCATCAGCTGTATTTTGCGTTCATTACAATAAATGGGTGGTAATTTTTTCACCTCTTTATCACCATCAGCAGTGTTCGCTAGAACAACTTATAATTTATTTGAATTTATTGAAGCGTTATAAAACTTATATTGAATAAGTCACGTTTTGCGTTGAAGCGACGTAGAAACATCGCAATTGCAAGCGGTGAAAACTGAATATTAATTTCCCAAGTGCCTGTTTCTTTCCAATTGCCTACACCAGTTTTTTCAAAATGATAGAAGGTAGTTTTGTTGCGTTAAAGATATTTGTAATTTTTGTATTACATGAGAGACTTGATGGTTTAATTTTTTGTGACATATTCAGTTGGTACAACTATTTGTTCAATATTTGCAGTTCAATCGATGCTTTTTTGTTCAAACTGATGATTTACATGTTGCAATTTTTTATTTAAAAATATGAAACAATTTATTTTATTTTCAATTACCTTTTGAATTGTCTGTATGTTCTCTACTAGTAGTAAGTATCCATGTGATCACTAATACAAAGTATTACAATTACAGTGTGACTAGACGGTTGTTTCAACTAAAAAATCACTTCCCTGTTGGTCGTATCTCAACTGTGAATGTAAACATCCAAGGCTGTTACCGTTGAGGATAATTTGGGCCCGGTACCAATGAGATTTTTGGGCCCAAAGTCAAAACACGTCTTCCAAAGAACATGTAATGGTTTTATCAAGTTTCCGGGCGCCTTAAATCATCTCGGGCCCAAAAAGTACCCCCTGAACCTCCCCTGTCAACGCTACTGCTAATTCATATACTGCGGACCTACACTTTTTTGGATAGCTAGAAATAATAACTAGCATTGTTTAAGACGTTTCTTCAGCCAACACGACTGATTTTAAGGGGCTAAAACAGTTAAAACTATGTGCTAGTGTTTACCAATAAAATTGCACACCACAGAAATACCGCAGTTTAAAGAAATTAAAAACGCCCAAAATAAAACTTATTATTTTCAACATCTTGTAGTAGCCTAGCCAGCAATCACCAGAAAAACACAAAGAAAGCGTTTTATGATTTGTATGTAAAAGTTATTGCTTGGTTAAGGATATCTTACATGACAGATGCGTGACCAGCTTTGAGGAGTGGTCCTTAACTTTTCATTCAAGAGTCTTTGTAGGACTTGTACACTCATGATTTCTCTTGATTGGCATCACATAAGTTCCTTTGTTCAGAATTTTTTTTACAAAACCTTGAGAGACATCACCTTGCTTGGTCCTGTTTTCAGTTGCTGTGCTTATAGCGGAACCATTGTTAGTTTTGCTCAATAGTCTTAACGCATAGTGTCTCGTTCAGATTGAGATTTCACTGAAAAATTTGATTTAGGCAGTGACGTAATACAGTGATGTCTTGGACATCGCCATTGCCTTTCGCTGAAAATGCCCTACAAGTTACGCTGTTGGCTTATGGATGTTTGATTGGGAAATCATCCGACCTTTTATTTCATAGACATGATGAAATACCCTCTCTATAGACAACCTGCTACGCAGACCCGGTTGAAATCAAGGAAAACTTTCCTATCACTTTCAGCCACTAATCTCAACAAAAAAGAAACTAGGTTTTAGTAATGGAAACTACAGTTCGAAAATGATTTATCATACGAGGAAATGAAGGTTCCGCCATCCGGGTCCCTTCCCCCAGGAGTAAACGCCCTCTGGGGAAAGTGGAACCCTTCAATCGACTCCGAACCGGAGTTGGCCGCCCGTACTAAATATGCAATGATAAAATGGGGCTGCAACACGGGTCCAGTTACATGTATCTGTGGCACCAAGCCTGAAATAGCGAACCATCTTCTTGTGTGCCCTTAACTTACCACCCAGTGCAGCAAGTGGGACCTTTCAATATACAACTCTGTCGTAAAAGAATGTGTCGATCTATGGTGTATCAACCAAATTTAGAAGACTCGATAGAAGAATTTTCTAGACTCGTCAAAGAAATAATACGATCAAGTAACGATGATTTAATTCTCTAGATGTGCGGTTAAACCTGCTTCAATGGTCGGCTACCTCTTAATTCATCAGTATCTGGTGGCTTTGAACAAGAACAGTTCTACTTTTACCACAACTGCATTACTTGTCTAAACATTTTTTTTTTCAAAACTTTTCCTCGCTTACAAAAATGTCTCAAGGTTTGATTGGTTGCGGCTACGGGAATCTTTATCCTCGGACTGAGAAAGCTTTGAGAGCTCAATCCTGGCAAACTTATTGGATTTTAAAACCATTGACCTGGACTTGGCCAACGAGACTGACAAAGTGAAGTTTTCGCTTGTTTGTGAACAATTCCATCCACTCGGCCCCACTGAATGGAGACCAGAGCACTTATGTATTCTAAACTAAGCCTCGATTCTAAATGTAGGCCTATTGCTTGAGAGCCAAACCAGCGCTACTAGGTCTTGTCGTTTTTTCGGACGCTTAACCAACTGAGCTATCCAGACGGACAAAATCTAAACTAAATTCTAACGTAACAAATCGGTTAAGATTTTAAAAACCCGGCTTTAAATTAGGCTACGTGGCATAATTAGGCCTGGCCCTATAGGGTATCGGTTTTCGCGAGTAGCTTATAGCTATAACTTACTTAGCTGTAGCTTATGGCTTGCAGTTCAGCATATTTTTTACGAATGCGTGTGAGAACTGATGACTTAAAAAAGGGGTGCGGGGATGCCGAATCATTGTAAGGTTAGTTTAAAATGACGTAAGAAGTTATGCTTGTTTGCCGAGCTTCAACAAACATTCTGAATCGGAGGTGATTATTCCTTTTGTTCCATTCTAGAAGGAGGTGAGAGAACTGATTGGAAACTTCACTAATTTCAAGGTGGTGGCAAAAGATTACTAAACACTGACTGAGACGTGGAAAATTTTTTCTCATAAATTTGCATTTTCTACTTTAGCTTCTACCAAAAACCGTTGTAGACAACTGATGGAAAGAAATTCGCGCTGCAAACGAGGCCTCACAATAGGGCAACGAGATTGCCTACAACGATTATCGT
The DNA here is from genome assembly GCF_918807975.1 of Aplidium turbinatum. Classification (NCBI taxonomy): domain Eukaryota; kingdom Metazoa; phylum Chordata; class Ascidiacea; order Aplousobranchia; family Polyclinidae; genus Aplidium; species Aplidium turbinatum. Next base: position 13,371,113 of record NC_137484.1, on the reverse strand, counting down.
AGCTTACAGAGATTACATAGCCTACAAAGATTATCACAGCAGTGGCTATGTTTGCTGTAATTTCTAGCTTTCTAATGACAGTTTGTCAAATTTATGAGCCTCCGTTTCACCTGGGGAGCAGGGACTCCTCTGGTCAGAGTGTACGGTGGAAAGTTCTTCCTGTTCTGCAAATATCTACGTATGTTCATTTTACTACTACGGTTTCCTGACTACGAATTTTATTTTCTGGTTTTGTTTCTTTGAAGTAGTAAAGTCATACTAAATGATAACTTTGATAAGATACCAACAAAGGGAAGCTCCAGAATTTGTGATTTGCTAGCCTTCATATCAAGCTTTTACAGCAGTAGCCTACTTCTATTGTTTGCTTTTCAAATCGCATAACTTAGCCAAATAAGTTATTGTTGGAAAAAATAAAAGTGACTAAGCCTCTAGATGGCAGTGTTCCCTCAGCCGAAAGGTACTGAGAGCGGTTAATACGGCTCTGGACGCGGGCTACATTGCAATGGTGAAAGTTTATACGAAAATTAGTTGTTTCTGACTGCTTTAGAGTATGTCGGAACATGCCCACGTATTTACCTACACTTTATCTACTCCATTTCACTATTGCAACATTTACAGATTAAAATTAAGTAAGTTATAAATTAATTATCAATAGCACTTAAATCATCATCAAAAATTTTACAAATAGCAACAACACGGTAGCGCCACAATACAACAAGAAAAGTAGCCTATATACTAGTATGGGTTGGGATGCTATATTTTTATATCAGAAAATAAACAAAAATATTACTGTATTGTGGTAGACTAATGAAAACCAGAAAAATGTCCGAAAAAAAACAACTGAGCAACACGTCTCTTTTGTGTTTTATGTAAGGTTAGATACAAATAAACTTCTCGCATTGCAGTAGTTCAATCACTCTTTGTATGAAGCTGGAGTATGACAATATATCTTATTCAAACAAAATGCTTATCGGACGTTAAATAGAATTTATAGTGACGTTAACTTTCTCCGATAATAACTTAAACGATTATAAACACTAAACAGTCTATGTTTTTGTGGAAATCGAAGACAAATAAAATATCACTCTGTGTGCTTCAGAATTTTTGTTTCCACTTTTCCGATCATTTTTTGAAGTTTGCTTTTCAGAAGAAATGTTGCAAAACTCGTTGCACTCATGAAAAGGCAAATTTTGTTGTTTCTTGTAAGTCCTGAAAAAAGAATAATCATAGGCTGCAACCAGTCGTTGAAATTATGTAAAAATTACCCCCCAGCCTATATACATAACTACCGGGGATAATTTTTTCAAAAACAGAGAAAATTGGATCATTTTGCTGTGTTTTGGAAGGGCAAGAGGCCCTGGAGCCACCACTAGCTATATTAAGCTATGTCGCAAATCAATTAGAGGCTCAGTTGAAATACTTTGCTTGTCACGGAAAGAGTTTATCTCCACCTACAAGTCATGCTCCTTGTTATAATGTTATTTTAACCTAAATACGATTTCAAATTGTTATGTAACTCAGTAGCCTACTCACCACAAAGGTAGCCTAAAATATTACCTACTTACCAATATCGGGTTGGTAATGAGAAAGAAATGTGCCAAACATGAAAAAGGCAAAGGTTGGGTAAATTGAAGAAACACATTTTGTCTGAGTTGGAAAAAAGTATATGTCCGTCACAGTCCACACAATTTGGGCAAACATTATCGTAAACAGGGAAATCGTTCCGCACATCTCGATGGAGAAAATACCTGCAAGCAATAGAACTTGAAACAAATCAATTCTTTATATTGATAAAATTGATGTTGACGGTTGGTTTGTTTCATGACAACCACTCCATAATTCTCCAGCAACACTTTAAAAATCGGAAACCTTCACTCAGCCAATCTCCATAACCGACCCTGCGTCAGTGGTTCAAAGCCTCTACAAGAATGCTAAACTAGCTGGAGTAATCTATCGAAAACTTTGTCGGTCCGAAGATAAAGATTCAAAACCAACCAAATGTAATATGGATTATAAAATATAGCCTACTAGCCTACTTCATACCAAATTTTTCAAACGCCAGTTATCCTATGTCTATAAACACCACGGTATGGTCTCATCAGTTCACAAAAAGTTTTTTTTTATCCACTTGACTGCAAATTCAGTTGGCTACAAACTATGTATTGCACAAGAGTGTTTTGCTAACGCAAACTCTTGTGATGACGTTGGTGTTAATTTTTTTTATACCATGCAAATGTGCTTCGTTCATTCCTGAAGAGGATCTGTACGCTAGAGCGTACGCGGTTGTGGAGGAAAAAGCGACAGCACTCCAACTTGCACATATTCCGAAATAACCCATCACAACGTTGTGAAACCACCATCGACAAGATACTGCACATATAGAAATGTAGTTAAATGTATCGACCAAATACTCTCGCCTCAGCTGAAGGTAAAAGCTTTAACGTGGTCCTAGATTTAATAAAGAAAAATATGAGGGATAAAGAAAAAACTAATATGGTTTACGAAAACGAGAAAAGAGAAAACTAACATATAAGAAAGTGATTTTTTTATCCTCTTATTTTCGTTATCAACATTAGTTTTTTCTCCTTCCTCTTACGTTTTTTTGTTTTGTTTTGTTAAAGCTATGTAAAAGTTTTTGCCCAGCTGAAAGTGTTATTATTAGACTATTAGGCTATTGTGAAATCGATTTTTTAATAAATTTTACTAAGAGATTACATTGTTGTGCAAACGCCAGTGTTCGATGCATGCAAATTAGAAGTATGTCAACTGCAAATCAAACCTTAAGCACAGGCTACAGGATGTTTCAAGATAATTTAAAATTATTACAGTAGCCTAATTCGTAAATTTTATTTTATATAACATAATTAAATAAAATAAACTCAAACGTTTTCGACACGTACGTGTGTCCTCATCAGGAATTAAATCTGCAATAGCCTACATAAAATGAAAAATCGTAAGATAAATTTGACTATGCACTGTAACTGTAACGACACTCTGGACTGAAAACACAAACTGAACAAATGATACGAGAATAATTGCGAGTAAATTATGCGGTGGGAAACAAATCACGTGAGGTGTAGACTACAGGCATTGGACAAAACAATTAGAGCACACACAAAAGGAACGATGAGCCACAGGCGAATAACAACTAAAAGTGCAATTAAAGAGCACATCGCCTCTTGTGAAACGTGCACTGACAATGTCTCGATCGACCAATTTAAAATCATCTCTCGAGGCAGATCTGATTTTCAGACTAAGATCATGGAAGCCTTAAGAATCAAACGTAACAATCCATCTCTCAACCGGCAGTTATTCGCCTGTGGCTCATCGTTCCTTTTGTGTGTGTTCTAATTGTTTTGTCCAATGCCTGTAGTCTACACCTCACGTGATCTGTTTCCCACCGCATAATTTACTCGCAATCATTCTCGTATCATTTGTTCAGTTTGTGCTTTCAGTCCAGAGTGTCGTTACAGTTACAGTGCATAGTCAAATTTATCTTACGATTTTTCATTTTATGTATTGCAGATTTAATTCCTGATGAGGACACACGTACGTGTCGAAAACGTTTGAGTTTATTTTATTTAATTATGTCATATTTTGTGTGAAATAAAGTATGCTAAACCCGCTAAAGTTACTATGTTTTATTTCTCTATGGTTCAACAAAGCAAACTCTCTACCAAAGCTTTATTTTATATGTTATTCGCTCTGAAAATGCGCATTGCCATGATGCGCAAAACGTCATTGAAGCAATTGATCAACCTGTTTGTTTTTGCTCTTACTTTCACTTTCATCAGATGAACGTTAGAAACGAGACTTAGGCTATAACTTATGTACTGATGGTTAAAGAGTCCAGACAAGATTAATTGAACAGAACACCTTTGGCGCAATTCGATCTCAACATTGTGATCAAGTTGTTCCAAAACATTTGAGATGGTGAGAAGCGTTTTTTGATAACAGTGTTTCTATTCAAAAGAACGATTTTAGTTTCAAATAAGCCATTTGATGAAGTTACAACAACTTGATACTACTTGTTGTATGTATAAAATACAATATTTAATAATAGAAAAAGAAAAAACATAAATAACGTTTTAAACAATGAAAACTATTAATACTACAAAAAGTGCTCAATGCCAAGCAAAAGCTAAGCAGAGCGAATTAATAGTTAGGGCAATACATGTATATGGTTTGACCCCAAAAAAATTGCAACAAAAGGTTTTTCAACTGATTTGATTAGTTTTGGGTGTCAGTATTGACATATTCAAAATCTTAAGCAATCCAACTTCCGGAAAGTGGTTATTTTCAAGATGGACGCCAAACCATCAAAATAACAATAAATTGACCATAACTCGGTCATCATATGACCAAAACATGGAGTTTTGGTGTCTATATCTAGATTTTTATACCCTGTGAAGTCAATGAGACCATTTTCAGAATTGTTGAATTATCTGATAGCCTATAAATTCAATATGGCAATCCAAGATGGCCGCCAAATCAATAAAATAACAGTAAATTGACCATAACTCGGTCATAATATGACCAAAACATGTAGTTTTGGTGTCTATACCTAGGTGTTTGTACCCTGTGAAGTCAATCAGTCCATTCTCAGAATTGTTGAATTATCTGATAGCCTTTAAATTCAATATGGCAATCCAAGATGGCCGCCAAACCGTTAAAATAACAGTAAATTGACCATAACTCGGTCATCATATGACCAAAACATGTAGTTTTGGTGTCTATATCTAGGTTTTTATACCCTGTGAAGTCAATGAGACCATTCTCAGAATTGTTGAATTATCTGATACCCTATAAATTCAATATATAGCAATCCAAGATGGCTGCCAAACCAATAAAATAACAGTAAATTGACCATAACTCGGTCATCACATGTTCAAAACTTGTAGTTTTGGTGTCTATATCTAAATTTTTATACCCTGTGAAGTCAATGAGACCATTCTCAGAATTGTTAAATTATCTGATAGCCTATAAATTCAATATGGCAACCCAAGATGGCTGGCAAAACAATTAAAAATGAACAATAACAATGTATTGGTTATTAAAAACCCGGTGAATTTCTATACATATTTGGGTAAACTAAGCAGGCATAAAGAGTTCATACGATGTGGTCATGTACATCAGTAGACTCTTGACATAATCAGCGTAAATGATGAAGATGAAGGGGAAGATGAAGACAGCCTCTACGTGGCCTTCCCTACAAGTAACTTCGACCAGAGCTAACAAGCACTAGAAGTGAAACCAATGTTTTCACCACGTCACATGACAACCGTGCCTACTCTAACGTCTAGCCAGCCCTTTTTAGGGCTTGCTCTAACGGTGATCTCGGCCAATATCGAAGGGTTTTCTTCAGCAAAATCAGCCATCCTTGCTGAACTCTGCAAGCAACATCAATGCAATATTCTCTGCCTACAGGAAACCCACCGAAGTGCTACACACCACAGGCCAAGAATACCCGGAATGGACCTTGTCAACGAAATCCCTCATGGGAAACATGGCAGTGCTATGTACGTAAGATCTGGATCACGCATTAACTCAGTTTCGTCCGATGATAGCAATAACACCGAATGCCTGACTCTCCACCTCGATGGAATAGACGTAACATCTGTCTATAAGCCCCCAAATGAACCCTTCATACCAAACGATCTGATGGTGCAAAATGGCAGTACGCCTGGCTTGTTTATTGGTGATTTCAACAGCCACAGCTCGAGCTGGGGCTATAGAAACACCACTAAGGATGGAGAAGCTGTTGAAAAATGGGCTGACGATAATAACTTGTAGCTCATACATGACCCCAAGTTACCCCCTTCCTTTAACAGCGGAAGATGGAAACGAGGCTCAAACCCGGACCTCATCTTTGCAAGTGACTCCATCACTATGGGCTGTGTGAAGCACATATTGGATCCAATCCCACATACTCAACATCGCCCAATCCGCCTCCGAATCAAGGCAGTTGTTACTCCAAAGGATGTTCCATATCAACGACGATACAACTTTCGAAAAGCCAACTGGAAGGGATTTACTTCAGATCTGGACTTCCACATCGCCAATTTACACACGTCATCAGATAAATACCCTGACTTCATAGAAGCTGTACGAAGAGCGTCAAGAAAAAACATTCCTAGAGGCTGTAGGACACGTTACATCCCTGGTCTGAATTCAGACTCAGCAGACCTCTATGAAGACTATAAAGAAAAGTTCCAATCAGATCCTTTCTCTCACTCTACAGTTGAAGCTGGAGAAAACGTGATGGCAGCTATCGCCAGCGAAAAGAGAAAAATGTGGCAAGATATGATCGAATCCACAGATCTGTCTCATAGCAGTCGGAAAGCCTGGAAAACAATTAAATTGCTGTCGGCGACTACACTAAACCAGACCACCACTACACTGTATCTGCCAATCAAATTGCCCATCAACTCCTTCTAAATGGCAAAAGCAAAAATAACATGAAAAAGCAGTCTAAACCCCGGTTAATAAGACCTCAAAATGTACGCAACCCTCGTCTAACATCTTTTTACCTCATTGAAGAACCTCACATACAAATCCCATATCGAAAAAGTAAGAGCTAAGGTGGCTTCTAGAAATAATATTTTGCAGAAACTCGGAAACTCTGATTGGGGTGCCCTCCCTGACACAATACGGTCAACTGCTTTAGCCTTATGCTATTCGGTTGCAGAATATGCTTGCCCAGTGTGGGAACGCTCAGCACATGCCAAGAAAATTGACCCCATATTGAACCAAAGCTGCCGTCTGATTACAGGTTGTCTCAAACCAACCAACATCACGTCGCTGCACATTCTGTCTGGAATTGCTCCCCCCAACATCAGAAGAAGCGTGACCAGCAGAAAGGAAAGATCTTGTCAGGACATAGATTTGAGACACCCACTGTATGGCCAAACTCCAGCACACAGGCGTCTGAAGTCAAGAAAAAGTTTCCTTGCTTCAGTTGTCCCATTAGGTCATGACGATGTCGCCGCCAATGTGCGGGTTCAACTATGGCAAGAGAGACTGGCAGCCGGACCGACATTGGCCAATATGGAGCTCACACCCATGGAGAGCCTTCCTCCCGGAAAACGTGAACCGTGGAAGTATTGGCGATGCCTCAACCGCTTAAGAACTGGTATTGGCAGGTGTAAAACCTTGATGAGACACTGGGGGTATTCCATGGGGAGCACAAGTTTCAAATGCGGACAGGAGCAAACGATGCAACATCTACTCGAATGCCCTGACCTAAAAGCAAAATGCTCTGCACAGGATTTGGCCGAGTTCAACGATAGAGCAAGAGCTTGCGTGATGCTCTGGGCTACGGCCGTGTGACACACGATGAAGAAGAAGATCAGCGTAAAGAAAGCACATGGATCAAGTATTACTAAATCTCATCGCTGTCACTCTCGATGTCATCGTCTGTAATTATGTGATTGCTGTATGGGTTGACACATGAACCAGTTTGGCATGGTCCACATTCAGCATGACATGGTAGCCCATATCTCCGGCAACTGCAGTGAGGTGGACACGATTCGCAATTGCAGTGTATCATTTTCAGTAGGTTGTCCGGGGGAAGCTTTCATGTCCGTCATGATTGGAACCATCTGACTATTGTCTACTTTCCATCCCCAGTCTAGAGCATCCATACCATCGTCAGTAGCCTACCCATCCAGACCATAATCTGGTAGTAAACTCTGAGGCAGTGGAATTTGGTAGAGGATGGTGTAGGTGGCAAATGTTCAGGGTGAACAAAGGACTTGGATGTTGTAATTTTCTTGACCAATGTATTGCAGCGCTGTGTTTCCAGGTTACTACTGCCATCGTTGCCAAACATAACGGTCATAGCTTTGTTTCCAAGATCCTTAATCAAACAGGTGATCTCTCCATGCAGGAAGTGGTGAAGCACGAGCTCAGTACATGCCAACCCACCTTGTTTGAAGCTAGACATTTTTTCCGAGAAGCCGATAAGTCTCAAATAGCTCCCGCCATCACAGAACATGCCAGCAGTGTGACGTCAGGCGATTATGAAGTAGTGAAAAAATCTGCCCCGAAAACCGATCACTACGTTCTTGATGGGGGGGGTTCTTGTTGCATCGAGTGCTATGGAAAGCTGGAGACAGTTGTGGGTCTATTGTACAGTCGTATGCAGATTATACCATTCGTCATTATCGCTTAGCAACGGTGGTCTTTGATGGATATGGTGGTCCGTCTATCAAAGACAATACCCATCAAAGACGCGGCATGAACGTCCACCGGGTTGTTCACTTTACTGCAGACACCAAGTTCATTGGAAAGAAGGAGAAGTTCTTGTCTCGAGCTTCCAACAAGGAAGGATTAATTTCTCTAATTTCTGCTCAACTGAGAAATAAAAGCCGCAATGTGATCAACGCACCAGGTGATGCAGATGTTGACATCGTCAAGACGGCAGATGGACAGCGCTCATAGACATGGTACGACTTTAATTGGTGAAGACACGGCTCTTTTAATGTTGTTACTATACTATGCTAACACTGACCCACACATTAAAGACCTTTACTTCCGCTCCGACAAAGCTTACTCAACCAAGATACACGACATCAACAAACTGAAGGCAATCACCAGGCCAGATATAGCCTATGCTCATTGCTCACAGCTCTTCTTCATTCATGCATTCACCGGTTGTGATTCAACGTCAAGGATATTTGGTATCGTGTCCACTTCACTGTAGTTGCCGGAGATATGGGCTACCATGCCATGCTGGATGTGGACCATGCCAAACTGGTTAATGTGTCAACCCATACAGCAATCACATAATTACAGACGATGACATCAAGAGTGACAGCAATGAGCTTTAGTAATACTTGATCCATATGTTTTCTTTACGATGATTATGTCAAGAGTCTACAGTACATAACCACGTCGTATGAACTCTTTATGCTTGCTTAGTTTACTCAAATATATATAGAAATTCACCAGGTTTTTTAATAACCATTACCAATACATTGTTATTGTTTATTATTAATTGTTTTGGTAGCCATCCTGGATTGCCATATTGAATTTATAGGCTATCAGATAATTTAACAATTCTAAGAATGGTCTCATTGACTTCACATGGTATAAAAACCTAGATATAGACACCAAAACTGCATGTTTTGGTCATATGATGACCGAGTTATGGTCAATTTACTGTTATTTTATTGGTTTGGCGGCCATCTTGGATTGCCATATTGAATTTATAGGCTATCAGATAATTCAACAATTCTAAGAATGGTCTCATTGACTTCACAGGGTATAAAAATCTAGATATAGACACCAAAACTACATGTTTTGGTCATATTATGACCGAGTTATGGTCAATTTACTGTTATTTTAACGGTTTGGCGGCCATCTTGGAAGCCATCTTGAAAATAACCACTTTCCGAAAGTTGAATCGCTTAAAATTTTGAATATGTCAATACTGACACCCAATACTAATCAAATCAGTTGAAAAACCTTTTGTTGCAGTTTTTTTGGGGTAAGGTCATATATTGTCATATATTGCCCTAACTATAAATTAAATATAGTTATTACTATCTAAAGCCTTGACAGCTTGTTTCACCTAAAAGGAGGATCATCAGAAGGTCCTTATAGATTCTATTTGAATAAGGACCTTCTGAATTCTGAGGATCCTCCTTTTAGGTGAAACAGGCTGTCAAGGGTTTAGATAGTAGCCTAATAACTATACTTGATTTAAATAACGTTTTAGTAGTTCTACTCTTGACATAACTTTTTGACGACACCTGGAATTGCTTTAAAATTCGAATCTGTGTTCGGGATCGCTGAACGTCGGCACCCTAACATCAATACCGCGCTGGATGACACCAAGCAGGTGAGAACAAGCACCCAAGAAATCACATGGTATTCACGGTCAAAGGAAAACGTCCACAACAAAGTTGCCACCATCACTATGATCCATAAGATATAGACTTTCTGCAAACATTTGAGTGACCACAAAACGTGTAGAATTTTGAACTACTGTGTACGACAAGCCTATTGTATTTGCTTCTTGCAGCGGTATTATTATTATTAATCGATACAGAACATTGTTTTGGTTGTCGTATCCAGGTTTACACCTGGTGGTTGAAGATTTAGATTAAGTGGACAGGAAGGCAAGGAAGCCAATCTTCATGTCCACCTTCAGGCATGCCTTTAAGTGTCTTGCCAAAGACACAGTCGCATGATCATGAGCGGTGTCGAACCGGCGCCCTTTCGATTGCCGTTCCAGTGCTCTCACCACTCGACTATACAGAACATTATAGTTGCTTTACGTAAAAGTTTAGAGTTTTAACAGCTGTTTTGAAACACTTTCTGCATAAAATTTTTGAAGTTGTTCTTACCGAATTAAAGATTTTGAAGTTGAAAGAACCAACAAAGAGAAAAATCGCAGCAAGAACATTGGACAGTAGAATGCTCGGCCAAGCAATCATAGTCTAAATATATTTGTAAATCAGATTTTACCACCAGACTTCGCATTTACGTTCAAGTAGCCTATGTTATCTACAAATAAATCAGAGCTACCCCACCAACTAACCGAATCAAAATCTTTCCAACCCATTTCAAATCAAGCCTAATGCATCAGAAAAATCTTTAAATTTGATGACCATTGACCACTTGTGCATAAATGCACAATGGCGAAGGTTTATTTTAATTCCTGGGTCTCTTAGAAAGATTTCTGGCCCCTATATTTTTCTGCCTGGCTCCAGATGCAGCTTACTCCTCTTTTGTTTTGCTTTGCAAAATTTTGAGACATTGGTCCAAGCTGTGATGAGGCATGCAATAAGTGTTGAAGTGATACCATTCCCTGTATTGAGGAAATAGCCTACTTCATTCACCTTTAAAGTTTCAATATTTGGTCATAGTACTGAAAGAACATTGATTATGATTCTATTGTAATAAGACATCATATGCTAAAAGTAGTTTTGTTTAAAGGTGCAAGATTGAAGCAAGAAATTCGATTTGATGGATTATGTATGGTAATTGGGACACAGACAGGTCTATGAAGGTAGATTAGAGTTAAGTCAGTCTTGTCAATCTCGGTAACCGGCCCTGCGTCAAAAGCCTCTACAAGTATGCGAAACTACCAGGAATAACTTTTCAAGGCTTTGTCAGTCCGAGAATAAAGATTCAAAACCAAACACGTGTTTTTATTGATTGAATTCTGTTTCGAACGTAGCCCGAAACTTTCAATAAAATTGATTTGCCTTTTTTTTTAATTCTAGCGCTACAAGGTGTTTTTTTAGCATTTGAAAACTCCAGCTTTTTTATACTACACAATTATTATACGAACAGTGTTCAGTTCAGTTCAGTTGTTTTTTTTATTTCTGACCATCATATCAAAACAATACACATCAACATAGCAAAGGTCAAGAAAAAGGTAGAAGCGACAAAACGCGAACGTTAAAACGTGCTTGTGATCGAAGTAAGTTATTGAGTTGAAAAAAATTTGGCACGGTCGCAACACCTTCAGAAAAATTTAAGATAATCCTTATACGGCTACAAATCTGTTAATTAAAAGATGACAAAAATTACTTGCCAGTTGAGGAGCAGGACAAATGTCGATTGGATACTTGGCGACAATGGTTTTGATGGAAGAAACGTAATATTCTGCAACGTAAGTATAAATCAAGAACTGAAAAGTAACAATGTTTCCGTGTATACTACAAACACTGATTTGTTTATCTCAAGTGTATTCTACTCTCCAAGTCTATAAGCCTATACTACAAAAATTTCGATTTTTTTTTTTTTAATGAGATGAGATAAACAACTGTTATAGCAGATAATTGTAAGCCTACGAATTGAAAAGTTCCTCGTTTCAAGCCCTGTTTTCAAGTTAGCCTACATACCTGATCCAGGCAAACTTGGAATCTTTGAGTGAGCAGCAAAAACAAAAAACATGTAATCGCATGCCACAGAAATGAAAACACACGCTCCAGATAAAACATTTTCTGAACGCATATTGTCTCTACAAGGAAATGACTTTCCACTTTGAGTTCTCTGCTTTCATCAATATTACACAATAGGAATCAGCAACGCCTTTCAATCACCTGACAGATCTAAGAACATATTTATCTTTGTCGGTTGTGTGGTAATGCATTTATTTTATGTGTTAGGATGGTTTTATTGAGATTTCAAATGCGAATTGGCTGTCTAATGAAATTCTGCCTGCTTAACGGACATTCTAACTAATTTGACTATTCAACTCAATTAAACTATTTCCACACAATTGTTACTCGAATTATAATTTTTAGTTATCAGAAGATGTTCGTATAATATTGTAGGTCTATAACAAAATTAATTTAAACATTACAAAATAAGGAAACAATAAGAGGTTACGAATTGTCACATTTTAACAGCCATTCAATTTTCAAATTATATACAAAAAAATGAAGGGGTATACCAGCAAACATCTATAGGATCGGCCCATGATGCAAATTATATACGTTTTAAATTTTATTCTCTCTCGTGTCGCTGTTCGTCTCTCTCGTCAAAGGGCGAGTGTGAACAGTTTTACTTTCTGTTACGGTACCTTTTTTTCTAATTAGAGCTGCTTATAGGTGGAAAAATACAAAATCTTTAAGAAATGACGTACCTATGGGTTAAAATGGTTCACTTGTTAGGAAGGAAAACGTATTTGGCATGATATTGGATTGTTATAGTTGGAACTAATTAAAAATTGTTCTTTATATTTTGATTGAAAGAAGTAGGCTTATTTAAAATTGCAAAGTCCATGCATTAACTTAGGCCTAACTTTTATACTTAAGTATATTATATAACAGTAAAGTTATAAACTGAGCTGCTTTATACTTTTGTAGCCTACATATTTATTTATAGAAACTGACTACCCTACTTTCATCAGTGCTAAAGGCTTAGAACAATGAGAACCTTATCTTCTCATTTCCCGATGCTTTGATTCAAGCATGCGACTCATTTTTACCTTTTACATAATTATTAATATCAGCAACTTGTAAACGTTAAGGTGGGCACGTTATGCAATATTGACGATACAAATAACCAGTACAAGTAAGCTACAAACCATTTTATAAACTCACAACTGTTTGGTTTTCCAGCTGTATTTTAAATGTAATGTTACAAAGCATAAGGAAACCTATTTAAGTCAACAGCTTCATAAGTTTTTATGCTTTGTAGGCACTACCGTCGGTTGCCACTTCCTATGATGCAACCCGGTTTGATTTTGTAATTGCGCGACACAATCAATAGGAAGTGACAGAGAGGTTACACTAAAATAGATGACCAAATAAACAGTTCATTTTATCACAGGTTCTCAACATGCTTGGTCGAGGAACATTGCGGTAATGTGATAATAAAATACTTCATCGGCTTATAAAAAATCCCATATTGTGGAGGAACATGAAACCGACTGTCCATCTATTGCCAGTTAGGCTATAACTTTTCGAGAAACCGAAACAAGAGTTTTAAAACAAAGAGCTTATCAAGTCTTGTTCTTTGTTTTGTGATTCTTTTACAATTTGCTCAGAAATCCCTATCAGAAATGTAGGCTACATTTTAATATTAATGTAGGTCTATAGACAGACAAAACTTGTCTTTTACGGCTGGCAAGTAGCAGCAACCCAACCTTTTGAGACCTTAAGTTCAAAAAGTTTTTTAACATTTAGGCTACTGATTGTTTTTATAACTGTTAAAAGAAATGTTGAATTTTTTAAGGTCAATGAATAACATATTCAGGCTTTGAAAACATTGCACGAGATTAATGTTGCAGTATCTTTTAATTATCATTTACAAAAAATGGTCTCGATTGCAGCAACTACCGTTCAATCAGTCTACTCAGCCATGTCTATAAACTCTTTTATCACTATTATCGCTACACCAATAAGAATGACTTTTATACATCCTTCCCCCCAACACAAGCAGTTTACCAACCAGGAAGAGGAACAATCGAACAAATCCTAGCTTTGGAAGAAATCATAGAAAAGCCCATAGAATGCAACAACCCAGTTCATATAATCTTCGTTGACTGCAAAAAAGCCTTTGACAGTGTCAAACCATCTTACCTCAGGTAACTTTGAGATAAAACTTTCATCAACATAAGATACAGACACGTCACGTGCTGTCCAGTGTCCAACCTAAGCTATGCAGACGACGTGGCAATAATCAACAACTCTAAGCAGAAAATACAATAATTCCTTGATAATTAATCTGTCACAAACCGCTGCTAAATTCGGCCTTCAAATAAATGTGTCCCAAACCAAATGTACGACAACCGATACAATTGACAACTCACTCAATCTCGCTGAATACGGAAAGCAAATAGAACAAGTATCAGAATGCGCATATCTTGGCCACAAACTATTCTCGACCAACGATGGAGAAACTGCAATACAATACCGAATCGGTCTATAGGCTGGGCAGCATTTGAAAAACATAACAAGATCTTAACCTCTAATAGACTCCCAATCAAACTAAAATCAAAAATTTTCAACGCTTACGTTTTACCAGTCGTGCTGTACAACCTAGAATCAGGCCCGGATTTAGGGGGGGGCAGAGGGGGCAGGTGCCCCGGGCCCCCCGACTTTTGAAGGGCCCCCCTACGAGGAAAAAATGTTGTGTTATGTGTTATTTTTTTCTTCCTTTCAGCCTTTGAAGTTTCTGCAAAATGCTGTGCAGTTCTGGATTGATGCTACTGTAGACGCAGAGGCAGTTTTTCGCGCCGTAGACGCGAAAATTTTTTTTGCAGGGGGGCCCCCCGATCTAAAAGTGCCCCGGGCCCCCCTTCAGCTAAATCCGGCCCTGCCTAGAATGTATAATTTGGACCTCCGTAACAATAAAAAACTCACAACTTTTCAAAATCACATCATGAGACGCATGACCAACAAAAGGCTACTTTGACCACATGAAAAGAGAAGACCTTATTGACTATAACGAAGCTACACCCTGTTGCAGCAACAAAAAAATAAAAAATTCTAAAAGTTTTCGGCCATACTAAAAGGTCAAAATACAGAATCAGCAAAACCTGCATGGAAGGTAAAGTTAACGGAAAAGAGAAAAAGAGGCGGACCACCAAAGCGATGGCATGACAACATGCAGGCATGGATAGAACTCAATTTATCGACACTGGGAGAGCTAGTTAAAAACCGTGACTCATGGAAACAGATAACCCATGTTGATGCGCAATCTGCTGCAAGGGGGAGATGGCGATTGAATATAGGCTACCTTTTAAATCGCCAAAAATATGTTTTTTTATTAAAATCTTTGTGCGGGCTAGTGAAGACTAGATATACTTTATAAATGTATATTTTTGTAGCCAATTCAGATTATCTCAAACTATGAGTTGCAATCCCAAACGGGGTTGTAAATCGTAATTTTAGGATTATTCATTTTTAAATTGTAATTTATTATTTTTAGTTACATCAAAAAGTGCAAAGTATGTAGGCCTACTGTATATTAACTACGTGCAATTGAAAGAAATAAGACTTTTTGTCAAAATATTGCATCTTTTAACACTCATTAAGAAAGTTATTGACAGTAATTAAAGGAACGAAATAGTCTCACACATGAAGATGACAAAGACATGTTACCACAAAACTTGTTTGGTTAAATCCGGTTTTAAATTCAATACAATTAACACTTAACAGTAAAAAGAAATAATGGCAGATGATGACCTGGCATATTGTTTGCCATCCAACCGGTTCTGATAAATGACTGGTACTTTGTTGTGATTAAATCGTCAAATCGTAAGAAAAAGTAATAATTTTTAATTATCAAAGCAAGGAAAGGAATTCGTGAGCTAGTTTAGTTATAATATTTGATTCTATTGAAAAAATAGTTTATAATAAAAAAAGTTTATAAGAAAGCGGTTTTCAAAAGGGAGCTAGTTTTTTGATAGCACGTAGCATATGAGAAAGCAATTAAAGTGAATTAAAATAAATTTACAAAAACCTTTGGTATTTGAAAAAATTAACTTTTTTCTCGACTGTGGAGTTTCTAGGCGCGGTCAAGAGTTTATCATAAAGTTGTTGATTGCGATGCATCACATCGCCTGGATGTCACGTTATTTTGCGTCTATGAAAGTAAGCTCGACTGGTTCGCAGTCTTCGCAGACTTTATATTTAGTATCGACTGGTCTCTATATTGCATAGATATCGCATAGCTTATAGGCTACTTGTTTCAATAAAAAAAAAACATGTTGCAACCAGGTCGATTTTCTTTTAACTTTATTTCTTATTTCGGTCTCAAGCACGTTTTAACGTTCGCTTTTTGACGCTTCTATCGTTTTCTAGATCTTTGCTATGTATTGTTTTCGCTGTGATGGTCAAAATAAAAACAACCGAACTGAACATGGTCGTTAAGAATCAAACTAATTTACGTTGATTCCTTGGTGACTTTTGAAAGCTTTAACATTCCATAATATTATATTAGAATAAGTGGTTTAGTTTTTTCTGATCGACCAAATCAAACACGCTTGCTCAAACGATTAAAAAAGGTGCTTTTTAACAGATTAGAAGCAAAATGTTGTTTGGTTCAGTGAGTGTTTTAATAAACATATGTTAGTGTTACATGTAGCATATAGGCCTACAGAAAGATGCAAGTTTGTGAAAAACATATTATTTTGAATCAGAAGTGATTTATTAACTTCAAACGTTTGGACATAAAGGCTGTTGACCTGAGCTTTCACGACTGAAATTTTCCTATGATGGACGTCACAGGACGGTCGCCTGAGCTTCGCAAATACATTAAGTATCAAGCGCTGGCCACAGTGCTCGTCTTGGCCTCGCTTTGTTCTGCTCAGAAAATATTTCGTTTTGGCTCTGAGGTGGCTGATGTCAGTTTAACTGACGTGGATTTTGACAGAGGTTATACAACGGTTGAGTTGACAACACCATTCTCTGTCTATGGTCGTGCAGAGTTTGAAAAGGTTTACGTAAGTATGCATAAAATGTAGTGTAAATATTTATAGTATGTGCCAAAACTCTAACGTTACTATTCTACCCAGGGCCGGATTAAGGGAGTATGGGGCCCTGGGCTGAGCTGAAAGTGGGGGCCCTTATCAAGTGACATTTTTCGCTAAAAATGAATGGTGGAGTGGGACTACGACACGGGCCCAGTTGCATGTATCTGTGGCACCGAGCCCCAAACAGCGGACCAGTGGCGTAGCCAGAAAAAATTTATGGGGGAGCCAAATATTTGATGAATTGAAGAGAACAACAAAGTGTTTGATTTAAAGCCATCGCCACTTGATGTGCAGTGGCGTATCCTGGTGGGTTGAAGCAATAAAAGTGGTAGGGGGGGTTAGAGCGTGCCGAAGGCACGCGTATTGTAGGGGGGTCCGGGGGCATGCTCCCCCGGAAAATTTTTGAAAAATTACACTCAAATAATGGATTATAGTGCTTTCTGAAAACACTTTTAGAGTAATATTTGTATGAAATTTGTTAGCAGATAAACAGCTATTAACTTATTAAAGATAACTCTTACACACGAACGGGCAAAAGCTGCGGCTAAAATTAGAGAACACTAAAAACTCAGCTACACAAAAATCAATAACTACACAAAAACCCAACAGAGTAAGCCATTGTGAAATTGCTTCCATAAATTAGTTCAAAGAAACGTAAATCGCGTAAATTTTGCGCGATTTACGATTTGCAAAATTTATTGGTGTCTTTCTGTGTGTCTAAAACAAGTCCTTGGGGGTGTTAATAGCCAGATGTCTTGGAAAACGATATAAATTTCTACAAACTTTATTAAATTTTCAACAAAGGGCTCAATTTTGGAATCCAAACTTGGAAAATTTGGGGGGGCATGGCCCCTTTCGCCCTCCCTGGCTACGCCTATGCAGCGGATCACCTTCTTGTTTGCCCTCGGCTTTCAACACGGTGCAGTAGGTGGGACCTGTCAGTGTATAACTCCGTTGCGGAAGAATGTGTCAATCTGTGGTGTATCAACGAACTTTAGAAGACTCGATAGAAGAAGAACTGCATCATATCTAACTGACCATCTTGTATCAGATAATGTCTTCAAAACAGGCAAACCATCTAGGAATTTTCGATGGACTTGCCAATGATGAGTAGACGAGACGAGCCATGAATAAAGGCTTTGCAACAATTCAAAAAGCTCAGCGGCAGAACGGCATGTTTCTACAGGACATTTAAGCTGGCGATTAAAGTAAGTGAATGTGCTGTGCAAGGGACATAATGAGCTACACTACATTTCTCGCGCAGAAGAGCTTGAAGACCGTTATACTTGCCACTCATATTGGCAGCATTATCATAACTTTGACCCGTAATCCGTACCATTTTCGGATATGAAAGTATCAAATAAATATGTTTTTTGTTAAAAAAAAAAGAAGAAAAATTGAATAACTGGGGTTGGGCAGGGGTGCTGCAGCACCGCAGCACATTTGGGTGAGCCACTCTTGCTTGTTTGAGATACGAATTAAAGCAGTACCCTAATCTCCAGCTGTGCAACTAAAAAAATTAGTAGATTTTTTTCTTGGAGGTGGGGGCCCCCAAAAGTGGGGGCCCTAGGCTTCAGCCCAGTCCGCCCCCCCCTTAATCCGGCACTGATTCTACCGTAGTTTAGTAACAGTGAGTTTTAATAGATTTCACTATTGGCATATAAACGTGTTAAGGCAAATAAAGTGTTAGCTATTACTGAAACCCAAGGTAGAGCTGCCAATATTCATTTGAAAAACCATTGGTATACTCAATGACTTTCTTGATTTGCATTATTTTTTGAACCCTGTTCGCAGACAGCCACTTTATCTGGTCCAGATCTTTATCCGATCGGGTACGGTTTTTGATCAGACCTTTACCAGATCTGGACCAGACAAAGTGGCTGTCTGGGTTGTACTCAAAATATCAGCTTTTATGTTTGTTGAGCTTGGTGAAATAAAAATTAAACTATTAGTTGGTGCTTGTATGTAGATCGTCTTCAGTCGGCTACAAATGAATATAAGGCATAGAAATAAAGATGACAGATATTTTTATTTCATTCTAACTTTCAGATTAATGTTGTCGGAGCTGTGTCCATCGGCGAACCTGTCATAACACAAAGCCTAGAAGATATTAGAAATAATGTCATCATTTTTTCTCCATTTCTCGTTTCAAGCACTGGCAATGGTAATATATGATTTTAGTTGATCTTTTTTTGTTTGTCTTACTGTGTTAAGCTACTGTAGCCTACAATTACCAGCTTATTTTCGATTAGGCCAGGCCCTACAATACAAGAACATAAAATATATCCTTTAAATTTAGAAATGTTGCAAATTGACTGTAACTCGTGTTACTGAACTTTTTTAATTTTATTAAGCCTATCTACAATTGTAAAATATTCGTAAAGTGAGAAGCTCTATATCTATAACAAAAGCTCCGCTTATTAAGAAAACCAAGACAAACTACCATTTATGAAAAGTGTGCCGTATAGGAGTGTACAAACAAAAAATTATTAAGCGAAGGAAAGCATTCACTAAGAAATTTACTGCCTTTCGCAAAGCAATAAATACAAAGATATGTTAATCTATTATAAGTAAAATTGCATTGAAAAATTTTCTGTACAAACATCTTTATTACAGCCCACTGGGATTGCAATATAGTTTTTTTTTTATTGTTGGGTGAATTGTTTAAACTAACGTATTATTACAAGAAGAAAATTCATAGACCTAGGCATGCCCTTCCCCCACAGCCAACGCATAAAAATAGGTTGTAAATGTGCAAACAAATTTTGTAGATTGTTATTGGATTTCAACGCTAGCAAAATCTAGCCACGCTAGCAACGAATTTAAACAGCGAATGCAATAATTCCCCCCGCAACAACACTTTAATAATCAGAAACTTCACTCTGTCAATCTCGGTAACCGGCCCTGCGTCAAGAGCCTCTACAAGTATGCGAAACTACCAGGAATAACCTATCAAGGCATAGGCGTAGCCAGGGGGGGGCGAACGGGGCCATGGCCCCCCCAAATTTTCAAAGTTTGGATTCCGAAGTTGAACCCTTTGTTGAAAATATAATATAATACGTATAAATTTATATTGTTTTCCAAGACATCTGGCTATTAACACCCCCCAGGACTTGTTTTAGACACACAGAAAGACACCAATAAATTTTGCAAATCGTAAATCGCGCAAAGTTTACGCGATTTACGCTTCTTTTAACTAATCTGTGGAAGCAATTTCAGAATCGCTTACTCTGTAGGGTTTTTGTGTAGCTGAGCTTTTTGTGTTCTCTAATTTTAGCCGCAGTTTTTGCCCGTTTGTGTGTAGATAAGAGCTACCTTTAATAAGTTAATAGCTGTTTATCTGCTAATAAGTTTCATACACATATTACCCTGAAAGTGTTTCCAGAAAGCGTTATAATCCATTATTTAAGTGTAATTTTGCAAAAATTTTCCGGGGGAGCATGCCCCCGGACCCCCCTAGAATACGCGTGCCTTCGGCACGCTCTAACCCCCACCAGCTTTATTGCTTCCCTTGCTTAACCTACCAGGATGCGCCACTGCACATCAGGTGGCGATGTCTTAAATAAAACATTTTGTCGTTCTCTTCAATTCATCAAATATTTGGCCCCCCCCAAAAAATTTTTCTGGCTACGCCACTGTATCAAGGCTTTGTCAGTCCGAGGATAAAGATTCAAAACCAACCAAACAGCAAAGGGTATTAACTTATTAACTTCTCGACTTATTCATTTTCCAGCATTTTCAAATCGAACAATTTTTTATCGCGTCTCTCAAAATCAAAAAGAGCTTGAAGATCTTCAGCGATTATTTCGCAACTACATCGCAGATGTGTTATTTTCACCCACGCTTGCAGTTATAGTGACCTTTGACTTTTTCATTGCTACCGGTGGCACCATGAATGAACCTAATTACCAGGTATGAATAACTTCTGGCCAGTTTCTTGTTAAATATGAACCCCTGATCACAATAACTTCAGCAAAAATTAAGTGGAAGCTTGCTGTATTTGCATTTCAGTTCATCAGTTTAAGTTACCATAAGAGCAATGCAACAAATTTCTTCAAACACGATTGCTTCAGTTTTTCATTTCAGTTGCAGAAATTTGATTTGTTGCGTTGATAAACACGTCATCTACGGACGCGTTAATGCAAACAAAACCAGTTGCGGTTGCGCAAACGACTATACCACCTGAAAGTTTTGGGAAATCACGTGACCAAAAGCCCCCTGGACCCGCTACTGGATATACATGACAGCTGCTGGAAATTTTAGAGAAATAAATTATCGTAAACAAAACGTGCTAGACTTAATCATCCAAGAAAAACGTTTAGCATAATTATGATAATAATCAAAATACGAAAAAATAAAACAAAAAAAAACGATTGAAAACGCTGATGATAGTCTGTCAGTTATAATGATAGTCTGTTGTGATTCACTTTTGATTTTTTTTATTGTTGTCTTCTTTCGTTGCCCAAATAATCGAGATTTAAAGTAGCCTACATGCAGCCAACACCAAAACACTTACACGTAACCCGGAGCGGTCCACGGAGCCCCGAGCAAAACACGGAGCCCCAAGCGGTCCACAAACCCCAGGTTGGGAAGCTGTGCCATAGACAGTAGCGTTGACAGGGAGGTCGAGGGAATACTTTTGGACCTGGCCCCGGATGGTTTTAGGGCCCAATAACCTTTCAAAAAGGCCACAGAAACTTAAGAAAACCAAAGCGTGATTCTTTAGGTATTCAGTGAGTTTTTCTTTGATGTTTCTTGACTTGGGACCCGAAAATTTATTTGGTACCGGCCCAAATTATTCTCTCAACGGCTTTGGCAATAGATGAAGCACTATCAAAATACAACTTAAATGTTTCTAGGCTGCTGTTGATTCGATGTGGTAGGCTGACCAGTGATCATATCTTTTCCAAATATAGCCTAGTAACGTTTTCACTGTTATTTTACACAAGAAAAACTTAAATTAATTTTTCACGTGATGAATAGTTATGAGACTATCCATACAATCACGTAGTTTTTGTGTTTTGTTGGCCCAAAAAGTGTTGTTTCCAGGCAAATTTAGCTAGTTGCTTACAATGCAGTCTGATCTGATTTCAGATTTAAAGGGCTTTTTGCCCTAAACTGGTGTAGGATACTTTAGGCTACATTTAAATTGTGATTTGAACACCTACTGGAAAAACAACGCAATTTAACCAATCCACAATACAAAGCTTTATTATCTTCACTTTTAAGTGTAAGTGTAGGGTTATTTTTTGTTTAGTTTTTGCAACACTAACCTTTGCTTAATTTTTTCGCAGAGGAACCACTTTCAATTTATTTTTGTGTCTGATGGCGATAAAACATTTATCAGATACTTTTACAAATACCTTCAATACATTCAACATGATGGAGAATACGCCAAGGTTGGTGGACTTTCTGGATGTTTTTACGATACCGTACTTCACTTTGAAAGTTCATGTAATTTTTTTTTAATAATGTTTAAAAAAAACGACTGATGCGAAGCATAGGCTACAGAATTATCTTCAGCAGCAGTGGTTTGTTAATTCAATGTGTAGATCAGTTAGGCTATTTATTTTGTAAATTTTTTTTATATTTTGTAAATTAGAATTGAAAAACGGCATGCATTTCGTTTTTCAATTCATTGTGTAGATCAGTTATTTGTTTTCAATGTAGATGTAAAATCAGTTATTTTTCGTTACTTGAAAAGGGCTAACATGTGTATGGCCGAAAACGTTCGTAGTTTATGTTCAGTTTGATGTATTATGTTAAGTGCCGTGTGGTTGCTTGGTTTTATCTGTCTATTAAGTTATTGGTTACTGTTATCGACCTTCTGAAGCAGATTGTTTTCTTTTTGAAACAGTAAAAAAAACATTAAACAGACTAAAGTGATTGAGCCCCTGGCCTAAACAGCCGTGAGGCTCCCCGGCCGGGGGGGGAGGTTAACACGGCCCTGACCAGTACTAATTTACTTGCAGGTCGGTCAGTTTGTATTTGCGGAAAGCGCTTTGACTTGCTTGGATGAAGTAAAAGGGAGTGGAACTAGCGACGTTGGGAACTTATTTCGTCATTCGAATACTGGATCTCGTGGAAATTATTTTTGGAGAATCGATCTTCCTCTTCGTTGCTCCAACTTCAGTGAGCTGTTAGGTTCATTTGTTGGGTGTTAATCCTAGCTAGTAAAATCTAATCTTTTTATAATGATTCATCCTCTGCATACGGTGAATTATTGTAAAAAGGATGTTTAAAATGATTAAGTAGGCTAGCCTTTCAATGTAGTCCGGGAACATTGATTGATTTAAACCTGAGGTGGGAAAATGATAAAAGATCCTCGGCCCCAATGGCTCAAACAATTTTTTTTTAAAGTAGAGTTTGCCAGCTGTTAAACTGACGTTTTTTCGACTACCTTGCAAGCATTCTCAGTGTGACTACTGATAGACTCAGTGATGACATTTTTTTGTAATTACAGAATCCGATTGCTCGAAGGCAGAAGAACCAATACAAAGCTTTAATTTATCTCCGGTTGGATATTTTATTGAAACAGTTTCGCGTGATATGTGGAGATTCTATAGACTTTATTTTTGCAAAGCAGGCACTAAAACTACAGCGGGAGATATATCATTCAAACAGGATTGCAGTTATGACAGTGATTATTATATGTATGAATGGAAAAGTCTCACTTCGTCAAATCAGTGCAACGAATCGACGAATGACAAGACGATGGAAATGAGTTACCGAAATTGCTTTAAAAACAAATCTATCGGCAATCACCCTTAAAAAAGTATTTTCATAGCCCAATAGCCGATAACCCAGTAACAAGGATGCGTGTCTTTTGCCAAAGCTCAATATTTTTGAAACTTTTAGTTTTAGTTAAATAAAGACAAGAACTTCTCAAGTTTTGTCCTGTTATTGCGCTTTTTAGACAAAGATGTATCAGAAATTCGTATGGTTTTCCATTCAGCAGCTCACTTAGGTAATGGAGTAATTCACACTGTAGGCTACCACAGCCAAGTGCCAACTACACTGGAAACTTCACTCCCTCAATCGCGGCGACCGGTCCTGCGTCAACGGTTCAAAGCCGCTATGTCTGCTAGCATGCGAAACTACCAGGATTCAGCTCGCAAGGAAACTTTTTTTCATCCGAAGATAAAGATTCTCACATTTAATAATGAAAAAACGCAAATACATTTGATTCGGCAAAAATCTGTCTTCGTGTGAAACGTTCGCGAATGTCTAACAATGCATACCACAAACTTGTAATACAAATGGTCTGACTTGAACATGACTTCCAGAGATTTAAACAATTTTGATAGAGAGGTCATTTCATTGATCACACATGCTTTTACATGCACAATGCCGAATCCTTCTCGAAAAGTATCAGCTTTATTTCTTTTGAATTGCACCAAAAATTTCAGCGATATAACGCAGCCAAGGTCAAGCATGAAAGACACATAGCTGAAGGATAACATGCTCTACAGATTTATAGTTATAGAAATAACTCTCGGAGTCTCGGTGCTTGTGATTTAAAATTATGAATGGAAAATAGAAAGCGTCAGGAAAAAGTAGAATTCAATTTAATAATCGTTTCAAGGTGCATGGTAAACTTTGCAATCATTCCATATTGGCATGACAAATATAACTTTCAAACTTTAGGCTATGGGCTACTAAATACTCAACTTTTAAACTTTGCATATTAAACAAGACCAACTTCTTTACTGTCGCGTCAGAAACTTGCATGTACACATTTACTGTACTTACAATCAGCATCAGTCGTGTGAAAAATAACTTGGTTACAATACTTTAGAAAAAAAGTAGTTGCAAACTTGCGTCTGTTGGAAATTTGACTACAACCACTTCATTGTCCAATGCCAAAAACATCAGAATCTTTAGACTATAAAAGTTTATTAAAGATTCTTCATAAGCTTGACATCAAGAAATATCTTATTTCAAAAAGTGAATTTTCTTTGGCCTTTCCCCCAAAAGGCATGTAAAGAAATTAGATTGTAGTCAAAAGCCCAAACAAATACTGTCTTCAAAATTTTACATAATTATAATATCAAACAAACTAAAAATATACAAACATAACTGCAAGCAGACATTTTCTTTTTACATAAGTATACAACAACGAGCAATCACAAAATGGCATGTTCAGTTCTAATGTAGCTATAGTGTTCACTGTTCACCACAGCTGTAATTTATGATCATATACGCATTTAATAATTGAAACATAAAAAAATAGTTATTAGCAACACAGATGCATTAACTAAATCAGTGAAAAAATTGGAATCACCAAACCAGACATAGCCTACAGAAAACACGCAAGACCAATTTTAAAGTATACATAATTTACAAAGTGCAAAAAAATTGATTTTACCATGATAAAATCAGTAAACATCCTGCTATTTTTATTATTATAAAGAATATTTTACTTCAAATGTGTGCAGTCCAGTGTCTATTTTGCAGAAATCTTGTCTAAAAGTTGGCAACAAAAATAACTGCATTAGTTCATCAGTTTTGTCTTCAGGAATTCTTCTACACTGTCTGTGTCCCATTTATTGATGCTCAGTGTTTCTTTGACTGCATTATTTTTATCCATTAGCTTAATGATAGGTTCTTGACCACGAAGATATTTTATTTTCAAGTTTTTAAAAGTTTTAGACTTGTCTCCTTTGACGAATGCTTGGACTTGGGGGTATCGTCCAATTTTTCATCCACACACTTCTAGGGTTGCAAAGGGAAATTTTTCACTTTCTTCATCGTCAGCTTCACTTTGGCAGCACTGTAAACAATCCTGTTCAAGTGCAGACAGTTTATGTTCGGAGAGAAGAGCACAAGAACTACACATCAACTGGGAACCGAATCCTAAACTGGAACAGTCTTGGGCAGAAAGACTCCCATTTGCTTCACTTTGTACTATTCCAATCAACAGAATTTGAAACACCCCGGCAAGAAAACCTGGTTTAAAGGTTTTCTTTTTCATTGTTACATTAATTTAATGTAACCAACATTAAAACTATCACCTAAAGAGAACAATAAGATAGGTTACCTATAAACTCTTCATTTCAAAATCAATAATTGACATATACTATAAGTTTAGAAAATCTGGAAAGTGCATGGCCAAGATACAATTTAACAGCCTTTTGCTTTGCTTTTTAAGGCTCAAAAATTGTCAGATTAATACACATGATCGCTAACTGATGACGAAAAATAAACTTAATATGGTACAAATAATACCCAAACCCACACAATAATCATTTTCTAAAAAATTTTACTAATAAAATACACCTCTCCAATTAAT
This sequence comes from Aplidium turbinatum, assembly GCF_918807975.1. Taxonomy (NCBI): domain Eukaryota; kingdom Metazoa; phylum Chordata; class Ascidiacea; order Aplousobranchia; family Polyclinidae; genus Aplidium; species Aplidium turbinatum. The sequence continues at coordinate 13,344,879 of NC_137484.1, read as the reverse complement.
CACTCATGAAATTAACAGCTAATTGAAAGTTAAAAGCATGAAGAACTATACTATTATATATATAGGCATAAGCGCCGACTTTTATTTTTGCACGGGGTGGCGAATAGCACAATATGGCAACCTAAACACTTTCAAACTGCATGTTTTCGTTTGATTTTTACTAAGCGTGTTTCGTAGATGCAATTGTCTTTTCACACCTGATTTGTAGCTCGATAATTTACAAAGCAACTTTAAAACAAAGCACAGGAGGTATGTCGTGAATTTGATTGTTACGTTGCTGCTCTGACACTTCACATTTGGCAAAAGTATTTTTGCGAACAGCAGCTCTGTCAATCCAACTGTTAATCAACTGGTCAAGTTGTAACCGTGAAGCTTCAGCTTGATAAACATTTAAAATTAGGACGTGGTTCAATCGCTGTTGCGTCATGGTAGATCGCAAGTAGGTTAAAAATTAAAAAAAAAGATTTTTGAGGGAGGCAATGGAAAGATCGTATTTTATTGATTAATAAATCCCATTGTAAACCTAACAAATGTAACAATGACTTATGACAAGTAACAAATAAAACGATCGCAACAAGGAAAAAACTCGTAGCCTCGTGTTGCGTAATCTTCACGTAGCTTGCTTGTTACGCGAGTATCATGCTTGTGACAAAAACAATCATTTTCTTCGCAATACTGCATTGGTTCACCTCTTGCTTTACGTTGACTTGAAGCGAAAACCAATGATCAAAAAAAGATTTAAACGTCCGTTCAAATTACATTTATTTGCAGTAAGTAATGTAACCAAAACGGGGTGGCTGCCACCCCGCCACAACGGTTACGGGGTGGCGTGGCCACCCCGTAACCCGGCGCCAGTGTATATAGGCCTAGTTGACCAGTTTGAGGTGAACAAATATTGAAACTTTTCTTTTAATTCATAGACGCTACTAGCCTTGTAGGGTAGGTTTTAAGCCGCCAGCTTATTTATGAAAGAGAAATATAGGAGAGACGCTGTCAACCATCAGGCGAAGGTAGCTTAAAACCTACAAGCGCCGACGCTATAACAGTTAATAGTTTTTAAGAGCATATTCCAAAGCATTTGATCATAAAAAACGGGTGCAACCTAATTCGTACCATGAACAATTCGTACCATCAATTTGTACGGTACCATGAAAAGATCGAGAGAAAAAATAGCACAAAGCCGAAGTCGGTGATCGCAACAAAGCCAAAGTCGCTAATCGATCAATTCGTACCATGAAAAGATCGAGAGCAGAAGTCGCTAATCGGAGTTTCCGCAAACATTTTAAAGTTAGGGTTAAGCGGAAACTCCGATCCGTGTGCTATTTTGGCTTTTTTTAACTTAATTTTTCAATTTTTGCAGGGTACGAGTTTATGTTACGAATTGACTGTACGAATTGTTCATGGTACGAATTAGGTTGCATCCATAAAAAACATATTCTATGGAGGATCAATCAGGTTCTGTGTGTGAAACTACTGAGCACTTGTATAGCATATCAAACCTAGCCTTCTATTAAAGAACAAACTGGTAAGGTAATTTGCAGGTTTAAGTGTGAAATAGTTTGAAAATTAATATCCTTTTAAAACATATGGAGCTCGACTTCAGCTCTTTGCCATGAGAGTTATCCCAGTCGTTCATGCTGTTAAGTAAATACCGTACCAGTACACACAAATTTAACAGATCGAAATTAGTTTTCTTGGTAAACATATTAAAATTCGAAGCAGTTCATTTTATGACTTTGCTGATTTCAAAGGTTTAGAAACTGGTAATGCTATTGTTAAAAACTTTCTTTCTAGAAATGCGGAAGAGGTACCAGAAAAAATATCAATTGGAACTAATTGAACTACAAGTACAACAGTGTTTTTTAAAATAAATTTGGATATATTGATATCAACACCTTTTATCATTATCAGTACAGTACGGTACTTTGTATAGGCTATCAGCCTATCACCCCCTAAAAAAAATTGACCATCGCACCTGAAATACCGTACCAAATTTGCATAGCGGTTATACCTATGCTTTTTGGTTAGTTTTCACTTTGCATAATACACTGTACCAGCCACAGTCCCAAGCAACAAACTAATCTAAAAGCTCACTTGATAGCAAGGTATGAAATTATTTTCAATTGGAAATTGAAGAAAGTGTTTTTGGCCGTGGCCGTGCAATTTTTTGGCCGTGCTAACTACTGATATATAGCCTACTACATAATTTTTCATTCAGGCACGTTTTAAACCTTTCAAGGTTTTGCCACCTTTTCCCGTTCGTTAACGTGCTGGTAGGTTTATATCGATTTTTGTAGTTAGTATCTTTTTCGTCCCGGACGCGTTAAAGACGAAAAATAAAATGATTGATTGATTGATTGAAGTGTAATATGAAGCTTTCATTTGAATCTAGGTGCAGAATTTCTGTATTTTTTAGCTACATAGCGAGCAAAACTTTTTTTCAAATTATTTTCCTCATTTTTGGTCAAGCGGAAGCACTGAGAACCATCACAAATTCACAACTCACAACCAAAGCCTGGCATTGCTGCCTTGTCGGCAAATGGCACTTGGCAGCTCTGGCCTCTAGCTGAATGCTGATGTGTTGGATATTTTGTCACAAGGTGGCGCTCACGACAAAAAAATCGGAAAAAATTCAGCCATTGCCAAGAGGCTACCGTCCAATTGTGACCTTTCCAGCACTCAGCCAGGGAGTTAATCTTTGTTTTGAGGTTTATTTAGTAGTTACAGAAGAAAAAAGAGTAGCCTAATGGCAGGGGTGGTGATCGAACCCATGTCATGAAAATGATTACTTTCTAACCCTAACCCTCAATAAGCGAACCAGCTGACAGAGAATCAAACACTTAATTTGCTTTGCATCATTTTCTTTGCGCTCTTTTTTACGTCACGGAAAATGTAGCTTATGATTGGTTGTTTGGTTCGAGGTTTCAGTGGCAATGGCTGAACTGTTTCTTGCTAAAGTGGTTACCGGTACCAAAAAAATCATTAGATAAAAAAAATATATTTCGTTTGAATTTTCAATTTTTTTTATCTAATTTTCCACTTGAATTCTTGCTAGCTGTTGAATTCTTGATACTTGTAAATATTTCGTTTGAATTTTTAATTGTTTTTTTTTATCTAGTTTTAACCTTGAATTCTTACGTTTCTAATTTGGAACATTTTTCAGAAAAATTTGGCATATTTAGGGCTTTAAAATCTGGCAACCCAACTTGCAGCTTGCTTGCCTGTTGTTATAAAATAACTTGGCAACGCTAGCATGCAGCCTGCCTAGTGCCTGAGCCACGATGAAAACTGAGTTTAATGGAGACTTGGAGTAGCACTAGTGCCTAGTGGAGTTCCATGGTTTTCTCGTGGAATTAGGCTAGTTTTATTTCCTGTTGGTTGCTGCAACATGGATTAGTTTACGCAGTCTTGTTAGTTGGATCATAAAGTGTGTGATCCCAAACAAAGGGCCATGATGGAATTAATGTTGATTTTGTGTGGGAGCATTGTGTTCAACGATAGACATTACACACTGCGTTAAGAGCAAGTAGATCCTCCATCTGTACATGTCGTGGTTTTAACCTGTTGGCGTAGCCTAGTTCATCGGTTCACCTAATTTGTGACTTTTTTTAATTGCCTTGAGGTGACAAACTGGGCAAACTTTGTACATATTTGTCCATCTAAAAAATGCCAAAGAAGGCCTCTGCTTGATAGGCTAACCTTTCGTTTATTTTTCAAAGCCACCTGGTGCAATATCTTGTATGTGTATATGTTTTTGCTTGTCTGTTGTTGTGTCTACATTACTGTTCTTGTGCACCAAAATGGTGCTGGTTAAGCATTGGCCGCCTTGGTCAGTAACGTCATGAAAATGTGTGACGTCATGCAAAAAAACGCAACTAATCCATTCGGGTAGATGAGGCATCATGCTTTCCAACGATAGGAAAATTGTTAAAATCCGAGCAGAAATGAGAAAGCTACAGCATATTTGGTGGAGGCACTATTCACCGATCACAGCAAACGGGTGGCGGCTTATGATGAACAATGATCGAATCGCCTTGGCAATTAATTCATTCGGGTAGATGAAGCATCATGCTTTCCAACGATCTAAGCAGAAATGAGAAAGCTGGAGGCACTATAAGCAGAAATGAGAAATCTGGAGGCACTATTCCCTACAAATATTTAAAAATCAATAGCCATTCCGCTTTTTCTTCTATTCCGCGTTTTTGCACCCTTCCTAAAAGTAGTTGCGTTTTTTTGCATGACGTCACACATTTTCATGACGTCACTGACCAAGGCGGCCGATGCTTAACCTGCACCAAATTTGGATTGTACATTAATTTGGCAATGTGAACCTTATTCTAAAGCAAATCAAATATTGGCTAGTCAAATGCAAAGTGAATCCATTTTTTTATCGGGGCTTTTACAGAGATAACCAGCAGCGACTTGATCTTTCTATAAGGGTAGGCCATAGAAAAGATATATTAAGTTGGTTGCGCATCTTTATTCTTTAATGCATCCAAGCTTAGACCATATAATTGGGTACCTCTAAATACCCATTGTCAGGCATTGTCAGGCATTGTCAGGCATTGTCGGGCATTGTCGGGCATTGTCAGGCATTGTCAGGCATTGTCAGGCATTGTCAGGCATTGTCGGGCATTGTCGGCTTCTCGGGGGGTTGTGGAGCATTTCTAGGGGTTGTCGAGCATTTTCAGGGGTTGTCAGGCATTGTAGAGTAGCTACTTTCAGGCATTGTTTGGAATTTCCAGGCATTGTTTAGGATTTCCAGGCATTGTCGATCATGATCAGTGGTTGACGGGTTTGTTAGGCATTATAGAACATTTTCAGGCATTGTCGAACATTTTCAGGGGTTGTCGAGCATTTGCAGGGGTTGTCAGGCATTGTAGAGTAGCTACTTTCAGGCATTGTTTGGAATTTCCAGGCATTGTCTAGGATTTCCTGGCATTGTCTAGGATTTCTAGGCATTGTCGATCATTATCAGTGGTTGACGGGTTTGTTAGGCATTATAGAACATTTTCAGGCATTGTCGAACATTTTCAGGGGTTGTCGAGCATTTGCAGGGGTTGTCAGGCATTGTAGAATAGCTACTTTCAGGCATTGTTGTGAATTTCCAAGCATTGTCTATAGGATTTCCAGGCATTGTCGATCATTATCAGTGGTTGACGGGTTTGTTAGGCATTATAGAACATTTTCAGGCATTGTCGAACATTTTCAGGCATTGTCGAGCATTTTCAGGGATTGTCAGGCATTGTAGAGTAGCTACTTTCAGGCATTGTTGTAAATTTTCAGGCATTGTCTAGGATTTCCAGGCATTGTCCATCATTATCAGTGGTTGACGGGTTTGTTAGGCATTATAGAACATTTTTAGGCATTGTCGAGCATTTTCAGGGGTTGTCAGGCATTGTAGAGTAGCTACTTTCAGGCATTGTTGGGAATTTCCAAGCATTTCCAAGCATTGTCCAGGCATTGTCTGAATACGCCAGGTTCCGACTCCAAAGCCATTTTTCACACTGCGCATCCACGATTATCGTGTTTTTTATTTCCATTATCTTGAATCGTCATATAATCATAAAAAGCTCTGCATTTTACTTGGTGTTTTGACTAAACATGGGCCAACTCGAGATGCGATTTTTTCAAATTGCGAACTGCAAAATTGGAATAAGAAAGACGTTAGCTTATAAAAGTTAGACTTTCCACTCTATCTTCATTGTGAGATTCAGTTTGTTTTTATTTCTTCGATGCAGCTTGAAATATGAAGATCGCGGGTAGGCTATGCTGTACAGTAGGCCAGGGGTTCCCAATAACCGGGGCGCGACCCAGTATGTCCTTAGCCATAGAATAAACTAATTACAGTTAAACAAGATCAAGCGGCGCTGGTTCGGCTTTCGGGGTGTGTATTTGACTGAGCAACGCATTTCAGTTTAGCTCTCCATTTAGTGGCACCAAGTAGATGGAAGAATTCACCAAGAAGAACACAAGAGCAAATACCACTCCGTCAATTTCAGTGACCGGCTGGTTCAAAGCCTCTACAAGTACGCGAAACTGTCAGGATTAAGCTCTCAAAGAAGCTTTCCCAGTCCGAGGATAAAGATCAATCAATCAACTACCCAACAATAAAATTGAAGTATAAGGTGAAATGTGCATTGTATAAGCTTTATATGTAAGGTGGGGGCACCTGAAATGGATTTTCGAAATTTTACTTTAAGCTCATACAATATACTACTATACAAACTTTTAACAAATAAATTATTGAAATCCTTCTGTAGTCGAGAAAGAAAATATATTTAAAAAGTAACTTTAATTTTAAATCAAAATTTGTCACTCAAACTTCTAAAAATCTATTTTTAATTTGATGATGTTGATCAATTACGAGGTGTGCGACTTCATAAATAAATCATTATTGGGCCTAAAAGTGCATCAAAATGCGATCAAAGCAACGTAAATTTAGTCAAAATTTTCTGGGGAGCAATCCTCACAGACTCCCTGCTAAAACTAGCTTCATTTTCCGACCTCAACTGTTACATTGTCTATTATATTTTACAAATCTTGCTCAAAGTGTGTTTAAACCGCAATAAAAAATTGGACCTGGGCTATAGGCCTACGTAGATGTCAAACTTTGTTTTTCCTATCGCCGGTCCGCAAGGCAATTTTTATTTAAAAACGGTTCGTGAGAGCAAAAAGGTTGGGGACCGCTGCAGTAGGCTATTTCGATTATCATGCGTATGGTGCTGATACCATACTCAAGTCCTACTTTGGATGGGGGTGAAATACCACAGGGTGAAAAAAGTCAGCTTCTATCGTAGCCTATAACCAGAAAATACAGTATGGCAGCTCATCTTCGACTATTTAGGGTAGGCCTATAACAATGTAATAATGAAGTAGCCTATGGCAATTCATTAAAACCAATCAATTGAGAATTAAAACAAAGTTCCTCCAACCCAGCCTCTATGCTGGCGATTTTAATTGCCACCACGTTCACTGGGGCTACAACACCACCAACACAGACGGAGAAAGCCTGGCCTCATGGTCAGCCAATAATAACCTCACCCTACTGCACGATCCCAAGGGTGCAGCGAGCTTCTTCTCCGGGCGCTGGAACACTGGTACAAACCCCGACCTGGCTTCGTGAGTGATGACCCCGATAATGGCCAACCGGACAAACGTGTGCTAGAGAAGTTCCCCAAGTCCCAACACCGACCCTCGCTTATCACGGCTCCAACGCTCACAATGCCTGTCCCGAGCAAGCCTGTTAAGCGATGGAACTTCAGAATGGCTAACTGGGAGTACTATAGCCTCCTCACCAACGAAGCCAGGCAGTATCTTCCATCACCACACACCAAGAACGTGGAAGAAGCTTACTAGGACTTTTGTGATGCAATAACATCAGCGGCAAAACACTCTATCCCCCGCGGCCGACGAAAGAACTACATGCCGTGCTGGGACAAGGAGTGCGAAAGCCTCTTCTCCGACTTCCTCCACGCCCCTCAGGGCAATGACACCAACAGTTCAGCCACAGCTCTGTTGGCAAAGCTGGACTCAAAGAGGAAGGAGCGCTGAACAGAAGCCGTTGAATCAATCAACTTCACGCACTCCAGTCGCATAGCATGGAGTACATTGAACAACCTAACTGGCAGATCACATGCCTCTCGTCAACAACGTCCCGTTTCAGCAAATTCCATCGCCTCACAACTTGTGGAGAACGGGAAATACAAACCGAGAGACCGTGAATCAGACAGATTCGTCTTACAAGAAATGACGGACCTCTGGAAGGTAACAACCCCAGACGGAGACAACATCTCGGGTGAGTTCACCACGGACGAATTTTCCGCCGCCCTCCAGCACATAAAGCCAGGTAAAGCCCCGGACCCTGACCACCTATGCCCGGAGTTGATACTCCATGCTGCTGCCTCCTCAAAGTCCTGGTTAAAAGACTTCCTTTCCTGCTGTTTGCGCCGCCTGAGAATTCCCAGGATCTGGAGAAGAGCCCTTGTGGTTGCGGTTCCTAAGCCAAAGAAGCCCCCAGGGGACTCGAAGAGCTACCGCCCAATGTCACTGCTCTGCATCCCCTTCAAGATCCTCGAGAGACTCATCTACGCCCGTGTCGAACCAATAAAAGATCCGCAGCTCCCCCGTGAACAAGCTGGTTTCCGACACGGACGATCAACCGTAGATCAGGTCACACTTATGACCCAAGACATTGAGGACAGCTTCTCGGCTAAGAAGAAGGCTGGCGCCGTGTTGTCAATCTCACGGCTGCCTAATGCCTATGATACTGTATGGCATAGCGGCCTTACTTGCTAGTCGGCCTTACTTTGCGGCCGTCTGCTCCCTGACAGACACATGGTTCATAATTATGATGATGGAACTTGTGCAAAACCGCAGTTTTACCCTCACAACCGGCAGCGGTCGTCGAAGCAGACTATGCCGACTCAAAATCGACGTCCCACAGGGCTCAGTCTTGGCTCCTGTCCTGTTCAACACATAGCCTACACCTACGACATGCCCCCACCATCTCCACGAAATATGCTTACGCAGACGACCTGGCACTCCTGCACTCAGAGGGAAATTGGCAGTCAGTGGAGAGGAACCTCAGCCAAGACATGCAAACACTATCAGCATACCTCCAGAAATGGAAGCTACAGCTCAGCAAGGCTAAGACAGTGTCGGCGGCCTTCCACCTTAACAACTGGGAAGCACAGCGCGAGATAAACATCACCATTGACGGGGAACGCCTTCCCTGCTTGCCGAACCTACTTATCTCAGCATAACCCTGAACAGGTCACTCACGTACGGCCGACACTTGGAGTCACTGCGCAAAAAAATATTTACACGCTTCGCACTTTTGAGGCGATTGGCGGGTTCCTGCTTGGGAGCTGGTGCCAAAACTCTTCGTACAACTACCCTAGCCCTTGTTCATTCCACTGCTGAGTACTGCGCACCAGTCTGGTGCCGTAGTTCTCACACCCACCATATTAATACCGCCATCAACGATGCGCTGCGTACTGTGACTGGATGCCTGCGTCCCACCCCGACAGACTAAGTCTACCTATCCTAGCAGGCATCCAATCTGCTGAGCAACGTCGTAAAGGAGCCACGATTCCTCTCGCTCGCCGCGCTCTGGACCCCGACCATCCCCTCCATCCAACATTCAAGCGACCACCACCTATAAAGCAGCGACTGAAATCAAGACGCCCCTTTGTGCCTGTCGCACAACAACTACTTAAGAACGAAGAAGAACTTGGGTTAAGTGGGGAACACTGGACGAACCACATGTGGAACACGGAGTGGCAAAACCATATACCTCCACGCTCCGTGACTTCATACCCGACGGCGATCCCCGTCCACCGGGGATGTCCCTCGCAAGGCTTGCGTGGATCAGGCTTAACCGCCTGCGAACTGGCGTCGGCCGCTTTCGTTCGGACATGCACAAGTGGGGCCTGGCTCCTCCATCAGAATGCGAGTGTGGTGCCACAGAACAGACCGTAGACCATGTCATTCACCACTGCCTAATCCACCGGCCTCCACACGGTGCGCATGGCCTAAGGGTCCTGAACGACGAGACTGTTGAGTGGCTGATGACTTCCTGCCCTCCAATCTAGCCTGGAAAGACCTGCTCATACGTCGATGATGATGATGATTCAAACACGATGAATGTCTTTAGCCAATTCACTTTCTAACTTCGCAATGTTTGCAAAAACATTGAAAAAATATCAGGCAGTAGTAGGCTACCATTTTTGGTTACTGTTTAGGTACCACAAATGGGAAGCCTCTGCTTCACATTTTTATTTGAATTTCGTCTGCCACGAGAGCCAAATTATCCTTAAATAGTTGACTCTCTTCCTCATGGTAGACCCCAATTTTATCCGCTCTGCCTACTGGCAGACCGGGTATAAGAGTCAAAGTACCTGCGCCGAGGTCGCGTGAGGGAGACGTGGGCGCCGTCCGGCGGTCAATTACTGCCGGTTCCAGCGTCCACACGCGACGGGTCGCCCGGCCCGTCGCAGGCCATCTTTCTGGTCAATGCAGAAAGAGCCTGTCTCCCTGGCCCGCTCCGCCATTCTAAATTTGCGGACGGGTCATGTAACCTTTTTCGATCCACACTCTCCCTCCACAGGTACCTCGACTCCCCAGCCTGGCCCCCGCGACCTAAGCTGGTGGACTTACCCCTCCGGGTGCATCGTCACCCCTAAATCACGCCGCTCCCCGCCGCCGCGGGGTGTGGCAGGCCTGTTTCTGAAAGTCTTCGACCTGGCTATGTTTGTTTGTGCTCTCTCGCCGTGTCAATTATTTGTACCCGTGCGCTGTTGATGCGAATAAAACAGTTTAACACCTTAACTACTGCACTGATGAGACCGGGAGGTCGAAACGGTGTGCACTGTCTGCAGTTAAAGCAATATTTTAGATTATCACACACTACCTTCTCCCGATATGCTGCTCTTTCCCGCTCGGATCAACCTCGCGTTGCTTTTAACTCATCGATAAACATGATTTCCCGATCAACTCGATGCAACCTCCAAAGTTTCATCCCACTATTCTATATTTTTCCTGGTAACGTAGCCTAGTCATATCTATGCTTCGATCGCTAGTCCCCCCGATCTATCTGGGCGAACCTGCCTCAACGTCTGGCCAGTGCACATCCGTGCTCGTTGGTTCAACGTCAACACTTTTTCGGTAGGTAAAGCATAGGGGAAACTTGGGAGAGTTGAGCCACAGGGAGAGTTGAGCCACCCCGACTTTTTCAAAATATACTTGTTATAGAAATGAATTACCGCCACCTATTGGAAGAACTTGTAGTTAGGTTGCTTCTGACCTAAAATGTTTAGCAGGTTTAGACTCGTCGTACAACTGTTTTTACGAATAAGCATATTTACACCAAAAAAGTAAAAGTTGGACTTCAAGGTAAGAGCTTTTATATTATCGACGTATGTTTACTAGTTTAATTTTAATACATTTTGTTATGTAGCCAGTGCGCTACTCTTTCATTATGGTTGTGAAGGAAAATCATGTGGCTAGCTTTACAGCAACAAAGTTGCAAAAAGTTAAGATGACTGGATATGGGGAGAGTTGGGACACCAATGGTTGGGAGAGTTGAGCCGTGTCCCAACTCTCCCTCTATTAATTGGAGGCCTAATGACTTATTTATTGGAGGCCTAGTGACTATTGTAACTAACAAAAACACTTTTAGTACCGGTATTTATAAGTTCTTTGCTTTTAAGCTTATATTAAATGTTTTATAGGCTAATTACATTAAGCCAGACACAAAAAGGTTAAATTTTACATTAACCCGCCTTTGTGCTGAATAAATATTGCACATTCATTAGCTGTTTTGCAGATGCCTCGGAAATACGTCCGAAAGACTAATCGTGGAGCGACAGAGGAAGATTTAAGCATAGCTAGAGATCGCGTCAGAGAAGGAATTAGTATACGCAGTGCTGCTGATGAATTTAACATAGCTCGAATGACATTAAAAAGATATAGGCTATAGAGAAATGTAGTGAAATAAACGACGAGCAAAACAAAACCTTTGGGTACAAAAATTGTAAGCTTATGACAAAAAGTATGATATTTTCGTTAGAGATGGAGACAGAACTTTCCATCCACATAAAAATATTAGCAGAGAAGTTTCACGGACTCACGCGAAATAAATGCCGCGAGTTGATAGTGGAATATACATTAAGAAACCATGTGAAAAAAGTGGAATGCAAAGCCAAACAAGCGTTATTTCAAGCTTGAGCAAGAAAAGAAAAAACACCTAGTTCATCAGAGGAAAGTGATATTGCTATGGTATTTGCAGAAAATGGTGACAGCAGTGATGCAAACGAAGAAGAAAAATTTATAGAAGGTGATTTCGTTGTTGTGAAACTGGTGTCAGCCAAATCGAGGATTGTCCATTACATAGCACGAATTGATGTGGTTGATGAGAACGAGTATGAAGGTGTGTTTCTCAAACGGGAAAGCAGTCTTGTTCAAAGTGCATCCCTTTTTGTCATCAATGAAAATGACAAAGCGTCATTTTCTAATCACGACATTGTTATGAAGCTTCCTGCTCCTTGTCAAGTCGGTGGTACAGCTAGAAGGGCAGAAAAATTTACATTTTCATGTGACTTTTCAAGATGGGATTTTTTCTCATCATTCTATTAAGCATCCGGATTTGAAACTTTTTGATGACAATTTTTTTGACTGTTTGCAGCCCTCGCATCGAATTTACGAATTTGAGTTTGCCAGTCCAAAGTGCTAACGACTACGCCATATTTCGATTTCCTAGTGTGATTTTCTCCTGAATGATATGGGTATGGCAATATGAAGCCCGGTAGTTTTTAGTCATCTTCGTGTATGATCTGTAGGCCAATAGCGTTGATATTAACTTTTTTTCCATGTTTCAGCGAGTCAGTTCTCTTCATTCCTTCGTATTTCGAGTTTGCATATGTTGCTGAAATACAGATTGGCGCAAAATATAACGATTTTCGTGAACATGTATGTGTTTCATCTATAGAAAATTTCACTGTCCCAAGTCTCCTCTACATGTCCCAACTCACCCAATAGCATGGCTCAACTCTCCCCACTGCGTGGGAGAGTTGGGTCAAATTATTGCCTTTAGAAAATTTATTCTCGTTGTATTAATTTACATTGTCTTGTAACAACTTGCCTGCTATATAAGCGCTATAGGTCTGTGCATGTTACAAGCTAGGAAAAAATTCTCTCTTGTGAACAGAGGTTCTGTTACATGTTCAAATGCAAAAAATGACCCAACTCTCCCAAGCTTCCTACAATATATTCCCACTTGCCATCTTTTTTTTACACCAATTAATTGAGCCTTTGCTCCAGATTTTATATAATTTTCGTTTCCCACGAGTATTCAAATCGTCCTTGTAGCTAAGCTTCTCTTCCTCGTGGGAGACCCCAAAGTTTATCCGCTCTGCCTACGGGCAGACCGGGTATAGGAGTTAAACGTACCTGTATTACGGTCACGTGATGGAGACGTGGGCGCTGCCTGGCTTTATAAAACTTCTGTCGCCCGGCCCGTCGTGAGCTGACCTTTTTGCGTTTGCAGAAAGCAAAGCCCGTCTCCCTGGCCCGTTCCGCCATTCTAACTTTTGCGGACGAGTCGCACAAAATTCTCGATCCACACTTTCCTTCCACAGGTACCTAGACTCTCCAGCCTGGCCCCCGCGACCTAAGCTGGTGGACTTCCCTTCCGGGTGCATCGCCACCCCATAATCACGCCGCTTCCCGCCTCCACGGGGCGTGGCAGGCCGGTTCTTTAAAGTCTCTGACCTGGCTATGTTTATTGTGTTCTTCTCGCCGTGTCAATTATTTTGTACTCGTGCGTCGTTGATCAAAATAAAACAGTTCATCATCCAAGCCCTATATGCACCAACTACAAAAGTAAAGGTTTTCAAATTTCTTTCTTCAGAAACATCATTACAGCCCAGTGGGCTACTTTGTAACCAGCATGCCGTGGCACCGTAGTGTGCCGAGCGGCGGCACTAGGTGTAGCCAACGGAATGATAATTGATTTTGAGATGTTTCTATTCTTGGACTAAAAAACCTTCTTTGAAAGCTTAATTCTTGTAGTTTCCCATAGCCTACTTATAGAGGCTTTGAACCACCGCCGCTGGCCCGGTCACCTAGATTGGCAGAGTGAAGTTTTCGTTTGCTGAAGTGTTGTTATTATTCCATCCAGTAAGTGTAGCTGAATGGAGCTCTTCTTCATGATGCAATACCTTCAATAGCTTGCTCTCCTCCATGATGAGACACCCACCCCATGACTATAACGCACCCCTCCAGACCATCAACACTCTTGATAACGCACCAAGGTCGATCAACATAGCAACTGTTTATTATTTTTTGTTTTTACCAATATAAATTTAAAAAATTTTCCTTGCTCTTTTTTCCTCGTCGGTTTTCTAAATATTGAAACTCTTCGAAGGTGTTGGATGGATGGATGGTCATTTTATTTTTGTTTGGATGCGAAACGCCGAAACATACATAAAACAAAAACTGACAGTGTGCATCCAATGAGAGAGTGCGAAAGACCGTAGCCCTGAAGGCGTAGGCCGTAGGAGGTCGTCGAGTCTGCACTCTCTCATTAAAATAGTTATACGAAAGAAAGTAGGCCTATTGGGTTTTTAAATATTGTAGCAAATTGACACAAAAAAGAAGAAGGAAGGAAGAACAGAAAAAAACAAATACAGATACTACAAAAAATAATAACAATTAACAGTCAGGTAGTGGATGTCGTTTCTATAGCTCTTGATTATTGAAGAAGTGTTTTTTGCACATTTTACTGAAAGATTTGAAGCCTTTTTTCATGTTTTTTTTTCATATTTTGAGGTAAACTGTCCCATACCTTGATTCCCATGCATTTTAAACTTTTTTGAAATAATTGGGTATTTGCCTGTTTAATATAAAGTGAATTAGAGCTTGAACGTCGGGTGTTATACGAATGAATAGCTGATACATGTGTAAAGAAAGTTTTGAAGTTTTCCGGTAGTTTATTATTATAAAATTTGAACATAAATTTGCTTATTTCCAGTTTAGGCTATAAGTAGAATTAACTAGAATTAACAATGTCTTCTTAAGTAACTTAAATAAGTAGAATTAACAATGTCTTCTTAAGTAACTTAAATAAGTAAAATTAACAATGTCTTCTTAAGTAACTTAAATAAGTAGAATTAACAATGTCTTCTTAAGTAACTTAAATAAGTAGAATTAACAATGTCTTCCTGAACCAACAATTTGCGTGTACTGCAATGATAACAAAATTGAACAGGTTCAAAAATTCAAATATTTGGGCTCAATACTGAATCCAAGCACCCGATGTGAAGAAGAAATTAGACGACGCATTGCATTATCAAAGTCAAGTTTCAACACCATGGCAAAAATCTTTAAAGATCGAAAGCTCTCCAAAACCTTAAAAATTCGTTTGTTAAAATGCTTTGTTTGGTCAATTTTGATGTATGGATGTGAAAATTTTGACATATCATGGAAGCAAGTTTGTTTCCTATCTTCACTCTTTGTTGCTAGTGTAGATATTTTAGTGTAATGTTTACTAAATGTTTATTCATCGACTTGGCTGAGGGTGGCTGCTTGACTCGAAGACCGTCATGGTCACTTCGCAGCTTCCCGTTGTGATTTACTTATCAACGATGCAGTGTACATTTGTTATTTTTCTTTGTTTCAATTGTGTTCGTTAAGCGTACTGCATCATTTAATGATTTTGCTGTTATAATATTGCACAACAAATAAACCAATCAATCAATCAAACACTAACGGCAAAAACACGAAAAAAACTTGAAGCTGCAGAAATGTGGTTTTACCGAAGAATTCTTAAAATTCCATGGACAGCTTTTCGAACCAACAGAGCAGTTCTCCAATAGATGGGCCAGGAGCAGCAGATACTGAGATCTTTAGAAATGCGGCAGCTGAAGTTCTTAGGTCACATTATAAGGAAAGGCGAACTTGAAGATTTATCTTTAAGTGGAAAAATTCTAGGAAAACGGTCAAGAGGAGCACAAAGATTCACATTTTTGCACAATTTTCAACCACTTATCAAAAACCCTACTAAAATTTGGCAAGAAGCACGAGATCGATCAAACTGGAACATCATTGTACATCGAGGGCTGTATCTGCTATGATACCTAAATAGAAAGAATTAACAGTTAGTAGGCTATTTTATTTTCTTGATAGAGTGGCAGTAATTTAGTTTTCATTTTAATTATCTTATTTTGTCTAACTTGGATTCTATTCAAGTATTTTGTGGGTGCGCATCCCCAGTTGATAATTCCATATTGTAGGTGCGAGTGTAGCCTACAATGCTATAATAAATATTGATGAGAACTTTTCTAGAAGTAAATTTTCTAAGTTTACTCAGTAGCCTACGCCTGAAGAAGAGGATAGTTTTTTCGAGATAGTTCTTGCTTACCTTTGTGTCATATTTTAAGCTGATTATTCTATTTTGGTGTCAAGCACGTCATTAACTTTCGCGTTTTGTCGCTCCTACTTTTTTTAGACCTCTGTTAAGTTTGGTATATATTGTTATTCGCTGTGATGGTCAGAAATATAAACAAACTGTCCTTAAAATGCGTTGCTCGTACGTACACCCTGTGAACTGAATCAGAGAACCTTGCGGTTTCTCTCGTGCATAAAGGGGGGGGGGGGGGCGCTTAACCAACTGAGCTATCGGGACGGACCGCAATCTGAACATACTTTTAAAAAAGCGACTCGCAATTTGAAGGCAGACTAGTGATTTGAGAGGATGATTTGATTTTCAGACGTCAGCATAAATTGTCGGTCAGAGGTCCTATGAAGTTAGTTCTTTATGGGCCTACTGTTTGTTTTCCAGATTTGAATATGGAGAACTGCTTTGAAGTAGCCTACATTGCTCAAGCTCATATAGTTACATAGCCTACTCCAAAAATTAAAAAATTACTTTTGTTTGATCTTGCTGCTTTTTTGTTTATTTTACTAAAATATGATATTTATCCACAGACCATTCGGGGCAGACGTTTTCACCATTATTGAAGAACAAAAAGATTAGGCTTAAGTTCTATTTGAGCCTCATACTAAAATTCCGAGGCAAGGTTTGTCAAGTTGTCTTTGTTGAACTGACGGAACTCAAGGATTAAAGTTGTTTCAATACGCTATAGGCTACCACTTGACTATTTTTGGATTCCTGTTGAAGAAGATATAGCCTAAGCAAACTTCGGAAGCAGTTATTACAATTTGCTCCTGTTATACACTAGGCCAGGGATGGCCAACTTCTCATCGATTGTGATCGACTAGAAAATTTCTTAATCACTATAGCGATCAATCGGTCGGTGATCAAGTCACTAAACAATTTTTTTCCAGTGACACCTTTACTGTAAATGCATTTACATTTATCACACATCCACCATCGTCAGCACAGAGCAGAACACCAGTTTAAGATTTAGGCTTGCAGGTTTTGATTTTAATTTTATGTAACCATCTATTTAAAATAGAATTTTATGCATGTTGATAATATCGGAGTTTGCTTTATTTGTTCGTTTTACGTATTTTCAAATTTTCTTTTTTACATGTGCTAGCTGAAGATGCTATTACTAAAGCGAAATCGATTCTTATTTAATAAATAACACTAAGAGGTTAGATTGTTGTGCAAATGCCAGCATTTGATGAATGCAAAATAGCAGAGCAGTCTATTCATGTTTCAGTTAATTTGGTTCTTTACAGTAAAACACGAGAAGAATAATTATGTTCTACAAGTAAATTTACTTTAAATTTCTTCTAAATGAGTCAGTGAAATATTAGAGTCATCATGTTGTAGGTACTTCAGCTTGCCGTTATCGTTACATCAGGTGTCTAAAGCAATCGTCCAGGTGGCGGTCGGTTAGCACAGCACGTTGCTTTTTTTGATTACGTTCACAAATGAAAATGCAGATTGACATAAATAAGTTGAACCAAAACTAGAATGGATGTGTTCCGCACATCTTTTGATATTGCACTATTTTGCATCAACAACAAACCACCAGAAATCATCTTCGGATGCTCGAACCTTCAATGTCTACATTTCCACTTCAATCGTACCTACGTAGCCTACCTGTTTCCAACAAAAATATTTCATTTATTTTGAAAGAAATTAGTAGAGAGTAGACACAATTAAATCCGACTTGAACGGGTATGAGACGTAGTTGACTATTTCTTCGATTTCATGAAAAACACTAAATCGAGATTTAAAATCATCAAAAACAATTTTCATTTTTCAGCAATAGATATTTTGTTTCTATGGCCTAGTTACTAAAGCTCTGACTGGATTTATCTACCAAGCAAATTATCTGAGTCGATCGAAAATGTTTCTCTCCGGAATATTGATGAAAAACATGCCTTTTAGGAATGTTTTTCTTCCTTGTATGACTGTTTGTTATCAAAAACATGTGTTAATGTTTGTTCTTTGCTGTGTATTGTGGATAGTGTGTAACATCGACAATGCCTGATAAACCTGGAAATGATCGACAACCCAAGAAAACTTTCGACAATGCCTAACAAACCTAACAACCACTGAATATGTTCGACAATGCCTGGAAATCCCAGACAATGCTTGGAAATTATCGACAATGCCTGAAAGTAGCTACTCTACAATGCCTGACAACCCCTGCAAATGCTCGACAACCCCTGAATATGTTCGACAATGCCTGAAAATGTTCTATAATGCCTAACAAACCCGTCAACCACTGATAATGATCGACAATGCCTGGAAATCCTAAACAATGCCTGGAAATTCCAAACAATGCCTGAAAGTAGCTACTCTACAATGCCTGACAACCCCTGAAAATGCTCGACAATGCCTGAAAATGTTCGACAATGCCTGAAAATGTTCTATAATGTCTAACAAACCCGTCAACCACTAATAATGATCGACAATGCCTGGAAATCCTAGACAATGCTTGGAAATTCCCAACAATGCTTGAAAGTAGCTACTCTACAATGCCTGACAACCCCTGAAAATGCTCGACAATGCCTGAAAATGCTCGACAATGCCTGAAAATGTTCGACAATGCCTGAAAATGTTCTACAATGCCTAACAAACCCGTCAACCACTGATAATGATCGACAATGCCTGGAAATCCTAGACAATGCCTGGAAATCCTAGACAATGCCTGGAAATTCACAACAATGCCTAAAAGTATCTACTCTACAATGCCTGACAACCCCTGAAAATGCTCCACAACCCCTGAATATGTTCGACAATGCCTGAAAATGTTCTATAATGCCTAACAAACCCGTCAACCACTGATAATGATCGACAATGCCTGGAAATCCTAGACAATGCCTGGAAATTCACAACAATGCCTAAAAGTAGCTACTCTACAATGCCTGACAACCCCTGAAAATGCTCCACAACCCCTGAATATGTTCGACAATGCCTGAAAATGTTCTATAATGCCTAACAAACCCGTCAACCACTGATAATGATCGACAATGTCTGGAAATCCTAGACAATGCCTGGAAATCCTAGGCAATGCCTGGAAATTCACAACAGCAATGCCTAAAAGTATCTACTCTACAATGTCTGACAACCCCTGAAAATACTCCACAACCCCTGAATATGTTCGACAATGCATGAAAATGTTCTATAATGCCTAACAAACCCGTCAACCACTGATAATGATCGACAATGCCTGGAAATCCTAGACAATGCTTGGAAATTCCCAACAATGCTTGAAAGTAGCTATTCTACAATGCCTGACAACCCCTGCAAATGCTCAACAACCCCTGAACATGTTCGACAATGCCTGAAAATGTTCTATAATGCCTAACAAACCCGTCAACCACTGATAATGATCGACAATGCCTGGAAATCCTAGACAATGCCTGGAAATTCCCAACAATGCCTGAAAGTAGCTACTCTACAATGCCTGACAACCCCTGAAAATGCTCGACAAGCCCTGAAAATGTTCGACAATGCCTGAAAATGTTCTATAATGCCTAACAAACCCGTCAACCACTGATAATGATCGACAATGTCTGGAAATCTTAGACAATGCCTGGAAATTCCCAACAATGCCTGAAAATAGCTACTCTACAATGCCTGACAACCCCTGAAAATGCTTGACAACCCCTAGAAATGCTCCACAACCCCCCAAGAAGCCGACAATGCCCGACAATGCCTGACAATGCCTGACAATGCCTGACAATGCCTGACAATGCCCGACAATGTCTGACAATGCCCGACAATGCCTGACAATGCCTGACAATGGGTATTTAGAGGTACCGATATAATTGAACCTTTGGAACAAAAAAAAATAAAGCCAGTATTTGTGTTTACTTTAAGCATACCTTCGAGTGTTCTGCCAAGACACAGCTGCCTGCTTTTGATAAGTGTCAGGGATAAGACATGATTTTTCAACAAAAAGATATTCTGATCCATAGGCGCCGACTTCAAAAAACCTTGGGGGGCGAGAAAGGTGATGACGTCATAACCATAACGCTATTTTACTCCATTAAAATAGTGTTCGATTTACACTAGATTTAGTGTCTTGTTTATATTGACACCTAGGTCGCAAACCGAATTTATTAGAGCCGCTGCTTGAAACGATTAGTTTTACACATGCAGTAGGCTACGCCTAGTCGTGAAACTTTTGATATTGTTAGCTCATAATTAGAACAGTTGGAAAACAACCCGATTCATTTCCTTTTCGTGCGAGTGAATAACAACGATCAAGAACAAAATTATCGAAATAAAACGCAAAAATTCATGATCTCAAGCAGAGTGGAAACTCGCTGTCAGTTTTATTAGCTTCGTTTTGCTAATTACTTACCTTCAAAGCATTAACAACCACGAAGTGTTTTCTCTTATCGAAAACCGCGTATAGGTCGAGATGTTCGCAAGTGATTTTCACCTCAAAAAGGCAGGTCAACTTATACACGGGACAAGCTCGGCAGTTTTCAGAATGAACACATTTTTGCTAATGGGCAAAATCATTGCCGACGTAGATTACGGAGTGTGTAATGGCGTCGACCGAAATAAAAGTTTTGAATACGTTTATTTGCAGTGATTCAAATTAAATTTTTAAATTTAATGATTTCTTGTCAATTCTAAACTTTACGCACTTGTTGAGCAATATGCAAAGCTGCTCACTAGGGTGGTCCTCAAATGTATGGTAAAATTTTAAAGTTGGAAAAGTTTGGTTCTTACCCTCTCATTTGGTTCCTTTTTACTAAAAAACAGTTCACTAAAAGTTTGAAGTATTTTGATAAAAGTTTAGAGGTGCCACATGACCAGTGAAAATTGACAAAAATACGAAAAATTTGTCAAAATAGGTAAACCGCCTAAATGTATGTCTTAAAAACAAAACCTCAGCAATATACAATGCACTGCAGATACAAATGAAGAAAAATAGGCAACAATCTTGCCAAATCCGGCAGTAGCAACAACTCCAGTCTGTAGTGGGCTATAAAATATACTGTAATGATACGCTGAGTGAATATGTTTATAAGTTAGATCACACCCACCTAGAGTGGACACATTTACAGGTCTCGTATATCAAAATATAATTCAGTCTGTGGACTTTAAGTGGTTCTCAATATTCTTATTATTGCAATTTGGAAGATGATGCAGAATATACTGCATTTGATCTTCATCTTTTGTCAGCAAATTGTTAAAATTTTGCATCAATGCAACACCTCTTTCAGCAAAATCGTTGATCACATGAAGACCACTAACAATGCTTTTTTCTCTCTTATAACTTTCATCCAAATCCCATGCTACAACTTCCAGCTTTAGAAAGTCAGTATGGCAAATCCAAAATCTGGCACAATCGCATGGTGTTGGATGTGACAAAGTCTGATAAATCTTTTGAAAAGACGTTATCTGGCAATGAAGAAATATGCTTCAATGGTGGACTACTCATTCCTTTATTGGTCAAGGCAAAAACTATAGCTTCTTTTTCAATACTTGAAACACCATCATCAAAAAATACAAGGCCAATGAGTTCTTCACTTATGTACCATAAGTGCATAGAGAATTTTTTCATTGCTTCTTTGGCTACCGCTGAATCATGTAGCTGATATTCCTTTAGTCTTTTTAACAATTGCAGATCATTCCGTGGGTCGCACGTTGTTAGAAAAGCAGTAAACCAAGATTAGAAGTATCCATTGCAATGCGTATGCACATTGCAATGCGTATGCACATTGCAATGGATACTTTCAACACAAAAATGACAAATTTTTTGAAACCACGTTGCTCCTTATTGATCAAATCAAACTGCATTCTGAACAGCCAAATCTTCAATGCATATATAGCAGTGGCCATCCATCTTGCCTGATGAAGGGCGCCGGGATAACGAAACCGAATGCCATGTGGTGGTGCTCGATTAGGAATTATGATAAATATTTCAAGGAACTCTTGATAGTATCTCTTGATTGAGTTTTTTCCAACTGGTCTTTGCAAAAACTAATGATTTCATCAGAAGTCATCATTTTCTAGATTAGCAGAAGTCATCATTTTCTAAGGTGATATAACAATCTTTGTCAAAACTATCTCACTTTGCTTTAAATCCCTTGAAAACAAGAATATCCTGTCAGGATGATGACCCAAGACATGTTAAGAACGCTCTTTGCAACACAAGTTCTAGAATATGGTGACAGCAAGCCAAATGGAGCAAGTCCTTGTTTAATTCTTTTGCAATTGAGATACAGGCACCGGACTTAACACCAGTGTTGCTGGATGTGGTCAAAACACATTGCTCTTACATTGTCAACAACACCCCAATCTTTAACACATACCATTACTCCATTAGCTTGTGCACTTCCTGATGAAGACTGTAACTTTGGCACTCCAAGCAATTTGTTAGTAGTCATTCCTGTGACAATTACTGGTAATCGTTCAACTTTTTTTGTTATTAGTTATATCAAGAAGGAGTTTTCCATCCCAGTGAAATGTGAATATAGACTATAGTATAGAGTCATCAACAAATTCATCTCTAATTTTTATGGAGATCCCTTGCCGATGAACGATTCTTGCCCTACGTACGGTATCATACTGATGAGCAATTGAATGCTATTTCATCAAGGTCACATCCCGACTGCTAGCTGTTGCAGTTAAAACAAATGTCGCTTACCGATCACTTAGGGCAGTCTGATCTAAAGCAGATGATAAAGCCTTGTTCATGATTTTCTGAGGCCTCTTTTTGGAGTTGATGCTTTTTCCGTATGAATAACATCATCGTTCATTTTTTCACAATCACAACTGTCTTCGGCACTACTGCTAAAAGCTTCAACAGTCTTGACTTTCTTCCACAATAGCTGTTTTTCAACGTCTGATTTAGCTTTACATTTAAGCTGTACCTTCTAGACTTTTATTGCATGCTTTTGTCGTGGCGTAATACAAAGTCTTTACTACCCATTTTACCTTGTTGATCTGGCAATCTTTGCATCACCAAACACTGTTTATCTTCTTCATTGGTCATGATGGAAAGAGCATCTTCATGTGCATTGTGCAATGTCAAATAGTCCTAAAATTTCATGTTTAAATTTGTTTTCTTTTTCAATTTGTGGTTTGGATCTTTTTTGGAAATCTTTTTGCAATGATTTCCATTTCTGAAACAGCCTTTCTAATTTCTACTGCCCATTGAACTTTGGTAACAAAAACACCAACTTTCATAGCCAAATAGTGAATAAGTGCCACTGCTATGCCTTGTATTGATACTAAATAAAGTCATGGAAAGTTGAGGAGTAGAAGCCACATGGTTGTGTCATACTGTGATGGGAAGATTAACTCCGTTTATAGGAAACTACTTCTTTAATAGGTGCATTGGTGCAATTAAATAAATGAATACAATTACAGCCACCGGCAGACAGATACAGGCTGCCTGCAGTAAAGCGAAGATAATTCACTGAAGCTACATAGGGCGAAAAAGTTTGATTTTAACCCTATTTTCAGTTTTTTTGCATTTTTTCAAAAATTAAAGCAGTTAGAGCATACTTTCCTCTTGAGTACAGATAGGAATGTGGTTGCTTTGCATCTTTTGACACCAAGCACAGTTCTCTATCTCATTTGGTTCTGGAGTTACGTAAATTTGAGCAAAAATTCCCCGCAACCCCCCAGCTCGATTTTCAAGTTCATTGTGGCACCCCTAAACGTAGTCCAATGGGTCTCAATTTTTTATAGGTTTAGTTTTAAGTCATTTGGAAACTTTTCAAAGGGTAAGACATAGCAATTTCAAAAATTCGATTTTGGGGACCACCCTACTGCTCACGAGACAAAACAGCGGAAAGAGCTGTTTTAAGAGATCAATTTTTTTTTTTTTGCGTGTAGGATATATTATATATAATAATAATCGTTCTAATTACATAACATTCCATGATCGTTGAAGACTTGAAGTCGATGTCAAACCTTAGCGGCCGCATAAAACAATGATGTCAGGTTGGCTAGGTGATAACAGCGGTAAAAGACGTCGTTAAAGCAAGCAATATCTGCGACCAAGACCATTAAACACCTTTTCTTTTATCGGTTTTCAATTTAATTCTCACACATTGCGAACAAAACAATGCGTTCTGTTGAATCATAATTGATCTCACAGCGGGAAGACCTCGTTGAAAACAGCGCGTCTAATTTAGCTGGTTTACTTAATATTGCAGTGAATAGTTACGTGACTATTCCAGCAGCGTAAGTTACTCTACCATCTACTTCGAAATTTCCATACCTTATGAGAAAGCCATGCGATCAACTGCTGTTTTGCAGGCAAGAGCAACGTAGACTATTTTTCGCTTTCAGCATTCTTTAAGTCCGTTTCAATGATCTAAATCTCTTTCGCGATTCGCGAAGTATTTTATCTTTGAAACACCACTTGTAATAATCATTTTTGTTGCCCCTCAACCATAAATTTACGGGGGGCGTCGCCCCCGACCCCCCCGGAGGTCGGCACGTATGTTCTGATCCATAAATACCTTACATTATATTATTTTGATATGTTTCAGATTATTTAATATAAATGCAAATATGCTTGCGGACCCTAAAAAGAAACCAAAATGGTCATGTGACCCACAAAACACAGCATGGGCTAATGATCAGTCTAGATTTGGATTTAAAATGATGGAAAAAATGGGTTGGGAAAAAGGAAAAGGTCTTGGAGCTAATGAAAATGGAAAGGTGGCTCCAGTAAAAATTTTGAAAAAAAATGACAATCGTGGTGTTGGTTGTTCTCATTCACATGACAATAACTGGGTGGCTCATCAAGATGATTTTTCTTCTCTACTCTCAGAATTGAACAATCATTCTTCATCAAATTCTAAAGAAGAAGATAAAGGAACATCTGTTAGTTGCATGGAAGAGAAATCTAAAGTTCAAAAACGAGTCCACTACAAAAAATTTGCTAAAGGAAAAGACCTTTCCAATTACAAAGCAACTGACATGGCTGCAATTTTTGGGTCCAGGATTTCGCACAGTCTTCCAACAACTCCTTTGAATACATCAGATGTAGATGATTTAAGTGATACAGAATCATGCCCAGAATCTAATGAAAAACCAAAATCAAAGTATAGGAAAAAAGTTAAGATTGTAACACATCAAGAAAACTCAAATGTTATTACATCAAAACTAAGTATAACTGAATATTTTAAAATGAAAATGGAATCGATTGAAAGCAAAAGTGAGTGTGACTCAAATAATTTTGCTACAGATATAAAAAGTGAAAAGAAACTGAAAGATAAAGAGACCGCTTCCGCATATACTAATTCAGAAAAAAAGAAGAAACGACCAAAGAAAGAAAAATGTTCTATTGATAAACAGTGCTCTTCTATAAAAGATAGTATGAATGGTGTTGAAAATGTCATGAAAGTTGATTGTGTTAAAAAAAATCCTGGTGCTACTAAACGAAAAAATAAAAAATCTACTCGTGATGATAAAAAGCGTAGTAAAATTGCTACTAATGAAGTTTAATGTTATGCACTTTTATGGCGGTATATGTTGCTATGGGGTCATTTCAACATTATCAATTTGTGGTTGGTTGATGCAAATTTACATTTGGTCAAGTAGGAAAAATTTGAATAGTAATATGTTTGTTGAAGACCTTATTGCTGTTCAAAGTACTTGATGTTTATGTTCTTGAATGCACAAAAGTTGTTTCAGCTCCAGTAGCTGTGATGCTGCTTAGGTGTATTGTGACTTTATAGGCTATTGTGTCTGGATAGAAAAAGGTTTTGTGGTACAATTGCGGTTCAGTTTTTCCTCAATCCTGATCATGCTGAATGAACACTTCAGTAATTACTTTGACTAAGAAAATGAATGAACTACTGTATCTCTGATAGTTGTCAAACCCACTACAACACTTGATGCTAATGACTTGGTCTCATGTCTTTTAAAACAAACTGTAAATATATTTTCACATGTCAATAAATTCAATCATAAACAGCTAAAAAACCAATTTCAATCTGCCAGCAACTAGATCATTTTCAGTTTTGAAGCTTATCCGAAGAGAATCAATTTATTTGAAAAAGCTTGAATCTAGTTGCTAGCAGATCAAAATCACTTTTTCAGCTGTTTTGATAGCATTAATATGTGTGAAAATAAATTTGTTTGTTTTACTTTTTACCAACTGCCGTATTTTTGTTGTTGATGAATTTTAGAACATTTTTTCTGACAAGTTCATTCAGAAACAATTTTTTATAGTGTATTTTTTAATGATGAATATACTAAAAATTGCAAACATACTATCAGATATCAGTACAAAAGCATTTGTTAGTTACAGCAACTACACAATGTTATATTTATACAGTAGAATTTGCTTAATTCGTCACCTCAAGGGGATTAGAAAAAAGTGAAGAATTAGGCGAACTGACAAATCATGCAAACAGGTCAAAACTACTGTACACCAAAACGGCACCGACGAAAGTTTGACAAATAAGGCAAACTGACGAATTAAGCAATGACGAATTAGACGAGTTACCATACTGTATTGTAGGAAATTATGCCCAAAAGTGTATTGTATCATGCTGCTCATTTTGATTGCTTCTAAATTGTTGTATTCTATTAATATTACAAACCATAGTAGTGAGTGGAATTTGTGGCCGAAAGCAACACAGTCGTTTTAGGGTGTTGGAAGAACGCTAAACATGGTTACCGTAGAATAATAAGTCAACTGAACATTTTCAATCATAACAATGAATATAAAATCGGGTGCCAGTATAGTCTGTGAGCTGCATGTGAAAATGGTCCACAGCAGTGTGAAGAGAATATCGTATTAATAGAGCATGTTAAAGTAAGATTAACTTACATCCTAACTTTAATCGGAATGGCCCGTTTCGGCGAGTCCGATTCGGAGAGTTCCTTATTCGGAGACAGCCTTTTTCGGAGAGTTCCCTATTTGGAGATTTTTTGAAAATCCAACAACGCCTTCTGTTTATTTAGAGAATTTTGTATTTTATTCCACAATATCGTTTCTTTTGCATTCGGACAAAGAAAAATTAATTGAATTGAAATTTAACGAAAAATAAAAAGCGAATTAAATTTATATTTGAGCTATTAAATTAAAATGTTTGCTCACATAAAATTGACATGTATCCTGCGTCGCCGTCTGTATGCAAACGAATTTTGGATTTTATTTTTATTTATATTTTCAAAAAATCTCCAAATAGGAAACTCTCCGAAAAAGGCTGTCTCCGAATAGGAAACTCTCCGAATCGGACTCGCCGAATAGTAGCAGACCCAACTTTAATACTAGACTTTAATAGCAGAGCAGTATCATCATTTTGTATGTGATATCCATGTAGATCACATATTATTATTATACTGACACCAAACATTGTTTTGCTATTCCGGAATGGCCCGTTTCGGCAAGTCCGATTCGGCGAGTCCGATTCGGAGAGTCCGATTCGGAGAGTTCCCTATTTGGAGACAGCCTTTTTCGGAGAGTTCCCAATTCGGAGATTTTTTGAAATTATTTTTGAAAATTATCGGGTGCCGTAGCCTAATTATCATTGCCGTTTTTACATCGTTTTAACGTCGCTAAACGTTAAAATCGTGCAGAAAAAAATAGAAAATTATCGGGTATCGTGGCCTATTTATCATTGCCGTTTTTACATCGCTTCAACGTCGCTAAACGTTGAAATCGTGCAGAGAAAATAGAAATAAAATGTTTGAACAATTAAATGAAAATTCGTCATGTCAGTTCAGTTGAGTTGTTTTTATTTGTGACCATCATATCAAAAACAATACACGTCAACATAGCAAAGGTCGAGAAAAAGGTAGAATCGACAAAACGCGAACGTTAAAACGTGCTTGTGACCGAAGTAAGTGATTGAGTTGAAAGAAATTTGGCACGGCCGCAACACCTTCAGAAAAATTTAAGATATGAAGAGAAAATAAAAAAAGAAAATGTTACAAAAAAAAAAAATCATGTTTATGTCTATAAGTTAGTACTTTTGAATAGTTAAAATGATTACCGGTAGTTTGGATCAACAAATGTGTGGCCTACAGCTTGGATTGAAAGGAAATTATCGGGTACCGTAGCCTAGTTATCCCGACCAGTAAAAATTTGTTCCAAGAACCCAGTTAGCCTAACAGTTCATTTTTACATTGTAGTAACAGATAACCAAATGTGTGGCCTATCGTTTTAACGTCGCTAAACGTTGAAATACCGTAGCCAAGTTATCCCGACCAGCAGAAATTGCCGTTTCTACATCGTTTTAACGTCGCTAATCGTTGAAATTGTGTAGAAAAGAGAACTTTAGCTGACTAGGATACGCATACTAGGATATTCCACAATATTGTTTCTTTTATAGTTGAAATTTTCAAAGCTTTAGATGAGTGGGGTTTAGACCTAACCATTGAGATCTTAAAACTAAAAAGCGAATTAAAATTATTTTTGAAAGTTCTATTAATGTTTGCTCAGATAAAATTGACATGTATCCTGCGTCGCCTTCTGCATGCAAACTTAGAATATATTAGAATCTTCAACTATTACAAAATTCTAAATCCAACGACGCCTTCTGTTTATTTGCAGTAGAGAATTTTGTATTTTATTCCACAATATCGTTTCTTTTATAGTTGAAATTCTCGAAGCTTTAGATGAGTGGGGTTTAGACCTAACCACTGAGATCTTAAATCATATTTATGACACCGGAAAGACCCTAGTGATATGGTACGTTCCATATTCATAACTTTACCGAAGAAAACCGGAGCAACAGAATGCTCACTCCACAGAACAATTAGCCTTGTGAATCACCTAACAAACATCTTACTCCGAATCATGATGATGAGATTGAGACTAAAACTACAATCGGAAATTTCAACAGCACAGTTTTTATTTGTTCCAGACAAAGGGACCACAAAAGGAATTTTTACATTAAAAATGATAACAGAGAGATGTATGTCCGATTCTTCTGCTTATTTAGAGAATTTTGTATTTTATTCCACAATATCGTTTCCTTTGCATTCTTGCATTTTATCCAGTGTTTACCTTTGAGTGCCTTCCCAGACGGCAAAATCCGTCATTTTTACATTGATTCAACGTCTGCAGACGTTCGAATCAATGTAAAAATGATGAATTTTGTTGTCTGAGTTCGTTCAAAATATGTGTTTTACATCAAAACAACAGTTTTCATGATTAACAATAGGGGTTAATGAGATAAAGTCTCAGCGAAAACGTGTCAACTAAAAAAAGACAGTTGCCAAATAACGTTTTCCATAAAAGCTGAAGTTAAAACCTAAGTGGCAGTTTAGAGTAAACCTATAATTTTTAAAAAAATTTCAAAAAATCTTCGTATAGGGAACTCTTTGAAAAAGGCTGTCTCCGAATAGGGAACTCTCCGAATCGGACTCGCCGAATAGTAGCAGACCTTGATATACAGTGGATACTTGACAAAGTTTTTCACTAAAATTTCATGTTTGTTAAGTGCAATTTGCAATTTTTGTTTCGATTTCAAATTTTGTGACAGTTTACAGCATGACTGCTTGTATGTTATTTTGTGCATATGAATGCTTGCATAGAATATTTTGAAATCAATTAAGTTCAAACAAAATAGAAAAGAACAAAATGTGTGTTATTTATTTAGCAGCAACAAGTTGACATGACATACATTTTTGCGTTGCAGCATCGACTAAAAGTGTGATATATTTTTGTGTTGTTGATCATCACCATGCCCTTTTCAAATCCCTTTCGACGTGGGAAAAAGGATAAATCAGTTGTAGGTGCCAACAGATCGCCTGCTGTTGAGAACCATTACGCATCACCATCACAAGTCAATGGAACTCCAGGCTCTAAAACTGAATCATCACAGGCTCTAATGTTTCAGGCTCAGGTTGTTATAGTGTTGTTCTATATTCTATATATATATTAACCCAATTTATTAACTACCGTATTGATTTTAAACATAAGAAATTTAACTTGCCGGATTTAAGACATGCTTTACAAACCAATAATCCTTTGTATGGCAATGCATTGCAGCAAATTTTTTTGCAGCACTGGTAGTGGTATACAATGTGAGTATCTTTGAGAACAAAGTAATTAAGTTGAATAACGCCATTTAAGCTGAACAGAACTGAAATAAAACAGAACAATTCAGTAAAACACTTGTTTTGTCTGCACATTGTAAATACATAGAAACCATGCTTAAAGAATTCATTGGCTTTTCTTTTATTCAATTATCAACATGTACGACACGTACTGTGTTGTGCAGCTAATATAAAATATACTTTCTCTGAGTTATAACAGTTCAAAGTATTGCTGAACGCACCTTTTTCACTAACATTAACAGTTTCTTTACAATAGAAAAACTCTGTCTCAAGCCATTTAGATGTTCAATTGATTAATTAATATTACTTGTTATAATAATAGTAATGGTGTTGCAAGCACAGTAGTGCTTTTTCACTTTTCATAATGAAGTTACACATTATAAAAAATGATTATTTGACCGTGTATGGATTAACATGATTCTACTCTACGCAAAATCAATGCCCTTTAATGGAAGTTTATTGAATTTATTTTACAATCTTGGCAATTTGGTTCATTTGATTGGACCTAGCATAATGTTATGACACTGCTCTAGAGCTAGAAAAGTGCCATTCATGCCTGGTCAAAAAACCAGTGTTTTTGATAACATTGTGTTGTCTTGCTGCCAGTAAATATCTGTTGGTCTGACCTGGTTGTGTGGTTAAGCTTAATCGTATATTGCAGTAAATTTAAAGTTGGTTCTCATGAAAAATTATTTTAGCTTGCTCATGGCAGTCCGACTGCGAAGATAAGTGGATTTTCAAACGTTAAAGAGTTGTATTCTAAACTAGAAGATGCCTTCAAACTACCTCCCAACCAGGTAGGGTGTCAAAATAGCTTTTGACACTATTTTATGACTTTGCAGAACGTTGAACAAGGTTTGCTATGGTAGACTATTATGAGTGTACTGTACACCACAATTAATTTTAAACTGCTATTATATATAGATTTTTGTTAAGTGGTAAGTGATTTTTGTTAAACTTTTTGTATTTCTTTGAAGCACATTCTCAAGTCATGTGTGTCTGCTTACTTTTCTGGGCTTGTGACATAGCCAATGATAGTTTTTCAAACTTTTGTGTATGGTTGCAGTGTCTATTATAGGTCTCTCTCATTGCTTTGCACTTTCAGTTGATCTACTGTACTTTGAACACACACAAATGTGACATGGATCGTTTGCTTGGACCACAAATCGGTTTACAAGATTTTATATTTGCTCATATCAAAGGTATGTCAGGATTGTCATGTTGCTCTTTACCAGCTTCAATGACGTAAATATGAAATTACAGTTGCTGGTGCTATGTCATAAAGTACTAGACAGTATCATAAATTGGAGTCTCTACGAAATAGTTAATACATTTCTTCGTGTATTGTATTATACAGGTGAAAAAAAGCTTGCCACCATCACCAAAACAGAACCCACGATTGGACTGACCATCACAGACAACGGAACTGGATATCCTTTTATCAAACGGATAAGAGTAAGTACAGTACTTGCGCGAAATTGAAACTCTGGTAAAAATCATCACATTGTGATTTATGAACAGGAGAATTCTGTTACTGCTGTAAACAATGCGATCAAAGTCGGAGATCACATTGAGGCAATCGACGAGCAACAAACCGTTGGTTGCCGACACTTCCAAGTTGCAAAGATACTTAAAGATATTCCGGTTGGAACAACTTTCAGTATGACCCTGGTCGAACCACAAAAGGCGTTTGGTAAGATTCATAAATAGCGTTATTCTCGTTATGAATCTTCAACACATGGTATGTCATAGGCTTATATGGTGACATCTCCCAAGACAAGATAATGGAAGGGTATAGGTAGCAGTTGAATATATTATATGAGATGCGCTGAAAAGTTTTGACTTTTTACTGTACCGGTACAAGTATTTTTGTCTTGTGAGTTTGCTTGCATAGAAAATATTTTGATTGATGAATTTAGTAAGAATGTTGTTTTGAGTGCAGCTGCAAGCATTACTTCACATTTTATTTGCTCTTCTTGGCAAACCTGTTGTTAATTTTTCAGGCTCATTTAAAGTTAATCTGCAATTTTTCAAATGTAAATGGTTGTGGTGGTTGTACATGGTTTTTAAAATGCAATGATTGTGATGCCCCAACAATCCATATCGTATCGAGAACAAAACGCACTTCTGAATTACCGTTTTGAAGGTGGCGTGTGAGGTTTCAATCCCGTTTCTGCATCATAATACCACATCTTTAAGTTTCACTTCTTTATAGTGCACTGCGTTTTTGCTTTCCACCTACAGTTTGTGGATTTATTTGTGTGTTTGCTTAAGTGGTCGCTGTGAAAGAATGGAAGAGTCTTAAGTCTTAACAGTTTCTCAATTCCTTATTATGAACATGTTGTATTATAAGAATGGGCGTCATCTTCAATTTTAAGTCTTGTCGCGCTAATCAAAGATCTTCGTCAGCAGTTTAATTAACTAATTTCTCTACGTTTTGCTATTAAGTATTAACCATCAAAGAAAGTTCTTGGCCGGAAAGCCTGTCCCATTGTTTTGTGTTCACTTCTTATCGACTCATGAGTTTTTCTGATTAAGACATGGTTAGAATTCTTTTCGACCGTTTACGTCGTGAGCCTCTAATTCATTACATCGACTGCTTTTGGAACCCACGTCACTCATGATAATAATAACACACACACCGCTAGCGAGACAAACAACCTCAAATTCTAAATACTGTTGCTTTATATATTTGTAAGTTCTTTGTAGTCCTAGAAGAGTTAGCCGTTTAAAGCATAACTTTTCCCAAGAGCTGGAAAGTAGTCAATTACGTTGAAAACACAATCACGATTTTCTTATTTTAATTCCAATTATCTGGTACTTTTTCGACGTGATACGCTGTACAGGCGAGTATTGCATAAGTTGAACCACTGTGATCACGCATGGTTGAAAAAATTACGCAAAGGTTGCATGTCCTTTCGACTTCGGTTTGTTCAAAGCAGTTCAGTAGTTACGTGGATCGCGTTAAGTTTTCCAACAAAACCTTTTCATTTGACACTGCCAGCAAGTAAGTCATTTTTAGGGATTTAACGTCTGCAAATGTTAAGTCATTCTAAAAGATGGCTGATTTGCTCACTGGTAAGAGTGTTATGTCTATTCGTAGGTGTGTGTTCAATTGCCTGCTTTTTGTGCTATCCAAGAATTACCATGGATCTGTGATGCATTTCAAATGCAGCGATCTGAATTCTGTGTGGTTAAATGTATTTATTCCCATTCTGTTATTGATTTATAGAGTACGGATGACCAAATAGTTGTCTGAAGTTGTTTACTCTGTTGTGTACGCTCAGTAGTTAATCATTATTCACTTCATCGTTTCAATGCGAAAAGAAACAAAGTCGCATGCTTTCAGCACTGTAGTAGCACATACCAACCTGTCTAAAACTCTTGGTCGTTGTTGTTCATGTCAGTGTGACTTTTTTAAGTGGCACAGCTACGATAGTCACCCCAAGAAGACGAAACATGTTTAATGACCTAAACACAGTTTTCTTGGGAAAGCTGCTCAAAACGCCTTTCTATTTTACTGTAAATGTTTTATAATTCTTGCTTTGAAATTCTAGACATGATTTCTCAAAGAAGCGCAGTGACACTTCCCGTCTCCAACAGCAACGTAGGTACCGGCAAATCCACTCTGAGAATGAGATCACAAGGCCCAGCGACGTTGGAGGCTTTGGTATGATTTACTCTTGTGTCTGCCATGGACAGCAAAATTCGTCATTTTTACATCGTTGAAGTACGTCTACAGACGTTGAATCAATGTAAAAATGACGGATTTTGCTGTGAAGGTTGTAATAACTCATCAAAATACTCGTTTTTGATAAACTTTTGTTAAATTTTGAAATGCATCAACTTGAAAAGCTTCACCATTCAACAACTCGACGACCACAAACGTTATGAAATGGTGGATTAACCACTGCTTTCAAAATCTGTTTTTTCGTGCAACATCGTCACTGTTTTCGAGAAGCAATTGTAAAAGTTATTATACTCGCACTTTCTCATTTACTTGTTTGTTGTCTCAGCATATCATACACTTAGTTCACAATTACAACCAATTATAGGCTTCCAGTTAGATTCCTCGTCTTGTTACAAAATTTTGTCGTTAGAAAGTAGTTGAGAATCTCTTCGGTTTGTCTACTTCATGTACAACAGCTGAGTACCACAATTTGTAATGCGTTGTTTTTCAGCCGACAGAGACTGAAGATCGTGCCGTGAAGAAGATCGATGGTTTATTGGACAGCTTCCTAGGCATCCGCGACTTGGAACTCTGTAATTTACTTTTTATTACATACATTCAAAGCCAGCAAAGATTGTCTTTTTTATATGTAACGACGTTGTGAAAGGTTTGAATGATGTAAAAACGACGGTTTTTGCTGGCTGAGCTTTAAAATCTGGCAGCAGTCAATTTTTAAACATTTATTTTTTATCGTACTTTCCAAAACTGGCAGTGTTGTCAGAAGGATTTGAATCCAACAAGGTGCAAACTAATTTCCAAACTGTGATCTGCCAATGAGGTCCTCAACTCTTCATGCATCTCAAGTACGTCCGTTCTACACTCAAGTGTTTACGAAGTAACTTCATCTGTGATTTCGGATTGGCCAAACTTATTCGCCGCATTTCTTCAAATAACTCGACTTTCTATTCCAGCGAGCACCATTTGGGAGAGCGGGAAGAACAAGAACAACCCCGATGAATTTTTGACAACCCTGAACGATCAATTAGGTGATTTCGGATTTCCTCAAGAATTCATATTCGATGTCTGGGGAATTATCGTTGATTCGAGAAGCGCCAACACCTTCTAAAAACTACAGATTCGTTTTTTTTTCCATCAGTATCTGTGACTTCAAGTATCTACGCTTTCCAGCATTACGCGGATACATTGTTAACAAAAAGTATACAGATCAAAGTGCATTCATATTGAAAGTAGCATTGTGTTTGATCCCTTGTCATTTATTAACGTTTTGTTTCGTCCTTTGTAGTTGGTCATGTAGCTATCACAACAGAGAAAATATTCCTCTTTGTGACTGGATCTTTTTCTTTCTTTTTGTTCTCATCCCTAATTACTATTATTTATTGTTCATTGTGGAGTATTTCCCAAATATAATGATGGGTTGTGTGTTGTATGTTTGTTATTGAAAATAAATCGTCTATTTTTTCTGTGTTGCAATCGAGAAGTTGTTCTTAAACTTTGTGACATAACGTCTGCAATTGATCATTTTTAAGATTTGTAGTCATTGAGCTTGTGCAAAAACAACGTATTATTTTGCAATACGTCAACAATTCATTTGAATCGCGTTGCAAGTGCGCTCATACAATGTTGCTAAAGTATTGAGTGTTTGCTCATGCAGTGTTGCTACACCACAGACAGAAAACCCGTCATTTTTGCATTGATTTAACGTCTGCAGACGTTGAATCAATGTAAAAGTGACATATTTGGCTGTCTTGAGGACGTAGAGTGTTGCTAAAGTTTTTATCGTCTGCAAGGACATTGGCTTTTGATGTGGTTTGTTGGTTACATTCAACTTCTCTAAGAAAAGAAGTAGTTTAAAGTTTAAACTACTTCACTAATCCCTTACTTCTGATCAAGGTAGGCTACCTCCATTGAAATGCACTTTGGTTAAGCTGTCAGCACAAATTAGTTGTGGTTTCCGTACCACAAAACCGTCAACAGAGTTTATTTATAACATTTTAAGAAAGGTCACACCAGAACAACTCAAAGTTCACTGTCAACCGATGTG
Source organism: Aplidium turbinatum (assembly GCF_918807975.1). Taxonomy (NCBI): domain Eukaryota; kingdom Metazoa; phylum Chordata; class Ascidiacea; order Aplousobranchia; family Polyclinidae; genus Aplidium; species Aplidium turbinatum. The sequence continues at coordinate 13,309,161 of NC_137484.1, read as the reverse complement.
TACCGCAATGAACGCTGAATGTGCTTCTTAATTCCTTGTGAGATTCTACAGTTCCAGACGTACGATGAAGATTTTGTGTGAAATTTAATCACTGTGCATTATTTGCGCTCTTGGAAGTGATTGCCGTGTACTGGCAGCCGCATGATTATTCTCTTATGTCACAGCTTTTCGTAATTCATAACGAGTGTAAATTTTTTTTTGCGACATTTACGTACTGTGTGTATTGCTCATTATAACCTGCACGCGTTATCGCCGTGCAATGTTAATGTGTTCTCTAAATGTCGCTTGAATATTCATAATCTGCCGAATCATAAAGTTATTTGCGTTTCAACCTTAATATTATGTGATGGATAAAAACCGAACAACGCACCAAGCGCTTGAAGATAACGAAGGCTTTCTTGTTCCACGTTATGTAATCAAAACACGAAGCGCTCCAAATATTTCGAATGCAACCAACACTAGATTTAAGAAGATTATATCAGTATTTGCTTTATGTTTGTTAAACAATGTATTTTATTGATTTTAATAATCTTATTGTGACTTGCTTCAACCGCGTGAAAGCTTATAACCGACAGATCGTGACCTGAGCCTCCTTTCTGCGAGCTATAATAACTTGCTAGGCAGCTAGGATAATAACTAAACGTAGTAGCTAAAACATCAAGCAAATACAGTATTATAAATGTCTTTTATTTAGGCTACATGTTTTGTATTAACACGTCAACAATTCATGACCCATTTTGCCTCACCATATAGCCACGTCAGTTTAGCAGCCCAATGAACAGAAAATGTTTGGTAACTTTTTTAAGCTAACAAAAACTAGTTTTGTAAAAAAAACTTTCAATCTTTAGCATCCAGTGCTTGTTCGTTAGCAACTATGACGTAATATTTGGGTAGATTTTAATGCAGGAAAAATTTGTCGAAGCCCACCAAATGATTTCAAGGTGACACTGGTACCACTTATTAACCAACATGCCGTAGCCTACTTGGTACTTTTATGCTTTTTATAGATGTACTTATTTTCTGTTTGTTTTCATCCTGCAGTATCACTTGCAACGTTAGACGAATCTTGGACTTTACGACTTTCTAAAAACCGACTTCACGACTTTCTAAAAACTTTAAAAACCGAACTGTTGAAGACGCATAATCAACCCCCACGTAATTGTTGGGTTTTGAGCTGACTAACTAACTGCTCAGTTAACCTCTGACAATCTTAAATGTGTGTCGTACTGTAACGAAATGTTTTGACGAAAGGCTGCCGTTGCATCTTGTCACCAACTGAAATTCCTAAAATAGGCGACATAAACTTTGAGCCACCGCGTACCATGTGAACTATCGTCTATGCGTAACTGCATTTTCAGTTTTCTAGAAGTGACTTGAGGAAAAAATAATTGTGCTTTTACATCGAGAATTAATAATAAAGTGAAATTTTTAAAGAGAAGCATAGTTGTACCGGTGGTCACGATCTGTGGAATGAAAGTGTTCCACATGAAATCTGGCCTGCGTCAGGGTTGAAATCTTTTACAAGAATGCGAAACTGCCAGGTCCCCTTCAGAGGCTTACTCAGTTCGAAGGTGAAGACTTCAGCGATATTTTTTTAGGAAGGGGTTCAAAGGTTGGAAATAAAAAATTTCCCACGACATTCAAACGTTTGCGCGAAACTTTCGTTCTAAATTAAGAAATTTAAAAGTTTGTATGTCTGGTTCTGCAAACTAGCCTACTGTAGAATATCTCGCTGTTTATATTGTAATGCAACGAAAGCAGTTGAGACTTGAATATTGATACACCGAAGCAGTGGCGGCTCGTGCTGCAGCCTCACCTGAAAAGAAAAAGAGAAAATATGTTTTCCTCTGTGTTTGTCCAACCCGGTTACTTTTTTCACTTAAGAATTGCGGATTGAAAATTAAAATATTAAAAGTTTCGTTTGGCAACACCGACTTTGGGCAAACTTGTCTGCAGCCCGAGATTCTGGATTTCAGGTGCTCTGATTGGCTAAAAATTATCCTTGAAGCTCCACCGCTTTTGGTATTTTATAGCAATTTTTGAATCTGCTGGGGCTGCATGGAAAACAGCCCTACCTAACCGGTAGGCACTTTAACATCACCCACTCGTCGAAGAGTGCCTGCTTTTCAATGTGAAATTGTTTTGTGTTTTAGTCACAATTTTCCTTATAAACTCCATTGATTGCAGTCATTAAGATCCTTCTTGCACTCAGTTCAGTTGCAGAAGAAAAAATAGTATTAGCAGAGGGTGGGAATCGAACCCACGAAATCGAAATTACTACTTCTCTGCCCTAACCATTAGGCAACGCTGGTTGTAGCGAAGCATTCAGTTAAATTTCTTTGTATCAAAATTTTTCGATATTCAACAGGTTATAGGCAGTGGCTCCGAGAGGGGGGAAGTCGGGCTACTTTCCCCCCTAGCATGACATTGTAAAGGAAAAACGAGTAGTTTTTCGTTTTGTCACTTTTGAAGGGGGCCCATTTTTACTAACTTACTAAAATAAAAATTTATCAACTTAAAAATAAACAAATTTTTGAATGAAATGCGTAGTTACAAGTATTTTCCGATCATTGTAAATGCTACTTGTTTCTTATCAAGAACAAACCATTCTCGTATTGAGTCCGGCTATGTTAGACTGCTTCAACACGTTAAATCTGTTGTTGTTAAGCCTGCTGATCTCTGTATCACTGAACGTTTTGTCTTGTTTTAACTTGAAAACTAGTGCTGCTTTGGCTAAGCGTGTATTATGTTTGCTTGACCAACTGTACCTTGACATGAAAAACTGCGTTAGTCAGGCATATGATAATGGATCCAACATATTTGGAAAAGTGTCCAAGCAAGTTTGAAGGAAGTAAACCCTTCTTGCCTATTTTTTGCTTATGGATGTCATTGCTTAAATGCACTAGAGTTGGAGTTCATGGTATGCAGTGTTGTCCAAATATTATATCATTTTTTAGTAGTCTAATTGAACGACTAAGCTTATGTCATTTTCAATTGCAGCCAAGTCAGATAGGAAATTTTAAAGAAAGTTATCCCATTTCCAAGCAGCCTACCTGAGCAGCTTCAAACCTGTGCTTTTCTGCATTATGTAGATCACAGTCCTAAGCGAGATTCACTCTACTAACCTATTTATGCAGCGATTAAGAACTGTGCAATGTTTTTCGGCCCCAGAGGAGGCTCACACGACGACGACGAATGGACAATAAGCTGATGAATTTAATGAAGTTAAAGGAAGATGTAATCAAAGTTACAGAAAGCTGGAAAGTAGGCTACTCGCAAACGTTGTTATAGGAAATATGAATTAAAAAAAGATTTTATTTTTCTGGGGACGGAACGCTCCAACAACTCCGCGACACCAGCTCAATCTTACAAACAAAATTTATTCTACTGTACACTATGTTGCAAAGGATTCGCTAGCTGTTGGTAGTTTATTCACAAATGTATCAACAAACTCAAAGATGTCGATAAGTTTGAAGTCCAATGGAAATACCCTTGTATGTCTGATGTGTAGTTGCAAGCATGTGGAACAAATTTAAACAAGTTGTACAACAATGACATTTTGGATGAGTTGGTAGGCTACTTTTGAAAGAAAGCTACCCAGCAAAATTGAGCTGCAAACCGGAACGCATCACCCCATGATATATACTCAAGGAAATCATTGATTGCAACTTTCGAAACACTTTTCCAAATATTTTTGTTGCTCTGAAAATTTGTTACGTAAACCTGTACCTCCAACGGTTGCGAGTTGAAAACGTGGTTTTAGCACACAGAAATTTGTAGGAATTGTTTACGCTCCATCACGACTCAAAACCGAGTGAACAGTATATGCATGTTGTGCATCAAATTAGACCTTGCAAAATCTTTATTATTTGATGCTGTGATCCGTAACTGCATTGCAAAAGGTTCGGAATGGATTGAATGCTTTGTTGAGCTATTTTTATTGCCCGCATTGTGTGTTTACAATTCTTCCTCTATCTACTGTAGGTTATACTAAAATTACCACCTATAACAATTTCGATTCACAACATGACTGGAACCAACGCAGACGCAGTGACGTAGACTAGTCAAAGGTGGAGACGTTATCACCGACCCAAAAGCGGCTCTTCCAGGATTCCACACAACAAACAGACAAGAATTTATCAGAAAACACGCCCACACTGCCCAAGCACTAGAGAGTTTGCACAGCCACAATCTACTGCATTCAGTTCAGTTGTTGTTGTTCAGTTGTTTTTTTATTTCTGACCATCATATCAAAACAATACACATCAACATAGCAAAGGTCAAGAAAAAGGTAGAAGCGACAAAACGCGAACGTTAAAACGTGCTTGTGATCGAAGTAAGTTATTGAGTTGAAAAAAATTTGGCACGGTCGCAACACCTTCAGAAAAATTTAAGATATAAAGGGAAAATAAAAAATGTTACAAAACAAATAAACATATATAGGCTATAACTTTATTAGCCTACATAACTTTAGCTGATATATTGAAGATTTGTATGGACAGTTGCTATGAAGATCGGCCATGGTGCGTTATCAAGAGTGCTGATGGTCATAAGGGGAACACGTCTTGATGCGTTTAGCTCGCTGACGGACAAATTGAAAACCTTAGCTGTCCTCGCGAACTGCACTGTGGAGGATATCAAGAGTCAAATTGACTTTTGGATGTCTGACCGGGCAGCTGATTGTAATGCTTTACTGGACAAACTGGACATAGACACCAACAAGCGATTAAAATGTTGTGCTCACATAATACTGTGTGTTGACCACGGCATAGATAAAGTGTACAAAAATGCTGAGCAGAAAATTGGATTGCAAAATCTCTTACCACTAACTGTTGGTGAGAAAGTCTTCGGCTCCCATGGCACATCAGTTCATACCTTAGGACTCATAGCACTCGCTAAGTTGTTTTCGCCAAGTCATGCGTCTCACAGTGTTTCGCTTTACAATGACTATACACAGTGGATGGAAGATAATAAAATTGATCACCGAGGATTCAGAGGATTTGTATCTAACCGATTTGGGCGTATTGCAGATTTAGCGCGGTTGTATTTACAACATCGTGTGCACATAGATGCGTTCTTTAACCAAGTGGTAGACATCAACAGCAATAAGTTGGTGCTTGCAGTTGCCGCATACGTTCAGAATGAATGGTTCACTCGATGCTCAGAAATCTACACCAAAATGGGAAATGTAATCATATTCCCTCTGATGCAATTTTTGGGCATTGATGAGACTGACAACAAGGTGCGGCATGACGACAGAAATTGCAATGGAGTGAAGGTTTTTTTTATCAAAAATTGAATGTGATGAAAGAAGTGATGGAGGCCAAGCGAGAAGGCGAACCAAGTGGTCTGGATAAGTTGGAAGCTGCAGTGATGGGGGAAGTTATTGATTCTGTGGAGAGGCAACTTTCGGCAGTCGAATTCCTGTGGCAAGATGTAAACGTGGGCGTAAATAGAGAAGCACTGAAGCAGGCACCACTGACAAATTTGGGCTGCGAGTCACAGTTTGCAAAATTTGACAATCGTGTAAGAGTTACAGGTGGGAGTACGTCTGTTACTACACACTCGCGGAAAAATGTGGTTTTCACAAATTGCTTACTGGTGGACTCCAGCTTTGAACAAAAATCTGTATTGGAAAAGAAAGCACGCTGGAAATGGGCAAGATGCTCAGAAGAAGTCAACAGCGTGAAAAAACTGGAATCGGACTTTCTGGCTACTGTCGAGGCAACAAAAAAACTTTCACTGATTAAAAAAGCAGATCTAAAGAACAAGAAGACACAGAAGACCTTACGTCAGATCGACTTGTGCAAGTTGCATGGCGGTCCAGTTACAAGTACATCGCTTGATTTATTGGAATGTTTGAGTGGAAAACAACTTTTAGCCGAAGTTAGCCATCTTTGACTAACTATAGCACCCGAAATTCGACAAATGAGACGAGTTAAGGCGGCTGACGGACGATACCGGGTTGAAAAATTTGGTGCAGAAGAACTGAAGTCCTCCATTAAAAATGTACTAAAGCCAGTATCCAACATTACGACGACTGTGGACTCTCTTTTGAGCAGAATTATGTGAACTGGCATGTGTAATTATGCGAGAATGATTGTCAATGAGATATTCGTATGATTGCTTTCGGTTAGATGGTGAAACACACTAAAAAATTTTAATTTTTCATGTAAAAAGCGTTTTTTTTCGTACTTTCAGATGATATCGCCACAGCAATGCAGTGAATCGCAAAACTGAGTTAATTTTTAGAATCTACGCCCCAAACAACCTATATTTAGACATATTACATGACCCATATGATCAAATCTTCATCTGATTGATAGAAAATATCAATTTTTCAGCGGCCATTTTGAAAATGGCCGCTGAACCAACCTAAAATGACGTCATAGACAAAAGAACTCATCGGATTCTTATTCAGAGAGAAAAATGGCCATAAAAAAATTGGGTCCTGGAAATACTATTATCAAAATGCCTTTATTTGCCCACCCCTAGTATTAAGGAGTCTTGCTTCCAACTATCACAATTTGCGGGAAGATGTTGACCGAGATCAGTGATCTTGTGACCTGTGAGAAGTTGAAAGTCCTTGAAGGGGTGAAGAAACGATTCAACAAATGCTTCAACAACATGAAATGCGTTATGGCATCATGTCTTCATCCCTCCTTCAAGACGTCGTGGCTACAATTTCTGCACTACGTTTCCACGGATGATGCTGACGCACTGCGAGAAAAGTCAAGACAGATGTAATTCGACTGTTGCGGGAGACCTCAAGCCAGGTTCATACCGAGAAGAGTGACACCAACACCAGTCATGACTCCGAGGATGTATTTTTTGGAGTGTTTGCGCCATCCCGTGAAACGTCGGTGCAGAAGGAAGCAGCAATTGTGGACGCCTTTTTTTCGGACAAGAGCAAGTCCTTGAGCTTTTCGAATACCGAGTTAAAACATCTGTTCATTAAATACAACACCCCCATTCCTTCCAGTGCTGCGGTGGAGAGACTTTTTTCTGTTGGAAAAGATGTGCTGGACTTAGGGTCCAAAAAAGCGGGCAGGACTTGGTGACTCTCATTTTGAAATGCTCGTGTTTTTGAAAGTTGCGTAACAATAAATTTCCCTTAGAATGTGTTTTCTATAACGACGTTAAAATGACAGTGTAAACGAATGATAACATTCGTTTTCAAGGTCATTTTTGTGTCACTAGGGACTTGAGTGTTTCTTAGTGTCATTTTAGACAAAAGTAGCGGAAGAAGTAGCGGTAGCGCGCGCTACTTTGGCCCGAGTATCGGTAGCCGGTAGCGCGCTACTTTTGTAAATTGGTAGCGGGTAGCGGTAGTGCGCGCTACTTTGGCCCAAGTAGCGGTAGCGGGTAGCGCGCTACTTTAAAAGTAGCGGGTGCCCACCTCTGTTGATTGCAGCCCCACTGCTCACAAACAGCACCAGCCGCCACTGCACCTAAGTCTAATTGGAGGAAATACATGTGAAACGCCTAATACAACTCAACAATTACCGGTACCGACATTTCGCATACCAACTATAATCTATTGAAGAGCTGATAATATATGACGTCATTCAGTTTTTCATCACCCTTCCCTAATGTGACGGTGCTGACACCTTCAAGGATTGTTTGGATGAAACTAGTGATAACAAAACAAGTTTATTTGAAAAAAGGCAGTGTTTACAAAAAATAACATAGAATGCGAAAAAGCTGTCACCCAGTTACACGAAGGTTTCACTCCTCAACTCGTTTTCATTTTCGAAGCAATACGTCGCAAACTTTGATTTGAACAGAAATTATGAGTTGGTTGGACCCCCGAACAAGGCAAATATTTGACAGTCACGATAAAGTGAAACTTAAGTTCAAGTCGGGATCTCTGCAAAATGAAAACGCTGCTAGGTCTGAACTTCATCTTTGGTTTCTTTCTCGGTAGCGGGTTTTCCTTCCACTATATCCTAAAGTAGCACATAGGTTGGTTTGCGAAATAAAGTTACGGTAGCAGAAAAAAAAGTTTCCATTACGTAACTAATGCGGATTACGTTTGATGTGAATAAAAAACCAAATACTTTGTAAACTCGAATCACAAGTTAAAAATTTGCAAATTATAGATGTTAGGCACAAATCTATTTTGCTTTGGCGCAAACTTCTTTCTCTTGATTTCTTTTGTTTCAAACAGCCCCACTGCTTCGTAAAAAACAAGGAATTCATACAAACGTGACTATTACGATTTAAAACTTCAAATGTACCGAGATGGCAGAAGAACTGTCTTCTTGCTTTGTATTTCCTGTCGTCTCCGAACCTTCTCCACTGACTGGGGTGATAGCAGCAGCAGCTGGAGGTTCTTCTTTCGTCTTTTTACTAAAAGTTGCTTCCTCGCCGGTAGACGGTCGCTGTAGCAATCAGTGAAATATTGTAACAGGACGTTAGTTCAACGTAATAACAACATGAACAAACGATTACCTTTCTGCGAACAAGATGAGAAATGTCAGTTGAAGCTGCAGCGGGTGACGCTGTGGGCGGTGATGCGCGGTCTCCTTTCCGGACTGGAATCTTGATAAAAATTGACAAGATCGGGTTACTCGCAGCAAGCAACCCATCACCAAAACAGTCAGACAAACTTGTGGACTAAAACTTAGAAAACTGTCGCATCGGCCCATGCTGCAAGAGAATGATCCACAAAAGATACAAACTGATTTTGAACTATACGTTCAACAAGTGAAAACAAAAAGATCAGCAACCGTTCAAGCATATACGTCATACGGATTGCCAAATGCAGACAAATATTGGTGTCGGATAACGTTGACCAAATGCAAAAAAATGGCGTTGTGTGGTCTTTCAACAGCCTTTAAACGACTTAGACAATTATCCAATCCTACTAAAACGCTAAGCGTACCAACAGTCCAACACTCTAATTATATATGAAGCGAGAGTTTTTCCTTATTTGAAGAGTTCTTCAGTATGCTGTTTCGCTGTCTAACCAGTGACTAAGGGTACTGGCGAGTGGCAATCTTACCACTGTGCAAATCGGAGAGGCTGTTTGATTTGACGATCCAGATGATTCTCCTGCTTGAGCAAACGCAGCAGACCGTGCACGACTTTCCTGGGATTTCATCAAGAAAACATCTTCGATCTGAACGAACACCATTGAAAGTTAGGTGCTGCTAGTCTATAACGTGAAGTCTATCGCTGCATTAGGCTACACAATACACATCTCTGATAGCCTGAATAGTTAAAATGAACATGTTATCATAGGTTTCTGCAATTTAATACAAGTGGACAAGTCATGTGGGCTGGACTGCACCCGTGTAAGCGACATATAGCGGTAAACCTCACCCGGAACGGAAGTACTACCGAAAGTTATTCATCCAGCGGAAAAAATAGATTTGTTTGCAGCAATTCCGCTCTCAGTGACATTGAGATTAAAATAACTGAATAAAACAAATTTATTGTCAGACACGGTGTCCGACGTTTTCTTCGTAAACAGTTCTTCGTAAAACAATTCTTCGTAAGCAATTCTTCGTAGACAATATTCTTCGTAAAATTAAATCTTTGTAAAACAATTCTTCCCAAAGCATTTTTTCGTGCATGCTATTGAGATTTGATGTATACGAAGAAATGCTTTACGAAGACTTGTTTTACGGATTTCATTTCACCAACAACTGTTTACGAACAATTTGCCTATAACCGTCCGACACAACGTTCATTACCTTTGAATTAATATCAGGGATCAAACTTTTAATTTCTCCGACTTCAGCACATTCTTCCATCACTTCTCTGTCTTTTTCTGCACTTCCGTCATTCGAGTCGATCCGCTCATTCAAGAAATCTTTTTTTCAGAACGAAACACAAAAATAAACGATTATTCGACATTGAAACGACATAAGATTCTATACAAAATCACGAAAGGCTAATTCTGCATGGCCGATCGACCACTAATGCATCAAGCAGAGCCGTTGAGAGGATCATTTGGGCCCGGTATCAATGAGATCCTTGCACCCAAATGAAGACATTTCTAAGAAAAATGCACTGTCTTCGAATAATATGCGATGGTGTCTTCAATTTCCCGGGCGCGAAATTTTTTTCCCACGAACTTTTTCTTACTTCGCATAGAGTTTGTATTAGTACAGTGTGAATGCAAAACTTTTCGTTGGCGTGTTTGGTTCAGTGGTTTCGTCTTTTGCCTTGTGTTCGTGAGGACAACGACTCGACGCCATCGAAGTCAATTTTTTTCTTTAAATTAAGTTTTGCGGTGCACAAAAGCTTTTCAAAAAAAGTAGGGTTAGGGTTAATTCTTAATCAATTCTGAAAATCTTACTCTCAGAGTGACCAGATTCCAGAGTCAATTTGTTTTCTCAACTTTTTTAAACTTGACTAGACAAGGTGTGTCTCCAGACATTTCTTTTCTCAACTTTTTTAAACTTGACTAGACTAGGTGTGTCTCCAGGCTACGTTATTTTTCAAGATTGATGTTTAGATTTGGACCTGGAGGGCAAAAATTGGCTGCTGACTTTGAAAACCGCGCGAAAAAAATGAATCGGTAAAAACAGTTACACGCGCCTCGCGGTAACCAGCAATGGCTACACTTACAGAAATATGCAAATGAGACAAAAAGTTTGTGTGAAAAAAAATTCGCTTCCGGGCCCCTTGCAAAGGTTACGGGCCCCTAAAATCATTCCGGGCCCGGGTTCAAAAGTACCCCTGGATTTCCCTTTCAATGCTACTGGCATAAAGAGAAGATAGAGGTCTACACATATAACAGTTTGAGGGTAAATTAAATGGCCACTCTTCTGAATTGAATACACCACGATTGATAACCTGTATAAAATATCAAAGTTATGTAGATTCAACTCTTGCCAGTGAGGTTGTGTTCTATGCGACCAAAATTACTAGGTCTAGACCACAAAAAGGAGAAATATCCTTGTATCTCATCGCATCGAAACTTACTTACCAATTCTGCTTTGCAATGCAGCAAGCGAGGCTTGATAATGCTTCGTAGCATCATTGTAGTCTGTATTGAAGCCGTATGCAAGGCCCAAGCTGTAGTGTGTTTCTGCCAAGCGTCGATCATGCGCAGGTAGAATCTCCTACGAAAAAAAATATGACAGAGTGTTGCAATTCCAAAGCATTCACTGTGTCTGAGATTTTATTCAAACGGGTCGCATACTTTATGAATAGAAAGCGCTGTAAGAAAATCTTCGATTGCTTGAGGGTAGTTTTCGATTTCAAGTCCAAGTTCGCCCAGCTTCAACTGGCATTGGGCAATCATGAGGCTGGACTCTTCAGTTTTCGGTTTTCTGGAACAAACCACAGCATACAATTAAGAAATCCACATTTGTCAGCTATAACCTACAAAGGCCGAATGGGTCTTTATTGCACGGCATTGAAACGTCAAATGGGAAGTAACTCTCTGCTATGGAAAAAAAAACACGGCTATGGAGTCTTAAGGATTTTGGCATGTCCAAAGTTGTTAAAAAAGGACGACTCAAACTTGATACAAAACGATGAACAATAAAATTTTTGTTTGTAATTTTTATTCAAAATATTGTTTCTTGTTCTCTATATTGCGCTTTAAAACTTTACAAGAAAATAGACGTGTTTTTTCTTGTCAGTCTCCACTTCAATACCGATCGCAACTTTTGTGAAATTAAAAAAAAAAAAACGGAAAATACAAAAATTAAAATAAAACATCTGGCAACACTGAAGCCAGAGTTGACCAGATAAATCGAGCATTCGGAGGCGTATATTGCTCGCCCGACTCCAAAACACCGGCAAAAACTCAAATGTCATATTTATTATACAGGAAAAAAACATCTTTTCTTTTCTAATAATATAATGAAACTAACTTCGAGTACAAAACTTTTGCTAATTCCAGCATCTCCCAAGCGAGTTGCATGTTAGGAATATCATCTGGGTCCTCCAAGTCTTCCTCAGCGTCTTCATCTGTCTTCTTAACACTACTTGATGGCTCTTGGTCATCGGGCTGTGTGGTACTTGGTTCTAAGGTTTGGAAAAGGCGTGAACAGGTTAAAAACATAAATTTTTGTTCACAAAGCAAGTCAACAACCAAAGAAAGATGAGTCAAACTAAGAATTGGGGATACTTTACCTTCACTGTTTTCATCTTTTTTTGCCTGGTCAGTGCTGCAATCTTTTTCTTCACTTGGACCGTCCATGGTAGAACTTTTATCTTCTGGAGCTTTATGGTAAGAATGTGTAAAAAAATTTGTGCAATATCGTGAAGTAAAAATAGCGCAGCTACAAAGCACACGCATTTATATCAACGCAACGTAGGCCACGACGCAACTCATTTAGATATTTACGTTTTCGCGGGACACATACGAATTGTTGCATAGTCTTTTAATCTGAAGAACCAAATCAATCTGCTATTGTTTTTACAAGAAATAAAAAGAAAATCACTACTGGTAGTTCCGCGATAGACCAGATCACAAAGTTCATCCGACCAACAACGTCAAGCTTCTGTAGCAACAAAGTGAACTTGGAGCTCACCTGGAGTTGCATCGTCGTTATCTTTTTCTTCCTTTGTCTTGTCTTCTTCTTTGATATCTGGACACAAGCATGAAACTTATAAATGACATGACAATTATAGAACGTACAATCGTACATGTACAATGTGAAACAATATTGACAAAGCAACGGAGCTTTGTTCCTTTTTGCATTACAAAAACATTTATTTGTTTTTACACGACGGAATGGCTATTCCCAGGACATAAGTATTGCAGCAGTGAGAAATGTCATCATGTACCAAGGTTTTTGAATATACTTACACCAAAAGCAATTAGATCATTCAACTCTGTGTGTATGAAAAGTATGAACAACGTAGCGGTGATGATTTTGTGCACAAAAATCTAAACTATGCAACAAAAAATGGGTCTGCTACTATTCGGAGAACTCGATTGGGAGAAATCCCAGTTCGGAGAAAGCATTTTTCGGAGAATTTTAAAATTCTACAGCGGCATCTTTTATTTAACGGAATGAGCTTACAATAGAGGTTAACCAAGTAAAGTTTCAGCGAAAAAGTCTCAACTAAGGAAGAATAAAAGTTATCTAACGGCGTTTCATGACTAACAATAGAGGTTAATTAAATAAACTGTCAGTCAAAAAAAGCAGTGGTTAAACAGTAAGTGAAGAGTCAGCAAAAAAGTCTCAACTAAAGTCTCAGCAAGAAAAAAATAAAGAGTTATTAAACGTTAAATAGCTTTCGAAACTACCGTGCCGGTAGACCATGTTAGGCCGGCTTCCACAATTCAACATTAGTCCATTTCGTTGGTATTTAAAATGTTTTTCTCTTCACTCGCATGTGACGCAATATTTTTTTACCAACAAGGCAAAGTATGAACGTCGCTGTCAACCTATAAAAACTCGAAGACTAGCTTAACACCTACTTGGGAAGCAGTGCGTTTAAATACAACTGCAAATATGGTTCAGGTCCTTGTTTGCGTTGTTCTTCTCTGAGTGAACGCAACACACGATATCAATTAATGAATTTTTATAAACACAATTTGTAACGGATTTTTGTTTCGGCCGCCGGGGACGAGAATTTAGCCGCCGGGATGCAGATCTGGTAGGCCATGCTTCGTCTTCGAAAGAATAAACGAAGTTAGAAGCCTGCTAGATTACCCTAGTTAGGCCTACATCGAATACGATTCGATACATTTCCGCGATAGGAAACGAAGCAAACTCAGCATGAAGTCAATGTTTTGTTTGCAACAACAGATTATAGCCTCCCCATAAAAACGTACAGTTTTTTGCAGTGGTACACTTGTACCCTGTGTATATTTATTTTTCTTTGTCGGAATGCAGAAAATAACGATATTGTGGAAATAAAATACAGTGATATAACCAACAAACGGAAAAGGTGGCAAAGCCGTAATGCCGCAAAGTCATGCGTGCAAAGATCTAATTCCAAATTGCCCATCCATACATGTCAGGCATGAATCGTTATCAGTTATCATGGTCGATATATCAGTGGTGTATCTGGCAATTGCGCCTTTAAACATAATAAATCAACTTCATCATCCCAGGCAAGCTTGTGGCCGGTGGGCAGCTTTATCAGAAGGTAACTGTGTCTACTCTCCGCATATGAAGCAAACCTTTGTTTCGATGTTCAATCAACCTCGTCTTGAGCAACTTGGTCTAGCACTCATACTTGTTGCAGTCGCTCTTGCCAGCTATGCTAATAACAAAAATACAGCAACCTGAAAGCTACCTTATACAGTTCAAGCTTCCAAAAAGAAAGTTTTGACCAAGCATAGCACTGGCTGCGTATAAGCATTGAATCACCGTACTTACTTGGGTACCAGAATTACTTGGAAATGATTGTTAGTTTGTCTTGTAAAAATCTGTCTAGCTTGTCCAGTGTTATAGGTTAAGTTAATTGCCTACCCTTTTGCATGGGTATAGAAAGATAAACACAAAAACCGCCTACCTAAATAATCCCTACAAATTTTCCGAATCAATTTTCTCCGAAAATGGCTGTCTCCGAATCGGATTCGCCGAAAAGGGCCATTCCACAAAAAACAGATACGCATAGTGAAACTCAAAGCGCAACACAGGTTTGCATTAAACAGTCAGAAATAACATAACAAAGTGCAACAATGTTTGAAATTTCATACCGAACAATGTTCTCGATGCTTTAGCATCAGGCTTGGCAAAATCACCAGTCTTTATAAATCTGGTTGTGGCCTCTCGCAAACTCTTTGGCAAACCTCAGGTGAAAACAAGTGAGTCAAAACAAATCTGCGAATCTTTAGACTAGCTAGTGACAAACATGCAACAGTTGTAAAAAAATTAGACATTAAAAAGTAAAAAGTGCCATATTCCTGAAACATAATTCTTTTTGCAGTAAGTATCAAACTAAACCGTTATCATGTACTTCCTGCATTGTACCGTAGTATAAGTTTTAATTGACTGTTTCCTTAGTTCAAGACTTAATTTTTTAGTACAAACAACAAATAAAGCAAAACGTGATTCCAAATCTTTAAAAGTAAAAATCTAAAGCAAACAATGCAATTCTGTGCCTAAAAGTGGCTTGACATGACTGAAGTCCACTGCAATATGAATAAACAAAAAAGTGAAGCACATTGCAGTATAAGATGTCCAACATCAAAACTAATGATTTGATGTTGGAGTGGGAAACAAAATTGGAAATACAGGTACCACTGATGTTTTCATCAACGTTTTCATTTTCAAATGCATTGCCATCATTGTCATCATCATCTTCTGTGGCCATAGCAGCTTCAATATCCAGTCTTATTCGTTGTCGTTCACTGTCTTGAGTGGATTGTATCAATCAAAGGGTGTACATAAAGATTATTCATTCATTCAATTGCATTCCTATCTGTAACTGTTTCAGCATACATGTCAGCATGTATGAATACAGATACAAGCTCACTGGCTTGGCGATGTGTGTCACCGTGGAGACATACGGAGAGAGGTTGCTCCACAAAGTGCCTGCTCCAAAATTGCTGGATGACAGTGCAATGCCTTATAAGGACATATCAAAAAGTTAAATGTCGTTGTAAACCTACAGAGCTCTGGACTAGCAATAGTTTGTGTTGGCCAAATCCATGGCTGAAAATACATAAATATTGCAACAAAATGTCTGAAAGTAAAAACATCTTTATCTAATACATACCAGGAATATCTCCCGTTTTTCCAAATTGTTCATCAGTGTCTGAATCAGAATCTTCGGTTTCAGGGACTAGAAACAGAGTTTACAACTTCAAATCATAACTTTGTATCGTTTCAAAAAGAAATGAGATCGAAACTTATACAATAATCAAATGCACACCTCCTTTCAAAGCGTTTCCTAAAACACCATTTTCAGCACGTGCCAACTCCAATAAAGCTCTTCCATAATAGAAAAAGGCTTCTGCGCATTCTGGTGAAGTATCTCCAAATCTTTCAGACCTTCAAGTCAGAAGTTAATAACTTTAAGTGCTGGCAAAAGAAATGCACATAAATAAGGTACTTTGCTCAGTTAGTTTGCTTTGAACCATGCATTCAACAATGTTTTCAGCGTTACCAGTACGCTACTAAATTTCCATAGCAGCAATTGAGAGGCACACATTGTGAAAACTAGCCTAATTCATTTAATATGAATTTACATTTATCATTCCATTCATTTTTGTCATATTATATGTTAGTAGGGTGGCCCTTTTTGAGGCAATTTTTTTCATTTCAACTTGCCTGGGTGATAAATTTTTGCCTTAGCCCAAAATATTAATAAATCCAAAAATTTTTTTGAAATATGACCCTGTTTAGATCCTACCAACAGCAGTTTTAAATCGAGCCCCCTAAATCACGTTTTTAATGATAAAATTAGTACTATTTGAGCTAGATATATGTTGTTGGTATTCATTTTTATTGCTTTTCAGAAAGGAAGTCACTTGCATGCCTTGATTCAAGATTTGAACAACTTTTTATAAATTCATTTTATAGTATCAATGTAAATGCTTCTTAAATTGACCGATAAAGTGATATGATTTCTTTCTGATAGTTAGGCAAAAGACAAAGTGATGAAAGTACTACTAATTTATTAACCAAGAAGTAACAGCACATCGCATTTCACACAATAGAATCTATGTTTGCTTGGATTTTCTGGTGACACGTGATACTTTTTCCCCATCCATGGCTTTTTTTCCCTTCTATGGTGCACAAAGCTTCACCAATTTGTCGTTTTTGCCCAGCTATCCGCCCAGTTACTGTTGTTGTCAGTTTAACTCCACGTTCTACAGATTGAGTGTGACTTGGATAATTTAGATGAAGAGGATGTTCCACAAATTGCTTAATAAAGCTTTAGTAGAGAGTTTGCTTTGTTGAACCATAGAGAAATAAAACATAGTAACTTTAGCGGGTTTAACATACTTTATTTCACACAAAATATTTATGCTTAATGTTAATGCATGATTATTTTCACACAAAAAAAATGCTTAATGTTAATGCATGATTTGGTCAGGGGAGGTTTGTTTGTTTGTCGTATACAGGCTTCCACCCGGTGGTGGAAGATTTAGATTAAGTGGACGGGAAGGCAAGGAATCCAATCATCGTGTCCACCTTCAGGCATGCCTTCAAGTGTTATGTCAGAGACACAGCCGCATGCTCTTGAGCGGTGTCAAACCGGCGCCCTTTCGATTGCCATTCCAGTTCTCACACCACTCGGCTATGCAGCCGACAGGGGGGGTTCATTCAAGGGAAGGATTCCTTTTTTGTTTAAGAGGTAAGATATTGTGGAGCACCCACTGTCATATATGGTTATCATTTCTGTATAAGATGTGCCTCAAAATTTAATTTGAGAAGGAGAAATTCTTGCACTGAAGAATTTTGCGATTGACTTTCATCATTTAGTCAGGTTCACTATGTCAAAAAAAAGAGTTTTGTTCAAAATTTTTGGAGATTAGCAAACCTATACATTTTCGGAAAGCTTAGATCATGAGGAATCCGAAAAACGTTGATTACATTTGCAGAGATGTCCCCATGGCCGCCATTTTGAATTTTTAAAATGGCCGCCGCAAAATATATATTTTGATATATCTCGGCTCCTAATAAACTTAGAAACTTCATCAAACATGCTAATTCTATATTTTAAGGGTCAAGAAATCCATTAGAAGCATACCTAGATACCAAGCGTTAACCACTTTGCAATTATCCGCCATATTGGTTTTCAAAATGGCCGCCGAAATTATATTTCGTTACACTACTACTTACTAGTTGAGATATAGACTTCATTCAACATGCTAGTGCTAAGTTATGTTGACTAAGGCAGGCCTCGAAATTCGTTTTTGTTGACGGCAGACAAACGTGTCCGGTCTGAGCAGCTATCTCGGCGGACAAATTAAGTCTCACGGCGGACACACCAGTTTTAGCATCGATCGTCACGCTTAATCACTTTATCTTGATAATTCTTCGCCATTTGAGAACTATAGCTACGGTTGAGAAGTCTTTTTAAAATTTCAGCAAAGTCACTCTGAAAGGCTTTCATCAGACCAACGACGTGCGTTTGAAGAGTCAAAGCGCCGCGTAGCTGCTTAATACGCCGCATAACTAATTAACTTCCACCGAACGAGGTCGTGTGGCTTCTTACGTCACATTGCTCTGGACACGAGTTGAAAAACTTTTACACTAACGCTACTATTTTCTGTTGTGCAAAGTTTCACTAGGCTTTTTTCTTTAGGTTTATTTTTGCGAGTCATGTGAGCGAAAGTGAATTTTCTCTGGGCCTTTTCATTCTTACTGTAATACAAAAACTAAACAAATTTTGCTGCATCTTGCTGTAATAGCCTACTCGTATAATCTAATTTTGTAACCAACCTTGCCTTATCAATATTACTCGGAGATCAAAGCCAGACATTGTGACGTAAGACTTGAACTAAGTTGCGCGTGATTAGTGTAAAAGTACCGGTACTCCCATCGATTCTTAGCAAATAATTCACCTTTGTTACGCTGATTCAATGTCACCAATCGTTGAAGCAACGTAAAAATCGAAAGTTTTCCTGCTTGAATGGAAGCTAAGGGATACAGTATTAACATTTTCTAGTATGCGCGCTAGAATGCGCGTGAAATTATATATTCGCAACAATTGTTTGTGCTATGCAATGACGATTTCTTCCGCGGACATCACATGCTGTGACGGCAGACATGACCGCCGTGTCCGCCGTGAATTTCGAGGCCTGCTAAGGAGTTCATTAGAAGCAAGCCTGCACGCCACTGTCATATTTTGGACAAACAAAAAACAATTCAATTTTCCAACAGCTGTCCTGAGTCTCATTTCCAGCATTACAGTCAACGTCATTTTCGCAGTCTGTCCCACACAGGCACAAGTCGATGCAGGTCAAGTTGTTCCTTCGACACGAACATCTCTGGGTTGAGCAGTTGGTTTTGCATTGGCATCGGTCTAGCTCAGGGGTGGGGAACCATTTTAGTATTGCGGGCCACATAAAATGAGAAATAACACAAAAATTTCGAAATTTTATTTACAGATAAAAAAATGCAGCGAAGTAGACAATGATTTATTTCACTTTCACGGCTAGTGGGATGGCTAAAAGTTTTATTTTTGGTGAATCGTGTGATGTCTCCTGACACGGAAGATGTTGCAACTCTTAACTGCATCTCCACGTTTTTATCAGTCAGTCTGGAGCGAAGCTGACTTTTTGTTAGATTCAATTTGGAAAAATCTGCTCGCAACGGTAGGTGCTTCCAAACTGAGACACATATTTCAAAGCATGTTTCCGCATGACTGGAAAATCATCAGCATTTATGTAGCGTTGATAAAAGTTGAGCAGTGGAATGTTTTGGTAGCCTACCGTAAATCGGTTTCAATGTACCGTCACTGTGGATCTCTACTATTTCACGGAATGGCCCGTTTCGGCGAGTCCGATTCGACTAGTCCGATTCGGCGAGTTCCCTATTCGGCGAGAGCCTTTTTCGGCGAGTGCCCTATTCGGCGAGTTTTTGAAATTTTTAAAAGGAAATTATCGGGTACCGTAGCCTAATTACAATTGCCGTTTTTACATCGTTTTAACGTCGCTAAACGTTGAAATCGTGCAGAAAGGAATAAAAAGAAAATGTTTGAACTATTAAATTACAATTCGTCATGTCAGTTCAGTTATTTTTATTTTTGACCATCATATCAAAAACAATACACGTCAACATAGCAAAGGTAGAAGCGACAAAACGCGAACGTTTAAACGTGCTTGAATTCGTCATGTCAGTTCAGTTGTTTTTACTTCTGATCATGATATCAAAAACAATTCACGTCAACATAGCAAAGGTGTAGAAAAAGGTAGAAGCGACAAAACGCGAACGTTAAAACGTGCTTGTGACCGAAGTAAGTTATTGAGTTGAAAGAAATTTGGCAAGGTGGCATCACCTTCAGAAAAATTTAAGATATGAAGGAAAAATAAAACAAAGAAAATGTTAGAAAAAAAATAATGTTTATGTCTATAAGTTAGTACTTTTGAATAGTTAAAATCATAGGCGCCTAACTATTTTTTTGGCCGTGGGGGCGAAAGCGTGTTTCATCAGCAGCAACGTAAATTCAGCGAAATGTCACGCAGATGGATGACGTAATTATGTCGTCACACTAGCATTGCTTTTATTGCCACACTCGGAGTTATCGCTACGTTCGACCTGCCGTTAATTATTATAAACAAAGCTCGACCAAAACACATGCTATGCGTCTGCGTTGGCTAGCGGTTGATGGACTGCGACTCTTTAAGCTAAGCACAACATAAAGTTTAGCAACGAACTAGATTTATTAGCATGAAACAAGAGACGAAAAGGTTTACTAAAAGGTATACTGTAAATGGAATGAAAATACTAACTTGATCATAATTATGCTTGAAAATATACCTGTTGAAAGCAAAATCATTCATGTTTACATCAATTCAACAGCACGTCACCTTTAATAAATTTAAAAGTTGCTGACATCCCTAAACAGTCCTTGAAAAATAGTTACAGAGAGACGTTTGATTAAGTTTTCGACTTGACATTGCTCCCTTTTCACTACAATATCGCAACTTATGGCTGACCAGCTTTCAAGTTCCAATTCGTTGTAATACGCCCGTTTTCGTGTTGCAGATGAAACAAAAGATGCGCATATTCCCCGCCTTTGATCGGGTTTCCATGGCAACGGACGTGTGTGCGCCATGCAGTTTGCGCGAGTCCGTTGTTGTGTTGATTATGCCGCTTGTGCGACTGCGGGCAGTGCGGTTTGTACCAGCCCTTGTTACGTTGGTTAGTGGTAACCTCGGGCCGAGACTTCAAATTCATTTTCACAGCAAGCGATTCACTGCCGCGACAATTCTCTGCAGAGGTTTCGACTTTCGAAAGCGACAGCGAGGCTGTTTGCAAGCGCATTAAGTTAAACGCACGCTGCGTCAACGTAGCAAATTATGTTGTTTTTGAGTGCATTCAACATCTGATGACATTGAATCGACGCAAAATGGTAGATTTTTGCTATGTCACAGGCAGCAAAATCAGTCATTTTTACATTGATTCAACGTCTGCAGACGTTAAATCAACGTAAAAATGACAGATTTTTTTGTCTGGGGTGGGATTGTAGCATCGCTACTCGTTCTAGTGATTAGCCTATTTACTGCGAAGCTGTTGCGGTTTGCATTTAAAAATGTTTTCCTGCTGCCGATCGCTAGTTCATCTATTGTTTTATGTATCAATGCCGCATAAAAAGTTGCTCCCATGCGGAAATATGCGTGGGGGCCTGGTCCCCACGGCTTAGGCGCCTATGGTTAAAATGATTAGTTTGGATCAACAACTGTGTGACCTACACTCCTACAGCTTAGATTGAAAGGAAATTATCGGTTAGGCTACCGTAGCCTAGTTATCCCGACCAGCAAAAATTTGTTCCAAGAACCCAGTTAGCCTAACAGTTCATTTTTACATTGTAGTAACAGAATGAAAAGGCTAACCAAGTGTGTGGCCTATCGTTTTAACGTCGCTAAACGTTGAAATCGTGTAGAAAAGGGTGCTTAGGATACGTTGAAACTGAGAAACATTCACAGAAGCCCTACGATACGTTGCATTTTTAAGATAATGTATTCAGACGTTGAATCAATGTACAAATGAAATGTTATGCTAAATGGGTTCTTGGAACAAATCGTAGGGCTTCTGTGAATGTTTCTCAGTTTCAAAGTATCCTAGTCAGCAAAAGCTCCCTTTTCTACACGATTTCAACGTTTAGCGACGTTAACACGATAGGCCACACATTTGGTTAGCCTTTTCATTCTGTTACTACAATGTAAAAATGAACTGTGTTCTTGGAACAAATTTTTGCTGGTCGGGATAACTAGGCTACGGTACCCGATAACTTCCTTTCAATCCAAGCTGTAGGCCACACATTTGTTGGTCCAAACTAATCATTTTAACTATTCAAAAGTACTAACTTATAGACATAAACATAATCTATTTTGTTTTTTGTAACATTTTCTTTGTTTTATTTTCCCTTCATATCTTAAATTTTTCTGAAAGTGTTGCGACCGTGCCAAATTTCTTTCAACTCAATAACTTACTTCGGTCACAAGCACGTTTTAACGTTCGCGTTTTGTCGCTTCTACCTTTTTCTACACCTTTGCTATGTTGACGTGTATTGTTTTTGATATCATGATCAGAAATAAAAACAACTGAACTGACATGACGAATTCAAGCACGTTTAAACGTTCGCGTTTTGTCGCTTCTACCTTTGCTATGTTGACGTGTATTGTTTTTCATATGATGGTCAGAAATAAAAACAACTAAACTGACATGAAGAATTTTAATTTAATAGTTCAAACATTTTCTTTTTATTCCTTTCTGCACGATTTCAACGTTTAGCGACGTTAAAACGATGTAAAAACGGCAATTATAATTAGGCTACGGTACCCGATAATTTCCTTTCAAAATATTCAAAAACTCGCCGAATAGGGCACTCGCCGAAAAGGGCTCTCGCCGAATAGGGAACTCGCCGAATCGGACTAGTCGAATCGGACTCGCCGAATAGTAGCAGACCCACTATTTCATGTTGGAAGTTACTAGGTTGCAACCACATTGAAAGGAGAGGCAAAAATATCTAACTCCATTTCTTTACTTTTTATGTCCAAAAATCTTGCATTAAATGTCTCCATAAGATTGACACATAGGCTACATGGGCGTATTTGGCTGTTGTAGAAGGCTCTTGCAAGATAGGGAAATGCGCGGTGTCATTGTTTTCAAGTTGTAGCCTACTTTCCATCCACAGACGTAGTTTAGCTTCAAATGATTTCACTTTTGCAAACAAGGAGCCCAATTTTGACGCGGGCCACATAGAACAGTCACGCGGGCCGCAGGTTCCCCAACCCTGGTCTAGCTGAATAATGGCTTGTGGTGCAGGTAGAATCTCTGTGATAATAGGTGAAATCCATGCCGAAGTGAATCAAGGAGCTGTCGCCACATGACAGTGGCTTGGCACCAGACACGACTCTGAATTCGCACGCGTTCAATGTGCTCCTCTAATGCACCAATTGTTGGAGGCAAGTTTTAATTCTCCGCCAAGTTTTTGCAAAACAAGTGCATCTCAGTTCATCTTTATGTGGACACCCTTCAGGCAGTAATCGTGCAGACAAAGTTGGCCAGCATTTCTTTCTCATTCTGAGATAGTGTGCTGTCCTCAGGTAATTGTATTAGTGCCCTGATTGTTTCCATTCCTGCCTTCAAGTACTGTTGGAACCACTTGGTTTTATCCAATCCTGAAAATCTGCCAACATTATCAGCTCCACTGAAAGTATGGAATATGGGTAATGCTTTTGCCTTCTCTTGTCCTAGAGCTCTCCATATTGGTGCGATCACCAGTGTACCTGATAGCATGGAAATGGACGAGTGTTTGCAGAGTTGGTCGTAGTTTGCAACAGCAAGGACAAGAACGTCTGTGTCCAGACTGAAGAAGACTAACTGTGCACCAGTACTCCGCTGTGATGCTGATTGATTGATTGAATCTTTATCCTCAGACTGGGAAAGCTTCTTGTAGAGCTTAATCCTGGCAGTTTCGCATACTTGTAGAGCAGCGTTTCTTAACCGGGGGTGCTAGCACCCCTTGGGGGTGCTGGAAAAGACTGTAGGGGGTGCTAAATGCATGCAGTATTATATAATATCAAAAAAATGCCATTTTACATTTCTGCATTTTCGTCTTATTGCCAGTATCAGCAATTGTCATATCAATGATTGCTGTTTCGAAATAGCCTACATGATTTGCTGTTATTGTAGTCATCTTCGAGTCAAGTACGCAAATTGATCCTGAGTAGTTTCTGCGAACTTACCTGGTGGGTGCTTTGTTGTAATATTGTTGCTCACCTCTCGCTTCCAGAAACCACCATGGCAAAATACGTTCCCACAAATCACTCACATCCACAGTGGATACAGCAGCCCTTCTTGGCAGACATGAGTGATGATAATAAACTAAAGAAGGAGCTGATTGACATGCAGATGAATCAGAGTTGTCGGACAAAATTTTGTCAACTTTCGCTTGCTGATTTCTGGTGTGATCAGTTGACAGCATATCCTGCATTGGTACGAGCAGCATTAGAATTGATCGTTCCATTTCCGACTACGGTACCTACCTGTGTGAAAATGCATTCTCCACCATCCTCCAAATCAAAACAATTGGCCGGAACCGCCTTCAACGTGGGTCGCTCCACGGTATGAGAGTGGCTTTGACCAACACGAAGCCTCGAATAAAGAAATTGGTCACACATCAGCAACAACAGAAATCGCATTGATAGGCTACATGTGTAACTAGTTACCCAACTGTGTAACATAAGTAATAAGTATGCTTAAGTCTTTCCATGTTCTTTCACTATTCTCGGGTTTTCCTATTTTTTTTATCACCAATGAGTCAATGACGACAGTAGTTTTGAAGAATAAACAAAATGATCAATTTGTACATCGCTTTCCTTTCAATAGTGCAGGCCAAAGTTTAATAGCGGTGCCGAAATTTTGACATGCTTTTTAATCACTGGCGGTATATTTTGTATTTTTTTGTCGCCTAACAAACTGTGCTGTTGTTGAGAGTTGATTCTATGGTTATAATTCAATTTCTGTTGGTGAATGAAAGTCAAATACCAAATCCTAAATCAACTTCGTTAAAACAATTGCACACTGCACAGTTTGTTAAACAACAAGAGACTTCATTACAAAATATATCGCCAGCAATCCGAAGGCATGTCAAAATTGCAGCCTCTAACCTACTAAACTTTTGGTAGGCACTGTAGTAGTCGTATGTCAACGATAGTTAGGGGGTGCTAGACTGTTCAAGCCTGTTTACAGGGGTGCTAGAGTCAGAAAAGGTTAAGAAACGCTGTTGTAGAGGCTTTGAATCACTGACGCAGGCCCGGTCACCGAGATTGGCAGAGTGAAGTTTCCGATTGTTGAAGTCTTGTTACCGGGGAATTATTCCATCCATTAGATGCCGCTGAATGGAGAGCAGTCCTTCACGTGAGTTGCTCAAGCGAACGCCCTGAGAGTCGAACCAGCGCCACTTGATCATGAAGCTTCTTCGTTCCAGAAGTGACGCGCTAACCAATTGAGCTATCGGGGCGGACATGATGCTGCGAGGCAGATCATCAAGGTGTCAGCTTCTTCGTGATTGTTCACTTCAAACGTGATGTTTGAAGATTGCTTCTGGTGTGGCCTGACGCTGAAGTTATCACCAGCTTTGGAGAATGCTTGTTGTATCCGATTACTTCTTCAGCAAGATACTGTGTCAATCTGCTTTCGTTTGGTCATGGGACAGGAACCTACTGAGTGGTATGTGCTTGATTCTGGTGTCATCCATGATTTGGTATTAGATGGGATCTTTGTCTTTTCGTCGTCTTGCTCTAGTTTTCTGTTTCAAAGAGTCAGACTTGTACGTGTCGAACACCAGAATAATCTCGTCAAACTCTGCTGTCAATGTCATGAGCTTGTCATTGAAGCGTTGGCTAAGATCTTTGACCATCGTGTAGGCCCCGTATTCTTTGTCATCTTATGGACGACCACCATGCTATTGACAATGGCAATTTTCTGACTCATGTGCGATGCCGATGGTAACAGTTCTGTATCAGCAGTGTCAACGCTCTGTCCACCCGATGCTGGTTCATGCTCTGTTCCATCAGTTTCAACTAGATGCTGCAGCCTGCAGGCAATGGATGAGCTTTGATTTATCAGTGCATGGTAGAACTGATCCATCTGGAGCAAATAGTGCTCTTGGTGTGAGGGTGAATTCATAGTTACCGATTAGAGATGTACCGATACCAATATTTTGGCCGATACCGATATCACTTTTTAGGCCGATACCGATACTGATACCGATATTTTGGCCGATACTTTGGTGTTACAAAAAGAAGCAATTTTAGTATTTGCAAGGAATTATATCAAATGCTAAGTTTTACCTTATTTGCATAAAACTATTAAAAAAAGCTTTAAATTGGCATAATTTATTAAAGATTCAAGAATCCAATCTCAACCGCATTGTTGTGTCATAATAGTAGGTTTTAGTAATGAAAAGCCACCGTAATTGATGATTGGGGTATAAGGGAAGAAACATTACATCATAATTGGGGTTTCTGAAAAATTAATAAAGTGTTTGCGCAAACTCTCCAAATAGGCTATCATAATTGATAATAAGATGTAAAATGTAAACCAAGTGATTTGTGTAGTCGTACAAAAAACTATTCGACAAGTAATGTGCAACCTAAGGGCGCTTGTTGTTTGGTTGAAAAGCTTTTGCCAGGCCAAGACTACCCAGGTAGCAAAAATGCACAATTCTGCATCGCTCCCACCCCGCCAAATGCTCAAAAAACCCGTGCAACTCGGCTGCCCCCAGCAAGCCGGCTCCAATAGTCGGCGATTCAACTTCCACCCTTAGCCGCAACAAACTCACCAAGCCCAAACAATGTCACGGCAGAATAAGTAGGCCCAAAAAGAAAGCAATGGGACCACGAATCCTCACCAAACCAATCAAAATGGTCTTGTTGCGCCCAAGATGACAACCTCATTGCGAAGAAAGGAGCGTCCCCCCCGGCACAAGGTTGAGCACTCACCAGCACAGCGAGCTGCCGCGACCCCCCAACCACAACGGTGGAGCTTCCACACTAGCCATTTCAATTCTTGTCGATGTCAATTCTTGCTACAAAACGGCTGCCGAGAAACATATAGTTGATTGGATGGTCTAAATGGCTAGCGTGGAAGCTACACCGTTATGGCCAGCGAATCGCAACAGCCCGCCGCACCAGTAAGCGCCCAGCCCCGTGCCGACAGCAGGGAAGGAAACTCCCCTCCTGACAATGAGACCGCCATCCCAGGCGCAACAAGACTACTTATTGATTAATTCAGTGAGGATTTGCAGTCCCACCGCCCCACCCCGAGCCCACCCACTCCGCCACAACATTGTTCAAGCCTGGTGAGTCCACCACAACGAAAGGCGGAAACCAAATCACAAACTGACAGAACCAGCCCACCAAAAAACAACCAAGCCACACGGGTCCCTCAAACGTCCAGCAACACAAAAACGATGCAAAACTACACATTCCCGCCACCTGGGTAGTCTTGGCCTGGTTTTATCCTCTGCTGAGAGTATAAAAAAAACACAAATGATAAATATTGGAGAAATTGAGTCTCCTTCACAACTTAAGAATCGAACAACGCAAAACTGCCGAAACAAAACGTTTAGTTTGAGTGAAAGAATCACTGTAAGCAAACAATGCCAAAAGGTGCGCGCATGATGTCATGGGACTGTGAGGTATTAAAAATTTGAACAGGTTGTTATTTTTGGGTCTGCTACTATTCGGTGAGTCCGATTCGGTGAGAGCCTTTTTCGGTGAGAGCCTTTTTCGGTGAGAGCCCTATTCGGTGAGTTTTTTTTTTTTAATTATTGCGCGCCGTAGCCTAATTATCTCTGCCGTTATAGGGTTAGGGATAGGGGTTAGGGGATAGGGGTTAGGGGATAGGGGTTAGGGGATAGAGGTTAGGGGATATGGGTTGGGGGTTTTTGGGGTTGGGGATTTTTGTGTTTTTTTTTTGAATTTTTGTTTGAAAATTATCGGGTACCGTAGCCTAATTAAAACCCCTAACCCCAAACCCCCTAACCCAAACCCCCAAAAACCGCAAACCCCAACCCCCAAAAACCCCCAAACCCAAAAAACCCCAACCCCAAAAACCCCCAACCCCAACCTCCAAAAACCCCCAAACCCCAACCCCAAAAACCCCCAACCCCAAAAACCCCCAACCTCCTAACCCCAAAAACCCCCAAACCCCCAAAAAACCCCAAACCCCAAAAACCCCCAACCCCAAAAACCCCCAACCCCAAAAACCCCCAAACCCAACCCCAAAAACCCCCAACCTCAAAAACCCCCAACCCCAAAAATCCCCAACCCCCTAACCCCAAAAACCCCCAACCCCAAAAAACCCTCAACCCCCTAACCCCAAAAACCCCCTATCCCCTAACCCCAAAAACCCCCAACCCCCTAACCTCTATCCCCTAACCCTATAACGGCAATGATAATTAGGCTACGGCGCGCAATAATTTTAAAAAAAAATCTCACCGAATAGGGCTCTCACCGAAAAAGGCTCTCACCGAATCGGACTCACCGAATCGGGCCATTCCGGTTATTTTTCTACTTCAATGTGACGTTAGTTACTACTTTAAAAAATCTATATTTTTGTTTCCGCAGAAAATCCGCAGCAAACGCCTTTTTTTACATGTTTAGTATCGGCCACAGTATCGGCCAAATTTTGCCGATACCGATGCTGATACTCAAAAAATGGCCGATATCACCGATACCGATATATCGGTACATCTCTATTCCCGATAGCATTCTTCTGGTCAATGTCCCGGCTTGATCTGGATAGGACCATGAAGCGCCCGTAGAGATCTTTTGTTTCTTTCAAATCGACCGACTGGTCACGAACCTTGACTGTTTGCTTCTTGTTTCTTGACATGTACATGGGGTTGTTCTGCTTCTTAACTGGTGCCCATAAGCTGACATCACCATTAATGCGTTCTGCAACACACTCTTTGTAGAGCTGTTGTCCCTGCTCATCAACGGTCAGGATCTGTTTGACATTTTCTTGTGGAACACATGCGTGTGTGATGAAGTTATAAAACTCATCACCTTCAACTGCGAATGGATTTCTGTGACTCAGTATGGTAGCTTTTATCTTGTCAACAGCTTCATGCTCTTTCCTGACAATGGCTGGTTGTACTTCAGGGTGACTTTTTTTTTGGAAGAAGTGTCTCCAAACTGCTCTTTGAATTTTTCTAAGAGGCGCGACAGCTTTGGTGCAGCCAAGAAAAACCGTTGCCGGGGATTCGTGTTGTTAGAAATGCCAATTAGTTCAGAGCAGACTTTCATCATCTTGTTGAACTGCTCGCATGCACGTTCTACACCAATGGACACAAATGGGATCTCACCCTTGGTAACAGACACATTGTCTTCTTGAAGTTTACACCAAGTCTCTGGGTGGTTGATCTTCAGGTCATGCAGAGTTGGTCGTAGTTTGCAACAGCAAGGACAAGAACGTCTGTGTCCAGACTGAAGAAGACTAACTGTGCACCAGTACTCCGCTGTGATGCTGATTGATTGATTGAATCTTTATCCTCAGACTGGGAAAGCTTCTTGTCAGTTGACAGAGTTGACAGAATCGCCGCCTGGAAGAAGAGAATGGAAGCAAAGGGCCTAAGCGTGAACATGGGTAAGACCAAAATAATGATCTCTGGCATCAACCAGAACTCCCTAAGAAGATCAGGAAAGCACCCTTGCTCGGTATGCCTAAGTGGAACTGGTAGCAACTCTATCTTCTGCACCAATTGCTCCCACTGGGTCCACAAAAAGTGTAGTGGAATTAAAGGGTCACTCAGACCGGACCCACACTACTCATGCCCACGCTGTCAGGGCACAGCAAGACCAATAGATGGCAGGCCGGTAAGCGAGGTTGAGATTGAAGGTGGCACACTTGACGTGGTAGCTGACTTTTGCTACCTTGGTGATACCATGTCTTCTGGAGGGGGGTGTGAGCATGCGGCTATAACTCGGTGCAAGTCAGCCTGGAAAAAGTTTAGAGAACTTCTCCCTATCTTCACAAGCAAGCAACTTCCTGCTGCAACCAGAGGACAAGTTTACTCCAGTTGTGTGAGGAGTGTCATGCTCTATGGCTCTGAAACGTGGGCTACTTTAGCAAGCACCGTCAAGCGCCTACAACATAATGACAGAGCGATGGTAAGATGGACCTGCCTGGTCGGGCCTGAGGACAACATCCGGTTTGAGACTCTGCTATCAAAGCTCAAATTAAAAGACATCAGTGAAGTCCTCCAATTAGGCAGACTGAGATGGCTTGGTCACGTTGAGCGCAGCTCAAGCTGGATCTCACAGGTCAGATGTGTCAACATCGCAGCACAGCGGGGTCAAGGTAGACCAAAACTTTCTTGGGAAGAACTTGTAAAACGTGACCTTGTAGCCCTGAACATGGACTCTGCCAACCCAATGAATCGCGAAGTGTGGAGGGGAAGACTTCGTTCTCGACAGACAGACAGGCCACACCCTCGACATGAGGATTAATTCATGGCCTGTATAATCTAAATTGGTTGATGATGATGATGCATATCTGCAATATACCGTGGCCAAAGGCGCTTGTACTTTATCCGATCTAGGGCTTATTCAGTTCCTCACCAGCTTGCAAATGGAGATTGAGATCTGCATTCCAGGATGCCTCGACAAAAAATAAGATCGTTTCCACACGGTGAACATAGTTCATCATTGACTTGAACATCGCATTAGAGGACTTCTCCATTTCCCATGCTTTCGATTGCTGCATCACATCTTCATCTATGAGGATTTGTTTCAGATGGTCATGAGCAGTCGAGATGGATTCAGGACTAATGTTTCTGTTATCAGATGACGATGTACATGCCTCTTGGACCTTATCTGTTGATCTTGAGCAGACAATCTTCAGATGTGGCTTCTCTGTGAAAAACTGATCCAAGGCCAGTTCATACAAAGCTATGTAAGTGTGGATGTGTGCACGAAGAGTTCTCTTGTAGTGCGCATTGCGCACACTTGAGAATTTGTCTTGTGGTTGCAGATCCATACACATCGGCTTCGATCCAGGCATTATCATTCCCAGAGTTCTCTATAGAAGTTCCGAGAGCTCTTAGTGCAGCCATCACAGCATGCAGCTCACCCAGTCTGAAAACAATTTCTCTTTTCAGGTCGACCCGTGCGTCTAGCAACTGCACTGCCTTTTCGTAGAGGGCCATGTCGAAGGTTATCACAGTTGGGTACCACTGACCAACGACTAAAGTCTTCAGCTGGGATACTTGTAGAATCACAGTCAGCATAGTAGGCCACTCGTGAGCAACTTCAGATAGCAGGGGCAGTGCACCAACGTGAGTGAGTGGCTGGCAAGATGAGATGAGTGACTTGTATCCTGCCCATCCGGGAATCTGGCTCTGTTCATCATTTGCTCTTGCTCTGGACAAAGTAGATGCTGTGACCCACCCTAACTGGGTCAGTTCCTACTGTTTTTTTTTCGCTGAGCCATTTTGGTCATTTGTCCGAAATGACTTGAAAAAATTGGTCATTTTTTATTTATTTCGGTCATTTTTTCTGATGAAAATATTTCCTTTCAAGTATTATAGCTGATACAACCCAAAATTTTCACTTCCTGACTAGCTACAACATTAAGTTTTGCTGAGAAACGTTGTCGTGTTTCTCAGTGAAACTTTGAAACAGCGTTGTCGTGTCATTTTGATCGAATTGACTATGTATTTTTTCGGACATTTTGACCAAATTGACTATATTTTTTTCGGACATTTTGCTAAAAAATCGGTCAATGACCAATAAAATAAACCCAGGTCAGTTCATATGACTGAGCAACACCTGTTGTGTTGGCCTCAAACCCCCACGCTCTGTTGTCAAATTCTGGTTTTGACTTGGCACATGACTTAATGGGCACATGATATGGAAGAACTGATAAGTTGTTAGCGGTAGTAAGTTCGAGCTTTGGTGCGACTAGTTCTCCTGGAACATTTGCTTTCTGATACATTGCAGTGATTGTTCCATGTGTGGTGCCTTTCCAGTAGGCTGACAACAAATACGAATAAACACTTTTTTATTTCATTATTTTCATTTTTTATACTTAATTACGGACAAATACGACGTAACACTGTACATAAGTAGTAATGTAACGAAATATAATTTCGGCGAACATTTTGAAAACCAATATGGCGGATAATTGCAAAGTGGTTAACGCTTGGTATCTAGGTATGCTTCTAATGGATTTCTTGACCCTTAAAACATAGAATTAGAATGATTGATAAAGTTTCTAAGTTTATTAGAAGCCAAGATATATCAAAATATATATTTTGCGGCGGCCATTTTAAAAATTCAAAATGGCGGCCATGGGGACATCTCTGCAAATGTAATCAACGTTTTTCGGATTCCTCATGGTCTAATCTTTCCGAAAATGTATAGGTTTGCTAATCTCCAAAAATTTTGAACAAAATTACATAACGAACCTGACTAATTGGTGGTGCGCCTAATCTTGAATTAAGGCATGCAAGTGTCTTCCTTTCTGAAAGGCAATAAAAATGAATACCAACAACATATATCTAGCTCAATTAATACTAATTTTATCATTAAAAACGTGATTTAGGGGGCTCGATTTAAAAATGCTGTTGGGGCAGGGTTTAAACAGGGTCAGATTTCAAAAAATTTTTGGATTTATTCATATTTTGGGCTAAGGCAAAAATTTATCACCCAAGCAAGTTGAAATGAAAAAATTGCCTCAAAAGGGGCCACCCTAAATGTTAGTGACAAACACAATGTGATATACCACTATGCCTCCAAAAGAATGTCTTGAACCAGACTGGCTAAGCTCAATGTCAACCCATTATCCACAAGGTAATTAGGTCTATGTTAAACAGTAATAGTACTAGGGTAGTTGCCTAAATATAAACCAATCTATTTACTGTACTGCACATGCAGCTTGAAAGCATTCCACAGCATCGGGAAAATCGTTGCATAAGAGATTTTTCTTGCCATTAGCCAGGTTTATGGCATAATCACGCATCAATTCTTCATCGCTACAAATATAAAACTTTTGATTAAAAAATCATCAAATAAAATGCTTTAAATATTCAAGAAACTTAAAAAATGTTGATAAATGATATGTATATATATAAAGAAAAGCTTTACAAATAATAAAAAGTTTTATAAAAAAAAACAGAATCTGGAAAAAAGTCCATATTGTACAGGACACAGGTACTGGGACTAATGATCTGGTCAGAGGTTCCAAGCATCTTAAAAAACTAATTATTATCAGAGATGTACGTATACGCCGCAAATTCTACGCCGTAGACTTGCGGCGTAGACTTTTTGTTTACGCTCACGGCCACATTTTTTTGGATAGTAGTCGCTTGAGGCTACGCCGTAAAGTTTTCGCGGTTTTTTAGCGTATAGCGCCAACGCATACTTTTTAATGTCTTAGCTGTTGTTTGCATTTTTTTCTCAAACTGGGAAATGTTTTTTTTTCGCTACAACATGCCGACAGGCCTCGAAACAACTTTTTCTTCCGGCGACAAACGTGTCCGACTGAAGCAAGCTGTTCGGCGGCCAATCACACGCACATGGCGGCCATCGGAACCTCGACACGCATTGACATACAGTCTTCAAAATTAGCACATTTTTACTTCAGCAGAAGCGTTGCCGAGGCCAAACGACAAAAGTTGAAATTGCCTTGGCAATTACTGTGAACGTTTATTACAAAACAATTGTACCTAAACATGCAAAATGAGAAGCGAAAAATATACTAGAGTAGTTCATCACGACCGCACTGTTTGATTTGTTGTGATGTAATAATACCAAAAGTAGCGATAAAGCGAGCAACAAGATATCAATCAATCAAACATTTTATTTTTCGTCATTAACGCGTCCGGGACGAAAAAGATACTAACTACAAAAATCCATAGGTTATAGACCTACCAGCTCGTTAATGAACGGGAAAAGGTGGCAAAACCTTGGAAGGTCAGGCCTCGAAATTTACGGCGGACACGGCGGTCATGTCCGCCGTCACAGCATGTGATGTCCGCGGGAAGTACCATCTAGATCAGTCATATTTGTCCGCCGAGAAATACTACAATACAGGAACTAGCAATACAAATCGTCATTGCATAGCACAAACAATTGTTGCGAGAATATAATTTCCCACGCATTCTAGCGCGCATCTAAAAAATGAAAATACTGTAGTGTATGATATCCTTAGCTTCCATTCAAGCAGGAAAACTTTCGATTTTTACGTTGCTTCAACGATTGATGACATCAAATCAGCGTAACAAAGGTAAATTCTTCGCTACGAATCGATGGGAGTACGGTTTTTCTACAGCAATCACGCGCAACTAAGTTAAAGTCTTACGTCACAATGTCTGGCCTTGATATCCGAGTAATATTGATAAAGCAAGGTTGGTTAGAGAATTTGATTATACGAGTAGGCTATTACAGTAAGATGTAGCAAAATTTGTTAAGTTTTGGTATTACAGTAAGAAAGAAAAGGTCCAGGGAAAATTCACTTTCGCTTACATGACACGCAAAAATAAACCTAAAGAAATAATCCTAGTGAAACTTCACACAGCAGAAAATGGTAGCGTTGCCGTTAATGTAGAAGTTTTCCGACTCGTGCCCAGAACATTGTGACGCAAGAAGCTACACGACCTCGTTCGGTGGAAGTTAATCAGATATGCGGCATATTAAGCAGCTACATGGCGCTTTGACTCTTCAAGCGCACGTCGTTGGTCTTCTCAAATGGCGAAGAATTATTAAGATAAAGTGATTAAGCATGACGATCGACACTAAAACTCGTGTGTCCGCCGTGAGACTTAATTTGTCCACCGAGATAGCTGCTCAGACCGGACACGTTTGTCCGCCGTCAACAAAAACGAATTTCGAGGCCTGAAGGTTTAAAACGTGCCTGAATGGAAAATTATGTAGTAGGCTATATATCAGTAGTTAGCACGGCCACACGCTGTCGTCGCACGCTGTTACAGTAATTCACGGGGAAAAAAGTAAGTTAATTTTGGGTTGATTCAACGTTCGAGTCAGCACACATCGATTTAATTTTCCCGCGGGTTAAATTGCGTAACAACAATGCCCAATAAGAAATTTAGGTTTGTTTTACATTAATTCGACATGTAACAACGTTGAATGATCATAAAATAACGTTAATTGCTCAACCAGGTACGGTAACAAATTAATAGCTCCCTGCGAGAAGATTGCCTCGATTGACGTATACACTATAATATAATTTCGACACAATTAGGATACTGCAAACAACACAAAGTATGTTTGATAAAGAACTAGCTGTCAGAATCGGAATCATCAGATGCTGTATCGGAGCATGAGGTTGTCGCGTCGCCACTGGAATAAGACACATCAAGAGGCTCATCGCTTGGCTGTAAATCTACACTGTCTTCGCCGTTCGCAATGAAGCGTCCACGTTTTGCGGCTTTCGGGCTTTGATACTAATCCACACGCCTCTTTCTTTTTCGTAGAGCTCCATCAGGGTGTTGACTAAGGAACAAATCTATGGCTGTGCCATAACGACTGGGAGGAATGTCTAACCCTAACCTTACAAGCGCTCTTGTGGCCTCGGCATTTTTATTGCCGAGGCCACAAGCTAATGCCGCATGCCGCAAAGCTAGGCCGCATGCTAATGCGCCATTCATGCATCTGCGTCAGCAATGAAGACTGAATATATCACATCAATAAAGTGTATTGTGATGTCACTTGCATCCTGCTTATGTTAGACATCAGCTGCTGGGTCAATCAATTTAATGTTAAGAATTCAAGCATAGACAGTGTGTATTGTGATTGATCGGGTGCTTTGACTGCTTTCTAATCCTTTGTGATTATAAGTGGCAAAGTACTTTATTCACAAGGCCGCTTGCGCAAAATTTTCTCGGAACTTCATAGCGGACAAATGCGGCCGACGGAAGGGCGAGACCTGGCGAACAAAATCTCGGTTTTTGTAGGTTAATCGTGGCCATGGCCGCGATAGCCGCCTTCAGTTTCGAGGCCTGCGCCGATACCTTCCAGCGCTGCAGTTGAAAGAATGTTTTCAATGGGCAAACGCACATTCAAACCAAAAGGCAGCAAAATGTCAGATGAACACTTTTAGATGCTTGTGTTTCTTCGTGGAAACTCAAAATAAGACGTGTTTGTTTCGAGTGGTTTATGCCGTGTGAATGTTCGGCACCTAGTAAACAAAATGAGTTAACGCTAGTGTATGCGCTGACGCCGCCAACTTTTTTACAAGTTGCGTTGACGCATACCGCGTATGATTTTTCAAACGTTTGCGTTTACGCTGACGGCGCCAATATTTTTTGTATATGCGTAGCCGCGTACATCACTAATCATTATATTGTTTTAAAAAAGAGATGAAAGCCTTAATTTTACAAAGCTATGGAGAATCGTAAACTGTATAATCGTAAATCTAATATTTGGTTTATTTCTTGCTATTTTGAGTAAACTTTATCTAAAATATATAAATGTTTGTTTTCCTTTTGGTGTGTATTTTAAAGAGCAGGAGCGTATTTTTCTGTTACATTTTTTATGTCTGCAATGACAAAATTGTCCTTTCTGTAAGGTGGCAATTGACTAGTAGACTGTAAGGCTGTTTTGATGTCTCCCAGTCAGCTTGTGCCACTTTTGCAGTGTATATATAGGATAGGCTATACAACTTGTATATTTCGACCATGTACTAGTCCTGGCAAATAAACCATTGATTGATTGAACAATAAGAATTGTTTTATTGAGGTCATTTTGCCAAAACTGATAATAATTTTGTACATGTAATGTGATTTATATAGTCACAGATATCTTCCATGTATTTACAGTAAGAACAATATATTTTACTGACTACGATCTGAAACATACCTCTGTACGTTTTTATCTGCTGTAAGACCAGTAGGAGGTGTGGAGGTACTGTGCATTGTTGGAATTGAAAAATGCAATATTTTCAATTGTACAAATAAACTAAAAATAATAAGTTGGCCTGAAAATTATTCACAGTGTTAGATGTAAGCTTAGTGGCTGAATAATGAGAGCACCTGCACAACGCTCAAAAGGATAACAGTTTCACACTTATGAAGGGTATGTGGGTATCAAGACATGCTTGAAAGTACGGTAGACACTGTAAGAATGGCTTCCTTGGCTTCTTGTTTGCTTAATCTAAATGTTTTAAAACAAATTATAAAATTAGAGTGACTAATCCTCAGTCTACACTAGAGCTGGGCGATATTACAATATTTCGATACGATATTTTTTCGGAAGCGATATTTATTCACAAAGCTCCGATTTTATCGTTTACAAATGTACCGGTACTGAAATTATAGCAACATTTTCGCATGCGCAGTGACACAGACATCGATGCGCAGTGACACAGACATCGCATGCGCAGACAACCCAGTGTGTGTGTGCATTGTTTACGCATTGCGTGCAGTGTTTGTGATTACGCAATCCTGCTTATTGATTCCCAGGTGTTGCGTTGTTGCGAAGGATGAAGTTCGGTAAATACGATAGGAAACTTGCAAGCTGACTTAATTTACGTAGCATACCATAGCGGCCGTAGCATAGTGTAGCGGCCGTAGGGTAGATACTTTATTTTGTTTTGCTACTCACAGCTGTACCGGTATCTCTATTTTGCATCAAAAACTATCAACAAGGATTGCTGCATCTGTACATGGTGGC
The DNA here is from genome assembly GCF_918807975.1 of Aplidium turbinatum. Taxonomy (NCBI): domain Eukaryota; kingdom Metazoa; phylum Chordata; class Ascidiacea; order Aplousobranchia; family Polyclinidae; genus Aplidium; species Aplidium turbinatum. Next base: position 13,271,909 of record NC_137484.1, on the reverse strand, counting down.
GAGCTAATGCACTGACTTTTCCTTTACTTGCAAAAGTTGCAAGAAAACTTCTGTGCATTCAAGCCACCAGTGTTAGTAGTGAAAGGGTGTTTTCACTTAGTGGCTCAATTGTTTCCAAGAAGAGATCGTGCCTAAAACCCTGCAATGTCAACATGCTGACATTTTTGCCCAAAAATCTTTAGTTTGCGACAGTTAAATCACAGCATTGTTTGCAATATTTTGAATACAAGGGTTTAATACTATACATTCTATGTTTAATATAATTGTTTAATATAATACATTCTATTTGAATACAAGGGTTTAAGGATTCTATTTGATAAGGTTATATCCTGCTTTGTAAATTTGTTAATGTAATTATGCCACCAAAATCAAGCAAGGTGGATGTGAAATGTGGCTCATGCCCAAGTAACATTTTGGATGGGGAGGATGCATTGCAGTGTGATATCTGCGACATGTGGCATCATCCAAACTGTGAAGGTGTCAGTAAAACCATCTACGATTTCCTGAATGACAATAATACTATTTGCCTTAAGTGGTTTTGTCGTAAGTGTGAAACAACAACGGCAAAAATTCTTAAGAGCATGACGGAATTAAAGACGGAACAGGCAAGACTGTCCCAGGTTCAGCAGAAACAGCAGATAAAAATTACTGATCTTGAGAAAGAGGTGGAGTCAATAAAAGTAACACAATCAAAAGAAGAAATGACACAAGAAGTACTTTCTGAACTCCAAGATCGAAAACGAAGACAAAAAAATGTTGTAATTTTCAACCTTCCTGAACCACAAGGAGCAGCCACAACTAGTCAACAAAAAGAAGTCGATGCCATTAAGTTACATCAAGCAATTAATGAAGATGTTAAATGCGACATTGATGTATCCAACAACAGAAGGCTTGGCAAACCTAAGAAAGATGGAGATGCTCGACCATTACTGGTGACTCTGAAAGACGAGGACGATGTATCTGTTTTGATAAAAAATAGCAAAATTCTGAAAGAGTCAAAAAACTTATTTGTGAAGAAGGACTACACCCCACTAGAAAGACAAAGGTGGAGAGATCTACTGACAGAACTAAATGCAAAGAGGAGTGCATGCACCAGCGATGTCGAAAAATACAAATGGCAGATCAGACAGATGAAAGTGGTAAAGGTGAACATGAAATGATCACCTCAACAGAAAATAAAGAGTGCCTTGTTTTATATACCAACTCGGATACACTAACTAACAAACTAGATGAATTGATTGCCAGAATACACCAAGTAAATGCAAAAATAATTGTTGTTGTTGAAGTAGTGCCTAAAAATTCGAAATTTGGTTTAACTTCACAAGAGCTAAATATAGATGGATTTAACCTTTTCTGTGACATTACCAATAATGGTAGGGGTGTTTGTATATACGTCCATTGTTCATTGAAGTGTGTTAATTGTACTAATATTCCCTGTATGATTCCTGATACCGTGTTTGTTGAAATTTCAACAGCTAACTGCAAAAATTTGGTTGTTGGGGGAGTATACAGAAGTCCCAATAGCAGTGAAGCAAGAAATCAAGAAGTAAATGAAATGTTGAGACAACTGTCATCCCTGAACTGCGACCTCATGCTTTTAGGTGACTTCAACTTTCCTGAGATTGACTGGAACGTGCCTTCCTGCTCTAAACCCCCTACCCACCCTGCCAGTATTTTTCTTGAAACTACAAGAGATGCATTTCTTGAACAGTTTGTGACAGAACCCACAAGAGCGTCTTCTCTTGGGAAATGCAATACCCTAGACCTTATTTTTTCCAACTGCCAAGATTTAATTTCACAAGTACAAGTTGGAGCACCGCTTGGAAAAAGTGACCATGTCACACTACTGGTGTCCATTGCTTTGTCTTCCTCATCAGTGAAGAGCGCTGCTACAACATGGTTTGATTACAATAAGGGGGATTACGAGTTGATGAGGAAAATGCTTGGACATACTGACTGGGAAAGTATTGTTTCTTGTAATAATATGAATGTTGACACTTTGTGGACAAGAGTGAGTGGGGAAATTATTGCAGCCAGAAATGCCTGTGTGCCCAAACGAAAGTGCAACGAGAAGAAAAGAAAGAAACCTGCCTGGCTGTCAGTCGATGTTCTCCAACAGATTAGGCAAAAAAGGAAAGCATACAGGAAATGGCTTAAAACAAAAACTGCTGCTGCTTATGCCAAATACACTCTCGCAAGGAATAAAACTACCAGAACAATACGTAATGCAGTCAAATGTTATGAACAGACTGTGGCTTCTAAACTCCCCTCTGAACCAAAACAATTTTGGAACTATGTAAAAAGCAAGACCAGATTTCGGGAAAATGTGGCAGACATATCAACTGAACATGGACTGGAAACTCATGATCAAGGGAAAGCAAATGCATTGTGCAAAGCTTTCTCATCCGTTTTCACCGTCGAAGATGATGGCCCGCTGCCAGAATACAATGTACTGAAAGTCCCTTATGCCATGAGTCAACCCCAAGTTTCAATGAAAGAAGTCGAAGACTGCTTTAAGAATCTGAATGTGTCAAAGTCAAGTGGACCTGATGAAATCCATCCTCGGCTCCTAAAAGAAGCCACTAGTCAACTACTGTCCCCATTTCAGAAAATGTTTCAGCTTTCTCTTGATACAGGACAACTTCCTCAAGTCTGGAAACTTGCCAATGTAACTCCAGTGTTCAAAAAAGGTGACCGACATTTGGCACTTAACTATAGGCCTATCAGCTTGACATCGATTCCTTGTAAGATGCTTGAAACCATTTTGAGAGAAAGAATGACTGAACACTTGGCAAAAAATTCCTTAATATCAGAGAATCAACATGGTTTCATGCGGAGGAGGTCTTGCTTGACACAGCACCTGGAGTCTGTTGCCAATTGGGTGAAAGCTATGGATGAAGGTGGCTGCACTGATGTGATTTTTATGGATATTATGAAGGCCTTTGATACGGTTCCCCACAAAAGATTGATGTTAAAACTGAAAGCTTTCAAACTCCATGACAATGTTCTGAAATGGCTCGACTCTTTTCTACAAAATCGTAGACACAGAGTAACAATTCACAATGAGTTTTCTGACTGGTCTAATGTGACAAGTGGAGTCCCTCAGGGCAGCGTCTTGGGCCCATTGCTGTTCATAATCTATATTAATGATTTGCCTCTTGGTTTGAAAAGTTCGGTTAAACTGTTTGCTGATGACACTAAGATGTATAAGAGAATTCGAGACCATACTGATTTGGAAGCCTTACAAACTGACTTGGATCTTCTGACAAAATGGTCAAAAGTATGGAAACTAAAGTTTCATCCCGACAAGTGCTGCTTCCTCAGAGTTGGAAAAGAACATCAACACATGAAATCACAGTATAATATGGTTACAGAAAGCGGAGAAAAAGTTGTTTTAAAAAGTGTGAGTGAGGAAAAGGACCTTGGAGTGATATTCGATAACAATCTATCCTTCTCATCTCACATTGACAAGATGGTATCTAAGGCAAATCGTATCGTTGGTGTGATAAAAAGAACCTTCACTTTTCTTGATGTAAATATGTTTCTCCTTCTATACAAAACGCTAGTCAGAACAATATTGGAATACAACAACATCATCTCGTGGCCAAATTTCAAACATCAAACTGTAAAAGTAGAAGCAGTTCAACGAAGAGCCACAAAACTTGTGTTTGAATTTCGAAAACTAACCTATCCAGAAAGGCTGAAAAAACTTGGTCTGCCCACTTAGAACACAGAAAACTCCGAGGTGACCTCATCGAAACATTTAAATACATGCATGGCTTGTATGATGTCAATGTCAACAATCTATTCACACTGGACCTGAAAAACATTGCTACAAGAGGACACAGCCTTAAGCTGGAAAAGCCAAGGCCCAAGACCAGAAAATTTAGTAACTTTTTTACTTGCCGTGTGATCAATGGGTGGAACAGTCTCCCTGAACATGTGGTTACTTCGCCAAGTGTAAATTCGTTCAAAGCTTCGTTAGATAAATTTTTCCAAAACCGGGATATTGTGTACACCCCACAATGTTTCTAATTTTTATGTTGTGTTTTGTGTAAGCTTACCACAGTAAGTTTTGTTTCCAACATTTTTAACGTTACCTTCTATTTATACTGTTGTTGCCAATATCTAATACTGTAGTGTACTATTTATTGTTGTGATTGTGTAGCCTACTGTTATTACTGTACCAACACTAGTGTTCAATTACACTGTTAGCATTAGGCATTCCAGTAGTCACTGCCTAATTGATGCATACCAATATTGCTTTAGTACAATAACAAAAATTTTGGTATTGTTTTTGTGTGTCTTTTTACCTTATATAGCTGTTTACTTTTGCGTGTGTATCACTGTTGACACCTCTGTTAATCTTAATATTGTTATTATCCTTATTAGTTGTTTACTGTACGTGATTGAAAGATGAATAAGCACTCTGCTTTACAACATCTCATATATTATTATTATTATTATTATAATAAATGTTGTTCATTTCAGTACCAGTGCTCAGTATGTTTTTCATGCAGTTATAGAAAGCCGTGCTTTGCGATTCGCCATAAAATATCGAAACTTAGATAATATCGTTTTATTTTTGGTACCGTAATATCGTATCGAAATTATTTTACCAATATCGCCCAGCTCTAGTCTACACACATATATGCCGAGTATACTTTGTGTTACAGTTCTGTATTAGATTATGTCTCGTTTTAAAACATCTAATTTTCAACAAAACTTAAAATGCTACCCGTACCGGTAGTGATTAGACAAGACATGCAACAAATCCATCATTACACTATATTTTAAACTTTCATACTCCAGAAAAATTTTGTATCACACAATATTAATTGGCTACCAGTGGGCAAGACATTAGCAGTTTTTACTGAGTTTGAAAGACAGTTTCATTCATCAAGTATATTCTCAACCACTTCAACATTTTTGATTATTACCGGTACCGTAGATTGTCTGTCAAAGTGCCATACCTAAAACCTTTCAATAACATTACAAACTTGTCAGATGTTTTAAATACATTTCAGACCCCTGATTTCAGAAAAATGGAACTGGCAATGCATCTCACATCTAGCTTAATGGAAAACTGAAAGCTCAAAATTCTACAAAACGAACCACAATATTCCACATCCAAAGCTGGACAGCTGGTTACCTAGTTTCAGTTTTTCCCGCAATAAAATCAGCAGAGCGCAGCATCCAATAAAAAGTGGCTTGAAACAATAGCTCACTCAGCGCAAGCACCACCAGAGATGTTGGAATTTACCTTTTTCAAGAAGATTTTAATCCAGTCCTGATCCGATGTTTTTTTCAAATTTACAAGATCTGATCTAGTCCAAAGTAAATATATTCCATAAATTTTACAAATTAAAGTTAGGACACCTGGCAGCTCTGATACCTAGGAGCCTGCTTCAAAACAAAAACCCGACTTAACTGAATAGGCTACTGTAGCATGTCAATGTTATTCAGAATGCAAAGAATATAATCGTAAATGGTGTCTCGTATCTGCTCAACGTATTAAATTAGATTGCATTACGATGTGTATTTCTTGTGTAAATAAACCGTTTTGTGATGTGCCCGAATTTCTTTGACACGTTTGTTCACTTGCTTGGATTTGATGTTTTATAGAAATTCGGTATTAAGATGTGTAACAAAGGCTAGCATGTTGTACAGTCAAAAACGTTTGCAATTTTTAGTTTATGTTCATATGTTATGTTGAATGCCGCGTCATTGCTTAGTTTTATCATTTTTTAAAAATTAGTTAAAAAAATTTTTTGACTCAATTTATTGTTTTGTTTTGTCATAAATTCAAAGCAATAACCCTACACGAGATAAAAATAGCTCGTTGCTAATTTGAGGTTTTAGAGATTTATGTTCTTTAAATTACGGCAGAATTTTCAGTGGTAAGCTATTTCAATGAACAATTCTAAGTGTTGTATATTTGTGTCTGGGATTTTTTTTCCCAGCAATGTTACAATACCCAATAAACAAAAAGTAAAAAAAAAAAAAAAAAAAAAAGAGTTTAAGATCAGCTCCAAGATGTTTCAAATAGATAAGTAGAAATGCTTGGTAGGTTTCAGAAAAACGTTTTTCCATCGTGTTTTTTTTTCGTGGGTTGACAGCATTTCATTTTCACGTTTTTTGGCAGGAAAAGCAACTTCTATGTGGCAACTCTGATCTGGGCGGTTGTCAGGAAATATTTTTGATAGCTTCAGCCTCAGGGTTGGTAAGGTTTTGCTGTGTTTCTTTCCTTAGAAAAATCGGCCGGTTCTTTAACTGTAACTTTCATAAGAAGTACTATAACATAAATCAAGCATGTGCAGCCTTGTTTATTGGTAGGCCAAACATTAAATTTTAATGCGGGCCACATCAATTTAATTATTATTATTTATTTGCATCAGACAAAGCTGTCCATATTCAAAACAAAACAATGCACAAAAGTCACAGTGAGCCACTTTGGATGTCGTCAGCTTAAGAGTTTATTAAATATCTACTGTTACAAATTTACATACAATGAACGTTGGAAGAGTTGATGAGCACGATTGTAGGATTACATATCATATGACAGCAGGTGATACTGGTCACCAAAAACAGATTTATTGCAGGCCACCTCGTACATTTGCAAGACAATATAATAAAAAAATTTATTTGACTACGAAAGCTAAGAAAAATAATAGAAGTAAAACTTGTTTAATCAAGGGTGAATGTGATTTTTTTTGTTTCTGCGTATATTTACCAGTCTTATTAAATATTATTTTCTTTTACAGAACTACGAGCAATTCGAAGTTTACTTTTAAATTGAAAAATTTTGAGTATCACGGGCTGCAAGAAATAATGTAGTGGAACATGGGTTGCACATTCCTGTTATGATAAAACACTTTCATCATCTATAGGTTACATAAGTTAAGTTTTTTGCTATGCTACTTAAGTACAATTCTATGGTTCCTTATATGATACATTTTAATCAGAGTTACGTTGGTCTGAGTTAAGCAAGATGTTAGCTTAATTTAATCTAGTCTTTTGTTACTTTACTGGTACCTGAACTTGAAGCACAAACAATGGAGTATCCTGAAAGATGGTTTCTTGCAGAAGCTATTTATAGCATATATCAGGCTAGTAAACAAATTGACATTGTTTCAAAGTATCCTGCATAGTTTTGTTTTTTACATTGCAAATTTGACCATTAAGTTGTGTTAAAAATACCCAAGTCTTATTGTGATGGTAAGGAGAATAGTATCATAGAACAGATGTTCTCTAATTGTTTGTTGTGACACCCTGGTGTTTTCACTATCTCTTCGTCATATGGCACATCACAGTTTATGGGATATTTCTTATTGTTTTTATGTTTATACTATATGATAAATAAACTAAAACCGATTCTGATGCTGGTGTGTCGTTTCAACTCTTCAAGCGTGTTACACAATAATTTTGTTTTGTATCGAAACTCAATTGCGGTAATAAAATACTTGCAGATATTATTCTTTCTTGATATAGTTATTACTCTCCATACCCTTGACAGCCTGTTTCACCCAAAAGGAGGATCATCAGAAGGTCCTTATTCAAATAGAATAAATATTTGCTCTGCTTGGCATTGAGCACTTTTGTAGTATTAATAGTATATATATATATAATATTTATTGTTTAATTCTTTCTTGATATGTGCAATGTGCATTTGATCTCATTGCTATAAAACTATAGCTATTGATTATGATTTAACAATCATACAATTGTAATTCACTTTGCTGCCAGCCAAATGAAGGCTGGAGACACATAAATAGAAATTACTGAATTTCCTATTGCTGGGTGCATCGAAAGTCCTGCAAACTTCTGTAAAGGCATTGCAACAAAGAAAGTTTGAGAACCACTGATGGAGAATATATTCTGGATGCCCTTCCTAACTCCAGCTCAAACATTTTGCAGCTGCCAGAGAGTTACTGGGTTTATAAGTTTTCCTTCTTCACCAATCCATGAGCTTAGTCTTCCTTTATCGATCCATTAGTATCGTGATGGTATATGTGTTCAAATGTTAGTTTTTTCATCAAGGCAGCAAGCTTGTCTCAAGGCCAAAGTTGGTGGTGCTTAATGTAATCTCGGTTACACTGCTAATTACTCAGAGAACAGCTGACTTCAATGTCCACTTCGTCTTTTTGTTGTGACTTGTCATTCAGAATAAATCAATCGTTTCTTATTTTTTTGTTGTTAAAATTTTTGTTAATGCTGCTGGATGGAAGCATAAGTTTGGTTATTAAAGTTTTTGTTCATATCTATCAGTTTGCCTTTTTTCTCTTCTGTGCTATCATTATTGCTTTTGAAAACCTAATTTTGTTTTTCACTCGCATACTGTCATTGGGACATAAGCTTTTATGTTTAACTAGTTTTGACCATTACAAAAATTTTTTTCAGGCCCCTTTATATCACCTCATTCTTGAAGGGCTGCTTGTAGTTTGGATAGCTCGCCTCATATTCTTCAAAAGTTATAAAATTCATCAGAGAATTTCTTTAACCAAACAAGAAAAAGAAGACCTTATTGCTGAATGGAAACCTGATCCTTTGGTACCACCGCTGGAACAAACTCTTGCTAATTCTGTGCCATATCGTCTTGTAACTGGGTATGTCGTACTAACTGTTGCATTTTTGTATCGTATATAGGTAGACACTGAATAAAACTTGTGCAGTTTTTGTAATCTAAGTTTATTGTCAAATCATGACACCTAATATTTAGATTTTATATATAATTTGCAATTAAAGTATTGACAGTGGTTATATTTTCTCGGAAAGGTGCACATTTCTGAATGTAGATTGTACAACAATTATGATACCGTTTGAACAAAGCCTTGCATTCAAAAGCAGATTTGGAGTAACAATACCTAATTGGTTCTTACAGTATTTGGTAAATGTACCTGTGATGGACTTTTCTCATTAATGTGCAAAACAACATTTATCATACACAGTGTTGTACGCGTCAATGAAATAAATTGACGGCGTCAGTGCGAATTGCCTAAAAACTTTATGGCGTAAAGTACTGCGTCAGCTCTTAAAGAAATTGACGGCGTTAGTGCTAATTTCTAGCGCTATTTTAGCCAGTTGCTCACAAAACGGAAGTATTTCAACCAAGTGTACGCTAACAATAGCTATAAATAGAGAGCAGGTTTTATGTTTTGAGACTGTATTGTAATTAGCTGCTTTAGCTTATTAGTTATTTCTTTGTAGAAACACAAGCATTTCAATACATTTGTCTGACAATCTGCTGCATTTGGTATGTCCTTTTTTCATATATCATATTTCGCATAATGTCCTTTCCAAGTGAAAACATGCGTTCCACAGCAGCACTGAATGGCATTGGTGTGTTGTATTTCAAAAACAAGCCTTGAAAACGTTTACTCGGAAAGGTAGCCTATCACTGTTCCAAGCGTGCTGTGATGGCTTAGCATATATATATAAATCTTATTTTAACGAGGTCCACTGCACCAACATCGCTCTTTTCAGGGGCATAGAGCTCTTAAAATAAAGTTTCTCCAAACTCCGCGATGACATTCATTGATTTTTCGCTTTCTCTCTCTGATCCCTCGTTCTCGCATACTGCTCACAATATGAGTGATCACTGATCACCATTTGGCGAGCTTCTTCCGCTTGTATTCCAGGTAGCCATTCGAACCAACGCAAAAGCGGATAATTCGGATGAGTCGCGCTGGCCAGAATACATTGTGAAACGAGATTTTCCATGAAAACAAAAAATGACGCAAAGCGCTTGATGCTTAAAATCGGCAAAATAGTTGACGGCGCTATCACTTCTGTCAACTAAAAAATAAACTGACTTTAGTATTAACCAGTTTAACCAAATGTCAGTAAATTAATTTAAGATTTTATTTCAGCCGACCAAACAAAATCATTAATATTGATGACTACGAGTGTTTAAATTTGGCATCGAACAATTTTCTTGGACTTTCAAGCAACTCTAAGATTGGAGAAGCATCTTCTCGTTGCATTTTGAAGTATGGTGTTGGGGCATGTGGCCCAAGAGCTTTTTATGGGACAGTAGGTGTGTTACTGTTTGCTAAGCTGTGCAAATTAAATCATTCTTAAAAATATCTTTCAGCTACTTACTGTGTAAGGTTTGCTTGTGTATATTGTGCTGCTGCAAATTTTGTGAGCTTAGTTTCTTGACACTTTTTATCTTAAATGAACAATGATAATACTGCTCTTTCCATTTTTGCAGAATTACTTAACATTATTTGTCATTCTTGCAATAGTTTATTAACTTTTTCAGTATGAAATAGGAATTAACATGGAATTATCTTTTTAGATGTTCATGTTGAACTTGAGAAGCAGCTGGCAAAGTTCATGGGCTGCGAAAAGGCTATCATATACTCTTACGGATTTGCAACTGTTGCAAGTGCTATTCCTGCTTATGCAAAACGAGGAGATATAATATTTGCGTAAGTTTTTAGTAAAATTTTACATTTATAATATATGGATCCTGCTAACATGTAGTTTTATGTTTATGGTACACAAACAGTGTGCTAATTACACAAAGACACCATTTGTGTCTTTGTGTACCGGTAATTAACTTTTGCTACAAGATATTAGCTTTCACATCACAAGTTAACCACTTTCTTCGATGTTCAACCATGTCTTGCATGTTACAGTGATGAAGCAGTCTACTTTGCCATTCAGAAGGGATTACTAGCTTCGAGAAGTAACATTGTTTATTTCAAACACAACGATCTTGAGGATTTAGAAAAGAAACTTAAAGCGCAACACCAGCTCGACTTGAAAGTATTTATGAAGTTGTATATAGAAACTAAACTACTTTTTTATTAAAAAAAAGTTTTAAGAGCTTTGCTGTGTTTTCATTTGTTACCCTTTTGGTGAGATGCCGTTAGATGTCTCTGCGACAGGTCGGTCGCAGTGAATTATCTTGCGACAAGTCGGCCGTGTTAGAATGTTGTGTACGGTACCTATATTCTCGTAGTTGGTGTCCTAGCTTACCTTTTTGTTACTTTTCTTTTATTACTGTAGTTTTACCTTACTAGTACGGAACACATGATTTTTTGATTTTGTACAGGATCCTAAAAAGGCGTCTGTGACTAGAAAGTTCATGATCGTGGAAGGAATTTACATGAACACTGGACAGCTGTGTGATTTGCCCCGTCTTGTAGAGTTGAAGTACAAGTACAAAGTCCGTCTGTTCGTAGAGGAGTCGTTTTCGTTCGGCGTGCTGGGAAAGCATGGTCGTGGTGTCACTGAACACTTCAATATTCCAGTAAACATTTCATAATTCAAATTTTCTTAACAGATTTCTGTTGATTCCTGACAATTAAATGCTTTTTAAATCTTGGCTAGTCTTTTTGTTCACTGGTTTCTTAAGATGCAATGATGCATATATATTATTTTGAAGATGTTGAATCAATATAAAAATGGTTGCTTGTCTGTCTGGGATGCTTCGTTGCACTATAGCTAAAGCTGCTCTCTTTATTGTCAAATAGTTTTTTGTCACAAATTTTCTTCATAAATTTATTTGTTTGTATTAATTTCTAGATTAAAAAGGTGGACCTGATCTGTGCTAGCATGGAAAACTCGCTCGCTTCTTCTGGAGGATTTTGCTGTGGCAGAGCTTATGTGGTAGATCATCAGTGTCTGTCCGGTCAAGGCTATGTCTTCTCTGCATCCCTGCCTCCTGCATTAGCTCAGGGCACAATGGAAGCTTTGAAAATCATGGATGAAGACACAGGTCCGATAACTTGTTCTGCTAACAATGTGATTTTCACCTTAACTTAAGGCAAAATTTCATGCCGTTTATAGTTATGACATTTTTTATATTTTGAAGACGTTGCCAGATTGTATGGACAACAAACAATGTAATCAGTGAAAAATGAAGCAGGAGTTACGTTAACATCAACAACTATTGCTTTAGCTTAAATTAAGCGTAATTATCACAGTTTACATACAGCTCTAGTTCTTGCGATTGGAGAGAAAAGTTTTTATGAATGGCGTCTCAGCCAAAATAATTCCACAGTGAAGTTCCCACTATTGGGGCAGTTTTTATAATAAAATGAATTTCTTGTTTTCTCTAGATATGTTTTCTAAAGTACGTTCAAATGGCAGACTGATGCAGTCACTTTTAACCAAGTAAGTACTGAGTGGCTGATGGTTTGAAGTAAAAAGATATGTGATGACATGCTAAAAGTGAATTTGTTGACAGTTTGTTCGAAGGGACCAGTACAATGTAAGGTTTTTAAGTGTTAGAAGTTGTCTAATTTGCAGCAAACGTATTGAATGACATTCAGTGGATAGCCCACAACCGCCCATAAACCATGTTCTCTTATGTCAAAATGTAATCTTCGAACAGTTGGCAGCCTCATCTCCCAGTTGGCAGCCTCATCTCCGTTTTTCAATGCATTGTGTACTGTAGATCAGTTATTTGTCTTCAATGTAGATGTAAAATCAGTTATTTTTCGTTGTAACTCGAAAAGGGCTAACATGTGTAATTGTGCATGTATGGCCGAAAACGTTCGTAGTTTATACTTAAGTTCAGTTTAAATGTAAGTTATTATGTTAAATGCCGTGTGGTTGCTTGGTTTTATCTGTATATGGTTGAAGAAAGTCACCTCTTTACCAAAATTGTATCATATCCCAAAGTACTTCATTTTTTATGCAGATTTGCGCATAATTGTTATGAGTATTTTTTTTTCTATGAGTATTTTTTTAATGTCCTTGATCATATACTTTGTGAAGGCAGAGATTGTCAACTGGTTTACTCTCATTTTCCTCTTGCGTTTTTGTAGAAATAGATTGATGATTGCTTCCATTTCCTCCAACTGTTTTCTAATTCTTGGGCATTTACTATGCAGTTTATTGTCACTGTCTTAATAAGGTAGCCCGTTTAATCAAGTTTTTCCATGCTCAGAGGTCATGATCTCAAGCTGATAATTTTATTTCTGGGCCAGTGGACACTTTGAGTTTATCCATGAAACTAGAAACAGACGGCGTTTACCGAAACGCTTGCACGCGAAGCAACAACGCATTGAACAAATCCATCTTTCCACCAAGTAACTGATTCGTTTTCACTCAGAATTCCCAACCTGGAACTTACTGGATACCCGGATTCCCCAACGTTTCACTTGCGCCGCAAAATTCCTGTTTCACCAGAAGAAGATTTGAATTTTTTGTCCCGAGTTGTTGAACAAGTAATGTTTTCATCTTTGTCTTAAATAAGACATGGACAATATGCAGGAAAATGTTGGCTTAGTCGGTTGCAATGGTATCATTTAAACGTTAGTGTGCACCTGTTTAAATTGTTATTGTGAAAACAGCCCCTTGCTTGCACCTGCGTAATTCATATGGTCTTTGACCTTGTAAAGAAACAGGAAACTATAAAAATATTATTTCTATTTAATATTCTCGGTGTGCTGAATAGATGTAACCACTAACCACGGTATGGTTTTGCTTACCGTAGCAAGATTATGTTTTGAATAAGTGTTAAGCTATGCTCACTGGATGTCACGAATTGTGTAATATGCAATACTGGTTTGTATATGTTGGACAATTACTTCAAGAATTAATATGACTTTTGATTAGCCTATAGGCTTCAGGCGTTCCTTTGTGCGTTTTTGTAGTTGTTTTTACTTTTTAAACATAACCAACAAGTATATTTTGTCGCTTTAGTGCCAGAGAAACGGAGTTTGCCTGACGATTGCAAGTCGGTTAAAGCATGAAGAATTATTTTCTGATTGGCCAGCAAGTATCCGAGTGGCAGTTTCTGTGGAAATGTGCGAAGAAGACCTTGAGAAAGCTGCCTGTGTCATCCGGCAGGCTTTCATTGACGGTGTCTAGTATTGCTTATTTGCTTTAGTATAGGAAGTCTAGCGTAGTGTACAGTAGATCACTTTCTGTAGTTTATATCCGTCACTTAACCAGGATCTGTAATCAGATGGAGTCTCGTATTAACTAAGTGTTTGTGCAATGTAATTATGTTTCAAATGTTGATTACCGAACAGTTTGCAATGAATTAGAAACTTTAAATAAAAAGTGCATACCGGTACTTCCTTGTTTGGATTTGAAGCCGTGCAATCTGGTGACTGTTTGATTTCAGTGTTCTATCATTTGCCTTAAAAAGTGTACGTTTTGAGAAAGTTGACGTAACCTGAAATGAAAAAACGAAGCGTGCTGTGTGCTGATGGTCGCTATGTACTCATGATGCTACAGTATGTACGTGACACCACTGTCATCCGTCCATCGTTTTTTGCGGAGCTTTCGCATCAAAACCAACCATGTTGCAAGGTGCCAAGTATTTTAATTTAAGGATTTGATACTGAGCTTACTTTCTATCTAGGGTTGTAGGTCATGGGGATGCGCAACTACACCCGCTTTCGGCTTATCCGCAACACTAGTTACGTTTTTTCTCGTGTATAAAATAATGTGCTTTTATGGGTTGTAGAAGAAGTGCAGTTGGTTTTAAAGTAATTTAAGGCTTTTAGTTGAAACCAAGCTAGTAGCAAGGCGTAAAAAAATGTCAAATTGGCAATTGATCCCTCTAATGTTGCCGGAACAGCGGAGTTGCGTATCCCGTAATGTACTGTTCCTACTTTCTATCGCACAGCCGTAAAGCATTACCAAGCTGCATGAGGAGGCAACAAAATGTGATTGGTATAAATGCAATGTAAATACATGTTGTACTGTTGCAGATGTTTCTCAAAATAAAAAATAAAACTGTAATAGCTGTTTTATTTTGTCACGCAGTTTTGCAGTAAAAATTTAAGCAACTAATTGCTTCACAATGTGTGTGTCGCTGCATTTTTCTTGATTGTATTATTTTTCAAGTAACAGGAAAATACATCATGCTCTTTGGTGCGTGTTTACAACCCCAAAACTCGGTTAAATGTTTATATATACTTTGCTTTACCTACTTAAATCTATACTTTTTCAATATGCGTTTGGGGTGCTCAATGTAGATTATTTACTAATCTCGCGCATCACACCATTTTTGTCAATATTTTTAGTTTCCTGGCATCACTGCTGATTTTATTTAATCTCCACGACGCTCTGCGTTACTTTGAAAGCTATGCTATCACGTATTGCGATTCCGTAATGAAAACCTATTTTATGACAACATTTTGTTCTCACCAATTGTATTCCCATGCCTGTTGCAAGGAACGTTGAAGTATTTTGTTTCAAGTGATAAAAAACGATTTTATCAGTCACTCAGTGTCTTAGTGCAGCAGAATTATTTCCCTTTTTTGCAATGAAAATGTAACTGACAGTGTGACTTCAAGTGTATACATAGTTTGTCAGAACGCTGCAATATTGCTAAGTTTAACCGTGGCTCTCTGGAAATGCTGCCTGATTTCTCATATTTTGCAACTTTTTCAGACTGTTACCGACAGTCCGACTGAAATTGTCTAAAAATTATTTTTCTCATCTTTCACTGAGTGATGATGTCAGAACTACTCTTATCACCTGCGTGAAGCAAAGAGAAAAAGTATCATGTTTGGAAAATTTCGCTTGGACTTTTGGCAACAGTTTGCATATAAAATTTTAGAGGTGTATCAAATCAGGCCATATTTCTTAGCAGCCATGATTCAACAGAAAGTGACACCGCTTAGTTACTGCGTAGATATATTGCGATTTTTTTTTTTTGTCGTATCCAGGCTTACACCTGGTGGTTGAAGATTTAGATTAAGTGGACGGGAAGGCAAGGAAGCCAATCTTCATGTCCACCTTCAGGCATGCCTTTAAGTGTCCTGCCAAAGACACAGCTGCATGCTCATGAGCGGTGTCGAACCGGCGCCCTTTCGATTGCCGTTCCATCGCTCTCACCACTCGGCAATGCAGCCGTCAGTCGGCTGCATAGCCGAGTGGTGAGAGCGTTGGAACGGCAATCGAAAGGGCGCCGGTTCGACACCGCTCATGAGCATGCGGCTGTGTCTTTAGCAAGACACTTAAAGGCATGTTTGAAGGTGGACACGAAGATTGGCTTCCTTGCTTTCCCGTCCACTTAATCTAAATCTTCAACCACTGGGTGTAAGCCTGGATACGACAAAAAAAAAAATATATATATATATTGCGATATTAGATGTATAGCGATTAGCGTTACTTATCATAACTTGAAAGTATAGTTTTTACATCAATGTTTTTTCATACTTAGCTTTGCTCGTTGAATTCGCTTGCGTGAATGTGTCTAATGCTAATGACGTGCCATAACTATTCCTGCACAAGAAGCTCTCTTTGTTAAAGTTTTTCACCCAAAACCTCAGATTTCATTATTCATTGCGTGCCGTGGCCACGATTTTGATTCGATATTCGTACACGCCTTATTGCATCATGTTTCTCAGTTTTTATATGCCGTAGTTGTATTAGTTGCATCAATAAGAAGCCTTTTGAAGAAGTTGTTAATCACTGAGTCTGTTCCCTGCTGTCTCTGCTCGATATCTTGTTGATCATAGTATTGTTTCGCACCAGCCGCCCAGATTATGACGTGAAAACTGCATTTTTTGCCCTCACAGAAACCTTAAACAATGGACACCGTGCTACTTTCGATAGTTGGAATTTTTCAGAAGAACAAGGCAGGCATGGACGTCACAATGTGATTAAATGAAAAAAGACGCGTTCTTTTTGACATGTCCATCGCACCAGAACTTGTTCTTCTAGAAAGTTCGATCAACCTAAATTGAACATACCGTGCTGCATGTGGTTGAAAATGTGCTTCAAAACCATTTTCTGACTGTTAATGTAAAAGAAAAACTCGTTTCGGTTTATCACTATATCTTGTTGAAATATTTGTTTAGAAAGTAGTTTTTTCTTGTCTGTTTATCGTTGTAAGATGTCATACCAACGCAAAAAATATAGATTCTTCTAGCCCAGTAATCACTGATCGCATGTGTCTTATCTGCATCACAAATTTTGTGTTTTCAACAGATTGTATTGATTTAAGTTAGAAACTTAGTGATTGTGCAAAGAACTCTGGTGGTCGTTGGTACTGGTCAAGTGTAAAAATGGACTGGGACAAGCCATGGGTGGTCGCCGACGCCATTCAATCGGCACTTCAGGTTTTCACTTATTTTACTAATTTACTTCACTAGTCTCTGCCAATGATATTCGCTGGCATTAAGCTACTTATTTTTTAAACATTTAAAAAGTTTTACTGGGTGTATGAGTCCTCATTTTGTTTTGTTTTGACTAGTTAACACTTGGAGGAAAAAGAGATGGTTGCAGCTTCATTAATATGTTGATAAGAGTATTCTGAAATGCAATTAAATTCATTTATATAATATATTTGCGCTGTGCAGCATTTCTCAATGTTGTTAAATTTGCTTCGTTAAGTTTGCATACAAATTGTAAAAATACTTTGTTAAGCGAATGACATGATTGACACACACGCACGTTGTTAACTCCCAGGCGCCATTCTACCACTTCATATTGGAAGGATTGCTTTTACTTTGGATCATTCGTTTATTATTCTTCAAAAGCTACACGATCCATGAAAAGGATCCACCCACGGAAGCGGAAAAGAAGGAACTGATAAGAGACTGGCAACCGGAGCCGCTTGCTCCTCCGCTTGAAGAAACCTTATCGGAAAGCACGCCGTACCGGATCATTAGCGGGTATGTGTTTTTCTCGTATAAACTGTATTGATTCATCAGGGAAATGTTCTTATATTGTTTCTCGGCAGTCAAATGTAATCAGATTTGCCACCGGTGGATACATATGTCGCCCATGAGGCTCACCAGTATCGTCACGATCGCACTAATCCAATCATTACCATTTGTTGAAAATAGATTATGTTGCCTGTCTGTATCGTTTGTTGTACCATTTTTAGAAGTCATTCTTAGCATTTTTTGGTTTATTTCGTTGCAGTGACTTGGGGAAGAATGTCGTCGTTGATGGCATGGAATGTAAGAATTTTGCGTCGATGAATTTTCTTGGTTTGCTCAAAAACTCTTGCGTCACTGACGTCACCGAAAAGAGTGTTCGAAAATACGGCGTGGGTTCTTGTGGGCCGAGAGGCTTCTACGGTACTGTCGGTAAGCATCAGTTCTCCAGCTTCCTGCTTTGTTACAAATCTTACAATCACTGTGTGTGAAACTCAACAGCTCCACCGGCAGGGCGGAATGCAAAAATCAATATCACCATTCGATGGTAATACGATACTAGTTACTAGATACGGTACGATAGTACGATACGATACAGTAATAGTTTACATATTGGCAACACAACTTCAAGTCTTCAAGTACAAGATAACTGGCGATCTTGTTATGTGGGTGGATCAGTGGTGTCAAACCTTTTCAAGTTTTTAAAACTTTCGGGATGAAGTTTTAGAAAAGTCTTCTTCAGTTTGAAAATAACGGTTTCACAATAAGTCAATCCGTATTGTTAATCTTGGTAGGCTACATGCTTCATCGCAGTTTCGAGTTTAACGACATTGCGTGCGTGATGTTGCAGATGTGCATTTGGAGCTTGAAGAACGAATTGCAAAGTACATGGGTGTCGAAGAAGCGATCATCTATTCTTATGGCTTTGCTACCATCGGAAGTGCCATTCCAGCGTATTCCAAGCGAGGAGATATCATATTTGTGTAATGGCTTTTACTTTATACTTTTTTATGTATCTGTAGTGTGTAGACTGTAGAGTAGATACTCTACTAAGGCCTGCAGCGTTAAAGAATATGTTTAATGTATCGAACAAGATGAAATGCCATTCAGCTCATGCTAGTTGTACCCAGCGCACCTTTCGTAAAGCTGAGCTGCATTTGTGGTTCTGCTATTTACAATTTAAAAGTATTTTTAACCAGTTTTTTTGCTTGCGTTACATTTTACTGTGGTAAGATTTTAACCAGATCAAATAATTTCAAGAAAAAACCTCCAGCGGATCTTGTACACGGCATTTAAATAAATTAGTAATGCTCTGCAATTTAAGCTTCCTTCTAAACGCTTATATATGTATACTCGTTTGTTTGCAGTGACGAAGCCGCGTGCTTTGCCATTCAAAAAGGTCTGCAAGCGTCGAGAAGCAAAGTTATTTATTTCAAGCACAACGACATGAAAGATCTCGAAGAAAAGATTCAACTGCAAGAGAAGATAGACCAGAAAGTAAGCGCTCCATGCCCTGGCAATAAAAAATGATTTTTTGTTACTTTAACGTTGCGAAGCGTAGAATAATCGTCTCTAAATGCATCGTTTTTCATGTTACAGCAATCCAGTAAGCATATCAGCTCTTTCTTTACGTTGCTGCAATTACTTCAATCTCTCCAGACGGTGAATCTTTGTACAAAAGACCGGGTTTGGTAGTTAGGAATATACTGCAGAAGAATGTGCTATATAAATCTAGCCGCACATTACATCTCATTGGCTTTGAAGAAAACAAATTTTCTTGATTATTTTCGTTGTGATAGTCATTGAATCCGCATTGATTTATTAAACTCAAAATTGCATCGAACTGGCTTAGATCTCTGTTTCGTAACAACAAATTTATCTTAGGATCCCAAGAAAGCGTCCGTTGTGAGAAAGTTCATCATCGTGGAAGGGATTTACATCAACACCGGCCACTTGTGCGACCTCCCCAAGCTGATAGAGCTCAAGTACAAATACAAGATCCGGCTCTTCATAGAAGAATCATTGTCGTTTGGAGTGCTTGGCGAGCATGGACGAGGGGTTACCGAACATTTCGATATCCCTGTAAGTTAATAGCTAGGTGAACGGTGTTGTACAGTAAAACGCAAAGCTTTCTATTATGGCATGGACTGATAGAGCCATAAAAGGGTCGCTCTAAAGGCTGACATTTCAAAAAGAAAGTCAGCCCTAGATTTTTCAACTTATAACAGTATTGACCAAATTTTAATAAATATGTTGCTTACTTTGTCAAATAGAGTTTGCTTACATTTAATTTTTGTTGTGAATCTAGCTCTGGCTGGTTGCTAATATTTTTTTTCTCAAAATCTGTGACACGATTGTTCTTGATTGTTGATTGTCGACAGACATTGTTGATAATCATTCGCACATTTCGAAATATTTCAGGTCTTCCAGGTGGATCTGATTTGCGCCTCGTTGGAAAATGCTTTTGCGTCCACAGGTGGCTTTTGTTGCGGCCGCAAATTCACCATCAACCATCAGCGTCTATCTGGCATGGGCTACGTCTTCTCTGCTTCCTTGCCTCCTCTACTTGCACGCGGCGCTATTGAAGGACTGAACGTAGTGGAAAAAGATCCAGGTTACTCGTATTTATATTTTGTTTGTGTTGCACTGCAAAACTGCTTTTTTTTATTCAAACATCCCCTTCAAAAAGTGACCAAAACCGTGACCACCCACCCAGTAAGACAAGAGGCTGGTTTACTAGCTAGTTAGGCTTACACAAAGGTGAACTGAATCAAAATAATGGCGACCATTGCTCGTATAATGCGAGAGATGTGACGTCATGATCCGTGATAGCCGCAATAGATCTCGACGCTCGTAAATATCATATTGCGGATGTGGCGCTGAAATATTCATTTGTCTTCTTCTTTAGATATTTTCGCTCGCTTGAGACAGAACGGAGCTCGTTTCCAAGATCTTCTTAAACGGTGAGTTGTATCAAGGAAAAATATTTTTCTCATGCACCTGCGTTGTGAAGCGCTGAGACAAACGCACATCTGCGATAAATGCATCGTCATTTTGAAACACACGCAGCATCACATCAATTTGCTGAGTCTGTTTTATGGTTTCCGGTGATTTGGCGTCCCCACCGATAGTTCTTTTTTTTTTGGTGAGGAAAAAAACTGTACAATTGCAACAAACACACGGCAACTAGTTTGCACAATAAGGATAGCAGCGAAAGACTAAAAAGCCACCAAAGTCAGCTGCCACTCAAAGTGTTTGCAAAATGTTTCTTCGTCTCGTAACAAAAAACTGAAATTCGATTGTTTTTAACTTAGAATCGAAGATATTGAAATAACCGGATATTCTGAGTCGCCGTCGTTCCATTTCCGCAAGAAGGAACCTGTGTCCCCAAAAGCTGACAAACAATTTCTGCAGACGATAGTGGAATATGTGAGTTGCGTTTCTGTGCATCTTGGACTTACATTCTGCTGCTCACTATAGCCAATTACTAACAAATCTTCCTTTTTTTACATTGAGTCAATGAATAGACTTGTAATGAGTGGTACATCATCATTCAAACACAGTAGAGTTAGCCTAAATCGTTAATTCGTCATCTCTAGGGGATTAGAAGAAATTGACGAACAAGGCGAACTGATGAATTGAACGAATTCTATTGTTAATTTCTTTCGCTTTAGTGCCAGAGAAACGGGGTTTGCTTGACGATTGCGAGTCGGTTGAAGCATGAAGAATTATTTTCTGATTGGCCAGCAAGTATCCGAGTGGCAGTTTCTGTGGAAATGTGCGAAGAGGAACTTAAAGATGCTGCAACCACCATCCAAAGAGCTGTGGATGTTGCAATGGGACGAGAGCACTCCTAGTTGTGTCAAGTGGGGCGGAAACCACAGTTTAGGTTGCGTACATTAATAAATATTGTCATTTTGCGGCAGAGCATTGAAACTTGTTAAATAAGGCTAGTGTTAACATCAACTGATGTGTTAATGGAAGATCAGTTTTCGCATTAATAAAGCGAGAGTTGGCATCAACTGATGTGGTTTCAATGTTATTAAATCTTGTTTTACAGCTGTCGGCTTGATGGTAGCGTACTTACAAATGGTGAAATTTAATTTCTTTAATGAACGTAATATCTATGTGGTTGAATAAAACGCTCATAAAGATGTTGAATTGAAGTTAGGTTTAAGAAGCATAGTTTCATTTTGATGTTGCATAGCTATTTGCATTCCATTATGTAGAGATTTCTCAGTACGTAGCCGCCTATGCATTGCAGCGTACAAATTGCTTTTCTATACTTTACCTCTATGCGTACGTTGTAGAACTGGAAATTTCTGTTGACGGTTTTTGAACAATAGTCTGCAGCTTTTTGTTGCCTTGGTAGTTGATTATGCAAAAGTTGTTTTTGAATTCGAATTTTAGTATTTCTCTTTTGTTAGTTGTTAAGTTAGATGCGAATTTTCCGGTACCATTGATGCTGAAATGCTTGAGAATCGATTGTGTTTAATTTTTATCATTTACTTGAAATCTAACCAACAACACCGACTACTACTGCACTTGGTTTTGTGGCTTGTTCTAAACATTTTCTGATATAAAAAATAGAAACATTTGTTTTATAAAAGTAGTCTTTCCCTTAAAGGTATTTTATTTCAATGAGCATTTAAAAAATCTTTCTTTTGTATGCCACAAGTAATTCATTGTGAAACAATGTAGTGATTTTGGCATCTTATTCATGTACATAACATTGTGTAATGTGTATAGCTGTATACTATAGTATATTGTACGTTTTTGGCTTTCTTGTCATGTTAAATGCGTCTTCTATTTATCGATCACATTAAGTTCTTTCCTATTGGAAATGTATTATTATGTCTTACTGCTCTCGTAAGTTCATCTGAGGGTTGTATTTATTGTAACAGCCAACCATGCGTAGGTCAGTCCTCAAGTCAACACTACTTTTGATATCCTATCTTATGCATTTACGTTTTTTTGTGTGTGTTGCGTAATCATGTTTGAATGATCTTACGTAAGTGGCTGTTCAAATATCGTATGACGCTCTCAGGAGCGCCAGCGGTTGACGACAAACGTCATATGATACTTGAACAACCTCTACTCTTGCTGTGGTAGCTTGTTCGTCTGACAGCCAGCCTAGTGCTTTGGAGCACAGCAGGCCGCAGGGCGATTCATTGAATGTAATTTTGAATTGATTTTTCATTAATTTTTTAATGCAATTTTGAATCGTGAAATCTTTTGGATTTGAAGTCGCTCAGTAAGACCATATCTATATCGACTTTTCTGGACCTTCACAATTTTTGAATCTTTGTGTTTTAAATCGACCTTTCAAAAAAGTTTTATTTAGTGTCGACCTAGTCTTGGTGACTAAAAAGCCACTAATTTTTTCACATCCACTAAATATTGTGATGGGTCCTGTCCAGGAATATTTAAAGAAGGGGATACGAAGGCTCGCACCTATTGCTTTGGTCTGACGACACTAGAAGGGCGGTAGTTGGTACTGCGTTAAATGTGGGGCTTTTTTTTAATTGCAGAAATTTTGTAGTGCTGCTGGTGCAGTCAACTACAGAAGACAGTTAGCAAATGTTATGTGGAGCATATGTAAAGTATTCTTGTTTAGAAACACAGCTGAACGGCTACCAGTAAGCTGGGGTTTTTTTAACAAAGCCATTGTTGTAGGCTAGGTGTAAAGCAAGTATACGGGTATTTGAATTTACAAGTAACTATGAGCAATTGAGCATGCAGTAAATATCCAGGCCTGATGCTAATAGCGCAATGCAAGTTATCATAACAAGGTTTATTAAATTACTATTGGTGCCAATTGTCATTTCACGCTTCAAACGTTGTTTTAAAAACTATAAACAGAAGCCCTTCTATTGTCAGAGGTTATAAAAGCCTTCGCATTCTCTTCTTCATATATCCCTGGTATAGCCGACAAAATCTGTTCTTTTCGTTTGTTTGCTGTGATTGTTTTGTTTTTTTGATGCAAAAAGGACAGTTATTGTTAGCTGTTGATAGATGGACCTTACAATCATTGAGTACTTGCATTTCTTCAAACGGTTCTTTCATTTTCAAAGATAGAATTACATTTGGTCGTGTTTCAATACGGAGATGACAGTTCATTCTCACGTACATACAGAGCAAAACATTTTGAATGATAAAAGGGAACGTTCAAATATTACGTAACGCCTTCGAGGGGGAGGGGGGGTTTATGCAAAGCGTTACGTTAGCGTCACATCGGGGGGGAGGGGGTTCAAGCAAAACGTTACGTAACGCTTTCGAGTACGGAATGGTAGTTTTTTGTGCTGAATTCGTAGTGAAAAAGCGTTACATGGGGGAGGGGGGGATTGAAAAAAGCGTTACGTTGGCGTTACATGGGGGAGGGGGGGTCAAAAATTCGGAAAAAAAGCGTTACGTAATATTTTAACGTTCCCAAAGCTGCAGAAACAATCTTTAAAGTGAGAGCTTCGTCATTATTACGATTTCTAAAAGAGCGTTTGTCATGTTTTCGTACGATTTTAAATTTTTATGATGTTTTACAAGCAAGTAGTGTACTTAAGAATTCGCATATACGGTAGATTGTTTCATATCATTGTAACACGCAGTTAAAACATTATGCAAGTACATTACTAATGCAAGCATAAAATGTCAAACTACTCGACTAAGTTTTAACACCTCGTATAATGTCTTGTTTGATTTAATAAACTTCATTGATAACACAGAAAAGCAAAGTGATAATTTGGTACTCTTTAACCACCAAAGCATACTGAATGATGATTTAGTCACGTTTATGAATTCGTATTTATCAGGCAGGCAGTTGGAACAAGTTCATTTTTTCAATTTAGAAGCGATAGAGTTACTAAAAATTTACCGCCAACAGTCACCAGTTTATAAAATCTGCAGACAAATTTCCAAATACGTCAATACAACACAGTGCAGTGTTCCGTTCCATACGAAGATAGCTGACTTGAAGCGGCTTTTAAACCTTGGATCGATGCATTATTCATCTCGCAAACTGTATCTGAGTTTAAAACGAGAGTAGGGTGGATGAATTCTCACACGATTGCCAACTGACGCATCTGATTGATAAGTTTTGTTTTTAAAAAACCAACTTGCTTTATTTATTCATGAATTTCTCAGCGTCGTGCTCATGAGAAAAACACAGGTTTTTATTTCGGAAATGATTTTTGCATTGACTTTGCTTGTAACAAGGAAGACCCGGGTTAGTTTTATCTGCATCACCAGATCAACCGATTTCATATTCAGTTAAACTAGGGATTTTTAGATGTCGTCAACGCCAAGAAAATATTCTGGAATGAACCGCAGTTGTTGACTTTTTTTGATTGAATGTTTGTGCCATGGCTGAGAAAACATTGTTTTAAAAACTTTCGCAAAAGGTTGCAAGCATTTGGGAATTTTGTGCGCACTGAAAAGTATCGCAGCTTGATGTATTCACCTTGGAACAATCATCATCATTGAAATAACTTAGTAAGCGGTGATATTTTATTGATTTTTATAAATTTGTCAGAAAAAAACAAAACACTAAAGTTTACAAGATAGCAACACGAATACAGTATTGTGCAAGAATAGCGAAAAAACACCACTGCAGTTTAATTAATTTACAAAAGGGGCTACCAATTAAAAGCGACTTGCTGCCTGTATTGTATCTAGTCTGTCAGCTGATGCGCGTATATATGAGGTTGCAACGTAAATTGACATAGATTGGGGTACTTGGGCATGATCAACAGTTAGACTACTGGCAACCCTGCTGCTTTGCAACGTAGGCTACATCAGCCCGATGAAAAAACTGTAGCTTAGCAGGCTCGTCACCTATTCACAGAAAAAAATACTGTTAAAAATCTTCAGTACTCTCTGGGATCTCGTGCTTAACAATTGCATCATGGCTAGAATTAATGATTGTCGTATTATCGTTGCTTTCTGTTTCGCTGCTCGATTCCTCGGTGTCAGATCGACCATGTAAAACTCGATCAAGTTCTTCGATGTAGCTGAGCGCCATTCGTAGAGTTTCGTATTTTGAAAGTTTTCTGAAAATACATGCACAACAACTTCAACGCAGGTAATTTTGACCTACATGCCGTAAAAGGCCTATATTGGTTCTTTTCAGGCTGGGACTTCATCTTGCTGTAGGCAACTTTGCCGAGGGGAAAGGTTTGTAATCTGGAACTCCGAGATTAAAAAACCTACAGTATAAGCCTACTTTTCAAAGTCTCAGCATCTGGATTCTTCGGAAACAATGATGAATGTGACAATAATAAGTGCATTTCTTGAAGTATAACATTTATTGTTGGAAAATTGCAGCAAATTTCACCCCTGCATTTTATATTGGGCTACAGCCTCCAGTCCATACAATAACCCTAGTCACCACTTCTTGGGGAGCTCGGCCCTCTGAAATTCGAGAAAGTGAGACATGATGAGAACTCTGCTTACCGGTCAATATAAGTCTGAAGAGACTGTGAATTATAATTCAGCCGAAGTAGCCAAGATCATTGGTTCTCAAACGCCGGTCCGCGGACCGGTGCCGGTCCGTGTATTTTTTTGCCGGTCCGCAGAAGATCTTACTTTTTGCAAAGCTTATTTTAATGTGGAGTCATTAGCATATTATAAAATTGTGATCGCACTGTGAACCATGCACAGCTGTAAAACTGACATATCTCCACGTAAAATTGTTTGATAATAAAAGTGAACTTTTTGATGACCTAATTCTGTGCCGTTGATAATGTTTTTGTGACAAATTGCGTGTAGTTTTCAAAAAGTTTTGAAACACAGAAATACATAACCAAATGGGGAATTTTGTTCTTGATTTTGGAAAATTTTAAAGTCGTTGGAGTAGAAAAGTTGGAACAAAGATCTTGTTTTTCAAAGACTATGCGGAAAATAGCGTTTCGGAATGGAATGAAGAAAAGCCGATTCGCTGTGGAAAATTGTGGTAAAATGAAGTGGTGAAAAAAGTAAAAAGAGGTGCTGAGCATTGTGAGTCAACACTTGAAAGAGTTGGCTAACAATTTTGACGATCATTTTGCGTAGCATGAAGATCCTTGACATGGAAACTGTTGGATAAACAACCCATGCATCGATGATGTCAACACATGCGACCTTAATCTTCATGAAAAAGAAAGTTTGATTGAATTACAATATACTTTGCAGTCCAGGTTCGAAAAACATCATTGTCACAATTCTGGTTATGTCTTGCAAACGAACTCGTGCCTAACTTTTAAAACAATCGATTTGATGGTAATTGTTTCAACTAGCTATTTAGAAACGACAATTCCTTTTCATCTCTAGCTTTAATAACAAAGTAAAGAAATCGCTTCGATGCCGAAACAAAGCTACGTGTTTTAGAAACTTCTTTGATATCTCGTTTTCCTCATACAGGGTACCGGCAGCGTAACAGCAGCAAATTTCCCACTGGCATTGATTTTGTATGCAAATGGATTGACATTTTTCTGTTTGAGTTGATTTGATTGCCGTTTTATTCCAATTTTTGTCCTGAATACAAATCATATGCTAAAACCTTGCATTATGGTGCGCAACGACAACTTTGGTTAACAAAACGTTTCAAATATTCATTCTATTCACTGCGATCTTTGGTTGCCGGTCCGCGAACATTTTATAGAAATTTTGCCGGTCCCCCACTGTTAAAAGATTGAGAACCACTGGCCTAGATCATAACTAACACTTTATTGGTCATCATTCCCAAATCAACGTCACTCTCAGAAAATCATGCTTAGCCTAAATGTGTGATGAAGGCGCTGCAATATGTGTTGCAGTGATTCACTATTAACAGATTTTTAGATCTTTCTAAGACAGTGGTTCCCAACCTGCGGTTCGCGGACCCCTTGGGGGTCCGTGAGAAAGCATTTGGGGGTCCGTGATTACCTTGATGAATTTCGGAAAAAAAAATAAAAGCGATCTTTTTACTTTCATTTCTCTGTTTAAATGCAAGTGTGTCAAGTACACCGTACTTTTAAAGCGCTCTGTCAAGAAGTAGGGTCAGATTACGAAGTACTTTTGTATCATTTTGAGGTACGTTTGTTATCTAGAGGAGTAGTTTTAAAACGACTGCAGCAGCTAAAAAATGAGGTATCAACTCTTTTGAAAGCGAAAGGAAGTCCACTCTCAAAATTATTTGAGAGTAAAAGTTTTCTGTTCGGCATGGCCTACTTAGCCGATATTTTGGGTCATATTAAAAGTGTTAATCATGGCATTGCATGGCATAATCAAGGACCAGGTGTGACAATAATTGATGCAGCTGAAAAACTGAAGGCGTTTTTAGCTAAGTTGCCGGTTTGAAAACGCAGATTGGAAGCAGGTAATTACGTTAACTTTCCAATGTTAGAAGATCTTATCTTGATGGATGAAACTCAAAGAGAATGTACTCTTTTGATCTCTATGGGAGAAAAATTTTGCGCACACTTGGAAACCCTGCAAAATGTCATTTCGACGTTATTTTTATTTAGAACACCTGCCGAACGAAGTTGAAACATGGATTCGAAATCCTTTTTCTTTTTGACTTGAACGACATTAGCGATGACGATCTCAGTAAAGATGACCTAATTGATTTGAGATTAAAAGAGTTATTACGCATTGAATTTCATTCAAAAACTGTGGAAGAATTTTGGTGCTCACAACTGCAAACCTACCCATTCTTGGCAAAGCAAGCGATTATTGTTTTGTTACCATTCATAACCACTTAACCTTTGCGAGGCAGGATTCTCAGCTCTTGTTACAATAAAAACTAAACATCGAAATCGCCTGGACGTTGAAGATGACATGCGTGTTGCATTGTCAAACTCAACCACAGTTCAGTCATTTAGTTCAGGAAAGGCAGCAACAGCCCTCTCATTAAATTTGCTTACGTTGAACAAGTTTCGGCATGGCACTTTGGGTCACCTTAATATTCAAATACTGCTGACATTTCTTGAACAATTCATTCATTTTCTTATTTGAGCAACTGTTTAACCTGATATTTGCCGCAGGAGTCATAGCGACAATACAATATGACACAATACAGTAGTTGAGGCAAAATTTAGGTAGGGGTCCGCAGAATTAATAATTTGTCTAGAGGGGCCCGTGACAACCAAAAGGTTGGGAACCACCGTTCTACGATGAACTTGATGGGGTAAGTTCGGTCTCTGCTTATAAAGAAATTATAAAGGTTCTGAAAAATTGTTGCACTGAACCCAAGCTACAAATGAAACAGCAGGTGGTCTCCTTTGCACTATATAACCTACAATACATATCATAAGCTATACAATACAAGGCATATTTCACCTCATAGGTCTTACCTCTATTCATACTAAAATAGGCTTAGGCCTATTTATTTGAGAAATAATTGGGTAAACAATGTGTTTAGTCTATTGCGATATATAGCCAAAAAAAAAATTTTCTACTCCTAAATCTATTGCTAGACAGGCGTGCCCAATGCCGTCGATCAAGTCAATGAAATGTGATTGACCGAAGCGAGCAAAAACAAGGAAGTAGCCTAGGCTATATATATTTTTTTTTCTCGATTTTGAGGGGCTTGGGGCACTTCTTTCTGGATTCACTACGAGAGTGTGCTGACTTTGGGAGCTTTTTTTTAGATCAACAGGATGTTAGAAATCACGTGTCTCCAAACAGAAGAAAAAGCGATGCAATATAAGATCACATCCGAATAATAGACTATAGCCTATTACCATCAACAGTAGGCTTTACTTGCAACCGTTGTGATCTCCCCTGTCGGTCACGCATCGGACATTTCAGTTTACAATATAACAAAATTGCAAATAACGTGATGACGTTATTAGTACAGGGAAATAAAATAAGTTAACTTTGCTTGAAACTCACCTTCTTCGACTCATGGAAGGGATGACTTTTCTCAAAGAGTCAAATGCTTTGTTCAATCCTTCCATTCTCCTTCTTTCTCTCGCATTTGCAGCTTGCCGTCGCTTTCTGTTGGTTGTTAAATTGATCTGCCGACTTTCCTAAATTATTAAAACGTTACAACGTTAAAATTACCACAATTGGAAATACAACGTATCGTAATGTTTTCAAACCTAACCATCAAGTTATGTTCTTGCTTGACATAAAAAACTGTCGAAAGATTTAGTGACCACTTACAAATGACAGCTTGAAACAAAAATAATTTATTTTGTTTGATTTTGAAGCATTTTTTTGTTTTGATTTCGTGTAGAGAATGCAGTTTCGTTGTGACATTGCAGCGAAACGAAACGTTCGTCAAAGATTAATTACAGAAATGGAGTGCGACTGTAGATTTACTGGTCGCTTCATTGATCTACGCCCAGCCAAATTTGTTCTCCAGTTGTCTGTAATAGCTGTAGGCTACAATAGGCCTATAATGGGTAATTGGCAGTAGCTAATTTTTAATCAACCATTGGTCACAGCGGTAAACCATAATCTCTTCGTGGGAAAATTGTAACATAAGATTCCCAGATCCGTTCGTCTGTATGTAATGACCGAAAAGAAACACTCTTCAGGAAACGTCTATTCGAGAATTGTATTTCTGTAAAAATAGCCTCAAAGCTGTTGAAAATGGGGTGCAACGCGATACACCACTAAAAACTTGTCACTACAGAACAGATTACTTGGATAAAAGACGGAAATTTTCGTCCAGCTGACAAGCACTAAGCAAAATAGTTAAACATGCGACCAACCTCTTCAAGCAACCATTTTAAAATGACTAGAGTAATTTGCGATATCTCAAACTCACGTAAACAGTAACTGTGACGCAATAATGAAAGACATTGTCACGCAATTCTAACAGGTGTTCAAAGGTGGTGATCCAATGTTTCATGTTTAAACAGGTTTGACACAAGTCTTACGGAACGATGGTGCAATTTTGGCTCATTTTTAGGAAAAATTCCATGACGTAATACGCTAAGATTCAGTAGACCTGAACGGTTTTTATATGACGTTTGATTAGGTGAACAATTGTCTGGAACAACCATGTTTAACCTTTAATCAATACTACTAGGCTACGTTAATTCATCCGGACTATATCACAAAGTAGCCTTGAGCCGAAATACTTTTAACGTTTTTGCGGTAGGCTATTACCATAGCCTATAGATTGATTTTATCATGGTTAGGAAACAAACGCATCAGACTAGTTAAACGTAGTGCCAATACAAAGACCTCTCAAGCTTAAGCCGTTTGAAATTCACAAAATTATTTCGAACTCACTTCAGTTATTTTTTGCCATAAGATCTATTTAACTCACTTCTTGGACCTTGGTTACCCTGGTTAGGCTATAGGCTCACAACTTTTGATTGACTAAGTTGTTTAACAATTAACTTTCACAACTTACCACATTGGTTAAAAAGTTATTTGGTAAAATAGCGGTTGCTGTGAGATCGAGTGAAATAGAAGTAGACTGAGAGTGATCGCAATGTGGTGTCGTATAAGACACGTTTCTCCAATTCCATATTTGTTCATGGGGTCTTTGCATTGTCACAATTTCTGTTGAACTTGCGAGTTGGGAAAGCGAAGCTGGTAAAAAATGTTCTGAATTTGTTTGGTATGGTATGGTAGAAGTATTAATGTAGTCTAAGGCTTGGTTTTCATCACAACTCACATCACTTTCTTCTTCACTCTCGTCATCTTCCCAATCTTCTTCCTCACCTTCTTCGTCTTCAATAACTTCTCCTACTACTCCGCCATCGTCAGCTTTCCACTGTGCTGAAATTGCATTCAAAACTACCCCATCAGCACTTATTTCCGAAGAATGGGTACTTTCATGTTGATTTAACAGGGTCATCACAGATGACAAGGGGGTGACAGGTACATTTTGTTGGATTATAATTTCATTTGAGCTCGGTTCTGTTGTATCAGTGAAGTCGTCGTAAATGAAATTGGTATTTCTGTAAAATGGTTCCTGCTGCGGATGAATATTGTTGCAATTGTTAAAATTGTTGCTTAAATCCATTGCAGGTGTGCTTGAATTTTTCATATCCATATTTTCAATCCAAGTTATGTCTTCCATTATAAAAATTTCTACAATCTTAGAATGTCTTATTGCGCCATTAAATTCAACTTTGCCCACTAACCTACAATAAAAGCTATTTTTATATTGCATTAACTTACAAATAAATCCAACTTTAATTTCAACCAAATAAATGAAATAGGCTACTACTTTTTTATAAATATAGCTTCACACACAAAATTTAATAATTTTTGAATTCTTGTTTTTAAGAAAATTGTTTTCATTTAGCTTACATTCTTGCACTTGACACCTTCAATTTCACGATGATAGTTCTAATATTTTTAAGCTTAGAAATAATTTTGGAGCTCACTTGGCCATACTTTTGAATATCTTACTGCTCTGCATTTAGAATTTAGATGTTTTTTTCTCACAAAGCTACTTTATAATGACTGTTTAAAACGTAGGAAAAAGGCGTGCGATTGGTTTTAAATATTTGATGAAAGAGCTACCTCTACGCTTGCACTACGAACCACGCCACCCTGGGTGTATTTGTGTTTCAAAAACAATTCTTTTTGTTTTAGCAAAAGAATTTGAAATATTTAAAATCTCGAGAAAGTCAAGAAAAAACTTCTCCGATTTGGCCATGAAATAGATTTTTTTGTAGCCTACTCCATGATAACAAAGTCGTCAGGTAGTTAGATGCAGAATAGTCAAACGGTTAATATAATATGAAATGACTATTATGGAAGCATAAAAAAAATGGATAGTCTCAAGCTTGTAGGTAGCCTATAACGTAACCTCATGCATAAAATTGTTATTAGTGTAACTAATTCTAAATTTGAGTTACTTCCCCTGGTGTTTGAAATATCACAGGCAGCAGGCACGTATTAATTTAGCCTTCTTCGCTAAAGGTATGCCGTCGCATCGAAATCAGCATTTCCACAAATTCAAATTTTTTTCTTAAAATATACAGCTTTGTTAATCAACATACTTTCAGTGTAGACCAAAAGTGCTTTTATTATTTTTCTATCTAGGCTACCAACTGTTCCCGCAACAACCTATTAGGCCTATAAATCAAATTTAGATAACTCACATCCGTTTTCTGCAGCCAAAATTAAGATTGCGATATTACGGTACGCTTAGCCTATTATGTTCGTTTTATTTCGTGAATTTTTTTCTTATGAATTTTGTGTACGCTAAAAGATTAACAGCGAATACATCATATTCTGGTAGCAGCAGGTCATAAGCTACTCTTTGTCGAGAAATTTGCAGAAATGAAACTCAACTTTAGTCAACACAAACAATTTAAATTTCCAATCAATAAATTTCAGTTACACATTCCACAAATCAATGCGATAGGCTAATAAATAAGCGGGCAAATTAAATATTTCGCTTCATACATATACCAAAAGTTTGGAAGACACTAAATTAATTTTTGTATTTTGTTTCTTTTATTGCCAAGGCAACGGCATTATTTAAAAATTAATGCAGCTGCTTGACGTTTTAAACTGCTCACTCATCAATAATTTAACTGCGTCATAAATTCAAACACCGTTGTTCGTTGTACAAGAGTCAGCCGTTAAAACCGACATTTTTGTTATGTTTATTTTTTTGTGCGTATGGCGACTTTACCAAAGACAAATTTAAAGCGATAAACATCAGCTAAAATTTCAATTCTAGCCTCCCCTATAGCTCCCTTGGTTAGCGCGTGATTTCGTGAACGAAGAAGCTTCAAGATCAAACGGCATTGATTCGATTCTCGGATTGTGCGCTTGAGCAACGCACGAGACTGCTCTCCATTCAGCGGCATTTAACGGATGAAATAATTCCCCGGCAACAACACTTCAATAATCAGAAACTCCGCTCTGTCAATCTCGATGACCGGCCTGTGTCAGTGGTTCAAAGCATTTACAAGTATGCGAAACTGCCAAGTTTAAGCTCTCAAAGAAGCTTTCCCAGTCCGAGAATAAAAATTCAATCAATCAATCAAAACAACTTATTTGGGCTAGGCTGCAGGTTGAATGTAAATTGCATCGCCGAAGATTTTTTATCAATTTTGACACGTTGTAAGTACATTGGCTGACGAACACATTGTGAGCCTGTATGGTCATTGGTCATAGGCTAATCATCACCAAAGTTAGATTTTTGTTAAAGCTGAGCACAATTCGAATTGGTGGAGATGTCGGACAACTGGCAATCTGGCATGGCGGTGTTTTTACTTAAGATTTGTTTCTAAGTTTTTGCACAGCGTAGCCTACATGGCCAAATTTCTACCCGCTAAACACGACGCTGATTTAACTCTATATAGTCCATTCTGCTTGCGTGCTTGTAAAGTTTACACTGACGACGCAACGTCCGTGCAAAGTTATTAAAGATCACTGGCATAGTTCACAATATCATTCAGTAATAGCCTAAGTGTTTTTTACGCCGTACGCATAGACTCCTTTAGATATGGACTTCTTCATATAACTATTTTAGATGTGATCTTATATTGCATCGCTTTTTCTTCTTTCTGGAGACACGTGATTCCTAACATCGTGTTGACCTAAAAAAGCTCCCAGTCAGCACACTCTCGTAGTGAACCCAGGAATTGTCCGCCCCGTTAGCTTAGTGGTTACGCGCCCGGCTCAAGATTAAGCGGCGCTAGTTCGGCTCTCGGGGTGTGCGCTATTGAGCAACGCATTTCAGGATTGCTCTCCATTCAGCGGCACCTAGTGAATGGAATAATTCCCCGGCAACAACACCTCAACAATCGGAAAATTTCACTTTGTCAATCTCGGTAACCGGCCCTGCGTCAAGAGCCTCTACATACAAGTATGCGAAACTACCAGGAATAACCTATCAAGGCTTTGTCAGTCCGAGAATAAAGATTCCAAACCAAACCAGGAAGAAGTGCCCCAAGCCCCTCAAAGTCGAGAAAAAAATATTTACTTCCCTGCTTTTGCTCGCTTCGGTCAATCACATTTCATTGACTTTATCGACGGCATTGGGCAATGGGCACGTGTGTCTAGCAATAATAATATTTATTTGCATCATACAAAGCTGTCCATATCCAAAACAAAACAACGAAATAATACACAAACTGCATAAGCACAAAGGTCACAGAGAGCCACTTTGGATGTCGTCAGTTTAAACTCTCACTAAATAGGCTATCTGCTGTTACAAGTTTACATACAATATGGTACGGTAGTGTGACAAGTTAAAAGAATTGAAAGTATTCAGAACGATAAAAACAATCAGATGACATGGCAGCCATCAAGACTAGATAACAGCATACATAGAATTATTATAATGAAGGCGGTAATTTGATATACGATGACAATCGGACCTCACCAGGAAGGCAACAATAGAGTTAGACGATACTTCGCATCTTCCAACAAAAGAAAAAACATATTTCCGAAGTAATGCATCAAATGTTGTAATGTTGCACAAGACTTGATGTTCACGTACGCTATAGTGTTTAGGCAAATTGTGTATAATTCTAAATGCACTATTGAAGGCAACACGCAGGCCTGCGATTAATGTCACGTTGATGATAATTTTCCCACAGATGACATGCATAGGCTACATTGGAGTACAATATGAACGGAATAGAACATTTTTAATATTAGTGGAGCACATGTAAAATTTTGATTTTAATTTGTTGGCAGAACAGTAGATTGATCGCACTTGTCGATTTATATCCTTGTCGTCACACATTGCCGTGTCAAGAAAAACACCCAAATATTTGACACTGTCTACGAATTTGATCTCACTTCCATTGAGCCGTACAATTGGATTCAAATTTAACTTTAAGTGATTGGTTTGGAAGTACATAGCAAATGACTTTTTGCAGTTAAAAATGACATCGTTAGAAAGCGCATAATCTTCACACACATTCAAGATATTCTGCAGACCATGAACACTTGGAGAGATACAACAAATAGGCTATCATCAGCAAACATGAGATGATTGACAAGTGTATTACCAATATAACAGCCTGCCTTGGTTTTGCTTAACGCAGTCGATAGATCATCCATATACATCCATATACAATCCAATAGATTTAGGAGTCGAATTGTTTGATGTGCTCTCACAAACTAAAATGTTAGGCTATATTTCGAATTAGACTAAACACATTGATTTCTCAATCATTCCACAAGACTGACATAGACTCCTTTATATAACTAAAGGAGTCTATGGCTGTAGGTTACGTAATAAAAATTAACTTCAACTTCGTTGCGCGAAAAGAAAAAAAAAGAAAAAAAAGTTCAAGCGGCGATTGTATGATTTGAGCAATAAAAGCTTGGTGGCCAGTGGCCACACACAGATTGAATTTTTTTTTGTAACACATAAAATCATGCGCGTTGAGTGGCAGTCAGTGGTGCCGAAGTTAGTTTAGGATTGGGGGGAGATAATTCAACAATTTATCAAATTTTAGACGATTTTTGAACATTGGGGGGGGATGCAAATTTTTGTACACAATTTTAGTGGTGCAGGTATTAAATTTATTAAACAATCACCGGACCTGGGTAAATTAACTGCTAACAGCATACGGTACAGATAAGAAATCATGGAGATAAAAGTGCTACCAGTGCGCTTGTGAATGCTTGTTTCTTATTCTTGCAGCAGTCAAAGAAAAATTGGTCACTCCAGCAGGATTCGAACTTATGACCTTCCAATGAATAGGCTACTTAGTTTTTCAAAAAAACACAGAAGTTATACTTTTCTTCTTGTCCTCTCCTTCACTAGAATCACTACACTTAGTGCACCATAAAACAAAGTCACTAGTCAGGATACTGAAAACAATCGAAACTACAGAAGAACATTTGCAAATTTATGACAAAAATAATAACTTTCAAACACTTAACAAGAACTTGTTACAACCGAACATGTTGTGTCTTACGGTAGTGCACATTGAAAACTCATTAGCAATGTCATTTATGCTGATGTCATTAAGAATATTTTGGTGAATGTTGCAAATAATACTAGCATTCAACCTCTCCTGTCCCAAAGTATTTCTCAGAATGGTTTTCAATCTACGAAGATTGGAAAATGACCTCTTACAAGCAGCAGAGCTTACCAGGCAAACTAAGAGAAGAGGATCTTAATCAGCTGAAGTATTTGAGAATAGAGAGGTTTTTCCAACTCGGACAATGCCTGCTAAGCTCTTTTAGATTAGAACAGCAGACACTATAGTTAGGAGCTGCGATTAAACGCAGGAGATTAATTCATTGCATACCAGAGACACAAGGCCTGCACAAGATATTAAAACAACGAGTCTCCTCATGAGCATTACTGCAGTGCCGTGGCCGGTGGGCTGGTCCAACTCGTCCTTAATACCTTCAATGAAGGTCCTTCATTGTCATGCGTCAAATC
Source organism: Aplidium turbinatum (assembly GCF_918807975.1). Lineage (NCBI taxonomy): Eukaryota > Metazoa > Chordata > Ascidiacea > Aplousobranchia > Polyclinidae > Aplidium > Aplidium turbinatum. Next base: position 13,235,030 of record NC_137484.1, on the reverse strand, counting down.
CAAGATAATTTAGAACTGTGATCAAACATCAATAAAAGAAAAACAACAGCAATGCAAGATGCTTGCATACAACTAAATCGAAGTAGGCTACAACTTCATAGCAAATATTTTTTTCTAATTTATTGGGGGAGATGCTGCCAAAATATTGGGGGGGATATATCCCCCTCATCCCCCCTACTTCGGCACCGCTGGTGGCAGTAGGCTATAGCGTTGACAGGAAAGTCAAGGAGGTAGGATACTTTTGGACCAGTGCCCGGGATGATTTTAGAGACACGTAACCTTTCTAAGGGGCCAGTAGACTTGAAGAAACCACTTTGCATTGTTTGGATATTGTGCATTTATTTTAGAAGTGTCTTAATTTGCAAATTTGGGGCCCGCGGGTTTCATTGGTAGCCTACTGGGCCCAAATTACCCTTTCAACAGCCCTGTCAGTGGCGTACGCATGGGAGGGCATTGGGCCACGACCTCCCTTCCAATAATGTTTGAAAAACATTTCATTAATTTTACTTGAAATAGTTACTCTTTGTCAAAACATGTCAGATTGAATCGTATGCCCTTCCATTTAAAAAAAAGTTGAATCAGTTCCATAATTTTCAGTAGGCTACAATTACGCTTACATTACAATTACACGATCAAAGTTTTTAATTACATCATGGTTAGGCTACATTGTTCCAAAATTTTCAAATTGCAATTACTTCCAAATGTAATTAATTGTAGCCTACGTCAGGGATGGAGGAACCACGTGGGCCTGGGCCCACCTAGGCTACTTTATTTTCTGGGTGGGCCTGACCCACCCACTTTTGAAAGCTAAATTTCTTTGAAAAGGTAGCGAAAACGACAAATTAGAGAAGGAGTTCCAAAAAAAGCTCCACTCATTTGATATAGGCTACACTAGTTTGATTACACAGGCCAACAAAACTATTTTGACACAAAAGGTGAGAGTCATTTTAGAGTATTTCAGGGCCCCTGATTCCAAAAATGCACTTGGTTTTTTCGAATTTTTGAAATTTCTAGTTTGAAGAACATAACTTTGTATTCTGTAATTATATAAATGGCCTTCGTATACCTTGATGAGTGTTGTTCAGTAGGCTATAGTAGGCTTACCATAATAAAGAATTGCGTTTGTTCATCGATGGCTTTGTTTTGCTTATTCGTTTAATTTGTTAAGCAAAACAATGTAGGCCTATGCATATCGTTAGTAGCCTACTTAGTAGCTTAGTTAGTAAGTCTGATACTGTTGAAGTCAACAAATATATTAACGCAAAGCACAAGTTATATATTCTACATCTTGTATCCTAATGCTTGCTTCACGTCGTATTTTGATTGTTACTAGGCCAGTAAACGTTAAATAGCTGTTTTTTTTTTGGGTTGTAATCAACGTGATTGGTTTCAAATAGCGTTTATACAACTCAGAAATGTGCCTGGAATAGGGGCTCAAAATTGCAAAAACGATGTTTTTGCTGTAGGCTTATCTCAAAAACTAGAACCAATTCGAAAGAAACAAGTGCATTGTCGGAATCAGAGGCCTCAAAGTACCCTAAAATGACTCTCACATGCCGTGCCTTTTTTAATTTTTTTTTTTTTATTGGCCTGTGTTATCTTTGATAGCTCAGTGATGAAATCTAATCTTCAAACTTTTCTGTTGAGGCCACTGTTGATGGGCAGCACGTGTGGGTGTGGTTGCGTGTGATTGGTGGAGTAATCTATAAATCAATTTCATTGTTCTCTAAGGTTGAAACAATGATATCATTACATATTATGCAGTGCATGCACGTAGGCCTACTGTATAATGCTGCAGATCATTTCTCCCAGGTTGGTATTATAACTGTGTGTGTATTTTGCCGTTTTATTTGTGTGTACATCGCCATATTTTGTACAGCGCTATAGAGCAATTTAACAATTTTGTAATTTGTTCGGCCAAATCGTGCCAAAATCGGAAATTTTTCGCTGGTCGGCACAAAGGACAATCATGAAAACACAATGTATAAACGATTTCAAGTATTAGGAATGCAGCAATGTTATGGGGGGTCTGGGGGGCTTCGCCCCCCAGAAGTTTTATTACCTTTGACTGCTAAGACTTTGGGCCCACCTACTTTTAAAATGGTTCCTCCATCCCTGGCCTACGTTTCGATTACCGAACAAAAATTAAATGTTACAATATCATGTTCATCGATAATAATTTTTTATGGTTTGATTTCATCAAAAACAATTAGAATTGCATTTGATAAAGATTAACTTGTAATATAGAACTCTCTTTTGAGTGCCAACTAGCGCCTGAACAAAAGTAGTCTTACTGATATCATGCTTGCAATCAGGGCCGTAGCCTACTAAACATCATCTTAAGCCCACCCCCTCCAAAAAATCCACGTGTGGACCTCTAGGCTATGTTTAGTGATAGTGCCTAAAAGTAAGACAAAAAAGCGTTAATCTAAGGGCGCAAACTCTTTTAAAGAGGGGAAAGATTTTACATTTAATATTTTAGCAAAGAGTAGCTTAGGCTACGTTTCTTTTTCTTCTTTGTTAAATCGATGGCTATTCTCAAATAGGCTTATTTACAGTAAATTTTATTGGAAATGTACTAATTAAATGTATTAATTGTTTCCATATTTCAAAACCTTAATGCTAATGCCTGCTCCATTAGCTCAGTGGTTAAGCGCCCTACTTTACACACAAAGAAACCTCAAGGTCAAGCGGCGCTGGTTTAGCTCACGGGATGTGCTTGAACCACTTGAACAACGCATTTCAGGTTGTTCTCCAGCGGCACTTAGTGGATGAAACAATTCATAGATAACAATACTTCAAGCAAAGATTTTAAGTCATCTATGCTTCAATCATCTCTGCTTTAACAACAACAACAAAACTTTGCTTATCAATCTCGGTGACCATGACTGCGTCAGTGGTTCAAAGCCTTTACAAGTATGCGAAATTGCCAGGAATAATAACCTTTCAGAGGCTTCATCAAGCAATCAACTTATGCTGTCCGAGATGATAACGGATTATCTGGCAACTCTGATATGCTACAGAATCAAAATGTCATAGTGGTGGAGGCCAGAGCCCAGCCCCAGAGGGGAAATGTATCGTAATGTGTAATGTGTATATAGCTGGTATATATAGGCTACTGTAGGCTGCCTACGTGCGTAGTGCATAGCCGAGTGGTGAGAGCACTGCACGACGCTCCAAAGAGCGCCGGTTCGACACCGTTCAAGAGCATATGGCTGTGTCTTTGGCAGGACACTAAAAAGCATGCCTGAAGGTGGGCTTGAAGATTAGCTTCCTTGCCTTCCCGTCCTCTTAATCTAAATCATCAACCACCGGACGAAAGCCTGGATACGCAAAAAAATAACACAATGTTTTTGTGTCACAACAAAAACAATATATTTCAAACATAGCAGAGGTCTAGAAAGGTAGAAGGGACAAACAGGCACCTTTTTTGACTTATGGCCGCCAGTGAATCTGGGATATTTGTTAAATTACGTTTAAGAATAGGCATCTTGTGTGCATGCGTGTGCAGATAAGCCAAGTTCATTCGGCAGCAGTGGCCGAGTGGTTAGCACTTTGGGCTCGTAGTCGAGAGCCTGCATGTTCGACTCCAGCCACCCGCACTTGCTGTTGTTTCTCTAGGCAAGAAACTTTACGATAATTGCCTCTACCCAGTGATCGATTTTGAGTAATAGGTAGTACCAAATTTAAGTCATAAGTAGAGTAGACAACCGGAAACAGACATTGCCGTCGGCTGCAGCGTGGGTCACGTGTACGTTGGAAGGCGTACACCGATGCATAGTGCTCAAGTCCGCTTTCCCGCAATGCAGGATAAAGATATGAAAAACAAGATAGGCAAGCAGCCTAGCACAATGAAGGCAATTTGCTGGATAGTGGATATAGCCTACTTTAGATCAGTTTTTAGATTGCTATTTAGAAATCAGGTTGGGTATTTACATATTCAATTAAGTATTTGCATTAAGTAATTGTATTTTTAATTTTTACGCATTCACATTTAACTTTCATCAATACAAAGCCACCATAACTTGAACTTGTTTTTTTGTATGTGAAATATCATCAACTTTTGTATCTTTTAGATGACCTCACCTGTCTTACAAATTCCAGCATATAAACTGCTGTGCAGTCAACTAACTCAAGCTCAACGAGTTGTTAATATTGAAAATCAGAAATTCAATAAATGGAAAGTTCCTTTCAATCTTGATTCTGCCACTTCTGATCGTTCATTTCATCCAACAGTAACTCTCTCTAATATTTGGATTCAAGGAAGCATTAAAACAATTAAAGAAGATTTTATGCTGGTTGATGATGGAACAGGTGTTGCATTAGTGACTGGGCTGTCAAAGCTTCCCAAACTGGCCAAATCATTTAAAGAAAACGATTATGTAATTGTTATTGCACATGTCACACATGCTGGTGTCACCATTAATACAAATGTTCCTCTAAATTTTTCCTTGTTGCCTAATCTAGCTGTATGTGCAAAATTGCAGGCAATAAAAGTTGCTGATGTAACTGAAAACAAAAACTGTAGAAATGGTGATTGGTGGCAACTGGAAGTAATGGATGCACAAGCTAGTATCATAGACAGTCTTGCATTAATGAATTAATTTTTTTTTATAAATGATAACTGCAATTTGCTATAATATATGTTTTAGATTAGCCATGCTAAAATTTTTCTAGGCATAAAACATTGCCAGGCCACATTATACTTTTAATAATTGTCCTTAAACTTCAGCTTGTATTAGAGAATAGCCTTGACAAGCCACAGTAATTTTTTTCTGGGCAACATGTAGTTTGGGCATTTCCAAATCAGTCAATTAGAAAATAGCACAGATAGCAGTTACAATTAGGTGTAGAAATTTTGCAACATATCTAAACCAGCAACTAGACTGTGGATTGCATTAGTGGTATTGCATAATGCATATAATATATGTTATCATATATATATATATGGAGAATAATTAAAAATAAATTATGCATCAGGCCAGTTAGCAGAGCTTCAACAATGATTACAGAGCCATTTAGGCAAGTGATTCTTAACCTTTAGCGGTGACTCAAAATTGTGGTTTAATTAGCTTTAATAACTCATTAAGTATTATATTGATTTCCTGAACATTAAAAATTTTTGTGTTCCTAAAGATTGGTGGAAAAAACAAAATCAATTCTACAAGTAACCCAAGTGGCCGTGTGAAAAATATACATATCGTATTTATCCGTGTATAAGTCGCATGATTCGTGTATAAGTCGCACCCCAAAATTTGGCTCAAATATTGATACAAAATTTTTTTTAGCAAATTTTATTGAAAAACAACAATCACCAATTCGCAAAAACAATTGTTTTGAAATAAAAAAATACCATACTTTTATGTCGCCACGTGTTTGCTTGCCGAGACTTTGCTTTGCTTTTCTCATTGCAATCAAGCGTGCCGCACACGCACATGCGAGATGTTTGCATTAAAATTCACATGCATGCTGTGCAGTGAATTTTAAGCACAAAGTGAATTTTAAACACAAAAAATTTTAAGCACAAAAAATTTTAAGCAGCATGTTAATGCGATGCACGCAATCCTCGCACGCAAAATACAAACGCTTAATAGCAGCATATAAGGTGCATAGGCTACATAATTTGAAAATTACAGAAAAACGAATTCTTGTGCTTAATTTACAGAGAAATCCACTTGGTTATGCAGTATGTCCAAAGTTTAAATGTTACTACTGTAAATGCCTTTTAGATATTGTTTTGTTGATCATACATGTAGATCGTACTGATACCTTTGTTGAAAAGTGTCATTGTATTGGTTTGTCTGTAACTTAAATGTATGTTGCATTAACAATTTTACTTACTATTTTTTTGTTTTGTCAGCTCGTTACTAATTTTTAACTTACATACCGTATGGCATCTAAACTTGCTATATTAAAAGAAGAAGAAACAAAGCTGCTTAAGGTCAAAGAAAAACTTCAAGATCAACTTCGGAGATTGCAAGTGGAAGAGCTAGCACTTCGAAGTATGTTGCAAGCTGATGATCAAGAAAACAGAGTGAATGGTAAAGAAGAAAATATTGAAAAGACCCATGATAAATCAACAAAGAGCAATGACCTTACGGGTTTAGATAACAGTTTCAAAATATAAAATTTTATACAATTGCTGATAGCTATGTAGTTGTCAGCTACACTTTTTTTCTTGTGAGTGAAAAAGTTTATCAGTGAAGAGAGTGATTTTGGTTGACACTAATCGGAAAGAGGTTTTCAAAGTTTTCATTCTGGCATTATTTCATCATGTAAAAGTGTCAGCTCATCAGCAGTCTTTTGATATTTTGTTCAAGTAAACTTGTACACAAAAACACTGCAACACAAGTTCAGTAATCGTTGTTATGATTTTTTACGGACACTGTACGAAATCATTAAAATAGGCATTGCCCACTAGGGTGGGCCGTTTTTGACTTTTTTTCGAAATTTAAAAACGGCTAGTCATAAAAAGTGGCACATGCATGAAAAAATTACGTGTGCAAAATTTTGTCAGTTTGGGGGTGCATCTTCTGCCCCCGCAGGGGGGTCACACTTTCAATTTTTTGAAAAAAAAGGGGAAATTTCACATTCCGCTTTAACATAATTTTTTTTATAATTTTTCTACTGGCTAGTTATAAATTGTAAGTGGGATGTACCCAGAACTTTCCTATGTAAAGGCATGTTCGAAGCTTAAGGTTTACTGCCCCACATCGACGACCAAAATGCTAAACATTCACCAATTTGAGATGCTATTTTGTCATTGCTCAATAAACAAACTTGTCGCAAAATGGCGAGATGGCGTTAACGCTGTACGCTCATTTATGTTCTGTCCACTAGGCCTAACTTTGCAGGATGATACGAACTGGCAAACTATAAGACGTAGTCTTGCTTAAACTAAAAGCAATAGTAGCCTACGTTTGATCAGTTGCAGCTATAAAACGCAACCTATAATTTACTTCAAAATAAAAGCAATATGATCTGCAGGTTCCGTAAATGGAATGTACTGTACAGTTCCACGTGAATTGTTATCATGATTTTGTTTACACAAATTTGTCATTTACAAACATTTACAATTGTTTTCAGGATGGGCATAAAACGCATTCCTCTATATTACTTTGTTGAGGACATTGGGGGTTTATTCGATAGCTTCTGAGCAGAGTGTAGAATTTTAAAGAAATGTTTTTGGCCATTAGTAAAATTGCTTTCCTTCATAATGGCAAACCATACTGGAATATAAACATTCATCATATAGTCCACACGTTCCACCAATACAGCTGACGCGTTAGATGCAACATATAAACGTAGAATTCTATTGGCTGTGTTCAACCATCTTGAGTGGTTCATCATACCTGAACTCCTATATGCGAAATGAATTGATATATCTCCAATTTTCACTGCTCTGTGCATGTGTAGAAGATATTTTTGGTCAGTCCTGAGGTCATTTTCATCAATTTCAATCTCTGGTGCAGGAACTGCTTTATATTTTACAACATCTAGTTGTGTGACGGTGGCTAGCTGCTTTATAATGGGCCCAGTGAAGCTATCAGGTCTGCTAGAATTGCCATATATTTATAAGATACCTAAGAGGCAATTCATTACTATGGAGTAGGCATATTAACCATTGAAGTGGCTTTTGGAAATAATCTTCCAGGAGCTTTATCACGACGCCTTTTTGACCTTTGTTTATTGCGGTTCCATCGCATCCAATTGCCATTACATTATCGTAGCTAATTTTATTGGATCCAAGATATTCAAGAATCCCGGTAGCTATGGCACATTATATCAGTTGGCTGCAGTAAAATGACCACTGAAATGAGAACTTGGCTCCTCAAGTAAAGTAATGTGTTCTTCAACTGCGAAATGTTTTCGAAGTCGCCCAGCAATTTCATTTTGTCTGATGGTTTAATCTTTTCGGCCATCAAAATATATGCTTTGCAAATTTATGCACATGATAGGCCTACTTTCTATTTGAGTTGTAAACCTCATTTTTTTCTCGCTCTTCTCACTTTGCTTTTATCTATGACTGATTGAGATTCGCTATCCGTTACAACTCCCGCATCTTCTAGAAATGATGAAGCAATAAGTGCTGCAGACCTATCCAAAATGCCAGTACGATCGCATGATTCAGCAAATACTACTAAACTGGAAGTAACCTTGCTTTTTCTGGGGTTTTCCGAGGCAAAACTGGGTTGATAATCAAAATCTTCGCAGCGTTCTTCATTGGATGACAAAGTTTCTGAGCTTGAATAAGTTAAAAGTGTTTTAAGCAAAGCGCTACTTGTGCCTGCTCCTGGGTCTTCACGTAAAGAACGGAATTGTTCTGATCTTGCGACTCTCCTCGGAGAACGTTTAAAATTATATTTTGTGGCCGATTTATCATGCTTATCAATCACCATTATGCGAGTTGTTCTTTGATCAAGAAGGAACTGTTGTTCTGTAACAGGGACACAATTTTCCTGCGGGCAAGTACATTGCAGAAAATTGGAACACCTAGGCTACACCAACCGATTTCAAATATTTTTACTTAGCAGATTCTTTCATTTTGGTCCAAATTTTACTGAAATTTAGGCCCACCTCTAGAATTTGACTTCAAAATGTTATTCATTTTTTTTGTAACTCTTTATCATAAATATGTACTGATGTTCGTACCTCATTCGTATCATCCTGCAAAGTTAATGGACAGAACATAAATGAGCGTACAGCGTTAACACCATCTCGCCCTTTTGCGACAAGTTTGTTTATTGAGCAATGACAAAATAGCATCTTAAATTGGTGAAAATTCAGCATTTTGGTCGTCGATGCGGGGCAGTAAACCTTAAGCTTCGAACATGCCTTTACATAGGAAAGTTCTGGGTACACCCCACTTACAATTTATAACTAGCCAGTCGAAAAATTATAAAAAAAATTATGTTAAAACGGAAAGTGAAATTTCCCCTTTTTTTTCAAAATATTGAAAGTTTGACCCCCTGCGGGGGCAGAAGATGCACCCCCAAACTGACAAAATTTTGCACACGTAATTTTTTCATGCATGTGCCACTTTTTATGACTAGCCATTTTTGAATTTCGAAAAAAAGTCAAAAACGGCCCACCCTATTGCCCACCACTGTATCTGTACCGGTACTTCAATTTTCAGTAAAAATGTTGAGATTCCAATTTTAAAGATGTTGTGACTCCCATTTTTCTTGGAAACTTAGCTCTCACTAACAGCTTTGCACTGTTCATTAACAAATGCCATTCTGCATACGAGCAGAGAAAGATCACACAAATTTTATTACAATCCCTCTTGTATTTTCTTTGACATTTTTTATTGTGGGCTTATGAATTTCTGTTTGTTATTGTTTTCAAATAGATAAATTACACTGGTCAACACAGTTTCTGGTGCAACGAAGACAAGAGGGGTTTTCAAGGGTAGGAATCTGAAAATGAAGTCCGTTTTTGCGAATCAAATCTTATTTTTTTCACTGCAGCGGTGCAGCCATGACACGTCAACGTGTGATGGCTGCAGTGAAAAAAACACATTTGATACGGGAAAACGGACCTAATTTTCAAACTTAGCGACCCAAATTTACCCTTAAAACAATCTTTTTGTTCATGCACCAGAAAGTTGGTTTCAAATTGTTGACCTGTGTTATTAGTCCGAGTATTCAAGAATTATATGTTGTTGCTTCAGATGAGTTTGTCAGGTGCTCGCTTTCCAACAATTTTATCAGTTGTGCTAAGCTTTAATATAGCCTTTCTGTATAGCTGATATGCCCCAAATAATTTTTGTGTTAGTTTAGTTGGAGCAGTATCTTGGTATGTGCTGTGCAGAGGATGATGATGACTTCATCAGGAAAAGAAATCATATTGATACTTATGCTATCTATTGAAGTTTCATTGATTTTGTATATTTGACTTATCATACTCACCTTGTGAATTAGACAATTGCGGAAAAAATGTTTCAACTACTTTATTGGAACTTTGAATCAGCAGAGTGAAACAAAAATTTACCAATTGATTTATGTATTTTAAAAAAAATGCAGTATATTTTGTTATATGTATTAATTTTTTTAATCTGCATGTGGCACAGTGTTTCGATGCTGAAAGGGGTTGCATCAAAATGGTCATAATTGGTTTAAACTTACAGTGATAACAATTAAAACTAACTGTAATAGCACAATTTTAACAGCCCAACATCGGTTAGTTAAATGCTGTGTTGTATTGGCAGAACATTGGAAAGAGTTTGCAGTAGGCCTATGTTAACTACGTGTGACTTTTTCTGTCTCAAACCATGTCTCAGCAGACACCAATAATATCAAAGTTGACCCAATGGTTGGGCATTGTGAGTACACAATTTTCTATAATGCACATCTAATTACAGTTTGTTAAAATGCTTGATTTTGTACATGTTACACAGTCATCCAAATTTTTGATTTTCTTTGTATGGTTCATTTACCTCAACTAGTTTTCGAACAAAGCCCAAAGATTTTCACTTAACTATGCTACAGTAAACTCTAAGAATGCTGTGGTAATGTATTCTTACATAATGTTGGAGAAAAATGATTGTAGTACTGTGTCTATTGTGAAGTATGCTGAATTTGTCAGCAATCAACACTGAAGTCTACTTTACTATCCCGGATGTATTAGTGTGTTTGTACAACACTGTGTAATTTGGTCGATTTAAGAGGAAGCATGTACGACGTACGTACGTGGCCTACACTTAATTCTTATCATTTCTTTAGAGACGAAACAAAATGTGGCTTCGATACAAAGATGACATTTCCCCCAGGTAAAACGAAGACTAAGAAATATCATAGAAACTTAATTTTTTATGATCAATGACATGTCTGCTGCACACTGCACAGCCGAGGACTAAAAGCCCTGGTATAACGTTCGAATTGGCACCGGTTCGACACTGCTCAAACGCATGCAGCTGAGGCACGAAAAACGCACATCAAGGACAACCTCTATATATAAGCGGCAGCTATTGGGTGGAACAACTAAATGCCATCAATCTTAAGATCCGAGTCAGTTATTAAAACTTCTACAAGCATTAGAAACTACAGATAGAAAGCTTAGGAGAGACTTTTCGTTTGAAGATTAATTGCTCCGCTGCTCACCGCACGGTTTCATTTGAGGACTGGCTTTTCCTTTTGATATGGAACGCGTATAGTGTTTCTGCGGCTTTAAAGTGAATATTAAACAATCAAGGTTGTTTCCAGCTTAAACTGTTTATTAACAATACAGGACCATACCAAAGCCCAATCTTCCTCCAACTTCAAACGAAAAATTATCCGCCAATTACTACCACCAACGGGATCAGAGAAGGAAAGCAAGCCCTCCCTTCATCATAGCTAGCTCATTTTCTACCACCACTCCGAAGCTAGAAGCCGGGGCCAGGTTTGTTACGGTTGATATTCAATTTCATTTGCATATGTTTTTTACGTTGGTATCTGATGTTCAGAACGAGAACATATGTATGCACCAACAGTAGGCTGGTGGTAAGCTATTGTACTGTTCATATTGACAATGCAATGAAGTCTTGGTGACTCGAAAATTAGTATTATCTCCCTCGCATTTACTTAAAATGATAAGATATAAAGACTAAGCCCGCTGTAGCTACGGAAGCTTTCAGAAAGTATGCAATTATTCACAGCTACGAAAGAACTGATAGGTCACAATTTTTTATGTCAACAACATTACAAATACTTTTTTGTTTAGTTTGGCAGACCAGGCGGAAGTGGCTCCGACAAAAGCCAAATCCTCAGAGCTGCCAACTCCTGGATTTCCAACCAAATGGACGCTATCCACAGATGAACCTTATTTAAGAACATAACTTATGTGCTTATTTTTACGCTAAAATTTTCTGTGTAAGGATTGGGTGCACCAACAGCAGTTCTCTTAAGCCGTCGTTAGACCTAATCGTCTGATGATTTATTCTGCGGATCGGTAACTGGCGATTCTACTCTCCGGATCACGGTTGGTGTGTAAATGAAATTGCTGTTCCTTGAATGATCCACTCTTGGTGCATCCAACCCTAAATATATTAGTGGCGATATGATTTGATTAACGCAACATGTAAGACTCTATTGTTATTGAAAAATATGTGATTGGTTAATGCGAGCGATAGATCCCGGTTGCTGACTTTTGTTAGCTTTGTATAAGTGCGGCGTTCCCACAGTAAGAAATTCTTTGAGAAAACATGTCGGCACTGATGGATGATCACAGCAGGCCTACACTTTCAACCCTTATGTTAAACTAAACCGGAAGCATATTTCCACAATTTGGCCCAAATATCGGCTGTATTTCATAGTTTACCCTCAGATCAATATTGAAGCATTGACCATCACTGTATAACTGAAACTTTATTTATACTCGTTCGATAAAAAAGCTAAATCTTTTCCCACTTGACGGAATACTTCCAATACCCAGTGAATGACAAGAATACTGATGACAACGGCACAACAACATTCGCACAAGAGAACATATGGAAATAACTACGATTTGAAGAAATTGCAGGAACGATTTTACACTCATGCAAATATATCATGCATGTGTCAGGCGACAAACAAAATACAATCGCCACAAAAGTAAAATTTCGAGACAGTGGCAGACTCGGTTATGCGACTATCAAGTCCACGATAGTAAACTATAATTAAGTATATGATTTAACTAGATACAAAAATATGATTTAACGCAACAGAACAAATCCATTTGAACAGCCTGCAGCGTGCGTTGTGGCAAGATGCAAAAATAAAGCATCGTAAAGTTAACCCGGTGGCTCATACCTACTTCAAAGTTACATTTAAAACTGTATTGATACAAAATTGAATATAATGACATAGCCTATACAAAAATAACTTCGGTTTTGGGCAGTACGTTGGAGATAGCATACTTGAGGCTCTATCAAGCTAAAGTACAGTGTAGGTATAAAAGGTACTACGACAGTTTATCGAACGACGGTTAATCGAAACGACTGTTCATCGAACGACTAACCCTAGATAAAATTTGTTTCGGGAGATTCGTCGTCCGATAAATTGTCGTTTCGATAAACAGTCGGTTCAATAAACTGTCGTTCGATAAATTGTCGCGTCACGGTATAAAACAGCGCCTACCATTCCAACTCGGTGTTTGGAGATAAACCAAGTGCAACAGAAAAAATTACTATGAAAAGTTCTATAGGTTTAAAAGACGACAGCCAGCGCCCCCACGTGGTCGTTCCTGTAAGTACCGGATTGGGAAACTAAACTCGCCATCAAATTTTGACTCATAAATATGGTGCAAAAAACTGTACTTTTCCACATGAATTTACGCAAGCAGCATCGATTCGATTCATGGCGTCGGCAGCAGTGGCCGAGTGGTTAGCGCGTTGGGCTCACAGTCGAGAGCCTGCGTGTTCGACTCCAGCCACCCGCACCTGCTGTTGTTTCTCTGGGCAAGAAACTTAACGATAATTGCCTCTACCCAGTGATCGATTTCGAGTAATGGGTAGTTCCAAATTAAAGTCATAAGCAGAGTAGTTGTTGTCGGCTGCAGCGTGGGTCAGGTGTACGTCGGAAGGCGTACACCGATGCATAGCGCTCAAGTCCGCTTTCCCGCAATGCAGGATAAAGATAAACAAACAAACAGCACAGCCGAAAGCAAAAAGACGTGGTTAAGCAAATTGACAGCGGATACTCGAATTTTCTATAAATGGCAAGGTTGATTATATACAATGATTGAAGAGACACCACAGAAAATGTGCAAAACAAATATATGTGGCATAACAGTGATGGAATATAACAACCAAACACATTCAGCAAAACTTTGATATAAAAACAACATCATTGGTGCAACTTCGCTGTCATATATCTTCATGTAGTCCACCAATACAAAAAAGCTATGTAACAAAAGGTTATTAGGTAAAACAGCCACTCTCAATCAAGATAATCGCGAAAACGTTAAGGGGTTCCAAGAGCGATCATTTTACGTAGAATTGATGATTAAAGTTTCTTCATTGAATCAGGGATCATTACACTTCGGCACACCGACCGCAAATACTCTATCAAATTGACTTTAAAATATTGGGTGGGGCAAAAAACGATAACACTGAAAACATAATGAACGCTACGATTTTAAGTTTTGATAGTTATAAGTTAGGTAATGTAACACTGTGAAAATTTCAACGTTTTAGGTGAAACAACAAACGGATACCATCATTTTTAAACATCATACCAAAAAATGCAGTGTCGAGACAAATAATATAGATTAAAAAAACTATAGATTATGTTATGATAACGTGTCTCCATAATAACGATAGTATCAAGCACCACATGAGGGCTGAAACTACACACCAGAAACCGGCAATACAGCGGCCAAATTTAAATCAACATATGAATGACCACGCCAATTTTTAGATTGCAATCCGATGGATTATAGTTGGATTTGCTTTCAGAGAAAGTTTACAAAAGAATGCTAATGCGTTTGAAGAATGCAAAGAAATTTATTTTCACACGAGTCAGTTCAATCATATATAGCTAAAAATCGATTTCGATCAGCTTGAAGCTAGATCATCTTCAGTTAAGCTTATTCAAATAGAATGACACCTGTCAGAAGATACTTCTTTTTCTTGATGCGTTTGAAGAAATACGAAAGATTACAAAAGTGGAGGGAATGATTTCAAGTACGAAAAAAAAACTAAAAAACACAGTTGCAAACAGTTTGCAGGAAATTCGGCTGTCACAACGATCACCTTTTCAGTTCAATGTATCATTGGACTTCCAACATTTCAAATTCGTTTCAACACTGCATTTTTGGCAGCTAATTTTTAAAATAATAACGTTCCGTTAGTTTTTCCATCAAAAAAGTTGAAGTTTTCAGAACAATACAATTATTGTAAGACGTGATAGTCATATTTTAGGATCATAGTTTTTAGGGTCTGCTACTATTCGGTGAGTTCCTAACCTCTAACCCTAACCCCAAAACGGCAATGATAATTAGGCTACGGTACCCGATAATTTAAAAAAAAATTTAAAAAAATCCCCCGTTAAGGGATCGGACTCACCGAAACGGGCCATTCCGTAGTTTTTAACCTTTAAAAAATTGAAAGTTTTATCTTTTTTCAGTAGTTTTATATCTGAACGTTGTGAGCTAATTTGCTCTCTATGAGATGCCAAGCCTCTTCAATGGTTGGTAAGCGCCCAGTAAAGCGGATTATTAAAAACGAATGCAAATATTTCATGTAAAACTAATGATAAAAATATGTAAGTTCAAATGAAATATATATGATAAAATTGCTAACAATATTTAGCAGCTATGTCTTTAAAAAAGTATCAGAGAATTTCCAGGTAAGTGGTAATTCCAAAGTTATCCATTGCCTTTGAAGAAAAAGAAGAGTATTCACATATTACAAAATCAATAGTACCTTTTGTGATACGCAATAACGTTTGCACCCACAGCAACAACATGCACACCAAATACTGACAGTAGAAAATCTTGTTCATGCAGTGTAAAGTACAGTTGACCTTAAAAAGAATTCAAACTATTCAACAAAAGCATTACAATTAAAAAGAACAGTGAGCTACATCTTCAAGCATGCTTTGGTAAAATGGTAGCATTGGGTCGTTTGCGCCTCTGTCTTTTTCGAACATGTCTTCCGTTGATGTGCGCGGTTAACATAGCCTTCGCTGAATAACTGCACCCGCAAATAAGGCATAAATGCCTGTGAGTCGTACTGTGATGAACAACAGCAATGTGACTTTTGAGAAATATCAAGCCAGAAAATCTTCGGTTGGCGCAATGTTTACATTTGTATTGCAAACGTGTTGAAGATCTGCTCTTGGAGACAATAGCACAGTCTTTATACAACCAGGCTTTTTTTGGTTTTCTTCCACTTGATCTCTGATTGGGTATTGCTGAACGAAACAAAGGAAATTGGATTCGCTTCGTGTGTTCTTTCGTTCTAGATTGCGATAACTCAATCGTCGTATTTTTTTCCATTTGAATGTTTGCGTCGGATTTGGTACAAACTTGCCTCTGTAGCAAAGCTTGCAACTGTGGCGCGTTGCCGTAAACTTCTTTAGTCGCTTCTGCCTTCTGGTCTGGGAGAGAATTCTGAAAAAATGTACCACTTATTCAGAAGCAAAAATGGAAAATAAGCTATGCTTATGAGCATTCGGTTCAGTTTGTTTTGTATTTTTGACCATCACAGCAAAAACAATACAAGTGAGTGTAGCAGAGGTCAAGAAAAAAGTAAAAGCGACAAAACACAAACGTTAAGACTTGCTCGAGACCGAACTAGGTCATTAAGTTAAATAATTGGTTCGGTCGCAACACCTTCAGAAAAATTTAAGATTCGAAAGAAACAATAAGTGGCATTAGGCCTGATATTACTAACACTACTGGAATTCCTTTTCCAATATTACAATAAAATCATTCTTTTGTGACAATAATGTAGGCTCTGATTTAGTTTCTGAAGTTTTGCACTTTGATATCTAAATCGCTAGGCCATCTTAATTTTGTTGCCAGCATCATGAAATTAAAAAAACAACAACAATAAATTCTCTGCACTTGCAGCTACGTTTGAAAAGCTACATAAAGCGATTAAATGTTAACAAACACTGTGAAAGGAAAATATTCTTTCGCTTTTTAAATCACTGTCACATAATTTAATTATGTCTATAGTTTTTTATAAGTACAAATATTCAGTTTTCGATTAACACAATAATACCCCAACCATGCTTTATCTGCTAAACTTACCGCAATATTTACCTCTTCTGTCCTCGTGGCTTTCCTTGATATCATCTCATCTTTACACTCACCTACTTTTTGTGACTCAGCGCCTGTCATGCACTCGTCCATATCGTTGAAGAGATGCCCATATTTTTGAGCAAAACCTTCCGATAATTTCTTACTCTTTGCAAAATGCTTTCGTCGCATGTGGCCGCGCAAATGATGAGCAGTCAGGCACCGCTTTCCACACTCGGGACAATTGCAAGGATTCAGCCGAGACACGTCACGAGTTTGAATTTTTGGATCAACGTGAGAACGCATGTGACGTTGCAGATAGCACAACCTGCAAGCACATAAACTTATAAACAGTATTCTATTGAGATCACATGTAGGCTGCATAGCCGAATGGTGAAAGCCTTTATGCGCACTCCAAAGGGCACCGGTTCGAAACCGCTTAAGAGCATGGGCCAGTGTGTTTTGGCAGGATACTCAAAGGCAATATGGCTTAATGAAAGTGGACACAAAGATTAGATTCCTTTGCCTTCCAGTCCACTAAATCATCAACCACCGGGTGTAAGCTTGGATACGACAAAAATCACACGAAAAAGGTTATGCCAAAACGTAAACACAGTATCGTTTCTTCATACAGTGGATCGCAAAAAATGTGGCGGAGATCATTAGGAGGCACGAAGTCAGCGGATCGCATTGTTTTTTAAATGTGTGTTATATAAATAAGTAAATTCAAACTAAACCTGATGACTGCGTTAGATTTTTTACACGTAAGTTAAGAAAATTAGGGACTTGTACTCAGCCTGGCTTTGTGGAGATTTTAATTACTTGCACCAACCTGTCAAAAGTTGAACTGCAATTTCTGCACTGAAAAGGCCGCTCACGCAAGTGCACGAAGCGAATGTGTCTTTTAACATTCCCGGCCTGGGCAAACCTTTTCTTGCAAATGCAGCATTCGTGGGGATTCAGACTGAGGTGAACTTTTTCAACGTGCTGCATTAAGTTGTTCATACCCTGGAATGCAACATGATTCTGATGTAAACAAACGTACTACATTATGTGAAATAAACACAGAGCAAGCACCTGAGAGTAGGCTTATTTAAAAATACAGTGAAAAATATTGCTCATTTTCTCCACTTATCTTACGGTAGTGTCCAAACAAAATAACATGACTTGAAAATATCAAACTTTCCAAACAGCGCAAATGTATAAAGGAAAAAGTGGTATAATTTAAGGTGATTTCAATCTGCAAAACAGTTATGTATCTAGAAATAATGGATATTAGAAATAGGTAACGAGAAAAACAAAAATATGTTCTACATTATTATCAGAAGAATGCTGCCAAACTTAAATATGCAGCTAACATTGTTGATACGGTACTAACTTTTGTGAACGTTTACAGAAGTTAAATCAATCTAAAAAAGAGCTGCTTCGCTGGTTTAGACAGTTTGAACGCATTAACTTGAATGGCTACAATATCAGCCTACCTTAAAGATTTCATTGCAAACAGTGCAGTTGAATGTGACAAGGTTTTCAGCATCATCTTCTTCCTTAAGTATCATTGTTTGAGCACCAAAATCTTCTTCCTCACCATCACAGCCTCTTTTTTTCTTGGGCCGACCTCTCCTCGCTTGAAGAGAAGCACATGTGGGGTGTGTGCTGTAATCTGATGTCGATGCTTTGATAGCATTTGTATTCGTTGTGGCTTGCCATGATTCATTGAGCTTCTGATCACTGTTGATGATCTGAGATTGTGAAGCTTCAGATGTAAGAGATGACGGTTCATCAATAAAAACTGCATGTTTTGAATGAGAATCTGCAAGAGCAATTGGACTATTCAAAGATCCAGGATGTGCAAGGTGCACTGTATTTGGATGGTGAAAATTAGATAAAGGTGAATTGGATTGAAAGACAGATAGTTTTGTTGGAAGGTATTCTGCAGTATAAAGAAATAGACCATCATATGAAAAATCAGACAACGTCTTCATTGCTCTTGAAAAAGCTTCAGAAACTGTGTTGGCTTCACAACTTGCTTGACTAAGATCTTCATCAGTATACTTTTTTCGCATCTTTAAAACCCATGTATGGCCACTGCAAGTTTGACAGTATATCTTGATTGCGACGCAGAAGCGATTTGGAAACTGTTCTTAACAGATCAATATTGTAGCATTGATGAATTTGCATAATCTGGTATTCTTACAAAGAAAGATAAACAGTAGGCTATTTCTTGATGACATTGTCAAGATCAATCCAGCTTGCACAAATGTGAATCCATGGTTTTCTTAAATGCCTTGATGTTATAAATTTCCTTCAGCTGACATGCTATAGTTGGTAAAGATTGTTCGGAAATAATGGATAAGCACCAGTGCCAAAGCTGTGAAATGTTTCACAAAATATCAATATGTGAGAAATTTCTTCCCAGAAAAAACAGTTTGCGATACCGTACCAAACAGGTTAGGTTCAGATTTTTCTGAAGCAAAACACTGGCACAGTAGGAAACAAATATTACACCTAAAATCAAAATACCATTATGCTTCCAGTACTTAAAATAGACAACAATTTTGCTTAAATAGTTACAAAAGCCACTTAAAAAACTTTTGTGTCTAGCTTTATATGAACTAATGTCACAAAAATGTAACCAGAATTTAATTTCTCTGACAGGATATTTTGCACTATGCAAATGTAACATTCTGCAAGCAATGTATATCGAAATAAGAAAACTATCTCTAGGTGTTTTTACTTGCTAAGTGCTGCATTCATAATGCTGATTTTAAACACACAATTTAGTTTATGTCAATAACAATAAAATTTTGTGTTCATGTTTATTGCAATACATGATGAAAATGTTTATTAAATATACAGTTCAACTTGATCATGGACACTAATTATTCAATTCATCTATTGTTTGTTCTTTCGCTTGTATCCTTTGTATACATTTCTGTCTGCTGAATGTACCATGGTCATAACTACAAACTAGTCACAGGGAAAAAAGTCAATGCAGCAAAATTACAATAATACTTATATATATCGGGAATTAAAGGCTCAAACAGCTCTAAACCTCCATCAAAAAACTTCTTCAGTTAGTAATTTGATTCAAGGTTGTGATTTTAGCAGTTCACTAATTTAGTCATGACAACAAACTAATGTAAAGCAAACACACAGTATGTGAGCCTTTGATTGAAAATAAGTTTAGCATCATAAGTAAAGCCAACATCATGTCACAAGCCAAAACTAGCAGATGCCCTTTTGTGTCATGCATAACAAAGAAGATTATCCCAGCAGCCTATGTATATTGCAGCAAAGTGTACTAATAAATGTAGTAATGCAAAAAGTAAATACAGTAGCAGCATTGATGTGATGAGCCTCTGAATGTATTTGCAGTGCAAGGGGGAAAATACCTGCAAGGTGAATGATCTGCATGTTTGCATTATTTGAAAATTCTATTTGGGTGACAAGTTATGCAACTTTTAATGACACCATAAATCATGATTAATATGCACTGCTCTGTCTGTACATTACACCGGCCTTTGCAAAACAAAAATAATCCCATTCAAGCTGTTTTGTTCATCAAGTATAACAGCATCTGCCAAAGCTCAATGAAAACAATCCTCAACTCTGAGCATTAATTATGTATGAATTACTTTCAAAAATATCTCCAATTACATTTTAATGTTTTTTATGTGGGTAACAAAGTGTTTTTGTTGTTGTTTAAAACAAGGAATTTTCTCAGTTATATAGTACCCAAATAAGCTGTGTGAATGAAAATTAGTTTGACAAGTTTCACAATGCAGAGAGTATGTTAAATATATACACAAGGAAAGCCACAACATTACAAGAGTGACAGCACAAGGGGTCATGAATAATTCAGTCACTTTTACTTTACTAAATCTAAACTATGTACTTCCATTTACACCAGAATAGTAGCTATGCCATTACATTTTTCTCAAAAACTTGCCAGCACTAACAAACAAGATAGCCTATTCATCGTAAAATTCAAAAAGACACAGCCTGGTTGCAATCATTATAAATGGACTTAAGATTAACAAAACCATCCATGGTAAATGCACAGCTCGCTTGAATCAAGTGTTATAACAAAGTTGTCACTAGTTTTTATTTAGATATTTTAAGGTAACATACGCCTTACTTGATTGCATTTTATATCTCTCCTGACTCCAAGAGCAAAAATAAAAATTATATAACTTATGACAAGAATAAAGATCCAACTGATGAGAAAAGGTGAGGATCGGGATGAGGATTGAGGAAACTAAAATTATTACCCAGTGAAGCAAATGAAGTACGTACATTACAAAATTTATTAATCAACGATTAGCAAGCCATAAGGCTTAATTGTTTTACATGCTGTATTTATTGTTTAACATCTTCTTTGTTTTGCTGCATTGCTGCCCAACATTTTATCAAATCGGTTCAAAGTTTGTCCTAAAATTCTTTGTTTTGAATTCCGTCGTTTTTTAAAGTGCCTTTGACAGGAAAATAGATTCGCTAAATTTACCTAAGATCAGGGTTGGAAAAAATCATGATTTTTTTAAAAAAATCAAAAAAATCAGATTTTTTTGATTTAAATCAGATTTTTTTGATTTTTTTTATATAAAAAAGCGTCGAGTCTACCTGGGGGAAGAGATCATTTTAGTAAGATAGCAGATTTTTAACCCCTTGATTGATTGAAAGGCTTTGCTTTGCAAGTGTTTAATCATTTTTATTATCATATTGTAGGCTAGCCTGTCTATTGCACATATTTTTAAGTAGGTGTGATATGCTGCTTTATACTAAATCATAATGTGCATATCGAGATTGAGGTACGTCTCAGACTGTCATCTCACTACACTAAGATCTTTCCTTACGTTTGAGCACAGATCACTTTGCTTTTTTGCTCAACTGATGCATAGCCTACAACCAGACTGTTTGCAAAGAAAGTTTAACTGTGTAATATAATTATGTTACCGACGTACCATATCAAAACAATAAAAGTTCAGATGACACAAAAATTGCCGTTTATTTTGCATTGAGAAGTTTGTACATAAATACAAGCTCGCCAGCTTTTGCAGTGCCCAATCGATTTCAAACTTCTGATTGAACCAGACCAAAAGTGGAAAAAACTCGCTCAAAAACTATGTTTAGTGAACAACACTGGGTGCTCTTGCACAAGACGCCCTGTTGGTCAACTGGACAAAATGATGACGTCAAAAACGTCACACACATTGGAATATACTATTATGAAAGAGGAAGTGCGGGGTGGAAATGCAATGAAACACACCAGAAGGAAATTGTCTCCCATTTATTGATTTGTTGTTCAATTTAAACAAATATGCGATCGGTGAAAAGCACAAGCATAGATCTAACCAAAAAAGTTAATACCAAGTCCCACTATGCTACTAGCTCCATCTGGTGGCCACCTAAACTTGACCAAATGCAAACCATTATCAAAAGTTTATTTGCAATGATAAAAACATTAAACGACAACCAATTAAAAGAAAATGTTACTGTTTATTGAAGGGCTAACTTTCATTTTTATATCTTGTTTAATATGCGAGCAATCGTTGTTCGGAGACAGCCCCCCAACGAAGCTTTTGCCCAATGCATTTCAATGGCGAATCGATCGTCTTTCAGTTCACGCCCTGCTTGTTCACGACAATTAATTGTCTCCCATTTATTCATTTCTTGCTCAATTTCAACAGATTTGCTATCGTTGAAAAGCACAAGCATAGATCTAACCAACTAAGTTAATATCAAGTCCCAAAAACTACTAGCTCCATCTAGTGGCCACCTAAACTTGACCAAATTCAAACCATTATCAAAAATTTATTTGCAATGATAAAAACATTTAACGACAACCAATTGCAAGAACATATTACTGTTTATTGAAGGGCTAACTTTCATTTTTATATCTTATTTAATATGCGAGCAATCGTTGTTCGAAGACAGCCCCCCAACGAAGCTTTTGCCCAATGCATTTCAATGGCGAATCGATCGTCTTTCAGTTCACGCCCTGCGTGATCACGATAATTAATTGTCTCCCATTTATTCATTTCTTGCTCAATTTCAACAGATTTGCTACCGTTGAAAAGCACAAGCATAGATCTAACCAACTAAGTTAATATCAAGTCCCAAAATACTACTAGCTCCATCTAGTGGCCACCTAAACTTGACCAAATGCAAACCATCACCAAAACTTCATTTTAAATGATAAACAATCTAAATCAAATCCAATTAAAAGAACATGTCACTGTTTATTGAAGGGCTAACCAGAGATATAAATACAAGAGATAGGCAATAGAATCCGCGTGCGCTTTAAACAGGCGGCGATGTTGAAAAGCGGTCACGGTTGACTGGATAGGGATCAAGCGGCAGCTCTCGATGCCCGCAAACTGCAAAACGTGATAATTTCAAGCAGTTTACCCAGAGGATTACAGGTTTAGTGAGGAAGTTCCATGGAATTTGATGGTTCCAAATTCAGTTTTGTAGAGCTTGCATTAATATTCGTCTATTGGAAAATTAAATATGGTAGATAACTTAATTGCTATCAAGCTAAGTTACCGTATGTATTATTGACCAGTCGGCAATAACCCTAGCAGATTACGGTAGCCCTTTTGGATTTATTGATTATTTTGCGAGTATATGTAGGAAGCAACATGCAGGTTTAGCAAGAGTTTCAGTTTTTAAACTAACTAGCTAAATACTTAGTCATGGGCATGGTAGTTCTTATCACCATTTGCAAGATTAGGTTATGAATTGTGGTGTATTTTACAGTTATGAATTCTGTTGTTATAATCATTCATATTTGTTTTATAATTTCAGGAATGTTATCATTATGCTATTTATTTGCAGTTATTTATTAGATTATAAATGCCAGCTTCGAATCGCCCAATCCCTCAGTGTCACACGGATAGAAGTAAAAGGTTTTTCGATATTTAAGCTGTCAATGTTTATGCGAAAGGGAAATACAGTGTGGCATAATGAAGTTTTGAAGAATGTCATACTTAAGTATAGAGATGAACGTGATCCAAGAGATAATATTAAACAAGTTCTTCACAAAGGAAATGCTAGAATTTGTGAGAAACACTTTAATGCAGAGGACATAATAATAAATTCCAAAAGTAGCAGTAGGCTAAATCTTTGAAGTTTGGTGCCGTCCCATGCTTAAACTTGCCACAGAGAACCGGTGATAAGCTGCTGTATCCACTATGCGTCTAACACTGGTCCGAGACCGAATTACACCATCAATACATGAAAACATTGGAGATGTCAAGAAATCTTTTAACAGGATAAAACGAATTGGGTGGCAATTTCAAGAACATGCAGATTATATTTCAATTCAAAAGAACGACCTTGTTCTTATTGTAAATATCTCAACATTACAATACAAATTTAGTGTGTCTAACTTTCATTTTAAAGTGTCTGAGGACAGTCAGGACACAATGTTCTGTAACAAGCTTGGTGCCCAAATCACAGAATTAGAAGCACTTCCAGCAAAAATTTGTCCCGGTATTACAACAAAGCCGGTCATTGGCACTAATTGCATTGTATATATATTACAAAGCATACAATGTATTACAATGTTGAATGATTTTCAATAAATATTTTTTGAAAGTCAACTTAAAGTTAATCAAAAGAATTGTAAAACAAAATATCATCCTGAGATTATCCGATTTGCTCTCAGCCTGCAGTTAAAAAGTTCCTCTGCATATGATCAACTCGGATCAACTTCGTGGAGTTTTGCGCTTGCCATCAAAACGTACTTTATTTGATTATCGTCATGTGCATCAAAACCAAACCGGGACATTCAGCAATCATATTCTGGATGCATTAAAAAATCAAAGTGATTCATGCAAAGATTTTGAGAAATACCTTTATATAACGTTTGATGAAATGAAAGTAGCCTAAGATCTAATTTAGTATTCAAATCGGAAACCGAAAAAAACATATTATTCAACTACTGATGCCAGACTTGAACGATTGCAAGGTGTATTTTTGCCGTATCTTAATAATTGGCATGAACAGATAAATGCAGACACTCAAGTTTCCAGGGAAATTAGAAAAAAGAAATTCATATCTGACCAAACCTTTAAAGGATTGAAATTATCAGTTAATGGCATGATTGGAATTATCGAATGCCTTTTCTTTTGTCAAACAACATGCCATTTGTTTGTACAAAACGTGTGAGCCAAGACGTATTGGAACATATAAAACTTCCATTTTCCTATACCGTAGCCTAAAATATATCGTATGCTTTTATAACCTTCGTTTTCAAAACGTAAACTAAGTGAACTCCGAAATCGAAAATACTGTACTGAATGCCTCGTAGCCTTTCCCTTATCGCTGTTGATCCATATCCACGCACCGTGACGGTGACGTCATCATTTTTCAACATCGATTTACGAATTGGCCACTTTGCCTATCTCTGTATTTATATCTCTGGGCTAACTTTCATTTTTATATCTTGTTTAATATGCGAGCAATCGTTGTTTGGAGACAGCCCCCCAACGAAGCTTTTGCCCAACGCATTTCAATGGCGAATCGATCGTCTTTCAGTTCACGCCCTGCGTGATCACGACAATTAATTGTCTCCCATTTATTCATTTTTTGCTCAATTTCAACAGATTTGCTATCGTCGAAAAGCACAAGTATAGATCTAACCAACTAAGTTAATATCAAGTCCCAAAATACTACTAGCTCCATCTAGTGGCCACCTAAACTTGACCAAATTCAAACCATTATCAAAAGTTTATTTGCAATGATAAAAACATTTAACGACAACCAATTAAAAGAACATATTACTGTTTATTGAAGGGCTAACTTTCATTTTTATATCTTGTTTAATATGCAAGCAATCGTTGTTCGGAGACAGCCCCCCAACGAAGCTTTCGATCGTCTTTCAGTTCACGCCCTGCGTGATCACGACAATTAATTGTCTCCCATTTATTCATTTCTTGCTCAATTTCAACAGATTTGCTATCGTTGAAAAGCACAAGTATAGATCTAACCAACTAAGTTAATATCAAGTCCCAAAATACTACTAGCTCCATCTGGTGGCCACCTAAACTTGACCAAATTAAAACCATTATCAAAAGTTTATTTGCAATGATAAAAACATTTAACGACAACCAATTAAAAGAACATATTACTGTTTATTGAAGGGCTAACTTTCATTTTTATATCTTGTTTAATATGCGAGCAATCGTTGTTCGGAGACAGCCCCCCAACGAAGCTTTTGCCCAACGCATTTCAATGGCGAATCGATCGTCTTTCAGTTCACGCCCTGCGTGATCACGACAATTAATTGTCTCCCATTTATTCATTGTGACGTAATAGTGAAAGACATTGTCACGCAATTCAAACAGGTGTTCAAAGATGGTGATGCCATGTTTCATGTTTAAACAGGTTTGACACAAGTCTTACGAACGATGGTGCAATTTTGGCTCATTTTTAGGAAAATTCCATGACGTAATACGCTAAGATTCAGTAGACCTGAACGGTTTTTATATGACGTTTGATTAGGTGAACCATTGTCGGGAACATTATCTTAAATACGCTTCTTTTTTTTTGGTGCGTATGTTGATTCGTTGAAGCGCGGGAACGTTTTAACGTTTTATTTATTTTTTCTCTTGTAAGCTTATTATGGCAAAATCGTTATTTCCGTAGGGTGGCAATTGACTAATAGACCGTATGGTCGTCTCGTTGTCTCCCTGTCGGTATGGGAACTTGTGTAACTTTTGCATTGTGTAGCCTATATTATTTGCATATTTCAAACATGTACCTATATGTTCCTGTTACTGACAAATAAAACATTGATTGATTGATTGATGAGTTGATTATGAGAGTTGTGTTTTGAGTTGTGGATTGGTAATAAGTGCAGAGATTATTGTTGATTGAGATTTGAAGTAATTGAATACAAGTAGATGAGAATTGGTGCTGATATAAATTGTGTTCGAAATGAGATTTATTCGAGAAGCCCTTCGTTAAAGTCCTTCAAGAATTTTCATTATCATTTCACCAGTAGAACTATCCGACATTTAATTGACTGCCTTTCGGTAATATCTCATTAAACTACGTCATTGAACCTTTCCAAGTCTCTTTCCTGGTAAGAGATAAAAAGAAACCTTGACAGACTTAATGTTTCGTTTTTTTCTGGAGACGTGTTTTCTTCTATTCAGCTTAGTTCAGTGTTATTGGATTTAAGGACATTCACCTCTCTCCTCTAATCTTTGCCATTGTGATTGATGTGAATACCGAATGTGTAAGTGGTCACAGCGGTAAACCATAATCTCTTCGTGGGAAAATTGTAACATAAGATTCCCAAATCCGTTCGTCTGCATGTAATGACCGAAAAAGAAACACTCCTTCGAAACGTTTATTCAAAATTGTATTTCTGTAAAATTAGCCTCAAAGCTGTCAAAAATGGGGTGCAACGCCGTACACCACTAAAACTTGTCACTACAGAACAGATTACTTAGATAAAAGACGGAAAATTTGTCCAGCTAGCAAGCACCAAGCAAACAGTTAAATATGCGACTGACTTCCAACAAACAATTTTAAGAATGACTAGAATAATTTGCGATATCTCAAATGCACGTAGACAGTAACTGTGACGCAATAATGAAAGACATTGTCACGCAATTCAAACCGGTGTTCAAAGGTAGTGATGCAATATTTCATCAGGTCTTACGACCGATGGTGCAATATTTGGACATTTTCTAGCAATTTCCATGACGTAAGATGCCAGCTAGGTTAAGTAGACCATAACGGTTTTTATATGACGTTTGATTTGGTGAACAATTGGCTGGAACAGTAAGAGAAAATTCATTGATGGAGATATACTGTACGCCGATGATTTAGTTTTGTTGAGTGACAGTGACGCAATGGAAGATCTGAGAGAGAAATCTCAGAAATAGAAGGAGTCACTGCAATGTACAGATATGCGTGTCAATATGAAAAAGACAAAGATTGTAATAGAATGGAAAGAAAAAATACAATGAGCAAAACCGACCCTTGTGGGGTATGTGGAAAAAGAGTGAAAAAGGCAAAATTATGTTATGTGTACGAAATGCAAGAAGGAGGTGCATGGAAGATGTGCAAAGATGACATGCAGATTGCAGAGACTGACATGCAGATCTGGAGATGGTTTTGAATGTCAAACATGCAAGCAAATTGAAAAAAGAATGGTTAGTCCAGTTGAATGGCTGAATGACGAAGTTGAATCAGTGAATGCCTTTTGCTATCTAGCAGATAAATTAAATGCCAGTGGTAGTGGTGAAGCGGCAGTGACTGCTGGTCACAGCGGTAAACCATAATATCTTCGTGTGAAAGCTGTAACATAAATTTTCCGGATCCGTTCGTTTGTATGCAATGACACGAAAAAATATTCCTCTGAAAACGTCTTTTTTCAAGAATTGTATTTCAGCAAAATATAACCACAGGCTGTCGAAAATGGAGTACAACGCGATACACCACTAAAAACTTGTCACCACAATACAAATTACTGAGATAAAAGACGGAAATTTCGTCTAGTTGGTAAGCACAAGCAAGCAGTTAAATATTCGACCAACTTTTCAAAACGACATATCTAAAATGACGAATTGATTGCGATATTTTAACTGTACGTAACCAGCTTCTGTGACGTAATATAGTGCATATGCATTGTTATGCAATTCTCAACAGGTGTTTAAACGGTTGTGCAATGTTATGCTACAGGTGCAATGCTTTAATTTACAGGTCTTACGAAGTATGTTGCAATCTCTGGACATTTTTTAGCAATTTCCATGACGTAAGACGCCAGCTAGGTTAAGTAGACCAGAACGGTTTTATGTGACGTTTGATTTGGTGAACGATCGATTGTACGGAACAACTGCATTGACTTGAGTTTATAGCTTGACTTGAGAAATTAAGAATTCAATACTGATTAAAACTGAGTACGGCTAAGTCAGACTAAGTAACAAAAGTGAGTCAGGAATCATGGTTATATTTGCTTAAGAAGGATCCTAGTCTTGATTGGGAAAGCGCTAGTATGCGCATTACAAACGCTTTAGGCTACACATCCATACGATGTAACATATAACGGCAAATCTACGTGTCCATGTCAGAATGCGGTTTGGCATTCTTCTAAAAATTTAATGCTTACAATTGCTTAAATTTCTAAGCGAGACACAGAATTACGCTAAAAGCCCGCGGTATGGTACGGTACTTCGAGTGAGGGTCTTAAATTTCTAAGCGAGACACAGAATTGCGCTAAAAGCCCGCGGTATGGTACGGTACTGCGGGTGAGGGTCGCTAATCCTCACACCCGTTGGTCGACGTTGGCTCACATGCGAGAGTGGGAGCTTGCTCAGCGAAGGCAAGTCGACCCTTGTGTTCTACCAGAAACAACTTAGGTTTGTGGTACCGAAATAGAGAAAATCCCGTAAGCGGATTAAGCTGTTTCGTACCACAGTACAAATCAAGTGGATTCCAGCGCGCGTGACGTCAGAGAGAGAGTGCTCGGGCGCTACAATTTCCATTGAAAATGAGAGGAAACATTTATAAAAAAAAAAGTGGCGTGATATCTGCAATGCTGTACGAACGTGAGACATGGTGTTTATGGGGAAACGAAGTAGCGATTTTAAGAAGAACTGAGAGAGCGATGGTACGCTAAGGGCATTGTAGGCTACTGTTATTTGAAGCTGATGGACAAAAGGAATACGCTACCGAAGAACTTATTAACTTGCTTGGGTTGAATGAGAATGTTGATAAGTTAGCAAAGGCGATTGGAGTGAGTATGGGCATGTTTTTAGAAGGGATGATGATGTTTTGAGAAGAGCGCTGGAGTTACGAGTGGAGGGTCATCGAAAACAAGGAAGACCCAAGAAAAAGTGTAAAAGGCAAGTTGAGAAAGAAAACAGCAAAGCTTGAGCTTGACAAACGAGGACGCGTTAAACAGATCAATGTGGAGGCAGGTTATGAAAGCGATTGCGGCGCTCGGAAGTGAATTCGGCCACCCTCGGTAACGAGAACATCACCGGATTAAAACTGGATTACTATTACTACTGGATTACTATTACAAAAGCTTTTTTGTGGGTATCTGGCAACACAGTCATAAAACCCAATTGAGCAATTCGGGAATTTCGGGTTAGAGTTGCCAATTTGGTTTTTTTGAAGCCAGATTTTGAGAATCTGGCTGTTTTTCAACTCGCTTGGCTTATTCTTTTTAAATAAAAAAAGCCAGAAAAATTAGGCTTTTTCTGGCCTTTTTTTATGTTTCATCAATTTTTTGTCAAATTAATAAAAAGGCAAGATATTTTTGGCTTAATTTTATCTTTCGCGATTTTTTTTAGGAAAAAAATTCGGTCTGCGTCAATTCAAGCAGTAATTTCTACCTTATATTTGGTTGTAGTGTCCGACCGAATTTCGTTTTGAAGCCGAAACTAGAAAATTTTCTAGTTGTTTGTCTTTTCATTAACTAAGTTTCTGCGTTGTCGCTGAAGTCAAAGTTCGGTGGGACACTATTTGGTTGTGTATGTTTAATGAATACTAATTGGCTTTTTTCAGCTGTTTTTTGCTGGCTTTTTTTGTGACTAGGTCTGGCTTTTTTTGGTGAAGACGGGTTGGCAACCTTGCTTCGGGTTCAGCCAAATCGTCATGGGTTCAGCTCTGGGTATGGTATGTCAGGAAATCCTGATGATCTTTAACAATCTTTTTAGTTTAACAATCTTGTTAAAGTTACAAGCTCTTGAGATTCAGATTTCGAACTGTTTTTCTTTTAACCATTGAAGTTTTGTAAACGTCATGATATTAGCTTGGTTAATATTGTTAAGTTTTGATTAAACTTGCAATAATAAGCAAGTTACATATAAACATAGTCTCTTTTTTAATTGTAATTTTTGTTGGTAAATCGAATGTTATGTAAAATATGAATAACTTAACAACAATTTAATTACTGGTACTGCTTTTTGCAGTATGTGTTATTTGTCAATTAATTTGGTTGCTTGCAAGAAATTAGCTCACCTCTGTTATAGTTTATAAGTTTTACATACTACCACAGCACTTCAATTGGTAATGAAGAATCGTTGCAATGGAAGATATTTTTTTTGCTGCCACATCTGATTTAGACAAAATTTTAGATGAGTTTGAAGAAAGTGAAACACCTACAGGTAAATTATGTGAAAACTTGAAGAAAATATTTCCTATTTCATCTAAAGTGATCAATATTTACAACATCATAAACGTCTTTGTAGCAACTGACTAGTGGACTATTATATATATATATAATTGTGTTGTTGTCTATCTATCAAAAACAAAGCTTAAACATTGTAAGTGTTACCTGTATTATTTTATGTCTCTTCTGTGTTTTTTTTTTATGAAATAAACAATTCATTGATTATATTGGTGAATCTCTACATGATACGGTATCTTGTAAGTAATACATTGTTGAGGCAATGTGATACAGCAACATGTCATTTTAATATATTAACAATATGATCATGCTTTACTTTGCACCTGGGTTTTTTTTTTTTCGCTGAGACTTTTCGGTCATTTGTCCGAAATGACTTGAAAAAATTTGGTCATTTTTTATTTATTTCGATCATTTTTTTTGATGAAAATATTTCCTTTGAAGTAGCTGATACCATAATTTGCACTTTCTGACTAGCTATAACATTAAGTTTTGCTGAGAAATGTTGTTTTTTTTCGGACATTTTCACCGAATTGACTATATATTTTTTCGGACATTTTGACAAAATTGACTATATTTTTTTCGGACATTTTGCTAAAAAATTGGTCAATGACCGAAAAAAAAACCTAGCTTTGCACCCATTACAATAACTTAGTACACTGCAAATCATATGCAAAACACAGCAGGTACGTACCATTAGTTGTATACTGCAAAGGGACATATTGTCATGGAGTCAGCTCTCAATTATTTGCATAATATTTTCTTGCCCGGTATTCTAGTATAATAGGCAAATTTGTGCTATCTGTTTGTAAAAGCATAGGCTGGAATTACCATATATTGTAACCATAGCCTCTGTGGCTAACTGGCAATGATTAGCTTACATCACTCAAGCAAGATGTCATGCGCTCAAGCAGATGTAAAACATCAGGTTGTGGGTATACTATAACCACACAAACTTAGCACCAATAAAATTAATAATAAACAAAACTAATAAACCATCAAGTTAAAAATATACAATTATACATTTACAAAATATTTTAGATAATCATTAATTTGTACAGATATCAAAAATTCTCGTTAACAAAATTAGTCAATTTTCTAAACTAAACTAGTTACTAATTAAAGCAAACATTTGTGCAGTGAGGAATTATTGTTCTATATGAATGATTTGATAATTGTTATTTAACATCAAACCTTAGGTAGTGCATGACTTATCTGATGTTGTTCTGTAATTATATATTAAATGCTGCACTTTAATTTATTTTTTGCTTGGGTTTAATTTAAAATTTAGTTAACTTGTTGATGATTATTTTTTTCTATTTCAGTACCAAAGAAAAAGGTTGCACTGGAAAAAAGAAAAGAGGTTTCTGTCCCCTCTAGCACCAATCAAACACCAGCTTTAAATAACCTTAATAGCATTGCAAGTAACACCAATAGTGGAGAAACATTGAACAATGCTTCTCCCCCTTGTAACTCTGATGTTATAAATACCCCACAAACTGGACCTGATTTGCTTATTGATTTTTCTGCTCCAAGTATTCCTGCTACTACAACAACAAACGAAATACAAAATGAAACCATAAAAGACCTCGATTTTTTATTATCGTTCACACCAACTCAACCAAATTCAGAAAGTAATGCTACCGGTACAATAGATGAAATCAACAGCTCTGCTAAAGAGGACTTGTCTGATACTGTAAAGATCGAAAATTTGGATGAAAGCAATGCAGTTTTAAATTCATTCGAAACAACGGATGTGTCAAACCACACAAGTATCCAATCAAATCAAAAACCTGAAGCTGAATCTAAGAATCATGTGCCTGAACAAACTGATCATGGTGTTGCTTCTCCCAGTCATGTGGTTGGCTTTACAGAGAATGTTGAAGTTGATGACACAGAATTTTTGAAATTCATGGAGGAAAGCATTTCTGGTCTTGATCGTTTAAGTGAAGATCGGGCTGACAATAATCAAAGTATTAAGTCTGCACCACACCTACTGGATTTAGACTTTCCAAGTGAGTCTACCTCATCAAATGCAAGTGAAGAAAGTTCTACAATATCAAATGCTACTACTGTTCATAAAGTAAGTAATTGCTCTCAAATATCTGCAGTAGAAAGTTCACATGCCAGCACAAATTCTCCTGAACTTTCTGTCACGAAAGATCGTCCTAAACTGAAAAAAATATTTCACAAAGATATTGTTGCTTCAAGTTCTTCCAGTCCATTTACTCACAATACTAGAGAGCGTGCTTCAGCACCTGAAACATCTCTTAAAAGAGCAAATCTCAGAAGTGAGGTTCATACATCAGATGATCGCAGTAGCCCTAACCCATTTTCCTCCTCTTCACCAACTCCTAACGAACCACAAACTATTTCTACATCCAGTGATAGCTTAATTGCTAATGAAGTGCCTTCTGACCTCCCTCAAGAGAGTCAAGAACGACCATCTTCATTACCAGCTGCTTTAGATGAAGAGGATGAAGAACAAAGAATTCCTAGTTCTTCCCCTCCGTCATACTCATCTGTGATAGCTGGAGATTACTCCGCTGGAACGATTGTTCAACAGGACCCATCCATGACGTATTCAACTAGTTCCAATGAAAGATCAGTTCAACATTTTCCCCATGCTGGTAAGATTGTTCTGTTATTAAAAAAAGAAAGCTAAAAAAAACATGACTACTATGGAATCCTATGGATGTGTGCCTTTTCATAATTTCTGCTACCTCCAATTTCTTGATCGAGAACACTTCTTTCTATAATTTATATACTTAAGCAAAATCTTTATACTTTTAAACCGATATACTAACAGAGTGATAGTATAATTTCTTAAATAGCATCATATTTGATTAAATGCTTTGAAGTCAACTGAAATCTTTTCAACTTGTTATCCTTGGTGTTGGTTTAATAGCCTATTATAGAAAAGCACTCACTGCCATGTGTTATGTGGTTTGCACACACGTATGAATCAGTGGCGTACCGTGACCACTTTGACAGGGTGTTCAGTGACGACAAAGCAACAGCGGGGGGTCCGGGGGGCCTCCCCCAGAAAATTTTTAAAATTAACATTGAATTTGGTGCGTTCACAGAGCATTTTCAGCACAAATTCTGAACATGAACAGAACTGACAAAAATAATGTTGTCGGAATGGAGAAGAATACAAAATAGATATTTATTTGACAGCGCATTGAATGAAAGACTTAATAATATCAAACATTAAGTTGCATTTCTAAAGTCACATACTTCAGTTCACTTTTTATTTCCGACCATCAAAACGAACAATATTACTTGCCATAACACAGCAGGAGTCTGAAAAAACGCGAAAGTTAAAGCGTGCTCGAGATGGAAATGATTTGCTTCATGCAAGGATCAGGCACGGTCGCAACACCTTGAGAAATGTACAAGCGAATTAAAAACAAACAGGTGAAAGTTAAAACAAAAAACAATAGCAAAGCAACTCGATAATAAACAAGAAAAGAAAGTCGATTGCTATGTTGGTCGGCTGTACTTTTATCCGCCGGTAAAAACGAAAATGTTTAACACCTCGACTACAGAAGGAAAATTCATCTATAGCATAATTCGATTCTTGTTTGTGCAATAAATTTTTGAATTACATTGTCGTAGAAAGCTTGCTTTTGCTTCAGTTCTAGCAAAAGTTGTTTCCAGCGCTGATCACCTCAAACTCTAATCCAACAAGCTAAAACTTGCTATTGCCTGGGATTCCCCCAATGACGCGCCAAGGTGTGCAGATCAGCGAGTGCACAGCCTGGCTGACCTAAAACCATTGCTGTTTTCGCTGCCTTGTGACGTCATTTTTCTTGTTTATTTTAAATAGCACTCGCCAAGCTGTCAGTGCACACCCAGCTTAAAGGTAATGACCGAAAAAAATTAAAGGCAATGACCTCAAACGTTGGAGTATTAAAATTAGAAAGGGAGGAGTTTTGCAATTGAAAAGAAAGCAATCAGCATGCAGCAAGATGTTAGAATATTATGAAAGTAAAGAACATCGACAACCGATGGAAATTTTCTTTTTTTCTGGATTTCTTGGGGTGTGCAGTGCACACCTTGAACACCCTGAATATACGCCACTGGTATGAATGAATTGATTCTTTGATAGATGTATTTATGTCACAAGTGAATATCATATATGAGAATTCAATATTGTCTTTTACTGCACCC
Source organism: Aplidium turbinatum (assembly GCF_918807975.1). Classification (NCBI taxonomy): domain Eukaryota; kingdom Metazoa; phylum Chordata; class Ascidiacea; order Aplousobranchia; family Polyclinidae; genus Aplidium; species Aplidium turbinatum. The sequence goes on along the minus strand of NC_137484.1, from coordinate 13,199,995 downwards.
AACAATGATGAAGTTAATAAATTATGAGCTTGTAAATGTATTACATAAATTATGCATTATACTAACATGTATTTTATTTAATTGAAATGTGCAGTTCCAGTAGTAGCCACTACCAGTGACCAACCAGCTAGTGGGGAAATGATTGAGCATGGCGTTGAGGTAGATCGACTCTGTTTTGTATGGGCAGTAATTTAGGGTCCACGTCTTTTAGGCGCTGACAGTTAGGCGCTGGTCTAATAGGCGTGCACGCTGTGGCGTCTGGATATTTAGGTGCGGAGCACTGTGGCGCCCGTTCATTTAGGTGCTATTCCTAGTAAAGTCTGTAGATTGTATCAGCTTGGCAGGTAGGGGCGTAGGACAATGCTTTTCACACAAAATATTATATTGAACAAGAAAATATATTGTTTTGTTAATGCGTGTGCGTTGTTGGTCATGGCTTCAGTGAGTGAAGTTGCTTAAACTGGCAATGCTTTTTCACACAAAATGTTATATTACACAGAAAAATATATGGGTGAAGCTGCTTGAACCGGAAATGCTTTTCACACAAAATGTTATATTGAACAGAAAAATATGTTATGGCTTCCGTGAGTGAAGCTGCTTAAACCGGCAATGATTTTCACATAAAATGTTATATTGAACAGAAAAATATGGTGTTTTTTTAATGCGCATGTTCAGCATTTATTTGTTGTTAGTCCAGGTTTGCGCCGGCGAAAGCTTTATCAATAAATTATTCAAGTTTCCGAACATGTATGAGTTCACTTTTAGTTAGGTCAAATAATAACTAAAAATCAGTAAGAAATGTACCGTATGCTGTACTCAAGCGGGCGGTAGGCTTGAGTGAAGAGTAACTTAGTTTTCCGTCAAAACCCGGACTAGGTTTAATAACGAGCGAAGTCTCTCCATTATGCTTGCAACTTGTAGCCAAGGTGTAGCCTATATGCCCTGTAGAAATGTATTCATGTGAACAGTAGTGGAGCGTCTTACGCGTTCTCATCACATGGCCAATCCATCCCGAACAGAAGTAATTTATATGCATGTCATGTGATCGACGTAGACGCACAATCTTGACATCAAATGAAAGCATACATCTTCAGCTATCCGAAGATGCAAAGCTTTGCAATAAAATTTGAATCATTCTATGTACAACTAGCAACTTTCCAAACGGTATTTTTTCTAATTTTTAAAAAAATTAAAAATTGGCAGAAAAGTATACTTCATTATAATTTTTACTACCCAAGCATGATACAATAATATGAAAATATATGTAGTTTAATCGAATGCCAAAACAATTCTGCACATGAGAAAAAATTTACTTCGTTTCTGCGCGCAATGCTTTAGGAGGTACAGCAGAATGATTATGGAGAAATTTGGAAAATTTTAAGCAAAAAGTTTACGTAATTTAGCCTACAGTCTTTTTGATCGAGAAATTCCAAAGTAAGGGGTTGCCTAGCCAGTTTTGACTGCCAATTCCAATGAGTGAAAGAAAAAAAATCCACTGTGTCCCCATCTTTAAGAAGTCCTCATCTGATAACTGCACCGCCAAAATATTTTTTTTTAATTAGCCAAAAAAGGACAGGCAAAGACTATGGATCATTTACATTATTTTTTTGCTTGAAATAGGCTACCTTTTAACCTTGGACGTAGGGATACTTCCTTGGTCATCATGGCAAAAATCCCAAGACGTGTGTATACGTCCGTAGTCGCGAAAGAGTTAACTAAAAATGAACTCAATAATGTTCGGAAGCTTCAATAATTTATTGATAAAGCTTTCACCAACGCAAACCTGGACTAACAACAAATAAAACAATAATAAATCAATAAAACAACAATATATTTTTCTGTTCAATGTAACATTTTGTGTGAAAAGCATTGCCGGTTTTAGCAGCTTCACTCACTGAAGCCATGATATAATTTTCTGGCAAGCTGCCAAGCTGATACAATCTACAGACTTTACTAGGAATAGCACCTAAATGACCGGGCGCCACAGTGCTCCGCACCTAAATATCCAGACGCCACAGTGTGCGCGCCTATTAGACCAGCGCCTAACTGTCAGCGCCTAAAAGACTTGCTCCCGTAATTTAGTAATAGAGAGAATTTTTTTAAGATATTACTATGTATTAATTATTGTCCAGAAATAACCAATCATATCGTATTGTTGTTTGGTCATGTTTAATTAAAAGGCAGTGATGTATTTATATGTAAATAGTGTTCAAGTCCTATGTATTTTTAACTATATATATATACACTTTTAAATTGATCACCTTCAGCAGATGCTGTTAGCTACCGCATCATTTCTATACTGGCACTTGAATTTGAGGTGTATATATGTAGTTATTATTCAGCAGCACTCCAGCTTGCCAAATATGTCTTTCAAATACCATTCAAAGTCAGCCTCCTCAATGTAAAAAAGACATCTTTTTCTTGCCGTGACAACTGACAATGCATTGGCACGGTTATGCTAAGACTGTTCATGTCTGAACAGATTACAGAAGACGTTGCGGAAAACATAATGCAAGGTTCTCAGGGAGTTCAAAATGAAACTAGCAACACTGGAGGAAGTCTTCAAGTTATTGCTCCTCGCGTTCTTCAAAGGCCTGGCCATACCAAACCACACTGGGTTCCTGATGAAGACAGTCCAACTTGCACTAAATGCAAAGTCAAATTCACTTTTACCAGGCGGAGGTCAGTTTGAAAATTAATGTTTTGGAGGATCTTTGCAGTGTTGCATCTAACGCGATAATAAACTTATCTTTACAGCTACAAGATTAGCAACAAATTTCTGTCATTTTCTTTAGGCATCATTGTCGTGCCTGTGGACGAGTATTTTGTAGCTCCTGTTGCGGTGAGAAGAGTAAACTGGCGTATCTGGATTACACCGAAGCTAGAGTTTGTATTTTCTGCTATACGGCAATACTTCAAGGTGATTAGATAATTTGAGTTTGAAACGCTTTTTGCTGAAGCGATTATTTTATGCTGTGCTCTCAATTTCAGAGAAACTTGTGTATTGTAGATCTCGCTTTGAAGCAACTTACAACAAAAGAATTCGTGCAGCTTGTCATAACGTATAAACAAACAAGTGGTTTCTTTTTTTATTGCGTCGCTTACGTCACGTTTATAATGTCATGCGTTAAAGCGCAATTGTTGCATAACATTGTGGTGTTGAAATTAGCCATGACACTTTTACAAAGTTGGGATACAATGTTGTAAGGGAAAGAGAGCTATGCATTCAAACACTTGAGATTGACTCACGATACAAGAGATTCACAAAGGATACTTACATACGTAAAATTAAAAATAAAAATTACTAACGAATAACTTCCTGTGGCTCATCGTTTCTTTTGTGTGTGTTCTAACTGTTTGTCAAATGCCTGTAGTTTACACCTCATGTGATCTGTTTTCCACCATATAATTTACTCGTTAGCATTCTTGTATCAGTTGTTTAGTATTTGCTTTTCAGTCCAGAGTGTCGTTACAGTTATAGTGCAAAGGCAAATTTATCTTACAATTTTTCATTTTATGTATAGCCTATTGCAGATTTAAGTAATTCCTGATGAAGACACACGTACGTGTCGAAAACGTTTGAGTTATTATGTCATATGTATATATATATTTTTTTGTGTAATACATCTTTGACCGTAACTTACAGCAATTATTAGCTTTAGTATGTGTATAATATGTCTTAATATATGTTTCTATTTTCATTGATGTTCTGTACTATTGTAGCTATTCGTTGAAATAATATCGTGCTCATTCATAAACCAACTTAAAACTCAACTAACAGCAGAACCAATTGAAGGGGCAAATCAGTACTTAGTATAAGCTCTTGGCGACAAAAATAGAAAAATTGAGCATCTTAAAGTAATGTATTGTTAACATGAATGCTTGTTGCGTAGCTTCAGAATTGAGCTGCAAAAGAGATCTATTCTGTCCTGTTTCAAATATAACAACCAACAATTTATTTCATTTTTACATTGATTCAACGTCTGCAGACGTTAAACCAATTTTAAATGCCTTGGTTTGCTCGCTAACTGCAATGATGACCTATTCTTACCAGCTGATGCACTTGCGAGTGGCTCATATTCTCAAGGTACTCCTGATACGCTTCCTGCCTCTTCAGCCTTGCCAGCTTCCTCGTCGGCATCAACAACCGGTACCAGCCCTAGACCAGTGTTGAGGAATGGCGATGGTGAGAATGTCCTTGTGTTCTTCGTTAACTTTTTTTAAGCGATTTTATAAGCCAAAGTATCGTTAAAAGTTGAAATGGCCTCTTGGTCGTTGACCAGCTGTTCAGTTGGTGATTACGTCACATCAGCTGATCGTGCACACCTTTTTTGATGCAAGTCAGACCCAGTAGTCTATCATGTAGCTAGTTAGATAAACTTACTTGTAGCATTTTCTTCAAAATGTCTGTCATCGAGTATATGGATTTATCTTTACTTCATTACAGAGAGCGGCGAGAGCAATGCGAGCAAGTCTGTTCGATTTTTTGACGGCACCAGGCCTGATCACCCCGCAGTGTTGCCCGCTACACCCCCACTCCCGACTAGGGCTTCAAGGTTTGAAAAAAAAAATCTATTTAGAGCCGTTTTAACATCAGCTTTAGTCTATGTTCTGTGCAAATGATATCGTTTTGTCATGACTTGGTTAAACTTGGTTGCTTGTGTAAGGAGAACATTGCGCTGTGGTGATATCTGTCAATTTATTTCAACAGAGCAAAGAGACTAAAGCAAAGGTCTGAGAACGGCCAACCTCCCCGATCGTTGCTTCCTCCCGTTGTTATTGGTGAGTCTTCTGCTTTGTCACAAAATGCAATCCGTTGTTAATTTAAAAGATGCAACTCAATTACTGCTGAGATACTCGGATTGTTCGTTATCAAATTTATTTATTGTTATTTTTGTCATTTATTTTCATGATTTTTTGTTTGTTTCAAACAGCTCAGCTGTTCAAAAGGACTTTTATGTGATCGAGGTGAAATTCTCTTTTGTAAGAAAAACAATTTTGCTCGCTGTTTAAAATACTACATTACGAAACCACAACAAACACACCGGTTCGCGACTTTTTCTACATCGACTATATTTTCTTTCAAAGAACACAATGACGAAGGCACACTCGCAGTTGATGAAGATCCCGATCCTTTTTCCATCACCACCTTGCTGAAGAGTGATCCCAATCATGCAGTTTGCTTTTCACTGGGTGCAAACCTCTTCGTTTTCTTAAAGTTCATCACATGTAAGTTTTATGACGGCCAGTAACGGGACCAGGGAGGGACAATTGGGACGACATACCTCAAACACAGAAATCTCCCTGAAAAATAACTTTATTAACGGTATATTTGGTGTATTTACAAGGTCGGATTAATGTTGACCTACACAGCAGCGTGTTGTTTAAATTCTCCCCCCTTAAGGCTACTTGCCGGATTCGCCTCTTATGACAGTTTGTTCGCGTTTTATTTCACCCCTACTGTACTCCGATTTTAAATTGATACTAATGAAAACAGAAAAACCGGTGCTATTAAATGCACTGACTTTGTGGTGTGCTTCGATTTTTATATGTTATTGTGTAACTTAGCACATCATGTTTTAGAATTTAATCACTGTAATAACTGAACCCAAAGTACTAATATTTAAAAAGAGGTCAAATTCAGACCTGAAGCTTTTTGTTATTGTTTCACCTATCCATTGATACGTTATCACTATGTTGCAACATCCTATGAAATATTCAGTTTCAGAATCTACTGAATTATCTCTGAACACTGAAAAGTGTTCATCTAGAAAAGATGAATGACCTCTTTTGGGTCATCAGCTTCGTTGTATTGCAGATAATTCAACGTTTTGTTATTACTTCGTTTCTCTTGGCTTGGATTCGGTCGGCCAGTCAGAAGTGGCCTTGCTGCTTCAAGTTAACCCGTCCGACGATTCCATCCCTGTGCAAGCTTTCAGCTTGTACACTTACCTTTTTGATAACGCAAGGAAAGGGAAAGCTGTCCATGCCAACGACTTTTTGTCGACGAAGGACATGTGAGTTAGATAAGCAATTTTGTAACCCAGCCAGCAAATCGGCCGTTTTTACATTGCTACAACACCTTAAGACATTGAATCAATGTAAACTGCACCAGCTGGCTGGAGATAAATTAATCACGTGATCCATCGTACAGTACTTGTTTTTCTGGTTTCCAATATTCGTCGTTTTTACATTGATTCAAAGTCTACAGTTGGATAAGAGTGAATTTTGCCACCATAGGCGGATTTTGAAACCTATTGTACGAAAAGGTGGATTTTGTTGTTTACGTTTACAAATGTTGAGTCAATCTTTTTTCGTGTGAGACAGGATTGTTCAAATTTTAGGGCAGGTTCTTAATGTAAAATAGAGAACAAATTTTTTAAGTTGGTTGTTTGTTGCACGCAGCTCGGGCTCATCAGAGATGTTGTTTGGTTCGAATGACTACGCTGGCCTCATGTTTGTCCAAAGAACTTGTCAAAACGTAGAAAACCTATCCACTGAAACAATTGGTAAACTTTTCATGTAATTTACTGCGTTCTTTTTTTTATATATACATAGTCGAGTTTTTAGACACTGTGGTTTTTGTTTCGTTTTGCATGGCAGAAAATGTGTGAAGAGAGCATCAGGATATATTTAGTGCTAGGTACTAATTATCTTATATGAAAACTAGTTGTTTTTCTATATCAAGATTGTGTTCTTAATTACCATCCTGTCGTGCAACACTTTAGTGCAGCATGTGCTATGCAAATCATCTCAATAGACTAGAAAGTTGTATGAGATGCATGTTTACTTTCAAGAAAACTAAATGCTAACACGATATGTTAAATGCTGTCTAAACTAACTGTGACTTGCAGCCGAAAGATTAAAGCTGAAATCCGAAACAGTCCAATTTTCTTCGACTTTGTTCGCCTTGCTGGTGCGAAAGGCTGAGGTTCAGTGGGCTAATCTATTTTGTTCTCGATTGCTTCTGAGGCTTGGTGCAGAATATAAACGTAAGTCCTTTTTTTTCACGGTTCATTGCACAATCAAATTAAATTTCTTCGTCAGAAAAATAGGAAACATCGCATCTTTTGCAAAGTTTCCTATCTTTTAATTACGTCATTTCCATGGTTAATGTAAGTTATATGATTTTGAATGAAAGCAATCAAAACGTCCATGATGTATCTCCGCCACTGTCGAAAATCATCTTTTTTTTTTACATAAAGTTGACCTCTGTAGACCTTGAATCTTTGTGAAAAGGAACTGATTTGTCAGTCGGATCAATGATTTGTATGTTTAAAATGCTTTTTGTGAAAAAACAGACATGCCTAAAACATAGGGCGATTTGAACTTTCTCGAAAGTTTTTTTCTCATTTATCACTAAACAGAATAGAAGAAACTGTCCCAGACAGCGAAATTCGCCATTTTTGCATGGATTTAACTTCTGCAGACTGATTGATTGAATATTTATCCTCGGACTGGGAAAGCTTCTTGCAGGGCTTAATCAGACGTTGAATCAATGTAAAAATAACGGATTGTGCTGCCTGTGATGCTTTGTCCTCAACTACCACCTTTCTTGCAGAGTTTCCATGCCCACTCATCAACATGTGGGATCGGCCACCAGTTTATTTTGACATTGGCAACACTATTCTTGGGATTTTATGCGACTTCAGAAACTACAAGTACCGTGTCGTATCAGTGCCTGGGATATCGGTCATCGTCAACAAAAGCGGTGTCATCATCAGCATCCCATGCAACAGGTGAATAATTGCTTGTTAAATCTTTCTAATTGTGACCTGATTAGTTTATTTTGCTTTACAACTACCGCACTGCTTTTTTCCAAGCTTTAACCCAAACAGTAAATCAATGTAAAAAACGACTGATTTGCTGTCTGGGAATGTTCGCTTGCCATATTTTCTCACCTTCATGTCATATGCCGTTTCCTGCGGTAGCCAAGCAAGAAATGTCAGTTGAGACTTTTCTTGGAAATGTCTAAACGTGACAATGAACTTGTTCATCATAACTGTCACTTTGCAACCAATGCACCAACTGCCTTGGATTGGCGTGCGTTAGAATCGCCGGTGATCTTTACTTTGCTGACGTTGCGTAGTGGGTTCATTCGTTTCGAGATAGGTACGACGTGAAGAAGAAGAAAAAAACTTTAGTAAATATTGGTACATCCCCACATACAAATGTATATCCCCAGACAGCAAAATCTGTCATTGTAGATGTGGAATCAACGTAAAAATGACAGATTTTGCTGTCTGGGTCACAGTAATCGTTCTGATCGCCCAATTTTCCGAAAAACTTTTCAAAAATTTTCTCATTTTTCACAGAAACTTGTCTAAACATTGTTTTCTTTTCAGATTTGCTGACATTGTGAAAATAATAAACAGTTCAAACGAGCACGTAGTAGCTTTCGGGTCGGACACCTTTCTATCCGACGACGGCTGCACGTCTCATTTAGTTAGCATACAGAACCCCCAGAACTACGACTATCACACTGAGATCATGACCTCTGTGGCACAGGTTGGTAGCAGTTTTGTAACACGTTCCAGCTCAGTGAATGACTTACACCGCCTCATACCCAAACAGCAAATCAGCCATTTTTATGAAGAGAACATCTGCAGATGTTGAATCAATGTAAAAATGGCAGATTTACTGTTTGAGTAACGAAGAGCATCAGTTGTTATAGATGACTTTGCAAAAATCACGTGTTGATTTCTATTAACTTCTAACTACTACTGCTTTGTCACCAAACTTGTCTTTTTTACATCGTTTCGACACCGTTAAACGTTGTAACGATGCAAAAGTGACAGATTTGGTTGCATGGATGAAAGTTTTGATCAGTTTGTGAAGTTGTTTTATGATTTTCAAGGGCGAGGAAATGGATTCCAGCGCTGGCGCGGCATTCGTTGTTTTCAATGGTTCTTTGAAATCGGGAAACACACAGAAAGCGAAATGCACAGTAGTTGAAGGTCAGCTTATGCCACTATACTTCTCACTGTGCGTTTTTTTTTTCGTTTTCTTTTCTAGACTACTGGTAATTCAGTATTTTCCGCTGAAGCCTTAAATGCGCTACGTGACCTACATTTGTGTTCAGTGGTATTTTATGTAATTGAGAGCTGACGACAATTCGATATAGTCTGCTCTATAGTTTTCCTTTCAAAAAGTGGATTAACTTCCTTCATAAGGCTAGATAGAGGATGTGATTCAGGGGTGATGCTGTGTGTTTTGGTATGTGTCAAAACCTGCAGTCCTGCAGTGATTTGAATACGCTTTTCATCAGTAGATAGCAAGAACAAGTGGGCTGTTATTAGTTTCTCCTCAGCAAACTAACTCCGTTCTTTTTAAATCTGTGAACGGAATCCGTCTGCAGACGATAAATCTCTTCATAAAGGACAAATTTCATTCCTACACCGACAATCTGTGTCACCGCCAGAAACCACCCAAGCAGCAAATCAGTCGTTTTTACCATGATTCAACGTCTGCAGACGTTGAATCGATCTATAAAACGACTAATTTGCTGCCTGGGCATCTAATCTATAACTTATTTGGAGTTATTCTTTTGCGTTCAGACGGTGTCATGATCCAGTTACTGCCAGAGAAGATGGCGGTTTTGAAAGAATCCCTGAAGGCGATGGAAGACTTCAAGTTGAACTGCAGCCAAACAACGTCGCCACAGGAACCGGAGTCAGAGCAAGCGAACAAGGTTAGAACATTTAGGCCTCATTACCCCTGTGAACTGACTGATACCATTCAATATGTCGCATTTATAGCTTACGAATAAAAGCAAGCAAAAACTTCTCTTGCCCTTACATTTTCATTTATCCTTTGGCTCACGTTTAAAGGCTAATTTGCCACATCACTTAAAAGCAAAACTTTTGCAAGTTTATCTTACAATCTTACTTCTCTAACTTGTTCCAGATTTTCGATATAATTACTCAACTTATGAAGTAAATTTTCTTATAAAAATCCTTGTCGTATTCGAATAGAATTTTTACATAGATTTATTAGATATCACAAATTATGACATGATTGTGATGACGTCTTTTCGATTGTAGGACGACTTGTCTGCAAACACAACTGAGCATCCAGGGCCGAACCAGTCCGTGGAAGTGCGATGGGTTTCTGATGACACCAAATTCAATATCGGGTTAGGATCTCCAGACAACAAAATCCATTATTTTTGCATTGGTTCAACGTCTGCAGACGTTGAATCAATGCAACAATGACGGGGTTTGCTGTCTAGCTCCGCTTTCTGCAGCTTGCTGAGGCAAGAATTTTGTTAACCTCTTTGTTCAAAGATTTGTTCAGTTCGTTTGCCAAAGCAGAGTTTAACTAACTTTTCACTTGTTCAATTCTCAGCCTTTCGAGTCCAATTGACTTCAAATCTTTCGAAGGGGTGATGGGGTATAATGTTCAAGGGAAGAGTGAGAAGAAGGGAAAGAAACTGGTGCTTCGATGGAACCAAGTAAGCGAAACTTTATGAAAGCTTTTGATGAATCAAGTCTTGACTGAGAACGAAAATTAACCCTCTTGCGGAGTTATTTCTAACGTTTGTACTTTCATTTCTGAAAAAGTCAGTTCCAGAACGGCTTGTCGAATGTCGTTAGTTTTCTTTAAGCAGAACTTAGACAATCGGGATTCCCTGGTAACCGACATAAACCTGCAAAAACCGGTCTTTCTTTGACGTAACTCCTCGCTTGGATAATTGAGTTCTATTTGGAATCGCGTTTTTGATTGCAATTTTCACTGTATCTCAATATCTGCTACGAAACGTTCCCGTTGCAGGTCTTCTTCTTCAAGAGCACCAGTGACATACTCGACATGAGCAGATTGGCCGAGCGAGTCGCCAACGGTTGCTTTCGTGCCTTGGTTCCTCACATGAAGCTGCTGCGTGATTCATCGCAAATGAAAATCGGCATTCGAATCAATATTCATCCAGATGACGTAAGTAGTTCATGAGACAATCGCCTTTGTGGCTCACAACTCACGGGTCCAGTTGTATATTTCATGTGACATTTAAACGTCCATTAAAGAGGTCACTTTATTGCAATATTTACCACATCTACATGACACGTGAATTATGGTGAAAATTTTGTGCTGATTTTCTACCTTAATCATTAAGAATTCACAATTTCAAAACATAATCAATTTTATTCAAGCCCAACTCACATGAGCGAATGATGCTGCTATGAAGTTGTTGATACTGTTCAACAACAACTTGATAGAACTGGTAAAAAAGATCACCATGAAGCCTAAAAATTCTAACGGTTTTTGTGCGTCTTTTTTGTTTCATTTTTTTTTTTTTATCTAAGTGGATATCGTTTGTGGTCAGGTTGACTTTTGATTTTTCACTTTTCAACACGAATTCAGAAGCAAAGTTTGCTTTGCAAATAAAAGTGCAAATGGCAACCCTACCAAATTCTCCAACTTTACCCACAGGTTGGCTACGCAGTGGGGAGTTGTGGGCTCCCACTTCCGGATGGATGTCTCAACGCCCTGGATGACAATTTAATCCCCATCGTCCACGATGCTTCCTCAAACTTGCAATCGGATGACGATCCTGTTTCGTTTGAACTGATCTTTTCTGTGTTAGAAATTCGTTCCACTTGGGCAACGTTAAATAAATAGTTGTATACAGTATATACGAACCGCAGCTGATGTTTGTATTATATATTGATTGATTCTTTGTCGAAAAAACGTCTTTGAATTTTTCACAACCGTTGTCGTATGTGTGAAAAATTGCTTTTTTTGTTTCTCAAATTTTTCTTTGCGAATATGCATGGTGCTCTTATCTGGAGTTATAGACATAATTGCTACTTAAAAAAGAAGTTCAATAGTCTATAACGGTTTTTGTCTTTCGGTACCATGCTCTATATTCATCCACCAAATGCCAATTTCCCTGCTACATAATTCTACACGATTCCAGATGGACAAGTTTTCTCGCGTTTAATCTGTGTGGTCCAAACCTGTAAAATGTTCGATTGGGCGACTTCATGCAACACCTGTGGTCACGCCTTGTGCTTTATGGAGGTCTTTTCACCTCGTGTATTATGTCTAGAATTGTATCAGCCATTGAAATCTGAGGTTTTAGTGCGGCGTTCCACCGCCAATTTTCAAACTGCAAAAACACAAACATTGACTGTCTTAACGTGTAAATTACCACCTCGCATTGCAGTTCAAATAAACAATGTCCGCTTTGCTCAACGACCAGAAGTTGCCATTTTTACATCGCTTCAACGTCGTTTTATGTAAAAAAATAGCAATTTTTGCCTGCAGGGTATGCGCTTTCTGCTCAGTCTGGCGCTTGCTGATTGAACTTATTATATAATTAGCCGAAACTTATTATATACGTGACGGATGTGAAGGCGTCTCTTGCTCGATTGTTTTCGGAACCCTGCCTGCTTCAAACATTCAACGTGTAAATATTTGCTTTAAAATGATTATTTTAATCACTTTTGCAATATTTGCGTCAAGATACATCATTGCTCGACAAACGACATATAACGTGAAGTGGAAATTGCCTATTTTTCAACTTATACTAAAAGATAATTGTACTGTAAATAACTAAATATATGGCATATAACAGCCCTACCGATGACCAGTATTGTGTTATTTCTTGAAACATATCATTAAGTTGATATCTGTTAACGTTAGGACTGTTTAATAAGCACTTTTTATTAGAATTTTAGTTATGGCCCCTTAAAATTGTTCAGCTTCAACTTAAAATGAAAAAAGCAGATCCCAGAACTTTCGGTTCAGCAATGACCGTGCAACATCAATTCGGGATTTCTTATTTTGACTTGATTGTGATGAAATGAAATTTAAGAAAATACTTTTCGCTCTTTTTTCATGAAAACTGTTCAAAAGTGCAACTTTTTTTAATCAAGATGGCCGCCGTTTAAATTGTTGGGTTGCACTTAAAAAACCCTCAAGCCCAATTTGAGCACGCTAGCTTCAGTATTGACCAAGGGACTTCCGTTTATTGCAATTAATTAGATATTGTTGAATTATTCTCAAAATTTAATGAAACGCATGTCACACTGCCAATTATTAACTTGAGGTTCATGAAAATATAGTAAAAAGGCCATTTTCCTCGGAGCAACCAAATAGCTGCTAGTTGTTGAAGTGCGGCATCTGTCCCGCGACGCTTCGTCACTGAACTATGAAACAGTTTTGCATCTATAGATATGTTTTGATACATAGATATTGCATCGCAAAAAAAAAATTTTTTTTGAGGAAAGTAATTTGTTCCAAATTTCAACTAAAATTCGAAATTGACGTTGCGCGGTCAGTGCTGAGCCAAACGTGTATTTTGTTTTTTTAGATGAAATTGAGCAACTATAAGGAGGTTTCACTAAAATCTTGAAAAAAATGGTTATTTTTCACCTGCGTTTTTGACTACGTAGTGCAGTGTTAGTAGATATCCATCTGTCTATTGTATGTTCAATAAATATAAAGAAATCTATTTTCACAGAATTGTAATCCCGACTCCCTATTTACTTTTTAAGATTTCATGGTGTTCTGATTCGACGCGTACCCATTAACTACCATCCGGCAGCAAAATTCGTTCTTTTTACATTGATTCAACGTAGAAATGACGGATTTTGCTGTTTGGACGTTGGTGTCGAGTGAATAATTGAACTGCCTTCCGATGATTACGAACGTGTGGAAACGGGCTATTGTTTCAAGCAAAACCAATGACCACTTGTTGATTTTTCCAGGGTCACATTCACAAGACTTATGTGTATCCCAGTTCCCAGACATCAAAATCCATCATTTTTACGTTTGTAGACATTGAATGTAAAAATGCTGGATTTTGCTGTCTTACGTAGTTTTAACGTCATACGATATTGAATTTGTTCAAACAATGCCCTATTTTGCTGACTGACTCAGATGATATCACTTTGAAAGCTTTTCCACGTTAGAATTGTGCAATTGTTGGAGTGATAATAATAATTATTGCGTCGCTTATTACTTTGGCAATCTTGGCTTTTTCTTATTTTTGGACACCCGTATTATTATTGTTCTTACTGTTAACAAACAATTATATCATTATGTCAACAGAGTTAAGAATTCTTTCATGTTGTTTTAATAATTTTTATGCCTCAATTGGACTTTTCGCGACTTTTTACAAATAATCATGGACGTTCTGTGGGAAGACCGAGACATTCGCTTTGACGTCGCATTGCAGTAAGTCCATTGATTTTGTAACGTTTTTTAATGTTATGCAAACGAATGGTAATGCAAAGTTTTCTTTCTTATCGTAATCCACAGAACAAAATCCGTCATTTTTACATTGATTTGACCTCTGCAGACGTTGAATCAATGTAAAAAAGCCAGATTTGGCTGTCTGGGAACAAGAGCGTTTCATTCACATCTGTGTACATCAGACAGATGAATACGAGGCCTGGTGAGTTCCTGATCGAGTCGTTCGGTGCGGTCGAAGACACAAAAGGGAATAATGGCGAAAGAGGAAAACTGATTGTGACCAACTTGCGAGTGATGTGGCATTCTCATGCTCTGCCTCGCATCAACCTCTGTAAGTGACCACTCTCTGCAGACGTTAAATCAATGTAAAAATCGTAAATTTTGCTGTCTGGGCACTTAGTGCATCACCAACAACTAACCGCCCCATAAGATGCTTCAGGCAAGAAGTAAACATGGGTGCTTTTTCAGCTGTTTTGTTTGGTCTATTTTACATTGATTCATTATTTTACATTACGTTGTTAAACGAACTAATTTTTCCAACAGGCTATGTCTTGTTTTCAGAATGAAATAGAAACTTTAGGTGACAAAATGAACAGTCATTTTGTGCTCCTATAACTTCAACGTAAAGTAATCCATTGCGCATATCACTAGCTGCTGCCTGAATACGTCCGTTCACTGAAGCCCTAAAGCAACGTATTGTTTTTCAGCAATTGGATATTCGTGCATTCTCAACATAACAACAAAGAGAACCAACTCAGTAAGATTCAGTATAACTTGTATGGTCCAGAGTATGTCCTGTCGCTTTTTGAACAAACCTTTTTGTAACAGAAACTGCGAGGCCACACAGAAGCACTCAGCATCTCGACGAAATGCAACAACAATCGCTACGAGTTTGTTTTCACAAATGAAGTGTCTCGTACCGCTGGATTGTTTGTCACCGTGCTGGCAGTGTTCAAGTAAGCTTGTAGGAAACGTTTTAAAATGTTTACTTCCTGGCTTTTGAGGCGTTGTTGCGCTGCCATCCCTTTTACTTGCGCTTTGTGTTTGGAAGCAGTCTTGCATCAAACTTAAGGGAAAGTAATGGTTAACCAGACCAAGATATCATTCACATTTCGTGTCGTGGCATAGACCGGACTCTCAAAGGCATCATGGCCAGAATTGTGCTTTTTCTGGTATTGCTTGATGGTCAAATACTGACAGAGAGTTCTTAAACAACTTGTACTTCCAGGGCGTACGACTCCAGTAAGTTGTATCGAGATTTAAAATTACGAGGAGCGCTGATTCAGGATAAGTCACTCAAGTTACTGCCCAAGGTACGTCATAATAACAAGTGTTTATGTTTAAATACAATCATGAAACTGTCAACAATGACTGATGCAACATTTGTGAAAATGTGGATCGTCCCATGAAGTGCAGTCGTGTGGCAGTACATGGACAAGTACGCCTTCCCTCTGTGGGATGGGCTTCAATTACTGTTCAACAACAAGAATTTTGCATTTCTTGAATGTCGAATCTACAGTGAAGAAACTTATCAATTATCGTTTACTTTATTTGATAAAAGTTATAGACTCTCTTGCTTTTTATTCTATTTACTTTTACATGTTACGTTTCTTCATTAGTAATTAGTTTGATTAATTCATTAGTAATAGTCTTTATAAATATTTTTTAATTGTTTGTTATTGTGGCGCAACATGCAATTGTTACCCCACAACACCTACACTTGAAGCCTTTGAAGAATTTTATTATTATTTTTGCTTTTGACATGATCAAACTGAGGATGCTGTAATGGCGAAATCGATTTATGATTAAAAAATGAGGCTGGTAAACTGTTTGTTACGTGAGCAGCTAAGCTTCTACCATTTTGAGAAAGGTCTTTGGTCGAACGAAAGCAATCTTATGATCTGTTAGAGTGCAGCGCGCATTGAAACTTCAAATTAATTTAAAGAACCAATTCCATGTGTTAACGTTTGAAAAGCGAACAATATGAGCCTTGTTTCTGCAGGAGGAAGTTGCTGACAAGATTAATGGAGTCTGGAACTTGTCGAGCGATCAGGGAAACCTTGGTTCATTCATCATCACGAACATCCGAGTGGTGTGGCATGCCAACATGAATGAAAGCTTCAATGTCAGCATTCCCTACTTACAGATTGTAAGTAATTTAGAACCTTAACCAACAAATCAGTCATGTTTTTACATTGATTCAACGCTTACCGAGTTTATAGAATGTAGTGAGTTTCCCAGACAACAAAATCTGTCCTTTTTACATTATTCAACGTCTGCAGATGACGTAAAAAATCAATGTAAAAATGACAGGTTTTGCTGCTTGGGTAATTCTTGTTAGTAGTCAGATTGTTTTCGCTGCGTCTCTTGCGGGCTGATATAAACTTTGCCTTTGAATAAGTTAAAGAGCACGGTACTCCCTCCAACCGACTACAAAGCTTTCGTAATTGAAAGAACTGCGTTCTATCCCAAATTTTGTCTTACATTGCTTCTTACTGACGCTTTCCACCGCTTTGCGCAGCACAGCGTAAAAGTTCGCGATTCGAAATTTGGCCTCGCGATGGTGATAGAGAGCACGTGGCAGAGCGGTGGATATGTGCTTGGCTTCCGTATTGACCCGCTGGAAAAATTACGATTGGCGGCAAAGATGATACAAAACCTGCACCGGGTCTACTCGGCCAGTCCTTATTACGGCGTGCAGTATGAACGCTCCGTTGATGAGGTAATGTTTATGTAGTTGGTGATTTGAGCAATTGCTGACTGACCACTAGGTCCGAGTCACTAAGCTTGCACCAGGTGCTGGTGGCGTAGTGCAAGCTTTGGTGTTGTTGCAATTACCATTCCCTACGTAACGCAAAAAGAACACGCACCATTATGCTATTTCGTTTTCTTTGCAAAAAAACGTTAGATCTTTTCTGCGGCTAGTGAACCGTTTTCACGTGCGTGTATCTGAACTTTACTCAAATTAACAAAACCAGTTCGAAATGAAATCAAGTCTCCTATTTCACTTCCCTCTCGACAGGCCGACCTAAAAGGTTCAGACGAGACGACCGTGAACGAACCTGAGGTAGAAGACCTCGACATCGACACCAGCGTCAAGTCCGATGCCTCTGCCGCATATTTCGCCGATGGAACGGTAGAGGACAAGTCACCGGCCGACCCCGTCTTTTCCCCTGAGCTTGGCCTCGCCATGGAGCCATTAAAACCGGGATGCACGTTAGAAAGCTTATGGAACATATTGTAGGGCTTAATGAGGTAGTGGTGAGCGTAGATGCCATGTTATTCGAGCCAGGTGCAAACCACACCCCTTCACAAGTTAAATGTAAGAGTTGGATTTTCGATATTGCATCGGAAACACATTTTCATCACGTGTTTGGTTAGCTGGTCCCCGAAGTCTGTGGTTACGCCACTGTAAACAAAAGGGATTGTCAACATCCACAGAGTCATACTGTTACGTATTCTATCCTACTGTAATTCTCACTTTAAGCCTGCAATACCACCCTGTAATTGGAACAGGATTAAAAAATGTGCTAGTGATTCCATGCTCGTGATATTAGCTACACGATTTGTGATTTACTTAGTAAAGTATATTTTTAATAATCTGTACAATGTACAATTGTACATTGTGTACAACCTTCATGGTGCTTTTCGACAATATTCAACGATTGCTTAAACAAGAATTGGATACTTTCATCTATCAGAATCAGTCCATTTTGCATGGCCTCAAATGTCCAAAGACTTAAGAGTTCAATGTAAAAGGATTGATTTGATTGGCTGGAATTGTCATTTCAAGTACGGTGCAAACGGCTTTGTTTTGAAAGCAATTTTTGTACAATAAATCACATGCATTTATAATGAAGACAAAAGTTGCAATCATGCGAAAATAAAACGACATTTTGTTTAATGTTTATGTAATGTAGTTTTTAGCGATTGCAGTTGTAACCACTGAATTAACTTGCTCACTGTAACTGTGATGAATGCCTGTTTTTATACTTGAAAATTATTTATGTTTTGTATTTGCAAAAAAGGCAAGAAAATAAATTACTATCCTTCATTCTGACACTGGCACTGGTGGCTCTATGTGCTTTATCAGCGACTGGATTGCCTTTGACGACCCTTTTGTCTGCCCAAGATAGACTTTGGCAGCGGCAGACATGTTCCGTCTATTGTCGTCGCTTATTTTCTTCAAGCGATCCAGTTCCATTCTCCAGAAATCGTCATGCGTCTTTTTGAAATCAGCATGGAATTTTTCCTTTTGGTCGATTTTGAATAATCGAGTTTTCATTTCGTACCTAAACATTGGTAGACAAAAAGGTTTTGTGGCTTTTTAATGTCTGCATATGATAAGATTTTTGGTCGTATCTAAACAATGCAACCAAAAGCCTGGATGCCACAGCAAAGTGACTGGGGTGATGACAAAAAATACACCGTCTGGTTTACTTTTTAATCAGTTAAATTTATAATATTTAAGTTATAATATTTAAAGTTATAGTTATATAAAGTTATATTATAAGTTAGTTAAAGTTATAATATTTGTTTCAATAACAAGCAAATTATGACTTAAGTTTTGTTCCACCCAAAGATTAAACAACGATTCTTATACCGTAACGCGTGAACTTCGTTGTAACTTATTTTCTTCTTTCCAACTTTTGGCCGGACGATGTGCACCATGGGAAACGGGGGGAGTCTTGTGCTGCCCTCTCGCGGTGGTCGTTTTTCCTTAATTTCTCTAGAAATATAAAATCAAGTTAGTTTCATGGAAAGCGTAAACAGTAAAAAATTGGTAAGAAATTATTTCAAAAAGAGAAACACTTTTTTCGAATAAAGCTCGACCGCAAATTGTGTTCTCCTTTGCAATTGCTTACTTTTCTGTTGGCGCTTCAGATGCTCCGGTTTCAGCCATGTTCTTAAAAGTTGGTTTTTGTGCTACGTTTAAATAAGAGAGAGAGAGAAACCTTTTATTTTGTCTGTTGCGACAATAGTACGGTACAATTATACACAATACGAATAAAATAGTACCATAGCTATCTAAATACCACAACAGACAGGAAGCAGCGAAAGACTATATCAGTCATCGAGTCAGCTGCTTCCCAGTTCTTAATGTGACAAATGTCAAGCATCGGCAAATTACGTTGAAACAAGATAGGATGATGTTCAGTAATATTAATAAAAGAAAAGAAATCATGTGCTGCTGCGATCCTCAAGTGAAGTCCTGTGGTTTTATTCAAATATAAACTTTATTCCGGGTGATTAAACATAGGAAAAACTTTTGAAATCAATAAACTCTTGTAGCAAGGGCGTTTAAACTTCAGTGCAACCAAGATAAATATTAAATAAATAATAATTAGTAACTTAATTCGTTTTTCAAACAGTGTAAACTAGGCTACTCTGAAAGTATAAAAAAAATTGCTGAAAGGAATCTGCCAATAGAGTGGGCTATTTGGATTTTTAAGGTTCATTCATGATAGACTCTGGTTTTCCGAAGTTTTTGTGCCAGTTGCTTTCAAACAGATGTCTGTCACTTTGCCGCAAGACATGGATATATCATATATGAAACTTTAAATACAAATAACTATTTTTATAGGCTACGGACTGCACCCAAATTTTCAATGCCTTTCGTTATCTTGTCGGCTGAGTTGTGAAGGTGCCTACATGGTGATCGAATACACGTTGGTGCGACACCACTCGAGGTAGTGACTAAACTCCCATGCACGAAAACAGAGTTCTGTGTTGGCAAGGCACCGAATGGATTTCCGAAACGGGAACACTTGAATGAATGACTAGTCTTTTGTTGCTTCCTACTGTCCGCATCTGTAATTTGCCTACATTGTAGACTACTGTAAGCAATGTTTTGACAACGTACACAAAATAAATCTGTAGCTTGTTATTCATAAGCTGCGGTAGGCCTACTACGGTAGTTCACCGAAACTAAGTTAGATTTTGTTCGGTGAATTGTCATAGGGTAGAGAGATGGCTGACTACCTTATTAGGCCTACATTTCCCTACTAGGCTACTGGCCTACACAACCCAAAACCGTAAGCCTACAAGGGAAAACAGAAAAAAAAAACTATTTTTACGTATGCATGCTGTTGTAACGTTTTATGATGTGGTTGTGGACCAAAGAGATAGTAGAAGTAGATATATTGATAGAGATAGTAGAAGTTTTAAAGCATGCCTGGACAGTGAGCACTGAGGTCGACACTCACTCGACAGTCATATTATGATTGCAAGATAGGCCTAGGCCTACTTGTATCGTTGCCTCTGGCTGGTACAATCATCTATCAGTGCGGGTATCGATGGCTGGAGAGCTGTCACGTAACAACTTTTGTAAGGCATGAACCAAACCAGAACATGGTTTAAGTGGCTACTGTCCAATTGTGACCCTTCCAGCATTCAGCCAGAGAGTTGATTAGTGGTTTGAACGTTGGCAGGTCGGCAGCAGTGGCCGAGTGGTTAGCGCGTTGGGCTCGCAGTCGAGAGCCTGCATGTTCGACTCCAGCCACCGCACTTGCTGTTGTTTCTCTGGGCAAGAAACTTTACGATAATTGCCTCTACCCAGTGATCGATTTCGAGTAATGGGTAGTACCAAATTTAAGTCATAAATAGAGTAGACAACCGGAAACAGACATTGCAGTCGGCTGCAGCGTGAGTCAGGTGTACGTCGGAAGGCGTACACCGATGCATAGCGCTCAAGTCCGCTTTCCCGCAATGCAGGATAAAGATAATAAAACAAACAAAACAAAACGTTGTTTGATAATTACAGAAGAAAGAGTTATGACAGGGCTGAAAATCGAACCCAGCACCTCATCCAAATGTATTCCCTAACCCTCTAGGACACGCTGGCTACGGGGGAACGTTTACTTAATTTACTTTCAATCACAACTGTTAGCGTTTTTTCTCTCTTCTACCTCTAACTTCCATTTACGCAATGGCGTCAGTCACAGACAACGCAGCTTCTAATTGGTTTATGCTTTACAGGCGTTTACAAAAGTTGTTATGATGAATTAAGTGGCTACCCACTGAAGTAGTGTACATAGCCTACCGACTCCGAGAGTAACCATAGTTGTTTAATTTTGCAAATTCGTTGTTTGAAAAAAAAGTGGTGATAGATTAAATTATAAAAAACAAACAAATATATCTAGACATAGAAACTTAGTTAGTACTTAGTAGAAAGAACATAGTTAGTAGAAAGAAAGAACTAGACATAGAAACATAGTTTTCTATTTTCCTCATATTTTGCGTTAAAAATACGACATTCGTAGGCCTAAAACGAAAAAACGTTAGGCTTTCTATCTAAGACTTAGCCAATGCCATGGACATTCAAATGTTATAGGCTAATAAAGTCTGACTAGCTTTAACATTGATATGTTTTTTTTTTACATTTTTTATTTGTTTCTGTACATTTTTTCTACTTTGTTTGCAGCATTCATTAAAAATGAAAAGAGTAGGTTACAGACAAACAAAAAGTACGACTTTTAAATCTCGTTCTTTGCTAAGGCTGCTTCGCACTCTTAGAACTTCACCACGAGAATTGCT
The DNA here is from genome assembly GCF_918807975.1 of Aplidium turbinatum. Classification (NCBI taxonomy): domain Eukaryota; kingdom Metazoa; phylum Chordata; class Ascidiacea; order Aplousobranchia; family Polyclinidae; genus Aplidium; species Aplidium turbinatum. The sequence goes on along the minus strand of NC_137484.1, from coordinate 13,178,263 downwards.
GTTTCAACGTCACAATTTTGTTCTATCCTTACAAAAGAATTGCTTGTCTACCACCTGTGTTCCTTCAAAGTAGCTATGCATTATAGCTATCGGTCTCTCATTTTTAAAAACTGAAATGATAGCCTATTGGTTATCGCACCAGTTTGTTGATGATTCAGTTCTTTATTGTTGAAAACAATAACATCTGAGCATGGACCGACACGATACTTTTAATCTCTTTAGGGATCATTTTACACCAGCTTGTTGATGTTGCTATTGAAAACTTGTTGAAAGACATTTGATACCTCAACTATTCGGAGACAAGATATGGTTTTACTGGAATTTTTCTTGAGAAGCCGGTTTGGCTTATGCTATGCGATATTTTTACAAAATAGTGTAGTAGGCTAGCCTATTGTTTATTTTAGGCTAATAAAAATATGCGCTGCCTACCATTGTTCCGTAGGCCTATATTCACAACAGCACAATTTAATTTATTCGATGAAACCAAAACACTTTTCGCTTAACTTTAGACTAGAGCAAATACACCTAATAACGTGTAGCTACACTGTACATTGGGTATAGCTTACTTTTGGACGGGCCCGAGATAATTTTGAAGTTTGGAATCTTTCCAAGATACCAGAAAACGTGAAAGAAGCCATACATACATTCTTTTGATACAGTGCACTTTAATTGAGAGATAACCTCAGCTTTAAAGGGTAAACTTCTTGTTAGTTTCGGCAGAGTTTGCTTTCTTATACCAAAGACATCGAATTTTGAGTCAATATGCTCATTGAATGATTGAAATCTCCCTGATTGAAATGGTAATCTGGTTTGATCATGTGCGTATTAGCTCGTGCTAAAATAATTTGCTGTAATGAACAGAGAAATTAAAACAAATGTTCTATAATAATAATTTATTTTAAATATAGATGTAAAATCAGTTATTTTCGTTACTTGAGAAGGGCTAACTTGAGTATGGCCGAAAACATTTTTAGTTTCTGTTCACTCTAATGTATGATGCTTCTTGTTGCTTGGTTTTATCTGCCTACGGTTGAAGAAAGTCACCTCTCTACCAAAATTGTATCTATCACTGGTCAACAGCAAATTTTAATCGAGCTCGTGATTAATTGATTCTAGAAGCATTTTGTGCGCTGATTTCAAAAATGTCTTTATTTTTTTCCTAGCACATCATGTTTTCTAGATATTCCAATTTTAAAATTTTGAAGACATGCCACATTTACAGGCAAGTAAAGCAGATTTTTTATTTGCAAATTAAGTGTGACGTCATAATAAAACAATAATATAAACAATAAAACAATGATACTTCATAATCAAGCAAAGGGACAAAATAACTTATCCAAACTTGGAATCTGCTCGCCGGCCGGTTCCTCATGATGAAGCCATGTCGCCACCTTTACCTCCACAGGGAGGCCTAGATTCCATTGAAAATGATGGTGATGACGTCGCTTCATTAAGCGAACTCTCATCAACAAGTTCTGAGTATCAAGAAGAAGAAGAAGGCAGGCCACAGTTATTTTCCCAGGAGCACCTCAATGATTTGATTAGAGACCTTGGCCTTTCAAAGCAAAAGTCAGAAATCCTTGCGTCAAGATTAAAAGAGCGAAATCTGGTTGAGGAAGGTGTTGCAGTGAGCCATTACAGAAAACGAAACAAAGACCTCGCTGCTTTGTTTAAAGTTGATGGCCCCCTGTGCTTTTGTCATGATATTGAAGAACTTTTTCACAAATTGGGAGAAGTTCACAATCCTCATGAGTGGCGAGTTTTCATCGATTCCTCGAAAAGAAGCCTGAAAGTTGTTCTTTTACATAACGGAAATGAAAAGCCATCCATTCCCATAGCACACTCGGTGCACCTAAAGGAATCTTATGAAAACATCGAAATTCTTCTCAATGCTATTAATTACAGGGATTATGAGTGGAGTATTTGTGGAGATCTGAAAATGATTGGAATCTTAATGGGGATGCAAGGGGGATTTACAAAGTACTGTTGTTTCTTGTGTCTGTGGGATAGTCGCGCTACTAACTGAGCACTACCAGAAAAAGGATTGGTCAACAAGAAGCTCCTACAATCCTGGAAGAGAAAGTGTTCAAAATGTCCCGCTAGTTAATCCTGACAAAATTCTTTTGCCGCCGTTACATATCAAACTCGGCTTGATGAAGACTTTTGTGAAAGCAATGGGCAAATCAAATTCAAACGGTTTTCTGTACCTCGCAGCTGTAAGAAATTTCCAAAGCTAAGTCATGCAAAGCTTAAAGAAGGAATATTTGTTGGTCCACAGATTCGAGAAGTTTTAAAAGATACTGACTTTGAAAAATCACTCACTTCATCAGAATGTCGAGCATGGCAATCCTTTAAATGGTTATGCTTTAACTTTTTGGGAAATTTCAAGGCTGCTTCCTTCAGAAAAGGTGTTGAAAGGTTGCTCTCAAATTACAATGACATGGGCTGCCGTATGTCCCTCAAGATTCATTTTCTTCATTCCCACCTGGACTTTTTCCCTGAGAACCTTGGTGCAGTGAGTGATGAACAAGGTGAAAGGTTTCACCAAGATATCCAAAGCATGGAAGCACACTATCAAGGGTTCTGGAACGAAAGGATGATGGGTGATTACTGCTGGATGCTGCATCGCGATGATCCAACATGTACACCTATGCCCAGCGATTTTAATGCAGCAATGTCTAAGTGTCATTGCAACATTCTAAACACTATCTTTGGTATCATGCTGAACGTTTTTCTTGTATTTTTGTAATATAATACAGGGAGCTTAAAAACCTGACACTTCAGTATTGTGCTAGCTCAAGTATTTAGTACCTCAGACAAGGTTTAAGAGGCATTTTTTGCACTCTAATGTCTATGCATACATGTGCAACTAAATAGTGTTGAATCTGTGAAAGCAATGCACAAGTCTGAAACACTCTGCTCTCTGAAGCTAATCTAAATTTGAAAATTGTAGCGACAAAATCGGTATTTGAACGCAATAGCCTATTGACGTTTCTGGTCAAAAATTTTCAGACCAATAACTTTAAAACCTGATGTGCTAGAGCGAAACTAGCGCCAGATTTGAAATCAGCAGCAAATTGTGGTCTAAGAAAAGTTACTCCCATTTTCGATTAAATTTTTTTTTCAAATTTTGTTAACCATTATAATGGTTATCCAAAATTGTACTTTAAGAAAATATTGAATCGCTTTATCTCCACGAATTCCAACCAAAAAGAAAAGGATGAAATTGGGTTAAACATGACACATTGCTTGCCCATTCCGTTTGTGGGAAAAAATCTAAAACATTGGACAGTTTATGAAATGTAAATTTGATGAGGCCGTTTTTCTTATTTACAAAACATTCAAAATTAGTTTGTATTTTTAACTAAAGTCCCAGACTCCTTCGTCTCTCCGCTCAAATGTAGTAAGTTATACAGTTTCACATGTCCGTGTGATTCGGCATTGACGTAGGCCTACATCGGTATGTCCACCTGACATTTGACAACAAGATTACCAGAGCATCTGAACTTTCGGGACTTGAAGAAAAGTGCCATCAAAGACCATATCATATGGAATGTTTATTTTGCACAGATCCAAATTTTCTGCTGACTCATTTAAAATTTTACGCAAATGCAAATTACACTTTGACACAAAAATTCAGGAAGCGCTGTTAATCAAACGCTACAACCCAAATTTAAACATACAATTATTTGCGAGAAGCGCGTCGATTCTCCTCAACACAGGCCCGGATTTAGGGGAGGCAGAGGGTGCAGGTGCCCCGGGCTCCTCGACTTTTGAAGGGTGGAAAAATGTGATTACGTGGGAAAATGTGGTATAATAAAATGTGGTAAAATAAAAATGTGATTACCCCCTACGTGGAAAAATGTGGTTTTATGTTATTATTATTTTTTTTCTTTCAGCCTTTGAAGTTTCTGCAAAATGCTGTGCAGTGCAGTGCTGGGTTAATGCTACTGTAAGCATAGAGGTGTTTTTTCGCGCCCACGCGCGTAAATTTTTTTTTGCGGGGGCCCCCCGATCTAAAAGTGCCCCGGGCCCCCCATCAGCTAAATCCGGCCCTGCCTCAACATTTACTAACTTGGATGTAACACGTAGCCTACCCTGTGGTGCAAATTCTTTTGTCGTAACGAAGTTTTCTTTTCCTAATGTAGCCTAATTTGTTTTTCCGTCTATCTATCTGTTTTGCACGTTATTGCTTTTAATCGCTGTGTATTTCTTGATGCTTATAACCAGTTAGCTAGTTACTTTGAAGAAATTGGAATTTATTGCACTTTTATAAATATTTTCATATTCGTGATGAGGTCTTAAGTTAAGCCGAAAACGTTCGACTGCTAAAACTACTTGTAAATATGTAAAATATATTGTTATAATACTGGACCCTGTTGTATTGTTGTGTTTTGCCTATCCTTGATATAAAAAAAACTTCTTTTTCCTTGATGATATTGTTAATATATCCGATTTCTCTGAAAAAGTTTTGTCATTTTTAGGCGGTGGTTTAGACTTGTTCAATCTCAATTTATTAGGCTTAACCAAGTCGGCAGCGTTATAGGCACGCAGGTTTCAGCAGTGGATTTAAAAGGTAGACATTTTTACGTGACCCTCAAAAACTAAGGAAATAATGGGCTACAATATTTCAAAGTAAGGAAATAAGCAGTGTAACTTGGACCAACGTGTAATTTGGACCAGTCCCCTAAATAAAAAAAATTGTTTTGTCAATACTTTTAAACATCTTGAAAGAAAAAATAATAATGGTCCGGATGTAAAAAAAACTTAGATCATTTGGCTACGTAGGCTAAGGTGGATGGGAGACCATAATTTGTGGTATTGGGTATGCTGATGTGTCACGGTTCTTTCTGTCTCTTGCCAAGAAAGAGACTTGGAATGGATTAATGACGTAGTTTAATGGGATGTCAACGAAAAGCAGTCAATTAAATGGTCGAATAGTTTTACTAGTGAGATAATAAATGAAAATTCTTGAAGGATTCGAATGGCTCAACATTTCCAACAAATAGTCAAAGTAGCAACGAATAACGATAGATTCCAACGCCTGTAACTGTTATAATCGACTTTAACTAGTCTTGCATTAATGAAGGTAAGCCATGCAACATACGAAAGGCATTGTTGTAGCCTATGCAACATGCAAATGATTGATGGAGGCAAGAGAGAAATTACACCAAAGTTGACATGCATAAAAAGAATTACAATACACCTGAAATAACAAGTTTTTAATAGAAATTGTGCACTTCATGAAGGTGTGTTAGCTTATAACTTGTTTCCAACACAATAAAGATGTCTTGTTTGTTTATGTCAATGTCGTCTTTTATGTACATTAAGGTGATTCATTTTAGGGTTTTTTCGATAAAACAAAAAGCTATTGAAAACAATTAACAAGGAACTGTTATGATAAGAAAATAATTAAAAGTCTAGATGGTCAGCACTTGTCTACCAATTACAATAAAATGTTAGCCTCCCAAATGGATAATCTTGTTAATGTGGTAAACTTTTTTATTTGATTAACAATATGCATTATATATTACACAATTAACTATGGGTTAGAGATTTATAATCTTCATGTTGTAGAACGAGTTTTGTGGTTAACTGCATTTGTCTATGCCTGGCTCAGGATATTAGGCTATACTTAGAGTTATAGCCTACGGTAGCTTACACACTGGCTGTTTTTACCATATAGGCCTATGTATAATACCTTTGAGACTATAGTTTTGTAGTCATTTGAGCATAAACTTTTGGAACTAGCAGTTTTGTTTTGTTGACACTTAAACAAGAAAAGCTACCTTCAATTACGTGATAACTCATTGCTTCCAATGTTAAGTTGCGTGACCCACGTGTAGTGTTTGCATGTAAGAGTTTGTGGGATTTCTGTTCGATACAGCTCAAAAGCTCTTTTTTGTCAATCTTGAGTATTTGAAGCAGCTTATTCAATGATGGAACGTTTTCCCTAGTTTCAGCTATATTTTTCTGCCGTATTTTAATTTTAACTGTGTGTTGTCACTGTTCCAGACGGTTGTTCGCCTGGTCAAACGTCATGTAGAAACCGTTCGGGTCTACTGAATATTACGTCATGGAAATTCCTAAAACATGGGCCAAAATTGCACCATCGTCCGTAAGACCTGGGTCAAACCTGTTGAAACCGGTTTAAACATGAAATGTTGCGTCGCCTTTGAGTTATCACAAATTTTTCTGATTCATTCTCGAAGTTGTTTGTTGGAAGTCGGTCGCACATATAACTGGTTTATTTGGTGCTTGCTAGCTGGACAAATTCTCCGTCTTTTATCCAAGTAATCTGTATCGTAGTGACAGTTTTAGAGGTGTAGGCATTGCATACCCATTTCGATAGCCGCGGGCTAATTTTACAGAAATACACTGTTTGAAAAGAAGTTCAAGTGTGTGTTTCTTCGGTCATTATATACAGACGAACGGATTTGGGAATCTTATGTTACAATTTTCCCACGAAGAGATTATGGTTTACCGCTGTGACCATAAAAAATAAAAGACGAGTTCTTGTCAGTTGGTAGGTCAAGAAGAAATTAAAGCAAAAAATAAAAATAAAAGACGAGTTCTTGTTAGCTGGTGGGCCAAGAAGCACTTGAAGGCATAAAAATAAACGACGTGTTTGTTGTCAGCTAGTGCAGAAGAACTAATTAGAAGTACAAGAAATAATAAAAGAAGATTTGTTGGTTGGTAGTCTACACTCTTACAGAAGCAAAGAAAAGTAAAGACATTTCTTCTCAGTTTGGTACTGAAGAAAAATAACTTTGACAATCATTGGCAAGAAAGAAGATTAAAAGACAATCCATCTGTGCTTGTAGATTCAAGTGGAAGAATCCAAGCAAGTTTTGTGGACTTTAGGACTTCATACTCGTACAGCTACGGTATCGTGCATTTAAATTCTTTTTTGTATTTTTACGGTCTTTGCAGTTAAGTTTTTTATAACTACTGTAGCCTAATAATTTTGTGTGTTTGTGTAACTTAATTTTTTTAATTGTTAAATTTAGCCCCAACATTTAATATGTCTACACTCGGTGGCGACAAGGACTCGACCGCCGTAGACTCGACTGAGTTTAAGCCTGATGATGTTCTTTGCGGTCGGGCAGGCCATTCTGGGGAGGGACCCATTAACGATGAGGCTAAGTCAGTTCGAGAGGCCCGGCATCTTAGACGGGATATTTTGACTCAAATTGGGAAACTTTCTGTAGCCCTAGGTTCTTTGAGTGATAAGCAGGAACTGTTAATTTTTAGATCTAAGTTATCTACTTTAGAAGAGGAATTACGGCATTTCCATGCTCTTTTGACTAAAATCTTTAACTCTGCGATCTTGGCAGAACTTCGCGATAGGGTAGACCCCGAATTTAACTCGTTAAAAATAACTTTGAACAAAAAGAAAGTGAGTTCTCAGATATGTTGGATGCTGACATACATCCTGAGGATAGCGCCTCAAATGTAAGCACTAGGATGTCTATGACTTCGTCTCGGATAGTGGCACAAATTAACCTGCAGCTAAGACGAGAGGAGCTCCAGATACAAGCTGAGGCCGAAGCGAGAGCTGCTGAGGCCATTCGAGCTGAGGCTGCCGCGAGAGCTGAGGCCGAAGCGAGAGCAGCTGAGGCCGCCGCGAGAGCCGAAGCGAGAGCTGCTGAGTTCGCACTCAAAGACGCTCAGTTGAGGGCTGAACAACGTAAAGAGGTAGTTTTAGCTGAATATCGATCAGAGGTGGGCTCTCGGCGTAGCTCTAAGAAGGGCTCTTCTAGGCATTCCAGAAATGAACATCAATCGCAGTTTAATTTACATAACCTTTTCCAAACGCCCGTTCAACCTGTGAGTGGACCAGGGCAATCCACACTTTTTCCAGCTGTTTCAGGAGGTCTCGGGGCCGCGGCTAAGGGTCTTCCGAATGCTGTAGAGCCAAGGTCTGCGAATTACAACCGAACTCCTCCCCCAGAGCGTACAGGTCACGGGGCCGCCATTAGTAGTAATGCTTTGCCCCCTTCACAGTTTTCTGCGCCGCTAGGTTTTGATCGCCCAGCTACACGTAATTTGGGTGGTTGTGAGAGGCGTATTGCGTCTCCTGATTTTAACGTGTGTGAGGATCGTGGTCGGGCTGTGCATGTGACTGAGCCCACTCAGCCCCTTAAGGGATATAGCTTGTCTTCTCCCGCTAAATCGAGTTCTCAACAGCAGGATTGCTTTTTTGAATACCAAAATAGTAGGACGCTTTTCGATAAGGCGGCCTTGATTGGTTACGATGGTAATAATATGCCATTTATCTTCTTTAAAAATCGTGTTACGGCCTTAATGGCAGCTTCGCCCTTTAAGGGGACTCGTTTAACTTTGTTACAAGCAGCTTGTGTTAGGACAGCTGCGCAAACGATTGCTAATTTGGTTTCTGACACCCCTGGCTTGTCAGAGGAAGACAGGATAGAAATGTCGTTAGCTCGCTTGTCCCAGCGTTTTGGGGTTCGTGGAGGTCTGTTTGCAGAACCAGAAATTAGAAAGTATCGCTATGGTAGCAAATTGACTTCGACCTCTTCCAGTGATCTGAAAGAGTTTAAAGATGAATTATCGCAGTGTTTGCTTTACGCGCAAGCTTATGGTCAGCGTGACAAATTGGAAGGACGTTTTGTTTTGGATTTGGCTAAGCGACTCCCGTTTGACGCTAAGCAGCGTTATCTTGACTTTTTAGGTGATCAGTATGGTGGCACTGATGAGCCTACTTTTCAGAGTTTGTTTGAATTTGTAGTACGGGAGGAAACGCGTAAGTCGACTGATTTTAGCATTATGCTAATGGGCGATTCTGGTGAGTCGCAGCATTTTAAAAAGTTTGGCAAAGGAAAATTGCCTTCATGTCCGGTTAGGCAGACGTCCGTAAAACCCCACGATGATGTGATGTCAGGGAGTTCGCAGTACTCGACTGTTGTTGGCGCACCGCGCGGTGGTGAAGCCAGACGTAAAAACCTACCGGCATGCATTTGTTGTTCGTCACGTGGTCAAGTTGAATATCATTTTTTGTCTAATTGTAAAGAATTTTTGCGGTTGACACCTAAAGATCGGAGAGATGTCATTGTGAAAGCTGGCAAATGCTTGAATTGTTTGCGCCAGCATATGGTTAGGGATTGCGTTCATGCAAATAACTGTCGTAAGTGTGGGCCTAACAACGATAGGAAACACTCTTTTCTTCTGCATGATTTTTATGTGACGTCACATGATTCTCTGGATTCTGTTGGGAAAGATAATGCTCGTGCCAGAGTTCCTGTGCGTAATGTTAAGATTGGAAATGTTAAAGCAGCCTTTAACCGCGTTACTGCTGCTCGTGTTTTGAATCCAATGACTGGCAAATCGAAGTTGGTGTATTGTCAGCATGATCCTGGTTCGCAGTTGACGTTTGTTTCGAGTGACTTGGTGTGTGAACTTGATCTTAAACCGTACGATAAAGCGTCGTTTAAAATGGATACCCTGGCTGGTCAGAAAGCTACTTGTGCTGACCTTGTCAAACTCAACATCCAGTCGTTAGAGACAGATGAACTGTTTTGTGATATAACTTCGGTGGTTAACCCAGCTTGGGCTGATGATGTTAAAACTTTACCGCATAAACAAGATTTAAATGGTTTCCGTCATTTTCATGACGTGAATATGTTTCATTTGAATGATTGTAGTACTGTAGATGTACTGATTGGCAACGACAACGCTTATTTGATGTGTGCAAAAAAAGAGCGTGTTGGTGAAAATCGTAGTGAACCACATGCTTTGCTCACTCCTCTCGGTTGGTTGGCTTGTGGTGGTAAGTCACCCTTAGATGAAAGCGTTGCTAAAGTGTGCAGAGTGCAGACGTCTTCAGAGTCGGATGTCATCTCTGGCTTTCAGCGTAAAATTGAGTCTCGTGATATGGAAATAGCAGACCTGAATAAAGTCATTCAGGATTTGACGTTGCAAAATGAAACCTGTGAATTGTCTCGCAATGATAAGTTGGCTAGAGAACTTGTTGAACCGAATATTGAGTTGAAAGATGGTCGATTTGAGATACCTGTTCCGTTGAAGGAAGATATTGATCTACCTAACAATTTTGTGTTGGCGTCAGATAGAGCTGCTGCTTTAAGAAAGAAAGCTTTAAAACAACCTGAACTTCGTGATTTCCTTACTGACACCATGAAAGATCTTAAATCAAATGGCTATATTGAGCGTACTGGTGAAGCAGGAAATGTCAAGGGATTTGAATGGTATTTACCATACTTTGTTACGTCACAATTAAAAAAGCGCATTGTTTACGATGGCAAGTCTGAATTTCGAGGAACTTGTGTTAATGATGTAATGTTTTCGGGTCCTGACTTGTTAAACCCTCTGGTAGATGTCTTGGCTAGATTTCGGCTTGGTAGATTTGGTCTCATGGCTGATGTGACTAAATGCTTCTTTCAAATAAAGTTACCTGAGTCGCAAAGGGATTTGTTTCGTATATTGTGGTTTGAAGATGATGACCTTGAAAATGGTAGGATGGTACCATTTTGTTTTTGTGTACACCCTTGTGGAATAAAGAGTAGCCCGTATATCGCTTGCTTGGCTATAAAGAAAATGATCGAGCAGAATCCCAGCAGTGCTGGTGAATTGACTCTCTGCAATATTGCAAATAATATGTACATGGATGATTTTATATTTTCGGCTGATAGCTTAGAGGAAGCTCAGCAAATCACTCATGAATCAATTGCTTTGTTTGATAGCCGTGGGTTTAAACTTGGTAAGTGGAGTGCTAACAAGGAGGCTATGATTGTCTTGTCAAATTTGGATAATGAGATGCTTTCACCTTTGATTCGTGACATTGACTTTCAGACTGAAAATATGACTTTGCCATCAGCGAAGACATTGGGTTGTGTGTGGCAAACCGAGTCTGACGAGATGCGTATCGCATGTTCCTTAAAGCCCTTAGCTAAACACACGCGCCGAAGTATGCTCAGTCAGCTTGGACAAAATTTTGATCTGCTAGGCTTTGGAGCGCCATTTTTTCTAAAAGCACGCCTTATACTTCAGCAATTGGCGATAGACAAGTTTGATTGGGTCACCGAGGTCCCTGATAGCTTTGTTAAAGAGTGGGAGTCGTGGCTTCGCTCTTTGGACCTGCTTAAGGATTTTTTGTTACCGAGATGGTATTTTACGTACACAGGCAGTGCCGTTCGGATCGTGAACGAACGCCCTTTGGTACCTTTGAGTGACGACCCTAGGGATTTTACTGTCATCACCCCTGCCTCACTTTTGACCCCATACTTAGACCCATACTGTGCTGTTGGGCAACCACATGATCGTGACCAATTAAGAAGGGATTATCGGTTCAATTTGTCACTTTCTCATCAGTTTTGGAGTAAATGGATCGATTTTTACTTGCCAGGTCTTCAGGGCCGGAAAAAATGGCTAAAAATGGCCGAGAATTTGGAGCCTGGTCAACTTGTAGTGGTAGGTTCTCTCCAGGACATTGGTAAACGTGGGAAGTATCAACTTGGGAGGGTGCATGAGGTAGTTCCACAAATTAGGAAAGGGAAGCCTGTGGTTCGTAGAGCTAAAGTTGCCGTCTGCAACTATGATGAGAGTACGGGGAAAGTGAAAGTAGACTATGTGTTGAGGGATATTTCGTGCCTCGCCCCCGTAAAGAACACCTAAGTGTTAGGGTTTGAGCCTGGTTTTGTCTGCGGTGGCCGACACTTGTCTGAGCCCAGAACAGTCGGTTATTATCGCAATCATTGTATATAGCATCATTTTTTGCGTGTACCTAATACCTATGGTACCAATTTCATGTATCGTCGTGTTTATTCTTATTGCTGTTCATTCTTTGCATGCCCTTTGTATTTGCGTATTAACTTAAACGTGAGTGATTCAAACAATTTGTGTATCATGTGTTTTTATTCATTGGCTCACAATTGTCGTCAATTCTTTTTTAGTTATGCCATGTTAGACTGTCATAACTAGGGGCCGCTATGTTCCAGACGGTTATTCGCCTGGTCAAACGTCATGTAGAAACCGTTCGGGTCTACTGAATATTACGTCATGGAAATTCCTAAAACATGAGCAAAAATTGCACCATCGTCCGTAAGACCTGGGTCAAACCTGTTGAAACCGGTTTAAACATGAAATGTTGCGTCGCCTTTGAGTTATCACAAATTTTTCTGATTCATTCTCGAAGTTGTTTGTTGGAAGTCGGTCGCACATTTAACTGGTTTATTTGGTGCTTGCTAGCTGGACAAATTCTCCGTCTTTTATCCAAGTAATCTGTATCGTAGTGACAGTTTTAGAGGTGTAGGCATTGCATACCCATTTCGATAGCCGCGGGCTAATTTTACAGAAATACACTGTTTGAAAAGAAGTTCAAGTGTGTGTTTCTTCGGTCATTATATACAGACGAACGGATTTGGGAATCTTATGTTACAATTTTCCCACGAAGAGATTATGGTTTACCGCTGTGACCAGTCACAATGAGTACAACTAAATTCATTATTTTATTCTACGTTTTCTGAAAGAAGATTGTTTTTGTGCTTTTTCAATTGTGAGTAGTACTGTAATATCGTAAGTTCAGTTGTGTTAGAACTTGTAAATTTTTACCAAAAGGTGAAAGTCAGCATTATTTTAACACTGTGCAGGCCTCGAAACAACTTTTTTTTCCGGCGGCCAAACGTGTCCGTCCGACTGAAGCAAGCTGTTCGGCGGCCAATCACAAGCACATGGCGGCCCTCGGAACTTCGACACGCATCAACATACAGTCTTCGAAATTAGCACATTTTTACTTCAGCAGAAACGTTGCCGAGGCCAAACGACAAAAGTTGAAATTGCCTCGGCAATTGCTCTGAACGTTTATTACGAAACAATTGTATCAAAACATGTTAAACGAGAAGCGAAACATATACTAGAGTAGTCTATCACGACCGCACTGTTTGATTTGTTGTGATGTAATAATACCAAAAGTAGCGATAAAGGTTGCAACCAGATATGCACGTCGCACGCTGTTACAGTAATTCACGTTAAACAACTCACGGGGGGGAAAAATAAGTTAATTTTGGGTTGATTCAACGTTCGAGTCAGCACAAATCGATTTAATTTTCCCGGCGGGTTATATTGCGTAACAACAATGCCCAATAAGAAAGTTACGTTTGTTTTACATTAATTTGACATCTAGCAACGTTGAATTATCATTAAATAACGTCAATTGCTCAACCAGGTACCGGTAACAAATTAATAGCTCCCTGCGAGAAGATTGCCTCGATTTACGTATACTAACATAATTTCGGCACAATTGGGATAGGCTACTGCAAACAACACAAAGCCTGTGTGATAAAGAACTAGCTGTCAGAATCGGAATCATCAGATGCTGTATCGGAGCACGAGGTTGTCGTGTCATCACTGGAATCAGACACATCAAGAGGCTCATCGCTTGGCACCGTCTTCGCCGTTCGCAATGAAGCGTCCACGTTTTGCGGCTTTCTGGCTTTGATACCAATTCACACGCCTCTTTTTTTCGTAGAGATCCATCAGGGTGTTGACTGAGAAACAAATCTATGGCTGTGCCATAACGACTGGGAGGAATGTCTAGCCCTAACCTTACAAGCGCTCGTGTGGCCTCGGCATTTGTATTGCCGACGCCAGGGGCTCCGGACACTTCCTGAGAGTGGGGGGGTAATTTAAGCAGGGGCGGGAACGATGTTTTGACATCAACAGGGAGCTTATTGGATTATCGCATCACATATAGGCTACTTGTAGGAGGTCGCCACCCAGACCTTCCTTCGCATTATTGAAAGCTTCAGTTTCTTATACAACGTCTTAGGCGGCATGCTTCGCGCCGAAGGCGCAAAATTTTTGCCTTTTAGCACAATTTAAAATTGAAAAATTATTTCAACGAATCTAAAATCGCGAGCAAAAGCTCTTTAACATTTTCCATATTTTTTGAGGTTTTTAGACAATTTTGACTGGAAGAGGGGTCGTACGCAAAAATTCCTCTCTGTATTCTTCCTTAGCTCAAGTCCTCCACATTTTGCACTTCAGACGCTAAATGGTTAGATTTGAAAGATCAAAAGCGTCAAGACCAAAGTTTTCTATAACTTAATTTCAGAGGTGGGCAGTAGCGCGCTACTTTTTTGGTAAAAGTAGCGGTAGCGGCGCTACTTTTTAGTTGGAGTAGCGTTTGCAGTAGCGGCGCTACTTTTTTTCCGAAGTAGCGGTAGCGGGAGAGGCGCTACTTTTTTTCAGCCGCACTCCCGCTACTTTTCAATTGAAATTGAAAAAAATGCTTGTTTTTTTGGCAATAGGCTACTGGCGTGGTCAAGCAGCTATATAATCGGTTGGTTGCAAAGTTTCGGTCTTTTCTAGCTGACGTCAACTGCTTCGGCGAATATCTATCTCCGTGTGATGAAACCTATCTGCCAGGCTTTAGACATTCTCCAGGGCGAGTCCAAGGCGTATTACGGAGTCTTGCTTCCAACCATCACAATTTACGCGAAGAAGTTAACCGAGATCAGTGATCTTGTGACCTGTGAGGAGTTGAAAGTGAAAGTCCTTGAAGAGGTGAAGAAACGATTCAACAAGTGCTTCAACGACATGAAATGCGTTATGGCATCATGTAGCCTATTCATCCCTCCTTCAAGGCGTCGTGGCTACAATTTCTGCACTAAGTTTCCACAGATGATGCTGATCGACGCACTGCGAGAAAAAGTCAAGACAGATGTAATTCGATTGTTGCGGGAGACATCAAGCCAGGTTGATACCGAGAAGAGTGACACCAACACCAGTCATGACTCCGAAGATGTATTTTTTGGAGTGTTTGCGCCATCCTGTGAAACGTCGGTGCAGAAGGAAACAGTAACTGTGGACGGCTTTTTTTCGGACAAGAGCAAGTCCTTGAGCTTTTCGAATACCGAGTTAAAACATCTGTTCATTAAATAACTTACAACACTCCCATTCCTTCCAGTGCTGTGGTAGAGAGACTTTTCTCTGTTGGAAAAGATGTGCTTATGCGAAAGCGGGCAGGACTTATAGTGACTCTCATTTTGAAATGCTTGTGTTTTTGAAAGATGTGTAACAATAAATTTCCCTTAGAATGTGTTTTCTATAACGACGTTCAAATGGCAGCGTAGCCTAAACGAATGATAACATTCGTTTTCAAGGTCGTTTTTGCGTCACTATAGGGACTTGAGTGTTTCCTCGTGTCATTTTAGACAAAAGTAGCGGAAGAAGTAGCGGTAGCGCGCGCTACTTTGGTCTGAGTAGCGGTAGCGGGTAGCGCGCTACTTTTGTAAATTGGTAGCGGGTAGCAGTAGTGCGCGCTACTTTGGCCCAAGTAGCGGTAGCGGGTAGCGCGCTACTTTAAAAGTAGCGGGTGCCCACCTCTGCTTAATTTACAATTGGATGAATACAACACGATAACATGTGCCATAACATCTGCAGTGAAAGAAAAAGTTTCAGCATCTAGGGCAGTGGTTTTCAACCAGGGTTCCGCAAGTTTACATTCAAATCCGAGAGTCTATTTTATTATTATATGGCTCAAGTTTCTCATTGAATTTTTTATGAGAATAATTGTAATTTTTTACAGTTTGTATTTTTATTGTAGCCTACGTAAATAAATCTGAAGATGAGTATTTTACTTTAATTTTATTAATCAAACGATGTTTTTTGCATAAGGCAATTCAATTATTGAACAGGGGTTCCTCGAGCTTTTGGAATGTTTCATTGGGTTTGTCACAATCAAGGTGCAAATGCCTCGCGATGGCTTGCTTTGTATCTTCAACAAGCGTGTTGTTTTCATTATGGAATTCTTGAGCGGTATGTTATTATCGGTCAATGACCAGTAGTAACCTCTATTTGTGAAGTCGTTGTTCTGCAACGTAATTCTAGATTATTCTGTATCTGGAACGTTCTGTTGTTTTCACAATTGCCAATATCGTTTGTCATGATGTCACAAGGTTGTTTACGAATGGACCTCTGATTACGAAATCGTTATTATGTAAGAATCTTCTTGCGAACGTGACCTTCTAGACACTTCTGTTGTTTACCTTTTAAATGCTACGTGACCGAACGATGGTTCTTTATGATGTAACCTTCTCGAAGTTACTGGACTGAACAGCCAACTATAAATAGTGGTGTAGTTTGTGTAATGTTTATTCTGAGATTCTGAGATTCTGAGATTATTATTATGGTGATTGTTACGAGTTGATTATGAGAGTTGTGCTATGAGTTGTGAATTGGTATAGTTGATGCAGAAATTAGAGTTATTTGAGAAGCCGTTCGTTGGAGTCCTTCAAGCGTTTTTATATATCATTTCACCAGTAGAACTATCCGTGAATTTAATTGACTGCTTTTCGGTTTGACCCATTAAACTACGTCATTGAATCTTTCCAAGTCTTTTTCCTGGTAAGAGATAGAAAGAAATCGTGACATTCTGGGGGCTCGTCCGGGATTAAACCGAAAAAATTAACCGAAAAAACGAAGAATACCGAAGATTTATTGAAAGAATAATAAATTAATGTCAAGATGGCGGATACTGTCAAACATGAGATGATTGAAGACTTAGGGAGCATGGCTGAACGAATGGGGCTGACTGGTAATGAGAAGTCTCAGTTTGTGATAGAAGAGTATCACAAGATAATGGACCAAAAAGCTCAGCGAGAAGCTGACGAAAGAGAAGATAGAAGAGCTGCTCGTGAAATAAGGAAAGCAGAACTTGAAGCTGAAGAAAAGCGAGCACAACTTGAAGCTGAAGCAGAAGAGAAGCGGGCGCAGCGTGAAGCTGAAGCAGAAGAGAAGCGGGCGCAGCGCGAAGCAGAAGCCGAAGAGAATCGGGCGCAACGCGAAGCAGAAGCTGAAGAAAGAAGAGCGCAATATGAATTGGAAAAGTTAAAACTTGAATTAGAAAGACAAAAGCTGGACATTGGTGAGCGATCTAATTCTAGTAATGATAATGCTCGAGATGTTATTGTGGCGCAAGTTAGACGTCCAGATTTGCCATCATTTGTTGAAGAAAAAGATGAGTTGGATAGTTATCTGTTAAGATTTGAAAGATATGCTACAATAGCCAAATTGGAGAAGTCGACGTGGGCTACCCAGCTAAGCATGTTATTATCGGGACAAGCTCTTGATGTATATTCGAGACTTTCGCAAGAAGAAGCCATGAACTATGACAGATTGAAGTTAGCTCTGTTAAAGCGATACAATTTTACCGAGCATGGATACCGTCAAAGATTCCGTGAGGCAAAGCCTGAACGACACGAAAGTCCAGGTCAATTTATTGAACGTTTGAGAAACCTTTTGTTAAAGTGGTTTGAACTTTCGGGGGCCGAACAATCATTGGACGGATTGGCAAACCTTATAGTTAAGGAACAATTCACAGATTCATGTTCAAAAAATCTGTCTGTTTATCTAATGGAGAGAAGTCCAAAGAATCTAGAAGAAATAGCCAGTGTGGCAGAACAGTACTTAGTTGC
This sequence comes from Aplidium turbinatum, assembly GCF_918807975.1. Taxonomy (NCBI): domain Eukaryota; kingdom Metazoa; phylum Chordata; class Ascidiacea; order Aplousobranchia; family Polyclinidae; genus Aplidium; species Aplidium turbinatum. The sequence goes on along the minus strand of NC_137484.1, from coordinate 13,160,810 downwards.
TCATGATGAGAAGTTGTCGACTGAAGAAACACTGTCATGCGATAATGACGAGGAGCAAACAAATAATTCTAAAGGAGGTGCTGTTCCAAGAGAAGTACGTTGTTTTAATTGTAATGGCTTAGGTCACAAGTCTGTTAACTGCCGGAAGAAGACTAACAGAAATCATCAGGAATCGAGGAAGTGGTGCAATCGTTGCAATAGGCAAGGACACGAAGCGAAGGAATGCAAGGACAAGTCGTTGTCCCGATCCAATCAGTCTAGAAAAGATGAAGACACGGACGTTTATCGATGCGGTTGTGCGTTAATGATTCCTAAACCAACGCTTGACGAGGAGAATCCGGATGAAGATGTTTGCGGAAAAATAATACCTGAAGATCACCTGCCAGTAGTGGATGGAAAAGTTGGAGACAAAAAGGTAAAAGTTTTACGTGATTCTGGTTCTACTGGTATAATAGTGAGGAGAGATTTGGTTAAAGACAGTCAATTAACGGGAAAAACTGGCCATGTGACAAAAATAGATACCACTTCAATCCAAGGACCGTTAGCGATGATATCTATCGAAACTCCGTATTGTAGTGGGACTGTGAAAGCGTTATGTTTACAAAACTCTTTAGTTGATCTGATAATCGGAAATGTTTTTGAGAGAGATTCTGAAGTTACTTGTTATTCTTGTGGCAAGAATGGTCACTTTGCTCGAGATTGTTCTGCAGATAATCAGCAACGATCTCACGATGACGGATATTACGAGCGCGAAGAACCGAGGAGAAGAGGCAGGCGACGACCATTTGGAGTTTGCTATAGATGCGGTAGACGCGGACACTTCGCCAGGGAGTGCGTTGCTGACGGCGGACATTCGAAAAATAGACGTTGCCGTGACAACCACTGCTACCGATGTGGGGAGATTGGACACATAGCCAGGAGCTGCCCTTTTGATGAAAAGGCTTGCTATAATTGTCATAAAGAAGGTCATCTCGCCAAGGACTGTCCGGAGAGGAGATGTTTCCGATGTAGGAAGATGGGTCATCTCGCTCGCCGATGCACTGAAGATGTTGAGGACGTTGGAGACTTTCGCAGAAAACGTGACTATTGTTTTGAGAAAAGCTATCGTTGGTAGATCATGCAACGATAGACTTATGAGAACTGATTATTGAGTAATTAATTGTTTTATGGTGTGTTTTGTATTGATTGTGTTGTTATATTGTTTGCAACAATATTCTAAGGGGGGGCGTATGTCACAATCAAGGTGCAAATGCCTCGCGATGGCTTGCTTTGTATCTTCAACAAGCGTGTTGTTTTCATTATGGAATTCTTGAGCGGTATGTTATTATCGGTCAATGACCAGTAGTAACCTCTATTTGTGAAGTCGTTGTTCTGCAACGTAATTCTAGATTATTCTGTATCTGGAACGTTCTGTTGTTTTCACAATTGCCAATATCGTTTGTCATGATGTCACAAGGTTGTTTACGAATGGACCTCTGATTACGAAATCGTTATTATGTAAGAATCTTCTTGCGAACGTGACCTTCTAGACACTTCTGTTGTTTACCTTTTAAATGCTACGTGACCGAACGATGGTTCTTTATGATGTAACCTTCTCGAAGTTACTGGACTGAACAGCCAACTATAAATAGTGGTGTAGTTTGTGTAATGTTTATTCTGAGATTCTGAGATTCTGAGATTATTATTATGGTGATTGTTACGAGTTGATTATGAGAGTTGTGCTATGAGTTGTGAATTGGTATAGTTGATGCAGAAATTAGAGTTATTTGAGAAGCCGTTCGTTGGAGTCCTTCAAGCGTTTTTATATATCATTTCACCAGTAGAACTATCCGTGAATTTAATTGACTGCTTTTCGGTTTGACCCATTAAACTACGTCATTGAATCTTTCCAAGTCTTTTTCCTGGTAAGAGATAGAAAGAAATCGTGACAGGGTTCCGTTCCACCAAAAAGGTTGAAAACCACTGATCTAGGGTTTACTCTAGGCCTACATTCAATTCAGAAAAAATAAAACTAAAACTAAAATGCATTAACTTTTATAACAACCGAAAATATAAAGACATTGAAACAATGCACCTGTAGTGGGTTTCGTTCGTGAGTGGTAAAAGCGAAATTAAACAGTTTGTAGCAGTGAGAAACTATAACGTCACACATAGCGCATTGTGATGCGCAGCCTATATTTTTGACAGGATACATAGTTTGGCCACAGATGACTTGGCGTTGTCTTGCGAGTCGGAGTTTCCAAGCAAAAACCTCAAAAGTTGTGCAACAAATAAAAACATGAAAATAAAACACAAAAGTAAAAAATATATTAGAAATGAAGTTTTTATCTCTACATTAGTGGGGGGGGTAATTTTGCATTAGTTACCCCCCCACTCCGATTGGTGGGGGTAATCGCCCCGCGGCTCCCCCTCTAACGGAGCCCATGGCCGACGCTAATGCGCCATTTGCCGACGCTAATTGCGAAGACTGAGTATATTGCATCAATAAAGTGTATTGTGATGTCACTTGCATCCTGCTTATTTCAGGCATCAGCTGCTTGGTCAATCAATAATGTTAACAATTCAAGCATAGACAGAAGACAGTGTGTATTGTGATTGATCGGGTGCTTTGACTGCTTTCTAATCCTTTGTGATTATGTGGCCAAGTACTTTATTCACAAGGCCGCTTGCGTAAAATTTTCTCGGAACTTCATGGCGGACAAATGCGGCCGACGGAAGGGCGAGACCCGGCGGACAAAATGTCGGTTTTTGTAGGTTAATCGCGGCCATGGCCGCAATGGCCGCCTTCAGTTTCGAGGCCTGCAGTGTGCAATGTCCATGGGACAGCATGGGTATTGTGCATTAATGATTGAGCTAAAATCTAACAGCCTGTCGCATTAGTAGTCTTTATAGGCAGCGTAAATAATTGCTCATCCTGATATATGAGGGGAAAACATGTTCAGGGGGCGACATTGGCACCACATTGCCAAATGAACTTGGATGCAACCAGAAAACTGTTTGCTTTGGTTTACTGTACTCAATCAAATTTTGTTTTAGTGTACCGGTACTGCAGTTGTTTACTTGCCTAGATTGAGAAAATGGCTGATCATGTGCATTGCATTTTTACTCTTAAAGTAGGTTTGGTGGCTGTACAAATTGACGATAATGATTTCTCAGAAAAGAGTTTTACAAATCATGTTTGTTTTTAGCATTTTTGTTTCACCGTTTTTTCTATTTATTGGTACCGAGTTATTGTTGCATGCACAACTTTACATTTTGCAAAAAGGTACCCTTGAGGGGCTGAGGGCATAAAATCATACTCAAGTAATATGTAATAATCACCATAGCCTCAGAGGTTATGTTTGCGACATGTAATAACTATACCCTCTGCCGAAGTTGCATTTTAGGCCTAAATGCCAGTCAGACTTGGTATTTGCTACTTAAGCATAGGTTAATCAATAAAAGTGTTTTTAAATTATGATGACTAAATTCATTTGTTGTATGCGTAATATTGCTATTCTGCTTAGTTTGTTTGCTTTTTTTTTTTTTTTCTCCTTTTTTTGCATAATGAAAACATGTGTATCTGTATCACCAAATGCTTGATTTCTTTGTATATTATATGTGTTTGTGTATTTACTGTATACGTATATGTTATTTAGGCCTACATCACCTAGCTTGAGGTGGCTGCTGACTAGATGACCGTTTGGTCTTTTCGCAGTCTCCTCGTCATATGACACACAACCGATTATTGTATACTTTGTATTCTTTTCATGTTTGTGTTTGTGACAAATAAATGAACTGACTGTATCATTGCCTACTTTTGGACTTGTGAAAAAACTATGCTACTTGGTTTGGTTTTTGAATCTTTATCCTTGGACTGGCAAAACCTTTGCAAGCTTATTCCTGGCAGTTTCGCATACTTGTACAATGTACATATGTACAGATCAGATGTACGCTGTACAGGCTTTGAACCACTGACGCAAGGCAAAGTGAAGTTTCCGATTGTTGCATTGTTGTTGTCTGTGAGCTATTCCATCCAATAGGTACCACTGAATGAACAGGAGTCCTGCAATGCATTGCTCAAGTGCACACCCTGAGAGCCAAGCCAGTGCTGCGTGATCTTGAGTGGGGTGCTTAACGATTGAGTTAAAAAGGTATATAATTAGAATAACATTTTCTTGATTCTAGTTGGTCTATATAACAAATTATAATTCTGCTGCTAAAGATTGCCTGGTCAGCTTGGTCAAAGAACACTATCCAAACATCATAAGTGAAAAAGCAATACTGGTAAAGTTTTTAAGGTAAGTGTCAACATCTTAGAATAAACTCATTATCTATGATAGTAGCAGAGACACATAAAAAGTTTATGCCATGGGGAAATTTTCCCATTGGTTATTTTTAGGCAGTGGCTATTTGACCGGCTCCGGTCTTTGAATCTGAAACACTATTTGACCGGTCATGACGTCACTGCATAAGCACTTTTTTCTTTTTCTCTTTCAAAGCAAAAGACGAGAAGCGCCGACGTAAGTTCTAAATTCAACACGTATTCTTCAACTCAGTCCGTGGCGCGTTGGGTTCGTCTCCGGCTGCCAATCTAGAGGGGATGAGTTCGATACTATCCGGAAGCATTCTTTTTTTCATTTTTTTTTTATCTAAATTTTGATCCGAAGCGCATTTATGTGGTCAATTTTTAATTTGAGTAGCCTACAGTCCAAGTTAATAGTTCTCAATTATAGTTCTCAAGTTAGTTATATACAATACTTCTTTTAAAAGAAATGATAATGGTAAAACCATTTTTTAAAGAAGTATTGTATATAACTAACTTGAGAGAAAAATCGTTCGGCAACACACGTTCACTTATGACGATCGGAAAATTACCAAGAGAAATTCTCAAATTCCAGCAAATTAAAAAAACTCTAACATTATTACCGTACTCACATTTGAAAAGACATAAAAAATGGGCTGTAGGCTACTCAAATTAAAAATTAACCACAAAAATGCGCTTCGGGTCAAAATTTAGATAAAAAAAAAATGAAAAAAAAAGAATGCTTCCGGATAGTGTCGAACTCATCCCCTCTAGATTGGCAGCCGGATACGTATCGCACGCGCCACGGTCTGAGTTGAAGAATACTTGTTGAAGTTAGAACTTATATCGGCGCTTCTCGTCTGTTGCTTTGAAAGAGAAAAGGAAAAAGTGCTTATGTAGTGACGCCATGACCGGTCAAATAGTGTTTCAGATTCAAAGACCGGAGCCGGTCAAATAGCCACTGCCTTATTTTTATGTGGAGCGTTATGGAGGAGCATTCGTAACTGACGTCAACCTCTTTTTGGCCATTTGTTTGTCTCTTCTGAAAGGTTTCTCATAAGCTTCACAATAAACCGTGACGCCGCAAAGCAACTAAATAAATTATATAGGTCACCACCATTCCAAACGGCTTAACTTTCGCTACCGTCGCCCACATGGGTCATCGTTCACTTCGACCGTCGCCACTTGGTCTCGCCCAAATGGGTTTTGCCCAGTTGGGCTCGCCCAGATGTCGTGTACCATATAGAGGCGCAACTGAGCATCATTACCCAAATCCATTCCATTTTTGTTCGCCAAGTAGGAATAAGATTCAGTACCATATTTAAATCGTCTTTGGCATGACCCAACAAGGTATCGAACTCATGTCTACCGATTCAAGGGCAGGTGCACAAACCACTAAACCGGGTATAATACATAAATTTTATAGACTTTAACTGCTTAAGTTTAACTACTGGCTTGTAAAAGTGATGACAAAGACGTTTTTTGTGAAATAAGCTGGGGATCAGAAAAAAGTCATAATTAAAAGGGTAAATCCAGTTTTCAAGTTTTCTTCCAAATGTTTATTATATGATCATGTCAAAAGTACAAGTGGTGAAGATGGCATCTATGATATTTACAACCTGTTTCATTTCAAGTCTGTAATTTGCATCAATAAACTTGCGTTTAGTTCATCATTCACTTTTAATTGTTTATTGTATATACTAGCTGTATATCATATACTGCAGTCAAGAGTGCTTGACCTGACCTGTCAAGTCCTTCAAACTGATTTTAATAACTCAAATTTGCTTAGTACCTGCATTGTCCCTTGACTCGTCCCTCACATTACACTGGTTTTCCTAAACCTTTTCAACTTTGGTGTTTGCGTAACTTCGATAAAGCATTGGAAATGGGTATTGGATTTCTTTGATTGTATGCTTGCTTTACTGTAATCTTACGCTGAAGTTATAACAATAACATCAGTTTACTACTAGTGGCCTCTGAAACCATACTTAAATAGACTAGGTAAATTCTATAATTAAACATTAACTGTAGGCTGACATTCTAGCATAGTTGCATACCATACTCTAGAATAATTTTTGAAGCTTTGAAAATGTAAAGATTTAGCATTAAGCATGCTGTCATGATTTATCTAAATTATCTTTAATGGAAATAGATCACATTTTTTGATCAGAAGTGTTGTATGATCATGATTTGTGGTTATTTTACTTGTAATGCAGCTTTTTAAGCATCTTCATGTTGCATAGCAGCCAAGAGTTAGATTTGCCTGGGAATAGCTGTGTTTTGCAAGGTAATGCTGAATGTCAAAATCAACCTGGATATAAATTGCTGATACAGTTTGTGCTCAAATATTTCTGTGTGTGATGTCATTTTGAAAATCAGTGAAAGTATGATTTGGATTTTAAATTGGTTAATAAAATTTCCTGTACTTTCACAATACTTCATTGTTTCTCTAAATCTTTTAATTGCAGTATCCTTTCCAAGCCAACAAATCAGTCCGCTTTATATTGATTCAGTGTAGATATCTTGGTTTGGCATATACTGTATTATAAATCCATTTGGTATGAGTTGAATGCGGACTTGGACAACCAGATAATTCTAGTACGTTGTCTAATTTGATGAATTAGAACAAAATCTTGGTAATTCTAATATAATTTGGTAAAAACTTGTTTACTCTAATGCTAGTTTTAATCTAATTTCCGGTTTTGCTAAAGATTTTAGCTTGTCCAACAGTGTTTTTAGCAAATGAAAGGAAACTGTGCCCTTATCAAGAGGTTTTTGTTGCATCACAAATTGTTTAATCGTTTTGCAATGTTGTGTCATGTGGATGTGGCTAATGATTTGTTTGCTTTAACAATTTATACGAAATTGAAATCACAGTTTTTTTTAAAGGGATGATTAGAAATAGTGCTGTGTAAGTGTGGACTTTGGTAATGCCTAAAGAGAGGTGTGATTGGATAGGTAGTTCCACATGGTGGTACACATATGTAAATTGTTAAGTTTATTCTTTAACTTGAACTTAAATATTGTTTTACTTCAAAAAATGTGTGCTTCCGACTGCAAGCTGTATAATAAAAAGGTGTGACCTTATCTAGGAAGTATGAGAGGATGGAATTATATGTTTCGGTCAAGCATGCCTCTGTTGAAGATCACTGACAGTTGTTTGTTCCTTCTTCAGTAGATGAGACCTGGCGTTTGTTCTCGCTAGCAGGGGTTCACTAGTTTTTGCAGTTCTTTTGCCATGTTTCCCTGTTGTTAGGGTTGATTCTGTCTAGGTTATGTAATGTATGCAATAGATTGAGTTTCACTTTTAGCAGCGTAATTGTTGTTTACTTCACAATGTAGACATTAACGATTTAACGAACTGCTTTAGCCTGATGTTGCGAGTGCGCTGTGTCACTGTGGTGATAGCAAATTGCACTAGCTTTCGGAACACAGTTCCCTAGTCATGGGCTATGACGATATATTCATACCACATGACTAGGAAACTGTGTTCCGAAAGCTAGTGAAATTCGTTATTACCACAGCAAACTTGCAGCATCAAGCTAAAACAGGTCGTTGATATCTACATTGTGAAGCCTATCTAGGTTCCTTGCACTGATGTCTTCTCTCACCAACTCCAGCCATTTTTTTTGGTCTTTCCACTTTCTTTCCATGGACAGAAATCTTTTTGCCATCACTGGCGCCTTGTCATCACGCATACCTTCCACATACCCAATACCCATTACCCATACTGGTTTTTTTTTTCTTCGGTCATTTATCGGTCATTGACCAATTTTTTAGCAAAATGTCCGCAAAAAATATAGTCAATTCGGTCAAAATGTCCGAAAAAATATATACATAGTCAATTCAGTCAAAATGACACGACAACGCTGTTTCAATGTTTCGCTGAGAAACACGACAACGTTTCTCAGCGAAACTTAATGTTGTAGCTAGTCAGGAAGTGCAAATTTTGGTTTGTATAAGAAAATATTTTCATCAGAAAAAATGACCGAATTTTTTCAAGTCATTTCGGACAAATGACCGAAAAATGTCAGCGAAAAAAAATCAGCCCATACCATCGCAAATGGTTGCTTCTAAGAAACTTGCTGATGCTTTCTACTTCTGTCATCTCTTGAACACTTTCATTTGTAATTCTATCCAAAGTTTAATCAATGTAAAAAAGACTTGCTGACAGGGATAATAGCTTGTGTTTTGCAACTAATGCTTGCGGAAACTCTTTCCAAGCTTACCAAGCCAAGTGCGAAGTTTCACCTGTGCATCACATCTTTTGATATTTTTCACAATAAGTCTGTCTTTAGATAAAGTATTATTATGTTTAAAGGATCTCACTCAATATTTAGCATGAACATGATTCAAACAACCTACAGATTACAGAATTATTCTAAACATTTTCATTTTCCTCCATTTAGATTTTAGAACATTAGGATTTCTTTTTGCGGTACGGTTTTGACTTTTCCACCCAATGATCAATTACGCACGAATACGTCATAAATAGCATGAAAAACACGTCTTTTTGAGAGTACATTAAATATTCAACGGTGCTATATTCATGCTGTGACGTTGAATGACGTAGCTAAATGCACTCATTTGTAAACAGTACTGCCAAACTTTCAATTGCAAGACAATTTTCACAGGTTGTTCATATCTCACATTGTAAAGAAAGCTTGCTTCTTGCAGGCCTATAATATTCTCATAAAGTTGAGTGAAGATCGACATGAGCTTGATAGTCATATAGTTATCGACAGCATGTGTTGTTTTCTATCTGTTGCACATTGTTGATGTGATGGCATCTTATGAAGTTTTGGCTCAAACAACCAAATTTCACGCAGTGTTGTAATGAGCAGCTAATAACATCTTCACACAACAAAAAGTTTGCCAATGCAATGCTTACCTAAAGTTAGCTGAACAAAAAGACAGAGAGCATTGATGAACAGTCAACGTCAATCACTGCACGCAAGAAACAAGAGCAGCATTAAAGTTAAGACAACAGGTTGCGTTGCGGGAAGGTTGCCTGCGAACGCAAATACAGCTTATTCTTTCGTCAACTTTTTAATTGGTTGCAGGCTGCTTTCCATGCTTTCTTTCTTGTGCCGTGACATATTGCATAAGAGCAGAGATATCAACGGCATTTTAATGCATCTTCTTTCAAGTCATTGCCTGATTGGTTAGTGACTCGCCACTGCTTCTGGTAGGACTGGGTTCAGTTTCAGGTCGTGTCAGACAAAAGTGTTTGAACATTGGTACCGGATTAATTGTGTTTTTTCTTGCACAAAGCAGTTGAAAAAGTCAACTGAAGAACTTACATATTGGTGTAATCAAGATACTGCGCAATATTGAAAACAGTTTTTTTTTTCAGCGCAGGCACATGACTAAAAAATTATAAAAATGACTAAAAAATTAACTAAAAAATTAAATTAACTAAAAAAATAATTGACTAAAAAATTAAGTGCAGTTGAGTGACCACAAAGAGCCATATTAGTATTGCCTTCTTATTCCTATTATGATTGACACAGTATGGAAAACATGGTTTGCCTGTGGTATTGGAATCAAGCTAATCGAAAAAAAGATAATTTAATGGTAGCTCTTGATTAACGTTTAGTTGCAAAGCTGATTTCCGTGCGTATCTTCCAATTACGCACTATTCCCAAGAGCTTTAACTTTTATTTATTATTTAGTCGCGATTTACTTTATCGGTTACTTTAAGGCTTCGTTGAACTCGCAAAAGAGATGATATGCAGCGCGGCAATCATTTATTAATAAGACTTCAGCTATAGCCAATCTCGTCGGTCAGCTTTGCGTGCAATGACAATCGATGCCGGTTAAATTACTACCAGAGTTTTTGGCCACTATCTCAATCAGGAAAACGTAGCCTACTAAGCACAGTCAAATCAGTAAAAGACGCTGCATGCAATTTAGCCGGCGTCGGAGCAAGTAGTGGCGAGATGCTGGGCTGAATAAGCGTATGTTGCATTATATCACCGAACGATCGATAGAATCGATATTTGTGTCTCGTACTAAGTGCAAAGCTAGAAAATGAGTTTATCGAGGTCTTTGCGTTTCAAAAGATCCATGGAGTTTGCCCTCTATTTGCAAACCAAAGCAGTGTAGTGTTGTCACTGAAGCCACATTATTGCCACAAAAGAACTTGGAAACAAAGCTACTTAGGATTGCATTTTTGTGAATGAGTTGTCAGGCCTAGAAAGAGCTATTCTATTTATAAGAATAGATATTACAGTTTTTTTTTATATTAAAGTTTTTGTTTATAAAACTTGTACATTTTTACGTTTTGATCCACAACAAAAAGAAATTTTAACGATGAATGTGGACGCTGGTGACGAGGTAGGTGATAGTACGGACAGGAAAACATATTAGTATGTGCTGTGGTTATTCGGTTGTTATCTTTTTGCTACTTTGTAACTAGTGAAAGGCGAACACCAATTTTTCTTTTTTAAAGAGACTATTTTGCTATAAAAAAGGTTTTTCAGCCAATAAATCAGTTGTTTTTTGTTTTAATGCAACGTAAATGAATTATTGTAAAAAAAGACTGTTTTGGTGGCTTTGGGTACCTGTGTTTTTGGTGAATGCAAGCGCTTTGTCAAGATAAAAAAATACTAGAAGTAGAAAATGATTTTTTTTTAATTCTTGGTGCTCAAGCTGCCATGTTTTTTTACGTTGCTGTTTTCTTCATATCTTTTGATAGAATGTTGGGTGCAGATGAATGCATATTTTATTATTTATTTGCAATCAGACTCAAAGTCCATAGAATTCAAATTTTTAACAGTCATCACACAAAATATCAGACTAACACAACATCAAGCAGGCTACATCAAACAACGTACAAAATACTGTTGTAGTGAATATAAAATGTAGAATTAAAGTAGTAATCAGAAGACATAACATTGCGCAAAAGTGGATTAATTGATCTTTTGCAACGTTCTACAAATGCATAGCAATTTTTTCTTAATAGAGCATCAAATGTTAACACGTCGTTCTGTACCTGATACACTCTAGCACTGTCGCATCTCGACAAATTGTGGATAATTCTGTACGAGTCGTTGTAAGCAACTCGTATGCGATTTAAAGTAGAAGTTTTATAGTTACACCATAGTTGCGAACCATACATTGGTATACAATATGATTGGTACATTACATTTTTAACTTCGGTAGAGCAATTTCCAAACTTGGACCTAAGCTGATTGGCAGCGACATAAAGAGATCGCACTTACCTTTTAATATCTGCGTCATCACTGATGGTATCATCAATCAGTATACCTAAATATATCACTTGTCCAACAAATTTAATTTGTGTATTGTACAGCCGCATGCATGGAGAAGTCAAAACTTTAAATTTGCGACATTGATGGACCAATCCAACAGTTTTGTTACAGTTGAAAATAATATAACTCTATACATACTCTAACAATATAACTCTAACAAGTTTTTTTTGTCTTGCAGTGGCATTTAAAATGCCAAACCATCCCAGTTAATTATTGACTACATGCCAGGATATGCTACTTCGTGATTGTAAACACTAACAGATTGCTTTTGGTGCATTCTGTCTCACACATTAGTATTAAATTGGACTAAACAATTAAAATTGGTTGACACCAAACTGACTACAGAGAAAAGTTTCCGAATGTCTTTTCTTCTTTCCGAATTTATTTTCTTTAATGTCTTTCGCATTTCCAGTGTTTCTTTATAATAATGTGAAAATATTTGTTTACGTACATACAGTAGGCACTCTTAAAGACAATGGTTTCTTTTTAAGGTGGATAAAGTTTTTATGTTTATCATTTTGTCAGTTCCGTGGTCTAGCGGTAAAAATGTAGCGGTTCGATACCAATCGACTGCATACGATCGTGTCTTTGGCAACACTACCAACAACATGCATGAATTTGGACAATTTTTTTAGGCTTCTGCTGAAGTTTTGCAGGCTGCAATTTCTTTTGTCTCGTGCGCAAACGAGGCTTTCATCTCCGTGGTCCAACTGCGTGTATGTGTGCACACTACACAACTGTTATATTTTTTGAATTGATAGAAAATGTGTTTTCAACCACATTAAATGAGAATACTATTTTCCAATTTGATCTTTTTGTGACAGAAACCGAGTCGTTTATTGGACTAATATCTTAATTTGCTCTGTACATTCTTCTATCTTTTAACAGCGCAACATGTTGACACTGGGGTGAGTGCTGTGCCGTTAAACGGCAAAACGACGGAATTCATGTGACTTTTTTGTGTCTAACTTGCCCAGCAATTGAACAACAAAATGGTCTTTGCCACACACATCACATGGAGTAGCTTTTGTTGCAAGAATTGTCGTTTTTGCTTCGTTTCAAATCCACTTCGTGTTTAAACGATGTTAAGAAGGAAAATCTTTGCAGACCGGACATCGGGCTATACTATCTTCAGCTGTGAATGACTTGGAAATGTTTTCGCAGGTCGGAAATAATAACAGCTTACTTCCCCCTAGAATGATCGTATAGATTTAGCAGTGTTCGGGTGAATTGTTGTAATTTGATCTCATACATCCTTTGATTTAAAAAGAACGCACAGTATATTTTTGTCTGCAAGCATAACCATTCTTTGTAGTTGCCTGTTAGGTCGAAGTGACATAGTTACTTTTTATTTGTGATCTTTATTCACTAAAACACAGCAGTTGCCAGCCAAGCGCTGTTTTTATTGAGCATACAATTGGTGTAAGTTTTTTTTTCATCCCGCTGGGCCAATGGTCATTGTTGTCTTCTTTTTGTTTGCACAAAAGCTTAGCGTATGTCCGCTTGGAAAATCTCCCTTATTTGCGATAACTGTATTTTGATGTTGTTTTTGGTTGTACTTTCCACAAGAAATCGATACGGTTTTAGTTGTAGAGCAGGGTTACTCAACTAATCTTAACAAAGGTCCAGTTTGACAAGTTGAATATTTTTAGCGGTCCTGTGAATAAGTTATTCCACACGCCACCACGAAAGTTAAGCAATCTGTACCAAACCACTTTATTAGATAAAATGTAACTCGAATTGGATTTCAGAGAAAGTGTTGGGGAGTCTGGGAGTCGAAGCCCCCCAGCAACAAGGATAATCACAATAAAAATTGCTTCTTCCAAGTATAAATCTGTTTAAAGAAGCCCTTAAACGTGGCAATGAGGTTATTCCTGTAAAAGCTCAAGGTCCTCCATCAACACTCAGAAGGTCCGGATTCGGACCGCGGTCCGCCAGTTGAGTAGCCCTGTCGTAGAGCAACATTATTGCCCTTTCTGTAGACAGCTTGCAAATAATACTTGTAAGATGCAATTGCAACCTCGTCTGACGAACTCTATACAATTGATGTTAAGTCACGCAACAGCACGATTAAGCATAGCCATAAATTCACTCAAATATTCTCTTAGCAGAGTCACTCTGGACTGAATTTTCAAAAAGATATATATACATTTTCCCACAAACCATCAAACCTTAAACATCTTTAATGAAACCATTGTCACTCTCCAGTTTTTGCTAGTTTTGTATTTATGCCAGTGCCACGTACTGTTTGCATTACCCACAAGTTCTACACCCCAGTCATTATAGAAGGGTTAAGAGTGCAAATGAAACATTCATTTACTAGGTAGGTGGAAATTGAAGGTATACTGTTATACCGGTACCGAAAACACCATGCCATTAAAATTTGATTTTTTTTAACTGAAAATTTCGTGTACGAAACGCTCAACTGTGATGTTCTCTTTCAAGATGGCGAATTCAAATCCCGCAGAATCGCAACCAGCCGCAGATTCAGCAGATCAAGCTTTTGACTACATGTTCAAAATCTTGATCATTGGTAACAGCAGTGTTGGAAAAACTTCCTTTTTATTCCGGTACGCCGACGATTCCTTCACCAGTGCTTTCGTATCGACAGTTGGTATAGACTTCAAAGTGAAGACAGTTGTCAGGAACGACTGCAGATGCAAGCTCCAAATCTGGGTGAGAAAACTGCCGTGGCTATTTTTCTAAACTTGGCTACAATTTTCGTAAGCGCATTAAAAGACCAATGTAACTCGGTCCGACCAACGTAATTGCTCCATCATGAAATATTGATGTGTGGTAGCCTGCGTGGTATTTCATGATGAAGTGGTCTATTTTAGCGCTGCGCTTTGAACGCAATGCCACGTAAGGCTGTGAGCGTGATTGTGATAAAAAAATGAATGAAAACCACGTAAAGTGTGCAAAATTTATTACTTCGTTCCGAATTGTGTCGGTATTTCAACCATATAGAGTTAAAGATGCTTGTTCAAAGCAAAGGTAATATTTACAATTTACATTCTTAAAAACACATTATGTTTTTCAATTATCTTCAATTTTTCCAGTAAAAATGCTACCTGTATTTACATAGAAATCAAAATTTTCAGTTTTCTGACATTTTGGCCTTTATCACATGCTGACGTTTTTACCCTTTGGTGGTGCTATGAATCACCCGCGATAGTGTTTCACCACATCTCCATGTGGAATGATTGTGTGCTGTGCCAACACATTTTACGGAAACAAATAGTAGCCTACTACCACTACAGATCACCTCCAAGCCAATCAGACCTTTTGACATTGACTTATCATGTGAAGACTAAATCTTTGCTAATAGAGGAAGTTTTGTAAACAAGTAACGAAATCAAACAGAAATTTTCCCAAAGTTGCTTTTATTTTTGTAATGAATTTGTCAAAAAAGTAGATTTCTTTCAGGCGATGACCTCTATTTTGTTTCAAAGCATCCCTCTCACGCTTATTGTCATCCTCAGGACACAGCTGGCCAGGAGAGGTATCGCACCATCACCACTGCTTATTACAGGGGAGCGATGGGATTTATTTTAATGTACGACATCACAAGTGAAGAATCATTCAATAGCGTACATGACTGGTAAGTGAATTTATCCTTACCCCCTCATTCTGCTGCCTAACTTAAGATTTATGTCAGAAGGGGTAAACCTGAATCAATAAAATATTTTTTTTATTAGACATCTAATTCGAAGCATAATTTTGTTGGACAAATCTACTTCTTACAATTCTGAATGTTGGACGTAGGTACCCCAAGCTGGGTTTTTTTTTTGGGTCATTTTTCGGTCATTGACCGATTTTTTAGCAAAACGTCCGAAAAAAATATAGTCAATTCGGTCAAAATGTCCGAAAAAATGTATAGTCAATTGACTATATATGACCAAAAATGACTAAAAATGACCAAAATAAATAAAAAAAGACCGAATTTTTTCAAGTTATTTCGGACAAATGACCGAAAAGTCTCAGCGAAAAAAAAAACCCAGACCCCAAGTAGGAATGTAGAACAATGCGTAGTTACCTGCTTGGGGTATCATTGACGCAGTTCATCGTGATCAACGCTATTTCGAAACCCAGACCGCAAATCAGACAGTTTGCAGACGTTGAATCAATGTAAATAATGACTGATTTACTCTCTGAGAAATTTCATGCAGATTCGAAGCGCAGCAGCAAGCTGTGGCACAGTGTGTCAGCTAATTGAACAGATTGTAAAACACCAGCAAGTAAATCAATCTTACATTAATTCGACGTCTGCAAACTGCAACGCCGAAAAGAACTGATTTGTTGGCAGAAATGTTGTGTGTGGCTCGAAAACAGATGTTGATGATTACAAGGAATGACCGTAATTACCGTCGTTGAATGACAAGGCAGCCATCTTTATCAATCAACAATTAGACAAAGAAGTTAGGCAAACCAGCTAGCAAAAGTTGCTCTTTTTTACAACGTTTCAACGTCCCCTGACGTCGTTAAAAGGAAACTTTTTCTGGTCTGGAACGGCACAGTTCATTGCTCGCATGGTACCCAACCAGCTTTGTCATTGGAGTGACCTTTGGGAAATCAACTACCACGACCTGTAAAGCTGAGATTGCATTAGTTAGTAAGCATTTGCCGAGCAAGAGAAGATATCGATTTTTAAGCTAAAGTAGCGGTCACATCGACGACCCGTGTGCAGTGCGACGTATTAAGACATTGGAAATTGCCTTGCTATCGCCCCCGTTTCAATTGCTAAACCTCGCAAGCAGATCAAACAAACAACGCACAAAAACTAAGCCGAGTGGTTGAGTTTGACACTGTGTCGCCACTTTACTCCATTCTAAGAGTTATTGTCGTTGTGATGTTGGTGCAAAAAAGTTTAAAACAACCTTGCAACACAGAAAAATCTGGCTTTGTTCAGAGACTTCACTCATCTGTATTGAGACCTCGAGGATTTAACTTAATTCTTTATGGTATAATGTGCTTGCTCTGGAATTGAGTACGCTGTACTGCAGGTTTCTACTGGCTGTGATGTTTCGCATGTAGTCAGTTACGCGATTTCGGAGAAAGAGCGAACAAAGTTATTGATTGATTTTTGATATATGGGAATTTTTACAGAAATCGACATCTTCGTTTTGTGGATTTACTCAACTGATATTAACAGCCAATGATTTTTAAATTTTCAGGCGTTATTTCAACTCTTGTACATACTATGCTGCATTCAAACAAGCACGATAAGCTCATGACACGACAACCACTCATGTTAATTACCTAACATGATATGCGTTCTTTCGGCGCAAACTCAGCTGAACTATCACAACATGTTTGGAGTGATAACCTGCTTTTATTCCGACGTTTTGTCAATCCAACACGACTGAATTCTTCAGGGGCTAGATAAGGTAATGACTACCTGTCTAGCATAGCAAAACACAGGACCATGTTGCTGTAAACTAACCAAATATGCAAAATGAAATTCAACTTCCAAACAAAAATTATCGCGCGCTAATTGCATTCCATTTGCTGCCTTATGTGAGACATTCAAGGGTGGCATGGTCAGCAGTTTATTTTTTCATGCCACATTGGAAGACTGCTAAAGAAACCACACTCCATTGCATGCGAGAGTGGAAGGGTAGTTATTTCTCACCACCATAATGTGTTTCAGGTCCACACAAATCAAAATCCATTCGTGGGACAACGCTCAGGTCGCTTTGGTGGGGAACAAGTGTGATCAGGAGGGGGCACGGGAAGTGGAGACCAAACGAGGGGCGGAGCTGGCTGATCAGCTAGGTGAGATTACGATCCGTATGTTATCTTGGCGAAAAAACAAACAGACAATCGTAAGCAATCCGACAATTTTATCCACTTAGCTTGAAATGTAGAGCCACTGCTTTGCACTCATTAATTTTGTTCAGCGGTAATTTGTTCCTTTACATTATTAAGAACCGACTTTGTAATGGAAATAACGCCATAAACAGTAGGCTGCGGTACCAATTTTGAAAGTGTAAATAGTATATTTAGTACATTTAGTTCTGATTTGTACCAGCCCTAAACAGGGTTCTGCAATTGTTGGATACATACCATTGCAATATTCGAGCTACACTTGTTCATTTTTTTTCTAAACTGCCATTCATTCCACGCATTAAGCCCTAGGTCTGGAGTCTTCATTGAAATCCCGTTAAAAAAAACAGTGTTTTTAGATTTGTCTAACGTTTGTAGACGGCTATTGCTGTTGGATCGTATTAAAATATAGTTTTGTTAGCTGGGCTGTGATGTATCCTTTCACAGATACGATTATTCTTAGCATGACGTAAGTTATTGTGAAACGACCCGACAAGAATGCAAAGTATGTTGTTGCTTTTTAGGCTTTGATTTCTTCGAAACGAGCGCAAAAGATAATATCAACGTGAAGCAAACCTTCGACAAGTAACTGCATATTCTTAACATTTTTGCAACCATTAAAATCTGGTTTTTTGTTTCTAGCCAGCAGCAAGTTCATATTTTTGAATAACGTGTGCTGATAAAGATCTCTGCAGATAATTCAAATTTGTGTTTTGTTATTAAAATGATGTGGGGTATTCAAACAATCCCACGTATACTTGGTTTCATTACTGTCGTTTAGTTGTTGATACTCTGTTGGCGTGGCCATGGCCACCTGGAGATGCGGCCTGATTTGTCACATTTTGCGGATTTTGATTACAGCTACTGCTAGTGTTTGACTGACATTTTCTGAGATTTTTTTTACTTTTTGCTGTCTTTTAATGATATAAAAGCTTTTTGTTGCCTTGGAGAAGCAGTAGCAAATGAGTAAAGTAAGTTGAAAAACGCTGAATCAGACTGTTATTGAAAAATTATCAGTCTGACGAAATCTTCAAAATCAAATTTTCTTTGTTTTTCAACATTTGAGGATGTTGAAATCTATTGTGTCATCTGGGGAAAACAGTAAAGAAAGCGTAAGAAAAAAATATTTAAACATTCCCCAAAAGTTAGCAAAATCTGGAAATTTCTGCAAAATGTGACAAATCAGGCCGTATCTTTAGGCAGCCATGGCGTGGCCAAGGTGGAATATAACCGCCAGCTAATGCACGTCGTTTGACCGACATAATGTTCGGTGCACTAACTGCATGATTGGTTTGTATCCAATATTCGGGACAGATTTCAAACAAATAACGGAAGTTCATATACTGAACAAGTAGCTTTTAAGGTGTTGCGATCGTGCTAAGTTTTAAACTGACCAACCTGTTTCGGATCAAGCACAGTATAACGTTCGCGTTTTGTCACTTCTACCTCTTTCCACACCTCTGCTATGTTTTGTCATATATTGTTTTTCTTCTTGATGGTAAGAAATAAAAACAAACTGAACTAGCTTTCACATTATGATGCACCACTTTGCTTATGTGCTACAGACTGGTGGATAAGATTTGTGAAAAAATGAGCGAGAATTACAACCCTGACTCGGCGCCTGGAAACGCGAACAAAGGAACGAAGTTAACCGAGGATGACACAACGGCAGATGGGGCCAACAATTGCGGCTGCTGATCACTTAGGAAACAGAACGTTTTCTTGTGATGCTCGTGAGCCTGTCAGCAATACTCAACTGAAATTCTTTTTGTTGTGATCTGCTGACCCGCCTACGAAATGTAGTTGTTTGATTCGCAAGGTAAGAGACATTTGAATTGTAACAAATGGATCAGAAACTAACCGGCCGCGTTCAGGTGCTTTCTATGTTTCACTTGAAAACGTTCGGTTAAAACAAGCCGGCCTCACATGCCTGTTTAGTTTCCAACCAAAATGTTACACTGTAGCAGGGCCGGATTTATCAGTAGGCAGTTGCCTAGGGCGGCAAATTATTTGGGGCGGCAAAATATACGAATATATTAGCCTACATTCATAATACTGTACGTGAATATAAGAATTCACAACAGATATATAGCAATTAATAAATATGTTATCACATCACACACATTTATAAACAGTGCGGCAAGTCATCGCCTCTAGAGTACTTCACGCTTGATTGGTTTTCAACAATATGTGCTGCTTAGCGCTTCTTTTATTTATCTGTCTCGCTTAGTAGGCTATGGAGGACTAGGGTTTGTCTGTGCAATTTTTATTAATCTTTGTTCGGTTTGTTTCACTGTTAGTGAATTTAAAGGAGCCCAGAAAAAATGTTTTTAGTCAATGTTAGGTTGATGGAAAAGTTGCAGGCTATTTTGTGTATTTGCCTTGATAGTTAAAGTATGTAAACAAGCCAAAAAGTAATACTAGTTTACGAAAGAACTTTAGTTTCATGAAGTTTTATAAAAATGGCGGCACTGAGGACAAGTGCCTGTGTTGTATCGAAATCACCATCGAAAAATTTTTTTTGGGGGGCAGCACTTTTCTTATCTGCCTTGGGCAGCACTTAGGCTAAATCCGGCCCTGCACTGTAGGTGTCTGAGTAGTATAGTTGTGATTTCTTCAAGTACGTTTATTTTTCGACTTTTTTTCTTGATTGTTGCACAAAGTTACATATCAATAATAAGTGGCTATGCACTGCCCCATAACGTGACAACAATGCATTTTGTGTTTTTACTTTTTAGAAAATGTTATCACCAGTATGAAATTTATTTAAGACATCTGTCAGAGTAAACAGATTATATCATTGTGTTTTATTGCGATGAAGAGGTACTACCAGTATGCTTCGTAGCGTTCGTGAATACACGGCTTAGATCATCAATCTGTTTCAACAGGCTTACACCGTCAACTTTTTGTTAAATCAAATATCAGATCATGTTGTGACACTTTTTGCACATGAAGTATTATTATCGTTGTTAGGGTGGTCCAAAAAAAACTTTTTTTGTAAATGTTAATGTCTCACCCTAAAATATTGTTACCATTGATGAGAAAATGACATATGTAAATTTTCATAAAGATTGGTTGATATTTAGAGGTTGCTACCGGGGTTCAAAGTTTTGTCGTTTGCCCCCATTTTAACGTTTCGAGAGGATATGATACGGTACAGTAAAAAATATGGTACAGTGCCATGGTATATTGCAATAAAAATACAGTTTAATAGTTACTCTATAGTCTGTTTATAAACTCGTGTGTCTGTATTACGAATTATACTAACTGGTGTACATGTACGAAATGTGCGACTTTGTGTAAGGTAAAGGTGAGTCCCATACTTGAATACAAGCATCGGGGGATGAGGTTCTCATTATACTAAGCCTTCGGCACTAACGAGAGTAGGGTGGCCAGTTCCTTTCTCTCGGCCGCCTTTACTTCAGCAACTACGCCCACCAAATATATTACACCCTGGGTAGAGGTGAGCGTGAGCGGTGTTTTTCAACAACCAGTAAAAGCCGGAGTCAAACCAGGATTGCATAATTGGAAAGCGAGCGCGTCACCGCTGCGACTTTGTATACTTGTGTTTAAAATTCAAAGACTAAATTGGACATTCATTAACAACTTTAGAATACAACAAATAAACTACATGTACAAATGTACATGATGTAAACTAATATACATAGTACATAGGCTACATACAGAAATTATTGCGCGAGGGTCTTTCTACTGCAGTCTGGATATCGCTGACGGTGATCGGCGACGACACGCAAAAGATACTGCTTTTGTTCTTCATCACATGTGTGTAATGTGTTGTATTCCGTGATCAACGCCACTCCACGCTCGGCATTGTCATATTTACAACCTTCATTTCACTCACAATTGCTCTCGCTCTTTGATACGCGTCATTGGTCTTCCAGTTATCTGGGTCTATCTCCAAAAATGATGAAGACCTATTCAGAGCCTTAAAAAATCTGTTTGTATTTGATGTAACAAAATCAATAAATGACCATTTTATTTGAAAACCAAAGACTTGTTGTATTTGGCCTGCCGTCATCACATTCACGAGATAGTTCTCGGGGCAATATTGTCATGTGTGATGGGTCGTTCGACTGGTCCGGACATTCTACTCTTCAAGCGTTTTCAAATGAAATGGTCATTCATTGCTAAAGATGATGTACAATGTGCGTGAACTGACGACGAGGCTTTAAACTCAAAGCATGTGACAGACGTAGCAGATGCCATAAGAACATTCGCTAATGAAAATTGTTAATACAGCAACATTGTGATGACTACAGAGCTCCTTGAGTTGACCATCATATTCTTGGGTAGAGTTCCTCTTCGTGGCATCAAAATCATGGCTCCTGGTGCTCTTCATTGTGCCAGGTGGATGGCGAAAGCCATCTATGCATTCAATTTTGGGATGTACCGAAAACAGTACACTTTGACTAAAAGGGAGGATGTCACTTTGCGCAATATCTGTGTGTTTGTTGTGAGAGTGTACGTGAAAGCTTGTTTTCTCGCCCCATCGCCGATTCTTGCACTATCTCAGGATCTCGCATTTCTCAACAACTCGATCAGTACAAGGATATTCATTCAAAGATGGCAAAGGCCGCAGTGAACAAGATGTTGCGTCATTTGTGGTACCTGGGAGAGGAGCATATCGCGTTGGCATTTTTTGATAATTCTGTATCATCAGACACTAAACGGAAGATGATGACTCCAATAAAGACATGTGACGAAGGAGTACAGACTAGTAAAAAAGCTGTAAGTGGCCACAAAGAAATTGCAGACAAAAGTTTGGAAGATTTTGCTACATCAAATACAAACCGATTTTAAGGCCCAGAATTTGTCTTCATCATTTTTGGAGATAGACTCAGATAACTGGGAAGACCAATGACGCGTATCAAGAGCGAGAGCAATTGTGAGTGAAATGAAGGTTGTAAATGACATTGCCGAGCGTGGAATGACGTTGATCACAGAATACAACACATTACATACATGTAACGAAGAACAAAAACAGTATCTTTTGCGCGTCGTCGCTGATCACCGATATGCAGACTGTAGTAGAAAGACCCTCGCGCAATAATTCCTATATGTAGCCTATGTACTGAACAATAAAAACTATTAATACCGTACTACAAAAAGTGCTCAATGCCAAGCAAAACGCCAAGCAGAGCGAATTAAATCAAATATAGTTATTACTCTCTAAACCCTTGACAGCCTGTTTTAACCTAAAAGGAGGACCTTCTGATGATTACCCTTTTAGGGTGAAACAGGCTGTCAAGGGTTTGGACAGTGGTTCTCAACCTTTTCTGAGTCATGGCCCCCCAGCCTGTGGCTCTAAAAGACCATGGCCCCCTTGAGAGAAATAAAAATGTATTTGTTTAAAGAACAACGAAACGAAATCAGTAAAAACAGTTAACGAGTGATTAAATGATTTAATGCTTTCTTTTTCGGAATAAGACTGCGCCAGTAAATCAAGCGTATCCTTAATTGTTACGTTACAATTACAAAAGGTGATGCAACATGCAGTGAGATAGAACATACGATGAAAAAAACATGCTTTTAGCTAGCTTTACGATACTAACACCTGCATGAGTGTTTTTTGTGTCACAATTCTACGTTTCTGTCAATACATGTTATAATTCATTAATAAAGCTTTTTATCGTGGCTCCCCTGAGAACGCTCTGTCGTCCCCTTGGGGGGCCGAAGACCACGGTTGAGAACCCCTGGTTTAGAGGGTGTTAATTATGTATGTACTATGTATATTAGTTTACATCATGTACATTTGTACATGTAGTTTATTTACTGTCTTCTAAAGTTGTTAATGATTGTCAAATTTAGTCTCTGAACTTTAAACACAAGTATACAAAGTCGCACATTTTGAATATGTAGACCAGTTAGTATAATTCGTAATACAGACACATGAGTTTATAAACAGACTATAGAGTAATTATTAAACTGTATTTTTCTTGCAATATACCATGGCACTGTACCATGTTTTTTACTGTATCGTATCATATCATATCTGTATCACATCCTCTCAAAACATTAAAATGGGGGCAAACGACAAAACTTTGAACCCCGGTAGCAACCTCTAAATATCAACCAATCTTTATGAAAATTTACATATGTCATTTTCTCATCAATGGTAACAATATTTTAGGGTGAGACATTAACATTTACAAAAAAAGTTTTTTTTGGACCACCCTAATCGTTGTGTACACATTCGTCAGCAAAATCGTTTTTGAGCACACAAATTGAACTTGTGCTGATACTAGCTTGTGCAATATTCACATTCCGTTGCATCACCTTGTCAGATTCCACGCTGAAGCAGGTGTTTCTGCACAGGATCATATCGTCCTGACTCCTTACCTGGTTTATGGCTTGCAATACGGGTCTGCTACTATTCGGTGAGTCCCTAACCCTAAAACGGCAATGATAATTAGGCTACGGTACCCGATAATTAAAAAAAAAAATTGAAAAAATCCCCCGTTAAGGGATCCGACTCACCGAATCGGACTCACCGAAACGGGCCATTCCGTTGCAATACAGTGGTGTCGTTTTATATGTGTCGATTGTGGAACATCACAGTGCGTGTTTAAGGTTTCATTTACCCATTTATAATGTCATTAGATGTCCGTTTTTTTTTGTGCAGAGGTATTTAATAAATGTTGTTACACCACTTCACTGCCGCCACGTCAACATTATAACTGCATGGAATTGCGTTGCAAAAAAAAATTGTTGTGCATTATTTACAATTAATATATTTTGGTTTTATTTATTAATGTAGTGTAAACTTTTCTGTCTTGATGTTCAAAACTGTACTCACAAAGACACCATTTCTAAACGATTAACAAAGAAGGTGGTTTGAAGATCTTGCATTATTATTGATTGTGATTGGGGAATAGAAGCATGGTAGTTCGAAAAACCTGTTGTTCAGTTCAGCTCACTTCAGTCAGCAAATCTTCGTCAAAACGTCACTTTATTGTATCACCCGACAATACACAATGCATTCGAGCCGTTTTAAAAACATTTTGATACTTTGCGCATCAACCAACTTTTTGTATCATCTCTCAAATATGTTTTTCACATGTTAAGCAGCGGATTCGTATAAAACAAAACCAGGGAAACACAATGATTAATATTTACAATCGCTGTTGTCAAAGCTCCTTAACAAGAGAACAATAGGTTCAAGCATCATTATTATTCATTACTAGTTCGTGCAAACATTTCTATACAGCATTAAAAAAAAATAGGAAAAATTTCGCTTCGAGAGAAAAACTGCACAAGCAAATGGTTTGTCTTCTTGACCCAAGTTCGATCACGATAAACCTTTTCAGCGGCCTATGCCCTACCGTCTACACATTCACTAAGAAAATTTAACTGTGATGTCCTTTTTTTAATACAAGGATGTTGATACAGTAATGAAGTTGGATGTTTCAGCATCACAGTGAGTTGGAAAATATTCGCAGAAATGGCTATAAAAAAAATTGCCTTAAAAAGTTCAGTTCAAGAAGGCGAATAGGTTTTTGCATAATAAAAAAGGATCACAAACTCATGACCAAAAGCATACAGAAATTTGGCAATCTAATATTTGTTACTAAAAACACGCTGTCAACGATTTAAAAAAAATTACATTACGTAGCTGGTAACACGTGTTTCAGTCAGGTAGTGTTGACGCCAGGAAGATCGCTCCTTCTCAATAGCTGGTAACAGGCAGTTTTTTGTGTTCTACGCTAATGTTGTCATTCAAACGCATATCTAAAGTACCAGACAGGGACTTGTTACAAAAGACAAAACAATATGATTGGCTTTGGAATGTTCTAATACTGTTTATGAAACGAACACCGCATGTTAAGATAGTGCAGTGATTGGAAGTTGTATGATTGCAATACCGGTAACAAAGGTTTATGATTTGTCTGATATTACTTGTTTACAAAAGTTTGCGCATCCATGAAAGTGGCAGAAGCATTTGAAACGAGTCGAGACCATAGTTAGTACGGCAGTTTACTTGCAAGCATTAACCTAATTATTACAATCTGAGTCCTGAGGAATTGACTTTGATCGTCAGCAGACACAAAACTGAAGTGAATACACGTGGACAGAACTTACACTACAAAACTGTCATGACACGAGTAAATTTAGATGTGTCATACAGTCGATGGAGAAATATAGTTACATGCTACATTATGACAAACGCAATTTATGGCAGTTTAGAGTAACAGAGCACTAGATTTTAGTGGCAAATCTTATATTGGGTGATATGTTTCCAGAGATTTAATTTTCCTGCCGTTAAAAACAAGCCGTTACTCAAGGTGATGGCTGCGGAGAATCTCAACGAAGAAAAACTGATGCGCTCCGTTACCGGCAGTATCCAGCATCCAACCATTGTGAAAAAAGGTTCAAACAACACATGACAGAATATGAAGTTTCACATTAACACAAAAAATGGAAACACAATGCAATCGTCTAGCGGCGTTGTGTTTGAAAACCATAATATACAGCGTTGTATGTCTTGACCATAATAACTCAAACGGGTCGTCTCCAGTTTACACAAAAAATATTTTTGAGATATAATGGTAGAGTATTTGTTAAAATTTCTTTGCTTTTAAGCTAAATTTAGTAGAGAAAGCATTCGCATAACCCACTTGCGTAAGGTTAAGGACGTTTAAACACAGTTTGAGTTAATCCTGGTAATTGCTCAGTCAATTTATAGTTCTCAAAAACAATCGGTTTCAACTGGCAAAGCTTGCATGAGATTCTGCACAATATTGTCACCACTTCAAGCACAATACAAAAACCACAAAATTGAATGGCGAAAAGAATAAATTGTTATCAACTGTACCACTAAAGTAACCTCCGATAACGTTTCACGAGAGGTTTGTACAGATTAATATAAAATACAATAAGCAAACCAACAGACATGATCCCAGACAATTACAGTCATAAAACTTGTGAGCAATATTCCCACCCCTTCTTGATCCCCCAGGTCGGTACCTCCCTAGCATGTGTCGAGCGTCCTGTCTTCTTGTGTGCTAAATGGGTAACACACGACACTTACACACGAGCAGAATTCAACTTTGGCTGTAAGACAAATTTTGGCCTAAAGGTCACGCAACATATTCTTGTTACTAGTTTTTAGTTTGACATTCAGAAGCGCTTTGCGTGCAGCAAACTGTAAAAAGGTGATATCCCTGGTGAATATAAGCACGTAATTAGCTGTCGTTTCGGAAGCAGAGGGTAAGGAAATTTCCGAAAAACTATGTGGAAGCTTCAAAGTGTTTCAGTTAACAATTTTAACACGGTTTGGAAGACCCTGTTGTCTTCAATAGTTTTCTACACAAGATTTACGATATCGTATGATACTATGTATTTTGTTGCTTTTCTCGACGTATCCACATATGGCGATGATTTTGGCATCTGAGGGCAACATATGTTATCCACATTTTTCCATAGAATTATAGCAATGGTTGGTAATCACAACTGATTCAGACTGTCATTTTAACGTAATTTCAACGTCAAAACGATGCATAGAATTACAACTTTTACTGGCTGCAAAATTACTTACCCTATAAGACTTATACAACCCCTAAGAATGGTCAAAGCGTCCTACACCCCATAGTTCGCACTGAGTCGCTCCTTCAGTGGTTGAGGAAATTGTTCAGAAAATTGGGTCCAAGTTTCTTCCCCGACTTGATCCTTGAATCCATGCAAGATCTAAATAGATCAGTGTTGTCACATTTTCATTAGCGGACGTTGCGGTTAAAATCTCTACAAGTGACCACAGTCATCGTCAACGGGTCAGGTCGAAGGTTTAGGAAAAAAGCTTCTCACGAAGGTAGCCAAACTACATGCAAGCTCCCTGCCACGGCAGGATGGAGCACATGCTTATTGTAAGCCGATGCAAAACGTTGAACCAGCCTCGGAGTTGGATTGCGCAACTTCCAGATGTTATACAAACCGGCCTCTCCTTCACTACTGCAAGGTACAGCAGTACACAAACAGCCAACATGACGTTAACTATTATCGGCTACATAGCTGAGAGCCCTTGTTCGATAGGTCGCTGGTTCGACACCGCTCAAGAGCATGTGGCTGTGTCTTTGGCAAGAAACTTGAAGGCGTGCCGTCGATTGCGCTGTGGCGCCCGTTCGACTATAGCCCTTAATTTCTCTCAACAGTAAATTGCTCTAGACTCTAGAGAGAAATGCATACGGCCCCTACTTAACAAGATATAAAGCAGGAAACTACAATTCGTGAAAATAACTGAAACTCTGTCTCTACAATGTTTAGAAATCGCATCAAAATAAATATGGAAACATCAGCTTTCAAACTTCGACTTCGCATTGCCTGTCACAATCGTTCATTTTCTAGGGGCTGCGCAGTGAGCTTACCTTATGAAACATTTCTTTCAAATCTGGTTGCGGATGAACCCACGATGCGACGGCGTCACAAAAGAATATGAAATCCTAAAAAAGAAAATTAGGCAAAAAGTAAAAAGGTGATTGTCGGCGGAAAAAAGTCGATCATGCTTAAAACAAAAATCTGTTTAAATTGCCCCAGAGAGCAAATTAGTCGTTTTTACATCGATTAAACGTCTACGGACGTTGAATTAATGTAAAAAACGACTGATTTGCTCTCTGGGATACGAACACATACGTGCACGATCCCACCAGGGTTGACTCCAATCATCGCACAAATCCCTCGAAACGCTGAATCCTTTTCGTCATTATCCCGGATGTTGCGAAGCGAAGTACACCTGAGTGGTGGTTGAACAAACGTTACAGAACATTGATATAACGTTATAAAACCGTCACAATGGTGAACTTGGAACTTACCAAGGTCTGGTGAACTGCTGCATCAGTGGAGCAACTTCGTTCGGGCAGACGTAGCCGAGCCGACCAATCGTGATAGCTGAAAAGAAAATAATTCAATGATAAGGAGATTTTATCGAGACGGCTCTGCGGAACATAAGAAAACTGACCTGTATTTTCCAGCAAAGTTTTTGGAGTCCCATGTCGGTTTATAATCGCAACTAGATATTCAATGACCATCGGAACGAAAGGCCGCATCTCTGAACCTACCAATGGAATTTCCGTTAAAAGTGTGAGATGTTAATTTCCATTGCTGTTGTTAAGAGCTAATTGTGTTAAGCGTTGATGCCGGTAATGCGGATGATGTGACTTAGAAACATCAAGCAAAAATTTAAGATGAATTTCTGGTTCAATTTGCAGCATCTACCATACTACCAATGCAAAAGAAGTGAATACCTTAGTTTCAACATGTCCGATAAGATTTTGAAAGAAAAACTCACCTAATTTGATAGAAATCTCCCCTATAGCCCACGTTGCGTTGTTGCAGACCGATATTAGCTCGGGGTTGAGGTTTTGTGCCAAGGTCGGCATGAACTCGGCGATGTGAGCCTTCACGTGCGGGAAGCAAGCTTTCGTTAAGTCGCCGAGAAGAGCAAACGAGCTTTGACGGACCTCGGCCATTTCGTCCTATGTTGGGAAATCGAAAGAGTGGTAAGGATGTAAATTTTAGATCAAACAAATGAAGGAATTAAACTTACCGGATTAATACAGAAGTCCCCGCTTATTAAGCCCAATTTGGTCCGGTCTGGAATTACTAAATACATAGAAGTGACAGAGAATCGTCCCCGCTTGTTAGGCCTACACGTTTATTAATCCCACAATCGTCTGATGCCAAGATGGGCGGGGGACTACTGTATAGCCAAAATATATTTACACTTTGACTACCTAAATCATTGAAGAAGTTGACTTTGCAGTTAGATTTAAATTGACTAGCTACTCTGGGTAACTTCAGGATGGCAACAAAATAGTGAAACACACCCACCTGCATGCACTGAAACATAAGACCAAGAATTTTGCTATTTTGTATAAGTTCTTCGATACTGGAGCCAAGTCCCTCAGCCAACCCGCTGAGTAAGTCGAGCGCCACAATCATGAAGTCTTTGTCCGGTCGATCAAACTGCTCCTGATTTTGTAAGAAATTCTGCAAATACCAACAAAGAAAAGATGCACAAATAAGCTGAAGATATTCTGTTCTCTTGCAATTTATTGTTCACATCAAAATTGCATCTTTTGCCTAATGTCATGAAAAATACGGCAGATTCCGCTAAATCGACAGATAAAAATACATATTAAAACCAATTTGCTTTGGGACGGATTGTTCGCATTGTGGCATCCATCGCTTATTGAACCCACTATTTATTAAGTGGATTCCACTCACAAACACGTAGCAACTCACAGAACACAATGTCTCGTATCACTCTCAAAATCCATCTCAAAATGCATTTAGATAAAATTCAAAAAACTAAGAGCTGAACTAGGCGGGTGAAGTGCAACAAGAAGGACCACATTGGGTCTAGTACGCGATCATAATATATACATAGCTTCAACGTTACCTACCGCATTTTGAGCAAGGGTGTTTTGAACAAGGTTGACACATCGATGGAAAACTGGTTCACAGTAGGGCAGGAACCCGGATTGCAACGCGGTGGCCACAGAAGACAAGCACTGAAAACGCAAACAAGTACAAAATCCATTACAATAACGTTTTAAAAAGATGCATCCAAGGTACTAAAGCTTGTGAACTACCAGTCGATTGTATTTCTTGCAATTACAAGCCACTAATATGAACCACTGTATACACAGACCATTCTACTAATGCAGAAGTTTTGAAACGCGTGCAGCAAGACGCGGGGCTCGCGAAAACATAATTCAAAGACAATTTAAAATTTTAAGACACACTACAAGGAAAGAATATGAAGATTTTTGCCCAAGTAGTCGCTTCTGTGAGGAACGTTCAAACAAGACAACCAAGAACAGTTTGTGACACCACACGACACCGCGAACTCTGATAAAAATTTACGAGCTCGGTATCTGGTCCATCAAGGACCGCGCCGTGTATGACGTGTACGAGGACGACAAACTCAAAGCAATGCTTCGGAAAGTTATAAGCAGAAGTTGATGAGTTACTTCGAGCAGTGGAAATAAATCCTTGTCCTCATCTCTCAAATGATTCCACTTCTCAATTAGAGGCGGCATCAGCATTTGAATACATTCAGGTTTGTTCAGATGGTTTCCAACCGAGTCTGCCAACGTGCCTGCAAAAAAGAGAAGAAAATCAGTGTTATGCTTCCAAATCCATCAAATTGTTGAAAGTTTTTTTTATAAATCACGCCGAACACGTATTGTGCACCATCCAATGAGAAATAAATTTATAAATATCGTTGCTTTGGAGTTAAGTCTCGTCAAAATCAAGAATAAAGCTCATGAAACTGCAAGGTTTTGTAAAACAAAAAATGTTATTAATTAATTATTATTAACATTACGCACCTTAAATATTATGAATAAGATAACAATAAATAATACTGTTATAATTAATCTACAAATAATGGAGCAAGTGTTATCGTATTTGGTAAAACTACAAGCGAGCTAAATAAGGAGCATCCTTCCGGATGTAGCAACCTAGCGCACCTATGGCGTCGTAGAGAATAAGGAGATTCTTATGCTGGTACTTGTTGAAAGCATAGACCAGAGTCTGCAAGATGATGTGAAGGTATGGCACCAACTCCGTACATGCTTCTTCTTCTAAGGTCGCAAATGCGCTGCGTATAAAAAAAGGGCTTTACAAGTTGAATATAGGGATGGTAGAAGTAGGGACTATTCTACTGTCCTTAGTTCAATAACTTGCCAGTTTGTTCAATGCAAAAATGGAGTTTTTACCACAACTTAGTGCAGTGCATAGCATTCGAAAAGTTAGCTTCTTGTTGCTCGCATTTAAAAAAAATCAACAATACTTCATCCTGATAGAATAAGCACGCCACCTAGAGGATAAGTATATATTTTTAAAACGCGAAACCAAATCGCTTCAAAACCTGCAGGCGGCCTCCTGCACTCGCTTGTTGGAATCGAGGATTCTTTTCAACAATTCGTTCATCAGTGGCTTGAGGTATAAGTCGTGACCCTGTTGTTGCGACTGCGTCACTATCCAGTGAGCATATCTGAACACAAGATATCATAATAAGAAAAGAACTCATCAGCGCAAAGCGGTTCACAACACTAACAATACCGTTGAAATGAAAACACAAACTGTGGTGGTTTATATCACATAACATTAACCTGGATAATGTCCAGCAAGTTATGGAGCGGACGAGAGCTTTCTTATCGTTGAGGGTTTCGGTAAGGAAAGGTACCAACTTTGGCAG
This sequence comes from Aplidium turbinatum, assembly GCF_918807975.1. Taxonomy (NCBI): domain Eukaryota; kingdom Metazoa; phylum Chordata; class Ascidiacea; order Aplousobranchia; family Polyclinidae; genus Aplidium; species Aplidium turbinatum. The sequence continues at coordinate 13,129,204 of NC_137484.1, read as the reverse complement.
ATGAGGGAGCATTCCAGTCATGCACCCTGGTTATGAAACAACAGATACAATGAGTAAACACAAAAATTATTGTATTTTGCAGCAAATTGGTGTTTGAAGGCTTCAGGTTAAGATAAAATCTGAAAAAGTTTCCAAAATGTAATAATAGGCACTCCCGTTTCAACTTGGCTTAAAAGTGGTTGTCTTGAAATAAAACTAAAAGTTTTCGTCTATTTAATTCCTAACAATTGGATGGTGAAGGCTTCCTTTTTTTTTCCTGGTAAACATTTGTTGTAAAAAATGCAAATTTGAATTTTTACTGCTACCGATTCAACGCCAGTTCAGTTACAGAGTTTATATTTTGATTATCAGACATTGCAATGAGCATCAACAATTACCTTCAGCTATGGCGCCAAGGACTAAGATTCCCGACTCTCTCAAGACCCACTCCTGATTGAAGAGCAAGTCGTTGAGCTTTTCAAGAACAAATGGCAAAAGATCGTTGTGGAAAACGTTGGCGAGGATGTCCAGGCCGGCGGCGGAACATTTTCCTAAGTGATGAAGATAGAAATTGGTGAAAGAAGTTATTAGTGTTACAATGAATCTGAATAAAATTAACCCCAACAACCGGACGCGAAATTTTTTTTCCCACGAGATTTCTGTCTCATTGATTCTAGTCACTCTAAAAGTAAGATTTTCCGAAAGTGTTTTGAGAGATTGGTTGATTCAGATTGCGAAATAACTATTTACCAATGAAATTCTGCAATGATAATAAAATATAAGCTTTCCCTAACCCTACTTTTTTTGAAAAGCTTTTGTGCACCGCAAAAATTAATTTAAAGAAAAAAAAAAGTTTGACTTCGACGGGCGTCGAACCCTCGTTCTCACGATCACTAGGCAAAGGATGATACCACTGAACCAACCGTGCCAACGAGAAAATGTTGCATTCACACGGTTTTAATACAAACTTTTACCAAAATATGTAAATGAGACAGAAATCTCGTGGGAAAAAAATTTCGCCAACCGGACAGCATGGGGAAGGGGCTGTATACACTGGCGCCGACTTACGGGGTTACGGGGTGGCCACGCCACCCCGTAACCGCTGTGACGGGGTGGCAGCCACCCCGTTTAGGTTACATTACTTGCTGCAAATAAATGTAATTTGAACGGACGTTTAAATCTTTTTTTGATCATTGGTGTTCGCTTCAAGTCAACGTAAAGCAAGAGGTGAACCAATACAGTATTACGAAGAAAATGATTGTTTTTGTCACAAGCATGATACTCGCGTAACATCAAGCAAGCTACGTGAAGATTACACAGCACGTGGCTACGAGTTTTTTCCTTGTTGTTGCAATCGTTTTATTTGTTACTTGTCATAAGTCATTGTTACATTTGTTAGGTTTACAATGGGATTTATTAATCAACAAAATACGATCTTTCCATTGCCTCCCTCAAAAATCTTTTTTGAATTTTTTTAAACTGCTCATGATATCGCTATAAATTATGCCAGCTATAAAATACTTGGAAATAAAATTATCTCGATGATTGATAGCTCCACCCCCTAAATATATAAATGAATATCTATTTTCAAATTTCATTAAAAAAATGCAATTTTTGAAACTTTTTGAGTTTTATTTAAAAAGTGCACTTAGTAAAGTAGCAGTTTTAATGTTCTGCAAATTTACACGTTTACATGATTCTATTCGAGGAAAGCTACACCCCAATTCCCAATAATAAAAGCAACCTTTTTCAATTACTCAAGATTTTGCATTTTGAATTATTTTCCGATTTTAATTGGAGTGTACTGTTATCTACTTCTACTTCATGCTTTAATTTCTACTTTGTTATCTACTTCATGCAGTAATATTGCGTGTCAATGCATGACAAACTGTGAGGCGGGAATTTATTGGTCTAACATAGGAGTTGCTGTTTCTCGGCAGCCGATTTGTAGCAAGAATGTTACATCATAGAAAAAATCACGAAAAGTCGTCCTGTAAAAGTCTGAGGCGGGAATTTATTGGTCTGACATAGGAGTTGCTTGTTACATCATAGAAAAAATTACGAAAAGTCGTCCAGTAAAAGTTTTCGCCGACATTCCAGTTTTATTCAGCTTAAAGATGCCACCGAAAAAGCGTTCAAAATTGCAGGTCATTTTTGTTGCGTCTAGTCAGGATTTCAGCCAGCATGAAAGTGACCAAACGCCTGAACGATAGTGTGCCACTGCCAAAAGGCGTTAGCACGATCAGGGAGGTGGAAGAACCGAGCACGAGCAGGATAATCGCTGTTGAAGGGAGAAGCTTTCAAAAATCGTGGGAGAGCGAATTCCCGTGGCTAGAATACGATAGATGCAAAGATAGAGCATTCTGTCCGATTTGCAACTATGTCGCAACTGCTTGATCTATTTGCAAGCAATGAAACAATTTCATTAATGCTTCCAACGTGGTCTGCAGTGTTAAAATATACTTATCGTTGCCTTCCACCACCTGCGAGGCGGAGCGATCGTTTAGTGCACTCAGGCGCATAAAAACCTACTTGCGATCTACCATGACGCAACAGCGATTGAACCACGTCCTAATTTTAAATGTTTATCAAGCAGAAACTGCAAGGTTACAACTTGACCAGTTGATTAACAGTTGGATTGACAGAGCTGCTGTTCGCAAAAATACTTTTGCCAAATGTTAAGTGTCAGAGCAGCAACGTAACAATAAAATTCACGACGTACCTCCTGTGCTTTGTTTTAAAGTTGCTTTGTAAATTATCGAGCTACAAATCAGGTGTGAAAAGGCAATTGCCATCTACGAAACACGCTTAGTAAAAATCAAACAAAAACATGCAGTTTGAAAGTTTTTAGGTTGCCATATTGTGCTATCCGCCACCCCGTGCAAAAATAAAAGTCGGCGCCTATGGCTGTATACACTGGCGGACCCCTGTTAGCGGGGACAAACGCAACCTCCCATCTATTAAAGGGACAAGTGGATGATGATGATAGACATAATTTGTGGACCAAAGTTTGAAAACGACCCCAACACTAACATTAGAGTTTGGGAATGGCGCTACAACTAATGTGAAGACATATAGAGTGTATAATATTGGACGGACTAGCATTGTTTTTCTAGACTTGAAAATGAGTTAAGAGGTTCAGCGACTCGGCTTTTTAAGCATTTTTTTTGCTATATTAAAGAAGTATCTAAATAGAAATAACTCTAACCCAACTTTCGTAAATGGGACAAACAAGCTTAAGTTGTCTAGTGGCCAAAACAACTAAGTCTGCAGCACTGGCCACACATCTATAATAAAAATATTTAAAACAACGCACGTAAATTCCAATCCGAGAGTCCGTCCTCGTCATCCTGCCCACTGTCATCGTCGTCTTCATCATGAATCCCATCCTGCAGCGCAATATTTCAATCAATGCCTGACTTTCTCAGCTCTGCAACTTCAGTAGCACTAACGCTAAAAATTCGGTTGTGATTGGGTTTATTGGAGATTTAGAATAGCACTGGATAGAATATCTATTTAGATATTACTCGAACATTTTGGTACAAACAGCCTTCACCACAGAAGTATAAGAGCATATTCTTTTGGACTAAACCTTATAGTGTGATGTGTGTAACATCTTAGAAATAAACGAGATTTTATCAATAAATTTTCAGCAAAGACGAAGTTTCAACTTTGTCTTAATTGTAACTATTGTGAACAAAAAAGGTCATAAGCCGCTGCTGCCTAACTCTTAACTACCTGGTAAATCTCACTGCACTGCAAACGCTGGTTAATCTTTGCATGTTCATCTCGCTTCCTATATGCTTAGACACATTAATGTCCATCGTGACCCTTTACAAACATAAAAAATCTAAAGAAGCTTTCCCAAGACTTACTCCTGCTCCTAACAAGTCTCCACGCTCCTTCATCTTGCACGGGTTGCCTATCAAAGAACTGTCCTCATCACCACAACATCGATCGAAACCAATTCGTCTTATACCTGACATCTGCCAAGTAACTAGCTTATTATATCTTCTGCTAAAATGCCTTGATATATTGACTTTTTAAACAACTATATGAGGTTTAAATACTGGGTATAGCAAAAATATCTCAAATATAAAAATTATGAGTATGGTATTGCTGTACACATAGGCGTCGATTTTTGCTTAGAAGAGAGAAATTCTGGGTGGGCGAGAGTTTTCAAACAGATTTCATTGAATCTGTATGTTCGCAAATTCGCAATGGTTAGTCTTTCTCACAAAGACTGCGTATAGCGTCACCGCAGCAATTAAGCTTTAATAGGTTTGATGTTTCTTTCTTGCGCCTTGCGATCTTATGAGCGCTGCTAAACTAAACAAACTTTTTTTTATGTTTTTCTTTGCGACCTAAAAAGCGCGTGACTCGTGACCTGTTATCTTTAAAGTGGCGCTTTCGGATTTGCCGCAAAATGTTCGGACAGGTGTCTGCTGACTGCGGATATTGCTGCTGTATAACTTCCGTTGGTCTGCGGCAGATAACCGATTGTTTTCCGAGGCCCACAAACAGCAGCTACAGTAACGAGTAGGCTACCATCAGGGTTGTCATCAGAAGAATCCACTAGAATTCGGAAAAAAAGCTTCCTTTGCAACACACGACCTTCCCGAGCCGGAAGCTGATCCGGCAGCATGCTAACGTCAAATGGAGCAGGTAGAGATCCATGGCTCATGCTGTCTTCTACAACTACCGGTGCATTGCCTGAGACATTGTCCTCACCACTGTCCATCCTTGAAGCACTGCTTTCTTCATCAATGTCATCTCTACGTTCATTCGTGCTGGACGTGGCTTCTTCAGCGTTATCATCCCGACGCCTTTTAGAAGCTGGTTTTAAGAATGCGCGAATATATGTTTGACTTTGCTTCATGTTTAACTTTTCAATAATGAAATGACAACATCTCGCGGTGCCCCAATTTATACCCAGCAACAACTTTGTGAGAAAAGATTTGTAAAAAGCGATTGTTTCAGTATATACGTCTTTAGTTTATATACTATCGGTTATTTTATTACCATGTTTATTATGATGTCATATTCATATTCCCTTACGCTGACCCTGAACTGAAGTTTGATTGTGACGTAACGAAAGTGAGAACATTCGGAGAAAAGATCAAACGTGGCTTTCTCTTAACAGGAATTGCCAGCGTGTGAATGTGGCAGTTGCTCTACCAACAACAATGCAGTGAATACAGCCTTTTTTCAACGCAGCGGAATTGCTTTGTTCTGTCGGATACCTAGCGAGAGACATAGCGTAAAACAAGAAGTTGCGGTGCAGTTGGTTGGATATAATTCAACGTTTAACAAAGACGGAAATAATTGTAACGAACACTTCATAAGTGTCATGAAAACAGAGTGGGCGAAACATATTTTGCCCACACTCGTTCCACGGCAGGGTGGGCGCTGCCCACCCTATTTCGACGCCTATGGCTGTACATAGATATAATCAGATATTGTTGTTGAAATAACGACCGATTTTATATGCAGCACAACTACTGGAGATGGCTGCTTTAATTTCATGTTTTCAAACATTCATGCGGTTTTAATCAGTATACAACGCAAATTTAACCCTAACCACAGCACCTGTCCATGAGATTCGTTGTGCATACTGTGGACCTTCGATTTATGAAAGCGAGGTTTAATGTCTTCCTCTTTGTCCGGGATCATTTCATCTTCCTCCACATCGCCCTGTGATGAAAATTTAGGTTTTCTTTAACGTCCTTGAGAAAACCAGGCATTTTTATTCAAAGGAGGTGGATGCTAGACATCTAAATCATGAAAAATGTTTTTTTTTTAACAAGCGATTCTACAAGAAAAAACCATAAACGAGAAAGTGATTCATTGCTAGAAGGACTTTTTGCTCTCTTCAGTAGCTTGTGGCCAGAATAAAGTACTTCAATGATCATTTATTCTCTTCTGTATACAAGTTACTGAAGAGAGTCTGTGGGCAGAACTTTAAGCAATTGACCAACTTCTTCTCGCCCTCTTCAAACTGTGTACGTCACCACTGTACGTCACGACAGAAATAACTTTACAATCACCAAAAGGAAATAAATCCTTTTGCAAGAAGACGGTAAGTAAAAGAGTTATTAAATGGAAAACAAAAATTCATACCTTGAGCAATATGACATCAATCTCAGAGTACTTCATCCCATTGATCAAGATAGGCACCAACCTAAGCACACAAACTTGATTGTAAATTATGGGTCAGTGGCAAAATCTGCTAGCTAGACAGTCGATGTTCAATCAGACTTTAACAGAAGGAGAATTGCAAATATGTCTATTGCTATCAATTCTTGCTACACTCGATTGCTGAGAAACATTGATTACAAATTTTTGTCACCTTCTTTTTAACGTTTTAGTAACGTTTTTTTTTGTAACAAAAGTTATCTTTAAAAATCTCGAACTAGCCCAATGGTTACTGTGCATAAGAAGTTGGTAACGAGACTTCATGTGCAGTAAATCTATCCGAAACCATTACCTCGGCAAAAACGGGGGCAGGACTTCGGCACAATCAGATTGTTCTGCCAGTGTGAGCCAAAACTCACAGGCTTCCAACGCGACGGTTTCATCTTCATCTTGCGTACGCAGAAGCATGTACTGGAAATTAAGCGATCAATTCACGATTAAAGAGAAGACCCGACGAAAGGGGGGCTGAGAAACCACACTCGAAGATCAACAAAGATATTTTAATGCAATATACTTCATGCAACAGGAGCATGAATAACAATTTTAGAACTTTAATAAAAATGTGAATAATGTAATGGTGAGACGATAGTGCAGGTTTTTGCTTTCCCGTAGAATTTGTTTCGTTTTTTAAACTGCAGTTCCTACCTCAATGATGTTGGCCATGTGAGGGCGCAGTTTATCCATGCGGACTTCTTGCAACATCACCAGAGCCCGGCACACGTTCTTCCTCACTTCCATGTTTTCGTCATTTGCAAGTGAAAATAATCCCTGAAGTCACACTTGTTAAAAAAATCACAAACGTTTTACAATAAGTTTCGTCGGATCATGCAATGAAGTTAGAGGCACTATTGCCAAAATAGAGCACACAAACGGCTTGTTCCGTAAAGTTCAATCATCATTTAATAGATTGAGTTTCTCTTTTAGCAGCATGTTTATTTCATAAGTGTATTTTGCATACAGACGGTAAAACTGGTCGTTTGCATCTACGCTTGTGAATTAATCATTTCTGTTGGAAGTGTCTGGTATGCGTATTTACAATCTGCACGTCACTGCAGCAACCACGTGATATTGCGAGCGTATTTCTCGAAACTTTCTGATATCAAGTAAATTAAACGAGCGGTTCTGTAAGAGTAGACTGGCATAATGGTTTGATCTCATAGAGTTAGGGAGGTAATAATTTTGATGACGTGGGTTCGATTCCCACCGCTGCCATTATTTTTTTCTTTTTTAATTACTAAACAAGGTTTAAAGCGAGAATCAATTCTCCGTCTAAGTGCTAGAAGGGTCACCAGGACTGCAGTCAGCTGGTTTATATGGAAAATTGTCGTATCTTTAAAGTGTCTACCGGTCAAAACACTCCATCTACCGCAGCGCCTGCAGATTACAAACACGCGTCCGGTATATATTTTTGTTACTAAGAATAGTTGTTAGTGCAGAAATCAGGTGCTAAATGCTCATTCCACGCTAAAAATATAAGTTATACACAAATTGGAAAAGGACTATGGACAATTTTGTGTAAAAATATGTATGCTAAACATAACGGCAAAAACGCACCTGAATAAAGTCATCAATGTTGCTCATCACAGCATCTGCTTTGCTGATGATGAATTGATTCACACAAGAAATTGCATGCGACCTATAATAATATTATGTCTTTAACAGCGACAGTTTTTGAGCAACAAAATACATTATAAATAAAGTGGCTTGCGTTCTTCTGGTGAATACGTTATCATACTGAATTCAGAGTTTCAATTCAATGCAGAAACAAAATTCAGAATTGAAATTTATGTACCTGTCCCAACGACAATCTACTCTACTCTAAACAATACTAAATAAAAAATAACTAGTTGATATTTAGTTTTTATTCTCATAACATGAACAATCTCGTTTAACTTTTTAAAAGTATTTCCACGCTGCCAACAAACCTTATTTTAGGACTAGAGTGCTTGAAAAATTGCATAAACTTTGGAATCATGACATGAAGAGATTGCTGCAGTTGTGGCGAGTCCAGTTCTTCACCGCAGTCCTCGCAAACTTTTTGCAAGGCACCAAATGCTCCCTAGAAAATAACCAAACAATTATATTGTTTATTCACAAGATTCATCTTTTCAGCTTGCTCATCCCTTTAAGGGTCGCTGTAGCAACTTTCGACTCCCTAGCCTTCTCAGTTATGTGCTAGCTTGAAAACCATACCGAGAACCGCCTGATTTGGGTTGTCAACCCACCAAAAACTAGGAGAAACAAGCTTCAATTAGAAAGGCTAAAGTCCTTAGGTGTAGATGTAAAAAGAAAAAAAAACGATATAACCCACTTTGGTTACAATTCCTCCTTAAACTGTACAGGAAAACACAGGCATAACATTATAAATTGTATCTAATGTAACTCCAGTAAAAGTTGGTCAGAATGAAATTATAAATCAACAGTAAGTCAGTATCTACTGTAATTATAAACCATGGAAAGTTCACAGCAATATTGGTCAAATATATTAACTAAACATAAACAATTGAAATCATGCAATAAGAAGTTGGCAAAGACTGTCTTGAACCTCGCATGTGTTGTAATCCTCGGAGTCGAGCAATTGGCAGAGAGCCGGCAGCAAATCTTGCCAATTGACAAGTTCACCTTTAGCAGCAATCGTTGTGATCAAGATACCAACAGTTGCACGGATGAGTGCAGAAGGGTCTCCAACAGCTTTCAAGCACTCCTAAAAAAATATAAAATTCAAATTAAGAAAACAATAAAAGAAAGAACAAAATAGAGATGACTCATGTCGTTCACTCTCCTATCTTGTTGTTATTTAAGTTTCTTGTTGATCGTTAACTATTAAGTCTCCCCTTTTTTTCGAACTTACTCCAAACTTTGCGCGCGGTAAGTTTTTGACCAGAAGTTGAGTTTTCATTTTGCATGTTTAGTTGTTTTCAGCAATATGTCCTGTGTTTTGCCATGCTAGACAGGTAGTCACTACCTGGTCTAGCCCCGTGAAGAAGTCAGTTGTGTCTGATTGACAAAACGTTGGAATAAAAGCAGATTGTCACTGTATACATCTTGTGATAGTTTAGCTTACTTTGCACCAGTAGAACATCTCATATTATTTAATTTAATGCCTGGTGAACAGCCTCATTCAATTTTCAAAATAGAGAAAATTAATAAAGAGAGGCAGTTTTCAAGCATTATTAAAAAAAAAATAAGACAAATTTAATTGTGCAAGACAAGCACCTCAGTCAAAAAAATAATAACAATTTCATGTGTGAATAACATGTGGATGCAAAAAACATGGTTTTGCGTGTAATAAACCGTGTAAGTACACACAAAACTCATAGTTTACCTGTTTGATGAATTCTGCAACATTGGCAGGAAAACTCGTAAAGTGAACTCTAACATTATTCTTCAAAATAAGCCCAGCAAGAGATCTGGTTGGTTCATCTGCAATAGAATGGAGTATGCATTAACTGAGAACCATCTGTCATTACCAAAATAAAGTTGCAAGTGGCTATTTTTACCCACTTGTTGCCATGGTTACAATCAGGTGTTGCCAGAGTTAGGAAAAGTTAAGGTAAGGGTTAGAGTTAGGAATAAGGTTAGGGTTTTGACCTTTGCCCAGGAAGGACTAAAAAAAATTTCCAAAATACAAGTTTTAGTTTTTAACAGCTTCAAACTTTTCTCAAATTAGGGAAAAATTCCTTATCTGGCAACGCTATTGAGGCTATAGTAATCACTGACACAGACCATATGTCAATCAAACAATCAAAGTTTGCAAAATTTTAGGTGATAAAACTTTTAAAGTATCGTACCATATATACTGTATAGGCTACTGTTGTATATAACTTGACTACACAGGGAAACATAAAATATATGTTGATATGTCACAAAACCTGTCATTATAAAGGTTTCTGATTGAAAGTTTTACAGTTAAATACCATAATAATTAACAAAATATCCTCGTATTTAAGATGTAATATCGCAATTATATCACAATTTGTCAATCAATGACAAACAATAAAATATTTAATTTTAAAACAGCAAATTTCATACCAACATAAACAGTCATCAATCTATTAAGGGTACCTTATACTAACCTTCGCTGGTCAGTTTTGTTAGGACATATATTAAGTAGTTGTTGAAATCTGGGTAGCCATTCAGAGCTTCCAATTTCTGAAACAAAATGTAATTTTCAATTTATAGAATATAGACTATCTATTTGTCTAAAGCAGGGATTTTCAACCTGGGGCATGGGAATCGAGAGCCGTTTTTCGGTGGGTTGCAAGACGCCTGAAAATCCAGTGTATTGTTTTCTCTTTTTTTTGCCAGTAAAGATTAATAACTGTGTTTTTTTGCAATTGATGCCTCCTCGACCTGAAGTAATTCTATTGTTTAAGGCTTAAGCTTTGAGATGTTGCAAAGATTTTAACAATAGACAAGCATTCAATGCTTTTCATCTAGTTCTTGTATGTTGCTTGGTGCAAACTAAAGTTAACCAGTAACTCTATGGCGAAAAAGCAAGGAGACCGTATTTGGAACCCTATGTCAAATATGGATTTGTCAGAATCGTTGAAATATGAACTTATTATTGAATAGTTTCATAATTCAATTATTCTCTCCAGGGCGGCAACCAACTTGTGGACCATATAATTGTTTTGTTTTCTGCCTATCATTAACAAAACTCAAACATTGCATGAATTATTATCTTATGTCACTCGTGTTTTGTTTTTTGATACATAAACTAGGCTATTTATTGATTGATATCGTTTGTAATGGTGTTGAAAAAAGTCAGTGTGTAGGCTATTTCGTTTCAAAGTTCTTTCAGCAACACTGGCATCTTCCATGCATTGACAAGCTTGTTTAAAAGAATGTAGATTTAACCATCTCATTGAAGCTGATTGCAATATACATATTAAAGATTGCTATAAATTCAAACGTCTAAAATAGAGCCTCTTCTGATTAATTTCTCTTCTATAATGTAGTCAAGCTTAATAGCAAATAGAAATAATAATTGGAGAAAATACAAAAAAGTCACAATAACATCCTGAAAAGACATTTTTAGTTTTAGAAGTTTGCATTAGAATAGTGAACGAGACAAAACTAGATGTCCGTAGATCAAATTGGGTTAAAGCAACAAGTTGAATATGCTTTTGTTCAATATATTTATGGGGGGGGGGGGGGGTGGAGAGGCTACGATAATTGCTCTGAGTGGGTTGCCTTGCAAAAAGGTTGAAAACTCCTGGTCCAAACAAAGCTGGCCTAGGTCATAAAAGCAGGTAATGTTTGGCATTAAATCGGACTTTTTTGTAGCCAAGGAAGCTGTTCGAGTGTTCATGCTGTTATCATCCCGGTTAAGACGATGTGAAATGGTTTCATAAACAGTTAGCAAGTTAGGGTTTGGACTACATCGACTTAAATTAATAGGCAGTGGCTATTTGACCGGCACCAGTCTTTTAATCTAAAACACTACTTCACCGGTATGACATATTTTTTTGTAAAAAAAGTGCATATATATAGTTCTAAATTCAACAATTTCTTTCAACTGAATTAGTGGTGCCTGCGATATTTGTCCGGCTGATGCTCCCAAGGATATGAGTTTGATACTACCTGGAAGCGCTTTATTTTAAACTAAATTACCTGCTAAAAAACACTGCCTGAAAGTAAACTGAACATTGATGAAACCATTATTTTTAAAGAAGTATTGTAACTTTTTAAATCCACCAAACTAATTTGTTAAGAGTAAAAATGTAACGTTCTCTTATGACGAACGAAAACTTAATCAGAGAAATTCTCAAATTGCAAAAAACTCTAACTTTATTACCGGTAGTCTTATTTGAAAAGACATAAAAAATTGGGCAACTGAAATTAAAAATTCACCATAAAAATGCAGTAGATTAACGATTGAGTAGCCTATTCAGGTTAGAATTTAGTTTAAAAAAAGCGCTTCCGGGTAGCATCGAACTCACATTCTTAGTTGAACTGTTGAATTTAGAAGTTATATATATCATTCATACGCACTTTTTTTATTTGTTTTCTCGTCTTTTGCTTTGAAAGAGAAGGTGAAAGAAACAAATATGTCAAGTAGGGTGCGGTGAAAAATTAAAATTTTTGAATTTCAACAAAAAGTATGTCTTAAATGGTGGCCCTACACCTAAAAACATGTCTGATGGTGTTTTGGAGTTGTTGCTCCCCTAACTGTCCGTGCAACTTTGGAAAGCTGTATGCGGGGGCCCCAAAATCATAAAAAATAGCATAACTCATGATCCATGTGTCGTAGAAAGTTAATTTTTGGCTCTGTGGAATCAGAAACACCATGTTTCTATTTGTTCCAAGAGAACTTTTAGCTCTAAGAGCAATAAAATTTAAGTTATGCTCAAATATCTAAATTTGAGACATATTGTGGGCAAAAATATCACAAAATTGCCAACAAGTTTGGACAAACCAATGACTAAATTTAAATAAGAAAAATTTTCATTTTTGTCATATGTGTCAGTGCTTGACTGTTGAGCTTACACTTCAAATTTCGATAATGGAGCATTGGCTTATAGTATACTGTACAAAACAATGATGCAAATTTGTGTATGATGCGCTCAAATACTTTGGGACAAGAAACTCTGTAGTTTGGGCTAATTACCAGTACTTAAGCTAAGCTCTTTAAATGTCATTTGACTAATCAACGTGTGGGACATTAATCATAAGCAATACATTACACAATCATAAGCAGTTCTGCCATGGCATCGAAACAGTGACAGACTTCTGTTATCTGGGTGATCGGATAAATGGAAGTGGTGGATGCGACGCAGCGGTGACAACAAGGGCAAGATTGGGCTGGGCAAAGTTCAGGGAATGTGGGGAAATGTTGTATGGCAGAAAATTTTCACTAAGGATGAAAGGAAAGTATATCGGAACTGTGTGCGGCCTGCAATGCTATATGGTAGCGAGACATGGATATTGAGATAGAGTGAACTGGCAATCCTGAGAAGAACGGAAAAGGTCAATGGTGAGAGCAATGTGTGGGGTGAAAACGAGAAGGGAAAAAAGGTCTGAAGAATTGTTGGATATGCTAGAGATGAGAGAGACCATAGACCAACTGGCAAGGCAAATGGAGTAAGATGGTATGGACATGTGATAAGGAGGGAGGAGGGAAGTTTTCTTAGAAAGGCACTAGATCTAAAGGTGGATGGGAAGAGGAAACGCGGTCGTCCAAGAAGAACGTGGAAACAACAAGTGAAGGATGAATTTAAAAAAGTCGGACTGAAGGAGGAAGATGCAAGGGACAGGGTGAAATGGAGAAAAGGGATTAAAACAATTGCTGCGCGGAAACAATCGGCCACCCCCACTAGTGGGGAACAAACCGACGATGGATGATGATGATGAAGCAGTGCATCAGGACACACAATACGATGTGTTGTCAAATTTTTTTCTAAGAGAGTTTGTCGACAGTAAATTGATGCTTAGTATGAAACTTTTTCATAAGTTTTCTTGATTTGATTCGCTGGCGTATCATGTCATCTCGTTTTTCAAAACCAGCTACTGCTCCAGCAGCTTCAGTAACAAGCTTGACATGTCTCTCTACTCTTTGATTGTAACAGGGATGCTTTAAACTCAAAGGGCTGTCAAACAGCACGTTTAAATCAGCATCACTTAAGTCCTTGACAGCAGGTGGCTCTGTGATGCTTTCGAGTGCCAAATCAGTAAGTTCATGATATGACTTTGCCTTGACATTAAGTTTTGGTAAAACAAATTTTCGAATTGCTTGTTTGGAATTATCAACATCTTCAACAATCACATCTTCTTCTTCTCGATGCCATTCAGAAACTTTTCCCAATGTAGAGCCATTTTGTAATGCTCGTATTTTATTTACACCCAATCTTCGAATATCATCATCCTCGTCACACAACATTGCAAGCAAGATGTTTTTGTGGTGGCCAAAATAAGCATTTCTTTGAAGAGTTTTCAAGGCCTCATCTTTTACTTGCTGATTTGAAAATTTGATAACACGCTGCAACATTCTGAAGATATTCTTGCTGCCATCAGAAATCTTGTTGTTCAGTTTGATGTCCAACCAAGAAGAAAAATATACTTTCAAACAAAATTCAGCCAAAACTCTAAGGTTCTTGGATGGTGTTGAAGTTGAAACATATCTTCGAAGAATTCTACATCCAAAAATTAACCACCGAGAGTGCACGATAGGTCCTACTTTCATAAATCTCAAATCTTCATCCACTTCTCCTAAAATGATGCACCAACAAATTCTGTAAGCGTAGAATTGGTCTGAACTTAGATCATCAGTAACGTCATTTGGTAAAGTCGGGAAAGTGAAATATGGAAGTGGCTGAAACTCTGCAATAGGCCATTCGAAAACTGAACCGCCAATTTCTTTTCCAATTGCACCTGAAAAGCTGTCAGGACTTTTTGTGCAACCATCTAGTAAGGAGAAAACATGTCGTAATGGCAGTTCATTGCAATGAAGTAAACAAATTACCCACTGCAATGGGCGTTGAAGGTGTCTCTCCAGGTTTACAATACAGCCATTGATATTGCCAGTGTTCACAGCAGTTCCATCAGAACCAGTAATTTTCAGTTTATGCTCCAGATCAGTTCCTGACAAGACATTATACAAATTTTCAGCAAGTGTTTATCCTTTACTATTGCTTGTTGTAAAGTGTGTCAAATAAACTTCCTCTGGCTCACCCACAACAACGTAGTGTTCTTCCAGTTTTGTAGACATTGAAGTTTTTCCGGTTTGTTCTTTTACCAAGGTTAGAGTTAAATCCTTTCTGCCATCAAAATAAATTGCATCAACCAGCTGAAAAAAGTTCTCTTCGTTTACTCTGATTTCTGAACTTTCCTCGTTCTCTTGGGCACTGAAATTCGATTTTTACGCGTAACTTAAATTCTATTGCTCTTAGAGTTAAAAGTTCTCTTGGAACAAATAGAAACATGGTGTTTCTGATTCCATAGAGCCAAAAACTAACTTTCTACGACACATGGATCATGAGTTATGCTATTTTTTATGATTTTGGGGCCCCCGCATACAGCTTTCCAAGGTTGCACGGACAGTTAGGGGTGCAACAACTCCAAAACACCATCATACATGTTTTTAGGTGTAGGGCCACCATTTAAGACATACTTTTTGTTGAAATTCTAAAATTTTAATTTTTCACCGCACCCTAATGTCAAGCCGGTGAAATAGTGTTTTGGATTAAAAGGCCGGTGCCGGTCAAATAGCCACTGCCAAATTAATAATATCACAACTAAAAAAAAACAATGTAAAGTTGAACACAAAGACTTGTTTTGAAAATGGATTAAAACTACACACATGCAAAGTTGAGACACCTGTTGAACTTGTCTTTGAGTTTCTGTATCTGGTGATTGTGATTCTTTAAGCAATTGGATAATTTGTTCCAATCCTGTAGAAACTGGTTCCCATGCCATAATACCGTACTTAAATTCAGAATATACTATAAAAATACTTGGTAAGAAAAATGATGAGTATATACAATATGGTTAAATTAACATACCATAGTAGTAGTCTATATTTACCATATTATTAACAATAACTCAAAGACCACTTAAGTTAAACATTGTTTAAATGGCTTGATAATATTGTGTCAACAATCCTAAACCTATATAATATTTTGTAGGGCTAATCATGTTTGTGTAGCTCAGGGCTTCCCAAACTTTTCTGCTCGCGACCCCTTTTAATCTCCTAAAATTTTCCGCGACCCTTTACAGTTGACATGATAAACAGTGCGAAATATACATTTGTGATATTTATTAAAAGGCTTAATTTAAACGAAACTAAAGTAGCATCAAGCTACCTATACTTGAAACCTGCTACTTTACACGTAGCCTATTGGAAACAAAACAAAACCGAAAACACACTTATTCAGTGTGATGAGTGCGACTGCTTTCTGCTGCAAAGCAAATCCAGCCGTTGCTCAATGTTTGTTACTGCTGGTTTCAAGGCGGTTTCAATCTTGCTTCGTCTGGAACGGTACTTTCTTGCATTTGTGGTCAACTTTAATAACGTTGCCTCGCACAGACGCGTGGACACAAACGGCAGGAATGTAGTCACTGCTGAGTGAGATAATTAGCCATTAGCATATGCGCCGACTTCCGGGGGGGCCGGCGCCCCCCATAAATTTATGGTTGAGGGGCAACAAAAAAGGCTATTACAAGTGGTGTTTCAAAGATAAAGTACTTCGCGAAAGAGATTTAGATCATTTAAACAGACTTACAGAATGCCGAAAGCGAAAAACAGCCTGCGTTGCTCTTGCCCGCAAAACAGCAGCTGATCGCATGGCTTTCTCTGGAACGTGAATTACTACTGAGATGCGCACAGCACGTACGATCACAGTCACACACTGCTTATCTTCCCGCGCGTGAGGAGCAACTTCAGAGTCAAAACACGTGGTAGCAAAAAAGCGAATGCGAGGTTGAATAATTATTCTCATTTCACGAGTTATCTAAACGTCTGTTAGATTTTTTGTGACTTCAAACATGAAATCGATTTTACAAGCTTTATTGAGTTGAAACTACGACACAACGAACATTTACGTGCATACAGCTTGGAAATCATACCGTATAATATGGAAATTTCAAAGTAGAGTGTGAGAGTAACTTACGCTGCTGGAATAGTGACGTAACTATTCATGGCAATATTAAGTAAACCAGCTAAATTAGACGACCTATTTTCAACGTGGTCTTGTCGCTGTGAGATCAATTATGATTCAACAGAACGCATTGTTTTGTTCGCAATGTGTGAGAATTAAACCGAAAACCGATAAAAGAAAAGGTGTTTAATGGTCTTGGTCGCAAATATTGCCTGCATTAACGACGTCTCTTACCGCTATTATCACCCAGCCAACCTGACATCATTGTTTTATGCGGCCGCTAAGATTTGACATCGACTTCAACGATCATGGAATGTTACGTAATAAGAACGATTATATCCTACACGCAAAAATAAAAAAAGTTGATCTCTTAAAACAGCTCTTTTTGCTATTTTGTCTTGTGAGCTTTGCATATTGCTCAACAAGTGCATAAAGTTTAAAATTGACAAGAAATCATTAAATTTGAAAATTAAGTTTGAATTTTTGCAAATAAACGTATTCAAAACTTTTACTTCGGCTGACGCATTTCACACTCTGTATTCTACGTCGGCAATGATTTTGCGGCAGCAAAAATGCGTTAATTTTGAAAACTGCCGAGCTGGGGACAACTGCTTATCCCGTGTATTAGTTGAACCTGTCTTTTTGAGGTGAAAATTACTTGCGAACATCTCGACCTATACTCGAGTATATACGGTATTCGATAAAAGACTATAAAGACTTTCGATAAAAAACAGAAGAGAAAACACTTCGCCGTTGTTAACGCTTTGAAGGTTAGTAATTAACAAAACGAGCGAAACGAGTTTAATAAAACTGATAGCGGGTATACACTCTGCTTGAGATCATGATTTTTTTGCGATTTATTTCAATAACTTCACTGTTTTGATCGTTGTTATTCACTCGCACGAAAAGGAAATGAATCGGCTTGTTTTCCAACTGTTCCAATTATGAGCTAACAATATCAAAATTTTTACGGCTAGGCGTACTACATGCGTAAAACTAATTGTTTCAAGCAGCGGTTCTAATAAATTCGGTTTGCGACCTAGGTGTCAATATAAACAAGACGGTAAGCTTAATCAAAGACCATTTTAATTGAGTAAAATAGCGTTGTGTTCATAGGCGCCGAGTTTTCAAAATAGCTGGGCGGGCGAACACATACTGACACGTCATAAAGGTTATTTTGTGCGTTTTTCAAAAGGGCGATTTTGCTGGGTTGTTGGGCTAGCCTAGTTTTACATTTAAGTCTATGTCTCCTCTAACACGATTTGGAAACAAGTAATAAATATAATTGGTACGCAACAACGTCTGGTCCTGGTAATTCAGTTCCGCATGTTTTTTTGTAATTGGTACGTGCGGGTTGCAGAACGAAAACTGCAATACTGTACTAGTTCCATAATTACATTACTATTGTTGATACAACACGATAACACACACACAATACATCGGTGGGTTCATACGATAAGTCGCTCCTAGCGGGCGCACAGATACGACACACTGGGTTTTTTTTTCGCTGAGACTTTTCGGTCATTTGTCCGAAATAACTTGAAAAAATTCGGTCATTTTTTATTTATTTTGGTCATTTTTAGTCATTTTTGGTCATATATAGTCAATTAACTATACATTTTTTCGGACATTTTGACCGAATTGACTATATTTTTTTCGGACATTTTGCTAAAAAATCGGTCAATGACCGAAAAATGACCCAAAAAAAAAACCCAGACGACACAAGAGATGCTGTAATGCAACGCAGAAGCGATTTTACGGCAATTCAGCTCCCGAGAAGCCATCTAGCGATAAACTGCGCTATTGAAACGAGCTTACATTGAATCTACAATTAGAACAGTTATATAACAAAGGAGCAGAATTGCAACTTATGACAATCAACGGTTTCATCCGGCCAAACCAACAGGAGTGCACACTTTAATATCAGTGACGTAACAGACGCAACTGTGATGACTGAGAACACAAAATAGAGCATTTTGGCAACAGAGTTAATTGATAACGTCGTTTGAGAGAAAACTACTCCTTTGAAGAACAATGCTACAGTTTTTACAACGATTTAACATCTGGCGATGTTAAAACGATGTAAAAGCAGTGGAAATTGCGGTCAGACTTTTGCCGCAAATGAAGTTCCTCGCAGGTTTGCGCAATTTACTTGATTTATAGCACTGGGCTGAGTGGCAGAGCGGAGACAAACGGCGCGGCCGGACGCTTTTGCTCGTTTAACGGCGAATCAACGTTGTTTAACGTTGCATGAATGTAACAATGGCAATAATTGACGAAAATTAATCGCTTAATTAGTAGGTCTAGTAGGGCCTATCATATGGCGACAAAACTCTGTGAATAAGGTAAGTAGGCTAGTATCAGAAGGTGGCAGATGGTTACAGATATTTTGGGACTTAAAATTGCATTAATTTTTTTTTTTTAATTCTTGAAATGTCCGGCGGGCGCGGCCCGCCCGCCCGGGACTCGGCGCCGGTGGTTGTGTTTATGACGTCATCGCCTTTCTCGCCCCCCAAGGTTTTTTTAAAAGGCGGCGCCTATGGCCATTAGGCCTATAGATATTCCACTTTAACCAGCCAAAAAGTGTCAAACTTTTTCCAGAAAATTCAAGCCGCAACGTAGAGTCAGAAAATAGATCAGCATGTTATTCCCGAGATTTGGAAGAGAGGTACTCGGTATTTTGTTTCTGTATTGCAAATAGGTTTTGGATCCAATCTAATTTGGCATTGTTAAATTCCGGAAGGAAATACTGAACTGTTTCAACAGATTTGACAAGTGGTCGATAACCACAGGCTTAAACATTTGGTTCCACATCACTGTTAGTCAAAAACTCTACAGTAGCCTACTGTAGATGAAAAAATTTCAAATGATTTATTTTCAACTTCTTCTTTCTAGATGTTTAAAGTTTTAACAAACGTTTCAAGTTTTTGGTTTCAATGTAAAAACATTGGTGTTTTTTTCCTTAGATGAATAAATTAAGTTCTTTCCATTTTTCAAGCAAATCTTACAAATAGCATAATTTTGAATGTCAGATGCCATTGCAGAAATGATGGACCAAGTTTGATTTTTTTCCGTTGGAAAAACCACGACTTCATTTTTCAACGTTAATAGCATTTTTAAAGTTTTGTTTTTGAGAGCCATCTTACTTCACAATGCAGTAAAAGGGATTTAAACTGAAATCACATTACATTTTACCATATAAACTTGCAAAAATACCGATATTGAGTGCGCGACTCTTAATAAAGTTAATATTTTCACAGCATCTTGCACAATAGCATTTCGATGAGGATATATATATTCTTTTTAGCTATTTAGGTCTCGCAATGAATCATAGCCCATGGTGTGTACTAGAGTGGTTCAAAAAAATACAAATTTCTCAGAATCTTTCTCCACAAGGCTTAAAATGTGCCATTTGCCCATAAAAGTGCCCTTGCAAAAAATTAGACTGATTGGAGGTCGTTTGAAGGTCAATCAGATTTTCACTTTTTTACCACATGATGCATAAAACACCTTATTTTTCAATATTCTTCTGTTCAAAGATATTCAAAGGCAATACTTGTAATGCACAGTGCAAAGTGGGTGGCAAAGGCCATCTACTCCCTAAAGATATTTCTGTTCCCGGACCAGTTTAAACTAACCACTAGAGAGATCACTGGTTTATCCCAGTTTTGTCTCTTTGTGGCTCTTGTTTATGCACGGTACTGGCACGAGGCTCCATTAGCTACAAGAGCTCCCAACAACGACTTGAAAGTTCTCGACCTCTTTCACCACTACCCAATATGTCATATCAAGAAAGCAGCTCTGAAGGCCCTCCATCGTCACTTATAGTATTTTTCTGAGCATCTGGCTCTGTTTGATGATCGTGTTGAACTGTTGATGATAACCAAAACAGCAATGGTGACAAACTTGGCACGACCACCACATCCAAAAATTCTGAAGCGGTTGGATGGGTTAGGATTCGACCATCAATCTCCAATAGAGTCATTTATAACAAGTCGGTCACTAAAGCTATTTGATCTGCTGTGCACAAATGGTAACAAAGAAGCAGGAGCATTGCCAATTCCCCCATGCCCACACCTCTGGGCATCAGATCCATCATACCATAAATTTAAAGCTGGTGTCAGTCTCCTGAAGTGGTTAATGACACAGCCGAGTGAGGAATTGCACTAATTCAGTCCTACAATTCAGCTCTAACCAAAGATGAGACTCAAAAACACTATCTACTGCAGTTGGATCTGCTACTATTCGGTGAGTCCGATTCGGTGAGTTCCTAACCTCTAACCCTAAAACGGCAATGATAATTAGGCTACGGTACCCGATAATTAAAAAAAAATTGAAAAAATCCCCGTTAAGGGACCGGACTCACCGAAACGGGCCATTCCGACTGCAGTTAGTAAGCACCCACAGGAAAAGGTTTCCGGTGCCAACCAAAGCAACCCTCAATCTCAACAAAGCCTGAAATGAGAATGTGATGTAAACAGTGGCCGAATGTCATCTGATTTAACATCACAGTCCTTGACGCTAACATTGTATTTTAATTCATTTATCGTGATATTGATGGGTGTCTCT
Source organism: Aplidium turbinatum (assembly GCF_918807975.1). NCBI lineage: Eukaryota > Metazoa > Chordata > Ascidiacea > Aplousobranchia > Polyclinidae > Aplidium > Aplidium turbinatum. Next base: position 13,107,863 of record NC_137484.1, on the reverse strand, counting down.
TGGTGATAAATAAAAAATTGTATTATGTTTAAACTTATTTAACCTATGAAAATGATTGGTGATGACTGATGAGACTACTGCCGGTTTCGAGTGAACATTTTTCAATAATAATAGTAGATGCCGAATTGCCGATAGTTTAGTATGGAAATAAGATTTTTGCTTTGTTTTGTCTTAAGTTAATAAATGCTGTTCACATATTATATATATATACACACTAAGTTTAATTCTGTATCATATATAAGTCTAGCTCATTCTCTGCGGTGGTTTTCGAGATAATAGGGGGCATTCCTCCCTCTGTAAGTCTTGCACACAATATCGACCTGTGAGTGATAGGGTTTGACATAGGCAGAATGTGCTAAAAAAGTGAAAATTTGATTGACTTTCAAACGACCTCCAATCAGTCTAATTTTTTGCAAGGGCACTTTTATGGGCAAATGGCACATTTTAAGCCTTGTGGAGGAACATTCTGAGAAATTTGTATTTTTTTGAACCACTCTAGTGTGTACAGTAAATGCAATATATCACTCGCAAATCGCACTTTTGCATGAAACCCAGCTGTATGTCCTGTCATTGCAAAAGCTCCCTCAGTAGACATGCCAAACACAGTCCTTCCAAAATAGCTCCACTTCCGTGCAAAAATTGACGAAATTATAGTTAGCGCTCGATTTTTTTAAGCAACTTTCGATTGATTCGGTTAGTTTTACTTTTTCAATATTTAGCTACTGGCATGCAGTCCTCAAGCTAGCCCACTACTAGGGCTAGGCCTATATATTATCAGTGTTGTACGTTGACGCCGTCAAATTGACGGCGTCATTTGACGGCGTCAACTTTTTGTTGACGCTGAGGCTAGCGTCGTCAATTTATTTTTCAGTTGACGGAAGTGATAGCGCCGTCAACTATTTTGCCGATTTTAAGCGTCAAGCGCTAAGCATCATTTTTTGTTTTCATGGAAAATCTTGTTTCACAATGTATTCAGGCCAGCGAGACTCATCCGAATTACCGGCTTTTGCGTTGGTTGTAATGGCTCCTTGGAATACATGCGGAAGAAGTTCGCTAAATGGTGATCACCCATGTATTGAAAACGAGGGATCAGAGACAGAAAGCGAAAAATCCATGAATGGCATCGCGGACATTGAATATACTTTATTTCAAGAGCTCTATGCCCCTGAAAAGAGCGATGTTGGTGCAGTGGACCTCGTTAAAAGATTTATACATGCTAACCTATCACAGCACGCTTGGAACAGTGATACCTTTCCGACTAAACGTTTTCAACTTGTTTTTGAAATAGGCCTACAACACACCAATACCAACCAGCGCTGCTGTGGAACGCATGTTTTCACTTGGAAAGGACAATATGCGCAGGGGCGCCGGAAGCGGGGGGGAGCAGAGGCCCCCCTGCCCTCAAATTTCTGTGGATGGGGAAGGAAGAGGGGGCAATGGTGCCCTTTTAAGGTCATGTAAGCTACTGCACACTTTGCAATATAACAATTTATGCTATTTGCTTTTAGCCTAATTATAATGTTCTATTTTTGCCTCAAAATAATATTCACGACACAAAATTCTCCATCACAGTAAGTTATATTACATCATTATAAAATAGCATGATGCCCTTCCGTGCCATTGTTGTTTGTATAGCGGACACTTGTATCATTACTCGATAATGAGCTGATAGATGAGCATTATCGCTATATCTTATCTTAAAACTTACAAAAAGATTGGCCTTTCAGCAACAAAAGTGCCCTTTTTTCATACTCCTGCCCATCCAGTCAAAAATCGCTCCAGCGCCCCTGAATATGCGTCCCAAACGCAGCAGATTGTCAGACAAACGTTTTGAAATGCTTGTTTTTCTGCAAGGAAATAACTAATAGGCTGAGCAGCTAATTACAATACAGTCTCAAAACATAATACCTGCTCTTTATTTATAGCTATTGTTAGCCTAAACTTGGTTGAAATATTTCCGTCTTATGAGACGCTGGCAAAAAATAGTGCTAGAAATTAGCGCTGACGCCGTTAATTTCTTTAAGAGCTTACGCAGTCCTTTACGCCGTAAAGTTTTTAGGCAATTCGCGCTGACGCTGTCAAATTATTTCAATGACGCGTACAACACTGTATATTATATACGCAGAATCTACAACTCAGTTAAGAACAATGTTTTGAACAGTTACATCAGTTTTAACAACTGCGTTATAAAAAAAAAACGTCTGAAAAGTACCATAGGATAATATGCACTATTTTACGTAACATTGGTATACTCTCTGCGACCCCTGAAGTTCGACCCCCAGTTTGGGAAGCCCTGGTGTAGCTTAAATGTAATAACGTGCTATAATATTAGGCTATACTGTTCTCAGCTGTGCATTTGGAAGGTTAAAAAGGGAAAGTACCGTACGTCGTATTGTAATATGCTCATTAGCTGACTTACATTGCCGTATTGCATAGGCGTCGAAATAGGGTGGGCCGGGTGGGCGGAGCCCACCCTGCCGTGAAACGAGGGTGGGCAAAATATGTTTCGCCCACCCTGTTTTCATGACACTTATGAAGTGTTTGTTACAATTATTTCCATTTTTGTTAAACGCTGAATTATCCAACCAACTGCAGCGCAACTTCTTGTTTTACGCTAGATGTCTCTGCTATGTATTCGACAGAAAGCAATTTCACAACAACGCTGTGTTGAAAAAAAGGCGGTACTCACTGCATTGTTGTTGCTACGGCAACTACCACACACTGGGGTCAGCGTAAGGGAATATGAATATGACATCACAATGAACATGACAATAAAATAACCGATACAAAGTAAAGACGTACTGAAACAATCGCTTTTTACAAATCTTTTCTCACAAACTTGTTGCTGAGTATAAATTGGGGCACCGCGCGATGTTATCATTTCATTATTGAAAAGTTAAACATGAAGCAAAGTCAAACATCTATTCGCGCATTCTTAAAATCAGCTTCCAAAAGGCGTCGAGATGAAAACGCTGAAGAAACCACGTCCAGCACGAATGAACGCAGAGATGACATTGATGAAGAAAGCAATGCTTCAAGGATGGACAGTGGTGAAGTCAATGTCTCAGGCAATTGTAGAAGACAGCATGAGCCATGGATCTCTTCCTGCTCCATTTGACGTTAGCATGCTGCCAGATCAGCTTCCGGCTCGAGAAGGTTGTGTGTTGCAAATAAAGCTTTTTTTCCAAATTCCAGTGGATGCGTCTTAACCCTGATGGTACTTGTTACTGTAGTCACCTGTCCGAACATTTTGCGGCAAATCCGAAGACGCCACTTTAAAGATAACAGGTCACGAGTCACGCGCTTTTTAGGTTGCAAAGGAAAACATAAAAGAAGTTTGTTTAGTTTAGCAGCGCTCATAAGATCGGCGCAAGAAAGCAAACATCAAACCTATTAAAGCTTAATTGCTGCTGCAGTGCTGCGACGCTAAACGCAGTCTTTGTGAGAAAGACTAACCATTGCGAATTTGTGAACATGCACATTCAATGAAATCTGTTTAAAAACTCTCGCCCACCCAGAACTCCTCTCTTCTAAGAAAAAATCGACGCCGACTGCCGTATTGTATATAATATTATTATTTACCGAAACATACCGTATATGATGGATTGGTGGTTGGGTTGACATACCGTAACCTACCGTAAGATGCCTAGTGCTATAATCCATTTCAAATTTATTTTGTTCTTTGGGCCCATTGGTGGCAGCTGACTTGATGACCTTTTGTGGTTATTTTGCGGTTTGCTTTTATCTAGTAGAAATCCATGGCTATTATATTAATTCTTTCAAAGCTAGTATTTTTGATGTGGCCTATGGAAACTATACTTGCTTGATTTCTATAGCAGTATGCAAAGCATGCGATACAAAAATAGGACATTTACTTTGCCGTCTGGCCCATTGTAGCCTATTTATCTCACCAAGTTGGTGACACCCACATGAAACATCCAATGACCCAACCAGTCAACAGTGGCCGAGTGATTAGCATGTTGGGCTCGCAGTCGAGACCCTGCATGTTCGACTCCAGCCACCCGCACTTGCTGTTGTTTCTCTGGGCAAGAAACTTTACGATAATTGCCTCTACCCAGTGATTGATTTCGAGTAATGGGTAGTACGGTACCAAATTTCAGTCATAAGTAGAGTACACAACCGGAAAGACATTGCCGTCGGCTGCAGCGTGGGTCAGGTGTACGTCGGAAGGCGTACACCGATGCATAGCGCTCAAGTCCGCTTTCCCACAATGCAGGATAAATATATGAAAAACAAACAAACAAACACTCAACCACTCAAAGTCTCAAACTTAAAAAATTGTGACAAAAAATGTGCTGTTTTTCCAGTGTTGCCAAGCCTAAATTGGTGGGCTTCTCCAATCCTCACTGTCGAGGTCGACACATAATTTTTCCAAACACAACCACTTGTCCCCAATTATTTTCACCAACCTTTCAATTTCACCAACTAACGTGATAATAGGCTTCACAATTTTTCGATGCGTTTTTCTGTCGCTTTTACTGTAATCTCTGAAAAAAGAAAGTGTTTACCTGCTTTAATGACGGGTCTCATGGCCTGTTCAGTTTTTTGAATCCAGATTCCAGAATATTTCTTCAATTTTAAATTTTTGTTTGTTTTTCAATACAGTATTTTCAAAATTTGAGTTAAATAATAAAACAGACAGATTTATTCATATCCGTGAGATCCTTAAAATAAAGCAGATATATTGAGAATTTGAAATCGTCACTACTTTTTTTTTTGAACCATTTTTGTTCAGTTTTACATGACAAAAAAAGCATTGAAATAAGTCTTTTAAACACTTTGCCACTAGTCTTTTGATCTTATTTCAAAACTTCGACATTAGTGTCATTATCATCCAAATTTGGTTTTGTCCCCATCTAGTGGGGGTGGCCGATTCTTTCCTTAAAGAAATTGCCTTTACTGCTATTCTTCATCTCACTCACTCCATCCATCGTATCTTCTTTCCTTCAGTCCGACTTTTTCTGCCTGATTCTTCACCTGTTCCTTTTGAACGTTCCCGTTTCCTCTTTCCGTCTACTTTCAAAGTCAAAGCCTGGGAACGTTCAAACGTTTTAGTTTTTTGGCGAAACAATTAAACGAAGTTTTCACAATCAATTCAAAGTTATAGTGGCCTATTGTTTGTTTTGTTTTGTTTGTTTTATTATCTTTATCCTGCATTGCGGAAAGCGGACTTGAGCGCTATGCATCGGTGTACGCCTTCCGACGTACACCTGACCCACGCTGCAGCCGACTGCAATGTCTGTTTCCGGTTGTGTACTCTACTTATGACTTAAATTTGGTACTACCTATTACTCGAAATCGATCACTGGGTAGAGGCAATTATCGTAAAGTTTCTTGCCCAGAGAAACAACAGCAAGTGTGGGTGGCTGGAGTCGAACATGCAGGGTCTCGACTGCGCGCCCAACGCGCTAACCACTCGGCCACGACTGCCGAGTGGTTAATTGTGACAAGCTTCATCAGCCTACAAGTCGAATGACGTCTCTGCGGCATTCTTAACAGCTCCAACAAAAGCAAAGCGTGGATTTGGAAGGTGAACATTTTCATAGAATAAACGTGTGAAGCTCCCAGGCGCGAGGAACCCGCAAAGATGGCTCGAACAGTTCGCAAGCTTACGAGTGGTTGTTCACGCAAGACTGCGAATATTTGAATTTATGTCATCACTTGATTGTGGTTACAGTTTGTAGTTATTATAATAGGCTATCTAAGTTAGGCTAATTGTCCAATGATATTGATGTGCATTATTTTTAATTGTTTTGTGTAGGGCAAAGTGGGGCGTGTTGTCACAGCACGATTTCCATGTGATAACCCAAGCGTATAACTACTAGTTTTCAATGGAAGGCATGGTTTTCAGTTCTCTTTCGTACAAGCAGTGAAGGTTAATAAATTTGTCACCACAGCTGAAATTATGAGGAGTGCCATTGAATTTTGGGCAAAATCAGGTTTTATAACTAAACTAAAAAATGGTCTGGCAAACTAAGGTATGATCATAACTGATCAGGAAAGATACCATTCGTTTGCTTTAAGCCTGCTCTTTTCATCATACCAAACAGATAAGACATGCAAGTAGAGATGTACACATGGTTGTTGAAACCACATGATGTGCATTTTTGATGCTAAGAAATATAATAAAATATTTTTGCTTATACAACGAGGTACCGTAATATGCGTATTTGTTGAAATACAACGCGTTTTTAGAAATAAAAATTAATATTAGATAAATGATACACACATATATTTGATAGTGACACATAATTCTCAAGATGACATTTTTATTGCTTTTGACAATGGGCATAAACTTTTTACCAATATGTTGTAAATTAATTTCTTTGCATTTCGCATATTTTTTTTATTCGTTCAGCCTGTATTAAAACCATTTTTTATTGGTTGCTGCCATATTTTAATCATAAAGCATGTGCAGAAATTTTGTGACAACACGCCCCGGGGTGGGGCGTGTTGTCACAGCCCATTTTACTTGCATTAAACATGCATTTATGTAAAAACGAAATAATGTAGAAAAACTTTAGCTGTAGCTAAAAGAAGTCGAATGATAAGCCCTACCTCTTTCAATTGCACTATCTAGCATCTCGATATCATTGGCACAGAACGAGATATATGCTGATTTGTAAAAATTGTGACAACACGCCCCACTTTGCCCTACATGCTAGCCAAGGTAATGCACAATATGGCAATAGTCGTTGTTTTTCTTATTTTGTCCGTTCTCCATGTAACTTTATTACGTAGCCTAATAGGCAATAAACTTATGAAATATTAATACTTTTGTAAAAAACGTAACAAATACCACTTTAATGAAACGATCAAGTGAAAACTGACAGTGCAAAAAAATTCTCATGCAGTAGCACGGCATTGTGCGATACGATGTAGACAGCATAGTTAGCCCTTCAGTTGGACGCCAATAGACGAGCAGATTTCGAGTTTCGCATCCCGTAGTGTCAAGACATCTCTGTGCAGTGTGCAATAGGCAATAAAGTTATGAAATATTAATATTTTTGTCAAAAACGCAGCACATAGCTACCACTTTAATGAAACGATCAAGTGAAAACAGCCAGTAGGCTACAAAACAAATATTCTCATGCAGTGACACGGCATTGTGCCATACACTATAAACAGCATGGTTAGCCCTTCAGTTGGACGGGCAGATTTCGAGTTTCGCATCCCGCAGTGTCAAGATATCCCTTTGGTAGCCTAATGCCTTACGTATAACATGGTCATACAGATCTACATTTTTAGCCTTAGTGAAAGCTAGCCTTTCGCTACTGGCTGGTGGTTACTAGCCTATTAGGCGTATAAGGGACAATAGCTTCAGAGAATTTTCGTTTACTTTAGAATAGGCCCAGTAGCCTGCGTTTTTTTAAACTAGGCCTAAACATAGGTAGCCTGACCTATGTTACTTCTGAAGGTTGACTTATCAAACAAAGTAGGCCTGTCAAGTGTCAATGCAAGGGTACTAAAGCGAACGTAGGCTATAGCCGATGCAAGAACGAATTAGCAACAAGTTAACACTGACTTTTCAGGATATTAACAAATATTTGAAGCTGAAAATTGAATGAGGCTGTTCACCAGGCATTAAATTAAATAATAGAAGATGTTCTACTGGTGCAAATTGAGCTAAACTATCACAAGATGTATACAGTGACATGGTCTAGCCCCTGAAGAAGTCAGTCGTGTCTGATTGACGAAACGTCGGAATAAAAGCAAATTGTCACTGTATACATCTTGTGATAGTTTAGCTCAATTTGCACCAGTAGAACATCTCCTATTATTTAAATATTTGAAGATCACTTTTATTACAATAAAACAGCCTTGATCCTGCAGCCTTGATCCTGCAGCCTATTGTTCTTCTTTGTTCGACGTTAAATATTGCAGCCTATGAGACTTTAACAACACTGACAAAATCAGAAATACCTCACTAAACTCTCATAATAGGTTTTGTATTTTATACGGCATCGGCTGTCTCGATTCTATGTTCTCCCATCATCTTTTGTCAAAACAAGTTACACTGTTTCTTCAAAGTAAATTGCAATTGAAGACTACGTAGGTATTTATTAGGCTAAATCAAAAGCAAAATTAAAAGAACTGTCAGAAGCAGAAGCAAAAAATTGTAGAACTAGGCAATCGTTGGTAATAATTTTTAATACAATTATTGAAATTAAAAATGCGATAAATATTATCTTAATGAAGAAGTAACTTTTTTCAAAGTTTTTCAAGTTTTATATGAATCCCGTCAGTTGCCTTCAAAACTATCATGGGCATCATTTCCGGTCTTGGGCAATCTTTGTCAACGAAAAATCGAAACCGTTGCAGAGCATTGACCAACGCCACTTTCATTTCATTCATTGCAAAATTCTGACCGATGCAATTTCTGCAGAAGTTTAAAGAAAACCACGATGTAAAGATGAAGTAGCCTAACAAGTTTTTATTCAATAAATTACCTTCTGTAGCCTGTAATAGCACTACCAAGACACTTTTAATCATAACCATCAGGTCAAATCTTCTTACAGTGCAGCTTATTCGTCAGTAGTTCAATAGCTCTACAAGTAACTTATGCAATTCTACCAGGTCAAGCTAAGCTTCCTACACACTTTTTCATTCTAAGAATGAAGATTCCGTCAATCGATAAGACATAGTTACAACTATCAGCTTTTTCTGCACGAAAACTAAACTAACATTAACAAACTAAAATGTTTTGAGAACCACAGGGCAACTGATAAAAGTTCCATTCCTTAAACATAAGAACCAATGATTCACAAACGCAGCTTAAACTCTACCTTGGTCCGGCGGAAAACGGAAGATAGGCGAATGGTGATCTTGACATACAATGTTGGCTTTCAAATCTAGACGGATCAAAAACCTACAAGGCAAGTTTACAACCAATAAGCAAAGCGACTTGATCTTTAAATCAGAAGTTCCCAAACGAGACGTCGCAAAGCCTTGCTTAACCCTTTTGAAATTGAGATTACAAAAAAGAAGCATACTCAAATCTAGTGTTAGAATATGTTTCCAAACAAACAAACTAAACCACCATGGTAAATGGGCTATTTTTTTTTAAAATACGTCATTTGAAGTTAGTGTATGACTGAGACCAAGGGTCGCGAGTGCATGCAGGTCGGGAACCACTGATCTACATTGAGCAGCTTCTGCAGAGCTCTAAACAACTGAACAACCCGCAAAATGATGTCATCTTATGTCTATTAATTGAACATGAGGGGACATGAACATGGAAGATCGGAAGGTCTCATTATACCAAAGTGTAGCCTATGCAACATAAAATAGGCCTGTTCCGTTCTGTTGTATGTTTCCACTGGGAAAAGATGAACGGCATTAACTAACTTTTCGGGTGTACAATCAGGGTCACAGGATTCAAATGCTTGATTTTGTGGGATAAAGTGAGCACCGAACTATAATTTATCAACTCGCTGCTGAGTTAAAATGACAACACTGCGGACAATTCTATACTAAACTGACGACCTTGAGTAAAAGTAATCGAAGTGTTCAACAGCATCCATGCCTTCATTGACTAGGCTTATACCGGTGCTGTTTTTGTCTACCAATTTACAGATAAAAATAGAAATTATAACTAACCGCAGGATCGTCCCATACGGTTTCGTTTCTATGCAGGACAAGCAACGGCATTCCAATATTCAGCGGGGGCTGGATAGTGAGTTTGCAAGTTTCTGGGTTATCCTACAATGCATAACGAATAACAACGATGAGTCGATGCTTTTTACAATGCAAGAGTTTTTACAGTTTGAAGATAAAGATTGGAAAATGCTGAGTCTTTCAGGAAGATCTTCGGCGTCGGTCAACCTTTTCCTTTATAAAGCACGTAGCCTACGCTTCATCGCACAATTATGACATCATGTAAAAAATAACAACCAATAGCTACCCGTACACACCATTGCTATCACTGATTACGTGTTACCGGAGTATCGTTGTGGCATCTTTGATCTTCTCCAAAGCCTCGTGGGAAAGTAATAGGATTTTGTATGCGTCGAGCAATAGCAAACACAGGCGGGTAGAGTCTCAAGACCTCCTTAATAAACATCGTAAGATATGGAAGTTTTGATAGGTCCGACCTGAATCATAACAACCACATATAGCATGTCATGAAAATTTGTCAGAATCTTGTATAGCTTTTTTAGTGAAGTTCATTGTTCAAGAAAGCAGTTTAGTTTTCGGATTAATACATGTTGACAGTCGCACTATTTTTTTGTTGGATCACACACACATCACATATACGAATTAAAAGAGTATGGGCCTAGTACGATAGTACAATCTGCCTAGCTAGATATATAATCAGATATAAGGTATATCGATTTAAACGATACAAAATATAAAAAAACTTCTGCTTATCGACAGTCTTCCATTTTCAGCGAATATTGCCATGTGAAATGGAAAGTAAACTTCACAAACAACTAAACAAGTATTCAAGGAAATATATTGTAGGCTAAAGGTCTAGTAGACCTACCATTCTATTTCTGCTTTATTTCCAATTACTCGAACAACCTCATTACGGCATTTCTCCTGATATTGGGGATAAATAGCCAAGCAATAAAAAGCCCATGAAATACCACTAGCTGTTGTGTCATGTCCTTCAAATAAAAACGTGTCAACTTCGTCTCGAATTTCACGATCGGACAATCCATTATCATCTTCGTCCTTTAAAAAAATGCGATGTTTTGAAGGGTAAAGTAACAAGTCGGATAATACAAATCGGGCGATCATACACAAATACGGGTGCATAGGACTGCAACTCAAAGCAGCCTTAATGATAAACCAATACCATACTTCGGTGGTTCGTCGACTGCATAGTCGGGTGGAGCGTTGGAGCGGCACTAGAAAGGGCGCCGGTTTGACATCTCTCAAGAGCATGCGGCTGTGTCTTCGGCAGGACACTTAAAGGCATGCCTGAAGGTAGACACAAAGATTGGCTTCCTTGCCTTCCCGTGCACTTAATCTAAATCTTCAACTACATGGCGTAAAGACAGGTTAAGACAAAAAATTGGTTCGTTACGTACCATAAGTACGCTAGAAACGCAGTTTTAGTGAGTAAGAGTAACGCGGTTGCAACGAAACTAAGCTGGCAATACAGCAGGGGCGGCTCGCTAGTGTGTGCTGTGGTGCTGCAGCACTCCCAGTCTCCCACAAAAGTTTTCACGAAAAGTTTCTCAAATATCTTAGCGTTTCTTTTGCCCAAAATGTAGTTTATGTTCTCTGTTCACAGAATTGCCGACTGTGTAAATTATATTTGGCAACTCTGTGTGCTGTAAAATATTTTGCGCAAGGTTACAATAAAACAAACACTCGATCGTGACGTCAACGAGCCGCGTGTTTTTTTAAGTTGCCTGTACAAACGAATAGCAAACGCTTGTGCTGTGATACAAACAGCACAATTCAAGGTTGCCAGGTTGGCATTTTTTCAAAATTTGGCAGTTTTTTGGCCTTTTTTGTTGTTTTTTTTTCCCAAAAAAATTTTGTTTGGCATTTTTTAATTTGGCCTTTTAAACGTTGTTCACATGACTAACCACTTGTTTGATTTTAAGCTTTGCAGCTGTTATTTATGACTGAACAGTCAGGCCTGCCGCCTGTTACTGTAATGAATATTAATATTTTACCATGTGAGTTACATTACCCTGTGGTGCTCAGATGCTACGACAGCACAATAGCTAGAACGCGTTATTCACATTTGTTTGTTGATCGTCCCTTTCAAAATATTACACATTTACGAAACTCTTAAATAAGCCAGTTTTATCTTAAACTTTTATCACAATTTAGAGCTGAAAATACGCTCAGAATGCACCTAATCAAATGTGATTTTTCAAAAATTTCTGGGGGAGGTTCCCAAAACCCCTCCTCTGTTGGATTCGCCTTCGGCGAACACGCAGCACCCCCATTTCCACAACTCACCAGCCGCCACTGCAATACAATATACTGTAGAAACATGAATTTGATACTTCCCTATGTCACTATGTGAGCATGATGTCTTTATTGTTAATTAACAAACCAATCGTTTTCGATGGGTCTGGACTTGAGCATATCCAACCAGCGTTATGCTAAGGTTTGAAGTTCGGGTTAATGTAGGTCATTAGAAACCTAGAGCATGAACAGCAATCTGCCAACCAGATTGGTGTTTTTTCGCCAATTGACACACCAATTAATCTATGACCCTTTTTTTAGACTAAAATCTCATGTTTGAGCCATTCAGTTAATAAGATTCACTATCTTTGATCCTGAACACACAAAATGACTTGTTAGGAAACTAGCATGTGTTTTCAACAAAAAATTCATTGTGGTACATCTTGAATACCGTAGTGTTATACCCTGGTCAGCAACAATATGTCCATAAAATCCAACCATTCTCCTCTGTCGTGACGAATGTCAGTTATGCGCTGAATGTCATCTGTGCGAAAAGAAGAAGGGTCCTCATTTTTATTCTTCTTCAATAAAGTTTGCAGAGAAGCTTTTCTTTCATTAATAACCTTAAACAAAAAGTGAAATTAAAAAAGGTATAGTCCAAAGCTTGGATTCATCTCCACAAAAATAACAAACAAAACCAAAAGTCACATTGTGACAGCGGGAACGAGCACCACAGGCCTACTCAGTTAAAGGATTAGTGTTCATTGTCTTGCTCAAGACTAATGATCAAAGAGAACTCGGACACAAAGCAATACACTTCACAGCTCATAAATAAGTGAAAAAACGTTTGTGCTGATGGCAGGTTTGTCCTAAATCTGTGCGCGATTTTCATATATTCCACCCAAACAGAAAATCAATCGTTTTTTGCATTACATAAAAAAACGATTGTAAAATCATTTTAAAATTACATTATGTAAAAAACGACTGGTTTGCTGTCTGGGGTGGTGAGAGCGTTTTCTCGACGATCAGAAGGACGCCAGTTCGATTCCCATCGATAGCCCACGATTACGTCTTTACAAAACACTTAAAAGCATGGAAATAGTGATTGTCATTCTTGCATTCCCTTTCACTCAATCCAAAACTTTTACATCAAGTATAAGACTAGATAGAAACAAGTGTTATCGAAATATAAAAATACAAATATAAGCATATATCCCACTCTAAAATAACCGCTACACTCCATAGGCCACCTGTTCATCAAACTGATGGATATAATCACACGCTTCTTTAAATTTTCTTCCACTGGGCGTCAGCGAAAAAATGAAGTCGCTGTGATAAAATGGATTAAATATCCGTTTCATTGCAATGGTTGTAAGGGAATACACGGAAGTGATGTATCTATTTTCTGACCTGCAACAGCGATGCTGTAGTACTTGTGTAAAGATAACCTATTTGCTCATTCAACAAAAAATAACAAAAGCTTGTAAACGCAAGCGAGTAATAGTTAAATATAGCTTAGTTTATGATTAACTACCACAGCATTCAGAGAACTATTTACAAAAACGTTGAGGTTGTTAAAAAAACTTACGTTGCCACGCACCTGGAGGTTTGGCAATCTGTTTCATAAGAAATGGCACACCTGAGCATGATGTCTAACGTCATCAAGCTTACGTCTCCATATACCTCAACAGGCATTCCATCTCTGTTGGTATCCCATTTAGTAAGCATGATTTTCGCGCAATCATCAAAAACCTTTACATACCTGCAAAAAAACAAAAACATTATACAAATATTATAACTTTGTCATAATAACATAATAATCATGTAAAACTCTATAAGCCTCGCAATCTACGTTTCACTTTTGAAATAATAAGATATATCGATAATAATCATTGACGACATTAAAAATCTTTCCATGTACATTAATGAAGCAGAAATACGCCCTTGCAGTTTCCCGTGTTTATGCATTTTCGGCTTAATACTTGGGTTTCATGAGAAGCCAAAATCTGTAAAATAAACAAAACATCCGCACACTTACTGTTTAAGAACATCAAAATGAAATGCTCTTGTTAGCAGATGACGATTTCGGTGCCATTTTTTCCCTGAACTTACTAAAAGGCCATCGCCTATCCAAGGCCTAATAAAACGATAGGCTATATTGTCCTTTGGCTCTGAAAAGTGTATTTTTATATCAACTAGTAAATTTGAAAAGTTAACAGAAGTTGAATTTATGTGGAAATTTTTTTAATTTAATGTTTTCCGAGTTTTATCAACAGTTTTGAGTTGCTTTCTTTTTATTAAGCATTCCACACACAAGCAGATATTATTATAAGGACTGTTTTTGACAACCTATTCTTGGTCAAAATAAACCATCGTCGGCAAGTTGCTACTTACCTCCCAATGAGCCTCCTATTGTTTAGATTAGAGTTTGCAGACAAAACTTGTCTGAGTTTGTTTAACGGAATGTACGAATATATCTTTCAAAAACCAACATTTTGTCTAGCATTAATACACAATAGAATAGAATATATAAATAAATGAATATTACCAACTTCATTTCTTTCCATACAATAATGCAGTGCATTATTAATGCACAGATCGATTACAGTTGTGACTAGTTGATTATTATAATTTCATATCTAACTAAGACAAATACAACCGATAAATAAAGAACTGAGAGTGAAATACAGTACAATCAGCTTCCTTTAAAATACAATAAAAGAACATTTTTGTATCGGCTTACTAGTTACTTTTTATTATCTTTGGAAGATTATTGATGCTTTTATTGGGGATATGTCAAAAGAACTTGTTTTGAAACCACAAGTCAGGTCACAACCCAAAGTTTAGGAAACGCTACTTACTATAAAACATTTTATTACAATCATAGCATAGGCTACTATCTAACAGACAGTGTTATCAAACTCAACAAAACATTACCAGGTTGAGATAAAACTGGTTTCAGCACATGCGGATGAAAAAGCATTAGATATGACACAGCAGGTCCAAACCAAAGTGCCCCAACTTTCGGATGCTTTATGCAATCTTTTCCTATTTTCATGATTGATTCCTCATTAGGATTCACCTAAAAATATAAAACATTGCAATTGATTGATTGCAAAAATCGTTATCCTAAAATTTTGTTGGAGATTTAATCCAGTTTGATATACTTGTACAGACTTTAAACTACTTATTTGTAGTATGTGGTCACAAAGTTCCTGGTCACAAAAAAGTCACAAGAAAAAGTAAATGCAATACAAAAGCAAAGACTTTTGAGAGTTGCAACTCAACAGCTAAATTGCATATATTCATGGTGCATGGAGATTCGAGAAATGCAATCCACTGAAAAGAGTCTAATCAACAGAGCATGGCTTCGTCTCAGAAACATCCTCTCTCATCCTCTAAGTCTCAGAACCCATGACATTAAACCAGACAGTGGGAGTAGTTGTACGTAAGGTAAATACAGACGAAATCAGTTAAGCGCATACTACTTAAATGGATCAATCGTTTTATTGTATCAAAATCTGAAATCCCAAACCAAATCCTATATAATGTTAAGTAAATTTATCGGTTTAATGTATTCACTTAAAGGAGTATATTACCGTATATCAGATAAGTGTATCAGCATTTGCTTCTCGTTTGCATACTTCATTTATTTAATCATTTTATTGTCTTTCCTTACAAACATCTGGACAAAGAGTCACCTGACAAACGTTTACCAGTCAGCGAAAGGAGAATATTCCTTTTTTCTTTAGCATAACTGTTTGCCACGTTCAAAATTGAAGTAAAGAAAATAAGGTCACCACACAGATGCGTGCCATTAAAAAAAACAAAAAACAATGTAATCCCGTGCTGTGATCTCATGCGCAAGACGTCGTGCCACAAAGGTCTACCGGTAATCTTTGCATAGCTGGACTTCGTTACTTAAGGCAAAAGAATGGACAAAGGATCACACTACAACAGATCTAAAAATAGCACACTTGAAACAAAGACAGGGCTGTCAAAGTTCATCTTGTGATGTCATAGAGATCGTTAAAGATAAAAGAAGTCCGATTGCTGCAGTTTGCGAAATAAGCTATGCATCTATGCACAGGATAAAAAAAATCAATAGCTTATAAATATGCTAAATTAATTTTTTTCCAATACTAATTTTATCAAAAACTAATAAAATTTCTGCAATAATTTCAAAGAATTTCTCACTGTTTTTCATTTGAAATCAAAATCTGTTTAACATCAGCAGTCATGGAAAAACTAAGTGCTACTAGGCTAGGCTCTAACATTTGCATTTCTAAACTAGAAGCATTGATGAACAATAATACTGCTACAGAAGAAGTTTGAAGATAACATACATTGGCCATCTTATGTAAAAAGAATCCTATTCCTTTTTTTTCTATCTCTTTTATATAAATTTTTTAGTTGGAAAACCGAATAGGCAACAGTATTTGTTTAATGCTCTTTGGAATTCTAATTGATGCACAGTTCAGTTTATTTTTTTGTTTTGTTGGGGAAAAAGAAAGACACAAAAAGCAAACAGACAATAAACACAAATAATTCGTACAACAAGGATGGCAGCGAAAGACCAAAAGGTCACCAAAGTCAGCTGCCACCCAAACATTTAAACAAAAGACCCAAAATTAAGAACATTAACACATACGGTATATAATATATAGCACAATACCAGCACTTTAATTTGTAAAAATTAACAATGGAATTAACAATACATTAACAATGGAATAACACAGGGCAACATAAAAAAAACATTGTGTAGAGAAATAAGCGAATGATACGTTTCAGGAGTGATCATTGTACAAATTCTTTAATAAACATTTATATTTAAATTTAAAAACATTGTAAGACTTTTTTTTTATTTCTTTTGGTACTTGATTCCATAGTTTCACTCCATTAAAACATAGCATCTTCTTACCAGAGTTTGACGTTGTAGAAGGCAAATATAAATCATTTTTTGGTTCTGACGGGTTTTATGATGGTGAATTTCATTTACAAAAATAAAGCAGCCAGCAAAGGCCCGGGGCAGCATTTCGTGCACATATTTGTACATAAATTTTGCAGTTTCTAATTTAATAATATCGTCAATTCTGAGCACATTAAATTGGTGATAAAGAACAGTTGTATTTGTTGACCTCGGCAAAAATAAGCAGGATCGAATGAACTTGTTTTGTAACACTTGTAGTGGAGCAAGCAATGTAGAGTTTGCTCTTCCCCAATTTATAATCGAGTATTGGATCTTGGATTGAAACAAAGCATAATATAAAGCCCGTAATACTGTTAAAGGGGCAATGTATCTCAGCTTAAATGCTATGCCGCAGACCTTTGCAAGCTGCTTTCTAAGATTAATGATATGACTATCCCATGTCAATCGCTCATCCAAAGTTACACCTAGATAGTTTATACATTTCTTCCTTTCGATGGATCGGCCACTGATGGACAGACTAAAATTTTCTGCTGCACTTTTTTTGTTGCAGAGGATCATATAAGTAGTTTTACTATAATTTAATGAAAGTTTATTGGATTTCATCCACACATCAATTTTTTCTATTTCTCTATTGACATTTTTTTGGAGAGATGACAGGCATTTATCTGACATATGAAAGTTTGAGTCATCAGCAAAAAGTGTAGTTGAAAAAGAAGATGCATTTGGAAGATCATTCACATAAAGAAGAAAAAGCAAGGGACCAAGGATTGACCCCTGTGGGACACCACATTTAACAACATTGAAATTAGAATTCTTACCGTTAATTTTTGTACTTTGCATTCTATTTGTTAGATAAGATGTTAAAACGTCTAAAAACTTGCCACGAAAGCCATAATGGTGAAGTTTTTTTAAAAGTATGCCATGATCAACTGTATCGAAAGCTTTACTTAAATCAACAAAAACCGAGCATGTGTATTTATGATCATTCAAGTTAGAAAGTAAATCATCATAAATTTTTGTCAATGCTAAACTTGTTGAATCATTTTCACGAAAACCATGTTGAGCTGGGGTTAAAATATTATATTTGTCAATAAAATTCATCATCCGTTTATATACATTTTTTTCGAAAATTTTGGCAAAAGTTGGCAATAAAGAAATTGGTCGCAAATCTGTAAAGTGTAAAGGTGAACTAACTTTTGGTACAGGTATTATCAGACTCTTTTTGAGTACATCAGGAAAGATTTCTTGCAAGACACATTTATTCAGTACTTTTGTTAAAAAAGGGCATATAATTACATTAGCCATTTTGATAAATTTAGAAGGTATTTCAAAAATGCCTGAAGCTTTATTTGCTTTGAGGCTCCTTATAGCATCAGATACTTCTATCTCATTTATATCAGGAAAGCCAAAAGAAGAACATTTTCTGTTTAACATGAATGATTCAAAATTTACATTTGAATTTGGAATTTTAGCTGCCATTGAAGTTCCAATATTTGTGAAGTAATTATTTAATAAACTAATGAATTCAATAGAATCTGTTTTATAGCTTTTATCATTTATAGTCATAGTTGAAGGAAGCTTTTTATTATTCGAATTTCTTTTCCCCTCTA
This sequence comes from Aplidium turbinatum, assembly GCF_918807975.1. Taxonomy (NCBI): domain Eukaryota; kingdom Metazoa; phylum Chordata; class Ascidiacea; order Aplousobranchia; family Polyclinidae; genus Aplidium; species Aplidium turbinatum. The sequence goes on along the minus strand of NC_137484.1, from coordinate 13,089,428 downwards.
TCATCTCATGAATGATCTTCCATGTTTTCTTGGAGTCACTTTTTGTTTCTTCAAACTTTTTTTTATAATGTTGATTTTTCAGTGATTGTTTCAAATGATTCAGCTTATTGCAATATGCTTTGTATTTCCTCTTTGCTGATTCGTTTTTATTTTTTATCCAATATCTAAATAGTCTGTTTTTTGTTATCCATGGTTTGTTAGAGAGCTTAATTTCAGTTCTCGACATGTTTCTAAGTGGTGCATGTTTATCTAGTGTTACTTGAAATCGCATAATAAAAGAGTGCATCAAGTTGTCTGCATCATTACAATCACTATTTACTTCATTCAAATTAGACTCTAAATCGCATAGGAAGCTGTCAAGACAAAAGTTTTTTTAAGCTTCAAATTTTTTTAGTGGGTGAATTACACACTACATTATAATTTTTAACACATAAGAAAATAGGTAAATGATCAGAGATGTCATGTAAGCAAATGCCATAGGCATTTTGGTTACAAGTTATGTTTGTGTAGATGTGATCTAGTAGGCTTGGATTAGATTCTCCACAAAATCTAGTTGCACTTGTTATCAATGACTGGCAGCCTGCAGCTTCAAGGGCTTCTTTATAATTTAATACTGCAGGAGACTTTGCTGCCTTTAACAAGTCAATATTTATATCTCCACAAATTATGTATTTACATCGAGAGTTTTCTAATTTATTTAAAGAATCAATTATTTTGTCTTTGAATGCAGAAAAAGCGTAACTAGGATGACGATATATGACTCTACAATAATATTTGGTGAGTTTTTTTGCACAATTTCAACCCAAAGATTTTCACAATTGGGTATATCAATCAAAAGGTCTTTTCGCTCATTAAATACATTGCCTTGTTTTAAGTAAAGTGCAACACCACCAGCACTGCTACAAGAATCACCAGGGTGTTATGACGCACAGTTTGAGAACCATTGGCATAAACCATTTTATTACTTGCGGTAAGATTCCAAAATCTCCGACTACAACACATTCGGATAATCATGTATAGTGTATAGGTACAGTATTAGTTAAACATATAAAAAGCTTAATAAACTAACCATGCAATTATCTGATTTGGTCTGCACTACAATGGGACATATCAATCCAACATTTAGAATGACACTGGAAAGGAAGTCAGTTATGACCTCGTTATGATCTATGTTAAACTTATTACAAATTCAATCAAAAAGCATCATTTTCTAAAAAAAAATCATTCACCGAAAAGCTTGATGTGATAACATAGGTTTATATATATTTTGTCATAATCAAAGATATCCATATGGCTAAAACAAAAAAATTAAAAGCTGTCTAAACACAAAACTGAGCAAAAGTCTTTGGAACAGAATGGACTTCAATTTGTACATAACATCTGCACATACTCACTGCAAACTAGGAAAACTCACCTCAAGTAAATTTCCAAATAACCAATGTGGCTTTGGTGTATCCATATACCTGAAAAGGTTTCTTCCATTTTTTCGCTCTACCCAAAATGGATATAAAGTTTTACATGCAAAAGCAAAAATCCCAATAAATAACACATAAGCTACCCATGTTGCAGAGAGATTAAACATAGCTAATCCAAAAGTTTAAAATCTTATGCACGAATAAAAAGAGGTAACAACTTGAGGTCAGGGTTGGCTGATTTAAATCAAATGATTTAAATCATTGATTTAAATCATGATTTAAATCAAACAATAAAAATCAAAAAAATCAATTAAAAAAATCAAATGATTTTTTATTTGCTAAAATAAAAATAAATACATCAACAAACGTTTCACTGCTTCTCTGTAATACAAAAGTTATATTTAAATACTTAAGGCTATAGGCTATGCATGTTTTGAAACGCAACTTAGTTTACTTGGCAGTTCACAAACAGTGTTGTTCACTAAACATAGCTTTTGAGCAAGTTTTTTCCACTTTTGGTCTGCTTCAATCAGAAGTTCGAAATCGATTGGGCACTGCAAAAGCTGGCGAGCTTGTATTTATGTACAAACTTCTCAATGCAAAATAAACTGCAATTTTGTGTCATCTAAACTTTTATTGTTTTGGTATGGTACGTCGGTAACATAATTATATTACACAGTTAAACTTTCTTTGCAACAAGTCTGGTTGTAGGCTATGCATCAGTTGAGCAAAAAAGCAAAGTAATGTGTGCTCAAACGTAAGGAAAGATTTTAGTGTAGTGAGATAACAGTCTGAGACGCACCTCAATCTCGATATGCACATTATGATTTAGTATAAAGCAACATATCACACCTACTTAAAAATATGTGCAATAGCGTGACGCGACAATTTATCAAAAGACAATTTATCAAACGACAGTTCATAGAACGACAGTTTATCGAACGACAGTTCATCGAACGACAATTCATCGAAACGACAGTTCATCGAAACAACTGTTTATCGAAACGACTGTTCATCAAACGACTGTTTATCGAACGACAAAGCACATATGCAATGGAATACTCAGGGGCTAGGGGATAATGGTTAGGGTTAGTGCTTAGGGGTTAGGTTTTCGATTAACTGTTGTTCGGTAAATTGTCGTTCGATAAACTGTTGTTCGATTAATTGTCGTTCGATAAACTGTCGTTTCGATAAACTGTCGTTCGATAAACTGTCGTAGTACCGTGCAATAGACACTAGACAGGCTAGCCTACAATGTGATAATAAAAATGATTAAACACTTGCAAAGCAAAGCCTTTCAATCAATCAAGGGGTTGAAAATAATTCTGCTATCTTACTAAAATGATGTCTTCCCCCAAGTAGACTCGACGCTTTTTATATAAAAAAAAATCAAAAAAATCTGATTTAAATCAAAAAAATCCGATTTAAATCAAAAAAATCCGATTTTTTTGATTTTTTTAAAAAAATCATGATTTTTTCCAACCCTGCTTGAGGTTAAGAAACAAGTTCTATCACTGCAGGCTGATTGCCGAGAAAATTTGCAGCTTTTGACATGACCAAACTTGTCTTTTATTCCTGAGTTGGGGAATTTCCCTACAAAGAAAATTACTTTCATCTTGGCAATAACGTGCTTGAAAAGGGGCAGGGAAATGTCGCCTACAGGAACTTTGGCAAAGTAGGCTACAGTGTTCTGTTTGTCTATTTTATCCATTACTTCATAGATATCGGTTAATTGTTTAGATCTTTCAAGGGCACTTATCCCAAATTCATTTAAACTGGTAGCCTCCAGTAGTTCACTTGGGCAACTCTTTTCTCTCTCTCCCAGAGCAGTAACTTAGCTAGTTGCAACCGTAATCTTTTTGGGCACTTTTGGACATAACCGCCAAGGATTATTTTATGTGGAAAGGATAGCTTTTCAGACAGCAAAATCCGTCATTTTTACATTGATTCAACTTTTGCAGACTTTGAATCAATGTAAAAACGACGGATTGTGCAGTCTGGGTTAAAAGAAGCCCCCACTTCCTCCTGATTAAGAAACTAAATCACAACCATGTCTCAAAAGCAGCGATGCTAAATGGAAATCAAATGTTATATTTGCAAAAAAAAATAGGCAAAACGCGCTGTTTACAACTGTTGCAAAAACAAAGTGCTTTCGAGAATTTCTTAATGTAAAAAAGTAAACAAATTAACCCGCATTGCAACAACGCCGTATTCAGAATGGTTCGTATCATGCCCTTCCTTCAGCCCATCTGGGTCAGTCTACTTCAGAATCAGAAGCCCAAAAAAAACAAAGCAAAAATTTGTAGTTTAATTTCACTTTATTTCATCAATGAACAAGAAACAATACACTACAAGTGTGACTTAATTGCAAGGTAAGATCGGTTAGATGTTAGAAAGACACGAAGGAGATCATTTTACCTTTTATTGCATTTCATAATGGTGCCTAGATACTGTATTAAATAAGACAAACAGAAATTTAAAGTTTGAATATCAAGATGACAAAATTTTTACAAATACTACACCTTTCTCGAAGAATCGAAAGGAACTGTTTGATATATTCAAGCAACAAAATTTTATAAAAGAGTAAGAGCGAGGAAATTCTTTCATGATAAAATTGGAGGTACAGAATTAGGAAAACTGTTGTCACTATAATAGATTCTTTATATGTACATGAGCTGAGGTTGGTCTGTAGCCACTCAGGTCCTTTCAAATGATTGAAAATATCGATTCAAAATACAATTAGTCTAAACCGAAATGTATAGCCTACATAAATTACACAGCTTTAAAAAATAAGGATAGATTAGAAATAATTGGTGTGTGAATGAAGTCACATGTAACCAATTGCCAAATAAACTTTCCACTGCATATAAAAGATAAGAATTCAACAAAGTGTGTGTTGGATAACTGGTTATTACCGGATACAGCAGCTAATGTTTAACTAGGATTTGCTTAAAGTTGTCATCAATACGAGCAAGGAAACATTCTATATTCGATCCAAGATTCATTGCTATATGTTGGTTATTATGGTAAGTTAATCCAAATACACATTTTGAAGATACAGCAGTAAGTATAACTGCAATTGCAATATTGATCTGCTTCACCCCTTAGTTTTATTAGTCTAGTACTACTTACTGCACGCACAACATCTAAAGATTTAAACACGGGCTAGGGGAACGTTCAAATATTACGTAACGCCTTCGATGGGGAGGGGGGATTTATGCAAAGCGTTACGTTAGCGTCACATCGGGGGGAGGGGGTTCAAGCAAAACGTTACGTAACGCTTTCGAGTACGGAATGGTAGTTTTTTGTGCTGAATTCGTAGTGAAAAAGCGTTACATGGGGGAGGGGGGGGGGGTCAAAAATTTGGAAAAAAAGCGTTACGTAATATTTGAACATTCCCTAGTAAGATAACGAAAATTTACAGAGAAAACATCAACGAAGGAAGAATATTGCACGCAACTAGTACATTATATAAGGTGTCAGCAATAACATATTATTAAAAAGATGGTTCATGAGCAAATGAGTGTATTTTAACATACGATGGTAAGAATGCTACCTTCCGGCTATAAATTTGTATTTCAATTGATTTTGATTCTATAAACGTGTTGAGCGATACTGCGTTCAAAGCAGGAACAGCATCTACATTATTATTGATAAAATTTTATCTTAGTGAAGTAGAAAAGAATCTCTTTTCGTTTGCTCATGAGCCTGTAAACAACACGATGAAAAAAGCGATACTTTACATTGAAGCACGTGTAGTTTATAACTATTAGAGACAGATAGGTGGATCGTGAAAGTTTTCGCAAAGAACACTGTGAGCTAAGATCCGCATCACAACTCTATCAAGAGCTTCAACACATAGCAAATGAAGCACTGCCATTAGATGACAACAATAACTGTGTTTTACAGCTGGTATTTTTATATTGAGTGATGCTGAGAGAAGAGTTTGTAAGTTCAATGAACGGTTGACACGAATTGTGATTGCACTGGGTGGTGTTCTGCAGTCAATTCATACTTTTCAAACAAGCCTAGAAATACAAATCCGTTTAGCCAGCAAAAATGACTACGTTGATTTAACATAACACTAACATGATTTAAAATGGAAAATGTTTGAGAGTAATTCCTTCGACTGCATATTTTATCTAAATAATCTGCAATTTCATGGTTAAATTTGTTTTATCAGTTTTAGACATTCTAAGAATTAACTTGCAGTTCTTACTTGTACAAAATAATATGAATCCACAGGCAAATACAACTGTTACAGATTAATTGTACGTAATAATCAAACAACAAAAATGAACTCTTTCTTTCCAGGAGAGTCCGAAATTCGTAAACTTTCAAGCCATTCAGCTGGCTGTTACCTTAATAGCAAGAATGGCAAAAAAGTCGAAAATTCTATCACAGTGGAGCAGGGGAAACAGCGAATCATAAAAAACTAATTAAAAAGATCATGTGGTGTTTGACTCAAGTAGACTCCAATAAAATGTACGGTGTGGGATTGTGGGTGCATACAAATCTACAATAGTGTTTAAACATTTTAATATATGAAAAGCATGGGCAAACATCAACAACCTGGGGGTGGTAAAAAGAGTTCCTCGGTTACAGATGTTCAAGCAAAGAAAAATTAGTGACTAAAAATTTAAAATCAAGTTAGTTCAACATGTGATAGTGAGCAATCATCCGTGACCATGACAAAAGCAAGGGTGTCTTTCAAGTTCTTCAGCAACGCGTTCTTGTGAAGGCTCGTGCAGATGTTTTCGAAACAAAGACTGAATGCTTCCTCTGCGCGTCATCTCATGGTCGTCAGCGTTTCTATCAAAACAGTGAACAAATGATGGAAACAAGCTTGAATTTACAAAGCAACAATTTGTTGTAATCGTGATGACAATAGCTATATGTATTCTTGCATAGCACTCAAGGCTTTGTCAGTCAGAGATTCAAAAGCAACCAACCAACCCACTACATCGCAGATTAGCGTTGTTCTTAGCGCTTTACTAAGCATACAGTGTCAAGGAAGCCGATTACATAGTTACTGTGAACCCATATCACAATAACACGGGAGAAATCTAACACAAAAAAAAATTTAAATTTCTCTTGATTTTTCTTCATTTACTTTTTCAAGATAACACTCTAACTTCGACAAAATTTCACTAAAGTTGTAAAAACTAAAAAAGCTAATTCCCACCCTTCCCATTTTGCAATGAAGTGATCCAGGATCAAAGCGATGAAGAGATTGACGCAGACCACGGATGAGATGAGCCACCAGACCACGAAGTAGAGCTGGGACCAGGGATTCACTCCAACTTTAAAAGCTTGAAGAAAAACTCCCCAATTGTTGACAACCATGACGTCCCACAAAACCACCTGGAATGCGTTTCACGTTCAGTTGTGTTTGTCACAACAACGGCTTGACAAGTTGAAACGTTAACGTGTCGAAACAGACAGGCCTCAGTCCAAGCCAATGGCAAAGTTTACAGGAAGAAAAGCTTTGCACCAATTATGTGCACAATTTTACAAAGCTAGAAAATTAAAACCTATGAAAGTTAAAAAAATCTTTTCCATCTCCAAAGAAGTCAAGTAGACCGTAGCCTAGCTAAAATTATGAGTAGAAAGCTAATCACTGTAACTTCACCATTTTGCTAAAAGTGCTAAGTCACAACAAAAATGACGTTGGAAGATAGTTGGGTAAACGTAATAATGATGACTTAGCAATAAACTCCAGTTTAATGTATTCTTGTCTTTCGTTGCAAAATCTCACCAAAGAAGATGCAAAATCATCGAAGTTATTTGCCCAATACTGAAGCTGCTCGTACGTTCCACATTCGTAAACTATAGAAGAATTTCCTGTAGAGAAAGTGAATACAACAGTAAAATCCACATACATGATTTCTTGCAAGCTATTGTATTGCGATGTCCTATTTAAGTAAAACGATAAACTCAATTTTTCAAAGACTTTTCGCCACACATGATGTGCCGCTTCTCCAATACATTTTCCGATTCAGATAAAATGAGAATAATGTTCTGTCTGAATAAAAGAGTGTACTGCTGAAGCCATTTATTGAATTTAGCCCGACACTTGAAGGAAGTTACTGCATCAAACTTTTGTGACAAAATCGTTCAAATGAATCAATGTGTAAAACGTGTGATTCACAGTGTTAGATAATACGGTCGTTTTAAAATGTGCTTCGGCTGATGTGCGGCACCAATGAACCAGTCAGCGTAAGTTGCCGTTTTTAACTTAACAGAGATTTTTTCCGGCTGGAAAGAGAAGGCAACGTCTCACATGACACAAGTCGCAAAGTATACTTTCAGCGCTATAAAGTGCGCACTGCACACGTCACAAACAGCCAAACCCACCGCGTGATTTGAATCTTTGTGAGTCAACCTGATCTACAGACATGCGCAAATCTGTCACTGCACTGTAGTATAATGACTTGTTTATTTTCTTTTAAAACTTTAAATAGAATCACACAAAAACGGCAAATCCAAGCTAAAAAATTCATCTTTTTGCATCGATTCCACGACTGAAAATTTTTAAAAATGAACTGTAGCTGAGTGTGAAGTGAATAATTAAGAATGTGCCTGATTGTGACAACTGAAGCAACGTTAGGAAAAAGAGATGATGCATTTCCTGCAAACCTTCACCAGCACTCGACTAGTTAATCAAACAAAAAAGAAGTTAACGATTTTGAAAGCAAATGACTTCCAATAATGAAATTCATTGTGCACACAATGCAACTCAATGCAGTGAACTTCCCTAGAGAACCGCAGTGAACTTACCTGGCGGAGGAGAGATCGCATTTTCGAAAGCCATAATGCCGACTATAGCAAACACGTAAAAAATGATGACGATTATTCCCGCGAATGACTTTAAACTTCGGATTATGTCAAGCATGACGCCGGTGACGAGAGCCATTGGTTTAAAGTTGGGAATGATCCGAAGAAAACGCAACAAGACAAGAATATTGGCCACACGAGCACAGTCCCACAACGACAAGCTGTAGTTGCTTTCTTGATCGGCACTAGAAAAATACGAAAGTTTACTCATCACGAATGACGTCACTGACGCCCAAAAGCGTGGTATAGAAGTCATTTCCTTTGCAATAGAAAAAAAAAAGAAGTGGGATGTGTCAGTATTAAATATCAAACAGAATTTTAATACGTGGGATAGAGGAATGCAGTTTATGGTAATATGCTCAATCGCTCAAGTAAATTGTTGAAAACTATAAAAAATGAATGATTTACATTCGCCAATACAACATCATGATTTAACTATACCTACAACATTAAATCGAATTCAAAATGCTTTTATACATGCAAATTGCACAGACTATTCTTACTTGTCGCCATATTGAACCAACTGGACGATTTCAATGCAAAGCAGGGCAATGGTGATTGTTCCATCATACAAACAATTCAAGTCAAAGATGTATCTCTTTCCAAGAGAAAGTACCTTAAGAATTTGTTCAATGCAATAATAACCTGAAATAAAGTTGATTAATTGCACATTGCTTGTTCGGTTGCTAATATTTGAGAAGTAATACCACAACACTTTTCACGTGTTGTGGTATATTACTACTGACGTGTTAAATAAACTGCAGCCTTAACATTGTGTTGAAAAACAAATAAAAAGTTTCTTTACACAAACAACTGTTAGTTTCTTTTTTAGCAAGCTACAATTTAACTGAAGATTTTCTCCATTTTTTCTGCTTGTGCCATGATCAAAAAAGATTGTTATGAGCGACAGTGATACCTTCAGCGATACACTGGCTTGTTCAGCACTCAAACTGTTTATCGAGTTGACGAATTACAATTGAAACCATCCTATACACAGTGTCCATAACATAAACCAGCACTTGCAAATGTGAAAACCGATGATAGGATAAAAGGTAAATTCTTCTTTGGGTTTGAAATGAAAAAAAAAAACGCATACTTACCAACAAATACATAGTTTATGATGTTCAGTCGGCTGTAAACCTCTTGGAAAGCAGCTTCATAATGAATGGCTATTTCCACAGTCATCAGAATGGCGTTGACCAATACGACAAGGTTCCCGACAACGTTAAAGTAACGATTTAAAACTATACTTTGCATCATTCGCAATACACTGGATGACCAAACGGGAACTGCAATGCAACAAACGTCCTATGAAGATCAGTATTCACCAAAAGGTCGTAAAATGTATCAAAAAGCGAATAAAAGGACATTTCAAAACGGTTTGGACATTAATAAGAAGATTTTTTTTTGTTGAAAACTTTATAAAAATGCATCAAAGTTTCATGCAATGTCTTCAGCACACACAGCTGCATGTGTTGGAATTGTCTGTGTTATATTACACTCGGTTAGACGCGTAGGTTAGAAATGGAAGCGTCTGAGCGACACTCTAACACCCACCAAGAGCACGTGGCACAGACAGAACATGCTTAAAAGCGAACATGAAGATACTTTTTTAGGTGTTTTACTCCCTAAATCCAAATCTTTAACCACTAGATATAAACCAAGATCGGATTAAAGAAAAACGAAAACAAATACTTAAAAACAAGAAAGGTGATAAATACCGTGAGCGAGAGGTAAGTTAGAGATGAAAGTGGAGTCCATCTTGTGGAAGAGCGCGGTAAACGCGGTTCGATCCACCTCCTCATTTCCCGAGTCTTCGAGATGTTTCACTGAAAGAAAAAGTCGTCTGCGAAGATCGGGAGTCATAGAAACGCGGCTGATTGTTTCTTTGATGACAGGCAACCCAACTCTGCATTGAATGCAAATAGAAAAAATATTATAAAGGTGAGGAAGCAAAATTGCTTCCGTGCCTGGTTAAAGATGGGGATGTGTTAGGTTATGTTGGATGGTCCTTAGGCAGCACGGCCATGAATACTTTGCAGTGAGGTGCTATCCACCTTGAAGCTATTCACAACAAGGAAGAAGAATGCTAAATCACAAAATTTAAATTGACTTGAAACGTTTGCTCCGTATAATTCAATTCTATCGAGTTCTTCTGTAGCGTTGCTTCTCAGTATCATGCGACAACAATATAATATATTTACTAAAATATAAAAGTTATTATTCAATATTGCAAATTTGATTGAAAGTGAAGAAAGCTATGTGAGGAAGTCTAACTAATGTTAATTCATTGTAAAAAAAATCTTGTTTACGTTTGCGAATCCGAATCTGTGCTGTTGTCAAACGATTGCTTTTGATTTGCAGTGACTTGAAACAGAGCTCGATGGGCAGCAGAGAGAGCAACACATCTTCGAATATAACTCGTCTGAAAGTGAAAAAACGACTAGAAAATTGCTGTAATCTCTGAAATGGAGAAGTAAAATAACTTTAAACTAAATCTCTGGAATGGAGAAGTAAAATAACTTTAAACTAAATCTCTGGAATGGAGAAGTAAAATAACTTTAAACTAAATCTCTGAAATGGAGAAGTAAAATAACTTTAAACTAAATCTCTGGAATGGAGAAGTAAAATAACTTTAAACTAAATCTCTGGAATGGAGAAGTAAAATAACTTTAAACTAAATCTCTGGAATGGAGAAGTAAAATAACTTTAAACTATCAGAAGTAAGTATAGTTTACAATTCATAAAATGCAACTTGACTTAACACTACCGTGAGACGTGACCAATTTGACATAATAAAAAATACATACGTGTAGAAAAGGCACAAGGCTGAGAACTCACTATAGAACAGCGAGCATTGCGTTCGCCAACCATATTGGTGTAGCCTCGGCGCAAGCCATAAAATCTAGCAATCAGCAGACTGTTTCTCGGTCACAGAAAAACAAAAAAAAATACATAGATTTGCTCTCCCACTGTACCGCTGCTAATAAAATATACATATAGCCTAACGCAGGGATGGCGAACCTTTTTTAGTGCATGGGTCACAAAAGAGACCTTAATCCTTGAAAAAGCAAAAGTGGGTCATACATTTAATTACATGTTAATGCGAAACTACATGTTAATGCGAAACTACATGTTAATGCGAAACTTGCTGCTGCATCTTCTCTGCAAGTCTTATTATCCTTGGTTGGTAATCCGTAGTTTTTAGCTTCACACATGCAGCACTCAGTCATATCTGAGCTGAGACGATTCCGTGTGCTTGATTGTGTAAAATTCATGTGCGAAAATAAAGATTTGCACGAATATGAAGAACCAAACAACGTTAACAGAGCTACCGCAAATCTTTTCATAGTTTCAAACGAATTTGGCAGGGAGTTCCACTCCGTAAGAATTATATTTTCAGCATGGTTTTCAACAGCAGGAAAGTCACAACCATCCATATCCGTTTTCATTTCAATTTTTTGTAGGAGATGATTTAAGTCCACAAATTTTGTTTTCCAAACTGCACTTTTTTGAAAGTTTCATTTCCAAGTTGTAAAGACGAAGCCATTCAAAGTTTGATAATTCAAGATTTTCAAATTGAATTGCATGCGGGAAAAGAATGAACTGCAATGTAGTATCTAGCTTTCGGAACTGGGTAAACCTTTCTGACATTACATTTTTGGCCTCTTTCGTCAGTAAAACATACTTGTTGAGTGCAGTTTGCTTTTGTTCATAAGTTAAATTGGTGCTGGTAAAGTGCTTCAACAACTGAGGAAAATATTTCAGCTGACTTTGTTCAAGGTCTACAGAAAAAATAGCGAGTTTCTTCTCAAATGCTTTAATGTGCCCAAACATGGATAATACAATATTTCCACAGCCTTGCAATTTAGTATTTAACTTATTGTAATGCATTGTGAAATCAGCAAAAAAAATGTAAATCCTTCAACCACGTACTTTCGCTTAACTCTGGATATTTTTGATTTTTTTCAGCTAAAAAAAGTTGTACTTCTTCCAACAATTCAACAAATCGCTGTAAAACATTACCACAACTTAACCACCTTACACTGTTGTACATGAGTAAGCCATTAAATTTACTGTCACACGCGAAATTTGCTGAAATATTTCTTTAAATTTCATTATTTTAAAAAAGACAAGTGGGTCACTGAAAATCTGTGATGGGTCACTTCGTGACCCGCGAGTCAGTGGTTCACCATCCCTGGCCTACTGCATGCTGCTGCTTTTAGGAAAGTAGAAAATTACTACCGGTATATTTGCAATAGAATGCAAACTGTGAATGCAACAGCAGCTTAACAAGTTAAGACGATATCACTGAAAACAATCCATGCTCACAAACCTTGTCAAGATGCTCACGCTAAAATTGTAATCGTTTGCTTACTTGCATTGAGCATTTGAAATATCCTCGAAATTGATTGTAGATAACAGCAGTTAGAAGATTGAACACCAAAAATGTACCAACAAGAGAAAACGAGATGAAGAAAATTGCGTATAATCTGGAAACAAAGTTAAATTAGTTGATTTGTTGTGGACAAACACAAACTAGTATTCCACGTTTAAGCAGCTTGCTAGCCTGCTTGGCTGTTTTTCTACTGTGCCGAGACTGAAAATGTTACAAATGGCAACCATAAGGTATTTATTTTGCGAGCAAACCTGTTTTCTGAATATGCAGGCATCATTACATCGGGATTGTTAGCAGTGGTAAGAAGAACCACCAACGACATGAAGGAAGTGTCCACAGTGTTAAAGTACAACTTCCACTCTGTGTTGTTAAACACATCGTCGTGGCCCGCAGTACCATTTACAGATTTTTTCTGCAATGTAAGCATGGTTGAGGCATATGTAAAAGAAACGGCACAAAAATTTTCGTAAACAAAAATTACTTTATCCGAATACTGGAGCAATTTGAATTTACAAATTTTAAAACTGCAGGCCTCGAAATTCACGGTGGACATGTCCGGATTGTCCGCCGTCACAGCATGTGATGTCCGCGGGAACGGTACACGACAACTGGGCGAGACAAAGTGGGCGATGCCACCTTGGGCGAGGCCAGGTGGGCGACGAGTCAAGTGGGCGACGGCCAAGGTGGGCGACGAGCCAAGTGGGCGACGGCCAAAGTGGGCGACGGCCAAAGTGGGCGACGTGTCAAGTGGACGACGGCCAAAGTGGGCGACGGCAGCGAAAGTTTAGCCGGTCGGAACGATGGTGACATATATAATTTATGTAGTTGCTTTGTGGCGTCACGGTTTATCGTGAAGCTTAAGAGAATAAAGTCATATTTTCTGTTTTAGATCATAAAATATGACTTTTTATTTTTACTTTAAAATGCAATGATTGAACCCTAGTAACTTCCTAAATGCAGTTCAAACAGCTCCTGTAGACATTGAAATTTGATAATTTGTGGAAGAGAGGCGATGGGAGTTTCACGATGTTAATTTGCATTGTGACATCATCTTGACACATTATTTTGCAACACACAAACCAGTCTCTGAATATTATAAACACTTGCGTTAGGTCACTAGGTCAGCCAGTGCTGAGATCTTAACTACTAAGTAGCTGGTTACGTGCATTAGACATTTGAATTTTGGCAGTGATTTTCAAGCGAAACCGAAGTTTTTTGTTAGTTGTTGGAGTGTGTTATTGTTCAAAATAGGCCTACATGTAAAAACTTACATACGAATCATTAACTACGGAGATTAGCATAAATTTGATGCTCTAAAAAGAAAGTCATATTTTTCAATTTTTAGGTCATAAAAAAATTGCCCTAGTGAATAGTAATGACTTATTAACTTAACAATGACTGTTGACTTAACAAAGCAGACCAACAAACAATTTTTTAAAAGTTGTTTAGATTTTTCATTGCATTACTTTATATTGATTCAACGTCTTTGTTTGCAGTACAACGTTTACACATAAGATTATGGTCTGGGATTACAGACATTTGTCTTTGTTTTGATCGCATGCGTCTGTCCCACAATCGTTCGATTGGTGACCTATATATATGTAGGCCACGACATTCTGGAGAAGCGTGCTCACAAATTGAAATGACCTGAATACTTCGTATAAAACATGCAAGACAAGTCGTAGTTGTCATCACAATCGATTAGACATTTCAATTTTTGTAGTGATTTTCAAGCGAAACCGAAGTTTTTTGTTAGTTGTTCGAGTGTGTTATTGTTCAAAATAGGCCTACATGTAAAAACTTACATACGATTCATTAACTACGGAGATTAGCATAAATTTGATGCTCTAAAGATAAAGTCATATTTTTCAATTTTTAGGTCATAAAAAATGGCCCTAGTAAGAACTGTCAGTTACAATGTGTTCCGTAAACTGCTGATGCGGCTACGCAGCGTCTAGACTTGAACATTCGGATTAAAAAATATCAGTTGACAGTTCGTACCGAAGTATTTTTCTGACTTGTTTGTTAAAGTAACCGGTAGCTGAGTATCGTTCGAAACTCGAAAGACGCTTTCGATTGTGATGACAACTACGACTTGCCTTGCATGTTTTATACGAAGTATTTCAATTTGTGAGCATCTTCTTCAGAATGTCGTGGCCTACATATATATAGGTCACCAATCGAATGATTGTGGGACAGACGCATGCGATCAAAACAAAGACAAATGTCTGTAATCCCAGACCATAATCTTATGTGTAAACGTTGTACTGCAAACAAAGACGTTGAATCAATATAAAATAATGCAATGAAAAATCTAAACAACTTTTGAAAAATTGTTTGTTGGTCTGCTTTGTTAAGTCAACAGTCACTGTTAAGTTAATAAGTCATTACTATTCACTAGGGCAATTTTTTTATGACCTAAAATTGAAAAATATGACTTTATTTTTAGAGCATCAAATTTATGCTAATCTCCGTAGTTAATGAATCGTATGTAAGTTTTTACATGTAGGCCTATTTTGAACAATAACACACTCGAACAACTAACAAAAAACTTCGGTTTCGCTTGAAAATCACTGCCAAAATTCAAATGTCTAATGCACGTAACCAGCTACTTAGTAGTTAAGATCTCAGCACTGGCTGACCTAGTGACCTAACGCAAGTGTTTATAATATTCAGAGACTGGTTTGTGTGTTGCAAAATAATGTGTCAAGATGATGTCACAATGCAAATTAACATCAAACAGCAAGCGCTATTACAGCATGCTTCGTGAAACTCCCATCCCCTCTCTTCCACAAATTATCAAATTTCAATGTCTACAGGAGCTGTTTGAACTGCATTTAGGAAGTTCAATAGGGTTCAATCATTGCATTTTAAAGTAAAAATAAAAAGTCATATTTTATGATCTAAAACAGAAAATATGACTTTATTCTCTTAAGCTTCACGATAAACCGTGACGCCACAAAGCAACTACATAAATTATATATGTCACCACCGTTCGGACCGGCTAAACTTTCGCTGCCGTCGCCCACTTTGGCCGTCGTCCACTTGGCACGTCGCCCACTTTGGCCGTCGCCCAGTTTGGCCGTCGCCCACTTGTCTCGTCGCCCACCTTGGCCGTCGCCCACTTGACTCGTCGCCCACCTGGTCTCGCCCAGGGTGGCATCGCCCACTTTGTCTCGCCCAGTTGTCGTGTACCGGGAATCTAAGGGATATATACAGTATTAACATTTAACAATATAATTTTCCGCGCTAGAATGCGCGGAAAATTATATTCTCGCAACGATTGTTCGTGCTATGCAATGGCAATTTGTATTGGCGCAACTTAGTTCAATTCTTATATCACAATGTCTGGCTTTAATCTCCCAGTAATATTGATAGGCCAAGGATAGTTACAAAATTAAATTATAGGAGTAGGCTATTACAGCAAGATGCAGCAAAATTTGTTAAGTTTTAGTATTACACAAAGAAAGAAAAGGCCCAGGGAAAATTCTGAAAGTGAAAATGAGGGCGATGAACCTGCTTGCTCTTTGTCACTTTCGCTCACATGACACGCAAAAATAAACCTAAAAAAAAGCGTAGTAAAACTGTGCACAGCAGAAAACAGTAGGTTAGTGTGGGTGTTTCCCGACTCGTGCCCAGAGCATTGTGACGCAAGAAGCCACACGACCTCGTTCGGTGGAAGTTAATCAGTTATGTGGACTGTGGAGTATTACGCAGCTACACGGCGCTTTGACTTTTCAAGCACACGTCGTTGGTCTGATGAAAGACTTTCAGAGTGACTTCGCTGAAATTTTAAAAAGCCTTCTAAACCGTAGCTATAGTTTTCAAATGGCGAAGAATTATCAAGATAAAGTGATTAAACATGACGATAGACGTTAAAACTGGTGTGTCCGCGGTGAGACTTAATTTGTCCGCCAAGATAGCTGGTCAGACCAGACACGTTTGTACGCTGTCAACAAAAACGAATTTCGAGGCCTGAAACTGATACGCAAATTGAGACATTCTTGAAATATTCATATGCAAGAACGTGATTGTGTTCTGTTGCGTGGGATCTACTTACAGAACGAAAACCTACTCCTGATATATATGCAAAAAAAAGCAGAAGTTTCAAAAAATTGCTCTCCTCCTCTCAATATTTTTTTAATAATATATATAAATCAAAAAAAACATTTATCTGTAATTTGACAACATATGAAAAACTCAAACTTCCAAACTGCAAGCATCAAACTTAGTCTGTAAGCAATCTATTCTATAAGGTCAATAAAGGTGATCTTACATGAAAAACAAGCATCCCTAACATGGTGAAGAAGTACAAAAGCAATGAAAGTAGAGTCAGGACAGAGGCGATTTCAGGAAGTGTGTGCCACATTGCTTTCAATGTCTTTTTCAACATTGTCGTATTTTGGGCGAGGAAATATGGACGAAACAGGCGACGTACACGAACTCTAAAAAGAGTCAAAATTATCACACATCTTGTGAACACTATGTTTGCTGAACAATTGTTTCATTGAGTAGGCTACCATTCATATCATAAGAGAACTTGCACAAATCATAACACTTCGGCTATAGTGACGTTTCGCTATAGTGGTATAAGGTATGAGGTGTATATCTGTTGCAAAGTCCCGTTTTAAACTGTAGGTAGAATTCGGCTATAGCGACACTTTTTTAAAGGTCTCTTCACGTGGCACTATAGGCGAGTTCTATTGCACAACGTACTGTGCATTGTGCAATCTTGCCCATGCTTCCAGGAATTATACTTAGTGGTAAATTTAAGCTGTTGAGCAGCACCACGTTAACATGAATCGCGTAACTCTTCAAATAACACGTAATACAAAATTACTGTAATTTAACAACCCGTAGACAGTAGACGTCGGCTGCATAGCCGAGTGGTGAGAGCCCTGGGACGGCAATCGAAAGGGCGCCGGTTCGACACTGTTGAAGAGCATGCGGCTGTGTCTTTGGCAAGACACTTAAAGGCATGCCTGAAGGTGGACACGAAGATTGGCTTCCTTGCCTTCCCGTCCACTTAATCTAAATCTTCAACCACCGAGTTCCCTATTCGGCAATTTTTTGAAATAATTAAATTATCGGGTACCGTAGCCTAATTATCATTGCCGTTTTAGGGGTTGGGATTAGAGGTTAGGGTCTTATTTCAACGTTTAGCGACGTTAAAACGATGTAAAAGCGGCAATGATAATTAGGCTACGGTACCCGACAATTTAAAAACAAATTCAAAAAATTGCCGAATAGGGAACTCGCCGAATAGGGCACTCGCCGCATTGGACTTGCCGAATAGTAGCAGACCCCTAAAAACTAGACTTATTTTGTGGGTGGGGCAACTTTGTACAGAGCAGCAATTTCTTTATGGCAACTATGTGCTTACCTGTATACTGCATTTCCAAGGCATAGGGAAACAATAATATCCACTATGGAAAGTATTAATACAACATATCCACCAGTTAACCAAGGATTTTTTCGAAAAAAAGGAACTCTATTCCAGTTTCCATTTGTCGAAAGGTAGCCTTGGATTAGGCCAGACAGAGTAAGAATGAGCAAGCATACAATTTCAATCCCTTCTGTAAATCCATATGGAAAAATGTACCTATCAAAAATATAATTCAACATGTTAATCTACAATTAGTAGCCCAATAAATACGCCACCGCAGATAACCTTTTAGAAAAGAGGGAGCAAGTCTTTTAGGCGCTGACAGTTAGGCGCTGGTCTAATAGGCGCGCACACTGTGGCGTCTGGATATTTAGATGCGGAGCACTGTGGCGCCCGGTCATTTAGGTGCTATTACTAGTAAAGTCTGTAGATTGTATTAGCTTGGCAGCTTGCCAGAAAATTATATCATGGCTTCAGTGAGTGAAGCTGCTAAACCCGGCAAAGCTTTTCACACAAAATGTTACATTGAACAGAAAAAATATATTGTTGTTTTATTGATTTATTATTGTTTTATTTGTTGTTAGTCCAGGTTTGCTTTGGTGAAAGCTTTATCAATAAATTATTGAAGCTTCCGAACATTATTAAGTTCATTTTTAGTTAACTCTTTCGCGACCACGGACGTATACACACGTGTTGGGATTTTTGCCATGATGACCAAGGAAGTATCCCTACGTCCAAGGTTAAAAGGTAGCCTATTTCAAGCAAAAAAATGATGGCAGATCCATAGTCTTTGCCTGTCCTTTTTTGGCTAATTAAAAAAAAATATTTTGGCGGTGCAGTTATCAGATGAGGACTTCTTAAAGATGGGGACACAGTGGATTTTTTTTTCTTTTACTCATTGGAATTGGCAGTCAAAACTGGCTAGGCAACCCCTTACTTTGGAATTTCTCGATCAAAAACACTGTAGGCTAAATTACGTAAACTTTTTGCTTAAAATTTTCCAAATTTTTCCATAATCATTCTGCTGTACCTCTTAAAGCATTGCGCGCAGAAACGAAGTAAATTTTTTCTCATGTGCAGAATTGTTTTGGCATTCGATTAAACTACATATATTTTCATATTATTGTATCATGCTTGGGTAGTAAAAATTATAATGAAGTACACTTTTCTGCCAATTTTTAATTTTTTAAAAAATTAGAAAAAATACCGTTTGGAAAGTTGCTAGTTGTACATAGAATGTTTTAAATTGTATTGCAAAGCTTTGCATCTTCGGATAGCTGAAGAGGTATGCTTTCATTTGATGTCAAGATTGTGCGTCTACGTCGATCACATGACATGTTTTTACCGCGTAAATACAACAGATTTGTGTGAAAAATGTCTGGTAATTTAGATTAAATATAGATTACTTCTGTTCGGGATGGATTGGCCATGTGACGAGAACGCGTGAGACGCTCTACTACTGTTCACATGAATACATTTCTACAGGGCATATAGGCTACACCTTGGCTACAAATTGCAAGCATAATGGTGAGACTTCGCTCGTTATTAAACCTAGTCCGGGTTTTGACGGAAAACTAAGTTACTCTTCACTCAAGCCTACCGCCCGCTTGAGTACAGCCTACGGTACATTTTTACTGATGTTTAGTTATTATTTGACCTAACTAAAAGTGAACTCAATCTCATACATTTTCGGAAACTTGAATAATTTATTGATAAAGCTTTTGCCGGCGCAAACCTGGACTAACAACAAATAAATGCTGAACACGCGCATTAAATAAAACAACATATTTTTCTGTTCAATATAACATTTTATGTAAAAATCATTGCCGGTTTAAGCAGCTTCACTCACGGAAGCCATAACATATTTTTCTGTTCAATATAACATTTTGTGTGAAAAGCATTTCCGGTTCAAGCAGCTTCACCAATATATATTTTTCTGTGTAATATAACATTTTGTGTGAAAAAGCATTGCCAGTTTAGGCAACTTCACTCACTGAAGCCATGACCAACAACGCACACGCATCAACAAAACAATATATTTTCCTGTTCAATATAATATTTTGTGTGAAAAGCATTGCCCTACGCCCCTACCTGCCAAGCTGATACAATCTACAGACTTTAGTAGGAATAGCACCTAAATGACCGGGCGCCACAGTGCTCCGCACCTAAATATCCAGACGCCACAGTGTGCGCGCCTATTAGACCAGCGCCTAACTGTCAGCGCCTAAAAGACGTGGACCCAGAAAAGAACCTTTTAAACATTATTGCGGTGAATTAATGCAAAAAATCCATGGATTGTGTCACCATTTCTAAGCAATTTTCTGTGTAGCAACTAACATGATTTCATCAGATATAGCAATGTTGCTTCTATTTCAAGGAACTAAAATTGCCATTAGTTGAGTCAACATGCAATACTTAAAATTTGTGTTCGACTATTTAAAAGTTTGTTGGCCAAGGTTTTTAAGGCTACTTATGCTATGATGACGAAAACCGTTGAATGTGAAGCAATATGAAAAACTCTTTTCGGATTAGAATTTGTAAGAACAAAACTAAACAGGAGGCCAGCTTTGTTTTTGTATTTACTAACCTATATTATTATGTTAATTATATGCTGATAGATTATATGTTAATTATGAAGCTTTTTCCACTTCTTAGTTTTAAAAAAATATCAGACCAACTTCTTCATGAAATCAAGAATGATGGTTCCTAGCCAGGAAAAGTTGCCCTTATAGAGATGTTGAAACAACGTAAAAATGGCAATTTTTACTGGCTGGTTGTATCATCTGATATAGAAAAAACTTTTCAATCAAAAACAAATTACATGTGACAAAACAGTTTTCTCATTTCAAGTCTTTTCAATTGGCCATTTTGAAAGCAACAGACTATGCAAGAAGAACATGACGGAAATACAGAACTATTTCTTGGTAGAAATTATGTAAGGTATCATCTAATAAGCATTACTTGGCATTGTGACACCAAGTAATAAACGCTCTGGTGAATGTTAGTGATTGAATGTTACTGGGGAACAATCCACAAATAATTTTATATTTAATAAATGACTAATAATGTACAAACTACAGTATTGAGACAATTAAGTAATAGGCCTACAGAAGAATCTGCTTAATAAATCTGCATTTGTTTTGTTGACAAACTTGCGTGTGGAAAGCATTGACATACCAAGCTGAAAAAACAAAAATCCTTGACAACAGTTTTGGCCAGAAACATTGATAGCCGAAAATACATCAATGAAATATATTAATATCACCAAGCACCCAACAAAATACCCTTTACTCGGAATAGTCTTGAAACTACCCAGCACTACAGTGAGACATCACCCAAATTGCCTTGCACCAGTGTGGAACAACCTGACATGTCTCTACTAGCTGTGCTCCAAGTAATGCTAACTGATTTACTGAAAAGGGTAAAGCAATAGAACGCGAAAGAAAATGCCATAAACATAACGTATTATACCTTGTCTGAGCTCTTCTTGGATCACTCGACCAACTTAGAGATGAAGGATCTTCCAAAAAAGCAAGCATGAGTATAAGAAGTGTAGCAAGCTTTACAGTGCATTGAACTAGGGTTGAGTGATACCACCGATACAATTTTAAAGAAAACAAGTCAGTTTTATGATGGATACTTCTGTAGTTGATGGCATCTTCTAAGAATATGACTGCTTGTAACTCCGCCTCTTTCTCTGGAGCATTGAGATATTGAAAATTGTTTATAGACAAATCCGCAGTAACAGGTGCTGAAGTTAAAAGTGTATTTCCTATGGAGCCTTCCTCTGATTCTTCTAGCAAATTTGTGATCGATGTTTGAGAATTGGCATTGTGTAACCTTGCATCACTGCGGTTAGAAGAGTTGGCCTTCATCATACTGCTTATTGGACCTCTGTCCCCTCAATTCTCTTTTTGCTGCTCAATGTTAAAAAAGCCTTATTCTTGTTTTACATTTAGATATTCCTATTCCATTTAGATAAAGTACCGGTATATATAATGTTTAACAAGTCTGAAAATATACATAAATTAAGATGGATTGACATTTTAAAAACTTTTTCAACACAAAAGTTTTCCGAAAAATGAAAAAAACCCAACAATTTAAAGGCAAGAAAAACACATAAATGTGTTTGACACAAGATCACATTTAGTGTCGAAAAATTTGTTTTCTATTTTCCGAATTTACATAAAATGTATTGTAAGCCTTCAAAGTAACATTACCTTTTTATTAAGAAAGTTTATGAGATGACTATAGATATTTCATAGCCAAACACAACCCTACACATCAACATAGTCTGTACAATGTACAAAGTGACAAGTTCAACAAAGCATGTAAAATGCAGGCACAGGTTAGCCTAATTACAATGGCATTGTGATAGATTATAACAACTTGCCTTTCTGTGATAACAATTACTTGCAATTTTGAGTTATTGTGTTCATGAGTATGACTGCAAAATAGGCAAGTAATCATAATCAGTACTGAAGCTTTTAATTGTAAATGCAGAATAAACAGTATATCATTCTTAACTGCTTAAAATGAATCACCATGGTGAAGCACCACCAATAGCAAACTTGCATCTTACAATAACAAGGCATTGCATAATATGTCACAGAATGGGGTATGGGAGGGGTATTCTACTATACACAGTATCAACAAATGAGAAATCTTAGAACTAATTTTCTTATATCTTTCAATGGAACTGAATTTATATCATGTAAAAATTAAAAATCAAAATTATAATACGAATTTTAATGATGTTTACCTACAAACTGCATACCGTACTTTAAATTGTCATTTGAACTTTTAGTTGGATTAAAATCAATATGTAATTGAAACATAAGCTCAAACTATCAGATTTCCCTTCAACATTATGAATAGAACCTTGCTGTTACAGATAACAATAATTGTGCTGCAGTTGCCAAGCTGGGTCAAACTAATGCCACATCACAGGCAATAGTCACCATGGTGGGTCTGCTCCTATTCGGTGAGTCCGATTCGGTGAGTTCCCTATTTGGTGAGAGCCATTTTCGGTGAGTTCCCTATTCGGTGATTTTTTGGAATTATTTTTTGAAAATTATCGGGTACCGTAGCCTAATTGCCGCTTTTACATCGTTTTAACATCGCTAAGACCTTAACGTTGCTAACGTCGCTAAGACCCTAACCCTAAAACAGCAATGATAATTAGGCTTAGGTTAAAAAAAAAATTCAAAAAATCACTGAACAGGGAACTCACCGAAAAAGGCTCTCACCGAATAGGGAACTCACCGAATCGGACTCACCGAAACAGGCTATTCCGCACCATGGTACCAATTTCAGCAGAAGAACGTCAAAAAAGTCTTTCTGAAGACAAGTTTTATAATCTTCTTCTTCTTCTTCTTGCTTATGAGGCAGCAGTTCAGGCAACATCTCCTAATTGTTGTAACCAGAGTAACTTCAAGTTTTATAATGAAGGTCAGTGGAAAATCTCAGACCTCAAAAGTTGAAAGATTTCTGTCAAAATTATAGGTGCAAAATAGTGCAAAACAAGATACTACAAGCTCTCAAACAAATATGCTTGTCAATGCAGGGTGAGTAATAAAAAGGTGTAAAATCTTTCAATACGTGGATCAACGTTGTTCAAGTAAAAGCAGAAAAGTTAAAGGTGGTTATTTTGATTGGTGCGAGCCTTATCTGGGCAAATATTATGAACAAAGAATATCAAAACACCTAAAATGAGTTAACTTGGTGTAATATAATAAGCAAGTATGTCTGCTGTATTAAACAAGCAACTGCTCTGCAATAAAAAGATTTAGATTTGGTCATATAATAGTAGTGACAAAATACAATTTTGCAAACCAACAAGTTCTGTCTGCAGCTACAGAATAATTTTGGTCTATTTAATGTTTGCTCATGTGAACATGAAAGATGTGCTATAACAATGCAACAATGACTGTTTTAATAATAAAATTTAATAGATCACATTCATATTATTTGGCGCCAACATGGTTTTCAAAAAAATTCCTGAGGATTTCTAAATTTTGGATGTGGTTACCGTATATGAATTACATGGGAAGTAATTAGTAAAGCAGATTCTAGAAAGTATAATAATCACAGTAAAAGATATCACAGTTTTCACAAAAATGAAAAAAATGCACTGTATCGTGTCATACCAAAGTAGAAAAAACACAAGGAAAGCACTCAAACGCATAAAAATTAACCAAAAACAATAGGTTAAACATGCACCAATTACTTTTTTGTTAATAATGCTGACTCAACTTGATACCATCAGTAGATGTTACGAATCATTTATAAAGTAATACTAATTATAAACATATGTCTGTTTATGGTTTAAAAAAGTTGTCTCTACCCAAATTGTATAATACTAATTAGTCTACTAAACATGGTGACATCTGTTACTTTTCAAGTACAAAAACAGTTTAAAAAGTTTTTTTAATAGTATTTGCATACAGGACAGATGGCATGACAGCAAC
Organism: Aplidium turbinatum; assembly: GCF_918807975.1. Taxonomy (NCBI): domain Eukaryota; kingdom Metazoa; phylum Chordata; class Ascidiacea; order Aplousobranchia; family Polyclinidae; genus Aplidium; species Aplidium turbinatum. The sequence goes on along the minus strand of NC_137484.1, from coordinate 13,064,921 downwards.
CAAAGATGCTCTTAATGGAAGGTGAAAACAATAGGCCTACTCCAACACAAGCAAAAGATGGTATGGACAATAACCGGCATCAAGCCAATGGGAATTATTTTGATTTGTTGTCTGCATCTAGCTATTGCCAATACTGTATTAAAATAAATTGGTTTCTTTAGTGCTTATTACAGTTGATTGATACAATTGTTTTAGAATGTTATAATGTTAGCATGACCATTACCTGTTTATTAATAATATATTCATATATTGAAAATACACTAATGACTATAGCAAATAAGATGCACTTCACTCGAATTAGTTTTGAGTTAGCTTCAAAATGTCCAATAATCAAGGTAAAAACCCAATGTAGTATACAGTACAGTATAAATACACATTACACCAATATGACAATTAATGTTGTGCACTGTTCTTACTGTGTGTCAGGCTTATGTGACTTATCTGGATAGAGTGGCCAGTCATTCTCTTCACATTAATGCTCAACCAATGCATTCACTCAGATGCCACACAAACCAGTATGGTTGAAAGCCACACACTAGACATTTCACAAACAATTCTAGTGCATAATAAGTAAATCATATCATAAATAACAGCTCGGTGATGCCTGGATTATTGAACAAGCACTTAGCACATTCCTCGCAATTACAAAAAAAAAATCATACATCAATATAAAAAATAATCATAAATGCATGAAGCCTTTTTGCTCCAATAGCTGTTGACTACAAAGTAATAACAGAATAAGTTAAACTGTTGAAAAAAGCAATCCACAACAACATTGAAGATTAATGCTTTTGGTTCAAGCCAGAGTTTTGTTATAAATTGTGGTTTTCAATAGAACCGTGCAACTGAGTTAGTTCAATTGCTGAAACGTTGGCAGTGGAGTGGAAAGATGCTATATTTTTTGAATGTGAGGTCATTTCCATTAAATCAAAGGATGCACAAGTTCTGTGGGACAACTTGGGAAATTGTGTTCTCAGTTCTAGAGCTGATGTAGAACTTTGAACAGGTGATGATGAGTGCATTTCAGAAACACAAAGATTTTGTGACGCATTTTGAAACCAAGTGCACTCAGACATATTACATAAACTTCTGTCGACACTTTGGTTAATGGTAAAACTGTGGCGATGCAACATTCCTAATTTCATGGAGTTGTTAAGTGGAGTAGGTGATCTAAAAGTGCATTCTGCCAACGTTTTCCATTTCTGCAACATGCCAGAGCCTTCCAAAGGTTTGACAAGTCGAAGCTTAGGTGATGTCAGCGATATACAACTTTTCAGGCTATCATTTCTTTTCAGCCTTTGTTTGGTTGCTAAAAACATTTTTGCCTGTTCAACAGCTCTTAACTTTTCATTTCCAGCACAAGCCAAATCATCAATGGCATGGTCTAAATCGATTGTACCTGGTACACCTGGTTGTCCCATTTTAAGAGAACTCTGCTTCTGAACTTCCTGAAACAATGGTTGGTAAAAGCGCTTTGTTGTTTGATTATATTGGCATTGAGTTCCTTGTCGTCTCTTCTTCAATGCTAAGCTACTACTCCATAATGGAGTTGAGCATAACTGACCATGCATTTGAAAATCTCGCCCAGTAGCATTAGAAATTTCATCAACGGAATTTTTCTCTAATGGTTTAGACCTACACCTCTGCTCATATTGAACAAACAGTTTTACCAATGGCCTTGGAATTGATAACACAAAGGATGAAGCATTTTGATTGGTACAACTAGAACAAGTCGCTCTCAAGTAAGAACCAAAACAATTAACCGGTAAAACTTTGCAATCTAAAGAAATATCATGAACATGTTGTATGCTGCCTGAATTAACATTGGTACGAGGCAACATGTACATCTCATCACGTGTTTCTTCCAAGACCATCAGTGCCTCATGGTATTTATATTTAAGATTTTGTAAGTCTTGAGAAAGTCCATCATGTGATCTGTTAACAGCCACCAACTGATGTTGCATATATTCATGTTCAGTCAACAACTGACTGTGCTTTTTCTGTAGTTCCGCAATTTGATATAATAAACTTAATATCTCATGTGACTGAGTGCATGTTACATGCTTACATTCGGACAATTCATTTGTCACAGTTTGCATTTGAGAATTTGCACTTTGCAAATCATCTTGTAAATTAGTTAAATGCACTTGAGCATGTGATACCAAAGCATGTCTTTTACTTCTTATTTCTTCAGTATGAGCTACCAATAAAGAGTTTTCTTCCATTAAAACACTCTTTTCCTTCTTGAGTTGCCGCACTTTTCCACATAAAACTTTTTCAGACATATAATTTTCTTCTTTCACATGCTTAATATTTAACACATTATCAGGTGAATCAATTTCAGCATCTGCATAAAAACACAATAATTGCTCTTTTTTGCTTATTTCATGACGTAATTGCAAGATTTGTTCCAAGGCAAGAGAAACTTTTTTTTCCAAAAGATCCTTTTTATGAGAAACTTCCTTGTTTTTGCTAATTAACATTTGCCCAATTTCAGTAGCTAATTCAAGATCTCTTTCTTGCTTTTCTAGAAGTTGCATTGCTGCATCCATGTCTGAGTATGTGCGAGTCATTTAAGCAGTGCATATATCATTCATTAAAAACAAGTTAATTGCATAAAACTATTGAAATAAAAATATTTCAACATCTAACAGCACAATACAATTCTTGAAAACAATGTACCTTAAAAGCCTAGCCTACCTAGCCTATTTATGTTAGGCTACCGTACCGGGATGCAACCTAGTTCGTACCGTACATGAACAGTTCGTACCCTGAAAAGATCGAGAGAAATAATTAAAAAAAGGGCAGTGGCTATTTGACCGGCTCCGGTCTTTGAATCTGAAACACTATTTGACCGGTCATGACGTCACTACATAAGCACTTTTTTCTTTTTCTCTTTTAAAGCAAAAGATGATAAGCGCCTTAAGTTTTAAATTCAACACGTTTACTTCAACTGAGTCCGTGGCGCATACGTAACGTCTCGGGCTGCTATTCTAGAGGGAATGAGTTCGATACTATCCGGAAGAGTTCTTTTTTCTTTTTTTTTTAACTAAATTTTGACCCAAAGTGCATTTTTGTCGTCAATTTTTAATTTGAGTAGCCTACAGCCCATTTTTTTAAATCTTTCCAAATGTGAGTAATAAAGTTAAGTTTTTTTAATTTGTGAATAAAAGAATAACAGTTAACCTCTCAAGTACATGTAGCTCCACACAGAGTGAAATTTACATGCCTTTTGACTCCTTTTTATTTCTTTAAAAGTAATATCTAAAAAGACATTATTGATCCAAAAAGAATGTCTAAAAAGACATTATGAAAAGCAACTACGGACAAAGGCCAGTGTTTAGATCTCCCGACCTCTTCAGCGTAGCCGTAGCGTAGTAAAGTACTAAAGTGAAAGTGGAAAGTTGTCTTGAAGGGTTGGTTGAGATGATGATTTGAAACGTGACTGATTGCTGTGCGACAATGAGACTGGATTTAATTTTTAACTTCGGACTTCAGCGAAACGTAATCTTACAGCCTATTAGAAGGCGTGATTTTTTCAGAGAATTTGTGCTAAGAAATGAAAGGAATTTGTTAAAAAAAGACTAGAAAAAACTTTTTAAATTCGTTTTGAAACTTTTTTATTCACTTGTTGATGCATTCAGATTCATATCAGTTTGTATTCTTTTGTAGATAAAAAAAAAAAAAAAAAAAAGAACACGTCCGGATAGTATCGAACTCATTCCCTCTAGAATAGAAGCCTGAGACGTTACGTATGCGCCACGGACTCAGTTGAAGAGAACGTGTTGAATTTAAAACTTAAGCCGCTTATCGTCTTTTGCTTTGAAAGAGAAAAAGAAAAAAGTGCTTATGTAGTGACGTCATGACCGGTCAAATAGTGTTTCAGATTCAAAGACCGGAGCCGGTCAAATAGCCACTGCCTAAAAAAAGCGGAAGTCGCTGATCGCAGCTTCCGCAAACATTTTAAAATTTTCCCCCTGAAAAGATCGAGAGAAAGATAGCACAAAGCCGAAGTCGCTGATCGCAGTTTCCGCTAACCCTAACCATAGACTAATCTAGGTATGCTCTAACCCTAACCTTCGCTGATCGCAGTTTTCGCAAACATTTTTCCGTAGTTTCCGCTAACCTTTATCCTAACTCTAACCATTAAGTAATCTATGCTCTAACCCTAACCCTCGCTGATCGCAGTTTTTGCAAACATTTTTCCGCAGTTTTCGCTAACCTTTACCCTAACCATAATCTATGCTCTAACCCTAACCCTATTTTTTGCAGCAGACAAAATAAAAGGTTTCTCTCTCCTCGCTGATTGCAGTTTCCGCAAATATTTTTCCGCAGTTTCCGCTAACCCTAACCCTCGAGTTTGTTTGCAGAAACTCCAATCAGCGAGTTCGGCTTTGTGCTATTAAATTGCGATCAGCGACTTCGGCTTTTTTTTTATTTTTTCTCTCGATCTTTTCAGGGTACGAACTGTTCAGAGTACGAACTAGGTTGCACCCACCGTACCGAATAATTGACCTGTGGAGGCTGTGGTATATAGCTGCAAGTGTTTCACTCAATTTACCACCTCTGAACCTAAGTTATTTTTGATAAAAAGTATGGAAATTAAAACTGGTTGCGCCAACTTTTTCTTTTTAAGCATGCAAGCGCGATGAAGCAAACGAGATGGCTAGCCACTCTTTACCCTGTTTATTAATGCACTACAAAAACCTTGTGATGGTAAGAAATAAAAAAACACCTGAAGAACAACCAACCTTCAACAAACCAGTTTTCAACTGCAATAACCAAGAGTCCATGACCAAGACCAACCAAAATAAAAGTAAACCCACCAAAACATTTTGCTATGTTCAGCGTTGCCAGACTATTTTACAACCTTCTTTGGCTTGCCAGATTCTCTTGACCGAATGACATCGTGACGGTGATTGATTGAACTCTCGCTGACCAAGCTGCTTCTAGAACTTAATTCTGGTTTTGCATACTTGTAGATGTTTTAAAGTAAAGATTCACAAAGTGAAATTTTCGCTTATTTGATGAAGGGAAGTTTTCATTTGGACTGAGAACAGTGTTCAAAGATTAATCGTGGCAGCAGGGGCTCTATCCACTTTTAGAATTCGGGAGGGTGATTTTTGAACAGTGGGCTCAAATCGTCATAGTCATTTCAACTTCTGGGAAGCTGCGCCCCCCAGACCCCCCATTGCAGCATCAGCTTCTTTTTGATCGAAGCATAGGGTTTCCAAGTCGTTTCGCAAAGTATGTTTCGGAAAAGGCATTTTTGGGTAAGCAAACTTGTAGTCACTTAACAAGAAATAATTCTGGCACTGCAAATGAAAACTCGAACCAATCATAAACTACGTTTTCCGTGACTTGAAAAAGGGCGAAAAGAAGATGATACAAAGCAAATCAAGTGCTGGATTTTCTGTCAGCTGTTTGTTTGTTTATTTGTTTTTCATATTTTTACCCTGCATTGCGAGAAAGCGGACTTGAGCGCCATGCATCGGTGTATGCCTTCTGACGTACACCTGACCCACGTTGCAGCCGACGGCAATGTCTGTTTCCGGTTGTCTGCTCTACTTATGACTTAAATTTGGTACTACCAAGACGGACTATATAGAGGCCATGACAACGTACAATGGGATTGTTAAAACTGGGGGCAGATAGTGACGTCATAGTGCCATTGTCTTCAATTAAAATTCTCTACAGATGCTTCCATTTTGCAGTACGTTTAGTTCAGGGTAGTCAGGAATTATTTTAGTTTAATGAGTACCGGTACAGTAGCCTACTTAAGTTACAACTCTAAACTTGGTAGGAATGTGATTTATCGGTGTCCTATATCAGCATAAGGATGAGATAGCTAACTGCTCTTGGCTGATGCTGAGCTGCGTCGGAGTCTGCCTCGCTTTCTGACCTAGTCTTATTCTGAAACGATCCCTGTTCCATATCTAGAAAGCTAAAACCTCAATTGCTAAGGTAACAGGGATCAGTTGTCAGTAGATGTTACAGAAAAAAACAATTTTTTTCTGTAACATCTACTGACAACTGATCCCTGTTACCTTTTAAGGATGAGATAGATCGATATTTGAAATAGAAATAGCCTACTTTGATTTGTTTTGGTATTTCAAAATATGTTTTTTTAATCGTTTCAAAATCCAAGCAATTTCATTTGGTTGTGCGTTTGAAACGATAGTGAAAAACTGGAGAATCTCAGAACGTAGGCCTAATAAGCTGCCGGACTAAATTTGACCCAACACGTCTGACGCCTATATGAATGAGAGAGTCTCCTACAAGTCAGCAGTTCTTGAGGTCATCAGCTGAGTGTATGAAACTACCATACAAAACTACTAGACTATAGGCTACTAGTTTGAGAATCTCAAATAGGCCTGTCAGTTTCTGTGAGGCAGAAAACGAATAATTTACTTTTGTCTTTTCCGGAGTTTTTTTTTATCGTTTCATGTTGATTTAAAGCAAATTAAATTTTCTTGGCTTCCCCTTAATCCATATTTCGGAACTTTTTGCAATAAACAGATTGAAATCATCAGTCAAGAAGTTTTCCAACCCCAGTGCTATTGCATGATAAGCTGCTTTTCCGATAGTAATACAATGATTGTTTTTACGTTCATGGATGATTTGATTCGACACAGCATAGCCTAATTGAATTGCTGGTCGTCATTTGAGCTATTAGGGCGGAGGGTCTACCCTTGAGCAACCCAGTTATCTTACTAGTAATGAGTCAGGATGCACCGTAAGTACCCGTATTTAGAAATATGTTTGTTTCGAACAGCCTTGGTGGATAGGCTATTTAACGTCCTTATACGTCTATATTTGATTCAATCTTATATTTGATTTGTTTTAGGTTGTGAAGCATTGTTTGTGATATATTAGTACTCTTGTAAATATGGTTAAGAAGTGCTGTATCTTTAACTACAATGGAAATTATAGTGAAGAAAATAAAGTTGCAGTGTTTAAACTGCCTAAATGCCAACCGGAACGTGATAGATGGCTTGCCAGTATCCCAAGGGATAATATTCCCGATTCAAAAGACACCTTCGTTTGTGAACGCCATTGGCCAGAAAACTATCCTACCACTATCAAGTATGGGAAAGTAAGACCTTTGTATCCACCATCTGTGTTTACCTGTGTCCCTTTGAATTTTGTTCCTTTACCACCATTTCTTCCTAGAAGTACCGTACTCAAAGGGCGTTTAGTAGAACTCGTAATCAGCCTGTTGATGAATTACCAAGTTTTGACAAAAGTGACATTATTGTGAGCTTTGAAAATCTCCTGGCTAATGCTTTTACTGTAGTGTCCAATTTACTTTTTTAGCAGGTGATGATGTTGTATTTCGGGCTCACCAGACGGTTGTATTTCGGGCTCACCAGACGCTTGTTTTTCAATGCAAGGAATTTATGCAAGATTCCGGCATACCCAAGTTTGTGTTAAGAATTGATGGCAATCTGACCTTTGAAGCATTTCATTCTGGAGTAAAATGCTCTATAACGTCTCTATCAGCAAGTAAATGTTCCAGATGGTTACAAATTCAAGAAGCTGTGAGATTCTTGCATTAAATGGAATTATCTCATCAACAAAGTATTCTTTTGCAACAGATGAAATCTATGAATTTTATGCCGGCTGTAGAAAAGAAATACGCCGTGTAAACAATCGTTAGGTCCTTCGAATATTTGTCTTTGTCCAGAAGCTCATACAACCGACTGAGACGGGATTTCAAGTTGCACAGTACTAGAACACTTACAATTCTCAAGCTTGGGAATTAATTATCATAGACTATGTTAACGTTAGTTTATGAGCTTTTCTGGATATTTATCAATTTTTTTTCTTGAGTGTTCTCGTTAATACTACTATAAGTCGGGTTAGCATACTAGTCAAATTATATACTAAAGATGATGCGTATCAGCCTTGTCTCGATATCGACTTATTTATAAGGCTTAGTGAATGATGCCTTACTTTTTGCACGTTAACAATTAATCTTTTAACTAAGCGAGTTGTTTTTTTAGATACTTTTTGCTAGTGAAGTTAACACTTTTTTAAATATCTCAGTGTTATCATGGCTGATCCATCGCAATTTTCGAGGTTGGTGTGATACAATGTCAAACGAACGATTTAATTGTATTTTCCTTTTACAAGTTTGTGGTGGGCCCGTTTCATACGAGATTTAAAATATTTATAAATTGTTTACAAGACGAGTAGCGTACTTGGTGATTTATTTCAACTTTCAGTAGGCTACCGTTCTGTAACAACATATTAATTTTTTAAAGCTGCCACAGCTTTCGTTTCAGTGTTATAAATATTAGCCTAACGTACGGTTCAATGTCGGTTCAATTGAAGACAATGGCACTATGACGTCACTATCTGCCCCCAGTTTTAACAATCCCATTGTAGCCTACGTTGTCATGGCCTCTATATAGTCCGTCTTGGGTACTACCCATTACTCGAAATCGATCACTGGGTAGAGGCAATTATACTTATAGTGAAGTTTCTTCCCCAGAGAAACAACAGCAAGTGCGGGGGGGGGGGGGGTGGAGTCGAACATGCAGGCTCTCGACTGCGAGCCCAACGCGCTAACCACTCGGCCACTGCTGCCGACTAAGTTGGCAACTGGTTGGCTTTTTAGGGGTTAGGGTTAGAAAGTAGTCATTTCATTGACGTGGGTTCGATTTTCACAACTGCTATTGCTCTTTTTTCTTCTGTATTACCAAATAAAGTTCAAAACAATGATTAACTCTCTGGCTAAGTACGGTACGAGAAAGGTCACAATTGGACGGTAGCCTCTTATAATATGTTCTGATTGGTTGGCGGTGTCATTCTAGTCATTTGCAATGGCAGAAATTTTTCTTGTTAAAGTGGCTACCAAGCAAACTAAGTTAAAACATAGTGTAAACGCCTGGCTCGTAGTTCAGGGTTGCCGAACTAAAAAATCATATTGAAATGAAATATATATTCATATTGATAAAAAATTTAAAATGTGCTAAGCGAAAATATATTTTTCAACATTTGATCAATAAAATATCACAAAACCTTTTCAAAACCAAATAAATGGGGGGGTGATTTTGCATTGATCACCCCCCCATTCCAATTAGTTGGGGGGTGATCACCCCCCTCACTTCCCCTTGGATAGAGCCCATGCGTGGCAGTTTCGCATACTTGTAGAACCACTGACACAGGCCTGGTCACAGAGTTTGACAAACCGGAGTTTCCTATTGTTGAAGTGTTGTTGTCGATGAATTATTTCAGCCGCTGGTAACCGCTGAATGGGGAACAGTTATTAAAATGCGTTGCTCAACCGCGCACTTCGAGAGTCGAATCAGTGTTTTTGATCTTGACGTTTTCTTTTTGTTTCCAAAGTCAGGCACCTAGTCAACTGAGCTACCAGGGCAAAAGGTCAGTTCAGTTTATTTTTTTATGTTGGCAAATAAACAAAATATACAAAGCACAATAAGCACAAATAATTTGCACAACAAGGATGGCAGAAGACCAAAAGACTACCAATGTCAGCTGCCATCCAAACCTTTAACCAAACGCCCAAATTTAGGAATATTATAGATAATACCGGTACCATACTTAACATAATAGGCCTACAAACAATGAAGAAGATTGAAGATTTAAATCTTTTTTATTGATTGATTAATTCAAAAAAAAAAAAAAATAGAAAAAGTAAAAGATGAAAGAGACTGAAAGAGTAATAATGTTATTTATTAGTATAGCAAAGACTTGCTCCCAAAAAACTCACAAATTTCTAGACTAAATATTTCTAAAAAAATGATAAAATTCAACTCTTTCTAGTCCCTTTATGTTTTTGTTTACGAGCCTCGCAAATCACCTCAGTTCAGGTTTAAAAATACGTCATGGACCCCCTGCAAATTTTACTTTGCCTCACCATGACTCACAAGTTAATTTTCCTCACTATTCTTGCAAACTAAAAGTAAAGGTGAGTTCCATACTTGAATCCAAGCGTTGAGGAATGAGAAGATAAGGTTCTCTTTATACTAAGCCTTTGGCACTAACGAGAGTAGGGTGTTCCAGTTCCTTTCTCTCGGCCGCTTTTACTTCAGCAACTACGCCCACCCAATTTATAAGCGGTGTTTGTCAACCACCAGCAAAAGCATGGAGTCGAACCAGGATTGCATAATTAGAAAGCGAGCGCCTTACCCGCTGCGCTATTTCACCGCCGCCATTGTTGCAAACTACAATCACTTTTTTAAAACAAATTAAAAAGAAATTCTGAAATTACAAAAAAATTGTTTGGTGATAGGTTCATCGTTTCAAAAGTTTGACGGACACGCAATCACCAGGAGCTGATAACCAAAGTAATTTTTTTCTTTATCACGGCAAAACCATAAAAAAGCTGGAAACTCTGACTTTGTGAGAAAGCATTTTGTTTGTTGTTCTTGACTTGAGTTCTTGCCAGATTGGAAAGTTTGAACATTGCGCGGGGGAGAAGAGTTTCAGCTGCTGCATTTGCGCGGCTGTCAACATCAAACGCTGGAAATTGCGCGGTTGTCAATATCAAACGCTGGAAATGGCGCGTTTGAAAATTATTTAGAAAAACGTAAGGAAAACGCCGGAAAACGGTTACTGAAACCTTCACTTTGCAATTGCAATGCCGTCATGCCTCGCTGAGCTTCTTTTGGAAATAGCATAACAGCTTAATAACTGCGCTAAGCTTGCCACAGTATCTATGATCCCACAGCATTACAGTATAACATAAGTTGTGACTTGATTTAACGTGCCATAGGAGCAAGGCATGGAATGGAAGATGGAATGGAAGGCACATTTTTGGATGGAAGATCCAAGGATGGAATGGAAGATTTGGATGATGGGATGGAAGAAGGTCTTTCATCCTCATTCCATCATTTATTTTTAATCTACGTAGCCTATCATGGCACAAAACAAATTTTAACTTAAATGCGTAAAACTTTCTATCCCAAACTAAATTTTGTTTCTTGAAAACAATGATATTTTTCCTGTTTTTTTTTAACAACGCGACCGACGACCATTAGACGTTGCAGTAGAAAACATTATTTCGCACGTAATTTCATTGCGGTTTGGTAATTTAAAATGTGCTGCAGCGCTCTTGCATGATTCGACCAGTAGCGTAGCCAAGAATTTTGAAAGGGGGGGGTTACGACCCAGCGGCGGGGGTCTGGGAGGCCTCCCCCAGAAAATTTTGAAAAATTACTTTGAATTGGTGCATTCTGAGAGCATTTTCAACAAAAATGTGGTTACAAATATTCCTGTAAAATGGTGGTGTCTGGTAGCATAGCAAAAGGATAAGATCATGTTTTCTTCGGAATTTTTCGGAAATATAAAGCTAAGTCTCTATGTTTTCTTGTAGCTAATTCCTGGCTGAGATGTTTAGTATTGGCAAAACTTGCTCTTTTAATGCAATTTTGTTTAAAATTAGGCAATTTTTTTTAGATTGAAAGCATCATTCTCAGTATCGTGACGTCACACGCGTGCCAAAGGGAGAGGGTTGTAACCCCCAAAACCCCCCTTTGACTACGCCACTGGATTCGACCAGTGGCGTAGCCAAGGGGGGGGTTTTGGGTGTTACAACCCCCCCTTTGGCACGCGTGTGACGTCACGGTATTGAGAATGATGCTTTTAGTCAAAAAAAATTGCCTAATTTTAAACAAAATTGCATTAAAAGAGCGAGTTTTGCCAATACCAAACATTCAAACATCTCAGCCAGGAGTTAGCAACAAGAAAACATAAAAACTTAGCTTTATTTCCGAAAAATGCCGAAGAAAACATGATCTTATTCTTTTGCTATGCCACCGGACAGCACTATTTTACAAGAATATTCATAACCACATTTTTGTTGAAAATGCTCTCAGAATGCACCAAATTCAAAGTAATTTTTCAAAAATTTCTGGGGGAGGCCCCCCAGACCCCCCGCCGCTGGGTCGTCAAAACTCTCCCCTTTCAAAAATTCCTGGCTACGCTACTGGATTCGACCATAATGTGCAAGACATGGGGGTACATAAAAATATTAAGAGTGGCGTGCACAGTAACTTACAGTTTTTTTTTAATATGGAGCAGTGTGTAAGGGCATAGCTAGGGGGCCAGCCCCCCAATCCAACAACTTTATGAGCGATATATTGCAACTTTTGTATATTTTGGACAAATTTTTCAACAAATTGCGGCTAATTGAATTTACTTTAACAATAATTTAGCTGATTACGAAGTAAAACCAATATTTTTTAACATCATGCCAATTTTGAGGAAAAATTTTGACATTGTTGGTTCAAAAATGACTACCAAAAAGGGCTATTTTTGGTCAAAAATAGTCAAAATGTTTGAGGGAGACAAATTTTGCTTGGCATCTGTACTTCAAACTTTGCCCCCCCCCCCAAATCGAAAATCCTGGCTACGCCAATGGCAGTGTGGTAGCAAAGGGTTGCTATAATAAAACAGGTATAATAGGTTTAATGATGTGCTCTTCAATCACATAATTACAAGACATAATACAGGAAAGAATTTATTTACATTGCCAGACCCGGCATTATAACTTGCAAATTTACGTTTACATAAATGCACTGTTAAATATCATCTTTATCATATTATAGGCCTACTGCGTCTGGTTACACTGCAGTGACGATCGGTGAGGTAAAGCAAGGAAAGCAGTGCTTACCTGAGCGAAACTATGCAAAATATAATGACTGAATTTTAGGTTTAACTTATTATTTTTATCACGTCTATTTCAACTTGAAAATTACTGTATTCGTGACTAGAATTACTCGTAACGCTTGTGAGTAGTCTAAGTCCTCACCAAACCGCATATTGTCTTGCCTATAAATGCCAATTAACGCAAACGCTTCTGTCAGAAACAACCACTGATCGAGGCTCCAGGGAAGCAACTTTCACAGTTGCTTTCCCCAGGTTCAAAAACGTCAAATCACGCCTTCGTTTTATCCAATTCTCACTCGTTTTGCAAAACGTCACCAGCTGCTTAGCCAATCAGATGTGTTATGGTTAGAGTTGCTTTCCCAGTGACGTCAATGCGTAGGCCTACATTCACTAGACTAACTCGTCATACGCACAGAATGGTCTCTCGTCACGGTACACAGCACAGCATCATAAAGGCGAAAAGATTGTTGCTGTTTTTTGATGTCTCCTCGCCATGTACTTTAGCCTACCGGTACTAGCTTTCATGGTCATGCCTTTGCCCATGTTACAGTGTTGATATAACGTTACTTCGCCAATGAACGTTCAGGTGCGGATGCAATATTTAGTTCGTTCAGCTTCTATAGGCAGGAGGCAAACTTATCCAGCTTTTTGTACAAATTGCTTGCGGTTGTAATGTTTAGGCCTAAGTGTTAGTTTTTGTAGTGTAGGCCTAACTGAATATCTGAGAATGAACATTCATGACGAATTAAATACTTAGACAACTATTATTCCATGTCTAACACAGGATTTTGCTCCTGCAAAGTTAAAATTAAGATTGTTCATGACTTCTAAACATTAAATGGATGTATGATCACGACATAGGCGAAGCACAATTTGACAAATTTTTGTATTTGATTTGTTTTGGAAATGCTCTCAGAGCGCACCAAATTGGAAGTGTTTTTCAAAAATTCCCCAGACCCCCCGCTGGAAGTGTTGCCTTCAGCAACACGCTTTTGGGCTTCGCCCTACGGTTACGCCCTTCGTGCCTACTACCTTGCTGCAGCATATTTCCAAGTTGCTTTCCCAACGGTTTAAGCCACCGAACGTCACTGTTACACTGTAATTGTAACTGGTAGAGTATAGTAGGCTACGGTAATGAAATTAGTAGCCTACAGTCTGTACACAGGGAGACCACAATAATAGTAAAAAAGTTATGTCTAATGTTATTTAAACACTCAAGACCAGATGTGAAGGCGGCAGGGTATTCATGTTTTGCATCGATAAATCCTGGTAGGCATCATCCACGTTGTTTGAATCAGGCGGTGGTAACTTCTTTAATGGTTTCGTTGGTGATTTCGATAAATCAATGAATGCCGGATTGGATCTGGATGTTGCTGTTTTCGAGTTTGTTACTTTCCTAAAAAGTGGAAGTAGACACGACATCACCGAATCAGCCGCGACATGTCGCCTAATCAATTTTCTAAAAAGTTGTTATCATTATAGCCTACTATTATACAAGATACATTCTATAAATCTATAAGTTACAGTTATACGTTGGTCGTCGATTTATTATATTACTGTAAAATTCGTGCATGTTACATAAATTGTCTTGTTTCTCTGAGTTTGTCCTGTTCAAAAAACAGTTTGCGCTGCGGGGCAGAAAATGATGGTTCGGCACAGACTAAAAAATATTTGTTAGAAACAAGGCTAAGCTAAAACAAAGTTGAAATCAGAAACATAGTTTGACCGCACTTCAGCAGAAAAACGTGCGGCATTTTACCAGACTTACTTGGAAGTGAGCTACGTTGATAAGCCTTCAACGCCTCTTTTGCTAGCGGGCTGTGTTCTGAGACAATTTTGTCCGTTGAGAGTTGAGACATTGCAATTCTTGTGAACAGAACCAATGTGTGCTTTTGATGTTGAAGTATTGAATCTTCCCAACCGAAATTTACTTTTGTTTTGTTCAAAGAAAACTAAGCAAAAAGACATCGACGTTTTTTCATGTCCGCTTTTCGATCTTTTTTTACTTACTCCTCCACAAATATCCTGTTTTGATGGCCGTTTAAGCACGCCTGAAAAATATGAAAATCATTAAATAACGACACCAGTTTGTCAATGGGTAGCCATCATAGGCGTAAATCTTGGAGAGAGGGGAGAGGAGAATTATTCTCCCTAAAAGTTTGGCGGGGGGGGGGGGATGCAAATATTTTCCAAAATTTTCTTTTTGTCAGTAACGTCTTCACAATGATCTGAGACTGGTGAAAAACTTCAAGACACTAGGCCTATTCATGATACTGACTCAGTCTGTGTAGCCTACAGTAACTATGCTGTATACACATACACAGCCTATATAGCTAGCTCTATTATTATGACAGCATAATAGGTTAGCATAGCCTAGGCTATAACTAACTTTTCTAAACCGAAAGGATACCACTAGCCTAAGCTTATCATGCCTAACTGTAGACTACCGTACGTCGAAGCTCAGTGAACTTTGTCATTGTGTCATTGCTACTCAAGTTCAACTGTAAATCAATGGATTACCTAATTTTAACTAAAAGAATTGAGAACTAACTCAGAAAATATAAATCAAGCGACAGAAAGGCGAGAATAGGAAAGAGAGTGAGAGGGGGTTCCGGATGGCGAGTGACGACGGAAACCAGCTGATTGAAGATCATCGTTATTCCAGTCGTTTTTAAAACTTTTGAAAGGAAATGTTAATAATATTTTCTTTAAAATTGCTAAAAACAACAATTCCCTTTTTAAGACAAAATTTCCTTGTAAAATTGTTAAAAATCCTTCCTATCTTCATTTCTTTTTTTTATCATTCGAAGCGTTGAAAAATCCCGATTTCGGGATAAAATCCTTCAAAGTGGCAGCACTGCAGGGGTGAGCAATTTTTGTTGTTACGTCACATAAGGTGAAACAATGGAACATAAATTGTTGATTTTCTCGATTCAACAAAAATTCATGTGTGGTTTTTACATAAAACGATAGAATTGTTGCGATTATTTAGTTGCGTTCTCGCGGCTGGCCGGAGCGATTTTGCGCGGCTGAGGTTGTGATTTTTAGTGAATTGCGCGGCTGCGCTTGTGATTTTTCGTGAATTGCGCGGCTGACACCGCGGCTGGAAATTGAAGTGCGCGGGGGATTTATCCCCCGCGCAGGCCAAACTTTCCAATGTGGTAACCTTTTGTGAGATTTGTGATATTAAATTAAAGACCACGAATTGAAAGAGAATAGTGATTTAGTAAGCATGTATCTTCGCTAAACTGTTGATTTCAGAGTCATGTTATTCTTCAAATTGGCACAAAATGGATCGCAAAGGTTCAATTTTACAATCTTGTGCTTTTGTATCCAAATCTTGTGCTTTTGTATCCAAATCTTGTGCTTTTTCCAAATTATTGGCCCCAATGCATTATTGTGAGTGATGACTGATGACCATGATCACTTTTTTTTCACTCATTAAAGAGGTCTTATAAAAAGCCAGCATTAGTGTTGTTTTTTAGCCGACAAAATTTTTGTGTTATATCCTTCTAGGCTAGGCCTAAAGAAATGTCAATTTATTGCAGGCCTATCAGTTAGTAACATGGATGCAAGAAAAAATCGTAAAGTTGTTGTTGCTAAAGTAACGGATACTGAAAAGCGGCGGTACCCCTCAAAATATTACGTATGTTGCATTTGTATGGTTGCAAACTAAAATTCCTTAGATCTAATTTAAATA
The DNA here is from genome assembly GCF_918807975.1 of Aplidium turbinatum. NCBI lineage: Eukaryota > Metazoa > Chordata > Ascidiacea > Aplousobranchia > Polyclinidae > Aplidium > Aplidium turbinatum. The sequence goes on along the minus strand of NC_137484.1, from coordinate 13,048,582 downwards.
ACAGTGTTGAATATACATGTTGTTTGACATTAAACAAGTACCGTAGTAGGCTCTGGTATAATGATTCGTACACTTATTGTGTCTAATCATACAGTTCTCCAAAATTATGTCTAATTACCCATGGATATCTCAATAATTGGGTACCTCTAAATACTCATTGTCAATGTCACAAGGTGTTTTTAAGTAAAAATAGTAGGCTATTTATTCTATTGAAGTTGATTCGAAATGATAGTAAATCAAAGGAATCACAACCTCATCATCATAATCCATCGTCGGTTTGTTCCCCACTAGTGGGGGTGGCAGATTGTTTCTGCGCAGCAATTGTTTTAATCCCTTTTCTCCATTTCACCCTGTTCCTTGCATCTTCCTCCTTCAGTCCGACTTTTTTAAATTCATCCTTCACTTGTTGTTTCCACGTTCTTCTTGGACGACCGCGTTTCCTCTTCCCATCCACCTTTAGATCTAGTGCCTTTCTAAGAAAAGTTCCTTCCTCCCTCCTTATCACATGTCCATACCATCTTACTCCATTTGCCCTTGCCAGTTGGTCTATGGTCTCTCTCATCTCTAGCATATCCAACAATTCTTCAGTCCTTTTTTCCCTTCTCGTTTTCACCCCACACATTGCTCTCACCATTGACCTTTCCGTTCTTCTCAGGATTGCCAGTTCACTCTCTCTCAATACCCATGTCTCGCTACCATATAGCATTGCAGGCCGCACACAGCTCCGATATACTTTTCCTTTCATTTTTAGTGAAAATTTTCTGCCATGCAACATTTCCCCACATTCCCTGAACTTTGCCTAGCCCAATCTTGCCTTGTTGTCATCGTTGTTTCACATCCACCACTTCCATTTATCCGATCACCCAGATAACAGAAGTCTGTCACTGTTTCGATGCCATGGCAGAACTCATCTTCATGGCCTTCCACTTCATTCCTTCCTTTGCTGCATTTCCCACAAACAAAACACTTCGCCAATCTTGTTGCGGCTCTCTTGACATTAGCACATCTTGCATGTACCCACTTTCCACATTCCTTGCATTGCATTGAATTTCTCATCACTCTCTTGCCACATATTCCACAGGGATCTACTTTGTTCTCAACAACTGTTCCTTCTGCTCCACTCACCATCATTTTAAATAATGTTTTGGAGCATAGATTTTCCAGCTGGATGCCCTTCCTGACGCTAACCACAGTTATTGGCAGTGGGCCTAGCCTTTACTTAAAAAGTATTTCCTGCAAGGCAGCAGGATTTCTAACAAGTTTTAGCCAACCAGTCGAGGTTGTTGCCCATGAGGTGGGACGTGGACCCACTTGTTAGTTTGGTGTGTGATCAAGACCAGTGTTCCCCGAGACCCATGGTGTAACAATCCATGGCGACTGCCCAGGGTTCAAAGGTGCTACTTGTACCCCACACTTACCCCCATGCTAAACATTTCAGGCAACTGGGAAGCAGTTTGGTTGACAAAACTCGCCGATCTGGCAATTGAAAATTATTATCAGACATTGCTGGGCATGGATGCAACCTAATTCGTACCATGAACAATTCGTATCGTCAGTTCGTACCTTGAAAAGATCGAGAGAAAAAATTTAAAAAAGCCGAAAATTATTATCAACGATCAACCCTAACCCTTTTAAAATGTTTGCAGAAACTGCGATCAGCGACTTCGGCAAACTCTTAGGATGATTACCGGAAATTTTAAAATGTTTGCAAAAACTGCGGAAAAAACGGAAACTGCAATCAGCGACTTTGGTTTTGTTCTATTTTTTCTCTCGATCTTTTCAGTTTGTTTGCTTGCGGAAACACCCTACCCTACCGGAAACACCCACGCCACCCCGTAATTGCTGTGGCGGGGTGGCAGCCACCCTGTTTAGGTTACATTACTTACTGCAAATAAATGTAATTTGAACGGATGTTTAAATCTTTTTTTGATCATTGGTTTTCGCTTCAAGTCAAAGTAAAGCAAGAGGTGAACCAATACAGTATTGCGAAGAAAATGATTATTTTTGTAACAAGCATGATACTCGCGTAACATCAAGCAAGCTACGTGAAGATTGCACAACACGTGGCTACAAGTTTTTTCCTTGTTGTTGTTGCGATCGTTTTATTTGTTACTTGGCATAAGTCATTGTTACATTTGTTTGGTTTACAATGGGACTTATTAATCAATAAAATACGATCTTTCCATTGTCTCCCTCAAAATTCTTTTTTGAAAAATTTTAAACTGCTCATAATATCGCTATAAATTATGACAGCTATAAAATACTTAGAAATGAAATTATCTCGATGATTGATAGCTTCACCCCCTAAATGAATAAATGAATATCTATTTTCAAATTTCATTAAAAAAATGCAATTTTGAAACTTTTTGAGTTTTATTTAAAAAAAAGTAGCAGTTTTAACGTTCTTCAAATTTACACGTTTACATGATTCTATTTGAGGAAAGCTACACCCCAATTCCCAATAATAAAAGAAACCTTTTTCAATTACTCAAGATTTTGCATTTGGAATTATTTTCCAATTTCAATTGGAGTGTACTGTCATCTCTGTTTTCTACTTCATGCAGTAATATTGCGTGACAAACTGTGAGGCGGGAATTTATTGGTCTGACATAGGAGTTGCTTGTTACATCATAGAAAAAATTACGAAAAGTTGTCCAGTAAAAGTTTTCGCCGACATTCCAGTTTTATTCAACAGATGCCACCGAAAAAGTGTTCTAAATTGCAGCCCTCCATTGAGTCATTTTTTGTTGCGTCCAACAAGATTTCAGCCAGCATGAAAGTGACCAAACGCCTGAATGAAACGAAAGTGTGCCACTGCCAAAAGGTGTTAGCACGATCAGGGAGGTGGAAGAACCGAGCATGAGCAGGATAATCGCTGTTGAAGGGAGGAGCTATCAAAAATCGTGGGAGAGCGAATTCCCGTCGCTAGAATACAATAGATGCAAAGATGGAGAATTCTATCCGAGTTGCAAATGGGCAATTTCGCACAACAAAATAAATGTGGCATCGTTAACTCCATTAATTCAGAACTCTGTAAAAGTTTGTACAGAAACCGGGTATTTGTTTCAACTATGTCGCAACTGCTTGATCTATTGCAAGCAATGAAACAATTTTATTAATGCTTCCAAACGTGGTCTGCATTGTGAAAATATACTTATCGTTGCCTTCCACCGCCTGCGAGGCGGAGGGATCGTTTAGTGCACTCAGGCGCATAAAAACAATCTTGCAATCTACCATGACGCAACAGCGATTGAACCACATCCTAATTTTAAATGTTTATCAAGCTGAAGCTTCACGGTTACAACTTGACAATTGATTAACAGTTGGATTGACAGAGCTGCTGTTCGCAAAAAATACTTTTACCAAATGTTAAGTGTCAGAGCAGCAACGTAACAATAAAATTCACGACATACCTCCTATGCTTTGTTTTAAAGTTGCTTTGTAAATTATCGAGCTACAAATCAGGTGTGAAAAGACAATTGCATCTACAAAACACGCTTAGTAAAAATCAAACAAAAACATGCAGTTTGAAAGTTTTTAGGTTGCCATATTGTGCTATCCGCCACCCGTGCAAAAATAAAAGTCGGCGCCTATGCCCTTATCATAACCCAAACCATAATCCAAAAAACTGGTCTGGTTAGAACTGGCAACCTTGACAATGCTTGACAATGGGTATTTAGAGAGGAGTGGCATACAAAGGATTTTCTCAAAGGAAGCCAATTATAATTTTTTTTGAATAGAATCTAAAAGGAGTTAAAAAAGCGCCCATTTGCTAATATGGGTCTGCTACTATTTGGTGAGTCCGATTCGGTGAGTTCCTAACCTTTAACCCTAAAACGGCAATGATAATTAGGCTACGGTACCCGATAATTTAAATAAAAAATTGAAAAAATCCCCCATTAAGGGATCCGACTCACAGAAACAGGCCATTCCGTGCTAATATAACCAGTAAGTCATATTGTGTAAGATTAGCCAATACTCAGCTTGCATTGACGATAATTTTTTTAGTTTGCAGCAACTAGTTACTCATGTAGACAAATTTTGTTTTGAAAACAAAAACTGATATATTTTTTCAAACCAAGTCAAAAAAATGCACTTGTATGCATTCGGCAAAATTGTTTTATGCATTCTTTAAAGCTTCTTAAAGTAAACTTATTTCTAACCACTTAAAATTTGCTGTTTAAACAAACATTTTCTTCATGAATGAAATGCTGATGAATTCTTCATGAATATAACCAAAACAGTGATAACTTGGCATATAAATGCTGAGAGTGGTGTTCAATATGAATTTAAAAAATCTAACATGTATTATTGTAGGAAGTGGTTATTTTTACACACTTGTTGACATGGTTACAATCTGGTGTTGCCAGAGTTAGGATTAAAGTTAGGAAGGGTTAAGGTAAGGGTTAGAGTTAGGAATAAGATTTGGGTTTGGATCTTTGCCCAGGACTAAAAAAAAAATTCGAAAATACAAGTTTTTGTTTTCAACAGCTTTAAACTTTTTTCAAATTAGGGCAGAATTTCTTATAACTGGCAACGCTAATGAGGCTATTGTTACACTATATAGTGTAGATATAGCCACAGCCATTATTGTATGTATGTAATTATTTAGCAATTCTCACAAAATTGGTTTTGGCTTCCTTTGTGGATTTGTATTTTCTAGTACATTATGTGTATTTTGATAATACAGTAGTAATTTAATTTACTTAGAAATATTGTTAAAAAAGTGATGATTGCTACATGCCATCTGTATTGTCATATTTGGCACAAAAGTTTAATTTTAATTTAGGTAACCAACCACATATATCTCATCCATGCAAAGTTAGCGCGACATTGCAGCAAATGTTGCAGTTGAAATGTTCCAGTTGCTATCACCTTCTGTCAGGTCTCATCTGACAGAAGGTGAGACCTGACAGAAGGATGAGACCTGACAGAAGGTGATAGCAACTGGTCTCATCTAACAAGTGGTTAGATGCAGTTTTTACCTCAGAGTGTTATGCTTCTTCTGACCTGGGTTTTTTTTTTGGGTCATTTTTCGGTCATTGACCGATTTTTTAGCAAAATGTCCGAAAAAAATATAGTCAATTCGGTCAAAATGTCCGAAAAAATGTATAGTCAATTGACTATATATGACCAAAAATGACTAAAAATGACCAAAATAAATAAAAAATGACCAAATTTTTTCAAGTTATTTCGGACAAATGACCGAAAAGTCTCAGCGAAAAAAAAAACCCAGCTTCTGACTATGCGTCTCACTATAACGTGACTATGTACGCATAAGTTTTGCTTGTATATGTAACCGTGTGTGTTTTGTAACTTGTGTTGTGTTTATGAATATGGGCCTGTCTCTTTAGTGCCTGATGCAAATAAATAAAATATATAACTATATGTTTAGGTGTATATCATACGAGTCACTTGGGATGATGGAAGTAACAGTACAATCTTTCGACGTTACAGTAATTTTTTTGATTTTCAGGTATGTTATAATAACCTTTTCATTGAATTGTACGTTTACATATTGGATACATTTCATTTAATAAATTTTATATTTCAAGTTTTAGAATAATGGTGATGATGTGTCATATCTGGGATAGGCAATGTAGAATACTTAATTCAAATCCTGAAGTATTTAAATAGATCGATTCTACAAATCCATATAATCAGATTTATGAATGCTTTTATCCAAATTTCGTGTAGTCCTCACTCTTTTTCCTGTGTTTGATCACTGATGCGTTGCACATTATGTCTAACAAAGATGCACATGTGCATTGATTGGTATCAGAGTTGCCGGTTGTGTGGTTTTCATATGGTAACTTACCAAGAAATTGTGAGAATAAGCTGTCATAGATTTCTATTTTTGGCGTGTTTAATGTTTTATGATTTAGAATTGGTTTAAAGTAACAAAGTTCTGTAGTAACAAAGTAACAGCTGTTAATGCACAATGTTGTGTTGCAATTGCAAATACTTCGCAAGTTTTTGAGTTCTTCAAAATATTATTCTTATTGATGCTGCAATATTTTGTAGAATATATCAGCGACTGTTTTAAAACAATTATAGATAGAAAGTAATCAGTTGGATTTGGTATATACAACTTTAAATTGCTGTTTGACAATGCAACATGCTTTCTAATTTTTCCTTGGCTATAAGAAGATAAGATTGTTATTTCATTCTTTCAGAAAATAATTTTGTGCTCTAGATCGACCTTCTAGAATCATTTCCTGTAGAAGGTGGCATAAAAGACCCGTCTGTTCGCGTGATCCCCTTTTTACCCGGCAAGATACTGTTTCGAAGAAGTCAGATAAGAGATGTTGCAATAAAACGACTCAAATCTCTGGATGAATACGTCAATGTAAGCATTTTATATCGGGTCTGCTACTATTCGGTGAGTCCGATTCGGTGAGTTCCTAACCTCTAACCCCTAACTCTAAAACGGCAATGAAAATTACGCTACGGTACCTGATAATTTAAAAAAAAAATCGAAAAAAATCCCCCGTTAAGGGATCGGACTCACCGAATCAGACTCACCGAATCGGGCCATTCCGTTTTATATCAGTGGTTTTCAAGCTAATTCACAAGCGTACTGCCCAATTTAATTGATTCAACTGTTGAGTTTTTTTTAGCATAATAGATTCAAACTTAAATTTGGATGCATTGCAAATGTGGTTGAAATATCAATTTCTATATCATACATCGAACATTTTTGCTCAGTTAAAGTAGTATAAATGTGCAAATAATTGAGAACCATTATTATGTTGTCAAACTACTACACCTCAGCACAATTTTTTTATGTATTGTACCCTTCTGTTTATTTAGCTATTTTAATTAATTGTTATCACAATATTCACGTGCTTAACATGGGAAAAGAAACGACTATTCTTGTCATTGTGAATCGAAATTTTGAACTGATTTTGAAACCATCACAATGTCAACAAGTTCGTATGTGACAGTCAATTGCAGTTTATTTACATTAGTATGTAAGTCGAAGTGATCGAAGTTGTGAAGAGAATTGGCCCACACTTCCTGTACCCTGCTACATGAATGGTTTCCTGAATACCTCTCATCGTAAATTTACTAGTGGCATTTGAGTTTTGGCTTTGTGACATTACATAGATGTATTGAAAAAGTTTTGATTTAAATATTGTCATATTTGGAAAGTCGCATGTTGATGTAAGAAGTCCGACTCTGTTGCTTTTCAAGGTTCTTTTCAAGACTTTTTAAAGAACAATCATGTGACTCATAAGATGACAGATGTATCCTGTGAAGCAATCACAGACAGCAAATCAACCCTTTTTTACATTAATTCAACATCTGCAGACGTTAAATCAGTGTAAAAAAAAACGATTGCTCTGTTGTCTGGCAATGTCTGCCTATAGGAGAAATTCTCACTGTCGGAAAACACGGAAACTTTTCTGACGAATTTTATGTTGTGAAAATTATCGAAGCCGATTCTTATGAGTTGTGAAGTGAATTACACTTTTTGTGTACCCAGATTAGACGGTCGGATTGAATATCAACTTCATTAAATATTAAATTAAACGGGTTTAACACTTTCAATTCAAACATTGTTCCTTGCAAGAATTATTTTTCTGAGTTAGCAAAATTGATCTTTTACATGAATTCAACCTCTGTCGGATGCAAAAAGTACCAATTTTACCAGCTGGGTCCATGCTTTGATTGATATTTTTCTGACATTTATATCTCCAGGCGCTGCTGCAACTTCCACCGCATATATCACACAGTAAACAAGTTTTAAATTTTTTTGAAAGCAAGCAAGAAGACCTTCACCCTCCTCAAGAGTAAGTGTTTTTGTACTTGATAATTTTGCACTACATATCGAGTAATCCAAGTGTTTTTGCGTTTCTAATACATTTGCAATAACCTCCCTAAAAGATCTATCCAGACAATAGAAACGACTCAGATAGCAACATTGATTCAACATCTGCGGACGTTGAACTTTGAATTATGCTATCTGAGAATGTGTCACAGTCAGCTTTGTCTTCCTCGGTTTCATTTTTACCGTGTCTTGCAGGGAATTGAACAGAAAGAAAAAAAATGAGGAAAAACGTAAGTATTTTTGCACGCTAGATGTTTTCCTTTCATGTAAAACATATCACAACATGTTTGATTGAAGAGTGCACTTGATGTAGTCATGTTTGGTCCTATGACGTACTTTGGTGAAAAAGCTATTCAAGGACCGTCGACAATGTTCATTTTAATTTGTCTACAAAATTGTCTTCTGATTTCCATATCCCATGTTTAATCTATTTTTTTACAATAGCGTTTTGCATGCTTATTGCGTACAGCGCAAAATACCCAAAATAACTTCATTATTTAACCAAACACTACTTTGTAATATTGTATTTTTTTGTCATAAAAATATAATGAACTGATGATGTCGGCCAATATGCCACTTCTAAAATGATTTTTTATATAATCATAGTGCTCAGCTTCTGCAAATGTGAGGCAAATTACCGTCAACATAGCAGGAAATAGTTACATACTACTTGATGACTTCGACTTTCAAAAATACAAGATCACTAATCATCTTGTTAACACTGGGATAAAAAACTTACTGATCTGGCATAACTAACATAGTCACATATAAACCGTTATGACATTAGACATCGGGGCAAGTTTTCTTTCTCTCTGGTGGTCATTGATTTCATTGAGAACTAAATTTATGTGTGTATGTAGATTGTAGAAGTCACCAAGAGGATGTACCCAGACAGCAAAATCTGTCATTTTTACATTGATTCAATGTAAAAATGACAGATTTTGCTCTGTTCTTCATTGAATGTCATTTTTTTTTTAAATTATTTCTTGTTTGATTCTTTTGATTTAGAATTATTATCATGTATCGAATGTCATTTTTTGTTAAAGTGTTATTAATTTATGTCTGTTTTAAACAACGCATGTAGCCATAAAACGAAAAAGTGTCAACCGTTCGAAATCCTTGGGTAAGCCGCATGGGCGTTGTAGCATGATGATTTGTAGTAGATTAACAGTTAAAAATTTGTCAAAATTTATGAACTGTTTGCACTGTTTATACATTATATTGAACTGTTTATACATTATATCACGTATTTTTTAATTATTTTTAATCTGAATAGTTTTTATTCAGATTATTTTTTTAAACAAATCTTTCCAAGGTTGTGAAAATAGCTTTCGCCTGTATCTGCTGCGTGTATTGCAAGTTATATCGTGAATCCAGTGCTCTTCAAATGTAGCATAGATCGTCAAAGAACCAAATTTTTAAAGATATTTTTTCTACACGTTGACAATAATTTCTTGATATCTGCTGAACGACAATAAAGATATCGCGTACCGTACATCAAACGTTGAAAGCATGATAAGTGGATGCACTGTTTGTCAGTTGTATGGTTTTTATTGCAAAAATTGGTCACCTCAGAATAGGAAAAGGTGGTTTTCGTACGTGTATGCTTAAAATTTGTTGAAATTGTAAATTTGTAAAGCCGAGTAGCACACTGCCACTCGGCTTTACAATGCATGCTATGTTGCCATAATAGAGATCACGCTTGAGTTAAAGTTTCAATTAGAATGTAATGCAGAAACGTATAAATTGTTTTAATGCTTTACTGGCTCGGTATGGGAAGCCATGATATACTGTCGCACATGCAAACAGATCGCGAATTCACCAGCTTGCATAATTATGCTGTATTAATAACGGCTTTGCGACGTATTTTTAAAGCGCTTTAAAGTATTGTACGTTATTTGGTTTAAGACAGCAAAATAAATAGTCTAGATAAGCAACTCAACATTTTCGCAGTTGACATACGCTACCCACAATGTGAAGTCATTTTTACAAAGCCTATCATTTCCTCGTGTAGAATACAAAAACAGTTTTAAAAGTGAGATTTGAAAACTAAAAGCTTTTGCTTGTTGAAGATCAGCTAAATACGTTGTTGCTCCATTTGCTGGGTAGGCAATAGGCATACTTGACTCACGCATCACCTCAAATGTCAATATCGCTCAAGAGTTAGAATCTTTTAGACCATGTACTGTAGGTTAGACGCTGGACAATGTGTGGCGAAGTTCTAAGAAAGCATCCCACAGAGAATGTTTGGCTACTTTTTATCGAAGCAGTTTGTAGGTGGAGTTGGGAGATAAACATTTTTTTTCTCACGGGCTATTTTTCTACTTTTAGTTTTGATAAAAGTTTATGTTTCGTATTTCACAAAATTAATATTTTTTCAAAATCAATTTCGAAACTGGCTTATGAGATAGTTCAGAAATACTCCACAGAATGCAGTTAGTAAGTTGTAACTTTGTAACTGCATGCAAACTTTCTCTGGGTGATTGACGGCATGCACAGTTTGCTGGCAATATCAAAAACCCACACCAAGATGTTGCTCAGTCATGCGTAAAAGGAAGTCGCTCACTCCCAAGCCAGTCTTCAGCTAATACATCAGTTTTTTTTACATTTTGTCAACGTCTGCAAACGTCGTTTTTAATCTAAAAATGTCACATTTTCCATTGTCTCATGCAAAACAATGCAACTTTTCCATACCCACGCATCACATGTTGTACGATGATTCACGTTCGGGAAACTTCCCAGACTGCAAAATCAGTCATTTCTACATTGATTCACGTTGAATCAGTGTAAAAAGAACAGATTTTGCAGTCTGGGTTTGAATCACAAGTATCACTTTCTATAATTTGCTGTCATTCGTGTACACTTGCATACAAATAGAAAGTTTTTTGAGTTGGCGGTTCTCAAGAGCAAATTCTGTGTGAATAATATACTGAAGAAATGGTGACGAAAGCTTTATCAATAAATTAATCAAGTTTCCCAACCTGGCTAATTTTATTTTAACACGCGCTGTTTTTTTATCACCTTATTTAGCAATGGCGTCCTGCTTGACATAGGAAATTACATTGTGTTGAAATCGAATGAGAAACTCTACGTGACTTCTCGAACGTTGGATTGTCATTATCGAACGACCGATCGCAGTGGACGCACCCGAACTCTATCTGTCAACTTCCCCTGTTTATCACGCAACTGACGACGTTAATTTAACGGAAACACAATGTTATTTGGTCCTTAATGTTTGCACGAATGCTTAGTACAAGGGCTCAGCCATTTCGAAGCGAAGGCACAGCAGCATGGCCGCATGACGTGGTGTATTGAAACATAGTGGTTCTGTTCTGTTACCAAGTAACGCTCCCGCCTTCACATTGCATGGTAGTGTAAACCTTTTTTGAATTTTCTGGATTCGGCAATTCACTTGTTCTGTTTGTAGTTGACAACTTGACCTTGTGCAAAAAGTAATATTTCAACCGCCTGAGTGGATGGAGTAACCGCTTCTTAATCTGTAGAAGTGAGTTCGATATTTTGTTGGGTCAACTCGAAAACGAGACATCACGTTTTTGGCAGTGAATAAATTTCGGATATATATAATTGCACGTCTAAACTTAGTTACGCTCCTATACGACTCGACAAAAACCCTGTTTTGTGAAGCGCTGATGAGATCGGAACACCGCCATATAATAACATACGTTGCGCTGCTGATGCACATAATGATTTCTTTTTTTTGCAAAACCAGCATTTTAGTTCATGCGACAATTTTAATCTCAACGAATTGTAACTGTCGCGATTGGATTTTAGCAAAATATAGTTTAAAATTAAATGTCTTCGTTAAGTGTAGAACTGTTGTTGAATTTAAACCATCTGCTGTCTTCTTTTACGTTTTTCTTACATCGATGTCAGTAATTGGTTTATGCGTTGGTGTTAAATCACAAATAGTTAGTCAAAGTTTTCTGTTATAGATGTCAGCGAAATCTCTGCTCCCATTGTTCTTGAGCAGTACACTGCCATCTCTGACTACACACGAACGCAACCGAACGAACTGACGGTGGTCACTGGCGAAACCTTGGAAGTCATTGAGAAGAATGAAAATGGTATGCTATTTTAAACACTGCATGAAATTCTTGAGCCCAGGTATCCAAGAAGCAGTCTTTAAAAGAACCACTTAAATTTATAAAAAAATAAGCTAGAACGTTCGTTCAGTGGAAATGTATTTTCTTGAGTGTCCAGTCGTGAAATATTCTTTGCTGAGGATGGTCGCATCACTATAATCAGATAAATGTTCCATTGCTCAAACAAAGATAAGTAAATTGATAATAAAAGAGGTAGGCAATTTAACGTATCAGAGAACAATAACACTGGTCTACACGAGTTTTGCTCTATGAACTTTGAAAACTGATTTAGAGTAATTTTGGGGTGCTGAATCCGAATCTGACCTCGGATTTATGCTATCACGTCAGGTTTGTGAGATATGATAACAGCATATTGTTACTTTTGTCAAAAGTGGAAGATTTGACGTTGCGTTTATTGCACATACACGTTGTGCAAGATCCAGAAATCCAGGCCATGTGGTGCATAAGTAGCTGAAATACACCTACCAATTATAATTTTGATACCAATTTGTTTTCTAAGCAACATTATTAACAAGGCAATAATAACAAGCTAAAAGGGAGGCTATAAGTGTAACTGACCCACTCCCCCGGTCAATGTTTTGCATGAAACCACAAAGATTTAAGCAAGCCTATGACAATGCTTGTTCAGTAACCATATTTAGGCTGTTTTGGCCTGTTTAACACTAACCTTTCGTTACAGCACTGCATATGTTGGTGGTAAACGCAACGCCAAATCTTCCACTTTTGACGAAAGTAACAATTTGTTGTTATCATATTTCACAAACCTTACGTGATAGGATAAATCTGAGGTCAGATTCGGATTCAGCACCCCAAAATTACTCTAAACCAGTCTTCAAAGTTCATGGAGCAAAAAAAAATTCTTTTTTTGTAGACCAGTGTAATTGTTCTGAGTATTGTTCTATTGCACTCCCAGTGAAGCCGGTGCTAGAGAGAAGCCCATTACGTTGCCGAAAGATGGAATGCCTGGGATTTCGATATTCAAGATAAATGTGCGCTAAAGTCCAAACGACACCAAATTTGAACTTCGTCGTACATTTACCTTGACTGAAAGATAAGTAATCTACCGTTCGCGTCATTTTACATTGAAGCTTTGGCAAGAACTCAGTTTCGCTCTTTGTATCGCAGGATGGTGGTTTGTCAACGATGAAGAAGGCGAGCGCGGTTGGGTTCCTGGAGTATATCTTGAAAAGTGTGACGGGTCAAGCGAAAACTTAGTCACAAAACAATCAGAACCTGGTGAAGGTAAGTTCTTACCCGAAATGTTCACTTGAAATTGATAATATTTTAACACATCACAATTTTACAGCTCCTTTTCAACATGCAACTGTAAAAGCAGTAACATAAATGTTTTGATTATAACCATACACAAATACGCACAGTTGTTTGGCATTGTTTCGTCTCACGGTTTGCATTTAGGTGAAAAGTACGTCACAACTGCTCAGTTCAGTGGAGGGCTTGAAGAAGTGAGTTTTGAAACAGGAGTTCTAGTCGAAGTTCTACAAAAAAATCTTGAAGGATGGTGGTACATCAGGTATATTAAACTGTTTAATTGTTTTCAAACTAAGTTGATCAACCATCTATCTATACTTTGGGCATAACAGCGCTCATCTCTATTTCATAGTTTTTTTTACCACATAATTGCTTCTGTAAGTGGGTAAGGGTATACAACACAATGGAGCTGGCCTTTTGGTTGTTCTGCGTGGCCGTTTTGTTGTTGCTTTCCACTGCAGCAGTAGACATGAGTTTGACCCCAGGTGAAGTCAATTCTAGAAAAATTAAAATTATATTGCCATCACTTCTCCTTCTTGTGCTCAGTACAAAGAAGTGGTGCATACTTTATAACCAGAATTTGAAACGGCGCAGCTTATTTGCCTGTAAACCGAAACAGCTACACTTAAGCCAAAGAAATATTTGTTATGGAAGACCAACCTTGGCAGTTCTATGATCATACAATAAAAATTCATGCTTCAGCAGCAAAATTAAAATCACTTTAATGCGCCAAATTAAAAAATGCGAAGTGCAGAGTGCACTTCAATTTTCATATTATAAATATCGCACGAAAACAGTGAGTATATTCTATGCCTTGTCCCTGAACAGAGGTTGTGCTTTCCGGCGGATAGAAATACCTTTACAAAGGATTCTTATCCCGTTGCAATGTTATGTTCAGCTACCATGGCAAGCAGGGTTGGGCACCAGCTTCCTATCTTGAAAAACCTGCCGAAGCAGTTTTACGTCAAACCGATGCAACACGACTAGCTCTGCCGTCGACCAGCGCGACAGAACACCGACGAAGTCTTCCTTCTGACGCAGAAAATACGATTTTGCCGCTTTCTGACGATGTCTGTTATGTAGAGGCATCGGCTGTGCTAAGCAGAAAGAAAAATTCTAGTCTAACAAGAACCAATAGTAACCCGCTGTCCGCAATAAGCAGAAGTAAGTTGTATTTTGTGGAATAATCAATCAAAAATTGATTTTGCACTCAGTTAGCAAATCAGTCTTTTTTATGTTAATTTACCGTCCCCAAACTTAGACTTGTATAAGTTACTGTGGATATAAGCTATAAGTGGGTATAACCTATAGCGATATCTAGCAACAATTATTTTATAGGTTAGGCAAATAACCTAACCTAGTTTATTTACTTAAAGAAAGGTTTACCAACCTAGCCTACAGTAAAGTTAATGTATTGCGTTTTAAGGAAGCGATTGCCAGATTTGCCACCGATGTGTCGACCGTGGTAATGATTTATGCGTAACAATTTTGGATGGGCAATTTTGAATGAGATCTTTGCGTGCATGTCTTAAAGGGTTATGGCTTTGCCACCGTTTCCTTTGTATTATATGTTAATTCCATCTACTATACGCTAATTCCTTTGAATATACAGATGCAGCTGTGGGAGTTTAGAAATCTCCCCCTAAAAAGGCTATTTCCGAATTGGAATTTCTCCGAATCGGCTTCTTCAAATAGTATAGTAGACCGCTTTTTTAATAGGAATCTTTAGTACATTCTTACCACTTTTCCCAGTGTGTTGTCGGCTGGAATTGAACCACCAACATTTTGATTCTCAGCTTGTGTTTGCAATAATCTTACAGAGAAGAGAACAGTAGTGGCCTCGCCTCTTTCTTTGCCATCATCCTCGCTTGTCCACCCTCCGCCCAAAAGGTCGACCATCAAAAGGAAACCTTCCGTTGTGAAGCCCCTTGTCCCCCCACCTCTCCCTCCAACCCTCCCCGACAAAGAAGAGCCTGTCTATGAATACTACACTGCTTCGTCGTTTGATGCCGACATCCCGCACGGTATCAGCTTTCAAGGTGACGAAAAAGTAAAGGTAAGATCGCATCGTTGAACTGTAATACAACATGAAAGTTGTTTAAATATTGCGGATGTAACTATTTAAGTAGAGAAAGGCCTCAAGTAAACCTTTGTTTAATTAACTTTTTAAACAGTTTGATAAAAGGCACAATCTTTAATCTTTGTCGCCAGTTGTTCGTCATTATTTTCAGCCTATTGTAGCCCACGACTGAGCGAAGGCTTTCCCCTTTTCTTGCCAGTCCAGTCGATCGTGTGTTTTGGTATACCAGTTATGTTGCTGACAGTGGCGTGCAGGCTCGTTTTTATTTTTTACCAATTCTGCAGTCGACCGTATTTGCATCCCATTTCATTTTACAATAATTCATATTTTGTAGAGAGGTATGCTGCACCATTCTAATATGTTCATAACACACTTTTCAAATTAATTTTTTAAATCTTTTGGCCGGTGAAACTTACGTTTTCGTTAAAAATACAAAGCTGAATCACTAACTTTTTGTGAATTGAGCGTAAATAACTTAGTATCTCCATTTGGAACTCTTTATTTTTTGATTGAGTGTACAACTGTACATATTAGATAAACTTTGTTTTTTAACTTAAGGTCCTGGAGAAATCCCCTGGAGGCTGGTGGTACATCACCATGGATGGTAAGGAGGGATGGGCTCCATCATCTCACATCCAAAAGGTCTTTGGAGGTGTAAAGTCCAATCAGCTTTCCGAGAAAGCGAAACCACCAAGTGTACCAGACAAGCCTTCGCCAGTTCATGGTGAAGATGCCATTTGTATAAAAAAGGGAAACGGGCCTCCACCGGTTGGGAACAAACCTTTCAATCAAATTGTCGGAAAAAGCTCAATTCATGGATTGAATTTTAAAAATTCTTTTCAGCCTGCTGTTGCCAGCAAAAGCAAGCAAGAACAAAAACCTCCACCACCACTGCCATCTACTAAACCTACTGCTGCCACTGGCCTGGCTAAATCGAACTTCAAATTTCCAGTGAATGATCCTACGACAGAAGAAAGAACATTTGTAAAAAAATCTTTGGATCCGAAAGGCTTGAAACCACCAGGAAGCGAAGCAGCTTCTCATTCTACGAATGTCATCTCCACTGAAAATTCGGAGCCGAAGCAAGTTGATTTGAGAAGTATGTTGAAGCCTGTTGCTAAAAGGCCGACTGAAACCGTTGTTAAAACTAAAGAAAGCGTGAATAAAAAACCTCCGTCTTTGCCAAAAAAGCCTATGCTTCCTAGCAAGCCATCTGCAGCTTCTGCCGGCCTATCCACATTTTTCCCGCGGGCAACAACAAACAACAAACCCATTGCTGGCCGTCCTAAAATTCCACCAGTCAAACCTACGCTTGACAAAGCAAAATCTAAGCCCGTTCTTCGAAGATTTCAGCCCGATGGAAATTTTCTCAACCACAACGGAAATAACAACACAGAGGTAGGAACAAGCGTGGCTATAAAACCTGTGAAAACAAATCAAGCACTTGCTGATGCGGCACCTAAATACCGCGAATCTTCTGAGGGTGAAGTCAGTCATTTCAGACAACTTAAAAATAACGATAAAAAAGATCGCAAAAATGTTTTCAACGACCAAAGTGCTGAAATAACCAAGTTTGTTGCAATGCGTGCCTTCGAGCCAGCTGACACCAACGAGATAGGGTTTTCGAAGGGAAACGAAGCGACTTTATTGGAGAGGTCGGAAAGCGATTGGTGGTACATGCAGATCAATGGAAAATGCGGTTGGGTCCCTTGTTCATATTTCGAACACATGACGTCTTTACATTCTTCTGGAGATGAAAATGATTTTACCAAAGCGGAACAGCTGAAGGAAAATCTGTACGTGGACGAACAGTTTAGGTCAGTTGACACTCCTATTTCGAGTTTATCCACAACAGCTGTCACAGACGATTCGGAAGCTTTGTACAGCGAGATAGGGGAGTCTTGTAGCGATGCAGACGAACCAGAACGCCAAGTGCTGCGAGTGAAATCAAGCTTCACCGCCACTGATGACACAATGGTTAGTCTGGCATCAGGAGATTCGGTCGAAGTATTGGAACAAGTTACAGGCTGGTGTTACGTAAATGTTTTCTCATCATCACCTGCTGATGTTGATCATAAAGGCTGGGTGCCATCTGACTGCTTAAATAAACCGTAGTTGCCTTTTGCTATTTTATATATTTATATCTTTTTATATAGGTAATTAGGTATTGTCTCGTATAGAAAAACCCGTCATTTTTACATTGATTCAACTTCTGCAGACGTTGAATCAATGTAACAATGATGGATTTTGCTATCAGGGGTATGATTGCTTTCATTGTTATACTTTGAGAAGACACAAGTCTCGCTTGTTGCTATTTCCTTATCAACTTCGGTTCGATATAGTGGGATGATTTTATTATAACCTTACATTTCACTGTATCATATGATTTGGTTGCTTCGTGATCAGATGACTATTATACGTGTAGCTCCTTGTGTGAAATCTTCAAAGCTTCAAAATCATGTGATCACTTCCCTCTTGCTTTTGCATCACACAAACTTTCCGTGTCTGTCGCTGGCCACATGATAGAAATGATCGTCCTGCGTGGATAACCCCACAAAAACGGTTACCACCTGTTACTTGCAGCAAAATCTTGATTGCACATCTTCAACTTTTATGAATTTTTACACAACTTTGAGGCACGTTGTGTGTTTGTTTGTTTATATTATATTCCAATGTGCTGCAATACAATGTTTCTTCGTTGCTTCTTGTCTGTGCTTTTATTTTTCTTCAAATACATGCTATGTTATGTTTTGTATTTTTTATAAGGCATATGCAGCTAATAAGGCCCGGCCAGTAATAAGGCCCACCCCCTGGATCTCCGTTGTTACAAATCTTTTAAACAAAATTGGAAGCTCTGATTGCTGCTATAGTGAATTGAGACTAACTGGTAAAGTTTCACAGCCTAAAGTTGAGAACTTTTTGAGTTACGGAAAGTTGAAGTTTGGGGGGACTGAAATTGAGTGGTTTTATTAATTTTCACATATTTTAGACTGTTTTGCAGTTAACAAACCGCTTTGACTTCCGTTTTGTTGCATTTTATGTGAAAGATATGTGCATGCTGATGCAGTAAAACCAATAAATTTGAACTTTTTTTCTAATTAAAGCAGGACTGATAATGATGATTAGACTAGGCTAATTTTGGTAATGAGGCCCATGGGCCCCTGGGGTAACGTTGTGCACCCCTGGTTAAGAAAGTGAGGGTTAAAGACTTGAGTGACCTAAACAATTCTTGTTACACCATTAATCCAATTGCAATGGAAATATCATAATTTCAGAATCAAAATACTTTATCATCCCTACCATATCTAAAAACACCATGTCGCTTTTTAAAAAATGGAGCATGGGGTGGGGGAGGGAATAGTTGTCTCTGTGTATTTAATTATTAGTTATGTGCCTGTGTTGTCGATTAGAATTTGTTTTGTGGTGTTGTTATAGCGAAAATACACCTTTACCATCACTTTTGGTGCTAATTCAAACCGGGCCTTATTCACAACACGTGCATCTAATAAGGCCCGCTTGAGATTTTTTTAATTTTTTTAATATTTTATAACCCCTTTTACTTAGAAACTTGTTTCATAGATATGTTGTTTAGATAGACCCAAAGTATCCTCATTCCAAGTTTCGTTCAAAATTATGCAGTATTTAGAAAAATATTGAGGTTTGAAAATTAGCGGGCCTTATTAGCTGCAGGTGCCTTACGTATACAATTTTAGTCTCTCACTTTTACGTTTATTTGTTTATTTCTAAAGATTGCTCGGCCAGTTCTATGACAACTTATGTCCAAGCAACCTTAACTACCAAGACCATTGATCTTTTCTTTTGCAGTGTTTCAGCATTTCAATCAAATCGTTACCTTACCCTGCATTGCCTTGCCATGACTATTGCAATTTATAGGCTACAATATCACTACCGTAACATTTTCTTACCAAATTAGAGAAAAATAGTGACTGTGCCGTCCAGGACACATTTTTGAATGTGCTTCTATCCAACAGCTTATTTGAGTTTGGAAAAATGTTTTTCGTTTTCAAAAATATTAAAAATGTTCAGATATTCAGATGTTATCTACTCTAATATTAATATTATTAATCATTTGATTGATCTTGAATATGATTGAAAAAGCTTAAACACTCGAAAAGTGTTGATAATTTTAACATTGTACTAAATGTGCATTGATGAAAAATCTGGTTTTCTTTTTCAAATAAAACTTTTTTCCCTTGCAGTTATTTTTGCTTATCGTTGCTATGTTATTAGTATTGTACAAACTGCATCAACTATAGGCTACAGTAGCCTAATAAGGTTTGGTAGCCAGGATTATAACTAGTCGTCTACACTTTGCTATGCAGCATGATGTTACACCTGAATCCCAATGTCCTAAAACGATAATCTGCATTCAGCGGTACCTAGCGGATAAAATAATTTAGATACAACAAAGCCTCCGCTCACATAAACCAGTGTAAAGCATACGAAAGTGTCAGTATCATATTTCAGATCACTCTCTTGTAATCTCTATATGTTTACCTCTAGGTCTAGAAGGTGATTTGTTGCGGGAAACGTAATCCAACGGCTTTGAATCAAGAAAATGAAATATCTTCTGACAGGGGTCAAACCCACAACAATGCTTGATATGAACAACTCGGTTACATGTCTTGTAATAGGTACAAAGGAATTTATTTTTACACGAGTCAGTTTAATCATAAACAACTAAAAATCGATTTCGATCTGCCAGCAACTAGATCATCTTCAGTTGAGCTTGTTCAAATAGAAATTAGAATTATATTTATTTGCATTGTTGATCATCATTTGGGATGACTTTCAAATCCGCGAAACCAGTAAATCTATGTTATTTTCTTAGAGTTTGTGGAAGAAATAATACGATACTCTTTCGCTTTCTTGAAAAATGTCTTTCATCTGTTGATGGAGCAAGACTACTTCTGCAATGCTTTTGAAACGGCAAAGATGTTCGATATTGGCAGCCAGAAGCGCTGACAGATTATCCAGCGTATACTTTTGCATCCGAGATGATTTTATTGATTTAAAAACTTATTAAGGGGAGGGAGAGTTTGCATTCAGAACAAAACGACAAATGTTTTAGAGCTGTTATGTTGAAGTATTTTGCATTCAACCCAGCGTCTTACTTTTTTATTCCATGACAAACACTGCGTCATTCTTTTTCTGCTTTTAGTTTTTATATTTCAAGAGTGATGACCTGAGTTTCCAAAAATATGCCGTATGTAGCCTACCTATGATGATCAATGTCATTTTTTGTAAGTTTAGAGTGCGGTAATTTTTCTTTATAGTACGGTAGCCTATCATAACAAATTGCATTCGATATTTACACTTCCACAGAGTTCGATTTATGCTTTAAATTAATTAAGCTATAATGGCATTGCCTGTCAATCAAACTATTGCAATTTTTACTTATCCGTTTAAGCCCACTATTATGCTTTTCGTATTCACATATGCAATAATTAGTGACCTACACAAAGATCGTGAGATTTTGTATTTTATTTGTCAAAATTTTCTGGGGGCAAGCTCCCCACGCCCTTTTACCGTTTCATTTATTTCGACATTGTTCATTTATGTTACAAATTTTACTTGTTAAAACTCTGGATCCTTTTCTGCATTGTCGGCATAACAATAATAGCCTAAGTACCGGTAACTTTTTTTCTAAAAAATCTTAAAATTGGTTTACTCTTTGCTAAAATGATGAAAGTAAATTTTTTCCCAACGTTGAAGAAGTTTATCGCCTTCGCTGCTCTGTCTGTTGTTGAATATATTTGTATAATTGTACCGGTTTATATTTGTAACATAGGCTATACTATTTTCGCAACAGATGAAATAAAAGATTCTCTCTTTTCTTTCTCTCTCTTAATGCTTTCTGGTCCTGTTTTTAAGAGCAATCACAAAACATGTGGGCCCACTAGCGGATTTCGGGGGATGGGGGCGAGATGGTGCTCACACGGCCCTGAGTCCGATAGGTGTCCTACCACTTTATGATGCAGTTCTAAAAGTGTTTTTGGACACGTTAGTTGGTTGGTAAGGGCATTGGCAGTGATGATCGGTGAGGGAAAGCAAGGAAAGCAGTGCTTACCTTAGCAAAAACTATGCAAAATATAATGACTGAATTCTAACTTCTTATTATTTTTATCACGTCTATTTTAACTTGAAAATTACTGTAGCCTATTCGTGACTAGAATTACTCGTAACGCTTGTGAGTAGTCTAGGTCCTCACCAAACCGCATGTGTAACGTCTTGATCTCTCAAGATATATTGATTCTTATACTGAATTATAGCTTCATCAAACTAGCGTCTTGCGCATACATCAGTAACTCGTGACAATGTATATTTCGTCAAGTGATGGTAACCGCACATATATACAAATGGTAGATGGCGCTATAGGCCTAATCGTTCAATCTGTTACATCTTCCTTCTTCAAATAGGCCAACATTATTTACACAGCTTAAAAATACAATCGTGAAATATGAACAGTAACACAAATGCTTGTAAGTCACAAGTCAGTGAATAAATCAATCACGATATCTTTGTGGGGTGACAACTTGTCTGCCAGATCGCGTTGTCCTATTTTCAAGTCGAAAAGTACTTGATTCATTTCGAACATCACGCACATTTTGATTCAAGTCATGATTATTTGCGATACAGTTTTCATCAGGATCAAAATTGAAATCACCATGACAGTACGGATCAGCGGGCATTTGCAATAGATGTCTACGATTACGTCGAAGAGGTCCACGTTCATTATGAACAATGTAAGATCGGGGCTCATTGCATACATTCGAAACAACAGCATTGTTCCAATAATTACGTGTTTTATAACGTACTTTATCTCCTTTCTGCAAAGTAGGTAAAGGTTTTGTATGACGATCAAAATAAGACTTCTGGCGATTTTGACGTTTGCGTAAATCAGCATACACATCAACAACTTTAGGCACAAGTAAAGTGTTAGCAATAGGCATACCAATGCCATTTTGTGTGTATGCGTCGACACGTTTAACAAGGTTTAAAATAGCACATGCATGTTCACCAAGAATAGCAAAATCAATGACATCAGTTACGTAAAATAACAAGTCAAAACAATTTTTTCTTTTATCATAGCATTTGATTACGGTGGTGCCATGCGGCTTAACAACGCTATTACCAAAACCACAAAGCTTGGTGCTCGTCTGCTGCAATTCAAGACCGGACATTCGTGCAAAAAAATTGTAAGGAATAACATTTGCAGCTGCACCAGTGTCAAGCTTACACAATACAGAATATTTGTGACCATCAGGATCACCAATAAGCAAGCGAGTTTTCATTTTCGTGCTGCTTTCTTGTTCATCAATGGTAGAAACTTGTAGAAACGTTGGTTCTGATTCTTCGGCTTTGATGTCGTGCATCGGCTTCGTAGGTGGCTTTCGACACACCGATTTAAAATGATTACGCACACCACAGTTGAGACATGTTTTACCATAAGCAGGGCATTTTCTGGGTGCGTGGACTTTACCACAGTATCTGCAACTGTCTCTTGGCTTTGGAACGGGTTGCATCGCAGAGGCTGCGCGGTTCGTCATGGTTGACTGGCGTTTACTACTAATGCTGTCGATATATTGTGGTTGTGTTATTCATGACCAACAAATGGCTTCTTGTTGCGTCATAAGCGTGGCATAAATCAATGGCTTTTGCCAGCGTTAAGTCTGAGGTTTGCATCAGCTTTTCTCTAATACTCTGGTTTGAAATACCACAGACAATTTGATCACGAAGATTTCTCTCTTTAACAGCTTGATTATGAAATGCACAGTCATTTGCAAGTGTTCTGAGATCATTAATCCAACAATCAAAAGACTCACCACCAAGTTGATTTCTATGCCAAAACTTGTACGTGGAAAAAATTTCATTCTTCTTTGGTTCACAATATAACCGAAATTTTCTCAGTACGTGGTCGTAATTGTCTTTGCTATCATTATCATCATTGTCTGGAAAGACAAAATTGCTAAAGATTTCTTGTGCTGCAGTCCCAGCACAGTGTAGCAAGATTGCGACTTGCGTCTCTGCTGACTTCTTACTGATCTCAGCGGCTACATAATAGGTTCGGAAAGACATCTCCCATTTTTTCCATGCTTCTGCTATGCTTGAACTGTTGAAGTTCATCGGGGCAGGCTGCTTAAAATCTGCCATGTTTTAAGACTAAAAAAACGACTATTGATAATTCTTCTTGCAATACGTAGGTTCAAGTAAGTTCTGACACCATGTAACGTCTTGATCTCTCAAGATATATTGATTCTTATACTGAATTATAGCTTCATCAAACTAGCGTCTTGCGCATACATCAGTAACTCGTGACAATGTATATTTCGTCAAGTGATGGTAACCGCACATATATACAAATGGTAGATGGCGCTATAGGCCTAATCGTTCAATCTGTTACAGCATGTCTTGCCTATAAATGCCAATTGACGCAAACGCTTCTGTCAGAAACAATCACTGAGGCTCCAGGTAAGCAACTATCAAACTTGCTTTCCCAGATTCAAAAATGTCAAAAAACGTCTTCGTTTCATCCAATCATCACTCGTTTTGCAAATCGTTACCAGCTGCTTAGCCAACCAGATGTGTTATGGTAGGTTAGTTGTGCTTTCCCAGTGACGTCAATGCGTACATTCGCTAGAGCGACTAGACTAACTCGTCAGAATGGTCTCTCGTCACGGTACACGCACAGCATCATAATGCCGAAAAGCTTGTTGCTGTTTTTTGATGTCTCCTCGCCATGTACTTTAGCCTACTGTACTAGCTTTCATAGCCATGCCTATTGCCTTTGCCCTTTTTACAGCGTTGATATAACGTTACTTCGCCAATGAACGTTCAGGTGCGGATGCAATATTTAGTTTGTTAAGCTTCTATACGCAGGAGGCAAACTTATCCAGCTTTTTGTACAAATTGCTTGCGGTTGTAATGTTTAGGCCTAAGTGTTAGTTTTTGTAGTGTAGGCTTAACTGAATATCTGAGAATGAACATTCATGACGAATTAAACATTTAGACAACTATTATTCCATGTCTAACACAGGATTTTGGTCCTGCAACGTTAAAATTAAGATTGTTCATGACATCTAAACAATAAATGGATGTATGATCACGACATAGGCGAAGCACAATTTGACAGATTTTTATTTTTGATTTATTTTGAAAATGCTCTCAGAGCGCACCAAATTGGAAGTGTTTTTCAAAAATTTCTGGGGGAGGCCCCCCAGACCCCCCGCTGGAAGTGTTGCCTTCGGCAACACGCCTTCGGGCTTCGCCCGACGGTTACGCCCTTCGTGCCTACTACCTTGCTGCAGCATATTTCCAGGTTGCTTTCCCAACGGTTTAAGCCACCGAACGTCACTGGGCATTGGGGAAGCTGCACCACAATTTTGATCTTGCTTGTTGTGTGCGGTAGCCTTCAATGTTGAGCTGCAGGATGGTGGTGCTGAACTTGTCCATTGCCCTTGCTGTTGTGCCGTCTCGGTGGAGGCTCTTGGTTGACAAGCTTCGTTTCAAATCTGCTTTAAAGCAGATGTTACTCACAAGACGTAGGGTTGCCAGATTGGGCGCTTTTACGCCCAATTGGGCTACTTTTGATTTCTCCAGGCGCCAAAAATTCG
This sequence comes from Aplidium turbinatum, assembly GCF_918807975.1. NCBI lineage: Eukaryota > Metazoa > Chordata > Ascidiacea > Aplousobranchia > Polyclinidae > Aplidium > Aplidium turbinatum. The sequence goes on along the minus strand of NC_137484.1, from coordinate 13,023,640 downwards.
CGTTGGGCGCGTTTTTTTGGCTGGCGCCCAATTGGGCTACTTTTTTTTTTAAATATAATATAACTTTTTATGTAAAAATTGTATCATGTTCAAGAGTTTTACCTAATTCGTAGTTATTTCATTGAGGAGCAGCGTTTTTGGAGGCCTCGGTCAGGCAGGGTTACCAATTTGGTATAAAGATGACAATTTTCAAAAATGTGCATGTTTAGGCTTTAATATCTGGCAATCCTGGCAACTTAACTGATCCAGATTTTCACGAAAATGCAGTGGACATCAGTTTAGTTTGTTTTTATTTCACATATTATATGTCAAACATAGCAGGGGTCTAGAAAAAGGTAGAAGCGACAAAACATGGACGCTATAATGTGCATGATGCCAAAGCAGGATAAATCAGTTATGGCATGGTCGCAACACCTTAATAAAGTTTTTACAAATTTAGAAAGATGAGAAAAAAAGGGCTGGTGATTTTTTTTTAACAATTTATATGAGTAAAAAAAAAAGCAAGACAAAAAGATAGTTTCTACGTTGATCGACCTTGGTGGGTTATCAAAACTGTTGATGGTCTTGAGGGGAACACTCTTGATCCGTTACCTCATCACGAAAAGCAATTAAACCATTTTTTTGTGTTTAGGTACCAGTACCGTACTTGTTTGTAGTTTAGGTTTGGTGGCCGTGCTTAAATTTACTTTTATCGATGTATCCTTTAAATTTACATTGCATGCACGTTTTAAACTTCTTTGGTTTTGCCGCCGTTTCCTTTTGCTGGTTTTATTCCCGTAAACTATTGGTAACTTTATCATTGCTGTTGTTTTCCGAAAAATAAAATAAAATTGAATAGTTATTTTAACAAACAGTTGAATTGAATAGTTATTTTAACAAACAGTTGAGTGAATGCATGGTTGCCAATCTGTCTGAAAGACATAAAGAACTGGAAAAACACTTATAATTTGGGACTGATGATCAAGCAATCAAGAAAAATTTTGTATAACAGCCTATTTCCTTGCTTGGGCTCCATTTTGGGCTCCATTTTAGAACCCCCAAAAAAATTGGGCTACTTTTGGGCTACTTTTTGCATAAGCTTGGGCTCTTTTTTATATTAACCTCTGGCAACCCTAACAAGACGGGGCACGGGGAGTTACTTGTCGTCCATCTCAACGTTGGTGAACCTCTTTATCAAACAAAATCAGCTTAAATCGTGGATCGACAGCAGTGGCAGATTGAGGCTATTTTTCTGTGCTTATAGCCTACTGTAGATTGGCATCAGAGGTAGGCTAAAGATCCCTGATTGGCGTAGCCTATTGGTAAAAGTGTAGACTACGTTTGACTGTAGTGTAACTCCAAATTCAGTAGGCTAGTAGGCTATCTTCATGAAACGACCTATAGCCTACTTCTCTTTGTCAGTCCGAGGATAAAGGTTCAAAACCAAACAGTTTTTTTAAATTCCAAATCCTGTTATATTTCATTTCATTTTGAACGCACAACGAGACAAAATGGCTTGAATTTCGAAATAAAACAAAATTCTCCATTCAGAAATTATTTCGAAACGAAAGTAAGACAGGAATTTCGAAACGAAACAAAAAAATGTTTTAAGATATTTTTGTTTCGAATAGCATCATTTTGTAACAAGTTAATAGCCTACTATTGAAACATGTTTTTTCGAAAGGGAAGATAAATTTTTTTTTGGGGGGGGGGGGGGCGATAGTCTTCCCATGGCCCCCGTTGCTTCATCCCTGCCGTAAGTTGAAATATAAACACGATTAGAACACGATTTTAAAAGTGCTAACTACTGCTAGCATTGCGTCGTGTTTGTTTCACTCCATATTTTGCAACCAAGCAAATTTGTAATCTAGCCTACGTAGACTAAGTGAAAATGAAATGCCAATGGTGTAACGACTTCCTGTCTTCAACGTGCTGGACTTTGCTGGCTACATAAATTAACGAATAACAAAGCTAGTTCCTTGTAATGTAAACTAGCCTAGGTATTTAAACCCATCATTTCTTAAAGGTAGCCTATTGCACGCAACTCAATGTCTTAGCTTTCTATACATCTTTATAGAAAGCTAATATCAGTAGGTTAGTTTTAGGTTAATCGTTACTTTCCTGAAAGATACTGTGACTGATAGCCTACTAGGTTATAGCTACCCCTACAAGACTACGCAGAACTTCTTCAAAAAATAAGTTATGAAAATTCTTCTCTGGCAATGGATAAAAAATGATTTGAAACTTAAATTCAATTTTGAACCAAACCCTGAGACTAAGTTCTACAGAAATCTAGTTTTTAATGTTTTAATTAATGAATTTGGCATAACAGTCTTTGATAAAAACACAGAATATTGGAGCACAAATGCGACAGCGACCAATAATGATAATAACAATACTTTGTTTCACAGCAGTAAGGGTGCAAAATAGCGTCAATTAAAAGTCTTTATTATTGGCGATTTTTAGCCAACTGTCGCAGTTCTTCTGGGTTGTGAGCAATCGAAATAGTAGCAGAATTTCATTGTAAACTGAGTTTATTCTTTATTGGATGTCGTGTCCCAACCAGAGAAGTTGAAGACCAATAACACAAGATAAAAATTGGAAAATTTTTCTGAGAGGCAAGCCCCCTACACCTCCTGTAAACTTTTTCAATTCTTTTAACTCATTACTTACATTGTTTGTTTGAAATTCTGTTGCCCTCAATAGAATGCTAGACTTGTCAGTTGTCACTGGTTTGGTTCATCCCCCAGTGAAGTATCCTTGTGTAGCTTCAGTTCTCAATAACATCGAGAAACCGGAACAGAGGTCAAGAGACATCAGTGTCTACTTCATAATTCACACGAAAAAAATGTGAAATATGCCAGAATCCTTACCAAAAACCACGAGGCTTGTTCTCGTGATGAAATTAGTGATGCAACCAGAGCTGACTTGCACATTTGTAAATACCCTTAGTCATCCTGAGGTGAGGAACAACCACAACATGCAGCTGTTACTTGTTCTGAGTAAACGCCCTGCAACTTTTTTGATAAAGGTACTTTATTTCAGGGCGTGTGTAAATGAAGACATACTTTTTGCTGACGAAGGTTATGGAAATGTAAAACGCACAGTCACGAAAATAAACATGACCTAACGCTGTGTGTTTTGCTTTTATTAACTCCCTGAAATTCATAAAATTTTAATTAAAATTTAGTACATTGCTGTAAGTAGAGTTCATTTTAGCATTTGACAAAATTAATTCACTTACAAAAAGATGATTTATTGAGATGATAAGTGTAGAAACAATTGTTTTTTATGACACACAGTTATGTTTTAAAGATATGCAGGGCGTGTATTAAAGAAGGTCTACTTCTGCTGACGAACGCCTGCAGAACGCACAGTCACGAGATTAAACATGACGTGCAACGCTTCGTAGTTTTCACTCCCTGACTTATTTTGATTTGAGCACTGAAGTTGTGCCTGAAACTTTCAAAATTACTGTTGATAAAGCAGATGGAACAGCCTCGCGTTACACAACGAGGAAAACAAGTGGCTCAATTCGTGTACATAAAAGCTGCTCAAGTTGAATGAATTCAGTTCAGTTGTTATTATCAGTCTCTCAAAGTACGTAGTAGTGTGTCTTGATAATCTTGCTTCGTCAGTGAACGAACGGGTATCGGCAACACTAATTTGATATCACTGTATAATCTCGTCAATTCCTTTTTGTGCATTACACGGAATTTCTACAGTTTTTGACAAATTTTTGGAAAATCTTATCAACATGGCAGAACAATCAACTTCATCAGTAAGTAAAGTATTCCATCTTTGTTGTGCTTGTGTCAGTGATCACCGTACTTTTCATATGCTGCTTAAATAAGTTAGTAATTCACATCAAATATATTTACTACTTTCTAAAACATACCTTTACAGCCTGTTTTACCCTAAAAAGGGGATCATCAGAAGATCCTTAAAATAGAACTATTTCAAAGAAGACTAAATAATTAAAGTAGATTATATTTGAATAAGGACCTTCTGATGATCCTCCTTAGGGTGAAACAGGCTGTAAAGGCTTTAGAAAGTAATAACTATATGTGATGTAATTTGCTCTACTTGGCTTCCTTGCTTGGCATTTAGCACTTATAGTATTTATTGTCTAAGTTGAGTATTTATTGTGGCATTGAGTAATTAGTATTTATTGTCTAAGTCAGTAATTTCAATTCAACTGTTTTAGCTAACTTTATCCGTACAATGATCATGTCCAAATGACATACCGGTAATTAGGCTGATTATGTTCACAGTTCAGTAAAAAGTGTAATAAACACCTGTTTTTGAAATGTTGCATGTAAGTGGCATATTATGACAGTTTGACCTTTTCTACATACAAGAAACTTTAAAATTTTCAGAATGATCATGCTGGAGTGTGGAGCAAGGAATCTGAAAAGGGGCTCAATGACCAAGTTAATTTGGAATTGTATGCTTCCTATGTGTACATGGCCATGGTAAGTAGTTTTGTGATATTACAGGCTTTTCATTCAATGCTACCTTTGCTTTCTTATTGGAAATTGGCTGTGTTTAGGCATCATAAATGGAGTAGCCAGTTTTTCCCAAAATGTTTTAATTACAATGCTCTTTGTGCAATGTGCATGCATGTATTCATCAATGATTAGTTTACAATGTTTCATTTTGTAAAGTCCAATATTTTGTGAGTTTGCAAATAGTAAATGGTGTTTTGAATGTGTGTTAAAGTGACTGGGGATGTGACCTGAGATGTTTAAATCCATTTCTTGTCCCAAAGTTTTGACTAAACGATCAATGATATTTTGACTATTTTAAGCTGACTGCCGGTGGCTATAGCTATTTGGAATAACTTTTCTTAAAGCGAAGTCACAATCAGAGGAAATGAGCATTTTGTTTCAGGTCATTTTAAAATGCAACCAAACTTAAATTCAAGAATTGCCTAGTTGGTTTACACCACCAGTATTTTTCTATACTGAACAGAACACAATATTCAAGGCATCATTTGCCATTTTCTGACAATTACAAACATAAATATGTAGCAAAACAGCCGCACACTTTTTTTTAAGCTGGACTTAAAAGCTATATAATGTGCTATGCATCCATTACTAGCAAATGCTGGACTGTGAATGTAGCTCTTATAGACTGTATTGCATTTCCAGGGGCACTTTTTTGACAGAGATGATGTTGCTTTGAAAAATGTGTCCAAGTTTTTCAAAAAGAATTCTCATGAAGAGCGTGAGCACGCAGACAAGTTTGTGGAGTATCACAATCGTCGTGGAGGAACTACAAAATATTCTCCAATTCAGGTACAAGGTTATTGATGTTTTTTAACTGTCATCAGATCAAACATGCATTGTATTAAAAATAAATTTCAGATCACCAAATGAGACAAATCACTTCAAATTGTGCAACAAAATATAAACTGTAATAAGAAGATAATGAATATTATATATATGTCAAACGTATCAATTGATAATTGTACATGTTTACCAACATGTCCATTGTAAACTGATTGCTACAATATTGCTGCATAAATGTACTGACACGTCTGACAGGTGCAAGGTTGTGCACAATGCACATTATAACTCCATATATTTCTTTGTAGCCACCTTCTGTGTTTGATCCTGCAACTTTCAACACACTTAAGGCGATGCAGGTTGCATTGGCATTGGAGGTGAATGTCAACAAGAGCTTGCTTGCTTTGCATGAGAAGGCTAATGGAGATCCAGAGGCAAGTTGCTAATTGTTTATTTTTCTTTTATTCTCACTGCAGGCTAAATTTGTGTTAAGTAACTCTTACTTCTTAGAGATACACATGCTAGTTGAATTTTATACGTTTGTTGATTCTTGCATTGTGCTGGAGAAGAGTGTGCATAGAATTGTTATGGGTGGAGGAAAGTTAATTGCAACATAATGTAGCCAATCCCCTTGCCTGTGATATCTTGGAGGGCGGACAAGGTTTTTTACTAAATCCTCTGTTCTTTTCTGCAGTTTCAGGACTTTATCGAGGCCAACTTCCTTCATGAACAAGTTGAGGCTATCAAGCAGTTTAAGGATTACATAACCAACCTCAAGCAAGTTGGTCCTGGGCTCGGCGAGTACTTGTTCGACAAGCACTTCGACTCGTAAATCCTGTCAGAAAAAAATGGATAGGAGTGGCTTGAAATTGTGATTGTATACTCTTCATACTAACCAATCAAATGAACTCGACTTCATTGTTCTACATTTACATATGCCTTTTTCACGACATCGAATGCTGCTCGCTTTCGGATGAGAGTGACTGATTAACTAAAGCTTGTACATATTGATGAAGTTGTTTGTGCAATGTTCATAAGATTTTTTTATCGTGATGCTCTGCATGTCATTTTGACAGAAGTTTGTCATGGTATTAATTGCAATTATTTTTTCTTTGGATAAATTTCTTTAACCACATGTTACGACAAAACTGTTCCATCTCATCTAACTGTTTCAAGTTTTCGGAAAATGCCCTGCTTTGGAATAAAAAACATGTCAGCATTCTTCGTTTGTTTGGAAAATCTTACTTGCAGCCTTCAGGGATTGAGATTTTCTGCGTGAGGTTCCCTCTCGATTTCCTCTTTTGCTTATCAAAGGAGTAAAGTTTTAAACAGTTATATCAACGGCACTTTCAGTTTACTATCAATACCGTTCCGCGATTTGAAATGAAGTCATCACACTGTACTAGTTATGGTACACAGTGGGCCATGATTTACATTACAGGACATTTCCACCACGCACTCCGATGTATTGCGAAATCACTGTTCAGTGTGTTGTATAAAGGATGTGTATTATGTTGCCTCCTGAGAGAGGTCAGAATCGTGATACAAAAGGAGCTAAGAAAAACTGACTCATCAAGACCTCCGAAAAATACAGATAGATCGGGAAACGTTATGAAAAATTGGTGGTCACATGAGTAAGAGCTTTGCTATAATCCGTTCTTTCAGTTACAACCACAACTTGCAATCTTTTATTTACAGTATTTTGATTCATTGAGTCTAAAGTGGCAATAAAAACCTAATTTTTTGTACACACTTATTAACTTCAAAACAGTTAAATTCAAAGTACACACATCTCGTAAAGGCGTTCTGGAATCCCCTCTCGCTTGTTTTACTACCAATGCCGGAGTCGACGCAAAATCGTAAGCGGTCTCTTCACACACAAGGGCACGCTGCAGATGCACCTGTGTCCGCAGGTCACGTCATTGAGATCAAAAAAGAAACATCGCAAACTTGTCAGCACAAATCCAGATGGCAATCAAGCCGCCGGAACAATAGACCTCAAAATTATTTTGAACGACAGCATCGTGACATGGGTATTTTCAGCTGTTGCTTCCTCATGAAATTTAACTCGTTCAAACCATTACTTTCAATATCATAACCTATTTAACACCAGGGCCGTTGAGAAGATAAATTGGGCCTTATATCAACGAGACACTCAGGCCCCAAATTCAGACACTTTAAAGCAAAACGCACCATATCCTGAACATGCACCTACTACTTGGCTTATCTGTGACCAACTGCGCATTACTTCATAGCCTACTCATCACACAAAATGCATAGCTGCTCATTATTTCAGTATTGAGACTGCAAAACCCGTTATTTTCACACTGATTCTGCAGTCGTGTGCTACGCATGCAGACGTTAAATCAATGCAAAAAAGATGGATTTTGTTGTCTGAGTACCAACGATCAAAATTTTGTTCAACGTTTGCACACCTTTAATCTAAGGCAGGGGTGTGCAACCTCTATTACAGGAGGGCCAGATATAAATATCTGGGTGAAACCGCGGGCAGCACGTTTATTTAACATATGCTTTCTAGTAGTTGCAGGAACAAAAAAGTAGTTTTCTGTTGTTCATGATATTCTTATGATCAATTTTCAGCGTTTTCGGATCATATCAGGGCCATAACCAAAGAGAATTTGATGGGTTAGTGTTTTATCATAACATTATGTATCCTGGCTATGGATGTATGCATGCATAGTGATTTTCGAAATCACTATGTTACCTGTGTTTTGTTTTTTTTAAATCAAAATTTGATCAAAGTAGCCCCGGGTTGGGGCTACTTTGATCATAGGCCCAAATCTAGTAAAATAACCATGTAGCCGTACGGTTAAATAACCATGTAGCCTATCAGGAATACAAAAAATTGGAATTTTTAAACAATAATTAATTACTACATAATAATCAAAGCCCGTAATCTGTCAAGATCACCATAAGTCTATTAAGTCTATTATACTTTAGTATATACAATTATACATGTATTGTATACTATGGTTGAATGTTTTGTACCTGTTCCGACCTCTCTTGCAGAACCCTCATGGGATCCACCACCACAAAAATATGATTTACATATCCATGAAAAGTCTATCCATGTACAAAAAAATTTCAGGCGATTTTGAGCAATGATCAAAGTAGCCCCAAGTGATCAAAGTTACCCCGGGTATCAAAGTAGCCCCGGTTCCGGTTGACTAAGTTATATAGGCTAAGACGCATAAATTTCTGAAGAAAACTGCTATTCAAATTTATTAGGCTATCACGCTGACTTTTAATGAGTTCAGTGAGAAATTTGCAGCTGGCTTCTTTTATTTTAGAAAAAAAAATGTTCGCACAAATACGTTAAAGGCATACTAAAGGAAAATTTCAAACCGGAATTAAGCATTAAAATGAGTAAACTGAACATTCAAGAATACATTTCAAAAACAATTACCGAAAAAAATTTGTTTTCAATGGCGCTGACAAGGCCCAAAGTCCAGAGTTTCATTTATTTTCATTTTTTTCAAAATGACAAAAACGTGCAAACACAGCTCGAGAATACGTCATAAAGGCCAGCAATAACAAAAGCCACGTTACCAATCTGATGTTTTGAGCAAACTGTCTGCTGTTTTGATGTTAAAATGTGCTGTTTTGATGTAAATACATACATAGCCTACAGTCAAATCGCCCGCAGTAACAATTATTGCGTGATCGGTTGATTGCTAGCCTTTATGACGTAGACTGCACAGTCGCACGCTTCGTTGCTCAGGCTCAAACTCATTTTGAAAGCTCTGACAAAAGCACGCCCACAATGGTGGTCAGACCGCAATGGGGCAAAATTTTATTGAAAATCGTTTTATGGTAGCATGTTAAACACAAAGAACGTGGAAAATCGCCAAGTCAGGTTTTTCCTTTAGTGCCCCTTTAAGCCAAAAAGAGCCATTTTTGAAGTCATAAATTTTTTCAAATGTGGAAAGTCATTTTGGTTGAGAAGTTTTCAGTAAGAATCACCAAAATTCATTTTTAAATAGCCTACTTTGCTTTCAAATCCGTTTTCTCTTGAAGATCAATCAGTTCGTTGGATATCAGCTGGTGCTTTGTCAATGTTTGTGTTGAATGACGAAGAGAATAAGATTTGAAGTCCTTGAAACGAGCCAAAAATTCATACAATAATTTTTCAAATTGGTCCGTAAGTTCAGTTTTCTTCTCAGGATGCATTCCATATACTGTAGTCTCTCAAAGTTGGAAAGTGGAAAAGATTTCCTGTCTGTATATGGGCTTTCCAAAGTTGTAATTTGTTCATAAAGCCTTTTATGTGACCATACATTTGATTTGTATACTGATTTTTTCACTGCAGTCTTGTATTGAGATCATTCAGGTGCGTAGTTAAATCAACCAAGAAAACTACATCGCATATCCACTTTTTGTCTTCCATTTCAGCTATTGGGTACCCTTTAAGTTTCAAAAAATTCACGACTTCTTTCCACAGTTTGTAAAATCGTCGCAATATGCAGCCCTTTCTAAACCAACGCACCTCGGAAAAGTACAGTAACCTAGATCTTTATGTGTCGCGTTGAGATGATCTAAAAACTTTTGAAACTGACGATGGTTGAGCTCTCGTGCTCGATTGAAATTACTGCCTTAATAACCGGGCTCAAGACGTGTTTGAACTTCAAGGATTTAGCGCACAAGTTTTGCTGGTGAATGATGCAATGAAAAATTGCTATGTCATCATCAATTTTTCTCTTCTTCAAGGCAGACTTCAAGAGACCTATGAATCCAATGCCAGTTCCGGACATGGATCAAGCACCATCAGTTACGATTCCGCATAAGCTGGGCAAGTCCAGTTCTAACTTGTCAAAAGCATCAATCACTTCAGTAAAGATGTCAGCAATGGTTGTCGTGCCCTTCATTCACTGTAGTGACAGAAGCTCTTCCGTTTCGTTCAAGTCTTTGTCCACTCCTTTTACATACATGGCCATCTGTGCTGTGTCCTTCTGGTCCGTACTTTTATCGATCGCAAAACTCCATGAAACAAAGTTCTTCACCTTATCCTTGAGAGTGTCACTAATATCACAAGCAAGATCATCGATACGCCTCGCTACCGACCACCGTGGCAGACTTATTTTCTCGAACACACTCTTCATTTTAGGGCACATTTCTTCTGCGACATCGATAAGACACTGCTTCACAAAATTACCGTTATAATACGGTTTCATAGTTTGAGCTACGGTATTCTCTGTACAATTCTGTGCCTCTGATCTACTGACGTTCCAAATAATTAAATACAATCGGAATAGCGGTGGCTGGTGGGAGATTTCTAAAATGGTTAACAGAAGGTGCGAAATGTACAATAATCCACTCTAATGAATTGTTTGCACTATACTACCAGACTAAACTAAATTATAAACACGTTTCGCGGGCCGCACACAATTCTAAATTGGCACATCTTAGCGGGCCGCACAATTTTTCTTCGCGAGCCGCATTTGGCCCGCGGGCCGCACGTTGCACACCCCTGATCTAAAGCATGATTTGTATGCATGATTTCGCTAATTGATCTGTGACAAAACAATCCTATAACTGTAACGACACTCTGGACTGAAAACATTCTGCTTTTCGATACTGCGACGCAGGGCTACTCAACTAATTTTAACGAAGGTCCATTTTGACAAGTTGAATATTTTTGCGGTCCGGTGAATATTTCACATGCAACCACGAAAATTAAACAACCAGTAGGCTACGAGCACCGAAACACTTTTTAGGAAGTGTGTAACACATCTTGGATTTTTGTCTGACACAAACAAAGAAATAAAAAAGAAAAAAATGTATTGTGTTTCTTTGTGGTGTAGCTGTGTGGATCGCACATCAGAATAGACGACAAAGCGCTGGGGGGTCTGGATGCGAAGCCCCCAGCTCCTTGGATACTCACAAAAAATTGCTTTTCCCTAATGGAAATCTATTTTAAGAGGCCTTAAAATGTGGCAATGAAGTTATTCTTCCGGAAGCCCGGGTCCACCTTTAACACCCAGAAGGTCCGGATTCGGACCGCGGTCCGCCAGTTGAGTAGCCCTACAGTGTAACGTGTCGAAAACACACTGTAGTTTTGTAACACTGTAACCAGTCTAACGACACTCTGATTTTCAGTCCAGAGTGTCGTTATACAGTTATAGTGCAAAGTCAAATTTATCTTACGATTTTCATTTGATGTATATTGCAGATTTAATTCTTGATGAGGACACACGTAGCCTACGTGTCGAAAACATCATTTCAATAATCGGAAATTTCACTTTGTCAAACCCGGTGACCGCCAGTTGTTTAAAGCTTCTACAAATGCAATGAGTAAGCTCTCAAAAAAAGCTTTATCGGTCCGTGAATTGATTCAATTAATCCTACTCCATGAAGGCTTGATGCACAGAAGTGCGGTACCGGTAGCTCACAGACTAGAAGTTGTCCCTGCACTTAAGCATTGACTTTTAGTCTATGTAACATGCTTGAAATCCAAATACAGTGGGCTAGTCATTTCAAAATTTGGTCAAGTCGCAACACTTGTTCTTGGTGAAAGACGTTTGGAATGACATCCACAATGTTTGAAAAATATTTTAAAACCACCCGCTTTTTTGAATATTTTGTTTTGTAACATTTTCTGTAGCATAAAGGTTCATTCTGAAAATCCTGAATAAGAAAATGCAATTGCAAACTTTTCGTCTATAGAAGAAAAAATTCTGACCTTTATTTACATTCTACAATAAGATTAACTATTATGCTTGGGGTAGAAAGCATGGCTGCGGTTTCAACTTCGCTTGCTGTGGAGCTACTGGACCCGTTAACTTCGCCTACTTTGGAGCCGTGGTAGTCTTTAACTCCACTAGTAGCCTAGCTACCTGCTGGAGTATGAAACAAAAATTATGAAATCACACAATATCTGGGCTTTTAATTTGTGTAGTAGGCCTAGGCTACTCTCAAGAGACATAGCACATGTCACCAATCTATTGAAACTATGTAGGCCTATTGTAGGCTAGGAAGCTGATGTGCTACGTTCCACGAATTAGGCCTACTCATTAGCAGAGTTAGCCTACCACACTGTCCTTATTTCTCAATATATTTGTCGTTGTTTTGAAGGGCAGTGTTTAAAAAAACTCCAATGTAAATTTAATTGTAAATTTAACTCCATTGTAAATTTAATTCTAAACAATTTAGGCCTACTTTTTTGGACACACATCTTTATTTCTTTTTCCGGGGCTGGAGCCAGAACCACTAGCATGAAGTCTGACAGCTCCGGAGCTATACTGATATGAAGCCGGACATAGCTCCAGAACCGGCTTGCTGATGTAAAGCCTGACAGCTCCAAAGCTGAAGCCAGAGCCACTGGTGCAAAACCTGACAGCTCTGGTCTCTGGAGCCGGAGCCAGACCTCTTTTCTGTCAATTTTTTTCTGTCAATCTCGGTGACCGGGCCTGCGTCAGTGGGTCAAAGCCTCTACAGTCTACACCACAGTCTAAAAGTATGCGCAACTGCCAGAGTGCCAGGATTAAGGTCTCTTATACGTAATGGAATATTAATAAAAAATGAGAAGAGATTGCACAATCTTTTGTAACACCTATAAAACATTGCACAAACCATTTCAACACCTGTGGGGATTGCTTCACAATGTTTATCACTGTTACGTCACAGAAGCTGGTTACATGCGTTTGAAATATCCCAAGTCAGATTCGTCATTTTAGAATATTGTCGTTTGAAAGGTTGGTCGAATATTAAAACTGTTTTGCTTGTGCTTACCAACTAGACAAAATTTCCGTCTTTTATCCTAGTGATTTATATTGTGGTGACAAGTTTTAGTGGCATACGGCATTGCGTCTCCTTTTCGACAGCCTGTAGCTATTTTTTCTTGAAATACAATTCGTGAAAAGAAGTTTTAAGAAGAGTATTTTTTGGTGTCATTGCATACAGACGAAAGGATCCGGGAATTTTATGTTACAACTTTTTCACGAAGATATTATGGTTTTCCGCTGTGACCACAAAAAAGCTTTCCCAATCCCAGGGTAAAGATTCATTCAATGAAAATAAAAAAATGATCAATGATCAGCAACTTGGCGTTGCTCTATGTTGCCAGTACCCAGGGATATGCCAGTGCCAGACGAGAAATATCTGCCAAGTGCTAACGATGAAGAATACAATCATCATTAATAAAATAAAATAGCAATATATGAATTAAGTATATATTGCATATCGTGAATGGACTCATATCATCTATCAATGACGTAATATCATTAACAACACTGGATCTGTATTTTCATATTTCAATATTTTAGATTATCAATTTATCACACACTACCTTCTCCCGATATGCTGCTCTTTCCCGCTCGGATCAACCTCGCGTTGCTTTTAACTCATCGATAAACATGATTTCCCGATCAACTCGATGCAACCTCCAAAGTTTCATCCCACTGTTCTATATTTTTCCTGGTAACGTAGCCTAGTCATATCTACGCTTCGATCGCTAGTCCCCCCGACCCATCTGGGCAAACCTGCCTCAACGTCTGGCCAGTGCACATCCGTGCTCGTTGGTTCAACGTCAACACTTTTTCGGTAGGTAAAGCATACAATATATTCCCACTTACCATCTTTTTTTTTACACCAATTAATTGAGCCTTTGCTCCAGATTTTATATAATTTTCGTCTCCCACGAGTATTCAAATCGTCCTTGTAGCTAAGCTTCTCTTCCTCGTGGGAGACCCCAAAGTTTATCCGCTCTGCCTACGGGCAGACCGGGTATAGGAGTCAAACGTACCTGTGTTACGGTCACGTGATGGAGACGTGGGCGCTGCCTGGCTTTATAAAACTTCTGTCGCCCGGCCCGTCGTGAGCTGACCTTTTTGCGTTTGCAGAAAGCTAAGCCCGTCTCCCTGGCCCGTTCCGCCATTCTAACTTTTGCGGACGAGTCGCACAAAATTCTCGATCTACACTTTCCTTCCACAGGTACCTAGACTCCCCAGCCTGGCCCCGCGACCTAAGCTGGTGGACTTCCCTTCCGGGTGCATCGCCACCCCATAATCACGCCCAGGCCCGTAGCCAGGGGGGTTCTCAGGGTTCCCGGGAACCCCCCCTTGAGCCGAAAAGGTCCACATTTTGGAGAAGGTGCAGTGTAGGCTACAATACATACAATCACAGGATCAGCTACCTATAATCAGCTGAAACCTTCCAGATAGTTCTGAATAAACATGTTAATATATCGCTGCTTGTTTAGAGGGGTCCGCAAATACTTGTTGGCGCGACCCACAAGATAATCGTTCGAAATCTTCGCGACCAAAACGTTTCAGAAGCATATAATTTTGCGCAAAATCTTTTTCAATTTAATATCAATTTCAATACGGCCGTCCTCGTTTATTAAGCCTACATCGGGACCTGACACAATTTTGGGCTTATTGAGCGGGGGAATTTTCTACCACTCCTATACTTTCAGTAATTCAGGAATGGACCAAATTGGGCTTAATAAGCGAGTGGACCTACTATAATTGTGGTCGTCGTCGTGTAAGCCTCTGCTGCCGAGGATCTATCCTTTTACCACCTCAGATTCACGATGTTCCAGGACTACACTGGAAGGCTACTAGAGAGCAGCCAGTCTTTGGTTTCATCATCCAAGACGCGTAGACTCTCCACTCCGTTCTACAGTCATTGATGATGTGGGCACCACATTCACAGGAGGAGGAAGAGGCCATTCTCCATTGGTGCCTGGTTGAGCGGAAAAGCCCGATGCCCGTGCGAAGACTGTTGCGGCGCACCCATGCCTGTCTTTGTAGTGTCAGGCCTGTTTATGGCTGGGTCGATGTTGTGGCAGTGAGCACTGCGGCACCAAACAGGTGTACAGTAGCCTACTCTGATGAAGAGTAGACAAGGGCTAAGGCTGCTATAGGCAAAGTGTCAGCTCTCTTCCCTCTGCTGGAGCCAGCAAGGCGCTTTAGTAGCCCAGCGCGGGATGTCAGTTTCTTGCGCTGTGACACCAAATGGTGGTAGTATGTGAGCAATCTGTCTAGTGTCACCCTAAGATGTTTTGGTTCGGGGCAGAAGGACAGAGGTTTTCCATTGTTCTGAACATGTAGCTCACGATCAGCTTCCCGATGTTTTAGGTGGAAAGACGAAACTCAGTGCGTCAAAGAGTATATGATTGTATTTATTTTTGACATACAAGTTATATTTATAGTTAGTTTAAACCCTTTTGCGACCCACTGTGGATATAGTCTCGCGATCCAAATTTGGGTCGCAACCCACAATTTGCAGATCCCTGGTTTAAAACCTCGCATATCGTAGACAATTTAGGCTAAAAGCGAATAGCAGAAATTGTTATATTGCAAAATGTGCAGTAGCTTACATGACCTTAAAAGGGCATCCTCACCCTCAGCCCCTCGCTTCCGGCGCCCCTGTGTATATATGCTATTGTTAATGTGAAAAAAAAGTTGTTTGTAACCTATTCATTTATTTCGTTGTTGTAATGTTGACAACTTGAAGTTTGTTTTGTTTGTAGGCCTATATATTATTTACTGCCACTTCCTATGTTTTCATCGCTTGCTTGGGGACACGCAAAGAAGAAAGTGTTATCAAAAGGTCCATATTTTTGGATTTGGGAACCCCCCCTTGAAAATGTCTGGCTACGGGCCTGACGCCGCTCCCCGCCTCCACGGGGCGTGGCAGGCCGGCTCTTTAAAGTCTCTGACCTGGCTATGTTTATTATTGTTGTTCTCGCCGTGTCAATTATTTTGTACTCGTGCGTCGTTGATCAAAATAAAACAGTTCATCATCAATATGGATTTTCGTTTTCGTACATCTGAGGAGAGTAGGGAATCACTAGGAAATTTATAACAGCAAAGTAATCAAAGTATTTAAAAAAAATGATGTTATATCGGGTGGTTCAATTTAACATGGGCCGATTAAGCGATTGTAGCTGTAGGCATAGGCGCCGACTTTTCAAAAAACCTTGGGGGGCGAGAAAGGTGATGACGTCATAATCATAACGCTATTTTACTCAGTCAAAATAGTCTTTGATTAGCCTTAGTGTCTTGTTTGCATTGACACCTAGGTCGCAAACCAAATTCAGTAGAACCACTGCTTGAAACGATTAGTTTTATGCATGCAGTACGCCTAGTCGTAAAAATTTTGATATTGTTAGCTCATAATTGGAACAGTTGGAAACAAGCCGATGCATTTCCTTTTCGTGCGAGTGAATAACAACGATCAAGACAAGTGAAGTTATCGAAATAAAACGCAAAAAATCATGATCTCAAGCAGAGTGGAAACCTGCTATCACTTTTATTAACCTGGTTTCGCTCGTTTTGCTAATTACTTGTCTTCAAAGCGTTAACAATGGCGAAGTGTTTTCTCTTCTGTTTTTATCGAAAGTCTTTATAGTCTGTTATCGAATACCGTATATACTCGAGTAAAGGTCGAGATTTTTGCAAGTGGTTTTCACCTCAAAAAGACAGGTTCAACTTACACACGGGACAAGAGGCTGTTGTCTCCAGCTCGGCACTTTTCAAAATGAACTCATTTTTGCTTCTGCAAAATCATTGCCGACGTAGATTACGGAGTGTAAAATGGCGTCGGCCGAAGTAAAAGTATTGAATACGTTTTTTTCACAGTGGTTCCAACTTAATTTTCAAATTTAATGATTTCTTGTCAATTCTAAACTTTATGCACTTGTTGAGCAATATGCAAAGCTCACGAGACAAAATAGCAGAAAGAGCTGTTTTAAAGGGGTATTAAAGGAAAAACCTGACTTGACGATTTTCCACGTTCTTTGTGTTTAACATGCTACCATAAAACGATTTTCAATAAAATTTTGCCCCATTGCGGTCTGACCACCATTGTGCGCGTGCTTTTGTCAGAGCTTTCAAAATGAAATTGGCCTGAGCAACGAAGCGTGCGACTGTGCAGTCTACGTCATAAAGTCTACGTCATAAAGTCTAGCAATCAACCGATCACGCAATAATTGTTACTGCGGGCGATTTGACTGTAGGCTATGTATGTATTTACATCAAAACAGCACATTTTAACATCAAAACAGCAGACAGTTTGCTCAAAACATCAGATTGGTAACGTGGCTTTTGTTATTGCTGGACTTTATGACGTATTCTCGAGCTGTGTTTGCACGTTTTGGTCATTTTGAAAAAAATGAAAATAAATGAAACACTGGATTTTGGGCCTTTCCAGCGCCATTGAAAACAAATTTTTTTGGGTAATTGTTTTTGAAATGTATTCTTGAATGTTCAGTTTACTCATTTTAATGCTTAATTCCGGTTTGAAATTTTCCTTTAGTATGCCTTTAAGACATCAATTTTTTTATTTTTGCGTGTAGGATCCTATAATCGTTCTTATTATTACGTAACATTCCATGATCGTTGAAGTTGAAGTAAAACCTTAGCGGACGCATAAAACAATGATGTCAGGTTGGCTAGGTGATAATAGCGGTTAAGTGTCACGATTTCTTTCTATCTCTTACCAGAAAAAAGACTTGGAAAGGTTCAATGACGTAGTTTAATGGGTTAAAAAACCATAGACACCTTAAATAGAAGGACTAGTATCTGCTATGCTCGGTATTTGGAACTTGGGTGTTAAATCCAAACTTGGGTGTATCCAAAATGTGGTACAAATTATTCATAAAACTTTGTTTTTGGTGTCTGTTATAGGGTTTTGAGGGGCAAGGATTCCATTTTTCACACTTGTTTTTCTCTAAAATGTCAATGAAAGGTCTTCTGAAGCTTATTTGTTGCAAAAATATCACAGTTTTGGCAAAAATGGGTGTTTTTTTTACTTAAGTCAATGGAACAAAAATTAAATTAAATTAAATTTTACACACCTATTCACTATCTTATATGATGAACACCTGCAAAATTTGAGTGAAATTTATTGAGAAACACGAGAGTTATAAAGCATTTAGTTTGGGGGGTCTGCCGAGGGGGCACAATTTTTTTACTTTAGGCCATGTTTGAGGTCCTATTACTGCTTAAGTAAATAAGGTAAGAACCTAATTTTTTTACAGGTGATAGTACTTCTGCCAAATATTGAAAAAATAACATCGTTCACATTGTCCCTCTAAAAGGTCAAAGGTCATAGACATCCAAATGTGGCCGTTTTCAGCTCTCGGTTAAAATTTTCCAAACTCAACCTTGCCAAGACCCTATTTTTGATTGGTTTTGGCTGACATTTAGTAGAAATGTTGTTTACAGGATTCTCTATGAACTGAGAAAATTTCAGGATCTCAAACATGGCCAAAAGTAAAAAAAATTG
Organism: Aplidium turbinatum; assembly: GCF_918807975.1. Lineage (NCBI taxonomy): Eukaryota > Metazoa > Chordata > Ascidiacea > Aplousobranchia > Polyclinidae > Aplidium > Aplidium turbinatum. The sequence continues at coordinate 13,005,119 of NC_137484.1, read as the reverse complement.
TGCCCCCTCGACAGACCCCCCCAAACTAAATGCTTTATAACTCTCGTGTTTCTCAATAAATTTCACTCAAATTTTGCAGGTGTTCATCATATAAGATAGTGAAAAGGTGTGTAAAATTTAATTTAATTTAATTCTTGTTCCATTGACTTAGGTAAAAAAAAACACCCATTTTTGCCAAAATTGTAATATTTTTGCAACTAGTAAGCTTCAAAAGACCTTTCATTGATATTTTAGAACAAAACAAGTGTGAAAAATGGAATCCTTGCCCCCAAAACCCTGTAAAAGACATCAAAAGCAAAGTTTTATGAATAATTTATACCACATTTTAGATGGACCCAAGTTTGGATTTGGGACCCAAGTTTAAAAACCCGAGATTGCGAGTTACGAGTCCTTCTATTTAAGCTGTCTATGGGTTAAACCGAAAAGTAGTCAATTAAATGATCGGATAGTTCTACCGGTAAAATGATAATGAAAACTCTTGAAGGACTTTATCGAACGGCTTCTCTTCTAACTCTAATTTCGAACACAATTTATATCAGCACCAATTCTCATCTACTTGTAGGCCTATTCAATTACTTCAAGTCTCAATCACCAATATTTCTGCACCAACTACCAATCCACAACTCATAACACAACTCTCATAAACAACTCATAATAATACAAGTCCCATAATAATAATCATTACACAAATTACACCACTATTTATAGTTGGTTGTTCAGTCCAGTAACTTCGAGAAGGTTACGTAAGGTTACATCATAAAGAACCATTGTTCTATCAAGCAGCATTTAAATGTAAACAACAGAAGTCTCTAGATTGCCACGTAGGGAGAATGATTCTAGAAAATACACGTTACATAATACAGATTTCATAATCAGAGATCCATTGGTAAACATCCTTGTGACATCATGACAAACGATATTTGGTGATTGAGAAAACAACAGAATGTTCGAGGTTCGCATCAAAGGTTACTTCAGGTCATAACCGATAATAACACATCGCACCAGAGTTTTACAATCAAAACAACAACGCTCGTTGAAGACACAAAGCAACCCATCGCGAGGCAATACACATTGATTGTGACATTAAGAGACGTCGTTAATGCAGGCAATATCTGCGACGAAGACGACTGCGGCTACGAAGACTGTGACGAATATCCGCGACGACATTAAACACCTTTTCTTTTTTCGGTTTTCGATTTAATTCTCACATATTGCAAACAAAACAATGCGTTCTGTTGAATCATAATTGATCTCACAGCGGGAAGACCTCGTTCAAAATAGCGCGTCTAATTTATCTGGTTTACTTAATATTGCCGTGAATAGTTACGTGACTATTCCAGCAGCGTAAGTTACTCTACCATCTAATTTGAAATTTCCTCATCATACGTCAATGCCAATACTTAGATGAACCATGGAATGGTAGTGTCGGGAACAAGCTATTCGACTTGAGAAGGAAATATCACCGATTTTCAGCTCAAAAGTTCGACTTACACAAGAGATTGACCTATACTCGAGTACTGTATATACGGTAGTGCAGGAGTGTAGCCCATAGGCGTAGCCAGGGGGGGGGGGCGAAGGGGGCCATGGCCCCCCCCAAATTTTCAAAGTTTGGATTCCGAAGTTGAGCCTTTTGTTGAAAATATAATAAAATTTGTAGAAATTTATAACGTTTTCCAAGACATCTGGCTATTAACATCCCAAGGACTTGTTTTAGACACACAGAAAGACACCAATAAATTTTGCAAATCCTAAATCGCGCAAAATTTACTCGATTTACGTTTCTTTTAACTAATTTGTGGAAGCAATTTCAGAATGGCTTACTCTGTTGGGTTTTTGTGTAGCTGAGTTTTTGGTGTTCTCTAATTTTAGCCGCAGATTTTGCCCGTTCGTATGTAAGAGCTACCTTTAATAAGTTAATAGCTGTTTATCTGCTAATAAATTTCATACAAATATTACCCTAAAAGTGTTTCCAGAAAGCGCTATAATCCATTATTTAAGTGTAATTTTGCAAAAACTTTCAGAGGGAGCATGCCCCCGGACCCCCCTAGAATACGCGTGCCTTCGGCACGCTCTAACCCCCACCAGTTTCATTGCTTCCCCTTGCTCAAGCCCCCAGGATACGCCACTGCACATCAGGTGGCGATGTCTTAAATCCAACACTTTGTCGTTCTCTTCAATTCATCAAATATTTGGCCCCCCCCCAAATTTTTTTCCTGGCTACGCCACTGGTGTAGCCTATGTATATAGATGAGTGTATGAGATGTAGCCTGAGTAGAGACAGTGCTTATTGAACCAAAACACGAAATCATGTTTGAAGTCACAAAAAATCTAACGGACGTTTAGATAACTCGTGAAATGAGAATAAACATTCAACCTCGCATTCGCTTTTTCGCTACTACGCGTTTTGACTTTGAAGTTGCTCCTCACGCGAGGGAAGATTGGCAGTGTGTGACTGTGAGCGTGCGCATCTCAGTAGCCTAATTCACGTTCCAGAAAAAGCCGTGCGATCAGCTGTTTTGCGGCAAGAGCAACGTAGGTTGTTTTTCGCTTTCGGCATTCTTTAAGTCCGTTTGGCGGTGGGATGGCGCAGCGGATAAGGCGCTCGCTTTCCAATCATGCAATCCTGGTTCGACTCCCGGCTTAAGCTGGTTGTTGAAAAACACCGCTCACCTCTACCCAGGGTGTAACAAATTGGGTGGGCGTAGTTGCTGAAGGAAAGGCGGCTGAGAGAAAGGAACTGGCCACCCTACTCTCGTTAGTGCCGAAGGCTTAGTCTAATGAGAACCTTATCTTCTCGTTCCCCGAGGCTTGAATCAAGTATGGGACTCACCTTTACCTTTTTAAGTCCGTTTAAATGATCTAAATCTCTTTCGCGAAGTATCTTATTTTTGAAATACCACTTGTAACAGCCATTTTTGTTGATCCTCAAACATAAATTTACGGGGGGCGCCGCCCCGGAAGTCAACGCGTATGGTCACCTTTGGCATGCTTCAATCTGCTTCAATCAATCAATCAAAAAAATAAAACGTTAAAACGTTCCCACGCTTCAACATACGCACCAAAATAACATATTTAAGATATCGTAAACAAAAATTTCAAGAAGCAAGCAGCAGTAGCGCACCCAGAAAAAAATTTATGGGGGGGCTAATTCAGAAATGTCGGCCGAGTGATTTGCGATAATAGTGACAATAGGCCAATGCCCATCAGTGCCGGTCTTTGGGGTGTGCAAACCGTGCAATCGCACAGGGCCCGTAAATTAGGGGGCCCGCAATCTACTCAGAAAATGCAGTAATTTTGTTATTTCCAATGGAAAAATTCAACAAAGTGAAAACATAGAGACTCAACGGGTGCAACCTTTTTTGTCCCCTGAATATTTCGTATCCTGAAAAGATCGAGAAAAAAAACAACAGAGCCGAAGTCGCTGATCGGAGTTGCCGCAACCATTTCAAAATTTCTCTTGATCTTTTCAGAGGACGAATTAAGTCGAAATTTGATTTTGTTACTCCGATTTCAGGGTACGGAATTGGGGTAAGAATTTTTTAGGGGACGAAATAGGTTGCATCCAAATCAACATAGAGACATAGCTTTATATTTCCGAAAAATGCTGAGGAACGCATGATCTTATCCTTTTGCTATGCCACCGAACAACACCATTTTACAGTAATATTCATACCCAAATTTTTGTTGAACATGCTCTCAGAATGCCCCAAATTCAAAGTAATTTTTCAAAATTTTCTAGGGGAGGACCCCCAGATCCTCCGCCACAGGGTGGCCTTCGGCGATGACGCCGTCAAACTTTGCCCGCCGACCGTAAGACCCCCCTCCCTTTTCAAAATATCTAGCTTCGCTACTGAATTGGATCATTGTCATTGGGGCCAGCAAAGTATATTCCGCACAGGGCCCGAAATACCCTAAGATCGGCAGTGTGCCCATCCCTTTGATTAATATTTAAAGGCACTCACGGCCCACTATCCACCGGTTTGCCGATACATCAGGATTCGTTCTCTCAAACCAGATTAGAAGTTGGCCTAGTGAACCCCACGCTATTAGAACTATCAACACTCTCATCCCTACGTCCACTCTCGCAATCTTCTATAGATCTCGACTTTTCGTCATCTAGGCCTATGACAAGATAAAATTAGCTTTCCGTTTGCCAACACAGATAAGTGCGAAACCAACAACTAGCACGAAAACAGTTTGAAACAAAACACTAATTTTGTAAACAGTAAGTTTGATGTGGACGTTTTTCCTATTTACAAAACATTCAAAATTAGTTCGTAGCCTATTTTCAATTAAAGTCCCAGACGCCTTCGTCTCTCTGCTCAAATGTCGTAGGCCTATACAGTTTTACATGTCCGTGTGATTCGGCATTGACGTATGACGCTATGGTTCATCGGTATGTCCAGTTGTCCACCAGACATTTGACCACGAGAGTACGGGAGCATCTGAGCTTTAGGGAGTTAAAGAAAAGTGCCATCAAAGACCATATCATGGAGTGTTCTTTTTGCACAAATCAAAAATTCTCTGCTGACTCATTTATAATTTTACGCAAAGGAAAATCCCAATTTGACACCAAAATTCAGGAAGCACTGTTAACGCTATACGCTACAACCCAAATTTAAACAAACAATTATTTGCTGGAGGTGCGTCCATTCTCCTCAACATTTACTTGATGTATCACGTTCCCTGTGGTGCAAATTTTTTTGTAGTTATTTATGTAGTTGCCTTTTCCTAATGTAAATTTACCTTCAAGAAGTTGAAATTTATTGCATTTATTAATTATTTTCTGATTCTTGATTAAGGCTTAAAATTAAGCCGAAAACGTTCGACTGTTAAAACTATTTGTACAGTAATTATGTAAAATATATTGTTATAATGCTCGGGCCTGTTGTATTGTTGTGTCTTATTCATATCTAACCTGTAAGCAAAAGGTATAGCCTAGCCTACATAGGGAACATACAAAACTTTATTTTTTGTGGCGAGTTTGGGGGGGCTTGAGCCCCCTTAGCCCCATGCTGGGTGCGCTACTGGCAAGCAGAGATTACTCAAGGAAAGTAGGGAATCCCCACGGAATGCTTCAAAGTTTTTTTATCTGAAAATAAAATACATTTGCAGTTGCGACTTGCAAAATCCTCATTTTTAAAGAACATTACTGAGTAATGAGTGCCAGAGTTTGCATCGGAGCATGCAGGGATTTTTGAAATATGCTTGTTGGGATTTAGTAGGCTAATTTTTTCGGATGGCGCAGCAGGTGAAAGGTGACGTCATATAATGCAAAGAAACCTACACGTGGCAACACTGACGCTAGGCAATCTATCAAATCAATGGTTTTTTTCAGAGTTGCCAGATGGCCTTTTTTTAGGCCAAATTCCAGAAAACTGGCCTTTTTAAATTGCAGTTGGCCTAAAAAATTGATGCAAATAAGGCCAGAAAATCTGGCCTTATTTGGCCCTTTTTATGGCTGCAAGTTTTGACCAGTTTAGAAAGTATTATTTTAAGGAAATTCAATTTCAATTGTAATATAAAAGTATCACTTATCATCACTTAGAGCCTGACCTATATTCGTTTTAATTTTATTTGGAGATTAGAGACATAGGTAGAGAGTAGAGAATGTGTTAGCAGTGGACAGGGCGGTTCTATTAAGTTGCACCTGCCGTAAACCGTAAAGTATACACTTGCCTTGTTTGTTAATATGATGTGTTTGCATTCCATTTGTGCAATGTATTTTGTTGGCTGCTAAATAATTTCAAAACCGAGTATTAGTTTTAGTTCTTATGACATCTTAAACGTATTGATTTCATACTGGGTTGGTCTGTGAATAAGTTTATTATAAAAGCCTACGACAACACATTTCACTGATTGTTGAACACTCCACGTTTACTTTTGATCCGGTTTGCAATACGCAAAATGCTACAGAACGACAGGGAATTTTTGCATTCGTTTATTTTTGATTTTTTAGATTTGTGGTTTTAAACTTCTATACATCAAATAAGTTTTGATGTGAGTAAAGGCTATATTTTATATTGTTATTGCAAAATTGAATTTTATACATTCTTTAGTTGATACAAACAATGTTTTATATTAATAACACTGGCCGACACAATTTTTGGTGCCGGCGGTTTTTGAACTGATTTAGACTAACTTTGGGGCGCTGAATCCGAAAATGCAATCAGTTTTTCTCCATCAGGTCAACTTTTTAAGTTACAGTGATTCCACTGCATGAGTGAACTTGTGCATAAGGGCCATTCCGTGTCGATTCACACAGTCAAGAGATTCAACCTTTCGATTTTCTTTAAATTTTACACACCTTTTTACTATTCTATATGATGAACACTTGCAAAATTTGAGTGAAATATATTGAGAAACACGAGAGTTATGAACCATTTAGTTTGGGGGGGGTCTGCTGAGGGGGCACAATTTTTTTTTTTGGCCATGTTTGAGGCCCTATTACTGCTAAACTAAATTAGGTAACAACCCAATTTTTTTACAGGTGATATTATAGTACTTCTGCCAAATATTGAAAAAACAACATCGTTCACTTTGTCACTCTAAAAGGTCAAAGGTCATAGACTCCCAAAGTTGGCCGTTTCCAGCTCTCGGCTAAAATTTTCTAAAATTTGAAAAGCTCACCAAGACCCCATTTCTGATTGATTTTGGCTGAAATTTGGGGGAAGTGTTGTTTACAGAATTTTCTATGAACTAAAGAAATTTTAGTACAAAATATTAAATAGGTTGGGAGATATTTTATATGAAACATGAGTCAAAATGGAAAAAAAGCTAAAAGTGGGGTCCTTTTAATATCCCGGTTACCCATAACCCCAGAGAAAATTTGCACTGAAATTTTATCCACATATTCACTAAGACATGAAAAGTCTACCATACAAAATTGATCCATGGTTCTCAATGTTTTATAGAAAGTATGCGTCAAAGTAAATCCAATTGTGGCAACCCTTCAAAAACAGGAACAGGAAGTTCTTCACTGTGTACAAGTGTGTAGCACTGGCCTGATTGCTGAAGCTAGGTTTGGATATTGCAAGAAAGTCCTATTTTCCTGTTTATGCCTTTTGTGTTTACTGCACAAAAACAGCAGTCGCTATTATGATATTTTAGCTCATGCCACACCATTAGACTTCTTTTGTTTCGTCCATTGACGTAAATATTCTTTCAAAGTTTTGCAAACAATGTGGGGAGCCCAAGACTTATCTTAATCCCCAACTTCACTTTACAGTAAAGTAAGCAAGAAAACTTTAAAGTAAACTTTAAAGTAAACAGTAGTAAAGGTGTGGACACACAACACCTTCAGACTCCACACCTTTACTTTACTGTAAAGTGAAGTTGGAGATCAAGATAAGTCTTGGGCTCCCCACATTGTTTGCAAAACTTTGAAAGAACATTTACGTCAATGGACGAAACAAAAGAAGTCTAATGGTGTGGCATGAGCTAAAATATCATAATAGCGACTGCTGTTTTTGTGCAGTAAACACAAAAGGCATAAACAGGAAAATAGGACTTTCTTGCAATATCCAAACCTAGCTTCAGCAATCAGGCCAGTGCTACACACTTGTACACAGTGAAGAACTTCCTGTTCCTGTTTTTGAAGGGTTGCCACAATTGGATTTACTTTGACGCATACTTTCTATAAAACATTGAGAACCATGGATCAATTTTGCATGGTAGACTTGTCATGTCTTAGTGAATTAGTGGATAAAATTTCAGTGCAAATTTTCTCTGGGGTTATGGCTAACCGGGATATTAAAAGGACTCCACTTTTAGCTTTTTTTCCATTTTGACCCATGTTTCATATAAAATATCTCCCAACCTATTTAATATTTTGTACTAAAATTTTTTTAGTTCATAGAAAATCCTGTAAACAACACTTCCACCAAATTTCAGCCAAAATCAATCAGAAATGGGGTCTTGGTGAGCTTTTCAAACTTTAGAAAATTTTAGCCGAGAGCTGGAAACGGCCAACTTTGGGAGTCTATGACCTTTGACCTTTTAGAGTGACAAAGTGAACGATGATGTTTTTTTCAATATTTGGCAGAAGTACTATCACCTGTAAAAAAATTGGGTTGTTACCTAATTTAGTTTAGCAGTAATAGGGCCTCAAACATGGCCAAAAAAAAAATTGTGCCCCCTCAGCAGACCCCCCCCAAACTAAATGGTTCATAACTCTCGTGTTTCTCAATATATTTCACTCAAATTTTGCAAGTGTTCATCATATAGAATAGTAAAAAGGTGTGTAAAATTTAAAGAAAATCGAAAGGTTGAATCTCTTGACTGTGTGAATCGACACGGAATGGCCCTTATGCACAAGTTCACTCATGCAGTGGAATCACTGTAACTTAAAAAGTTGACCTGATGGAGAAAAACTGATTGCATTTTCGGATTCAGCGCCCCAAAGTTAGTCTAAATCAGTTCAAAAACCGCCGGCACCACAATGTTTTTTTTTTTTTGTCGGCTAGTGTAATTCTTCTGTAGTCATGTATAGCACTGAAAATAGTTTCCAATCCTGTAGTTGTAGACATCCCTGGTACATATACTCAATAAGACAAATTCATGCTTATTGCTTAGCTAGATGTTCCGAATACCACTGTTCATGAATTGAAGTAATAATGGTTTCTAGTTTATCTGCTACTACAGTAATTTTTCATTAATCAAATTATGCAAACGAACCGGTCATTATGTTCTGACAGTGCTAAATCATTATCTGTCAAATTTGATCATAAAATGGCATTTTCAAAAAATTATTTCAATTAAGTTGTTAGCGTTTATTTAGCCTTAGAAGTAAATAAAAAAATTGGCCTTTTTTTGGCCTTATTTTATAATGGATTTGGCCTTACTATAGCTTGAGTATCTGGCAACCCTGGTTTTTTTGTCAGGAACAGAGTAGCCTACCGGCACATGTTTGGGAAAAGACTAGAACATCACACGCCCAGGGCGAAAGAGAAAATTGAATTGAGTCCTGTCTTTGTCATGAGTTTAGTTTTTTGACCCGTCAGAATCAAAAAAATGATTTATATTTGCCTTCTACAACGTCAAACTCTGGTAAGAAGATGCTATGTTTTAATGGAGTGAAACTATGGAATCAAGTACCAAAAGAAAAGTCTTACAATGTTTTTAAATTTAAATATAGATGTTTATTAAAGAATTTGTACAATGATCACTCCTGAAACGTATCATCCGCTTATTTCTCTTCACAATGTTTTTTTTATTTTGCCCTGTGTTATTCCATTGTTAATGTATTGTTAATTCCATTGTTAATTTTTACAAATTAAAGTGCTGGTATTGTGCTATTTATTCAGTCCTCGAAATTAGCGGCGGCACACGGCAATTGCCGTGGTAAATGCCGCCGCAAACATCATCATGGCCATTCTGCTACGGCAATAAAAATGCCGTCGCAAAATGAGCACTTAATTAGGACTAGGACAAAAATTGTTCAAAATTTCTTCCTGTTTTGTTTACTCGCAGCGGGAGTTTAATCAGCAGAAACATCGCACCAAGACCTAACCTCGGACTATTTTACTTGCTGTGAACACTCACGCAGGCTTCGAAATTAGCATATTTTTACTTTGCAAAAACGTTGACAAGGCCAAACGGCAATAAGTTGAAATTGCCTCGGCAATTGCTGTGAACGTTTATTACGAAAAAAATGTACCAAAAAATGTAAAACGAGAAGAGAAAAATATAATCGAATAGTCTATCACGGCCGCACTGTTTGATTTGTTATGATGTAATAATACCAAAAGTAGCAATAAAGCAAGAAACGCGATATGCACGCTGTTACGGTGATTCACGTGAAATACCGTAACTCATTGGGAGGAAAACAGTAAGTTAATTTTGGGTTGATTCAACCTTCGAGCCAGCACAAATCGATTTAATTTTTCCGGCGGGTTATATCGCATAACAACAATGCCAATAAGAAACTTACGTTTGTTTTACATTAATTCGACATCTAGCGACGTTGAATTATCATGAAATAACGTTAATTGCTCAATCAGGTACCGGTAGCAAATCAATAGAAGATTGCCTCGATTTACGTATACAATACACTAACATAATTTCGGCACAATTAGGATACTGCGAGCAACACAAAGTCTGTTCAAGGATAAAAAACTAGTCGAAATCGGATGCTGTACTGGAGGAAGAGGTTGTCGCGTCGTCACTGGAATACTTGAAGACGCAAAACTGCCTGTTCATGAACGCGCGATGTCATGATCGGAAGCATTACTTTACTGCCGAAAAACCATTTATCTAATTTTGTACCACTATTCATATTCGCAACGACACCGGTAAAAAATAAGCATTCGATGAAAGAATAACTTTTGCGTAACAATTAAGCCAGTAGCCTATTTATAAGGTTGCAAACTTTTTACAGTTCACAAGAGCATTGTCAGCGCATAAAATAGCTTTTGTGATGCTCTGGGCTACTGCCGTGTGACACACGATGAAGAAGAAGCGCATAAAATTTTGTTTGATTAAAGCATACGGCAATTGCCGCCGTATTCCAAGGTTTGTTAATTTGGCGACGGCAATGTTTTTGCCGTCGTAGATGGAAGCTAATTTCGAGGGCTGTTTATTATATACCGTATGTGTTAATGTTCTTAATTTTGGGTCTTTTGTTTAAATGTTTGGGTGGCAGCTGACTTTGGTGACCTTTTGGTCTTTCGCTGTCATCCTTGTTGCGCGAATTATTTGTGTTTTTTGTGTTTTTGCTTTTTGTGTCTTTCTTTTTCGCCAACAAAACAAAAAATAAACTGAACTGAGTTGGCACATAGCCTACTATCAAACTAGCTATTTAAATAAATGTCTTTTGGAAATTGAGACTGAAAAGTGTTATTACGATTTTTTAGACAGTGTTTAGCTGACAATATCAGGCCTTAAAACTCGTGTTTTTTTCCGGCAGCCATCGTGGCCTACTGAGAGCTCCTTCTCGGCGGCCAAATCTGCGTGCTTGGAGGCCAAAATACAATAACGATAGCACAAGTAAATAGCATTAAACTTGCAACAATGTTAAAATGATCACTTAGCGTTGTTGAAGTCTGGGCGACGTCCTGCAATAGAATCGTTACCACGCATTAAATGCTTTATCGGGATTGTAATCCGGTATTTTGGGATCATCTAATGACCCTAAATTGTTTCAACTGCTCGCAGCTTAGTAAATTGTTTCAATGCATACCGCCTTTCATAAAACGTGACCATTTATTCCGTTATGATGTCACCATTGAGGGTGTGAAGTCACTAACCTACAGCGTTCTCAACTATGAAGACACGTGTTTTACCCACGGTGTCAACTAACCTAGTTCTCCTTTTTAACAACGATTCAATGTCCGACAACATTAAATCGATATTAAATACCTAAATATATTAAATACCTAATTCTGCGTCACTCTTTGATACTACATATTTTCGATATTTAATCCACGATCATTTTATTGCAAAATTAAATAATTGGCTAGAAGAAACCGGCGGCCAAACTTGGCCGACGGAGGAGGTAGCACAGGCGGTCATTCAAGTACTACTTAGCGGCCATGGCCGCCGGCTGCTTTAAGGCTTGCAATATTTATGCCAATGCTAAAGATTCGAGTAGAAACACTGTAGAAGATGAAGATTTGGAATCGTTTTTGTACTAGAATGTAGACTGTGTTGTTGCAATGTTGTAACGTTATTGACGTTGTTAACGTTATTATTATGTTTTATTAGCAACTAGTGTTGGGCGATATATCGAATTTTCGATACGATATCTTTTCAATATCGATATTTATTTCAATATTGTTCGATAATTCGTAACTGCAAACCCTTGCAAAAACGTTGCCAAAACCAAACGGCAAAAGTTGAAATGGCCTCGGCAATTGCTGTGAACGTTTATTACGAAAAACATTGCACCAAACATGGAAAACGAGAAGCGAAAAATATGCTAGAGTAGTCTATCACGACCGCACTGTTTGATTTGTTGTGATGTAATAATACCAAAAGTAGCGATAAAGCGAGCAACGCGATACGCACGCTGTTGCGGTGATTCACGTTGAATAACTCACGGGGAGGAAAAGTAAGTTAAATTTGCGTTGATTCAACGTTCGAGTCAGCACAAATCGATTTAATTTTCCCGGCGGGTTATATTGCGAACAATGCCCAAAAAGAAATTTATGTTTGTTTTACATTAATTCGACATCTAGCGACGTGGAATTATCATAAAATAACGTTAATGCTCAACCAAGTATCGGTAACATATTAATCGCTCCCTGCGAGAAGATTGCCTCGATTTAGGTATGCACTAACATAATTTCGGCACAATTGGGATACTGCGAGCAACACAAAGTCTGTTTGATGAAGAACTAGATGTCAGAATTGGAATCATCAGATGCTGTATCGGAGGATGAGGTTGTCGTGTTATCACTGGAATCGCACACATCAAGAGGCTCATCGCTTAGCTGTAAATCTACACTGTCTTCGCCGTTCGCAATGAAGCGTCCACGTTTTGCCGCTTTCGTGCTTTGATACCCATCCACACGCCTTTTTCGCATAGCTCCATTAGGGTGTTGACTAAGGAGCAAATCTATGGCTGTGGCATAACGACTAGGAGGAATGACTAACCCTAACCTTACAAGCGCTCTTGTGGCCTCGGCATTTTTATTGCCGACGCTAATGCGCCATTCATGTATCTGCGTCAGCAATTGCCGACACTAATTTCGAAGACTGAGAAACTCTTTTCTTAATTAGTACAAAATATCGAAAAGTATCAAAATATCGAGTATTTTTTCAAATATCGTATCGTTTTGATTTTTTCAATATCGCCCAACACTATTAGCAACGTTATTAACATTATTGAACAATTTGGCTCTTTTTACCCAGTTTGGCCCTTTTTTTGACATTGTTTGACTCTTTTTCTCAAAAGCTGTCTGACAACCCTGGCAACGCACCTAACTGTCCTGGCGCCACAGACAGTGTGCACACCTATTTGGCAGGCACCTAAAAGACATGCTCCAAGCCTTAAAGCCTTACTGTAGTTTCTAGGCTATATTCACAATATGTATTAAATATATCCTCTGCCTTTTTATTGACCGACTTGCTTAAAAGATGATTTTATTCATCATTTTTTCTCCTGATTTGACAATTTTTTTAGGTGCATTTGGCATTTTTTGAAATATGGGTCTGGCAACTCTGATAGTGAGTGGTCATTCTAATGTATCATGTGTAGTGTGTACCCCCAGAATTTCTTTCACATACCCCTGGGGGAACACACCCACAGTTTGAGAACCCATAGGCTATGCCAATAAGTCGTGGCCTATTTGAATTTTGTGCTGTGACCGTATGCTCATTGCTCAACCTACTTAAATGTTAGTTTAACATAAAGCTATTTTAAATAGCTGATGTTAAATTGACTAAATGGAATTTCTGAATTAAGTCAATGTTGTTTTTTTCAATTGCTGTTATTATTATTACTAATGTGGCTTTATCATAGGTAGCATAATCATTGCCATTTGGATTTGATACATTTTTTTAAATCTTTTGTCCATTTTAACCTTTGAAATCAACTGTCATGAATGATACTGACAAAAATGCAAGTATTGAGCAAGTGGATGATTCCATGCAACCAAATAACAAAAATATTAAAGAAGCTAGTGTTATAACTAAGCATTCAGAAAACACAAATCTTCCATTGTGTCACGAAGAAAATTCTACACTGCCTGAACCAGTTGTAGCCGATCAAATAAATCATACTCCTGATAATCACGGAGATGAAGATTTAATAGAAAGTGATCAAGAAAGTGAATTTGATGATGGTGATGATGAAGAAACACACGAGATGAAAATGCAAAGTAAAGTAACATATGTTATGGTATAATATTACTATTAGATATATCATAAACTATCATTATACCGTATATATTCCAAAAGCCTTATAAATTGTCATGTAATCTCTATTTTTGTGATTGTATGATACTAGCTGGTTTTATTCATTTTTTTACATTTGTCAAACTTGCACTTTTTTACTCGATGGAGATGACTGTAAAGAAATGTGTCACTTTAACTTAGGTTCACTTATGCTTGGTGGATCAAACAGTAATAAACTTTCTGGGAGCTGGTATACAAGTCCCCCCCAGCCCCCTTGGTAAGATAAAGAGGAATTGACCAAAACATGTGGATTGAAGTGTGTGAACAGTAAAGCAAAGGTAAAGTAGTTTCACCCTATATTAGGGTGGCTCTTAAAATTGAGTTTTTGAATTTTGCTTGGGACACCCTTTCAAATGGTGAGGTTGTCAGAAAAAATAACTCTTGCAAATTTTTTTTTAAATTTGAAGTTGATTTAGGGGTGGCCCTCCCCCCCTAAAGTTCTGTGCCCTCCCTCGAAATACCAAATCTGCGTATCTCGAAAACCACTTGAGCTAGAGATACGGTTTTTGTGTTAAAAGATGCAGAAAACATGGTTTTCTATCTGCTTTCTGAACATTGAATGCATCTATCTTGAGTAGAAAAGCAGTTATTTAGAAAAAAACGCATTTGACAAAATCTTGATTTTACAACCTTTTTTGTGACCACGAAACCGTCTATAAAATTTCGTTTTTTTTCTTAATTTTTGCACCTTAGAGGGAACACTGGTAACGATGTTCATTTCAAAATGTAATTCTGGTCAGTACTGCAAGAAGCGATATTATCGACAATATTTTACATATTGCCTTGCGTATTGTGACAGGATGTCTGCGACCTACACCATCGGACAATTTCCCTGTCCTTGCAGGCAACCAACCAGCTGAGTTTTGTCGCGAAGAAGCCATCCTGTCTCTTTCTCTGCACTACGAACCCCAACCACTTGCTCCACTCAAGTCTCTACAAGTCTGTGAGCGAGCAATCGAGCATCCTCGGCAACTGAAATCGAGACACCCATTTGTATGTGACGCACAACTCCTGATGAAAACCGCTGAAAACCAATCCATCAGCGCGGCTACCTGGGAGGACAACAAATGGAGCTCAGAGTAGAAGAAGAACTCCTCAAGGCTCTAAAGTTTTATCTCTGACACCAGCCCCCATCCAACCAGAATGCATAGTTTGCCAAGGAAGGCCTGGGTGTGGCACAACCGCCTGCGTACTAGGCTACTGGAGTGAGACTATTCCGTTCAAACATGCACAAATGGGGGATGGCTCCATCCACAATCTGTGAGTGCGGCATAGAGGAACAAACCACAGACCACACCATCTGTAACTGCGCCAAATGGTGTGCGTGGTCTGCTTGAACTGGATGACGAATCAATGCAATTGCTGCTCGACACCTGCTCAAGCATCTAAACCGCATCGGCACTGCCCAAGGGTGGTAAAAGACAGAGCCCCTTGACCCCTGGAGTAACAAAGAAGGTTTAAACGAAGAAGAATCGACAATATTGTTCTTGTTGGAATTTGGATTCAACAGTTTCCTGTGCTCAGTAACAACTTGCAAAAGAAACTGAAGTTGGTACTCATCATCAGTTGGGAGTTTGTTAAAATCCGGGATTAGACTTAGAGCAACTCCTCTCTCTGCTCTGTCATTGACTACTGAAAGTCCCTTCGCCATGTGTAAAGCTTGAATAAATGCACCATCTTCAGTCCAATGAGCAGGATCCTTTGAAAGTATAATTATTGCTTCATCTTCAGTTCTTCACCCAACAGCTGAAGCCATTTTGAATTAGAGGTGCAATACTGTTCTAGACCCTTGTTGCTAAGAAACGCATCTACAGTACTTTGATGCTTCGTCTCCATGGTGGACGTTCTGCTGTTTCATTTAACATGGTTGCCACCATTAGCTTTTTACTTTCCACAGACAATCGAGAGTCAAACAAGGCTAGTTCAACCATTTCTTCGGACAGATACCATAAATGCAGACCAAGCTTTTTGCATAAATCGCCTTCGCCATGCAACAAGTGCGATGCATAGCACCTGAAGCTTGAAAGCGGATTCTACGCTCAAGAGTTTCTCCAAGGAATATGACAAAAAACGGGCATTTTAGCTATGCATGAATGCATAAAAGTTTAGAAATACTTATTTCGTTTATTGCTTTACCAGTTTTACAGGTTAGTTTATGAACTTTGTTTATTGAATAGCTTGGGCCACAATACTTGTTTAGCACTGTTTTGTGCTAGAATACCGAAAACAGGTTTTTTCTAATAACTGCTTTTCTACTCAAGATAGACGCAATCACTGTTCAGAAAGCAGATAGGAAATCATGCTTTCTGCATCTTTTGACACAAAAACCGTATCTCTAGCTCAAGCAGTTTTTGAGATATGCAGATTTGGTATTTGGGAGGAGGGCGCAAAACTTTAGGGGGGGAGGGCCACCTCTAAATCAATTTCAAATCCAAAAATTTTTTGCAAGAGTTATTTTTTCTGACAACCTCACCTTTTCAAAGGGTGTCCCACACAAAATTCATTTTTTTTTCATTTTTTGCCAAATAAGAGCCACCCTACCCTATATGTTTGGTGGAGTCCTGTCTTTGTCATGAGTTACCAAGGGTGGGGGGGGGGGACTTGTATACCAGCTCCACTTTTCTGTTTTGTTTGATTTAATCAATTTTATAAAAGAGGCATTCCATTATAATTCAACAAATTTTAGAAAGAAATGTAATCACTAGGTTTCAAAAGGTGTTGGTTTTGATATATTTTGTTGATTTCAAAATTTGAACTTAGGCACAAAAAAAATTTGAAAATCAGACAAGCGGTTTTTGAGATATCGCGTTTTAAAATTTTGTGGCTGTCACTAGATGGCGCTGTTGATGTTCTCATTGTTTTTTGATTTTTGGGTTATATTTGGGGTAGAAAGTTGGTGGAAGTGTCTATTCCACCATTTTTCATGAAGCAGAATTCAAAAATGGTCTCAATTTTAGTCTACAAGCATTAGCTAAGAAGTTATGGGGCATTTTAAAATAATTGGAGGACCAAATGCCAACCCTCAAATTGTCATGTGGGTAAAGATATATCTCGAAAAAATTTCTGTTCTTGAAAGTTTCTTGCGTATACTTCATGATAGTATAATATTTGTTTTGAGACTTTTGTCCTTTTTGCACAATGCGACCTTATATCAAAGATCTATTAATGCAATATTTGAATGATGCTTGCTTATGATGTCACAATAACAAATTACAAATTTCCTCAAAAAAACTTTTTTCATTGTGAAAATTGCCCAGGAAAACAAAATTTGACTGCAATTTTAAAAGAAGGGCTGGTTTTCCAGGGCAATTTTCACAATGAAAAAAGTTTTTTGGGAAATTTGTAATTTGTTATTGTGACATCATAAGCATGCATCATTCAAATATTGCATTAACAGATCATATAACTTCTCATGCAAGTCTTTGATAAAAGGTTGCATTGTGCAAAAAAGGACAAAAGTCTCCTAAATAAACATTATGATATATTATCCTGAAGTATACGCAAGAAACTTTAAAGAACAAAAATGTTTTTTGGGATATCTTGTTACCCACATGGAAATTTGGGGGTTGGCATTTGGTCTCCCAATTTTTTTAAATGCCACACAACTCCTTAGCTAACGCTTGTAGACTAAAATTGAGATCATTTTTTAATTCTGCATCAAGAAAAATGGTGGAATAGACACTTCAACCGACTTTCTACCTCAAATATAACCCTAAAATCAAAAAACATTGGGCACATCAACAGCGCCACCTTGTGATAACCACAAAACTTCAGAACGTGATATCTCGAAAGTTACCACTTGTCCGATTTTCAATTTTTTTTTTTTTGCCGAGATGCATTTTTTACATATATACTATAAGTCTATAACATATGCTTATATGCTTTAATCATCAAAATTGAAGACTTAGTGGTTATTTGGATTTGTTAAATTATAATGGAATGCCTCAAAAACGTATCAATCTTGAATTTTATTTGAGTTTTTTTTTTTGCGTCATTCTAGTGGAACAAGAAGCATTTGCCAGAAAAATACGAAGAGAGAATTATGAAAGCTTTGATATGCCAAAAACTGTTTCACTTCTGAATGGATCAAATGGAGAGAAGCTTTATTTAGTTGGTACAGCACATTTTAGCAAAGATAGTTGTGAAGATGTTAAAAAGGTATCTATTGTGCATATCTGTTGAAAATATGTTCTTAACTTTATAAAGTTAAGTAGCCCACTTGAGTTAAGGACTAAGGTACACTGTGCTTTAATTATTGTTTCACTTGTTTACAGGCACACCTATAACATTATTATGATATCAAACAAAAAAGTAATAATAATTACAATAACACTTTTTTTTGTCGTATGCGTAGTCTTTTTTGTATGCAAGACCTTGTCAAGCATACAAAAAAGAAGTTTAAAAATATTGGATTTTTTGGAGTAAAACAAACAGTTTGGGCACTTTTATTAAACATTCAATTCTGACATGTAATTTTTTGAATTGTTTTCTAGGTTATTTCAATGGTTCAACCTGATGCAGTAGTTGTTGAACTATGCGCTTCAAGGACTCAAATATTAACTGTGGACGAAGCAGAATTGGCTTCTATGACTGAAGATAGCAAAATGAACCAATTAAAGAAATGTGTGAAGCAGGTAACCCATTGGTCACCATAATTTGTTTCTGTAAATATATATGGGGTTTATAGTCTCGTGGTCATACCCAGTGTACCGACTTCACTGATAAGGCTACTGTCTACAGTTATTTTACATTTGAAACAGTATTATAAATCTCGTTAACTTTTTTTTTATAGATGTAATTGCTGTTAAGTCGAAGTGGGTGTCACTGTTATATGTGTTCTTGTTTCAATAATTTTGACTGCGAAACAGTACTACAGAAAGCTTAAATTGTCAAATTCATACTAGTATTTGTATGTGATAGCAAAATGTCTGATGATAAACTTAAAATATCATACTTTAACGTCTCTCATGTTACGTTTGATTTGCTATCAAATTCATGGAGGTTCTTCATTCTTGTTTTTTTAAATACAGGACAACGTAACGTTTAGTCACTTAATTTTTATTATGCAATTGTGAGTAAGTAAAATTCCAAATTAATTTAGTGTAATTTGCGTGTTTGAAATGATGTACTGTATTATATTGTATTAAGGTTATGATGTTGTCAGAGGAAACATATGCTACCGCATGTTCATGGTTCAACATAATATTCGATATATCAATCCAACACCTATGAAATAGCATTGCCTGCTGTATTTCTACAGAAAGGATTGCTATCTGGCTTGGTTATGTACATGATGCTCAACATGTCTTCTCACATCACAAAGCAACTTGGAATGGCTCCTGGTGGGGAGTTCCGTGCAGCTTTTGGTCAAGTCAAAGAGTAAGTGAACTTTGACAATGATTGATTGTTTCATTTGCATTGGTTTGATTTTGTTTCTGCAACTGGTCAATAGTATTTGTTCAGCTGTAACCTTCATTTTGTCTTACCTTTCATTTTTGTTATCAAGTCTGGCATGTTTTTCAGTACTGTAGTTTGCTTCATGTCAAAATTTTTTTTTGCCTTGCAACTTCGCAGTAGACAATTTATTTTTTAGTGAGTTTTGTTAATTGCAATGCGTCTGAAGTATTTTAGTTTTCAGAGGTTGATGTTATTAATCTAGTCAGTTTGTTTGACGTTACCGTCGAGAATTGAAAATAAAGTTTGCTTGACATAAGTTAGAAAAAGAACGTGCATTTTTATGTGGAAATATGCAGTATGTAATTTAATTAATCACGTTTTTGATCAGTCATGCGTAAATTGACGTAAATATATTTTTTCGGTATATGCTCGTTTAATATCTACTTGCAGGACTATTTTTTTAGTTTAATTCTGCTAGTATATTTTTGGAAAGAAATCGCAGTTGCTGCATTAAATCGCAAACTAAGGTTAGTAACTAATGCAATTGATTGAGTTTCGCTTTTAGCAGCATGATCGTTGCTTACTTCACAAGGCTTACCAACAAAACAGACAAACCCCCCAGACACCATATAACCCAATACATTTTGAATTTCCATATATGAGCGACGACGCGGACCGTAAAGCAAAGAAAATTTTCAAAGACCTGGATCTGCCAGTCCGCCTTTTTCGACGCTCACGTACCCTCAGAAACGCCCTTCAAAAACCAAAAAAACCCGAACCTTGCCGGCTACAAAACTGCCCACTACGGAACGATGACATATGCACCACCAAGAACTGTGTCTACAAGATCGCATGCAAGAAATGCAGGGAAAGCTATATAGGCAGCACGATTCGACCACTCCACTCCCGCATCAAAGAACACCTCAGCTCAGACAAAAGCTCGGTCTTTAATCATCAACAACAATGCCACACCGACTTTGAATTTACTATAATTGCCCGAGAAAATGACGCGGTAAAATTACGTTTCAAAGAGGCCATATTCATCAGCAGACAAAATCCTAAAATCAACAACCGTGCCGAAAGGGAAGAACTACGTCATCTAATCTACTAATCAACTGAAAACAAATTTTGCAACAAAAAACGCCTAACAACACAGAAACTCAACAACCAGCAGCCTCAAGCCAAACGAAAGAACCACACTTAAGAACCACTCACTGACTTCAACACCATTCATCATAGCACATGACTAGGGAACTGTGTTCCGAAAGCTAGCGCAACTTACTATTGCCACAGCAAACTCGCAGCATCAGGCTAAGACAGATCGTTTAAATCTACCTTGTGAAGTTACAGTAGTAACTAATACTGACCGCATACAAGTTTAATGGATTTCAAACGTTTTATACCAATTGCTATAGTTTTAGCTGTAAAACTATAAATAGGTAGTAGGTAGACATCGTGGCAAAATAGAAGAAACCGCTTTTGTTAACAGTTTAAAAGAAGTAGCTTTTGTTGTATCTCATGAATTTGTATGCTTTGTTCGTGCAGAAAATCTGCCACTGTCAAAAGTGATGAGTCATGGGCAATTGGTAAAATCTTCAATACGCTTTTTTAGAGTTCCCGGATGTCGCTTGTTTTTAGGAGATCGGCCAATAGAAATCACCATGCAACGAATGTTGGCATCTTTGTCATTGTGGCAAAAAATCAAGTTTGGATTTCTAATTTTGCAAGAAATGAAGCCAATCAGGTAGTAGCTTCCTTGATTGTACGTGGCTTACGCTGTACGTGGCTTACGCTATACGTAGCTTACGCTGTACGTGGCTTACGCTGTACGTGGCTTACGCTATACGTGGCTTACGCTGTACGTGGCTTACGCCATACGTAGCTTACGCTGTACGTGGCTTACGCTATACGTAGCTTTAAACTTGAACAATAAATTATGCAACTGTAGATTTGGTTACTACGTTTACACTAGACTCTTTTTTTAAGCGCTGAGGATGTAGAAAAAATGAAAGATCAAGACATTTTTGAACAACTTCTTAAAGAAATGGTCGAAGAATTTCCACATATGACCAATGTTCTTGTCACAGAACGTGATATGTTTATCACTGGCTTTCTTCAAAAGGTCGTCAAACAACCTGTATTTCTGCCTGGAGAAGGTTAGATAATTTATCTTTGAACCGTTTTCGGGCTTACTTTTCTTCTTGTAGCTATTTTTTAAATTACATGCCATGTTTTATATCATTGTATATATATCAGTTTTCTGTTTACCTCTTCGATTTTTTTAATCAAGTTAATTAAATTGGTGCGAAGGTTAAAAATATTTGATAGAAACATGCAGTGTTTTTTTAAGATGGTCAAATTTCTCCAGCGGTTTCCCAAAATTTGGACTTGCAACTACACTAGAAAAGTAATGGTTGTTGTTTCTCGCTATGTCTTAAGCAAATATGGCTATTTTTTGGTACTTAAATGAAACACTTGCGGTCTCTTAAAACTACTTAGCGGTCAACCAAACCTTAAAAAAGACCTGGAAACATGTCACTTTGGCTCCATGGTATTTATTGAGATTTTTTTGCAGTTGTAGCCCCACCAGTTGTAGTGGGTGTGGTTGGAATCGGACATTGTAACGGGATTAAAGCGCGTTTTGACAACGAGATTACTGACGATCAAATGCGAGAAATTACCAAGTAAGTCTTTGCCCTTGTAGCATTTAGTCTAGGGCGTAAATGTGTGTTATTTTTTTTAATTATGTCTGCAACAAATTTGTATTTTAATAGACTGTTGAATAAATTTTAATGTTTTTCCAAATTGCAGATTGCCAATTCCATCGCGATCAAAGAAGGTTGCTAAAACAGCTTTGAAAGGCTTGTTTTTTCTGGCCAGTTTGTACATCGCTTATAAGTTTACTGGCTGGATAGGAATTCAACCGAAGCTGACGCATTGGGCGAAGGTTTAGAATTCCATATTTTAGTGCTGATAACTTGTGCAGTTAGAGAACGATTTTCTGCAAGAAAGATACTTTTTCTAAGTTTTCCAAGTCTATTTTGTTTATGTGCAATGTCATTTTTTATATTTTATGGCGACTCAATGGGAATTTTTGCTAAGTTGCTTAACCAGCTTTTTGACCGGTATGTGTTTTATTCCAATAAAATTTAAAACATTTCAAGTGTTCTGTTATTATTTGGCAAAATGTTAACTGGGGAATGCCATGCCTGTTCATCATTTTGTTCCACTTCATATTTTGGCTTGTTACCTAGATAGTGGTGAGATTCAGTCCAGTCTTTAAACTGTATCAGATTTTAGTGAATTGATTTATTGGATCAAAACAACTTAATGTCACTTTGTGGAGTTTGTAGAGCAATTTCTGGAGTAATTCTTAACATTACAGAACCACTTTGAAAAGTTTAGCATTGCGTTATTGCAGGGGCTCCGGACACTTCCTGAGAGTGGGGGGGGGGGATAATTTAAGCAGGGGCGGGAACGATGTTTTGACATTGACAGGGGCTTATTGGATTATCGCATCACATATACTTCTGGAAGGTCGCTCCCCAGACCCCGTTCGCACTACTGAAAGCTTCAGTTTCTTATACAGCGCTTTATGCTGCATGTTTCGCGCCGAAGGCTCAACATTTTTGCCTTTCAGCTCGATTTAAAATCGAAAAATTCTTTCAACGAATCTGAAATCACGAGCAAAAGCTTTTTAATATTTGCCACATTTTTTGAGGTTTTGAGACAATTTTGACTGGAAGAGGGGACGTACGCAAAATTCCTCTCTGTATTCTTCCTTGGCTCAAGTCCGCCAAATTTTGCACTTCAAACGCTAAAAGGTTAAAAGGTCAAAAGCGTTAAGGTCAAAGCCGTAATCTATAAAACTTAATTTACAATTACATGAATACATCACGACAACCTGTGCTATAACATCCATAGTGAAATGAAACGTTTCAGCATCTAGGGTTGGGCCTATATTCAACTCAGAAAAAAAAGCTAAAATGCATTAACTTTTACAAGAACTGAAAATAAGGAGACATCTTGATCGATACTACAGGAAGAAGGCCTACCATCTGCGCCGTTATGAGAAATAACACCAAACAAAAAATGCCATAACACCCAGGTAATAGGCCAACCTCTTGCCAAAGCAAAATCTCACAAAAACTACAAAAAAATAACTTTATAAACGAACACCTCAACTCAAACAAAACACTGTGTGCACTCTGCTTCTATTCTCAGCAGAACAGTCAGAAGTCGCCAAAGACTTTAAATCTTTGTGCGTTATTGAAAAAAAAATTCTTTGCAGATTTCATCTACACTTAGTTCATCCAAATGCACTTAATGGGCATGGCACATGGCAATGAAATTGAGTCTTGAAGCAGTCATTGTGCTTCGGAGCCATGTTTTTAAGCGGCGTAGCGAGCTAAACGATCTTTCAGCTTCTGCAGAAGAAGAGCCATTGACTAATAGCAATTTTACCAGTTTTTCCACACTGGCATAAAACTCTTTGACAATAATAGGCCTAACTCCAATTAATTTGTTTCGAACATCACACCCATACTTGATCGGCCCAAATTTCTGATGGAAGTGGCTTAAATCTTGGCCCAAAATTTTCACGTCGAAGCCATATCGTTCCAACACTGTCGTTGATTGTGCCAGATACTAAAACTTCAAGCATTTGGTGAGTTTTAATTTCTTCACCATTGAAGCGGTGGGTGAAGCTTTGCGCTATGCTGCCAATAGATGCATAGAACTTCCTTCTGTAATGAGAAGCGAGGTCATGGGAAGCACTTTGCTCACAGCGCTTTCTTGAAGTTGGACTTTAGCTAAGCCTAAACTATCCACTTGCTACTGAGATTCCTTGTATAATTGCATAAATTGTTCTTCATTTCTAAGACTCAGGTAATTAACTTTTGAGTTTTCAACCAGCTCCATCATGTCGCTGATGGTAGCCTATAGGCTAAGACTTGATCTGCAACAGGCCAGTTATCGTTTCAAGTGGTTTGAATAAAACTTGGCAAAACTGCAATGCAAAGTATGTGTTGCCTTGCAATAATTGGGAATAAAGGCATAATGATTTCGCATTGTTGAATTTTGATGTGTGTTTAGCAAGGCTTCGTAGTTTGACAACACTGAAGAAATGGCCGGTACATGTGTCAGCCATCTTGTTTGGCACAAAGTGTGCAAGCCATGGTGGGATTCCTCCTGCAGGGCGAACTTGCCAGACTGATTTTGCAAACTACTTAGCTCCTGAACAATTCCCATAGCATTATGCAGGTCTCTATTGCATATTTGCGTTGTCTTGCGAGTCGGAGTTTCCAAGCAAACAACTAAAAAGTTGTGCAACAAAATAAAAAAAGGAAATTAAAACACAAAAGTAGAAAAAAAATATTTTTTTCTATACTTTAGTGGGGGGGTAATTTTGCATTAGTTACCCCCCACTCCAATTGGTGGGGGGGTAATCACCCCCGCGGCCCCCCTCTAACGGAGCCCATGCGTTATTGCATCATGGTATGTAATGGTGGCTGGATTTGAAAGCTTTTCACTTTACCCCCTTTGGGTTTGCAAGTGCAGCACAAAATTTGAACCGACTTTTATCCCTTTTTGTAACTTTGGATACTGTCACAGCTGTGCTCAGACTGTCACTAGGAGTGTGAAAAAGCGTAGGACATTGTAGACTCAATTGCTTTTTTGTTTTTTTCTTAAATAGCAGAAATAAGTTGGGTGTAACATAATTGAAGTAGGCTAGGTCTAATGCGACATGGATAAACTACAGCAACAACCCTTGTGAAGATTTTTGCAGGGATATCTAAAGAAGGGGATACGAAGGCTTTTATTACGTCTGACAATAGAGCTTATCGTAAAATGACAATTGGCACCAATGATAGTTTAATAAATCTTGTTATGATAACCTGCATTGCACTGTTATCATCAGGCCGGAATATTCACTGCATGCTCATTGCTCATGGTTGCTTGTTAATTCAACTACCCATATATTTGCTTTACATCTAGCCTACTGCAAAGGCTCTGTTAAAAAAAAACTGCTTACTGGTAATTTTTCAACTGTCTTTGTAAATAAGTTTTCTTTAAATATGCTCCACGTAACATTTGCTAACTTTCTTTTGTAGCTCACTGTACCAACTGCACTACAAAACTTTCTACTATTTAAAAAAAATGTTTGAAGCACTACAAACTACTGCCCTGGTAGTGTCGTGAGAATAAAGCAATCGCTGCAAGCCTTCGTATCCCCTTTAGATATCCTTGGATTTTTGGCATCCGCGACTTACTGCAATTAAAGTGCTTCACACAGTAAAAGATATGAGTCCACAATGTTATCTTAAAAAAACAGAATCTCAGTCGTCGTCGTCGTGTGAGCGTCTGGGGCCGAGGGTCTATCCTTTTACCACCCCAGATTCACGATGTTCACGACTACACTGGAAGGCTACTAGAGAGCAGCCAGTCTTTGGTTTCATCATCCATGACACGCAGACCTTCCACTCCGTTTGATAAGAATCTCAGTAATGCATGGTTTTCATTTCTGACCATTAGGCCACATGTCAACACAACAAAAGTAGACGCGAAAACGGTCATTTGACACAGCTCGTACGGCACGGATTGTTATATTTAATGCAGAGGCATTATATCGATTTTGTTGGTCAAAAAGTGACTTGGTCTATGTTTTACCATTTTTTTTGTCATATTCGGCTGTTCTTAAATTGAAAAAATTCAAATAATGGCTTGCATTACAATCAATCAATGTTCTAACCCTGCCACGGATTTAACAACCGAACATGCACTTCAGACATATCAAATAAAACGTTCGTTGAATTTTTTAGGCCTTTCACTCATCCTGTTTTACCAATTCACAGCACTTTTATGTTTTCAGTCAGCTTTTGTTTATTCGCAATTTAAACTGGGTGATCTACTTCAACTTTATTTTTCATTGCTGGCGCGAAAATGAAAAAAATGATAAAGTAAACACATGAATTTGGCACCAAAAAACGAAAAGCTGGTAAAATCAAAATGTTTAAAATATGCATCGCTAGAACAGTGTTTGGAAATTAATATATTTCACATTGGTTTCTTATCAAAGCAAAAACAATAGCCTACGTAGGAAACATAATAGTGACAGCGGCGTAGGCTCAGGGGCGGATCCAGAGGGGGGCGATCGCCCCCCCTAAAACCCAAGAAAGTAGCTTTATTCTTCATTTATATGTATACGATTTGGAAAACAACATATTGAAAGCAATGCTGAATAAGTCTTTCGCCATGTTCAAAGATTAGGTTAGGCTAGGCTATAATAATAACATAGTAGGCCTATAAGGCTATTATTTCGTCGCAGGGTCTAATTACCGAACGAAATTACTAAAATTTAAAAAGTTTCTAAACTTTTTGCCGGCACCGGGGATATAGTGAGTACCGGGATATGAAATCACGTGACCTCGCGACAGCACTTCTGCGCACAGTAGTGTCACTGTTTCGCAAGCATTCAAAGTTTAAACAGGACTGTTGGTGGTTGGGCTGCACGTTGAAGACCAGTTAGTAGTTAGTAATGAAGTTTAGTTGTGCAATAGGGACAGAAAGGCTAATGAACGTCTTTTGCATGCTGGTTTTCTGTAGGCTATCTGCAAATACACATCTAAATACTTTACAAGTGGATTTAGACTAGGTTTATAAATCATTACGGTATTTTGTATTGTCCATTGAAGCAAATTTGTGTGATCAGTGTTGTTTTCTGTGCAAAGTGGAATAATAAGAAACAAAACAGGCAGTTCTGAGATTATTATGGTTTCTTTTTTGTATTAAAAACATGACTGAGGTCTGAGGATACTTTTTATACAAATGATTAGTTTGTGGGCCTATTGTACCGTACATTGGATAATGTAGCCTTGTCATTGTAGTGAGAGCTTTCAAGAGTTAATTTGTCAGAACAAGAGCTAGTAGTAAGAGTATGGGTTAATTTCAATGCATCACACCATCCATACACTGACTAGTATCATTGACTAATCCAATGTAGCTTTGTGCATATTAAATTGTGCTAGGCCATAGGCAGGTGAAGCAGTTGCCCAGGGCTCTATCATCAACAAAGTGATTAGTTTTGGCAAAAATGTATATATGTAATTAAGCAATGTTTGGGAAACTACAAAACTAGCACAATCTGATAAAGTAGGTTATGTTAATTTGTTGTTTGTAAGCTACAACTCCAAAACAGGATAGCAGTATTTGTACCCACAGACATGAAATCATTTGTAAACCTTTGTGCATCTGTCCAAAATAGAAATTGCAAAAACCTGTAAACATACTGAATAGGCCTACACTTTTTGCTACTTCATGCCCACCTGAAGAATTGTTTAGCCTACTTGATTAAAAATGTTAAAAACTTTCAGTCACTCCTTTATGAAACATTTCTTCAGTTTAGGAATAAGAAATTATATATATATATTATGGAAAGACCTTGTTTAAGAGAAAATTGACATGCAGCTCTGCTCATCAGTTTTGAATATATACTTTGTTAGCTTAATACTAGCTAATACCATATGATACTTTGTTAATATCATACTGACCATAGTTATTTTTTTATTCTAAAGGACGAAGGTCTTAGTAGTCTATTGCATAACAGACAGAGTGAATGTAAAGTGCAGAGTTGGCCAGTTTCACAGTAGCCGTAGTTGTAATATACGCTAGGCCTATATATTCTTAAACTCAGTCGATGGCTGTTTTGGTATTTGGGCACTTTCATTAAAATTGCACACATTTTTACCCCTAAAGTGGCTCTGTACGGATATAGCTGTAGGCCTATGCTATAACATGAAGTACCGTACATCAGCATAGGCTAACTAAAGGGCTAGCTTGTTAGCAGTCCAGAAAGTTATTTATAAACAAAAGTATACATATGTTCGCCCCGATAGCTCAATTGGTTAGCGCGTCACTTCTGGAACGAAGAAACTTCAAGATCAATAGCGGTATTGGTTCGACTCTCGGGGTGTGCGCTTGATCAATGCACGTTAAGGACGGCTTTCCATTCAGGGGCATCTAATGGATGGAATAATTCCCTGGCAACAAGACTTCAACAATCGGAAACTTCACTCTGTCAATCTCGGTGACTGGGCCTGCGTCAGTGATTCAAAGCCTCTACAAGTATGCGAAACTGCCAGAATTAAGCTCTGCAAGAAGCTTTCCCAGTCTGAGGATAAAGATTCAATCAATCAATTAAGTTAAATTTTAGTAGCAATCCAAGGTTTTAATCTGGTCTTTCATTTAGGTTTTATTGTGATAAATTCAATGCTTTAATAATCTATATTTGTGAAATGGGGTTTGTGTGTTGTGTAACAAGCTGTAAAAGTGGGTACAAGTCTTGCAAGACTGTAGTGAAAGTACCAATGTTTTGATTTCTGAAAGATAAAGAAATGAAAAAAAGATGCTGCTTGTTTCATAAATTTAATTGCAATGTGTGGAAAATCATGCAGTTACAACACCTACAAAAGGTAAGAATAAGATCAAAAGAATGGCTTTAGTTTGGTTGTTAAATTTATTTAATTAGGTTGAAATTGTGTAGAGTGACAACAGTACAGGCGCGGATCTAGGAGTTTTTTTTGGGAGGGGCCAGAAAATTTGAAAATGAATTAAAAAGAAAGAAAAAGAAAAAACAGATATAAACAATCAGTGGCGTTGCCAGGAATTTTGGGGGTTTTGACGGCCGGCGGGCAAAGCCCGACGGCGTGTTTGCCAAAGGAGACACCCAGCGGAGGAGGGCCTCCCCCAGAACATTTTGAAAAATTACTTTGAATTTGGTGCATTCTAAGAGCATATTCAACAAAAATATGGGTTAAATATTCCTGTAAAATGGTGCTGTCCGGTGGCACAGCAAAAGGTAAGATCATGTTTTCTTCGGCATTTTTTCGGTAATAAAGCTAAGTCTCTATGTTTTCTTGTTGCTAATTCCTGGCTGAGATGTTTGGTATTGGCAAAACTCGCTCTTTTAATGCAGTTTCGCTTAAAATTAGGCAAACTTTGTTTTAGAGATATATATATATAGAGACTGAAAGCATCATTCTCAATATCGTGACGTCACACGCATGCCAAAAACAGCCATGTTCATCAATAAATTTTGCTGGAATAAAAATTGCTAAGCATGCAAAGTAAACTTGAAA
Organism: Aplidium turbinatum; assembly: GCF_918807975.1. Taxonomy (NCBI): domain Eukaryota; kingdom Metazoa; phylum Chordata; class Ascidiacea; order Aplousobranchia; family Polyclinidae; genus Aplidium; species Aplidium turbinatum. The sequence continues at coordinate 12,975,690 of NC_137484.1, read as the reverse complement.
TCTGGTTTAAAACCCTGTATGCAGTGTCCATGACCAATTGGATATTTATATGTTTGCAGACATATAGCCTACGGTAATTGATTGAAATTATGATGAAGACTAAAAACTATAAAACAATTCAGGTTTCAGATTGGTTCAACTGACGTCATTTGGCTCTGCGTTGGTTTCAGCTGAGCCAGCTCCAACAAATGTTGCTAATAAAATGTATAATATAATCGATGGATAATTTCAACCTTAATAATACCAAAAATAATTCCCCCTCCCCCTCCGGGATAAGTTAAGTCCGCTGTGGGACTAATATCAGCTGTTTAGAAGCATATCAAACCATTCAACAATTTTTCACAAAATTTGTGGGGGGCCCGGGCGCTTGGCCCCCCCCCCCATAAATCCGCGCCTGCAACAGTATAATACTTATTACGGCCCAGCAAATAAGTTTTTTTTCTCATTTATTCACCGTATTCTGACTTTGATTCGAGGCAAAAAAGGTTCGTTCTGGCGAGGATAGTAGGTCTAAATTGTATGTTGTGTACCAATGGGTGTACAGTAGTACACTACTCAGAAATTAGTCAAATTACTAATGTGCATTGCATTTTTTCAGCTTTTCGAAAAAGAGATGAGATGTGTTCTCCAATTGAAGCTGATGGAATCAAACAACAACCGACATTGACCTTCTTGGTTCTTGGGAAAAGATAGAGATCTGTTTATACTTTGGAAAAAAAGAAACCTTTCTGGGCTCACTTCACAGATATTTACTGCATGCATTTAGACCATGGGTGCGGTTCCAGAGTTAGCGCAACATTGATAACCAACCATCATTTCACCTATGTTCTCACTGGAAAATTTTTGTCCAATTCAATAGAAGGACGGTTTGGGTGGTATCAGCAAGCCAATGGTGGTAATTTTTTCATGTTTATAAAACAAGTTGTGGAAGCTGAAAGAAAATTCGCACTCTTAGTTTGTTGCAGCAACATGATTTTCTTGCAGCAGGTAACCTCACAAGTTCACAACCCGTGATGCTTTTCCACTCGGCTTTGACGTTTCGGTGTCAACTGTTCCGTCTACAGCTGTTTGATGGTTTATTCTTTTTTTTCTGCGGTTAATGTGAATGACCTCTCCGATGCTAATGTGACGTATTTTGTGAGCGGATACATTGGCCGCAGTATCTCTCGAGTGCTTGTAAGATGTTATTGGTAAAAATGTTGATGAGCCGAGTCTCCTTGAGTCGGTACCACATTATCGTGCACATCTTTTTGAAATAGGTGACCGTGGTGGTTTATCCGCTCCCACAGAATACTATGCTCTGCAGTGACAGCTCTGGCTGTTCAATATTACACTGCTATAGTGTGTGATGACTTGGCTAAGTCGAAACTGTTTAGTTTGTTGAATTCGCGTTTTATTTTTACTTCTTCAATCTTGAATGTCGAAGAGTCTCGTGGTATTGGCGATTTTGTTCAGCAAAACTGTGGTAATGGACATTCCGACTTTAACTTAATTGTGTGCACTGCATTTAACTGTTTCGCTAAAAATGAACTGAAACGATTTAATGCCCCGGAGATTGCACCTTCCACAATGGTAACTAATCGAAAGGTTCGAAAACTTACTTTAAAAAGCACACACAAAAGTTAGTTATGTTTTGTTTACACGTTTTTATTGCTACTTTATTCTTATTTGTTATACCTCACAGCCAATAGAGTTGCTACTCTCATAAACGCCTGAACAGTTTTTTCAAGCTTGCTTGGTATTGTACTGTAATGTTTATTATATGCTTACTTCACATTTATTCACAACCAATCGTATGAAGTGAGTATTGGTGAAGTTGCTGTTGTATATTTACGTCTACTTGTCTTTTGTCTATACTGTATTACAAAACATAGTGCAATCTAAATGGCGATATAATGTAGACATTTACACTGTAGAATATTTGACTTGGGTAAATTTGATCAAGGTGTTGGAAGCATTAATTACGTTGTTCAAATTGCTTGTATCATCAATCTTATCATTTACTTGCTTCCTTGATTGTCACTGTTGCATGGCATTGTGCGCTGTCATGTTACACCATCTGATATATCTTCTTGAAGAAGTCATTTGTATTGATTGACAAAACGTACGAAAATAGATGTTATCGTTTTCATTACTGTGTAGCTGTTAATAGTGTTAGGTAACATGCGTAACTATAATGTGTCAATGACAGTATAGTCTATGTACGACTTGTACGTGCTTTAGTGAATTCAATGTTGTGCTGGACTAGTGTGCGTAGAGCCAGAGGTAATGAATATCGTATAATATATGTTTACAAACCTGCAATAAATTTATATTTTCAACTACAATAGTCATGTATGCTTTTTGCGCATTAAAATGCAGCGGAACGGTTACGAGCAACCTATTTGTGCAAAAATAGTTGTTTGCTACAATCGCCCTTCTCCCAACAACGCCTGAAATCGCCTTCGCGTCCCGATACTCACTATGTCCCCGGCCGGCACTTTAGAGCATAGCGATAAATCCCTTAGCCTAGATAAGTTGGTTGGACAGAGCAGGTTATTGGCAACTTTGATGGTCAGACGTGGAACTAAAACCATTGAAATTCTACCTTGAAATTGCATCTAGAAACAGCAAAGCTCAATTTTTTTCAATGAGACTTTAGCATCTTGACACCTAACATCATTGCTACCACAAAATTGCTCAAGTACCGACCCGATAGCATTGACAAAAGTCATTTGCAATGCCTACAACGGCTTGTTACGTCATATATATAGTGTGGAATCTGCTCTAGGTTCAGAGATCCAACTATGGAAGGAGAAGTAGGAAAATAAAACTGTTCCGGCGACTGCTGCAGTCTTACCGATGACTGCGGAAGAAGCTTTACAACCGTGTGATGAAAATGTGTACACAATCGTAGACTCTCTTCTAAAAATACCATTAACCTTGCCAGTCAGCGTAGCATCAGCCGAAAGAAGCTTTTCATCTCTTCGGTCGTTGAAAACCTGGCTGAGGAACAGCATCGGCGAGGAAAGACTGAATGGATTGGCCTTACGATACCAGCATCGGGACATTTTAATTGACACAGACTCCGTGATAAATCGATTTTCCAAGAGTAGAAATTGTAAACTTAACTTATAGTCCAGTCGTTGAAAGGTTTTACCTTGACTTAATTGGTGTAAAGCTGAAATTTTGTACATTGGTTCTTTTCATTGTGTACAATGACCAAAAAAAAATCCCCGTGAAAATTTTTTGGTGAAAAAAAGTTATCCGCTTTTTTCGAAATTCCGCCATTTTTTTCAAAATGGCGGATGTCCAAGTACTGAATTATTCAATTTTTGTGAAATTATTGTTAGTGTTGGTGTTCATTTAAAAGTAAATTTCATACTGCAAGTATTTCACATTTGCAAAGTTGTGGTCCGCCGTGATTGCCGGAGGAAGTTTACGGATACACGGAAAAAGAGTTCAGGGAAAATGCCTGCAAAGAAATTACGATCTGTGACAAGGAAATTCAAGCTTCTGAAGCCTCCAGTATACTGCGTCAAAAGGGTGCTGATGGGATTAATGCTGCCAATACTAATAGAAGGGACAACACTGTTGCGACAGCTGGTCGAAAAGTACACATAGACTGTCGTAAACATTATAGGCCTACTAAGCCAATCGATGTACAGCTTAAGAAGAACAGAGAGGAAAGTGGGTCCTGCGTCACGAGGAAACGAAGTGTTCGAATTCTTGATGGCAATTTTCACAGTAAGACTCATTGTTTGTTTTGTGGGACTCGAGTTCTCACGGATAGACCTGGCTTTAGTTTTGTTAAAACAGATGTTTTTGCAAGGACTAGGCCTATATTAGAGTGTTATGAGAGACGTTCTAACGATTGGTCATGCGCCGTGAAGGGTCGTATTGATTACTACGGTAGCGATTTGCATGCTGCAGACTGTTTATACCATCATTTTTGTAGTGTTCCTTTTATATATGGATTTAACGTACCCTTGCAATGCGGCGGAGTACCTGAGGCAAAATGTCGAAAATTTGGGCGACCGAAGGATGAGGAACAGGACCAGGCATCTCTAAAGATGTGTTCCCATGTTGAACAGAATGATGAAGAACAGTTAACGATATCAGACCTCAGATCTAAAATGAAGGAGTTTTTAGCAAATGATGATTGCCTTCCTTATGGATCAAAATATCTGAAGACCCAATTATAGAAATAGTGCGGTGAATCTATTTATGTAAATGAAGGTCAGGGCCTTCATTGCATTGTCACTATGAGAGAGAAGACATCCGAAATCTTCCGATCTCATTTCCTAAAAACAAGGCATGAGGATGATAAAGAGTCACAAAGGAGAGAAATAATTAAAACTGCGGCAAAGCTCATCAAAAATGGTGTTCCATCTGTTAATGATCACTATCCAAGCACAGACGCACGCAATAATAATAATAATAATCGTGCTTTATTTGCCCCCATTGCGATACATAACATACAGTAACACTGCGATCACAGATGCGATAGCCTACAACAGACGACAGGAAGCAGCGAAGTGACATATAGGCCTAGTCTTCGAGTCAGCTGCTCCCCTTATTTCGGCTTGCCATTAGGCCTAAGTGTCTGTGCCGAGACACAGCCGCGTGCTCTGGAGCAGTGTCGAACCCACGTCCCTTCGAACGTCGCGCAGACGTTTTCAACACTCGGCTACGCAACCGACACTCAATCTCGGTCCTGCTTTAATGTAGCCCACTTGCCTGAAACTTTACGAACACTGTTGAGTTCCTTATTAGTAGAAAAAGACACAAAGCAAAATGCTGCAAGTAGGCCTATTGGCCAAGTTGTCAGACCACGAGCGGTGATTGCACCATTGCAAATTGGTCTTGCTGTTCAAGGACATCATTTGTACAGGTCGAGATTTCTTGTTGATAGTTTACAGTTTACACAGTAGCCTATGGGATATTGTTCTTCTTACGCAGAAGTCCTGAGGTTTGAAAAGAATGCAGCTGATTGTGTAGCGTCAGAATCCATTGTTCAAAAGAACATTGACCTACTCGAAAGTACAATGTTATTTGCAGCTGATAATGTTGATCATAATATTATCACCCTGGATGGGAAGGGGACTTTCCACGGAATGGGAATGATTGCTGCCTTGACACTGGGTCAGAAAGCAAACCGTGTGATTCCAAGGCACAACATATCACAACTCAACATCACAAAGAAGACTAGGATTGAAATCATGCAACTTCGCTTTGCCAATGAAGCGCAGAAGACATCACTGGCTGGTTATGTAGCCTACCTTTTTCTTAGGATCAAACCCTGAGCAATATTGTGAATGGTGTGGCCGAGGATGACGTTAATGTGCATGAACATAAACAAACGAAAAAATGATCGACTTGATCAGTAAAACATTTCGGGGTAGTCTAAAGGCTGCAAAGTGATCAATGCCCCAGGGGATGCTGATGTGCCGATTGTGAAGGCTACTGTTCTTAATGCAGTGTCACACTCGACAACGTTGATTGGAGAAGACACAGTTCTGTTGGTCCTGCTTCTTCATTATGCGCAACAAGCAAACAAAGATCTATATTTCCGTTTCGACAAGGAAAATGCTGACAAAGTGTATCAAAAATGGTGATGGGTGAAGAATTATGTTCCCAATTACTTTTTTTATATGCCTACACTGGATGTGACACAACATCAAGAATCTTTGGTGTGGGTAAGAAAATCTGTGTTTCACAAGCTGGTAAAGGGGGATGCTACTCTGAAAGACTGTGCCAATTACTTCCTTCTTCCAAAGCATGCAGCAGCATCCATTGTGAACAAAGATTGTCAAGCGATGGCTGTGATTTTTGGGGGCACGCGGACGGACTCCCTCTCGTCAGCACTACAGAGTACTAAGAAAAAAAGTAGTCTCTTCCCAATCATTTGTGACACCAGAACGCCTACCACCTGCTGAGTCATCGACAAAATTCCACCGTCTAAGGGTTTACTACCAAATAATGGTCTGGCTAGGACAGAAGAGTGATATGGAAACTTACGGGTGGGGTTGGAAACTGAAAGGCAGTCAGTTTGTGACAACAGAGTCGGACATGAATGCGGCCAGTGGCGTAGCCAAGGGGGGGGGGGTTTGGGGGTTACAACCCCCCCTTTGGCAAGCGTGTGACGTCACGATATTGAGAATGATGCTTTCAATCTAAAAAAAAATTGCCAAATTTTTAACAAAACCGCATTAAAAGAGCGAGTTTTGCCAATACCAAACATTCAAATATCTCAGCCAGGGAATTAGCAACAAGAAAACATAGAGACTTAGCTTTATTTCGGAAACATGCCGAAGAAAACATGATCTTATCCTTTCGCTATGCCACCGGACAGCACCATTTTACAGGAATATTCATACCCAGATTTTTGTTGAAAATGCTCTCAGACATATACAACCAAGCAACCACACGGCATTTAACATAATGGATTAAAATTGAACATAAACTATAAGCTTATTAATTTTAATTCAATTTTAATCCATTATGTTAAATGCCGTGTGGTTGCTTGGTTGTATATGTCTGTGGCTGAAGAAAGTAACCTCTTTACCAAAATTGTAATGCTCTCAGAATGCACCAAATTCAAAGTAATTTTTCAAAATTTTCTGGGGGAGACCCTCCGCCGCTGGGTCGTCAAAACCCCCCCCATTCAAAATTCCTGGCTACGCTACTGAATGCGGCCCCAGATTCCCTCTTATAGATTATCCACTGCAACTGCCTGTAGCACTGCCAGGTGTAGCTGTAGGCAGAATAATCTACCCTGTACCTCAGCATGTAGACAGTGCAACTTGATGCCTGTGACAATACGTACAATGAGTCATTACTGGATGAAGATGATGACCAGGACTTATTAAGCAACTGAATGTAAATAACTTAATAAGTGGTCTGCGATTCTTGTACTGCCAGTGTTTCACTATTGGTTTTGTTTTATATAAGTCTTTCCATTAAACTAATTAGTTAATTTCATTTTGAATTGTCTTATTGAATTCCTTACCTTTGAATTGTCTTATTGAATTGAATTCAAAACCTTAAACCTAGGGATAGACGCCAGAACTAGAGCTCTAGCATGAATATTAAGTGAATTATTGTCATTAGGCTATACTGTTTTGGCGGCCATCTTGAAAATGACAACTTTCCGGTGCTCTGATGCTCCTAGATTTTTAATATATTATTCTTGATGAAATATACTAGAAAAAAACTTTGGAAAACCTTTTGTAGCAATTTTTTGGGGTCAAACCATATATTTACCTGACTGTAAGTGAACAAAATAATCGTTTTTGGAACAATTATACATTATCGTACCGGCAGGCTATTATATAATATTTTGTTAATGTCACTTCGTTTAAAGTCAAATATAAATGTTATTGAGTACCTACTTGCTTATTAATTGTGACAATGATAATATTATATTTTAAAGAAGCCATAGTATGACGATACGAAAAAATATTCAAATTTTGTTTATCTGCCAATTTGAGAAAAAAAAATGGCGGATTTTCAAAAAAGGCGGATAACTTTTTTTCACCAAAAGATTTTCACGGGGATTTTTTTTTGGTCAATGTACATAATCAACAGAAACAATGTGCAAAGTTTCAGCTTTACACCAATTAAGTCAAGGTTCGGCCCTTTTTTTCGCTTCAACGACTGGACTATTAGTGTTGTAGTTAAAGGTACGACACCTGTTAGTATTACCCGTACCGGCAAAGTAGTTTTTTATTTTCGTTTTATTTGTGAAGTCCACAGAAATAGTTGTTTCTGTTATTGTTAGTTTCTTTTTTTGTCTGGTGCAGCGACAGTGCATGACACGTTTTAAAGAGGACTATATCTTTTGGTCGTCATTTAACTATGTTTAACTGCCATTCTATTGCACAAATTGTAGTGTTTCGCTCGTCCAAAATAAAAATTTACAATCTATACTTAGCCTATAGTGGCGATTTTACGGGGGGTGGAGCATAACCCAGTGTTTTGACCTGGCTCCCACTTTTGTTGCTCATTATGTTGAATGTAGGCCTATGCATAACCTTTCCTCATTGCTCTTTGTAACAATTCAAAACTTGTCAGAGGAATAAAACCTCGAAGTTATACAGTAAGTCTATAACCTCAATGTTTGCATCAATATTGGGAAGACAAAATTACTTGTTATTATCTTTCCGAGGTCAATTTTTAAATTGCCGTGAAACAATCAAGAGTGAAACCTTCAGTCTCAACTATAAATGCGGCTAGGTTGCTCAGGCTTCAACTTGACATGGCAAGGGCATATCAGCTCTTCATTCCCCCCTTCAGCTCTTCATCCGGGAGGAAGACAAGTACCTTCACGTGGTCCCCCCCGTCAGTAACATACGAAATTATACAAAATACGTATGCGAAACGAAACTTGTCAAACAAGAGCTAATGAGACTGTTCAGTGCAGGGTGGGTAGGGAAATGCCCTTTTCAGGGCACGGTAGTGCTCGAACTGTCGAAAAGTACCGACGACCCACCGTACTGCAGCTGAACACCGAGGGCATCACGGCCAGCAAGCTCAACATCATCGAGCACCTGGCCACCAAGCATCAAGCCCTCATCATCCTCCTCCAGGAGACTCACTGTACATCTGTGGATAAGTTGGTAATAACCAACTTCACACTCGCAGGCGCAACCTGCAGCAGGAAACACGGCCTCGCCACGTTTGTCCATGACCGGCTGAGCTGGTCCTTGGTTGACCAATCCCAAGCTCAATCGGAGATCGAGTGGCTTTGTGTAGATGTAGCAGGCTACAACATCGTCAATGTCTACAAGCCCCCACCTTCGCGGATAACATCAACAGCCATCCCAGTGTTCCCCCACCCTAGCCTCTACGCTGGCGATTTTAACTGCCACCACACTGACTGGGGCTACAACTCCATCAACAACGACGGAGAAAGTCTGGCCGCTTGGGCAACCAACAACAACCTCGCCCTTTTATACGATCCTAAGGGCGCACCGAGCTTCCACTCCGGTCGTTGGAACACTGGCACGAACCCAGACCTGGCTTTCGCAAGTGATGACCTCGATGATCGCCAGCCGGACAGACGTGTGCTAGAGAAGTTCCCAAGGTCTCAACACCGACCCTCGCTAATCACGGCCCCCTTGCTTGCCACACCTATTCCGAGCAAGCCTGTCAAGCGATGGAACTTCAGAAAGGCTGATTGGGAATACTACAGCTTCCTCACAAACGAAGCTACGCAGTACCTCCCATCCCCACACACCATCAAAGTGGATGAAGCCTACCAGGACTTCTGTGATGCAATCATATCTGCGGCAAAAGACTCCATCCCGCGAGGTCGACGGAAAAACTACATACCTTGCTGGGATGTGGAGTGCGACAGGCTCTACCGCGACTTCCTCCGTTCCCCCCAGGGCACCGCCACCACCAACTCAGCAACAGCCCTGCTGGCAAGATTGGATTCAAAGAGGAAGAAGCGCTGGACAGAAGCCATAGACTCAATCGACTTCACGCACTCCAGCCGCACAGCATGGAGTACACTCAACAACCTCACTGGCAGATCACGTGCCTCTCGTCGCCAATGCCCCATTTCAGCAAATGCCATCGCCTCACAACTTGTAAAAAATGGAGTGCACAGAACGAGAGACCGTGAATCAGACAAGTCCGTCCTCAAGGAAATGACGGACCTCTGGAAGGTCCCAACACCTGTCGAGGGCAACATCTCTGGTGAGTTTACCCCAGAAGAATTTGCCTCCGCCCTCCAGCACCTAAAGCCAGGCAAATCCCCGGGCCTTGACCACCTATGCCCGGAACTAATACTCCAAGCTGCCCCCTCTATGAGGTCCTGGTTAAAAGACTTCCTTTCCTGCTGCTTGCGTCACTTGCGCATCCCAAGAATCTGGAGAAGAGCCCTAGTGGTTGCAGTCCCAAAGCCGAAGAAGCCCCCAGGGGATCCGAAGAGCTACCGTCCCATCTCTCTGCTCTGTATCCCCTTCAAGATACTCGAAAGACTTATCTACGCCCGTGTCGAACCGATAATAGATCCTCAGCTCCCTCGGGAACAAGCCGGCTTTCGCCACGGTAGATCAACTGTAGACCAGGTCACTCTGATGACTCAAGACATCGAGGACAGCTTCTCGGCAAAAAAGAAGGCTGGCACCGTGTTTGTCGATCTCACGGCTGCCTACGACACTGTATGGCACAGCGGCCTTACCTGCAAACTACTTCGTCTCCTTCCTGACAGGCACATGGTCCATATGATTATGGAACTTGTGCAAAACCGCAGCTTTACCCTTTCCACCGGTAGTAGCCGACGAAGTAGACTACGTCGACTCAGGAACGGCGTCCCACAGGGCTCTGTCCTGGCTCCCCTCCTCTTTAACACTTACATCTATGACCTGCCTGACACCATCTCCAGGAAGTATGCTTACGCAGACGATCTGGCTCTCCTGCATCCAGCCGGAGACTGGCAGTCAATGGAGAGGAACCTAAGCCAGGACATGTCAACTATATCAACATATCTCCAGAAATGGAAGCTACAGCTCAGCAAGGCAAAGACAGTGTCGGCGGCCTTCCATCTAAACAACAAGGAAGCAAAACGTGAGATCAACATTACCACCGATGACGAACACCTCCCCTACTGCGCCGAACCCACCTACCTCGGCGTAACCCTGGACAGGTCACTCACGTACCGACGACACCTGGAGTCACTGCGCAAAAAACTATCGGCGCGCGTTGCACTTTTGAGGCGGCTGGCGGGTTCCGGCTGGGGAGCTGATGCGAAAACCCTTCGCACAGCTACCTTGGCCCTCGTCCATTCTACCGCTGAGTACTGCGCACCAGTGTGGTGCCGCAGCTCTCACACCCGCCACATTGACACCACCATCAATGACGCCCTACGCACTGTGACTGGATGCCTGCGTCCCACTCCAACGGACTGCCTTCCCATCCTTGCAGGCATCCAACCTGCTGAGCTTCGCCGTAAAGGAGCCATGATTTCCCTTGCTCGTCGCGCACTGGACCCCGACCACCTCCTCCACAGTACACTCCAGCGCCTACCTGGAGGACAGCAGCGACTGAAATCAAGACGCCCATTTGTGCCAGCCGCACAACAGCTTCTGAACAACGTTGAAGATCTTGGAATAAGTGCGGCACACTGGACGAACTACACATGGAACATGGAGTGGCAAAACAACACCTCCCGACTCCATGATTTCCTACCCGACGTCGATCCCCACCCTCCGGGAATGTCCCTCGCAAGACTTGCGTGGGTCCGGCTTAACCGCCTACGAACCGGCGTCGGTCGCTTTCGTTCAGACATGTGCAGATGGGGCCTGGCTCCCTCACCGGGATGCGAGTGTGGCGCCACAGACCAGACAGTAGATCATGTCGTCCATGACTGCCCAATCCATCAACCACCACATGGAACGCTTGGACTGAAGACCCTGGATGACGAGACTGTCGAGTGGCTGATGACATCATGCCCAAACATATAGTCCCGAAGAACAGCTCATACGACGAAGAAGATCCCTCCCTTTGTTAAACAACAGCATTGTTGAAGGTTTTTTAAGTTATAGAATGTCAATTTCTCATTATTTGTGTTCGAAATGCTCTCAACGCATCAAACTCGATCTAAATTTTCTAGGGGAGACCCCCGTCGTTATTTGTGCCTGGCTGATCACTTACCTGAAAGTCAATGACATCGCCCCCCCTAACGTGAATACCTGGATCCGCCCCTGCGTAGGCTACGTAGGAAGTTTGATTGAGCCATGGATTTAGTAACCTGTTTGCTTAGCCCGTAGCAACATTTTAAAGTGCTTTAACAGCGCTAACCAAAAAATATCCAATGCTGTAGGCTGCTCTACGTTAAATTACTGAAACATTTCTTTGAAATAAGAGCATGGCCCCATACTCCAGTTGCGTACGCCGCTGAGCAGAGACCTAGAAAAATGTAGAAGCAAAAAAGATGCTATTGCATTGGGGATCGTTCAAGAATAAAAACCCGAATATTGTTTTGACTTTCGAAACTCCATTCAATCTGGTCTACAAACCTTTGTAGCCTAGGGATGTACTACGAGGTGTGGTAGACAAATCAGCGAAAATGGTGCGTGTTTTGTATGTCAATTCATAGCAAGACTACCATGGAAATAATGATTTTAATTACGTTGTCACAGCATGCACCACAAATGGACAAAAATGTATTACCTACTTAAACCACGCTTAAAGTCAGATGAAGCAAAGCACAGCAGTCAAGTAGACTACTTAGTGGAAAGCTTCAAAAGTTGTAGAGTTTGCTGTTACGATTTTGGTACATTTTGCAAGCAAATTTTGCAGCATTATTTTTGTAATTTTATCAAATAAAGTAATATTGTCACTACATTGCAATATTGTCACAGACTGGACTCTTATATATTTTTCCCGCTAAGAAAAAAATAATAAATGCCAAAAAGATAATTTCATCAAGTGGCAACACCATTTTGTATGACGGGTTGAAAAAAGAAAAAACACGCGCTTTAATTTTTTTTCAATTCTTTTATAGCTCGTTTATTTCGTTTGTTGTTTGAGCACGAATAAAAATTAGAGGGTGGCGGCGTGGTTAGGAATATTTCCTTACTCTACAACATGTGAAGATTCCTGGTAATGGTAAGACAGTGTTTATAGTGTTTTAATGGCAAAATCGTCATTTCTGTAGGGTGGCAATTGACTAGTAGACCATATGGTCCCCCTTGTCTCCATGTCATTATGGGAACATAGGTATGCAACTCTTGGATTGTGTGATGTGTATATTAATGTACCTGCATGTTTCAAACATGTACTATTTTCTTGTTTTTGTCAAATAAACCATTGATTGGGTCTGGCTTATAATTTGTTTTAGTGTACCGGTAACCTTTTTTAATTCTCTCAGAATGTCTTACTTTCAGTTTCACTTTCAGGAGATATTTTAGGTTATCTTTTTGTTAATATTTTTACGTTTGAAATAATAACATATTTTAGTGTTTCTCAAATAGGCGATGTTGCCTTTAGGAGTAATTTTAAGATTTAGGGCAAAAAAAGTAAAAAAAAAATTTGGGAATAAAACTAGTCCAAAAGAGTGAAAATGTTATATATACTTTAGATCAGATATATTTGTTGCAACTAAATAACAACTGTCCAGCCCTCAAAATTAGCTTCCATCTACGATGGCAAAAGCATTGCCGTCACCAAATCAACAAACCTTGGATTGAGGTGGCAATTGCGTACGGTATGCTTTAATGATAGGAAGTGGCTGCATTTATGGCGCCGTAAATACAGCCGTTCCATGCCTTTTTTCTAATCTTTACGTCGCTTTTAGTGCGCATGCGCGCTGTTGCTGAAAAAAGCTGGATATATAATTAAATTCAACTGTTTTTGCCAAGTGATTCAGTGGCGCATGCGGTCTGCGTCTGACACGTAGCCTATTCCCAAGGATATGAGTTCGATACTTCCAAGAGGTGTGTGTGTTTTTTTTTAAGATAAATTCTCACCTGAAGTGACTCAATCGTTAGGCTGCGCATTTTTGTGGCCGTTTAGTTTGTTTTTAATTCTGAACATCACAACGAAAAAACAGTATAATATTCTTCTTCTTCAAACATAGCAGAGATCTAGAAAAAGGTAGAAGCGACAAAACGCGAACGTTATACCGTGCATGATACCAGATAGCCGAGTGGTGAGAACGTCTGCGCGGCGTTCGAAAGGACGCGGCTGTGTCTCGGTAAAGACACTTAATGGCAAGCCAAATTAAGGGGAACAGCTGACTCGAAGAGTAAATATGTCACTTCGCTGCTTCCTGTTGTCTGTTGTATCGCATCTGTGATCGCAGTGTAGGCTACTGTATGTTATCGCAATGGGCGCAAATAAAAACACGATTATTATTATAAAGCAGGACAATCAGTTTAAAATATGGCGTTGTCGTCGTGTGAGCCTCTGGGGCCGAGGCACATTCACAGAAGGAGGAAGAGGCCATTCCCCATTGGTGCATGGTTGAGCGGAAAATCCCGACGTCCTGTCTTGGTAGTGTTAGGCCGATTGGGCGTGTGTCGGCGTCGGGGATGAACGAATAGAGTTTGGTGGCGCTTGACTTCCATTCAGAACTCCATTTATGGTCCGCCCAAGCAGCCGGAGAGACGTCTTGTTCTCAAACCTTTAGTTAGGCTACCGGTACGTTACGATTCAATCGTTAGGCTACGCATTTTTGTGGCCGTTCAGTTTAGTTTGTTTTTAGTTCTGACCATCACAACGAAAAATCAGTTTAGCCTAAAATATGGCACGGTCGTAAACACCTAAAAAATTTATGAATAAGTTATAGAATTTTAAAGAAAAAAAACTCACTAGCCTTTTTTTTTCTCTTCTAAATTTATAAAAATTTTATTAAGGTGTTACGTCCGTGCCATATATTAAACTGATTTTTCGTTGTGATGGTCAGAACTAAAAACAAACTAAACTGAACGGCCACAAAAATGCGTGGCCTAACGATTGAATCGTAACGTAGCCTAACTAAAGGTTTGAGAACAAGACGTCTCTGAGGCTGCTTGGGCGGACCATAAATGGAGTTCTGAATGGAAGTCAAGCGCCACCAAACTCTATTCGTTCATCCCCGACGCCGACACACGCCCAATCGGCCTAACACTACCAAGACAGGACGTCAGGCTTTTCCGCTCAACCATGCACCAATGGGAATGGCCTCTTCCTCCTTCTGTGAATGTGGTGCCGAGGAACAGACCGCAGACCACATCATCAATGACTGTTCCATCTTCAAGCCACCTAACGGAGTGGAAGGTCTGCGTGTCATGGATGACGAAACCAAAGACTGGCTGCTCTCTATAGTAGCCTTCCAGTGTAGTCCGGGAACATCGTGAATCTTGGGGTGGTAAAAGGATAGACCCTCGGCCCCAGAGGCTCACACGACGACGACGCCATATTTTAAACTGATTGTCCTGCTTTATAATAATAATCGTGTTTTTATTTGCGCCCATTGCGATATCATACAGTAGCCTACACTGCGATCACAGATGCGATACAACAGGAAGCAGCGAAGTGACATATTTACTCTTCGAGTCAGCTGTTCCCCTTAATTTGGCTTGCCATTAAGTGTCTTTACCGAGACACGGCCGCGTCCTTTCGAACGCCGCGCAGACGTTCTCACCACTCGGCTATCTGGTATCATGCACGGTATAACGTCCGCGTTTTGTCACTTCTACCTTTTTCTAGATCTCTGCTATGTTTGTCATATACTGTTTTTTCGTTGTGATGTTCAGAATTAAAAACAAACTAAACGGCCACAAAAATGCGCAGCCTAACGATTGAGTCACTTCAGGTGAGAATTTAACTTAAAAAAAAAACACACCTCTTGGAAGTATCGAACTCATATCCTTGGGAATAGGCTACGAGTCAGACGCAGACCGCATGCGCCACTGTATCACTTGGCAAAAACAGTTGAATTTAGTTATATATCAGCTTTTTTCAGCAACAGCGCGCATGCGCACTAAAAGCGACGTAAAGATTAGAAAAAAGGCATGGAACGGCTGTATTTACGGCGCCATAAATGCAGCCACTTCCTTAATGATAATCAAACAAAATTTTATGCGCTTCTTCACCGTTTGTCACATGGCGGCTGTAACCCAGAGCATCACGCAAGCTTTTTTATGCGCTGACAATGCTCTTGTGAACTGTAAAAAGTTTGCAACTTTATAAATACTAGCTTAGTTGTGATACGAAAGTTATTCTTTCATCGAATGCTTATAAATTGTTTACCGGTGTCGTTGCGAATATAAATCATGGTGAAGGAAGATACAGTTAAAAAGTGGAATTTACCTGCTCTAGGTTATCAAACAGAGGGAACAGAAGGAAAAGTTAGTGTGGTATTTTGCAAAATTTGTAAAGAATTTTATGACAAAAACAAATCGGAATTAGAAAAGCTACGGGGTCAAATTAAAAAAGTAGTACAAAACTGGATAAATGGGCAATATTCTCACAGGGAGCTGTTAATTTGTTTTCGGTGACCTGGTTGAGCAATTAACGTTATTTTATGATAATTCAATGTCGTTAGATGTCGAATTAATGTAAAACAAAGTTTACAAACGTAAATTTCTTATTGGCATTGTTGTTACACAATATAACCCGCCGGGAAAATTAAATGGATTTGTGCTGACTCGAACGTTGAATCAACCCAAAATTAACTTACTTTTCCCTTGCGTTATTTAATGTGAATGATCGTAACAGGGTGCATATCACGCTGCTCGCTTTGTCGCTACTTTTGGTATTATTACATCACAACAAATCAAATAATCCGATCGTGATAAACTACTTTACTATATTTTCGCTTCTCCCTTTACATGTTTTGGTACAATTTTTTCGTAATAAACGTTCACAGCAATTGCCAAGGCAATTTCAACTTTTGCCGTTTGGTCTCGGCAACGTTTTTGCTAAGTAAAAATATGCTAATTTTGGATGCAACCTAGTTCGTACCCTGAACAGTTTGTACCCTGAACAGTTTGTAGGCTACCCTGAAAAGATCGAGAGAAAAAATTAAAAAAAGCCGAAGTTGCTGATTGCAGTTTCTGCAAACATTTCAAAAATTTCCCTCTGAAAAGATCAAGAGAAAAAATAGCACAAAGCCAAAGTCGCTGATTGCAGTTTCCGTTTTTCCGCAAACAAACAAAAACTCTCAGGATCATTACCGGAAATTTTAAATTGTTTGCGGAAACTCCGATCTCAACCCTAACCCTTTTAAAATGTTTGCGGAAACTGCGATCAGCGACTTCGGAAAACTCTTAGGATTATTACCGGAAATTTTAAAATGTTTGCGGAAACTGCGATCAGCGACTTAGGCTTTGTTCTATTTTTTTCTCTTGATCTTTTCAGTTTGTTTGTTTGTGGAAACTCCAATCAGCGACTTCGGCTTTTTTAAAAAAATTTCTCTCAATCTTTTCCTAACCCTAATTTTTTTTAAATGTTTGCGTTAACTGCGATCAGCGACTTCGACTTTTTTAATTTTTTCTCTCGATCTTTTCCTCGACCCTAACCCTTTTAAAATGTGTGCGGAAACTGCGATCAGTGGCTTGGGCAAGCTCTTAGGATCATTACTAAATTTTAAAATGCTTGCGGAAACAGCGGAAAAAACAGAAACTGCGATCAGCGACTTCAGCTTTGTTCTATTTTTTTCTATCGATTTTTTCAGTTTGTTTGTTTGCGGAAACTCCGAACAGCGACTTCGGCTTTTTTGAATTTTTTCTCTTGATCTTTTCAGGGTACAAACTGTTCAGGGTACGAACCTGGGTTTATTTTTTCGCTGAGACTTTTCGGTCATTTGTTCAAAATGACTCAAAAAAATTCGGTCATTTTTTATTTGTTTCGGTCATTTTAAGTCATTTTTGGTCATATATAGTTATTTGACTATATATTTTTTCGGACATTTTGACCGAATTGACTATCTTTTTTTCGGACATTTTGCTAAAAAATCGGTCAATGACCGAAAAAAAAAAACCCAGGTACGAACTAGGTTGCACCAGCTAATTTCGAAGACTGCGCGTTAGGGTGATTCAAAAAAAAAAATTTTTTTTTTCATCATTCTCACCCCTTAGATATGTGATGCATCATGCAAAAACATGTATTCCAAAAGATTTTTGAAATCAGACAACATTTGAGGTGGCACAGCCCATGCAAAATTTTCATAGTTTTCCTATATGCGATACACTACCATCGTCTTGACCAGGACCAGAGAAATTCTTAATCAAGATGCTAAGTGTAGAATACGGTATGTCAAAAACTGGGTAAATATTACAAGTGCATGGCAGTAATTTCATAAACCAGAAGAAAGAGTGCCTGAAAAAGTCATCACCTGGTCTTGCAGTGGCGTTAGATCGCACATGGGTCACTGACAGGAGATCCGTGTATATATCAGCAGAAACAGTGGCGGGGGTGGGTGAAGACCCTGTTCAATTCAGGCTAAGTTCTTCTACCATATCGACAAAAGTATTGACTAGACATTATGAATGAAATAAAAGATCAGTTCCATTCTAATGATTCTAAAACAGTGCAATGGAATGGCAAGCTCCTCGAAGATCTGGTAGGCAAGCAGCATGTGAAACGTTTACCAATACCAGTTTCCGGTCACAGCATTTCCAAGCTTCTCTGGGTACCGAAACTTGCTTCAGGAACTGGAGACATGATGGCAACTGCTGTTTTTAATGCATTTGAAGAATGGGAAGTTAGTGCGAAAGTGAGGGCCATGTGCTTTGACACGGGTACCTCTAAATAGGGTCTACTGGGGTAATACGGGTAGGATTTTGGCTAATTTTTTTTTTTAAATCTTGTAAAATCTTAACAGATGAAGTAATATTTAAATAAATTTTCCAATGTAACATTTGATATGTGTAGAATATGTCATATTTATGATATTCAAAAATATTCACTTATATACCTTGTAGGCCTATCATTTTGAACCTGCATTTTGGTACCCATTTTAACCAAGCCTCGGGGTAAAATGGGTATATCATACATATACTCAGTATTACTTGTTTTATTGTTGTATTATTGAAAAATGAAGACCATGGAAAAAGAACCACAAACACAAGCATACAAAATAATACAGTAACAAGTTATTTAACATCAAATATCAACACAACTACTGCCATACAAATGACAAGAAGTTTATTGGTGGCATTGGCTGCAAATGCACTACCGGTATGTGTCTATGTTAAAGTCAGAAAGAAGACAAGAGACACAGGTCCATTCATCACACACATCACAGTCATCACATGCAACCCAATTTTCTTTATTTTCTGAAGTATCCATCTCCAACTGGCTATTACATGTGATGCAATGAGTTATATTATGCTCAGACTCTCCTGATTGATGACTGGAACAAGCTTCATTCGACTTCTGTTTCCTTGCCACTGCAATTTTTTAGTCTTTCTTTGTTGTTCTTCTATAAATAGGCATTTTTCAGCAGTATCTGCAGTCAATACTTCCCTAGTCTTGACCTGTACTCGTTTTCTCTTCCTTTTGGAGTTGGCTAGAGCACCTTACATTTCAGCTAATGCAGGAGGAGTAATTGTATTAATGATGGATTGTCGAAGCAGCTTTCTTGGAGACTGAGATGACTGCTGAAGAAGATATAACTCTTGAGTGCTGTTACAATTCGAGGCTGTACTTTAGTAGGATCAAATGTATGGAGCCCACTTCCCACAAATCTTCAAAATCACTTCCTACAAATCTTTTTGTAGGTCCGTGGCATTTCTTCTTGCAAAGTATCATAAGCATACCCATTTTACCCCGTGTTCTACAAATACTGATTTCCAGGTAAACTGTGCGTGGAAAGCAAAAAAAAATTGACAGAAAGATGGTCTAACACCTTCTAAATGTGATCAATACAATATTTTGATGCTTACTATTGAACTTTCCAAGCAGCATAAAAGTTTCAAACAATACCCAAATAAGCGTCTTGCACAAAAAATACTTTAAAATCAATAAATGGATTAGTTAAACTCTTCTTCTCACTTTTTTTTATGCTAAATTATAGCTGTTGGTATAAATAACTATCACTGAAAGCAGCTCTACATTTTTCGGGGTTGAGCATTTTCAGGGGTTGTCAGCCATTGTAGAGTAGCTACTTTCAGGCATTGTCAGTAATTGCCTGCTAACAATGCCTGGAAATCCTAGACAATGCTTTTAAATTATCAACAATGCCTGAAAGTAGCTACTCTACAATGCCTGACAACCCCTGAAAATGCTCGACAACCCCTGAAAATGTTCGACAATGCCTGAAAATGTTCTATAATGCCCAACAAACCCGTCAACCACTGATAATGATCGACAATGCCTGGCAATTCTAGACAATGCCTGGAAATTCCCAACAATGCCTGAAGGTAGCTACTCTACAATGCCTGACAGCCCCTGAAAATGCATGACAACCCCTAGAAATGCTACAAAACCCCCAAAAATGCTCCACAACCCCAGAAAAAGCCGACAATGCCCGACAATGCCTGACAATGCTTGACAATGGGTATTTAGAGGTACCGCTTTGACACCACTGCCTCCAACACCGGCCAACACGCTGGTCGCTGGTGCATGCATTCTTTTGGAGCAGAAACTTGGGAAAAGTTTGCTTCACTTTGCTTGCAGATATCACATTATGAAACTTATTTTGAAAGACACATTTGGAACAAAATCTGGTATGTCCTCTGCTCCAGACATAAGCCTCTTCAAGCGGTTTCACGAAAAATGGAACTTTATTGATCAATCCAATTACCAACCAGGCCCAACTGATGCACATGTCAATAACTTCATCTAGCCAGTTTGTGCAGATCTGTTGACATTTGCAAATGAACAATTGTCTAAAAGACACCCACGAGATGATTATTGAGACCTGCTGGAATTACTTATAACTTTTTTAGGAGAACAACTTCACAATGGGGTTGCCTTCCGCTGTCCAGGTGCATTCCACCACGCTCGATGGATGTCAAGCCCAAGGTATTGTACTGTTACAAGATTTGGCTTTTTCACAGCCAATTTAAGCTGCCTAAGAAAGAAGATACTGGACTACCAGATCTATGCCTCTTTGCTTCATTAGTACATACATGTGAAAGCATGGATTACTTGAATTTTGCCAGGTGAGGCTCCACGACAAGATCTTAATTTAATGAAATAGCTCTTAGTCTAAGGGTATAAACATATCTGCTCAGGTCTTTCAAAAGCTACTTCAAATAAACTTTCACACCACATATGTTACATGTCAGAAGAATTAGTGGTTCTGGCTTTTTTGATACCTCGGTGAGCTTGGAAACCAAGAGGAAAATGATGAGCTCTCTCAGAATGCAACAAAACCTGGAGGGCAAAAAACAACCTCCGTCCAGAATTGCTGAAAAAGAGCTGCAGGACTTTGTGTCAAAAGACACTATGGAAATTTTCCATAAGCTTGACATTCCACATGAGCTCCTTTCATTAGATCCGACTAGTTGGGGTGACAGAGATGATTATGCCAAAGCTAAAACACAGGTGCTGGCTCTAAAAGTGGTTACGGTAACGATCATGTCGAACGAGGTGTGACCCTGGTACAGCGGTTTAACAAGCTGCTTTCGAAGACTGAAGAGCAATTTCAGTTTCTTCTTCAAGAGGTGACTGAGCAACAAAAAAACTTTCCAGATAGTGGAAGAATACCATTGAGACAGATTGAAAAACAATAATGTGCATAAACTTTGTGATAACGACTGAACACATTCTACATTACAAAATAACATTTCTGCATTCATTGAATCTTTGTAAATATTTGATGACTTTTAAAGACAGTGTTTTTGATATTTATCAACTATTATTGATGCAACAAAAATGCGAATTTTTTGTTGTTTGTTTTGTGTGTGTTAATTTGTCAGGCTGTATTCTAGCTTTATATAGTTTTTTTAGCATGTATTTGTGTTTTAGGTGTTATTCTTCCTTTGTGGAATATTGTGAATCAGTAAATCCACCATTTCAATGACATAATAATATTTTATGTTATTTTTTAATAAATTTCATCCAATTTGCAAAAATTAACTGGATGTGCCACCACTAATCCGTTAGGTAGGACAAAATTTTTTTTATGTATCGTATTATTGCTTTACTCATCACACTTTTAGGGGGTGAGAGTTAAAAATTTCAAAAAAAAATTTTTTTCATCGATTTTGAATCACCCTACTGCGCGTGGGTGTTCGCAGCAAGTAAATTAGTCCGAAGTGAGGTCTTGGTGCGATGTTTCTGTTGATTAAACTCCCGCTGCGAGTAAATCACACTCGAAGAAATTTTGAACAATTTTTGTCCTAATAAAGGCTCATTTTGCAATGGCATTTTTATTGCTGTAGTGGTTCTCAAACTTTTTCGAAATATTTGTTGAACGGTCCCCTTGCAATTTTTTCAACGACTCACGGTCCGCCAAAAACATAAGAGGCAAATTAGAGCAAAAACGGTTAATAATAATTTTTTTTATTACCGTATTTTACGGACCATAAGGCGCACTTTAAATTCTTTTTTTTTCTCATAAATTGATCGTGCGCCTTATGGTCCAATGCGCCTTATGTATGGATCAAGTGCGGTAGTGCTTTATTGCCTACACTCAAAACCAGTACCGATATACTATTATATATGGTCCGGTGCGCCTTATGTATGAACAAAAAACTAATCAAAGCAATTTATTGACAGTGCGCCTTATAGTCCAGTGCGCCTTATGGTCCGTAAAATACGGTACATGCAATTTAAAAATGCACACGTCAATAAAATGGGTGCACCTGCTTGTGTGTTCTATGTTAGGTTCCGTTTTGTTTCTTGATATTATGCAGGCCTCGAAATTCACGGCGGACACCGCGGACATGTCCGCCGTCACAGCATTTGATGTCCGCGGGAAGTACCTTCTAGATCGGTCATATTTGTCCGCCGAAAAATAACACAGGAACTAGCGATACAAATCGTCATTGCAAAGCACGAACAATATTGTTGCGAGAATATAATTTCCCACACATTCTAGCTCGCATCTAGAAAATGTTAATACTGTATGTATCCCTTAGCCCCCAAGTGGAATCACTGGTATTCGACAACTGGACCCAACTACCGTATCTTGGCTGCACGAGGAGACATTGCCAATCTAAGCTACTACACGTCAAACGAGAGAGCTTCCAATTCAAGCAGGAAAACTTTTGATTTTTACGTTGCTTCAACGATGGATGACATTGAATCAGCGTAACAAAGGTGAATTCTTCGCAAGAATCAATGGGAGTGTATGGTACTTCTACACTAATCACGCGTAACTTAGTTCAAGTCTTACGGCACAATGTCTGGCTTTGATCTCCGAGTGATATTGATAAGGCAAAGTTGGTTACAAAATTAGATTATACTAGTAGACTACTACAGTACAACAAGATGCAGAAAAATTTGTTAAGTTTTAGTAATACAGTAAGATTTACTAAGAAAGAAAAAGCCCAGGGAAAATTCTGAAAGTGAGTATGAGGGTGATGAACCTACTTGCTCTTAGTCACTTTCACTCACATGACACGCCCCACGGACACTAGGGTGGCTCTTAAAATTGAGTTTTTGAATTTTGCTTGGGACACCCTTTCAAGTGGTGAGGTTGTCAGAAAAAATAACTCTTGCAAATTTTTTTTAAATTTGAAGTTGATTTAGAGGTGGCCCTCCCCCCCTAAAGTTCTGTGCCCTCCCTCAAAATACCAAATCTGCATATCTCGAAAACCACTTCAGCTAGAGATACAGTTTTTGTGTTAAAAGATGCAGAAAACATGGTTTTCTATCTGCTTTCTGAACATTGAATGCATCTACCTTGAGTAGAAAAGCAGTTATTTAGAAAAAACGCATTTGACCAAATCTTGATTTTACAACCTTTTTTGTGACCACGAAACCGTCTACAAAATTTCGTTTTTTTGTCTTAATTTTTGCACCTTAGAGGGAACACTGGTAACGATATTCATTTCAAAATGTAATTCTGGTCAGTACTGGAAGAAGCGATATTATCGACAATATTTTACATATTGCCTTGCGTATCGTGACAGGATGTCTGCGACCTACACCATCGGACAATTTCCCTGTCCTTGCAGGCAACCAACCAACTGAGTTTCGTCGCGAAGAAGCCATCCTGTCTCTTTCTCGCCGCACTACGAACCCCAACCACTTGCTCCACTCAAGTCTCTATGAGTCTATGAGCGAGCAATCGAGCATCCTCGGCAACTGAAATCGAGACAACCATTTGTATGTGACGCACAACTCCTGATGAAAACCGCTGAAGACCAATCCATCAGCGCGACTACCTGGGAGGACAACAAATGGAGCTCAGAGTGGAAGAAGAACTCCTCAAGACTCTAAAGTTGTATCTCCGACACCAGCCCCCATCCAACCGGAATGCATAATTTGCCAAGGAAGGCCTGGGTGCGGCTCAATCGCCTGCGTACTGGGCTAGCCTACAGGAGTCAGACTATTCCGCTCCAACATGCACAAATGGGGGATGGCTCCATCCGCAATCTGTGAGTGTGGCAAAGAGGAACAAACCACAGACCACACCATCTGTAACTGCGCCAAATGGGGTGCGTGGTCTGCTTGAACTGGATGACGAATCAATGGATAAATGGACGAATCAAAGGATTGCTGCTCGACACTTGCTCAAGCATCTAAACCGCATCGCCACTGCCCAAGAGTGGTAAAAGACAGAGCCCTTGACCCCTGGAGTAACAAAGAAGGTTTAAACGAAGAAGAATCGACAATATTGTTCTTGTTGGAATTTGGAAACAGTTTCCTGTGTTCAGTAACAACTTGCAAAAGAAACTGAAGTTGTGGCTCATCTTCAGTTAAGATTTTGTTAAAATCCTGGATTAGACTTAGAGCAACTCCTCTCTCTGCTCTGTCATTCACTACTGAAAGTCCCTTCGCCATGTGTAAAGCTTGAATAAATGCACCATCTTCAGTCCAATGAGCAAGATCCTTTGAAAGTATAATTATTGCTTCATCTTCACCCAACAGCTGAAGAAGCCATTTTGAATTAGAGGTGTAATACTGTTCTAGACCCTTATTGCTAAGAAACGCATCTACTTTGATGCTTGGTCTCCTTGGTGGACGTTCTCCTGTTTCATCTAACATGGTTGCCACCATTAGCTTTTTACTTTCCACAGACAATCAAGAGTCAAACAAGGCTAGTCCAACCATTTCTTCGGACAGATACCATGAATGCAAATCAAGCTTTTTGCATAAATCGCCTTCGCCATCCAACAAGTGCGATGCATAGCACCTGAAGCTGGAAAGCGGATTCCACGCTCAGGAGTTTCTCCAAGGAATATGATAAAAAACGGTTATTTTAGCTATGCATGAATGCATAAAAGTTAAAGAATACTTATTTCGTTTATTGCTTTACCAGTTTTACAGGTTAGTTTATGAACTTTGTTAATTGAATAGGTTGGGCCACAATACTTGTTTAGCACTGTTTTGTGCTAGAATACCGAAAACAGGTTTTTTCTAAATAACTGCTTTTCTACTCAAGATAGACGCAATCACTGTTCAGAAAGCAGATAGGAAATCATGCTTTCTGCATCTTTTGACACAAAAACCGTATCTCTAGCTCAAGCAGTTTTTGAGATATGCAGGTTTTGTATTTTGGAGGAGGGCGCAAAACTTTAGGGGGGGAGGGCCACCTCTAAATCAATTTGAAATTCAAAAATTTTTTACAGGTGTTATTTTTTCTTACAACCTCACCTTTTAAAAGGGTGTCCCACACAAAATTCAATTTTTTTTCATTTTTTGCCAAATAAGAGCCACCCTAACGGACACGCTAAAATAAACCTAAAGAAAAGAGCCTAGTGAAGCTTTCCACAGCAGAAAATAGTAGCGAGAGGTTTTCCGACTGGTGCCCAGACCATTGTGACGCAAGAAGCCACACGACCTCGTTCGGTGGAAGTTAATCAGTTATGCGGCGTATTGAGCAGCTACACGGCGCTTTGATTCTTCAAGCGCACGTCGTTGCTCTGATGAAAGTCTTTCAGAGTGACTTTGCTGAAATTTTAAAAAGCCTTCTAAACCGTAGCTATAGTTTTCAAATGGCAAAGAATTATCAAGATATATAAAGTGATTAAGTATGACGATTGACGTTAAAACTCGTGTGTCTGCCGTGAGATTTAATTCGTCCGCCGAGATAGCTGCTCAGACCGGACACGTTTGTCCGCCGTCAACAAAAACGAATTTCGAGGCCTGTTATGCATTACATCTAACTTGCTTTGAGCTAGGTGTCAATGTGACATTGATTTCCGTATCTTTGACACCATCTGCGACAAAATGTTTTCCGATAGCTCAGATATTCTCCTACTCACAGTGTCGTTTGACAGAGACACTTGCTTCAGCTTTTAAACTTCAGATTCTCCCAAAACGTTTGATACAATAACTTGGCAACAAGGCAAGATCAGTTGTTTTCCGATGGTGTGAGGCTTCTTAGCGATAGCTATTTTTCTTGCAACTTCTTAAGAGGCCCTTAACCCTGCAGTTGTTTCCTTCCATTGATCACCAGTACTATCAAATTTTGACCTAACTAAACTATTAGCTTGCCGTTTAAAACAATCTGCATCTTTGTTTTGAAAATCTGTATGTAGTGTTACCAAATGTCTTTTCAGCTTGCTACTGTAGTTTTAGAGCAGAACTTGCTAAAACTTAACACCATAGCACGCACTGCGGCTTTTCTTTTCCAAAATGTAGGCTGTCACAGTGAAACCAAATTGAACATAGGAATCATTGAATCTTAATTTTTTTTAAGGCTGAGCCATTTTCATTTTTTGTACTCAGATTAAAGTTAAAAATTCAATTAGTAGCCTAAAGTTATTAATTTTTGGCTAATTTGACTAAGGCTAAAAAAGCTAAAAGTTTGGAAAAGCATTCAATTTAAAGCTTAAATCAGTAAAAATAACCGGCCTTAATCAACTTCGCCTACCTCCTTTTTAGTCAAGTGCAGTTTTTTTTTAAGGTTTGGTTTGGGTGACCGCTAAGTAGTTTTAAGAGACCGCAAGTGTTTCCTTTAAATACCAAAAAATAGCCATATTTGCTTAAGACATACCGAGAAACAACCATTACTTTTCTACTGTAGTTACAAGTCCAAATTTTGGAAAACCGCTGGAGAAATTTGGGGGACCGTTTTGGTCCCCCAAAACACCTTAAAAAAACTGGTCAAGTGTATTTCGTAATTTTGTTCTTGATCTGGTGAACACGAGTGTTGTAGGTGTACGTCACCACTATGCACTCCTTGATGTCACAAAGGCGATAGAAACGAAACAAAGGCTATCACAATGAAACGAAAAGCCAAGCTTAAAAAACTGTGTGGAGGGGTGCCAAGCCAGCTTACTAAAATATATCTTATAAGTTTGGTTTGAAAAATAAATTGCCTGAAAATTTTTACTTTCCACAATTTTTTTTCTTCGGGGCTGTGTTAATTTTTTTGAAAGGTGCTTTGCGGTCCCAGAAAATCGTCTTGCGGACCCCGGTTTGAGAACCACTGCTGTAGCAGAATGGCCATTATGACGTTTGCAGCAGCATTTACCACAGCAATTGCCGCGTTCCGCCAATAATTTCGAGGACTGCTGTCTGCAATTGTCAAAGTAAAATCACGAGCCGTAGTAACTGTTTTTTGGAAAATAATATTCAGTGCTCAGTAAGCAAATTGAGCTGTTTCAAGCAATAATTTTTTTGATTTTTGTGTATATAATCGTTCTCATAGCGAATATTCCATGCGGTAATTGTTGCAGTTGCCTTAATGGCCGTATAAAACAAAAAAGTATGGTTGGTTAGATAAGAATAGTGGTAATAGACGCCAGACGGTGATAATGTGTCAGTTTTGATCACACATAAAAGAATACTAACAGAATAAAAAATCAAAGAAAAAAAATCTGAAAATGTACGAAAAGTTAAAAGCAAGATACCCAATAGCAATATTCAATCTTCATCGTTTAACATTTTGTACATGACTATTTTTAAATAGTGTGACGTTTTCGTCATGAAAATCAAAGAAGCAAATGTTGAGAAACAGTCTTGGTCACAAATATAAATACTGTATTGCGGCTTTGACGTTCTCAACATTTGCTTTTTCGATTTTTGTGCTGAAAACAGGGTTGATCTCTAAGTGGTCAAAACCCAGTTTTATTCTTGATGACCACTAAGCGGTTTAAACCTGGTTTTAACCGGTCAAAACTGGTCAAAACCCTGATCGGACCCTGACCTGACTGGTCAAAACCCTGAACTGACTGGTCAAAACCCTGTAATGAGTTGCTTGATCGTGTTCGCCAGAAAATCACTGAAAATGTGAGGTAGAAGGTGAGGGAGGAGGGAGAAGGAAAAGATGAAATTGACTGGTGAATGAAGCATTTGAATATACTGGAGAGACTTGTTAATTCCAATTGTTCAATTGAGGTGTTCTACATAAAGTAGATAGGCATAAGGCATCACAACTTGTTCCTTTTCCGATGATCCTTTCTTGGCTTGACATGTACTTTGTTTCAAAGAACGAATCATAAACTATCCTGTCTTTAATTTTTAAAGCATCTTAGAATATGCATTCGCATTGTTTTATTTTAACTGGATAAAATTTGATGGCAAATGTTATTCATAAAAAAAAATTGTTGGAATAAATTCTTGTACTTCAGTTGGCTGTGCAAATTGTTCATCGTTCTACCAAGCATTTTTTGGTTCATCAGAAACTTATTTATAGAATTTGAATTTTTTCCATAATTAAAATAACCAACTGATTGAAATATCAAAAACAAACAGAGAAGTTGAATATTTTTTGTTCCAAATCCAGCATTTATGTTGATCAAAACAAAATATAGTTGAACATCATTACTAATAACATGAAGGGTAATACTTTTAATTCAATTGAAAAGCAACTTAATTCATGCACTAAAGGGGTTTTGACCAGCAATAGGTGGTCAAAACTGCCCGGTTTAAACCAGGTTTTAACCGCCCCGGTTTAAATCGATCAACCCTGACTGAAAACGTCACAATAGTGAAATATAGCCTAGTCGTATGCAAAGTTGTTTCTAAACGATGAAGATTGAATATTGCCGTTGGTGGAGAGTATATTGCTTTCGAACATTTTTAAATTTTTTTCTCGTCTGTTTATTATGTTAGTAAATTATTTTTGTGTGATTAAAAACGACGCATTAAAGCTTTGTATCATCGCTACTACAGTATTACCTAGCCAACTTACAGAAACTCGGAAACTCTGATTGGGGTGCTCTCCCTGACACAATACGGTCAACTGCTGTAGCCCTATGCTATTCGGTTGCAGAATATGCTTGCCCAGTGTGGAAACGCTCAGCACATGCCAAGAAAATTGACCCCATATTGAACCAAAGCTTCCGTCTGATTACAGGTTGTCTCAAACCAACCAACATCACGTCACTGCACATTCTGTCTGAAATTGCTCCCCCAACATCAGAAGAAGCGTGACCAGCAGAAAGGAAAGATCTTGCCAGGACATGGATTTGAGACACCCGCTGTATGGCCAAACTCCAGCACACAGGCGTCTGAAGTCAAGAAAGGTTTCCTTGCCTCAGTTGTCCCATTAGGTCAAGACGATGTCGTCGCCAATGTGCGGGTTCAACTATGGCAGAAGGGACTGGCAGCCGAACCAATATGGAGTAGGGTGGAGTGAGAAAAACTTTTTTTTGAATTTCAAAAAGTGGTCTTGATATTTGGCCCCAAATATCAAATGAAATACTTCTATCATGATTTTGGGTTCTTGCACCCTCTAGTGGCCATGCAATTTCACCAAACGAGCTGAAAATAGCTAATTTTGCCATATCTCGATAACCGCTTACACTAGAAAGCTAGTTTTTGGCTTAAATGCTGCAGAAGTAACATGTTTCTATCTTAAGTCCATAGAACTTTGTCTTAAAAATGTATAGAAAAAAAGTTACAAGCAAATTATTGATTTTTTAAAGCAAAATCAAGTACTGATGCAGTGGGTGCGATGTCAAAAGTCTATAATGATTGATCTTATGACTATGAAACAAACCCCATCAATTAGAACTACTTTTGAAAACTTACTCAAACAAATGAAAACCCCTTCTAGTGTAAATACACTTGATCTTAGCAATCAAAGAATCAATAAAACAGTCTAATTTCAAAATGGACTTCGGGAAACCCACTATTTTAATGGCTGATTCACACTGTCGCAGTTCGGCTTTGATATGGAAGAATATAGTTTGTTTTAGAAATTCACAAATAAACTAAATTCATTGTGTGCACAATTGCATATCCAGGCCTCGAAATTTGTACTTTTTTCTGGCGGTCAAGCATGTCCTACCGGACTGGCCCTTTCAGCGGACATTTAATATCTCAACCGGACATATTTTTTGCTTGCAAATAAATCAGTGCGTTAATGACAGTCGTGTACTAACGCAATAAACACAATTGAAAACAACAATCCAAATTTCCTTATTACAAAAGCAACTCCGATCATTTATTCGGTGGTTTTCGCGTTATATAATCGTTGTGCCAAGCGATTACTGCCGGCGCGGGGTCGTAAATCTCCATGTCAGGACTGTCCAGACAAATGCGCATTAGTGACTCAGTAGTGTAAGCCCTCAATAGTGTTAGTGTTAACTAACTAACACAATAGTGTTAGTCTAACACCCTCCCTTATGTGCAGAAATTCTATTTCTATCAGTATCAGCGTGAATAAGGTTGCCACATTCGCCTAAGCACGTGCGGAACCCAGCTGAGACTTGCTTCTCTGTGACGTTTCTTTTTAACAAACGATCAATGTAACGCAACAATCCTCATTGTTAAAATTAGAATACATATCCCGCCGAAAAGTTCAGACAACTTTATTTCAAGGCAACATTGCAAGGCGTTGAAATGATGTAAAAATGGCTACTTTTGCCATCAGCTCGTTAACCACGCCACTCTAATGTGATCTTTAAAGCGATTGCCTGTACTATTATTGTTTCAGCTCCGTATTTGTTCGCGTTAAACAAACAATTGTAACAATTCAAATTTAAAATATATTTTTGCTGCATATAGCTCTATTTTTGTCAAGAATTTTGCGGCGGTCATTTATGACCGACCAATGAGTCGGCTTCGGCAGACATTCGAGGTCATTCCGGAGGTCATGTCCGCCATGACCGCCGGAATTTCGAGGCCTGCATATCTAATTTGTATTTCAAGTGTCATATCGGAGTCAAAGCACTTAATGTGAATCAGTCCTTCACATTCTTGCCGACATGCTGCTGTAGAGTTTGTATCACACAACTCCATATTGAAAACACAAAAATTTCAAAGGTAATTTCAGTATCTCACAGTATTAGTCTGCACAAACATTAAAATCGTGTTTGGTATTGAAGAATTTCATCAGCTTTCGGGACTTTAGTTTTTGTCTGATGAGGCCATCTCTACGTTTGAATCCAGATACATGAGCAGATGCTTCAGTCACCACTTTCACATGTTGTGGCAAGGATGATTGAGCCTTAATGGTGATTTTCTCAGATTTTCCAGCTCGAGGTCTGACAAGTTCTTGATTGCTGGCGGCTGTTCGATATCTCTGAGGTTTAAGTTGACAATTTGGTGGAAAGATTTAGCCTTGATGTTGATAACTGGAATTTGGAACAATCTGATGTTGGTGTCAATGTTGCTGTTTTGAGGTTTGGGTTCATTTACATATCCACCTTCAAAGTTGTCAATTGGAATGTGGTATTGTGCGTTTGATTTACGCATAGCTGTGATCTTGTTTACTGCAAGTCTTCGGAGGCCTTCATCATTATCACCAAGCATTCCCAGCAAAACATTTTCTGGATGTGCAAAATACGCATTTCTTTGTAACACAGATAGTGCAATGGTGCGAATTCGTGTATTTGGCAGCTTTGTGACACGGAAAACAATATTGAAGAAATTCTTAGCACCATCAACGATGGAATTGTCCATTTTGATTTCAAACCACGATGGAAAATACACCTCCATACAAAATCGTGCAAGATATTTCAGATTGTTTGATGGCTCACTCTGTCCCACATAGAACCTCAATATTCGACATGCAAGAGTCAACCATCTTGAATGAACAATCGGCCCAACCTCTAAATATTGAAGATCTAGTTCAACTACACCTATCAAAACAGCTGTGCACATTTGGTAGGCATACTTTTGATCTGTGCTCAAGTCTTCAACAACACACTGAGGTAGTTCTGGAAAGTGAGGGTTTGGGATGCTTTTCAATTTAGCAACTGGCCATTCAGAAACACAACCATCTAGTTGTGAACCGATTGGACCACTAAAACTATCTGGGCTTCTTGTAGTGCCATCTAATTCTGTGAAAACATGTCGTAAAGGAAGCTCATTAGCATGAAGCAAGCAGATAGCCCATTGAAGTGGTCTTTGTAGCAGTTCTTCCATTGCACGAATGCAGCCATTGAATCGCCCTATCATTGATGCTGTACCATCTGATCCCACAACAGCTAAGTTTGTGCAGAGTTCGGTGTTGGAAATGAACTCAAATATTTCTTTTGCCAAAACACGACCTTTTCCATTGGGAGGGGACAAGTGAGTGAGGTAATATTCTCCGGGTTCTCCTACTAAATGGAGGAACAAAATGGGTGGAGCTGGAGGAACAAAATGTTCCTCCAGCTCTGTTGTCATATAGCTTTTACCAGTGGGTGCTTTAACCATAATTAAAGTGGCATCTTTTCTTCCATCGAAGTAGAGTCCATTTACAAGCTTCAAGTTTTCTGCTTCTGTTTCTTGTATTTCTTTTCTGCACCGTTCTCTCTCTCTTCGTAACTTGCTACGATCTACCACAAATGAATCATTTTTTTCGTTGATCATTCCAACATCTTGCAAAACACAAGTTGCAACAGCAGCTCCTGCACGGTCCGATAGATTATACCTTTCACAAACTCTTGCCAAGTTGGTCCACTTTACACGATTTTGGTTTGATGATTGAGATTCTTTCGTAAAAATTGAATTATTACCAGAAGATGTTGATTGCATGGACTCTGAATCGCTTGAACTACAATTGAATTGCTCAATAAAAGTGCTGGCACCTGTGTTAGAAACATCACGATGCTGGATTGATCTTGAGTGCCTTCCAAATCTTTCATCAGCTGACGAAAGTGGCACAACTTCACCCAAACATTTTCCTATACGTTCTGCTTTTTGATCTTCATAAAATGCATAATCATCTGGTGCCATCCTTAAGCCATATTGACTTTCCAATTGCTTTCTTTGTTTCTCATCGCAGCAAAAGATGTCAAAAAGCTTATCAACATCTTGCAAGAAAGTGGTTTCCAGTACCTTATAACGATCTGATGTTTTAGATTGTTTAGGATACCGAGTTAAATCACTAAATTTTAACATCAGTTGATTGACTTTTTGTGCAATACTCAACTCATGAATGGAAAATACATTGCACCAAACCCATCTATCATGTAGCTCCTTTGCAACTATTCGAGCCGTTTCCAACTTTCTAAAGTGATCAAAGTTGAGCATACGTTCAATCACTTGTCTTTTAGTTGGGAGTAATCCAGAAGGAAAACTATCAACACTTTGAAAACTTTCTCCACCGTGCAACTTTTTGCAAGCAACAACAGACTTGGATCTTTTTCTTGTTAGCATAATGTTTCAGCTAATTAAATTAACCAGCTCAATTACTTGTACATATTATGATAAACTACGTATCTGCAATAAGTCACTCACACGGTTATAATATTACTTCTTAGAGTAGGCTGCTATTAACTGATTCACTTTTGAACGATCAATCCTTTCTTGTAGAGTTAAACAAGAAGATACCTTCTTATCCACCAACTTATGATGATGCAACATTACCAAAGATGATATTCATTGGATGATGCAATACAATGAAAGTTTAGTCGTTCCCTCTACAAAGCAAAATGTTGCTAGGTTGATATAAAAGTCAATGTATATATAATAACATATTGCAACATGCATTAATACCTACAAATTAGCGTTGCAAACTTGGTAATACCAATCAACTCTTTTAACGACGGTCTAAAAATCAATAATTTGCTTGTAACTTTTTTTCTGTACATTTTTAAGACAAAGTTCTATGGAAATAAGATAGAAACATGTTACTTCTGCAGCATTTAAGCCAAAAACCAGCTTTCTAGTATAAGCAGTTATCGAGATATGGCAAAATTAGCTATTTTCAGCTCGTTTGGTGAAATTGCACGGCCACTAGAGGGTGCA
This sequence comes from Aplidium turbinatum, assembly GCF_918807975.1. Lineage (NCBI taxonomy): Eukaryota > Metazoa > Chordata > Ascidiacea > Aplousobranchia > Polyclinidae > Aplidium > Aplidium turbinatum. Next base: position 12,942,021 of record NC_137484.1, on the reverse strand, counting down.
AGAGCCCAAAATCATGATAGAAGTATTTCATTTGATATTTGGGGCCAAATATCAAGACCACTTTTTGAAATTCAAAAAAAAGTTTTCTTCACTCCACCCTAATATGGAGCTCACACCCATGGAGGGTCTTCCTCCCGGAAAGCGTGAACCGTGGAAGTATTGGCGATGCCTCAATCGCTTAAGAACTAATATTGGCAGGTGTAAAACTTTGATGAGACACTGGGGGTATTCCATGGGGAGCACAAGTTGCAAATGCGGACAAGAGCAAACGATGCAACATCTACTCGAATGCCCTGACCTAAAAGCAAGGTGCTCTTCACAGGATTTGGCCGAGTTCAACGATAGAGCAAGAGCCTGCGTGATGCTCTGGGCTACGGCCGTGTGACACACGATGAAGAAGACCCCTTTGTTTGATGCGGCCACTTAGGTTTGAGATCGACTGCAATGATAATGGAATGTTTGCTACTATCAACCTGGTGCACCTGTTTTCAGCCTTTGACTGACTACACTGTTAACCAAACTTTACTGCTACAAATGATGTGACAGTTTCACTATGGTTTCAGGCAAGCACAGTAAGGTGCGCACACGTAGTAAAGGTGGCATAAAGATTAAAAAAGCAGTATAGAATGTCTGTATCTACGGTACTGTAGACATAGCCACTTCCTAAAAAGTACACCTATATTATTAAAGATTAGGCTATACTGTATTATTCTTGTTGTTTAATAAATATTTTAGCATTATAAAGTAACCGTTATAATTGTACTACACAATACACATATATGATATTGCTTTAACTTTTTGCATTTGTGATATCATATTATGTCGTAATGGCAGCTGGTGTTTTGAGGTTACTGTATACATACAAAGTATCTTTTCACTTTGCTATATCTTTGTCATTAGGCCTATATATTATTATATACAACATTGTTAGCAACTGTGAGAAGTATGAGTTTTGGACAAAGCAACACAATATGAGATTACTTGAACCATCTAATTTTTTTACGTATACAGACAGTACAATACACCCCATACGCGTTGACTTTTGGGAGGGTGGCGCCCCCCATAAATTTATGGTTAAGGGGCAACAAAAATGGCTGTTAGGCCTACAAGTGGTGTTTCAAAGAAAAAGTAGGCTGCTTCGCGAAAGAAATTTAGATCATTTAAACGGACTTAGAGAATGCCGAAAGCGAAAAACAGCAGCTGATCGCACGGCTTTCTCTGGAACGTAAATTACTACTGAGATGCGCAGTTGCGCACGGCACCATGCTCATAGTCACACACTGCTTATCTTTCTCCTCGTGAGGTGCAACTTCAAAGTCAAAACGCATGCGAAGTTGAATGGTTATTCTCATTTCACGAGTTATCCAAACGTCTGTTAGATTTTCTGTGACTTCAAACATGAAATCAATTTTAGCAAACTTATCAAGTTGAAACTACGACACAACGAACAATTACGTGAATACAGCTTAAAGAAAAAGTGCATTTTTCAAAACTGTTATAGTTGTGTTTTGCTTCAATAAGCACTGTATGAAAATATATACATCAACAATTATGAGGAAACTACGCTACCGTATATACTTGACATTAGGTCGTTTTCGTGTATAAGTCGAACCCCTACTTTTGAGCTGAAAATCGGTGATGTTTTCTTCTCCCGTGTATAAGTCGAATAGCTTATTCCCGACACTACCATTTGATGGTTGATCTAAGTATTGACATTAACATAGGGTGAGGAAATTTCAAAGTAGATCGTAGAGTAACTTACGCTGCTGGAATGGTCACATACCTATTCAAAGCAATAATAAGTAAACCAGCCAACCACTATTTTCAACGAGGTCTTCCCGCTGTGAGATCAAATATGGTTCAACAGAACGGATTGTTTTGTTCGCAATGTGTGAGCCATTGAGCATTAAATCGAAAACCGATAAAAGAAAAAGTGTTTAATGGTCTTTGTTGCAGATATTGCCTGCATTAATGACGTCTTTTACCGCTATTATCACCTAGCCAACCTGACATGATTGTTTTATGCGGCCGCTAAGGTTTGACATCAACTTCATCGATCATGGAATGTTACGTAACAAAAACGATTATATCCTACACGCAAAAATAAAAAAATTGATTTCTTAAAACAGCTCTTTCTTTCTGGTGTCAGTTCAGCACTACTTGACTAAAGCTGAAATTTTGTCAGGTAGTGCTGACCGGAATGGCCCGATTCGGTGAGTCCGATTCGGTGAGAGCCTTTTTCGGTGAGAGCCCTATTCGGTGAGTTTTTTTTTTTAATTATTGCGCGCCGTAGCCTAATTATCATTGCCGTTATAGGGTTAGGGGGTTTTTGGGGTTGGGGGTTAGGGGGTATGGGGGTTTTTGGGGTTGGTGGTTTTTTGAGGGTTTGGGTTTTTTGGGTTTTTTTGGGGGGTTTGGGTTAGGGGTTAGGGGGTTAAGGGTTTTAATTAGGCTACGGTACCCGATAATTTTCAAAAAAAAATTCAAAAAAATCACCGAAAAAGGCTCTCACCGAATCGGACTCACCGAATAGTAGCAGACCCAGTGCTGACGCCAGGAAGATCGCTCCTTCTCACTGTGCGTATTCTTGGCGCGTCCATTCTCAACATTTACTAGGTGTATCATGGTATACTCCAGTGGTTCTCAACCGGGGTGCCGCAAGTTATTAGAGTGGCGTTATCAAATATGCGCCCAGACATTGTAATGATTAGCGTTAAAACTCAGCACAAATTTCGCACTGACTTTGTTTGAAACGAACTTCATTAAATTGTACATGATATGATATGGAGCAGTAGTTAGTTTGTTTTTGCGACAACTCAAAATTATTTTTATTTAATGCAGAAACTTTTTGGTTTGACTGTGGGTGCCACCAAATTATTTGGTTGTTGGTAGGGTGCTGTAAGCCGAAAAAGGTTGAGAGCCACTGGTATACCCTGGGATGCAAATCCATTTGTAGTAACGTATTTGCTTTTTTCCTAATGTAATTTGTTGGCAAGTTATCTTTTACAAGTTTAAACTTATTGCATTTTTATAAATATTTTCAGATTCCTGATGATGGCTTAAATTAAATCGAAAACGTTCGACTGTTAAAACTATTTGTAAATATGTAAAATGTATTGTTAATGTTATAATGCTCAACCCTGTTGTGTTGCTGTGTCTTTCCTGTTTTGGGTACAAAAAAGCAAGCTCTCTTCCGAAACTATGAAAAGTCAGATTCTAGTTTACTTTGAATAAAACATTTTTAACAGCTTGCTTGTGTAAACAAAAACAATTAAAAATATGTAGGAAATTAATCGTATGTTTGACTGCCTGCTGCCTGGGCAGTGAAATATACTGGTCGTGCTGGCAGAAAAATGGCTACTGCAAATTGTTTGGTGATAAAACATAAATATTAAATTGCTCATCCTAAAGATGCCCACCTTTTTGATGAAATGTTTTTCCCATTGCACTTGGGCCAGTGTGCTGCACAGGTGGAGTCTACTTACGACATATAAAGGTTTTTCAAACCTAAACCAAGATTTGTTTGTACTTTACTGTATCAGTGTTTTATTTTTGTTATTTCATTAGGAAGACTTAGAACTTACATTTGAATCTTCTTTTTTCAGATTGGTAGTTTCTAAAATAAATTTCTGTAACATAACAAGATGCCTTACAGTTCTGGCAACGAAGAAGAGCAGTCTCGAAAGCTTTTCATTGGTGGAATTTCACTTGACACAACTGATGATGGAATGAGAGCCTATTTCAGCAAATATGGCAATATCACTGATTGTGTTGTTATTCGGGAACAAGGAACCAACAGATCAAAAGGTTTTGGCTTTGTAACGTTTGAAACCGAAGAAGAAGCTGACAGATGTATGTGTCCTAGCCAACGTCCTCACACTATCGACGGAAGAACAGTTGATGCAAAACGAGCCGTTTCAAGAGAAGAGTCCTCCAAACCGGGTGCTCATGTCCAAGTAAAGAAAGTTTTTGTAGGTGGTGTTAAACCAGGTTGTGATGAGAGCGTGTTGCGTGAGTACTTTGGTACATTTGGCAATATTGTTTCTGTTGAGATTCCTTTAGACAGAAACACTCAACAGCCGAAAGGATTTGGATTTGTTACATTTGACGACTTTGATGTTACTGACAAATTGGTTGCGAAGCGACATCATGATGTAGGTGGGTTTCAATGTGAAGTCAAGAAAGCTCTCTCTAAAGATGAGATGGAAAAAGCAAAGCAACAATTGAACATGAAAGGGCAAAGGTCATCTGGTTCCAGAGGTGGAAGTTATGGCGGCGGTCGTGGAGGTGGCCGTGGAAGGGGGAGAGGTAGAGGAGGAGGTGGTGGTGGTGGTGGAAGCGGGGATGGTTATGGTGGTTACAATGATAGCTATGGCGGAGGTCCCATGAGAGGTCAGTATGGTCAATCTCAGCGATCTAGTGGTGGTCCCTATGGCGGCGGATATGGCTCTGGTGGAGGTGGTTATGGTGGTGGCGGCGGCTATAGCAGCGGTGGTAGTGGAGGAGGATACAATTCAGGCGGATATGGAGGAGGAGGAAGTGGTTATGGATCAGGAGGATACGGCAGCTCGTACAACTCTGGAAGTGCTGGTTATGACAACTATGGCTCTAACAATGGTTACGGAGGATACGGCGGGCAAGGAGGGAATTATTACGGAGATTCAGGTGGAAAATACTAAGCTCTTTATTTGCAAGGAGCTTTGCTTCATATGAAGTGAATATCCAGACATCTATTTGAACATATTTGCTTTCGCAAACGATAACTGTACAGAGTAAATTTTTGTGCACGAAAACGAAGACTAGTTGCCTCACTCAAGACAAGTCTTCTGTCGTTCGTGCCCTTCGGGAATATGTATCATTAACAATGGATGTGCTATGACCAAACACATCGTAATCACTTTTTCAAGACATATTGAGCATTGCTGCAAGATTTGTTTTTTTGTAGCAGCTACTTTGTTTTTAAACTTAGCGATTCCAATTTTGCTTGGTAATACAAGGAAGGGTTTAAGTCGTCGAGTCTTCTCCGTTTTTGCCGAACGTTACGTATATGACTAGCTATTTACAGTAGATGTTCAAACTTTCACTCCAGTAAATTTCACGTATGCATGAAGTGCTTCAAACTGTCTGTTGGTATTGCGAGGTTGCTCTTGACGAAACAAGTATATTTCAAATAGGTTTGTGGGTTAATGAATTTTGCCAATTGTATTCCGATGACTAATTGTTGTTATTTGTCATAATTTGATTGCGTTTATTGCGAGTGTAAACCATTCATTTTGTTTAGAAAATATTGACACTGAAGTTAAGATTTCTCTACATTTACAAACAAACTCCAGTCTTGTAAATCAGCACTAGTGCGATATTTTGCAGCATGTGTTTTAGAAACAGAGTTGTGTCATTGAGTTTCGTGTTGACGCGATTTAACACTGAAGCAAGTTATTCCTCATATATAACATGCCAATGTCCATAAAATGGATTTTAGAATGTCTTCAATGCAATCTCTGAGAAATAAGAAGATTGAACTGAGGGTGTTTTAAATTTTTGCCCCTTTTTCTAATCCACGCATTTCTGGAGCAGTTTTGAGATATTCGTGCATAAAACCATTGTAGCATCCACAGCTTGATTTTGTTAGTCACTGCCGTCGCCGACCATGCCTCTCTCGATGTTTCACTCACCACAGATTCAAAAGTGCTGATTTGTAATACCGGTTGAGTTAAACTTCCACCACACGTGGGGTTTATTCATGTACCTTGTCAAATTGTTCTTGTGACAATTTTACAGCTCAACCAGTTTTTTTAAATAAAAGTAATATTTTGGATTCTATTGAGTGTTTCATCGGTGTCTCCGCATGCGCTCTATATTCTAGCCACACCCTTCCAAGCAAGATGCCCACTGCCAAGAGAATCCGTCGCAAACTTTTCTGGTGAGCCTGTCCTGTAGGAAGAGTGTAGATGACCACACTTGTCTGAAGATTATTTCAGAGAAGCAAACACTTTCAATCACAAACTGAATTTTTACAGCCGAAAATGGCCGAGTCCTTTAAAAAACTGGTTTGACGTAGATCTGTTTTTATTTTTAAATTCTCGTGCTGATTTACTTTGTATGCCCCTGCTACTGCCAAATGAGGTTTCCAGTTATCTCACGTGATGGAGTACCCCGATCTGTCACTGGTAAAACGCACTTGGCGAACCAGAACGCAACAGATAAGCGCAGCTTGAATTAGGAAACGGAAATAACATAAACGTGAAACGGTTTTGCATGTATTCACGCCGGTAACCGTTTAGGTATCTATACAAATGCAATAGGCTAAAAAAAACTTTTATCAGGGCTTTAGATCGTTCCCTTGAGTTGTTGTCCGATATGCAGTCATAGGGCTGTTGGGAAGATATTTTAGGCCCGGTACCAATGAGATTCTTGGGCTCCAATTCGAGACACTTAAGAAAAACGCACTATAAATACGCAGAGGCTTAATCTTCAAGTTCCCGAGGCTCTTGGAAATGGTACGGCCCCTAAAATTAACCCGGATGTAGAAGTTACTTCCCTGTTAACGTTTACTGTGCAGTCATTAAGTTATTGTGACTTTTGGTTGCGTTTATTGACTGATTTCATCTTTTTCCTCGCACTGAGAAAACTTTTTTGAGTGCTTAATCTTGGCATACTGGTAGAGGCTTTGAACCGCTGACGCATGCCCGGTCGCGAAATTTTTTTCCTACGAACTTTTTGTCTCATTTGCATATTTCTGTAAGTGTAGCCATTATCCTACTGGTTAGCGCGCGTAACTGTTTTTACCGATTCATTTTTTCGCGCGGTTTTCTAATTCAACAGCCAATTTTCGCTCTCCAAGTCCACATCTGAACATTGAACTTGAAAAATTCCTGAAGACACACCTAGTCAAGTTAAAAAAAAGTTGAGTAATGAAATTGATTCTGGTCACTCTAAAAGTAAGATTTTCCGAATTGATTAAGCATTAACCCTAACCTTACTTTTTTGAAAAGCTTTTGTGCACGGCAAAAATTAATTTAACAAAATGACTTCAACGGGCGCCGAACCATTGTTCTCTCGAACATAAGGCACAAGATGAAACCATTGAACCAAACTCGCCAACGAAAAATGTTTGCATTTACACGGTATTAATACAAACTCTATGCAAAGTAACAAAAAGTTCGTGGGAAAAAAAATTCGCTGCCCGGTCGCAACTTTCTAAAAGGTACCATTAAAAAATCCCCTTTGAGCAACAAAGGAAAAAGCAAATAACACCATACATTAACTCATCGGTTTGCCACTGCCTGACTTAGCGCAGAGGGTTAGGGCAGTGGTAGTCATTGCACTGACGTGGGTTTGATTCCCACCACTGCTATGCTCATTTTTCTTCCGTAATTACCAAACAAACTTCGAAGGGGATTTTTTAATGGTACCTTTTCAAAACGTGCTGCCCGGTCACCGAGATTGACGGTAACCACTTTAACACAACAACTTTTGTAAGAGCTAGTGAAGCTTCGAAGCAATCAACCAACCAAAAGTAGGCCTACTGGTAGAATAGCGTTTCAACTACCGTAATCAGAAGTAGAACAGAGAAAAGCGCAAACAGTTCTGATAGAAAGTAAATTAGGCCCAAGTGAACGTTCCAGCGCGGGCTAGGGAATACATTTCGATGACGTGGGATCGATTCTCACCCCTGTCATAACTCTTTTCATCTGTAATTACCAAACAAAGCTTTTGGATCAAACTTCTGGCTGAGTGCTAGAATGATCACAATTGGACGGTAGGTACGGTACTTAAACATGTTCTGATTGGGTGGCGGTGTCATTGGGTCTTACTCACAATTGGCATTTAAAGTGGCTGCCTAGATTGACAGAGTGAAGTTTTGAATAGTTGTTAGCGGGGAATTATTTCATCCACTGGGACGGCTGAATAGAGAGCAGTCCTGAAATGCGTTGCTCAACTTACCTACATTTTCATTACTCACCATTCAGCCAGCAACGCCTGACAAATGACAGTTGCCAACGTCTATAATAGTGTATAAGAGATGGATTATTTTGCTTGACTAATTACCGTATCATGTTGTCTACAATCTGTGGAGAGATATCTAAACAAGTCTGGTCTGGTAGGCTATAAAGTCCCGTATGGTATCCCTAAATCTGTGTACGATAGCCAGAAGGCAATTGTCCCCTTCCCCTAAAATATTTTTAACAAACATTTCAACCTGTGTTACAGCATCTTTTGACAAAATTTACTGTTGATTTTGGCTGAAAGTATTCTCAAAATGCGCAATTTTGAGGTATTTGTTTCAAACTTTTGTGGAAGAGCCCTCCCAGACCCCTTTCCGGGTGCTTCGCCTTCGCCGATTTGTTTCCGAGCAAGGTACATGTGCAATATAATATTGATTTGCCCCCCTCCCTAAATTTTGTGTTGGCTACGCCCCTGGCTACACTACAGTGGCTTGGTTTCTCAAGATTTTATTTTTGCTCATGGTAAGAGGTAGAAAAATCGTTAGGTGACGTAAAAGAGCTAAAACGTTCTGTTAATAAGTATCATCATTCATCCTCGATTTTTTCTTTTTGAGTGAAAAAGATTTCTGACGAGTTAGAAATTGAAAAAGAAAAGTACGTTTTAAATTTAATGTGAAATGACAAGCAATGAATCTCTTAATTGTACAATGACGTAGCTAGAAATAGAATTTTAGAGGAGCAACAAGATGGCAACTGTTGGGGGAAAACGCCATTCAACACATATTACAAAGGTATTCGGCTAAAACGTTCTTATAGTAGGCTATTAAAGCGTTTTTGATGCCTCCTCTTAAACCCCTCCCATGGCTACGTCCCTGTCCTTGCAACCGTTCAACATCATTTTTTTAAGGTGTGCGATTGCCCTTTGTGCCCGATTCTTGACAAGAAACTTGTAGCCTACTTTTGGCGTGTGAGCCATACATTTTCCTTTCTTACGTTGCCACGACGGATCAGCTGCAAAATATAAACTTTGCATGCAATCGAATGATTGAAGCTGTGGACAATCGAATAGCAAAGTTGTTTAGGCAGGCTTATAATAGACTTTTAAACGGTTTTCAAAGCCTACTTCTCTTTTGGTACAAAATTAAAAAAGTTGCAATAAATGGTTCGGTTTCGGTACGTAGCTATAATCAGTAGGCATAAAGCAATTTGAAATGTTATTCCTCGTAAAATATAGGCTATTAAAAGCGATCAATCAATTGTTTAGATTAACTTATATTCAAGGGCCTGCATGCTAGGCCTATTGAATTGCAAATTCAAAGTCGTCCATCGGTATCGGTATTTCTGGCAGCCGCCGGCGATGCCGTTGAGGTTCTGCTTGTGCACTTACCAGCCGGTAAAGTATTCAACGACCCATAACATTTCAATTTAATCACTCAAAGAATCTAAGCTGTCTTGTGCTTCAATGGTTCAGTCTGCTGGAGTTAAAAGTGGCGTTTCAAGATATCATCTTGCAGTGTGAAATTCGCAATGACATCGCAAACTTCCCATTTTTATTACGCTATAGCCTAATAGCAGTTGCGATAGTTTGTAGTTAAAAGTGCAGCTTACAAGTGTAAAGTTCTGTTGCAAGTTTTATCTAAGCGTTAGCCGTAAGCCCCTATTCATTGCAAGACATTATTAAACCAGAAAAAGCAATTTACCGCAAAGGGTTAGAGCTGTATGAGCTGTCAAGTCAACACATGCAAAAGACAGTAGATGGTTAAATTTGATGTGTTCGTGCAGTGCATCCCAATTTCTTCATGTTGAAAAGAGAACAAGATCATAATTTATGATAAATCAAATTAAAAGGCAAAAATAATGCAATGTAGCCAAAGGTGGGCAGTAGCGCTACTTTGTTTGTTTGTTTGTTTATCTTTATCCTGCATTGCGGGAAAGCGGACTTGAGCGCTATGCATCGGTGTACGCCTTCCGACGTACACCTGACCCACGTTGCAGCCGACAGCAATGTCAGTTTCCGGTTGTCTACTTTACTTATGACTTAAATTTGGTACTACCCATTACTCGAAATCGATCACTAGGTAGAGGCAATTATCGTTAAGTTTCTTGCCCAGAGAAACAACAGCAAGTGCGGGTGGCTGGAGTCGAACATGCAGGCTCTCGACTGCGAGCCCAACGCGCTAACCACTCGGCCACGGCTGCCGACTTTTTTGGCTTTTTTGGTAGCGGTAGCGGCTGCAGTAGCGGCGCTACGTTTTTCAATGTAATTGCAGCAGAGCAGCGCTACATTTCTTTCAGTCGCACTCCGCTACTTTCCAACTTAAAGTGAAAAAATGAAACTCGTTTTGGGAGATTTTTCATTGAAACAATGCGTGAAAAAATCAAATCAGAAATCGATTGACCATTGCGGGAAACATCAAGCAACGTTGATACCGACAAGAGAAGACTCCGATGATGAACTTTTTGGTGTACTGGTGCATGAACTTCTAAATAGTAGAATCTGGACTGGAAACGCAGTGGACAATAGTAGGCCAAACCAGTGCCGGTCTTTGGGGTGTGCAAACCGTGCGATCGCACAGGGCCTGCAAATTAGGGGGCCCGCAATTTACTCAGAAAATGCAGTAATTTTTGTCATTTTCAATGGAAAAATTCAACAAAAGAATTAGCAACAAGAAAACATAGAGACGCAACCTATTTCGTCCCCTGAACATTTCGTACCATGAAAAGATCAAGAGAAAAAAACAAGAGAGCCGAAGTCGCTGATCGGAGTGCCGCAAACGTTTCAAAATTTCTCTCGATCTTTTCAGGGGACGAAATAGGTTGAAATTCGATTTTGTTGCCAGCGGACAGCACCATTTCACAGCAATTTTCCTACCCAAATTTTTGTTAAACATGCTCTCAGAATGCACCAAATTCAAAGTAATTGTTCAAAATTGTCTGGGGGAGATCCTCCAAACCCCCCACCGCGGGGTGTCGCCTTCGGCGAACACACCATCAAGCATTGCCCACCGACTGTCAAACCACGCCTCTCCCTTTTCAAAATACCTAGCTACGCTATTGAATTGGATCATTGTCATTGGGGCCCGCAAAGCATATACCGCACAGGGCCCGAAATACCCTAAGACTGGCACTGGCCAAACAGTTGGTAAAACAGTTGGCCAACAGTGGGCCAATAGCCAAGTAACTAACCCTGTTGGCCCACTGTTGGCCAACCGTTGTACCAACTGTTTGACCTACTGTTGTCCACTGCGTTTCCAGTCCAGATTCTACTATTTAGAAGTCCATGATTGGTGCCTTCGCATAAAGCGTTGGTAAAAAAAACCAGTCAACTGTGAAGGCCTTTTTTAAGATAGAAGCAAGTCCTTGAGCTTTTCCAGTAGGCCTACCGATTTATAACGCCTCTTTATTAAATACAACATCCCATTCCTTCCAGTGCTGTGGCAGAGAAATTTTTCTCCTTTGGAAAAGACGTGCTGAAGTCAAAACGGGCATGATCAACGGCAGGACTCAGCAACCCGTATTTTGAAATGCTCGTGTTTAACATTAAATTTCACCTAGAACGTGTTTTCTATGACGACTTTGAAATGGCAGTGTAAAGGAATGATATCATTCCTTGTCAAGGTCATTTTGACGTCACAAAGTGCCTCCTGTGTCAGTTTAAGTTAAGACAAAAGTGGTGGGAGAAGTAGCGGTAGCGGGTAGCGCGCTATTTTTAAAGTAGCAAATGTAGCTCATGGTGAAACAAGATCAGGGTAGTCTACGGCTGGTGAGAAACATTTAACTTATTTTAAACTAGACCCCTCTTAAACTTACGAGTTTTCGCTGTTAAAAGACATTTTTAACTTTTTCACTAAAATTGTTCATTGTGGTCAAAGATTTAAAATTTACCAATAATTTATAAATTTGTTAGTTTTGAAATATTTTCTACAAACTTTTAAATTAATATATTTCTTGAACCGAACGCATTAAATCGGCAATATGCTTGTGAAAATATCAATAGGCTAAGACACTTTTTAAATTTTTATCAAAGAGCATAAATAGCTAAAGAGTAGGCTACATCAAATAGGCATAAAATATCCAAAATCAAAGAAAATAGCTTAACGCATAAGCTACTGTAGAACCCTATAACAATTCGCTACGCAGAAAAAATATTTTACCGCTTCAAAGTTTAAAACGAATAAAAACTTGAAGCGCATTCAACAAATTCTATGTTTTGTCGTGGACAAATGTGTGTGGCATTCTGAGGTTACATCATCTGTTCGAAATTACTTTCACAAATTGATGCACGTGTTATGAAGTTTGAATATTCTAGCGAATATTGCATTCTAACAAACAGCTTAGGTCAGTGGTACCCAACTCGTTTTAAAGGCGACCCATTTAAAAAAAAATCAGTTCGGTAAAATCTTGCGACCCAAGCAAATTGTCGTAATATTTTAAAAGCCATACAAGATTGTGTTGTGAACAAACAGCACTACAAAAGCATTAACTTTTTGCGAAAATAATATGTTTATCAAATCACTAATGAGATAGCTGTGCTGGCTTGCTGTAAGTGAGTTTTTGAAATCGAGGCGTTATTTTGCTTAGGCATAGCCGCATGTCGGCTTTAACTTCCAGCCGGTTTCGCTGTTCAGTTTTCAATACACACATGGCGGTAAATCCAATCTTACAAAGCCAAGTTGTTGCAAATGGAATCTGTTTTTGAATCCCTAATTGTGAAACTGTGGGATACACTTTGTATATGGAAGCCCAAAAGTGGATGTTTGCAGAATCTTTGGGGTATTTGTCTTTGAAGGACGCAAAAGAAATAGGGGAGAACCTCCTACAGTGCCCAGTTTTTTCACATTTTCATAAATTTTGAAAAAAGTTGCAGAGAAACACTGAACTTTTGATTTTTATTCTATAGTTTGAGGTTTTCTCTATTTCTTGGCCTATTTGTCTAAGTTCTGGGATTACTAATTTTTGTTCGGCAGCCATTTAAAAACTTGTTTTCAAAAGTGGGCACTGTAGGGTATCGGTCCCATACAATGCCCATGGGGAGTACCTACAGTGCCCACTTTACAAAGCATGACATTATTGTAATGCTTAAAAGGTCATATCCTACTTATCTTGTGTTGTAATATTCTGGCTGCAGCAATCACCACACAAAAATGTTGAATTCAAGCCATACATAAAATGAACGACACTAATCAACAATAAAAGAAGCAGATGAAGAAATAAAAAACTTTTCAACCATTTTTTTCCAGCCATGTTATTTGCCTTCCACGCTTCCGGTATTTTTTTGTCATATTTTGTACGTAGCAAGTTCGTATGCCAATTTTCTAACATTCTTATTGGAAAACCAAAATGGTGCTTTGCAGACCCTATTAGATAGTCACAAAGTTTCTGTTTTTCTGGTAATTGAAAATTCTGTTTACGGAGTAGTTTTGCTTGAAATTGGTCATGGCAATATTCTCTAGATCTCCTTCACACTTAGCTAAATAACGCCGAATTGTTCTACGAGAAATGCCGCACTCCTCAGATACAAATTGTTTTGATCTCCCTTTTACAATCACCTCCATGCATGCTTTCTTCATTACATTTTCTGGATATCTAACAAGCTTTTTTGTAGGCTGCTGGACATTTTGAAAATATGATATAGAAGATTTGTAACTTATTGTCTGGACAAGAACAATAAAAGTAAACCTATCTGAAGATTGTTGCTCATTATCAATAAAAAAAACATAGATCCAACAGTGCCCACCCCTGGGCACTGTAGGCTCTGTCACTGATGGGCACTGTTGGGGACGTCGCCATTTTGGACAAAATGTGCTGCAATATTTATAAACTGCATTATTACAAGCATTAAGCAATATCGAAGCTTGCCTACATTAACTAACTATCCACAGTGTAACTGACAATACTGTAACATGAGCAATGAAGTCACATGCAAACTTTCCTTTCTTCCAAAAAAAAGTTTCTATTTTCCTAAAAAAATGATTTCTGTTCTCACTTGCCAAGTACTTCACATTGCATCTTCACGTTACATGCTAGAAATCATTGGGCACGTGGACATCTCAAAATGAATTCGGGCGCGCAATTGATGATGCATTGTGGGTAAAATTTGAATATGGGCACTGTAGGAGCCTGGGCACTGTAGGAGGTTTTCCCCTACGGTTTGCTACTTCTGTCGTTATGTCCATAAACTGTTCTGCAACATGGATGGAAAGTTGAGGCAGATCTTTTCCAACAAATGGATCAATTATCCAATCATTTTGGTTATTACGTGTTAGAGATTCTCCATAGTAGTGCACAAACTTTTTGGCAAACTGTTCCAGGTGTCTAATTATATCGTTTGCTTAATATCAACTTCATGGCCACAGATATATTGCGTTAGCTGAGGAAAGATATCGTACTCATCTCTGGTGACATAACTTTTCCAGAATATGAGTTTTTGTGTTAAGCAGAAACTTTTGCGGCGCGATCAATCACCGTAAAACCGTTGCCTTGGATATATAAATTTAGAGAATTCAGAGTCAAATATATTTGGCAAAGTAAGCAACTTTTGCCTTGAAATCTTCTTGCAAAAACTTCTCGGCTAATCTCACACAGTTCTGTTGCCTCAGGAAGATAGCAATCTCCTCCCGCAAGTTACAAACTCGCTTCAGGACACGACCTCGTGAGTCGTGACAACCATCGCACTTCTGTGTGCAACAGCAATGCTTGATAATAATCAGAATCCACAAAGACGAAAACAAATGCCGATTTAGTGGACTTGTTTTGATCCTTTAAGAATGAAGTTGAAATTTATTGCATTTTATTAATATTTTCAGATTCCTGATGAAGGCTTAGGTTAAGCCGAAAACGTTTGAATGTTAAACTATTTTGTAAATATGTAAAATATATACTGTTGTAATGCTCAACCCTGTGGTATTGTTGTGTCTTGCCTGTCTTTGGTATAAAAAAGCAAACTCTCTCCCGAAACTATATTGTTTTGATGAAGTTTACACACTTCACATCATTCAACACTTCGTGCAGCTCTTGAGACAGCTTTTTTGCAGCAAAGGCCTCTCTGTGGAGAAAGCAATAAGTCCATACAGCACTTGGGGTTTATCTTTGATGCGTTTTACAACACCAGACTATGCGTGGTCCAACGTGTGGAAAACTTTGTCATAGTTTGTCCGACATAGCGTTAGTGATATATAGTGCACGTTACAATATATACCGTACCCCGTAACTTTGTCAAGTTAATTTATTATATGTTTGAGACTGAAAGTTTTGTTGGGTTTACATTTAATAATAATAATAACAATAATAAAAGCGAAAATTGTTAAAACTTCTTGCACTACGATCATGCTACAAAGCTTTCCGATGTCTCGACATGAAACGCTTCATGACTTGTGTTCATATTTTCCAGTTTTGTGATCGATCTCTTCGCGTTTTAAATTTTTTTTTTGTTATTTTTTTTCGCCCAAGATACAATATGCCTGAAAAACAAGCGAGCCAAAAAAATTATCAGGCGACCCAACTTTGGGTCGCGACCCATGAGTTGGGAACCACTGGCTTAGGTTATCGTGCAAAATTTAAGATTTCCTAGCTTGTGATGTGAACAAACGTGAAGTTTTACGCAGCTAAAGCGATTTGACCGGTTTCAAGTTGAAGTTTGCGTACGTACGCTAATGCTTTATTTGAATGCGGTGGGATGGCGTAGAGGGTAAGACGCTCGCTTTCCAATCACGCAATCCTGGTTCGATTTCCGGCTTATGCTGGTGGTTGACAAGCACCAATCACCTCTACCCAGGGTGTATTTTTAAAGCTTTACTTGAAGCGTGTTTCAACTTTACAACTCACAATCTTGAGGTCCAGGATAAACTGTTTGTTGTTTTGACTTTTTACAGATTTTATTATTGAATTGGACACTCTACTTGCGTTTAATAAACTACATCACGTATACCGGTAGGCTTAAATGTACTTTTATAAATATAAACGCATTTGCTCGACAAAGAGGCGCCTCTTTTGTTTGCTAGTCCTTTTTGTCAACATATCTCACTTGGTTGCATCTCCCATTCATGGCAAGCGTTTACAACACCTGACGCGTCGTTTGCTAAGAAAAGGCGTAATTGGAAGAGGAACAACTACAAATGGAATCCAGCGTTTTGCCTTCTCGGAAAATGTATCCCTCAGCTCAAATACAGCTGGCCCAACAACACTGAATAACAACCATTTAGCAGAAACAAAGCCAAGGCATAAGAAACATCGCCGTCATAGAAACAGCAGGTAGAATTGAATATGCGTGAGCTAGCTTATAAAAACCAGTGCAATTTATTTTTTGCAAATAAGTTTATTGCACTTGTAAGTGCTCAAGAATACTGTTTGTGCAGTTAGTCTTTGGCAGTGGAATCAACAGTGCTAGACTATTGCAAGGCTCTAACTGAATTACTCTTCAAAATTTCAGACATCCTCTTCTGTTTGATTGGACGACTTCATCGTGTGGCGAATGCAATCCGGACATGTGTGATACTCCTCCAGAAGATTGTGACACTGGTCTGATACGAGACGCCTGCGACTGCTGTTACACTTGTGGAAATTTGGAAGATACTCCTTGTGATTTGCCCAACGAAGTGTTTCGGTATAATCATCTATTCGAAAATAACTGTATGACAAGTTTTATCAAATAAGGAAGTCTTCCTTCTCCTTATTTTTCTTCTTCTTTGTGATGTTTGTTGAAACCTGCAGCAAAAGAGATGGCACTCCACCGGTATCGATCTTCCGCTGTGCTGTTTAAAAACAAATAGTCCACATCCCTACTGAACATAGCTATTAGCTAGCCTACTGAATGTGTGAGTGTTTGATGTCCTTGATCATCATTTGTTACACATTTGGAGGTTATCTCCCACTAATTTCCTAAATCAATTTATGGATGTCTATAATTTTGTAGTGTTGGTTTTATATCAATTTATTCGAACGCCAGCTATTAGTTACAGCAATCTAACTTAGGCTAACCTTAATTTGAACTGTTGTAGCTTTTTGTTTGCTGTTAACAATGATACAACATCACCAGTATTAAGCCTGCTACGAATTTTTTAATGATCTTGTTGTCGCCCAGGTTGGTGATGCTGAGCACAAATAACAAACGCAAACATTAAAATCAGATTTGACTTTGCGAAGGTTTGGTGAATGCGGAAAAGACTTGATATGTTCTCCGTCGGATCAAACCAATGGAGAGGCTACTTCGTTTTGCACATGCGCATCTACAACTATCATTTGCGGAAATGATGGCCGGACGTATTCTAATCCGTGCCGATTCAAACGAGCCAGTGGACGGAAAGTTGGTTTGACAAAGTCGCACGAAGGGCCATGTTTAGCAGGTGTTTATATTTATTAGCAGGCGGAGTACTCAAAAACGGCCTATTGTTTATCAAACCATCATACATATTCTTTTTGAAAGAAGCTCAGTCTTGTATGCTTTACTGACGTGAAGTATAGATATACTTTAATAAAGCCTTTAGCCTTTTTGTTACTTTAAAAAGGTAGCTTTACTTTGGTAGCTTAAGTCCAAGCTACATCAAACCAAAAAAAACAACATAACAATAACATAACTGTGCTGCTAGATGCTTGTCACGTTTTGTTAAGATTAACAATACTCAATGATAAGTCAAGATGGTCAATAAGAAAAAAATAATTCGTTTACATTCCAAGCATCGTTGTGTTACTTGGCTAACAACTTTTTTACATTGACTACACGTTTGCAGACGTTGGGTAATTGTATGAAAACAGAAAACGATTTTGCGTGCTAGATATTAACCTTCTCCTTGCAAAAACATAATCGCAAAGACAAAAAATAGAAATATTTTTGTCATGAACTCGGTCCCAGCCACTGACCCGTAAACACAGCAAATTGTAAAAAAAACGTTGAAGAATTTCTCTTGTAAAGTTTTGAGTTTCATAATACCGGTATAGCTAAAGATAAACCATTGACCGTGCTTGACAACGTATCGGATTAGATCATAATGTATACAAATTGTTTTCAAACTATGGTCACAAAAATACCTGTACCTGGAAAAAAGATAATTAAGTTATTAACGCGATTTGGGATCAGTAGCGAATCCAGGGGAAGGGGTACTTGGTCATGCTCTCCAGGTGACCAGGTCGACAAAAAACTTGTGTATTTGTCTTCGCTTTAGCAAAATTTTCTCAATGGCTTTCATTTCATTATCCCAAAGTGGCTTTGGGCACGCATGCGCTCAGCAGAAGATTCGAGGAGTAGCCTATAAACGTTTACCGTATGGGCTCTTTAAGAACTAAGAAAGTAATGCAAATGATTCGAAGCACAATGCTCACTCAACTCGTTCACATTCAAATTGACCTATCCCGGTGTTAAGTTAATAGAAGTACGAGTTGAAACATGACTTGTATTGTAAAGCCTACAATTTGGAAAGATAGGACACCTCAGACCGATTTGGAACTTTCACTGGAAGACTCACAACACTATAAATCTTTCATCAAATATATCATTGAAATTCTTTTCTAACCGTAAAAAAGAAACATTTGAAACCTAACTTCAATTTGAGCCAAGCTTTCCAACCTAAACTTTTACAAAAACCCAAAAGTTCTTAAGCCTAGAATTATACAAAAAGTGATCAAAACGAAGTAAGATTTAACAAAATTGTCAAGTCCCCATAATCCTACCAAACTATTTGCTTATTGGCTACTTACCAACGTGCTTTAACACATCGATTGATATTCACAAAAAAACACAGTCAAACCAATTTGTTGATTGCAACTTCATGAATACCGATGCATATTAGTCTTATTCAGTAGCCAGTAGTTGAAATAAGTCAAAAATGAATTTAGTTTCTTGCTAGAATACAACCGGAATTTGACCATTAGTTTTTGAAATAAGTCTTAAAGTAGATTTTTAGTGAGAATTATGTGACATTTTATAGTTTATGTTATAAATAAATAAAGACGCAAAAAAGTGCTTCATAGTTATTTGCAATTTGAAACACCGTGACATTGACTATATTGAAAATAACAAGCTAAAGATAAAAAACAACAGATTTGCCAACACTGAGTTGATGATGGTGATAAAATTACTGACCTTCGTGTCTATCACTTGATTGTCTTCCAACCTTACAAAAAAATGTTGCTTAAGTAGGCTACTTGTGATCGCAGCTTAAGCGATTCTGGCGTTAATACCACTTGAACTTTTTTGTTCGTTGCAACGCAGCTTGAACGTGAATGGAAATGGCGTGAAAATGTTGCCGTATTTTTTAAAGCGTGCAGCTTGTGCTGCATCAGACTATCAGTTTACAATAAAAAAGACAGATTTGCTGTTAATGGTACTCAAGAATTAGCGTATTTTTGTATTTGGTTTTGCATCTTCGCCTTGTAATGCATACGTCAAATCTGAACAATAAAATTGCTGGAGTCTCAAACAAGTCTACACAAAGTGACAATCCACCACCTGTGTCTGATTTGTTCAAAGGCAATATCGGAAAAGTGTAAAAACACCGTGATTGTGAATTGTAATACAACCGAACGTTTTAATCGTTTTATTTAAGAACTTTTTAGATTGTGCACATTGTATTACAACTTGGCCTACGAATCTACGATGATGATTTCATATTTTTAAAGAGATTTTGGCAAAAACAATTCTTCTTAAAATATCGAAAAAAGGTTAAAATTCATGCATCAGTTCAGTTTACCGCACAAAGTTTGGGTGTGTGATCAGGAAACCGACTAAGCCACCTCGTTCTTAAAATAGCTTTTAACGGATAAAAATAAATACAGCGCAAACGTTGAATAACTTCATGAATGTATGTGCTTAAAGATTAGCTTAAAGGCAAAAAAATTTTCCTTCTGCTATCTTAATCTATTATTGTTGATTTGTAGACTTTAATCCATGCTTTGTTAAAATTAATCTTCAGCGCCTTTAATGGAGATTCCACCAATGAACCAAACTGCTGAAAGAGGAAGTTCAGCTGTTTTTAGTTGTTCCGTGTCCGGATATCCTTTTGCTTGGTTTGAATGGCTTAAAGATGGGCAAGGCATATTTCAGCCGGGCATAAACGACGGAATAGTCATTCAGGTGAGCTTTTTTCTGACCGCAACGAGTTATTGTAGCTTTGTAGCACACCAGTACGGTAAATATAGAAACAAAACATTGGTGTGTACATTCAGTTTAAGCGTTAAATAGCTTAAAATTTCGCTTAAAAAATGTGCCAAGGTTTATGTTTAAAAATGTGGAAAACTTTGGTACCTTTTGCTTTCATAAGATCCTAATTTCTGATATTTTTTCAAAAAAAAAAAAAAGTCGAGTAGCCCAGTGCTTGAGATTTATTTAAAAAGTGTTCTCTTTGATCAGCCAACATTCATGTAGCTAATCTCTTTCTTGACACCTCTTACTGAAAAATCTAGATTTAGCTTATAGGCTTACTAACTTTTTTTTGGCCAGTGTATAGTTTTTACAGAGTTGTAGAGTCGGAGTCGAGGGATTATACAATTTTTTTTGAAAAATAGTGATAATAATTTTACTCTTAATGAGACCAACGAGTGGATGGTCTTGTGATAGCCTCTCATCTCGTTGTAGTCTGAGGACACGCTGCCAACCTGAGAGAGAGAGAGAGAAATGACTTTATTTGCCAATAAGATTCTATAATAGTTTAATATAACCTATACCTGTACTTCAATTAAGTAAAGAAAATTTGAGCGGGCTAAGCAAGCGAAAAACTCTTGCTGAAACGAAAAAAGATTACACATTTGTTCTCGTATTTTTAGGAGTGCATGTGATGTCACCAAATGCCCTTCAGGATCCGCTACTGAGTGCGACGTTCGGTAACTTCGCTTTTGCATCAATTGTGAAGAAACAAACGCTGGAAAATTTGTGCAAGTCCCATTTTTCCACAAAAATAATGAAAACTAGAGTCGACAGAACATAGGACTAGCCTACTACGCCGGAGACTGTTCGAATAATGTATCCTTTATTTACAAAATTCCATTTGTTTCAGATACGTAGTGGACCTTTGAAATATCAAGTCACAACTTGGCTTGAGATTGAAAATGTTGATGTAGCTCATTCAGGCTATTACACATGCATTGCTAAAAACCAATACGGAGAAACAAACGCAACCGCTCAATTGGAAGTCATTCAAGGTTAGCAATGGCCTAAGTTTTGCATAGGACCAGGGCCTCTGAGAGAAGTTTTCATCAAGGGTACGAAGAGTCATTCCGGGCCCCCCTCTCACTCCGGGCCCCCTTCGTCTTGGGCAAAGCGCGTGATGTTTGCTTAGGCGTACCGCGTATTGCACACAGTGCCGGATTATGGGGGGGCGGACTGGGCTGAAGCCCAGGGCCCCCACTTTTGGGGGCCCCCACCTCAAAGAAAAAAAATCTACTAATTTTTTTAGTTGCACAGCTGGAGATTACTGCTTTAATTCGTATCTCAAACAAGCAAGGGCGGCTCACCCATATGTGCTGCGGTGCTGCAGCACCCCTGCCCAACCCCAGTTATTCAATTTTTCTTCGTTTTTTTAACAAAAAACATATTTATTTGATACTTTCATATCCGAAAATGGTACGGATTACGGGTCAAAGTTATGATAATGCTGCCAATATGAGTGGCAAGTATAACGGTCTTCAAGCTCTTCTGCGCGAGAAATGTAGTGTAGCTCATTATGTCCCTTGCACAGCACATTCACTTAATTTAATCGGTAGCCTAATTGTCCTGTAAAAACATGCCGTTCTGCGCTGAGCTTTTTGAATTGTTGCAAAGCCTTTATTCATGGCTCGTCTACTCATCGTTGGCAAGTCCATCGAAAATTCCTAGATGGTTTGAATGTTTTGAAGACATTATCTGATACAAGATGGTCAGTTAGATATGATGCAGTTCTTCTTCCATCGAGTCTTCTAAAGTTCGTTGATACACCACAGATTGACACATTCTTCCGCAACGGAGTTATACACTGACAGGTCCCACCTACTGCACCGGGTGGCAAGCCGAGGGCAAACAAGAAGGTGATCCGCTGCATAGCCGTAGCCAGGGGGGCGAAAAGGGCCATGCCCCCCCCAAATTTTCCAAGTTTGGATTCCGAAGTTGAGCCCTTTGTTGAAAATATAATAAAGTTTGTAGAAATTTATATCGTTTTCCAAGACATCTGGCTATTAACACCTCCAAGGACTTGTTTTAGACACACAGAAAGACATCAATAAATTTTGCAAATCGTAAATCGCGCAAAATTTACGCGATTTACGTTTCTTTGAACTAATTTATGGAAGCAATTTCAGAATGGCTTACTCTGTTGGGTTTTTGTGTAGTTATTGAGTTTTTGTGTAGCTGAGTTTTTAGTGTTCTCTAATTTTAGCCGCAGTTTTTGCCCGTTCGTGTGTAAGAGCTATCTTTAATAAGTTAATAGCTGTTTATCTGCTAACAAATTTCATACAAATATTACCTTAAAAGTGTTTTCAGAAAGCGCTATAATCCATTATTTGAGTGTAATTTTTCAAAAAATTTCCGGGGGAGCATGCCTCCGGACCCCCTAGAATACGAGTGCCTTCGGCACGTTCTAACACCCCTACCACTTTTATTGCTTCAACCCACCAGGATACGCCACTGCACATCAAGTGGCGATGGCTTTAAATCAAACAGTTTGTTGTTCTCTTCAATTCATCAAATATTTGCCCCCCCCAAAGTTTTTTTCTGGCTACGCCACTGGTCCGCTGTTTAAGGCTCAGTGCCACAGATACATGCAACTGGGCCCGTGTCGTAGCCCCACTCCACCATTAATTTTTAGCGAAAAATGTCACTTGATAAGGGCCCCCACTTTTAGCTCAGCCCAGGGCCCCATAAACCCTTAATCCGGCCCTGATTGCACACCATACAACATTTTACTGCAGAATTAGACATCTGTGCGATATAATAGTATCAGGCTGCAATAAAACTATTACTTAATTTTAATAGGCTATGCACAATAATATTGAATATGAAAGATAAATAGCCTATGTCACTTACCTCATGTGATATAAGCCTACCCTGCCCTGCTGCCAGATAAGAAAAAACTGAGAATCATAAAATACAAGTTTATAGGAACAGAGAATGGGATTGGCCTATTCTAAATTAAATTCTATTCCTATGCATCTGAATAATGACAGTTCAGTTTATTTTTGTTTTGTTGGCGAAAAAGAAAAGAACAAAAATATACAAAAACACAAATAATTCACACAACAAGGATGGCAGCGAAAGACCAAAAGGTCACCAAAGTCAGCTGCCACCCAAACATTTAAACAAAAGACCCAAAATTAAGAATATTAACACATATAGCACAAAACCAGCACTTTACATAATACATTAACAGTGGAGTAACACAGGGCAACATAAAAAAAACTGTGCAGAGAAATAAGCAGATGATATATTTCAGGAGTGATCATTGTACAAATTCTTTAATAAACATTTATATTTAAATTTAAAAGCATTATAACACTTTTCCTGTATTTCTTTTGGTATTTGATTCCATAGTTTCACTCCATTAAAACATAGCATCTTCTTACCAGAGTTTGACGTTGCAGAACATAAATGACCGGGCGCCACAATGCTCTGCACCTAAATATCCTGACACCACAGTATGCGCGCCTATTTGACCGGCGCCTAATTGTCTGCACCTAAAAGATGTGGACCACATACAGCCAGTAGGCTACTATTGTACAAAGAGGATAATTTGTACAGTTTAACAACTACATAACAGTATAATGTGCTATTACTGTAGAACTCTGATGTAATGGACCAACACTCTGGTCAGTTTTTTTTCTCCAAGGCATTTGGATGTAACAGATGTCAGATTTCTGATACAGAAAAGGACAAAAAATGCTGCCCATGAATAGTCCATTATATCCAAATTCTGCTGAAGATAAAAAATTCACTATTTATAGTTATTAAACAATCAGTCCGTCATTTAACTTGAACATGCACAAAATTTTTCTGAGATTGAGAATGACAATGACCGTCCAAAAGCAAAAAAGCTCAAGTACTTTCAAAAGTTCACGCTTCAACAGGCTCAAGAGCATCAAATTAGTAGCTGTAGTATGGTATGATTGCAAGTTAGCCCACAATCAAAACTAAATATATATACTGTAATACTTGTACTACAATAACTTCATGATCGGTATTTAGTTACTAGTTAGCATGACAGCTTAATTGTCTGGACTTTTCTTTCAAAAACTTTTATAACTTGGCCAAAATAAACTTTGTCAGGGTCTTCTTTAACTCTTAGCCAATGCTTGCATGTCAACTATATACCAAAAGCAGTATTTTGTACATCGCTGAGTTCATTTATTCAGCAAAACAGATTTTTCTTGCCTTTTTTTCTGCAAAAACTTTAATAACTTTATCAAAGTTAACTTGTCTGGCTAACTTTGATTCTATGCTGAGCCTTGCCAGATTGACTAAACGCTCTTCACCTGTTGTTGATCTTAAATAATTTTTGATCAGCTTTAGTTTACACAAACTTACCATCTTGCTTTGCGTTTTTAATTAATGTTTTGTGTTGTGCATATCATGTGAATTGTCACACACAATTTGTGTTTGCCAGTTGTTGATGGTGCTGTTAAAAGGTGTCGCTTGTACAGCTTAATGTAAAATTTTCAAAATTAGTTATTTATCTTAGATGTAGCCTATAATTATTCCAAATGAGGACACTATGTGGTGTCGAAAACGTTGGATTTAGTAGTTTTTTTTTTGTGTTTAATAAATAATGTTAAATCCGTTAACGCTACTGAGTGTCATATGTATCTCGTACAACAAGTCAAGCTCTCTACCAATGCTCAAACACAACATCAGGTCAAAACATAATCAAATTAATCATCTGACCAATAACTTTTCTTCATTAACTTTTGCATTCACCACATGCTTAGCAGAGATGAATGAAGCCACTTTCAACCTTGCTTTTGCTACGCTATGCCCCCCCCCCCCTCCGGACAGGAGAATAACTAACTTTTATGATTTAATTTAGGGTGCTTTTAACAGAACATTTTTAACGTAAAGCATTAAATCACCACCTTGGGCCCCTAATTTGCGCACAATGCACTTAGTTACCTTTCCGGGCCCTCTTGCTACATTACGGCCCCCCCAGAACTAAATAATAACAACTTTTATGCTTGAATTTAGTCATTTAGGATGGTTTTAACCAAACATTTTTGCGCGTAAACTATAAAATCACAATTCCGGGCCCCCAACAGTCACAGGTCTGGGCTCTCAAGGGTACGCCGTACCCTCCGTACCCCCCTCTCATAAGCCCTGCATAGGACTAACAAAAATAAGTAGATTAAATCGTGCTTAGAGTCTCAGAGAAGATATAAATGATGAATGTAGCAGGCCCAGGGCCCGATTAACCATGAGGCACACGAGGCACAGGCCTCAGGCCCCCTGGTATTGGGGGCCCCCAATTTTTTTTTACATTAGTACCGTAGGCGTCAATACTTTTATAGGTTTCAAGCAGTGCCGTGGGACCGTGTCAAGGGGGCCCGAGCCCACCATCGCAGGGGGCTCACAAATAATAGATTTTTGCGTTTTAGTAAAGTGTTTTTTGAGTTGCTAAAGTTCATTGCGTGTACTTGTCCATTAAGAAGATGATTTAGGCCCTTATTATACTAAAACATCTCAAATTTGGGCCTAACTACACTGAAACATCTCTAAAAACACCATTACTATATAAAAACAAGTTAAAATGCGATAACGTCAGTAACATGATCTGCAGAAATGTATTTAACATATAACAGGTTGGATGCAATTGAATATATGATTTCAAAAAGGGCCCAATTGCCACAAAGTGTTTTTGGTACAACTGTTTTAATTATTTTGGTCATTTACTTTTGTGGTGAAACTTTGATAATGATTATATGCTTAAACATACTGGTAAGAAGCATCATACCTAAAAAGTTCACTCTGTGAGGATTCTGTGGAGAAACTATAGAGAAGTTGAAGTGCAACTGCTGTAGTTGGGCCCATTTCAAAATCAATGGAAAAATTGATAGGGTATTTTTTATGTGTTTACCGATATGTTTGAAAAATTTGGCTGTTTTTTTTAAGTATCATTTAGAAGACATTGAAAGAAATCGGAAAACACAAATAGTTAAATAAAAAAAAAAAAACTGGAAGGCCCTTTTTGAATTCACATATTCAATTTCTTTTCATTGAAAGAAATCGAAAAGCACAAAAAGTAAAATAAAAAAAATGGGGTTGGGTCCTTTGTGTTAGAAAGTTGTAGGTAAATTGGCTAAATTAATATTTATGAAGTTATAGCTTTGCTTGAACTATTTGTTAGCCCATATTTCATCATTTGCAGAGACTATATGAGTATATGGCATTGCATTGAAAGCGATTGCCAACAGGGGCCCCTAAACTTAGCTGTGCCTCGGGCCCCTGTGAGCCTTAATCAGGCCCTGAGCAGGCCTACCGACCGGTCTGAATATTTACTAAAAAGAACATTTTCCTTGAGCACTTTCAAAACCAACAACTTGAATTTTCAGCCTAGTGAGAATTAGGCCTACGTTTATTGATCGCACAAACTACAAATAGCAGCTGATCTGGTTTAAGTAGTTTTCAATGAAACTTTTATTTTTATTTATTTTTTATTTAAGTTATAAAAAAGCGCTATTGAAAAATCCTAACATGTAATAGGCTACCTGTTTCTTTTCTGAATAAAAGTAAGATAGCCTACAGGTGAGGTGAGCTATTTGGTTGAATTGATTGTGCGAATCTTTGTCCTTGGCTTAGACAGCCTCTTTGAGAACTTGTGGATGGCAGTTTTGTCTACTTGCATAAGCTTTGAACCACTGACGCAGGTCCGTTACCGAAACTGACTATGCAAAGTTTCCTCTTTTTGTTGCTTGTGAATAAATTATGCTATTCACTTGCTGCGCTGAGTTGAGATATGTTCTTGAAGTAAGTTGCGTTGTTGCTTGATCTTGCTGTTTTATCCCTTCGCAAAGTTTGAACCTTTAACCAACTGGACTGTAATGACAAACAAATAACCTTTTTGACTGCACTATAGAACAATCATTTCATATTATCATTTTTAAATAGGAGACTACGAAGTGGAAAACCATTATGTTTATCGGGGGAAACAATACATGTTCAATGACGAACAACCGACAGCTTCGATTGACGAGCAGAAAGAAATAGAAGATCATTATGCTATGACGTACTTGCTTCCTCATATGCTACCAGGTAAGTTAGAAAAAAGATTCGGCCCACATGTTGTCTCTTGTAGAGTTCATTTTCTAAAACTTTACCGTCAATGTTTAATTTTAAACTCCAAGATAAGTATTATTTGGGTGACCCAAAAGAAATGCCACCCATAAAAACATCAATAAAATGCACACTCTTTTTGTATTTCATCCATATTTGGTAGTACACATAAAGTTCATGCTTTGCCTGACATGTCTACCCAGTTTTAATGATTTCTGACAAACCATCTTCGTTTTAGTGCCGTTCAAGGATTTGCTCTAAATGTCTACCTTTGCGTTGCAAGCACACCTGGATGCGACGTGCAAAATTGTCAATTACTTTGGCACATTCCTCTCTAGAAACTGTCCTGATTTTGGCACCGATCGCTGTCTTCAGTTCAGGGATAGTCGTACCCAATAATCTGCAAAGGCCACTTCATTCCATCAAGTGCACAGCTTGGGTTGCAATCTCCAAGCATAGAATAATTGGGCCATTTTGGTTTGAAGACGAGAACCAACATTCAGTCCATTCAGTCCCAATCAATACGGAGCGTTATCTAGGGGTTCTTAGGAAGTTTTGGACAGCCTTGGGTAGATGTAGAGGTGTTGTGAGGGATGAACAATGGTTACAACAAGATGGAGCAACTCCCCATACTTCAAATGACTCATTGCAATGGCTGCGGGAACGCTTTGGTGATCGTCTCATCGGTAGGAGGTGTGATCCTGAATGGGCCTCACACTCGTCCGACCTCACCGCCCCCAGATTTTTATCTGTGGAGTTTTCTCAAAGATAATGTCTACAAGGACAATCCCCAGACTATCCCTGAACTGAAGACAGCGATCAGTGCCAAAATTAGGACAATTTTCTAGAGAGGAATGTGCCAAAGTAATTGACAATTTTGCACGTCGCATCCAGGTGTGCTTGCAACGCAAAGGTGGACATTTAGAGCAAATCCTTGTACGGCACTAGAACGAAGATGGTTTGTCAGAAATCATTTAAACTTGGTAGACATGTCAGGCAAAGTATGAACTTTATGTGTACCAAATATGGATGAAATACAAAAAAGAGTGTGCATTTTATTGATGTTTTTATGGGTGGCATTTTTTTTGGGTCACCCTATAGTTATGCTAAAAAAATAATTTAAAGCGTTAGGTGTAGAAATTTACTTGGCACCCCTAAAAGATTCCAAGCTATGTTGAAACATGATTATGATTATTCTGGTCTTTTAGTAATAATTACGTCCTTCTGGTAGCCTACTTCTTGGGCCCGAGCACAATGTGGCTTCCCTTCTTGGTCATCTCTTTTCTAGCAAATGTAACCAACTTTTAACACCAAAGACTCTTTTTTTAGATGCAGATGCGACTTTACCTGAAGAGTTTACCCAATCGAGATTCGACAGTGAAGATGCAGAATTTCGCAATTATCGCACATATTCAAGCCAAAGTAAACAATTTAAAAATGCAAAAACTACCAAAAACGACACCACGGTGGTAGATCAATTGTTGGAGCAAACTTTGCAAAAATTGGTGAAACCAAAACAATTTAAAGATATATTTTTTGATGATGATGACTTTTCGGAAGGATCTGGAAATGCGCTATAGCTTTTGTTTGTGCTTCAGCTTGTTGCACTTACTAGTCTTAGCTTCGTTAACATTAGCAACTCATTATTTAATCGAATGATTGGGGAAATCTTGGACTGAAAAATCTTCTTTGATAAGTTAATTCTGGAATTATTCCATCCACTGGATGCTGCTTTTGAAATGCGTTGCTCAAGCGCACACAATAAGTCGAACCAGGGCAGCTTGATCGTGACGTTTCTTTGTTTATAAAATCAGGCGCTTAATCAAGTGGGTTATCAGGGCAATTTAATCAGAATAACTGAAGTTTAAACAGCTACTTAGTATGCAACAATACAACATATCGGTATTTGTTATTAACGTAACATGTTTTTAATTTAAACTGCCTAGGCTACTTCAACTTAATCATAGACTAGCCAAGGGTGGTCCAAGACTGTGAGCATAAAGGGCCACGTTCAGATTTGAAGAAAACTTTAGGGGCAGCATAAAAAATGATTTTCAGCTTGTTTGCCATTCAAAAAAGTGATTTTCGGCTCGTAAAGGTACATAGGCTACCACGTCAACAAAATAGCAAACCAAAACAATTTATTGTTTCTGGCTTTTGATAATAATATATAATAATATTGCGTCAATCTCTGATTTAAATTCGGTGGTAACAGACGTAAGCAGGCATCCAGGTGTCGTTAGCCATTCTGTTCCTTGTGTCGCTTAATTATATATCAATCGCTTTGTAAGTGAGTAGCCTAAGTGCTTTCGCAAGTGTAAGTGCTACCAAACATGAAGCACATTTTCAGTGCAAGTCTTATTAAAATAGTTTTTCGGAACGGATAACTTATTACTAGCAAGCACACCAGAAACTTTATTTTACATTTGTTTATTAGCCTATTGGCAAAAACATGTTTCCTTCCAAGTCGAATGGAACTCTCCTGTTTTCCTCTGGACTCATTTTATTATTAAATTATTTCACTTGGCTATATGTAAAATGTAAGTGTATTTTAACCAGATTTTAACACCTGTGGACATTGCACTAAAAAATCCGGCTAGCAGGAATTGTTGGCAGGCCGCCACGTGCCAGGGTTTGGACCGCTCTAAATTAGCCTACCACGCCGATATCGCTTATGTTTTTGTTGAATAATATTTATGGGAGATGGTTGCATGATTAAAATTACAAACGCAAGGGAGGGTCTAGCAAGTAGTCTTATGGGAGGGGAAGTGATTTTAACAAAACACAATGATGTGTAGCAGGGATATCTAAAGAGGGGATACAAAGGCTCGCAGCGATTGCCTTATTCTCACGACACGAGAAGGGCGATATTCAAACATGCGGTTCTTTTTAAAATTACAGAAAGCTTTGTAGTGCTGCTGGTACAGTCAGTGATGGGCATTATCGGCGATAGATTTTTATCGCTTATCGTTATCGCTTAATTATTTTTTCAGTTATCGTTATCGCCAAAGACAATATTTGATTATCGCCGATAATTAATCGCCGATAAATTTTAAGCGGAAAAGTGGAAAGACCATGAAAAGTAATATTTTTACTAGCCACCTAGTTCATGAAACTAAAATTAAAACCAGTTCTTCTTCAGTGCCTGAAGTGTGTGTGCACAGGTCGTTGTCATGGGAGGAGCACGCCCCCTGCAGCGACGGCCCTGACAACACAATAATTTTTAGAGTTGCAAATTGCAATGCAATGAAATCCATGCAACAAGTCTCTTGTTGTTTTGCTGCAATCGCGAGTGAATTTTACAATTAAAATGTAAGCGCACAGGCGGTACAGATTTGTTTGAAGCGAAGCGAAAGAAATTGGCAAGTGGTTTATGAAACTGTCGCAATACGAGGCCGCTTTTGCATCGGAAACATGGTCTTTCGCGCCACCATCACTGAAACAAGTCATTGCAGAATATGATATTGCTTCAAGCATTTGACATGCAGACCGACATCACACTTTTTGCATCTTGTAGTAGTTTTTGCATGACAATAGGCGCATTGAGCTGCATGGTAAAATTATGCTAAATACAGTATAACCTTTCCCATTTACCTATGCTGCATAGCCGAGTGGTGAGAGCGCTGGAACGGCAATCGAAAGGGCAGGACACTTACAGGCATGCCTGAAAGTGGACAAGAAGATTGGCTTCCTTGCCTTCCCGTCTACTTAATCTAAATCTTTAACCACCGGGCGTAAGCCTTGTATACGACGACGATTTACCTATGCGACATAGCCAACGCTCAATCAAATATCTTTATTCCCACTAATAATACAGTGCCTATATTGTAATTCTTATCTCAGCAACTCAGCGTTCTGCCATTGCTTTAATGATGGTGTTCACAAAGAAAACAGAAAAAATTTATCTGAAATTATCAGTAAATTACGATAATTATGTTATTGTTCTTGAACAAACACGACTAATTTGACAAGCTTGATGGATTTCACAGTATGCACATTTTTACTACCAATAACGCTTAAGATTACTGATAAATTTTCAAGCATTTTGCGTTTTTGGGAATTTTTTCAATTATTGCTGACTTTGCTGTAAACAGCTCGTAGAAAGCAAAATACAAAGTTTGGAATTTTTTATGGTATTTTCATTGGATTTAATTATTTTGCCTACTGCACGTAAGCGGCAGTGTAACTCAATTGATAAAAGCATCCAACTGGTATCTGAAGGTATAATTATAAGCACGGCGGTTACCTCAGTGGTTTGATTCTGGACTAAGAGGTTGAAGATTCGATACCTACTGCCGTTGTTGCGATTCTATTCATGCATTACTTACAAAAAGTTTTGTCCCTTTACAGTATATTATGTTCGATTTTTCGTCATGTTGATGAAAACAGTTCGTGCTGCATGGGATGGGGCAGCGCTAATCAAGAAAAAAAAAAATTATCGTTATCGGACATTATCGGCGATAATTTATCGTTATCGCTTAACTTTTTTTTGATTTATCGTTTATCGTTATCGCTTTAGGCATTTTTCGTTTATCGATATCGCTTAATTGAAAAATGAGTTATCGCGCCCAACACTGGGTACAGTCAGCTACAAAAGATAGTTAGCAAATTTTATGTAGAACATATTTAAAAAATACTTGTTTTGAAACACAATTGAAAGGGAATTAATAGGCTAAGCTGTTTTTCTTACCAAAGCCTTTGCAATAGGTTTGGTGTAAAGCGAGTATACGGATGGTTGAATTAACAAGTAGGCTAACAATGATCACGCAGTGAATATCCACGCCTGATGCTAATAGCCAAGGTTTATTAAATTGTTATCGGTGTATCGGTGGTGCCAATTGCCATTTTACGAGAAACAGAAGCCTTCTGTTGTTACACGCAATAAAAGCCTTTGCATCTCCTTTAGATGTCCCTGGCCATATCAAGAAATTGTAAACCTGCTGCGGACTTCTTGTGTGTCCATGACTGCCTGTCCGGGAAGCGAAGTTTTTTTTCCCACCAGATTTCTGTCTCATTTACATATTTTGGTAAAAGTTTGGATTAAAACCGTGTGAATGCAACATTTTCTCGTTGGCACGGTTGGTTCAGTGGTTTCATCCTCTGCCTAGTGATCGTGAGAACGAGGGTTCGACGCCCGTCGAAGTCAAACTTTTTTTTCTTTAAATTAATTTTTGCGGTGGTTAAGAGCTTTTCAAAAAAAGTAGGGTTAGGGAAAGCTTATATTTTATTATCATTGCAGAATTTCATTGGTAAATAGTTATTTCGCAATCTGAATCAACCAATCTCTCAAAACACTTTCGGAAAATCTTACTTTTAGAGTGACTAGAATCAATGAGACAGAAATCTCGTAGGAAAAAAAATTTCGCGTCCGGGAACCATTGGGACGAATTTTCAATGCAGCTCTATAGTCAACACACGTTGTTCAAATCTAGTTAGGAAACAAGCACGTTCTACTGTCACTACTTTAACTTATTAAAACCAAGTTAAAATTAATAAAAAGTATTTTAGCTCGAACTTGCAAGCATAGAAGGCTAGCATGAGCTGCGACGAAAAAATAAATTGATTTTACAGCTCCTGATTAAAGCTATGAGCTCGGAATCCTTAGTGGACATGGACAATAATTGCACATGGAGAGTGGTCGTTACAAGTTATAACACCGATGATCAAGTCACTTTTTTCGATCGATTTTAGCTTCAGCTTCAAGAATATTCGTTCGCTATTGTAGCACAAACAGCGTGGCCTATTAGCCTATAGGCCACGCAAAATATGTAATGCAAAACGTTGCAAAGAAACGAGAATTAGATGCTCTTACTGAGTAGTGGAAACTGCTAAAAAGGCACGACAAAGGACTTAGACGATGTCTTTTTCATTGAGCTGTGGATATCTTGATAACATTCTCATTCTTAAGCAATAACCATTATATTATAATAGTCGCACTTACCATTACATTATAATAGACTTAGTCGCACATTTCGTTGTCTGGCATCCTACAGTTTCTGTACTACGTTTTCTTAAAACATAAGCCAACTGCAGAAAAGCTTAGACTTTATTGAACGATACTATTTCTGTGTAAGTGATTCACATAAACGAGTTAAGTTGCATAAAGTTTACAAACAATCTTGCTGTTAGGAAAATTCACAAAAGAGGTAAAATGCATGAGACAAAGGAATAATCTCAAGGTTAAAAAAGCGAAAACATGATTTATACATAACAAAGAAACAAGTTAGTGCAAAAAAGGTGCCAGAAAACAAACTAGCCTAATAACACGATAACGATAGCCTGAACGTAGAAATATGGTTAATAAGTCACTTTGTCAGTTGGCCTAAACAACAAGGTTTACCAAAAGCGAAATAGCATAAAAAATTTTGCAATCGTATGATGCTCACTGATAGCTGAGCAACCAGGCAAGTCTACGTCAGCGTCTTCGTGCGTGTCAACTGAATGTACGTGATCGTAAGCATGCCGAGAGTGATTACTGACAAGGCAAGCACGTTAACCCAAAGATCAAATTCGGATAAAATCCCATTAGCTCCAATTCCCAACCGCTCATTGACAAATCCTTCTCCAGTTACAGTGTAACTAAAAACGTAACAGAATATGAGACGCGTGAAAATTACTGTAATTGAATTCAATCATCGGCAACGCAACCTTACGCATGTTGTTGCTTTAAATCAGTGATGAAAATAATCCTCACAGCGGGGCAACATTCTTTACCAAAAAGAAGCAAGAATGCCATGAAGCGAAACACGATATTTAAAAGTAAAATCGTCTGATGACTTCGGCTAACATACAAGTGCAAATACAACGTAAGTTACAAATCGTGCTGGCTTTCAGAAAGAATTCACTCCTACTCTTTTATAACCATCTCCTGCTCAGTAAACCCTTAATTATATGAGGGTTCGACCACCATGTATCGTGGTTTTAAAATCACAATGTTCCTCAGAAAAGAGGCAAGCACGCTCCTGATATTGTTCCAGTACTTACCAGGTCAGGTTGCCAATCGTCTGGATGCTTGTACTTGGAGAACTTGCAAGCTGCAGCAACGACGCTGCTCCTGACGTGTCCCCAGAAGTGATGCAGGTGCTGAAGTTCGAATGACGGAATTCGTTCACACATAAACCCTGAAAATAAAGTGAAAACATGAAAGTGAATAAATTCCGTCATGCACAATTGCACATCAGTAGACTACGGTTAGATGATATTTTAGACTTTCATCAACCTGTATTCCCTAGCTTAGCCTATAATCATAAATAGAAGTTATTTTTCACCACGAAAATCTACAATTGACCAGATTAGCATGAAATAGGAAAAACCATTTACAATTGGCATAGAGATGTTGCATTAATAGTTTTTGATACATAAACAATTGAAGACAGCGGAGTTAGATTATCAAACGTTTATTTAACTTTGCACTGATAGAAAGTCAAGTACCAAGATAAATGTTTAAAAAAATCAAACATGCGGTTGTAAGAACATTTTGCTTTGACCTAACTCGCCTCTTGATTCCACAAAAGTTAGGTCGTGTGGCACGGCCGTTCAACTAAGCCAGGACCTTTACAAAAAGACAACTTTATTTGCGCTACGGCAAGTATAACACAAATAATACAGAAAGCTGACCATAAATGCATATAAATTGCATCACCAACCAAAGCTACCAAAAGTCAAATGTCAGTTTATACAAACAAAAGGTAGAAGTCGTAGGACTGTAATAGGAAGAGAAGCAATTTACCGAAAATCCATATTGTGCAATGCTGAGGTACTTGATCCAAGAAAGCCATGGCAAAACTGTGTCGACATTGAGAAGAAGGCCGGCAAATAGCTGAAAAAAAGACACAATTATTTTAAGTAACTTGTTTTGTACACTGTAATCATAACGTTACTATCGACACCACGCAGCTAGGAATTTCCCACAACAAAATTCGTCACTTTTACATTGATTCAACGTCTACAAACGTTGCAAAAATGACGGATTTTGCTGTATGGAATGGTTCAACACAATTTCAAAACAAGTTGTGAGTTTTACAAGGGAAGAAGAAAGTTATACAATATACGTCACTAACGTGCATACGTCACATCCAACTTACGATAGAAAACACAAACGTGAGGGAGATGAAAATGCTCGCTACAGCGAAAGTGCTGAATGTGGAAGAAAAGAACAAGGCAATGGATGTCGCTGCGAAACCGGTTAAAACCAGAAGCAACATGAAAATGAAGAAGGCTCCAACGTCAGCTTTCATTCCTGCAACGACAGTCAATTGGATAACATTCACTGGTCTGGAAGCTGCGGCGTTGTAGTGACTAGTCTCGTCCTGTTGCTCAACACAACAAACAGTGTACCAGCCTCATTTTTTTAATCAAATATCGATTTCGCTTGTAAAGCATCTTCAGTTTGATATTGTCAAGAGCAAAATAATAATAAAAAATTCTTCAAAGGTTAAAAGTTTAGATATTATGATGTAACAAAGCATGTTGCGCCACCATGGAAACAATGAAACAAATTATGTGATCCATTATTTAGTAATTACTTCTTTAGTAATTTTCTTCTTTAGTAATTACGTACTAATGGATCACATAATTTGTTTCATTGTTTCCATGGTGGCGCAACATGCTTTGTTACATCATAATATCTAAACTTTTAACCTTTGAAGAATTTTTTATTATTATTTTGCTCTTGACAATATCAAACTGAAGATGCTTTAAAAGCGAAATCGATTTTTGATTACAAAAATGGGGCTGGTACACTGTTTGTTGTGTTGAGCAACAGGACGAGACTAAAGATAAGAGACAGTCAACCGCTTCAAGTGGACAGTTTGCTGGGTGGTTCACTAAAAACAGAAAAGTTTTATTAGTCAATTTGTAGTGACTGCCAGGGCCGTAGCCAGACCGCAGAGCAAGGGGGGGGGGCGAACTTTTTGTTAGGGGGGGCCGAAAAAAGTTAAATGATTTTGGCATTTTAACCTCTTAAATACCGGTATCCACAAAAATTGCAATATATATCATATTAGTGTTAAGACCAACAGTCAACACTGGTCTCTTATTTTATCCACTAGTTAAATCACGGCAACCATATTACAATGACCAGCATAACACAGCAATTGTTGACTTGTATAAATACCGATACTTGTTATGAGCAAAAACTTTAACTGCCTCGAAGAAGCTAGTGCCGAGGATTTTGATATATATGATTACATTCCGCCTATACACCCGTGAGATAGTCTATTGCAATTGCAGTCGCGGATGTTTGGATGCAAACCGTCTCATAAACAAGTCTAAATCGATAGATTTCGATACAGAATGTTCAAAGGCCATAAGCACCCAGTTTGCCTGTCTTGGTTGTAACATACTCCGTCTAGTGGGAGCGTCAACCCTTGTTAACACTGAGAATCCACACTCACAAACGGCAGTGCTAGATCCAAATGTAGCAATATCTGCTGCAAGGTTGAACACTTCACACTGGTTCACAGATCAGAAAACTAGAAACAAAATTTATTTACACTGATTGGATTGAAGAGAAAAAATAAGCACTGCTTAAAAGATTCATCATCATCACGTGCCGTCTCCGATCCGGAGGTTGGCTGTCACTTTCTTCCACAAGTCACGTTCTTCCGCTACTCTTTTTGTTTCTCCAATGCTTGACAAATCAGCCCACTGTACCACGTCATCTCCCCATGTTCGTCTCCTTCTTCCCCTGCACCTCTTTCCTTCCACCATACCTTCAATAACCAATTGATGTAGCTGTCCTGCCGCTCCTCTCAAAATATGTCCCGCGAATTTCATCTTTTGTTTTGCCAAGTCGTTTGCCCATCTATCTTGCACTCCAATTCTTTTCCTAATCGCTTCGTTTGTAATGTGTTTTTATATGATATTTTTAATATTCTTCTGTAGCACCAGAGTTGAAAAGCATTAATTTTTTTGTGAATTTCTTTGCTGTAGGTCCAACTTTCCCTTCCATATGACATGACTGGTTTGATGTAACAAGATAGAAGTCTCAGTTATAATTGTAAATTTATTTCTCCTCTTAAAAATTCCTTGCATTTCCAAAATGACGCTTTTGCTTGACCGATTCTTCTTTTTATATCATTGGTGCATCTTCCGTTTTGTGTAATGAGGGACCCTAGGTATGTGTACGTGGTGACCTGATCCAATTGTTCTCCTTCCAGATTAATTTTTTTTTATTATTTCCATTGTTTTTTTTCGATGAGTTTAAAAGATTACGGGTTTATATTTTGTATGCGTTGTCTTCAAAAACCACTTGCTTTACCACTGCACATTTTGCGATTTATCACTGCACAAATTTGGTTTATCTCTGCACAAATTGGTCATCACTGACCCTTAGGATTAGGTATGGTACCGAGAATAGCGACAGCTGATATCAAATAGCCTAATTTGTACCGGTTTGTAGGCCTGCTGGAAAACCATTCCCTCTTTGTTAGGTTATCATTCTTTCCCAAAACATTTTTATTTGGCACAGTTTCTGACAATTTTTCTACCAACCTAACACGTGTTGGCCTTGGTTGAATTGAACATGTTGAGGTTGCCAAAAGAGGGGTAGGGGGGGGGGGGGGCGAAATTGTTTAATCAACTTAGCTGTTAACTAAACAAAACAATTGTAGTTAATTGGGCCTAGGTTGGAGCTCTGCAACGGGAAAGATGGACAAAATCATTATACTTGTAGCTGTTGCTCGAGAATGTTGGGATTTTGCCAAGGGGGGCGAGGCCTCCCCCCCCTGGCTACGGGCCTGAGCTCTGCCTTAGCAAGCAATTCAACATACGCTTGAGACCTTGTATGGCTAAAACTTTCACAAAAATAGGTCTAACTTAAGTCCTTTTAAATTTACCTAAACCACTTTTGTGCCTCAACAACAATACAGGTATAAAGATCTAGCAAATCATTGATAAGAAGCAAAAGGTCACAGTTTCAATTACAAAAGACGAATTTCGCTGAAAAAATCAACTTTACGTCTGTTCACGAAATTATGGCCAAGTTATCTGTCTCCGTATTGTGACATAGATTGTCGCGCAATCGTGACGTCATCATTGCGATGCACTGTCACGCTTGAGCGACAATCTCTCGTCATTCTTTTTCTAAATTTCTAACTTGTGTTTTCCAAACGTGCTTCGTCTTCCTTTTACGATGTGTGAATCTAACGGACGGACGTAATAAGAGTGTGAAGTGACTATTCCACATCACAATTGAACCCGTCTCATTTTGACAATATACCATCTCAACTCAACACATGTGGAACTTGAGTCAAAAGTTAGAAAGAAGACAGGTTGGGTAACAGTTAATGCATAGCTGTTACCAGAAAGAAAGAACAACGTCTAAACCTTTCCCATTCGTCACTCACCGACCATCCAATACGTGACAGATCCAAAAATAAGCGGAGAAATGGTTCGCATTGGGATGAGGTCAGCAAAAAGCTTCGACAGGAAATACGAAACCACTCTGTAGTAACCAGACACGTATTCATGTCTGTGAAAGGCAAATGAGAATAAAAGTGCAAATTGAAACAGCGTTTCTTATACTGAACAAAACTCGAGTGATTAATGATGGGACTTTTTATGTTCGAATTCGAATTAAAAAATCCACCCGAAAGTTTAATCCTGGCAGTTTTGCATGAAAGCTTTGGACCACTAACGCATGCCCGGTCACCGAAATAGACAGAGTGAAGCTTCCGCTTTTTGAAGTGTAGTTGGGTCTGCACTCTGCATGTAGGTGTTCCATCTACACGGTGCCGCTAAATGGAGAGCTGTCCTTAACACGAGTTGCTCAAGTGCACACCTCTAGAGAGTTAAATCAATGTTGTGTGATTTTGCTATTCAGTTATTCGCAAAGTCAAGTGATTATTGACTTTGTTATTAACCGGTGCATTTGTGTTCATTCAGTGAGTATAAGTGCGCAACCAATACTTTTTACCTTTATAAAAGCACAGATGCTTTCAAGGGTGCATTGAGCGGTTTTCACCAGATTCAAAATATCAATTAAACAAACAAAATTGAATAAGACGAAGCAAATCTATTGCACGCGAAAACAAAATCACTGAATCTAAGTGAAGGCACCACATAAAGATCGCATAAAATATCTTCCAAGGAAATTTTGAAATATAACACGCTATTATTATAAGAGTCTATCAAAACCGTCATTGCGTTACCAAACAATTGACATGAGAAGTTACATGAAGATGTCTTTTTCCTTGTTGAACACTTCAATGGCGCTGATAGAGCTGAACATGAGGTTGGTGATGATGAAAAACAGAACACCAAAGCTGGAAAAGAACCATGATTATGAGAGTATATGGATCTTGCCAGTACAAGTATCCTGACGTGGAAAAAGTGGCATGTCGTTTGGAAACATCCCAGACAGCAAGACGTTGAATCAATGTTAAAACGACTGATTTGCTGTTTGGGATGGTTGTTGCCGCATCATGTCTCCGGCATTATTTGACGTGACATTTTAAGCAAAATTGGTTAAATTATCGCTATAAACCAGTCAGAAAATCAGCTTATTTTACATTGATTCAACGTCAACAGACGTGTAAAAAAGAACTGATTTACTGCCTGGTGAAGCGATTACCTTGTTAGGATGCTATGGTCAATATATCAACATCGTATCGGTGTTTTATTTAAATTTATTTCCTCTTCTTAAATTACGATTGAATTTAAGATAGTGTAAAAGCAGATTCTGTAAATACAACCCCGCATTTTTCAGTAAAATAATGTTGAACATAGCCAACCTCATGTGCTTGATTAAATTATCTTATTTCATAAACAGTCGATATTTATTGACGGTTTACCGATTTTGGGTGCCAGTTGAAGGATTGTCATCAACTTGATAAAATAGAAGTCCAAATATAACGCCCACAATTATGTTGATGGCAAGCTGAAAATTTTGTAATGTTATGATAATATACAGCAATGCTTTTGCATAAAAAGAACAAACAAAAGCCATCAATGCACAATGGGTCAGTGTTCGGTACAAATTCCGTTACTTAAATATAGTTCCTAAATTATTTTTTTTTTAAACGTATATGGTCAGGAATAAAAAATGCTAACATTCTCCTTGCAACAGACAAACACACTGTTGAAATATTCAATACTGCAACAAATATTTCAGTTGACAACCAGCCTCGGCTTACATTTCCAACTGACGCAAGTGGATTCCTGATCACATTTCGAAATGCCCGTTTCGAAAGAACACCAAATTGGTAGTAGAACGGGGTAGCGTAGTCGTCGTAATCATTTCTTTTCTTCCTTTTTTTTCCTACACCACACAAAGCAAGACTTTTCAATCTCAAATTTTGGGATATTAATTTGCAATAGAATAACGTCAGAGCAAAGACAAATCAAACGAGTGAAGATGGCAGTAAAGTTTCCAAATCTGCTAATCTTTGTGTTTTTATGCTTAACCAGAAACTGAAAAGGAATTATGAAAAAATTGCAACTAAAAATAAAGAGTCAGTGTACCACGAAAAGAATTTGGGATTTTATAAAAAAGTTTATCTGATGGTGTATACAACTGCTGAATCGCTGAAATAAACCTGAAGACAGTTCTAGTATCCTCGACAGTTCGGCCTGGTTCCCTGTGTGTATGTCTGAACTCATGAAAGAACTGGAAAGCTTTTCCGCCAACGTTGTATTATCGTTATCTTGCGTTTCGTCGAAGTTCTCTGTAGGATAGACGTTTGATCAGATCGAATCGCCGACAATGCAAAACCACATAAAAAAGCTATTTATATAAATTAAATAATCAAGTAATCTACAAATTTAATATTTCTTTAGGGCAGATTTATTTTTTGTGTGATATTCCAAAATACCCGATACATTTTCTTCTACGTTTTTGTTATAAACACAAATACTCGTAGGTTTAGTCACATATGCATAAAGCTGAAATAAAATCTACATACTCTAGTTCTAAATTTAAAATGTAAACTGTTTGAATGGTGATGCTTGTCACTTTACTGATAATGGCGTTAATGTTGCAACGTATTACGTTATTTTGATCATTAAACTTGATGCCAATGTTTACTTTATAACAACATGCGCAGAGGGCTTTAAGTCAAATGGCGACCTCAAAAGAGACGACCTCAAAAGAGGCGACCTCAAAAGAGGCGAGAGATTTTTGAATTTTTATGTTTGTCATTGAAACGTGAATCTATTTTTTGTAGCAAAATTTATATTTTAAACCGAACGTTGCACAACCAGCAGTATATTGCACCCGACAATCATCAGGTAGAAAGCTGGTAGGCCTGCAAAAGTAGACCACCTGACGTTTACTGCCTTGATAACCAGACAGCAAAATCCGTTATTTTTTCATTGCGACAAATAACACAAAAAAATCTGAACCGAAAAGAAAAATTGAACAAACAGAAGGCAAATGAAGACATCACACATCTTTCTGGGCAAAAACGACCTTCAAACATCTTTGAAAGAAAACAAATTATGAATACCACTGTATTTATTTACAGAAAAAAGTGCAAGTATTG
Organism: Aplidium turbinatum; assembly: GCF_918807975.1. Taxonomy (NCBI): domain Eukaryota; kingdom Metazoa; phylum Chordata; class Ascidiacea; order Aplousobranchia; family Polyclinidae; genus Aplidium; species Aplidium turbinatum. The sequence continues at coordinate 12,900,379 of NC_137484.1, read as the reverse complement.
TCAAGACTTTACATAACTACTGCAAAATACGGATTTTATTGTCTGGGTAGTGGGTAGTTAGAAAACCAATCTTATTTTAGATTCAACGTCTGCAGGCGTTTTTCTGGCTTAGAAAATTTTGACTGCTGTAAGTAGATGAAGTATTAAGTAAGTAGATGAAGCTGTAAGTAGATGACGTATTTGAAGATTTCGATGGAAAAGCAGATAAAAATATTTTGCAAATGAAGCTTTTGAAAAAGTTGTTTACCAGAGGCATCTTCTATAGAGCTCGCAAGCGCTGTCGAATCCCCGTTGATGACGTCCAGAAAGAAATCGGCCGGATTGTTATGTTCTTGACAGTGGTAGCCTGGTAGTTAGCAATTGAAAGTTGCTATTAACAAGTTTGCAATGTCTTTATTTAATGGTAACTGTTTAGTTAAATTACCAGCTTTGCACACGCAATCACTATTCCTTCACACCTGCTTGTACATGGCGGCTTTGGCCCAACGAAGATAAACTTATTTAAATAGGAATTTTCTGTCTTGATATGTTTGAGCGCAAGCCAGACAGCAAATCAACCGATTTTTACATTGATTCAACGTCTGAAGAGGCAAATGAGGGACAACGAAAAAGAACATGATTACAAACGTGATACGTTTCCCAGAACAAAGCGGGCAAATACTTCTGTTACGTAATATTTTGTCGCCTCTGTAATGTCACTTCATGTTACGTAACAGTGTTTTGTAACGACAAGAATATGAAATCAAGATATTTACCAAGGCTTTCGAAGTAAGGAAGGACTGCCTCGTACGACCCATGGTAGGCAAGCCTGCCCAATGAAAGCAACGTAAGCGAATCGAATAATCTGAAAATGCTGTAGCGAGGTTGATGTATGGAGAGTATTATGGTCCGACCTTTCCTCCCCATTCTGTAATAGAAAAATATAACAGTAGTTGAAGTTTCAAAAGGTTTTTCTTTTATCATTGCAATGCGTAATTATTTTATTCTCGGACTGGAAGCAGAGACAACTGGACAAAAATGACGTCACTTCGTCGTATCCGGGCATACGCCTGATGGTAAAACTTGAGGATAAGTAGACCAGAAAACAAGAAAGCCAATCTTTATCTTTTTCCATGTCAGAAAGTTCTTTTCAAGACGTAAAAATGATCAATGGCAAGATATATTTTGTCACAAGATCGTGCATTCGTGCAGGTCACCTCTTGAGGAGCAACATAACAGCGTTGGCTGTTGAAGCATCCAGTCCGGTGGTGGGTTCATCTAGGAACAAAACAGTTGGTGCAGTGATCAGCTCTATTGCAATGGAAGCTCGTTTCTTTTCTCCTCCAGAAATTCCTCTGATCATCTCGTTGCCAACCTTGACAAAAACAAAAAAACAAAAAAAAATATTGGTTTCTGATTTGTTAGATTGGTATAAAGAAAGTACTTTTTGTGCAATGTCGTTGAACCTTGTTTGATTGTGAGAGAAATCACGAAGTGAGTTTTCAAGAGAGGGTACTATTTTGATTGAAATCTTACTTTCGTGTCGGCACATCCAGTGAGACCAAGATCGTACAATATTTGATCGATTCTCTGGCTTTTTACGTTCTTAGAGACGGACTTCGGGATTCGAAGGTTTGCCGAGAACCAAAGGTTTTCACGAACAGTCAAAGTTCCAAGAACAATATCTTGCTGGAATTTAAAGAGGCACCATAAAGTTTATGAACTCTCACATTTAATGTTGGGAATGCAGATGCATACGCCAATACCGACCTAAAAAATGAAAACCAGTTAAAAGTAAATTACACAACCCGTACCGCGTACACTCTCGAGCCAAATTAAAAATTTCATAGCAGAATCAACGTGTTCAATTAGTGGCCAAGTGTTAATTCACCTGCACGACATAGCCGCTGATGCGTTTGAAGTTTTTTGGCAAAGGCGATCCATCTATTAAAACTTGGCCAGACAATCCGCTGGGATCTTTTCGTCGAGCAAGAATATCCAACAGGCTGTAACACAATTGTGCAACACCAAGTTGCAATCACAAAGTTTTGCATTATTTCGAACTCGGAAGCACATGGACATTTTGCCATGACGTGGCCATTCTCAAAAACTGATAACAAAATGGCGCCATTTTTAGGTCCTGATGACATTTTTAATTGTACGATTGCAAGAATTCAGAAAAGGCACGCTTCGAACAGCAGCACCCAACAAGCACAGAACGTCCTAAAATTGAGAAGATAAAGCATTGGTTGGATCGGCCTAATAAACACTATTCTGACATCAAACTTTGGATCACTTGCTGAGCTATATGATGATAGGTTTAACAGACTAAGCCAACCTGTTTGTGTTTCAGCACGGTTTTCACTCAAAGCAAATAACTGAAGCAACTCAGATCATCTAAAAATTGTCTGTGCAAGTGTGCAGTGTGCACACTTCACTAACTTCACAATGCAAATAGGAAGATAAGCTGTTGTCACGGTCATTCACACGTGAAATGTAACTATCGCAAGCAACGCAGAGCATACTCACGACGACTTCCCACTTCCAGTCGGCCCCATAATCGCATTTATGCCAGGCTTCATCATACCACTGAAATGTTAACGCAATTTGTTACCTTTCAAACGCTGTTACAAAAAAAATATTTATACAATGTTGAATTTAAGTTTTTAATAAAATTCAGGCATTTGAGTAAACGTAACATAAACAATATGCATTACAACAAACAAAAAATTTGCAGTTTATATGAACAAGGAAATTTCAAACATATAGCAGCTTTGAGCAATCGGACCCTACAACGTTACAAAAAAGTCATATAAGATATAACTCAGCATAGTACAAGTCCAGATACCATGCATCCCTGTACAAGTCATCACACAAAACTTAGAAGTCCTCATGACCGGAGGTGTAGTTGATAAGACGAAAGGACAAACCACCGTCCTGGTAAGTGAGGTGGTAAAATTAAGTCCACAATTTACTTGGGTTTTTAATCGTAAGTGGATTGTACTATAACACTGTTTTATGGCCAGTTGCTCTCTTTTAGCTAAGTTTTCCCTTAGACCGCCCACCCGTTTGCATTACTGCATATAGCTATGATCAAAATATAAGATTTATATATGGCTGTGTTCAGTTGTAGGCTTACTGGTAAATATTGGAAATTGTGAAAAACAAAACCAGACAGCTATGCTCACTTTCAATTACAGTATAATAATAATAATAATGTTTGTTTTTATATAGCGCTGTATCAATCGCAGAATGCGTTGCTCCTCAGTGCTTTACAAAGCAGACAGTGTCAATGCAGCCGTATAGAGGCACAACTGAGTACAGTACATTATTACCGGAATCCATTCCATTGCTCAATGCCAAGCAAGAATTAAATTCAGTACCGTTATTAAAAAGTCTTTGGTATGACCTGACAGGGTATCGAACCCATGCCTACCAATTCAGAGACGGGCACACTAACCACTAAGCCACCGAGCTGGTTCAATTCATTCAGATCTTTACCAGACACAACCGTGTCTCATAATATTCATCACACTTGAATCTTCTTAGGGCTAAGACATGTAAATCAAACATAATTGCATTGCTACCTCAATATTTTAGTTTTTCAGACCTTTTACCACTAAGTGGTGCAACATCACAAACTGGATAATAAACTTGCTCCACATTAAACCACAATTTTTGATTTCACAATAACTTGCTATATACAGTGCTTTGATCTGAAACAACTGCCAGTGCAGGATGGTTTGGTGAATGATATTTTTGTCGAAGGTGGTGATGGACAAAGATGATTTTTATTCAAGAAACTCCTGTGGCAAAGCACTCTGGCCAGCAATACGTTTTTCCAGAAAACAGGTTTAGAACAGTGTCAACCATGTGTCAAAATAACAAAAGAAACAGTATCATTAAGCATATTTAGTATCACAACAAGCACAAACTCAGCCAAGCTTTCAACAAAACCTCTTCTGCAATCTATGTCAACAAGATTTCTAAAACTCCAATTCCCATGTGTTGCTGTTTGACCTACAATTGCTACAATGCTACAATTTCACAAAGCTGCAATCTTGAGCGTATAAGTTAGGCCTAATTTGTCTACTGTTGTTTGTTGACTGTTTTTTTGTTGTTGTTTCATTCGTCTACAGCTGTTGGAAGTGGAGTTGCTCACCACACACAGCACTACGGTATTACAAAACGAAACAAATAACATCAATTTTTATTTAAAAATTGTTTTCACAGCACATCAGTATTATTTCACTTACCTGACGTTTGTTAAAATGGTTTTGGAATCCTTTGGCCTACAAGAACCACACATGCTTTTTGGGATTTGGACAGTGTAGTTGATGTCATGAAATGATAACACTGTTTGCTTCACCTCTGTTGAGTCAACATTGAGTGATAAGGATGACACTCCATCTGATTTCTCCTTAGTTGGTTTTTCCAACTGAATTATGTCATTAACCTTGCTCATTTTGACATAGCAGAAAACCACACTGCTTTAACAAAATGCCTGTAATTAACAATTATTATCAAGAAGATCATCTTGTTGCCAGCTCTGAAAGATGGTGTTTCTTATGTATAATTGATATTCTCAATTATAAACTAGACACATTGCACTCACCAAAATCTTTACGTGCATGCCATGTTATAAGCCTAGATTTGTCAAAATGTATGAAAAAACAACCTTGCTTTGTGAAAATTGCACAGATAAATCCATAAAAATAACTTAGTAGACAAAAAAGCAAATGCTCAGTAATGTTTTTTTATATTTTAGTTCAACATCTGTGTAGCCATTTCAAAACACTTCTGTTCATAACTTAATAGGCTAGCCTACTCACTTTTATCAGGTATTTTTGCTATTCTCAACAGTTATTAGCAAGGATGAAATACAACTGGTCTGTGAGCCTCATACTCCTATCTTGTGACTATCGTCTCAAAGTTAGTGTGCATTAAAACTTGTCAGAACAAAGCCTTCACTCCTATGGAACAGCTACAAAGGGAAACAACAATATAGATACCGTAAAGCTGTGTCAATGCTGCTCATACTGCAGCACAATATAACACTAGGCGACTTTAGCTAAAGAGCTGATAAACCATGTATGGCAGCTCTAGTCGTCTATTTTTCTGGGGAATATTATCTAACTATCTGGTGAAACAAAACTCAGTGTGACAATATACCGTAGATACTGCCATGTGTGTTGTCTCACTTACTAAATGCCTGCATTTCAAACCACAGGGCAATATTTTTATTATTCTTGGCATCCATTCCACAAACTTTCGTCTTGAAGAAACCATTTTGTTAGTTTCTCAATGGGCACTCCAAAGTGGGTGCAACCTAATTTGTACCATGAACAATTCGTACCGTCAGTTCGTACCTTGAAAAGATCGAGTGAAAAAATTAAAAAAAGCCGAAGTCGCTGATCGCAGTTTCCGCAAACATTTTAAAAGGGTTAGGGTATCGAAGTATCGGTTAGGTATCGGTATCCGCAAACAAACAAACTAAAAAGATCGAGAGAAAAAATAGAACAAAGCCAAAGTCGCTGATTGCAGTTTTCGTTTTTCTGCAGTTTCCGAAAACATTTTAAAATTTCCGGTAATAATCCTAAGAGTTTGCCGAAGTTGCTGATCGCAGTTTCCGCAAATATTTTAAAAGGGTTAGGGTTAATCGGAGTTTCCGCGAATATTTTAAAAGGGTTAGGGTTGATCGGAGTTTCTGCAAACATTTTAAAATTTCTGGTAATGATTCTAAGAGTTTTTGTTTGTTTGCGGAAAATTTTAACATGTTTGCTGAAACTGCGATCAGCGACTCCGGCTTTTTTAATTTTTTCTCTTGATTTTTCCAAGGTACGAACTGACGGTACGAATTGTTCATGGTACGAATTAGGTTGCATCACTCCAAAGTAAAGCCAAACGACCACTTATTTTCAAGGCAGTGGCTATTTGACCGGCGCCAGTCTTTGAATCTGAAACACTATTTGACCGGTCATGACGTCACTATATAGGCATTTTTTTCTTTTTCTCTTTCAAAGCATAAGACGAGAAGAGTATATAACTTCTAAATTCAACACCTTATGTTCAACTGATTCTGTGGCGCGTAGGATACGTATCGGGCTGGTGCTCCAGAGGAATTAAGTTTGATACTACGCGGAAGCGTTCTTTTTTTAATTTTTAACTAAATTTTGACCCGAAGTGACTCAATCAATCAATCATTTTATTTTTCGTCATTTTTAACACGTCCGGGACGAAAAAGATACTAACTACAAAAATCGATATAAACCTACCAGCACGTTAACGAATGGGAAAAGGTAGCAAAACCTTGAAAGGTTTAAAACATGCCTGAATAAAAAATTATGTAGTAGGCTATATATCAGTAGTTAGCACGGCCACAAAACCCAAAAAGACAAATAGCAAAAAATAAAACAGAAACAGAGAGAAGCACACATGTAGTAATGAATGACAGTCTAATGAAAAGTGTTGTGGATTGAATTTGCCATCGTTAGGCTTCTGCATTTTTGTGGTCAATTTTTAATTTGAGTAGCCTACAGCCCAATTTTTTATGTCTTTTCAAATATGAGTAATAAAGTTAGAGTTTTTAATTTTCTTTAATTTAAGAATTTCTCTGAATAATTTTCCGTTTGTCATAAGAGGATGTGACCGTGTTTGCCGAAAGACGCAAAAATGTAATGACGAACGGAAAATTACCCAGAGAAATTCTCAAATTTCAGAAAATGAAAAACTCTAACTTTATTACGCATCTAGCCTAGTTGAAAAAACATAAAAAATTGGGCTGTAGGCTACTCAAATTAAAAATTAACCACAAAAATGCAGCAGCCTAACGATTGAGTCAATTCGGGTCAAAATTTAAAAATGAAAGAACGCTTCCGCGTAGTATCGAACTCATTCCCTCTGGAGCACCAGCCGGAGACTTATTCTACGCGCCATCGAATCAGTTGAACATAACTGCCGAATTTAGAAGTTATATAGGCACTCTTCTCGTCTTTTGCTTTGAAAGAGAAAAAGAAAAAAATGCCTATATAGTGACGTCATGACCGGTCAAATAGTGTTTCAGATTCAAAGACTGGCGCCGGTCCAATAGCCACTGCCTATTTTCAAAGTCTACAGTATTCTAAATTAACATTTTTATCAGACAAAATCAACACAAATTAGTGCCAGCGGTTGACCTTTACTTGATGAAACTGATAAACAGAATACTTTTGCTTCTAATAAATCAAGACAATATATCGAAGGAAAGTGGAGACTAAATACAACTAAACTTCATTGCCTATTCTAATATTGCAGGTCTAGCCTACTGTAGGAAGGTCAGCCGATGTTATTAAACCTATCGTAAGTTTTACTAATGCATTTATTTATAAAGCAACAAATTGCATAACCTGAGTTGGTTTTTACTAAACTTTTACACCCAGTGACCCAGTTGCTCAATCTGAACTCAGTTTTGCTTTTGCTGCTCAGCTGATCGGTAGCCACTTTAACAAGTCGAAATTCTGCCACTGAAATTGACTACAATGCAACCGCCAACCAATCAGAACGTGTTATAAGAGGCTACCGTCTAATTGTGATCCTTCTAGCACTCATCCAGAGAGTTAATGCTTGTTTTGAACTTTATTTGGGAATTACAGAAGAAAAAGAGCAATAGCAGTGGTGAGAATCGAACACGCGTCAATGAAATGACTACTTTCTAGCCCTAACCCTAACCCCTAAGCCAACCAGCTGACAAAAAATCCATCACCTAATTTGCTTTCTATGATCTTCTTTTCGCCATTTTTACGTCACTTAAACCGTAGCTTATGATTGGTTGGCGGTTGCATTCTAGTCAATTTCAGTGGCAGAATTTCGACTTGTTAAAGTGGCTACCCAGCTGATCAGCTGCTTGCAGTGATGCCAGGTTGTTTTTTGAAACCAAGCAAGTGAGTCTAAAAAACAAGCCCAAAACAGGAAAATCAACACAAAAACAAGCCCAATAATTTGCAACCAATACCAATTAGCATAAAATATGCAGTTTAGCAGTTCAAAATTTTCAATACAGTCTTTGCAGTCTATACATCACGTTTATTTTAAGAATAACATTTGTTTACGCCATTCCAAGCCATATAATTACCTTGAAAAGAAGGGATACAATGTTGACTACAATAAAAACCTTGCAATTTCAGTATCAAAAACAAGTTAAAAAAGGTTTGACTGGCCAAAAAAACAAGCAACCGGCAAACTCAAAAAAAATTACGCAAACTCGAAAAAAAACAAGCCCAAACTTGCGGGAAAACTGCAAGGTTGGCAACACTGGCTGCTTGCTTCTGATCTTGTCTTGCGCTTGGACAATCATGCATGGCAACTAAGATTATATAACACACAAACGTGTTGCCACTTTAAAATTCGGCAAGTTATCAAATTGGTTTATTTGTTGCGCAGTACCAGTTAAACATTAAACGACACAATAGGCTACGGCTACGCATAGCGATTATAATTAACAACAGAAAATATTAAATGTATACTACATCGTTTAAGTAAGCAAATGCTTCAAGTAAACCACAACAGCAAGCTGAAAAATGACCAAGACGGTCTTACGGTGTTCTAGTTCACCCCGATAGCTTGGTTGGTTAGCGCCAAGGGCGCCGGAAGCTTGCAGGAGGCAGATGCCCTCTGTTCTCAATTTTTCTGTGTATGGAAGGACAGAGGGGCAATGGTGTCCTTTTAAGGTGATGTAGGCTACTGTACATTTTGCAATATAACAATTTCTGCTATTCGCTTTTAGCCGTCACAATCTTTCATTTTTGCCTCAAAAATAATATTTAATTATTCACGGCACAAAATTCTGCAACACAGTAGGTTACATCATTAATCATTATAACATAACATGATGCCCTTCTTTGTGTACCGGACACTTGTATCATTACTCGATAGTGAGCTGATAGCTGAGCATAAGCCTATCGCTATATCTTATCTTAAAATTTTAAAAAAAATTGACTTTTCAGCAACAAAAGTGCCATTTTTTCCTAATCCTGTCTCCCCAGTCAAAAATCATTCCGGCGCCCCTGGTTAGCACGTGTATTCGTGAACGAAGGACCTTCAATATTAAGCAGCCCTGGTTCGACTCTTGAGGTGTGCGCTTGAGCAACGCATTCCAAGGACTGCTCTCCATTCAACGGCACCTAATGGATGGAATAATTTCCCGGCAACAACACTTCAAACTCCACTCTGCCAATCTCGGTAACCGGGCCTGTGCTGCGAAACTGGTAGGAATAGCTTATCAGAGGCTTTGTCAGTAAGAGGATAAAAATTCAAAACCAATATTTAAAAAAAGAAATTACGATAACATTATCGATTTAACCAGGGCTGTTGGGAGGATAGTTTGTGCCCACTACCAATGAGGTCCTATCTAGGCCACAAATCAAAATATTTACAACAAAAACGCACTGTATTCAAAGAAAATGTTGTGGTTTCTTTATGTTTTCGGGTCCCTAGAAATGATTTCAAGCCCTTGAAATTATCTCGGGCCCAAATCTAAAAGTGGCCCCTGAACACTCTGTCAAGACTACTGGAATGAATATCCGCAATGCCCGCAATGCTTCTAGAGACCAAAAACCTTTCCTAGAGGCCTGGGAACTTGAAGAAAGCACCTCGATCGTATTGTTTGGATATAGGAGATTTCGGTGACCAGTGGAACGATTTACCAGTGGGACACTGTCATTTTCTTGAACCGTGGTGAACGTAAATGACTGATATTTTGCGTGTAGAAACCGAGATATTGGTCAATATTGTTTAAAGTTGTTCAGTTGCAAAATTTTTTGTAGTTCAGGAATGACATCACAAAGAGTTTTTTTTCACTTGGTGATTTTAACCAGGGAATGGGATGGGATGGAATGCAAGACAGATTTTGGGATGGAAGATGTCAAGAATGGAAAAGAAAGAAGATCTTGATGATGGGATGGAAGCAATCTTTCATCATTCCATCCCAATTCCATCAGCAACTTTCTAACGCTTTATCAAGACATGAAAACATTACGTTGCTTGCTAAAATAATTCGAACGGTACATTCAAACAATAATTCAAACGGTAGCCTACGTAATCCTTAGGAAAATACTGCTGTTAAATTTTTAGCTTAAATTTTTCCTATGGTTTTTAGGTTTAGCCTATTTGTGGCATATGCAACGCGGAGATGACAAAATGTGAAGATGGAAGAGAATTCTGAGATGGAATGTAAGATGGAATGTAGATGGAAGATGGAATGTAAGATTTCTAAGATGGAATGGAGATGAAATGGAAGAAAATCTCAGGATGGAAGATGGAAAAAACATCTTCCATTCCATTCCATCCCATACCCTGATTTTAACAAGAGTGGTCAGATTTCTTTTATATTTTTGGTTCAACTATAACTTTGTATCCAGTAGTTTTTGGTCAATCCATTAAAACTGCTTATTTTAACGTTTCTTTGATGTGAAGTGTCAAAACAATGTCTTGCAATTCACAAATGAAAAATCTGTTTTGTATTTTCAACTAGTTTCTTGTTAGATCAAATGCATTTTTGAAGTGCCCACTGCTCCCTTAGGTTAAGTACGAGTGGGACACTTTAGCGCGGTATTTCAACCTTAATAATAAATATCAAAATATTAAATTTTTTTGTTGAAATGTTTTGAAGATGTGAGTAAAAGGTGAAACTTAATAAAAATATGGTTTGGTACATAATTATTCGAGTTATTAAAGAAAAAGCTATTTTTTTCTAACTGGTCCCTGACCTCTCCTAGTTCGCTTTTCCTAGATGTGCCTTGTTTTGGGGCCTGAGGAACACATTGGTGCCGTACCACATCGATCTCCCTCCATTTTGTTATGGTTTTTTCACTTTCGGCATGTTTTTCATTTCCGTAATTTCCTTGATATTGTCAAAATATTTCTTTTGTTGTCTTCCTTTTGTTCATTTGCCTTGTACAGTGCTGCACAAACCCAGTTAACATTAACTTTTCCTACGAGCTGCTTCTTGGTGTGTGTCCGAAATATCTTAATTTTTTGAGGTTGAACAATTTGAACAACGCAATATGATCGTTTATTCACAAAAACGCATAATAATAACAATAGCCTTGCTCTGAGGATGCCCGCAAAATTAAAAAATAGCAAGCTAGGCTAGTCTACGTTTCTGCTTTTTTAATCCATCAAATGGATTTGTAATAAAATTAATATTTGTAGCTTTCAATTAAAAATTGGAAGCCTATGTATATATACAGTATAAGGATGTCACTTAAAAAAATAAAAGTAGGCTATCGTAGTTTCTGAACTAAGTTTCCTTGTCAACATTTTTAGTTATTTGATGCGACTGCTTTGTTTTCATAATATGGTGGACTTTTTGTGTAGTCGCTTCCATTGGAAAAGGATGACTCATCCCAAGAGTGTGCTTTGTCTTTTTTACAGAAATGGTCAGATGTCTGCAAATAAAAGAAGTTTCAAAACCAGTCCGAGATCAATTTGAAATGTAGCTTCTATGCAGTTACGGAAATTAGGTTAGGTGATCTCTGATGCAGGCTAGTATATAGTTTTAAATGATTTAGAATTTAAATTTTCTTTAAAATTACTTTTTATCGCTTTTTATTTTATAGGCAATTGTCTCAAAATTGTTCTTTTATATGACAATTAAAAAATGTTTAGTTTACACTTGCTTTTAAAATAAACAAAATTAATGAAGTTACCTTTTCGTTTTGATTTGAAATGGTTGGAACTACAAGCATTCCACCGGCAATAAAGTATCCAACCCCAGCACCGACACAAGCTGATAACATCAACCAAACGTTGTATGTCATGATGATTAACATCAACAGGTATGCCAGAAACACCTAAAAATAATTTACAGAGGTTTACTTTATAAGAAAACCAGAGTAATGATTGTATGCTTGTATATACCGCTGAAACGCAAGGGTTCTTCGCTGCGCTTTACACTGTGTGGACTGCAGTCAGTTTTCACGCATCCGTAAAGGTGCAGTTCGACATGATAGCCGATAAGATTGCTAGACCCAAATTTAAAAAAAAATGCCAAATACACTTAAAAAAAAACTGCTAAATTCAGGGAAAAAATGCCATATTATGTTATTTTAAGGGAGTCGATTAACAAAAAGTGTCATTGTTAAATAATGTCGTTGACTCGTCGGATGTATTTTTTTTTTGGGTACAAAAATAACATGTAGCTTATGTAGGAGCAATCCACCTAACATAATGCACAAGGCTGAGGAGGCTATCGCACATTCACAGGCTACTCACTACAAAACAGCAAACCATACCATGTTTTGCTAGCCATACCAGTGTTGCCTCCAACGACAGCCATGAAGACCTTTGCAATCAACAAATGTTTTACGGTAGTTAACTGTAGCAAATATTGAGAGCGAAAGACACATGTTTTGCCTAAGCTTATTAGCATCACATCACTAATTCGTGCGACAGAGCTGTCAACCGCTGATGGGTTGAGCCTTATGAGCGAAAAATGTGTCTATCCCTATCGATTCTTGCTAAACTCAACTCTCGAGAAACATTTGTTAGTTACAAAGATCTAGGCTATAGGTTGCAGATAGGCTACACCGGTATGGTCATTGAGTCAAATGTTTCTAGCTATTATTTCAGCATGCCAGTCAGTATCTTCTCAGTAGCCTGCGTCTACAAACAACCGCTTGCTCTGGAGTGGTGTTGAAACAACGTTTTTTCGAGCGTTTCGAGACGTTCTCATGTGAACATACTATCTTAAACTTTTCGCTGGAGTAAGCAAACATATGTTTTGGAATGTATCTTTGCTGTTATCAGTTACAGTCAGTTATCTTGCTATATTCCTCCTAACAAACCAATAGGCCTACAAACTTACAAAGAAAATTAGCAAGATAATTATCGAATGATGCTGTTGACAAAATCAGCCCAAAATGCAATAGGATTATGGAAAGCATTAATTATTTATCAGCATGAAGGAAAGAGAGGTTGCCATTTACAACTTGATTTTTTATGAATACGAAAATACTGCAAATCGATAAAACAGGTTTTTTTTAACTAAATATTAAAATGCTAAAAAACAACTTCCAAAAAAAACTCCAAAAATAACCCGCCAAACGCATCAAAAAAACACTAAATCGAATTTGGCATTAAAATGCCAATTTAATAATCCTGGTTGTCGAGCCCACATCTGCTGACTCGAAAGCATTGTGCCACCACCAGTAGCGTTGACAGGAGGGTACAGGGGGAACTATTGGACTCGAGCCCGGCATTATTTCATTGGCCCAAAACCTTGTCAAGGAGCCCGGGAGTTTAAAGAAACTACCACGTATTCTTTGGGTATATTGTAAGTGATCATTATAACATAAGTATCTTGAATTGGGACCCGACGATCTCATTGGTGCCGGACCCAAATTGTCTTCTCAACGGCCCTGGCCACCATTGTTGAACTAAAATTATTAATTTTGTAAAGTTGCTAATAAGTTAACCCAACATTTTTTATTTCGACTTAAAAAGCAAAATCAGATCTTACACAGCGATTATCAAGTTGCTAAGTCTGTAGGCCAAGCAGTAGCCTATTGTTGTTGCTACTGACGAATAATTATAATATAGGCTACCTCACCTATGTGACCACGACCACGTAGCCTATAGCCATATGATCCACGGTGAGAGCAGAGCCTTACCTGGACAATCTGCAAAATACTTTGCAGAAAATGATGAAGCCAAAACTGAGGTATCTTTTTGGGTTTGAAAACACTCTCTGATGAAGATGAAGAGTCTAAATTCTAAAAAAAAATACAAAACCACCTTAGACTATTAGAAGTTTTGAACAATTTATCTTTTTTCTTAAACAGCGCACCGCTGACAAAAATGTTGGGCTATAATTTTTTTTCCAATTTTATATGGCAACATCCTCCATTAAAATGGAGATAATGTTTTGTAGATTATTGTTTGATTGATTGATTGATTGAATCTTTATCCTCGGACTGGGAAAGCTTCTTGCAGAGCTTAATCCTGGCAGTTTTCGCGTACTTGTAGAGGCTTTAAATCACTGACGCAGGCCCGGTCACCGAGATTGACAGATTGAAGTTTCCGATTGTTGAAGTCTTGTTGCCGGGGAACTTTTCCATCCATTAGATGCCGCTGAATGGAGAGCAGTCCTTAACGTGCGTTGCTCAAGCGCACACCCCGAGAGTCGAACCAGCGCCGCTTGATCTTGAAGCTTCTTCGTTGTAGGCTATACGTAATACGACGTAAAAACGCGCAATTTCAGGAAAAATGCTTTTGATAGTTTGAAGAAATACGTTTTTGATGTTAAATATATCACAAAAGCAAACAATTTCATTAATTCGTTCTTGTTTTGGTTTATTTTCGCATAATTAAGTTAACTACAGACCCTAAACCTATATCAAGCTCAACATTTTTTATCCTGGCACATTCTTTTGCACGCCACTGTTACAAAGTAAAAGTGCGGAATAAGATTACAAATAAGCGTTTCAGAATCTCAGGAGGGTCTCATTGTATAAGCAACAAATGCATTTTTGATTAAGTTACAGCAGCCTATATGCTGCTCGTCACAAGCCTCGAAGAGATTTGGTGATCCATTGATTTGATGATCAAACCAGCTATTGTTGTCAGAGGTCCTTTTTTAAGGATTTTGAAATTTTTGACATATACTGCACTACGTAGGCTACAGTACATCAAGAAAGGGTTGACTAAAGTTAATTGTTATAAGACTTAGAGCATTATTTCAGTCTCTTAGCCATATTTTAGCTATATCATTAGTTGATTCAAAGTCACAAATCATTACACTGAGGTACCATCTCATTCAGCTTTTTCAAATGGTCAAGAACTTTTCTTTCATACACTATGCGTGCAGTTTTCATAATTTCGTACAACATAGCCAACCCAACAACTCCAAAGCATGATCCAATTAAAGCTGCAAAAACATAATAAAATTTCAGCAAAAAAATAATAAGCCTAGGCTAGTTTACAATGGTTTAGGGCCAAATTAAAGTCGAGGTTTTATAACTTTGACTGAGTCCTACGTCTTTCAGAAATTATTTACATTTGGGCCTTTGCGGATACCGTAGCCTGAAAGCTTATCCTATGCATGGTGTCAAAAAAGACTGCTGCAGTTTTGGCCTTACAAAGAACTTGACATTTGTGAGTGAGTTAGCCAGTCTGACAATTCTGCGGTACCGGACACCGGTAGTCAAACAAAAAGGAAAGCGTTTAGGAAGAAACTAGTTTTAAGAACCAAAGAAAAGCCACTCAGACAATAACGTAAGTTTATTGTTGGAAAAAATAACTTCTATGCGAACAACTCTCGGTAGTCACGTCTCTGTCTAACAATGACAGTCCATCGTTACGTTTGAAGAGTTGATTTATTAATGTTTATTTTTGTACCAAGTTAGTTCTATTTATTTATATTAATTTATTTTTAAAAAAACTTTCTAGGAAGGTGGAAGGGTAGCTTATCTAAAAAATGTTTACACCACAGTTTGAACAAAACAAAACCTCTAGGAGAAAATTGGAAATACAAAAATATGGTAGCCTACTGGGGGGCTTGTGTCCAGAAAGTTTTGACAAATTTTAGCTTAATTTGGCTGCTCTTTGTGCGTTTTAAGACCTAACGGTGGTTTTCATGTTCAAAATGCCAACTTTGCATTTATCAAATCAAAATGGGTTTTCTGTAAAAGTTTGACTAAGGTTTGTTTTAAAATTGAATTTGGACTAATTTTCAAACATTGTTTGTAATCATGGATAGATTTTTATAATTTGTCTGGTAGATATTTTTTTGTTGATTATTTTAAAGGCAGGACTTGTTTAGACTGCTTTACGGTCTGACCGCCCACAATCTGACTCGTTTTATTGACAGACTGATTAAACAAATCTTTGCGCGGACTTTATAGTCCACACATCACGATATTGGCATTTTATTCAAGCATAATGTTTCAGTAGATGTTTTTCACTGTATATACAATCAGTGGCGGCTCGTCCATAGAAACTGCAAAACTGCAGCACCCCCTGCACATTTCAGTATTTTATTTTTTTTATTAATTTTACGTTTTTTCTCGTGTTCTCTATAGATCCTACCGACTAGAAGTTTCATAATTTCTGGGTTTTAAAAAATATGATGATTTTTTAAGATTTGTATTTGGCAGCTCTGAACTGCAAGCCCTGCAGTTGCGATCTTATAAAAGAAGAACAAAGAGAAATTGTGACGTCATATTTTGGCTCAGGTTGCTTCAAATCCCACAATTTCGAACTGCAAATTTTGCAGTTGCTGGTCACGTGGTCAGGCTAGCTACTGTTGCAAATACTGTTGTTTTCAAACACGATATTAGGTGGCTGCGACTGATGCTGTTACATGGTTAGACTAATGTGCTTTGCTTTCTTCACAAAAAGATAAAGCTTAGACTAGGTTTTCATTAGTGTTGTTAAATTAAATTTAAGAAAAGCTCTACCAATAAATTTTTGTGGTTACCAAACCTGGTTGATTTTTTATAAATTAAATGTAACCTAGGTTCATTATTAACTTACGATAATAAGTTAAGGCCAAAGGTCACATGCTAAAACAGCCTATTTAAACTTGATGAACATCAGGAAATTAATTGCTCAAATAGCCTCAGAATTCATGAAATACCACTAAAATAAGGTAAAATTTATGGGGGTCATGTCCCTAGACCCCTTGGCATCGCGCCTTTAGCGCTCGCTCTTTCACGTATAGGCTACCTCCGGTTGCAGCACCCCCTGCTATAAATACCACGAGCCGCCACTGTATACAATTATACATATTTAACCTTTAGCACATTGCAAACTTATTGCGTAAGCTTCGAAAAAAAGTAAACATAATGCTAGTTTGAAAATATCTTTTGAAAGAATTCGCCCTCTCCCAAACTCCAATGTAAAATATCGAAATATGGCTTTAAAAGAGAACAAAAAAACAAACAATTTATTGAGCCAATTTATGAATTCTTGGAAACAAAGCTAAAACAGCTTGCAAAAACCATATTAATCCTTCAATACTATATATGTCAATCAAAAAAAGAAAGCAAAAAACGATTTATTGCCTTGATTTTTCTAGATGTTAATGCAGGCTGCGCAATGTAACTATAGGCTATGTCACTGCAAGCTGTGTGCCATATAGCGACATATAGCCCATTGGTCGCCATATATTGTTAAGTAGGCCTATACTTCAGAATAGATGCGTACTGCGTAGCCTACATAAAAACTGGGCTAAGCGACCGAAGAAGCGCCAAGGTTGAGCAACGGTACTTCTGGGTGTAGCTTATACCTTGACAGCTCTCCATTGAGCAGGACTTAGTGGATGCAATGCATAGTTAACCGGAAACAAAACATGAAAATAGGCCTTCTTCGTCGTATGAGCTGTTCTTCCGGATTATATGTTTGGGCATGATGTCATCAGCCACTCGACAGTCTCGTCATCCAGGGCCTTCAGTCCAAGCGTTCCATGTGGTGGTTGATGGATTGGGCAGTCATGGACGACATGATCTACTGTCTGGTCTGTGGCGCCACACTAGCATCCCGGTGAGGGAGCCAGGCCCCATCTGCACATGTCTGAACGAAAGCGACCGACGCCGGTTCGTAGGCGGTTAAGCCGGACCCACGCAAGTCTTGCGAGGGACATTCCCGGAGGGTGGGGATCGACGTCGGGTAGGAAATCACGGAGTCGGGAAGTGTTGTTTTGCCACTCCATGTTCCATGTGTAGATCGTCCAGTGTGCCGCACTTATTCCAAGATTTTCAACGTTGTTCAGAAGCTGTCGTGCGGCGGGCACAAATGGGCGTCTTGATTTCAGTCGCTGCTGTCCTCCAGGTAGGCCTAACAAAATAGGCCTATTTTGTTAGGCCTACCTGGAGGACAGCTAAAATAGGCTAAATAGGCTAAAATAGGCCTAACAAACGGAAACGTCAAACAGACAACTTTAGTGACCGAGTCTGCGTCTGTGGCTTGAAATCTCTACATGTAGGCCTATTCGATAATGGTTAAGACTAAGCTTTTAAAGAGATTTTCTTAGTCTGAGAATAAAGATTCCCATAAATAATAATAACCAATTATAGATTTTTCTGTAAACATCTAATTAGGACTACTTTAGTTAACGCCAAGCTACTAGGATTACGTTTGCTTGTTCATTTAAATTCACAGAACATGTTGAGCTGCGTTAGGTTAACCTACTTCCTTGATCAGCAATGACCCACTCTTTGAAGACTGTTGTGAAAGGCATCATGAAGTTGAAATACATGGCCATTGACATAGATCCCATTCCACTCATGTTTCCATTCATGCCGTTCATGTTTCCATCCATTCCATTCATGTCTCCATCCATGCCATTCATGTTTGTGTCAGATGTGGGATTTGACATTCCTGTCATATCCATAATGACTACTTGTGCAAAAAATTACAGTTCGGTTATAAAATATCCCAACAAAAACGTACGTAGCACTCTGACTTGAAGCAAAAAAGGTTATTCAATCGTTGCAAGTTACAGTAGTTGTAATCTAAGAACTGTTCCTAGTGTGCTGTGGAAAATTGAATAGAAGGGCAATAAGCCTTAGGAAATAGATAATTGATTCACTTGTAAGCAGTGGCGTAGGCTACGTAGTGTAACATATTTATGGAAGAGAGAGGCTAAGCAGTGGCGTACGTACAGTCGTACAGCATATTTATGGAAGAGAGATTGAAAAATAATTGCATGAGACTATGTGATACTATAGCAGCCTACATTTACTTCATACCAGACATAAAAGTAGGTTTAACACTTAACAAGTCACAAAACGTAGGCCTGCACCGCCGAGTGGTAAGAGTCCTGTTACGACAATCGAAAGGGCACGGTTCGACACCAGTGCATGAGCATGTGGCTGAGTCTTTAGCAGGTTACTTAAAGGCATGCCTGAAGGGTGGACACAAGATTAGCTTTCTTGGCTTCCCGCCCACTTAATCCAAATCTTCAACCACCTGGTGTAAGTCTGGATATGACAAAAAATAACATAAGGATGTAATTGTGCTAATGATGAGCCAAACACCTGTTCATTAAACTCAATCAGGGATACTCGATTTACACAAAAACCATGAGAACCTATTTTGTAATCAAGCTCAACTGAGTGGAGAGGTGACCTCCTACCCTCTTACGTACCGTACAATACTGCTTGTAAGCACCGACATAAACAAGCATGAGGACTGATCTATTTTCAGTCAGTTATATATCAAAACCGAATATTGCTGGTTTTACCAAAAGAAAATATTTGCTTAAATCATAAAATAACAATGTATATATTGAATACTGAAAATTTCATCAGGACAATCTACGCAAACAATGCGATGTAGACCTACTCAACTGGAACGATGGCAGTATATTACCGAAAGCTTATAAATCTTTATGGTCTTCATACGCAGGCTTCATGCCTAGTTGAACGCATCAGTTGGAAACGTTATTGTTGAGAAGGAGCAATCTTCCTGGCATCAGCACTACCTGACTATTCGAGTGTAGCAAGAATTGACAGCGATAGACACATATTTTGCCTATGAGGCTGGGCTCATCAGTATCACATCACTAATTCATGCCACATAGTTCTCACGCTCATTTTGTCAGTCAATTGAAGTCTTACTTTGTTGTTAATTGAATCCTTACTTACAACCCTTTGTTGTTTTCTTTCCAAAGGTAAGGAAAAGTTTTCTACCCAGAAAAAAAATACATCCAATCCTTAAACAAAATCTTACATAATTTTCTATGGTATCCATCTCTGATAGAGCTATTAGGCAGAACTAATCAGAGCAGAAGTTAAAAATGGAGGTTTAAAAATGATTGATATAGAAACAAAATTTTAAACCAGTAGAGCTGACCGAATTAGACACCTGTGCACACTCGATAAAGCTACAAAGCTATGGCTTGAGTGGGCAAAGTACAATCTAAACTAGTGCTCTTCATCCTTTTTGTCAACACGGAACCCTTCATGTGCTTTCGCGTTTGTCACCGAAGCCCACTAACAGAAATTTAGAAATTAGGAATTGCTTGGTCGGAAAATTAAATATTTGTTATTACACTGTTACACTTTAAAAAATAATTAGACGTTTCAAAATAAACAGTTAGCCTATTACAAAAGCTATAAAGTTAGACATTTTATGACTCTGCTGTTGTTGCTTTTCTTTTACAATTTTCTTAAATCGACGCTCAACGGTCAACGTTGTTTAATGCAATTCTAATACACATATTGACAGTTCGACACCCTTCAAGCAAGTAGCCTACTGCTTTTGTATTTAATAGTGGTTAAAGCAGAAAATGCTGTTTCACACAAATGGGTATTTGGAAATTGACACAGAAGTTTCAATGCTTCCTTTGCAATTGCTGTCCCTTCTTTCCACAGAAAAATCCAAAAATATTACTTTCCATTTTTTTCAAAAATTTCCTCCAAATGAATATCATTGCAGATATCCAGGAGTTCTTCATGTTGTTGGCAAGGGAACATGAAAGGATTAACCACACACTTTAACAAACGGAAATTCTCAGATTCTTTTTTAGGAAAGTAGCGGTAGAAATTTTTCCTCAATAGCTTCAACACTAATTTCTTTATTTCAGGTGTAGTCTCTACTTAGTCTGCTTGTACTTCTGTGGTATGTACATCAGCAACATTCTATGACTGTGATGCAACAATAACGGTCTTGAAAATAGAATAACAATAAACAGCAAGTGACGCAATAATTAAATCCATGTTTTCTTCGGTTGTTGACTGCATTCAACCTCTTATTTAACAAACTGGTCCACTTGGACAGTGATCTAAAGAAATCAGAATGATGGATCAAAAATACCGAAGCAAGAAATCAATTTCCCTAAATAAATGAGGAACCCTCGCGGAACCCTTAAAATTCACGGAACCCCACTTCATGTTCCGTGGAACCCTAGGGTTCCGCGGAACCCCTGTTAAAGAGCACTGATCTAAACTATAAAATAAGGCACATCATGGCCACCTGGAGATGCGGCGTGTATGATTTGTCACATTTTGCAGATTTTGATTACAGCTACTGCTAGTGCTTCACTGACATTTTTTGAGATGTTTTTACATTTTGCGGTTCCTAATGACGTAAAACTTTTTTGTTGCCTTGGAGAAGCAGTAGCAAATGAGAAAAAGTAATTTGAAAAACGCAAAATCAGACTGTTATTGACTAAAATCTTCGAAATTGAATTTTTTTTTGTTTTTCAACGTGTGAGAATGTTAAAACCTATTGTGTCATCTGGGGAAAAGAATAAAGAAAGCGTAAGAATATAATTTTTAGAAAAATTTATTTAAACGTTTGCTCAAAGTTAGAAAAACCTGGAAATTTCTGCAAAATGTGACAAATCAGGCCGTATCTTTAGGTGGCCATGGGCACATCAACCCAAAATTATATAACCTAAGGTAGACCATCACATAGGCCTACTTCTGTTTCATGCAAATACTCGATGGCTTTCAACAAGAAACGTAACCAAACGAGTGTTTGAGCTTAGAGACAAGCTTAAATTATTTTTTGACCTTTACATAAAATTGGAATTTGTCTCATTTCTGAATGATGAAAGGTGGATCATTCAATCACACAATCCATTGGCTGCTGCGCCTGGATGTAGCCTAACAATGTGATCTGCGGCGGCCTCAAACGCAAGAAGAAGACGATTAGATTCCTTGCTTATTTGGTTGCTATGTTTGGCTCATTGATCAAACTAAATCTGAAAATGCAAGGGAAAAATACCGATATACGGTATATATTCAATCGCCATCTCCGTTTAAAGCAGATTGCGCATTAACATGGGTTATCTGTAGGTTATCCATGAGCCATTGACATATTCATACCATGTAATTTTACAACCTATAATAGGCCTACTACTTCCATGCTGACTCAAGGCAGGTTGGAAGAGAGTGTGGTAGATTTATGTCACTATCATTTTATGTCACAGTGATTGATTTATGTCACTGTCATTAGGAGATTGTTTTAAGGTACAGGGAGGCTCTGCTGTCCTGGTCGCAGGGGGACTATGGCCTCTACCTTTCGACCAGCCTGGCTTGGGTGGCCCTTCCAGGAGCAGATGCCAGTACCGCTCAGCATTTAAAGATGCTTTGGAAGCTTTCACCAGCAAGCTTGATAATTGAAAGAGAAAAGTTACAATGAACAATTGAACATGTTACCGTTAACATGTTTAAAGAATTATCATCGGTGCTGGTTGTTGACGGCAAAGAACAAGCTCTTCCAGGGTTAGAAAAAGAATTGATTTTGCAACATCTCACAGCATTAGAACTGGATTTAATTCGATATTTTTTTGAAATTTATGACGATGAGCTTGATTTAAATACGAAATTCATTCATATTGTTGATGGAAAAACTTCCCGATAAGTTGCAGCAGTGCCGGTCTTTGGGGTGTGCAAACCGTGCGATCGCACAGGGCCCGTAAATTAGAGGGCCCGCAATTTACTCAAAAAATGCAGTAATTTTGTCATTTCCAATGGACAAATTCAACAAATGAATTCAACAAAGGAATTAGCAACAAGAAAACATGGAGACTCAACGGGTGCAACCTATTTCGCCCCTGAACATTTCGCACCCTGAAAAGATCGAGAAAAAAAACAACAGAGCCAAAGTCGCTGATCGGAGTTGCCGCAAACATTTCAAAATTTCTCTCGATCTTTTCAGGGGACGAAATAGGTCGAAATTTGATTTTTTTTACTCCGATTTCAGGGTACGAATTTTTCAGGGACGAAATAGGTTGCATCCAGACTCAACATTGAGACATAGCTTTATTTCCGAAAAATGCCAAAGAAAGCATGATCTTATCCTTTTGCTATGCCACCGGACAGCACCATTTTACAGTAATATTCATACCCAAAATTTTTGTTGAACATGCTCTCAGAATGCCTCAAATTCAAAGTAATTTTTCAAAATTTTCTGGGGTCCCCCCAGACCTCATGCCGCTGGGTGTTGCCTTCGCCTTCAAACCACCCCCCCCCCCTCTCCTTTCAAAATACCTAGCTACGCTATTGAATTGGATCATTGTCATTGGGGCCCGCAAAGCATATTCCGCACAGGGCCCGAAATATCCTAAAACCGGCACTGGTTGCAGGATGAATTTTTAGAACTCAAAACGGATTCTTGCGCAAGAGACTTATTCAGAGAAAAATCAATCACTGGATTTTGGCTATCAATGTGTAATTCCTATCCCAAAGTGGCAGAAAAAGCTATTCGAAGAATTCTTTCGTTTGCTTCCACTTATAGCCCCTCTTGCAAATGAAAACAAAACAGACAAACAGATTAGACTTGGAGAATGATATTTATTGTGCTCTTTCCAATACTCTTTCACCACATTCATGAATTGTCGAAACACAAAAATCACAAGGTTCACACAGACTGTTAAATGCATTAACTCTTATATTTTAAATGTAGGCCTATTCTTTGAATAAAGTAGCCAACTTTTCAGCAACGTTCTTCATTAATTAAATTATTTTAGTATGAAAAGGAATATTACAGGCCAAAAAGCTTATTACTAGTGAAAGTTTAGTTTATCTTTCAAGACTTAGATTAAAATATTAATGTAAACGAGTTTTTAACAAACTAAATTTATAAGGGGGAACTTAGATTTGAATATCGACTAAAAGGGTGCACCAGATAAAAAAAAAGGTTGGGAACCACTGACCTAAGTAAACCACACTCTGATTGCCTAAATTCTTTTTATTTTGACATCTTCTGTACCTTTCTCCAACTTCAAAAACACAATTTTGACTGGACTGATATATCATATAATACAATATACACAACCCTAAAATCACAAAAATAAAATAAAACTGAAATTAGGAGCCTAAACAATGAACCAATAAGCTGGTCAGAAATACTCCTTACAATGAAAATATCAAACCCTACTTCTCAAACTTTGACACATCGATCTGCTATCGAATAAATAGCACATTCAGCTTTTAAATAGGACGACTTTTACAAACAGTCTGACTCAAGGCGTTTCAGCCAGAACAAATTTATTCAATGCAAATTTTGCTGTGGACAATGTAAAACACCTTGTAGCTGAATCTGCCTTGACGGAATCAATTAAAAAAAAAACAGAAAAATTATATCATTCAGTAACAAAAGATTAAACTTACAACTGATGTAATCCTATACAGTATACAACCATTTTCCAATCAGTCAGGCAGACAAGCTATTGTACTTAAAAGTACCATAATTAAAAAAATTCACTAGACATTGGAGATAAATATATGTGGGACAACAAAAAATTTGCCAAAACAACCCTCTGAGTTATTAAAACCAAAGTTAAAATATATTTTCAAAGTGACATCTTTTTGATATCGACGCTCCCTACAAACTCCTAACACTGTCGCATAAGTCGAAAATGCTAATCAAACCCCCACTGTCTTCGAAAGAATTCTGCTATAAGTAATTTATCATTTGCTGTATAGCCTATGCTCATGACTTGTGAATTATATGGAATGCATCATAGTGAATAATACTTATTCACATCTTAGCCATGTCATCTGCATGCTGCATCATTGCACTATAAAAAAAGTAATGAACACTATAAGAAAAGTAATGAAACAACATGCAGATTCTTTTTCGTTTATGCAATTGCATACATACTCGTACACTATAATATTATCTTCCTTTTTTATTTTCTTGTGTCTTGAAATGTGTTACCAGCCTGCCCTACGTGATACACGCAATTTCATGTCAAGCACAACAACATTCTTTAGGCTACCCTATTTACGGTAAGACTTATCGTTTGGGCTCCTATGAATGTACTTGTTACATGTCCGTCACTGTGGCGATAAAACGCTAGCTCCAAACGTGACATCATAGCGACAATGAATTCCCAAATCTATCGCATGCTTTTATTTTCTTAATTCAGTTATAAACTATACCAGGGGTGGGCAAACTTGTTCAAGGAAAGAGCCGCTGGCGGATAAACCATAAACCCCAGCGAGCCGCAAAATCAGTTGACATCACATAACAGCAATAAAAACACAATGATTGTTTATCCATATAAGTTATGTAGCCTACTTGACTCACTAATCTCTGAAAATTTGGACGATAAGTTGTTAATGCTGTGCGAATTAATTCTTCCATTTGTCAAGGTTGCACGATGTTTTGATTTTACAAAGTTATAAACTCTTGTAAAAATGAATAAGTAAGTTCTGGTACTACTTCTAAGCTTCAACTAATCGCTGCTTACAGCGACTTTACTAAACTTCCAATGTTGCTGACTGAACGCAAAATGAGCCAGAAAAAGCACAATGTTGCTTTTGCAAAGTCACAATTCCATTGTTTAACAATAGCTACAGTAAAAGGGAGACCCTTGTTTGATCTTTGTGTTGTATTGGCCGCAAATTAACCTTTGAAGAAAGTGTAGGCTAAGTCACAAATTTTAATTTATACCAACCGATTTTGCGCCCCTATCAATGTGGCGCCCATGGCTCGAGCCATACCTGCTATACCCTAGATACGCCACTGCTTGGTTGACAGTCCGAGAGACATTTATAAATTATAATCTTAATTTTTTTTATAATATTACGATTCAATACAAGAGCCACAAAATTTATGTTGAAGAGCCGCATGCGGCTCGCGAGCCGCAGTTTGCCCATCGTTGAACTATACTGTGCAACAGATTGATATCAATAATATGATTACCTTCACTATTTTTTGTTGTTTCACTTTCTCAATTGGCCTTTCAAGATTAGAAATTATGTGCTTAATCTTTTTTCTTTTGATACCTAGTGCTGTAGAGCTGTTTTCGCTTTCCAATAAAAGAAAAAACACAGCCTCGTGGGCGAAACACGTATCTATCGCTGTCAATTCTTGCTACACTCGACAGCCGAGAAACACAAACACATGTTTTTGGGAAAAGTCTTGATGGCTAGTGTGGAGGCTACGGCTCCTTCTCAACAAAACAATAACGTTTCCAACTGATGTGTTCAAATAAGCACGAAGCCTGCGTGTCAAGACCATAAAGATTTATAAGCTTTCGGAAACAGATTTCCATTGTTCCGGTTGAGTTCATCGCATTGTTGTGACGTAATGTTGATGAAGCAACTTTCTGCCGTGGTGCGTTTTAATAATTTCTTTCATTTTTCAAAATTTTGTTTTTGACCAGTTAATTCTGTGATCTTTTCGCATGTGTGAACAAAGAGCTGACTTTTCATCTTCCATATTTGTGACAGCTCTCCGATGTTCTTTGACCTGAGAACTGATGCTGCATTCAGTTTGGCCAATATATAAACTGCGTCACAATCATTGCACGTCATTTCATAAACAACATTTATTGTGAAAAGGGTTTGGGTTTTTGGTAGTGATACAATATTAAACTGACGAGAAACACATGGAAACACTATTGTAATTTAATTTCGTTGCTTCGAATTTAGGTTTAATGTTGGAAGTTTTTACGTAATTTAACCTGGAAAGTAACCGCTCATACATCTTTTAACCAACCTTTAAAATAAGGTGTGATTCTTTTTTTTCTTGTCTTCAACCGCACTGCAGTATGTAACTTTGTAAATTTTAGTTTGTATGTTATTGACTCTGAGGAAACGCATTGTCATCGTGCGCGAAACGTCAAGGAAGCAATACATCAACCAGTTTGCCGTTGTTTTAACTTTCCCTTTCATCAGATGAACGTTGCAACAAATGCTGGAAACAACCTATATATTGTTAAACTTTAATTATATTTTTGCTTGAGTACTGCTTTTTTCCTCGATTGGACGATTGGTTTCATTTTCTTATCGTCTGAACAATGTCTGCTTTTTGATGGTCACTTTATAGAAACGTTACAACAACGTTACGTTTGTATGCGGCCGCCGCGAAATATAACTTAGTTTTTTGTCGCCTTCCTTGTAACATTTTGAGTTGTGCAGCCCTGGCATAGGCTTACTGTTTCGATTGGTCTAACTCTAAGATTTTCAAGAACTATGTTATTTTACTAGCTTATTCAAAAACCATTTTTAATCTACTAGCCACCTATTGTACTGCACTGGCCTGTAGGCTTTTTTGATAAATCTCAGTAAAGAACTTCCTCTCGAATCAAGTGGTTTTCACATTATTACAAAGTTTTATGAAACATTTTCAATGTACTTACGTAAGTATTTAAATATTTGCCTAGTTAACAAAGCTGACATGTTTGGCCTTTTTCCGAGTTCTTCCTTTGTCTAGCAATTCTTACTGTAATTTGCTCATCCGATGATTACCCCATGCCATGATGTGTGAAGTAAGTAGGCTACAAGCAAAAAACAGAAACAATTTTCTAACGTTAACAGTGCAAGTAAAAGGCAATTGGAGTTTAATCCAAACAGACAGCTTCGATGTAAAGTAAATTTTGAAAGTTGTCTGAGAGAGGCTACTTCAAGACAAGTAATACAAGCCGACTTGTCGCTATCCGCAAAATGATTTATGAAAAACCAGGAAGCTTCATGGGTTTTTCCAAAATTAACTAGTACTACACTTATGCAAAATGCTTATGTTTTGCGTTTAATTTGTTAACACTTTTAAACTACAACTGATTAAAAAAGAGATTACTTAAAAGCGAAAACAAAACAAAGCAATAGAAATAAAAATGTTACAAGAATAGGCTACCACGCATCTTACACCACAAGCTTGCCGACGATGACAATACAGTTTTAGACGACGACTACTTTTACGCCATCTTTGGGTAATGAGTTTCTATCGACAAGACAAACTTAATGATGGTTGATGGGCAACATAAAAATCTTGTAACTATGCGCAACTTGAAACTACGTCGATTGCGGAGTGGCGCTCTTTATGGTAGCCACTTTAACAAGTCGAAATTCTGCCACTGAAATTGACTAGAATGAAACCGCCAACCAATCATAAGCTGCGGTTTAAGTGACGTAAAAAATGGCGAAAAGAAGATCATAGAAAGCAAATTAAGTGATGGATTTTTTGTCAGCTGGTTGGCTTAGGGGTTAGGGTTAGGGCTAGAAAGTAGTCATTTCATTGACGCGTGTTCGATTCTCACCTCTGCTATTGCTCTTTTTCTTCTGTAATTTCCAAATAAAGTTCAAAACAAGCATTAACTCTCTGGATGAGAGCTATAAGGGTCACAATTGGACGGTAGCCTCTTATAACACGTTCTGATTGGTTGGCGGTTGCATTGTAGTCAATTTCAGTGGCAGAATTTCGACTTGTTAAAGTGGCTACCGCTCTTTATAGCCCTAGTTTTCTCTCATCACTGAATTATGAACAGTGAGCTTCTCTAGAGAGAAATGCCTGCGGCCCTTCTTAGGAGTATGGCCTGTTGAACTGAACTGAAATTATTTATATTATATCGTTCATATTATTCCTATATCATAATTATGCTCTCTCTCTGTAGGGGTGTCCGACAAATTGTTCGTAAGCAATTGTTCGTAAAGCAATTGTTCCTAAGCAATTGTTCGTAAAACGATTGTTCGTAAAATTAATTCTTTGTAAAACAATTCTTCCTAAAGCATTTTTTCGTGCATGCAGTTAAAATTTGATGTATACGAAGAAATGCTTTACGAAGATTTGTTTTACGGATTTCATTTTACGAAAAACAGTTTACGAACAATTGTTTTACGAACAATTGCATACGAACAATTGCTTTACGAACAATTGCTTACGAACAATTTGCCTATAACCCTCTGTAGGTAACTAAGTATCATGGCTGATACAGCCCTCGATGTACAATGATGTTCCAGTTTGATCGATCTCTTGCGTCTTGCCAAATTTTAGTAGGGTTTTTGATATGTGGTTGAAAATTGTGCAAAAATGCGAATCTTTGAGCTCCTCTTGACCGTTTTCCTAATATTTTTCCACTTAAAGATAAATCTTCAAGTTCGCCTTTCCTTATGATGTGACCCAAAAACTTCAGCTGCCGCATTTCTAAAGATCTCGTTTTACCGACACAGGGCTTCAATAAATATGACGTCAAAGACTAATTTTTTTACTAAAAACGATTAACACAGTTATAACACTGGGAGACTTCTCTGCCGAAACACTCTTATCTGATTTTGAGCCTCATTGGCACACTGATAAAGGTAGCCTAGCAAACCTTCTCTTTAGCGTGGTGAAAGTTGAAGCAGCAGATCTTGTGTAGTAGCCTACAAGAATAATAGCCCAATGCATCCCTACCCCTTGCGTAGCCTAGGCCTAAGTCATTGCTTTGGTGGTTTGTTCCTTTCCAGATTACGAAGTCAAATCAAATTTATACGCGATTTGTTTATCACAAAAATAAGATAGTCTACGTATTTTGACATGCCAATAAATAGGTGTTTTCTGGAAAACAATTTATTATAACAGTTTGGTTGAGAAAAGCTAATAGAAGTTTCAACACTGAGTCACTTAAGTCTGCAAATAAACACGAAAGTTAATAATTCAACGCTCTGAGAAATACGTGACATTGTTCCATATGCCTGCTTGAGTCGGATTAGCCCAGTAAACAAACAGGCTATTGCACAATTGTTCCAGACGGTTGTTCGCCTGGTCAAACGTCATGTAGAAACCGTTCGGGTCTACTGAATATTACGTCATGGAAATTCCTAAAACATGAGCCAAAATTGCACCATCGTCCGTAAGACTCGTGTCAATCCTGTTGAAACCGGTTTAAACATGAAATGTTGCGTCGCCTTTGAGTTATCACAAATTTTTCTGATTCATTCTCGAAGTTGTTTGTTGGAAGTCGGTCGCACATTTAACTGGTTTATTTGGTGCTTGCTAGCTGGACAAATTCTCCGTCTTTTATCCAAGTAATCTGTATCGTAGTGACAGTTTTGAGGTGTAAGGCGTTGCACCAGTCATTTCGATAGCCGCGGGCTAATTTTACAGGAATACACTTTAAGAATAGACGTTTCAAGGAGTGTTTCCTTTCGGTCACTATATGCAGACAAACGGATTCGGGAACTTTATGTTACAATTTTCCCACGAAGAGATTATGGTTTACCGCTGTGACCATAAAAAATAAAAGACGAGTTCTTGTCAGTTGGTAGGTCAAGAAGAAATTAAAGCAAGAAAAATAAAAAACGAATTTGTTAGCTGGTGGGCCAAGAAGCACTTGAAGGCATAAAAATAAACGACGTGTTTGTTGTCAGCTAGTGCAGAAGAACTAATTAGAAGTACAACAAATAATAAAAGAAGATTTGTTGGTTGGTAGTCTACACTCTTACAGAAGCAAAGAAAAGTAAAGACATTTCTTCTCAGTTTGGTACTGAAGAAAAATAACTTTGACATTCATTGGCAAGAAAGAAGATTAAAGACAATCCATCTGTGCTTGTAGATTCAAGTGGAAGAATCCAAGCAAGTTTTGTGGACTTTAGGACTTCATACTCGTACAGCTACGGTATCGTGCATTTAAATTCTTTTTTGTATTTTTACGGTCTTTGCAGTTAAGTTTTTTATAACTACTGTAGCCTAATAAATTTGTGTGTTTGTGTAACTTAATTTTTTTAATTGTTAATTTAGCCCCAACATTTAATATGTTTACACTCGGTGGCGACAAGGACTCGACCGCCGTAGACTCGACTGAGTTTAAGCCTGATGATGTTCTTTGCGGTCGGGCAGGCCATTCTGGGGAGGGACCCATTAACGATGAGGCTAAGTCAGTTCGAGAGGCCCGGCATCTTAGACGGGATATTTTGACTCAAATTGGGAAACTTTCTGTAGCCCTAGGTTCTTTGAGTGATAAGCAGGAACTGTTAATTTTTAGATCTAAGTTATCTACTTTAGAAGAAGAATTACGGCATTTCCATGCTCTTTTGACTAAAATCTTTAACTCTGCAATCTTGGCAGAACTTCGTGATAGGGTAGACCCCGAATTTAACTCGTTAAAAAATAACTTTGAACAAAAAGAAAGTGAGTTCTCAGATATGTTGGATGCTGACATACATCCTGAGGATAGCGCCTCAAATGTAAGCACTAGGATGTCTAGGACTTCGTCTCGGATAGTGGCACAAATTAACCTGCAGCTAAGACGAGAGGAGCTCCAGATACAAGCTGAGGCCGAAGCGAGAGCTGCTGAGGCTGCCGCGAGAGCTGAGGCCATTCGAGCTGAGGCTGCCGCGAGAGCTGAGGCCGAAGCGAGAGCTGCTGAGGCTGCCGCGCGAGCTGAGGCCATACAAACTGAGGCTGCCGCGAGAGCTGAGGCCATTCGAGCTGAGGCTGCCGCGAGAGCTGAGGCCGAAGCGAGATCAGCTGAGGCCGCCGCGAGAGCTGCTGAGTTCGCACTCAAAGACGCTCAGTTGAGGGCTGAACAACGTAAAGAGGTAGTTTTAGCTGAATATCGATCAGAGGTGGGCTCTCGGCGTAGCTCTAAGAAGGGCTCTTCTAGGCATTCCAGAAATGAACATCAATCGCAGTTTAATTTACATAACCTTTTCCAAACGCCCGTTCAACCTGTGAGTGGACCAGGGCAATCCACACGTTTTCCAGCTGTTTCAGGAGGTCTCGGGGCCGCGGCTAAGGGTCTTCCGAATGCTGTAGAGCCAAGGTCTGCGAATTACAACCGAACTCCTCCCCCAGAGCGTACAGGTCACGGGGCCGCCATTAGTAGTAATGCTTTGCCCCCTTCACAGTTTTCTGCGCCGCTAGGTTTTGATCGCCCAGCTACACGTAATTTGGGTGGTTGTGAGAGGCGTATCGCGTCTCCTGATTTTAACGTGTGTGAGGATCGTGATCGGGCTGTGCATGTGACTGAGCCCACTCAGCCCCTTAAGGGATATAGCTTGTCTTCTCCCGCTAAATCGAGTTCTCAACAGCAGGATTGCTTTTTTGAATACCAAAATAGTAGGACGTTTTTCGATAAGGCGGCCTTGATTGGTTACGATGGTAATAATATGCCATTTATCTTCTTTAAAAATCGTGTTACGGCCTTAATGGCAGCTTCGCCCTTTAAGGGGACTTGTTTGACTTTGTTACAAGCAGCTTGTGTTAGAACAGCTGCGCAAACGATTGCTAATTTGGTTTCTGACACCCCTGGCTTGTCAGAGGAAGACAGGATAGAAATGTCGTTAGCTCGCTTGTCCCAGCGTTTTGGGGTTCGTGGAGGTCTTTTTGCAGAACCGGAAATTAGAAAGTATCGCTATGGTAGCAAATTGACTTCGACCTCTTCCAGTGATCTGAAAGAGTTTAAAGATGAATTATCGCAGTGTTTGCTTTACGCGCAAGCTTATGGTCAGCGTGACAAATTGGAAGGACGTTTTGTGTTGGATTTGGCTAAGCGACTCCCGTTTGACGCTAAGCAGCGTTATCTTGACTTTTTAGGTGATCAGTATGGTGGCACTGATGAGCCTACTTTTCAGAGTTTGTTTGAATTTGTAGTACGGGAAGAAACGCGTAAGTCGACTGATTTTAGCATTATGCTAATGGGCGATTCTGGTGAGTCGCAGCAATTTAAAAAGTTTGGCAAAGGAAAATTGCCTTCATGTCCGGTTAGGCAGACGTC
Organism: Aplidium turbinatum; assembly: GCF_918807975.1. Classification (NCBI taxonomy): domain Eukaryota; kingdom Metazoa; phylum Chordata; class Ascidiacea; order Aplousobranchia; family Polyclinidae; genus Aplidium; species Aplidium turbinatum. Next base: position 12,867,987 of record NC_137484.1, on the reverse strand, counting down.
CGTAAAACCCCACGATGATGTGATGTCAGGGAGTTCGCAGTACTCGACTGTTGTTGGCGCACCGCGGGGTGGTGAAGCCAGACGTAAAAACCTACCGGCATGCATTTGTTGTTCGTCACGTGGTCAAGTTGAATATCATTTTTTGTCTAATTGTAAAGAATTTTTGCGCTTGACACCTAAAGATCGGAGAGATGTCATTGTGAAAGCTGGCAAATGCTTGAATTGTTTGCGCCAGCATATGGTTAGGGATTGCGTTCATGCAAATAACTGTCGTAAGTGTGGGCCTAACAACGATAGGAAACACTATTTTCTTCTGCATGATTTTTATGTGACGTCACATGATTCTCTGGATTCGGTTGGGAAAGATGATGCTCGTGCCAGAGTTCCTGTGCGTAATGTTAAGATTGGAAATGTTAAAGCAGCTTTTAACCGCGTTACTGCTGCTCGTGTTTTGAATCCAATGACTGGCAAATCGAAGTTGGTGTATTGTCAGCATGATCCTGGTTCGCAGTTGACGTTTGTTTCGAGTGACTTGGTGTGTGAACTTGATCTTAAACCGTACGATAAAGCGTCGTTTAAAATGGATACCCTGGCTGGTCAGAAAGCTACTTGTGCTGACCTTGTCAAACTCAACATCCAGTCGTTAGAGACAGATGAACTGTTTTGTGATATAACTTCGGTGGTTAACCCAGCTTGGGCTGATGATGTTAAAACTTTACCGCATAAACAAGATTTAAATGGTTTCCGTCATTTTCATGACGTGAATATGTTTCATTTGAATGATTGTAGTACTGTAGATGTACTGATTGGCAACGACAACGCTTATTTGATGTGGGCAAAAGAAGAACGTGTTGGTGAAAATCGTAGTGAACCGCATGCTTTACTCACTCCTCTCGGTTGGTTGGCTTGTGGTGGTAAGTCACCCTTAGAGGAAAGCGTTGCTAAAGTGTGCAGAGTGCAGACGTCTTCAGAGTCGGATGTAATCTCTGGCTTTCAGCGTAAAATTGAGTCTCGCGATATGGAAATAGCAGACCTGAATAAAGTCATTCAGGATTTGACGTTGCAAAATGAAACCTGTGAATTGTCTCGCAATGATAAGTTGGCTAGAGAACTTGTTGAACCGAATATTGAGTTGAAAGATGGTCGATTTGAGATACCTGTTCCGTTGAAGGAAGATATTGATCTACCTAACAATTTTGTGTTGGCGTCAGATAGAGTTGCTGCTTTAAGGAAGAAGGCTTTAAAACAACCTGAACTTCGTGATTTCCTTACTGACACCATGAAAGATCTTAAATCAAATGGCTATATTGAGCGTACTGGTGAAGCAGGAAATGTCAAGGGATTTGAATGGTATTTACCATACTTTGTTACGTCACAATTAAAAAAGCGCATTGTTTACGATGGCAAGTCTGAATTTCGAGGAACTTGTGTTAATGATGTAATGTTTTCGGGTCCTGACTTGTTAAACCCTCTGGTAGATGTCTTGGCTAGATTTCGGCTTGGTAGATTTGGTCTCATGGCTGATGTGACTAAATGCTTCTTTCAAATGAAGTTACCCGAGTTGATAGAATCAGCTGAATTTCACAACGCCCTGAGACAGAGAGAGATAAACTGGGAATTTATACCTCCGTATGCTCCGGCGCAAGGTGGCGCCTGGGAGGCAATGGTTAAACAATTTAAAATTGCATTTTTTCACATTTTGGACTCTTCAATTCGTAAGCCCAATTTTATTGAACTGCTTACGTACACAGGCAGTGCCGTTCGGATCGTGAACGAACGCCCTTTGGTACCTTTGAGTGACGACCCTAGAGATTTTACTGTCATCACCCCTGCCTCACTTTTGACCCCATACTTAGACCCATACTGTGCTGTTGGGCAACCACATGATCGTGACCAATTAAGAAGGGATTATCGGTTCAATTTGTCACTTTCTCAGCAGTTTTGGAGTAAATGGATCGATTTTTACTTGCCAGGTCTTCAGGGCCGGAAAAAATGGCTAAAAATGGCCGAGAATTTGGAGCCTGGTCAACTTGTAGTGGTAGGTTCTCTCCAGGACATTGGTAAACGTGGGAAGTATCAACTTGGGAGGGTGCATGAGGTAGTTCCACAAATTAGGAAAGGGAAGCCTGTGGTTCGTAGAGCTAAAGTTGCCGTCTGCAACTATGATGAGAGTAGGCTACGGGGAAAGTGAAAGTAGACTATGTGTTGAGGGATATTTCGTGCCTCGCCCCCGTAAAGAACACCTAAGTGTTAGGGTTTGAGCCTGGTTTTGTCTGCGGTGGCCGACACTTGTCTGAGCCCAGAACAGTCGGTTATTATCGCAATCATTGTATATAGCATCATTTTTGCGTGTACCTAATACCTATGGTACCAATTTCATGTATCGTCGTGTTTTTATTGCTGTTCATTCTTTGCATGCCCTTTGTATTGCGTATTAACTTAAACGTGAGTGATTCAAACAATTTGTGTATCATGTGTTTTTATTCATTGGCTCACAATTGTCGTCAATTCTTTTTTAGTTATGCCATGTCAGACTGTCATAACTAGGGGCCGCTATGTTCCAGACGGTTGTTCGCCTGGTCAAACGTCATGTAGAAACCGTTCGGGTCTACTGAATATTACGTCATGGAAATTCCTAAAACATGAGCCAAAATTGCACCATCGTCCGTAAGACTCGTTTCAATCCTGTTGAAACCGGTTTAAACATGAAATGTTGCGTCGCCTTTGAGTTATCACAAATTTTTCTGATTCATTCTCGAAGTTGTTTGTTGGAAGTCGGTCGCACATTTAACTGGTTTATTTGGTGCTTGCTAGCTGGACAAATTCTCCGTCTTTTATCCAAGTAATCTGTATCGTAGTGACAGTTTTGAGGTGTAAGGCGTTGCACCAGTCATTTCGATAGCCGCGGGCTAATTTTACAGGAATACACTTTAAGAATAGACGTTTCAAGGAGTGTTTCCTTTCGGTCACTATATGCAGACAAACGGATTCGGGAACTTTATGTTACAATTTTCCCACGAAGAGATTATGGTTTACCGCTGTGACCAACAATATAAAACAAACGGAACCTATAGGCTATTCCTTCAAATCAGATTAATCATTTTCTAGCAAAATTATTCAATGTCATGCTTTCAAGAATTACACTGGTCAACACAATTTTTTTGGCAGACAAAGTTAGAATGTTTTTGGGGGTTTTGAAGGGCGCTGATTCCGAATATGGCCTTAGTTGTCCCGAATTGGCTCTAGTTTAGGAGATATTGCATAGGGTCATTTTGACCAAAATCCCATATTTGAGCCTTATGCGCTAGATCAAAAAAAACAGTTTAACCATATTAGATATTTCAGAAATGCAATTTAATGGTCAATTGTGAACAATAAAGACAGTTTTAAGTTTAAATACAGCAACGTCACGAAATTTTTAGGGATATTAGATTTGTCATACTTGAAAACTTGATGTTACCGATGTCATATACAGTACACAAAATACACAATCATATACAGTAGGCTAGTGTAAGTACATAAAACACTAAAAAATGTAGCATTAAATCAGTCAATCAACCTTGTATTATAAAATTTAGATAAAAGGAACCACATTATCTTTTTCATTGTAAATTGAAAACAATGGTATGAAATACAATAAGATTAAAACTATTAACTAATTTGCGCCGAAAAAATGTCTTTGAAAAATTTTCGCTTGTGAGAAACTTTTGGGCAGTTTCTCAACAGGTTCCAGCAATAGTCTGCCATCATGTGCTCATTCCATCTGCCCTGATATCTTTCTTCCATTGTCTTGGTGGAACCTTCCCCCTGCTCCTCATTGTAATCACCAAGATTGTCAGGAAATCAGTCAAGGTGGCTGAATAGGAAGTGAACTTTAATGCTCATGTTAGCTCCAAGTTTTCTAAATGCAGATAACATCTTTCGAACTAATTCTCTGTAATTAGGTGCTTTGTGCTTCCCCAAGAAGTTTTGTAGCCTATTACATCCTTGAAGGTGCTCCATGCAGTGAGTTCATTGCTTTTCATGTGACTGGTGAAATCAGAGTCTTTCATCAACGTTCGAATCTGAGGTCCATCAAAGACTCCAGCTTTAAGCTTTTCATCAGAGAGTCCTGGAAATTGACTGCAAATGTACTTACTACTTGAAGGAATTCCCCTCCTTGTTTAATGCTTTGACGAACTGCTTCATTAACCATAATTTGATGTGCAGAGGAGGAAATACAATTCTATCCCTGAGAACTGAAGGTTCATTGATTACATTGGCTGTCACAACTTGAAGACTGGTGCGTTCTGGCCAGTTTTTCTTGCGCCAGTGCTGGGTTCTCGCCCTGCTGTCCCACAAACACAGGGAGCAAGGATATTTGGTATATCTACTTTGTTAACCAATTAGAAAATTGACCATTTTCATGTCAACTCAGATGAGCCACTTATGGATGGGTATTGTAGTCAAGCTTTTCAAAGACAAGTTTGATGACATCATATTCCTCTTTCATCTTTGGAGAATGTCCAATTGGTACAGGAACAAAATGTAGGAGGGAATGTAGGACTTTACAGTAATTTTTAAATTAGCTTTCGTTACTAATTATTATGTTATACGAAACAAAATTGATAAGATTTACGTCCTTCTTAGTGAGATGTTTAAGGGGTTAATACAGGTAAATACACTAATTTGGGCTAATCTAGGGGTATAGGTATTTTCTAAACTAGAGTCAATCTGGCAAAACCAATGTCATATTTGTAATCAGCGACCTTGAAAACCCCAGAAAACACTCTTAGATGTCCTGCCAAAAAAATTTTTTCTCATTTTGTTGACCAGTGTTATCTATTCAATTTCAATATCTAAATGTTTTCATGATTTGTTTCAAATATATTTCGAAATCAACCCCGAAATAGCCAAACGAAAAACACAAGCCAGTCGAAAAACAACTATATAGGCTGGCGTTGGCCTGCTGGGTGTGGGGGGAACAAGTAGCCTATAATGAAAAATAAATAATTCCATTTAGAGCAATTTGGATGTTATTAGCACTTTTTGAGCGGTGTCAAACCAGGGCTCACCAATCGGCACTGCAGCCGACTTATGGCCTCTCAAATAACCGACCAAATAGGGGCACCACTAAAAGGCGGAAATGTGGAAATTTTATTTTAGGTCTGGGAAAGCTTCTTTGAGAGCTTAATCCTGACTGTTTTCCATACTTGTAGACTGGCTGACTAGATGACCGCTTAGCCTATGGTCTTTCGCTACCATTCTTCGTTTTACTTTCATTTACTCTGCTTGTTTGTTTAAGCTTATATGTGGCGCTATTGAAACAAAATAAGTCGACTTAACTTTCAGAGGCTTTGAATCACTGACGCAGGCCTTGTCACAAAGGTTGACGTAATGGAATTTCCGATAGTAGTTCAAGTGTTGTTGCCGGGAAATTATTTCATCCAATAGGTGCTACTGAATGGAGAGCAGTCCTTAAAATACGTTGCTCAAGCGCACACTCCGAGAGCTGAACCAGCACCGCTTGATCTTGCGTGGTGGCGCAGGCGCTTCACTTTTCCCACTGCTGTATTCGAGGGTATACGGTGGTATGCGCAATAGGCTATACTCTGCTTTATCGAGCAACTATAGTAGCCTATACCCTCTGGTTTTCCAAAGAGAGTGCCTAACTGCTTATATGCTATCCTTACTGATTCTTGACAACTACTAACTAACTACTTAACCTTTATTGAGAACCATTGATAATATGAGCTGCTTGATGTTTATTAATTGCAATGGACCACTTGTGGCTCAATTTACCGCTAAAAATATATAAGATCCTGTCTGCTAAACCACCGATCAGCTAAAGGTACTAGATCATAAATTTGTAAAGCTTTGTAGATTTCTCTCGGCAAGCTGTTTGGAATGTTTATATAGAAAAATAAACAATTTTGGACCTCTCGTCCAATTTGATCTTGATAGTTCATGTTATGGTAGAATGAAGACAAGTATTTTACAAGTTGTGTAGGCTATTATTTATGATTTTGGCAAATCTGACAGTATACCTTGTGCTTTTTTTTACGATTGCAGCACTGACTGTTCCCTACACTGTGCTAACGGGGCAACTATATTTCAAGCTGATTTTTATAAAATAAATATGATTTCTACTAAATTTTTCTTTATAATTTTTCTATACATTTCCATTTTAAGCTTGCTTCAAGTTGTAACGAGTGGGCTACTTTTAGACAATTTGTTATGTAGAAATTGGGCTGGAAGTTTAGAAAACATCTGCCAACACTAAAATTAGGAAATCCTTATTAATCGAATGTCATGTCAAGTGATGTCATGTCAATGAAGAAAAGATGGTGCTTTTCCATAAGTCGCATTCTTGATCAACGAGACAATACGTCAAATTATATAAACGCTGATATGAAAAACATATCATTGTGTATTTAAGTACAAACTTTCATGTCTATATCTCATTTAACATGCTGGGGAGGAAGACAAGCACCTTCACGTGGTCCCCCCGTCAGTATCATACGAAACATAAATGAAACGTATGCGAAACGAAGCTTGCCAAACTAGAGCTAACGAGACTGTTCAGCGCAGGGTGGATAGGGGAATGCCCTTTTCAGGGCACGGCAGTGCTTGCACTGTCGAAAAGTACCGACGACCCACCGTACTGCAGCTGAACACCGAGGGCATCACGACCAGCAAGCTCAGCATCATCGAGCACCTGGCCACCAAGCATCAAGCCCTCATCATCCTCCTCCAGGAGACCCACTGCACATCTGTGGATAAGTTGGTACTAACCAACTTCACACTCGCAGGCGCAACCTGCAGCAGGAAACACGGCCTCGCCACGTTTGTCCATGACCGGCTGAGCTGGTCCTTGGTTGACCAATCCCAAGCTCAATCGGAGATCGAGTGGCTTTGTGTAGATGTAGCAGGCTACAACATCGTCAATGTCTACAAGCCCCCACCTTCGCGGATAACATCAACAGCCATCCCAGTGTTCCTCCACCCTAGCCTCTACGCTGGCGACTTTAACTGCCACCACACTGACTGGGGCTACAACTCCATCAACAACGACGGAGAAAGTCTGGCCACTTGGGCAACCAACAACAACCTCTCCCTCTTATACGATCCTAAGGGTGCAGTGAGCTTCCTCTCCAGTCGTTGGAACACTGGCACGAACCCAAACCTGGCTTTTGCAAGTGATGACCCTGATGATCGCCAGCCGGACAGACGTGTGCTAGAAAAGTTCCCAAGGTCTCAACATCGACCCTCGCTTATCACGTCCCCCTTGCTCGCCACACCTATTCCGAGCAAGCCTGTCAAGCGATGGAACTTCAGAAAGGCCGATTTGGAACACTACAGCTTCCTCACAAAGTACCTCCCGCAGTACCTCCCATTACGCAGGTACCCCCACACACCATCAAAGTGGACGAAGCCTACCAGGACTTCTGTGATGCAATCATATCTGCGGCAAAAGATTCCATCCCGCGAGGTCGACGAAAAAGCTACATACCTTGCTGGGATGTGGAGTGCGACAGGCTCTACCGCGACTTTCTCCGTTCCCCCCAGGGCACCGCCACCTCCAACTCAGCAACAGCCCTGCTGGCAAGATTGGATTCAAAGAGGAAGGAGCGCAGGACAGAAGCCATCGACTCAATCGACTTCACGCACTACAGCCGCACAGCAAACCTCACTGGCAGATCACGTGCCCCTCGTCGCCAATGCCCCATTTCAGCAAATGCCATCGCCTCACAACTTGTGAAAATTGGAGTGCACAGAACGAGAGACCATGAATCAGACAAGTCCGTCCTTAAGGAAATGACTGACCTCTGGAAGGTCCCAACACCTGTCGAGGGAAAAATCTCTGGTGAGTTTACCCCAGAGGAATTTGCCTCCGCCCTCCAGCACCTAAAGCCAGGCAAATCCCCGGGCCTTGATCACCTATGCCCGAAACTAATACTCCAAGCTCCCCCCACTATGAGGTCCTGGTTAGAAGACTTCCTTTCCTGCTGCTTGCGTCACCTGCGCATCCCAAGAATCTGGAGAAGAGCCCTAGTGGTTGCAGTCCCAAAGCCGAAGAAGCCCCCAGGGGATCCAAAGAGCTACCGTCCCATCTCTCTGCTCTGTATCCCCTTCAAGATACTCGAGAGACTTATCTACGCCCGTGTCGAACCGATAATAGACCCTCAGCTCCCTTGGGAACAAGCCGGCTTTCGCCACGGAAAATCAACCGTAGACCAAGTCACTCTGATGACCCAAGACATCGAGGACAGAAGGCTGGCGCCGTGTTTGTCGATCTCACGGCTGCCTACGATACTGTATGGCACAGCGGCCTTACCTGCAAACTACTCCGTCTCCTTCCTGACAGGCACATGGTCCATATGATTATGGAACTTGTGCAAAACCGCAGCTTTACCCTTTCCACCGGTAGCGGCCGACGAAGTAGACTACGTCGACTCAGGAACGGCGTCCCTCAGGGCTCTGTCCTGGCCCCCCTCCTCTTTAACACTTACATCTATGACCTGCCTGACACCATCTCCAGGAAGTATGCTTACGCAGACGACCTGGCTCTCCTACATCCAGCCGGAGATTGGCAGTCAATGGAGAGGAACCTAAGCCAGGATATGTCAACTATATTGACATATCTCTAGAAATGGAAGCTACAGCTCAGCAAGGCAAAGACAGTGTCGGCGGCCTTCCATCTAAACAACAAGGAAGCAAAACGTGAGATCAACATTACCACCGATGACGAACGCCTGCCATACTGCGCCAAACCCACTTACCTCGGCGTAACCCTGGACAGGTCACTCACGTACCGACGACACCCGGAGTCACTGCGCAAAAAACTATCTGCGCGCGTTGCACTTTTGAAGCGGCTGGCGGGTTCCGGCTGGGGAGCTGGCGCGAAAACCCTTCGCACAGCTACCTTGGCACTCGTCCATTCTACCGCCGAGTACTGCGCACCAGTGTGGTGCCGCAGCTCTCACACCCGCCACATTGACACCGCCATCAACGACGCATTACGCACTGTGACTGGATGCCTGCGTCCCACTCCAACGGAATGCCTTCCCATCCTTGCAGGCATCCAACCTGCTGAGCTTCGCCGTAAAGGAGCCATGATTCCCCTTGCTCGTCGCGCACTGGACCCCGACCACCTCCTCCACAGTACATTCCAGCGCCTACCTGGAGAACAGCAGCGACTGAAATCAAGACGCCCATTTGCGCCCACCGCACGACAGCTTCTGAACAACGTTGAAGATCTTGGAATAAGTGCGGCACACTGGACGAACTACACATGGAACATGGAGTGGCAAAACAACACCTCCAGACTCCGTGATTTCCTACCCGACGTCGATCCCTACCCTCCGGGAATGTCCCTCGCAAGACTTGCGTGGGTCCGGCTTAACCGCCTACAAACCGGCGTCGGTCGCTTTCGTTCAGACATGTGCAGATGGGGCCTGGCTCCCTCACCGGGATGCGAGTGTGGTGCCACAGATCAAACAGTAGACCATGTCGTCCATGACTGCCCAATCCATCAACCACCACATGGAACGCTTGGACCGAAGGCCCTGGATGATGAGACTGTCGAGTGGCTGATGACCTCATGCCCTAACATATAGTCCGGAAGAAAGCTCATACGACGAAGAAGATTTAACATACGAACAGTCGTTGTACAAACATAGCCCCTCGACGAAGCTTTCGCCACTTTGGTCTAATGTATTTTAATAACGAATCGATCATTTTCCAGTAGGCTAGTTGCCCTGCGTGATCTGGATCTGACTGTTGATAGTCATACAAGTAACTATTATCTAATTTTTAACAAACTGTTATTTTTGCACACTTTTATAGTCCTCTACTGGTGAACAAATTTGCACGTTGTAGCGTACATGAGACAAAACTATAAACCGCCAGAAAAGAACGTTTTGTCTTGTTAAAGCTACAGATCTGTATTCAATCATATGCAAGCAAAATAATTTAAATAGCCTTCTCTAATGTAGAATCAATCATTTGGATATATTTTACTATAATGGTTATCTAGGCCAGTGCTACTCAAACGCCGGTACGCGTACCGCTGCCGGTACGCGAACACTTGGCTGCTGGTACGCGGTCAGTTAGGAGAAATTGTAAATTGAGTAACTTGTTTTACGTTGATCAGAACGTCTATATAATAATTTTTAGGCAACGATAATGTTCAATCTGCTTTCCCAGCTATAGACTGTTTGGTGGCCCGCTACTACGACGACTTCCAGTTACGTCACAAAGAAATGTTATTTCGTATTTGTTATCCATTATTTCAACAAAGTATCGCAATGTTTGATGCGAGATGATCATCCTTAAGGATCGCAGCAGCACATGATTTTTTTTCTTTCATTAATATTACTGAACATCAGCCTATCTTGTTTCAACGTAATTTGCCGATGCTTGACATTTGTCACATTAAGAACTGGGAAGCAGCTGACTCGATGACTGATATAGTCTTTCGCTGCTTCCTGTCTGTTGTGGTATTTAGATAGCTATGGTACTATTTTATTCGTATTGTTTATAATTGTACCGTACTATTGTCGCAACAGACGAAATAAAAGGTTTCTCTTCTCTCTCTCCTTTTTGTGTGTTTGTGCTGTGTCCACGTGCTTGACCAATGACCATACCTGCAGCGTCTAGTAGGCTAACGAGTAGAGAAGTGAGAGGCTCAATCGATCGGCCACACTCTGACTTCAAAATATCAGATGATTATAGTGAGTTGAGCATGTTTTTACATAGATTTGTTGAAGCTATAAACCTTGTTCTTCTTTAGAAAGTGAGTTAGCTGTTAGCCCATATTAGCCTATGAAAAGTATAGTTTCAGCTTTGCATTTGCACCAACTGTAAACGTAGAAGAGTTAAATATAAGTGTTGATTTAAAAGATAAATTATTGGATCTATCTGCTGATGAAGGTTTGCGAAAATCTTTTGAATCAAACTCCCTTGCAAGCTTCTGGGTCAAAATAAAAGAAGAATATCCGAGACTGTGTACCATGGCCAGTGGCGTAGCCAAGGGGGGGGGGGGGGTTTGGGGGTTACAACCCGTTTGCACGCGTGTGACGTCACGATATTGAGAATGATGCTTTCAGTCTAATAAAAAATTGCCTAGTTTTAAACAAAATTGCATTTAAAGAGCGAGTTTTGCCAATACCAAACGTCTCAGCCAGGAATTAGCAACAAGAAAACACAGAGACTTAGCTTTATTTCCGAAAAATGCCGAAGAAAACACGATCTTATCCTTTTGCTATGCTACCAGACAGCACCATTTTACAGGAATATTCGTACCCACATTTTTGTTGAAAATGCTCTCAGAATGCACCAAATTCAAAGTAATTTTTCAAAATTTTCTGGAGGAGGCCCCCCACACCCCCCGCCGCTGGGTGGTCAAAACCCCCCTTTCAAAATTCCTGGCTACGCTACTGACCATGGCTATTAAACACACTGCTTCTCCCTTCTACATATCTATGTGAAGCCGGTTTTCTACCATGAGCTGTTTAAGGGGAAAACACAGAAACGCGTTGGATATCCATGCTCCTCTTCGAGTAGCGATTGTCTTCCATTGAACCGCAATTGGATAAGCTGGTTGCAAATAAGCAAGCGCACACTTCGCATCAAAATTCGAAAGACCATTAATAAAAGTGATTTTTTACTTGTTTTTTTGTGTATTTGTTACAAAAGTAATAATGACTTTGCTCTTGTCTTTTTTTTTGCAAATTGACCGGGACGCCAAGTGATGGAAGGTGCTCAGCCGGTACACGGCATAAAAAAGTTTGAGTAGCACTGATCTAGACTACATGATTACCAGCTACTATAAAAAGAGGTTCTTTTCAAGACTTAAAAGAATTAAAAATGCATTAAAAACCACTTGTTTGTTTGAACGTTTTATTTCTTTGCCACTCTAAGGGTCAGGGCCCAGGGGGCTCTGCCTTTTACTGTTCTCGAGCAGTGGCAATGGCTCGGTCTAGACGTTTGGGCAGGTGTCGAGCAGTCATTGGGTTTGTTAGTTATCTAGCTTAAGTTAACGCAGGACAGGCACACCATTTCGCGCATAATAGGTAGCACCAAACGCATTCTGTATTTTAGGGGGTGGTTATCGCCCCCATGAATCTGCCACAGTGTAGCACAGTCGCAAATGGTGTGATCTGCGGTATTTTCCTCCTTGCAGCACCCACAGATCGCAGATGGTGCCATCCCCATTTATGCGTACAGCTTATTGTAGCAATGCAACTTGACACTAGTGCGCGGACGACTGAGCCGCACCCAAACCTTTCTTGGCAAATGCGTTTCTGTTGTATGTTGTATGAAGGCCTGCATAGCCGAGTGGTGAGAACACTGTAACGGCATTCGAAAGGGTGCCGGTTTGACACCGCTCAAGAGCATGCGTCTGTGTCTGTGGTAGGACACTTAAAGGCATGCCTGAAGGTGGACACGAAGATTGGCTTCCTTGCCTTCCCGTCCACTTAATCTAAATGTTCAACCACCGGGTGAAACCGTGTAAGCCTGGATACGACAAACAAAAACAAAAAAAGGCCACTGTCGGAGATGAAACTTTGAAGTCTTGTGGAGTTCACAATGTCTTGAGACAGGTTATCTTCAGACTGCACTAAGTATTCTGTGTGTATAAAAGTGACTACGGTACCTGAAACAAATAAATTGTGATGAGATTTTGAATGGTTTTGCTACGAAGGCTAAAAAATGATATTTTAGTCAATCCAAGTATTTCTGATGACAATAGTTCATTTCCAATGTGTTTTAAACCAGACTGTTCAGTAAGAACATATAGGCTATGGATGTGCATGGGTTTATGTTTTTTTTTTATTGAAATGTTTAATAACCCCTGATGACAGCAGAACCGCTTCTGGCGTAATTACGCTTCGATGCCACAGAGGTAACAAAATGAGTCTCAAGGAATTTCATTATTTGTGAGTTCGAATTGCAGAATTTAGAACACTGATTTTTGAATGAATAGATTTTGAATTTGGAAATAAAATTATGTGTTATCTTATCTGGCAAAACTTATTTGTATGGAGGTACATAAAGCGCTTTCAGATTAAAAGAAAAGGCAAGTAGCCTACGGTAATTACGTAATTTAAAATTGGCAAATTCCAACAATAGAACAACAAGAGTAAACTTATGGTAAAATTTCGTCATAGAGGTGAACTGCGGAGATTGAATAGTTGTTGCTTCACAGCAAGTTGAAACTCGTCGTCGTGTGAACCTTGGGGGGCGAGGGTCTATCCTTTTACCATCCCAGATTCACGATGTTCTCGGACTACACTGGAAGGCTACTAAAGAGCAGCCAGTCTTTGGTTTCATCATCCATGACACGCAGACCTTCCACTCCGTTAGGTGGCTTGAAGATGGTACGGTAGGCTACAGTCATTGATGATGTGGTCTGCGGTCTGTTCCTCGGCACCACATTCACAGGAGGAGGATGAAGCTACTCCCTATTGGTTGAGCCGAAATGCCTGACGCCCGTACCGAGACGGTTGACGCGCACCCATGCCTGTCTTGATAGTGTCAGGCCGATGGGGCGTGTGTCGGCGTCGGGGATGAACGAATAGAGTCTGGTGGTGCTTGACTTCCATTCAGAATTCCATTTATGGTCCGCCCAAGTAGCCGCAGAGATGTTTTGTTCATCAGCTTCGTTGATCAGAAGTTGAGCGGCTGGCACGAATGGGTGTCTTGATTTTAGTCGACGGGAGTGCTCGTTTGGAAGAGCAGAGATCTTGTGGTGGAGAAGGTTGTTAGGCTCCAGAAAATTTATCAAACAACCATTAGTAAGCCATGTGGATTAATTGTTTTATATTCTATTGTGTAACATCTTGTTTGCTGCCCATTATCAAATCGGTTCAAAGTTTGTCCTAAAATTTTTTGTTTTAAATTCAGTTGTTTTTTAAACTTTTCTGGATTAGTGTGTGTTGTATCGGTATAAATCAATTTAATTAAACCAGCGCAAGAGTTTTTAATGATAATTTACTTAGTTTTTGACATAAAAATCGAACGTTGGCCAGCAATCAAGCCTTGTCAGTTTTTAAGCAGAGCTGCCAGACAAGTTTGGATCAATCGCACTTAGCCTAAATCGACAAAAATGCTTTTTTTTTCTTGCTTTTATTTCAATGCGAAGTGTTTGATTTTTTTAATTGAATTTAAATTTTGTTGCTTTATGTCAGTGGAAAAGTGACAAAAATTGTCATAAATTGTTATTTTGGGCTCAAACTTTGTAATGATACGTCGTCTGGATGTGATTTTTGTTAAATTTTGTCTGAAGAAAACATTATTGACCTATTGTGTTATTCGGTTACACTCAATTATTTCTCATTTACATTCTATTCAATTTGTTTGTCAAATTATATGGTCACATTGCGCTAGTTTCATGCAGCCTAACAGGTACCCCTGAGAGTCACTCAGCCATTTCTTTTATGACAGAACAATAGGCCTAGGCTATATCTTTTTTTTAAATTGTGATTATTTTTGTATTGTAATACTGTTACTGAAAATGTTTTTACTCGTAGCCTTGAACTATTTATTGGCTTGAACTTTTCTTGGTTGCACTGAAGTTTAAACGCCCTTGCTACAAGAGTTTATTGATTTCAAAAGTTTTTCCTATTTTTAATCACCCGGAATAAAGTTTATATTTGAATAAAACCACAGGACTTCACTTAAGGATCGCAGCAGCACATGATTTTTTTTTTCTTTCATTAATATTACTGAACATCAGCCTATCTTGTTTCAACGTAATTTGCCGATGCTTGACATTTGTCACATTAAGAACTGGGAAGCAGCTGACTCGATGACTGATATAGTCTTTCGCTGCTTCCTGTCTGTTGTGGTATTTAGATAGCTATGGTATTATTTTATTCGTATTGTTTATAATTGTACCGTACTATTGTCGCAACAGACGAAATAAAAGGTTTCTCTTCTCTCTCTCCAGCATCCGTCGACCGAGGGACAAAGTGGCTTTTTCGCGACGAAGCTCAGCGGGTTGGATGCAAGCGAGAGTTAGATGCATGCCAAGAAAATTGACCCCATATTTGAACCAAAGCTGCCGTCTGATTACAGGTTGTCTCAAACCAACCATCATCACGTCGCTGCACATTTTGTCTGGAATTGCTCCCCCCAACATCAGAAGAAGCGTGACCAGCAGAAAGGAAAGATATTGTCAGGACATAGATTTGAGACACCTACTGTATGGCCAAACTCCAGCACACAGGCGTCTGAAGTCAAGAAAAAGTTTCTTTGCTTCAGTTGTCCCATTAGGTCATGACGATGTCGCCGCCAATGTGCGGATTCAACTATGGCAGGAGAGACTGGCAGCCGGACCGACATTGGCCAATATGGAGCTCACACCCATGGAGAGCCTTCCTCCCGGAAAACGTGAACCGTGGAAGTATTGGCGATGCCTCAACCGCTTAAGAACTGGTATTGGCAGGTGTAAAACCTTGATGAGACACTGGGGGTATTCCATGAGGAGCACAAGTTGCAAATGCGGACAGGAGCAAACGATGCAACATCTACTCGAATGCCCTGACCTAAAAGCAAGGTGCTCTGCACAGGATTTGGCCGAGTTCAACCATAGAGCAAGAGCCTGCGTGATGCTCTGGGCTACGGCCGTGTGAAACACGATAAAGAGAAGAAGCGAGAATGGGAGATTGTCCAATGGTGTGTGACGCAGGCATCCGGTCACTGTGCGCAGGGCGCTGTTTATATGGCATATCGATGCCATGGTAGTGAGCACTGCAGCACCAAGCAGGTGCACAGTAAGCTACTCTGCTGAAGAGTAGACAAGGGCTAAGGCTGCTATGCCCAAAGTAGCCTATCACTCCTCGCTCCCCAGCTAGAGCCTGCCAGGCGCTTGAGTAGCGCACTGTGGGATGTCACTTTCTTGTGCAGTGACACCAAATGGTGGCGGTATGTGAGCGATCTGTCTAGTGTCACCCCAAGATACCTTGGTTCAGGGCAGAAGGACAAAGATTTTCCTTGCGAAACTACCAGGAATAAGCAATCAAGGCTTTGTCAGTCCGAGGATAAAGATTTAAAACCAACCAACCATCCAGAAATGCCTACGGCCTTTCCTTAGGCTATGGTCTGGTAAACTTAATATTATGTCACATTTCAAATCTTTTTCTTGGTGAACGTGATGTTCGTTGTGGAGATAGTTACATGCTTATATAGGCTACATTCAGATGAGCCCAATATATTTTGTTGAAGATTTCAATGTTTTTCGTTGATTTAAATTTCCTTTTTCGTTGATGTAGCCTTATTTTAAATGTAAAGTGCAAGAAACAATGGTTTCTTTTGTCGAATTTGCGTTAAGTTTTGGGTCGCAACTCGCAAATAGTAAAATTAGTAGGCTACGCAAATCAGATCTTACAATCCGAGAGTATTTTGATCGAGCGAGTTTTGAGTTTACCTACTGTTTTAAGAATGCAAATTCCATTCTTCTAACTTTGTGACGTCATAATTACGTTTTCTTGGTTTCTGATTTTACTTTTTTTGTCGAAGGGGACTTTTGATACTTTGGTCGTTGTCCAGAGTAGTGATGCAAGCTGCGCCGCGTGCGCGACCGCTTTTGACTTTTTCGCCGCGTGCCGCGCCGCGTGGAAGGATGAAATGACAAAGCCGCGCCGCTTGCCGCGTAAACTTTTTAGAAATTAAACTTTCTTAAACGTAAACTTTCAACTTTTCAAGAAAATCAGTTATGAAACTTCAAATTTAAATTGGAAACACGGATCAGTTTTTTTTCCTTCGGAAACCCTAAGCTGGAAGGTAAGCACTTTAACAGCAAAATTTCAGTAATTGCCTGTAAAACCTCGAGCCATTCAGAAGCTACGTTGTCTGTGACGTGTCGTAAAAAAACGCGCAAAAACCCAAATGGACGACATTTGCATTAGCTTCATAGCTGACGGCGTTGTGCAGAAAAACGCAAGTAGAAATCATGAATGATCATCATGAAACTCAGGTAAGGTTTGTTACAGTTGAGTCAGATCTATTCTTAAGAATAAACAATTTATACTACAAAAAGTGCTGATATTTGAATTGGCTCTTGAGAGTGGTAACCGTATATATTTTAACAAAAAGTAGTGATGTATTTTGGAGATCAACAATTTAGCCTACTTGTTTGTTTTATTATCTTTATCCTGCATTGCGGGAAAGCGAACTTAAGCGCTATGCATCGGTGTACGCCTTCCGACGTACACCTGACCCACGCTGCAGCCGACTGCATGTCTGTTTCCTGTTGTCTACTCTACCTATGACTGAAATTTGGTACTATCCATTACTCGAAATCGATCACTGGGTAGAGGCAATTATCGTAAAGTTTCTTGCCCAGAGAAGCAACAGCAAGTGTGGGTGGCTGGAGTCGAACATGCAGGCTCTCGACTGCGAGCCGACTTGTTTTGTCAGTTAGCCTACGTGGCGTGTGGTTGCACTGTGTTTACTTGCCAGCGCATACAATTATTATTATTATTGTTGTAGTGGTTCACTTCTGTGGAAGATGGCATGAAGTCCATTGAAGACTATGCAGAGAAAACAGCAACAAAACTTCTTGTTGTACAGAAACGAGCATATGGTGTGAATGTTGTTTGCTACATAACATCCTACAAAATTCATACTGAACTGTAACTGTACTGAACTGTTCTTTCAATCTGTCAAGACGCTGGTTTAACAGTCCGAAGGGACGATGCTCGGCCTAAATCTCTGAAGGCAAAGGAGAGCATGCGGATGCAATGCGGGCTGCTTATGGTGCAACATCTCTGGACACAATGAGGAAAACAACTACATAGAATTGACTTGTTTGCAATCAAACCAGGCGACAATGAGCGAATGACACTCGCGATACCCCCCCTGTATTCAGGGATAATATGCGTGTCTGTGACCGCAGGGAACCTGGAGCCGAGTTGTTTTGAACGTTGATAGCACCATGCAGTTGCAAGCACAGTAATACTGAGCTCACATTTTGAACAATTCTGTGATCTTCACACCAAGGTTTTTTTTCAGTTGCTAACACGGTCACAAATCGCAGCGCATATGCGTGCTTAGTGTTAAGTAACAGCCTAGTGGAAAGTGTTGTAGATTGAATTTGCTAGTTCAAATATATTGATTCCGGTACCCAAAGCCTCAAATGAATTCACGAATATCGCAATTGTTAACAATGGCATATAATTTAGGATGTTAGTGCACACAAAGTAGGGAAAATATTGCTTGAAGAGTTGATTCCTGGGACAAAAATTGAACACTGTAGGCCAGGGGTCACCAACCTTTTTTGCATGCGGGCCACTTTGGCACTAAGAAGAGCTGTGGTGGGCCGCACTAATAAAATGTTAGGTAGGTTGACTCTTATGCTAGAAAAGAACGCATTTCGTACCCAGTATCCAGCGTTACATGTTGTTCATATTTAATATGTTGGAATACCGCAGGAACAAAATTAATCGAACAACGCTATTGGCAGGCCAAGCTCCTTTTATAACACTTTTGACTTTTTTAACAATTGCCTAATAAACGAGGCCACTTGTTTTGCGCACTTATAGAGAGGCGAACCGCGGTTTCATCAGGCTGCATAGCCGAGTGGTGAGAACCCTGGAACGGCAATCGAAAAGGCGCACGTTCGACACCGCTCAAGAGCATGCGGCTGTGTCTATGGCAAGACACTTAGCCTAAAGGCATGCCTGAAGGTGGACACAAAGATTGGCTTCCTTGCCTTCCCGTCCACTTAATCTAAATCTTCAACTACCAGGTGTAAACCTGGATACGACAAACAAAAAAAATCAGAATATGCATCGCCAAGCAAGAGTGGTGTTGTCACTTCAATTCACAAAAGATATTTTGCAATTAACAATTTCAGTAAACAAGGAAATGTTTGACACATCGCAATACAGGCAACAATAGTGACCTGCAAACATATCAGCGAAAAATAGGCTCCAATAACAGGGAAAAAGAAACCAGGCATCATGAAACAAACGCTTGTGGAAATCACCGAAAAATCGTAATTCTATCGTAATTCATGAACAGTCTTCCCTCTAAAAAAGCAATGAGTTGGTTTTGGTCCTTTTTGTGAGAGTCTACAAAACCGTCTTTCTTTTATTATTAGACAACTGTCACTTGCGGTGCTTATCAGCGTGGCAAGAATTTGTTGATTAACATTTTGCAGGACTTGCTTCGTCAGAACGTATTCTAAAATTGGAACGATACAGAGAAAATTAGCATGGCCCCTGCGCAAGGATGACACGCAAAATCGGGAAGCGTCCATATTTCTTTTAAAAAAAACATTTTGCAGTAGGCCTACTAAGCTAAATATTTTTATAATAGCCTACAATCAGGGGCGCCGGAAGCAGGGGGGCGGATGCACCCCCTGCCCTCAATTTTTCTGTGGATGGGGGGCAGAGAGGGCAATGGTGCCTTTTTAAGGTCATGTAAGTTACTGCACATTTTGCAATTTAACAATTTCTGCTATTCGCTTTTAGCCAAATTGTAATCTTTCATTATTGCCTCAAAGTAATATTCACGACACAAAGGTCTGTATCACAGTAGGTTACATCGTTATAACATAGCATGATGCCCTTTCGTGCCATTGTGCTTTGTATACACTTATTATATCGTTGCTCGATAATTAATGAACTGATAGATCAGCATTATCGCTATATATCATCTTAAAACTTTAAAAAAATGGCCTTTCTGCAACAAAAGTGCCTTTTCTTCATAATCCTGCTCCCCAGTCAAAAATCGCTGCCTACAATCAGCGCCCCTGCCTATAATCAGAAAAATTCTTTAAATATATATATAAGATTTTGCCAATTTATTATAAATTGAGTTGGCACACCAACCTATTTTGCCAACAAAAACTTGCATAAAGAGAACATTGCTCGTGAAACACAATAATGGTGAAACGCACACTAGTGTTTACATGACATTTGCAAACTTAAAATAAGCAACCCTATGCTCACAGACAATTTCGAAATTCGAAAACAGACGTTTTAATCAACCACTGGATCAGTGTGGCTGGACATCGCATTGGA
Organism: Aplidium turbinatum; assembly: GCF_918807975.1. NCBI lineage: Eukaryota > Metazoa > Chordata > Ascidiacea > Aplousobranchia > Polyclinidae > Aplidium > Aplidium turbinatum. Next base: position 12,847,972 of record NC_137484.1, on the reverse strand, counting down.
ATAACTTTAAGCAACCCCCACCTAGAACTACAATCTGATTGGTCGGTCGGTGGAATCGTATGCAAAGCGAAAATATGCTTCCCGGAAAGTATTTTTTGGCTTCGTGCTCTTTAACTCCTCAAGAAAAGTATTTTTGGTTATACTTGTACGCTGATACCTTCCGCGGGCCGCAGCGATACAGCGTGGCGGGCCGCATGCATCCCGCGGGCCGTCAGTTGGTGACCCCTGCTGTAGGCTATGTCGAGCAGAAACTGGTTTAGTGTTTTAAGGTGGTCAAAAATGTAAGCATGCGTCTATTTACATCCAACAAATAACGAAACTCTAAACTTCTCAGTTTGGTCGTGAAACAAAAAGGGTTGCGAGGACAAATGGCAGGTCTCATCTAGGCAAGGACAGGAGGGACACATGGATGATGATCTGGCCTAACAATAGTGGAAGTACCATAGTGCATTGGCTATTTACAAAAAGTTAATACCGCACATGTTAAACAAAAGCTGTACATATTTTGAGCACCGCACAGGCAGAAAAAGTTGAGGTAAAATTTAGACAAAAGCAGTTGGAGCTAATTGAGCTAAACTTTTAAATGTGGCAGAGTGCAAACTTACACATTTCAGCTAGAAATATGTTTGATTAAAGTAATTTCACAAAGTTATTGGGATTTATAGTATGAAGAGCATTTTTTTTTGTATCCTGGCTTACGCCCGGTGGTTCAAGATTTAGATTAAGTGAACGGGAAGGCATATACGACCATATGCTCGTTTCTGTGCAACAAGTTCATGCCATCTTCCACAGAAGTTAACCACTTCAACAATAATAATGATTGTATGCGCTGGCAAGTAAACACAGTGCAACCACACTCCATGTAAGCTGACTTGAGTTTCATGACAACCATTCATGATTGTTACGTTCTTACGTCACAGACAACGTAACTTCTGATTGGCTCGAGGTTTTACAGGCTACAATGAATTTTTGCTGTTAAAGTGCTTACCAAGCTGGAAAGCTACCGTATGCAAATTAGAGTTGCCAGATTGGGCTACTTATCGCGAATTGGGCTACTTTTAATTCGCTTCGCAACTTGAATTTGAAGGTTTGCGATTTTTTGACATTTGCGACTTTTTGGGCTACTTTTTACTTCCCAATGCCTAACAAAGATGAAAGTGGAAAGAATCACAGAATAATCGACTTGCATCACGTCTCTCACTTTCGAGCGTTTTTACGATTTTCTCTTCTCTCTTTTTTTGGTAAAAATGACGTGATGACAACGTCCACGTGACCACGTGCACTGTTCCTAGCCAATGGGCGACTTGCTGAGTTACCCAGTTGTTTTGTTTGTTAGTTTTTCATATCTTTATCCTGCATTGCGGGAAAGCGGACGAGCGCTATGCATCGGTGCACGCCTTCCGACGTGCACCTGACCCACGCTGCAGCCGACGGCAATGTCTGTTTCCTGGTTGTCTACTCTACTTATGACTTAAATTTAGTACTACCCATTACTCGAAATCGATCACTGGATAGAGGCAATTATCGTAAAGATTCTTGCCCAGAGAAACAACAGCAAGTGCGGGTGGCTGGAGTCGAACATGCAAGCTCTCGACTGCAAGCCCAATGTGCTAACCACTCGGCCACTGCTGTATTGTAGGCTGAAGCCTCTATCCGGTTCTACACGTTTGTTAAAATGCAGAAGTTTCCCAGGGGTTTTTGTAAGTAGTTGCTATTGTTAGACTTAGAGAGTGAATTTTGTGATAGACTTATTTTTTGTAGTTAAGAGTTGGGTTTAGGTTTGGATTAGTAAACTTTAGACAATAGTTTAATTAGACAAAGACTAGAGGTGTAGTGGGTAGTAATGTAGCAAATCTTATTGGCCTAATGAGGCTAATGTAGGCTAGCTGTGACAGTCTTATAATATTTTAAGTCAGCAACAATGGTAGCACAATAAAGGGAGCTGGTATAAAAGTCCCCTCTCCTCCCCCCCCGGTAACTCATGACAAAGAGGAATTGACCAAAACATGTGGATTGAAGTGTGTGAACAGTAAAGCAAAGGTAAAGTAGTTTCACCCTATATGTTTGGTTAAGTCCTGTCTTTATCATGAGTTACCAAGGAGGGGGGGACTTGTATACCAGCTCCTAATAAAACTAATAGAGTGACGTTAAAACCAATTTTGTGACCAGTTTTCCTCTGGTTAGCGCTACCCTGCGCTAAACTCTTCTCGTTAATCTTTATTGTTGGTGTAAGCATTATTTTGCATATATTTCTGCTCTTGTAATTGATAGTTCTTGTGATCTTTCCGATTAGCCTACTGACTAGCCTACTGAATTGATCTACACTCGTGGGGGCACCTTGACTTAGATAACCGCATGGTTTTTTCAGTGCCTCCATGGTGTAGTTTCCATATCAAAAAAGCGATTTGTTATATTTACTGATGTGTACATTGAAAATGAATGTGGAGCTATACCGAAATAAACTTGATTGATTGATTGACTGTAAATATAATCTTTTTTCTGTTTAGGTAATGGTTGTAAAGTTTAATTGTACAGTAGGAACTGATATACTATGCAATATCTTACAATTGGGACATGTTGGAAAATTATGCAACATACAAAATGCAATTTTTCTTGAAAGAAAAACATCGTGCGGAAATTGGGCTACTTTCAAATCCATTTTGCTACTTTTTGTGAAAGAAATCTGGCAACTCTGTTGCAAATTGCAATTGCAAATGGCTTGCAGTTGACAGGGTTGTGAGGCTGGCTTGTCAGGGAAGCTGTACGAATGTTTTTGGTTAATAGCCTAGCTGATAAGCTCATCTCCCAGTTACCAGGCTATAGGCTTAGCGCAACTACCGCATTAGTTACTATAACAGTTAGCCCAGTGAGTTCAAGCTATAAGTTTTATTCTTGTGTGTGTAGTTCTATGACACCCACATGTCGCCTAGAGTGCACATATGAATATTGTATAGTTCCGATTAGCGTAATTTACTTAAGTTGACTTATTCGGGGTTTGAGTTCTTATTCAAATTGTTCGTGAGTCCTGATTATTGCCCTGGCTAAACTTTTCTGGACAAGACCACAACACATGTTATATTATAAGTTGCATTGATTATATTAAGGCAGTGGCTATTTGACCGGCGCCGGTCTTTGAATCTGAAACACTATTTGACCGGTCATGACGTCACTCTATAGGCACTTCTTTCTTTTTCTCTTTCAAAGCAAAAGACGAGAAGAGTGCGTATATAACTTGTAAATTCGACGATTATCTTCAACTGATTGGATGGCGCGTGGGTTACGTCTTTGGTTGGTGTTCCAGAGGGAATGAGTTCGATACTTCGCGGAGGCGTTTTTTTTTTTAATTTTTAACTAAATTTTGACCTGAAGTGACTCAATCGTTAGGCTGCTGCATTTTTGTAGTCAATTTTTATTTTCGGAAGCCTACAGCCCAATTTTTTATGTCTTTTCAACTATGAGTAATAAAGTCAGAGTTTTTTAATTTTCTTGAATTTGAGAATTTCTCTGGATAATTTTCCGTTCGTCATAAGAGGATGTGACCGTGTTTGCCGAACGACGCAAAAATGTAATGCGTCGTTCGGCAAACACGGTCACATCGCAAAAACGTAATGGGTCATTCGGAAAACACGGTCACGGAAAATTATCCAGAGAAATTCTCAAATTCAAGAAAATTAAAAAACTCTGACTTTATTACTCATAGTTGAAGACATAAAAAATTGGGCTGTAGGCTTCCGAAAATAAAAATTGACTACAAAAATGCAGCAGCCTAACGATTGAGTCACTTCGGGTCAAATTTAGTTAAAAATTAAAAAAAGAACGCTTCCGCGAAGTATCGAACTCATTCCCTCTGGAACACCAACCAAAGACGTAACCCACACGCCATCCAATCAGTTGAAGATAATCGTCGAATTTACAAGTTATATACGCACTCTTCTCGTCTTTTGCTTTGAAAGAGAAAAAGAAAGAAGTGCCTATAGAGTGACGTCATGACCGGTCAAATAGTGTTTCAGATTCAAAGACCGGCGCCGGTCAAATAGCCACTGCCTTATATTAATGCTCTGAAACAGCCTAACACAATAGGAGTTAGGACCAGCCATATAAACATGTGCCGATGCTTGCCGCGCATCTGAGTTGATCAAGATGAAAATCCAACTAAAACCCAACTAAACTCTGGCAAGCAAACACCTGCTTATATGTCTGGTCTAGCCAATGAAATAATCAAATAGGGCCACATATGCGTTTTGTTGACCAATGAAATAATTGCTAGTACTGTATGAAAATGTATATAATTTATCACTCTGCACTTAAGTAATTTAATCTGATGCAGATGTGACATCCTTCGAGTGATTTATGAGTGAGTCCGATATCTTTACAAAAGTTCCGACAAATAAAGAATGACCTAAAAATTCACACACAATATCCTTAATTGCGAAGCTCCGATAGGTGATCTGGGGATAAAACAATAATTATTTGTGCAGTCTTCTGGCCACGCTTCGCACGCATTTCCAATTCATCAATAGGTTCGTTTTTTCATGAAATTACTACTTGGTTAAGAAACACTAAAATACTTTGATATAATGAATCACGCAGGCTGGGTGCCAGATGTTTCGTCCCTGAGATCTTTCGTCCCGACGTTTCGGCCCTACAAGACATCGGCTACTTTGGTGGAAAGTGCGAGATTAACAGCGGCAAAACACCGCGACCGAAAAAAAGTTTTATTCGAAGTCGGCAAGGGGCCGAAACATCTCTTGAGCTGGCAAACACCGCGGGCGAAAAAAAGTTTAATTCGAAGTCGGCAAGAGGCCGAAACATCTCTTAAGTTTTCAATTTAACAACCTTTGGGCTACGGCCGTGTGACACACGATGAAGAAAATCAACAACTATTGCCTTATATGCCTACAACACAGCCACTGCAAGATTCAACATAACAGCATTTGATTATGTTCGTCAGAGGTACCGTAGATGAAGACATGACCTTTAATTTCAACTGTCAGATAGTGGAAACGAAATAATATACAATTGTGATTAAAAAAGCTATATGCTAGCCTAATTATCATGTCAATTCATTGATTTAGACTAGAAAAAGAAACGCATGTCGTTTTTTTGGTTATTCACAAACGTATTGTAGCCTATAGAACATTGCTTGAAAAAGTAGGCTAAAACAGCCACAGTAGGCTACGCTACATCATGTCTATTCGTCTTTCCATTGATCCTGAAGTTGGCCAGAACAATCAAGCAGCGATAATCGCTCCCCGCGGAGAAGCTGGATAGTGAAATCATTTCTAGGTACCGCGGTAATCTACTGTGTAATTTTTTCAAAACGACTTTTTATAGAATAAATATGCCAATGGTGTGTTTAGGAAAAAAAGACAATTGTTACGGTATTTCAAAATATTTATTTTACCATTTTTTCCCATCATCAAAACAAGAATTCGAACGCCCAAAATTACTAGGCTAGGCTACATGGACGTAGATTTCTTTATGAGGTCACTCAGAACAAATAAGTTAAACGTAAGTTTTGAAAATGAATAAATGCAAAACATAGGCTAATATATCTATTCGATCATGTGCATGTTTAGTTTTCTTGTGTAACAAGCCATTTACAAGCTAAGTAATGAGTCTGAGTTATTAATCAAGATGGGCTTTTAAACTCTCGCCTCTTATTTTCTAAGCAGTCGAGGAACAAGTAGGCCAGATTATAATGGAGAGGATTACTTGAAGAAAAAAATGTTTTTGAATGTAGCTTCATAGACGGGTGGATGAGCTGAGGGATACACATATAGCTACTAATTTGCCTCACCGACCCACATTGAGATACGTTCGTAAAACAAAAACGATATTGTAGACGGGTTATCGAGACGACAGGAGCTTGCAGTTGTGAGAGCAGAAGTGCCATTTAACTTGGTACCGGTATAAGCTTTATTCTGGCATACTTTTTTATTCTTCCTGACAGGATGTTTGCATTAAAGTATTTGTTGAACAGCTGGCATTAGTAGATACTTGGCCACATAGTGTCTTGTTTTGATTCGATTTCTAGTAGATAATTGGAAACCTTAGTAGCGGATATCAGTGATTAACTTATATTTCTTTTTTTATTTACTCGTACTGTTGTTACCTATTTTCTTGTCTTCAACACGCTTCGCACAGTAGCCTACTTTATATAAAGCCAAAGTTGTATTCATCTGCGGTTTCAATTTCACAACTTCTTAGAGATGAACGTATCAGAAAAAAGCTCCTGCTCTTACCAGGCTTATCGCGAACATTGTACAGAAAAATGGTCAAACATGAGTGGGAACTGGAGAAATTGCTATGTTTCCAATGTTCGTCTGAATAAGTATAAGTTTATAGCCTACAGTGATATTTTATTAACATACTAGCCTTCACCTATCTTGAACCAGCTGATTTTGGATAGGCTAATAACATGCGGTAATTGCAAATGCTCAGGCTATTGCCAATTTTTATGAAAACCTAGTCGGCCGCGTGAACAATATCTGCGCTTATAATTTGATAATATCCGGCCCCAGTCTGGGCTTGTCAGTTCAGTTTGTTTTTATTTCTGACCATCACAACGAAAAACAATATATGCCAAACATAGCAGAAGTCAAGAAAAAGGTAGAAGCGACAAAACGCGAACGTTATAACGTGATTGATACTAAAACAGTAAAATAAGTTTAAAATATGGCATGATCGCAAGACCTTAGTAGAATTTTAAAATTAAAAAAAAAAGTGATTTTCAACATTTGTATGAGTAAACAAAAAAAAACAAGACAAAAAAATAGACAGTTGCAAGGTTGATCATCAAAAGTGCTGATGGTCTTGAAGAGCAATATAATTTCCCTAAGCCGAGCTTACAGTCAGCCACGCTTGATCGGGACCAAGCCAAACTGGTCTGATTAAGCGGGGAGAGCAAATTCCAATGTTTTTGCATGTTATAGCGTCGTCGCTTTGCTGCCATTTTTCCTGTCCCGTGTTTCTCTGTTTTGTTTATTCCGCACAAGATAAAGTAAAATAAACACAAAACAAAATTTAAAATTTTTTACCAGTCGGGAAAACTTTGCAATTACAGGTTGTGCGGTGGTTGATTTCTTTTGAAAGTTTGAACGTGGAGCAGCTTGTCACAATCATTCACCAAAACACGGCGCTGAGAAGGTCACCACAATAACATTAGTTGCGAAACGAAAGGCAACCGCTAAACCATTTGAACCAGCGACTAAAATTATACGAGAAGAAATTTGAAGAGAAATTTCAAATCCTTAAGATTTGGAAGGACTACCTCCGATAGACAACATGTCCCGATACGTGAACAAGTTTCGGCAGCAGCACCGCCCCCAAGAACCAACAACTAAGGATTTCGAATTGGATTACTTGAATGTGCCCCATGACTTCATATTTGAAGATATCTGTAGCGTCCCTGAAGCTGGTAGGAGCAGAGTCTTGGCCACTGAAAATTTTAGCGCAAGCCAAACGCGTGGTTTATTGACGGTACATTTAAAATAGTCCATAAACCTTTTCAGCAATTGCACACAATTCACGCATTTGTTAAAAAAAATGAACAGAAAAAAAATGAACATAAGCTCATTTATTTTGAACATATATTTATTTTCATTTCTATAGGTTACGTCAGCGTGCATCGCATTTTGCTTCTGTATGACGTCATAAACGTTGTTATTTAACATCAGTTCACGTTTTTTATCGGAGTCTTGTGCGAAAAACGCCGGTTGTGGTCCTTCAATAACTCTGAGGTTTTTTGCATACAGGTTTAAGGTTATAATGTTAAATACCTTTTCAAGTAGGCTACCGCATATTATCGATTTATTATTTTTGCATATTTGTCATGATCTTCTGATGATTCCAAATAAGGGTAAAACAGTTTGTCTACTGTTCAATAGATAAGATGGGCTATTCAATCACACGGCTGACTAGTTTTGCACAGGCGTTTAACAGTTTGTTCGCACTTCTTTCGCCATTTTCATACTGACGCCAATAACGAAATACCCTCTTATGGAGTGCAACATATTTCTTTCTTTGGCGTCGCTTCAAGCATCCCATATCAAGGAGCTGGACATTTATTGGAATGTCGCCAGCTTGTTCATGAAGTAGAGTTACTAACAAATCAAATGGAGTGTTTGGACGGGCCTTCTTGTTTATTTTGTGATGCCATCTTTCAACGTCGTTGTTTGTACGAAAGGGAAGGCCGTAAACGCTTCATTTTTTTTTTCCACACACAATTTTCCATCCAAGTTGATTGCACATGGTTTGTCAGTTCAGATAGGGAAGCAGAGGCATTTGCTTCTTGCTCCAGAGCTTCGAACATTCGTCCAACATGAAGGGAAGGAAGATAGCATAACGCCATCAGCTTCTTGATAAAATTTCTTATGTCGACATTATTGCGATAGGATGCCGATAATCCCAAAGATTGCACGTGTCTGTAAATGGCTTGGGTTAAATGAAACGAACAACCTCTAATATCAACAGCAGGGAAAACGTTTGTGATCGCCTTCCACACAGCCGCTTCGAAATCCAAGATCACGCGTGTAACTGCAGGTCGAAAGAGCTTCTGATACAGCCGTATAGTCTTCTGTCTTCTTTCCAGTCATAAAGACGTAAACAAGTGGAACTTGGACAAACTCTTAATTCTCTTATTATAGCATTAATGTCCTCAGACGCTTTCTATAAAACGACATTTTTTAAGCACTACAATGATATGTTGCACATGTCATCCAAGTGACTCCTTTCGTCTTGTCTTTTTGTGTTTTGGTTTTATTATGGACAACCTTGTCTGATACAAATAAATAATAATAATAATGAGTGAAAACGTCCCATTTCAATTATGTTATTTTAAAGTAGGCTATTTGAGTTTAAATTTATTGCGGTGACGACATTTACTCACCAATTCAGAACGATTGTTCCGAAGGTAGTTACAATCGGCCTTCAGAATAGCAAGCTCCTCAGCAAAACAAAGACCACAATTGTTACGACCACCCCCACTGTTAGGACGAGAATAACTGTGGACCAGTAGCGTAGCCAGAAATTTTGAAACGGGGGGGTTTTGACCACCCAACGGCGGGGGGTCTGGGGGGCCTCCCCCAGAAAATTTTGAAAAATTACTTTCAATTTGGTGCATTCTGAGAGCATTTTCAACAAAAATGTGGGTACGAATATTCCTGTAAAATGGTGCTTTTCGGTGGCATAGCAAAAGGATAAGATCATGTTTTCTTCGGCATTTTTCGGAAATAAAGCTAAGTCTCTATGTTTTCTTGTTGCTAATTCCTGGCTGAGATGTTTGGTATTGGCAAAACTCGCTCTTTTAATGCATATTTGTTTAAAATTAGGCAATTTTTTTTACTAAAAGCGTCATTCTCAATATCGTGACGTCACACGCGTGCCAAAGGGGGGGTTGTAACCCCCAAAACCCCCCCCTTGGCTACGCCACTGCTGTGGACCATAATATGATATTGATAGGACCATGATATTTTATGATCCACACCCTTGTCTTTGAACAATCGTTCTGAATTGGTGAGTAAATGTCGTCACCGCAATAAATTTAAACTCAAATACTTTAAAATAATATAATTGAAATGGGACGTTTTCATTCATTCATTTTAAACATAAATTTATTTTCATTTCTATAGGTTACGTCAGCGTACATCGCGTTTTGCTTCTGTATGACGTCATAAACGTTGTTATTTAACATCAGTTCACGTTTTTTATCGGAGTCTTGTGCAAAAAACGGTGGTAATGGTCCTTCAATAACTCTGAGTTTTTTTTTGCAGGCAGATTTAAGGTTGTATTGTTTAATACCTTTTTAAGTAGGCTACCGTATTTTATTGATTTATTATTTTTGCATATTTGTCATGACCTTCAGTGATCCCACATAAAGGTGAAACAGTTTGTAGAGGTTTTTAGAGAATCACTTCAAACAGATTGATCATGTTAGATCAGCTGTGATCTCCCATACGAACTGCCTCCATTTTGTTCTGTCTTTTGTTTTTATTAGTACTTCCGGCATGCTTTTTTTCCCCGTAATTTGCTTGATATTGTCAAAATATTTTATTTTTTGTCGTCTTTTTATTCGTTTGCACCATCCCAGTCAATATTACATTTTCCAACGCGTTGCTTCTTGCTATGTGTCCGAAGTGTCTCAATTTTCTGAGCCTGATGTTGTTAATCAGACTCCATTTATCGTCTATTTGATGGGAAACAAATTCTTTGTTTTTCTTTGGAGAATAGTAGCCTAATTGTATTTGATGTAATTCGCTCTACTTGGCCTTTTGCTTGGCATTGAGCACTTTTCGTAGTAGCCTAGGTTACGAGCATTTATTGTTGAACAGTAGACAAATGTAGATCTGCAAACCAGCAGTGCCAAACGATTACAGTAGAATTCGCCTATAGTGACTTTGGCTATAGTGACACCTGTTGCAAAGTCCCGTTTGCATACGCAACATTTGAGTAGAATTCGGGCTCGGCTATAGTGACACTTCGGTTATGGTGACACTTTTTCCGCTGTCCCTTCAGGTGTTACTATAGGCGAATTCTACTGTAGTATGAAACAGACTAATAAGTTAAAAGGATGCATTTAAAAAGGTTATTAATAAGCATTGCATTTGAATACATCTGTGAATCACTGTAGGCTATAAATTTCAAGCTTTCGAAAATAAATATTTTTGACTTCGACCTTGCTAGCTATTTTTTTAAACATATGGTAGTCTAGTTTATTTTGCAATTTGCATGTGTGTCACCCAAGTAGCCCATGCTTGTGTTTATTGTAAATCAATACACACGCTTTACGCTACAAGAGTCTGCATGGTTGTCAACTTTACTAACCCAGCTGTTAGTTTCTTACCATCTAGGCGTCACTTTTTGCTCAAGCTAATAAACTGGCTTGTCATCCCCCATTTTCTCACATTGGCTTACTTTACCTATTAGGACCTCCCTGGCAACATCCACTATATGTTTCTTACAGAAGAATATTAGTGACTCAAAAAAAAAACCTTTAACCTACAGTGGGTCATGCAAAATTCTTTGATGTGGTTCCAAGCTAGGTTACCTTTCTTGAACTGGAATGGGTAACTTATGAAATAATAAAATAACACGATCGTTTTTCATACAACAATTGTAGCCTATCGGACACTGGGCAGGATCGTCTTGCATAGAAGAAAAGCAGCTTCATGGCGTTACACAAGCCCATGGTTAACAGGCACACCCAGTGGCGTACGCAGGGGGGGAGCATTGGGCCATTACAACCCCCCCATTTGGCACTCGTTTGATGTCACGATATTGAGAATGATGCTTTCAGTCTCTATGTCTGTAAAACAAAGTTTGCCTAATTTTAAACAAAACTGCATTAAAAAAGCGAGTTTTGCCTATACCAAACATTCAAATATCTCAGCCAGGAATTAGTAACAAGAAAACATAGAGACTTAGCTTTATTACCGAAAAATGCCCAAGAAAACGTGATCTTATCCTTTTGCTATGCCACCGGACAGCACCATTTTACAGGAATGTTTATACCCACATTTTTGTTGAAAATGCTCTCAGAATGCACCAAATTCAAAGTAATTTTTCAAAATTTTCTGGGAGAGACCCCCCAGACCCCCCCGCCGCTGGTTATCACCTTTGGCGAAACCCCCCCTTTCAAAATTCCTGGCTGCGCCACTGCTATCGCCTGTTATTAGCAAATGGGCGTTTTTTAGTTTTTTTTGTTTCGATTTAAAAACATTTTCAATGGCCCCCCCCTTGAGAAAATCCTGCGTACGCCACTGGGCACACCCGCTTAATAAAGTCAATTCCAAGGTAGATGAGGCCTACACTTGAAATTGCCCGCAACAGCTTGACAGGAAGCCAGAAACAAAACCATTACGAGTCACTGTCCAAGATGTTTCGGTCCTTGCCGACTTCGAATATAACTTGTTTTCGGTCGCGGTGTTTTGCCACTCTCAATCTTGCACTTTCCACCAAAGTAGCCGATGTCTTGTAGGGCCGAAACGTCGGGACGAAAGATCCCAGGGACGAAACATCTCGCAAGCCTAGGGCCGAAACGTCGGGACGAAAGATCTCAGGGACGAAACATCTGGCAAGCACGCAGGCTATAGTCTTTGCCAAACAACAATCCATCAAATTGTGATGTGGCTGATAATATGGGATTGTTACAGTTCATATAGCCTAGCCACTGACATTAAAATTGCATTATTGCTTACAAAAAGTGTTCAAAAGGCCTGATACTGGATCCAGGAACATTCTATTTGTCTTAGTTTGTATTATGTCTTAAAACTTAGATGCATTGCTGATAAGAGAATATGATCTGGTTAGCCTAGCCAGTTAGTGCACAACTGTACTGGTAGGTTACCAGTTATATGCCATAGGTGCTTTTTGCTACAACTGACTTTCTAAAAAGTAACGCGTTAAAGTATTTTTTAAAAATTTTGTAATTTGCGGTGCAGTGCAGTGTCAAAGTTCCAGATAAATTGCGGCGTGCGAATAGATGAGTCAGTTGCGGTGCGGTGTGCGGATAAAAATTTTGGGTTCGCTGCATTTCTAGTCCAGAGGGGCACTATTAAAAAAAAGTGTGGGAAACACTGGTTTAAACAATCAATGCAAACTTTTTCAGAACTCAAAGCCTCAAAAAAGGAGTGAATAACAAGCTGCGTTTATTTATCCTAACATTTGAGCCAAAAAGTATGCGTTTCTTAGCTCTCAATACAAATACAAAACTTATTTTTCTGCATGATTGAAATGTTGGAAGAATGAATAACTTGAATTATTAGCTACCATAACTGCGTCATCTTGGAAAGACCTTCGGAGCTGGTGTACAAGTTTTCGCCCTGGTCATAAATGCTATGACGGCCCGGGAGATACATCAAAGATTGGAATTGATCAAGCCATGGGGTGAAGTGCGTGAACAGTAAATCAAAGTAGTTGCTGATTGGTCGATTCCATTGTATGACGTCATGGTATTTTTGCCCAAGAGGGAGAGTGGGAGACCTGTATACCAGTTCCAAACTCAAACGACGATAAACGTATGTTTAAAGAGGTTAATAGTGAGGTCAAAAAGTGCCAAACTTCAATCACACTATTGCCTGTACACTGAATTAGAAATAACATACCGTACCAGTAAGGTTGACTTCTCGTCGTGTGAGCCTCTGGGGCTGTCTTTCTTGCCGTGTTACGAACCCCAATCACTTGCTCTACACTCAAGTCTCTACGAATCTGCGAGTGTGCAATCTCGGCGACTGAAATCAAGACACCCATTTGCACGTGTCGCACAACTCCTGATGAAAACCGCTGAAGACCAATCCATCAGTGCGGCTACCTGAGCGGACCACCAATGAAGCTCGGAGTGGAAGAATAACTTCTCAAGACTTCAAAGATTGATTTTCGACACCAGCCCCCACCCAACTTGAATGCATTTGCCAGGGAAGGTCTGGGTGCGGCTCAACCGCCTGCGTGCCGGCGTCGGACTATTCTGCTCCAGCATGCACAAATGGGGGATGGCTCCACGCACGATCTGTGAGTGCGGCAAGGAGGAACAAACCGCAAACCACACCATCCGTAACTGTGCCATCCACCATCCGCCAAATAGTGTGCGTGGTCTATGTAAACTGGATGATGAATCAATTAAATGGCTGCTCGACACCTGCCCAAACATCTAGACTGCGTCGCTGCCACTGCCCAAGGGTGGTAAAAGGCAAAGCTCCTCGAGTGCAACCTAGTTCATATCTTGAACCATTCGTACAGTCAGTTCGTACCCTGAAAAGATCGAGAGAAAAAATTAAAAAAAGCCGAAGTTGCTGATCGCAGTTTAATAGCACAAAGCCGAAGTCGCTGATCGGAGTTTCCCCAAACAATTTGAAACAAACTCGAGGGTTAGGGTTAGCGGAAACTGCGAAAAAATGTTTGCGGAAACTGCGATCAGCGAGGGTTAGGGTTAGAGCATAGATTACTCTATGGTTAGAATTAGGGTAAGGATTAACGGGAACTGCGGAAAAAATTTTGCGGAAACTGCGATCAGCGAGGGTTGGGGTTAGAGCATAGATTACTCTATGGTTAGAGTTAGGGTAAGCGGAAACTGCGGTTAGCGGAAACTGCGGAAAAACTGCAATCAGCGAGGGTTAGAGCATAGATTACTTTATGGTTAGGGTAAAGGTTAGCGGAAACTGCGGAAAAATGTTTGCGGAAACTGCGATCAGCAAAGGTTAGGGTTAGAGCATAGATTACTCCATGGTTAGAATTAGGGTAAGGGTTAACGGAAACTGCGAAAAAAAATGCGGAAACTGCGATCAGCGAGGGTTAGGTTAGAGCATAGATTACTCTATGGTTAGAGTTAGCGGAAACTGCGGAAAAATGTTTGCGGAGACTGCGATCAGCGGACTTCGGTTTTGAGCTATTTTTTTCTCTCGATCTTTTCAGGGGGAAAATTTAAAAATGATTGCGGAAACTGCGATCAGCGACTTCGGCTTTTTGTTAATTTTTTTTCTCTATCTTTTCAAGGTACGAACTGACGGTCCAAACTGTTCATGGTATGAACTAGGTTGCATCCAAGCTCCTCGACCCTTGAAGTGGTAAAAAAGGTTGAAATGAAGAAGAAGCTTCTGGGGCTGAGGGTCTATCCTTTTACCACCCTAGATTCTTGATGTTCCTGAACAACACTTGGACTACACTGATCACTAGACTACATAACAAGCGAAATCTAATGTTAGTGTTTTTGCTTCTACACACCTACAAAATTATTAAATTAGATATAGTTATTACTCTCTAAAGCCAGGGGTTCCCAACCTTTTTTGCTGCTCGTACCCCTTTGTCAGGTCAGAGCATTCTTTGTACCCCCAAAAAATTCTGATTGAATTTTTCAGGCATATATTGCTAAATTAAATTGCTTTTATAGCTCAATTAAATGTTAAACCGATATTTCACACAAAAATGCAATAATCAAAAGAAAGTAAATGTCAGTTATTTTGTTTGTCACTTCTCAGTGAGATATTTGTTGCTGCTTCATTGATAAAATTCGCTCAAACGATGGTTCCATTTTACTTTAGGGAAACGTCTTCATTCAGTTGCAGACGATTTCGGTACTTATTCTTGATATACATCATGGTCGAAAAGCCACTTTCACAGTTAATAAGTTGTTGAGAAGAGAATTAACACTGTCATGGCTTCCATAGCAAGACTTGGGAAAAATTCATAACAAAACATCAAAAATCTTCTAACGTTGATTTGTCAAATAGCAGTTTCAATTTTTGGCAGCTTTTCATTTCGATGATGTTCTCCTTCAAATTATCCTCATCCGACAATCAAAAAGAAATGGATTTATTATCCAATGCTGGAAGTAATTCAATTCACCAGCAAAAAAGTAACCATCGAAAGAATCAACCAGCATCTTTAAATGGGAAATAATTTCATTTTTGACATTATGCAGCAAAGAGTTATTTGCAATTTGATCAAGACAAGAAAAATTAGCAAGGTTTTCATTTTGAGCAGCAGCAAGTAAAGAAACACATTGTTATGAGACAATGAGGCTTCTTAGCCTACTGAATAACAACAATGATTTGTAGATAATTTTTTTTTTGAAGCAAAGACGGTAATGGCATAATATCATCTATAATTCCAAAATAAAACTGTAGGCCTACTTTGAAATCTGTTTGAAAAGCTGCTCTGTGACACTAGAATCTTCGTACCCCTTAATGTTTAATCTCGTACCCCTAAGGGGTACGAGTACCCCCGGTTGTTAACCCCTGCTGTAAACCCTTGACAGCTCCTGTTTTACCAAAAAGGAGGATCATCAGAAGGTCCTCATTCAAATAGAATTTACAAAACAAAATACAAAATTATTATATTACCGTATTTACTTGATTGTAAGCCGCGGCTTATAAAGTTTTTTTTTCCATCATGTTTGCGGCTTAAATTCAAAGGCGGCTTACAATCAAAGGCGGCTTACATTTTTCCTTTTTTGTTTTTGCCTTTTTCCTTGTCGACTTTGCCATAGATGTTTTGCCGTACTGCGTTGTCTGATGCCGACAATTGTGAAGTTGTGACGTGCATTTTAAATTGTCACATGCATTTATGACATGCAATCGAAAGAAAAAAAAGAGTTGTCAGTTTTATTCATGGTCAGGGTTGCCAACCTTGCGCCTTGCGGTTTTCAAAATTATATTGTAAGATTATATAACAGTATTTGCGGCTTACATTCAAGGGTGGCTTACATTAAATTTTTAACGCTATCACAGGCGGCTTACAATCAAGGCGGCTTACAATCAAGCGCGGCTTACAATCAAGTAAATACGGTATATCATATTCAAGAGATATAAAATACAATGAATTGACAAACACTGCTCAACTCCTTCTTTTGCAGATTTTATTGAGGCTTATTTCTAGATTTAAAATTATCTTATGGCAATGGATAAAATTGTATTAAGTTATTTTGATTCATTGCTTCGTGAATCAGATGTTAAACTTTTGGAATCTGGAAATTGGATAAATGATAGATTAATTGGATTTCTATTTGAGTAAGTTTGCAAGACACTTGGTGCAGAGTAAATGTTTCTAAAATTCTGATTGACATTTTAATTAAGGCTATATACCGTAGTGTAAATATAGCCTCAATAGCTTTGCCAGATAAGGAATTCTGCCCTAATTAGAGAAAAGTTTAAAGCTGTTGAAAGTTACATAAACTTGTCATTGGAATTTTTTTTGTCCTGAGCAAAGATCAAAACCCTAACCTTATTCCGAACATTAACCCTTACCTTAGCCATTCCTAACTTTAAGTCTAACTCTGGCAACACCTGATTGTAACCATGGTAACAAGTGGGTAAAAATAGCCACTTTGTTTAATTAAATACTTAACATGGAAGGTTTTTGCACTCAGCAATTTCATTCCATAACTATAAGTTCAACATAATTTATTTTTATGTTGTTCTTCTTTGTTTCAGCTTATTTTTTATTCATTTTCTTTATATTATATGCTTTTAATTTACTTGCTGCTATAGTGTGCAATTGTTGAGATGTTTCTTGTGGGTCTGACTGGGGGCATTGCCAGCGGAAAATCAACTGTTTCAAAAATTTTTTCTGAGGAGTTTGGTTGTGCAATAGTGGATGCAGATTTAATAGCGAAGCAAATTCTAGTTCCAGGACAGAATGCTTACAATGCTGTTGTGCAAGAGTTCGGCTCAAGTATTTTATGTGCGGATGGTACCATTGACAGGGTTGCACTTGCAGAACTTATCTTTAGTGATGCTGGATATCGAAAAAGACTAAATGCAATCACTCATCGGGAAATAGGAAAAGTAATGGTGTGGGAAATTTTAAAACACTTTTTTTCAGGAAAGAGATATGTGATATTGGATGTTCCACTTCTTATAGAATCAAAATTTTGGTTAAAATTTGTCAAGCATGTTCTTGTTGTGTTTTGTGATCCATCAACACAACTCAGCAGGCTTATTGAAAGGAATGGTTATACAGAAGAAGAAGCATGTAGTCGGATTAACAGTCAAATGGCCTTAGAAGATAAAAGAAAGTTTGCCACTTCAGTTATCGACAATAACAAAACTTTGCTAGAGACAAAGCAACAAGTGGAAGAATTGCATGATATGTTAGAAAAATCTTGGTCACTTAACATATATGAGACAATGTTAGCTATCGGATTGATTGCACTAACTGCTTTTGGAATGTGGCTTTACTAATCAACATGTTTTACCAATGAAAGATGACTTTAATGATTTTTGTGGTTCTGGTTAGAATTGCATCACAATCGGAAACAACTAAAATAACCATCATGCCAGCACTGTAATTTGTAGTTTCGATTGTCCTGATTAGTTGGTTTATTCTCAATTTTTTTATATTTAGTTAAGTATATGTGTGTACGACTTTATACAGATTTTATTTGGTGTACTTTGTAAGTTGAACATAATTTGACTTGAATGAAATGGTAGTTTAATGTTTTTGCAAGTGTGCCATAATAAAAATGCAGTTTTTCTACTATTAAAGCTATGAATTTTGATTGTTTGCAGCAGAACTTTTGTGCTGTTAAAAAGGATTGTTACAGATGTAAGAATAACTGTAATGCTATTGCTATTATTAATTAGCCTAATTATTATTGATATTATTAAAATCTATCTTTTTTTATTAATATTATTAAGATCTATTATTAAGATCTATCTTTATTTATTTTGATTTTTGTGACATAAACTTATTGAATAATTGCCACTGAATTGTTAATGCTGTTGATTGTTACTGTTGTATCTCAATATTTAATTGCCTTTGAAAAAAAGTAACTTGTAAGAGCAATATATATTCTTGCATTATAATTGAGCTGTGGAAAAATAGCTGCATTAAGACTGATGTTGTTATAATGGGGAAAAACTACTGTTTTTATTTGAATTTTAAGGGATTATGACTATGTGCCCCCTTTGGATCCGCTACTGAATATAGGCGGTTGCAACAAGTAGTTTGTCATGTCAATAAATTGCAGTTGACAATATGACAAGTTAAGCCTATGAAACGGCACACAAAGCACACTCATTATTTATTTTATTATCAAAAAAGCAATCTTTGATGATTTGTTGCTAATTGCACTTACCCTACTTCAATTCCTCAGAGTTAACAATTACAACAGATGTTCTGTTCAAGTTTTGGGACTGCAATATAGAAGTTTTACTTTCATATTGTGTATTTGAGCAGAAGGTTTTAATTTGTATCTTATGTAGGTACTTTCAACATGATCTGTTTAAAGAATATTCACAAAATATCTATTTCCTTGATCCAGATGTTGTTCACCTCATTAAACTTTCTCAAGGTGAAATTTTACGTTGTGTTCATTCGGCTGTTTAGTTTATGGTTGTTTTTTTTATTTTTTTAAAAAATTATTTGAAGATACTAAATGAGAATATGGGTCTGCTACTATTCGGCGAGTCCGATTCGGCGAGTCCGATTCGGAGAGTCCGATTCGGAGCGTCTGATTCGGAGACAGCCTTTTTCGGAGAGTTCCCTATTCGGAGATTTTTTGAATTTTTTTTTAAAAATTATTATTAATTTTTAAAATTAATTATTTAAAAATTATAGGTTTACTCTAAACTCCACTTAGGTTTAAACTTCATCTTTTATGGCAAACGCTATTTGGCAACTGTCTTAAAATTTTTAGTTGACACGTTTTCGCTGAGACTTTATCTCATTAACCCCTATTGTTAATCATGAAAACTGTTGTTTTGATGTAAAACACGTATTTTAAACAAACCCAAACAATAAAATTTGTCATTTTTACATTGATTCGAACGTCTGCAGACGTTGAATCAATGTAAAAATGACGGATTTTGCCGTCTGGGAAGGCACTCAAAGGTAAACACTGGATAAAATGCAAGAATGCAAAAGAAACGATATTGTGGAATAAAATACAAAATTCTCTAAATAAACAGAAGAATCGGACATACATCTCTCTGTTATCATTTTTAATGTAAAAATTCCTTTTTGTGGTCCCTATGTCTGTAACAAATAAAAACTGTGCTGTTGAAATTTCCGATTGTAGTTTTGGTCTCAAGTCTCTATCTCATCATCATGATTCGGAGTAAGATGTTTGTTAAGTGATTCACAAGGCTAATTGTTCTGTGGAGTGAGCATTCTGTTGCTCCGGTTTTCTTTGGTAAAGTTATGAATATGGAACGTACCATATCACTAGGGATGTTTCCGGTGTCATAAATATGATTTAAGATCTCAGTGGTTAGGTCTAAACCCCACTCATCTAAAGCTTTGAGAATTTCAACTATAAAAGAAACGATAATGTGGAATAAAATACAAAATTCTCTACTGTAAATACAGTAGAATTTGCCTATAGTGACACCTGAAGGGCCCGCGGAAAAAGTGTCACTATAAGCGAAGTGTCACTATAGACGAATGGTGACGTCGTTGATAACGTCACTTTGATAACGTTGATAACGTGCAGTATCTGCGCATGCGCATCCCATGTTGCTTTAATTCAAACCCAGTCAGCAAATCAATCCTTTATGATTCAACCTCTGCATATGTTAAATCAATGTAAAAAGATGGATTTGCTGGCTGGGAACTGGCAAATGCTGATAAGGACAAAATATGATTCCAACTTAAACTGGAAATACACCGTAAAGTGTCCTTATACAGAAATTTTTGAGCCCAAGGGACAGAAATGTGGTGTCACTGTAAGCAAAGTGTTCTTATACACGAAGTCACTATAGGCGAAGTCATTTCTATGCAAAACATATGGTTTGCAAACGGGACTTTGCAACAGGTGTCACTATAGGCGAAGTGTCACTATAGCCAAAGTCACTATAGGCGAATTCTACTGTAAACAGAAGGCGTTGTTGGATTTAGAATTTTGTAATAGTTGAGGATTCTAATATATTCTAAGTTTGCATGCAGAAGGCGACGCAGGATACATGTCAATTTTATCTGAGCAAACATTAATAGTTCAAAAATAAATTTAATTCGCTTTTTAGTTTTAAGATCTCAATGGTTAGGTCTAAACCCCACTCATCTAAAGCTTTGATAATTTCAACTATAAAAGAAATGATATTTTGGAATATCCTAGTATGCGTATCCTAGTCAGCTAAAGTTCTCTATTCTACATGATTTCAACGTTTAGCGATGTTAAAACGATGTAAAAACGGCAATTTCTGCTGGTCGGGATAACTAGGCTACGGTATTTCAATGTTTAGCGACGTTAAAACGATAGGCCACACATTTGGTTATTTGTTACTACAATGTAAAAATGAACTGTTAGGCTAACTGGGTTCTTGGAACAAATTTTTACTAGTGGGGATAACTAGGCTACGGTACCCGATAATTTCCTTTCAATCCAAGCTGTAGGCCACACATTTGTTGATCCAAACTACCAGTAATCATTTTAACTATTCAAAAGTACTAACTTATAGACATAAACATGATTTTTTTTGTAACATCTTCTTTTTTTCTCTTCATATTTTAAATTTTTCTGAAGGTGTTGCGGCCGTGCCAAATTTCTTTCAACTCAATAACTTACTTCGGTCACAAGTACGTTTTAACGTTCGCGTTTTGTCGCTTCTACCTTTTCTCGACCTTTGCTGTGTTGACGTGTATTGTTTTTGATATGATGATCACAAATAAACACAACTCAACTGAACTGACATGACGAATTTTCATTTAATTGTTCAAACATTTTATTTCTATTTTCTCTGCACGATTTCAACATTTAGCGACGTTGAAGCGGTGTAAAAACGGCAATGATAAATAGGCTACGATACCCGATAATTTTCTATTTTTTTCTGCACAATTTCAACGTTTATCGACGTTAAAACGATGTAAAAACGGCAATAAACATTAGGCTACGGCACCCGATAATTTTCAAAAAATCTCCGAATAGGGAACTCTCCGCAAAAGGCTGTCTCCGAATAGGGAACTCGCCGAAACGGGCCATTCCGTGAGAATATACACTGATGACACACCATCTTTATTGTATCATTAATGCTTTTGCATCCTTCTCATACATTTTTTGTTTTTCTTTTCAGTGGAAGAGGCTAGAGAGATATTGCAGCCTCTTAATCTCAAAATGAGAAAGTTCCTCTTTGTTCCTGTTAATGACAATGATGAGAAGATGAATTGTGGAGGAAATCATTGGTACTGCTACTACATCCATCTTCAATTCTTCATTGATGAAAATGTTATTCCAACTTAGGCTTTGCTGCCTATTAGTTTTGTGAAGTCAAAGTAATGATAATGAAATTCGACGCAGCTTGCTTTTATAGAGACTTTATAAGATTTTATTTTCTATTTCAGGAGTTTACTTGTGTGGGACAGTGCTGCATCCAAGTGTGAGCACTATGACTCTTTCAAAGATATGAATGGTTTTGTAGCAAAGCAAATTTTCTCCAAATTAAGTGCAGTTTTTAAAGGTATTCTTTTTTAAAAGTTATAGCTCCAACACACCTTGTTATTTTAGTTACCGGCTGTTCAGTTCTCTTCTTTGTATAAGCCTTTGAGGCTGAGGATCTATCCGTTTATCGCATCATGTGGCAATGTTTTACTGACCAGTGACCACTCTTGGTCTTGGTGGCTACTGGACACGGAATGGCCCGTTTCGGCGAGTCCGATTCGTCGAGTCCAATTCGGCTAGTCCGATTCGGCAAGTGCCCTATTCGGCAAGTGCCCTATTCGGCGAGTGCTCTATTCGGCGAGAGCCCTTTTCGGCGAGTTCCCTATTCGGCAATTTTTTGAATTTTTTTTTAAATTATCGGGTACCGTAGCCTAATTATCATTGCCGTTTTAGGGGTTGAGGTTAGGGTTGGAGTTAGGGGGTTAAGGGTTAGGGGGTTAAGGGTTAGGAGGTTAAGGGTTAGGAGGTTAAGGGTTAGGAGGTTAAGGGTTAGTGGGTTAAGAGTTAGGGAGTTAAAGATTAGGGGGTTAAGGGTTAGGGGGTTATTTGAACGTTTAGCGATGTTAAAATGATGTAAAAGCGGCAATGATAATTAGGCTATCGTACCCAATAATTTTAAAACAAAATTTCAATAAATCGCCGAATAGGGAACTCGCCGAATAGGGCACTCGCTGAATCGGACTAGCCAAATTGGACTCGCCGAATAGTAGCAGACCCACTGGACAGCAGCCAGTTTTTAGTTTTGTCATCTAGAATACACAGACCCAGTTTGTTTGGTGTTGCTGTTAGTAAGGTAATTGGTCCATTCGCACATTGCGCATTAGCCAGTTTTTATGTATACGGTATGTTACTATCTATTGTGCCCATTGTTGGATTGTTGTTCGTTTGTTTGTCATGGAATTATTACATTGTAGCATCATCACAGCAGGCATTTACATTTAATGTTGAATTGTTGATGATTGCAGAAAAAATGGATTTCTGTTCTGTACCTGTGGCGCAACAAACAAACGGTAAATACCTCACTGTCTTTTGTTGAATTGGTAAAGTGAATGCACTAAGAACAAATCCAAGTTGATGGAAATGCAAGAATTCTTGACATATTAAGATTAATGCTTCAGCCATTGGTGAAGAGGAGTCTTGTTTGACCAATGACCAAGTACACGTTTCATTTCTGCAGACACTACACTTCAGTAGAAAATCTGTCGTTGCGAATCTTATTTTTGCTTATCGTGATTGTTTCTTTGGAAATTATTTATCATCTCAATTTTTAGATATGATTTTAAATGCAAATGTAACAAAAAAATCTGCAAAGTACAGTTCTGTAATTGAAAAGTCATATTAGATTTACAAGTACCGTGTCACCGCAGTTGTCAAATTTAAAGTTAAATTATTGGTTCAAGTATGAAGATGAGGATTCGCTCCAGAATATTTTTTAAGGACCAAGACCAAGAGGTACAGTAAAGTGTTGGAGAAGAAGTCAACATTAACCTTGTTTTGTATTACAGGTTTTGATTGTGGCGTACACGTAATGAAAACAGCCGAGAAAGTATGTAGTTCAAGATTACGAGATGAATCATGGAATCCACTAAGTTTAACGGACGATGTGGTTTCAGCTGAACGCCACAGAATCAAAAATCTAATCTTAAAACTTTCTTCTAGATAAAACAGGCTACTACGTTCTACGTTTGCTTTGAAAATAGTAGCCCTCATACTGTTTTTCATGACTGGATTAGGAGTTGTGCAAATATCACATGACTCTATCTTGTTTTTTTTCACCCCTCCTATATTACTTATCGTCAGCTTGCATGACCATTCTCTGGCATATCAAGCGGTGGATGTTAAACATGACAGAGTCGAACAATCGGACATGCTGCTTACTGGTATTTTAGATTTAGCAATATAGTTTTGGACAACCTTTTCAACTTATTTGAGCACGAACAGTTATTTTTCAATATTCTATACGTTGTTTTTGTGTAGTTTGTGTGTCTTTTTATATGCAGTTTGGTTTATTATAGGAATATTGAAAAACGTTTTATTTTAACTGCCTGGTCTTTGTATAGAATTTTCTTGTAAAGTTGAAACTTTTTGTAGTAGAGTTAAACATGCACTATCAGCAGTATGGTTTGAAGTTCCAAGTGAATTTTGAACCTTTCATTAAAAAACGACTGAGGATTTTTTTTGTTGGACAGATATATTAAAATTGGATGCTAATAGTTATCAAACACTTACAATATTGTAACAAGACGTTTGCACATTCACTAAGCTGACAAAAATATTGCATCCTCATAATGAGAGCAGCTGTCTCAATGACAGTATACTCTTTTATTACTTTTAGCTCTGCCTATTGCGTCTTAAAATTGCATTTACATTTAACTGTGTATTATCGCAATGGATGCAAAATGATTGATTAATATTATACACAGTTACTATTTTTCATGTTTTTCAGCAATGACATGTTTAAGTTAATAAAATTAATTCTTTAAAATATACTGGGATAGACTGGAGTTCTGTTTGCTATGGCATCAGGAATGAAAGACTTTGACAAAGATCTGGAATTCATCTTTGATGATTCAGACACATATGAAAATGAAATTAGTGAATTGTACTCATACACAGAAGAAGCAGAAATTGCTTCAAATTTACAAAATTTTGAAGAATTATTGAAAAGCAAAGGTGGGTAATTAGATAATTATTATCTATGGTAATAAATTATCTATGGTACTGATAAGCAGCTAAACACATATATATGTTTTTTTCGGAATGGCCCGTTTCGGTGAGTCCGATCCCTATTTGGTGATTTTTTTCAATTTTTTTTTTAAATTATCGGGTACCGTAGCTTAATTATCATTGTCGTTTTAGGGTTAGGGGTTAGAGGTTAGGAGCTCACCGAATCGGACTCACCGAATAGTAGCAGACCCTGTTTTTTTATAATATATCAGCATTATGCAGCATAGTAAAAGCAATTATATATAGATGCATTTTCTCTTCCACATGCTTTCACCTTTATTTATCTGTATTTACATATAATTTAATATTCAATCTGTCGATTAATATTGTAATACAACTTAGAATTAGCCCAGGCATTGTAATAATAACTTGTATTAAATCACCTCAATTATAGTCGTGACCTGTTGGCATAATTTGTCAATTCACGTAGTTTGTAACTTTTTTTCTAATCCCCTTCAGGTGGCGAATTAGGCAAATTCTACTGCAGTGGCATTTATTAATTAGTGCCACATCCACACAACAAACTATGTTCCTTGTCGCTGTACATGATGATGGTGATCAATCAATATACTTACAGGTCATCAAAACTGGTGTGATTTATCGATAGAGGAAAAACGTTCATTAGTGTTGCATATTGTGCAAGTCTTTGAACTTGCAAATAAAGTTGAAAGGCAAGTATAGTTTACTCTTAACACCTTTCGTATTTGCATTAAAAATTGAAGTACAAACATATTGTCTTTTACACTTTTTCGCAGTCTACCTTGAGTTTGTCATTCCATCATATGCAGAATCAGTGCATTGAGTTCAGGTTTTACAACTTTTTGTCGTTTTACGTTGTGTGTAGGCTTTTTTACGCTAAAGATAAACACCCAACCAGCAAAATCCGTCATTGTTACATTGCTTCAACGGCTGCAGACGCCGAATCAATGTGAAAATGACGGATTTTGCTGTGTGGGCAATAACATTCTGATTGGAAAGAGAATAATGCTACATTGGTACACGGAATGGCCCGTTTCGGTTAGTTCGATTCGGCTAGTCCAATTCGGCTAGTCCGATTCGGCTGGTTCCCTATTCGGCTACAGTCCGATTCGGCTAGTTCCCTATTCGGCTACAGTTTTGAATTGTATGTATTTTGCATTTTATTCCACAATATCGTTTCTTTTGCATTCCGACAAAGAAAAATAAATTGAAATGAAATTTAGTGCAAAATGTTTGAACTATTAAATTGAAATGTTTGCTCACATGAAATCGACATGTATCCTACGTCACCGTCTGTATGCAAACTTAAAATATATTAGAATCCTCAACCATTACAAAATTCCAAATCCAACGACGCCTTCTGTTTATTTAGAGAATTTTGTATTTTATTCCACAATATCGTTTCTTTTATAATTGAAATTATCGAAGCTTTAGATGAGTGGGGTTTAGACCTAACCACTGAGATCTTAAATCATATTTATGACACCGGAAACATCCCTAGTGATATGGTACGTTCCATATTCATAACTTTACCAAAGAAAACCGGAGCAACAGAATGCTCACTCCACAGAACAATTAGCCTTGTGAATCACCTAACAAACATCTTACTCCGAATCATGATGATGAGATTGAGACCAAACCTAAAATCGGAATTTGAACACCACAGTTTGAATTTTTACATTAAAAATGATAACAGAGAGATGTATGTCCGATTCTTCTGTTTATTTAGAGAATTTTGCATTTTATTCCGCAATATCGTTTCTTTGGCCTTCTTGCATTTATCCAGTGTTTACTTTTGAGTGCCTTCCCAGACGGAAAAATCCGTCATTTTTACATTGATTCAACGTCTGCAGACGTTCAATCAATGTAATAATGACGAATTTTGTTGTCTGGGTTCGTTCGAAATAAGTGTTTTACATCAATCAAAACAACATTTTCCATGATTAACAATAGAGGTTAATGAGATAAAGTCTCAGCGAAAACGTGTCAACGAAAAAAAGACAGTTGCCAAATAGCGTTTGGCATAAAAGATGAAGTTAAAACCTAAGTGGCAGTTTAGAATAAACCTGGATTTCGGCGTTACATGACCTGGAATTTTAGTTTTGATCTCAATCTCATCATCATGATTGAACGATAATTGTGGAATAAAATACAATTCAAAACTGTAGCCGAAGAGGAAGCTAGCCGAATTGTAGCAGACCCATTGCCATTGGTACAAACTGCATGATAACATAATGGCTAAAATTAAGTGTAGTCGTTAAAATCATGTTAGAACTAGGAAGTAACTCTCTTGAATTTATATTAGTTTCCAAGACAGTCAGTAACAGTGTTACGGTAAACTTTAATCAATAGTTGCTAAAGGATAAGGGTAAAGTCTGTAGAAAATATCCCTATTTAATTATATCAAATATAGTTATTAGTCTCTAAACCCTTGACAGCCTGTTTCACCTAAAAGGCAGGATCATCAGAAGGTCCTTATTCTAGTCAAATAGAAATTTAATTATAAATATTTTCACTTCGGTGACTTGGAAATAGCATGTGATTTTTTATCAAGTTGCAAATTTTTTTACACGATATTAGGTTCATTGACATTCTAAATGTATTTGAAACCTTAGTTAGCATTGCACAGTGTGAAGTTGGCATGCTAATAAGTGTTTTCTCATTGGTATGCAGGTTCAAGGCTATTGGGTGGTTGCTTTACTTGGTTCAAGGTGTATTTGGTGAGTCCAAAGATACGAAAGAGCAAGCTGAAAATTGTCGCAGCAACTGCTTACTGCTGTACAAGCTAGGGATTTTTTCTATAACAAAAGAGCTACTCATGATGGAGATAAGGTGGGACATGTGAATTTGAGTATATTTTATCTTGTAGAAACTATATTATATATATACATATTATTTACTAAAACTTGATTTGGTTGGTGAATTAATTGTATCACTTTGGTACATATATTGACATTATGTTTACTGCGGTTGATGTGTTCTTTTTGTAATCATGCGAAATTAAAAATTGTGAATATATTGTATTTTGTTGTCATTATGTGAAGTTTTTATGTTATCTGTTGGGTTTGCAAGGGCTGTGTCATATCCTTGTTTTGTTCATAGCTTATGCTAAATAACTTGCTCTTCCATTTTTATTGTCTTACCGTCTCAAACGTTGCTTTCAGTTCAAGTAATAGTGAAAGTTCTGCTGCAAAGAAAACAACCTTGCTGTCAATAGCGGACAGCAAAGAACTCCGTAGTCTCATCATCATCTTGTATACAATGGTTGAAACCTTGCGTCGTGAAGAATCAACAGATTCCACTGAAAACCAACAAATTCGAAAAGAGTTTTTACATGATTTAGGTAGGATTTTAGGCGTAAAATTACATAGTTATTACAAAGTCTTTTTTCATTTGACGTTTATATACAGTACTATATATATCCGTTGTTCAGATGGTTAACAAGGGCTAACATGTTGTATGGCCGAAAACGTTCGTAATTTTTAGTTTATTTCTGAATAATATGTTAAATGATGTGTCGTTACTTGGTGTTATCCGTTTATGATTCAATAAAATTACATAGTTTCGCAATTAAACAGTGTAACTGAGAATATCTGAAACGTGTTTTTCTCGAACTGAGTTCTTTTGTGCAAAGGTAGGTTACGTGTACGGCTGTACGTAAAGTAGGCTACACTATATCAGTTATGTTTTTGTTTAGAACAAGGTCTAAATGACAGTGAGCCGCTTGTCATCATCCTCTTCAACATGGTTTCAAAATTTTCCTCGGAAAATTCGTCACCCTTGCCAATGAAGAAAGTGCTGTTATTATTATGGAAACTTCTACTGGTAAATACGTTGTACCCGAAAAGTTTTATTTCAGCATTTGGCTTAACTGTTCAGTATGTGACTTTACTGCAAAAAACACCATGTTTCAGTGGTCTTCTATGTGCGTGTGATTCTACCAATGCTACATTTGTTCTTTATGCAGACTATCCTGGGTGGATATCAAAGCATCCATGATAACAAAAGAAAAAAACGTGTAGAAGCAGGGTTGCCAATTTTGAAAGAAGACCCACTTCAAGTAATTCGTGAAATGAAGGCGTCTGTGCCACCGACGTCTGCTGCAGATATCCTCGATATGGCTCAAGTGTCTGGTAAAAGGAGAGGAAGAAAGGTACGTAGTTCAAAGTTATATTACTGTAATAACTTCATTAAGACTTTTGTTGCTAATTTTACATGCAAGGTTTAACCAATGATGCCATTGGAGCTGTTCTCACTGCTCGGAGCAAACCGGTTGTTCGAACATACTAGGTTGCTGTAGATTGTTATCTAAAGATGTAGGCCGATTTGCGGTATGTTAGGATCTTATGATTTAGTGTTTAAACTATATTGACAGAGTATGTTGTATGGATTTGATGGTGAAAATTCCGAAACTGATGTCGATGGAAATCGAAATGCAAAAGGCGACACTGTTGTAAGTTTGTTTAAAACCGATTTTCTCTATTTTTCAAATTCTGTTGCCACAAAACATGTTCCATTTTCTTGCAGAAAATAAACTACCTCTAACCCTTGAATTGTCTAGCTTTTGGGTAACAATTTATGCTTCTTTCATGCATTGAATAGGTTAATTGAAACGCTTTTAACTTTTTCAGCCGTTTGAAGAAGAAAAAGTGACCAGCATCGACGACGATCCATCAACAGCTGTAGACAAGGTGATATCAGAGAGCCTTATAGATAGCAATGAAGTTGCCGATGGCCTGCTTGACAAGACGAACGGGATCATTGCTTTCAGTTCAGAGGATTCTAAAACAGAAGTGAGCGACGTTGCTGAGCCTGGAGCCATGGTGGGTGTTGATTTGGATATGCAGCGTTGATATTGCTGTATTTTTCTAGACAAGGCCGAATGTTGAAGCTTTTACTGTTCTTGTAGTTACTGAAAAAATGGGTTTGTAAAAGCGGCGTTAAAGAGATTAGATATGGCATTAGCTATTATGCAACGAAACATTTGGTTCTGAAGTATTTTATAAAGTCAAAAAATATTTGCCAGCCTAGGTATCCGATAAATCATTTTATAATGAGTAGTGGTATTTGTATGCTCCACTGCAATATACTGCTCCTTACACTTTTATTGATCCATCATTACTACTGTACGAGTTAAAGCTACTTGATGCTTTTTTCCGCGTGCACGCAGGAACGATTTAACGAAGTAAATTTAGACGAAGCTTTCCGAATGCTAACAGCGTAAAAACACAAAACTTTGCAATGTACCTAAAGTTTTTTGTGTGACATTTAGCTCGCTGATGTAATTTCGCATTGCTCCCAAGCACACTTCGTTTGAAAATCGGAAACCACCACACAGTAAATCCACTATTTTTTACATTGATGCAACGTCTGGAAACGTTGAAAAAATGGCGGATTTGCTGTCTGGGTATGTACTTGAAATGTTGTTTCAGACCCCGATGCTGCCACGTAGCGGCCCAACATTGACCAAAGACACAGCGTCGATTGCAGCTAAATTGCTTAAGATAAGGAGAGAACAGCAGGAGGCTGAGAGAGATGCCGATATTCCAACAGTTAAAGTTATATCTGGGCTACCGTGGATACCAAAGGCCAGAGAAAAGGACGTGGAAGCTTTTCTAAACCTCGTTCGTCAAAAATTTATTGGTTTTCCATTGCATGGGTGAGTTACAACTTCCACTTTTTTTACCCACCTAACAAAGCTGCCATTTTGCATCTAACGACATTGAAACGATGTCAAAACACCTGTTGTCAGCTTAATATGTTATAATGGCATGAGATATTTGAATTCGTCAGATTGTGATCAGATTGGTTTGTGTGGTGCCAGTTGCTCTTTCATGTCGTTAAGAAAAAGTAGTTTTATGCAACGTCTAGGCCTGGCGTAGTGGTAGAAATTCTCCTACATTTTCATCTTTTGATACGTCAATACGCCATGTTGTTTTGGCCATCGCGTTTTGTCATTGTTTTCAATGTAACATCATTTGCAGAGACTTGACCACTGAAGCCGGTCTACCCACTCCGACTATGGACAGTGTGAAGATACTTCGAAAACATAAGTACACGTCTCTTTCAGAGCTGCAAATAGCCAAAGAAACGGAAATTTCGAAATATCCACTTACCATTGGTAAAAATGAGGTGCGTAGTTCTTTCTTTGTTTCAGATATCTGCAAGTGTATTCCGCCTGTAATTTGTAACCAATCTTTATAAAGCGGACTTTATTTATTTTGTGCCTTCATAGGTCGTTTCAGAAACCCTAACAGAACGTCTTTACCAAGTCATGCTGCCCAATTTACCGCAATACATGATCGCACTTCTGAAGATACTGCTCGCAGCAGCTCCAACTTCCAAGTCCAAGAACGACTCAGTAATTATTCTATCAGATGTCTTGCCGGAAGAAATGCCGTAAGTATTTTAAACTTTAAAATATTTGATCTAACAATGGATGAAGTTTGTTTACGCTTATTCAAATATCATATGACTCATCTGTTTTCTTTTCTTCACTCCATCTCAAGTGGTGCCAAAAATAACCTTCCGACTGTTTCTCCAAAGGCATCATATGATATTTGAACAGTTTCAGGACAAATGTTTAAGCTGATCTCCAACTGAAATGATGTCCAACTTACTTGCGGTTGGGTCTTGAACCAGTTTGATTTCAGGTAACTTGAGATAATAATTCTTCATTTTTAGATCGACCCCTGTAGCGTCAGTGAAACTTGGCATAGACGTGAATCGGCACCGGGAAATCATCGTCAAATCGATATCGGGGATTATT
This sequence comes from Aplidium turbinatum, assembly GCF_918807975.1. Classification (NCBI taxonomy): domain Eukaryota; kingdom Metazoa; phylum Chordata; class Ascidiacea; order Aplousobranchia; family Polyclinidae; genus Aplidium; species Aplidium turbinatum. The sequence goes on along the minus strand of NC_137484.1, from coordinate 12,816,632 downwards.
TTGCTTCTTCTCAAGCATTTCAAACTGAGCCACATATATCAGGTGATCAAAGTTAACTCTGTTTCCAACTTGCAACTTACGCAAGGACTAGTTCCATACAGATGAAACGTAACTTTTTCCATTCGTAAAATAAAATGACATCTAGCAGTAAAATTTCGAACTGTTTTCATGTTTCCAGTTCGAGTACGCCAGCCAACACCTGGTATTCGCCAACTGTATCCCACTCGTTTTAAAGTTTTTCAATCAAAACATCGTTGCTTACGTAACAACGAAGAACACAATAGGCGGCCTGGAATTTCCTGCTTGCGTCATTGGTGAGTTGAGTGACGCATCCTTCCATTTTCTTCAGTCAACTGAAAGTTTGGTCCAACAAACTTGTATGTATAGCATGCGATGGTGATGAAGCGTGTCTACGTTTGACTTAATTTAAACAATAAACTTCCCTCGTTTATTGTTTTCTATCCGAAGCAGTAAATTTGCTTGCAAAGCATCGATTCACGTGATTGATGTTAAAAGTACCATTTTGAATGTCACCAATTTTCTGACACATAATGATGCGTTGTCTAGCAACACAAATGTGATTTGCCTAAGTAGTGGGTAGCGATTTAATTTTGCTACCAGAATTTCCTTCCTGTCCACTATAAATTTTGGAGACCACAGTACATGAAAAGTTATCTATAGCCGCATAAGCAAACGTAAACATTTCTGGAAACTGGTGGCTTAGGAAAATGAAGAAACTACCTCGTTCCCTGTTAACACTGGGTATTGTAAGCTATGGTTTGCTTGATGCCCTCTTAATATACCATATGTGCTTTTTGGGTAAGAATATTGTCAGCAAGAAGAAATCAAATTTATTTCTCTACAAAAGAAAAATTCAGTTTTGCATGACAAAATCAAGCTTCAATTATAGGCAATCAGTCAACTCATAAAAGATAAAAGGTGTAACAGAAGTAGGTTCAATTCACACAGCGTATCTGACCGGTTCTTCATCAATGATTCAAAAACTCGAGTCTGGTTTTTAGGAGAAAAACAAGAATTAACCGCGGAAAGCCTGGAAGGAGTCGACAATAACTCAGGTCCATGCTGGCGGAACTTGTTTTCAAGCATCAGTCTCTTGAGGATTCTTAACAAACTCGTAAAGTGGAAGCATTCACGGACCATGGTACAGCAATTCGGATTTTTATAGTTGAATTGCGTATGTTTGTACCTCATTCAAGCACTACGGGTTATCTTCAGCTGGCAATCTGTTGAAATGTGGTTGCAGGATGGTTTACTGACGCAAAATGATATCTTTTTTTTGTAATTAAATGTTGTCTTCACGTTTTGTTGCATGTAAATCGACTGGGATTATTTAGATGCTGGTTGTCTTCAAGTCCGCTCCTATCTTAAAGCGAGCGTTGAAAGTTCGCCAGGCCATGTTCCAACTCTACGTTCTCAAACTGCTCAAAGCACAGACTAAATATCTCGGCCGCCAGTGGCGTAAGAGTAACATGAAGACGATGTCGGCCATTTATCAAAAAGTTCGTCACAGACTGAACGATGATTGGGCGTATGGGAATGGTAAGGGTTTGTTTTGAGAGTTAAACTGGCGGTGTTGCGATCAACTTTAAACATGAGTTGTTTAATTCATCACCTTATGTCTAACCCTTCAAAGAGTACGTTTGCCTTTACCTGATAATGTATCCAAATTATATTTTTGAAGTTTTACTAGTTTATCTTTGCAATTTTTTGAAAAATGTGCACAGAAACAACATTTTACTTATTTTTCTCAAAGGTGTTTAATTTACCGGTTTTGTTACGCAGACGTAGATGCGCGGCCGTGGGATTTCCAGCAAGAGGAATGTGCTTTGCGTGCTTGCGTCGAGCGATTCAACGCACGTCGCTATCGCATGACTGGCTCTCGGGTCGGGGGAACTCCTAATATTGCGTCACCCGTTGACGAAGACTATTCCCCGGTCGACAACAACTTGCAAAATTTGCTGCGCGAAGAGTAAGTTTATCTAAGACAACTGCGAATTTGCTTTTCTTGTATAAATATTTGAAAAAAAAATCGTTTTTTGACATGGTCAATGACGAGTTGAAACTCGTTTTTTTTCTTTGTCAAATGAGTGCATAGCTTTTCTCCATCAGAAGAAATAAGAGATTTTTTATAACCACAAAAGAAGAGATTCACAACCTTCAATATTAAAGCATCGTTCATCCGTGTGGTGTGCTATGTCATTTGCTAACGAGTTCTTCTTTCAGGGTTGAGTTGCCTTATGACTTCCGAAAATCCTATGACGTTTGGTTGGAACGTGAAGTTTATTTCTCTGAGACAGACTGGGACCAGTTACTCGCCATTTCATGTGTTCAATGAGATTCTGTCCAAAAGGGCCACCTTGGCCGTTAAGTGCGTGACAGACACCAACATAGTCTTTGATTGTCTTTGTTTCAAAATACGAATAGTTTCGATTGTTTTGTTACCTTTTATGGCATTTTCTTGTTGTCGCCATGTGCTATTTTGCACTGTAAAATTCACTTCTCTGTGACATTCTTAACTTTGGTTGCTGCTGCATCATTGTAGTGTTTATCTCATACATCAATTTATAGAAGAACCAGGATTCATACGTTTTTACTAAAGTCGGAATAGAATTAGACATAGAATCATGAATAACAGCGTCTGGATGCAGTAGGTTAAGTAACTAACTTTTACGTTGTTTGGAGCACCGTAGTTTTTATTTTTGCTGTTCAGCAAGTAGTATGATTTCACTGGCGTGTGTGTGCTGGCCCAGTTTGTTGAAGACGATTTTGTCATCATCCTGTCACTAGTTCGTTCTTGGCAATCGTTGTATTAAGTTATCATGACAATTAAACGATATTGGTTCTATGCATTGTCTAAACTTATAGCGAAAACGATTTTCCTATTTTTCACTGCAGCGAATGTGAATATTGAAACTGAGCCGGTATTGAGAAACAACAAACTTCTTTTAATTTTCCTTTACTGCAGTTATTCATTCGGATCACTTTTATTTACGACTTATATTTTCGGTTTTTGACTCAATCGTATGTGATGCTGATCTTCAGATGATGGAAAGCTGTGATCTCAGTCTCCGTAACAAACTACACCACCCACATACTTGTCTGTTTCTGTTGGAAACATGCTTCTATAACGTTTTACAAATATTCTTGTTCCTTCAAAGTTATTGCCACGTTTTGATATTTTTGTCGTGCTTATTACATTGCTGTATGCTTGTAATAGTCTGTAGCGTATATTTTATTTTGTTTGCGCTATAAAGTTGCTTAGCCAGATGACATAAACATCAACCGCGTTAATGCCGCAAATTGATTTCCTTACGTGTTACCAATTTGAGGTTGGCAACCTTCCCTTTGCAATTTTTTTTTTACCAAATGTTGAAGTCATCTGGTACCATGCTTGTACTAATATTTATGAAATTCTTTCCCATGAAGACAACTATGGGTTGATGTATATTCGGTTCTAGAATATTTTTTTAAAAGAGTTCAACTCATCGGGCGTACTCGCAAACTTACAGCAATCTGGTTCTGAAATCATTTCGAATGTTCGAATCTTGTAGCCTGTCGTATGGCACGGTGTCTTGTTTTTCTCAATAAACTGCTGCGAATAGGAGACCCGTTACTTCTAATGTGGCCTGTTGCATTTCAATCTTCTCAATGACACCCTTCAAAACGATAAAGCAATGCTAGTAGCAGCAGATTCAGCACTTGCTCGTCGCTCGCTCGTTTTGCTCGCTCAACCACATTGCGATTAGGTTTGGAATCCGGTTTCGCGAATTCCTGGAAATTGGAGACTTTATTTCCCGGTGTTCAAAACAAAATTCGTGATCGTATCATTATGTCAACAATTTAGACTGGCTGCTGTTTAGATCAAACACTTGAAACCCGCTCAAACGTTGAAACCCGCAGTTGCCCCGCAGCGAACGCTGTGTTTGCAGTTGTGTTGGGCCTTGCGACGGCCTGATTTCATAACTACGACATAGCCTAATAATTTCATAAACATTTCATTCAAACTTGTCCGTCACCTGACAATAGTCAAACCAACGATAGCTTTTGATGTAGGCTCATATTGATGCGTCTACGCACATCCAGTTCGACATAACGTCATGAGACAGGAGAAACTGGCTTCGGGCAATCATCAACACGGTTGCCATGTGGCCTAAAATTCGGACAAAAAACGACAAATTGGCATATTCTGTGTTCGACGGCTAGCAAGTCATTGGGACATTTTTTGTGCGAACAACATTTGAAGAAGAATAAACGGCGACTTTCTTACCAGCTACGTCACCTCCCCCCCTCACTACCATAAAACTTTCTCAAACCTTTATCAAAAAATAGATCACCGAGAAGCAGGCTAATGAAAGGTTGGTGGTGTGACCTTTTTTTTGTTTCTTAAAAGCTTATTTCTGCATGATGATTGTGAACTGCGGAAGTGACAACACCAACCGCTAGCTCAATGTCATAGTAGCCCCAACAGTTTCTGTAAGAGCCAATAGCCTAACCCAGGGGTCATCCATGGCCACCTAAAGATACGGCCTGATTTGTCACATTTTGCAGAAATTTCCAGGTTTTTCTAACTTTGAGCGAACGTTTAAATAATTTTTTGTAAAAATTAGATTTTTACGCTTTATTCTTTTCCCCAGATGACACAATAGGTTTTAACATCCTCACATGTTGAAAAACAAAGAAAAATTGATTTCGAAGATTGTAGTCAGACTGTTAATTTTCAATAGCAGTCTGATTTTGCGTTTTTTAACTTACTTTTTCTCATTTGCTACTGCTTCCCCAAGGCAACAAAAAAGTTTTATGTCATTAGGAAACCGCAGAAAGTAAAAACATCTCAAAAAATGTCGTAATCAAAATGTGACAAATCGGGCCGCATCTCCAGGTGGCCATGGGTCACCAAACTTTTTCCTCTGAAGGCCGGGTTGCTGCGAGATTAACAGCTGCGGGCCGGATGCAAATTGCGAAAAATATACAACTATTTAGAATCTCCATTGACTTAAATTGAGCACAATGAATAATAAAGTCAACGGTGGAATAGCAAAGTTGTGATGAAAATCGAAAGGTTGCTGGAAAATTTATCCCCTGCTGTGATACACTACAGGACATCGTACTCTTGAAAAAACATTACATCTTTCCAAATTTGGCCTAGGCTGTTCCCATTTGTGGTGGCCTAATGATTTACAAAAAGTTTGGTAACTTTTTTTCCTTAACAGTTGTAGGCTAGTAGTGCAGCTGTTATTTCCGCAGCACGTGGCGGGCCGGATGAAATCAGTTTGCGAGCCGTAGTTTGGTGACCCCTGGCCTAACCCACTGGCGGTTGAGAGCCGCTGGCACCCCATTGAGAACCACTATTTTTCGAAGCAACCAACCAATCAGAGATAGCCTAGGCTACATGTAGAATAGCGTTTCAACCAATCAGCAGTTAAAGGTAAAATAGAGAAAAAAGGCAAATACTTCTGATAGAAAGTAAATTAAGGCCTAGAGCAGGGGTTCCCAACCGGGGGTACTCGTACCCCTTGGGGGTACGAGATTAAACATCAAGGGGTACGAAGATCCTTGAGCCACAGAGCAGCTTTTCAAACATATTTTTCGGTACAGTTTTATTTTGGAATTGTATATGATATTATGCCATTACGGTCTTTGCTTTGAAAAAAACAATTATCTACAAATAATTGTTGTTATTTAATTGGCTAAGTAGCCTTATTGTCTCATAACAATGTATTTTTTTACTTGCTGCTGCTCAAAATGAAAATGGAAACTTTGCTAATTTTCCTTGTCTTGATCAAATTGCTAATAACTCTTTGCTCCAAAATTTCAAAAATGAAATTATTTCCCATTTAAAGATGCTGGTTGATTCTTTCGATGGTTACTTTTTTGCTGGTAAATTGAATTATTTCCAGTATTGGATTATCAATCCATTTCTTTTTGATTTAACAAAAATGTCGGATGAGAATAATTTTCAGGAAAACATCATCGAAATGAAAAGCTGCCAAAAATTGAAACTGCTATTTGAAAAATCAAAATTAGAAGATTTTTGGTGTGTTGCTATCAAACCTTCCCAAGTCTTGTTATGAAAGCCATGACAGTGTTAATTCTCTTCTCAACAACTTATTACCGGTACCCAGAGATGGGCAAGATCACCAGTATTGGTGATCTTGAAGATCAAGATCACCAAGAATAAGTGATCTTGAAAATTAAGATCACCAAACTATGTGATCTTGAAGATCAAGATCGAGATCTTGAAGATCAAGATCACTTTCATTGTAATAAGTTAGTGACTGTTGCTATTAGGCCTATCAATTGCTCACGTAGTTTGCGTAGAACCGCAACGTTACACCCAAGGCCGAGGTTAATTACAGTAGCCTAGTAGGCTACGGTTATTTGCAATTTGCAACAATTTGCAACGGTAATTTGCAATTAGTTTTATACTTTTTGTTTATAATAAATAAAAATAAACTTTGAACTGCATCATTTTTTACCAAATTTTTGTCTGGTTCATGTGGGAGTTTTTATTCGTGTTACAAAGTAGTTTTAGGTTTCACTGCATTATGTCAATGTTTATTGTACTATTTACCCATCTGGCAACCTTGATACTGTTGTCTGCTTTCAATACGTTCAGAGGTTTGCGGTCAGACAAACCACTCCATACTCAGACCTTAAACAAGTCTTGGTCTGGTTGATTTGCTGCAATAAACCACTTTACATGACCAAAGTCGGTTAGAATCTAGATTTTTTAACACCGCCATTCTAGACTTTTGAAATATCTAAAATTGAGTCCAACAAAGCAACCATTTCTTTAAAATTCACACATGGAACTTGTGAACGAAGTTAAATCGTTTTTTATCATACGCCAACATAAAGTACAAGGAAGTTGACTTCTTTATTATGACCAACACAGAAAACTTTTTCAATTTTGAAATGGCAACGCTGACCAGATCAGATGGTGACTTTAAATCGTTTTTTGTTAGACACATATTATATTAACAGTGGCTTAATGTTAGTAGTTGCCACTAACTACTTTGTACAGCACGAGTTCTAAAAAAATGCCTCTATCTCTAAGTAAACTTCAATTTTAAAGTGATCTTGATCTTATTGTTTTTCAAGATCAAGATCACACAAAAAAAATGATCTTGAAGATCAAGATCACGCCCATCTCTGCCGGTACCGTACTGTGAAAGTGGCTTTTCGACCATGATGTAGCCTATATCAAGAATAAGTACAGAAATCGTCTAAAACTGGAAGATGATTTATGTGTTGCCTTGAGTAAAATCGAACCATCGTTTGAGCGAATTTTATCAATGAAGCAGCAGCAAATATCTCACTAAAAAGTGACAAACAAAATAACTGACATTTAATTTCTTTTGGTAATTTTTGCACGTTTGTGTGAAATATCGGTTTACGTTTAATTGAGCTATAAAAGCAATTTAGTTTAGCAATACATTTACATACCAGAAAAATTCAATCAGAATTTATTTGGAGGTACGAAGAATGACAAAGGGGTACGAACAGCAAAAAAGGTTGGGAACCCCTGGCTTAGAGGGTTAGGGCTCGGAAATACATTTTATTAATACATGGATTCGATTTCCACCCCTGTCAACTCTTTTTTCTTTTGTAATCACCAAACAAAGCATGGATCAACTCTTTGGCTGAGTGCTAAAAAGGTCACAATTGGACGGTAGTCACTTAAACATAGCCTATATGTTCTGATTGGTTGGGTTGACGGTGTCATTGAGTCTTTCTGAGAATTGACTGTTAGTGGCTACCAAATGTCGGCAGCAGTGGCCGAGTGGTTAGCGCGTTTGGCTCGCAGTCGAGAGCCTGCATGTTCGACCCCAGCCACCGGCACTTGCTGTTGTTTCTCTGGGCAAGAAACTTTACGATAATTGCCTCTACCCAGTGATCGATGTCGAGTAATGGGTAGTACCAAATTTAAGTCATAAGTAGAGTAGACAACCGGAAACAGACATTGCCGTAGGCAGAGATGGGCTTGATCTTGATCTAAGATCACTTTTTTTTGTGTGATCTTGATCTTGAAAGTCAATAAGATCAAGATCACTTTGGAATTTCAGTTGACCTACTATTATATTATGGAGACATTTTTTGAACTGGTACTGTACAAAGTAGCTTAATTAGTAGTAATTACTACCATTTAACCACTATTAATATGACTCATGCGTCTAATAAAAGTTGATTTGAAATCTCAATGAGTTTGGTTAGTGTTGCCATTTCAAAATTGAAAAAGCTTTGTGTGGTAACCAGCTTACGACTGTATATCAACACATGAGAAGAAATGACTAAAATTTGTTTACATTTCTGCTTTGCGCATTCTAAAAATTTGTTCGCTTTTGTTGATCCAATCTTAAATGTTTGAAAAGTTTAAGTTGGGGATGCCAAAAAATGGACTCTAGTCGACTTTGGTCATGTGAAGTGGCTTATTGCAGATTGCAGTGAACCAACCAGACTTAGAATTGTTTAAGATATAGGCTAAAAATAAAATACATAAAATGTGTAAATAGATGCTATCCCTTTTTGTATAGTTTTTAATTTTGTTTTCTACGGTACCCCAAAAAAGATCTTGAAAGTGATCTTGAGATTGATCTTGAAAGATCACCTAAACAGGTGATCTTGCCCATCTCTGGCCCTAGGCTGCAGCGTGGGTCAGGTGTACGTCGAAAGACGTAGCCTACACCGATGCATAGCGCTCAAGTCCGCTTTCCCGCAATGCAGGATAAAGATATGACAAACAAACAAATGTAATTTTATCCGTCAAGTCTCCAAAAATGTCCGTAAATATCACGCTGAGATTTTTTCTTATGGACTGCAGCTGTCTTGTCTTCACAGCAGCTAAATAGTCGATCAAAAAAATTGTCACGAGTGCTCTTTTGTAGGTTATAAAAGTATTATTTGAATATCATAAAATTAAGTGTTTTTTGTGATATTTTAACTGAAATAATTAAAAAAAAATCTTTGTGACATTTCGTTAAAAATTCGGTCAATGCCTACAAATAACCAAAAAAAAAATCTTATTGTCAATCTCCGAACCTTGTATCAAACAAAAAAAGATAATTCAGATAATATGAAACCAAGAAACTTTCAGAAATAATTAATTAAGCTACCATTCAATGTTTTATAGGCAGAGAAAACTTTTTCTCGAACCGTAGAAAATTTCATTGTCATTGTCAAGATAAACAAATAAAGTAATTTTATTTTTAATATACCGTTATAATGTGTTTCATCATGGTTTCATTCGGCTTCCAATAATCCGGCTCACCTAAAAATTGCATCAAAACAAGATCCAAATCTAATACATCGACCAAAGATTCTTCCACCCCAATTCTTTCATTCCTGTTCCATTTCTTTTCCGCCAATTTTAGATCAATCAAAAAAAGCTTTTCCGTTTATTTTTTTTTATCAAGGAACAAGATTAAGGTAGGGTGGTTAGTTGGATTTGAATCTTCATCCTCGGACCGACAAAGCCTTGATTGGTTATTTCTGGTGGTTTTGCACACTTGTAGAAGAGGCTTTTGACGCAGGGTCGGTTACCGAGATTGACAGAGTGAAGTTTTCCGATTGTTGAAGTCTTGTTGGGGGAAATATACGGTACCATGCATTAGGTGCCGCTGAATGGAGAGCAGTTCTTAGAATGTGTTGCTCATGCTGAGCTATCGGGGTGGACATTTTGTATTTTAGTACGGTAGGTAGGCTATTAGACTAATGTACCTACTCTCCTATTTTATTATGCCATATTCAATTTTTTTCATCATTTTTTTTATTTTAAATGCATATTAAGTACATGCTGGTAAGTTTCTTTGCCACAAAAGAAAGTTAAGTTTATGGTTCCAAAAAGAACTAAAGTTGTTGATACACTAAAGGCCTAGCCTATATTATTTGTAAATTTTAGTGACCTAATTTTATTGGCTGTGGCTATATTTACACTATATAGTGTAATAGCCTCAATAGTGTTGCCCGATAAGGAATTCTGCCCTAATTTGAGAAAAGTTTAAAGCTCTTGGAAACAAAAACTTGTATTTTGGAAATTTTTTTTGTCCTGGGCAAAGATCAAAACCCTAATCTTATTCTTAACTCTAACCCTTACCTTAACCCTTCTTAACTTTAATCCTAACTCTGGCAACACCTGATTGTAACCATGGCATAAAGTGTGGAAAAATAGCCACTTTCAATTTTATTAGATTATATTGTCCTTTAAAGGCACAAAAATGTTCTCAGAGTTTCAGAAAACCTTTGAGCTGCTGAGTTTGTAAATAACAAGATTTGTTAACCAGTATCTGTCAAATGTTAATACAAGTAGGCTACGTACCGTACGGCCGTACCTATTATACAGTGTTGAATGCATGATTGCATGTGTATGAAACGTATAAAAATATCTCTTAGGTAGCTGCTATACATATGTATTCTCAATGAGATACTGGTAGCCTACTTAATATGTCTTTGTATGTATCATATATGTTGCATGCAGCAAATATCGCGTCGATGGCGCGAAAAAATGTTGCTTTTTTTCATAACTAACTTTCTTAACACTATTAGCGTTTTAGCACTTAAAATATCCTAAAAATAGCAAAATGAAAGCTTACCGTATAAATTAGGAAGTGGCTATTTTTACACAATGAGGTGTTGCCAGAGTCAGGATTAAAGTTAGGAAGGGTTAAGGTAAGGGCTAGAGTTAGGAATAAGTTTAGGGTTTTGATTTTTGCCCAGGACTAAAAAATTTCCAAAATACAAGTTTTTGTTTTCAACAGGTTTAAACTTTTCTCAAATTAGGGCAGAATTCCTTGTCTGGCAACACTGTTGAGGCTATTCTTACACTATATAGTGTAAATATAGCCACAGCCTATAAATTATGGTCCAAAAACCCCAGATTCAAAAATAAAACCACAAAAGTGCATTAAAAAAACAAGCTCTGGCAGCCCTGAGTGACTTTGCCTGAATAAATCTTTTTGACTTTAACAAGGATAACTTCGCTTGCATTGTGATGCCACTATGCACACATTCATGTGATTATGATGTCACAAACACAAGAACAATAACAACTTGAATACCACCATCTACTCAATACGCAAAATTATTAGAAATATGCCGTATATTTCCTTGAAAATGACCCCTTTCTGGGGGTCCGATTTTGGTAGACTTTTAGTATGTTATTTAGTATGCCCATTGGTAACAGAATCCGTTGAAAAACCTTTTGTATCAATTTTTTTAAGCTTAGGTGCCTTTTTTCCGTATATATATTGACAATTGACTCGTATATCGGTCCCACGAATTACCCATAAGCACCATAGGTACCCATAAGCCCCGTAAGTCGCGTCGAATTACCCATACGCCCCATAAGTTGCGTCAAATTACCCATAAGCCCCATAAGTAGCGTCGAATTACCCATAAGTCGCGTCAAATTACCCATAAGCCCCATAAGTCGCGTCGAATTACCCATAAGCCCCGTAAGTCACGTCAAATTACCCATAAGCCCCATAAGTCGCATCGAATTACTCATAGGCACCATAAGTAGCATTGAATTACCTAGCAGTAACGTCGAATTACCCATAAGCCTGTATAGTGTAGAGCAGTGGTTCTCAAACTTTTTACAGTCTAAGCGCACTTACAATACTACAAATAATTCTGGGCACACTTTATATAAAAATGCACTAAAATGTCATAATTAAGTCAAATAAATAAAACTCAAAAATAAAGAAATTATCTTTTTATTAATGGGGAACATGTGCTTGATGAGCCTGTGAGATTTTCTCAATGTTCGGTCTTATGTTTAAGAGGCAAACTCTCATTTCCTCATCGATGCATTGCAGAGTTCCTCTCTTTTTACACTTAATTGTGGCGAGGGTAGAAAAGCCAAGTTCACATAAATATGACGTTGAAAATTGCAATAAAACAGTCAGTGCTTTTTTAGATATCGCGACATGTTCTTTTCTGATAGAAATCCAAAAAGCTTCAAGAGACCACTGTTTGTATTTCATCATCAATCCACGATCTGTGGACACAGCTGCCAGTTCTTCTTCTTCTGTCAGTGTTAAACTATATTCAGAGGTACTTTCTAAAAAAGGATTTCTAATCCAGTCATATTGCGCAGTGTTAAGTGATGGAAAGTAAAAATTCATTTTTTCTTCTAAAGTTGATAAATGTTCAATTACAAGTGGAAGGATTTCAGTTTTGCAAGTATTAGTTACCAATGGGAACATTTCTAAACTACCTTTAATCGCTGCACTTTTCCAAACGTGTAATTTTTTCTGAAACGCTTTTATCTTGTCAGTGGATGTAAGAACGTTTTGCCCTTTCCCTTGCATACTGGTGTTCAAAATATTGAGATGCTGAAATATATCTGCCAAATATTGTAATTTAGCAATCCAAAATTTACACTGCAAGAGGTCACAAAAATGTGACTGCTTCATTGCTTCAAAAAATACAAGAAGTTCTTGTCTTAACTCGTGTACACGAGTAAGCACTTTGCCTCTTGATAGCCACCTCACCTCGGTATGTAAAAGTAATCGTTTGTGTTGAGATTCCATATTGGTACAGATTTTTTCAAATAGCCGCGATTTTGCAGGTCTTACTTTTATAAAGTTTACCATCTTAACAACTTCATCTAAGACCTCTCTTAAATTCTCTCCTAATATGGTAACTATTCTTTTTGTTTTTCTTATTAGAATACTTTTTTAGGAATGCTGTTGGGCACACCTAGATAACCTCTGGGGCGCACCAGTGCGCCCGGGCACACCGTTTGAGAACCACTGGTGTAGAGTGTAGTCTATAGCCGTCTAGAAGCCTAGTAGTCGACTGCATAGCCGAGTGGTGAGGAGCACTGGCTGGGCGTTCCAAAATATAGTTCGACACCGCTCAAGAGCAGGACACTTGAAGACATGCCTAAAGGTGGACACAAAGATTGGCTTCGTTGCCTTCCCGTCCGCTTATGTGTAATCTGCAGTTTGCTGCAGCAGATGGAGTGTTTTGTCCGATAAAACACCTTAACATTGGACAATTTTTCCTATGAACCAGGTGACTGCAGCATAGCAATCGTTCTCGCACTCAGCCAGAGACTTAATTCTTGCTTTAAACTTGATAATTAAAGAAAAAAAAGAATAATGGCAAGGGTGGGAATCAAACCCGTGTCACCAAATTCAATAGCCTTTGGCTTAACCACTCCGCCACGCAAGCGCTCGTGAAATGTTTGCTTAACTTGGTTTATATGGGTAATGTTTCGAGAACGCTCACAATATTATCAGTTTAGTTTGTTTTTATTTCTGACCATCACAACGAAAAATCAATATACGACAAACTTAGCACAGATCTATAAAAGGTAGAAGCGACAAAACGCGGACGTTATAACGTGCACGATACCAAAGCAGGACAATCAGTTTAACATGACACGGTCGCAACAGCAACCTGCAGATTACATATACGCTGACATGAGGCGTAAGTAATTCCACGTTGCTTATGGGTAATTCGACGCGACTTATGGGGCATTTGGGTAATTCGACGCGACTTATGGAGCTTATGGGTAATTCGACGCGACTTATGGGGCCTATGGGAAATTCGCCTTCAAGTATCCTGCTCTTGAGCGGTGTCGAACTATATTTTCACTTTGTCAGTATCGGTAACCGGCCCTATGATTGGTTAGTGGTGTCCTTGCTACAATTGGAATCTTACTGGGAATTAACATGTTTAAGTGGCTACAAATCTAGCTGGATGGAGTGATTGATTTTTTGCTGTTACTGAGTCAGTGTGGTGACTGTGCTAGTCTTGTATTTATCCCTTATCCTGTAATCACGGGTCTGGGAGGCCCAGTGAGAGAGAAAATTCTTTTAATTTTTTCTTTTTTGGGTTTTTAGAGTTGTTGCTCTAGAAATGCCTAAAATAGTGTCGTTTGCAAAACTTAAAACCGGAGTGTAAGGAATAATATGTCCAAAAAAAATTGTGTTGGCTAAAAACAAAAGGACACCTCAAATTGCAATGTAGGCCCTCATTGTAGGGTCTCGGAGGCCCGGTGGTAGTTTAGAGTAGACTTTAAAATTATAATCAATGTAAGTTACATTGCATTTGTACAGTGGATCTCAATAAGATGAGTTCTTTTTTAGGTGCTATTTGTTTTTGAAATTTAAAAGTTTAAAAATGGCCGACAGAAATGTGTTTCAAATACAGCGACAGCGAAAATCATCAGATCAATATGTGCCCCCTGCTACTTCTGATTTGGAGGAAGATATATTAGAGGAAGATTCAAGGAAAAGAATAGAAGAGGAAAAAGTAGGTGATTCATATGAAGAAAGATCAGCACAAGTTGTTGGTGATACAAGAGTAAACTTCACTGCACGGGATGGAACTGTATGGCAGCCTACACCACCAGAAAGAACAAGGATACAGCAACATAACATCATTCGTTCATGTGCAAAGCCAACTAACATACCAGGAGTAATAACTGACATTCTGCAAGCTTTTAGATTGTAAGTTATATAATAATACATATCCGATAAAGTTCTAGGTATCATTGTAACTCATACAAATACAGAAGCTGAGAGTGTGTTTGCTGCAAAACGAAGATCTAGTATAGATGAGAACAAAAATAGCGCAAAGTGGAGATTGACAGACAGAACAGAAATACTAGCTTACATATGGCTTGTTATTACTGCTGGTCACTTGAAGCAGAATCACTTGAATTAGAGTTTCACTATCCCAACCTGAGTAGTGAGTATATAGCTCCAATTGGGGTTTCAGGGTGGGATTGGGGAATGATTTGGATGTCGGGGGGGGGGCTCTCTTGAGTGTGGAGCTCATTTATCTTGGGTTAGGGTTGTGTTTGTCCATCATTCACATTTCGTTCTTTTAATTTTGTTTCCATATATGTTAATTCATTTACATAGATAGTAGTAAACAAAACGTTAATTTTCAGTACCATATATTGGGCTGCAGATTCATTGCTTTATATCCCATGAAACATACATTTACTGTTTAGTTTTACAAAGATTTAAAACTGTCAACATTGAAGTGATTACTGGTAATGCTTACTGAGTATTCTATCGGTGTGCCCATAACCTAATTAAATTATATCACTAAGTTATGACTGTATTACAATAGCTGCTTAATACATGTGTTATTTATATAACTGCAGTTGTTTGATTTTGACAATGGATAGGCTGAAAATGTAGTTTTTTGTTGGTAATTATTGCAGGGATGAAACCAGTTTCAAAAAATTTGGGTGGAAAAAAGGAAAATCTGGAGTCACCCCAAGAAAATATTTTTGAAACGGTAGAGCTACATTGAATTTAGCACATTCTGTGGCAATTTTGGGATCGTAATTTTTCGGAGGGCAAAATAACAATTTTAGGGGGGCAGTTCCTCCCCTGGGCAATCCTGTTGCTACATCCGTGCATTAAAGGCAACTTTGGCCTACAATCATTTTCTGAAAACGAATACAGCCGATGTAAGGAATTGAGATACGATTGACTTACTTTTTCATATTATGTTAGTATTGGGCGTAAGAGGCCCGTAATCGCTGTTTGTGTTACAGAACAGTAATTACAGGATAAGGGTTATGATGCTGGCAAACTTACACTTTACCAAAATATATGCTTAAGTATGCAGTGTCATGCTCCAGTGACATAGCATAGCCATTAGCCATAGGTTTAGAGGCTATAGTTGCCACATATAGTAACTACCAAATAGCCTCTGCTCTTGGTTTACATTATGCACTATGCAGTGTACGGTAGATTTTCCAAATTGAGAACTAGAAAGATACGGTAGCCTAGTTTCCATTGAACATGTAATCATGTCTTAAACAAAACTTATATTATTTTGCCATTGTGTCTTTGTGTAAGATAAGTAGGTAACTTTAATAAATTTAAATTACAAATGAGGACTTATAATCATCTTAAAATTTTTTCATACTTTTATTTTATGTATCTTCTGTTTTACAGATTGTTGGGTCTAAAAACTAAGCCAGTGGTGTGCAATCTTAACAAACTTATTTTCAGTGGGGTATGCAATACACTACTTTGCATAGAAATAAAAGAAGTAAAAGTTACGTAGGACTACAAAACTGAAATCATTCTATTAGTGACATTTAAAATCTGTGTTTTAGAGATGCCACCCACACATTGCACACTGATGATTTTGTTGTCAGGTGTTGAAGGTGTTACCAGCATCATATATGACATTTTATTACTCAGTATGGTTGACTTTATCAAGAATCTAGAACACTGTAAACCATGTAATATAGGCACAAAACACAAACATACTGGTCCTGATAAAAAAAAAATAGACAAAGGGCAAAATACAAAAACATATAAAAACATACAAGATAGGAGCTACTGGCAATTGTGAATATTGCTTGATAGTTAATAATTAATGTGGTTAGAAATAACTTTACTATGATGAAATTAATGGAGTCAACATTAAATTAGATAGTACAACATAAATTAATTCTTTAGAACAGATGTTGCCATTGGAGTAGTAGAGCTGATTAAAATAGTTTTTGTAAGATCATTGCTTCTGTTTCTGACACAGGGCTGTTGCTTTTATTCAATTTTCTAGAAACAATTTTTATTCCTTACCCAGAATTTTTTCTGAATTTCTTCTAAAAACTTTTGTAGCATTTTTCATTCCTATTTCCATGCTTTTAGCTGTGATCTTTAATACAAACTGCAATCAGTAAAAACTTGGGGTTAGTTACCAATTACCATGTACAGTTGTACACATGTATGTTTTTACCTTGTTGTTTTTTTAAATGTGAGCGCACCACTGCTGCAAACACTAATAAATCAAGAATCAGAAAAGGATTACACCAGCTGGAGAGCTTGGTAGCCACCTGTCCAGTTGATGTATGTTGGTATTGTTTACCAATGGCAATACATACAAAACTGCTGTTGGATTTTTGCAAAGCAATGCTTTTGTATTAACATATTGTATCAATAACATTAACTTCACAAAATATTCTACCTCATTTCAGATAATAATAAATACTAAAGTAATCTTGCATAAAACTTTTGGGTAGTATCTAAACGTTTTTTAAAGTAGTTGTTTTACTGAATTGAATGTATTTGCTTGTGTAAGTTCAGTCCCGTGATTGCGCAAGTTTTGAATGTGACATGTCACGTCATGAAGGTAAGAGATGTCATCACATAAACTTAGAATTAATCCTTTTGAACTTGACATATAATGCTACTGTCATTGCAATTCTTTTTTCCATCGTTGAGCTAAATTTTTCACCCTTCTAGCTTGCATTTGATTGATCTAAAACTAAGGTATGATTAGAAACTATCAATGGTAAATCAAAGTTTTATACTTGAAGCTTTTCATCCAAAATAGTTTAATATAGGAAAATATTTCAATGAGTTTGAAATCAAAGAATATAAACAGAGTACAATAATACTGTTATGGTTGGTTTGAGGAGCAGCAGCAGGGTAAGTTAGTCTACCAAATAATAAAACTGGCAATAGTTTAATGCAATATGTAGAAAAGCCTTCTCAGGTTCAACGGAAAAACATTATCAAAATCATCAGGGCAGTAACACTAACAAAGGTGTTCCTTAACTGGAATACAGTTTATCTGAAGTAAAAATGAGCTTACCCTGTAGCAATGATGGTGAACTCACTAAGCTAAGGACAGAAAATAAAATAAATAAACATGGAAAAACAAAGACAAAAATTTCATTGTTGGTATGATTAATATGGGTCCACGTCTTATAGGCGCTGACAGGCGCTGGTCTAATAGGCGCGCACACTGTGGCGTCTGGATATTTAGGTGCGGAGCACTGTGGCGCCGGTCATTTAAGTGCTATTCCTAGTGAAGTCTGTAGATTGTATCAGCTTGGCAGGGAGGGGCGTAGGGCAATGCTTTTCACACAAAATATTATATTGAACAGGAAAATATATTGTTTTGTTAATGCGTGTGCGTTGTTGGTCATGGCTTCAGTGAGTGAAGTTGCTTAAACCGGCAATGCTTTTTCACACAAAATGTTATATTTAACAGAAAAATACGTTGTTTAGTTAATGCGTGTGCGTTGTTGCTCATGGCTTCAGTGAGTGAAGCTGCTTAAACCGGCAATGCTTTTTCACACAAAACGTTATATTATAATTTTTAAGCAAAAAGTTTACGTAATTTAGTCTTTTTGATCGAGAAATGGCAAAGTAAGGGGTTGCCTAGTCAGTTTTGACTGCCAATTCCAATAAGTGAAAGAAAAAAAATCCACTGCGTCCCCATCTTTAAGAAGTCCTCATCTGATAACTGCACCGCCAAAATATTTTTTTTTAATTAGCCAAAAAAGGACAGGCAAAGACTATGGATCTGCCATCATTTACATTTTTTTTGCTTGAAATAGGCTACCTTTTAACCTTGGACGTAGGGATACTTCCTTGGTCATCATGGCAAAAATTTCAAGACATGTGTATACATCCGTGGTTGCGAAAGAGTTAACTACAAATGAACTCAATAATGTTCGGAAGCTTGAATAATTTATTAATAAAGCTTTCACCAACGCAAACTTCGACTAACAACAAATAAAACAACAATAAATCAATAAAACAACAATATCTTTTTCTGTTCAATATAACATTTTGTGTAAAAAGCATTGCCGGTTTAAGCAGCTTCACTCACGGAAGCCATGATATAATTTTCTGGCAAACTGCCAAGCTGATACAATCTACAGACTTTACTAGGAATAGCACTTAAATGACCGGGCGCCACAGTGTTCGCGCTTATTAGACCAGCGCCTAACTGTCAGCGCTTAAAAGACTTGCTCCCATTAATATTGAGGAACAGATAAATTGATGATATTTGTTAATGAAATAGTAAGTTATGTCAAAGGATTTTACAGTCCATTTGACAGCATTAGTGTAACTGTAAACATAGATAGTAATAGTACACTAGTACAGTATTCAAAACATGCAGGTCTGATCAGCAAAGCAAGGCACTACTTTAGATTTATTTTACTGTTGTAATAGTTCGAATAAATTTAACTTTTATGTGGTTCATTTATATAGTTTTGGTGTTGGACACAATCATAACGTGTTTTGATGTGTATTCTGCAGGTGTCAGCTGTGACAACTGTCTCAAAAGTAATTTTGAAGGCAAAAGGTTCAAATGCTTGGTCTGCTATGACTATGATCTCTGTGAAAGCTGTCACTCTCGAAAAATAACAACATCTCGTCACTTAGCAAATCATGCTATGCAGTGCATTCTAACCAGGAACGAATTTGGTAACAAGAACATTGACCTTTCTATATTAATGCTTTTAACATACTACATTATAAGATTTTTATTCTTGCAGCGAGATGTGTATTATAAAAATGTTTTAAACTGCATTCTCAATTAACAACTCTACTTGTGCTACAACAACATTAGTTATATATATATGTTTTTTTTAGCATCATAGATAATTCATTGTTAGATAATGATATGCCAGTTTTTAATGTACCTCATAACATGATACTTATTGACTTCATGTGATATGTCGGCGTGGAAAATTTGCTCAGTTTTGTTGATCTTTGTTTGTTTAAATTACTTTATCAGAAGCATAGAAGTACAATTGAGGCAAAGGCCAATGGTCCACACAATGCCAGTTGTCAGTCGTTTTGCACAAACTGAGTTGCAGCATGTGATTTTAGCTGTTTAAATATTTTTTGCCAGATCTGTATTATGGTGGAGAAGCAATTTCACCCCAGTCCCCACCTTCCTTTGTTTGTCCTTATTGCTCTAAGCTGGGCTTCACAGAAAATCTTTTGCAAGAACATGTGACTAAAGAGCATTCTGAGGAGCATTCAGAAGTTGTAAGTGCTGGTAGTTCATCTGTTTTGTTCCGTGAAATTAATCCATAGCCGATAAGTAATTTCAGGCATTATTGTTGTTTTTGAGGGTTTTATCAGTTTTGCCTCTTGATCATCCTCCCTGAAACTCAGAAATGTAACTTTATTTATAGTGTATTTGCAAGGATCAGGTTGGTTTAAACCTACACCTGATTGAGTTTTGTTGAACTCACCCCCTCCCCCCAGAAGATACTTGCTGCATCCACCCCTGGCATTAGCTTTGATAAGAAAATTGTCAGGGACGTGCACTGCATTTCTATTTCTTAGCACCTGGTCACGACCTTCTTTGAGCAGTCGAGCACCTATAAGATATTCTTGACGTTTCTTTTGGCACTTTCTTGCAGGTGTGCCCCGTTTGTGCTGCACTGCCTTCTGGAGATCCAAACCTCGTCACAGAAGATCTTGCACATCATTTGTCAATGGAACACCGGAACCAACCCGGAACTGAAGATTCAATAGGTGGTCGCCACATACGCCGTGAGTGGTTCTGGTTTTCTTTGTTACTCTGCTGGTTTCAAACGTAATTAAAGCATTTTTACCTCGCTACTTTTGTCAGCAAGTATTCGGTCTTGAAATGGTCAGAACCTGAGTATGCTTGTGTGAGCAATTTTCTGCTGTTTTCAGCTTGTTTGATTAACATTTGGATGTGAGCAAGCAAACATTAATAATTTTCAATCCCACAACGTGCTTGGTTTTATAACAATAACGACTAACAACCCCTGGACATGCTTCCGCGCATTATCACAGCAAGCATCAAAACAGCCGTCACGGACCAATGACTATTTGATTGGTCACATTCAGGTATGTTCTATCCAGGCCGTGGCATGCGGACACGGAATCACCGGAGCATGCATTTCTCCGGTGGCCATGCCGGCGCCTCAGCCGTTCCTTCCTCCGCTTTGGTGGCTAATAATAACAACACTTCCTCTTCAGTTAGAGAATCCATGGATCCGATCGCAGGTATATGGCAATTTACGTCTTTACAACTTTGGGTGCCTATTTTTTGACTTTTTTCACAACCACCTTTGTTGTGAGAGACAGTTGCTGATATCTCACAGTCAGTCTGTCAGACACTCACATTTTGCGCTAGTCAATTTAAAAATCGATTACATTTATCACTTTGTTTTTGCTATGCGTATCGTCTCTTGGCTTTCAAGATTACCACACCAAACAACCTTGTATAACACCAAGACCAGTACAGAATTTATAGCTCAGTTTGCAATGCGCTATTTCTCAAGACACCGCTTGACAGGTTGATGGCAAGAACCTGACTTTGCAGCAGCAAGTCAATTGCCTTTTTATATCGTTTTAACGTCGCCAAATGTAAAAACGGAAACTTATACCTGTCGGTAACTCATTGAGCTAACCAGTCATGTAATCTTCGAAAGGTCATAAGTGTTATGAAGAACTCAAATGCAGTCACATTGCATCTCCACTGTGCCAAGATTGTACTGTTTTATTGAGTTACGTTTCGAGCACTTTAGGATGTGTGCGGAGCTTTGTGGTCGTAGATGCATTTAGCATGTGCGGAATAAGAACTATTTGCGCTGTTTTTATAAATGGTTTTAATTTAGGTTTAAAAAGTTTATGAACACGGTTTGAATTTGGTTTGTGTGTTGATGATTGAATTTCCTGATTACCTTCTATTTGTTATTGAGAAAGTATTTGAATCTTTGACTAAACGCTGTAACGTTTTATCCTGAGTTTTTCGTATTTGGATAGAGTGATATGTTTGCATGAATATTTTCAAGTCGCTCGTATTGGAAAGTACCACGCAGTTTCCCTGCATGAACACAATATTGCGTGTTCCCGTTTAGTATCACATGCACAAATGCAAGTGCTGTTTTTAATGGTTTCACTTCATTTTTGACACTGTTTTACATGGTGTTCTGTAAGTCTGATAATGAGAAACAACGTGCAATTACTATGATAACGCGCGCATTCTTAACCATCCAGATTTCTACTACAGTAAAATCCTCAGATCAATCTTAGTGACTTTGGGAAGTTTAGGGTGAGCTTGTTTCTTGTGTGACTTGGCATTCTGCCTTTACAGCCCTGTCGGCTGCTTTCGAACTCGGTTTGTTAGATCATCAACTCATGGTCGCACCGCTTGCACCTAATGCGGGGATTTGCTTATTTTCGAAAGTTTTGTGACTCATCGTTCTAATATTGCCAAGTAATTCTCGCGGCCGAACGACCATGAATAGATACTTAGATAGTGACGTTTTTCTAGCAGTGATTTTCTTTGTTTTGTTGTTTAGGGAAGGTATTGCAATGCAGATCACAGCATGGAATGGTAGCCACTTAAACATGACACTTCTCTTTAAGACACCGTCAACTCTCTTACAGACACCGTCATCAATCAGAACATTAAGTGACTACCGTCCTATTGTGACCCCTGTAGCATTCAGCCAGAGAGTTACTTTGAACTTTGGTAATTACAGAAGAAAAAGGAGTTATGACAGGGTGGGAATCGAATCCACGTCATCGAAATGTATTCCCAGGCCTTAACTCTTAACCCACTAGACCAGGCTGACTACGGCGGAACGTTCACTGATTTTACTTTCTATCAGAACTGTTTACGTTTTTTCTCTGTTCGTACCAAAACTTTGTATGTTTAAGTGCCTACCGCATGGAATAACATTCACAATCACAACGTTTTCATTATTAAGGTCTGACGAAGTAATTAAACAACTGGAAGCTGCAAAGGGACCAAGAATTAGGTTTTCGAGTCAAGCGACCACTCTTACAATATGCAGACGTTCAGTTACCGTTCTGAAAATGACTTTGTTTACAGGCTTCACTCGCATTGTATCAATGTTGGAGCATTGGCAAAAAATATTAAAAACTATGGATTGTATCATTCACAATGACATGGTTGTGCAGTTAGTACATTAGGAGATTAATTGCTGTCAAGTAAAAGTCGAGGAGATTTAGAGTTTTAAAAAAAAATGAATCCTCTTTCACTTTTAGTTTCACTTTCATTCCGATCTATGCTAAAATAAAACACTCGAAGTCCTTGAAACGTTAACCTGTTCCTGACCGTTGGTGTTCAAACACTTAGATTTCCAAGCATTTCTCGGTTCCGTTCTTTTAATAGTTTTCCCAAAAGGGCTATGCACAGTGTTTTTTTTTAAGGTGTTTTGGGGGACCGATACGGTCCCCCAAATTTCTCCAGCGGTTTCCCAAAATTTGGACTTGCACCTACAGTAGAAAAGTAATGGTTGTTTCTCGCTATGTCTTGTCGATAATACGAATATAGCCTACGATCAATAGTTCACGTCCGGAAAAAAGAATAAGTGGAGGTACAGCTAACAGCTGAATCAAAGAGTTATTCACAAAAGAAGTGCACCTTCGATACTCGTCAATGTTTATTTCTGATTTATGGCGCGTAATGATCAGTTTTTACGTGTGGAAACATAACAAGCAGAAGCCAACAAGCACACTTTGTGTGATTGTGCAGCAAACTTGTTTGGCGGCCGTGTTTGGCAGGCTGTTTGGTCGCTGTCACAATCATTTAAGCTGTGCCTTGTCGAATAATTCATTTTATGTTGCGTTGATTGTATGTAGTTATGGCTATTTTTTGGTATTTAAATGAAACACTTGCGGTCTCTTAAAACTACTTAGCGGTCACCCAAACCAAACCTTAAAAAAAAAACCTGGCTATGCAATACAGATACTTTTAAGACGATAAAGTTTATTATTAATGTGTAACATTGTGCAAGCATATGTTATTACAATTTTACTGCTACAAATAAGGCGTTATGCGTATAATTTACAAACCCCTTTCCTAGCGTTCACAGAAGAAAGTTTCGTCGTGCTGTTCTGTGTTTCTCAATCGTTTATTTCTGTACACCTTGTTGTTGTCTACAGAACTTCTGTCACAGCTCAGCGGCGTTCGCAGAAGCGCCCAGCAGCTGCAACAAAACGTGTCCACTGCCTCGCAGCTGCAAGAACTCCAATCTCAGTTACAGCTGGAAAGGCAAAGAGCCGCAGAAATACGGCAGCAGGTATGTCTGTGTAACAAACGTCATCTGCATGTTCCTTCAAAGAATATAAGGTGAAAGAGCTTCTGGATAAAGTGATTTCAGTGATGTAGTTGTCACTGCCTTAGAGTGCCTGTGTAATGTGTATTCTCTGCGTTTCAACACAATATCTTTTCCACGCAATATGATCTTTTACGCTTTGCGTCAATGCGTCAACTATCTCCTTGTCTCTCCATTGTGCTCAAAGATGCCTATTCTTCATTCTGAAACATCAAGGTCGACCAGTTGTCTGCAGTGACTCCTCCATTTCTTTCTATTATTGGCATCTTCAATCTTTAAGTTCCTATTTTTCAGGTCATCCTATACAATTTCTTCCCATGTTTTCTTTGGTCTTTTCTTGTCTCATTTTTACCTTCACTTCTTCAACAGATTGATCATGTTTGATCAGCTGTGATCTCCCTTATGAGCTGCCTCCATTTTGTTCTGTCTTTTGTTTTTATTAGTGTTTCCGGCATGCTTTTTATTCCTGTAACTTGCTTGATATTGTCAAAATATTTGATTTTTTGTCGTCCTTTGTTCGTTTGCCTTGCACCATCCCAGTCAACATTGAATTTTCCAACGAGTTGCTTCTTGCTATGTGTCCGAAATATCTCAATATTCCGAGGTTAATGTTGTTAATCAGACTCCATTTATCGTTTATTTGTTGGGAAACAAATTCATTTGTTTTTCTTTCCGGATACCTTCACTACCGTATTCCAAACCAGCTATGAACGTCTAAAATAGTTCGTGATTCAGCATTTTAACAGTAGCTTGCTTTTCATTGGCTCACATTTGGCAATGATTCTTGTGTCGTGGCCCATTGCAGGTTGTTTCAACTGGTGGACAACTTTGTACCTTAGCTGACTAGTTACTGATGACGAGCAAGTATTTTTCCTCCAGCTTGAGAGGTTTCCCAGCAAGGTACAGGGAAGCAACGCTGTCCCGCAATCGGTGAATGTTCACCCTTCGAGCGGGATAGTTTCCTCATCACAAGCTACGGCGAGCAACAAGAAGTCATCATCCGCAACTCGCCACGCGGAAGAAGGGGAAGATTCAAGATATCTTTTATCAAAGTAAGCTTATCAAAAATCAATTATTTTATCGTACAAAAGCGAAAAGGCGTTCGATAGAGATATGTTAGGTCGTCTTGAAGTTTAAAGCATGCCACAGCTGAATGGAGTAAAGTTTTGAGTTGCTTAAGACATCAAAAAGTTATCTTCATAATCTCTGCGATTTTTTACTCCAGGTAAACGTTTCAATAAATCGTGACGATTCGATACATTTCTGAAACGGGAACGAGCAGAACTGTAGAGTAGAGATAATTTGTATAGTTTGGATGGCTCATATCACAAGTTTAACCCTTATTCTCAGTGCGCTTTTGTGCAGAAAAAGTCTAAATTGACTTTTCTAAAAATATGTGTCAAATTCTTTTGGTCTAACTCCCCACGAAAGTGATTGGAAGATGCAACGAAGGATTATCGATGGGGTGATGAGAGTTGGGCCGAATAAATAATGATCGATGATGAAATTTATGTTTTAAAACTTCATGATTGTTTTAGGTTAGATGAAGACGATTTATCAGACGGTGAGCAAGAGAAGCAAGACAAAGAAGCCGCCGATCAGAGCGCATTCATTCAGGAATTATTTCTTTCAATGCTGTCCTTGGATTTAAACAAAAAAACTGCAAACAAAGACAATAAGCATTTAAAACACACTATGGAGCGAGCCACAGCCGTTGAATGTCCTCTTTTATTATCAGCTCCCTTTGTGTCTACAAAAGGCAATACTGGTATACAACTTAGTGAGAAGGAAACTTCTCATTCAGACTTTTTAAGCAGTAGGCAAGTTCCCAATTCTGAAAATAATCTTGATAAATCCTCTCCTCACGACACCGCACAGGATGGGGGAGAAAAAGGTTCACCTATTGATGTAACATCTTCATCCGTTCATGTGACATCAAGCTCAAGAAATCAAGGACAGGAAAACAGTGGCTCTGGAGATACACCCGCATCTGTTTCCTCCAGATCTGCATCTTCTCTAGGTCCAGCTGCATCACCGGACACTGATGGCAGATGGCGGTATCACGGCTTGAACGATGAAGACGAAAAAGATGATGATGAAGAAGACAAACCTCCATCGCCTACTCCTATCCAGCAGCATCATGGGATCCGTTTGCAAGGTCACGTGTACACATCCGCATCCGTGCGTGTAGCCGGTGGAGTGTCCAGCGGTGCCCTTGCAGACTACAGCCAAGATGTTGCCACAGGAAGTCTTAACAAGAATATTCGTTGATCCGGACATGGTGATGTAATCTCACGTCGGATTGACGTGCGTTTGTGACGGAACGTCAACCACAACTTTTGGCTCCAGTAATTTTCATTACGCTTATCGCAATTCAAAGAGATTTACCGCAGGTTTAATTGATTCTACGTTAGAGTGCGGTCTGCGTGGACGATAAGATTTCCAATATCCGTGATTTTGTTATTCTTCATATTGTTTATCCACCGTCTTTCTATCGTAAGTGTGCGTTGGTTAAAGCTTATAGCAACACTGGTTTATGGAAACATATCGTACCCACGACTTGATGGGCATTCAAATGTTATCTGCTCTTGAGCAAAACTATACGGCAGATTTTTTGTGATCCTTCAACCAGTATAGTTCACCGACTTCACTCGGTGAACACAACGCTTGGTGGTCTCAATTATAACCAATATAAAAACGTTTTGTATGTGTTGTTCCGTTTTGGGTTGATTTTCTTTTCACGTGATTTAAGTTGTGTGTGTGTGTGTGGATGTTCTGCACTCTCTTCCAACGGCAAAGTAAGCTTTGCTGCCTTTGTTTTCAAATGGGCTTGAAAATCTGGTACTGTATACCAAAATTTCGTGGTATCATGTGGAAAGTGATTTTACTTGCCCTTACCCCTTTAAGCGCATGCCCCACTTAGCACTAATAGCCATTTTACATTGTTTCATTGAAAACGCAACTTTGCTTGCTAAAACCACAAATTCTGCATCTGTCTACATAGCTTCGACTACGTCCAACAGAACATTTCTTGTCACCGATGACCTAGCCAAGGCGTATAGTCGGTTCCAGTGCTTAGTTGGCTGTTTCAACATAAACTGATCTCTCCACTTCTTTCATCAAGTCTGTAATTTATAAAATAACGCATACCGCTCCTCGATTTCTTTACTGCTGTTACCGTGCAGTACCGGTGCAGAGTTTTTTGTCTGAAGAAGTCACCATCAATTTTGCAAAAGAAAAAATTGAAGCCGTGATGACTGAATTTTATTTTATAGGCTAAATTGCAGCCTGCAAAGAATCCCGTTTTTGTCAGGCTATGATGGTTTTTAGTTTCGAAAAAAAAAGTATTGCGATCACACTGACTCTTTCCGGTTGTGAAGTAATGTATTTTGTAAACACTGTTGTGTTTTCCAAGCAATACTACTAACTTACCAGTGAGTTGATTATTATTATATGTGCTTTCCCAACCACCTCTAGTTCACATTGATTCAAGACCGACAGACGTTAAATTATTGTAAAAAGGATGTATTTGCTGGTCGAAGGAAAGAAGCGGTGGGTGGAAAATGAAATGTATGGTAGCTATATTGTCGGCAAAGCTGTTTGATTGTGCGTTATTTATTGTGGAATTACAATAATCAAAGCTATTGTTTCGAGCTACTCTTTTAACGTTGCGATAGTATATAAATTAATAGAGAAACTACATTGATTTCAATACACCAGTTCTTGTTTTTCCGTTTGCAAAACTTCTTCAGACTTGTATTCGTGGATCGTTTAACAACTGCCCAGCTGACCAAAGTTGTAGTTTGACCGTCTGGTGATGGGTTAGGCCGACTGTGCAGTAAAAGGAAGAAACGTAACCACGGGGTGGCTTTGGGGAGCAATCCCCCAAGCCAGTGCCGGATTAAGGGGGGGGGGGCGGACTGGGCTGAAGCCCAGGGCCCCCAATTTTCGGGGCCCCCACCTCAAAGAAAAAAATCTACTACTTTTTTTAGTTGCTCAGCTGGAGATTACTGCTTTAATTCGTATCTCAAACAAGCAAGGGGGGCGGCTCACCCATATGTGCTGCAGCACCCCTGCCCAGCCCCAGTTATTCAATTTTTCTTCGTTTTTTTTAACAAAAAACATATTTATTTGATACTTTCATATCCGAAAATGGTACGGATTACGGGTCAAAGTTATGATAATGCTGCCAATATGAGTGGCAAGTATAACGGTCTTCAAGCTCTTCTGCGCGAGAAATGTAGTGTAGCTCATTATGTCCCTTGCACAGCACATTCAGTTAATTTAATCGGTAGCCTAAATGTCCTGTAGAAACATGCCGTTCTGCCGCTGAGCTTTTTAAATTGTTGCAAAGCCTTTATTCATGGCTCGTCTCGTCTACTCATCGTTGGCAAGTCCATCGAAAATTCCTAGATGGTTTGCCTGTTTTGAAGACATTATCTGATACAAGATGGTCAGTTAGATGTGATGCAGTTCTTCTTCTTTTATCGAGTCTTCTAAAGTTCGTTGATACACCACAGATTGACACATTCTTCCGCAACGGAGTTGTACACTGACAGGTCCCACCTACTGCACCGGGTGGCAAGCCGAGGGCAAACAAGAAGGTGATCCGCTGCACAGGCGAAGCCAGGGGGGCGAAAGAGGCCATGCCCCCCCCCCCCCCCCCAATTTTCCAAGTTTGGATTCCGAAGTTGAGTCCTTTGTTGAAAATATAATAACGTTTGTAGAAATTTATATCGTTTTCCAAGGCATCTGGCTATTAACACCCCCAAGGACTTGTTTTAGAAACACAGAAAGACACCAATAAATTTTGCAAATCGTAAATCGCGCAAAATTTACACGATTTAGCCTACGTTTCTTTGAACTAATTTGTGAAAGCAATTTCAGAATGGCTTACTCTGTTGGGTTTTTGTGTAGCTGAGTTTTTAGTGTTCTCTAATTTAGCCGCACTTTATGCCCGTTCATGTGTAAGAGCTATCTTTAATAAGTTAATAGCTGTTTATCTGCTAATAAATTTCATACAAATATTGCCCTAAAACTGTTTTCAGAAAGCGCTTTAATCCATTATTTGAGTGTAATTTTTTAAAAAATTTCTGGGGGAGCATGCCCCTGGACCCCCTACCACTTTTATTGCTTCAACCCACCAGGATGCGCCAATGCACATCAAGTGGCGATGGCTTTAAATCAAACACTTTGTTGTTCTCTTCAATTCATCAAATATTTGGACCCCAAAATTTTTTTCTGGCTACGCCATTGGTCCGCTGTTTGGAGCTCGGTGCCACAGGTACATGCAACTAGGCCCGTGTCGTAGCCCCACTCCACCATTAATTTTTAGCAAAAAATGTCACTTGATAAGGGCCCCCACTTTCAGCTCAGCCCAGGGCCCCATAAACCATTAATCCGGCCCTGCCCCAAGCCCATTTAGTAGCTACATTTTGAGACAAACTCTTTCAAGTGTTAAAATGTTTGCCCCCCAACAGTTGTTTTTGACACCTTCTTTTTAGTTACGTCACTAGCAAAAAATGGGAAGTTTTTCAAACGTCAAAGCTGCTTGGATTATTATGCTGGTGATAAGTTCTCTTGATTGCTGTTAATCGCATGAATAAACATCGCTGGAACGCAGTGATGCCAAGACAAAGTATGCACTATTGGTCCAAATATCCAATCAGTAAACCTGCCCTTTTTTCACATCGATTCAATGTCTGCAGACGTGAAAATGTAAAAAGTACTGATTGGCTTAGGTCTATTCTCAAATTCAATGCAGCAAATTTATACCTTTATACGGAAAACGTGGTTTATAACTTAATCGTGTCAACATTCTACAATACATTAGTTAAGATTAGAAACGTAAATAATTTTAAGCACGTAAAAGTTGCTAACAAATATTAACATTTGTAATTACATAGTACATAGGCTTTCGTAGTCAGCCACTCCGGCCATAGCGGAAGGTAGCACTTCGTCAGCAAACGTTGCCGTTTTCTATGTCAAAACAGAAACTTTCGCCGTCTAGGCAACGACAAAAGTTTACGTTTTTGTTCTACATACAATATTGTTCGCGATAGATAAAAGCCAGTATAATTATTAAGGCACTTTCAAAATACATCACGCTCTAAATACATCTCAAAATTAGCGGTAGGACTTAACCGTGCAATGGATTTAATTCAAGTTACTTAAGGAGAAATTCCATCTTTACTGCAAATCTCATGGATCAGTTCTAATACCTCAGCTGAAAATCCCTCTACTTATCACACAAATGAACACGGGATGTTTCTATTGTCGATGTGCACATGCTCTTTCAAGCGGCACATAATGTGCTGAGTATGCAAAGCTGCCAGAATTTAGCTTAAGGCTTCTCGTGATCTTGAAAACGATATCGTGACTAATTGGTTTAACGACCAAAGCTGTGCTCGTGGTTAAAACCATTAGCTTCTACTGCATCTGATTGCCTCCAAAAGCATTGATGAACGAATTCGAAAGCTCTTGTTCAAACCAAACCTAAACCTGGCAGCTTCACACATACAAATCTGACAACAGAAACATTGACCCAGCTCCCGGTAATGTGATTCGTCAGAACCTCTCAATAAAATCGTGGGCCTAGGCTTACTGGTGAGCATTGAGAATACGCTGATGGTTCATTTTAGGCATCACAGTCTGTACACGGCATTTCAAAATTCCACACCAAAGTCTATTAACAAATTTGTAACTTATGTATGCAGCAAAATTGTAGCAACCTTTCGTTGCCAATGTAAAAAACAATAGAGCCGAACAAACAATGATTAAATAATAATTAAAAAAGGTGACTCAACGAAGCATCATGGAAAGGAATTGTGCATGATATACTACAATGAAAAGCTGGTGCATGATCGCGGTCAGCTGCAAGCGACGTAAGCGATTGTGAACGTTCGGCCAATGACTCGGCTACAACTGGACATCAAGTTTCAAAAAAAAAAAAAATAGCCTTTTCCGTATGAAAATCCCTGGAGTGGTTAAAATTGAACCAAATATCTAAAAAAATATAATTCGAGCATATTTGGTTCAATATTGACTGTGCAACGTCGACTTGAGATATTGACTGGCACTGTGTTTCAAAAATAATGTAAAAGTTGAACCATGAGCAGATAAAACCATGTCAAGCATCTGAACTAATGTATGTTGCTTGCCGTTTGAGCACTTTTTCAAGATCGGCAACAGTACAATTTTTTATTCTTTGCAGACCACAAATGGAAAATCGCCAAGCGTGAGTCCATAGCTACCCACGTGGACATCCCCAGTGTCATTGCCCTGATAAGGCCGAAACCGTGTGCCACTGTTAGCGGTTACCAATATGTTTATGCAATAACATGTCCGCATGACACGAACTGTAGGCTACATACATCGGTAGCCTATATCCATGAGTCAGCGAGCACTTAGATTTCGCTCATCTAACAAGTACTATTAAAGGCCATATACTTGGATGTTTATCGTACTTGTGTCAAACCCTCCTGAGAGTGTTTTAAAAATATACGTAGATGTTCTAACGAATTTGACACCAAAATCCACGACGCTATTCTCTTCAAATTCTGCAATCCTCCCCTCACCAAGTAGTTGTCTGCTGGAGGTACTTCGTATCTCTGCTTAACCAAAACCTGATGTGCCTTATTTCCTTAGCTATGTTTAGTTCGTTTTTTGCGTTCCTTATTTCATGTATTTTGTATATGGCTATCAGTTGCTCAGACGCTTGACAAGGGCTGACATCCTTTATAGTTTTAAACGTTCGCAATTTTCAATTTATTTTTGTATGTTATGTTGCCGGGTTTTATCTGCTAACTGTACAACAAAGATACCTGTCTACCAAAATACTGTACTGTAAAACTTAATCCACATAAAAATTCCATTGAATTGTTTGCGATAAAATAGCTAACTGCAAATGAAACTGGAGTTAGGTAGGCCTACCGTATTTACAGTTTTGAATTTTGCTTTAGTAGTCTTCCAGGTGGTCTTCACTAAAATACTACGGAAAAAAATATTTTCTAACTAAACCCTGCTGGATATATATCAAAGGCTTATCACAGTGCAAGAAAGCTCTCCTGGCCTGTAGCCAACAGAACGCAGTTGCAGTTCACCAATTAAAATCAAAGCGATGACGTCACTGGTTCCATTGCATCACCAACAGGAACATGCCGCTGAAAACCACACAGAATGACTCATGTCGAAATCTTTCACGCAATAAACGGGTGATCGTGCTATCATAAGATTAACTTTCAGACTTTCAATGATTGCTGTTGCACGACAATTGAATTGCAGTCGCTGGGTTTTTCTGACAGGATTGACTTCATTGACTGTTGCTCATGTTGAAGGTTCCCAACCTGCAAATAATAGCCAAGTCAATTCACATGCATGGTCAGGCAATACGTCACTCAATGTTGTAACTGAAGATATTACTAACTTTGAACACTTATCTAAACGTAAACCAGCGAGTTTCCTTAATAGTTTTACAATGGTTGTGTCATGACAATGGGGCAATGTGTCATGACACTTAAATGCACGCGTGAAGGTGGACACGAAGACTGGCTTCTTTGTTCCTTGCCTTCTTGTCTACTAAATCTTCAACCACCGAGCGTAAGCTGGGATACGACAAAAAAATAATACTCATAGAGCTGTTGCATCGATCACAATGACTGCGACTTATGTCAAAATCGAATTTTCTTCCGCATTCAGAGAAGTGTGCAAGAGAAAAAAATCAGAAAGTGAACTTACATTCGTAAAATCTCTGACCCGCTGGCGACTTCACTTTGAACCTCTTTCAAGCTGTTGGTGGCTTTGGCCAGGCCTTCTTTCAATTCACGGAATTGTGTTTGCCTGTTTCTGCTGACGGGGGCTGGAGCTTGATTTGGCCGCAAAGAATGATTGCTTGCTGTGTGTTCCAGATTGTTTGTTTTTGTCGAAGGCAACGGCAAGGAAGATGCTTTTCGAGAACTACAAATAGATCAGTCAACCAAGACTTGAAAAAAAAACGTCACACTCGCTAAACATTGGTTTGCGTTTTAAAGTTAAAAATTGGGTTGGGCTGTCATGCTATTTACAATAAATATCGATTTTTAGCAATGGCCGGTGGTTACTAACCGTTCTCATGCTCCACTACTGAAGATTGATGTTTTTGGGAGCACTACGAAGTCGTGCGGAAGCATTACAGTCAAAAAAATAATAATATGGAAAAGCAACAACACCTTAACCAAGATTAATGCAACTTTAACCTAACGGAAACCTTGGGTTTACTTATGCGATATGAGAAGTTCAAGTCAAGACTTGGTGAAAAGTAAGCCTGTATAAATCGTGGCATTCAAAGAATTAGTTTCAAGACAATAGCAGGTCTCCGATTCATGTTAGTCCCGAAACTGGTTTCGCACAGACAAGTTCAAGTCAATAGCATTAATGGACGGTTAATTCTAACAAAAGGCATGGCCCATTTTGATGGCCGAAAGTTTAGTTGAAGACCGAAGGGTTGCAAAAAAAGTTGAGATAGTCGCACTTTGTGACTTTCCTGAAAGAGCTTTGCAGCTCTCTGGCTGGAAAGCGCTGGAACAATTGAAAACTTCATACGTTTCATCTGTTCAACACAACTGCCTTCTTCAGGAGTTCAATTTGTTGGTCTATTTTTGCTTACTTTCCTGCAGTATCTTTCAGTGCTACTTCTACGACCGAGAGTTTGTCTCTGTACGTCCTCTGAAGAGCCCGAACGGAGTCCTCCTGCTCCAAGCATCTATCGCGGAGGTTCATCATCCCATTATCGGATTGTTGAATTTTTTGCACATATTCACTCATGTTACTGAAAATAACAGAAGAATTAGAACCAGCCCAATAGCCCATATTACTGAAACAATGAATGGCTGAACAGGTTTGCTTTTTGAAGCAATAAACGTTCTAAATCAACTCAATACAGCACAAACATATGATAGTTAAACATTAAAGTTTCCAGCACGAGAAGAGACTGCAGCATCGTTATTCTTAAATCTACACATCACCTATTTTTCGAAAACATATACTGTATGTAGTGTTTTAATGATTATCCCTAAGAAAGTGAAGACTCGACAACCTCTCACGCCTACACAGCGCTACGGTCTTTCGCACTCTCGCATTGGATGCACACTGTATGTTTTCGTTTTCTTTAAGAACGTTTTGTTTTGTATCGGAACTAAAATAAACGACTGACCCATTCCTAGTTATGATATTCGAAAAACTAATTTGATGTCCAAAGTTGCATGAATTGGCCTACGGGCTAAAAGTTTTTCACACACCAAGTCATGAAAAAAATGGAATAAAATTTCCCAAGTGATGGTTGAGAAACACGAATCTTTCTTGGCAGGATATTTCGATACAAAGCAACATGAAATCACCTGAACCACGATGTGGAGCTCTTGTGGAGTCGCTTACAGGCAGGGACGCTGCTGTCGGTGAACAACTTCACGGAAGACTCGCAGATTTCAGAGAGTTTTTGCTTCTCAAATTTATGGACTTGATCTTCGGCGGATGAAAGTCCTACAATCCCATAAGCAAAGAAATCAGGAGAGAAAATAAGCGCTTCATCAAAAAAGGAATATTAAAGCTATCGGTAACAAGAACAGATAAAAGATAGGATCCATATAAATGGTACGATGATTCAGCAAGTGGTAAGATTACTTACTTTTCAAGTGCTTCTGCTTTTTAAACAATCGGTATGTCACTCTGGAGGACTCCGCGCGGACCTTCATGGTTTCACACAGCCTGTCTTCCGGATGAGAGCCTTCATCCACAAATATGGATGCTGGCGTGTTATCGTGGATCACGATCTGGTTGAGCGTGTTGACTTGGTCGCGTATCACCTCGTAGTCTGTCCGCATCTACAACAGCAAGACTTGAAGAAGCAAAACACAGCAGCGGAACGACAAAACTTACGATACGAAGCAAATTGAGAAACTTCCAAAGGGTTTGCTTGACAAATAAACTTTTTCCTACTGAAAAAGCATTTTTACTGAGTTGCACTAAAGAAGTTTTGACCCAATAGACCGAGTTCTTCAATAAACTTAGACTGTTTGTAAAAATGGCGCTGCTGAGGCAATCAGTACCTGTCTTAAATATTTCGATTTTTCAGTAATTTGCGTGAAATACATCTTTAGCTCATTGACCTCCGGTGGAGTGGACAACATCATTCCAATGACACGAAGCAGAGAGATCTCTCGCTGATAGCTGCAAAAGAAAACAAAATCAAGGGACGAAAGCTTTGCAACCCGGGGTGCTGTTAATTGATTTCATGCATATCTTTCAAGCACCAACCAACATAGATTAAAATTGTCTCGCGTCTGCTGAATTTCTGGATTTACAAGCAGGTTGGACACCTAGGTTTGTCGTTGCAGTTTTTAAATGCTTTACAAGGTTAAGTAATTTGTCACTGATGTCTCATGTATTTCGACAATTTTTAATTGTTAAAATAAACCTCTTTCATTTTGACTAAAATATTGGCCTGACAGACACAGCATTTTTTTCTACAGATAAGTGGATATGATTGTTCTGTAACAGGCATCCTGCTAAGTACCACGCTCATAAAATACCAATGCTACATGTGTTTCAGCTTTCCACTTCTATAGATATTTTTGAACCAATTTGAATTGTTAAAGCCAAAGAAAAGGATCCCGGCTCTACAAAAAAGACTTTGAAGAGTGTTTTCTTAACAGGGTCAAGAAAAATATCAATTTCTACAGAAAAGTAAACAAACTCAACTGTTCTTCAAATATTTCCAATGACGTTTTCAGGCATCCCACTCGAGTATGTAGTTCACTGCAGAGCAGTTCAGTTTTGACAATTCGATCCTTCAAATATGACCTGCACGGGGACATGTACATTTGTTAACGTCCAATCAAATATCAGAAACTCTTTAAATCAGGTTCGAATGCAAATCACATAAATTAGACATTCAAAAACGTTTAATTTAACAAGCTATTCGTGATTATACTAAATAGCTTTACAGTTACAGCAATTCTTCAAACACTCCACTCACATGAACCATTTTACTGCCAGGCGTATCAGTTGCTGGACAAGAAGCAGATATTTAACAGACTTTCCGATGTCGAACAAAGTGCTGGAACAAACCTTGGACAAGTTGGCGTCGTTCTCAAGCGACAAGGACGGTTTCACTTTTGGGGGCTTACCTGAAAATCACGTGATGAGTAGCAGAAGACAAAACGAGGAGAATTTAACTTCAGAAGCGTTGCAACAACTCAAACAAACCAAACGCAACCATCTTCCCAGCCAGGAAGCGCTGCCTTTTTCACATGTTATATCGTTCAAAAATGGCAATTTTTGTTAGTCGGGATTGCGTTTTACGATAAAATGTTACCTCTTGGGTCTAAAGTCTAGGCCATAGCAATCTATTATACAGGCCTTGCCAACGTGCGACCTGTGATAATGGCTGGAAATAAATTCGATTATGAACTTTAGGCCAACGTACTTTAAATCTCTTTGAAATAATAGTTTTGAAAATCCACATTTTCAAAGTGTGATTGCTGAATCTCAAAGCACTGCAAAACCTCTAGTTTTACGATGAAAAATAGCGTTTTTCTGTTACCAGAAGCTCTTCGGATTTCTTGCACCAGTGCCCAAATCTAGTCCATTATTTGTACAAAAAAAATAACAAAAAAGTGTCTCAAAATCAATCACACACAATATATACAAGCACTATATTTATCAACTACTACTCAAATTGTCAACGTATACTAGCGATTCTGACTGCTATCAGATGCAGCAGATCGCCTCCAATTAAACTTAAAGCTTGCACGCAACATGGCCAGTGTACATTGGTTGCCATGCTCGGGGGCAAGCACTGCTTTCTTGAATAATAAGGTCATTGGGTGGTAAATGGCAATGTTTGCACCCTTAAAAAGTATAAAACCGACAGTAAAGGAGCAACACAGACTGATTTTAATACGATGTTTGATGGTAAACACGCATACATCACTTACATGTGTGAGGAATATGTATAGTTTGAAAATCAGAGATATCAACATTCAATAAAACAAATGGACAATCAGAAGAAGTTTTTGGGTATTCTTTGATGGGCTTGAAGGTTTCGATTTCAAACTGTGCTCCTTCAAAAAGCAAAAGCTGACGGCTTGATCGTATGTCCGTGAGCTCAGCGACATGTTCTTGGAAGGACACCAGCCTGTTGGACGTAAACAAAACGCATTTTAATTTGTCCATTGGCAGCAGTGAATGAAATACTGCGCTTCAAAATGGATTTCAAGTTAGTCAGAAACTCGGTTTTAAACTGAGTCGGTTAGATTCTTTCTGAGTCACTTACACGAAAAATCTTACCGGAAAGTTATTGGTAATAAGTTGCTAAACAATTTCTGCCCTTCAAAACTTCAACAAGAATGCCAATGTCACATTTATTGTAGTCTGCAGATACCAGACAGACATGACTCGGTTCAAAAATTGTACTAACGTTTAGTGTAGTTCATTAAGCACAGTGTAAACACTTACAGTAAACATGTAACTCAGTAACTAAGTTTTCCACAGTAATTAGCAGTTAGAGGATTTACCGGACTAAAACTGTAGTTACAATTGTTGATACAATACTCATCAGAAAAAAAAATTCATATTCGTATACGATTGTATCTGTTATTTACGTTTTTTCTGGAGAGATATAGACTCGATGCAGCATCGCTGTCGGAACGGCAAACACATGGACCACCTGCTTCACGCGAATCTCATCGACTTCAGAAAAGTAGCGATCGAAACTCCATATTTTGTGCGGATCACATTCAAGTATGCCAGAGAGTATGGGAATGAACAATTGTTTGAACCCTCTGAAGAAGATTATTTTTGCTCAGCAACGCAATACACAAAAAATCGGGCAGCAGTCTGTTTTCTACGTCACTGTCGTCCACATATTTTTAACAATACAGTAATTTAGAAAGCGTATTGTCACTTTTACAATTTGATTGTAATCCAAAACATTGTGACGTAACGGTCGAGACTATTTGGCTCCAGACATGTTATGCGTCAAAGGTCGCGACAACGTTTTGTCGTTGCCAAATATCGCAGACTTCCCAACTCACTGTGACAGTCGACAAGTTTTTGGTAAATCTCGGCTCCATTCTATCGTTCCACGTTCTGAATGTTGGACTCCAGATATAACACCTGTTGGTTTCTCTGTGGTAATCTTATGCCTGTGGAAAATGAAAATTTAATTATGCCTGCCGCCGTCATTAGCAATTTTTTTTTATATTTTAAAAACTATTAATTGCAAACCTCCAGTCCAACTGACAAAAAGGTAAAAAGAAATAGTTCTGATTTCAGAGAGCAAATGTTCCAAACCAAACGGGAAGTTCACGTCTTATAGAAAGTTAAAATTAACTAAACCGAAAAAACCGTCATGACGTGTCGTAACGTCATTCTTATTGGTGAATTCCCACATTTTAACCTAAATATAACTGGTAGACGTGAGAAAATGTCCAGTCAAAAGAATTGACGTACTTGGTAAACTTTCAACATGCGAGCATTGCAATCGCCCACACAAACCAATACATTAGTATAACACATACATACATAGCTAAGTAACATCATCGGATTCAACATGTTAATTTTTTAAACACGACCAAAAACTCAATTATCAAACTCCATAGCTCCTTGCGAATGCATTTTTTGCGAGTATCATACAACAAACATGTTGAACCGGAAATGTGACTTGGCTTTGTGTGCTTGTGGTAGAACAAGACGACCAGCAATATCTTGATCTATCACTTACATTACTTCTCTGTTTCTTCGAACACCACCAAAGGGACGAAATGGTAGCTGACCGGTCGCAACGTGGTAGAGTGTGACCCCGATGCTCCACAGGTCAACGGTCGCTGAGAACTTTTTCCCTTGAGGCTTTTTCAACACAGCTCTTTCATAAATGTCCGGATGCTGCAAACCAGGAAAGTAATTTATGAATGCTTGAACTAGATTTGGAAAGTAGTTTATGAATACTTGAACTAGATTTGGAAACTAAAAAAAGTAAATTTGCTTCTTTTGGTTAATAATAACCTACATAAACGTTTTAGGCGATTATGGTTTATAATTTCATAATTCACATTATCGCATACTTTTCCCTCAAAAACATAATTTCGTCAAATCAAACGTTAGTGCCAAACAATTTTTTTGGGCAAAAATTTTATCAAAAAAAAACAACATAAAAAGACTTCTCATCACAAAGCCAACTCACCAAATACTCTTCTGTTCCATAAAGAGACTGAAATTGTTCGTTATCTCCGAGTTCTCTGGCAGCACCGAAGTCGGTCAGTTTATAGACAGGAGTCCCATCTTCAGCAAAACTTCTCATGATGTTACCCGGCTTCAAATCGCGATGGACAATCTCCCGATCATGCAGATGCTTCATCCCGGCAGCTGAGGAGGAACGCAACACTTAATAGCACTTAGAGCAAAAAATGAAATTCGTTTGATGTAAGTGGGCATCAAAACAAGGTTTGGAAGTGAAAAAATTATGAGTACATAGTTGTTTAAGATGTCTGTTAAGCCTTCTGCTTTCTTGGCCCTGTCAGCGCTGCGATAACTTATTCTCATGAAAATAACCGATGCAAAACAATATTAAGAACTTTATTTGCAATGAAAAATTTATCAAGTTTGAGTAATATAACACTGTATAAATAATATCTTAAGTTTGTTTTATGTAGCGTTGTATTTGCTTGAGGTTGTGACGTCATACGGCTGAAACTGGTTTTGTCTAGCGCAGAGATTACCCGTATATGCGGCAGTCAGTCTAGACAAGTGTTTCAGCAAAGCTGTATGACGCCAATGCATCATTGACCGTGTCAAGATATTTCCAGATGGGCTTTGTACAGATATTAACTAAGACATGTGCCCTACTACCCATATCATTATTCACCATAAGGTTTTTCTCTCCATTTTCGTTTATTGGATGGTGGGGTAGGACTTACTGTAAGCGGTACTTCCTTTTTCTACCCTGTACAATGCTAACAACGAAACATAATGACAAATGATAAAACAATACTCACTAATATGACTGAGCACACGCGTGAGTTCATCTTCATCGAGCCCATATAAATTCTCAGGATCGTCGAGCATTGTGAACAAACTCCCGGCAGAGCACAGTTCCATAATGATCACATCATGCTTGTTTGAGATCTGCACATTGACCTATGGTTATACTTTACTAGATGCACAACAGTAATAAGCTAACAAGGAAAAACATCTTTTGCTGTACGCAAAGAAAAGAAAATAATTTTGCTGAGGCTAAGTCCGCTGTCTGCATTGTCATAATTAGACGCAATAAGCCCAGGAGCATGCTGAGCATTTCTGTGGTGTCATTGTCAATCTGTAAGAAATTATATTATACCTCTTCTTCCACATCAAAGAGGCGCACGATATTTTGGTGATCGACCTTCCGTAACACGTCAAATTCTCGTTTCCTCACATCAGGCGACCGTGCCATAAAGTTCATGGTGTTGAAAACTTTAATGGCATATTCTTTGCCATTTTTCTAAAAAAAATCATACAAAAGTGGTTCACATAAATGATTAGATTGAATTATAAACTCACAAAAGTATAAGAGATTTTAACTTTATTACTAGCCTACTGTATTCGTTTTAACTAGAAGATGTAAAAATTACTCAACGTAAAATTAGTTTTCTGTTAAAGGCTTGATGCATAGCCGAAAACGTTAGCTTTTTTGTTTTTATAATGTTAAGAGTTGTGGTGTTGCTCAGTCAGTTATTCCCCTTTGTGGTTAAACTAGAAGAGTACTGTACAATAACATAATGCACACTTAAACGAAAAAAAAAAGATTTAATATTTTTTTGTCAACGTTACTATTGCCAATGAAACAAGAACATACTTTCCCTCTTCCTTTAAATACAAAGCCAGTTGCTCCCTGCCCAAGGATATCTGCAGTTGACCAGACATAGCTGGCGGTCGATCGAAGTGGTGCAGAGTTACTTTGGGGAGAATGTGGAATCATAATACCTGCAATAAATTGAACAGGTTCATTTCTGGCATATTGTTACTCAATAGCTTGAAACCTGAAACTAATATGATGTTGAAAACACTAATTGAAAGTAGTGACTTTAAAAACGAGTTCCCATATATGCAATGGCACTGAGCTAATCTAATCTAGAAATGAAATGACACCAGCAAAGGTGCATCGTCTCTGTTTTCAAAACATCACTTGAGGCTTAATTTTTAAATACAGAAGTGCTCAGTAGCATACTGGCATTTAATGCTACATATTATATTATTACTATAAGCCGCAATATAAGCCCAATTATGATAAAAACACCACCTCCTGCAAGTGTAAAGTTCTATTGATGTGCTCACTAGGGTGATTCAAACGCCCCTTAAAATTTCAAAAACTGCCTGGGACTGCCACAAATTTTTTTATGGTGGAGGCTTGACCTGAAATGTATTTTGCCATCAAAATTTTCAAGATTGATTAACTTTTCACACTTGCCGTTTTCGTTTTATCGTTTTCCAAAAATTGTGAAAAACAGTGAAAATACTGTCATTAAAGTAAATATAAAATATTTAAAGTAATATAAAATGAATTTTATTTCAACCAAAGACTTGTTTTGCACTTTTATTTCTCAGGAAAAATTTGCTTTACTAGAAACAATTATGTCCATGTATACTGCTCACTGTTTAGTTGCATTGAGTTATAATATAAATGAAAGTCTCTGGTAACCATAATATTTCATGCTTGTTACCAATTCAACCATGCACTTAATGAACTACAATATCACCATTTTTTGGTATTCATAAGATTAAGAGTACATAGTTTTAAAACATGAAGTGGCTGTATTTATGGTGTCGTATATAGCCATTCCATACAAAAAATTGTGTACATTTCACTTGCACATAGCCATGTACACAATCCTAATGACTATGTTTCACTTTGCAGTTTTAAAATGAAAAAAGTTTGGGTGGCTGTCTGAAGATGATAGTAAAGTGTAAAATGTGATGTGAATGTATTTTACGCTAACTGACCACTGCAAAAATTGAATAACCTCTATAGTTAATCATGAAACCTGTTTGACAACCTTTTTTTTTCTAACTGAGACTTTAGTTGAGACTTTTTCGTTTATTTGATTGACCTCTATTATAAGATAATTCTTTGAATAAACACATGGTGTTGTGAGGCTCTAGAAATCTCCAAAAAAAGTTGTCTTGTCTCTGAATTGGGATATCTCCAGATGGCGTCTCTGAATCGGATTCTCCAAATAGTAGCAGACTATGACTACGGTATGCTTCCATAGATAACAAATCAAAATTTGAGGGGACATGTTTTGAAGTATCAGTGCTTTTATGGCGTAAGATAAAAGCTTTGATTTATAGTCAATCCAAAGAAAATTAGATTAAAAAATATCCAAAACACGATTTGCTGATTTACTATCAGTCACACATACTTTTCATGGCTTAGACCAGCTATGGCCAACCCAAATGCTGCCCTGGGCCAAAATTTCTGTTTGTGTTATATAGAGCAACTGCAGGAAGAAAATGTTGTAATATTATTCATGAGTGCCGAAGTTATGAAACACTAAAGGGGATGCATGGTGGCAGGCAGCTACCTTGATCTGGCCTACGTCGGCTATGCAATGTATATATATATATTGTTTGAGATATTCATGCAGGCCAATTTGTTTTAACTGTTTAGTCACAAAAAAGACACTTTGTTCCTCGGATGATGAGCACAGGAGTCAAACAATCTTCTCCACATCAAAATTTACGCTTTTTCTATTGAAAACACTTGTCAACTGAAATCAAGACAGTCATTAGTGGTAACCAG
The DNA here is from genome assembly GCF_918807975.1 of Aplidium turbinatum. Taxonomy (NCBI): domain Eukaryota; kingdom Metazoa; phylum Chordata; class Ascidiacea; order Aplousobranchia; family Polyclinidae; genus Aplidium; species Aplidium turbinatum. The sequence continues at coordinate 12,773,940 of NC_137484.1, read as the reverse complement.
TCCACTTCTGCTCATTGAAGCTGATAAATAAAACACTTCGGATCGAGAGAATGGTAAATGGAAATCAGAATGAAGGCAAAGTAATATCCATCAGGCTCAGTTCTTTCATCTCTGACGCCAATACATGTCCTACCAGTCTATCCCTACTATGACAGGTGTGGACTGGATATGGTATCAAAGACTGCCAAGTCTAGTAACCTTTTGGTGAAGTATGAGAAACATCACCAATCCAACAAGTCAGGCTTAAACGATAGACCCTTGATCAGGGTGTATCAAGCATGGCAAAAGTTTGAATTTGCTTTAAAAAGAATTTGCCTGATACAACTAATGTATGATTTACTTTTGCTATACGATATAAAACTAAAAACAAGACATAATAAACAAAGCTATAGAAGTCTTTCAAATGGGTCAAATAGCAGCCCAGGAGCGGATATACTGTAACTGGATTGGACTTGCCGCTACATTTGTGCGCATTCGTACCCATGCATTAAAAGTAATGTAAACACAATGTTTTATGAGTAATAGTTGCATAGTACCATAAATATATACGGAATGGCCCATTTTGGCTAGTCCAATTCGGCTGGTTCTATTCGGCTAGTCCGATTTGGCTAGTTTCCTATTCGAGTACAATCTTTCTCGGCTAGTTCCCTATTCATCAAATTTTTGAAAATCCAACCATAATCCTTCTGTAATCCAGCAAAATCCTTAAGTAAATCCAACAAACCAGCCGAAAAAGACTGCAGCCGAATCGGACTAGCCGAATCAGACCAGCCGAATCGGACTAGCCGAATAGTAGCAGACCCCATAAATATAGCCACCACCTTAAAAAAATTACTTGCCTTTTGAAACGCATCACCTACAATGCCATGACGCACCAAGCAACTTTAGCCAACTGTACACCAATTCATAGTAAATTTACCTTATTGATGAAAGTAAACAAATGCTAATCTGTAAAAACAATTTAAAGTCTAAAGCCAGTATTGAGAAGTACCATATATTAGTATTATTCAGGGTTCGATCTTGACGCTAGTCCGCTAACCAATGGCTAGAGAAAATTTGCGCGGACTAGTAGAAATGTTGCAGTACTAGTCCGATTGGTTAGTGAAAATATTTGCCGGTGAAAAGTTTTGGTTTATAAAATGGCAATTGGTGACGTCACTCCATGAAATACTGCAAAAATTTGCTTGCCAGAGGCGAAATTGCACGAAGAAGGCTGCAAAGTCGGTCAACTGAGCACGTGACTATTTTTTTCTCACAACTTCGCTAGACACGACACGTGGTAATATTAATACGTTCCCAAGCTTGAACATTTTTACAAACAATATTTTATTTGACTTTTATTTCGTTTTTTCCCTCTTCGTTGGATTGCTGCCTCGTCGTAGTTGAAGAGCTCGTGTGCTTCCGTGACCTAAAAAGTTATGCTGACCCAACAAGCCAGACAGGTCTGACGGTAGACCCCTAACCAAACGCAATCCATCCAATAGTCCACTTCTTTTGACAGTGAACGAATATTATGTATATATTGTACCACCCTGGCGAGTGGCATGTCATCTTATACTACAGATGCACACAATGTAATATTAAAACATAAATAAATATTAAGCACAATGCATGCCACATTTATTTTTTATGTTTAAAAATTGCATTGTTTGCATCTGTAGTACGAGTAGGTGTTTTTGTGCGTATTGTTGCTCTCTTGTGCGTACTGAAATCTGAAAGCCTTTACTTTGGTTAGTTTCAGTCTAAGCCAAAACATTTATCTTAATACGTCATCAGACACGTGAAAAGTCAGTAAACTAGTCGGACTAGTGAAAAATCGTGCAGGCTAGTGAAAACGAGGAGCAACTAGTTCAGTGGGCTAGTGAAAAAAAAAGTTAAGATCGACCCCTGTTATTGATAAGATTATGAGAAGTAGTATTGCTTAGCTAACAAATTTAAATTTAATAAGGCACTGCAGTAGGTATGTACGCCTTGTACGGTAAGATATTTACTCAAATGCACAGTGACTGGTAATGTTTATTTTTTATTATTTGTGTGTGTTACATTCAAGGGCAACTTTCTGCTTGCTTTATTGCTTATTTTTTTAATAAACAAAAATGTTGTTGCAATATTTCAAACATAAGCAACCATTCTGAAATGAAGACAGAATATGTTGATCTAAATTCAAATATATACCGGTACTTCAAAACTTTCAATGATACTGTTTTGAATATATATAGCCTAGTCTATGTGCATATTTTCAACTAGTGTTGGGCGATATTGAAAAAAACAAAACGATACGATATTTGAAAAAATACTCGATATTTCAACACTTTTCGATATTTTTGTTCTAATTAAGAAAAGAGCTTCTCAGTCTTCGAAATTAGTGTCGGCAATTGCCGACGCAGATGCATGAATGGCGCATTAACGTCGGCAATAAAAATTAGGGTTAGACATTCCTCCTAGTCGTTATGCCACAGCCATAGATTTGCTCCGTAGTCAACACCCTGATGGAGCTCTGCGAAAGAGGCGTGTGGATGGGTATCAAAGCACGAAAGCGGCATAACGTAGACGCTTCATTGCGAACGGCAAAGACAGTGTTGATTTATAGCCAAGCGATGAGCCTCTTGATGTGTTCGATTCCTATGATGAGACAAAAACCTCATCTCCCGATACAGCATCTGATGATTCTGATATAATTATAGTTCTTCATCAAATAGACTTTGTGTTGCTCGCAGTATCCCAATTGTGCCGAAACTATGTTAATGCATACCGGTACGTAATATAAATACAAGGCAATTTTCTCGCAGGGAGCTATTAATTTGTTACCGGTACTTGGTTGAGCAATTAACGTTATTTTATGATATTTCAACGTCGCTAGATAATAATATTATTAATTAATGTAAAACAAACGTAAATTTCTTATTGGGCATTGTTGTTACGCAATATAACCCCCGGAAAAATTAAATTGATTTGTGCTGACTTGAATGTTGAATCAACCCAAAATTAACTTACTTTTCCTCCCCGTGAATTACTGCAAAACAGCGTGCATATCACGTTGTTCGCTTTATCGCTACTTTTGGTATTATTACATAACAACAAATCAAACAGTGCGGTCGGGATAGACTAGTCTAGTATATTTTTCGCTTCTCGTTTTACATGTTTTGGTACAATTTTTTCATAATAAACATTCTAAGCAATTGCCGAGGCAATTTCAACTTTTGCCATTTTTGTAGGGGTTTGCAGTTACGAGTTAGGGCTGTAATAGTTAAAATATATCCATATTGAAAAGATATCGTATCGAAAATTCGATATATATTATATATCGCCCAACACTATTTTCAACCATATTTTTTTAAGTATCTCTAAAAATTGTATTTGTTAACTTACACAGTTGTGTTAATTTCATATTCTTAGCGTGAAATAGTTTGGCTAAGCAATGTAAGCATGTAGCGTGTAATAAAACAACTTGTAAAAAAAATGCAGTAATGCGATGACAGCAACAACACGCGGAGTCGCAGACCCTGATAAACGTACTTCTCGTTGACATATTTATTTTTATGCGACTTGAAAGTTAGGACGACACTTTTAATTTTAAAAAAAAGAAGTTTTTTTAAAAATATAATTTGAAAACCAAAAATTAAGCCACATCGGTAAATAGCGTAAAAAAATAAAACTTACACAAGTTGTGATAACATTATTGATAAATAAACTGCTAAATTTTTTTCTGTCAAATGATGTAACTTATTATGTAATATTTACAAAAATAGGCAAAATATTTACAAATTTGTGAAGTGGACATAATTACCTCAATGGTCGCAAATACGCACATCAACCCTAGTATCAAAAGCCTTTTTGTTAATAAAAACACAAACTAGAAAGTATTTAAAAGTGAAAATCTGGCCTCAAAATACCGGCAAGCTACTGGGAACTTAAATGTAATTTTGTTACCGGTACCCGCAAGCCTTGCATTTTGGTGTCTTTTTATTTAAACGTTTTTTTTATGAAATTTAATTTTAAAAATGGTTTATAGATTATGGCATAAAGTAAACAGGGGCTCAAGTGAAAATAGTTCAAGCTTTCTTCCTTTTATTAGGTGTGATCTCTTGATACACAATCATGTCGTAATCCAACTCTTACGGTAGTTTGCACCAGTAGAACGTATCAAATTATTTAATCATAATTTATGCTAATAATTCAAACCATTCTAAATTTAATAATTTGCACGTGGAATGAGTTTTTATATCAGGCTTAAAACTTATTCTTCAATTTTTTTTAATCTATAGCCTACAGTACACAGGGATAGGTTTTCAAAGGCTCAATCTACACCCTTTCTGACACAAAAACCACTGAACTAATCATTATTCTTAATAAAAAAAACTACGTTCACTAGGCTACATTACATAAAAAACAATAATTCAATAATACTAAGTCATCTTGTGACTTCTGCCCAGCCCCGTGACCAACAAAGACAGCCAACTCTAATTTAATACAAAAAAATCCACTGGAAGATTATTGAAAAGAACCTTGAGAATCAGCGGATGCGGAACACCGTCACAAGGAGGAACCAAATATACGAATGAGCGGAAATACGGAATAAGTATAGTGTAAAGGCATAATATATGTTATGCCCTGAGACGTCACGCAATGGTAATTACGCAGCACTGTGCGCGTACCTGCCGTTGGGCGACGCAAGGACTGCTACGTGAGCGATGACTGAGGTTTTTGTGATTCATTCGAGACTAACACCAGCTCAGTGGCCGAGTGGTTTCGCCTTCGGCTCTGGTGCTGGTAGATCTGAGATCGATTCCAGGTCGGGTCAAACCGAAGACTTGAAAAACGGTACCGATTGTGTTCTTTCTTGTGTAACGCAGTGAGAATGAATCGGGTAATAATGTGATAACATCGTAAAAACCTGATATAAAATTAAACATGAGCCCTGTCGCTAAATGACCTTAGCTGTTGTAGAGCGACAATAAATAAAACCATAACATTATAATTATTATTCGAGACTAACACAACATGGTGTCAGAAGTGAGATAAAATGTCGCATCAGATAATGTTACCAGATGCGTTTAACTGGCAACATAACGAGTGGGGCCAGTGGATTAAAAGATTCGAACGATATAGGCAAGCATCCCAATTAGCGTCGAAACCTGAAAAAGTGCAAGTCAACTCTCTAGTCTATTTGCTAGGAAGCAAAGGCGAGGATGTGTTTTTTTCATTTAAGTTATCAGAGGCCGATTCGATCAACTACGACGTAGTCAAGGAACGCTTCAACAACCATTTCAAACTGCGCAATAACGTAATTTTCGAAAGAGCAGTATTCAACCGCCGAGATCAACTGCCATGCGAGCGCTTTAATGACTACCGTATGTTACTTCTCTGTATGGCATGATAGAAAAGTGTCAGTATGGCGCTATGTCTGATCAGCTACTGCGAGACAGACTCGTCGTAAGAATTACAAATAAGTCGCTGTCCGAACGCATGCAAATGGACCCAGAGACGCCACACAATGGTAATTACGCAGCACTGTGCGCGTACCTGCCGTTGGGCGACGCAAGAACTGCTACGTGAGCGATGACTGAGGTTTTTGTGATTCATTCGAGACTAACACAACATGGTGTCAGAAGTGGGATTCGAACCCACGCCTCCATCCGGAGACCAGAATTTCACATTTCACGGGCGGAGATGTAGTGTAAAGGCATAGGCTAATACATGTTATGCCCTGAGACGCCACGCAATGGTAATTACGCAGCACTGTGCGCGTACCTGCCGTTGGGCGACGCAAGGATTGCTACGTGAGCGATGACTGAGGTTTTTGTGATTCATTCGAGGCTAACACAACAATAAGGGTCATCAGTTCCGAAATTTGAAACAGATTTTATGTTAAAGATGATCAGAAAACTTTGTAAAAAATACAAAAATATTTTATTTTGTTGTCTTTTTTTGAAGCTTAATTTTAGTCTTGAACACCAAATATATAAATCGTAGCCTACTCAAAGAAAAATATTTTGGTTCGATTATAGTAGAAATTTTGCTGATGACATCACCCTTATATCTGAGCAACCTAAACAACTACAAACAATGCTAAGTGAACTCAATACAGAAAGCAAAAAGATTGGCCTTCATATGAACCTTAACAAAACAAAAGTTATGTTTAACAAACTGGCAGATATCGGCAGCAATATTCTTGTGGACGGAGCGACTATCGAAAAAGTTGATCACTATATCTTGGCCAAAAAATTACAACCAACTCCAATAAAGAAGATGAAATCAAAAGAAAAACATCATTTGGATGGCAAGCCTTCGGAAGAGCAAGTTCGATAGTTAAGTCAAAACTGCCTCTTTCTCTCAAGAAACAAGTCTACGATCAATGCATCCTTCCAACCGCTACATATGGTGCAGAAACTTGGAACCTTACAAAGAAATTAACACTTAAACTAAGAATTATGCAGAGAGCACATGAACGAATCATGATGGGATTAACATGGCGAGATAAAAATACTGCCGAATGGATCAGAAACCAAACGAAATTACGAGATATATTAAGCACAATCAAGAAACTAAAATGGTCATGGGCAGGTCATATAGCAAGATATCAGGACAATAGATGGACTAAAAAATTAACAACATGGACACCACGAGAAACCAAAAGAAAGAAAGGAAAACCAAAAGTGAGATGGAGGGACGACATTGACAAACAATGCAATACAACCAATTGGTACCAACTAGCACATAATCATGTAGCCTAAATTGGCATGAAAAGGGGAAGGCTTACGCTCTGCAGTGGGCTCTCATAGGCTGAAAATGATGATGAATGATAGTAGAAATATTATTATGATTATCAGTTGCAAAGTGGAGTGTGAGATTTAAGATGAACTTGCAATGTTAGCAATGTTTGCGTTTGTTTTGTTTGAAAAAATTGCCAGTTTTAAACACAAAGTTAAAAGAAACATTATCGAATTCAAATTTGCAAAAAAAATGTAGCCTAAATAAAAAACTTAAAATTTTACTCAGAACCCAAGTTAAATTTGCATCACAAACTTGTAAAATAAATATGTAACTTAAGTTTAAACAACAGTAAAGCGAATTGTTTACGCTCTCCTCCACTGCTATGTACCGCAGTGAAGTAAAAAAGTGGCACAGCGCAGGGTTTTGTGGCAGTGAACACCATAGCGAAGTTAGAAACACCATAGGCTAACTTTTCAATTAAACGAGATCACTCACACTCCGATGGTCCGATATTCATTAGCCCAACGCCGATTAGTCGGATGTAAAAATCAGTTCCCTCTACATAACATTTTCCAATGTTTTTTTAACTTTGGTTTGTGGATTCAGCCATAGCATTGTTATAAATAGCCTAGATAGAAACCCGTTAGCTGGGAAGGAAAAGCAAAAGCGTTGATCAAAATAAAAGTTAAACTACCGTAGGCTACTTCCGCTAGGTCTAGTTGTTTCTTCAAATCAAGCCAGCATCTGTTTATATTTTTGGCTAACTTGAGTAAATAAATGTGATTGGCCACAGCGGAAAACCACACATCTCCGTGGGGAAAGTTGTAGAATAAAATTCCCAAATCCTTCGTCTGTAGCCTATGCAATGGCCGAAAGAAACACTTTTCTGAAGAAGTGTTTTCACGAATGTATTTCAGCGAAGAATTGCCACAGGTTGTTAAAAAATAGAGCGTAACACGGTACGCACTAACGTACAAAACAAATTGTCACCGCAAAACAGATTTCCGGATAAAAAAACGGAAATTTCGTCTAGCTAGTACGCAAACCAGAACTGTCTGGTTTAATATCTGACCAGCTTTCTCATCGATAATCTACAAAATGACGAAACCAATTGCCACATTTCAAACGCACATAACTTGCCTGTTATGACGTAACAGTCAACAGGGCTGTTGTCAGGGGCGCCGGAAGTGGGGGGCAGATGCCTCCCTGCCCTCAATTTGTCTGTGGATGGAGGGGCAGGGGGGCAATGGTGCCTTTTAAAGCCATGTAGCCTAAGCTACTGCAGATTTTGCAATATAACAATTTCTGCTTTTCGTTTTTAGCTTATAAGTTAATTACAATCTTTCATTTTTGCATCAAAATAATATTTACGGCACAAAATTCTGCAACACACAGTAGCCTAAGTTACATCATATTAGCATAGCATGATGCCCTTTTTTGTATACCGGACACTTGTATTAATGTATCATTACTCGATAGTGAGCTGCCTCCCAAAGACGCCAAAGACGACACTCAGCGGCGGGGGGTCTGGGGGGCCTCCCCCAGAAAATTTTGAAAAATTACTTTGGATTTGGTGCATTCTGACAGCATTTTCAACAAAAATGTGGGTGTAAATCCCCTAGTATAAATATTCCTGTAAAATGGTGTTGTCCGGTGGCATAGCAAAAGGATAAGATAATGTTTTCTTGGGAAGTTTTCGGTAACTTAATATAGCTAAGTCTCTATGATTTTTTGTTGCTAATTCCTGGCTGAGATATTTGAATGTTTGGTATTGGCAAAACTCGCTCTTTTAATGGAGTTTCGTTTAAAATTAGGCAAACTTTGTTTTAGAGACATAGAGACTAAAAGCATCATTCTCAATATCGTGACGTCACATGCGTGCCAAAGAGGGAGTTGTAACCCCCAAACCCCTCCTCCCCCTTGGCTACGCCACTGTTTTGAACGTTGCCATTCTGTTTGCTTTTATTTTCCGTGTACTTTTGCATTATCAACAAAAAAAAAAAAAAAACGTCCTGTCTGAAAGTGCCGCCCCCCAGATGTGCCACCCCCCCCCCTAGCTACGCCACTGAACGCTACTGCCAGGCCAAGCTCTTTTAACAACACTTTTGACTTATTTAACATTGCCTAATAAACGAGGCCACTTGTTTTGCGCACTTATAGCGAGGCGAGAGGTTTCATCAGAATATTCATCGCCAAGCAAGAGTGGTGTTGTCACTTCGCTTCACAAAAGACATGTTTCAATTAATAGTTTTAGTAAACAAGGAGATTTTTGACACATTGCAATACAAGCGAGGCAACAATAGTGACCTGCAAACATATTAGCGAAAAATAGCTCCAATATTAACAGGAAAAAAGAAACCAGGCACCATGAAACAAACGCTTGTGGAAATCACCGAAAAAACGTTTCTATCGTAACTCATGAACAGTGTTCCCTCTAAAACAGCAATGAGGTAGTTTTTCATCCTTTTTGTGAGAGTCTCTAAAGCCGTCTTTCCTTGATTATTAGACAAATGTTACTTGCGTGGCAAGAATTTTTAATTAACAACATTTTGCAGTAGGCTACTAAGCTAAATATTTTCACAATACCAGAAAAAGTCTTTAATAATATTTTTCCAATTTATTATAAATTGAGTTGGCACACCGACCTATTTTGCCAAAAAAACTTGAATAAAGGAACATTGCTCGTGAAACCCAATAACGGTGAAACGCACATTAGTGTTTACAGGACATTTTCATTTACAAACTTAAAATAAGCAACTCTACGCTCACATACATTTTCGAAATTCGAAAACAGACGTTTTAATCAACCACTGGGACAGTGGGCTTGATATCGCATTGGAATAACTTTAAACGACCCCTACCTTGAACTACAATCTGATTGGTCGGTCGGTGGAATCCTATGCAAAGCGAAAATATGCTTCCGGGAAAGTATTTGTTGCCTTCATGCTGTTTAACTCCTCAAGAAAAGTATTTTTGGTTATAGGCCTACTTGTGCGCTGATAGCCTACCTACCGCCGGCCGCACATAACAGCGTGGCGGGCGCATGCGGCCCGTGGGCCGCCAGTTGGTGACCCCTGCCTTACACAAATATTCCAATGACGTAAGACGCCAGGTAAATTATGACGTTAAAGGTTTCATGTTTTATCTGGGGAACGATTGTCCGTAACGGTAGGCACTTTAACATTACCCACTGGTCGAAGAGATACGCAATCATGCGTGACATGTTCATTCGCGATTCAGCTGATTTCAGTCATGTAACTCGTGACGTGATATTCTGATCGAAAAATTTTCATACAAAGAAATTTAACTGCATGCTTCACCACAACCACCGTTGCCTAATGGTTAGGGCAGAGGAGTATAGTAATTTCGATTTCGTGGGTTCGATTCCCACCCTCTGCTAATACTATTTTTTCTTCTGCAACTGAACTGAGTGCAAGAAGGATCTTAATGGTAGCCACTTTAACAAGTCGAAATTGTGACTAAAACACAAATATTGATTGAACATGTCACGCATGATTGCGTACCTCTTCGACCAGTGGGTAATGTTAAAGTGCCTACCGTCCGTAACAGTGATAAATAAGTGTTTCGTATGCTAAAAAGACGTAGTGTTCCACGAGAAAAATACTTTGAGAAGCTCTGACCTACAGTAAGTTATGTAATTGTTGACGGCGGCAGTTTATACACCATAGAATGTATGGACTGAGGCCCTCAATAGCCACCTGACTAAGCAAATAACTTAGTTAAAGAGTTTGTTAGTTAAAAGTTAGTTGAAATAAAAAAAGGAAAAAGGTGCCCCATTGATTGCCAATCCTAGGCTGCTGGCAATGCTATTCGCTTTAGGAATGCACCGCATACTGGTTCTTGCTATACCGTAGTATATATTTATGCTTTTTGAATAGGCCTATTTATTTCGTCAAGTGAGCGCTGAAATGAGATCAATTTTGATGGAAAGTCGGATTTTTCATACAACTCTCCCGTACATGTGGTCGGCTTTTCAGTAGAATAAGCTAAGAAAATCTACTGTTCCATAAGCTATCCCACCATAAGTACGCACTCCAATAACACCTGTTCGTAATGCTCATGAATAAAACAGCAGCTTAAAATATTATCATCAGAAGCAGCCTGTATTTAAACGTTTATTTTTACCAAACCTACGTCCCATGCTGGGGAAATTCCCATTATGTCAAAAGCCTTCTTCACATTGCGTAACTTGATCTGCGTCAGATTACTGGAATTCTTTCAGTTAGAATTATATTTAAATTATTCGATTGTGTAAATACGTTAACAGGTGCTGTATTTTATATTGTTTAATGTGAAACAAATAGTATTTTTATGCTTTATATCAGTATTTGCGCGTGCTTTCAAATACTCAACTTTGTGGCTGCGAAAATGTTGAACAGAATCCTAACTGAGCAACGGTTAGAAAATCAGAGTTTTGTATTTGATGTAACAGCTTTGTTACTTGCTTTTCATCTGCGGTTGGTAGCATGTTTTTGGCTGCCGTCCCCATTCACGCAAACATGTGATCAATGGGTCAGCTGCCTGTCATAATGCATGTAATGCAAGACATTATTTTAATACAGTATTATTTTGCAGTCATGATTTGTTTTGTTTGGATGTATTAGGTTATTTCCAGATAAGGGGATAGAGTTTCACCGAAAATTTTTGAGTTTAATGTCAGTTACTTTGTTAGCTTGTTGTAGAATATTCTTTTGAGGAGAACAACTAAAACTGTTTAAATTTTTATCAAAGTTCATCACTTTTCATTTCGTTTTGGCAATCAGGTCGTAATCAAAGTGAGGGACGAACCCAGGTTTTTCATTGGATTGAATAGTAGGCCTATTAAAATTTTTCGACATTTATTTACATGTATTTATTCTTCTTTTAGTTGATTAACCGTAAGCAAAAGCAAGCCTGACATATACGAACTTTCATAACAAAAAAAAATCAATCTCTCATTAAACACAATCGAAAAAAACTGAGAAAATTTATCGAAAAATTGCCAATTATTAAGACTTCTAACCCAAATCATTTTACAACTAATTTCTGGAAAACGAATTTATTCTTCTTATTAGCCTTTTGGGAAGTGTTCTGTGTATTTAAAAACAATATAGAAACACTGTTCTAAACCTCAACCCCCACCAAGAAAAGTTGCCATTTTGCACTTTTTTAAAATCATGTGACGTTCAAACGTCCAAAACTCAATTGGAGAGTTGAATCTGAGTCGCTAAATTTACAGTAGCCTATTTCAAACAAATAGGTTAAAATACAGCAGTTATATGATCAGTTTTCATTGTTAGGGTTTTTCCATCGTGCATACAAACATTTCGCCGACTTAACGACTTGTTGTTGACTTAACACAAAGCTCTTTATTTCATCACCTTGCAAAGTTTCAACTGTGACAAGTTGTTGAAGAAGTTACACTTTACTGATCAGTGATCATGTATCGATTTTACTCATGGAAACGTTTCATTGTTTACTTTTATCGCATCAAATCTTCAATGTTTTTAAAGGCAATTAAATTCAGAACAAACACTGCTTGTGCAATTTTAAGCTCAAGGCTGCGGTTTTCCTAGAAGCGTTGAGGGATCAATACAATCTTAAAAAGTACCAGAGATCATCAACTCTCCAATGGAAATTCCCTCATGATAAAACAAACTTTCCATACATAAGTAGGCCAATTAGAAGCTGCTTGTATACGGTACTACGAATAGGCAAACAATTGCGCGCAAAACAGTATATAGGAGACACCTACCAGAGACAGTGGTGTACGCAGGTTGGGCATTGGGCCATGCTCATTTTAATTAAACTCCATAGCCTTTTGCATTGTTATGTAGTCAAAGATGGAGTTCCAACAGATTGCTTTTTTAATCCGAATTCACAACCTATGATTTGAAAAACATTTCAGGCACCTTTATTTAAAAGTAGAGACCCACTAGTGAATTTCGAGGAGGGGGGCTATACGGTGCTCACACGGCCCTGTATGGTAGGCTTTCTTTTTCGTTATATTATATATGTTCAGGGTGCGATAATTTTTGTTTAAAATACCGTGATAACTTGCAAGCGATATTTAAACTTTCACAGAGAGGTTCTATTTATGCTTTAATCTGACGACATTGCCTGTTAATTAAACTATTACAGTTTTTACTTGTTCGTTTCGGCCTATCATCATGTTTTTCATATTCACATATCTAATAATTCAATCCAAAAGTACAGTGACATACACTAAGAGCGTGAGAGGTTATATTTCACCAACGGATAGCCATGGCTACCTTAAATCTTGATCAGACTGTAAAGTTGCATTAAGCTAGGCTACTCTTAATAAAAAAAATGTCAAGTTATATCGAACGCTCCCCTCCCCCAATAAGAAAATCCTGCGTACACCACTGAACGCACCCTCAATACTGTAGGCGTAGTTAATTAGATTGAGTAAGCGTACTACGTCGTTTAAGTAAAACATTATATGCGAAAACGAGTGTTATACCACTTTTTTTTTTTTTCATCACAAAATCTAAGACTTATTCAAACGAGTAAACTTGTTGGTGCAAATTAAAAAATTGTTGTCAATGCTAGCTGAAAATGGTAGGCAATATGACTTACTGGTTGTTGCTGTATTAGCAAATGGGCGTATTTCGGTATTTTCAGTTTGTTTTCGTTTCGATTCGAAAAAAAAAATTTCGAAGGTTCATTAAGAAAATCCTGTGTACGCCACTGACCCGAGATTTCCTACCGGGCGACATGGAAAAAATGAACCCTTCACACAAATTAAGACTGAATCGGACTATAGCTTACCCGAAATAGAGTTTGTTTTTTAAAATTTTGCGTAATTAATTAATTACACCACGATGATCTGTAGGCAAAAATAACTTCCAAACCGGTCCGTAGTGCAATTGAGGTTGTCAATCACTGTTCTGCTTCTACCAACTGCTCTACATGGTGCCCAATAATAACTGAAAAAATAAAGATATGGCTACCAACAATAGTTCTTGCTGAGGAGATTTAGTAAGTCTTAACTGAATAAATCCATTTAACTATACAAAACTTGAATAGTGCAAACAGTATAGGACGATTTACTGCATATCTTCGGATTAGGCTACGCGTTTAGTGAACAGTCTGATCAAGCTTACAATTAATCAAAGCAAATTTAAATTTTCAAAACCTTGCTGCTTTATAACTTTCCGAAAGAATGAACTGGTGGCTATTGGACGATGCCACTTTGAATTAATTTGAAATCCTTCCTGAAACTAAACAACAGCTTTCCATCACCATTTCTGATTTTTTCTTATTTTACGTGCAGTTTGGTTGGTGGTTGGCCTAAATGTATTCATCGATACAATAGAATTAGATCTTTGCATGCACGTCTTAAACCATTACGGTTTTGCCACCTTTTCTTTTTGTTAGTTTTGTTGCAGCATTTTATTTCCACAACATCGTTTCTTTTGCATTCTGACAAAGAAAAATAAATTGAATTCACCTATAGTTTGCAGGCAACGACTTATAAATCAATCGAATGAGTGAAATTCGAAGCATCACTTTGCCTACGCTGTCAAATATTTACTACAGGAAAGTACTACACTAAGTACGCACTACAGTAAGTCTATTACAGAAAATGTGCACTTAAATGCATGCATGTTGAGTACGGTACCTTATGACTCGATCATAGCGATGGACTCAATCTTGTAGCTGCGCGTTGGCAAAGAAATGTTGTGAAACATCTTTTGATCAATTGATCGTTGACTGAAAATTCATTTTAAAGCAAGTTTTCTCTTTCATTGCGAAACTGAAAAGTTAGTTGCGAAAAACAACAACTTTCGCACTGCAAAAGTTCAAAAAAAATTCACTGCTAACGATTTTCAGTGTTTCAATGCTTTTCTTCACAATCAATGGCTTTTCAACACTTTGAAATTTATATTTGAATAATGTTTGTAAAGTTAGGCGTGTGATCACTAGCGGTCATGATTTATGGTGGCGTTAAAGTTTGCTTTAACTAAGTTAATATTAAAGCTCAGCATAAAATTTTCTTCATACGAATCACGTCATTATCGTTTTTCAGGAACCGAATAGAGGAAGATAGGTAACAATAGTTTTCTTTTAGGGTCATGACATTTGTAGCCTAAATCGTGTTACAAAAGCTTCTTAATTAATGCCCGGTTTAAACCTGTGTTGGTAGTACGTGCAATATCTTTGTACGAGACTAAATGAGGCATTGACAAGCAAAGTACAAAAACATTCATTGTAAGCTCCGTGATGTTTACCGCTTCATAAAGGGACGGTCGTCATTGTCAATGGTATTTTTGGAATCCACTAGTCAAGAAATTCTGACAGATCCTAATCCCTGACCCTAGTGACTGCAATGACGCTGCCAACCAATCAGAACATGTTATAAGAGGCTACCGTTCAATTGTGGCCTTCCAAGCACTCGGACATAGATTTCATCCTTGTTTTGAACTTTATTTGGTAATTACAGAAGAAAAAAGAGTAATGGTAAGAATAAAAGCCGCGTCATCGAAATGACTACTTTCTAGCCCTAACCTTAACTCCTAATCTAAGCTAAGCAGTTGCTGAAGAATCCATCACTTAATTTGCTTGTATCATCTGCTTTTCGCGCTTTTTTACGTCACGGAAAACGTAGCTTTTGATTGGCTGATTAGTTCGAGGTTTCAGTGGCTGTGTCAGAATTTTGTCACATTGAAGTGGCTAGCGAGATTTTTTTTCTTCGTTTTAACTCCTCGGATCGAGATTTTATCCTCTTTCCCGGTAGCAAAATCCGTCATTTTTACATTGATTCAAGGTCTGCAGACGTTGAATGTGAACGTCTGCAGACGTTGAATCAATGTACAAATGACAGATTTTGCTGTCTGGGTTACCACCCAGCAGTAGCGTAGCCAGGAATTTTGAAAGGGGGGAGGGGGTTTAAATTTTGAAAAATTGCTTTGGATTTGGTGCATTCTGAGAGCATTTTCAACAAAAATGTGGTTATGAATATTCTTGTAAAATAGTGCTGTCCGGTGGCATAGCAAGAGGATAAGATCATGTTTTCTTTGGCATTTTTCGGAAATAAAGCTAAGTCTCTATGTTTTCTTGTTGCTAATTCCTGGCTGAGATGTTTGAATGTTTGGTATTGGCAAAACTCGCTCTTTTAATGCAATTTTGTTTAAAATTAGGCAATTTTTTTTTTTTTTTGACTGAAAGCATCATTCTCAATATCGTGACGCCATACGTGTGCCAAAGGGAGGGGGGGGTTGTAACCCCCAAAATCTTTTAATTAGCAAAGTCTGCTGCCCAGCCACACACTATCTTTGTAATACTGATTGAAAAACTAAAAAGTAAAGGGTTTTTTCTTCAAATATGAATAAATTTCCCTCCAATTAAAGTTACACCATTTTGTATTTAATTGAGCAAAATAACACACAGAAAGTGCACAGTGTTCAAGTGGAGTAGCTGCCTTGTAGTCCGTTGTCAAAGTTTGAAAAGCCAATCAACTTCATGCCTGTCGTGCATCAGAAATCAAAACAAAGAAAGCCAGTTGCTTCCGGCGAAACTAAACACACGCAACTGCATTTTTGAAACAAAGCCTACAATGACAACCTCAGTCAGCTGATCTCGTTACCACTTTCCCAGCATGGGCTGTTTCAGATAGGCCAAAAGACAAAACAGAATATTCAGGAGGGGGAAATCCGATGTGTTTTCCGGGTCACATCATTTATGTGCAGCCAGTGCAGGATAACTTAACAAAAAATTAAAGATAGGATAAATTGTTTAAAATTGTTTAAACAAAGAAAAGGCATAAAAACTATATGCTAAAATGGCATCATATTCATATTTAGCCTTCCGATTTTGTAACTACTCCCACCTTCGGCATATTTAGCGCATTGTTCTCATTTATTTTTTATGCATTACCAAGTCACATATGGCTTACAAATAGGCTACACAAACTAAACAGGTGAAATAAAAGGGTAGCCAACCACTACCAGTGGGCCGAGCCGAAGCCACTCAAGAATTTAACATCGGAATAAACATAAGGCATAGGGTACTACCTATTGTTCACTGCAAGGTTTTGTTGTAGGCTACTTTTTGTTTTTGTTTTGCAGCGCAATGATTTAGGCCGCTTCTGCAATTCTCGTCATCCAATTAAATGCCAAAATAAGTTGAATGAGACTCATACGAAAGTCACTTTGTGAAATCCAACACATTCTACAAATTGCATGCAACCAACGATTGACCATCTCTGATGTTGAAGCGGCGGTCATTTAATATAGGTATTGCAAGGAACCTTTGCTCAAACTTTTTACGAAAGTTTGAAAACCACATCTTTGTGTGACGCCCTCTGAAATTTCAAACTACACACCAGGCCGTCGCAACGCGCAGTTTGAGGACCATGGGTTAAGACTGATGGTTTTTCAAATTTGCATACACATTGCTTTCAGCTAGGTCGCATTACTATATTTGGCTACAACTTCCTCTGGCAATATTTGATTTGCGAGAACAGGAAACAATAAACATTTTGGCAAGAATCTGAATCAAAACAAAGGTGACTTTTAAGTTTCCTGCATGCAAAACTGAGTAGTTTGCGTCAGGTAAGTTGTAAATATTTAATGTCTCTATACAAGCACAATTTAAACAATTTTTTTCTGATCTGACATGCCTTAACATTGATGGCATATACTAAAACGTTACATGTGTGACAAAATAAACATGTCAAATGTGTTTTACAAAAATGTTTAATTAATTTCCTCATAAAACAAACCTACGTGGGTTTATATTAGTTGTCTAATATGATTTTCTTACAAAGTTGCATAGCGCAAGTGAACGCAACCGAAACCGCGTGTGCTCGCACAACACTCCGGTTTCGTTTGCATTTAGTTTCTAAAGCAAATAGCGGCGTTAAGAAATGTACGTACGTGCAGGGCCGTTGACAGGATTTCTCGGGCCCGGTACCAATTTATTTTCGGGCCCCCTTCATCGACAATGTTATGAATAGGCTATAAAGGTTGTGTACAAACTTTTATTGATGTGCTGTTAAAATGAGGATGACACGTGCCGTTCAAAGTAGAAAATTAACAGGAATATCATTTATATATACTCAAAAATTTGTTGTACCGTATCCACGAATTTTCCCAACTGTGCAATTACGCATTTAGGGATTTCTTCGTAAACTGCAAAATCCTTGCTCTCAATCATGATCTTCATCGATATGTTTAAAATTGTTGTTTTCGGCTGAAATTAATTCTTTGTAAAGTAGAGTAGCCGTAGGAGAGTAAAACATTTTGGGGGGCAAACATAATTTGTCCACATTTTTCAAAATTTGCCCAAATTTTGTCTTTGCGTATATATGTTCAAAAATACAAAATTACTAACAATATCTGAGAGTCATCAACTTGGCCATGTACGAAACACAAGCAAAAAAACACGTACAACAGCAAAACAAGGCTGAACTTACTTTAATTTACGTTCATAGACCTGGCTGTGTCCCAATTAAATAAACCATCAAATTAAAACATTCTTGTGTATCACAAAAAATATATTATACAGTATATTAAGCCTAACTGGATTAAAAAAAATTTGAACTGAAACTTCACCAATAACTGGATAACAATAATTGCTGAATATTCATGTCACCAGATTATATGAAAATCTCCAGCCCAACTTCAATAAAAGGCCTGACCAAAAGTAGCTCAATCTTTTCAATTCAAAGATTGTCCAAAGACTCAATATTTGTAAATTTGCATTGAAAAAAACTAAAATGACAACCCGTTTACTTATCAAACCAGTAGGCTAAAATTACATACTTAATCCATGCTGCTTCAAATCCTACAGCCTGAAAAGAATTTGACAGTTTACCATGCTATGTGCATCAAACTTCCACCTTTGAACAACATACCAAAAATATTGATATTATATTACAATGAAATTATAAATGCTTTTTCAGAAGATCATTACAAAGATAATCTTACTTCACAATGAAGCAGCTAGGCCTACTCAAATCACCAGCACTGAAGAAAAATGACTCCCTGTCTCCCGGATAATAACTTCAAACTCAATCGTTGCCACAAAATACAGACCACATTACCAAAACATGACACAAAAATAGCACTATTTACATTGCCTGATATATTATTATTAACTGCATGAATTGGATGACAAAACAACATACGGTAACATGTGTCTTTATATTTGATTGTTGTTGCTCTAATACTGTGTCATAGATAGTAAATAGCTGAGCATATCAACCCTGGGACTGGCAAAGACAAACATCAGTTTATACTAAAACATTCAATACATATAGAAAACAGTTAAACCATAGCTCACAAAACCATGAAATTAAATCCAGGAAAATTCACAAGTTGTTTTCATTTAATATACTTTTTCACTTTGTGCATAACTACAGTTAGTGGCCGGGATCAATGATCACAAAAGTGGTGTATATGTGGCCTCACAACTGTTGATTATTAAAGTTTATAACAAATGCTTATTTTGTTTGACCATATCTAAAAATGATAAGCTATCTTTGTAGTACCGGTATTTAAGTCAAGTTTTGCGAGCACAGCATAACTCATGGTAAAGTTGACTTATCCAATAATTGGATATTTTTGCCCAAATATTTTTACAAACAACTACATTAGTGGGATATAGAGAAACAACAAAAACTTCGTAAGCTCACCAGAACCCAGCAAGGTTTCAAAATTCTACCAATGAAGGAATGTAGGCTAGTGTGATATTCTAATGAACATCTGCAATAAGCTTATCTCAGCTTGTCGAAGCATTATTTTCTGCAAATACTGAATTGAAACTTAACATTCCGCCCAAATTTTAATACCAAATATAAAAGTTTTCAAAATTGTCGATAGCCTACTCTGTTTTACATTCAAGGCAAAATGTTTTTTATACAAAATGCAACACTATAAAATTATTATTAAACTGGTAGAATGTTGAAAACTTATGGTAAGAATTGATTTGTCCAAATAACTAGACATTTTTGCCCAAATGATTTTTATAATCAACTACATTAGTAGGATATTGAGAAAAAACAAAAAACCTCATAAAGTTACCAGTACCCAGTAGGCTTTTAAATCTTACCCATGAAGAAATGCAGCCTACATGTTAGTGAATATCAGTAATAAGCTTACCTCTGTTTCCCAACTGTGCTTTTTTACAGTTCTATTTTGCAGTTGTCGAATCGAAACTTATCATTCTGCCCAGATTGCAATACCACATGCAACAGTTTTCAAAGTCAGTGATAATACATTTACATTCATTGGAAAATATTAATGTATATATCTCATAAATTACAACAATTATGTAAAGTTTCTAAACTGGTGAGGCGTCGAAACATTGTGGTAAGATTGATTTGCCCAAATAACTGGACATTTTTTGCCCAAATTTGCAACATTTTTTTTAGCGGGGGAGCGACTGCCTCCCCTCTCCTACGGCTATGTAATGTAGATGCAAGTAGCTAGAAGTGATTACTACCAAAAAATATATATATTCATAATTAAAGAGTAGGTAAAGATAAATATTTCGTGTTTTTGAAAAAAAATCGTGGTTAGAGAAATCACTATACCCGGAAAGGGGCCCGGTACTTGACCATCTGACGGCTGAAGTGGCTGTTTTAACCTTTGATGGCAATTCCTTTGGATCTGATTATATTAAGATCTTGATAATGTTTGAAGCCGCGGGGAATTTTTTAAATCCGGACCCCCTAAATATTCCGGGCCCGGGTCCAAAAGTACCACCTAGACCCCCCTGTCAACGCCCCTGCGTACGTGTGCTTTCTGTAAGCAGTCAAATGTCAAGTCAATCAACTTTTACAAAATGCAAAAACTTCCGAAAGTTTGATATAGCCTATTCATCAAATTTTGTAAAGATTTCAATTTGTGGGCAAATGAACATTTTTTTGCAAAATTGACCCGAAAGAGCATTTTCGTAAAACGTACGCACTGCTAGTAGAAATGGATTTAGGGAGGTACTTTTTCCACAGCCTTGGTTTTTTATTGGCACCAAACTACGAAATTCGTAGTTGATTTGATATAAGTTTCGCTTTTTTCTTGTCTTGATGATAAAACGCAAACCCATTAGAAGAACACTTTGGGCCCAGTACGGATGAGAAATCGGAATTTGCAGTCATACGCTGTTGGTTCATTCATGGTTTATCTCTAAATGCTTTCGGTTGGATTGTACGACGCACATAGCCTAATGCACTATTAGGTTCTGGGCTTGCTATACCGTTATTGTGGTTACGGAGTCTTGTTTTTGTCACAAGATACGAACAGCGTAGCTATTAGTATTAGTATTCGTTGTTTTAATATAGCTGTCAAAAGATTTACATGGTGCTGTAATTTTTTTACCTCAACTGTTACAAACACAAAAAAGTATGAGTTTCTGCTGCATAGAGCTAATACGATTTTGTTAAAATACAAATAGGCCTACCAACCTTTTTCTTGTTCAACAGCTGGCCAAGCATAATTTGCAACAACTTAACCCGTTAGATAAGTCATAATAATATTTTTAACAACAATAAAAGTAAACTACTGGTCGATTTTGGCTACGTTTACGTTTTAAAGAAAGCAAACACAAGAAAACTCAACACCTTGAACGATAGACACTCGGACCTCGGTATCGTTTGGCTTCTACAAGTTTTAGAATTTTGCTGGAATTTCATTGGAAGCAGAACTGAAGTATTACTTAGAAAATAGTATAAAAAGATGGATTTACGAATACATTAATTTGATATACTATTCAGTTAAAGCTTTCACTTTATCAATCTTTTACGTTTTGAGTTGAAAATTTTCTTGATAGTTACTCCTCGTAAGTTACTTATTGGATAAAGAAGTACCGGTAGTGGAAAGTTTATCACCGCTTGCCAACTACGACAGAATCCATTAAATTATCACTGCGCAACATATATTACTGGAGCACAAAGCAAAGTAGTATAATTATACAATTATACATATGTTAAACATTTTTGGTGTTATTTTGTCTTTTATTGCTCAAAATTTGGACCATTTAAACAGTTTTTTGTTTTATTTTTTGCTGCAGTGCAAACTACTAAAATTGTGTACGACTCTTTGTACTTGATGTTAGACAATACAAATTTAGAAAAATGGTTTAAACCAGGATTTTCCACCCAGGGGGCCATGGCCTCCTAGTGGGCCACGAGCCTTTTTCAAAGGAGCCATGGAAAAATTTAGAAAATTGTAATTTTTTATTTTATCATCTGTAAGTCCACTCCAACACGATATAACAAAAGAAAAAAATTAAAATGTAATAAAAATACTATTTTGCCCAAATCTTCATAAATTGGTCTTTAATTCCCGGTTGTTTCAAAAATAATAATATAAGATTTCTATGTAAAGTTGTAAACAGTTGTAAAAAATAAGGTTGAAAAAAATAGGTGGCCATTGATTTTTCAAATTTTTTAAAGGGGGCCACGGTGTAAAAAACATTGGGAACTCCGGGTTTAAACTAAGCTCAATCTAAAACGCCGTTAGCATTACATTTACAGTAGTATAGGCTAACAAAAAACAAGAAACACAAATTTTATTGGCTATCCCCACCGTTGACCAGTTCAATTCGACTGCAGCTTGACATTTCAAACAACGCACTGCTTTATCTGCCGCAGCTTTTCAGCACCATGATTTAATGTTATACCAAAAAACACACAAGCAGAAGCACTATAAAACTGAAAAGAACTTTCAGCGAGACCTCGATACAAAATCAATGCAATTCAGTGATTGGATTTCATGCCCATTTGCAATAATGTAACTGCCTGTCTTCACAATTCACATCAAAATAACTCGAAAAGTACTAAATTTTATCAATCTTGCAAAGCTAAAGGAAAGAAAACCGAGCTTCCGCAGTAAACCTAAATGAAACCACTGTCAATTTAGCTGCAATCATTTGACAAACAAACTTTAAAACATATGACGCTGTCAGTGTAGGGGTTTGAAATTGTAAAAGCGAATACTGCCTGCTTTTGCAGAAGTAAAAATTTGAATTATGTACTTTCAAACAAAGCATCGAAAATCCCCTTGAGCCAAATATAGCACCAAAGCATCTACACTCGGCTACGTGTGTACTGTGTACAGCTGCATTGACATTGTCTGCTTTGTAAAGCGCTGTGTAGCAACGAATTCTGCGATGGACACAGCGCTATCTAAAAACAAGCATTATTACTACTATTATTAAAGAAAAGTTAAATTAATTATTTGGCTACCTGAGAAACTTAGTCAAGCAAAGCTGATGACACACGTTACATCTAAAATTCTAATATAGACGATCATGGGATATTTTGAATTTTCTAAATCAACCTGCTAGACAACAGATCCACATCTTATGGTACAATTGTGTAGGCTGTATGACACCAAAGGAATGAGTCTATGGTAAATTTTTCTAAACTAAAATTCCTAGTCCTTCTATCATAGTCGGAATTCAATACCTTTCCAAATGCGTAACTTATTATGTCGGATAAACCGAAAACACTCATAGCCTATGTGAAAACGCAGAAATACAGAAGTTTGCAACAAAAAACAAATTCTACAATCTTGGTCCATTTAACATCACATTGGAACAACTTTGGAGTTGTAGCTCCAGGAAAATCTCTAATTTATACTAAAAATGTGGATACACGACGTAGAATAAATTCGAAACAAAACTAAAAGCAAAAGTTCTCTGGAAAAGTCAATGATAATGCAATCTACTGGATGCCTTCATTTCTACACTGCAAGAGGACAAATTTACGAATCAGGCACCAACAAATGGAAAACCGAAACAATAACTTAAAAGTAATTTGCCGATGCTTGACATTTTTTGAACAGCGAAGCAACTGACTCAATGACTGATATAGTTTTTCGCTGCTTCCTGTCTGCTGTGATATCTAAATTGCTATGGTGCTATTTTATTCGTATTGTTTATAACTGTAGGCTACTATAGGCTACTATTCTCGGAACAGACAAAATAAAAGTTTTTTCTCCCTCACTCACTCTTTTTACCGGCAGTGCTTGATTGATTTCAGTGATACATACTGCATTTAAGAACTGAATTTTCATCTTGCTTTAGTTCTTACCATTAGTTTTCTAGAGTCTAGTCTAGAAGATGGTATTGCGTGGTTCAGTAGGCCTGTTCCATTTAATGTAGGCTAAAGCAAGTAGACGCAGTAGCTAACAAGACAAGTATCAGACTTAAATTAATAGTTGACAGAGCTGAATTCGAATCAAACTTTGAGTTGATCACATTGGCTTATCTTTTATAAAAACAAAAAGTATATCTTGTACGCTGCCAATCAGATGCCATTAATATTTGGTTACAGTTTATTTACGTGAATAACTATTTTCATCAATGAAACTTAAGCCTACCGAGAGCAGGTTGAGAGCGGATCAGCAAAACTGGCTGATAAAGCAAACTGCAACATGCAAACCATTTGCAAGGTGTTATCTGCTTCTTTTTGCATCCAGCTCACCATCTGAAGTTAAAAAACTTTTAACCAAAAGCAACATGAGAAATCACATACATTTCTATTGTGCTTGTCGATACATGTAGACATGTAAGTTATGTTGGTTTATTTAGTGCTTTCGTTACAAATTATTATGGTGGAATGGAGAAGCGGATAAGGCGTTGGCTTTGCAATAATAGCCTACTAGCCTGGTTCGACACCAGGCTTAAGCTCAGAGGCGCCGGAACGATTTTTGACTGGGAGGGGCAAGACTACAAAAAAAGGGCACTTTTGTTTACTAAAAGGCCATTTTTTTTTCAAGTTTAAAGATAAGATGTAGCGATAATGCTAATCTATCAGCTCACTATGTATTGAGTAATGATAGCCTACAAGTGTCCGGTATACAAAGAAGGGCACCATGCTATGTTATAATGATGCAACCTACTGTCAAGCCTTAAAGCAGCCTGCGGCCATGGCCGCTAAGTAGTGCTTGAATGACCGCCGGTGCTACCTCCTCAATCGGCCAAGTTTGGCCGCGGGTCTCTTCTAGCCAATTATTTAATTTCGCAATAGAATGATCGTGGATTAACTGTCGAAAATATGTAGTATCAAAGAGTGACGCAAAATTAGTTCAGCGCGTCATAATCGCCACTGTTGCATTGTGCGGGAATATTTGTTATTGATGGAATATATCCATCTGCGATCACCAGCGCTGTAACTGCAAGTCTTGTTTGTAATTCCCGACGTTTATTTTAGCAAAGTCTTAATCCGAAGTGCTAATTTACGTCGGCTGGCAATATTGTCGTTTTTATGTCGATTCGATGTTGTCGGACATTGAATCGTTGTTAAAAAGGAGAACTAGGTTAGTTGACATCCGAGGGAAAAACATTATTTGATCATATTTTGCAAAAATTATGCTTCTTTTAGTAATGTCCTTCAGATCATTGAAATACTTATTTTATTACCTTGCCGTCATCGTTAACACATGCCGAATGTTGTTTTTCGTTGCTAAAAAGAATTCTAGGGGAGTGGCGAACTTCTTTAAAATCAGCCACATTGGAGACACTCGTGCGAGTGTCGTTAATTAGATGGTCCCGCAGTACTGGATTACAATCCCGATAAAGCAGTTGGTGCAACGATTCTATTGTAGGACGTCGCCCAGGCCCAGACTTCAACAACGCTAAGTGATCATTTTAGCATTGTTGCAATTTGCAAGTTTAATTCTATTGAGCTTGCTTGTGCTATCGTTATTTTCATTTTGTATTTTGGCCTCTAAACAAGCAGATTTGGCCGCCGAGAAGGAGCTCCCGGTAGACCACGATGGCTGCCGAAAAAAAAAACGTATTTGAAGGTCTGTACTGTGTTGCAAAATTTTGTGCCGTAAATATTATTTTGAGGCAAAAATGAAAGATTATAATTAGGCTAAAAGCGAATAGCAGAAATTGTTATATTGCAAAATGTGCAGTAGCTTACATGACTTTAAAAGGGCACCATTGCTCGCCGGAAGAGGGGGGTATCCGCCCCCCTGCCCCCCCGCTTCCGGCGCCCCTGCTTAAGCTGGTTGTTGGTAAACACGGGTACACGGGTAGATAGAAAAAAATTGCCGACCCCTGTTCGTAAATCAAAAACATAAGATGAAAACGGCTTTCTTGGCAACTTCAATATTGCTATAGCCTAGTATGACTAAATACGTCAAATTTCCTTTGATGATTTGAAATTTTTGATTTGACTGCAAATAAGAGAAAAGTGAGAAAATTATCTGATTGTGAATTTGGGACAGACCGTATTATTAGAGACTGCACCCTTTTTACCCATTAAAGAAGGTTTGCAGGGGTGCGTGTTATGGGAATGGCGAAACCAAATTCTTACTACTTTCTGACTTTGCGCTCAGTGCAGCCTAATCCGAAATATGTCTTCGAAACAGAAAAGCATAAATTCCACCAAGAGCACATCACATAGCCTATGTTAAAATTTTATAAAACAAAGAGTGGATTGGATCAATCATTGGCCTATATAGCAAATCAAAAATGCTACAGTATCAGTATAGTATCACTTGATAATAACTAATAAGCTTATTATTTCGAAACAACAAGATTAAAGGAGCACCATAAGTGGAATAGACACAATCAGAACTATGTTGGTTAAATGTTTGGGTGGCAGCTGCCTTTGGTGATCTTTTGGTCTTTCGCTGCCCTCCTTGTTTGCGAAGTAGACTCTGTTTGCAACCAGTTTGCAACTTACAATTTTTTTCTCACCAACAAAAACAAATCAACTGAACTAAACCGAAACACATAACAACCCTTGCCCTACAGGCTAGGTTTTTTATTTTTGAAATTTGTCAGTTCAATGTCGATTACATTTTACTCTGCTATCACTGGATATGCTTGAATGTAGCCCTCGGCCATAAAGTAGATTTGCTTTTGTTGTTCAGCATGTTCGTGGAACATTCCTGTTCTCCAATATAACAAAGTAAATACTCTGTTTTCCATATAGTAAAGTACACTCACAAACCGTCACAACGATTGTTGTTGGTAAATTTCCTCTTCGCACATCTTATATGCAAATATTTTTTCGATAAGGTGATTTGGTCTAGCAATTTTCAATAAAAAAAACGAGAGGAGGCGAAAGCACGCCAATGGAAGAACGAGGTTGCTGTAGGCTTTTCATTAGCTATAAAAAAATCATCGTTTTAACGAAAGAGAACATCGCAGACACGTGCCTGACTTCACGGAAATTTGAATGTAGTCAATGGGGGGGAGTTTGAGACAATGACGTAGATAGAAAGATTGGCGGGGGAAAGAGTAACTCTTGGGAGAGCAAACGTCATTCATGATAATAAAACGTTGCAATAGTATTAAAACATACTTTTTTGGAGGAAAAGATAAAGATTTTGGGGGATTTTTCCCCATGGCTACGCCCCTGGTTTGGAGGTCAACCTCCCCATTCAACTTGACATCTAAATTATTTATTGTTTTGTTGCTTATCTTGGCTTTATTTAATGCGTTATCCTGTATTTTTTTTTACCAACCCAACTTGTTACCGTAAGACGTAAGTGAAAGTAGTCAGAAGGCCATATCTTATAAATAAACACTTTTTACACTAATCCGCGTGTTTTGCGGCTTGCGAAAATCTGGTGGCAAACCTAATATAGCAAGCCTACATCACAACAAAACTACTTATTCACAAAATTCGACTTACTTAAAAATCGCTGAGGATGTTACAAACAATTAAGACACAGCATACTTCAAAATTGTTTTTTAATAGGCTAATTAGAGGGTTTGTCAAGATTTTTTTTACGTCTTTGCACTTTGCAGGAAATATCTGCCAAATATTGCGTGCAATACCTATTTGTGGAAAATGGATTGCATTCATAAATTTACATTGAATTGCCAACAAGTTTACAATTTATAGATCAACACTGTCATAGATCTACTTTCGTTTCTGCCGTAAAAAAAGTAAAATAATTTTTTCAATCCCCCCACTTCCACTGCAATTTGCTGCGTAGGCCTACGCTATGAAGAGCAGTGTGCCAAAACCTCTTAACTTTGTTTGTCTCCCAATTTTGGTCTGTTAAGATTGCACTGTTATGCACTGTTATCTGTTATGAGTGCAAATTCATTTTGGTCTGTTAAGATTTTTTGAAAAGTAGTCTACCTGCTTGTAAAGATTAAGAATGGAAAATTTCATGTTAAAATTAAGACTTTTATAGTTGGCCATGTGACCCACAGGTTCAGAATAGTTGCTTGTCCTGAGAACCAGCACAAAAATGTTTCATGCAGCTACACAGTATTCGTTTATGTGGCTTAGACTACATGGGCTACTGAGCAATGAGCATATTTATCAGTTGCTTGATTTGTGGCTAGACTATGGGCCTTAAAAATTCACCTTACATAACTATTTTATGTTCATCATAATTGGTTGTAGACCTTTAGGTATCGAAAACATGCTCCATTTATGTTAAACACGTTGAAATATTGCTTCAAAGACTTGTAAGGACCCATGATAAATATTCATTGTTTTCAACCTTGTGCAAAATGTTTTTCTCCCATAATATTTGTGTTCTTTAAAAAACTCACTTGTTGTGAACAAAAATAATTGATAAATTGTTTTATAGCCTATCCAATAGGCCAGTAGCGTAGCCAGGAATTGTGAAAGGGGGGGTTTTGACGGCCGACGGGCGAAGCCCGACGGCGTTTTCGCCAAAAGCGACACCCAGCGGCGGGGGATCTGGGGGCCTCCCCAGAAAATCTTGAAATATTACTTTGAATTTGGTGCATTCTGAGAGAATTTTCAACAAAAATGTGGGTATAAATATTCCTGTAAAATGGTGCTGTCCGGTGGCATGGCAAAAGGATAAAATCATGTTTTCTCGGGCATTTTTCGGAAAAAAAGCTAAGTTTCTATGTTTTCTTGTTGCTAATTCTTGGCTGAGTTGTTTGAATGTTTGGTATTGGCAAAACTCGCTCTTTTAATGCAGTTTTGTTTAAAATTAGGCAAACTTTGTTTTAGAGACATAGAGACTGAAAGCATCATTCTCAATATTGTGACGTCACATGCGTGCCAAAGGGGGGTTGTAACCCCCAAACCCCCCCCCCTTTTGCTACGCCACTGCAATAGGCTAACCCAGTGGTTCTTAACCTGTGCGCTACCGCCCCCTAGTGGGCGCTGTTAACTTTTAGAGGGGCGGAAATATTCAGGGGGCGTTATAGGGGGCGCTACATTCAGAAGATGTAACGATATTTTTCTCACTGCAAATTTGCTTTAGTAGTTCTGCTGGGGGTACGAGAATCCACCGAGGATGAGGAGCTATATACAGTATAGAGATTGTGTTTAACAAGGGAAGTAGTGATTCTCTCTCAGAGCATTCTATGTTGGCCTATACAGCACAATGCACAACACCATCCCACAAGCGTGGACGTCGGATGGTGTTGTGCATGGCCTTTGTTGTTGATAATGGGCATTGTTTCCCTTTCCTTGTAGTAAGTAAATGGCATTTTGTGGTCAGCTTTTGGCAGGGACAGCGGGCAGGCAGTGCAAGCAAACCATAAGGACTGGTCATAATAATAGTCATTCAATAATGGTTATTAGTGTAACTCTTACTAACTACTAAAAAATCAGCAGAGATGTGCCTTAAGACTTTTAAGTTAAGAGCCTTAAGGCACATCTGTGCTGATTTTTTAGTATTAAAACTAACATCGGCTTAAACTAGTTTTTTCTTACTAACTAATAACTAATTACTACTGGCTGTAGGCTAGCCTTACAGTCTTGGAAGAAAATGTCATTAGTAGGCTACAGCCCTTATGTTATAGTGGGCGCCAGACTATGGAAATCTCTGAAAAGGGGCGCTGGGGAAAAAAAGGTTAAGAACCACTGGGCTAACCCAACCGCAGCGTTCACTAATGATTCTGCTCAATAGCGATTGATGGCTTTCAATTTTTTCCCTTTTTGGCAAAACGTTACGTTATGACGTCAAATCGGTGATTTCATCAACAATAACTTTTCAGAAATAGGCTAAGTCAGTCTCAATTTATGCTGTGAAGTAACAACTAAGCTATTCAATATCTCCGCAATTCACCTCTGGGACGAAATCTTACCATAAGTTCACCCTTCTTGTTCTACAATCGTAAACATATTGTTGGAATTTGTCAATTTTAAATTACGTAATTAGGCTACTTGCCTTTTCTTTTAATCTGAAAGTGCTTTATATAGCCTACCTTTACACAAACAAGTTTTGCAATAGATAACACATCATTTATTTTCAAATTCAAAATTGTAAATCATTTCAATAATAAAAAAAGCTAAACCCCTGCAAACTAATAAGAAGCTTTAGGCCTATATATGGAATGGAAGGTTGACAATTTTTTCTCTAGCAACCAACAGTTGGTAAACAAAGTTTTAGTTGTCTTATTTTCATTTCTAAGGGGCTACCGGTACTGTTTTGTTGTGCAGACTTTAGCCTACTTCATGCTTCGCCTAAATGAAAAAGCTCTTAAATGAAAAAAAAATATTTTCACATATTTGTAACATGCTACATGCTACCCTCAACAGACCAGCCAGAAGAAGCCAAGTACTTTTTTATAAAAAGCTTACAGCAGTTCAGTTTGTTTTTATTTCTGAGCATCACTGCAAGAGCAATAGGCCTAACTTAGGCTATATTCCATACCAAAATAGCAAAGGTATGAAAAAGGTAGTAAAACAGTAGATTTACGTTGAAGTTAAATTTTTATTTTTTTAAGTTAAGTTGGCTACAGCAGTTTAGATGTAGTTGGCTTTCGCCTACCTATACTATAGCCTACAATTTGTAGGTTAAGTGCTCTACCTAACGGAAAAGTTTATTTTAAATTGTGATTCTTGAACTCACACACAGTGATCTGGCCAATTGCTAGACTATGAATTCTAATTTGGTATCTCACGTAAATGGCTTAATGTACACTCACGTTAGTTGCCGTGAAGAA
Organism: Aplidium turbinatum; assembly: GCF_918807975.1. Lineage (NCBI taxonomy): Eukaryota > Metazoa > Chordata > Ascidiacea > Aplousobranchia > Polyclinidae > Aplidium > Aplidium turbinatum. The sequence goes on along the minus strand of NC_137484.1, from coordinate 12,743,343 downwards.
GTTGTCCCGTAAAAAAATCATATGACAATAAAACGAATCACAACGGAATGCAAGTAAAAAGATCCAGAAATTGTGTAACAGTAGACGTTGGATAACCTACATTGATACGAAATAAAGTTTATGGACAGCACTAGCCAGTAGCGCACCCAAAAAAAAAATTTAGGGGTGGGCTAATTCAGAAATGTCGGACGAGTGATTTGCGATAATAATGACAGTGACAATAGGCCAATAGGCTACCCATCCCTTTGATTATTTAAAGGCACTCACGGCCCACAACCCACCAGCTGCCGATACATCAGGATTTGTTCTCTCAATCAGTTTACAAGTTGGCCTATAGTGAACTCCATGCTACTAGCACCTTCAGCATCCTCATTCCTACGTCTACTTTCGCAATCTTCTATAGATGTCGACTTTTTTCTCATGTATGACAAAATAGAATTAGCTTTCTGTTTGCCAACACAAATACCTAAGTGCGAAAACAACAACTAGCACGAAAACAGTTTAAAACAAAACACTAATTTTGTAAACAGTAGCTACGGTAAATTTGATGTGGACGTTTTGCCTACTTACAAACTATTCAAAATTGGTTCGCATTTTGAACTAAAGTCCCAGACGCCTTCGTCTCTCTGCTCAAATTTCGTACACCGGTACAGTTTTACATGTCCGTGTGATGCAGCATTGACCTACGGTAGCCTACATCGGTAGCCTATCTGTCCACCAGACATTTGACCACGAGAGCATCTGAACTTTAAAAGTAGCCTACCATCAAAGACCATATCATGGAGTGTTCTTTTTGTACAGATCGAAAATTCTCTGCTGACTCATTCAAAATTTTACGCGAGGGCAAATCTCAATTTGACACTAAAATTCAGGAAGCAGAGTTAATCAAACGCTACAACCCAAATTTAAACAAACAATTAACTTATTTAGCCTACTGGAGGCGAGTCTATTCTCCTCAACATTTATTTGATGTAAGCCTAGGTATCACGTTCCCTGTGGTGCAATTTTTTTATAGTTATTCATGTATTTGCCTTTTCCTAATGTAATTTTACCTTCAAGAAGTTGAGGTTTATTGCATTTTTATAAATATTTTCAGGTTCCTGATGAGGGCTTAAGTTAAGCTGAAAAAGTTTGACTGTTAAAACTATTTGTAAATATGTCAAATATATTGTTCTAATGTTCAGCCCTGTTGTATTGTTGTGTCTTATTCATATCTTACCTGTAAGCAAAAGATATTAATGGGGAAGATACAAAAACTTCACTTTTGATGGAGGGTTTGGGGGGGGGGGGGCTTGAGCCCTTAGCCCCATGCTGGATGCGCTACAGGCACTAGCAATACTGGCTGAAAGTATTGTCGAGTTCGAGTAAAACAAACGTTCACGTCCGAGATTAGGTTATTGATTTTATAATTTTTAATTACGGTATCGTTTAGTTTTTGGCTTTTAAAGTAGGCCTATGAGTGCAAATTCATGTTCTTTGTTTCAAAGATTTTACAAGTTCAAAATTAGCTGATTTCCTGCAATTTCAACTTTGTGTTTCAAACAATACCTTATAGCCTACCTAATTGTTGTGATCAAATGCCAACGTATACTTAAGTTTATCACCTCCCTTATAATTAAAGTCTAGTGCCCTCGAAAGTAAATGTACTTTGCTGAATATTAATTGCTGAAGTGCGTGTATAACTCACACTACTGCTTCGCAAATGTATTGTCTACTCTAAATATTTAAACAAATAATATTAATTTAAGTTAATAATATAATAGTTTACCAAAAATCCTACATGTGACAATAGTGACATGGCTTCTTACCTAAAAAAAAACAACATTGGACGACATAAAAAAGAGATTTGGTTTCTAGCCCCTTTAAAAAAATACATTCATAAAATTTCCCACAATTCAAAGTTTTACATGATGAAAATTTCTTTTTCTAAGATTTCTCTAAGCGTGAAACATGAAGGCTAAGGGTGAGGTATGTTTTGATCATTTTCACTTATTTTTTCTATATTTTTCTCTGAATTATATTGCGAAAACTTTGTCCACTGGTAAATCGAACTTAACAGCCTTTACCCAGTTTTCGGATTTACAGTACCGTAGCTACAACAAAAATGTTGCTGTTCATCAATTGATACATTTTCATATATGAGCTTTTTTGGGTTAAAAATGAATAGCCAAAGATGTTTTGAATAAATCTTTTCCAAGAGGACAGAAACTAGTAGGCTACGTCTTTGTATATACTTGTAGATAACTATTTCAGCTGATATAAGAAAAATCCATCCATTTGAGCTTGTGATTAATATCTTGGCAATATATTGTAAGATACATTTATTTTTGCTCAAAGATGTTATTTGCAATTATGTCACTGCCAATTTACAATATGATGCAAAATGCACTGGTGTTTTTTTATGCATGTAAAACTCCTGCTTGACTTTACCCATAGACTTGTTAGTTGTTTGGACCTTGTTTTATAACAAACAGACCATTGTCTTATTTACTAGTTTATAAACATCAAGCTTACAACAAACCATCTCATTACTTTTCACAATGTTTATAAAGTAGTTTTATAATATCTGTGTTTTGTCGCTTCTACCTTTTTCTAGACCTCTGTTATGTTTGGCTTCAATCGTTTTTTTGTTGTGATGGTCAGTAATAACAACAAACTGAACTGATATCAAAATATGACATAGCCTGCAAGACGATTAAATACCGTAGTGATACCAGTAGCTTTTAAACAATTTCCTTAAACAATATGATACTGTCTTGCTAAAAATTATTTACAATATGAAGTAGGCTATAGAAGTAGTAGAAAGGCTAATTAGGTTACTATGAACATGTTTATTATGGGCAGTGGCTATTTGACCAGCGCCGGTCTTTGAATCTGAAACACTATTTGACCGGTCATGACGTCACTATATAGGCACTTTTTTCTTTTTCTCTTTCAAAGCAAAAGACGAAAAGAATGGTTATATAAGTTGTAAATTTGACAATTATGTTTAACTGATTCGGTGGCGCGTAGGATATGTCTCGGGCTGGTGTTCAGGAGAGAATGAGTTCGATCCCTCGCGGAAGCGTTTTTTTTTTTTAATTTTAACTAAATTTTGACCCGAAGTGACTCAATCGTTAGGTTGCTGTATTTTTGTGGTCAGTTTTTAATTTCAGTAGCCTACAGCCCAATTTTTTATGTCTTTTGAAATATGAGTAATAAAGTTAGAGTTTTTTTAATATGTTGAAATTTGAGAATTTCTCTGGGAAATTTTCCATTCATCATAAGAGGATGTGACCATGTTTGCCGAACGGAACGACGCATTACATTTTTGCTCTTAACAAGTTAGAAATTGATTAGTTTATTTAACTGAATCAGCAGCGCGTACGATGTTTCTCGGGCTAGTATCCCCAAGGGTATGCCCAGAAGCATATATTTTACCGTACTTCAAAGTTTAAACCAACTTGACATTGATTGACTTGACTCGACAAAGTAAACTTGACATTGATGAAACCATTTTTTTTTAAAGAAGTAGGCCTATATAACTTTTTACAGCCACCAAACTAACTTGTTGAGAGCAAAAATGTAATGCGTCGTTCTGTTCGGCAAACACGGTCACATCTTATGACAATCGGAAATTACCCAGTGAAATTCTCAAATTCCAACAAATTAAAAAAATTCTAACTTTATTGCGGTACTCATATTTGAAAAGCCATTAAAAATTGGACTGTAGGCTACTGAAATTAAAAATTGACCACAAAAATGCAGCAGCCTAACCATTGAGTCACTTCGGATCAAAATTTAGTTAAAAAAAAGAACGCTTCCGGGTAACATCGAACTCATAACCCTCTGGAACACCAGCCCGAGGACTATCGTACGCGCCACGAACCGAGTTGAATATGATTGTCGAATTTAGAAGTTATATAGGGACTTTTTTCTTTTCTCTTTTGCTTTGAATGAGAAAAACAAAAAAGTGCACGTATAATGACATCATGACCGGTCAAATAGCCACTGCCTTACTAGAACTGTATGGTTATCACATACTGGTTGCAGAATTCAAGTTCACTTTATTTAGTTCTGTTAGAGAATAAAAAAGAAACTAGACATATACAGCACCTAGTATTTGGAAATTAAGTTTAAAATTACAGTAATAAAAATGTCAACGTTATATCATTGTTTTATGTGGCTACTTAAGTTTTAGGTCAATCGCAACAATGATGGATGTAAATAATTTCTTACATATGTAGTTCAAAAAGCGACCCACATAATAAAAACTAAAGTGATCTCTCTATAGCTGCTTTTTTGCTTTTAATTCAACATGAGATTCTGTTTTGCAGCTTCGAGAATACAAAGTCGTGGGACGAAAACTCCCCTCTGCGACTGTTGCAAATCCACCTCTGTTTCGTATGAGACTTTTTGCTCCAAACCATATAGCTGCCAAGTCTCGATTTTGGTAAGCGTTTTGTCTGTTGTAAATTTATTTTACAGTTTCTAAAACTAAGATTTATGTCTCTTCAAATTAATAAAGGTTACAAGTAATGTTTCAATGTAGCTAGATCAATTTTACTGAAATAAAGAAACCTTGTAATGCTAAAGGTAACCGATTTGTTTGTTTTTTTAGCCCTTTTTATGTTATTCTCTTAAATTGATATGGTGTAAACTTGACAGTTGATGTATTTTCTGTTGTAGGATTTTTTACAAAATTCAATTTCAATGTAAAAATTTTTGGATGTTTTTGTCTTAAAATTAAATATTTTTTTAAAACTCTAAACTAAACACCAGAATACGCAAAGCACTCTAAGTTAATGAGTCGCTTGTCCATCCCGTTTCAGGTATTTCTTGTCGTATTACAAAAAGATCAAGAAAAACGCTGGAGAAATATTACAATGCGACAAGATTCCTGAGAGATCCCCTGGTGTCGTGAAGAACTTTGGTGTGTGGTTGAGATATGACTCTCGCAGTGGCACGCATAACATGTACAGGTATTTAGTGTGTGCACAACATATATTTTCAAAAATATGTAACCAACATCTGCAAACCCTGGGAAATTTGCTGCCACCCTGATGTCAGCATCATATCAATGGGTGTTGTCAACCTGTTCATACTGCTCAATGCGCATTGCCTTAGCAAGGTGCTGGTTGAATGAGCCTCCTTTTCACTTTTTGTGTGGCCCTCCTTTCAGCTAACAATCACATGTATATATTTTCATTCACATGTTAAACATTGACACGTATAATTTTTATATGCCGTATATTTTCAATCTTGTTTTTGGTTTGTATGTAGTTGCCGTGACGTTCTTATTAATTCTGAGTATATGAATCAGTGTTTATTTGCAGTGCAGCCCCCAGTAAGCATTACATTTTCCAACAGGTCCTTTTGTTAAAAAGTTACCCATCCCTGCCTTAGCTCTTTTGCTGCGAAACTTCGCGCCATTGCTGTACGGAATTAACCTCAAAAGTTTTGATAAATGAGCGAGATATTCATCATTATTGCATTTGCACAGCAGAGTCAGTTTTTTTACCACACAGATGTTACTGTGCTGGTTGAGCAAGTGCTACTAAATATGTTCTCCCAGCCAGAAATCTTGAAAAGTGAAAACATGATTGCTTGGTTTGGAGGTTGTGTTTTCACACTGATTTGTCTTGAGAATTTTTCCTTATGTCAGCGAATAATATGTTTTATGTAACAGCAATCAAACAAAAAATGATTTTTATGCAAATTTTTTTCCGCTTTCCCTATTTTGTTAATATGTTCGTTTGTCTGTTTGGAGAAAAGCAATTTTAAACTATACGTCTGTACCGGAATGGCCCGATTCGGTGAGTCCGATCCCTTAACGGGGGATTTTTTCATTTTTTTTTTAAATTATTGGGTACCGTAGCCTAATTATCATTGCCGTTTTAGGGTTAGAGGTTAGGAACTCACCGAATCAGACTCACCGAATAGTAGCAGACCTCGTCTGTACACTGTACAGTTTATCTTATTGCATCCAAATTTAGATTAATATTTTAACTTTTATATATATCTAAATTCTGTTGTTCACTTGAAAAAGACTCATTGCTGTCCCAGAGTCGGATAATACCGCTTAACAGCAGCACATGACCAATAATGACATTGTACTTTGACTGTTATCAGAGAGTACAGAGACGTGAAGGTTGCAAGCGCAGTCACCGCATGCTACAGAGACATGGGTGCTCGACACAGAGCAAGACCTGGCTCCATTCAGATCATGAGAGTGAAGGAAGTTCCTTCCAACAAATGCAAACGGAAGCACATCAAGCAATTCCATGTGAGTAAAATTATTTCTTGGAATTTTTAGCAGGTAGTTATCAATTGTCATCATACAATTGGTCCTATGATGGAGGAGGCTCCGTTGGACTGCCACGTACAAAGAATGGAAGAGGGCTCCTGGCCTAAGCTGGTTCAGTCGATGGAAGTAGAATGACATAAATCACGTGAACGACTAAAAAAGAGGTGGTGCGATAACGTGCATAGGGACCTCCGAAAGGGAACGTTCTGGCGGTCAACGTTCAACATAGGAGTACGTGGAACCCACCATAAGCCGGGTCGAAATTTGCTGACGTCCAACCTTTGTTAATACGGGAAACAATGGACGTAAAACAGTGCACTAACTATAATTGTTTTATTTTCATTGATATTTATCATAGCGGAAAGGTCCGAAAGGAAATGAGTAATAATAAAGTAGAAATAATATGCAGTTAAAACTGGTGTTAAATTACTTCTAATGCGATGTTTCGCTCGCAGAACGCGAAGATCCGATTCCCGATGCCACGACTGGTTCTGAGCAAATCCCGACAGAACGCTCCGAGGTTCAAGACGAAGGCTCCAAATCTCTTCTTCTAAACCGCGACTTTAGAATAAATAATATTCCCAAACTTGAGTGTTTCATGCAAGAGTGTGAACGAGCAATCGAAGTGGCAGTCTGTCCAGGGACCAGTAGATAGTTAAGGTCACTTTTGGATATGACTTTGGGCTAACTTTTTTATTGCGTAGCTTTTAGATCAGTTGTGTTTGTAATTGAACTTTAATTAAATCGCTATCGGAGAGTAATTTCAAATTTGACCCAGAAAATGCGCTGTACAGTAAACGGTTTCTAATTTCATGCTTCCAAAGATTTTAGTTTCTCCCATGTCGTAACTAATAATAGACCCTAACCCTACTTTTTTTGAAAAACTTTTGTGCACTGCAAAAATTTAAAGAAAAAAAAAGTGGCTTCGATGGGCGTCGAACCGTTGTTCTCACAAATATAGGCACAAGGTGAAACCACTGAACTAAACACGCTAACAAAAAGATGTAAGTTATGCATTCACACGGTATTAATTCAAACTTTAAGCGAAATAACAGAAAGTTTGTGGAAAAAAAATCGCAGCCTTGTCACCGAGGATGATAGAGTTAAATTGGCGGTTTTTGAAATGTCACAAAACCATCCGTTGCATGAAAAGCTTTCCGGTGAGTAGAACCATCGTTTCTTGAGCTAACCGGACGCTTAAATCATAGATAACTTGCAACACAAGTAATCTCTGCTTAAACTGACTGCCTTTGTTGGGGAGATGACGTTTTGGATCGCCAATACCGTGGCTTAATGATTGCCCACACGTGGTGGTGCTTTTGAGCAAGAATTTGCTAGATCATGCTAAACAATTTTTACAACTGAATTTTGTAGTGGTCAGTACTCAAGCTAGCAATCGGTTTGAGCTGGTTTCATTCCCTTAGGGAACGTTCAAATATTACGTAACGCTTTTTTCCGAATTTTTGACCCCCCTCCCCCATATAACGCCAACGTAACGCTTTTTTCAATCTCCCCCCCTCCCCCATGTAACGCTTTTTCACTACGAATTCAGTACAAAAAACTACCATTCCGTACTCGAAAGCGTTACGTAACGTTTTGCTTGAACCCCCGATGTGACGCTAACGTAACGCTTTGCATGAACCCCCCCTCGAAGACGTTACGTAATATTTGAACGTTCCCTTTTGGAGGATGTTCATCACGGCCCTCAAACTTTTTCGATAGCCTACTGGGCCAAATGCTTAATTTCATTATCTTCGGCGGGCCGCATATTTTGAGTACCGGTATTGAAAATACACTCAGTAGCCTATTTAAAAGTAAAACTGTTTACATGCGCCTGTTTAATTACGTAGGCCTACATATAGCTAACTAAATTTGATTTCTTGCACAAAATTATTGAAATAGGCATTCTGAAGAAAACACGTGAGCCGCATTGTAGGCCTAACTCGCGGTTTTCCTGAAAAACTTCGATGCGACTTTGCCAAACTGGCAAATGTTTTTAACAAGTAACGACCAAACAAAAATTATACTATTGGCTGCTGTAAAACGTATGATTGATTGGATAATCTTTACGGCCAAAATGAAAACTGCACCGTTATGGTTAGCGAATCGCAATTGCTTACTGTTCTAGTAAATAAACTACTAAGCCTTGAGCAGAATGACAGATAAATCGCTCCTTTCTACATTCCAAAAAGGTTGTTTGCAGAGCACTGGCCTTTATAACTGCGTGACTGCTTTACCCTGCATTCTTTTGTCGTTCTGTTTACTCTTGACATGGCAGCATCCTAATGGAATAGGTAGTTGATAGGTGAAATTTCTGTCCCAGAATTTCCGTGTTTGACCAGCACATCAGTTTTCGTTTAACATTTTTTTATTAAGAACATGAAATTGCATTTGAAGAAATGTAAGCAACAGCGCAAAATAAGACTGGCGTTTTGATCAAGCAAACCACAAATAAGTAAAAACTGTTTCTCAAATGCGATTAGTTCTTCAAAAAGACTTTTAATTCACATCTTCATTTCTAGTTTTTCTGTTACCCATGGCAGCTAGATCGAAGGAAAACAACACAAAAAGTAAGTTGGCTAGGTCAGCCTACTGTTTGAATATCATATGACTCAATTTTGTTAAATATCTTTCCTTTATGTAACGTACGGTAGGCTACTTGTTGCAAGTCACAACTTATAGCCTACGCTAGGCTGTGGCAATAATTGTGCAATATGATGATTCGGATCGCCTTGTTCAAGGACATCATAGGATATTCAAACAGTCCACAACAAATTTCGGCTAAGAAAGTCACGGGCCGTCTCCATCAGTATGCAAAGAGTTCCACAATCAGAGAACGGCCAGCTTAATTTCACCCTCCTTGATACTGGGGAGTTGTCGAATGGGAGGAAGGTGCACAAACTACAGCTTCCTTGCTTCCTCCAGGCACGGAACTGTGGATTGCTGTTTTTTGAGGATCTGCACAAAATAAAAAGCCTGTTAGCCGTAACATAAACGAACTGCAACCGGCGGGCCAAATTCGGCTCGTTTAGTCTCCTATTCTGGAAGTGGCGGATCCAGAGGGGGATTGGAGCCCCCTACAACACAGAAAGGCAACTTTATTCATGGTGTATTTGCAAGGACGGATTAATGGAAGACCTACACATCATAGTGTTTTGTTGAAATCCCCCCAACCTTCTTAAGGCTATTTGTTGGATCCGCTCTTGTATTCTGGCCCACCTGATGGTAGTGTAAAATAGTGTTTCTGATTTTAATCAATTCCTATTGTTCAATGTCACAAATCGTTGCAACAACACCACATGAGCTGCAATTGAAACTGATCAAACTTCAACGTGACAGCGTTTTGAAAAAAATTCAACTCTCAGAAGATTTACGAGTAGCCTAACAATGACTTTTACAAGTTTTACGCGCCACTGAGTGATACCAGCTTTTTAAAGATTTGTGAGATGGCACAGGGAATGCGTGTGTTGTTTGGGTTCACATCACTTTGTGAACAAATTAATCTCATGAGTCATGAGTATTAACTAATCTAATCCAACTATAGTTGTCACTTCTTTGATAAATGCGCAAATCTGTTCTCGTAAGCCAATCGTAGCAACCAAACTAACGCCCAATCTACATCCTTTGATGAAAATTAAACCTCAGCTACTGTGTTAGACTGTAGTTACAGTAAATCCAATTTTTAGATCTACTGTATTTTTTTGTAGCAAAAAGACTAATAACAACTTTGCGGTAAAGATGAACAGAGTGCAAGTTTTTAGTTCAGTAGCTTATTATAAGTTTATTTTTAGTAATGGACGCTTCGTCTATCGTAACAAAAAAATAATAACCATCCCGCTGAAGGTTGTAAACTTTGCAAACAATGGTTGCTGAATAATCAAGCAAATATGCACCTGCCCTGCGTTTCCCTTGGATAATTGTTACCGTAATGTGACACGTAAGTTGCTTATCTAGCAAATTTCGCCATTACTGTTATTTGCACAACCTTTGGTCGCTATGTGAATTAACGATTTGTCAGTAATCGTAATATTGTAAATTTAAAAAGAATTCCAGTCAGCTCTTAACGGAATAGGTTATATTGAAAGACAAAAAACGGAAACAGACTAAAAACAATATATTAAAAACATAAAAGAAATGGTGACAGCCAAGCAGGTGCACCCATCTTATTCACGTGTGGATTTCTAATCGCATGTAAAAATTGAATGATAATTAGGGCCATTTTTATTTTGACCTAAAGAAATTGTTTTTTGACTTTATTTTTATCAAATTTTGACTTTATTTTGACCTAACGAAATTGCTTAGTTGTAGAGGGCACAGTTCTTCCTTGAATTGATACCAGTTACCCAAACATAATATTTCGTCCATTTCAGACCCAAACGTAATATTTTGTCAAAAAGTCAAGATGTTTTATGGATTATAAAAAGTACGTCGTGTTTTTTGGCGATAGGAAAATCTCCACAAATCTGCCTAACTTTTCCTGAGACGATTTAGCTTGCTTAGGCATTTTTGTATTACAGAATGTCAGTAGGCTATTCCTAAAATCCAAACTGTTGATCTTCGAAAAGACTACGTTTGTGAAGAGGGAGTGTTTTATAAAAAAATTGTCTAAATACGTATCAATGAATAAACAATGGACAATTTGCGATAAAAGTTATTGCTGATCCGTGGGCATTGTGACATATTTCCTGCTTTCATGGATCAATATGGTTTAATTATGTTGCAGTTCCTGATTTACAATGCTTCCACGAGGATTTTGACAAAAATTACTCTCAAGAAATACTAAAAGTTTGTCAAAAGCCATAATTTGACGAATTTTGACTTTATTGAAAATTTTGACTTTATTGTCGATTTTGACCTATAAACTTCTTGGAAACAGTCCCCTAGGTGCTGAAAACAACTTTATTCTTTGATTCGTGGATAGACGAGTTCCTTAAAAAATTTTGACTTTATTGACTTTTGCGGGCCCTAATGATAATTAATTTAATGTTTTTGTGCGAACTTGGCTTAATTTATGGTGGACCGTGAGTCAATGAAAAAATCGCACGGAGACCATCACACAAACTGTTTGAAAAAGTTTGACAACCACTGCATTAGAATCATAGCAATCCGCTCATATGACGTGACATGCAAAAGACAGCTGGGTTACGTCATTCATTCAGATAATAATCTGATTGACTCATTCTTTTTATGACAAGGCACGAAAAAAGATCGATAAAATTTTCCTTTTGAAGTGACTGTTGTAAAATTGTCATGCAGAGACACTAGGCTGCTGAGTTGAAGTAAGACAACTTAGTTTTTACATCTCACCATTATTGTTGTCCGTTTTGTCTTCGATGCAAAACACACTTTTCCAGAAAGCCTCACAGGCTGAAATATGCAAAAAGCAATTGATTAAAGATACTCAGAAAGTAAACCAGTTAAAAACCAGCACATAACCTACCCCTTCCATCCATAAAAAGATGGCAGCTTATTAAATCGTTGTAACAAATTGAAGAAGTAAGATTTATTTCTTGACAAAACGTTGTTTCCGTTTTCTTATGAAATGCAAGCTTTTATAGCTTTGGTTCGTTTGTATGAGTTCATGTGCGCCCCGATAGCTCAGTGGTTACGCGCCTGGCTCAAGATCACGCGGCGCTGGTTCGACTCTCGGGGTGTGCGCTTGAGCAACGCACGTTGACTGCTTTCTATTCAGCGGCACCTAGTGAATGGAATAATTCCCCGACAACAACATTTCAACAACCGGAAAACTTCACTCTGCCAATCTCGGTAACCGGCCCTGCGTCAAAAGCCTCTACAAGTATGCGAAACTACCAGGAATAATGACCTATCAAGCCTTTGTCAGTCCGAGGATAAAGATTTAAAACAAAACCAAACCAAATATATGTGGTTATTAAATCAATTACCTGATATTATTAGTCAGCACATTTAAATAGTTGAAATGGTGTCTTCAGTTGGAAAAAATAAATCACGTAGTGTCTCCAAGTTTAAATATAGGCTACATAAAAGCTGTATTGATATATATTGTATAAACCTGCAAAAAATGAATTCAAAATGGTTGCTGAAATCATAATAAATATTCGTTTTTCTGAAGGAATCGAAACTGCTTTGTGTTGCCAAGAATTTTACGCTCACCATGCCTTGGAGTTATAGAACGTCTCAGTATTAAACAGGCTAAACTTGAACTTTTGAAACTGCTTAGCCTACTTTACTGTGACAATGCATGACAGTATTTTTTTAACCAGGCTATGTAGTAAAGCCGTTCGAAACAACGACATAGCTAATATTTCGAAACGTTTTTAAAAAAAATTTTTTGCCCTGGTAGTTTAGAAATGGGTCTACATACAATTTCGTTGTCTCGCTACGAAAATAGATGGTGGGAAACGCACAAGAATTACGTGATTGTTTTTATAAAGACTTTCGTTTTATTTCGAATCGGTTTTCATTAAGCAAATTTTTAGGTAAAAAAAACTGTTTTAGACATTCTGGTTAGGATGCATAAACAATTTTACACTTTAAGTTTTCAAATCAACTCTTTATATTACCTCAATGCACGCTATTAACTTATATATCTTAAAACTTCTATTACAAGCGTGTAGTTTTTTAAACAATGTAAGTGAAATATTCTTTTGGTTTACTTCAAACTCTTAAATGTATTACTTACAAAAGCTCAGCAATAAAGTTCATAAATTTGTAACCAAACTGATTCATTTCAACTCTATCAAATAGCTCGTTCTACATCCACTATGAGAACTAAAAGAAATAAAATCAATTTCTATCGATTTGTTAGAACACTATAGATTACTGAAAGTTCAACGGTAGGACGTTTCCTTTGTATCTCAACAGTATTTTTATTTTTCAAATCGCCTAGTAGCCAAAGTGCAAATAAGCTAAGAAAATGTAAATACACGTCATATGGCCTATCAAGTTACACCTTGCACAACTCTTCAATTTTAGTCACTGAACGGTTTCTATTTTCTTTATCCTTTCTAAAAGCAGAGACACTGCTACTGTAACTGCATTACAGTATTTACCACAGTTACTATTTTCAGAACATCTTACGTCATACAGTGACACGATAACTCACGTGTAGCCTGTGACAGTGCGGGATAGTAGCTACTCGTTCTTTCTGTTATTTGCGTAAACTAAACTGTGAACTACGAAAAATTTCGTGCAATTAAACATACAGAGAATTTCCAGCCTTACAGAGAATTTCCTACTCGCCTTAAGGAACTTCTAAAATCTAAACTGTTAGTGACTGTACTATGTTATTTGCCAGTTACTCAATACGCATCCAGTTGGTTTACCTCGGGTCAGCAAGTTGACTCAGGCTATGACTAGTAGCCCATAAGGAAATGATGCAGCGTTTTTTGAAAGGCATTTGAAATGAAGGTATTGCTGGTGTGGCAACCGAAATTTGCTTTAAATATTTTTAATTTTGTTTCTTGTGTAAAGGTTGTAAAGTGTTGTAGTCTTTAAAGAATTGTTGACTTTTAGACCCGTACGACAAGATATAGCTCAAGCCTTAAGCCATGTTTATTATTTATACCACTGTGCTATTTAGTTCTTTTTCATGTTGCTGGTACGCTTATTTACCATTGCGCATACAAGTTCCCTAAATTAGCCTACCATCGTTGAATCGAGCTGACGGAAGTCACACATATTGTAGGCTTACATTCCCCCATTTTGTAAACTATTTTTACAGGAAATAATACGAAAAAGGATTTAATTCGGGTTACTAACTTGCAAAACCGCCAAGCCGTTAAGAATTGAACTTTTCTGTCATGATTTTTGCCATTACTAAGTCATTGTTTTCTAAAATTCGCTCGATGCGAAAAAGTCCAGAACTATCTATCAGTAGCCTATTCATAGGCGTAGCCAGGGGGGGGCAAACGGGGCCATGGCCCCCCCAAATTTTCAAAGTTTGGATTCCGAAGTTGAACCCTTTGTTGAAAATATAATATAATTTGTATAAATTTATATTGTTTTCCAAGACATCTGGCTATTAACACCCCCCAGGACTTGTTTTAGACACACAGAAAGACACCAATAAATTTTGCAAATCGTAAATCGCGCAAATCTGTGGAAGCAATTTCAGAATCGCTTACTCTGTAGAGTTTTTGTGTAGCTGAGTTTTTTGTGTTCTCTAATTTTAGCCGCAGTTTTTGCCCGTTTGTGTGTAGATAAGAGCTACCTTTAATAAGTTAATAGCTGTTTATCTGCTAATAAGTTTCATACAAATATTACCCTGAAAGTGTTTCCAGAAAGCGTTATAATCCATTATTTAAGTGTAATTTTGCAAAAATTTTCCGGGGGAGCATGCCCTCGGACCCCCCTAGAATACGCGTGCCTTCGGCACGCTCTAACCCCCACCAGCTTTATTGCTTCCCTTGCTTAACCCACCAGGATGCGCCACTGCACATCAGGTGGCGATGTCTTAAATCAAACATTTTGTCGTTCTCTTCAATTCATCAAATATTTGGCCCCCCCCAAAAAAAATTTCTGGCTACGCCACTGAGCCTATTACTAAATTTCGATGAAAGTTTGAAATAATTTTTTTTAATTAGCCACAACTGCGCAATAAAATGCCCAATATTAAATCTATATTTGATATTCAAAACGGTTATCATGTATTGAAACTGCATTAAAGATGTTTTAAGGGCCATTCTATAATTTAGAGTTAGATTCACAGCAACACAACATTTAATGCTTTTTCCCATGATACGTCAATTTATTTGTGCCCAGTAGTTACATATATTTTTTCCGACAAACTTTTTACGGTATTATAAACAACAATTTTTTAAATCTAACCCCAGCCATCCTTATGATGACTGAAGCTATTTTTTCGTGAAAATATTGCTAGTAAATACCTTTCATTATGCTGATTGTATGAATTTCCAGCAATTGAAATGCTGCTGTGCTATGCTCTGTGCAGTGCTACCACTGAAGCATTCACCATTTTATATTGAAAGTAGAACGAGAGCAATGTGAAAAAGCTTTGGTGCTGTTGAAAACACCAGCCTTTCTTTCTTACTGGTGAGAAGTAAATAATATTTTTGATTTGTCATCATGACAAACCAAATGAGACACGATGGTACGCAAACAGTTTTGGTGCGTGTTTTATGTGTTTGTTTTGTAAATGCTACATGCCTAATAACTGCACACGAAGTGCCATCCCAGATAGCAAAATATAACGGATTTTGTTGCCTGGGATCGTAAAGATTGGTTTCAAAGCAAGGTGAGTCACTTCACCTTTTTTGATTACATGCTTGAACATAGTGTTTTCACCGTCTGAAATGAGAGATAATGCAACTTGGTCAAATAGCCTGCAGCCAATGTCAATGGATAGGCTACTAGGTTTTGTCATTTTACCCTTATCTGCTGCTGGTTCTCGAGATTCGTAGAAGTGACAGAGCGGGAAATTGGCTTGACTGCGGAAAAGTACGGTAGTCTAGCTGTAGCCTATTTATTTCAGCTGGAATACTATCAAAGAAAACGTCAAACGATGTAAGAGTACCAAGCGCACATTTCAAAGTTAGCTCACATAATCTCTGTACCTTCTACCAGCGCTGTCGCAAAAATTTATCATGCAGCTTATGAAATTTTTCAAAAATATACAAATTATGGTTGAAACAATGCGCAAAAAGTCATTTTTTTGTCAGCAACAATCCTTATATACCGTTTTGAAGTCCATAAAAAAACAAAAATTCTCCTGCACCACTAGATACGATTAAATAACTTATATTAAATTCTTGAAATAAACTTCGGAAAGATCAAGTGCACAGGCTTATGTGGCGGGCTATAGAATAAACCAGTTTCAAAGTTGATATACAGTAATTAGGCTAGTCTACGCCAGTTCAACAACATTCGGATTTATGATATTTTGTGAA
The DNA here is from genome assembly GCF_918807975.1 of Aplidium turbinatum. Classification (NCBI taxonomy): domain Eukaryota; kingdom Metazoa; phylum Chordata; class Ascidiacea; order Aplousobranchia; family Polyclinidae; genus Aplidium; species Aplidium turbinatum. The sequence continues at coordinate 12,727,170 of NC_137484.1, read as the reverse complement.
TAGAATCAAAAAAGTACAAAGCATTTTGGCAACTTTTGCTTTGTTTTAACTACGCTTTAAGCATTTTTGATTTTGTCCTACTGATTGTTTAACACAAAAACTGTATTCTTGACCATAACCATTAAACCAAATTTAATACTAAATTCTTCCGCTCTGGTTCGAGCACGTCTTGATTCAATTTCAGGTCGAGGACTCGAGGTATTGTCTACTTTTCTACCAGACAATAAATATAGTGCACTGCCGCTAGTGTTTTCTAAATTTCTAAACTTATAGTAGAATTTCAATGTATAGAAAAAAATCTTGTTTCTAGTAAAATTGAAATAATTACAGCAGTGTTTTAGTTGTGAAAAAGTTGCCAGAACATTGTTTTTGGATTGTTTTATTACAAAGGCTATTGGAAAAAATGTTTGCAGCTACGGTATTTGTAGAATTTATCATTCAAACTGAAACAAAGACTTCAAAACTCCTTCTAGAAAAATACAACCACATTAATCGTTTACAGCGCAATGACAGAACTATGATTCGACAAATATGTGGTGTCAAGCCCAAAGACCTGACCACAGTGCGATCAACCGCGTTGCTGGATCGATGGTGCGGTGAAGTTGGCTCGCAATTTAAACATTCCAGGAAGACGTAGGGTTGGTCGGCCAATATTATCTTAATAATAATAATGTTATGGTTTATTTATTGTCACTCTACTACATTTTTAATTTAATATTAAGTTTACAAAGTCATCACATTATTACCGGACATATTCTCGCTGCGTTATACAAGAACACGATCGGTACCGTTTTTAAAGTCTTTGGTATGACCTGACCTGGAATCGATCTCAGATTTACCAGCACCAGAGCCGAAACCACTCATCCTTTGAGCTGGTCTCAAAAATAGCTTGGGAAGCGATAACATTAAAAGACCGCAGAGAATGCAATTTATTGGGATCCGGCCCTTGTGACCGTGAGAAGTGGAGAGCCGATATGCAATCTACCATGTGTGCAGTCAGTCATCTGGAGTGGGGTCTACAAGTGTAGAAATATTCGGCAAAACCAGCATGTTAAAAAAACAAAACTCGACTATGATGATTAGTGCACTGATGCTGCTAGCAAAGCATCCTAGACCTAGTTGCTCAATTTATTAACTTTGCAACAAAATGCCCCCAAAAAAATTGTCACTTCCAGCGGGGGGTCTGGGGGGCCTCCCCCAGAAATATTTGAAAAACACTTCCAATTTGGTGCGCTCTGAGAGCATTTCCAAAACAAATCAAAAGTAAAAATCTGTCAAATTGTGCTTCGCCTATGTCGTGATCATACATTCCTTTAATGTTTAGAAGTCATGAACAATCTTAATTTTAACGTTGCAGGACCAAAATCCAGTGTTAGACATGGAATAATAGTTGTCTAAATATTTAATTTGTCATGAATGTTCATTCTCAGATATTCAGTTAGGCCTACACTACAAAAACTAACACTTAGGCCTAAACATTACAACCGCAAGCAATTTGTACAAAAAGCTGGATAAGTTTGCCTCCTGCGTACAGAAGCTTAACGAACTAAATATTGCATCCGCACCTAAACGTTCATTGGCGAAGTAACGTTATATCAACGCTTCAAAAAAAGCACAGGCATGACTATGAAAGCTAGTAGGCTAAAGTACATGGCGAGGAGACATCAAAAAACAGCAACAATCTTTTTGCCTTTATGATGCTGTGCTGTGTACCGTGACGAGAGACCATTCGACCATTCTGTGCGTATGATGAGTAGTCTAGCGGTTGTACGCATTGAGGTCACTGGGAAAGCAACTCCAACCATAACACATCTGATTGGCTAAGCAGCTGGTGACGTTTTGCAAAACGAGTGAGGATTGGATAAAACGAAGGCGTTTTTTGACGTGGGGAAAGCAACTTTGCAAGTTGCTTTTCTGGAGCCTCAGTGGTTGTTTCTGACAGGAGCGTTTGCGTTAATTGGCATTTATAGGCAAGACATGCGGTTTGGTGAGGACTTAGACTACTCACAAGCGTTACGAGTAATTCTAGTCACGAACACAGTAATTTTCAAGTTAAAATAGACGTGATAAAAATAATAAGAAGTTAAACCTAGAATTCAGTCATTATATTTTGCATAGTTTTCGCTCAGGTAAGCACTGCTTTCCTTGCTTTCCTTCACCGATCGTCACTGCTAGCCTACAGGGTATAGCCTACTTACATTTCTACCACAATTTCATCTGGGCCTGCTGCCTTCGAAGTATCTAAAGCTCACTGTACTTCTTCCTTTAATATTGGTGGACCAGTTTCACAATTAATCATATTATTATCGATATATTCTCTGTCCTCTTGAAAAAGGGTAGTAATGTACTCTTCTCAACTTCTCAAAAGAAAGAGATAATTGAGCAACGTGTTTACTTTGAAATATTGTATGCTGTGATATTCCAAGTTTTCGAAGGGCAAACAAATTTCTACCACCTACATACAATAGCATAGCTTACACTATTGAAAACTTGCATACCTTATGCCGCCGGTTAAAGTTAACAAAATATGATTGCGAGAAACTTTGCAAAACAGAGGAACATTACATTTTTTCTCGGTATTGGGGGGCACGTTACTAATTGCTTCCTCTGGATCCACTACTTATATGTGCCGCAGCTTCTTGCTGATTATTTTTGTTCTTTCGATCGAAGACATGTCACTATGGGAGATGATCATGTGCATTGTCCAACCTTATTTGCTAGTTGTTACGGCCAATCTCTGTACAAATCAAACGTCATATAAAACCGTTCAAGTCTACTGAATATTACGTCATGGAAGTTGCTAGAAAATGTGCCAAAATTGCACCATCGTTCATAAGACCTGTTTGGACCTGTTTGGGCCTGTTTAAACAGGAAATATTACATCAGCTTTAAACACCTGTTGGAATGACTTCATAATTGTCTTTCATTTATTGCGTCACAGTTACTTTCTACGTGAATTTGAGATATTGATATCTATTCTGGTCATTCGTAAAATGATTGTTTGAAAGTTGGCCGCACATTTAACTGTTGGCTTAGTGCTTGCTAGCTGGACAAAGGTTCCGTCTTTTATCCAATTAATCTGTATTGTAGTGACAGTTTTTTTAGAGGTGTAGGCGTTACACCTATTTTCGATAGCCTCGGGCTAATTTTACTGGAATACACTGTTTGAATAGACGTTTCGAAAGTGTGTTTATTTTTGGGTCATTGCATGCAGACGAACGGATTTGGGAATCTTACGTTACAATTTTCCCACGAAGAGATTATGGTTTACCGCTGTGACCACTAGTGACTATGACTCCCACATTCAAACTGGAAGTTTACAGCGACAGCATATGCAGCTATTTTAATAACAACGGAACTACTCCAATGATGGTTGGACACAGTTGTTGTAAGTAGCATACATGCTTCCAATATCACACATCCTTCACCTCTATTCCCACCGAGATAAGTTACTTGAAGACCTTGAACGGTCACTTCGCAGCCTCCGCTGCTGTGATGCTACCATCATTTTTTACTCGTTTTCTTTTATTGTAAACTTTTCAACAGTTTTACTGTACATTGTGTTTTGATTTATTGTACATATTTTTCGCAGCGGCCAATAAACAAACAATAATATTAGTTCTATTTATCTCCTTGATAAAGTCAATTGTACTGACTTGTAAATTGTTGGAAATAAAGCTGATTATCGTTTTCAACATCTTGTGATGGCCTAGCCAGCTGTCACAAAAAAAATGCAAGAAAATATTTTATAATTACCCTAGTTTGATTGTTATAAGTTAGTTTGATGTCGCTGAGTCAGAAATTATTGAGCTTAAGAATATTGCTTTTTTCATTTTTTGAATGGCCACTTAGCCAAGTCCTCCTCGCATTACATTCGCTTCCGAGGAAACACACCTTTTCTATATAGACTAGTAATCGGCAGTGGCGTTTTCAGGGAGGTCCAGGGAGTATTTTTGGACTCGGGCGCGGGATTATTTTAGAGGTCGATAACCTTTCCAAAGAGCTCGAACTTGAAGAAACACCCTCAAATAATCTGAATATAGTGGGTTTTTCTTTAAAGTATCTTGATCTGGAGCCTGATGATCTCATTGGTACGGGCCCAAATTATCCTCTCAACAGCTCTGGTAATCAATTAGGCAATTTGATGTGATTAACAATAAAGAGAGTCAATTTTTGTAAAAATGAAAAAAATTGTAGCCTAGTTTTTCTCGTTTAGTTTGGGAGCACGTGACTAAGTCTACAACTGATGCTTACTGACAGTGACAAGGACAGAGGAACTGAGCCGTCTCTTGGTAATAAAATGGAACAACTGGCTCCTTTTCACACTTTGATTCAAGTCTATGATATTTAACAATAATGATTAGTAGGCTATGTTTAACGACTCTTTTTTAGCAACGCATAAGCAACTCACACCTCACTATGGAAAAAATCACAGCTACGACATTGGGTAGCTTATTTTCTTTTAGTCGTTTTCGATAACTTTTTTTTCAACAATCACAGTAGGCTATTTCGTTTGATACTTTGGTCCTCTACCTGCCTGTTAATTTGTTTCTTAGGACAATTTGTTTCTAACAGTTGCTCAGCTTTAACAGTCCGTTTTGCTTTCTTCCTTAAGTTGAACTCTTTACCTACAGTAGCCTATAGGCATCCGGATTCCGGACCTTCAACTCTAAAGAAGCAAGCAACTTCTAAGTGACTAGACCAGGGCTACTCAACTGGCGGACCGCGGTCCGAATCCGGACCTTCTAGGTGTTGATGGTGGACCTTGAGCTTTTGGAAGAATAACCTCATTGCCACGTTTCAGGGCTTCTTTAAACAGATATCTACTGGGAGGAAGCAATTTTTACTGTGATTAATGATTATCCTAATTGCTGGGGGGCTTCGACTCCAAGACTCTCCAACACTTTCTCAGAAATCCAATTCGAGTTATATTTTACCTAAAAAACTGATTTGGTACAGATAATTTAACTTTCGTGGTTGCGTGGGAAATAAGCTAACTTATTTACCGGACCGCTAAAAATATTCAACTTGTCAAACTGGACCTTTGTTAACATTAGTTGAGTAACCCTGGACTAGACCAACTTCAAAACTACACTGACTTTTCAAGAAGCATCACTGCGCTTTGTTTTTTGTCAACTACCCGACTAAAACAACTTCCTGTCTGTGAAATCGCCGACTTTCAGGCAACGATATTTTTCCGCACAATGCCGCACGATGAGATGGCAAAAATTATTTGATTATTATCACACAAAGAAACCGCGATGCTTTTCAATCGTAGGCTATTTAGCTTTTAGCGTACTGTCGATATAAGGATTTCCGTTGTCCTTTTCAATGCCCAGCCAACCGAAACAAAGCTCACAAGCGAACTCATTGGCAAAGAAAACGCAAAGTCATTCCTTCATTATGGTTATTTAATCGTGCAGAGCTCGAAGTGAGAGTTAATGTATGAGGAAGTTCATTACATATATGTTCATATTAGTTCATTACATTACAGTTGCTTAACTAAGTGAGCCCTTGATATTTGTTGAAATAGGGTTCTCTTAAAAAAACTATTCACTCCAATCAGCAGTGGATGCTCAGGCTCGGTATCAACATTAGGCTTAAAACTGCCTGATGTGATTCCAAGAAAAGTCTGTATTTTTAGTCGAAGTATCAATGTTTTCTCACCTAACAAAGCAGGGCTGTTGAACGAAACCTTATACAAAGTATCGACAATTTATTACAACGAAACGACATTGAGACAAAAAGATTTTGTTTGGAAACGAAACGTGATGTTTGAAATATTTTTGAATTACAAACACTAGTAAACTTGAATCAATAGGGAGTGGTTTCCTTTCGAATTTACATTGAAGCGAAATTGCATTCGTTACAAAATAATAAAAAAATGTTGCTTCATAACAAAAAATTCGAATAGAACAGTTCCAGGTTCCAGCTAGAACAAAGCTTTCTTAATAGGCTACACTTTCACTAACACGTTCAAACTCGTCTTTATTTTTGGGGTAATGTAAGCTGACTTTCATACCACTGGGAGTTTCGTTTCACCAACATCTCAATAGGCTACCTGAATCAGATCTCATAAAATTCTGTGTAAGCCTATCCCACACACCAAATCAGTCGTTTTTTTACATTGATTTAATGTCTGCAGACGTTGAATTAATGAAAAAAAGCGACCGATTTTCTGGCTGGGCATATGTATATATATAGTAAATTATTTGCTGATAAATTGAAAACAACAAGTATCTGAATCAAAGTACGGTTTACACATATAAAAAAAAACGCTCATAAGCTAAAGGTTAGCTGTGCTAGAAACGAAGCTAAAGATTGTCGAATGACAAACTCTAGTATCGACTAGTATTTCTGCTCGATTATTCGCTTATATTATAGCTGAAATATGGTATAAATTATGACAGTGCCACGCAAAACGGCAAGATCAAAAAAAGATAATCAAACAGCCTATGGGACCACCATTTATGTGGTCTATTCGAGCAATGCACTTCCAAGAATGCCTTTCCATTCAGCGCCATCTAGTAGATAGAATAATTAGCAGTTGCCTTCAACAGCAATGAGAAAATATCAAATTATTAACAGCGATGATCTGGTCTGCGTCAATGGTTAAAAGCCTCTACCTACAAATATGCAAACTGCCAGGATTAAGTTTTCACAAACATCTTTTCATTTAAAAGTAAAAGTTTGAAACAAAGTTGCGTTTAGATTGATTTCAATAACGTAGCTTACGTTTTTTTGGTTCGTTGGATGAGCGTAGCTGAAGTGGTCCATCGGGCATATATTTTATGCAAACGATGTATTTTTAGACGGAAAATACGCCATGAGCTACAAAGGGCAATTTTTTAGATCTTTTAAAATGAAGCAGAATGCTTCTTTAGCAGAATGCAAGCCAAGTCCACCTAGACCGAGAGAAATCAAGCAAAATTGTAACATATCTTGGCTTTTTGCAAAGATAAGAATACAATAGTATAGCGGGCAGTAACAAGCATCACATCTATAAATGTAAACTAATTGGCGTTAATGGAAAGCTATATTGGAAGTTACATGGTAGGTTTTGTCGTTCTTTTCAGGGGTTGGTGTTTTCTCTGTAACTTACGATGGCCTAGAAACTTTCAAAAGCGAAGAGTTTTGCCACCACAGTGACCAAACCATAGCAACAATGGTAGCCTACGATCTGTAAACAACATACAAGCAACGCATTTGTGATATTTTTTTATTGCATGTGCAAACTACATATGAAGAAGCATTTGGTCAAAATAAAAATTATTAAAACACATCACTGGTGAAAGCGGCTGTACCATGGTTTAAAGTTACATAAGCAGAAAACACACAAGCAAACAATAATTTGGTGTCAAATTGAAACTTTAACTTCAAAATCAGTCAGTAGCTGGTAGGCTGAAGCTGACAGTTCAACGCTTTGATACTTTATAAAAAGGTTTCAAGCCTCAAGAATTTAAAATATTCGAAAATTTTCACATATTTTTTGTTTCGTTTCCACCATACTGGTCAATGTCACCAACCAAGCATAGCGGAAAATATAAGCTTAAATGTGTAGCCCAAGCGTATATTTCAAATCAATTAAGCTATTTTTGAGAAAAAACATCTGTGGTAAGGTCTAATTGTTCAACAACATAAAAGTGCGATTGCTTCATTGCAAAACCAGTAAACACATTCAATGCAATTCTTAAAAATCAACAGATCAGAAAAAAAAACAATAATCTTTACCATGAAGCTGAATGATGGTACAGCTGGATTCAACATGGATTGATTGCCAGAATCTTATCCCCAGACTAAAAAGCTTTTCTGGCAGGTTAATCTGAGCAGTTTCTCATTCTTGTAGAGGCGTAGAACCGCTGACGCAAACCGGGTATTTACATTGACAGAGTGACGTTTCTGCTTGTCATATATATTATATTCAGTCGCCATCTTCGCCTGCAGCAGATTGCACATACACGGACCACCTGTTCTTCGAAGCATTGTTTTTCTGTAAATTATTCCACGAAATGAAAAGCAGTTCTTGAAATGCATTGCTCAAGCTCGTAACCCGAGAATCGAACCAGGGCTGCTTGATCTTGCGGTTTCTTTGTGCACAAAAGCGGGCGCTTAACCAACTGAGCTACCGGGGCAGACTTTAGAACAACTGAATATTTGGCATAGCCATGCGTTCAGAAATGACGCAGCAATTTATCTACTGAGGTTACATTAGTTTGTAATGACTAGACTAGGCCTACTGTTGTTGATTTATCTCATTTCAATGTTTATAAAACGAAAAAACCAATACGAATAATCTTAATTTAAACCACTAAAAATATTAAACTTGTTGAATATACTGACTTATGTCTGTGCAACATACATTGAAAAGCATCAAACTGCATTCTTTGCTATAAAAAGTTCAAAAAAGTGACGTTCTATGACGTTAAAACCGAACTATCAAGAGATTGATAAAGAAGCTTTTTTCAAGCCTGCGTTGAAGACAATAACACAAGTAAACCACAACAAAATTGTTTAGAGTGAAATTGCTTTCTCTAGGCATGTTTTTTAAGCACTTCTAAAAGCATTTCTATTGATTTTGAAGCCACGCCCAACTCTATGTCATGGCTGAATGGTCACCATTGACATCACAGAGCAAAAGAAGCTAAAAGCAACAGTGATAAGTGACTGCAAACATGAAAAATACAGTGGATGTTATTTACAGTGATATCTCGCAAAAGCAACGTTGAAATACAAACTACTAACAACTTGCAGGTTGGGAAAGAACTAACAATGTTCCTCTAAGAGTTAATGGTAGCCCAATTTCTGACAAGATATGAATGCAACACTTGTACTATACTGCATACTAATTCATAATGTACATGATTTTACCAAATGTTATAGCAGGGTTGGGCAAACCAAAGTGCGGTCTCAAGGTTTTCATGCAGGTAAAGTCAAGAGCTTCAGTGAATGGCGACATTAAATCGTGTTCTATATTTTATACCTGTGTCAATCCAATGCATTGTCAGACGAAGATTTTGCTTACAAATATTAATTTATAAAGTGAATAGCACAATTCCTTAAAAAAAATTTGTTTCGACTATTTCGCTTAAGGGGACACTAAATTGGTCGAAAAATGTGCTTAACTTGTAGAAAACCCTACATATTATATATCTTTGGAAAGAGTATAAAAATTGCATTCAAAATATGGCACTTAAATAGATAAAAAAAAAGGGAAAACTTATATCATTCCTAACTTTTTGCTGGCATCGTCGCCATCCCCTGCCCATATAATGACGAGATTTTCTTCCACAAGTGTATATTTAAAATGTATGTACCGGTACTAGAATGATATATCTGCAATTGTTTGTTTTTTTAATTTTAAGTGAAACTACACGAAAATAGGAAAAATCCTCTAAATCACTTCTCCAGTGTATATTGATTATGCCTGCAAAATTTCATGCCATTCTGACAAGAAATAAATGACAAGTTGTAACTTGAGTAGCTGACAACATCAAGAAATGACTTTCGAAGAAAACAGCATTTGAAAAACACCCATTAAAACACAAGCTACATTACTCACAATTATCACTGTAAGTTTTGACACACAGAGACATTGAATAGAATCAAGATTTACCCTATTCAGAATCCTGATGAAATTTACTGCTTTTTAGATACAAAAAAAACAATTTTGATAAAAAAATTATTTCCATCAGGTGTGTCCCCTTAACTTATGAGGCCGTCCTTTAAAAAGTGTCATTTATCGAAATAACACCCCGCACTGAAGAGTTTGCCCAGCCCTGCGTTAAACGAAACGTGTGATTAGATTGCCTGTGTTGTGCTTGGCAGCGTCAGGAAAGGAACAACATTTCGAGTGACGCGGCTGCAAACGAGGAATTAGCTGCAATCGAACATGGAAATGAGGAAAGAAATTTTCAGATGTCTACGCAAGGCTTTCATTCAGAGATGAGTTGGGTTGCGTCTGCTCTGGAATGACTACGGACGATCCATGACTGTTGAAAAATAAAAAGCGACAAAATGAGTGACGTGACTGTATGACGTCATCGAAACACTGGCCGCGTAACAAAAGACTTGCAGATCTTGTTTTGATTGAAGCATTAACAAATTACGCCAACTTTTTTAGCGTATGAAACGTAATTAAAACACTTATTTTTTTAATTGATTCATAGAAGAGGAAGTCAACAGCCTACGCCCTATATTATGAAAATAGAAATAAATTAAATAAGTAAAAGTTATGCATGGTGTCTGCTATTTCATTGAACAATTATATCATCAATGTGGGCAAACAAGGAACTCGGTTAAGTTGTAGTATCTTTTTAGAATTGAACTGTCATCCTTGAACAATTCAATTCTAAAATGATGCTACAACTTAACCTACTTTTAAACGTATATTTCGCCAACTCGGCAAGCTATGATTGATAGCATACCTGTTTCTTCGTGAATGTTCACTCATCTCTTGTTTTGCTGTGATTTCTAAACATTGCAAAACCATTATTTAGATGTTTACTCCCACATATAAAAAATAAAAATATCGTTCCATCGGAGCCTTGATGCCTTTACAAATTTCCACATCTCCTTAAAAATCAATAACCAAATGCTTAAGTACTTTTTGGAAAATACTGTAGTTTTAATAAGCAGTTTACACTTATGATGGCCAAAAGTAGAAAATGCATCTCTGGAAGTTGAAAATATCCGATTTCTATGATAAAATATTCTACATTCCATCCGATTCCAGCCATTTTGCCGACCGTATCCAACAAACAAGAATGAATTGAAATATTGACGTAATAGTTTTAATTTTCAACTTTTAATCCAAGCAACATTTTGAGCTCATTTATGTTGCAAAGCTATGCCGTTCACCGTTAGCTAACCACGGTCTGGTAGTATTTTTAATCATTCTCTCCCTCCTTTAATGTTTTCAACCTTAAGAAAATAGTTACAGCAATATGGTTCGGGGTACCAGATAACAGAGATTTCGAATCCCTAATCTCTCACATTGTTGTTGGACAAGAACAGGGTCATAGAGTTTAACAGCAGCTCGATAAAAACTTTAGTAGATTTTTACAAGTAAAATGCTGCATTGACGAGACCGGTTACACATAAATGCTTTTAATGAACTACAGATAAATTCTGAGAATCCTTTTCCTGTCAAGGGATGGAGTTAAACATCCTGTAAGGCTATATTTGGTATTCCGAAACGTGGTATCATGAAATAAAAGTTATGTTTTCCCACTCACTGATGCTATGAAGCGCAATCACGCTGTCTTCTTCATCGTGAAAACCCTCATCTGGGATGAGGTCACGTGCTCCAGGGGCGGTCCACAATTTTCTGACACCGGGCTCATGTGGTCTTTCCTCCCTTCCGGCTCGGATAAAGCAGGCGACGGCAAACATCTTCAGGAGCATCCGCCTCTTCACTGGACTGACAAGAATCAGATCGAACTCCCGTTGTTGGAGTCTTCTCGAAAACGCCGGCAAAACCTATCAGTTGGACTATAAGTTGACACTGAAGCGATGTAGAAAGAAAAACAAGCTTCTTAAGTAACACACGTTTGGAACGTAAAGTCAGGTTAGGAACCTTTTCACCTAACCAGCAAATTAGTCCTTTTTGCATTGATCCAACGTCTGCAGACGTTGGATCAATGTAAAAAGGACTAATTAAAGGATTAGGCACGCACCTGCATTAGTTTTGTGATGGTAGTCTGCACGTAGGCCTTCAATGACTCTGAGAATATTGAAACAGGGCTGAGCTTGTTATGGAGCTGAATGACGTCATCAAGCACGTCCCTCAGGGATGAGTGCACAGGATCGCGGATGTATCTGCGCGATAGAAAACAACACAACTTAATAAAGACGCATTTTGATATCACTTCAAACTTGACCAAAGTGAAGTTTACAAGAAGCAACATTTTTAGGTAGGCTGGATTATGAACCGCAAATATGTCACTAGTGATCAAACTAAAGTACGTAACTAGATTACAATTGTTCAGCTGACGTATAGCTAGCATCATGGCCCCCTCTGCTAGCATATAGATGCTGTTATTATCGGCAATCATATTCAATAATCACTTTTAAGGTCAGCAAATATCGATATACGCCTATCACATTATTCATATCCCCAGGGCCGTGTAAACCACCCGCGTGCCTCTAACCTCAATATTTAACCAAACTTTCTACACAAATACAATTTTAATTTGATAAATTTGGTTAGTTACGTAGGCCTACATAGAGACCTACGGCTTTTTCGAGGGGCAAGCTCCCCACACTCCCTATCAAGCTTTCCTTTTTCGTACATTAAGTTTTGAATTGTCCATTCATCTTATAAATTTTGGTTTGTTAAAACTCTGGTCCTTTCCCAACTATTTTCCAGATCCGTTACGGCAATGTTGACATGCTTAGGCCTACTTTTTTTTTTTTCTTCTAGAAATCAGAGAGTTGTTTACTCTTTGCTGAAATGATGACTACAAAATTTTTCCCGACATTGAAAGACTTTGCAGCCATAACTAACGCCTTCTTGTCCTATTCCAAAGAGCTATCACTAAACATAGAGGCCCACTAGAGAATTTCGGGGGGGGGGGGGGAAGATGGTGCTCAAATGGCTCTACGTATCCCTTTCTGTCTCCAATAAAGTTCTGTGGGGCGAGGTGCACTGCTCATTTGCTATCAAGTTATTTCACATTTATAATAATTTGGATAATAACCAAGGAATAAGTACGAAATACAAGTACTGAAATCATGCGATTAAAATAAAATCTTTTTTTGAAACCTAAGCCAGCAAGTACTCACTCAGCTTCACAAGCGAGAGCATTGAGGACCTTGATGTGATGAGCCAGGTCTTGCACGGGGGAGAGTAGTGCAGGAACGGATGTAGCTTTATCTATTGCTATTTTCCCATTGATACAAGCAGTGATATATCTGTGATGCACCATAATATACAATGTATAGCCCTACTTTAAGACGTTAAAACAATGTAAGTGAAGAGAAAAGAATGAAGTTCTTATGTTGCAATTCAAAAATTCACAAACAAGTGTGGTCAGCTGTAGGCATACATCCTGACAGCAGCCAATAACCCTCCACACGTGCAAACGTGAAATACTAAACTCTGCTCAAACGGACCAATTTGGCTTGGTTGAGGTGTGGTCTGCTTAAGCACAATTGACCAGGTTTTAATCAAATGCATAGGACAATCAACTTTATAAAATCCTCTTTCAATATATCCCTTGTAATCATAATTTCACCATAAATTTTAAAGTTGTTTCACGATTGTTAGTCTGCGAAAGGAAACATCTTTATCATTCACGTCATCATCATCATGAAGGCCACAAGTTCACAACCTGTTTCTATGTTTTGATACCAATGGTACAACTAAGCGTTTATTATACCGCGAGACACACAGCGCGTCACCTTTCAGTGTTGTCATTGAGGCTTCCTCGACCAGGCTTGAGCAACGTCGGCCACAACTGCGACATTGGACAGAAGCAGCCATAAACACGAAGCAGGCAGTAGGCGGCCCATAAACACATGCCAAACAACCAACCAGCATTGATAAAAATGAGCTCTCCCTGGTTTGTAAACCAAAATTATAATTGTGATTGTGTGGCGATGAATAGCATAGCATTTTAGCACAAAGATATTCGGTATAATAGATGAGTGTACAAAACATCACCAAGAACATTAACTCACGCATTGCCATGAAAACCATTGGAAAAGGACATCAAAATCAAAAGATAAAAAGTGTGCTGTTATTTTTTGTGGATAAAAGAACAATGGTCTCTTGTTCATCGAAAACTGACTGATTGAACAAACAAATTAAACTTTAACAACTTAAACTTTCACAACCATGATTTCAATCTTTCGAATGCAACAAAAGCTTTTTCTAACTTACCCAAATGTAGTCTGGCAAAAGAAACACGTTTTGGATCCCGTCGATATTTTTCAGGAGTCCAATCACAGTCACCGAGGCGAGGCACGCCAAGTTCCAAGCATGAGGGAAATTGAAGCTTGATACCTGGAAATACATAACAATGCAAATGGTTATTGTTATCCCCTCATTGAAGTAGGAAACTGGGGCTCTATCAAAGTTGTATCAGTTACAGTTCCTGTACTCAAGTCGATGATTAGCAAATTTGACATCAGGGTTGGGTATCTAGCATGAAAATCAAAATCCTTTCGCAAAAAGAGATGATTGAATTCAGTTTCGCATGACTGCAATGATAATAATGGAACAGTTTTTCGTGAAGACAAACTTCAAAGTCAACTTAGAATTGTTGTAGGCTATGGAAATCCAGCTAGTGTGAAAAACTTTCAAGGCACCTGACCCACTCGGCCTGTGTCAAGTAGGTTTGAAGGTATTGCGCATAGAGGAAGAGAAAACACAAAATTTGTATCAGAACAACAATAACACAAATAAATCTGTACTTACTCGAAATGGCAGCCTTATTAAAGAGATGATCATTTGCAAGAGAAACAATGCGAATATTAAGCAGCTCTGAACCAGTCTATAAAACAAGCACTGTATTCAGTTTCTTGCAATAAAAAAAAAAAATTAAAACAAAAAATCACGACAACTTTGATATAAAAAAAACATGATTAAAATAGTCAAACAGACAGTTTAACTAAGACTTTGGTTATTAGTTGGCTTCTATGCTTTGCTACGTCACATCTAGAGGTCTAAAGTAATGATGCATGAAATATTTTTTACAATTGTAAATTTCTGAAAAGAATAATAGGCTAGCCTACTACAAAAAGACAACCGACAAAAGTTAATCATGCGATTGAATTACATTATAAAAAAAATACAATAAACTAAGACACATGTTAAATGTTAATATTTTGGATAAAAAGAGAATCCAGTTATCTCGTCACGCCGTTACAACTTGCTTGGCATTGAATAATCCTGCATAGAAGCATATGATCAAGAACTTTAATAAATGTGTGATAGGTCGGTGGAAAACCCAAAAGCGACGGAAAGAAGCGAATGTGATGAACAGGTGTTCGTTCCAAGAGTCATCCAACCCATGTAGGTGTTCGCAATGTTTCAATCTGAGGTACAGTTCATGCTTCCGACTGTTGGTGGAAATAATCTTCAAACAAAAAATTCGTGTTTATTTGTTATTCTTAAACCTGGCAATGTTTTGAAATTATAGTTATTAGAGATATCTGTTTTCTGCAAATAATAATAATGACAACATTTATATAGTGCCACATCCACAGTGCAAACTATGGTTTTTGGCAGATGAAATAATATATTTAAATTTTCAAGTTTTTTTTACACAAATAGGCAAACAATTCTAACAGCTTCGAACAACAATATAGACCTACAGTCATCCCTGATACTATTTAGTCACAGTCAACATATTCAGTGTCAAGTCAGCTTATTCTAAACTAAAATTGTCAAAAGTAAAAATCACTCTAGTATATTGCTAGATCTAACTCATAGTCCCGGTAAAAGTTCTTTTTAAATGGTGATAGTGTGAACCACAAGTGTTAAGATAAATCTGTGTCTAACAGTGATACTGCAATTACTGCCATAATACGTTTTTACGATCTCGTCCAGGAACATGCCACCGTATATCCATGAGGCATGTTTCATTTCATATCCAAGAGACTTAAGTGTTTGAAATTAACTTTAAAAGCTAATCTTCAGCACAATGTGCAGTAAAATGGACCAAAAAGACCTAAAAATGAACAAAGTAGACCACTTTCGGCAGAACCTATGAGATTCAGAATATATGTAAAAGCGTTCGAGATAACAACATTACATTTTTCATACTTGTCTGTTGATTAAATTAGCAAGCCAGGCAGGGTAGATGAGAAAGGTGGCAATGGCCACGAGCAAGCCGAGGAAGACATAGACGGCATGCTCAGCACTCCAACACTTCAATGTGTTGTCAACGTCCAGAAAGTTGTCAGTCGGACGACACCAGAATAACTTTGCAATTTGAACCCCAATTGGAAGAGCGAGCACCTTAAAATGCACATCATTAAAATACCTGCAAACAGTGCACACCGTTTCGGCTTTCTGGCCTCCTCAGTGCATTAGGTACATTGCGTATGGCCACGGAGATATATACCTTCGTGTGACGTTTTCCCATTTGTGGAACCTAAGCTTCAAAAATGGTACAGTACTACCGCCATCCTTGCCAAAGTGCTCAAACTGCAAGCAGTGAGCTTTACCAATATTTGACTTCAGTCTAAGCTAGTTAAGTGTAAACAAAAGATGGTCAGTTTTGTTAGTCATTTGGGAAGATGCCCATTAGACATGGACTGATAGCTTGAACTACGTCTGGCCAAGGCATCCCGATTTTCACCATCAGATTAAATGCGCATTTAACAAGCTTTTGACAATAATATGTAAAGCAATCAAATACATAACCAAGTATTCAACACCGATTTATTCCTATCTCATAGCAAATGTAAAAGCATTGAAGCTGGAAAACTCAGAATATTAATCGATTCAACAATGTGCAAAATAAATTTTGGAATTCATCTCACATGATATAAATAGCACTATCCACATACCTGACACGTGATGACAAATGTTGTCATCAATATGTTCAATGCTCTGTATTTTAAACCATTGGTGAATACTGACCGAAGAACAAAGAAAACAAACACTCCAATAATCAGTGCAATCAACCAACACAGTAACATCACTCTGCAGAAATAATAAATACAAAGTTAGTTTCACACAGGCACTGGCTACAGATAATGTATTAGGCTACTAAAGCAAGATAACTGTGAGTTGAAGTGATAAATTAATAGTGATATTGTGTGACTTGTGTCAACTCTTACAAAATGATGGCAGAGGCAGTTAGTTTTAATCCAACTTCACAGTGTTACCGGTATTTGGGGAGGATATTTGGACAAATCAGAAAGATTTTGCATTTTCATAGTCTTAAAAAATTCAAAGTCATAATAAGACCTTTTAGTCAGACTTCACAGCCTTGAAAAGTAGAATGTTATGCCACTCACAAATAAGACTTTCTTGACAGTTAAGCAGCCTCCATGAAAGATGGCATACCTGTAATTTATTGGTACATCAGAACTTGGAACATAGTAGTCTTTAGCTTGAATATATGCTGTGTCAGAAGCCATTTTTGCTAGTTCCCAAACATCCAAATTGAAGATGAATAAGAATGCAAAAGGTTTTGTCCAAGATGTAGGCCATGGCAATCTCAATGATATAGATTGAAGAAGTGCAAACAACTTGAAAATAACACATTACATGTTAATTTCATACAGACATAAGGGGCAATTTAGGATTTTTTGAAATTACAAACCATCAGCAGAAAAACTGTATATAGCATATTAAATTTTAAATATGTCTATTTAAGTTTTATGGTATCAAGTAATTTTCACATCATCGAAAATTTTAATCATATGCTCAATTATTTCAGAAATAAACCTGTAAATATTCCACCACGAAAAGTACAGCATCCAGTATCATTATGTTTTCCCCTCGTTTGTCCTTCTTTTTCAATAACAATGGCTGACCTTCAGTATCCGAAGCCTGGTCATCATAAAACTCGTGTTCCTCATCAAATGCAGGGTTGTCAAAATATCTTTACAAAAAAAAAATTGAACTATTAATGTCAAGTGATTATGTTATTATACAATTCCCAGCACTTACAACAAAAACGTGATGAACATATAAAAAGTATTCATGGTAAATGTAAAATAACAAAAAAAATATGGAAGTAGAAAATAATAAAAAAACATCAATGAAAAAAATTTGCAAATTACTTTGCATATTATATTACAATGGTTGTAACTAAGGATTACTAACTTAAAATGGATTACCAAGGTTTTAATTCTATTTTAAATCAGCAAAATTCAAAAAAACATACAACATATTAAAGCAAATTTGGGGTATTGCAAGTTTTAAGCTTATTAACTCGTCGCAGCGTGGAAAAATGGCTACGTTTTAGATTATGGTGGTGCAAAACCGAAGTCATCTCAATTTTAATTATTGTATAGCAGATGAACGTTTAATGTAACTACTCAATTCTGCACCTAAATATGTAGGTTCCAAACAACATTTGCAAATGCAGCTCTTTATTAGTGGCATAAGTTAAAAATAAAAAATTATACATAAAATGTCTATTCAAAAAATTAACAGATTACCTTTGATTGATCATGGCACTTTCTTTTTCAGAAACAAAAGAGTTTTCCATACTTTCTTTTGGCTTCATGTTTGTAACAAATGTTTAAAATAATTCATGTACTTACCAGTTCCAGGGATATCTAAAGAAGGGGATACGAAGGCTTTTATTACGTCTGACAATAGAAGGGCTTTTGTTTATCGTAAATAATTTGTGTTTATCATAAAATGACAATTGGCACCGGTAGTAGTTTAATAAATCTTGTTATGATAACTTGCATTGCGCTATTAGCATCAGGCCTGGATATTCACAGCATGCTCAATTGCTCATGGTTGCTTGTTAATTCAACTACCCATATACCGGTACTTGCTTTACATCTAGCCTACTGCAATGGCTTTGTTACAAAAAACAGCTTACTGGTAACTTTTCAACTGTCTTTGTAAACAAGTAGGCTTTTCTTTAAATATGCTCTACGTAACATTTGCTAACTGTTTACTGTAGCTCATTGTACCAGCTGCACTACAAAACTTTCTACGATTTAAAAAAGAACCACGTCATGTTTAAAGCACTACAAACTACCGCCCTGGTAGTGTCACGGGAATAAGGCAATCGCTGCGAGCCTTCATATCCCCTTCTCCAGATATCCCTGACCAGTTCCTGATTTTAAATTTATAAAATTGAATACGTTTGTTGATTTATTAATATTTAAACTATCTTTTAGTTTAAACAACCATAACAAAAATCAGAAAGAGTAATTTAACAAGAAAGGAGTTATGGTATGAAAAAAGTACTGTAGTCAAAATGATATGCAGCAAATGATAAACAGTAATCAATTTAAAAGCATCATCACATCACAGACATTGTACATGAGTAATGAACATGGCACAGATAACAATGATTGCAACTATGGTGGGAAATGCACTACAACACATATTTTGTGTCTATTCAGTGTGTACGGTACGAAATGTTTTCAGTTGGGCCTAAGACCTTAAATATCAGTGTGTTTATCACACTTTCTTCATATAAATTCTCATTAGCAAGTTCAACCTAGTGTGATGAAAATTCCACATCTTTTATTCAAATTTTAAAAGACAAGTTGTTGCAAATTTTCAATTTATGAGCTTTCGCATTGTACAGTAACCTATTTTCGTATTCGTGACAAGGTATAACTAGTATCCAAAAGTCCAGATGCGAGGTCATCGTTAAATTTATTTTTATATGAAGAAGTCGTGCATTGCAAAAATAAACCTTATCAATTCGTAGGACAAAAAATAGGATATAGTTAGTGATGAATATTTCCTTTTGTCCTGGATCTCTAAAAACAAAGAGTCTATTTGCTTGGAAACTGCTTTGAGAGTTTCCAAGTTCATTTTGGATAATTTTGTTTTGGAATTGGGAAGTCACTCGAGATACAGTGTGATACAAATACAATTACAATACAGATACAATTGAGAAAGATATTTTTTTTTATATTTACATTTCATTTCAATGTAAAAGTTGTCAATGTGACGTCAATTTAACGTTTTTTAAGCTTAACCTTTCAGCATTTAACACAAGTGTTATTTTGTCTTGCTCAAAAAAAAAAAAAAGAAACATGGCGATGGAACAAAGTTGAATTTCCAAAAAAATATACTGTGCAGAGTACAGGTGTGCTCTATTGGAATTTTTCAAAAAATTTACATGAGTAAAATTGAAAGACTTTTTTTTCATTGTCATAAATTTACGCTCTGATCGTAAAAATTAAAAGTCCGCCTCAATAGCTCAGTTGGTTATCGCGCGACTTCGTGAACAAAGGAGCTTCAAGATCAAGCGGCGCTGGTTCGACTCTCGGGGTGTGCGCTTGAGCAACGCATTCTAAGAACTGCTCTCCATTCAGCGCCACCTAATGAACGGAATAATTCCCCAGCAACAACACTTCACTTCAACAATCGGAAACTTCACTCTGTCAATCTCGGTAACCGGCCCTGCGTCAAGAGCCTCTACAAGTATGCAAAACTATCAGAAATAATGTAGTTGAATGAGTTTCGCTTTTAGCAGCATGATCGTTGCTTACTTCACAGTGTAGATTCAAACGATCTGTTATAGCCTGATGCTGCGGGTTCTTTTTGGCAATATCAAATTACACTAGCTTTCGGAACACAGTTCCCTAGTCATGTGCTATGACGAATGGTGTTGAAGTCAGTGAGTGGTTTTTTAAAATGGCTCTTTGTTTTAGCTTGAGGCTGCCGACTGTTGAGTTTCTGTGCTGTTAGGCGTTATTGCTGTGAGGTTTTGTTGGATCAGTTGATTAGTAGATTAGGTGACGTAGTTCTTCCCTTTCGGCGCGGTTGTTGATTTTAGGATTTTGTTTGCTAATGAATATGGCCTCTTTGAAACGTAATTGTACCGCGTCATTTTCTCTTCCAATAATTTTAAATTCAAAGTCTGCTTGGCATTGTTGTTGGTGATCAAATACCGAACTTTTATCCGAGCTGAGATGTTCTTTGAGGCGGGAATGGAGTGGGCGAATCGTGCTGCCTATGTAGCTTTCCTTGCATTTTTTACATATAATCTTATAGACACACCTGACTGAATTCGAAAAGAGCAGCACCACACCTGACTGAATTCGAAAAGACAATCAGGGAAAACGGATACCCCAAAGACTTCCTTAAACAACCACCCAGACGACGACGACACCGACAAAGCAAACAACCCTCCCCTCAGACATCATACAACCCAATACATTTCGAATTTCCTTATATGAGCGACGACGCGGACCGTAAAATAAAGAAAATCTTCAAAGACCTGGACTTACCAGTCCGCCTCTTTCGGCGCTCCCGAACCCTCCGAAACGCACTTAAAAAACCACAAAAACCCGAACCCTGCCGGATGCAAAACTGCCAACTACGGAACGACAACATGTGCAACACCAAGAACTGTGTCTATAAGATTAGCCTGTATGTAAAAAATGCAAGGAAAGCTACATAGGCAGCACGATTCACCCACTCCATTCCCGCCTCAAAGAACATCTCAGCTCGGATAAAAGTTCGGTATTTGATCACCAACAACAATGCCAAGCAGACTTTGAATTTAAAATTATTGGAAGAGAAAATGACGCGGTAGCCTACAATTACGTTTCAAAGAGGCCATATTCATTAGCAAACAAAATCCTAAAATCAACAACCGCGCCGAAAGGGAAGAACTACGTCACCTAATCTACTAATCAACTGATCCAACAAAACCTCACAGCAATAACGCCTAACAGCACAGAAACTCAACAGCCGGCAGCCTCAAGCTAAAACAAAGAGCCATTTTAAAAAACCACTCACTGACTTCAACACCATTCGTCATAGCACATGACCAGGGAACTGTGTTCCGAAAGCTAGTGTAATTTGATATTGCCAAAAAGAACCCGCAGCATCAGGCTATAACAGATCGTTTGAATCTACAGTGTGAAGTATCAGAAATAATCTATCACAGTATCAACAAGGTTTTGCCAGTCCGAGGATAAAGATTCAAAACCAACCAACCAACCAAAGTTCACTTTATGTTAGTTTATGGAAAAAGTACTTCCGCCACCTTGTGATTTTCTGTTCATCTAAACACATTTTTTTGAATTGTTGGGTCTCGGGGCCGGGCCAGTGTTGTCAGATTGGGCGATTTATCTGCAATTGGGCTACTTTTAGTTGGGCTTGGCGCCAAAAAATGTTGGTTTGCGACTTGCGCTTTTTTGGGCTACTTTCAGTCTCTGATTTGGCGCGAGACGGCGCTTAAATTTGGCAGAATTTTAAGTTGTTTGACAGTGAATTTTGAGTTGGCAGAACTGAATAATTGGTAGAATCCGACCAGCCTTTGAAAATGTTGGTAAAGTTTCGGTTTATTACAGAAAAAATGACGTTATTTTTTTGATTTGGCATGAGGATTAATTTTACTGCTGACCATTAGCAGCTTTGACTGTTGTTACAGCAATGCTGTATTCATTTTCATCCGGGAGAATGGAAGGGCTGACTGGCGAGTGGCGAAAGCGAAATTGCACTTGTATCGAATATCGGAAATTATAGGGTAGTTATGATCTTGGTTTAGTACCGTACCATAATTTTTGAAGCTTTTATTGGTGTCTAAGTTATAAATTAAAGTGGGAAAAATTGAATGTCAGTGGAGAAACTTACTGAATGTAAACTGGTCTTCCTTGTATGATTAAAAAGGGAAATGGTAGATTCTTGTATTTTTTGTACCAAGGTGTACGAGTTTAGAAATGCTGCAGGGGAGTATAAATTTAGAGAAGTTGCTCAATTGGCACTAACAATGTAGCCTATACCAATCAGCAATGCATTACGGTAGTTGAGCGAGCCTTTTCGAGAGTTTCTGCAATCAAAACCAAACTGCGAAATCGTATCGGACTTCAACTTTTGTCAGCGATTGTGAGGATCAGAACTTTGCTGCAACAATTGGAAAAATGCTGTTTGATCCCCGGTCATCAATGCGGAAGCATGACAGCTCTATATATGAAAATGAAGCTTCAGCAGTTGATGATAGAATTTTGTTGGGTGTTGGTTCTTGGTAGTTCATCTGAGTTGACGGGCTTATGCTATGCATTAGCATCTACTATGAAACCATTTGTATCTTGAATTTGAAAATAGGAATTTGTATGAAGTCTGTATAGCATTGGCTCGTCTAAGTTTTTTTCTATTGAACAATGCTTGATTCAATTGTACTTATTGTATGTTGTATTAATGTATGTATTTTGTATCTACACAATCAGCATGATGGACAAAGATGTTGCTTTGTCCATGACTCTTGGGGGCATGCCCAAAAACCCCCCTAGAAAGCCTGCGCCTTCGTTGCTCAACCGTCGACGTCGCGACGGCAAATTGGGCTACTTTTAAGTTGCTTTGGCGCATTTTTGGGCTCTTTTTTTAAAAAAAATCTGGCAACACTGGGCCGGGCTGCGGGCTCTCGGCCGGACCCGAAATGCGGTTTGGCTTTTGGCTAGTCATTTGTTTTTTTGGCCAAATCGGAGTTGTTGCTTCCACAATCTGGTGGTAGAATACCGGGACGACTCATTTTACTGATTTTTTTGCGATATGGACAGCTGGAGGAGGGTCATGGCAAAAAGTTTTTTTTGCTATTACGTACAGTAAATTCATTTTTGTCAAATAAAATTCTATATTTTTGCGTGAAATTTTGGGTGCTAAAACATCGGCAGAACCTTACCATAGCAGTGTGAGGCTAACTACTGTTACCACTGTAGTGTGAAATCTATCGCTGCATTATTGTGACTGGAATAGAATTAAATAAACATGATACCGGTATCATGTACAGTATTTTCATACATTTATTTTGACAATACACACTTTGTACACATGCAGACAAGTAATATACGCTACACCTTGGTATGCGACATGTGGGCGGTAGACCTCAAGCTGTAGTTGAACCAAATTTTCTCGTAACACTGTCACTGTGCCCCACCAGTTATAATAATAATAATAATAATAATAATGTATTCTGGTCCAGTACACATGGTACTACAGAGAAAAACATTAACATACTCGCAAATAACAATTGATAAGAAAACGTAAATAAATAAAAATAAGAAATTTTTGAAGAGAAAACAAAAATCACAAAGAACAAAAAAGATAAGACACAATCATAAATAGTTTTCGACACGTCGCTTAAATATCGCAATAGACATACTATTGACTACAGCATATGGTAAATTATTCCAAGTGTCGACTACTCTATTGGCAAAGGAAAATTTACGGCAGTTCAGTTGAGCAAACTGTTTATGCAATTTAAAATTATGGCCTCTGGTTGAATTAGAGTTAAAAAGTTGTTCACTTTCTTTTTGAGTGAGCAATCCCTTCTACCATCCCTATAAAAGGTGTATATATTTTGTTTGAACTAGTATCCTATATTGTTTGAACAAAATCTGTTTGATGATTTTAATCGAGTTGTTGACATAAAGATTCAGTTACAAAAAAACAACATGTCAATGCAATAGCTTTGATAGTACATGCAAACGTTGAAATAAGCAGGAGCAGTGAATTATTTGAGGTCATTGGTTGTGAAATTCCATAACCTACTGTACAGTCCTATGACTACAATTGACTAAGCTATTCAATAATTTTATTACTGTAGGCTATAACTCTTAAAAAAGCATAGCGTACCGTACTAACGTAGGCCCTACCATACTTTTTTTGTAAACTACCGTACTTGAGCTTATTATTTGAATTAGAAATTCAACGATTTTATTAGTAGGATACCGTAGGTATTATGCCCTTCTCTAGCCTATATTAAACATCATTGGGTTAAATACTTGTTTTTAATGTAATTAATCTTGCAAAGATGAGTAAACGCAAAGCTCCATCTAGCAACATCAATGACGAAATATGTGAATTTCTGATAGGTATGTTGTTTTTATTTAAGATGGTACAGTGAACTTTTAGGAAGAGGTTGTAGTTACTGCATAGTGCATATGATCATCAATCATCATAGCTTCTGAAGCTACAGTTTCCCTATGTCACTGTAGGCTCTGTAGCACACAAGTTCCAAACTTGGGGTTTGCGGACCCTTAAGGGTTTGTGAGATAGTGTAAAGGGGTCTGGAAGTGTCTTGGTATTGGCTGCATACAGGCTACAGTACAATATTTCTCTATAGTTTGCGCAAAAAATCATAAGCAAAAATTATTTTAAAAAATGAATCATGGCAGAGTACCACGCCCCATCGGCCTATCACTTCCAAGATAGGCATGGGTGCGCCTCATCCGTCTCCGGACGGGCGTCGGGCTTTTCTGCTCAACCATGCACCAAAGGGAAATGGCCTCTTTCTCCTCCTGTGAATGTGGTGCCGAGGAACAGACCACAGCATCAATGACTTCCATCTTCAAGCCACCTAACGGAGTGGAAGGTCTGCATGTCATGGATAATGAAACCAAAGACTGGCTGCTCTCTAGTAGCCTTCCAGCGTAGTCCGGGAACATCGTGAATCTGAGGTGGCAAAAGGATAGATCCTCTGCCCCAGAGGCTCGCACGACGACGACAACCATCTTAATAGGCCTAGTTTTATAGCCACAGTTGTAGCAAGTTTAGTTTCCCAAGTTGGTACTTGTGGAGATGATCACATGGAGGTGTATTTGCTTTCACTCTCCACAATCATGTGAACTGTCACTGGCGTCTCAGACGAACTCCAAATGACTGTTTGCCTGTCCTTGCAGACATTGAGCCAGCTATACTACGGTGCCAGCGTGCTGTCCTTTCCCTAAGCCATAAAGCCCTAAACCCCTGGCCACATGTTACATGCAACCACACTGGGAAAGCCTCCAAAGCACCAGTTAAAATCAAGAAGGCCATTTCTATGAGCTGCACACAACCTTCTATCAGCTTTTTGTAGACAGTAGACACCCTAGTAAACAAACAGTGGTGCCATGAGGGTTGGTGTGAACAATGGTCAAGTAGTACAACACCACTTTGTCAAGTATTTGGATCTGCGTCTGAAAACCAGTTGGGTCATGGCCTCTCCATTTTTTATTAAATTTTGGGTGGGGGTTCGCAGGCTTAAAAATTTATTAAAAGGGGTCAGTGACTAAACAAGGTTGGGAACCACTGGTAGCATGATATCATGCTTTTAAGCATATTTCCAAAATGTAAGTTTGCGCATGCACAATAAACAGACGAACTTGGCGCCAACATACAGAAAAAATGTTAAAATTAAGAAGTTAAAAATTTAAAACTTTCTTTATACAGTAATAAAACTTGCATTACCGGTATTTAATTAATGGGGTCCATTGGTCCCCAACTAATATTTTAAAGTTTAAACTTATGTTATTATTGTTTGGGTGATATAAAGGTGTTTGTTCAGTTTGATTATTTTTGGTATAAATAACTTGTGCTTTGTATCAAACAGAGTTAGCTGACTATGAAAAAAATGTGAATCGAGCTATCCACAAGTCAAATGCGTATCGTAAAGCAGCAAGCACAATAGCGAAATATGATCAAAAAATTGCCAGTGGTGAGGAAGCAAAGATGTTGGTATGTAACACTTTTGCTCTCCTTGTGTTATTTTGCTTATCTGATTGTTAACTTTTTTATTATTCTAGTTCGTCTTTTTACTATATGATATTATGAGTGTGGACGGTGGAGCCTACAGCCCTACATTGCTTTAATAATAAGTTATGCCAGTGTTTTTCAAACTTTTTTGACCCATGAAATAATGAAATATCATCATCATCAACCAATTTTGATTATTCAGGCCATGAATTAATCCTCATGTAGAAGGTGTGACCTGTCTGTCGAGGGCGAAGTCTTTCTCTCCACACCTCACAGTTCGTTGGGTTGACAGTGTCCATGTTCAGGGCTAAAAGGTCACGCTTAACAAGTTCTTAAGAAATTTTTGGTTTATCTTCACCCCGCTGTGCTGCAATGTTGAGTCTGTTGACACATATGACTTGAGAGATCCCGCTAGTGCTGCACTCAACATGCTCAAGCCATCTCATTCTGCTCGCTTGAAGAACTTCACCAACGTCTCTTACTTCAAGCCTGGGTAAAAGAGTTTCAAACTGGATGTTGTCTTCAGGCAGGTCCATCTTACCATCGCTCTGTCATTACCGTATGTTGTAGGCGCTTGATGGACATGGCGCTTGCTAGTGTTGCCCACGTTTTGGAGCGAGTGAAGTAAAAATGACCTCTGATTGTGGCAGGAAGGTGCTTGCTTGTAAGGATAAGTCCTGTGAATTTTTTTCTGGCTGACTTGCACCGTGTTATGGCTGCAAGTTCACACCCCCTTCCAGAAGACATGGATGCTTCCTATGTGGCCGTTCCAGTCACCACGTCAGTCACCAGATTGCAGTCGCTACATGACCCTGTGGCTGGAGATTAGATTGGTGAGTGTCGAGATGTTTTCGCATGTCAGCCGGCCCTGCTCACTGCGCCTCTAGGGCTCCAATCTGCTCCGAGATCCTTGCCAGTTAGCCTGGGGCCCCAGTTTTCGTAGTGTCCCTCTGGAGGTTTGGCTAGAGATCTTGTCAGTGGAGAGATATGTACCAGCAAGAAAGACTTACGCACTCGGCTTCCTTTTTATCCAAGACTATCTGGCAGATGAGACTGTGAGCAATAGATGGGAAGCACATGCAACAACATCTACACCCAGCAACATCACTAGACACATCACACTGACCTGTGGCAAGGCACCACATACACTACCAAGGAACACTATATGCATTAAAATAATCTTGCTGAATACCAAATGAAATTTTATAATGATGCAATAAAATAAACAACCCAACAACAATTTATTCACTTTCAGTTTTTCTCACTATGATATCTGCGTCTGTTTGGATGAGCAAAAAGTTGATATTTGGGCAGAAATTGTAGAAAGACAAATGCGAAGCTCTTGTAATTTTGATTTCTGGCCAGTGTTCCATTAAACACTATTCAAACTAATCAATTATCTGGGGAATACCTGACGATCTTTCACAGAACGCCTGTTAAAAATCACTTACTTATGCAATGTTCCATTAACAAAAGAAAGATAATAGCAAGATATGCTAAAATAGTTGTGTTAATATATTGCTTGTATGAAATGTAAAATGTTAGACACATGTGCTGTTTGCAGGAAGGTGTTGGGAAAAAAATTTCCTTAAAGATTGATGAATTTATAAAAACTGGCAAGCTGGAAAAATTGGAGAAAGTGCGACGTGATGAAACTTCAATAACAATTTCACTTTTTACCAGAGTTACTGGCATTGGGTAAGAGCTACTCGACCTAAGAACAGGATTTGATTGTTTAATACCCTCTTTCCATTATGTGTGTTTTTATATGGCGCTGCAAGCCTCTAAGCTTCTTTATTTTTCCGGCGACCAAGCATGGCCTGCCAGAGATTCTTCCAGGCGGCTAAAGTCTTGCGCCCAACAGCCAAACTAAAAAATCCGTTAAAAATTGCATTTTTAAAAGTCCGTTAAATAATATAATGTTTTTGCGTTCATGCAGGTAAGAAAAACGCAAACAAGGCCCTAAATCTTATTTGCAGTTGTACTCAAACGCATTGCTTTCCAAGAAGACACGTCTTGGATTCTAGCATAAAATTATCAATTAGTATTCTCGAACATAATCCCCATGTACACTATTGTACAGTAAACACATTTTCAAAACTAGGTTATGTGCAAACTACCACCTGCAATGGTTATGTTACTTAATCATAAAATTCACAATATTTTTGGTTGCTTTCATGGTATGCACTCAACATAAGTTACAACCAACTGACCGAAGGGTTTTTATTCATCCTTAGACCCGTTGCAGCACGAAAGTTGTATGATAAAGGGTTTAGAACTTTTGATCATTTGAGGAATCACACTGAAGACCTAACACATCATCAAGCGATCGGTTTAAAGTAAGTTTGCACTTAAGAACCCGAGTTGAATTGTTGTCGCAGATACGGATTGCTGTTGCAAAGTGCGGATTACAGGATATGAATAGTAACGTAATGCTTACTTTAGGACGACAGACTACTACATGTATATTTTCTGCATTGGAAGGTGCAGAATTTGTATAATACAATAATCTTATACAATTATATAATAAAATATGAAAAGTCCGCTACTAAGTCTTACTCTCCAAATACGATATTTGCTCATGTGAAAAACTAAAACCATCCAGGACTTTCAATGCACAAACCCAAACTACAGTCCAATTTGAAACACAATTTTTATAATAAAATAGCCTAGCATTATTTATAAACAAGCTTTACAATCTATCATCTGGATAAATAACAAAATTATTTAACAGAGCTTTACTGTGGTCATTATCAATACATTTACCGTACTTTCGTCACATAGATACTTTGACGATTTTGAAAAGAGAATTCCACGAAAGGAAATGGAAGCACTTTCTGTAAGTTTGGAAAACTCTCTGTGAAATTATAGTAAACTATTGCCATAAATTAAAGGGCATGTCTTCGTCTAAATTTTCGGTAAAGTCACATTGAAAGAAAAGATTTGCATCAGATTTTACCAATGCTTGTTTTCTATGTTATGTCTTTTGCAGTTTGATTTCATCAAGTTTCGTCATTTTAATGTGTTTCCACTTTCATTAATTTAATTGAAGATGAAGAGATGTATCCTCATTTCCTCACACTGTAAAAAATCAACTGAAGCTTATTCCGGCTGTTTTGCATACTTGCATCAAGCTGATAGTTAAACTTTAGAGGTATTTTGGCCATGGATACAGACAAGATCACCAATGTTGAAAGCTTGTTGAACTATATATGTTCTGAAACTTGGAAATTATTACATTGATGTCTACTGCATAACGAAAATTTAGTTTTATAATGAGTTCACTCCCGCAAAATACCAAGAGTTGAACTAAACTTTGTTTTCTTATGCTCGATGTATTTTCATTTACAAAGGTAGGTTCCAACTGAGCTATGGGGGCAGTTACTACAAAGATATTGTATGTTGAGCAGTTTGTCTTTTCCATTTGGGCGCGATTTAATATAAACTAAGTGTTTACATGGCATATGTGTGGTTAATAACTTTAATTTATCAATTTTCAGACGGTGGTATTAGAGAGTGTGAAATCAATTGATGATAAATACACAGCCAAGGTTTGTGGGAGCTATAGGAGAGGTGCAGCATCAAGTGGGGACATTGATGTTTTACTCACCCATTCTGATTTCGATTCAAGCACTCCTAAATCAGTAAGAGAAACTAAGTTGTAAAGCACTTTTGTTTTTGGGTACCACGATTATTTTCTTAAAGTATGACGTTATTTACTGGTTTTCTAACCAACGATTTTGTTAAATTTATGCGGAGTCATGATCTTAAATCAGTTTTTATTTTGTTCCTGTTGCAGAAATCTTGGCTTCAACGGGTTGTTAATAAGCTGGAAGACATGAAGTTCGTCACGGACGTTCTATCAATGGGAGAAACTAAATTCATGGTAGCGTACTTACTGCTTATATTAAGAAATTTTCGTTTTATGCATCACTGAACTGTAGTTAGGGTTTGTGCATTGAAAGTCTTGGATGATTTTAGTTTTTCACATGAGGAAATATCGTATTCTGAGAGTAAAACTTAGTAGCGGACTTTGCATATTTCTCTTTTCGTGCTTGTAGCAATTTGAGTGAGTTGATGACCTTTCTGGTGTATAAGACTCGTTATAGTTTCCCGAGTAATAGATATTTTTGGTTTTTAAATAGGTTACTTATGCAGTCTTTGAGGCAGCATTTTCTGTCACTTTTAAACATCTGTTGCAGGGGGTCTGTAAGCTCTTAAAGAAGATGGATGAAAAATCCGACGACCCTATTTCATTTCGTCGCATTGATATAAGGTATGTTAAATTGCAAGTTACTGCTACCATGTAATAATAGCAGCCGCAGCCCATTTTCATACTACGTCTGCTAGCGTTTCATTAACGTAATTTTTAGTTATAGTTTTTGACCTCTCAGGTTGATTCCTCACGACCAGTATCACTGTTCACTTTTGTACTTCACTGGAAGTGACATGTTCAACAAGAGGATGAGAGCACATGCGCTCGAGCAAGGCTTCACCATCAACGAATACTCCATTCGACCACAGGGATCAACAGGTTTGAAAACCTGGAACATTGCAATCTTTGATAAAAATCACCTTAGAAATGCTGTAGACTGTTAATGTATTCATCAACTCATGTTTGAACAGCTGAGTGGACCAGAGCGTCACACCAATAATCGGAAGGATGCTTGTTGGACACCCAGTTGCGTCTTGACGAAACACTCATGCACTGGCTAGATACGATCATCAGTTCCATTGCCTTTTTGTCTACTTAAAAACAACTCCTTTATCAGTTTAGCATAATCCTATATTTGATAAAATAAGAAAAATGAACTGGACTATTATACAGAAAATAAATGAGCTTTAGCCTTAAAACACAGTTTATTTTATCGATGCATTTACTCTGTATCTTTTTACAGGTATCCCTGGAGAGCCCCTTCCCGTTTCTTCAGAAAAAGATATTTTCGACTACATTGATATGAAGTATCTGGAACCTAGCGAGCGCACCCAGTGACATATCAAGATATTGTGTTGTCAAATATTCAGATAGTGTTATTATCGCCGTTTAAAATTTTTAGTGTACTCGTTCTGTTCCGTGTGTTTTTGCTATCATTGAAGAAGGTGTTCACTGTTCAATCTAATCTTTAAATGAATGCGTTGTCGTAAAACTATGAGGTGAAAAAACACCATAATTGAGACTTTGGATAGACCCTAATTTGGAAGCACCCGTTGGAAAATACAACACAATTAATATTCTTGACCAAGATTACTCATGATTTCATGCTTGTGCCGCCATGGAAAGTACTTTGAAACGTGTGTTTGAGTAAGTCGGTTAAATGCTATTTTTGTAAAAACTGGGTTATTATTTAATGTTATGCATAAGTGTGACGTTAAAAACGTGTGCGCATAGAAAAAGACACAATCGGCAATCAAATAGTTTTGAGATGCGATTTCGTTTAGTGATGTTTCTTGTATTGAATTTATAGATTTAACAACAAATGAAATGTTATGAAATACCTTATCGAATGAACGTTTCAACAAAGCAACGATTTATAACTTATTGCACAGTTGTGCATTGTAAAGTCGCAATTAAGCTTTTAATCCTGGTAAGTAAATAGAAAGCCAATTTTGTTTTCACCTTCAAGCAGGTCACTAAGTGTTTCCCAAGACTCAGGTGCCTGCTCTTGAATGGTCTTGACCAACGTCCTTCCACACTGAGTAACCAACCGTTCTCACTACTCTGACACACGGCAAACTGCTCTCTCAACTATCACTTTCAAATATCTTCATTTGTTTTCCTGTGAACCACACATGCAACCGTCGCCCATCCAATGTGGTTATGATTGTGCATTTTCATTATATTTTTTTATTTATCTCAACAACTTCAACTATTATGTTGCCAAATTGGCTTAACAACATGTTTAGTGTATGTCATGGGCCGTTATCTCCTTCGTCTTCTTTTAATATGTACTCTAAAGCTTGTAACCTGATTAGAAATTAGCGTTTGATTGAATGTTGACTTGTTTTGTGAAAAGATGGGTCATAATTTCATGCTATCATTTCGTTCGTGCTGTAGAGTTGTGCATGCGATACAGTACTTATAGTTTTTTTTTTGTACAGACGACAGCGTTCGTGAAATGGAATATGCAAAAGTTGTGATAAATCCTTTTTCTGGTTTTCATTACCCTCGAATTAATACAAGTTTCTATATTCAGAAAATATAACATGATAAACTAAACTTATAAAACTCCATTTTACTCCTAAGATGACATCACGCTTTTTGTCTTTTCACAGATTTATTGTCTTGAAGTTTGTAGTTTATATAATTTAAAGTGAAACTATGTCTGGACAACAACAAGAAGTGTCGCTGACATCTCTTCCTCCTCAGCAATTGAAGATGCTGCACGACCAGCTTGATCAAGAGATCGAACTTCTTACCGCATCCATGCAATCTTTGAAAGGAGCCCAGTCTCAGTTTGTCGAATCCAAAGAAAGCTTGAAAGAAATTTGCCCGAAAAATGTCGGCAAGGATATTCTTGTTCCTCTAACAAGCTCCTTATACGTTCCAGGACAGTTGGCAGATGCGGATACTGTGCTCATTGATGTTGGCACCGGTTATTACGCTGAAAAAAGTATCCCTGATGCTGACGAGTTCTTCAAGAGAAAGATCGATTACCTTAAACAGCAAATGGAAAAACTTCAGCCAGCTGTCCAACAAAAATTTCAAACCAGGCAAATAATCGGTGAAGTTTTCCAAGCAAAAATGGCGGCGATGGCCAAAATGCAACAAGAACAGAAAAGCTAGTTGAAAATTTTTTTAGCGTAGCTTTTCGTAACAAAGTTTTCCATTTACTGCAGAGGGCGACACTTTGATGAAACGTTATTTGGAACGTGACAGGGCTTTAAATTAACTGAAATGTTACCCCAATTGTGCAGCTAAATACATTTCGCTGAATAACTTTCGAAATTACTACGTTTTTCTGGTTTTTACGCTGTATCTTCAACTCTTTAATTATTATTATCATCAGCGATGTGTTTGTTAATCTTAGTTTCCATACAGGTAGTAGATCGGTTTTTTCATATAGTAGACTACACTGAACTGTTGTTCCAATTTTCTGCGTGAAATGAGAGATATCGTTTAGTGTCGTTTTTGGAAGAAAAAATGCCTGTAATTTAAACTGTGATCGTTGTTACCTGAAAATCAATTCAGTGTCTCATGGACATAACGAGTTTGCACCTATTGGTCGTTTTCTCAAGGCTAGAGAGTCTCGTGTTTACCATATGCGTTTAATGCATCAAATCTATTTTTCCTACCACGTTTGCTTTGAATGTGTTTGATAAGGGGAAATTGTGGCAAGGAATTGGTTACAAAAGCTTGAGTTACGTGTTTTTGCATTGTTTTTACCAGGGATATCTAGAACAACGGGATTGCTGACTCTGTTTTGAAGTGGACAATAGGAGGGTTACTGCATCATTACTGCACAAGCTAAAATGTGGATTTCTTAACATACAACCCATTTCTTGTTTTTAAGATGATGCTTGAAGATGAAA
The DNA here is from genome assembly GCF_918807975.1 of Aplidium turbinatum. Classification (NCBI taxonomy): domain Eukaryota; kingdom Metazoa; phylum Chordata; class Ascidiacea; order Aplousobranchia; family Polyclinidae; genus Aplidium; species Aplidium turbinatum. The sequence continues at coordinate 12,693,515 of NC_137484.1, read as the reverse complement.
TAATTTAAAAAAAAACAAAAAAAGTTTGAAAATGTGGCCGTTTTTCCCCAAACCGCCACCAAGTGGTGAAAAATACACAAATTTAAAACACAAATATTTTTAATACCACTTACTGGATTTGAATCAAATTTTAACAGAATGTTTATAAATATCAAGACTGAAGCTCTATGGAAGGAAATGAAGATATTTTAAGAAAATAAAAAGTTATTCGAATTGTTGCATTTTTTCAAAAAATTTTGATCCTCGGACATGAAACAAATGGATGCCGACAGCATCATGGACAAAATTTCCAAAATTCTTTGACCAGAGGCTTTGCATGTTTACTCTGTCTGATAGTGTTAAAAATTTGAAAGCGATTGGCAAATAAATGAAAGAGATATTTGGGATTAAAATTTGGTACTTGGTCAAAAATCACATTTTACGAAAAACAACATTAAACATTTTCAACACCTTAAAGCTTCCTTTATCATAAGTAGACCCTTTTTTGCCTCTGCTTGGGTTTGTAATTTTTTCTTAAGTGCTTTTAATGTTATTCTCCTGGCCTTGGATGTGTCAAAGCTTCTTTTTCTTGATTTGTCTGTTGTTGGATGGATTTCTGGTGTTACAGGAAAGGTTACACTTGTGTTGCAGTAACAGTTCATCAAGTCTACCACCATTGTTAGACTTACAACCAACCTTATCCAACTTTCTTTGCTTAGCAATACCACGAAATTGAATTTTCTTACTTCTTTTCATTTTTTTTTATTTCCTATTTTTGATGGCTAAAACTTGCCCAAAAGTGATGCAATAATCAATTAAATATGAAAACTAAAGCTGTGTTCAATACTCAGTAGTCTTGGATGACTAACAGCAAAAGTTTGCTTTAAAATGACGATCTTAAGTTATAGACAAGGCCAGCCATTAGTTGTTGCTATGGGCGTTGTTAGGGAAGATGCCTAGGGGTGCCCACTTTTAAGACTTTATTTTAGCTTCAAAGCAGGAATATCTAGAAAAGGCGACTTCTCACAGCGTAATTGACACGCGCTTTCACCTTTTTCATTTTCGGGCGTTAACAGCGCTGACCCTTCTAGTGTCCATCGCTTTATCGAAATTTGCAAAGTCAGCAATCCCGTTGTTCTAGATATCCCTGGTTTTTACGTTTGTGCTGTAATCGTAAACGTGTGTGCTGTAATCGTAAACTTGTGCTGATAGCCAGGAAGAACGCTTCCTTCACAGTGTGGTCTCATTTTGGCAGTTCTCTGTTAGCACAGGTTTAATATAGGCCTAGGCTTTTTTGCTTGTCTGGGTATGCTTCACTGTTTGTTAACAGAAGCAAATACTTGCCCGATGCTGAAATTAATTTAGATGTCACAGTTTAGACACACTCGATCGATCGAAATTGCTTTAAAAAGTTGCTCCATATAATCTAACCATAGTAGCTTTCCATATGTTTGCTGCATAAAAGTCGTGTGATAGTTTTTTGATGGCTCTGCTTATTGCTGACTTGCAACTATTTCATTAGCCTGTTGTAACAGATATGGTTTCAAAAAAATATAAACTTTTGCCGGTGTTTTTTTTGCTTATAAAAGTTGACTTTATGTGCATTTTTAGGCAGTTGAATACCTGCACAGGGTTAGCTACGGTTCTGTTGTGGTGTGTTTCTGATTGACTCATAGCCTTTAGCCCTCAACTGAAAGGATAGAAGTAATGTTCAAGAGAAAAAACAAACAAGAATCGAGAAGACAACAGGTTTATCATTCTCCAATAACATGATTAGGTTTGTTGCAGTAACAATGGAGAATCTACCAACTGTGTAGGCTACAGTACTTTTGTTATGAAAGTGTAATTAAGTGGAAGTATTTAAAGCTAAAACCATGAGTTGTCAAAACTGTTTTTCGCTTTTGTTTAACCTACTTTGTACACGAGCAGACTAAAGTCTTTTGTTGGATCTGGATCATGGCTAGAAAACGGTCCAGGCAATTTTTAAGTGCCTTTGTTAGCAAGGTATGATTTCAGATAGGAACCTTTTAGTTTGTGACGGGAGCGTGTAGTTTTCGCATCTGCAGTTACTGCAAGTCCTTTAGAACGTTGATCCAACGGCGGATGTTTGGGTTACGGTACCAGTAGGCTAATGATATTTTAATAAACATAAATCCTCCCAGAAACGCTTGGTGCAACGACTCAAGTCCTACTTTACTATAAACATACCCGCTGGTAAAGGTGTTGTTCTTAAAGTTTAATTTGAGCCCGGTATTAATGGTAAGCCAAGGCTTGTCAAACAATACACTTCCATGTGTATGAATAAAATATCACAAGTCATGAGAATATGCCAGGTTTCGTTTTTATGTCACAAAAAGGGAAGCCTATGGTAGTAGGCCTAAAGTCACCCAAGTAGCCTATTTAGTTTGAAAAGAAGCTGCGTTTTCTAACTAATAACTTACTTTTATCCATAGAAGCACAGTCGAATTACTTTCGGAAAAGAGAGATGACGCACTGCAAAACTTTCCTTTAGTTTGAAACCAATGACGGGATCTAACTTTTTACAAACACACGTCGTTCGCCAGGTGATCTCGGAACATAGGCTACTCTTGTGAAGCAGCTGTCGATCGAATTATTTTTTTAATGTTTTCAAAGTGTAGTCAGATATGTCACCACTAATAACGGCCTAATCAACACCGATGTTTATGCAGACCTACACAGATAAGTTACTGTAGCATTTAGAAGGTAATGATAGCCTATTAGCTTGAGACCTTTAAGCATATTTCATAACGCCGCAGGGTAGCTAGCTACGTTGTAGCAAATCAGCCCCTCTGCGCACTTCAGGGGCAGCATCCTTCTTAACGGAATATTTCACTAACCACAAGCGTATTGTTGATTGTGGGGGTTTATCTTGGGCTGAGAAGGCTTTGAGTGCTTAATCTTGGCGATTTGACATACTTGTTGAGGCTTTAAACCAAAAGCGTAGGCTCGGTCACCAAATTTGTAGGCTACCATAAATCTGTGCGAGCAAGCATGCGTCATTGGTTCAAAGCTTTTACATTGTGTCCATGTGGGTGCGAAATACCACAAATATCCGAAAAAAGACGCAACTTAGTTAAAACAAATTTTCCCACAATCTATTGATAAATGTTTTGGAAAGTTGATTATCATAGAAAATCGTATTTGAAATAGGCCTAGTCTTCGCACCGTGAACAGGGCTGTATGCACTATGCAGGCCATTTGCTTCCCACAATTAAACTCCGGTCACGACCTAAATTGCTTAGCCTGCTAGTGTTATTCATTAACAATTTGATACTTTACGAACGAGTTTGGATGCTTTTCGTAAGTAGCCTAATTTTTGTCTTGTATTAGTCGAAAGGGCTTTTGAGAAGTTACGATTTTATACATCTGTTTCAGATGTCACCTTTTCCGCTAAGGGCACAATAGAGCTACTGAAATTAACTACGGCAGTGGTTTTGTTATGCCGATAATCTTGTACTGAAAAACAAATGATTTATAGGTTGCAAAAGATATTCTCTTATGACTCAAAGTTTAGGGTTCTTTCTTTGTCATACCGAAAATATGGTAGGCCTACTGCTATTTTGTATTTAAAATAATTAAAAATTTATTATCAAAACGAAAATATTTGTTCTTGCTGTGCATTGTACGATTAGTTTAATTACTATTAAGTTACACATATTTCAAGAACCTTTTACATACAGTTTTCACAATAAATAAGTAATAAAAAAAGTTTAAATTTGTTTGTGCTATTATTTTTAACTTAACAAGGCTGAACCAAACTTGACTGACGATTTTCTTTTGAAATTCAACTTTTTTTGTTTTACACTATAGCTTCCAGTAACAACAAAGACCCACACAAATATACATCGGCGTAATCCACTAATTACTGCTGTGAATCGCATGCTTGCGACTGCAGTGGTGCGTCATTTGCCGAGGCTATCTCCCTGCATATCAGTTCACTTTCATTTGACCTGGTAAACTTTTTGTTGCTTTTGCTAAATTTTAGCTAAAACAACGGAACTAAAAAAGAGGCTATGGCGATGTCTGCTCCATTTTTTAAACACAGAGCACTCACTTTGTTCTTTATCCTCATGAAATAACAAGATCTTCCTGTTCATTGTGTGAGCCACGCGCAGTGTTGTTGCATATACAAGCCGTTCCAACCGCCAACAAGTCAATCTAAAACTTTTCATAAAACTAAAAAATACCGGTTGCGGTATGTAAATAGTAGGCTATTGTTTTACGTCTGTTGAATATCAAACAGGGCAAGGTAACACCTTATTTTGTGTTGTCTTTGTCTATAGTGGCATGTACGTTTTGAGCAAGAAGTGAAGTTCATTATTGCGTTGCAATTGGGATATGGAGAATTGTTTGATGGTAAAAGTTTTTTGAAACATGTTCATATTGATCACAAATTCAGGATGTCACTAAACAATCACACAAAGCCCACTATTTCATTAATTAGGTTATATGTTCCACTAAACAGCTTTTAGCTTAGCAAATAAACGAACCATTGTTTTAATAGGGTCTACCGGCTTGTGTATAAACATGATAATAGATCTTTAATATCGAGCATTATTGCGTGTTTGGCAAAATATGACACCTGCCTGAAGATCTTCTGCCTTTATAAGACAGGAATTAATGCATATGCATGTATGGGTAGATTGGATAAAGAAGACTTTGCTTTTTTATTAGTTCAATTTTGTGGTATGTTTTAAATTGGTCTACCAGTTTCTTAAGTTTGCAAGTAAGTATGCGCAGTTGTAGCTTACGCACCTTCCATATACGCTGCACCTCTGAATCTCCACATTATATGCAACTTTGTTACTGGTACCATGGTGTAGTTAGAAAATGTAGTTTGTAGAAGTTGAAGGTAGAGTTCTAAAAAACTCTTAGCAAAGCGGGTTGTCATACGGTACAATTAAATTTTACTAAAAGAAGAAGCGTAAAGTGTTTTCAAATTGGAATGTTTTTGAAAACCACAATGTTTTTGAAAAAAAAAAACAAAAAAAAAACACAAACATTTAAAACTAAGTAACAGAATCGGACTAGCATAATTTTATTTGCACAAACAAAAAAAATTGTGCAAAAAAATAGGCTAAATCGAAAGCTATCTGTACATTTATTTTTTAGCAGTTAATTGATTTTTGTGTCCAGATAAAACGATGTTCAATCAGATTCTGTAGCTTGGTTGAATGCTTTTGGTACAACCAAGCGAACTCGCGAAAGTGTAGCCCGATTTTTAATAACTCTTTATTAGAGCGCTGGTGCGGCCTATGTGTGAGGTACGATAAAATTTTTAATCCTCAACAGGCCTATAATAGTAAAATCCGATTTCTTACAACTAGGCACAAAATTATTAATTTTTTTTACTTGTAATGACTGTCCTTAACTTTTTTGCGACAGTAAGCTTTGCTACTCCTTATCTGATCATTCGAAAAAGAAAACTTACCGGCTTTTGTAAGTGGAAAACACTTAAGTTTTGTTGTTTTAATGCCGTTAATTTCAATCATCTTTTTCTCCTGTCAACTCACACCGGTGAAAGAAAGACTTCAGTGTTTAAAAAAGCGGCGATAGAACACTTACATCATTCACATAACGCTATCAAATGCTCTGCTATCATCATTTATTTGCGAACACACAAAATGATGAGTAAAAGAAAATTTTTTGAGCTTCGTTTGTCCGCCGTTGGCGGTGTCCTTTCGTTCAATGCATTAGGTGTGTTTGCTTACACGAAGAAATCTGTGAAAATTTTTGTTGAATTTGAGAAAAGCAAATTGTTACGATTCTTCTTTAATATCTGCTAATACCCTTTCCCAAACAAAACATGCTTTTTTGTTATGAATTGTTTGTCTTGACTAAGTGTGGACTTGTTTCCCGTTCCAAAACAGACTTGGTAAACGTCAAATTTGAATCGAATAAAGACAAATTGAAATTGAGCAAAAACATTTTTGTTTGTGCTTCTTCAATTGTGTTACATCATGGTTCTGTCGTGACGATTTCCACTCATTTTATTGGAAATATTTTACATTTTACAAACAATAAATAATACTTAGAGTATTGAAACTACTAAAAATAAAACGTTTGCAAAATTTAAACCTTTTTGAGGTTTAAAAATTAATGTTGCTTAGTCTACATGAAATAACATCTTTCAAGTTTGTATTTGTTAATAGCCTATCTCAAAATAAAGCTTAAAATATACAGTACATAAGTGCATCTCCACTTTCTTCGAAAACCGTTCGCTTTCCAGTCAAACTACAGTTTTCTACCTTCGTCTCAGAATGTTGAAACAAACACAAAAATACTTTTAATGGTCATTAGATTCAGAGTGCACAACCTCTCTGGTTGACAAGTGATGTATGAACGTCGGAAGGCCCTTTAGATCTGTTGTCAAATGCTTCACTTGTTCCACGCGCCAAGCCGGTTACGTAAACTCTAATTCTTTCTCGATCTTGCTGAGGGATGACTTTGCTGTTGAGCATGCGAACAAGATAATCTAATTGCACCAACAACCAGCCAGATGAAAAGAAAAAGGGAATAAATCACTGTTTTGCCAACACTAGTTTTATTTACAAACTTCGCTAAAGAAAAACAACGACAGCAGAAAACATCTTGACTTGGTGTGCCTTCTTCTTCACTCCATGAATGCACAATTCTTTTTTTTTCAATTAAGTAATAAGATACCCCACTTTTGCAATAGATACCTTACTGTTGCAGTGACCTGCCACCGCAAGCATACCGCACCAAAGCTCTAAATTGATCTTCTAGGCAAGATACAGTGCTGGTATTGTAGCTTAAACTATGTTGAAGCTAAAAATAAATATCTTGTCTAAACTTTAAATCCGAATTAACGGAATGAAGAAAAGCGCAGAAAATAGCACAACAAAGCCGGTTACAGTCAAAACTTGTTTGAGGAGAGAATTTTTACACTCATTCAATCAATGCCAACCACTGATAATAAAATTTCTCGACAGCGATCTTGTGTTTTCCTGGCTGTGTCTCGTGTAACCGGGGTCCTAATAAGCTATTTCATTATTCACATAACATTTAAACAAACTCTTCATGAAATGGTTTCATGCCCATCTCAACGTCAATCCAGACAGCAAACCAACCGTTTCTTACGTTGATTTAACGTCTGCAGACGGTCCAGTGACGTCTTTACTTGACACTTAGTGAGCAATAGCCTGCTCTAACGCTTTTTTAATGATCATAAAATCGATTCCGTACTTTTGTGATTGTGTACGCCGTGATAAAATCTCTTGTGAAAAACAGTTTTACGTTTCTTACCACTCGTAGCTCGACGGTTTTTCTGTAATCGTAAGTTTTCCGTTCATCTTAGTCATTGTTTATACTGTAAACAAATTACATTTGTATAAATTTCACTTTATCTGTTGCACAAGCCCATTCAGTTTTATATCATCATCGCAAACCTTGTCCAAACAGATTTGCCACATCTGAGCGATAAATGCGGTTGATGCGTTTTGTTCTATTATTGCTGAAAATGACTCATTTAAATCTTTTGTTCCCATTTCTGTTTGCAATCTCAGTTGTGAATCTTGAAGCAATAAACTTTGCTTCGTTGAAGGTTTAAATTAAGCTAAATCTGAGTTATTGTTTTTTTACTTCAATTCGATAAAGAAGAAAATTGCATAAATGAGGAATCGAAATTTGCAATCATACGAGTATCGGAAAGCACTTTTTCTTGAAATGGCGTTAACTTCCAAACAGGGCATGGAAGACCTGTAGATAGGAAGTTCTGCTTTCTGCAATTAATTTGAAGTGTGACCATGTTGTTTGAATAATTTCAAAGAAAAACTGTTTTGTTTGCATTGTAAACGACGTCACAAACCGTCGTAACAACGTGCAATGATTGATTGACTTTTTCTACTTTGTGTGCTGACTGCCAATCACTGGGGGTCATTGGCCCCATGCCGGCACCTTTTCCCAATCATACCGTCAATCACTTGACCGCGATCACAGAAACATTGTCATTACGACGTCACATATCTCACAGTGTCTGACGACTATCATTACGTAGATTAAGTGACACAATTTGAAAGTAGTTTTACTAATTGGATCTTAAAATGTTTGATGTGAACTTAGACGACAACGAACCGCTCTAAAGACACTTTAAATTCTCATCTGGTGCTACTCTGTGACGAATGCATCACTTTTGTGGTCGAATTTATGTTTTTTGCGAACCATTATGCTAAAGGCGGTGAAAATGGAAAAACTTTTACACATGGACATTTAGAAGTCCATGCTTTTACATAAGCTTACAACTCGCAAAAATGCTTAGAGCTATAGCCAGAACAAAAGTTCTTCTGTAATTTTTGCAATAGAAAAGGAAAACGAAAGTTAATTCATAATCTTGCTTTGCATTTATATTTTATTTTAACAAAAACATAGTAGCATTTCCTTCAAAATTTAACCAATTAAATTTGGTAAGTTATGAATTGAGCAAGTTAAGCCGGAGAATTTGAATAAAAATACATCGTCCAAACTTCAAAAACTAAGTTCATGTTTGGCAAACGTTTTGAAAGCTGAAGTAGTCTTATCTTTAGTAGTAAAATTAAATGATTGAAATCCGTAGTTCATCCTTAGCGTCTTGGATCTAGATTTTTTGATGCATTTGATACGTTCGCGTTTGGAATGACTCACATATTTCAGGGTCTTGGCAAATATTTGCTTGTCGATTTTGCAGACTTGAAGACTCAGAAAAAAATAACAAAACTTCCCTCAAGCAATATAGAGCAACAGCCCTTCACCCACTGGTGTAGGCTACCATATTGAAAGGGTTTTTGGCAGGGCAAAACCAGTGATGGTAAATACACAGAAGCACATTGGTCGCAGCTTGGTTGCAAATGCCTTTCTTTTTGACAAAGAGGTCAGTAAAGAGTGCTACGGTCGCTCAAAGCAGCGATTTGAAATGTTTTGTTCTGACGCAACCTTCCTTTGTTTCGTGTTGCGTCGTTTCGAAATAAGTTTTTAAATAGTTTTTAGTAAACATTAGCTTACTAAGAAGCATATTTCGTATGTGAACAATAAATAGTATTAATACTACATAAAGTGCTCAACGTCAAGCAAAAAAGCCAAGCAGAACAAATTAAATCAAATATAGTTATTACTTTAAGGTCCTCATTGAATAAGGATCCTCCTTTTAGGGTGAAACAGGCTGTAGAGGTTTTAGAAAGTACTAACTATATTATTTTGATGTATTTCGTATATGAGATTAATTTAACCATTATGTTACTATTGACATTGCATTACAACTTACAAATAAGTTTTACATTTCCATGGAACTAACTAAACGTAAGAAGGGTTTCGTTTTGAAATTAAACCAACTTCGTTTCGTTGTGCGTACGAAACAAAAATAGAAATGGTAATTCTATAACGCCAAAAGCGTCATGAAATTCAAACTAAGTCGCCTGGCATGATCTTTTTGAAGATTCATTCTTTTTTCAAGTTAATTTTACGTGTGTTGAGAAAAATGTCGGCACGAAATTTCTTTGGCTAGATTTCGTTTTGTTTCTCATTTTGTTTCACGTCGATCATAAAATAAAATTTTGTTTTCATTTTGACACAAAAAAAAATTACTTCCATCACCTCTAAAATGGTGAGTTACGCTTATCGTTCCAAGTTCAGGGGACACACCACTCTCTTTCAATTACCTCCCTCTGCCTATACCAGACAAGAGTAGCCTAATATAAGTTTCTGTTTAGCTTGTGATATTTTTAATACTATGGTTAAATCACATTGTCAAGCCTCGTCGATTAGACGCCGTAAAATCGGCGTCGCTCGGTATATTTATCTATATAAAAGTCTCATAAAACTATCGATGATTATTTATTTTGGTACCACCCTACTACTACTGTTACGATAGTTCATATATGTTTGACGCAATAAAAGCGACTATTGAAAAAGGTAAATTGGAATTTTTTTCAGGATGTAAAGGAGAAATAAATGAACTGAATTTGATTAATCAGCTCCATTGGCATGAAATCGCATTATTTATTGTTGGGTCTAGGATACTTTGATGCTCCTTCTTTTAATCACTACTTTCTCCTTGACATTTGAACCAGTGTATTCACTCCTGGCTACGCAGAGAGTAAACAAACATACCGAGCATTTGAGAGCGAAAAGCTAAGTTTATATTTGGTAAATGGTAAGTTGTGATGAATGTTAAATTCAACACTAGTTGCGAAACACCCTTTAAGTCGGTCAAGCCTACTAAGATGCTTGACCGGACTGGTTTTAAATCGCTTGTTTTCTGTAGCGGTGTAGCCCACATGTCTCTCGAAAAAATAAAGTTTTATCTTCTTATAGTTGGTTGAACGTGTTATTTTATAATTTACCACATTACTGTTTGTAAGAAACCAATGTTGCTCGACAAAAATATCTTCTGTATCTTTGATGATCTCACTGACGATGGACAATTGGACATACCTTGTGCAACGACGTCATCTTTTTGACGAACAGCTATGGTTTTCTTGTAGTTTCTGTACGCAAACATTCTCTGTGTATTAGTGAAGTTACATATTTTTCATAACGGCTTGAATGGCTGAAAGTTTGCGCATGGTGTGATTTTGTAAGGGGTTTTGTTCACTTTTAATTGTTTGCAGCGAAAATAGACAACAAAGTCGATAGTTGAATGAACAAGTTTTTATCAGCGATAAGCCTCAATAGAGTAATATTATCTTATGATTCCTATTTGCAGTGACGTTTACAGGGGAGTCTAGGGGATACTTTTAGACCCTGTCGATATAATTTTAGGGGCTCGTAATCTTTCCCAAAGACCCGGAAGTTGAAGCAATCACCACGTATTATTTGGCTATGGTATTTTTCTTAGAAGTGTCTTTTGGTGCCCTTGGATCTCATTGACGCTGGACTAATTATTCAATCAACGTCCCTGTCTGTATATTGTACCATAACGAGTTTCCTACAAGTCAGCAGTTGTGAACTGAGCAAAGGACAGTTAAGCAAGTGACAACTGAGCTTGCAACATTTCAACAAGTTGCTGAAGTTAATAAATGATGAAACAGAGAAAGTAACAACTGAGGAAGCGGCAACTTTGGCATGTCACATGTCAGCATAATCAGTTTAGCAAGCGATGACCAAACAAGTCCGATGCTAGGTGAAAATCTCATTTGCTGACTTGGACAGTAGCAGAAATGCACTTGCTGAGTTGAAACTCTTGCTGATTTGTCGCTAGCCGAGTGGTCTGACGACCTACCGTAATATTTGATGGAATTGGTCGACAATGTTGAAAACTGCAAGCCGTTTTCAAAAAATGTAAAAGCGACTAAAAGAATCTTCTGAGAACTTTTGTGGTTAGAAAAGTGTTGTAGAAATTCAGAAAAGTTTTGTCATCTCTCGCAAACCTATTACTTTTCTCATAAGTTTTAAGTTCATAGGTCAGGAGATTCCCGATTTTGTCGGAAGCAAAATCTTTTTAATTTGAGCCTTGTCGGAAGCTAAAGCTACACCGAGTAAAATACAATAATACTGCATGAACACTTGATGACGTATTCTGCTTTATATAGAAAGATTACTGAAGCTTTTTCCAAATACGATCGTATTACAGTTCAACCTGAACTTGACCGTGTTTCAATTTCTCTGTATTTCCAACAATGGAATGTTTATTGTCGGGTTAAACCGTCATTAGCTTGAATCGATCGGTAGTTTATCACAGATTAGTAGAACAGCAAACAACCTCCCAGTCGAGATAGTGACAAGAAAATAGACTAGCTCTTTGTTCAATATTGAAATACGCCTTCTCAACCTTGCCATGTAGCATTTTCTTAGTGTGACGAACTGATCATCTTATCATACGCAGACCGGTACCTGCAAAGAAAAACTTGTTTTTATAAGTTCGCGTGGGTTCATTTGGTTTGTGTTTTGTTCTCCCATCCAGAACTAACCTTGAACAATGCAATGAAATTTATCAAATTATCTTTTCTTTTGTCCTATTTTATTGTAATTTTAATTTTCTTTCAACCAACACTTCATTGTTTCTGATTGGTCTTGATTATGATTTTTACATTTTGCAGAAAAAATCTCGCTAAATGAATGGACAGCAGCTTACATTGTGGGAACATTTCAGTGTTTGTCATTTCGTCACTTTACTGATGATGATATAACAAACGAGTTATGTGTTTACCCGCAACTGAGTTACAAGCACTCAACTGAACCTGTTCACAAGGTCAATGTTTCCCACAGCAAAACAAAGTTTGATCCAAGTCTCAACACACGTTAGTCATCTGTTATTGATTCAAAAATGCAACGTACTTTCACCAAGGCTATTTGTGTGAGGCCGTTACACCATGGATGTGTTCTTTAATGTAGCCTACTTACCGCATTTCTAAACGTTCAGTTATTTTGTGGTTCAAACGTACTTAATTGAGCACAACAGCTGCCGAAGTAATTTATAGCGATCTATGTACAGGTCGCCGTGGCTTAATTGTAATCGTTTATAAATTAAAAAGCCGATTTTATGAATAAAAAACGATGCTTTGCATACATGTAAGTAAAGGAAACTAGAACCACGGTACTGCACTTTATTTACTGGACTTATTTGATATGCCCGGGTTGGTTCCGCATTTTTCCCCGCAGTTTTAAACTGAATTCACAAGGCTTCATGCTCATTGTTTTGCATATAGGTAACATTTTTTTTTGGTTGAAAACTTTACTGACATCATAACGCCAACTAATTTTAAATTTTAATTTTACTTTTGAATCAAAGATTTGCAATGTAGCGTTTGCAGAAACTGAGCTTTGATGGAGAATTATGGTTCAAAAAATAGTGTGCATTTTAAACAAGCAGCATTTTTAAAGTGTCCAAAAAGCGACTAATATCTGTCAAAATTCTCTCTGGCACCACCCCCACATTTTTTCTAGTTTTGCTTCCGCAGAATAGTTTTAAATTGATACTTATAAATTTATTTCACAAATTATCAAGAAATAATAATAAATCAATTAAAGGTTTGTCATTTTTTCTCCTTTAAACCTGTTTTTTTTTTGCCAATTTAAGGCTCGAGTGCCTCTGCCTTTTATCACGAATAGTGTCAATGTCAACACGCAAGGCATCTTTTTATACCAGTGTCAATTTGATGGCAATGGACACTGCGACTCTAGTCAGGAGCCCCAGTATTTTTCTGGAGCGTAGACTAGCGTAATGGTAGCAGTGCGCAAGGTGCCAACTCCGGCATCCAAGCCAGGCCTACCAGTTGCTTTAATAAAGTTGTATGGGGTGAGATTTTTTCCTTGGTGACTTCAAATGTTCACTGTAAGGGATCATCGACCTGTCCAGAACTACCCCCAAATATTTCAGGTTAAGGCAGAAAGACAGTTTTTTTTTTAATGGTGTTGATCTTAACCTCAATTTTCCCTTCTTGGTTGTTTAAACAGAAGGCTGCTGTAACTTTTGGTTTAGCTGAGCTTTCGCCTTATCAATTAAGGAACAATTTGCACATCCATCGAATCTGCTCGCTAACAGTTAGACCTAATAGTTATTTATCACCATCAGCTACCGCCAGAAAGCAGTCAACAATTATGTTTATTATCTGCATTGGATGAGGCCAACCAGTCCATCATGGGACTACATTCGTAAGCAGTGCTTCGGTGTACATCTCTTGGTGTAAGAAAAAGTTTTATTTCATTTTATCAGGGCTGCATTCCTACAAATGATTTAGTTAAGAGTAGCCTATATCAAACAGAAAGGGACAAATAGAAAGGAACTGAGGAAAGGGACAAATGAAAATCTTTTCTGGCTACTACTTTGGAGAATTGCCTCAAAAGTTTTCATAATTTTGTTGCCATCTCGTGATTCATTCACTGACGTAGCTTTTACATTTCCATTACGTAAGCAACACCGTAGTCAGGTGGTTTACCAACGTTTTTGACTTTTTCTGCGGGAATCATTCTTAGCACAGATTAATGGGCGTTGCTACAACAACACTTGCCCTCATTGGCCTATTAGAAGCGTAGTTTACAAACTGAATGTCAGTGACACCATGTTTTTGCGTAGCAAGACGGCTTATGTTTTTGTTTCATCGCTTTCACATAAACTAATGAAGTAAGCTTTGGTGGATTCTCATTTATATGATTTCAGCTCCATTCTCTCAACATACACATTCCACATGTCACTGCGTGACCTATAGTTGTAGGACGCACACACTCACTGCGGTATTGGTTGTTGATAGCAGGACATTAAACTTGGACTGGTGGTTTTTGTAAATAAATCCAGTTTGATTTGTTGTTTCACGGCGTAACTTACTGTAGATTATTTCTACTAGAATTTTGTATTTTTCTCCTCAACTTTAATCTTTAACAATTTTAATAGGTGAGTGTTATATTTTTTCTTGACTGTATCTTGTGTTTTACCTCCTAGTTTGAAGAACTCGGTGTTAGACCCAAACTGGTCTAAAACTTCCACCAGTCTAGATTTTCAGGGTGCCGTATTGTCCTAGTAATCAGATTATTTCAAGGAGAAATTATTAAAAAATTACAATACGACAGTGAACCATTGTCTTTTCTATGGTTATGTTTTTGTGCATTTCTGTTCCATTCTTTCTCGACTCGCATATGGAAGGTTGATAAAATCTCTCTCTATTTCTCTACCTCAACCATTTAAATTTTCGGGAAAAGAAAAATTTGATGATGACCCAAGTGTTTCTTTACGCAAAATTTGAAATGATAAAGATATATCCTGCATTTTTTAAACGTTTTTGGTTCAATTTTTTAAACGTTTCTGATTTGTAAATTAGACCAATTTTTACTTGGGTCGAATTTTTGCAACAACCTCTCCAAGCTTAGTTTTGAAGACGTGACAGATAGTTACAATGTGGAGTGTAGACCATTTATTCTCGTAGGCGGGGTGAATTCATATTTTCTCGGATGTTGTCTTTTCGACTACTTTGCGTGTGTGGTATGGATCTTGTGTAGTACGCTCGTAATACGCCTTGACTATTTTCAGTAGCGTATAGCCTACGCCAGGGCTACTCAACTGGCGGACCGCGGTCCGAATACGGACCTTCTGGGTGTTGAAGGTGGACCTCGGGCTTCTGAAAGAATAACCTCATTGCCACATTTTAGGGCCTCTTTAAACAGATTCCCATTAGGGAAAAGCAATTTTTGTGATTATCCAAAGGAGCTGGGGGCTTCGCCCCCAGACCCCCCAACGGTTTGCCGTCTTCTCTGATGTGCGATCCACACAGCTACACTACAAAGAAACACAATATATTTTTTCCTTTTCTATTTCTTTGTTTGTGTCAGACAAAAATCCAAGACGTGTTAAGGCCTACATACTACCTGAAAAGTGTTTCGGTGGAATCGGTGCTCGTAGGCTGTTAGGCGTAGGCTCGTAGGCGTAGGTTGTTTAATTTTCGTAGTTGCATAATATGAAATATTCACCGGACCGCAAAAATATTCAACTTGTCAAAATGGACCTTTGCTAACATTAGTTGAGTAGCCCTGGACTACGCTGTGATAAACACTTGGTAATCTCTGAGAAGATTCGCTTTCAAAGACATCCTCAATCGTATTATGCTTTTCAACTTGTAAGTTTTCGTCTTTAGCATCTTCATCACTTATCTGAACTTATTAGACTCTCCAGATCACCTCTTGGCTCTTACCATGGTCAGTGGAGCACCCGAAGAAAGATAAGACTTGAAGGTTGCAACACAAAGAGCAGATATCCTGCTCCACGAGCTAAGCCACAATATCTACAAGTCACAACCGACGTCTACACAACAGTCACTGTCTACAATCTACATCGACGAAAAACAAACAATCTATGCGAAAAGGCGAGGAGCAGCTGGCAACGATATGGGCTCAGTAGCGTAGCCAGGAATTTTGAAAGGAGGGGGTTTTGACCACCCAGCGGCGGGGGGTCTGGGGGGCCTCCCCCAGAAAATTTTGAAAAATTACTTTGAATTTGGTGCATTCTGAGAGCATTTTCAACAAAAATGTGGGTATGAATATTCCTGTAAAATGGTGCTGTCCGATAGCATAGCAAAAGGATAAAATCATGTTTTCTTCGGCATTTTTCGGAAATAAAGCTTAGTCTCTGTGTTTTCTTGTTGCTAATTCCTGGCTGAGATGTTTGGTATTGGCAAAACTCGCTCTTTTAATGCAATTTTGTTTAAAATTAGGCAATTTTTTTTAGACTGAAAGCATCATTCTCCATATCGTGACGTCACACGCGTGCCAAAGGGGGGGTTGTAACCCCCAAAACCCCCCCCTTGGCTACGCCACTGTATGGGCTAGTTTATCGCTTTTTTGGATTTGAATGAGGCTTTGCGCTGTGCATTGAACCGGTTAAAATCTTTGTCATGTCACTGACAGCCAAAGGTACAGTATTAGCGAGTTTATCATTCTCTTAAACTTTTCAACATAGTTTCGCATCATTGTGTGCCGCACCAACTGTGAGTATGCGATAGAGCAACACCGGCAATTTAACTTGTTTTACACCGACTTAACGTCAAGCAACTTGGGCTATCATGTCGATTCTGCAAGGATAAATTTTTCACCTCAAATCTTTACTGATTATCGTCTGGTTTGTTTTGATTGGATGCCGCACGAAGGAAGGTCGTGTCGCACTATCTACCGGAAATGATTTCTGTAGATTTGCTTAGAGAAAATGTTTTTAAATCAAAGTAAAATCTGTCGTCACGGTAACAGTGATCTGATTTGCTTTTTTTGATAAAATTTTCGATAGTACTTTCACGACTTGCGGCAAGTTTGGTTTTTAAACTTTGTGCAAATTGGTCAGAAGGATGAGCCGCGTATTTAAAACAGAATTCAGTGTGGAAAATGACTGTGAAATGAAATTAAGCAACTTAATATAAATAATTGCATGAACGCTCCAAGTGGAATCAAGTTTAGAAAATAAAGTTAATTAAAGCAATGTGCAAGAAAGCGACGTTTTCAACGTAGGTTACGTTTTTGTGATGGAAATTTGTTTGTTGTTTTTAAGAGATGTTTTTATAGAAAGTTGCCTATTATAAAAATTCGGAGAAGGTTACAATTTTAGCCTATTCTTGTTGTTGTATAAACATTTTTTAATACAAAACTGCACAAAATGCAATGTGTGATGTATAACAATGTTTGTACTACAGTTCATAGACGCGAATTCTAGACGGCATATTTTTAGTTAGCTTTTAATTGAATCCACTCCTTGTTTTAAGCTAGACTACATACGTCACATTAATATTTATATTCATTTGTTTTCATTGCGTTTTTAACCCCGAAACGAAGCTACAGAAAGGTTTTTGTTTAATGCGGAATGTAGACTATTGTGCGTCTAAAACAGGCTTAATTATTCAGTTATGGTCAAAGACTTTTTAAGACCAGCAGAATAAGTTATCTACAGTAGCTGTTGTCAAGTTTGTCTTAAATATAACTTGGGCATGTATTCTTTGTTGTGCTTTGATTGGTTAGTCTGAGGCAAGTCGTTTGTAGCACGTTTCCATAAATTGATGCAGACTGCTTTGAATACTGTTGGGCTGCACGAATTCATAGACCCCAAGTTTGCGAAAAAAAGAATCGATAAAGTTAGTACTTTGTTTTGCTTGCTACCGCCAGACAGACGTTAATTGCTTAGAACAACACCACGTATCATGGCCGTTTAAATATGGAGAAATTAAGCAAATTACTCAAGTTCAAACTTCAAGGAAGCTTTTCACAATGAACAAAGTAGGTAACTAAATCACAAAAGATGCATTTTACAACGTCTGGCTAAGTTGAAGTGATGCAAACAGAGAATGTTTTGTTCTCAGGGTAAGAAGAAACATCGAGCATGCAAAGATAGGATCTTTTTGATGTAAGAGAAACCGCGAATGGAGCTTTCAACTTTAATCTACAAAACGTTTAAAAGATTACAAATGCACTGTGAAACTTTTTTCTCATATGAACGTTCGCAACAGTGAAACAAAAGCAGTTTGTCCTAATGCATCTTGTCTGTGATGCCCATTAGTTGCCTATACGAATTTGCACATTTTGCCTCTCTTTTTCTGCATGGTCTTGATCTAAGAATAATCCACCCAATGATGTAACCATGCTTCAGCTCTTCTTCATTCACAAACGATAGTGCTTCTATAACGTTCACATAAGCATCTTGACATTTTTATAAAAGCATTGTCCTAATGCATTCTGCAGTTTTGCACAAATGGCTTGTTTGAAGGTAAACGACTGGTTTTGCCAGTGGCATGGAAATATCTTATGCTCATTGTAATCGCTGGTGTTATGATAGGTTTATCAGCAATATATTTTCGCTTTGGTTCTACTTTCAGTATCGGACCTATAATTTCTGAAGGGTTAGATATTTCATCTCGCCGCCAAGTTGTGAAGTCGATATTCATACAAAGTTGCGACTTATCGTGGATAAAGATCAATGCAATGCGGACAAAGAGAAAAGCTTCTATTTCTCAAACTTAAAGCTTGCTTTGAAAAGTTGATAATATCTAAATAGCGAGTGGTTTGCCGCACTCAACAGTTGCCGCAAGATATGAACAACTCAACATTTACGTCAAGAAATGTACACAAATATTGGAGCTTGCGATTTGACACGTTTTTGAAGGGATTTTTTGGGATTTATTATACCCATATAAAGACAAAACGTATTCCATGTCTTGTAGATGATGATTGTTACACCATGTAAGATCGTAAAACTATAATGAAAAGAAAATAAGATAGCCTACTAATTGATCACGTTCTTTGCTCTTGGTTTATGAAATATCTAGTTGCCCTTTTGAATTTTCAAAAGTTGGCTTTTGTAGGGATGTTAAAATTACCAAAAAAGTTTGACATCGAGAATGTCACGCGTTGTAGCAGTGCCGACGCCGAATCATGTGCTGTACCGGTATATCTCAGATCTTTGTTTTTCTTGGCGAACGTGTGTCTGAGGGACCTGCTGTACACATAACTACCGCGGTGTCAAGGGCGCAACTAAAGCTTTGATTTAGGAAGGCCAGCCGTCATAGCTAATGTGGCCTAATTTACCATATCTTTGATGCAAATGCTGCATACTGGCGCTCTTTATATACAAAGAGGAACTAAGTTTTTATATTGAACCTGCCACGAGTGCGTTCTTCACCTGCCGCTTTCAATTCTTACTTTCATCGAACCAGCTACCAGCTGATATACAACACAACGGTGCAATTTTTCGTCTCAGTTATACTGACTCACTGTTATCGCTGTAATTGTACCTCCATAGTGACATTCAAACGACGTAAAAATACCACTTTTTTAGTGATGACAGAGATGATAAACAGACTTTTTCAAGGATGAATTTTTCAACTGCAGTTTTAGAAAATTGAAGATCAATTTGCTTTCAAAATACTTTTTTTACCGCATTTGCTTATTATTTCAGTGCAGGTCTGCTTTTCGGATATCATTGATACAAACAAGCTTTTCAATAGAGCGGATTTTTGTGCGCGCAATCCTAAACAAGAGTAATGTGTATGTTTCCACAATGATAGTAGGAAAACTAAAGAAGGATGGAAATACCATCATGAAGCGGTGGATAATTTTCGCGACTTATATGATGATGTCTCTTTGCGAGCAAGAAGTTAAAAATAAACCTAAAGACCACCAAACATCCGCTAAATAGCCGCATCAACGTTTGTGGGCACCACTAGCCTGATTCCTGAACTTTCTGAAATGTCGAATCATATTTACCAAACGGTGCAAATTTAACGTTGGGTTATCACCAGCAAGCAATAAATTAACGTAATAGCAACATCACCTTCATCTCGGTCGAAATGAATATGTTCGTGTCGTTTTCTTGGGATTGTTGGGTTTAAAGTGATAAAATGTGTAGGCTACCAGCTGTGACGTGCAAGAAACGCATGTTTCTCGGCAGTCGAGTGTACCGGTAGCAAGAATTGACAGCGATAGACACTGCTGTTTCGTCCATGAGGCTGGGCTCGAACGTGGAAAGGATTCAAAACGTTGTAAGGCTTAAAACGTGTGGAACTGGCTTTTTTATCGAGTCGAGGAGCATGTCATGGTGATGAAGCTTTTGAACTAAGTGTATGGTGAGAAGGTAAGGAAACCAATCTTCGTGTCACTCTCAACCATATCATCAATTGTTTCACCAAGATAGTCACCACCATGTGCTTTTGGTGAGCTTTGAACCGACAACCTTATTACTGGGCTATGTAGGATTCGATCTCTTACAAAGCACAGCCCGAAAAAGCTGCGACAGTTGGCTGAGAATCGCCAATTATGGAGACTTTTTATTGACGCTATTTTGCACCCAACTGGTGTGAAATAATTTATCATTATGTAGCGGACAGGTCGCATTGTGAGTAATGCTTTGTAATGAAGTGCGCATATCAACCAGTTAAATTGCTAGGATAGGTTCAGGCCAAATTAAATGGTTTGAGGGGTGACCCACACAATGTTAATTTCTTTTTTGACATGCGCAGTCTTAAGATTTCTCTTCCTTTAGTTCCCATAAATGTGTTTTTTTTTGGTTGGTTGTATGGTACTTTTATGCAATAAATAATATTGCATCAGTCTGACATGCATAATTGGATACTCATATCAGCTTGTATGAAATTTTGTGCTCGGCGTCAATTTTTGAAGGTGATGCTGAGTAACCATTGAATTGTGAAATGGTTAAGCTAGTTTTCTGATCACCGGTGCTGACACCACAGGGTCCCGGGCGCAGTCATTTTTATTTTCAGCGCGTTTCTTTTGAGGTGAAATGGTGTCGAAAACTACAACTTTCCGCTTTGTTTTCATGCTTGTCAGAAAACCAGTTTTGTATCCATGGAAACTACCTAAATGTGTGGATTTCACTTGTGAAACACATCACTGTAAAATTGATACAATCATATAGTACCTTGTGATTTATTTCTAGTTAATTGTCTCTTCATTATTGCTCACTGGCTGCGTTTGTACACCGCATCTATTTCAAACAAACACGTAATGCTTATGCAAACTTTGCTATGATTAAAACTATTTTTTGTTACTAACAGGTAGCCTAATAGTCGCATCTTCCAACAAGTAATCTTCGCGAAGTCGTGGTAGGCTTGAAAACGATTGTATGCAAAAAAGAGCAAATCAGATTGGATGGCAAACGTAGTATAACTCTAAACATGCCAATCCAAAGTATTAGTCTCTCCGAGCTGCCCTAAAGGCGTGTTGTATTGTATCAGTTTTTTTTTGTATTTTTTCACAATTTTGGCCGTGAGACAAAGATTTAATTACAATTTTCACCATTGAGCTGGTGTTGTAGCACTGAAGTTGTTTGAATGGACATAATTGGACTGATTAGAAATAAAGCAGTGGCGTAGCCGCGCAGCCTAACTGTAGCAGTGTTTCTGTATATGTTTTCGTTTAATTTCAATTACGTTGGCGACGTTCAGCAAGTTAGGCCTTTTGATGTTAAACTTGTTATTTGTCGAGCTGAATAGAAGGCCTATTTTTTGGAAGATCTTGAGCTATGTTGTATAGCAAAAATAAATGCGTAGATATCAAAAGTAGTTAACGATAATCTGGCTTTATTAGTATGCTAAAAGTAAATTTGAAAAATACTTGGCAGGCAGAATAGAAAACTTCAGCTAGAACTGATATATCTTCAGAAATTTAAGTAACTACTGCAATTCAAACCCATTTTAAGACTTTATTTTTTAAAAGAAGGTTGTTTGTTATAATAGCTGATGCTATGTCATGTCATTTTACAGCATTAAAATTTTCAACGTTGCACAGTATCAATCAGGTTTAGTTTGTTACTCAAAAGTTTACATGGCCGCATTTTACCATAAATAGTATGCTGTGATTGTTTTGCATATTCGTTGAGTTCAAAGTGGTGAAAAGGAGAAAGTTAAGACGGAAAAAAATGTGCAGTTCAAGGGCATGAAACAAATAATCTTGTCTACGTGCATTTTGAGCCGTTTTACGTTTCGAAAGTCATATTTTTGGGCCCGAATGACTTTGGCAAGCCGTAACGGAAAACATCCGGGATTACTTCTCCCATGACATGCATTTTGCACATCAATTCACTGTAGGGCTACAGCTCAGCATAAATAGCGGTTAGAAATTCTGAGATTATACCATCTTTGTAGGTTTACATGTATCTTTGTGTGTCCGCAACTAGACTACACGCGCAAAAACTTTGCTCAACCAGAAAAAGAGTTTAAAATTGTGAGTTGTTTTGATAGCTTATCTTTGCTGTAGTTTTAATTGGATTTAACTTTGAATGTCATCAGTTACGTGTCTGTAGCATGACCAATACAATCTGATGTAATTACGGAAGTAATCAGTAAAGTTGTTGTTATCTGCTCATTCAATCTGAGATTGGCATTTTCGCGTCACTCTTTGGAGACATTCTCACACGAACGTGAGTAAAGACACAATTTTTTGTATAAGTCTTTTGCGGTGAGCACAAATGACCACAAATTTTTCACTTTTTCAACAAGGGATAGATTGTACAAAGAGATCCTATCAACTGCAACTCAGTCAACATGTCAAATAGCGGCTGCGTTTGTATGCGGATTAAATAGCGAATGTCCGTGACTGAAACCCGAATGAAAGTCTTGCTGGAAGACTAATATGTTTAAAATCAAGCCACCTGGGAAAACGGTTTATGATTGTTCGCACGTGGTGGTTTTTATGAAAGATGTTTGTCTTCGTTCACATTTTTTGTGATTTACTAAATATTTACCATGGATTTCTTATACACACTTACTGGCTGCGCAATCTCACGTAACGTTTCATGTTTAAGTGAAATTATATAAACAGAATTAAGCACAAAACGAAGCATTATCCACTTTTTAAGATGAGCGGATGAAATAAAAAAACTTTTACATTGAAACAGGTGTAGTGAAAAGATAGCGCATTTTAGTATATTAAAAGTTCACGCCAAAGACACGTATGTTTCGTTCGAGCGAGGTTGCTATGCACAAGAGGCTCACAAACTTGTTGAAGTTGGACAAGTTTGTTGCTGTTATTGATTACACTGCTTCAGAATGTAGCCTAATAGCAAAACCGTGAGAAGATCGTAACCTACTCAAACAGAAGCTTTAAGGTAGCCTACCAGAGCCACAAGTTAGCTCATTGGTATAAACCGTATAAAACTTTCCATAATACTCACTTGAGCAGGTGTGGTTTCACTTGCTAGATGATTTTTGTAACCTGATGTCAATGTCAAGCATTAATCTTCGTTACTACAGTACCAGCGTTTATTACAATGAATGGTGATGAGTTGCAAAGTTTTTATCCGTTAGCAATGGGCAGGGTATTCAATCGGGTTGTCTTAAGTTTGCATTTCCTTTCAGCGCGCCAGTTTAGCTTTGCAATATTTCTTCGTATCAGTTATTATACTTTCAGTCAACAATGAAAACTAGGCCAAATTTCCAAAACTATCAGTTATACGTGAACGAGGTTTTATTGCATAATTCGAATTATGTTTTACAGTTTAGTTATTGATTCACATGAAGCACAATATTCATTTTCTAATTGAAATGATACATTTATTTTACCGTGATCTGAGAAACGAAGGTTTTATTTATTTTTACTGAAAGGTAGCGCAACGTTTAGATTTTACTAATGTTTTAATTCCAAACTAAAATAAGCATTTTTCATCGCTTGTTTTGGTTTTTCCGACGTTAGATTTGTTGGTTTCAACGCTTATTTCTGGCGCATCTTTTGCAACCTTCCGGTTTGAACCTGTCTACTCACGTTTCTTCCTGAATACACTGAATCCTTTCAGTGTGGTTATATTTGATTTTATCAAGCTTTGCTGTAGCGATACCATGGACCACCCAACTTGATGCGGTCGAGTATCATAGCTATAAAAGACAGACAGAAAATCGGTTATTTTTTGCATTAATTCAAAATCTTTAGACGTCTGAACCAATGTAAAACACAGTGATTTGCTGGCTAGTCATAGGCTATAAACTTATAAAGAGATAGGTTGCAAAAAAAGCTTTACAGAATGTTTGATAACTACATTACTTTCACTACTTTTGCTGATTTTACAATAGAGAGTTTACGTTTGCTTTTCCTAATTGTCATTTAGAATTGAAATTGCTTCTCATTAAATAATGCTAAGAGATGTGATTGCTCCAACTTTTAAAACACATATGTTTGGTTGAAAAACATCCTTGTGAGAAAACAATATCAAATGGTTGTATCGTATGAAGAAACTAGAACATCGCAGCAGTGGCTATTGTCATCAACATTTCTTATTGGTAGTGTTCAAATGAATTCAATCTGACAAATCTGAAAACCTGATTTCAATATCGATACTAAAATTGAATCTTTAAGCTAAATTCAGTATTGAAGGTTAAAAGGTAGTGCCACCACAAACTCACCTTGGAACAAAAAAAAAATGTTTCATGCATAAATTTTCCAATTATTTCCAACTTTGAAATGGTTTGTTGACTTTCTATGAAAAAAGATTCAAATCTTTACAAACAAATATTTCAAAGTTGATCATGTTAGGTTATTGATTATGTTGGCACATGGTTGGTATTATTTTTTATATTGAAATAGCAACTCATTGTAATGTGACTTGTGAGAAATTTTTGAAAACAGCATTTTTCTGTTGAAATACCAATCAAACATCTCTCTACTGTCGTTCATCATCATCAACGGATTCCTTTGCAGAGTTTTTGAGCATAGCAAGCAGAGTTCATGTTTAGTCCTGTTCTTTGCAGTATCTCGTGAATTACTTATGTCGGAAATACAAGACGGTGTCAATATTACCCAGCTAGTAGCAAAATCAATGCAAAACTAATGAGTTTTCTGGCTGGGTTAGACTAAAATCCTATGGCAAGAAAATTCGATTAATTCTTTAATCTCTCAAGTCATCAGTCAGAGTTCTAGTAGCTCTTCTTTAATACTGAAGTTATGGCCGCACAGCTGTACACGCTTTCTCACCTGCCTGTGATACGGAAGCGAAAAACAACATGATAAACTGGTTATTGGGTGATTTTTTTGTTGTTGAAAAATTCCAGACTAATCGTTAAAAGTTGTTGCAATATTTGGCTTGCAATTTTAGTACAAAAGTGCAAACGATAAAGACCTATTAAACAAGTGTATCCACGCCTTTTTCAGTATTGGAAAAAAACATTATTTTGAAGAAAACCAGGGCATGTAACGTGAAAAAAGTAAGTTCCGTTTTGTTGCAGGAGAAAAGGTTGCTCGTTTTCCAACCTATAACACTGATGTAGCAGTAGCGTCATTTTGGGACTAAACTGATTTCCTTTGCTTTTTTGATAAAAAAGTTTAACCAATAGGGCAAGTCTGCCTTTATTATTTGTGTTTTTAGTAGGGTATTGTATGTAAATAAACTCGTAACAATAAGGCTGTTTGTTTTCGGAAAAATTCTTGTGATTTTTGACCCAATCTTGGAAAGCTTAGAAACCCGAATCGACTTACATCATCGGATTACATGAAACATTTTTGAGTTAATTCTCTTAATCCTTAATCCAGTTTTGTAACAATAAAAAATAATCATTACCCGGTGATTGTTTGTGTTTGATTGCGAAATGCTTCCATAAGACATCAGTTTTGCCAATTAGTTCTTGTTAGCAGAATACCTGTTTTTAGCAGCAGCTTATTTTAGTGACATCTCTTCTGATGCTATGATTGTGGTTTTGCAAACGTAATTGAGTGTGAGCTTCTGTGCTAGTCTCTTACGTTCTTTGTGATGTCAATCTTATTTCTGTGGTTTTCTTATGTTAATCACTGCGTCCAATTTAGAAAAATCTTAACGTTTGTTTGAATTTAATTGATGTAAGAAAAGGAAGTCTTTCTCTGTCTGATCTGTCATGGTCACTTGATAATCAAGATTTGCGTCCAAGGATGGTTTTGGTGGTTTGGCATATGAATCCCATCCAACGAGATGAATAATATAATCTCCCGCTATTATTGAAAAGTGAAAGGCAACATCAAAACCTTTTTGAAACCATTAATAGTTACTTGACAACAACATCGGATTACATTAGACTTTTCTGACTTAAATCCATTGATTTTTAATTACTGACGAGATTGTAATGCTCTTATTTTGAATTCGAAGCCTTTCTTGTTTTCGAAATTTTGATGGACACTGCTAGAACAGCGGTCTTAACTTGCGGACCTGAAGAAGTATCAGACGCATACGTCTGTTTTCGAAACTACAGAAGTTTGAAAAGACGAGATAAAAACAACTGGATGAAGTCGTTAATTTAAGTTTATTACAAAGTTCAAAAAACAAAATTAATTTCTTCTTGTCAAAAGTAGCTTTGTGACCATCACCACCCTTTGTCAACCTATTGATCCATCTTCCAATTCTATGACTTTTGAACGGTTCACTGGTGTCCATGATTTTTTCTTGGGTTGAGATGACGATTTTTTTTCTTGAGATGATTATCTTTTGTATTCCATCTCGTCAGAAAATAGGACCAAGACTTGCATGATAGCGGATCATGTGGAACAGTCAATGATGGATCTGGATATGATTGTGCATTGGTGTCAAAGAAAAACCTGTCGCATAACGAAAACGTTACAGAGCCGTAAAAACAATTTATTATTCGTCGTTCGTAGTTCACTGTCAAGACAATGAAAAAAGATTAAACATGGAACACACAGGACAGGGCAACAGTGGAATTTGTTGTGCTATGATGGTGGGAGCGGTGCTGCGCGGTGGGAACGCTTAGCGCTTAAAATGAGGCTGGTTCGACTTTTGAAAGCACTGCCTGTTTCATTGTCCGACTCATTAAACACTTTGACTGCCGTGGCTTTCATATATGAATTTCACTGGAGGCCATGGCATTCAAATAGGAATGGCACCTGGTGTTTCACTGAATTGCACTTTTTCACGTGGCCTCCAGGTAAATTTTTACAAAAATGGCTTGGCAGTCAATATCAGATTGTCTGCTACCTGCTGCAACCATCAAGTATAAGTGTTGATGCGACAAAAGAAATTTTACAGTTATTTGTATTTGGCAGGCCACCTTTATTTTGCATTGTCATACTTTGTAAGTCGACTGTAATATATTTATACAGCGCAAATGTATGTGGCACTTCAAGCTATCCGAAGCAGTCCAGACTATGGAACTCCTTTTTAAAGTAAAACAGACAAGTTAGGTGTTGTAGCCTACTGATTGCCAAATCAAATTAATACGGCTGCTGTCAGCACCGATTAAGTTGAAATTCTGCCTGCTGTTAAGCCCTGTTCAGCACAGGCTCTTTTTCGGTGTTGTTTGCTTAAGACAACCAAACGATGTAAAAGCAATTACCGGTATTTAAAATCTGCTTCAGTAACAGGTGTGTCTCAGGTGCAGGTGATACGATTGTGGCTTTGTATCAATCCAGCTCTAACGATTGTTGAATTGCAAAACATTATAATTGTTGAATATTGTGCCTTGCAAAATGATGAGTCTAATTTTTAGGGAAACCACCAAAATAAATCCAATTTGCCATTCTTATCTTATCTCAGAGTTATAGCTGACATAGGAATTTCAATCTGTTTTGCGTTTGCCACCAAATATAGCTGTTGTTTCTCTGTCAGTTCAATATTTTAATAGTTGCTATCGAATTAGGAATGATTGCTATGTGGCATCATATGCTTGTGGCAAGTTTAAATTCTTACCCTTTTGGTCTCACTAGGTTTATCAGCATTAATTTTTCTCTGCCACACTTAGTTATAGCTTGCTGTAAACTTATTTTCACTTTCGTTTTCCTCTTAGAGAAAGAACAGAACAAAGTGATTGTATAGGTTGAAACAGGATTAGCCTGCGGTTTGTTACATTTTTTATCAGACGCATTGAAATCTTTAAAAATGATGGTTAACTGATCAGAACTTATTTGCAATTCCTAATACAACCACACCTCTTTAATCGAAACGCCATAATCGTAAACTGGAATCGGAGATTCTTTCTTAGCAGGCATAATTTTTTTTATTTTTTCCTATCAATTTCACTTCTTTGGATCGCATGATGAGACTACTTCGCTAAAGCGACTTCCATTGATAATACGAAATAAGCCAGGTTGATGAAGCCTGCCTGAAGTTTCTTTGGTTTAATCCTCGTCAATTGATCATAATTGTATGGGGAGCTTATTAAAAAATTGATTTTCTAACAATCATTGGGAGTGGTTCACGCAGGCCTCAAAATGCATGAAAAAACCTTTATGGTTTGCAAAATGCACAGAGATTGCTTTTTTTTTTAACCATTACGAAAAATGCCATGCTCAAAATCACTCATCGCTTTTAAGAAATAATTTTTTCTCGGAATAAAAAAATCTTTGAAAGATGTCCTCAGACTGTCCTCCGGCGACTGAACTCTTACGAAGCAGACGAGGTGTCTCGAGTTGTTTCTATTAATGCCAGTGACGTCGTTTTCAACTAAAATATGTAACGTGTAAACTTCCTAAAAAACTTTGTCGACATTTGTGTGTTGAAGATTCTCGGTGAAAAAAGGCAAGACCGATTTTAGAGAATTTTGTAATAATCACCAAAAAAAGCTGAAGCCGGTAGACTGTAAGGCAGGGGTTCTTAACCGGGGGTAAATTTACCCCCTGGGGGTAAATTTCACCTACCGAAGGGGTAAATTTACTGAATCATAAATTAAGGCAAATTTCATTTTTTCAGTTATTCAAAAACTGGTAGTGTTGCACTCGATTTTTATTCAAATTTATGCTTAATGTAAGTTTTCGTCTCTTATCTCCACGGAAGTAGACTACCAGTTTCATTTCAGCAGCGTAGCCTATGTGTGCTACATTTTCACTGTACACAACCTAATTAGGACTTCGAACCACAAAGACGAAATTTGAGCTAGTAAGGCAAGAATTTGTCTTCAGCTAGACGAGTCAACTGACTTGTCGAACTGTGCATATTTGTTGGTTTACTGTCGACATGTGCATGCTGGTGAGTTGAAAAAGGAATTCTTGATGTGCGAAACTTTAGAGACGACTACCAAAGCGGTTAATGTTCTGAAAAAAATAGATAATTTCTTTCAATAAAATAATATATCCTGGAATTATGTGGGTTCACTTTGCACAGACGGTGCCCCTTCTATGTTCGGTGCTAAGTCTGGCTTTACAACTCTGGTGAAAAAACGCGCACCTAACATCATTTCTACTCACTGTGCCCTTTATCGACATGCACTGGCAAGTTAAACCCTTTCAGAATATTTGAAAGTGCTTGAAGCATATGGTTAAATGTGTGAATTTTATCAGGGCATGTGCTCTTAATCATCGTCTTTTCAAAGTGGTTTGTGATCAGATGGGATCAGAACACTCTGTTCTCCTTTATCCCACCGAAGTTCGGTGGCTCTCTAGGGGTCTTGTTTTGTCTCTACATGGTGAAATCGAGATTTTTCTTCGAGAACCCAAATCCCCGTTGAGTAAGCACTTTGGCGACAACAAATTTATTGGTGCATTGGCTTACTTGACAGACATTTTTTCAAGTTTGAACCAGCTCAATATGCAAATGTAAGGAAAAAGTGTTACCATTATAGATGTAGCCTACATGATAAAATTCAGGGCTTTCAGACAAAATTAGATCTGTGGAGTAGAAGAGTTCAAAAAGGAATTTACGCAAATTTTTCAACATTTGATGAATGGAAAGTCAGTAGAAGTCGCAACGAGATTTCTGACCTCGAAATCTGGACACGGACATCACAAGGGGCCACCAAAACGGTGGGGGTAAATTTTACTTTTTTCATTTGGCAAGGGGTAAACGAGACAAAAAAGGTTAAGAACCCCTGCTGTAAGGTATTCGAAGTCGAAGCCGCTGTCTTGAAGAAAAGCGAATGTAGCAGCAGAAGAAAGTTTGTGTCTCACTCTTTTATTTCTTTGCAAAAAAGGCAAATTGTATATAAAGATACAGGCAAACTGTATGACTCACTCAGTCTCAAGACAACTTCATCGGGGCTTATTTTAAAGGGAAGAAAAATAAGCGATATAAAAATTATTTCTTAATAAGCCGTTACATCGCATACGAGAACACCACCCAGAGTTAGACAAGCAGAGCTTCCGTTATTTACAGAAAAACTAAGGCCATTTGGGGTAGAAATGTTACATTTCAATTTAATTTGCAATCAACCAGTAGATAGAAGTTCATTTTTTATTGTAGTTTCTGCAGAAGAAGTGTTGAGAATCGGATAAATATTTTTATTTTTCTCATACACAAGTGTTGAAGTTGTTGGTGTCGCAACTGTTGAGAATTTTTTTTATTTACGCAGATTAGTTTATACGATTATACTTTCAACCGATTCGTTATTTCTTTTAGCAAGATAATTAACTGCAAATTAATGTCGCTTCTCACTGATCACGTTATTGAAAGTTCTCATTATACAGGAGTTAAAAATCGCGCTGTGATGGTCATCCAGCTGTTTCAACTTCGTAGGATTACATCGAATTTCTTTCAACCTCTTAACTGGGTTGCGGTTTACGCTACAATAGATCCGTTGTTTTCGTTTCGCCTCCCTTTGTAGTTTCGCTTCTTTAGCACAAGCCTGTCAGGTGACAATGGAAGCTTGGGCAGACTCAATTGAGTAGAAAAAGGGCACGTGATTTTCTAACCAACACAAAGACTGCAATTATTTGTCATGACTTCAAAGCCTAGCCGGATTCGTAAGTAATGCGCACTAGGTGCATATCAGTGGTTCAATCATTGCAACATCTTTGATACAAAGCCGATAGGGTCGTTTCGTTTGAAATTACTTCGGCAAGGTTTGAGAGTTTAAGTGCAAATTTGAATTGTGTAGCATCAAAAATATGAGTCAATGGTTTAGAATTAGATCGAGCAGAAGTGACATGCACGTACAGTCTTGAATACAGAAGCAACAACTTAGGATTTAAAATAATCCATTCATGCCATATTCGCAGCTAAATGCAAAGAAGCAGTTGCATTGTCTTATCAAGCTAGGCAGATCATTCAAAAACAACTACATTTTTGACAACAGTGTTACCACTTTTTCAAACCAAGCGAGCTAAAATGTAAATAAATCGATTAAAACGTTACTTGTAATTTGTGTTTCAGGACGAAAACAAGACGTAAGATTGCAAACCTGTTCTAAAAACTGACGATTGCATTTGAAAAAAAATCACACTTGGACTGAAACAAAAACTTATTGACAAGAAATTCGCAAAGATTGAAGCAAAAGCTATATTACGTTATCACACCACAAGGAACTGCAACTCCAGCTGGTCCAACGAGACTGTCACTTAAGCTTGAATAACATATCACTTTCATGTCAAAGAAGACACTTGCTACTGCATAATTTTGAAATATAACGGAACTTTTAAAAACCAACGGACAGTGCATGTGACTTCAAACCCTTTCCTTTTAATTTATTTATCCAAAGAAATTATTTAATATATTTTTATTTATCATGGCGTCGTTTTCTTCAGTCAGCATTCGCATATACCTTTTCATCGCATTTTTTACGTTTTCCGCATCATCTTCATTGACAATGGAGAGAAGACAAGGTAAGATTTCAGCAGTATATTTTTAGAGGCGTTACTTGCTTTACTTAGTGCAGAAGTTACAAAATTTTCAAGTTAACTTTGTGGCGATAACAGAAAAAGAGCTTTATCAGCTTAAAGCTTGTTTTGGTGGATCAAGTTCTTATTTTTGAACTTTGTATGTTAGGAATTTTTGGTTTTAGATAAGGCTTTAATAGAACTGAATCGCTCACGAATCAATAGTCCATGTCTTATTTCAGTCAACACCTGGTGAAAAATTCTGCAACTCTTCTGCGATTTAATTGCTTGTTGATTGAATCTTAGTGCTTGGACAGCCTCGGTGCATTTATGGTGACGGCGTCGAAATTCTATGCATAGCGGTCTGTTGACAATTAAATCAATGATAGGCAGGCTATTTGATCAGGAATTTTACATTTGCGGTAGATCACTTCTACCTTTTCAAATCACTCGTCTTGAAAACGTTGCTGTACTGCGCTGCTTGTTCAAGTGTTTAATCACCCTTCAGCCCGGTTTTCATAATTTTAGACATTCCCATATTCGGTTTCATATTGCATTGGCTTACCTCTTGAAGTGTCATGATGACTATAGAATCTCAAACCCAATAAAAAGTATTTATCGAACAACAGTAATTATGTGATGAAATTTGGGTAAAATATTATTCAGCTGTGCTTACAAACAATAAGTTTCTTCTGTGGGTGAAGAGCGCACATCCCTTACATTTTTTTTAGTCGTTTGAACTTTTGAGTCACATCAAAAGATAAGCCATTCCAAATAATACCTCGGACACCCATGGCATCGCTTGATTTCTTTTAAGTGTTCACGCTTTTTGTGCATTTGATAGAGTACTGTATAATGTTTCTTCACCTTCTTTGAAGCAATACTTCAAGCTGTTATGTTTTTTAACTTGTTAATACTTTTTTGCCTATCTTTAACAAGTTTTTTTTTTATTTTCATGTTCTTTTTGGAACCACTTGGATGATGATCTTCAAAAATTCCAGAAAAGTTTTTAAAAACAATGTCAATTTTAAGCTCATCCAATTCCGGGGCCGTCATCCATATCCATAAGCCTGAAAGGACATTAAGAAACGGACAGTTTGTTGACTTTGCGAGGTTGGATTCTTTGTCGCATATTTCCAGCGATGGAAAGATTCGAAAACGCAGAAGCCTGCAGCACAAAGATGTTAGAGACAAACTGGACGCGATCTCTGCAACAGAAGATGGTAACCACGAAGTATTTTATGATCTTGGACACGCTCCTGGATCACCATTATCCGGCGCACGTCTTCATCTGAAACGAAACTACAAGCTCGTATCGCAGAACTTTGTTGTAGAAGATCGGTCGCAAGGTGGAAAAGTAACAGGAAGACACAGTTTATTGGAGGAATGCCACTATACTGGTGTCATCCATAATCATGACAGCTTCTCAAAAGTCGCATTGAGTTTGTGCAACGGACTGGTGAGTTAGGCTTGAAATTGTTTTGTACAGTAGCTGTAATTTTTGCTGAATTAATGACATGCGGGGCGGGGATTGGCAATAATCTTTCTGTTTTGTTTTTAGCAAGGAATCATCTTGAAAGACGAAGACACGTTTTTTATTGAGCCATTGTGGAATCATACGGAAGAGGTTCGTTCTGAATCTTCAACCACTTCGCCTCCCAATAATGTTGGAAACGGAGAAGAATCCCATCCTCATGTCATCATTAAACGATCGGCTCTTCAGCATCTGAGCGACCGAAAAAAGAATGATGATGACTTGGGACACTGTGGCTACACAGGTGAGATAGGGAACTCTGAATAAATCACAAAAACACATAAAAACAATGCAATGAAGAAAGATTTGAAATTTTGAGTTTTCTTTTAGATAAGCTTCATGGTGATTTACCTTGGTGGAGGATTGACCCACGGGAGTCGTCAAGAAGTCGAGGTGAAGACACTGCTAACCATTTTGAAAATAAGAAAAGCGAAGAGGAAATGGACGTGGATCACTCTCGATCTCTTCACCGAAATCACCGGACAAACGCTGGACGCTTCCAAAAGTTGTCACAAGAATCTTTGGATCGAAAGCGCAGAAGTGTGAAAGAGCAGGCGGAAGTAAAATCAAGGAAGAAGAGATCAGTGAGTCTCGACCGAAACGTGGAGACCATGGTGGTGGCCGACAAGACCTTAGTAGGATACCACGGAAGACAAGAAGTGGAACGATATATTCTCACCATCATGAACATTGTAAGTCATATATAACTCAGTTCGATGGAGCTAGATGATTTTCTAGATTCGATATTCAAGCAACATACATTCCGCCTCTGTCATTTTTTTTTTTCTTACTCACATCTTGTATATTTATTGCTAATCTTTGTTCGTCTGTCTGAAACAGGTCGCCAGTCTATACCATGACGCCAGCGTCGGCAACTCTGTCAACTTGATCGTTACCCGAATAGTTCTACTTACTGAAGACCAGGTAAATATATAAATCTTCTCTGTCATGTGCCCAATCGCTTTGCTAGTTAAAAAGTATATAAATAGAAATCTATTATCTTAGCGCATCAAGTTAGGCGTTGCATAGTAAAAGTAAATTTATGTTGGGTTCCCAATGTCCCTTTTTATCTATTGATTTAAAATCAAATAGGTTTTGAGAAGGGGACTGAGGTAAGAGAAATCAGATTGTTACATTTTCATTTTTGATAAGGGTACGAATCTATGACTCCTATTGGTAAGACACCATTGATAAGACTTGCCTTCTTGACGTACGTGTCTTGAAATGGAAGTGTGAGCAGATAAAGATTGCGCCCAGACCAGCCATATCTTTTGCGTTTGATGTGTATCCATTAGCCAGTTGATTAGCCGACGCACTTCAAACTCTTTGATTGATAAATGTACAATCACTGTTTCAACCTTGGAATGTCGCAAACAACATTGGTTCGCATTCGGCCTATCCAAAATGTAGACACAAGCTTTCATATTTGATTACCAATTAGCGGTATTTTCCTGCAAACCCTCTCATGTTGTAATTCATCGCTTATGTCAAGTTATATCTAAATAAGGTTACTGGGTTTTGCTTGCTTATGTTATACGGCTTACCAGGGTCTTCTGTGAATCTGCATCATAAATCTGTCGAATTGTAGGAACAGGTGCATCGTAAATGGGTAATCCTTTTCACGTGTGGGACGGTGTCTGTTGCATAAAACATTGTTTTGTGGATCTTGTCGATTGGTTAATCAGACAATGACGGCCGTGTAGTTTTGCATGCTCGAGACAAATTCTTTTCGAACTAGCCGGTATAACGTTACTCGATAATCGCTTAATCTCTGGTACCATGTTACAGAGGACAACTGTGCCTATTGTATAATCCCGGTGCATGGGCTTTGCATTGTTTGGGATGATTATTTGTGGTCGGCATTGCAAGGCTGAAACGTATCGTGTTGCAAAGTTTTAAAAAAAGGATTCTACAAAATATTTCATTGAGAATAAAAAACAATTAAATTGCATGCGATTTCCTTTCAGCCAAATTTGCAAATTAACCATCACGCCGATCAATCGTTGAAGAGCTTCTGCAGGTGGCAACGTGGGGTCAATGTGAACGGCTCGAGCGCATCTTCAACCAGCGGGTTGGCTCATCACGACAACGCCGTCCTCATCACTGGGTGAGTTTACTGCAAAGTGAAGTTTTATTGAAAACAAGTTAGTGATAAAACTCGATTGTGTGTTAAGTCAGCGTTGGAGTTTTAAAATTTATGAATTCACAAGTCTTGTAGATCGCAAAGCGGAACAATTATACAGTATTTTAGTTGTTGAGTGTCTAAAGCCATTGGTCTGGTAACAAATCGATATTTTTCGTGCGAACAGATCCAACAAAGCATTTGTCATTGTCCATTGAAACATTGCCATTGGCTAGTATCTGCAATCAATAGTTAAATGTTAAGATGTAATCTGTGTTTGCAAGCCGCAGCTACTTTGTGTACATTTGTGAATAACTATTTGCTGAGTTTTGATGTATTTTCTTCCTGTGTTGGATTTCGTGCGTCTAAAACTATTATATTCTAGATTGCTTGTTTATTCTAATAAGCTGATTACAATCGTGTTAGGATATTCTCAGTAAAGCGCCATGCAATCCTGTTTTGTTTGCCTTTCAAGGCACCAAAGCCAGAGGAGTATTTTTAACATTGTTCAGCATTTAACATCGTAAAACTGGTCTATATACTTTTAAAACTGCAAAAAATATTGAAATCGGGTTGCAAGGTATAGCTTGTCCTTGAAGAATATATATTTTAACACCTCATTCTAGGTATAACAATAAACTAACTATGAAAATCAAGCTATGGAATATGATTCAAATTTCAACATTGAAACAGATTTTGCTGTAAATTATTAGATAAGTGTTTGGTGACTGCACTTTACACATCTAGTCTAGAATATCAAAAACATATGCCATACCCGTATAAGCAAACATCTTGTTGCGTCTAATCTGCAAGAAAACAAGCCCCTATTCAAACCGCTCGACATACAATGATGTAATCTCTATTTTTAGCCTTGTAGCACACTCAGGTCAAGGTCGAGTTTCCAATGTTACACGAAAAGTGATGCTAACTGCCATTTTATCACCTTCACGCTACTTAAGCGTGACGATGACAATCGCATCTCTTTGTAGACTAAGAAATTTTTAGTGAAATTGCCATTTCTTTTCCGGCCAATATCAGATCGTAAAACCTCCGTTTGCGCTTAAAGTCTTTGTGGGTTCAATTTTATTAACAGGAGGTTTCTTTTTCTTTTTGAATGATAAGTAGCTTTGCAGAAATATGTTTTGATTGGCCTGAATTAGTTTATTTGTGGTCGTAAGCTCTTTTCACGAAATCTCTTTTTTGGTACATGGAAGTACAATAAGAAGTGGACGTGATCACATAGAGTTTGCGTTTGTGCGTTTTCCATAATCGCAGCTTTGTTTGTGATATGGACGTAGCATACCTCTTTCTAGGCCATAAACCTTAAAACATTGTTTGTCTGTTTCTTGCGGCTGAAGGCTAAGCGACGTTTATTAAGCTTTCTGTCTACAACATCAAACAAAACCGCACTATGTTTTGAAAAACGACCAAATATTTCATCCACGCTTTGGTATTGAAAATTCCATTCTTATTTAAAGTGCGTTACTATTTATGAAAGGAATTCGATAATTAATCTGCAATAAGCTGTTTGGCGCTAGGGTTGTGAAGGCTGAAGACCATTCAGCATAAACAGAAGTGCTTGTAAACGAAGGATGTTTTGACTCAGAAGATTGTTATTTGGCCAGTTCAAACAAACACGAATTTACCGAGTCTAAAAGCAGTCTAAAGGCTTATGTCTACTTATACCCTTACGCTCTTGAGAAGTAATTTTTAGGCTGCTTAAACAAAGACATGTTTAAAGTGTCATGTCTCTGAAATTAGTCAATCAAATAAGCCAACCCGAAGGCCTCTGTTTACGGATGAGTAAACGCGCGTCTATTTTCTGTTGTCGGGCTTACTGAACGTGTAATTTGATCCTTATTTTGAGGGCTATCCATCTACTTTTCCAAGTGAATTGGCGTCTTGGTGCCCCGTAATGATTTTAAGGCACAATGTATGCGTTTGCCGGAAAAGTTGTCTTTTTAATTGTGCAGGAAACTACCAACTGAAGGCATTGCACTCTGAACAGTCAAAACAAACTTCTGCGCAGACGGAAACAGGCCATTGAAAGTGATTGGAGCACAATGTTTTTGCTTAACAAAACGTGTTAATGATAACACTCTTGCTCACGTCTAAGCGTCTGACATAATAAGAACATTCCAATGCATTCTATTGATTGCTAACATGTTTTTTTTTGCAGATTCGACATCTGCACTTTCAAGGACGAGCCATGTGGAACGTTAGGTAAGAATATTAAACGAATTTTTAATAAAAATGCTATTCATATTAGTCATCGTCTTTGGCAATAACCAACTATTATCAGAAGAATAGATTTCATTGATTACAGTGATACGTTAATTATGGTCTTTTTACATTTCACTTCTTCAGAAATGACATTTTTTTAAAATTGCAGCCGGGTATCATGAATTGGTTTAGGAAATGAAAATCTATTGTTTTTTCATATTATCTAATAAATTGACAGTCTTCCTCGCCTTTAATTTAAAAAAATCCAATTATTTTTATTAAATCTTATTTTCCATGTCATCATAACGAATGCAGACGATACTTTGAAAACAAATCCCAGAGAAAATCAATTTTGAAATGACAAATAAAATGTAGCACTCAATTTTTTTCGACTCCTTTTTAGCTCAACAATATCTCCTTTCTCGTTTTTAAAAGTTGTATCTTTCCCAAGAGTTGCTGTTTTTGATATCGAGTTCAGGACGTGATCTTATGCAAAGCTTGCATATTTCATTTCATGGAGTCTGATTGTCGGAAAATGTCGTCTTCAATCAATAACAATGATTCGATCTTGTTAGGTCTGGCTCCTGTTGCTGGAATGTGCGAAGAGGAAAGGAGCTGTAATATAAACGAAGATATCGGTCTGGCCAGTGCATTTACAATTGCGCATGAAATAGGTCACAAGTAAGTCATATGTCTGCTTAGATTTAATTTTAAATCTTGTTTTGAAAGATATTTGTTGGAAAAAAAGGTTGTTTTTTGAAGAAACTGTAACAAAAGCCCTTCGTTATGTGGAAATTTCTTTTTCAGAAATTTCTCAAAAAATAATTTGTTTTCCTTTTCTCATTCAAATAAATCATCCTTACTTTAGATTTTTCTAGCAGCTCTGGTATTCTTGTTGCTTTCTAATGCGCTTAGCGTATACATTTTCTCGAACAAACAATTTAATCGCAACATTTGCGTTTTTCAACAAATGCATTCTTCATAACAGCGTGTTTTTATAGGCTATAGTTAACTGTCACTAATTGTAAAAAAAAAAAAACATTATAACTGTAATATGACTTAATTTTTTCAATTGTATGAATTGACTTCCATTGTTTCGTAGAAACATTTCGTAAAATGCAGTGTTAAAATTCCAAGCTTTTCTCATTTTCCGATCATTTGCTTTGTTATTCACCAGTATGCTTACTTGCTTGCACATGGGTTCTTCTTATAATCGCCGCTTAGCTGACATATGTTACAAAATTTAAAACTGCTTACCGCTGCTCAAAATCTATAATTAGTGAAATTAAAGCGCTTGTTGGACTGTAGATACCAAGAAATATTCAGACTCTTGA
Source organism: Aplidium turbinatum (assembly GCF_918807975.1). Taxonomy (NCBI): domain Eukaryota; kingdom Metazoa; phylum Chordata; class Ascidiacea; order Aplousobranchia; family Polyclinidae; genus Aplidium; species Aplidium turbinatum. The sequence continues at coordinate 12,654,901 of NC_137484.1, read as the reverse complement.
ACTGATATTGTTTCTGCGGTCAGTTTCTAGAACCGAACAGTATTTTCTCTCAAACCATCTCTTTCCAACAAATGATCACGATCTTATTGAAAGACCTTTGGTTCAGATTAATCACCAATCGAAATCTGCTTGCTTGAGCAAAACTATTACCATCTTACGTTCTTGTCGTTATTGGGAGCGAATATTGAAAGCTCTCAGTCATTGAATCAGTATTTTTTCATTAATTTAACGCCGAAGAAATGTCATATTCATCGACAACGTTACTTTTCAGTTTTGGAATGCAACATGATGGTACAGGAAATGAATGTGGCCCTGGACCGAGAGCTCCCTCACAAATAATGGCTCCTCAATTAACCAAGAACACAAGCCCCTTCACTTGGTCTAGTTGCTCAAAGAAATACATCACGGCCTTTCTTGAGTAAGTTCTTTAGTCAGATGCGAGTACAATGAATATTGTTGGTCCAACGTTTGTGAAAGTAACGTTGTAAAAATTTATGAAATCCAGCACTTAACAAGTGTTTCACTGAACAGTTCTGGCTCTGGAAAATGCTTGTTGGATAACCCTCCTCTGCGAGATTTTACGTTCCCTGAAGAGATGCCAGGTCAAATGCACGACGCGGACGAACAATGCCGCTTTCAGTATGGAGCCCAATCTCGACAGTGTAAAATCGGGGTAAGACATTTATTTTTTGCACCTATTTCAAACTTATTTCAAACGAAACTTTTTGATGCTAATTTTTAGCCACTTTATTTTCTGTATCTTATGTTCTTTAAAATGTTGTGTTCATTGTTGAGGTGTTGGGAGTAGCCATTTTCACAACATTTTACTGTAATTGCTGCGTTGGTGTTGCTATTCAACGATGTTAACTTGCTTGTTTGAGTTGAATCATGAACAGAATTACTCTAGATTGCGTTCTTCAATGTAAGGATCAATCAATGAACTATACATACAACAATACCAGTTCATCTGCCGAAATACAATCGACTTATTGTAAAACTTCTAACAGATCACAATTACGATATTTTTAGACCATCTGGTTTGTTGTAGGCTACTACGTTCTCAGCGATATTTTACGTTTACAAAAACGTTTTTAGATGTGCTTTGGTCTTTATTTTTGGGAAGTTTTTCTTTGTGTTGCATTCGTCTCTTCACTTGGCAGACTCTCACGCCAAAATCGTGTTTCAGTATTTTTGACAACAACAGTGACGTTGCACCGCTAGACCATGTCCTTATATGGATCTTTTTACCGGCGGCTGGTTTACTTCAACAATCGCTTCTTTCTCATGCAGAAACGTGCATAATGTTATAGGGCTGTTGGTGCATCAACAAAGAGTTTACATTTCAAACAGGATAAGCCACGAAAATCGTTGTTAAAATTAGACTTTTGTTCTTCAGGATGCTTGCCGAGAGCTCTGGTGCCTCAGCAAGAATGATCATTGCGTCACCAACAGCGTACCTGCCGCTGAGGGGACAAGCTGCACCACCGACCGGATTGTTCGGGGGGTAAGTTCACTGAAACTCAACTGCATTTTTGTATGTTTTAACTGGTCGTCAGACCACTCGGCATGCAACCACTCAGCAAGTGTTTCAACTCAGCAATCACATTTCAGCTACCGCCAAGTCAGCAAATGAGTTTTATGCGCTCACGTCGGACTTGCTTGGTCATCGCTTGCTAAATTGAATTTGCTGATTTTTGACATGTCAAGTTTCGGCTTGCTCAGTTGTTGCTTTTTCTGTTTCATCGTTTACCAACTTCAGCCACTTGCTGAAGTGTTGCTAATTCAGTTGTCACTTGCTCAGTTCACAACTGCTCACTCGTCTTAACTTGCCTCTTCAAAAAATTGTAGCTTTTATTTGTTCGTTCTTGGCATGAATGTGTTTTCCATCAAACACATTCTTTATTTAGAATGTTTTCTTTTTCAGTGGTGTTACAGAGGAGACTGCGTTCCTTTCGGTTATCGAGCTGAAGCTGTGGATGGTGTTTGGGGTACGTGGACGGCTTGGGCTGAATGCTCAAGAACGTGTGGAGGGGGCGTCAGTTCTTCATCAAGAAGCTGCGACAACCCAGTCCCAGAGCACGGTGGCAAATATTGCATCGGAGAAAGGGTCCGATACAGAACTTGCAGCACTCAGGTACGTTTTTGTGCTTGATCATCATCTTTCTGTCTTTTGACCTTAAGCATTTCATGTCTCAAAGCGGTGGTTGTTCAGTCAATCACATCGTTTGTCTTTGCATTCCAGGATTGCCCAAGTTCGAGCCGAGACTTCAGACACGAGCAATGCGCCAGATTCGACACCGAACCGTTTCGCGGAAAATATTACAACTGGCTTCCTTTTGTTGGAGGTATGCATTTGCAACCGCGACTTTCTTTGAAACACAACTGTCTTGTAGGCTTGTGGAAATTCACATATTAACCAATTACATGTCCAGTAGGCTACCAAGTTTTGCCTGCTTTTTTCTAACTCGCATCTGTTGTGATTTCAGGGCGACAGGTTAAACCTTGTGCTTTGAATTGCTTGGCTCAAGGCTACAACTTCTACACAGAACGGGCTCCAGCAGTCGTTGATGGCACCCGTTGTTTCGCCAATTCTTTAGACATGTGCATCAACGGAGAATGTCATGTAAGTTGCTTTTACCTGTCATCTTTGAGCAAATAAATAGCCTTCGATTTGTGATCATAAAAATCGTTGCATTTTCATTGTTTTGATGATAACAACTTGATTTTCTTTTACAGCCTGTAGGTTGCGACCATAAACTGAACTCAAACGCAATAGAAGACAAATGCCGGGTGTGCGGCGGGGACGGAAGCACTTGCCAGACTCAAGTTGGAGTTTTTAACGACCCTGTTAGACACGGACGTAAGTTTGCAAATGTCAAGCTAATAAAGATCAATGGACTTTTTTTAATCAAAAGTGGTCTTAAATACTTTGACCCCAGAGGCAATATATTACGTAGTCTACTGTAATTGTTTCTCTTCCAAATCATTTTGGGGCATGATGGGCCTACAGCTCCACCCAGTTGAAATCTATTTTTTTCTTCTAGCGGTAATTGCTTGCAATAGATTACTGCCAGCGGTAGCCGCGCTGACAAGAAAACCATTCAAAATTGTAGTCTAACAATATTAAGTTTACCATGGTTTTGCGAGAAGCCTTAAACCTAACCGGACTTTTAAATATTTTCATTCAAATTAAATTCAACTTAATTGAGTCGATGTGCGAAGCAAAATAAAAGTGTTCTATTTGCATTTCCTACAATAAAGTTTCAGTCAAATGACAGTTGGCTGACCTGGGTATGTTTATTGCGGCAATGTAGCATAAATCTGCAGTCTTGGTTATTGCTTTGCTCACATTGGTTTATTTCCACAAAACACGGACTTACTGCGCGTCTTGATCACAAACTTCGAATATTGTCTTGATTGCTGTGCCGTAGTTTTAAAATGAGCGATTCTCTAACAAGTTCAAATGACCCCAATCGATTATAACTGTCATTTTTCTGCGACTAAATGTTTAAATTTGGCCGGCTGTTCACATGCATTCTAAAAGCAGACGAGTGATTTCGTAAAAAAGAAAAACAACTCGACCGTTGTTTCGAATGCGTTTAAATTTTGACAATTGCTGACACCGTACGATAACACGCTCGAAAAGTTTGCACTAAAACTTGGTTGCAACGTGTTTGACATGCGCGTTGCACCAATGTCTCAAGATGCAGATTAGATGTAGCTCTTAATTTTACCCTACACACATGCATTCTGCGTTTCTTCGAATATCACAGATATGAAAACTTTCTGGTCTCAAAGCACTTCAACTTTGCGCAAAACTGAATGTTTGGTAAAACGAAACGTTAGTCAGTGTTTGGGATAACCTCGAGAGATGATTGATTGTACGAAGCTAGACAATTTCAAGGAAAATAATTTTTGTCTTTATTCAGTGGCGTAGCCTAATTTTTTAGTTGAATTGAGAAAATCTTAAATATTATTGTTCTTTAGGATACCATGACGTGGTTACCATTCCGAGTGGATCAGTCAATATCTTCATCGAAGAATTAGTCACGTCGAGACAAAACTATATAGGTGAGTCCAAAGTAGCAATACTTTATATCTTATCATCGTGGTCGTAAAAACTGAAGGGGACCAGACATGATTATATCTCCAGTTAGCGAAATCCACTCATTTTATATTAATTCAACGTTAGCAGACGCTGAGGCCTTGTTAAACAATTTAAGTAACTGAACTGTTCAATTAACACATCGCGCAAGTTATGGCGTGATTTTCAAGGTTTTCTGATTCCAATTCCTAAAGTGTGTTTACTAAACACACTTCATTGATTGACTTGACAAACTTTATTTATAAGCTTCATTATGTTTCAGCCTTGAAAAGTGCTGCCAACATGGACTACATCAACACCGGGTGGACGATTGACTGGCCTCGCAAGTTTGAAATTGCTGGAACTACATTCAATTATGAACGACCTCTTGATGAGCCAGAATCCCTTCAGGCTTTAGGGCCAATCACTGAAGACTTAGTTGTCATGGTAAGTTACAGGAGCTGTTCTTTGTACCGAATTTATACAACATGATTTTACTTTAGTGACATTCTTCTCGAGAAGATTAAGATACCAGTCCCAGGTTTAAGAAACATCACCAGCCTTGTCATTTCTACATGTTTAAGCTTGCAGTGTAACAAACATTGATTTCTTCCAATTTTCAGGTTCTTCTTCAAGAGCAAAACCAAGGCCTGAAGTACGAGTACAACGTTCCTGTGGAGAAGCAAGATGGCGGAGGTTCGGAGTCCGCCTTTTTGTGGGATCACGGAGACTGGACCACCTGCTCTGCCTCTTGCGCAGGTGGAAGCCAACGTCGTCCTGTCATCTGCTTGCGTGTGGACGACAACACGGTCGTGCAGCACAGCTACTGTGACCAGAGTACCATGCCAGTCGAGGAAGAGCAAACGTGCAACTTGGAACCATGCCCAGCAATGTAAGTGCGCACTGATGATTATGACCGTCTAGAGAATAATGTAGGTACGGTACCAATGAGATCCTCGAGCCCCAAACTTCAAGAAATTTTTAAGAAAAACGCACTATATAAAAGAAAAGCGCATTATAACACTAAGAAAAGCGCATTATATAAAAGAAAAGCGCATTATAACACTAAGAAAAGCGCATTATATAAAAGAAAAGCGCATTATAACACTAAGAAAAGCGCATTATATCCAACGAATACTAAGTGATTTCGTCAAGTTCCCGGACCTCTTGGAAAGGTTACGGGCCTCTAAAATCATCCCGAGTCCAAAAGTATCCCCCCCCTGTCAACGCTACTTTTGACAAATAAACATAATAGGTTTGGTAACAACATGCGGCTTTACTCCACTTCCACCACGATGATTTTTTGAATCAAATTAATTTTTTTTACAGTTGGTCCGAAGGATCTTGGACGGAATGCAGTCGGACTTGCGGCGGAGGTCATCGCACTCGAAAAGTCGTGTGCATGAGGAAAATGTCACAGACAGAAGACGAAATAGTCAACCGAAGATATTGTACAGGAAGGCGGCCATCAGCCAGTGAAAAATGCAACAAAAAGTCGTGCCCACCGCAGTGGTACACTGAGAACTGGTCATCGGTAAGCGATGTTGGTTCCTGCTAGTACATGTAGCCTAATGTAATACTCGTGTTCCTTTCCTTTTTTTGTACTTAAAAGACCTTTTTAGTTTGTAGTATAACCGTTTCTTTTCGTTTACAGTGTAGACCGAACTGTGGGGTTGGCTTCAAGACCAGGGCGGTATCTTGCATGTCGAGTGACCGCAGAGTTAGATACTCAGATGAAAGCAAATGCGACAGTATGCTGAAACCGAATCACAGGATACGTTGCAACAACCGCGCATGCGCAGCTGCAAGATGGCATGTTGGTAAATGGTCGCAGGTAAGTTGTGCCTTCCATCTTTACGTGATAGTCTAATGTGGCTTTTTCAATTTTCTTCTGTTTATTTTGCAATAACAAAGATGAGCTCGAATTGCTAGGGGTTTTAGATCATAGGGATGCGAAATTACACCCGCTTTTGGCTTATCCACCGCACTAGAAGAGCTACGTTTTTTTTCTGATTTACAAAATATAGTACTTTTTATAAGTTATATAAGAGGAGTGAAGTTGGTTTTCAAGTAATTCAAGTTTTTTTGTTAAAAGCAAGCTGCTAGAGAGGTGTAAGAAATTGTCAAATTGACAATTAACCCTTCTAATGTTGCCGAAAAAGCGGAGCTGCGTGTCCCGTAATGTAGGCACTGGTGAACTATCTTTGCTGCGATGGTTGAAAAAAAAACAAAAAAACATCCGAATACCGCGTTGATTGTTGAACTTTGTGGTAGATTTGAAGTACACTCAGTTGCAGTAAAGGATTGATATGACGGATTCAAAACCTCAACAATAATTTGATTATTTTTTTCAGTGTTCCTCGCGATGTGGACGCGGCCAGAAGCGACGAAGAGTTGTCTGCGCTGCCCAGAAGGTTGTGAGGCCATCCAGTGAATGCGCTTATCTTCCGCACAAACCAATCGGCACCAAGTCCTGCGAATCACAATGCAATCGTTCTGCAAACACAGAGCAATGTGTGGATGATCAGAAAGTGGCCTACTGTCCGTTTGTCTTGAAACTAAACTTCTGCAAACGATCGTACTTCAGAAGGATATGTTGTCAAACCTGCTCGAAAGCTTAAGTGAGCTTCGTTTGGAGTCGTGCAAGGATTTTGATAAAGAAGGAGGACAAGGGAGTGCAATAAGACGAAGCAACCAAAAGGATGGTTTAACTGAAAGAAAAGCTCTACATCCTGGCTAATAGAACTGCGTTGTGGCAGATGAACTGTGCATTGTGCCCTTAGCAGTATTTTCATCAACGAACCTTGTGTGGTACAACATGAGGCAAGTCTATGCTCGCTGCCGCCGAACCTGGATACAGATATGTAGCCTACGTCTGAACAATATTAGTGTTCTTGTGGTACCGCTTACCCAGTATTTGTGAAGCCACAACCAATGCAGCTGGTTTAAACTTTGTAAGTGCATTTTTATTGCACATTTTCAGTATTATTTATTAACGCATTTTTTACCATGTCAAGCAAAGTTTGATAGCGCACATCGCCTTTTCCAACAAAGCTTGTCGCACACATCTTACATGATCGTAAATGCAGTAAATTCGTTGTTTTATTGAATAAAAATCTTTTGTCTTTCACAATGAAGCATTCATATTGTAGCCTTTGCAGTGCAGCCAAACCTGAGTCTCAACATCGAAGAAATGATAGAGTCAGAGTCAGTTGGTTGTGCCTGTCAATCACGGTCTTGTGAAAAAAAAATATTCGCTTTATAAGTATATAGCACAGCTCAGGGCTTTCCAAAGTTTTTTGCTTGCTACCTCTTTTAATCTCCTAAAATTTTCTCGACTCTTCAAGGTTAGCATAATAAACAATGCGAAATACGATAGCTTACATTTGTTATATTTAGACTTAAATCGAACAAAAACTGAAAACAAGCCACCGGTACGCGAAGCCTTCTGGAAACATAACCAAAACATATTTACTTCATGTAATGAATAGGTTACAACCATAGGCATAGCCAGCACAAAAATTTGGGGGAGGCAAATAAATATTTTTGCACATGCGACTGAGCCCGGCAACGAGTAAACAAAAGGGAGACTTCCCCCAGAAAATTAAAAGAATACCTCAAAATTGCGCATTATGAGAGTACTTTCAGCCTAAATCAATAGTGAAACTTTGTCAAATGATGCTACAACAAAGTGTAACATTATTATTCTTCAAAATATTTCGGGGGGGGGGAGAGAAATTGCTCCTTTGCTATCCCTGACTACGCTACTGGGTGAAACTGCTTGTTCTACTACAAGGCGGTTGCAATGTAGTTTAGACTGGAACGGTATTTTTTTTTGATTGCCGTCAAGGTTGAAAACGCTGACTTGCACAGATACGTGGAGACAAACGGCAGGAGTGTAGTTAGCCTACTGCTACGTCATTTAATTATGGATATTCAGCTCTAACGTTAGATTAAGCCAAAAAGTGTAAAGTTTTTTTTTCCAGAAATTCAAGTTACAACTTACAGTCAATGGATAGGCTAGATCTGCAAATTCTTTCTGAGATTTAAAGAGGTGCTCAGTACTTTGTTTTTGCATTGCAAATGTGTTTTGAATCCAATTTAATTTGGTACCGGTATTGTCCAATTTTGGAAGAAAATACTTTTTAAACAACTAAAAACAAATTTGACAAATAATCGATAACCAGAGGCTTTATAACGTTTGATTCCACATCATTGCTAGCCAAAAACTTTTGAGTAAATGAGAATATTTCGAATAAATTGTTTTCAATCTTCTGTTTCCAGATGTTTAATGTTTTGATGAACGCGCTAATTTTAGATTTCAAAACAAAAGCACAGATGTTTTCTCCTTGAAAGGAGAACTTAACTTCGTTCAGTTTTTCAAGCAAACCTGACAAATAATTTGAAAAGCTAGATGTCTTTACAAAAGCCAAGTGTAAACTTTTTTCCGTTGAAAAAACCACGATTGAATTTTTCAATACTATTAGCCTTTTTGAAGCTTTGAAACCCACGTAGCCTACATAATGCAGCAAAAGAGTTTTAAACTCCGATTCGATTTCACTACATAAATTTTCAAAATACTGGTAATGAGTGCGCAACTCTTAATAAAGTTAATAACTTTCACAGCATCTTGCACAAACGTGTTAATATGCAGTTGTACTTTACGTAAAATTTATATACTCTCTGCGACCCCCAGGTTGGGAAGCACTGGCATAGCTCATCGACCTCTCCACGTCTGACGGTTCGAGTTTCTGCAAATAGTCAGATGCTTCAAACAGTCGCAGGCGAGCAACATGCTTCCTCAAGTGGAACTTGTGACACACTAGCGCTCTCACGTGGATTCCATTTAAGATAGATTGGATAGTCATTAGTCAACCAAAAGCGAAGTGTCACGCGGGAAGAAACAGACTTCTTCAAACGAGGAATGGCAATATTTCTTCCATTAGAAGAGTATCCAATACCTATTTCTGACTTAAATCACACTACAGTTGGTAAGGCTACAGTAAGGCTGAGGCTTTCTAACCTAAACCGATATGGAAGGCTTCAAAGCGATTGGCTAAATAAATCAGAAATCAGAGGTGTTCAAAACGATACTGTAATTAAAATTCGTGTGGTGAAATCATCAGCTCATGTAAAATAAAAAAATAATTAGAAATGGAACATGATGTTTAATGTTTTGATGAACGCGCTAATTTTAGATTTCAAAACAAAAGCACAGATGTTTTCTCCTTGAAAGGAGAACTTAACTTCGTTCAGTTTTTCAAGCAAACCTGACAAATAACTTGAAAAGCTAGAAGTCTTTACAAAAACCAAGTGTGAACTTTTTAACTGAACGGTATAAAAACGAACTTCGTTGCTCAGACGCAAAACAAAGGAATTGATCGTTGATTAACGAACTATTTAACTATGGATTGAATCAACTTCATCAAAGATAAAGCATAAAAGTTCACTTGGAAAAGATTTAGCTTGGCAACTCCATGATACTAAGACAGAAGGCAAGGTCACGATATGTAATAAGGTTGGTGCTGAGAAGCTGACATTGCAAGGTTATGGCCGCTTGATGCTGCTTTGGCAGACCGTGCTGCTGGAACGGTAGCAACTTAAACATGATAAAATCTAATCCAACATCGAACCAATTAGTTAAGCAGATAACTTTAGATTTCTCGTAAAATACTTCATTTGGTGACACAAGTATGAAAATTGGCACATATGTACCTTAGACCATGTAGATTTCAAAAGTTTAATTAATCAAACGAAAATTTAAAGCGGCGGTCCGTGACGTCAAAATTCAAAATGGCCGCCATTCCGGTCCTAGACTGACGTAGGAAAGTTGTTTTATGAGAGCAATTTAGGTGTTTTTCATCTCTTACTATCTTGAAAATGTTTTTTGTGACATTTTTAGCCAGTGTTTATGATTTCAGATTGTACCTCTCATTAAAAATCTTCAAAAAAACAGGAAAAAAAAACGTTTTTTACTGTTTTTAGCGAAAAAAGGGTGGTCATATGTTACTTAAAAAATGATAGCCTCAGCAAAATCCCTTGTTACTGTTCACCCTCAAATTCAGCGTATTTAAAAAGAGACAGAAGTAGGGGTTCAACTCGAAAGTCACCAGAGTAAATTTTTCGAGCAAACAGAGATGGTATATGTAGTAAAATCTGATTGTTGGTTTGTCAATTATTACAAATAATTATGTTTCGCGGGCGTCAGAAATGAAGTTTTGTGCGTAACTATTGGTTAGCTGCCAAGAGTAACGCACGAAATTTCCTTTCTGACGCTGAACAGACTTAAAGAAAACATTCTTCATCATCTGCCAGGAATGAAGGCATTCAAGAAAGGACGAGAAGTCTTACTAGCATTTGATAAAGATGTTGGGGATGCTTTATCCAAAGCAAATGAGTATGATGAAGCGATGGTTCTTGCAAAAGCAGCTAAGATATTGCGTAGATCAATGTTAGACTGTCATTCCAGCTTTAATGGAAACTTTGATGCTGAGTACATGGAATCATGTGTACCGCCTGAGGTTGCACAATTTGTATCCAGTATTTCACATGGAGCAGGCATCAAGTCACATATGGAAAATGGGACTTCAAAAGCCGATGTTGCTATAGCACAGCTCATACAATTTAACTGTTTTCCAACTTATAGTGCCGATGCAATGTACCACAGACATACAAAGAACAGAGAGCCTGCCTTTCCTGTTTTCCTCGGATTGTCAGTGTATTCTAAAACACGAAAGAGACAACTTATTGATACACTCTTTGAGAATGGACTCGGTATCAGCTATGACAGAGTTTTAGAGATCTCAACCCAACTCGGAAAAGCAACAGTCAACATATTTGTAAAGATAGGTGTTGTTTGCCCTCCAAAGCTCAAGTTTGATACTTTTACTGTGTCGGCAGTTGACAACATTGACCATAATCCTTCGGCGACAACAGCAACAAGCTCATTCCAGGGAACAAGTATTTCACATTTTCGAAGCCAGATTGGTGGAATACCACTGAACAAACTAGAAGTTATCCGAGGTGTAAAGAAGATACCAGATTTGCCTGACTCGTACACGGTTGTCAAACCTGCATTTTTCGCTAACCAACCACTTCCACCTGCGTATGACATACAGAAAATACCTAGCCCGTCTTTATTCCTGATTGACAGACAGTTCAACTGGCTAGACCACGTACTTCTCACTGAAGAATATAATGACAAGGTGCAAACAATGTGGTCCGCATTCAATGCCTCACAGATACATTGCTGGGTTTTGTGGGCACTCTCCGGGAAAGAAATTTTCCAGGATACAAGGAGGCTCTGGCAATACTCCTTCCAAAATTCTTTAGTGGTGACAGAACTCACTACTCAAGGTGGCTGACCATACACCTACTTGACATGTTGTCATAGAAAGATAAATTTCCTGATGTTTATGAGCAGTTCATGAAAGGGAAGTTTGTGATTCAGAAGACCAACAGAGAATATTCTGCGATTGCTATTGACCAAGCCCATGAACAGAATAATGCTATTATGAAAAAAGATGGAGGGATATTTGGAATCACAGAACACGAATCAGCCTTGCTACGATGGACGGTAGCAGGCCCTGAAGTCTGTAGAATTATACAGGAATATGCAAGTGTTTCTAAAAGTCGAGAGAAAGTATCCCTAAATCATCATGAAGCAACACCATCAGCACAGAAAGCATTTCTCAAATACGTCATTTCTCTCACCCGAACCATTGAAGAGATGGGCAATCCCTATCTTGAGGAGTCAACTTCAGATCTGCTTACTCTTAATACGAAAAATGTCATAGAGCAAAAGGTAACAGATGTACTAAAAGACTATGATACAAAAGGTAAAAATCAGTTGGAAAACTTCACATCAGAATTAGACAAATTCTACTCACCAATTGCTCGGAATCAGAGCACATTGAAGGGTGACTGCAGCCTTTTTTCAAAGCTCTTTATTTCATGCCAGATCCGACAAGTTGATCTGCCTGAATTTTTTAGCCATGAAAACCAACGATTCCCAGCAGCTTTAAGTTCAGGAGGTGATATTTACCAAACACAGAAAGCAGATTTAATGGGTTGCCTAGAGAATGTGGTACCTGCACAACCTGCTTTACTGGACGATGTAGACATGATGGTGATAGATGGAGCATGTTTAGTACACTCTACTACACCAAAACATCATACGTTTGGTGAATATGCCCAGAAGGACTTCGTGGAGAAAATTAAGCCATATGCCAGAAAGCACAAACGAACGGATGTTGTGTTTGACACTTACAAGGACGGAAGCATCAAATCTCATGCTCGTTTAAAGAGGGGCAATGGTAGCAGGCGGAGAGTTACTCGAGATGAAAGTCCCAAAGAACTGGCCAAACTTTTTGCAAAATACAGGCAATAAAAAAGAACTTTATCTATTCTTAGCTGATTCCATCCAAGAATTCATGCCACCGGATAATATCGTTTACGCTTCTAAGAATGAAAAAGCTGTTACTAATAATGACAATCCCGCTTTAGTCAATTTGAGCTCAAACCAAGAAGAAGCCGATACTAAAATGTTTGTTCATCTTAATCATGGTCTCAAGTATGAAACTATACAAAAAGCAGCCATCCTGGCTAATGACATTGATGTGGTCGTTATTGGAATTGGCTTGTTTGAAAACTTGAGCAAGGATGGACTTCACGAACTCTGGATATCTTTCGGGAGAGGAAACAAAAGTAGATGGACTCCCCTATTCATCAGATATTTTCTGTCCTGGGTCCACAGAAATGCAAAGGGCTGTTGTTCTTTCATGCCTTTAGTGGCCGTGACTCTTGTTCAGGCATGAAAGGAAAGGGGAAGAAGTCGTTCTTTGCAACGTGGTCAGTGTATCCAGATGTGACGCCAACATTTCAGATGCTCAGTCAGTGTCCAGAGGAAATATATGCAGAAGATTTTGCAATCCTTCAAAAATTCATGGTATATCTTTATGATAAAAGTAGCACTGATGATAAGGTAGACACTGCAAGAATGACTTTGTTTACACTTAAAAATAAACAATATAATAATATTCCACCAACAGAAGATACGCTGAAATTGCATGCACTTTGGGCAGCATATCAGGCCGGACACATTTGGGGACGAGCTCTTGAAAGGAGTCCAGAATTGCCATCGCCAAGTAACTGGGGGTGGAAATCTGGAGATGGGGAAACATGGGACATTATGTGGACAAGAAAAGACCCCGTAGCCGAAGCATGTAAAGAACTAAGACGATGCAATTGCAAAAAAGAATGCAAAATCTGTAAATGTAAAAATGCAAATTTACCATGCACTTCACTATGTTCCTGTCCTTGTGACCATGAATAGATAGCCTATTATTTACATGTGAATCATTGTCATGAACATGATTTACGTACTCAGTAGTAATAACTGATAACAGAAATGTTGACTGTACATGAATTGTCTTTTTAAGAAAGTATTTTAAGTCTGTTTGGGTGGAAGTATCAAAGTTTAGACTATTCTGCACACCTGACTGTCAAATTTGTGAAACCCTTTCTCTTTCCATAGTACGTCACACACTTGTTTTTGTTGAATACCATCTTAAATCATTCATACTGTCTTAAAAGTAACATTTTCAAGGTAGTAAGAAATGAGACACATCTACATTGCTTTCATAAAGCAACTTTCCTACGTCAGTCCTGGACCGGAATGGCGGCCATTTTGAATTTTGACGTCACGAGCCGCCATTTTTAATTTTCGTTTGGTTAATTAAACTTTTGAAATCTACATGGTCCAAAGTACATGTGTGCCAATTTTCATGCTTGTGTCACCAAATGAAGTATTTTCAGTGTTATCTACCTCACTAAATCAGAAGTTGCGTTGTACGTGATGTAAAAATAGCGAAACACACAGTCACTGAATGAGCCTGCCTGGTTCAGGGTGTTTTATTTTAAAGGGCGTCATGATTATTTGTGCAATGACGTTACGAACAACGCAACTTCTGGTTGGTTCGTGGTTGAACTTCGATAGGATTTTATCATGTTTAAATGGCTACCTGCTTGTGGACCTTAGTAGTAGTAGTAGTAGTGCAGTTTTAAGTCTAGTTTTAAGACCTTGAAAAACAATATTGTACAATCATGTTTGGAGAAGTGAAAATACTTTTAATGTTGATTGATGATTTCAATAATATTGTATTATTTTCTTGCAAAGAAAAACACAGAAAAAGTTTCAAACGAAAAAGTTCAGCAAAATCTTAAAAATATATGAAACATGATAAAAAATTTCAACAACTCTCTTAAAAAGCGAAGACAATTGTCAAACGAAATGCGACAGAAGAAAATTGAAGCCAACATCGGACTCAGCAACCGACATTCGAACAAAGAACAACTACAAAGGGGAATAAGCAACACAAATGATTTTCGATACGAGGAAAAAGTTGCAGAAAAACGAAGTCGCTCGGTTTGCAACTAAGTTGACGGGCAAGAGAAAGTGGCGATGAAGCTGCACAGCTGGCAACGTTTCCATCGCAAAACACTGATGGCAATTTTTGCAGAAAGGTGAACTCGATTCGGACAGCATGGTAGAGATATCAAATGTATTGAATTTATCTAAAAAACTTTTGACTTGAAATTTGATTTCAAGCAATAATTTTGTTTTGCGAACAACTACATATTTTTACGTTCCAACTTAGCAAACGTTTGAGAAAATACATCTCTATGTCCATTGACCACACTCAAATCGCTTCTTTTTTCAACGACCACCGGTGGCATTTCTACCAACTGCACAGGAGACATGTCGTCCTTCATCGCATGGCAGAGGTTCAGAATCTGTCCCCGCATGACGGAAAGTTGTTTCTCGAACAAATTTGGATCAAACAATCGGCTTCGCTGCAAGACGAAAAACAAAACGTCACAAACGTACCAGACAGCAAAATCCGCCATTTTACATTGGTTTAACGTCTGCGGATGTTGAATCAATGTTAAAATGACTGATTTTGTTGTCTGGGATATACGTAGTTCTTTTGATAAGCGGCGGCTACACAATGACTAGGGACCAGACAGCATATGTTTAAAGTGAGAAACTTTTCCACTCCATGGCTTGTTACAAACAAGGTACATGTGCCCTCCTTATCAACCAATCAAAACGATTCATTTTCTTGTTTCTACGATTTGTATATGCTAGTAGCCTTTCTTGAAGAAGACGGTAAAACTAACTAGTGAAACGTCAGAAAACAATTGGTGCCGGTGTCACATCCTGTTTGCACTCTTCGGTCGTTGTTGAGCATTCAGTTGTGACTATAAAGTGGCGTTTGAAATGTAGTTGATATGTATCGCTACACCGGTGTGACACGGAGACTGGCATTGTCAGTGGTGACACCCACACCGCTTGTGACGAAAGCTTGAAAGTTTTTTCTAATCTTAATCCTAAGTTGCTGCAAGTCACATCGGCGGTAGCCACTTTAACAAGTCGAAATTCTGCCACTGCGAATGACTACAATGCAACCGCCAACCAATCAGAACATGTTATAAGAGGCTACTGTCCAATTGTGACCCTTCTAGCACTCATTCGGAGAGTTAATGCTTGTTTTGAACTTTATTTGGTAATTAGAGAAGAAAAAGAGCAATAGCAGTGGTGGGAATCGAACCCGCGTCAATGAAATGACTATTTTCTACCCCTAACCCTAACCCCTAAGCCAACCAGCTGACAAAAAATCCATCACTTAATTTGCTTTCTATCATCTTCTTTTCGCCATTTTTTACGTCACTTAAACCGTAGCTTGTGATTGGTTAGCGGTTTCATCCTAATCAATTTCAGTGGCAGAATTTCGACTTGTTAAAGTGGCTACCCATCGGCATGGTCACATACGACACCCAACGGTTACTTTCTTCTGACATCCTGCGTCAACCCAGAACTGGCATTTCAGTGGTTAAATATTTGCTTTGGAGTTTTGAACATACGCGCAAGTCTGTGCAAGTGTGCAGGATAGAAAATGATTACTCACCGAAAACAGTTCGTATAGCTTCAAAGAAAGCTCTTCAATAAAATTAATATTTGAAAGTTTTTCTAAAACCAGGTCCTTGATTTCGTTAGAAAAAGGACGCTGAGCTTCGGGCAGTTCGCACCACTGGTAAGGATCTGTTAACAAACAAAATTTTAAGCAAATGAAAACCATTAATAAATGACTAAAAACATGTCACCATTTTGTGTCCTTTAGGAACTACATAGATCTACAACAGGGTTCTTGCCTATTTTACTCTCGTTTGCCCTTTGCCGATGATTCAAATAATAGTAACAATAAATCATAAATAACACATAATAATCATGTTTCATTTTGCACCCATTACAACAACAAATAGTAGGCCAACACTGCGATCACAGATGCGATACAGCAGACAAAAGGAAGCAGCGAAGGGACATCTAGTCTTCGAGTCAGCTGCTCCCATTATTTTGGCATGCCATTAAGTATCTTTACCAAGACATAGCGGTTAGCTTTGGAGCGGTGTCGAACCTACGTCCTTTCGAACATTGCGCAGACGTTCTCACCACTCGCCACGCAACGAACCAAAAATACATTCACTTTCACCCTATACTTTTGGGTGAAAAGTCGTGTAATCATCATCTAGTCTACTTTTCCGACACCAGTAAATTTACCCCGGAGAAGAACCCTTAGATCTAGGAAAAATGCACAAGTGATAATACTAACAGGACTTTTGAGGCTCTGGATGCTTGAAAGGAAAGGCATGGTTGTTTCCCAACGCCTTTATGTTGACACGACGTGGTTGGCTCGCCCACAGTTCATCGTGGTCACTTTCGTTTTCATGGCAGTGAAATTTGTCAAACTTGATCAACCAATTTTCTTTCCGGCGACCTGCAAAGCGAGATAAAAGAACTCTATAAAGGTGTGGAGACTCAGAGAAAACTATTCTGGTCTTTCGTTAGATAAACGTAGCATTTTTGTCTACACTACAGGGTATACACGTCTGATTTGATTACTTGTTCAGTATAAATTGCGTAGCGTTAAAGTCTCCAGATAACAAATCAACTATTTTTTACATTGATTCAACGTCTGCAGACTCAACAACATCTGCAGACGTCGATCCAATGTAAAAAAACGCTTTATTTGCTGTCTGGGTCACTTTAGGTAAGTCTGCTACTGCAGTGCAATCGACTACAATATTTCACTTCGACTTATTTTGCCTGTCTTTACCTTATTCTAGGGGGGGTGGGGTTAATTTTAATTTCAACTTTAGCCCTGGTTTTAGAATACAACAGGACATTCTAAGACCTTTAGAAAAAAATGTTTGAAACTTGTGTCCAACCCGTATATTTTTTATACAACAACATTTTTTATACAATTTTGTACAACAACGTTGGATTTTTCATAGAAATATTTACATGGATATTTTTTTTACAGCCGTTTAATAATGTTATATGTTGTATTATAAAATTACTGTTTAGACACTGTGAAAAGTTTAATGACAAGATCCGTTGTAGATCATGTCCAGGAGTAGGCCTAATGTATGCAAATTGGCGATGGATGCTACTATTGTTAGAACAGTTAGTGATGGCAGTCGCTTACTTGTTATTATGAAACAAGTCAAATGTGCATGGATGCCACGGCATGGATGGATAAAGGACCAAGGTAGTTAATATCCATGGCTGGCTGAGCTAACAGCTGTCTGGGCTTCCACCTGTGTAGGCCTACAGGTTAACCAAAAACCATGGTGCCAAAGCTCTTCCCGGCTTGTGGGTCAAGAAACAATGTTTTGGATGAAAATTTCAACTTTTTTTCTAGAGGTCGCAGAATGTCCTGTTTTATTCTAAACCAGGGCTAAAGTTGGATTTTGAAAAAAAGCCGATTACCCCCCCCCCCCCCTCATAACTTTGCAAAATGACGAAACGCGGCAGCCGCACAACGTAAACGTGAGTTGGCTAAGACTTTCATTACTGCGTGTCATATAAGGAACATTTCTTAAAACGTCATGAATCATGTTCCTACATTGTTATTTTGCATCCACACGGTCACCACGTATAAACAACTTTTGGCTAAAGAAAAAAATTGATCAAAAACCTAGACAGCAAAACCCGTCAGTGTTACATTGATTCAACGTCTGTAAACGTGGACGGCCGCCGTCTCCAGATGTTGAATCAATGTTAAACTGAAGAATTTTGCTGTCTGGGAAGTTATCCTACCACCTACCAGTGTTGCAAATGATGTAGTCCAATACGACGAGTTTTTCAAATTGGAATTGATATTCTTTGTTGTGCTCAGAAGGATATCGGTTGATTTCAATCAAATAGGCCGCGTTTTCGTAGCCATTTACAAACGTCTGCATGAAGCCCACCTGCATTGCATTATCGACAATTCAAATACGGCAACATGCTTGATAGGAAAATAAAGTGAAGTTTTGAGCGGAGAAGAATTAGAAAAGGGGAGCACTGAGCAGTGAGGGCAACAGGTGTGATTGGTAATAGAAACCCCATTCCTCCACGCTTGATATTAAGAGTTGGATCTCTTCAGCGGCCGATTAAGCTAGTTGTCTGATTAATTAATCGAGAATCAGTTTGTGCAAAATTTATCGGCGGATCAGTAATCGGTAATTCTAATCAGAAGGATTGTGTAAGGAAAAAATAGCCCATCAAACAAACATCTTAATCGGTCGATTTGCTTCATCCGTTAATGATCCACTGTTGAAACCTGCCTGTGCCTAGGATATTGTAGATACTATTATTATGTACATGTGCTTGCTAATTGATATGATCTTCAACACGCTACCAGTTGAATAAAAAAGCGATAAAATTAACCAATAGAATTCTGCATTAAGTAGAGCAGAGTTTGTTGCGAGTAGCCGAGTGGTGACAGCCCCTGTACGCTCGGAAAGGAGTCGGTTCGACACCTAGTAAAAGTATTGGGCATGGATATTGCCTTGTTTGCTATGCGGTTCATTAAATACAAATTTTTGATCACCGGGTATTGCCCTCGTGACGACAAGTGCAGAATTAAAAACAACAAGCTGTAACTAAACTTTCCGTCAACAAACGCAAGTGAAAATACAGCCAATTGCCAACGTTTTTAAGATAGCAAGCACTAACCCTTCGCGTGAGACCTTTCTGGCTGTACTTCTTATCACAAGGAAATTCCGAAGTCGCGTAGTGCATCACGTGGGCACTGTCCCTGTCAATAATCTTCCGCTCCAAAGATGCACTTATCAGGTGCACAACCTGGCAAAGATCAATGTTGTACTTGGTTACAAGTTTCTGTTATGAAATGGCACGATACGTTGTCCGCGAAGAAGACTTCATCCCAGACAACAAAATCCGCAATTTTGACGTTGAATCAATGTAAATATGACGGATTTTGTTGTCTGAGATGAAAAATAACATGCAAATGTCGACTATACTTAAAAACCATTCTCAGTTAAAAAACAACATCATTGTAAAAAAAACGTAGAAAAATCGTTTTGTATGACTGATTTCTATCTAAACTAAATACTGAGCTTATAGCCACGCAGAAGACAACCATGTTTACCTTAGTTTTAGGTACAATGTTCAAGTTCAAACACGAATCAACAATTGAAGCCGCGGTTTCGGACAAGTAGCCAATGCCAGGAACAATTCCGTCAGGTTCGAGAGAGTTTGTAGCGTGCGGCTTGAATCGAGCGATTACATTCTGAAGGAAGTCAACAAGAAACAGTTCAGAATGGACTGGCAAACTGAAAAGCTACAATAGTAGCTTACTCTGAAGAGATATGTACGACTTTAAAAGCTAACCATTCAAACTTTTATTTTGTATGTTGTAAAAGTAATATTTAATATTAAAGTGCCTCTGACAGGAAAATAAATTCGCTAAATTTACCTAAGATACCAAAAAGATGACACTAACAAACTTCCCTGACCAGCAAATCGTAAAAAATATCAACAGGCTACTAAGTTACACGCTTGCAAACTTTCGTTGACATCGGCGAATCTGGCACTCATTTAATTGCGAAAATAAAAACGGCAACACCGCTGTGACGTCACAGTAAGCGGGAAGGATACATTCTTTCTCTGTGATGACTTGGTAAAGTATGGTACGGCTAATGCAAAACGTGAATGTGTGGGGCTCTGTTGGTCTAAAGCATGTGCAAATTAAGAATTACCGAAATGAAAAAGTGAACTTATTATTACTATCAGGTTTCGATCTAATAGGTTGAGTTTACTTTTATCAAACAGCATCTCAATTCAATTGAAATTGCAGTTTCATAGGGCTACAATTTTCATACTTTTTTATTTGTCCTAATCTGGCTATAGCCATTTGCAGTGTAACAACAGTATCTCACAAACAGCACCTTTAATTTATGGTTGAGGCAATGCCTACAAATTGCTGTTTATGTGACATTGTCAGTGACAAAGACCGTGTGCTTTCTTTTCCCACAAAACAAGGTAGGCCTACTGAGAAGAAAATGATCAAAGTTTTCTTCAAGTGTTCGAAAGTGGGATGGGCCATACAAAACTAGTCGTATATGTTCACTTCACTGAAGATGATTTTGTTAATACCACTAAAGTAAAAATGCCTACAGGCATGTGTTGGAGTGTATACTACAAGGTGATGCTCTCGGAAGCAACAATCGGATTGTGATGCCGTCATGCATTGTTTGGCGAATCCGAAACAATTTTCCAGATCCAGATGGCCGTTACACAGGATTTCAATGGCCAACTGAAGGCACATTATGAGAGAGAGAGAGAGAGAGAACTTTCATTTATTTTTGAATAGTGATGATGAATTAAATATGAATGATGATTCGTACGATTTCTTCATTTTTCACTTAAAGTATATTTTAGGTTTTGTAGGAACGTATCCAGTACAGTTTTATTAAACTGCAAAAAACAATAAATCTTCGAAAAAAGCAACGCTTGTACCAACTCCGACCAAACTGTGATCCACCAATTACATCTAGGAAGCGTTTGTTTCATCCGTTGCTAACGACGTCCACTTAGGATGACGTAACACCACCAAAGTCGTCCCAGAGCAGTGAATATGGAGTTTCGCCTGTGGTGGCGCTGCGGAGCAGTCGTTTGATTAAATGACGCCCTAACCAGTCGAGCTACGAGGTTAAGATTAAAAAGTTTGCTAAGTGTAATTCTGCGCTAGGAAATGCTTTAAAAAGTTACTATACTTGGATCCAACCTGTCAGGGGCACTTTAAAATGAGCTGCTCTCTTAAACTTTCGGGGGCTAAAAGGCGCATATGAAAAACTGTATTTATACAGAGCAGTGTCAATTCTGTCTAACTATACCACGTGTATTTAAGTATTTTTGTCTGCCCGGTTTTGTAAGATATCCGATAAAATATTTAAGGTTACTGAACTTCAAGATTAACGAGAGTGATTAACTTTGTTGAATTATTTATTCTTCTGGTATGATTTTTGTAACTTGTGTTGTTGTGTTTTTCTTGAAAAATGTAAAAAAATTCATAAAAACCAAAAAACGTGAGGATAAGTTCTCAAATCGCGCAGTGTATTTTTGTACCATGTTAAATATTTTAATTGTATTCAACACTACAACTGCTAAGCCACAGAGCTACATTATATGGATAAAGTGACCCTAGATATGTCTTGATAGAAAGTTGAAGACGAAGAATCTAAGCATTGCATACAGTGGCTCCGAGAGGGGGGGAAGTCGGGCCAGTTTCCCCCTTAGCAAAACATTGTAAAGGAAAAACGAGTAGTTTTTTGTTTTTGCACTTTTGAGGGGGGCCATTTTTAGTACCAAAGTAAAAATATGCCAACTAAATAATCAACAATTTCTTAAATGAAGCGCGTAGTTCCAAGTATTTCTCAATCATTGTAGCCTAAATGTCACTCTCGATGCTTCTCATCAAGAACAAATCATTTTCGTGTTAAGGTAGGCGATGTTGAACGGCTTCAAGACGTAAAATCTGAAGCTGAAATGATTTCTGTACAGGGATATCTAGAACAACGGGATTGCTGACTCTGTTTTGAAGTGGACAATAGGAGGGTTACTGCATCATTACTGCACAAACTAAAATGTAGATTTCTCAACATACAACCCATTTCTTGTTTTTAAAATGATGCTTGAAGATGAAATAATTTAAAAAAAGCAAAAAAAAATTTGAAAATGTTGCCGTTTTTTCCCAAACCGCCACCAAGTGGTGAAAAATACACAAATTTTAAACACAAATATTTTTAATACCACTTACTGGATTTGAATCAAATTTGAACAGAATGTTTATAAGTATCAAGACTGAAGCTCTATGGAAGGAAATGAAGATATTTTGAGAAAATAAAAAGTTATTCGAATTATTGCATTTTTTCAAAAATTTTTGATCCTCGGACATGAAACAAATGGGTGCCGACAGCATCATGGAGAAAATTTCCAAAATTCTTTGACCAGAGGCTTTGCATGTTTACTCTGTCTGATAGTGTTAAAAATTTGAAAGCGATTGGCAAATAAATGAAAGAGATATTTGGGATTAAATTTTGGTACTATGTCAAAAATCACATTTTACGAAAAACAACAATAAACATTTTCAACACCTTAAAGCCTCCTTTATCATAATTAGACACTTTTTTTGCCTCTGCTTGGGTTTGTAATTTTTTCTTAAGTGCTTTTAATGTTTTTCTCCTGGCCTTGGATGTGTCAAAGCTTCTTTTTCTTGATTTGTCAAGTCAAAACTTGTTGAGTATTTGGCAGATTTCTGAATATGCAGATTTTGCCACTGTCTTGTTTTCCTAATTTTTTTTGCTGAAGTAGAAGGTTGGCAAAAAGGGCTTTGATCTTCTGTTGTTGGATGGCTTTCTGGTGTTACAGGAAAGGTTACACTTGTGTTACAGTAACAGTTCATCAAGTCTACCACCATTGTTAGACTTACAACCAACCTTATCCAACTTTCTTTGTTTAGCAATACCACGAAATTGAATTTTCTTACTTCTTTTCATGTTTTTTTTTATTTCCTATTTTTGATGACTAAAACTTGCCCAAAAATGATGCAATAATCAATTAAATATGAAACCTAAAGCTGTGTTCAATACTCAATAGTCTTGGATGACTAACAGCAAAAGTTTGCTTTAAAACGATGATCTTAAGTCAGCGTGGTCCAACTACGTTTGACCTACAGGCCACTTTACAAAAACGTGACAACTTGCGGGCCATTTCCAATAAAATGATAGTGAGTGTGTAATCGAAATTGTTAAACAATAGCAAATATAAATTTATTGCAAATCTCTATCAGTGAGATGCCTGTGGTCGAGGTTTCTCTGATACTATCATTTCTACATCAATTTCAATGTTAGTGGTAGCAAGTCGGAGACTATCTTCCAGTGTTTCGTCTATCGTTCGATTTCTGTTTTTAGACTTGACTCACACATGCTAGAAACTGTACTCTCACACATGTATGTGCTTCCAAACATTGAGTGCATTTTTAATGCAAAATTTTTCAGTTTGGGAAATCTATCCTTGCTGACTAATTTCCAGAAGCACTCTGAGGTTTCATTTTTCCTTGACAGCAAGAATTGGTTGCACTGAAGCTCGCAGAGTTCGAGCTGAAGTTCTGGTAGCTGTGTTTCCACATTAACATCCATAGGATTGTTATACAAATGGAGATTAGGTTTTAATCTATCAAAAGCTTTAAATCTATTCTCAAATTCACAAGATAAATCCTTAAAATCTTTCACAAAACGGGAGCATTCCACTTCATAATCATCTACCACAAGTGCATGCAAAGAATCAAAGTGTGAAAGGTCGTTATTTTTCAAGCATATAGCAAAAAGGCGCAGTTTCCTCTGGAAAGCTTCAATGTATCCAACTAAATGTGAAATAGTTTACTTTTGCCTCTGCAAATTTAGATTTAACACATTCAAGTGCATTGTCATGTCTGTAAGGAAAGCAAGATTGCACAGGAAGTTTTTGTCGCATAACTGAGTTTGGTACATTTGTGTTTCACCCAATTGTTCTGTTTGAAGAAATGATAGTATTTCCTTCCGAAGACCGAAGAAATGAATATTTAAAGGAAACAAAAATATCCGGAACACTAGGTACATATCAGCCTTTAAGAAGCCCAGTTTTACTGACGAGACCTGACAGGTTGAAACAGTATAGGCCCTGCTGTCTACAACTTTGAATTAAATTTTTGACACTTTTTATCCAAATGTTATACTTGTTCTGATTGAAATTACTTTCTGTAACATAAATACAAATTAAATCAATACTGTGTAAGCTCACGGGCCGCAAAAATTCTATCCGCGGGCCACATGCGGCCCGCGGGCCTGTAGTTGGACCACACTGTCTTAAGTTATAGACAAGGCCAGCCATTAGTTGTTGCTATGGGCGTTGCTAGGGAAGATGCCTAGGAGTGCCCACTTTCAAAACCTTATTTTAGCTTCACAGCAGGGATATCTAGAAAAGGCGACTTCTCAACAGCGTAATTGACACGCGCTTTCGCCTTTTTCATTTTCGGGCGTTAACAGCGCTGACCCTTCTAGTTCTAGTGTCCATCGCTTTATCGAAATTTGCAAAGTCGGCAATCCCGTTGTTCTAGATATCCCTGTTTCTGTATCACTGAACGGTTTCGATTGTATTGATAGCGTCAACTTGAAAACTGGTGCTGTTTTAGCTAAGCGGAAACTATTTTTGCTTGACAACTGAACCTTAACTTCAAAATCTGCGTTGGCCAGGCATAGGATGTTGTATCCAACATAAGTTATCTGGGAAAGTTAAAGGTATCAGTCCAAGCACGATTAAAGAAAGTAAATCCTGTATATTTTTTGTTTAGGCCTATGGATCATCATCAGTCATCATCTCCGCCTGCAGCAGATTGCGCATCAACATGAGTTATTTGCTTCCAAGATTGGCGATTTTGAGCCAGCTCGCCCAGTGTCGCCAAGTTGAGTCCGGTCCATGATTGGATATTGTCTTGCAATCGTTTTGGTTGTCTGCCACGTTTTCTTTTTCCTTCTACTTTTCCTTCTGTGCAAACTTTGCTGATTCCGAATTGTGATCTTTTAGTGTGGACGAACAGTTTTGATTTTATTATTGCTGCAATTGGATGTAATTTTCTCATAGTTAAAAGATCTTCTGTTTTCGTGTGGTCAAGTAGCCTTTTCTTGGTCATGCTTCTCATGATGTGATTTTGGAAGGTAGTGAGTTTTTTCTTTATTTGAATTTTTTGTTTATGGATGTTGCTGCTTAGGCTAAATCTAGTTGGAATTCATAATGTTGCCTACAGACAGCGTTGTTCAAATGTCTTATCATTTTTGAGTAATTGATTATCTGTAAGCTTGTTGCATCTTTAAAGTTATAGCCCAGTCAGAGGAAAAATTCTGAAAAATCTAAAGTAAGCTGTCCTATCATCTTGCAAAGAAAATTGACTTCGAGAGGGTAATCAAGGCGTGGTGCAGGCAAACCCAATGCTTTACATTACCCTTTTGCAATTGAAGCTCTAATGACGTTTCTTAAATGCATCAAGTTGGAACCAACAAGAGCTTGATCGGAAGCTGAGTCAATGCTAAAGTAGCCTACAACTAACAGTTTTAAGTTTGTGACTGCTTTGTATTATGTGGATTACGGTCCTAAACAAGATTCACTGATGAATTTAATGAAATTAAAGGAAGATGTAATCTAAGTAAGAGAAAGCTGAGAAGAGTAGGCTACTACTCGCAAGCTAAAGTTGCAGTAGCAAAGAAAATGATTTTCTTTTCCTGAGGTCAGAACGCTTTTATAACTCCACTCACTGTAACTAGCTGAATCATTCGAAGGAAATGTATTCTATCGTACCAGTGCCGGTCTTAGGGTACTTCGGGCCCTGTGCGGAATATGCTTTGCGGGCCCCAATGACAATGATCCAACTCAGTAGTGTAGCTAGGTATTTTGAAAGGAGAGGAGGTGGCGGCGTGATCGCCGAAGGCGACACTCAGCGGCGGGGTGTCTGGGGGGCTTCCCCCAAAAAATTTTGAAAAATTAGTTTGACTTTGGGGCATTCTGAGAGCATGTTCAACAAAAATTTGGGTATGAATATTACTGTAAAATGGTGCTGTCCGGTGGCATAGCAAAAGGATAAGATCATGCTTTCTTTGGCATTTTTCGGAAATAAAGCTATGTTTCTATGTTGAGTCTGGATGCAACTTATTTCGTCCCCTGAAAAATTCGTACCCCGATTTCGTACCCTGAAATCGTGTAACAAAATCAAATTTCATCCCCTGAAAAGATCGAGAGAAGTTTTGAAATGTTTGAGGCAACTCCGATCAGCAACTTCGGCTATGTTATTTTTTTTTCTTGATCTTTTCAGGGTACGAAATGTTCAGGGGACGAAATAGGTTGCACTCGTTGAATCTCTATGTTTTCTTGTTGTTAATTCCTTTGTTGAATTCACTTGTTGAATTTTTCCATTGAAAATGACAAAATTACTGCATTTTCTGAGTAGGCTAAATTGCGGGCCCCCTAATTTGCGGGCCCTGTGCGACTGCACGGTTTGCAAACCCCAAAGACCAGCACTGACCGTACATTACAAAGGATTCGATAGTTGTTGGAATTGACAAATGTATCAACAAACTCAACCATATCGTCGATGAGTTTGAAGTTCCATGAAAATTTCATCGTATGTCTGTTGTGCAGTTGTGGGCATGTGGGACAAATTTAAACCATTTGTAGGCTACAACAACGACATTTTTCAAGACATTTTGGATGAGTTGGTACTTTTGACAGAAAGCCACACAGCAAACTTCAGCTGCAAACCAGAAGGAACCACCCCATAATCTTTACACAAGGAATCATTGATTGCAACTTTCGAAAGGTTTTTCCAAATAGTTTTGTTATGATTTTTTTGTGTTCCGGTAGCTACCTCCAACGGTTGCGCTTTGAGAACGTGATTTTAGCAATTACTAAAATTTGTAAAGAATTATTTGCGCTCCAGTAGGCCTATGACTAAAAACCGATTGAAAAGCCTAACTATAGGCCTACATGCTGTGCATCAATTCAGACGTCGCAAAATTTTATCATTTGATGCTGTGATCCGTAACTTTGCATTGTATGGATGTCCAAAGTCCGGCCCGCGGGCCAACTCCGGCCCACGAGACGTTTTTGTATGGCCCGCGCCTGTTGTTGTACAATGTGTTATTTTTGGCCTGCAGACACACAAAAATCATATAAATTCAACTTGCAGTTTTTAGAAAAATTATTGTGGCTGTTTGGCCCGCGAACACTTATTATCAAATCTGGCTCGCGTGGGAAAAAGTTTGGACACTCCTGAATTAAATGCTTGGTTGAACTATTTTCGTTGCCTGTAGGCCTATTGTGTGTTTACAAAGCTTTCTAGACAAAATAGTTTGCCTCAATGGCATTTTTGCTGCAAGCATAATCCAGTGATTATTATTGATGATTTTTACATTGAAGGAAGTTCTTTTCATGCTGAGGAAGTAGGCTAATTTCAGATTAACACGAACATGCAACGCAAGATACAAATTAGTTGTATATTTGCTAAAAAAATATTATGGGGCCCATTTTTCGTATTGTTTCCCGACCAGTGCTGACTACTCTCGGAGGCCCTGATTGCATATAGAATATACGTTGTTTTGACCATCATTCCGTCTGTACTTACTCCACTGTTATCTTTCACAAAATAACTTTCGTAACAATCTCGACCTTTTCTAGGAGATGGACTGCTATGCATTGAAGAGCACTGGGCAACCAGCACATTTTCAACGTGCGGATGGTCGAGGAATTCGTTGATAAACTCAGA
This sequence comes from Aplidium turbinatum, assembly GCF_918807975.1. Lineage (NCBI taxonomy): Eukaryota > Metazoa > Chordata > Ascidiacea > Aplousobranchia > Polyclinidae > Aplidium > Aplidium turbinatum. Next base: position 12,627,118 of record NC_137484.1, on the reverse strand, counting down.
GCAACTGAAATGAAAATAATGTGAATGTGAAAAACGATTAGAGACATTGCGTCGCTTTTTTTAAAAACAAACGTAATTCTGTAAAAAAGAAAGATAAACAATAAATGCTACAAAAAATGCTCAATGCCAAGCAAAAAAGCCAAGCAGAGCAAATTACATCAAATGCAGTTTTTTGCTATCTAGGAAATAGATTGAATGCAAGTGCAGTGGCGGCTGGTGAGTTTTAGAAATGGGAGTGCTGCGTGTTCGCCGAAGGCGAACCCAACAGCGGGGGATCTGGGGGGCCTCCACAGAAAATTTTGAAACATTACATTTCATTAGGTGCATTCTGAGTGTATTTTCAGCTCAAAGTTGTAATAAAAGTTTAAGATAAAACTGGCTTATTTAAGAGTTGCGCAAATGTGTAATATTTTGAAGGGGACGATCAACAAACAAATGTGAATAACACGTTCTAGCTGTTGTGCTGTCGCAGCATCTGAACACGACAGGGTAATGTAACTCACATTATAAAACAATGTTAGTATTAGTAGAATATTAATATTCATTAGCCTACAGGCCTGACTGGTCAGTCATAAACAACAGCTGAAAAGCTTAAAACCAAACAAGTGGTTTCTAAAGTGACTAACATACGTAGGCTAAATTAAAAATTGTTAAGCCAGCCTACCATTGATCCTGCAGAATCTTGAGTACCCTACCAGACGAAAACATACGAACTATCTGCAGTTTCAAAACTTTTTAACTGTTTAATATTAAGAATATCAGCTTTACTTTTTTCTTAAAGCTATTCCAAGCTTTAAAACGTCAAATCTCCCTAACAAATCCTAATTGCTTGCAGCAACCATCGTAGTGAAATTTCACAACGTAATACTTGCCGTTCCATTTGGGATAGCAACATAGCATACTGGTCAATTGTACTGTATACTGTTTAGCTTTACATTCTTCGTGAACTGACATGCTTGGCGATGTTGTATGATGTCACTAACGCAAAACTTTGTGAAGACAACGGAGGGAAATAAAAATGTCCATAGTCCATAGTTTTATTGAAATTGCCAATCACAATTAGTCATGTGAACAACGTTTAACAGATCAAATCAAAAAATGCCAAACAAAATTTTTCGGGCAAAAGAACAACAAAAAAGGTCAAAAAACTGCCAAACAGGTTTTTTTCATGCCAAACGACATAAAAAATGCCAACCTGGCAACCTTGAATTGTACTGTTTGTAACACAGCACAAGCGTTTGCTATTTGTTTGCATAGGGAACTCAAGAAAACACGCGGCTCTTTGACGTCACGATCGAGTGTTTGTTTTATTGTAACCTTGGGCAAAATATTTCACAGCACGCAGAGTTGCCAAATATAATTTACACAGTCGGCAATTCTATGAACAGATAACATAAACTACATTTTGGGCAGAAGAAACGCTAAGATATTTGAGAAAGTTTTCGTAAAAACTTTTGTGGGAGTGCTGCAGCACCGCACCACACACTAGCGAGCCGCCCCTGTGCAAGTGGTGGTTGTGAAGCGGCAGTGACTGCAAGAGTAAGGTTTGGTGAAATTCAGAGAGTGTCGAGAGTTGTTATGTGGTAGATTTCCGTTGAAAATGAGAGGAAGAATATATATACTAGTTGTGTGAGATCTACAATAGGGTGTTTTTAATTTTCTCATATCGTAAGTTTGATTTGTACAGGGCACCAGGTTGTTACAATTGGTAAGAAAACAATGTCTTTCAAATTTCAAGAAATTATTTCAACATTTACAACTTGCGCAAGGAGGTTGAAAAATTCGCAAAATCAATAAAACAAGCAACTTTACAACACGCAACCAAATAACCAGCTTTATTCAGTACTTTTAATATGCACGCATTTCAGGCACGTTTATAGGATAACAAAGCAAATATAGCAACAAAGCAACTATTCCTCTAACAACCTTTACACCGTGTTTCACCCATAACCGAGATGATCAGAAGCAGTGGCGTATTTAGAAAGCTTATTAGGGGGGAGGGGGGCAATACATTGTGTCAGTCAGCCGTGTAGCGGTCCAGAATCGCCAAAAATACGATTCCGCAGAAGTAAGTTACTGTTCCAATCAATGAACCAACAAAAGATATCAAACACTTCAGAACATAAACAATAATGGAACATAAACAATAAGTTAGTCCTTCCGACCTCGAATATCTTTTGAATATTCTCGACGATTCGCAATGACAGCCATCGCATTAAACTTAGAGTTTGCGCTTGGCAAATATGTCAATGAATGCATCATACTCGAGTACAATATAATTGTTTAAATACATCTGAGCTAGACCATCCAAACATGGCTTTTAATTTTTTTGGCTACGGGAAATTTTCTTCGATGATGCTCCACTACCTGCAGAACGTACTGTTTCTGCTCCTCATCTCTGGTCAATGTCGTATTGTCGAATTGAACTCTGTCATGAGCGCCACTCCTCGTTCTGCCAAATCGTTTGTCACCCTCAGGGCAGAAACTGTTTCCTTGGCACTCTGGTACGCCTCATTTTCAGCCCAGTATTTAGGATCAAGGGTTAAGAAGCTTTTGTCTAGACCAAGTATTGTGAATAATCGTTCAGTTGCAGTAGTGCAGAAATCAGACAGTTTTCTCTCAGCAATATCGGTACCACGGCCCGGTTTGGCGGATCTTCGGATCCATGACTGTTTGCCATACTGCGAACCATTTTCCTCTTATTAATGTCAGTGACTCTGCTGTCAAACAGTGCAAAGGCAATGAGACCTTCCGACAAGTACCACAGGTGTCTGGAGTAAGCCTTGAAGGCTAATTGAGATACTTCTCCATCATACGTTGTTAAGTTCTTCATAAAATTCAGGTTGTGGAGAGGTGCCTGTATGGCTGAATCACAGCTGTACCAGTGGCCTATGTAATAGGGCGGTCCATATTTGGGGCTAAAAAAATTTTTTCATAATTTTTCAAGTCTCACCCCCCAAAAAGGTTCCATTTACCACAAAAAACCCTGTGTAAAAAATTTTTTGAAAAATATTAACGTTTAGAGGTTCCTCGAGGCCTCTGAAAATTTCATGTTTTTATGTATGTATGTCATACCTCTGTTATGAGTCAATAAAGGATGTACTTGAATATACTAAAAGTGGAGAAGTTAACGTAGTAATGGGCGATTTTAATGCAATAGTGGGTGACCATTATGAATATCCCACAACTGGTCGTTATGGATTTGGCAATTTAAATGAACGTGGAAGAAGGTTGCTGGAATTTTGTAAACTTAATGATTTAGTAATAGCGAACACTCTTTTTCAACATCCTGCTAGGCGGTTGTATACATGGCAAAGTCCAGATTATCAATTTCGGAATCAAATTGACTATGTTATGATAAACCAGAGGTTCAGAAATGCAGTAAAACAAGTTAAAACGTATCCAGGATGTGACATAATGTCTGACCACAATCCAGTTGTTATGAAAATCCAAATAAAGCTAAAAAGAGTGAAAAGAACAAATATGTCAGAACATACCGACATGAACATGCTTAAAAATAAACAATATCGAGAGAAATTCAGTATTGCAGTAAACAGAAATTCCTCAAGTAATTACACAAGAAACTATAGATAGAAGTTGGAATGAAATTAAAGAAACCTTAAATGATGCAGCTGCCAACATGTTACCATCAAAGAGGAAAAACATTAAACAGCCTTGGATTACTGAGAAGATACTTGAATTAATGCAACAGAGAAAGAAAAACAAATTCAATAATCACAAGAAATATAAAGCTTTAAATAAGGAAATATCTCAATTATGCAAAGATGCTAAACAAAGGTGGTGGGAAAATCAATGCAGTGAAATAGAACATCTAGAAGCATCTCATAAGTCACATAAATTACACAATAAAGTTAAACAGCTAACATGTTTGAAGAAAGTTGAACAAGCAAACAGCTGCATCATGGATAGTGGAGGAAAAATGTTATTTCAGGAAGAGGATATAAAGAGTAGATGGGAAGAGTATGTAACAGAATTATATGATGATGATAGAACATGTATGCCTGAAATTACCAACAATGAAGGAGAAGAAATATTGATATCTGAAGTTGAGAAGGCCATTCAAGATCTGAAATGTAATAAAGCTGCAGGAAAGGATAACATTTATCCAGAAATGCTAAAAGCACTCAATGGTAGAGCTCGACCGATATATCGGTCAGCCGATATGTATCGGCCGATATCAGGTGTAGCCGATATATCGTATCGGCTATTTTTCGCCGATAAACATCGGCTAGCAAGAGCACACTCAAAACCAGCCATACATGCCTTTAGAAGAAACACAAGTTGCTCAAACGTGCTTGCATAGCACAAACAATTGCTGTGAGAATATAATTTCCCGCCCATTCTAGTGCGCGCATCTAGAAAATGTTAATGCTGTATCCCTTAGCTTCCATTCAAGCAGGAAAAATTTCGAGTTTTACGTTGCTTCAACGATTGATGACATTTAATCAGTGTAACAAAGGTGAATTTTTCGCTAAGAATCGATGGGAGTGCGGGTGTACTTCTACACTAACCACGCACAGCTTATTTCAAGTCTTACGTCACAATGACTGGCTTTGATCTCCGAGTGATATTGATAAGACAAGATTCGTTACAAAATTAGATTATACGAGTAGGCTATCGCAGCAAGATGCAGCAAAATTTGTCAAGTTTTGGTATTACAGTAAGAAAGAAAAGGTCCAGGGAAAATTAACTTTCGTTCACATGACATGCAAAAATAAACCCAAAGAAAAAATCCTAGTGAAACTTTGCACAGAAGAAAATAGTAGCGTCATTGTAGAAGTTGCAAAAACAAAGAAAAAAATCCTGGTGAAACTTTGCACAGAAGAAAATAGTAGCGTCATTGTAAAAGTTGCAAAAATAAACCCAAAGAAAAAAGCCTAGTGAAACTTTGCACAGAAGAAAATAGTAGCGTCATTGTAGAAGTTTTCCGATTTGTGCCCAGAGCATTGTGACGCAAGAAGCCACACGACCTCTTTCGGTTGAAGTTATGCGGCGTAATTAAGCAAGCAACCACCTGCACCGAGTCCCGGGCGGGTGGGCCGCGCCCGCCGGACATTTCAGAAATTAAAAAAAAAATTAATTCAATTTTAAGTCCAAAAATTTCTGTAACCATCTGCCACCTTCTAATACTAGCCTACTTACCTTATTCGCAAGGTTTTGTCGCCATATGATAGGCCCTACTAGACCTACTAATTAAGCGATTAGTTTTCGTCAATTATTGCCATGTTACATTCATGCAACGTTAATCAACGTTGATTCGCCGTTAAACGAGCAAAAGTGTCCAGCCGCGCGGTTTGTCTCCACTCTGCCACTCGTAAGCCCAGTGCTATAAATCAAGTAAATTGCGCAAACCTGTGAGGAACTTCATTCGCAGCAAAAGTCTGACCGCAATTTCCACTGCTGTTACATCGTTTTAACATCGCCAGATGTTAAATCGGTTTAAAAACTGTAGCATTGTTCTTCAAAGGAGTAATTTTCTCTCAAACGACGTCATCAATTAACTCTGCTGCTAAAATGCTCTATTTTGTCGTCTCAACCATCACAGTTGCGTCTGTTACGTCACTGATATTAAACTGTGCACTACTGCACAGTGCACACGTGTTGGTTTGGCCGGATGAAACCGTTGGTTGTCATTAGTTGCAATTCAGCTCCTTCGTTATATAACTGTTCTAATTGTAGATTCAATGTAAGCTCGGTTCAATAGCGCAGTTTATCGCTAGATATTTGCAATTTATAGTAGTAGGAACTAGGAAGCCTAGATCTTGGACCTTGGTGGTAGGAAAACAACAGTGGAGTTCTACATTATTATTGGTGATCACGACGTGACGTGACAGTATGTGTTCGCCCGCCCAGCTATTTTGAAAACTCGGCGCCTATGACAGCAACCAATGCATAAACTTTCTTGGACTGGTTTGTTGCTTAATAACCTTGTTGGTAACAAATTTTTTGTAGTTGATATATATCGGCCGATATATATCGGTATCGGCCTAAAAATTTCATAAATATCGGTATCGGCCTGAAAAAGTGATATCGGTCGAGCTCTACTCAATGGCATAAGTTTAAAACGCATACACAAATTATGTAATGAAATATATATGACTGGATTTATACCTAAAGAAATGAATGAAACTGTTTTTGTCAGACTACCAAAGAAATCCAAAGCAAAGAACTGCAGTGACTTTAGAACATTAAGTTTGATCAGTCATGTACTGAAAATTTTGTTGAGAATAATTTTATTAAGAAATCGAAAATCTATTGAGAATGAGGTTAGCATGACTCAAAGTGGATTTATAACTGGTAAAGGAACACGAGAGGGTATACTTAACTTCAGAACAATTTGTGAGAGTTACAATGCAGTAAATAAAGATGTATATGCATGTTTTATTGATTATGAGAAAGCATTTGATAGAGTTAACCATGAGAAACTGATTCATTGTTTGTCCAATATTGGTATGAATGGCAAAGACTTACGTTTTATTATCAATTTGTACTGGAATCAAAAAGCATTTATTCGCATGGAAAAAGATTTGTCTAAAGGAATTGATATCAAGCGTGGAGTACGCCAAGGATGTGTACTTTCTCCATGTCTTTTTAATTTATATACAGAAATGATTTTTCGACCCATTGATGATATGAAAGAAGTAAAAGTTGGCGGCTTGAATATAACAAATTTACGCTATGCTGATGATACTGTTCTGTTGGCTGAATCACAAGAAGATCTTCAAGAAATATTGGACAATGTTAACTCAATTGGTAAAGAATTTAATATGAAAATTAACGCTAAAAAGACCAAATCCATGATAATCTCAAAATCACCAGACACTCCAGTACTCCAAATTATAATTGACAATGAAATTATACAAAAAGTAAAATCTTTTTCATATCTTGGTCATTTAATAACTGAAGATGGGAGGTGTGACCATGAAATTCTTAGACGGATAGAAATTGCAAGAACTACATTTGGAAAAATGAAAAATAAGGTCATCCTTAATCGGCCACCCCCACTAGTGGGGAACAAACCGACGATGGATTATGATGATGATGATGATTTTAACCAATCAACGTTTAAATTTATCAATTCGTCTCAGGATCTTAAAATGCTATATCTGGTTGACCCTATTATACAATTCTGAAACTTGGACAATGTCACAAAAAATGGAGAAACGGATCGATGCCTTCGAGCTCTGGACATACAGGCAAATGTTAAAAATTTTGTTAACAGTTTTAATTCTTTATATAAGGACAAATCATTGTTGGGAGCTTTTATAGCCAAAGGAGCTGTTATCCACGCCTTGATATAGATACGTGTAAAAAACACACATAGGTCATGGAGACCGTTTGCTCACGGCACGTCAGGTGAAATTGACTTCGAAATAACCTTAAAGGTGTATATCACTTTCATCATCCACCGTGCATGATGGCTTGCACCAGGTGCTTAAAATTAGCTTGCCCCAGTGTAGTATCTCCAAGAAAAAGCAATAAGATTTCCATTAGTTCACGATAATCATCACGAGGTTGCTTTTCCTTGGCCAATACTACATGAATGAACTGAATAAGGTCATCCTTAATATCTTTAACACGCGCTGCAGCTTCTTCATCAGTGGAAGAATCTTCATAATTCTCTTGAGCTATGTACTCCTACTGCTCGTTGAATATGACCGATCTAGATAGTACTTCCCGCGAACATCACATGCTGTGACGACGGACATGTCCGCCATGCTTTTCGAGGCCTGCTATTGTGTCTTCTAATAATACAACTGTGTTTTGTGAGAATTGTGCAATACGGTACACATTTATGTCATAGAGTGGAACAATTATGTCTTTTGAGAATTAAGCAATACAAATTTGTGTCTTAGAGTGGAACAATTATGTCTTGTGATTGCTGTTAAAATACTGTGATTAAGAGTGCTTTCAGGTGTTTTCATGTCTGCACAAAGTTGTTTAGAGGGTTTCAAAAAGTTTATTTCATACCGCATCACACCCCCTATACATAGTGTATGGGGAAATTTCTAGGGCCTTGAGGAACCTCTAAACATTAATATTTTTCAAAAATATTTCACACAGGGTGTTTTTATCTAAAATGGAACCTTTTGGGAGGGTGAGACCTAAAAATTTCAAAAGTCAAAAAATAAGGACCACCCTACTATGTAAACACTCACAATAAATAAGCACATGCGTAGCAATTGACTGGACGTTTTGGGCTGCGTCTGTCTTCGGCCAGTGGTACGAAGGTCCAGTTGGAATTGCTTCCTGAACAGCCATATTTTAAGAGAATATATCGCTCGTGCCATCCATCTGGCTCGATGAAGTGCACCAGGGTAACGGAATTTGACACCTCTCTCTCTCTTCGGCACTCCTCCGAGAAATATGATGCTGAGTTCTAATAATTCAGCGTAATCGTCCCGAGGATGATTGAGATCCAGCTTGTCGGCCGCTAACTTCAGGATTTCTGCGCGGACAGGTTGTAACTGATCAGAAACAGCAGGATCGTCCAGAGATGTGCTGAAGTTTGCTTGATCTATATTTGGCCAGAAGTCGCGGAACCGAGCGAATAAGTCGATGATTGGGGACTTAGAAACAGCATCTACCAGAGAGAAAACTTTTTCAAGGAAAATCTCCGACATGTGATGTCGACAGGCTAAATTCAAGAGTTGTTTCTTGAGAGAAGCTTCGATCAAAACACAGACTCCGTTCTGACAGCCAGTGTTGACACTGGTTGTGTCGAAACACATTGCACGTACAAGATCCGCTATGCCCCAACTATATATTGCGGAGACCACTGCTTCAGCTTCGACGATTGATTTTCCCGATTCTAGTTTTGGTACAGCCAGAAGTTTGGTAACGTCTTTGCCAGACACTAAAATTGGCAAACGGTCTACTTTGATGTGATTGTATTGCTCATAATCACCCATGATCTTCCCATCCCAATGTATGGTCAGTGGGGTGCAAGGGTCAAAAGCCTTCCTAATTTCGTCCGACAGCTTTTGGCAATAGATCTGGCGAGCTTTGTGAATTGAACTTGAGCTAATCATCAGATCACCGGTTGGATGGAGCAATTGCTTGGACACCGCCAGTGCATTTAAAATATGAACGGCCTTCCTCGAGGTAGTATTGGTCCTGTCCAATGCTGCTGCTATCTCGGGGGTTACTACAGCAATTTTACCTCGTCGGAATTTCGGCAGACAGCTTGCAGCACTGGACCCAGGCTGTTCGGAGCACGTTGATCCACCAGCTGATGGATGACGCCCATCTCCAGACTTGTCGAGACTCGAGATTATCTTCTTGCTGAGTATCCATTTCTGAATCACTGGATTCCAGTATGGTTAAATTAGTAGATTCGGCAACACGAACTGCTTCCGCCTCAACTCGCTCTCTCTCCTTTAATGCTCTATTCCTCACTCGCTCGTCTCTCCTGCATAGAACTATATCAACGCCAACCATGGAACCTAGGCACCCCTCTTCTCTCTGGGCAAGAAGGAACTGGCGATCTTTTTCTATGTTGATCATTTTAAAAAGCATTACTGTGTGCTATATCGAATAGGTGATCCAATGATTTCTTAAAGTCTGTCCGTTTGACTAACTCAAGCGCACTCTTACGATTGATAGGTTTTTTCAAGTTTTGCCATTTCTGGTGTAATTTTTTCACCTGATTAATCACATGGTTTTGATGGCGTGTTGGAATTTGTGCTCGACTCCAAATAGGCAAAAGCAAAGATACTGTGTTCTTGACACTACTTTTCAAATCAAAACCTTTTTTACAATGAAAATCAAACAAAACTTGAAGCACTTCTCCCCTCGATGGTAATTTTACAGCACTGAAATGACCTGAACTGCTACCTACCAGCCAAATTTTATCTTTAGACCTTGTCACAGCCATTGTACAACCACAAACTGTTAGTAAACTGAAATAAATGCAACAGCACAACAGACTTGACAGTGTAATTTTTGCAGTTTTACGAGGTGTTGCAATTGTGACATAACAATGCTTTACATTATTTGTTCTGTGAAGTGAGGTAGCCTACAAGTACCGGTAATTGCTTATATTCCGCTGCTAGATTATAGGCTAAACAACCTAAACTATAGCTTCCTTGTGCAAGTAGTAAATGTCGACGGATTTCAACAAAAATTTGCCAAAAGGATTTTTTTACTGAAAGGAAATGAACACCACCCTGTACATTAATATTAACATTAATATTAGATTCTATTTGAATAAGTTTTAGTAAGTTACCGTATCAAATTGTTGCAATATTTTCTGTATTTGGTATATTTAGCAATACTATGAAGAAAAAAAAGAAATGAAAAAGAATAAAGCAAGGATATGAAGGTTTTGGACATTCAGTGACTTTTATTTTTTTATTTATTTAACATGTAAATTTGCGTTTTTTTTGGGCTAGTTGTGCTAATAGTAATCTTCTGTAATTTTTTCGTTTCGATCCAGTTGTGGTGATGAATCCTATAGGAAGAAAACCGGTTCCACAACATAAATTATATTATATTAAAAAAAATTTTGAAATACTATTGTGAGTGTTAACCTGGTCAAATGGTTTAAGGTTTAGACTTGAAAAAAAACTATTGATTTATTTTTTATAATATTAACAATGGTTAGAATTTTGTGTATTACGCTAAAAACACCCTAATCTACAATGCTGTACGGAAGTGAGACATGGTGCTTACGGGAAAACGAATTGGCGATTTTAAGAAAAACTGAGAGAGCGATGGTGTGTAAAAGATGTGTAATGTGTAGTGTAATGTGGTAATGTGTGTGTGTAATGTGTTCTTGAGTCAATGTGTAAAAGAGATGTTATAAAAGGTGAGCAACACAATCACTATATTCGAGCTGCGAGACCTAACAAGCAAAATGGTGCATTCCAATGAGCAAAGTTGCGTTTTTACATCGTTTTAACGTCTGGCGATGTTGAAACGATGTAAAAAAGGCAACTTTTACTATCTTGTTTAATGTGTTGTACGTACTTGTCCTTGACACAATCATTAGAAGTAGAAGGGCGGGAAAAGGATGTAGTTGTAGTTGTGGAATTGGACGGGGATTCGTCTTTTCTATAACAAACCAACAATTTGTATCAGGTGAAACAACGGCAATGTTTAGAAGCTAATAAAGGGCGGAATTCAACTGATGTAACTTGGATTTCGAAAACAGCACGAAATGCAGCGGAGGTGGCAATAGAATGCAATCAGCCAATCACACTTCAATATGGGAATGTCGCATACACAGTAATACACACACAAGTAAAAGACGCCAGCGTACCCTGTATGATATCAATGTAATAAAAAGGACAAAAAACCTTCATTATAAACTCACTTCCTCTTGTTGCTTTTATCGAGGTTTTCCAACTTCATCCAGGTCTGGGCTGTGTGTTTGTTGTTACGCTGGCACTCAAATAGGATATCGCGGCAAGACTTCTCCGCTATTTTTAAAGCTTTATTTTCATCCTTCAAGCTTTGATTGGCCTGCAGTAAACCCAGCAAGAAAATCAGCCGCTTTTACATTCACTACAACATCAGTTAACGTTTACAGACGTTGTAATGAATGTAAAAATGGTTGATTTACTTGATGGGAAACGGTTCGAGAAAAAGCTAGAAATCGCCAACAAATGTGATAAGTAAAGCAGTCCTGCCAACTTCCAGATGAAGTTACAGAAGATTATATTGGATTTAGAAACGACTTGCCTGTTTCAGTTCGGTTTCTTTCCGCTGCAGAGACGCCACTTGCTTCTTCAATTTATTTGTTTCACTCTCTTTCTCTAGTAGTCTTCGAAAATACAGAAAACTGTGACCATTATGCCACAGACCATCCAACAAAAGTTTCTCTTATCACAACATTTAACAACATGGAAACTATGTTTAAGCGTAATTAAAACTCTGCTGTGAGGTTGTGGTTGAATTCAACCAAGAAGTTCATTTGAGAAACGGTGGTTGCAATACTTTTAGCATGAAGTGCAGCCTACAGAAAACTGATGGAATAACTCATGAGATGTAAGAATTGCACAAATAGGAAAAACAGTATACCATGATGATGTATATACATTATACAAGTTAAAATTTGGTGTATGATTTTTAAACAGGCTATTAATGACAGCAAAAAAAAGTAAAGCATAGAAAATTTGTTCAAACTTTGGTTTCAGCAAAAGTACAAGAAATATGTTTCAACGTACAGTTTTACAAAACACAGACTTTGGTTACTATGAGTCTGTAGCCGAATACCGAATAGCCTACCTTTTTCTCTTTTCCACCATTTGACGTTCCGTTGATTGATATTGTGAATTGAGCTCAAAGATTTGTTGCTTTTGGTCGCTTTGCACACGAAACGCCTCTGTGAGTTCATTCTGTTTACGATGTGACACAAATCAGTTAAAAAGGAACATTGTTCAATTATGATTTTAACCAAGCCGATGACAAGTCTTGGGCAGACAGCATCACTATGATGCTGATAGCCAGAAAAAACAAGAAAATATTTCTTCCTACTTTGCGTTCTTGATTACAGTTGGCTTAATTTTTCTTATTTAACTACAAGAGTAAGAACGCTATTCACCGGGGTACAAGTGGGAACCGAGAACCCTGTGATAGAATCAGTTTATTACTGATGCTGCCAGCTGAAAGATTGAAACTTGAGTCAATTTTTATTCTTGCTACAATATACAACACTTAACAGATGAACACATTGCCTGAAACTTAACACTTATTTAATAAAAAAATCAATTATGAAGTCTGATTCGAGTAGTCAAATTAAGTGACAAATGATAACAGAATCCAAATGTCAATAGCTATAGATCAGTGGTTCTCAAACTTTTAGTGATTTCGTACCACTTAGCAACTTTCACTATCGCTGCGTACCACCCAGTAGCATAGCCAGGAATTTTGAAAGGAGAGGTTTGACTTTTCCGAAGGCAACACACAGCGGCGGAGGGTCTGGGGGACCTCCCCCAGAAAATTTTGAAAAATTACTTTGAATTTGGTGCCTTCTGAGAGCATTTTCAACAAAAGTGTGGCATAGCAAAGTACCACTTGGAAAGCTCCCGCGTACCACTAGTGGTACGTGTACCACAGTTTGAGAACCACTGCTATAGATTAACAAGAAATCGCAAATTTAACGAGAAACAAATGTTAAGTTACTGGTCTCATATTGATAATTTATCTCACCTGTAATTTGTTGCATTTGCGCTGCAGAGCAGCAGTTTGTGCATCACTCGATTGTCCATTATGACTTCTAAATGATAGATATGGTATATATTCATTATTCAGTAGAGGTTACGAAGTTCATAGATATTATCATTCATGCTTATTGCTTAAGCTATTTTAAAACCCAATACAGGTATAACAGACTAACAGTAAAGAGAGTTTGTTTTTCGGCAGCCGATTTGTAGCAAGAATTGACAGCGATAGACACGTATTTCGCCCATGAGGCTGGGCTCATCAGTATCGCACCGTAGTGTTAAACTGTTTTATTTGCATCAACAGCGCACGGGTACAAATAATTGACACGGCGAGAGAGCACAAACAAACATAGCCAGGTCGAAGACTTTCAGAAACCGGCCTGCCACACCCCGCGGCGGCGGGGAGCGGCGTGATTTAGGGGTGACGATGCACCCGGAGGGGTAAGTCCACCAGCTTAGGTCGCGGGGGCCAGGCTGGGGAGTCGAGGTACCTGTGGAGGGAGAGTGTGGATCGAAAACGTTACATGACCCGTCCGCAAATTTAGAATGGCGGAGCGGGCCAGGGAGACAGGCTCTTTCTGCATTGCCCAGAAAGATGGCCTGCGACGGGCCGGGCGACCCGTCACGTGTGGACGCTGGAACCGGCAGTAATTGACCGCCGGGCGGCGCCCACGTCTCCCTCACGCGACCTCGGCGCAGGTACTTGACTCTTATACCCGGTCTGCCAGTAGGCAGAGCGGATAAAATTGGGGTCTACCACGAGGAAGAGAGTCAACTATTTAAGGATAATTTGGCTCTCGTGGCAAACAAAATTCAAACAAAAATGTGGAGCAGAGGCTCGATCAATCAATAGAAACAAAAAATATAGGTCGGAATGTAATACATACTCACTGGAGAAGAGTAAGCTTTGATTCGGCGAGCACGGATGTGCACTGGCCAGACGTTGACGCAGGTTCGCCCAGCTGGGTCGGGGAGGCTAGCGATTGAAACCAGAGGCACTGATAGGCTACATTACCAGAAAAAAGTAGAAAATTGGGGTGGAAATTTTGAGGCTGCATCGTGTTGATCAATGCGTTGAAAGCAGAGCGAGGTTGATCCGAGCGGGCAAGAACAGCGTTACAAGGCGAAGGCAGCGTAAGATAATTATTTATTCGACCACCGCTTTACCAGTCAGTTTAACTCTTATCTTTGTGGAAACAAAGAAAGAGCCAACAAAACCAGCAGGCGCCAGGGCAGAGGACATTGTGAAGCAAGGGGCGTTCTTCCCGGCTATCAGCACAAGGCTGAGCACTCACTAGTACAGCGAGCAGCTGCGATTCGCCAACCATAACGGTGTAGCTTCCACGCTAGCCATAGTGAGTGCTTCCATCGCTGTACTAGTGAGTGCTCAGCCTTGTGCTGATAGCCGGGAATAACGGGTCTGCTACTATTCGGCGAGTCCGATTCGGCGAGTCCGATTCGACTAGTCCGATTCGGCGAGTTCCCTATTCGGCGAGAGCCCTTTTCGGCGAGTGCCCTATTCGGCGAGTTTTTGAAATTTTTGAAAGGAAATTATCGGGTACCGTAGCCTAATTATAATTGCCGTTTTTACATCGTTTTAACGTCGCTAAACGTTGAAATCGAGCAGAAAGGAATAAAAAGAAAATGTTTGAAGTATTAAATTAAAATTCTTCATGTCAGTTCAGTTGTTTTTATTTCTGACCATCATATGAAAAACAATACACGTCAACATAGCAAAGGTAGAAGCGACAAAACGCGAACGTTTAAACGTGCTTGAATTTGTCATGTCAGTTCAGTTGTTTGTATTTCTGATCATGATATCAAAAACAATACACGTCAACATAGCAAAGGTGTAGAAAAAGGTAGAAGCGACAAAACGCGAACGTTAAAACGTGCTTGTGACCGAAGTAAGTTATTGAGTTAGAAAATGTTACAAAAAAAAAAAAAATAGATCATGTTTATGTCTATAAGTTAGTACTTTTGAATAGTTAAAATGATTAGTTTGGACCAACAAGTGTGTGGCCTACAGCTTGGATTGAAAGGAAGTTATCGGGTACCGTAGCCTAGTTATCCCGACCAGCAAAAATTTGTTCCAAGAACACAGTTCATTTTTACATTGTAGTAACAGAATGAAAAGGCTAAACAAATGTGTGGCCTATCGTGTTAACGTCGCTAAACGTTGAAATCGTGTAGAAAAGGAAGCTTTTGCTGACTATGATACTTTGAAACTGAGAAACATTCACAGAAGCCCTACGCTTTGTTCCAAGAACCCATTTAGCATAACATTTCATTTGTACATTGATTCAACGTCTGAATACATTATCTTAAAAATGCAACGTATCGTAGGGCTTCTGTGAATGTTTCTCAGTTTCAACGTATCCTAGTCAGCAAAACACCCTTTTCTACACGATTTCAACGTTTAGCGACGTTAAAACGATAGCCAGGGCTGCGATTTTTGCCTTTTTCGGTGACGAGGTCACTCGACACGCGCCATCACTATTCGACAAACGCCGTGCCTTACGAAAAAAAAAACGAAAAAAAAGGAAAATAAAAAGGAAAAAAAAAACTGAGAGAGGACTAAACGTCGTCAGGTCGAGGAACAATCGGGGGGGGCATCACGTGATGCAATCATAAGAGTGCTGACTTACGTAAACTTTCTTGCGCCAGGTAGCCTACTTCAAAGCAAGGTCTAAAAGTGACGCTTCACACGAGAAACTCCCAAGGCGTCAGCGCCGCCATTTTGAACACTGCGGGAGAATGCTTTGATCGAAGTTCCAA
Organism: Aplidium turbinatum; assembly: GCF_918807975.1. Taxonomy (NCBI): domain Eukaryota; kingdom Metazoa; phylum Chordata; class Ascidiacea; order Aplousobranchia; family Polyclinidae; genus Aplidium; species Aplidium turbinatum. The sequence goes on along the minus strand of NC_137484.1, from coordinate 12,611,150 downwards.
CGCCTGGCATCAAACATTTCGCCACACACGTTTCGTGCTATTCGACACAACAGGTTTCTTTTATAGATAAAATAACCGAAGTAGGCTACTTTAATTGTCAACGTGTTTGCAAGTTTGTATTTATGTCTGACTTATGCACTTGTTGTTCCAAGCTTGCAGAAATGTTTTGCAATGTGAATAAGGAATAGTAGACAGATAAACAGGGTTGCAACTTGACTTCCATCCACTAAAAAAGTTTCTGTGATTACGTAATGGGCGATTTTGCATTTGCGTTCACAAAAGCACACAACTCAGCTGGCAAAACCCGTCGTTTTTACATTGATTTAACATCTGCAGACGTTGAATCGAAAAAACGAGAAGCGAAAAATATACTAGAGTAGTCTACCACGAGTCACGACCGCACTGTTTGATTTGTAGTGATGTAATAATACCAAAAGTAGCGATACGCACGCTGTTACGTTAAATCACGTTAAATAACTCAGGGAGAAAAGTAAGTTAATTTTGGGTTGATTCAACGTTCGAGTCAGCACAAATCTATTTAATTTTTCTGGCGGATTACATTGCGTACCCAGACAGCAAAAATCATCATTTTTACATTGATTCAACGTCTACAGACGTGAAGTCAATGCAAAAATAACGAATTTTGCTGCCTGCATAACAATGCTCAAGAAGAAATTTACGTTTGTTTTACATTAATTCCACATCTAGCGACTTTGAATTATCATAAAATAACGTTAATTGTTCAACCAGGTACCGGTAACAAATTAATATCTCACTGCGAGATGATTGCCTCGGTTTACGTTTACACTAACATAATTTCGGCACAATTGAGATACTGCGAGCAACCACGAGTCTGTTTGATAAAGAACTAGCTGTCAGAATCGGAATCATAAGACGCTGTATGGGAGGATGAAGCTGTCGCATCGTCACTGGAATACTTGAAGACGCAAAACTGCCCGTTCATGAACGCGCAATGCCATATGATCAGAAGCATTATTTTTCTTTTCTGCCGAAGAACCGTTTATCTAATTTCGTATTACTTTTTTAACTTGACCCCGTAGCTTTTCTAATTTCGATTTGTTTCCGTCATAAAATTCTTTACGAATTTTGCAAAATACCACACTAACTTTTCCTTCTGTTTGATAATCTATAGCAGGTAAATTCCACTTTTTAACTGTATCTTCTTTCACGATGATTTATATTCGCAACGACACCGGTAAACAATAAGCATTCGATGAAAGAATAACATTTGCGTAACAATTAAGCCAGTATTCATAAGGTGGCAAACTTTTTACAGTTTACAAGAGCATTGTCAGCGCATAAAATAACTTGCGTGATGCTCTGGGCTGCCGCGTGTGACACGCGATGAAGAAGCGCATAAAATTTCGTTTGATTAAACACTAAAGCATACGGCAATTGTCGCAGCAATCCAAGGTGTGTTGATTTGGCGACGGCAATGTTTTTGCCGTCGTAGATGGAATCACTCAACCAGCGTGCGATTAAAAACTTAAAGTAAGTGACTCTGATACCACACAACTTGTGCGGTAACTCGCGACCAAACGCTTATAATCTGACTCTTGTGACGTTATATTACTATTCGACAAACAAGCGTAGAATTTTTGGTCGTTCGACAAGAAAGAAAAAATCGCAGCCCTGGCCACACACTTGGTTAGCCTTTTCATTCTGTTACTACAATGTAAAAATTAACTGTTAGGCTAACTGGGTTCTTGGAACAAATTTTTGCTGGTCGGGATAACTAGGCTACGGTAGCCTACCCGATAATTTCCTTTCAATCTAAGCTGTAGGAGTGTAGGTCACACATTTGTTGATCCAAACTAATCATTTTAACCATAGGCGCCTAAGCCGTGGGGACCAGGCCCCCACGCATATTTCCGCGTGGGAGCAACTTTTTATGCGGCATTGATACATAAAACAATAGATGAACTAGCGATCGGCAGCAGGAAAACATTTTTAAATGCAAACCGCAACAACTTTGCAGTAAATAATCACTAGAACGAGTAGCGATGCTACAATCCCACCCCAGCCAAAAAAATCTGTCATTTTTACGTTGATTTAACGTCTGCAGACGTTGAATCAATGTAAAAATGACTGATTTTGCTGCCTGTGACATAGCAAAAATCTACCATTTTGCGTCGATTCAATGTCATCAGATGTTGAATGCACCCAAAAACAACATAATTTGCTACGTTGACGCAGCGTGCGTTTAACTTAATGCGCTTGCAAACAGCCTCGCTGTCGCTTTGAAAAGTTGAAACCTCTGCAGAGAATTGTCGCCGCAGTGAATCGGTTGCTGTGAAAATGAACTTGAAGTCTCGGCCCGAGGTTACCACTAACCAACGTAACAAGGGCTGGTACAAACCGCATTGCGCACAGTAGCACAAGCGGCATAATCAACGCAGTAACGGACTCGCGCAAACTGCATGGCGCACACACGTCTGTTGCCATGGAAACCCGATCAAAGGCGGGGAATATGCGCATCTTTTGTTTCATCTGCAACACGAAAACGGGCGTATTTATTACAGCGAATTGGAACTTGAAAGCTGGTCAACCATAAGTTGCGATATTGTAATGAAAAGGGAGCAATGTCAAGTCGAAAACTTAATCAAACGTCTCTCTGTAACTATTTTTCAAGGGCTGTTTACGGATGTCAGTAACTTTTAAATTTATTAAAGGTGACGTGCTGTTGAGTTGATGTAAACATGAATGATTTTGCTTTCAACAGGTATATTTTCAAGCATATGATCAAGTTAGTACTGTATTTTCATTCCATTTACAGTATACCTTTTAGTAAACCTTTTCGTCTCTTGTTTCTGCTAATAAATCTAGTTCGTTGCTAAACTTTATGTTGTGCTTAGCTTAAAGAGTCGCAGTCCATCAACCGCTAGCCAACGCAGACGCATAGCATGTGTTTTGGTCGAGCTTTGTTTATAATAATTAACGGTAGGTCGAACGCAGCGATAACTCCGAGTGTGGCAATAAAAGCAATCCTAGTGTGACAACATAATTACGTCATCCATCTGCGTGACATTTCGCTGAATTTACGTTGCTGCTGATGAACCACGCTTTCGCCCCCACGGCCAAAAAAATAGTTAGGCGCCTATGATTTTACCTATTCAAAAGTACTAACTTATAGACATAAACATTATTTTTTTTCTAACATTTTCTTTGTTTTATTTTTCCTTCATATCTTAAATTTTCCTGAAGGTGATGCAACCTTGCCAAATTTCTTTCAACTCAATAACTTACTTCGGTCACAAGCACGTTTTAACGTGCGTTTTGTCGCTTCTACTTTTTTCTACACCTTTGCTATGTTGACGTGAATTGTTTTTGATATCATGATCAGAAATAAAAACAACTGAACTGACATGACGAATTCAAGCACGTTTTAACGTTCGCGTTTTGTCGCTTCTACCTTTGCTATGTTGACGTGTATTGTTTTTGATATGATGGTCAAAAATAAAAATAACTGAACTGACATGACGAATTCAAGCACGTTTTAACGTTCGCGTTTTGTCGCTTCTACCTTTGCTATGTTGACGTGTATTGTTTTTGATATGATGGTCAAAAATAAAAATAACTGAACTGACATGACGAATTTTAATTTAATAGTTCAAACATTTTCTTTTTATTCCTTTCTGCACGATTTCAACGTTTAGCGACGTTAAAACGATGTAAAAACGGCAATTGTAATTAGGCTACGGTACCCGATAATTTCCTTTTAAAAATTTCAAAAACTCGCCGAATAGGGCACTCGCCGAAAAAGGCTCTCGCCGAATAGGGAACTCGCCGAATCGGACTCGCCGAAACGGGCCATTCCGGGGAAGAACGCCCCTTTCTTCACAATGTCCTCTGCCCTGGCGCCTGCTGGTTTTGCTGGCTCTTTCTTTGTTTCCACAAAGATAAGAGTTAAACTGACTGGTAAAGCGGTGGTCGAATAAATTTGTGGCAGAATACGGTGCAATACTGATGAGCCCAGCCTCATGGGCGAAACACGTGTCTATCGTTGTCAATTCTTGCTACAAATCGGCTGCCGAGAAACATATTGTTGATTGAATGGTCTGAATGGCTAGCGTGGAAGCTACACCGTTATGGTTGGCGAATCGCAGCTGCTCGCTGTACTAGTGAGTGCTCAGCCTTGTGCTGATAGCCGGGAAGAACGCCCCTTTCTTCACAATGTCCTCTGCCCTGGCGCCTGCTGGTTTTGTTGGCTCTTTCTTTGTTTCCACAAAGATAAGAGTTAAACTGACTGGTAAAGCGGTGGTCGAATAAATTTTTTGGCAGAATACGGTGCGATACTGATGAGCCCAGCCTCATGGGCGAAACACGTGTCTATCGCTGTCAATTCTTGCTACAAATCGGCTGCCGAGAAACATATTGTTGATTGGATGGTCTGAATGGCTAGCGTGGAAGCTACACCGTTATGGTTGGCGAATCGCAGCTGCTCGCTGTACTAGTGAGCAAGGATGCCAGACCTTGGTTTTTCCACCTAGATCTGGGTTTTTTTGACCACATCTGGGTTTTAAGTTGTTTTTTTTCAAATTTAGGTAAATCTAGGTTTTTTGGTTTTTAACTTTGTACAGAGCTTGCACGGTATTAAAGCAGTGGGATCCTCGGTAAATGGTCCACACTGCAACACAAAAATGATTTTAAGGTAATGTTTTTTGCATCAGCTACTGTAGTTAGTCAGTGAGGTACAGCTGGTATACAGTAGTGTAGTAAGTTGTTGTGAGCAGGTTTTAATTGATAAGTTACATATAGTTGTCATCATTTATTACGCTTCTCAGGGGTATTGGTATTAGGCTGCCTAAGCTATAAGACTCAAATACGACTGTTGGTGTAGATCTAATGTTATTAACTGTGATGAAAATGAAAAACCCAAAAAGAAGCAAAAATTGTGGTAGGCTATGGACATAGGCGCCGAGTTTTCAAAATAGCTGGGCGAACACGCTGTCACATCATGAAGGTTATTTTGTGTGTTTTTCAAAAGGGCGATTTTGCGAGGTTGTTGGGCTAGCCTAGTTTTACATTTAAGTATATGTCTCCACTAACACGATTTGGAAACAAGTAATAAATGTAATTGGTACGCAACAATGTCTGGTCCTGGTAATTCAGTTCCGCATATTTTTTGTGATTGGTATGTGCGGGTTGCGGGACGAAAACTGCAATACTGTACTAGTTCCATAATTACATTACTATTGTTGATACAACACGATAACACACACACAATACATCGGTGGGTTAGTCACTCCTAGCGGGCGCACAGACAAGAAACAAGATGCTGTAATGCAACGCAGAAGCGATTTCACGGCAATTCAGCTCCCGAGAAGCCATTTAGCGATAAACTGCGCTATTGAACCGAGCTTACATTGGATTTACAATTAGAACAGTTATATAACGAAGGAGCTGAATTGCAACTAATGACAACCAACGGTTTCATCCGGCCAAACCAACAGGTGTGCACATTTCTTATCAGTGACGTAACAGACGCAACTGTGATGATTGAGATGACAAAATAGAGCATTTTGGCAGCAGAGTTAATTGATAACGTCTTTTGAGAGAAAATTACTCCTTTGAAGAACAATGCTACAGTTTTTACAACGATAAAACATCTGGCGATGTTAAAACGATGTAAAAGCAGTGGAAATTGAGGTCAGACTTTTGCCGCAAATGAAGTTCCTCGCATGTTTGCGCAATTTATTTAATTTATAGCACTGGGCTACGAGTGGCAGAGTGGAGACAAACGGCGCGGCCGGACACTTTTGCTCGCTTAACGGCGAATCAACGTTGTTTAACGTTGCATGAATGTTACAATGGCAATAATTGACGAAAACTGATAGCTTAATTAGTAGGTCTAGTAGGGGCTATCATATGGCGACAAAACCCTGCGAATAAGGTAAGTAGGCTAGGATCAGAAGGTGGCAGATGGTTACAGAAATTTTGGGACTTAAATTGCATTAATTTTTTTTTTAATTCCTGAAATGTCCGGCGGGCGCGGCCCACCCGCCCGGGACTCGGCGCCGGTGGCTATGGACATGGACAATCATTCAAAAAGGACTGGCTAAAAGTTCCTGAATGACAAGATTGGTTGCAAATGAAAGAAGATGCTTCAAATAAAAACAACAGTTATGAATATTGTAAATGTTGAAATGTTGCAAAGCCATACTGAAAAATGCTAATATATTAATGTTGTTAGCTCACAGCAAGACTGAAAAACACAAACAAAACTACAGTGCTGCTAAGTCTCATGTGAAAATCAATACTTTTTTAACACAAAATTTAGCCACGCGGTCAGATCAAATTGCCAAAGCAGAAGCATTGCTTGCTGGTTATTTTTCTGAGCATCATGTACCATTCACTCACATTAATCATCTTGTTGATGTTTATAGCCTAGGAAAGCATTTCCTGATAGTGCGATTGCAAAAATAGATATGAAATAATGAAAAGCAAGTGGTGCTAAAAGCACATGCAGGTTTTTTTAACCGCTTTGCTACATATTTTCTGGACCTGGGTTTTTTTTAGCACACAATCTAAGTTTATTGGAAATCTGTCGCTGGCATCCCTGCTAGTGAGTGCTCAGCCTTGTGCTGATAGCCGGGAAGAACGCCCCTTTCTTCACAAAGTAAAGAGAGTTCTTACCCTAGGTCAAGATTAGTAAGAAGAAGATGATTTTCATGTTTGACTTTTTCAATCTCATCTTTATAGTTCAAGATTGATTTTTCCAGGGTCTTTTTACTTTCACATACTTCTGTATCTAAAAATATCATTATAAAATATTTAGCTTAAAAAGCCATAGCTAGAAGTGCCATCAAGTTCTAGGCAAGATGCAATTCAAAACATGAATACTCATGCAAATAATTACAACTTTTATCCTGTTGTATACCGGTAACTGTGGAGAAATGTGAGGACAACTGACTTTCACACATCATAACAAGATCTTAACTGTAACATACACACTTACACAGCATACTGATTAAGTGAAGCTGGGTTTTTTTTTCGGTCATTTTTCGGTCATTGACCGATTTTTTAGCAAAATGTCTGAAAAAAAGTATAGTCAATTCGATTAAAATGTCCGAAAAAATATATAGTCAATTCGGTCAAAATGTCCCTTTCGAGATAAAACACGACAACGTTTCTCAGTGAAAGTTAATGTTGTAGCCAGCCAGGAAGTGCAAATTTTGGTATCAGCTACTTGAAAAGAAATATTTTCATCAGAAAAAATGACCAAAATAAATAAAAAATGACCGAATTTTTTCAAGTCATTTCAGACAAATGACAGAAAAGTCTCAGCAAAAAAAAAACCCGAAGTGAAGTGCCTGACTTCTATTCTACGAAGATCAGGTAACAACACAAACAAAAATCTTTTTGAATTAGACACTGCTGAGTTATATAAGTTAAATTGTGGATCTACCATAACTTTCAACAAGGCTAAAAATTCTACCTTTTGGCTGTCACAGACATCATAAAATATTGATCAACTAACTTTGTGTGAAAATATGATAATTTTGGCACAATATTGTTATTTTAAAACTCAGGTTCAGTGAAGTGATTTTTTCAGGGCTTTGTTACATTGGGAAAAATAACCAATATTGTTCTCACTTGCTCAACTTTTGCACAAGTTTCAATTTTATTGAAATTGTGTGATTCTTAAAAGAGTTGTAAATACTGTCAAGATTCTATTGTGAAATATAAGGTCATTAAAGCATTAAAATTCAAAGTTTGTAATGTTAAAGTGACAAGTTATGATATTACAACAATAAAACTGCATAAGGGAAACCTTGTTACTTTGTAATTACAATTATTACACTCAAACTTTTCAGTACCGGTAGGCTATTCACTTTATGTGTGTTACAAACGTAACTTCATAATCTTCATTGCTAATGAACGACTGTACATTATTGTTATGCAGATAACTTTTTAAATTGTAATAATATACTCAAAGTACAGTATATAAGAAATGAATCTGAATTTGTTTGAACCTAATTAGAGCTGAGAATGAAATAATGACATCAGCAATCTAAGTACAAAAATAAGATGCAGCGGTTATAAACAAAGTGCTTGATGCAGCAAGCAGAGCCTAAAGATTGACAGTAAAAGTTCCCAGGAAATGACTTTTTCTTACTAGATTTCATTGTAAATAAGTAAACAGATACAATCTAGTATAGTAGTTTACCATAGTTTTGTAGATAGTGACATAGAAGCATGAAAAATATCTAGTGCACCTGCTTATTTGGTATAACAACAGCCCATCAAGCTAAAATCAAGAGACTGCAACTATCTTCCAGTTGAATAACCCTGACCTAGCTGTTTCATAGAAAACATGGAAGACTTACACAGCTTTATTAATTGTGAAAACTTGTTATAAACTTTGTTTCTTTCTTCAATTTGCTGCCAAATGTCTTCTTTGAAGTCGACATTATTCATTGAAAAATTCAGTAATAATTTGTTCGCACAAAACAAGGCTTAAACAAAATATCTGATGTTGAAAGCCAAGACCTTTCCAAAAATAAATGAACAGAAACACTGCTATATTAACATTGTATTTTACACATGCAATGACTCACGCTCTCACAAAGAAGTCAACTAAATGATATGTAAACTAACAAATAATCACATTTGCAATGAGCAAAAGACAGTGAATGCTTGACACTTGTGTCAAAAATAGGGGAGTTGAAGAGATGCACAACCCTTTCCCATAGAAAAAAACTCAGAAATTTGATAGACTGTTTTTCATAACTCAAAGCTGCAGTTGTTTTCGTTTGACTCTTTTCAGAGGCTTGTCGTCAAAACAAATTATACCTAAATGTAGTAAGGAATATATAGATAGAAAAAAAGAATACAGCAAATTAATTTTGGATAATCAACGTAGAGTAATTCTAGATTAAGGAAGCTATTAAGACATACCATCATAGACAAATTCTTTTTGCGAGCATAAGTGTGGATCAAACGTTTTAATGAAGGAAGTGGCTGCATTTACGGCGCTGTGAATACAGCCGTTCCATGCCTTTTTTTTAATCTTTACGTCACTTTTACTGCGCATGCGCGCTGTTGCTGGAAAAAAAGTGCGTATATAACTTCTAAATTCAACTGTTTTTGCCAAGTGAATCAGAGGCGCGTGCGATCTTTGTCTGGCTCATACTTGCAAGGATATGAGTTCGATTCCACCGAAAGGTAATTTTTGTCGTAACACCTTAACAATTTTTTTAAATTTAAAACAGAGAAAAAAAGGCTAGTGAGTTTTTTTTCTTTAACAATTAAAATGAGTAAAAAAAAATCTATACCTCTGTTATGTTTGTCATATATATACTGTCTTTTCGTTGTGATTGTCAGAACTAAAAACAAACTAAACTGAACGGCCACAAAAATACGTAGCTTAACGATTGAGTCACTTCGGGTTAGAATTGAGTTTAAAAAAAAATTGCCTTTTGGTGGAATTGAACTCATATCCTTCCAAGTATGAGCCAGACAAAGAACGCACGCGCCACTGATTCACTTGGCAAAAGCAGTTGAATTTAGAAGTTATATACGCACTTTTTTCCAGCAACAGCTCGCATGCGCGGTAAAAGCGACGTAAAGATTAAAAAAAAGGCATGGAACGGCTGTATTTACGGCGCCGTAAATGCAGCCACTTTCTTTAATGAATATTGCTTTCAGTGCTGTAAGGTGAAATAAAGAATGGATTTTAGCAAAATTGGAAAATATTTCATGTCTAAGGTTGTGTTGTCTATATGCGGATTTGCTTACTGAATATATTTTTGTAATAGGCCTTAACAATTTTGCATGCACAATTTACTTGATTTCTGGTGTTGTTGCTTGCTTCTTTAATCAAAGCTTTGGTGCGGTGGCCTAGTACTACCCACTGTCACAGAGGTACTTAAATAGGTAAACTGGCTCCTCTTATATTCTGTATTTTATAGTAGGCATTTATTTTCCAGAGTTGCCAGATTTTTTTCACAAAAAGTAGCAAAATGGATTTGAAAGTAGTCCAATTTCTGCACGATGTTTTTCTTTCAAGAAAAATTGCATTTTGTACATATGTTGCATAATTTTCCAACATGTCCCAATTGTAAAACATTGCATAGTATATCAGTTCCTACTTTACAATTAAACTTTACAACCTTAAATTACCTAAACAGAAAAAAGATTATATTCACAGTCAGTAGGCTAATCGGAAAGATCACAAGAACTATCAACTACAAGAGCTGAAATATATGCAAAATAATGCTTACACCAACAATAAAGATTAACGAGAAGAGTTTAGCGCTGGGTAGCGCTAACCAGAGGAAAACTTGTCACAAAATTAGTTTTAACGTCACTCTATTAGCTTTATTGGGAGCTGGTATTTAAGTCCCCCCCTCCTTGGTAACTCATGACAAAGACAGGACTTGACCAAACATATAGGGTAAAACTACTTCACCTTTGCTTTACTGTTCACACACTTCAATCCACATGTTTTGGTCAATTCCTCTTTGTCATGAGTTACCAGGGGGGGGACTTTTATACCAGCTCCCTTTATTGTGCTACCATTGTTGCTGACTTAAAATATTATAAGACTGTCACAGCTAGCCTACATTAGGCTAATAAGATTTGCTACATTACTACCCACTACACCTCTAGTCTTTGTCTAATTAAACTATAGGCCTACATATCTTGTCTAAAGTTTACTAATTCAAACTTAAACCCAACTCTTAACTCCGAAAAATAAGTCTATTACAAAATTCACTCTCTAAGTCTAACAATAGCAACTACTTACAAAATCCCCTGGGAAACTTCTGCATTTTAACAAACGTATAGAACCGGATAGAGGCTACAGCCTACAATACAGCAGTAGCCGAGTGGTTAGCGCGTTGGGCTCGCAGTCGAGACAGAGTCGAGAGCCTGCATGTTCGACTCCAGCCACCCGCACTTGCTGTTGTTTTTCTGGGCAACAAACTTTACGATAATTGCCTCTACCAGTGATCGATTTCGAGTAATGGGTAGTACCAAATTTAAGTCATAAGTAGAGTAGACAACCAGGAAACAGACATTGCAGTCAGGTGTACGTCGGAAAGCGTGCACCGATGCATTCACCCTCAAGTCCGCTTTCCCGCAATGCAGGATAAAGATATGAAAAACAAACAAACAAAACAACTGGGTAACTCAGCAAGTCGCCCATTGGCTAGGAACAGTTCACGTGGACATCACGCCATTTTTACCAAAAAAAGATAGAAGAGAAAAACGTAAAAACGCTCGAAAGTGAGAGACGTGATGCAAGTCGATTATTCTGTGATTCTTTCCACTTTCGTCTTTGTTAGGCATTATAACTTAAGGGAAGTAAAAAGTAGCCCAAAAAGTCGCAAATGTCAAAAAATTGCAAACTTTTAAATTCAAGTCGCAAAGCGAATTAAAAGTAGCCCAATTCGCGATAAGTAGCCCAATCTGGCAACTTTTTTTTTAGACAAGCAGTCTTCCAACACCGAAGCAGGATTTATTAAATCTTGTGTTGCCAGATGCTCGTCGGATTTCCAGCACAATTGCCAAAATCTTGTCCATTATATTGCGTGGTGAAAACAACACAAAATTAACTTAAAATCACACAAAGAGACTCAACTTACACAAGTAATTTTAACTTCTGGAAAGGGTAACAGATCAGCTTTCAGTTAAACTTAAAGCTTGCACATTGTTATGAGTTATGGCAGGCTCGCAACCAGCAAATATTTTCGGGGGGGGGGCATTTAATTTTTATCAAAGAACAAACATTAAAATGATGCATTGTGACATTTTTATGTTAATGTCCACGCCCATTGATAGAGTGTGTGGCACTACCATGTTACGGTTCAGTGGTCATAACTTATGTCAATCACGTTTTTGTTTAGTACGTACAGCATTAAAGGAAACTAGCCTTTGTAACCTTTTCTCATTTAGCTATGACTACCCAAGGAAGAAAATTACGATAATACAGTAATATGTTCAGTCGATTACAAATAAAATACAACATCTGTAGGCTACGAACTGCATTGGCATGACTGGAGTCATAAATTAATCAATAACATATGTTTACATCAACATAACAAACAGATACATATGAATAAACTCAACACGGTAATTACAAATTACAATCCTGAAACATTTTGTTGGCTCAACAAGTTTTTATGTTTCAGATTTACAAATGCCTAAGCCCAACTGAGTAGCTTATTCACCACGCTATCGCAGCTGCTTTTGATCTCGAATTATTTAGTTGTTTTTAAACGCTTTTTATGGTGATGATGGATGCTGACATTCTGTATACGCTAACGAAACAGATAATGAGGATGCCAGCCTAATTTATCGAACAAAATCGTTAGCATAGCTTCCAACCAGCGTAGCTTACTTTTGGTTTCGATAGTCTACACTCTACAGTATGGCTTCTTCTTCTCTCGTTTGACTTGTAGTAGCTTAGATTGGCAATGCCTGATACGGTAGTTGGGTCCAGTTGTCGAATACCAGTGATTCCACTTCGGGGCCGTAAGATGGAACATTCGTGGAGTATGTGTTGCATTGTTTGTTCTACCGCTCCGCAGACACATATCGGCGAATTATGCAACCCCCACCTAAACAGATTAGCTCCAGTGCAGCCAACGTCACATCTGATCCTGTTCAATGTGACCCATGCCTTTCTTGAAAGGTCTGCTCCAGGAGGGATGGAGAGTGCTGGTATAACTGAAAACTGGGGAGGAATATGTGGCAGCTCGCTCCATTCCTGGGCCCATGTTTCCATGCAGCTGAAGTTCTTATCCACAAGTTGTGTAGCATATCGATGGAATGGGCGCCTTGATGATAGGCTTTGAGGTCTGACTGGTCCATTTGTTTGGGAGTGATTGTGGAGAAGGTGTTGAGGATCGAGTCTCGCATGCAAAGCCAGTTTGTGAGAGGCTTCTTCCCTACGGACATGAGCAGGAGCAATGCCAGCCAAAGTTGGCAGATAAGCAGTAGGTGTGGGACGGAGACAGCCAGTGATGATGCGCAAGGTGTCGTTAATGCATACATCCATCTTTTTTTTTGTGTGTCTGCTGCGGTTCCACACAGCTGAGGCATATTCGGCTGAGCTGTAGACTAAGGCTAGTGCACTTGTACGCAGGGTTGATGCTCGGGCTCCCCATCCTGTTCCTGCTAGGCTTCTCAAGAGGTTATTTCGCGAGGTAACTTTGGCATGGAGTGACTCGATGTGGGGTCTGTAGGTCAACTGCCGGTCAAGTTTTACTCCAAAGTTGGTTTTTTTTGCAGTAGCCCAGTAAACATTGATTGTTGGGGCAACATTGGCAAGAAGGTGGCCGCAACATTGGCAAGATGCAGACGCCAACGTTGGCAAGATGTTTTTTGCACCATTTGGATGCATCTGTTACGGCCAATCTCTGTACAAATCAAACGTCATATAAAACCGTTCAAGTCTACTGAATATTACGTCATGGAAGTTGCTAGAAAATGTGCCAAAATTGCACCATCGTTCATAGACTTGTGTCAAACTTGTTTGGACTTGTTTGGGCCTGTTTAAACAGGAAATATTACATCAGCTTTAAACACCTGTTGGAATGACTTCATAATTGTCTTTCATTTATTGCGTCACAGTTACTTTCTACGTGAATTTGAGATATTGATATCTATTCTGGTCATTCGTAAAATGATTGTTTGAAAGTTGGCCGCACATTTAACTGTTGGCTTAGTGCTTGCTAGCTGGACAAAGGTTCCGTCTTTTATCCAAGTAATCTGTTCTGTAGTGACAGTTTTCAGTGGTGTACGCGTTGCACCCCCTCGTTTTTGGTAGCCGTGGGCTAATTTTTACAGAAATACACTGTTTGAAAAGAAGTTCAAGTGTGTGTTTCTTCGGTCATTATATGCAGACGAAAGGATCCGGGAACTTTAAGTTACAATTTTCCCACGAAGAAATTATGGTTTACCGCTGTGACCATAAAAAATAAAAAAGACGAAGTTAGTTAGTTGGTAGGCCAAGAAGCACTTAGAAGCAAAGAAATAATAAAAGAAGATCTTATTGGTTGGTAGTCTAAAGAAGCAAAGAAAATTAAAGACATTTCTTCTCAGTTTGGTACAAAAAAAAAAAAATAACTTTGACATTCATTGGCAAGAAAGAAGATTAAAGGCAATCCATCTGTGCTTGAAGATTCAAGTGGAAGAATCCAAGCAAGTTTTGTGGACGTTTGGACTTCACATACTCGTACAGCTACGGTATCGTGCATTTAAATTCTTTTTTGTATTTTTACGGTCTTTGCAGTTAAGTTTTTTATAACTACTGTAATTTTGTGTGTTTGTGTAACTTAATTTTTTAATTGTTAAATTTAGCCCTAACATTTAATATGTCTACACTCGGTGGTGACAGGGACTCGACCGCCGTCGACTCGACTGAGTTTAAGCCTGATGATGTTCTTTGCGGTCGGGCAGGCCATTCTGGGGAGGGACCCATTAACGATGAGGCTAAGTCAGTTCGAGAGGCCCGGCATCTTAGACGGGATATTTTGACTCAAATTGGGAAACTTTCTGTAGCCCTAGGTTCTTTGAGTGATAAGCAGGAACTGTTAATTTTTAGATCTAAGTTATCTACTTTAGAAGAGGAATTACGGCATTTCCATGCTCTTTTGAGTAAAATTGTTAACTCTGCAATCTTGGCAGAACTTCGTGATAGGGTAGATCCCGAATTTAACTCGTTAAAAAATAACTTCGAACAAAAAGAAAGTGAGTTCTCAGATAGGTTGGATGCTGACATACATCCTGAGGATAGCGCCTCAAATGTAAGCACTAGGATGTCTGAGAGCTCGTCACGGATAGTTGCACAAATTAACCTACAGTTAAGACGAGAGGAGCTCCAGATCCAAGCTGAGGCCGAAGCAAGAGCTGCTGAGGCCATCGCAAGAGCTGAAGCCATACGAGCTGAGGCTGCCGCGAGAGCTGAGGCCGACGCGAGAGCTGCTGAAGCCATACGAGCTGAGGCTGCCGCGAGAGCTGAGGCCGACGCGAGAGCTGCTGAGGCCGCACGAGCAGAGGCTGCCGCGAGAGCTGAGGCCGAAGCGAGAGCTGCTGAGGCCGCCGCGAGAGCCGAAGCTAGAGCTGCTGAGTTCGCACTCAAAGACGCTCAGTTGAGGGCCGAACAACGTAAAGAGGTAGTTTTAGCTGAATATCGTTCTGAGTTGGGCTCCCGGCGTAGTTCTAGGAAGGGCTCTTCTAGGCATTCCAGAAGTGAACATCAATCACAGTTTAATTTACCTAACCTTTTCC
This sequence comes from Aplidium turbinatum, assembly GCF_918807975.1. Lineage (NCBI taxonomy): Eukaryota > Metazoa > Chordata > Ascidiacea > Aplousobranchia > Polyclinidae > Aplidium > Aplidium turbinatum. The sequence goes on along the minus strand of NC_137484.1, from coordinate 12,595,889 downwards.
ACACGCCTGTTCAATCCGTAAGTGGACCTGTACAATCCACATGTTTTCCAGCTGTTTCAGGAGGTCTCGGGGCCGCGGCTAAGGGTCTTCCGAAGGCTGTAGAGCCAAGGCCTGCAAATTACAACCGAACTCCTCCCCCAGAGCGTACAGGTCACGGGGCCGCCATTAGCAGTAATGCTTTGCCCCCTTCACAGTTTTCTGCGCCGCTAGTTTTTGATCGCCCAGCTACACGTAATTTGGGTGGTTGTGAGAGGCGTATCGCGTCTCCTGATTTTAACGTGTGTGAGGATCGTGATCGGGCTGTGCATGTGACTGAGCCCACTCAGCCCCTTAAGGGATATAGCTTGTCTTCTCCCGCTAAATCGAGTTCTCAACAGCAGGATTGCTTTTTTGAATACCAAAATAGTAGGACGTTCTTCGATAAGGCGGCCTTGATTGGTTACGATGGTAATAATATGCCATTTGTCTTCTTTAAAAATCGTGTTATGGCCTTGATGGCAGCTTCGCCCTTTAAGGGAACTCGTTTGACTTTGTTGCAAGCAGCTTGTGTTAGAACAGCTGCACAAACGATTGCTAATTTGGTTTCCGACACTCCTGGCTTGTCAGAGGAAGACAGGATAGAAATGTCGTTATCTCGCTTGTCCCAACGTTTTGGAGTTCGTGGAGGTCTTTTCGCAGAACCAGAAATTAGAAAGTATCGCTATGGTAGCAAATTGACTTCTATCTCTTCCAGTGATTTGAAAGAGTTTAAAGATGAATTGTCGCAGTGTTTGCTTTACGCGAAAGCTTATGGTCAGCGTGATAAATTAGAAGGACGTTTTGTTTTGGATTTGGCTAAACGACTCCCGTTTGACGCTAAGCAGCGTTATCTTGACTTTTTAGGTGATCAGTATGGTAGCACTAAGGAACCTACTTTTCAGAGTTTGTTTGATTTTGTAGTACGGGAGGAAACGCGCAAGTCGACTGATTTTAGCATTATGCTAATGGGCGATTCTGGTGAGTCGCAGCATTTTAAAAAGTTTGGCAAAGGAAAATTGCCTTCATGTCCGGTTAGGCAGACGTCGGTAAAACCCCATGATAATGTGATTTCAGGGAGTTCGCAGTACTCGACTGCTGTTGGCGCACCGCGCGGCGGTGTGGCCAGACATAGTGACATACCGGCGTGTTTTTGTTGTTCGTCACGTGGTCAAGTTGAATATCATTTTTTGTCTAATTGTAAAGAATTTTTGCGCTTGACACCTAAAGATCGGAGAGATGTCATTGTGAAAGCTGGCAAATGCTTGAATTGTTTGCGCCAGCATATGGTTAGAGACTGTAATCATGCAAATAACTGTCGTAAGTGTGGACCTACCAACGATAGGAAACACTATTTTCTTCTGCATGATTTTTATGTGACGTCACGTGATTCTCTGGATTTGGTCGATAAAGATGAGGCTGGTGCCAGAGTTCCTGTGCGTAATGTTAAGATTGGAAATGTTAAAGCAGCCTTTAACCGCGTTACTGCTGCTCGTGTTTTGAATCCAATGACTGGCAAATCGAAGTTGGTGTATTGTCAGCATGATCCTGGTTCGCAGTTGACCTTTGTTTCGAGTGACTTGGTGTGCGAACTTGGTCTTAAACCGTATGATAAAGCGTCGTTTAAAATGGATACTCTGGCTGGTCAGAAACCTACTTGTGCTGACCTTGTTAAACTCAACATCCAGTCGTTAGAGACTGATGAACTGTTTTGTGATATAACCTCGGTGGTTAACCCAGCTTGGGCTGACGATGTTAAAACTTTACCCCATAAACAAGATTTAAGTGGTTTCCGTCATTTTCATGACGTGAATATGTTTCATTTGAATGATTGTAGTACTGTAGATGTACTGATTGGCAACGACAACGCTTATTTGATGTGTGCAAAAGAAGAGCGTGTTGGTGACAATCGTAGTGAACCGCATGCTTTGCTCACTCCTCTCGGTTGGTTGGCTTGTGGTGGTAAGTCACCCTTAGTTGAAAGCGTTGCTAAAGTGTGCAGAGTGCAGACGTCTTCAGAGTCGGATGTCATCTCTGGCTTTCAGCGTAAAATTGAGTCTCGCGATATGGAAATAGCAGACCTGAATAAAGTCATTCAGGATTTGACTTTGCAAAATGAAACCTGTGAATTGTCTCGCAATGATAATTTGGCTAGAGAACTTGTCGAACCGAATATTGAGTTGAAAGATGGTCGATTTGAGATACCTGTTCCGTTGAAGGAAGATATTGATCTACCTAACAATTTTGTGTTGGCGTCAGATAGAGCTGCTGCTTTAAGAAAGAAGGCTTTAAAACAACCTGAACTTCGTGATTTCCTTACTGACACCATGAAAGATCTTAAATCTAATGGCTATATTGAGCGTGCTGGTGAAGCAGGAAATGTCAAGGGATTTGAATGGTATTTACCATACTTTGTGACGTCACAATTAAAAAAGCGCATTGTTTACGATGGCAAGTCTGAATTTCGAGGAACTTGTGTTAATGATGTAATGTTTTCGGGTCCTGACTTGTTAAACCCTCTGGTAGATGTCTTGGCTAGATTTCGGCTTGGTAGATTTGGTCTCATGGCTGATGTGACTAAATGCTTCTTTCAAATAAAGTTACCTGAGTCGCAAAGGGATTTGTTTCGCATATTGTGGTTTGAAGATGATGACCTTGAAAGTGGAAAGATTGTACCATTTCGTTTTTGTGTACACCCTTGGGGAATAAAGAGTAGCCCGTATATCGCTTGCTTGGCTATAAAGAAAATGATCGAGCAGAATCCCAGCAGTGCTGGTGAATTGACTCTCTGCAATATTGCAAATAATATGTACATGGATGATTTTATATTTTCGGCTGATAGCTTAGAGGAAGCTCAGCAAATCACTCATGAATCAATTGCTTTGTTTGATAGCCGTGGGTTTAAACTTGTTAAGTGGAGTGCTAACAAGGAGTCTATGATTGTCTTGTCAAATTTGGATAATGAGATGCTTTCACCTTTGATTCGTGACATTGACTTTCAGACTGAAAATATGACTTTGCCATCAGCGAAGACATTGGGTTGTGTGTGGCAAACCGAGTCTGACGAGATGCGTATCGCATGTTCCTTAAAGCCCTTAGCTAAACACACGCGCCGAAGTATGCTCAGTCAGCTTGGACAAAATTTTGATCCGCTAGGCTTTGGAGCGCCATTTTTTCTAAAAGCACGCCTTATACTTCAGCAATTGGCGATAGACAAGTTTGATTGGGACACCGAGGTCCCTGATAGCTTTGTTAAAGAGTGGGAGTCGTGGCTTCGCTCTTTGGACCTGCTTAAGGATTTTTCGTTACCGAGATGGTATTTTGCAAACTCTGGTGTGTGCAGTCCTGATGATATTGTTTCATATCAATTGCATGGGTTTAGTGATGCTTCGAATCAAGCTTTCTCTTCTGTTGTTTACTTACGTAGACTGGTTAACGGAGTTCCGAGTGTGTCTTTCGTTCTGGGTAAATCTACCATTGTTGTAAAAAATCAGTTTTCTTGGCCGATAGCTAGGAAAGAGCTTGTTGCCGCTTTAAATACAGCAAGACTCGTGAAGCAGGCCTACGAGGCATTGAAGATGCCCGACTGCAGTAAGTATTTTTGGTGTGATTCTCGGACTGTGTTGCAGTGGGTTAAGAACCCTGATTTACGTTTGAATAAGTTTATTACGCGTCGAGTTGAGCATATTTTATTGTTGTCTGGAGCCCAGGATTGGCGTTTTTGCCCTACCGATATGAACCCAGCTGATGTTGGCACAAGGCCAAATCTTATTACAAAGAAAGAGTCTCGAGAGTTGTGGTTAAATGGTTCTAGTCTTCTCTATCAGTGTGAAGAAATTCCATCTGTAGAAAACCCCACTCCAGTACCTGTCCATAGCCTATATCTTCGTGACGAAGAGGGGTCGCTTGACGTTGGACAGGGTGGCCTTCACAGATTGATCGAGGCCGCACCTTCTTTGTATGTTATGAAAAAGAGAATTGCTTATTTGGTTGCTTTTGTTGAATTTTTGTGCTGTAAAACGAAAAAGCGTAGCTTTATGAAGCCAAAACTGGACGCCTCTTATCTTAATAGAGCCTTAGACTTAACTGTGAAGTTTGTTCAGAAAAGCGTGTATGGCGATGTGTTACATTTAATGACCAAACGATCGCCGGATGCACTTGAGGAAGTGATAAAGCGGGGTAGTGTTGGCGCTTCGCAACGTGAGAAGGAACGCTTGAAAGGATTGCGTTCACTTAAAAAGTACAGACCTTGTGTAGATGATGGTGGTGTAATCCGCATTGAAGGGCGCTTAAGTAATTCTCCCGAGATTTCTCTAGAAGCAAAGCATCCGATTGTTTTGCCTTCGAAGCACCCCTTCACTAGGCTTGTTGTACTGTCGCATCATAATCGAAATGCGCACTGTGGAGTACAGCACACTTTGTTGTCTACGCGACAGAAGTTTTGGATCGCTAATGGTAATGCTTCCGTGAAGAGGTATCTTAATGATTGTGGTGTATGTGCGATTGAGAAAGCTCGGCCTATAAGGCAGCTCATGTCTGATTTACCTTTGTCTCGCACAACTGCCCATAGGAAACCCTTTTTTGATTGCGGCTTGGACTATCTTGGACCATTGACCTTTGTTGAAGGTAGGAGTCACAAAAAAGCTTGGGGACTCTTATTCACATGTATGGCATCTCGCGCTATTCATGTTGAGCTGGTTACGTCATTGTCGCTGAGTGATTTTTTACTTGCCTTTACAAGGTTTACAGATTTACGTGGGCAGGTTAATGCTATCTATTCCGATAATGGAAGTACCTTTCAGGCAGCATCTAAGAAGTTACCCGAGTTGATAGAATCAGCTGAATTTCACAACGCCCTGAGACAGAGAGAGATAAACTGGGAATTTATACCTCCGTATGCTCCGGCGCAAGGTGGCGCCTGGGAGGCAATGGTTAAACAATTTAAAATTGCATTTTTTCACATTTTGGACTCTTCAATACGTAAGCCCAGTTTTATTGAACTGCTTACGTACACAGGTAGTGCCGTTCGGATCGTGAACGAACGCCCTTTGGTACCTTTGAGTGACGACCCTAGGGATTTTACTGTCATCACCCCTGCCTCACTTTTGACCCCATACTTAGACCCATACTGTGCTGTTGGGCAACCACATGATCGTGACCAATTAAGAAGGGATTATCGGTTCAATTTGTCACTTTCTCAGCAGTTTTGGAGTAAATGGATCGATTTTTACTTGCCAGGTCTTCAGGGCCGGAAAAAATGGCTAAAAATGGCCGAGAATTTGGAGCCTGGTCAACTTGTAGTGGTAGGTTCTCTCCAAGACATTGGTAAACGTGGGAAGTATCAACTTGGGAGGGTGCATGAGGTAGTTCCACAAATTAGGAAAGGGAAGCCTGTGGTTCGTAGAGCCAAAGTTGCCGTCTGCAACTATGATGAGAGTACGGGGAAAGTAAAAGTAGACTACGTGTTGAGGGATATTTCGTGCCTCGCCCCCGTAAAGAACACCTAAGTGTTAGGGTTTGAGCTTGGTTTTGTCTGCGGTGGCCGACCCTTGTCTGAGCCCGGAACAGTCGGTTATTAGCGCAACCATTGTATATAGCGTCATTTTAGCGTGTACCTATGGTACCAATTTCATGTATCGTGTATTATTTCGTATTGCTGTTCATTCTTTGCATGCCCTTTGTATTTGCGTATTAACTTAAACGTGAGTGATTCAAACAATTTGTGTATCATGTGTTTTTATTCATTGGCTCACGATTGTCCTTCAATTCTTTTTTAGTTATGCCATGTTAGACTGTCATAACTAGGGGCCGCTATGTTACGGCCAATCTCTGTACAAATCAAACGTCATATAAAACCGTTCAAGTCTACTGAATATTACGTCATGGAAGTTGCTAGAAAATGTGCCAAAATTGCACCATCGTTCATAGACTTGTGTCAAACTTGTTTGGACTTGTTTGGGCCTGTTTAAACAGGAAATATTACATCAGCTTTAAACACCTGTTGGAATGACTTCATAATTGTCTTTCATTTATTGCGTCACAGTTACTTTCTACGTGAATTTGAGATATTGATATCTATTCTGGTCATTCGTAAAATGATTGTTTGAAAGTTGGCCGCACATTTAACTGTTGGCTTAGTGCTTGCTAGCTGGACAAAGGTTTCGTCTTTTATCCAAGTAATCTGTTCTGTAGTGACAGTTTTCAGTGGTGTACGCGTTGCACCCCCTCGTTTTTGGTAGCCGTGGGCTAATTTTTACAGAAATACACTGTTTGAAAAGAAGTTCAAGTGTGTGTTTCTTCGGTCATTATATGCAGACGAAAGGATCCGGGAACTTTAAGTTACAATTTTCCCACGAAGAAATTATGGTTTACCGCTGTGACCAGCATCTGGCCAGCGTTGGCGTCTGCATCTTGCCACCGTTGGCTTCTGCATCTTACCAACATTGGATTATGCATCTTGCCAACGCTGGTTACTGCATCTTGCCAACGTTGCCTTCTGCATCTTGCCAACGTTGGAAAAATGTTTTATGCACCATTTGGATGCATCTGGCCAGCGTTGGCGTCTGCATCTTGCCACCGTTGGCGTCTGCATCTAGCCAACGTCGACTTCTGCATCTAGCCAACGTTGGCTTCTGTATCTTGCCAACATTGGCAAAATGTTTTATGCACCATTTTGCTTCATCTTGCCAACGTTGGCAAGATGGCTTGTGCACCATTTTGCTTCATCTGGCGCCTAAATTCTGGTTGACTTTTATGCACCATGACGCTGCTTCATCTGACCTATTGACTATTGTGATGCCCGCGCTTTGACCAAGGTTGGCCATGCGAAGCTAGCTGGTGCATAAAACATCTGAACAGCATTGGCATTTACATTTGCCAAACGTCTCTGTACCTAAACTTCGCTCATCACCAAAAGTTTATTGTTGAACCTAGCTAATCCTTGGGCGAAAGAACAGCAGCAACATGGATTTATAAGCAACACTACTCCCTTTGTGACAAAGCAAAGTAACAGACGAGCTTCTTATATTTTCACATTTATTAGAAACAAGCCACATCAAATCGTATTGACAGATGGATAATTCATTGCACATCAGCAGCTTTTTCTTGCGTATCTTTATCATTCTGAATTCCTGCGAATGAATAAAAATATTTAATTCAAGAGGGCTGTTTGGCAACAGTGTAGGATTTTGATCAGTTGTCGTCCAGAATAATACGAAGTTAATTGACAATCTGCAATATCATTGTAATATCCCTCTCTCCAACGTGCGTGACAAAAAACTTATCATTCGATTCTGCGCCACGCAGAGCGATAATCAAGTTCCAATACATTCTAATTGCGTGTACAGATAGTTATTCAACAACTAAAGCAACACATTCGCAGTTGTCTTTCAAACATACTGTGGTAATATATATTATTTAGGTTATTATTTATCGTACATAAGGATAGTTTATATTTAAGTATATGTTTAAGTATGAGAATGGTTTGTTTATAAGTTGAATTAAGATGAAGGCTGTCTAACTGCTTGGTGAAATTTCTATTTATCTAACTTATCTAGTTTGGCTATCTGACTCCATGAAATCTAACTTCCACACAATTGTTATTCGAATTATAATTTCAAGTTATCAGAAGGTGTTCGTATAATGTTGTAGGTCTATAACACAATTTGAATTTAAACAGTACAGAATAATGAAATTGCAGAATAATGAAACATTATCACGAGTTATTACATTTTAATTAAACAATCAATTTAATGTTTTTCTGAGAGCTGAACTGGTCTAACTGGGCTGGTCCGATTTGATAGAGCTCTTTGTCTAATTGAGCTGGTTTGATGCGATAGAGCTCTTTGTCTAATTGAGCTGGTTTGATGTGATAGAGCTCTTTGTCTAATTGAGCTGGTTTGATGTGATAAAGCTCTCGTCAAAGGACGAACAAACCATTTTATTGTGTGCGCCCTTTTTTCTATTTTCTTTGGGAGCAGTTGCATGGAAAATTACAGAACTTTAGTAAAAGGCAGGAAAACTTATACGATGAAATAATGGATCGCTACAGAGGCCCCCCCAAATTTGGGCTAAATTGGAACCAAGGGTACCAAGTTTAGTTCAAATTTAAGGAGTTAAAAACGTTAACACAATTGTAACAGACATAGTATGAAATAGGTATGTTTAGTGTTTATGATGATAATGTGGTGTTGTGTTTGTGATATCGTGTCGCGAAGTGATTCTGCGTGGTTCCACCGCCTTCCGCAAAGGAATGTCTGAGTTTGTGCTGTATAAGAAGAGTCCACCGCATAAAAGAATTGGTTGTTTTGTTTGTGAGCGCCGTTGCAAACCGTAGCAGGCATTCATTGTTTGTCTGGCTCTTTCTGTTGAAAAGCAGACTATGCCGATTGAGTTGATGCAAATGCAGCAGCAGCCTTGTCTCCTTTTGGTTTGCTAGAGATCATTGAGGTCGTCGTAGCATTTAATTGTTGGCATTTGGCTTTTTGTATTCGTTGAGAGGCGCTAGAGAGTCGAGTGCAGGTGGCTCTGGAGCATTTTTTCGTTTCAGGCGGCAGTACGCATAATCACGTCCTTCTGGTGTTCATGAATGAATGTGGTGTAAGATTTCTGAAAAAGGCAAAGCAAATTGATTACAAGTTCAACTTTAAAATATTGAGCGACTTGGTTTATAAGTCGACCTGTACAACATGTAAAGATACGATTTGAAAGGCGAACAAAACTAATTAAAACAAAAGAACATAGGCATCGACAGGTCTAAATACCATTCACAAAATCGTAAATGTTCATAAGTCTTAACAGTCGTTCAGCAACTGCAAACAAAACACAGAAATAAAAAAGGTGCAGTAGGCTACATGATTCAAAACCATGCGGTTGTTTCATACAGTATGTAAACTAATGTTTCGTGGGCATATGCATGCTTGCCCAACATAGGTTAAATAGGTTAGTAACATGCCATGCCAACCGTTAGATGCGCGCATTTGCATGCCACTCGCAGTCATATTCAACCATACACAATAAACAAAAACGCTTAGCAGACAACCTATACAGAGAGAAAGGTTGAAATTGACAACCACTGGTTGTCTGGTTCTGCATTGGAAAGGATGCAGGCAGTGGAGAAAAAGACAACGATTTCGTATTAATGCAATATTTGCATTTTTCCTGCAACGAAGTAATATAACCTGCAGTGGAGGCAAAAACTGTTGAAACGCAGGTAGGCCATCTTATATAGCCAGACATCGAAGAGCTGCCAAAGTGGCTGAGGTGCACCTCATTCCAAAGTACTTGAAATGGCTATACTGGAAGAAGCTGCAACTTTCCTGCAAGGAACTGCATGGTTGATTAAACAGTCACATGTATTTAGAACAAACAAAAATAACCTACATTGCTGCTCTGCAGACTGCAAAATAAACAAATGGACGAATGCTGGAGTGGACAATCCTTAAGACCATTCGTCTTAGCACAACAGCTTGGCGCTGTTAAAAAGACACAAACGCTACAGTAAAAAGTTACGTAATTACAATATTAAAATACAACGTAAACGAAAGATATTGCAGCTTTGAATCACATGAGCTGCCCGTCGACTGTTCGCCGGATTACGTCACTGATTGATAAGGTTGTTGTTTAGCTACATTTCCGGGGTTCGAAGGTCCATCACTGTTGTTCACAGCGTGTGACATCATTTGTGGGGATAATAGCACTGTTAAGAAAAAACGTTATACAGTAACACAATAAAACATCGAAAACTGTTCACCCAACGTGAACACTGAACACTAAGATTTGCAGTCAACCCTATGGGTTGTCGGGAAGATTTTCAGCAATATGCTACAAGACGGTTATCCAACGTTGATCAGCCATATTTCGATACACAATTACAAATGAAAGAAATTATATAGTGTCAGTTGAGTCGAGGCGAGTGATGTCATCAATGGATGGTTTTGCTGAGTAAAAGTTAAGTGTGATGGATAGTGCTGTTTTGTCGATCTCAGCACCAGAACACGTGACAGCGATTCTGCCTTCTCAAGAGACAAAAGAAAATATATGTCCAAATGCCAAGCAAGCTTACACAAAAAGTTCCATTACAGGGTAAAAAAAACAAAACTGCGCATAGACAGTAGTGCAATGGAAACAAAAAACAGAAACAACGTTTCTTAAATCATGTTAGCTCCTAGTAATATTAAAAAAAATTGGGGCACACGAAAACTACAACCTCTTTGGGTGGCTTCGCATAATTTCCCCTGTCTTTGCGCCACAGAGTTATACAAACTGATGCTTCAGCTGAGAACATAAGGGTGGCAAAGTTGTGAATTAAAGTCTTCACAATGATTTCTCCTATTCGGAGATCTCCTTGTCGGAGTAAAAAGACGCACAAACTCACGGATGGTTGCTTGGAAGCGACACCATAACGCTTTGCAGAGCTGTGCCTGCACATGTACGTCTGTAGAAAAATGAGATTGAGGTTCGAACCTCGTAATCTCTATGCTAGTTGCATGTAGTTGCATGCTAGTTGCATGCTAGTTGCAAAAAAAGTATATTAAAATGAGCTAAGTATTTAAGTAACATTTGACCCTGCGATAATACTACAAAAAATTACATAATTATGTTTCCCTGCAAAGGCAACTTGTTGGCAATTAGTAGGCTTTATCTAAGCAACGTTTAAAAACATTACATTGGCAATTGGCGTTTCGGCATAAAATTAAATAATTTGTCGACATCGGCTGCTGAAAGGAGTAGTCTGCCGTTGAACGATTCGCTTTATTGAGCGAACAAGAAAAATCAGTTACGTTTAACAAGCAATAAATTGCCGGCATGGTGCTTTAAAAAAGTAGGCTACAATACGCTACAGAAAAATTGTTAAAAAATCGACGCGTGAAATGATAAAAGGTGACATGTTTTTACAAAATAATTGTGAGCTTGAAATAAAAGTTTTGTAGCATAATGTACTTACCAGAGTCTCCATATTTTTGGTTATCTTGTAAACTTACTTTTATTTTTAAAAACCTACTTACGTGCGGGGTCATCAATGTGGTAATATATATTATTTAGGTTATTATTTATCGTACATAAGGATAGTTTATATTTAAGTATATGTTTAAGTATGAGAATGGTTTGTTTATAAGTTGAATTAAGATGAAGGCTGTCTAACTGCTTGGTGAAATTTCTATTTATCTAACTTATCTAGTTTGGCTATCTGACTCCATGAAATCTAACTTCCACACAATTGTTATTCGAATTATAATTTCAAGTTATCAGAAGGTGTTCGTATAATGTTGTAGGTCTATAACACAATTTGAATTTAAACAGTACAGAATAATGAAATTGCAGAATAATGAAACATTATCACGAGTTATTACATTTTAATTAAACAATCAATTTAATGTTTTTCTGAGAGCTGAACTGGTCTAACTGGGCTGGTCCGATTTGATAGAGCTCTTTGTCTAATTGAGCTGGTTTGATGCGATAGAGCTCTTTGTCTAATTGAGCTGGTTTGATGTGATAGAGCTCTTTGTCTAATTGAGCTGGTTTGATGTGATAAAGCTCTCGTCAAAGGACGAACAAACCATTTTATTGTGTGCGCCCTTTTTTCTATTTTCTTTGGGAGCAGTTGCATGGAAAATTACAGAACTTTAGTAAAAGGCAGGAAAACTTATACGATGAAATAATGGATCGCTACAATACAACAAGCTCACCAAAAGTTAGTTTTTGCCGTTTTCGGCCACCTTGCCTGTCCTTCCAATTTCGAAATCACTCTGAAACTCTTCATCAATTTGCTGCACGGCAGCAGCTTTGTCGTGCGCCATCACCATGTCTAATCATGAAAGTAAAAAAAGAAGTGTTAAATCAGTATATAAATGCCGACATAGCCTACTAACCAGCATGTTCGTTGTTCACATCAATGCGAGTACACCACTAAAACATTTTCATACATTACTCAATATTCTTCACAATTACATCATACATTAATCAAAAGAGCAAAATGGCATAGTTATGACATAATCATTTAGTCGTAGTAGAAACATTTATCCGTACTCACCAAGAACAACCTTTTTCAGATTCTTTTTTAAACAATTGTTACGGCCAATCTCTGTACAAATCAAACGTCATATAAAACCGTTCAAGTCTACTGAATATTACGTCATGGAACTTGCTAGAAAATGTGCCGAAATTGCACCATTGTTCATAGACTTGTGTCAGACCTGTTTGGGCCTGTTTAAACAGGAAATATTACATCAGCTTTAAACACCTGTTGGAATGACTTCATAATTGTCTTTCATTATTGCGTCACAGTACTGCATACGTGAATTTGAGATATTGCTATCTATTCTGGTCATTCGTAAGATGATTGTTTGAAAGTTGGCCGCACATTTAACTGTTGGCTTAGTGCTTGCTAGCTGGACAAAGGTTCCGTCTTTTATCCAAGTAATCTGTTCTGTAGTGACAGTTTTCAGTGGTGTACGCGTTGCACCCCCTCGTTTTCGGTAGCCGTGGGCTAATTTTTACAGAAATACACTTTTTGAAAAGAAGTTCAAGTGTGTGTTTCTTCGGTCATTATATGCAGACGAAAGGATCCGGGAACTTTAAGTTACAATTTTCCCACGAAGAAATTATGGTTTACCGCTGTGACCATAAAAAATAAAAGACGATTCTCTGGCTAGTGTTTGTACGGAAGCACAGGCAGCATAAAAAATAAAAGACGAAGTTGGTTAGTTGGTAGGCTAAGAAGCACTTAGAAGCAAAGAAATAATAAAAGAAGATCTTATTGGTTGGTAGTCTAAAGAAGTAAAGAAAAGTAAAGACATTTCTTCTCAGTTTGGTACAGAAGAAAAATAACTTTGACATTTATTGGCAAGAAAGAAGATTAAAGGCAATCCATCTGTGCTTGAAGATTCAAGTGGAAGAATCCAAGCAAGTTTTGTGGACGTTTGGACTTCACATACTCGTACAGCTACGGTATCGTGCATTTAAATTCTTTTTTGTATTTTTTACGGTCTTTGCAGTTAAGTTTTTTATAACTACTGTAATTTGTGTGTTTGTGTAACTTAATTTTTTAATTGTTAAATTTAGCCCTAACATTTAATATGTCTACACTCGGTGGCGACAGGGACTCGACCGCCGTCGACTCGACTGAGTTTAAGCCTGATGATGTTCTTTGCGGTCGGGCAGGCCATTCTGGGGAGGGACCCATTAACGATGAGGCTAAGTCAGTTCGAGAGGCCCGGCATCTTAGACGGGATATTTTGACTCAAATTGGGAAACTTTCTGTAGCCCTAGGTTCTTTGAGTGATAAGCAGGAACTGTTAATTTTTAGATCTAAGTTATCTACTTTAGAAGAGGAATTACGGCATTTCCATGCTCTTTTGAGTAAAATTGTTAACTCTGCAATCTTGGCAGAACTTCGTGATAGGGTAGATCCCGAATTTAACTCGTTAAAAAATAACTTCGAACAAAAAGAAAGTGAGTTGTCAGATAGGTTGGATGCTGACATACATCCTGAGGATAGCGCCTCAAATGTAAGCACTAGGATGTCTGAGAGCTCGTCACGGATAGTTGCACAAATTAACCTACAGTTAAGACGAGAGGAGCTCCAGATCCAAGCTGAGGCCGAAGCAAGAGCTGCTGAGGCCATCGCAAGAGCTGAAGCCATACGAGCTGAGGCTGCCGCACGAGCAGAGGCTGCCGCAAGAGCTGAGGCCATACGAGCTGAGGCCATACGAGCTGAGGCCATACGAGCTGAGGCTGCCGCGAGAGCTGAGGCCGACGCGAGAGCTGCTGAGGCCGAAGCGAGAGCTGCTGAGGCCGCCGCGAGAGCCGAAGCTAGAGCTGCTGAGTTCGCACTCAAAGACGCTCAGTTGAGGGCCGAACAACGTAAAGAGGTAGTTTTAGCTGAATATCGTTCTGAGTTGGGCTCCCGGCGTAGCTCTAGGAAGGGCTCTTCTAGGCATTCCAGAAGTGAACATCAATCACAGTTTAATTTACCTAACCTTTTCCACACGCCTGTTCAATCCGTAAGTGGACCTGTACAATCCACATGTTTTCCAGCTGTTTCAGGAGGTCTCGGGGCCGCGGCTAAGGATCTTCCGAAGGCTGTAGAGCCAAGGTCTGCAAATTACAACCGAACTCCTCCCCCAGAGCGTACAGGTCACGGGGCCGCCATTAGCAGTAATGCTTTGCCCCCTTCACAGTTTTCTGCGCCGCTAGTTTTTGATCGCCCAGCTACACGTAATTTGGGTGGTTGTGAGAGGCGTATCGTGTCTCCTGATTTTAACGTATGTGAGGATCGTGATCGGGCTGTGCATGTGACTGAGCCCACTCAGCCCATTAAGGGATATAGCTTGTCTTCTCCCGCTAAATCGAGTTCTCAACAGCAGGATTGCTTTTTTGAATACCAAAATAGTAGGACGTTCTTCGATAAGGCGGCCTTGATTGGTTACGATGGTAATAATATGCCATTTGTCTTCTTTAAAAATCGTGTTATGGCCTTGATGGCAGCTTCGCCCTTTAAGGGAACTCGTTTGACTTTGTTGCAAGCAGCTTGTGTTAGAACAGCTGCACAAACGATTGCTAATTTGGTTTCCGACACTCCTGGCTTGTCAGAGGAAGACAGGATAGAAATGTCGTTAGCTCGCTTGTCCCAACGTTTTGGAGTTCGTGGAGGTCTTTTCGCAGAACCAGAAATTAGAAAGTATCGCTATGGTAGCAAATTGACTTCTATCTCTTCCAGTGATTTGAAAGAGTTTAAAGATGAATTGTCGCAGTGTTTGCTTTACGCGAAAGCTTATGGTCAGCGTGATAAATTAGAAGGACGTTTTGTTTTGGATTTGGCTAAACGACTCCCGTTTGACGCTAAGCAGCGTTATCTTGACTTTTTAGGTGATCAGTATGGTAGCACTGAGGAACCTACCTTTCAGAGTTTGTTTGATTTTGTAGTACGGGAGGAAACGCGCAAGTCGACTGATTTTAGCATTATGCTAATGGGCGATTCTGGTGAGTCGCAGCATTTTAAAAAGTTTGGCAAAGGAAAATTGCCTTCATGTCCGGTTAGGCAGACGTCGGTAAAACCCCATGATAATGTGATTTCAGGGAGTTCGCAGTACTCGACTGCTGTTGGCACACCGCGCGGCGGTGTGGCCAGACGTAGTGACATACCGGCATGTTTTTGTTGTTCATCACGTGGTCAAGTTGAATATCATTTTTTGTCTAATTGTAAAGAATTTTTGCGCTTGACACCTAAAGATCGGAGAGATGTCATTGTGAAAGCTGGCAAATGCTTGAATTGTTTGCGCCAGCATATGGTTAGAGACTGTAATCATGCAAATAACTGTCGTAAGTGTGGACCTACCAACGATAGGAAACACTATTTTCTTCTGCATGATTTTTATGTGACGTCCCGTGATTCTCTGGATTCGGTCGGTAAAGATGAGGCTGGTGCCAGAGTTCCTGTGCGTAATGTTAAGATTGGAAATGTTAAAGCAGCCTTTAACCGCGTTACTGCTGCTCGTGTTTTGAATCCAATGACTGGCAAATCGAAGTTGGTGTATTGTCAGCATGATCCTGGTTCGCAGTTGACCTTTGTTTCGAGTGACTTGGTGTGCGAACTTGGTCTTAAACCGTATGATAAAGCGTCGTTTAAAATGGATACTCTGGCTGGTCAGAAACCTACTTGTGCTGACCTTGTTAAACTCAACATCCAGTCGTTAGAGACTGATGAACTGTTTTGTGATATAACCTCGGTGGTTAACCCAGCTTGGGCTGACGATGTTAAAACTTTACCCCATAAACAAGATTTAAGTGGTTTCCGTCATTTTCATGACGTGAATATGTTTCATTTGAATGATTGTAGTACTGTAGATGTACTGATTGGCAACGACAACGCTTATTTGATGTGTGCAAAAGAAGAGCGTGTTGGTGACAATCGTAGTGAACCGCATGCTTTGCTCACTCCTCTCGGTTGGTTGGCTTGTGGTGGTAAGTCACCCTTAGTTGAAAGCGTTGCTAAAGTGTGCAGAGTGCAGACGTCTTCAGAGTCGGATGTCATCTCTGGCTTTCAGCGTAAAATTGAGTCTCGCGATATGGAAATAGCAGACCTGAATAAAGTCATTCAGGATTTGACTTTGCAAAATGAAACCTGTGAATTGTCTCGCAATGATAATTTGGCTAGAGAACTTGTCGAACCGAATATTGAGTTGAAAGGTGGTCGATTTGAGATACCTGTACCGTTGAAGGAAGATATTGATTTACCTAACAATTTTGTGTTTGCGTCAAATAGAGCTGCTGATTTAAAGAAGAAGGCTTTAAAACAATCTGAATTCCGAGGAACTTGTGTAAATGATGTAATGTCTTCTTGTCCTGACTTGTCTGCCTTGTTAAACCCTTTGGCAGATGTCTTGGCTAGATTTCGGCTTGAAAGATTTGGTTTCATGGCTGATGTGACCAAATACTTTTTTCACATTTTGGACTCTTCAATTCGTAAGCCCAATTTTATTGAACTGCTTACGTACACCGGCAGTGCCGTTCGGATCGTGAACGAACGCCCTTTGGTACCTTTGAGTGACGACCCTAGGGATTTTACTGTCATCACCCCTGCCTCACTTTTGACCCCATACTTAGACCCATACTGTGCTGTTGGGCAACCACATGATCGTGACCAATTAAGAAGGGATTATCGGTTCAATTTGTCACTTTCTCAGCAGTTTTGGAATAAATGGATCGATTTTTACTTGCCAGGTCTTCAGGGCCGGAAAAAATGGCTAAAAATGGCCGAGAATTTGGAGCCTGGTCAACTTGTAGTGGTAGGTTCTCTCCAAGACATTGGTAAACGTGGGAAGTATCAACTTGGGAGGGTGCATGAGGTAGTTCCACAAATTAGGAAAGGGAAGCCTGTGGTTCGTAGAGCCAAAGTTGCCGTCTGCAACTATGATGAGAGTACGGGGAAAGTGAAAGTAGACTACGTGTTGAGGGATATTTCGTGCCTCGCCCCCGTAAAGAACACCTAAGTGTTAGGGTTTGAGCCTGGTTTTGTCTGCGGTGGCCGATACTTGTCTGAGCCCGGAACAGTCGGTTATTATCGCAACTATTGTATATAGCGTCATTTAGCGTGTACCTATGGTACCAATTTCATGTATCGTCGTGTTTATTCTTATTGCTGTTCATTCTTTGCATGCCCTTTGTATTTGCGTATTAACTTAAACGTGAGTGATTCAAACAATTTGTGTATCATGTGTTTTTATTCATTGGCTCACGATTGTCCTTCAATTCTTTTTTAGTTATGCCATGTTAGACTGTCATAACTAGGGGCCGCTATGTTACGGCCAATCTCTGTACAAATCAAACGTCATATAAAACCGTTCAAGTCTACTGAATATTACGTCATGGAACTTGCTAGAAAATGTGCCGAAATTGCACCATTGTTCATAGACTTGTGTCAGACCTGTTTGGGCCTGTTTAAACAGGAAATATTACATCAGCTTTAAACACCTGTTGGAATGACTTCATAATTGTCTTTCATTATTGCGTCACAGTACTGCATACGTGAATTTGAGATATTGCTATCTATTCTGGTCATTCGTAAGATGATTGTTTGAAAGTTGGCCGCACATTTAACTGTTGGCTTAGTGCTTGCTAGCTGGACAAAGGTTCCGTCTTTTATCCAAGTAATCTGTTCTGTAGTGACAGTTTTCAGTGGTGTACGCGTTGCACCCCCTCGTTTTCGGTAGCCGTGGGCTAATTTTTACAGAAATACACTTTTTGAAAAGAAGTTCAAGTGTGTGTTTCTTCGGTCATTATATGCAGACGAAAGGATCCGGGAACTTTAAGTTACAATTTTCCCACGAAGAAATTATGGTTTACCGCTGTGACCAACAATCAAACGAGTGCTTAGACTTCAGGATGTTTTTTTTTCTTTCTTTGTTCTCGACATGACTTGAACTGTGTTGTGTTCGATAATAATAGTTGGAATAAGTCCACTGATACAATCGCTTGTATTTTTGCCAACAACTTGACTTAAATTTGCCACCTGCAAAATGTAAATCGAATGTAATGACAGGGGTTTCATCCATCATATTAAAAAGCTTCAGCACTTGTTACAGAAATTTTCGACTGTTACAAATGACAGCCAACGTTTAAAGTTTATTTGGGATTCCAGTCGTCTGTTGTGTTGCGTATGTAGGTCGCAGTGTAGGCTATGTTGTCGCAATGGGCGCAAAATAAAACATGTTATTATTATTATTAATCAGTTGACGGCAATGAAAGCTACATTTGCAAATACTCTACAACCATCACAAACCTATCCACACGACATAAAAATACAAACACATTCGAGCAGTCAGGCAAACACTGCCGGAGCAGCAGAATCAAAGATTGAGCAAAACCCTACACATGTTGCGGGACATCACAAGCTCTGCTACTTTGCTGATATCTTCTTAGCACTCATCTAGGAGCACTGGCACTAAATTTGTCACGAGAATATTTCATATGAAAGTTTTCCATTGGTCATTGAGTTTTATAACTTTCTCTAAATTGAGTTTTATAACTTTCTTTAAATTGTGTAAACGTAGCCTAGTGACAAAAACGACTTTACACAATTCTTTCAGGTTCAATGAATAAAAGACATTCACTTACCAGGTTTTCATAAACATTGTCGTAAGTCATTCCTATAGTTTCATTTTGATCATTTCTAAAACTTCTTTTGGCTCATTTCTAATTGATCATTTCTAAAACTAATATCTCAATTGAATTCGATTTTTTATATTTTCGATGCAAGAAGCGAAAATTCCTCTTAGCGCTGTTCACATAAGCATTGTGCTTTCGGCTCTCCACGTAATTGTGTATTGCGCACAACCGCCATGCTTGAACAGTCGAAGTGAATCGAGTGACGTCATAATCCCTTTGGCAAAGGATTAAGTCACGGCCTTTGTCTTCCTTCATCAAAACAAACCAAGTTCTTCTGCTAAATTGCATCTCCTCACGTTGATATAACACATCGCCACATTCTAAAGCTTTGTTGCCTATTTCACTTCAACGCGTCATATTGACCAGTCAAAGTTTAAGTAGTGACGTCATAATGGAGTTTTCACAACAATTATTGTGCCTGCAGTGTTGTTCTATGCACCGCGGGAGGAGAAAAAACGATTCGCCGGATCGTTAAAAGTAAAAGTAGCGATCGTTTTGTGAAATCTCGCTTCAAGAAATTGAGGAGAGATTTCGACGCAACATGACTGCTCCTGAAGCTGGGAATCGCCCACCAGTAGCGGTGTCAGGGGAGTTCAGGGAGTACTTTTGAACTCGGGCCCTGGATAATGTTAGGAGCCCGTAACTTCTTCAAGGTGTCCGGAAAAACAAACAAACTACCGCGTATATTTATATGTAGTGCGTTATTCTTAAAACTGTTTAGAGGCCCAAAGATCTCATTGGTACCGGGCCCAAATTATCTTCTCACTGGCCTGGTCTGTTGCAAATGATGGTGTACATTTGCATAAATTGAAAGAAAACTTTAGAATAGTTGTTCAATTGGCACAACGTTGGCAACATTTCTAACCGATGTTTGCTCACACAAACATATTTTTAAACAAAACCGCTGTTCCAGACAATGGTTCACCTATTCAAACGTCATATAAAAACCGTTCAAGTCTACTGAATATTACGTCATGGAAGTTGCTAGAAAATGTGCCAAAATTGCACCATCGTTCATAGACTTGTGTCAAACCTGTTTGGACTTGTTTGGGCCTGTTTCAGTTTGAAACCTGTTTAAACAGGAAATATTACATCAGCTTTAAACACCTGTTTGAATGACTTCATAATTGTCTTTCATTATTGCGTCACAGTACTGCATATGTGAGTTTGAGATATTGCTATCTATTCTGGTCATTCGTAAAATGATTGTTTGAAAGTTGGCCGCACATTTAACTGTTGGCTTAGTGCTTGCTAGCTGGACAAAGGTTCCGTCTTTTATCCAAGTAATCTGTTCTGTAGTGACAGTTTTCAGTGGTGTACGGCGTTGCACCCCCCTCGTTTTCGATAGCCTCGGGCTAATTTTACAGAAATACACTGTTTGAAAAGAAGTTCAAGTGTGTGTTTCTTCGGTCATTATATACAGACGAACGGATTTGGGAATCTTATGTTACAATTTTCCCACGAAGAGATTATGGTTTACCGCTGTGACCAACCGCATAAAAAAGGTTTGTAGGCTATTGATATTTTTAAAAATGGAAATAAGTAATAAAAGCATTGGCTACTCTTCTGACCAACGCTGGTCTTAAATATTCATAGTATACTTGTACGGTATCAGAAAATAATAACAGCATTGATAGCCTATTATTAAAATTTAAAATTGTAGCAAAATGATGGCATAGCCTACATTTGCTTAATTTGAAAGAAAACACCGAAATTGTTATGAATTAGCACAACGTTGGCAATGCTTCTGACCGATGTTAGCCAATCACACAACTGTGTTTTGAAGCAATACCACATGAAAAGAGGTTTGTGTTAGTATTTTTCAGGTTTGAAACAAATAAACCTTAAATAAAATCTTTGAGACCTTTTTGAACGCTTAATAAGAAGTATTGAAATTGTTGGCAATGTTGGACGAAATTGCCGACCTTGTGCCCTCACATCCAGCATATAGCCAACGTTGCAATTGTTTATTTTGTGGAAACGTGTAGGCTAATGGAAACTTTAAACTGTTTCGGTATCAAGCACGTTATTGCGCTCGCGTTTTGTTGCTCCTACCTTTTTCTAGACCTCTGCTCAGTTTGGCATAAACAAACTGAAATGAAACTACTTTGTTGGCAAAGCATTGGCTACTCTTCTGACCAACGCTGGTCTTAAATATTCATAATATACTTGTACGGTATCAGAAAATAATAACAGCATTGATAGCATATTATTAAAATTTAAAATTGTAGCAAAATGATGGCATACATTTGCTTAATTTGAAAGAAAACACCGAAATTGTTATGAATTAGCACAACGTTGGCAATGCTTCTGACCGATGTTAGCCAATCACACAACTGTGTTTTGAAGCAATAGCCTACCACATGAAAAGAGGTTTGTGTTAGTATTTTTCAAGTTTGAAACAAATAAACCTGAAATAAAATCTTTGAGACCTTTTTGAACGCTTAATAAGAAGTATTGAAATTGTTGGCGTATTGTTGGCAATGTTGGACGAAACTGCCGACCTTGTGCCCTCACATCCAGCATATAGCCAACGTTGCAATTGTTTATTTTGTGGAAACGTGTAGGTTAATGGAAACTTTAAATTGTTTCGGTATCAAGCACGTTATCGCGTTCGCGTTTTGTTGCTCCTACCTTTTTCTAGACCTCTGCTCAGTTTGGCATAAACAAACTGAAATGAAACTACTTTGTTGGCAAAGCATTGGCTACTCTTCTGACCAACGCTGGTCTTAAATATTCATAATATACTTGTACGGTATCAGAAAAATAATAACAGCATTGATAGTGTTAGATTTTCAACAGGTCTTTGAAAGGCCTGCCTTTCGTTTTACCGCATTACTCCCGTTAATTTGTGTATTCGCCACCTAGCGTCGTTTCCCCTTCATTGTTATGTTATCGCTCTTTGCAAATGGCAACACTCACCACGAGATTGTCTATGGAACTTTCGAGACGTTTTCGTTTTTGCTGCTAGTTTGCCAGCTAGCCGAACTTGTTAGTCACTGTAGTTTGTGACTGAAAGTTGATTGATTGATGTTTATGCTTTGTTAGCTGCTTCTCTGTTATGTACTTCTACAGGACTTAAGTTTGACAACTGCTATGGTAATACTTATTTGCGTGTAGGCTGAATTCCATATTTGCAGCTTGCTATCTCAAAGTTCAACTTACTGGTGAGCGTACTTGTGATGTAATAATGTTTTTTGTAGCTGAATGTTGACTGTCTACCGTAAACAAACGTAACGTATCTCTGATGTGCGTAAATTGTTGTTAGGCTAATACTTCAAACTTAAATATTGCAGAGTCAATCACTATAGAATCCTTCGCGTACAAGTGCATCATTTGGCATTACTGATCCGGTCATACTACCGGTACGTTCATTATTCTGAATTGTATGATTGATTGATTTGTGTCGTGAATTGTGGATTTATGTTTACTACTGAATTATTGACCAATAATTTGTCAGCCTAATGGAAATTAATTCTCGTAAACCGATCTTAACTAGGCCAAGTGAATTGCCACGTTTCTTTGTTTTTTAATGATTATTGACCTAGCGTTATGGTTGTACGGTACGGTAGCCTACGTAATAATTGTGTAAGGTAACATCGCGAATTTATTTATTCAGTGCGTCATTGGCCAACCTGTGGAACTTGTGTACCGTACAGTGGATTGAGAACTGTTTGTCAACAAATTTGGTACGTTTATCAGTTCGACTGTTGTGCTTGCTGAATTGTGACTAGTGTCTTATGTTGTGTTATTTCTTGACAGAAAAACCGTATAAACTTCATTGCTGCGAAGCAGTCATTGGAAACCGAGTGATTTCTTCAAGTTGGCGTGCTTTAACAGTTGCTCAGTCCTGCCGGGTGGATTAGGAAAATCGTGACGTCACCGGCGCAATTAACTACCGCACCTGTTGTGTTCGCGTCGCACACAACATCGTTTTTCAAATTTGGCATCAAAGCTTGACCATCTTTGAACTGAAGCTGATTTCGTCAATCGAACCGAACTGCTGATCTTCACCAACCTGACGATCAAATTTGCGTTTACTTACCTAGTTCCCATCAGTGTTACGTGACATCTCTCATTTGCTGAAGTTAGCTTATGCTGTTACGAAGCGGATTTGCATACACAGCTATGGATTCCAAAGCCGAAGCTATTCAACAAGCAGCTGATACTTTGAGAGACAGCTACAAGCGTGGTGAACAACTGATGAGCAAACGTGAAAACCTCACAGAAGTGCAGACTATCCTGTTAGAAATTGACAAAAATTATGCCTCTTTAATGGCGCTTTGTGTCGATGTCCCTGAGAATGAACAAATTCCAGGAGGCCTTTCAACTAAACGAGATTACATTCAAGGTAAAGAAGAATTTGCTGATAGAGTCAAACAGTGGTTCTCGGAATGCGAGAGGACAGACACTAAAACTCCTCCACTACGCTCACATCACTCGTCCTTGCGTACTCATTCCCATCGCTCCAAATCCGGAAGCATTCGGTCATCGAGTACAATGTATAGTTTGCGTCAACGTGAAGCACATGCCAAATTGGAACTAGCTCGTTTGACAAAAGAACAGAATGATGCCAGGCGACGAGAGGAAGAAGAACTAGTTCGCATGGAACAAGAGAAAGCTCGCTTTGAACGTGAGAGAGCCGAAGCTGAAGACCTGCGTCAAATTAAAGCTGCTGAAACTGAAGCCGCACTCTGGCAAGATGATTCTTCTTCGGTTATCAATATTGGATCAATGACACCCGTACGATTGCCACAGCAAACCTTCACTCACAAAGACACACACCTGGAACCTCTGCGTCACGGTGATGAGCGGCACAAACAAGAACCAACTGCAACGTCTGCAAGAATGCCAGACCAAAAGGTAAATTACCCTTGTTATTATACTAGCCGACAACCTGATCTTTCAGAACGACTTCTACCTAAACCAGATGTTAAGAAATTCTTTGGTGACCCACTCGATTTCTGGGCTTTCTGGCACCGTTTTAAGTCCCATATTTCTGATTGGTTGACACCCGACAGGAAGATGTCTTACCTCATGCAGCACTGCTGTGATGCAGTCTGTGAACAAATAAGGCACCTTGCCGATAGCAGCGAAGGTCACAACTGCTATGATGAAGCGTGGGAAGAATTGAAACGGAGGTATGGCCAACCACACGTTATTGCGCATGCTTGCGAGGAACGCTTGAGAGCTGTTACCAGAATTTCTCACCACGAACCCGAACAGTTGGAGAAGTTGTCCGTCCTGTTGAAAAGATGTTGTTCATCATTGAGCTCAAACACCGAAGCTTCGAACTTGGATACCGTGCAGTTTATCACCTGCCTTGCAAATAAGCTGCCAGCGTCTCTGAAAGAAAAGTGGGTAATTGAAGCTCTGAAAATCAATGATGACACTGGAAAAGTGGCTGGATTCCAACATTTTGCTGACTTCATAACGAACGAATCTAGGATTGCCAATTCAATCTATGGCGTGAAACTCTTTTCATCAAATGTCGACAAACTTAACAAGCCTGACACCAAAGGGAAACAAAAGGCTTCACTGTTTAACGTAGTGACAAAACCTACTGAACGATCCGGACAGCTCCAAATTGGCAACAAGCGACTCATACAATGTATCCTGTGCGATAATACACATTATTTGCAACACTGCAAAGAGTTCAAAGCCAAATCCGTCACTGAACGGGAGCAATTTGTAAGGAAGAACAAACTGTGCTTAAACTGTCTTGGACCAGATCACATACGTGCCGACTGCAGAAGCCGAGGTAAATGCACTGAATGCGAAAGCTCATCACATCATTCTCTGTTACATCGATACTTGGTCACAACTGGAGAACAAATCCAGAGACGACACCCCAACCCCATTGCTAATAGAAGAAATGATAGCCAGCCAGATGATCCCGGAAGAAGACCATTAGAAAGGAACACAAATGAAGTTGTAGAAACCTTCCATTCCAGAACCAGCAACTCGGCAACTTACTTGGACATCGTTCCCGTACGTGTGACAGGAGAAGGAAAGGTAATACATACTTATGCTCTCCTAGATTCTGGTTCAAACCGCACCTTTTGTGAACAAAAACTTGTAGAGATGCTTGAACTGAAACCTGAGCCATGTGGTGACTTCCAGGTGCAAACACTGTCTTCGAGTGGACCATATTCCTTCAGTTCTTCAACTGTAGCGTTGAAAGTTCTACCAGTAGTTGGCGGCGAAGTGCAAGAACTGACAGATGTGATCGTCGTTGACAAGATACCTACCAAGCCAACTCCAGCGCCTTCTCCGGAGTATCTGCAAACGCACAAGCACCTCCAAGGCATTGACTTGAAGCAACTGGACCATGGTACAGTTACACTGTTGATCGGAAATGATCATGCTGTCGCCCACCGATGCATTGAAAGCCGCTTTGCACCTAACCCGAAGCAAGGACCTGATGCAGTCAGGACACCCTTAGGCTGGTTGCTTAGAGGTACTCGTCCGAAGGAGAAAGGCTTAGGCAATTTCGATACTGAATCCGACATTTCAAATTTTCTTGTCCGTGGCATGAAGTGGCCCACCGATGTAGAAGACTTGTCCGATTTAATAATTACTGATAAAGGAGAAACGTTTTCTCCAACAGCTGACACCGACCTTTATGATAAGGAAGGTCTAATGAATCTGCTACGAACCCACAAGGAACTGCTAGAATTTGGGTTTAATTTCTCGAGGGAAGATCCCATAGCTTATGACATGATGTCTCGTCATCTCGAACATGTAGACGGCCATTATCGCTTACCATTGCTATGGCGTAATGACACCGTCGAGCTTCCAGACAGCCGTGACATGGCTCTACGACGACTAGATAGCCTGAAGAAACGCCTACAACGTGACAGCGCTCTTCATGAAAGGTATGCAACACAAATGCAAATCACCTTGGACAAGGGCTATGCTGAGATCATTCCTCAAGACGAAGTCAACAATGACTGCCGCAAGTGGTACATACCTCACCATCCTGTACTTAACCCAAAGAAACCAGACAAACTTCGTATAGTCTACGACTGCGCTGCAACGTCGTGCGGAAGGTCACTAAACGACTTTCTGATGAAAGGCCCAGATCTCATGAACTCTCTTGTTGGCGTCCTGCTGAGATTCCGCAAAGGACGTATAGCCATAATTTCAGACGTGGAGGCAATGTTTTACCAAGTCAGGATCTCACCGCGTGACCGCGATGCCATGAGATTCTTTTGGTGGCCAAACGGAGACCTATCCAAAGATCCTTCGGCTTATCGGATGAAAGTGCACATTTTCGGTGCAAAGTCGTCCCCCAGTTGTGCAACATTTTGCTTGCGCGAAACTGCTAGAGAGCACGGGAAGTACTTCGACCCGCATATTGCTGAAGTGGTGATGAAAAATTTCTACGTTGATGACTGCTTGGTGACCGTTGAAAGCGAAGAAGCAGGAATCAAATTGGTCCATGATTTACGAAAGCTTCTCGGTATGGGTGGCTTCAGACTAACAAAGTGGTTATCCACCAGTGAGAAGCTAATGAAGATGCTCCCCGATGAAGAAAAATCAAAGGCAATGCTTAACTTGTTGCCCTCAGAAAGCCCAAGAGAGCGCGTCTTGGGTATAAACTGGGACGTTACAAGCGATGAGTTCCAGTTCACAGTTGACTTACCAGAAGATCCACCTACAAAGAGGAAGATGCTGTCCATAACCAACTCCCTCTATGACCCACTTGGATTTGTCTCACCTGTCATACTTGAGGCAAGGCTCATTTACAGCGATGTTTGCCAGAAGAAGCTGGGATGGGATGAGGCGGTCGACGAATCTAATCTGAAGAGATGGATTGCCTGGAGGAACAGTTTGCTCCACCTGAGAGACATCAGGATTCCTCGTTGCTACAAGCTGAAAGTCAGCGGCCCGCCTCCTCAAGTGCAGCTGCACTTCTTTTCTGACGCCTCTTCTGTTGCCCGGGGTGCAGTTTGCTACCTGCGATCCATACTACCTGACTCGAGTGTAATCTGTAGTCTTGTGATGGGGAAATCACTTCTTCCAGGTCCGGGCAGACACACGATTCCACGCCTTGAACTGGAAGCGGCATTGGATGCTGTTAATCTCTCCCGTGTTGTGAAGCAAGAGTTAGAGTTACCTGATTGTCCATGTCTATACTGGACAGACTCTATGATTGTGCTGCAGAGCCTGCTGGCTGACAGCAAAAGGTTCCCTACCTTTTCACGAAACCGATTGCAAAAAATCTTGAACCATACCAAAGTGTATGATTGGCACCATGTCGACACGAAGCAGAACCCTGCTGACCAAGCATCAAGGGGCATGACGGCCAAAGCCTTGATGCATTCTGGGATGTGGCTCAATGGCCCAGATTTTCTGAGGAAACCCCCAGAAGAATGGCCCAATCAAACCGCTCAGCAACCACAATCTGAAGATATCTTTGCTGCTTACAAACCAAAGAGAGAAATCGAAACCTTTACTGCTTCTACGACTGAAAGCCAAGGAACCAACAAGTTAGTCTCCTACTTCTCATCTCTGCGCCGACTGAAACTATCAGTAGCCTGGTTCCTAAGATTCAAATCATACTTACTGATGCGCATGAAGAACGAAACCCAGATTACACTGAAAGGACCAATCAGTGTGCCAGAACTTGATGAGGCAGAAATTGAGTTAATCAAATACGAGCAGCGTCAGAGTTTTCCTGCCTGGATCAAATCTCTATCCAAAGGAGAACACCCAAACATGCCCAAATCCAATAGGATCCCACTCGAAAAACTCAGCCCTGTCCTAATGAAAGATGTTCTACGTGTTGGCGGACGAATCGACAGAGCCGACTTACCGTTCGAAACGCGACATCCTGCTATCATAGCTCCAGAGCGCCACTTAACGGACTTGATAATTGAACATTGTCATACTAACGAATCGAAGCACATGGGTGAAAGCCATACACTGAACAATATTAACCGAAAATACTGGATAGTTAATGCCAAAGTTGCGGTTAAAAGGGTACTTTCAAGATGCCTGCCTTGCCGACGAAGGACCGCAAAACCTAGACAACAGCTCATGGCAGAACTGCCAGAAGCAAGGTTACAAATGTCACAGCCACCATTCTCACAGACTGGCGTTGACTTTTTTGGGCCGCTAAATGTTCGAAACAGACGAAGTGACATTAAGAGATACGGCTGCCTTTTCACATGTCTCACAACTAGAGCCATTCACTTGGAGGTGGCACCAGACCTGACAACTGGCGCATTCATAAATGCCTTGCGGCGCTTCATAGCTCGCAGAGGCCCCATCAAGAAAATCTTCTCTGACAATGGAACCAACTTTGTGGGTTGTGAAAGAATCTTGAAGCAAGCCATCGATGAGTGGAATCAGAACCAGATCCACCAGAGCCTTCGACAACAAGGTGTAGAATGGTCATTCAACCCCCCAACAGCCAGCCATATGGGTGGAGCCTGGGAGAGAATGATTCGCACAGTACGTCAAATTCTTATGAACATCTTACCAAAACAACCACTCGATGATGACACATTGCACACGTTACTTCTTGAAGTGGAAGACATCGTCAATTCAAGACCACTCACCGATGTGAAGCTGGAAGTTGATGGCGACTTACCTCTTACACCTAACCACTTGTTGAAGTTGAATTCTTCAGCGAATTTACCGCCAATGTTAAGCTGCGACAGAGATGGCTACCGACCAAGTGATCGATACCGCCATGTGCAGTTTCTGGCAGACACCTTTTGGAAGCAGTGGGTTAAGGAATACCCACGATCTGTGATGTCAAGAGCAAAGTGGCTTCACAGAAAGGAGAATATCCGAAGAGGAGATATCGTCCTTTTGATTGATGACTCTGCTCCCAGACAACGATGGCCACTAGGCAGAGTAATTGAAACATTTCCTGATCGTCACGGCGTTGTTCGTTCCGTAGAAGTGAAGACTGCAACCGGATCTCTGAAGAGACCAATATCCAAACTTTGTGTAATTGTCCAAAGGGAAGAAGATGATCCAGATGAAGATGAGACACCAATAGACACCGTTCAGATTTTGCTGGAAGATCAGAGCGATGAGGAAGAGTCAAAGGACTGAACTGTTACATGACAATAGACTGTTGAAAAACTTTTATTCATGAAAAGAATGACCCAGTTTGGCCCTTCTTTGGCCCGGGAGTGTTAGATTTTCAACAGGTCTTTGAAAGGCCTGCCTTTCGTTTTACCGCATTACTCCCGTTAATTTGTGTATTCGCCACCTAGCGTCGTTTCCCCTTCATTGTTATGTTATCGCTCTTTGCAAATGGCAACACTCACCACGAGATTGTCTATGGAACTTTCGAGACGTTTTCGTTTTTGCTGCTAGTTTGCCAGCTAGCCGAACTTGTTAGTCACTGTAGTTTGTGACTGAAAGTTGATTGATTGATGTTTATGCTTTGTTAGCTGCTTCTCTGTTATGTACTTCTACAGGACTTAAGTTTGACAACTGCTATGGTAATACTTATTTGCGTGTAGGCTGAATTCCATATTTGCAGCTTGCTATCTCAAAGTTCAACTTACTGGTGAGCGTACTTGTGATGTAATAATGTTTTTTGTAGCTGAATGTTGACTGTCTACCGTAAACAAACGTAACGTATCTCTGATGTGCGTAAATTGTTGTTAGGCTAATACTTCAAACTTAAATATTGCAGAGTCAATCACTATAGAATCCTTCGCGTACAAGTGCATCATTTGGCATTACTGATCCGGTCATACTACCGGTACGTTCATTATTCTGAATTGTATGATTGATTGATTTGTGTCGTGAATTGTGGATTTATGTTTACTACTGAATTATTGACCAATAATTTGTCAGCCTAATGGAAATTAATTCTCGTAAACCGATCTTAACTAGGCCAAGTGAATTGCCACGTTTCTTTGTTTTTTAATGATTATTGACCTAGCGTTATGGTTGTACGGTACGGTAGCCTACGTAATAATTGTGTAAGGTAACATCGCGAATTTATTTATTCAGTGCGTCATTGGCCAACCTGTGGAACTTGTGTACCGTACAGTGGATTGAGAACTGTTTGTCAACAAATTTGGTACGTTTATCAGTTCGACTGTTGTGCTTGCTGAATTGTGACTAGTGTCTTATGTTGTGTTATTTCTTGACAGAAAAACCGTATAAACTTCATTGCTGCGAAGCAGTCATTGGAAACCGAGTGATTTCTTCAAGTTGGCGTGCTTTAACAGTTGCTCAGTCCTGCCGGGTGGATTAGGAAAATCGTGACGTCACCGGCGCAATTAACTACCGCACCTGTTGTGTTCGCGTCGCACACAACAGATAGCCTATTATTAAAATTTAAAATTGTAGCAAAATGATGGCATACATTTGCATAATTTGAAAGAAAACACCGAAATTGTTATGAATTGGCACAACGTTGGCAATGCTTCTGACCGATGTTAACCAATCACACAACTGTGTTTAGAAGCAATACCACATGAAAAGAGGTTTGTGTTAGTATTTTTCAAGTTTAAAACAAATAAACCTGAAATAAAATCTTTGAGACCTTTTTGAACGCTAAATAAGAAGTATTGAAATTGTTGGCGTATTGTTGGCAATGTTGGCAAAATGTTGGACGAAATTGCCGACCTTGTGCCAACATACCCAGCATATAGCCAATGCTGGCCCAGCAATCAATGTTTGCTGGGAGCCTATATGGTAAAGGATTTTCTTTTAGCGACCCAGACAGTTGACGCTGAGATTCCCGATTATTTACAATAACATATGTTTATGGCTGTACATATGTTATGGCTGTACAGTATGGCTGTACGTGTACGACGTACGTCTATTAATAGTACATTTCATACTGCATAAAACGCTTAAAAAATTTTCAAAAAATTTCGGGGGGGGGCAAATGCCCCCAATGCCCCCCCTGGTTGCGGGCTTGGGTTATGGCCTGTTTCGCTGTTTGTGTAGTGTACATAAGTGTGGCCATTTATTTAGTCTAGCTTCTAGAGTTGCAGTAACAGACAAACAGAAGTGTCTGTTGTGCCAAGGCACCGGTAGCCTACTAGAATACAATTATGAATGAGACGAACAACAATTAACAAATTTTGTCAACAAAAACAGTGATTTACAAATAATTTGTTTAAAATAAAACTTGACTTAAAAAGTAGGCTACCGGTGTATATTTTCCAAAGAATACCATCAATCTGGCAACTTTGCAAAACCAGGAACAACAAAAAACTGCTATGATTTTTTTTACAAAAACAAACCTTTTCTTAACTCATACCAAATACCCAACTTTAGTTGAGTTTGTAATTTAAATTTCAAAGTGTGGCGGGGTCGGTAGATAACATTTTAAAAAAGTCGATTTTCTAACTCATGATTGTGGCTAGCATATCTGTGACATCATAAAAAAAAAGAGTGAACTCAATTGTAGCTATTTTATTGCACTTTAGGATGTGTTATTTAAACAATTGAATTGTGTAACGCAAGGTAGTATCGAAAAAGAAGCCATGCGCAACATTATCTGACAATTTTTAATTGATCAAAGCTTAAAATGGTATTTCTCCCCTGATTTGGCTTTTTTTAAAGTTAGACCTGGCAATCATGTCAACTGGCCATAAGCTAAAAACCACAGTCTATAGCCTATTTTGATCCTGGTAGAAGTTACAGTATAGCCTAGGCCTCCCTTCTCAGTTTAAACTGTTCAAAAAAGTAGCCATGACCTATATTTTTGTATATCCAACTTTTGCTCTGTTGGAAAGGAGCGATCTTCCTGTTACGGACAATTTTTAAATCAAACGTCACATAGAACCGTTGTCTACTGAACCTGACGTCTTACGTCATGGACTGTTGCTAGAAATAAGCAAAGATTGCATCAACTTTGTCATACCTGTTGAAACATTACATCATCGTTAAATCTTGAATTACGAGATATGGTGTAAGCCAAATTGGACAGGTGTTTGAATAGCTTCATAATGCTTATCATTATTACGTCACAGAAGCTGCTTACGTGCGTTTGAAATATTGCAATCTATTCTCGTCATTTTAAAATTGTTGCTTGCAAAGTTGGTCGCATATTTAACTGTTTTGATTAGTGCTTGCCAGCTGGACGAAATTTCCGTCTTTATCTCAGTAATTTGTATTGTAGTGACAAGTTTTAGTGGCGTACGGTGTTGTGTCCCAATTTCGACAGCCTTGAGGCTATTTTTGCAGAAATACAATTCTTGAATAGATGTTTTCAGAAGAGTGTTTCTTTCGGTCATTGCATAGAGACGAACGGATCCGGGAATCTTGTGCTACAATTTTTCCACGAAGAGATTATGGTTTACCGTTGTGACCACTTCCAGGCCTCAGCACTACGGTACCCACTATAAAACAGCGAGCATTGTATTTCCCTAACCATACTGGACCGGTGTAGTCTCCACACTAGCCACCAAGACTTTTCCAAAAACATGTGTTTCTCGGCAGTCCAGTGTAGCAAGAATTGACAGCGATAGACACGTGTTTTGCCATATCCAACTTTTGATGACAACCAGGATCGTGGTGAAGAGAACTTGCGCGAGGTGTCAATGAGATCTTCGGTCTTGGTGGATTTTAGCCTCTGCTCCAAAAGCAATCAAAGCTTCCCCTGGATGATCATAGAAAGCTAGGCTATAGCCCAGTGGCGTATCTTAATGGGTTGAGCAAGGGAAGCAAGAAACTCGTTGGGGTAAGAGCGTGCCAACGGCACGCGCATTCTAAGGAGCAGGCTTCCCCGAAAATTTGGATTATAGTGCTTTCTGGAAACACTTTTAGGGTAGTAGGCTAATATTTGTATGAAATTTATTAGCAGATAAACAGCTATTAACATCCATCAAACAAAAAGTTGGTTCTAACTTATTTTTGCGGCCGTACTGTGTTGCCGAGAGTCAAAAATACGCACGCAGTTCACCGCATCCTTTATGTGCTTTGACAAAACAGCAGCTTTCTCGCAGAAAAAGTTCAAAGGTATGCTACAGGCGTACTTCTCAGGGATATCTAGAGAAAAGGATACGAAGGCTTTTATTACGTCTGACAATAGAAGGGCTTCTATTCAGGGGCGCCGGAACGATTTTTGACTGGGGGGGCAAGATTACGAAAAAAGGGCACTTTTGTTTACTAAAAGGCCAATTTTTTTTCAAGTTTTAAGATAAGACATAGCGATAATGCTAATCTATCAGCTCATTATGTATTGAGTAATGATAGCCTACAAGCGTCCGGTATACAAAGAAGGGCATCATGCTATTTTATAATGATGTAACCTACTGTCAAGCCTTAAAGCAGCCTGCGGCCATGGCCGCTAAGTAGTGCTTGAATGAACCGCCGGTGCTACCTCCTCAATCGGCCAAGTTTGGCCGCCGGTCTCTCCTAGCCAATTATTTAATTTCGCAATACAATGATCGTGGATTAACTGTCGAAAACATGCAGTATCAAAGAGTGACGCAAAGTTAGATCAGCGCGTCATAATCGCCACTGTTGCATTGTGTGGGGAATATTTGTTATTGATGAAATATCCATCTGCGATCGCCAGCGCTGTAAGTCTTGTTTGTAATTCCCGACGTTTATTTTAACAAAGTCTTAATCCGAATTGCTAATTTACATCGGCTGGCAATATTGTCGTTTTTATGTCGATTCGATGTTGTCGGACATTGAGCCGTTGTTAAAAAGGAGAACAAAGTTAGTTGACATCAATGGGAAAACATTTTTTGATCATTTTTTGCAAAAATTATGCTTCTTTTAGTAATGTACATCATTGAAATAGCTAAAACCTCAATTGCTAAGGCAACAGGATCAGATGTCAGTAGATGTAACAGAAAAAATATTTCGCACTTGCTAGTGCATCGTCAGTTCTGATAAAGGGCAGTTCAAGCCTACAAGTAATGTTTTAATCATTGAAATACTTATTTTATTACCTTGCCGTCATCGTCAACACATGTCGAACGTCGTTTTTCGTTGCTAAAAAGAATTCTAGGGGAGTAGCGAACTTTTATAAAATCAGCCACATTGGAGACACTCGTGCGAGTGTCGTTTGAATAGTAGCCTACTGGATTACAATCCCGATAAAGCAGTTATTGCGTGGTGCAGCAATTCTATTGTAGGACGTCGCCGAGGCCCAGACTTCAACAACGCTAAGTGATCATTTATTATTGTTGCAAGTTTAATTCTATTTACTTGTGCTATCGTTATTTTTATTTTGGCCTCCAAGCACGCAGATTTGGCCGCCGAGAAGGAGCTCCCGTTAGGCTACGATGGCTGTCGAAAAAAAAACGAGTTTTAAGGCCTGTAGCCTACTGTGTTGCAAAATTTTGTGCCGTAAATATTATTTTGAGGCAAAAATGAAAGATTATAATTAGGCTAAAAGCGAATAGCAGAAATTGTTATATTGCAAAATGTGCAGTAGCTTACATGACTTTAAAAGGGCACCATTGCCCCCCCTGCCCCTCCATCTGCAGAAAATTTGAGGGCAGGGGGGGTATTCGCCCCCCCGCTTCCGGCGCCCCTGCTTCTATTTATCTTAAATAATCTCTGTTTATGGTAAAATGACAATTAGCCCTACCCGTATAGGCCTACTTGCTTTACACCTAGCCAACTGCAAAGGTTTTGTCAAAAAAAACAGCTAAACTGGTAACCTTTCAACTGTCTTTTCAAACAAGTATTCTTTAAACATGTTCTACATAACACTTGCTAACTGTCTTGTGTAGCAGTGTACCAGCTGCACTACAAAACTTTCTGGAGTTAAAGAACCGCATGTTTAACGCGGTACCAACTACCGCCCTTCTAGTGTCATGAGAATCAGCAATCGCTCTGAGCCTTCGTATCCCCTTCTTTAGATATCCCTGGTAGCCTACTTCTTTACCAATCTTCACCCCATCGTCTATCATACGGTGCAATATAAGCAGTGGCGTAGCCAAGGGGGATTTGGGGGTTACAACCCCCCCCCCTTGGCACGCGTGTGACGTCACGATATTGAGAATGATGCTTTCCGTCTCTTTATGCTTGAGAATGATGCTTTCAGTCTAAAAAAAATTGCCTAATTTTAAACAAAATTGCGTTAAAAGAACGAGTTTTGCCAATACCAAACATCTCAGCCAGAATTTAGCAACAAGAAAACATAGAGACTTATAGCTTTATTTCCGAAAAATGCCGAAGAAAACATGATCTTATCCTTTTGCTATGTCACCGGACAGCACCATTTTACAGGAATATTCATAACCACATTTTTGTTGAAAATGCTCTCAGAATGCACCAAATTCAAAGTAATTTTTCAAAATTTTCTGGGAGAGGTCCCCCAGACCCCCCGCCACAGAGGTCGTCACCCCCCCCCCCTTTCAAAATTCCTGGCTACGCTACTGAATATAAGTACAACAATATTGCTATGGAAGTACAACAATCAAACATTTTATTCGGTGACTAATATCATAACATGAAATAAGTCTCGAACCACACTTTTTGAGTAGTAAATAACTTAACTAAACAAACATAACCACAAGACACCAATATTCTTGAAACGGGTTGAAGTCCCTGACAAATTTCAAATACAAACTACAAAACAAAGTCGAAGTATTGCATCAACGCTAGTGAGCCTACAGTAATACAACAAGGACTGAGAGGTTCACTGCTTGAATCCGTGTCGAGAAGCAAAGATATGCAATTAGCAGAACAAAGCATTTGCACATAACACACGTAAACGTTGCACGAGCGCTTCGCTTGAGAGGGAAAGTCAAGCACATCTAGATTAACCTAAGCACAGAAAATTGAGCTAATCCATCAATGTTGATGGAGCACTTGAATATGAAAAAATATATCTAAGACATTCCTGGTTTGCTTCAGCTGTATAGATCATCTTCTTCTTCCTCAAAGACATTAGCTCCTCCAGCTCCAGCACTACCACCTGTACCAGTTCCGCCTCCGGCAGGTGCGGAGGGACGACCAAAACTGAAATGGAAATTTCATTTTCGTATGAACGGACAACTGAGAATAAACGTATGGTGCAGCAGCTGCGTTGAGAGGACAATTTTGGGCCCGGTACTAATGCCGATCTTCGGGCTGCAAATCGAGATACTTTTAAGAAAGCGGCACAAAATCCGAAAAAATACGAGGTGATTTTTCAAGATCCTGGGCCCTTAAAACTATCCTAGACCTCCTCTTGCCATCGCTACTGATTTTAGGTAGCACCTGCAGTAACTACGCGAGAAAAGCTACAGCAAGAATCTGTCAATATCAATGAAATCAAAATAAAGGAAATTTTACCTGAAATTACCAAAACCACGCGCTTGCTGCAGTGTCTGTGCGAACATCTCATATTTTCGAATATCTTTGTCTGTGACGGATCGTCGTGCGAACCGCATCGCCTCTTCGAAGTGATCGCGACGGATTTCGGGAACAAGATCGTCTTCTTCATCAAAATCCTGTTGAAACGATTCATGTTGTAAGTGATAGAGGAGACCATGTGGAGTTGAAAATCGCGCGCAGGATAATCTTTCAATTCTATTCAGGGCCGGATTTAGCCTAAGTGCTGCCCTAGGCAGATGAGAACAGTGCCGCCCTCCCAAAAAAAATTTTTGATGGTAATTTTCGATTTTTCGATACAGGCACGTACTGGTTCTCATTTGTCCTCAATGCCGCCATTTTTATAAAACTTCATGAAACTAAAGTTCTTTCGTATACTAGTCTTACTTTTTGGCTTGTTTAGGCTACATACTTTAAGCATCAAGGCAAGTACACAAAATAGCCTGCAACTTTTCCATCAACTTAACATTGACCAAAAACATTTTTTCTAGGCTCCTTCAAATTTACTAACAGTGAAACAAACCGAACAAAGATTAATAAAAATTGCATAGACAAAGCCTAGTCTTCCATACTAAGCGAGACAGATAACTAAAAGAAGCGCTAAGCAGCACATATTGTTGAAAACCAATCAAGCGTGAAGTACTCTAGGGGCGATGACTTGCCATACATGACTTGCCGCACTGTTTATAAATGTGTGTGATGTGATAACATATTTATTAATTGCTATATATCTGAATATATCTGTTGTGAATTATTATATTCACGTACAGTATTATCAATGTAGCCTACTATATTCGTATATTTTGCTGCCCCCAATAATTTGCCGCCCTAGGCAACTGCCTACTCTGCCTACTGGTAAATCCGGCCCTGATTCTATTTGCAAATCTAACCATTGCGATATAAAGTCCCTTTCACAAATAACTCTTGTTGAATAAGTTTTAAACACGCAGACAACTAATTCCCACCAGATAGATCTGTTACCAATGCAGGTCAATAAAAGAAAAGGAACAAGTCTTTAAAAACAGTCTTAACAATCTTTAGAGTGCGGACAAAGAAACTGGAAGAGCAATCGAACACCAGAAAGTTCTTTTTTACAACGCTTCCAGTAGCTTTCAATAAAAGATTTTTCATATTGAAATCGATCACAGATGCAACTCGAAGAAACATGAGTATTAAATAACAAACCATGGCGTTGACGCCGCTCCGAGCGCGTTCCCGTTCTCTTTGAATATCTTTCTCGATGTTCTCACGAATGGCAAGTTTGCAAGCTCGCTGGCATATCTCGGTCAAGTCGGCTCCACTAAAGCCTTTGGTAACCTTTGCCATCAGTTGTAGGTCAACGTCCTGCAATAATGGTTGATGTTTTGTTGTTTAGCTCAATGAGGTTGATCCTACTTTCCTATTGTGACGTGGAAACTGCTACGTCCCTTCACAACTTAGCGACAGACGTTACCGAAACAACGTTAAAATTTCCGCTGAAAACGATTTCAAAGCTTTGCCATAGTTCAAAATGCACTGAATAATCAGTTAATCAAACATTTTGAGATATTTTTTTGAATACGACGCTGTTACCTTAGCAACAGGAGATTTTCTTAGATTTGCTTTGAGAATGGCGATCCTTGAGTTATCATCAGGCAGAGGAATATAGATTAGTTGGTCAAGTCGTCCAGGACGAAGGATCGCGGAATCAATGATGTCCGGTCTGTTGGTGGCTCCAATGATAAACACTGAAATATTTTGGTTTTCGAATTTGAGGACTTAAAAGTGCTAGAAAAAACATTTTTTATGGGTGAATACATCGCAATTTTTTTTTCTCCAGGAACAACAAAACGATACTATACCATTTTTTTTGTTTCCCATGCCGTCCATCTCTGTGAGGATCTGATTGATGACACGATCCCCGGCTCCTCCACCATCACCGACGCTTCCTCCTCTTGATTTGGCGATTGAATCCAATTCATCGAAGAAGAGCACGCACGGAGCCGCTTGTCGAGCCTTAAGTGTAGGAGGATGAGAATTTAGAGAAAGTTACATAAATTCAATGTCTGCAGACGTTACAACAGCCTCTTGGTGCAGTCCGTGGAGGCGTCACTAATCAAGGGCTGGGGGCTGAAAGAAGGATTTGTCCTTTCGCTGATACTAAACAAGTCTCACCTGTTATATATTACGTGAAGAAACAACTTTTTCGGTTTAACTTTTTTTCGAACAACAAATACACAATTACACATCACTGGTAATGTGACCAAGAAAAGTGGCCGTCTTTATACAAGTTTTATGTGAGTTTTCTAAATTAAAGCATGAGTTCCCAAAGTATGAGTCAAGCCTAAAGTTTGGTCACAATCCAGGCTCAAAAATGGGTTGCATGAGTCACAAGAGAGTTTTTGAGTTTCAATATTCTTACGTTTATGAAAATGCTGAATTAATGAAACAGTGACCTTGTCAAAGACTTCCCGCACGTTGGCTTCAGACTCTCCAAACCACATTGTCAACATCTCTGGTCCTTTGATGGAGATGAAGTTTGCCTGACATTCGTTGGCAATCGCTTTGGCAAGCAGTGTCTTACCGCAACCGGGAGGACCATAAAAAAGGACGCCCTTCGATGGGGTCATTCCAAACTTCAGGAATTTCTCTGGATGCTCCACGGGATACTGATATAAAAAGTCGTTGTTTTTTATGACCACATCAATAAAAGAATGATACGTTTTCACTGAGACTGTGCTACCCAGACAGCAAACCAGCCGATTCAACGTCTGCGGATGTTGAATCAATGTAAAAAACGGTTGATTTTCTATCTGGGTATGCATGCATACATTCATACAATCGTTGATGACCATTAATTCTTCAAACGGTGCACGAAATGTAACTTGTTGCAGATATAATGAAGAAAACTTATAGATCATACTTGCACAAGCTCCTGAAGTTCTGTCTTGACATTCTCCAAACCACCGATGTCTTCCCAAGTGACATTGGGCACTTCCACAACAGTTTCGCGCAGTGCAGACGGGTTGCTCTGCGCCATCGCGAACTGGAAAACAACTTGTTCGTTAAAAGCCAATCAAGCTTGAACAAGACACTTTAAATTTCCAATAGTTCTAGAATTTTCGTGAAAACGTTCGATGTGAAACTTGTTTCAACGTAGTTTTTGTTTTCCGTACATGTTAAAAGAAACGTGAATATGTTAAATTTGAGTAAGTTGCCTGTCTTGGTATGCCTATGGTTCAACAAGACAAACTCTCTCCTGAAGTTCTGTTATTCTACAATGATCGTCAACGCTCGTACTTGGCGGCGGCGATTCACAAGCGAACAAAAATTTTAACTTTCAAAATCAACCACGTGCCGGTGACGTACAAAAAATTTGTATTTTAGCTTCGTTTCATTAAAATTTATAAGAGAAATTACGAGAAAACTATGAACAGCAATACTTTTCTGCTGTGTGGTACTACAATTGGCACATACCCGGAAGTCTTCCATGGTGACCGCCAGGTTGTCCATCACTTCAGCATCTATAACATCATCTTCCAAATCAATGAGATCCATCTTTCCTCTGATCTGCTGAAGAGCCGCTTCCGAACATAGAGCAGCAAGATCAGCACCAACGTGACCATGGGATTCTGCTGCCACCTGGAAGATTCATTCCAAGAGATGTGGATTATATAAAGAGCAGAAAAAGTTACAAGTATCATGCGTGAAGACCCGAATGGATGGCAAGTTAACGAGAATTCAAACATTGAGTTCAGTCGTTGATCCATGTAAGGTTGTGGATATGTAAAAACGTTTGCAAGATCTAATAAAATTGCTCCTTGTTCTTCTTCTTTTTTTGATCTTGATTACCTGCTCCAGATCAACGTCATCCGCTAGTTTCATGTTCTTCGTGTGGATGCGCAGAATCTCTAATCTTCCGGTCGCATCCGGGATTCCAATGTCAACTTCCCTGTCGAAGCGACCGAATCTTCTGAGGGCGGCATCGATCGAATTCGGTCGATTAGTGGCTGCCATGACAACTACGTGGGCGCGCTGCTTTAGGCCGTCCATCAGAGTAAGAAGCTGCGACACGATGCGGCGCTCCACTTCGCCATGCGTCTGTATGGAAAAGAATATTAGGACTAAAGCAAGGAAAGCTTTTAAGCACAGCCGAAAGTGAATTCCCTTTATCTTTAAGGACCTTAAGCTGCAAAGAAAAGCACATGCCCTGGCAACACATTGTCCTTACCTTGTCACGTTTTGGGGCAATTGCGTCTAACTCATCAATGAATATGATGGCGGGCGCATTTTTTTCGGCCTCTTCAAAAGCCCTTCTTAGGTTTGATTCTGATTCGCCGGCCAGTTTGCTCATAATCTCAGGACCTGCATACAAGGCAATCATGAAGTAAAATATGTCATGCTCAATTGCTCAAACCATGAACCAATTGACAGATTTTAAGAATATCATTCGTCAGGCATATGGTACAAAAATAGGGTACTAGCAAATTACTAATATTTCGTGTCAAACTGCTTGGCAAATTTCCAAATAATATATAACCTGTATTTTAAACAACGCTGGATTGAAATAATGTCACATACCGTACTGTGTTACTTATCAGCAGCAGAAGATGAAAACGTACCATTGATTAAGAAAAAGAAAGCCCCAGTTTCGTTGGCAACTGCACGAGCAATCAGAGTCTTTCCTGTACCTGGTGGACCGTATAACAATATCCCACGAGGTGGTTTAATGCCAATAGCCTGCATACAAGCGGTACATGCGTCAATTTCTATCTTTATTCACAGAGGCATTGAGTGAATCATAAGCAGCAACAGGTTCCTTAAAGGTATATATGATGACATCAATGATGGACAAAAGCACACATATTTTGGTACTATTTTGAAAAGAGAAAAGTACTATTTTGGTAAGTCAGAAAACATATAAAAAAAAACATTAGCGTATGACATAATGTAAAATTAACAATCAGCTAGTATATAATGCTTGAGTTGAAAAACATCATAAGAGTGTCCAAATGTAGATTGTAGATCAATATGTTATTCAAGTCTCAAAGAACCGGACTTGTTTCTTTATAATGCATTTACAAAGATATATATAAACCTTAAATAGTGCAGGGTGTCTTAGTGGAAGTTCCACCATTTCTTTGATCTGAGCAAGTTGCTTGCGACAGCCGCCAATGTCGTCATAGCCAACTTCATTCAAAGCCTCTTCTTCTTCCTAAATAAACGTCATTGGCGCATTGGTTAATTTTCGCGTGAACAAAATCAAAGTGATTTAACAAGTTACCTAGCCATAGCAAACAAACATTAATACCTCTCTTTTGATTGGTTCTCCCTCGCAGTGAATTACAGTTTCTGGTGAGACAACGCAGTATGGATTGGGATCAGTTTCGACAACTTTGAACTCAACGGCGCGCATTCCACCACGAACCAGAAACACATCGCCTTTGCTAGATTGATAAAATAATAATAAAACCATGAAACCAGTTAGTTTGTTTTATTGTTTCAAAATTAAAAAAGCAGTTAAAGTATATCCAAAACATCAAAATCAACTTTTCATTTGTACTGACACCAATTTATGAAGTATAAATAATAATCCATAAAACGCTTCAGTTTATTTCTTGTGACAGTTTGAACAATCTAAACAAAACAGCTTCTAGTGTTTCAAAAAATAAAAACCAGGCATTTACCAAACAGGTCTGTAAGCTTCCAAGAAGTATGGTTTGAGATAAACTTCAAATAGATTTCCAGTTATTCCCTCAACCGTGTCATCGATTGGTAAAACATGAATCTTTGCACCATACTTTACATCAGGGCTGGGTTGAATACTGTGGAAAATTGATCAAATATTTGTGTATGCTACAGCGACACTTAAATTTGTGGATTGCAGAGATTCTCAGTGTACTAAAGTTTTTAATTCCATAAATCATAACATGTCTGAATTTTTAACATGAATAGGATTTCAATCGCCTTATATAGTCTTTTGAAAAAAAGGTGATAATATATTTTAACAGTTAAAATTCAAATTGGATTTATTTTGCAAATGACAATCAACAACCTGTATGCACTTTCATGCAGTGCACTTTACAAAAATAATGATTTTGGAAGCAAATTAATAAATTAAATACCTACCTTATAATATCTCCGATTCGTACACGTAAATTCTTTCGAACAACTCGATTCAGTCTAATCTTTTCATTTGGCACACCTTCCTCAGAAAGTACAACACAAATCGTCTCTTTTCTCTTCTTCCCTTTCAAGAGTACTGTGTCTGCTCGAAACAACTGTAACTCTTCCATTTTTTCCTGAAGATTTTGATGACCGGATTGTTAGTATTAGACATTTACAAAGCAATAAACGTATGCCTAATGTATACGAGAGTGATAAGGAAAATTGAAAGATAAATGTACATGAACCCATTAAAACTTTAAGAGTAAAAAAAACATGATATATACAAATGAAAAAATGTAAAAAGTTGCCTACTGGAGATAGCACAGCAACACTGTTGTCATCGGCGATAGCATCTTCAACAATTAAACGATTTGGCTTGCTCTTTGTTCGTAAGATAGCAGTTGACAAATCTTCTTTATCACTGAAACATTCAATACATATGTATGAATTGGTAGGCGGAATGGCCCGTTTTGGCGAGTAAAATTCGGCTAGTCCGATTCGGCCAGTGCCCTATTCGGGATTAATGATTAGGGGGTTAAGGATTAGGGGGTTAAGAGTTAGGGGTTAAGGGTTAGAGGGTTATGGGGTTAAGGGTTAGGGGGTTAAGGGTTAGGAGGTTAAGGGTTAGTGGCCTAAGGGTTAGGAGGTTAAGGGTTAGGAGGTTAAGGGTTAGGGGGTTAAGGGTTAGGGGGTTCATGGTTAGGGGGTTATTTGAACGTTTAGCGACATTGAAACGATGTAAAGGCGGCAATGATAATTAGGCTACGGTACCCGATAATTAAAAAAAAAAAATTCGAAAAATTGCCGAATAGGGAACCTGCCGAATCGGACTAGCCGAATTGGACTCGCCGAATCGGACTCGCCGAATAGTAGCAGACCCACTGGGTAGGCATAGTGAATGTACACTGTAGCTTAATGTACACGAGATAATAGGCCTCCGGCCTCCGCACACTTGACAATCTGACAAAAAATTAACTCCAGGTCTTTCCATTCTGCTGATTACAAACATTCTGCTTGATACGAACAAACTAGCTGTAAACTTGCGAATACTGGGGGCTCAATAAAACATAAAGTGATTAATGAAATTTATACCATTCGACATGTCGGCCTCACAGGAAGATGGAGACTGCATGGCAGAAAATACGGAAATAGTAGAAGTGACAGGGGAAGATGCTGCTGACAGAGTGATGCGGAGGATTGCAATCTGCACTCACTTGAAATAAGAATAAAGCCAGAAGATATCAGCTTCACAACAAACAACAATGCTTCCCAATCTTTTTCGGTGCACGGTCGATTGGTCGACAGACATTTGGTCGACAGGACAATTGGTCGACAAGACAGTTGGTCGACAGGACGTTAGGTCGACGACGATTCATTTTAGGGTTAGGGTTAGAGTTAGGTTAGGGTTAAGGTTAGTTAACTAACCCTAACCCTAAAATGAATCGTTCTGTCGACGTAACATCCTGTCGACCAACTGTCTTGTCGACCAATTGTCCGGTCGACCAACTGACCGGGTACCTCTTTTTCAGCCCACTGCTCATTTTTATTGTTAACAATTACATCTACCGGTACTTACAAGTAGAGCTCGACCGATATCACTTTTTCAGGCCGATACCAATATTTATGAAATTTTTAGGCCGATACCGATATATATCAGCTACGAAAAGTTTGTTACCAACAAAGTTATTAAGCAACAAACCAGTCCAAGAAAGTTTATGCATTAGTTGCTGTAATGGAAAAATCATTTTTAAAGGTGTACTAAAGGAAAAACTTGACTTGGCGATTTTCCACGTACTTTGTGTTTAACTTGCTACCATAAAACGATTTTCAATAAAATTTTGCCTCATTGCGGTCTGACCATCATTGCGCGCGTGCTTTTGTCAGAGCTTTAAAAACCAGAATGGGCCTGAGCAGTGAAGCGTGCGACTGTACAGTCTACGTAACAAAAGACGAGCAATCAGCTAATCACGCTACAGTTGTTACTGCCGGCGATTTAACTGTAGGCTATGTATGTATATTGTATGTACATCAAAACATCAGATTTCAACGTCAAAACATCAGACAGTTTGCTCAAAACCTCACATCTGATGTTAAAACGTCAGATGTTGAAACGTGGCTTTTGTTATTGCTATCTTTTGTGACGTATTCTCGAGCTAAGTTTGCAGTTTTTGGTCATTTAGAAAAAAAATGAAAATAAATGAAACATTGGACTTTGGGCCTTGCCAGCGCCATTAAAAACAATTTTTTTTCGGTAATTTTTTTTGAAATGTATTCTTGAATGTTCAGTTTACGCATTTTAATGCTTAATTACCGTTTGAAAATTTCATTTAGTATGCCTTTAACACTAATCACAAAAAACACCGAACAAAAAAGAAACAACCCAAGCGTCGAAATTCGTTTTTGCTGACGGCGGACAAACGTGTCCGGACGGAATTCATCGCCATTTAAGAGGTATGGCTATGGTTTGGAAGGCTTTTTAAAATGTCAGCGAAGGCTTTCATCAGACCAACGAGGTGCGCTTGGAGAGTCAAAGCGTCGTGTAGCTGCAATACGCCGCATAACTG
This sequence comes from Aplidium turbinatum, assembly GCF_918807975.1. Taxonomy (NCBI): domain Eukaryota; kingdom Metazoa; phylum Chordata; class Ascidiacea; order Aplousobranchia; family Polyclinidae; genus Aplidium; species Aplidium turbinatum. The sequence goes on along the minus strand of NC_137484.1, from coordinate 12,551,220 downwards.
ATTAACTTTCACCGAACGAGGTCGTGTGGCTTCTTGCGTCACAATGCTCTGGGCACGGGTCGGAAAACTTCTATAATGACGCTACTATTTTCATAGTTATGTCTTTACAAAAAACAAATAATTGCTTTTGCTCTTTGATGATGTGAAAACATGTCAGAAAAAAATCTTACCCTGTCTTTCCCGACATTTTCTTTCAATGATGTAAGTTTATCAGACAGATGGAATAACTTTACAAAAAAGCTAACAGTTTTAAGTAAATTTACAAAATATCTAATACCCCACACAAACTTTCTGCAAAAAAAAAGAAAAAATTATGTATAAAATCACAAAAGCAATTCTTGCCAGACCATATATAGCAGCCATAGGCTCTGAGGCCATGGTTCCTTACTTACTTAGGCATAAAATTGGTTTTTTCTTCTGCCAAATCATCTTTAACAACCAAGAAAAGCTGGTTTTAACTGCCTGGTAAGTTGTTGCTTTCTGTGTTAACTTACATGGTTTATCAACCACAAGGCCCTTGGTTTAAAACAGCTTCAAAATGATTTTTTAGCAAACTTTATTTAAATTTGAAGTGGCAGCACTTTTTCCTGCTGCTTCCAGTGATCTTTTGAGTCACATTTTTATTTGTACTCCATGTTTTTATAATGAGCATCAACAAAAATCAATTTTATCTTATTCTAAATTTGTGAATGAAGATTACTGTGCACCATATGCTTTTAAAGTATAATTGTTTATTTTTTCTTTTTACTTGTCTTAGAATTGCAGAACTTTAATGTGGTGTTTGTACTAGCCTACTCGAGTATAGAAAATAGGATGCAACCTAACTCGTACCATGAACAATTTGTATCGTCAGTTCGTACCTTGCAAAGATCGAGAAAAAAAATTAAAAAAAGCCAAAGTCGCTGATCGCAGTTTCCACAAACATTTTAAAATTTTCCCCCTGGAAAGATCAAGAGAAAAAATAGCACAAAGCCGAAGTCGCTGATCGCAGTTTCCGCAAACAAACAAACTGAAAAGATCGAGAGAAAAAATTGAACAAAGCCGAAATCGCTGATTGCAGTTTCCGTTTTTAAAATTTCCGGTAATATTTTAATTTCCGCAAATATTTTAAAATTTCCGGTAATGATCCTAAGAGTTTGCCGAAGCTCAATTGGTTAGCGCGTCACTTCTGGAACGAAGAAGCTTCAAGATCAAGCGGCGCTGGTTCGACTCTCGGGGTGTGCGCTTGAGCAACACACGTTAAGGACTGCTCTTCATTCAGCGGCATCTAATAAATGGAATAGTTCCCTGGCAACAAGACTTCAACAATCGAAAACTTCACTCTGCCAATCTCAGTGACCGGGCCTGCGTCAGTGATTCAAAGCCTCTACAAGTATGCGCAACTGCCAGGATTAAGCTCTGCAAGAAGCTTTTCCAGTCCGAGGATAAAGATTCAATCAATCAATCAATCTAACCCTCGCTGATCGCAGTTTCTGCAAACATTTTTCCACAGTTTCCGATAACATTTACCCTAACTCTAACCATAGAGTAATCTATGCTCTAACCCTAAGCCTCGCTGATCGCAGTTTCTGCAAACATTTTTCCGCTAACCGCAGTTTCCGCTTATCCCAACTCTAACCATCGAGTAATCTATGCTCTCTAACCCTAACCCTCGTTGATCGCAGTTTCCGCAAATATTTTTCCGCAGTTTCCGCTAACCCTAACCCTCGAGTTGTTTGCGAAAACTCCGATTAGCGACTTCGGCTTTGTGCTATTAAACTGCGATCAGCGACTTCGGCTTTTTTTAATTTTTTCTCTCGATCTTTTCAGAGTACGAACTGTTCAAGGTACGAACTAGGTTGCACCCCAATTTTAGCTTCCATACTCTTATATATTCTGCAGTTTGACCATGCCATCTGTAAGACCCTCTACTCCATAACAACATGAATAGATTAGTGCCAAATTATCGGCATAGCTACACTGGCATGGCATAGGTCTAAGCATGTTATACTGATGCACTTGTGGAAGAGCAAAAGTGATAAGCAAAGTCTATGCGGTACCGTACCTTATATCATTTCTCAAGTGGTAAGGCCAGCTGCACTGCCTATCACAGGTCTTCAGTATAAAAGTCTGTTTTGCCAAAACGTTGGTGAGAAATTACCCTAGATTTTTATCCCGGTTTATAAACCAATACACAGCATTCTAGTTCAGTCAGTTTGCTTACTTGGCTTTGCTCTTGCAGTGTTGTACTCTTTTTTATTTGATATACCGGTACCTTAACTCATCATCATCATAATCCATCGTCGGTTTGTTCCCCACTAGTGGGGGTGGCCGATTGTTTCCGCGCAGCAATTGTTTTAATCCCTTTTCTCCATTTCACCCTGTCCCTTGCATCTTCCTCCTTCAGTCCGACTTTTTTAAATTCATCCTTCACTTGTTGTTTCCACGTTCTTCTTGGACGACCGCGTTTCCTCTTCCCATCCACCTTTAGATCTAGTGCCTTTCTAAGAAAACTTCCTTCCTCCCTCCTTATCACATGTCCATACCATCTTACTCCATTTGCCCTTGCCAGTTGGTCTATGGTCTCTCTCATCTCTAGCATATCCAACAATTCTTCAGTCCTTTTTTCCCTTCTCGTTTTCACCCCACACATTGCTCTCACCATTGACCTTTCCGTTCTTCTCAGGATTGCCAGTTAACTAAGGTAGTATTCTATTCTGTTTTCTTTACTGTATTATTATGTACGGTAGCAGGGTTGCCAGATTTTAAATTGAAAAAAAAGCCAAAACTTCATAAAAAAAAAGCCAAAAAAGGCCAATAAAACTGTAAAAAAAAGCCAAACATTAAACTAAAAAAGGCCAAAAACCAGCCAAACAAGTCACTTGTAAAAACCAAGTTTGATAGGTAATACTCACGTTGCGTTCTAACAGTTTGTAATTCATTAAAAAAAAGCAACAGGAGCTGGTAATTAGTGACGATTTTAGCTGTTGCAGTATGCTAGAATGCTACAATCCTTTGCATTTGCAACAATTATGTCTTGGAAATGGTCAATTGCATTGATAGAGCTGTGGCATGCGACAGACAATGCTAGTTTCAGCTCAATCTTCTTTTTGCTTTTTTAGAATCAAGTGCAGTAGCTGCAAGTGTATCAAATAATAAAGAATTTTGAGCTTGTACTGGAAGTTTACGTTTATGCTTCGTTGTCGTTTCATGGTTATTAAAATTACTTTTCTTTGGGACAATAGTTGCTTGGCATAACTTGCAAAAAGCATCAACTGTGCGCAGGCCCGTAGCCAGCCGGGGGCCTTGCCCCCCCTGAAAAAAATGTTGCCCTTCCTGGCAAAATCCCAACATTCTCGAACAACAGCTACAATTATAATGATTTTGCCCATCTTTCCCGTTGCAGAGCTTTTTTGGCCCCCCTAAAAAAAGGTTGGCCTCCCCTTGCTCTGCGGTCTGGCTACGGCCCTGCCTGTGCGTTCATCTTTTTTAAGCTAAGAAAACTCATTTTCCCATTCAGGTAGATATTTCCTGCTGCTATCATACATTGCCTTCCACTTTCGTTTTGACATATTATTAACAGCTACAATAGGCCTACTACTTTTGAACAGATAATAATTAATACGGTACTTTAAATAATAGCCTGTCAAAATGGTCACTTTATAAAATTATCAAGCATCGCCAAAAGAGCAAGACTTCATCCTTGCACACGCTGTCAGTCTGCCCCTGCAGTCTCTGCACAGTGCACATGCGCATTAACAAATAGCAATTCTTCAATCCCACAAGTGAAAGAATAAAGGAGAAGTGTTGCCATTGTTGTTTCAATCTTACAAAATACAGTAAATGTAAAAAAAGCCAAACAAATAATTTGCGGCCAAACCAATATGAAAAAAAAGCCAAAATAAAGCCAAAAAGCCAAACCCAAATTTTGTGGCCAAACGACTTCAAAAAAGGCCAAATTTGTGAAATTTGGCCGTAAAAAAGCCAATCTGGCAAGCCTGTACGGTAGCTACAATGTATCTTGTACCCTACAACACCTGGTGTTTGTTTTCTGTTTCTCACGTAGCCAACCTGAGGTAGTATTTTATTTGTCATTATATGTATGTGTATCATTACTATGTATATGTATCATAAAAGGTGAAAAGCGCTAATGTGCTTTCAACACCACTAGGCTTATTGCTAATAAATAAATAGACAAAGTTATCACAATAAAGTTTTGCTATCATTGTAGGCTAGGTACCAAGGTAGCGCCAAGATTACAATCCCAATGTCTTACTAAACGTCCTGCCATGTGCACTGGAACAAAGAAAGCACATTTCACCACGGATGAGCAAGTCTGGTCCAATGTCGAAACTGTGCTCTTGTCACTTGTGATAAGATCAAAGTTTTTTTACTTTTTTCTGGCCCTTCTTGCTTTTGTGTTGTCTTCTTTTGATGCACGTCATTCTTCATAACGATTCAGTCATGACTCGACAAAAATTTTTATAAAGGTTGTTTAAAACTACAGCAAGGACCTGAAAATCGGCAAGAGACGTTCAATTCAATTCAATTCAATTCAATTTATTTTTTCTTTGTCGGAAAACAACAGCAATGATAAAGTTACAAATAGTGAACGGGAACAAAACCAACAAAAGGAAAAGGTGGCAAAACTACAAAAGTTTAAAACGTGCATGCGATGCAAATTTAAAGGTTACGTACACGAAAGTAAATTAAGCACGGCCACCAAACCTAACAGTTTAAAGTAGATGAATTAGTTGGAAGAACCAGTTGGCTCCACATACCTAAAGCAACTGGAGGTGTGCCAGTTGATGAAACCATGCGGGGACGACTGAACCTTACAACCAATATAAAAAAGAAAAATCAACAACACGAGCATTCAAGAATAAACAATGAACATACGGCATATTATTACATATTAAACATATTACATATTATTTACATATTAAACATATTACATATACAAAATACTATGTACAGTACATCGTTTTAAGTAAAATGGAGTGTTCGCAGCAACGACAGTGGTGTGATATTGAATAGGAATTGATAACTGATGGGTACAGGAATTTAGATTAATTAACTTATTATTTGAGCATGATATTACACTGATGATCATGAATGATGAAAAATGTAGTGAAGATGATAATTATGAAAATGGTCTAGATGGCATGCGGGTGACTTCGGTATCAGAGCGGGATGGAGTTTCTTGCTGGTTTCTTGAAATGAATTTCCAACCAAACTTCTGGAGAGTGATAGGCCTACAGCTTCATTGTTGAAGTACTCTTGCCAAAATAAATCTACACAACAAAGTAACAGAGAGTTATAAGGTTCTGTGAACAAATATATTATACGTGGTTCGGCTAATTAAAGGCGTATTGCATTGGTAACATATTAGCATCTAATTGCAGCCTATTGAAACTGAACAGTTTAAGGTGGTGATGGCAGATGTACGACATTGACAGTTGTAATAAGCTCAGATACTAGGTGTCAAACAGTAGTACTTGAAAGATTAAATTTACAAAAGTGGTATCTATTACACAATGGACGTATGCTAACATGAAATTAGAAAAAAACAGACGTAGCAGAAATGAAATTAGAAAAAAACAAGGTAAAACAATGTTGATGCAGCGATGCAAGTTGACAAAAATCTGACTTCAGTGCAATATATCTCGAAAGGATTTTGTCGGTTGCACTGCTTTTATCTCTTAGGAATCGTATCTTGGGAAATTCCATGAGACAATTTTCTTGGAAAATTTGTATAATGAATAATTTTAATGATTTCGAAAAGTAGTAGCCAATCTATGCATTGTCGTAACATCATGCTATTCTAACAGGCGAGCTGTCGTGGAAATATTTCAGCCTTTTGTTGGAGCTAAATTTCATAAAAATGGATTGATTGTGGAAGTTTTTATCCTCGGACTGGGAAAGTTTCTTTTTGAGCTTAATCCTGGAGGTTTCGCATATGATAGGGGAAGGTGGGGTAAAGCAGACCAACGGGGTAAAGTGGAACCCCGCCTTTTTTGCTATTAAAGTTTCACTACTGTGCGGATACCATTAAGTTTAGTGAAGCATGACGAAAAGTAGCTGCACACGCCATTATTCAAGGTTTCATGGTTTAACTTTAGAAGACGCAAAAAAGCACGGAAATTACTTTTTGCACCCTCTGATCTATTGAAAGGTATGTATGGCAACTTACATTGTGTCTTATGTACATAAGGTAGAAGTTTTTTTGAATGATAAAAATGAGCCTCACTATATCACGTACGCATTACGTAGATTCACTCTTGTTGCTGACTAGCCTAAATTTGGCCAACAGTTAAATTAGTAGTAATGTAGAGGTGGGGTAAAGTGGACCAGTGGTGATCCACTTTACCCCGTCATAAATATTTTTCTTGTTTATGATTTCTTGACCGAATTAGGTGCTGTGTTACTTATAATCTTGTAGCTTATTTTACACAACAGCTGTATAGGCCTAATTAGCACTCAAGTGGATAGTTGTTCTGATATGGTTGGTTGGTTATTGAATCTTTATCTTCGGACTGACAAAGCCTTGATAGGTTATTCCTGGTAGTTTCGCATACTTGTAGAGGCTCTTGACGCAGGGCCGGTTACCGAGATTAGCTGAGTGAAGGTTCCAATTGCTGAGGTGTTGTTGCCTGAAATTATTCCATCCATTAAGTGCCGCTAAATGGAGAGCAGTCCTGAAATACGTTGCTCAAGCGCACACCCCGAGAGTCGAACCAGTGCCGCGTAATCTTGAGCCGGGCTCGTAACCACTGAGCTAACGAGGCGGAATATCCCACCAATCATGATCGAGTAGACGAGCTGGTTCTTAACTTAGTTATATTCTTGTTTTTCAGAATGCCTCGTTATCACCAAAGGACATCCTGTGGGCGCATGAAGCCTGCGCTGGTTGCAATGAAGAGGATGACAACTTTATCTGTGAATTCTGTTTTTTAAAAAAAATTTCAAAGTTTGGTCCGTAATGGACTTATGAACTGCAGTTGTGAAGTTTCATAATGTCTTCACTAATGATGCTAGTTGTAAATAATTTGATTGCGTAGAAAAAAATTACGAAATTTGCTCAAAACTTACAACGGTCCAGTTTACCCCACATATGTGGGGTAAAGTGGACTATTGGAGGTAATTTTAAAATTAAAAAAATTTATATAAAAAAGCTGGCAGTCATCAAAAGCGCACTTTAAAAATTGTCGAAATATGTTAAAGTTAACACTCAAATAAAAAAAGTTAAATTTTTTGGTAAAATCAATGAACTGTACTGAATTAACCCTTAGGTATTCCACTTTACCCCACCTTCCCCCAGCGGCTTCGAACTACTGACGCAAGCTCAATCACCGATATTGAAGTTTCCGCTTCTTGTTGAAATGTTGTCGGTTAGTTGTTTCATCTAATGAATGGCGCTGAGTGAGCAGTCTTTAAAATGCGTTGCTCAAGGTGGTTCAGGCTCAAACTGGACACCCCGAGAATCGAACAGCGATGGTTCTTCTTTTATAAAGCCAGGCGCTTAACGAACTGTCCTATGGGAAATAGGTTAATATAGGCAATATTCAAAAAAGATTGGTTTGTCTTGTTGGAGTTGAATATTTACGAGTCAAGTCAAGTCAATTTATTTTGTTTTAACAGCGCCATATATTAACAAATAATCAGAGTAAAATGTAATTGTCAAAACAATGCATTGTACAACTGTTGGTTAGATTATGGCGCAATCAGGATGGTAGCGAAAGACCATAAGCAGTCATCTAGTCAGCCACCACCCTATCACAGTAAATCTAACTACACATTCATACACACTAGTGTGCAGAGGCAGGCACACTACTTCATTGAATAAAAAGGGTTCGCCACTGAGATTGAAAAACAACTACTGTTGGTTTGAATCTGCATTCTCAGACTGAGTAAGCCGAGGATGAAGATTCAAACCAACGACCAAGAATTGACCAACCACCAATAATTAGTGATTGTGTGCTATAATAGGCTACAGCACTTGCGAAAGTTTTCCTGAAATAACGAAGAAAAACGTGGATACCACCACCGAATTGCAACAATTTTTATGTGAAGCATACAAAAACAGGGCAATTTGATACTAATAACTGTAGAGAACAAAGATTAATAAGTACGATATGATGATATAGGCCTACTGTAAAGGTAAGTTATCCTTTGTATTGAGCACTTAAGGTACGCATGTATATTCATGTAACAGTTGGTTTTTGAGATTTTTTTTAAAGCAATGGAACGGTAAATCTTTTATAAGATTACGAGATTGCATAACTCGACTTTTTGCCTCACTCCACGGTTTTTCCCGTTGCTCTTTAGGTGTAAAGTTATGTGGATCGTATTCCCATTGTATTTTATGAAAGTCTTTTCTTGGAATCGAGCCTGAAATTATTTTCAACATGAATTGCATTAATAAAAATAATTTGATCTCCGACTTTGATGTTTAATTGCTGAGGCAATAATAATCACTTACTGATTTTCAACCGGTTGAGTCGGATGCAAAGGTAAATTTTTCAAAACCTTTTTTTCAATAAAGCTTTATTGATAGGCTACTTAATGCACTTGAGGATGATTTAGTCATTGTGATATCAGATACCGGTACATAAATTTGCAGAATGCAATTGTCAAAATTGTGAGGTTCAGAACTTCGATTTAATTTAATTCGGTTTATTTTTATTTCTGACTATTACAACAACAAAAACAATGTAGGCTATTCCAAACATAGCAGAAGTCTAGAAAAAAGTAGCCTATATTAAGCGACAAAACGCGAAAGTTTCACGAGCTTGATACCAAAACAGAACAATTAATATGGCACGGTCGCAACACCTCAAACACTGTTAGATTGACCGAGTTTAAGTTACATAGTCCAGTCACACCAGTGTAACATAATCCGTGTCACATAATACAGTCCATGCTTGAATATCCTATCTTGTTTCCAAGGACTTCTGAAAATTGGATTTGTTAAAAAAAAGAATACCTGTTTTAAGTTATTAGACAGACATTTTCATACTCTAAAGCTTGCAACAATGTGGTGCTGTTGTTGTGTGTTTTAAAATCACAAGAGCGTATTGTGGGATTGTTATTTTGACGTCCTGTTCTGTCCAAATGGTTAAAATTCAACCACATGAAACACGACGGAATTATCACCAGGACAGTCAGGAAGCCATTTTTTATTGTTATTTTGTAAAAATGACAAGTGACATATAGCTAGGCAGCGCAAAACGATAACATTCTCACAAGTTATGAAAACATTTATCGTATTCATAAATGAAGGCATAGGGGAAAGTTAGTTTTTAGAGGTGGGAAAAATTCTTGCCTATATGTAGCCTAGTTAAATGCGCTCATATATTTTTGCGACAAATGACAGACCACCTGATCAGTGGTGCTGTGTCTCGACATGTCTTGTCTCGAGATACTGATTGTAGTGTCTCGGTCTCGAACCGTCAAAGTCCCGTCTTGGTCTCATCCATCTGATGTCTCAATTTTTACGTCGAGACATTGAGGCATATTGGGAGCTGTAGATAATTTAATTGTAACAGTCAAAAAAGTCTTTTTAGTACAAAATGTTCGACTTAGTGATTGTTCGACCAAAACTACAACCAAACCGTTCAAAATCTGTGCTTCAATGCTACTAGTGGTTTGTTTTTCACGTCACGCTTCATTGGTTCGCTGCGAGGAAAGGTCTTCAAAGGTTTTTGTAGTAATTGGTTTGCTTTATTAGATTTAAAGTGACCCAAAGTGATAAGGACAAGTGGAACAAGGCACAAGGTCAAGAAAGAGGAAAAAAGAAATGCATTGTTGTGTTGAGCAAGCAAAATATAACGTTCATCCGCAAACGTTAGATTTGGTAACGAAGACCATCGAGAATAAATACCTAGATCCTAAAAGCAAGAAAACACCTTTAGAGAAGTGAAAATTTTGCCATAAAGCTACGAGAATTCGTGACAAAGCGGGAATATTTTCTGGTTTCACAGGGAAATCGAAAAACCATGTTCTGATTGTTTCATGCCTTACAAGCTTTTACAAAAGTTGTTACAATAAAGTGGCTACGATACCTTGTTCGCTAGGAAAATATTTTGTGAATTTGATAAAGTATGAAATTTATCAACCATCTTCGGCATCTTTTTCAAGAGGTTTTGAACCATGGTTCCATGTTTTAACCCACAAAATAAGTTACCTGTGGTAACTTTGTCCACATTATCATACTCTAGTGAACAATTGAAAATGCTTAGGATGATCTATAATTGCAACATTTTGTTTTGCCAGGTTTTAAGTTTTGCATATACCGTACTCAACTATACCTTTAGTTAAAATGTATAGAGCTCTTCTAACCTTTTTCACCATATTAGTAACATTATTTTTACCAGTTATTTTGATAGCATGGCTTCTTTCACTATCATTTAGAACACACTATGGTAAGTACTATGGTACGGTACTAGTCTATGCTTTATCAATACGGCTTCTAACTTTTATATCTATACCATTTATAATTTCTGTATCATACTTGACTGTATTAGATTTGTTAACTTCACATTATTTGTACAGTCGAGAGCAGTTAATTGTATATCCGGGGCTTATAGATTTTAAGCCGCCCGCAATTTATATTTTCCCCCTCAAATGTGATGTATCTCACTTGCAGACACATCTATTGCTTGATGTTGCTGATTGTCGGAACATATAATCTCTCGCTTTCGTTTTCAATGATTGCTATAAGAGGAAGCTTCATTGATCAAGCAGCGCTAGTTCGAATCTCTGGGTGTGCACTTGGGCAACGCATTCTAAGGACTGCTCTCCATTCAGCGGCACCTGATGGATGGAATAATTTCCTGGCAACAACACTTCAACAATCAGAAAGCTTAGTTTTGTTAATCTCGGTAACCGGCCCTGCGTCAAAAGCCTCTACAGGTAGGTTATTCCTGGTTGTTTCACATATCAAGGTTTTGTCAGTTTTAAGATAAAGATTATGTACCAAACTAAACGGTTTATGCCGCACTTTCATTCATCATGATTTCAAAGTAACACTGTGTTTTAAAGTTATGTTTGGGTCATTCCATGCCAAATGAGCAAATGGGTTACATCACATGTCATAGATTTTTTTGAAATTTGGCATACTTGTAGATGTCAAAAAAATACGAAGAATACAAAAAAAAATTTTGAAAAAATTTAAATATTAGCAGAGTTATGGTCATTAGTAAAATCACCATTTTTGCCTGTTCCGCTTCAGTGATGTTGTCCAATTTCCTATAGTATTTCTAATTTCTTAACCTATGATCAAACAAAATGGCTGAAAATTGCTAGACAGACATTTTAAGATCCAAGGAAACCAAAAATGTAAATTAAAAAGTTGACAGAGAACTTCTTGATATGATTATAAAGGTTTCAACTTGCTACATGCATTTTTCGGAGGCCAAACTTTGAGGGCCTATAAAAAAAATGGGTATAAAAATTAAGAACTGAAATTCACATGTATTGGACTTATACCAATACTCTTTCATGTCAAATAAAAAAATTGAATTAATTTTGATAACTACTATGATAAAAGCTAGATTTTCTGACTTGCAAATTTTGACCTTTTTTACACTCATTGTTCAAGATTTTTGTCTATGACATCACAATTTACATTATTGCTTGTGGATGACATCACAATGTACATATTGTTTGTCATAATGCAGCTCATGAATGAATTGAATACTGGTAATACACTAAGGTTTAACGTTGTAGGCCATGCACTATAGTAGTTATCATATTATTAGTACTACATTAGTTTTACAATAACACAATTGTTATGGATTCATCACAGCATTATGACATTGGAAAAAAATAAGGTATTGTACCATAAAAATTCACTTTGCTAGAAGCATCTGGTATCTTTGAACACTTGAACAGTGGGAAAAGTATCTTTTCTGGTTGCAAGATCTGTGGAGCATGTTAGGAATAATACATTGCTAATAGGACAACCTAAAATTGAAATCACAGTTAAAAGAGTAATTAACTCAATAACTCTACAAGTTACCACTACTATGGTGCATGGCCTACTGCACTAAACCTTAGTGTATTACCAGTATTCAATTCATTCATGAGCTACATAACAATTGTCATGACAAACAATATGTAAATTGTGATGTCATCAACAAGCAATAATGTAAATTGTGATGTCATAGACAAAAATCTTAAACAAAGAGTGTAAAAAAAGCCAAAATTTGCAAGTCAGAAAATCTAACTTTTATCATAGTAGTTATCAAAATTAATTCAATTTTTTTATTTGACATGAAAGTGTATTGGTATAAGTATAAAACATGTGAATTTCAGTTCTTAATTTTTATACCCATTTTTTTTATAGGCCCCCAAAGTTTGGCCTCCGAAAAATGCATGTAGCAAGTTGAAACCTTTATAATCATATCAAGAAGTTCTCTGTCAACTTTTTAGTTTACATTTTTGGATTCCTTGGATCTTAAAATGTCTGTTTAGCAATTTTCAGCCATATTGTATGATCGTAGGATAAGAAATTAGAAATATGACAAAAAATTGGACAAAATCACTGAAGTGGAACAGGCAAAAATGGTGATTTTTCCAATGCCCATAACTCCACCAATGTTTGAAATTTTTCAAAAATTTTTTTTGCATTCTTTATATTTCTTCGACATCTACAAGTATGCCAAATTTCAATAAAATCTATGACATGTGGTGTAATTTTTCCAAAAAATTTGCTCATTTGGCATGGAATGACCCGTTTGTAAGTCGGTAAAATAGATTTCAAGGCAAGCACCATTACTACTGTAGTTATGTTTGCAAGTTGGTGGAAGCTGTCACTAGCCTACTGTGAATAGATTTCATGGCAAGTGGGTAATTCCATTTATAATCAAATCCCCCTTGCAATCACTAGTCACAGATTTTGCTGATTTATACATACTAAAAAATTATAGGAAAAGCAAAAAACATTTTTGAAATATCTTCATTGGGGACCGAGATAGAGCACTTTGAATTTTTTGGCCCCTAGTTGGATTTTGGGAGGTGAGCACAGAAATTTTTTTATTTTAGCCATAACCCTTTACCTTAAACGATTTTTACAATAAAAACATGCATTTTACCATTCTAGGACTCAAGGTTCAATTCATTTTTGCAAATTTTCAATACGCAATTACTCAAGAACCAAATAAGATAGGGAAAAAGTTTAAAATATATTTTTAATCATTTCTTTGTATCTTCAATATATTATACAAAAACTACAAAAATCTGAGAGGTGAGAGTTTTTAAATTTCTTGAAATTGGTTGAATTATAATGGAATTACCCTACTACAGCCATTTCTTCATAAACATTTTAAGAAAATTATTGGTATATTCTAAGTTGAGTATTTTGGTTTATGCAAAGCTTACATCAACCTAATTTGATAAAAGTGTTACAGTATACTTCAGTTGCTTCGTTTGAAGAAAAAAAAATTGCACCTTTTTCTCAATGCTCTGAAGTATTTCCCCTAAGTTAGCATGTAAAAAATAAAATAAGAAAAACTTTAAATGTAAATTACCTTTTGAAATGTTTATCTTAGCATAATTTTAAGTGCAAAAATAAATTCCTTGTGTCCTAAAATGGTAAAATGCATGTTTCCATTGTGCAAATCGTTCAAGGTAAAGAGTTTTGGCCAAAAAATGAAGGCTCATATTGAAAAAATAACTGTGCTGACCTCCCAAAAATTCAAAGTGTTCTATCTCGGTCCCCAATGAAGATATTTCAGAAATGTTTTTTCGTTTTTCTCATTATTTTTTTATATATATAAAATGTGTAAAAATCAGCAAAATCTGTGACTAGTAGTTACAAAGTTGAAAAAAAATCTGATGATTATCATATATATAAATGGAATGTACCAAGCACCATTTTAAACTGACCACCCTTCCATTCATTACATTTAAACTTTGCAAGTCGAGTGGTATGTCCAGACGATCGGTAGCGTCTGTGGTGCTGTAACTTCTGTATTTCTCTCTCAAAGAAAAAGAGAGGAAAAAATAAAATTGCGAGTGGCTTAAAATCTACAAACCGTATATCTTATTAGCCAGATATTTTGATACAATTATCTGATAATTGCGATGCTTTAATTTTCATTGTGAATGTGATGGGCATTACAATCAGTATGATACATTCCTACAACTGCTTAAAGTTTTGGTTGAAACTGGAATAGTTTATTAGTACTGTACTTTCTTACACAATGCGGTGCATTGCCAGTGATCATCTCAGATCATGTTCTTTAATTAAAGTATTTTTTGCAAACTGTGGTAATCAAACTTTTTATATATTTAATACCCCTGTTGCATCGCAAGGCAAACTCTGGCTCCTCATCATTCGTTTTTTGTACATTAACAAAGTCCAATTGTGCAAACATTGAATCTTTGTGGTGGGATGTTTTCCATGTGAGATTACAGCATGGAATTACAATCACTTGTTGTTCGTTTGATGACAGATGTCTGTTTCGTCGCCTTATTTCTTTCACTTTGCTTTTGAACAGCACAGACAATTTACATATAAAGAAGCATTCTTCTTTAGCTCATTGTTGAATGTTTGTCACAGTGTCAAACAGCTTTCTTTGCTTCTAAACATTTGGTAGAAGACCATTATACGATTAAATAAATGAAGTGTGCTAGCACATCTATGATTTTGTGTTTATTAAGTAAAAAGGTGGCTTTGTAAAGAAAAACATGTTTTTGACAAGAAGCCAAAGAGAATCATCACTGTTCGAATAAAAATTGAGCAAATATTTTTCAAATCTCTTTTTACTACATTGGTGCTTGTGTGCCGAGTCAACATTTACTTGGGTGAATATATCGTTGTGGACAGAAATGGCCTGCTATGCACATGGAATAGTTTTGAGGAAATCAAGTAGCCTACTTTAGTATATATATATAATATATATATAAGTTACACAGTACACACATTAATATTATGCTATATCTATGACATATGTATTTTTTTAGTTATTGTATCATGCTCATATTTAATGTTGTGTACATATTAGGACTTTGTGTACATATTAGGAATAGAAATCATGCTACATATTCTATGCATTGTTTTACTTATTATTTTACTATTCATTTAGGCGGAATTTCTGTTATTTCACCAAAGCGTTTGATGGCAGCCACAGTTATACCAGTGCTGTGTGGAGTAAGGGAGTTTTACAAAAAGTCCCTGTCTATGTCTGGTGTTGTTGCAGGTAAGTCATGATAAGTATGTTGTTTGCATGTCATTTGTTACTGATTTACTCAGAGTAAAGAGAAAGTAATGCTTTTATAGGAAGTATGTTTGTAAGTCCTACTCGTTTTAGAAGTTATCACATTAGGGCATCAACAGGCAAGACATCAGTTCAATTGTAAAATCAGACAAAATTGTATTTGTGTTTCCTTAATTAGTATATATGCTTTCTGTTTGTCAGAAGTTAAAGGTAGGCTAGCTGAATAATTTGTAGCTGCAAATCAGAAAGCAATGCGTCTATTTTAAAATGAGGTCTTGTTTATTTATCAACAGCTTTTAGAAAACAATGGTATGCAACATGATCTATTTAAAATTAAATGACTGATTTAAAGTACAAACTGAAATTCAAACAAAGTGTGTTTTACTGTCACTGAACTATAGCATACTTTAATCGAAAAATTGAAAAAAGCTTTCCGTTGATGCAAAAGCTATCTTAAACAGCAATATCCGTCATTTGTACATTCATTCAACGTCTGCAGACTGATGTGAAAATGTCTGATTTTGTTGTATGGGATGATTGATTTTGAGTCATGTTTTGTTGAAATTGTTAAATATAATTTTGGATTGGTCTTGCAGCTATGTTTGTTGGCTTTGTGCATACCCTTGCAAATGCCTCATTTATTACATCACTGTTGGTGTTCTTTTTCACTTCCTCAAAGTTAACACGTTTTCGTGCTGCAAGAAAAGCCAAGCAAGACGAGGAAGCCGAAGCAGGTATTTTTTTGAAGACTGTTTTAATTCTTTTTATTTACTTACTGTCTTTTTTCATTGATTTAAAAATCAAAAAATGTTAATGGTCGCTATGTAACAGAAGGGGTGGTTTGTAGCAGAACTGTTAATTGAAAAAATCAAGCAATGCTAAAAAAAAAATGTCATTCTGTTCTGTACTAAATAAATGCGTATCTCCTGTTAAACAATTAAACATACTTCATCTAAGATTGACTTCCTTGCCTTCCCGTCCACTTCATCTAAATCTTCATTCACCGAGCGTAGTCTGGATGCATAAAAAATACTTCATTTTCAAGAATCGCCATTTCTTACTGACGATTTCTTAACCTATAATAACCAAACGTAACAGGTGGACAGAGAACATGGTTGAACGTTTTCAACAACGGCGGTGTACCAACTGCTATCACCTTCCTGTATCTCATTGAAGTTGGCTGCAAAGAAACAGTTATAGATTTTCACCACCAGCCTCATTACATAAGGTAAAGGAATTATGAGTTGGAATTCTATTGGATAACTTTGTTTAATTCAAATAACTAATCGACTTGTCTGTCCGCCGTCTTTATCTAATGTCTGTGGCCTATTAAAAAAATAAGCTTCTTTTGAAATACTTCCATAGTTGGTAGGCTACGTTGTTTCTAGAAAAAGTATCTAGACAGTTTTGACTTGGAGTAATAATTGTTGGTCAAAAGGTCAGTTCAACTAATAAAAAGTTAACAAAAAATGTTGTTGAAGGAAATGTATTTTTGTGTTACTCTTGAGTTCAAAATTTGTATATTCAAAAAAGCTTGAAGCTTTGTCTAATAAATCTCATTAAACAGATCCGTATCTTGGTAATTTCAGTTCATGGTTGTCTGTGTCTATCCTTGGCGCTATTGCGTGTGCCTGTGGAGACACATGGGCGTCAGAGATTGGGGCAGCGGTGGGAAATGGAACTGCTAGGCTTATTTCCAGTGGAAAAATCGTACCTGCAGGTATTATGCATAAAATATTTAGATCGTTTTTTTTTGTTTTTATTTTGTCAACTTACGTACTTATAATGAATGTTGCCTTGCACTCAACAAAAATGCGAAAAGTTAGTCATCAACACTTGTAGTACAAAATATACCAAATAGAATAAAGAAATTATATTTTCTTTATTATTTTCTTATTGATTATTTATTAACTATTATTCTATTCTGATCTACAAGACTGTGCACTTATGCCAATGTAGCGCTGAGCAGTCAAGTTGAAATCACGTGTTTTGGTTAAACAAACCCGGGTTAAAGTTGATCTGAAACTCTGAAAGATGAAAATGAAAAAAATTAAAACTACCACACTGTATTTTGTTGCAAATTTGTGCAACCATTATTTAATTGTTTTAACGTTGAGCAACGTTCTTACTTCATCCTCGATCACTCAGGAACAAACGGAGGTGTCTCCGTCGCTGGAACTCTCGCCAGTATTGCCGGTGGAAGCCTGATCGGTCTCACCTTTGCAATCACCGATTGGATATCCGGTGACTTCATGAGGTAATAGTACAGTTGAACTCAAACTTGAAGTAATAGCGGTTAAAAATGTATTTTTGTTTGTGGAATTTTCCCTCAGCTGGTGCTAATTTGTTTTTATTTTGATATCATGTTTAGCTGCACTGTCCAGGAAACCTTTATAACGATGATGAATATTCATTTCTAGCTTTACCTGGTTCAACTTTTTTTTGCGTTATTAGTTCTTCCCCTAACAGTTTCTACCTGTTGATTGCGATCCGCAAACGTTGAAACTTTAGACATCCATGTTTCCGCTCAGCACTTTACTGACCATGATTTGTATTTGATAGTTTCCAGTTCTCACTGGTTTGGGCCGGTTCCTTCGCAGGCTTTACTGGTTCCATGATCGATTCATCCTTCGGTGCTACTCTGCAGTTCTCTGGTATGCCTTGTCAACGCACTGATGTATTTTATTGAGTAATTCTATAGTGACCTTGAATTTATACCAATTCAGTGTATAGCTGAATGGAAAGCTGTAGGCTCCAGACCGCTACATCTGACACTCTGTCAGGAGGTTTTTGCAGATCACCCTTACTCGCAATTTACTGCCCTAAATATTAAAACTGTATATAACTGAACTGTGGCGTATTGAAATAGAATTTGAAAAAGGGACTTTGTAAGCAATTTGTAAGAAAATTTGTTTTATGTTATTATCAGATCAGCAATAGTCTCCGCCATTTTCAACCTTTTTTCAATTGAAGTGTTTTGATCATGTTCAGCGCAAACTAATTTTGACCACAACAAAAACGTCTCTAAAATGAAAAAAAGCAATTTTCTACACACTTTAGTTTCTTACCGAGCAACCTTAACTACGTCATAGCACAGTGGGAATTTAAACATTTTTGATTCACTTTTCGCTGCAGGTTTCAACGAAGAAACAAAGAAGGTTGTCGGCAAGCCAGGCCCTGGAGTGAAACATATTTCAGGAGTTCACTTCCTCAACAATCATGCAATTAATTTTATCTCATGCTGTATTACCTCACTGACCACTCCTGTTGTGTATCAAGTCGCTATGAATGTTATGGACGTGTTTTTTTAAGTTGTTGTTCCTGAAGATGTTTTTTGTTAATGTCTTTTCGCCAAATTAAACGATGAAATTGTATGGTCGTTGACCTGCAGCTTAAACGAATTTATTTCTGAGTGTGCGTGAATTAGTTCCAATTTTCACTTCATGCAATGTACCTTTTGTTTACTTTACGTTTTGCCTATGCCAGAAAAACTTTTGCTTCTAGCCACCTGTTTTATTTTTCTTGCCATAAAAACAAGGCGACTTTCAGCCACGAATCGTAACATATTCTTGCACACTCTGATACTGTTATCTAGCAGCTACGGACTCTTGTGCAGTACAATAGAATCTGCTTAATTAATCCATCTCAGTCCCAAGCAATTTTCAATTTAATAAGTGATGAATGTTGTATTAAAAATTCCGTTCCAAAGCAAATGGGTTTAATACTGGGATGAATCTATTATCCGTGGATATATTAAGAGGGTAATGCAGCACTAGCAAGAGTATTGAAAACCGTATTTGTAGCCATTCACAGTTCAAGCTGTATTTTTTGAGTTGTAAATACCATAAAGATGATGCATCTTTTCGACTTATCTTCTACCTAATTTTTATGCTTAGCAAATATTGGATGAAAGTTAGTTTCAGTTTGAAATGGTCAGTAGGCTATGTGCATTTTCACTTTTCAGCTGTGGTCTTGTTTTGTTTCCAATGTACGAACCACGTGATAAACGTTTTCACCATTATGATAGTGCATCCTGCTCTGTACAGATACTACTGTATCAGTGCATGAACTGATGACAATGCGTTGAGGAAAGTTGCTGAAGGAAATCTCGGTTTTCTTGTTGCTCTAAACAAAGCAACGGTTCTCAACCGGGGGTCCACGAACCCCTAGGGGATCCTCAAAGCGTTTTCAAGGGGTATTGATAATTACATTTTCACAATTTTGCAAGTGGTCCACGACCGATTCGGAGGCACCAGAAAAAGACAAAAAGGTTGAGAACCACTGCTCTAAGCTAGGTGTTTGGAATTTGCTGATCTAACTTGCCCCCATCACAACTATGCAACGTAGTTTCCTAGCAAGCTTTTTTAATTTATTATGTCGCCATGTTGCTCTATTTTTACATCAAAATAACGTTGTGTCGCTCGCCCAAAAAGGCTATCTTCATACGAAACCACGTTGTTTACTTGATATTTTCTGCCAGTTTGAGAAGCGTTTGTTTTTATTGCAATTGTTTAGCCGAATACTGTTTGGATAGGCACATGTTCAACATTACTTTTCTGTAGGCAATTACGCCTGGCAAACAAGACATGTACTTATGTCTTAAACTTTACCGCGCCTTCTGCGGTCTGATATTCTGGTACGTTTCGAGCTCACAACTTAACGAAATTCTTTTTCGAGTATATCTATGATGAGAGAAAATAGATTTTGTTTAAATTTCTGTTTATTTTGTTTCATTAACTCTTTCTTTCAATGGCTTCTTCAGCATAAGTTATGACTTAACAAACGATAATGACAAACTTGATTTCAAAGTCACTGCTTCCCTTCACTCGCTATTGTGGACAATCCTTAAAGGTAAATATAATTGAGGAAGTTTGTTTTGATCCAGGTCACTTAAAGTTAACATTTGAAATTTAAATATCATGTGCTGAAGAACGATTGTTTTACTGTATAGTGGGAACTCGGAACACACTTTCTCTTTACGCTGTTTTTGTGGTTGGTTTTATTGTTGTAGAATCAAACCACGATACAATGATTTTTTGCAACAAAGTTCTCAACTTAAATAAAATAGAAAGGCTTTTCTGTTAAAGTAGAAACGTCGTTTAAATGTATAAGCAATTTTTCTATTTGCTTGATTTATTTCAGAAACAATCCATCACTTCACTCTTCAGAAGAACGTCTTCTACTTATGAACTTCAACATGACAAGACAACCAGTATAACAGACATGTCCCGTTTCCCTGTGCATAACGTTAGTTATGACAATTTAACGAAGCTTGAATATAACTACTGAATTTGCATGAGCTTTTATTCTAAGCCGCGACGTGGCTGCGCTGTACAAGAAACAGTTTGCGTCGCTAACCAGACTGCAAAATCCGTCATTATATTACCCAGACAGATTTTACTGTCTAGGTATTATGCCACATGCTATGCCGTGTTGTTAATCACCGTGATTAGAACACCACCAACTTTATGGAATTCAACTTCGATATTTTCCCTCCAGATCAAAGACCTCCCTGTAGCCACCCAAGAGGTCTTATACAATGTAGACGACAAGTCTGGTTTCATCCCCAACCTCTACCACGTCATGGCAAATCGACCCGAACAGTTCAAGAGCTTTGTACGGTACAGGGACGCCATCACCCGGAGAGGTATCATTACAATTTGTGCCAATTGATACAGTCATGACGCGTTTGTAGTAATTTTTTTCTATCCCTTTATATACTTGTTTGTTTATACCGGAACAAAGCCGTTTTAACCGGCAGATATCACACTTTGGACTTCTACTGTTACTACCTTTACGTTAATATCGGAAAAAGGTACATTTTGACAGCACACATCAAGCTTTTGCAATCAATTGCAGAAAACTGTAAACTGAAGAAAGAAGACTTTGAGCTGATCGGTCTGGCAACTAGTGCGAAGAACGGATGCATGTATTGCATCATCGCCCATGGCGCTTTGCATCGGTCACTTTCAAGAGATCGCTTCCTTGCTGACCAGGTCAGATGACGCAATCATGCGTCTCGTGTTGTTTCACCCAGACAGCAAATCAGTCGTTTTTTACATTGAACCAACGGCTGCAGATGTTGATTCAATGTAAAAAACGACTGGTTTACTGTCTGTGTAATCATTCATGTTATATCTTTATAAATATATCGAAATACAGTAGTTTGAAATACGATTTAATGTTGTTTTTGTAATAAAAAGAAACTGGGCTTGCATGCAGTTAGCAAGTGCAATCTAATTCAACCCCAAAAAAACGATTTTTAGCATTATTTGCATAGCTTCGACATTTTGTAGCGTTGTATTGACAAGTTGCAAAGGTTGTATTTTTGTTGCATGGTCTGCCATTTGTTAGGGTCACAGCATTTGTTCACTGCAAAAGTAAGGTTTCGTATTACCTCTGCCAATGTAACTAATATGCTTCTGAGGTCAACATTCGATAGATGATTTATCACACCTTAATTTTTTAACTTAGGTCATAGCCAACATCGACTGCGCTGAGCTTACCGATCGTCAGCGTGCTATCGTCTCATTGGCTCTTGCCGTGTCCAAGTGCGAGCCAATCACAGAGCAGCATTTTCTGGATCTGGCCATTCACGGGTTAGACATGGATGACGCCTGGGACATCGCGGCCATGGCAGGTTTCACGTTGATGGCGAACAGTTTAACCACTTTTCTGAAGGTCCGGCCAAACGAGGAGTATTACAGCATGGGTCGCTGATGTTTTTTCCTGATTTGCTTTCACTTTGCATTTCGTTGTCAATAGACGTTAAATGGACGTAACAACGATCATGACTCCAATCAGCAAACCATTCTTTTTTAAGTTAGTTTGATGCATGCACAAGTTGAATCAATTTAAAAAAGAAATGATTTGCTGCCTTGGCTTTCTTCTCATCCTGCCTTACACTGTCATGCTTGATTGGTTCAGTAACATTTGTACATTTTTTTTTTCATTCTTTGCTTCTGTAATTACACAAACGAGCTCAATACAACATGCAGTCGCTATATAAATATCGATTTTTTTTCTGTTTGCGATTAATTCTGTGCATCGTTTATTCGACAACGTAGTAATGCATTCTGTCGCAATCTCAAAAACTCTTCCAGTTTATATACCAAAGTCGTTTCAGTCTTACAACGCAACATCTGCCGACGTTGAATCATCGCAAAAAGACTGATTTTCTTACAGCAATACAATATTTTGTGATTGTATTTTTCCTTGGTTATCGTCCGCACACTTGCCACGTCATAGCCCACTGTGGATAGTTTGTCGCTTGTACACGTTTGTTGGCTTAGAACTGGCCGTAACTTGTTAGAACTGGAACGATCCGGATTTGTTTTGAGATAACCAGATTGCTGAAACAGATTTCAGTCGTGTTCAAAAGTTTTTGTTGCCACAATTCGAAAACCCGTAGTTGAGAGAAGTTGTACATTTTTTCCCGTCTTCGCACTTGTGCCTTGTTGACTGCCGATGTTCAGAGAGCAGATTGTATGTTGCCATTTGATCCTTTCATTTACCCCGCCGAAAAGTTCTTTTGTCTATGTTTCCTTAATATACATGCACAAATTGCACATCCTAGACAGCAAATCAACCGTTTTTACATCTATTTAACGTCTGCAGACGTTAAATAGATGTAAAAAACGGTTGATTTGCTGTCTGACATGGTCTCAATGTTCCGGATTGAACCATTGTATATCGTGGTGCGTGATACGAACAAAATGTGATTGTTAGTTGTTAAAGTGATGAGTCGCGTACACGCACTGCTCTGTGTGTGACTATGTCGCATGTTTTTGAAATAAATTGCCTTTTCAAGTCTCTGGCAGTGAACTGTCAGTGACACTGAGGAAACAGGATGCTTGGAGTTTTTAAACAGCTTTCGTAATCTTGGACAAGCGGTTATGCTAGAAATCTGTAAGCCCACGGGCTGTTCTGATATCATATGACATATTTTTTAACGTTGCAATCGCATGACGTTATATTACGTATGTGGCGAGCAATGTTACGCGATATGGAGTTTTTGCAGCCTGCTCCCCTAAAGGCGTCATATTTGACCAAATCCTTCCATTGCATAATCCAACTGAGTTTTGTTGGGACGAACCTACTACACTGGAACACTGCCAGTATGCTAACTCATCATATCGTTTCACACAAGTTACGGTAACTTAAAAAGTAATTGTTGAAAAAGTTATTCAATGCCACCGAAGATGAAAACAATCTGGCTTTGGAAACGTTTGCTAAACATGAGTTGAGCATCTACATTTTGGCCTCTATTATTATGTTTTGATTAGATTGACCAAGTGTTGCAACCACTTTGCTTCTAAACTTGAAAAGTTATTTGAAACAACTTGCAATGCAAAAGTAATTGCGATAGCATCGTGTTGATAGGGGGCCGTGAAAACGATTGCGAATATGTTAAGGTATATCTCCGAAAGGAGACAACACAGGATTAACAAAGCACAAGGTTGTGTTTCGCTTTTACTGGACGAAAATCCGCTGAAATCGGTGATCACAAATTAAAACTTAGTTTTTTTTTTAAATTGTGTAATCTATTTTATTAGTCTACGTTGCATATCAGTGAAATGCTTTGATAATTAGGAGACGGAGACTGTTTTTGGGAGACGGCCAAGCGGAGACGCTTTTTTGTCTTTCCAGTTAAAAGACATTTTACGCCTCACATGAGCGATGTTTTCTTGTTCATTATTTCTTTGATGGTTTTTGATTGATACACGTTCCAAGACAACAATCTCCAGTGTTGCTCGATAAGTTCTTCCTCAGATGGATAAGGATATTCCTGAAACATTTCATTATATTTTTGCAAATGCTAAAATGACGTTAAGATATTTTCACATATAAAATAACAATAGGCCAAGCTAAACATTTAATTAAGCAAGATTTTTTGTTTGCTTGTTGCAGAAAATTGGTTTGTTGAAAATAAAAGACTAACTTTCGCCCCAATAACTCAGGTTCGATTCTCGGGGTATGCGCTTGAGAAACGCATTCATGGACTGCTTTGGATTCAGTGGCACCGGGTGTATGGAATAGCTCACAGACAACAACACCTCAACTGGCGGAAACTTCACTCTATCAATCTCGGTGACCTGGACTGTGTCAGTGGTTCAAAGCTTCTATAAGTAGCCTAGCGTATGCGAAACTTCCAGGAATAAGTTTTCAAAGAAGGTTTCTGATTCCGAGGATAAAGACTTTCACAATTAATCATTGCTGTGTTGCACTGAGTGGGTCTGCTAGGCGGATGTTCAGGCACAAACAAAAATAGTTTAGCGTCGACACAGTCTGCTAAAAGAACAGTCTTAAAAATGTAAGTTTATACCGTATCCATTTCTAATAAAATCAGCTCCAACACTTATAGGCCTACCAAGACGTCGCGCTAATGTCTTACCGTTTCCCGAAGCCATTGCAAGCAATCTTCGGATGCATTTTCAAGGTAAAATTTTTTGTTCAGCATGAGACATTCAGCTCCATTGCTAACCAATGCAAGACTTGGTTGGTTGCTGTACAAATGTGGTCCAATTCCAAATGTGTCACGCTTGGTTAAACGCCGAACGTTGATATGAACTGGATGCAACACTTCTTTTTCCTCATTGGCTTCTAGAGCTTCCGCTGGAGTCTGTCAATTAAAAGCATATTCGGAAGTAAAAACTGCTCACTTAAATAGCCGATATGGCTAATTAATCATTAAGTTGATAAATTTCAATGTGAATCGAGATAGGTGATAAAGTGAAAAATGCTATCGGTTAAGGTGGGGACACAGGAAAATTTTTCGAAATCTAGCCTGCTGAAAGGCTACACCATACTATGCCATACAAACTGTCAAGAAATAAATTATTGAAATCCATCTGTGATTGTGAACGAAATGTTTTTGAAATTGTAGGTTAACTTAAATTTTAAAAAACTTCTACCCCAGTTCAACTTTAATTTGATGAATTTGGTTACATACAAAGTGTGCATCTTGATAAAAACAACATTATTTTTTCTAAAAATGCCTCAAAAGTAACCAAAATAAGATTAGCCTACGTTTTTCAAAATTTTCTGAGGAGCAAGCTTCCACAATCCTCTTTCCATTTTACTTTTTTGGACATTAAGTTTAGCATTGTTTATTCACGTTAAGCTTAAAAACTTTGGTTTGTTAAAACTCTGGTACTTTTCCAACTTTTTTTTACACCCGCCACTGTATTGTCGGCATAGCCATTAGCCAGCTATTTACTTTTTTGTTTTAAAAACTTTTAAAGAGTTGTTTACTCAATGCTAAATTGATGAATGTAAATTTTTCTCCACATTGAAAGAGTTTGCGGCTCTACACGCTTTCTGGTCATACTTTTTAAGCGCGATCACTAAGCATAGGGGCCCACTGGTGGATTTCTGGGGAGGAAGGGTAGGCTGAGATGGTGCTCATACGACCCTGGCTATAGGCTACGTCTCTGGCTTCATTATTCCAAATTTGAAATGCGTTGCATCTTTTACGTTTAGCCTACTCATAACTAAGATGGTTATAAAATTGGAATGAGCTTATTTGAATTTATTACTGCAAAATGATTTACCAAGAGCATACAAGGAAAAATTTCATAGAGCAGTCAATTGCAAACATCATTTTAATTTATTGTGTTTAAGTTTTCAGCTAAGGTAGGGTTACAAATTTTATCATAGGCTACAAATAAATTAACTAGCCAACAAGATGACACTATTTTCGGGAGAAAAGTAGGTTTTTATCCTACTTCAACCTATTTTATTCTTGCTTATCTTTCTAGGCTACTTACATTAACTCCAAAAAGATATTCCTTAATGTGAACTTGTTTTTGTGGCGAAATCAAAACACTCCTTTCTATTTTTGTTGAGCTGCTAGTATCGGTTATCACAATTGCTGGAGGTGAATCACTTGTGTGGTCTTGTTTGGCGTCTTCATTCGATTCTCTCCCCGTTTGTCTGCTGTTGACGCCAGTGCGTAAGTAAGCAGCCTTTGTTGGGCTTGGCGTTCGTGGCGGATATCTGTCGGAATGTCGACTCATCCGAAAATTACCATAACTGTCTTCTCGGACGTATTTTGAATCATTGTCACTGGAAATTATCGGATCTTCACTTTCTGACGCTGCAATTCCTTTGACAGGGCCAACAGCTTTGTAAGAAGATAGCGGAATCTCTGAATGGAAATCATCAAATCCAGCCTCAGCTCGAGGAGAAACAGAGTTTCCAACAACATCTGGATTAAGTTCTTTAAGTATGCTACCTGGTAAATAATTTGATTTTTATTAGGGAATTGATTACTTGGTAGCCTACCCTTTTCTCATTGAGATTAGCAGCAGTGGCCGAGTGGTTAGCGCGTTGGGCTCGCAGTCGAGAGCCTGCATGTTCGACTCCAGCCACTCGCACTTGCTGTTGTTTCTCTGGGCAAGAAACTTTACGATAATTGCCTCTACCCAGTGATCGAGTTCGAGTAATGGGTAGTACCAAATTTAAGTCATAAGTAGAGTAGACAACCGGAAACAGACATTGCCGTCGGCTGCAGCGTGGTTCAGGTGTACGTCGGAAGGCGTACAGTACACCTTTCCCGCAATGCAGGATAAATGCAATGCAACCTTTCAACATACACCTTTCCCGCAATGCAAGGATAAATGCAATGCAACCAGTAACAGTACACCTTTCCCGCAATGCAAGATAAACAAACAAAAAACAACTAAGTCTCAAGTTGTAAGCCTACCGTAGTTTGAGAGTTGTTGCTTGCCCAATATGGCCTATTTCATTGGATAGCCCAAGTGTTACGTCTACTGAGCGGAGAAGGTAGGCTACGCTATCTTTAGAGCCTGCTGCTAATCTGCACAAGATGTGAAATGTAGCTTACTACCCGTCGTTTCATTTTGGGTACCGTATTGTCAATGCACAGCCGAATGTTTGTGGAGTTACTTGGCTACAGAACTTACAGTTTGATAAACATTTTAAGATATAAATTTGGTACACCGGTACCCTATCTTGACCCCATTAAAGTTATTAAAGCTACCGTACTACAATATATACAGGTTAGGTTTTAGTGTCTCACTCATTTCAAGTTGCTGAAGCACACTGATATCTTTGTGTTGTTCTGCTTCTTCTTTTTGTGTCAATAGTGATATGTGATCTAAAGCCATAAAAACAGCAGTTGATAATAAACAAAAAATTTAATGATGACGTAGCTTAATCCAAAACCAATCCTGGAAGTGAAATTAAAGTAGCTTACATACCCTACTTTAGCACCACAAGCTTGTATAATGTATAGCCTACGGCAGGGTTACTCAACTAATGTTAATAATGGTCCAGTGTGACAAATTGAATGCTTTTAGCGGTCCGGTGAATAAATTATTTCATACGCAACCACGAAAGTTAAGTATCAATGATAGCAATAAACCATTTTTTTTTAGGTAAAATGTAACTCCTGTAGGATTTTTGACAAAGTGTTGGGAGCCCTGGGTGGCCTCCCCTAGTTACTAGGATAATCACAGAAGAAAATGCTTTCTCCCAATACAAATCTGTTTAAAGAGGCCCAGAAACGTGGCAATGAAGTTATTCTTTCGGAAGCTCGAGGTCCACTATCAACACTCAGAAGGTCCGGATTCGGACCGCAGTCCGCCAGTTGAGTAGCCCTGGTCTACGGTGATCAACCGAACGTGATAATAAACTGTACAACAAAGGCGATTACTGACCTTCTTTTTTAATAGTTTCAGATTTTTCAACTAGATGTGGTTTTGAGGAAATGTCAGACACAAACTCTTGTTCTTTTCTCGTCTTCTTCATAATCTCATCACTGCTTAGTTTTTCCACCATTAGTTTTTTTAGAACAGAGCAGCTTCCCTAGGCAGGAAAGTGTGAAAAAAATTGAATTTAAGTAAAATTAACTGCAAATAGCCTAACTCATTGTGAACGAGGAAGTAATGAAATGACTTACTGATTTGACAACATAAATCCATTCAGACTTTGCATTGTCACTGGCCAAAAGTGTCCCTCGCTTGAAATACCGAAAAAGACAACGATTTGGATTTTCATTCAACATATCGATTGGCCATTGTTGAAGAAGGGATATAGACCTGCGAGTAGACAAATATTTCTCCAATCTTTTCTCCTTGCTTTTGCAATCGATTGTCATTTAGGCTACAGACATTAAGATCGCACAAAGAAAATGGTTTGGTTTTCCAAAATTTTAATATGAAAAATATATCATCTTATAAAAAATGGTTTGCAAAGTAAGTCAGATGTGATAAGCCTGATTGATAAGCAAATCGTGTTCAGCGTAGTGATGACTACCTGGAGTGGTGTAGTTTAAGAATTTCCTTGAAGTATTAATCTAGCCTACACTAGATGCAAGACTGGTGTGAACAGGTATAGAATTCCTTACAGATACCTTAAAAATCCTCCTCGATCAGGATCTGAAAGCAGTCCGCCACCTCCTCCAGTGATGAAGATGCTTTGATAAGCATCTCTTTCCAGCAACAGAAATTCACAGTATCCAGATGTAGCTATGCTCCACTGCCAATTCGTATTCTCCAAAATTTCGTTTTCCTGGTCATTTTAAGTTGGTTGAAATTTTTTTAAGTTGTGCTGACCTATTTAAAACTTGATTGATTTGAAGCTGATGAAAATACTAAGTTATTTCAAGTAGGCTATAGCTGGTGCCTGGTCTATACTCCGACAAATTATTGCAGCCTACTTAATATTTGAAATATAAGGATTAATAAAATAAGTAGGCTATTAATAAGGATTAATATTTGAAAGTACTGTAGGCTAGAGTTTCAGCCCAATATTACTGGAAACCAAAATTATAATTTTACCCCAAAAACATCTCCTCTCTTCATAAATAGCACCGGATTAGTGTTTCCTAACTCGTCAGATTTCATGACAACCGCAGAACCAGCTAGAAGTAAGTAATAGTTGAAAGGCTTTTTGCCTTCTCTTACCACCACTCTTTTCCCTTCAAATCTAAAAATGACATATTTTTGTTAAGTTTAACTTTTGTGCGACTTGGGCTATGTGATGTAGCCTAATATAATGTACATTGTATTTTACCCATGTAGGCTGCAATAAACAGTGTCATTACAACAATAGGAAAGTTTATATTTCTTCTTCTTTTATTGTCGCACTTGATTCCAAGCATTGACTGCCTCGTGTATGAAAAGTTTCCAGGATTCTCTGTTGTTTGCTTTGTGTATTAGGTGTATGTTGGTGTTGGTTTTGTCGGTTTGTTGGTTTAAGTATGTTAATCTTTGTCTGCCTTGGGCACGCTTCCCTTCAATTTTGCCTGTGAGAGAGAGATGTTCTAACTTTCCTTTTCGCAGCACGTGTCCTAAAAATTGAAGTTGTTTTTCTTTGATATTTTTTAGAAGATTGTTTGTTTGTTTGACTTGATTTAAAACAGTTTGGTTGCTTTTTCTGTCAGTCCAGGAAATCCTCTGCATTTTTCGGAATGCCCACATTTCAAACCCATTTATTCTTTTATTAATTGATTTGGTAATTGTCCAGGTTTCTGAATTATATTTAAAAATTGGATAAATGTAACACTTCAAAACTCTGAATCTGGTTGCGAAAGATATGTTCTTGTTGCATAATATTGTTTTCATTTGCTGGAAAGAGGCTTTTGCTTGAGCAATACGTATATTGAACTCTTTATCATCTTTGGCGTCCCAGTTTATTGTTGTTCCAAGATATCGAAAGCTTTTTACTTGTTTTATAGTTGTTCCGTTCATTTTAATTTGACAAATTGGAATTTCATTTTCTTTTTTCTTTGTGATTACCATCATTTTCGTTTTCTTTTCATTCATTTCCATTCCAAATTCTTTACTTCTTTCATTTACTTTGTTCAACAAATTTTGTAGTTTTGCTTCTGAATCAGCCACCAAAACAGTGTCATCAGCATACCTCAGGTTATTAAAGTTACTTCCCCCAACATTTACGCCAGCTTCATCATCAAGACATCGGAGGATGATCTCACTGTATAATGAAAAAAGGCTTGGAGAGAGCACGCATCCCTGTCTAACTCCTCTCTTGATGGATATCCAATCGCTGATGTTGTGATTTATCTTTATTGCTGCAATTTGATCAAAGTAAAGGTTTTGAATAATACGTAGATCCTTGTCATCAATTCCAATGTTATCTAGCATCTCCAGTAATTTGGTATGTTTTACTCGGTCGAAAGCTTTCTTATAATCAATGAATGCGATGTACAGATCTTTCTTCATTTCAATTGATCTTTGAGCGATATTTTTTAATACAAATACAGCATTTCTTGTGCCGCGGTCTGGCATGAATCCGTACTGTTCTTCAGCAATTTCATCGTTGATTTTGTTCTTGATTCGGTTCATGACAATGCGTAGTAAAATTTTTGTAATATGTGATGTCAAGCTGATTGTGCGGTGATTTTCACATTCCTTTGCTCCCGGTTTTTTAGGTAATGCGATAAAAATTGATTTGTTCATGTCGGTAGGCATCTCTCCTGAATCATATATGTTATTGAAGAGTTCATGCAATGCATCCACACCTACATGTTCCAGTGTTTTTAGCATCTCAGTACTGATCTCATCTGGTCCCACAGCCTTATTCAATTTAGTTTGTTTTATGGCATGTTCAATTTCACTTTTTAGAATATTTGGTCCTGACATTGGTTCACTGAATTTGAAAGGTTTTACAGTTCGATCTGGATCGTCATATAAATCAGATAAATACTCTTGCCACCTTTTCTGTATTTCATTTTCTTCCATTAGTATTTCACCTGTTTTACTCTTCAAAAATCCTGACTTTGACGTAGAATTGTGCTTTGCAGTTAACGTTTTGATTCGTTGATGTGTTTCTCTTGGGCTGAGATTATACAATTTTTCGATTGATGTGCACTCGTCATTCAAGTATTTTTCACAGGCTTTGTTACATGCTTTCTTTATTTGTTTGTTCAACTTTTGGTATTCACTTTTATTGTGTTTCTTTTGCCTTCTTTCTTCCATCATTTCTAAGATTTCTTCTGTCATCCAGTTTTTATGTCGTTGGTAATTTATTTTAGGAACTATTTCATTGGCTTTATTAATCGAATCTTTGATAATGTTAAAATGTTCTTCCGTGGTCGTCGTTTCAGTTTTGTTTTCGGTATTACTACTTGTCATTTGCATTGTGAAAGCTTGTTGGAATTTCTCTTTAATGGTTTTGTCTTCTTTACATGCGTTCCAGTTGAAGTGAATAGTTCTTTTCTTCCTTTTCAGTTTTTGTAGTCTTAATCTGAATTTTGCAACAACAGGATTGTGATCACTATCGCAGTCTGCCGATGGGAATGCATTTATATCTAAAATCGATGTTCTAAATTTCTGTGGTACGATGACGTAGTCAATTTGATTACGTGTTTGGTCATTTGGGCTTTTCCACGTCCAAAGTTTCCTGGGGTGTTTTTCGAAGCAAGTGTTTGTTATGCATAATTTATTTTCTTGGCACCATTCAATTAAGGTTGTCCCTCTTTCATTTTGTTGACCGAGTCTGAATTTTCCTATACACTTTTGATCGGTATCGATTTTGCCGACTTTCGCATTAAAGTCTCCCATAATTATTTCCAACTCATTATGTCATTATGTTTAAATTCTTTCAAGACTTCATTCAGATCGTCGTAGAAACAAGTGATCTCTTCATCTGTGGAATCTGAAGTTGGCGCATAAACTTGTATTATACAGAGATTTTGGTGTACATTTTTTATTTTAACCATCAAAATTCTGTCAGAAACCGCACAGAATCCCATAATATTGTTTGCAAATTCAGGATTAATTATAACTCCTACTCCCCTTGAGTGCTTATTGTTTCCAGAATACATAATTGTGTAGCCATCTTTATTTATTCGTCCGCTGTTATTCCACCTCATCTCTGATATGCCTAAGATTTTGATATCCATTCTTTTCATTTCTTTAATGATGTTGTCTAATTTTCCTTTCTGATACAATGTTCGGACGTTCCATGTTGCAATCTTAAAAGTTTTCTTCTTCCATTGTTTTCGAATATTTTGCTTCTGTTGTTGGTTTGCAGTAGCTTTTTGACGGTCCGGTCTGACCTGCAAACCATCAGAATTCGGACCGAGCGAGGAACCTTCCTTTGAGGGATAGGCCCCCTTCACGCTGTTTAGCTTTATTCTTTCATGTAAAATTTTCATCGAGGTATATGTGGCCAAGAGTTTACTGTAGTAGGTCGGCCAGTCCTGATCTACAGTGCCCCACCATCTTGGCTGCTTCGGGTTAATCCTCAGCATTACTAGTTCCGCCACGTAGAGGCGATGGTGTTGGACTTCAGGAACCCTTTTTATTTACCCAGTTTATATTTACTGCTCAATAAATACAAAATCGCTTCACATGGTTATGCTTTTGTTTCAGATTATTGTATTTAAATAAAGATATTTATTCAATCTTGCTAGTGCTGTAATATAATAATTTTATACCCAACGTCACAAGGCAAAGCGTGTTGTAAAGATTGCTTAAAGTTGAAATGTCTATTTACGTTATAACTACGTTATGCTTTTGTTTCAGATTATTGTATTTAAATAAAGATATTTATTCAATCTTGCTAGTGCTGTAATATAATAATTTTATACCCAACGTCACAAGGCAAAGCGTGTTGTAAAGATTGCTTAAAGTTGAAATGTCTATTTACGTTATAAGTTTAAACCTATGCATTTTATAATTTAGTATTATTATTTGATGATTTATGGAGTATCATTCAGTATGTAGGCTATATTATAAATAAGTTACTAAATTTTGATAAGTAGCCTACTGTAGCCTATAAGCTTACGCGTGACTACGAATTTGAATTCATCAAAAATCACTGCAAAAATCCTTTTTGAAAGAGAAATGACAAAAGCTTTTTGAAAGAATGCAGTCCAAATCTAATTTTGCAAATTCAATTTCATTTTTATAAAATTAGTGTCCAAAAAACATAATCAATTTTTAATGTGTTTTTTGTTCGGTAAGTCTTGTTTGTCAAAGTTTTAAGGCTAGCCTAGGCCTACTGGTTAAATGTTGTTTATTTCATACACATCATATCCAGGGCCGGACTAACCATTAGGCTAATAAGGCTATAGCCTTAGGCCCTGGAAAAATTCGGCCCTCAATTATTGTACAGCTGATAGTGATACAGACATAGCCGTAGGAGATGGGGGAGCAGGGGGGGCGATCGCCCCCCCGCTGAAAAAAAACATCCCTAATTTGGGCAAAAAATGTCCAGTTATTTGGGCAATTCAATCTTTCCATATTTCGACATTTTACCAGTTTAAGAACTTTGCATAATTATTTTAATTTATGAGATTGCCAAGTTGATGCCTGTGGAGTTATTAGACTACACTACCTCAGCAATTGAGTAATGTTACTTTTCTGAAAGCATTTTTGCAAAGACAAAATTTGGGCAAATTTTGAAACATTTGGGCAAATTTTGTTTGCCCCCCCCAAAAGATTTTACTCTCCTACGGCTATGTACAGATCCAATACTAGTACAGTACAGTTTTTGCTAAAAACGAATGACTGAGTTGAGTCAATACATATGAAGAGCCCATTTTCAAAACCACGTGCTGGGCGCCACTTTTTCCGAAATTGAGTTTAGAGCAGGACTTTTCAACCTGAGGGTCGCCAGCCGTTTTTCGGAGGTTCACGAGGCGCTTGAAATTCCAATGTATTGTTTTCAATTTTCTTTTGCCAGAAAAGATCAAAAACTATCTTTTTTTCGCAGTCGCCCATTCCTCTACTTGAAGTTATTATATCGTTTAAGCTTTCAGGCGTTGCAAAGGCTTTAACTATAGGAAAGCATTCGATATTTTTCACAAAGTTCTTGTACGTTGTTTTGTGCAGACTAAAGTTAACCAGTAACGATGCTATGGTAAAAAGGCAAAATTATGTAAAATCCTATGCAAAATATAGATTTCTCAGCATCGTTTTCAACGGCATTGAAAAAAAATAGTGTCGGCTATTTTGTTTGAAAGTTCTTTCACCAACAGGTGCACGCATTATCAAACTTAATACTGTAGTTAATGTTCCAGACAATTGTTCACCTAATCAAACGTCATATAAAAACCGTTCAGGTCTACTAAATCCTAGCGTATTACGTCATGGAATTTTTCCTAAAAATGAGCCAAAATTGCACCATCGTTCGTAAGACTTGTGTCAAACCTGTTTAAACATGAAACATGGTATCACCACCTTTGAACACCTGTTTGAATTGCGTGACAATGTCTTTCACTATTACGTCACAGTACTGCGTACGTGAGTTTGAGATATTGATATCTATTCTGGTCATTCGTAAAATGGTTGCTTGAAAGTTGGTCAAATATTTAACTGTTTGCTTAGTGCTTGTCAGCTGGACGAAAATTCCGTCTTTATCTAAGTAGTTTGTTCTGTAGTGACAGGTTTTAGTGGCGTACGGTGTTGCGTTCCATTTTCGATAGCCGCGGGCTAATTTTACAGAAATACAATTTTGAATAGACGTTTCAGAAGAGTGTTTCTCTTTCGGTCATTACATACAGACGAACGGATTCGGGAATCTTATGTTACAATTTTCCCACGAAGAGATTATGGTTTAGGCCTACCCAGGGATATCTAGAGAAGGGGATATGAAGGCTCGCAGCGATTGCCTTATTCTCATGACACTACCAGGGCGGTAGTTTGTAGTGCTTTAAACATGTGGTTCTTTTTAAAATCGTAGAAAGTTTTGTAGTGCAACTGGTACATTGAGCCACAGAAGACAGTTAGCAAATGTTACGTAGAGCATATTTAAAGAATACTTGTTTACAAAGACAATCGAAAAGTTACCACTAAGCTGTTTTTTTTAACAAAGCCTTTGCAGTTGGCGAGATGTAAAGCAAGTATATGGGTAGTTAAATTAACAAGCAACCTTGAGCATGCTGTTAATATCCAGGCCTGATGCTAAGAGCGCAATGCAAGTTACCATAACAAGATTTATTAAACTACTATCGGTGCCAATGGTCATTTTACGATAAGCACAGATTATTTACGATAAACAAAAGCCCTTCTATTGTCAGGCGTAATAAAAGCCTTCGTATCCCCTACTTTAGATATCCCTGGGCCTACCGCTGTGACCAGTTAAAAATATGCAGCACCATTGATTTAAATAAATCCATAAAAGATTGCAATAAATTCAACCGGTGAAAGTGTGATAAACGTAGATTATTCTCATTATTTTTTTCTCCTATTATCTAACTAAGCTTGATAGAAAGTGGAAATAACAATCGGAGGAAATGTAATAAAAGCCGTGATAACATCGCAAAAAAACGTTTTTCGTTTCGGAAGTTTACGTTGGAACAGCAAAACTGAACATAACTGGATGTCGGCATGAAATTCATGCTTCAGAATGATTCAGAATCAAATTTGGTTAAATTTTGGATTGAATATGTTTTTGTTGAACACTTTTATGGGGGGGAGGGGCGTGAGACTACATTGATTGCTTTGAGGGGGTCGCGGTAGAAAAAAAAACCTGGTTTAGAGTCATAGAGTGTCATTAGGTAAAGTATTACCATAGGTAGCCTACCTACTATCCATTCCTTTCTTTCCAAAATCTTTTCCATCTGCTTTAAATTTGACAATAAAAATTGTATTTGTTTCCAAAACCAATTAGGCCTATGCGCCATCATCAGTGGCGCATAGGCCAAGGGGGGGGGGGAGGGTTGTGGATTTCAATCCCCCCTTTAGCACGCGTGTGACTTCGCGATATTGAGAATGATGCTTTCAGTCTCTTTGTGTCTCTAAAACAAAGTTTGCCTAATTTTAAACGAAACTGCATTAAAAGAGCGAGTTTTACCAATACCAAACATTCAAATATCTCAGCCAGGAATTAGCAACAAGAAAACATAAAGACTTGTAGCTTTATTTTCGAAAAATGCCGAAGAAAACATGATCTTATCACTTTGCTATGCCACCGGACAACACCATTTTACAGGAATATTCATACCCACATTTTTGTTGAAAATGCTCTCAGAATGCACCAAATTCAAAGCAATTTATCAAAATTTTCTGGGGGAGGTCCCACAGACTCCCCACCGCTAGGTGTCGTCTTAGGCGAACACGCTAACGGGCTTCGCCCGACGACCGTCAAAACCCCCCATTCAAAAATCCTGGCTACGCAGCTGGCCATCATTAGTCATTTTTCTGTTATGTTTATGTTATTTTGCAGTAAATAATTTCAATTTTTCATGTATGTATTTTTATTACTTTTTGTAGCTTGGTTTGCAAAAATAGGCCCTTGTCTAGTAAACAGCCTTAGGCCTACAGTACCATTAATCCGGCCCTGATCATATCAATCAATCAAGACAGGGAATACTTAGGCTATCAGTATATTATATTTAGACCTATCATATTTTCACCACCGAAAAAGAGGACATGTTTCTTAGGCAAGTAAAATGGAAGCTAATTTTTACTTTTGAAGAATTTTCTACATCTTCTTGGATATACTGCATAGCCTAGGTCTATGCAGAAAAAGTTACAGGTATGAAACAAAACAAATATATTTGTCAGATTCAGCCCGTGAATATTTTGCTGTTTCATTAACTTTCTTCAATGACGAAAGACCAGCTTTAATGAAATCATAAAATTGCTTACATAAAGTATGATAGAAATTGTGCACAACCATTAAATGCTAAAAGCGGACTTAACTCAAAGCTATTGTCTCTTCTTGCACCATGATGTGGATGCATCATAAAAAAATACCTTCTACATTTCCACTATGAGCCACAGGCTAATTTAAATGAATTGTGCGATTTTTAACCGTTCACTAAAAAAATTTACGGTTCTGCAATGTTTGAACCATTCTGTCCATTTTTCTTGTGTTATCACTATCAGTTTAAAAAAAGCGAAAGTATTTTTCTTAAACAGGAATACTTATGCCACAGTTCACAGAAAACAGACTTTTCCTTTTTTGATTATTGCTTAGCCTTACTTAAATATTGCCGAAAAGTCACATTAAAATAAAATCCTATTGAAAATTTAAGCAAGAAAATTAAAAACGCAAAAAAAAGAACGGCATTTAAGCATTTTTAAGTTTCCTCAGAGGACAACTTATTTTTCTTAAAAAAAGAGGACAAATCCTCCAAAAAGAGGTCGTATGGTACCGGTAGCTCTAATATATATTGTACTGTACATTTCAAGTACACCTCTGCCAAACATGAATAGTGACTTGAGACTTCAATTCGATGCGTAGTACAGTACGTTTTCAAGTTAGAAAAATATTTGTTTTTGGAGGCGTCGGAGTAAGAAGTCATAGCCTTCGTTTATTTATAATGATTAATAGCTCAGCAATTGTTGCACGCAGCAGAAGCTAGAAGGTCTAACGTTAAACACAACAACAAACCCGACGAAATATCCTTGGCGCCCTATTTGCTTTTGTACAGCATTAGAGTAGGCGGATATAGCTTTGATGTTTCGGAGGGCCGTTTGAACCTGAAATTAAGGAAATCATGTTTTATTGCTTAACTGAAGTCCTTTCTCCTGGTTAGGCAATTAAAAGAATATGTTTAAAATTATCACTTAGCATAAGCACAGCGGAAGAGTTTTGCAACTGTTTTGTAAGTCTGCAAAATGACTGCTTATATGTGTTTTCATAAGCTTATGTTGAAATAACTATTCTACTAAGCTGTGAAACCTGACATCTCTTTTCGTAAACAGTTTAAAATGGCACGAGCCCTCGTCGCTTCTTGAGCTTTTGTGCACACATCAACTCACCGTGGTTAAGCCGGGGTTTTCAGTAAACAAAAAATCTCATGTTGGTTTAGCACTGGTGTTTATTATAGCTTTTTGAGTGATAAGTGCGGCTACAACAAATCACATAAGGACCGGATACAAAAAAGTTGTCACTTTCAAGTGGAGGGGATTTTGAAACAGTTCGAGAAACGTTTCTTACCAGATTTACGTCCTTTTCTGCTCTTTTTTCTGGAGGGAGTGACAAAATACGGCGAGTTGTATCGGAGAGACGAAGCTGCAAATAAAAAGTATGCAGCTTATGCATTCAGTGCTGGCTTTTTGGTTATTCGTTAAAGGTTTATAAAATATTAATTTTGTGTACTTCAGAGTTTTGTTTTTATTTTTGCTCAAAAAGGTAAAGTTAATATCTTTCACCTTGCTACCAATTTCGTCATGGAGATGATATAGCTTCGACAAAACGCTAAAATTTTGCAATACAATGCACAATGTAGGTTGGTGTAGACGTTGGACTTCTGATACAAGATGGCACGAAGAAATTGACTTTGAAGCCTTTTTCATGATACTTATGTTTTGTTACTTGGCTTTTCTTTTTAAACATGAGCTGGTTCAGGATTTCATTCGCCATTTGCGTATTTCAGTTGGTTATTCGCTCGGTTATCTTTGTTGGATAATTTTGTTAACTTTCTAAATTGATTGCCATTTCTTTAATTAATATCTTGGGTTCTATAAAAGGCCTGTAACTTGCTAATTGGCTACAATCGATAGATTCATTAAGTTACTATCTGCACAACGTAGCTTATGTACACACAAATAACTACGCTCATATGTTATGGGGTAAGAAATTAAGTAAAACGTATTTTGTATGCGGGAACATTGCAGAAGGCTAGAACATACCGTAGCTTTTTTAATTGAGCTACTCTGAGTTTCACATTGTGATCTAATACAAAAGATTCCAAAACCTGGTTTTTCATTTTGTAGTCTGTGACGTCAAATAAAACTTCTTTTTTGTTGGAAATTTCAGTTGCTTCTTCATTTATGTTGGGACCGCTGTGGATGTTGTAGCCGTCGTCTACAACCAAACGGTGGGACTTGCATAGTCGGGCCAGCCAGATGGCCAGCTTCGTATAGATGTACCACTGTCGCATGAGTGAGTCCTGTAACAAACGTCATCACACGTTTAGCTACGAAAGTGCATTTTAAAAGGATGGGATGGATTCACAAACGTTCAAACACAATGGAAAATAGTTTTTGACCGATATAATCCTATTATAATCAACTCAATGACATTTTCTGCTTAGGACAATAAATTTGTTACAAAATATTTGCGTCACTTTGTTTTATGCGTAGAATACACATTATTGTACATTGGTAAACCGTAAAATTAACCTTTCTTTTCTGAACTGTTTTCGTTGATTGTGTTTCACAAATAAAATTATAAGCACAGTTTTGAGTTTATGAAGACTTTTTGTATTCTAAAGATGACCTTATGATGAGCAAATCTATTGAATCTTGCTATAAACATGAGTCATACCATTCTAGCCGGCTTGATGTAGCGGAAGGCTTGCGGACTATTTCTGCTTTCCATTTTAGCGAGCATTCTCGAGCCTCTTCTTAATTTTCTTCGATGCCAGGATGCACCTACGTGAAGTAACTGTTGACAATGACAGCTGACAACAGACTGCTGACAATGATCGCATTTTGCAATGAATATCTCTTTCTTGCTACTGCACATGTCACCTAGCCCTAGGTTACAACGATTGATAATAATTTTTATTACGAAAATGGCAAAACATATCAGTTGTCTTTGCAAATAGTTAGTTGTAATCATCACAATATGTCCCAGTGGTAGATTATCCACTTCAAACAGTGAAAAAAACAACAACTCAGAATATGTTTAATATTAAAAAGTTTGATGTGCTGTTATATTTTTACATCAAGCTCAATTTTGACCAAATCGTGGCTTGCGACAAAACTGAACAGACATTATTTTTAAGTTAGCTATTAGTCACAGCTGTATAAACAAATTAACTTACCAAGGCTCCCTTCCGAATCGGTGGGGGTATCTCCTTCTTTCCCTTCTTTACTAGAAGAGCGAGTTGTTCCTCCAATGGAGTTCATGGTCATGGATGAATGAGTTTTTTTATTTGTCGGTGAGCCACCTGGAGAGACGATTCGACATTTTGTCAATTGGCACGAACTTAATTGTACTTTTAGCCCAATGTTAATGCATCTTTCAAAATCAATTTGTTTGTGATCACAAAACTTTGCAGGTCTTCAAAAAATGAAGTATTGGCTCTTAGCGTCATGTAGTTCAAAATATAACTTAACCTACGTAGCTACAAAAATTCACAGAAATGTAAATGACAGATGAGCTTTTTTTTCAGGAAGAACTTACTGAATATTTAGGTTTGTGTTGAAAACGTTGCAAAAACTGGATTTTCTTTTGGTTTTTGTTAGATTGAAATCTACTTTTTAGCAGCACTCTGCTCTTAACTCTGCTGAAATGCTGTCTTTTCAATTTCACATGTTCATGAAGCAGGCCTAGATTAGGCTATAGGCTATACTTTTTTTCTGTTGTGATTTTTATCCTTTTCTTTATCCTTTTGGAAAGTGAGTTTTGTCAAGCCAATTAACCTAAGTCTTTACTAGAACTTTTTTAAATGTAGATTCGTATGAAATTAGCGTTGTGATGCAATTGACATTTATCTCTATATCTTCAGCTTGTATCAGCTTGTAGCAAATGCCTTACAGTAATTCTGTATGTTATATTTTAAATTGAAGTCTTGGTATTCAAACTGGTAGACTAGTCTATACCATCTCTTTGACCATCAGTGTAAAAAAAAAATACTTTTAAACAGCAAGCAATAAATTTAAATTGTTTGTTCACCTTTTTGATCAAAATTTATCGATTCTTGCATAACTGGAAATTTGTCAGAAGACCTTCGCTGGTTGGCAAGGGTTCCTTTCAATGCAATTGGTTCATCCTCTGGTATAGATGTTGTAGCCCCGATTCCAGGTAACAGAGAAAACGATCGTTTAGCATAAACATTAGATGCTTTGTAATCTCTTGCATTTGGCTTTTGTCTTGTTGGATCGCTTTGTTTTCTTCTTTCAGGACCGATTGGGGGCAGTTTGGATCTCGGCTGGCCGTTCAAGGGTATCTTGTGATCAGAGATGATATGTTTTGGAGGCTCGAGCTCTTCCGACTCTAGAATGTCGTTAAAATTTCCACTGCGAGATTTGATGATGTTTTCTGGTGAAGAGAACAAAGAAGAAGGAATACGATCATCAGTTTCCGGAAAATTATCTTGCATAGCCACACCTTGATTTGCTAATTTTACATGGTGGCGCAAGCGTGCGAGAAATGGACGATCCTTAATTTCCGTTTTTTTCTTTCTGTCAAGTTTTTCCGTCTTGTGAATTCCAAACATTCGTTCCTTCTCTTTCAAAAGTATCTTTAGCAAGCCATCAGGGTTAGTTTTAGGCAAATACCTTGACTCAACATTCTGCATTAGTTCAGGCAAAAATACCTTGCTGTAATCATTGACTTTCTTTGTATTTTCATTTCTTCTTTTCATTTTCTCTTGGACTTTCAGAACATTGCTCGACATTAGAGAAGCGTTGGATTGTATAATTCTACCGCTTTTCAATCGCCATTTGTGAACCCGATATTTGTCTTTCTTCGCATCCACTAGGTGCTCATTATAATGGTGATGAAGGTCTTTTTTGTTTTTATGAACTGAAGTTCGTCTGTGTGGAGGGCCACCCATTGCTCTTATGCTTGCCAACATATTGTTACGTCTTTCAACTGCAAAAGTACTATTGCTATTGAAAGAAGGATTTCCGTTTCTCTTTGAGGAATTTTGTGATTTTTTAGATTTTTCTTGAGCAAGAATTCGAGCCTGGTTGCTGATAAATACTGTTTGCTGTTTTAAGTTTTTGTCAGCATCTGTGCCGCAAGATTCACAACCAGCTTGTGAAAACAATGTGAGACGTTGTTTATCAGCTAAGTACACATCCTCGCCAGATTCTATTGACTTATTCGCGGCACGTTGAATTGATTTGTCATCGGCAACATTGTTATCTCTTGGTAAAGTTGTTCTATCTGATCGTGCTTGTAGTTGCCCTTCCTCTGCTCGCTCAGAAACGACTGATATCCTTCCGTCAATTCTTGGCTTGGTTAAGCATAAAGATACCATGGCTTTTCGTCTCTTTAAATTAATCACACAAAATACATTAAAGAACAAAAGCCAAGGTTTTAACCATAAACATGCTTCGTAAGAAGACAATTCAGTAGCTTGGCATCTTTAAAAGTATAAACAAAAGAATTATTTCGATTCAAGCCCTATTTAAAAGCAGGCCTATTGACATAACAAGCCCTATAGTTACAGAATATGTCTCAATCGAGTTTTTGGATCTTGCTAAAAGTAAACTGTAAAAGTGTAAACACCAAGGATACCATTTTTTTGTTGTCCGAGGATTAAGAAGGAGTAGCCTAATGTCCGATGATTAAACAGGAGTAGCCCATCTTAAACAATGCTCAACTCTACATTTCTGTGTAGGGCTTCTGCATCCTTGCAAATATAGTTGTCACTTATTCTGGCTTATCCTAAATCAACCCTACTATCAAACTTTATAAAAAAAATAACTTGTAGCATAGGTATCTTCAAATATTGGCAATAGTAAACAAACTACTCGGCATTTCTGCTCTGTTTTGGTTAGTAGACCATAAGCAACAATGGGATCCAGAAATCTGCAAAAGCTTTCTTCCGCTGACTGCTTCGAGTGTTCAAAGCGACATGCGCGTGCGATTGACAATGGTATGGCAAAGTTAAAAGAGCATTTGTAAACAATGCCGTACATGATAAGAAGAATGGTCAATTGTTTACCTAAAGAGTGTACATTTCACTTGTTTCAGAGCATTGTAAATAAACAAAGCATCTTTGAATACTTTCCAATTTACAATCAATTGACCAAAGAGAAAAAAATGAAAAATTATCTGGCACATTACACAACAGCGGCAATTTAAATGGGTTGGATGCAGTTTACCCGTCAGACTTTTGCGTTTACTACGCGTTTCAAGTATATCTACAGATGTAAACTCAAGCTGCCAAAGCCATTGCTTTGACTTCTTATGAAAAGCTGTAAAACCTGGTCTAAAATTGGCAATTCTTTTCCACCATTGGATTACCTATGTAATGAATTGTATAAATATATATGTGTATCAAATTATTCATGCATATAGGATGCAGGAATGTTTTCCTAGCATTGTATTTATGGGGCTTCGGCCCCTGTCAGCACCAAATTGTGTCATAGTAGACAACCATGTAGACTACAAACCTAATTGGAAAATATGCATTTCTTTGAATGGGTGTTTGTGCATTGCATTAGAGTTACACCAGTCAATACATGTCATTGTGGCGCTATGACAGAGAAATGAAACTGGATAAACTTCATAATTGCCTCATTAACTGTGACCAAATTATAGCCATCAACTTTACATTGCAAAGATGTAAAAGCGTGTTCTCTGGAGATTCACTGTCACACATGTTCCTGGTCCACATAGGCTGCACAATCAAGTATGATTTTCTGAAAATGAAGTAAATTTGTCGATGATCACGAAAATGTTGATGTTGTAGTATGCAACTGCAACTTGAAAAAATGATAACCCAGAGAGTGATAATCTCAACAGAGTTTTTGACCAGTGACCAAAGCTCTCGTGGAGCCTACCTTCAACATCACTTTTTTTCGTATTTCGGAAGCCGAGCTCTTCAACCTACCTCAGAAAGACAAACCTGTGTAGATATAAATTTTGCTTTATGCAGCCTATCTAAAAAGTTTTTATTTTGACATGATTAAAATTAAATTAACAACGTTATTTAATTTTATTGATATTAAACACAGCATTGTGTGCACTCTTATATTTTTAAAAGGGTGGTATTGGTTTCTTGAAACCATTTTTTTTCAGAGCATATTTTGCCCAAACGTTCATTCAACCAAAGTTTAGACATTAGGCCTATAAGGTGTGTGGCGATTCACAAACACCTAAAATTTAATCAGTAAGGTTTTTCCACCTAGCTTTAGCCTCAAGCTATATCGGGACGTT
Source organism: Aplidium turbinatum (assembly GCF_918807975.1). Classification (NCBI taxonomy): domain Eukaryota; kingdom Metazoa; phylum Chordata; class Ascidiacea; order Aplousobranchia; family Polyclinidae; genus Aplidium; species Aplidium turbinatum. The sequence goes on along the minus strand of NC_137484.1, from coordinate 12,507,226 downwards.
ACCCCAGCAAAAGCTAAAGTTATCGCAAAGCTTAGTCTATTCATGCAATTTTATTCAAATACTTCTAAGTGTAAACCACTGTAATTGCAGTACTATCCTGCTTCAAGTGAACGTACTTTGTCGTTTAACTACTGTGGAATAAACATGCTAAACTCACTTACCACTGCATGAGAACACAAATTGCTGTTTGAATTCTTTTGAAGTGATTCTATGGTCATACTTGAGCCATTACCAGCATTGACTAACCAACTTTATGTTTACTGCGATAAGCACCCAATGGGCATTGCAAATACAGCAATAACAGCTTGAAAGTTTATTTGAATTGATACATCGTACATTGTGATACATCTCCAAAATCTTTTAAAGTGACATTAACGCGAAGATGTACAATGCTGTAACAGTCTATTGATCAGACATTGTTGGCCAGTGGACGGTCACAAAACGTTGCCTAATCTTCTTAAACCGTCAAATCTGTAAAGTACACACCCCATGACACAAGCAATGAATGTTTATATTACGAATTTTTAATATTCTTTCTGTGATTTATTAAAAGCCTTGAACGTGATCGTACAATCGTCATATAAACTACACACTTTCTTTAGTATTAAAGTCCTGTCTCATATTGATTTTGAAGCATTCGCTTTATCAAATCTTGGCAGTACAACATCCCCCAACTCTTTTTTAATCCAAAGCGAATCTTTCCAGTAAAACAAAAACTATGAAATTTCTGAGCAGTACTGTTTTCGCATAATATGATAAAAATCTACTTTTACATACCGTACAATATTTGACTTGAAATAATTTTTATACACTTAATTTCATGGTCAAACAATAGCAATATTCAACATATATTACACATTTAACTCAATAAGATAATGCGCTTTTCTGGTATAAACTAAGCTAACACAAACTGTTTCAGGTGATAATCTGCATTTTGATGCACACTTAATTTCCATAGGCAAACGTTCACAAAAAAATCCTTGCGTAACACCAGCAGCAGTTCCAGCGAGATCTTTATTCTCCCAAAAATAATCCAAAAGTTTTTCAACTTGAAAATCAGTCTCACCGGCCTAGAAGACAATGCGTTTTTCACATTTTATAAACTTCGCTTGAACTGTAACTTTTTCGACCAAGCACTTCTTGAATGTGTCGTAGCTATAGAAAAGTGTGCTCAAGTTTGTGAATCACGTTTTCAACAACTCTTGAACGTTCAGTGCTTTCTCTGTGGCAAGATATGGCTTTCTTACTTATTTTTAGCCGAACACTGCAGCTTCATTCAAATGTTCATTTTAGTGATCATGTTGACTTTGAGGTGGGTACTCAATTTAAAAAAGACTCATTATACTTGTCTAGCAAACCAACAGAACAGAAAGTTTTCGTAAATAAAATCTCTTGTCATATTTTCCACACCCTTGTCTACTTTCAACCGTAAATCCATCGCAGTGTTAAAGCAAGCAATTTGGAAGATATATGGACAATTGAAGTTTTTTTTCTGTCCATATTTAAATTTTTTATTCTGTATTTTCACATTTTCGTATTACAATCTGAACTTTTTATTAGCATTATATTCCATAGCATTCCCCGTTGTCTAAGGTCCTAGATCAAAGCTGGATGCTTGCAAAGCCAATCTTTTTGCGCGTCATATAGTAATGCGATAACAAAAATCTGCGATCACATACAGTTACCAAACCTGCTTTAGCTACAAAACTTTCCACCACTATACGGTATTGGCTTACCTCACTGCATCCCTGCATGATAATTATTTTCCCTACCTAATCATTAACGATCAATGCAAAAACGAAAGGATTTTTTAGCCAAACTGGTTCTGGAATCAAAGATTCGTCATTCAGAACTCATCGGCAAATCAACGTATTTTCAGGTTTGCAGACGTTCAATCAATGAGAGAACAGATTAAATCGCTGCTTAGATGATAGTAATAGAATGAAGAAGCTTAGCGACCAATGATAATGGTATGGTTCATGTATGGTCGTTCTGTGAAGGGTAAGATTCACTCTTTTCAAACTTGCACAATGTTTACGATCTGATCACATCATGACCCCAATTTTGTTTCACTGTTTCAAGCAAGAAGGAACCCATTTGGTGACACTGTAGTGTAAAGTCTCTGGTATGACTTGACTTGAAACTGAAGACCTGAGTTGAAAAACTGCTTGAGTCACATTTTGTGGAAAATGAGTTCAAGTATCACCAAATATATGTTGTATAATGGTCATTGCTTGTCCCTGTGCAAAATTTGATTTAAAAAACAACTAAATTTCGCTATAACACACAGGGGCGCCGGAAGCGGGGGGGCAGGGGGGGCGGATGCCCCCCCTGCCCTCAATTTTTCTGCAGATGGAGGGGCAGGGGGGGCAATGGTTCTCTTTTAAAGTAATGTAAGCTACTGCACATTTTGCAATATAACAATTTCTGCTATTATAATCTTTCACTTATTTTAGCCTAATTATAATCTTTCATTTTTGCCTCAAAATAATATTTACGTCACAAAATTTTGCAACACAGTAGGCTACAGGCCTTAAAACTCTTTTCTTTTTCGGCAGCCATCGTGGCCTACCGGAAGCTCCTTTTCGGCGGCCAAATCTGCATACTTGGAGGCCAAAATACAAAATAAAAATAACGATAGCACAAGTAAATAGAATTAAACTTGCAACAATGCTGAAATGATCACTTAGCGTTGTTGAAGTCTGGGCCTGGGAGACGTCCTGCAATAGAATCGTTGCACCACGCAATAACTGTTTTATCGGGATTGTAATCCAGTACTGCGGGACTATCTAACGACACTCGCACGAGTGTCTCCAATGTGGCTGATTTTAAAGAAGTTCGTCACTCCCCTAGAATTCTTTTTAGCAACGAAAAACAACGTTCGACAATCGACATGTGTTGACGATGACGGCAAGGTAATAAAATAAGTATTTCAATGATGTAAAGGACATTACTAACAACGATTCAATGTCCGACAACATCGAATCGACACAAAAACGACAATTATGACGCGCTGACCTACTTTTGCGTCATTCTTTGATACTACATATTTTCTACAATTAATCCACGATCATTCTATTGCGAAATTAAATAATTGGCTAGAAGAGACCGGCGGCCAAACTTGGCCGATTGAGGAGGTAGCACCGGCGGTCATTCAAGCACTACTTAGCGGCCATGGCCGCAGGCTGCTTTAAGGCTTGACAGTAGGTTACATCATTGTAACATAGCATGATGCCCTTCTTTGTATACCGGACTCTTGTAGGCTATCATTACTCAATACATAGTGAGCTGATAGATTAGCATTATCGCTATATTTTATCTTAAAACTTGAAAAAAATTGGCCTTTTAGTAAACAAAAGTGCCCTTTTTTTGTAATCTTGCCCCCCCAGTCAAAAATCGTTCCGGCGCCCCTGATAACACACTCTGGTGTTTGCATAGAAATGGAAGATTTAACTTGCTTTTCTCAAAAGTCGTGCTTTAGACCTGAGTAGTTCTACAACTTAAGTCTTCAATTGAACCCGCGCTTACTAGAAGCAGCTATAAAGACAATTGCTTGGGCATAACAATGTCGCAGTAAACAACAATCAAGCCAGTTCAGCCCTTCAGTCGAATTCACTGACAAAAGTACAACCAGCAACACGTGACTGAATGAGTTGTGCGCCTGTGGTGGTTTTCATGATTGTTCTTGTTCCAAGCATGCAAGAGAAAAGCGTGTTTTCCAACAGTGCATACGATCAGATTTTTGTTCTCTCACTTCAATTTCAGTTGAAAAGTGTAGAGAGTCACACTCAGTTAATTTTGTTTGTTTTCGTTTATTTTTCTCACTGTTTGAGTTTTGCAAAGGCTTGCATACAAGCAAAGATATTTTCTGTTCATCAGGTAAGATGCCTTTTAAAAAGCAAATACTATTTCATTATTGTAGCTACTGTAACATTATATTTTTAACAGTTTTTGTTACACTGATGAACGCACCAAAACGCGTCAAGTTGCATGTTAGTAGAAAACCAAAGGGCACTTTATAAAATGAGCTTATGTTTTCCTCTAGCTCAGTGGTTCTCAACCAGTGGGCCATGGCTCACTGGTGGGCCATAGAAGCATTTTGAGGTGGGCCACAGACATAGTTAAAAAATTGAAAGATTACATTTTGTTTCATTTTTGTCACTAATAGTCAATTTTACACTTGTGTGTTTGTTTAGTTACAATGAATGATGCTGCTGTTTTTAGCTACAAAGTGGCAATCATCGTTCTAATTATTACAACATACAGTTTTACATCAACTCAGTTTTTACAACACTTCATGATGTAATAGACTAGTTTGTGGTTAAATTAAGCCATCTTTATAAGCTGTAGCCTTGTTGAACTTCCGCAGATCCGCTTTTTAGTACGGTATGTGCAGCATTTTATTTTGTGGATTATTTTGGGGAGGAATTGACAATACTTGAAGCTTTAAGTTTGATGAAAATTACATTTGAACAGTATGTACATTAAATTTTGATAACAGAAAAGAAAAAGGACAATGTGTAGGCTATTATGTTGTAAAGTTCTTAGTCATTATTCATTGAGGCCATCAAAACTGAGACTTCACCTGGAAAAATTTCATCCAAATTACATGGATGAAGATGTGACCTTTTTTTGACGAAAAGAAGATAGTGTGAAGCGTCAGCGCCTGGATTCAACAAGGGGGATTCCAGCAACATTCCAAAGGCAATGTTCTGTTGCTTTTTGTTTATAAACCTTTTTTGGAATTTTTTCTTACATAAAAACTGAATGGGCCACAGAACTTTTATGCAAACAAAAATGGGCCACGAAAGAAAAAAGGTTGAGAACCACTGCTCTAGCTAGAAGAAGTAGGTTAAATTTATGCTAATTTAGTGACAAAAAAATACATCAACCTCAGATAAAGATGTAGGAAATGTAGCATGCACTGAAGGTTGGATTCTTTCATCTTTAATAGGCTACACTGGAAAACGCACAAGAGGAATTACATTATTTGTCAGCACGAAGCTGGGTGGCAGTTTTAAGAACAGTATTTTCCTTTAGAAGAATTAGTTTTATGTTAATTTTTGTAACAAAAACAAAAAACATACATCCCAGGTAAAGATGTAACATACGCAGCTTGCAATGAAGTTTGAATTATTTCAGCTGTTCATAACTTTGTACTTAGCATGTAATTGTAAACCGTTAAAAAATTGTGAATCTTTTTGCAATTAATGGCAATAAGATGGTAGGCTCCTCCATATAATCGAAGCAGCATATCCCTACTTTACAAATAGTTTCGCCGTGTTTTCATCCACTTAATAATTTAACAAGCTAACATCAAAATATTGCAAATGCAGATGTTTTGTTTTTTACACAATGCAAAGAAGGCATCTTCCTCCTCAAGCTTTTTTTCCTGGAACTCTTCCACCGCTTCCTCAGCCGTCCATCATTCAACCTCCGTACACAATGGGGTCTTTGAATGCTCCTTATTTTCTCCCTCAACCGAGTGAGTGTGTTGTCGTGTTCCTTTTTCTGATTTTATTGTATTTATTTAAAGTAGAAGTTGTAGGTTGTAATTTCAAATACATATAATTAACATCATTCATAGTTCAACAACAACAACAAAAACATACAGTTACTTGACTCCAAAAAAGCTCTTTCAGCTTACCACAAGACCTTCATTCAGCGATGCCTATATAAAATATCATTTCAAAATGTAGATTTTGACGACATGCTGCTAAAAGCGAAACTCAATCAATTGCATAAAATATCGTTATCATACCGGTAGCTGGAACATAATAGACTTTTGTCAAAAACACATAACATATAGTCTCCTAACCGGTAACATGAAAAATGGAAACCGTTAAAAGAAATTGGAAAAAAAAGAAACTTGATTTTCACCAACCCAAGCAAAAAGGCGTTGTGTAAGTTTTCGTTCTTTGTTTCTATGCTTTTGTGGTTTCAAACAAGTTGAAGTACGGTAGGCCTACGTTAAAAATGCAATCCTTTAGCTTTTCAATTTTCTTCTAAAGATGAAATGTTAGCGGAAGCACTTGACAACTTCCCAAGAACTAATCTGAAAAGCTGATATCCGGTTGCCATGATTTACCAGAGATTAGAATCCTGGCCATCCAAAACCACTTGGTCACATATGGAGTCAAAGATGTTCGAACAGAAAGCAAGAGCGAACGATCTATACTTATCATTTAAATAAACTAATATTTATTTTAGATTATTATCCAATGTGTTTGCGGTATCCGTATTCTTCGTATTCGCAATACACTTGTCCTAGCATACCAGGCACCGGAGTGGACATCTATCGACTAGTAAACCCGATTAATGCAATGCCCCCAACTGCTGGTTTACGTTATCAAGTTCCACCAGGTAGGTGTAGTCAAATTTTTGGTAAATATTGAAGCAGCGGTTTGTTTACGTGGTTACAAGACCTGAAAAGCGACGTTAAAAGAAACTCATCTTTTTCTTGTAGGTTAAATTAAGTTAAAGGCATATTTTTGTTGGGAAAAATATAACAAATGAGTCTTTCAAAAACTCTGTGTGATATAATAGTACAGTATATAACTCATCCAAAGGGGGGCACTTGACCACGTTCCCTTTTCGAGACCAAGAAAAAACATGTCATTTTTTACCATTTTTGCAAAAATGTCTCCCTCGCTTCGCGAGCTCTATCCCGCTTCCTCGCTTAACCACTGGCAGTATTGGACAAAAAGTATTTTGTAGTAACTTTTTGGGAGCATTAATTTTATGTACTAAGAAGAATGTCCAATGTTTCGAAGTAAACCCATTGCCAACTCAACCTGTAAACAATTATATCTACCCAACCCAGTGCAAACAGAAGTAGGGGTTACGTAAAATGTACCTTGCGTGAAGCCTACTATTGAGATTGGTGGACACATTTCGGGCGATTCTCCAAATTAAACTTTTGGACTGTACAAAGCAAGACTACAAAAAAGCTTCAAAAAAGCAAGACTACAACAAAAACGTCAAAAAATAAACGTGTGAAAACAAAAACATTCTGGCGATTCAACATTTTATTTGTTTTGTTTCTCAGGATATCAGCTGGTCTATCCTCAATACGGTCCCCAGCCAACAATTCCATTTCAGAGCCAGAACTTGCCACGTCACCAAACGACGGGTGTTAATAGTAATCCAACGATTGTAGAAAGAACAGAAGGCCTCCATGAAGACTTCAACACAATGTTCAGTAAGATCATAAACTAAATATTTTGCCCTCGTGTGTGATATATATTTCAAAACGTGTTATCTACCTTTAAAAATTGTAAAAAAAACGTCCACTGTACTGTAGCCTATAGTACTGTACATTAGCGCAGCTACACTATTTGCTCCTATTTATTTGTAAAAAGTCGCTGTTCCAGCCTACCGGTGGTAAAAACTCTCCATAAGATACAAAAGTAACGTAGACTATAGGTTTCACAAATGTAAATACAAATGATCTGTTTTAGCCTGATTCTGCGGGTTCGCTGTGGCAGTAGCGGTTTGTACTAGCTTTTGGAACAGAGTTCCTTAGTCATGTGCTATCTCGAACCACAGCGAACCTGAAGCATCAGGCTAAAACCGGTCGCTTGTATCTGCATTTGTGAAATTAACAACGCTCATGCTGCTAAAAGCGAAACTCACTCTATTGCATGTTATAGGTTTATCTATATTCAAGAAAAATGTACGACAAGCCCAAATTATACCAAATTATTGTGTTGCCAATCGTGATTTCGGAAATCGAATCCTCCTCAGATATCCGAAATCGCGATCTGCAACACGATAATTCGGTATTATTTGGACTTATTGTACATTTTCCGTAAATATATAATTACCAGGCATTGCATCCTCCTATGGATCCGTAATTGGGCTTTCCTCTTATATAGAACCAGCTTACGGGGCGTGTAGTTCTCTGATACGTTATGTTGTCTATCTCCTTATTTTTGCATATTACAGGTTTCATTGCAATAATAGGCATTAGGACAAGTTGTTCATGGTTAATATAAATAGAAGTGAATTAATAAACTGATTACATCATTGATTTAAAAGTTTTAATGTTTCCAAACAAAACAAGTTAAAACAAATTTGTGAAATAGAACTTTCCTTCATAATGCAACTTCTGGCTGTCGCCAACCTCTTTAAATTATAATTATTCACCTTTTTTCAACCAATGCTCTTTTAGTTGTCATAAACGTGCAGCAATTTGATGCTGTTTTATGACGTGCTAGATGCGGGGAATCGCTCACCGCAGTCTCTCTCCGGAAATACAAAGAATCAAAGAATTAAGAAGAGAAAGAAGGAAAAGAGAAGTGTTGCCCCACCAAGACGTCATCATTCCAGAGGCCGAGCACGCTACCAAACAAACTTTCGACTCAACAGCAGCAGACGCAGAGCTTTGGTAAGCGCCAGACCTCCAATTATTAATTTAATTACAATACTATAAACACAATTTCATTGCGCGCTTTTAGGTATGTGGATATTTTTTCCAGGAAATTTGTTGTGGTATCATGCACTTGAAAAAAATGTGGTTTGAAACTAAAATGTGCAGCTCATAATAATCTGCTTGATAAAATGTTATATTCAAGAGTTTAGTTTAATTTTAATTTGGTTAAAATTTCTGCCATTCAACATTTTGCTGTCGCTTGATTTGTGGCTGAAGCTGCTTGAAATTTATTTGACATGCTAGTTCAGCAAGGGCGTAGCCACGGTGGAGCTTAGAGGACAATCGTCCCCAAAAATTTTATCTTGCCCCTTCTAAAAAAATGTTTTTAATACTATTACAACGTTTTAATGACGTTGTATTATATGTTGAATGGCGTTTCATAAATGTTTGGCTGCATTTCATCGCTGTCTGTTAGACAAATTATTCATTTCAAGCATTAAAATATTTGCCACAACAACATTTGTTTTCTCCCAATAAAGTTTTCTTTCTAGCTACGTCACTGAAATTGAATAGCCACAAAATGAAACTTTATTTTTAGAACTCGAAAAACGCCTATGCCAGTCTTCACAGTTCATCATGCGCTACTGATCTCAGCAGCATTGCAAAGTTTATTTACCAAGGTAACAATTTGTTGATGCAGGCCTATATAAGCATCTTGCATTTTACTTGAAATTACCAAAATCCAGTATTTCGTATTTTAAACCAAAAAATATCTTCACATTTACAGCAGATGATGAAGAATATGAAACCTGTGATGAGAAAGATGAACTTGAGATAGATTTTGAAAACACAAAACGTCGTCAGTGTCTTAAGGATGCTCAACCAGTTAAAGCCGCTTCAACTGCTTATCCCTCGTCAAGTGATACAACAGGTCTTTTTGCGTTTTAAACTAAGAACCTGACCTGTATTTGTTGAATGAGGAAATTCTTGCTTAGTAAGTTATATTGTAGATCTACATGAAATTTCCAAACATATTTCTTGCGGTTGGGTATGCTGTATCCATTTGTTTTTTCCTTTGAAATGTTTTAACCAGAGATATCGGACTGTTTGCCGTTAGAGGATGAAAAGAACAGCCTGGAGAATTATACCTTCATCACCAACGACAAGTCTTATTCCCATGTCAATTTCAACCCGTCTATGCTTCCTAAAACATTAGGCCACATGTGGCTAGAGGTGACAAAGCCAGTAATAAGTTTTAGTAAGAATTGGCCTACACTGTTGCACTATTTCTTGTGGTTGGTTTATTTACTAGCTTATGTCCTGTTTAAGGGCCATTCTTCATAACCTGAACTTATATCACAAAAAAATGCAATGGCATAGTATTGTCAAATGCTACGTAAGCTAGTAAATTTGTTTCTCGGCAGCCGATTTGTAGCAAGTTGTAATTTAAAGAGTATAACATTATATCTTATATAAAACTTTTTTCTATGAGCTTAAGCAGAATGTAGTCTACATAAAAAAGGTTTACTAAAAATCAGTGAGCTTGAAAAACAACGATAGCAATCACACCACTAAATAAATGTCATTAATTTATTTCATTGCGATTTACGTAGGCCTACACTTTTCCCTGTAGCCCATGCATCGATAAAAAACAACTTACTGTTTCAGAGCGGACACTCATCTCGTGTTGGTGTCCACAAGAACAAGGTTAAGAGCAATGAAGAGGAAAACTGGACTAATGATTTAACTGTCGCTTGCCATGACAACAAACTATCTGCAACTTGTCCAAAAAATGCAGCAACAACATCAGATGGCTATCGGTATTCCCCCAATATTCAAAAGGACGCAATGAAGAAAGTATCTTCTCATGCAGAGGACTGTAACAATAACTGCCAAGATCAGGAAAAAGAAATGTGGTGGGACAATAGCACCGACATTGGATCGAAGTCGACGCGGGTTAATTTTCCAGACAACCAACAAAAATCAAGCGAAAGTGTGAACGGTACAGACAAATCGTTGACTTCTCAAAAAGTTGTTATTCCTGAAGACAAAGATTTCCTACATAAAGTTGACAAGCAAAAAAAAACGATCGCTACTACCAAAGTTCATAACTATAGCGATCTTACTCGCAAGGAAACTAAATCTAAAAGTTCAAATCTGGCTCCAAAGACCAAGATATTACAGTACATTACTTTACCCACTCTTTCACAGGATTCTATAAATCAATCGGGAGAAAGGTGCGGTATGAATCATAATACCATCAGTAATCCAATGTCTCGAGTACACGCGAAAACATTCAATGAAAGAAATGTAACAGATGCAAATGATGCTGGAGTCAATGTTAGTGATAAATGTCTCCATTCTTCCGCGTTGCGTAACTCAGCGGCTTGCAAACTTATTGATGATGATCATGCAATTGTCACTGTAATTCACCATAACTTAAGTGTAAAAGATTTTGATGACGCTGTTTTGAAAAATAGACAAGACACTGGTTCCTGGACTCGTACAAAAGCTGAAAAAGTTCGAAGTCGCAAGAGACAAGCAATGCCAAATTTGACTAAACACGTGCAGAGGAAACCAGTTGACGCAGAAAAAATACCGCTTGGTGACTTTGAAATGTCACCGAAAACATCTAGCAACAAAGAATATTTGAACATTGTCCTCTTGCCTTCAGTGACAAGTACATCAACTACTACCTCTAATTGGTGCCCTGAGTTGTTCAGTACACCAGCTTATGACAATGTTAAAATTGAAAAGGCTACAGCTGATCAAAAAAACATCGCTTTTCGAAATCCAGTGCTTCAAAGTGAACATCATGCCTCCGAACCTCATCAACCAAGTAAAGATCGCCTCAAAGATACAAGCGCTACTGCTGTTGTTCCTATTCGCGGAGCTAAGTCTCTTCCATGTAGTCCACCACACAGTCTTCAAAAACCACCTGGTTTTGGTGATAAAAATCGTTCATTGAGCTTGTGCAATCTCAGCGGCTGCACTCCAGGAAGTTTGCTCATAGACTGCAGTCAGTTCAACGCAGCAGAAGAAACAAAAGTCCATACACCTCACCCTAAAACTTACAAAAACAACTTTCTTAGTGCAACGTTTTCATTGCAAGCTAAAGGTAAAGAAAAAACTTTTTTTGTTACCCCAATTTGCTCAAATTTTGATAAGATGACCAATCATGTAAGTGCAATCTTGAAGAATACAGACAAGATCACTTTCAGCTCTTCATATATTAATGACATCCAGCAATCTGAAAAAGGGAAACTGGTTCCTCAAATACCTGTATCCAGTGATGGTTTTCCACATCAGACAAAGCACAGTGCCTCAAATTCCTTGACTGCAAATAATATTTCAAGAAGTAAAAAGGCAAAAACAGAAGAGAAGCCAAAATTTTGCTTGTCTAATCAAGAACCCTATGAGTGTGATAAAGCAAATATACATTTGCATTCCGAGACTGTTTCCAATGTATTAGGGTCATCTTCATCTTGTTCTAAAATTGCTACAGTTGCTATAAAATCCACAACGCAACAACTGGCCAACAATGTTGCACAACCCTCCCTACATTGGATAAAAGCAACTGAAAAGCAGAAAAAGCGTAAATTCTATTATAGAAAGAAAAAATGTGATACTTACAATTGTAATTCTAAAAGCAAAGACTCGTCAACATTCCCGCCTTTTCCAAAGTCTGTTGAAGGATTAACTAATGCAAGTGAGCAACAAAACCACCCCCATTCACCATCAAAATTGCCACCAGTTTTTCCATATTCAAAAGGAGAGTTCGCTCCATCGACGTTAGCAATCTCGACAAATATCAATGACCAGAATTCTCCTGAAAAAGTTTTTGAAAGTCTTGTCGTGCCGATTAAAGAAGCAGTGATTTCTAAGTACATGGGAAAGGTTTCTAACACTTCATTCGGTAATTCTACTCTAGGCACTGACGCACCACCAAATCAATTTCCACGTGATGTAGATTCGACGTCGTCCGAAGTGAAATCACCAAACACACATGTTAATGGACTGACTAACACATTAGTCGATCTTGGCTCTCAAAAGTCGAAGCTTTACTCACATTTGCTCGATATTTTTCAAGAAAATGAGAAGAAAGAATTCACAGATGTTTGTGAAAATAACACAAATCAACAACTGCATGTGACGCAAGCTTTAGGAGAACTTTCAGAACAGAATAAACTTCTGTTCACTTCAGGTAGTTACACCATTCCTTCACAAACACCAGCTATAATATCAGCAAATACCAAAGCAAAAACATTTCTGACGCATGGCAAAGTGAAGTCATCCATCAAATCGATTGTGAACAACCTCGTAAGTAAATCTGCATCTGTTAAGGTTGACCCGCCCTTATCTCCTTGTCTCGCAGCTTTGCAAGCACGACGGAATAATAAGTTTCGAGATGCTGTCTTGTTCAAAAACGTCATACCATCGACAACTGTTTTATCAAAGTTAAAAAAAAGAAGTAACTCCGTTCCGACGTCCCCAGAAAACAGCTCATTAGTTGAAACTAGTCAACGCAGTGCAAGTCTATCTGATGTCTTTTACGACAGTACCCTCGACAGCACCATTTCGGTTTTGGCCAGTGAAGCATCAGCCGAAAAAAAGAAAAAATTTCGTTTGAACCCAAATTCAAAGAAAAATTCAAAATTTCGGTCAACGTACATTTCCTTCAGTCCTCCCACCATGACTCCTCCAAACAAGAAAGAAGCAAAAGAAGACAGTGAACAAATACCATCAACACAAGGAGGAGAGGAGGCAATTTTAATGAAGAAAGGTTTGGTAGACAACAAGAATTGTTTGAAAGATGTGTACGAAACAACGTGTGATCCAAAGGAAGACGAGAGTGAAGACATGGAAAAGTCTTTTGATTGGGATCGCGATCAACCAGTGAAAAGAATTTTGGATCAAAGAGTTATGGAAGAAATTCGAAAATCCGCTGAGTTGTTGGTTGACTCTGTATTAGAAGTTTCTCATCCAACCCAAAAGCTACAAACGTCCTCAGTAGTGAGCACAAAGATGCTTAGTAAAGTTGTTGCAGGTCCAACGCCAATAAAAAATTCAGAAGAGTTGCCAGCTAGTGTGTTGAACCTGTCTGGCATTAGCTTGCAAGATGCCGAAGCAAAATTCTTTGCGCACAAATGGAAATCTACAGACAAATACACTCAAACAGCAAAACTAGTACCACTCAAAGACCAAAAAAAACAGTCTCTCAATGAATTGCTCATGACAACTTCGTCTAAGTTAAAAGTTCCTCCAAAGAAGCCTCCCAGAAGTAACAGTCCAAACTCTTTGCGAGATACTGCACGGAAAGATGCTTTTCCTCTTGATAAAAGACAGTCTGAAGGTATTGCAAACAACGCATTGATCACATTAGTAAGTAAGGAAAGTGACGTTGCAATTCCGTTTGTTTCTGTTTGTCCATTTTTCAATGAAAATTCTAAAATGATTTCTGATCAACAGAAGTTGCATTATACATCTTCAATGTCTTGCTTTCCTGATAACTTAAAGAAATATGATAATGCCTCAGCCATTCCCTCTATAACTTGGAATTCGACAATCCGTTCCAACTCGCTTGCTGAAAACTCCAAAGGAGGAAAAGTGAATGAAGATGGAGTTTGTTCTATGATTAAACCAGCATCTTCTGCGTCTCTTGAACAATCAGCATATTTAACTCAAACTCCTGTTACAGTTCCTATGTTACATGCTTCAAAAATTCCAAATTCTGTTGTTTGTTTTAAAAAAAATGTCAGGTTTTCACCAAAATCAAATGTGAAGCCAAAACCTATGTATCTTCTTCCACCACCACACCTAAGGTTTCCACTTCAATACGGAACTTTAAATTTTCAAGATCTTTTACCTAAGAGGAGGAGATCCTTTTCTGGGATAAGTTCCGCTTCTGTTGCCAAGGCAAGGCTGAATCGTCGTTTCCTTAACCATGTGACCAAGAGGTCTAAGCTCTGGAAACATCCTTTTGCTTCTGATTTGAACTACTCGCACCCTGCCTCACATCGCCGAATGAGACGTCCACGGTTTGTACGAAGCAGTTTGACAGACGACACAGTATTTGAGTCGGTGAAGGAAAACTGCCAGGTGTTTGTAACCAAACCACTGAACAAAAAGGCAAGTTGTTTTTGTCATATTTTTTGTCAGTAGGCCTGCTGATTATTATCGGTAATTTATTGCAAACTGTAACAAGTGGCGTAAAAAAGAAAAACAGGATTTGCACTACCATTCAAGTCGGAAGCTTTCTCCATGTAAACTGAGGTTTCATGTTAGTCGAGCCCGACAGTTGGTCGTTAAGAAAAAAAGCATACACCAGTTTGTGCATAAACAAGTTTATTAAAACGTTTTGGTTATATAGTAGCCTACTTAAAATATTTATTCAGTTGCGTGTCATCTAATAGCAATACTGTTAACCAAACAGCTTCATTTATGTGTGATTGAAAATGTTACTTAACTTCATTTTATCAGGTATCAACATCGAGCCTTCAAGAGTCTGATTCTGCTTTGGATAAGAAGCGCACAGATGGAAAAGATAAAAAACTAAGTAGACTTTTCATTGTTGTTTTATTAATTTTGCTATTTTTCTATATGCACTGAGTTGGAAATGAGATTTTTAAAGCTAACAACTATTCTTGAAATACAAACTTTTCGATAAGCAACAAACGATACATAGAATTATAACTGACGTTCTCTGCTAAAATATAGATAAAAACAAAAAGCCAGCAGAACATGGCTCCAAGGAACATAATAGATGTTCTCCAGAAACAGCAATGTCTGGGACTGGGAGCATCCAACCCGAAGTGGATTACAAACCTGCTCTTGATCCTTCTATTGGGCTTGATACGATACTTGAAGATTATTCTCAGGTTTGTTTTGTAAATTTGCAAGCGTTTGAGTTGTAGGCTACTTAGGTGACATGCAAAACTAAAATTCATGTCATCAACTAATAAACCCTAGCGCAGTTACAAGTAACAAGAGACAGGTTGAAATTTAAAAGCAGTGTCTCAAAAGTAGGCTTATTTGAGCATATTTCACCTTTAAAGTTTCCTCTAAGTGGTATTAGCTCAGATAGCTCAGTTGGTTAGCGCGTGACTTCTGGAACGAAGCTTCAAGATCAAGCGGCGCTGGTTCGACTTTCGGGGTGAGCACTTGAGCAACGCACGGTGTGATCTTCATTCAGCGGCATGTAATGGATGGAATAATTCTCCGGCAACAAGACTTCAACAATCGGCAACTTTACTCTGTCAATCTCGGTGACCGGGCCTGAGTCAGTGATTCAAAGCCTATACAAGTATGCGAGACTTCCAGGATTAAGCTCTGCAAGAAGCTTTCCCAGGCAAAGGATAAAGAATCAATCAATCAATCGCCCAATGTTTGCTAGGCCTATTCAGAAGTGCTGTCATGTTGGCACTATAGGCTATAAAGTATATTCTCAGGATTGGGGATGTAGCTTACTTGCCTACCTGCTCTGGAATGAACACGCTTAGGGAACGTTCAAATATTACGTAACGCTTTTTTCCCGAATTTTTGACCCCCCCTCCCCCATGTAACGCCAACGTAACGCTTTTTTCAATCCCCCCCCCCCATGTAACGCTTTTTCACTACGAATTCAGCACAAAAAACTACCATTCCGTACTCGAAAGCGTTACGTAACGTTTTGCTTGAACCCCCTCCCCCCCAATGTGACGCTAACGTAACGCTTTGCATAAACCCCCCCTCCCCCTCGAAGGCGTTACGTAATATTTGAACGTTCCCTTAGACCTACGTTAAAATTTTGCATCTCGTTATGTTTTATTCCTTGTAAAAGTTCCTATTTAGCGTATCGTTCTATTTATCTTAAGCGTTTCGTATAATATTGTGTATAGATTGAAATGGAGAAAAAAGATGAAATTGAAAAACGCTCTTCTGCAGATGCTCACGTGAAGACAATATTCTCTGGTGCATCTGAAACTAAGGGTAAGTGGTAGATTTTTGAGATTGAAAGAAGCTTGTCCCGCAAATTTTCAGACAAATATTGTAGGCTATTACGTCTTATGTAGCCTAATTGTTCTCGAGGTTTTATTGGTTTATTGACGTTTTGCTCACCATAATAAGACGTGCATCTTCAGAGCAATCACAAACCTACATTTCACTTTAAAAATTAATGGCCAGAAACTGCAGATCATCTCAAACTTAGCAATATTCTAAAATCACATTTGCTGCTCGTGTTTTGCCTGCAGCAATCTTAGTAAATAGATCAAAAGTGGCCTGGTTTAATGGTGTTTCAAAGTTTCAAGCTTGTGCGTAGAATCAAAGAAAGAACCAAAGTATTCCACTTTGCAACGTCTGAAGCGATACGTATCTGGTAGCATCAAAAGTGGAAAGCAAGAGGCAGGGTCACGACCTCGTAGATGCAAAACTGACAGCAAATTATCTCGCAAAGACGCTTCCAATTCTAACATCAAGCGAGGTAGCCTACCATTCTAAGCTGTTTTATTGTTTCTTATAGCCTACAAAACATCTTCTTGCATCAATTGGTTGGAATAAAATTATTTTGTCAGCCAGTAAAATTGATTTAAGTTCAAGTTAATTTATGAATAATAGTTAACGTCCACTCAATACAAGAGCCAGTTTTGCTTTCTGGGATGTGTTTTTGACAGAAATGCCATTTTCCTCAGATCATATCCGAGACATGTTTCGAAAATCTAAGAAAGTTATCGTGGAAAAAGATAACGAGAGCACGTTGAAAGCTGAAGTTCCTCCCGACAATCGTTCTGCTACAACTCCTAAAGCATATGACCCCTCTCAGACTCTTCAGCTATGTAAAGCTTATGATTTAAAAAGCTCTCTGTTCAAACCAAGCTTTGTGGTCGTAACTTCAACAGAAACAAGCACAAACGAGTTGTCTAATGCTAAAGAAGATATTTCTTCTAATGAAGGTTAGTCGGTTCTATAACACTGCTTTCTAACAGAACTACTTCCGAGACATTAACTCAAACTTGTCCTGTGCAATAAATGTTTGTCGTATCCAGGCTTGCGTAAAGTGATTGACAATTTAGATTAAGTGGACGGGAAGGTAATCTTAGTGTCCAACTTCAGGCATGTGTTCTGCCAGACACATGCTCTTGAGCGGTGTCGAGCCGGGGCCTTTTCCATTGCCGTTCCAGGGCTTTCATCGCTCGACTATGCAGCCGACAAAAAAAAAGTTGAACTAGGCTACGGTAATTTTTACAGTTAATTAATATTAAATAAGCTGTTTATTCGTTCAATACAACTTTTTTTATTCTCAAAAAATAAACAGCTTTATGTTAAAGAAAATCATCTGACATAAATACAGTATAAAGAAATTCAAAGATAAGTGCCTATGTACAGCAATGTCATCAAAAAAATTTCGCCGTAAATATCATACATTGATGAATTGAACCTGTTCAGCTGTGGAGCAACTGGCTGACTGCACTGCGGAGACCATTCGTCGGCATAGCGACCAACAATCCGTCTCCACTCCCGGACTTCGGATCAATTCAGAAACCGGAGATGTAATAGAAGAGGCAAAGCAAGATGCGGAAAAGGAGCATAAACGCTTTCAGAAATTGCTCTCCAGTACAGCCATAGATGAAGGAAGTTATCTTCCAATCAACTCTTCAGTGTCGACTGGAAACAGCGAAACTGTTCATGAAAACGCGTCGGATTCCACGAAGGCTGGATAAGCGATACTGGCAAATTGCTTTGATCATTCTGCAGAGCTTGAAGTTGTCACGTTTATAGTTTGCACGTTTTGATTTTTGTGTGGTATTTATGATTACGACAATTTTGTAAATATATATCAAAGGCATATTCAACTTGCTTCCAGTTACATCACGCGAGAGACCAGCTATGCCGCTTAAAGGAATGTAAATGTTTAGGCTTTCAAATCTTGACTTCCGCGGGTGAGGACACAGCTAGAAAACAAACCAGCACAAAAACTTTCAGTTTTCCCCCTGTATTCAACAAATATGCACAACGCTCCAATAGCACAAATTTCCTTCATCAATCAACTGTACATTCCACCCAGTCACCACAGTAAAATATTTTCGGCGCTTCTAAAAATTAAGTAAAGAAGCAAATCCCGCAATTTATTACCACACTTTCAGATAAAGATAACACCATTTGCGCCCAGCTATCAAAAAGTGATCATTCTCAACATCGCGGGACGCTGAAGCGATGTAAAAAAATGCCAACTTTTGCTGGTCGGGTGAGCCTGTTTGTAAACAACGCTGAAACTTCGATCACTGGGGGACAAAATGGCTGTAACCTGAGCAGCAGATACAGCATGACAACAAGAGCCGTCGTTTTTACATGATTGAATGAAAAACTAATGGCACTTGTTGTCAGGGCGGCAGTTTCGCAAATCGTTGATTGAAAAAGGAATCAGTCTTGATCACTATCCTCCATTGCGAGTAACGCAAATTTGCTTTCTGTGGCGAAATGAACGGGAGCTTCCGCTTCCAATGTTGGCATTTGTTTCGTTCGTTGCTTGGACGGTCGGGTGCTGCTGGATGACTGCTCTTGTCCGGCTGAAGTAAACATTGAAAGATTAAGTTGAACCATGGCCACCTAAAGACACGGCCTGATTTGTCACATTTAGCAGAAATTTCCAGGTTTTTCTAACTTTGGGCGAACGTTTAAATAAATTTTTCTAAAAATTAGATTTTTACACTTTCTTTATTCTTTTCCCCAGATGACACAATAGGTTTTAACATCTTGACATGTTGAAAAACAAAGAAAATTTGATTTCGAAGATTTTAATCAGACTGTTAATTTTCAATAACGGTCTGATTTACGTTTTTCAACTTACTTTTTCTCATTTGCTACTGCTTCCCCAAGGCAACAAAAAAGTTTTATGTCATTAGGAAACCGCAAAAAGTAAAAACATCTCAAAAAATGTCAGTCAAGCACCAGCAGTAGCTGTAATCAAAATCTGCAAAATGTGACAAATCAGGCCGCATCTCTAGGTGGCCATGGTTGAACTCTTAATTTCCACTGTTTTTTTTATGTTGTTAGTTCCTTTTAACATTGTTTCAACGTCCTCTACAACATACTTCGTGTGCTCTACGATATGCAAGCTTTACTCGATCTGTATCTTGAAGATAATGATCGTGTCGATTGAGGAAACGTCAGAATTAATACAGACAACCATTCACGGCATGTTGCGATAGTCCAAGTTGTATGCGCCATGGTTGACTTTAAATCACTACAATTTTTCAACTTTGTTTGATCGATTTAACTTAATTTGTAGCGTTGATTCTTACCGGCGTCAGATCTATCGCATTCGGGTCTAGAATCTCTGCTGGAATCTCGTTTCTTTTCGCTCCAATCGTTTCTAAATGACAAGGCCAGAGATTGATTGCTGATCAAAATGGGCGCTTGAACAATGAACACTGACTAAAGCTACTAGAAAAAAGTAGAGTTGAGAACACAAGATGATATTCAACGATTCCAAACGACATTGCAGTTGCTTTATAATGAAATCGTCTAACCAAAATGAGCGGTACAATTAACACCAAATGCAAATTCTTCTACTTTACATTTCAAAAATAACGGTTATGTTCATAAAAATTTACACAAACTGAGCTCAAGCGCAACAAATCCCGAGAGTGCAGTCAAAAGAGAATGCTTTCCTGCCACTTTTGATGACCTTATCACCTGTTTTTCGGCCGAGTTCCGGAGTCGGGCTGGCTTCTCGATGAGCCACGGTCATCCGTGTATCCACGATTGTTTCGTGACGTATGACTGTCTCCATCGCCGCTGCGACGGTTGTCACGGTAACCGTCGCTGCGGTTGCCGCGATACGAATCGTTGCGGTTGTCACGGTAACTAGGATTGGCGTCATAGTTTCGACTCCGATCGGAAGTTTGTCGCCCACCGCCGTACCTGCCTTGATCAGGATCTCTCCGACTCTGAGGAATTTTGTTCATCAACTCGTTCAGTCAAACAACAAATAACCCGAAATGGAACATGAAAATTAATGACGTCACACTACTATGCTTGTGGCGTGGTTATAGACTAAATCTTAAACTAATGCTTGGAAAGTTTAACTCAGTCTCGGGTGAAGGCATAACTGATTAGATCCAGTTTCCGGAACAATACTTCAACGTTTTATTTCCTATCACGTGACATACCTGGTATGAATTATAATTAGCGTCAGACTTTGGTCGATAAGGTCTATAAGAGGTAGAAGAAGGTTTCCCCTCTTCACTCCCATCTCCTGGCTCGTTTCGATTCTGCAACGAATTATCTTCGTTTGATGCTCCCTCGGGTCTCCTGGATGGATGATGAAAATTTATTTAACTCTCTGATGAAATTCTAAGCAGACTCACAAAATTTTAATAAACTAAACCATCCAACACACCGAGCTTCCTCCTCATCTTCCTTTGAATCTCCTTCCGCTTCCTCTCTCACTCCTGTCTTGGATTTAGGGGGACCTCGGTTCCACGCGGTCGAAGATGATGAAGGATCTTCGAGTCCAGGACCTGAAACTTCTTCTATTCAAAAAGGATAACAAGATGAGCACAGCGAGTAGATTGTACCCACAATGTAATTCGACAACTAAGAAAAAATGTTAAAGTGAAGACTCACCCTGTGAGGGGGTTGGCTTGTCCATCGCGAGAGGTTTTCTCACCCAGGCGCTTTGCTTGGGGATAGGGGCCGGTTTGAATTCGGGTTTGCGAATCTCACTCTCTGATGACTTTTGAGACAACGCGGCTAAACATGAGGTCAATTTACATTAGACTTTCATGCAATAAAAAATTTTGCGCAAGCAATACTGGCAATGTCACTTGTTTGAGCTCTACAATATTAATCAAGTAAGCTTAAAATTATAACAATAATAACTTTACAGGATCCAAAACGTCACCATAGCCTACGTTCAGAATGTTCCTCTGAGGATCTAGCTGATGAGGTCCGGGATCTTCTTCTTGGAGAGGATGGAGCCAAATCGTCAGATCTTTCGCTCGAAATTCTAGAATGTCTTCCGGAACTCCTTTCATCTCTGAAAATGAACACAAGCGACACTGAAAATAGTGGTGTTTGTCAGAAAACTAATTTCAAGACAAGCTTCTATCTGCTTTGACGCATTGTCTGCAGATGTTAAATCGGCGTAAAAAGGAACAGCTGTTGCCAGCTAAGATACCTTTAACATCATCAGATCAGCTCTGAGAAAAGTAAATAGCGCCGAATAAAAAGCAAACTTCTCAATATGTCTGACCTTGAAGCGGATGAATATTCATGCTCTCTTTTCCGAATTTTTTCTTCGATTTCTAATTCTCGAGCTGCAGTGTCCACGGGCTTGGCGTCGCCGAACACTGAGCTTCTTGCGGGGGGAGGCTCTGGCGTAGGCGTCTTTGACGCAGATCTTAAAACAAAAGACAAAGTAAGCGAATAAGAAAGACAACATCAGTAAAATATTGAACTCTCAACAGGCAGGCGACATTTTTAAAGGAAAATAAATGACTCATGTTCGAGGTTTGATTCAAAGCCTCTCCACTACAGTCTACAAGTATGCGAAACTTCCAGGATTAAGCTCTGCAAGAAGGTTTTCCAGTCCGAGGATAAAGATTCAATCAATCAAGTAAGATAGCACACGAATGAGTGCCTAAGCTTTGCGTGGCGTCCTAAAACAGCTATAATTTAAGTGTAAGAACATTCAAAGGCCATCCGAGATACAAGGGTAGCGAAGAAAGCTGCAAAAAAGAGGAAAAATATTAAATAGTAGCTAAATGGTAGACGCAATCTCACAGCAATCTTTCTTTTTGTTCGGAGATTTTCTTTTCTATTTCTCGTTCCCGAGCTGAAGTGTCGATCGGCTTTGCACCGCCAAAAATATTAGAAGATCTGCAAACAAGCATAGAATTTTTACCACTTTTGCCAAAAAGATACAGAATAGAGAAAATCACATTGTTAACGTAGAAACTTCACTAAAAAAAGAAAAAAGAAAACTGAAAGCAAACCTTACTTTTTTTCAGGTGCTGGAGGCTCTTCAACGCTTCTGAAATTAAAAATATAAAGGTAAAAGATTTTTATTTGAGCTACGGCACCAAGGTTATATAAAAAAATAATTTCTAAACACAGGAATTCAAATTTAGGTATACGAAACTACATTCGCTTTTGGCTTACCCTCCACACTAGAAGAGTATCTTTTTTCAGAGTAAATTGCTGTACTTTTTGTGAGCTATGTATGAATAGCAACGATTGTTTAAACTTTAAAGCACCGTAAGGTTTCTTGTTGAAAGGAAGCTTGTATTGAGACGCAAAAAAAAGTAATAAATGGAGAACTGACTTTTCCAGTGTGGCCAGAAAAAGCGGAGTTTTGCATCACGTAATGTAATTTTCTAATTTCAACCCTCACCGCTGTTTGTTGTATAATTTTTCTTCGATTTCACGTTCTTTGGCAGCCGTGTCAACCGGTTTTGCAGCTCCAAATATCGACGAAGACCTGCTAAAAAGGTGGTTTAGTATCATCTGTAGACTTCCAGTAGTTTTAATCATAAAAAAAAATTGTTGTTCAGTCCAAAATCAAAGGAAATCGCATCTCGTAAGGAGTACTGATGCTTAAAGGTAAACTTGCAACAAACAAATTGCCTACAATCGCATGTCTTAGCGATTACCTTGTCACTGCAGTGTCATCTTCAAGCGGTTTTTGTCTGGGCTTCAGATTAAGTTGCGGTCGTTCGCGAGGAGGCTCATCTCTTCTGGAACCGAAACTGTCGTCGCTTCTTTGCCGACTGAAACCACCGCGACTGAAGCTGTCCCGATCGTATCCGCTACGATCATTGTAGCCTCTGCTCCCGTAGCCCGATCTGTCGTTGTAACGTCGATCATACTGCGAAGGAAAGTGTAGGTGGCTGTCAAAGCAATCGCACAAGGAATGAGATGAGGATTGAACACAATTTGACAAAATTTGACAATTATAAAGCAAATACAGTTGAAAGATGGAATTTTGGGTAATTGCAGTAAGTAGAAGTACCACACAAGATTGTGGTCTACTAGGTAATCGGAGATGCAGCAGCAATTCGATGCACGGACAAGACAAGCTGGTTGGGTAACGATTTCGTATGATACAAAATAAACTTATAGATTTCAGTCTAACAAAATTCAAATGTATTTCAATGAACGCACCTGGTCATAACTTTGGGAACTTTTTCTATAGCCACCGCTTTCGTAACTGTCGTTTCGATACGATCCTGAGCGTAAGAACAACAATAGATCAGTCAAATAGTATCAGCGTGAACAACGACAATGCGACTTCACAAAAACAAAGACTAGGCTACACAGTATCTACCACTTAAAGAACACATGAGACGGAAAAATGTAAAAAGAACCAAATGATTCAAAACTTAACAATAAAACTGACAAAGTGTTTCAAACAAACTGTGGAAGTGACCAGTGATGCAACAAACTAAAAGGCACGGAACATTAAGTGTTCAAACTTAGACCTTTGTAATCGTAATGCTGCCGTCTACTATAGCCAGCGTGCTGACGATCTGGATCGTAGCGTTCGCCGTGATCACGTGAACGATGACGTTGTTCCCACAATGCATTGCCGCCGCAAGAGGCATCTGACAGGAAAGACACTAACAGTCAAACTTCCATATTTTAACAACTTTTAAACATTCTGTCCTAATATCTACTAAAGTTAAACTTGTTTGTGACCGTAAATATCTTTAAATTCATAGAAGCCACAGGTAAAAACAGCGATGTGGTGAATCAAATCGAAGTCAAGGTTTAGATATGTCCAACATGGTTTCTAACAAGAGAGTGCGAAAAAGAGCAGCTGAGAATAATATGTTGTTAATACACATCATTAAGTTGCAATTACTTAACACAACATCAATTTAAGTAGAAACCTCTTTTGTCTTGATATTCTGCCGCTTGTCGAGCAGTCTCATCCGCCGCGGCTTGTCTCCAGTTTCCTTCGGTGGGATCAGGACCACTTTCTCGCCTGTCTCCCCCTTGTCTCCAATTACTACCGCCGCTATCTGATCGCATAAAAAGTATATTAAAAATGGAGATCTGCCAAAAATTACGACATTTTTACAAGTTTACTTTGATTTCAAACCCAAAGTTATTTAACAAAGTAAAGAAAAGAGCTGAGCATGTTTGAATACCAACCACCTTTATTTTGATTGTCGGCCACATCTATACGAATATTTCGCTTTTGGAGAGTCTCCTCATTCATTTCCAAAGCTTTGATGAGAGACTGTTTGTCGTTGAACTGAACGTATCCGAACCCTTTGAACCGTCCGTTCTCAATAGGTAACCTCACGTTAACAATCTGTAGGAAATGCAACGATGATTCAGTGATGTGTCATAAGGTCTGCCCCATTAGCTCAGTGGTTACGCCCGGCTCAAGATCACGCGGCGCTGGTTCGACTCTTGGGGTGTGCGCTTGAGCAACACACTTTCAGGACTGCTCTCCATTCAGCGGCACCTAGTGAATGGAATAATTCCCGGCAACAACACTTCAACAATCGGAAAACTTCACTCTGCCAATCTCGGTAACCGGCACTGCGTGAAGAGCCTCTACAAGTATGCGATACTACCAGGAATAACCTATTAAGGCTTTGTCAGTCCGAGGATAAAGATTCAGAACCAACCAACCATGGCGTTAGGAATAGAAAAATTAGTTTCTTAAATCTCTTGCTTTCTCGAAAACTTAGCGGCTTATTTTTAATGAAAAATCAGTTGATTCTGTTCTTAAACAGTGTGTGGGGTTTGTCCAGGCGGATACGAACAGCAATCCAACAAATCGAGAAAAAGTTCGTAGATTCAAAGTTAGACATGATGCAATTTTCAGAAACAAAAACGAACTGGCAGTCTTTACTAAAATGCAGGAGAGCTGATTGTGTGCAGTGGCCAGAAAAGTGTCGATGGACGATTTACAAAAAATACATGTAATATATTTAGAAAAACTTTTGCAGCTTTGAAAATCGTTCTACGAAGCTCATTTGCTATGCAAGAAACCATACAAGTAAACCTGGTGAAATTGTAGTCAAGGTAAAAAGTTATAGTTGAGCGACGGGTGAAAGCTTACGTACAGGCAAGTCCTTGAAAAATTCTTGAATCAGTTGTTCATCTGCTTCATACGGAAGGTTTCCAACAAACGCGGTGAAGGGTCCAGTTTCAGGTATCCTGCTGCGGTCAATCTCCACTGAGCGAGCAGCTCTTGGAGCAGTAGGAAGCTGGATCACTTTGGGAGCAGAGGTGCTCTGGTAGGTGCTGCTCTGGTAGGTGAGAGCTAAAAGTAAAAAAAATATGCGTAAAAAATACTGTAAGTTTAAAGGATCCAGATGTAAACTACACCCCAACCATTGCTCAGCTTCATTGAAAAATTCATTTAAAGTTAAGACGTGACTCACAACTGTTGACAGAGCGAAAATCTTCATCTGCTTCATCAGCCCAGTCCAGCTTCTTTACAATTCCTGGTCCTTGTGCATCGCCAAGAAAATCATTCAATGACACAGTCTTTGCCTTTCCCTTCTTCTTTCCTTTTTTTGCTGCTAAATATAGAAAAAAACAAAGTTAAGCGCAATATCGTGTAGGCTACTTATACTTATATTGTAAGTTTGTCCATTGTCCCCTGCAGCTGTGCCGTCAGGATGGAGGCTCTTGGTTGACAAGTTTAGTTTCTCATCTGGTTGAAAGCAGATATGTTACTTACAGGATGGGGCACGGGAGCCACTTGTCGTCCACCCCAGAGAGTACTCTCGTCTACTGAAATCAAGACACCCGTTCGTGTCAGCCATCCTTCTGATCAATGAAGCTGATGGACAAAACATCTCTACGACTAATTGGGTGGACCATAAATAGAAATCTCAATGGAAGTCAAACACCACTAGACTCCATTCGTTCATCCCCAATGCCGACACACACCCCATCGGCCTGACACTAGACAGGTATGGGTGGCTTGGTGCGCCTCAACCGTCTACGTACGGGCTTTCCCGCTCAACCATGCACCAATGGGGAATTGCTCTTCCTTCTCTACTTGTGAATGTGGTGCTGAGGAACAGACCGCAGACCACACTATCAATAGTTGCACCATTTTCAAGCCACATAATGGAGTGGAAGGTCTGCGTGTTGGATGATAAAACAAAAGACTGGCTGCTCTCTAGTAGCTTTCCAGCTTAGTCAGAGAATATCGTGAATCTGGGTTAGTAAAAGGATAGACCCTCGGCCCCAGAGGCTTACACAACGACGACGATTGTAAGCTTTATTTGTCCAAGCAGTTTTTAATTACTGGTTCTTGTCAATTTCCAAATTAAAATATTTTGTATGATGATATTATTGCTTATTTAATATTTTAGAAGCCCCAGTATATACAAACACGCCACTCGTATCTGCAAACGTTAATTAGTAAACTTACCTGCCGGGGCGCTCATAATGGAAGATGTTTTTAGAAGATGAGCAGATATAACCTTCAATTGTAACAAAGTTATGAGATTTTGTAATGTTGCTGGTTTGTCCAACATTAAACAATATCTGAAACAACATACGACTAACGTTATGAACAGCACCGAACACGAGCTCATTTACGTCATTATCAAAAGCAACTTTTGTCTTGACAGTGGTGTTCCAATACAACCAAACAGCATGGGGTTAATACAAATTGCACCTTTTCCAAGGCAGTTTGAAATCATCTACCCGGAGTACCTTAAGTAGTTAATGGCAATTCTCATAGCTATCAGCATAACGTTGAGTTCTCATCATTGAAAGAACAGAACCTGCAATGTTGCCAGAAATTATGACACCACCTGTTTTTTTAGTCTATTTTCCTTTCATAAATATCTTTTTTTGTGTTTGATGTTTTACACAACACACAACTAGTCTTCTAAGCACATTACATTCCATAGCATGCAATGGATTTGTAAAATTTCAAGCATAAGGACTAAAAGGAGCGATCTTCTTGGCATCAGAACTACCTGACAACTCACGGTGTAGCCTCCACACACCTGCCGAGAAACTCATCATTTTTGACAGTATGTAATGTATAGTATTTTTAGACAGATCTGTCAATACAAGCAAAAAACAGCTGTGCCAATGTCAATTACAGAATTTATAAATGTAAAATGACATTTCCTTCAAATCATTTCCAACAACAAAATCAGAAGATAAATTTCTTTTCCTGTTCAGTGTTCATGCTATTTTGAGTACTTTGTGCAGATGAACCGCAAATTTAAACAGAATAATGTTCACAGGATACATTCACAAGAAAACAAAAAATTATCACAAAAAGACGTATATTAGTTAATTTCCAATTGAACATATAAAGCAGGTTGAAATGCAGTTAATGTTTCCAAGTAACATACTTTCAAACTGAACAGCTTCAGAAAAAGTTAAGCAATTGCCCTACAAAAATCTGGCTACAAAAAGTAGAAAAGGTGCAATATATTACTTAGCCTATTATATATTGCCACTGACAGATGACTCATCTTGCAACTTTGAGTTGAATAGCCTACATTGAGTGCCCACTGTCCAAATTAAAATTGAATGAAGCCAGTAACATAGTTTTAAGAAGCATCTTCAATAGCAATATTAGTCTGTGCTTCAATATAAAATGGCCCTTCATTGACATATTGACGAAACCTTAAATAGTTTTGATTACCAAATACACTGGCACATTGGGTTGATTCACACAACGTTTTAACAACAGAGTACTTTGCTTCTTTAGATTCTTTAGTAGTTTCTGTTGACCTGTCCAATAAATATTCTGTAAAAGTAGCAACTTCTACCATTGCTTCAACCCCCCAGCTGCAACTTGCAAGCGTTTTTAGCAAATTCAAACCAGAACATCGAATGCTTAAGAAAGGCTGCTTGCATAACGCTAACACAGAGTCGATAGGATCTTCCGAGATCAACATGAACCAAGATAGAGTAATCTTCGTCATGGCATTCATGGAATTCTCTGCAACTAAGGAATGATCCAGAAGTTGGCACATAGCGTTCACAGCGTGTAGTCTTAAGTCTTGAGCTCCATATTTTAGTATTTCACAAATATGTTTCACAGCTTGAATTCCTCTCGCACCTTGCTCATGTATGATGAGCTTTCCCTCAGCAGATTTTCCAATTATTCCCAATGTTTCTAAAACAATTCTTTTGCTATTTTCTTCTCCACTTTCTAGTAAAGTACACAAGAATTCACAGTACTTTGGAAACATCTCAAGTACTCTTCTTGGCCCATAAAATAGGCACAAGTTTCCGAAAAATTTTATGATGGCTGGTACATAAAGATTGGCAAATGGCTCAGAAGAAGAGTTTTTCAGGAGTTCTGCCATCGAGGACACAACCCCACACTTTTCCAGATAACTTATACTGTGCTGAGCACAAGCCATGTCTGCAAGCATTGCACAGCATGTGACACGTAGAAGGACATCATTTGAAGACAAATCTTTAATAAGTTGATCAAGGATACCACTGCTGTCACATAACAGTAGCAGATCTGGTGATGCTGACTGAATATTACACACAAGCTCAAATACACGGTATCGGACTTCGTCACTTTTGCTCATTACATCTTTTAGAGATTGTAAACTTGACCTATTATCATCACTCAAAAGACATTTTGCAACTTTAACAGACATGCAACCAAACGCAGATAAAAATTTTACAGCTGACATCGCAACAGAAATCTCTTCATGGCCAATCAGCATGACAGTTTTGTTAATCAGGTCTTGAGAGGCACTAAGAGCATTGGCACCTTTCATGGTTGTTGCAATATGACAGAGTTCACTCAGAACTAAAAGTTGAACAGCTGAATTTTTATGGTTCAATGCATTTCGCAAAATATCACCTAATTCATTGGCCACTCGCACAGAATCAACGATGGGGAATAAAGTGTTCAAAATATAACAGCAGACATCGATCTGTTCTGCATCCTCACTGTTCAAACAATTCAATAGACGAAGCAGGTGTTTGGCTTGCACAACATTTTTTAAGGATGATAAAGAAGATCCAGCGATTAAGGCTTTGACTTTCAGGAGGGTTGGCATAGATTCCTCATTTATAGACAGTCTCTGCATCAAATCTGTGATTGACATTTCCATGGTTTCACAAGACAATTTTGTAACTGCTGAACCACAATGCTGCAACACATTTATATAAAAACATGATACCGGTACCATACAGTAAAGGTAAAGGGGGGTCCCACACTTGATTCAAGTGTTGAGTATAAGAAGATAAGGTTCTCATTGTACTAAACTTTCGGCACTAAGGAGAAGGTGGTCAGTTCCTTTCTCTCGGCCGCCTTTACTTCAGCAACTACGCCCCAGAATGGCCCATTTTGGTGAGTTCCCTATTCGGTGAGATCCTTTTTCGGTAAGAGCCCTATTCGGTGATTTTTTTATAGGGTTAGGGGTTAGGGGGTAAGGGTTTGGGGTTACGGTTAGGGATTAGGGTCTTATTTCAACGTTAAAACAATGTAAAAGTGGCAATGATAATTAGGCTACTGTACCTGATAATTTTCAAAGAAAATTCAAAAAAATCACCGAATAGGGCTCTCACTGAATCGGACTCACCAAATAGTAGCAGACCCACTACGCCCACCCAATTTATTACACCCTGGGTAAAGGTGAGCGGTATTTTCAACAGCCAGCTGAAGCTGGGAGTCGAACCAGGTTTGCATAATTGGAAAACCAACGCCTTATCTGTCACGCCATCCCACCGCTTACCATACAGTGCAGCCATAAATTGCAAAATTAGCTTAAAAAAAACCTAAGTCTAGAATCTTTCTTAAATTCTCTTTTAATGATAAATAAAAAATAAGTGATAAATAGAAAAACTATTTGACCGGTCATGACGTCACTATATAGGCAATTATTTCTTTTTCTCTTTCAAAGCAAAAGACGAGAAGAGTGCCTGTGACATAAGTTCTAAATTCGACAACTATGTTCAACTGATTCGGTGGCGCGTAGGATACGACTCGGGCTAGTGTTCCAGAGGGAATGAGTTCGAAGCTACGCGGAAGCGCTCTTTTTTTTAATTTTTAACTAAATTTTGACCCGAATTGACTCAATCATTAGGCTGCTGCATTTTTGTGGTCAATTTTTAATTTGAGTAGCCTACAGCCCAAGACGGACTATATAGAGGCCATGACAACGTACAATGGGATTGTTAAAACTGGGGGCAGATAGTGACGTCATAGTGCCATTGTCTTCAATTGAATTTCTCTACAGATGCTTCCATTTTGCAGTGCGTTTAGTTCAGGGTAGTCAGGAATTATTTTACTTTAATGAGTACCGGTACAGTAGCCTACTTAAGTTACAACTCAAAACTTGGTAGGAATGTGATTTATCGGTGTCCTACATCAGCATAAGGATGAGATAGATCGATATTTGAAATAGAAATAGCCTACTTTGATTTGTTTTGGTACCGTATTTCAAAATATGTTTTTTTAGTCGTTTCAAAATCCAAGCAATTTCATTTGGTTATGCGTTTGAAACGATTGTGAAAGACTGGAGAATCTCAGAACGTAGGCCTAATAAGCTGCCGGACTAAATTTGACCCAACACGTCTGACGTCTATATGAATGAGAGAGTCTCCTAGGCTACAAGTCAGCAGTTCTTGAGATCACCAGCTGAGTGTATGAAACTGCCATACAAAACTACTAGACTAGGCTACTAGTTTGAGAATTTCAAATAGGCCTGTCAGTTTCTGTTAGTTAGAAAACGAATAATTTACTTATTGCCTTTTCCGGAGTGTTTTTTTTTCATCATTTCATTTTGATTTGAAGCAAATTATATTTTCTTGGCTTCCCCTGAATCCATATTTCGGAGCTTTTTGCAATAAACAGATTGAAATCATCAGTCAAGAAGTTTTCCAACCCCCAGTGCTATTGCGTGGTAAGCTGCTTATCCGGTTGTTAATACAATGATTGTTTTTACGTTCATGGATGATTTGATTCGAAACAGCATAGCCTAATTGAATTGCTGGTCGTCATTTGAGCTATTAGGGCGGAGGGTCTCAGGAGCGAGGGGGCGGATGCCCCCTGCCCTCAATTTTTCTGTGGATGGGGGGGGCAATGGTGCCCTTTTAAAGTCATGTAAGCTACTGCACATTTTGCAATACGATATAACAATTTCAGCTATTCGCTTTCAGCCTAATTATAATCTTTCATTTCTGCGTCAAAATAATATTCAGGACACAAAATTCTGTATCACAGGTAGGTTAGCCTACGTCATTATAACATAGCATGATGCCCTTCCGTGCCATTGTTCTTTTTATACAGAACACTTGTATCATTACTCGATGATGAGCTAATGGATGAGCATTATTGCTATATATTAAAACTTTAAAAAAATTGGCCTTTCAGCAACAAAAGTGCCCTTTTTTCATAATCTTGCCCCCCCAGTCAAGAACCGTTCCGGCGCCCCTGGAGGCTCTACCCTTGAGCAACCCGGTTACCTTACTAGTAATGAGTCAGGATGCACCGTAAGTACCCATATTTCGAAATATGTTTGTTTTGAACAGCCTTGATGGATAGGCTATTTAACGTCCTAATACGTCTATATTTGATTCAATCTTATATTTGATTTGTTTTACGTTGTGAAACATTGTTTGTGATATATTAGTACTCTTGTAAATGTGGTTAAGAAGTGCTGTGTCTTTAATTGCAATGGAAATTATAGTGAAGAAAATAAAGTTGCAGTGTTTAAACTGCCTAAATGCGAACCGGAACGTGATAGGTGGCTTGCCACTATCCCAAGGGATAATATTCCCGATTCAAAGGACAACTTCGTTTGTGAACGCCATTGGCCAGAAAACTATCCTACCACAAACGTGACATTATTGTGAGCTTTGAAAATGTCCTATTGTCCTGGCTAATGCTTTTAGTGTCCAATTTCCTTTTTTAGCAGGTGATGATGTTGTATTTCGGGCTCATCAGACGCTTGTTTTTCAATGCAAGGAATTTATGCAAGATTCCGACATACCCAAGTTTGTGTTAAGAATTGATGACAATCTGAGCTTTGAAGCATTTCATTCTGGAGTAAAATGCTCTATAACGTCTCTATCAGCAAGTAAATGTTCCAGATGGTCACAAATTCAAGAAGCTGTGAGATTCTTGCATTATATGGAATTATCTCATCAACAAAGTATTAATCTTTTAACTAAGCGAGTCTTGGCTACGAGTAGCTGGTGCATTGTTTTTTTTTAGATACTTTTTGCTAGTGAAGTTACCACTTTTTTAAATATCTCAGTGTTATCATGGCTGATCCATCGCAATTTTCAAGGTTGGTGTGGTACAATATCAAATGAACAATTTAATTGTATTTTTCCTTTTACAAGTTTGTGGTGGGCCCGTTTGATACGAGATTAAAAAATATATAAATTGTTTACGAGTAGCGTACTTGGTGATTTATTTCAACTTACAGTAGGTTACCGTTCTGTAACAACATATTAGTTTTTTAAAGCTGCCAGACAGTGCCACAGCTTTCGTTTCAGTGTTATAAATATTAGCCTAACGTACGGTTCAATGTAGGTTCAATTGAAGACAATGGCACTATGACGTCACTATCTGCCCCCAGTTTTAACAATCCCATTGTACGTTGTCATGGCCTCTATATAGTCCGTCTTGCTACAGCCCAATTTTTTATGTCTTTTCGACTGAGCAATAAAGTTAGAGTTTTTAATTTTCTTGAATTTGAGAATTTCTTTGGGTAATTTTCCGTTTGTCATAAGAGGATGTGACCGTGTTTGACGAACAACGCATTATATTTTTGCGACTTTGGCACACATTACATTTTTGCTGTTTTTGCAAAATTGGGCTGTAGGCTACTCAAATTAAAGATTGACCACAAAAATGCAGCAGCCTAACAATTGAGTCACTTCGGGTCAAAATTTAGTTAAAAATAAATAAACGCTTCCGCATAGTATTGAACTCATACCCTCTGGAACACCAGCCCGAGACGTATCTTACGCGCCACCGAATCAGTTAAACAAATGAACATATTGTCAAATTTAGAACTTATATAGGCACTCTTTTTGTCTTTTGCTTTGAAAGAGAAAAAAGTATCTATATATAGACCTCATGACTCAATAGTGTTCCAGATTCAAAGACCGGAGCCGGTCAAATAGCCACTGCCATAAATAAACTCATTAAACTGTTAAATTTTTTTCTGTTAAATTATTTTCAATTGCAAAATATTTACAAATTTGTGAAGTAGATGCAATTACGTCGATGGTCGCAAATGCCAACATGGACCCCTGCATATCTTGCTTGATTTTCACTCCACTATTACTGCTGGATACACAGAGCATTAATGCATTCAGGTAATGAACAATAAAATTATAATAATTACAACTAGATTTATGCTGAAGTAACCCAACAGATAAATGATGAAGAATCAGCTGGTTGTAGGCTACGGTATGTATTTTTGAGATATCATAGACTACTTATTCTTAATGGCAGTAGTTCACTGTCGAGCTACTAACTTACTGCAAAAGCATTAGACTCAATTTCCAAAAATTGCTTTCATGACAACTTTGATGTTTTTTTTTAATTTTTTGCACACTGGAAAAGTCTTAGCGAATATTCAAAACTGTTACGGTATGACAAGCAAATTTTATAAATCAATTTCATGTTTTCTTATAAACAAAAGAACTATAGGTGTAATCACAAAGCAGGTTGATACATTCATACGTTTATTGTGCTAAACACACTATCAGCATAGCGTGGTTGAAAAACACCAAATAGTTTCATTGGGGCACAATGTGCTGCAGCACCAAATTAGTTTTAATTTTGTACAAATTAAAATATGCAATACCTTTACCACCGAATTAAACTCTGCTGATTTGGAGACTTATTATGTCATCGATGGTCATAATTTTGTACGGAAACTCACTAAGTTCTACGCTTCTAGCTACAATTTTATATGCAAAGTAAAAAGCACAATACATCAGTTTATTCAGTACTTTTGTAGCATGCTGCAAGGTTGAACGAAAAGGCGAAAAAATAAGGGTTGCCATTTTTATTTTAACATTTATAAAACTGTGCTGCAACCAGCCAAGTGGAAGGGGAAGAGAGAAATAACTTTATTGGCCCATCTGATTCTATAATAGTGCGGTTCACAATAAGCTTACATTATAATAACATACAATTCATAAACATAGAGGAACGCATATGTGCGCTCAGTTTTGAATAATTCAATCTGGTTAGCTTGCAAGATAATAATTCTAGTGACAAAAAAATACAAATTGATGCTGAGTTTTAGTTTTTATGTAAAAACAATAACTTAGGCTACTTATAAAATTTAAATATTTTTTTTATAAAAGAAGTTTACCGTATTGTTTAGGTGAGGTGGTTGCATTTTAAATTTCCAGATAGTTGGTTTTGATTCTTTAATACAATTTGATTTTATGTCTGACCACCACAAAATAAACAATAGGCCTATATGCCAAACGTAGTAGCTGAGTTCCAGAAA
This sequence comes from Aplidium turbinatum, assembly GCF_918807975.1. Lineage (NCBI taxonomy): Eukaryota > Metazoa > Chordata > Ascidiacea > Aplousobranchia > Polyclinidae > Aplidium > Aplidium turbinatum. The sequence continues at coordinate 12,472,414 of NC_137484.1, read as the reverse complement.
GGAGTAGAAGCGACAAAACATGAACTTTATATCGTGCTTGATAACAAAACAGGATAATCAGATTAAAATTTGGCATGTTGCAACACCTCAAAAAGTTTGAAATTTTAGAAAGCAAACTTAGTAAAATTTTACCAGTAAGAAGGTCAGGGCCGGATTTAGCTGATGGGGGGCCCGGGGCACTTTTAGATCGGATCTTTCCTTTTGTTAGTTTTGTTCTTATATTATGTTTTCACAACATCGTTTCTTTTGCATTCCGACAAAGAAAAACTAAATTGAATATTACTATTGCATCATAATTTTTAAACCATAAGCCGGCATAACTAAGCATTAGCAACAACACTAGCCTACATTTAAGATTATAAAAACACTAAGCAAACGTTTTCGGCTAGTCATACAGCTCTTTTCAAGTCTATAAAAGAAATACTGTAAAAAAATATTAAAGAATCATACAATCACAGCAAAAAAATATGGTCTACTCACTACTCTAAACATTTGAAAAACTGCTTACAAGTTGCTCACACAAAATCTCAAAAATTTAGATTAGACCAAATTATTTGCTAATCTTTTAACATTCTAATCAAATTTTTTGAACACGAAAAACAATAAAACCTGCTGGCAATGTTTGATGTGATCAGATTTGTAAAATCAGTCAGAAGCTTTCATGTACATTATCAGATCAGACTGTTGTCGAGTTGATAAAATGCAGTAGGAAATATAGGCCAATATCAATTTTTTAGAAAGCTTTATCTTGTCTAAGAAAAAGTGCTATAAAAATATTATGCTAAAATAAAGAATATTTTTATATAGAAAAGTATCGCATATAAAATATTTTATCTCTTTTTAGAAAAAAAAAAGAATCCTTATCAAACGAATTGATGCTTTGAAAATGATTTTTTTATCAATGTAATTCAAAGAAATGGCATCACTGCTACGCTTGCAATACAAAAGTAAAAGCTAGAACATGGTCATAGATTTAAGAAAGAAAATCATAATCGATATGAAAAAAACGAGTTTGGTTTACAAAAAAGAGAGAATTAACATATCATTTTGTTTATGTTAATTTCTCTTTTTATTTCATTTTTCGTAAAACAAACTTGTTTTTTCCTTTCCACTTGTGATTATTTTTTTACCTAAATCTATAACTATGTTCTAGCTTTTACCCAATATGAACAATGCCATATTGCCATATAGTTTGTTTGTTTGTTTATCTTTATCCTGCATTGCGGGAAAGCGGACTTGAGCGCTATGCATCGGTGCACGCCTTCCGACATACACCTGACCCACGCTGCAGCCGACGGCAATGTCTGTTTCCGGTTATCTACTCTCCTTATGACTTAAATTTGGTACTACCCATTACTCGAAATCGATCACTGGGTAGAGGCAATTATTGTAAAGTTTCTTGCCTAGAAAAACAACAACAAGTGCGGGTGGCTGGAGTCGAACATGCAGGCTTTCGACTGCGAGCCCAACGCGCTAACCACTCGGCCATTGCTGCCATATAGACCATTGGTTCTCAATTTTTTCGTTTTAACAGATCTTTTTTGAAACCTTTAAAGCGGTCACGGACCCCTCAAAATTTTTGTTATCTGAGATTTTTATCGGGTCTCCAAACCGAAATAACTATTTCATACAGAAGAGTAAAATTTATAATCTTGCCCTTATAATCAAGGTAGCCTATAGGCTATAGCCTACTACCCAGCAGTATTTTCGTACAATAATCCATTTTACACGATACAATATTGCAGCTCGACGGTGATCGTATTACAATACTGAATTGACCACATTTCAATACAGTGTTTGCTACTTTTTTCAACGTAATATGCCGAATTGGACTACTATTTTATGTAATGCGTAAAACATGCGGTAACCCAAGTTTCTCATATTACTGTGACATGTCACTACTACATCCCTGCTAGCGGGGCCTGTCGTTTTTGCATTGATTCAACGTTTGCTGACGTTGGATCGGCGTAGAGGTGACGAGTTTAGCTGACTGGGGTCTTATATTATCGCTTTATCGACGTAACTTTATATCTAAGCACGCTTGATATCTGCAAGACATTACTGCAAGACGGCAGCAGTGGCCGAGTGGTTAGCGCGTTGGGCTCGCAGTCGAGAGCCTGTATGTTCGACTCCAGCCACCCGCACTTGCTGTTGTTTCTCTGGGCAAGAAACTTTACGATAATTGCCTCTACCCAGTGATCGATTTCGAGTAATGGGTAGTGTGGTATTTACGTCTTGACAACATCTGTAATTTGTGTTTGGTAGTTATGCCATCTGCTGCTTGATTAAGAAGCGCGATGCTTCTGGCACCACAAGCATTTTTTTCTTTCAACTGCTTTGCCAGAGCGTCGCAGTCTTGTGTTTGAAACTATATGTTACAGTAGAAGTTTGTGTTGTATGCCTACTACGTTACCTATTGCTCTCAGTTTGTGTTTAGTTCTTATTGTTTTGTATTTCTATATTTCAGTGAATAAAAGCCTCAATTGGTTAGGCTATTAAATGTTTCATCACAATTTTATTCACTTGTATTAATGGATAAGTTGCTGCGACCCAACAGACTGGAACTCCTTCCAGAGGAGCCCGAAGCAAAGAATATATACGATCACTGGAAAAAAAACTTTTGAAACTTTTCCAACTGCGGTTGAAAGAAACGAAGGAAATCAAGAAAACATCGACAAGCTGGGGTTACTAGCAAACTCACTCTCACACAGAACCTACGCCTTCATCGCAGATGCAGGGACCTACGCCGCAGCAAGGACAGCGCTCGACAATGCTTATCATAAAAAGAAAAATGTTGTGTTTGCTAGACATTTATTAATGACCAGAGTTCAAAATCCTGAAGAGACCATCGATGAATACATTCACGCATTACGTCAACTAGCAAGAGAATGCGAATTCGAAAACGTAGACGCCGAGACCTACAAAGACGAAATTACAAGAGACGCTTTTATTAATGGTATCAACTCCAATACAATTCGACAGAGATTACTTGAAGAGCAAAAATTGGATTTACCAACTGCCATTAGAAAAGCTCAAATGCTGGACCAAGCCAAAAAACACTCAAATTCTTATTTAACTAATTCACCCCAGCGTGGGATGGACGACAAATGGCTCCTCGTGCCCCATCCTGTGAGTACCATCTGCTTTCAACCAGATGAGAAACGAAATTTGTCAACAAAGAGCCTCCACCCGGACGGCACAGCTGCAAGGGGCAATTGATAGCAAGTTCAGACGCCCCACCATTCTGCAGCTCAACATAGAAGGCTACACAACAAGCAAGACCAAAGTTGTGGAGCAGCTTGCCCATACCAACCGGGCACTCGTCATCCTCCTCCAGGAGACCCACTGCACTTCTGCAGATAGGCTAGCCATTCCCAACTACACGCTAGCCGGGTCTACCTTAAGCAGGAAGCACGGCATTGCCACGTTTGTGCATGAGAGCCTGAAGTGGACGTTTGTCGACCAATCTCCAACTGATGCCGAGATTGAGTGGGTGTGCATATGTATCTCAGACTACAACATCGTCAACATCTACAAGCCCCCACCCTCGCGAATGTTGCCATCATCCCTTCCAACGTTCCCCTCCCCCAGTCTCTACGCTGGCGACTTCAACTGCCAGCACATCGACTGGGGCTACAACAACACAAGCAGCGACGGAGAATTGCTGGCTGACTGGGCCTCTACAAACCATCTTGCCCTCCTATTCAATCCAAAGGAACCAGCCAGTTTTCACTCCGGCCGCTGGGGAACAGGGACAAACCCTGACTTGGCCTTCGCGAGTGTCGACAGCTCTCTTCCAGACAGACGTGTGTTTGAGAAGTTCCCGCGGTCCCAACACCGGCCGTCCCTCATCACCGCCCCAAAACTTGTGGCTCCCGTCCCGAGTTCACCGGTGAAGCGATGGAACTTCAAAAAAGCCGATTGGAATCAATACAGCCTCCTGACCAATGAGTCTGCTGCAAAGTTACCACCGACTGAAACATGCAACGCAGACGAGGCATACCAGGACTTCTGCAATGCCATAATAACTGCGGCAAAGGCCACAATACCACGTGGCCATCGAACCAGCTATAAACCATGCTGGGACTCTGAGTGTGAAACTCTCTACCGCTCATACCTAGCCGCCACAAGTGGTGCTGCTTCAAACACCGCCGCCACCAGACTACTTGAGCGGCTGGACACAAAGAAGCTTGAGCGGTGGAACGAAGCTGTCCAAACCATCGACTTCTCACACTCAAGCCGCAAAGCATGGAGCATCATCAACAACCTCACTGGGCGCTCAGCAAACTCCCCTCGTCAGTGCCCCGTTTCTGCTAATGCCATCGCTTCCCAGCTAGTGCAGAACGGGGTGTACAAGACAAAGGACCGCAAGGCATCCCGCCTTGTTGCCAAGGAAGTGTCTGCCCTATGGCGAGTGGAAACACCACCAGAAGAAACAATCTCTGGAGACTTCACTCCAGAGGAATTCGCCACCGCCATCCGCCTAGTGAAACCACACAAGTCTCCAGGGCCCGATAAGATCTGCCCTGAGCTTGTGCTCCATGCTGGCCATGCCCTAAAGTCCTGGTTACGTAGATTCCTCTCTTCCTGCCTGCACCACCTCACAATCCCAAAAATCTGGAGAAGAGCTTTAGTAGTTGCGATCCCTAAGCCTCACAAGCCACCAGAGGACCCAAGGAGTTATCGTCCAATATCCCTCCTCTGTGTTCCTTTCAAGATCCTCGAAAGACTGATCTATGCCCGCGTCAACCCAATCATCGACCCGCTCCTTCCAAAAGAGCAAGCTGGGTTTCGGCGCGGAAAATCCACTGTAGATCAGGTCACACTGTTGACCCAAGACATCGAGGACTGCTTTGAGGCAAAAAAGAAGGCCGGCGCTGTCTTTCTAGATCTCACAGTTGCCTACGATACTGTATGGCATCGCGGCCTTACTTACAAGCTGCTTCGCCTGCTTCCTGACCGACATATGGTCCATATGATTATGGAACTTGTCAGGAATCGAAGCTTCACCCTCACTACCGGCAACCCACGGCGAAGCAGACTGAGACGCCTGAAAAACGGCGTCCCACAGGGATCGGTCCTGGCTCCACTTCTTTTCAACATCTACACCCACGACCTGCCAACCACGGTCTCCACAAAATACGCTTATGCGGACGATCTGGCAATTCTCCACTCCACAAAGTCGTGGGAAAATCTAGAAGACACCTTGAGCCAGGACATGCAAACCATCTCAGCTTATCTCCAGAACTGGCGACTGAAACTCAGCGAAACCAAAACTGTGGCGGCAGCTTTCCACCTACACAATCGGGAAGCTGATCGTGAGCTACATGTCCACAACAACGGAAAACCTCTGTCCTTCTGCCCCGAGCCAAGGTACCTTGGGGTGACACTAGACAGATCGCTCACATACCGCCATCATTTGGTGTCACTGCGCAAGAAACTGACATCCCGCGCTGCATTACTGAAGCGATTGGCAGGCTCTAGCTGGGGGGCGAGGGCTGACACTTTGCGAATAGCAGCCTTAGCCCTTGTCTACTCTTCAGCAGAGTACTGTGCACCTGTCTGGTGCCGCAGTGCTCACTGCCACAACATCGACACTGCCATAAACAGCGCCCTGCGCACAGTGACCGGATGCCTGCGTCCCACACCATTGGACAATCTCCCCATTCTCGCTGGCATCCAACCTGCTGAGCTTCGTCGCGAAGAAGCCACTCTGTCCCTCGGTCGACGGGCACTGGAGCCTAATCATCTTCTCCACCACAAGATCTCTGCCTTCCCAAACGGGCACCCCCGCCGACTGAAATCAAGACACCCATTCGTGCCAGCCGCTCGGCTTCTGATCAACGAAGCTGATGAACAAGACATCTCTGCGGCTACTTGGGCGGACCATAAATGGAATTCTGAATGGAGGTCAAGCACCACCAGACTCCATTCATTCATCCCCGACGCCGACACACGCCCAATCGGCCTGACACTACAGAGACAGGCGTGGGTGCGCCTCAACCGTCTCCGTACGGGCGTCGGCCTTTTCCGCTCAACCATGCACCAATGGGGAATGGCTTCTTCCTCCTCCTGTGAATGTGGTGCCGAGGAACAGACCGCAGACCACATCATCAATGACTGTACCATCTTCAAGCCACCTAACGGAGTGGAAGGTCTGCGCGTCATGGATGATGAAACTAAAGACTGGTTGCTCTCTAGCAGCCTTCCAGTGTAGTCCGGGAACATCGTGAATCTGGGGTGGTAAAAGGATAGACCCTCGGCCCCAGAAGCTCAGACGACGACGACGACGACGACCCCAGCGTGCTTCATCCATTTCTAAGCAATCCAGCAGCGATGTGAAAACGGCAACAATGAAACCTACAGTTTCTAACCGATGCACAAAGCGCAAGTGTTTTTTTTGTGGAGGTAATCTCCATACCGGTGGCAGATACTTCTGTCCAGCGAAAGACAAGCTTTGCAATGCTTGTGGCAAGATCGGTCATTTTCAACGTGTCTGCCAAAACAACCTTCGGAAAGCAGCTGCAATACCATTTGCAGGCCAGAAGTCCTCACTTGACGATGACAACACAGCCCATGATGATGCTGAAAAATCTCACTTGTATTCTGTTCTTGGTACAGTCCCAGAATGCTTAAACAAAACCACACTACGTACACAAATTAAAGGGGTAGATTTCGATTGCTTGCTGTTGCTGGACACAGGTGCATCCGACAACTTCATGAGTGCCAAAGCTGCAAAATTTATTAAACTGCAACCTCAAGGCAAGCCATCTAAAGTTTCAATGGTTTCGGACCAACTCACTGCACAAGTGCTGGGGAAAGTGTGTACTGACGTCAAACTTCAAGAGAGAAAGTATGCCAACGTCGTCTTTGGAGTAGTACCAAAACTTTGTGCCGACATCATACTAGGCCAAGGTTTTCTAAACCAGCATGAAGAAGTTGTGTTCAAGCTTGATGGATCACAAAGAAAGTTAGTGATCGGAGACGCTTACTGCGGAGTATCTGCCTCAACCATGGAATCTCCTCGTTTATTCCAAAGTTTGGAACCTAACTCCAAGCCCATCGCTACTAAGTCTCGGAATTTCAATCAAGAAGTTCGTAAATTCATCCGGGAGGAGGTAAGCAAACTTTTGTCCGAGAAAATTATCGAACCTTCTTATTCACCTTGGCGAGCGCAAGTGCTGGTTGCAAGAGATGGACGACATAAACCAAGAATGGTTGTTGACTATTCGCAAACTATAAATAGATTTACGTTACTTGATGCTTATCCGCTTCCTAAAATAAGTGATCAAATTGCGAAAATTGCAGAAGGATCTGTGTTTAGCACTTTAGATTTAAAATCCGCTTATTATCAAATTTTGCTTTGTCCTGCTGACCGCCCATTTACGGCTTTTGAAGCCAAAGGAAAATTATTTCAATTCACGCGTTTACCATTTGGTGTTACTAACGGTGTGTCGTTTTTTCAACGAATTGTTGACAAATTGAGCGAAAAGCATAATTTGACTGACACCTATGCCTATCTTGATAATATAACTGTGTGTGGCAATGATCGAGCAGATCATGACGCGAAATTAAACGCCTTGTTTGCTGCAGCTAAAACCGAGGGCTTAACTTTTAATGAATCGAAATGTGTTTTTGCTCGTAATGAGATTGGCTTACTGGGTCTTACTAGATTGACTTTCACACCGTAAAATCAAACCTGACCCCGAACGCCTAAAACCCTTGCTCGAACTTACCTTGCCGAAATCTAAACCAGAATTACAACGGGTTTTGGGAATGTTTTCTTACTATGCCAAATGGGTACATGATTTCTCTGAAAAAGTTAGACCTTTAGTACAATCCAATCTATCATCTTCTTTTCCTCTACCCTCTGACGCTATTAAAAGCTTCGAAACTTTACGTGAGGGTCTTGCATCTGCTTGCCTCACCAGTGTCAAAGAAGGAATTCCATTTGTAGTGGAGTGCGACGCTTCGGAGCATACCTTAGCTGCCACTTTAAATCAGGGAGGGCAACCTGTTGCCTTTCACTCTAGAACATTTTCTCGTTGCGAAGCAAACTATTCAACTGTAGAAAAAGAAGCTTCGGCTATCATGGATGCGGTTAGAAAGTGGAGCCATTTATTACATGGCCGCAAGTTTACACTTCTGACAGATCAAAGGGCCGTTTCCTTCGTGTTTGACCCAAAACGACTAGGTAAAATTAAAAACAACAAAATCCAGCTCTGGCGTGCCGAATTGGGAAATTTGGATACGACATCTTGCATCGACCCGGTAAAAGCAATCTAGTTCCAGATGCGTTATCCAGAGCGTGTACACTATCTTCTAACTCGCCCGATCTTACCAAAATCCATGAAAAACTTGGGCACCCTGGCATTACACGTTTGTCCCATTTCATTCGCACTAAAAATCTGCCTTTTTCTATGAAGATGTCAAATATGTTTGTTTGCACTGCAAAGTCTGCGCTGAATTAAAACCTCGATTTTATCGTAAACCAGCCGAATTGTTGATTAAATCGATGAGACCATGGGAAAGACTTAGCATTGACTTTAAAGGACCCCTCGATGGCAGGAATAAGTATATGTTGATTGTTGTTGATGAATATAGTCGCTATCCTTTCGCATTTGCATGTAAAGACATGACTTCGCCCACTGTTATTCGATGCCTTGGTCAACTCTTTTCTTTATTTGGTCATCCATTGTATATCCACAGCGACCGAGGCTCTTCATTCATGTCTCAAGATCTCAAGCAATATCTTTCAGACAGAGGAATTGCGAGTAGTCGGAGTATACCATACCACCCTACCGGCAACTCTCAATGTGAAAGAATTAACCAAACTGTTTGGAGAACTGTCAAACTCTTGTTAAAAACGTATGACCAGCCTGAGAGCTGCTGGGAGGCAGTTCTACCCGAAGCTCTGCACGCAGTACGATCTCTCTTATGCACTGCAACCAACACCACTCCCCACGAACGATTTCTGGGGTTTAGTCGTCGAAGTATGTTTGGTCAATCTCTTCCTAGCTGGCTTATCCAGCCAGGACCAGTCCTACTCCGACGTTTTGTCCGAAATAAAAGCGATCCGCTTGTGGAAGAGGTCGAGCTATTGGACGCAAACCCGAGTTTCGCCCATGTGCGATTTCCCAATGGTCGGGAATCTTCCGTCTCAACCAACGATCTTGCCCCAACACCTAGAAAAGGATCAAACAATGATAGCATGATTTCTACTCCTTCTGAATCTCCCTCTCAAACTTCACTCACACAACAAAATCTTACATCAGAACCTTCATGTACACAACAAAACCCTTCACCAGAAACCGCAGGTACACAGCAAAATCTTACACCAGATATTGATGCAGATGCTCATACTTCTTCGGAATCTAATCATGAAATGACTAAATCTCCCTTAACCATTTCTACGCACCCGAAACGTTCTTCTAGAGTAACTAGACCACCTGAAAGATATGGTCACAATATATACGATGTTTGAGGTGCCTGTAGGTAATGCATTTATTTATCATGTATGAAATGTATCTGTTTGTTATTATATCGTTTTGTCAATTTGTTATTTATTGTATTATTCGAAGATGGTGTTCCGAAGATGAAGGAGGGAAGAATGTGGTATTTACGTCTTGACAACATCTGCAATTTGTGTTTGGTAGTTATGCCATCTGCTGCTTGATTAAGAAGCGCGATGCCTCTGACACCACAAGCATTCTTTCCTTTCAACTGCTTTGCCAGAGCGTCGCAGTCTTGTGTTTGAAACTATATGTTACAGTAGAAGTTTGTGTTGTATGCCTACTACGTTACCTATTGCTATCAGTTTGTCTTTAGTTCTTATTGTTTTGTATTTCTATATTTCAGTGAATAAAAGCCTCAATTGGTTATTAAATGTTTCATCACAGGTAGTACCAAATTTCAGTCATAAATAGAGTAGACAACCGGAAACAGACATTGCAGTCGGCTGCAGCGTGGGTCAGGTGTACGTCGGAAGGCGTAGGCTACACCGCTGCATAGCGCTCAAGTCCGCTTTCCCGCAATGCAGGATAAAAATAAACAAACAAACAAAAAACTTCTCTGGGTAGGCTATAATTGGATTTCCGCAAGATAATGATGTTATTTTTGCTTCTTTGTTTTATTTGTTTTTGTCATTGTTTCGTGTCGCCAAGTTGTAACTATTTTGCGAGTCGTGCAAGGCCTGGTGCGTTGCGCTTGAAATGGCTTTGGTAGGATTTCTTTGTGGGGTTTTCTTTGCCAGCCTTGCTCTTCTTTGCTATGAGCTAAACACATCAAGATGTATTCCCCTCAGGACCATCAGCACTCTTGATAAGTTGATGACGCACCATGGCCGATCTTCATAGGAAATGTTTATTTTATACATTTCTTGAAAATTCAACTATAGCTATAAAATTATAGGCTGTTGTTTTTATTTTTGTTTGTAACATTTTCTTTTATTTTCCTTTCTATCTTAAGTTTTTCTGAAGGTGTTGCGACCGTGCCAAATTTCTTTCAACTTAGCCTAATAACTTACTTCGGTCACAAGCACGTTTTAACGTTCGCGTTTTGTCGCTTTTACCTTTTTCTCGACGTTTGTTATGTTGACGTGTATTGTTTTTTCTGTGATGGTCAGAAATAAAAACAATTAAACTGAGTAGGGTAGTCCGTTTTATTAAGCCTACCTCGGTACCGGACGATTTTGGCCTTATAAGCATATATGTGAGTTAAGCAGGGGACAAATTTACACCGCTCCTATAGCCTAGGCCTACGCATAATTGACTATGGCCGACTGTAATATAACTAAAGTTGCTAAATCTGTTTGCAATTGTACATAACAATCGGTTCTTTCCTTGTTCGTCGTGTGAGCCTCTGAGGCCGAGGGGAGTGAAAAGTCTGCGCGTCTTAGATGATGCAACCAAAGACAGGCTGCCCTCCAGCAGCCTTCCAGTGTGCTCTCGATACTTCTGTCCAGCGAAAGACAAGCTTTGCAATGCTTGTGGCAAGATCGGTCATTTTCAACGTGTCTGCCAAAACAACCTTCGGAAAGCAGCTGCAATACCATTTGCAGGCCAGAAGTCCTCACTTGACGATGACAACACAGCCCATGATGATGCTGAAAAATCTCACTTGTATTCTGTTCTTGGTACAGTCCCAGAATGCTTAAACAAAACCACACTACGTACACAAATTAAAGGGGTAGATTTCGATTGCTTGCTGTTGCTGGACACAGGTGCATCCGACAACTTCATGAGTGCCAAAGCTGCAAAATTTATTAAACTGCAACCTCAAGGCAAGCCATCTAAAGTTTCAATGGTTTCGGACCAACTCACTGCACAAGTGCTGGGGAAAGTGTGTACTGACGTCAAACTTCAAGAGAGAAAGTATGCCAACGTCGTCTTTGGAGTAGTACCAAAACTTTGTGCCGACATCATACTAGGCCAAGGTTTTCTAAACCAGCATGAAGAAGTTGTGTTCAAGCTTGATGGATCACAAAGAAAGTTAGTGATCGGAGACGCTTACTGCGGAGTATCTGCCTCAACCATGGAATCTCCTCGTTTATTCCAAAGTTTGGAACCTAACTCCAAGCCCATCGCTACTAAGTCTCGGAATTTCAATCAAGAAGTTCGTAAATTCATCCGGGAGGAGGTAAGCAAACTTTTGTCCGAGAAAATTATCGAACCTTCTTATTCACCTTGGCGAGCGCAAGTGCTGGTTGCAAGAGATGGACGACATAAACCAAGAATGGTTGTTGACTATTCGCAAACTATAAATAGATTTACGTTACTTGATGCTTATCCGCTTCCTAAAATAAGTGATCAAATTGCGAAAATTGCAGAAGGATCTGTGTTTAGCACTTTAGATTTAAAATCCGCTTATTATCAAATTTTGCTTTGTCCTGCTGACCGCCCATTTACGGCTTTTGAAGCCAAAGGAAAATTATTTCAATTCACGCGTTTACCATTTGGTGTTACTAACGGTGTGTCGTTTTTTCAACGAATTGTTGACAAATTGAGCGAAAAGCATAATTTGACTGACACCTATGCCTATCTTGATAATATAACTGTGTGTGGCAATGATCGAGCAGATCATGACGCGAAATTAAACGCCTTGTTTGCTGCAGCTAAAACCGAGGGCTTAACTTTTAATGAATCGAAATGTGTTTTTGCTCGTAATGAGATTGGCTTACTGGGTCTTACTAGATTGACTTTCACACCGTAAAATCAAACCTGACCCCGAACGCCTAAAACCCTTGCTCGAACTTACCTTGCCGAAATCTAAACCAGAATTACAACGGGTTTTGGGAATGTTTTCTTACTATGCCAAATGGGTACATGATTTCTCTGAAAAAGTTAGACCTTTAGTACAATCCAATCTATCATCTTCTTTTCCTCTACCCTCTGACGCTATTAAAAGCTTCGAAACTTTACGTGAGGGTCTTGCATCTGCTTGCCTCACCAGTGTCAAAGAAGGAATTCCATTTGTAGTGGAGTGCGACGCTTCGGAGCATACCTTAGCTGCCACTTTAAATCAGGGAGGGCAACCTGTTGCCTTTCACTCTAGAACATTTTCTCGTTGCGAAGCAAACTATTCAACTGTAGAAAAAGAAGCTTCGGCTATCATGGATGCGGTTAGAAAGTGGAGCCATTTATTACATGGCCGCAAGTTTACACTTCTGACAGATCAAAGGGCCGTTTCCTTCGTGTTTGACCCAAAACGACTAGGTAAAATTAAAAACAACAAAATCCAGCTCTGGCGTGCCGAATTGGGAAATTTGGATACGACATCTTGCATCGACCCGGTAAAAGCAATCTAGTTCCAGATGCGTTATCCAGAGCGTGTACACTATCTTCTAACTCGCCCGATCTTACCAAAATCCATGAAAAACTTGGGCACCCTGGCATTACACGTTTGTCCCATTTCATTCGCACTAAAAATCTGCCTTTTTCTATGAAGATGTCAAATATGTTTGTTTGCACTGCAAAGTCTGCGCTGAATTAAAACCTCGATTTTATCGTAAACCAGCCGAATTGTTGATTAAATCGATGAGACCATGGGAAAGACTTAGCATTGACTTTAAAGGACCCCTCGATGGCAGGAATAAGTATATGTTGATTGTTGTTGATGAATATAGTCGCTATCCTTTCGCATTTGCATGTAAAGACATGACTTCGCCCACTGTTATTCGATGCCTTGGTCAACTCTTTTCTTTATTTGGTCATCCATTGTATATCCACAGCGACCGAGGCTCTTCATTCATGTCTCAAGATCTCAAGCAATATCTTTCAGACAGAGGAATTGCGAGTAGTCGGAGTATACCATACCACCCTACCGGCAACTCTCAATGTGAAAGAATTAACCAAACTGTTTGGAGAACTGTCAAACTCTTGTTAAAAACGTATGACCAGCCTGAGAGCTGCTGGGAGGCAGTTCTACCCGAAGCTCTGCACGCAGTACGATCTCTCTTATGCACTGCAACCAACACCACTCCCCACGAACGATTTCTGGGGTTTAGTCGTCGAAGTATGTTTGGTCAATCTCTTCCTAGCTGGCTTATCCAGCCAGGACCAGTCCTACTCCGACGTTTTGTCCGAAATAAAAGCGATCCGCTTGTGGAAGAGGTCGAGCTATTGGACGCAAACCCGAGTTTCGCCCATGTGCGATTTCCCAATGGTCGGGAATCTTCCGTCTCAACCAACGATCTTGCCCCAACACCTAGAAAAGGATCAAACAATGATAGCATGATTTCTACTCCTTCTGAATCTCCCTCTCAAACTTCACTCACACAACAAAATCTTACATCAGAACCTTCATGTACACAACAAAACCCTTCACCAGAAACCGCAGGTACACAGCAAAATCTTACACCAGATATTGATGCAGATGCTCATACTTCTTCGGAATCTAATCATGAAATGACTAAATCTCCCTTAACCATTTCTACGCACCCGAAACGTTCTTCTAGAGTAACTAGACCACCTGAAAGATATGGTCACAATATATACGATGTTTGAGGTGCCTGTAGGTAATGCATTTATTTATCATGTATGAAATGTATCTGTTTGTTATTATATCGTTTTGTCAATTTGTTATTTATTGTATTATTCGAAGATGGTGTTCCGAAGATGAAGGAGGGAAGAATGTGGTATTTACGTCTTGACAACATCTGCAATTTGTGTTTGGTAGTTATGCCATCTGCTGCTTGATTAAGAAGCGCGATGCCTCTGACACCACAAGCATTCTTTCCTTTCAACTGCTTTGCCAGAGCGTCGCAGTCTTGTGTTTGAAACTATATGTTACAGTAGAAGTTTGTGTTGTATGCCTACTACGTTACCTATTGCTATCAGTTTGTCTTTAGTTCTTATTGTTTTGTATTTCTATATTTCAGTGAATAAAAGCCTCAATTGGTTATTAAATGTTTCATCACAGGTAGTACCAAATTTCAGTCATAAATAGAGTAGACAACCGGAAACAGACATTGCAGTCGGCTGCAGCGTGGGTCAGGTGTACGTCGGAAGGCGTAGGCTACACCGCTGCATAGCGCTCAAGTCCGCTTTCCCGCAATGCAGGATAAAAATAAACAAACAAACAAAAAACTTCTCTGGGTAGGCTATAATTGGATTTCCGCAAGATAATGATGTTATTTTTGCTTCTTTGTTTTATTTGTTTTTGTCATTGTTTCGTGTCGCCAAGTTGTAACTATTTTGCGAGTCGTGCAAGGCCTGGTGCGTTGCGCTTGAAATGGCTTTGGTAGGATTTCTTTGTGGGGTTTTCTTTGCCAGCCTTGCTCTTCTTTGCTATGAGCTAAACACATCAAGATGTATTCCCCTCAGGACCATCAGCACTCTTGATAAGTTGATGACGCACCATGGCCGATCTTCATAGGAAATGTTTATTTTATACATTTCTTGAAAATTCAACTATAGCTATAAAATTATAGGCTGTTGTTTTTATTTTTGTTTGTAACATTTTCTTTTATTTTCCTTTCTATCTTAAGTTTTTCTGAAGGTGTTGCGACCGTGCCAAATTTCTTTCAACTTAGCCTAATAACTTACTTCGGTCACAAGCACGTTTTAACGTTCGCGTTTTGTCGCTTTTACCTTTTTCTCGACGTTTGTTATGTTGACGTGTATTGTTTTTTCTGTGATGGTCAGAAATAAAAACAATTAAACTGAGTAGGGTAGTCCGTTTTATTAAGCCTACCTCGGTACCGGACGATTTTGGCCTTATAAGCATATATGTGAGTTAAGCAGGGGACAAATTTACACCGCTCCTATAGCCTAGGCCTACGCATAATTGACTATGGCCGACTGTAATATAACTAAAGTTGCTAAATCTGTTTGCAATTGTACATAACAATCGGTTCTTTCCTTGTTCGTCGTGTGAGCCTCTGAGGCCGAGGGGAGTGAAAAGTCTGCGCGTCTTAGATGATGCAACCAAAGACAGGCTGCCCTCCAGCAGCCTTCCAGTGTGCTCCGGGAGCACCACATGAGTGGCGGTTCTTTCTTGTTATACGCCTTGCGGGGTGCCAAAAATTGCGTTTTCTGCAAGTTGTGTCAGCAGCGATAGCCGTGTTTTATGCTACCAAATGACACAAAACATTAAGAACTGAGTTAGCTGCGTAATAAAGCGTGAAATTGACGAAAACAAGATAAAAAGAAGTAAATTGTAACGCCTTTTTATACAACTTCAAGCAAATTGTGCCTAATTGAAAATTAAGCTTATTAAGCAGGGTTTTGGGCTTGTTAAGTAATATTTTTCACTACAAAAACGAATAAGAATAATTCTGAAGCGGATCAAATTGGGCTTAATAAGTGGGTTAGCCTATTAATCGTGGGCTGAATATGCGGGGATTAGGTAAGTCCCATACTTAATTCAAGCATCAGTATATGAAAAGAAAAGGTTCTCATTATACTAAGCTTTCGGCACTAACGAGAGTAGGGTGACCAGTTCCTTTCTCTCAGCCGCCTTTCCTTTAGCAACTACACCCATCCAATTTATTACACCCTGGGTAGAGATGAGCGGTGTCGAACCAGGATGGCATGATTGGAAAGCGAACGCTTTATCCGCTGCGCCATCCCACCGGACTACTATATAAAAAGTGATTGAAGGTCTTTGTAATAGATTTCTGAAATGCTATAGGCTGTAATGACTTTCTCTTGGGTTGATATGTTTTGCGTTGTCACATTTCAAGAGGTAACTAAGCAAATGTTTGAACCTTAATTGTCACGAATCTTTCTATCTCTTACCAGGAAAGAGACTTGGGAAAGATTAATGACGTAGATTATTGGGGTATCAACTTAAAGCAGTCATTCCAGTCAAATGAATGGTTGAATAGTTCTACTTGTGAGATGATAAATGAAAAGTCTTGAAGGACTTTAACGAATGGTTCAGCACTTCCAACAAACAATCAAAAGTAACTGTGAACAACAATAGATTCCAACACCTGCAACTTTTATATTCTGCTTCACGTACTTCACTCATAGCTTCTTATACACTTTTAATCTCGATCACAACTTTTAATAGCGCCAACTCTCATCTACTCGTATTCAAATAACTTCAACTTCAATTCAACTCTCAATCAATAATTTACTAATAATCTCCATCTCTATATCAATCACGCAAATTACGCCACTATTTATAGCAGGTTTATTTTGACCAGTAACTTCTAAATGGTACGACAGTGTTACGTCATTAGAACTCATTATTCTGGTCAAGTTTTACTACACGTAAACATCTTTGTGAGATTATAACAAACCTACTACCTGACAGATTGTTCGATCAAGTTGGAGAACCTTTTAGTCTTGCACGTATGCAAAATCTTTTAGAAATACATTAAACAATAAGAATTTCGCAATCAGAAGTCACTATATAGGACAGTAACCGATAATAACATTTCGTAAGAATTATACAATAATACAATACGCTTGGTCAAGACACATAATCTACCGGTAGGTTATGTAGCCTGTCGTGAGGCTTCGCAAATTGATTGTGACAAACCTATTGCCCAAATGAGCCACAAACAAATTTTAAATGTAATTTATCAATCACAGGCTGGTATGGACAGACACTTATATGCAGCGTTCATGCGTCTACAAGGCCGTGTGAGCACCATCTCATCCCTCTCCCACGAAATCCATTAGTGGGCTCCAATGTTTAGTAATTGCTCCTAAAAGTAGGACCAAGAAGCGTTTAGGGCAGAAGGCTACAGAAGGACAGAAAAGCTACAGAAGTTCGATATCGATAGTTTAAATCAGGGGTCACCAACCTTTTTTGCATGCGGGCCACTCTGGCATTAAGGATAGCTGTGGCGGCCGCACTAATAAAAGTTTAAGTAGGTTGACTTTTATGCTAGAAAAGAACGCATTTTGTACCCAGTTTAGAATACCGCAGCAATAAAACTAGTCGAACAACACTACCGCCAAGCCAAGCTCCTTTAACAACACTTTTGACTTCTTTAACAATTCCTAATAAACGAGGCCACTTGTTTTGCGCACATATAGCGAGGCGAGCGGTTTCATTAGAATATTCATCGCCAAGCAAGAGTGGTGCTGTCACTTCGCTTCACAAAAGGTATCTTGCAATTAACAATTTCAGTAAACAAGGAATCGCTTGACACATCGCAATACAGGCACCAATAGTGACCTGCAAACATATCAGCGAAAAATAGGCTCCAATAACAGGGAGAAAGAAACCCGGCACCACGAAACAAACGCTTGCGGAAATCACCGAAAAAACGTTTCTATCGTAACTCACGAACAGTGTTCCCTCTAAAAAGCAATGAGTTGGTTTTCATCCTTTTTGTGAGAGTTTATAAAACCGTCTTTCTTTGATAAATTATTAGACAGCTGTCACTTGCGGTGCTTATCAGCATGGCTTATCATAATCGTTGATCAACAACATTTTGCGTACCGTACTAAGCTAAATATTTTCATAAAACAACCGGAAAAAGTCTTTCAATGTATATATAATATTTTGCCAATTTATTATAAATTGAGGTGGCACACCGACCGATTTTGCCAACAAAAACTTGCAGCATAAAGGTAACACCGCTCGTGAAACACAACAACAGTGAAACGCACACTAGTGTTTACATGAAATTTACAAACTTAAAATAAGCAACCCTATGCTCACAGACATTTTCAAAATTCGAAAACAGACGTTTTAATCAACCACTGCGACAGTGTGGCTGGACATCGCTTTGGAATAACTTTAAGCGACCCCCACCTAGAACTACAATCTGATTGGTCAGAATGGTCAGTCGGTGGAATCGTATGCAAAGCGAAAATATGCTTCCCAGAAAATATTTTTTGCCTTTATGCTCTTTAACTCCACAATAAAAGTATTTTTGGTAATACTTGTACGCTGATACCTTTCGCGGGCCGCACGTAACAGCGTGGCGGGCCGCATGCGGCCCGCGGGCCGCCAGTTGGTGACCCCTGGTTTAAATCATGCAAGGCCCATTTGGGGGCCCACCGTTTAAGGGCCCACACATATTTAATTTGTGCAGCGCTTTTCGGCTTGTAATTTTATATTTAGACTAACATTTAATTAATATGCAATTTTTATTCCATTTTTTCCACTTTTTCGCTCGATTTGCTCGCTCAACATCATTCAATTCACCTAACCAGCAACGTTCGGCATGCATAGTTTCAAAAGTGGATTTAAAGGGCCGTTGATTTTTAAAAACTTTGTCTCTCTGGACTCTGAATACTTTCATCTTACATTTCTTTTTAGTTTTTTGTTTTCGTGCAGTTTGTTTTCTTATAATTTCTTCATTTTATTTTGAGCTCATTCTGAATACTTGTATACTGTACTGTGTAAAATATTGCATACACTGTAGCCAGAGCCTACAGTATGAACAAAGATATTTTAATAAACTATGCAACGCAAAGGAAAAAGTTGTGATTGACAGTCGATGTAGGAAACCAGGTGAAGAGATAAGCCATCAAAAAAAATGAAGGAAACCTCCACACTAGGGTTACGTTATTTAACAGTCCAGAAAATAATAGGAAACATAGAATCAATACAATCGAATCACAAGCAATTTCTACTTTTTCAATAATCATAAGCACTAGCTTCACATTAAAAGTTATAAGTCTACTTGGCTTCAATTTCAATTGGATGCAAATAAAAATATGCTGCCTCAAAAGGCATAATTGAAGATAGAAACCGAAACTTGATTAGTAGTTAATTCGGCACCGTATTTATAAATCTGTAACCGGTACTTTTGGTTTAGATATTGTGGTTATCACAAGTTCATAACAAGCTATATTAAAGCAAGATAAAGATTATTATTTATAGTTTCGTATGTAAATTGCTTCATCATTGAACTGTGGGTTTCACAGATTCTAACACTGATTGGTAACAAAAAAACTTTCAATTGTAATAAAAAATCGAAAATGCTCATAAAATTAAACAGCACTCGTCTTTTGGTACTTCCGGCATTGGTTTTCTCACACGACTTTTAGATCTGCTTTTGATAACAATTGTCTCTTGACCTTCACTTGTTACTTCATGTTTATTTCCACCCGTCTCAACTTTTTCAGGGGATGAAGGGAGTTCTTTCTTCTTCAAATCTTGTTCACTTTTCTTCGCTGATACAAGGGGATCTGGGGTTGTTATTAATTGATCCGTCATGGTGTTTTTCTGTGGTCTGGAACAATGGTTTGAACTCTACAGAAAGCTTAATAAGACACCACTTAGGTTACTGCGCTCACAATTTAGTAACTGAAGTGTAACCTACATTATTTAAAAAGTGCATCACCATTTTTGCCTCTGCAACAATATTATTGAAAAATTAAACTTTTATGTGAGCTTTCTAACCTACAAACTGAAAGAAAACAGGTTTAAATCGACCTATCAATGTTTTGAATCTGCATACCGTAACAGCTTGTTTATCTGCTTGTCTAAGTGCAGGACGTTACGTCATTGAGGTTACGCGTTACTTTTAAAAACGGTAAAAATACTTAGGCTACACGTCAGTGAGGCCTACCACACCGCAATTTTATGACACAATTTTTCGTAGGACACAATCGACAAAATGTTTTGACTGAAGCTTTTAGCTCGTTAAAAAGTGACATAGTTAGGATTATCCGATACGTAACGTAGCCTATAGCCTACCATGCAGCATATGACCCAGGGGTGTGCAAATTCCTTCATCTATGGGTTAAATATATATCTGGATTAAACCGAGAGTCATACTTTGATTTAACATATAGGCCTAAGCTGTCTGTCATTGACTGACACAAAATTAATTGGACCTCGTTTTGTTCCTTGCGTATAAATGCAATAGCTTAATGCTGAAGATCAAACAATCTAAAAATTTTATGGGTAACCAAATATAGAAGCATTTGCTATCAATTCATTGATAATAACGTTGGTGTATCTGAATTCTGAAATATGATCGCTTAGTATCTTGCCAATGTAAGGTTTGACAGACAAGTTGATAAACCAGTACGGTAGCCCATTTAACATTTTGGTGTATTGTAGGCCTCTTAATAACAGTTTTCTGAAAGACAATTTTTTAGGCTACGTAATTTTCTAAACACTTCTATGCAAAGTTTAACACACAGATCTTTTAAAAAATCAAGATGAAAAAATTCTATTTTTATTGTAAGTTGTATTAGTTGAACGTTTTCAATTCTATTTGCTTGAATTGATCGAAATTTGGAATATCCTCAACATGCAAGTTTATGATTGGGCTACCTTAAAAGTCTACCCTGTAATCTTTAAAATATTCAAAGGGTGTCTACAATTTATACAAATACTGGTACTGACGATATTTTTTCAACTAGCTTACTCTTTTACATTGAGTATTTAAACTTTTTGTTTTATATTTCGAGCTTTGTGTAACTACTTTTGCAGAAAGCTCAGTTTTGGTTAAAACTACGAAGTATGTTCGACAAACAACATAAACTGACATGCACTACGTACAAACACTGGTTTTCATATTTCAGTTTCAGAAAAGTGTAACTTGTAAGACAAATATGGATAGCCCATATTGACATGTAACGAGAACCTGCCTTAGTGCCTATAGCTTTGTTCTCGCTATTTGGTTAATGAAGTACATAAAAACTACGTAAACGTACGTAGCTATTTGATCTACCGAAGGCTATACAAGATGCTAAGCAGGCTAACGCTAAAAGGATCACTCACATCGACCAAAAAAGTTTTAATTCCTATTCACATCTGCATTAGAACAAGCTGAAGATACTATTTGTAGTGAAAGCTAAGTATCCGTAAGTTTTGGACGTTTTAGATTAGACCAAACAGCGGTGATCAACACCCAGAGCAGCTTACTGATGAGACCCAGAAGACTGCAACTGCTGACTGTCACTTTCTGTACAACAGTCAATTACAGATGTAGCCTGCATCGTCTTATTGCGGCTGCAGTTAGCTAGAATTTCAATCTGTGTGGTTCGCGAAAGGCACATTGTAGCTTATACTGAGCGCGCACGCTTTGCGCTAGCAACCACGTAAAATTTAAATCAATTTCCAAGCAAAGTTTACTTTCTACTTAGATGTAGCCTCACACTATAGGCCTACGTGAAGACGTGAAGTAAATCAAAAATCGTCTGTCGAATAATTTCAAGTGCCAGTCCAGTGTTTGGCCTTCAGTTCTGTGTCCGTATTTATTTATTAATGTATGCCAAGGGTGTGATCAAACACTGTTACAATGCTATAGACGTGGAAAAGACTATATTTTTTATGAATAGCCTACAGGTGAGACTGGCATGCTTATGCTGTTTTTTTAGCAATGCATTTACAGGCCTATTTAATTTGAATTAGTCCACAGCTTTAAGCAAACGATTTTCCTGCATGAGGTTTTCGGAACCACAAATGTTAAGCAAAACCTTTCACACAGCTGGTAGACAAAAAAACAACATAAAATTGATTTATAGTAACAGGAACAAACTTTGTCGATTGAAATGATCAAAATGAACATCATAATAACTAAGCTAAGCTCTTGATTCCGGACTATATGCAATGCATGCATAACGATCGATACAACAACAACGTAGTAACGTTAATTAAGGGTCGGATTAAGATTTTGATGAAACTGATGATCGCACCAACTACAGCCAATTTTTTTTCTGGATTTCCCCAAAGTTATTGATAACATCCTCGGTTAGGCCCATATATAAATAGTAGCGTTGACAGGGGTCCAGGGGTAGTTTTGCACCGGGCCGGGATGATTTTAGGGGCTCGTAACCTTTGCAACGGGCCCGGGAAATTGAAGAAATCATCTGGTAATGTTCGAATATAGTGCACTTTTCTTAGAAATGTCTTGATTCGGGGGGCGAGGATCTCTATTGGTACCGGGCCCAAATTTTTCTCTTAATGGCCCTGTAGCCTACATAGAGCATTTTAGGAAAATAGGTTCATCAGGGAGAACCTCCATCAATGGGACAAATTTTGCGTTTTGTTAATTTTTTTTTAATTTTGTAACGAAATGCAGTGCTTTTTTTTACAACACTAATGCCAATGCATTTTTTTTCAAATAACACTTGGTTTGATTTTATTATCTCCAGTGGTTTAGAAATAACGCGCAGTTTTTTAAGGTTACTCAAAACGTCCCATTGTTGAATCTGGCTCCACCATTGGGACAGGCAATTTCTAACAATGGGACACAATTTATTATCTGTGTAAATGCACATTATAAACTTGATATTCACTTTGTTATTGATTATATTTATTGTAGTGCATTATTAAAGTTTTCTAAATTTTTCTCAACTTCATCATGCAAAATCTTTTTGACACCATAATGAGATTGAAAACTTAGATTGGTTTTAAGATCATTATTTGCTTGGGCTCTTTTGTATGTGTCAACGCAGCTTTTCAATGTTTGGCTTGGTATGTCAAATTCTCTTGCTACAGGTCTATTTTTTCTGGTTTGTATTGCTTTTTCAACAGCAGTTTTCATAGTTAAAGGATCTGTGTTTCCCTTTTTACGAATAAGTCGAGTTGATTTACAGTGTCCCATTGATGGGCAAGACCTGCTGTCCCATTGTAAGATGCCATCCGCAAATGCAAAAAAAAAATCAGCTAATTTCTTAAAGACTACTTCACTGACAACAACGTTTTGTCCTAAGAACTGCCAGACATATAGACCATGCTACCATGCTTTTTCAACCTGCTTCGCCAAGTATGTACAAAAATATCTTCAAGACAAGTGACCTATCTTTTTTTACTTTGGGTATCAAAAAACACACTTTCTTTAACAAACCAGCCATGCATGCAAATTGAAGGATCCCACTGTTGGTACAAGCGAAAGACTACATGGCGAATTGAAATTCGTTATATACGTTGTGCTCGCTTGATCAACCAAGCGTGGGAGACCAAGTGTCCCATTGTAGAATCGTCCCAATGATGGAGGTTCTCCCCTACTCTTCATATGATTTCCATATTTTACCACGGATGACCTTTTTTCAAGCGAAGTCAACTTTCATTAAAAACGCTCGGGTCCAATGGGTGATTAGTAGCAACAGCTGGGACCATAGTTGCTGTAGTGCAAATGCAGTCTTTGGGTAAGGTAGGTAGCTTATGGTCTTGGTTGTTCAAAAATTATCAAGATTTTGACAAAACATTTCATACGTTAACCACTAGGCCTACATGGCTTCCATGTTTGTGTAAAAACAAATTATCTAAGGTAAAAGCATGCTTAACGCAGAAAATACATCACCCTAGCCTACAGTAGGGTATATAGGGAGTAGCGTTGACAGAGGGTCCAAAGGGTGCTTTTAGACTAGGCCCTCGATAATTTTAGGGGCCCCTAACTATTTCAAAAGGCCCTGGAACTTAAAAAAACCACCTCGTATTCGTTAGATAGGGTGCGTTTTTCTTAGAAGAGTCTAAGTTTGGGGCCCGAAAGTCTCATTGGTACCGGGCCCAAATTATTTTCTCAAAGGCCCTTTATATAGGCCAAAGGTTTCTAAATAGAGTGGCCTGCCACGATGACTGCGTAGATAGTAGCTTATAAGACACATAGTTAGAAGTTAGGGTTACCTTAAGCCAGCGTTTCTCAACTTGCGTTGACAGACGATACTCCGACCTTGAATACAAATTCAAAACGAAACATTGTTAAAAATAGTTCTTCACTAACCCCAGGGACGGATTAAGGTTTTGATGGACCTGGGGCTATATGGTAAATTGGTAATCTGAGGCCTATATTTCATTCCCCTCATTGCACCTATCACAATTAAAATGAAATAACAAAAATTATACCCAAACTACCGTATTTACTTATTAAACACATTCAAATGACATGTTTTCTGGATTTAGACAAAGCAAAGAGCTTTACATTTCTTAGCTCTACTCTGCATTGAAAACAAAGTTTTGAAAAAAAATAGACACCGATGATGTTATTACCAGCTCTGGAATGCAACCTTTTCTGGCCCATGGATGAACGCAGTTGATTCTTTACTCTTTTAAGCACTGAAAATGAGCGCTCAGCACCTGAGCAATTAGAAATCATCAGACAAAGATACATTCTTAGTAGGCTACAACAGATAGGTGGCCTACGTTAGGAAATGCACTGATAAATCTAAACATTTGAGTTTCTTTCCTGCATTCACTGTTAAAATGGTGTTGTTTTAACAGTGCAGAAAAATAAATCATCTCTTTAGACAGTAATTCTTCTAGATCATCTGGATAATATTGTGAAGCAATGTTTTTGCACTCTCTTCAACGCTTCAGTTAGACAACTTAGACATGGTGTTTAATTCTGCCAGAAACGAAAATCTTATTTGAAGACGATCATATGCTGCAATTCCGGATTTCATACACAAAATAATTTGGGCAATGATGAGTCTACTTTGATTGATTAATTGATTGAATCTTTATCCTCGGACTGGGAAAGCTTCTTGCAGAGCATAATTCTGGCAGTTTCGCATAGCCTACTTGTAGAGGCTTTGAATCATTGACGCAGGCCCGGTCACCGAGATTGACAGAGTGAAGTTTCCGATTGTTGAAGTCTTCTTGCTGGAGAATTATTCCATCCATTAGATGCCGCTGGATGGAGAGCAGTCCTTAACGTGCGTTGCTCAAGCGCACACCCCGAGAGTCGAACCAGCGCCGCTTGATCTTGAAGCTTCTTCGTTCCAGAAGTGACGCGCTAACCAATTGAGCTATCGGGGCAATGAATCTGCTCGATGGATCAAGTGTTGTGTCTTCAGATCCACCTCCGCTATCCAAGCATACTTTTCTTCTCTTTTTCTTGAAATTTCTTCAATATAATGATGACAGACACTTAATACTCTACCTTTTTCTTCGAATTCTTGAAATTGGGATCTTAATGTTTTAACAAAGTCATGTAGACCATGAAGAAAATTTGTTACCTTATTCAAAGTAGTTTAGCTATCCTGCAGCGCCGGACTAGTTTTATGAAACCGTTCCATTATGCACGACCATAACTCAAGTAGCCTAAATTAACGGTTTCAAATTGTAGAGCACGTTAGGTCTCGCACCCCTCTTGGAAATTGACGCCCCCTGGGGAGGCGTGCACCTAAGAACCACTGGTTTACACAGTTAGCGTTCGTTTTATGATTCTCGTCCTTTATTCTTTAGATCCTGACAATAAGCATGTCAGTTACTTTTAGTAAGTTGTTATCGGTGGGCCTATTTTCTTGGTGGGCCTGGGGCTGCAGCCCCATCAGCCCCCGCCTTAATCCGGCCCTGACTAACCCGTTTAACGTGATGTCTTGACTTGAACTTCGGGCATGAAATGAGTTAATTTTTCTGTTTAAGACATGTTAGAAAAGTTTACACTGAAAACATTTTCAAGGGCTGACAGCATTACAATAGATTTGAGAATATTTTTCTGCAATCTTCACATCTTTGTAGGAAATTTAACGCAAACTTGTAACACCCTTGCAATTTCAATTTCAAAACGAAAGCTTGTTTCGGAATCTCTCTGGGAAATTTTTTGTCTGGTCTGCCTCAAGCAGTTTGCCAGAAATACGGTACCCGTAAAATGGGGTGACTTTGTACACTTTTTGCGCATTTCTGTTTACCTTAAAAAATTCTTAAGTGATGAGAATAAAAGTTAGCATTAAAAATACCTCTCAAGTATGGGTCTTTCCAATACAAATGTGATTACTTTAAAAAAACAAATTGAAAAGTACTATTTTTTCATTTAAATGGCCTGTTCAAAGTCACCCGGCAATGGGGAGTCTTTGAACGAACCTACAAAACGACTGAATTTCAAAGTTTAACTGGCAAGGGGTGGCTTTAAAGTACTGAATACAGTGAAGTTATTCCTCAGTAAAAATTGTTCTGTTCAAATACATTATTTGAATGCAATTCTTTTATTTATTTTTACTATTAGGTTACGGTGTATCGAAAATAACGAAGGACAAACCTATCAGGCACACAACGTTGATATTTAGTTAAATAAGGTAGAAAACTGAGCAACTAAATATCAACCTTGATTCAATATTCAACTTCTGACGTTGTGCAATGTACAGCGTTGACAGAACGTAGCGACTATAACAACCTAATATCAATGTTAAATCAACGTCACCAAAACAGAAAGTTTTCTCAATTTTCAAATATACTGGTATGTTAAGAAAATTTCAACGTCAGGGTCAACGCGTTTTAATGTATTTTAAACAATAATTCCTTGTCGTGTGCACACTGAGAAAGCAATAGGACCACACATAAAAAAAAATAGGAAGACGATGCATCTTGCAGTACCTATCGTAATCGATATTTGTAAAGATATTGTTCAACAATATTTGTAAAGAAATTGTTCAACAAAAAGTTTTTGTTCATCAATAGTCTTTGCTCACTGTTTGTCTACCATTCATGTGAATCGACAGCAAACTTCAAAACTCCTCTTCGTAAAATTTCGACAGCTACTTTTTCAATCACTTTGCTGTAGGAAAACGCACAGATTTCCTTTTCATCCAGAAACACAAAGAGGTCTTTGTCACATACTCGTTGAGTCTTGCTTCCCACAAAGGAGGATTCATATTCTTTGCTGCTCGTTGTAGTGATGGATTCTACTCGTCCTAGATAGGCTTTCATCTTGAATGTTCGAGGAGCAAAGTTCACCAATAACCAATGTCCTGTTCTTATGCTGTCTTCACTGACCGGGAAAACTCCAGCAAAGTTAGGAGTTTCCTGTGGCACTGTTGGTGTAGTGATCAATGTAAATGAAGACTCCTCTTCAGAGTCGTCGCTGTTTTGTGGCGACGGTTCC
Source organism: Aplidium turbinatum (assembly GCF_918807975.1). Classification (NCBI taxonomy): domain Eukaryota; kingdom Metazoa; phylum Chordata; class Ascidiacea; order Aplousobranchia; family Polyclinidae; genus Aplidium; species Aplidium turbinatum. The sequence continues at coordinate 12,445,221 of NC_137484.1, read as the reverse complement.
CCACGACTAGGACCAGCAATCTCAACTCTGCTTCTTGAATCAATAAAAGGCAATAAAAACGCTAAAGTTGCCTTCGGATTAATCCAGGTGTCTGTTCAAACTCACCCCAGGGTATGTTCAAAGTCACCCCATCAATGTTTTTTCGCTGCCATACAAAAATGGGACTTGCAACAAAAGTTTCAATTGTGGCTTCATAATAGCGACCAAAAACGTGATGCAGGATTTTAATATAAACGGTGTACCTCAATCGTAATCACAACAAAAATATAGATTTTTCGAATGTACAAATTACAGCTCAATTTATGTCTTTGCGTTTACATCAATTGGTGAAAACCGAAATAAGTTGGACATCTCTTACATTTTCTCAAGATAGTAGACAACCTAACTAATAACCACGAGTAACAAAAGTTAAAAAATTTTAAAAAAGAAAAAAAGTACAAGATAGTTAGTTGAAGGTATAAAATATTTTAAAGTCACCCCAGATTTCAAAGTCACCCCATTTTACGCTACACAATAGACGAGAATATAAAAGAAAGCTTGTACACTGTACAGTAGTCCAAGGCGTCGACAGATCCACATTCTAGACTTTTGTTGATCCGAATGCAGACGTATTGTATATATACCATGACGTACTCGATATATACAAAATGTTTTGGTATTGGATGAATATTTTGATTGTTCAATACGATTGTGTAAAGTTGCGTTCTACAAAACGTGACAGCTGCTCAACAATCTTGATGCCAACCTCTCTTTGATTGCAGTCGTCATGCAATGCCAGCATGCATGCGTGCTGAAAGCAATCAAGTAGAGTGTGAATATTCAAATAGTGTGTGGGAAATGATCCACGACACAACAGATTGCCAGCTTTGTGAGATTGCAGTAAAAATATCATTAGTTTAAAAGAAGAGTCAAATCGAACTACTGACAGGGTTGGAAGTCGTTAGTCAAAAAGCAATGACTATTTCACTATTCGATAGTGCCCAAAAAAGCAATGACTTTCCGCTATCGATACTTAAAAAAAGCAATGAATAACAATTACTAAAAATAATTTAAAAAAAATAACAAGCAACCCGCAAACTTAAAAAAATACGCAAACTCGAAAAAAAACAAGCTCAAACTTGCCGGAAGACCGCAAGGTTGGCAACACTGTTTGTTAATTTTATAATCGCCTTGAGTATTATGTCAAGTACCGTACCAGCCGAACAAGCAAGTCTTGTTGTTTCAAGAAAACCTCTGAAACGTCAATCGTGTTTTCGTGTTGATAGAATTATTACGTTACTTTTACAGACATAAAGCTTGTGTTTACTTAAATCCATATATCTCTTTCCACGGAGTTGGTGATCTATCGAATTGTACGAAAACAATTTACATTTTTAGCAATTCCTTATTCTTCCCGAAACACAAGTTTAAATAATTGCTGTCAGTTTCTAGACAAAAGACTGGGCTTGCAAGGGATTGTGACTCATGAAACGGCACCAGAGTATCTGTAGTGTGTTGTTTTAAAATGCTATTTTTAACTCTACTGCTCTAAAAAACAATTTTATGTCATCTTGTGGGCTGAAAATTAATCGTTGTTTTTCATCATCCATTTAAACGTTGGCATAGCACGGCCAACGGTAATTCAACGTCTAAATGTTGTTTGTCTGTATATGAATGTAAATACTTGGTGTAGCACAATATTTCTTCGAAGCTTTCGCCGCATCTTGAAAGATGTTGTATGAACGTTAGCGAACGATTGTTATCCGCTTGCTTTCTTCAACCAAGGCATATTACTGAAGCTATTTTTTCTTATCGTTGTCTTTATATAGCGCATCTTCTTTGTGTTTTGCAATATCAGCATAAAAGGCTTAGCAAAGCGAACGTTTGAGAGCATAGACCAGAAATTCCGTTGAGTTTTGTATTAGCCGCATTTGGTAAAACGAGATGTTTAAATCTTAACTCTTAAGCATAAATTGAGAAACTTTATGTTAAGTATTTCTTAACCATTTACTAATTGTAAATTTTTGTATTCTATTCTATTTGAATAAGATGCACTAGTAGAATCAATTGCTGTATGACTGTTACGACTTATTATTATTTGGATTATTATTTGTACGGATTATCACTTCAAGCCCTGATTGCTGTCTCGGTGACTCTGAACTGTAATCACCAGCTCTATCTAGAATTGAAGTAGCCTATATCTGCCCACTAAGTTTGTTAAACGACCTTGCGACCTGCGTCCTGCAACCTTGTGGCTGAACCTTCGACCTGCAACTTGTGATCTTCTGACTTGTGATCTTGCAACCTATCTGCCACAATAAACTAACAGAACTCAAGACCGTGTTCAGATTCAATCTACTTGGCTTGTTTTTCTGTCTGTTGTAGGCGCATAACCGTATTAACTGAGCGACGCATATAATAATCCAATCCACTGTTTGGTGCCAGTAAGAAAGATATTCTTTAACGTAGAATTCGCGTCAAAATTCTACACTGTTAACGACTCTCACTGGCATGGTTTTTCTGAACCGTATTGTCGCAAAATTTTTTTTAATCCTTTAAACTTCGAAAAACGGAAGGGGACTAGGTCGGATAGTAATCCGAAAACTAAATCTCGTAAATTCGTTTTGACGACGAAGTAAGTGAACAGCAAAAAAGGATTCAGCAGTTCTCCTAAATATCGATTAGTGAAAAACGAATATTGATTTCGTTGCTTGCATAAAAAAGCAGTAAATAACGGGCATTCGATATTAATTTTTAGGCAGTGGCTATTTGACCGGCGCCGGTCTTTGAATCTGAAACACTATTTGACCGGTCATGACGTCACTATACAGTCACTTTTTTCTTTTTCTCTTTCAAAGCAAGCAAAAGGCGAGAAGCACATATAAGTTCTAAATCCAACCATCTTACTCAACTCGTAACGTGGCGCATGCGATACGTTGCCGCCTCCGACTCTAGAGGGACTGAGTTCGATACTACCCGGAAGCGTTCTTTTTTTTTATTTATTTTTTTTAACTAAATTTTGACACGAAGTGCATTTTTTAGTCAGTTTTTAATTATTTTTTATGTCTTTTCAAATGTGAGTAATAAAGTTAGAGTTTTTTTAATTTGCTGGAATTTGAGAATTTCTCTGGGTAATTTTCCGATTGTGGCCGTGCTAACTACTGATACGGTATATAGCCTACATAATTTTTCAATTCAGGCACGTTTTAAACTTTTCAAGGTTTTGCCACGTCTTCCCGTTCATTAACGTGCTGGGAGGTCTATATGTATCGATTTTTGTAGTTAGTATCTTTTTCGTCCCGGACGCGTTAATGACGAAAAATAAAATGATTGATTGATGTGACCGTGTTTGCCGAACGAAGCAATACATTTTTGCTCTCAACAAAATGCACTTTGGGTCAAAATTTAGTTAAAAAAAAAGAACGCTTCTGGGTAGTATCGAACTCAGTCCCACTAAAATAGGAAGCGGCGACGTACCACACGCGCCACATAACGAGTTGAATAAAATGGTTGGATTCAGAACTTATATGCGCGCTTCTCATCTTTTGCTTTGAAAGAGAAAAAGAAAAAAAGTGACTGGACAATGACGTAATGACGGTCAAATAGTGTTTCAGATTCAAAGACCGGCGCCGGTCAAATAGCCACTGCCTAATTTTTAAAAGGAATGGGTATAAGCATTCGATATTCAGAAAGCAGCGAATAACGTTATCGAATAATGACAACTAGTCGTTTTTGGGCTACTTGCAAAAAAAATTGGTTTGAAACGTGTTTTTGGCTGGGTAATTTTGTGGAATCTGGCAACTCTACAAGGTTTGCTTCTTTAAATGTAGAAAACCTAGCAAACCTCGCAAATCTTGAGAAAGGTTTCTACAATTGATGGCCGATGAGGTTTTCAACTGTTCATAGTTTGCATCACATAGATAGCCCTAGACTACAGACAACCTTATCATTACTTGCTGCTAGTCTAAATCTATCTTCTTTAGGGAGACTATGAAAAGGATGCAACCTAGTTCGTACCATGAACAGTTCGGACCGTCAGTTTGTACCTTGAAAAGATCAAGAAAAAAAATTAAAAAAAGCCGAAGTCGCTGATCGCAGTTTCCGCAATCATTTTAAAATTTTCCCCCTGAAAAGATACAAAGAAAAAATAGCTCAAAACCGAAGTTCGCTGATCGCAGTTTCCGCAAATATTTTTCCGCAGTTTCCGTTAACCCTTACCCTAATTCTAACCATAGAGTCATTTATGCTCTAACCCTAACCCTTGCTGATCGCAGTTTCCGCAAACATTTTTTCGCAGTTTCCGCTTACCCTAACTCTAACCATAGAGTAATGTATGCTCTAACTAACCCTCGCTGAGCGCAGTTTCCGCAAACATTTTTCCGCAGTTTCCGCTAACCCTAACTCTCGAGTTTGTTTCAAATTGTTTGGGGAAACTTCGATCAGCGACTTCGGCTTTGTGCTATTAAACTGCGATCAGCGACTTCGGCTTTTTTTAATTTTTTTCTCGATCTTTTCATGGTACGAACTGACTGTACGAATGGTTCAAGGTACGAACTAGGTTGCACCCCTATGAAAACCTATTGCGGTAAGCTTTCAAATGCAGAAACCTTTTCAAGCTTTGCGAGGAATTCGGAGTTCGCGACATTTAAAGACGCCCGCTGAGAAAACTTCATAACTATCAATTGACAAATGCACAGACCTTATTAAAAGGCATAGCCTAGATAGTAGCTACCATCACTAGGTAATTGTACAAATGTACAAACCTTGTGAGGTTTGCGAGGTTTGCTAGATTTGCTACATTTAAAGAAGCAAACCTTGCAGAGTTGCCAGATTCCACAAAATTACCCAGCCAAAAACACGTTTCAAACCAATCCTAAAAACAAACCATTTTTTTGCAAGTAGCCCAAAAAAGAGCCAAAGCATATAGGTATTTTAAACACACTTCAAATGACCAAACCTTGGAAAAACCGGTTTCGTTCACAAAATATCCCTTACTTTCTAAACACACACAAAAGCTTGTCATTAGGAACTTCTTTGTTTTGTGTCACACGGCGTAGCCCAGGGCTGGAACTACGGTTGTATGCAAAAGTTAAGTTTTATTTATCATCTGCAGCCCGGTTTTTAGAAAACCAGTGATTAGTGAACGCACCCAACCATGGTCTAACTTAGGGCTACCATATGTCCTCTTTTAAGAGGATTTGTCCTCTTTTTTCAAGAAAAATGAATTGTCCTCCGAGGACACTAAAAAATGCTCAAATGTCCTTTTTTTTGACAGTTTGGGTTTTCAAGCTTATATTTTCAATGGGGTTATATTGCTTGATGACGTTTCAGCGACGGCTTGTAGGCTATTTGTTTTCTAAACATTTTGTATACCAATGTAACATGTTGATTTATAAATTCTACAAGAAATTGGCGCATTTTATGGAACTGTTGTTGAACGTTCATTGCCTGGTTCATTGTAAAATATTAAACGACATTTTAAAAGCCATGCTCACACTTTCACAAAAAAATTATTCTTTTACCTACATACGTTTTATATTGATACAACGCTTGTAGACATTGTTAATTACCAACAGAGTTTAGCTCGTTTGTTACTTGAAACAAATCGAAACGAATGTCTAAAAGTGCTCCACTCCACACTCCAACGCTGTTCGTTCAGGAGCAACTCATGAGTGAACGAATACACAGACCCCTCCATTTCTACAAGCCGAAACTTAACGCTGTCAACCTCAGTGACTGGGTCTGTATCCCTGGTTCAAGGCCTCCACACAGTGCAGCTTACTGTTTTAGTCCTATTTCTGGCAAATAATTTAACAACTTCGTTAAGGCTGACCATCCCTTGTTGAAAAAAGTTAACGCTTGACCTGGAGATCGTGCCTGATTTGTCACATTTTGTGATGTAGTAGGCTCAGCACGTAGTTGAAGTAACAAGTAACCATGAGCATGCAGTGAGTATCCAGGCCTGATGCTAATAGCGCAATGCAGGTTATCATAACAAGATTTATTAAACTACTACCGGTGCCAATTGTTATTTTACGGTAAACAAGAGATTATTTACGATAAACAGAAGCCTTTCTATTGTCAGACGTATTAAAAGCCTTCGTATCCCCTTCTTTAGTTATTCCTGGTATGATGTATTGTCCCTAGTATGATCATGATGCCTGACAGCCTGAGATAGCAGTCTCACTCTCTAGTCTGGTAGAGGGAATGACTGCAACCCACAGCTAGCGCATTGATTTGTAATTTTTGTAACGTCAGATGTGAAGTGCCTGTAAGAAACTAAAATAAACAAGGGAATAAGGGATTGATCAGTTTAACAATTGTTGGGACAGGTTATTGAGTTTTATGTTTCTTTAAGGCTCAATCATCGACATTGTTGGGGTGAAGTGTCTGCTTGTTACAGCGTTGTTGTTGTAGTAAGTACCTAGTAATCTGTAAATTATTCCATCCATTAAGTGCCACTGAATGAAAACCAATCTTTTATCATGAGTGATTGCTTATATCTAAATAGCTATTGAGGCAAACTACCCAGATATTGTTGGCTAGGCTATAGTTAGTATATTGGAAGTGGCTATTTTACCACACTTAATGCCATGGTTACAATCGATAGCTCAATAGCCCCGCCCCGATAGCTCAATTGGTTAGCGCGTCACTTCTGGAACAAAGAAACTTCAAGATCAATAGCGGCGCTGGTTCGACTCTCGGGGTGTGCGCTTGAGCAACGCACGTTAAGGGCTGCTCTCCATTCAGCGGCATCTAATGGAAAGAATATTTCCCCGACAACAACCCTTCAACAATCGGAAACTTCACTCTGTCAATCTCGGTGACCGGGCCTGCGTCAGTGATTCAAAGCCTCTGCAAGTATGCGAAACTGCCAGGATTAAGCTCTTCAAGAAGCTTTCCCAGTCCGAGGATAAAGATTCAATCAATCAGGTGTTGCCAGAGTTAGGACTAAAGTTAGGAAAGGTAAGGGATGGAGTTAGGAATAAGATTAGGGTTTTGATCTTTGCCCAGGACTAAAATAAATTTCTAAAATACAAGTTTTTGTTTTCAACAGCTTTAAATTAGATCGGAATTCCTTATCTGGCAACACTATTGAGGCTATTATTACACTATGTAGTGTAAATATAGCCACAGCCTAGTGTATTAGGTACAAAACATGTCACTTTATATGCAGATTAAATTGCTTTCTGCAGAATACAAAAGTAGCCATAACTGTTATAATATATATTCATATGTGAAATTCGAAATTAGAAGCAGATTAACAGTGTTAGGCAGTTGATAACAATCTAACCAAACGATTTCTACGTGCTTGCATTTTATGCAAAATAGATATTACGAATTTTTTTACTTTTTTGCAGCTGTACTATTGTGCATGCAGTTTTCTTAAATGACTTTTGCAGTACTCTACAATAAGTGATAAAAAATTTAATCATGAATAGTGACATTCCTGATTTGGAGTTTCAAAGTTCTACTGATGAAAAGCAATGGAACATGGAAGGACAGCTTGGTCAACCAGCCACTGATGGTGATGGTGGTAAGTTATACATGCAGACACTATAGAGCAGTGTTTCTTAATCTTTTTCAAAAAGTTTGTTGAACGGTCCCCTTGCGATTTTTTCAACGACTTACGGTCCTCCAAAAACTTAAGGCAAATTAGCGCAAAAACGGTAAATAATAATTTATTTGTTACCTCCATGCAATTAAAAATGCACACGTCAATATGATCTTGATATTATGCATTACATCCAACATGTTTTGAGCTAGGTATCAATGTGACATTGACTTCTGTATCTTTGACACCACCTGCGACAAAATGTTTTCCGATAGCTCAGATATTCTCCTACTCACAGTGTCGTTTGACAGAGACACTTCCTTCAGCTTTTGAACTTCAGATTCTCCGAAAACGTTTGATACAAGAACTTGGCAACAAGGCAAGATCAGTTGTTCTTCGATGGTGTGAGGCTTCTTGGCGATAGCTATTTTCTTCCAACTTGGTAGGAGGCCCTTAACGCTGCAGTGTTTTCCTTCCATTGATCACCAGTGCTATCAAATCTTGACCTACCGGTAACTAAACTATCAGCTTGCTATTTAAAAAAATCTGCATCTTTGTTTTGAAAATCTGGATGATGTGTTACAAATTGTCTTTTCAGCTTGCTAGGTTTTAGAACAGAACTTGCTGAAACTTTACAGCATAGCATGCACTGCAGCTTTTCTTCTCCAGAATGTATCACAGTGAAACCAAATTGAACATAGGATTATCATTGGATCTTAATTTTTTTCGAGGCTGAGCCATTTTCACTTTTGTACTCAAATTTAAGTTAAAAATTCAATTAGTAAAGTTAAGAAGTTCTTAATTTTAAGCTAATTTGACTAAGGCTTAAAAAGCTAAAAGTTCGGAAAAGCATTCAATTCAAAACTTAAATCAGTAAAAATAACCAGCCTTAATCAACTTCGCCTACTTCCTTTTTAGTGAAGTATATTTCGTAATTCTGTTTTTGATCTGGTGAACACGACTACACGAGTGTTGTAGGAGTACGTCACCACGGTTGTGTTAGTCTCGAATGCTCACAAAAACCTCAGTCATCGCTCACGTAGCAGTCCTTGCATCGCCCAACGGCAGGTACGCGCACAGTGCTGCATAATTACCATTGCGTGGCGTCTCAGGGCATTACATGTATTATGCCTTTACACTACATCTCCGCCCAAGCATCGAGGTACTGTAAAGACACCATACAGAAACAGGTGTATAACCACACATTGCAAATACAGTACAATAAACAGAATAAGTTTTCACACGGTTCATGGGAAGATAATAGGGTACGGTATTAAATAAGATCAGTTAAGCTTCTGTGAGCAAGTCACTTTCAAGGAAACATGGTAAATTAAAACAATATGCACTGGTAAGACACAACTATAGTCCTACATTATCTCCCCTCCAAAAAACACAAGGCGTAAGCAGTTAATATGACAAGCGTTCAGGTGGTTTTGAGATCCTGCCGGATCTTGTTCTTGTAGATTGGATGTCGCTGGTCTCCGTATTTGCTTCGTTGTTAACTAAGTGATTGTCAATGGAATGAGAGATTTCACATTTCACGCTAGGCCTACTACTTATATCAAATTCACCAGCCTGTGGTATTTTTACCAATGCTCTGCGGTTTCTACGAACTGATGTTCCTTGATTGGTGTCTATGATGTATGACCGTTTGGCGTCATACTCGTTTCTCATGACCCCCTTCTGCGTGGCACTGCTGTTGTCTTTAACAAACACCTCATCACCTGGATGGAGGGTGGGTAGCGGTCTCGCTCCATGGTGACAGTCAAAGTCTTTTTTTTGTTTGATTTGATCCTCAAGGTCAAGCTTACGGACAAGTGCAAAATCTGACCAATTTGGCAGCAAGTTGTCGGGAAAACATGGAAGTTTTGTCCGGAGCTTGCGGCCCATCATCAACTCTGATGGAGAAAATCCATTCCTCAATGGCGTCGAACGATAAGCCAACATTGCCAAGTACGGATCTTTACATTTGTCGAGAAATGTCCTTGTGGTTCTGATGGCTCTTTCGGCTTCGCCATTAGATTGTGGATATCTAGGACTAGATGTAACATGAGTTATGCTAAAATTTTCTGCAAAGTTTGAAAAGTCTCTGCTTTTATACTGCGGGCCGTTGTCAGAAACTAGTATCTCGGGAATGCCATAACGAGAAAACATAGACTTCATGTGATAAATGATGGAAGGAGATGTTGTACTCGGTAACAAGGATAATTCGATCCATCTCGAAAAATAGTCTATCAGTAAAAGATACTTCTTACCTTTGAACTCAAATAGATCACTCGCTATTTTTTGCCATGGTCTGCTCGGTCTTTCCACGGGCAGCATTGGTTCACACCGATTACAGGAATGTTCCGCGCAACAAACACAACTCCTCACCATTTCCTCGACTTGTTTACTCATTCCTGGCCACCAAATTGCATCGCGAGCTTGTTGGCGACACTTGACGATTCCCATGTGGCCTTCGTGGATTTTCTCCTGGATATCCAATCGTAATGAAACGGGAATCACTAGTCTTGTTCCTCGAAGTAGCAATCCATCGTGTACGGACAATTCACTTCTAAAGCGATAAAATACTTTTAGTTTTGGGCCTAACTTACTTAAGGTCGGCCATTCATTTGTGCAATAATGCATAATCTCACAGCACACTGAGTCATCAGCCAGACGTTCTTTGATTTGTTGTAGACGACTCTCCGTAGCTGGCAGCGATTCAACAAGAGAACATACGAAAGCGTGGACCTGCTGACAGTCATATTCGTCTGTTTTGGAAGGTGGCTCTACCAGAGCTCTAGAGAGTGCGTCTGCAAGGATTAGATCTTTTCCTGGAATGTGCAAAACAGAATAAAAAAAACGCATTAGGCGAATCCGAAACCGTTGCAGTCGTGGCGTCAATTCTGCTAACGACTTTGCTCCTATGATTGCAACTAATGGCTTGTGATCGGTTTGGACAACAAACTTCAGTTGGATCGTAAAAACACAATACTTTTGTGGAACAACATAACTGCTTCACTTTAACAAAGGACTTCTCTTGCTCCTCTTTCCAAGCCCACACAGAATTCTTGGTGAGTAATTCTCTCAGCGGCTTAGCTGCTTCTGAAATTTCTGAGGAAAACTTCCCTAATTGATTGACCATACCGAGGAATCTTCGAACTTCGCTTACGTTCTTTGGAGCACCCATGTCGCGTATGGCTTTTACCTTGTCTGGATCGGCACGGATTCCTTCGCTGTCGATGACGTGACCTAGAAACTTTATCGACGTTTTACAAAACTCGCATTTTTCGTTTAATGTTAATCCACACTTTTGTATTCTACTCATTGTTTTGCGCAGCCTGTCGTCATGTTCGTTCTTGGTGGTTCCAAAAACTAAAATATCGTCCATTTCACAAACCACTCCCTCAATACCTCCAACGATTTGGGACATTCGTCGTTGGAAATACTCTGGGGCACTTGATATCCCGAATGGCAAACGATTAAAGCAGAATCGTCCGAGCTGTGTAATAAACGTTGTCAACAGTTTTGACTGCGTTGATAGTTCGATTTGCCAGAAACCCGATTTTGCATCTAATTTAGAAAAATATTTTGCACCTGCCAGTTGGCCTAAAACTTGATCTACATAGGGTAACGGGTGTTTTTCACGTTTCACACATTTGTTGAGTTGAGTGTAATCGACACATATGCGCAGTTTGCCGTTTTTCTTTGGGACAACGACCATCCCTGAACACCAATCCGTTGGTTCATTAACTTCCTATATGACACCATCTTTTACCATTTGATCAATTTCACCTTTAACTTTTGGAAGTAGAGGAATAGCGACTCTTCTCGCTACGGACACTTGGTAAGGTTCGGCATTGTCACAAATTTTTATGTTGTACTCCCCCTCGAGATATCCCAATTTTCCGAACAAGTATGGGAATGCCTTTTTGTATTTATCTGACTCTAGGTCGAGGTTATCCACAAATTTAACTACATTTAATTCCTCTATGGCAGGTTTTCCGAGCAAGGCTCTGCTACCTGAATATTTAACATAAATTTTTTGCCATGCCGCACGTTTTTTGTAGGATACGTAGTAGTCGAAGTATCCGACAATGTTCAATGTTTGTCCATCGGGTCCTTCTAACCTTTGGTCAGGTTTTACCAATTGAAGCTTTTGGAAATCTTTAATTAAGGTTTTTGGTATAACTGTAACATCCGCTTTTGTATCTACTTTAAAATCAATGACGTCGTCGTAAATTTTAATAGGCACGGTCCAATTACTCATTGAAGACTCATTTATTTCACCTAAGTAAGACGTCTTTTCCTCTTCGTAACTAGTTACGACTTTATCAGCTGATATCGACGAGACTTCCTGCCTGGTATTTATTGCTGCAGCATTGTCTTGCAAAGTGACATTTAAAACAAGTAATGAATTCAGCTGGACATTTTTCGTTTTCGTAATGTTTATTTCTACCACATCGTTGGCAGCATTCTCGCTTCGGGAAGAACTTATAGCGACGTTTTCTTTCAACCCCGTCCACGTAGTCGAAATTTTTCTCTGCTCTGCCTTGAAGTTCACCTTGTTGCTCTGCAATGCTTTCTGCATGCCGTGCGGCGTTGATAGCTTTTTGTAAAGTTAACTCTGGGTTCATTTGCATGCGTTCGGACAGCGACTTATTTGTAATTCCTACGACGAGTCTGTCTGGCAGTAGCTGATCAGACATATTGCCATACTGACATTTTTCTATCATGCCATACAGAGAAAGTAACATAGTCATTAAAGCGCTCGCATGGCAGTTGATCTCGGCGGTTGAATACTGCTCTTTCGAAAATTACGTTATTGCGCAGTTTGAAATGGTTGTTGAAGCGTTCCTTGACTACGTCGTAGTTGATCGAATCGGCCTCTGATAACTTAAATGAAGAAAACACATCCTCGCCTTTGCTTCCTAGCAAATAAACTAGAGAGTTGACTTGCACTTTTTCAGGTTTCGACGCTAATTGGGATGCTTGCCTATATCGTTCAAATCGTTTAATCCACTGGCCCCACTCGTTATGTTGCCAGTTAAACGCATCTGGTAACATTATCTGATGCGACATTTTATCTGACTTCTGACACCATGTTATGTTAGTCTCGAATGCCCACAAAAACCTCAGTCATCGCTCACGTAGCAGTCCTTGCGTCGCCCAACGGCAGGTACGCGCACAGCGGCACAGTGCTGCATAATAGGGTGGAGTGAATTTCACTTAATCTTTTGGATTTTGATTTAAGGTGTTGTAATGTTGTCTTTGGGCCAAAAAAACAACCCCGAACATAATTTTGGTTCTCCTACCCCTAAATTGACCCTCCTACCTGAGGTCAAAGGTCACGCGAGGTCAAAATTGCTCTATCTCCACTTCCACTGGTGCTAGAAATCTGTTTAATGGCTTAAAAGATTCAGAAGACCCATATTTCTATCTGTTCTAAGAGAACTTTTTCTTCTATTGCTAGTAGAATTTGAATAAACAGCAAAAATGTAGTTTTTGTGATTTTTTGCACACGCAATTATAGTTAACGAACTTCAACAGCCAAAATAGTAAATTTCAGCAATTGGTTGGATTATTGTTTGAGAATAAGTGTATTGAACATCGAATTATTCTTATCCGAAACATTGATGAGGAATTGAAGTTTAAACTAAGTATGAAATTAATGTTTTGATGCATTTAAGATGACATTTCAATGGTTGAAAGGCATGAAATTATTGAGAGAGAGATACAGTTTTTGCCAACAAGTCATACTACGTACAATAATAATTATTACACAAACAATCAAAATTTAAATTGAGCATGAAATAACCAGCAACAACGGGAAGGCTGTTGAGGGACCACCGACAGGTCTTCAAGTCAAGCAGCACCTAATGAGAATCCCATTGCTTGAAAAATCCAATTGCACTATTACACACTCAAAAGATGTCACAAAGCATTTTGCCTCCCTCATATTTAGGTCCCGGCTATGCCCCTGGTAACTATAACGAAAAACAAGTGGTTTTTATGCAATCATATTCAGCAGTAAAATTGATTTTTGGTGTTGAAAGAGGGGCATCAACTTCTTTGATCTGATCTTTTGCCGGATCACACCATCCCGTCTTTCGAACCTGGCCACATACATGGCAGTTTTTATTACGAGCTTCACATGGCGCTCTACAGCTTGATTGTGGCATGGGTGATCAATTTCAAGCTTTTTTGTTTTGAAATTTTGTATTGCATCATCATTCATAACTTTGGTTGCCGGAGGTTCCTGTGACATGAATTTCATCAAAATTTACCATGTTGTGGTAGTACTCGACGTTGATATTGATCTCCGGTATGATGAATTTTCGAACAGTTACTGTCCTCTCTGCAATAGATTTCGCCTTTGCACTTTCATCATCTGGGGTCATTTCAACATCTTTGCTTCTGCGTAGCGATAGCAGAATATTGACAGCTTGCGATCGAGGTATCATCATCGTCAGCCATCATCGAAAGAAGAATATTTTCGGGGTGAGCTGAGAAGCCATTAAGAATCAAAGTTTTTGATGCAATGTCTCTTGCTTGCTTCTAGGGAAATTGGTTGATTCGTTTGAGCATGCGAAAATAGTTGACAGCTACTTTATTTATTTTAGAGTTAAGCTTGATATCAAACCAACTTTGGAGAAGTAGGCTGGACTTGTAAACAAAATTCTGCCAGAATTGTCAAATTTTTGCTCGGCTTTGCTTGGGAAGTGTAGTATCTCACAATGCGACATGCAAGTGTCAACCATCTTGCATGTGACAAGCCACATACTTCAAACTGTGCTCATAACTCATTCTCAAGTTTTCCAGATATGACAGCCAAACAAATTTGGTATGCATAAAATTGATCGGAACACAAACTTTCCATAACTTTTTTTGGCAATTGAGGAAATTCAATAGAAGATATTGGCTTAAACTTAACCACATGCCAATCAGACAATAAATCATTTAGCTCTTTGCCAATTGGGCCTGAAAACGAGTCGGAGTTTAAAGAGACTCCATCCAAGCGCTTAAACACATGCCTGAGAGGTAGTTCGTTGGTACGCAGGAGACAGATGACCTATTGCGAAGGTCTTTGCAGCAACTCTTCTAATGTGGCAATGGTGTTTACCTGTAATAATTGCGGTTCCATTTGAGGCTATAATTGACAAATTGTTCTGCAGGTCGGAATTTTCCATTGCTTTGTGGATAGTTTTGTGATTCTCAAACAATAATCCAACCAATTGCTGAAATTTACTATTTTGGCTGTTGAAGTTCATTAACTATAATGTTGTATATGCAAAAATACCACAAAAACTATATTTTTGCTGTTTAATCAAATTCTACTAACAATAGAAGAAAAAGTTCTCTTAGAACAGATAGAAATATGGGTCTTCTGAATCTTTTAAGCCATTAAACAGATTTCTAGCTCCAGTAGAAGTGGAGATATAGCAATTTTGACCTCGTGTGACCTTTGACCTCAGGTAGGAGGGTCAATTTAGGGGTAGGAGAATCGAAGTTATGTTCGGGGTTATTTTTTAGGCCCAAAGACAACATTACAACACCTTAAATCAAAATCCAAAAGATTAAGTAAAATTCACTCCACCCTACTGCATAATTACCATTGCGTAGCGTCTCAGGGCATAACATGTATTATGCCTTTACACTACAACCACTATGCACTCCTTGATGTCACAAAGGCGATAGAAACAAAACAAAGGCTATCACAATGAAACGAAACCAGCTCAGTGGCCGAATGGTTTCGCCTTCGGCTCTGGTGCTGGTAGATCTGAGATCGATTCCAGGTCGGGTCAAACCGAAGACTTCAAAAACGGTACCGATTGTGTTTTATCCTGCATAGCGCGGTGAGAATGAGTCGGGTAATAATGTTATAACATCGTAAACCTGATAAAAATTAAAAATGAGCCCTGTCGCTAAAAGACCTTAGCTGTTGTAGAGCGACAATAGATAAAACCATAACATTATTATTATTATTACAATGAAACGAAAGGCCAGGCTTACAAAACCGTGTGGAGGGATGCCAAGCCAGCTTAGAAAATATATCTTTTAAGTTTGGTTTGGAAAATAAGTTGCCTAAAAATTTTACTTACCACAAAAATATTTGCTTGACTGGGCATTTAGAGGTACCATCTGAGGCTATGATTTGGTTACCTTACATACTTCTAGTGCAGGGGTTCTTAAACTTTTTGAGCCGCACCCCCCTTTGACGTGCCATCCAAACTTGCGCCCCACCAAACTACAAAATTAGCAAACATTTATGTGTAATGACGACAGGAATTTATATTTAGCTTTCATCAATGCGAGGGATGTAATTGTTTTTCGGAAACCAAAAGTTTAATTCGAGGCTTTGTAGCTGATAATGCACACCTCAGATCGGCTTCACAATCAATAAGTTTGTTTCGATGTTTTGTTTTTATGTTCAAAAGTGTAGAAAAGCCATTTTCGCACAGATAAGTGGACGAAAACGGAAGAAGTGTGCGTATCGCCACGCTACCCACTCCCTTGTATATGTGCAAATATTTAACCCAAAAATCAGTTAGTGGCATTGCTTCATAATCGTCTTTTGCAGTGGAGTTACACTTTATTTCCAAGAATTCCTCTTGCAAACCGTCGGGAAGAATGTCCTCGTTAACACGAAAGGGATCTCTTGTCATCTTCCATTCTGGAAGGTCGGTGTCACCCAAGTCTGGGAAATAGCGTTCGAATTCTTGTTTCAAAAGCTGAAGGTGAGCCTCCACTTCAGCCTTA
This sequence comes from Aplidium turbinatum, assembly GCF_918807975.1. Classification (NCBI taxonomy): domain Eukaryota; kingdom Metazoa; phylum Chordata; class Ascidiacea; order Aplousobranchia; family Polyclinidae; genus Aplidium; species Aplidium turbinatum. The sequence goes on along the minus strand of NC_137484.1, from coordinate 12,428,945 downwards.
AGCTCACCTTCCAGTTCAAGTTGCTTTTTGTCAAGTGCAGTATCTAGGTTGGGAAATGAAGCTGCATTTCCTATTTGTATTCGGCGGTGCCACAACCCCAGCTTTGCCACAAATGCTCGAATGGAATCATAGCTATTAATCCGGTTAGTATTTCTGCCCTGCAAGAGCAGATTTAAGTTATTGAGGGCCTTGAAAATGTCCACGAGGTATGCCAACTCCAGTTGAAACTTCTCTGATGAAAATGGCAGAAGGAGATCTTGCTTCCCATGAGCTTCCAAAAATAACATCAGTTCATCTCTCATTTCATACACGCGGGCTAACATATTACCTTTCGATAACCAACGAACAGATGTATGGAAGAGGAGAGTCTCATGGTTCGAATCCATATCCTTGCACAGCAGCTTGGCAAACAGTCTCGTATTGACAGCACTGGTTTTGACGAAGTTGACGGCTCGTATGATTACTGTAAGCTTATCTTTCATTGCAGCTGGTAGAGTCCTGGAGGCCAGAGCCTCACGGTGAATCACGCAGTGAGATCCAATGGCATTGGGACTTTTTTGCTTTATCCTGGCAATAAATCCACTTAGTCACATGCGTTTAGTCACATAGTTTGACATCGCTCGCGCCCCCCTTGTGTACCTTTCGCGCCCCCCTGTTTAAGAACCGCTGCTCTAGTGTATATTATTACAAAAAGTAAGTTTGTGCATGCACCATAAACTCAGCACCAATAAAAAAGGCAAAACTATAGAAGAAAAATATACATTGATGAGATAATTTTTTTTTAACTCAGTGCCAATAATTAGTATAACCACCAAATGTAACTTGTTCAGAAAAAAAGTAGTCAAAATCATGAAAATAATCAGTCATTTCCCCAAAACTTGGATATTAAATAATTAAACTAAAACAAAATTTGACTAAGTCAACTAGAGCAAACAATTATGCATGCATGGTTGCATGTAATTTTGTTTGGGAAATGTGACCACATCCCCTTTTAGCAAACAAAATTCCAACTCAATTGAAAAGCCTCAAATTAGAAAACGTAATCAAATAGTCTTTATTGTAGTTGGTGGTCATTGTGACAACATAAAGTACAACAAAACATGTGTTGCAAAAGATAGTTGGAAATTGCAGAAAGTACTACAGTCCAGCTTGTCTAAATGTCTATGGTTACACTTACATGAAGCTGTTCAGGAGATGTTTGAAAAAGTGTGGCCATAGTCAAATTCAGCCTTATTTACAAAGTATGTTTATAATTTGTGCATTGCTTATCATTGTTGATTATCATTTGTCATACCAAAGACTTTTTAAAAATGGTACTGAATTTAATTCCTGCTTGGCACTGAGCAATGGAATGGATTCGGGTAATAATGTACTCAGTTGCGCCTTTATACGGCTGCATTGACACTGTCTGCTTTGTAAAGCATTGAGGAGCAACGCATTTTGCGATGGATACAGTGCTATATAAAAATAAACATCTAATTATGGATTCAAAGTTTTTTTAAAACTATTTGTGTATCAATTTTCTAAACCTACGTCTGATGACGGGTCTGCTACTATTGGGTGAGTCCGATTCGGTGAGAGCCTTTTTCGGAGAGTTCCCTATTCGGTGATTTTTTGAAATTTGTTTTGAAAATTATCGGGTACCGTAGCCTAATTATCATTGCCGCTTTTACATCGTTTTAACGTCGCTAAACGTTGAAATAAGACCCTAACCCCTACCCTTAACCCCTAACCCTTAAGCCCTAACCCTAAAACGGCAATGATAATAATTAGGCTACGGTACCTGATAATTTAAAAAAAAATCACTAAATAGGGCTCTCACCGAAAAATGCTCTCACCGAATCGGACTCACCGAAACGGGCCATTCCGTCTGATGACACATGTGTACTTGAAAACCCATTAAGTTTTTCCAACCGCCAAGGTGATTGGAGGTTATGGAATGTTGCAGAATTTACAGTTGTTGAAGCATGACTTTATGTCTTCATGTGCTAATTATGCACAGGACATCCTGCCACGGCCGACCTGCTGCCAGGACATCTCACCACTAGACAACTTGACACTTTTTTATCATAGCCCACGGTCTGTTTGACTCGAACCTTGAACATCTGTGGACCTATTTCAGAAAACAGCAACAGAGTAATTTTAAAAGAGTAACTTCAATACCGGTTGATTGCTGATGTTTTTAAAATTGTACTATTGATAAAAAATATTTCATAGCCCTATTCATTAAAAATACAAGCCACTTCCGAATTTAAACCTAAAAAATATTGCGAAATAAAAGTTTATACGCACAGTTTACAATCGAATAAATACATATGGTATGTCATCAAACTGGTAAAGAAAAGTGGAAAAAAGGACGAATATCAGTTGCAACCGCAAGTCTATAGGCTACCAGGCATGCATTGCAAACACTTTTTTACGGCGGATGACGTTCTCATTTTTTACGTCTAAGTGATGTTACCGTGTCAAACATTATCATGCATCTTCTAGCTTGGAAGTAAAAAGAACACAATAAAATTATTTGATACGTTAGTTTCTATTAGCAAAGCTCGATTTTGTGATAGTGATACTGCTTTACAGTTTTTCTACACAAACTAAAAAATTGTTTGGATGACTAAATTACAGTTTTTTATCGCAATCCATGTTATGAAATTAGGGATGGTAGGTATTCTACTGTCCCTATATGAAATTTTTGAAAAAACTGTTCATTCATGACATCACTCTAAGAGCGTTTCTTATTTTCTTTCATGAAATGTTTTATTAACTACAGTACACAATTTGACAACACAAATTTTAAGCTTACTCGTAATTTCAAGTTTTTTGAAATATTAAACTACATTTGCCTTAGTTTTCTTGTGTTTTTAAACAAATCTGATTAACAAGGAACCAGCGTCAAGTCGTCTAGTGGTGAGGTGTTCCCGGTGGTGAGATGTCCTGGCGGCAGGTCGGCCGTGGCAGGATGTCGTGTACTCAATTGTGCTTGTTCTTTGGTTGAGGACAAGACATAAATTTGAGGTCGTACCTTGTCAAATGTTATCAATAGTCCACTTTTTAACAGATCTGTTTTATCTGTTCAGCACCAACGTTAGACGTTAATGACGGAGAGGCTGGGGTGCACACATTTACAAATTTTCCTGACTCTGCCGTGGATGTGGACGATGAAAACGAGATGCAGTCTGACAGTGCTGGACTCATTAAGCGAGATAAACCGCCTGTTTGGAGCTTTGCATATTATCAGGAGTTTTTTGACATAGATACTACAACAGTTTTACAGAGACTGAAGGGTTCTGTACTTCCACTACCAAATCAAGGCTTCAACCGTACATACATCAAAGGAAAACCTGATATGTATGGCCCATTTTGGATCTGTGCGACACTGGTTTTGTCACTTGGTGTCTGTGGTAATCTGAGCACAATAGTTAACAATATTAATGAACCAAATTATAATTATACGGCACAATTTGAGCTACTGCCTATTGCGGCTATAATAATTTATAGTTATACTTTCATTTTGCCTTTACTGTTGAAAGGCTTTTTAGCGTGGCGTAAAACGTCTGACTTTCCAATATCGCAGATTATTTGTACTTATGGGTATTCTATGTTTGTCTTCATTCCTGCCTCTATGTTATTTATCGTTCCTTCTGATGTATTTGACTGGATAGTTGTTGCTGTGGCAGTTTTACTTTCTGGCTTGGTAATCTTGATGTCTCTATGGCCAGCATTTGAAAATGACAGCAAGAAAGTTGCTTTGATTGTTCTTGCTCTGCTATTTGTGCTTCATGGTGTTGTGGTTGTATGTGTGAGGCTCTACTTTTTTAGCCCCATCCCGACCCCTAATGTAGAACCCAAATTAAACTCAACAACCAGTCCTGTAGAGGCTACGTCAAGTTCTGGTTAGAGATGCAATCGATTAGATACATAAAGTATGGTTTTGTAGTTTGTTTTGTTTTTAGAAATGATGTTTCAAGGTATTTCAAAAAAGTGCACCGGTGCACCCCACTTTTCAATCAAGATCAAGAGTAATTTGACCCTGGAATAGTCAAGTATTGTAATAGTACATCGCGGTATGTCGCTTTTGCCAAATTACGAATTTGTAAACAGCGAAAAAAGTTTATCGTCAGGTGCCCGTTATAATCATAATACCAGTACTCAGATTGTGTGAGGGCTAATGTTAATAGCAAAGAAACAGGAATGCTATGGGCTGGCCAATTAAATGTATTATTTATGACATTCTTTATTTCTCTTTCAAGTGAATTGATTATTAAATATGTCTCGTGTTCATCTCAAGATATTATCTTTAAAACAGTTGTGAGCAGGTTTAAAAAACTTATTACTCGTGTACCATAAAACGAGATGATGGACGATTAATGGCATACCCAATCTGGGTTTTAGAGATTATTCGATGCTCAAGCGTGCGGTTGTATACTGTATTTATGGGTCTGCTACTATTCGGTGAGTCCGATTCGGTGAGAGCCTTTTTCGGTGAGAGCCCTATTCGGTGATTTTTTTGAATTTGTTTTGAAAATTATTGGGTGCCGTAGCCTAATTAAAACCCCTAACCCCAACCCCCCTAACCTCAAACCCAAAAACCAACCCCCCAAAAAAACCCAAACCCCCAACCCCTATCCCCTAACCCAGGGGTTCTTAAACTTTTTGAGCCGCGCCCCCCTTTGAAGTGCCATTCAAACTTGCGCCCCACCAAACTACAAAATTAGCAAACATTAAAGTGTAATGACTGCAGGAATTTATATTTAGCTTTCATCAATGTGAGGGATGTAATTGTTTTTCGGAAACCAAAAGTTTAATTCGAGGCTTTGTAGCTGATAATGCACACCTCAGATCGGCTTCACAATCAATAAGTTTGTTTCGATGTTTTGTTTTTATGTTCAAAAGTGTAGAAAGGCCACTTTCGCACAGATAAGTGGACAAAAACGGAAGAAGTGTGCGTATCGCCACTTCCGCAGATGACGATTTGCGAAAGACTCGCTACTCGCAGTTTTCATTTTTTTAAATGAGTCTTTCTTGCTTTGAAAAAAAGCCAAAGGTTTATCTTTATGACCAGGGTGTTTTGTCTCAAGATGACGCTTCAAACCACTTGGTTACAATGCATGTTGCTCAGATTTTCAAAACACATCACACATTGTGGTACGACTTCACCATTCGCTGTGGCATCTATAAAGCCATACTTCAGATACTGTTCATCATATTTTCTCTTTTTTCCTCTCATTTTTATGTCAATATATTTCGAGTACTTACTAAAATTTAATATTTAAATCAATGCCAAAATAAACAAAAACGAAAAATTAATTATAGGCTACTTCGATGACAGGCTACCGTTACCTTATACCAGGACTTCTCAAATTTTTTGTTCTGCGACCCCATTTTGAAAAATATATTTCTATGCGACCCCATTATGGGGACATCCACGTTAATATCCCTTTTTAATTTGGAGGCTTTCAGGTTTTTCTGTAGATAAACTTTTATTACAAATTAATTAACATTGTTACTACATGAATCTACGGAACCTAACCACTGATCCATACTCAATTAATCTTGTACAGTAACTACTAACTACTTCAAACTTAGTCTAGATTTCTTCAGAAATTAGTTGCTAGGCTACTTTGAAATCATACTGCGAGCGTTAAAGTTACTTTTGGTCAGCACGTTACAGCAATGATAGCGTAACAATGCATCAATTGTTACAATTGGTTATATTTTATCGTTCGACATTTCATACCGACGGTTGCGGTCAATTGACATCATGGCAAGACTACAACCTACCGGCACTAGACTAAATTAAATTATTTCATTACGACCCCAAAATTTCATTACGCGACGTTTAGTCACATGCGTTTAGTCACATAGTTTGACAACGCTCGCGCCCCCCTTGTGAACCTTTCGCGCCCCCCAAGGGGGGCGCGCCCCCCAGTTTAAGAACCGCTGCCCTAACCCCTATAACGGCAATGATAATTAGGCTACGGCGCGCAATAATTTTAAAAAAAACTCACCGAATAGGGCTCTCACCGAATAGAAAACTCACCGAATCGGGCCATTCCGGTATTTATTTATGGTCATTGACAATATTTCTGTAACAAATTATTGAAACAGTAATGTCACCAAATATGTGATTCTGCAATTTAGAAATACTGCAATGCATGAGTTGTGTATTTAGTTAGTTCTGTGTCTTTTCTTGACATGCCTTCGAACTCCAGACAAAGAGGTATCTTCATTCTCTTCTGTCCTTACCTCATATGAAATGTATCAGAAATGTTGATCAAAGTCAAGTTTTTCTTGTGCTTGTTCAATCTTTATGCAGCCGGGTTATTGGATTTCTTCCTGTGATTTTATTTTGCTTGAATGAAAAAGTGCACTGATAAAACCACACATGACCTGCCCAAAGCTTCTACAATTTATCTGAAATAATTCATTCAGCATGATGTTTTGCTATCTGTAATGCAGTACGCTATGCATCCATCTGAGGATCATTGGTGATTTAAGAAATTTTAATCTTGAACAATTCAGTCACTGCTATGTTTTAATAAGTTGTTACCCTCTATACATAATATTCTGTTTCGGTTATCACTTTAAATATCATGGCTTTTTGTAATTAGCCTACTGCACATTGTCTATCAAGAATATAATATATTTGAGAATTTTCTGTGGTTATTGTTGCGAAAATATTTACCTCGAGGGCCAGCGGAAGCTATTTTCATACAAATTGAACTTTTCTGGCATTAAAACAAGTATTCTTGCTCTGGTCAGTGAGCTTGGCGATAAAAGCGGCACACTTAGCGGGGGTCTGGGGGCCTCCCCCAGAGAAATTTTGAGGAAAAAAAACACCTTAAAAATGCGTAGTAAAATTTGTCAAATTTTGCTGTAACACAGGGGTTTCCAACCTGGGGGCCATGAGCCTTTTTCAAGAGGGCCATGGAAAAATTTGAAAAATAATATTTTTTTAAAATTTAATAGGCTATCATCTCTAAGTCCACTCCAACACTATATAACAAATAAAAATCAATTAAAATTTAATAAAAATACTAGTACATTTTGCCCAAATCTTCATGAAATGGTCTTTAATTCCGTTGATGACGTTTCTTAATTTTTTCAAGAGGTTGAAAAAAATAGGAGGGCCATTGATTTTTCAAAATTTTCAAAATCAATCAATCAATCAATCACTGGTTTATTTTTTTCTCAAATTATCACGACAAATACATTGGTACATTACATAGAAGTGAGAGAGGCAGGAAGCGAAAGACCTTATGAGGTCACCAAGTCAGCTTCCACCCCGGCGGCAGTACCGTATTTTACAAAAAGATACTACCAATGAAAATTATACTGAAAACACTTAGAGAAAATAATGAAACGTTGAATAAGGTTACAATCGCAAAGGAGGTTATGGAGTAAAAACAGGTTGGGAACCCCTGCTGTAATAGAAGAAGAAGGTAAAGTTATATTATACTTAGGTTTCATAAAACCAAAACAGCCGGAAGAATAAATAGAGTAGGCCAATAATGGTTTGATCAATGGTAGGCTTTAGTTTTCGCACAAACTATAACACAATAGTGATCTAATGTTTATATTAGATCTGGGGTGTACGTAGAGACAAACATTCGACCTTACAATAAGCTACCAGTAAGAAATCGTTAAACAACAAAATTGCCATCTAACTACTGTACTGTTAGCAAGGTCAGTGTTGCATGGCTAAATGCTGCATAAATTTGATCAAAAATACATCTCTTTTTTGATAAACTTTTCTACAGCTTTCCGATAGCTTACAAGCCTGTTGCATATCTAAACATATTGAGGGTCAATTACGCCGCTCCCTGATTACGCCCCTGGACGAAGGCGTCAGTGCAGTTTAAAACAACGCCAAACGATGTTTTGAAGAGCAAATTGAAGCAGTCTTGTTTCAAACGAACCTGCCCAGACTTGGATTCGATGCCAGTTTTTTTTTCACGAAACAGTCTCTTGACTTTGATATAGTAAACTGCATAAATGTTTGTCCTAAATATAATGATATTAAGATATCTTTCATCAATGATGAGAGAAAAGCCCACAACACCTAGTATTTACAGGCGGTACAACATTCAAGTACTCACCAGGCTCGACGTTGCTTAACTTCCCAGATCGGACGAGGTGGAGTGTTGTCAACGTGATATGGTCGTAGAATGACCCGATGTAAGTTAGTGTAGCATACAGTGGCGAATATAGAATGGTCGGAGGAGCTTTAAACTTAATTTCAATTCAATTTATTCTTCATTGGTATGTGGAAAGCGCTAACATGTGGAAAACGGTAAGGTGAATAGCCTACACGAATTTTGTACAAACAAAAGGAAAAGATGACTAAACCGAAAGATTTAAAATATGCAATTTCAAATATTTAACAATTAAAATTCATTATTAACATTAAATTCACTCTACAATTTCTCAATCTGATAGCCTACTGTCGTGCAATTTTACTGCGCGTGAGAAACCCATATTGTTACATCACATTTTTGTTTGTTTGTTATATCTTTATCCTGCATTGTGGGAAAGCGGACTTTAGCGCTATGCATCGGTCTACGCCTTCCGACGTATACCTGACCCACGCTGCAGCCGACTGCAATGTCTGTTTCCGGTTGTCTACTCTACTTATGACTTAAATTTGGTACTATCCATTACTCGAAATCGATCACTGGGTAAAGGCAATTAGCCTATCGTAAAGTTTCTTGCCCAGAGAAACAACAGCAAGTGCGGGTGGCTGGAGTCGAACATGCAGGCTCTCGACTGCAAGCCCAACGCGCTAACCACTCGGCCACTGCTGCCGAGTGGTTAGCGCGTTGGGCTTATTCAATTCTTGAGCAGTTATCGCAATAGAAACCTTGTGGCCTATTTGCGGCAGTCAGTTCTCCAAGACTTTCGTTTTTTTCGCATGTTTTGAAAGTCAGTTGCAAGATTTTTGCTCTCCAGTTCCGAGTCGCTCCTTTTGCATTTTTTCTTTTTACGGTGTTTTTCTATCTCTTTGTTCTTACTAATTCTGGTACCTCTTTTGTAGCGTACTAAGCCTACGTATTATTTTGTTTATTGATACGGCGAGGAGAGCACAATAAAGACAGCCAGGTTAGAGACTTCAAAGAACCGGCTTGCAACAGCTGCGTGGCGGCGATGCATCTTGGCAGGAGGTCCACCAGCTCAAGTTGCAAGGGCCCAGGTACCCGTGGAAGGAGAGTGTGGATGGAAAACTCTGTGGAACGCGTCAAAAAAAAAAAAAAATCGGAACGGGTCAGGGGAGCTTAACTTTTCGCAATGCAAAAAGGTATTGCGGTCTTCGGGCTAAATACACACATTTATTTGGCCCTCAGAGCAATTTGAGACCCTTGCTCTAGGTTACGCCGAGCTGTGGACCATGAAACGTTAACTTACAGTTTACTTTATATCAGAAATGTTTTCTCTGCAACTTCTGATTGGTTGAAACGCTGTTTCTGTAATGTCTGATTGGTCCAATTATTTTGTCTTACAAAACCTTTTATGTTTACGTGCCTACCACGGTATGGCAATTAGTTACCGTGATTCACCTCAAGACTTTTTTAATTTCCATCCACGCTTTTCCCGATTATCCAGTCAAGTGGGGACAACGCTTTTAGAAAACTGAGTCAGATTTTGTTTTAAAAATTGATGTGGTTTTGTATTGCTGCAGGCCCCATTTAAAGAAAGCAAAATAGGTCCTCCAGATAAAGAAGTTTGAAAACCACTGTTCCAATGCGAAGGTCCGCTGTAGGTCATGGCCAAGAGTAGCCTTAGCCTACTGATCGTAAACTTGTAGTTACTATGTAGATAAAACAAGGTCAAAACGTGTACCCACGGGTGAAGTCAAAGTAGTGTTTTACAGGTAGCCTACATAAAAATAATAGTTTCTTTTAAGATTAACCAGAAGTCGTGGAACCAAAGCTCTTCATATTAAGGGTCACTCAAATAATCGGGAAATAGGGTTTAATAAAAAACAACTCATTCATTGATGCGACCTTACGTTTGGGTATTGGCATTGTGAGGGTAGTTGCCAAGGCTAATAACAGTTCATCTGACAGTTGGTGCATTGTCTGGTGTCTACTTCATTAAGCTTTTCCTAGCCACCACCACGTCGATACCATCTACTAGGCTACATTAACTACAACTTCACACTCGATATTGCTGTGTGGGATAATTTGAGAAACAGTTGTCAGTTTGTGCAACTTTTCAATTGGTTGTTGTAGCAGAAGTAAATAAAAAATTTACACGGCGGGCTGTTAAGCTCGTAACGTAAAGATAGAAATTACTGTAGAATGAGACGGGGTTGAGTGGAGAATATCAGAATTCAGGGCCTAAACTAAAAATGTAAAGCAGATTGTCGCAGATAAAAGCCAAAGACATTTAGATAAAAATTTCAACAAAATTCTACCAGAAGTCTTATATCCGAAAATCAGGCTAAACTTTAGTAGTAGTAGTCCAGTTTTAATCCGGTGATGTCCCTTACCGAAGGTGGCCGGATTCACCACCAAGCGCCGCAATCGCCTTCACACCCTGCCTCCACATCGATCTGTCTAACGCGTCCTCTCTTAAAACTTGAAAAAAAAAAACGACACAGCAATAATTCTTTGCAAAAGTGTAGGTTGAAATGAAGACTTCCCTTTACACAACTTGTTATAGAAATTTCCCGAGTAAAAACAGACGTACAAAATTAACAGGAAAACGAATAAAATTTTTCACAAAAAAAAACAACAGAACAATTTCAAGCGTTTGAATAAGCAGGGTTCTTTGAAACGAATTCTTCAACATTTTAAGAAATCAAGACAGGAGTTTAAAATTGCTTTCTTTCGAAGAATAGTTTCGTTTCAAAGAGTCCTAGTCGACACATAAAATATCTAAAATCACCGCCTAAACTACTTTCAACGTTGAAGACAATTACGTTTCATTATAAAAGCAAATTAAAAGTAAATTTAACAATTCCAAACGGCAGTCAGACAGGCGCGCACCACTTTCTTTCTCTCGTACAACATCCTCGCCAAGTCAAAGTTCTGTCTTCAGCAATAGGTAAAATTTCCAACTGATACACAAAGACAGCGAGCAAAAATACATGCAAAATTCGGTATGGATGACAGCAACAACGTACCAGGCTACACCTGGCGTCACATAACCACGAAAATGATTGATGCTTCCGTCTTTACGTTTGATGTGACGCCGATTATACACTTCATACCTGTTTTGATCTTTTGGTATTTTTAAAAAAATTAGCTTTGACTGAGGAGAAACATGGTTGAAACGTCTGGTTAATCAAACGTTTCGAAAAATAAACTATCAAACAAGCGTTTCAAAACGTTTGTCTGCTGAACATGAGTTTAGCTTTTACATTTTGGGTTCTTTATTCTTTAATTATTTTTAACTGCAAGTTCTGTGAAACTCTGAAAGGTTACTCAGCGTCGTGCAAAACAGCGAAGAAATGTTTAAAATATTTTTGTTATGACAATTTCTGGAATGTCTAACAAATTTATGATCCTATACGGCTTTGTTCTCCCACGAGAACGTTGTATGCAGCGTAGCTTAATCCTCACATCATTTTCTAAACTCAAACAGCTTCAACTCGGATCTGAAGAAAGAGGGAATGGCTGAGGCACAGAAGAATTCCTCACAAGTGATCGAGTGGTCCCACCGGTTGCCTGTCTCACCGGAGTGCTCATAAACTTTCCAGAGTTTCGAATGGAGTCGTCGAGATTTTCAACATCCACCACCGCTTCAACACTCCCAGTGGACGTTCTCGACGTTCCGTCAAGTTTCCTCCTTTTTGCGTCACTTTTTGATTCCAACGTGTTTGCAAAATCATGGAACGACACAGTTTCCTAGAAAGAAGTTTCCTTTTTGGTTAAACAATATTTCAGCATCACACGAAAATCTTAAAGACAGCTTTAAAGAAAAAGGCTTTTTAAAACGCTGCACGTCTAAATACGATACTAAACTAAACATAAATTGCATTTAAACATTCGTATCTTTTATGTGCCTGGTGGGCGGTGCCATATGGGGCTACTGTTATCGCACGCAACTAATCTCGGTCTTTTACCAAGCTCTTTGAAACGGACTACACTCTTGTGCATATTAATTGACTTAAACATTTTAAACAATAACAATATCATTTTCATCAAAAGAATCGTTTATTTGCATAATTTTTCATATCTTTTCACATTTGAATACAAAGTGTGACCACCTTTATTGTCTATCAACTGTAAAAGTCGCTTGAGAGTATGGAGTCGATTAAACTTTTGCAGTTTCCCTGTATTTGTTCGTCGCAGTACCAGACCTGAATCATTGGCCTTATCAGCTTGGTTATGGTTGTACAATCCTTTTCGCGGAGACGAGTCTTTACAATTGACCAAAAATTTTCGATAGCATTTAAATCTGGTAAGTTTCCAGACCAGTCCAACACTTTTATCTTGTTTGATTTGAAAATAATTGGTCACAATTTTTCACGTATGGCAAGGTCCTGTTGAAACAATTCTGAACCATCTGGAAATGCCTAATGTGACGCAATCACGTGTAATCTCTTTAAAGTGCTCTCATTAAAGCCCATAATAGGCTATGAATTAACATGATTAATTATATTATTAAACAACATCACTACCACAATAGAAATCGGTTTAGGATTGAATGATAAAACAATATCAATGAAAACCGTGAAATAATAATCCTGAGTCAATTAATATGCACAAGGGTTTATTTCTTGCAGCAGATGTATGTTTTGTTCTCTTGACAGCAAGATATCTTTTGTTTTTTGCACTCAGTCTGTGTTCTTTACCAAGTCTTTGGTCGGCGCTAAAGCTTCTCAAACACATTATAACAATTTTTAAAACTTCTTACCGCTGGAAGAGTGTCGACGACAAAGTGATCACTTTGTCGCTTCTTTGACTGTTGTTGCTTTTTAGAAAGTGACATACCGGCATCTTCATATATTTTTCGTTTGATGGCACTTTTCAACTGAGATCTGAATTCACACATATGCAATATTACGACCATAGATTGCAAAAAGTAACCCTTCCCAAAAAGTAAATGTCTTAAGTTATATTCATAACAAAACTGTAGACTTTGGTTCCCTTATCAGCAGATGGCTAAATGTTATTTCTCAACTAACAAAACCTGATCTTTTTTACATTGACTAAACATCCAGAAACGTTGTAAAAAGACAGGTTTTGCAAGCTGCATAAACACTTCAGTGTGACAATTGGTCATGAGGCTGCACTATACACTGCGCTTGCAGTCAGCAACTGTTTCTCATGATCCAATTGCTGACTAGTAAGATGCAATATGTAATAACTTTGCAAGTGGTCCAACAATTACACTAAATAATGTATTATTGCACTTACATAGACCGTGTTTTAACCACTTCGCTTATTTTGTTCAGGTCCATTCCAAACGATTGAATTGCATTTCGTAACATTTCAATTTCATCTTCAGTCCATTTTGCACTGTAACAATGCACACGGTACGTTATAATACATTGAAAAGTATTCATCAAGACTATGAAAAGCAATCAGCCTATCAATTAATATGATACTTTACCATTAATATGATACTTTTTTTTACCAGCATAAAAAAAAGATTGCACACAATGCACAGTTGTCTGTTCAAGCATAGTCACTAGTCAGCTATGACAGGTGTCCACAAATAGGACCTAAAGTTGGGCCACTTAGGAAGTTAAGTTTACCACAAATAAAATGGATTGTTGATGCTGTTAAAATTATGAAATTCAATCTTTGATGTGCTCAGTTGCATACAACTATGTGCTTGAAAACTACTACTGTCAATAGTAGTCTTAACTTAAAGTGAAGGTTTATGAATATTTTTCGAATTGTGACAACAACCAACAGTGGACCACTGAGCTATGAGGCCGAGGCAAATGTTTGCTTGACCCTCGACTAAAATTATACTACAGTATACTATGTATAACCCACAGGATTTATGCAAAAAAGGAAGTGTGAGTTGAAAACACATCACCAAATAAAGTAACCTAACACAAAAGACATTGCCAAATGGGTTATCCAAATGGATCAATGCATTATGAAGACATTTTTATTGCCACATTAAATCATTCAGTGGGGTCTTCTGGTGGGATAACACACCAGACTAGGCGCTTAGTTTTCAATACTGCAAACCTGGTTCAACAATTAAACAAGTCATTGAAATATACTGCTCACTTCTAGTTCTAGCTAGATTGTAATAAATTGAGTGAACATAGTTGCTGAGATACCTGTACATCTCCTGATGAGACTTTTATTTTCTTAATCATCGAGGCTCAGCAACCAAGGATGGGGCGTTTACTTTGTGTAAAATTGACACAACTGTACATTTTTTTACAAATAGATAGTATAAAATATACATAATTTGAAAAATACACCAGTGATGAATAAGACCATCCTATATGCACCCATGTGCAAAACCATCATTTACCCAGGAGGTGCTTCGACATCTGGATTAATTTGCATGGTTAATTCTGCTAGTTTTGTAAAGGCTTGTCCTGCAGCAAGGAAGATTTCACCAATCTGAAAAAATAAATCAAGGTAATTAGTGCAGTTGGTAAAGGTAGTTTTATTTTTCATACCTAGTTCTGAGCTGTAATGAGCCGCTGAAAGCTGAGCGGTTGTAAATCATTCCCATATAAAAATGCCACCTTATGCTTGTGTTCCAATAAACTGATTACGCCTAGTTACAAAATTTATGTTATATATATATCAGACCTAAAAAGCAGATACAAATATTTATACATCTTTACTAATGACTAGGTACTACAAAAATACAACTAATCTTCTATTTTAAACTTACAAAAAACAAAAGACATATTTAAAGCAAGAAAACCTACCTACCTTTTCTGCAGCATTTTGACCAGACATACTCAATATAAAAACACTCTTGGTTAAATTACAAGTCAGCAAACTCTGAACACAAATTTTGTATTGAAGAGATTTTTAGTTCATTTTTTTGAACATCATAGTAAAAAAAATGCAACCTATACAATTGGTCTACTGTAGAAGTAGAAAACGTAAATTGGAGTGATACCAAAAAACATAAACTTTGCATGCTACGCTTCATAACATAGGTACTACTGCATTATCAGCAGCCAAAAGTAAAAAAAGTTTAATGTGGTTCCTACGCCTTTTAATTAATTAATGTTTCATTGCTGATGTAAACATGCAGAGAATAGCTACTCACAAAATTGACATAGAAAAAGAAACAGTTGACAAGCTTAAAACAGACAGGTTGCAACTTCTTATACTCGACCAGTAAAAGAGATTAGGTATTTTCTTTGTAGTGATTTACAAACGTTCAGCTGCTTAGGCCTGATAACCAAAACCAAACAAGCTAAAGAAGATAGAGCTGTGATCAAGTTGAAAATTGCCGCTTCTACCTTTTCTGGACCTCTGTTTTGTTGCCGTACGTATAGTTTTCGTTGAGATCATGTACAGTAGTAAGAAACAAAAACAAACAAAAGCTAACTTTCATTCACAACTGAGACTCTGAGACTGAGAGTGTACATTTATTGATTAGTAGACTCGGATTCGGATTTTGGATTTTCTCTTTCGAGACAAAAACTTAGAAAATGGCGGTAGGAAGAGTTGCCATCATAAATTTATGAAAAAGAGATTTTTTTGTTGTCAAACACTTCTTGAAGAAATGTCTTTTTAGACATTTCTTCAAGACAGGGGCGGATCCAGAGGGGGGCGATTGGGGCGATCGCTCCCCCCTAAAACCCAAGAAAGTAGCTTTATTCTTCATTTATATGTATACGATTTGGAAAACAACATATCGAAAGGAATGCTGAATAAGTCTTTCGCCATGTTCAAAGATTAGGTTAGGCTAGGCTATAATAATAACATAGTAGGCTATAGGCTAAGGCTATTATTTCGTCGCAGAGTCTAATTACCGAACGAAATTACTAAAATTTAAAAAGTTTCTAAACTTTTTGCCGGCACTGTAGAGCATAGCGATAAATCCAGCCTAGATAAGGTGGTTGACAGAGCAGGTTATTGGCAACTTTGACGGTCAGACGTGGAACTAAAACCCACCATTGAAATTGTACCTTGAAATTGCATCTAAAAACAGCAAAGCTCAATTTTTTTCAATGAGACTTTAGCATCTTGACACCTAACATCATTGCTACCACGAAATTGCTCAAGTACCGACCCGATAGCATTGACAAAAGTCATTTGCAATGCCTACAACGGCTTGTTACGTCATATATATAGTGTGGAATCTGCTCTAGGTTGAGAGATCCAACTATGGAAGGAGAAGTGTAAAAATAAAACTGTTCTGGCGACTGCTGCAGTCTTACCGATGACTGCGGAAGAAGCTTTACAACCGTGTGATGAAAATGTGTACACAATCGTAGACTCTCTTCTAAAAATACTATTAACCTTGCCAGTCAGCGTAGCATCAGCCAAAAGAAGCTTTTCATCTCTTCGGTCGTTGAAAACCTGGCTGAGGAACAACATCGGCGAGGAAAGACTGAATGGATTGGCCTTACGATACCAGCATCGGGACATTTTAATTGACACAGACTCCGTGATAAATCGATTTGCCAACAGTAGAAACCAGGGGCTCTATCCACTTTTAGAATTCGGGGGGGTGATTTTTGGACAGTGGGCTAAAATCGTCATAGGCTAGTCATTTCAACTTCTGGGGGGCTACGCCCCCCAGACCCCCCATTGCAGCATCAGCTTCTTTCTGATCGAAGCATAGGGTTTCCAAATCGTTTCACAAAGTATGTTTCGGAAAGGGCATTTTTGGGTAAGCAAACTGGTAGTCACTTAACAAGAAATATTTCTCGCACTGCAAATGAAAACTCGAACCAATCATAAACTACGTTTTTCGTGACGTGAAAAAGGGCGAAAAGAAGATGATACAAAGCAAATCAAGTGCTGGATTTTCTATCAGCTGTTTGTTTGTTTGTTTATTTGTTTTTCATATTTTTACCCTGCATTGCGAGAAAGCGGACTTGAGCGCTATGCATCGGTGTACGCCTTCTGACGTACACCTGACCCACGCTGCAGCCGACGGCAATGTCTGTTTCCGGTTGTCTACTCTACTTATGACTTAAATTTGGTACTACATTACTCGAAATCGATCACTGAGTAGAGGCAATTATACTCATAGTGAAGTTTCTTCCCCAGAGAAACAACAGCAAGTGCGGGGGGGGGGGTGGAGTCGAACATGCAGGCTCTCGACTGCGAGCCCAACGCGCTAACCACTCGGCCACTGCTGCCGACTAAGTTGGCAACTGGTTGGCTTTTTAGGGGTTAGGGTTAGAAAGTAGTCATTTCATTGACGTGGGTTCGACTGCTATTGCTCTTTTTTCTTCTGTAATTACCAAATAAATTTCAAAGCAAAGATTAACTCTCTGGCTAAGTGCGAGGAAGTCACAATTGGACGGTAGCCTCTTATAACATGTTCTGATTGGTTGGCGGTGTCATTCTAGTCATTTGCAGTGGCAGAATTTTTTCTTGTTAAAGTGGCTACCAAGCAAGCTAAGTTAAAACACAATGTAAACGCCTGGCTTGTAGTTCAGGGTTGCCAAACCAAAAAATCATATTGAAATGAAATATATATTCATATTGATAAAAAATTCAAAATGTGCCAACAGCGAAAATATATTTTTCAAAATTTGATTTATAAAATAGCACAAAACCTTTTCAAAGCCAAATGAGTGGGGGGGTGATTTTGCATTGATCACCCCCCCACTCCAATTAGTGGGGGGGTGATCACCCCCCTCACCCCCCCTTGGATAGAGCCCATGGTAGAAACCGTAAACTTGACTTAGTGTAGTAGTCAAAGGTACGACACCTGTTAGTATTACCCGTACCGGCAAAGTAGCTTTTTATTTTTTATTTATTTGTGAAGTCCACAAAAATAGTTGTTTCTGTTATTGTTAGTTTCTTTTTTTGTCTGGTGCAGCGACCGTGCATGACACGTTTTAAGGAGGACTATATCTTTTGGTCGTCATTTAACTATGTTTAACTGCCATTCTATTGTACAAATTGTAGTGTTTCGCTGGTCCAAAATAAAAATTTACAACCTATACCTAGCCTACAGTGGCGATTCTACGGGGGGTGGAGCATAACGCAGTGTTTTGACCTGGCTCCCACTTTTGTTGCTCATTATGTTGAATGTATGCATAACCTTTCCTCATTGCTTTTTCTAACAATTCAAAACTTGTCAGAGGAATAAAACCTCGAAGTTATAGGCCTACAGTAAGTTTATAACCTCAATGTTTGCATCAATATTGGGAAGACAGAATTACCTGTTATTATCTTTCCGAGGTCAATTTTTAAATTGCCGTGAAACAATCAAGAGTGAAACCTTCAGTCTCAACTATAAATGCGGCTAGGCTGCTCAGGCTTCAACTTGACATGGCAAAGGCATATCAGCTCTTCATCCCTCCCTTTGTTAAACAACAGCATTGTTGAAGGTTTGTTAAGTTATATAATTTCAATTTCTCATAATTTTTGTTCGAAATGCTCTCAACCCATCAAACTCGATCTAAATTTTCTAGGGGAGACCCCCGTCGTTGTTTGTGCCTGGCTGATCACTTGCCTGAATGTCAATGACACTGCGTCACAAAAAAAATATGGCATGTCGGTAACTGAGATACCAATATCCATTCCAGACGTAGTTTTGGGCGCTGATTCCGAATCTGAACTCGGTTTTGCTCTATCACGTCAGGTTTTTGAGTTATTCACAATTTATTATTTTTAAATTTTTGAAATTTGGGTCAATTTTGTTATAATGTCTCTTTTTTGCCACAGTCAAAAAAGTCTTTTTAAAATTCATGAAAGAGTCTGGAAACTTGTTTTAATCACCGCCAATCAAAAATTCAATTCAACATGAAAAATAATATGCCGTAATAAGGAGCCTAACTTTGCGAATATTTGCATCAATTGACAGCTATTTTTAAGCTTGTTGTTAATTGATATGCAGCATATACGAACAAATTAAATGCAATTGCAAACACTTAACAAATATCACAATTAACAAACTTTTGTTAGTTTAAAAAGTCGTCTTTTAAGATAAAGGCTACGTTATAAGAGCAAGATATCAGTCATTTTTTGCATAAAAAAGGTTCTCATTGAACATTTTAGAAATGCTGTGGGCATCTTCTCTTCCTGCGATGGTCTTCATTGGTGTCTCTTTGAAGAGACCAACAAAAGTCAGCCATCATGGCAGGACTGACATTCCCCCGGTATCTGTCTTCTATGATTTTAATGTCTTGATGAAACCTCTCTCCATGTTCATCACTGATATCAGTATTGTTGGGTGGAAAAAAATCTAGGTGACTATGCAAAAAATGCATTTTCAGCGACATCCGAGCTCCCATCGCTTCATATGACTTTAGCATTTGGTTGACAATTTCTTTGTAATTGGTTGCTTTGTGCTTACCAAGACAATTTCCAACAACCAAAAAGAAACCGTTCCAGGCCGCAAGTTGTTGTGGAGTCAATTTGCTTTTAAAAATTTCATCTTTCAACAATTTTCTTATTTCTGGTTCAACAAAGATTCCTTGCTTCAGCTTTGCGTCAGATTTGTAAGAAAATATCTCGCAAATATATTTAAATCCATCACTTTGTTTATCCATGGCTTTCACAAAATTTTTGAGCAGACCAAGCTTTATGTGGAGTGGAGGAAGGAAAATTTTGTTCGCATCAACTAATGGCTGATGTTGCACATTGAAATTGCCTGGGTTGAAATTTGCACGGGTGGGCCATTTTTCTGTACTATAATGCTGTTCATCTGCCCGGCTATTCCACAAACAAAGGAAACACATGCACTTAGTGTAACCCAGCTGCAAACCAAGTAAGAGTCCAACAACTTTTAGGTCACCACATATATGCCATTTATGGTTTTCATAACTGATGCATGTTAGCAAATTCTTCATTGCTTCATATGTTTCTTTGGTCTTGGTACTGTAGGCCACTGGAACCGACGGTTTTTCATTTCCATTGTGTGATAGAACAGCTTTTAAACTAGTTTTATTGGAACCTATAAAAAGTCTCCATTCACTGGCTTCATATCTTTCATCCATGAAATGCATAAGGGCATTGATATCCGAACAGTAGCAAATGTCTTCTTCAAGACAAAAATAAGGAGCCAAGTCTGCATGCCTTTTTCGAAAAGATGTGATGCTGACGCCTTTTTGCAATAAATTCCATTGCTTCAGTCGTGACCCAAGTAACTCAGATTTTTCTTTTGACAAATTTAAATCTCTAACCAAATCTTGCAAATCTCCTTGTGATAAAATGTGTGGGAATTGGAAAGTTTCTTTAGTTGTGGATTCTTCAAATTCAGACGCACTACTTGTTCCCACATCAGTGCTTGTTTCGGATTCAGAATCAAATGAAGTTACTGTTACTGGAGGTTCTGGAATAGGATATTCGAGGCTATGAGGAACAGGTTTGATTGCTGAAACGCAGTTGAGGTATTTAATTTTGTTTTCTTTGAAAACCCAGCAAGGTTTGTCATGCAAAAATAGCAATCCGTAAAATGATCTCTCTGTTCTCGCCAAACCATTGGGACACAAAATGGCATCTTCTTCTTTTTTCCATTCATCCATTGGGTTAGGGAAGTGTAGCAAGACGAGCAGCTTAAAGAAGTGTAGCAAGACTTTGTTAATGAGGTAATTTGATCAAATATATACCGTAATAAATGTTTTTTGTTCGTGGTATCTTCGATCGATTTTTTTCGTAATGTTTTTTTAATCAATAAAAGCAACTTTGCAGGCAATAAAGCGATTTAGAGGCACATTAGCAATTGCCAATATAATCAACTATAAGCCAATTTGGAGAAAATAAAAATAGTGAATAACTCAAAAACCTGACGTGATAGAGCAAAACCAATTTCAGATTCGGAATCAGCGCCTAAAACTACGTCTAGAATGGATATTGGTATCTCAGTTATCGACATACCATATTTTTTTGTGACGCAGTGTGACATCGCCCTCCCTAACGTGAATACCTGGATCCGCCCCTGCTTCAAGAAGTAATGACAACAAGTACTAGAAGTAATGACAAGAAGTAATGACAAGAAGTAATGACAACAAGTTTCTTCAAGAAGTAATACTTTTCGTAATGTCTTTTTAGACATTCTTTTTTGAGTCAATAATACTTTTAAAGAAATAAAAAAGAGTCAAAAGGCATGTAAATTTCACTCTGTGTGGAGCTACATGTACTTGAGAGGTTAACTGTTATTTTTTTATTCACTTGTTGATTCATTCATATCAGTTTGTATCCTCTGGGGATCCTTCTCTTGTATCATGGGCCAATCCTATAGATGTTTGCTGGTACACCCCTTTATTTTCTTTGAATTTTTACTTCTTGAAGACCTTGGGATTCAGCTAATCAAACAGTATCATCAGAATAGCGATGTTAAAACCGCCAACTTTATTTTCTTTCATTTTATCAATGCGTCAAAATATATTTTCTTCTTTTTCTTTGTGTACCATGCCTGTTCCTAGATTAGGCGCTCATGCATAATTCTTTCCATTTAGCCTATCCCGGTATAGGCTACCGACTATATTAAAAATTGTTATGTTTGTAACGTGAAGATGTTTCTTGAGGTTATTGAGAAAAGTGAGACGGTGTTTTCCACGAGCTGGTTTTCTTTTGATCTTTCCACAAACAGCAGTGTGTTCTAAACTTCTAATTGTTTCTTTCTCATGACATAGCCAAAAAAACTTGTTTGTTGCTTGATGTTGTTTTTGAAACAAATCCATTCCATATGGACAATTTGTAAACCTGCAAGATGTAGTGGTATCCATCTTGAACTCTGAGCGTTGCGCGAAAAAAAAAAAAAAAAAAAAAAAAAGTTTTTCACAGCCAAGGGCGTAACACCCCACCTTTAACCCGTCCCTCTCACTCATCTACAACGGCCTGATGCCGGAAGAGTGATTGCAGCGGGAGATCTTTAACCGTCCCTCTCCGTTGTCCCACTTGCTCTGGGATGACAGGATTGCAGCGGCCCATTCCAAGACGACTCTGGGGTCAGCGAAAGCTACCCTCTCTCTGGCCGCTCCTCTCTGGCATCTCCGCCAAATGAGGTGTCAGACTGCAGTGGCCCGTCTCCCACAAGCAGGTGCCCTTCTTGAAGCGGGCAACAAGAAGATACACACACATAAACAATTACAAATAAAATTAAAATTAATTCTCTACCAAAACGCGCTAGTTCTTGAGCTTGACCCGCCAGCTCCTAGACTGCTCCAAGATCAGCAAGAGGAAAGTTGAGACAGGCAGATCAGCTTGAGGCAGCCACTAACCAAACATTTACATCCACAGATTACCATCTACCGCGGTGGGTCCCTTCGGTCGTAGTGAGTCCCTCGCCTCCCTGGTAGGTATCTTCCATGTAAGTATGGTGTGCCTGCTGAGTGTTTGGGTGTGTGGACGGCTCCCGGAGCGGACGCACTAATGATGAGACAGGAAACAAATCCATTCCATATGGACAATTTGTAAACCTGCAAGATGTAGTGGTATCCATCTTGAACTCTGAGCGTTGCGCGAAAAAAAAAATGTTTTTCAAAAGGATTTTGGTTTGATTAGTTCGAGTTAGTAGCCTACGTCTTCATTTCTTTTGTGGCTGATGTATAATATTCGTTGCATTTTTTGAAAAAAAAACACATTTCAGCGGAGTTTAAATAGTTTTGTGTTTCTTTGCTTAGCGTCTAAGTGTCACATTCATAGGCTACAGCAAAATAGGAGAGATTCCAACGTTCAGGCTCAGGGCCGGATTTATCAGTAGATAGAGTAATAATAATAATAATCATGCTTTTATTTGCGCCCATTGCGATAACATACAGTACACTGCGATCACAGATGCGATACAACAGACGACAGGAAGCAGCGAAGTGACATATAGTCTTCGAGTCAGCTGCTCCCCTTATTTTGGCTTGCCTTTAAGTGTCTTTCGCCGAGACACAGCCGCGTGCTCTGGAGCGGTGTCGAACCCACGTCCTTTCGAACGTCGCGCAGACGTTCTCACCACTCGGCTACGCAGCCGACTTGTAGTAGGCAGTTACCTAGGCCGCAAACTATTGGGGGCGGCATAATATACGAATATATTACATTGATAATACTGTACGTGAATATAATAATTCACAACAGATATATCCAAATATAGCCTATAGCAATTAATAAATATGTTATCACATTTTACATCACACACATTTATAAACAGTGCGGCAAGTCATGTATGGCAAGTCATCGTCCCTAGAGTAGTTCACGCTTGATTGGTTTTCAACAATATGTGCTGCTTAGCGCTTCTTTTAGTTATCTGTCTCGCTTGGTATGGAGGACTAGGCTTTGTCTGTGCAATTTTTATTAATCATTGTTCGGTTTGTTTCACTGTTAGTAAATTTAAACGAGCCTAGAAAAAATGTTTTTAGTCAATGTTAGGTTGATGGAAAAGTTGCAGGCTATTTTGTGTAGGCTACTACTTGCCTTGATGCTTAAAGTATGTAAACTAGGGCTACCATATGTACTCTTTTAAGAGGATTTGTCCTCTTTTTTCATAAAAAATTAAATGTCCTCCAAGGACACTTGAAAATGCTCAAATGTCCTCTTTTTTGCACTGCTATTATTTTCAACAGGGTTTTATATTTATGTGACGTTTTGCGAAAGCTAAATAAGGCTAAGCAACGATACCAAAAAGGAAAAGTGTGTTTTCTGTAAGCTGTAGCAGAAGTAGGCTCTCCTTGTTTAAGAAAAGTGTTTATTGACTTTGAAGTTGACAATAGCCTACATTGCTTGCTGTGATTCCTGTGAGTATGGTAGATAGCCTACATTTATTTCTGTGGCAAACGAAGGAAATGTTACTCGATGACCATGTCCGATGTATTTTTATTGTTCGACTCTTGTGTTGCCTATATGGATGAATAGACCGCTAATTTCATTTTTCGAGTTCACATCCTTTATCTTAATTGGATGCTTATTCTGTTTACACTAAAGAATAGGATAAGGCTTTTCAGCGGTGTGTGAGTGAAGTATCTGTCAGAGAATAATGTTGGCATTGATGATACTAAACTGTTCGATCTATGTACCAAAGCTAGTGCAAAGGTGTCTTAAACCTGATAGCTAGCCCACTTTAGCTTTTTTTTTTAAATAATGGCACATTAGCAAATGGACAGAATAGTTCAAACATTGCAGAATTATGGATGTTGAATTGTTAAAAATCGAGCAATTCTTCGTCTGCAACAGTCTATGGCTCAAAATGCAAATGTAAAACTCATGTTTTCTGTGAGGAAAATTAAATGAACAGCAAAATGTTCATCGACTGAACCTGACAAATAAATATGTCATGTTTTTTAGTTGTCACTTTAGCTACATAGGCCTATAATCATCTAAGAAGGAAAAAATTGTATAAAAAATCCACTTGCATTTTACTTGCTTACAAAACATGTCCTCTTTTTGAGCGATGAAAATATGGTAGGTCTAATGTAAACAAGCCAAAAAGTAAGACTAGTTTACGAAAGAACTTTAGTTTCATGAAGTTTTATAAAAATGACGGCATTGAGGACAAATGAGGTCAAGTGCGTGTGTTGTCGATTAGAAGTTGTTTGAGTTGAGATCTGAAAATTAGCGGGCCTTATTAGCTGCAGGTACCTTATATTAGCCGACTGCAGGAAGTATAGGCTACTTAAATGTTCTAGTGGCAATTAGAATGGTACTTTGCACAATGGTCACCAATTGCAGTGCAGAGCCATTATTCTCTGTTTTGAAGCTGATCAAGAAAGCACGGCGGTCTACGTTGAAGCATGATCACATGAATGATATCTTTGAGCATTAACTCATTTCATTTTAACTCATTTTTACTTATTTCTACAGACTTTGAAGAAATTATTGATTTGTTTGCAAGAAAAAAAGCCCGCCGGAAGCGATTTTAAGCAATTAATTCATTATAGCCTACTGTACAATGACATTCATTGATATATTCAAATAAACAGTGCAAGTAACTTTTTTGTAAGGAATTGAAAATATAAATTGTAGCGCACCATCGACATTTATTTTTTTGGGGGGCAGCACTTCTCTTATCTGCCTAGAGGGCAGCACTTAGGCTAAATCCGGCCCTGCCAACGTTGACAGACGCTTCCTTGTGAATATTGTAAATTTTTGTTTCGAAGAATGTAGGTCTATGGTGCAGTGTTTTGGAAAGTCTGTTTTGCTTGAGCCATTCTTGGTTTATATTCTTTTTTGCATTTACCGTCATTTGTAATGAACGATCCACACCTAAGGTACGGTATTTAAAAGAGTTGACTTGTTTAATTGGTTGTTTAAAAATCAATATGTTGCACGTTAGAACAGAGTTCATTTTATTGGTAACAAGACATGATTGGTAACGATCATGCTGTCACGGACAATCTTCAAATCAAACGTCACATAGAACCGTTGTCTACTGAACCTGACGTCTTACGTCATGGACTGTTGCTAGAAATAAGCAAAGATTGCATCACCTTTGTCACACCTGTGAAACATTACATTATCGTTAAATCTTGAATTACCGGTACGAGATATGGTGTAAGCCAAATTTAACAGGTGCTTGAATAGATTTATAATGCTTATCATTATTACGTCACAGAAAATGGTTACGTGCGTTTGAAATATCGTAATCTATTATCTCATTCTTAAAATTGTTGCTTGAAAAGTTGGTCGCATATTAAAACGGTAGGCCTATTGCTTGTGTTTACCTACTAGACGAAGTTTCCGTCTTTATTTCAGTAATTTGTATTGTAGTGACAAGTTTTAGTGGGTACGGTGTTGCCCCCATTCTTCGACAGCCTTGGGGCTAGTTTGACAGAAATACAATTCTTGAATAGACGTTTTCAGAAGAGTGTTTCTTTCGGTCATTGCATACAGACAGTAGCGTACCTAGGATATTGATAGGGGCGCAAAAATCGGTTGGTAAAAGCAAAATTTGTGACTTACACTTTCTTCAAAATCTAATTTGCACCCAATACAATGATCAAAAAGGAGTCTCTCTTTTACTGTAAAAATGTGAGTCCCATACTTGAATTATGGGGGGATGAGAAGATAAGGTTCTCATTATACTAATAAGCCTTCGTCGGCACTAACGAGCAGGGGCGCCGGAACGATTTTTGACTGGGGGGGGCAAGATTACGAAAAAAGGGCACTTTTGTTTACTAAAAGGCCAATTTTTTTTCAAGTTTTAAGATAAGACATAGCGATAATGCTAATCTATCAGCTCACTATGTATTGAGTAATGATAGCCTACAAGCGTCCGGTATACAAAGAAGGGCATCATGCTATTTTATAATGATGTAACCTACTGTCAAGCCTTAAAGCAGCCTGGGGCCATGGCCGCTAAGTAGTGCTTGAATGAACCGCCGGTGCTACCTCCTCAATCGGCCAAGTTTGGCCGCCGGTCTCTCCTAGCCAATTATTTAATTTCGCAATACAATGATCGTGGATTAACTGTCGAAAACATGCAGTATCAAAGAGTGACGCAAAGTTAGATCAGCGCGTCATAATCGCCACTGTTGCATTGTGTGGGGAATATTTGTTATTGATGAAATATCCATCTGCGATCGCCAGCGCTGTAAGTCTTGTTTGTAATTCCCGACGTTTATTTTAACAAAGTCTTAATCCGAATTGCTAATTTACATCGGCTGGCAATATTGTCGTTTTTATGTCGATTCGATGTTGTCGGACATTGAGCCGTTGTTAAAAAGGAGAACAAAGTTAGTTGACATCAATGGGAAAACATTTTTTGATCATATTTTGCAAAAATTATGCTTCTTTTAGTAATGTTTTTTAGTAATGTACATCATTGAAATAGCTAAAACCTCAATTGCTAAGGCAACAGGATCAGATGTCAGTAGATGTAACAGAAAAAATATTTCGCACTTGCTAGTGCATCGTCAGTTCTGATAAAGGGCAGTTAAAGCCTACAAGTAATGTTTTAATCATTGAAATACTTATTTTATTACCTTGCCGTCATCGTCAACACATGTCGAACGTTGTTTTTCGTTGCTAAAAAGAATTCTAGGGGAGTAGCGAACTTTTATAAAATCAGCCACATTGGAGACACTCGTGCGAGTGTCGTTTGAATAGTAGCCTACTGGATTACAATCCCGATAAAGCAGTTATTGCGTGGTGCAGCAATTCTATTGTAGGACGTCGCCCAGGCCCAGACTTCAACAACGCTAAGTGATCATTTATTATTGTTGCAAGTTTAATTCTATTTACTTGTGCTATCGTTATTTTTATTTTGTATTTTGGCCTCCAAGCACGCAGATTTGGCCGCCGAGAAAGGAGCTCCCGTTAGGCTACGATGGCTGTCGGAAAAAAACCAGTTTTAAGGCCTGTAGTAGGCTGGCGCAAAATCTCGAAAAAAAAGTTTTTTTCTTTTAAACTTTTTGTCAGTTTGGAATATTGTTCCTTTTGGTAAATGTATCTCCTACACCAAATTTCACAAAAAAATATTAACGTTTGACCCTGGTTCACCTGGTTTGAATTTTTTCAAAATATCGAATTTTCGCTTATCCCTGAATCTGCTCACCCGCTATCTTCTAACGCACTCTAGCATCTTAATGGACACAATAAGAGGCAGTAACACAAACTTGTAGCAAGCAAAGTGGTTTAATTAGCAACTCCATGAACACTGACACGTGTTTTACTCTCAAAATGTCAAATTCTACCACATTTCAGACATGATTTTCTTTGTGCACCCTTCACCGTAGTAAATATCTACTGCTTTCAGTTTCTTGAATCATTTGACGATGTTTATCGATTTTCACAGGCCAACAAAACTTTTTTTTATATAAAGGCAGTCATTTTAAGGTATTTCGAGGCCCCTTATTCTGAAAATGCACTAAGTTTTCTCGAATTGGCTCTAGTTTTTGAGTTACAGCAAAAATATTTTTTTCGTAATTTTTGAGACCCTATAGATTTAACGTCGTGTCGTTTACTACATAGACAAAACTGGAAGTAATCCCAGGCACATTTCTGAGTTGTATAAACGCTATTTGGAACCAATCACGTTGATTACAACCCAAACAAACAGCTATTTGACGTTTACTGGCCCAGTAACAATCAAAATACGACGTGAAGTAAGCCTGAGGATACAAGATGTAGAATATAGGCCTATAACTTGCGTTTTGCGTTAATATATTTGTTGACTTCAACAGTATCAGACTTACTAAGTAAGCTACTAGGTACAAACAAAATGGATACATTGTTTTGCTTAACAAACTAGACAAACAAGCAAAACAAAGCTGTCGATGAACAAACGCAACTCTTTATTATGATTGGTCTACTGAGCAACACCCCATCAAGGTATGAAGGCCATTTATATAATTACAGAATACAAAGTTATGTTATTCAGTAAAGTAGCTGCTCAGAATTATATCCTTGTTACGGAAGAACGTAATCTTGGCCTTGGAGTCAAGAATGCCATGTTGATCGAGATGAGGAGCCAAGATTCCAGCTACCACTTTTGATAGCTAAATCTTTAACTACTACAGTAGGTGGTAGAAATGGTTTTGAGAAAAAAAAATTGACGT
Source organism: Aplidium turbinatum (assembly GCF_918807975.1). Classification (NCBI taxonomy): domain Eukaryota; kingdom Metazoa; phylum Chordata; class Ascidiacea; order Aplousobranchia; family Polyclinidae; genus Aplidium; species Aplidium turbinatum. The sequence goes on along the minus strand of NC_137484.1, from coordinate 12,400,390 downwards.
TGTTCCAAAACACTACTGAGTCTGAAGGTATTGAGGTTACACTCAGTCATGCCCGTTTTCCTATTGTTTCAAGCAAATCACCACTTGAAACTAGAGAGGGCAAACAAAAAACAGAAATAGCAACGTCCATGCAATGACTGCCTTGCACACTCCATGTAAACATAATGTTTCAACTTCCTTCGAACATCCTCACCGTGCAGAAGTATCAATTTTCATGGTGATGCCACGGCTTTCTTTATGCCATGGCACTCTGAACTTCTTAGCCTTGAGCCCAGAAACGGGTTTGCGTGTAATGTTTGCATACTTTATAGGAGGAACCCAGGACTTATCTTGATCACCCAGCTTCATGTCAAAGTAATAATAATAATAATAATGCTTGTTTTTATATAGCGCTGTAGCCTATCTATCGCAGAATGCGTTGCTCCTCTGCGTTGCCTCATGCAGCAAAATATACCTGGGTTGTTTGTACAGCATCCTACTTGTCAAAGGCATATTTTATTAGCCTATATGCCATTTATTTAGCCTATAGACCAGAAAAAAAACTTCTTGCAGCAAAGACTTGGCTTTAGCAAAGGCTTAGAATAAAATTTCATTTGTACAGTATCCATTTCAATAGGCCTACCTATTCAATATAAAGCTGCATTCATAAACACATGACTTTCGGGATATTTTTCTTGTGAGGTAGGCCTACTGATTCACAACTGTTTTCATTGAATATTTATGTCTCTCTTATGTTAAACACAATTCATTTCAACCTTTGCTTGCGTTTTGAACTTTCGTGCAATATGAACCAATTGAACTAGACAAGTGCAATTATGACATCATAATGGTAAACAGGGCTAAAAATGAGTGATTTGCTAATTGAAAGCTTTTGAGAAACGATTTCAAAAATATTTTCATTGTCGAATATCTCGAAAACTAGAGCCAATTCGAAAAAACTAAGTGCATTTTCGGAATCAGGGGCCCTGAAATACTCTATAATGACTCTCATCTTCTGTGCCAAATTTTTTTTTGTTGGTCTATGTTATAAATTCACTGACTGCGAAAAGGCTGTAAAATCAACTAAAATGACACTAAAAGCATGCACTATTAGTGACTCTCAGACTTGGAGTAGGGTGAAGATGTTCCACGTGGAAGTTAACAGAGGAAGTGACGTCAAAATCACGTGTTCAAATTTTGAGAAATCCCCTCTTCAGATACTGCTAAACCACTTCGAAATTTACTAATTTTTCAGAAAAATTCAGAAATTCTCCTTGGGTGAACCAGGGTCAAAGGTCAAACCCCAACAAAAATTTTTGGTTTACAAATATCAGTGAGCAAAATGGAACATTATTCCAAACTGACAAAAATTTTAAAGAACATCAAGGAAAATGAGCCACCCTAGCCTGTAGCCTACTGTGTTGCAAAATTTTGTGCCGTAAATATTATTTTGAGGCAAAAATGAAAGATTATAATTAGGCTAAAAGCGAATAGCAGAAATTGTTATATTGCAAAATGTGCAGTAGCTTACATGACTTTAAAAGGGCACCATTGCCCCCCCTGCCCCTCCATCTGCAGAAAATTTGAGGGCAGGGGGGGCGAATGCATTCCGGCGCCCCGGCGCGAATGCATTCCATCCCCCCGCTTCCGGCGCCCCTGCGTAACGAGAGTAGGGTGGCCAGTTCCTTTCTCTCGGCCGCCTTTCCTTCAGCAACTACGCCCACCCGATTTATCACACCCTGGGTAGAGGTGAGCGGTGTTTTTCACAAACCAGCTTAAGCCGGGAGTCGAACCAGGATTGCATGATTGGAAAGCGAGCGCCTTATCCGCTGCGCCATCCCAGTCAGCAACAATTGGAAGTTTAGTAAAGTCGCTAAGCAGCGATGATACTTGAAGCTTAGAAGTAGCAACAGAACTTACTATTAATTTTTATAAGAATTTATAAGTCTAATCTATTTGACTTCAATTTGGCCTGACCAGAGCGCTCAGTCTGTTCTAGGAAGAAATTAGCAGTAAAGTATTATTGAGCCTATAAGCATGATTATATGAAATTCTGAGGCCAAGAATTAGGCTAGGTATGACTTATTTTTACTTGCTATGCTGGCGCTGCCTAGCACTTAGCAGTCTGAAGCTTTGAGGTTTATTCACAACTTTACAAGCTGTACTTTATGAATATACGCCGGTACCGTACTTTTACCTAACTTCCTGTTCCCGACAATTTTCACCAAATCAAACGTCATATAAAAACCGTTCAAGTCTACTGAATATTACGTCATGGAAATTCCTAAAGCATGTGCCAAAATTGCACCAGCGTTCATAAGAATTGTGTCAAACCTGTTTGGGCCTGTTTGGGCCTGTTTAAACAGGAAATATTACATCAGCTTTAAACACCTGTTGGAATGACTTCATAATTGTCTTTCATTATTGCGTCACAGTACTGCATACGTGAATTTGAGATATTGCTATCTATTCTGGTCATTCGTAAAATGATTGTTTGAAAGTTGGCCGCACATTTAACTGTTGGCTTAGTGCTTGCTAGCTGGACAAAGGTTCCGTCTTTTATCCAAGTAATCTGTTCTGTAGTGACAGTTTTCAGTGGTGTACGCGTTGCACCCCCTCGTTTTCGGTAGCCGTGGGCTAATTTTTACAGAAATACACTTTTTGAAAAGAAGTTCAAGTGTGTGTTTCTTCGGTCATTATATGCAGACGAAAGGATCCGGGAACTTTAAGTTACAATTTTCCCACGAAGAAATTATGGTTTACCGCTGTGACCATAAAAAATAAAAGACGAAGTTTGTAGTTGGTAGGCTAAGAAGCACTTAGAAGCAAAGAAATAATAAAAGAAGATCTTATTGGTTGGTAGTCTAAAGAAGCAAAGAAAATTAAAGACATTTCTTCTCGGTAGGCAACTGAAGAACTTTAAGCTAAAAAGTAAAGACATTTCTTCTCAGTTTGGTACAGAAGAAAAATAACTTTGACATTTATTGGCAAGAAAGAAGATTAAAGGCAATCCATCTGTGCTTGAAGATTCAAGTGGAAGAATCCAAGCAAGTTTTGTGGACGTTTGGACTTCACATACTCGTACAGCTACGGTATCGTGCATTTAAATTCTTTTTTGTATTTTTACGGTCTTTGCAGTTAAGTTTTTTATAACTACTGTAATTTTGTGTGTTTGTGTAACTTAATTTTTTAATTGTTAAATTTAGCCCTAACATTTAATATGTCTACACTCGGTGGTGACAGGGACTCGACCGCCGTCGACTCGACTGAGTTTAAGCCTGATGATGTTCTTTGCGGTCGGGCAGGCCATTCTGGGGAGGGACCCATTAACGATGAGGCTAAGTCAGTTCGAGAGGCCCGGCATCTTAGACGGGATATTTTGACTCAAATTGGGAAACTTTCTGTAGCCCTAGGTTCTTTGAGTGATAAGCAGGAACTGTTAATTTTTCGATCTAACTTATCTACTTTAGAAGAGGAATTACGGCATTTCCATGCTCTTTTGAGTAAAATTGTTAACTCTGCAATCTTGGCAGAACTTCGTGATAGGGTAGATCCCGAATTTAACTCGTTAAAAAATAACTTCGAACAAAAAGAAAGTGAGTTCTCAGATAGGTTGGATGCTGACATACATCCTGAGGATAGCGCCTCAAATGTAAGCACTAGGATGTCTGAGAGCTCGTCACGGATAGTTGCACAAATTAACCTACAGTTAAGACGAGAGGAGCTCCAGATCCAAGCTGAGGCCGAAGCAAGAGCTGCTGAGGCCATCGCAAGAGCTGAAGCCATACGAGCTGAGGCTGCCGCGAGAGCTGAGGCCGACGCGAGAGCTGCTGAGGCCGCACGAGCAGAGGCTGCCACGAGAGCTGAGGCCGAAGCGAGAGCTGCTGAGGCCGCCGCGAGAGCCGAAGCTAGAGCTGCTGAGTTCGCACTCAAAGACGCTCAGTTGAGGGCCGAACAACGTAAAGAGGTAGTTTTAGCTGAATATCGTTCTGAGTTGGGCTCCCGGCGTAGCTCTAGGAAGGGCTCTTCTAGGCATTCCAGAAGTGAACATCAATCACAGTTTAATTTACCTAACCTTTTCCAGACGCCTGTTCAATCCGTAAGTGGACCTGTACAATCCACATGTTTTCCAGCTGTTTCAGGAGGTCTCGGGGCCGCGGCTAAGGGTCTTCCGAAGGCTGTAGAGCCAAGGTCTGCAAATTACAACCGAACTCCTCCCCCAGAGCGTACAGGTCACGGGGCCGCCATTAGCAGTAATGCTTTGCCCCCTTCAAAGTTTTCTGCGCCGCTAGTTGCTGATCGCCCAGCTACACGTAATTTGGGTGGTTGTGAGAGGCGTATCGTGTCTCCTGATTTTAACGTGTTTGAGGATCGTGATCAGGCTGTGCATGTGACTGAGCCCACTCAGCCCCTTAAGGGATATAGCTTGTCTTCTCCCGCTAAATCGAGTTCTCAACAGCAGGATTGCTTTTTTGAATACCAAAATAGTAGGACGTTCTTCGATAAGGCGGCCTTGATTGGTTACGATGGTAATAATATACCATTTGTCTTCTTTAAAAATCGTGTTATGGCCTTGATGGCAGCTTCGCCCTTTAAGGGAACTCGTTTGACTTTGTTGCAAGCAGCTTGTGTTAGAACAGCTGCACAAACGATTGCTAATTTGGTTTCGGACACTCCTGGCTTGTCAGAGGAAGACAGGATAGAAATGTCGTTAGCTCGCTTGTCCCAACGTTTTGGAGTTCGTGGAGGTCTTTTCGCAGAACCAGAAATTAGAAAGTATCGGTATGGTAGCAAATTGACTTCTATCTCTTCAAGTGATTTGAAAGAGTTTAAAGATGAATTGTCGCAGTGTTTGCTTTACGCGAAAGCTTATGGTCAGCGTGATAAATTAGAAGGACGTTTTGTTTTGGATTTGGCTAAGCGACTCCCGTTTGACGCTAAGCAGCGTTATCTTGACTTTTTAGGTGATCAGTATGGTAGCACTGAGGAACCTACTTTTCAGAGTTTGTTTGATTTTGTAGTACGGGAGGAAACGCGCAAGTCGACTGATTTTAGCATTATGCTAATGGGCGATTCTGGTGAGTCGCAGCATTTTAAAAAGTTTTGCAAAGGAAAATTGCCTTCATGTCCGGTTAGGCAGACGTCGGTAAAACCCCATGATAATGTGATTTCAGGGAGTTCGCAGTACTCGACTGCTGTTGGCGCACCGCGCGGCGGTGTGGCCAGACGTAGTGACATACCGGCATGTTTTTGTTGTTCGTCACGTGGTCAAGTTGAATATCATTTTTTGTCTAACTGTAAAGAATTTTTGCGCTTGACACCTAAAGATCGGAGAGATGTCATTGTGACAGCTGGCAAATGCTTGAATTGTTTGCGCCAGCATATGGTTAGAGACTGTAATCATGCAAACAACTGTCGTAAGTGTGGACCTACCAACGATAGGAAACACTATTTTCTTCTGCATGATTTTTATGTGACGTCACGTGATTCTCTGGATTTGGTCGGTAAAGATGAGGCTGGTGCCAGAGTTCCTGTGCGTAATGTTAAGATTGGAAATGTTAAAGCAGCCTTTAACCGCGTTACTGCTGCTCGTGTTTTGAATCCAATGACTGGCAAATCGAAGTTGGTGTATTGTCAGCATGATCCTGGTTCGCAGTTGACCTTTGTTTCGAGTGACTTGGTGTGCGAACTTGGTCTTAAACTGTATGATAAAGCGTCGTTTAAAATAGATACTCTGGCTGGTCAGAAACCTACTTGTGCTGACCTTGTTAAACTCAACATCCAGTCGTTAGAGACTGATGAACTGTTTTGTGATATAACTTCGGTGGTTAACCCAGCTTGGGCTGACGATGTTAAAACTTTACCCCATAAACAAGATTTAAGTGGTTTCCGTCATTTTCATGACGTGAATATGTTTCATTTGAATGATTGTAGTACTGTAGATGTACTGATTGGCAATGACAACGCTTATTTGATGTGGGCAAAAGAAGAACGTGTTGGTGAAAATCGCAGTGAACCGCATGCTTTACTCACTCCTCTCGGTTGGTTGGCTTGTGGTGGTAAGTCACCCTTAGTTGAAAGCGTTGCTAAAGTGTGCAGAGTGCAGACGTCTTCAGAGTCGGATGTCATCTCTGGCTTTCAGCGTAAAATTGAGTCTCGTGATATGGAAATAGCAGACCTGAATAAAGTCATTCAGGATTTGACTTTGCAAAATGAAACCTGTGAATTGTCTCGCAATGATATTTTGGCTAGAGAACTTGTCGAACCGAGTATTGAGTTGAAAGATGGTCGATTTGAGATACCTGTTCCGTTGAAGGAAGATATTGATCTACCTAACAATTTTGTGTTGGCGTCAGATAGAGCTGCTGCTTTAAGAAAGAAAGCTTTAAAACAACCTGAACTTCGTGATTTCCTTACTGACACCATGAAAGATCTTAAATCTAATGGCTATATTGAGCGTGCTGGTGAAGCTGGAAATGTCAAGGGATTTGAATGGTATTTACCATACTTTGTTACGTCACAATTAAAAAAGCGCATTGTTTACGATGGCAAGTCTGAATTTCGAGGAACTTGTGTTAATGATTTAATGTCTTCTTGTCTTGACTTGTCTGACTTGTTAAACCCTCTGGCAGATGTCTTGGCTAGATTTCGGCTTGAAAGATTTGGCTTCGTGGCCGATATGACCAAATACTTCTTTCACATCTTGGACTCTTCAATACGTAAGCCCAGTTTTATTGAACTGCTTACGTACACCAGTAGTGCCGTTCGGATCGTGAACGAACGCCCTTTGGTACCTTTGAGTGACGACCCTAGGGATTTTACTGTCATCACCCCTGCCTCACTTTTGACCCCATACTTAGACCCATACTGTGCTGTTGGGCAACCACATGATCGTGACCAATTAAGAAGGGATTATCGGTTCAATTTGTCACTTTCTCATCAGTTTTGGAGTAAATGGATCGATTTTTACTTGCCAGGTCTTCAGGGCCGGAAAAAATGGCTAAAAATGGCCGAGAATTTGGAGCCTGGTCAACTTGTAGTGGTAGGTTCTCTCCAAGACATTGGTAAACGTGGGAAGTATCAACTTGGGAGGGTGCATGAGGTAGTTCCACAAATTAGGAAAGGGAAGCCTGTGGTTCGTAGAGCCAAAGTTGCCGTCTGCAACTATGATGAGAGTACGGGGAAAGTAAAAGTAGACTACGTGTTGAGGGATATTTCGTGCCTCGCCCCCGTAAAGAACACCTAAGTGTTAGGGTTTGAGCCTGGTTTTGTCTGCGGTGGCCGATGCTTGTCTGAGCCCAGAACAGTCGGTTATTATCGCAACAATTGTATATAGCGTCATTTTAGCGTGTACCTATGGTACCAATTTCATGTATCATCGTGTTTATTCTTATTGCTGTTCATTCTTTGCAAGCCCTTTGTATTTACGTATTAACTTAAACGTGAGTGATTCAAACAATTTGTGTATCATGTGTTTTTATTCATTGGCTCACAATTGTCGTCAATTCTTTTTTAGTTATGCCATGTCAGACTGTCATAACTAGGGGCCGCTATGTTCCCGACAATTTTCACCAAATCAAACGTCATATAAAAACCGTTCAAGTCTACTGAATATTACGTCATGGAAATTCCTAAAGCATGTGCCAAAATTGCACCAGCGTTCATAAGAATTGTGTCAAACCTGTTTGGGCCTGTTTGGGCCTGTTTAAACAGGAAATATTACATCAGCTTTAAACACCTGTTGGAATGACTTCATAATTGTCTTTCATTATTGCGTCACAGTACTGCATACGTGAATTTGAGATATTGCTATCTATTCTGGTCATTCGTAAAATGATTGTTTGAAAGTTGGCCGCACATTTAACTGTTGGCTTAGTGCTTGCTAGCTGGACAAAGGTTCCGTCTTTTATCCAAGTAATCTGTTCTGTAGTGACAGTTTTCAGTGGTGTACGCGTTGCACCCCCTCGTTTTCGGTAGCCGTGGGCTAATTTTTACAGAAATACACTTTTTGAAAAGAAGTTCAAGTGTGTGTTTCTTCGGTCATTATATGCAGACGAAAGGATCCGGGAACTTTAAGTTACAATTTTCCCACGAAGAAATTATGGTTTACCGCTGTGACCACTTCCTTTCAATGGAATAGTGTCTTTCGAGCGCCAGTTATTATCGTAATATACCACATGCAACAAATAATTTAATGTAACATACCTTCCAAACTAAATGTGTTTCATTTACAAAGAAATTGCAGTTTTAATATGTTGTATATAATTTTTTTTGTAAGATTGTCAATTTGGTTTGCCAATACTACCGTGTGATAATGTGCTTATTTGTGAATGTTATGGTCCGTGTGAATATTTCATACAATGATTTTATTTGCTGAGAAGTTTTCCTTATTTTGTTGTTTAGGCGGAATACATTTTATTGCGGCCACGGTAAATCGAGGGTTAAACCACAATAGGCTTCGACCCTTTGTTTGGGGACAAGTAGATTGACGCGCTTTAGTTGATTTGTAGCGGTAGGGGCTAATGTGTATTTAAAACCAGACCAGTATGAGACACTAGGAAACAATTGACATTAACGATACATACGACAAACCAACGATATTAGCAAACAGTAGGCTAGTAACTATAGAAGGTCATAATAAACTTATGTCCAATAATTAATTCACTTGGTAGCCTAGTAGGCTACCATACAGTATACACAGCGTCAGATGAAAAAGAAAGGGGAAGCCGCGTTAGCTAGTTTTTATGTGGGAAATAGGCTAACTTGGAAAGAAGGCACAAAGCGCAGCATTTTATCAAATTGATTGGCTCCGCAGAAAGAACAAAACTTGCACGACGAAACAATCTCACATGACTGCCTTTGAACATTATAAAACGGCAATAATACATTTATTTTCTTTGTAATTTGTTCATAAAAGACTTGTATGCAATATTTAACTTCAATTGTTAAAACATCCAAACCTAACAACCAAAAGTGCAATTAAAGAGCACATCGCCTCTTGTGAAACTTGCACTGATAATGTCTCGATCGACCAATTTAAAATCATTTCTCGAGGCAGATCTGATTTTCAGACTAAGATCATGGAATTCTTAAGAATCAAACGTAACAATCCATCTCTCAACTGGCAGTTATTCGCCTGTGGCTCATCGAGTCATCGTTCCTTTTGTGTGTGTTCTGATTGTTTGTCTAATGCCTGTAGTTTACACCTCATGTGATCTACTTCCCACCGTATAATTTATTCGTAATCATTCTTGTATTATTTGTTCAGTTTGTGCTTTTCAGTCGAGAGTGTCGTTGACTCGTTACAGTTGTAGTCCAAAGTCAAATTTATCTTACAATTTTTTATTTTATGTATATTGCAGATTTAATTCCTGATGAGGACACACGTACGTGTCGAAAACGTTAAAGTCATTATGTTATATATGTTATTGCTTTGTGTGTAGCCTAATACATTATGTTAAACCCGCTAAGGTTACTTTGTTTTGCTTGTCAATTGTTAAAAAGGGCGCAAATTTAAACTTTGCCATGGGCGCCATTTTGCATAGGTACGCCACTGCATACAGACGAACGGATCCGGAAAATTTATGTTACAAATTTCCCACGAAGAGATTATGGTTTATCGTTGTGACCACATGCTTCAGTCTTTTTAGCATCGGTAGCCTATTGGTAGTTATGCCAAATGTTTCGCTTTCTTCTTGAATTGTTGTAAGCAGGCCTAATTGGAGTTTTTCTTCGGAAAAGTGGCAATTAACAAAGTGTCATCCGCATCTAATATTGTTTATGTTCATACTTCTTATTTTAATTCCTTCAAGATATTTAATGGAACGCATGATACGTTTGCTGTACAAATTGAATAGTTCGAGAGAGAAAACACAACCCTTATGCCTTACTTCTTTCTTGATCGTTATCGAGCTTGTTTCGGTTGTTCCTATGCGTAGACTATTTTTGCATTCTGTTAGTAATAGAGGTTTTACATGTCGCTTAAATCCATATAGTTTTGGGAGAAAACTAATTTTACAATTCAGTCATCTCAAACCTTTCCAAAATTGTTTATGTTTTTGATCGAAAGCATTTTTGGACGATAGTCGATCAAACATAGATAGAGATCGACCTGGATTTCAACAGGTTTTTCACAATTGTTCAGAGCCGGAATATTGCATTGCTTGCGGTGTCGGATTTTCTATTTGACTAGAAAGGCTAGGGCCAGAGCCTTAGGATTAAGGAGGCTCAAAATTTAACCTGGTATAAATATAGCTTACCTAGTGTAGCCAGGCACGAATTTAGGGGGGGGGGGGGGGGGCAGAGAGTGCAGGTGACCCGGGCCCCTCGACTTTTGAAGGCCCCCTTACGTGGAAAAACTGATTTTGTGTGATTTATTATTTTTTCTTTCTGCCTTTGAAGTTTCTGCAAAATGCTGTGCAATGCAGTGCTGGATTAATTCTACTGTAGACGTAGAGGAAGTTTTTCGCAACGCAGCCGCGAAAATTTTTTTTCTAAAAGTGCCTCAGGCCCCCCAGCAGCTAAATCCGGCCCTGAATGTAGCCTACTTTTGCCAACTTGTCAAGAAATTAACCTTAACAAAAAAGTTTCTTATGTAGACTAATTGCATCTTCTAAATTTTCGCATCACTTGTACCTAATCTTTATTTTTCTGCATTTTAATTCCATGTTGAACCGGGATTTAGTTTAACGTACAGTAGCTTATGTGAACGTTTTTTTACGATTTTCACAGTACTTTTGTGTAAGGCTACTGTAAGCTGTCAGCTTGGAACTATTGCATCTGCAAAAGAAGATGTTGAAAGTAGGTAGCCTAAGCTGGTTCTTGATCGAAATTTAATAAAGATGACATTAAAATATTTCTGGAGAATTTTCTGTAAGCTACAATTGTTTTTGTTTAACCGTGAAATATTGCTTCGGCGTAGGTCAACCACTTTTCAAATAAATAGTAAAAAAGAGGGTTGTCCTTTGTCAACAGTGTGCAAATGTGGTTTCTATGTTTCTTTATATGCGTCTTTTGTTTAATTTGTTAACTCAGCAGCAGCCTACTAACTATTAAGCTACATCTTAGCCTATGTAAAATGTAATACACAGTACCGTAATGTTAATTGTGATTGTTCCACTTATGTTTAAATATTTTTGTGAAGGCAAGGTTATTTTCTCCAGCGTAAAACCACGTCTAAAACAAGACAAATTGAGCCATTTAACGACTCATTTTACGTGCAATTCAATCCGCTTGATGGTGGTAGACGGACAAACTGTTTGAATGGATCCTGTGTGCAGGTCGTTTGTTAAACTTCTGGCACAAAAAATTTTGCGTTGAAGTTTAACCTCACAGCTAAGCGAGACGTCGTCGTCGTCGTCGTGTGAGCGTCTGAGGCCGAGAGTCTATCCTTTTACCACCCCAGATTCACGATGTTCCCGGACTACACTGGAAGGCTACTAGAGAGCAGCCAGTCTTTGGTTTCATCATCCATGACACGCAGACCTTCCACTCCGTTAGGTGGCTTGAAGATGGAGCAGTCATTGATGATGTGGTCTGCGGTCTGTTCCTCGGCACCACATTCAAAGGAGGAGGAAGAGGCCATTCCCCATTGGTGCATGGTTGAGCGGAAAAGCCCCACGCTCGTACGGAGACGGTTGATCGCACCCATGCCTGTCTTGGTAGTGTTAGACCGATGGGGCATGTGTCGGCGTCGGGGATGGTGGCGGTTGACTTCCATTCAGAACTCCATTTATGGTCCGCCCAAGCAACAAGCGAGACGTCGATAAACTGGAACTTGAAATTTTCTTCCCACTTACTCTCTTGCCTCAACTCAGGATATTCAATTACTAACAGCGTTCGGATCCACATATCTTTGCCACATTTTCTACTGCGGGTTTTGTCAAAACCAAGAACAGGCTGTGAGTTGAAGACTAGCTACCATACGTTGCGCAATTGCTTGAGTTAAACCTCGTATTGATATAATAATTATCTTGTTGCTGAAAACCAATTTCAGCTACAGCTTCTCACTAACGTGAAAGCTGCCATGCTCAATAAATAAACAAAATTGTTTTTAATGTTACACTTGCTCAAAGTTACCGGAGAGTGGGGGCGTAAAGCATCCATGCTAAAAGGGGGCGTGTCAGAAAAAATCTTTAGAACCACTGAGCTACACGGATATCTATAACTTCCATGTCTATATGATATGCACATTTTGTGACATAACCGGTACCCTTTTTCGTTTTGGTAAGTCTATACTTCTTCTTTTATTGTCGCACTTGCTTCCAAGCATTGACTGCCTCTTGCATAAAAAGTTTCCAAGATTCTCTGTTGTTTGCTTTGTGTATTAGGTGTATGTTGGTGTTAGTTTTGTCGGTTTGTTGCTTGAAGTAGGTCTCCATCCCTCCTGGAGCAGACCTCTCAAGAAAGGCATGGGTCACATTGAACAGGATCAGATGTGACGTTGGCTGTACTGGAGCTAATCTGTTTAGGTGGGGGTTGCATAATTCGCCGATATGTGTCTGCGGAGCGGTAGAACAAACAATGCAACACATACTCCACGAATGTTCCATCTTACGACCCCCAAGTGGAATCACTGGTATTCGACAACTGGACCCAACTACCGTATCTTGGCTGCACGAGGAGGCATTGCCAATCTAAGCTGCTACAAGTCAAACGAGAGAAGAAGAAGTCTACACTAGCACTACTTATTCCGAGAAACACTTACCTCGGACGTAAATTTCTTGATTTATGGAAGTAAATAATTTTTTTGAGACTGATATATATCTAGCCTATAGGCTATAGCTTACCAAAGTGAACCTACTCTTTTTCACTCTTGGCCGACTGTTCTACGGTAAATTCAATGCTGCATGAATCTATTTAGATTTTTGCTACAAGTTACCCCTTGACAGAGGTCGATTATTGAGTAGTTCGAAATATTGCGTTTTGTATAGGTTCACTTCATGCTTAAGAAATAATTTCGCTTGAAAATGTGCTATGGCATGAAAAAATTTCTTTCGAAAAATACTTAATCAAACTTGCGAGCAGGGGCGCCGGAACGATTTTTGACTGGGGGGGCAAGATTACGAAAAAAGGGCGCTTTTTTTTCTAAAAGGCCAATTTTTTTCAAGTTTTAAGATAAGATATAGCGACATTGCTAATCTATCAGCTCACTATGTATTAAGTAATGATAGCCTACAAGTGTCCGGTATACAAAGAAGGACATCATGCTATGTTATAATGATGTAACCTACTGTCAAGCCTTAAAGCGGCCATGGCCGCTAAGTAGTGCTTGAATGACCGCCGGTGCTACCTCCTCAATCGGCCAAGTTTGGCCGCCGGTCTCTTCTAGCCAATTATTTAATTTCGCAATAGAATGATCGTGGGTTAACTGTCGAAAATATGTAGTATCAAAGAGTGACGCAAAACTAGGTCGGCGCGTCATAATCGCCACTGTTGCATTGTGCGGGAATATTTGTTATTGATGGAATATATCCATCTGCGACCACCAGCGCTGTAAGTCTTGTTTGTAATTCCCGACGTTTATTTTAACAGACGCAAAACTAGGTCGGCGCGTCATAATCGCCACTGTTGCATTGTGCGGGAATATTTGTTATTGATGGAATATATCCATCTGCGACCACCAGCGCTGTAAGTCTTGTTTGTAATTCCCGACGTTTATTTTAACAAAGTCTTAATCCGAAGTGCTAATTTACATCGGCTGGCAATATTGTCGTTTTTACGTCGATTCGATGTTGTCGGACATTGAATCGTTGTTAAAAAGGAGAACTAGGTTAGTTGACATCCGAGGGGAAAGCATTTTTTGATCATATTTTGCAAAAATTATACTTTTAGTAATGCCCTTCACATCATTGAAATACTTATTTTATTACTTTGCCGTCATTGTCAACACATGTCGAACGTTGTTTTTCATTGCTAAACAGAATTCTAGGTGAGTGGCGAACTTCTTTAAAATCAGCCACATTAGAGACACTCGCACGAGTGTCGTTAGATGGTCCCGCAGTACTGGATTACAATCCCGATAAAGCAGTTATTGTGTGGTGCAACGATTCTATTGTAGGGCGTCGCCCAGGCCCAGACTGCAACAACGCTAATAGATCAATTTAGCATTGTTGCAAGTTTAATTCTATTTACTTGTGGTATCGTTACTTTTATTTTGTATTTTGGCCTCCAAGCACGCAGATTTGGCCGCCGAGAAGGACATAGCCGTTAATATGCTAAAAACGGCGTGAACTAAAAAGCTGTTTCTTTCCTTGCAAATCCGTTGGCCTATCCATGCCACGATTTCTTTTGCTGTAGCTTAGGTGTTATACACATAAAACACATTGCACTGTTAGAGATTCGTTTCGATTTGTTTGAATAACAAACGAGCTAAACTCAGTTGGTAATCACTAACCTCTACAAGCGTTGTATCAATATAAAACGTATGAAGGTAAATGAATAATTTTTTGTGAAAGTGTGAGCACGGCCTTTAAAATGTCGTTTAATATCTTACAGTAAACCAGGCAATGAACGTTCAACAACAGCTCCATAAAATGCGCCAATTTCTTGTAGAATTTATAAATCAGCATGTTACATTGGTATACAAAATTTTTAGAAAACAAATAGCCTACAAACCGTCGCTGAAACGTCAATCAAGCAATATAATTCCGTTGAAAATATAAGCATGAAAACTCAAACTGTCAAAAAAGAGGACATTTGAGCATTTTTTAGTGTCCTCGGAGGACAATTAATTTTTCTTGAAAAAAGAGGACAAATCCTCTTAAAAAAGGACGTATGGTAGCCCTAACATACACGCTAATTTCATATCATTCCAAACTAAACAAAAATGGTTGAATTTTGACTCACACCCAAAATATTTCCTTTTTTAATAACTTTTTCAACAAGCGCCTGTTTTACGCTCCATGCGTCTCGTACGTAGGCCTACACCGCTGCAGATACCTGCAGTGGCTGCACCCTCTTCTCGAGTGAAGCACCGACCTTGTCACGTGGCTGTCGAGTGGCGATGACGACAGAGCTTGGCCTACGTGACTAAAAGGAATGTACGTAAGTCAACACAAATGTCAGATGCTCAAATGCAGCGTTCTTTGCTCTGAGAATTACTTAAAAGATTAATGTTTGGACAAGTAAACTTACACAATGTCAACGTATTTTTGTTGATGATTGTAAATCATTAAGCTGTCTAGCAGAATGGTAAGCCGAACAATTTTTGTTTTCAAAAAAATATTTGTTTTAAACTAACAGCATTTCTTGGGACCTTTTCGTCGGCTATTAAAATACTTTTGCCACTCAAAAAAAAAATGTTTATCAGTCTGTCCAAGTCACTGCTTTATTTAAAATTAAGCAAACTCAATACTAAACACAGCAGTGACAAAAACACTGAGTTAATTGCCATTGAATTTTTTGCAGTTAAAATGGTCTGCAGAATAAATCAATCTGCAGAGAAATTTGTCGATCACGTGATGTTTGCTGAACCGCAGCAGCTGCAGCATTGACGTCAATAGGCTTAAAAAGGGGGCGTGTTTGTGACACTTGCAAAGTACTGACATGTTATGACTGAGATATATATTTTTAGTCTAGCTGTAAAGAAACTATGGTTCGTCAATCTCCACTAACTTCTGTCGAACAAATGCGTCTTTAGACATCAATTTGATGCGTTCTTTCTTGCTCAAAAATGTTTTTTGATCATGGTAACATAAATGTTTTTCTACAAGAATCAGGGGAGATTTTGTGGCTAAATTTAGTAGGCGATTCCAGCATTCACCAAAGAAACAACAACCATCACCAAGCAACTTTGTTCTATAAAAAAAAGCAAAAATGCATAAAAATTTGCAGCGATGAAATATAAAAAGTAAAAACCCATATCTTCAAGTCAAAGCTTGATCAAACTTACCTTGAGAAAACATACTCAATGACGGTACTTTCGTGTGCATTTTTAGTGGGGGAAGGGCAATCACTCTCTACTGGATCCGCCCATGAAGGCAAAGCATTATGGCTGTAACCTATACAATATATCATGATGGCTGTAACCTAA
This sequence comes from Aplidium turbinatum, assembly GCF_918807975.1. NCBI lineage: Eukaryota > Metazoa > Chordata > Ascidiacea > Aplousobranchia > Polyclinidae > Aplidium > Aplidium turbinatum. Next base: position 12,384,378 of record NC_137484.1, on the reverse strand, counting down.
TATATACTTTGCCATTGAAGGAAAAGCATTATGCTGTAACCCTAGAGTATTTGCTTTGTTTTTACTTTTTATGTGTGATTGTAATATGGACCCTCTTGAGTCTGATAGAAATACAAATAAATAAATAAATAAATAAATAAGGTAGAAACACTTGCACAGTTCTGTTTAGGCGACTGGCAAGCTCCGGTTGAGGCTTCGAAGTGGACACCCAACCCTCGTCGATACTCTAACAAAAGACTGTGTACATGTCTCTGATTTATAGCGCCGCACAATACCTAAACTGACTGTGGTAGAAATGAAGTTATTTGAGGTAAGATAAATGGATGCCTACGATCCAGGGAGCTACGACCTATACGTTGGACATTTGGACAGCCTCCGTGTCCTTGAAGGCATCAAGTCAGCCGAGATTTGTCGAGAAGCCGCCCTATCTTTCTTGTCGAGTCATGAATTCCAATCACTTGCTCTCAAGGCTTTTTGGGATGTCACCATCTGTGAAGGTGGAAAAGGAAAACAAGCTGCAAACTACACCATCAATCGCGCCGATTAACTTGCACAAAACGGTGGGCATGGTCTGGGCGAACTGGATGACCAAACAATGCAATAACAGCTCGATATCTGCCCAGAAATGTACCATAAGTCACAGCCTCTTTTCAAGGATATTAAAACGCAAAGCCCCTCGAATCTTGGACAGACAAAGAAATAGTTCATACGAAAAGAAAAAAACAACTTTGAAAGTACCAAAGATGGTGAAAAATACTTTTGCCTTCCTACAATCGAAAAAAGATTCTTTTAGTTTACAAACCAGTCTGCCACGTCCCTTATTTCAACTTGATTTCAGCTTCATAAAAGCTCCGACAATGCATAGGCTGCGCTAAGCAGCAGCATAGGTAAAAAAGAAAGCAATAGTTGGTAGCCAACAGAGGTTATCCAGTGAAAAACTTTTTTGTTAAAGAAGAACTCATAACGCCTCAATCCTCAACTACTGTATAGGCCTACTGTATATCCAAATTGAGAATGTCTTGATAGGTAATCTAAAACCGTCGAATTTTAAGACAATGTAAAAATTTAATTTTTTAACTTGCGGTTGGGATATTTGATATTTCCAAGGCCATTCAAACCGCTCACGTAGGCTCCTCGGCCGGGATCATCGCCGTTTAGGCCTTTAAGGGATCGTTCGTTTTTAGTTTTCCCAGCGTTTTTGTCTATATATGAAAAGGAGATAGGTGAAAATACTGCTGAGAAACTCGATATTTAATAACTTGGGGTTTACGCCATATAACAAAGTTGTTTTTTTATTTTAAACTAACAAAACAAGAAAATGTAGGCTATTTTGTGAGAGTTTATAGAAGAAATAAAAGAAGCCTAATTTCGTTTTCCTAAAAAAAAATATTTCAAGAGTAGATAGACTGCAATTACACCTTTTGCAACATTAAACCATGACTTTCACCTAGAGATATCTAGTCTGGTATCCCTGATTTGAACAAGCAACGTTGTTGTTATGAAATGTTCGTCCTATGTTATAATCGTCTTTGAAGTCATTTCAGCCACAATAAAAATTTTATAGCCTGCGTCTGACACCAGTGAATTTTTGTTTGCCAAGCGTTCAGAAATCACAATTACAGCCACCAGCATATATTTAATTCTCTACAATGTTTGCTGATTCAACAAGATGTCCTTTTCGTCATGAAAAGAAATGTTTTGTGATCAATTACATGAGTCTAGGATAAAATAATGTATTTAAAATATCGTAGAGGTAAATGTCTTCTGTTTACATTATATTGAATGATAGCGTATTTGCTGATGAATCCAATCGCTGTTCAAGCAAACTGTTGGCCTGCTTGAGCATAGTTTGATGACAGATAATGTAAAATTCAATTTCTTTAACAGCACTTTCAAGTGCCTTGAAATACATTGCAATTTTAAGTTTCAAAATGCAGACATAATGTTTTCAACACTGTAAACTGAGATTATTTGTTTACTGTAAAGTAAAAGTAAATAAAAATTGCATTCTAAAAAATTAAAAAAAAATTAACATTTGAATTTAATCACGTGAGATTTTCATTAAATACAATATTGATGTGTGACGTAGCCTGCTCCCAGAGATGGGCATGATTTTGATTTTGAAGATCACTTTTGTTTTGGTGATTCTTGTTCTAAAATCACTTTTTTGTGTGATTTTGATCTTGAAGAACAAAGACTATCACGATCACTTTAAAAGTAAAGTTTAATTACAAGATAAGGGCATTTTTTAGAAGTTGTACTGTACGAAGTAATTAGTCTCAATTACTAACATTAAATCACTGTTAATATGATATGTGTCTTTTTTATTTGCGCTCATTGCGATAACACACAATACACTGCGATAACATATGCGATACAACAGACGACAGGAAGCAGCGAAGTGACATAGGCCTATAGGCTACAGTAGAGTCGAGTCAGCTGTTCCCTTTCATTAAGTGTCTTTACCGAGACACAGCCGCGTGCTCTGGAGCGGTGTCGAACCCATGTCCTTTCGAAAAAGTCACGCAGACGTTCTTACCACTCGGCTACGCAGCCGACTATAATATGTGTCCAAGAAAAATCGGTTTGAAGTTATAATGGAGTTTTTTCAGTGTTGCATTTTGAAATTGAAAAAGTTTTCTGTGTTTGTGATCATAATAAATAAGTCAACTTCAGTATATACTTTTTGTTGTCGTATGATAAAAAATGATTCAACGTTGTTCACAAGTTTGTTTTGTGAATTCAAAAAAAAATGTTTGCTTTTTGTGACCCAATTTCAGATGTTTAAAAAGTTTAGAATAGCGGTGTTAAAAAAAAACTGGACCCTATAGCCCACTTTGGTCAAACCAACAAGATTAATAATTGTTTAGGATCCGAGTATAAACAGATATATTGAATGCGAAAACATTATGCTGCTTCTTTTTGTATAGCTTTTGTATTTTTGTTTGCAGCAGTTTATCTGACCACAAACCTCTGAATGTTTTTGATAGAGATAACAGTATCAAGGTTGCCACATGGGTAAATCGTGCAATGGACATTGACATAATCCAGTAAAAGTTGAAAATACTAGACTACGTAACACGAATCAAAGCTTTCCATATGAACCAGACAAAAATTTGGTCAAAAATGTTGCAGTTCAAAGAAGTTTTCAAATAAAAAGTGTAAATCAAACTGCAAATTTAAGACTTTTTCAGTAGGCCTACTATAATTACCCTCAGCCTTAGGTGTGACGTTGCGATTCTACGCGAACTACGACAAAGATTGGTAGCTTAGTAGTAACAGTCACTAACTTATGGCAATTCTTAAGATAGTTACAAGCAACAGCTAACAATACCAATTAGCTTTAACAGTGCCGGTCTTTGGGGTGTGCAAACCGTGCGATCGCACAAGGCCCGCAAATTAGGGGGCTCGCAATTTACTCAGAAAATGCTGTTGTCATTTCCAATGGAAAAAAATTCAATTCGATTCACAAGCAAGTACCGGTATCCTTGAAGTCAGTTGGGGCTTCAGCTTTATTTCCAAAAAATGCAAAGAAAACATGACCTTATCCTTTTGCTATGCCACCGGACAGCACCATTTTACAGCAATATTCATACCCAAATTCTTGTTGAACATGCTCTCGGAATGCACCAAGTTCAAAGTAATTTTTCTGGGAGAGGCCCCCCAGACCCCCGCCGCTGGGTGTCGCCTTCGGCGAACACGCTGTCAGGCTTCGCCCGCCGGCCGTCAACCCCCCTCACCTTTCAAAATACCGAGCTAACGCTGCTGAATTGGATCATTGTCATTGAGGCCCGCAAAGGGAACGTTCAAATATTACGTAACGCTTTTTTTCCGAATTTTTGACCCCCCTCCCCCATGTAACGCCAACGTAACGCTTTTTTCAATCCCCCCCTCCCCCATGTAACGCTTTTTCTCTACGAATTCAGCACAAAAAACTACCATTCCGTACTCGAAAGCGTTACGTAACGTTTTGCTTGAACCCCCTCCCCCCCGATGTGACGCTAACGTAACGCTTTGCATAAACCCTCCTCCCCCTCGAAGGCGTTACGTAATATTTGAACGTTCCCAAAGCATATTCTGCACAGGGCCCGAAATAGCCTACCCTAAGACTGGCACTGCCTTTAATCAGGCTGCTTAGAGTAAATTTTTTGATCATTGATCAAAAACTTTGCATTTTCAAGTATATAAAAGTGATCTTGAAAGTGATCTTGATCTCCAAGATCACAAAGTTTGGTTAAAAGTATAGCTATTACATGTAGGCCTACTTTAGGCTAAATGCAGCCAATCATTTATGAAAAGTAAATCAACATGTGATACAATGTCATTAAAACGATGTACCGGTAATAGCATTAAAAACCCATTTTTTAGAAAGCAAACAAAATTTTGAAGGGAAGATTTCTCCCCAAGCCACCCATGGCTACCTCCCTGCTTTTCGCTTTGTTTCCTGACTTAGTTTATATAACTTAAAAACTTTGTGGAACCGATGTGGAATATATGTTTGTGTCACAACAAAAGGAAAGTAATTAAGAAAAAATAATTGAAAGGATATTTTTAGAATTTGTTAATGTTTGAACAATTATTCAACATTATGTTTAAATATTTTTTAATTTGATTCTGAAAGTTTTTAATTTTCAACTGTTTAGTTTGTATTCATTTGATTTTGAAAAAACTACAACATCTACGAGTATAAATTGTTTTGGGCAAAGCTAGGCTACTTTAAGAAATAAACAACACAAAAAATGGTTCGGTATTACAAAATACTTTATCACAGATTTCTAAAACAAATGCTCTTTTTTTAATGAAAGTGCTGATTGAAATGCGACATTTACACATTGGGCTGGAAAATTATAACGAATTACTTCTGAAATGAACACAGTCCACTTCTGGTTGGACCAGAAACACCAGTTTTCAGACTATGCTGGTATGCACCACGTCCTACGGCCATAAAACAAAACATGTTGAACTGCATAATATACAGTTTAGACCAGGGGCGTCCAACCCGTGGCCCGCGGGCCACATGTGGCCCACGAGAAGGTTCTGAGTGGCCCGCGTGATATTTTTCGAAATGACATATATTATATCATCAACTCAATCGCCAACGTCATTTATGGCGAACTTACATTCCGATAAATTGGCATTTATTGTTTGCTTTCTTTCTCTATTACTCTATAATCCCTAGTGCATGGGGTGCGCAACTGTTCAAGTTAATTTTATTGTATCACAATGCACATTGTTACGCATCACATTTTCCACATTGTTACGTCCACCCTTTTCCACACAATAGTAGCTACAGGTGCTTCAAGAGTCAGTCAATCAGCAATATTTCTTGCTTTTAGCGAGAGAAGTTCAAAACTTTTAATTGTTAAAATTTTACAAAAAAAATTGTTTCTTAAGAAAAAGATCAGAGGATTCATAGATTGGCAGTTTTCGTGACATCATTATTCGGCAGCACTTACTTGTGCGAGCAAGTTTTTCATGGATGAACCTAGGGACAGCCGGACCATACATTACGGGACGCGCAACTCCGCTGTTCCGGCAACATCAAAAGGGTCAATTGCCAATTTGACATTATTTACGCTTTGCTGCTGGCTTGCTTTCAACTAAAAACCTTAAACCACTTTAAAACCAACTTCAATCTTTTTATATAAGCCATAAAATGTACAAACACATTTCTAAGATTAGAATTTGGGTGTGAGGGTTTTAATTAGAAATTATCAGACAGTCATTTTTAAGATTACAAATTAGCAGTAAATACTCAAGTGGCCCGCGCAACCATTCGCATACTACATGAGGCCCTTTGGCCAAAAAGGTTGGACACCCCTGGTTTAGACAGACTATTATCAAGAGCATGATGCTGCCATGGCTTAACAGGCATCAAGATAAAATGCTTCATAGAGCAAGGTCAAAACGCTTTAATTCATTTCGTATATAAGTCTAAAGATTGTCGTCATCAAGTGATTTAATGACGGCCGTAGAGATTTGTCCTCTCACAGTTTACAATGTCAGTGAATCGATAAGAATGCGGACAAATTGTCTAAAAATTGGCAAATTATTTAACGGTTTACCTACAATACAGCAAGAGCATTTTCACCTTTTTCACTGACGTTTACAAAAATTTTTGGTTCGAAAAAAAACTACAGTTATTTTGAAAACGTTTTTGAGACACTGTAGGTCTGTAGTCGTAGCGCAATGTAAAATAACATACCAGATAATCTGGAAATAGCAATATCAAGTCCTTCTGTGAGGACAAGGCTTTACTTTTGGCCTGACCAAAGTTTTAAATTTTTCTATGATGTAAAAAATCCAATCAAAGGCGTTCAAATTTAGTGGGCATGTTTTATAGCCTATTAACAAAATGTGATAACATTTTTACGAAATGTGATGGCATTTTGATGAGGCTACGCAATGTTTAGCCAATTCATTGTTAAAAATACTCAAATAGAGTTGTATGTGTAGGATTTTTGTGAATGATTTCTTGTTTGAAGGATATGAGTCATTGGCGTACTGAACCAATCTCCGCGCTGACTAAACGGTCGACACGTCTATGTAACGTCAAATCTACGTGTCTCAGTTCAATCAAGGACTTGTTAGTCGAATAAAAAAAAATCATTCGCAAAAGCCGGAATTTGCAAGAACACGATCAGGAGCTAATTAATACCATGCTAAAAATCGGAGGATATCAATTAGCGTAACCAAATTATTTCATTCAAAGCTGTCTCAAGGCGTGGCCACTTAACATGGCGTCGGTTTTCAGAGTCGAAAGCACCGTAGTTTGTGAAGTTGGTGTGAGTTTCAAAGTGAACATCTTCTTTTTCGGTATTGGGAGACAAAAATCATGAATTTGAAGATGAGTATTACTTTAATGCAAATATAATACAAATTTGTCAAAATATGTATAAAAAGTTTTAATCATATTCAGTGGAATTCGGTAACAAAACCTCCCTGACCCGGTAGTTATGTTTACCCTTCAGATAAACTATTAGGGCACTTTAGAGAAACATAGATACTGGAAGTATTCAAAGATTTTTATGATTTATCAAATAAGCTTTCTGAGTCCGAGGGTGAGAATTCCCTCAATCGATCAATATACCGCACTTTCTTTCAGTTGCAGTATTATGAAAATCAGCATGCATATTGCATACCAACTTCCATTGCAGAAAAAACGTTTCAGCCTTATCTTGTTGCAATGGCTTGGCCTACGTGCAGGGCATACCACGCTAAAGTTGCATTTGAGGGATGGTGTCTGCCTGATGTCACGACAATTGATGTTTCGTTTACAATAAAGCATTAATGATGAAAGATTGCAATCAACTTCCAAGAAAAGAAACAGTCCTGCCACTGCAGGCTGCCAGCACGACCAACCTGCATCAATGTCGGTTACTTTAAATTAGTCCTGCATCGTTACTCCAGCAAGTTTTACGTACGCAGTGTAGAATAAAAAAAAAAAAAGATAATTCATTTGCTGGTTCAGATGACTATTTCACACTTTTCTCACCTTTTGTGTTACCACAAAAACATTTAGAGTATTAATTATAAATTGTATAAATATAACGTTTGGCTATTCTGAGCTGCTTATTGTTGAAAACACATGGTAATAAAACATCTGAGCACTAACACCAAATTAAATTCTTAGTCTCCTGCTGCTTGTACGATTACACATTCACAAATCTGATGCAATAAAACGTTGAAAAAGTTAATACAAAGACTTTTGTTTATCTGCGAAAAAGATTTTTGACAAAACCGATTATTTTCTACTTTTTGTCACATCTGCTTGCGCCTTCTTTCCAGAGTAGTAGCCTATCTAGTTTCCTGTTTTTCCTGGTAGCAAAATTATTCGTTTTGACAGATTTAACCAGGGTTGGTGGAGTCGCAGAAATTTTGACGTGCCCAGAGTCGTTGAAAAAGACCAACTCCGCTTGATACAAAACAATGAAGAACAGTATCTTGTTTGCAATCTTTTTTCAAAAAATTGTTTTTTGTTCTCCGTATTGCGCTCTACGTCTTTTCCAGAAAAGAGAAGTGTTTTTGTTCTTGTCAGATTTGTGAAGTCGCCGTTCAAATTTCGATCATGACGTAAGTGAAATTAAACAAAAAATGAAAAAGGGCAAAAATTAAAAAAATCCAGCATTACTGAAGCCGGAGTCGTACATTTTTACCTCACTCCAAAGCCCAGGATTTAAGGTCTGCAGACGTTAAATCAATGCAACACGTCCAATTTTGCAAACTGGGTTATGCCCGAAACTGAAATAAGACAGCTCAGAATAGCCAGAAAATAAAACTTTTAGATAAATAAGTTGGCAAAAACAAACTCCATGAGTTACGGGCTTGAATCGGCCTCATCCTTATTTTATACTCAAGCTAGAGCCTGACACCATGGTCTGCCTCGATTCACTCCTGCTTCATTCGCTCAATAGTCAATGCAACCAAAAGTAATCGCAGACCTTCATTTATAATGAAAATCAGCACATCAAGTCGATATCCCAAACAGCAAAATCTGTCATCCTTACATTGATGCAACGTATGCAGACGTTGAATCAATTTAAAAATGTCGGATTTTGTTATCTGGTTAAAACCACTTGATAACATTTTGCACGGTGATGCAAGCGAATGCGAAAGCCAAAAAGCGACTGTAACCCAGCAAGCAAATCAGTTTTCGTTTCCATTAATTTAACATCTGCAGACGTTGAATCAATGTAAAAAATGATTTACTCTTTGGAACTCACTGCCATTCATCACAAGCATACGAAATAGCAAGCTTAGAGCTCACACGGATGTACAGCGATGACAAATCACCAATAAATGCAGGATGTGCGTAAACAAAGCATGGTGTACTACTGTGTAATGTGCAAGATTAAACAAGTCCTCTAACTCGCACTTTTACAGAGCATCGGATTCATAACGGTAGAGTGTGGTGTGTACATTCTGTAGGGCTAGCTCTAATCATGAGCTGTTTTCTTTTTTATTATTACAAAAAGTTATTATTATTACATTTCTAGAAAATGATGACACCTTTTAAAGCAGAACTTTGACAGCATAGCAATACGAAACATAGCCACCGCCATACGAAACACTGTTGAAGGACGATTTGCTTCCCATAAAGTTGTCATGTTTCAAACCACATTTGGGTTATTTTGAAATTTGATTTTGGTACCGTATGTGTTATATACGTGCAAGTCAAGGTGTGTGTTTTGACTTTACAAATAAGGATACCTGTTTGGCGAGTATCAACACTACACAAAGGTGTTTCCGAGTTTTTCAACATGTTCGGTGCAGAAATTTACTCATGAACCGCTTCATGGGTCTTCAAAAGGTCGTCCATTGCAAATCAAAAAATCGTTTATGCTACAGTTTGGTAATTCCGAGACAGCAACTCAGTCGTTTTTACATAGATTCAAGGTCTGCAGATGTTGAATGCAATGTAATATGCAAGTTATTTGCTGTCTGGAAAGCTACTGCTTTGCAAAGGCGTCGTTTTGATCAAAACGTGCGGCGGGAAAGAACACAGTGGAGAGAGAAGGTCTGGTCGTTCTCAGATTGATGTTACAAAGTGAAACAGGCCTGGATTTGCACAAAACCAATGCAACAATCGGCATAAATGTTCACAGGGAAGATGTGTGTCACACCACAACAAACCCATACAGAAAATGAGTCGTTTTTTATAGATTCAGACGTTGAATCAATGTAAAAAACGACTTATAAGCTGTTTGGAAAATAGCGCTTACAGCCAAACACAATTAGCCAACTTTTCGCATTGTTTCTACGTCTGGGACGGTGAATTCAACGTAGATGTTTGCAAAACATTGCAAGCTGCATAAAAGGTACAACGAAGTGTACAAAGCAAAGCAAGGAAATATTAGTGGTGGTAAGTCTTGTACCTTGTGATTTTGAGCAACATACAGGCATAAACAAGCGATATTTTGATGTGAAAAAAAAGTGACATGTGAAACTTTTCGAAGTGTATGAGAAAATTTTCTTGAAGCAGGTGACTAAGTGAATATCAAGCCAGCAAATCAAAACGTAAAAGGACTAATTTCCTGGCTGGGGATGAATATGTAACAATATATGCCTTCGCATTGCTTGCTGGCAATTCGTAACAATAAACTATGTAACACTGCATAAACTCAAACAACACCTTGATAAATAAGACATTTCATTTACACATTACGAATTCCTTGAATACTTGTTTACAAGTAATTCACATGAAATCGACATTGTAAGCCTGGAATAATGTCATTCTCAGGTATACACAGCATTGCGGTGAGAAGACTGGGCCAGTGATATAATCAATATGCTGATGGAACCAATAAAATAGAAACGATTTTGGCTTTTACTGCAGATTTCTTTGAATAGAAATTGTAATACACTGTAAAGCCAATACACTACCTTTACCTATGTCAAATTCCAAAACAATTTACTGCTAGTTTCATTGCCTTGGTTCAGAAAAACCTAATTTCCAATTGTAAATTACACCACTTAGAGGTGTTAGATTAACTGATTTGCAAGCAAAACAAAATTAATAAAAAGGTCCAGCGTCTTCCATGTGTAGCCACGAATTGTGCTGAGGACTAGGAAGTTCATTATAAGTGGAAGGAAAAGCATGGCACTTGCTTCTATGTGGAACAGAAACGGGCTTGGAACGAGGAACAGTTCCACCTGATGGGTTTGATGCTACAATCAAATAGTTGCTGCCGCAATTGTTATCCCAAAACTGTTCATTTTTACATGTGTAACAAACACAGAACTGAATTTGTGGTGATGCAGCATCATAAAAAGTGTCACATACTTCAAAGGTAAACTGAAAAGTGTCCAACAAACCGGTTTCATATGCATTTTTAACATAGTCACAATGTATATCTCTATGTGTTGCCCAGTTATCAAATGAAAGACGAATCAAAACTGTTTTATCATATGCAATGTTCTTTACTTTTACAGTACCCTGAATAGTACAATGGTCTTTCACTACAACATTTTCCAACGAAACGTTGTTTAAATTAAGTTGTTTTTTAAAGTTTACATAATCTGCCACAGGTTGGTCAAATTTTATTTTTAACAATGCTTTCTTTTTTTCTGAATATTTAGACTCATTAGATGGAGTCATATCTAAGTTCCTCATTAGGTCTTCTATGAGATCTCCTGAAGCTAAGCTCTTTGGTGGTTCATTTGTTGATTCTGTTAAATATTTAATGAGTGTTAATGATCCACCACGGGTATCAGCAAATGTTACACGTTTCCCTTTTCTTGGAATTGCATTGGTTGTTTTTCTTGAGACACATCTCATTGATTCTTCTTTGTGTAATGTTTGATGAAGAGTTTTGTCTGTTGTTTTTACATCACAAAACACATCAGTTTGTTGAAATACCTTCAGGCAGGATTTAAGGTCTTTGAATGAACAACGGGGTACTCTGCTAAATACTTGACTGTGATTTAATTCACTGTAAGAAGTTGTGTAGTATGATTGAGTTGAGTTGTGGATAGACAGTAGACTGCTTCCACAGGCAAATGGTGGGCTGACGCCACACAAATATGTAACATTTGCAGGCATTGCACACCCACGTTTGTTATTCTGAAATATAATAAAATATTGTCAATATGTGACCTAAATACTTCCAAGGCATACTAAGTGATGAGCATGCATTGTATGTTTACTATTGCCTATTCACGTACAATTAAAATACCATTTAGGACGAGATTAATTTCAGACAGCATAAATAAAAAAAAGTCAGAAAACACTCAAAAACAAAGCACAGTGCAAAATAAAATCAGTAAACTAGTAGATGTATTTTTTTTTAAAGATATGTTTGACTTCTTTATAAAAATGTATGCCAGCAGGCCTACACTAAAATCTTGGTAGTGCCAAAGATGCAGAGTGTACAGAGTAATTTAATGATTAGATTGCAGCTTTACAACAAATAAAAAAACATATGTGCACTTTTCAAAAATGATTTAAGTATTTGCAAGCCTTTTTTTGAAACAGCAAAGCACTGAAATGAGCACAATGACAATTCTTTAGTGGGGCAATGCCCTATCTGGACCAGTCACTTCTTCCAACCATAGTACTTTGCATTTCCACAAATAATGATAGCCTACCGCACTCAGTGAGGTCTGGCAGGCTACAACACTAAGCTGATGTAGGCTATGGCCTACAGCACTCAGTGAAGTCTAGCAGGCTACAACACAAAGTTAATATAAGCTAGGTGACTTACCGTTTCAAATAGCTATGTTCTTGCTGTTCACAAAATATATTCTCAAATATCAGGTCTTCAACCACAAGTTCTTTTGATAAACCTATCGGATTTCACACAACAATGCACAGACCATTTCCGGCTCAGTGTGTAGGCCTAAAGGTATCATGAAAAAACTATCCAAGCCTAAACAGAAAAAAAAATCCATTGCTTAAATCAAAAATATGAAGCCTATAGTTTGGAATGAGAATATTACCAGAGTTCTTCGCTAAACTGAAATGCTTAAAACACAAAATTTGTTGAGAAACTAGTCAAAAAACAGCACTTCATCATCAGGCTTCTGGCTCCAATTGAAAGGCTTTTAGCATAATTTAAAAAAATGTTGGTTCAATGTGATGTCACAAAATGACACATTGTGAAATATCCCAGACCGCAGACACATTTTGTGTATTGTTTGTATGACTGGCGGTGTTCTACACCGGTCTATGACTCCATGGCACGATGAAAACACCAAAACTTCATCAGTGTTGCGTCAACATCTTGTCAGCAACCAGCAAGGCTGTTTCTAAGAATTTTAACTAAACTCAAATTCTGACAAAATATCCCAGAAACATTATTGTTTTTTGACTAGTATTTGAATCAGACAGGGTTGTCAACATTAAAAAAATAAAAAAACGATAGGCATGATACACACCATTGTTGTGTATAAACACAGACTGCAACAGCAAAAAGTACTACAAGATTAAGATTTCTCAATTTATAGAAGTTAAAAGCACAACTGTATGCCCAATTCGTTTAAAATTTAACAGTCACCTTCATTCTCACCAATAACGCAAGCTAGCTTGACTTTTTTATGCTGGTTCAATGTCTGCAAACGTTGAATCAATATGAAAATGACTAATTTGTTACCGATAATTGAGTTGACAAGAAAAGGTTTGCCTTTTTGAAAAAATTATCATCGATAAAGCTCCTGTGCCAAAAATTATAAAATCCTTGCTCGGTCTGTTCCCACTATTTCAAAATTTCTTTGATGCTGTTGTAACTAGAGCTAAAAAATGGTTTACATGAATGCTTGTAGAACGCGGCTAAACTTGGCAACAGACAGACGAATGACGAAATGATAAAGCCGAAACTTGAAACGCACTTGAACAAGTTTACCTTGAAAAAAAAGTGCACATGAGAAAAAAGATCATGCCCTGATCAGGCGACCAAAAGTCGTGATCACGCAGGCAGCGCGTGATCACGTGGCAAATCCACAACAGTAACAATAGGGTCGAGGCTTTTCCTTATCGCTCGGAATGAGTTAACCATCGACCCAGTGGCGCATCCTGGTTGATTTTCGTAGGCATGCAATGGAAGGAGGGTCATAGCCAGTGTAGGGGGTCTGGGGGCATGCCCCCCCAGGAAAATTTTGCAAATTTGTCTTAGGTTTTATAGCTTTTCTTGCAATCTGAGCCTTACTTAGCTGATAATTGTTTGAGCTGTTTTGCAAAAAATGAAGTTTGGAACGCACTATGAATCCAATGTCTTAATTTTATATCTTTATCCTGCACTGCAGGAAAGCTGACTTGAAGCGCTATGCAGCGGTGTATGGCCTTCAGCATACACCCGACGCGTTTTCTTGAATCTCTTCTAACTCAAGACAGGTTACCTGCGGTGTGCCCCAAGGATCGACATTGGGACCCCTTCTTTTCTTACTGTATATAAATGACTTACCAAATTCAACAAACATGAATGTTAAACTATTTGCTGACGACACCAATCTTACGATGAGCGACAAATGTGAAATAAATTTGCAGAACAATGTGAATGCCGAAATGCAAAAAGTTTACAACTGGTTGAAGCTTAATAGATTATCATTAAATTTCTCAAAAACTGAATACATGCTAATAACAAATAAAAAACACATAAAAATTTTTAACATTAACCTTGGTAACACAAGCATTCAACAAAAAGATCAAATAAAATACCTTGGCGTTTAGGTAGATAACAAATTAACATGGAAATATCACATAGATAAAATTTGCGGAAAAGTAGCAAAAGGTTCATGGGCGTTGCTTAAACTCAGAAATTATGTCAACACAGACACTTTAAAAGATGTGTATCACGCTTTGATTTACTGTCATTTGCAATATTGTATTTCAAGCTGGGGAAAGGCCTGTGACAGTGCACTAGATCCATTAATAAAATTACAAAAAAAGGTTATAAGAATAATTACGAAACAAAATTACTATGCTCACACTAATTTTTTTATTTTTCAAAATGAACATCTTGAAACTAAAAGACATACATAACATTGAAATAAAAAAACATATGTACAAAGTTCATATGAATGAGTATCCGTCTACGTATTGTGATTTATTTACAAATACTTCATCTATTCATCAGCATAACACAAGATATCAAACAAGCAACAATTATTTTATAAACAGCTCAAACACAGAATTTGGCAAGAAGTCCATGCAGGTATTGGGACCAATGCTCTGGTCAGAGGTTCTAAGTAGGCTAAAAAACTTATCATTTCATTGTTTCAAAAAAGAGATCAAAACGTTAATTTTACAAAGCTACAGTGCATCGTAAGCAGTGCCGGTCTTTGGGATGTGCAAACCGTGCGATCGCACAGGGCCCGCAAATTAGGGGGCCCGCAATTTACTCAGAAAATGCAGTAATTTTGTCATTTTCAAAGGAAGAACTCAACAACAAGATTCAGCAAAGGAATTCGCAACAAGAAAACATAGAGACTCAACGAATTCAACCTATTTCGTCGCCTGAATATTTCGTACCCTGAAAAGATCGAGAAAAAAAAAACGACATAGCCGAAATCGCTGATCGGAGTTGCCGCAAACATTTCAAAATTTCTCGATCTTTTCAGGGGACGAAATAAGTCGAAATTTAATTTTGTTACACGATTTCAGGGGACGAAATAGGTTGCATCCAGACTCAACATACTGTAGAGACATAGCTTTATTTCCGAAAAATGCCAAAGAAAGCATGATCTTATCCTTTTGCTATGCCACCGGACAGCACCATTTCACAGTAATATTCATACCTAAATTTTTGTTGAACATGCTCTCAGAATGTCCCAAATTCAAAATAATTTTTCAAAATTTTCTGGGGGAGGCCCCCCAGACCCCCCGCCGCTGGTTGTCGTCTTTGGCGATCACGCCGCCACCGCCGCCCCTCCCCTTTCAAAGTACCTAGCTACGCCACTGAATTGGATTATTGTCATTGGGGCTCGCAAAAGCATATTCCGCACAGGGCCCGAAAAACCCTAAGACCGGCACTGATCGTAAGTGATATGTTATGGAAACCAACTTGTCAGTTGCTTCGGAAACTTTATTATTTTCTGCTTGCTTCATGGAATTTTGTGTTTTGGCCTACGTTATCATCAATATGTTTTTTTTTTTGTGCGTATGCTGTTGTTGAAGCGCGGGAACGTTTCAATTATTATTTTTCTCTTGTAAGCTTATTTTAAATGGCAAAATCGTAATTTCCGTAGGGTGGCAATTGACTAGTAGACCGTATGGTCGTCTCGTTGTCTCCCTGTCGGTATGGGAACTTGTGTAACTTTTGTACTGTGTATATTGCATATTTCAAACATGTACCTATGTTCCTGTTACTGACAAATAAAACATTGATTGATTGATTGATCTTTTAAACTACTGTGCTTAGGTCTCAAGTATATCATACTATCTACAGTAGAAAACCGCAAGGACTTAAACTATGAGGACCAAAAGAAAAAAGGCCAAACAAATGCCAATCGGAAAACTAAAAAAGACCAAGCGTCCAAACAAAAATAGTCCGACCAAACACTTTTTAAACAATCCGAATTTCTGAGATTTAGCCTTAAAAAGGCCAATCTGGCAACCCTGTCTCGAGATCGTGATTTTTGGTTTCCATGCAATTTCAAGTCTGCATGCCTTGGTTCCATTTGCGCCACGCTATTGTAAAATGCAGAGTTGCCAGGGTCAGCAAAGTTTCCAAATTTTGAAAACGAACAGTTGTTTCGAATATTGAAATTAAGAGAGCGAGGTGGTTCTGCTATTAACATTTTCAATTTCTACGCATAAATTCGTTGCTTCTGAAAGATTTCTGATTTCATCAGAATTGTAAGGCATGCAGTGCATGCCTTGCATGCATGGAGAATACACCACTGCATCGACCGCTGTAGGCTTATGGATGTTTAGCTCAATGATTTTGAAACTGATATAGAGATTGAAATATTTCTTGAGATCAATTTCTTCCTTTTGCCTTATAGCTGTTTAAAACACAAGTATACAGTGGCCTACACAGACACAGTACACATCTTTTAAAATGAAGAAAATTTATTTATCTTTTAAATTATTATGTTATTAAAAAATTTATAAAAATTATTATTTATTAAAGTCATTTTCGCTTTGTTTCATGTCGGTATTCAAGTAATTTCGCTTCTTAAGTGACTAAGCTCAAAATGAAAATGAAACTCCAGAAAAGCTTAAAATTAAAAAAAAATCTTTGCGTTATTTAGCTTATTACTTTGATTATTTATTATTAGGCTGTTGGACTTTGTCATGAACATTGAATTTTCACCCTACATTTTCTATTTCTGTTTGAACTACATGTACTTTAAAAGGTCGTCAATATTACTGCATTCAATTTTTTTTTTCACTAAATTAGATGCTTTTGTATCTGCTTTACGCGGATCCTCTATTGACTTTACGTTAATCAGAGTTTAAAGTGTCGAAATTATCTTTTTTTCATTTTTTTTTCATTCTGTTATCATTGATTTGGTAATTTATAGTTCCGTGAATGATGCAACTTTTTTTTTTATCTCAATTTTGTTTTGTTTCCTTGAAACGCAACTTTTTTGATAAGAAATCTGTTTCATTTCTTGAACAGTCTTAATCTTCTCAAGAAATCATAGGTTACTTTGATTTTATTCAGCAAGGAATAGGTAAAACGACAAAGTTAAATGTGAGCTATTGCGTAGACATCGCAGTCAACTACATAGCCTACAAGTAGCGTATGTTAAAATAATATCTTAAAACAAGCTGTAAATATGGTTATACATTCTTCAAGACTTAATGGATAAATTTTATCGTCGAAGATAAAATAGTTCATCTTTCAGAACCTTTGTTGAGCCATGAATTTAATTTTTCCGCTTGATTGATTTTTTTTGTATTTAAATTGCTTCACTAATTTAGTAAAACCTATAAAGTAGGCTATCTTTAAACTGGGATTAATAGTAGGACCCAACAAACTTGTGACTTTCATCAAGTAAAATCACGTTGTCTTCTTCAGTGACATTGCTTTCAGTTTGTGCGAAAAGGTAGGCAGCTCAAAAAGACACACTGACCAGTGGCCATGTGTTTGGTACAAATGAATTATTTTTGATACACGATGGAAGTAAAAATAGGTTCTATTTTTAAATTTATACTTGCCGAAGACTCGAGAATTTCCACCCTCTAAGAAAACAATTTATAAATTTAAAGCACTATTCTCGACTCGAATAAAAATAGAAAAACTACTTCTATTTTTTTTATGTTAAAAAAATTAAAAATCTGTGCAAGACGTTAAACCTTATGGTTACACCTGAGATGGTTAGACTGTAGATTAAAAGTTGAAAAATGAACTATTTCTTTGAATGAAACACATCACTTGGAACGCGATAGTTAGCCTGCTTTAAAGATTCAGCAAGCAGCGCTTTTTATTTAAATAAGACGAAAATTGTATGTTTAGGTTATTTGTAGGTGGAACATATCATTAAGCGAACTAGTAAGCGTGATGCAACAAAACCATCATCCAGCGACACATTGTTGTTTGTTTGACGTTTTCAGTAAGAAATTTATTAACTGTGTATTGTTAAAATCCAATTTTTGGCATAATTTTAGAGTAATTAAAATTCTCTTTTGGACAATGAAACATTTGTTGATTGGTGAGTAAATGATAAGCTCTTTCAAAGAATGCAAAGCCATTTAGTAAGTACTGCGAACAAGATGTTTCTTTGATTAATCTCATTCTATCAAATCAATTTACCAAACATAAAATAAAGAGCAGCCATTCTCAAAAGGTGATCTAGCCCTGACTTGATTTGTCCGTGCCGTTAGCTCAGTGATTAAGATCAAAGCGGCGATGGTTCGACTCTCGACATGTGCGCTTAAGCAACACATTTCAAGACTGCTCTCCATTCAGCGGGACATAGTGGATGGAATAATTTCCCGGCAACAACACTGCAACTATCAGATACACAAGTAACTATCAGATACTTCACTCTGTCAGTCTCGGTAACCGGTGTCAAAGCATCTACATGTATGCTACAGTTTCAGAAATAACCTGGCACTACTGAAGGCTTTGTCAGTTCGAAGGTAAACAGTCGAAACCATACCATGTGAAAACTCACTGCGCAAATCTAAATCCAACGTTGAAAAAGTGTCTTCTGCTCAAATTCGGAAAACTTAGATACTTCGTGCATTTGCGTAGTCTGGCGAGTGTCACGAATAAACACGGATATAGTGTTGGGTGTTGCATCATCAATACTTGATTTGAAACCGCAATTGTTCAAACAACGACTCCAAAAACGACAGAATTATTTCGATTTCTCCACTCTAACTCCAAAGCTATGCTTTGTATAAGAATTAGCCTGCTTGACAAGTTACAAGTTTTGATACCTTTGACCAAGCATTGTCTTATATATAAAAAGAGAACCCCTCAACCTCAGTGCTTCAAAATATAAACTTCCTTAATTCATCAAAATATTTTCTGATTTGTTGTAAACTTATTCATCGCACAAAAACACAACGGATCTACTTTGCAACATCTTTCTGTGCTTTTACAATGATAACTCGTCTGTAGAGCTGAAGGCCAATAAAGTGCCGAAACTATAGCCGCCCGGTATATAACTCATATAATGCATCCGGTGTTCATGCACCAACAGTTTATGAGTAAATTCAGGCTTCCTAACCAAACATTGCAACGAATCCACATTTTTTTACAAAGGAAGTGACAAACAGTTTGTCGAGGGCACTGCCTGCCATAGATTAGTGATGCGATACTGATGAACGGAACCTCATGGGAAAAACACATGTCCACCACTCCCAATGTTTTGTACACCTAACTGCTGAGAAACAAACTGTTCGTCGGTGATGGATTTTGTCATGTAACCTTCTGTATCGCAATCCTTTCCTGGCATAGCAATCGCGCTGTTTCATGAATTACCGTAGCCTACAAGAAATAAACTGCACACACAAGGGCGTCCGCAAGACTTTCTCAAAGGGGGGGGGGGGAGGCATTCGATAATAACATGTTTGCACTACACCATCACAACAACGCTAAAAAATTAACACATTTTGAAGGGAGGGCATGACTTAATCCCCCCTGCGTACGTCACTGGGTAGGCTACTCACACTTTCAACCGGCGAAATTTTCCGATTTACGCATGAAGATCCACTGATCTTTCTGAAAAAAAAGAAGAGAAAACTAAACTGAGCGCTAATCTTTCTAAAAAAGTGGAAGAACTCACCAATGCAGGACTTTCCTAAAATCACCTAGTTCTCTAAAACGCAATTTTATTTGCTCCCAGTCACTTCGTTTTGTAATTTGCTAAATTCCTCCGAAGTGGAAAAACTTTCCTTAGGCGTCGCAAGTAAAATGTTTGGGAACCTCTGGGTTATGTAGTCACAACAGTACCAAGCGATAAACTCGGCAAACTATGAGTTATTATGCGATGCCTTGTGTAAATATGGACTATTGTACATTGGCAAATCGCAAAACTAACCTTTAATCATTAAAGTTATTCTGTTATTTGATGAAGGGATTGTACTCTTTTAGTAGTGACAATTTGATCATGAAATCAAATTTGGAAAAACATTTAATATTACTGCTGACGTAGGCTAGACTACGTTTGCACTAATGTCTTGATTTGTAAAGTCCGAAAAATCGAAATTTTCCATATTACGTTTTCTTTTACATTCTCAAAGTTGCCGCTTGAATTAAACTCCTTCCACGGTCATAGTGTAGGCTAGTCAGACTAAGACAAAAATGAGTGCAGTCTCTTCTAATTGAATTTTTAAATATTTGAGAAATTATTGTGAACTGTAAATATTTAAGCCTTGTTTAGACATTTCCGTACGTCATGAAACTGATGAAGACTCGTTCATTTCATTTAAAACAAAAAATAAGGTCCTGCATATGGTACTGAAATAGCAATAGCTTACGACAGGCTACTGACAACAATTTCTCAACAAAATAAATGTATTTCCGACAATAAAAATTTAAATGAGTCAAAACTTGTTTTCAAAAAATAATATTTTCTAATTTCTGTGAAAAGCACCACACAATTTCTACCAGAATTCAAAAAACGATTTGAAAATGTTAAAATACTCAATTGAACTGATTGACTAAGAAAAGAACATATAAAACTTTGGTTAGACAACATCGTCTTACTGCAATCTTCTGTCAATACAAATGTAAGACTTAAACCCTGAGTAGGAGCAACTCTAACGCATGTATCAAGCCTGACTTGTGGAAGTATTATGAATGGCTTTAAGCTATGGAAAAAAACTTTAATGACATGATCTAATACCACAAGCTGTAGTATCAATAAACACCATCTGTTGAGATTTCTTTAAGCAGTTAAGCATCTTCGATGGATATTAATAGCGTTAAATCTTAGTGTTTATTAAAGTGAAACTAACAACTAAGGTCAGAAGTTTATGAAATAAAGCATTGTTTGGGACTGGGTTTCAAGTTTCTTTGTATATTTAAGTGAGAACAACTTGTTGTTGATATTTTGTTAAACCAGATTTACATAATGTTATAATTCTAATTGGTTAAAATCAGATTTTTGCAGACGTCAAAAGTTACAGTTAGCCTACTGTATTAAATTTATGAATTGAAAAAATATCTTCCAACTGTTCATCAGCTGAAATTTTTGAAATTTTCATAAGAGCATAATTATTCTATTATTGTTGGCTCAAGCAAGAATACTCTGGAGCGTCCCACTCAAAAAAATTCAAAGCAAAAAGTAAATTGCAAACAAGAGATCGTTGGCGCGTTCATTCCCAGAGAGCAAAATCTGTCATTTTGCATTGCTCCAACGTCTGCGAAAAATGACGGATTTTGCTGTCTGGGTTGTTGGATACCAGACCTAATTGACTAATTTGTTGCAAACCGAGTTAGCAGTCAAGACCAATAGCGTTGACGGGGAAAGAGGCGATTTTTGGACCCGGAAACGGAATAATTTTAGAAGCTCGAAAATTTTTTCCAAGGGGCCCAGGAACAAATAAATTATTTCGTATTCTTTGGCTATAGTGCATTTTTCTGAGAAGCGTCTTCCTTTGGGGCACGAAAATGTCATTGGTATCGAGCATCCTCTCAACGGTACCCGGTCATTTGGTCGACAGGACGTTTGGCCGACAGATATTTGGTCGACAGGACGTTTGGTCGACAGGACGTTTGGTCGACAGGACGTTAGGTCGACAGAACGATTCATTTTAGGGTTAAGGTTAGTTAACTAACTAATTTTACCCTAACCTCACCCTAACTGTAACCCTAACTCTAACCCTAAAATGAATCGTTTTGTCGACCTAACGTCCTGTCGACCAAATGTCTAGTCGACCAAATGTCTAGTCGACCAAATGTCTAGTCGACCAAACGTCCTGTCGACCAAATGTCTGTCGGCCAAACGACCGTACACCCCTCTCAACGACCTTGGTCAAGGCAGTATGTCTTATGATAGCAATGCAGCATTCTAAACCAGGAGGCATACGCTGCTTATGGACTAGGCTAGATTTAAGGCTGAAACTTCTTTCGTAAAAAAAGTTAAAAATAAGCAAATTAAAATGAGCAATTTGATCAGATTGGATGTGGCATTAGGTGTGACTTATGTATTGTGGTTAAATAATCGCGTATATGGCAACTTCGCAATAGAGACAAGTTTCGTTTGTTCGTTGTGGTAGACTGTTGTTACCTGTGAATATCGAAAACAGTCTGCAATTATCCTTTCGCTGTCATTCATTCTCGCTCTTTCACGCCACTCTACGATTTGTTTTTATTTTATCAAAAAAACAATTGGAAAGTTATAAAACTTCATGAAAATAGGAATTACCAAGTCGCAAAAAAAGACTACTTTTAAACTGAATAATTTTTTTATGATCTTAATTTACTTATCTACGCTAGATAACTTGTAATAACCAAGTAACGTAGATTTAGTTATCGATACATGCAGAAGAGCAACTCACTTCAACTGCACTTTTGCATTTGGCACCTAGCGAATGAAAAAATCTAATTGTTGTTAGAACATTTTAACAACATTTTAAAAAGCGGAAACTGTTTGTGCTGTCAATCTCAGTTATCGGGTTTGTGCTAGTGATTTAAAGTTTGTACAAGTAAGCTACGCAAATTTTCCAGGATTTGGCTTCTGAAGACGCTTTGTCAGAACAAGGACAAAAATTGCTACTGCGCAAATCAGTCATAATGATTTGCTGAAACCTTTCTGCTCTAGAAAAACTAACCCAGGCAAATTATCTGCGTAAAGCGGTTGACTAACTCATGCTGATATAGGTATATTGCTAAGGTAAACGGCATCGATTCACCAAGCTCAATTGCATTGACGTTTCCTTTCCAAGTTGGCTATCATCAGTCGACTTGACGTCTGAAACTCTAATGTGACCGAAGCTAACAGTGACGATGTTTTCCCTTCGTTTCCGAAGAGGACCAAAGAGCTGAATCATGTTTTAATATGTGGTTGGCGTTTCTCGGTGCAAAGATGACTGATGAGGCCTATCTGTGCGGCAAAGCTTTTGCTGCAGAGGGGACACGGGAAGGAGGAGACGACACGGTTGAGTAGAGTTCTTGTTCAAGGCTGGGCTTTGCGCTGTTCCCGTTTTTTTTTTTTTGTTTTTTTTGACAGCGGATAACGTAAGGTAGGCTTACGCTGTTTCTCCGGTTGTAATAAACTGATGTTAGCTTTGCAGGCAATGCACCCATCAAAGAGACATACTAGAGTGAAGTCGTTTGAAGCCGGCAACAAGTGGATGGAATAATTCCCCCGGCAACAACAATTCATCAATCGGAAAACTTCACTCTGTCAATTTCAGTAAACGGCCTTGCGTCAAGAGCCTCTACAAGTTCACGAAACTACCAAAAATAATCTTTCAAGGCTTTGTCAGTCCAAGCATAAAGATTTAAAAACCCAAAAAAAAAAAACTAAACCGAGTTGCTAAATCGGCTAATTGTTCATTTTGACTTCCTTTAGGGTTCTGCATTAAAAATTAAGACCATGAATATTTTGAACTTACAGTTCAGAATGACGCAAATTGAAATTGTGAGTTAAGAACTTACTCGGCTGCCCAAACCTACACATTTGTCTTAATTGCATTCGCCACAAAACGTAGAGTAATGTCGGTTTTACGTTGCTATGCAGAAACAAGAATTGTCAACTTATTATGAAAAACAAAACTTCGATAATTTTCAAATATTGTATTTTTGTATCAAACACAGTACAATTTAGATAAAACAAAATTTAATATAATGGATGAACTTATCAGCAATAAAGATGTTCTCAATAATTTTCCTGACCCATCGTGCTCATCCAGCTTCTCAATCGCTCGAGGCTGAGGAATTGGCAGAGACATCTGTTTAAAAGTTGTGACTACCTTCGATGGTGTTGGTATTGCCACTGTTTGTGATGCTGTGCTGGTGGTATTTTCTGCGATTTCAATTGTAGCATTACTGAGACTTTTCGTGCTGTTGATCAGTTCTTTTGTGTGATTTTTTGTCACTAACTCTGTTGGGTTATAAGCAGTTGTTTGTGCTACTGCTACAGTGATTTTGGTTTCTTCATCAATTACTCGTCCTCGTGGAGTGGGAGCTCTTGCTCTTCCAGTGTATTTTACTCCTGGTACTTTTTGACCATAATCGCACACAATCGCTGAAACCCAATGGTAGGTTTTCTGCTCTCTGATTTCAAAAGTATTGCATGCTGATATGCCGCAGCCTACAGCATCATGAGAAGACCAGACTGTTTCAACTCTACTCAAACAAGGATAATATCCGCAGTTTAAAGTATTGTAGTTGTAGTCTCTTTCAGGGCTTGTAAAAAATAAGCTTTGGCTGTCAAAGGCTTTGTAAATGTCCAGCTTGTTTGTAGCAACTAGAATCATATTTTGACCTATCTTTGAAAAGTTGGCGAAATTATTTTTGTTTTTCTCAAACTCCGGTGAAGTGTATCGAAATCTGCACTCAGATGCAAATTTATCCGACAAAATAGCTAATTCTTTGTCCCATATCACGTCCAATAAGTCCGAAGGATTATTTTCCGATTTTCTTCTCATCTTGTTGTGTTGCAGAACAATATACTTTTTCTCTTCTTCTGACAAAACAATTTTACGACTGTTTCCAGCTTTTCTTCTTCTTGATGGATTGCTACGGGTGAAATCAAAAGCTAGGAATGATATCAATACTATCTTTAAACCGCACAAACAATCCATGTCTTTTCAACAAATTTTTCAATGTCTAATTATAATTTTTTTTGACTCAATTAGTGTTTGTGGTAAATAGCTATTGTGACTTCATAGACTATTTATGTGAAAAGAAAGAGAATAAAAAATTTCCAAACAAGAATTTATTACAGAAATTATCTTTTAATATTCAATCGAGATTACTATCTTGAAACCTTGAAAAAACAACGATAGTTTCTACAAAATTACTTATCACCTCTCGGAAAGCTTTTTATCATTCCAGAAACTTAAAAATATAGCAGAAATAACGGTTGACAACACCGTACACCACCATTTGGTGTCAGTAAAGAGTTCAGTACAAAACCTTCGCTTGAATTTCACTGATGTATTTTTCTTACGCCTCGGAGATTGGCCCATGGGCTGAGCTGCACAAGGTCTGCTTGTCATAACAGCACGCTTTTCTTCATCTGAAATTTTAAGGTTCTTCAAAACTTTAAATCACCTGATGGATACCTAACTGCAGTATAAAATTTTAATTTTTTTATTTTTCATTCAAATATTGCCATGTTTTAAAAATGATAGCTTATCTTTATTTGTCCAAGCGGAAAAAACAGGGTGCTTGTGCATAAAACATTGAAGAATCAAAGAACAGAAAAAGTAAATTTGAAAATTTTCTATCATATGCTCAATAAAATGGGCAATCACATCACTGCTTTTTCAGGCAGTTGCAAGAACGAAGTCTATGTTAAATATTCGTTGAGAATTAAAATAAAGTTTAACCAGCCTCATGTTCAAAAAGAATATATATTTCGCTACATAGTAATGAGCATCTTCAGTTCTTATTCAAATAGAATTTTGAATAAATAGAATTTTGAATTTCGATTCTATTTGAATAAGAACTGAAGATGCTCATTACTATGTAGCGAAATATATATTCTTTTTAAACATGAGGCTGGTTAAACTTTATTTTAATTCTCAACTTATTTCGATGTGATCAAGTCAACCGCTTCTTGCTGACGGCGTTCCAGGGTTAGGTCTCGGTGTCTCAGATGACATTCACTTTAAATATTCGTGTACGGTAACTTGCAATTTTTCCAATTGTGAAGTTTAGAGTTGTTTATTTAGCAATATTTGCAATAATTATAACTGTATGTTTGTGCCCAAACTTGCGACGTTCTAACATTGGGGTTGGGGCAACTGCCTCACTGGTTTGTAGGCTACGCTTATGTACAATTGTACATGTCCACTGTGCAAGACACCTGAATGTGCTTGTATGTAGCGAAATCGATTCTTGCAATGTGAAGCGATTTAATTGTTTTGAAAGTGCCAGGACGAATGTGATGATTGCAAATGAGAAGTGTTGCCATTCAGCAATTGTCATCTGACATTTCTACTCCTTCTAAACCTCCTCCTACGGTCAGAAGAAAGAAGAACCAGTCGAGACCCTCTCTTCAACCGCCCTCTCAGTCGTCCTCGGTGGTAGGGATGACTGATTGCAGCGGTGGGTCTCACTAGCACAGTACGGTCGTAGATCATCTTTGAAGAAGTTTAGACAGCCAAGGGCGTAACAATCCACCTTTAACCCGTCCCTCTCACTCATCTGCAACGGCCTGATGCCGGAAGAGTGATTGCAGCGGGGAATCTTCAACCGTCCCTCTCCGCCGTCCCACTCGCCCTGGGATGACAGGATTGCAGCGGCTCATTCCAAGATGACTCTGGGGTCAGCGAAAGCTACCCTCCCTCTGGCCGCTCCTCTCTGGCATCTCCGCCAAATGAGATGTCAGACTGCAGTGGCCCGTTTTCTCCAAACAGGTGCCCTTCTTCAAGCGGGCAACAAGAAGATACACACACACAAACAAACTCAAATAAAATTAAAAAATGAATTATCTACCAAAACGCGCTAGTTCTCATGCTTGACCCGCCATCTCCTAGTCTGCTCCAAGATCAGCAAGAGGAGTCGAGACAGGCAGATCAGCTCGAGACAGCCACTAACCAAACATTTACATCCACAGATTACCATCCACCGCGGTGGGTCCCTTCGGTCGTAGTGAGTCCCTCGCCTCCCTGGTAGGTATCTTCCATGTAAGTATGGTGTGCCTGCTGAGTGTTTGGGTGTGTGGACGGCTCCCGGAGCGGACGCACTAATGATGAGACAGGAAACAAATCCATTTCATATGGAAAATTGTAAACCTGCAAGATGTAGTGGTATCCATCTTGAACTCTGACCGTTGCGCTAGAAAAAAACAAAAAAAACAATTGTGCTTTATCTTTTCTTAACGTGAAAGGTAGAAGTACTATGTGTATTTACGACTGGAGAAAAAGAAAATAAGTTACGTTGCAATGGCAATATCATACTAAAAAAAAGCAGTTAAAGCAATAGCCCAAAATAAATGCAATTTACTTTTACTGGCCTATGGGATTGTTGTTTAGATTTTAGATTAAAATTCTGGTTAAAATTCTTTAAAATATCAGCAATTTTTGCTAAAACATTTTATAAACACAAGTTTTAATCTATTTTGAAAAATTTATACTTGGTAGGCATATTTCTCTTTTAACCAGCTTTGTACAAATGGCGCCATCTGGGGGACTAAAAAGCTATAGTAAGGGGACTAAAAAGCTAAAGGGGACTAAAAAGCTATAGTAAGATCATAATCCCAGCTTTGTTATGTTGCAAAAGAGTACTGAAAAAAAAAAAAAATACTCAAAAACTAGCAATTTAATCCTATTTGAATTTAAATGGAAAATAGCCTAGCTGTCTGATTTCAGAAAAATAATATTAAAATCTTTGGCCTAATGAGCTATGCGTGGTTTATTCAAAATTCTTTTGGAACTGGTCTAGCAAACATGATCACCTTCTTGAATCCAAGCTACACGAACACTAATTGTTTAATTGATTAGTTGGAAATGAAACAAGTCATGAATTGAAATACAGAAACTGATAGCGACCTTTGACAAAATTGCCTTGAAAGCGATTTTATTAACGTGTAGTGTGATAAGTAGGTAACTTGTCTAGTCGACCACGTCAGATTTTTATCACGATTTTTTTGTCAAACTCTCACCATAAATATGTTTAAAAATAAGAAAGAACTTTAACATTCTCAGATCATTGAAAGTTTTTTTTTACAACCATTTTGCATTTTGTCACCCTTTCGGTTTTAGTTACAGAATTGACTTCTAGTCCACCTTTGCATGTCTATTCACTCAGCAGGAAGTTATAAGTTATATGCATGAAGCTTATGACACAACATTGAAACAATACCGAATAACTTTTAACATGATTTGCAAGTAGTGGCATGTTCATTAACAACAAACAAACGAATGTATTCAATTTCTAAAATCAACATAGATAGAAGATTGAGCGAAGCACTTTAGTTTATTACTGCAAATTAGCTTTAAATTTTCTACAATTAATCTTACTATACTATGTTCTGGCAGTGGAATAATTATTACATCATTTTTTTTTTAGTTTCAAGCATGACTAGACCTGGTTTCACGTTTGCTGCAAGTAAAAGTGGTTGCCGAAATTCATGGTGTAATCAATACTAATCATATATGTTTCGTTTCCGCTACGCGCATTGTTTAGGAGTAAAATCAGCTAAAGTTGTTGTGCTTTCACTCAAAACAGTTCCCCGGTTACAAGTATAAATCTACAGTATTTTGGCAACAAAATAATAATAGTAAACACTAAGGTGCAGAAAAAAGGTCAGCAGTGCGATACAACATTCAAAACGTTCATGATTGTAGTATTCGGTTTGATTATTTCTGTATACGCTCTGTAACATGAAAGAGATCACTGGCTGTAGCAAGTTTTCACAGCAGTTAAGAAGATCCTGTAAAACTGATGCCAAAACGTGCAAATATTGACGATGCTTAATAAAAGAATAATTAAAATTGCAGAACCACACAATCATTCAACAGCACTTTCTCTTCGAACTCGTGTCCAGACTTCGTGAGTCTACGTTGGACCATGCTTGCAATGAAATAGCCCTTTTAAAAGCGATGATTTGCATTATGCATTGCTGTTTTGAAGTTGGTAACGCTACAGCGATGTGAGATTACTGGTTTGTTGACCGCAGAGTGCCGTTGTACTTTTTGAAAAAAGATTTGTTGTTTTTTCTTTGTCATGCGCATGATCACATAAATGTTTCACTTGAGTTTCTAAGCAAGCTGAGTAGTGAGCATTGCATTTTGTATGTTGCAGCCTTCTTGTGGGGACAATCGACAGTCTTTCTTTTTGAGTTTGACAAGATAGAACGAAAGTGCTCTGCATAACCGCTGCGTAGGTTACATGAAAGTGTTTTAGTGCATTCGAGAGATCTTATAAACACTTACTGCCACAAATAGTGTATTTTTTAGACTATTGTAAATTGTAAGTGAAAAAATTTCTTTTTTCAAAAAACGTTGTATTTGCACATAATGACCAAAATATTGACCAAACTTCGATATGAACTCGGAGATTTACTTAAGATTATCTCATGTTTTCCAACCAGCGATTGCATTTTTATTGGCCTACTTTTTGTACAAGAAAAGATTCTCTCAAACAAATCTTCATCGATCCGTGCTTCCCAGTTCCCACAATAGCACTCCCGGAATTAGTTAACTGTCATGATTCATTTGGCTTTTTTCTCCTGTCTCAAGTACAAACAAACCTTGATAAAAGGCTCACAGATAGCTTAAAAGAAAGTATTTCACAAATTCAAGCGAGGCATATTGATGTACACGAAAGATCAAGAATAATTTTTCGCATATTTTTGTTAAGATGAAAACTGAGAGCATTGACAGTCCATGGCAGGAGTGAACTAAATAGAATAACTAGTAAAAAGGGCGTGAGAGATATCAAACCAATTGCGTTGTGAGTCTTGTCCGGTAAGCAGCTTTTAGCAAGATAATCCTAACACCTAACATCATGTGGAGTATAAAAGTAACTTAAACTTGAAATACACAAAACAAGCTGGCAAGCAGGCTTTTAAAAGATGTGATAGGAATGTACGATCACACGCCTAAGATAAAGATCATTTAAACATTGTGATTCACCAGTAATGTAGTCTTTAAATAATATGATGTACATTCTTCTAGTGCAAACTAAGCTGAACTATCACAAGTTGTATAAGGTGGTAATCTGTTTTTATTCCGACGTTTCGTCAATCAGACACGACTGACTTTTTCAGGGGGCTAGATCAGGTAGTGACTACCTGTCTAGCATGGACAAACGCAGGGACCATGTTGACTTCAACAATAGTTAGGTTAAAATTCAAATTTTAACCTCAACAGATAAAAATAACGCCACTGATAGCGATCATTTCAACACTGTGAGTCACTGGTAAGCATAGTGGATTCTTTATTAAGCTAAACTATAATTTTAATGACCTCTACAAAAGTGAGGTCAAAATTCGACTCGAATTTATTTTTAAACTTCCATATCGGGATAAAGATCCGGGCTAAAGCCAAGCTGCAACTCTAAATCAACTGCATGTTTTAATAAACACATTTGGTTATGACAAGCAACTGAAGCAAGCCGTAACACAAAAGTCGTCATTTAATCGCCAAGCCTCAAACGTCACACACACGTGACCTTACCAAAATAAGATGACTTCAACTGAAAACAAACCGGGGAAAAACAGTGAGGATATGAAAAACTGAAATGCGTCACCTGACCAGCTAAGTCGTTTTGATTGCTGTCTATTAAAGTTTAATGTGCAGTTTCGGTCAAAGCTCGGTAACCAAGATAACAGAATTTGTATGTTTGCAAACACTGAATTGATGACAATAAAAGAAACCCATTTTGCTACCGAAGAAAAGGGTGCATTTATGTCACTGCGTTATTGAACAGTAATACCTGCGGGAAGAATTAGCCTCGCCAGTCATAGTTTGATGACCTTGGTGTATATCACAAGCCTTTTGTTGTTGTCTGCACTGTATTGTTACTTTGGTTAGTCTTCATTTTTAATCGAGTTGTGCAGCCTACTGTCGAATTTTGAAAGTTTACATGTCCTCGATTGAAAACGATTGCAAAACGCCCAGTCTATAAACGTATTTTAGCTGCTAGTCCTAGCTGCTGGATTAGCTTGCAGCATCAGATTTAGTGGAAAGGTCGGTTTTCAATGAAGCCAATCCTTATTTGACAATGGGCCAAAATGCAACAAGAGTGTTCGCAACATGATTCATCAAAATCCACCGCTTAATATGCATATTTTCGGTGAATATCATCAATCAGCAGTTTGATAACGACTCTTTTCTTCATTTGGTTTCCCGATCATTTTTTCGCAGAAACCTTTTTTTGGGCGCTTGATAAATTGCTAAATTTCGAAAGGTAATTTCAGCAAACGCTCCCATCAGAGCGTTTTGTTACAGCAACATTACCAACACATAACTAAAATTCCATTGAAGCTTAGATAAATTTTTATGTCATTACTCAGGAGCAGGTTAGCGACAGTACGCCTAAGGCAGTCAGTTAATTTATCCCAAGGCTTTACGTTGCATGATATAATTTCGAGGTAGAGTTGTGAGAACGAGAATTGCAAAACTTCTCCAGTCGTAATGTTAGTGATTGATCCCTGCTTGTGCTCTCATTCTGTGAATCCTAAGCCGATTTCTTGGAAATGACTGTCTCTGTGGTGAGTTCAATCTGCTTAACGTGTCGGTGGTTTTGAGATGTCGAGATAGCGTTTCAGCTGATCAAACGGTACGGAGTTGCATGTTTGATTCATCGAAATTTGCTTTTTTCTTGTGACGTCAGACCCAATTAAAATGACGTCTGATCTCTTGAGCCAAGGTTTTACGAAGCCTTGCCACATTGCTTCACAACAATATATTGACACAAGTCGCTTTCGCTGCGCGAGTCACTGAAACTTTCATTGCAGCAAAAAATAAACTTTTATTGAAAATAAACTCTTTTTCGGAAACACGTTTTCATGGAGGAACTTGTAGAGTTCTGTGAAAAAGTTTGCAGCCAGTACAATACTTTTTTAAAATTTGAAGTAGCTTAATTAACGTTGTACTGATGTAAAATGACGAAGCTTTGTCTCAACTGATTTTGGGCTTTATGCTTGTATTATTTCTTTTTAATTCCGTAACTTGAGTTAGCCAAAACATGGTTCAAAAACTACAGATTTTTTGTAATCGACGTTTACATTTACTCAATAAGCATACCATTAGCCTGCTGTGTTGTGTCATTTATGGCTAAATAACGCCAACAATTCTGACCTCGCCATTGCTTGGTTTGAACTGATAGCTTGTTTGTCATGAGGAAGAGGAGTGTTAGATACAAGCCAGACGCGAAGTCTTGGGATAGGCAAGCTACAAAAGCAAAACAATGCAGACAATTTCAAGGCATGAAGCAATCTGTACTCATTTTTGAAAGTGGCTTGTTTTATGACGCTGTGCATCTACTTAGCACGATACAAAGCGATTGCATTAACTTGTCTAGTTTTTGTCAGGACTGTTAGAAACGAAACTAATTTTATTAAAAACCAAAACAAAGCAAACACAATAAATCTTTTGTCGAAAGGCAAGAAAATACTTCGATATTTTGAAACAATTTGGCACAGTCCTAGTTTTCAGCTTGCGTGTTTCTCAAGAAAATCAGCAGATGGGAACGCCTGAATGCATGGCTAAGCCTATTGATTACCATGTAAGAAAATTCGCTGAAGAGATTGTCTTGCTAGCACTAAGCATACTTTAGTGTAGAACAGAGTTGCTCAACAAATCTTAACAAAGGTCCAGTTTGACAAGTTGAATATTTTTAGCGGTCCGGTGAATAAGTTATTTCACACACAACCACGAAAGCCCCGCAGTAATTGGGATAATCACAGTAAAAATTGCTTCCTCTCGGTAAAAATCTGTTTAAAGAAGCCCTGAAACGTGGCAATGAGGTTATTCCAAAAGCTCAAAGTCCACCATCAACACCCAGAAGGTCCGGATTCGGACCGCGGTCCGCCAGTTGAGTAGCCCTGGTGTAGAATGTTGATTTTCAAGTCTGCAATGACGAAAGCTGTGACACAAGATAGAGGTCGTCGCAGTAATCAAACACTTGCGGTATCCAGTCTACTTGAAAAAATTGAGGTCAATGTGACTACGAAAAAAAAAACCGATGTAAGTGTTAGTTTTCTTTAAGTTGCTGTTAAAGAGTAAGATTGACTTCATTTAACAATCGTTTGCAAATTGACATTCTATATAAAATGTAAATGACGTGAGGCATAGCACCGTTTGCCCGAAGGCTTTCGATCTTCTATAAATGTTCTTCGATACGTCGATGCCTGGTCAGAGGCATTCTTTGTTTTGAACTTGGCAATCAGCGGCAGCGAAAGTGGAAACGTTGTAGTTACCTGAAGATAATTGGAAGGTGATCACTTAAAAATTCTGTGCGACAATGCACACGGACTTTTAATTTTAGTCATTTCTAAGAAACCGTGCTGGTATTGAAGAAGTTTTGATCAAACGAAACTTCTCGGACGCTTCAAAAAGTACCTTTGTTTTCTTGTTGAAAAATGCTTAGTTGGAAAAGTTAAAGTTGCATTCAAGTTTTTAAGCGTTTTTTAACCTAAAATATTATAAGGCAAATTGTTAAAACTCGACGGTTGTCACGTTTAGTAGTAAAAAGATTTTGATCTTAATTGCAGCAGAAAATTTAAAGATATGTTATCACATAAGAAAATGACAGATTATGCCAAGACTAAATAAATTATTTGGTTGCAGACTAGATAGCACAAACTCGTTCTCCAGGCACAGAAAAAATAGTTTTTTTTCCGCCATTGATTTTACTGTAGCTTTGTTTATTGTTAGCAAAATCTCCCCAAAATGTTTCGCTAAAAATAGGGAGGATTTTTATGCATGGTAGTGTATTTTAAACAGGTGTAAATTTTGTTTACATTTTCTTACAGGTAAATAGTCATATTTTTTAGTTGTATAAGGGTTTCGGCAAAGAGAGTTATGCAAATTCATAGACCAGTTCCGTTTACGGTCAGTGACAGTGGATCTGGCATTTTTGTGATCGAATTCAACTTAACCAAATCAGAGGATGATTCTACAACTGCTCACAGCGGAGTGACTGTCGCAAGTACAGAGCCATCTCACACTAACAAACCTAACTTCATGGACCTAAGCGTCACTGCTGGAGTTTTTATGGTGCTCATGATAGCGATTGCAACTGCCATTCTATTGTGTTGTTGCAAAGTTTACGTCATTTGTAAAAGAAGACAACGACAAAGACAAAGACATTTGGGACGTAATGTAAGTAGACTTAATTGTGATGGCAATACTTGTTTAATTGATTGACAAATTGCAAAGATTACGTCAATTTTGGATCTGGTATCCACATCGTGTCAGTGATGATGCATCCCAGACAGCAAAATCCGTCATTTTTTCATTGATTCAACGTCTGATGACGAGACAAGCCCTTTCTTGTTGCTAACACACTCCTCCAGTTTTCTGAAATCAACAAATTACAGTGAGAGTTAAAGTTTTCGCATTGTCTGAATGACAATGAATTGAAACAAATTTATGGACTGTGTCACCAAAGACAAAAATAGGGCATTTCATTTTGTAATACCTGTAAAAACGTACAACTTTTTGAATAGAAGCTTTGTAAGTAGAGTATCTGTAGCGTTCGTCCAACTATATGCTGGCGGAAAAACCATAACATTTAGACTTCGACAGTGCACGCATAAAGCAGTCATGCATTGCAAAGCAAAGTGTCACCATAGATTAGATTAGAGTTAGACCATAAGGCATGTCTCAGATTGAACATGTAATCCTGTAGTTTAAATCTGCCTTTTTCAAATTTTGCAAAGATGTATTGGATAAACTATTGGAGCAAAAATAGCGCAGTTTGTATTTCTGTTAGAAATAGTATCACTTATAACAAATGAACTCCTTAGACAGAAAAATCCATCATTTTTACATTGATTCGACGTCTGCATGTAGCCTAATAAGCATGCTTTCTGTAAATGGTAAACACAAAGTTCTCTGACATTAATTAAATTCGTTTGTTGTAACGAAAATCATGATATATTGCGTAATTGGTAAATTTCTCATAAACTGGTTGTTACATGGAATGTCAGTTACATTTAATTGCCAGTTGCTGCAAACACATAACTAGCGCGTCTTAAACCAAGGATTCTTAAGAAAACAGTTCTTGGACACACGTAAAAGCCGTTTATTGTCGGACCTGCAAACGCGGAATTTTTTTCAATTAGACATTATATATATCTTGTTTGTTCTTTTAAGTTTTCATGTTTCTGATTTAATTCATTTTTAATACATTTTCTTAGTTTAGAATACGTTGTCATGAAGTTTTATTTTTGTTAAATTTCCATAGTTGTTAGAAAAAATGTTGAAGCTTGAATTAAAGAGACAAACAAATGGCAACATGGTCAGTGGCGGATCCAGGAGGGAGCAATAGGGGAGATCGCCACCTTTAAACACAGAAAAATAAGTTTATTTACTTTGTACTTGCAAGGTCGAATTAATTTACTGTAGACCTATACATTATTGTGTTTGTTAAAATCGCTTCCCCCCCTTATGGCTAGTTGCTGAATTCGCCCCTGAACATCATTAAAATATGAAGATATTTGTGAAAGCAATATAAATTTATTGCACTATCTAGCATGCTGTGATATCTCGCATGTTGCATCATCGCTTGTAGCATAAAAACATCGATTCTGTCAAGAGACCAAGAATGACTTGGCAAAATTCTGCCTAAAAATAATAAATTATTTTTCTTTCGCCAATTATCGCATAAACAGTCACTGGATGGGAAGTGAAATTGCGTCCAGCACATAATGAAAGCAACATCTTGGTAACCAAATGCTCGAATAACTTTAAGCATAGCCAAAGGCATACCTGAGGTAATTTTCTTCGGGTATGTAGACGCCTAGTTTTCGAGAAAGGCTATTTTAAAAACCGTAAAAAATAATCATGTTTGAAAATAGAAACATCAGAAAATTATCACAAGTGTAAATGCCATGTTTTGCTTGTTTGGCCAACAACCTGCTGCAAAATAGCTGATGTTTCACAACCGGCCAAACAGGTTTATTTTGCTGCCAATAACCAAAGAGAAATGCATCCAAAGAAACTGAACCGGTCAGATGATATCGATTACAATAGTGCAGGGATGGCGAACCACTGACCCGCGGGTCACGAAGTGACCCATCACAGATTTTCAGTGACCCACTTGTCTTTTTGAAAATAATGAAATTTAAACAAACATTTCAGCAAAGAATAAATGTTTCACTAAATATGTGTAGTAAGGCCCCACCATATTTTAATCTAATACCGTACCGAAGTGCCATATAGCTAGATCTACCATACGTCCCGGTTTGGCCGGGACAGTCCCGGTTTAAACGTCTGTCCCGGTGTCCCGTCCCGGTTTAAACGTCTGTCCCGGTGTCCCGTCCCGGTTAGCAAAATGTCCCGGAATTTTACTTTAGTGAAATTTTCAAAATTAACTCCAACCTGATGCAAAATTATGAAATAATTCCGTCCCAAAAGGCATAACTTTGCTTTAACTCGAGGCTTATTTTAATATCTTAATTTTTTTAGCTTATTAGGTTGAGTAAAATATCGCGCATAGCTTAAGAAATCCTTTAGTTAGGGAATAATGAGTGACGTTTATTGCGTCATTATTCTATTGACTTCAATGAAACGATGAAGCCAATGGTTTCTGAATGCATCCCCTTATAAATGTTTGACTTGTGAGTTAGTGTTATTTCTTTGTTCTCAGCAGGGCCGGATTTAGCTGATGGGAGGCTCGGAGCACTTTTAGATCGGGGGCCCCCCTGCAAAAAATTTGTCGCGCCTACGGCGCGTAAAACCACCTCTGCGTCTACAGTACCATCAATCCAGCACTGCACAGCATTTTGCAGAAACTTCAAAGGCTGAAAGGAAGAAAAAATAACACAAAATCACATTTTTTCCACATCACATTTTTTCCACCCTTCAAAAGTCGGGGTCCTGGGGCACTTGCCCCCTCTGCCCCCCTCCCCCCCCCTAAATCCGGGCCTGGTTCTCAGTGTTTGTTCTTTCTTTTTTTCTTATAAATGTCTGATTTGTGACTTAGTGTTGCTTAAATTAACATGTATTTTCCTTTAAATAAAGTAATAAAATGTTTTATTTAATCTAAGTAGAATACTTTATTATGCAATATTAAAACTTATAAATATAAATATGGAAAAAAAACTTTCCAAGCTCAGGCCTTCGGCCTTTCGTCCGGTTATTTCATTCATAGTTTTGAGTTTGTCCCGGATTATGCCCAAGAAATTATGGTAAGTCTACATATAGCAGTCTGACACAATTAAAGCCGTAGTATAGTGCGTTATCAGTATCACGGCAAGTTACTGGGTGCTTATAACGTAATAAAGCTATTGTGTTCTTGATTGTTAGCAAATCATGTTACATTTTTGTACCCTTTAAAAGCAAACTGCACTCAACAACAACATAAAATAAATTCAAAAATCTATTCATTCTGAAAACGCTAGTTAAAATTTTGACGTTCTAAATTCTGCAATTCGAACTCACGAATAAAATAAATTCTTGGAGACTCATTGCGTTATCTCTGTGCCATCGAAGCTTCGTTACGCCAGCAGCGTATCTGCTGTCACAGGGGTTATAAAAATTTAAATTAAATAAATAAAAACATAAGACCCCTGCAGATGGTCGTGACTTTCATGCTGTTGAAAACCATGCTGAAAATATAATTCTTACAGAGTGGAACTCCCTGCCAAATTCGTTTGAAACTATGAAAAGATTTGCGGTAGCTCTGTTAACGTTGTTTGGTTCTTCATATTCGTGCGAATCTTTATTTTCGCACATGAATTTTATACAATCAATTACACGGAATCGTCTCAGCTCAGACATGAGTGCTGCATGTGTGAAGCTAAAAACTACGGATTACCAACCAAGGATAATAAGACTTGCAGAGAAGATGCAGCAGCAAGTTTCGCATTAACATGTAGTTTCGCATTAACATGTAATTAAATGTATGACCCACTTTTGCTTTTTCAAGGATTAAGGTCTCTTTTGTGACCCATGGACTAAAAAAGGTTCGCCATCCCTGCAATAGTGTCACCATATGTCAGAAGGCCATTAAACAAATCGCGTTTAACGGTCTCAACAACATCTGTTTATGCCTGAGCAATTAACTTTCATTTTGACGTCACAGGAGCAATGTAAATATGATCGAGTTTCTTTCTTGTGTAAGTCGTTACCAAGACTAATTTTTTCTCTTTTAGTGAAGAAGCTGTAAAGTTATTGAGATCGAAAACATAAAATTGTTGTTTGCTGTGTTTTTATTTTCAGCTGCACAAAGCATAAGCAATTAAGCGCGTTAAAAATAAAGGAGTTTACTCTGATAATGAGCTTAGTTTGCATTCTTAACCTGGGGTTCATGGACCCCTTTGGGGCTCAGTACATTGACTTTAAAAAAGCAATACGATTATTGCCTCAAACTAAATTCAAGAGTAATTTTGAAAAATTCTTATGAGGGATTGCCATGAGACGTTCAGGAATCCTTGACTTGACAATTCCACAAAAAGGATCAAAAACCATGGTGTTAGATTGTTTGAGAACCTTTCCTTTGACATCTGTTGCTTTGCTATCAGAGTATTACTTTGTTGAAGCTAAAACTATTGACAATCTTGCAGATTAAGATTAGTTTCAAGGTTGAGTCACTCTACCAACATCATATAAGATTTCCACGAATACAGGGCATGCCAGTCGATATTTCAATTTGTTTTCTATAGGTTTGACGCAGTAAGCAAAAAATACCCGAGGAGTGTTGTCAACAGCATAATGAACCGCAATCTATCTTTTTGTTACCGGATCAATTCGGTTTGCCTTAAACCTCATCAATAGGTTTTGCATTTTATGACAAACGCCGCACAATTTCAAAACATATCATTTTGTTATTGACCTGCGTTGGCCCTTGCTGTGTATTTAACTGAAAGAAAGCCTTATCTTGTTTAGAGCGGTGTTACGTCGATGCTGTCATAATTGGGTTCAAACAACATATTTTATGGCCATTTCATTGATTTGTTGTTTTTTGAAAACAACTTGCCGAAATGACAACAATGTTGAAGAAAAAGTGAAGATGAAAAACGGATGCTTTTGTTGAAAAGAACACAAAAACATACCATGTACTTTACTGGCTGCGGTAAAATAACTCGAAGAATTTTGTGTTGAACAACTAAAAATTCTCAACCCTTATCACCACGGGTCGACTCTCGGGCTGTGCGTTTGAGCAACGCATTTCAAAGACAGCTCAGTGGAATCTAGTCGATGGAATAATTCACAGACAACAACACTTCAACAACAAACGAAAACATCACTCAGTCAATCTCGGTGACCGGCCCTGCGTCAGTGGATCAAAGCCTTTACAAGTATGCAAAACTTGCCAGGATTAAGATCGCAAAAGACGTTTTCTCAGTCCGAGAATAGAGTTGCAGAAATTTAACTTATACAGTACCGGGAAAGCGTCTTTGAAAGTTTAATCCTAACAGTCTTGCATGCTTGCAAACCCTGCAATGTAGAGACATTGAACGACTGACGCAGGCCCAGGCACGAAGGGTGAAATTGTCAAAATGGCCAGACAGCAAAATCCGTCATTTTTTTATTGTAGGCCTAAATAATGTAAAAATCAAAAATGTGGAAATGACGTATTTTGCTGTCTATCTGACACATATTGAACTTAATTATTACCGATGCCTGAGCCGCCAAAGCGTCTTTCCAAGGAGAAGTTAGATAGCTGCTCTTCAGCTATGAAAACAAAAACTCAACATTAGCATTCATTTTCGGGACCTTAAAAAGATTCAAAAGTACTCCCTGGACCCTTAACGTTAGTAGGCCTTTCACTAATAAATGACAAAGCGATTTAGAGCAAAGGGGCTGATGGTTAAGGGATTTATGACATAAAAATCAAAGGTAATGCTTAATAGTGTACAACTTGTGTGATAGTAGACCATGTTGTATGCAGAAAACCATATTGTAAGTACAACATTAACTAGTTTTTAGTAAAATTTCAAGATTTGTTTTATAATTTCAGCAGCGAACGCCAAGAGGTATCCATCAACACTTGCCACTTGGGTACACGTACAGCGACGAACCACCCAGCTATGCAGATATTCTCTCAGGAAAGATTGCTTCCACGGTGGCAGTGCAAACTGAAGGTGAGACAACAACCAATAGTAGGATAAATAAAAATATAACAAGATTCTTTGTTGATTCTACTTTGACCAATGTCACATCATGGCGTACTTAAACGAAATGCATCAATAAGCCTCTTACTGTAATTTTCTCCTCTAAAATGCGACAAGTTAGGCCGTATCTAAAGTAGGCCATGGTCACATCAATGTGCAATGTTTTCGTCTTACTTCTGCCTACGTGACTAAACTCCTTGTGGCGTTACTCTGTATTTTGAACGTTCACCATGACAAAGCTACCAGAGATGTTAATTAGAAACTACGTTTACACTTGACGACAAAGAATTAATTTGTGCTTATGAGTCATTTTTTATTACCGTACAATCCATCCATTTTTTACATTAATTAAACGTCTACAGACGTTGGATACAAAAAGGGTTAATTTGCTGGCTTGGTTAAATGTCTATTGAATGTTACATTTAGTATCTTGTGTTGGTAGAATAGTAAATAAAAAGGTCAAAATTAATTGGTAAATTTCACGGGAAAGATGCTTCTCTGTTTAAAGTTTGTAAAACAACGTCCTTTCAATGCAAGTCTACTTACTATGGCTGTTGAAAACTAAAAAGAGTTTGAAAGTATTTTTATTTAAAATTTTGTTTCGTTTTGTTATCTTGGTTTTACTTCGAAGCTTCTTTCTGAAGTTTCATTTCGTTTCGTCTTGAAACAAAAGCAATTTCGTTTCGTAATGAGCTCGATCAGAAACTTTTAGGGATCCAAAATTTAAAAAGTACAAAATTTGAAGCACTACAAAATTTAAAGAGTCTGACTTTACGCCATGTTTTCCAAAAACTGCTAATTTTATTTAGGCAGATGTGCCCAACAGAAAACATTAAGCTTTCCAAATTTTGGAAAAGTTTTCGAAACAAATCAAATTTCATTTGGCTTGATATTTTTCTTCAATGTCTTGATCTTGATTTCATTTTGTTGCATTTCGAATTAAATTTTTCATGAAGATTTTCGTTTCACGTCAAAACGTCTCTCAGCACAGAACAAGATTTGCTTCGCTCAGAGAAAAATTGTTTCGAGGAGCAATTTTGCTAGATATCAATTGCTTATCAAAGTCAAGCTTTTGGAAAGATCGAATCAATTACAATTGCAATTTTCCGAATCGCTGGGCGACAGTTTCGGTGCCCGCCTCTGAGTCGGTAGACCTGGGTTCGATACCTTGTAGAGTTATGTTAAATCGCGTGAAACTGATGCTAAATCTTCCTCTTGTTTACCATTTACCGTGGGAAAAATAGATTCATAGTGTTGCTGCTTTCGGATATGCATTTATCTGACTGCACTGAAACTGCCTGCTTATGGAATACTATAAGTTGCAAACAGTGCCTACCATTATTGGATACAGCGTTATGTAAAAACACGTTTTATATACTAACTCAGAGAATTTGTTTCAGATTGTGCTGGGACTATCACAAACTATGGAACTGATCCTAAAAGCACCGAAGAAGCCATCGCTGTTCGCTGGTCTTGCAATGATGATGACACCGATTCAATAGCCCCTCCTCTGTATTCTTGCGTTGTTTTTGAAAACGAACACGATTCAACAGTTGTTGAAGTCGATCCGCCATCTTATCAAAATAGTGTCACAGCGCCGTCTAACGGAAGACATTCCAGCAACAGTCGTCTCGTTAACTCTGTGTCACAAAAAGTATTTAGTGCACTTCACAACGTGTCAACGTTTGTCAAAGGAAACAAAGGAAATGACTCTTCGTTGCCAAGCAACGATTCATCAGCAGAGATAAGTTGCGATGGCAACGTTATGAGAGGTGTAGACCCTCACGAACCCTCTTCCCAATGCTCTTCAATGTTTTCAATTCAAACTTAGCTGAATTTTTTTTTGCGTTTTTGTCTTTGTCACCATTTTTTGATTCGTTTTTTATATAAACGTTTATTTACCAAATCAGTGTCTTGTTTGTCTGCTTTACTATGTTATTGTTAATGGATTGACGACGCAGACTTTTGTTCTTCTGGGAGAAAAACTTTTTTGTCAGCTCTGTTTCGACAGGTTCGCCTACTTGCTCTTGCTTGGATCGCTGGCACTAAAGCTACGAACACGATGCGTTTTTGTTCGATTTGATCAAAAATGAACTGTTTGAATTTGCAGCACACAGCCAACAGCTGTCACGGACTCACAGTAGATACACGCGTTTCCAGATTCACAGCGTTTCATAACCCTAGAAGTCAGTTGAGAGTAAGAGTTAAAATCGCTAATGTCGCCACATGAAAGAGAATGACGTCATTTTTTGAAGGACATGGATCTGGTAATCAGCCTGTTCCGAGTTTGCGCTATTAGTTGGTTTAGCCTGCTCTCGTTCATAAACAATAGGCTACAGTAATTGTTTGTTCATAGCAGCTAGCAGGCGCGGATTTATGGGGGGGGGGCCAGGGGGCCCGGGCCCCCCCCGAAATTTTGTGAAAAATTGTATGTTTCCGCATCAAATGGTTTGATAAGCTTCTAAACAGCTGATATTAGTCCCTCGGCATCAAAATTGATGAAAATGGTTCTTTTAATGTCTATTTTATAGCATATCGTATATGTCGTAGTATCATTGTTCACATCTGTTTAGCTTTTACTTTCTTTTTAATTGATTTTCAAATTTTCTGGCCCCCCCCCGAAAAAAACTCTTAGTATCGCGCCTGGCAGCTAGTGCAATTGAGAAGACATACCAAACTTAAACGGGTAGTGGAACAGTCGTCGAGTTCTAAACAAAAACGAAATTATGCTTTAGGCTATTGAGGTTCTTTAAAGCTCAAGAACCCATATGACAAATCAGTCGTATTGTTTACCGCAGACGTTGAATCAATGTAAAAAACGCCTAATTTGCTGTCTGGGACTGCTGTCAGCTGACAGGATGCGCCAACGTAAATTAAAGTCCAATGTCCCTTCGGAAAAAAATCTTGCATAGGCCTATGAGGTTGGAGTGATCATACCAAGTCCCTCGCGAATATTGCAAGTTTGTTAATTACATAGCCACGCACTCAGCCTTTGTTTGTCTTCAAAATCCTATCAAAATGTTTATTGATACAATTTTATCAATCGATTGCTCTGCTGATGGACAGATTTGAAGATTTTATTAAAGTAACTGAGCTAAATTTTAAATGACGATCCAAATTGCTATCTTCAATGGATTGCAATAGTTTTTTTTTTAGATTTTTTCACCAAACTGATTAAGAAGAATTAGTTGTTGACGTTTCTCGTCTTCTGGGGATGACCTAAAAAGATCATCATGACATCAAGAGCAGATCCAGCAAGTAGTTTTAAGGGGAAGGAGGCGATTTCAACAAAACGCAATGA
Organism: Aplidium turbinatum; assembly: GCF_918807975.1. Classification (NCBI taxonomy): domain Eukaryota; kingdom Metazoa; phylum Chordata; class Ascidiacea; order Aplousobranchia; family Polyclinidae; genus Aplidium; species Aplidium turbinatum. The sequence continues at coordinate 12,341,270 of NC_137484.1, read as the reverse complement.
TGTGTAGGTCGATATTCATCCGACTTTGCAAAAACACTATGACTACAGTTACTTGTCCGTGTTTTAGGAGGGCGATTTCGCCCAATCTCTCTCCTTGGATCCCCAACTGCATGATACCCTTGATACTTTCACTATAATTTCACGAAAGCAAATCTTCTAAGCAATTATTGATTGAAGTCAAAATTAATTAAGTTTGTTATGCTTTGTGGATATATTTTCCTTATGGTTATGTCGTCAAGTTTCACAGAACTATGCAAATGCGGATTTACGCAGAAGCGCAAAGGTTTGCAGGATTTTACGAAATGTTAGACTTGTATAAATATGTCTCACCGCGCATGATTTTCTGTGGAGTAAATTCACTGGAAGACAAAGAATGTTACTTTCATTGTAAGAACAAACGTGGACTACGAAAGGGTTTCTAAAAAGTCCTTAAAAATTTAAAGAACTTTAAAGAATTAAGAGTGGTTTAATTTATTCATTTCGTATTTTTAAAAGTATAGGCAATTCAGAACATATTTTAGAAAAAAAAAGAGGAAACACCGGTTTTGCACTCTCGTAGCGGCTTGGCTGTGACGCTAAATAAAACACACTTGTCACATTAACATGTCACTTAAGTAATATACCATAAAATTGATATGAAAATTACGTCATCATTATAAACGAGTATAGCAGCCTTTTTCTATCTGAACAGCCGCAGTGACCGAATGGCTGATACTTAGATCTGCGAGTATTTCTTAAACATTGTAAGCAGGCAACGCGCATTACACGTCTCGATTGACCCAGCACTTTTCCAACATAAAAATGAGCAAAGAAATGGTAAGGAAAATGCTTGTTTCTGTTTTCATTGTAGATTTGTTGTATACGTTTGTTGATGGTGTGATCTTCGCTTAAAACCGCTCTTTTATAGCCTACTCTGTGCTATTTAATCAACTTGTTATCAACTTGTTAATGAGTTTGTTTGATAGCCCATTAACCAATTACAAATTTCGATGTCTTCAAAACAAAGTAGCTAATTGGCGTCAATTCATGGTATGCGCATTCAATGAAAACAATATATTTTTAAACAAAAGCTGCAAAGGAAGGAGGATTAAGTGTTCAAACATTTATTGGATTGGTCAATGAAAGGCTACATGAGGGTCTCATCAGTACAGTAAAGTTTTGAGCTTTTGGTGCTATGGCTGACTTCTAGCGATTCGTATGAAAAAGAGCAATTTATTTCAAGAAATTCAAACCAGCTAATTACACTAGCAAAAATTTAAGATTTGTTTCAAGGAAGTTGTGCTAACCAGTAAGTAGAATTTGTGGTAGGCCACCGGAAAAACAATTATCTGAGACAAATCCAATTCACAGAACATTGGATAGCCTCATTGACCGGAAAAGATGGATTCAGAAGAAAGATTTAAAATTCGACAGCCATTGAGCCGCGAGGCATCTTTTACTTGACCGAACAAAAAAAAGATTAATCATTGTCTTATGGTCGCGTGACCAAGCGACGAGAGTGGCGCAGAATGCTCGAAAGGCCCCCTGTTTGACACTTTTTGAAAGCACATAGCTGTGTCTTGCTGACAAACTAAATATCCTGCCAAAATGGCAGTAGTTGACTGGATGACAGCATAATCTTTTGCTTCCTTCAAATGACGTTTGTGTTGCATCTGTAAACTGAATATGTTGTCACAATAGACACACAGTAAAAAAATTGTCATTGTCATTGTGGACAAAGTTATGTAAAATTTACCTGCTATACGTTTGTTGCTGTGCTTTGTTATTTGAACAATTTGGCGCTGAAATTAACAAGTGATTTTATTTCAGGACTTCACTTTGACCGACGACCAGAAAGCAGGTGAGAGAACATACTGTATATGCCAGATAAAAACATATGTCGAAGAAAGTATATGTGCGTACTTTAGTTTTATTACTTTCCAACGTGACAGCAAAGTACTTGACAATTTTTCTAAATTGAATTGAGATAAAATGAGAAGTTGACAAGAAGTTATAAAATTCAATTATTATAATAATTATGTTCATCATAACAGCACTAAAAACGAAGTAAAATTATAACTTAAAAAAAAAAAAAAAAACGTAGAGCGCTCTGAATGCGGAGGCTACACTCATGATTCAGCAAATGTTTTGAAAGTTGAAGTGTTTTTTTTTTTATCTTTGAAGCTACATTTAAAGAACTTTTGCACAGCACCAAAGGCAACAACAGTCTATTAGTTTTCAAACCATTTTTTCTTTGCAAAACCACTTTAACTTCGGTTTATGCATTTTGGACTCAGAACTTTGCATTCAGATCAACGAAACGTTCCAACTACGTTGCTCCTACATTAATTTTATGATAGACTATAATAAAATAGCTCTTCGCTCATTCTTTGGATGAGCGCGGAAAAGAGGCAGCGCGATAATGTCTGCAGTGGTGGCCTTATGGTTTTGTGGGCCCTGGGCAAGAAGTAATATGAGGGCCCCCTACCACCTGCGTATCGACAAATTGAAATACGCAAACTCAAATAACCACAAATCACAATAACACAAAAAGGAATTAACATGATACAACAACAAACAGCGATGGTAAGCGAGAAAGGTGTATTTCATGCTGTGACATCTTGACATCACTCTGATACTATATTGCACTACCTCACCCAGTGCCATCCGAGTCCTACACCACCCGTCTGCAGCACTTACACAAAATTCACTTTTCCAGCTTTTATTGCGGCAAACTCTTTCATAAGAAAAGCATTGTCCAATGTTTTGCCTACGTTGTGCTCAATTGAAACAACAGCTAGTCCAACCAAGCGTTCTTGGCTCATTGTAGAGCGAAGGTAATTTTTATCAACTTTAGTTTAGAAAACGATCTTTCTTCTAAAGCTACAGTAACTGGCACAGTAAGAAATAGTCTTAGAAACAAACACAAGGTAGGGTACACAACATTCAGTTTGTTTTGATACAAATACTGTAGAATAGAGAGAACTGTGTTTTTTTTTGTTTTCAATGGTAACTATATTCTTGTGAAGCTCTGCACTTCAGTGGAAAGTTCTTCACTGTCAAGGTCTCCAGCAAGTTCTGGGGATGCTTCAGAGCATTTTTTTTTTGATGTAAACTACAAACTATGGCGGAAAAGAAAGTTTAAGTTAGCCTACTGCTTTTTGCGAGTGCTTAATGTAAACTTTATTTGTGTATATTTTGGATAAGCGTGGGCCCCATAAATTTGCAGGCTCTGGGCGGTCGCCCAGTTCGCCCACCCCAAAGGCCACCACTGAATGTCTGAATCCAAAAATTTGAAGTTTTTTGTCAGACTTTCCTCGCAGCGAGTTTGAACGTAACACTTTTCCTGGAATCGAGGTTTTTCTTGCAGGCCGTGTATGCACCAATCATAGAAAATATAGTTTCGGTAAAGAGTTCGCTTTTTTGTACCACAAAAGAAGAAGATAACATAACAAAAAAAAACTAACAAAACTTCTTTAGTTATAAGTTTGTTAACAAAATGAAAAAAAACGCGAAAAGAAACTGGTAAAATAGTTTGATTAATAGAAAATTGATTTAAGTTTTAGACAACATTTAATTTAAGTCAATGAAAAAAATGGAAGTCACAGCTGACGTGTTTCAATACAAGCCAAATCAACAATCTTCTAAGTACTTGATGATTCACTCAACTATGTACTTAGTGTATTATATACTGAACCTATCTGTATATACAGTACTGTAAATTAATCGCTATGTCCCAGCACATTAAACTGTTCGCTTGTCTAGAATTTAAAGCGGCTTTTGAAGTTTTCGTTGCTGACTCAGACGACGGTACCATTACTACCAAGGAATTAGGCAAAGTAATGAGAATGTTAGGTCAAAATCCTTCTGGTCAAGAGCTGGAAGAAATGGTAGCAGAAGTTGATTTAGATGGTGAGGCAACACAGCACGGAATTACCCTGAAACTTGAGATGCATTCAGTGCTGACTGTTTGCTTTGGTTGCTGTTTTGCTGTTGAAAAAACTTAACAGTTGTTATGATTTAAAATCCAAACGTTGCAGAGAAATGCTTTCCTTTCAAAGGAATCTCACGAAATGCTGTGTAAATGAACAAGGACTATATAAGGTAGGCAGGCCTACTGCAATAGCTCCAATCACAACTTTGTGCATGCTGTGGGTTTCAAATTCCAGGATCCACTACCTGAAAAGAACTTTTTGAAAAGCTTTGTACCCGATAGTTAGTGAATTTGGGGCATCATTTGTAAGCGCTAATAATAATTGTATAGTTATAGTATTAAAAAATAACTAGCATGTTGTGGGTTTGTTGTTTTGTTTTGATGGAATAAAAAAACGTTTACAGAATTCAGAGCTGCTTTCGATATTTTTGTTACTGACTCTGAAGATGGCACAATTACCACCAAAGAGCTAGGCAAAGTGATGAGAATGCTTGGGCAAAATCCAACCGAGAACGATCTTAGAGAAATGATTGAAGAAGTTGATGTGGATGGTGAGTGATCACTCACCAAATCCATTCGTGGTCAAATGAAATCACTTTGTTTTGCTTCCGCGCTCGACAAATGTCATTTTTATCCAAAGTTTGTCACCATTTGCTGTAACTTGTTTTCTGCTAGAGAACTTTCTCTTCAACATATCTGTTTAAAAATCAATGTGTAGTCATCTTGCGTGATATTGCGTAGGCATGGCTTTACTGAATCATTTCGCCACTTGAAAACTCCATAGAACTGCTGTTTAGTTTTTAAACTTTGAATGCACCTCAGATATATAGAATCAATATTATATCAAACGGTTCATGAAATATCACTTGAAGTAGCACCACGAAAATTATGATATCAGCTGGAAGTAGTTTTGACTTTGTGAGAGATCCCATTGTAAACAAAATTTTTGAAGTTGATTAATGATTATCACAATCAGTCATTTGAAAACTCGAAACTATAATGCAGTTAGAGCACGAGCAACCACTGTCATATAACTGCTCACTGAGGTAAGTTGCTCTTTCTAGCTGATTGGGTGCTGTAGAATTTTTTCCTTTTGGCGGTCATTTATTTTTTTGAGTCGATATGTGCTATGTATTCGCGAACAATCAAAACCTCTTGATAAGCACGCATCATTTGCAGCACATTTTTGAAAGGCATTTTTCTTATCAGGAAACTAAAGGCGTTTGTGAGGTCAAAGTATTGGCATCTACTGTCATCCACAAGCGAGTCTGCTTGTACATCGTAGCCTACAGACTGCATCGGTATCACTTTTTCTTTTAGTTTGCATTTTTCTTATTTGCATGACCCAGCTTTCGTCGAAATTCATTTGCATGGTTTTGTAAAATGCTTTTTCATTCCACTACAATTTTGAAACAGCGGTGTGCGATAATATGTGTTTTATCGTTTTTTGACCTACTTGTGAGAAAGCTAGGCCTACTTACAGCTTACAGTATATTTTTTGGTTATAGGCAAATTGTTCGTAAGCAATTGTTCGTAAAACAATTGTTCGTAAACTGTTTTTCGTAAAATGAAATCCGTAAAACATTTCTTCGTAAACATCAAATTTTAACTGCATGCACAAAAAAATGCTTAGGAAGAATTGTTTTACGAAGAATTAATTTTACAAACAATTGTTTTACGAACAATTGCTTACGAACAATTGCTTTACGTACATTGCTTATGAACAATTTGTCGGAGACCATATTTTTTGAGAATTTTTATTCAGATAAAAAAAATGTAAATTGATTAAGTTTGTTATCATCGTCATCATAACTATATCGGACAATCTGCTTGGTTTGATACGATCTGCTAGATGTTTCAAACCTAGACGGTAATTTCATCTGGTAGCCTTCAGTTTTTCACATGGTGGGCTAAGGTAAGATCAGTAGGCTACCTGGTCTGGAAAAGACGATTTGCTGTCTGAAAAACGAATTAACTTCTTGTTGTTACGCTATCGAGTTTTGAAATAATCTGCTCATTTGTTGATCTCAATTACTAAATACCGATATAGGTTGGAAGTTAAAAAACAGGACACTGTAAAAACGGCACCAAATTTCAAACAATTAAGTACAACCGCAAATACTGTTTCATATTTTAAGGCAGCGGAACTATTGATTTTGAAGAATTTTGCTTGATGATGTACCGACAAATGCAGGCCGAAGAAGAAGCGAAAATTCCCGAACGTGACGAAAAAGAACTGTCCGAAGCTTTCCGATTATTCGACTTGAATGGCGATGGATTTATTGAATGGGACGAATTAAAAGTGAGCTATGTATTATAAATCAAAAAATTGTTCTTATCCATTTTTTGGGCCCGTCACTAATGAAATTTTTCGGCTCCAACTCAGGCGCTTCTTAGAAAAACGTAACTCAAAAAAAACTAAGTGGTTTATTCAAGCCTCGGGCCCCTTGGAAAGACTACGGGCCCCTAAAGTAATCTTAGGCCCTGGCCCAAACGTACTTCTTGAACGACTTGACAACGCTACTGGCCAGTACAATACGAATACAGTATATACACAATTACAACAGAAAGCACTTTAATTAGCATTATTGTTAACAAGTATTTTGTATAACTTATATCGTAAAATGCACCGTTTTACCACTGAAGTAATTTGTGATTTTACAAAGTACCACATTTAGCGTCATGTTGTTCTTCTTTGAAAAAATGAACACACATCCAAAAGGGCCCTTATTTCCCGCCAGCCGAAAGGCAGAGGGTGCGAAGAATCTCCTCGTTCCCAAAAAGATGATGTTCTTTTTTATTAATCTCTTCTTGTTTCCCTTGACAGGATGCCATGGAAGGAACAGGAGAATGCATAGAAAGATGGGAGGTTGATGACATGATGCATGATGGAGACAAAAACCAAGATGGGATGTTGGATTACGAAGGTTGCTTACAAAGCCATTTAAAATATAAATAATAGATAAACTAAATCAAAAGCAATATCTAGAAACTTCGTTTTTAATCCCACACACATACAGTAAAACCATTTTCGCAGCGGTCAGCAATGATAAACTAAATAGTTCGTGGAGAATACGGATATTAATCTGCAGATATTGCATCACAGAGCGATTGTTTGGGTAAATGACATTTCATAGAAAGAAATGCATAATTCAAACACGGCTTGATATCTTTACCCAGTGGCCCATGCAAAAGAGGAGATATAGATCAAATCGTGGCCTGGTCTTTAAATTTGCATCGCATGCACGTTTTAAACTTTTGTAGTTTTGCCACCTTTTCCTTTTGTTGGTTTTGTTCCCGTTCACTATTTGTAACTTTATGATTGCTGTTATTTTCCGACAAAGAAAAAAATAAATTGAAAATTGAAATTGAAATTGAAACTGGTCAGATTGATCCAATATTTGATTGTTCCAAGATTTTGTGACATGTTTAAACTGAACAGCAATAACCTGCAGTACGTTGGTTTTAAGAGTTTATAGAACTCAACTGTTGCAGTTGTATTACCTTGCCTTTCATATCATTTCTAAAACAAACTGTTTATTACAGAATGGGTGAATATGATGAAATTCGTTCCGCAGTGCGTCCAATAATGACGTCATCTTGACCCCAAGGAAGCAAAGAACAAGCTTTCATCATCTTTTGCGCAACTTCTCCATTCAAGATTCTTCAGAGTCTAAAACTCTTTTAACGTGCATTTTTAGCAAAGCAAAACCTTGTGTTTCAGTAAAGTGATTTCCCATACATGCTCTCATACAAATGGTTTGAGCAATTAACGTTGGGGAATGAAGATTTGTTCAAATTGTTGTGTCAGTGTATCTCGGGTAAATTAGGATGTGAAATGTGCGCTCGTAGCCGCTTGAACGTCTGCAGAAGACTGTAAATTGAAATACAAGCGTTTGTCTCTTTTGATTTGTCTTTATGTGGCTGGAGTCAGCCGACATATAAACTGCAAAGATTTAATGTTAATACAGTTTCACGCAACGTCAAAGCAATCACTTTTATCCACATCACAAAAGTTAAGGACAAGAAGGGCAGGAGTCAACTGAGCTATGCATCATCTGGTAGCTGTCATCTCAATCCCATATCAGGCAATGTTGATATTTTTAGATAGCTCGCCGATGACGTACGTTGAACGTTTCCAATTATATTAGACCAGGCGCCTTGTCTCTTGACAATTGCGATTGCCTAGCCCTATAGTACGATGCGCATTCGTCTTTGATCAAACGTTGCACGAGCCCATTTTTGGTTGGTAGCTACAAAAATTGAACCTTTAACGCCCAGTTGTTGCATTGATTATTCGATTCAGAGTAATAACTAAAATTATTATCATGTGTTAGCAACATAATTCTTTTTTTTTTGAAAACACAATTTGTTTGAAAAATTTTGAAATGTGCAAAGAATACAGTATTTTTCATTGGTTCCAATTTTTGTGACTTGAGAAGTTTTTCGCAGATATTTATGAACACGAACTAGTCTACAATAAAAACCAAAAAAAACTTTTTCAAAAGCAACAATAACAGTTTCAAAAATAATTTTAACAAAAGTAGAAATACGGTAAACCATTAGGCTACACATGATCTTAGAAACAACAAGAAAGCCATTTTAATTTCTCGTTTTCAAAGCCCACGTTTTTCCCTCCCAGATCATCCTTCTCTTTTCTCCTTGTTAATTCTATGGTCATGTGTAATGGTTTAACCAAAAATATTGAACAAGGAAACCTCACGCAATGTTTTTTGTATGACATCACTGGGAAAGCAACTTGAGTCGCAGTTGCAGCTCATGAAATATAAATTTTTGTTGCTTAGCTTTCAATGGCATAGATCTCCCAAATGTACACGTACTGTATTTGTTTTCAGATTGTATCATAATAGCGCAAACAGCATTTACAGACGCTAATGAGCTCTCCTGCTGCTAATTGGTTCAAATACAAAAATAACAGTCATTTAAATAATAAAAAAATCTTTTAAATTTATAATCTTTTTATAATAAAAAAATCAAAAATTTGGTTTACGCAAGCAGGCCCGCAACCAGCAAATAATTTCGGGGGGGGCATTTAATTTTTATCAAAGAACAAATATTAAAATGATGCATTGTGACATTTTTATGTTAATGTCCACGCCCATTGATAGAGTGTGTGGCACTATTATGTTACGGTTCAGTGGTCATAACTTATGTCAATCACGTTTTTGTTTAGTACAGCATTAAAGAAAACTAGCCTTTGTAACCTTTTCTCATTTAGCTATGACTAACCAAGGAAGGAAATTACGATATTACAGTAATGTGTTCAGTCGATTACAAATAAAATACAACATCTGTAGGCTACGAACTGCATTGGCACGACTGGAGTCATAAATTAATCAATAACATATAGGCTATTTACATCAACATAAACAAACAGATAAATCAAATATAGTTATTACTATCTGAAGCCTTTGCAAGTTGTTTCACCTAACAGATGAAGTTCCGTTAGGTGAAACAGTTTGTGGAGGCTTCAGATAGTAATAACTATATTTGATTTAATTTGCTCTGCTTTGCCTTTTTGCTTGGCATTGAGCACTTTTTGTAGTATTAATAGTTTTCATTGTTTTAAACAAACAGATACATATCAATAAACTCAACACGGTAATTACAAATTACAATCCTGAAACATTTTGTTGGCTCAACAAGTTTTTATGTTTGTAGGCCCAAAGAAATTGACTTTGCAAATGCAAAATGACATTTTAATTTAGAGCATAATGTCTAACTTTCTATTTGATTTGGCAAGTTCGTTTAACACCAATTCCGCGCTTGGAATTTGAGTACGATGGATTTGCATGAGAGCTAGTCCAGAAAGCCTGTCCTGCCCCATAGTGCTTCTAAGGTAACTTTTCAAGCGTCGTAGACAGCTAAATGTTCTTTCTTCACAAGCAATTGTGACTGGAAGTGTAGCCAAAATTATCAAGAGTTTGTAAACGTTTGGATAAAACTCTTTTTGGGATTCTATTGCTGACACCGCATCAATCGCACTTGCTGGCCTTTCACTTTCAAGAATTCATTTAAAATCAGATTTACAAATGCCGAAGCCCAACTGAGTAGCTTATTCACCACGCTATCGCAGCTGCTTTTGATCTCGAATTATTTAGATGTTTTTAAACGCTTTTTATGGTGATGATGGATGCTGACATTATGTACACGCTAACGAAACAGATAATGAGGATGTCAGGATGCCAGCCTAATTTATCGAACAAAATCGTTAGCATAGCTTCCAACCAGCGTAGCCTACTTTCGGTTTCGATAGTCTACACTCTACAGTATGGCTGTACGTGTACGACGTATAGTGCAATTCATACTGCATAGAACGCTTAAAATTTTTTCAAAAAATTTTGGGGGGGGCAAATGCCCCCAATGCCCCCCCCTGGTTGCGGGCCTGTACGCAAGTAAATTTATGAATTTATTCAAAATTAAATATGTTGAACTGCTTTTTGCTTTTTAATAAAGGGTAGGCAGCAGCCACTGCAGCTTTTTAGAAAAGCTGCCACTGACGCGGAGCATTTTATTCGTATGTTGATTAAGTGTCTTAGATTATGAAACCAAAGATTGACTACTTTTTGATAAGAGAATGAAACAAAGAAAATTATTGAAGTTGTATGCCATAAATGGATATTTGATTTCAGGAGCTGGAAATGTTTAGTTAGAACTGGTACCGGTAGAACTTGTACAGACAGTGCCTGCGACAGGGGCGAGTTTAACTGATGGGGGGCCCGGGGCACTTTTAGACCGGGGTCCCAGTGAAAAAAAATTTCGCGCCGAAAGTGCGAAAATCTTTGCTAGGTAACTTGAAAGTCACCCACACCGTTGCTAATGCCTTTACACTAAGCTCAGCCGCCATCTTGTGATTAAAAATTAACCTTGAAAGAAAAAGGAGACATTTTGCAAAAACTTCAAAGGCTGAGAGAAAATAATAATAACAACACAAAATCACATTTTTCCACGTCGAGGGGCCCGGAGCAACTGCACCCTTTGTCTTCCCTAAATCCGGGCCTGGCCTGCGACATCACAAAGCCATAACAAGAAAAGGGTGCCAAGAATAATTTGTGGTCACGAAAATTATAGTAGGCTACAACAAATATTGTTCTTAATGATGTCACAAACTTCATTAGCAACAATGTTCCTAGCTAACCATAACAAACGAAAAATGAACAGCCTATGAGAAATAGCTCGCAGCACCCCAACTTTTTGTTAATGGCACTCCAACGTGCCGCGACACCCTGGTTGGGAAACACTGATCCAGAATAAATGGTAAGAAAATGAAGAAATAACAAGCGCAGACAGGGCCGGATTTAGCAGTAGGCAGAGTAGGCAGTTGCCTAGGGCGGCAAATTATTGGGGGCGGCAAAATATACGAATATATTACATTGATAATACTGTACGTGAATATAATAACTCACAACAGATATATAGGAATTAATAAATATGTTATCACATCACACACATTTATAAACAGTGCGGCAAGTCATGTATGACAAGTCATCGCCCCTAGAGTACTTCACGCTTGATTGGTTTATAACAATATGTGCTGCTTAGCGCTTCTTTTATTTATCTGTCTCGCTTAGTAGCCTATGGAGGAGTAGGCTTTGTCTGTGCAATTTTTATTAATCTTTGTTCGGTTTGTTTCACTGTTAGTAAATTTAGGAGCCTAGAAAAAATGTTTTTAGTCAATGTTAGGTTGATGGAAAAGTTGCAGGCTATTTTGTGGACTTGCCTTGATGCTTAAAGTATCTAAGCAATGAATGATCTCACATTTTTGAGGATTAACTCATCTTTACTTGTTTCTACAGACTTTAAAGAAGTTATTGATTTGTTTGCAAGAGAAAAAGCCCGGCGGAAGCGATTTTACACAATTAGTTCATTATACAATGACATTCATTGATGTATTCAAATAAACAGTGCAAATAACTTTTTTGTAAGGAATTGAAAATATAAATCGTAGCGCACCATCAAAACATTTTTTTTGGGGGGCGGCATTTTTCGTATCTGCCTAGGGAAGCGCTTAGTTAGGCTAAATCCGGCCCTGAGCGCAGAACATAATTGCTGGTTTGCTTGTTCAGTTAAGAGTGATTGATTTGTTTAGCAAAGCTTTCAACTGTACAAACCTGGTGTAGCCCGGCTGGTATATAAAAAAAGCGCTCACCTCTGCCCAAAGCGAAAATTGGGTTGGTGGAGTTACTGAAAGAAACGCTCCGAGAGAAAGAGATGGCCCTACCAGGAGATAGTCAAGGGGAGAGGCAAAGAGGGAAATTTTCTCAAAATATTTTGAATAAAAATATTTTACTCTGTTACAGCATCACTTGACACTGATTTAAGTTGAAAGTAGCCTACAGTCAGAATGCGCAATTTAAAGGTACTTTTTTTAAAAATTTCTGGGAGAGACCCCCCACACGTATTGTGGGTGTTCCGCCTTTGGTAACTCGTTGCCGGCTCACTCACATATGCAAAAATCAGAAAAATGCTTATTTGCCACTCTTAAATTTTGCTGTGGTTACGCCACTGGGCCATACTCTTGTTAGTGTCAAAAGATTAGAACGTTTAAAGCATATAGGCCTAAGCCAATTCCCGATGCTTGAAGTTAAGTATGGGATCACTTTTTTTACCTATATCCATGGGCTCTATCCAAGGGGGGGGGGGGGGGTGAGGGGGGTGATCACCCCCCCACTAATTGGAGTGGGGGGGTGATCAATGCAAAATCACCCCCCACTCATTTGGCTTTGAAAAGGTTTTGTGATAGTTTATTGATCAAGTTTTGAAAAATATATTTTCGCTGTTAGCACATTTTGAGTTTTTTATCAATATGAATATATATTTCATTTCAATATGATTTTTTGGTTTGGCAACCCTGAACTACGAGCCAGGCGTTTACACTGTGTTTTAACTTAGTTTGCTTGGTACCTAGCCACTTTAACAAGAAAAAATTCTGCCACTGCAAATGACTAGAATGACACCGCCAACCAATCAGAACATGTTATAAGAGGCTACCGTCCAATTGTGACCATTCTCGCACTTAGCCAGAGAGTTAATTTTTGTTTTGAACTTTATTTGGTAATTACAGAAGAAAGAAGAGCAATAGCAGTTGTGAGAATCGAAGCCACGTTAATAAAATGACTACTTTCTAACCCTAACCCCTAAAAAGCCAACCAGCTACCAACTTAGTCGGCAGCAGTGGCCGAGTGGTTAGCGCGTTGGGCTCGCAGTCGAGAGCCTGCATGTTCGACTCCACCCCCCCCGCACTTGCTGTTGTTTCTCTGGGGAAGAAACTTCACTATGAGTATAATTGCCTCTACTCAGTGATCGATTTCGAGTAATGGGTAGTACCAAATTTTAGTCATAAGTAGAGTAGACAACCGGAAACAGACATTGCCGTCGGCTGCAGCGTGGGTCAGGTGAACGTTGCAGTGCCAGAAATATTTCTTGTTACATGACTACCAGTTTGCTTACCCAAAATGCCCTTTCCGAAACATACTTTGTGAAACGACTTGGAAACTCTATGCTTCGATCAGAAAGAAGCTGATGCTGCAATGGGAGGTCTGGGGGGCGCAGCTCCCCAGAAGTTGAAATGACTATGACGATTTTAGCCCACTGTCCAAAAATCACCCCCCCCCCGAATTCTAAAAGTGGATAGAGCCCCTGCCTATATCGCATTTAAATATTCTTTATGAATTGTATTCACGCACCAATTTTTGAAAAATTTAAGATGGAAATGATCCTGCTATCGCATATTTGCTGACTTTTATTTTACGTATAGGCAACTGACCTCAAACGAAATGTTAGGCCTGCATGACGAATTTAGGCTAAAGATAATTTGCATGCTATTTAAATAAGCAATGTTACAAAGTAACGTTAAATCAAAGCGATCCATAAACACAGGCCTTGACAGCGTACGAACTGGAGGCCTGACTGAAGGCGGATGTAAATTTGATCTTGAAATCTAAGCTAAATTTAGTTTATGTCGCTTCAAATTTTAAAATGACTGTTTTGATAATCCAAATTGCCAAAATGTGATTACCGAATTTCAAAACACTGCAAAATTCGTGACATTACGTTAAAAAAATTACAATATTTACCTGTGTTGCCAGACGCTTTTTGGATTTCCACCACAAGTGCCAAAATCTATTCCGTTATTTGAATGGCTACAATAGCACAGAAGTAACTCAAAATATATACAAAGACTACGGTATATTTATTAATTAATACTCAAACTATCAACTTATAGGCTACTAGCGATTTTAACTACTAACAGATTGGTCTTCAGTCAAATTTTAAGTTGCACATTGTCATGGCCTGTGTATAAACGTCGCCATCCATGCAGGGCCGGATTTAGCTGATGGGGGGCCCGGGGCACTTTTAGATCGGGGGGCCCCCGTGCAAAAAAATTTTTCGCGCCTACAGCGCGAAAGACCGTCTCTACGTCTACAGTAGCATCAGTCCAGTACTGCACAGCATTTTGCAGAAACTTTAAAGGCCAAAAGGAAAAAAATAACACAAAATCACATTTTTTCCACATAGGGGGGCCAGGGCCGGATTTACCAATAGGCTAGACAGGCTGAAGCCTAGGGCCTCAACGTCCAGGGGCCTCGAAATTCGGTTTCGAAGTTTGTAACTCTTTTAAAATTTCGATAAGTCTCGATTTCGAGTAATGGGTAGTACCAAATTTAAGTCATAAGTAGAATAGACAACCGAAAACAGACATTGCTGTTAGCTACAGCGTGGGTCAGGTGTACGTCAGAAGGCGTACACCGATGCATAGCGCTCAAGTCCGTTTTCCCGCAGTGCAGGATAAAGATATGAAAAACAGAAACAAAAAGTTTAAGCCCTACCTAAACTATAGATCTACACATACACTGTTGGTGTTGGTTTGTGGAAAGAATTATCAAATGAAGAAATAGCCTAGCCTACTGGATAGAGAGAGGCCCTTCTGAAGTTCAGCACAGTTGTGGTACATTTTCTAGTTCCAAACGAGTGTACAAAAAGCAATCCAGGTTTTGCACAAAAACTCTGTTTTTTGCAACGAAAGTCAATGGTGAAACATATAGCAGAGAGTGGCTTGTATATTCCTCCGCAAAAGGACGCGTAGCCTATATTGCTTTGTTTGTAAAAATTTTCCAAATGATGCACCTTCTTCGGCTTTATTAGCTTCTGATGGTTTTGATGACTGGCACAACTCTTATCTTATCCAAGCTCATGAAAACTCAGAAAAACACACAAATGCCATGTTAACCTACCTAACAAGGCAGCGAGGATATACGCTTACTTCAAAGCTGGAGGAGCAAATAAAAGCAGAACAGCAGTATTGGTGGCATGTAATGGAAAGAATCACCGCTGTAATTTGTAGTCTTGCAGCACGAGGTTTGCCTTTTAGAGGGGACAATGAACGATTTGGATCTTCCAAAAACGGCAATTATTTTGATCTTTTAGAACTAGTGGCAAAATTTGATCCATTTTTACTTGCTCATATCAATCGCTATGGAAATTGGAAGTTCAGGATCAGGAAATCCCTTTTATTTGTCAAAAACTATTTGCGAAGAGATGATTCAGCTCGTGGCCAAAAAAGTTAAAGAGTCAATTGTAGGTGCCGTGAAAAAATCGTGATATTTCAGTTTTTCTGTGGATTCTACTCCCGATATTTCCCATACCGATCAGTTAACTTGATTATCAGATACGTGTCTCCTGTAAACGGTTTACCAAGTGAGAGATTTATAACTTTCCTTGAGCTGAAAGACTACTCTGGGGTAGGCACTAGGCATGGCAGATTTCGTGCATAAATATCTCACTACTGAGGTTCAGCTTGATTTTAATAAATACCGAGGGCAGTTTTATGACAATGCTGCAAACATGGCTGGTAGGTACAACGGTATGCAGCAAAAAATCCTAGAAAGAAAAAAAATTGCAAAATCTACTCCATGTGCAGGTCACTCCTTAAATTTGGTAGGCCGTTCAGCTGTTGATTGCTGTCTTGATGCAGTGAACTGTTTTGGCATTATCAATGAAATTTACACCTTTTTTCAGCTACCACAAAGAGGTGGGCAGTTCTAAAATCATTTTTGCAACCTCAATCAAAAGTGCCAAAAGATTTGTCAGATACTAGGTGGGATGCACATGCAAAAGCCACGGAAGCTATTTTGGAAAGTTACAGTGCCATCACCAATGCTATCAGTTATTTACACGCCAATGTAAGAGCGAAAGGTGATTCCAGACTTCATGCTAAGAAACTTTTGCAAAAAAATGGAAAAATTGGAATTTGTGTATATGTTGCATTTTTAGTCCAGAGTGCTAGGTCGTTTTCACAGTGTTAGCAAAGCCCTTCAGAAATCTGAATTGTTAAGTAGCCTACTTGTGCCGAATTGTACAGTTCACTTGTAGACTTTCTAAGCGAAATTAGAGATGAGTTTGACGAGTTTGATCAGCAAGCAAAAGCAACCTTGCCGAATATTAACTACAGAGCTGTCACTAGGAGACAAAAAAATGCACCTGACGCTTTAAGTGAACTCTCTTCAAAGGAAAGATTTAAAATGAATTCCTTTTTCCCTATGCTCGACGCACTTGAAGCCAATTTAAGAAGACGAGGTAATGTGTACAGCGACGTTGCAGAAATGTTCCTCTTTCTTGCCAATCTGAAAGCAACTAAGGTAGAAATTGTACGAGGCGTAGAACTTTTAAAGGAAGCGTATCCAGAAGATGTTGACCCGAAACTTATTGATGAACTTCTACATTTTCATTTGTACGTGAGACAAACACAAAACCAAAGGCTCACCGGTACAGAACAGCAATCTATTTCCTTGTCTCATGGAGACCTTTATGAAATTATGTGCAAGGAAAAAAAGTTACACTGCCTTTCCTAATGTAGAAGCAATATTAAGATTGTTTCTAAGCTTAATGGTCACTAACTGCTCAGGAGAGAGATCTTTCTCAAGGCTCAAAAGCATCAAAAATAAACTGTGATCGACAATGTCTCAAGATAGGTTGTCCGCACTGAGCATTCTGTGCATTGAGAGTGAGAAACTTAAACAGATAAATTTTGATAAACTATTGCATGATTTTGCTTTGACAAAAGCTAGAAAAAAAAATTAGTAGCCTAGTCTTACTCTATTTGATGGCTGTAACTATTTCTTATATCCTCGTAAATAAAATTTACAATTATTGTAACGGTTGTTTGATCAAAGAAATTAAAATTAAAAACAAAACTGCCTTAACAAAATTTATATTCTTTTAATTAAAAATTTGCACCCATGAATGTGAAAAATGAAAAAAACGAAGAGTTTAATGCACTCATATTTTAACATTAAGCAATGACATGTGATGTTGTTTAGAGAGAAATTCTGAGCTCAAAAATAGGGAGGGGCCTCACAAATGGAATAGCCTAGGGCCTCTCATGGTCTAAATCCGGCCCTGAGGGGGGCCCTTCAAAAGTCGGGGGGCCCGGGGCAACTGCCCCCTCTGCCCCCCCCTAAATCCGGGCCTGCATCCATGCCTTAAATGTCAAATCGGTTCATACGAGATACAAGCAAGAATGAAGCCACCTTCACGGTTCTGCACACAACAAGTAGGCTATGCGTCACATAAAATCACCGACGGGCGTTTAATTCGGGTATTCCCCTATAGCAAGTGTTGTCTCGCGTATCAGTGAACAAAATGCCTTCAACAGTTCCTGTTCAGCAATAGACATAGGAATTGAATGAGGTTCACTAAGAATTTAGTTCAATAACATGATACATTTTTCTAGTATATTGTGATAGTTTAGCTTAGATTAGGCCTACACCAGAAGAACGCATCATGTTATGGAGTCGTAGGTAGCTAGGACTGTTTTGATTGTGCACTGTGCAGCAGACTATAGGCTACTGTTTGTCGGGCAGCATTGCATACTTTCTCGTTTACTTGTCACTAATATGATTGCAGAGTTTATTTTTGTTTGAAATTATGTAGTCCATGTTAAGTTCGTAACGTCGTCTATCAATAAACGTTGCTTCTGCTAAGTTTTACACATGGCTGCTCCTAACAGAAACCGTTGGCAAGGTCTTGGGCCTGCAAGAGAAGAAAATGAAAGGTAATGTACTGTAAATCAATAACAAGTGATGCCCCGTTGTTACATTTACCTTCTCGGAACTAGGGACTATCTAGGCCAGAGCTAGGCCTACATAAAGTGGAATAGGCTTATACTGCAATAGAATTTGTTCCTTTTCATATGGAAGAAATTAGAAACAATCGAGACTATTCAGTTAGTTATTGTGTGGCTACCACTTTCATTTATTCATTTTCCTTGTTGTAGCCTATGCAACAGCAATCGTTTGTGACACTAGAAGTTACAATGCTAGTGAGTTGTAGTTCGTTTGGCTGCACCCACATATAGAAAGGTTTACTTTTCAGACCTCCATACCGCGGCGGAGCTCGTGGAAGAGGAGGAAGAGGAAATTACGGCCATCGTGGTCGAGGTGGGTTCCATGCGGAAAGAAGAGGTCCGGGAAGGCAAGAAGAATATAATCAAAATGCAAACAGGCGAGGTGGATTGTATCCAGCTGACAGAAGAGGCCGGGGAAGACATGGGCAAAATGCAAACGGACGTGGCGCAAGGTGCTTTCTGACGTTTCAAAGTTTTACGTTGGTGTAACGTCTGTTAATGGTTCATTGACACATGTTCAGTTACAGTAGAAGCTGTCAGTTGCTATACTCTTTAACTAAAGGAAATCTTTCAATGATAATAAGCATAGCTTTATTTCTACTAGTTGCAACATAACTTTGTTTTTCACTTAGTTTTTTTTCTTTTGTTCAACAGAACAGCTAAGCATATTTGTTGAAAGCGAAAAGACTGTAATTTGAGCTTTTTGTGTGTAACAAGAATTTAAACCGACAAAAGCAATGTCATTGGGATGGCTGTAAAACTAGTTGTCTCGCCTATTATTTCAAAATCTTTTAGTTCGAATAGAATCGTATTATTGTAACATCGTAAAATGTCATTGTATTTATTGAATATAATTTTTTATATAATTATTTACTTATCAGTGAAGCTTTAACAAGCAAAGTTTGCTGGCCAGTACCCAGATGCTGACAAGCAGTAGGAAAATGCGCAAGCTATAAAAGAAAATTGACTCGTTTTTCGTATGCTGTAATTTAGCTGTGTTAAAACGATGTTATGAACAAAACACCTATGAAATCACCTTTCTTTTGTTTTATTTCATTATAAGACACGGAGGCAGCGAAAGTCACGCTGATGGGATACCTCCAACAAGCTACACGGCTTTGAAGGAAATGGCGGAAAATGATGAAATTGAAGGAAGCCAAATAATACTGAGGCTGTCAAGTGAACAATCTGGCTTCTCCAGAAGATTGAGACAAGACATGGACGAAGGTAGAGCATCTACAAAGTTTACCTATGGTCGGATTAATTGAGCGTTAAATCAATTGACACACTTGCTGGTTTCTTCACTTTTGGTGCCTTGGTCTGGCTTCGATTTCAAGTTGGGTCATAACAATGACTTTAAAAACGTTACCACTTGCTGCCTACTTTTTCTTGCGTAAAGCAGTAAGAATAAGTTGGCGCTATAATGTTGTCACATCGTAGAACACTCGATAGTGGAGAAAGTTAGCCTACTGTCTGCTTGGGTTAGTAGGCCTAAATCTGTGGTTAAAATTGGCAGGAATGATTCAAATGGTCCTCAGAGTAATCGGGAAAATGTGCCGCGAGGAAAATCCACCTGGTTGCTACGGTGCAGTTTTGACAACAATCCTGAAAAACAGATTTACAGAAAAACTGGTGCGCTTCCTCCATGGATTAATCAACGAAGGGTATTTTCAATTAAGTCTATGTGTTTTATGTTACTTATGAAAGTGTATTGTTGCTTTAAAAACTGTTTAAATGCCTTTACGGTTGAAATTCGTCTATCAATGGAGTTTTTGAAACCGACAATATGCATTGCAGACCAAATCGAAGAAGGCTTGCTTCTCTACACGTTTCAAACGCATTGGATTTGTTAAAGGCCTGGCTGGAACGTATACCGACAACGTCAGAAAACGAGGTAACCAACCACACAATTGGGAATAGCTGCAGTATTTGGCAAAGTGGTAGGCTAGGCCTATTGATTGATGTGGCACAACATGTTTTTATGTAGCTTTGTAGTTGTATTTACAGACATTTACTGTTCATGCATAAATATACCGCTAAATATTTTACCCTTTTTCTCATCAGAGTTCTAGTAAATCAGATAGGCTATCCGATACGATAACTTACTTTACTTTTTGTCCTTGAACCGTAAATGACGAAGCAAAAAATTAAATTTATTGTTTCTATAAGTTGCAGTCAAAGCTCGTTCGTCATTCCAAGTTACAAGCGTTTTTTTCTGCTTTAATTGTTCAAATCTAGAATAGGATTTGTTAACGAAGCCACGAGGCTAGATGGATGTTAAAACTACTCCCTAAAATTACAAATAAACAACTGTGTCAAAAATACCACATTTGCTTTAAAACGTAGTCAACGGACGGCTCTTTTAGTATTGCTTGATTCCCTTGATGGGCAGGCAACATAGCCTACATTTAGTAATTTCACTGTTTGTATCACTGCAATGCTCCTGATAACCCAGAGTAGCCTATATTGCCAATTCAGATCGTACCTAACGTGGCAGCCTACCAATTGCGTTTATGCAAAAAGCATTAAAGATAAGTTAAAGCATGCTCAGTTAAAGTGACGAGTGCATATTATGGATGTGATTACGGCAATGGCGCGCCCAGTTGCTAAGAAGCCTTAGACTTATGAAGTTGTTAATGTGTCAGTTCGTACACAACAAACGCAAATTGTTCAGATGTGACACCACTCCACGAGAGAGTTATACGTGTAGTTTCAAACAAGACGACCATTATAAAGTGGCTTAGTGTTGTATTTCCGGATGCATTTAATAGATGTCATGTTCTTAGGCATCTCTGCTGGTGACGGTTATGAAGCATGTTATATCAAAGCTCGAAATCGGCCTGGAAAACAACATTGCTTTTCGTCTTGATGAAATCAGCACAATTTTAAAAGAATTGGACAAAAGATATCAACCAAAAGAAGTAGTTAAGTGAGTTCATGAATGCAAAGCAGATTGCATGGTGTCATACTTTGCCCTGGTGTCTATGTATTGTCAAACTAACTGCAGAGTAAATTTCTTGCCATTCAATAAGTTAAAAAGTTGATTTGTTCGATTATTTCAGAGATGAAAAGTTTCATCAAAATCGAATGCATCAAGAAACTCCTCCAAATAACTTTCGAGACATTCCTGTTTTTCCTCAAGTAGACGACATCAATGGAACGGACACTCCCTTTGTGAGAACTAATCTCATCGGTTCAGCGTACAGCAGGTTCATTGGTTTACTGTGATGCTATAAATTCACAACAACTACAACAATATTATATCAACTACTGTAGACTTACTGTAGTTAAACACCTTTATCCCTATAAGATATCTACAGTTGAAGAGTGAACAAGCACAAATATATTTTAGAATGGTTGTCGGTTATTTATTTTCACACTTCATAGTATGTCTGTGAGCAGGGCCGTTAAGAGGTTGATTTGTATTCCTTAGATAGGTTACGGTCCCTTAAATCATAGCGGATACTGGTCCTAGAGTTTTAGTTTTATGGTTTATCTGTAAATATAACACGCGTTTGAAATTTAGTTTCTTCGGTTTCACATAGTTGCTTAACCACCATTAGGTTGAACTTACTTACTTTTCAATCACCGAAAAAGCTGAAAAGTTCTACAAGCTCAGCATCTAAATTATCATAGTTGCATTGGCTGTATGATAAACTCAACAGCAGCTATGAGCTACCTCCCAATCACGGTTCCAAGTTTCTACTTATAATATGTCATAATATTGAAGAATTGCATGTATCAAACCATTGTTTTGTAACTATCTCAAAAGGCTTTGTTTGTTGCATTTTGTACTTCTTCGTCATATCTCATGTGATCTGTTCTTCACCAAGTAACGTAGGCTGTGTAAGTTGTTTGAGTAACGAGGAAGAGTTGAAAGCTATTAAACGTTTTTTTAATTGTTTGGTAGCACAAATCACTACCTGGACGTGCAGTTTCGTTTACTCCGCGAAGACTTTGTGAGGCCGTTGAGAGAAGGGATTCGTGAGTGCTTTACACTTGGTGGGTAGATTGAAGTTTCTATACAAAAAGGTTACCTGTTGTTTTTATTACCACTACCTTGCCATTGTAGGAAATGGATGCGGTAGATTTACTGCCTGTTTATGTTAAGTTATATGAGGAAAACATAGTGTTTTGTTGTTTTAAGGTTTTAACAAAGTGTCTTAGTAGTCCAGTGATAACGAAAAATAGTTGTTTTAAAAGTTTATCCTGTACAAAAATCCAAACAATTAATATAAGTTTATTTTGACGATCGACGACTATTTTTCGTCACTATGCTTCTGATGACACTTTTTTTTTTATCGAAATCTGCTATAGAAAAGAGCGCTTGATTTTGTCCTGCATCTTTTAAGGTCTTCAAAATGGTCTGATGTGTGCAACTCTGAACTTTACATCCTCTTAGCGACTTAGAAGCTTAAAAATTGTCACTTTAAAATTTGCTTTTTGCGAAACTGAGTTGTAATTCAAAGCTTTCAATTTGTCTGCACGCTAAAAATTGCGGTGTAACAAGCACGTAATGTGGTGACGAATAATGGAATGACCAATAACTTCTTTGCTTCAAAAATGTGAGATGGAGTTCTGGTTCACAGGTGGAGAAATGAGGCTTGGTAGACAGACGCAACATAACGTCAAAGTCTATGAAAGCGTCACCATCGAGTACCCTCTTCCTGGCAAAACAGGTCAGTTACTTGTACATCATTCTTTACTGAAGACAGTTAAAATATGTACTTTCACGAATAAGTGATATTTATTTCTTCGCGACAGTTCCTCTGTTAGTTCCAGCGATAAGCGCCTGAATCTGCAAACAACAACAAAACGGCAAAGTTAAGCAACTATAAATTCACTCTCGGTAAACTCTCGGTATAGCCTATATATGTGTTAATGGTATAACTTACTTTAGGTATTCAGTACTGCGTGCATTTCAACCCTTTCCGACTTCAACGCGTGAAATGGGAAACTTCTAGAAGACTTATGTTCGGAAACCTGGTTTGTCTATCTGCTGACAAATTTAAGGTAAGAAAATAGGCTTGTTTATACTTGTTTATGACAAATTTACAACATTGTCTAGTTTAGACTAATTTCTAAAGATACATGGTTCAATAGAGATAGCAATCATCAATTTAATTGCAAAGTTCTCGTTATTTACGGGAGGTGAGGCCTTCAACTAAATAAACATCTTTCAAGGACAAAGGAATTTAAGATTTTCAAATTGTTTGTGGTTGACTTTAGTTTCACAAGAGTTTAGAAATATTATTATAATACTTATCATGCTTCTCTTCAAAACTCAACAAATATTGATATTCTTTTGTTACTTTTGAACTCGTATATTTCATCGGTGGCGTGTATTAGAAAGTTTAGAAGTAAGGCCTTCCTCAGCTAAGAGCCTTAAAGTACGGTTCAGTATTTCTATCATCGTGTATTTCTATAATCTTGCGTTACCTTAAGCACAAGGAACTTTTTTTTGTTTCCAGGAGCATTTCCTTTTTGCATCAATCGCTGAAAGAGATCCAAGACACCTGAACATGGGATATGTTTGTTTGGAGTTCGTCAGCAGCGGTGGGCAAACGGGTGCCGAATTACAACAGAATGTGAGGGATCTCGTCAACCGGCGCCGAAGAGATGGAGATCTCTTTTCAGATGATGAATCAAGCTCAGACAGTGACACCGAAGAAATGGAACTTCAAGGTGGGTAGCTGCTCTTCCTCACATGAACATATGTAGTGAAAAACGTTGGATAGTAGACCTACTATTGCTGAGTACAATGAAGGCAATGCTACAATAGGTAGTAGCTATAATATAGCGTTGTTTGTTATTCTTATTGAGTGTTTGATCTGCTAAGCCCACAAACAAACTTTTTTCAAACTAGTTTACTTGAAATGTTTTGTTTGTTTGTTTATTTTGTTTGTTTATCTTTATCCTGCATTGCGGGAAAGCGGACTTGAGCGCTATGCATCGGTGTACGCCTTCCGACATACACCTGACCCACGCTGCAGCCGACGGCAATGTCTGTTTCCGGTTGTCTACTCTGCTTATGACTTAAATTTGGTACTACCCATTACTCGAAATCGATCACTGGGTAGAGGCAATTATCATAAAGTTTCTTCCCCAGAGAAACAACAGCAGGTGCGGGTGGCTGGAGTCGAACACGCAGGCTCTCGACTGCGAGCTGGAAATTTGTTTCATGCTGGAAATTGATCTTGAGTTGTCACGATATTATAAACAATCAGCCCTCTACTGTATGAAAACCAGCCCTTTATAAAATCAGCCATTTATAAAAAAATCCATCACGATTCTATACAAAGTAAAATGTTTTGCTTTTTAGTCGGATAACTTACAAACTTTGTAACACCATATGCAGTGAGAGAAAGACTCGCCGAGGTTTCTGGCAACAGGCTTGTGTCAAAGGATGACATGAAGAAAAAGTATTACATGGTTGAAACTGAAGCTTACTTTGAGGCTTATCGTCATGTGCTGTCCGGACTGCAAAGTAAGTTTTAAAAAGTTGACCTCTTTTGCAATTATCTATCTCTCTTTTCATTGCACTGTTCAAGTAAATCTACTTAGTCTTCTAGATAAAATGCTGCGGTCAGACAGAGCGAGAGAAGTTCATTTACTCCTCTCAATAAGACTAATAGTTGTGTTAAAAATTTGTAATAACATTTTGGGTTTAATGAGTTCCATTTAAACTTTGACCTTTTAATGACACTTTTCATTGTTTACTGTGTTTTTTTTTTTCAGAAATACAAACAATCCCAATGACACGATACATTGTGGAGTGTCAAAAAGACGTTAAACCACCTCGGTATATTAGAGCAAGAGCGACTGCTGTTCAATACAGTTTCAAGAATATTTTAAAAGAAAATGGTATGCCAAGAGCCCAGTGGTGTACTTATTTTAAACCACTTACTTCACTCCTTGCAATCGCGTGTAGTTAACAAAAAGAAGCAATATTATAGCAACATCTGCTTAAAGAAGTGGTTCTCAACCTTTTTCAGCAAGGAAGCCAAATTCAAAACCTAAATTTTGTAAAGGCCCACAACAAAATAAATGCAATTTAATGTGAAACTTGATTTTGGCTTTAACTCTTAATAAGTTTCCCAAAACGAGGGGTAATATAAAAAAATGCTGTAGGCCCAATCAATTACTATAGTTATGATGGTTCGTCCATCGGTTGTGATATTTTGATTTCATTCTAACCATTTTGCTAAAAAGGGTTTCACGCATGTTAGTTATGTTGAACAGAGGCATTTTTCAGTGCATTGACTGTCAAGTTAAGATACTTTCCCTCTGGGACTCGACTCAAAAAAGAAATGGATGATCACATTTGTATGCTTGTATCAGCTCCACAAAGTCCACATTTGACTGCAAATCTAGCAATTCCAGCTGAAAATTATTGGGGGAGGAAGGTGGTGGCTTCGTCTATTGCCATAGGTCTTGAAAAAATTTTCATCAAAACAGGAAAGAATTTATGCCGTTAATGTGACTTTCAAATTCATCAATCATGTCGCTAATAAGCCTAGCGTACTTTCGAATGATCCTTTGACTTAGGCCTAATGCTCTGGCTTAAACATATCATGGTTTAACCAACGAACACCAGTGAACATGAGCACATCTCCAAAGTCAACATCGACATCTGCCAGAAATTGCTTAAAATTGCACGAGTCAGATTTGCTGTTGATATTACGATTTCTATCAAATTAGACATAGGTTAGATAAGACAACGATATTTTCATGCTAACATGCTAACGTTCATCGTAGATCGACTCTCCAGCGAAGGTGGACCAAGTGACGCAACCAAGGTTGATATCTTAAAAGAGGACAAATGGCCGAATGCAGAAAATCTTCAGTTGGATCCTTCTCAAGTGGCTGCTCTCAAAAACGCGATTACTAACGAGATGTCTGTGATTCAGGGTCCCCCCGGCACAGGGAAGACCCACGTGGGACTAGTTATCATGAAGTTGCTGTTGGATGCTGATAACAGACATTACAGGTGAATACAGTTTAGTGTGGTTAGCAATACAACGGTTAAGTTGAATTCTTAAGAAAATTGTGAGCATATAAGGTGTTAGTTGTTTTTCTGCATAATTAGGTTGATCAGTTTCAGTTTTAGCAATTTGTAAATCTGAATGTTTTGCACGTTAATCAAATCTTGAATTGTATTGCAGCTTACAGACCAACTCTGAACATTTTTATGCTATTTGAAAATAGATATTGAAACTTTGTATTGTAGGCCTACAGTATTAGGTTTCCTAAAACAAATTGGTAACTGTGCGTCAAGGGTACTAGTTTAAATGGAACTCTTTTTTTGTTTATTGAAGGGATGTGTTGAGACTTCAGGGTCTTCCGGTGAGAAATGTAACGCAAAACAAGCCTTCCCAAATCCTGGTTGTGTGTTACACCAACCACGCCCTTGATCAGTTCCTGGAAGGAATCGCAGAGTTTCATCGCGATGGACAGATCATTCGTGTTGGAGGGCGTTGCAAGACTAAGAGTCTAGAAAAATTCTCACTGAGCCACGTTAGAAAATTCGGAGCACATATTTCAGGAGGGATATTCCATCGGAAAACTGTCTGGGAACATCGACGTAAGACTGCATTTCAACAAAGCTACAGTATAGAATATTTTGTTTTATTCTTCGTTGTATATGGGGTATTGTTAATGGGCGAGTGGATGTGGATTGTGACTTAACTTGAAATTGTGATAATTGGACGCCACAGATTACCTTCGAAGTTTTATATTTGAATTTATTTCTTTGCAAATGAAAGCTTTGATACGAACATTACTGGCTGACATGTTTTGCCTAATGTTGTACTAAAAATGTTGCACCAAGAACACATATTGATCAAGCGATTTTTAATACTAGTCATTGTTTAACCTGTAAATTATAGCGCCAACGCAATTTACTAATGTATTTGAATAATGTTTTGTTTGTAATGTTAAAATAATGACAATGTAGTGCTGCACATCACTTGAAAAATGTTGTTTTTAATATAAAAAAAGTTCCATTCGATTTGAAGTAACAATTAAAACGCTTGTGCTTGTAAGTGCTGCGTTTTCCATTTTAGGAGATCTACAGCGTCAACGGGACTACATTACCGCCCACACTCAAGTCCTCGATGTTTCCACACATTCGATTGTTCGTTTAAACAAACTCAAATCAGTGGTTCCTTCGCACATGTATGACCAGTTGACGGATACCTATCTGAAAGGTGAGATGGTTTGCATTTGTTTATCAAACTAGTGCAAGAAGGCCACACCATAGATAAGTACAATATCATAGAAAGCTTGTAGTAGCTTCGATGCTCAAATATTCACACTACTGTTTTTTAAATGCGGGTTGAAAACACGTTTTGACAGTTGAAACTTAACTTCTTTGAATGTTGTTTTCTGCCACGTTGATCACGTGACTTAACTCTCTTGCAGGTGATGAAGCATTGCTCCAGTGGTTAGGAGTTACTGATCCTGATGCGTGGCTGTACGACAAGCCATACATTGTCACAGGTATTCATCAATGCAGCTTGTACAGCGGCACTCGTTTTCTCAAACGAATGTGAAAATATATTTTTACCGTGTGTTTTGCAGTAAAATAAGACCGCGACAAAACGCTTTTATCGATCATAAAAGCAACATGCGTATAGACTGTGGTAGTAATTTTATGTACAGATTACGGCTTTAGAACATCTTTTTATTTGACAAGTAACATTTTACTAAATTAGGCTTCAGTAGATGCGAAAGTATGTGTTCCATCTCATCTTTGTTAGAAAATATAAAGCCTTGTCGCTTAGGCTGATGCTGAAATTGGTCGTTTATATTAATTCTTTCACTTATTTCTTCATCTTCTAAAAGTTCGTTTATGTCTTAAGACCACTATTTTTATTAATGTAACTCACTATTATGCAGAAACAGTCAAAGCTATTGCCACACGCATCCAAACCTGGGGTTACCACCATGACCACATCGTCACAGCAATGGTGGAGACAGGTTTGCTGAACTTGATTGAATGGTGTGCGGTTACTATTCTTTGAATTTCACACATTTTAGAAAGTTTTTAAAAAGTTAAAAGTTGTTTTGTACGTTCGAGAAAGTTGGTTTGTTTAGAGCAGCGGTTCTTAAACTGGGGGGCGCGCCCCCCTTGGGGGGCGCGAAAGGTACACAAGGGGGGCGCGAGCGATGTCAAACTATGTGACTAAACGCATGTGACTAAGTGGATTTATTGCCAGGATAAAGCAAAAAAGTCCCAATGCCATTAGATCTCACTGCGTGATTCACCGTGAGGCTCTGGCCTCCAGGACTCTACCAGCTGCAATGAAAGATAAGCTTACAGTAATCATACGAGCCGTCAACTTCGTCAAAACCAGTGCTGTCAATACGAGACTGTTTGCCAAGCTGTGCAAGGATATGGATTCGAACCATGAAACTCTCCTCTTCCATACATCTGTTCGTTGGTTATCGAAAGGTAATATGTTAGCCCGCGTGTATGAAATGAGAGATGAACTGATGCTATTTTTAGAAGCTCATGGGAAGCAAGATCTCCTTCTGCCATTTTCATCAGAGAAGTTTCAGCTGGAGTTGGCATACCTCGTGGACATTTTCAAGGCCCTCAATAACTTAAATCTGCTCTTGCAGGGCAGAAATACTAACCGGATTAATAGCTATGATTCCATTCGAGCATTTGTGGCAAAGCTGGGGTTGTGGCACAGCCGAATACAAATAGGAAATGCAGCTTTATTTCCCAACCTAGATACTGCACTTGACAAAAAGCAACTTGAACTGGAAGGTGAGTTTAAGGCTGAAGTGGAGGCTCACCTTCAGCTTTTGAAACAAGAATTCGAACGCTATTTCCCAGACTTGGGTGACACCGACCTTCTAGAATGGAAGATGACAAGAGATCCCTTTCGTGTTAACGAGGACATTCTTCCCGACGGTTTGCAAGAGGAATTCTTGGAAATACAGTGTAACTCCACTGCAAAAGATGATTATGAAGCAATGCCACTAATTGATTTTTGGGTTAAATATTTGCACATATACAAGGGAGTGGGTAGCGAGGCGATACGCACACTTCTTCCGTTTTCGTCCACTTATCTGTGCGAAAGTGGCTTTTCTACACTTTTGAACATAAAAACAAAACATCGAAACAAACTTATTGATTGTGAAGCCGATCTGAGGTGTGCATTATCAGCTACAAAGCCTCGAATTAAACTTTTGGTTTCCGAAAAACAATTACATCCCTCACATTGATGAAAGCTAAATATAAATTCCTGTAGTCATTACACATAAATGTTTGCTAATTTTGTAGTTTGGTGGGGCGCAAGTTTGGATGGCACGTCAAAGGGGGGCGCGGCTCAAAAAGTTTAAGAACCCCTGGTTTAGAGTATATAGTTTAACCACTTGTTCTATCTCAATAGTTAAAAAGTGTTTTATTTTGAGGAAGTAGTTTTGTTTTGATAGTTTCATTTATCCTGGCCAAAATTATGAAAAAAAATATTGTAGGTCTCTTGGACGAAACATCTCTCATTGAATGGATGAATTATAATCCATGGACGATTCAGCCTAATTCGCAATTGCCAAATCCTGGTGGGTATCTTTCAAGAGCACTGAATAGGTTTACAACCTTTTGTGTGTTTGTGACACTAAATGAGCTTTTTCTACTTTGACACTTTTTCTATCTGTTATGAAAATAAGCTGCAAAACACGCCGTTAAACTGAAATCTATTTTCTGCAAAATATTTCATTTTAAGGTTTTTGATTTTGCCTTTCATACCTTTTTGTAAGACTTTTTACTAGTACGACTTTATTACACTTGTACTTTCAGCCCTAAACTTAAAGGAATATGTTTAATGTTAGGCTAATACTTTCAGCAAATGCTGCATCGGATAATCTGACCTAAATAAATGTTCACAGATGACGTCTTTGCTTATTTGGAAACCATGGCGATTCCTTTTGATCCAGCACCGCTGCTCCAAAGCGGCTTCCACCAAATTGAAATTCAATGTGCTTTGCTTGCAACAGGTAATAATTCCGTTGTTTGAAGCTTGCTTTGACATCTTCATGCCGCTGTTAAGTCACCGATTGCCAGTGACATAACTAGAGACCTTGCGCTAGAGGAAAAACACAGTTAACATGCATCGCCGCACTAATATTTAAATTTTGATACATTATACAAACAAAGTAGCCAAGTTTAATATTAGCTGGCTGTTAGGTGTCAGTTTTTCCATATTTTTCACTTTGGCTTTGCTCTCATGCTTTATGAAGTTTTTCACCTCTAGAACAATAAAAAAAAATGCCATACCGACAGTAAGTCACCTGAAACTGTTGTTTCCACCTAAGCGAATGGCTTTGAAACTGGGTTGTGTGAAAGGTCATTTGAGTGGGGCAGAAGTCAACAGACTGCAGTCAATGATACAATAGGTTGCTGGTTCGACTTGAGCCAACAGCATGCTAATCGCTTTTGGGCTTGGGCTGCTCAGTAAAAATACACAATGTAGCTTTAAACGCTTTTCATTAAAAAATTAACAATGTGTAGTCACTAGAGATGCAGCGAACCCAAAATTTTTATCCGCACACCGCACCGCAACTGACTCATCTATCCGCGCACCGCACTGCACACCGCACCGCACACCGCACCGCACACCGCAATTTATCTGGAACTTTGACACCGCACCGCACATTACAAAATTATCAAAAAATTATTTAACGCGTTATTTTTTAGAAAGTCAATTGTGGCAAAAAGCACCCATGGCATATAACTGGTAACCTACCAGTACAGTTGTGCACTAATTGGCTAGGCTAACCAGATCATATTCTTTTATCAGCAATGCATCTAAGTTCGGAGACATGTTACAAACTAAGGCAAATAGAATGTTCCTGGATCCAGTATCAAGACTTATGAACACTTTTTGTATGCAATAATGCAATTTTAATGTTAGTGGCTATATGATTACACACACAAGAGTAAAACTTATAGCCTGAACTTACTGGGCTATATGTTATAGTAACTAATGCGGTAGTTGCGCTAGGCCTATAGCCTGGTAACTGGGAGCTGAGCTTATCAGCTAGGCTCCCAAAAACATTCGTACAGCTTCCCTCTCAAGACAGCCCCAAAAACCCTGTCAACTGCAAGCCATTTGCAATTTGCATAGCTTTCCAGCTTGAGGCTTCCGAAGGAAAAAACAACTGATCCGTGTTTCCAATTTAAATTTGAAGTTTCATAACTGATTTTTTTGAAAAGTTGAAAGTTTAATTTCTTGAAAGTTTACGCGGCAAGCGACGCGGCGCGGCTTTGTCACTTCAACCTTCCACGCAACGCGGCGCGGCACGCGGCGAAAAAGTCAAAAGCGGCCGCGTACGCGGAGCGGCGCGGCTTGCATCACTAGTAGTTACACATTTTTTAAAAACAAAGCACATGGCAAGAAGTTCTTTTATGCTGTTTACAACAGCAAGTGGCTGCAATATGATACCAACAACAGAGTCTATTTTATATGCTTCTTTTTGCAGACTTTGCTCACCCAAACATCAACTTCATCAAGACATGGCTCCAAGGAAAAACGGGGAAGACAAGTCAGTAAATCATGTGTCAATGCAAATTCCAAATAAAAACATTTTTCAATAAAACATGCAACAACAACACAGTTCAAAATGTAGCAACTCAACTTACTTTTCAAAGTATGAGGCGTTTAGTCAGATTTAGAAGGCAATTCAACAATTTTGCCGCAAGATCCTTTTTTATCATCTAGTAGGCTAACCAATTTGATAAACTGGTTACAATATTTAGAAAATAAAGATGAGCAATTTGGCAAATCGACAGAAGGAGTGACAGAAGAAGAGGTAACGGAAGATGCTGTTTCTGATCTTGTTTCGGATCTTGAAGAGCTGACTATACAAGATGAAGACGTCGAGTTTATAAGAAATCAGAGAAATGTCGACAACGGTAAGAGAAATTGAGCAGCTAGTTCATCAATGGGCAACTACAGCTATGTTGAAAAGGAGCGATCTTCCTGGCGTGAGCACTACTTGACTACTCACTATAGAACAGCGAGCATTGTGTTTCGCTAACCATACCGGTGTAGCCTCCACACTAGCCATCAAGACTTTTCCAAAAACATGTGTTACACTGGACTGCCGAGAAACACTACAGCTATGTAACAACTGTAAGGTTTAGAACATACAATCATTCATTTGCAATCAAAATTAAGAAGGTAAAGGGCGATAAACCGTTCAAACCATGGGTTTATTTATGTTGTGCGGAGTAAGTAAAATTTCACATATGTATATTTGCAGATCTGTTAATTTCTAAAGCATTTAAATTTTAAACTAATCTTGTATTTCTGTCATATTTTCACAAAAAGTGATGCAAGTAAGGCACAACGTAACTTTCAAATTTGTATACTGTCTAATTGTTTATTAAAACTATTTCGCATAAACCCAACAGCTTTAATGGTCAATCAATAGTTTATTTATCAAAAACAAAAACAACACATTTGTGAACATAAAACAGAAATACACGCGATATTAAAGGTTTGCAAACAGCTATACGGTCTAACTTACAACTCGTCAGTTGCCGCCCTGGAAATGAGAATATTCGAGTTGTGAAACTATTGAAGAATAAATTTTGCACCAGCGAGATGCAACGCATACTTGTATTAATCACAGACTCTGATGAAGAAGATGATGTACGTAGAGATCGACGAAAGAATGAAGAAGCGATGAAGAAGATTGAGAAGGAGCTTGCAGCTGCCACTTTTGAATCCATCGGAAGTAATTTTGATTATTGTATTCTTTTTTTCTTTTCTTTTTTGCAAAGTTTCTCAACGTTAATTGGTGGCTAACCAACATCACTTTGGTGGGAGATGATGATTTTAAACCTCTGTATAAAGTTGAAATTTTTGACTCAAAGACAAACCCTGAGTTTCAGTTTGAATAAGTTTTAATGAAGGTGACTTGATATGATAGACGACGAAATATGATTGAACTGTCTCGAGTGATAAGTGATTCTTTTATATCACAAAACCCCATGTAGCCAGTTGTTAATATCAAGCACTGCAGGCTACATGAGATGTACACGACTTTGTGATTGATCTTTATGTAATACTGTGATGACTGTGATGTGTGACATACATTTGCTGTGACGTAACATAAACTCATTGCTTATTACCAAATAAGGCAACACGAAAGGCGGCGGATGGCAGCTTCCACCACAAGAGATAAAGCGACGAAAGAGGATGATCAAGGATAACATAGGAAGAGTGGATGCTATGCCGAAGAGAATAGCAGATACTGTTGTCAACATCTTTCATCTGAATGTAAAGGATCGATGGAAACTTTACCGGTTAGTAAAACAACTTTATTTTTACATTGAATTTGTCTGATAGCTTTTGGTTGTTTTGGTTTGATTGATTTTTTGAATCTTTATCCTCGGACCGACAAAGCCTTGATAGGTTATTCCTGAAAGTTTCGCATACTTGTAGAGGCTCTTGGCGTAGGGCCGGTTACCGAGATTGACAGAATGAAGTTTCCAATTGTTGAAGTACTGTATTGTTGCTGAGGAGTTATTCCATTCCTATAGGTGCCGCTGAATAGAGAGCAGTCCTAAGAATGCGTTGCTCAAGCGCACATCCCGAGAGTTGAACCAGCGCCGTTTGATCTTGAAGCTTCTTCGTTCAAGAAGTCACGCGCTAACCAACTGACCTATCGGGGTGGACGACTTTTCTACCATGATGATTGAACCAACTCCGCATAGTTTTTTAAAACTCAAAATTAATGCGTTTTACTACAGATATCAATGTAATGTCGTGGCTCGTATCCGAGTGAATGGTGACAGTTGATGACTGACAAAAGGCTGCGTAGCCGAGTGGTGAGAACGTCTGCGCGACGTTCGAAGGGACGTGGGTTCGATACCGCTCCAGAGCACGCGGCTGTGTCTCGGCAAAGACACTTAATAATAAAGGGAAGCAGCTGACTCGAAGACTATATGTCACTTCGCTGCTTCCTGTCGTCTGTTGTATCGCATCTGTGATCGCAGCCTACTGTATGTTATCGCAATGGGCGCAAATAAAAGCATTGTTATTATTATTATTGACAATGTAGCTTGAACAAAGGTCACAACATGCTGGTGCCTTTTTTATGTAGCGAAGTCCAAAATTTTGATTTATCTACTGATGGTATTTTGCGTTGCTACGAACAAGCGTTCTCGTTTTGCCATAATAAAAAAAGAAAAAGAGAAACTTTCAATGAAAACATTGTTAGCCCATATTGCTTCAACTTGCAGACGCTGGATGCACGATCTGCGAAACAGTTTAAGAGAAAAAATTGAGGCAGAATCAGCGAAATACAACCGGCTTGCTCAAGCCTTAACTGCAGCTCGTAACGAAGAGGATCTCGCCATATTGCGGAATGCAACTGTAATCGGGATGACAACCACTGGTGCTGCTAAATACCGAGACATTGTTCACAGATTGCCTGTAAGTGGTAATTTTGTTGAACGTTTGTAGACAAATAACATGAAAATGTAATATCTTTTTTGCATTACTTAAAAATTGCTCAATTTAAAAAAACCTATGATCTTCAGGCTAAAGTAGTTGTGGTTGAAGAAGCGGCCGAAGTGTTGGAAGCTCACATCGTGACTTCGATGCCTGAAGCCACGGAGCATCTCATTCTCATTGGAGATCATCAACAGCTCAAGCCTTCTCCTACTGTTTACGAACTTGCCAGGAAATTCAACCTGGATGTTTCCTTGTTTGAGAGAATGGTAAACTAACAAACTACTTAGTTGATGTATCTAATAAGCATAGTTTACCATATGCTTGGACAGTTTATAGTAGACTATGCGTTTCGATGTTTGACAAAGGTTGACATGTTGACTATGATATGACAAAAGACGCTTTAAACGCCCCAACACAGATCAAGAACGGGATACCACGCAGCAGATTGGCTCTGCAACATCGGATGAGACCCAGAATCGCTGATCTTCTTCGTCCGCACATTTATGAAGATCTTAGTGACCATAAAAGTGTGCTTGATTACGAAGACGTCACTGGAGTACAGAAAAACATCTTCTTCCTTTCTCATGAACACGAGGAGGATAATGTGGAAGATGGAAGAAGCAAGGTGAACGCTCATTTCGGTTAAAAACTGATGTTAACTACAATAATATATGTAAACTGTAATGTAAACAATAATGTAAACTACAAACAATTATAATTGTTTGGTTTCGTAGCTCTGGCATTAATCACTATTTTCTTCAGGTCAACCAGTACGAAGCCAATTTCTTAGTCACCTTATCACAATATCTTCTTCAGCAAGGATATTTGCCGGAACAAATCACCATCTTAACAGCATATGTTGGTGAGTTAACGACAAGACAGTATACCATAGCCTACTTGGTTGTCACTTCTTTCCCTCAAGTGCTGCGTACCTTGAAATGATCAATTAATTATTTGCCTGCGTTTTGCTAGCTTGTCTTTTGTGCAGCTCCAGTATGCTAAATATGTTGCAGCGGTAGTTGTCCTTGACAAGTGCATGACTTGCACGTGAACAACCAGTGGACAGAAAATGCTTGTGATACTTTAAGTGTAGCGCCGGTTTTTGTTTCATTTAAATTTGAATATCATGAAACTCAGGTCAACTTCACGTCATCAACCGCCTCATGAGCGCCAACATGAGGAGAATCCGAGTGACAGCTGTCGACAATTTCCAAGGAGAGGAAAACGACATCATTTTGCTCTCATTGGTTAGGAGCAACGAAGAGGTATACAATTGTGTGTATACAATTATACAACAAAGTTTGAACAAATCAGAAAATGATTAGCATCATTAGAAGCAAGGATAAGTTGTGCTACCAAAATTTTTATGGTATGCTTTGTTCCGAGGCAAGCATTGTGATATTAAATTTTTAGTCTTCTAACAAACAGTGTATAAAGTGGTATTTTTATCAACTTCTAGCGTAGCTAGGGCCGTGTAAACACCATGTTTGGCTCCCCGAAATTCCCTAGTGGGCCCCTATGTTTAGTGATGGCTCAAATAGAACAAATAGCGTTAAGTTATAGCCGCAAACTCTTTCAATGTAGGGAAAAAATTCACATTCATCATTTTAGCAAATAGTAGGCTAAATAACTCTAAAATTTCTTTGAAAAAAATAATCGGCCTAAATATGCGAACAATGCAGCAGCATGTTTGGAGCAGAGCTTCAATAAAGCAAAAGCAAAATTTATAAGATAAATGGACAAGGCAAAGCTAAATGTCCGAAAAAGTAAATATTGGTAGGGGTGTGGGAGGCTAGCCCCCCGGAAAATGTTGACAAATATATCCTTGTTTTGGTCACTTTTTAGGCATTTTTAGCGCAATAATGTTTTTTTATCAAGATACGTATTTTGTATGTAGGCTAACTAAGTAGTTTTATATTTAACCAAATTTATCAAATTAAAAATGGATTTAGATAGAAGGTTTGGTTTAAACTTTAAGTTAGTTTACCGTTTTAAAAACAATTCATTCACGACCATAGAAGGATTTTAATAATTTATTTCTTGAAAATTTGGATAACGTAGTGTGATGTAGCCTTCCAGCAGGCTATAACTTTGAAAATCTATCTGAGGTGTCCCCACCTTCACTTTATAGCATTTTCATGACCTATTTCACTTTATAGCCATCTCTGTTAATAACGAAATTTATCAATTTAATTGTTACTTAACTAGCCTATTTGAGTGAGCAGTGTTTATTTCGAAATGTGACACATCGCTGGTTAAGGGAATACAATGCGGTTACGCGAACAAATTAAGCGAGAAAATTTTGCAAAAATGGAAATAAAATTACATATTAAATGCTGGCCTACATGTAAACTTACAAGCCAAAAAACGCTGCATAAACTAAATATGAGTGGGCCCCTAGACGGAGATGGGCCCCCAGCCGGGGAGTTGGGAAACAGAAAATACGGCCTTGCATGATGTAAGATATTAATGATCGAGCTTCTGTAGCAGCTTTTTCCTTTCTTGAACAGTTAAAAAACATTAAACAGACTAACATGAGTGGGCCCTAAACAAAACCGTGTGCCCCCACGGCCGGGGACGCGGGGGAAGGTGAACATGGCCCTGAGCGTAGCTTATGTGTCAGCTGAACTGTATTGTTGTTTGTGCGTGCTATTTGAAAATTTAAGTTAAGTGGGTACGAAGCAGCCAGTCTGTGTGTTCACTTATATGCTTTTCATTAAATTAAGTGTCTTGCCAACACACAGCCCAATGCTCACGTTGGACGCCGAACCGACATCCGCTATAGTGTTGAGAAAACATTTTCACCACTTGGTAACCACTTTCACCTATTCGGAGAAATAAGTCTCTGGAATTTGTTGCTAAGTTTATCGAAAATATTACACACGTTACAGGGCAAGATCGGCTTCTTGGGCATTGAGAACCGAGTGTGTGTTGCTTTGTCTCGAGCTAAAAAAGGACTGTTCTGCATTGGGAACGGAACTGTAAGTCTAAATTGTCTTACAATATCACATTTTGCTATTTTGCAACATATTTACTAACTAACACTAAGTGCTTGCAATAAAAAAAATAAGCTTTTATTGGGTTAAACAAAATTTTTAGTTTTGACAGATTTTTTTAACAAGATATACAAAGG
The DNA here is from genome assembly GCF_918807975.1 of Aplidium turbinatum. Classification (NCBI taxonomy): domain Eukaryota; kingdom Metazoa; phylum Chordata; class Ascidiacea; order Aplousobranchia; family Polyclinidae; genus Aplidium; species Aplidium turbinatum. Next base: position 12,303,600 of record NC_137484.1, on the reverse strand, counting down.
TTTTATTTAGGTTTACTTTAGAAGCTTTTGGTTCTGCGTTTGTATGTCGCATTTCAACTATTTTTAAAATTGTTGCCAGGCCTATGCATGACCTTATCTGCAAGTACAATGTGAGGCAAACGACATTTTCGAAATCATAACTATACTCTATCAAGTCAAACTGGGTCAACTCAATAATTAAATTCATATAGGCTACCTAATTTGAACAATTAGAACATAATTTCAGTGACTTTAATCACTGCCACTTACAAGTAACTTGAGTGCTCTGCTTTCAGTACTCCCTCGTTAGCTTTCCAGTTGTGGCTGCAAAATTGTAAAAACAGTTGATGTTAGAGTTTTTCTTTTATTAAAACTTTTTTTAGCTTTTAAAAGAGAAAAGCGGATTGTGGCGTTCTATTCTATCCAAGCTCGAAAGAGATGGAATGTCGGGCGATGCTTTGCCTTTGCAGTGCAAACACCATCCAGAGAATATTGTCATGGCTAAAACTGTTCAGGATTTCCAAAAAGTTCCGGAAGGTTTGATTCGTTGTTTAGTGTATGTGCTGTAAATACTTTCATTTTTTAACATTTTGTTAAGTGTTTCACGACGCGACACAAACGATTTAACCGATTTTGGGATAAGTGCAGGAAACTTTGTGTCTTGTGAGCCGTGGTGTACCTTGGATGATGATGTAGGCTACCTATGGAATAGGTTGATATAAAAAGAAAGCGATAAAACTCTCCTTGAAAAGGTTGTCGCTAAACTAAAATTTTTAAAAGAAAAAATTGTATGCATTATTTAAAATAATTTTAACGCTGTGGCGTACCGACACACTTAAATCAATCTTCAGAAGTGGTGTCTACATGGTAGCCTACTGTACGTTGACTTGGTTAAAATTATTAACCTGCATATGCTGTCTACAAGAAAGTAAGGCTGTCAATGCAAAACAAAAGTTCACTCAATCGTTCCAAAGTGAAGCTGCTCGGACAGTTGCCCTGTTAGTAATAAAATATAAAGAAATATCGACAGACTTAAGTCCGCGGATTTAAGTAAAATGAAAACATTTACTGTTCTTGTCCTTTTACATATAAAAAAAGAAATCTAAATGAACTTATTTAGATCTGTATAACTGATTATAGACAAGTAACTTTGAACTGCTTAAAAATATTTAACTTAAAAGTTAGGAATCTCATGGTAGGTTACAATTTCCGGGTAAGTCGTACTTCGTTTACATCATAATGATTTAAAACACTCGTAAAAATGTTTATTTTCCCAGATACTTTACGAATTTGTTCATCTGAAGTTGTGTTTGCTATGATTGTACTGTACAAATGTCATAATCAGTATGCGTAGTTTCGCGGCAGGTTACATTATTGTCCTAGAATAGGTGAACTATTTTATTGTGTAATTCTATTGTGGTGTTTCACCAATTACTGTCCTATAGTCATCTTTAATGAAACTATCTTCTATTGCAAAATCTGCTTCTAGAAGATTTTATGTTTGTGCGATTCTCGAAACGTTTTTTGACTTGTTGACCAGAAGAATGAATTCTTGTGACGTAATATAACCCTATTGTCTCTGGAAACTTGTGGTCAAGCAAACCTGTTATAAATATAGCAGCCTGATTTGAGTAATATTGTTAGAGTTGTGATTACGGTTGTGGTATTATGGGATTAGAAGTTGCAACGAAAGTATGTGGAAGACGATTGTAGAGTTCTGGCCGATGTTAGTTAGATTATGAAAGTGGAAGTTATAGCCAATTGTCAAGTAGCTGTTGCAAGTAGTAGTGTATATTTATTTTGAAATCGACAAAGACGTTTGCGTTCAGAATTTGATTTTTTTACGTGCTGGTGTGGTGAACTATTTCTTTAGACCTTCAAGGATTTCATCTATTATCCCACAAGTAAAACTACTCGACCTTAATTGACTGTTTAACGTTTGATATCTCAATGAACTACGTCATCTATCCAAAGTCTCTTTACGTGTAATAGATAGAAACAATTGTGACAACATAGCGTCTATAGAAGCAGACACTTCGTCACTGTGATTGGACCATATGTAGGATAAAAGCTACAGTGTTAATCTTTCCCCTTATAACCTTTTCAGGTGGATGTGGGAAGCCTTGCGAATCCAGGTTGCCATGTGGACACGCCTGCACCAGAACTTGTCATCCTGATGATGAAGATCACAAACTGTTTAAATGCAGGAAGCCATGTCAGAAGTTTTGTGAAAATAACCACAGATGCAAGAGACTTTGTTTTCAGGAGTGTGCTTGTACAGTTAAGATGATGAAGGTGAGACGTGCTAATGTAGCAATGCAAAGATTTGTTACGGTGATAAAATGAAAGCATACAACCCTTTGATTTGTATGCGGTATGGTCACAAGAAGGAATACTATGTTTTTGGATAACTTTTTAGCTAAAGCTAGTGGTTGTTGCTGCAATAAATAAGTTTCTATCCAAGATAATGTATCTCATAAATGTTTGCTCATATGAGGCCGCCATTTTTATTGCCTACTTCGCCATTTTAGAGAGGCATTGTTCTTCAGACAATGTTTTAATATTTTATCAACAAGACAGTGTTGAGGCATGTGAGTAATCAATAATTTGCATCAAAGCTATTGGATATTTGATTAGAGAGCTTTTGTTTTATTAAATGAATCTCTTGACTGAAACCGGAATTAAAATGATAAGACTGACATCACATCTCCGTTATAAAGTGCCTCATGCCTGCTCATGCTAAACAAAATACAGTAGTCTACGCTTATTCAGCCCATCTCGGGACCAGACGATTTTGGGCTTATTAAGCGGGTGGGCCTATTAAGCGGGGAACGAATTTCTGCTACTCCGATACGCATAATTGACTACGACCGACTGAACTATGGCTAAAAGTTTCTAAACCTGTTACAACTGTACACAACGTACAATCGGTTCTTTCCTGTTATACGCCATACAATTTTGCGACGTGCCGAAAATTGCGTTTTTTATGATTTGTGTCAGCAACGAGCCGTGTTTTGTACAGCCAAACGATCACAGAACACTAAGAACTGAGTTAGTAGAGTAATAAAGTGTGTAATTGTTGAAAGGAAGACGGAAAATAGTAAATTGTGACTCCTTTTTACACAATTTCAAGCAAACGTAAACGAAAATTAGGCTTATTCAGTGGGTTATTTTATTACAAGAATGAATAGGAGTAGGCTACTTTTATTTTAAGTTTCAAACCAAAACCTTGGAAACCCTGCATATAACACGCAATAATTCTTTTTTAACCAGACAATTGTATGCTTGCGGTTCGTCTTTTTTGCTCTGTGTATTTTAAAATTAGTTTTTCGCGTCTTGCCTAACTGTACTGTACATACCACATCATGTGATTTGTTTAACGCTGTTTAATGCAGTGAGAATTAGGATTCTCGTGTTTATTGTTGAGCTAGTCAGAAGTACTGTGCAGTTTTTCTCTTTTGCTGTGGATAAATTTTATATTTAACCATTGTATTTTATTTAGATGTAGATAGAATTACTGTATGTTATTCTTGAAGAGGACACCAAGTGATGTCGAAAACGTTCGATATGAAATTTGCTTCAATGTAGTTTTTCTGTAAATGTTTTAATAAACTGAAATGTGTTAAATCTGATTACGTTACTCATTTCGCATGCCTATGGTTTAACAAATAAATTATAATAATAATAAATAATAATAACTTTTCCAAAACAAGCTAAATACACACCATGTTTAGTTTTATTGAAACTTAGTCGATGCTTTACTGTACTTCAAACAAACATCACTATTTCACTCAGACCATCGAGAAATGTGGCCACCTTCAAGAAATGCAATGTCATCAATCGCCGAATGAGTTTTGTTGCAAGGTACCTTGTACTGATGTCTTGCCCTGTGGCCATACCTGTAAGGGCTTCTGTGGAAAGCGTTGTCCCAAAGAATGCATTGTCATTGTAAAATCCAGTAAGTGTTTTATCAACGAGATGTTTTCACTTGAATTCATCCGCTGTGAAACGTTTTTAGGAAGTAAAATTTGAATATTCACCATATATAGCTTTCGTTTCGGTTGGCTGAGCCGCGAAAGCGCTTGTGCGATGTTCGAAAGGACGTAGGTTCGACACCGCTCCAAAATACCCGGTCATGTAACTACTTGGCATACCAAAATAACAGGAAGCACCTGGCTCGTTACCTATTGTTGTATGGTGTATACTGTATAATGTCTCTTAGCTACTTTCAGTTGTTTGTAACGTTGCATGTTTGTAATTTGCAGTATTGGTTGTTGTCGCCATGGTCGTAAATAACGCATAATTATTATGTTATTTATTGTTATATTATTATTAATTTTAGATGAACTCCCCTGCGGACACCCCCCTGTAAACATCCGATGCTTCAGATCGAACGCGATCGGTTTAAATGACTGTAAAGTTCCTTGCAATGCAACTTTGAAATGTGGACACAAATGCAAAGGCAACTGCTATAGTTGCCATCAGGTATTTTTATTTAAAACGCTTGTAAACAATTTATAGAAGAACAAGAGACTAATTTGTTAGCAAGTATTTTTCTAATTAAAAATAATTTTTGACAGTTAAACTTTTACTCCATTGTTTCTACTAGAGCCGTTTGCACCAAAGATGCCGAGAAAAATGTGGAAGGATGTTATTTTGTGGACATGTATGCCGAGAAAATTGTTCTGCAAAGTGTCCTCCATGCCAACGGAACTGCGAGACGGCATGCTCCCACAGCAAATGTGGAAAGAGATGTTTTGAACCTTGTGTTTTATGCAAGTATGTATTAAATCTATATGTTATAACATACTCAGATTTGCTTGGCTGTGTCAGGTTGTATTACAGTGTGCAGTAATTGATAAATATTACAGTTCTGTATTCAATAAGTGACATATCTACGTATAAATTAATCTATTGAAAGGGAAATTTTTATCACGGCTGTAACGTCTGACCAAAAGTATCCGATTCCAACTCTGCAATTTTAGACCGAATCACGTCAGCTTCTGTCGAACGCCGAATCGTCATACGATTTTTAAATGCCTGCATGAAACTTTTACGTCGTTGTGCTCAGTGTGATGTTAATGGTTGCTGTGAAATGCAGAGAAAAGTGTTCGATGAAGATTGACCGAACTAGCAAATGTTCCAAACTTTGCTCTGAGCCTTGTGACAAGCAGCCTTCTGACCAACCTTGTAAAAAGGTGAGAGTTTGTGGATGTAGGACAGTTCAGTTCAGTACGCCATAGCCCTCAGGAAGGGCCGTAGGCATTTTTCTTTGGATCAGCATACTGTTCATAATTATGAGAGAAATCAAGGGCTGTAGTCAAAGGGGCGTCACTCCGTAGTCGACGGAAGGACTACACTATAGTTGTTATCTAAATTTGGATTAAAATTGCAACAGCTAGCCGACATATAAACATAAAAAATCAGCTGTAGATACTTTGACATGACTTGAAAATTCTTGAACAATAAACTTTTCGGTAACAAATCGTGAAATATATTTCTATAGAAGCTGAAAAAGTGTGGTCACAAGTGCATAGGTATAATTGGCGAACCATGCCCGAAACTCTGTCGAATTTGTGACGAAGAAACCGTCACTGAAATTTTCTTCGGAAATGAAGCCGAGCCCGATGCAAGGTAAGAAACCGCAAAGTTTATCGTCATACATTGGAAGAAAAAATGATCTGCATTGGAACAATTTTGATTGCAATCTGATTATGACTTTGATCTCCGCATACGTCGTCTTGGTCAGTTTTGCTTAATCAGTCCACCATTTTACAAGAGCGTGACGTAGTAACAAGGACCTTGAACGACATCTCAAAACACTGTTGACTTTGCCATGGCCATCTAGAGATACGGCCTGACTTGTTACGCTTTGCAGATTTTTACAGAAGTTGCCGACTGACTAGCAGTCTGATTGAAAGTTTTTATTTTACAGTAATTCAAATTTTCTTTAATTTTTACTGCCTGGTGGCGTAACAATTTGTGTTATCTGGAGGAGACAGTAAAGATGACAAAAGTTTGTTTTTTTAAATGTCAGTCAGATTGCTGACACAACATTTGCGTAAACCGGCAACCGTTATGTAATCTTTATGCTTTTGATTTCATCATTGGTCATGTACTTAAGAACGAGCTTTTTATTAGTTGATCTCTATCAAAACATTTTTTACTCATCGTAGATTCGTAGCTTGCTTTTTTCGTTTCATCAAATGCCAAGAAATTGTTTTAAGACTTTTAGAAAATCTCTAGCGTACTGCAATGTAAAGATTGGATTTAGACCTTTCAAAATATATTTTGACCGGCAATGCCTCATTTTCATTGAAGCAAGCTTGGTTTGACCTACTGTAGAGGTGCAAAGTAAACAATAAATTTGGTATCGCAATATAAATTTCCTTCCATCCGCCTGTGTATGGAAGGCGTAGCTGCTTTAAACAGCTCCAGATTTACAACCACTCCTCACTTTTCCTGTATTCATACATTTAATCATTTCAGATTTGTGCAACTTGAGTGTGGTCATGTTTTTACCCACGAGGACATGGACAAATGGATGGAGCAGGAAAGCAATGATGGCAGTGATGCCCTGAGCATCCAACTGAAAGAATGTCCTCGATGTAAGAGAGTCATCAGAAAATCGTACAGATACCAGCACATCATCAACAAGCAACTAATGTAAGTGAAGTGATTTTATGTTTGTCGGCTGTTATGTCTTATTATGGTTTCCTGGGCATTCAGCCTGCTTGTTCCTCAATCAGACAATTCTGTTCGAATTGCAGATGTACGGTACACTATCATAGCAATAGTGAAGGATCGTTGCCGTGAATAAAATATTGTTGATAGACAATCAATTTTCACTAACTTCAAAACTTATTGTATTCGACTGTGCATCACGAGAGGTTATTTCATGCTTCAGTTTTATTTTTGAGTTTGGTTCAGTAGATCTGTGTATTTTCACAATTGCTTTTTGTGCCTATCTAACACTACAGCCATATCAATTGAGATTTACACCATCTTGTCGGTTGATATTGAAATCAGAACTGCAGAATAAAAAAATAAAAAAGACAAGGTTTGCCATTTTCCGTATTGTCCTCCTTTTTCTTTGTGCGGATGTTTATATTGGGATGAATCTAAGTTTCAGCATTATCACGTATGAGCTTTCTATTTTTACATCCTACTGTGGCGTGAACCAGCAAAGATGCTTCTTTTTGTAGACTCATCAATGAAGTTAAGATAAAAATAAATGGAGCTCCTGAGGACATCGAAGGATGCAGGAAAGATCTCACTGCTGCCCTTATACGTGCTTCCGTTCGCGGAGACTCTATTCTTCGTTTAATAAGAGCAAAGTTTTACAACAGTCGTTGTACACGCCTGGACATTTTGCAAAATGAAACTGTAAGAAAATTTTCTAGAAATAAAAGTAGCATTTTAGTACTTTTGATCTTATCCAGTTAAAGTCTGATGATGGCCCTAGTTATCACTCTACCAGCCTACTATTTGGTTAAGGCCAAGCTTGCGGTAGTATTGCACTTGAACCAGCAAATATACAAACTTCGCCTTAGCAATGGGAGCTCCAACTAGCGATACCAATGGTGTATCGAGGAAGGGATACGGCTCTTTCATTGGATACTTGACGGTATTCCGCGGTACACGAGAGCAACATCCTTTGAAAAACACTGCATTGAAAGGTTGGAACTACTTTATTTCCAAAAAACAAGCGTGTAGCTTGTAGCTAGCTTTTCTCACAATTGTTTGTACAAAAAGTTATTAGTTAGGCTGCGTGTATAAACAGTAAACACACTTTAAGTTCCATTTAGAAACAAAAAAGTTCAAATTGTAGAATTGTTTTTGCAATAGGCTACAATAGCTTTTTAAACTAAAATACTGATACTAAAAACGGAGTAAAGCTATTCCCCACTACAAGAGTTTCATACAATGGTTCTGCTATCCCATTTTGATGCCAAGGCACGCTTAAGTAAAAGGTTGTTTTGAAACACCTGCTTTAATGTTTTTTTTTGTATCATCACAATTTTTATGAGAAAATTTTCTCAGAAGTTTTGTTTTTTCTATCACTGCAATTCTAAACCTGAACAAGCAGTTTGTTTGATGCCGATGATTTTGACAATGGAATCTCAATAGGAAGCAACATGATTCAGTTATTCTGCAACAGCTAAGGTTAAGTTCATTTCATGGCCACCTGGAGATGCGGCCTGATTTGTCACATTTTGCAGATTTTGATTACAGCTACTGCTAGTGCTTGACTGCCATTTTTTGAGATGTTTTTACTTTTTGCGGTTTCCTAATGACAAAAAACTTTTTTGTTGCCTTGGGGAAGCAGTAGCAAATGAGAAAAAGTAAGTTGAAAAACGCAAAATCAGACTGTTATTGAAAATTAACAGTCTGACTAAAATCTTCGAAATTGAATTTTCTTTGTTTTTCAACATGTGAGAATGTTAAAACCTATTGTGTCATCTGGGGAAAAGAATAAAGAAAGCGTAAAAATCTAATTTTTAGAAAAATTTATTTAAACGTTCGCCCAAAGTTAGAAAAACCTGGAAATTTCTGCAAAATGTGACAAATCAGGCCGTATCTTTAGGTGGCCATGGTTCATTTTAACATTCAAACTTGTGGCTACTCCGAATGAAAATCTTTGGACGTCATTTATAAATTGTTGACGTTGTAGAATATTTGTGCAGGAACAAGCCAAAACAATGAATCAATTGAGTGTAGTGGAAAAAAAATTTCAACACTTAGAGAAGATTTTCAAACTTAAGACTAAGCTTGAGGAAGTTACAATGAAAGCGTCGGTGTTGGAATTAATACAAGGTAAGCCGCAATGCATTGTCACATAAGTGTATCGAGCCGCAGCAGCCAATGGACTTTGTGTTTATCGAGCGTTGTTATATCCACATATCTAATGTTAAAGGTCGTCTACTGTGGCTGACAGTATGTAAACTACAATAGCAACGTATCTAACATTTGATTGTTGCGTGTATTTTATGTCAGTTATTGCAATTATTTTCTTATCTAATACTCGGTTTTTATTTTCAGATCTAAGTTTGGAAATTTCAATTCTTCTCCGATGGTTGTTTGAGCCTCGTCCTTACTTTTCGGATCAGGAACTCTCAGATTTTGATTCAGAGTTCAGCAGATTGAAACAATGTCTTCAACTGCTAGAAATCAAAGCAAAGATTTCAAGTCTGAGGTTTACTATAAACATCGCCACGGACAAGTTAGTTATATGGTGAAGAGGCTAGAAAGGAAATTTTGGTGGGGCAAAAGAAACTATTGGGAGGGCAAACGTCATTCAACATGAATTATAATGGTTTTAAAATGTTTTAATAGTATTGAAACATGATTTTTGGGGCCACAAGATAAAAATTTTAGGGAACGATTGTCCCCCAGGTCCCTCGTGGCTACGTCTCTAAAGTTATACGTAAAGCTAAGCAAAGTCGCACGTAGGCAAGTTTTTTAAGGGGGCAGTTTATACATAATCTTTTTATTCGAACTACTTGATATTGTGGGGTGTTGCTTGTATAATTTTCCAGTTGATAGCGAACAGTTGTGTGTAAATTGGTTGAATATATTTTATTGCAGAAAATCAGAGTTGAACAAAAAGATTGACAAAGCTCATAACCTTCTGTTTGTTCAACGCGTTCGTTACGACGATGTTCAAGAGGAAGTTGAAGGATTGATGGAGGAAATCAAGGACTTGGTGAGTGATTGGTAAAAGTTACTTTTTTCAATAGAAGGGAAATTAGAAAATTAAAAATTGTCGTGCTGCTTTGCGTTTAGTGTCCTTCTCTTGTTCCCGGACTCGGAATAACTGTAGAAGAAAGAGACATGATTGTGAAAGCTATGTCGTTTAAAAAGGGACATTGGAACAAATGCAAGAATGGACATGTTTATTGCATCGGTGATTGTGGAGGAGCCAATCAAGTTGGAACATGTCCAGAGTGCAAAACTCAAATTGGTAAGCTAATAATGAAAACTAAAACAACTACAACTGTAGCAAAACTACAATGAAAAGTTATTTTGCTGTGCTATAAATGGATGGTCGACAACAAATTGCTCTAGCCTAATATTCCATATCAACAAGAAGCAAAACTACTTCTACACTTAGGGATAAAACTTTTGAAAGTAGGTTAGCTTTGTTGTTTGTCCGACAGAACATAAAACTACAATAACTTTTATGTCTGCACAATTTCTTGGCAGTTTTGTTAGGCTGGGTAGGCCACTCAAGTTTAATCTAATTTTTTATTTCCACGTCGGCTGAGAAAAACATATGCTGTATCTGTATGTAGTAGTAGTGGTAGTCCAGTTTTAATCCGGTGATGTCCTCGTTGCCGAGGGTGGCCGGATTCACCTCCAAGTGCAACAACAATCGCCTTCACACCCTGCCTCCACATCGATCTGTCTAACGCGTCCTCTCTTGTCAAGCCTACCTTGCTGCTTTCCTCTTTAACTTGCCTTTTCCACATTTTCCACATAGGATTACATATTTTATACAGAGCAAGATCACTTTTATTTCAGTGATCTTGATCTTGCTTTCAGATCCCCTTTTTTTGTGATTTTGATCTTGAAGAACAACAAGATCAAGATCACTTTAAAATTTAAGTTTACTTACTCGATAGAGGCATTTTTTTAGAACTCGTACTGTGCAAAGTGATTAGTGTGCAACCAGAGATGTGGAGTCACGCGAAAAAAACACGTCTCTGACTCCTCGTCCTCAGTTTATATCTGGCCGATTCCGGCTTCAGTGTTGCCAGCTTATTGAGGGTTGCCAGATTTTTCTGAATTTTTGTCATTTTTTATTTTTTTAAGATTCATTTCACTTAAGTTGTGAATAAAATTGAAATGGAAACTTTCTTAAAAACTAACAAGAACCAACACTTTTGTTTTCTGGTGAAGTTTTAAAGCGCAATACAGAGAACAAGAAACAATATTTTGAAAACAAGTATTGTAAACAAATATTATTGTTCATCGGTTTGGATCAAGTCCGAATCAGCTCTTTTAACGACTCCGACTCCTGAGTGACACGCACGAATCCCCGGACTCCACGACTTCGATTTCACAGCCTTGGTTGCAACTACCAACATTAAGCCACTGTTACTTTGATAATTGTCATACAAAAGTCGATATAAAGTTTCAATCTAACTTGGTCAGTGTTGCCGATTTAAAATTGAAATTTCTGTGTTGGTCATAATAAACAAGTTAACTTCCGTATATACTTTATGTTGACGTATAACAAAAAAAAAATGGTTCAACTTTGTACATAATTATATTTTGTAAATTCTCAAAAAATACTTGCTTTCTTTAACCCAATTTTAAAAGTTTAGAATGGCGTTTCTAAAAAAAACTGCACTCTGTAGTTGACTTTAGTCATGTGAAGTGGTTTATTACAGCAAATCAACCAGACCAAAATTGCTTAGGGTTTAAGTATAAACAAATATACTGCATTTAATGTGAAAACATATGCTGCTATTGTATTTTTGTTTGCAGCGGTTTATCTGACCGCAGACCTCTGAACTTGTTTGATAGCAGACAACAGTATCAAGGTTGCCAGATGGGTAAATAGTGCAATAAACAATGATACAATTCAGTGAAGGTTGAAACTACTTATGAAAGCTTCCGATATGAACTAGACCAAACTTTAGTGAAAAATGATGCAGTTCATCTGTGTTCTTTTTAAAAAGGTAAAAAGCATAAAACTAATTTCAAATTTGCGACTTTTTCAATACTGTAATTACTCTCGGCCTTGGGTGTGACTTTGCGATTTTACGCAAACTGCAACAATGATTGATAGGCGTAATTGCAACAGTAATTAACTTATTACAATTCTTAGGCCAGCGGTCTAGTGGTTAAAAGCATCAGTTGGCAATAGGTCTACCAACTACAGTAGCCTATCTTTAACCAGGTTGCTTACAGTAAAAAAAAATTTGTTGCAACATCATTCATCAAAAACTTCATTTTTTCAAACACACTAAAGGTGATCTTGAACAATGTGATAATGATTTTCAAGATCACATTGTTTTGGGGATCTGATTTTGCTCTTAAGATCACATATTCTTGGTGATCTTGATCTTCAAAATCACCAAAACTGGGGATACTGCCCATCTCTGTGTATTTTATATACAGTACTACACAATTATTTTACAGCCTACATCGCTGTTGTATCCTTTTCCTATATGATTCCTTTCTAAATATAATTTTTTGACGTACAAATGGTAATTTCATTTTTCAATTGCAAAGGGGGCTCATCTTATAGACTCGCGGAAGGCAACAAATTGGCTCCAGAGATGGACGGTGCAACTGTTTCAGCCTATAATCCAAACAACTTTTTCATTCCTCCAGAAATCTAAAGTTATTTTGCTTCAACCAACCCCGCTGGTTTGCAGCTTCACCATGTATAGACGAGTAATCATGTAATGTAAAGACATAAAAGTTATTGGACTCCACTTGTATGCTATTGTTGTTGCTGGTCTACTGTTGGACAAAACAATATTATAGCTTGAAGTTGATGGCTTGTATTGCTTTTATGAATGATCGCACGTCAGTAAAGTTGTTAAGATACTGTTACTAGTCATATGACATTGAAAGCTTTAAAAGAACGGTTAATGTTTCTACCTACCATAATCATGAAGAGTTATTTTCGTCATAATAACATGTTTTACGTTTGAAGCTTTCTCGAAGTACTGTAAGTTTGGCTGAAAAGGATAATTCATGTCCATCAAGAATATTTTATTTTCACACTTATTGTATAGCCTATAGTGTTCAATAACAATTGTGTATTTGCATTGCTTTTGTATTTTTATTTGGAGGGGTATATCTGACAGTACACTAGACCTCTGAACTTTTTTGATAGCAGACAACAGTATCAAGGTTGCCAGATGGGTAAATAGTGCAATAAACATTGATACAATTCAGTGAAAGTTGAAATTACTTAGTAACATGTAACATGAATGAAAGCTTCCTATATGAACTAGACCAAACTTTAGTGAAAAATGATGTAGTTCAAAGCTGTTCTTTTTAAAAAGGTAAAAAGCATAAAACTAATTTCGAATTTGCGACTTTTTCAATACTGTAATCAGTTTTTTTTTTAAGGTTTGGTTTGGGTGACCGCTAAGTAGTTTTAAGAGACCGCAAGTGTTTCGTTTAAATACCAAAAAATAGCCATATTTGCTTAAACGAATTATTTATTAGGCTACTGGCAGAGCACAATCACAGAACAAATTTTTCAGGTTCTATCTCCTGCAACAAAACAATCAAACAAAGTGTGCTTGTTGGCTTCTGCTTGTTATCTTTCCACACGTAAAAACTGATCATTATGCGCCATAAATCAGAAATAAACATTGACGAGTACCGAAGGTGCACTTCTTTTGTGAATAACTCTTTGATTCAGCTGTTAGCTGTACCTCCACTTATTCTTTTTTTCGGATCTGAACTATTGATTGTAGGCTATATTCGTATTATCGACAAGACATAGCGAGAAACAACCATTACTTTTCTACTGTAGTTGCAAGTCCAAACTTTGAGAAACCGCTGGAAAAATTTGGGGAACCGTTTCGGTCCCCCAAAACACCTTAAAAAAAAGCATTGACTGTAATTACCCTCGGCCTTGGGTTTTACTTTGCGATTTTACGCAAACTACAACAACGATTGATAGGCGTAATAGCAACAGTAATCAACTTATTATAATTCTCAGACCAGCGGTCTAGTAGTGAAAAGCATCAGTTGGCAATACCAACTACAGTAGCTTAGCCTATCTTTAACCAGGTTGCTTACAATAAATTTTTTTGCAACACCATTCATCAAAAACTTCATGTTTCAAGTACACAAAAGGTGATCTTGATCATCAAGATCACACTGTTTTGGGGATCTGATCTTGCTCTTTAAGATCACATATTCTTGGTGATCTTGATCTTCAAAATCACTAAAACTGGTGATATTGCCCATCTCTGTGTATTGTATGCAGTATACTATGATATTATTTCATAGCCTACATCGCTGTTGAATCCTTTTCCTGTATGATTCCTTTATTTAGGCCAGTGGTTCTCAACCGGGGGTCCGCGAAGCGATTTCAGGGGTCCGTGAAAGTTTCCGAGTTTGCAGCATGATTGATAAACTACGAAATTTAAAAATTGGTTGTGCTTTATTTGTGTAATACCGTGATTTTCAAACTTTACTTCTCAACGAACTGGTGCGTCGTTCGAAATTTCAAAAGACATTGCTCAAAGGTTTGGTTTCCTAACTAAAAAAATATCATATTAATTAATCTTTATTTTTAATTAGGCTATGTTCAACTTAATTCTTTTGAGACAGCAGTCTATTGATCAATGCTTAACTTAGAAATGCAAACGTTTGTCAGCAGTCTATCACCACTCACAATTTTGCAATGACAAAAATTATAACGAATTAATATTGATTAGAAATGAAAAAAGGAGAAATTCTTTGTATCGGTTGCACAAATTCTATTAATTTGTGATAAAATGTATAGAAAAACATCAAATCAATATATAGATTACCGATTTTTGATGCTGTCTCATAACATAATTTCGTCAATGTCATCAATCGTCATAAGTGCGTCGTGAGTTCAACAAGTTCTTCATAGTGTGTCGTTTCGAAACTTATGAAACATTTGATTCCATTATAGGAGAACCGATATACCAAAATTTCAGATGGTTTTTTTTAAAGGTCCGCGACCGTTTTGAAGGTACCTACAGGGGTCCGCCAAAACAAAAAGGTTGAGAACCACTGCTTTAGGCCTAAATATAATTTTCTTACGTACAAATCGTAATTTCATTTTAAATTTGTAAAGGGGGCACATCTCATAGACTCGCGGAAGGCAACAAATTGGCTCCAGAGATGGACGGTGCAACTGTTTCAGCCTATGATCCAAATAACGTTTTCATTCCTCCAGAAATCTAAAGTTATTTTGCTTCAACCAACCCCGCTGGTTTGCAGCTTCATCATGTATAGACGAGTAATCATGTAATGTAAAGACATAAAAGTTAAAGTTATAAAGACATATTAAAGACATTATTAAAGACATAAAAGTTATTGGACTCCACTTGTATGCTATTGTTGTTGCTGGTCTACTGTTGGACAAAAGAATAGTATTATGGCTTGAAGTTGATGGCTTGCATTGCTTTTATGAATGATCGCACGTCAGTAAAGTTGTTAAGATTCTGTGACTAGTCATATGACATTGAAAGCTTTAAAAGAACGGTTAATGTTTCTACCTACCGTAACCATGAAGAGTTGTTTTTATCATCATAACTTAGGCTATGTTTTTCGTCTGAAGCTTTCTACTAACGAAGTACTGTAAGTTTGGCTAAAAAGGATAATTCATGTCCATCAGAAATATTTTATTTTCACACTCATTGTATAGTGTTCATTAACAGTTGTGTATTTGCATTGCCATTAACTGTCATTTTGCATGCTTGTATATTTTTTCTGGTTATTTTTCCGCTCATCATTTTTCAACAAATTGATCACGCTTGATCCGCTGTAACCTTTCTCATGAGCTCCCTTCGTTTTGTTCTATTTTTTGTTTTCGAGGATAAATTTCGGCATAGAACTTTCAGTCTTGTAATTTGCTTGGTAGGCTATGGTCAACGCATTTCGTTTTTTGTTGTCCATCAGTTCGTTTAAATTGCACTATTTCAGTCAGTAGCCTATTACATTTTCTAATGAGTTGTTTTTTCAATGTGTCTGAAGTATTTAATTGCTTTTCTGAGGTTGATGTTGTTAATTGAATGGCAGTTATCGTCTATTTATTGGGTAACAAATTTATTTGTTATACTTTCCATTCAGCGAATGCGCTTCAACTTTGCAGTCGTGCTATGTTTTTTCATCAGTTGATCACATTAAAATGTATGAATCGATCAAAATTATCCCATTTGCGTATTATTTTCACGCATCATCCTATTATTTTTAACCAACAATCTTCCAAGTACTTATCGGTCGCTCTGATGATTCACTTGATCATGTTGGTGTAATATGTGTTGAGCATATCCGTATATGTAGTATTCACTAATTGCTATGTTCCAGCACAATAAACTGTTCGCTTGTCTACAATTTAAAGCGGATTTTAGAGTTTTCATTGCTGACTGAGACGAGGCACCATTACTACCAAGGAATTAGGCAAAGTAATGAGAATGTTAGGTTGAAATCCTTCTAGTCAAGAGCTGAAAGAAATGGTAGCAGAAGTTGATTTAGATGGTGAGGCAACAAAGCACGGAATTACCCTAAAGCTCGAAATGCATTCAGTGCTGAGTGATAAAGCTTTTCTTTGCAATCATTTTGCGTCGACAACCAACCATTACAACAACTTCACACTCAATATTGCTGTTGAAGTAGCTTGAGCAGCAGTTGTCATCCTGAGGGTTTCAATTGGTTATTACAGCAGAAGCATATCAAAGGCAAGTTAGGTAGGGGAATATATGATTTGACCCCAAAAAATTGCAACAAATGGTTTTTCAACTGATTTGATTAGTATTGGGTGTCAGTATTAAAATATTCAAAATCTTAAGGGATCCAACTTCCGAAAAGTGGTTATTTTCAAAATGGCTTTCAAGATGACCGCCAAACCATTAAAATGTAGTTTTGGTGTCTATATCTAGGTTTTTATACCCTGTGAAGTCAATGAAACCATTCTCAGAATTGTTGAATTATCTGATAGCCAATAAATTCAATATGGCAATCCAAGATGGCCGCCATACCAACAAAATAACAGTAGCCTAAATTGACCATAACTCGGTCATCATATGACCAAAACATGTAGTTTTGGTATCCATATCTAGGTTTTTATACCCTGCAAAATCAATGAGACCATTCTCAGAATTGTTGAATTATCTGATAGCCTATAAATTCAATATGGCAATCCAAGATGGCCGCCAAACCAATAAAATAACAATAAATTGACCCTAACTCGGTCATCATAGGCCACAGATTTACGTAAATTTTTTTAGATTTATTGAAAATTAGTTTCACTCTGCTTGTAAAGACATGTTTGAGACTTTTTATCGATCTGTGAGTTTGGGCAAGGGTGTGTGTTTCTTAACAGCGCATCAGTAAAGAATGCATTAAAATATAGGCTACTTATGTATTGAAGTAGGGATTTCACTTTGGTGCAAATGAAAACAAAGGCTCGAAACCCACTTGATGTGGAAGATGGCATGCTTTGTGTGCTCTCTTTAACACCTCCAAAAATTGATGTGTTGAATAATGTTCAGGAGCAAGTATCCTCACTCATGCTTGGTTAACTAAATAATCTGTTTTGACATATGTTTTGCTATTTTGTATTTTTAAACCTATTTTGTAGTCTTTTGTCTTGCATAAAAAGTTAATGGGCCACAGAATTTTTGTGCAACGAAACTGGGCCACCAAAAAAAAAAGGTTGAGAACTACTGGGCTAGACTATAGCCTTAAAACTAAAATAGGCTTATCGATAACAAAAACAAATTAAATATATTCTACACTGCAGAAGTTTCATACAATGATGCTACTATCCCACCTTGATATCAAGGTACACACAAGTAAAACATTGTTATAAAACACTCACTTTCACTTGTTTGATTGTTCGTTTAGTTTATATCCTCATAATTGCTTCAGTTATCATAAAAAACACAAACTTCAATGATACTTGTGTAATATCTCAAACCACTACAACATTTTACATTTTTTTTTACAAAACACCTGCTTTTCGTATTTTGGTCAAAACTTTTTTCTACCACCACAATTTCAAACCTGAACTGCCTATTTGATTGATGTCCTTAGTTGTTACTATCAGCCACAATTTCCGCAGTATGGTGCTAGTAGTTTAGTTTTTAGAAAAAAACCACAGATTCAACTAAATTCATGAATCAGTTTTACCGAAACGACAATTCAAGATTTAACCTAAGTTAATGGCAATAAAATGAACTTCAATTAAAAAGACCATAAATGAAATCTTAAAAAGTAGTAGCATGATTTACTTTTAGTTATTCTGCAACAGCTAGGATTATTTTATAGTTAATTTTAACATTCAACATGTAGGCTACAGTGTAGCCTAGGTAATGCGAAGAATTTGTAAACGTCACTGATAAGCCGTTGTGGTTTTGGAACATTTGTGCAGGAACAAGCCAAAACAATGAATCAATTGCTTGTGGTTGAAAGAAAATTTCAACACTTCGAAAAGATTGTCAAACTTCAGTTTGCGCTTGAGCAAAGTGAAATACAAGTGCGGGTGTTGGACTTAACACAAGGTAAGTCACAATGCGTATGCATTGTACGTTCAAGCCCGCAACCAGGGGGGGGGGCATTTGGGGCATTTGCCCCCCCGGAAATTTTTTGAAAAAATGTTAAGCGTTCGATGCAGTATGAAATGTACTATACGTCGTACACGTACAGCCATACTGTAGAGCGTAGACTATCGAAACCGAAAGTAGGCTACGCTGGTTGGAAGCTTTGCTAACGATTTTGTTCGATAAATTAGGCTGGCATCCTCATTATCTGTTTCGTTAGCGTATACATAATGTCAGCATCCATCATCACCATAAAAAGCGTTAAACAACTAAATAATTCGAGATCAAAAGCAGCTGCGATAGCGTGGTGAATAAGCTACTCAGTTGGGCTTAGGCATTTGTAAATCTGATTTTAAATGAATTCTTGAAAGTTAAAAGGCCAGCAAGTGCGATTGATGCGGTGTCAGCAATAGAATCCCAAAAAGAGTTTTATCCAAACATTTACAAACTCTTGATAATTTTGACTACACTTCCAGTCACAACTGCTTCTGCAGAAAGAACATTTAGCTGTCTACGACGCTTAAAAAGTTACCTTAGAAGCACTATGGGGCAGGACAGGCTTTCTAGACTAAATCTCATGCAAATCCATCGTACTCAAATTCCAAGCGCGGAATTGGTGTTAAACGAACTTGCCAAATCAAGTAGAAAGTTAGACATTATGCTCTAAATTAAAATGTCATTTTGCATTTGCAAAGTCAACTTCTTTGGGCCTACAGACATAAAAACTTGTTGAGCCAACAAAATGTTTCAGGATTGTAATTTGTAATTACCGTGTTGAGTTTATTCATATGTATCTGTTTGTTTATGTTGATGTAAATATATGTTATTGATTAATTTATGACTCCAGTCGTGCCAATGCAGTTCGTAGCCTACAGATGTTGTATTTTATTTGTAATCGACTGAACACATTACTGTAATATCGTAATTTTCTTCCTTGGGTAGTCATAGCTAAATGAGAAAAGGTTACAAAGACTAATTTCCTTTACGCTGTACTAAACAAAAACGTGATTGACATAAGTTATTACCACTGAACCGTAACATGGTAGTGCCACACACTCTATCAATGGGCGTGGACATTAACATAAAAATGTCACAATGCATCATTTTAATGTTTGTTCTTTGAAAAAATAAATGCCCCCCCCCCCCCCCCGAAAATACTTGCTGTTTGCGGGCCTGTGTACGTTCATACCCTTTTGGCTGCATGAATACCATGGTTTTTATGTAGGCCCGCAAGGACAGTTTTGTAACATCTTTAAATAATTTCTTTAAAGCTCATAGTTATGATCTTTGGTTTTCCCAAGGTGTTTAAGAATATTTAATTATTTTGTGATATGACGCATTAAAGTTTCAAAAATGATAAAACCAATAGGCTAGTAGGCTATGTGTTATCATAATATGATATTTTCCCAAAAGACTGCGTTTGTATGGCTCACAATTAGCCTACTAAGAAAAATTATTTTAACAACAGCTTTGTATTGTCATAATTACTTGAACATTACAGATGCTCATTAAAGTGCCCCTGACAGGTTGGATCCAAGTATAGTAACTTTTCTAAGCATTTCCTAGCGCAGAATGATGCTTAGCAAACTTTTTAATCTTAACCTCGAAGCTAAACTGGATAGGGCGAAGTTTATATCAAACGACTGCTCCGCAGCGCCACAACAGGCGAAGCTCCATATTTCACTGCTCTGGGACGACTCTGGTGGTGTTACGTCATCGTAAGTGGGCGTCGTTAACGACGGATGAAACAAATGTTTCCTAGATGTAATTGGTGGATCACAGTTTGGTCGCAGTTGGTACAAGCGGTTGCTTTTTTCAAAGATGTATTGTTTTTGCAGTTCAATAAAACTGTACTAGATATATGTTCCTACAAAACCTATAATATACTTCAAGTGAAAAATGAAGAAATCGTACGAATCATCATTCATATTCATCATCATCAGTCGTCATCCCCGCCTGCAGCAGATTGCGCATCAACATGGGTTATTTGCTTCCAAGAGTGGCGATTTTGAGCCAACTCGCCCAGTGTCGCCAAGTTGAGTCCGGTCCATGATTGGATGTTGTCTTGCCGTCGTTTTGGTTGTCTGCCATTTTTTCTTTTTCCTTCTACTTTGCCTTCTGTGCAAACTTTGCTGATTCCGAATTGTGATCGTTTAGTGTGGCCGAACAGTTTTCAAACTTTTGATTTTATTATTGCTGCAATTGGATGTAGTTTTGTCATAGGCTACTTAGAAGATCTTCTGTTTTCGTGTGATCAAGTAATCTTTTGTTGGTCATGCTTCTCATGATGTGATTTTAGAGGGTAGTGAGTTTTTTCATTGTTGATGAAGTCCAATTTACGCATTCTAGTCTGTACAGCATGACTGGTAAAACGTAGGTGTTGAAAATTTTTGCTTTGAGTTTGATTGGGAGTCTATTGGATGTTAGAATCTTTTTGTTTTTTTCAAATGCTGCCCAGCCTAAGCCAATTCGGTGTTGCACTGCAGTTTTTCCATCGTTGGTCGCGGATAGTCGGTGGCCAAGATATATGAATTCTGGCACTTGTTCTATTTGTTTTCCGTAGAAAGTGAGGTTGACTGTGTTGTTGGTTTTGTCGGTTGTTATACATTTGGTTTTGGACACATTTATTTGGAGGCCGAATTTAGCAGCGTTTTTTGACAGAGCATCTAGGTATTCCTGCATTTTCAGTTTAGAATTATTCAAAATGGCCATATCGTCTGCGTAGCTGGATATTACATGACCGCCGATGGTGAATCCAGTTGTACACTCATTTTCTGTGTCTTAGATTATTGCAGCAGCTACAATGCAAAACAGGATAGCAGACAAGACATCTCCTTGCTTAACACCTTTTTATCGATTCGTCTGGTTGTTCCGATGTTTGTTTTGATTAGTGCTGTCGAGTCGTCGTAGCAGCCTATACGTTGCTTTCAAGAGGTTGATGTATTTTTTGTTGATGGAAGTTTTATCCAGAAGTTGCCAAAGGTAGGGTAATTTAACACTGTCAAACGCTTGTTTGAAGTCAACGAAGGTGATATGAACGGAATTGTTGAATTCAATAGACTTTTCTATAATTTGTTTCAGCGCTAGGATTTGCTCGATTGTTTCTCTTCCTGGTTGGTAGGCTGCTTGTGTAGGGGGGAGGGATGCATATAGGCCATTTTTTCGCGTGCCACAATAATAGTGATAAAAAGTTTGTATACATGACTGAGTAGACTTATTGGACGGTAGTTGCTTCAGTCGAATCTATTGCCTTTCTTGTAGATTCCAATTATTAGAGCTTCTTTAAAATTGCTGGGTATCGTTTTCGTTGTCAAGATAGAATTGAAGAGGTGAAGCAATGCTGTGATTAGAGGTTCGCCTTCTGCTTTGAGGTATTCCGAGTAAATGCCGTCTATACCGGGACATTTCTCATACTTAAAGTTGCTTATAGCATTCATCATATTCACTATTCATAAATAAATAAAATGTCTCTCTCTTTCTTTCATAATGTGCCTTCAGTCGATATGCTACACAACTTGTGGATAAGAACTTCAGCTGCATGGAAACATGGACCCAAGAATGGAACGAGCTGCCACATATCCCTCCCCAGTTTTCAGTTATGCCAGCACTCTCCATCCCTCCTGGAGCAGACCTCTCAAGAAAGGCATGGGTCACATTGAACAGGATCAGATGTGACGTTGGCTGTACTGGAGCTAATTTGTTTAGGTGGGGGTTGCATAATTCGCCGATATGTGTCTGCGGAGCGGTAGAACAAACAATGCAACACATACTCCACGAATGTCCCATCTTACGACCCCCAAGTGGAATCACTGGTATTCGACAACTGGACCCAACTACCGTATCTTGGCTGCACGAGGAGGCATTGCCAATCTAAGCTACTGCAAGTCAAACGAGAGAAGAAGAGAAGTTGGCCATTGAAATCCGGTGTAACGGCCATCTGGACTTGGAAAATTGTTTCGGATTCGCCAAACAATGCATGACGGCAGCACAATCCGATTGTTGCTTCCGAGAGCATCACCTTGTAGGCCTAGTATCCACTCCAATGCATGCCTGTAGGCAACTAACCGATACTCACTGCAAGGAAATAAAATCACATCTTTTAGTGTGCATTCTTAAGCGTTTAGGGTATTTTTAGCCTAATGTAGCATCCTTACCAGTTCGGTAGGTCTTCGTTTTCTCCTTTCGGTTTATTAGTTTTTCTCCAGTTCTTCCTGCTCCTTATAAAAAAAGTCATCAGAACTGCAGGATGTAAGTGTGCTTCAAAATCGGTCAAATTTGTAACACAACTAAATGGGTCTTTCTTCAAAAGTTTTTTCGTTTTTTTTTTCGTTCTTTTCTTGGCACTTCATGGCAATATACACATTCATTGGGCTGGGGCATAGACTCGCACTTGTGGCAAACGCACCACCTAGAGTGCTAGTTGTGGCAAACGCACCACCATAACAAAATCATCTTCAGTGAAGTGAAGAGAACATATATGACTAGTTTTGTAAGGCCTATCCCACTTTCGAACACTTGAAGAAAATGCAAAAATAATGAAAAAGGCAATATAACGCAAGAGAACAACTGCACGCCCAGCAAGCTGATGCAAGAGAGAGGCCCAATTACGGATCCATAGGATGCACTGCCAAATAATTATAAATTCAAGACAAATGTACGACTAGTCCAATTGATGTCAAGTTATCTTGTTGTGTATCGCGATTTCGAATAATAAATTCTCTTCAGCACAACTTTATAACAGGCATAGTAAAATCTTCAGTAGGTCAATCTTCAGTAATCTTCAGTAATCTTCAGTAATCTTCTTCTTCAGTAATCTTCAGTAGGTAGTATTCTGTTATAAAGTTGTGCTGAAGAGAATTTATTATTCGAAATCGCGATACACAACAAGATAACTTGACATCAATTGGACTAGTCGTACATTTGACTTGAAGAAAACTTTGACTATTTTCTTCTCAGCACCTTGTTTTGTGGGAAAGCCTGAAAAGATAGCACACAGTCTTTGTCACTGACAGTGACACTGTCACATAAACAGCAATTTGTAGGCATTGCCTCAACCATAAATTAAGGGTAACTTACTGTTTGTAAGATACTGTTGTTACACTGCAAATGGATATAGCCAGATTAGGACAAATAAAAAATTATCAAAATTGTAGCCCTACCAAACTGCAAGTTCAATTGAATTGAAATGCTGTTTGATAAAAATAAGCTCAACCTATTTGATTTAAACCTGATATTAATAATAAGTTCACTTTTTCATTTCGGTAATTCTCATTTTGCGTATGCTTTAGACCAACAGAGCCCCGCACATTCACGTTTTGCAGTAGTCGTACTAAGTCACAACAGAGAAAGAATTTATCCTTCCAACTTATGGTGACGTCACAGCGGTGTTGCCGTTTTTATTTTCGCAATTGAATGAGTGTCAGATTTGCCGAAAGTCAACGAAAGTTTGCAAGCGTATAACTTAGTAGTCTGTTAGTATTTTTTACGATTTGCTGGTCAGGGAAGTTTATTATAGTGTCATCTTTTTGATATCTTAGGTAAAATTTAACGAATTTATTTACCTCCTGTCAGAGGCACTTTAAGCAAATAACAAGAAAGAGGTTTGTAAACTGTATTGTATCTATGGATGCAAGTTTTTTTAAACATATGTTTACAAAAAAACAACAACAATAAAAAACAATTTTTTTTAGCAAATAATTTGTCTAAAATGTCAATGCTGAAACAAAATTGTTTGTACTTTTGCTTCTCTGAGTACATTAACTTTTATACTATCCATTGTTTCTTACAAGATATTTTTTGGACGAGGTCGGTGCCAGTGCTTCCACTTTGAAGGATTTTATCCCGAAATCGGGATTTTTCAACGCTTCGAAGGATAAAAAAAGGAAATGATGATCGGAAGGATTTTTTAGAGATTTTTAACAATTTTACAAGGAAATTTGGTCTTAAAAAGGGAATTGTTGTTTTTAGCAATTTTAAAGGAAATCACATTAATATTCCCTTTGAAAAGCTCTAAAAACGACTGTAATAACGATAACTCTGGTCTACACGATTTTTGCTCTGTGAACTTTGAAAACTGATTTAGAGTAATTTTGGGGTGCTGAATCCGAATATGACCTCAGATTTATGCTATCACGTCAGGTTTGTGAGATATGATAACAGCATATTGTTACTTTTGTCAAAAGTGGAAGATTTGACGTTGCGTTTATTGTACATACACATTGTGCAAGATCCAGAAATCCAGGCCATGTGGTGCATAAGTAGCTGAAATACACCTACCAATTATAATTTTTATACCAATTTGTTTTCTAAGCAACATTATTAACAAGGCAGTAATAACAAGCTAAAAGGGAGGCTATAAGTGTAACTGACCCCCTCCCCCGGTCAATGTTTTGCATGAAACCACAAAGATTTAAGCAAGCCTATGGCAATGCTTGTTCAGTAACCATATTTAGGCTGTTTTAGCCTGTCTAACACTAACCTTTCGTTACAGCACTGCATATGTTGGTATTAAACGCAACGCCAAATCTTCCACTTTTGACGAAAGTAGCAATTTGTTGTTATCATATTTCACAAACCTGACGTGATAGGATAAATCTGAGGTCAGATTCGGATTTAGCACCCCAACATTACTCTAAATCAGTCTTCAAAGTTCATGGAGCAAAAAAAAATTCTTTTTTTGTAGACCAGTGAATCAGCTGGTTTCCGTCGCCATCCGGAACCCCCTCTTACCATGCTCTTACTCTTTTTCCCATTCTCGCCTTTCCGTCGCTTGATTTCTATTCTCGCCATTTTGGGAATTGGACTTGAGTGCAGTGAGTGAGTTTCCGGTAGTTCTCAATTCTTTTAGTTAAAATTAGGTAATCCGTTGATTTACGGTTGAACTTGAGTAGCAATGACAAATTCACTGAGCTTCGACGTACAGTTAGGTATGCCAAGCTTAGGCTAATGGTATCCTTCCGGTTTAGAAAAGTTAGTTATAGCCTGTTTATGGTAACCTATTACGGTATGGTGTCATAATAATAGAGCAATTTAAGCTACCGTAGGCTATTTAGTGTGTATACTGTATACAACATGTGTAGCGTCCACAGTCAGACTGAGTCAGTATCATGAATAAGCCTGGTATCCTAAAGTTTTTCATCAGTCTCAAATGATTGTGAAGACGTTACTGACAAGGAGAAAAAAAGATAGCCCAGCCTATATATATATATATATAGAGAGAGAGTTGAACAAGTTAGCGCATCAAGGAAAACAGAACTAAACATAAAAATAAATTAGTTAATTGATGGATAATTCGGTACTGGACATTTACCACCTGCACATTTTCGGTGTTAGGGATAGGTTAGGAGTCCGAGTGGGAAAGATGAAAGTGGTAATTGGTAAATAATGTCCAGGATTCCAGGTGGTAAATGTCCCAGAACCGACTAACTGACAAGCAGTTTTTTAGCTGGACAGTGAACGAAGGAAGTAAACCATGTTATTGCAAAATATGTGCTGCTTTTGTGCAGCCTACTGTTCTAATAAAACAACGTTGCTTCGACATATCGGTGGTACTGAAAAAAAATCGAAATTAAAATAACTTTAATTGAGATTACAATAACTTTAAAGTTGTATTGGCACCTTTTTTAACTTAAATAACGTCAAAAATAACCTCGCCTATTGAGGAAATTTTGTAGGATTTCCGATTGAGAAAAAAGGGATTTTTCAGGACAAAAAAGGAAACTGAAGAGGATTTATCAATTGTCAGAAGTGGAAGCACTGGACTCGGTGCCCTCAACGTTTATTTCTAGATCCGCTAATGAGTGATAGCCAATCTGTCTTGACTAAACCATCAAACACAATTAACAACAATAAATGACTAGAGTGAAATAAAAATTGTGTGATTGCCAGAAAAGCGCGAAAACAAAGAAAAACTGTTTGAATTAAGTTTGTAAATTGTTTGTGTTCTTTGCTACTTTGACATTACTTGCAAAAATACTAAGTTTGCATATCCCTTGCAACTTTGCAACTGCAGTCTTAAAATATTAATGTTCACTGAAAAAAATTATTGCGCACCGGAAAATTTTATTTGAAGGAACGTTCGTATATAGACAACAACCTCAACGTATTTAACATCTGCTCGTTGCGTGTATTTCATGTCAGTCATTACAATTATTTCTTAGCTAAACCTCGGTTTTTACTTTCAGATCTAAATTTGGAAATTTCAATTCTTCTCGTATGGTTATTTGAGCTTCGTCCTTACTTTTCGGATCAAGAACTTTCAGATTTTGATTTGGAGTTCAGCAAATTGAAACAAAACAATGTCTTCAACTGCTTGAAATCAAAGCGGAGATTTCACGTCCAAAGTTTACCATAAACATTGCCACAGACAAGTAAATTATAAGTAGACCTAAGGCAAAGCAACTTTACATAGTGAAGTAACCTACTGAAGTAGGGTTTGTTCAAATGGTTAGTCCATACATAATTAATCTTTTCATCCAAACTGGTTGATATGGTGCTACTGTGGCGTGATGTTTGTTTGATTTTCTAGTTGATGGCAAACAGTTGTGTGTAAATTGTTTGAATTTATTTTATTGCAGCAAACCAGAAAAGTTGCATGAAAAGATTAACAAAGCTCATAACCTTCTGTTTGTTCAACGCATTCGTTACGACGATGTTCAAGAGGAAGTCGAGAGATTGATGGAAGAAATCAAAGACTTGGTGAGTACACGTTGAAAAGATTTACTTTGGAAAATTGGTTTTTAAAAAATTGAAGTTTGTCTTGTTGCTTTGTATTTAGTGTCCTCTTCTTGTGCCTGGGCTCAAAATGGCTGAAGAAGAAAGAGGCATAGGTTGTGAAAGCCGTTTCGTTTGGAAAGGGACATTGGAACATATGCAAGAATGGACATATTTATTGCGTTGGTGAAAGCGGAGGAGCGACTCAAATTGGAACATGTTTGGAATGCAAAACTCAAACAGGTAGCATTTCATAGACTCGCAGAAGGCAACAAATTGGCTCTAGAGATGGACGGTGCAACTGTTTCAGCCTATGATCCCCATAACTTTTACATTCCGCCAGAGGTCTGAAGTTATTTTGCCTGACCCTGCTGTTTTACAGTTCTACTAAGTAAAGACATTTATTAGATGCAACTTGTACTCTATTGTTTTAACCGGTGGTCTATTAAGAAAATGAAATATCTGCAGACAGGTGTCAAACCCACAACAATGCTTGATATGAACGACTCGGTTACATGTCTTGTAATACAAACGAATTTATTTTCCAACGAGTCAGTTCAATCAAAAACAGCTAAAAATCGATTTCGATCAGCTAGAAGCTAGGTTAGTTCATCTTCAGTTAAGTTTATTCAAATAGAATAAAATTTAAATATTCTATTTGAATAAGCTTAACTGAAGATGATCCAGCTGCTAGCTGATCGAAATCGATTTTTAGCTGTTTATGATTGAACTGACTCGTGTGAAAATAAATTCGTTTGTAACTGGTGGTCTATTATCAAAAAAATATATATACATATATAACTGCAGACAGGACGCCATATCATATTGAATTGATAATAATAACAATACCGTCTATTAATTTTCATTGCTTATCTAAGTACTGTAAATTAGTATAGTTCGGTAGGTGTTCATTGTGATGGCTGTTTTTTGCTTTGAACATTAAGTCGATCTTAAGGTCTCCTCAGTGCAGTAAATCATACACTTGAAAGGAACAGTTTGTTTAGGAACTGTCTCTGTCTGTCTGTCTGTCTGTCTGTCTGTCTGTCTGTCTGTCTGTCTGTCTGTCTGTCTGTCTGTCTGTCTGTCTGTCTGTCTGTCTGTCTGTCTGTCTGTCTGTCTGTCTAACCTTTAAAAAGTTGTATACCCCAAGAAAACTTGACATACTTTAGTCTCGTTCATGGAAAGCAGTTTATGGAAAGATAAAACTGCTGTAGTTTAGTACTTATTTATTTTGTGACTAACTATTTGCCAACATTTTATTTTATTTTTATAATATTTAGACATGAGTAGTTTACATGTTGTGGATATTTCCGCTTCCAAGTTATCCGCAAATGCAGTAGAGTTCATTCCGTTCAGTAAGACCAACGTAAGTCAACATGTTGTGTATTATTCCTGACCGTGCAGCTTTTATCAAATATAGGCTACTCTTTGTAAGTATTTGAGAATATCTTGCTTCAAACTAAAATTTGCGGTTTTTCTAGAAATATTGGAAATATTTCTTTCTGGCAGTATGCTATGCACACTGCAGTGCATCTAAATAGAAAACATAAATTTTATGGATTGCTTTTTAGTACCACTTAACTTTATCACTTTGCAAGTGAGAATTTACTTGCAGCCAGACACCTTTGCAAATAAATGTGAAAAGCTTAAAAATTGAAGGAGGTTACGCTTGTGTGTATATGTGACAATTTATACGCAACCGCATGATGTATTTAGAGAAAAGAGTTGTAAATACAACAACATGATCAAAAATGGAACTGTAAAGCATTAAGTTTATTTGCTACATTTGTACCTGCTAACAGAAAGGCGTCACACCGTTTTTTTAAAACCATTGACATTTCTGAAATTTTATTGCTTGCAGGTCAAAATAACCAAAGATTATTCTCAAAATGAAGCAAACGAAGTCAAAAGTAGCTATGGTGAGTTTTTCATGGTGTTGAAATCCAAAGCAACTGGACCATAAACCAGCAATCACACGTATACTCTTCAAGCGAAAAACGACACTTAGGACTTCTAAATAGTAGCACCTGGACTGGACACGCAGTGGCCAACATGTGGCTAAACAATTGGTACAACAGTTGGCCAACAGTGGGCCAACAGGGTTAGTTACTTGGCTGTTGGTCCACTGTTGGCCAACCGTTGTACCAACTGTTTGGCCTCATGTTGGTCACTGCGTGTCGAGTCCAGGTGCTACTATTTAGAAGTCCATGACTTAGCCTTGACAGTGTCTGCCCACACTTTTGCCCAAGTAATCAAGTCATGTGCTTCTTTGGAGGCGCTCAATCATACCTCGATCGATTGCTTCGGCGGTAGATCGTGGCCACAGATGGAAAACTGCTGTTTGTAAAAGTTTTTTTTACGCTAACCATTGCTATTCTCTATCAGTTTTACGTTAATGTGGTAAGCTTCCAGACAGCAAATTAGTCGTTTATTACATTGATTGAACGTCTGCAGATGTTAAATCAGTATAAAAAATGACTGATTCGCTGTCTTGGGCTGCTACTACCTTCGAAAGTGGATCACATTGTTTTCAAAACATGAAATACTGGTAGCAGCTTTGCAAACACCTATTTCGATCGTCTTTGCATAAGCGCGCATGCATGCAATCACGTGGTAGATCCCACTTTCGATGAAGCTTTTCTAGACAACTCGGCATACTAAATGAAATTTTCAAACAGGAATTAAGCATTAAAATGCGTAAACTGAACATTCAAGAATACATTTCAAAAAGAATTACCAAAAAAAAAATGTTTTCAATGGCACTGGCAAGGCCCAAAGTCCAATGTTTCATTTATTTTTAATTTTTTCAAAATGGCCAAAAAGTGCAAACACTGCTCGAGAATACGTCACTATCGACAGCAATAACAAAAGCCAGGTTACCACATCTGATGTTTTAACATCAGATCTGATGTTTTGA
The DNA here is from genome assembly GCF_918807975.1 of Aplidium turbinatum. NCBI lineage: Eukaryota > Metazoa > Chordata > Ascidiacea > Aplousobranchia > Polyclinidae > Aplidium > Aplidium turbinatum. Next base: position 12,273,714 of record NC_137484.1, on the reverse strand, counting down.
GCAAACTGTCTGATGTTTTGATGTTGAAATCTGATGTTTTGATGTACATACATACATAGCCTTCAGTTAAATCGCCCGCAGTAACAACTATTGCGCGATCAACTGATTGCTAGTCTTTCGTGACGTAGACTGTACAGCCGCACGCTTCGCTGCTCATGCCCATTCTCGTTTTGAAAGCTCTGACAAAAGCACCCGCGGAATGGTGATCAGACCGCAATGGGGCAAAATTTTATTGAAAATCGTTTTATGGTAGCATGTTAAACACAAAGAACGTGTAAAATTGCCAAGTCAGTTTTTTCTTTATTAGCCCTTTAACAAGTTACTGGAACAGTTCACAAAAACCCAGCACTTGCACAGAGGACTGAAGGTCGTTGGACTAAACATACTGATGAACAAACAGTCTCCAGTGTAAACATAGACCTGACTGACTTAACTTGCATACAATAGATTGAGTTTCGCTTTTAGCATCATGATTTTTGTTTACGTCACAACGTAGCGGATCGCCATGATAGTAGCGGTTTGCACTAGCTTTCGGAACATATAGTTCCCTTGTCACGTGCAATGATGATGTTCATGTGCAATTCGTCATAGCACGTGACTAGGGTACCGTACTCGTACTGTATTCCGAAAGCTAGTGCAAACCGCTACTATCATGGCGAACCCACGGCATCAGGTTAAAACAAGTGGTTTGCATCTACATTTTGTCAAGTTAACTTGCATACTTTAAGGTTTGCAAAGTCGGCCTTGCAAAACTTGATTAAAAAAATTAGAAGCCATAATAATAATTATTATTTTTCAGCAACATTTTATTTTTCTTATTTCTGTCTCATTAGCTTGGTTGTCTTGTATCATATCCCACATTTTGTGTATTACAGTCAATATCGTTAGCTGAGACGAATTTTGTTTCAGATTCTGAAATAGAAGCAATGGCATTGAACTTGATAGATGACTGTGTTGATCAAGTCATTTGCAATCCTGCCTGCTTCGACACAGGTGTTCCAAAAGTGATTGACATGTTGCGGTCTTATAACTTGGTACAAAGTGGTGTCATACCAGTCATAGTGGATAAAGTATATGAAATGGTCAGTTTTAACGTTTTATTGCGTGATATTATCAATTACAAGCAGTTTAAATAAAGCAAGATAAATCTAAAAGAAATAAAAATTGAAAGATAAAAAATTTGATGAAGTAGTTTAGACTGGATGTAGAGATTTTAATGCAAGTCAGGTTGGATGGAACTTTAAAGCAGCGGAAATTGAATCATATTTCACACGTCAATAGATTAAAAAATATTCTTTTGTCAATCGGAAAGCCTAAGGTTGCTCTCTTTCCCACAAAACAAACAAGTCTATGATATCTTGCATAGAAAGATAGCAATTTGTTTTTCAGTGCGTGCTGGAACGAAACTTTCGCTATCGTGGTAGTCGACTGTGCGACCAGTTGTCGAGAACTGATACTGGTCTTCCAAATTTCCGCGACACTTTACTTGCCAAAGCCCAGAAAGAATTTAAACGTATGGAGGACACCTTGAAAAATGACCCAGACAGATGGTTCGGCTTGTCATAGTACTTCTACGTGATTGTAGCGTAGCCTGCTTCTTTGTTTATGTGTTGTGTTTTTGTTTTCTGTTTCCCAGGATACTTTGTGAAACTGCACGGTTGACAATATTTAATTCTAATCAAAACTCAAGTTGACTCACTTTTGGTTGCGACAAAATTCTATTCCAATTTAATTTTTTTAACTGCAGCCCTTCATGATAGAATAATTTCAAAAATACCTTGCAAAACGTCCAGTTGTGAAGCTTCTTAGGTCGTGAGACTGCTAGAGTGTTGTCTGTCGCTCGTAAAACTACTTGTGTGCGATTCAACACAAACGTTAAAAATCAGCTTTAAAAAGTTCTGAAATTGAGGATGATGTTGGTGGCAAACGTTTAGGGTGAACAAAGGACTTGGATGTTGTAATTTTCTTGACCAATGTATTGCAGCGCTGTGTTTCCAGGTAACCACTGCCATCGTTGCCAAAATACCGGTCATAGCTTTGTTTCCAAGATCCTAAATGATGTGGTCTGTCTGATTTGGGAGAATGAAACAATTTCCACATTCTTTGATTATTGGTTGACCTTTCACTAGTTTCTTGAAAGCTGTCTACTTCCCGATACCAAATATCCTTGACGTTGAATCACAACCGGTGAATGTATGAATGAAGAGGAGCTGTGAGAATATGTCTGGTCCGATGATTGCCTTCAGTTTGTTGATGTCGTGTAGCTTGGTTGAGTAAGCTTTGTCGGAGCGGAAATAAAAGTCTTTAATGTCTGGGTCAGTGTCAGCATAGTGTAGTAACAATATTAAAAGGTCCGTGTCTTCACCAATTAAAGTCGTACTATGTCGATGAGGGCTGTCCATCTGCCGTCTTGACGATGTCAACATCTGCATCACCTGGTGTGTTGATCGCATTGCAGCTTCTATTCCTCAGTTGAGCAAAAATTAGAGAAATTAATCCTTCGTTGTTGGAAGCTCGAGACAAGAACTGCTTCTTTTTTCCAACGAACATGATGTCTGCAGTAAAGTGAACAACCCGGTGGACGTTCATGCCGCGTCTTTGATGGGTATTGTCTTTGATAGACGGACCATAATATCCATCAAAGACCACCGTTGCTAAGCGATAATGACGAATGGTAAAATCTGCATACGACTGTGCAATAGACCCATAACTGTCTCCAGCTTTCCATGGCACTCGATGCAAAGAGAACCCTCCATCAAGAACGTAGTGATCGGTTTTCGGGGCAGATTCTTTCACTACTTCATAATCGCCTGACGTCACGCTGCTGGCATGTTCTGTGATGGCGGTAGCTATTTGAGGCTTATCGGCTTCTCGGAATAAATGTCTAGCTTCAAACAAGGCGGGTGGGCATGTACTGAGCTTGTGCTTCATCACTTCCTGCATGGAGAGATCACCTGTTTGATTAAGGATCTTGGAAACAAAGCTATGACCGGTATGTTTGGCAACGATGGCAGTAGTAACCTGGAAGCACAACGCTGCAATACATTGGTCAAGAAAATTACAACATCCAAGTCCTTTGTTCACCCTGAACGTTTGCCACTTGCATCATCCTCTACCAAATTCCACTGCCTCAGAGTTTACTAAAAGATTATGGTCTGGATGGGTAGGCTACTGACGATTGTATGGATGCTCTAGATCAGTGGTTCTTAACCGGGGGGGCGCAAGCTCCAAAACAATTTTAATCTTTTTTAATTACTTTAATGTCCTTTACTCTCAACCTTAAGCTTTAAGGAAAAAACATCAACATCATTAAGCATCATGCCATCACTCAAACTTTTATAGCCAAACTCGACCTCTGGAAAAGTCGAATTGTACAAGGAAATCCAGCGAGCTTCAGTAACTTGGATTCTGCTCTCAAAGATGATAACTTTGAGTCTGAGTTGAAGAAACAAATAGAAACCCACCTTAATGAACTGAAATCGAAGTTCATCAAATACTTTCCAGATCTGGATGAGAAGCGTGAAACCTGGAAGTTCATCAGAAACCCGTTTCAATGCGAAGTGGTTGATATTTTCGAAGAAGGACAAGAGGAGTTTCTTGAGATAAAGTTCAACTCCACTGCTAAAAAAGACTTCAAAGAACTGGAACTTGAGAAGTTCTGGGCCAATTACCTTCCTGTTTACCCTCTTATCGCAACTCGGGCTCTTCGAGTTCTAACAATGTTTGGATCCACGTATCTTTGTGAAGCTGCATTTTCTGCTCTCGTTGCTATCAAGACCAAGTACAGAAACAGGCTGAGAGTTGAAGGAGACTTACGTTGTTCATTCTCTGGAGTTAAACCTCGCATTAAAAATCGAGTCGCTAAGAAGCATTGTCAAGTATCTCACTGATGTGTACAATAAACAGATAAAAATGCAATTTGTTTGGTATGATACTTATTTAAAATCTAGGGGGGCGCGAAGCACATGACCAATATTGGAGGGGGGCTTGATAGAAAAAAGGTTAAGAACCACTGCTCTAGATTGAGGATGGAAAGTAGACGATCATCAGATGGCTCCAATCATGACGGACATGAAAGCTGCCCCGGACGCGAAATTTTTTTTCCCATGTACTTTCTGTCTCATTTACATATTTTGGTAAAAGTTTGTATTAAAACCGTGTGAATGCAACAGTTTCTCGTTGGCACGGTTGGTTCAGTGGTTTCATCCTCTGCCTAGTATTCGTGAGAACGAGGGTTCGACGCCCCAAAAAATTTCGTGCCCCGGACAACCTACTGAAAATGATACACTGTAATTGCGAATCGTGTCCACCTCTCTGTAGTTGCCGGAGATTTGGGCTACCATGCCATGCTGAATGTGGACCATGCCAAACTGGTTCATGTGTCAACCCATACAGAAATCACATAATTACAGACGATGACATCGAGAGCGACAGCGATGAGCTTTAGTAATACTTGATCCATGTGCTTTCTTTACGCTGATTATTTCAAGAGTCTTCTGTACATGATCACGTTGTATGAACTCTTTATGCCTGCTTAGTTTACCCAAATATATATAGAAAGTTAACGGTTTTTTTAATAACCAATACATTGTTATTGTTCATTTTTAATTGTTTTGGCAGCCATCGTGGATTGCCATATTGAATTTATTGGCTATCAGATAATTGAACAATTCTGAGAATGGTCTCATTGACTTCACAGGGTATAAAAACCTAGATATAGACACCAAAACTACATGTTTTGGTCATATGATGACCGAGTTTTGGTCAATTTACTGTTATTTTATTGGTTTGGCAGCCATCTTAGATTGCCATATTGAATTTATAGGCTATCGGATAATTCAACAATTCTGAGAATGGTCTCATTGACTTCACAGGGTATCAAAACCTAGATATAGACACCAAAACTACATGTTTTGGTCATATGATGACCGAGTTATGGTCAGTTTACTCTTATTTTAATGGTTTGGCGGCCATCTTGAAAATAACCACTTTTCGGAAGTTGGATCGCTTAAGATTTTGAATATGTCAATACTGACAACCAATACTAATCAAATCAGTTGAAAAACCTTTTGTTGCATTTTTGTTGGGGTCAAACCATATATTGCCCTGCCTAAACGTAATTGCGTAATTTTGCAGGGCTAGAAGTTTCACTCAATTTTTGGCTGAATTGTTCTACAACCTAAAGTTGGAGAACAACGGCCGCTTGGTCAGAGTCAAGATGTTGGGCCGCGGGTTATTGCAACTTGTTGAGAAGTTGATCAGCCAACCTAATGATGACAACATACAATGCACAGTTCGTGTTCTAAAGGTTGGTCAAGTTGCTTACCATCTGGATAGAATTTTTAAGATGAAAATTCAAGCATTGTTTTAACGCACTCGTTTAGCTTTGTGGTTATATGCTAGGGGTATTTTTAATAAATGGGTTTGAACTAAGACTACACCAGAAAATTTTGAAACTGGGTGATCTTTTTTTTCTCATGAATCACATGGGTTTGACGAGTATGCGTAGCTGGTGTTCTCTGGGCAATTCTATTTTAGTGTTTTAATTTCACTAATAATATCCTTCTATTGTAAAGGGGTATTAAGAGTCACACAAATTTGGTTAGGGGTTTGGATAGTTTTAATCGCCACCAATTTGAAATTTAGTTCTGGAATAGTAATCTCATTGTTTTATTCTATAGTTGACAATACTGAAAATGGAGGATTCCTTGAAAGATGACGGGAAAAACGCAATAGAAAAACTTCAGTCGATTCTCCACAACTTGGAAGCCTTCTACTCATCCAGTCCCCTCCCATGGAACAAACTCACCGTGACTCTGCTAGAAGGTTTCGCGAAGCTCCGTGCCGCCGACTGGGGAAGGAGTTACTCCGATTCATCCGAAACATCCCAATAAAATCCGAATCCAGATGTTCTTTCGGAGTAGGATGAAAACTACTACATGGTGAGACTATCCGTGTTTTTAAGGATCTGTTGTATGAAAAATTTCTTACTTTTGTCATTTTTAAAAGTGGTCATCCGGTTGAAAGAAATTTGATACCTCTGTGCATTTATTTTTTTAATCATTACTCTACTTGCTCCTTGCCGGCGAAACCCAATGCCCACTCTTCTATAGTGAGTAGTCAGCCTTGTGTTGACGTCGGGAAGATCGCTCCTTCTAAACACCGCACTTGTCTTTAGTTTGTTTACTAATTCAATTAAAATTTTTTCTTTTTTCTTAAATGTTACCCTGGATAAACCAGGGCTGCAAAGTCGGAGGGATTTTAGTGTGTTCGGAGTTGGAGTCGTACATTTTTTATCCGACTCCACAGCCGTGGGATAAGCTCGATATTGGTATTGTGTCTCACATTTAACCGTGGTGTTAATCTTTCAGCGTTCCGCAACAGCTAAGGTTTCATTGGATCTGTTTATTCAAACTTACATCCTATTTACAATAAGTTTGCATTGAACAACTGCTCATTTTAACTGTTTTACTTTAGAAAGAACACTGATAGAAACATATTTTGTTTTTGTTGTGATGACCTGACATGAAATCGAACCCAGGACCAGCAATACTAGAAGCGAAAACGCTAACCAGTCGCTACTGTGATTGATGATTTCGTGCGATATCATATTATACACTTTTTGCAGAACGAGCCGGTCTTCTTCACCCCAAGCGGAGTCATGTACACTGCTGTGGACGTCGTGGATCCAGAGTTTTACAACAAGCACTTAGCTCAACAGCACCCAGAATCAGCATGTTGACATTCCTCAACTACCAGACAGAGACAACAATCCACCTGTAAGCTATAGATTTAGGGCCTATAACAACCTTAACTTATTTCACAAATCTATGACCTTCACTTTCTTTAGTAGGCTATATAGAGGTTAATTGAAAAATTCACAAACAATTTGTTTTTCAAGCTTAAGATCGTACAAAAACACGAATTTGAAGGTGTTGCGACCGTGCCAAATTTTTTTCAACTTAATAACTTACTTCTATCACAAGCACGTTTTAACGTTTGCGTTTTGTGGCTACTACGTTTTTCTTGACCTTTGCTATGTTGACGTGTATTGTTTTTGCTGTACTGGTCAGAAATAAAAACAACTGAACTGAAATCTCGCCCAGCTAAAATGTTTACATACAGATCATAGACCGGTGCACAGTAGGGTGGAGTGAAAATTTTTTTTTTCTTTCAAATCGAAAAGTCTAGTTTACAAAAATTCGTAGTTGACCCCAAAAACACCTTCAAACACAATTTTGGGGTCGGTGCCCTCCAGGGAGTGCAGGCACACACCCCCTAAAGTTCGAAAAACCCCAATTTTATAAAAAAAAATTAGTATCTCATTAACCACGGACGATAGAAAGTCGGTTGATGGCTCAAAATCATCAGAAGGTACAAGTTTATATTACCTTTAAGAGAAGTGTTTTCACTAAAAGCACTACAAAGTGGTCATTTTTGCAATAATGTAATTTTAGTCGTAAATTTACGTCAAATTTGATCGATTTTTGTAAATTAAGTTAATCTTTGTGCTTAGTATGTGTCATAGAAGTGAAAAATCAAGCAGATTGATTGTCATTTAACAATATGAATATCATAAAATGGTAACTGTAATGCAGTGTTCGCTCTAAGGTGCAAAGTTGAGAAATTATTTGAGCAATTTTTTCCTTGATTTTAAAAATGTGAAGATAGATTTGTGTGAAATTTTGGCATATTACTTAAAAAATTCCTGTGTTGAAGTAAAAGTATGGGCAACATTTTTCTAAAGCAGAAAAAAAGACTTTGGGCAAACTTGTACTTTAATCTACTTTGGGCAAATACTTACTTTCCAATTTTCTTAGCGAAGAAAACTGCTGTAAGAAATGCACTTAACTACAGTGAGCTGATGTAAAAATGTTCAATTACGTGCAAGTTATACGACCAAGTTCAAATTTATCATAAATCAAATTTCAGCAAATTGTTCATCAGACATTAAATTGATTTTTGGTATTGAAGCACGGCATTAGCATACAAGACTTAATTTTTTGTCTGATCATGCCATCTCGTCTGTGAAAACCTTCAACGCTTGCAGCAGCCTCAGTTACCAAGTGCACATGCCTTTTCACTGCCTGGTTATGGCAGGGATGGTTTAGCTCAAGTTTATCTGTCATAATTTGTTGCACAGCTTCATTCGTCATGTTCCTGACTACAGGCGGCTCGTGAAAATCGAAAAGGTCCAAACTTGACATATCGTAATAGGCTTTGGCTCCCGCATCTAACTTCGGAAGAATGAACATTCGTATCTTAGCAGAACCACTCTCTTAATGGATGCTTTGACTTCTGCTTTGAAGAATTTTGTTTATTGCAGTGATACGAACTTTTCGGTCATCATCTCCCAGCATTGCTAAAATTATGTTTTCATGGTGGGCAAAAAAAGCATTGTTTTGCAAAACTTTAAGTCCTACGTTGTTTACCAGTACATTTGGAAAATTAGAAATGGCATTTAGCATACAGAAAAAAATTTGGACCCGTTTGTAATTCTATGATGATATTTGATGCGGAACCAACAGGGATAATAGACTCGAACAAGGTATTCAGTCAAAGTGCGCAAATTCTTTGAAGGCCTCTTCTTTGAAACGGAATAACGTAGGATTCGACATCCTAAGGTCAACCAACGGGAATGGTATAATCCATCAAGTTCAAGGTATTTCAAATCCTGTGTAACAACGCCTGTCATAACAGCTTGACACATTTGCATACCATAATACTGATCACTGCTGAGACTTTCAATTACTTCATCAGAAAGAATAGGAAATTCGTCATTTAAAGGGCGGGGAAACCCAAATTAACTTTTTGCGAGTTTTTTGTTTCAGCGTGATGTCATTGTGTACAACATGCGTTTTAGCAACAAAAAAAAAATCCAAATTTTGTTGCCCTTATCTCGCTAAGTCCGCTTTTGTCTGATACCCGTTTGCGAGGTCTCACGCGCATCAAGCTGTGACGTCACAAGGTACATATAGTTGTGACCAAAAGTTTAAGACCAGACTTGATTTATGACCATTTTTGCATTACTTCAAAATACAGCATCAGATATTGCTTCAGTTGCATCATCTTTATGCATCATCTTATATCTGATGCAGTATGTTGAAGTAATGCAAAAATCGTCATAAATCAAACCTGGTCTTAAACTTTTGGCCACAACTATGTGTACCTTGTGACGTCACAGCGTACAGCATCGCAGCTTGCGCAACGAGACCTCGTAACGGGTATCAAACAAAAGCGGCCTTAGCGAGACGAGGGCAACAAAATTTGGATTTTTTTATTGCTAAACAACCGCATGTTGTACACAATGACATCACGCTGAAACAAAAAACTCGCAAAGTTAATTTAGGTTTCACCGTCCTTTAAGATAGGCAGAAAATTCGCCACAGCCCAAGCTGACACTTTTCCATTCAATTGCTTGCCAATTGTTCCAGAAAACGATTCTGGACCACTTGTTGAACCATCTAATTCTTGAAATATATGCCTTAGGGCAGGGATGGCGAACCACTGACCCGCGGGTCACGAAGTGACCCATCACAGATTTTTAGTGACCCACTTGTCTTTTTTAAAATAATGAAATTTAAACAGATATTTCAGCAAAAAATAAATGTTTCACTAAATATTTGTAATAAGGCCTCACCCTATTTTAATCTAGTACCGTACCGAATTGCCATATAGCAGTCTGACACAACTAAAGCCATAGTAGTGCGTTATCAGTATCACGGCAAGTTACTGGATGCTTATGACGTAATAAAGCTATTGTGCTCTTGATTGTTAGCAAATCATGTTACATTTTTGTACCCTTTAATGCCTGCATGCCTCTTGGCTGTTCAGGATTAGTGTGGTTTGGTAAGCTGCAAACATTTAACCGTTTCTGTCACTGGCGTAGACCCTATGGTCTCGCCCTCTGCTAATTCAGCAATTTCACATAGAAGCAGTGACGCTAGAAACCTGAGATTTCTTGACTTTTACTTTTTTTTCTTGCCCCAACTTTTTATCCCGATTATGTTGGTATCGGATAATTGTGAAGTTCACAATAAACCTTTTGTCACAGCCAGTTTTGAAATGCAAGAAATTTGCCGAACTTTTCTCTTTGTAGGCCTACTTTGTTTTGCATAGAATTTTTATAATTTTATACAATCATGCACACGGAATCGTCTCAGCTCAGATATGAGTGCTACATGTGTGAAGCTAAAAACTACGGATTACCAACCAAGGATAATAAGACTTGCAGAGAAGATGCAGCAGCAAGTTTCACATTAACATGTAATTAAATGTATGACCCACTTTTGCTTTTTCAAGGATTAAGGTCTCTTTTGTGATCCATGCACTAAAAAAAGTTCGCCATCCCTGCCTTTGGGGGAGCTCATTGAGATGCAGCAAGCACACCACCCATTGCAATGGACGCTCAAGCTTTTTTTCGAGGGAAGTAATGAAACCAGATTTTTTCCCGGTCATAGTTGCTGTTCCGTCTGTCCCAATGATGTTTGGCTTGCTTTTCATTGCTGTGTCTTCAATTGCACCATACACGGCTTGAGCAATTTGTTGACCAGTTCCATTTTCAGGTGTGATATGCGTGATGTAAAATTCAAAGGGTTCACCGACAACCACATAGTGCTCTTCAATGATTCTGGTTCGATGATAGTTGCTCCCTTGTTTCACACCGGTAATGGTGGCATCCTTTCACCCATCAACATAAAGTCCATCCACAATATCGAACTGCAATTCTTCTTCCTTCTGAATTTCTTCTCTGTACTTCTGTCGCTCTCTCCTTAATTTACTTCGACCAATAACTTGTGATTTATCAATGCCAGTTACTTTACCAAATGCTTTGAGAGTAGCAGTAGCAATAGCAGCACCTGCTCTATCCGAAATTCCAAATCTTTCACAAGTTATTGCTACTTCTTTTAGAGATGATCGAGTTTGTGTGGTAGATTTGGTTGGCAATATTGACAAAGCTGAAGAACCTGTACGCATTTACACCGTACTAAGCATAAAATATCAACTGAATATACAAAAATCGACCAAATTTGACGTAAATTTACGACTAAAATTACATTGTTGCAAAAATGACCACTTTGTAGTACTTTTAGTAAAAACACTTCTCTTAAAGGTAATATAAACTTGTACTTTCTGATGATTTTGAGCCATCAACTGACTTTCTATCGTCTGTGGTTAATGAGATGTTAAAATTTTTATAAAATTGTTTTTTTTTACTTTAAGGGGGTTGTGCCTGCACCACCTCGGGGGCACCGACCCAAAATTGTGTTTGAAGGTGTTTTTGAGGTCAACTACGAATTTTGGTAAACTAGACTTTTGATTTGAAAGAAAACAAAATTTTCACTCCACCCTAGTGCACAGGCCTTGCCAACGTGCAAACTAGAGGCCGATGCTATTTTGAACTCGAGGCTAAATGTGCTTTTTATCTTTTTAAAATGATTGTTTTTGAGAACTCAAATAGATAGAGTGTGGTCACTGAATCTCATATCACCGCTAAAGACTTAGTTTCACGTTGAAACTGGTGGCATTTTCTTGTCCAATTTGTATAAGGATTGACTTTTATAACATTTCTGTGTTGCCAGATGTTATCCGTTCCTCACCAAGCAAACGACATGAACAGTCACAACCCGATGGTTGCTCCTCCATCTACATCTATGGATGCTCCATATGCAAACTGGTCAACAAGATACCCTGGTGACCAGTATGACAACGCCACCCAAGAAGATCTTTCTCATCAGGAAGATTACGACGACGAATATGAGAATTTTTTGCGGAGTATGGGTCATTAGGTTTACTTGACCTAACTGCCATCTTGTAGCGTTCAATGTCAGCCTGCCCTGTTTCAAACTGGAAGCTGCCAATAAAAGCAAGACTATAGACTTCTGTCGCTTGCACAAGACTTTAAGCTTGGGCCTTCTCAACTCGTTTTTGTCTGTGCACCATCATGCCTATTCAGATAAGTATGTGGACCCCCGCAAATACCAAAACAAGTTTCTAGAAATGCAATGTATCGAATTCTTCAAAAGTCAATTTAGCAGTAGACGTTGTGCCATGCTCGGGATAAAGTTACTTCAAGACAAATTGAAATAACACACTTATGCGGGCAAGAAATGCTTGGGTCATTCATATTGATTGTGACAATAAGAAAATTCTGTTAATCTCGTCGATAGGTCATTATGGACACTTCGGGGTCCATAGAACCCCAGTTGAGAAGCCCCCGCTTACTCGAAGCAAAGCGGATACTTGTTTGTTTTTTGTAGGTGTCGCGTGTTTCGAGTTACGCTCTGGCGATTGCTTTCAACGTAACTATTTGTCCAATTGTGTTCCAGGTTATCTACGTTTTTGCATTGCATGTGTGTATCGTTCGCATGTTGATGTTTTTCTGATCCACACACTTTGTCAACTCATTTTTTTAAATTAACCTAAAAGCTTGCGACTTTAATCGCTCCTAGAAGTATCGATGCAAGTATTTCCTCAGTCATTATCACTCTTGGTACGCCTATTGTTCAATTAAATTCTTACTTAAACCGGTTGTGTATTATTCGCAATATAGATACGTTAGTTCACGGCCTCAGTTGTGTATTTGCGTTGATTTTAATAGCTTGCTTTACAAATATAGCAACCATGATCTGAGAACTTCATCATCATTCTTTAACGTTCATTAAGAAAATAAATCAATAGTTTTTTTTTCAAGTCTAAACCTTAACCCTTTGCTTTTCAACGTTTTTTTGGAAGTTAACTGCTCAAGGGGGGGCCGTTTTTGGATCAAATTCAATCAGCTGTTACGTGTTATCCGCTGATGCTATTTGAACAGAAGTTGCACTGGTGTGAAAGCAAATCATTTGTATATAAGTTTGAAAAGTCATTATTTTAAAATTTTATATGTTAAACTTGATATTTCAATTTTTGCAAAGGTACCCAAAAACGACAATTTTGATTTAACTTGCCGCTATTTAATTACCGTGCTAATCCGATTTCATGCAAACTTCTGAATAACAAAGAGCTCGATCGAACGCACGAAGTGTGTGTGCGGTGTGCCGAATCATTGCATTGATTAGAATTTACGACTTGCGAGCAAATCTTATTGTAAGCTACTCACTGATTCTAAAATAGTTACAATCAAAGTAACATTGTTACACGAATTTGAAAAAAAAACAAAACTGCGTTTGTTGTCTTACATTTTTATCCTAAACTAATGCATTCCCAAACTCATGGCTAGCTTCTAGTTTTATGGAACCAAATTTCTCATAAGTAACACCTTAGCCTGCTTGAATAGCTGTTTACATCTTCGTTTGTGTATTTAGGTCTACAATTGAGTTTGTAGTATGAATATTTTTAGTAGAGAGAAGACAGTTGAACAAGTTGTTGAAATTATCTGAAATTTCTAAGTTCAAATTAGGTGCTTTTGAAATTGTGGATTTGTGTCAAGTCGCATCACAAATATCATGCAGGCCACATCATAAGTCATTTCGCTTACGGGTGTTTATAAACATGACTCATAAATTACATCCACAAAAAATACAGCATTTATATCAACAAAGCTAAGTTCGAAGCTCACTTTTTATTGAAGATTGTGTCAATCAATTCGAAATAATGCAACAGCGAATTGCCGCCAGCGTCGAAATAATGCAACAGCGAATTGAGGAACGTGCGTAAACAAAGGAAATGTGAAATAACCCACAGTCAGCAAATCTACATAAATTTAACGTTTACAAATGTTGAATCAATGTAAAAGGACTGGATTGCTGACTGGGTCCTTATTGTTTGAAGCACTAAAAATACGCGTAATATCGACAACATCAGCAAGGCAGTGATTATGTTTCTGGCCAAAAAAAAAAAAATAACTTTTGACTTCAAAGATAAAAATGATTATAACGAAGCTTCAAAGTTTGTCGTAAAACATTTTACAGAGATACAATAAACATAATCATTTTGTGCCAGATTGTGAGAAGACTTCCTAGATTCTTTCCAACCATTTGCATGATTGCAAATTATTTTCTATAACTCTATATTGCTAAAAAATGGCTTCTTTGTTGAAACAACGTGGCTACAATTCTATAAGAAATTCTTAGGCCTACTACATTGAAGTAATGAAATTTTTTTTGTGATTTTGCTGATGACGTTTTACAATATCCGAGAAGTAAAAAATAATAATGATGAATTATTTTATAAAACCGTGGTTTGCAAGTGCTTCACAAAAAATTGTTGAGGGAAAATTTACTATTAGACGTAAAACGTTTGTAAAAGAAAATTGTCGGTTTACGTATTTATAATGTTTATTGCGCTGTTATCGAATTATAAACTGCCTGTATTGTCTACCTTTGTGGTTGCCGGCCAGCTTAGAGCAGCATGCAAACCATGCGTTTTTGGTATTTGCATCGTGTTATGATTCTCGAAAATCTCCCACAAGGTCTTTATTTTTATCGTGATATTTTTGTGCCTTGTCTGTCCTGAACTTGAAGTCATTGTGCAGCACAATCCACATCGGTTTTTAGACTCAGTCTTCATTGAAAATCTTTTGTGTGGTGCATCATTTCAAGTAGTGTCTTCCCCTAAACTGTTACACAAATCGCCCAGAACCAGAACCATCGTGTTATCTTACAGCAGTTGAGAGCCCGTTATTGTATGTGTGGAATTATTACTGTAGATGTCTGACTAAATTCATGCCAAAGTTGAGCAAATTCTGCTTTCGGGATCCTTGCCGTTATTTACGGTATTTTTTGTTGATAAGTTTGGGCAGCATTTTTCCAAGATAAATGAAGACATCGGTATTGTTCGTCACTTAGATTTAGTTTTCTCAGCATTGTTTATTCATTCTTTGATCCACTAGTTTGTCCCACTTTTGGTATAATCGGATCGTTTATAGCCTAAATGGCGGGTCTTCACAATAGCCGGCCTCTTATACATTGGCGCAACGTATTCAGATGTTGAATCAATGATGAAGAAAGCTGATTTGTTGTTTGTCTTATGTGACGCCTAACTTTATGCCTCGTCTACAGTACAAAATATTTTGTAATGTACATTGTGTACATTGTACATTTTGTTTGTAGGCCTACATTACAAAATATTTTGTAATGTAGATGAAGCATTATCATCTTTATTTTGCGCTCTTTGGAACAAAACACAGTGCACTGTGAAACAAAAATACAGGACATAACAACAAGTAGGCGACATAAATCAGTGAAGGGACGCCATCGAGTTAGCTGCTACGTGTAAATGAAGCCTATCTCATAATTTTGAGTATCTCACAATTACTGTTTGCAAAAACGCTATTTCTCCGGCTTCTCCCAAAAGCATTTGCAGTGATACATTTCCTCAATTGCAAGTTTTGTCAATGAGAGCATTTCCATAGAACGTTTATTTCGAAACCAAGTTTTCGTGTCTTTATCCAAGAGAAGATTTCTTATTGTAACGTTTTTTATTCGTCAATGAATATTATCTGCTTGAAACAACTGTTTTGAATAGTTTGTGGCCTCCATAGTCTACTATTTTGATCGTGGATTGCTATTCTTCTTTGTAGAGCTGATAACGCAAAAAACGTTTGCTATTATTGTTTCTAATTAACAGCTTTGCGATCACTGGCTTTTCTTTGTAGCATAAGAAATAACGCGCTTTGTATTATTGAGGTCAAACCAAACAAAAGAAAGCAAGAGAATGCTTCTCTCTGCTCGCGCATATCGATGCACGAAGCAATTATGAGCTTATGGCTTGTCATCGCAATGTAATCCATTTCACGCTTTGCTGGAAGTTAGCTAGAAATAGCAAAAATTCACCAAAATCTTGAATTTACAAGAAAACTACACAACTTTTAGCATCAAATTTAATATCATCAGATCCGCCTGGCAATTTTAGGAAAAGTCAAGAAAAACCAAGTGCATGGCGTTACTGTGCTTCAAATAATTAAAGGAAATATGAGGGGGGGGCCAAATCCGGCCTCCCTTTGAGGAGCAAAGTGTTAAATCATTTTACCTGGTCAAATGATTTAAGGTTTAGGCTTTAAAAAAAAACTATTGATTTATTTTCTTAATGATTGCTGTCTGTGTTAGGTAGATCGCCCATTTGAGGAAGTGTCATAGTACCAGATCACCTTTCCAGTTAGTTTTTCTCACTTTTGATCATTCTTTAGCGTCTTATAAAACCACTTCTTACTTAGAAAGCTTAAGGATTCTTTGATTCTTTCTCTTTGTCTCCTTCTTTAATTACTCTAATCACTGGCTTGAATGGCCCTTCTTTGTTCTGAAATCTTTCGGGCCCTAATTTGATCATCTCAACTCTCATGTTATGAGTTGATATTTCTGGCAAAGTAGCCCTATTGTTATGAGAATAATAGATATCATCTGTTTTATCTTTATCTGAAAGTGTTTGATTTATAGGTTGACTTCTTTCAATGATCACTTCGTTATTGTTTTACTCGAAATACGCTTCTTACATCTCAACTTGAGGTAGCGATTTACTGTGGCTGCTAACCTCTTCTATTTCTTTAGCAGAGGCAATTTTTACAAACTTTAAAATGGCTCCTTCATTGTTTTTTAGTTCCTATTTTCTAGCTT
Organism: Aplidium turbinatum; assembly: GCF_918807975.1. NCBI lineage: Eukaryota > Metazoa > Chordata > Ascidiacea > Aplousobranchia > Polyclinidae > Aplidium > Aplidium turbinatum. The sequence continues at coordinate 12,257,164 of NC_137484.1, read as the reverse complement.
TCTTTTTTGTTTCTAAAAAAAGCTCCACTTTCTTTTATTCTCTTCATAGACAAAAGTAACTAAAAAATTTGCAACTTTAATCTTGTTTAGAATCTGCAGCAAAATGATTAAAAAACAATAACCATAATTGCAAATTTGCTGAGTTAAGCTAAGTGATCTATTTCAGACTTGAAACTTCAAGCCTTTCACAAACATAACCCTAGCCTATATTCACACATGAAGATGGAGGAATCCCATTTGTCTGCAACAGACAGATGGTAAAGGTGGCAGTTGACTCGATGACCTCACGGTCCCTTCCTGTCTCCTCGCGAAAGTGAAATAAACTGAAAACTAATCTGAACTTATCTACCAAAGCTAAGTTGACTGAACAATGCCATAGCTTACAAGTTACAACCGACATTCTGTTATGACTATAACTATGACAATCTAAAAAAGTTGCAAATTAGTTTAGAGCTGGTTTAGAGGCATAACTTGTGTAATTTTTGGGCTTCACTTAGATCAGTATCAACTTAGGTTGTTTAAGTCTGAGTCTTTCTGAGAAAAAAATAATTTGTGACTGTCTTTGTTTGTTTGAAGCAGTGGTTCCCAACCTTTTTGTCTTGGTGACCCCCTTTAAAAAAATTCGTAGATACCGCGATCCCCACTTATATTCTTTCCTAAATGCAAGTATAGGTAACAAATAATACAACAAAAGGATGAAAGAATCAACCAGCATCTTTAAGTGGGAAATAATTTCACAATGACAGTTTGCAGCAGCAAAGAGTTATTTGCAATGTCATCAAGACAAGGAAAATTAGCAAGGTTTCCATTTTCATTGATTGAATCTTTATCCTCGGACTGGGAAAGCTTCTTGCAGCACTTAATCCTGGCAGTTTCGCATACTTATAGACTGCAGAGGCTTTGATTGAAGTTTCTAATTGTTGAAGTCTTGTTGCCGGAAAATTATTTTATCCATTACATGTCGCTGAATGGAGAGCAATCCTTAGCATGCGTTTCTCAAGCATACACCCCGAGAATCGAACCAACGCCGCTTGATCTTGAAGCTTCTTCGTTCCAGAAGTCAGGCGCTAACCAACTGAGCTATCGGGGCGGACATTTTCAGCAGCGGAAAGTAAAAAAAAACACATTGTTATGAGACAATGAGCCTTCTCAACCTAGTAAATAACAACAATTTTTGTAGAGAATTTTTCTCAAAGCAACGACCGTAATGGCATAATATCATTTACAATTCCAAAATAAAACTGTAGGCTACTGTGAAATCTGTTTTTAAAAGCTGCATATAATGTGGCCCAAGGATCTTCGTACCCCTTGATGTACAATCTCGTACCCCCAAGGGCATAGCATCTTTTCACAAATTGGGACTAGGTGGTCAAATTTCCAAAAAAGGGCACTTTTAGCACGAGAGTTATGTTAAAAAGGGCATCGATGATCTAAAATTGAAACTTGCTCGGTCTGTCGGAATCTTGTCTAAATTGAAATCTTTTATTCCTCCGAAAATCACTCGCTTGTGCTTCCCCATATAGGCTACATTTGCTACAATATGCAATAACAATATGGGGTTCCACTTTTAAGACACATGTCGACAAACTCCAAGCATTCCTAAACAAAAATGGGAAAAACCAACTGAAAAAGGTGATCTGGTACTATGACACTTCCTCAAATGGATGATCTACCTAATACAGAAAGCAATATCACTAAGAAAATAAATCAATAGCTTTTTTTCCTTGGTCTGAACCTTAAAACATTTGACCAGGCTAACACACACAATAGTATTTCAATAAGATAAATTTATGTTATGGAACCGGTTTTCTTCCATTAGGAATCGTCAGCATAACTGAGTCGAAATAAAAATTAGCCTACATCAATAAATGTCAGCACAACTGAGTCGAAATAAGAATTAGCCTACAATATCAATAGATGTCAGCATAAATGGACCAAAACCAAACGAAAATTTACAAATTAATTAAATAAATAAAACTGTTCATGACCTCCAATCCTTCATATTCATTTCTTTATTTCTGCCTTTTCTTCTCTTCATAGTTTAAGCAAAACGCAACTATCGAATATTGTAATTTCAATTTGACTTAGCTTGAGCAAGTATAATGACAAACACTTGAAAATTCAAATAAAATTTACTAAGCAGAGGATTATAGAAATACTATGTCGGTGAAATCTAGAATAAATGCTTTTATTACATCATCATGCTAAACTTGCAATTGTGCAAAAATTTAAAGCAATCAATGCGGCAGAATAGGTGACAAGGTTAGGAAAAACTAGAAAAACCATATCTATGATCAAAAATGGGAAAAACCAACTGAAAAAGGTGATCTGGTACAGTTTAGGAAGAATAAACGAAAAACGCAAATTCTAGCTAAATTAAATTAATGCTTTGTCATCGGCTCACTTGACGCATTGGGTTAGGGCGGTGGTAGTCATTACATTGACGTGGGTTTGATTCCCACCTCTGCTATAGCTCTTTTTTCTTCTGTAATTACTAAACAAAGTTCAAACTTTTTCAAAGTAATAATTCAATTAATTCTCTGGCTGAATTGTCACAATTGGACAGACAACGTAGCATCTGATTGGTTCGTGGTTGGATTGGACAGAAGTCCATGGATTGGATATCTGCATGTTAAAGTGCCTTCCGTCTCTTGTAGGCTACTAAAGTAAAAAGAAACAATTATGGTAATAGCCTAGGGCTACCATATGTCCTCTTTTAAGAGGGTTTGTCCTCTTTTTTGAAGAAAAATATATTGTCCTCCGAGGACAACCAAAAATGCTCAAATGTCCTCTTTTTTACATTTTCAGTTTTCTTGGTCATATTTTCAACAGGATTTCATTGTTATGTGACTTTTTTGTAATTTCCAACCATTTCTGTACCAACACAACATTCTGATTTCTAAATTTTCAAAAAAAACATTGACGTACTAAACAATTGAAACATACTACATTGCTTAGACGTTCATTGAAACATAGCCTACCACATTGCTTTGCGATTATCTTAAAAGCCAAATAATGGTCAGCGATGAGTGCGAGTGGAACTGCAAATCCTCTTGTGAGGAAATTTCCTCATTTGAGGGAGATTTGATTATCCAATTTATGAAAATGAAAAATTGGACAAACTAAAAAAAAATAAGAAAATAAAAAAATGGAGTAAATCACAAAGAAATGAAACATTAAAAAAAGCAAAAACTTGCAAAAGAGTTTGACATATTTACATTTTAAGGTTCTCACACTTTTACAATAAATTATTAAGTTATTTTACCCAGATTTATTTTGTATTAGGCCTACCCAGATACATTTTGATTCAGCGCTTGTAAACGTTGCTGATTACCAACTTAATAGTTTGGTAATTTGTCAGGTGAAGCGAATCGAAAAATTAATCCGAAGTGCACTATGCATGACATACAGCCTATTTCAAAATAAATCGTGGCATGGATACTTACAACTTATGTAAGTGCAAATGTAGAATGACTTTAATCTATGATACAGCCACAATCAGGCGCGGATCTATGGGGGGCCCAAGGGGACCGGGCCCCCCCCCCAAAATTTTGTGAGAAATTTTTGAATGGTTTGATATGCTTCTAAACAGCTGACATTAGTCCCACAGCGGACTTACAACCCCCTTTTGGCACGCGTGTGACGTCACGAGATTGAGAATGATGCTTTTAGTCTCTATGTCTCTAAAACAAAGTGTGCCTAATTTTAAGCGAAACTGCATTAAAAGAGCAAGTTTTGCCAATACCAAACATTCAAACATCTCAGCAAGGAATTAGCAACAAGAAAACATAGAGACTTAGCTTTATTACCAAAAAAATGCCGAAGAAAACATGATCTTATCCTTTTGCTATGCCACCGGACAGCACCATTTTACAGGAATATTTATACCCATATTTTTGTTGAAAATGCTCTCAGAATGCACCAAATTCAAAGTAATTTTTCAAAATTTTCTGGGGGAGGTCCCCCAGACCCCCGCCGCTAGGTGTCGCCTTTGGCAAACGCGCCGTCAAAACCCCCCCAAATTCCTGGCTACGCCACTGATTGTTCATAGGCTATCTGTTTTATCTTTTTCTTACTTTTTAATTCATTTTCAAATTTTCTGCCCCCCCCCAAAAAAAACTCTTAGATCCGCGCCTGGCCACAATGGTAGGCTACAGGGAAAGAAACAGCCTTTTAGTTGAGTCTGTCCGTAGCATCTCATTAACAGCTGTATACAGCTTCAATTATATTTCGTGCAAGTAATTTTATGATTTCGTTAAAGCTGGTCCTTTTTTTCTGAAAAAAGTTAAGGCATGGCTAACTACAGATACTGCCTGATTTGTCACATTTTTATGACATTATCACATCACATTTTGTCACACAAATCGGCTTTCGAGAAACAAACAAACTTGTCTGCTTTTTTTGCTGTAACTTTTGCTGCAAAGGTCTATAATTATTCAAAAGGATGTAAAAAATTCTTCTTACGTAACATTCTAGGCTTGTATTTTACCCTCTGGCGAAACGTGTCCTCTTTTTAGGCGATGAAAATATGGTAGGCCTATATAGCCTATATCAAAACACAACTGCTAAGATATTATAATGAGTTGAATCTTTGCAGAATTAGATGATTCTAAAGAGCTGGTATTTTATTTTGATGAAAATCAGGAAACAAACTTCGGTAATTCAGACATTTAGAATCTCACACAAAATTTGAGGTAGGCTACTCACAACTCAAATTGATAATTAATCTGCTTGAATGGAACATGAAGGATATTATAAGTAAGGTCAAAGGTAGGCTCATAAGTTCTAAATGTTTCCTAAAGCTTTCCATTTAGCTGTTCATTCATTAACTTGGATCTAATTTAAACAAAAATTAAGTCTTAAAAATTGCCCACCTAGTTTCAAACTAGGGGGCAAAGAAAGGGCTAGGGGGGCAAGCAAAGGGATTAGGTGGGCAAGTGCCCACCTAGTTTATATGTGAAAAGATGCTATGCCCAAGGGCATAGCCGTACGAGCCAGGAGGCAGGGGGGCAGCTGCCCCCCTGTTGTTTCAAAACGTCGCGAATTCGGGCAAAATCTTGCAATTATTAGGGCAAAAATTGCTATATGAAAAGCTTCAAAATTGCAATAATTAAGAAAAACTACAAATTAATATCTTTTACCTATCAAACTAAGTACGGTACAGCCTCTTATTTGCACAAGAAATGTGCCGCAAAATTTTCATTTGGCACACCCGTATTGCTGTATTGACGGTGATTAAACTGTAGCACGAAATGCATTTAACCAACTGCATCATGCCAATTTGGGCAGCCACCAAAATATGTCTCTAATACTTTTGTGAAACTGCCCAAATCAAACACAAAATTTGCTAGATAGCTAATTTTATTATTTTTCACAAATACATGGTGTTGATTTGGGCAGCTGAAAACATGACATTATCTGATGAAACTGATTAATCTGTTTATGCAACATGTCCAACTTAGCGTGAGGCAGTTTCCCCAAAATAAACAAATTCATTAATTTTTCCCATTTACATAACTGTATCGTTTAGATTTGGGCAACAAAAAAATATGAAATTATCTGATCATAGTCTATTTATAAAACTGCCCAAATTGGCATGATGCAGTTGCTTCGGCATCAAAATTTACAAAGTTTTTAATTTTTTTTCATATTATCCATAAATGCATCATCTTGATTTGGGCAACTACAAAATATGAATTTATATAAATCTGGTGAATACTTTTATAAAACAATTCGGGTGGAGAAGTTACAGTACTTTTTCAACCATAAACGGACATAGCTAAGCAACACCACAACATTCAAAAAAAAATGTTATACTGTAGGCTACCTGTTAAATGTCATGTTAATGTTGTGGTGTTGCTTAGCTTTGCTTGGTTACTTTTATAAAACTACCCAAATTAAAATGATGCAGTTGCGCCCCAAGATAAAAAATAAATATTTAGTTTGTATATGATGCAACTGTGTCATGTTAATTTCACCAACATTTAATATGCTACTGCTGAAATATATAATACTCCTAAATGTTACTCCTACCTACCATGCCAAAGTGCAGACGCATCGAGCAATGCACAAGCAAGGTATATTCAAAGATGAATTCAATTGTTCTATCTTGATTACTTTGGTAAGAAATTCTAGCTACAGGTGATCTTGTTATGTTAGTTTTTCACTGTTATCATGCACCGCATACATTATATTTGGGCAATATCTATAAAAGCGTGCAGATTTGGGCAAATTTACGTTCTGCCCCCCCAAAATGGTTTGGTCTCGTACGGCTATGCCCAAGGGGTACGAGAACCCCCAGTTGGGAACCCCTGCTTTACAACTACCGTACACATAAGGATGGAGCCTACCAAGACACTCAGGCAGCCACTTTATCTGGTCCAGCTCGTTATCGCATCAGTTACGGATCTAACCAGATCTTTACCACATCAGGATCAGATAACGTGGCAGTCTGGGTAACCATTGATGAACAGATAATTGTTCCCAACGAAAAACAGATGCTCATCTTTTTATGCCAAATGAGACAAACAGATTCGGCATGCAATTTTGCATTTTAGGTAAAATCAAATCCAAGTATGGGTCAACATTTGCAACTGTTAACCTAAGGCAGAAAAATTAGCCGTTTTGAGTTTATCTTGCAACTGGTTGATGAAAATAGTGCCTTTGCAGATTGTATAAATCAGCACATACTAAAACAACGGTAGAGCTCCACAGATCTTCCAGAAAGCGACGAAAATGTGCTCGGTAGCTGAGAAACAATAGGCTACTATGATCATTTGCCAGCAATGACAAACCTGCAACCAGAAACCTGCAAAAAATGCAGAAAAAAGTGATTGGAAAACTTATTGAATGCAAGGAATGCGTTTCGCAACAATAACACAGGCCAACAAAATAGATATCAGATATCATAAAATCCTGATGTGATACAAAAAATCTGATGTGATTTTTGAATTCAGCACCCATAATATACCCTAGAATGACATTTACTATGCTGACACAAAAAGTGTGTTGGCTTGTGTAATAACTGTCAAGACACTATTAACATAACCATAATTTTAGTTTTAAAAAGTCATAATTTGTTGTCTCAACTTAGTTTGAAACTCAACAAACTACACATGTCTGCTCAAATAAATCTGTCACATGTGACTCACAGTGATGTTGTTTCACCAAAATAGTGTCGTGTCGATTCGACACTTTCCGTGGTTAATGGAAAAAAAATCCCGTGGTTCTCGTGATTACATGCTTTCTTACCTTGTTATTTGCCTTTATTAGGTAATTTCTTTAATGTGTGTGTAGTTTGGACATATAAGTTATCTAATAACTGCATTTATGTTGTGGTTATATCGGCTGTGAAAAGCAACACAAGCAACATTATAGAATGTCTTGGTGAACAGAGGAACAGTCTCTTTCTGCATTTACGGCAGTATTATTGAAAGGCAACATTACTGTAGTAGGCCCTAGCCCAGTACTTTTAACTACATAGAGTCTGATAGACCGAACGGATTTGTCACCGTTACATCCAAAATGTTTGAAGTATTAAATTTTTCAGCATTCGGAGCGTTTTTTATGCATAACTGACAATCGATTTGCCCTCAAAATCAAACACAGCGCTGATATGTAGCCTATGTAAGGTAAAGTAGGGTAATATTGGCCAGTGGTATGGTCCATTTGGTCCACATTTGTTTGGCGTATTTGAAAAGGGCTTGTAGTCACGGTTCCTGAACAACTCGAAAGAAAACTTGACGACAAAGAAAGAAACGCAAAGTTTGATGAAATTTTTTTCGCTTGAATGCAGTAGTGTGGTTATTGAGTTTAGGCGCAGTTGTATTTTTTGCTCGAACGCTAATAAGTTAACCTACAGTGTTGGAGCTCGTGCGAGTAGAAAAATGGTTGAAAACTTAAAACACTCGCAGAAAGTCTGTGCATATAGAAGCCTATAGCAGAAAGCTTTGAAGTGATTTGTTTATATTTGATGGGGAAATGAGTAATTACAAAAGGTCGTGCTGTTGTGCAAACGGGCCACATGGTCTTGTGTAGTAGCTATATAGGCTAGTGGCCCATATTACACTACTGGCAGTGAGGCTATATTTATAGCAAAGTTTAATGAAAATGCAAATATAATGTACTTTTCTTTAAGTAGTCATCTCTCATATTGGTAAGCATTGTAGCCCTTGCTGCTGTATTTTTAGACTCTTCAAATACCTTTGACCGAGTGTAATTTTCAAAAGTTCTTCGTTGGTGCAATGTTATTGGTATGATTGTATTTATATTTATTGTTATTTATATAAGTGTATATAAAACAATAATAATATGACTGCAAAGTAGGGACGCCATCCATCTTAATATTCTCTTTGTGTTTATACACAGCCTATATAGTGTGATTACATGAGCAGGTAATTAAGCTTCACCTTTTACGAAGGCTGCTTTATATTTATGATTTGTATAGGCTACTACTTTATCATGCAAATTGAACTGAAATGCAAATTGAATGTTGTGTACCTGCTCTATAGGGCGATAATCTTTTTAATCACGTTGTGTATGCTGATGACGTGTGTTTCATCGTCTCAAGTATAAAGGGCCTTTTCTAAAGTTTGCCATTTCTTCGTCTTAGTGTTTATTTATGCCTAAGTTTTTGAAATTTGTTTATACCTATGGAAAAGATAATATAGTTAACACTGTTTTTGAAGCATTTTAGGAAGTTGTGAAAAAGCGTTCCAGGTCTCAGCGAGGGTCATGCAAGGTCGTTTTGCAAGTTTTTTTTTTGGAAACTTTGGGAGCCCGGATTTTTGCTTGGTACCGAGCCAAAGATGTTCTCTCAACGGTTTTAGACAATTTAACGTATTAAAGAACAATTGCCCTACTAGTCAAGCCGGTGCAGGAGAGAAGCCCAATTACGGATCCAATTGATATAATGTTCCGACGTTGTTGTGCACTGCAACTAATGCCACACCGCACGAGTTGTTCGTTGGTTTCGATCGACGATCTACAGCTGGGTTACCTTACCACTGCCATTTGGACACTGAAACCAGGGCCCGTGTTCTTGCGCAAATTTGTGGGTTTGAAGAGCGATAATACGGTTTGCTGCGTGGAACTAACCAATACCTATCCTACGTATGCAGCTGTAAGATAGATTTCCCAATGGAAGATAATCTAATGTATTGTCAGGAGACCCTGGGCGTGCCCAAACGACTTTCCTCGTCAATCTCATTGCCTTGAACTATTTGTCATAGAGAATTCCTAAAAGCTGATTAGTTTTCTAAATCAGCTTTTGAAGTTGGCAATAACCCGAATAACATTGAGCGCGATATTTAACCACAGCGCAAGAAGCTTCGCTTTAGATCGTGACGAAGCGGGCCCCAGCATCATATGTTCCAATCGAACCAACAAACGTGCCTCACCACTACGATATAATAATAATGTTATGGTTTTATTTATTGTCGCTCTACAACAGCTAAGGTCTTTTAGCGACAGGGCTAATTTTTAATTTTGTTTCAGGTTTACGATTTCATCACATTAGTACCTAGGCCTAACTTATTTTCACAGCATTATACAAGAAAGAACAAATTTGGTACCGTTTTTAAAGGCTTCGGTTTGACCCGACTTGAAATCGATTTCGGATGTAGGCCTACCAGCTCCAGACCCGAAGGCGATAACCCCTCGGCGGCGGAGCTGGTTTCTACTACCGTATGGAGATCACGTTCCATTTTAAAGGGCGGGGAAACCCAAATTAACTTTTTGCGAGTTTTTTGTTTCAGCGTGATGTCATTGTGTACAACATGCGTTTTAGCAAAAAAAAATCAAAATTTTGTTGCCCTCGTCTCGCTAAGGCCGCTTTTGTTTCATACCCGTTTGCGAGGTCTCGCGCGCATCAAGCTGTGATTCTGTTCGCTGTGACGTCACAAGGTACATATAGTTGTGGCCAAAAGTTTAAGACCAGACTTGATTTATGACGATTTTTGCATTACTTCAAAATACTGCATCATATATTGTTTCAGTTGCATCATCTGTATGCATCATCTTATATCTGATGCAGTATTTTGAAGTAATGCAAAATCGTCATAAATCAAGTCTGGTCTTAAACTTTTGGCCACAACTATATGTACCTTGTGACGTCACAGCGAACAGAATCACAGCTTGATGCGCAACGAAATCTCGCAAACGGGTAGCAAACAAAAGCGGCCTTAGCGAGACGAGGGCAACAAAATTTGGATTTTTTTCTTGCTAAAACGCATGTTGTACACAATGACATCACGCTGAAACAAAAAACTCGCAAAGTTAATTTGGGTTTCTCCGCCCTTTAAGGGAGCTGAATGTTGTAAATTTACGTTGATTCTAATATGGCATTTATATTACAATGTTTCAAAAACTCATTATTATTGTTTCTTTGCTCGGCGCGTTTTTAGTTGATTGTTCTCTCAGTTCGTGTCTCTCGGCTCTCAGTTTCAGCAAAGCTGTTCTGATAAGAGCTTTTGTTACAGTGCTCAGTTAAAGTGACATGGTTGTTCCAGACAATTGTTCACCTAATCAAACGTCATATAAAAACCGTTCAGGTCTACTGAATCTTACGTCATGGAAATTCCTAAAACATGAGCCAAAATTGCACCATCGTTCGTAAGACTTGTGTCAAACCTGTTTAAACAGGAAATATTGCATCAGCCTCTTGAACACCTGTTTGAATGACTTCATAATTGTCTTTCATTATTGCGTCACAGTACTGCGTACGTGAGTTTGAGATATTGGTATGGTATCTATTCTGGTCATTCGTGAAATGGTTGCTTGAAAGTTGGCCGCACATTTAACTGTTGGCTTAGTGCTTGCTAGCTGGACAAAAGTTCCGTCTTTTATCCAAGTAATCTGTTCTGTAGTGACAAGTTTTAGTGGTGTACGACGTTGCATCTCATTTTCGACAGCTTTGAGGCTATTTTTACAGAAATACAATTTTGAATAGACGTTTCAAAGGAGTGTTTCTTGTTCGGTCATTACATACAGACGAACGGATTCGAGAATCTTATGTTACAATTTTCCCACGAAGAGATTATGGTTTACCGCTGTGACCAATTGTGTTGTTTTGTTTTGATTGTGTGAGAGTGAGGCTAACTTGCTTTGAAGGTTTTATATTAGCGGCTTGTGTTTTACAGATGTGCTTCGTTTCTTAATTTATTAAAGTCAAACTGGTGGTCGCTTTAGGTCCTTTCTCAAGAAAATCTTGCGTACGTTAACGTAGCCTACCTCTAATGTCATGAAAAGCACGAGTGTTCACTGAGGGGGAGAGTTGCAGTCATACCAATGAAAGTTCCAGAAAACAGTCAAAGTTCCAGACAAAGTTTGCAGTTTTTTGCATTTATTCAGTGTTTGCAGACGTTGAATCATCGTAAAATGACAGAGTTTATTTGTCTGGGGTGTTTCGGATCAGAGGAGAACGCACGAAAGAATTTTATAGAGTTAACCCCATCCTTAAGCGTGATAAAGGTGAACTTTCAGGGGTGTTCGAAATACCGTAAACTTTGTTTGGATGAAACAAACTTTCATGTCTTTGCAAAATGTTTTTAAGACACTATGACATAAGTTTTCAAACGACATGGCCCAAAAATAGCTTACTTTTCTTTGTAGTAAGTTTTGACGGGTGCTGAAATTCTTTTGCATTTCGAGCTAAGAATGAAACGAAATTGCTTTAATTTCTATTCAAAACTTAAACAAAGAAATTTTGTATTAAAGATCATAGCTTTCGGCAACGCTACTGACCTATTGTCCTTTTTGACCTCTGTCTACTGTTTCGTTATTAAATAATGCCAACAAGCTTTGTAGAGAAGAAAAGCCAAGAAAACAATACAATAACGTTAAAATCTCCTCCTACTCATATTTTCTTGATATTCTATTGTTAAAGTATAGCCGACAATATGATGGATAAAGTTAGTTTCATGAGCTTTTATTGCTACGTCAGTTCCAAAATGGCATAAATCTTTGGCGTAGTCGCTTCAGTAGTTGCTGGTACATTACAAAATGTCGCACCCTTGTTGACAATCGACATATAGCAAATAGATTGTTATTCTTGCTTTGGGATACCGCGGTGTGGCGTATTCTCTCTTGTAAACGCCGCTGTTTGTTTTTGGTTTTGTAAATTGCTGGGTGTTTTTCAACTTGACATACAATCTACAAGAACTATTACCAGCTGCCAAGCAACTATTTGTTTTTTAATAGTTAGGCTTTCGTCCGGCTGTGTTCTGTTTACTGTCTAGTGGAGTTTGGGGGATTGCAACTATACCGTTAGAATCTCGTCAGATTGTAAGTTATATGTCGGTTTTAAAGTTTGCCACATTATGTTAGAAAGGGAGTCCAGTTATGATAAGGTCACAAAGCTTGTATTGTAAGACAAGTTGAATAAAATTGCGGTATAAGTGATGTGCTAACCAGTGGCGTATACGCAGGGGGCATTGGGCTTTGCTTCCCGTTTTAAAAAAAATGTTTTAGTAATTTAACGAAGCAGTCTACGGCATTTAATATATTTTGGTTAGCATTGTCAAAGCTAATAATAATGTTGTCATGGACTAAGCAAATACTAATAGGCTAACTCCATGGCTCAATGTCCTCCCCATGCGTACGCTACTGAGTCAGTTAAAATAAATTAAGTCAGTTACAATAGACTATCAAAGACAGGCCTAGAAGAAATCTTGCGGAGCACTAGAATTTCAACGACACAAAAAATTCCAAGCAAAATGAACAATTTTAAGTAGCCTCATGAAATCTTAAAGGAAAAGGATGAGAGAGTCTGGCGGCTTATACTTTCCAGATAATTTTAGCAATTGTTTTGTTTGGGTTGCTTTTTGCGCAATGGCGTGTTTTGTGATTGAGAAACGAATAAATATCACCTGTCTCACTTTTGATCGGGTTACACTGTAGCCTTAAACATAAATTGAAATGAGCAATTATGGAAAATGTTTGAAATTATAGACAATTTTCTTCACTTTGTTTATGAACCTTACATTCCACATTTTGAAAATTCCATATTTCATGCTGAAACTATGCTTCCATCAGTTCCATTCCATAAAATGCCTTGATCCAATTAAACGTAAGCGCATCAGGCAGGGCCGTGTTAACTGCCCCCCGTACTCCCCGGCAGGGAGGGGGCACTGATCAGGAGCCCACTTATTTTAGTCTGTCTAATGTGTTTTGACTGTTTAAAAAAGAAACTACAGAAGCTCGATATAATCAATAACTAATTAAATTATGCAAGGTCGTATTCACTGCTTCCTCAAACCCCTGGCTGGGAGCCTTTCTCTAACTATAAGGGTAGGGGCCCACCCACTCATATTTAGTTCGTGCAGCGTTTTTCGGCTTTTAGTTTTAGAATAGTTTTCCATTTAAGTTGTAAACTGTTTTTACTCGCTTCACTTGTTCAACCACATTTCGTTCACCAGGTGAACGAAGTGTGGTTGAACGAGTGAAGCGAGTAAAAACAGTTTACAAAAATGGAAAAAGTTGGGCAAGCATAGTTGGGGATTAAGGGAGTGCAAAGTTTTTTTGTGTTCCAAAAAACTAACAAAATGATGCAATATTTCGAAGTGTACACTGCTCACTCAAATCAGGGTAGCCTAGTTAAATAATAAATAAATTGATAAATTTCAATGTGAATTGAGATAGGTTATGATAGCCTTGATAGGGTATGAAGTGAAAATGTTATCTGTGAATGAAGGTGGGGACACCTCAGATAAAATTTTCAAAGTTGTAGTCTGCTAAAAGGCTACAACACACTGGCTATAGAAACTTTCAAGAAATAAATTACTGAAATCCTTCTGTGGTTGTGAATAAAAAAATTTTGAAATGGTAGGCTAACATAAATTTTAAACGAAACTTCTACCCTAATCCGATTTTAATTGGATGAAATTGGTTATACACTGTACAAAGTGTGCATCCTCATAAAAAAATATTGCTCTTAAAAATACCTAAAAAGTGACTAAAATAAGATCATATTTGCCAAAATTTTCTGGGGAGCAAGCCCCCCACACCTCCTTTCCGTTTCATGTATTCGGACATTAGGTTTTGCGTTGCATTGTTCATTTATGTTATAAATTTTACTTTGTTATATTTCTGGTTCTTATCAACTTTTTTCTAGATCCCCTTCTGCATTGTCGGCATAGCCTATTAATTATTTTTTTCTGTGAAATCCTAAAAGTTGTTTACTTTTTGGTAAAATGAATAATGGAAACATTTCCCCACATTAAAAGATTTTGTCGCCCTAAACGCTCTCTGGTCTTACTTTCAAGAGCAGTCACTTGACTTGGGGCCCACTAGTGGATTTCGGGGGAAGGGGGGAGGGCCGAGATGGAGTTTACCCTCTGCCAACAGGTCAGCAAGTCGGTTTGGTTGATTAATCGGAAAATATTAATTCTCGAAATGAAGAAGCCTTTCTAGAAGCTTAAACTAACAGGTTTGTCAACTTGCAGAAGCTTTTTACTACTGACGCAGTGCTGTCGGGCTATGTTCAGGTGCAGCGTTCTTTTGCTCTTTCAAGCTTTTTACGTTGCATTTTTGTATTTGTTATGTTACAGTTTTACATATCAAGTTTTTAACCAACAGTGGAAAATTTTGTTTGGTGCAATGACGCATCGTTCTATCTATGTTGGGAGTTGCAGAACTGCGTCAGCCAATGAAATGATCCGACAACCTAATATATTTGGGTATTTCCCTTTTATGAATCCTGCTTCTCGTTACTGAACAACCACGCAGTTCCTGTTTTCATAAGCTCAGTGAACTTAGGCGAGGTTATCAAAAAAAAAGAGCAGTAAAGGATGGTTTGGTAGCTACGTTTAGTCTTTTTTTTGTATTTCTATTCTCACTTCATCAGTGCTTCCACTTTGAAGGATTTTATCCCGAAATCGGAATTTTTCAACGCTTCGAAGGATAAAAAAGGGATTTGAAGAAAAAAAGGATTTTTTAGGGATTTTTAACAATTTTACAAGGAATTTTTGTCTTAAAAAGGGATTTGTTCTTTTTAGCAATTTTAAAGAAAATTTTATTCATATTCCCTTTCAAAAGTTTTAAAAACGACTGAAATAACGATGATCAGCTGGTTTCCATCGTCACTTGCCATCCGGAACCCCTCTTACTCCCTGTCCCATCCTCGCCTTTCTATCGCTTGATTTCTTTTATCGCCACTTTGGGAATTGGACGTGATTGCAGACTGTAGTGAGAGAGTTAGTTCTCAATTCTTTGAGTTAAAATTAGGTAATCCGTTGATTTACAGTTGAAGTTGAGTAGCAATGACAAAGTTCACTGAGGTTCGACGTACAGTTAGGTATGATAAGCTTAGGCTAGTGATATGTTTAGAAAAGTTAGTTTTTGCCTATGCTAACTGATGGTGTCATAATAATAGAGGCTATGTGGTATGTATACAACATGTATGATGTATAGTGTACACAGTCAGACTGAGTCAGTATCATGAATAGGCCTAGTATCCTGGAGTTTTTCGTCAGTCTCAAATGGTTGTGAAGGCGTTACTGACAAGGGGAAAAAAGAGATAGCCTAGCCAATAGTGTTAAGTTAGCGGCTTAGCGCATCAAGGAAAACTAAACTAAACACAAAAATAAATTTGTTAATGGATGGATAATTCGTTGAAACTGGACATTTACCACCTGTACATTTTTGCTGTTAGGGATAGGTTAGGAACTCCGGGTAGGAAAGATGAGAGTGGTAATTGGTAAATGATGTCCAGGACTCCAGGTGGTAAATGTCCCAGAACCGACTAACTGACACTGACAAGCAGTTTTTTGACTGGACAGTGAACAAAGGAAGTAAACCATGTTATTGTAAAATATGGGCTGCTTTTGTGCAGCCTACTGTTCTAATAAAGCAACGTAGCTTCAACATACCGGTGCTATTGAATAAAATCGAGATTAAAATAGCTTTAACTGAGATTATAAAAACTTTAAAGTTGTATTAGCACCTTTTTTAACCTCAATAACGTTAAAAATAACCTCGCCTATGAAGGAAACTTTGAAAGATTTCCGACTGAGGAAAAAGGGATTTTTCAGGACAAAAAAGGAAATTGAAGAGGATTTATCAATTGTCAGAAGTGGAAGCACTGCACTTCATCTGCAATTCACAGTGATAAGTGATTTTTAGTTAAAATTATTTTCATAACATTGTGGAACGTAGGCTGGTGAAAATGTTGTGATACCAATGGCTACTCCAAACAGGGATCGTTGGCGGAGCCCTACGCCTGCAAGCAAAGGCAGAAAAAGGTAAAAAAGAACAGTGAAAGTGATGTGATGTTTGTCGTGTGATTGTGTGAACTTGAGATACATTTCTTCAATGTTTTGTGCCGTAACCCGTAAACACATTATTAAACTTTTGGTAACATTACTTTACTTTGCAGGCGGGTTTCTTTATATGTCCAAGAAGAACATGAACCCAACAGAAAAGAAACATATGATCAACGTCATGACGATGAATTGAATCCGAAAAGACTCAAACTAGGAAGTAGTCAACGAAATGCCAATGCAAAAAGGCAAGGCACAAGGTGATAACTGAATTTTTGAATTGGTGAACAAACTTTTGTATGGTGCAGCAATGCCCAATCAAGCTTATCGATTACGACCAGGCCATAAAGAATTTGATGTTATCAAAATCTTTACGAAGCATTTAATTTACTGACAACTTACTGCAAAATTTCCTTTATTTTTTAAATAAGTAGCCGTATTTATGACGCCTTTCACCTTGAGTGCTGCCAGATAAGGAATTTTACACTAATTTGAGAAAACGTCAAAGCCGTTGATGACAAAAACATACAATATGACTTGAAAAATTTTTAAGTTTTAGGAAAATAACAAACCTAACTTGGGAAATTTTCTAGATTTGACAAGAATTTTTTATCTGGCAACACTACCACGAATCAAAACTGTTTGATCACACTATAACACAGCGAAATGCGCCTTAAATATAGCCACTTCAGAGTGAATAGGCTTTCATTTTTTCCCTTTTGATCGATAACAATGAAAGAATCATTCTTAAATGTCATGCTGATTGCTGATAATAATTAGTAAAATGTCACTCTGTCCTGGCTATTGTTTTTTTATATTTGAAGAAAAGATTGTTGCTTTTACACGTCACATTACAGCAGTGTAATGTTTTTCAATCTTGTTTGCGCCACGGAATAGCCTACTTTACATTACAAATATCTTACAGAACACAGAGAAATCTAAGTTGTGTTGTGGCCAAATAATAATCTCAATCACGTTTAGCTATTGATCATCTCTTTATTTTCAGTATGGTACTTGGGTTCGTTTTGCTGCTGTAAAGTGTAGGCTAAATTGTAAAATAGGCTTAACAGTCTATGAAAGGCAAAACGTGCACAAAAATATTGCACTTGTACCAAGAAATACTCAGATTGTCTTGGCATCACTATTGAATAATACTGTATAGAATCATAATGGTACATCCAATGAGCGCTGTGTCTTTTTGCGCAAACACTTTTGACCAGCGGCGTACAGTGAGAATTTTTTGGGTGATCACATCTTTTAACAAGTTTCAAACATATGCTTGATTTGCAGTGTTGTACGCGTCAATGAAATAAATTGACGGCGTCAGCGTCAGCGCGAATTGCCTAAAAACTTTACGGCGTAAGTATTGCGTAAGCTCTTAAAGAAATTGACGGCGTCAGCGCTAATTTCTAGCGCTATTTTAGCCAGGGTCTCACAAAACGGAAGTATTTCAACCAAGTTTAGGCTAACAATAGCTATAAATAAAGAGCAGGTTTTATGTTTTGAGACTGTATTGTAATTAGCTGCTTAGCTTATTAGTTATTTACTTGTAGAAACACAAGCATTTCAAAACGTTTATCTGACAATCTGCTGCGTTTGGGACGCATGATATCCTTTCCAAGCGAAAAAATGCGTTCCACAGTAGCGCTGAATGGTATTGGTGTGTTGTATTTCAAGAACAAGTCTTGAAAACGTTTATTCGGAAAGAAATCACCGTTCCAAGTGTGCTGTGATGGTTTAGCACAGGGGTGGGGAACCCGCGGGCCGAATGCGGCCCGCGTGGCTGTTCCATGTGGCCCGTGTCAAAATTTCTTTACCCAAAATATATTGAAACAACAGCTCAAAAAAGAGTAGGCTCTGCATTCTCGGTATATTGCGAATGGCCTGTGACTAGTTAATCCATCGGCTTCGCTCCAGACTGACTGATAAAAACATGGAGATGCAGTTAAGAGTTGCAACAACTTCCCTGTCAGCAGACATCACACGACTCACCAAAAATAAAAAAAGCTTTCAGCCATCCCACTGGCTGTGAAAGTGAAATAAATCATTGTCTACTTGGCTGCATTTTTTATCTGTAAATAAATTTCGAATTTTTTAGTTGCTCGCCTGTGTTATTTCTCATTTTATGTGGCTCGCAATACTAAAAAGGTTCCCCACCCCTGGTTTAGCATATATAAATCTTTTAACGAGGTCCACTGCACCAACATCGCTGTTTTCAAGGGTATAGAGCTCTTGAAATAATGTGTTTTCAACCTCTACGATGACATTCATTGATTTTCCTCTTTCTCTCTCTGATCCCTCGTTCTCGATACTGCTCACGATATGAGTGATCACCATTTGGCGAACTTCTTCCGCTTGTATTCCAGGTAGCCATTCCAACCAACGCGAAAACGGGTAATTCGGATGAGTCGCGCTGGCCAGAATACATCGTGAAACTCTGATTGTGAAACGAGATTTTCCATGAAAACAAAAAATGACGCATAGCGCTTGACGCTTAAAATCGGCCAAATAGTTGACGGCGCTATCACTTCTGTCAACTAAAAAATAAATTGACGGCGCTAGCCTCAGCGTCAACAAAAAGTTGACGCCGTCAACGTACAACACTGTTGATTTGCACAATAAGTTTTTATATCCTATCACATCAGTTTATTTTGATATGGATAACTATTGAGCAAACTGCAAGTCTAGTGTGTGTTTAAAGCCTGCTGAAAAAAAGTAGACACCCAAAAAATGATCACCGTAGACCACTGCTTGACTATCTTCCATGAATAGTCGGAGTTTCGTGGGGCACTGGTTGAAAATCATTGCACTGGTGGTTTCTCATTTTTTTCCCTGCACTTTTTTTTACTAAAGAACGGTTGTAGTTTTGTAAAACCTTACTAAAGTTTGCCAGAAATTAAAAGAATCGTAAGCAAACTTTTCTCGTTGGCGAACTAATTTGACAAGTTTTTTCAACAAGACTGTTAAGTTGAAACAAAACAAAATAAAAGAGACTTATGTTGGAACGAAATTTTATTTAGATAATTTGTTGAATTGTTAAAAAATTTCACTGTTGGCTGTTTTTCGTCTCAGACTTCTAAATTCACAGTGCGTTTAGCGTATGAGACTCCGACTTTGTTTTCTTTTTGTTACCATTCTTTCTAGTTCTTACACATAAAAAGACTTCGGAAAGGTTGATAACGTAGTTTATTGAGATATCAAACGTTAAAAAGTCAGGTAAATGGCCAAATAGTTGTACTTGTAAGATGATAGATGAAATGCTTGAACTAACAAATGGTTCACCACTTCCAGCATACAAAGAAATCAAATTCTGAACAGCAAAAGCTTCCTCGATTTCAAAATAATTATACACTACTACTTGCAACAGCTGCTTTACAATTGGCTATTACTTCCACTTTACAATCTATTTAATATCGACTGGAACTCTACAATCGTCTTCAATATACTTTTATACACAACTCTAAAAACAACTCTCAACACAATTCTCATAACAACTCTAATCAAATCAGACGACTATTTATAACAGGTTTGTTTGGACCAGAATCTTCCAGAAACTAGGGTAACATTACATCACAAGAATTCATTCTTCCGGCCAACAAGTCAAATAAGTTTCGAGAATGTCACGTACACAAAATTTTCTAGGAGCAGATTTCACAATAAAAGATTGCGTAACTAAAGGTTACTATAGTTCAGTATTCGAGGAAACACCACAACAGAATCACACAATAAAATAGTTCACCTATTTAAGAACATATCATGTAGCCTGCCGCAGGACTACAGGTATTGATTGTGATAATTTTATACTGTAGTTCAGGACGAAATTATAATGTTCGTATGACGAAAGCGAAATTAAAGCAACGTAGATATAATATTGCTTACTGCTTTGAAAATATTTTATTCAAAGTGACAATTGAAACAGCAGTAGTCTATTTAACGCAATCAAATAAGCTTCCTTATACCAAATATTAATGTTACTTTTATTACATGACCAAAGCTACAGACGACATAGAAAGCAAAATGCTCAAGCTTCTCCAACCAGCTACAAAGTATTGAAAAACATGGCAAAAAGCGATACAATCACAGGAAGCCAAATCATACTAGGACTGGCGAAGGCAGGAGCTGGTTTTTCTGAAAGGTTGCGACTAGAAATGGACGAAGGTGAAGACTTTTCAGCATTTTATGTTTTAAGTGGTAAAATAAACACAACGCTAAGTAGAGCGATGTTTGCTTTTGCTGCATAAAATCATGATAAAACTAAGTTTACTAACCCGTTACTGCGCATAGCAGGCTGTCATAAACTAATTCAATGTTTCACCATAGTTTGCATCATTTTCAACAAAGCAACAGTTTTAAGAGAAAAGAAGCAACGATATGTACGGGGTTTGGAGGACATGCCACACTAGTACATTTCACAAATTTTACCTTTGCTTGGTCACTTTTTGCTTATTTTATGGCTCAGTAATTTTTTTTACTTAAAAGTTTGTTAGAAAAAAGGGCAATTATTTAGGCTTTTTTTCTAAAAAAAATTTGCAACATAACTAAAACAACATCTTGTTTGTGATATTCACGATTTTTACGTAGCAGCGAAGTTTCGATAATGCGTCGGAGGTGACTCTCAGATTTTCTTACAGCACACAAGTAGTTGATTTCATACTTTTAAAAAAGGTTAATTTGATGTTTATCTGAACATAGTTGTATGAGCAACGTTTTTAATCTAAAATATGGCATGTTTTCCCTAATTGTGAGGGACACAGAACTAACTATCCACTCTTAAAGCACGCGCCTTCAGGCGCAGTCGCTTGCAATGTGCTTCAGCGAGCGAGAAATTTTTGCAAAAATTCATGAAAGTGCGTTTTCTTTTCATTTTTTAGTTATTTTATTTTTTTGTGAAACGGAGCATGATGATGCGGTATTGCGGTAACGCATTTAAGGGAGCACGACCAAATGCCCCCCTAAATGCGTTACCGCATCATTTTCCGCTTGCCAAGATATTTAAACCTTGACAGGTTTGTAGAAGTGCAGTTGATAAGGTGAGGTTGGGCTTTGTGCTTGGTCAGGTTGACAGGTTATACGGCATGCGTGTGACTTGCCGTAACTGTTGGCCGAAAGCTATTGATTGCAAGCATGGCTAGCTGCAAAGCAATAAAACACGCTAGACCGGCAGGAATAGGCTACCAGTGGCAAACATACTTTATTTTGCTTCAGTTTGTATAAAAAAAATGTTTTGCGTTTATGTTTCCACGTAAAATTAATAGAAAGCAGCGACGAATGTGGTACCGTGTAAAACAAGTAAGTTATGGCAAATCGGTTAATCTCTGTATAAAAATTTACATATAATGCTCTCAGAAATGATTCAAACTGTCTTCGAAGTCATTGGAAAAATGTGCCGCGCGGAAAGTCCCCCGGATTGTTATGGCGCCGTTTTAACTACAATCGTCAAAAATAGATTTACGAAGAATCTGGAGCGATTTCTTCGTGGATTAATTAAAGATGGGTATGACGAATTATTCAGCAAATGAAAACTGACACATTGATGATGTGTTTCTCGGCAGTCGAGTGTAGCAAGAACTCAACGATAGACACGTGTTTCGCCCATGAGGCTGGGCTCATCAGTACCGTACCACTAGTTCTTGCCACATTGTTCTCCACTGCTGCTTATAATTTCATGTCAAAAAATACTGCAGCCTACGCTATGCAAACTAGGTCAATCTGTAAATTTTTATGCCAATCTATGTTACACGTTTTTATATTTGCAATGTTTTTTGAAAATACAGAAAGGTTTTTTCATGATGCTGAATATCCACTACTGGACTGTTTACCCTGCAGTTAAGCGTCTGGCTTTATGAACGAAGAATTTTCAAGATCAAGCGGCGCTGTTTCGGCTCTAGGTGTGCGCTTGAGCAACGCAGTTTATGGACTACTCGCTATTCTTGTTCAAAGCCTCTGCATGCAAAACTGCCAGGAATTTCGGAAACTTTCTCAGTCCGAGGATAAAGATTTGAAATTAACCACAACCAATCATATTGGTATTCGTTTGTTCCATTTCGCGCATACCTCCATTACTCCACATTTTCCAGAGAATGTAATTTTATTGCATATAGGATTGGCTTTGATATACAACCTATCAGTAAGTCTTTGTTGTGATCAGAAGCTAAGTCTACTGCAGACTTGAAATTTTTTTTTCGTTTAAGTTTTAATTTGCATCATAGACAGTCAGACTTTCGACGCCTTGGGTTTCATAGGTGGAATGGTGTAGAAAATGGATAAACCGTTACGAGTTGTTTTCTTGAGCAGAAAGATTCTCGATATGTTCCCCACATGAAGTGGGATGTAGGTCCATGCTAATAATCATACGGAATTTTTAAACTGCGGAAGCAGTGAGCGATGCGAAAATAGCAAGATGAATGCGAGTAGTGTGATAAGTTGTAAAGATGGCCTATACTTGAGTAGTGAGTGACAATCTTAATGATAAAGCCGGTCACTAGTAGCTGTTGGTTGTTCATTCTCTTGATACATTTTCTTCGCTTTTTTTTTTAATGACAAACATTTAGACAAAAAACATTTTTTATTTCGATTCGATGATCGTAAGTCCTAACAAAACTTTGTGCACCGCAGATCAACCAAAACAAATCTTGCTTCCCTGTACATTTCAACTACGTTGGATTTGTTGAAGGCTTTGCTGGAACGCATCCCCACAACGTCAGAAAATGAGGTAACTGATGGCTACGGCCACGTGTTTACGTGCTACTTGCGATTTTCCTCGGTTTTTACTTTTCAGGGAAGTAAAGCAGAAAATGATAGAAATGGGTGGGGAACAAATTGTTCAAATATTTTTTTGTTCTAGAAAATAAACTATTCGTTTTAATAAACACATACAATCTCCATTACTTTTTCTTTAATTAAGGAGATTTGGTTTGTAAGCATAGCCTATGTTTTATACATTTGCTTCATCTCCGCTTCTTAAATTGTTCTTCTGGTCACACCACTAACACCATCAAGTCGAAGTCTTAGAAATGAATACGAAAGAGTCCGATGTGTTTTCAGACGTTGATGGGCTTTGAAAATATTGTGAAGTCTGACTTGGTAGTTTTACTTCGGTCCCAGGGTAAGCTATAAAGCGCAATCGAAAGGACTTTAGGATTTCCGCAGTTATGAGTCGGTCTTTAAAAATGCTATATTGGCTTCTAGTTTTATGTGTTTACAATTGTATCAATTTATAATTGTATGGTTTCCACCTGTTTTTCAATGAGCTTTTTATAACGTATTTTTCCAAAAGCAATAAATCTGATTTCCACATATTCCAGACGTTTCTACTACTTACTGTTGTAAAAGAAGTCGCTTCAGCTTCAAAGATCGGTTCAGAAAACGACATCGCTTTACGCATTAATGAGATTAACGATGTTTTAGAAGAAATGAATAAAAAATATCGTAAACAAGTTGTTGTTAGGTGAGCCATGAAAAGACTTAATTTTATATTAGTATGTAATTTTCAGTTAAGGTCAGCTACAGTTTGTAACTGATATAATATGTGAATATTATACTGTAGCCTATAGCTTTTGTATCATACAGTAGTCTATATCTTTAATTTTTGGAAAAATAATAATAATTCATTACGATTTTGATCATTTTATAATAATTCTTCAGTAAATCACAACACAAATTTCTACAAAGGAGTGGAGATATTCACGTAAAAAAGCTCTAGTTGGCAACAATGTTATAAAAACAAACGGTGTTGTCGAGGCTGCATGGCATTGGGGAAAAACTGCTGTCCGCCGTTTCATTTTTTCGCAGTCGATTGCAACATAGGGTATCCACTGACACTCCAGTTGCATGGTTCAACAGCCCAAGTTACATTTTAGGCTACCCCGTATCCAGACACTGCTTCTTTCTAGGAACAATAAAAAATAAATGCCTTGCTTGAATATTTTCAGAGGTGAAGATTTTTATCAAAATCAAATGCACCAAGAAACCCCTCCAAACAACTTTCGAGACATTTCTGTTTTTCCTGAAAGTGATGACATCAACGGATTGGACACGCCCTTTGTAAGAACCAATCTTATCGGTTCAGCTTACAACAAGTTAGTATGACTTTGAGATATGCACATGATCACGTACCGCCAGATTTAACCGTATTAAGACTGGGCTCTGAAGGGATTCCCTGAGTTGGGGGGGGGGGGCATAAAATGCCCACGGCTTTTGAACGTTTATTACGCCTTTGATATGCATGCTGTCAGTTAGATATTTTACCAAGTGAAAGAAAATTTATCTGACTTTCCAACAAATTCAAACTTGTCTTCAAATCATGTGTATATCTATAGCTATAATAGATTTATTAGACAGGCATCAAATCGCCAAAGTTAGATGTAAATTATAATAAAGAAACAAGGCTTTATCTTGCTCGGCTTGAGATAATGAGGTCACGGTATTCCCACGGTAATAACACTTTGCGTTATGTCTCTCAAACTAACAACCGTAACTGCTCATCAACTGCCGAGAAACTATTTATTCTGTAATCATCCAGCCGGCAAAAGTGCGACATTATTATATCGACTCAACGTTTGACCACAGTGCTTAGACGTAAAAATTGTTTATTTGACTTCAGTTTGTTTGAAAAGATGCGAATATCGGAAACAAGTGTTGCTTGAGATGTAGGCAGATTTGGCTACAAGCAGCAAAAAATATATTCTTACACAGCTAACCATTCCACTCCTTTTGCGTTGATTCAACGTCTTTAGTCGTTGAATCGACGTAAAAATAACCGATTTGCCAGTGGAGAACAAGCACATGGAAACGATTTTATTTCTGTTTGTTTCAATCGCAGCAACGTTTTTACGTCGTTTGACGTTGGATCTGCGTGACAATGGTGTAACTTTATCATTGCTGTTGTTTTCCGACAAAGAAAAATTAATTGAATTGAATTGAATTGAACTATCAAATGCAAATGAAATCAAAATACTTTGATTCTATTCAATACCGTATTACAGCGAGCGAGTTATATCGACTGAACATCTGCGTTACATCAAAATCATTGAACAATAACCACGGTTTGTTTTGTAGTTGCATGATACAAGCTAATAGAGTCGGTTTACAATGTTCTTCTCCCCGTACTGTTACCTTGCCGCGGTGGGGAGGCTTGAGTACCTCAAGGATCCTGTGGGCTATACCGAAGGGGGCTCGTAGCCCCTGGCAGGTTTAACCATGTCGGGCAGGTTAGAGGTGAGAGGCCAGACAAAAGACAGTACAACAGCCGGGCAGACGGAGCCCGTCAGCCTTGGACGGCAGTTCGTCTCGGGGAAGGCAAACCCTGATTCAAAAACCTCCGCTGTCTTGCGGCTACATCCAGTCCTGGGAAAGGCTACGGGAGACAACCCAGACAGAAAATCCGGAGTGGAGTACGTGAGGCGGTCGACTGTCAAACTCTGACATCCTTCCGGCAACTCCTGCAGCCAAACCGTCGCCGAGTGTCACGCTTTGCGTTCCCTTGGACCACGCCGGAGAGGCAGAGAGGAGGGTCCTGTTGTGTTTTTGGGCAGCGCAAGACCTCCATACAGACGCCCAGGCCAGCACTCTGGAGAGGCCACTCCAGTCGCCCCCATCCCTGGGTGCGAAAAACAAACCGGAGGACAGCAGTCTACGGGTTATAAGTCAAACAATGATGCGTAGCGACCGCCCGCGTTGTGAAATCTTTTATTTGGCATCACAACACTCGACTAAATTAATTTTGATGGTTGTTCTCTCGCGCCAGTGTAAACCAGCTTATCCTTATGCATGGCTTGTGTACCGTAACCTCCGTTAGCTATATACTATATGCATTTCAGAGAGAAAAAAGAAACAAATCACGCTGTTACTCGATCTACACGTTGATACACAGCTCGTACAATTTGTCATATTTATGTTGATTCAACGTCTAGCAACGTAGAACTAATGCCAAACTTATCGAGTTTTCGAGCTGGGTATAAATTGCAACGGTTTGCCGATGTTTAGAACAATCCAATTAGCGAAATCAGGAATTGTTTATTTACCACGTTTCTGCAGAAACAGATGCAAAACAAAAACGTAGTGCGAAAATATAAAGTTACAGACTTTTCGCATTCTATATCCACGAGTTACGTCATTTTACATCGGTTCACCATGATGATAATAAATCAAAGCTGAAACAGCAGTGTGCTGTTCTAACGCTTATCTTTTGAAACATAACAATAAGCAACGTCCACTTGTGCAGTCATTGGAGGCAGCCAAGTTTACGATAAATCAAACTCGTCTAACGTTGATTCGATATAAGAATCCTATAGTATAAGCGATCGTGTGCAAGCATTCTCTCATTCCAAACTTGTCGATTATTAAATCGATTCAACAGCTGATGATATTGAATCGATGAAAACATGGCACTTGCTGCCATCAGGCTTGTACGAGGTTAGAGATATATCATTCATAGCATTATATACCATTCCCCAATTAGTAAAGTGATGCACTTGACTTGTATTAGACAACTTATCTAGTTCGAAATTCCTTCATATACATATGCGAATTCATTTTCAAAATACATTTCATCGACATATTGTTATTTTTTTCTGTCGATATCTGCTTCATTTCGCCAATTTCACATTAGAGGGACATCTAAAGACTGAAAACTGATAGACAAAGCAACCGAACTTTGAAGTAGGTTATTCCAAGAAGAATATATCCGTTGCGTAAAATAAATGGTTTTGTTTCAGTCACAGATAGAAGTAATTGTATGCAATTTACACCAGACACAAATCATCATGCAGTGTCTTCTTCACAACTAATCAAATTACACGCGCGATAAACTCATTAGGCGACTCGGCTTGGCGGCTTGGCGCCTCTGAATAAACGATCGATGATCTGTCACTCTTTTTATAAAAGAAACCAACCAAGCGCAATCTGCTCTCACTCCAGGAGCAAATCAATGAAATATTTCAAGGTACAAGCTAAAAACAGTACAATATCTCTCAAACTGAATCAGGTATAGCCACGAAACTTTAAATACGTTTAGCCAAGTAATATTTAGGAAAAGTCAAGAAATTTCAGCTTATTAGCACGTATGCCCATTAAAATACATTCGTTTGAAATTGGGGTGGGCACATTATGCCCAACCCCAGTCTTAATACGGTTAAGCCTGTGTGCAATGGACATACACAGTCTTCGAAATTAGCATATTTTTGCTTCGGCAAAAACGTTGACGAGGCCAAACGGCAAAAGTTGAAATTGCCTCGGCAATTGCTGTGAACGTATATTACGAAAAAATTGTGGGCTACCACAACATGTAAAACGAGAAGCGAAAAATATAATAGAGTAGTCTATCAAGACCGTATTGTTTGATTTGTTATGATGTGATACTACCAAAAGTAACGATAAAGCGAGCAACGCGATACGCACGCTGTTACGATAATTCATGTTAAACGGGGGGGGGGGGATGGAAGTATGTTAATTTGCGTTGATTCAACGTTCGAGTCAGCACAAATCGATTTAATTTTCCCGACCGGTTGTATTGCGTAACAACAATGCCCAATAAGTAATGACGACGACGTCATTTCTTAAGACGCTTGAAGCTTAAGCTTGAAGACGCAAAACTGCCCGTTCATGAACGCGCGATGTCATATGATCGGAAGCATTACTTTTCTTTACTGCCGAAGTACCATTTACCAATTTTGTACTACTTTTTTAACTGGGCCCCGTAGCTTTTCTAATTCCGATTTGTTTCCGTCATAAAATTCTTTACAAATTTTGCAAAATACTACACTAACTTTTCCTTCTGTCCCCTCTGTTTCATAACCTATGGCAGGTAAATTCCACTTTTTAACTGTATCTTCCTTTACCATGATTTATATCGGCAATGACACTGGTAAAGAACAAGCATTCGATGAAAGAATAACTTTTGCGTAACAATTAAGCCAGTATTTATAAGGTTGCAAACTTTTTTTATAGTTCACATGAGCATTGTCAGCGCATAAAATTGCACCTGTTGTTGTTACGCAACCAGACATCTATTGCAAACTGCTATTAACAAAGCTCACTCTACAGGTTAACGCGTTAACCTATTACTTACATGTATTCGACGTCTGTTGATGTTGTGTGGTTCGTTGTGAAAGCGGCGCGATCGTTTCTGATACAGCTGGAAGAGATAACGGAAGGCGAAGCGCGATAAGGAGTAAATGCTTACAATAATTTGACGTCTACTGGCGTTGAATCAATGCAAATAGGGTGATATTTCTATAAAAGATTCAATTCTCCCAGCTGGGCAGTGGGCAGTGTCTAAGCGGCGGCGAAGTAGAAAGTAACCCAAATAAAAACATCAAGCAACAGTAAGATTGAATCAACCTCCTAGTCTGGTGTGGTCTAAGAAAATTAGGATTATTTTTGTAATCTTGTGGTCCTTACAAGCGCTCGTGTGGCCTCGGCATTTTTATTGCCGAGGCTAATGTGCCATTCATACATCTGCTTCGGCAATTGCCGAATGCCGAGGCTAATTTCGAAGACTGCATACATGCCTTACGATCGTATCGTCGTGATATCTCGGTATGCAAACAACCAATGGTGGTTCAACTCTTGATGTGGGCGTTCTGTTAACGCACTTCATGGACAGTTTCCTATTCAGCTGCACGAGGCGGGTTGTACAATTTACCGGCACAAGTGTGTCCAGTTTTAATCCGGACCTTCTTCGTTATCAAAGGTGTTTGGATCAATTTTTTCCACAGGAAGTCATGCTCTTGCTTGAGAAGCCCTTGCTGAAAGACAAGAGCGGTCTTGGTAACTCGCTGCCTCTGTAATACAACTAACGAGTTCGGTTGACTGATATGACTTTAGTTTTCCTTGTTTCAAGGCACAGCCTTTATAGCCATTGTAATTTGTACCTAGCCTTCGCTTTCGGTACCGATCTGCCTAGCAAGGGCATCCAGTCTTAACAGATAGGACCTATTATTGCGGTGCGTGTTTCTACGCCAATGTGCCCACTTGGGGTAAGATCCTACCTCTCCTCTTGACGGATGAAGGTCTGCATCATACCCAGGACCAACAACAACACTTCAAATAACAAGCGAAAACTTTACACTGTGCCAGCATCTGTATCGGAGCCTGTGTTAAAGGCTCTCAGCCTTTTTGAATATGTAAAACCGCCACGATCAAGCTTGAGAAATATTGAGCTGCAATCAATTTATCAATCTATCAACGTTGATTTCATTACATTTTTGTGTTTTGAAAGTCATTAGCTGATAATATATTGTTTAGTAGTGTGAGTTCTTTGCAATAGGACTGTTTGGTCAAGTGGTCGTCAAAGTTCACTGTTCATTTGTTTCTTTCAAGGAAACGACGTTATTCATAGGCAGCTATCACAAAGTTGTTTCTAGATTTCATTGGGCGAATAAATTGTCTGTAATCTAACAGTTTACACGATTATATTAACAGTTCTGATCATTACCTGGACGTGCAGTTTCGTTTACTCCGAGAAGATTTTGTGAGGCCTTTAAGACAAGGAATACAGCAATGCTTTACTCTTGGTTAGTGTATTTTGAGTAGCCTAAGCTTCTTCATATGAAGCTGTTGTTTTTATGTCTTTATGAATCGATACGCCAAAATTCAAAGATTACTATTACATTTTTAGTGGTATTTGAAAACTTGTAGTTAGAATGATGGTCGTGTTTAATAGAGAATCTAGAAAAATAATTTGGGAGGCACCATGTAGATCTGTCTTAAGAAAAGTTATAAAAAAAGTGATTAATTTAAAAGCTGAGCTTTAACGAAGCAAAAAGACAGTTAGGCTATGGAAGTTTGTGGACTTGCCTTCTGCAAAAAAAAAAAAAATTGATAAATTTTATCTTATTTAAGATGTTTTTGCATTTTTTTGCCTCAATATTGCTTCTTGTGTATAACGCACGCTGTCTCCTTGAACATACCAATTAAATCAAAGTAAAATATGTAGCAATTTGGGTTAAAACGTTGAAGTTAATATTGAAGCATTCGAAATTAAAGCTATAATTTGCAGATGGAGAGGTCAGACTACACAAGCAAAGGCACCATGACTTGAAAGTGTACGAGGATGTAACGATTGAATACCCTTTCTCTGGAAAAACAGGCAGGGCCCGATTAACCATGAGGCACACGAGGCACAGGCCTCAGGCCCCCTGGTTTTGGGGGGGCCCAATTTTTGGTGTTAAATGTTGTACATTGTACACAATATTTCTGTTATTTCACTTTTAATGTAGAATTTCATGCTATCATACACTGAGATGCCCACCGAGGCATAATATTATGTGGATGCAGCCTATTTCGTCCCCTGAACACTTCGTCCCCCGATTTCGTACCCTAAAAAGATTAAAAAAAAATGATAAAACAAAGCCGAAGTCGCTGATCGGAGTTTCCGCAAACATTTTAAAACTGTCATTAGCCTACGTTGTGTTAGCCTACCAATGCTACTAGCCTACAGCTAGAAAATTCCAATGCAATTGCACCCCACTGTCTTGCTTCTTTCCTGTTAGGGTAGGTACGTCACAATGAGCAAAAGTCATTCATGGGGGCTGTCATGCAATACGGCCCAGGATTCACGTTTTTATTGAAACAACGCATTTTCGAATAGCGAAAAGAAGGAAAACATGGTTAGAGTAAGCCAAACAACAATAATAAAACTGCAGTCTAGCATTGAGAGGAAGAAAATGTAGTTCGGTTAGTTTTGAAATGTTTGCGGAAACTCCGATCAGCGACTTCGGCTTTGTTCTATTATTTTCTCGGTCTTTTCATGGTACGAAAGGGGAGTACGAAGTGTTCAGGGTACAAAATAGGTTGCACCCATATTCTATCATTATTAATGCAATCATGGTCTTGGGCAGATTTGCTACTTGGAAAGTTACTTGTTATGCTAGGCTTCAGTTGATCACTGCTGCTCTGCATCGAAAGCGATTACCAATAGGGGCCCCTGAACTTAGCTGTGCCTCGGGCCCTCGT
Source organism: Aplidium turbinatum (assembly GCF_918807975.1). NCBI lineage: Eukaryota > Metazoa > Chordata > Ascidiacea > Aplousobranchia > Polyclinidae > Aplidium > Aplidium turbinatum. Next base: position 12,225,953 of record NC_137484.1, on the reverse strand, counting down.
GAGCCTTAATCAGGCCCTGAAAACAGGTATAGGGTAGCTTGTCTTATTTGAATGTGTTTCATTCCTGCTACCGGTACGCTAAAGCATGTACAATGTGCAAGTTTTGACGTGTAACTTGCCGATAAAAGACAATAGAAGTTTGTAAAGCGAACTGTTAATTATTACGGAAATCTCATTGGTTTATTTTAGGCACTCAATATCGAGTTCGCTTTAACCCTTCCCGACTTCAACGCGTAAAATGGGAAACTTCGAGAAGACTGATGTTTGGAAACCTGGTTTGCCTTTCTGCTGACAAATTTAAGGCAAGAAAGAAGATTCTCACATGTATTGGTGCTGTGATAGGTCTTTGAAACTATATTTGTGTTCTCAGGCCGTATCCGTATCCTTAGAATGTATTTTAACGTATTCTAAGACCAAATCTCAGTTAAAATTATGTTCAAGTTCTTTCTGTAATTTAGCACTGCAAAACCAAGTCCTCTCAATCAGTTTGGTGAAAAACAATAATGGACATAAATTGTCCGCACTCCACTCAAGACAAGAACGGTTAAAGAGCATATCAAGGTTGCCCTAACCTAACTTTTTCAAAGTGATCAAATTTTTGTACAGAACTTCCGCAGCATGAGCCAGATGTGCTGATGATAACTACCAGATCCCATAAACACATTTCTGGAGCTAAACTTGCAAGTTTTAGTCATCATGTTACACGCATATAAAAAACGATTTTTTGTTAAGATCCACAAAATGTATTTGCTAAATGGATGGTCAGCACAAATGAGGCGTATTTTTGTGGATGAAATTATTCCCGGTAACAACACTTCAACAATAGGTCCCTTCACTCTGTTAATCTCAGTAACCGGCCCTGCGTAAAAAGCCTTTATCTACAGTCCGAGGATAAACATTGAAAACCAACCAACTAACCAACCTTGTGTACTTCGGATGAATCTAGATACTTTAAACACCACTGTGAATGGAACTACGAAAATCATAACGAAGATCGTCGTCTTTACAAAGCAATTTACGGCTTTGAAGTTTTTACTTTACGTACGGAATCCTCACTACACGAAAAGTATATGTACTTATGACGACACTGTTTGCTTTCAGAGGCACTTTCTTTTTGCATCGATAGCGGATAGAGATCCAAATCAGCTGAAGAAAGGTTTTGTCGATTTGGAGTTTGCTCGCAGGAACGCTCAATTTGGCCCTGAACTTGACCATGAAGCGAAAAGAGTTGTAAAGCCACGAAAAGCACGATGGCCATATGGCGATTCGTCAAACATATGGAGAGGATTCACGAGGAGATCCGATGAGAATTATGAAGCGGGTCCGAGAGAAAAGAAAAGTAAGCAGTCTAGTATCAACAGCTCTTCAAAGTTCATGCGATCCTCTTGTGGGAGATGTTGTCATCAGGGCCCACAAGAGGGGGGACAACCGGTACATTGCACCGGGGCCCGGTGAGTTCAAGGGGGCCCGACAAAATGTCTAAATTCACGCGCTAAAAAGATTGATTTCAACGATTTTGCATAAAATATTGTTTTTATATTAGTTCCGTATGTGGATTGGGCCCCCTCATAGGTATGCCTTTTTTTGGAACTACCGTACAGAATTTTAAATTTTTTTAGTTCAGGGGGCCTGACAAAATGTTTAAATTTGCGTGCTCAGGTCGATTTTGCATAAAATGTTGTTTTTTATATTAGTTTCGTATTTCGATTCCATGCATTTTTCTGACATCTTGTCAATTTATGACACAAGCAAGCATTGACAATTATGTGCAGTGTAATCATGTTGCACTGGTACAATTTTAGTTGTATATAATCTTGTTTAGTGTGATATTTTAAGAGTTTAGAAAATAGTAAAAAGTATTGAAATATTGTTAGAATACAATTCAATTGCTAAGAAACAATTCGACAATGCCATTTTTTCAGTGCAAAAATGTTCTAGTGCTTTTTTGGATATTAGTTATACTGAAATCATGGAACTTCTCTAATATACAGTAGGGGAGACCCAGGAGAGTTGAGCCGATTTTTCTACTTTGGAAAATATCTATCGAAATTTTTAGGTTACACAAATAATTTATTTGGTAAACTGAAGGGTAACCATTCACCTTCATACACAAAAAAGGAAATTAATCTAACATCATTGCATATATGTGTATTTTGTCGATAAAATAAAAAATTCAGTTGGCTCAATTCTCCCGCCGATGGAGGAGAGTTGATCATAGTCTCAAGGTGAGTTGAGCCATTGCCTACCAAAAGTCAAAACCATATAAACACAAAAGATCTAATACAAAATAAATTATGCAATATTATTCAGTACACAGTGTTACAATGTCACTTGTTAGATTTATTTTTTTCACTATTTAATTCAAAATGGTGGTGTTGCGGTAACATTATCAATGACGGGCCCCAATAGTTTTTTGGTCTAAAAAGTAGTTTAACCCATTTCAAATTGCAACCCAAGTGCTTTTCCAGCCGTTTGCGGTTACTTCAAGCGATAGGCTAGTGTAGAAGAGGAAGTGCCCCTTTGGAAATTGTTTGACAGCAAAATAATTGAATCAATTATAATAATAAATACTGTTATTATTAATATTCAATTATCATGACGTCACACACGTTTCAAAAAGGAAATTTTGAGTTCACAATTGCCCTCTGGTCCCCTGCTGTGAGCAAGTCTTTTGATCATTCACGTTATTCTGGTCATTTGCAAGCTTTTAATAAATCTAATATCAAAAAACTGATTTTGATAATAAGTAAATCAATAGTATTGAGGAGAGTTGAGCCATTGCCTACCTAAACTATGTAAAAATCATGGCTCAACTCTCCTAGACACCAATGGCTCAACTCTCCTTATGTCACCTTGTTCGGTAAAACTTGAGAGTTTTATTAAAACAGCGCTGCAAACTTGATAATACTTATCCTGATATAAAGGCATCACATTGGCAATATATTACACATCTTACAAAAAAACTATCTGTCACTACTTTGTGGCTATAAGATGAAAGACTTGTAACTCAGCAATCCACTTTTAGATTTGATTTTCACATTGTACTACTTCAACAAGTTATACTAGACATAACTACAAAATTGATTGAGTCAAAATGGCAGTAATGTTGCATATGTCACGCAGAAGAACCCAAATATTAGATTTAAATGCTATAAATTGCATTTTTTGGGGGTGGATCAACCCTCCTTGCGGCTCAACTCTCCCGGATTTCTCCTAGGCTACAGTATTTTTGAGTTTTTAGGACTTGTTGAATGATTTTGCTACATTGAAATGCAAGTCAGTTTCATGGAAGCAGTGCTGGAAAATAATTTTCTCCTTTAGCAGGGCCAAATGTCATAAGTCTAACAAAAATCAAAACAAAAGTTTAAAGATTAGTGAAAGTGTGATCTTTGAGTAAAAAATCATAGGTCTTTAGTTCTGTTGAAGTACAGTTACTTTAACTCTAGACAGAATCAGAAGTGTCCTAATTGCAGTGCAAATTACTTTTTCCAGCACTGCAGAAAGGTGTTGATTTTCAAAAATATGCTTAGTATATACTGTAAATAAATATTTTTTTATCTTAAGTTTTCCATTCCGTTTGTTTTCACTATTTACTTCTTTGCAGTCTTAAATGGTATTATATATTAATGTAAAGCTGTATGCACACATATGCAATGCTATGTCAGCCATGCTGGATAGTATTGTCATTTTTATCTTCGGAATGGCTGTTTTTACCCACTTGTTGCCATGGTTACAATCAGGTGTTGCCAGAGTTAGGATTAAAGTTAGAAAGGGTTAATGTAAAAGGGTTAGAGTTAGGAATAAGGTTAGGGTTTTGATCTTTGCCCAGGACTAAAATAAATTTCCAAAATACAAGTTTTTGTTTTCAACAGCTATAAACTTTTGCTCAAATTAGGGCAGAATTCCTTTTCTGGCAACGCTATTGAGGCTATATTTACACTATCCACAGCATTTTATCTTTGTGTATAACTAGTGTGTATCTGTGAATTTAAAGTCATATTTATACCACTACAATACTGCATTCTTTGTGAAATAATGGAGTGTTAATACTTTTACCCAATGTTCCCCAAACTTTTTTTAATAGCGCCCCCCCCCCCCTAGACAACGAACAGAGTATCAAACACCCCCTTCGACAAAAATAGTAAAGCCGAAGTTACTTTCCATTCATCACAGCTTTAAGTCCAACTTCATTGAGACGGATCAGGTTGGTGCAATGTCATCAACCTCTTGATATCGTGTTTTAGTTTGGATAGGAACAATCTTAAGTCTCACCGTCTAACTTTGTCAAGACAGTTTCTTTGGGATCCAGAAGCGATATCACGGCACTGAAAGCACGCTCCACCAAGTATGAGCTGGTAAAGGCAATGATAAAAACTTTGACCCGCTTCCACACGTGAGGGTATTTCTCTTTGATTTGGTTCTGTAGCGAGAACGATTGATACGAGATATTGAACTTCGGTTTGAGTGCAAAATCGCTTTGCAATGTTATCAGTTCCACCTCAAGAATTCCAAGTTCGAAAATATCACAGAATGGATTGATTCTCCAGTCAGAGATTTCTAACTGGAATACATCCTGGAATCGAACTCCCGTGTCTGTGTAGTCTACTTCTTGAAGATGATTGCTGTACGTCTATACAGCAACATCAGATATGCCTCTGTCACTGGTATAAAGTTGATGCAAGCTTGAGAATTGGAAAAATTCTCATCTAGCTAAATTGCGTTGATACAACACGAGCTGATGACTCAACCCAGACAGTGGCGATTACACCTTGATTAGATTTACTTTGTTACCCTGGGCCTGAAGGGATAAATTCAATTCATTGAATTTGGAAAATATGTCTGACAAGTAGGCGATATCATTTCTCACAACCAGGACGTCATTCGCAAGGCCAGGATCACAACTCTGTAGAAATTCCGCGACAGTTTCAAACAGCGAATAGAATCGTGCAAGGCAATTTCCCTTGAAAAGCAATTGTACTTCGGTGTGGAGTAGGCCTAGTAAGCGCTCAAAAGCTTCATCATTCTCATTGCACAATCGTTTGAACAAGCGTGTGTTCAGAGCGTGCGCTTTAATTTTCACTGCTTTGATGACAGTCTTCTAAGATAGATTAAGACAAACACTCAACCAAAATACTCTCGGATTTGCGTAATCGCAGTGCTTCAAAGTAAGTCATGGTTACTTACGACCTCAACAAACTTGTAAGGCATTGCGAAGCGATGTTGCCAACATAATTGCCACAATATCTGCAACAGAGCTCTTATAGTCACCCTCTTCTTTTGTATTTCTTTGAAGAGAAACATGTCAAAAATGCTTTGCAATCCTCTTCTTGTAACTGCCACGATTTACTCTCAGCGCCCCCCAACCGCCCAATTTATAGCCAGCGCCCCCTTCATGGTCGCAAACGCCCCCAGGGGAGCGCTGGCGCCCACTTTGGAAACCACTGCTGTAAACTAGTGTAGCCTATCCTTTGTATTATTTTTTAAACAGATCTGGTTTTAAAATAAAACTCTGTCCAGAACACCATGTATGCATTGGCCTTGTGGATTAACGCGCACCGCAAATTTTGCTTATGATTTGTGAGATACCATGCGACATGTCGCGCTGGGGGGGGGCAGGCAGCAACATCTGCACCGGGGCCCGGCAGGGCTCTTGGAGGCCCTGGCTGTCATTACTGTCGTATTGCTTGTACAGATTTATTTGACAACATAACACAACTATTAGTAATGCTACTCCAATGTAGGCTATGTCTGCGTCTCATACCTTTGTGAAGTCTTTCTCTTCTTGTAGGCATTTAACTTTCTGAGCAACGCCGCTACGTCCTCTGTCTTTTCATTCCATTTATCAAACATTTTCGATATGTTGAAACGTCCCTGGGGAACTTATTTTCTTACACTACACAGCACAAACTATGACTGCGATAGTGGGGCAGACTAAATGTTGAAAAACTTGTGTATGCTAAGCTCAATGAAGAAATTAATGTTAACATTGATTATGCTTCGTTGAAGAAATTTTGAAAAAGCCAAAAGATTAATTGGAAAAGTAGCCCACACGTTATGAAGACCAGTGGGTCAATATCAAAATTATAATTAGGCTAAGTATTAAAGTTGATATAGCTTACTGCTTATATGTCTTCATCATTTTACTTCAAAATGGCAGCATGTGTAGAACAATCCAATTGTCTGATATTACTTATCATTACATAAACATTAATTTTGTTGTGGCGTAACTTAACAGCACTTTCAGCTTCTTCAAATGTAATTTATTTCGTGCATAATTAAAATCGAATGTTTGTGAGCGCTTTATGAGGAAAAAAGTAACTAATTGCGTTTCTAACGTAAACAATATTCCATACCACAGAAAGAAAAAGACTTGCAGCAGTTTCTAGCAACAGTCTTGTGTCAAAAGATGACATGAAGAGAAAATATTACATGGTTGAAAGTGAAGCCTACTTTGAGGCTTATCGTCATGTACTGTCTGGACTGCAAGGTAAGTTTCTAAAGTAGCCAAAATAAGGTGAAACGTTTACAACATCAGATTGTACTTTTACATCACAATATTATATTGTGAGAGCACGCTAATAACAATTATGAAACAACATTAAATAATAGGGTGGGTTGTTTTTGACTTTTTTCGAAATTCAAAAACGGCTAGTCATAAAAAGTGGCACATGCATGAAAAAATTACGTGTGCAAAATTTTATCAGTTTGGGGGTGCATCTTCTGCCCCCGCATGGAGGTCAAACTTTCAAATTTTCGAAAAAAAAAAGGGAAGTTTCACTTTCTGTTTTAACATAATTTCTTTTATAATTTTTCTTCTGGCTAGTTCTAAATTGTAAGTGGAATGTACCCAGAACTCTCCTATGTAAAGGCATGTTCAAAGCTTAAGGTTTACTGCCCCCGCGTCGACGACCAAAATGCTGAATTTTCATCAATTTGAGATGCAATTTTGTCATTGCTCAATACACAAACTTGTCGCAAAACGGCGAGTTGGTGTTTTGTGTTAACGCAGTACGCTCATTTATATTCTGTTCAAACTCTTTCACTGCCATGGGCTTTATCTAGGGGGGGGGGGGGGGGGTGATCACCCCCCACTCATTGAAGTGGGGAGTGGGCAATGCAAAATCATTCCCCACTCATTTGGCTTTGAAAAGGTTTTGCGATATTTTGCAGTTTAGCAGTCGTATAGCTCTTATCGTGCTTGGTATCCGTGTCTTCAACAACCGTAATTTGCTGAAACTTCTTTCTGCTTCCACAGAAGAGGGGGCATTAACTAATAGCAGCCTTACAAGATTTTCCAAACTGATGCACAAGTCCTACAACTGGTTTCAGCCCCATTGATTTATTTCTTGCATCACATACATGTGTAATACGACCAAATTTTTGATGAAAGTGACTTAAATCTGGATCCAAAATTCCGCTATCATCAAAAAAGTGATATCAGCGGGAATATTTTTTTCAAAATTCGGTCAATAAAATATCGCAAAACCTTTCCAAAGCTAAATGAGTGGGGGGGTGATTTTGCATTGCTCACTCCCCACTTCAAGGAGTGGGGGGGGGGGGTGATCACTCTCCTCACCCCCCCCCCCCCCCTAGATAGAGCCCATGGCAATGAAAGAGTTTTAACAAAAGATAAATGAACGCACTGCGTTAACACCAACTCGCCCTTTTGCGACAAGTTTGTGTATTGAGCAATGACAAAATTGCATCTCAAATTGATAAAAATTCAGCATTTTGGTCGTCGATGCGGGGGCAGCAAACCGCTTCGAACATGCCTTTACATAGGAAAGTTCTGGGTACATCCCACTTGCAATTTATAACTAGCCAGAAGAAAAATTATAAAAAAAACTATGTTGAAACGGAAAGTGAAATTTCCCCTTTTTTTCAAAGAATTGAAAGTTTGACCCCCCTGCGGGGGCAGAAGATGCACCCCCAAACTGATGAAATTTTGCACACGTAATTTTTTTATGCATGTGCCACTTTTGATGACTAGCCCTTTCTGAATTTCGAAAAAAAGTCAAAAACGACTAACCCTATTAAACAAGCATCACTGTTTGTTGACAAAAAAATTGATTCGGCCAAGTTCTAAATCAAAACTGCGCAATCTATATCAAACATAGTGACTGATCGCTTAACCCTAACATCCCTACCCAGTAAACATTGATTGTTGGGGCAACATTGGCAAGAAGTTGGCCGCAACATTGGCAAAATGCAGACGCCAACATTGGCAAAATGTTTTATGCACCATTTGGATGCATCTGGCCAGCGTTGGCGTCTGCATCTTGCCACCGTTGGCTTCTGCATCTTGCCAACATTGGATTATGCATCTTGCCAACGCTGGCTTCTGCATCTTGCCAACATTGGCTTCTGCATATTGCAAACGATGGCAAAATGTTTTATGCACCATTTGGATGCATCTGGCCAGCGTTGGCGTCTGCATCTTGCCAACGCTGGCTTTTGCATCTTGCCAACGTTGGCTTCTGCATCTAGCCAACATTGGCTTCTGCATCTTGCCAACGTTGGCAAAATGTTTTATGCACCATTTGGATGCATCTGGCCAGCGTTGGCGTATGCATCTTGCCACCGTTGGCGTCTGCATCTAGCCAATGTCGACTTCTGCATCTAGCCAACGTTGGCTTCTGTATCTTGCCAACGTTGGCAAAATGTTTTATGCACCATTTTGCTTCATCTTGCCAACGTTGGCATCTGTATCTGGCCAGCGTTGGCAAGATGGCTTGTGCACCATTTTGCTTCATCTGGCGCCTAAATTCTGGTTGACTTTTATGCACCATGATGCTGCTTCATCTGATCTATTGACTATTGTGATGCCCGCGCTTTGACCAAGGTTGGCCATGCGAAGCAAGCTGGTGCATAAAACATCTGAACAGCATTGGCATCTACATTTGCCAAACGTCTCTGTACTTAAACCTCGCTCATCACCAAAAGTTTATTGTTGAACCTAGCTAATCCTTGGGCGAAAGAACAGCAGCAACACGGATTTATAAGCAACACTTCTCCCTTTGTGACAAAGCAAAGTAACAGCCAAGCTTCTTATATTTTCACATTTATTAGAAACAAGCCACATCAAATCGTATTAATAGATGGAGATTCATTGCACATCAGCAGCTTTTTCTTGTGTATCTTTATCATTGTGAATTCCTGCGAATGAAACAAAAATATTTAATTCAAGAGGGCTGTTTGGCAACAGTGTAGGAATCATAGGCGTAGCCAGGGGGGCAAAAGGGGCCATGCCCCCCCAAATTTTCAAACTTTGGATTCCGAAGTTGAGCCCTTTGTTGAAAATGCAATAAAGTTTGTAGAAATTTATATCGTTTTCCAAGACATCTGGCTATTAACCCCCCAAGGACTTGTTTTAGACACACAGAAAGACACCAATAAATTTTCCAAATCGTAAATCGCCCAAAATTTACGCGATTTACATTTCTTTGAACTAATTTGTGGAAGCAATTTCAGAATGGCTTACTCTGTTGGGTTTTTGTGTAGTTATTGAGTTTTTGTTTAGCTGTGTTTTTGGTATTCTCTAATTTAGCCGCAGTTTTTGCCAGTTCGTGTGTAAGAGCTATCTTTAATAAGTTAATAGCTGTTTATCTGCTAATAAATTTCATACAAATATTACCCTAAAAGTGTTTTCAGAAAGCGCTATAATCCATTATTTGAGTGTAATTTTTCAAAAATTTTCCGGGGGAGCATGCCCCCGGACCCCTTAGAATACGCGTGCCTTCGGCACGCTCTAACCCCGCTACCAGTTTTATTGCTTCAACCCACCAAGATACGCCACTGCACATCAAGTGGCGATGGCTTTAAATCAAACACTTTGTTGTTCTCTTCAATTCATCAAATATCTGGCCCCCCCAAAACATTTTTCTGGCTACGCCGCTGTGTAGGATTTTAATCAGTTGTCGTTCAGGATACTACGAAGTTAATTGACAATCTGCAATATCAATGTAATATCCCTCTCTCCAACGTGCGTGACAAAAAACTTGCGTGTACAGTAGTTATTCAACAACTAAAGCAACACATGCGCTGTTGTCTTTCAAACATATAACAAGCTCACCAAAAGTTAGTTTTTTCCGTTTTCAGCCACCTTGCCTGTCTTTCCAATTTCAAAATCACTCTGAAACTCTTCATCAATTTGCTGCACGGCAGCAGCTTTGTCGTGCGCCATCACCATGTCTAATCATGAAAGTAAAAAAAGAAGTGTTAAATCAGTATATAAATGCCGACATAGCCTACTAACAACCATGTTCGTTGTTCACATCAATGCGAATACACCACTAAAACATTTTCATACATTACTCAATACTCTTAACAATTACATCATACATTAATCAAAAGAACAAAATGGCATAGTTATGACATAATCATTTAGTCGTAGTAAAAACATTTATCCGTACTCACCAAGAACAATCTTTTTCAGATTCTTTTTTAAACAATCAAACGAGTGCTTAGACTTCACGACGTTTTTTTTTCTTTCTTTTTTCTCGACATGACTTGAACTGTGTTGTGTTCGATAATAATAGTTGGCATAAGTCCACTGATACAATCGCTTGCATTTTTGCCAACAGCTTGACTTAAATTTGCCACCTGCAAAATGTAAATCGAATGTAATGACAGGGGTTTCATCCATCATATTAAAAAGCTTCAGCACTTGTTACAGAAATTTTCGACTGTTACAAATGACAGCCAACGTTTAAAGTTTATTTTGGGATTCCAGTCGTCTGTTTTGTTGCGTATGTAGGTCGCAGTGTAGGCAACTGTAAGCTATGTTGTCGAAATGGGCGCAAAATAAAACATGTTATTATTATTATTATTCAGTTGACGGCAATGAAAGCTACATTTGCAAATACTCTACAATCATGGGCGCCGATCGCTCTCTAAAATTGGTGGGGACATTTACTAGGAATAGGAAAGGTAGAAAGGGGTGACAAGCGAAGCGAGCTAGAAATATCGGGGGTCTGCTCTGACAAACAAACAAATAGGCTACAAGTCTAATGTGATGTAATTATACTGTATAAATTTTAATTGTCAGTGTAAGCATGGGACAGCAGACGATCAAACACTCGATAGCCTAACGAGTGTCCGGCAAATTAAAAACGAATTCCTTGGAGAGGTCATGGATATTGATCGAATTCAAAACTTTGTTGTGCACATAGCAGACCATTGCATGATTTAGCCGTTTCCGTGTTTCAGCTGAACACGAGCTGGCTGGTGAAATGAGCAAAGTCGCACAAAAAGTTCCACTTGCGGAAACATTTGCCGAACAGCGGGTGGCATCTTCTTGAATATCATTCGAAAATCTTCCACCGACTTTTCATTGGAGGTTACTGCTTTCGAAAGAAGCATAGTTCTTGTGCAAGAGTCTCGGTGTCAGAGAACTCAGGATATAGTGGTCTACCACATGTGATTGTAGTCGTAGCTTTCCACTAAAGAGTGATTCTTGTAGAAATTTGTAGTGCTCAAGATCGGTCGACTTGAAATAGTAAGATTTTGCTGCCCGCTGTCAATGACTGCAAAATACTTTGATTGATGTTTCGTTTCTGGTGTTTGAAGTTGAGAAGGTTGACCGTGGATACTTCAATGTTGAAGACAATTTGGGATTTTTTTTGGGACGTGACAGTGTCAATGAATCAAGGTTGCAATTCTCCATCAGCCTCTCAGCATTAAACAACGACACGATGAAATTCTTCTTCACTGCGTAAATGGTGGAGTTCAGTACTACAAAGTTCAGCACCTTCAAGCATGCCAGCCACACTGCAACAGTCACCCTTGCAAGGCTTTGTTAAAACGTTTCAGACACTGAATGACAGACAATGCCGCTAATAACCCAAGCACACTCGACCTACGAGAAAAAGATTTCAAACGCCAATTAGCAGTTGTTGTTACATGTGAATGAAATTAACTCACAGCTGCTTTCAATACTGACTTATAATTATCAACCACTGCTTTCACAGTAGCTGCACGCGTGAGCCATCTTGTTGGACAAATTGGTTTCAGTTTTAATGCAGCCTGAGGCAAAGACTCTTCAGTCTTCACTAGTCTTCAGAATAAAGATTCAGGTACAGATGCTTGATTTTCCCAGAAACCTTGTAATGTACAGCTTTCCAAGTTCTTGTGTGGAACAAAGCATCTCAAATAAACGGCAAGGCTACAGCAGCTTTTGATATAATTAGATTAGTAATATGTGCTTCTACAATTCTCTGTAATTCTAACACTCTGCACTGTCTGGCCCTGGCGTAATCAAAACAAAAACAATTTGCGAGTTGCACCAGGGTTTCCCCGCTCTAAAACATTTATACTACGGTTGGAGTTTCCTCGCATAAAACAAAAATGTTGTCACCTCCTTTCAATAGATTTTAAACGTCCGACTAATAAAATTGTGACATTCGGTTAATATATCCCCTGTTATGTTATAAAAATAATGTAAAAAGATGGTGGGGACATGTAAAAAAATGATGGGGACATGTCCCCTCTGTCTTATAGGGATCGGCGCCCATGTTTACAACCATCACAGACCTATCCACACGACATAAAAATACAAACACATTCAAGCAGTCAGGCAAACACTGCCAGAGCAGCAAAATCAAAGATTGAGCAGAACCCTACACATGTTGTGGGACATCACAAGCTCTGCTACTTTGCTGATATCTTCTTAGCACTCATCTAGAAGCACTGGCACTAAATTTGTCACGAGAATATTTCATATGAAAGTTTTCCATTGGTCATTGAGTTTTATAACTTTCTCTAAATTGAGTTTTATAACTTTCTTTAAATTGTGTAAACGTAGCCTAGTGACAAAAACGACTTTACACAATTATTTCAGGTTCAATGAATAAAAGACATTCACTTACCAGGTTTTCATAAACATTGTCGTAAGTCATTCCTATAGTTTCATTTTGATCATTTCTAAAACTTCTTTCGGCAGTAATAGGCCTATCTCCATTGAATTCGATTTTTATATTTTCGATGCAAGAAGCGAAAATTCCTCTTAGCGCTGTTCACATAAGCATTGTGCTTTCGGCTCTCCACGTAATTGTGTATTGAGCACAACCGCCATGCTTGAACAGTCGAAGTGAATCGAGTGACGTCATAATCCCTTTAGCAAAGGATTACGTCATGGCCTTTGTCTTCCTTCATCAAAACAAACCAAGTTCTTCGGCTAAATTGCATCTCCTCACGTTGATATAACACATCGCCGCATTCTAAAGCTTTGTTGCCTATTTCACTTCAACGCGTCATATTGCCCAGTCAAAGTTTAAGTAGTGACGTCATAATGGAGTTTTCACAACAATTATTGTGCCTGCAGTATTGTTCTATGCACCGCGAGAGGAGAAAAAACGATTCGCCGCATCGTTGAAAGTAAAAGTAGCGATCGTTATGTGAAATCTCGCTTCAAGAAATTGAGGAGAGATTTCGACGCAACATGACTGCTCCTGAAGCTGGCCTATTGTGCAAGCTTTGCTACATTTAAAATAAAGACGCCCCTTTGTTGGCGACACGAGAATCTCACCCACGTGGTCAAAATCAGACAGTGAGCGAGACTGCTCTCAGAACAAAATCAACAAGTGATACTGCATCAATCGATTTTTTTTTTACATTGATTCAGCGTCTACAGACAGGTCAGCAGCGCGGCGGCAGTGCAGCCGCAACTCAATGATTACATGATCACCACAATCATGCTGCTGTGTCGAGCGCTAGTAAACATCAACAAGTGAATTCGATTAAGCTTACAAGTTGTTTTAAATTTTCTTGAACTGCACGCAAATTTTGAGGTTAGTCCTGAAAAAATGTTTTCAAAAATGTTACAACACATTTTAGTATAGTTAAACTTGAAAATTAAAAAAGCTTTTGTTGAACACAAGAAAAAAATTAAGACCTGGCAACTTGAATTAGCAACCACGTTTTTAAGTTTATCGCTTGTTAGTTACCTTACCAACGTCTGCAGACGTTGAATCAATGTAAAAAGAACGGATTATGCTAGTTGGGTATTGGAGGCGCCAAAGCCTAAACTTTCTGGAAGTGTTCTCTGAATCACAAGACATTTATTGCACTAAATTATCTGAAGCAATTGAATATGAACAAACGATTTTTATCATGGCGTTGTTGGTACAAGAATACGGTATGCGAAAGAAACTGTGTTTTTCCACTAAACCACATGAGTCATTTAGTTAAAGAGTCATTTTATTGTTGGCTATTAATATTTTCAAAGAATAAATCCAGTGAAGCTGAAATGAAGTAGCCAACGTTGCAATTGTTTATTTTGTAGAAACGCGTAGGGCGAATGGAAACTTTAAACTGGTTCGGTATCAAGCACGTTATCGCGTTCGCGTTTTGTTGCTCCTACCTTTTTCTAGACCTCTGCTCCGTTTGGCATAAACAAACTTGGCAAACTGTTGGCTACACTTCTGACCAACGCTGGTCTTAAATATTCATAGTATACTTGTACGGTATCAGAAAATAATAACAGCATTGATAGCCTATTATAAAAATGTAAAATTGTAGCAAAATCATGGTATACATTTGCATAATTTTAAAGAAAACACCGAAATTGTTATGAATTGGCACAACGCTGGCAATGCTTCTGACCGATGTTAGCCAACCACACAACTGTGTTTGAAGCAATACCACATGAAAAGAGGTTTGTGTTAGTAATTTTAAAGATTAAAACAAATAAACCTGAAATAAAATCTTTGAGACCTTTTTGAACGCATGATAAGAAATAAGTTATTGAAATTGATGGCGTATTGTTGGCAACATGTTGGACATAATTGCCAACCTTGTGCCCTCACATCCAGCATATAGCCGATATTGCAATTGTTTATTTTGTGGAAACGTGTAGGGCAAATGGAAACTTAAACTGTTTGGGTATCAAGCACGGAATCACGTTCGCGTTTCTGTTGCTCCTACCTTTTTCTAGACCTCTGCTCCGTTTGGCATAAACAAACTGAAATGAAACTACCTTGTTGGCAAACCGTTGGCTACACTTCTGACCAACGCTGGTTTTAAATTTTCATAGTATACTTGTACGGTATTATAAAAACAATAACAGCATTGATAGCCTATTATAAAAATGTGAAATTGTAGCAAAATCATGGTAGCCTATACATTTGCATAATTTTAAAGAAAACACCGAAATTGTTATGAATTGGCACAATGCGGGCAATGCTTCTGACTGATGTTAGCCAACTACACAACTGTGTTTTGAAGCAATACCACATGAAATGAAGTTTGTGTTAGTAATTTTAAAGATTAAAACAAATAAACCTGAAATAAAATCTTTGAGACCTTTTTGAACGCATGATAAGAAATAAGTTATTGAAATTGATGGCGTATTGTTGGCAACATGTTGGACCTAATTGCCAATCTTGTGCCCTCACATCCAGCATATAGCCGACGTTGCAATTGTTTATTTTGTGGAAACGTGTAGGGCTAATGGAAAGTTTAAACTGTTTGGGTATCAAGCACGTTATCGCGTTCGCGTTTTGTTGCTCCAGCCTTTTTCTAGACCTCTGCTCAGTTTGGCATAAACAAACTAAAATGAAACTACTTTGTTGGCAAACTGTTGGCTACACTTCTGACCAACGATGGTCTTAAGTATTCATAGTATACTTGTACGGTATCAGAAAATAATAACAGCATTGATAGCCTATTAAAAAAATGTAAAATTGTAGCAAAATGATGGTATACATTTGCATAATTTTGAAGAAAACACCGAAATTGTTATGAATTGGCACAACGCTGGCAATGCTTCTGACCGATGTCAGCCAATCACACAACTGTGTTTTGAAGCAATACCACATGAAAAGAGGTTTGTGTTAGTATTTTTACAGTTTAAAACAAATAAACCTGAAACAAAATCTTTAAGACCTTTTTGAACGCATAATAAGAAGTATTGAAATTGTTGGCGTAATGTTGGCAATGTTGGCAAAATGTTGGACAAAATTGCCAGCCTTGTGCCAACATACCCAGCATATAGCCGACGCTGGCCCAGCAATCAATGTTTGCTGGGTAGGTTCTTATTTGAACCGAATTACCAGATGGTGCTGATTCAGAACCAAGTTTAAGCGCTTATAACTATTTTATTACAAGTCGCATCATTGTCATTTTTTATCAAAAAATAAGCTTAGAATATTTATCTGGTGTTATAAAAATTTTAAATTTGTCTTTCAATTACTTAAAAAACTCTTGCTTTGGAGCAATACTCAAACTGTTTTTTTCAACATATTTAAAAGAAGAAATACCGCACTGTTCGTTTTTTCTCGCTTTCTTGCGTCATTAGCGTGTGCGGTTTTTGAAGCTCTCGGGGGATTGAAAGCTGATAATGATTTTAAGATTTCAGTGTCTGCGGTTTTTCTTGCTGACATTTTTCCGGTAGCCCACACAATCAGAAAAAGCTGTTAATTTTATAAAGTATCAACGTCCGAAAACGTTAGTCCGATTCAGTGGCGTAGCTAGGGAATGTGCCGGAATGTGCCGCCCGGGGCGGATTCAGATTTTTCCGCCCCTTCAAGAAAAAGCATGTGAAAATGAAATGCGTTTTTTTATCAGATTATAATCAAAATCAAAAATCGTAGTCTGAAAGTGCCGCCCGGGGCGGTCCGCCCCCCGCCACCCCTAGCTATGCCACTGCCCAAGTAGCAAAGATTGGCGTCTAGCCAGCTCCAAGCTAGCGAAGTTATTGGCGACGCGCCAGCGATAATCGCCAGCCAGCCGCCACCGATCTGCTCATCGCATAGCCGGCGTAACGCTGGCGAAGTTCGACAATAAAGTCGGCTGTGCGTAAGCGCCTCGATGGCGAAAGTCGCTCAAGTTAGTTAACGGCGCGCTGTCTGTACGCCAACGAATATCGCTAAACTTACTGGCACGTTTTTGCGGCTGCGCGCGCTGTCGCTGGACTGACGAATGTCGCCCTGCTGAAGCCCTTTTATTTTCGGCCACCAGCAGCAGCTGTTGTTTGCGAAATTATCAAAACAAAACACTAAAACTTTTTGAAGCATTTTGTGTATTAATTGTATTTTTGTGGTTAAGGCGAGACGCAATTCAAGAATGTAAAACAACGAAAACAATAAAGATTTTTAATACACTGTCTTACCACAGCTCCATTTTCGTAACACAATGCTAAAAAATGTTTCAGTAATAATGAATGGCGGTTTTTCTGATCATTTGTAATACAAATAACAAAACAATTTACAAGTCCAAGCCATGTGAGAGCAAAGCTAAAGACTATAAACATGAGATTATTTGTAAAAGCCCAGCAGCTGTTTAGTGAATTTTGACAGTTTTCGCGAAACAATAATTTTTAAGCAAAAAATTCTATTAAAAAAAACTTTCTTGCTTTCCCAAACTACAGTATAATGAGTTTGATTAAAATGTTTGCTTGCAAGATTTACCTTAGGCCTAGGGTAGGGGTAAGTAAAATTTACTCCCGGTTAGAAACCAATTGTGTACTACATACGACAGTATCATAATTATATAAGCATATATGATAGGTATTCCAATACGTCAAAATCACAGCACTGGAAGAAAATACACAGGAACATCAAGAACACTACTATTGCTTCCACTGTACTCTATGATGTAATAAAGATTAATACGTAGCCAGCAGGGAAATTCAAATTAATGAGTTTTTTGTGCTATCTGGCTTTGAGGGTTGCCAGCACGGCAACCACAATTATAGGGAAGGGCCGCCTGAACCACGACCATAACGCATTTTCGTTTGCACATCTGTTGTGGCTGTCATGCTGGCAACCTTCAAAGCCAGATAGCACAAAATTCAAACCCTCATAACATACCATTGCATGAAAAAAAATGTAAATCCACGTAGGATACATGCAGTATACCAACAATCATGAGTGATTATTGCGTTCCGACATCCATTAGGTAAATATAAAAAAAAAATGGGAACAGGTCGTTTTGACGCCAAAAAGCTTTGGTTCGGGGTAATGTTAGGGATTTAGGACTGGCGGCAAAACACCCCTCCGAAAACACGTTTGAATAACAACATTAAACTTTTAATTAAATGATTGATAACATTAAACTCGACTTCACTACAAGAATTAATATTAGTGAATAGACGGCACAACAGTGTTTGGCAATAGTTTGTTGGGATAAGATTTTCCCAAATACAACTACTGTACGAAGGAAGCAAACCGAATTAAGAGGCACGCAAAAATAATAATTCGCAGCAAGATTTTAAAAGAGAACACTAAAAGGTCAACAGACAATCAAAAAACAGATAGCGTTCATGTATCGTCCGAATTTTTATCTGCGCCGGAAGTTTTGTTTGCCCGGTTCTTTTTTTTTCATTTCTGTCACCAGCCGCCTTCAAATACCGCTTCACTGCAGATTTGATAACTTTGCCCGTCGCCTTGGCTTGCCTTCGAATCACATCTGTAATAATACAGTATGAACTCTCTGTGAAAACAATTTCGCTCACAACAACAACTTAACACTTTGCTCCTCAAAGGGAGGCCAGATTTGGCCCCCCCCTCATATTTCCTTTGATTATTTGAAGCACAGTAACGCCATGCACTTGGTTTTTCTTGACTTTTCCTAAAATTGCCAGGCGGATCTGATGATATTAAATTTTATGCTAACAGTTGTGTAGTTTTCTTGTAAATTCGAGATTTTGGTGAATTTTTGCTATTTCTAGCTAACTTCCAGCAAAGCGTGAAATGGATTACATTGCGATAACCAGCCATAAGCTCATAATTGCTTCGTGCATCGATATGCGCGAGCAGAGAGAAACCTCCTCTTGTTTTCCTTTGTTTGGTTTGACCTCAATAATACAAAGCGCGTTATTTCTTATGATACAAAAGAAAAGCCAGTGATCACAAAGCTGTTAATTAGAAAAAATAATAGCAAACGTTTTTTGCGTTATCAGCTCTACAAAGAAGAATAGCAATCCACGATCAAAATAGTAGGCTATGTAGGCCACAAACTATTCAAAATAGTTGTTTCAAGCAGATAATATTCATTGACGAATAAAAAACGTTACAATAAGAAATCTGGGGTAAAGGCACGAAAACCTGGTTTCGAAATAAACGTTCTATGGAAATACTCTCATTGACAAGCATTGCAATTGCGGAAATGTATGACTGCAAATGCTTTTGGGAGAAGCCGGAGAAATAGCGTTTTTGCAAACAGTAATTGTGAGATACACTCAAAATTATGAAATAGGCTCCATTTACACGTAGCAGCTAACTCGATGGCGTCCCTTCCCTGCTTTATGTCGCCTACTTGTTCTTATGTCCTGCATTTTTGTTTCACCGTGCACTGTGTGTTGTTCCAAAGAGCGCAAAATAAAGATGATAATTCCTCATCTACATTACAAAATATTTTGTAATGTAGACAAGGCATAAAGTTAGGCGTCACATTAGACAAAAAACAAATCAGCTTTCTTGATCATTGATTCAACATCTAAATACGTTGCGCCAATGTACATTATAAGAGGCCGGCTATTGTGAAGACCCGCCATTTATAAACGATCCGATTATACCAAAAGTGAGACAAACTAGTGGATCAAAGAATGAATAAACAATGCTGAGAAAACTAAATCTAAGTGACGAACAATACCGATGTTTTCATTTATCTTGGAAAAATGCTGCCTAAACTTATCAACAAAAAATACAGTAAATAAAGGCAAGCATCCCGAAAGCAGAATTTGCTCGACTTTGGCATGAATTTAGCCAGACATCTACCGTACAGTAATAATTCCACACATACAATAACGGGCTCTCAACGGCTGTAAGATACATAATAATCAACCTGGTTCTGGGCGGTTTGTGTAACAGCTTAGGGGGAAGACACTACTTGAAATGATGCACCACACAAAAGATTTTCAATGAAGACTGAGTCTAAAAACCGATGTGGATTGTGCTTCACAATGACTTCAAGTTTAGGACAGAAAGGGCACAAAAATATCACGATGAAAATAAAGACCTTGTGGGAAATTTTCGAGAATCATAACACGATGCAAATACCAAAAACGCGTAGTTTGCATGCTGGTCTAAGCTGGCCGGCAACCACAAAGGTAGACAATGCAGGCAGTTTATAATTCGATAACAGCGCAATAAACATTATAAATACGTAAACCGACAATTTTCTTTTACAAACATTTTACGTCTAATAGTAAATTTTCCCCCAACAATGTTTTGTGAAGCGCTTGCAAACCACGGTTTTGTAAAATAATTCATCATTATTATTTTTTACTTTTCGGATATTGTAAAACGTCATCAGCAAAATCACAAAAAAAAATTTCATTACTTCAATGTAGTAAGCCTAAGAGT
The DNA here is from genome assembly GCF_918807975.1 of Aplidium turbinatum. Classification (NCBI taxonomy): domain Eukaryota; kingdom Metazoa; phylum Chordata; class Ascidiacea; order Aplousobranchia; family Polyclinidae; genus Aplidium; species Aplidium turbinatum. The sequence continues at coordinate 12,205,650 of NC_137484.1, read as the reverse complement.
TTTTTATAGAATTGTAGCCACGTTGTTTCAACAAAGAAGCCATTTTTTGGCAATATAAAGTTATAGAAAATAATTTATCGTGAATCTGGGGTGGTAAAAGGATAGACCCTCGGCCCCAGAAGCTCAGACGACGACGACGATTTGTAATCATGCAAATGTTTGGAAAGAATCTAGGAAGTCTTTTCACAATCTGGCACAAAATGATTATGTTTATTGTATCTCTGCAATATTTTTTACGACAAACTTTGAAGCTTCGTTATAATCATTTTTATCTTTGAAGTCAAAAGTTAATTTTTTTTTTTGGCCAGAAACATAATCGCTGCCTTGCTGATGTTGTCGCCTTTACGCGTATTTTTTGTGCTTCAAACAATAAGGACCCAGTCAGCAATCCAGTCCTTTTACATTGATTCAACATTTGTAAACGTTAAATTTATGTAGATATGCTGACTGTGGGTTATTTCACATTTCCTTTGTTTACGCATGTTCCTCAATTCGCTGTTGCATTGTTTCGACGCTGGCGGACTAAAAATGTTATTTCAAATTGATTGACACAACCTTCAATAAAAAGTGAGCTTCGAACTTAGCTTTGTTGATGTAAATGCTGTATTTTTTGTGGATGTAATTTATGAGTCATGTTTATAAACACCCGTAAGCGAAATGACTTATGATGTGGTCTGCATGATATTTGTGTTGCGACTTGACACAAATCCACAATTTCAAAAGCACCTAATTTGAACTTAGAAATTTCAGATAATTTCAACAACTTGTTCAATTGTCTTCTCTCTACTAAAAATATTCATACCACAAACTCAATTGTAGACCTAAAATACACAAACGAAGATGTAAACAGCTATTCAAGCATGCTAAGGTGTTACTTATGAGAAGTTTGGTTCCATAAAACTAGAAGCTAGCCATGAGTTTCGGAATGCATTAGTTTAGGATAAAAATGTAAGACAACAAACTCAGTTTTGATTTTTTTCAAATTCGTGTAACAATGTTACTCTGATTGTAACTATTTTAGAATCAGTGAGTAGCTTACAATAAGATTTGCTCGCAAGTCGTAAATTCTAATCAATGCAATGATTCGGCACACACACTTCGTGCGTTCGATCGAGCTCTTTGTTATTCAGAAGTTTGCATGAAATCGGATTAGCACGGTAATTAAATAGCGGCAAGTTAAATCAAAATTGTCGTTTTTGGGTACCTTTGCAAAAATTGAAATATCAAGTTTAACATATAAAATTTTAAAATAATGACTTTTCAAACTTATAGACAAATGATTTGCTTTCACACCAGTGCAACTTCTGTTGAAATAGCATCAGCGGATAACACGTAACAGCTGATTGAATTTGATCCAAAAACGGCCCCCCCTTGAGCAGTTAACTTCCAAAAAAACGTTGAAAAGCAAAGGGTTAATTACACTACTAACTCATTATTAGGGATCGAACCGATGGCAAGTGTCCTTAACCTGCATGAGGACATGAGCGGAGTTCATTACAATTAAATGTACTGTATAAACCCCCCTATGACGTAGCAAGACGGGTAGTAATAAAAAAAAAATTGTAATTAAGGAACGTTCAAATATTACGTAACGCCTGCGGTGGGGGGGGGGGGGGGTATGTAAAGCGTTACGTTAGCGTCACATCGGTGGTGGAGGAGATTTAATATAATTCATCAGTGATGATTCTCAGCATTATTGAAACATCTTTTGAGATAAGTATGCATGGTGCTAGTATGCATGGTGCTAGCAATAGCATGCATAGTATAGTATGCATGGTGCTAGCAATAGCATTGCAGCACTTATTACTGACGGTAGCTCGTAAAACTACGTAATAAATACAAACTTACCAAATAACACTTTTTTATTTTCAGATCAAGAAAGTCAGTTTTTTTCGTTTTTTCCACTCCAATTAAACTGAGCGGCCAGATCGTCATTCATTAAAAGTCGCATAACTCTCCACACAGTTTCCGTACAATCATTTCCTCCAACCGTTGTTATTTTCCATCGCTGTTAAATGAACATCCACACGTTACTCAATAGTCAGTTTAGAACTGAACAAGGTAACAAGCGAAGTCTAGATCGTGAACTCAAACCAAACAACCACACGTTCTACTGTATATATTGGTTAATCGTTAGGTTATTCTTTAAAAATCATCATAAATTGGTTTAATAAACATGATTCTATTTTACAAACTAAATTATTTTTGCACACAAAATGTGTGTGGAAGCGTGTAGAATTAGAGCAAAACAAACAAAGAATTGAAACTGAGCAGTTGAATAATTAAAAGCCCAGACAGCAAAATCTGTCATTTTTACATTGGTTCAATGTCCGCAGACGTCACATCAATGTAAAAATGACGGGTTTTGCTGTCTGGGAGGTTCTAATCTTTTTTTAGTATGATTTACTGTAGTGACCACATGCAAAGCGAAAACAAACATGTAACTACTGTAATATGACAACAGTTACTTTATAGGTGCCATAACAAATATTTTGTCAACAGGTCATGTTAGAATTTAACTGATCGGTTGTTGCATGACATAAGGCTGGTGTAGCCATGTCGGAATAGGGATTGCATGTAGGCTACCTATTTCGACATGGCCTACCACACATGTAGCTTGTGGCATAAAAGTGTATAACAAATGAGTACAGTGACTTACAATAGCTGCCAAAACATCCGCATCTTCTTCTCACTTTTCTTCCAGATCAAAAAGAGAGCGTTTGTTAGCTTGCTTAAATTTGGTAGCTTAAATCTTCAGGTAATTAAGGTTAAAACACAATAGACTAGGACACAGTTCCCTCTTTCGACACTTTCTTACATGCTGTAGGCGTAACCGGGTACAGCAAAATAAGTGCAAAGTAAGCATTATTGTACAGCAGTCTACCCAATAACTGAGAAAGCGCAAAAGACAATTAATCAGACAAAGTAAAACAGGCTTTTCAAATCAAATCAACCGCGTGTTTGAAATGGCACGTGACTTCAATCAAGCGCAACTAATCGGTATGAAGCGCGAAGCTCGGCCTTTCGTACAAAACCAACACCATCTGACGAAACTCGACGGCGCGTTGCCAGCGGAAAGCGAGCGAAAATCGAAAGCGCGTCTCTCGCTCGAAAGTCGACGGCGCAGAGCTAGCAGAAAACGCTCACATTGGCGACTTCGAAAATCGTTAGCTGTAGGACAGCGCCTCACTGGCGAATATCGTCATGACTTTAAAGAAAAAAAATCATGACGATATTCGCCAGTGAGGCGCTGTCCTACAGCTAACGATTTTCGATGTCGCCAATGTGAGCGCTCGTCGCCCTGATGACGCCAGCTGCACGCCGACTATTGCTACCTGGGTGGTTCGATGAGGTCTCGGATGTTAACGCTCCGCTCAAGAAGATTCCAGATGATGTGTTCCGCAAGGATGAACCTGATTAGTGCCGGTCTTAGGGTATTTCGGGTCCTGTGCGGAATATACTTTGAGGGCCCCAATGACAATGATCCAATTCAGTGACGTAGCTAGGTATTTTGAAAGGGGAGGGGGGTGGTTTGACTGTCGGCGGGTGAAGCCTGACGGCGTGATCGCCGAAGGCGTCACCCAGTAACGGGGGGTCTGGGGGCCTCCCCCAGAAAATTTTGAAAAATTACTTTGAATTTGGGGCATTCTCAGAGCATGTTCAACAAAAATTTAGATATGAATATTACTGTAAAATGGTGCTGTCCGGTGGCATAGCAAAAGGATAAGATCATGCTTTCTAGCATAAAGCTATGTCTCTATGTTGAGTCTGGATGCAACCTATTTCGTCCCCTGAAAAATTCTTACCCGGCTTTCGTACCCTGAAATCGGAGTAACAAAATCAAATTTCGACCTATTTCGTCCCCTGAAAAGATCGAGAGAAATTTTAAAATGTTTGCGGCAACTCCGATCAACGACTTCGGCTCTGTTGTTTTTTTTCTCGATCTTTTCAGGGTACGAAATGTTCAGGGGACAAAATCGGTTGCACCCGTTAAGTCTCTTTGTTTTCTTGTTGCTAATTCCTTTGTTGAATTCACTTGTTGAATTTTTCCATTGGAAATGACAAAATTACTGCATTTTCTGAGTAAATTGCGAGCCCCCTAATTTGCGGGCCCTGTGCGATCGCACGGTTTGCATACCCCAAAGACCGGCACTGACCTGAGGCCAAATGGATAAAGATCTTGACCGGAAACAACTCTTTTCCGCTGCTCTACAAGCTGGTTAGCATCATTTTCTCCCTTCCGGTTAGCAATGCATTTGTAGAAAGAGTGTTCTCTCTTGTTTCGGCGTAGTGCACCAAGGAAAGGAACAGACTTAGTGAAATGACAGTCAAATCTCAGCTACAAGTAAAGGTAAACCTAGACCTGAGCTGCCGTGAGATCCATGAAGCAATTTCTAATAACAAGGAGTTGCTGGAGCAGATTATTTCTTGCAAAAAGTATGGAATGTGATATGCCACGGCTCGTATATGGATATACAAAGTATGTCCAAAAACGTTTTTAGATGCTAATCTAATTTTTCGGTTGTCCTTATTTTCGGGTCCATGTCGATGGCAACCCATAGGCCCACGTGGTTTACAAGTTTGTATTGCCAAAACATAAATTATTTTTTGCTAGTGAAACGGTTTTTCAAAACACTCAGAACGTTTTTTTTTACCAATATGAACCGTTTGCTCAACTTACCAAAATGAATTTTTTTTTTGTATTTTCATGACTATTTTGACGACGGCAATGCTTGGTTTGATGTGCATTGTGCAGTCAGTCATTGATTGGCACAAGTTTTGTTCTATGCTGCATTCTGAACTCTTTATTCGGTCATATTCTTATTTCATTTTGTTGTTTTAGGTTTTATTTCATTTTGTAAAAGAAACTACTGTATATTGAGTAGGACCAATTACTTACATATAAGTAATCTCTGGTAGAACCGTTTGTCAAGTTTCTAACTCCACTTACAGCGTCACAAAAAATGTCTTAGGTCAACCTCAGACAAGTTTTGAAGTGCAGGCATGCTTACCCAGCAATCTCCGGAGGCTAAAATTTGTTCTTTTTGTGTTGATTCAACGTCTGGAGACTTTTCCTTAGTGTAGAAAGACAATTTTTTCTAGTTGTAACTATCTGTAACGGCATTCATTTCATGATCCAGCCACTTCATGTCTTCAATCAGGAGCAGGATCAGGAAATAATTAATTCTTTTTGGTACAGTGGCGGATCCATGGAAAGCGACCCCCCCCCCTAAAATGCAGAAAAGTAACTTTATTTACGGTTTATTTACAAGTTGTGTTAATGTAGACCTACAGACAATTGTGTTTAGCTGAAATCGCCCCCCCCCCCCACCCCTCTACGGCTACTTGTTGGATCTGCCCCTGTATTGCAATATAGTACAGGTTGTTTATAATATTGTGTAGTTCAACATTTCTATATTAGTCGTATATTGTATTGCAAAGAATCTCAACGTCAACCAAATAATACTTCTCTATTCGAAGATGCTTATTTAAGCAGAAAACCTGATCTATGTTTGTGGCATTTTGGTTAAGTTATTTGTATCTATTGAAATTACACTTCTATTTCTTTTTTTTTCAGAAGTTGAAACACTTCCGTTGGAACGCTATATCGTTTTTTGTGGCAAAACTGCAAATCATCCTCGCTATTTAAGAGGAAGAGCAGCCGCTGTTCAATATGATTTCAAGAGCATTTTAAATGAAAATGGTAGGCCTATGCTTTGAATCCACATGTTGACACTTTCAAACAAAGGTTAACCTATTTATATTTTGCTGTAGAAGTGGCTGAGTATAATATAAACTTCAGAACTCTAGGTTCCATCAATTATGAAGTTGAAGTTTGCACAGTATGCTGATTGCTGAAGTCAGGGTTTTCTTTCTGCATTTTCAAAACTTTTTTAATTTCAAGCGATATTCTCTCGGTAGGCTTATAAACATCATGTTCAGCAACGTATGTCAAGATTTATGAAATGCTGTTGAAAGTTTGTATCAACGGTTCGAGGAAACGGTTTGTCGATAAAAATAGATTTCTGCTGCAACAGGTCCGTATTTTGCATTATTTTAGATTCAAACTTATCACTTAAATTTTTTATTTTGGGCTTTTAGTTTTTCATGTTAAAGTTTAGCGTAAAATAATGACATTATTGTGACAATGTGACATGCCTACGCTTTGTTGCAAAAAATTATTTTTTTCCTCTGAAAGAAAATGTAGCTTCACCATGTCGACATTGAATTGATTTTTCAGAAAAGTTAATCACTAATTTTCACAGTGAATAGTTAACTTTTCTAGTTTGAAAGCACTCACCAATGGATAAGTGTGTAACCGAAGAACAATGTTATATTTGAAAAAAAAAGATTAACTTGTTCTCGTACATTTGTGTGTTTCAACACATACTAACGTTTATCCTAGATCGACTTACTAGCGAAGGTGAAGCAAGTGATGCAACCAAGGTTGATATTCTGAAAGACGACAAATGGCCGAATGCACAAGATCTTCAGTTGGATCCTTCCCAAGTAGCTGCTCTCAAAAACGCAATTACCAATGAAATGTCTGTGATTCAGGGTCCCCCCGGCACAGGCAAGACCCACGTGGGGCTAGCCATCATGAAGTTGTTGTTGGATGCTGATAACAGAGGTTTCAGGTCGACATTGGTTGAGATTGCTTGTATTTGTTACTCTTTTTTATGAAATTTTGCAAGTTTTGCCTACTGTTGGTAACCGTCTGAGTGAAACTTTCGAAAAATTACACTTTGATTTTTTACTCCCTGGTAATGTTGTAACAACAAGTGTCACAAAGAAGAAGCACAGAAGAAAAAGCAAAGGTCAAAAACGTTTGTTTGACATGACATGTGACATGATTTTGTACATGACATGTGAAACAAACATGTGATTTTGTAACATGTGTTTTATAATTTACCGCACCGAATTCATTTGAAAGCAATTTGCAAGCCTTTGCTTGAACTTACACTTATGTACACCTATACAGTAGGCTATATAATAACGTTAAATGAAATGATTAACAAACTAAAACTTGATTCTATCTTATTTTTAAAGAAATGTAACGAGACGTACATCAGCTCTATTCACACACAAGGATTCTTCTCAAATCCTCGTTGTGTGTTACACCAACCACGCCCTTGATCAGTTCCTGGAAGGAATCGCAGAGTTTCATCGCGATGGACAAATCATTCGTGTCGGAGGTGGTTGTAAAACAGAGAGTCTGAAAAAACACATGCTTCATAACGTGCGAAAAGATCGACAACAACATCCTGGACGTAGACCTACGTGGGATCTTCAAAGTAATATTTTGTCCGAAAGATCTTGAAACAGTGCTTTCACGTTTAGTCTTTCCAAATTAGACTACCCGATATGTGGAAATGCTACATATCGTAAAAATATTGCACGCCAATCTTACTTCATCATAATTATGAAGTAGGCCTACCCTACATAATAATTAATAAAAAAATACTTTTTTTTCTGTGTTCAATTAAAAAAGAAGTAATGTTACCAATAAAACGAAGGCCAAATGGGATACTACCATCAACGCTGTTCCGACCTGAAGCAACGAAAAGTTGCGTCTATCCACACTTGCCGATACTGGACACACAAACACGCCACGTCCATCAACGCTTGGGTTTCTAGTTTTGTCAAGCCATAACGTAAATTAATAATTGTCTACCATTGTGTTTTTCAAATATTTTTGTCTCTTATTTCAAGAAATTGTAGATTACGATTTTTGACAATGATTTACTTTCAACGGTTCAGCTAATCATTAGGTTAATTATATTTATTGAAATGCTTAGACTGAGAATATAATCCCAGTCTGTTAACTTAGTTATGGACTGAACTTTCAAGATAAACAAACATTGCCGAAACTTTGTTATATTTTTGTATGTCAGGAAAGATATGGGATCAGAGCGACTGCATAACAATGCACGTTCACATGCATAATCTGACAACGCAGTCAATTGTTCGTCTGGAAAAGCTGACACCGGTAATTCCTCATCACATGTACGAACAGTTGAAGAAGAGCAATGAAAACGGTGAGATTGGGTGATTTAGCGTTTGAACGGAACAAAAGCCGTTATCGTTTTGATTGAAGTGTTGCTTCTAGGGTGAAAATCGCACAAGTCTCATGCTAAAATTGAAAAAAAATCAACCATTTAAAACCTTGTGCAGCTTACAGTAAAATCACTGGAAGTGCACAAGAAATTGACTAAAAATGATGGTGCTACAAATCTACTATAGCGTGGATCTACCGCCATTTGTCATCCAACCCTCAGGCACAGCGTGAGGTTTACCACATAACCCGCCACAAACATGTGATCTAGCCAACATTAGAAATTCAGCTTGTGGTTGGTCGCTAAAACTATAATTCCAAAGACAATGCATTGTGTTAGTCCCCAGCTGTTGATTGTCTTTGCTGTCTTTGCTTGATTGTGTTGACTGGAAGGTAATGTGGAGAAAAACTTTCAATGAATTATCTGTGTCATTCTTAGAAGATGTATGAAGTGTATATCTCCAGAAGAATGGTATGGAAATGTATGATAATATGGTTATTTGTAGACCTCACACTATAAGGCTAACGGGAGTAGATATCATGCTATATAGCCTGCTAGCACCAGAATAAGTTCATTAAAGTATTTAATTAAAAAAAATTTAAAACTGTTCACTTAATTTTTGTCACAAAGATATAACTTTGTAAGTATGTGTATAACATAGTAGGTTATGTGTAAGAAAAAGTTGATCAATCACGATCGACGTCACTTTACATTAGACTTGCCATCTTTCACAATTAAGCAGTGTGCTAATGTAGGCCTATCGCAAACCTTCATAGTTGATAATTTCTGGGTGCTGATAGTCATAGGCCTATGGTATAGCCTATTGACGAAATGAAACGGCAACTTGTGTTCTGGTATTTACAAGTAAATAAATTTTCAGGGGACACGGCGCTGCTTCTATGGCTGGACGTGACAAACCCTTACAACTTACTTTACAATAAATCATACATCGTAAGAGGTAATATATCTGTGAGTTAGTTTTTTCACTGGACTTCTTTTGACACAAAAACACAAAGTAGAAGGCTGATCAAGAAGATGCAGGATACTCGTGTAATGCGAAAAACGTATCACATTTCAACGTCGTGAAAATATCTGTGCAATGTGGTGTAATAGAAATAAAAATCTATGTTTTGGAATAACGACACTTCATTTCAAATTGTATTTTAACAGTGTGGTTTCATCGCTGACGAGAAGTTGCTGAGGTGGGCCCTACTGCTAATACATCCTGTATAAAGTGAACATAGATATAACATACGTTAACTCCACTGACGATCGGTGAGGGAAAGCAAGGAAAGCAATGCTTACCTGAGCGAAAACTATGCAAAATATAATGACTGAATTCTAGGTTTAACTTCTTATTATTTTTATCAAGTCTATTTTAACTTGAAAATTACTGTGTTCGTGACTAGAATTACTCGTAACGCTTGTGAGTAGTCTAAGTCCTCACCAAACCGCATGTCTTGCCTATAAATGCCAATTAACGCAAACGCTTTTGTCAGAAACCATCACTGAAGCTCCAGGGAAATCAACTTTCAAAGTTGCTTTCCCAGGTTCAAAAATGTCAAAAAACGCCCTCGTTTTATTCAATCCTCAATCGTTTTGCAAAACGTCACCAGCTGCTTAGCCAATCAGATGTGTTATGGTTATGGTATGGTTAGTTGTGCTTTCCCAGTGACGTCATGCGTATCTCATAGCGGCTGCTTTTGGTTTCAGACGAAAGGAATACAACCTCTACGAATGGGTGATTTGCGCGCTTGTAACTATAGGCTACTGAGTACGCTGAAAATAAAGCTGGTTCTCTTACCAAAAAAAACATAGATTTTACAATAAAACATGCAATTCCAAAGGGTACATTAACCAACCAGTAGGCTACTGAAACAGCACAAGTGTTTTTTAAATTCTTTTGGGTCAATAGACTGACATCACAAGTTCAGAGCAAATTTACTTGTGTTCTTCAAGAATGGACTAGCTTAATTTATAGGCTAATTATTTGCTCTTTACTAGTGCACCAGTCTAATGCATGTCTTAAATGCTTACAGATGACATTGACAATAAGTTTTTGTGCTCAGTCTAAAAACGCAGCCAACATTCTAGACTAGTCCCAGTTTGATTGATTGATTAAATCTTTATCCTCGGACTGGGAAAGTCCGAAGATTTTGTTTTGGAAATGCTCTCAGAGCGCACCAAATTGGAAGAGTTTTTCAAAATTTTCTGGGGGAGGCCCCCCAGACCCCCCGCTGGAAGTGTTGCCTTCAGCAACACGCCTTCGGGCTTCGCTCGACGGTTACGCCCTTCGTGCCTACTACCTTGCTGCAGCATATTTCCAAGTTGCTTTCCCAATGGTTTAAGCCACCGAACGTCACTGGTTAACTCTGACAACGGGAATTGTTCTGAGATTAAACGTGACAAACCGAAGAAGTTACCAAGCATACCGCAAAAGTAACGAATATTCAGAAGATTGAAATAAACGAAAGCACAACATAATGCAGGGTTTTGAATAAATGTTTTCAACATTACAATGTTAGAAAACTGCAAACATTAAACCAAGCAAATTAACCTTGAAGCTTTAAACATTAAATCAATAATTAAGGAAATACTGTATTTTCTAATTCTTCTTGACAGGTTTTGTGGTTTTAATTTTGCAATTGATGGGTATTTTTTTCAAGTTAAATAATTTTACATTTTGTTAGTGCTTAAAATGCAAAAAAAAAATATTTGGCCACTTTTATAGGCTACAACTTCAAAGAATGAAATATTTTTGACCAAAACAAAGCACATGAGTTCTAAAAAGAGGACTTATGGTAATCCTAATTTTGAATATAACATGGATGTACTTAACATTTATGAAACATGTATATTGTATATATGTAACATTTTATTTTTGGAAAACAGGTGCACCAGCGACCACCTAAATTTTTTTGAGCGACCCCTGAAGGATTGTCACCCTTAGTCTGGCTGGCCTTTTGGCATATTGCGTTGTTTTACCAAGTAATAGTCCCACAATAGCCTATAGCTTACTCCCGAGAATTTCGACGTTTGATTAAGTTGTCACAATATAGTACTGCAGGTTGGAACAGTATAACAGTTTTGAAAGAATTTTTTGCTTATTCTAAATCATTACTTTATAAATTTATTTTTTAAATAAGGTTTTATTCAAAAACAAACTTTGCTACTTTAAAAGTGTCTAGCTGGGGGCATAACTTAATGTCTATTTAAAAAAAACTGAGCTTTTTTAATTTCGTTTTACTATTATTATGTAGAAACAGTCGAAGCTATTGCTGCACGCCTACAAGCCTGGGGTTACCACTTTGAACACATCGTTACAGCAATGGTGGAGTCAGGTTTGTAAATAGTGATTGCATTCAATAAGCCACTTACTGTGGTGGTCAGCACTCTTTTAACAGTGCATTGTATACACGACCAGTCGGCTGGCGGCCAGTACAAGTAAATTAGTTTACAGAAGAGTCCCATTGATTCACATTCATAGACAAGTTTTAAATTCTCAAGTGACATCAGCCCCAGAAAGTAAATAAATATTTGTAGGTTGTTGCGCCGAAATTGGCTTTGTGAATAATCGTATTACACTATATTTATATTATGTGTTGTTAAATGTTTCCCAAGAGCTTGGAATAAGCCAAGCCTAGTAATTGCGACTTTAAGTTCGTAAGTGAAGAACTTAATTTGTTTCGTTATGATGGGTACTAAAAGTTTAAAACCGAAAAGCACATTTCTGCTTGAATTGGTAGCTGCTTCTGCGAAATGTTTTTTTTTTTTTTTTTTTTAAGATTTTCAAAATATTAAGCTTTGCAAGTGTTAAAAAAATATTTTATTTCAATGCAAATTCCCTTGTCTTGTTGTCATTCTAGTTATTTTTTCAAGATTTTTGTTTAACCTTGAATCAATATTCACCATTTCGATTCATTTCGCTCAAAAAACACTAGCCTACTGCTTTAATTGATATTACTTTGCACAGCATGACTGAAATATAGACTAATAGATATAAAACTTTACCCAAAAAAAAGCATGGACAGTGGATTCCGCACAAACGCATATCTAAATTTATTGGCTTTGGAATCTCGTTATTTTCTGTGTTGTTTCGTACTTCATTTTATAGAGGTTATGGAATTTTGACAGGGTGTCTTGAACGAAGAATACTCCTTCAATGGCTTAGCTACAATCCACCAAAGCGCCATTCCACGCTGATTTGGCCACACCCTGGTAATATTTAACACTTTTCGTTGAATGAATAAATTTACAAACTTTTTGTTCAGCGTATTGTCGTCATTGTATATTTTCAAAGTTCTAATGTTTTGAAGAGATTACTTGTGTATTTACTAGATGGCGTGTACGCTTACCTTAAAGCGAATGTTGAAATTCCTTTTAATTCGGCACCACTGATTCAAAGTGGATACCACCTGATTGAAATTCGATGTGCTGTGTTGGCAGTAAAGACAAGACTTGAACATGAGAGAACACACCCACGTGAGATAGTGTTCAATTCAAAAGAATCTGATACAAACAGTTTGTTAAGTGGCATGCTATACTGTAAGTTTAGAGTTTTTAGATCTTGATCGTTTGGCTTGTTTCGTAGAATCACGCCATGTACAAGACAAACCAATATATTCAGAGAAACAATATTGTCCAATGTTAACTACAGTTGGCTATACAAACCTTAAAAATTTAGCTTAGCAACTTCCTGCAATAGACGGTTCGGTTGATTTGCACGTTATAGCCTACGTATTAGGGCCGTATTTGCGTGTCATATGAAAGGTAATAGCAAACAGCTTTAGACTGGTGCATACACATTTAGGCTACAGTACACCTTAGCTAGCCTATTGTAGGCTACTTCTGATGACTGCTAGAATGTACTGTGTATTGTATTAACCTACATAAATTTTTTTTGTTGTAGGCTAAAGTAGGTTACCTCTACAGTCTTGGTGTCTTGCACATTGTTATTATAAAAGTAACAAATACTCACAGCGCAGTTTTGAAGAACGCTATACTGCCACAGAAGTGATGGACATACAGTCGCTTAACTGGTTTGCTTCAAGGACCGTCGATGAAAAATAATAAAGTTTTATTCGCTGCGACAATCCAAGCCTATATCTGTAACCTATGTTTATTGAGAAGTAATCTTGAACCGCGTTGAACAGGAGAGAAATCTATAGCCTATGGTGTTCCTTAAAAAACACTCCACTTATTTAAAGTAACGTAGCCTATGTTTCATTCAATAAACCCCTTTTATTATCATTTTCCACTGTTAAAGTTGCAGACTTGAAGCAATTTTGTTGAACTCTTTTACCAGCCTGTAGGCTATAGTGTGTGGAATATTGGGAAATTTAGATCCTGGGGATATGATCCGTTTCTGGCTTATCCGCTACACTAGAAGGATTACGTTTTTTCTTCATTTACAAAATAATGTACTTTTTATGGATTGTATAAAAATATTAAAGTTGGTTTTTAAGCGATTTAAGGTTTGTTGTGTAAAGCAAGCTTGTAGCAAAGCGTAAAAAAGTTGTCAAATTGACCCTTCTAATGTAGGCGGAAAAGCGGAGATGCGCGTCCCGTAAATAGGCTACTGTATATGCATAAAATGTAAAAAACAAATCGACCGAGCAATAAATAACAATAATTCATTTATCTTGCATTTATGTCTTTACAGCATTTCCTGAACCCGACTTCCACAGCGTCAAACAATGGCTCAAAGAAAAAAAGCATGAATGGAGTATGTTACAGAAAAACCTTAAACTAGTGTCTGATCAAATCGTGTAAATTGTTTTTTTTAGTTCATCTTTTTAAATAAATAAAATAACCGTGACGTTTTTTTGTGGGGTAAAGGAAGGTGGGATATGGAAGGTGCATTCTCTGATGACGATGAAAGTCCGGGCTTTGAAGAAACCTATATTCGAGATGATGACGTCGAGTTCATTAACAATCAAAGAAACATTGACAATGGTAAGCAAACATTACTATTCAAGTTTAAAAACTGTCATATCCAAGCTCACGCCAGGTAGTTGAAGATTTCGAATGGTTCGGGAAATCAAGGAAGGTAATCTTCGTCACCCCTTCAAGCGTCTTGCCAAAGAGTTGCATGCTTAAGGTTTCGAACCATCGCCCTTTCAAACATCTAGCCAGGGCTCTCATCACTCGGCTATGCTGTAGTAGTGTTGTTACAAAAATACTTTAGATGCACTTCAAAGTCAATTATTTAATTTATTCTGAAAGACAAAGCTGTGTTTCATATAATTAGTGCACGCGTCGAAAGCATAAAGATGAAGAAGCATCTCCGTTTTGTTCTTCAGAAAAACTGTACCAATGTGTTTAGATCAGGGTAGATCAAACCCTGGCACACGGGCCGCACGCTGCCCGCGAACACTTTCTGCATGCCAGATTTTCCATGGCAAAATCCACTGGTGTTATAGGATAATTTTCCTATTTGCGTTTTACATAAATGCATTGCATTAACCACAACCCTATATAAGTCGCATATCATCAAAGTGCAGGTCAATAGGTAACATCAAGGGAGACGTTCTGTTTACGGTTTGTGACGACAACACAGACTAGCGTTGAATTTTGCTCCACGTTGCTCGCACAGACTTTCGAATTCAGTTGTAGGCCTACTGTAAGTTAGCTGCTAACTTATCTATTTAGTCAAGGAAAGTAATTTATTAATAAAATTAGTGTCAAAGGAAAACAAAGAGTTCTATTTAGGGAGAAAGACATTTTTGCCAAAAACAGAGGTACACCATAGTGTTTGGTGTGCTTGCAAGTAATAACCGTTCCGAAGGAGGTCAATTTAAAAGACTTTGCACTGAAGATGTGTTCCATGTTCGGTTGCACATATCAATACCATTGCGAAAGCAATTTTCTAATTTATGAAGCGACATGCTGAACATAAAATAGCTGATGAAACCCTGGATGCCTGCTTACGTCGGTCGACCATCGAATTTAAAGCAGTGATTGACACAATAACTAAAAGCAAGATATGGTTTGATTTGACTTTTGAATCTTTATTTTCGGACTGACAAAGCCGAAGTGCAAGTGCAACTGCACAATCGAATTAACATTGGCTAGAATCCATTGCCAAGACATCCGGGATTGGTTGAAAAACTCACTCACTTAAAATTAGGCCCACAGTCGAGAAACCGACCTTTTTTCCACGCTCTCTAGCGCTTATTTTACCTTACCTGGAAGTGGCAAACTTGTCAACGCCATCTGGTGATATAACGTCAGTTCAAGGCAAACTGAGTGGAGACCAAACTAGCCGAGATAGGCTTGGCACCAAATAACGAAAAAATAACGAAAGGACTTGTAAAAGCGATTGTCGCTTCGAAGTCTGTCTCGAACTGACGTCATAATCCGGTGTGTTGTGCAATACAATCCGCCATTGCAGCAACGTGGTCAAAAATACAAGCGCGTGGAAACGATGGTTTTGTTAATTTTTATTGAGATAAACATAGCCTTAACATGTAATGGCGAGGTTGGTATTTATACATTGAAATATGCTCTTTCAGATAAAGTGCGGTAAAAGTCATCGTGCAGTTGCACTTTAATAGGTTTCTTTCTAGCAGTTTCGCATACTGGTAGAGGCTTTTGACGCAGGGCCGGTTACCGAGATTGACAGAGTGAAGTTTTCGATTGTTGTAGTCTTGTTGCCGGGAACTTATTCCATCCATTAGGTGCGACTGAATGGAGAGCAGTCCTTAGAATGCGTTGCTCAAGCGCACACCCCGAGAGTCGAACCAGCGCCACTTGATCTTGAAGCTTCTTCGTTCACGAAGTCACTCGCTAACCAATTGAGCTATCGGGGCGAAATGATGAATTGTTTTGGTTTTCTATTTTGTTGACCAAAACTTTCATGGAAGAAACTTGTTGAGTGTGACATTTTAGCCCCAAACATAGACTCTGACAACCCAACAGACAGAGAGATGTGGAGATGAAGACTTCATTCTCGACAGACAGACAGGCCACACCCACAACATAAGGATTTATTTGTGATCTTTATAATCAAAATTGGTTTATTACGATGATAATAACTACGTTTAAAAAGTTAAATGCTTCATTTTAATATTAAAATGTTTATCATTAGTTTATCTTTACAATGTGTGTGTGCTTGATAAGGTCCACGGTTTGAGTATAATATAAAGTATAGGCTACCAGGTCAGAGAGAAAACTGTTTAAGCGTATGATGGTGTTCATGCTGCTAAGCTACAGTGGGAGGCAAAAAGTGTCCGAAACACTGCGAAATAACAAGAAGGTTTCGATTTTATAAACACGTTGCATTATTATACCACAATTTTTTTTGCTGATGACGTTTAGTTTGGTTTCACGTCAAGTTTCATTATTTTAAAACTTTCCTTTTCAGCAACTATGAAGCAATAATCCTTTTCAGCAACTTCAAAAGGTGGTTCACGTGTCCGACTTGTGCAGTGAAGCAGTTTTTGCGGCGTACAACTCTGAGGAAATTATTTTAAGTACACTATATCACCTTCTAAAGCAGCTGTTATATTGCAATTATTTTAATTGCAGACTCTGACGAAGAAGGTTGTAGCTACGGCAGCAAACAAATCCATGCTTCCAAAAACCCGAAAGTGAAGATGAAGATAAAGGAGATGCTGAAACAAACTACAAACGAATTCGTAATAACTGAGTTATTGAAAAAGGATGCTGATTATATCAGAGGTAAAATTTTCGGTTTAACACTATGTCAGAATGACACTTTTGAGATTGTGGTTTCCAACCTGAGGTCCGTGAATTTTTTTTACAGGATTTGGAAATAGGCCTACATTGATTCTGAAAAAGCATTGAAATTCTTATGTTACGAGTGATTTTGTAAAATTTTGGATAAGAAGAGTGGACAATTTTTTGAATGGGTTTTATGGATACAAGAAGGTTGAAACCACTGACTTTAGAAAGTGGCTTAATAGTTATTCCCAGGGATGCCAGTGACACATTTCCAATAAACTTAGATCGTGTGTTCAAAAAAAACCAGATGAGGCAAAAAAAAAACGGGTCCAGAAAAGATGTAGTAAAGCGGTTAAAAGTACCTGCATGTGCTTTTAACACCATTTTATATCATTACCTAGAAGCGTCAGAAAGCTGTAAATAATAACACGTATATATAATTCATCATCATCATCGGCCATGCCTGAATAAGGTGTCGGCTACCGTGAGTCTCCACAACGATCGATTGTCCATACTTCTAACTAGATTTTCAAAATTTTGGTTTGTCCACGTTGAAAGATTTTTGAAGATTTCTAAACGTGGACGCCCCTGGTGTCTCTGACCAGGAAATCGCCCCATCATTGCCGAGTGTTCAATTCCGCGTTTGCGGTAGACATGCCCGATAAATGTCATTTGCCTTTTTTTGATAGTTGTGATGAGGACGCCAGGGGTGCACCCAGAGCGTCTCCACACTTCTTCGTTAGTGATTTTATCCATCCAGTTAATTCCCATCATTCTACGAATGAACCAAATTTCAGCACTGTTGATCTTCTTCACTATCTTCGGGCATACAGTCCAGGATTCACAGCCATATAGCAGAACTGACCAAATGTACACATGTAAAATTCTTATTCTAGTGTTTAGAGAGATTGAATTAGATTTCAGTATTTTGTCCATTTTGATGAAAGCTTGTTTGGATTGTGCAGTTCTTGATTTTACGTCGCTCCAGCATCGACCATTCGAAGTGACCATAGAACCCAGATAGTTGAAACTATTTACTTGTGAGACTGTTGTATTTTGTATTTTGATAGTGCATACTGGAGTTATTTCTTTTGATGAGATGGTCATGCAGAAGGTTTTTGTTGCATTCAAATTAAGTCCAAGATTCTCACTTTGCTTAATGACTATGTCGAGTAAATTTTGTAAACTGGAGTTTGATGTGGCGATTAGTACTGTGTCGTCTGCGTATCTTATGTTGTTGAAGTGTTGTCCGCCTACAGAGACGCCTTCTTCGTCATCTAGATGTCGCAAGATCATTTCTCCGTAGAGTGAGAAAAGATCAGGTGAAACTACGCACCCCTGTCTAACGCCTCTCCGAATTTGTGTCCACTTGCTCAGCTCGCCATCTATCCGGACTGCTGCTGATTGATCCCAGTAGAAATTTCTGAAAAGTCGGAGGTCTTTACCATCTGTGTCTAAGCTGTCAAGCATCTCCATGAGTGGCTCATGTCTAACGCGGTCGAAAGCTTTGCTGTAGTCCATAAAGCAGAGGTACAGGTCTTCCCTGTGTTCTATCGACCTCTCAGCAAGCGTTCTGATTAGGAATGTGGCGTTTCTAGTTCCTTTGTTTTTCACAAATCCGCATTGCACATCTGTGATTTCGGGATTGATGCATCTGCGTAGTCGATGGAGTAAAACGGTCAGAAAAATTTTGGTGACATGACACATTAGACTGATTGTGCGGTGTAGTTCGCAATCAATCGCCCCGGGTTTCTTCGGTAATGTGATGACGATCGATTGTAATAGGTCCTCCGGAATTTTTCCGCTGTGATAAATCTCATTCGCGATTTCAGTCAACTTTTTTATCCCAAAATCGTCTAAAACCTTAAGGGTTTCTGTGTGTACGGCGTCAGGACCTGCAGCTTTTTTCAATTTGGCTTTCTTTATAGCGTGACGTATTTCACTTTCTAGAATCGGTGGTCCATCTATCTCTTTCGATATTGCAGGTTTGTTTCCACGAGCATCGTCGAACAAGTCTCTGATATATTCAGCCCATCTCTCGAGGATTTCATCTTTCTCCAGCAAGATGTTACCGTTCTTGGCTTTGATGCAGCCTGTGCAGGAGTGCACAGAGTTCTTTTGCATCTTCTTCACTTGGATGTGAGCAATGGATGGTCTACGCTCAATCTCGTCACACTGTTGGTTCCACCATCGTTCTTTCAGTTGCTTACATCGAGTTTTGATTCCTTATTTAGTGAGTTGAAATTTTTCAGATCTTTGTTCGATTCTCTTCTCTTATCCATGAGCTTTAGAACTTCGTCGGTCATCCATACTTGATTGGCAGCTTTTGCTTTGTGCGGTATAACTGCTTCGGCCGATTCTGTGATGGCGGTACGAAGAGCTGTCCATTTTGAAGACAAGTCGTCAGAGCTTTCTTTATTAATAGTTGAGTCACACAGGGCAGCGTACCTGTTCTTGACCTCTACGTTGTAGTCGGATTGTAATTGGGAATTTGACAATAACTGCTCGTAGTCTAATTTTGGAGAGTTTTGTTGTTTGTTTATTGAGTTCTTGCGTAGTTTTACCCGGAGCGTGGCTACCACGGGGTTGTGGTCGCTGTTACAATCTGCGCCCGGGAGCGCTCGACAGTTCGAGATAGCGCTTCTGAAACGCTGGTTTATAGTGACATAGTCAATTTGATTTTTGATATTGCCTACGGGGCTTCTCCATGTCCAAAGTCTTCTCGGGTGATTACGGAACCATGTGTTCATTACAGTCTGTTCGTTCGCATTGCACCAATTTGCCCAGGTTTCGCCAGGTTCATTCATGATACCGCGGCCATACGGCCCGATAACATCTCCGTATCGTCCTTCGCCTACTTTGGCATTCATATCGCCCATAACGATCGTAATTTCTCGTTTTTTACATTGTTGTTTGGCGGTGTCTAGCTGGCGATAGAATTCTTCAAGAACTTTCGGTTCTGCTGTTGATGTTGGTGCGTACACCTGTATAATTGACAGATTGAAGGGCTTTGCATTTAATTTAACGAGTAAGATACGGTCAGAAAGTGCCCAGTATCCCGCAATGCACTTTGCTATTGCTTGGTCAATGATCATACCAATTTCGTACATGGCCTTGTTACCGCCGGAATGAATGATGGTGTATCCATCCCGAATGCTCTTACCAGCTCCTTTCCAACGCATTTCACTTATTCCCATAATGGAAATACCCATACGCTTCTGTTCTTGGAGTAGGTTTTCTAATCGTCCAGGTTTTGCGAGGGTTCTGACATTCCACGTTGCTATTTTGATTCTTTGGTCGGTGCGGGCTGTCGCTGAATGACGATCGGGTGACGCCTTGCTCCGGTAGGCACTTTTACGTATTGCACTGCCCGAAGAGGCAACCGCAACCATGCGTATCGTATATGACATTACTGGTGTTTTAGTCACAACTTTTCTCATAAACTCCATTGTTTGCAGTCACTACGATTCTTCTTGCACTCAGTTCAGTTGAAGAAGAAAAAATAGAATTAGCAGAGGGTGGGAGTCGAACCCATGCAATCGAAATTATTACTCCTCTGCCCTAACCATTAGGCAACGTTGGTTGTGGCGATGCATGCAGTTAAATTTCTTTGTATCAAAATCTTTCGATAAAGACGACCAGTTAATCACGTGTTGAGTCATGTCACGCATGATAGCGCTACCAACGTCAACGATGTCGTATGTCACGCATGGTTGCGGTTACCTTTTCGGGCAGTGCAATACGTAAAAGTGTCTACCCCTTGCTCCGCGCACGTCGGTCCCTACCGGCTGAGACACTTCCAGCATTTGACGCCTGAAGTATCTTCACAGCTTTAGTGTTCAATCTTTTGTTGTGTGTCATCATAGTTTTCTTGGAAGAGTAGTAAAGACGGTAGGCTTCCATTACTTTCCGTCTTGAGGTTTGCAGCTGGTCGGTTGTCTTAGCGCCTCGAGTCCCGCCCTCAGAGCCAAGCTGCTAGCTCTACTAGAAAGTGTAAATAACCTTCTAGATTTTACGCACACAGAAACAAGGGAGACGTTCCTTGTGACAGCCAGTTTGTAAACGGTCAAAAATACACTCTTATATGACTTGGCGTGCGCTACCATGTAATTAGGCTATACAAAATAATATACATGCTTATGTTGGTAGTTATTATGGCATATAACTAACATAACTATACACAAAAACAAATGGGGTTCCTGTTCCAACAGGGCCATTGTTCGTCCACCAAGGTGCACAGCTGACATGTTCCTATGATTTTCAGCATTGCTTGGATCTATTTCTCCTAATTTTCTGTGCATGATTTAATCTTTTCTGATGAAAAGACTCAAAATATTTCTGTATTCTGTAGAAACCATAAAATACAACTTGTGCAGACGAAAATGCTAACAATGGAATTCCAGGTTGACACTATTTACCTTTTTAAGAACATATTGCAAAAAAACAAGCATAGGCTATGCTTTGTTCCACGATTAACAAGTGCATCATAAATCCGTTTTGCACCTTCAACCTTGTCAGTGTTACATTGAGACTGAAAATACGAAACCAACGCTTCCCACTGCTCTAATATGCTGCTGATGTTCTCGAGAAAGCCATCATGTTTGTGAATGAATGTGAATAAAAAAAGTTACATACCGAAAAACCTAGATTTACCCAAATTTGAAAAAAAAACAACTTAAAACCCAGATATGGTAAAAAAAAAACAGATCTAGGTGGAAAAACCTAGCACTGGCATCCTTGGTTATTCCGCATCGAAACGTTCTCAAAGAGTTAAACAATATGTTAATAACTAGTCTATTACTCAATAGGCTTTATAGTATTTGTGCTTTAATGGCACGAACGCAAATGTTGTCGTTTTTGACATCAGTAACTTAGGCTACCTTAATGTGATGTGATCTGCCCTAACTTGTCGAATCAAAACACTAATGTTTTTATGGTGAAACAAAAACAAGGCACGGAAGACTTGAAAAGGAGCTTTTCAAGGAAAGAAGAGATAGATATTAAGAACAACATCAGACAGGCTGCCATCATGCCTGAGAAAACAGCTCAAATGGTCACCAACATTTTTCACCTGAATTCAGCAGATCGATGGAAGCTGTACCGGTTAGAAAGAATTTTTCTTTGCTTTAGATCACAGCTTTCTACAATTCCGATTTTGTGTAATTGAGTGACTTGATTTTAACTAAAAGTGTGTTTAGGCCGATAATAATTACCTTAAAAATCAGCCTGAATTAAGCTACCTTGCAATTCTTCCCAACTAAGGACTTTTTTTATTGAGAACAAGTTGTTACTTTGCATGAAAGAGAAACATTTTAGGATGCACTAATATTCGTGGCCTACAATAGGACGAAAACAAAAAACACTTAGCGGCATGTATCATACAATAATTCGAAAGCTTTGTCAATCATTTGAAAACTGATTCACATTGAACTGAAGCAAGAAATGGAAATGTTAAAATACATTGCATAACATTAAAAATGAAAACTCCACACATAGGCGTAGAAGCCAGGGGTGCAACAGCAACCCCAAACTTTTCAATTAGTCGAAAATTTGGGAAAGATTGATAAAAAATTAGGGAAAAACTTTTAGCAAGTTTTAAAAATTTCATTAAGATTGAACGTATTGTTGATTTTTTGTTCAAACAACAGTTATAAAAATGTCAAATAAAATGCAACCGCACCCCCAGACTATTCAATACGACGAAAATTTGATAAAAAACATAAAAAAAAACTTTTAGCATGTTTGAAATTTTCTATTAGGGTTGAACTTATTTTTGATTTTTTGCTCAAATAATCAAAGTTATACCGGACTATTGGGAGCAGTGTAGAATTTTTAATCAGGTGGTCTATGCTTTGTCTCAAAAAATATTTGGATGCATTTAATTATATTTGGGCAAGAATTTTTCTCACCCCTAAAAACTAACTTTTTCCTACGTCTATGTCTTCACATGTGTGGTAATGATTGCGATTAAATTATAGAGGATTCTTCTGGCAAAGAACTACCAAATAAGTCCCGGATTGTTTTGTAAGTAATAAGCATCAGAGAGTTGCGAATTTTATTACGATTTTAAATCACATGGATGTGAAAATACATCCGCTTTTGGCTTAGCCTATTCGCCAAACTAAAAGGACCTGCGTCCCGCAACGTAGTGTCGGTGGAATGTTAGTGTGAAACCTAGAAAACCCTTTTTAAAACAATTTAAAGCGACTTAACGGAACGTTTTATGTTCGATTGATATACGAAATTTAATGTTTAATGGCACGTTTGGTGCAAATTTTCAATATCAGACCATTGCTCCATCATTCTTGTGACCAATGTCGAATAAGACTTACTAGTTTCCAGTTTAGTTATCACAGCTTTCATTATGCGTAAAAGAAGGTCTAAACTTGCAGCATAGACGTACGGGACCAAACATTTTGGGTTAAGGAAAACAAAAAAACTGCCCAAATTGCGCAATTTTATTGAAATTACCCAAATATAAGCATACACTGAAACAGCTATGGACTGAGCGTAGGAAGATATATAGGCTTACTATAACTGAAGACATGGCTAACATGATCAATAAAAACTCTGCAATCACTCGTTGCGTTACTTACTTTTCCTTTATGCAGTAGGCTACTAAAATCTTTGTTAAAAGCTTACTTTAGGTGCAAAATAACAATTCCGGTTACTTAAAAGAAGTAGGTTTATGCAATGCATGTTGCCTTTCTGAATTATCAATTGCAGATCTGATACCAATTTTGTTTAAAAAAACAAAACATTTTTATTAGTTGCTATGACTAAAATTAACGTTTCTATTTCATGGAGTGAATGTAGGTTTCCAATTTTTTTTTTCAACAAGCAAACGATCTTTCAGGTAAACAGAGGTAAAAAGTTGTGGCCAGTTTTGCATAACTGTTTTTACTATTACTATTGTGGGCAGTTTCGTGAAGGTTGACAAATAAAGTCATACCTATGGTTGCAAATACAATATTTCCTTTCTATTAGGCTACTAAGTTGGAGTTTGCAAACAATAAATGTAGTTATGTTAAAATTTGCTTCTTGTTAAAGCATGAAAGGATGATTCAACTTTTCTGTTGTTTTGTTTTGATGGTTTCTAGGCGTTGGATGCACGATCTACGCAACTATTTGAACGACAAAATAAATGTGGACCTCGTCAAATACGATCGGCTGTGTAAATTGTTGACAGCCTCTCAAAACAAAGATAACCTCACAATTATGCGGAATGCTACTGTTATCGGAATGACAACGACTGGTGCAGCTAAATATCGAGACATTGTCAATAAACTGCCGGTTAGTGTTTTGCAATGGCATAATTTTTGTCCTTTTTCTAAATTGATCTTGTAATTTGCTACTGCTGTAATAATTGTGAAAAATTTGTTTTCGGATTGAAAAAGCCTTTCCGAAGATTTACCTTGGCAATCTGGCATAGGTCTTACTTGCCAGCACAGCAACTCAGTAACCTCGGTTGACTGTTGAGAAGTGTCTTGCAATTGAAGTGTTAGCCTACCAAGACAAACTACAGTATATTCACTAGGTAGGCAACCGAAGACCGAGAGCTGTCCTCGAAGTAACACCTTAGCTCAGGCTCAATACTCGTTGTTTGATTTTTTTATCGAAGACCTACTGTAGATCAAGCCATTGGCTTGGACTTGTATTGGCACACTCGATTAGAGCTTGTTTAGTTGGTGTGTTTTCCTTGCTAGTTCAAATTTTCTTGCAAAGTTTCGTACTGGAGTGGTGCAGCATTTGATCTTCAGGCTAAAGTAGTTGTGGTTGAAGAAGCAGCCGAAGTGTTGGAAGCTCACATCGTGACTTCGTTGCCTCAAGCCACGGAGCATCTCATTCTCATTGGAGATCATCAACAGCTCAAACCTTCTCCTGCTGTTTACGAACTTGCTACGAAATTCAACCTGGATGTTTCATTGTTTGAGAGAATGGTAAACTTCCCAGTCTAATATTGTTACGTATTTTGAACTAAAGTTGGACTACTTAAGTAATTTATTTGTAATAACATGCAGGTATATTTTAAAAACGATTTTCTCCTTTAGAAATTGCAAATTAACTTAAAATACTCTTTACCAACATCTCAAACTATATATAGTGTATACTCTGGAGTAGACCTGCACATTGCACAATAGGGGGAATCGTTTTTCAACTTTTTTTCTTAATCGCTTATTAATAGTGCGGAAAAGTTGTGCACTGACATTGTAAGCGCAACACAAAAAAAAAATTCAAAAATTTTAATATCTTGGGTTGCCCCAAAGAAGTTGAAATATTGGAAAAAGTGGAAAATTTCCAAAAATCTTAATTTTTGTTTTAGTTTTTAATCGCTTTTTAAGAGCGCGGAAAAGTTGTGCACTGACATTGTAAATACAACACAAAAAAGTTTTTTTAAAAATTTTAACATCTTGGGGTGCTCCAAAGTTGAAATATTAGAAAAAGTAGAAAATTTCTAAAAATTTTATTTTTTGCTTTAATTTTTAATCGCATATTAAGAGTGCGGAAAAGTTGTGCACTGACATTGTAAGCACAACGCAAAAATAAATTTCCAAAAAAATTAACTTGGGGTGCCCCAAAGAAAATCTTGGGGTGCCCCAACGAAGTTTAAAATTCAAAAAAGAATTGCAAATTTTTAAAAATTCCATTTTTACACATTTGTAACTGCACTGCCTCCTGCAAATCGTTTAAATTACGCAGAAAATCAATATTTACAAGTAGAATTATGGTACAAGTACATGTTAGATACGCAAACCTTTTAAGAACATAATCTAAAATCTTGTTTTGTATTGAGACGGGGTATGTCTTTGCTGGACTGTAGCCGACTTCTGATGAGTCCAACGCGGTTAGCGGCACCAGCACATACTACAACAGAGGCCTCCGTGACAACCTTGATACCTCGCTCGACTGCTTGAGTGTGGCAGGGAAAATTGAGAGAATGTTGGCTTGTGTTGATGTTTTTGAATAACCACAGTTCTCTGTTGTCATTTTCATAGTTATTGGAGGTTTGGTTTTGTCGTTGTGGGTTTGCCAGCATATCATATCAACATAACTAACAGCATTAAAATTGAATTTTGGCAGTTTGAAGCGCCAGATTTCAGTGTAAACGGGAGTTTCTCGTGCAAGCAGTATACGGCGTATTTCCAGCTCACGCACATGTGATTCTTTGTCAAACAGCATTGATAAAAGTATGTTTTCGCTGTGGCCAAAAAATCCATTTCTTTGAATAACAGGGTCGACAATGGCTTTTAGTTTATCCGACAGGTGGCAAGATTTGCTTATGGTTTGTGTCACAATCAATGTGCGAGGTCTTACGACGGGCCGCTTGTATCTCGATCGAGCGTGCTGTTTTGATTGTAAAATTCTTATGCTATAGGTTATCATCGGTCATTATCCTGAAGTAACCTCTGATTACGAAATCTGTATTATGTAACGTGTATTCTAGGTCATTCGATTGCTACGTGCAGTTCTAGAGTCTTCTTTAAACTTGCTTGTTTATGCCGCTCAATGCAACGTGACCGAACGATGAGTTCGTGTGATGCAACATTACGTAACCTTCTCGAAGTTACTAGACCGAACAAACCTTTTATAAATAGTGGTGTAATTTGCGTAATGATTATTATGGGAGTTGTATTATGATGGGTTGATTATTATGATGAGTTGGTTATGAGAGATCATTGCTGTAATAGTAGCAGTTGGTAATAGAAGCAAAGATTATTGTTGATCAAAAGTTGAAGTATTGCATACGAGTAAAGCAAGTTGATGCTAATATAATTTCTGATTGAAATTACAATCGTATGAGAAGCTGCGAGTGGATTACGTTAAACTTGATCAATAGTCGCAAGCATTGGAATCTATTGCCGTTTACTGTTACTTTGATTAATTGTTGGAAGTGGTGAACCATTCGTTGGAGTCCTTCAAGCGTTTTTATATATCATCTCACCAATAGAACTATCCGTGAATTTAATTGACTGCTTTTCGGTTTAACCCATTAAACTACGTCATTGAACCTTTCCAAGTCTTTTTCCTGGTAAGAGATAGAAACAAATCGTGACAGTTTGCCATAGATGACAAGCACCGCTGATACAGAGTAGATTGCACTTTATTTCGAACCACACAGGAGCATATACCTTCATGATAAAGGTAGCCAGCGTTTTTAAATTATCAGAGGGTTCTGTGGTCCCTATATACAACCGCAGAATGCAATTCCCCTCAGTTAGCCCGGGTGAGTGATTAAGCTTACCTGGACTTCTTGTGGCGAGTGAACTGGGAATTTCTCCTGTACAAACGAAATGACAAATTTCCCGGAGGTATCTTTGGTCTGTGCTTAAATCGGTCACACCCATATGAGGAAAATTACTTGGTATTGATTCAAATCGTCGGACAGGCATTTTATCACATGTAAGTAAAGCCTTCGTTTCTAGCACTAGTTGCTACGTTCATCTGATGAAATTGAAAGTAAAATTAACAACAAACAAGATGGTTTATTGCTTCAAAATTATGCGTGTTTTATTTTTTCTTGCCTTCAATCGCACTGCAGTATATAACCTGGTGAAATTTTATTTTGTATGTTATTCGCTCTGAGGATGCGCATTGTCATGGTGCGCGAAACGTCAGTGAAGCAATAAACCATCTTGTTTGTTGTTAATTTTACTTTCAATTTCATCAGATGAACGTAGCAACTAGTGCTAGAAACAATAATTGTCCTGATGAACACCCAAACTTTTCAGTATTAATTAAAGCCTTTCTAATCTGTCCGGAATGCCCACAAGGACCAGTTGTACTGCCATCCAAAAACTCAAGAAGATGCCGCAGGGGTAATTCGTTTGCGTGGAATTGACATACCAACCATTGCAGCGGTTTTCGAAACTCTAATTCCAACAGTCGGATAACACCGCCTGCTTGACCCTTATTTACCACAGTGCCATCACACCCCACGGCTGTTATTAAGCTGGTGTCTGTTCCTCTATCATGAACTGCTGATATTATGGAGTCGGCAATGCTTCTGGCTGTTCCCGCGCTTGGACTTACCTGGCCAAAATCCTGAGATCCAGGTTCGGCGATAATAATACACACATGCTCTTCAACAACAGATCTTTTATGAGACACCCCATGATCGTCTACTCCAATCTTTATAGTGTCTTGTCTTTTCTGCCATTAAAATACAAACCGTGTAAAACGTCCGACCTGGACTCTTGCAATTCTTCTCAATTTCTACTTCTTGATCTCCGAACTTTGTTTCTATCAATAATACCAGTTTTATCAGCACTAACCATTATTATACCTACGTCGTGCAATGCAGCAGACGCTACAGCGGCTGCTGCTCGATCAGAAAGGGCATAGCGATCCCACATAAGTGCCATCGAACGCATCGCTACAGGTCTGGTGGTATAGTATGGTGGGACGAAATTAGAGTCATGGTCGTCGTCATGAGATCGATTTGCGATCCGTGTAGCAGCGTGAGAGAGATACAGCTTGAAACCTGCATTAAGTGAAGTGTGCGCTGTGTTGTCTACACATAACACACAAAAGGCCCGCACTAAGGGGAAGGAAGCAAACGTTGGTGAATGTTCATGTTATTCCTGATTTGTCACATTTTGCAGAAATTTCCAGATTTAGCTAACTTTGGGCGAATGTTTAAATAATTTTTTCTAAAAATTTTATTTTTACGCTTTCTTTATTGTTTTCCCCAGATGACACAATAGGTTTTAATTAACATCCTCAGATGTTGAAAAACAAAGAAAATTTGATTTCAAAGATTTCAGTCAGACTGTTAATTTTTCAATAACAGTCTGATTCAGCGTTTTTCAATATACTTTTTCTCATTTGCTACTGCTTCCCCAAGGCAACAAAAGCTTTTATATCATTAGGAGACAGCAAAAAATAAAAAAATCTTTGAAAACATCAGTCAAACACAGGGCCAGATTTAGCTGATGGGGGGCCCGGAGCACTTTTAGATGGAGGGCCCCCGTGCAAAAATTTTTTTCAAGCCTACGGCGCGAAAGACCACCTCTACGTCCACAGTAGCATTAATCCAGCACTGCACTGCACAGCATTTTGCAGAAACTTGAAAAAGCTGAAGGAAAAATATAATAATAACACATTTTTTCCACGTAGGGGGGGGGGGCCTTCAAAAGTCGGGGAGCCCGGAGCACCTGCACCCTCTGCCTCCCCCCCCCCTAAATCCGGGCCTGGTCAAACAACAGTAGCTGTAATCAAAATGTGACATATCAGGCCGCATCTTCAGGTGACCATGAGTAGCCTAAACTAAACAAAGTGTCTAGCGAAGAATCACATTTGACATTTTGCCTGGTCATAACATGGCCACCTATTTTTATAAGGGGTAATCGTCATAATTGTTCGTGTGGCGTACACAGTTCTTACAACGTCATAGAAGAATTGGATTATTTGCTGGAAATCAATTACAGAGAGTGCGAGAGTTACGGTTTTGTATAGAAGATAAACTTCAGTTGCTGATACAGAAGATAAACTTCAGCTGCTGATATACTTTGAAGTGCTTTCGTAGGCCACACAAAACGCATTTGCGGACCGCGTGTTGTGCCTTGCTCTAAACTAAACAGTCTAATCTGAAGCATAAACATATAACGCATTGCACAGAGTCAGTGCGGACTATTTTATAGTATAATCTGGATATTCTCGTATTAATTGTTATAATTGCGTGCAATTATTGTAAATTTTCTACATTTTCTTTGGAACTAAAACAAAAAAATCCTGAAATTTTCAGTTCAAGAACGGAATTCCATGTAGCAGATTGGCTTTGCAACATCGGATGAGACCCAGAATCGCTGATCTTCTTCGTCCGCACATTTATGAAGATCTTCGTGACCATGAAAGTGTGCTTGATTACGAAGACGTCACTGGAGTTCAGAAAAATATTTTCTTTCTTTCCCACGAGCACAAAGAAGATAATGTCAAAGATGGAAGAAGCAAGGTGGATGATCTTATAATAAGTTAATAACAGATGGAATTGCGAAGCATTTGCCTTTCTCTGTTGCCCGTTGTTTCATAATTTCTTTTTCTTCAGGTCAACCAGTACGAAGCAAACTTTTTAGTCACGCTATCACAATATCTCATTCAGCAGGGATATTTGCCAGAACAAATCACAATCTTAACAGCATATGTTGGTAAGTTATCTTTCGTCTATTTCATGTTACACTTTTATCTTCTCAGTGAGACACAAAACGACCGTTGCAGGAGACTTAGTAGTTCAATAAAAAATAAATCTGTTTTAACAGGTAGGGCAATAAATGGTTTGACCCAAAAATTGCAACAAAAGGGTTTTCAACTGATTTGATTAGTATTGGGTGTCAGTATTAACATATTCAAAATCTTAAGGGATCCAACTTCCGGAAAGTGGTTATTTTCAAGATGGCTTCCAAGATGGCCATCAAACCATTAAAATAACAGTAAATTGACTATAACTCGGTCATCATATGACCAAAACATGTAGTTTTGGTGTCTATATCTAGGTTTTTATACCCTGTGAAGTCAATAAGACCATTCTCAGAATTGTTGAATTATCTGATAGCCTATAAATTCAATACGGCAATCCAAGATAGCT
Source organism: Aplidium turbinatum (assembly GCF_918807975.1). NCBI lineage: Eukaryota > Metazoa > Chordata > Ascidiacea > Aplousobranchia > Polyclinidae > Aplidium > Aplidium turbinatum. Next base: position 12,175,326 of record NC_137484.1, on the reverse strand, counting down.
GCCAAACCAATAAAATAACAGTAAATTGACAATAACTCGGTCATCATATGACCAAAACATGTAGTTTGGTGGCCATATCTAGGTTTTTATGCCCCGTGAAGTCAATGAGACCATTCTCAGAATTGTTGAATTATCTGATAGCCTATAAATTCAATATGGCAATCCAAGATGGCTGCCAAAACAATTAATAATGAACAATAGGTCAATAGCAATGTATTGTTTATTGAAAAAAACGTTAAATTTCTATATATATTTGGGTAAACTAAGCAGGCATAAAGAGTTCATACGATGTGGTCATGTTCGATAGACTCTTGACATAATCAGCGTAAAGAAAGCACATGGATCAAGTATTATTAAACTCATCGCTGTCACTCTCGATGTCATCGTCTGTAATTATGTGATTGCTGTATGGCTTGACACATGAACCAGTTTGGCATGGTCCACATCCAGCATGGCATGGTAGCCCATACCTCCGGCAACTACAGTGCAGTGGACACGATTCGAAATTGCAGTGTATCATTTTCAGTAGGTTGTCCGGGGCGCGATGGTATGGATGCTCTAGACTGGGGATGGAGAGTAGACAATAATCAGATGGTTCCAATCATGACGGACATGAAAGCTGCCCCGGAAGCAATTTTTTTCCCACGAACTTTTTGTAACTTCGCATAGAGTTTGTATTTATACCGTGTGAATGCAAACATTTTTCGTTAGCGTGTTTGGTTCAGTGGTTTCGTCTTTTGCCTTATCTTCGTGAGAAAATCGGTTCGACGCCCATCGAAGTCAGTTTTTTTTCTTTACATTAATTTTTGCGGTGCACAAAAGCTTTTCAAAAAAAGTAAGGTTAGGGTTAATGGGTTATTGTTGATTTTTAGGGTTAGGGTTAATTCTTAATCAATTCGGAAAATTTTACTTTTTAGAATCAATTTCTTTTCTCAATTTTTTTAACTTGATTAGATTGGGTGTGTCTCCAGGATGCGTTGTTTTTTTTCAAGTTCAATGTTTAGATTTGGACCTGGAGGGCAAAAATCGGCTGTTGTGAGGGCGAAAATCTGTAAAAACAATTACGCGCGCCGCGCGGTAACCATTAATGGCTACACTTACAGAAATATGCAAATAAGACAGAAAGTTCGTGGGAAAAAAAATTTCGCGACCCCGGACAACCTACTGAAAATGATACACTGCAATTTCGAATCGTGTCCACTGCACTGTAGTTGCCGGAGGTATGGGCTACTATGCCATGCTGGATGTGGACCATGCCAAACTGGTTCATGTGTCAAGCCATACAGCAATCACATATAATTACAGACGATGACATCGAGAGTGACAGCGATGAGTTTTAGTAATAGGCCTACTTGATCCATGTGCTTTCTTTACGCTAATTATGTCAAGAGTCTACCGAACATGACCACATCGTATTAACTCTTTACGCCTGATTAGTTTACCCAAATATATATAGAAATTTAACGGTTTTTTTAATAACCAATACAATTGTTAACCAATACAATACATAACCAATATTATTGTTTTGATAACCAATAACCAATTGTTATTGTTTATTTTTAATTGTTTTGGCAGCTATCTTGGATTGCCATATTGAATTTATAGGCTATCAGATAATTCAACAATTCTGAGAATGGTCTCATTGACTTCACGGGGTATAAAAACCTAGATATAGCCACCAAAATTACATGCTTTGGTCATATGATGACCGGGTTATTGTCAATTTACTGATATTTTATTGGTTTGGCAGCCATCTTGGATTGCCATATTGAATTTATAGGCTATCAGATAATTCAACGATGGTCTCATTGTCTTCACAGGGTATAAAAACCTAGATATAGACACCAAAACTACATGTTTTGGTCATATGTTGACCGAGTTATAGTCAATTTACTGTTATTTTAATGGTTTGACGGCTATCTTGGAAGCCATCTTGAAAATAACCACTTTTCGGAAGTTGAATCCCTTAAGATTTTGAACATGTTAACACTGACACCCAATACTAATCAAATCAGTTGAAAACCCTTTTGTTGCAATTTTTTGGGGTAAGGGAACCATATGTCATAAATTGCCCTACCTATAAATGGTTATAACGATTTAAATATAGGCTAGATTTGAGATTTGTTCGGCTCCGATAGCTCGGTTGGTTTTTGCGTAACTTTGTAAACGAAGAAGCTGCAAGATCAAGCGGCGCTGGTTCGACTTTCGGTGTGTGCGCTTGAGCAACGCATTTCAGGACTGCTCTCCATTCAGTGGCACCTAATGAATGGTATAATTCCCCGGCAACAACACTTCAACAATTGGAAACTTAACCTGTCAATCTCGGTGACCGATTCTGCGTTAGTGGTCCAAAGCCTCTACACGTATGCAAAACGGTCAGGATTAGGCTCTCAAAGAAGCTTTTCCAGTCCGATGATAAAGATTCAATCAATCAATATATCTGTACTTAGTAATAAATTATGTTAAGTTGTAAAAAATATTAACTTGCTCAACATCGAAATAACTCTGCGTCTTATTAGACAGGATCTCGGCCTTTTTAATCAAGAACCGCTCGTTGAGATAATTTAGATGTTGAATGTGCGACTAAAAATTTCAAATAACTTATTCTCTTTTGCAGCCGATGTCTGCCAATGTTGTATCTTTCACCCCCTGGTGATTTATTTTTGACAAGTTAAGAAAAACACAAGTCAGTTGTTTGACAAGTAGGCGATGTGGTGAATTGAACGGGCGAGAAAATCTTCAAAATAATACCACATACCTAAACTGATCGGTTTTAGTTCCCACTCAAGATAGAAAAGTCATGAAATCGACCTTGCTGTTGCAAAACAAAAAGTACAAAGTCAATGTCAAAATGAATATGGGTAGCTCCACGGCAGATTACAGTAGGCTACATGTTCTTAAACAAGTGTGCTATTTTAATTGTGTAATTCTGTTGAGGTGTTTTGTCGATTTCTGTCCTATATTTTAATAACGCAATCTGTTATTGCTAAACATGCATCTAGAAAATTTTGTGTTTATACGATTCTCGAAACGTCTTATACTTGCTGACTAGAAGAATGAGTTGTGATGTAATATTACCGTAGTTTCTGGAAGGTTCTAGTCAAAGCAAACCTGTTATAAATACCCGCGTGATTTGAGTTTGATTTTTAATATTTAGAGTTATGTATTATGGGGATTAAAAGTTGAGAAGTCGTAATGAAAAGTGTGTTGAAAATGATCGTAGAGTTCTAGCCGATATGGAATAGATTGTAAAAGTGGAAATTATTTCCGATTGTAAAGTTGCTGTTGCAAGTAGTAGCGTGTATTTTTGAAAGCAATCTACAATCTCAAAATAGAACTATTCGACATTTAATCGACTGTTTAACATTTGATATCCCAATAAACTACGTCATCAATCTTTGCAAAGTCTCTCTTCGTGTAAGGTCGAAAGATCTGTGACAGTCAATAACAACAGCAAATAAAAATGACACTCTCCAACGCAATTTTTTAGGCCAGATTGTCCAGCAAACCAAATCCAACCTCACAGGTTATAATATAAACAGCTTTTCTTTGGAAAACAAGCAACAAGGTCTGCCGAGCGATGACAAAGTAAACTATAGCTTGTTCCGCCTTCCCTTGAAGTTATTAAATTAACAAAATAAAATTTAGCATTAGCTACCTGATAGTATTTTTTCCTTGTGTTGGATGAATTTATGATTCTCAGGTCAACTTCACGTCATCAACCGCCTCATGAGCGCCAACATGAGGAAAGTCCGAGTGACAGCTGTTGACAATTTCCAAGGAGAAGAAAACGACATAATTTTGCTTTCATTGGTTCGAAGCAACGACGATGTAAGCACCACACGCCAATAAGTAAACTCGTTTATTTATATATTTTTACAATGAGAAAAGTCTAGGACAGAAATTGAAAAGCTCTATCATTAAAAGAACCATTCGGTCCAGCCCTAACTCAAACATACTCTAAGCAATAACCTCCAATTGATAACAAATACAAAGGTCACGATAGCCTAATACTGGAAAATCTCAAGGTGTTTTTTATTAAAGTATGTTCCACAGAGTACGAATCTTAATTTTGTCAAAACGCAACGACACAGACTGACATTCTTGAAAATAATTTGTTTATATTGAATTTGCACTGAAAGATGGGCTAGATGTAGGCTATATATGTTGAAAAAATAATTAGGCCTACAAAAAAAAACATTGCGTTATAAATAAACAAACCACATACAAAGAAACTAACAAGAAAACTATGAGATTAGGTCCGCTAAATTTACACTGTTCGAGTTTGTCGAAAAAAAAATATTGTTTTCTAGACATTGCAAATTTTAATCAACAATTAAAATTGTCACGGCACTGAAGCCGTCTTGCAGGCCACACTTTTTTTTACAGAAGCCATAAAGCTGAGGAATAAGAGAGCCTATACCTGGTCTAGGGTTTATTCCCTGTATTGTATAAATAAGATGCCAACAGAAATATCACAAATAAAATAAAATAAAAAAACATGCCAACTTTGACTATCTGCAGAATATGAAAAGTTTTTTTAAACCATTTCAAATATTTAATAGAAGCTTTAAAGTTAGTTAATTGTATACATTTACTATAGTTTTTTAAGAGCTTTTTACAAAGTTTGACTTCATTTTGTGTTCAAAATTTAGACAATGCTAACACATTGCAGGAGAAGATCGGCTTCTTGGGCATAGAGAATCGAACTTGTGTTGCTTTGTCTCGAGCTAAAAAAGGGCTTTTCTGCATTGGAAATGGAACTGTAAGTGTATGACAGCCAACCCCGCAACCGGAAAATAGAATTCAATTTTGGAAAACATTTTTGTAAATCAGCAAATTAAATTCATTTGTTACGCTATAGTTGTAAGAGTTTGTCAGTTGGCATCACTGGCAATAGCGTAGACAATAAAGTTGTGAACTCCAAAGCGATAGTTAGATCAACGTCATAATCACGATAACTGGATCAATATTAACATACTGTATGGTACCGTTGTAGGCTACTATTATTATTGATATATTATTTATTGTGTGCTGAATTTATTTTCTTCCTTCTTCGCGCACACCTCGTCTGGCCACATCGCTGATAGCTGAATTTATTTATTTTTGTATTTTTTTGTTGTGATAATTAATCAAAGAAAACGATGTTTTCATATTTTTTTCAGCTATTGAAAAAGAAAAGCAGATTGTGGCGTTCTATGCTATCCAAGTTAGAGCGAGATGGAATGTTGGGCGATGCTTTGCCTCTGCAGTGCAAACACCATCCAGAGAATATTGTCATGGCTAAAAATGTTCAGGATTTTCAGAAAATTTCGGAAGGTTTGATTCGTTGTTTGTTGAACTTATCTTGCCTATGCCGAAGCTTTGTAACGTCTTGACAGCTAATGTTCACTTTGTCTGATCATGTAAAAAAAAAACTTCCATTTTAAGGGTTTTCACATCAAATATTGCAAGCGCTAAAAAAACTGCGAAGTAGAACATTCAAGCTTGGCAATTGGCTTGAAGGTATGCCAAAAACGGCACGACTGCTACAGACTGAACCTGCAAAGACAGACGTATCGTTTCTGCATAGGCTATTAGAATGACCATTTGTGCAGCGTATCCGATGCTTAGAACGTTGAATCCTGACGAACAAATGTCAAATCTACGCTTAATTTCAGCACATCATACGCATTTTCCTCCATAAATTCGAGTAGCATGGGAGATCGAGTGGCGTAACAACTGAGGAGTCGCTTGCTTTCCATTTATGCAATCCTGGTTCAATTTCTGGCAATACTGGTTATTGAAACAAAAATGCCCGCCTCTATCCAGGGTGTAATAAATTGGAACGCTGTAGTTTCTGAAAGAGAGCTGGCGAAGAGAAAGGAACTTGCCAATCTTTCGTTAATGCAAAAAGGCTAGTTTAATGAGAACCTCGTCTTCTCATCACCAGATGGTTGATGCCAAATATGGGACCAATTTTTAAGCTGGGACTTTTTAGGCTGCGACCTTTGAAATTTGGGAACACATTTTAAGTCATGCCTTGTAGGCTACGTGACAGCACAATCTTATTTCTTGGTAATTATCGGAATCGCATGACACTCTCTTGATATTAAAAGTTATCTATATGCTGATGTAGTATATTATTAGTACTGTATATTGCTTTCATAAGCATTTTTTTTTATCAGTAGGCTATATCGTGTATGTAGCCTACATTTTTCAAGCAACTTGTCAATCAAAACTATTTGGATGGTCTCACATGCTATAAACTGAATAAGTGTTATTTTTTGCTTTGCCAGGTGGATGTGGGAAGTCTTGTCAATTTAGGTTGCCATGTGGACATGTCTGCACCAGATCCTGTCATCCTGATGATGAAGATCACACGTTGTTTGTGTGCAGGAAACCATGTCACAAATTTTGTGAAAATAAGCACAGATGCATGAAAAATTGTTATGAAAAGTGTGTATGCTCAGTCAAGATAATGAAGGTAGATCAAATAAACCCATAATCAAAACAAGCATCTTTGGGGTGGCCAGATTTTTGTCTGGTGTTTGTAGGCCTACGTTAAAGAGTTGACAAACAAGCCATTTTTGGCCGATTTCCGCCCTCTAGTATTTCATAGAGTATGATTGTGAGAATAGTTTTAAATGATAAACTTATGTTCAGTTCAGTTTATTTTTATTTCCGACCATTACAAAAAAAAACAACACTTGCCAAACATAGTAAAGGTCTTGAAAAAAGTAGAAGCCACAAAACGAAAACTTTTTGACGTGCTTGAGACATATAGACAGGATAATCAGTTTGAAGTTTGGTAGTCTCAACATCTTCAAACAAGTTTAAAATTTAAATCAGTGAAAGAAAAGTAAATAAAGTTTTCAAAAGTTATGTGACTAAAAAAATAAACTAGACAGCTGCTATTTGTTTTTAATATACCGTACTGCAAAACAATTAAAGTTTTGCATGTGATTGTCAAAAAAATAAGACAAATAAGTTTAGATTTTATGATAAAATTGGATCTTGAAGTTATGATGTCATAGCATATTGTTTATATCCAATTATCCAGAATATTACGTTACAGCCAGTAGATTGTTGATTCGAAACGTTTTATAGTGATTTTTACAAACGTATTAGCCATATCAATGCATTTTTTCGTAAGAGTGCTACGTTTTTCTAATCAGACCATCGAGCCATGTGGTCATGAACAAGAGATGCCATGTCACCAAGCGCCGGACAAATTTTGCTGTAAGATGCCTTGTCCGGAAAAACTAGTGTGTGGGCATACCTGCGCTGAAATCTGCGGAAGACCTTGTTCTGAGTGTTGCAAAGTCACAGTGAAATCAAGTAATCTTAGGCTACGTCACTTTTTTGTTTTCTACGAAAATCTGTTAGTATATATGTAGTTTAATTTCAAGTCAAAAATTAATATCAGAAGATTAAAATTATATTAAAAAAAAAATTATTTTCAAATTTTATTATTTTAGTTCAACCAGCCTGCGGACATCCTCCTGTCGATGTACCTTGCTATAGATCAAAGGTAATTCGCATGAGTGACTGTAAAGTTTCTTGCCATGCAACGTTGAAGTGCGGACACAAATGCAAAGGCAACTGCTATAGCTGTCAACAGGTAAGTAAGCAGTTGCTTTATAAATTAATAGACAAATATTTATGCAGCTTTAAGGATATTAAAATGCTATGTCTGGTCAACCCTTTTATACAACTCTGAAACTTGGACAGTGTCACAAAAAATGGAAAAACGGATCGATGCCTTCGAGCTCTGGTCATACAGGCAAATGTTAAAAATTTCATGGAAACAAAAGATCACTAACTACGAAGTATCATCCAAATTTAATTCAAGCAAAATTCTCTTACAAATAGTCAAAAGAAAAAAATTAAAGTATTTTGGACACACAATAAGGCAAAACTCGTTACAAAGATCATTAATAGAAGGGAAGATAAACGGTAAAAGAAACAAAGGTAGACCAAGAACGATTTGGATATCGAACATCACTAAATGGACAAAATTAAGTTATAAAAATGCGGTACGAACAGCTCATGGTCGAGAAAAATGGCGCATTGTATCCAGTGCTGTGTTAAACCCTTTATGGGCCCCGGGGCCAGAATAATTTTGGGCCCTCTATCGTCAAGCAGACCTATAATATTGTGTATAATTTCACTGCACTGATATGGAAATGTGGTTCACTTCAATAGACTTTCTCACCAGTTTAGAAAACAGCACCGTGTAGGCCTACGTAATCGCAAACACAGGTCTATCATTTCTTAGCTACACCTTTGCTCGGAATGAAAGCCAAAAGTGTTAGCAATTTCTAATAAAAAAATACTGGCAATGGAGTATAGTCACGACGCGGTAATACCACCGTACCGCGCAGAATTTTGACTGTTTGAACTTTGCGTCGCGGTACCGGGATAAAATCTGAGGATAAAACCAAAACTGAAGAAATTATTAATTTTCATTCAGATTTGGCCATCTGGTCTGATAACATTATTGTTTTTCACCATTTTTATGGTTTATCTGGCAACACTACTTGTTCAGTCAACCAAGGTAAAGCATTATGATTGTGATTGTAAATTTTAATTTGTAAACAAAAACAGTGTCATGAGTTTTGAGAATCAGGTGTTTAATTATTTTTATTTAACATTATTTCATTCCAAGGCAAAGCTTTCATTATTTTATGCAGGCATTCAAGGTAATTAAAGTTTTTAGAGTATGGTAGCCTTGGTTAGTGTCAAGAATAAACACTTAAACAGGTCACTTTACTCACTTGTGAAAGAATGATTTTTATTTTGGATCAAAGCAATTTCAGTGGGCTACCATACAACATGTGATATGCCAGGTCTATAAGGTATTTGAAAATAAGAGAAATTTCATGTGCATATATTCAGAAAAAAGTAAATACAGAAGAACGTTTCTGCTAAAAGTATCCAGCATTCAACAAAAAGCAACTCAGATGAGCTATAAAAGGTGGATAACAAGTGGTGCAAGTTCCTCAATTGCCTAAATAGGCCCTAAATTTTTTCAAAAATTTTCTTTTGTTTAATTGACTCCCTTGCATTTGATGTGCACTTGCACAAGTGCTCTCTTATTCTTCATGGTGCAGAGGCAGTATGACATTTCGAGATGTTTTGCGTTGTAGTGTACGGGAAGACATGTGCAGTGCGGCAGCGGACAGATTTTTTCTGCTCGTGATATCACTAGTCAAGGATATTTATAATTACGGTATTGTAAATGTTAAAAATAGAATGAAAAATCATAAAATAAATTGAATATATAGGTATGTGAACCCACAAAAAGGCCCAACTCCAATTTTTTTTCACTCTTGTGCTTTCCGATTTCTTTCAATCAAAAGAAATTGAATAGTACCGGTATGTGAATTCAAAAAGGGCCCTCTAGTATTTTTTTCATTTCACTATTTGTGCTTTCCAATTTCTTTCAATGTATTGTAAATTATATATATACTAAAAAAACAGCCAAATGTTTCAAACATATCGGTAAACACATAAAAAATACCCTATCAATATTTCCAATGATTTTGAAATGGGCCCAACTACATCAATTACACTTCAACTTCTAAATAGTTTCTCTACAGAATCTTCACCGTGTGAACTTATTAGGTATGATGCTTCTTACCAGTAAGCATAAAATCATTATCGAAGTTTCACCACAAAAGTAAATGACCAAAATAATTAAAACGGTTGTGCAAAAACACTTTGTGGCAACTGGGCCCTTCTTGAATTCAATATTCAATTGCACCCCACCTGTTATATAATATGTTAAATATATTTCTGCAGATCATGTTACCTGAACTAACGTTATCGCATTTTAACTTTCTTTTAAGATAGTAATGTGTTTTTAGAGATGTTCCAGTGTAGTAAGGGCCCAAATTTGAGATGTTTTAATATAATAAGACCTTAATCATCTTTATAATGGACAAGTACACGCAGTAAATTTTAGAAAATAAAAAAAAACTTCACTGAAACGCAAATGTCTGTTATTTGTGGGCCCCCTAAGATGGTGGGCCCGGGGGCCGGGCCCCCCTTGGCCCTCCCCTTAACACAGCACTGATTGTATCCAAACCACAATACGAGGAAGGAACATAATGATAATGATTAAGGCTTTTAAAAAAACAGCTTTATAAACTAACATTTTAGAACTATTTTTGAGAATATTCAAAAAAGCTCTTGTGGTATACACCCTCTTTACACCAATGTACAAAAATAGTAGTCGAAAATACTGTCAAGTGGAAGATCTGTGAAAATAATGCCTACAGAAATGACACCATACAACCAACTCGTGCTTTTGTGGCATAAAAGTGGAAAAGCGTGTTTTTTGAATGTTTTTGTAAAGTTTTTAGCTCATGATTATTTTCGTCTGGAAAATTAAAGAATGTTCCAAAAAGATGAAACCAAACTCATTTAACAGTTCGTTGATAAGGCTTCAAGAGCATGTTACGTTGTTTTTGCAATGTGCATCCAAGCATACATAAATCATAACTTTATAATGTTTTTTGAAAAAGGTAAATTGATAGGCCTACATAATTATGCAGACTGCAGAAGGTAAATTGATCAAGTACTGCATATTAAATTTCCTTCTGTGACTGTAATAAATGCTGTCATTGATCTAGTTGATTTAAATAAGTTGTTCTTCTTAAACTAGACCTGCTACTTTGGAAAACAGATATTTTATAGGTGTAAGTTAGCGCGTTTGGTGGACTTGGACACCCGCTTCCCTTACGGATTGAAATTACGCGCTGACTGTCACTCTCTGCTGCACCACACGCAAAAGTTCCAAATTTCTTTTACTTCAGGGAAATGACAATAAGCGGTTTTCTAGATAACAAAAAATAATTTTAAACACAGACAATTAACTATAGGTGAGTTGAGGTTGAAAATTAGTAGTTTTAAATTATTCACAAATTGTTGTAGGGTTGATCGAGAAATTACAAAATTTAAGAACGGTGAAATCTACAAGTATGCGAAACTGTCAGGATTAAGCTCTGCAAGAAGCTTTCCCAGTCCGAGGATAAAGATTCAATCAATCAATCTATCTACCGGTAGCCTACTAACTACACACACAGACATGTAGCGTGTACAAACAATGGCATAACAGTACACTAAAACATATAACACACATAAGATACATTACATACCAATTTTGGTTCATCCAAGTCATTAGCTGGCTTTGTCCAGCATAATTAACAACAATGTCACATTTACAAACAAGCATACAACTGCTATTGATTCTCCTTTCAAAGAATAGAAAACATATGGTCAGATGATAAATGCATGCCTGACAGTGACAGCATCCCTAGTCCCAAACAAACCCATAACTAAACATGCCCTGCAATCTCAACTAGCACCTACTCCTAGCAAAACACTAACAAAAAGACTGAAAAAACAAAGCCAGGACCAATGCTTGAGATTACATAGTTTCCCCAAAGAAACTGATAAAATAGTTTAATGAAATAAAAAGGGACAAAAACGCGAGAATTTCTACAATAGGCTTTTGTAGGCCTACACGTTATCTGTTGCCAAAAAAAAAAAAAAGCTAAAACAGCGTAAGGCCCTAACCTTGAATAAGAACTCCAGCCAATCATCCTTCCCTTGTCCATTCTGCAGCAGAAGCTTAGACGCATTCAACAGTCATCTTTGCACCCAAGCATGCCAACCACATATTAAATTTTCATTTATTGCTTTGCTGTCATAGGGGATTTCTGTATTTGTTTTACTGTATCAAATTACATTCCGGGTGTAGCAATTTACCTTCCGTAGACGGTAAATTAATACATTTGAGTGACGTTTTTAACATTTCAATTACAAAAAAGGAACAAAAATATAAAAATGAAAATGTTTCGAAAGTGTGTAAGGGATCAGATTTTCATTTCAGCCTAAAACCAATAGTTTGTCACGTAATTTTCAGTTAACAGGAAAAAATCTTTAAAACGTATCAAATTACCTTCCCCTACAATAAAAACTCTCACACTTGGGCAAGGCTCGTATCTAATTTTAGCAATTAAATGATTCCGTGTATTGTTTCCTTTTGTTTTAGGGGCGCTTGCACGAACGTTGCCGAGAAAAATGTGGAAGAATATTGTTTTGTGGACATGTATGTCAAGAAGACTGTTCTGCAAAGTGTCCTCCGTGCCAAAAGCCATGCGAAACAGCATGTTTCCACAGCAAGTGCAGAAAAAAATGTTGGGAACCTTGTGTTTTGTGCAAGTATGTCACCACATAACACATTTTTTCATTGAATGTGGCCGAAAGCAAGTCTACTTTGCACCTAATCATGAGCCGTAAAAATTAAATCAAAAAATTATTCATTATCAACTGATGCAAGATTAAGATTTGTTGAATAGGTTTCAGCAAGCTACAAGCTAAAATCAATATCTTTTAAGCATTAACCAGTCAAGCCCATAAAAATAAGGAAACGTTGTTTTGTAACTTTTTTTGCAAGATTAATGGCCTCTAAACGCTGTTGTTTCGTAATTTACAAATAAATAACTTTGTTGCACCAAATCAGGGATTTATAAAAGTACGGGATGCGAAACTACCTTGAGCAAGCGCCTTCGCATGCCGTACTTCTAGAAATCCTTGCGTCAAATTAAATTGAAATGCTTTTAGAATATTTCAGTTCAGTTCAGTTGTTTTTATTTCTGACCATCATATCAAAACAATACACGTCAGCATAGCAAAGTTCGAGAAAAGGGTAGAAGCGTCAAAACGCGAACGTTAAAACGTGCTTGAGACCGAAGTAAGTTATTGAGTTGAAAGAAATTTGGCACGGTCGCAACACCTTCATTTCGTTTAAGTAGCGATTAATGCGTTCTATACTTCATACAGAGAAAAGTGTCGAGTAAGATTTGACAAAAGCAACGAATGTACAAAGCTTTGCTCTGAACCTTGTGATAAACCACTGAGTGAAAAGCCTTGTACAAGGGTAAGAATCTGACGACTTACTTTTGGTTTAATATACAAGCGATTCTGTTTAAACTTTACAATACGTAAGCCTATTCACTATTTCAACTTAAAATTGTGAACTACTAATTTATTCGGTATGTCTTACTGCTAACCTATAAATTTTTGGCAATTCTTTAACATTTACTTTGATAGCTATGCTTACAAGTTAATTTCAATTTTGTACTGTATTTAATGTGCTTATGCTTTTAACTTTTGCGGCTGAGCTAGGTACGGACGTGTAGGCTACCCTACAACCAAAATATGTTTTAAATCGCACAAGATTTACCATTTTTTATTCGCACGTTAGTGTACAGGGGGTGTATTTTTAATATGCAGGTCGCTGTAGCAGATGGGGTTTTTGACCAATCATAAAGCAGGATTTAACGGGGCTGAAAGAAATTTTGCCGGAAAAAGTTTAGTAAACCAAGTTTCCCACAAAGTGCAACATTTTCCTGTGATGTCTGAATTTACATAAGCATGCCAGCAACACTCTTGGATAAATCTGACAAGTGGCCTACCTGAAAAGTTAGCATTCGAAGCTTTGTAAACTTTAGTTGTTCAAACTTTTGTTGCAATTTTTTTTAAAACCTGATCTCAAATTTTTCCCTGCGACATTTTTCACAGCTGGATATAATCTTGCCTTCTGATTGGTCAATAAACCTTACATGCTGTAGAGACCTGCAAATTACAAATACTCTTACAGTGGCGTCTTAGCCAAGTTAATCATGCCGGTAACATTGAAACAAAAGACCTCTTACTGTTAACAAACCATATTTCTAAACCAAGGCTTTTATTTCTCACTTAGAGCAATCACGGTTCACAATGAAGTGATCTAACTAAAAAGTTTCCTAGTTTGTAGTGGGCTAATCCGCTTCTACCAGTGTAATACTGTTATCATAACATATTGCAGCTGGTACTGCATCAAAGTGATTAAATACCAACTGAATTAAAAATAAATACGTCTCTAACTCTCTATAGTTAACAGTAGATTGGTTGAGTTGAGTTTAATTTTTTTCTTTTCTTGTATAGCATGTAAAATTCATTGACCAACACAGCGCGCTTCTCATTAAAATGCTACGATATCATACCCACTTCCCAATAATGAATAATGCGATATCTAATAATGAGATTTTGTTTATTTGATCAGACACGCAAAAGCGTAATGTTTCCATATAAATGGCAATATAAAACTGGAAGGATCTTTACCGATCTGTTCGAACAGGCTGTCGACCCTATAGCCTACAATTTTTGAACCTGATGTTGAGGTTGCAATGTTTAGAGGTTCCGTTTACAGTGCTAGTTCAGCTAAATTTAATCTTTATTGTATTTTTGTTTAAATAAAGCTGAAATGTTTTGGTCATTCTTGACTAGGTGTGTTGAAAACATTCGATCGACTTCTGTGTTATTCATTTATGATGGCTTTGTAAGCTTCTGGCACAGCAAAGATACAAAAGTGATAGTTTAGCTTAATTTGCACCAGTAGAAACGCATCATGTTATTTAACTAAATGCCTGGTGAACAGCCTCATTCAATTTTCAAAGATACAAAAGATGCAATTTTAAAATTTCCACTTCTTTTTGCTGAAAAATGTGCTTCAACAGAGGCTGGAAAAGTGTGGTCACCAGTGCATAGGTTTGGTTGGCGAAACTTGCCCGACACTCTGCAGAATTTGTGATAAAGAAACCGTCACTGATATTTTCTTCGGAAATGAAGCCGAACCCGATGCAAGGTAAGAAACTATGAAATAATACTTTTGATTTAGCCTTTCAGTTAGTCATCTAAAATTGAATAATGCAAAAAATTAGCAGCAACTAGTAGGCTAGTCTACAACACCAAGAAAAACTGGCACAATATACTGTAGTGGTTTGATTGCTCGCCTTTGCGCGGGGGAAATGTGGGTTTGATTCTTCATCGGATTATACCAAACATGTTTCAAAATTATAAAATTCATTCCTGCGTTACTCTTAGCGGAGGAGTGGGTTTCGGTACTTCCCCTACGTCATTCGCAACCGCTGAGTACTATGCTCTCTGTGTAGGGAAAAAGCCTGAGAGAATTGCGTTCGGACAACAAGGAAAAATCTTTTGAAAACCCGGCAGTTTATTGCAATTCAAGACCCTCTGGTTGGTTGGTTTTGAATCTTTATCCTCGGACTGACAAAGCCTTGATAGGTTATTCCTGGTAGTTTCGCATACTTGTAGAGGCTATTGACGCAGGGCCGGTTACCGAGCTTGGCAGAGTGAAGTTTTCCGAGTGTTGAAGTGTTGTTGTCGGGGAATTATTCCATTCACTGGGTGCCGCTGAATGGAGAGCAGTCCTGAAATGCATTGCTCAACGAACACCCGAGAGTCGAACCAACGGCGCGTGATCTTGAGTCGAGCGCGTAACCACTGAGCTATCGAGGCGGACAACTAAACGTTAGTTTTGGGAAAGAGTCCATATTTCTCAACGAACAAACAAACAACAGCAACAAAACCGATGCACGATAACAAATTTAGTGATAAAAATATTTGTTCTTTCCAAAAAAAATTTATACTCTACCACATGACCGTATTTGAATAGTTCACAAAAAAAAGGTGCGTTGGCGTACCTTTATTTTACTGCGCATAGTTTCACTTGTCAAATTTTAGTACATTTTAGAAATTTTGTTATTGTGATAAAAAGTTGTTTTGTGAAATTTTTATGACGTAACATGTTTGCAATAGAAGTTACGTCATGTTCCCTATGTGGAACATCGGCAGTTTACCGTACAATGTTTTCAGCTTTTTACTCTACTGTCATAAAACTATGTCTGTCTAGTTCAAGCTACAGAAACACTCAAATAGCTAGAAAACATCCATTTATTTGCAATTACGCACTAACCTGTGTGATAACTTTTGAAGCAAGTTTTGCGACACTCCCCGTGAAAGGCGGTGGTTGCACTTTGTGCACACCTTGTATCTTGTTGCACTTGCTGAGTCGGTCTCAAAAAGTGGTGTATGGTCTGTGGTCTGTTCCTCAGCACCACATTCACAAGAGGCCATTCCCCATTGAGGCATGGTTGCGTGGAAAAGCCTGATGCCCGTGCGAAGACAATTGAGGCCCATTCATATCTGTTTCGGTAGCGTCAGACCGATGGAGCCGATGTCGGTGATGAATGAATAGAACTTCGTGGTGCTTGACTTCCATTCATATTTCCATTTATTGTCTGCCAATTTAGCCACTGAGATGATTTGTTTGGCAGCTTCGTTGAGCAGAAGTTAAGTAGCTGGCACAATTGAGTGTCCTAATTTCAGTCGACAGGGATGCTCGTTTGAAGGAGCAGAGACCTTGGAATGAAGAAAGTGGTTTGGCCCCAATGCCTGTCGGCCAAGCGACAGAGTGGCCGTTTCGCTGCGTCTGTGCTTGAAACAAGCTGCTCAAATAAACCTACTTTATTGGTAGATTAGAAGAGAAAGAACTGAGAGCTTTGAAACTTTCAACAAGCTGAATAATCTAGGTATTAAAACAATGAAAATGACCCTAAAATAAATAAAATATAGGTTGATACCCCTAAAATAGACAAGCACCTGTATCATTGTGTCTGAAAACCATTAGACTTATTTTTTCACTTCAAACTGGCTCTTTGAACTTTGTCAGAACTTGCTACAGGAAATTAGCGAAATGTCTACAGCAATGGCGTATTCTCCATGCATGCAAGGCATGCACTGCATGCCTTACAATTGTGATGAAATCAGAAATCTTTCAGGGACAACGAATTTATGCGTAGAAATAGAAAATGTTAATAGCAGAACCTCCTCGCTTTCTTAATTTCAATACTCGAAGCAACTGTTCGTTTTCAATCTTTGGCAACTTTGCTAACCATGGCAACCCTGCATGCTAAGAAGAGCTCAGCATGCGGTGATAATACAATTTGCCTATTCGCCGTTCTTTTACAACACCGTGGCGCAAAGGCGACCAGGGCATGCAGACTTGAAATTGCATGCAAAGCAAAAATCACTATCTGTAGACAGGGTTGCCAGATTGGATTTTTCACGACCAAATTTAACAAATTTGACTTTAATAAAAGTAGTTTGCGTTCTTCTGGTGACTATTTACTAGGTTACCTCCTGATGTTAAAGATGATA
Organism: Aplidium turbinatum; assembly: GCF_918807975.1. Taxonomy (NCBI): domain Eukaryota; kingdom Metazoa; phylum Chordata; class Ascidiacea; order Aplousobranchia; family Polyclinidae; genus Aplidium; species Aplidium turbinatum. The sequence continues at coordinate 12,158,271 of NC_137484.1, read as the reverse complement.
ACTAGCTTTTGTATTTCCGACGTTTCGTCAGTCAGCACGACTGACTTTATCAAGGTGGCTAAAACAGGTTAACACAACCTGTTCAGCAACGATGGCACAACACAAAAACATACTGATAAAATGAATAAAGTAAGCAGCAAGAATCAGAATTAAAACACGCAACAAGATACCTAGAGGTTAAACCGAATGCAGTGAATGCCTAAAACCAGTAGGCTACTTTCCAACAGCGTAAATATATCTATCTATTGGGCCACCGTCAAGAAACATTGAAAAGACATCAGACAAGACAGAAACCAAGGGAATTGGCAAAAACAATGCTAGAGAAGACGCACTGAGAATGGAAAAGGTGAAGCTAAAGTTAAAGTAATTTTTTGTACACAGAGGGGAAATTCTGACCTTCTTTCTGGTTAAGAGCATGTTGTGCTTTTTGGTTTATGTACCACTTTTCTGTAAACAATCTTTTTGTATAATCCTTTTCAGTTTTAAGAATGGTAGCGTTGGTCCAAGTAATTTTATGGTCTGAATTTATAGAATGTTTGCAACGAGCGGAATGCTCCGGACGTTGAAATTTAATAGCTCTTTGGTGCTCGTTGATTCTAGATTTAAGATCACGTTTTGTCTGTCCAATGTAGATTAAATCACAGTCATGACACGGAACTTGGTAGATCAATCCAGAAACTTCACCTTCTTTCATGGGGTCTTTAGCCGAGGGAAGGTATTTACCTATTGTCAGATAGGGTTTCATCGCAACTTTGATTCCTATGCCATAGAGGATACGCTGAATTTTGTCGGTTACCCCCCTTATGTAAGGAAGACAAGTAAAAGATTTATAAGGAGGAAGCGAAGGTTTCGGTTTGGGTCGCTGTATGCAAGCAAGTTTTCGTGGAAATCCGTTGAGCATTAAAGTATTGTGAATGTTTTTCTTGTGGTGTGAACGTTCAGAATCATCCGTTATGTGAGTGTCCAGTCTGTTGTACAATGTTTTGGCCACTGTGAGTTTTTGATGCTTGGGGTGATGTGAGTTGAACTGCAGGTATCTGTCTGTATGTGTTGGTTTTTTGTGTATGGTAGTGGTTAGTTTTTTGTTGTTGCTATGGCGAACCACTTTAACATCCAAAAATGAAATTTTGCCGGTGACTTCATGTTCTATGGTAAATTGAATGGATGATGAAATGCTGTTAAGGTGCTTGTGAAAATCATTAACTGCAGTTTTTTTGATGATGCAAAACGTGTCGTCAACATATCTAACCCATAATTGTGGAGGAGTGTGAAAGGTGCTGATGGCTTTGCGTTCAACGAATTCCATGAAGATGTTAGCAACAACTGGAGAGATGCAGGAGCCCATCGGCGTACCATAAATTTGGCGATACAACACATCTTTGTAACAAAAAACAGTAGATTGAAAACACACTTTTAAAGCTTGAATCACGTCATCAGCACATAATTTTGTACGATTTTCAAGTGAATCGTCTGCCAATAACAGGTTAGATATTAGGTCCAAGGCTTCTGTCAGAGGGACAGAAGTGAAGAGGCTTACAACATCAAACGAAACGAGACAGTCTTCCTGGCTAACGTCAATATCTTTAATTATTTTGACAAACTCCGTGGAATTTTTTATGCAATATTGATGATCGAAGAGTGGAGATAAAATATCAATTAAAAATTTTGATAATTCATAGGTAGGTGAGCCAATAAAGGAGACAATAGGGCGAAGAGGAATGTTAGGTTTGTGAATCTTAGGTAAACCATAAATTCTGGGAGTAACGCCTTTATCACATTTAAGACTGCGATAGGTAAGCATGGTGATTTTTCGTTCAGTGGCTAATCGCCAAACTAATTTCGTAACTGACTTGGCTATGTTAACAACAGGATTAGGTTTCACAGGTAAAACTTTGTAAGTGTTACAGTCATTTAATAGAGTCATTAATTTAAAGTCATAATTCTTACTGTCCATGACGACTGTTGTATTTCCCTTGTCTGCTTTCACAATCTTGATTGATTCATCGAATCGCAGAGCTTTCAACGCTTGCTGGTGTTGTGGAGTCAAGTTGGGTGGGGGAGGTTTAGCTGTTCTTAAAATTTGAGTGATCTTGGATCTGACCATATCAGTAGCTGATGGGTCACTGATGCCTTTTAAACCTTTTTCCGTTGCTGCCACAATGTCCAGTTTTGGGATGGATTTTGGAGACATGGCAAAATTTAGACCGTTTTGCAAAACTTGAGTTTCACTTAGAGAGAGTGACTTTTGGCTAAGATTTTTAACCCGCCTTTCTTTTAAATGTTCCGATTTTTTAGATGAGATTTTTCCTTTTCTAATTTTTTCCAGTTTTTGTTCGTGGGAACGCATAGTGGTTTCCTTCGATGAGAAATTTACTTTAGTGGTGTAATGTAGAAGATCTTGGTAGTGGTCGAGTTCCAAATTCTCTTTCAATTCAAGGTTCAATTGTTCCAGACTAGACGATATCTTCTTGATATTAAAGTGGCATTCAGTAATCCGTAGTTTTAAAAACTCAAAACCATGCTTTTCTGCAAGACAGAATCCTCGTGGACTGCGGATAGGTGGTGGAAATTTGACTTTTTTGAAAAGTGTTTGGCCGGACAATTTTTGTTTGGCCACTGGGCCTTTTTTAGTATCCCGATTGGCATTTGTTTGGCCTTTTTTTCTTTTGGTCTTCATAGTTTAAGTCCTTACGGCTTTCTACTGTAGATAGTAGATACTGTAACTCTAGGCCTGTACTGCATCGAAGTTTTAAGTCAGATTTCGGCATTGGCGATGACACAGAGCACCAGGGATCTTTCGGTTGGGTGGTCGGTAATCTAATCCTATTTCAGCTGGTCAGGTTTAAACTTTAAACTGGTATACGTTGTATCGCATTGCAAAAGCTTTAGCCTAACTGGTTTTGAATGTTTAACATGGCATATAAAATTAAGACATTGGATTCATGATGTGTTTCAAACCGGCCCGTAACTAGCTTGGAGCACTATAGGGAGGGCAATGAGTATTCTAAAGGGGGTCCCACTTTTACCTTCCGTATCATGTATTTGTACACAATGTGGGTATATTTACGTAAAAACATTAATCGTAATTGAGCGTTTACGGTAGATTAGCATAGATTATCATAGAAACAGCAGCGTGAGCTGGCATTATAGAGTAAATGAACTTACATGCTGTAGCTTGAACAGTTATAATGACGACAGCATAAAAATTGAGAAGGAAAATCATTTTTAAAACATTCGACCATCAACTAGTGATAAAATCGTAAAAATTGGCATAGAAACCGCAGCGAAATTTATGATTTTGTAGTTGACTCTTTTATTAGTTAATCCATTGCCTTTCACAAACTTTGAGTTCGTTTCAGTTTATTTACATTTTCCTCTAATGCGCTGCATAAATCCAGGGATATCTAGAGAAGGGGATATGAAGGCTCGCAACGATTGCCTTATTCTCATGACCAGTGTTTCTCAACCTTTTTTAGCCCAACGCCCCCTTCATTAACTAGCAAAATTTTACCGCCCCCCAACAAAAACGATTAGGCTTAATTACAAAAAACAAAAAAAAAATACTATTAATACTACAAAAGTGCTTAAATGCCAAGCAAAAAGCCAAGCAGAGTGAATTACATCAAATATAGGCTAGTTATCAGTTTCTAAAACCCTTACAGCCTGTTTTACCCTAAAAAGGGGGATCATCACAAGGTCCTTATTCAAATAGAATTACATTTATATTAGAATAAGGACCTTTTGATGATGCCTCTTTTAGGGCGAAACAAGCTGTAACGATTTTAGAGACAAGTAACTATATTTGATGAAAAGCAAATCTATATTTACGAGCATGAAAACAATACAGGCCTACTGGTAGTCAGTGTGAACCTTGGGCTTGGTGAGAAAGTGCCAGTTTCTTCACATCTGGTGTAAAGCCAGTGAGGAACATTCGAAGATCACCTCTTACGGATATGTCAAGTGGGTTTTTCTGTTTGGTAGGTAGCAGAACAACACAGCTGAATCCCTTTTCCACCAGGTATGAGGTAGGAAATGCTACCACGAAGATACGAGCTCTTTGACGAAATCGTTACGCTGGGCAGTAGATGGTTTAAACCAGAATGCCCCCTAATAATCAAAACGCCCCCCTAAAGCCTAGGTAATCATACCGCCCCCCTACAAAATCAAAACGCCCCCCGGGGGGCGGTACCGCCCCCGTTGAGAACCATTGCTCATGACACTACCAGGGCGGTAGTTTGTAGTGCTTTAAACATGTGGTTCTATTTAAAATCGTAGAAAGTTTTGTAGTGCAGCTATAGTACAATGAGCTACAGAAGACAGTTAGCAAATGTTACGTAGAGCATATTTAAAGAATACTTGTTTACAAAGACAGTTGAAAAGTTACCAGTAAGCTGTTTTTTTTAACAAAGCCTTTGCAGTAGGCTAGATGTAAAGCAAGTATATCGGTAGTTGAATTAACAAACAACCATGAGCATGCTGTGAATATCCAGGCCTGATGCTAATAGCGCAATGCAAGTTATCATAACAAGTTTAATAAACTACTATCGGTGCCAATTGTCATTTTACGATAAACACAGATTATTTACGATAAACAAAAGCCCTTCTATTGTCAGACGTAATAAAAGCCTTCGTATCCCCTTCTTTAGATATCCCTGCATAAATCACACAAAATATATTAAGCCTATAGGCCTACTACATAGAAAATAAGCGTTTGAACTATGGTATAATAGGGTTGCAGCCGCTGCACCAGTCACTCATCGTTTTGTAAATAATTGTGCAATGCACCTAGTTTTTTTTCTAGTGCAGAATCAACAATCATCTCTTCAAGATCAATCCTTTAATGATAATAGTGAGAATCTATTTCACACCATCAGTGAAATGTATCCTCGCCATAGATAGGTTAGGCCCCACCTTAACAGAAGGCCTGGATGGACTTCACTGAATGTATTAACAAAAACGTCCACGTCTATTTTCTCGGTCATTTCCTTTTTAAACGCTAACAGAACCAAGTTCGCCTGGAACATAGACCCGCGTGTCTATCCGAGATAAGACCGAGAAGCCACTCTCACAAACCGCACTACTGGACCCGAATGATGCCACAGTAGCGGCAAGCTTATATACATTCAGGAATGCCAGTCGTTGATTGTAGGCTACAGTTCTTTCAGTACTATATTGGAATCCTGGTGTTCTGCAACTTCCGCATGGTCATGTAGGAACTGTTTTTCGACTTGCCATTCCGCCTCAGATGGAATATCTATCTTCAGTTTCGCATATAGTGAAATAAGCGATTCACGGTCCAAGAAGTTTTTATTTTTTCTTGAAAGGGCACAAACAGATGTGTAAAACCATGATATGTCTGCCAATCTAAGTTTCAAACTGCAATTATAGAAGCATATAAGCCTACCTACTAGAACGCAAATGCCAAGGTGGTTGTCCGGTAGCCTACTTTAATAACGCTTAGTGGCAGTCAACTGTACAGTATCCTGGAGACTGATCGGCCATCACACTGCTTAGCTCAGTTGGAAACTGGTGCAGGCCTGCACTGGATCTTACCAGCAATAAATTTCGAGTCTGTCTGTTTAACACAGCATTCCACCACAACATTAGACACACAAGGTTTACAATTAAACAACACAAGAACATTGGGTGTAAAACTGAAAAGTTAGCGAACAGAGCTAATTAAAATCATTTTTTCCAGGGGGGCCAACATTATTGCTGCGGGGCCCCCTGCGCCCCCCTTAGTTATGGGCCTGGTTTCAAACCTCATTTTTTGCAAAACAGCTCAAATAATTATCAGCTAAGTAAATCTCAGATTGCAAGAAAAGCTATAACCCCTGAGGAAAATTTGAAAAATTTTCCTGGGGGAGTATGCCTCCAGACCCCCCTACACTGGCTATGACCCTCCTTCCATTGCATGCCTAGGAAAATCAACCAAGATGCGCCACTGAATTCTACAGTAAACTGCTAGTAAACCCCCCACAACAGCCTGATATCAGATTTCTTGGTACATGGAGATTGGAGAGGTTGCTATATGTGTCTTCTAGAAATGTGGTAGACTTGGAGCGATTTCAAAACAGGAATTATTTTTATGAAATCAAGAGTTTATTCAAACCCTAAGCTGCAATTTCCGTGAAAGTTGCGTCTGTAGAAATTTCCGTATAAATAAGGAATTTTTTGTTAATTTGATCAGCAGGACATAACAACTCCTTAAACAGCGCTTAAAATGAAATTCAATCTTTATACTAAAAAATAAATAGGTTTAAACAGCACAGAAAAAATTGTTCCCTTTGTGAAGCAATGGTAGGAAAAAGGTAAATGTTGATAACATGTAATTGTATAAATGTACCCCGCACATATGAAGTACATGCAGCAGTGAGTATGCAATAGTATTAATACGTAACTATTCTGAATATTTTTTTCGTCGACAGCATTTCATCCATGCGACTGAGAAGCTAACCGTGTGATGTTAACATTAATGAAAAGTCAACGTTTTTCTTCCTCAACCCAAAGTATCATGACGGAGTGACTGGAGAATCGCTCACCGACCGACGTCATTTGGTGTCACCGTTTGAAAAATTGCAATTTCGCTCTCTGCTAGTAAAACTCTTAGCAGTAGCCTGCTGGAGAACAAAGGCTTACAAGTGTTTGCTTCTTTAAGGTATTGCGTACCGTTTAGTGCTGCAGTGCTCATAGTCATAACATTGATAACACTAGTTCCCACTTATGAAGCCCATGGTTTAGGCCCACACGCTTATTAAACCCGATTCGGTCCAGTCCGAAGTTACTGAATGGCAGAGATTCGCTCCTCGCTTATTGAGCCCACCAGATTAATAAGCCCAAAACGTCCGGCCCCGAGATGGGCTTAATAAGCGGAGGTTACTGTACTACCATTAACATCAACACCTTTCCTGCGTCTCACACCACTAGGCAGCTACTTTATTTTTGAAACTTCTCTTTTCCTGGTTTGTGATAGCCTACACTAAAGACAACTGTGTATCGAAACTTAAACAGGGTATACAACTAGGGTTCTTGAAAAATTGTCAACTTATGCATAAGATCGGCTCGGCGCCTTGGAAAATAAAGCCTTTTATGCGTGCGTGGGTTCGATACCCTATCAGATCATCAACGATTTGATAAAAAGTATAGGCTATTAACTTTTGTTTTCCTTTTTCACTCAGCATTGAAGGAATGAATAAAATACGGCAATGCTGTTAGTCTACCCTGTTGCGTTGAAACGCTGTGAGTAAAGCATGACTATAATCAAGACCTGTTACAATAGATACAAATGTTATATAAAAACACATTAAAAAGCGTCAAAGGAATTTGAATGGGTTTTGGTCTTAATTTGTGTAGCTTCTGCCATACGGTATTCCATTTTGTTGAATTTGTGTTTATTTTTCTTGTAAACTTGGATTTTCGATGTGGGTAAGCCTAAACTGCATAATAAGCTTCATTACTTCTACTGGCTAGGTATTATGTTTTGTTTATATTCTACTATACTGTATTCAAAGTTCGTGTCAACATTGCAAGCCATTGGCATTCAGCCCTAGATCGAAGGCACAAACCAAGCCAAAAAATTGAAAACAAAACTGTATGATGAAATGCAAAACTACAATACCTACTGCAATGTACGAAGATGCGTGAAAATACGTCAGACATTTTGAACATTGTTGAGATTTAGGCACTAAGTTCGAAATTTAAATGTTTTCTTTATAATCCAAGACTTTTCACAATCACAAAGTAAGATAAGTTTACTGGCGTATGCGCATGAACCAAATAAACCCTGCTGTTGCAATGCTGACGAAGAAAAAGAAATACTTTATCAAAATGCAATCATTTTAAATGTTTTTTTTTTTACACACTATAAGTTACTCAAGAGTACACAAAGCGTAGTCGGCTTCCATTGATCCATTTCATTAATATTCAGGTTCTCCATAAAACGTTTCTCAATTTTCATGGTTTTCTTACTGGTTAATTTACTGGAGTTTCAAAATGAAATAAGGCTTTAAAAACTATTTTACCTATCGGAATTGCGGCATTGATACTTCCCAGAACCCTGTAGCCTACTTCTAGGTGCGCCGAAAAAAAAAAAACGAACTTACTAAGCCAAATAATAATAATGCCCTTTCGTTTTTTTATTACTGCTTCATCGTTTTATCGATTTATTATTTAGGTATGTGCAACTTGAGTGTGGTCATGTTTTTGCTCATCAAGACATAGACAGATGGATGGAGCAGGAAAGCAATGATGACAGTGATGCCCTGAGCATTCAATTGAAAGAATGTCCTCGATGTAAAAGAGTCATTAGGAAATCTTACAGATACCAGCATGTCATCAACAAGCAATTGATGTAAGTGATAATATATGCTTCGTTCTAATGGACAAGGGATGGCAAACTTTTTTCATTGTATGGGTCATGTCATAGTTCTTTCTAGTTATGCAATAGATTGAATTTCGATTTTAGCAGCATGATCGTTGTTTACTTCACAATGTAAATATTAACGACCTGTTTTAGCCTGGTGCTGCAAGTTCGCTGTGGTAATAGTGAATTGCTTCTTTCTAGTTGTTACACGTAAAGAGCCTTTGGAAAGATTGATGACTTAGTGTATCGGGATATCAAACGTTAAATAGTCAGATAAATGGTCGAATAGTATTGCTTGTGAAATGATACATGAAATGCTTGAAGATTCGGTTCACCGCTTCCAACACGTAAAGAAGTCAAATTCTGAACATCAAACGTCATCGTTGATTTTAAAATGAATATACGCTACTACTTGCAACCAGGGTATGGGATGGAATGGAAAACCAAAACCAAATTCAATTTGAAGACGAAACCAATGCTCGGACACGAGCTGGAGCCGACGACGATGGGATGGAATGGAAGACGTTTTTTCCATCTTCCATCCTGAGATTTTCTTCCATTCCATCTCCATTCCATCTCCATTCCATCTCCATTCCATCTCCATTCCATCTCCATTCCATCTCCATTCCATCTCCATTCCATCTCCATTCCATCTCCATTCCATCTCCATTCCATCTCCATTCCATCTCCATTCCATCTCCATTCCATCTCCATTCCATCTCCATTCCATCTCCATTCCATCTCCATTCCATCTCCATTCCATCTCCATTCCATCTCCATTCCATCTCCATTCCATCTCCATTCCATCTCCATTCCATCTCCATTCCATCTCCATTCCATCTCCATTCCATCTCCATTCCATCTCCATTCCATCTCCATTCCATCTCCATTCCATCTCCATTCCATCTCCATTCCATCTCCATTCCATCTCCATTCCATCTCCATTCCATCTCCATTCCATCTCCATTCCATCTCCATTCCATCTCCATTCCATCTCCATTCCATCTCCATTCCATCTCCATTCCATCTCCATTCCATCTCCATTCCATCTCCATTCCATCTCCATTCCATCTCCATTCCATCTCCATTCCATCTCCATTCCATCTCCATTCCATCTCCATTCCATCTCCATTCCATCTCCATTCCATCTCCATTCCATCTCCATTCCATCTCCATTCCATCTCCATTCCATCTCCATTCCATCTCCATTCCATCTCCATTCCATCTCCATTCCATCTCCATTCCATCTCCATTCCATCTCCATTCCATCTCCATTCCATCTCCATTCCATCTCCATTCCATCTCCATTCCATCTCCATTCCATCTCCATTCCATCTCCATTCCATCTCCATTCCATCTCCATTCCATCTCCATTCCATCTCCATTCCATCTCCATTCCATCTCCATTCCATCTCCATTCCATCTCCATTCCATCTCCATTCCATCTCCATTCCATCTCCATTCCATCTCCATTCCATCTCCATTCCATCTCCATTCCATCTCCATTCCATCTCCATTCCATCTCCATTCCATCTCCATTCCATCTCCATTCCATCTCCATTCCATCTCCATTCCATCTCCATTCCATCTCCATTCCATCTCCATTCCATCTCCATTCCATCTCCATTCCATCTCCATTCCATCTCCATTCCATCTCCATTCCATCTCCATTCCATCTCCATTCCATCTCCATTCCATCTCCATTCCATCTCCATTCCATCTCCATTCCATCTCCATTCCATCTCCATTCCATCTCCATTCCATCTCCATTCCATCTCCATTCCATCTCCATTCCATCTCCATTCCATCTCCATTCCATCTCCATTCCATCTCCATTCCATCTCCATTCCATCTCCATTCCATCTCCATTCCATCTCCATTCCATCTCCATTCCATCTCCATTCCATCTCCATTCCATCTCCATTCCATTCCATCTTCCATTCCATCTCAGAAATCTCTTCCATTTTCCATTTCATCTTCCATCTTCACATTTTGTGATCTCCGTGTTGAAATGCCACATATGAACCAAAAAACCATAGGCTAAATTTAAGCTAAAAATTTAACAGCAGTATTTTCCTAAGGATTACGTACCGTTTGAATTATTGTTTGAACGTACTGTTCGAATTATTTCAGCAAGCAACGTAATATTTTGCGTGTCTTGATAAAGCGTTAGAAAGTTAATGATGGAATTGAGATGGAATAATGGAAGATTGTCTTCCATCCCGTCATCAAGATCTTCCATTCCTTTCCATCCTTGACATTTTCCATCTTATATCCCAAAACCTGTCTTCCATTCCATTCCATCTTCCATTCCATTCCATTCCATCCCATCATATTCCCTGCTTGCAACAGCTACTTTAAAATTGGCAATAACTTCCTCTTTTGCAATCTATTTAATATCGGCTGGTACTCTACATAGTCTACAATCGTCTTCAATATACTTTTCATTGTAATCAAATCACGCGGCTATTTACAACAGATTTGCTTGGACCAGAAGCGTCCAAAGACTGGGGTAATATTACATTACAAGAATTCATTTTTCTGGTCAACAATTCAAAAAGTTTTCATACTGTCACGTACATAAAAACTTGTGGAAGAAGATTTAAAAAAAGATTGCGTAACTTAAGGTTACCCTTAATACCATGGGTCAGTGTTTGACGAAACACCACACAGAATTACGCAATAAAATAGTTCACCTATTAAAGAACAAAAATGTAGCCTGCCGCCCGACCTGCGCATATTGATTGTGACAGGTCATAAAAGAGAGCATATTGCTAAAAAGAAAAAAAGGTCATACAGTACATTTAACCCTTACAAGGTTGGGCTCCCTGGAGTCTTGCTCAGTTTGGGGAGGGGCTGTCGATTCTTCTTATGCTTTAGGAGTGATATCTTTGTTATTTTTTAAGGTACGGTTTCAAACTTTGGGATTCACTTTGTAAAATTATTCACGCTGAGCATATCCGAAAATTAAAACAATGTGAATTTTAGAACTGCTTATAGACTTTGAAATGTTGAGGTGACTTATGACTTTTGCATTATTTTGCGATTAAAGCAATTGTTTACCCATTATTTTTTGGTAGAGTAATGAAGAACATGCATTGCAATGTTGTGATTAAAATTTTTTTACATAATCTCAATTTGAATCTATATCGTCAGACTAATAAAATAATGGCGTAACTCACTTTTTGACGAAATTGAGATATTAGTGTTTTGTAGGTCCCTAAAATGTAGCGCATCTGCCACAAAATTTTCTAAGACCTACGTTAACGGGAAAGTGGTATTTTCGTAAAAATGTCAAATGGCCTAACTCAAACGCATGACTTAGGCCATTTTACCAATCTTTTTAATCGTTTTCTGGAAGTAAAGCTTTCCTCCAACAGAGCAGATGGTCAGAAGACGACGATCTAAATTGTATAGAAATAGAGCTTCCACTTTATCACCAGTCAAGACGATTAATTTAACACAAAATAATTATGTTTTTTCTATTCTATGTATCGTAATCTTGGCCATTTTCAAGTAACCACCCTACTTAAATCTATCTGTTTTCTCTCTGTTCCTTTGAGAAGCTTCATTTTCCTAGCACTCTGGTAGTGCGACTTATCACCTCACACTGTGATACAGGTCAAATCTTCTCAATGCGCCGTTTCTCGGAGTCTTCTCGCACCCATGGCAGGTTTTTGTAGCAAGTCATTGTTGGATACGGTACCTAATTAATTCTCAGCTTAATATCACACTTAGCGACTTCATAAGCTTGTTGCTGAGTTCTTCGCCATCATTCTTGAATTTCACAGATGGGAGAAGGAGAACATAGGAAAACATAGATTTTAAAACGTTTGAATTGACTTTTATGTGTAGGTAGCTTAAATGTGCCAAAGTGGGAAAAGAGGAAAATCACTTTTTGGCGAAATTTCTCAATGACTTGCCTACTGTAGATTCCCATTACTGTAGAAAGGTCACAATGTACAGAAAGAAGAAATTCTTCTACCCTGGAACTATACCATAACCCAATCTCATCGGCAATACAAAGAGCTTGCTTCTTCTTCTTCTCTCGTTTGACTTGTAGTAGCTTAGATTGGCAATGCCTCATCGTGCAGCCATGATACGGTAGTTGGGTCCAGTTGTCGAATACCAATGATTCCACTTGGGGGTCGTAAGATGGGACATTCGTGGAGTATGTGTTGCATTGTTTGTTCTACCGCTCCGCAGACACATATCGGCGTATTATGTAACCCCCACCTAAACAGATTAGCTCCAGTGCAGCCAACGTCACATCTGATCCTGTGCAATGTGAACCATGCCTTTCTTGAGAGGTCTGCCCCAGGAGGGATGGAGAGTGCTGGTATAACTGAAAACTGGAGAGGGATATGTGGCAGCTCGTTCCATTCCTGGGCCCATATCTTCATGCAGCTGAAGTTCTTACCCACAATCTAAAGAGCTTGCTGAATCATCAGGAATACTACCATTGAGCACAGCCTTTTTTAGGGAAGTATTTCATAATGAGAACTTCTCCGTTTTCATCGGCTCCAGCTTATGTCCGAGCATTGGTTGATCATCAAATTGAGTTTGGATGGTGATATCCTATGTGGCTTTGGAGGCCCAGTCTGTGATGGAAAAGACGTGGGCAAAAGGCACTGGGAGACGATCATCATAGATCCGCCGCCAATATGTGAAACCGGGCTGGAGGTTTCCAACTCTACCAAGCCTGTCCCCGTTACCCGTGATATCATCGCCATTGGGCTTTGTTTGGCCCAGGTCCAAATTGAAACAATTTAGGCCATTTGCTTGTATGTTTATTTACGGTGGTCGTAACTACGCGAGGGCTACGCACACACTCTTGGCCAGCTCCATGTCCACTGCGGCCCAATAACATCGAAACGTGCAGCTTCAGGGGAACTGGTTGCAACGGGCTGCCGGGCGCTCTGTTTATACCACGTAAGGGTCAGTGCGACGTGTGTGTTTCATTCAAATACAGTATTATTACCAAGGAACAATACGATGACCATATCAAGTTGAAGATTGAAGCTTGAGATGAGAAGACGAAGACAAAGAGTCCGCTAGCACAGTAAAATCCGTATGGACAATGGATTTACAGGCTGTACTTCTGTGTCCTAAAACTAAGGCAAGCAGTATGTAGCCTATTATAAAACCAAACTGCAGGTACACAATTTTACACTATTCAATCTTGAATCAAAAGATGCTTATTGCTCTATTTGGAATGAAACAGAAAGTGATTTTCGCTGTGAAGTATTCGCTTTCTTGCAATTTAATCTTTTCGGATGGGTAATTTGTGGAAGCCCCGGTCTGGAGGAGATACAGTAGTTATTTGGAGTGATGGGTGTGGATATAAAAATAGAAACTGTAATGTCTCTAGTGCCTACTGTGCCCTTGCATGGAAGCATGACATCACTATTACTCAGAAGGACCTTGTGGCTGGTCTCACTCAAATGGAGTGCGATAGCATGCACAGTATTTTCGAGCGAAAATTGGTAAACAACATTTTTACGACGAGAGATTACAAAATTATCATCCAGAATGCCAGGATCAGACCGCATCCCAGCAATGTACAGAGGATGCAACACAGTGATTTTATGAAAATCGATAGATGATGCTTGTTGAGTATTAGGCCTGGAAAGAAAGCTGGAGATCCCACTGTTCATGATCTTAGAGGCCGAAATCATGAAAGTAGTGAAATGGTATTGTACAAGGTCCCATTAGGTGAGGCTGCACAATGGGAGGATCTGCCACAGCGGTCACAAACAAACTTAGACGGCACTTCATGGATTCCTATTTTTTCGAGCCTTCTTCCAATTAAATTGAGGAAATACAATGATCTCCAATCTATGAAACATGTTATGCCAACATTGTGCCACTCCTTTTTTGATAATTTGCCTCATTACTGATAATTTATTCAGCTTGTCTTGCCAACTGTGAACTGTTTTTGGGCGAAATATGCAGTCTGGCATGAAATATAACTCCTATCGTTAGATTGGAGTTGCTATTAGGGATTTTCCTGTTAATTCTAGTCGTATTATCACTGTTATTATGTCACCGTTAAAAAACTCATATTGATAAAGTCAAAATATCAAATGGCCTAAGTCATGACTGTGCATTCAGAAAATGGCCTAAGTCATCCCAGCACATTATGGGATGCAAAATGAAACAAATCAAAGTATACATGCTCATTGTACTTGCATCGACATGCTATTTTCGTTTAACTGTACAATAAATATGATAAAAACAACCGTGTAGACAGTTTTTTTCGATTATCTCAAAACAAGAAAAAATGAGTTACGCCATTATTTTATTAGTCTGACGATATTTTTCATGCAAAATAATAACTTTTCCCACGCTCAAACATAAGGTCGCTCCTTGACTAAAAGAACAATGCTTCATCAATTACATGCAGTAATGAGATTTTTGAACGCGTGTCACACCAATTTGGATTATGATCTTGTGACCTCGGTTCCAAGAACAGCAACTCCTACGCTTTATTAACAAATGTAGACCAGCTGAAGAAGCAGGGTGGCGTTTATCAAATAATATTATGTAATCCACGAAACGAATGGAAGATCATGCGACAAAAAACGCTGTATAAATGCAATGTATTGTAGTTGCAACAGCGTCTCTCAATGTAAGTTCAATGTGAACTCGGCTACATACAAGGCTAGTACTAGGAGTAAGATTACCCGATAAAGTCGATGATGCGCTACGACGTAGAGTCTACGTAAACAGAAGTCAGAAAGAAATTCAAAATAAAACAGTTACGGTTCATTAATTAACAGAACGTCACAACGCTTTTCGTCAAAAGGAAAATCTGTAATGCCTCGGGTCATTTTCTTGTGGATTCAATAAGCTCTCTAAGATTCATACGTCACACACTAAAATCCAAACAATATTTAGATTTATTCGAAGTAGTATTTATTATGCGTCAAATCATTGTGAACCTGGAGAAATACTTTACACAGAATTAGCTGCTTAATGGGCGTTTGTGCGATAAAAATGTCAGTTTGGCAGCAAAATATTGATAAGTATTTTGATTTGGTTACAGTAATACCGGACTGCAGCAATTGGCACAAGGCTCTTGCAGCAACGTGTTTCAACTTGATTCAATGGTAAAGCAACCTGTGTTCTGTCAGGTTATGTACACACAAGTTCAGAAATATTTAGGAATATGCAATGAGGCACATTGAAATTACAAGTGGCTGCACATTTACAGTTCGATAATACGAGGAATTGAATACAACGCTAATACAATCATTTCGACGTGGATTCAACATTGCAAGACGATGTAAACATGCGCGGGTTTGCAATTAGATCTTCTGTCCTTGTTTGTATAAAAGTCATAAAATCAGTCGTTGTATCCGTGCTAAAATTCAGCTATGTTCAAACCGCATTACATTGATATTTTCTAAATAGAAAACGGATTTATAAAATATGAATACAATACTGTTTCAGCATATAAAAATGCTGAATTTTACATCGAGGATTACGATTAGTTTTATGACCCACTTTTTATACAAAAAAGGATAGATGATTTTGATAAGCAATCTAATTGCAAAACCGCGCATGTTTACAAGTATTCAACGTCTTGATATGTTGAATCAACGTAAAAATAGCTATCTGTCTAATGAAAGGAAAAAAGGAAAATCTTTCATTGAGCTCCGCGTTTTATTTAGGCTGTGGTTGAAGCCAATGTCTATAAAACCGCAATCATTCAAATAGTTTATTCTGCGCAAAAGCAAGCTTGACATACTCGTATAGAATGTGCAGGACATAAAGGCTTTT
The DNA here is from genome assembly GCF_918807975.1 of Aplidium turbinatum. NCBI lineage: Eukaryota > Metazoa > Chordata > Ascidiacea > Aplousobranchia > Polyclinidae > Aplidium > Aplidium turbinatum. The sequence continues at coordinate 12,142,124 of NC_137484.1, read as the reverse complement.
CACAGCACTGACATTGGCCACGGTTTTTTGGTAGTTTCTTTTTCTGGCTTTGGCACCTTCTCCCATAATAGCGTGTTTGCATACGTCGCATCTACGTCGTGTCGACGATAGTTGGTGCAGAGTGGCCCTTCTGCCGCTTGGAGTTGTTGTTGAAGGTTGTTTCCCTATGACTGCTTCAATCTTATGTATGGTGTGATAGTTCAGGCCCTGGAGAGATCGCGACTTTATGAATGGCTTTACGAGTTCCATGGCCAGTTCCCAACCGAAGTCGAAGGATTTTCGCTTGCGTGGATCAGTCCCTTCATTTAGTGCTAAAACTGTAGATGCGTTGACGCGGCAAGTATCCAAAAAATAAACAAACGCAGTAGTTGTCCACCGTGGGGACTTCGCTTTGCACGTGAATGAACCCATCCTTTGGTCGATGATATCGGTGCCACCCTTTGTGAAGTCGTAAAGCTTATACAAGCCTGGCTTCTTTTTGCCGTCATCCTTGGTAATCCCCAATAGAGGTTGCATGGTCGTCAACATCAACACATTCCACATGCCAGAACTCTTCGTTTTTACTACATAAGAATGTAGGCTGAGATCAGCCTCACTCGTCTGCCAATAAATTTTGTACGAAAATTCCTCCCTACCACTCACTTGCTTCACTTCCAGGGGTATTCCTCTACGTATAGCGTTGAGGGTTCCCACTGACGTTATACCTCTGTCAAGCAACCACTGCGCGAGTGGTATGGAGGTGTACAAGCGGTTATACGAAATATTCCGACCTTGAAGGTCACCGTGTTGTTCCAGGCTCATCACCATTTCTTTTACCACTTCTTCTGTTCCACGAACGTAAAAATGAAATGGCTCTTCCTTCGGTTTACCTGAATAGACCGATGCCGTAAATGTGTATGGGAATCTGCTGGCGTTCACCGACTTGAACAGAAGGCCATATTTCGCAGGCTTGTTTGGATTATATTGCTTGAAGGCAATTTGTGTCCTCATGGGGTATAGCGTTTGGTCCAACGACAAGTAGTCACCTGGAATGACATGTTTGCCGCAGTTTTCGTTAAACATTTCGAAGACGACTCGAAATGCGGCAAACCGGTCATTCTTCCAACGTTGCGGCCTAGTATTTTGGTCGTCGAACGAAATGTTCGAAAATAAAAATTTAAAGCGGTTCTTGCTCATTGTTGCACTAAACACGGGATGCCCTTGCAGTTGATTGAACAATACATCCGTGTAATGACTAGCCTGTCCTAAAAGCCCCCGAAAATACCCCAACCCAACAAAGGCCAGCATCTCCTCGTTGTTGGTTGGGCCAAAATAGCAGTACCTGCTGTCATCTAAAATTCTCTCTGGCAATTGAGAAATGAGTGTGGCAATTTTTCTATTTGCTTCTTGAACAATAATGTTCAAAATGTTTAAAGAAAAAAAAAATAGTTCCCATGCTTGCCGAGGAGTCTTTGCTTCCCCTCTAACACCAGTCGGGCCAGATATAATGTTAGCCCGGCCCCTTCTCCCATTATGCACCGGTCTCGCATTAGACCAAGTAATTCTGACGCCGTCCTCTTGTCTGTTCTTTGGCTTTTCTACAAAAGTTGTATAAGACTTCAGTGTGTCGGGAAACTCAACAGCATCGTAGTTGTTCATGTCGAGAGAGGAATCTATGCTGTTCACCAGTCTTTTCGATGTTATAATCCGTCGTGGTGGCGCAAACTCCGGTTGAACATCGCCCATGGAAGGTAACTGGTCGTCAATCTCGATCGGAATCGCTGTTGCAGAAGTTGACGGAGAAGAATCCGCTTCTTCATCTGAATTGGAGTGCCATAAATCCTCCAAATCATCCGCCTGGCTTTCGTCGTCAGAATCCAGTAAAACATGTTGCAATTTCTTCAGCACTGAATCTTTGCCTTGCCATGTTTCATTTAAAAGTGAAAAGGACGTAATTCTTTTAATAATGGCGTTGAAATACTAAAGAAAATGTATAATAAAACAAATTGTTAGTCACATAGAAACTAGTTAGAAAAAAACTGTTACACAGAATTATAAAAGTCAAGAATAAACCAGAACTTTGCAATATAATAAATTGTCAGACCGTTGTCAAAAATTGTGAAGTGCACTTTACATATTTACTGATGATAAAACTATATGAATGTTATGGTTATCTATGGTGACTCAGATTAGCTTCTTGAGCAATGCTTCACGTTTATGATAAACTACACGTAGAAGGGAAATCCAACAGGCGTTTGCACAATTTCGTCATTTAGCGACGTAGATTCGACTAAAGCGGCGTAATAATTAGTAGGCCTACCTGGTATCAATATTGGGTGTTTCTGCAATGTTGCGTTATGACCATGAACGCCACGTGGCTTGAAAAACAACATTATAACGCTTAATGAAACCATGTGCATGAAACTGATAATCTATCTAATAAAATTATTTCTGATGTAAATTCAACGATTGGGCAATGGTATGTCTCAACAAAGATACCAAATATTCCATCATTTTGACGGCTAGAATGCATTGTTGAATCTAAACCGAAAAATATAGATGCGCTATTCATCCATAATTTTTGATATTTGTTTATATGTTTAGTGAAAATAAGCTGTCATTCTTGTTATTATATTGAAAATGAAAAGAGCAGTTTGCAAAACGTCTATATTACCATGAATGCGGTTTCATCTATTTTGATTATCCCTTGCTGTAGGCCTACTCAGGCAAGTTGTAATTATCACAATCTAACTTTTCTCAACTATGAGCACTATATCTCGATGCGCATTTGTGTATTGTGTGAAAATTTTGACGGTGTCCAAAAATCAAATATTATTTACAAAATAACTCGGTCTCTTAGAATATCCTCATATGTCACATCAACAAATACTTTCCTGACTTACCAATAGGCCTAACTAAGGTAATAAAGAAACATTCTACTAACGGACAATTCAGTGATAAAAAAATCCAAAAGTTTGATATTTCTTGCAAATGCAAACAATATAAGTTTTTCATAACAAGATGAAGTTCAATAGCATTACAAGAATTCCATCACCATAATTCAAAAAGAACCTTTCCATTACTTGGGTTGACCCTTGCGATTACTCCGCATATGGGTTATGTTATGTACCACTATAGTTCACCGTACTGCCGATTGCCTAAAGCATGAAAAAAGTTGCATCTGTCTGCGGTTATAAGTTATATTTTTTTCTAAATTCAACTAAAACAGCTATTTGCATCATGAAACAGTTGGATAAGTGCCATAAATCAAACTATGGAATAAGTTTGTTTCCCTATAAAAACGCCTGCCTGCAAAATGATACCATGTTCATAAAAATTACTAGATGTACATAACGCAATATACTTTATGATATTATATTTTCTGATTATACATTTCCAGTCCTTGTCACAGACTGCATAATGCTTACTCATTCACTTTCAATGTAACTGAAAGTAGTTGTTACATAAAACCTATATATCACACGCGCTATCAAGTAAAAGCGTTCTATTTTACATTGATTCGATTGGCTCAATATGAGATGGTTACTTCTAAACTACACTTATGAAGGCAGAGTCTGCAATTACTTGAATTTTTGCAGGTGTTACCTACAATAAATAATGCGATTAATCGAATACAATTCTCACACAACTCGTGAATTTGTCTAGTCAATCAGCGCTGACATAATGCTGGATGATGCATTATTGTTTATTGAATAATTTAGTAAATATGCGTAACTTCATCTGTTTGTTATTGTGAGACGAAACTAGGAAGAATGGAAATAGAAATGGATAAAATAAAAGTATTTTGATTCAATGTAAACGCGCTGCCGCGTGTCATTATCTAACTAAAATATCTATCGCCGCTAGCCTATGTCGATTCATCGTTTTCTGACGTCACGTCCATTCGACAATAAACGATTTCTTTCATGCATTCTCAGTTCAGGTTGGCAGTTACCCGCCTTTCCGTCGATTCAACGTTGCAAGACGTCGCATAAGTTCATATCTTTAGTTTGGTAAACGGAGATAAGTTTTCATTGTGACATTGCTATGTAAACTTATGTTTCACATGAGACAACTTGACAAGTAAATACACAAGTTTTCACAATTTATGACGAGTTATAGCACATGGAAATGTTACGCTACGATTGCTTTGCGAGGTACTGCATTGCGGTTTAGTTTATCAGTGACAGTGAACCTGGTACAAGAAGCCTCGAATATATTGATTCAACTAAGCCGCCTCACGTATAAACGTGGTGGAACAATCGTCCTTTTCACAAAAGCGTGATGTTCTGGTTTATCCTACACAAATGAGAAGCGTATTGCATTTCAAATCTTTACATGTCGACTTGGAAATAAATGTTTACAAGTATATGTGAGAAGCTTTGGGAACATCGACGCCTTTTCTGCTTTTGATAGTGTGTCGGACAAAAGGAAAGATTTGAAACCAAAATCATAATATGTTACAGCGCAGCTTCTACAGTAGGTAAATTTCTAATTATTCAAAAAAGCGTTGTGGCCCAAACAGAACAATCTAAAAACAGTCCACAACGTTGAATATGTCACGAGAAATGAGAGTGAAACAAAACAAGTCGATCACTTTCAATACTTATCTCACATTTTACATCAAATCTACTCCAAATGACGCTGAGTCATTGCAATAACGTTGTAGCCTATGCTTTGTTTCATTGAAAGGACATCATTGTCTGCGAAAAACAGTTCTCGCTCTAGATGCATTGGCACCAAGTCTTATGTTTAATTTTACGCAACTTCAACCGCAAGCGACGGTAACTCATCGTATCAAAGTTGAAGCTTTTCTTGTATTGACGTCGCTTATAAGCCGTGGTGAGAACAAAAGGTCCACGCATACTGCCAATTTCCTTCACGCTGTGAAGCAGTTAGGATTAACGAGTCATGGGCCAAATTAATTACTTTCATCCAGCTGGTGGGAAAATTTTGAACAATAGAATATGAAATATTTCAGAGGATGTGCTGAGAAATGCCATATATCTCTCAATTTATAACCTTTATTCCCTCAAAATTTCAGCTCAATAGAGGTGAATGAAAGTTAGGAAAAGTCAAAAAATCTCGTAGTCGCAGCCTCAGTGGTTTTAGAGATACAACTGTTGATGCAAAAAAGTTGAATTGACAGCCCCCCCAACCTTCAAAGAGTTAATGGCTGCACGCATAACATGCTGCTGCATCTTCTTTGCAAGTTTTATTATCTTTGGCGGGTAGGTTAATGCGTAGCTTTTTTAGCTTAACATGCGCATTGCGCAGCAATTATATTTGAGATGAGACGATTCCGTGTGCTTGATTGTATATAAATTTATGTGTAAAAATAAGGATTCCCACAAATGTGAAGAACTGAACAACGTTAACATAGCTACCACAATTTTTTTCATGATTTCAAACAAATTTGGCTGTGAATTCTACTACTGGCTGTAAGTAGGCCTATTACCAATATATTTTCAGCATAGGCTTTAACATCATGGAAGCTACAATCGTCTGTGGCTGCATCTTCCGTATCTATTTCAACTATATTTCGAGACCACACTAATCGTAAACAGCCAAAGAATATCTCTTCTTACACTTACCTGGCCCTTTATCAAAAACGTATGATGACCTTTATTCTAGACAATAAAAAAAAAATGGCACAAAACATTTGTGTCTGGAATGTGCATCAGTCAATAACTCCCCCAGAATTAACAAATAGTGAGGAGATTGGAACTACCTTTTCTTCCATCTCGTTGCCCATTCATCCGGAAGTGTACTTAGACACTTAGGTACTTAGACATTTAGGAACTTACACATTTAGGTACTTAGACATTTAGGTACTTAGACATTTAGTGACTGAGGCACTAAAACAGGAAGAAGCTACAGTCTCTGCCATACTGGCACAAGATGTTATAGGCCAACAGCAACGCCTGAAACAACCTCTGTAAAGACTATCTTGCGGGCGCAAGACAATGGCACGGTTTTTGTCTAGTGCCGGTCACAATATTCGCATTGGAGATGGCGAGTGTAAATTATGTGAAAAGTTTGTGAACAGTTGGCCATTGTGGATAGACATGTGAACACTGAACAGGTATCAAATATATGTTCAGCATGCCATTTTGCATAGACATGCAATATTTACATGGCATAATTAAAATAGTTTTGAAAAAAAGTCACAAAACAATGTGTTATCAAGTTGCCCAGTTTATTGTTGTAATTTACTTTGCTTGTTCTTTAACTCCAAATTCAGCAAGGAAATGTCATTGTGCAATTGTTTTTCTGCCATTTTTTTCCCGTTCGCCGTTCTATCCACGTTGTTCTATGACTTATTATTTAGTAAAGTTGGTAGAGATTTTTCTTTGTTGAACCATAGAGAAATAAAACAGTAACTTTAGCGGGTTTAACATGATGTATTACACACACAGTCAAATATAACATAATTAAAATAAACTCAAACGTTTTCGACACGTACGTGTGTCCTCATCAGGAATTACATAAATCTGCAATATACATAAAATGAATATTGTAAGGTAGGCTAAATTTGACTTTGCACTATAACTGTAACGACACTCCAGACTGAAAAGCACAAACTGAACAAGTGATACAAGAATGATTACGAGTAAATTATACGGCGGGAAACAGATCACATGAGGTGTAAACTACAGGCATTTGACAAACAGTTAGAACACACGCAAAAGGAGCGATGAGCCACAGGCGAATAACTGCCGGTTGAGAGACGCATTATTACGTTTGATTCTTAAAGCTTCCATGATCTTAGTCTGAAATTCAGATCTGCATCGAGAGATGATATTAAATCGGTCGATCGAGACATTGTCAGTGCACGTTTCACAAGAGGCGATGTGCTCTTTAATTGCACTTTTGGTTGTTAAGTTTGGGTTAAAGTGCTCCCCGACCCTCGTCAACAAATATCTGGTTGACATACCAATGTATGTCTGGTTTGCGTCACGCAAACAACTAAATTTATACACAACATTCGAAGAAAGAGCGAAGGGGGTAGGCGACTTCAGTTGAAAATATTGATGCACTTTTAATATTTTATATACAGGATGAATGTCACATGAAATTTTTTTTTTATAAGTTTAGCTAGGTTTTTTGCAAAGCTTGTTGAATCTTTTCCTAAAAAGGGTATACTAATAAAAATAACTAAAATCGAGTTCTTCAGGCGTGTCTTTTGGTTGTCAGCCGTGAAGGTGTTTAAGACTTTATTGATTCAAGGCTATGGCTAGGCAGATCTGAATTTCAGACTAAGATCATGGAAGCCTTAAGAATCAAACGTAATAATGCGTCTCTCTACCGGCAGTTATTCGCCTGTGGCTCATCGTTCCTTTTGTATGTGTTCTAATTGTTTGTCAAATGCCTTAAGTTTACAGTTACACCTCATGTGATCTGTTTCCCGCCGTATAAGTTACTCGTAATCATTTCTGTATCACTTGTTCAGTTTGTGCTTTTCAGTCTGTAGTGTCGTTACAGTTATAGTGCAAAGTCAAATTTAGCCTACCTTACAATATTCATTTTATGTATATTGCAGATTTATGTAATTCCTGATGAGGACACACGTACGTGTCGAAAACGTTTGAGTTTATTTTAATTATGTTATATTTGACTGTGTGTGTAATACATCATGTTAAATCCGCTAAAGTTACTCTGTTTTATTATTTAGTAGTGCCACAGTTTTGCATCATCGTTGTAGCCTGCGTACACAAACTGTTGTGTTTTTATTATTAAATGATTCTTAGGTTGGTGAACGAAGTAAAGAGAAAAATAAATGGAAACCCAGTCAAAATGCAAAATGCTAGGAAAAGACTTTGGGAGTATCTGACATTTGCGAGCCCCCAACCGACGTTTTTCTTGTTTGACACGAAAGAACTGTACAAAAAGCAACGGCAGCTACTGGAAAAAAAATTTGTAAGAAATATGTTTGAGTTTACATAGGCAACAGAAAGATTTGAAAGCAGTTCATCTTAGTCTGTGAGTTTTTAAAAATTTATAAAAATTTTGCGTTTAGATCTATATTTTTGTTAACTTAGATATTTAACTTTTCCTTAAAATGTTTTTAATTTAGTAAGATAATATGACGCTCAGGGAGATAAAATACGTTATTTTTATTTCAGAAACACGCTGACACTATGAACGATTTGAGTATGGTGGAAATAATTTCTTTGCATTTGAATGGAATTTTCAAAGTTAAAAATAAGCTTGATCAGCTTGATCACCTTCATCAGCATAATCAGCTTGATATATTTCTAAACATATCCACACTTGCAAGGTTATTACGCTGTAAGTCTCGAGAAGTAAGAATGATGATTCTGTTGCGTATGAAGTCATTTCAGGTGCCCAAAAGTTAGAGAATAACATTGCTGCTACAATAAATTTTATCAGAAACTCAAATAAAGTTTTTGAAAACAAGCACACTTTGTTTTTAACAATAAAGTTTACTTGCAAATGATGATTATGTTGCTTTTCATTTTGGAAGATGGCAAACATATCGGAACCAGGCTTTCACGTGGTTGGTGCGAATGGGTGCAAAAATGATTGGTAAGGCCATTTCGTCTGTAAAGCTTCTGTTACAGGATGGACACAAGAATGATGGTTGGTTAGGGAGGGGTTAATTTTAATTTCAACTTTAGCCCTGGTTTTAGGATACAACAGGACATTTTAAGACCTCTGGAAAAAAATATTAACATTTTCAATTGCTCTTTTTATGTTTGCGGTTGACCAAGTTGAGTGATTTTTTTTTTTTTTTTAGTTCCTCACCGTGGCAATTGTCTCATGTATTGTATGATTTTACGTCTAAACTCATCAAGATTTAGCAAACACTCTAGATAATACAGCTAACCTGTAGCAAAATAAACAAATAATTAAGTAAAACGTTAACTGGCCAGATTAGCATGGCATAACCTATTTGTTATTCCTTAACTTAGCCTGCCGCTCTTAGTTGTTGGGTCTATCTTCTAAATTTTAAAATGACATGTTTAATGATATATTTCCACTTTTGGCAACCGTGGACCATTTCCTGGCTTGGCTATCTCGTAGGTCGGCCGCGATTATAACCACGCTTATACTAAGATCTTTAAATACAGTGGTCCGTTTTGCCCTGTTATTTACCAGTCCGTTTTACCCCAGACCGACATCTTTCAAAAAACTTTTGATGACCAGTCCAAACTAGATCATCATTTTTTCTAAATTAAATTGCAAACGACCTCCTACTCCCGAGATACTCAAAGCTTTGACATTATTGAAGTTTCTGTTATTTGCAGTGACGAAGGACACAACGTTAGACATTTCTAGGGTGGGTTGGTACATTGCTCTTGATGGCACAAAAATTTTGTTTTTATTTTCAGTTTCTTCAAGAATTCTTTTTAAATTAATTGATATGTGTACAGTTATACACTTGTAGGCCTACAGTATATTACTGTGAACTTATACGTCTTCAATCATTTAAAGAAAAACTGACACTCTACATTGTTTTGTGCCAAGTTGAAAAAACACTTAACAGGTAGGGAAAGGGAAGGTAATTTGATACACCCCCCATATTGAAATGTACAAAAAATATTGGTCGAAAATACTGTCATCAAAAGGAAGCTCTGTGAAAATAATGCCTACAAAAATGACACTATGCAGCCAACTCGTGCTTTTGTGGCATAAAATTGGAAAAGTGTGCTTTTTGAATGTTTTAAAGTTTAGCTCGTGATTATTTTCGTCTGAAAAATTGAAGAACAGTTCCAGAAAGAAGAAACCAAACTCATTTAACAGTTCGTTGCTAAGGCTTCAAGAGCATGTTACGTTTTTTGCAATGTGCAATGTGCATCCAAGCATATAAAAATCATAACTTTATAATGTTTTTTGAAAAAGGTAAGCTAAATTGATACATGTGCAAAAGGTAAATTGATACAGTACCGTACTGTATATCAGTTGGTTGGTTGGTTTTGAATCTTTATCCTCGGACTGGCAAAGCCTTGATTGGTTATTCCTGGTAGTTTCGCATACTTGTAGAGGTTCTTGACGGATATTAAATTCTTTCTGTGACTGTAATAAATGTTGTCATTGATCTAGTGGATTTACATAAGTTGTTCTTCTTTAACTAGACCTTCTACTTTGGGAAACAGGTATTATATAGGCTTTCGTAGGCCTACACGCTATCTGCTGTCAAAAAAAACGAGAACTGCCTCCATAGTAGGCTAATCTTCTACTTATAAAACAATATTTACAAAGGTAGAGCCAAAGTGCATTAAAAAATTCGATTTAAAAAGAACACACATCACATAGCCAACGATACATGGGTTCTGTTGATGTGCAAAAGCTTGAAGCTGGTGTCATGACATCTTAGAAAAAAAAGAGCTTTTTACACAACTTCTAGCCTTCCACTCTTATTAAAGTCTTGCTGGTTTTGCTGATGGTTATGTTTGAAAATGTTACTGTTAGTATTTTACAGTGCAACAAAGTTTACAAAATTTTGGCAACATATTTTTACAATTAAAGATATCGCCATGCAAAACTTATTCAAATTTCCTCAAACTTTTTTACTCACAGAAAACTTCTTGTCAATTTAGCTCAGGGAACAGAACTAACCACAAGTCTTAAAGGTAGTTGACGATGAAAGAGATTACGTGGTAGGCTATGCATTATACTGTACTATCACTTGAAATATTTTTTTGATTTACAAGTTCTCGCCTTTAGATCTTAATTTGGACATTTCAACTCTTCTTCGATGGTTGTTTAAACCCCGTCTTTACTTTTCGGATCAAGAAATTTTGGATTTTGAATTGGAATTCAGCAAATTGAAGCAAAGTCTTAAACTGGTCCAACTAGCAAGTTATTATTCAACTCGCACCGTAGGGACTGGCACTACGTAAGTTAACAAGGCAGCCAGGTTGCATGCAAACTGTTTTCAAGAAAATCTATGTTTTCCAATTGATCTTGCACATTTTAACGCAGCAACCCTTTGTTTACCGTCGGGACTTTGAAGTCCTGCTGCGCGAAAACGCTCCTCTACTTGAAATGCGCCAAATTACTGCGATAGTTAAACAGAAAATTGTTCGGAAACTAAACTAGTTTATTTTATTGCAGTAATGCAAAGTTGGATGAAAATATTGACAGAGCTCATAATCTTTTGTTTGTTCAACGTGTTCGTTACGACGATGTTCAAGTGGAAGTTGAAACCTTGATGGAGGAAATCAAGGACTTGGTGAGTGATTGGTGGAAAATTTTTAAGGAATTAGAAAAAACATGACGTTTGATGTTGGTTTGCATCTAGTGTCCTTCTCTTGCTCCCGGACTCGGAATAACTGAAGAAGAAAGAGACATGATTGTGAAAGCTATGTCGTTTCAAAAAGGACATTGGAACAAATGCAAAAATGGGCATATTTATTGCATTGGTGAATGCGGAGGAGCGACTCAAATTGGAACATGTCCAGAATGTAAAGAAAAGATAGGTAATCTACTGAATTGTCAAAGGGTTAAGCTTGCCTTGCCGTAAGATTCCAACAAACTTTTTTTTTCAGATGGTATATTAGTACTAATTGTTTCGTTTGTAATAGGTGCTGGCATTAAGATAACCGTTTCAGTGGCGAACAGCAATAAGTGTGTTGCTTATTAGAACCTGTTCTGTCTGCGCTTGTCTATTGCTGAATTCGAGAGAGAGAGAGAGAGATTCATGCGAGTCGGTGTTAGTTTGTTGCGGACTTAAAACAATATCTTTCTGTTTTAAAGGGGGCACATCTCACAGACTGTTGAAAGACAATCAAGTGGCTTCAGAGATGGATGGGTCAACCGTTGGTGCTTTTGATCCCAACAACTTTTATATTCCGCCAGAAGCCTTTCTTTGATTGTTTATCTTCATGCCATTTACTATGAAAAGACCATTTTTCTTTGAGATTTTGTTTGCATCGAATCTTCACTCTAAAATGATGCAACAACTCATAGGGACGGACGCCATAATAAGCAAAGGCAACACCAAAGTCTTTTTGTCATACGAGATATTTACTAGAAAGACATTTGCTACGGGAGATTTTTAACGTGTGAAATTTTCACCACAGAAGATTTTACCAGGTGGATGTTTACTCGCGTGTTTTAATTGTCCATCAAGAACATATTCTTTCTTTTCGTCAGACAAAAAAGTAGAAAAGCTGTGGAAGTTGTTCAAGTTGTAAAAATGGATTTTCAGCGTTAAAGAGGACTTTTCTGGGTTAGCGGGAAAGCTGGGTATGAAAAGAAGAATTCGTTATCTCTGAAATATTCCATATTATGATATTGAACCATGTATCAAAGCAACATTGGCTAAAAACTTTTAAAATAGTCTCAAATTTTGTAAATTGTGGGATTTAAATCTTAATTCGGCTATAGTGGCATTTTTTAACAATGACACTTTTTTAAATATCCTATCCAGTGGCGAAGAAAAAAAAAAAATTTTAGGGGGAGGCAAAAGCAACTGTTAAGGGTGGGCCAAACGTCTTTTAACATGCATTATAATGAAATTAAAACGTTGTAGTAGAATTAAGACTTATGTTGTAGGGAGGGGCGGAAGAAAATTTCTTTCGGGGGTGATCACTCCTTCAAGCCCAGGCCCGGATTTAGGGGGGGCAGAGGATGCAGGTGCTCCGAGCCCCCCGACTTTTAAAGGGCCCCTCTACGTGAAAAAAACATGTTTTTTTTTTTTTTTTTTTTTTTTTTTCTTTCAGCCTTTGAAGTTTCTGCAAATTGCTGGATTAATGCTCCCGTAGACGTAGAGGTGGTTTTTGCACGGGGGCCCCCTGATCTAAAAGTGCTCCGGGCCCCTTATCAGCTAAATCTGGCCCTGTTCAAGCCTCCGTGGCTACGTCCCTGGTCTCATTAGGTGTCACTATAAGCAAATTCTACTGTAGTTATAACATCGGTGAATCGACCACCCCACGTGTGGGACAATTCCCACTATTGCGCAAAAAATGTTACAGTAACTTACAATGAAACATACCACAAATACGTAGCTAATACGTGCGAATAAATTAATGTAAAAGTTAATTGATTTTAATTATTATACTGACTTTCCAAACGGAGTAGCCTAGTGTTGTTGAGATTTAATACAAGAAAAATGCTATGTATGTATTGTGCGTATTGTCTTGTAGATTACTTCTGTTATGCTACCACAACAGAATTTTGGTCTAACGCTTTTCTGTAATTTTGTTTCACCCCGTAGCCCCCTATGTTGCATATATGCAACATAGATTTCTGGAAAGTAGGCTATATGACTTTTGGAGAATAGAATGAATATTTGTGAAGAAAATGAAACAAAAATACTTTTATTTGACCCTTTATAGCCCAATGTTGCAAACTTGCACCAAAGTGTACAGCTAAATATTTGTGTTTTGTTAATTTGATTGTTTTTCCTGGGCGCTATGGGGTCCCAATCATTTTTTTTTTATTTTGTATCATAGCGTGAACTTTTGTGTTGCCCAATTAAAATTCGTTTCTATCATTATTATTCCTGCCAAAAAAGCAATAGGTTGTGTTAATTTGGATTTGTTTGCGTGTTAGTGTTCGTCAGTAACCTAGATTGACAAGACATTGATGACAAGATAAATATGGGCTGAGAAATATCTAATGTTTAACCAAAATGTTTTTGATTTGTGTAGTTAATCGCATGGCTGTGCAATTGTATTTTGACCGCGTTGTGGGTTGTAGATCCACTTCCTGTTCATCTGATCTGTATTTTGTAGAATCGCTGCAGAAACATTTGTTATGGAAGAACATTAAATTACTGGATACAGTAGGCTACATTTTTTTGTTTCTACTTTGTTGCCATGAAACTCTTGCCATTTCCCAATGTTAACGATCATACTGTCAGCTGCATAGTCTAGTGGTGAGAGCCCTGGTTCGACACCGTTCAAGAGCACGTAGTTTTGTTGGCAAAACACTAAAAGGCATGCCTGAAGGTAGACACAAAGATTGACTTGTCTTGCCTTTCCGTCCACTCTACATCCAAATCTTCAATTGCCGAGGCGTAAGCTTGGATACGACAAAACGGTCATAGCCTACTTTAGCATTTAGATAAACTCGATAATTTCCTGGGTGACTGCAATTGGATTTGTCGCTCGTATATTGACGGTAACCGGGATAAGCTACACAGTGATGTACGCGCATACAAAAAATATTGACGCCGTCAGCGCAAACGCAAACGTTCGAAAAACTATACGCCGCATGCGTCAACGCAACTTGTAAAAAAAGTTGGCGGCGTCAGCGTCAGCGCATACACTAGCGCAAATTCATTTTGTTTGCTAGGTACCAAACATTCACACGGTATAAACCACTCGAAACAAACAAGTTTTATTTTAAATTTTCCACGAAGAAACACAAGTGTTCATCTGACATTTTGCTGCGTTTTGGTTCCAATATGTCTTTGCCCATTGAAAACATTCTTTCAACCGCAGCACTGGAAGAAGGTATTGGCGTGTTGTAGCGAAAAAAAGTATTTTGGAAATCTTTCGTTGGAAAAGCGCCCACGGTTAATGGTCCTTTGTGTGGCCTCTCTTCCAAGTACGCTTTTACAACCTCGTCTATGCTGTCTTCGCTAGTGTCCTCATAAAGAGCATGGAGTAGCCCACGGGGTTCGTTGTCGCTGGCTTTCTTCGTCTGGTTGCAGTGGCTCTCAGCCTCAGAGTTTTTTTTATATGTGGCGATTGCCTATCAAGAAAATTCTAGTATTATACTTATGTCGATTCACCTTGTCCTGGGCATGACGTTAAAAACTGCAACCGGTGGGAAAGGCTCCAGTGTGGGAACTCTGGAGTTATGGGGAATATGGAGTTACCCCTTAGTTTTCCATTACTCCCAGGTCTGCTCTGGCCCGTAGCAGTAGCACCTGTCAGGGCCCCAGCTATGGGTCAAATAACACCACTCCGGCTTGTCACCTTATTCAAACCTGGATGTGTGGCAGACTGTGCGGAAGAAGCTCATCACTGGACATAGCTCAACGGACAGGAAGGCACCATCCAGTATCACAGTTGCAGGACGTGCCCAAGAGCATGACGTGACACGTAGACGTTATGGTCATCCTGCTGCATCTCATGCTTCACCCAATCGTCTTGACCATGTCTTGCCATTGGACCCTGAAACCTGAGACAAGAGAGTGAGGTTGGAGTCCCGCGCAAGCCCTTCCTCACTTTAAACAAAGTCACGCGCAAGTCATGATCCTGGATCAAGAAGCCCTGTGGCGATGGAGGAACGGCGAACCAGATGGTGCGGATACACCCAAGCTGTAGCTATGATCCCACACACAGGCGGCTCAGGCCATATGGTCGTTCTCCACTGAATCCGAGCAGCAGTGGAATCCGGCAGCCCCCTGAGCGACCGAGCAGCCCTATCTAGGAATGCTCTGCTCGCCTCCGTAGTCTGAGGACAGGGCTAGAAAAGGTGCTCTAAAAATAGCCTGCTCCATCGTACCCTGGCCAGCCTGCCGCAGCTGGTGGGGGATCCCTTCACGCGGTCATCAGTATTATACTAACTGTCGCTCCTAGTAATATAGCCTACTAACTGTCGCTCCCTAAAAACCCAATATAAAAAACACTATTTTTAAAATGATTCCGTTTGAATAAAACTGATGTTGCTTTTAATGCCATAATTCTCTCAGTAAGCTCTATGCTTTTTTCTGATAAGATTTTTAAAAAGTGGGTTAATGAAAGACAAAACTGCCAGACACAAGCTAGTTTAGATTCTGAACTGCACAACTCTTTGTTATTAGCATTCAGGGATACTTAGCATTAGCCTACTAGTGTTATTAGCAGTAAGCTACTCAAAAGCCTCTCACAATTGGACCCTGGATGCATGTCTTGCTAAACTGCTCATCAAGTTACAAAACATATATAATTACATACTTACGCAACAGAATGTATAAATTGTCAAGTAAAAGTTACCTTAGCTTGATAGCCTACTGTATGTAGGCCTACACATTACTACGCTACATAGCTTACAACAAGAATAACCGGCAAAGTAATGTACTACATATAACATACAGAGTACAACATCATTGATTGAATCTTTATCCTCGGACTGGGAAAGCTTCTTGCAGAGCTTAATCCTGGCAGTTTCGCATACTTGTAGAGGCTTTGAATCACTGACGCAGGCCCGGTCACCGAGATTGACAGAGTGAAGTTTCCGATTGTTGAAGTCTTGTTGCCGGGGAACTACTCCATCCATTAGATGCCGCTGAATGGAGAGCAGTCCTTAACGTGCGTTGCTCAAGCGCACACCCCGAGAGTCGAACCAGCGCCGCTTGATCTTGAAGCTTCTTCGTTCCAGAAGTGACGCGCTAACCAATTGAGCTATCTGGGCGGAATCACGGTCGGAGACCAAATATTTGAGTTTGTTTAGATACATAGGCTGCACTGCTCATTGCCTGAGAAGTTTCTGATTTGCCCCAAAATGCAAGACTTAACTAATATAAATTAAAGTGCTCACAATTGCTTACAAACGCCTTCAACACTGCTTGACTAAAAATACTTGACACTACGAAGCCAAGTCATTGTTTACATTTTACATGGAGCGACATTACCAACCTACCTACCTACTTGCTTGCTTACATTACATTCCTGTTCTGACCCGTAATTTACTAATTTCTCAGTAGACCTAAGTTGTTTAACTAATTCTTTCTTTTTTTCTGCAAGACTTCAGTCTCCATGTGGGACTCTAGCGTCAAAGGCAGTAGTGCGATATACAAACAAACTCCAGCTGACTGAACAATAGATGACACTGTGACACAACACGAGAACAATGGGCGATTGCAAGACGTCAACATTTCGCAGTTTGACAAAAAAAAATTGCAAACAACAACTAAGACATTAAAAAGTATGCGTTGACGCTATGCGCTAAAAAACCGCGAAAACTTTACGGCGCAGCCTCAAGCGCAAACTATCCAAAAAAATGTGGCCGCAAGCGTTAGCGCAAACAAAAAGTCTACGCCGCAAGTATGCTGCGTAGAATTTGCGGCGCATACGTACATCTCTGGCTACAAATATAATACTTAATATAATACGAAAATATAATATAATACGAAATTACCTGATCATTTACCTATTTTCTTATGTGTTAAAAATAAAAATGTAGTGTGTAATTCACCCACTAAAAAAATTCGAAGCTTAAAAAACTTTTGTCTTGACAGCTTCTTATGCGATTTAGAGTCTAATTTGAATGAAGTAAATACTGATTGTGATAACGCAGACAACTTGATGCACTCTTTTATTATGCGATTTCAAGCAACACTAGATAAACATGCACCACTTAGAAACATGTCGAGAACTGAAATTAAGCTCTCTAACAAACCATGGATAACAAAAGGCATTCATAAATCTATTAAAACAAAAAACAGACTATTTAGATATTGGATAAAAAATAAAAATGAATCAGCAAAGAGGAAATACAAAGCATATTGCAATAAGCTGAATCCTTTGAAACAATCACTGAAAAATCAACATTATAAAAAAAAGTTTGAAGAAACAAAAAGTGACTCCAAGAAAACATGGAAGATCATTCATGAGATGATAGAGGGGAAAAGAAATTCGAATAATAAAAAGCTTCCTTCAACTATGACTATAAATGATAAAAGCTATAAAACAGATTCTATTGAATTCATTAATTTATTAAATAATTACTTCACAAATATTGGAACTTCAATGGCAGCTAAAATTCCAAATTCAAATGTAAATTTTGAATCTTTCATATTAAACAGAAAATGTTCTTCTTTTGGCTTTCCTGATATAAATGAGATAGAAGTATCTGATGCTATGAGCCTCAAAGCAAATAAAGCTTCAGGCATTTTTGAAATACCTTCTAAATTTATTAAAATGGCTAATGTAATTATATGCCCTTTTTTAACAAAAGTACTGAATAAATGTGTCTTGCAAGAAATTTTTCCTGATGTACTCAAAAAGAGTCTGATAATACCTGTACCAAAAGTTAGTTCACCTTTACACTTTACAGATTTGCGACCAATTTCTTTATTGCCAACTTTTGCCAAAATTTTCGAAAAAATTCTATATAAACGGATGATGAATTTTATTGACAAATATAATATTTTAACCCCAGCTCAACATGGTTTTCGTGAAAATGATTCAACAAGCTTAGCATTGACAAAAATTTATGATGATTTACTTTCTAACTTGAATGATCATAAATACACATGCTCGGTTTTTGTTGATTTAAGTAAAGCTTTCGATACAGTTGATCATGGCATACTTTTAAAAAAACTTCACCATTATGGCTTTCGTGGCAAGTTTTTTAACGTTTTAACATCTTATCTAACAAATAGAATGCAAAGTACAAAGATTAACGATAAGAATTCTAATTTCAATGTTGTTAAATGTGGTGTCCCACAGGGGTCAATCCTTGGTCCCTTGCTTTTTCTTCTTTATGTGAATGATCTTCCAAATGCATCTTCTTTTTCAACTACACTTTTTGCTGATGACTCAAACTTTCATATGTCAGATAAATGCCTGTCATCTCTCCAAAAAAATGTCAATAGAGAAATAGAAAAAATTGATGTGTGGATGAAATCCAATAAACTTTCATTAAATTATAGTAAAACTACCTATATGATCCTCTGCAACAGAAAAAGTGCAGCAGAAAATTTTAGTCTGTCCATTAGTGGCCGATCCATCGAAAGGAAGAAATGTATAAACTATCTAGGTGTGACTTTGGATGAGCGATTGACATGGGATAGTCATATTATTAATCTTAGAAAGCAGCTTGCAAAGGTCTGCGGCATAGCATTTAAGCTGAGATACATTGCCCCTTTAACAGTATTACGGGCTTTATATTATGCTTTGTTTCAATCCAAGATCCAATACTAGATTATAAATTGGGGACGAGCTAACTCTACATTGCTTGCTCCACTACAAGTGTTACAAAACAAGTTCATTCGATCCTGCTTATTTTTGCCGAGGTCAACAAATACAACTGTTCTTTATCACCAATTTAATGTGCTCAGAATTGACGATATTATTAAATTAGAAACTGCAAAATTTATGTACAAATATGTGCACAAAATGCTGCCCCGTGCCTTTGCTGGCTGCTTTATTTTTGTAAATAAAATTCACCATCATAAAACCCGTCAGAACCAAAAAAATGATTTATATTTGCCTTCTACAACGTCAAACTCTGGTAAGAAGATGCTATGTTTTAATGGAGTGAAACTATGGAATCAAGTACCAAAAGAAATAAAAGAAAAGTCTTACAATGTTTTTAAATTTAAATGTTTATTAAAGAATTTGTACAATGATCACTCCTGAAACGTATCATCCGCTTATTTCTCTTCACAATATTTTTTTTATGTTGCCCTGTGTTATTCCATTGTTAATGTATTGTTAATTCCATTGTTAATTTTTACAAATTAAAGTGCTGGTATTGTGCTATTTATTATATACCGTATGTGTTAATGTTCTTAATTTTGGGTCTTTTGTTTAAATGTTTGGGTGGCAGCTGACTTTGGTGACCTTTTGGTCTTTCGCTGCCATCCTTGTTGCGCGAATTATTTGTGTTTATTGTGTTTTTGCTTTTTGTGTCTTTCTTTTTCGCCAACAAAACAAAAAAATAAACTGAACTGAACTGAACTTAGCCTACGTAACTGACTGTGATGATGCACAAACAAGCACATCACTCATAAGTTATTACCTCTTTTTTAGTGGTCACTCTTTATCCAGATTTCAGACTAGCCAATCGCTCTCCGCAAATTGTAATAGAGCCTCCATCCTCCATTCAAAATTCGAAAAGCTGTAGCACGTTTATTAAGATTTTTTGCGATTTAGGCTACAAGATTCTTTACTCTCCGTCGAACCGAGAAAGCATACGTGTACAGGGGCTTTGACAGGGAGGATCTAGGTGATACTCTTCGACCCGGGCCCGGAATATTTAAGGGGCCCGGATTTAAAAGATTCCCCGCGACTTCAAACATTATAAAGATCTGAATATAGTTAGATCTAAAAGAATTGCCATCAGAGGTTAAAACAGCCACTTCAGCCGTCACTCGTCAGATGGTAAAGTACCAGGCCCACTTCAGGTCTCTGGTTGCAAAATTGCCACTTCAGCCACCAAACAGTAAAATAAAAATTTAGCTTAGTCTAGCATAGTGATTTCCCTAACCACGAATATTTAGTGAAATATAACCCGATAGACAAATTTCAAAATAAACAGGCTAATGTTTGTTTAAACTCAAAAACTGAAGTGGCACAGGTAAGAAGATGGCTATATCCCTATTTCTGGACTGAAAATTAAACCAAAACCGCTTTTCAGATTGCAGCAATCATCAAATGTTTGACCTAGGCCCAAAAACTTTTCCCAAATCAAATTGAAAACTTTCTGACCATCTTCACTAACTTTGCTGTAAATTCTCTTCTGGTGAGCCTAGAATGAGCAGTGAAACATCAATGGAATCGGGAAGTAATACTCTAGTGCCATGGGACAAATAAAAGTTCAAAAAAGCAACCGCTAGCTAGAGATAGTAAGTTTTGCGGTTCAAGAAATTTTAAGATTGCGCAAGATTTGTTAAATGACCATCGACATCAATAAAAGTTTGTACACAACCTTTATATTCACAACATTGTCGATAAAGGGGGCCCAAAATTAAATTGGTACCGGGCCCGATAAATCCTGTCAACGGCCCTGTTTACATCTTACTATAATTTCATTAAAATGTGTCAGCTGATTGACCATTGAACAGTCCTTTTGCTGTATGAATAAGTTGGTAGAGTGAATCTCGTTTAGGACTGTAATCCACATAATGGCATATAGATTTTAAACTGTAGGCCGCAAGTAGGCTGCTTTAAGAATGGGACAACTTTCTTTAGAACTTCCTATCTGGCCGGTTACAATTGAAAATGACACAAGCTTACATTCGATCAACTACACCAAAATTGGTATCACATGTGGACAACACTGTATAGCCTACACTATGAACCTAACTAGATTAAAGCAATGCCATCCATAAGCAGGAAGTGTTTACTTCCTTTAATCTCGGTTGAAAAATTTTCACCTTTCCAGGCATGTTGGATCAAATGCCTGGCCAAAGCAGTTTTTAAAGTCATGGTTCAGTTGGTCAAGCAAAAATAGTAAGCTATCGCTTAGCCCAGTGGTTCCCAACCTTTTTATCTTGGTGACACCCTTCAAAAAATTTTGTAGATACCGTGACCCCCACTTATATTCTTTCCTAAATGCAAGTATGCTATTAACGAATAATACAACAAAAGGCAGCACTCAAAAAGTTTTTCTTGCATTTATTGACAAATCAATGCAATGGTTGACCTTGTAGGTCTGCAGCTCACTGTGAAATTCGAGGTTGCGTGCTAGACAGAGCCAGTCTCATGTCGTCTTGTACATCCATTCCATTTCTTTCCTATAGCTAGTAGCCTATAGGTTTTACAATAAGCAACATGCTAGCAAATATAACATATCTTTCAACCACTGACTTAGAAGGATTGGTTGTATTGCTGGTTCGCAATTGCTAATTGCTCACTTAAATTAAACAACCAGCATTCCAGTCCCAGTTGAAAATATCTATCATTATGATTTCAAAAACACGAAGCTATTGCACTGATGTAATGTTCAAGTTCTCTCTTCTTACTACAAATAAATACTTAAAACAGACCACAAACTACCAGCAGAAGGGCTAATCTCGCTGCTAGGATCTCATTGCGGTGTGTTTACATCACCTGCAACCGCTTCATTTCGGTTTCATTTCTGTTGAAACTATCGACATGAAATCCAGGCCTCCACGAATCTCATTTCGGTCATCGCATGTAAACAGACTACGAGTCTGGCAGACTAACCGAAACGGAAAGTTTTCATTTCGGGCACAATGAAACGTCATGTAAACGTAGCCTAAGGCACATACTACTAGCGGACCGGTACCTCGTCCTACTTACATTCACTTTTGTTGTTGCATGAGCAACAGCTTCGCGATCCCGTATAAAATGCTCTGCGACCCCCAGGTTGGGAACCACTGGCTTAGCCAAAGCAGCACTAGTTTTCGAGTTAAACAACACAAACCGTTCAGTGACACAGAAGTCATGGTTCAGTTGGTCAAGCAAAAGTAGTAAGCTACACCCTTAGCCGAAGCAGCACTAGTTTTCGAGTTAAACAACACAAACCGTTCAGTGATACAGAAATCAGTACGGTAGGCTTAATAGCAGCAGAATTTACGTATTAAAGCAGTTGAACATAGCCTGCCTTAATACGACAACGATTTGTTCTTGATGAAAAACAAATGAAGTATAGTATCTACAGTACAATAATAGAAAATACTTGAAACTAATCATTTCACTCAAAAATTTGTTCATTTTTAAGTTGGTACCTTTTTATATTAGTAGCAAAAAATAGGCCCCCTCAAAAGTGAAAAACTCAAAAACTACTCGTTTTTCCTTTACAATGTTATGCTAGAGGAGAAAGTTGCCCGACTTCCACCCTCCCTCTCGGAGCTCCTGAGTCGACGTGTATGCTTCTGACTGATTCGTGAAGCTCTTGTTCAGGTTTCTCAATGTCTACTTTTCAGTTTAGTTAGAACAAGTTATGTTGTGAGGATTGTAAAGAGTTTAAGTGCTTACTTTATTTTTATATTTAGCTTTGTTTTATAAAGCTTTTGTTATGGCAACTTTATCAAGTACTGTAAATAAAATATGTCAACAAGTTTGTACATAGCCTACTCGAGTACCTTATCAAGTTTTTACTTCCAACATCCTTCAAAACCACACACAAGGATGGAGCCTACCCAGACAGCCACTTTATCTGGTCCAGCCATAGGCAGGCCCGGACTTAGGGGGGGGCAGAGGGTGCAGGTGCCCCGGGCCCCGGATTTTCAATGGCCATCTACGTGGAAAAAATGTGATTTTGTGTTATTTTTTTTATTTTAGCTTTTGAAGTTCCTGCAAAATGATGTGCAGTGCTGGATTAATGTAACTGTAAACGTAGAGGTATTTTTTTGCACGGGGGCCCCCGATCTAAAAGTGCCCCGGCCCCCATCAGCTAAATCCGGCTCTGGCCATAGGTGTAGGAGAAGTTTATTTTTAGGAGGTGCGAAAGAAATTCTGCCCAAATATGATAAATTGTGCCCGAAAAAATTTTGCAATGAAATATGCTTTACCTCAAAACATGTCACAATTTTTCTGCACGTAGGCCACCGGTAGGTACAATTAATCTTGACTGCTGACTAATAAACATTAAAACTTATTTCATGTTTCAGTTTATCATTGAAACCCAGGAACAAACTAAAATACAACAACATCACACCTGTGATTTCTTTTTTACAGCTTCAATCCTGGATCCATTAAAGTTACATTTATCTTGCTGTGGTGCAGTAACCTACATCTTCAAAAAGGTGCAACTTACTCCAATATTGCAACTACTATATGCATGTGAAACATTAAATCTGCAGAAAGATAGCAGGGGTGTATTCCTAGCATTTTATTTGGGGGGGCTCTATTAACACCTAGCTGTGTTGTCATAGACAAAGAATGTATAAGTAGGCTAAGGTTAATTGGTGTAGGTGAGCCAACAATCTTTATCTTTTTTAAAAAGAAATACTGTTCAGTTTGTTTTTATTTCTGAACATCGTATCGAATAACTACCCATGCTAAAACATATCTTGACGTGTATTGTTTTTGATATGATGGTCAGAAATAAAAAACAACTGAACTGAACTGAAATAGCTTGAAGTACAGAAAAGGTAGAAGCAACAAAACGTGAAAACGTGGTTGAATCCGAAATAAAATTACAAGTTTGAAATTTGGCTTGGTTGCTACACTGCAATCTCCTTTGGTTGTTCTTTATTGCGTTAGGCTTACACTTGAAACTTGCTTTGCATGAGCTAATTCTAAGCAAATTTGCAAAAAAATTGACTGCAGGAAAGTGAGGAAATGCATCTCCTGAAACGAGCGCTTGTGTTTGCAGCTTTGCGAGTAAGAACCAATAAGCTGCCAATGTGGCAGTTACGCTAAAATCTCATTTCTTTATTAACGAACGGTACAACTCTAAATACAGTAAAAGCATATTCCAAGTTGGTGCAAACGAGATTATACAAAACAAAAAGCCTGTCTGCCAAGTCTTTGGTTTTATGGACTAAGTTATAAGCACCACGAATGTCTTTGATTTTGGCCAGAAAACAGTTTTTGCATCTGATTTCATTCAATGTGGGCAGCTTAGACTGCTTAATCTGAGTATCCACAGCCAATCGATGAGTCAACAACCACTTCTGAGTTGCCGCAGTGTCATTCCATATATGAGGAGGTGGTCCATTGATGCTGATGAACAACATTGCTGAAACAAGTGATCGTAGCGATGTGATGAGTGATGACCAAGTTCATTTCTGAAAATCCACATTCGGCTTCAGCAGAACTTATAGCAATCATGTTTAGTACTACGTTCTTGAGCAACTTTATCGTATCAGGTATATGGCAAGGGTTGTCAACATACAATCAAAAATCGGAAATAAGAGTGGTGACATGAAATCTCTCCTCTATTTCCCGTAATATCTGCTCCCCTTCTTGCCATGGAACTTCGATTACGGCAGGCCGTAACTCTGGTACAATAATTTCCAAGCTCTTCATAGAATTTTCATTGTTGGTGTCTATTGCTCTATTTGCTGTCTATTGCTGTCTATTGCTGTCTATTGCTCTATTTCTATATGCTGTTTATATGCTGTCTGTCTATATGCTGTCTATTGCTCTATTTCCCGGAATATCTGCTCCCCTTCTTGCCATGGAACTTCGATTACGGCAGGCCATAACTCTGGTACAATAATTTCCAAGCTCTTCATAGAATTTTCATTGTTGGTGTCTATTGCACGTAGAGACCATCCTGCTTCCAGTGTTGTCAACTGAAGCTTGAATAGGCCTAAACCGATTACGACCAAAAGAAGGATAGTCTCTACGTCGAGCTTTGAACTGATCCAACGTTATGCCTCTAAAGGAGTAGTTTTTGTACTTCCAGAACTCAAGTTCATCAAACGAATATTTTCCTTCTTGAATAGCTTTTTATATTTGAAATCGAGAATTAACAGTCCATTTGACTTGACGATTAGCTACTACAAAGTTGATATTCTCAGTCTGGAGAGTTTCTGACAAAAGTGATATTTGCTGAAGACAATTTTTTAAAAGCTCCAGATCTTCTACGAATTCCTTGATGGTCATTTTGATGCAGAGACCTCTGAGGCTCTGAACATGGCCCGATCTGTTTCTCTAATATTCTTCCATTCCTCTGCGAGGGCTGTGAAGTGTTTATAGGCTACAATGCTGAGAAACTATTTCGCAGAGCAGTGATACCACGATGTGAGGACGCAACACAACGCACACTGAAATTTTTACCCATTTTCCTAAGTTTTAAGGCACATGAGTGGGAAAGGCTATTCAATGCAAGAGTTACATCACACGCAGACATCTAGAATGTCAAAAGAACTACAAAATCCGAGAATAACAGCTTTCCACATTTAACTTTTTTTCTGTAACTTCTTTTTCTATTTTTATCCATGGCCAATATGTTAACTACACTTGTAGATGTCAGCTAAAATGAGAAAGTCACTGCTGATGAATTTGAACAATAATTTATAGGATTATTTCAGCATTTGCATTTGACAAACAGGATTTCCAATTATAGATCAGGATGGTTATATCTTTTCAACACAAATTTGCAGGCAATAAATATACCACAAGGGAGTAGGATTGTTGAAAATGATATTAAAAATGCTTTCTGACGAAACTCACAATTTGAGTTTAATTAATTATGTGTCGTATATGAGTTTTGAGGGTTACACAAAATTAGGTTGCAACAAATATGTATCCCACCCTGTTCTGACTAATTGTGCCCAAAATTATTAACAATTTTGGCAAATTTTGTTTGCCCAAAGTTCATTATTGGTTTAAGGATTACACAAAACTAGGTTGCAACAAATATGTGTTGCACACTGTTCTGACTAATTGTGGCCACACTTTCTTCAAAACAAGTTTGGCTTAAATCTCTTTTTGCCCAAATTTCATATTGCATGAGTTTCGAAGATTACCGCACACAAAACTAGGTTTCAACAAATAATGTGTTCCACACTGTTCTGACTAACTGTGCCCAAATTTTCCTCGAAGCAATGTCTGGCTAAATTTTTTTTCCCCAAAAGTCATATAGGCTAATAAGATTTTCGAGGGTTACACAAAACTAGGTTGCAACAAATATGCGTTCCACACTATTCTGACTAACGTTGCCCAAATTTTTTTGGCTAATTTTTTGCCCGAAGTTCATACTTGAGTTATAGCCTATTGTCACTCAAAGACATTAAACATGCTAATATTTCATCCAATTGTTGAATTTCTTGCCAATTAACGCATTTTTTTAAATTGAAATGCAGTTTTAATTAGTTCTTTAAAGCAAGAAGCTAAAAAGAAATGTAATTTTGATGAATCGACAAAATATCCAAAAATTTTCTGCAATTTTTCCCAAATTCTCGACAAATCAAAAGCTTTGGCGGTGCAATCGCACCCCCTGCACTCCCAGCTCGTACACCTATGGGTCCAGCTCTTTATTAGACCTGGTAGCCTACGGATCTGACCAGATCTTTGCCAGGTTTAGACCAGATAAAGTGGCTGTCTGGGTAACCATTGATGAACAGTTAGTTGTTTCCAATGAAAAACAGATGCCCATGTATTCTTTTTATGCCAATTGAGACAAACAAATTCGGCATGCAATTTTAGATTTTGGCAAAAATCAGATCCAAATAGGGACCTACATTTGCAATTGTTTGCCTTATGCAGCAAAATTAGCCGTTTTAAGTTTATCTTGCAACTGGTTGATAAACAGAATAGTGTCTTTGCAGACAAAATTGCATAAATCAAACACAGTAAAACAACGCCAGAAGTTGCCAGATCTTCCAGAAAGCGACGAAAATGTGCTTGGTAGCTGGGGAAACAAAAATACTATGATCATTTGCAAGTAATGACGAAATTTAGCCTGCAGAAAATGTAGAAATGATCATGGGAAAACTTATTGAATGCAAGGAATGCGTCGCGCAGGCGCAGCAATAGTAACTGTCTAGACTCCAGTCTAGACACTATCAACAAAACTATAATTTTAGTTTTTTGTTGTCTTAAAGTGCCCCTGACAGGTTGGATCCAAGTATAGTAACTTTTTAAAGCATTTCCTAGCGCAGAATTACACTTAGCGAACTTTTTAATCTTAACCTCGTAGCTCGACTGGTTAGGGCGTAATTTAATCAAACGACTGCTCCGCAGCGCCACCACAGACGAAACTCCATATTTCACTGCTCTGGGACGACTTTGGTGGTATTACGTCATCCTAAGTGGACGTCGTTAGCAACGGATGAAACAAACGCTTCTTAGATGTAATTGGTGGATCACAGTTTGGTCTGAGTTGGTACAAGCGGTTGCTTTTTTCGAAGATTTATTGTTTTTTGCAGTTTAATAAAACTGTACTGGATACGTTCCTACAAAATCTAAAATATACTTGAAGTGAAAAATGAAGAAATCGTACGAATCATCATTCATATTTAATTCATCATCACTATTCAAAAAAAATAAAAGTTCTCTCTCTCTCATACTGTGCCTTCAGTTGGCCATTGAAATCCTGTGTAACGGCCATCTGGATCTGGAAAATTGTTTCGGATTCGCCAAACAATGCATGACGGCATCACAATCCGATTGTTGCTTCCGAGAGCATCACCTTGTAGTATTAGGGCGTGTTGATTTTTTCAATTGCCAAATCCCAACAATGACTGGTGCTAAAAATTTGTGGCTTGGTGTAAAACTTCTAAAAATACCCTTTTAAACGAAAAATAAAGCAGTTTAGCTTGGTTAATAGCTAATCGAAATCTTGCTTCTTCAAGTTTTCCTCCTGCTGATAGGAATTAGTAAGTTTTCTTTTCCAATTGTGACGTAACACAGAATTTTGCTGCGACAACTGTATCTACATCAATGCTAACCTTACTGCGTAATAATGATGCATTATTTGCATCTGTTGGCACTGGTGGGGGCTGGTTGTAGCAAAAATAAAAGTAGTTAGCAAGCGTTATGACGTTTTGTGAGAGTTTTACTATTTATAAGCGTGTGAGAAGTTTTACTATTGTTGGCAAGGTAAGTTTATCTTTGCAATTAAGACTTACAGGTTTGCGGTAGTGTTACTGTTACAATAAACTTTGAAGTGGTGAGGGTGAAACACCATTCTCTTAGCTTTAATTAAACAATGCATAATCCAAAAAAGTGTCATGTCCTTTTATGAATTTTTTGTAGGACGTGAATTACTTCGAGTTAAGTTAAAACTACTTTCAGGAGTAGATTTATGTTGGATTGAGTGTTATATACAGCTGAGTTTACCGAAGAGAACGAAGGCATTTTGCTGCTGTGCTTCTTAAAGTTTTCGAGTTCAAAGATTTCTGTTACTGTTTGAATGGCTTCCAAGAGGACGAGGCTTAGTGCATTCACACATATGAGTAACTTCATTGGTACAAGCAGGGAGTTGTTGCCGTCAGAGCTTCCAACTCTTCGAGATGTTTTGCGATTAGGTTTACTGGTAAGAGAACAAAGTTGCGAAGATATCAGAAATTATCCGACAGCTGCTCTTGCTAAAGATATTTACCCACCAGTTATAGAAAAATGGCAACGAGCAAACAGATTATTTGAAAGTCCTGTACTAAATTCGCAAGCTACTGTCCTCAGAAAGATTCGAGAGAGCTGGGAGCAAGCAAAAAACATTTCTCTTGGGAGAGGAAAACTGATGATCAAAGAAGAGTTTACTGCAAAACTTGACAAACTCTTCGACATTCTTAACTGCAAATGTAAAATTGTTAGCTGTTTTGAATTTGGTTGCCCAAAAGATGGTGGATGTAAACAAGAAACTCATGTTATTTGTATTTGCCCTAAGCAAATGAAGATCCCTCTGATAGAACTAACATTCATCAAAGGTCAGAGGGAAAAGACTGGTTCAATTGGACCACATCAGATTGCATTACCAGATCTGCCAGAGCATAAGAGGCAAGTTAAAAGGCAGAAAAGGGAAGAAGATGAGAAAAGAAGGATAGATAAATACAGGCAAAACTGTCAGTCAGATGTTTCGTTTACTTTCTCAGATGATGAAAGTGACAGTGCTCAAACTCAAGATGAGGAAGTCACAGTTCAAATGCCAAGTACATCGGCATCTTCCGCTTATAGCAACAAGCAGTTCTACAACACGTTAGAGATACGTAATGTTGCCATGCAAAGTATCAGATATGGTGTTGGCCTACGTGCCGCAGCTGCCATCTCCACCGCTGCCTTAATAGATGTTGGTTTGATCAGTGAAGAAGACAAGAGTCTTGTGATTGATCATAGTAAAGTCAAGAGGGCCCAAGAAAAAGTTATGAAGTTTCTAGATCAAGAGTTTGATGATCGTTGTAGCAGGGGTGAAATTGACTGTATTTTCTTTGATGGTCGTCAAGATATGACTAAAGTTATGCTGAAAGCAGATAATTCCGATCGTCAGTTCCCCAGCGTCATTAAAGAAGAGCATTATTGTGTATGTAGTGAGCCAGGTGGAAGATATTTGTACCATTTCACTCCTGAGAAAAGCTTACGGAAAAAACCAGCAGAAGTTATTGCAGACAATCTCGTTGATTTCATTAAGAAGAAGGATATTGATAACAATCTGCAAGCCATTGGAGGTGATTCAACGAACGATAATACTGGTTGGGGGGGTGGTTGCATGCACTGGGTAGAGGTGAAACTTGGTTGTAAGCTGGTCTGGTTGGTTTGTTCTCTACACACTAATGAGCTACCCTTACGTCACTTGATCACAAAACTGGATGGGAAGACATTGTCTCATAACAAGTGGACAGGCAAGATTGGAAAAATGCTAGACACTGCTACTGAACTTAAAGTGGATCCTTCATTTACCAAAATCTCCATTGGAGAGCCTCTTATTTCACTGCATGATGATGTCATAAGGGATCTCTCTACTGATCAAATGTATGGATATAGGATCGCAAAGGCCATAAGGACAGGGCAACTTCCCACAAATCTTGCACTTCTTGAAATAGGTCCCGTGAACCATTCCAAGTGGCTGACAACAGCAAACAGACTGTGTCGCATATGGGTTTCAAAACATGGTTTAAAAGGTGAAACCCTCAACAACTTAAGACTAATAGTGGAATACGTTGTTGGAGTTTACTTTCCGTGCTGGTTCAACATCAAGATAAAGCACACTTGGACAGAAGGTCCTCGTCATATCATGTTTCAGCTGCAACTACTAAGGCTGCAGAAGGAAGTTGTGGTGGACGCTGTCATGCCATCAATCAAGCGTTCAGCATGGTACGCGTTTAGTGAAATGGTAATTCAAACACTCTTGTGCTCAAACGATATTGAAGAAAGGAAAGTTGGAGTACAAAAGATTGCTGACATTAGGGGTAGAGATGGCTGTACATTGGGTGATCTTTCCGTTCGTCCCAGAAAGACACCTTCAATCAACCCCGATGCTTCTTCTCTGTTGGAGTTGATAGACTGGTCTGTGGGGGTGCATGAACCACCTTTGACCTGCAAATTAACAACAGCTGAAGTAAGGCAGTTTATTGATGAGCCCATGCAAGTTCCAAATTAGCCCTGCCAGGGCCTGCCATACCCAGTCAATAGAAAGGTGTGTGAAGCAAGTCACAGAGGCAGCAGCCAAAGTGTATACTCACGAGAAACGTGAAGGCTATATCAGAGGGCAAGAGGCAAGTCGGTGGCTGATGTCAAAGAACGAGTCAAAGCAAGACTTGATGAAACTTGTTGTGTAAATGTTTTAACTGCTACAAACAAATTTAATGTTCTCTTCAGTTTCTTAGCATCTTTTATGCTTGTAGTAATTTCCGATGTGTTATCCACAGGTATATAAACTATACAATAAATAATGTTTCCGAAGTGCCAACATATTTATCTGTCATTGCAAATTCTAGAACAAATTAAATTGAAGCTAGACAAATGTTAATCCTTGACCAGCTTAACAGAATAACTACCGTATAATCTCTGTAACGCTGCACAAATTACATATAGAATTCAGAATGCCTACAACCTATGGTGGCCTCACATTATACAATAAAAACAACAATGGACAAAATCTTGTAGGTCCTAAGCAAGAACAATGTTAATAAAACTCTGGAAATTGCCCGAATAAGATTGTTTCATGTTAAGAAATGAAAGTGTTGTTTTAATGCCTATTATCGTGAAAAGCCAATGCTTTTTCCATAGCAATTGTTGCTATTTTTTGAAACGCAGATTTACCAAGCTAAACGTTTTGCAAATGCGAAAATATTAACAGATTCGTGTTTTTCAGATCCAAACACATATTTTTAGACCCCGTCATTGGAGAAATTGGCAAAAAAAAAAATTTTCCCAAATCAACACGCCCTATTGTAGTATACACTCCAACACATGCCTGTAGGCATTTTTACTTGAGTGGTATTAACAAAATCATCTTCAGTGAAGTGAACATATACGACTAGTTTTGTATGGCCCATCCCACTTTCGAACATTAAAAGAAAACTTTGACCATTTTCTTCTCAGTAGGCTACCTTGTTTTGTGGGAAAGTGGGAAAAGAAAGCACACGGTCTTTGTCACTGACAATGTCACATAAACAGCAATTTGTAGGCATTGCCTCAACCATAAATTAAAGGTACTGTTTGTGAGATACTGTTGTTACACTGCAAATGGCTATAGCCAGATTAGGACAAATAAAAAAGTATGAAAATTGCAGCCCTATGAAACTGCAATTTCAATTGAATTGAGATGCTGTTTGATAAAAGTAAACTCAACCTATTTGATCAAAACCTGATAGTAATAATAAGTTCACTTTTTCATTTCGGTAATTCTTAATTTGCACATGCTTTAGACCAACAGAGCCCCACACATTCACGTTTTGCAGTAGCCGTACCATACTTTACCAAGTCATCACAGAGAAAGAATGCATCCTTCCCGCTTACTGTGACGTCACAGCAGTGTTGCCGTTTTTATTTTCGCAATTGAATGAGTGCCAGATTCGCCGATGTCAACGAAAGTTTGCAAGCGTGTAACTTAGTAGCCTCCCAGCTGGAAATTTCACGTGTATTACACGTAGATTCTACGTACCTTGGGTCGTATATTATACGTTAATTTTCACGTATAATACACGCATATGTGTCGACACTATTTCACGTGTATTACACGTATATTTGGTGGTGGATTTTACGTGTTTTACACCAGCATTACACCTAATTTCCTCGTATTTGACACGTAGATTCTACGTTCCTTGGGTCGTGTATTATACGTTAATTTTCACGTATAATTCACGCATATGTGTCGACACTATTTCACGTGTTTTACACGTATATTTGGTGGTGGATTTTACGTGTTTTTACACTCACATTCTACCTAATTTCCGCGTACCGTATCTGAAATCAACAATTTAACACATTTGTATAACACATATTGTTATAAGAGGCTACTGTCCAATTGTGACCCTTCTAGCACTCATTCGGAGAGTTAATGCTTGTTTTGAACTTTATTTGGAATTAGAGAAGAAAAAGAGAAATAGCAGTGGTGGGAATCGAACCCGCGTCAATGAAATGACTACTTTCTAGCCCTAACCTTAACCCCTAAGCCAACCAGCTGACAAAAAATCCATCACTTAATTTGCTTTCTATCATCTTCTTTTCGCCATTTTTACGTCACTTAAACTGGAGCTTATGATTGGTTGGCGGTTTCATTCTAGTCATTTTTAGTGGCAGAATTTCGACTTGTTAAAGTAGCTGCCGTACCAAACCTTAGTAAGTAATTGTTTAATATCAGTAAGCGAGACCACTTAAATTTACACTAAGAACTATCGTTAAAAGATCACATTAATTTGCGACTAAAAAATGTCATGAAGTTTCCTTTTTACATAACGTAATAAAAACGTGTAAAGACACCTACAAAAACACATAATCTAACTTATATTCTAAAAAATGCGGAGGAGCGTGGTTGACACCAATCCACTTGAGTGGAGAATTCTTTCTGTTTATACCGTCTTTGGGAGGTAGTTTTACCTAACACAGATTAAAAATTGCCCAAATGAACGAAAGAACTTCAACACGTTTAATATACGTGGAAAACACGTGTTACTTTTCAACAGATGGAAACGTGCAATACACGTGGAAACAACATATAATCAACATACAAAAAATTCCGGTAAAACATCCTTCTGCTGGGGTAAACATTTTTTCTCTTTTGTATGCCCTCTTCTGGGTGTGATTTTACCTTATATATCTTAAAAATTAGTCAAATAATCATAGGATTTTGAACACGTGTAATATACGTGGAAAACACGTGTTATTTTTGCAAGAGTTATATTCACAAAATAATCCCTAATAAAACTATTAGAATCATATTTACACACTAGTCATACTAAATGATAGCTAAAATATGTCTCTAAAAAAATGTTTTTTAAACAAGTGAATTTTTGTTGGTGTACACAAACTCCTTAATAACACCTGAATTCTACCTAAGATACCATACTACCTAAAATCAACCAAAAGTCAACGTGTAATATACGTAGCTTTCTAGCTGGGCTGTTGATATTTTTTACGATTTGCTGGTCAGGGAAGTTGGTTAGTGTCATCTTTTTGGTATCTTAGGCAAATTTGGCGAATTTATTTACCTGTCAGAGGCACTTTAACTTAATTTGTTGTCTTAATTTAGTTTGAAACTCAACAAACTACACATGTCTGCTCTAACAAACGTTTCACACGTGACTCAGAGCGATGTTGGTTCAATAATGTCGCTGTCGATTTCGACGCCTTCCGTCGTTAACAGTATAAATTTTTCCCGTCGTTCTACTGTAGTTATAACACGTTTTCTTATCTTGTAATTTACCTCTATAATAACTAATAACTGCCTCTATAATAACTAATAACTCTAATAACTGCATCCATGTGTGGTTAGCCTATACCGGCTGTGAAAAGCAGCACAAGCAACATTATAGAATGACTTGGCGAACAGTCTCTTTCTGCATTTACGACAGAATTATTGAAAGGCAACATTAGTAGACCCCAGTACTTTTAATAGAGTAATAGACCAATCGAATTTGTCATCATTACATCTAAAATGTTTGAAGTATTAAATTTTTCAGCAGACGGAGTGTTTTTTATGCACAACTGACAATCTATTTGGCCCCAACGTCAAATGCAGCGCTGATATGTAGCCTATGTACTTCTCTTTAAGTAGTAACCATCTCTCATATTGGTAACCACTGTAGCCCTCGCTGCTATATTTTTAGACTCTTCAAATATAGTTGACCGAGTGAATTTTCAAAAGTTCTTCGATGGTGCAATGTTATTGGTATGATTCTATTTAGTGTTATGCAAAACAATATATGACTGCAAAGCGGGGATGCCATCCTTCTTATTCTCTTTTGTGTTTATGCACAGCCTATATTTTTAGGCTATGATGTGACACATGAGCAGGTATTAAGCCTCACCTTTTACGAAAGCTATACTTCTGTAGGCTACTACTTATCATGCAAATTGAACGGTGTTTTGTACCTGCTCTTTAGGCGATAAACTGTTTAATCACGTTGTGTATGCTGACGACGTGTGTTGCATCGCTTCAAGTAGTATGCCCTTTATAAAGTTTGCCATTTCTTCGTCTTGGTGTTTATTTATGCCTAAGTTTTTAAAATTTGTTTATACCTGTGGGAAAGATGGTATAGGCTAGTTAACACTATTTATGAAGCATTTTAAGAAGCTGTGAAAGGGCATTTAAGTCTCAGCGACGGTCATGCAAGGTCGTTTTGCAAGTTGTTTTGCTTTTTGAAGCTTTGGGAGCCCTGATTTTTGCTTGGTACCGAGCCAGAAATGTTCTCTCAACGGCCTGAGGTAGACAATTCAACGTATTAACCCTCTGTCTACCGTGGGGTCAAATGGACCCCAAAACAAATTTTGTTCTGCGATTTCTCAGGACATATAGCAGATGCGATATTGATATACCTTGACTTTTCACAGCTTTGCTTGATCTTTAGGACAATATAATAAATATTGATCTGAAACAAAAGTTGGTAGCATAGAAAAAAATAATAGCATCTTGTACCGTGGGGTCCAACGGACCCCAAGCCTGCTGCATTCGAAGTAATCTTGTATTACAACGGCACTAAAAGAGTAGTCGACACTATTGACAGAATGGTTAGGAAATACACTTCCAAAAGAATGACGAGACGATGGCCGATGGTCGATTTTACAATATGATCGATGTCACTGCTGTCAATGCTTTTGTGATATGGCATCAATTGCAAGGCCAAAATAGCAGCACAACACTGAAGCATACATGCATGAAAGAGAAGAAAATTTTAGATCCAACTAGGAAAAGAGCTTGCTGGATTACCAGCTTCGACTTCAATATCAACAAGACATCTAAATCCGCAACAAAATAAAAGAAACAGCTGTTGAAGATCAGGCGCCAAAATCAAAGAAGGCTAGATGCTATCTTTGCGAAAGACACAAACATCAAAAGTGTTGACAATTCTATGCTACTTGCAAACTCAACGTTTGCCAAGAACACTCGCAATTCATTTGCAATGAATATATAATATATATACTTAATAATATATAAACTCACAATATTTCTTGTGAACTAATATGTAGGCCTAATATGCGTTTTTTAGCCAAATCTCTCAATAGTGCGTGGTCTTTGCTCAAGAATAGACCAATTCCTTATTAGTTTGCTTTGTGCAAGGGCTACTGTATGACTTGTTTGTTAAATTTCGAGTATTTTTGGTTTTTCTACAGTGTTTATAAGTTATAATTTTTGTAGTTTTTTACGTCCTTTCCTGTTGAGCTTTAATTTCATCATCGGAGCTGATTTTTTTGTTCAAAACAAGTACTTTAAAATTTGGGGTCCAATGGACCCAAACGGTAAAACTTGCATATTTGTTTTTCGGTAGACGTGTTGTATAAAGTAGACTCAAGATTAACCTAACATAAGGCTTTATTCACTTAAAACGAAACATCTGAAAACATAAAGTACAATACAATAAGATACTCTTACGTATAGCTTACACCAAACCACAACCATCTTCACAGCTGACAACACTAACTGAAAGAGCGTCTACAACAAAAGAGAGAGAAACTAAATTAGGACGTTTGCCTTTAGCAGAAGTCGTGAACAGCAAACGGCAAGGAAAGGAGTTGATGCTCAAGGCAGAAACTGTAACAAGAGTTGTTCCTCTCATCACAAGAGGGTTAAAGAACAATTGCCCTACTAGTCAAGCCGATGCAGCTGGGTTGCGATCTCCAGCTGGGTTACCACTGCCATTTGGACACTGAAACCCGGTCCCGTGTTCTTGCGCAAATTTGTGGGTTTGACGAACGATAATATGGTTCGCTGGGTCGAACTCACCGATACCTATCGTACGTATGCAACCGTAAGATTTCCCGATGGAAGAGAATCTAATGTATTGTCAGGAGACCCTGGGCGCGCCCAAACGACTTTCCCGGTCAATCTCATTGCCTTGAACTATTTGTCACAGAGAATTTTTTAATAGAAACTGATCAGTTTTCTAAATCAGCTTATAATGTTGGCAATAATTTGAATGTGCTCAAGGGCTCAATTACTAGGGCTCAAGTTGTCAACCTCCTAGTGGTGAGCCCTGGTAATTGATTCTTGCAATCAAGCGAATGATAACAAAATCGAGACAGCAATTGTAGCTCACAGAGCTCTATGCAACACCATCCTGTACAAACCTGAATAACATTGAACGCGATAACCTATATATTTAATCGCAGCGCAAGAAGCTTCGATTTAAATCGTGACGAAGCGAGCCCCAACATCATGTTCCAATCGAACCAACAAACGTGCCTCACCACTACGATATAATAATAATGTTATGGTTTTATTTATTGTCGCTTTACAACAGTTAAGGTCTTTTAGCGACAGGGCTCATTTTTAATTTTGTTTCAGATTTACGATGTCATCACATTAGTAACTAACTTATTCTCACAGCGTTATGCAAGAATGAACAAATTTGGTACCGTTTTTAAAGTCTTCGGTTTGACCCGACCTGAAATCAATTTCGATTGTACCAGCTCCAGACCCGAAGGCGATAACCCCTCGGCGGCTGAGTTGGTTTCTACTGGTATGGAGATCACGTTACATTCTAAGAGAGGTGAATGTTATAAATTTACGTTGATTCTAATATGGCATTTACAATGCTTCAAGAACTCACTTATATTGTTTCTCTGCTCGGCGCGTTTTTAGTTGATTGTTCTCTCAGTTCGTCTCTCTGAGCTCTCTCGGTTTCAACAAAGCTGTTCTCATAAGAGCTTTTGTTACAGTGCTCAGTTAAAGTGACATTGTGTTGTTTTGTTCTGATTGTGTGAAAGTGAGGCTAACTTGCTTTCAAGGTTGTATATCAGCGGCTCGTGTTTTCCAGATGTGCTTCGTTTCTTAATTTATTAAAGTCAAATTGGTGGTCGTTTTAGGATCCTTCTCAAGAAAACCTTGCGTACGTCAATGTACCTCTAATCAGTGCTGTGTTAAGCCCTTGGTGGGCCCCGGGGCCAAAATAATTTTGGGCCCCTTATCGGCAAGCAGACTTATGATAATATAGTGTGTATGTTAACTGCACTGATATGGAAAGGTGGTTCACTTCACTAGACTTTCTCACCAGTTGAGAAAACAATACAAATGTAAATAAGAGCAAACACAGGTCTATCAAGTCATAGCTACACCTTTGCTTGCAATGAAAGCCAAAACTGTTAACGATTTCTAAACATACTGGCAACGGTCATGAAGCGTAGAGGTCATT
The DNA here is from genome assembly GCF_918807975.1 of Aplidium turbinatum. Classification (NCBI taxonomy): domain Eukaryota; kingdom Metazoa; phylum Chordata; class Ascidiacea; order Aplousobranchia; family Polyclinidae; genus Aplidium; species Aplidium turbinatum. The sequence continues at coordinate 12,104,365 of NC_137484.1, read as the reverse complement.
CAACCTAGATCTTATATCACACAGTAGAAGTTAGTATAATAATTTGACTTATCACATTGAGTTCATACAATTTTTTACATCGAACAAGAATTGACAAAATTATGAGAATTTTAAATTGGTTAGTTACATTTGAAAGCAATTTTTTCCAAAAATTACAATTGGCATTTGAAATTTCACTATTAACCTATTATTTTTAAATGTATAGCCATAACATAGCAAAACAGTTTAGAAGTGCAAAAAAAAGGTGAATTCACAAATGCTTTAACAAACAACATTTTAACACTTTCACCAAGTGGTAATTATGTTTTGCCTTGTAGGATCGCCGGGGTAGAGGCTGACTTGGTGACCTCATAAGGTCTTTCGCTTCCTTCCTCTCTCACTTTTATGTAATGTACCATTGTACCAGTGCATTTGATGTAATATTTTGTGAAAAAACATAAACCAGTGATTGATTGATTAAACCACTCACCATTACAATACTTTCAAAAAGCTACCCAAGCACCCATTCAAAATGCTAACATGAAAATTCAAGTGTACTCAAAACTCAAATGCGCATAATCAGAAACTTTAGTACTGATAAAAACAGTAGTTACCAATCTAGTGATATACTTTCAATTCACAACAGAACAGTGTTAATTTATAACAGCACAAAATGGCGTACATGGTTTATTAACTAGGCCTACTCACACAAGATACACTATTAATTATTAGAAACCTGTTGTTAATCATGCTATATTTCACTAAAACATTTTTTTTATTAATTGCTTTATTTTTGGAACATTGTGGTTGTTGAATTTAAGAAGCACAATTATTATGAGCAGCAGTTGCTGTAATCTAACTGTTGAATTAACTTTACTACATGTAATTATTTTTTTCATATATGCAAACACCATTGGTCATGCTAAAAACAGCTATTATTGGAATGGTGCATGGGCATGAATGCTGACTTATGTAGATAAAGTTTAATAACTTTATCACATGTTGCAACTACTTCACAGGAATCACAGCATATATACATAAGAAAATTACTATGAACTTTAACAAAACGGAGCAATATTTACAGTGCAACACTAGTTAATAGGTTTCTAGGTAAGGTCTAACAGCTTCATTACTCACTGACAACTTTGCAGTACTCAGAAAGCCTTCATAGGTTACTGGTGCTTAATGAAATGTTGTAATGCTTACTGCACAATAACTACTACCTAGTTAAACTTTTATAACTTCATAAACAACCATCAACCCAGCAGTGTACATAACACAGCAGAAATATAACTTATAGTAAACACAGGTCTATCAAGTTATAGCTTCATCTTTGCTTGGAATGAAAGAAATGAAATATAAAGCAGGAACGATTTGAAATCACAAACAAAATCCCGGCAACTGTCATAAAGTACTTATTATACTGGTATCTAAATGTATGCTGGTTACACTTGCTGATAGCTACCTCTGTAAAGTCAGGGATATTTATAATTACGGGATTGTAAATGCTAAAAATGAAATGCTAATTAATCTATGAGAAATGCTATTTTGTTTACTGTTTACAATTTTTTAGCAGTAAACAAAATATGACTGCAGAAATGGAATAGGCTACAAATAAGACAAACATTTTTATGGCCTAGATATCTAAAGGCAGGTGAATTGATTATTACACTACTCAATGTCCGCTGTCCGCTTATTACTTGCTGACCTTTGAGGTCAGTTTTTGAATTGTTTGCCTTACTTTTGGTGGTCGTTCTTCAGCTTGTGGCCTGCTGGTCACTTTATCAGTTTATCTGGTTCTTACCACAGCAATTAAAGACATGGGTAAAGATTGCATTAAATGCTTCATGGTTTCTGGTACATTCAAGGTTTAACATTTGGCTCAACATAACTTTAAAAAATAAACTATGCAAAGAGCTTTGAGAAAAACATTCCCTTGTTTGGAACATCTGCAAAACTTTTGCAGCACGTCTGCACCATTGGTAATCATAGTAAACGAATGTACTTCAATGGCAATAATGGCAAAGCAAAGTTTGCTTGGTTCTGACAAACCTCCATGGTCAGCCATTTCAAAGAATTCCTCTTTGAGAGTTTTGTTTATAAATCTGAAATGTTCAAAGCAAGAATGTCGCTAGTTCAAACAAGACATCTTCTTTATGAAATGCTGAATAAAATCTTGGTACATAGCAAGGTTACACCATTCTAGAACTAGACTACCGTACCAGTTGTAAACCAGTAACATTCACTTTGAAGTTAAGCTTAAGAAAACAAAACACCCTGTAAAACCAAAACGTTAAGCTAAAAGTGCAACAGCCTTAATGCAGCTTATGACACTTCAAAAAGACTTTTACCTTGCAAGTTATACCAGTAGATGTAGAAAAATACTTTATTGTTAAAAGGGATATCAATAGACCAACCAAACTTTCAGCTAGTCCAGTATTACAAAAAGTATTTTATGTGACTTGTTTAGTTATTGGCAGACTTCAAAATCAATCGTACCTCACTCTTAAAGTTTATGCTAAAGAGAAGCTAACCTACAAAACATGAACGCTTTCACCTTACCCGGTATGCTAAAGAAAGGTTTCAATCTATGCTTTTGCAAAATTTAGACAAGGCATTGCAATTAAGTTATGCAAATGTCTTATATAATTTGTCCATTTATGACAATCATTTTAAAATGAGCTGTCTACTTCGTGGTTTAACAGTAGCTTACAAAGTATGGTGATCCTACCAGTGTATAAAGTGGTTTCAGTTCAACAGTTGCCAATTCCAACGTTCTACCACAAAATACGAAAAAATAAACAACCAAAATAATTAAAACACATTTATCTTAAACACGCCTTTGTGGGAATTGGGCCCATCTTGACTTCAAGTAGCCTATTCAATTGCAACCAACCTGTTTTATTTCAAATACAGGTCATTTTACTAATGTTGTTGTATTTTAACTTTTCTTTAAGATAATGTGGTGTTTTTAGAGATGTTTTGGTATAAGGGCCCAGCATCTCATTGGTACCGGGCCTAAATTATCTTCTTAATGGACAAGTAGGCTACACGCAGTAAACTTTAACAACTAAAAAACACATTGTTACTGAAACGCAAAAGTCTATTACCTGTGGGCCCTCTGAGATTCCATCACAAAATAACTATGGTACAACACATTTATTTTAAACACACTTTTGTGGGAATTGGGCCCTTCTTGATTTCAAGTATATATTCAATTGCAACCAACCTGTTTTGTTTCAAATACAAATGACTTTACTAATGTTGTCGCAGCCTATTTTAACTTTGATTCAAGATAATATGGTGATTTTGAGATATTTTGATATAAGGGCCCAGGCCCGGTATCTCATTGGTACCGGACCTAAATTATCTTCTCAATGGAAGTACACGCAGTAAACTTTAGCAGCTAAAAAACATGCCACTGACGCGCAAAAGTCTATTACTTGTGGGCCCCCTGAGATGGTGGGCCCGGGGGCCGGGCCCCCCTTGGCCCCCCCCTTGACACAGCACTGCCTCTAATGCAGTGTTGTACGCGTCATTGAAATAATTTGACGGCGTCAGCGTCAGCGCGAATTGCCTAAAAACTTTACGGCGTAAAGGACTGCGTAAGCTCTTGAAGAAATTGACGGCGTCAGCGTCAGCGCTAATTTCTAACGCTATTTTTTGCCAGCGTCTCATAAAAAGGAAATATTTCAACCAAGTTCAGGCTAACAATAGCTATAAATAAAGAGCAGATATTATGTTTGAAGACTGTGTTGTAATTAGCTGCTCAGCCTATTAGTTATTTCCTTGCAGAAAAACAAGCATTTCAAAACGTTTGTCTGATAATCTGCTGCGTTTGGGACGCATATTCAGGGGCGCCGGAGCGATTTTTGACTGGAGGGGCAGGAGTATGAAAAAAGGGCACTTTTGTTGCTGAAAGGCCAATTTGTTTTTAAGTTTTAAGATAAGATATAGCGATAATGCTCATCTATCAGCTCATTATCGAGTAATGATACAAATGTCCGCTATACAAACAACAATGGCACGGAAGGGCATCATGCTATTTTATAATGATGTAATATAACTTACTATGATGGAGAATTTTGTGTCGTGAATATTATTTTGAGGCAAAAATAGAACATTATAAATAGGCTAAAAGCGAATAGCATAAATTGTTATATTGCAAAATGTGCAGTAGCTTACATGACCTTAAAAGGGCAACATTGCCCCCTCTTCCCTCCCCATCCACAGAAATTTGAGGGCAGGGGGGCATCCCCCGCTTCCGGCGCCCCTGCGCATATTGTCCTTTCTAAGTGAAAACATGCGTTCCACAGCAGCGCTGGTTGGTATTGGTGTGTTGTATTTCAAAAACAAGTTGAAAACGTTTAGTCGGAAAGGTATCACTGTTCCAAGCGTGCTATGTGATAGTTTAGCATGTATAAATCTTTTAACGAGGTCCACTGCACCAACATCGCTCTTTTCAGGGGCATAAAGCTCTTGAAATAATGTTGTATATTCAACATCCGCGATGCCATTCATGGATTTTTCGCTTTTTGTCTCTGATCCCTCGTTCTCAATACATGGGTGATCACCATTTGGCGAACTTCTTCCGCGTGTATTCCAGGGAGTCATTCCAACCAACGCCAAAGCCGGTAATTCGGATGAGTCGCGCTGGCCAGAATATATTGTGAAACTCTTATTGTGAAACGAGATTTTCCATGAAAACAAAAAATGACGCTTAGCGCTTGACGCTTAAAATCGGCAAAATAGTTGACGGCGCTATCACTTCCGTCAACTGAAAAATAAATTGACGGCGCTAGCCTCAGCGTCAACAAAAAGTTGACGCCGTCAAATGACGCCGTCAAATTGACGGCGTCAACGTACAACACTGCTCTAATGTCATGAAAAGCACGAGCGTTCACTGAGGGAGAGTTGCAGTCATACCAATGAAAGTCCCGGACAACAAAGTCTGTAATTTTTTGCATTGATTCAACGTTTGCAGACATTGAATCAACGTAAACATGACAGAGTTTTTTTTTTATCTGGGGTATTTCGGATCAGTGGAGAACGCACGAAAGTAGTTTATGAAGTTAACCACCTCCTTAAGCGTGATAAAGGTGAACTTTTAGGGGTGTTCGAAATGAACTTTGTTTGGACGAAACAAACTTTCATGTCTTTGCAAAATGTTTTTAAGACGCTATGACATAAGTTTTCAAACGACATGGCCCAAAAGTAACTTAGTTTTCTTTGTAGTAAGTTTTGGCGGGTGCTGAAATTCTTACGCATTTCGAGCTCAGAATGAAACGAAATTACTTTAATTTCTATTCAAAACTAAGACAAAGAAATTTTGTATTGAAGATCATAGCTTTCGACAGCGCTACCGACCAATTGTCCTTTTTGGCCTCTGTCTATTGTTTCGTTATTAAATAATGCCAACAAGCTTTGGAGAGAAGAAAAGCCAAGAAAACAATAAAATAACGTTACAAGCTCCTCCTACCCATATTTTCTCGATATTCTCTTGTTAAAGTATAACCTAAAATATGATGGATAACGTTTTATGAGCTTTTATTGTGACGTCAGTTCCAAAATGGCATAAATTTCTTGCTTCAGTAGTTGTTGGTAAATTACAAAATGTCGCACCCTTATTAACAATCGACATATAGCAAATAGATTGTTATTCTTGCTTTGGGATTTAGGCTTTTATCCGGCTGAGTTTTGTTTAATGCCTAGTGGAGTTTGGGGGATTGCAACTATTTTAATCCATTAGAATCTCCTCAGATTGTAAGTTGTATGTCGGGTTTTAAGTTTGCCACATTATGTTAGAAAGGAAGTCCAGTTATGATAAGGTCACAAAGCTTGTATTCTAAAACAAGTTGAATATAATTGCAGTATTAGTGATGTGGTAACCAATGGCGTACGCAGAGGGCATTGGGCTTTGCTTCCCTATTTAAAAAAATGTTTCAGTAATTTAACGAGGCAGGCTACGGCATTTAATATATTTTGGTTAGCACTGTCAAAGCAAATAATATTGTCGTCATAGACTAAGCAGATACTACTAACTCCGTGACTCAATGCCCCCTTTCCCCCTGCGTACGCCACTGGGGTAACTTTTTCAAGTTTATATGGCCCACTCTGGCTAAACGTCTTGCTTATCTCATGTTTTTCTAAGATGGAGTAGCTATAAACATGTTAATAGGTTATAACTTGAGAATTTTTTAGTCTTTACTTAAAAGAAAAGTTCAAAGAATTATTAAGCCTACCTTTTTTGCTTGCTTTTTTAAAGTGTAGGCCTATATAATCTACCTAAATACTGTATAATAATCACAGTCAATAGCGGACCTAGAAACATATTGGAATTGGACTATTTTTTTGTAGAAACAAAAGTTCAGAGAACGGACAGTCAACTTCATCAAAGGATGCTGTGAAACGTAGTGGAAATAACTCATGTCTCAAAAAAAAAATATTGTATGTTTCATTTTTTCTGCCAAACACCTTGAAGTGGCAATTAAAAAATATCTCAAATTGTCTTTATCATTAATATTAAAACATAATTAAATTAAGTCAGCTATAGGCTACCAATAGCGGGCCTGGAAGAAATCTTGTGGAGCACCAGAATTTCAACGACACAAAAAATTTCAAGCAAAATAAACAATTCTAAGTGATGAAATTCTAAAGGAAAAGGATGAGAGGGTCTGGGGGCTTACCTCCCAGAAAATTTGAGCAATTGTTTGGTTTTGGTTGCTTTTTGCGCATTTTCTGCAATGGCGCATTTTGTGATTGAGAAACGAGTAAATATCACCTGTGGTCTCACTTTTGATTGGGCTATGCTGCAGCCTGAAAAATAAATTGAAATTAGCAATTATGAAAAATGTTTGAAATTATAGACAATTTTCTTCACTTTATATAAATGAAACCTTACAATCCACATTTTGAAAATTCCGCATTTCATGCTTAAACTATCCTTCTATTAGTTCCATTCCATAAACTGACTTAATCCAATTAAACGTAAACCCAACAGGCAGGGCTATGTTAACCGCCGCCGTACCCCCGGACATGAGGGAGCGTGATGAGGGGTTCACTCATTTTAGTCTGTCTAATGTGTTTTGACTGTTTAAAAAATAAAAGAAATACTGCAACAGCCCTATAATCAATAGCTAATTAAATCATGCAAGGTCGTATTTACTACTTTCCAAACCCCGACTGGAGGACTACCTCTAACTAAGGGCCCACTCATATTTAGTTCGTGCAGCGTTTTTCGTCTTGTAATTTTACAATTTTTTTCCATTTTTGTAAACTGTTTTAGCTCGCTTCTCTCGCTTGGCCATATTTCGTTCACCTGGGCGATATTGGGTAAGCATAGTTGGGGATTAATGGAGTGAAAAGTTTTTTTGTGTCCCAAAAAAGCTTACAAAATGATGCAATATTTGGAGTGAACACAGCACATTCAATAGCCTAGTTAAATAATAATAATTAAATCGATAAATTTCAATGTGAGTCGAGATAGGTTATGAAGTGAAAATGTTATCTGTGAAGGTGAGGATACCTCAGGTAGGCCTAACATTTTCGAAGTTGTAGTCTGCTGAAAGGCTACAACACACTGGGCCAGGGGTCACCAAACTTTTTTCTCTGAGGCCGGATTGCTACGAGATGAATAGCTGCCGGCCGGATGCACATTGCGAAAAGATATACAACTATATAGAATCCCCATTGACTTGAATTGAGCACAATAAATAACAAAGTCAGCGGTGGAATAGCAAAGTTGTGATGAAAATCGAAAGGTTGCTGGAAAAGGTATCCCCTGCTGTGATACACTACAGGGCATCGTGCTCTTGAAAAAACATTACATCTTTTCAAATTTGGCCTAGGTTGTCCCCATTTGTGGTGGCCTAATGATTAAAACAGAACACCAACATGTAGGCTGCCTGGTGGAAACATGTGAAATGTTTTTTTCCTTAACAGTTGTTGTGCAGCTGTTATTTCCGCAGCACGTGGCGGGCCGGATGAAATCAGTTTGCGGGCCGGTTCCGGCCCGCGGGCCGTAGTTTGGTGACCCCTGCACTAGGCTATACAAACTTTCAAGAAATAAATTATTGAAATCCCTCTGTGGTTGTGAATAAAAATTTTTGAAATGCATGGTAGACTAACTTAAATTTGAAACAAAACTTCCACCCCAATTCAATTTAATTTGATGAATTTGGTTACATACAAAGTGTGCATCTTGATAAAAAAAATGTTGCTCTTAAAAATGCCTAAAAGGTGACCAAAATTCGTCTCAGTCGCATTGGCGAATTTTTGTGTGCCAAACACGTGTATTATGATATAAATTTAGGATACTTTCTAAGCACATCGCTTTTTGTGAAAGGAGAAAAATTAAGAAACAATACAAAAACAGCAAGAATCGTTGCATTTTACTTCACCAAATGCCAGTTTTCAGCTAAACTTTAACATCTATGAAAAGGAAAAATGGCAAAGAATTATTTTGTGACACGCTCCAAGGAAATCATGCAGTTTAGGCTATAAACAATAACCTACACACTCTCTTCGCTCATATTTTTCCGAAGATATGATGTTTTTCAACTAGTTTTTCTTTGACTTTAAAAAAGCATAGAAATCCACACATGATATGGAGTTTAACCCTGCTCACAGGTCTGCAAGTCGGTTTGGTTGATTAATCGGAAAACCTTGATTCTCGAGGTGAAAAAGTCTTTGTATAGAAGCTTAAACTAACAGCGTTGTCAACTTGCAGAAGAAGCTTCCACTGACACAGTACTGACCAGCTGCGCTCAGGTACAGCGTTTTTTTGCTCTTCCAAGCTTATTGTACGTCGCATTTTTGTATTTGTTATGTTACAGTTTTACATCATCAAATTTTGAACCAACAATGGAAAATTTTGTTTGGTGCAATGACGCATCGTTCGATCTATGTTGGGAGTTTGGGAGTTGCAGAACAGCGTCAACCAATGAAATTATCCGACAACCTAATACATTTGGGTATTTCCCTTTTGTGAATCCTGCTTCTCGTGACTGTGAACAACCACGCAGTTCCTGTTTTCACAAGCTCTGAGTGAACTTAGGCGAGGTTTCAGAAAAAGAGCAGTTAAAGGATGGTTTAGTAGTTGCGTTTAGTCTTCATTTGTTTCTATTTTGACTTCATCTGCAATTCACAGTGACAAGTAGGGCAACCAAAAGTCAATAAAGTCAAAATTTTTCTGCCTTGTTCAAAGTTTATAAAACGTCCATAAACTAAATTTCAGGCCGACACGAAGAGAGGTTTCAAAGTTATTAAGTAAAAAAAAAGTTAAATTCCATGGTTAGGTCAAAATTTTCTTTTAACGTAGTTTTTCTTCTCTCTGTTGATGTTTTATTAAAGCTACACAAATTTTGATTTTTTTGTTGCAATTTCTGTTGCTATTCTGACGTAATGATCCATTTGTAGCAATTTCTGAGGTAATAATCTTGTTTCGCCCACTACTGACGATTGAATATTAAGTAGGTTAGGTGTGGAAGGCAGGTAACGTGGTCTTTGTTCTTGGTTAGGTGAATGCTCAAGCCATTATACATATTATAGTATTGAGTTTTAGCTTCCTGATGTTCTCAAATTTGTCTTTAGCTAGCCTAAGGTTAAATAATCAAATTCTTCTAAAGTTCGTAGTACACTGCTTGATTACGCTTCTGAGTATACCTCAACACTTAAAGGTGAATGACAGAAGCCAGGAACTTGAAAGGCGATAATGTGAAACATTACTTGATTTTGAAGTATAATACTGCAGAACCCTCTCAGTAATTTCGAGATATTTAAAGACACTCCATATTTATCTTTGCAGTTTTTCGAGTTACTTTTATTACCTGTGGTGTCGTTAAGTCTTCCACATTTTTCTTTTGTTTCATTTGAAAAAGAAGATATCCTTACTTAACGGTTTGATTTCTAGTATGCTTTGTATTTCGCATTTGGGTTGCAAACGTAGAAAGTTATTGGTCAAAATTAGGTCAAAATTTGTAAATTATAAAGTCAAAATTTCAAGTTTTTAGGTCAAAAAAATTGGTTGCCCTAGTGATAAGTGATTATTAGTTAAAAAAATTTTCATAACATTGTTGAACGTAAGCCTGGTGAAAATGTTGTGATACCAATGGCTACTCCAAACAGGGATCGTTGGCGTAGCCCTACGCCTGCAAGCAAAGGCAGAAAAAGGTAAAAAAAAAAACAGTGAAAGTGATCTGATGTTTGTCGTGTGAACTTAAGAAACATTTCTTCAATGTTTTGTGCCGTAACTCGTAAACACAATATTAAACTTTTGGTAATATTACTTTACTTTGCAGGCGGGTTTCTTTATATGTCCAAGAAGAACATGAACGCAGCAGAAAAAGTAAAGAAACATGTAATCATCGTCACGACGATGAATTTAATCCGAAAAGACTCAAACTAGGAAGCAGTCAACAATATGCCAATGCAAAAAGGCAAGACACAAGGTGATAACTGAATTAACAAATTGTTGTACCGTGCAGCAATGTCCAATCAAGCTTATCGATTACGACCAGACCATAAAGAATTTGAAGTTATCAAAATCTTTACGAAGCATTTAATTAAACAACTTACTGCAAAATTTCCTTTACCTATTTTTTTTAAAATTAAGTAGCCATATTTACGGCGCCTTTCACCTTGAGTGCTGCCAGATAAGAAATTTTACACTAATTTGAGAAAACTTCAAAGCCGTTGAAGACAAAAACATACAATATGACTTGAAAATTTTTGAAGTTTTAGGAAAAAAAAAACCTAACTTGGGAATGTTTCTAGATTTGAAAGTTTCTTCAAATTTTGGACAAGACGTTTTTTTCTGGCTACACTACCACAAATCAAAATTGTTTGATGACACTACACTACAGCAAAAGGCACCTAAAATATAGCCACTTTTGAGTGAATAGACTTTCATTTTCCCCCCTTTTGATCGATGATGAAGGGATCATTCTTAAATGTCATGCTGATAATAATTAGAAAAATGTCACTCTGTCTAGGCTATTGTTTTTTGATATTTGAAGAAAAAATTGTTGCTTTTACACGTCACATTACAGCAGCGTAATGTTTTTTCAATCTTGTTTGCGCCGCGGAGGGAGTAGCCTACTTTACATTACAAATATCTTACAGAACACAAAGAAATGTTAGTTGTGTTGTGGCCAAATAATAATCTCAATCACGTTTAGCTATTGATCATTTCTTTATTTTCAGTTGCCTCAGGTACTTGGGTTTGTTTTGCTGCTGTAAAGTGTAGCCTAAATTGTAAAATAGGCTTACCAGTCTATAAAAGGAAAAACTTGCACTTGTATCAGGAAATATTCAGATTGTCTTGGCATCGCTATTGAATAATACTGTGCAGAATCATAATGGTGCATCCAATGAGCGCCATGTCTTTTTGCGCAAACACTTTTGACGAGTGGCGTACGGTGACCATTTTTTTTTGGGTGATCACATCTTTTAGCTACCGGTAGTTTCAAACATAGGCTTGATTTGCACAGTACCTCTTTACATCCTATCGCATCAGTTTATTTTGATATGAACAACTATTGAGCAAACTGCAAGCCTAGTGTGTGTTTAAAAGTAAACAAGCCTGCCGAAAAAAGTAAACAACCAAAAAATGATCACCGTTGGCCACTGCTTAACTATCTTCCACGGAAAGTCGGAGTTGCGTGGAGCACTGATTGAAAATCATTGCACTAGTGGTTCCACATTTTTTTTCCTGCACTTTTTTACTAAAGAAAGGTTGTAGTTTGGTAAAACCTTACTAAAGTTTGCCTGAAAATTAAAAGAACCGTGAGCAAACTTTTCTCGCTGGCAAACTAATTTGACAAGTTTTTTCAACAAGACTGTTAAATTAAAACAAAACAAAATAAAAGAGACTTATGTTTGAACGAAATTTTATTTTGAAATTTCACTGTGGGCTGTTTTTCGTCTCAGACTTTAAATTCACAGTGCGTTTAGCGTAAAAGACTCCGACCGTTTTGTTTTCTTTTTGTTACCATTCTTTCTAGTTCTCACGCGTAACAAGACTTTGGAAAGATTGATGACGTAGTTTATTGAGATATCAAACGTTAAGCAGTCAGGTAAATGGTCGAATAATTCTACTTGTTAGATGATAGATGAAATGCTTGAACTGACAAATGGTTCACCACTTCAAGCGCATACAAAGAAATCGAATTGTGAGCAGCAAACATCTTCCTCAATTTCAAAATAAATATACACTACTACTTGCAACAGCTACTTTGCAATTGGCTATAACTTCCACTTTTACAATCTATTCAATATCGGCTGGAACTCTACAATCGTCTTCAATATACTTTTATACACAACTCTCGACACAACTCTCGACACAGCAACTCTCGACACAACTGTAATAAGAACTCTCGACACAACTGTAATAACAACTTTCAACACAACTCTAATCAAATCACACGACTATTTATATCAGATTTGCTTGGACCAGACTAGGGTAATATTACATCACAAGAATTCATTCTTCTGGTCAGCAAGTCAAATAAGTTTCCAGAATTTTCTAGGAGCAGATTTCACAATAATAGTCAATAGATTGCGTAACTAAAAGTTACTATAGTTCAGTATTCGACGAAACACCACAACAGAATTACACAATAAAATAGTTCACCTATTAAAGAACATTATCATGTAGCCTGCCACAGGACTAAGCGTATTGATTGTGATAATTTTATACTGTAGTTTAGAACGAAATTATATTGTTTGTATGACGAAAACGAAATTAAAGCAAAGTAGCTAATATTGCTTACTGCATTGAAAACATTTCATTCAAAGTGACAATTGAAACAGCAGTATAGTCTATTTACCGCAATCAAATAAGCTGCCTTATATCAAATATTAATGTTATTTTTATTACATGACCAAAGCTACAAACGACATAGAAATCAAAATGCTCAAGCTTCTCCAACCAGCTACAAAGTATTGAAAAACATGGCAAAAAGCGATGCAATCACAGGAAGTCAAATCATACTAGGACTGGCGAAGGCAGGAGCTGGTTTTTCTGAAAGGTTGCGACTAGAAATGAACGAAGGTGAAGACTTTTCAGCATTTTATGTTTTAAGTGGTAAAATAAACACAACGCTAAGTAGAGCGATGTTTGCTTTTGCTGCATAAAACCATGGACTGCTTCATTGAGAAGCAGTTTCTCCATCAAGCAGTGCATACATAAAACTAAATCGCTACTGCGCATAGCAGGCTGTCATAAAACTAATTCAATGTTTCACCATAGTTTGCCTCATAGTTTCAACAAAGCAACAATTTTAAGAGAATAAACCAAGTAAATGTTGAAGTACGAAGAAGCAACGATATGTACGGGGTTTGAAGGACATGCCACACTAGTACATTTCACAAACTTTACCTTTGCTTGGTCACTTTTTCTTATTTTATGGCTCAATAATATTTTCACGTAAAAGTTTGTTATAAAAGCGGCAATTATTTAGGCTTGCTATTTTTCTAAAAAAATTTGCAACATAACTAAAACAAAATCTTGTTTGTGCTATTCACGATTTTTACGTAGCAGCGAAGTTTCGATAATGCGTCGGAGGTGACCCTTAGATTTTCTTACAGCACACAAGTAGTTGATTTCATACGTTTAAAAAAATTTAATTTCATGTTTATCTGAACATAGTTAAATGAGCAACGTTTTTAATCTAACATATTGCATGTTTTTCCTGATTGTGAGGGACACAGAACCGACTTTCTACTCTTAAAGCACGCGCCTTCTGGTTCGGTCGATTGCAATGTGCTTTCAGAGAGCTAGAAAATTTTGCAAAAATTCAAGAAAGTGCGATTTTTCCTCGTTTTTATTTTTTATTTTTTAGAACCGAGCACGATGATGCGGTAACGCATTTAAGGGAGCACGACCAAATGTCCCTCTGAATGCATTGCCGCATCATTTTCTGCTTGCCAAGATATTTAAACCTTGGCGGGTTTGTAGAGGTGAAGTTGACAAGGTGAGGTTGGGTTTTATGCTCGATCAGGTTAACATGTTAAACGGCATGCGTATGACTTGCTGTAACTATTGGCCGAAAGCTGTTGATTTCAAGCATGACTAGCTGCAAAACAATAAAACACTGTAAATTGGTAGGAATAGGCTACCAGTGGCAAACATACTTTATTTTGCTTCAGTTTGTGTAAAAAAAAACGTCTTGCGTTATTGTTTCTACGTAAACTTAATAGAAAGCAGCGACGAATGTGGTAGCCCACACTATGTAAAACAAGTAGGTTGTAGCAAAATAGTTACTCTCAGTATAAAATTTACATACAATGCTCTCAGAAATGATTCAAACTGTCTTCGAAGTCATTGGAAAAATGTGCCGCGCAGAAAGTCCCCCGGATTGTTATGGCGCCGTTTTAACTACAATCGTCAAAAATAGATTTACTAAGAATCTGGAGCGATTTCTTCGTGGATTAATTAAAGATGGGTATGACGAATTATTCAGAAAATGAAAACTGAAACATTGTTGATGGCTCGTTTTTTTTTTACTTTACAATAGGCTATTTAACAGTGTGATAGAACTTTATGTCAAAACGTTTGTCATTAACCCTTAAAAGTTTGGGCTTCTGGAGTCTTGCTCAGTTTGGGGAGAGGGGCTGTCGATTCTTTTTATGCTTTAGGAGTGATATCTCTGTTAGTTTTTAAGGCACGGTTTCAAAATTTGGGATTCACTTTGTAAAATTATTCACGCTGAGCATATCCGAAAATTAAACCTATGTGAATTTTAGAACGGCTCATACACATTGAAATGTTGAGGTGACTTATGACTTTTTGATTATTTTGCGATTAAAGCAATTGTAGCGTGAGTTTACACATTATTTTTTGGTAGAGTAATGAAGAACATGCATTGCAATGTTGTGATTAATTTTTTTTACATAATCTCAATTTGAATCTATATTTTTCATGCAAAATGATAACTTTTCTCACGCTCAAACATAAGCTCGCTGCTTGACTAACAGAACAATACTTCGTCAATTACATGCAGTAATGAGATTTCTGAACGCGCGTCACACCAATTTGGATTACGATCTTGTGACTTCGGTTCCTAGAACAGCAACTCCTACGCTTCATTAACAAAATAATGTAGACCAGCTGAAAAAGCAGGGTGGCGTTTATCAAATACTATTATGTAATCCACGAAACGAATGGAAGATCATGCGACAAAAAACGCGGTTTAAATGCAATGTATTGTAGTTGCAACAGCGTCTCTCAATGTAAGTTCAATGTGAACTCGGCTAAATACAAGGCTAGTACTAGGAGTAAGATTACCCGATAAAGTCGATGATGCTCTGCGTAAAAAGAAGTCAGAAAGAAATTCAAAATAAAACAGTTACGGTTCATTAATTAACAGAACGTCACAACGCTTTTCTTCAGAAGCAAAATCTGTAATGCCTCGGGCAAAACTGGTCATTTTTTTGTGGATTCAATACGCTCCTCGATACATACGCCACACACTAAAATCCAAACAATATTTACATTTATTCAACGCAGTATTTATTATGCGTCAAATCATTGTGAACCTGGAGAAATATTTTACAAAAAAGCTGCCTAATGGGTGTTTATGCGATAAAAATGTCAGTTTGGCAGCAAAATATTGATAAGTATTTTGATTTGGTTACAGTAATACCGGAATGCAGCAATTGGCACAAGGCTCTTGCAGCAACGTTTTACAACTTGATTCAATGGTAAAGCAACCTGTGTTCTGTCAGGTTATGCACACACAAGTTCAGAAATATTTAGGAATATGCAATGAGGCACATTGAAGTTACAAGTGGCTGCACATTTACAGTTCGATAGTACGAGGAATTGAATACAACGCTATAATACAATCATTTCGACGTGGATTCAACATGGCAAGACGGTGTAAACATGCGCGGGTTTGCAATTAGATTACTTCTCTTCTGTCCTTGTTTGTATAAAATCAGTCGTTGTATCCGTGCTAAAATTCAGCTATGTTCAAACCGCATTATGTTGATATTTTCTAAATAGAAAATGGATTTATAAAATATGAATACAATACTGTATCAGCATATAAAAATGCTGAATTTTACATCGAGTATTACGATTAGTTTTATGACCCACTTTTTATACAAAAAAGGATAGATGAGTTTGATAAGCAATCTAATTGCAAAACCGCGCATGTTTACAAGTAGGCTATTCAACGTCTTGATATGTTGAATCAACGTAAAAATAGCTTTCTGTCTAATGAAAGAAAAAAGGAAAATCTTTCATTGAGCCCTACGTTTTATTTAGGCTGTGGTTGAAGTCAAAGTTTATAAAACCGCAATCATTCAAATAGTTTATTCTGCGCAAAAGCAAGCTTGACAATTTGACATGCTCGTATGGAATGTGCAGGGCATAAAGGCTTTTCACAGCATTGACATTGGCCACGGTTTTTTGGTAGTTTATTTTTCTGGCTTTGGCACCTTCTCCCATAATAGCGTGTTTGCATACGTCGCATCTACGTCGTGTCGACGATAGTTGGGGCAGGGTGGCCCTTCTGCCGCTTGGAGTTGATACAGGGGTTGTTAAAGGTTGTTTCCCTATTACTGCTTCAATCTTATGTATGGTGTGATAGTTCAGGCCCGGAAGAGATCGCGACTTTATGAATGACTTCACGAGTTCCATTGCCAGTTCCCAACCGAAGTCGAAGGATTTTCGCTTGCGTGGATCAGTCCAACTATAGATGCGTTGACGCGGCAAGTATCCAAAAAATAAGCAAACGCAGTAGTTGTCCACCTTGGGGACTTCGCTTTGCACGTGAATGAACCCATCCTTTGGTCGATGATATCAGTGCCACCCTTTGTGAAGTCGTAAAGCTTATACAAGCCTGGCTTCTTTTTACCGTCATCCTTGGTAATCCCCAATAGAGGTTGCATGGTCGTCAACATCAACACATTCCGCATGCCAGAACTCTTCGTTTTTACTACATAAGAATATAGGCTGAGATCAGCCTCACTCGTTTGCCAACAAATTTCGTACGAAAATTCTTCCCTATCACTCACTTGTTTCACTTCCAGGGGTATTCCTCTACGTATAGCGTTGAGGGTTCCCACTGACGTTATACCCCTGTCAAGCAACCACTGCGCGAGTGGTATGGAAGTGTACAAGCGGTCATACGAAATATTCCGACCTTG
Organism: Aplidium turbinatum; assembly: GCF_918807975.1. NCBI lineage: Eukaryota > Metazoa > Chordata > Ascidiacea > Aplousobranchia > Polyclinidae > Aplidium > Aplidium turbinatum. The sequence continues at coordinate 12,087,232 of NC_137484.1, read as the reverse complement.
AAGGTCACCGTGTTGTTCCAGGCTCATCACCATTCCTTTTACCACTTCTTCTGTTCCACGAACGTAAAAATGAAATGGCTCTTCCTTCGGTTTACCTGAATAGACCGATGCCGTAAATGTGTATGTGAATCTGCTGGCGTTTACCGACTTAAACAGAAGGCCATATTTCGCAGGCTTGTTTGGATTATATTGCTTGAAGGCAATTTGTGTCCTCATGGAGTATAGCGTTTCGTCCAACGACAAGTAGTCACCTGGAATTACATGTTTGCCGCAGTTTTCGTTAAACATTTCGAAAACGACTCGAAATGCGGCAAATCGGTCATTCTTCCACCGTTGCAACCTAGTATTTTGGTCGTCGAACGAAATATTCGAAAATAAAAATTTAAAGCGGTTCTTGCTCATTGTTGCACTAAACACGGGATGCCCTTGCAGTTGATCGAACAATACATCCGTGGAATGACCAGCCTGTCCTAAAAGCCCCCGAAGATACCCCAATCCAACAAAGGACAGCATCTTCTCGTTGTTGGTTGGGCCAAAATAGCAGTACCTGCTGTCATCTAAAATTCTCTCTGGCAATTGAGAAATGAGTGTAGCAATTTTTCTATTTGTTTCTTGAACAATAATGTTCAAAATGTAATAGAAAAAAATAGTTTCCATGCTTGCCGAGGAGTCATGGCTTCTTTGGCTTCTCCTCTAACACCAGTCTGGCTAAATGTAATGTTAGCTCGGCCCCTTCTCCCATTGTGCACCGGCCTCGCATTAGACCAAGTAATGCTGACGCCGTCGTCTTGTCTGTTCTTTGGCTTTTCTACAAAAGTTGCATAAGACTTTAGTGTGTCGCGAAACTCAACATCATCGTAGTTGTTCATGTCAAGAGAGGAATCTATGCTGTTCACTAGTCTTTTCGATGTTATAACCCGTCGTTGTGGTGCAAACTCCGGTTGAACGTCGCCCATGGAAGGTAACTGGTCGTCAATCTCGATCGGAATCGCTGTTGCGGAAGTTGACGGAGAAGAATCTGCTTCTTCATCTGAATCGGAGTGCCATAAATCCTCCAAATCATCCGCCTGGCTTTCGTCGTCAGAATCCTGCAAAACATGTTGCAGTATTTCTTCAGCACTGAATCCTTGCCTTGCCATGTTTTATTTAAAAGTGAAAACGAAGTGATATGTTTTTATAATGGCGTTGAAATACTAAAGAAAATGTATAATGAAACAAATTGTTAGTCACATACCAACTAGTTAGAAAAAACCTGTTACACATAATAATAGAAGTCAAGAATAAACCAAAACTTTGCAATATAATAAATTGTCAGACCGTTGTCAAAAATTGTGAAGTTTTGCAATCAGAGGGCACTTTACATATTTACTGATGATGAAACTATATGAATATTATGGTTATCTATGGTGATTTAGATTAGCTTCTTGAGCAATGCTTTCACGTTTGTGATAAACTACACGTGGATGGGAAATCCAACAGCCTTTGCACAATTTCGTCGTTTAGCGACATAGATTCGACAAAAGCGGCATAATAATTTGTAGGCCTACCTGGTATCAATATTGGCTGTTTCTGCAATGTTACGTTAATGACCATGAACGCTACGTGGCTTGAAAAACAACATTATAATGCTGTATGAAACCATGTGCATGAAACTGATAATCTATCTAATAAAATTAGCTCTGATGTAAATTCAACGATAAGGCAATGGTACAACAAAATTACCCAATATTCCGTCATTTTGACGGCTGGAATGCATTGTTGAACCTAAACCGAAAAATATAGATGCGCTGTTCATCCATAATTTTTGATATTTGTTTATATGTTTAGTGAAAATAAGCTGTCATATTATTATATTGAAAATAAAAAGAGAAGTTTGCGAAACGTCTTTATTACCATGAATGCGGTTTCATCTATTTTGCTTGTCCCTTGCTGTACTCAGGCAAGTTGTAATTATCACAATCTAACTTTTCCCAACTATGAGCACTATATCTCGATGTGCATTTGTGTATTGTGTGAAAATTTCGATGGTGTCCAAAAATCAAATATTATTTACAAAATAACTCGGTCTCTTAGAATATCCTCATAAGTCACATCAACAAATACTTTCCTGACTTACCAATAGGCCTAACTAAGGTAATAAAGAAACATTCTACTAACAGACAGTTCAGTGATAAAAAAAATCCAAAAGTTTGATATTTTTTGCGAATGCAAACAATATAAATTTTTCATAACAAGATGAAGTTCAATAGCATTGCAAGAATTCCATCACCATAATTCAAAAAGAACCTTTCCATTACTTTGGTTGACCCTTGCGATTACTCCGCATATGGGTTATGTACCACTATGGTTCACCGTACTGCCGATTGCCTAAAGTATGCAAAAGGTTGCATCTGTCTGCGGTTATAAGTTATATTTGTTTCTAAATTCAACTAAAACAGCTATTCGCATTATGAAACAGTTGGATAAGTGCCATAAATCAAACTATGGAATAAGTTTGTTTCCCTATAAAAACGCCTGCCTGCAAAATGATACCATGTTCATAAAAATTACTAGATGTACATAACGCAATAATACTTTATGATGTTATATTTTCTGATTATACATTTCCAGTCCTTGTCACAGATTGCATAATGCTAGCTCATTCACTTTCAATGTAACTGAAAGTAGTTGTTAGATAAAACCTATATATCACACGCACTATCAAGTAAAAGCGTTCTATTTTACATTGATTCGATTGGCTCAATATGAGATGGCTACTTCTAAACTACACTTATGAGGGCAGAGTCTGCAATTACTTGAATTTTTGCAGGTGTTACCTACAATAAATAATGCGATTAATTGAATACAATTCTCACACAACTCGGCCAAATCGTGAAAATGTCTAGTCAATCGGCGCTGGCATAATGCTGGATGATGCATTGTTGTTTATTGGATAATTTAGTAAATATGCGTAACTTTATCTGTTTGTTATTGTGAGACGAAACTACAGTAGGAAGAATGGAAATAGAAATAGATAAAATAAAGCTATTTTTATTCAATGCAAACGCGCTGCCACGTGTCATTCATTATCTAACTAAAATATCTCTCGCCGCTACGTCGATTCACCGTTCTCTGACGTCACGTCCATTCGACAATAAACGATTTCTTTCATACATTCTCAGTTCAGGTTGGCAGTTACTCGCCTTTCCGTCGATTCAACGTTGCAAGACGTCGCATAAGTTCATATCTTCAGTTTGGTAAACGGAGATAAGATTTCATTGTGACATTGCTATGTAAACTTATATTTCACATGAGACAACTTGACAAGAAAATACACAAGTTTTCACAATTTATGACGAGTTATAGCACATGGCAATGTTACGATACAATTGCTTTGCGAGGTACTGCTTTGCGTTTTAGTTTATCAGTGACAGTGAACCTGGTACCAGAAGCTTCGAATATATTGATTCAACTAAGCCGCCTCACGTATAAACGTGGTGGAACGATCGTCCTTTTCACAAAAGCGTGATGTTCTGGTTTATCCTACACAAATGAGAAGCGTATTGCATTTCAAATCTTTACATGTCGACTTGGGAATAAATGTTTACAAGTATATTTGAGAAGCTTTGGGAACATCGACGCCTTTTCTGCTTTTGATGGTGTGTCGGACAGAAGGAAAGATTTGAAACCAAAATCATAATGTGTTACAGCGCAGCTTCTACAGTAGCTAAATTTCAAATTATTCATAACAGCGTTGTGGCCCAAACAGAGCAATCTAAAAACAGTCCACAACGTTGAATATGTCACGAGAAAGGAAAATGCAATCAAAAGAAACAAGTCGATTACTTTCAATACTTATCTCACATTTTACATCAAATCTACTCCAAATGACGCTGAGTCATTGCAATAACGTTGTATGCTTTGTTTGATTGAAAGGACATCATTGTCTGCGAAAAACAATTGTTACCCTAGATGTATTGGCACCAAGTCTTATGTTTAATTTTACTCGATTTCAACCGCAAGCGACGGTAACTCATCGTATCAAAGTTGAAGCTTTTACTGTATCGACGTCGCTTATAAGCCATGGTGAGAACAAAAGGTCCACGCATACACCCAATTCCCTTCACGCTGTGAAACAGTTAGGATTAACGAGACATTGGCCAAATTAATTACTTTCATCCAGCTGGTTGGAAAATTTTGAACAATAGAATGTGAAATATTTCAGAGGATGTGCTGAGAAATGCCATATATCTCTCAATTTATAACCTTTATTCGCTCAAAATTTCAGCTCAATATAGGTGAATAAAAGTTAGGAAAAGTCAAGAAATCTCGTAGTCGCAGCCTCAGTGGTTTTAGAGATACAACTGTTGATACAAAAAAATTGAATTGACAGCCCCCCCAACCTTCAAAGGGTTAACTTTGCCAATATCGATGACCAGGCCTGTGTCAGTAGTTCAAAGCCTCTGCATGCGAAACTGCCAGGAATAACATTTCAGAGGCTTTCTCAGTCCGAGGATAAAGATTCGAAATCAACCACAACCAACTATATTGGCCTTCGTTTGTTTCATTTTGCACAAACCTCCACTACTCCTTCACGTTTTTCAGAGAATGTAATTTTATTGCATATAGGATTGGTTTTGATATACATTATACAACCTATCAGTAAGTCTTTCTTTTGATCAGAAGCAAAGTCTACTGCAGACTTGATCGTTTTTTTTTTCGTATTTAAGTTTTAATTTGCATCATAGCATAATACGTAGTGACGAATCTTTTGTAGACATTCAGACTGTTTCGACGCCTTGAGTTTCATTAGTGGAGTGGTGTAGAAAATGAATGCACCGTTATGAGTTGTTTTCTTGAGCAGGAAGATTCTCGATGTGTTCCCTACATGTAGTAGGATGTAGGTCCATGCTAATCATACGGAATTTTTAAACTGCGGAAGCAGTGAGCGTAGCGAAAGTAGCAAGATGGATTCGATTAGTATGATAAGATTTTTAGATGGCCTATACTTGAGTAGTGACAATCTTATTTAAAGATAAAGCCGGTCACTATAGTAGCTGTTGGTTGTTCATGCTCTTGATACATTTTCTTCGATTTTTTTAACCCTTTGAAGGTTGGGGGGGGGGGGGCTGTCAGTTCAATTTTTTTGTATCAACAGTTGTATCTCTAAAACCACTGAGGCTGCGACTACGAGATTTCTTGACTTTTCCTAACTTTTATTCACCTTTATTGAGCTGAAATTTTGAGCGAATAAAGGTTATAAATTGAGAGATATAAGACATTTCTCAGCACATCCTGTGAAATATTTTATATTCTATTGTTCAAAATTTTCCCACCAGCTCGATGAAAGTAATTAATTTGGCCCATGTCTCGTTAATCCTAACTGTTTCACAGCGTGAAGGGAATTGGCTGTATGTAAAATTATGTAAAAAAATTTTAATCACAACATTGCAATGCATGTTCTTCATTACTCTACCAAAAAATAATGTGTAAACTCACGCTACAATTGCTTTAATCCAAACGTCATAAGTCACCTCAACATTTCAACGTATATGAGCAGTTCTAAAAATTCACATAGTTTTAATTTTCGGATATGCTCAGCGTGAATAATTTTACAAAGTGAATCCCAAATTTTGAAACTGTGCCTTAAAAAATAACAGAGATATCACTCCTAAAGCATAAGAAGAATCGACAGCCCCCCCCCAAACTGAGCAAGACTCCAGGAGCCCAACTTTCTAAGGGTTAATGACAAACGTTTAGACAAAAAAACATTTTTTTATTTCGATTCGATGATCGTAAGCCCAAACAAAACAGTGTGCTCTGCAGATCAACCAAAAAAAATCTTGCTTCCCTGTACATTTCAACTACATTGGATTTGTTGAAGGCTTTGCTGGAACGCATCCCCACAACGGCAGAAAATGAGGTAACCGGCTACTGCAACGTGTTTACGTGCTACTTGCGATTTCCCTCAGTTTTTACTTTTCAGGGCGGTAAAGGAGAAAATGGTAGAAGGGGGTGGGGAACAAATTGTTCAAATATTTTTTTGTTTTTCTACAAAATAAGCTATTCGTTTTAATTAACACATACAATCTCCATTACTGTTTCTTTAACCATTAAGGATATTTGGTTTGTAAGCATATCCTATGTTATATAATTGCTTCATTTCCGCTTCTTAAATTGTTCTTCTGGTCACACCACTAACACCATCAAGTCGAAGTCTTAGAAATGAATACGAAAGAGTCCGATGTGTTTTCAGACGTTGATGGGCTTTGAAAATATTGTGAAGTCTGACTTGGTAGTTTTACTCGGTCCCAGGGTAAGCTATAAAGCGCAATCAAAAGGACTTTAGGATTTCCGTAGTTATGAGTCGGTCTTTAAAAATGCTATGTCGGCTTCTAGTTTTATGTGTTTACAATTGTATCAATTTATAATTGTATGGTTTGCACCTGTTTTTCAATGAGCTTTTTGTAACGTATTTTTCTAAAAGTAATAAATCTGATTTCAACATATTCCAGACGTTTCTGCTACTCACTGTTGTAAAAGAAGTCGCTTCAGCCTTAAAGATCGGTTCAGAAAACGACATCGCTTTACGCATTAACCAGATTAACGATGTTTTAGAAGAAATGAATAAAAAATATCGTAAACAAGTTGTTGTTAGGTAAGCCATGAAAAGACTTAATTTTATATCAGTATGTAATTTTCAGTTAAGGTCAGCTACAGTTTGTAACTGATATAATATGTGAATATTATACTGTAGCCTATAGCTTTTGTATCATAAAGTAGTCTATATCTTTAATTTTCGGAAAAATAATAATAATTCATTACGATTTTGATCATTTTATAATAATTCGTCAGCAAATCACAACACAAATTTCTACAAAGGAGTGGAGATATTCAGGTAAAAAAGCTCTAGTTGGCAACAATGTTATAAAAACAAACGGTATTGTCGAGGCTGCATGGCATTGGGGAAAAACTGCTGTCCGCCGTTTCATTTTTTCGCAGTCGATTGCAAGTAGGGTATCCACTGAAACTCCAGTTGCATGGTTCAACAGCCCAAGTTACATTTTAGGCTACCCCGTATCCAGACACTGCTTCTTTTTAGGAACAATAAAAAATAGATGCCTTGCTTAAATATTTTCAGAGGTGAAGATTTTTATCAAAATCAAATGCACCAAGAAACCCCTCCAAACAACTTCCGAGACATTTCTGTTTTTCCTGAAAGTGATGACATCAACGGATTGGACACGCCCTTTGTGAGAACCAATCTTATCGGTTCAGCTTACAACAAGTTAGTATGACTTTGAAATATGCACATGACCACGTACCACCAGATTTAAGCCTATGCGCAATGGACATACATGCCTTGCGATCGTATCGTCGTGATATCTCGGTATGCAAACAACCAACGGTGAATGGTGGTTCAACTTTTGCTGTGGGCGTTCTGTTAACGCACCTCACGGACAGTTTCCTATTCAGTTGCACGAGGGGAATGCACAATTTACCGCCAACAAGTGTGTCCAGTTTTAATCCAGTGCTTGTTCGGTAGCAAGGGTATTTGGATCTACCTTTTTCACAGGAAGTCCTGCTCTTGCTTAAGAAGCCCTTGCTAAAAGACAAGAGCGGTCTTGGTGACGCGCTGCCTCTTCGGTTGACTGACATGGCTTTAGTTTTCCTTGTTTCAAGGCACAGCCTTTATAGCAGTTGTAATTTGTAGCTAGTCTTCGCTTACGATGCCGATCTGCCTAGCAAGGGCATCGAGTCAAGCCCTACCAGCGGTGCGTGTTTCTACGCCAGTGGGCCTGTTTGGGGTAAGATGCTACCTCTCCTCTTGGACATCAAGGATGCATGTATGCATCATACACAGGACCAACGACAACACTTCAAATAACAAGCGGAAACTTTATACTGTGCCAACATCCGTATCGGAGCCTGTGTTAAAGGTTTTCAGCCTTTACGAATATGTAAAACGGCCACGATCAAGCTTGAGAAATATTGAGCTGCAATCAATTATTAATTTATCAACGTTGATTTAATTGCATTTTTGGTTTAGAAAGTCATTACCAGAGAATATTGTTTAGTAGTGTGAGTTCTTCGCAATAGGACTATTCGGTCAAGTAGTCATCAAAGTTCACTGTTCATTTGTTTCTTTCAAGCAAGTTATTCATAGGCAGCTATCACAAAGTTGTTTCTAGATTTCATTGGGGGAATAAATCGTCTGTAATCTAACACTTTACACGATTACATTAACAGTTCTGATCATTACCTGGACGTGCAGTTTCGTTTACTCCGAGAAGACTTTGTGAGACCTTTAAGACAAGGAATACAGCAATGCTTTACTCTTGGTTAGTGTATGTAGTCTAATCCTGTTCATATATGAAGCTGTTGTCTTTATGTCGTTATGAATCGATACGACAAAATTCAAAGATTAATATTGCATTTTTAGTGGTATTTGCAAACTTGTAGTTAAAATGATGGTCATGTTTAATAGAGAATCAAGAAAAATGATTGGGAGGCACCATGTAGAGCTGTCTAAAAAAAAAATTAAGAAAAGTGATTAATTTAAAAGCTGAGCTTTAACCAAGCACAAAGACAGTTAGGCTATGAAATTTTGTGAACTTGCCTTCTGCAAAAAAATTTGAAAAATTATCACCTTCTTTAGGATTTTTTTTGCATTTTTTTGCCCCAATATTGCTACCTGTGTACAACGCACGCTTTCTCGGTGACCATACCAATTAAATCAAACTAAAATGTGTAGCAATTGGGGTTAAAACGTTGAAGTCAATGTTAAAGCATTTGAAATTATAGCTATAATTTGCAGATGGAGAAATCAGACTACACAAGCAAAGGCACCATGACTTGAAAGTGTACGAGGATGTAACGATTGAATACGCTTTCTCTGGAAAAACAGGTATAGGGTAACTAGTCTTGTTTGAATGTTTTTCTTTCCTGCAACACTAAAGCGTTTACAGTGAGCAACTTTTGACGTGGAACTTACCGATAAAAGACAATAGAAGTTTGTAAAACGAACTGTTAATTATTATGGTAATCTCATTGGTTTATTTTAGGCTCTCAATACCGAGTTCGCTTTAACCCTTCCAAACTTCAACGCGTAAAATGGGAAACTTCGAGAAGATTAATGTTTGGAAACCTGGTCTGCCTTTCTGCTGACAAATTTAAGGCAAGAAAGCAGATTCTCACATGTGTTGGTGCTGTGATTTCTGAAGCTATATTTGCGTTCTGAGGCCGTATCCGTATCGTAAGAACGTATTTTAACATATAGGTATCCTAACACCAAATCTCAGTTAAAACAATGTGCAAATTCTTTCTGTACTTTAGCATTGCAAAACCACGACCTCTCAATCAGTTTGGTGAAAAACAGTAATGGACATAAATTGTCCGCACTCTACTCAAGACAAGAACAGTTAAAGGGCACATTAGGGTAACTTTTCAAAGTGCTCAATTTTTTGTATAAAACTTCCGCAGCATGAGCCAGATGCACTGATGATAACTGCCAGATCTCATAAATAAATTCCTGGAGCGAAACTTGCAAGTTCTAGTCATCATGTTACACGCATATAAGAAAACGATTTTTTGGATCCACTAAATGTATTTGCTGAATGGATAGTCATGCACAGACGAGGCGTAGCCTACTTTGTGGATGGAATTATTCCCGGCAACAACATTTCAACAATCGGAACCTTCACTCTACTAATCTCGGTAACCGGTCCTGCGTAAAAAGTCTCTACACTCCGAGGATAAACATTGAAAACAAACCAACCTTGTGTATCTCGGATGAATCTAGATACTTTAAACACCACTGTGAATGAAACTATAGAAAATCGTAACGAAGGCCCCTTTGTATAGCAATTGACGGCTTTAAAGTTTTTGCTTTACGTACGGAATCCTCACTACACCGAAAGTAGATGTACTTATGACGACACTGTTTGCTTTCAGAGGCACTTTCTTTTTGCATCGATAGCGGGCAGAGATCCAAATCAGCTGAAGAAAGGTTTTGTCGATTTGGAGTTTGCTCGCAGCAACGCTCAATTTGGCTCTGAACCTGACCATGAAACGAAAAGAGTTGTAAAGCCACGAAAAGCACGATGGCCATATGGCGATTCGTCAAACATATGGAGTGGATTCACGAGTGAATCCGATGAAGAGAATTATGAAGCGAGTCCGAGAGAAAAGATAAGTAAGCAGCCTATAGTATCAACAGCTCTTCAAAGATCATGCGACCCTCTTGTGGGAGATGCTGTCATTACGGTCGTCTTGTACAGATTTATTTGACAACATAACACAACTATTAATAATGCTACTCCAATGTAGGCTATGTCTGCATCTCATGCCTTTGGAAGTCTTGCTCTTCTTGTAGGCATCCAACTTTTTGAGCTGTGTATGCTAAGCTCAATGAAGATATTAATGTTAACATTGATAAAAAATTATTATTATTTATGCTTCGGATTAAGTTGTAAAGAAATTGTGAAAAATCCAAAAGATTAATTGGAAAAGTAACTCGCACGTAATGAAGAGCAGTGGGTCAATATCAAAAATATAAATAAGCATTAAAGTTGATGTAACCTACTGCTTATATGTCTGCATCATTTTACTTCAAAATGGCAGCATGTGCGCAACAATCCAATTGCCTAATATTACTCATTAGGCCTACATAAACATTAATTTTGTTGTGGTAACCAGCACTTTTAGCTTCTTCAAATGTAATTTATTTCGTGCGTATTTTAAAATCGAATGTTTGGGAGAGCTTGAGAAAAAAGTAACAAACAGCGTTTTCTAACATAAAAAGTATCGCATTGCAGGAGTTGCTGGCAACAGGCTTGTGTCAAAAGATGACATGAAGAAAAAATATTACATGGTTGAAACTGAAGGCTACTTTGAGGCTTATCGTCATGTGCTGTCTGGGCTGCAAGGTAAGTTTCTGAAGTAGCCTAAATAAGCAGTGCTTCCACTTTCACAAAGCTAGATTACCACTTGTATTACCACATTTGTCCTCAGATTACCACATTTTTTACTTTGATTTTCTTCCCGATTTTAACCGTATTTCGACATACTTTTACATTAACAAAGTGGCTATTTTTACCCACTTGTTGCCATGGTTACAATCAGGTGTTGCCAGAGTTAGGATTAAAGTAAGGAAGGGTTAAGGTAATGGTTAGACTTAGGAATAAGGTTAGGGTTTTGATCTTTACCCAAAACTAAAAAAAAAATTCCAAAAAAAAGTTTTTGTTTTTAACAGCTTTAAACTTTTCTCAAAATAGGACAGAATTCCTTATCTGGCAACGCTATTATTTGGCTATATTTACACTAGGTATATAGTGTAAAATAAAGTCTAAAACAACTACTCAGTTTATTAACAGTACGGGTTATTAAAACGTCCGGTTATTAAAAATAAGTGAGCAAAGTACTGTACTTGACACCGCAGCTAGAATCTGAAAGACATCTTGACTATGAATATGGTTACCCCACGTTCAAAGTCAAAAGTCAGGATGCATTCCAAAATCAAACCGAAAACAGCGGAACATGCTAGTCACATGCTATTATAAGTAGTTTTTTGCATATCTGTTCGATTTCGGAAGACAACAGATGCTCTTATTTATTGATAGTATTTTATGTCAAATTTTCAAAATTTATAATTTCCACATTTTGGCAACATTTCCACACACAATTTCCATATTACCACAAAATTACCACAAATTTTTCATTACCACATTTTTACCACAAGCATGATGAAAATTCCACAATTGTGGTAATTACCACAAAAGTGGAAGCGCTGTAAATAAGATGAAACATTCGCAACATCAAATTGTTGTTTTACATCATAATATCATATTGTGAGAGCACGCTAATAACAATTATGAAACAACTTTAAATAAGTAGCCTATCACTGTCTTTTAATAAACAAGTGTAGTGAGTCAGCAGAATGATTCGGCCAAGTTCTAAATTCTATAGCCTACTGCGTAATCTAAACATAGTTACTAATCACTTAACCTTAACATCCCTAGGTTCTTATTTCAACAGAATTCCCAGGTGGTGCTGATTCAACACCAAGTTTAAGCGCTAATAACTATTTTATTACAAGTCGCATCATTGTCATTTTTTATCAAAAAATAGAAAATTCATCTGCTGGGATGAAAATTGTAGGCTAAATTTCTCTTTCAATTGCTTAAAAAACTCTCACTTTGGAGCAGTACACAAACAGTTTTTCTTTTCAACACATTTAAAAGAAGAAACACTGCTCTGTTCGTTTTTTTTCTCACTTTCTTGCGGCATTAGCGTTTATGGTTTTTTTATGCTCTTGAGAGATTGGAAGCTGATAGTACAGTATTTTAGGATTTCAGTGTCTGCGGTTTTTCTTGCGAACATTTTGCCAGTATACCACACAATCAGAAAAAGCTGTTAATTTTATAAAGTAGGCTATTAACGTCCGAAAACGTTAGTCCAGTGGCGTATTCTCCATGCATGCAAGGCATGCACTGCATGCCTTACAATTCTGATGAAATCAGAAATCTTTCAGGGACAACGAATTTATGCGTAGAAATAGAAAATAGAAGAACCTCCTCGCTCTCTTAATTTCAGTATTTGAAGCAACTCTTCGTTTTCAAACTTTGGCAACTTTGCTGACTGTCACAATCAAGGTGCAAATGCCTCGCGATGGCTTGCTTTGTATCTTCAACGAATGTGCTATTTTCATTATGGAATTCTGGTGCGTTGTGTTATTATCGGTTATGACCTGAAGTAACCTCTGATTGAGAAATTTGTATTATGTAACGTATTTCTGGAATCATCTGTAAGCATGCAAATCTACAAGGTTCTGTTGTTTTTCATGATTTCTGAGCGTCGTTTGTCATGACGTCATAAGGTTGTTTATCAGTAAATGTCCGATTGCGAAATCGTTATTATGTAAGAATCTTCTTGCGAACGTGACCTTCTAGAGACTTCTGTTGTTTACCTTTTAAATGCTACGTGACCGAACGATGGTTCTTTATGATGTAACCCTCTCGAAGTTACTGGACTGAACAGCCAACTATAAATAGTGGTGTAGTTTGTGTAATGATTATTCTGAGATTCTGAGATTATTATTATGGTGATTGTTACGAGTTGATTATGAGAGTTGTGCTATGAGTTGTGAATTGGTATAGTTGATGCAGAAATTAGAGTTATTTGAGAAGCCGTTCGTTAAAGTTCTTCAAGAAGTCAGATTATCATTTCGCTAAGTAGAATTATTCGACATTTAATTGACTGCTTTTCGGTTTGACCCATTAAACTACGTCATTGAACCTTTCCAAGTCTTTTTCCTGGTAAGAGATAGAAAGAAATCGTGACACTGACCCTGGCAACCCTGCATGCAGAGGAGAGCTCAGCATGCGTTGATAATACAATTTGCCTAATCGCCGCTCTTTTACAACGCTGTGGCGCAGAGGCGACCAAGGCATGCAGATTTGAAATTGCATGCCTTGGTCGCTTTTGCAAAGCAAAAATCACTATCTGTAGACAGGGTTGCCAGATTGGCTTGTTACAACCAAATTTAAGAAATTTGACTTTTTTGAAAAGTGTTTGGCCGGACTATTTGGCCATTGGGCATTTTTTAGTTTCCCGATTGGCATTTGTTTGGCCTATTTTTCTTTTGGTTCTCATAGTTTAAGTCCTTGCGGCTTTCTACTGTATAGATAATGTAACTCTACTGTAGATAGTGTAAGTCTAGGCCTATACTGTATCAAAGTTTTCAGTCAGATTTCGTCATTGGCGATGTCACAGAGCAGCAGGGATCTTTCGATTGGGTATTCGGTAATCTGATCCTATTTCAGCTGGCCAGGTTTAATCTGGTATTCGTTGTATTGCATTGCAAAAAGCTTTAGCCTAACTGGTATTGAATGTTTAACATGGCATATAAAATTAAGACATTGGATTCATGATGTCTTTCAAACCTCATTTTTTGAAAAACAGCTCAAACAATTATCAGCTAAGTAAAGCTCAGATTGCAAGAAAAGCTATAAAACCTAAGGCAAATTTGCAAAATTTTCCTGGGGGAGCATGCCCCCAAACCCCCCTACACTGGCTATGACCCTCCCTCCATTGCATGCCTACGCAAATCAACCAGGATACGCCACTGCGTTAGTCCGATTTAGCGGAATGCAACTGTACACATTGCTTTTCCCGATAATATTTCACTATTCCTTTTTACGACAGTCAATGAACTGGTGTGCTTAACTGCTTTGGCTATTGGCCTATGTGGTTCACAGTTTTGTATTGCCAAAACATACATATTTTTTACGAGTGAAACGGTTTTTCAAAACTCTCAGAACGTTCTTTTACCAAAATGAAATTGTTTTTGTATTTTTATGAGTATTTTGACGACGGCAATGCTTGGTTTGATGTGCATTGTGCACTTGTGCAGTTAATCATTGATTGGCACAAGTCTTGTTTTATGCTGTATTCTGAACTCTATTCGGTCATATTCTTATTTCATTTTGTTGTTTTAAGTTTTGTTTCATTTTGTCAAGAAACTATATTGATTATTTATGTAGGACCATAGATGACTTACATACAAGCAATCTCTGGTAGAACCGTTTGTCACAAAGCACATTGTGCAAAAAACAATATACGTTTCTAACTCTACTTACAGCATCACAAAAAAATTGTGTTAGGTCAATCTCAGATGAGTTTTGAAGTGCAGGCATGCTTGCCCAGCAATCTTCGTTTTTGCATTGATTTAACGTCTGGAGACTTTTCCTTAGTGTAGAAAGACTATTTTTTCTAGTTGTAATAATGCTCATTAAAAAACTGTAACTGCATTAATTTTATGATTCAGCCACTTCATGTCTTCAATCAGGAACAGGATCAGAAAGTTATTAGTTTTTTTTTTTGGTACAGTGGCGGATCCAGAGAAAGCGATCGCACTCCCCCCCTCACTAAAACACAGAAGAGTAACTTTATTTACGTTTTATTTGCAAGTTGTGTTATGTAGACCTACAGATAATTGTGATTAGCTAAAATCGCCCCCTCTACGGCTACTTGCTGGATCCGCTCCTGTATTGGAATACAGTATAGGTTGTTTATAATATTGTGTAGTTCAACATTTCAATTTTAGTAGTATTTTGTATTGCAAAGAATGGCTCAACGTCAACCAAATAGTACTTGTCTATTCGAAGATGCTTATTTAGCAGAAAACCTGATCGATGTTTGTAGCGTTTTGGTTGGGATGTTTGTTTCTAGTGAAATTACACTTTTAAACGTTTTTTTTTCAGAAGTTGAAACACTTCCGTTGGAACGCTATATCGTTTTTTGTGGCAAAACTGTAAAACCTCCTCGCTACTTAAGAGGAAGAGCAGCCGCTGTTCAATATGATTTCAAGAGCATTTTAAATGAAAATGGTATGCTTTGAATCTACGTGTTGACACTTTCAAACATAGGCTAAATTATGTATATTTTGCTGTAGAAGTGGCTGAGTATTATATAAACTTCAGCACTTCAGGTTCCATCAATTATGAAGTTGAAGTTTGCGCAGTAGCCTATGCTGAATCCGGGTTTTATTTCTGCTTTTCAAAACTTTTTAAATTTCAAGTGATATTCTCTCGGTAGGCCTGTAAACATCATGCTCAGCAACATATGTCAAGATTTATGGAATGCTGTTGAAAGTTTGTGTCAACGGCTCGTGGAAACAGTTTGTCGATAATAATAGATTTCTGCTTCAACAGTTCCGTGATTGGTATTATTTTAGATTCAAGCTTACATGCCTAACCTTTGTAGCAAAAATCAATTTTTACCACTGAAAAACATGTAGCTTCACCATGTCGACGTTAAGTTGATTTTTCAGAAAAGTTAATCACTGATTTTCACAGTGAATAGTTAACTTGTTTAGTTTGAAAGCACGTATCGATGGATAGTGTGTAACTGAAGAACATTGTTATATTTGACAAAAAATTAACTTGTGCTTACACATTTGTATGTTTCCACACATGCTAACGTTTATCTTAGATCGACTCTCCAGCGAAGGTGGACCAAGTGACGCAACCAAGGTTGATATCCTAAAAGAGGACAAATGGCCGAATGCAGAAGATCTTCAGTTGGATCCTTCCCAAGTGGCTGCTCTCAGAAACGCGATCACCAACGAGATGTCTGTGATTCAGGGTCCCCCTGGAACAGGGAAGACCCACGTGGGGCTGGCCATCATGAAGTTGTTGCTGGATGCTGATAACAGACGTTTCAGGTAGACATTGCTTGAGATTGCTTGTATTTGTTACTTTTATTGTGAATTTTGCAAGTTTTGCCAACTGTTGGTGACCGTTTGAGTGAAACTTTCGAAAATTCACACTTTGATTTTTTACTGCCTGATATTGTTATAACAACAAATGTCACAAAGAAGAAGTAAAAAAAAAATAAAGGTTAACAATTTTTGTATGACATGACATGTGATATGATTTTGTACATGACATGTGAAACAGACATGTGATTTTGTAACATGTGTTATACAATTTAGCGCATCGAATACATTTAAAAGCGATTTGCATGCCTTTAATTGAACTTAAAGAACGGCTTGTAAGTCATTCAAGAACGTCTTGCTATCTATGTACGGTATATATATCTTTAAAGGAAATAATCCTGCTATTTTGCATTCATCGAATGCTGGAAATAAAAATAAATGAAATGATTAACAAATTGACTAAAACTTGATTCTATCTTCTTTTTAAAGAAATGTAATGAGACGCTCATCAGTTCGATTTACACCCCAAGAAATGAAGGATTCTTCTCAAATCCTCGTTGTGTGTTACACCAACCACGCCCTTGATCAGTTCCTGGAAGGAATCGCAGAATTTTATCGCGATGGACAAATCATTCGTGTCGGAGGTGGTTGTAAGACAGAGAGCCTGAAAAAATACATGCTTCACAACGTGCGAAAAGATCGACAGCAACTTCCTGGACGTAGACCTACATGGGATTGTCAAAGTAATATTTTTCTCAAAAGATCTTGAAACAGTTGCTTTCACGTTTAGTCTTTCCAAATTCGACAACCCGATATGTCGAAATGCTACATAGCCTATACATTGCATGCCAATCATACTTCATCATAATTATGAAGTAGGCCTACACAATAATAAAAATAACTTCAAACAGTAATAAACATACCTCCAAACATTAAATTAGCCTCTTTTACATAGATTCAACGTATTTAGGCTTTCAATCAATGTAAAACGACTTTTTTAAAAACCAGTTGTGAACAAACAAGTTTTTGTTCAAGGCATTCGTCGAAGTAATGCAAGCTGTACTATATAAGACAATAAACACTGTTCCGACGTTGAGCAACGAAAAGTTGTGTCTACCCACGCTTGCCGATACTGGGCACGCAAACGCGCCACGTCCACCAACGCTTGGGTTTCCGGTTTTGTCAAGCCATAACATAAATTAATAATATTCTAACATTATGTTTTTCAAATATTTTTGTCTCTTAGGCTTATTTCATGAAATTGTAGATTTCGATTTTTGACAATGATTTACTTTCGACGGTTAAGCTAATCATTGTTGAATATAATTATTGAAATGCTTAGACTGAGAATATAATCCCAGTCTGTTAACGTAGTTATGGACTTAACTTTCAAGGTAAACAAACGTAGCCGGAAATTTGTTATATTTTTGTATGTCAGGAGACGTATGGGATCAGAAAGACCAAGTAACAATGCACGTTCACATGCATGGTCTGACAACGCAGTCAATTGTTCGTCTGGAAAAGCTGAAACTGGTAATTCCTCATCACATGTACGAACAGTTGAGGAAGAGCAATGAATACGGTGAGAGTGGGTGATCTAGCGTTTGAACGGAATAAAAGCCGCTATCTTTTTTGATTAAAGTGTTGCTTGTAGGGAGAAAATAGTACAAGTCTCATGATGTAAGACATGCTAAAATTGAAAACAATCAGCTATATAAAGCCTAGTGCAGCTTACAGTAAAATCACCGAAAGTGCACTAGAAATTGACTAAAAATGATGGTGCTACAAATCTACTATAGCTTGGGATCTACCGCCATTTGTCACCCAACCATCACGCACAGCGTAAGGTTTACCACGATGACCCACAAACATGTGACCTAGCCAACATAAGAAATTTAGCTCTCGTGGTTGGTCACTAAAACCATACTTCCAAAGACAATGTCCCCAGCTGTTGATTGTCTTTGCTCTCTTTGCTTGATTGTGTTGACTGAAAGGTGATGTGGTGAAAAACTTCCAATGATTTATTTGTGTCATTCTTAGAAGACTTATGAAGGGTATATCTCCAGAAGAATGGTATGGAAATGCATGATAATATGATTATTTCTAGACCTTACACCAGTGCTTCTCAACCTTTATTTGTGGCGACCCAAATATTAAGGTTAAATTAATAACGAAGATTTGCCGACCCTATTTCTAAAACTACGTTTTGCACAACTTTTTGTAAGCATGAAAAAATGAGCCACACTCAAAAATAACACGATTAAATACAACACTAAAATGTAGAATTTAATTAATGTGAGCCTTGACTTTGTATTGTTTCAACAACTTTGTCAAAATTTGGAGCTATGTTGCTCAGTGCCAATCTCATGTCATCTTCAGGCTGAAGGCAATTTCTCTCCTTTGTTTTGATGTGAGTGTGCGCAGAAAACCCGCTCTCACACAGGCAGGTAGTAACAAATGGCAGGAGAGCTTTTACTGCGTGCGTGCCAACAACAGTCTTTTCATTCTTGACTTTTGTCCAAAATTGACCAAGAGTTTCTTTCTTAAAACAGTTCATCAATACACTGTCGCACTGAATGTCAATAAACTCCTCTTGAAACCTAAAAATGCTTTGGTAGTTTTCAGGCATGGTATCAACATCAATATCAAATGGATTGCTTACCCATTCCAAATCCTTTGCGTTTTTAGGGTTAATCAAATCAAATTCTCGTATCAATGAACTCAATTGGCTTTCTATGACAAGCTGGACATCGTGAAAGCCTAACTCCGTGTCTTCCAGTAACTGATTCAAAACGGTAAATGATGCTGTTTTTTGAGACGCGATCTTCTTATTCCACAACTTATCGGCAAAGAGAATAATGATGTGAAAGACAACTGTAACGTCACAATATAAAAGTGAACATTGTAACCTCGTCGGGTGAAACCTGCGGCATAGTTTGAATAGTGGAAACTACAAAAACTAAAGTAGCCTAGTGGCAGGCAGTTTTAACTTTGCTCAAGCGACATTATCTTTTATCACCACATCTTAAAGCGACCCAGCCAAATGAAACGGCGACCCAGTTTTGGGTCGCGACCCAGGGGTTGAGAAGCACTGCCTTACACCATAATGCTAATGGGAGTAGACATCATGCTATAGCCTGCTAGCACCAGAATAAGTTCATTTAAGTATATATTTAAAAAAGTTTTAAAACGGTTTACTTAATTTTTGTCATGAAGAAATAATTTTGTAAGTATGTATTTGTAAGAAAGAGTTGATCTATCACGATTGACGGCACTGTATATTAGACTTGCCACCTTTCAGAATTAAGCAGTGTGCTAAGTCGGCCTATCGCAAACCTTCATAGTCGATAATTTTTGGGTGCCGATAGGCCTTATGATCTGTATAGCCTAGTGACGAAATGAAATGGCAACTTGTGTTTTTGTATTTACAAGTAAATAAATTTTCAGAGGATTCGGCGCTGCTTCTATGGCTGGACGTGACAAACCCTTACAACTTACTTTACAATAAATCATACATCGTAAGAGGTAATATATCTGTAAGTTAGTTTTTTTACTGGATACCAGTGTAATACGAAAAGCAGGATACTCGTGTAATACGAAAAACGCATCACATTTCAACGTCGTGAAAATATCTTTACAATGTGGTGTAATAGAAATAAGAATCTATGGTTTGGAATAAAGACACTTCACTTCAAATTGTACTGACAGTGTGGTTTCATCGCTGAAGAGAAGTTGATGACGTGGGTACATGGCCTACTACTAATACATTCTGTATAAAGTGAACATAGATATAACATAGGTTAACGCTGACAATTGGAATTATTCTGAGACTAAACGCGACAAACCGAAGAAATGACCAAGTATACTGCAAAAGTGACGAATATCCTAAAGATTGAAATAAACGAAAACACAACATAATGCAGGGTTTTGTAAGAATCTTTTCAACATTAGGCCTACAATGTTAGAAAACTGTAAACATTAAACCAAGAAAATTAACCTTGAAGCCTTAAACATTACATCAATAATTAAGGAAATATTTTCTAAATCTTGACAGATTTTGTGGTTTTATTTTTACAACTGATGGATATTTTTTTCAAGCTGAATGAGTTTACATTTTGTTGTTTAAACTGCAAAAAGAAAATATTTGGGCACTTTTATACAACTTTAGAGAATAAAATATTTTTTGATCAAAACAAAGGACATGCGCTCTACAAAGAGGAACTTATGGTAACCCTAATTTTGAATATAATATGGATGTAGGGGGCCTACTTAACATTCATGAAACATGTATACATGTAACATTTTTTCAGAAAACAAGTGGACCCCTAAAATTTTTTGAGCGATCCCCTGAAGGATCGCCACCCCTAGTTTGGGAAGCCTTGGCATAATGTGTCGTTTTACCAAGTGATAGTCCCACAGTATAGCTTACTCCCGAGAATTTTGACGTTTGATTAAGTTCACAACATAGTACTGCAGGTCGACACGACATAGTACTGCAGATTGAAACAGTAGAACAGTTTTGAAAGAATATTTTGCTTATTCTAAAATCTAAACCATTACTTTATAAATTTATTTTTTAAATAAGGTTTTATTCAAAAGCAAACTTTGCTACTGCAAAAGTGTCTAGCTAGGGCATAACTTAATGCCCATTTAAAAAAATAAGCTTTTTAATTTTGTTTGACTATTATTACGTAGAAACAGTCAAAGCTATTGCTCCACGCCTACAAGCCTGGGGTTACCACTTTGAACACATCGTTACAGCAATGTTGGAAACAGGTTTGTAAATAATGATTGCATTTAAAAAGCTACTTTCACTGATAGTCAGCACTCTTTCAACAGTGCATTGTGTAAAACGCAAAATTAGTTGTGTTGGTTTCGTGTTGTTTAATTGCAAATTTAAGTTTGTTAGCGAAGAACTTTATTTGTTTAGTTTTGATGATGGGTACTAAAAATTTAAAACAAACCCGAAAAACACAATACTAGCCTACTTGAATTGGGTAGCTACTTTTGCAAAATGTTTTTTTTTTTAAGATTTCCAAAATATTCAGCTTTGTAAGTGTGAAAAGATTATTGTGTTTTAATGCAAATTCCCTTGTCTTGTTGTCATTCGAGTCAATTTTTTTCAAGAGCTTTGTTTAAACCTTGAATCAATTTTCACCATTTCGATTCATTTTGCTCAAAAAACACTACTGCTTCAACTTATATTACTTCGCACAGAATGACTGAAATATAGACTAATAGATATAAAACTTTACCCAAAAAAAGCATGGACAGCGTTTTTTATTTTTTCTTTCCGTAAAGCACCGCACAAACATATCTAAATTCATTGGCTTTGGAATCTAGTTATTTGCTGTGTTGTTTTTATTTCATTTTATAGAGGTTATACAATTTTGACAGGGTCTCTTGAACGAAGAACACTCCTTCATTGGCTTAACTACAATCCACCAAAGCGCCATTTCACGCTGATTTGGCCAGACCCTGGTAATTGTTTAACACCTTTCGTTGATTGAATAAATTTACAAAGGTTTTGTCCAGCGTATTGTCATCATTAACGTTTTGAAAAGATTACTTGTGTATTACTAGATGTCGTGTACGCTTACCTTGAAGAGAATGTTGAAATTCCCTTTAATTCAGCACCACTGGTTCAAAGTGGATACCACCTGATTGAAATTCGATGTGCCGTGTTGGTAGTGAAGACAAGACTTGAACATGAGAGAACACACCCACGTGAGAGAATGTACAATTTAAAAGAACCTGATACAAACAGTTTGTTAAGTGGCATGCTATACTGTAAGTTTAGAATTTTTAGATCTCGATCATTTGGCGTGTTTCGTAAAATCACACCATATACAAGACAAGCTTGTGCATTCAGAGAAACAATGTTGTCCAATGTTAACTACAGTAGGCTACACATTATACAAACCTTAAAAATTTAACTTACAACTTCCTGCTATAGACGCTTGATTTGCACGTTATAGCCTACTGTATGTAGCCTATTAAGGCCGTATTTGCGTGTCATGTGAAAGGTGATAGCAATTAAGCAGCTTTGGACTGGAGCAAACGCATACACCTTAGCTAGCCTATTGTAGGCTACTTCTGAAGACTGTTAGAATGTACTGTATATTGTATTAACCCAGTGGCGTACCTATGCAAAATGGCGCCTATGGCAAAGTTTAGATGTGCGCCCTTTTTCATACAAAGATGGTACTGCTATTTTGCATTTATCAAATGCTGGCATTAGCATACAAGTCTTGTATGAACAAATCACGAAGAAAATAAATGTGTTATTGCCATTTTATTACGTTCAAATTCAAAGGCTTCTCCTTGCGGAGCAAATCAATTTGATAAAATGCTGCGCTTTGTGCCTTCTTTCCAAGTTATTTCCCACATAAAAACTAGCTGACGCGGCTTCCCCTTTGTTTTTCATCTGACGCTGTGTATACTGTAGCCTACTAACAAGTAAAATATTGGACATAATCGGACAGAAGTTGGTTATGACCTTCTAGTTATTACTGTTTGCTAATATCGTTGGTTTGTCGTGTGTAGGCCTATCGTTAATGCCAATTGTTTGCTAGTGTCTCATACTGGTCGTGTTTTAAATACAGATTAGGCCCTATACCGCTACAAATCAATTAAAGCGAAGAACTTGCTTGGCTTTTCAACTTTTGCTGCTTGCAACTTTCGTCTCTTTCTCCCTTTAGCCCCACTTTCCTGTTTCTTTGTATTGCTTTGTTTCATGGTCTGCTTTTATAATTATTTGGAATTAAAAAAGAGAAGTAAAAGTTAAAATAGACTTGGTCCAAAATTATTGTATATAGGCCTACATGGACAAAAGTGTTTTCATAGTCTTTTACTTACCGTATATAGGCCTACTTTAAATTCATCTCAATAGAGCGCTGTGTTGATGCAAGCAGCGGTGACCGACCTATAGATACGAGTATTTTTGTTGGATAACTATGGATAAAAATAGAACGACCCAAGTCCGGCAGATTTTTTCAAAACTAATAGGCTATTGATTAATTTAATTTGTCGCCGACATTATTTTGTTGACATGTCGGCAGGTTTTGTGACCGTTGGGTTGTATGCTAACTAGAGATTGAAGAAACTGATAGCGAGTCATTCCCAATATTTGTGTGTTCTACTACAAATTGCGTTCATTTCATCTATTTGATAACTTGATCAAGTTAGGTAAAAGTAGAGTAAGGTACCGTACATTCATAAAGCATAGCTTGTGAAGTTGAGAATGACTCTCAAAACTTCAGACTGCTGGTAGGCAGCACCAGTACAGCACGTAAAAATAAATCATAGGCTACCTAGCCTAATTCTTGGTCTCAAAATTTCATATAATCATGCTTATAGGCTCAATAATACCTTAATGCTAATTTCTTCCTATAGAACAGACTGAGTGCTCTGGTCAGGCCAAATTGAAGTGATACAACAAATTAAATTTAAATAAATTCTTATAAAAATGAATGAGTAAGTTCTGGCGCTACTTCTAAGCTCCAACTAATCGCTGCTTAGCGACTTTACTAAACTTCCAATGGTTTGAGACTGAACGCAAAATGAGCCAGGAGAGGCACAATGTTGCTTTGACAAAGTCACAATTCCAATGTTTAACAATGGCTACAGTAAAAGAGAGACTCCTTTTTGATCTTTGTATTGTATTGGGCGCAAATTAAATTTTGAAGAAAGTGTAAGCTACAAATTTTAACTTTTACCAGCCGATTTTTGCGCCCTTATCAATGTGGCGCCCATGGCTCGAGCCCTGCTTGCCATTCCCTAGGTACGCTACTGTATTAACCTACATAATTTTTTGTTGTAGGCTACAGTAGGCTAACTCAACAGTCTTGGTGTCTTCCGCATTGTTATTTTAAAAGTAACCAATACTCACACTGCAGTTTTGAAGAACGTTATACTGCCACAGAAGTGATGAACATACAGTTTCTTTACTGGTTTAATTCAAGGACTGTCGATGAAAAATAATATAGTTTTATGCGCTGCGAAAGTCAAAGCCTATATCTGTAACCTACTGTATGTTTATTTTGAGGAGTAGTCTTGAACCGCGTTGAACAGGAAATAGATCTATATGGTGTTCCTTAAAAAACACTCAACTTATTTAAAGTAGCATATGTTTCAATCAATAAACCCCTTTTCTTATCGTCTTCCACTGTTAAAGTTGCGGGACTCAAAGCGGATTTTGTTGAACTCTTTTACCAGCCTGGAAGCTATAGTGTGTGAAATATTAGGGAATTTAGATCCTGGGGATGCCAAACTATAGCCTATCCGTTTCTGGCTTATCTGCTGCACTGCTATAGAATGGTTACGTATTTTCTTAATTTACAAAATAATGTACTTTTTATAGATTATACAAAAATATTAAAGTTGGTTTTTAAGCAATTTGTAAAGCAAGCTTGTAGCAAAGCGTAAAAAAATCGTCAAATTGACCGCTTTTAATGTAGGCGGAAAAGCGAAGATACGCGAAGATACGTAATGATATATGCATAAAATTAAAAAAAAAGCAATCGACCGATGAATAAATAACAATAATTTAATTATCTTTCATTTATGTCTTTACAGCATTTCCTGAACCCAACTTCCAGAACGTCATACAATGGCTCAAAGAAAAAAAGTATGAACTGTTGGGTATGTTGTTACAGAAAACTCTAAACTAGTGTCTGATCAAATCCTGTAATTTAAATTTTTTTTAGTTCATTTTTTTAACATAAATAAAGTAACTGTGACATTTTTCTTGGGGTAATAGGAAGGTGGGATGTGGAAGCATTCTCTGATGACGATGAAAGTCCGGACTGTGAAGAAACCGACATTCGAGATGATGATGTCGAGTTCATTAAAAATCAAAGAAACATTGACAATGGTAAGCAAACATTATTACTGTATTTTATTAATTTTTTTGCTTTAGCTTTTTCGATTAGTTGCGGCTGAATGAAGAGCAATTTTTAGAATGCGTTGCTCAAGCATACACCCCGAGAGTCGAACCAGCACCACTTGATCTTGAAGCTTCTTCGTTCACGAAGTCACTCGCTAACCATGAGCTATCGGGGCGAAATGATGAATTGTTTTGGTTTTCTATTTTGTTGACCAAAACGTTCATGGGAAGAACTTGTTAAGCGTGACATTTCAGCCCCGGACATAGATTCTGCCAACCCAACAGACTGAGAGATGTGGAGAGGACGACTTCACTCTCGACAGACAGACAGGCCAAACCCACAACATGAGGATTTATTCGTGGTCTTTATAATCAAAATTGGTTGATGACGATGATAGTGTCGTGTATTGTATCCTTTTTACCAGCTGAAAAATAATTTTTAAATTCACAAACAAGCTGAAAATCATTTTTTATGGGGCCCCGTAAAATTTTCCTTAAACTTTCATGCGGCCCCTCATGCAGTCTTGGACCACCCTGGTAATATGCTACTGTTCTAGCTTATTAAATATCTAGTAGTACGGTACTGCATCTCCAAACATTTCTTTTTTAAGCTTCTTTGAGCCTTTATAGACCAAAAAAGATACAGAAGCTTGCTTGAATTAACCAACGCGCAGTGGTCAGTAAACTGTAAGCTTAAACTGTTGTCTAAGCCTTAGACAAATCCCATAGTGGACTTTCAAGCAAAGTTGAACATTCCATTGGATATATATTTGTTTGGTGTAGGCCTACTTTATCAATGAAGAACATAAACAACATGTTAAAAGGTAAATGCTTCATTTTAATATTAAGATGTTTATCATTACCGGTAGTTTATTTTTATAGTGTGTGTGTGTGCTTGATAAGGTCGACAGTAAGTACAATAAAGTATAAGCTATCACGTCAGGGAGAAAACTGTTAAAGCGCATGATGGTTTTTCATGCTGCTAAGTTACGGTGAGAGGCAGGGTTACCAACCTGTCTTTACCAAAAAAAGCCAGACCTAGTCACAAAAAAAGCCTAAAAAAAGCCAGTAGAAAATAGCTGATAAAAGCCAAGAAAAAGCCAATTAGTATTCATTAAACATACACATATAAAAAGTGCACAACCAAACAGTGGCGTAGCCAGAAAAAAATTTTGGGGGGGCCAAATATTTGATGAATTGAAGAGAACGACAAAATGTTTGATTTAAGACATCGCCACCTGATGTGCAGTGGCGCATCCTGGTGGGTTAAGCAAAGCTGGTGGGGGTTAGAGCGTGCCGAAGGCACGCGTATTCTAGGGGGGTCCGGGGGCATGCTCCCCCGGAAAATTTTTGCAAAATTACACTTAAATAATGGATTATAACGCTTTCTGGAAACACTTTCAGGGTAATATTTGTATGAAACTTATTAGCAGATAAACAGCTATTAACTTATTAAAGGTAGCTCTTATCTACACACAAACGGGCAAAAACTGCGGCTAAAATTAGGGAACACAAAAACCCTACAGAGTAAGCGATTCTGAAATTGCTTCCACAGATTAGTTAAAAGAAGCGTAAATCGCGTAAACTTTGCGCGATTTACGATTTGCAAAATTTATTGGTGTCTTTTTGTGTGTCTAAAACAAGTCCTGGGGGGTGTTAATAGCCAGATGTCTTGGAAAACAATATAAATTTATACAAATTATATTATATTTTCAACAAAGGATTCAACTTCGGCGTCCAACCTTTGAAAATTTGGGGGGGGGCCATGGCCCCGTTCGCCCCCCCCCTGGCTACGTCTATGCAACCAAATAGTGTCCCACCGAACTTTGACTTCAGCGACAACGCAGAAACATAGTTAATGAAAAGACAAGCAACTAGAAAATTTTCTAGTTTCGGCTTCAAAACGACATTCGGTCGGACACTACAACCAAATATAAGGTTGAAATTACTGCTCCGATTGACGCTGACTGAATTTTTTTCTAAAAAAAAATTGGGAAAGATACAATTAAGCCAAAAAAAGCCAAAATTATGTTGGCTTTTCATCAATTTGACAAAAATCGAAGATACAAGAAAAAAAGCGAGAAAAAGCCTAATTTTTCTGGCTTTTTTTAGTTCAAAAAAATAAGCCAAGGGAGTTGAAAAACAGCCAGATTCTCAAAATCTGGTTTCAAAAAAGCCAAATTGGCAACCCTGGTGAGAGGCAAAAAGTGCCCGAAAAAGCAAATAGGTTTCTGTTTTATAAACATGTTGCATCATTAGATCACAATCTTTTTGCTGATGACGTTTGGTTTGGTTTACGTCAAGTTTCATTATTTTCAAACTTTCCTTTTCAGCAACCATAAAGCAATAATCCTTTTCAGCAACTTCAAAGGGGGTTCACGTGCGCACTTGTGCAGTGAAGCAGTTTTACGCATACAACTCTGAGACAATTATTTTAACTACACTATATCACCTTCTAAAGCAGCCGTTATATTGCAATTTTTATTTCAGACTCTGACGAAGAAGGTTGTAGCTATGGCAACAAACAAATCCATGCTTCCAAAAACCCGAAACTGATGATGAAGAAAAAGAAGATGCTGAAACAATCTGCAATAGAATTCCTAATAAGTAAGTTATTGAAAAGGATGTTGTTTATATCAGAGACAAAATGTTCTGTTTAACACTCTGTCAGAATGACGGTTTTGAGATTGTGGTTTCCAACCTGTGGTCCGTGCAAAATTTTCACAGGATTAGGAAATATACATTGATGCTGAAAAAAGCAATAAAATGTGAGAGCACTGAAATTTTTATGTCACGAGCGATTTTGTAAAGTTTTGGATTCGAAGAGTTGACGATTTTTTGAATGAGTTCTATGGATACAAAAAGGTTGAGACCACTGACTTTAGCAAGTGGCTTAATAGTTATTCCACATCGAAACGTTTTGAAAGAGTAGCGAAAATGTTGATTGTTTGGAAGTTGATTTCAAAAATGTAAAGCTTTCAAACTTGTTCCATCGTAGGCTACTTGGAAAACTTAAAGCTACAAAAACTATTTTATTAGCTATTAATTTTTCGCCGTCTCAAACAGACTTGCAACATGTTAATAGCTAGTTTTTTTACGCAATATAGGCTTTATAGTATTTATGCCTTACTGGCACAAACATAAATGTTGTCGTTTTTGACATCAGCAACTTACTCTAATGTGTGATGTGCCCCAACTTGGGGAATCGAAACACTAATGTTTTTATGGTCAAACAAAAACAACATGACAGCCTTGGGAAGGAGCTTTTCAAGGGAAGAAAAGACAAAGATTAAGAACAACATCAAACAGGCTGACATCATGCCTGAGAAAACAGCTCAAATGGTCACTAACATTTTTCAACTGAAGCCAGCAGATCGATGGAAGCTTTACCGGTTAGAAACAATTTGTCTTTGCCTTAGATCACACTTTCTACAGTTCCGATTTTTGTGTCATTGAGTGACTTGAATTAACTAAAAGTGTGCTTATGATAATTGCCTTACAAATTAGCTTGAATTAGGCTACCTTGCAATTCTGTGCAACCAGGGGCGGCGCCAGCCAAAAATGAGTGGGGTGGACAAATATATTTCGAGGTAATATGCTATCGTAAAGTATGGTCACTAAGATTATTGATTGCGATGTGACTCACTGCAGCTCGGTTGTGAAGTTTATTGAAAAATAAACAAAGGAAATTGAAAGAGGTCAAAAGCTCGTTTTCCATTGAGCGCACTTTAATTTCCTCGGCGGTCCATAGAATTGCCGATTATGATGTTAGCAAGCTTGTCGTTATTTTATGTCATGGAGCTGCTGCAATGATTGGCGGCTTCATAAAAATGTATTATGTGGCCCCTTAAACAGAATTTAAAAAAACAAGGCTATTACCCAATAATACCCCTTGCCATAGGTTAAGAATCACTGCACTAAAGTTTTATTTTGCGCTCGCAAGTCAGTTTAAAAGCTTTCACCAATTTTTGAGGACCAGTGTTATCGGCAATGTCTCGCTCACTGCTGATCTGCACCAGATGTTCAAGTCTTTGTGATGACATGACAGGTCGCAGATAATAGTTTATTTAGTTGATTGAGTTTCGCTTTTAGCAGCATGATCGTTGCTTACTTCACAGTGTAAATAGTAACGACCTATTATAGCCTGATGCTGCGAGTTCGTTTTGGCAATATCGAATTACACTAGCTTTCGGAACACAGTTCCCTAGTCATGTGCTATGACGAATGGTGTTGAAGTCAGTGAGTGGTTCTTTAAAGTGGCTCTTTGGTTTAGCTTGAGGCTGCCGGCTGTTGAGTTTTTGTGCTGTTAAAAAACTTAACAGCCGGCAGTGGGGTGGACATGTCCACCCTAGTCCACCCCGTGGCGCCGCTGCTGTGTGCAACTAAGAACTTTTTTTATTGAGCACAAGTTGTTGCTTTGCATGAAGGTGAAACATTTCAGGATGCGTTAATAACATAATACAGCATAGGATCTGCATTGCAAAATGTTTAGTAAAAAGGCAACATTGGGCAGTTGCATGAAAGAATTTACCAGATTAAAAAAAATGTAATACTTTATGGGGCCTCAAATCTATTCTTTTTTGTACAGCAGTGGGCAGCTGTCCAGACAAAATTGCACGCTAATAAAAAGGGTTCCTTGCAATCTTAGAAATAATAGGCCATTGTAGTATATCAGGCTGTGCCTCTTTAAACGTACAATTGACCTTCACAATCTACGTGCTGGGTTTTATTTTTAAGTTGTGAACACTGAACAGGGCACATCAGTGACCAATCGATCAAAAGCAGCTTTTTCTCTATAACTCAAAAATATTAACAACGTGAACCAAAACACATTTTTATATAAGCTCTTAATATAGCCGACCAGAAACGCAAAACACTTGAAAGGGCTTATTTTGTTTTGGTGGTTTCTAGGCGTTGGATACAGGATCTACGCAACTATTTGAAAGACAAAATGAATGCGGACTTGGTCAAATACGACCAGCTGTGTAAACGGTTGACAGTCGCTGAACACAAAGATAACCTCACCATTATGCGGAATGCAACTGTTATCGGAATGACAACGACTGGTGCCGCTAAATATCGAGACATTGTCAACAAACTGCCGGTTAGTGTTTTGTGGTGCCATAATTGTGTCTTTTTGTTAAATTGATCTTGTAATTTGGAACTGCTGTAATAATTGTGAAAAACTTATTTTCGGATTGAAAAAATGTTTCTGAAGATTAACCTTGGCAATCTGGCATAAGTCTTAGTTGCAAGCGCTGTGAACGACCAACGCAGCAACTGAGTTACTTCAGTTGACTGTTGAAAAGTGCCTTGCAGTTGAAGTGTTAGCTTACCAAGAGAAACTATATTCACTAGGTAGGCAACCGAAGACCGAGAGCTGTCCTCGAAGTAACACCTTAGCTCAGGCTCAATAGGCTACTCGTTGTTTGATTTTTTGTTGTTGTAGACCTACTGTAGATCAAGCCATTGGCTTGGACTTGTACTCACATGCAGTGGCGGCTCGTGCCATGGGGCTGTAGGGCTGCAGCTCCACCTGAAAAAAAGAAAAAAGGAAAAATATGTTTTCCTCTGTTTGTCCGACCCGGTTACTTATTTCACTTAAGAATTGCGGATCGAAAATTAAAATATTAAAAGTTTTGTTTGGCAACACCGACTTTAGGCAAACTTCTCTGTAGCCCGAGTTCTGGAGTCCAAGCGCTCTGATTGACTAAAAATTATCCTTGAAGCTCCACCTCTTTTGGTATTCTACAGCAATTTTTGAATCTGTTGGGGCTGCATGGAAAACAGACCCATCTAACCGAATAACTTTACAGACTTTCTAAAGTTAGTGTTTATTTCGCAGAGTAGCGATGAGCCATGAATATAGAAGTGTTAGCTGTAGAGTTAGGGTATTCCACAGGTTATAGGAAGTGCTAGTCCAGCCTAGGGCATCTCAAAATTACTTGAACCTTGTATGCAACGGCTAGGCTAGTAAAGACTAAGCTCAATACTAGTAAAGATTGTTTCCAAAGCAATACTGTTAGTTTTTTTTAATTACAGCTTAGGAATACATCAACTTTTCAACAAAGTTTGATTGCATTTTTTTAAAATTTGGGGTAAAAACGTGCTCAGAGCGCACTGAATTTAATGTGATGTTTAACTTTTCTGGGGGAAACCCCCCAGACCCCACGCGAAATCGTTCGCCTTCAGCGATGGGCTTCGCCCCGGACTATTTATTGCAGCCCCACTGCTCACAAACACCACTAGCCGCCACTGCTCACATGTTTGGCAAACGCGATTAGAGCTTGCTTAGTGCGTGTTCCTTGCTAGTTCAAATTTTCTCGCAAAGTTTCGTGCTGGAGTGATGTAGCGTATGATCTTCAGGCTAAAGTAGTTGTGGTTGAAGAAGCAGCCGAAGTGTTGGAAGCTCACATCGTGACTTCGTTGCCTCAAGCTACGGAGCATCTCATTCTCATTGGAGATCATCAACAGCTCAAACCTTCTCCTACTGTTTACGAACTTGCAAGGAAATTCAACCTGGATGTTTCTTTGTTTGAGAGAATGGTAAACTTCCCAGTCTAATATTGTTATGTATTTTGAACTAAAGTTGGACTACTTAAGTAAATTAATTGTAGTAACCTGCAGGTATATTTTAAAAACGATTTATCCTTTAGAAATTGTAGATTAACTTAAACTACTCTTTACCAACATTTCAAACTATAAAGTCTATACTCTGGAGTAGG
Source organism: Aplidium turbinatum (assembly GCF_918807975.1). NCBI lineage: Eukaryota > Metazoa > Chordata > Ascidiacea > Aplousobranchia > Polyclinidae > Aplidium > Aplidium turbinatum. Next base: position 12,055,422 of record NC_137484.1, on the reverse strand, counting down.
CTTGCACAAGTCACAACGATACCAGAACAGCAATAGGAAAAAAACTATTTTTGTTGACCGCATGTCAACGTTGTTGTGCGTTTGTATGATGTAGTTTTGGTAGAGAGGTGACTTTCTTCAACCATAGACAGATCAAACCAAGCAACCACACGGCATTTAACATAATACATTAAAGTGAACATAAGCTATAAGCTACATTACGAAGTTACACAGTTACTTGAGAAAGGGCTAACATGTGTATGGGTGAAAATGTTCGTATAGTGTAGTTTATAGTTTATGTTCACTTTATTGTATTATGTTAAATGCCGTGTGGATGCTTGGTTTTATCTGTCTATGGTTTGTATAAGAGATTTCTTTTCTCCAGTAGGCTATCCTGTATGGGCCATCTTTCAGTACTGCGTTCTCTTATAGGCCTAATAATCAACTTCCAGACTACAGTAGCCTAAACTAAACAAAGTGTCTGGGCGAAGAATCATATTTGATATTTTGCCTGGTCATAACATGGCCACCTATTTTTTATGAGGGGTAATGGTCATAATTGTTTACGTGGCGTACACAGTTCTTACAACGTCATAGAAGAATTGGAATATTTGCTGAAAATCAATTAAAGAGAGTTAAAGGTTATTTATAGAAGATAAACAAAGTTCAGTTGCTGACATGCTTTCAAATGTTTTCGTAGGTCGCACAAAACGCATTTGCGGACCGCATGTAGTGCAGGCTTTCTCAAACGCATGAACATATAACGCATTGCGCTGAGTCAGTGTGGACTATTCTATAGTATCATTTGGATATTCTCGTATTAATTGTTATAATTGCGGGCAATTAGAGTAAATTTTTTTTTGCAACTGAAGCAAAAAAATTCTTAATTTTTCAGTTCAAAAACGGGATTCCATGCAGCACCTTGGCTCTGCAGCATCGGATGAGACCCAGAATCGCTGATCTTCTTCGTCCACACATTTATGAAGATCTTCGTGACCATGAAAGTGTGCTTGATTACGAAAACGTCACTGGAGTTCAGAAAAATGTATTCTTTCTTTCCCACGAGCACAAAGAAGATAATGTTAAAGATGGAAGAAGCAAGGTGGATGGTCTTATAATAGTAGATGGAATTGCGAAGCATTTGCATTTCTTTGTTGCCCGTTGTTTCATAATCTCTTTTTCTTCAGGTCAACCAGTACGAAGCAAACTTTGTAGTCACGCTATCACAATATTTCATTCAGCAAGGATATTTGCCAGAACAAATCACCATCTTAACAGCATATGTTGGTAAGCTAACCTTCGTCTATTTTATGTGGTGTCCGACGTTTTCTTCGTAAACAGTTTTTCGTAAAACAATTGCTCGTAAGCAATTCTTCGTAAAAGCAATTCTTCGTAAAGCAATTCTTCGTAAAGCAATTCTTCGGGCATGCAATTGACCGTAATACTAATTGTTCGTAAACAAATGTTCATAAAAGTTAGGCTACAGCTTTTTTTTTAAAAAAACAGTTACAATTGTTTACGAACAATCAATTAGGGTAGCCTATATGCTAGAGATGTGCTAATTGTGCTTAAACACATAATTGTGCCACTGAAAGAAATCTGCAGCTCCTTGCCCGTTCAAAGCGCTGGTATGCTGACGGCACCTTCAAGGCAGTGCCTTCACTGTTTGAACAGCTTTACACAATTATTATACACGGACTGACGGAAAACACTTCAATGCCTCTGGTGTATGCCCGGCTGGGGGACAAAAGGAGAGGGACATACATTCATGGAGTTGTTACCTGCTGTTGCTGTTCCAGAGACAATCATGACTGACTTTGAGATGGCCATGGTCAATGCAGTGAGCAAAGAGTACCCACTTTCAACTCACCGTGGCTGGTTCTTCCATTTGTGCCAGTGCATTTGGAGAAAAACGATGGGAATGTATTACCAAATGTTGCTCAGCCAGTAATTGACTACTTTGAAGACACTTGGGTTGGGCGCCCAGATTGTCGTCAAGGGCGCCGTCCTCCAATGTTTGCAATTCAAATGTGGAACTGCTATGATGGCGTCCTCAGTGGCCTTCTCAAAACTAATAATAGCATTGAAGGATGGCACAGAGGGTTCATGTTCCAGGTATCTGCAAATCATCCAGATATTTGGAAGTTCATATCTGCAATCAAGCGAGAGCAAAACCTAAATGAGGTTCGCATTGAACAGTATGTCAGTGGCCAGGCAGGACCCCCTCCAAAGAAGAAGTATAAGGACAGTGCAGAAAGACTAACTAGAGTCGTCCGAACCTGGCGTCAAGACTTTCAAGATGATGGAATTTGTGATTAGCCTACTTGCGTGGAATTGCACACAATACTTCATACTAAACTTGGCTTGTGGACAATTTGTACGAAATTACTTAAAGTAGTATTGGTAGTGTAAGCAAAGAATTGCTAAACACAGACAATTGTTGTATTCCAATAAATAACAAAAAATGCGCTTTTTCATTGTGCTTATTTGTTTATGTCTCGTAACTTGGTTATTCAGGAAAATTTGCATTATGCACCTTCATCAGAAATTGCAAGACAAACCTTGCTGTTGCGAAAAATTGTTCACGAACAATTGACCTTTCACCTGTTTACGAACAATTCACCTATACGAAGAATTGATGTATACGAAGAATTGCTTTACGAAGAATTGCTTTACGAAGAATTGCTTTTACGAACAATTGTTTACGAACAATTGTTTTACGAAAAACTGTTTACGAACAATTCACCTATAACCATTTTATGTTACACTTTTATCTTCTCAGTGAGACACGAAAAGACTGTTGCAAGAGACTTAGCAATTCAATAAAAAATAAATTTGTTTTTGATGGTTATGATGATTTGAATATAGATTTGTTCGGTTGCCATAACTCAGTTGGTTAGCTTGTGACTTCGTGAACGAAGAAGCTGCAAGATCAAACGGGTTAGGGTTAGTTCAATGGTTGTTAGAAGGGTTAGTTCAACAGTTCAATACATTTTAGTACAATTATCTTGCACTTAAAAAATCTGAAAAAGTGCAAATTTAAAAATAATGTACGGTAGCCTACATTCAAAAATTGATACATTGTAAAATCAAAACATAAAAGGGGTAGGCTAGTGTCAACAGTATGCAGTGGTGTCACTGAAATTTACTAAATACCTGTTTAGGATTAAGCCATGGCCACCTAAAGATACGGCCTGATTTGTCACATTTTGCAGAAATTTCCAGGTTTTTCTAACTTGGGCGAACGTTTAAACAAATTTTTCTAAAAATTAGATTTTTACGCTTTCTTTATTCTTTTCCCCAGATGACACAATAGGTTTTAACATCCTCACATGTTGAAAAACAAAGAAAAATTTGATTCTGTAGATTTTAGTCAGACTGTTAATTTTCAATAACAGTCTGATTTTGCATTTTTCAACTTACTTTTTCTCATTTGCTACTGCTTCCCCAAGGCAACAAAAAAGTTTTTTGTCATTAGGAAACCGCAAAAAGTAAAAACATCTCAAAAAATGTCAGTCAAGCACTAGCAGTAGCTGTAATCAAAATCTGCAAAATGTGACAAATCAGGCCGTATCTCCAGGTGGCCATGATTAAGCCAATAAAAATGTGCAGTGTGATACAGTCCGACCAGAACTCCCGGCTGACATTACGGTACCGTAGACAAATCAAGCAGTGAAATTATGGGGTGCTGGGATAAGCTTGAGATTGAGGAGTTTTTACTGGCAGATGTACGGTTAGGCCTATCTAGTCTGACTGGGTCATAAAATTAAAAGCTTTTCTAGGTTTTCATAAAATAACACCTATGGATCAGTCACAATGCAATAGACTCCAGTAAACAATAATTAGACTGTCAGAGTAGGCCTACCGAATTATTGAACCGACAAAGTGATGACGTTACAGCCTACTGTAATGATTGATTTTTTTTATAGATGATCATTTATGTTACCGGCATAGGCTACTGTGGAGTTGTAGGCTAATAATTAAAACAGGTACCAGATTTGTACAATGGTAAAAATTTAAATATCAGAGATGGTGAACAACTGTGCAGTTTACGGTTGCAAGTTGGGTTATGTTTCCAAATCTGAAAAAGAAAACAAAGTATCTTCCTTTTCTTTTCCTCTGAATAAGCCTGATTTGATAGACTGGAACCCAACGCAAAATTCAGTCATTTGCATAAAGCATTTTGAAGAAGAGTTGAACATCAACGGAAAACGAAAAAAGCTAAACTGGAATTTAAACCCAATGCCTACAATCCACACAGCTGTGGCTGTGCAACGACCATCAACTTTGCCCACTCCAAGCACATCAAGAAAACCTCCCAAAGTAAGGGTGTTTCAATGTATTTTTAAATCATAAAAAATACACTGTCAACATAGTTTTAAATCATACCAGCTTTTTACAAATCTTACTGATAGCTTTACTTTCATGCATGGCTCGTTGCAAATAAAATACTTATTACCTTGCCAACACTGTTGGAAAAGCACGTTGTTTTGTATATTTCCATGATAACCAGTGTTAATATTTGACAAATCTCTTAACCAGAACCAAAATGTTCCTGAACATTGCATTGCTAGAAAGTTATCGTTTTTATATGTATTCCTTGCCACAGTAGAGGTCAATGTAGCTGTGATAGTCGAAACCACACCGACTTGACTAATTTCTTAACAAGAATGCAAGTTATTCTGGTAAAATTCATGGTACAAATTCATACCAACCTCATAAAAGCGTATGAAATTTGAGCAGGTTTGTTCAAGTATTCGCCAAGCAATGGCCCTTTGAAATTTTCAGTATAGGCCATATGGGAAAACGTATGGTAAAAAAAAAAAATTTTTTTTGGGGTGGTTTTTAAGTGATTTTTTTTATCTCTATGCCCTTGCTAACATCTAAAATAATCATTTCTGACTGACATTGCCACATATCTGGTATCGATCGATGTTTAAAAGATACAAGAAAAGTTTAATTTGATCAAAAATTGTAGTAATATTATGCCTATTTTTGTAAGGGCTACCTTAGTTAAAAGCCTGAACACCGCGTCAAGGTGTCGCCCATCATCCAGGTTTCTCTTATTTGCTATTAGATCAGGCAAACGAAACTGAACTAAACTCCCAATACGTCAATAATTACATCTTGGAGGGTGACAATGTGGCTTTTTTGAAATCTGGATAATCCCGCCTTGCCCTTTCTACACAATGAAGAATTACATTTCTTTCTTCATCAAAATCATCATGGGTTAAAATCAGGGAGTCGAACCGAACCCGAACCGGGTTTTGTAAACCGGTTTTGGTGCGATTTTGTCTGAACCTTAACCGGAACTGAACCGAAAATTTGAGTTAGCTCAAACCCTAACCAAACCCGAACCGGTTGAAAAAAGCGGTTCACTCCAGCATTACATCATTGTTCGCATTGTGGTAAGTGAAGCTGTACGTAGCATGTTGTTATCTTGGAGGCCACATTGTACTGATGAATTATAGCAGGCCCGTAATTGCCGAGGGGCTTGGGGGGGCAATGCCCCCCCAAGCTCAAAGCTTTTAGTTATTTCCTTGTAGAAACATAAGCATTTTAAAACGTTTGTCTGACAATCTGCTGCGTTTGGGACGCACAATGTCCTTTCCAAGCGAAAACATGCGTTCCACAGCCGCGCTGGATGGTATTGGTGTGTAATTGTATTTCAAAAACATGCCTTGAAAACGTTTACTCTGAAAGGTATCACTATTCTAAGCGTGCTGTGATGGTTTAGCATAGCCTAAATCTTTTAGTGAGGTCCACTGCACCAACATCGCTCTTTTCAGGGGCACAGAGCTCCTGAAATAAAGTATCTTCAACCTCCGTGATGACATTCATTAATTTTTCGCTTTCTCTCTCTGATCCCTCGTGCTCGATACTGATCCCTCGTGCTCTTTGTTTCAAAGTTCTAAAAATCCACATTTTCAACTGCTTAAAATTTTTATTTTTTGTTCTGAAAACACCAGGAATGGCATTTTAGAGCATATAAAAGTGCAACATTTTCTGGGGGGCATGCCCCCAGACCCCCCTAGGAGGCTCGCGCTTTCGGCGCTCGTCCGTTCCTGCCACTTTATGACGTCATATTTAACATCACCATTTACAGCACCCCCACGGCCAAAAGTCACGAGCCGCCACTGGTGCATAGCCATTTACTTCGCAACAGCTTTTGAGCCCCCCCCAAGCTAAAATGTATAATTACGGGCCTGAATTATAGCCTATTCCGTAACACACGATCCACTATCATCGATGCTTTGGAGAGGAATTTTTTGAGGTAAACAACTTCTGTTCTGTGACATCATAGACAATATAGTTTGATTGTAACTTGTGCAACAAACAACAAAGGCAAGTTAATTGAGCAAAGCAGTGTTGAGATCAGTGTTGCCAACCTTGCGGTTTTCACGCCCAATTTGGCTAGTTAGTAGTTGGGCAATAGTAGGCCTAGGCCTAATTTTATCGGACCCGAACCGGAACTTATAAAACCGGTTTTAAGTTTCTTCGAACCTGAACCGGAACTGAACCAAATTTTGAAACAATCTTTGAACCAGAACCGGACCCGAACCGGAAAAATCAAACGGTTCGACTCCCTGGTTAAAATCCCTTTGTACTCTTCCATAATTCTCACTTCTCGGTCTGCCACATCGTTTACAACTTTGATGCTCTTTATCACTTTTTCCAATCTTTTATAATTCTGAAACTCCGGCCATCTTTCTACTGCATACTTCAAGAAACCAATGTCTCCCATACTGAATTGCAGCCTATGAAACAATAAAGCAGATCTTGCACTAACAAATTCATGCAATTTTGTGTCAGCAGAGACCGAAGGAAACACTGGCTTTTGTGGAGCCAAATGAACACCATGATATTTTTGGTAGTTGTGATACAGCTTGTAAGCATTAAGCAAGTATTTCTTTATCCTCTGTGGAAAGCTTCTTCTTCTTCTCTCTTTTGACTTGTACCGGTAGTAGCTTAGATTGGCAATGCCTCATCGTGCAGCCATGATACGGTAGTTGGGTACAGTTGTCGAATACCGATGATTCCACTTGGAGGCCGCAAGATGAGACATTCGTGGAGCATGTGTTGCATTGTTTGTTCTACCGCTCCGCAGACACATATCGGCGTATTGTGCAACCCCCACCTAAACAGATTAGCTCCAGTGCAGCCAACGTCACATCTGATCCTGTTCAATGTGACCCATGCCTTTCTTGAGAGGTCTGCTCCGGGAGGGATGGAGAGTGCTGGTATAACTGAAAACTGGGGAGGAATATATGGCAGCTCATTCCATTCCTGGGCCCATGTCTCCATGCAGCTGAAGTTCTTATCCACAAGCTGTGTAGCATATCGATGGAATGGGCGCCTTGATGACAGGCGTTGAGGTGTGACTGGTCCATATTTTTGAGAGTGACTGTGGAGAAGGTGTTGAGGATCGAGTCTTGCATGCAAAGCCAGTTTGTGAGAGGCTTATTCCCTACGGACATGAGCAGGAGCAATGCCAGCCAAAGTTGGTAGATAAGCAGTAGGTGTGGGGCGGAGACAGCCAGTGATGATGCGCAAGGTGTCGTTAATGCATACATCCATCTTTTTTGTGTGTCTGCTACGGTTCCACACAGCTGTGGCATATTCGGCTGAGCTGTAGACCAAGGCTAGTGCACTTGTACGCAAGGTTGATGCTCGGGCTCCCCATCCTGTTCCTGCAAGGCCTCTCAAGAGGTTATTTCTCGAGGTAATCTTGGCACGGAGTGGCTCGATGTGGGGTCTGTAGGTCAATTGCCGGTTAAGTTTTACTCCAAGGTAAGTTGGGTTTGCAGTATATGGTAAAGGATTTTCTTTTAACGAGACAGACATTTGACGCTGGGATTCCCGATTATTTAAATGGAAAGCGGAGATTGTTGTTTTCGACGCATTCAGTTTGAGCCTCCACTTGTCCAAATAGTCAGCCACCAGTTTCAGGTTAGTTTCAAGTTTTCTTTCCACCTCATGCCAGTTCCTGTGGGCGTATAGAAGAGCTAGATCATCCACATAGCCATACTGTTGCGATGTAGTGCATGGTAGGTCACTTATATAGATATTAAATAGGAGTGGCGATAGTTTTGACCCTTGGGGGACGCCATTTTTCAGGCGGCGTGGTCTGCTGGGTTTTCCCTCGTTGGTATGCAGTATGAAGGTACAGTTCGATATGGTCTCTACCAGGAACTTAACCATGTGTCGGTCAGGAATGAGTTGTAATAGTTTCATAGTAAGACCACGGTGCCACACAGTGTCATATGCTGCTGTAAGATCCACTAGGACAACACCCACCTTCTCACGGGCTTCATAACCACTTTCGATGTCATCAGTAAGCTTGACAACCTGGTCAGTTGTACATCGGCCGCGTCGGAATCCAGCTTGTTCTTTTGGCAGTTTTGGATCAACGATTGGTTCGAGTCTGCTCAGTAAGAGACGCTCAAGTAACTTGTATGGTACACAGAGCAAGGAAATGGGGCCTGTAACTTTTAGGGTTATCAGCTGGCTTGTTGGGCTTTCTAATGGCTATGATGTTAGCTTTCCTCCAGATCTTTGGGAGGAGCAACTTCTTTAGGCAGAATGACATGAACTGTCGCAGCCACTCTCTTGCGAGTGGTCTAATATGTTCAATTAACTCTGGTGGGATTTTGTCTGGGCCTTGTGATTTGCCAGTTTTTAGGTGTTTGATGGCTGCGTCCAACTCAGAGATGTTAAAAGAGGTAGATAGGAAACAGCTGTGGAAAGCTAGGAAACAGCTAGGAAACAGCTGTGGAAAGCTGATGTGAGCATAAAGCGAATGGTAACAGCTCTTCTGTCGAATACCACATGTGGCCCGTGAAAGCTTGTGCGGCGACATTTGCAATTTCTAAAAATTCAGTTACAAAGGTATACTCCATCATTTTCTTATAAAAAGGTAAATCATTGACAGCCGCTTCAGAAGCAATGGGACACTGGAACCAATAAGGAGCATAAAAAATAGCAACAAATTTTCAGAATTGTTGAAGACTTTGCAAAATGTGTGGCTCCAAGTCTAGTTGGTTTCGCAACAACAGAATCTTCAATGCGTAAATAGGTGTTGACATCCACACAACTACCAAAAAAATCATGATGTTCATTTGGCTCCACAAAAGCCAGTGTTTCCTTTGGTTTCTGTAGACACAAAATTGCATGAATTTGTTGGTGCAAGACCTGCTTTATTGTTTCATAGGCTGCAATTCAGTATGGGAGACATTGGTTTCTTGAAGTATGCAGTAGAAAGATGGCCGGAGTTTCAGAATTATAAAAGATTGGAAAAAGTGATAAAGAGCATCAAAGTTGTAAACGATGTGGCAGACCGAGAAGTGAGAATTATGGAAGAGTACAAAGGGATTTTAACCCATGATGATTTTGATGAAGAAAGAAATGTAATTCTTCATTGCGCAAAAAGGGCAAGGCGGGATTATCCAGATTTCAAAAAAGCCACATTGTCACCCTCCAAGATGTAATTATTGACGTATTGGGAGTTTAGTTCAGTTTCGTTTGCCTGATCTAATAGCAAATAAGAGAAACCTGGATGATGGGCGACACCTTGATGCGGTGTTCAGGCTTTCAACTAAGGTAGCCCTTTCAAAAATAGGCATAATATTGCTACTATTTTGATCAAATCAAACTTTTCTTGTATCTTTTAAACATCGATCAATGAGGGCTTGATGCTTGGTGGCCAGGTGCTCGATGATGTTGAGCTTGCTGGCCGTGATGCCCTCGGTGTTCAGCTGCAGTACGGTGGGTCGTCGGTACTTTTCGACAGTGCGAGCACTGCCGTGCCCTGAAAAGGGCATTTTCCTACCCACCCTGCGCTGAACAGTCTCATTAGCTCTTGTTTGACAAGCTTCGTTTCGCATACGTATTTTGTATAATTTCGTATGTTACTGACGGGGGGGACCACGTGAAGGTACTTGTCTTCCTCCCCGCGCTTGGACTGAAAGCCCTGGATGACGAGACTGTCGAGTGGCTGATGGCATCATGCCCAAACATATAGTCCAGAAGAACAGCTCATACGACGAAGAAGAACATCGATCAATACCAAATATGTGGTGATTTCAGTCAGAAATGATTATTTTAGATGTTAGCAAGGGCATAGAGATAAAAAAAATCACTTAAAAACCCTCCAAAAAATTTTTTTTTTCTTTACCATACGTTTTCCCATATGGCCTATACTGAAAATTTCAAAGGGCCATTGCTTGGCGAATACTTGAACAAACCTGCTCAAATTTTTTTTGGGGAGTTTCTAGGACCAACTTCATAATCTGAAGGGGTTGCCGCCATGTTTTGGAAGAAAAGGTTTTTTTGACCCACCCTACTAGGCAGCATTTGAAAACAACAAAAAGATTCTAACATCCAATAGACTCCCAATCAAACGGAAATCAAAAATGTTCAACACCTACGTTTTACCAGTCGTGCTGTACAGTCTAGAATGCGTGAATTGGGCATCATCAACAATGAAAAAACTCACTACCCTCCAAAATCACATAATGAGAAGAATGACCAACAAAAGGCTACTTGACCACACAAAAACAGAAGATCTTTTAACTATGACAAAACTACATCAAAAGTTTTAAAACTGTTCGGCCACACTAAAAGATCACAATTCGGAATCAGCAAAATTTCCACAGAACGCAAAGTAGAAGGAAAAAGAAAACGTGGCAGACAACCAAAACGATGGCAAGACAACATTCAATCTGGACCGGACTCAACTTGGCGACACTGGGCGAGTTGAGTCAAAATCACCACTTTTGGAAGCAAATAACCCATGTTGATGCGCAATCTGCTGCAGGCGGAGATGGCGACTGATAAGTATTGTAATGATATGTGAACCAGTATTAGATTAATCAGTATCTAACCAGATTCGAACATTACTGCCATGAGATTGCAACAATTTTTAGTGTTAAAAAGTTTTCACATAGCAGTGTATTTTGCAAGGAGTTTTATTTTCAAATTGTATCTGCATCAACATTGATGTAAATTTAAGATTTGGACGATGCTCCCGGCAGCTGCTACCATACTCTAGTTAGTGCATTAAGTATTATTATTGTGTTACAACGCCGTGGTTAAAATATGTGTTTATGCAATGCTATCTAAGTTTTGTTGTGATATAACAAAAACCCTGATAATACTACCATTTTGCAGTTAGCTTACCAAATTACCCAATTTGCAAACTCTAGCAGTTAGGAGTGCAGCATTAATACAGTTCTTTGTAAATGAGTGTTTTTTTTTTTGTTTTTCAGAAACACAGGATTGAGTACTGATTAGGCCTTTATCTGTTCAATGTTACTGTAAGTGTAAATGGATAAATATAATCAAGACTGGTTCAACAATCTCCAGTGAAGAGAAATTTGTCTTCGCAAGCTGAGAAAATTTAAAGAAATCTAAAATTTCTGTTTGTTACTGCTTAGTGCTGTATTCTGCTATCATGACTGGACCTGAGTTTTCAAACTGTATGATGTCTTGGAAAAACTGATCTATGGAAGCAAACTATCACAGTGACAGAGGACGCCAATGCAAAAGTATCCAATGTGTATCTCAGACTTTGCATTCAGCACCCAATTTGGTATCTTGAACTCAAGATAATGCATCGTCAATATCATAATACGGAAGACTGGATTTCACAGCAAGAGCTTTTGATAAAGTGTAACAAATATATTACTTTAAAAAGTGGTGTAATTTTGACTCTGCTATGACAAACTAAAGGGAATAAAAGACTGGTCTCAACTTACGATATTTAACATTTGTCATCCAGTCATGCTGAACTTTTATCTTGTTTTAAACTATATTCAAGTTATTATATCTAATATATTGTATTATATATGAAGTGTTATGGTTCCATAACAAACATTTTGACCATCCCAGTGTTTTGTTGAGCCATAGTTACGTTCCAACAGTGCATTTGGCCACTGTAACTTAAAATGCAATTTGAATGCAGTCGGCCTGTTTAATGTGACAAATCAGGCCGTATTCTTGAGTCGGCCGTGGATAAACACAACTCAGTTGTTTGACAAGTGAATTGAGCGGGCGAGAAAATCCACAAAATATGTATACCACATAATGATCGGTTTTAGAAGATAAAGGTCATGAAATCGATTCTTCTTCTATCGAGTCTTCTAAAGTTCGTTGGCACACCACAGACCGACACATTCTTCCGCAACGGAGTTATACACTGACAGGTCCCACCTACTGCACCGGGTGGCAAGCCGAGGGCAAACAAGAAGGTGGTGCGCTGTTTGGGGCTCAGTGCCACAGATAGGCTACATGTAACTTGGCCCGTGTCGTAGCCCCACTCCACCATTGCAGACTTAGTGCGCCCAACACCGGTTTGGAGTCGGTTTAATGTTTTCCATTTTGCCCAAGGAGCGTTTGCCCCTGGGGGAGGGATTCTGATGGTGGGACCTTTATTTCAGTGTATGATGGGTCATTTTCGAGTTGTTGTTTCCATTGCCTACGTCTTGCTTCTTCTTTGGTTGAGGTTAGTGGCTGAACGTGTGTTAGGAAGCTTTTTCTTGATTTCAATCGGGTTTGTGCAGCCGTTTTTCCATATAGAGGATGTTTTTCATCACATGTTTGTTTTAGCCTTTCGGCTTGACTGTTAACGTCTCTTATGTGTGGTGGTGCAATACCAGCAAGCAGATCAAGTTTGCTGGTATTTGTGGGCTTCAGACACCCAGTAATAAGACGACAAGAATGATTGAGTACCGAGTTAAGCTTCGATGAGTGGCAGGACCTGTTCCAAACAGGGCATGCATATTCTGTTGTGGACTAGCACAAAGCCAATGCGGTCATTCTAAGGGTTTGTGGATTAGTGCCCCACCCAGAGTTGGTAAGCTTCCTCAGGATATTGTTTCTGGTGTTAACCTTAGCCTTTGTGTTTTCAATGTGCTTTTTGTAGCTGAGAGTACGGTCCAGTGTCACTCCAAGGTAGACGGGGTTAGGGCAATGCTCCAGCTCTGCTCCCAACCAGGAGATTTTGAGGGTCCTTGTAGCTTCTGTGTTTTTTAGGTGGAAAGAACATACTTGTGTCTTTGAAGGGTTAGCTTTGAGGTGATTATTGGTGTGATATTGTGTTAACTCAACGAGCGACTTTGTGAGGTTTTGTTCTATAGCAACAAAGGTCTTTTCTTGTGATGTTATGCAAAGATCATCGGCGTATATAAACCGCTTAGTGTGTTGATCTATCGGTTGATCGTTGGTGTATATGTTATACAGTAACGGTGCTAGAACACTTCCTTGAGGAAGTCCATTCCGTTGATGATGCCAGCGGCTTGTTTTTGAATTCAGGATAACTTGGAATCGTCTGTTGTGGAGTAACGTTGCTATAAGCTTTGGGATCATAGTACAAGCAATCACGTCGCGATCCCTGTCAGCACACTACACAGTAGTAGCTGCGAATTCTACTAAAACCTCTAAAGAGAGATTATACTATCTACTGATATGAAGACCCCTAGATGCAAGAAGAGAGGCCAAACATCACAACGATCGGCTTTTATCAAAGCCGGCGTTGACCATAATATCTCTCAACGCTGAAGGGGAATCCGCACCCAAGCAAGCTCTGATTTCCAAATTGTGCAGAGACCATCACTGTGATGTTCTCTGCCTTCAAGAAACTCACCGAGGGGAAAACGATCCAAGACTTCAAGTGGACGGCATGAAAAATGTCATTGAAAGGCCGCATGAAAAACATGGCAGCGCCATGTTTGTCAGGGAAGGACTGGTTGTGCAATCAATATCAAAGCTCAATCTGAAGGACATCGAAGCGCTGTCCTCCACCTACTCAATTTGAACTTCCTCCTTTCTTAACTACAGAGAAACCACAAGTTGTGATTGGTGATTTGAACAGCATAGCACCCAGTGGGGATACAGTGAAACAAACCTTGATGGTGAAGCTGTTGAGTTATGGGCGGAAAACTACCAACTCAGCCTAATACATGAAATCGATTACCTTGCTGTTACAACAATAAAAAGTACAAAGTCAATGTCTGAATCAATATGGGTAGCCCCACAGCAGATTACATTACATGTTCTTAAGCAAGTGTGCTATTTTAATTGTGTAATTCTGTTGAGGTGTTGTCGATTACTGTCCTATAACAACCTTTAATAACGCAATCTGTTATTGCTAAACTTGCATTTAGAAAATTTTGTGTTTGTACCATTCTTGAAACGTCTATGACTTGTTGACTAGAAGAATGAGTTATGATATAATATTACTATAGTTTCTGGAAGCTTCTGGTCAAAGCAAACCTATTATAAGTAGTCGCGTGTTTTGATTGTGATTTTTAATAATTTATGTAGAGTTGTGTATTATGAGGATTAGAAGTTGAGAAGTCCTAATGAAAAGTATATTGAAGACGATTGTAGAGCTCTAGCCGATATCGAATAGATTGTAAAAGTGGAATTAACTTGACTGTTTAACGTTTGATAACCCAATAAATTACGTCATCAGTCTTTCCAAAGTCTCTTTACGTGTAAGATCGAAAGAACTGTGACAGCCAATAACAACAGCAAATGAAAATGACACTCTACAATGCAATTTTTAGGCCAGATTGTCCAGCAAACCAAATCCAACCTTACAGGTTATGATATAAACAGCTTTTCTTTGGAAAACAAGCAACACGGTCTTCCGAGCGATGACAAAGCAAACTAGCTTGTTACGCCTTCCCTTCAAGTTGTTAAATCAACACAATAAAATTTAGCATTACCTGATGGTATCTTTTTATTGTGTTGGATGAATTTATAATTCTCAGGTCAACTGCACGTCATCAACCGCCTCATGAGTGCCAACATGAGGAGAATCCGAGTGACAGCTGTTGACAATTTTCAAGGAGAGGAAAACGATATCATTTTGCTTTCATTGGTTCGGAGCAACGACGATGTAAGCACCACACGCCAATAAGTAAACCCGTTAATTTTGTTTTTACAATGAGAAAAGTCTAGCACAGAAATTGAAAACCATAGACAGATAAAACCAAGCCACCACACGGCATTTAACATAATACATTAAAGTGAACATAAACTATAAACTACAAACGTTTTTTCGGCCATACACATGTTAGCTCTTTCCAAGTAACTAAAAACAACATGTGTAATATGTATGGCCAAAAATGTTCGTAGTGTATAGGACATAGGTTATGTTCACTTTAATGTATTATGTTAAATGCCGTGTGGTTGTGTGGTTTTATCTGTCTATGGTTGAAGAAAGTCACCTCTTACCAAAATTGTATTTGAAATTGAAAAGCTTTATCATTAAAAGAACCATTCAGTCCAGCCCTAATTCAAACCTACTCAAAGCAATAACCTGTAATTGATAGCAAATACAATTAGGTCACGATAGCCTAATACATGACAATTTGAAGATGTTTTTTATCAAAGTATGCTCTACAGAGAAGAATCTTAATTTTGTCAAAATGCAACGACACAGACTAACATTCTTGAAAATAATTTGCTCATATTGAATTTGCACTGATAAATGGGCTAGATCAGGGGTCACCAAATTCAATTCAATTCAATTTATTTTTCTTTGTCAAAACGCAAAAGAAATGAAATTGTGAAAAAGAAATACAGTAACAAAACCAACAAAAGGAAAAGGTGGCAAAACCATAATGGTTTAAGACGTGCATGAAAAGATCTAATATTGCGGAATATGCATCGATAAGTATAGTTAAGCACGGCCACCAAACCTGATACTGTAAAACAAGTAGATGAATTAGTTAAGAACCAGTCGCCTCCTCGTTCCTGAAACAAATGGCGGCCCGCGGAAGGTATCAGCGTGCAAGTATAACCAAAAATACTCTTCTTGAGGAGTTAGAGAGCATGAAGGCAAAAAATACTTTCCGAGAGGCATATTTTCGCTTCACATACGCTACGATTCCACCGACGAACTAATTAGATTGCAGTTCTAGGTTGGGGCCACTTAAAGTTATTCCCATACGATATCCAACCACACTGTCCCAGTGGTTGATTAATACGTCTGTTTTCGAATTTCGAAATTGTCTGTCAGCATAGGGTTGCTTATTTTTAGTTTACAAATTTCCTGTGAACACTAGTGTGCGTTTCGCCTTTAATGTGTTTCATGAGCAGTGTTCCCTTTATGCAAGTTTTTGTTGGCAAAATAGGTCGGTGTGCCAACTCAATTTATATATAAATTATAAATTTAAAGACTTTTTCTGGTTGTAATACGAAAATATTTAGCTTAGAACTGCAAAATGTTGTTAATCAACAATTCTTGCCATGCTGATAAGCACCGCAAGTGACAGTTGTCTAATAATCAAAGAAAGGTGGTTTTATAGACTCTCACAAAAAGGATGAAAAACCAATTCATAACTGTTTTTAGAAGGAACACTGTTCATGAGTTACGATAGAAACGTTTTTTTTTGGTGATTTCTACAAGCGTTTGTTTCAGGGGGCCTAGTGTCTTTCTTCCTGTTATTGGAGCCTATTTTTCACTGATGTGTTTGCAGGTCACCATTGTTACCTGTATTGCGATGCGTCAAACATTTCCTTGTTTAACATTATTAGGCAAATGCGTTCTTTTCTAGCATAAGAGTCAATCAAAAGTCAAATTTATTAGTGTGGCCCACCACAGCTCTCCTTAATGCTAAAGTGACCCGCATGCAAAAAGGTTGGTGACCAGGGGCGCCTGAACGATTTTTGACTGGGGGGGGGGAAGATTACGAAAAAAGGGCACTTTTGTTTACTAAAAGGCCAATTTTTTTCAAGTTTTAAGATAAGATATAGCGATAATACAGTTAGAAGGCGTCAGATGCAATTTGTAGGTCATATTCACAGACATGGAGATTTGGAAAAATTAGCTCTATTGGGGATGATACAGGGAAAAAGAAGCAGAGGTCGACAAAGATTAACTTATTTAAACAGCTTGAATCAATGGGCCACAAACACAACAGTCAAAACGAACGATTTTATACGAATGGCAAATGACAGAGAAGTTTGGAAGACCATGATCGCCAACGTCTGTATCAGATCAGGCACATAATCATCATCATAGCGATAATGCTAATCTATCAGCTCACTATGTATTGAGTAATGATAGCCTACAAAGGTCCGGTATACAAAGAAGGGCATCATGCTATGTTATAATGATGTAACCTAGGCCTACTGTCAAGCCTAAAAGCAGCCTGCGGCCATGGCCACTAAGTAGTGCTTGAATGACCGCCGGTGCTACCTCCTCAATCGGCCAAGTTTGGTCGACGGTGTCTTCTAGCCAATTATTTAATTTCGCAATAGAATGATCGTGGATTAACTGTCGAAAATATGTATAGTATCAAAGAGTGACGCAAAATTAGGTCAGCGCGTCATAATCGCCACTGTTGCGTTGTGCGGGAATATTAGTTATTGATGGAATATATCCATCTGCGATCACGAGCGCTGTAAGTCTTGTATGTAATTTCCGACGTTTATTTTAACAAAGTCTTAATCCGAAGTGCTAATATTGTCGTTTTTATGTCGATTCGATGTTGTCGGACATTGAATCGTTGTTAAAAAGGAGGAACTAGATTAGTTGACATCCAAGAGGAAAATATTTTTTGATCATATTTTGCAAAAATTATGCTTCTTTTAGTAATGTCCTTCACATCATTGAAATACTTATTTTATTACTTTGCCGTCATCGTCAACACATGTCGAACGTTGCTTTTCGTTGCTAAAAAGAATTCTATTGGAGTGGCGAACTTCTTTAAAATCAGCTACATTGGAGACACTCGTGCGAGTGTCGTTAGACGGTTAGATGGTCCCGCAGTACTGGATTCCAATCCCGATAAAGCAGTTATTGCGTGCTGCAACGATTCTATTGTGGGACGTCGCCCAGGCCCAGACTTCAACACGCTAAGTGATCATTTTAGCATTGTTGCAAGTTTAATTCTATTTACTTGGGCTATCGTTATTTTTATTTTGGCCTCCAAGCACGCAGATTTGGCCGCCGAGAAAGAGCTCCCGGTAGGCCACGATGGCTGCCGAAAAAAAAAAACGAGCTTAAGGCCTGTAGGCTACTGTGTTGCAAAATTTTGTGCCGTAGATATTATTTTGAAGCAAAAATAAAAGATTATAATTAGGCTAAAAGCGAATAGCAGAAATTGTAATATTGCAAAATGTGCAGTAGCTTACATGACCTTAAAAGGGCACCATTGCCCCCCCTGCCCCTCCATCTGCAGAAAAATTGAGGGCAGGGGGGCATCCGCCCCCCTGCCTCCCCGCTTCCGGCGCCCCTGTTGGTGACCCCTGGGCTGGATGTTTATGTGTTACAAAATAATTACGAAATAACCCCTTGCGTTATAAATAAACAAACCACATATAAAGAAACTAACAAGAAAACTATGAGATTAGGTCCGTTAAATTTACACTGTTCGAGTTTGTCGGGTTACTAGAAAAAAAATTGTTTTCTAGACATTACAAATTCCAACCAACAATTAAAATTGTCATGGCACTGAAGCCGTCTTGCAGGGCGCAGGCACACTTTCTTTTAATAGAAGCCATAAAGCTGAGGAATGAGAGAGCCTATTCCTGGTCTAGGGTTTATCAACAATCTTAGTTATTTAACAATCTTAGTTCAACAATCAATCTTTATCAATCAATGTAGGGTTTATCATACAAGATGCCAACATAAATAACATATAAAATGAAAAAAACATGCCGCACCTTATATGCGGAAAATGAAAAGTTTTTAAATCATTTCTAAAATTTAATAGAAGCTTTAAAGTTAGTTAATTGTATACTTTTACTATAATTTTTTAAGAGCTTTTTACAAAGTTTGACTTCATTTTGTGTTCAAAATTTAGACATTGCTAACACATTGCAGGAGAAGATCGGCTTCTTGGCCATAGAGAATCGAGCTTGTGTTGCTTTGTCTCGAGCCAAAAAAGGACTGTTCTGCATTGGAAACGGAACTGTAAGTGGATGAAAGCCAATCCCGCAGTCTAAGAACAGATTATAAATTTAGAAAGTGTTTTGTAAATCAGCAACTTAAACTCATTTGTTACGCCATAGTTGAAAGAGTTTGTCAGTTGGCATTGCTGGCAATAGCGTAGATAATAAAGTTGTGAACTCCAAAGCGATAGTTAGATCAGCGTCATGATTATGATAACTGGATCAGTATTAACATACTGTATACCGCTGTACTATTGTAAGGTACTGATATATTATCGTGACAGTCACGCACGTGTTGGTGTTGAAATTCTTTTTTTTTCCTTCTTCGCGCACAACTCATCTGGCAACATCGCTGATAGCTGAATTTATTTATTTTTGTATTAACAATGTAACTATGCATTGTGTTGTGGTAATCAAAGAAATCGATGTTTCCATTTTTTTCAGCTATTAAAAAAGAAAAGCAGATTGTGGCGTTCTATTCTATCCAAGCTAGAGCGAGATGGAATGTTGGGCGATGCATTGCCTTTGCAGTGCAAACACCATCCAGAGACTATTGTCATGGCTAAAACTGTTCAGGATTTTCAGAAATTTCCGGAAGGTTTGGTTCATTGTTTGTTGAGTTTACCTTGCCTATGCCGAAGCTTTGTAACATCTTGACAGCTACTATAGTTCACTTTGTCTGATCATGTAACAAAAAAAGAAAACTCTTATTTTAAGGGATTGCATGTTAAATATTGCGAATGCTAAAAACTGCGATGTAGTACATTCAAGTTTGGCAATTGGCTTGAAGGTATGCCAAAAATAGAACGACTGCTACAGACTAAACCTGCAAAGGCCGACATATCGTTTCTGTAGATTAGAATGACCCCTTGTGCAGCGTATTCGATGCTTAGGACGTTGAATCCTGACGAACAAACGTCAAATCTACGCTTAATTCAGCACATCATATCCATTTCCCCCCATAAATTTGGGTAGGCTACCATAGGGGATCGAATGGCACAACAATTGAAGAGTCGCTAGCTTTCCATTTATGCAATCCTGGTTCAATTTCCGGCTTAAACTGGTTGTTGAAACAAAAATCTATCCAGAGTGTAATAAATTGGAACGCTGTAGTTTCTGAAAGAGAGCTACCGAAGAGAAAGGAACTTGCCAACCTTTCGTTAATGCAAAAAGGCTAGTTTAATGAGAACCTCGTCTTATCACCAGATGGTTGATGCCAAATATGGGACCACTTTTTAAGCTGGGACTTTTTAGGCTGCGACCTTTGAAATATTGAACCACCTTTTAAATCATGCCTTGTAGTCTATACGTGACACGGTGACAGCACAATCTTATTTTTTGGTAATTGTCAGTCTGAATTGCATGACACTCTCTTGATATTAAAGGTTATCCTGATGTAGTATATTATTAGTACATTGCTTTCATAAACATGTTTTCTTATCAGTATGTCGTGTAGCCTACATTTTTCAAGCAACTTGTCGATCAAAACTATTTTGGATGGTCTCACATGCTGTAAACTGAATAGGTTTTATTTTTTGCTTTGCCAGGTGGATGTGGGAAGCCTTGTCAATTCAGGTTGCCATGTGGACATGTCTGTGCCAGATCCTGTCATCCTGATGATGAAGATCACAAGTTGTTTGTGTGCAGGAAACCATGTCCGAAGTTTTGTGAAAATAAGCACAGATGCGTGAAAAAATGTTATCAAGAGTGTGTATGCTCAGTCAAGATGATGAAGGTAGATCAAATAAACTAATAATCAAAACAAGTATCTTTGGGGTGGCCAGAGTTTTGCCTGGTGTTTTTAGGCTTACTTTGAAGCTTTAGAGCTGACAAAGAAGCCATTTTTTGGCCGATTTCCTTTAAGTATTTCATAGAGTATGTTTCTGAGAAAAGTTTTGAATGATAAACTTATGTTCACTTCAGTTTATTTTTATTTCTGACCCATAGCCTACAAAGAAAAACAACACATGCCGAACATAGTAAAGGTCTTGAATAAAGTACAAGCCACAAAACGAAAACGTTATGGCAAGCTTGAGACCTATAAACAGGATAATCAGTTTTTAAAATTTGGCAGTCGCAACATCTTCAAACAAATTTAAAATTTAAATTTTAGAAAAATAACGAGAAAGAACAGTAAATAAAGTTTTCAAAAGTTATATGACTAAACAAAAAAAGTAGACAGCTGCTATGTGTTTTTAATATACCGTACTGCAAAACAATTAAAGTTTTTGCCCATGATCGTCAAAAACATAAGACAAATAAGTTTAGAATTGACCTTGAAGTTATAATGTCATAGCATATTGTTTATATCTAATTATCTAGAACAGGGGTCACCAAACTACGGCCCGCGGGTCAAAACCGGCCCGCGGGTCAAAACCGGCCCGCGAACTGATTTCATCCGGCCCGCCACGTGCTGCGGAAATAATTTGTACATTTTCCCACTTGGCAGCCTATATGTTGGTGTTCTGTTTTTATCATTAGGCCACCACAAATGGGGACAGCCTAGGCCAAATTTGGAAAGATGTAATGTTTTTTCAAGAGCACGATGCCCTGTAGTGTATCACAGTAGGGGATAACTTTTCCAGCAACTTTTCAATTTTCATCACAACTTGGCTATTCCACCGCTGACTTCGTTATTTATTGTGCTCAGTTCAAGTCAATGGAGATTTTAAATAGTTGTATATCTTTTCGCAACTTGCATCCGGCCCGCAGCTGTAAATCTCGCAGCAATCCGGCCCTCAGAGAAAAAAGTTTGGTGACCCCTGATCTAGAATATTACGTTACAGCCAGTGGATTGTAGGTTCGACACATTTTCGAGTAATTTCTACACACCTTTATGCAGCCACATTTATACAGTTTTCTCATGAGCGCAACGTTTTTCTGATCAGACCATCGAGCGATGCGGTCATGAACAAAAGATGCCATGTCATCAAGCGCCGGACGAATTTCGTTGTAAGATGCCTTGTCCGAAAAAACTATTGTGTGGGCATACCTGCGCTGAAATCTGCGGAAGACCTTGTTCTAAGCGTTGCAGAGTCACGGTGAAATCGAGTAGGTTACGTCATTTTTCTGTTTTCTACAAAAAATCTGCTTAAAATATATATGTAGTTTAATTTCTAGTCAAAAATCATATTCAGAAAGTGAAAATTATATTTTTAATAAGACTATCGTTCCTTTCAAGTTTTATTGTTTTAGTTCAACCTCTTTGCGGACATCGTCCTATGAATGTACTCTGCTATAGATCAAAGGTAATTCGCATGAGTGACTGTAAAGTTCCTTGCAATGTAACGTTGAAATGTGGACACAAATGCAAAGGCAACTGCTATAGCTGTCACCAGGTAACTTGGAACTTGCTGTATAAGCTAATACAAAAAATATATGTATAGATTTATAAGCTAACATTTCAAGAACTATTTTTAAAAATAATAAAATGACATCACAATGAATTAAAACCAAGCAAAAAGATTTAGTATGAGAAGGTGTTTTAATGACGATTTTGTGTGAATTTCTTTAGCGTCCGACTTTGCAAACGAAGAAACCGCAAGATCAAGCAGCGTTGTTTCAGCTCTCGGGGTGTGCGCTTGAGAAACGCATTTCAAGAATAGCTTTTCACTCAGCCTCACCAAGAGGATGAAGTTAGTTACAGATAATAATACTTCAACTAGCGGAAGACTTTACTTTTTCAGTTTGCGTCTGTAGTTCAAAATCTCTATCGGTGTGCAAAGCTGCCAGAATTAAACTTTCAAACAAGCTCGTTTAGTCTGAGAATAAAGATTCTTCTGGGCAATCCATCAAAACTGAAGGACAAGACTCGTATCTGATTTTATCAGCTGACTGATCCTGTGTTTTATTTCTGTTTGTCGCAGGGGCGCTTGCACCAACGTTGCCGAGAAAAATGCGGAAGAATATTGTTTTGTGGGCATGTATGTCAAGAAGACTGTTCTGCAAAGTGTCCTCCGTGCCAAAAGACATGCGAAACAGCATGTTTCCACAGCAAGTGTAAAAAAAAATGTTGGGAACCTTGTGTTTTGTGCAAGTATGTCACCAAATCATCACGTTTTGTATTAATTTGGCCTAAATCAACTTCACTTTGCACCCAATCATGAGCCATCCAAATGAAATAAAAAGTCATTCATTATCATCTAATGCAGGGGCGGGCAACATACAGCCCGCGGGCCGGATGCGGCCCGCGACGGGATTTTGAGTGGCCTGCAGACAGTTTCCGGTCTTTACATGACAATGTGGCTTGCGGCCACACTCTGCCGCAATCCCCCACTTTGCTTACTACGTCAAATAATAGTAACTGTTAGTTATTCTTTAGTTCTTTGTTTTCGGTTTTTAGTCAAATGACAAGCATGTTATGTTCCGTCATAAACGAGCCCTTCCATCCTTTTTCTTTGTCTCTTGTAAGAATCTTCTTCAATCTCAAGCCGGAAAAATAGATCAAAGTGAAATTTGGCTGATTTGTGTAACAATTAAACAGGGAACGTATACAAATAATAGTGATTGTTGGTTAAACTTTAGTTCTTTGTGTTTTTAGATTCTTTGTTTTCAGTTAAAATTAGATTTTAAATTTACAATAAATATTTTTCTATGGATTTTGCCAAGAAACATAAAGTTGAAAAGGAGTGTCGCAAATTTAACGAAGATTGGATGCTCAAGTACTTTTTCACACAAGTATCCTTGTCTATAGGTGGATAAATACACGATTAATGTAGCGATTCATGAATCCGGCCCGCCAAGTACTTCATTTTCCCATATCAGACCCGCCGAATGGAGAAGTTGCCCGCCCCTGAACTAATGCAAGATTGAGATTTGTTGAGTAGGTTTCAGCAAGCTACAAGCTAAAATCCATATCTTTTAAGCATTAACCAGTCAAGCCCATAAAAATAAGAAAATGTTGTTTTGTTACTCTTTTTGCAAATTAATGGCCTACATTCAAATGTTTTTAGAATATTTCGTTTAAGTATCGATTAAAGTTTGGTATACTTTCCATACAGAGAAAAGTGTCGAGTAAGATTTGACAGAAGCCGTGAATGTACAAAGCTTTGCTCTGAACCATGTGATAAGCCACTGAGTGAAAAGCCTTGCATAAGGGTAAGAATTTGACGATTTAGAGTACACTTGGTTTAATTTACAGGTAATTTTATTCAAAGTTTACAGTAGCCTACGTAAGCTTATTCACTACTTCAACATACAACTGTGAAGTGTTGTAACTTAGTCGGCATGTTTCAATGTTAACCTAAACATTTTGAAAATTCTTTAACATTTACTTTGACAGCTATACACACAAGTCTATTACAACTTGTGCTGCATTTCATGTGTTTTATGCTTTTAAATTTTTCGGCTGAGCTAGGAACGGACATGTAGGTTACGCTACTACCAAAAAAACGTTCATAAATATTTTAAACCAGTTTGCCACTTTCATTAGCACGTTAGTGTACAGCGGCTTGTTGGCAAAGCAAATCATGTCGGTGACTCGGAAGCAAAAGTGTTTTTGCTGTTACCAAACCATATTTCTAAACAAAAGCTTTCATTTCTGACCAAGAACAATCACTGCTTGAACGGCCTATAATCAAGTGATTTAACTGGAAAGTTTTCAAGTTACTAATGGATAAATCCGCTTCTGCTGGCAGAATACTATTATCATAGCATATTGCAGCTGATACCCTACCGTACCAAAATGATAAAATACCAACTGAATTAAAAGAAAAGACGTTTCAAAAGTTAACACTATATAGGATTGAGTTTTGTATAAAAAAATTTCTGGTTGTAAAAAATGTAAAATTCACTGACTGCCAACAGCGCCCTTCTCATTAAAATGCTACGATACCATAACCATTTCTCAATAATGCGATATCTAATAGCGGTATTTTATTCCTTTGATCGGAGACGCAAAAGCGCAATATTTTCAGTATAAAACAGAAAAGATCTTTACTGACCTGTAGCCTATACCTTTCCACTATTTTTTTAGCCTGTTATGGAGGTTGCAATGTTCAGAGGTTCCCTCTACAGTGCTACTTCAACTAAATTAGATAAATGTAAAATCTTTGTTAGGCCTATATTGTTCTTTAAATGAAGCTGAATAATTTAGGTCATTCTTGACGATGTGTTGAAAACGTTCGATCTAATCTAATTCTGTGTTACGTATTGTGTATTCAAGAAGATATGCTAAATCAATTGTCTTCCATGGCTTTGTAAGCTTCTGGCACAACAAAGATACAAAAGATGCAATTTCAAAATTTCAAGTGCTTTTTGCTGAAAACTATATTTCAACAGCTGATAAAGTGTGGTCACAAGTGCATAGGTTTGGTTGGCGAACCTTGCCCGAAACTCTGCCGAATTTGTGATAAAGAAACCGTCACTGAAATTTTCTTCGGAAATGAAGCAGAGCCCGATGCACGGTAAGAAATTATGAAATAATATATTTGATTTGGTCTGTAAGTCGTCTAAGATTGAATAGTGAAAAACATAGTAACAAGTAGCCTAATCAGCAGCAATGGCCTAGTGGTTTGAATACTCGCCTCCGCGCCGGTAGATGTGGGTTTAATTCCCCATCAGATCATACCAAAGACCTTTTATAATTGTGTTAAACTTCGCACCTGCTTGGCACTCAGCAAACGAGTGGGTTTCGATACTTCCCCGACGTCGTTCGCAACCACGGTGTACTCTGCTACCCCAACGGGCTGAGAGAATGGCGTTCGGACAACAAGGATGCTTCTTCAAAAACCCAGCAACTAATTGCAATTCAAGATCCTTTTTACGTTAGTCCTGGTAAGGAGCCCAAATTGCTCAACAAGCAAACAACAGTAACAAAACTGATGCAAGATAACAAACTTAGTGAGAAAAATATTTACGTTCTTAAAAAAAGGGATTTTTGGGCCTGAGCCAGGATTAAATTTAGGTGCCCTTTCTATGGGCTAAGTATTATTTTTTCTTATAGCCTAATCCTAGTGTATTCCCAATTCATATAGCCAACATGGTGCAATATCGGCATTCAGCGCTAGTTTGAAGACACAAACCTAGCCAAAAAAACGAAAAAAAAACTATGATAGAATGCAAAACAAATTTGCAAAGTTGCGTGATTTGAGCCAGAAATTTTGAACGTTGTTGAGATGTAGGCATTAAATTCGAAATCCAAATCTTTTGTAATTCGAGATTTTCCACAACAAAGTGAGAAAAGTATATATACTGGTGTAATGCGTATGAATTAAACAATTCGTGTCATTTGTTGTAATACTGACGTAGAAAAGAAATACGACTGTACCGAAAATGTTAGCATTTGGAGGATTTTTTTACAAAAAGAGTGATCAAAAGTAAACAAAGCATCTTAGGGTTCCATTACTTTAAGTTACCTTCATGGTAGCCTATGCAGATTTCCTAAAATTGTTTCTCATTTTTATTTTTTTTATACTTTTCGGAGTTTCAAAAGGAAAAGGGTTAGGATTAAAACTACCGGAAATACGGCATTGGGACTTTCCAGAACCCCAAATGTACTTTTAGGTTGTGCCAGAAAGAAACAATTAAAAAAAAGACAAACTTAATAAACAAGACAATGCCAAACGTTTATTATTACTACTTCATCGTTTTATCGATTTATTATTTAGGTATGTGCAACTTGAGTGTGGTCATGTTTTTGCTCATCAAGATTTGGACAGATGGATGGAGCAGGAAAGCAATGACGACAGTGATGCCTTGAGCATCCAGCTGAAAGAATGTCCTCGATGTAAGAGAGTCATCAGAAAATCATACAGATACCAGCACGTCATCAACAAGCAACTGATGTGAGCTACATTACTTATTTTATTTCATTAGTCCTACAGTACTAGGCCTACAAGTATGAAAAAGTCTGTAAAATTTATTCTAATGCACAAACTATATCATTTACCACTGTAATTCAAATAGGCGTAGCTTATCATTCATGAAAGATCTTTTTACTGCTTCAATAGTTGTAAATTTTTAGTTTGCTCTTAGTCTATAGATTTAAATGTTATAACAAAACCCCGCTTTTGACCTGTTAAGTAAGTTACATCTTTTCTCTTTTGGCTAGTTTCGTTCCTGCCTATTGTATTTCAGATATTTTCTTTCCAAATTTCAAGATAATTATCCAATTTATGTCGGTTTTATCCAACACAAAATATCTATAAGTAAAGACGCAAATCAATCACTGGATTCATTGCAAGAAATGAGAGTTTTTTACATGATGCTACGTACGCTACCTGTACCAAACACACTGTATTGCAATTTATTGTTTCGTGCTGCTAGAGTTTGCATGATTGCTGTCTGCGCACAGAAAATGTGATGTTTTTCTTATTAAATGTTTCTTAGGTTGGTCAACGAAGTTAAGAGAAAAATAAATGGAAATCCTGTCAAAATCGAAGATGCCAGGATGACACTCTGGCAGAGTCTGACATTTCCGAACCAACAACCGACCTTTTATTCAGTTGACGGTATAACACTCTATAACGAGCTACGGAAAAAACTGCAAGAACAAGTTGTAAGAAATTTATTTGAACTTAAAGGCAACAGAAAAATTTGTTGGCACTTCAAATTAGCCTATAGCTTTTTGAAAATTTATAAAAAGTTAATATAGTTTCGGGAGAGAGTTTGCTTTTTTATACCAAAGGCAGGCAAGACACAACAATAACACAGGGTTGAGCATTACAACAGTATATTACATATTTACAATAGTTCAACATTCAAACGTTTTCGACTTAACTTAAGTCCTCATCAGGAATCTGTAAATATTTATAAACTACAATAAATTTCACTTCTTGACGGTGACTACCGTAACTAACTAACTAAACAACTAACTAAAAGCATCGAGAAACACGCAACGATTAAAAGCAATAGAGTGGAAAACATACAGACAGACGAAAAAATTACATTAAGAAAAGGCAACTGCATGACCAAGTTACAAAGGAATTTGCACCACGGGGTACGTGATACAACTAATAAATGTTGAGGAGAATAGAGGCGCCACCCGCAAATAATTGTTTGTTTAAATTTGGGTTGTAGCGTTTGATTAAAAGTGCTTCCTGAATTTTTGTGTCAAATTGGGATTTGCCTTTGCGTAAAATTTTAACTCGACCTGTTATCAGACGTGGTCAAATGGCCACGCCCTTCACTAGTTTTGAAATTTTATATAGAAGGAATTTTCCAAAAACGCTGATATTTCTTGACTTTTACTTTTTATCATTTGAGCATCGTTTAAACCTAATTTGGTTATTTTTGGAACACTATGTGGTTCACAATAACCATTTTGTCACAGGTTGTTCAGAAATTTTGTCTAAATTCCTAGATTTTGGCAATCGGCATCGAAATGACTCATCGCTTCTGCTATTGTATACACACTACACAGTGGCCGCAGTCAACCGCGAGTCAAGTCATCAATCACACATTAAAACTAAGAACGAAACGCAATGGGACTCATAGTACAATTTATCGTTTTATCTCAATCTAGGCAGTTTTTGTTGCGTCATTGCAAGGCAAGTAAAGTTGACCAGTTTTTACGAAGATAAGACGTGTTCATAACATGAAAAGCAAACTTTGGTAACTAGGAATGATCCGTTATTTTAGTTTAGTATTTACACTTTGCTACTTCTGAAAAGAAAAACATAGCTAATCACAACCGAATCATCAACCACAGCCATCCACAAAGGGTTTTGTACCATATGTGTAGACGACATCAGAGGAACAGGTTATTCCAAAAAAAAGAAATAATCTCGACAAAGTTCCTCATCATGCAACATGCCTTTTTGCACAAAGCACATGTTGAAACTATGTATGTCATTGCCATTCATGACATGTACAGTTGAGAAGGAGCGATCTTCCTGGCGTCTGCGCTACCTGACTGCTCACGACAGAACAGCGAGCATTGTGTTTCGCTAAACTGAATTTTTCATAACTCCACGATCATTCGATGTGTGTTGATCCAGAATTGTGGTACATTTCATTTTGAATCTTGAAAAGTAAAATTAACTTTTCTTACATTGCCTCGACATTGCCAGACTCAAGTTAAATAACCCAGACAGACAAACCCGTCATTTTTACATTGATTCAACGTCTGAAAAATGACGGGTTTTGCTGTCTGGGAAATTTAGCAAAAAGCAGGCAGCCCAGGTAGAAAAGTTGGCTTTTATATCGTTTCAACGTTTAGCTACATTGAAAAGTATCATAAAGAAGTTTTTTTTCTTTTGATTATAAAACATTTTGGCAGGTTAAAATGAAAGCCACTCTTTATGAAATGAAACGCCTGACAAAACAGCTGACTGGAAATCGTGTTACCTATACTTCTAACCCAGCCAGTAAATCAACCACTTTCAACAATGATTCGACGTATGCAGACGTTAAATAAATGGAAAAAGGACCAATTTTGCTGGCTGGGAAAGAATGTGATAAACTAAAGTTATTTCAACGAGAAAATCAATCTGCCAACGTTGAATCAATGTGAAAAAAATGATTTGCTGGCTGGGATCGCTACAACTATTTTATGCTTTCATTCATCTTGATTTGCCATGAGAGATACTAGTGATGCTAAGCAGACATGACCACATGTGGAGAAGCAATTCATCACAATAACCTCAAAACCGCTTGATGTAGTATGAATATGGAAAATACTGCATTTATTATAGGAAAAAAATAATTTGTTTCAAAGTATTTTTTGAATGTTCACAAATCATCAAAATTAAAATTTGAACGAAGAAAATCGGACATAAAATGACTAAATGCCAGCAAAATTCGCGTTTTTAGAGCTTTTTGGCAACATTATGTTTTCAGAATACACAAACTAAGTATTTATTTCGAAAACAAATAATTACAATATAAAATAAAAGCATTTGACTATGTGCATGCCAATTTTCTCAAATGTGCGGTATTTAGCGGTTGAGTTATAACCCATTAACCAGGGCGTGGCCAAACGGCCACGTCTCATGCTTTTCGCGTGTCTTTGATACGAATACCAGATAGGGTTAAATGAGTCAGTAGAGAATTTTCGATCTGTGCAAAAAGAACAATCCATGATATGGTCTTTGATGGCACTTTTCTTTAAGTCTCTAAAGTTCAGATGCTCCCGTACTCTCGTGGTCAAATGTCTGGTGGACATACCGATGTACGTCAATGCCGAATCACACGGACATGTAAAACTGTATACGACATTTGAGCAGAGAGACGAAGGCGTCTGGGACTTCAGTTGAAAATACGAACTAATTTTAAATGTTTTAAAAATAGGAAAAACGTCCACATCAAATTTATTTTTCATAAACTCTCCGATTTTACGAGCAAACGTTTTGGATTCTTTTCCCACAAACGGAATGGACAAGCAATGCTTCACGTTTAACTCATTTTCAGCCTTTTCTATTTGGTTGGAATTCTCAGAGATAAAGCGATTCAATATTTTCTCAAAGTACAATTTTGGATAACCATTATTATAGAACATTTGTTTTAATTTCTCTGTTTCAATATTAAAAAGAGCATCATTGCAGCAACTCATTTTAGCCCGAGCTAATAGGCACATAATCAAACCAGATTTCCATTTCAATGGGCATAATGCATCAAAATTCAAAAACAAACCAGTATGAGTTGGTTTGCGCCAAACCCAAGTATCAAATCCAGTGGCATTAATTTTAATTTCTACGTCCAAAAAACGAAGGGTTTCACGTGCTTTTTCGATTGTAAATTTAATGTTTTTATGTTGAGAGTTCAGCATATCTAAAAAGGTTTCACATGAGGTCTCTTTATTAAATACGGCAAAAATGTCATCAATGTAACGTAAGAACAACTTCGGGTGAAATGCTAGATGATTTCCAAATAATTTTGTTTCCAAATGTGCCAGAAAAAAATTAGCAATGGTAGGGCCCAATAGAGATCCCATGGCCACACCGTCAATTTTTTTAAACAATTGGTTTTTATACATAAATATGCCTTCGGTAGCTAAATTCATTAACTTGACAAATACGTCACGCTTGAAAGGTAATTGAGTTGGTTTTGTTTCCGAATAAATGTAGTCAGCAATGATGTTAACAGTCTCTTTCAAAGGTACGTTCGTAAACAGAGATTTAACATCAAAACTGACCATCATCTGTCCAGAAGACGGAGAATAATCTTTTAGTTTTTCTAAAAATTGATTTGTGAAGTTAAGCATATACGAATTTGGAATGTACGGTTTGATCATGCTATCTAAGAATTTTGCCAGTTCATATTCCGGAGAGCCTATCATAGAAACAACAGGCCTAAGTGGGTTACCTTCATTGTGCACTTTTACCAAGCCGTATAATTTACCGGGGTTACTGCCCGATGGAATCAGTTTCGTAATCAATTGTTTGTCGAAGTCTTTAAAGTACTTACGGATGTAGTACGCAATTGACTTTTCTTTTGAAATGATGGGATGTGATTTGCCGCTGTCTGAAATTCGTTTAAACTTCGATTTATCATTGACTATAGAGTCCAGTTTCAGATAGTAATCCGAGGTGTTTAAAATTGCTGTCCCTTTTCCTTTATCAAACTTGCAAATCTTGATGTCTTTGTTTTTTGATAGAGTGTTCAGAGTTCAATGTACTATTTGATTTCGTTTTGAAGAGCAAGCACGTTTAGCATCAGACATGAATCGTTTAACCATAAACTTAATTTCATCCTTAGATTCGTCGTCAAGCGTGATTTCTTTTTCTTTCCTTGCCGAGTAAATTAATTGTTCCATGTTCGTTTTTATGCTGTCAATTTGAACTTTTTTCGGCAAAATGTGATGGTCTAATCCAAACCGCAAAGCGTCTTCTTCCAATAGACTGAGTTTCTTGCTACTCAAATTTATAATACAATTAGGAGATTTGTTTCGCTGTCGTCGCCAGAGGTTGGTGAGCTTTTTTTGGTGAATATCAAGAGTTTGTTTTGCAAAGACTTTAAATTGTTCTGACAGCAAAGATACTAAACATGTTTTCTGAAAGAAACTGAGTGCTGCTAGCGTTTGAATGTTGAACTATTGTAAATATGTAATATACTGTTGTAATGCTCAACCCTGTGTTATTGTTGTGTCTTGCCTGCCTTTGTTATAAAAAGTTTGTGTTTACATTTTTGTTTATTTTCATGTTTGATCCATTTTTCTTTAAAAGCCTTTTGTTTTTGTAAAGTAATGTGACGCTCAAAGAGGTAAAACAAGTCATTGTTGTTTCAGAAATATGCTGTCACTATGAACGATTTGAGCATGGTGGAAACAACGTCTCTGTATCTGAAAAGAATTTTCAAAGTTAAAAATAGCCTCTCTGCTATTCGAAAACAACTTAGCTTGGCAAGGTTAAGAAGCAGTAAGTTGTTAGATGGAAAACGCTTATCTTGTTGGGTCCAAAGTGATGCTTATAAGCTACCGTACAACGTTACAACTAAAAATTAATTTTTTCAGAAACTCAACTACAATTTCTGATAACGAACGTATCTGGTTTAACAACACAGCTTCCTTGCAAATGGTAATAATGTTGCACTTATTTTTCGAAGAAGCCCAACTCCGGGATCAATTTGTGCTTGGTGCCTATAGGTACGAAGATTAGTGGTGACAGGAGCGCCGGAACGATTTTTGACTGGGGGGGGGGGCAGGATTATGAAAAAAGGGCACTTTTGTTGCTGAAAGGCCAATGTTTTTTTTAATTTTAAGATGAGATATAGCGATAATGCTCTTCTATCAGCTAATTATCGAGTAATTATATAAGTGTCCGGTATACAAAGAACAATGGCACGAAAGTAAATCATGCTATGTTATAATGATTTAACCTACTGTGATACAGAGTTTTGTGTCGTGAATATTATTTTTTAGGCAAAAATGAAAGATTACGGTATAATTAGGCTAAAAGCGAATAGCAGAAATTGTTATATTGCAAAATATGCAGTAGCTTACATGACTTTAAAAGGGCACCATTGCCCCCATCCACAGAAAAATTAAGGGCATGGTGGGCATTTGGTATTATTTAAAGCAGCGGTTCTAAAACTTTTTTTGGTTTGACGCACTTGAACGGATGTGCTGATCTTGCGACGCACTGCAGGCCTATAGAAGTTGAAGCTGACAGGGATTGTGTCGTACGCGTTCCACATCAGTTGAACTATTTTAATTTATTCACAAGTTCTCGCTTTTTAAGGAATAAATTCGGACATTTCAACTCTTCTCCGGTGGTTGTTCAACCCTCGTCTTTACTTTTCGGATCAAGAAGTTTGGGATCTTGATGTGGAATTCAGCAGATTGAAGCAGAGTCTCAAACTGATCCAATTTAAACAAAATTATGCAACTAAAAATGTAGAGACCGGCACCAAGTGAGTTAACAAGACAGCCAAGTTGCATGTAAGCTACTTTTTTCCAGAAAATGTATGTTCTGAAGTAAGTTTACACGAACAATTGCATGTAAATTAAAATTCTTTGTTTTATTGCAGCAATACAGAGTTGAATGAAAAGATTGACAAAGCCCATGATCTTCTGTTTGTTCAACGCGTTCGTTATGACGATGTTCAGAACGAAGTCGAAAACTTGATGAAGGAAATCGAGGACTTGGTGAGTGGTTGGTAAACTTTTTTACGGTATTAGAAATGGCATGATATTTGATGTTGCTTTACTGTATCTAGTGTCCTCTTGCTCCCGGACTTGGAGTAACTGAAGAAGTAAGAGACATGATTGTGAAAGCAATGTCGTTTCAAAAAGGACATTGGTACAAATGCAAGAATGGACATTTTTATTGTATTGGTGAATGTGGAGGAGCGACTCAAATTGGGACATGTCCGGAATGCAAAGAACAGATAGGTAATCTACTGAATTGTCCAAAGGTTGTGCTTGCTATGCTGTACAGTAAGATTTCAACCAAAACATTTTTGATCCAGATGGCATGAGACTGATTCTTTTGTTTGTAGTAGGCGCTAGCAGTAAAACAACTGATTAAGTGGCAAACACCAATACGTGTGTTGCTTGTAGGAACTTTTTTAACGCTTGTCTATTTGTGTATTCATGTGACTCCATGTTCGTTTGTTTCGAAATTTTGTTGTACTGTTGTGCCCTACCTGTCTTTGGTACAAAAAAGTAAAAACTATCTTTCTGTTTTAAAGGTGGCACATCCCATCGGTTGTTGGAAGGTAACCAACTGGGTTCAGAGATGGATGGGGCAACTGTTGCTTCGTATGATCCAAACAACGTTTACATTCCGCCAGAAGCCTTTCTCTGATTGTTCCACTTCATGTCATTGATCATGAAGATCAACTTTCTTTCAGATTTTGTTCACTCTTCACTTCTCAGTCTTCACTTTAAAATGATGCAACAACTCATAAGGACGGACGCCATAATAAAAAAGGCACCACCAAAGTATTTTTGTCTTATGAGATATTTACTAGAAGGACATTTGCTATAGGAGATTTTTAACCTGTGAAATTTTCACCGCAAATGATTTTACCAGGTGAATTTTTACTTGCGTGTTTTAATTGTCCATCATGAACATATTCCTTCTTTTCGTTAGATAAAAAAGTAGACACGTTGTAGAAATTGTAAAAAATGGATTTTCAGGGTTAAAGAGGACTTTTCTGGGTTAGCGGAAAGCTGGGTATCAAAAGAAGAACTTTTTGTCTCTGAAATATTACATAGGCCTATGATATTGACCCCTGTAGGCTATAAAAGCAACATTGGTTAAAAACTTTAAAAATAGTCTCACATTTTGTAAACTGTGGGATTTAAATCTTAAAAACTCGGCTATAGTGGCATTTCGTTATAGTGACACTTTTTAAAAGTCCTATTCAATGGCGTAGATAGAAAGAAAATTTTAGGAGAAGGCAAAAGCAACTGTTAAGGGTGGGCCAAACGTATTTTAACATGCATTATAATGAAATTAAAACGTATTAGTATTAAGATTTAAGTTGGCGGGAGGGGCGCAAGATAAAATTTTTGAGGGGGATTGGCTACTCCTTCAAACCCCCGTGGCTACGTCCCTGGTCACATTAGGTGTCACTATATAGACGAATTCTACTTCAGTTATAACGTCGGTGAATCGACCAGCGCACGTGTGGGACAATTCCCACTATTGCGCAAAAAATATTACGGTAACTTACAAAGAAACATACCACAAATACGTAGACGAATGCGAATAAATTAATGTAAAACTTAATTGATTTTAAATATTATACTGACTTTCCAAACGGAGTAGCCTATTGTCAAGTGTTGTTGACATTTAATACAAGAAAAATGCAATGTAGCCTATGTATTGTGCGTATTGTTTTGTGTTATTTCTGTTATGCTACCACAACAAAATTTTGGTCCAACGCTTTCTTTTCTGTAATTTTGTTTCATCCCGTAACGCCTTATGTTGCATATATGCAACAAAGATTTCTGGAAAGTACATAACTTTGGGAGAATAAAATGAATATTTGTGAAGAAAATGAAACAAAAATACTTTCATTTGACCCTTTATAGCCGAATGTTGCAAACTTGCAACAAAGTGAAGGCTACAGCTAAATATTTGTGTTGGCTGTGCTAGTTTGATTGGTTTTCCTGGGCGCTACGGGTCTCTACCATTTTTTGTTAAATTTTGTATCACAGCATGAACTTTTGTGTTGCCCAATTAAAATTCGTTTCTGATATTCCTTATTGTTGAGACAACCTTCACAGCAGAAATAAGTCCCATCCATCCATCTATCATTACTATTCCTGGCAAAAAAAACTATAGGCTGTATTTGGATTTGTCTGCGTATTAGTGTTCGTCAGTAACCTAGATTGACAAGACATTGATGACAAGATAAATATGGGCTTAGAAATATCTAATGTTTAACCAAAATGTTTTTGATTTGTGTAGTTAAGTGCATGGCTGTGCAATTGTATTTTGACCGCGTTGTGGGTTGTAGATCCACTTCCTGTTCATCTGATCTGTATTTTGTAGAATCGCTGCAGAAACATTTGTTGTGGAAGAACATTAGGGGAAGGTGGGGCAGGACGGGACGCTTAACTTTAATCGATGTTTTGCATAATTCCTTTTTATCAATATCGGCAACTTTGATATCATGTTATTCCTATTGCACACCACTACCAACCAGCAAGATATAAAGACTCAGTCAGTATCGCATGACTTCATAATTAACAAAAAAATAAAAAATAAACTCGTCCCATCTTGCCCCATTGTCACTAAAATTCATTACAGTATTGTTTATAACTTAGGGAATCAACTGTAAAACCACAAATCCACTGATATATCTTGTAATTTCGAAAATGGCTTGCATTTAAAGCACACATAATGACATCAGGGCAAAATGACAGACTACTTTTTTCCATAAAAATCACATACAAAATTGCCACGCCCAATTTAAGCAGAACAGTTTTCGTGGCACCATTTTTTGCACAAAGAATAACTATCTTAGACTTTCAATACAGACAATTGATTGATTGCTTGTTCAATTGTATTTATTCAAGTCAAAGATAGAATTTTGTGACAAAAAGGTGGTCCTTTAGTCTCTAGAGGCTTTGACTTAGTTTAATGAGATAATAATAATATAATAATAATCAAGAAATGATGACATAATTATGTGACAACCCATTTTATGTTCTACGGTCAAGCCACCTATTGCTAAAAAGATAACTGTTTTAACAAAGGTTGGCTACAGCATGCTAAAACTGCTTCAACTTTACAATAAAACAAAATTCATTTAACCTCTCTACCATTTATAGCAGGTGTAGCCCTAATGGAGGGTGTGATGCAAAGCTTACTAATAGGTGCCTAACTCTCAAGTTACTAGTTAACTTAGCATTTGCACTAGCTAGTAGGCCTTGCTTACGTGACAAGTTGGGCTAGCATATCACTGAAAGTTGATAACTTCAGTGGGGCAAGACGGGACAGATGTCCCATCCTGCCCCAAGCAGCTCCGTCCCGTTTTGCCCCAATGATTGGCATTTTGAAATTTTCTGTTTGTTTATTATATATGCAACTCACATCTAAAAAGTCAGATACCCCAAAAGGCACTTTTATTACTGTATCTCTACACCACGTATCATCTTCCAGATTTTTCTGAAATCATGCTAAAATGTGAAAAGTTTTGATAAGATTTCTTATAGCAACTAGCTAACTGAACATTTCTTTTTTTTGCAAGTCATTGAGAATCATGGTATCCTGTAACATCTAAATGGGTAGAGGTTGCTAAAGCTAATACTTTTAAAAATATCCACGGTGTCCCGTCTTGCCCCACGTCCCATCTTGCCCCACCTTCCCCTAAATTACTGGATACAGTAGACTACATTTTTTGTTTCTACTTTGTTGCCATGAAACTCTTGCCATTTCCCAATGTTAACGATCATACTGTCAGCTGCATAGTTTAGTGGTGAGAGCCCTGGTTCAAAAGGGCCCTGGTTCGACACCGGCGCTCAAGAGCACGTAGTTTTGTTGGCAAAACACTAAAAGGCACGCCTGAAGGCGGATACAAAGATTGGCTTGCCTGCCTTTCCGTCCGCTTTACATCTAAATCTTCAACTGCCGAGGCGTAAGCTTGGATACGACAAAAGTGCGCCACCTATAGTAATTTTTTCAAAAGTTTCTTGTTCAAATAGATTCTACAAAACGGTCATAGCCTACTTTAGAATTTAGATGAACTCGATAATTTCCTTGGTGACTGCAATTGGATTTGTCGCTCGTATATTGACGGTAACCAGATAAGCTACAAATATAATATTTAGCCTACGTAACTGACTGTGATGCATGATGCACAAACAAGTACATCACTCATAAGTTATTAACTCTTTTTAGTGGCCACTCTTTATCCAGATTTCAGACTAGCCAATCGCTCTCCGCAAATTGTAATAGAGCCTCCACCCTCCGTTCTAGATGCGAAAAGCTGTAGCACATTTATCAAGATTCTTTGTGATTTAGGGCTTTAGGCTACAAGATTCTTTACTCTCCGTCGAACCGAGAAAGCATACGTGTAGAATAGTAGATGCTTTGAACCCAGTGGAATAACAAGGCTTCTTGCTTATGAGGCAGTAATTTAAGCAACATCTCTCAACTCGGAACAAGGCTAATGAAAACGCTTTTGGTTGGTTTTTAATTTTCATCCTCGGATTGACAAAGTCTTGATTGGTTATTCCTGGTAGTTTCGCATAGTCTATCCTACTTGTAGAGGCTCTTGATGCAGGGCCGGTTACCGAGATTGGCAGTGTGAAGTTTTCCGATTGTTGAAGTGTTGTTGCCGGGAAATTATTCCATTCACTTCAATCACTTGGTGCCGCTGAATGGAGAGCAGTCCTGAAAGTGCGTTGCTCAAGCGCACGCCTCGAGAGTCGAACTTGCGCCGCGTGATCTTGAGGCGGGCGCTTAACCACTGAGCTAAAGGGGTGAACGGCGAGCTAAAGATGCAGTGCCAGGCCCGCAGGCGATAATTTACGTAACGTAGGCTACGG
This sequence comes from Aplidium turbinatum, assembly GCF_918807975.1. Classification (NCBI taxonomy): domain Eukaryota; kingdom Metazoa; phylum Chordata; class Ascidiacea; order Aplousobranchia; family Polyclinidae; genus Aplidium; species Aplidium turbinatum. The sequence continues at coordinate 12,017,153 of NC_137484.1, read as the reverse complement.
TACTGGTATTTATAGAAAATCTATGAAACTATAGTTTAAAGACATCACGAGCAGTGCTTTCATTTTACGGGAATTTGTCCTTAAATCGGACTTTGCCCCCTATTTCTGGAAGCAATTGCCTTCTTAAGCGTTGGAGGATGATCTTTAGCAGCAATTTCACAGTGTGTGAGATCAGACTAATAGTGCGATGTTTGTCGCAGTCAAGTGTTCCTGGAACTTTGGGTAGTGCAATGAATACTGATTTCAACATGTCCTCAGGAATCACACCACTTTCATATATTCTGTCTAAGAGCTTCCATATGATGTCTATTCCTTCTTCGTCTAGGGCTTTAAGCATTTCCACACAGATTTCATCTGGCCCAGCTGCTTTTCCTGTTTTCATTTGATGCAGAGCCCACTTAATCAAATTCAAATACATTTGCATGTATTTTTGCGGTTTTAGTCAATAAGTAGCCTAATGGCCTGGTTGCAGATCAAAAATTTGTTCGATTGAAATATAGTTTTAGCACAGTGTTCTATATACCCATTGGCAAGTTTTGGCCACCAAAGCTGAGTAAAACGAGGAAAAAAGTTTTACACCCCCCTAAATTGATCCACCCTAATGTAGAAGGAAATAGTAAATTTTCAAGTGGCTGGTTGCAGATCAAAAATTTGTTCAATTGAAATAAATTTTTTACACAATGTTCTATACACCCAATGGCAAGTTTTCCAACCCCAAGCTAAGCAAAATGAGGAAAAAAGTGTTTTACCCACCTAAATCGATCCACCCTATGGTACAATGATGTGTAATTTAACTACCTGAGTTTTTCGTACGTCAAAATTTGTCAAAAAAAAGTTTTAATGTCAAAATTTTCAATTTTTAGGCCAAAAAATAATTGTCCTAATATGCCTAATAATTCATTGCATAGGCTACGGGTACGCAACTTTCCAAAAGGTACCATTAAAAAATCCCCTTTGAGCAGTGGTTTGACCAATCAGAGCTGTGCTGATCAGTGGAGCATGATGATGACGTTTCTTGCAGGCTCAGCTTTTCAGCAGTGCCTGCCAAGAAAGGACACATTGTCTTTAGTTTGAAACTCGCTTGTTTGTGAATAGAAAAGATAAATTTGATAATGGCTTTTGGTTGATTACGAAAATGTACGAATATCTAGGCGAATCATATGAAATGAAGTAGTTGTTTCTGAAACTTACGTTAGCATGACTATAAATAGTTAAAAGATGATGGAATTTTCAAATTACTAAGGAATTGAATTTTGGCTTCTTCAGCAGAAGACCAAAACATACGGTAGTTCTTGAAAGGCTGGTCAGTTGATAAACTTTTCTGATTGGAATATTAGGCACTGGTTAGTTTAAAGGAAGGTACTTGTTGCCAATAGAAATGGACCTACAATCTAAGATTAAGAAGTACTTTTGTCTATTCAAAGTTTATAAACATATTATATATGTACAATTGTACAGGTATTTATTCTGAACAATTTTTAAAAGATGTTGATTAAATTAAAATGTAAATCTAGATAATTAGACATGTGCAAATTATGGTGCACTGGTCAAATCTGTATTACAGTTACTAATCATTTGTGATCTGCTTGACATACGGTATGTTAAAAATTATCAATAACTTATCAAATTCAACAACTTGGCAGTTCATTATGAATATGTAAATTACAGTCAAAAAATTGCCTATTCTTCTGGCTAGTTTTCTAGGTTAGGCCCACTAAGTTTATTCTAACTTTCCATTGAATATTTATTGTTCGTCAGTTTACACTACATCTGTACTGGAAAAAAACTTTGTTGTTTACTCCTGCTAAAAAATGTAAAGTTTTGTATCATACCTAAAATACCTATGTACAGCTGTGTAGCATTTGTAAAGTTGTTTTCAGCGTGTTGTAGGTTTAAGACCTTATAAACCCATAGGGCAATGCAATGCAAAGCTGAGCACTTATCCCGCTACGTTCGGTGGTTTAATTCTTTTGTGTCAAGTAAAGCTAAACAAATGCAGTATAGGCTATGATGTCAAATATGTAAATTTGCTTACCAGTCAGTGTTTCCCCACTGGATCCTCCTGCTGAGAAACGTCAGTCACATCAGCAAGGTGAGGCTGATTGATCTCTGTGTACTCAGGCTCAAAACAATAGGGTTCAGTTTCTTCTTCATCATTAGGCCTACTTACTTTTTCAACCACCGTCAGTGGCGGCTCGTGCCATGGGGCTGCAGGGCTGCAGCCCCCCCTGAAAGAAAGAGAAAAAAGGGAAGATATGTTTTCTTCTGTGTTTGTCCGACCCGATTACTTTTTTCACTTATGGATTGCGGATTGAAAATTAAAATATTTAAAAATTTGTTTGGAAACATGGCTTTGGGACAACATTCTTTGCAGCCCCAGATTTTGGATTTCAAAAGCTCTGATTGGCTAAAAAATATCCTTGAAGCTCCACCTCTTTTGGTATTTTACAGAATACATAACAGCAATTTTTGAATCTGTTGGGGCTGCATGGAAAACAGCCCCCCCCCCTAACCGAATAATTCTACAGACTTTTTAAAGTTAAGTTTTGTTTCGCAGAGTAGCGATGAGACATGACTGTAAATGTGATAGCTGTAGGATTAGGGTATTCAACAGGTTATAGGATGTACCGGTACTAGGGCAAGAAAACAACAGTGCTAGGACAAGAAACAATAGTGCTAGGACAAGAAACAATAACTTACACTGGATCTCGAACCTCAATCGTCTTAGGCTACTGTGTGACTGTGATGTGCAGTCTGACCATAAAAAGAGCTCAACACCTGCTCTCCTGGGCCACATCGAAACCTGCTTTTGCCTGAGGATGGGTTTCTTTTATGTCCGGTTTTCTTTATCCATCCTATTATTGTTATTACAAAGTGGCTATTTTTACACACTTGTTGCCATAGTTACAATCAGGTGTTGCCAGAGTTAGGATTAAAGTTAGGTAGGGTTAATTAAGGTAAGGGTTAGAGTTAGGAATAAGGTTAGGGTTTTGATCTTTGCCCAGTTTTGATCTTTGCATGTGACTCCATGCTGCTGAGGGTTGGTATAGTATTTTCTAGGGCAAGGAACGATAATTGTTTCCACTCAGTGATCCGTCAGGAGTGATAGATAGTTAAGTTAGGTGCTTCACTAGTGTCTGCCCTCTAGGTCTAGTACCGGTATGCTGCAGAAGTGCATCTACATGAATGATTTATCTTCTGAATTAAACGGTCTTTCTGTTGGCTGCTGCATTGGCAACTCCTGTCTTCAATCATTTAATGTATGCTGAAGGCTTGTGTTGTTTTGCATCAGGTGTCAAGGGACTCCAGAAACTCATCAATGTTTGTCAAATGTATGTAGTTTCTCATGACATTATATTTAATTGCAACAAAACTGTTGGTGTTTTATATAAAGCCTAGATGTTGAAATTTGGCTATAATCCGATCATATATAATACGGTATTTAAATAAAAATCGTATCTGCTTTGAGACCCTTGAAATATATTGGAGTAATAATTAACGCTTCTACCTGATGATAAAGACATGAAACGACAATTACGGTCATTGTATTGTTCTGAAAACATGTTAAAAGCAAGGTTTTCCAAACGTTTGATTGCTGTTAAAAATGTGTTGTTTCGTTCCTATTGTATGCCTTTATATGCCTGTCAACTATGGTGTAACTATCTTCTATCCAGTAGTAATCGCTTACGTGTTGGATACAATAATTGTTACAGAATGTTGTTTAATCTGCAGAGACGATGCAGCATCACCTCTGCATTCGTTGATAACAATATCACCATTTTTCAAGCTTTCATTTGTAAAAAATTATATCAGTTTGTAACCCGCTGTAACTTGTCTTCCAACCAATGGATATATGAACTAATGCGAACAGACTGTTACACTCAATCTTTGTATTTGGTACATTACGACTCAGCTCTTCGGAGTTGAGTATCTGCTTTGTTTCTACTTTCATCTTGAGTCTGATGCAAATAAATAAAAAAAAAATATCATATATATATGGATACTCTTATTTTGACTCTGAATCTACCTTCATTTAAAAAAATTGACAATGATTTCATTTGTCTTAACAGGTTTATGCTATAATAATTTACACTTTAATTGGAACATTTTGCAATTTATATACAATGGATAATTCTGTAATGTCATTGAAAAAAATTAGGTTTTCCCAGTTATCTCTGCAAGAAAAACTTAGCATCAAAGCACAAGGAAGACCCACTCCAAACCTTGACATTTCCCAATCATCCACCAGTAGAGGTAACCCTTATGCAAGGAAGTTTAACAGAAATGTGTATGATGATCATGACTGGCTGTGTGGCTGCAACAGTGAAAATGCTTTCTTTTGCTTTCCCTGTTTACTGTTTGGTGGAGATCAAGAACATTCCTGGACCAAAGTAGGTGTGAAAGACCTGAAACATCTCAGTAGAAAGACAGAGAAGCATAGTAGATCAACTTTCCACATGAACAATACTTTGAGTCTTTCAGTGCTTGGCAGAGTTAATATTGCTACACTTATAGATTCTGGATATCAACTCTCCATTACTAAACATAATGAAGAAGTAACGAAGAACAGAACAGTATTGTCAAAGATTATAGATTGTATAAAATTTTGTGGCAGATTTGAATTGCCATTAAGGGGACATGATGAAAGTCAAGGCTCAAAAAATCCTGGTGTGTTCATGGGGTTAATTGATTTTGCTTCCAATCTTGACTCACGCTTCCAAAATCATTTTAATTCTGCAAAGGTATTCAAAGGTACATCCAAAACTATTCAAAATGAGCTTTTGGAAACGATTCTTGAGCTTTGCAAAAGCAAAATTAAAGAAGAAATATCACAGTCTGAATTTGTAGCAATCATGTGTGATGAAACTACTGACATCTCAGAGAAGACACAGATGGTGATTGTACTACGGTATGAAAGTCATGGGAAGCCTGTTGAAAGATTTTGGGGTTTTTTTAATCCTGCTAACTAGACAGCAGAAGCTCTGTCTTCAATCCTATTTCAGGAACTTAAAGTTTTGCTTGGGAGCAATACATCCAAACTTGTAGCACAAACTTATGATGGTGCTGCTGCTATGAGTGGTGCAAGAAATGGTGTGCAATCAAGAATCAAGCAAGTATATAGCAATGCACACTTTGTCCATTGTTATGCACACCAGCTAAACTTGGTTATACAAAAAGCCACTTCGCAGAATACCAGTGTCAGAGTCTTTTTTAACAGTCTTTCGGGAATCCCAAGTTTTTTCTCCAAATCTCCTCAAAGAATGGCTGCTTTGGACCAAGTTGCTCAAAGGCGTATTCCTCGCCCATCAGCAACACGATGGAATTTTAAAAGCAGGACGGTGAATGCTGTATCGGAGGTAAAAGACGCGCTTATAGAATGCTGCTCAACTTTGGAACAAAGCAACTCTTCGGTGACTGGCTTTGCTGCTGCTGGTATAAAACGAATGCTCATAGATCCAAAATTTGTGTTTTGGTTAGATTTCTTTTCGAAAATCATGCCTCATGTTGACATACTGTTTGCTCAGCTGCAGTCTGTGGAGCTTGAGTCATTCAAAGTGCAGTGCTCTCTGGATAATTTTCTGTCAGCAATACAAAGAATAAGGGAAGGCATTGCTGCAGACAATGAGTCACCTTCACCCACACGGAGAATGCCTGAATCCCAAATCATTGATGCTAAAGAAGTATGTGATGTTGTCTTAATGCAGTGTCAAGAAAGGTTCAAGTTCACCAATCATCTTGAAGCAAGCACTTTATTTAATTTGAAAAATGCTTCACAATATGCAAGACAGTTTCCAGAAAAAGCTTTAGAAAAATGTTGTGAAGCATACCCTATGTTAATCAAAGACAAGCTCAAACCGGAGCTGTCTGTTCTCTATTCTAGAAATGACATGCATTCAGTGAGTGGACTTGTGCAGCTGCTTTCGTTGCTAAACCTGGAAGGAATGCAATCAACTTTTTCTGAAGTAATAAAGCTAGCTAAAATTCTACTTACCACTCCAATGTCAACAGCAGAACCAGAACGTTGCTTTTCATCACTGAAAAGGATTAAAACCTTTTCCCGCAGCACCATGTGTACTGAAAGACTTTCTGCATTAGCCATGGTGTCAATAGAAAATCGCTTAATAACTGAAACCAAAGATTTCAACGAGAGGGTAATTGACCATTTTGCCATGGCAAAAAGTCGCCGAATGGAATTCATCTATAAATAAAGGTCCGCTGTTCTTTATATGTGATGCTCAGTAATGTGTAGCAAAGAGTAAATGTGGCACCTATGGCTTGAGCGAGATCAATGGTTATAATTACAATATGTGTGTGTGTATTTGTTTGTTTTTGTAATGTTAGGTTCAGTCGTGTTCTCATTGCTTTAAGAATTGGCGCTCCAATTGTTTCTGGAATGAGGAGGCGACTGATTCTTAACTAATTCATCTACTTGTTTTAAAGTGTCAGGTTTGGTGGCCGTGCTTAACTATATTTATCGATGCATATACCGCAATATTAGATCCTTTCATGCACGTCTTAAACCATTAAGGTTTTGCCACCTTTTCCTTTTGTTGGTTTTGTTACTGTATTTCTTTTTTACAATATCATTTCTTTTGCATTCTGTCAAAGAAAAATAATTTGAATTGAACTGAATTATACTTGCCATCCAGTGGGCATTTATACTTGTGATAGAATTGAGATTTTGTCTTTGTCCTTCTGTATTGTGATACATGCAGGGTTGCTAGCTGGCTTCAGCTGGCAAAAGATAATTTTTGTAGGAAAGAATAAAAAATGTTAACTTCCAAGCATTTTTAGTTCTGGAGCAGTGGGTGCATACATGCAGGGTGCTCCAAAAAAGATGTAGCTACGGTTATACTACATGTATACTGCAATATACTGTGTGTGTGCGAAGATTATGTACTTTGTAATGAGATCGTTTTTAACTGCAAAAAGTCGTTTGCTATGTATTTTCTAACTAATCACTTAAAGTTAAATTTAAATCCAATTTCACAGCTCAACGGAAGTCAAATCAAATCTGTAGATAGCGTCAGATACTTGGGTGTATTTCTTGACACGGCAATGTGTGATGACAAGGATATAAACCGACAAGTACGATCATTATACTGTTTTACCAATAAATTAAAATTTTACAAGAGCTCCAGTGAAGTTAAAAATGTTCTCTTCCGTTCATATTGTACCCCAATGTATGCATGTCACCATGGGAAAATTATCACCAACGTGAATTAATCGCTTGCGTGTTGCATTCAATAATGCATTTAGAATTATTCACCATTTGCCCAAACATTATAGCGTAGGCTACGTGAACATCAAGTCTTGTGTAACATTGTATGTCATATAACATTTGATGCATTACAACGGAAAAGGGCCTTTTTTTTGTTGGGTAATGTGAATCATCGTCAAACTCTATTGTTGATTCCCTGATAAGGTATGACTGCTATCGTAACTCAAACTACCTCCTTCATTATAATACCACTATGTAGGCTATGCCGTTACCTAGCCTTGATGGCTGCTATGGCACAGCAGTGATATCAACATTCATCGATTGATAAAGTTTAAATTTCTTTTTATAGTTGGGTGTTTGAACAGATTAAGTATGATATTTCATTTTGAATATTGATTTTTGTTTCGCATGTTTAATTTGTGTGATATGGATCGCATGATCTGAAATGGACGATTGATTAATAAATTTATTGCTTACTTCAGCGTCATTCCTGTGAATGTACTTCTGTTTGTCTTTTGTTTCTGTGTATTTTTTTGTGTGGATCGTATGTGGACAATCGTGTCCGATGCCGGCGATCGACAATAAATATTTGCAGACAACAAACTGAGCGAACTATTGAGAAAACGACGAAGTGCATAGAACATAGTTTGATTTGTATTTAGCACTGATTTTGAATATAAAAATTTGAAATATTAGTATTTTTCAAGCTCTACAGCAGCATTTTTGACTGTTATTCCACTCCCAAATTTCTTTTGAAAATGCTTTCAAAATGCACCAAATTAAATGTAATTGTAAAAAATTTTCTGGGGGAGGCCCCCCAGACCCCCCGCCGTGGGTGTCGCCTTCGGCGACACGCCCGCAAGGTTCGCCTGATATCGCCCTCCAACAATTCTTGGATATGCTGCCTTGCAGCCCCCCCAATTCAGGAGGCCACCAGCCGCCACTGACCACCGTACTATCTTTTTCTTCGTATTGGAAACGAACGTCAGGGTCAGAAATTTTCCAATATGACACTTAAAGTTTATAGTAACCTGTCCTACAGCACCTAAAAATTGACAACTATATAAACAACGCATACAATAACGCCGCCCCGATAGCTCAATTGGTTAGCACGTCACTTCTGGAACGAAGAAGCTTCAAGATCAAGCGGCGCTGGTTCGACTCTCGGGGTGTGCGCTTGAGCAACGCACGTTAAGGACTGCTCTCCATTCAGCGGCATCTAAAGGATGGAATAGTTCCCCGGCAACCAGACTTCAACAATCGGAAACTTCACTCTGTCAATCTCGGTGACCAGGCCTGCTTCAGTGATTCAAAGCCTCTACAACAGGGGTCGGCAACCTACGGCCCGCGGGCCAGGTCCGGCCCGCCAGGCGCTTCGTTCCGGCCCGCGAGCAGTTCCAAGCAAAAGCACGCAATCCGGCCCGCAACGATAAATAAGTTGTTTTTCGCATGCTAAAATCATAGTGCAACAAAACCACGGATACTACCTCGTGCTACAAATTATATGCTTCATTGCACACGTTTAATTTTGCACATTTTTCCAATCTTGGTAACAACAGTCCGTCAAGTACGTTGAAATATGTGGAGGTTATTGTTGACATCAAACTGCAGTTTGCTTCCCGGTTCCAGGACATGCGAAGGCACAAACACGAATTCGCGTTACTGGCAACACCTTTTGATGTGGATCTAGCTGATGCGGACAAGAGCGTGTAGATGGAACTGATTGAACTTCAGAATAATACAACGTTAAAGTCGAAGTTTCACGTTACTTCTCCGGAAGTGTTTTATAAAGAACATGTATCTGCAACCCTATTTCCGAAATTACGAGATAATGCGAAAAAAATTGCATCCATGTTTGGGAACACTTATCTTTGTGAACAATTATTTTCCAAGATGAACTTTGCAAAAAATAAACTTCGATCACGTTTATCTGATGAACATGTTAATGATGTTTTACAAATTTCTTGTTCCAATATCAAAACTGACTTTGGCAATTTGGCAAAAAAATGCAAACAACATCAACATTCACATTAAATTGTTACACACATTTGTTCTTTTAATAATCGTTTCAAAGTAATAAATTCCTTTTATCATATCAATGAACATATTATATAAGCATGAATAGGAGTGTAAAACGCCGTGCAATTTAAGGGTAAGATATTCGCGTTTCAGAAAAGCTGTCTCGGCAGTTACGGCCCGCCAGTATATTTTATTTTATCAAATTGGCCCGCGGCTCAAAAAGGTTGCCGACCCCTGCTCTACAAGTATGCGAAACTGCCAGGATTAAGCTCTGCAAGAAGCTTTCCCAGTCCGAGGATAAAAATTCAATCAATCAATCAACGATGTTATAATTAGGGTAACTTGCGTTCTTCTGGTGACTATAGGCTACTAGGTTGCATTCTTCTGGTAACCTAGTAGCCTATAGTCACCAGAAGAATGCAAGTTACTTTAGTTATCAAATGCCTGGGGAACAGTTTCACTCTGTTTTTAACGATGTTATAAGTTGAATTCAATTCATTCAATTTTATTTTTTGCTGCTGGGGCAAACATGTACAGAACGACAAAGTAAACGTACAAATTTGACACCAACAAAAGGGAAAATTCCTTGAAAAAGATAGCTTTGCTTCAGGAGCTATTCCATCGGATGCAACCTACTTCGTACCATGAACAGTTTGTCCCGTCAGTTCGTACCATCAAGTCGTACCCTTAGAAAATCGAAAAAAAAAGAAGCCAAAATAGCACACGGATCGGAGTTTCCACTTAACCCTAACCCTAAACCCCAAACCCTGACCCCTAACCCTAAATTTTAAAATGTTTAGTTCTCGATCTTTTCATGGTACGAATTGATCGATTAGCGACTTCGGCTTTGTAGCGATCAGCGATTTCGGCTTTGTGCTATTTTTTCTCTCGATCTTTTCATGGTATGAACTGACGGTACGAACTGTTCATGGTACGAAGTAGGTTGCACCCATTTCATCTAGTAGGATGCTATGGTGCAGAGGAACAGACAGCAGATCACATCCTCTACCACTGCCCGACGTTTACTCCAAGGGCAGTTGGCCTGTCAATGCTGGAGGACTCTACAATCAAGTGGCTGCTCGAAGAATGCCCGGACATTTGACCCCAATGAAATGTAGTCCAAAAAACAACCTCTCATACAAAAGAAGAAGGTAGGATGCTAGTGTAGCGGACGCGTCGGTTAGTGCGCGCGCTCATATGCTGCCGTCCGTGCTGACGGCGACATTCCTGGGCAGAACGAGATTGGGGCTGGCAAGGAATGACCAGGACACGGTGATCTTCACACTGTCCATTTACTAACTGGCTTGACAGCTAATGCTTGACTACGAGATTGATTTCTCCAAGGCTCCGTCGTTTATTAATCGATCCACTATTTTCAGGAGAACAGAGATTTAAACATAGCGAACTAAGAACACCGAACTTTCAAAGAATAGAACTTCAACTTGCAGAAATCAAATAACCAACTTGGCTGCAACCAGAAAATAATAGCGAACCTTCTTGAATCGTCTCGAATAATATAGTTGAATAGTAAAGTAAAATCTATTACAGTAAAGGTCTAGTAAAGTTCTCGATTACAAGTACCATATCCTTTACACCCAAAACTAAAATTCTCGGTCCGTCGAATGGTCGGCCAAAACGCGATATACATAGTCGCTGAGGAATGAAACATTTGTAAGCTATAACGTTGAAAAGACGAAAAACTACGCATATGTGATTGAAGCTACAGGTTGTAAGAATGCTTTTAGCTGATTGGCAAACGATTTCTTAAGAGGCAAGCAAATTCCTAATCATACTTCAGGAAGCCCGAAGCATACTTGCCAAACTACATGAATTGGTTGACTTACAGAGTAACATTACATATATGCAACAGAAGGATGATATCAATGCGGTAACAAGCGTTAAGGAAGATTGAAAAGACCTAAAGTGAAAACGCAGGGCGCTACACTAGCCATTGGTAGGCCCCAGGCCAGTGGTTCTTAACTTGCTTAATCCCTGCAGCCTTAGTTAACTGCTGATTTGTACTTCAACCCCCCAAGACGACAAGCACTATTAGGTTGTCACCTTGTTGTAAATCAGGCCCTGGGGTAGCCTACAGGTTATCAAAACCTAATAGACTACTGCAATTCTAACTAAATATGATAAACTATTTATAAAATCAGCAATACTGCACTTCATTAACTTGGCGTTTTCAATACAATAAGCTGACTGCCAGAAAGTGATCCTTGAGCTGTTACACTAGTCGAATGTGTGATCCTTGAGCTGTTACACTAGTTCCTAGTGGTGAAGGAAAGATTGATGGACATGCACTGGGTTTCAAGTCAAGTCTTTTGACATATTCCATTTTTAATTGAAGAAAATTTTTGAAGTCTGCTTCTTCAAAATGTAGACTACAAATTCTATGGTGTGGTTGTGGTCCACTCCAGTGACATATGGAACGTTGACAAATGTATTCCATTTCCTTTTTTGCAGACTCTCTTTTGGAAACCGACCGACTTTATGCAATGCTGTCGTGTTATAAAAAAACGCAACACTATAGTCAGGCATAGTAATTGCTGTGATCAGGGAATGGGATGGAATGGAATGGAAGACGTTTTTTCCATCTTCCATCCTGAGATTTTCTTCCATTCCATCTCCATTCCATCTTAGAAATCTTCCATTCCATCTCAGAAATCTCTTCCATCTTCCATCTTCACATTTTGTGATCTCCGCGTTGAATATGCCATAAATAAACCTAAAAACCATGGGCTAAATTTAAGCTAAAAATTTAACAGCAGTATTTTCCTAAAGATTACGTACCATTTGGTGTTATAACTAGAAACGTAAATTGATTCTATAAATACAGAAAGAAACAACACCTAGCAAAGTCAAAGAAACTGTTGTAGTAGTCTACGTTGGCAGGCCCTGATTTAGGGGGGGGGCAGAGAGTGCAGGTACGCCGGGCCCCCAACTTTTGAAGGGCCCCCCTACGTGGACAAAATGTGATTTTGTGTTATTATTATTTTATTCTTTCCGCCTTTGAAGTTTCTGCAAAGTGCTGTGTAGAGCAGTATTGGATTAATTCTACTGTAGTTGTAGAGGTGGTTTTTCGCGGCGTAGGCGCGAAAAAAATTTTTTTGCACGGTGCCCCCGATCTGAAAGTGCCCCAGGCCCCCCATCAGCTAAATCCGGCCCTGTACGTTGGATAATATAACAAAGTACCTAACGAAAATACTTGAGAAGCATCGCAGACAATTGGTGTAATAAAATGCATGTCTTGATAAAGCGTTAGAAAGTTAATGATGGAATTGGGATGCAATGATGGAAGATTGTCTTCCATCCCATCATCAAGATCTTCCATCCTTGACATTTTCCATCTTCCATCCCAAAATCTGTCTTCCATTCCATTCCATCCCATTCCCTGGCTGTGATGCAATATTGTTTCTACAATAGTCAGACTATGATAATCTAGATGCTTGTGAAGATAAATGGATACATAGGATACATGCCAAAATAAATATCCAAAAATTAATTCTGCCACAAGTTTAATTTTTGACGCTCCACTACATTTTTTAGTATTTTTTCAATATTTTACTGCCTTATTATTCACTGCCGTCTTTGCCTACTCTTTTTTCCACAACGCTACATTTTGTGTTTTCCAAGACGCTCCATTTAATTATTTATCGCTGTACTTAGTTTGTTTATCACTGCCTTTGACTGCCGTGTTCCGCATATAATTTATTTTCTTTGCCGTAATTTGTCACAACGCTACATTTGCAGGCTTTGCTCATCGCTCTTTCATCAATTCTAGTTTATAATTTATATTTGATACGTAATTTACTTTACTGCCGGCTTGGTTTAGTTTTCATTCAGCATTTTTTCAATATTTACGCTTATGCTTTTTCAATTTTTTACGCTCATGTTTTGACATTATTGCGTCACTGTAATGTTGTTTAAAACATTACTTGTAGGTTTTAACTGCCCTTTATCAGAACTGACGATGCACTGAATAAGTGCGAAATATATTTTCTGTAACATCTACTGAAAACTGATCCCTGTTACCTTAGCAATTGAGGTTTTAGCTTTCTAGATATGGAACAGGGATCGTTTCAGAATAAGACTAGATCAGAAAGCGAGGCAGACTCCGACGCAGCTCAGCATCAGCCAAGAGCAGTTAGCTATAGTCAGACTATGATGCAATATTGATTTTATGGACATTTAATTTTTAGCAATGCTACGACATTTATACAATCGTACCTCACCTTTCTTGTAACATTGCTAGGGGAAGGTATGGACCCATGACCATACCTGACCCATGAACCACCCCCTTCCAAATTCGAATAAAACCTTATAGTAGATTTTTTATCAATTAAATAAGTTGCATTTAGTTCAATAGTATTTCTTGGAAAGTTCTGGATAGAATCTTTTAAAATTTTGCAAGTTAGAGGGTGGGGTGTGATTTTGAGGTGTTTTAGTAAAATTTCTCATTTGCGTTTGGAGCTTTACAGAAACTTAAATACAGCTAGCATCGAGATATAAAATTCAGAAATTGTAATGGGCTATATAGTGCAGGATTTAGTACAGTTCATTTAAACTTTACTTCATTCTAATTAGGAAAAGCTAAGATGGAACTTTGTCACCAACAGTTCTGACCGATGATCCACCAAAAGTGTTGTCCCTTGAACCACATAGTTCATGGGTTAGCACAATGCCTAATAGAGGGACAATAAGCATGTTTCATATATTTTTTATTTCAGAAATTATTGTGTATTGTAAGTGGAGTGTAAAGTATTATAAAATGACTAGCGAAGCTGGTGATGCCTTATGAATTGTTTTTGTCCTCCCCCCACCACTTGCAGGAACGACAAAACAAACAGTTGACATTAAAAAGTTTTGAACCGATTTTTCGCAGTTTAATATTGCTTAATCTAATTCTGCAAACTGTTAGCAGTGTGCGCATTTGACAGTGTATTTATTGTATCATAAAATTTGCTCTAAACATCTTTTAAGGTCAAACTTATCAGAGTGGTTCAAGGGTCCATACCCGGAGGTTCAAGGGTCCAAACGCGTTTGCACCCTTGAACCACTCTGATCACCGTCAATGTTGTCAAATAGTTTTGTTGATCCTATAATTATATGTGATTGAATTTTTTACACAATATACTGAAGTGATCACACTATGTTGTGTGGAAGTTTCGTCATCATAGAGTGATTAGTTAACCAACTATAGCTTTTAATGTGAAAAAGTGGCTCATCAGTCCATACCTTCCCCTACTATTACTCAACGAAATATCCTAGAAACTTAGAAAATGTGTAAAACTATCCTGCAAAACTCCTTGGAACGTTATGCATCGGAACCTTCCAATCCAGCGCGCGACGGCGCGAACATATTTTTGTTATTGCTGCCTTAGTGACGTATCCTCAAGCAGTGTTTCCACTTTTTGGTCATTTTAAAAAAAATAAAAAATAAATGAAACATTGGACTTTGGGCCTTGCCAGCGCCATTGAAAACAATTTTTTTCGGTAATTGTCGTTGCTGCGAACACACACTTCACTTTATTTAAAAACGAAACACTGTAGCCTACATAGTTTTTTGTATAATAAGCTCACCGTACGTTTATTCTTAGTTCTTGTGTTTTTTTATTTTTTTGTATTGGTTGTAAGGTTCAGTCGTCCCCGCATGGCTTCATCAACTGTCAGACCTCCAGCTGCTTTGGGTATGTGGAGCCAACTGATTCTTTCAACTAATTCATCTACTGTATTTTAAACTGTTAGGTTTGGTGGCCGTGTTTAAATTTACTTTCATCGACGTATCCTTTACATTTGCATCGCATGCACGTTTTAAACTTCTTCGGTTTTGCCGCCGTTTCCTTTTGTTGGTTTTGTTCCTGTAAACCAGGGATGTGCAACGTGCGGCCCGCGGGCCAAATACGGCCTCGAAGAAAAATTGGGCGGCCTGAAAAGATGTGCCAATTTTGAATTGTGTGCGGCCCGCGAAACGTGTTTATAATTTAGTTTAGTCTGGTACGTGTGAACAATTCATTGTGGAGTGGATTATTATAGATTTCGCACCTTCTGTTAACCATTTTAGAAATCTCCCAGCGGCCACCGCTAATCCGTTGTGTTTAATTATCTGGAACGTAAAAATGTATGGTCACATAAAAAAGGCTTTATGAAGAAATTACGACTTTGGAAAGCTCACATAGGCTACAGATAGGAAATCTTTGCCACTTTCCAACTTTGAGAGATTATGGAGTGCATCCTGAGAAGAAAACTAAATTTGAAAAATTGTTGTATGAATTTTTGGCTCTTTAAGGACTTTAAATCTCATGAATATTTGTTTGGTATATTCTCTTCGCTATTCGACACAGACATTGACAAAGCACCATCTGATATCCAACTTGAACTGATTGATCTTCAAGAGAAAACGGATTTGAAAGCAAAGTAGGCTATTTAGAAATGAATCTTGGCGATTTTACCGAAAACATCTTAACCAAGATGACTTTCCACATTTGAAAAAATCTATTGCTTCAAAAATGGCTCTTTTTGGCTCAACGTATTTGTGCGAACAAATTTTTTTCTAAAATGGGCGTCATGAAATCTCCCTATCGATCGGTTCTGACAGACGAACACTTGGAAAATCGACTTCGAATGTCCAGCACTTCCATTAAAGTAAATTTGGAAAAAGCCGTCGGGAAAAGAAGCCAGCTGCAAACTTCTCACTGAATTCGTTCAAAGACGGTGTGATAATAAATTGGAATAACAATTTTCTTTAGAAATTTATGCGTCTTAACTTATTATTTCTGCAAGGAGATAACCCCTAATAATGCCTTAAGAATAACATGAATAACAAAAAAAATACTTTTTTGTGCCTCCAACTACTAGAAATCATAATTATGTTAAATAAACGTGCTGCCCGAGGTTTCATCCAGTTATTTATATCTGGCCGTCCTGTAATAAAGGTTGCACAGTGCACACCCCTGCTGTAAACTATTGGTAACTTTATCATTGCTGTTGTTTTCCGACAAAGAAAAATAAATTGAATTGAATAAGTTGAGTTGGAGAAGAACAATAGAAGGTAACACATTAAATAAAGCCATGATCAGCAACAAAACAATAAGAAAAATTTAAATAACAAGCTCAATGTCTTTTTTTAATCCTCCCTTACACACGCCACTGTCCCCGACCACTGCCGCAAGCTAATTTTCGCAAACCAAAACAGAGTGAGTCTCCTACAAGTCAGCAGTTGTGAATTCAGCACATCACAGTAAATGATGAACCTAAGCAAGTAAAAACTGACCAAGCTGGTATATACTTGGCAATTGGCATACAACAAGTCGGCAAATTCAGGTTAGCAAGCGATGCCCAAACAAGTCTGATGCTAGATGAAAATCTCATTTGCTAACTTGGACAATTGTTGAAATGTATATACTTGTTCAGTTGTCGCATGCCGAGTGGTCTGACTCCCAAATAGAGTTATACGCATAGGACACAGTCTCTATATTACTAGTTTGGAAGGCTAACGAAAAAGGCAGTTGTCGTCGCTCGTGAACCAGCGCTCCTAGTGGTGGTAGGGTACATTATGAAAGCAAAGCACCAAAGGTATGCAAATACAGGCATATTGTCTACTATCAATGGTGAAATTGTGAAAGAGATTGTGGTTGCAGGCAGACTTGTTTTTAACTAATGTAGAATGTTAGTTCCAGTATTTATCTAGAAAAATTCGTTTGGTTTACTTTTCTGAGGCTTAGGTTAGCATGACTACAAGTAGTTAAAAGATGATGTGAGTTCAAATTATTAAGGAATTGAATTTTGGCTTCTTCAGCAGAATACCAAAACATAGGTTGTTGAAAGGCTGGTTAGTAGATAAACTTTCTGCCAGGAATATTAGGCACTGGTTAGTTTAAAGGAAGGCACTTGTTGCCAATGGAAGTTGACCTAGACTCAAGATTAAACAGTAGGCTACTTTTGTCTATTCAAAGTCTATAAATATAGCCTATATATATGTACACTGTACAGGTTACTAATACTGAAGAATTTTTAAAAGATATTAATTACATTATGTAAATCTAGATAAGGTTATATCAGACATGTGCAAATTATGATGCACTGGTCAAATCTATACTTGTCACAATCAACAATTTTGCTGTTCATTAAGAATATGTGAATTACAGTCAAAAAATTTTCCCATTCTTGTGGTTAGTTTTCTAGGTTAGGCACAATAAGTTTATTCTAACTTGCCATTGAATATTATTGTTTGTCAGTTTACACTACAGACTGCAGATGTAGCCTACTGGCAAAAAACTTGTTTGTTTACTACTGATAAAAATATAAAGTTAAGTATGTCATCTCCTTTCTTGTTCCACTTAAGATATTTTGCACCAAAATGAAGAGTGCATTTGACATGACACATTTGTAGCCTATATATTATGAGTTCTTATTCATTACCGCAACCATGGTTGATTTTGAGCCAATTCCACTAAAAATATGCTTGTACTAATTCTCGTAACCACATACATACGGTAAGCAAAATAACTATGTTTGAATTAAACACCGATGGGCTAAGGTATTGGTAACTTACTTTTGAATGCAAACAGCTAGCTTCATAGAAAAGGAAATACAGCACTTCTATATTTCAGATATGTCACATTTAGCATGTTACTCGTGGGCCACTCATGATATAGAAAACAATTTATATGCATAATACAAATAGAGAATGTTCATAAATACAGTATATGTTTATTACAATACAGCAATAAGTGTACAGGAAGGTTTTTTATTATATTGTTTTAAAAAGTCATTAAAATGTTATCAGAATGTTTGGAGGCTCTTCAAGACATGAGTGAAGAAGAAATTATCGTACAATTTTTTGCTGAGGTATGTTTAACTATACACTTAATACTTTTGCAGCTTACTCGTTAACAATTCTCCGCAACAGCATTACAGTATCTGTTAACCGGGTTATTGTGATTATTCTTGTATTTTTTGTTTTTGTCTTTTTGCATGTATGGTAATTAATATGGACTGATTGGTCTGATGCAAATAAATAGTATATAATAATAATATTATCAATATCAAATTTGGAAATATAGCCAATGAAATACAAAATTGCAGGTTGAAAAAGTTAGCTTTCAAAAGCATAATATGCAATATACACCATTATGATGACAGTGCTACTTTAGAAGTGCATTAATTCAATAATTCCGTAGCTATATTTACATTTTGAGGTACCGGTAATGAACGTTCTTCTTTGGGTGCCAATTTTGCCTACTATATATAGCAATTGAACGTGACTTATTTTACAGTCACAAAACATATGCATTACATTACTGGTATGCTCAAGAACTATGGCATCAAATGGTCACCCAAGTTCGGAGAGATTAATGGCACTTCATGAAGATGATGCATTACTGAATTTATTTGTATTTTACAGTTGAATGAAGATTTGGAAGGTGGAAATTCGCATATGACGGGGATATTCCCTTCGAAAAGTGGGGAATTACACCGACATATTGTGCGCAATGAACTTAACAACCTTAATCTGCCTAATGCATATCATGACTATTGTGAAGAAAGCTTATTGCCGGACTTGGACTGTGCAAGGTATACAGCAATCCATACAGAAACCCTCTAGGAAGGCGCTTTTAAAGAACTTTTCTAGAACCTTACTATGTTGACGTGTATTGTTTTCGCTGTGATGGTCAGAAATAAAAAAAAACTGAACTTAAGTGCTGTATACGTATGAGGAGTCATATTTTTTGCCACTACAAAAGCTGTGGCGACATTTACACTATATAGTGTAATAATTACCTCAATAGTGTTGCCAGATAAGGAATTCTGGTCTAATTTGAGAAAAGTTTAAAGCTGTTGAAAACAAAAGCCTGAATTTTGTAATTTTTTTTAGTCTTGGGCAAAGATGAAAACGCTAATCTTATTCCTAACTCTAACCCTTACCTTGACCCTTCTTAACTTTAATCCTAACTCTGGCAACACCTGCTTGTAACCACGGCGTTAAGTGTGGAAAAATAGCCACTTCCAATTAAGTATATGTTGAAGAAAAATATGCAAACACTAATAAAACGTAACTTTAGTATTATAAACATTTCACTATAACATTTAAAATCAAACTGCAACGCCAACATTGTTAGGCTTAGGCCTATGTGTTTCCGGTGGCTCCAGGTCCCCTGCTGCCATGGGCAAGCATATTAACCCTTGAAAGGGGGGTATCACGACTGCCACGTCGCTCATTGTTGCCTGGTTTCGGAGGATGTTTGAAGTTCCTTGATTGGGGTAGGATCTCTACACAAACATATACAAAACCATGTAGTGCAGTCAAGCATCTGTAGGAGCAGACAAACCTACATGATCAGCTAACTCAAACAACTGGGCATATTCCTCTGGTACACAGTCTTGAATTTTATGTACATTTATAATCTTGCACAAGCAATTCTTTGCAAGCCGAGCACTTTCTTCAGTGAGATACACTACGTCCAATGTGTCCACTAACAAAGCACGTAACATTAGCATCAACAGTTCAACATCAGACAAATCATCTATGCTAACTACAACAAAGAAATCATCAAGCCAATTGAAAGAGAAATCACATTCAAATGACCGTCACGACCCCCAGGTTGAGAAACACTGCTATACCGGTATATGCTATATAGCCTATACAAGTTAAATCTCAGAACTTTTAACCTTTGTGACTTTGTCGCTTTAAATTACTGAACCTGCATAGCCTACTTACCAGTACCGTACTTAAAATTGTCTTGCTAATGCTCTTTGTTTACAAATTATTTTTGGGAGTGACTATTTTGAGTGCCACAGATTGAAACATTTCAACTTTTTGTTGTAGGCCTATCACTAAATAAAACAACTTATGCACTTTTTTAAAATAAGTGTCAACTGAATTAGTTGATCAATCAATGTTTATGGAAATGATGCTGGCTAAGTAGCATCTGCCAATTACGGTACTAATTTCATACCTACTTCAGCTTAAAGCTTCCACAAATATTTAGTAATTATAAACCCTTCAAATATTAAGCTGCTGTATATACTTGGTACATTGAAACTTATGAACTTTAAAGACCACTACTTCAAACTATAAAGTAATCAATTCCTTAGCAATTTGAAAACTCACATCATATTTTAACTACTTGTAGTCATGCTAGATATTAACTGTAACTAACATCCTAAACATTCTACATTAGTTGAAAACAGTCTGCAACCACAATATCATGCAGTTTCACTGTTGATAGTTGGCAATAAGCCTGTATTTGCATAGCCTACCTTCCAAGCAGATTCTGTAATTTGACCACAGTCTCCATATTAAAAACTTAAGACCAACTTAGAAGGATAATCTGGTAATAAGAAAAAATAGCCTAGGCCTATTTAGCGGTAATCTGCAAATAAGAATTTAGCCTACTAAAAGTTAAAACAACCTGCAGTTGACATTACTCGGCTAAGCCTACCTAGTGCCTAGGCTTTTGGCTACGACTTGCAAAAGTACCCTACCAACACTTGAGGCGCTGTCTCAAATGCAAAGACACAGCCTTGCCTAGCAACGCCATTGAGTTTCCAGACTAATATTATAGAGACTGTGCATAGGATGTAGCAACATTTGAAGGTTCAAATTACCACAGTCTCTATAATACTAGTCTGGAAACTCAATGGCGTTGCTAGGCAAGGCTGTGTCTTTGCATTTGAGACAGCGCCTCAAGTGTTGGTAGAGTACTTTTGCAAGTCGTAGCCAAAAGTCTAGGCACTAGGTAGGCTTAGCCGAGTAATGTCAACTGCAGGTTGTTTTAACTTTTAGTAGGCTAAGTTCTTATTTGCAGATTACCGCTAAATAGGCCTAGGCTATTTTTTCTTATTACCAGATTATCCTTCTAAGTTAGTCTTAAGATTTTAATATGGAGACTGTGGTCAAATTACATAATCTGCTTGGAAGGTAGGCTATGCAAATACAGGCATATTGCCAACTATCAACGGTGAAACTGCATGATATTGTGGTTGCAGACTGTTTTTAACTATTGTAGAATGTTTAGGATGTTAGTTACAGTTAATATCTAGCATGACTACAAGTAGTTAAAATATGATGTGAGTTTTCAAATTGCTAAGGAATTGATTACTTTATAGTTTGAAGTAGTGGTCTTTAAAGTTCATAAGTTTCAATGTACCAAGTATATACAGCAGCTTAATAATTGAAGGGTTTATAATTACTAAATATTTGTGGAAGCTTTAAGCTGAAGTAGGCTTAAAATTAGTACCGTAATTGGCAGATGCTACTTAGCCAGCATCATTTCCATAAACATTGATTGATCAACTAATTCAGTTGACACTTATTTTAAAAAAGTGCATAAGTTGTTTTATTTAGTGATAGGCCTACAACAAAAAGTTGATATGTTTCAATCTGTGGCACTCAAAATAGTCACTCATAAAAATTATTTGTAAACAAAGAGCATTAGCAAGACAATTTTTAAGTACGGTACTGGTAAGTATGCAGGTTCAGTAATTTAAAGCGACAAAGGTTAAAAGTTCTGAGATTTAACTTGTATTATATATATTATATAGCATATACCGGTATAGCAGCGTTTCTCAACCTGGGGGTCGCGACGGTCATTTGAATGTGAATTTCTCTTTCAATTGGCTTGATGATTTCTTTGTTGTAGTTAGCATAGATGATTTATCTGATGTTGAACTGTTGATGCTAATGTTACGTGCTTTGTTAGTGGACACATTGGACGTAGTGTATCTCACCGAAGAAAGTGCTCGGCTTGCAAAGAATTGCTTGTGCAAGATTATAAATGTACATAAAATCCAAGACTGTGTACCAGAGGAATATGCCCAGTTGTTTGAGTTAGCTGATCGTGGAGGTTTGTCTGCTCCTACAGATGGTTGACTGCACTACATGATTTTCTATATGTTTGTGTAGAGATCCTACCCCAATCAAGGAACTTCAAACATCCTCCGAAACCAGGCAACAATGAGCGACGTGGCAGCCGTGATACCCCCCTTTCAAGGGTTAATATGCTTGCCCATGGCAGCAGGGGACCTGGAGCCACCGGAAACACATAGGCCTAACAATGTTGGCGTTGCAGCGGTATTCATTATCTTTGTTTAATTTTCCAAAAAATACTAAAGTTACGTTTTATTAGTGTTTGCATATTTTTCCTCACCATATACTCAATTGGAAGTGGCTACTTTTCCACACTTAACGCCGTGGTTACAAGCAGGTGTTGCCAGAGTTAGGATTAAAGTTAAGAAGGGTCAAGGTAAGGGTTAGAGTTAGGAATAAGATTAGCGTTTTCATCTTTGCCCAAGACTAAAAAAATTACAAAATTCAGGCTTTTGTTTTCAACAGCTTTAAACTTTTCTCAAATTAGACCAGAATTCCTTATCTGGCAACACTATTCAGGTAATTATTACACTATATAGTGTAAATGTCGCCACAGCTTTTGTAGTGGCAAAAAATATGACCCCTCATACGTATACAGCACTTAAGTTTAGTTTTTTTTTATTTCTGACCATCACAGCGAAAACAATACACGTCAACATAATAAGGTTCTAGAAAAGTTCTTTAAAAGCGCCTTCGTAGAGGGTTTCTGTATGGATTGCTGTATACCTTGCACAGTCCAAGTCCGGCAATAAGCTTTCTTCACAATAGTCATGATATGCATTAAGCAGATTAAGGTTGTTAATTTCATTGCGCGCAATATGTCGGTGTAATACCCCACTTTTCGAAGGGAATATCCCCGTCATATGCGAATTTCCACCTTCCAAATCTTCATTCAACTGTAAAATACAAATAAATTCAGTAATGCATCATCTTCATGAAGTGCCATTAATCTCTCCGAACTTGGGTGACCATTTGATACCATAGTTCTTTAGCATACCAGTAATGTAATGCATATGTTTTGTGTAAAATAAGTCACATTCAATTGCTATATACTGTATAGTAGGCAAAATTGGCACCCAAAGAAGAACGTTCATTACCGGTACCTCAAAATGTAAATATAGCTACGGAATTATTGAATTAATGCACTTCTAAAGTAGGTAGCACTGTCACCATAATGGTGTATATTGCATATTATGCTTTTGAAAGCTAACTTTTTCAACCTGCAATTACGTATTTCATTGGCTATATTTCCAAATTTGATATTGATAATATTATTATTACTATTTATTTGCATCAGACCAATCAGTCCATATTAATTACCATACATGCAAAAAGACAAAAACAAAAAATACAAGAATAATCACAATAACCCGGTTAACAGATAATGCTGTTGCAGAGAATTGTTAACCAGTAAGCTGCAAAAATATTAAGTGTAGTTTAACATACCTTATCAAAAAATATTGTACGATAAGTTCTTCTTCACTCATGTCTTGAAGAGCCTCCAAACATTGTGACAACATTTTAATGACTTTTTAAAACAATATAATAAAAAACCTTTCTGTACACTTATTGCTGTTTGTAATAAACATATACTGTATTTATGAACATTCTCTATTTGTATTAAGCATATAAATTGTTTTGTATATCATGAGTGGCCCACGAGTAACATGCTAAATGTGACATATCTGAAATATAGAAGTACTGTATTTCATTTTGTATGAAGCTAGCTGTTTGCATTGAAAAGTAAGTACCGTACCGGTAACCAATATTTTAGCCCACCGATGTTTAATTCAAACATAGTTATTTTGCTTACTGTATGTAAGTGCTTACGAGAATTACCACCAGCATATTTTTAGTGGAATTGGCTCAAAATCAACCATAGTTACGGTAGTGAATAAGAACCCCATAATATATACCGTAGGCTACAAATGTGTCATGTCAAATGCACTTCTTCATTTTGGTGCAAAATATCTTAAGAGGAACAAGAAAGGAGATAACATATGCAACTTTATATTTTTATCAGTAGGCTAGTAAACAAACAAGTTTTTTGCCAGTATATCTGCAGTCTGTAGTGTAAACTGACAAACAATAAATATTCAATGGCAAGTTAGAATAAACTTATTGGGCCTAACCTAGAAAACTAGCCACAAGAATGGGAAATTTTTGACTGTAATTCACATATTCTTAATGAACAGCAAAATTGTTGATTGTGACAAGTATAGATTTGACCAGTGCATCATAATTTGCACATGTCTAGTATACCCTTATCTAGATTTACATAATGTAATTAATATCTTTTAAAAATTCTTCAGTATAAATAACCTGTACAGTGTACATATATATTTATAGAGTTTGAATAGACAAAAGTAGCCTACTGTTTAATCTTCAGTCTAGGTCAATTTCCATTGGCAACAAGTGCCTTCCTTTAAACTAACCAGTGCCTAATATTCCTGGCAGAAAAGTTTATCAACTAACCAGCCTTTCAACAACCTATGTTTTGGTCTTATGCTGAAGAAGCCAAATTCCAATTGCTTAATAATTTGAACTCACATCATCTTTTAACTACTTGTAGTCATGCTAACCTAAGCCTCAGAAAAGTAAACCAAACGAATTTTTCTAGATAAACACTGGAACTAACATCCTAAACATTCTACATTAGTTAAAAACAAGTCTGCAACCACAATCTCTTTCACAATTTCACCATTGATAGTAGACAATATGCCTGTATTTGCATACCTTTGGTGCTTTGCTTTCATAATATACTCTACCACCACTAGGAGCGCTGTTTCACGAGCGACGACAACTGCCTTTTTCGTTAGCCTTCCAGACTAGTAATATAGAGACTGTGAAATTAGGCTACGTTTACATGAAAGGCGAAATGAAAATGACCGAAATGAAATCTCAAAGCGGCGTGAAAAACTTTTTGTTCACATGGAATCTCGTTGCGACTGCAGTTGGTTTCGGGCGAAGGGAATTCTGTCTCTACGCATGAGTGATTTTCGCGCAGGTTGCTACTGAGCAGTCAGCAGTTGAGTAGGCTACTGTACGTCGAAAATAAAGCTACAGAAATTATTTCATAACTTTACTTTTGAGAAATGGCAGCGGAATTAAAGAAATTGCTTGCTGTTTTGCCCCTATTGGTGGGTTCATTAGTTGCGTTGATGCACCTGCAACTGCGATGGATACCCATTATTACAACCCAACTGGAAGCTCAAGAAGCTAAACTGCTGTCTTTAATAAATGATTACAGCACATTGCATAGAAAGCACAATAGACAAGTTAAGAGGTAATTATAATATTTACGATATTATTAGTAAGATAATTTGGTTGTAAATGAATTATAACTACATAACCTACTATGCTAACTGTTGCTTTGCTGGCCACATTAAGGCCTTGTTTAAGTTATGCTGTTGTTTGGGTGTGATGTAAAGAGTGCACTGTAACATGTCTGGACATTTTATTACAGAGTGCAGTTGTGTGTCCAAGCAAAATTCATTCGAGCTACATCACATACACTACTAAATGTTTTACCAACGGCATAGCGATCACTGTTAAATCTTTTTACAGCTAAACTGTACATCACTTTTTCTTTTGTTTTAGGTTGAAGAAAAAAAGAGCAGTTTGGAAAAACCCAGGTCGAACCACGTTGTGGTGGGATAACTTACTAATGGGCCGGATGCCAGCAGAAGAGTGGTGTGCCAATGTTCGCATGGATTTTCCTTCTTTTATGACGCTAGTCGACCATGTGCGAGAATACATCACTCCACACAGTGAAGCATTTCGCCCAGACACAGTATTGGACATTCCCCCAACCGCGAATTTTTGGTAAAATTACCCCAATCACGAATTTCAAAATAAACAGGCTAATATTTGTTCAAACTCAAAAACTGAAATGGCACAGGCAAGAAGATTGCTATCCCTATTTCTGCACTAAAAATTAGGCCAAAACCGCTTTTCAGATTTTAGCAATCAGCAAATGTTTGGCCTAGTCCCAAAACCCTTTCCCTAAAAAAATTACAACTTTCTGACCGTCTGCACTAACTTTGCTGTTAAATCTCTTCTAGTGAACCTACAATGACCATTGAAAGATTAATGAAATCAGAAAAGAATACTCTACCACCTTGCGGCAAATAAAGTTCGAAACAGCAACCACTACATAGCGATAGCAAGAAGCGCGGTTAGAGCAATTTTACCACTGCGCAATAGCGACCATGCTTTTTTCCAGGGATGCCAGGTTGGCATTTGTAATGCCAAATTTCATAAATTTGAAATTTTTTTATGTTGTTTGGCATGAAAAAAATCCTGTTGCATTTTTTCAAAATTGTTTTTCTGAAGAATACGGTACTCTCAAGAATGAAGATAGCTAGGTTGTGCAATAGCAGCAAGTGTAGGCTGAGCTTTTTTGCAGTTTTACCCATTTTTTACCAATTCCATTATTTATTAACGAAGAAACCTTTGATTTTGCTCCGATTTGCCTATTTGGCATTTTTTTAGGTCATTTGGCATTTTTTGTTTAGTTGTTTGGCATTTTTTCCATAAGTGGACCTGGCAACCCTGCTTTTGTCATATCCGTTTTCTTCTTCGTCGTATGAGCTGTTCTTCCTGACTATATAAATATATCCGTTTTGATCAGGTCATAGAAAAAGTGAGGAAGTTGCATGCATGCACGAATAAATGCTTTGGGAAGAATTGTTTTACAAAGAATTAACTTTACGAAGAATTGTTTTACGAAAAGTTGCTTACGAACAATTGCTTTACGAAGAACTGTTTACGAAGAAAACGTCGGACACCGTTTTTGATTGATTGCTTGATTTTGATTGATTGTTTTTGATTGATTGATTTTGATTGATTGTTTTTCTTATGCTGTGTTGTTCATTTTAATTTCTTTAATAAATT
Organism: Aplidium turbinatum; assembly: GCF_918807975.1. Classification (NCBI taxonomy): domain Eukaryota; kingdom Metazoa; phylum Chordata; class Ascidiacea; order Aplousobranchia; family Polyclinidae; genus Aplidium; species Aplidium turbinatum. The sequence continues at coordinate 11,990,142 of NC_137484.1, read as the reverse complement.
TCTTTTTTTCACTGTTGCGTTGTGTAGTGGCGTCCGCCCGATAGCTCTGTTGGTTAGCGCGTGACTTCTGGAACGAAGAAGCTTCAAGATCAAGCGGTGCTGGTTCGACTCTCGGGATGTGCGCTTGAGCAACGCACGTCGCACGTTCACGACTTCTCTCCATTCAGCGGCAACTACTGGATGGAATAATTCCCAGCAACATGACTTCAACAATCGGAAACTTCTCTCTGCCAATCTCGGTGACCGGGCCTGTGTCAGTGATTCAAAGCCTCTGCAAGTATGCGAAACTGCCAGGATTAAGCTCTGCAAGAAGCTTTCCCAGTCCGAGGATAAACATTCAATCAATCAATTGATGAGTAATGTTAACTCTGCTATTGTGTTCTCAAGTCTTTAAAATCTTTGGATTGATATTTTTTCACTAAATAAATAAAAATTAGGAAAATTGCGGATCCGAGGAAATTTATGCATATTTTCCTACCGACCAACATCGTTTTCGGGATCCATTACGCCAAGGTTTGTTCTTTTTTTCAAATGAAACTATGTGAAAATAATCAGTAGGTGTGCAGAAGCTAACCATGTCAAATGGAAGCAAATTTATTACGAAATAAACGTGCAATTGAAAGATTTGTTGTATCCACGAATTTCCCCAACTGCGCATTCACGCATTAGGGATTTTTCCCCTTCCTCGAAAATGCTTCCCCCATGTGACGCTTTTGTTCCGTCTATCCGAAGTTGATGGAGTTTTCGCCTGAAATAAATTGTTTTGTAAGGTAGACGCAACTAGCTAGAAGTGGATTACCACCAAAATAATATATCTTCAGAATTAAAGAGTGGGTGATGAAAAACATTTCGTGCTTCAAAAAAAAAATTCGCGGTTGGGGGATTCACCAATAACTGCTGAAAAACGTTTGGGGATTGTTTTATATTATTTAAAGGATCAAGGATCCCTTCGAATGACTGCCAACACTTTTGGAATTTCAAAGGCCACCGTATCTCTATCAGTCAAAATGGTGTGTTCTGCATTATGCAAGCATCTTGGACCTCGGCTTATCATTTTTCCTGACAATGCAGATAAAATAAATTTGATAGCCAGTAGGTTTAGAAAAAAATTTTTAATTCCACAAGTTATTGGCTGTGTTGATGGAACTCATGTTGCAATTAAACAACCGTCAGAAAATCCTCATGATTACTTTTGCTATAAAATGAAATATTCAGTTAACTGCCAAGCAATTTGTGACGAAAAGGGAGTTTTCATGAATGTTGAAGTTCGATGGCCTGGCAGTGTTCATGATGCAAGAGTGTACGCCAACTGCTCCATTAACAAAGCCTTTTCTCAAAAACTTATTTTATTTGACTGTCAAGAGCTTCTTCCAGGCTATGACCCTGTTCCCCCAGTTTTGCTTGGTGACCCTGCCTATCCATTGCTGCCCAATTTAATGAAAGAATATCCCAATGTTAAAAATCCAAAGGAACTTGTGTTTAACCGTCATTTAAGAGCAGCCAGAAATCAAATTGAATGTGCATTTGGAAGACTTAAGGCACGATGGCGCATTTTACATAAAGTTATCGATGTTGACACTGACTTTGTTCCCACATTAATTTACTCGTGTTTTGTCTTACACAACTTTTGTGAGTTAAATAACGTTGAAATTAACAATGTTGATGTCCAAACACTCATGGGTCTAGATGAAAGGATGCAATGCTGCAACCATCACAAAAACGTTGATAAATTGTATTCGTATTCTTCCTCCGATGGCAAACGCATTCGCAATGTCTTGGCGGAATTTCTTTTAGATAATTCGCAGTAGACATTTTTTTTATTTGAAATGCAGCTTGGTTTTTATTCGTTGCTTGGTATGTTTAGTTGTTTACGTGTGTTGCCAGTGCTATGTCAACAATTTCTCTTTTGTTGCTCACCTCAGTTGGCCTAAGTTGAATGGACAAATGTTGGGATTACTTTAGAGTTACCATACAACCTCTCTGTCTGTATCATATAAACGAAAATTATTTCTGCCAAATTCCATGTTACACATTTGAACGTTGACCTGTATACAGTATTATCATAACCCACGCAAACTGTGTCACTATTCTCTGCATCAATACAAGCAAGAAAAAAAGGAGTAGTATGCAGTAGTTAATCATTTTAATATGCAATCAATAATCAGTTCTTCAATCTTCATACACCATAATCTTACATGCAGTCATCTTCATTTGCTCTATGGCTACGTTCAGAAATGCGCCCTTGCTGGGATTGCACGATAGAACTAGCTATTGCTGCAAAGCCTTCTTTGAGGCTCTCTGCAATAGTTTCCATCGACTGCGACATTGACCAAATAGCATCACGGGTAGCTTGGGCATTCTCTTTCATGACGTTGATGGCCTCTCTCTTTAGGTCCAGCTCTTCCTGACTGAGCTTCATCTGCAAGACATCGCGTTGGTGAACAGACAACTTTTTGCTGAGTTTCCTTCTTCTGCTGTCGTTGTCTTGCTGTTGCGAACTGCAACCAGCATCACATTGCTCAGCAGTGTCATCACCAGCAATTGTATTATCGGTATTGGAGATGTTCAGGCCAGCTTCTCCACAAGTAAGTGAGATAACTGAAGGCGACCCACCCCATATTGCTTGCAACCTCTCATAATTCTCAAATACAAGCCGCCCAGAACCAGACCTCGACCCTTTGTCAATTGCAGCCTTGTATCCAGACCTGAGTTCTTTCACTTTACTTTTGATGCGATTGTACCCATCTTTTCTTAGTTTATCTAGTTTTTGAATGTTTTTTCTATGCACTTGAAACTCTTGCGGAGTCATATTATCTGTGTCTTGCAATGCAGCATTGCAAGAAGGCCCAAAATCTATCGGAAAAGACTCCGCCATCATTTCCCTAACTTTAGAATAGCATCGAACCAAATCAGACTGAAAGTCTAGGCCTTTCATGTCCATGTCATTCTTATACGCCTGCAAGTTGTCAATCAGCAGGTTAACCTTTTCACTGTCCCACATCCACCGTTTATCTGGTGTTTTCCTCTGTGGAACGGCATCAGCTGCGAAGAGGTTCAGAGTGATCATTTCTTCATGTGATCCTTCACCGGCTGCATTTTTTCTGACATCTTCCACAAGATTCTCAAGTCTTCGTCTTTTGGGTGCATTTGCGTAGTTGCTGAAAAAAAAAGACCAGTTAAAATATTTGGGTGTAAATTGGTTGTACATTAGTGGCTGCCCATCCATGGGGCCGCAGAGGCTGGTTTTTGTCAAATCCTAGAGTTTACTGCATCACAACTTAAACAAAGCATGTGAGTAAATCGCTCAGTAATGAAAAGTAACTAGCCTCAAGCCTAAATACAATTATTTTCAAAGTTTTTTTTTAAGAATATAGCTTAATAAACAAAATTCAGATCAGTGAGGGGTTTTTAGCTCAGTTTTCGGCTACATATTTCACTACGGTGTATATTTTCGCACGTATTTCTTGTACATTTTTTAAAACTCTAATAAAATTATCATTCGCTAATAAATATATCTAACCAAGCTTGCAGCCCGCCCATTACAAATAATCACGAGCAGCCACTGGCATATATGCTTAATTAATTAACCATTATTTCACTCATCAGTAAAAACAAAATGACCTATTTTTTGCTATCTGGAGCATTTATTTGTTGGAAGAAGTTGATATGTTTTAATATAGTGATAATCAAATATCAACTGCACTTGTGCGAATTATAAGTTGTGGTTGTACAGTTTTTCCACCAACAAAAACAAATCAACTGAGCTGCTGTGAATGAAGTCATGGTAGCCTACATATAAACTCAAGGTTGCTGTTAATACAGTCAAGGCGACACATACAACATCCACTCACCTACTGCACATTCCTTCATTTCTCTCTGGTGTGGAGTGTTGCATGATAAATTAATTAATTGTAAACACAAATGATATTTAAATGAAAGTTAATGTCTTGAAATTGTAATAACGTAGTTTTCTACCAAAAAAACAAACATAGATTCTACAATAAAACATGCAATTTCAAAGGGTACAGTAACCAGTACTAAAATAGCACAAGTATTTTCAAAATTCTTTTGGATCAATAGACTGACATCACAATTTCAGAGCAAATTTACTTGTGTTCTTCAAGAATGGACTAGCTTAATTTATTATCTAATTATTTGCTCTTCACTAGTGCACCAGTCCAATGCATGTCTCAAATGAGTACAGATGACCTTGACAAAAAGTCTTTGTGCTCAGTCTAAACAAACAGCCAACATTCTCGACTAGTCCCAGTTGAAAATGTATCATCATAACTTCACAAATACAAAGGTATTGCACTGATGTAATGTTCAAGTTCTCCTAGATCCTAATACATTTTGCAGCATATCTTTCAGAAATTGGGAGCATTGGTTGCAGATGGCTGGTTCATAATTACCAATTACTGGCTAAAGCACAGCCAACATTCTAGACCAGTAGAAAAATTCTAATATTATTATTTCAAAAACAAAACTACAGTATTTTATTTATGTTCAAGTTCTTTTTATGTGCTACTCTGCAAATACAGTAGGCTACCAGTTAACTGACTATAATCAAACTACTAGCTAGCACTAGGTCTAATCTCATTGCTAGGATCTCATTGCGGCGTGTTTACATAGCCGCAACCACTTGACATCGGTTTCATTTCTGTCAAAACTACCGATGTGAAATCCAGACCGCCATGAATCTCGCTTCGGTCGCCGCGTGTAAACAGATTACGCGTTCGCCAAACGAACCGAAGCGGAAATCTTTCGTTTCGGGCGCAATGAAACGTCATGTAAACGTACCCTTACTGTGTATTCAACCAAAGAGCTTCAACTCAGCTGTTTGCTCAGGGAAAGTCCCGCAAACAAAAGAGTTCTCCTTTCTTTGTATCACATGATTCGTTTGACTTCGTAATCCATAGCTAGATTGTTCTGTGCCGTCTTTCTTTGCTGTATCGCCACAGCGGCCACACCAACGTTTGTTTGGCTTATTTTGCGTTTGAAATAGTTAGAATTTTTGTAAGCTACTTTTGAGTAATCAAGCATGCAGGATTAGGGAAACAGTTCAGGTAGGGTCAGTGCTGTGTTAAACTTTTTGTGGGCCCCGGGGCCAGAATAATTTTGGGCCCCCTATCGTCAAGCAGACCTATAGTATTGTGTATAATATATTTTTACTGCACCGATATGAAAATGTGGTTCACTTCAATAAACTTTCTCACCAGTTTAGATAACAACACAAATGTAAGTAAACACAAACACAGGTCTACCATTTCTTAGCTACACCTTTGCTCGGAATGAAAGCCAAAAGTGTTAAAAATTTCTAATAAATAAATACTGGAAGTAGAGTATGGTCACTCACGACGCGTAAATACCACTGTACCGCGCGGAATTTTGACTGTTTGAACTTTGCGTTGCGGTAAAATCTGAGGATAAAACCAAAACTGAAGAAATTATTAATTTTCATTCAGATTTGGTCTGGTAACATTGTTGTTTTTCACCATTTTTATGGTTTATCTGGCAACACTACTTGTTCAGTCAACCATTGTAAAAACATTGTGATTGTAAAGTTTAATTTGTAAACAAAAGCAGTGTCAAGAGTGTTGAGAATCAGGTGTAATTATTTTTATTTAACATTATTTCATTCCAAGGCAAAACTTTCATTATTTTGTGCAGGCATTCAAGTTAATTAATGTTTTTAGGGTATGGTAGCCTAGGTTAGTGGCAAGAATACACAGGTCACTTGTGATAAGAATGATTTTTGTTTTGGATCAAAGCAATTTCAGTAGGCCACCGTACAATATGTGATATGCCAGGTCTATAAGGTATTTGAAGATAAGAGCAATTTCATGTGCATATGTTTAAAAAAAAAGTAAATATAGAAGAAGGTTTCTGCTAAAAGTACCCACAGCATTCAATAAAAGGCAACTCAGATGAGCTATCAAAGGTAGACACTAAGTGCTGCAAGTTACTCAATCTCCTAAATAGGCCTTAAATTTTTTCCAAAATTTGCTTTCATTTAATAAATTCTCTTGCATTTGCTCTGCACTTGTGCAAGTGCACTCTTATTTTTTGTGGTGCAGGAGCAGTGTACGGGGAGACATGTGCAGTGCGGCAGCGGACAGATTTTCCTGCTCGCGACACCACTCGTCAAAGATATTTAAAATTACGGTATTGTAAATGTTAAAAATAAAATGATAATTAAACTATCAGAAATGTTATTTTGCCAACACCTCACAATTTTTAAAAACAAAACATTTTTATTGATGAAAATAAATTGAATTATAGGCTATATGTGAATTGTGAATTCACAAAGGGCCCAACTCCACTTTTTTCATTTCACTTTTTGTGCTTTCTGATTTCTTTCGATGAAAACAAATTGAATATGCGAATTCACAAAGGGGCCTCCAGTTTTTTTTTCATTTCACTATTTGTGCTTTCCAATGTCTTCTAAATGATACTTTAAAAAAAAATGGCCAAATGTTTCCAACATATCGGTAAACACATAAAAAATACCCTATCAAATTTCCTTTGATTTTGAAATGGGCCCAACTACAGCAATTACACTTCAACTTCTCCATTGTTTCTGCACAGAATCTTCACCAAGTGAACTTTTTACGTATGATGCTTCTAATCAGTAGGCTTAAGCATGTAATCATAATCGAAGTTTTACCACAAAAGTAAATAACCAAAATAATTAAAACGGGTGTGCAAAAACACTTTGTGGCAATTGGGCCCTTCTTGGATTCACATATTCAATTGCATCCCACCTGTTATATGTCAAATACACTTCTGCAGATCATGATACTAACTTTATCGCATTTTAACTTTCTTTTAAGATAGTAATGGTGTTTTTAGAGATGTTTCAGTGTAGTAAAGGGCCCAAATTTGAGATGTTTTAGTATAATTAGACCTAAATCGTCCTAATTGACAAGTAGCCTACACGCAGTAAATTTAGCAACTCAAAAAAACTTTACTGAAGCGCGAAAGTCTATTATTTGTGGGCCCCCTGAGATGGTGGGCCCGGGGGCCGGGCCCCTCTTGGCCCCCCCCTTAACACAGCACTGGGTAGGGTAGTCAGATGATAGCTTTCACGATATTATGTGAAGCTGTACAAGTCTTCGCAATGGTAAAATATACCATGACGTCATGTACAGGAATCGACCAAACATATAGGGTAAAACTACTTTATTTTCTCTTTACTGTACACACTTCAACCCATGTGTCTTGGTCTATTCCTGTTTATGACGCCATGGTATTTTTTGCAATGGCGGAGACTTGTACACCAGCTCCTAATTATTTTTTCAGGTTTCTTAGAATATGTTCAAATCTTTGCAGAAAGAAGGTCTTTCAAAAGTCATATGTTTATGTTTTTAGTGCATTGTTGGTTTGTTGCCTATTGTTTGCTTTATATACCGCAAGCATTATATGTTATTCACACATTACACTGCTAGTGGTTTTCTTTTACATAGATAACACTTCCTGGAGCCTTAAGGTTTCATAAAATCTTGATTACATCAGGAGAAATGAGCAGATATTTCAACACGCTTGAGAGTTCAGAGAATAAACGGCCTGTGCCCAGACCTAGACAATGTCATTTAAATCAGCCTTCTAGTTCAACGTCCATCTATCCAACTTATGAAACTTATCCTACATTCAGTCACGCGCAGCAAAGACACGATAATTTGCCATTGAACAACCAGTTTCCAAGAGGAAGAGGTCCCTCTGCAAATAGAACGCCGAGGTCTTCTTCACATTCAAGACAATCAGCAAGAGCACAACCTCCTTTGCATCACAGATCATCTTCACAAAATAGAGTTTCTGTAGAATCTCCTCAACATAACAGAGGAAGAAGACAGAACTACCGTCGTACCTTTCGAGGAAGAAGGCCCCCGCAACATGACAGAAACTTCTCACCTCAAAATGGTACCAGTACTTCTGGTTCAAATAACAGGTAGCCTATACTCGTCTTTATAAATAAAGCTTTACAATTAGCAGCAGTGTGAAGTCTGGGTAGGCTATAGGCCTAACTGACTACGAATAGCCTATACACAGTGTTGGGCGCGATAGCTCATTTTTCAGTTAAGCGATAACGATAATCGATAAACGAAAAATGCCTAAAGCGATAACGCTAAACGATAAATCAAAAGAATATTAAGGGATTACGATAAACGATAAAATTATCGCCGATAATGTCCGATAACGATAATTTTTTTTTCTTGATTAGCGCTGCACCATCCCATGCAGCACGAACTGTTTTCATCAACATGACGAAAAATCGAACATAGCTTAATATACCGTACCGTAAACGTGTAAAGGGACCAAACTTTTTGTAAGTTATGCATGAATAGAATCGCTACAGCGGCATTGGGTATCGAATTTTCAAACTCTTGATCCAGAATCAAACCACTGAGGTAACCGCGTGTTTATAATTATACCTTCAGATACAAGTTGGATGCTTTTATCGGCGATAATCAAATATTGCCTTTGGCGATAACGATAAACGATAACTGAAAAAATAATTGAGCGATAACAATAGGCGATAAAAATTTATCGCCGGTAAATTATCGCCGATAATGCCCATCACTGCGCTACTTATACAATATGGTTAGACCTGCATAAACAACAAAGCTGATAACATCAAAGTTTCAACATCTAACAATATATTGCAGGTTTATTTGTAACTGCAGTGGCTTTTGAAGCTGGAGCCTACGTTCTCTTCTTTTGTAGGCCATTACAATGTTTGTTTTCTGTAATATAAAAATAAAGGTTGCAAATAACAAAGTAGGCTAAGTTACAGGAGAATAAAACACTTTATCTTCACAAAAAACTTGGTTGATTTTCTTTTTTGCATTTTGTTTTTTTAAGAGAAAATTCGGAAGAGTACCAAAGCCAAGAGTTTTCTATCAAGCCACTTTTCTACAAGGCTGCTGAAGAAATGTTCTTGAATGACGAATTGGACCTAGGAAATATCGCGCTTCGTTTGTCCACTGAGAGTTCCGGGTTTGTTGTGCGATTGAAGACAGATATACATGATGGTACTTCCTATAATTCACCTACATTCAACCGTGGTGTCAGATGTTAGCTAATTGAGGATTGACAAACTGTTTACCGTAGGCTATGTCTTGTTTCGTAAAAAGCAACCGAAATAACTATTAATAGGCTACACCTAGATTAAACACTTGTTTTGTAGACTACTGTTATAATAGAAAAACTTCTTGCTGTGTTTTTTGACTAAGCAATTTTCATTTTAAACGTTTTTGCAGTTGGATTTTCTCTTGAAAAAATAAAATGCAATTGTGATAGCGCGTTTGCGTACGTTTGATCCTAGACAGAAGCGAAATCCAATACTGTAGCCTACTTCTTTAGGCTGGATTCAACTGATTTTGAAATTGATGGGGAAACTCTGTAAATCCGAAACCCCCAATCCTCACTTGACGCACGTATTGCTGGCTCTTCTCAGCAACGATTTTGAACTCAAAACACTTAAATTCTTGAAAAGTTTACTCGGAAAAAGGTTTGTTGCTCATTCTAAATTTCATCTTTATTGGTTAACTTAAGCTACAAAAGTTTTACTAACCCTCTTACTTTTGCAAAAATTTTGTTTTTAGATGAAAATGTGCTTTTTCCTCTGACCATAGCATTAGGCCTAAATGTTATTCCAGTGTCAAGATAGCCTGCATATTCTCGAAAGGTGTTGTACTGTCGACCAATCGAGCTTGTGTAGCCTATAGCCGAGGTTTTACCACGACGTCTTATACTGTATTTTTGTATTATTCATATTGATTGATTAATTGAATCTTTATCCTCGGACTGGAAAAGCTTCTTTGAGAGCTTAATCCTAGCAGTTTTTCATACTTGTAGAGGCTTTGAACCACTGACACAAGCTCGGTTACCGAGATTTACAGAGTGAAGTTTCTGGTTGTCACAATCAATGTGCAGGGCCTCGCGACGGGCTGCTTATATCTTGATCGAACGTGCTGTTTTGATTGTGGAATTCTTGAGTGATATGTTATTATCGGTTACTGTCCTGTGGTGACCTCTGATTGCGAAATCTTTATTATGTGACGTATTTCCAGAACATTTTGTAGACGTGCAAGTCGGGAATATTCTTTGCTTGACTTGCCAGGTGTTGGATGTTGTGACATCATAAAGATGTTTGCCAGTAGTAAAATTTGACAGAACAATGAGTTCTTATGATGTTACGTTATTGTACCTTCTCGAAGTTACTAGACCATCAAATCTACTATAGCCTACATAGTAGCGTAATTTGCGTAAACTATGATTATGAGAGATTGTTGTTGTAGTAGTTGGTAATGGATGTAGAAGTAGAGATTATTGCTGATTGAGAGTTGAAGTAGGCCTAATTGAATACGAGTAGATGAGAGTTGGTGCTGATATAAATTGTGATCGAAATTAGAGTTACATGAGAAGCTGTGTGTGAACCTCATCAAAGTCGATTAAGAGTTACAAGCGTTGGAATAGGCTATATTGCTGTTCACTGTTACTTTGATATTTGTTGGAAGTGTTGAGCCGTTCGTTAAATTCCTTCAAGAATTTTCATTTATCATCCTATTAGTAGAACTATCCGACCATTTGATTGACTGCTTTTCGGTAATATCCCATTAAACTAAAGCTTTTCGGTAATATCCTCATTGAATCTTTCCAAGTCTCTTTCCTGATAAGAGATAGAAAGGAACCGTGACACTGATTAATTATTATTGAAGTGGTGTTGTTGCCGGGGAATTATTCCATCTATTAGATGCCGCTAAATGGAGAGCAGTCCTCAACGTGCGTTGCTCAAGCGCACACTCCGAGAGTCGAACCAGCGCGGCTTGATGTTGCAGCTTCTTCGTTCGCGAAGTCACGCGCTAACTAACTGAGCTATCGTATAGGACAGAGCTTCCTAAACTTTTTTGTTCACGACCCCTTTTAATCTCCTAAAAGCGATATTTATTCAAAGGCCTAATTCGAAGGAAAAATAAAAACCAGCTGCCGGCACTTGAAGCCTAGTACTTGACACGTAACATAGCCTACTGGCAACAAAACAAAAAATCAAATAGCCTACGTGATGGGTACGAATGTTTTCTGCCACAAAGCAAGTCCAGTCGTGGCTCAATGTTTGTTTATGATAGTTTCAAGGCGGTTTCAGTGTGGCTTAGGCTGGAACGGTATTTTGTTTGATTGCCATCAACGTTAAAAGCACTGACTCGCACAGATACGTGGAGACAAATGCGCTATTACAACGACGTCCACGATATGTAAAATTTACCAACAAACTGCTGCTCTACGTAGGCTACGTACGTATAGGTAGGTTAGGGCGTCACATACATCCGCAGACTTTACTCGGAAACATGCGCTTATTTGTTTAGTTTACCCTTGCGTAGAAACGAAAATATTCAAACTAAACAAAACTGCCAACTACGGAACGACGACATGTTTACCACCAAGAACTGTGTTTACAAGATCATATGCAAGAAATGCACTGAAAGCTACATAGGCAGAACGATCCGCCCACTCCACTCCCGCCTCAAAGAAGTAGACAGAATCCAAAAATCAACAATCGTGCCGAAAGGGAAGAACAATGTCACCTAATCTACTAATCAACTGATTCGACAAAATTTCACAACAATAACGCCTAACAGCACAGAGACTCAACAGCCAGCAGCCTCAAGCTAAACCAAAAAGCCACATTAAAGAACCACTTACTGACTTCAATACCATTCGTCATAGCACACGAATAGGGAATTGTGTTCCGAAACCTAGTGCAATTCGATATTGCCACAGCGAACTCGCAGCATCAGGCTAAAACAGATCGTGAAAATCTACAATGTGAAGTAAGCAACGATCATGCTGCTAAAAGCGAAACTCAATCAATTGCAAAACAAAAGAGAGATGGAAAGACAATGACGAAGGATCATCACCAAGTCGCTTAGAATCAGTGATGGGCATTATCGGCGATAATTTATCGGCGATAATTATCGGCGATAAATTTTTATCGCTTATCGTTATCGCTTAATTATTTTTTCAGTTATCGCTTATCGTTATCGCTAAAGGCAATATTTGATTATCGCCGATAATTAATCGCCGATAAATTTTAAGTGGAAAAGTGGAAAGACCATGAAAAGTAATATTTTTACTAGCCACCTAGTTCATGAAACTAAAATTAAAACCAGTTCTTCTTCAGTGCCTGAAGTGTGTGTGCACAGGTTGTTGTCATGGGAGGGGCACGCCCCCTGCAACGACGGCCCTGACAACACAACAATTTTTAGAGTTGCAAATTGCAATGCAATAAAATGCATGCAACAAGTCTCTTGTTGTTTTGCTGCAATCGGCAATCGCGAGTGAATTTTACAATTAAAATGTAAGCGCACAGGGGGTACAGGTTCCTTTGAAGCGAAGCGAAAGAAATTGGCAAGTGGTTTATGAAAGTGTCGCAATACGAGGCCGCTTTTACATCGGAAACATGGTCTTTCGCGCCACCATCACTGAAACAAGTCATTGCAGAATATGATATTGCTTGAAGCATTTGACATGCAGACCGACATCACACTTTTTGCATCTTGTAGTAGTTTTTGCATGACAATAGGCGCATCGAGTTGCGTGGTAAAATTATGCTAAGTACAGTATAACCTTTCTCATTTACCTATGCTGCATAGCCGAGTGGTGAGAGCGCTGGAACGGCAATCGAAAGGGCAGGACACTGTCTTTCGCAGGACACTTAAAGGCATGCCTGAAAGTGGACATGAAGATTGGCTTCCTTGCCTTCCCGTCCACTTAATCTAAATCTTCAACCACCGGGCGTAAGCCTGGATAGCCTACGACGACGATTTACCTATGTGACATAGCCAACGCTCAATCAAATATTTTTATTCCCACTAATAATACAGTGCCTATATTGTAATTCTTATCTCAACAACTCAACGTTCTGCCATTGCTTTAATGATGGTGTTCACAAAGAAAACAGAAAAAATTATCTGAAATAATCAGTAAATTACGATAATTATGTTATTGTTCTTGAACAAACACGACTAATTTGACAAGCTTGATGGATTTCACATAATGCACATTTTTACTACCAATAACGCTTAAGATTACTGATAAATTTTCAAGCATTTTGCGTTTTTTGGATTTTTTCAATTATTGTTGACTTTGCTGTAAACAGCCCGTAGAAAGCAAAATACAAAGTTTGGAATTTTTTATGGTATTTTCATTTGATTTAATTATTTTGCCTACTGCACGTAAGCGGCAGTGTAACTCAATTGATAAAAGCATCCAACTGGTATCTGAAGGTATAATTATAAGCACGGCGGTTACCTCAGTGGTTTGATTCTGGATCAAAAGGTTGAAGATTCGATACCTACTGCCGCTGTTGCGATTCTATTCATGCATAACTTACAAAAAGTTTTGTCCCTTTACAGTATATTATGTTCGATTTATCGTCATGTTGATGAAAACAGTTTGTGCTGCATGGGATGAGGCAGCGCTAATCAAGAAAAAAAAATTATCGTTATCGGACATTATCGGCGATAATTTATCGTTTATCGTTATCGCTTAACTTTTTTTTGATTTATTGTTTATCGTTATCGCTTTAGGCATTTTTCGTTTATCGATTATCGTTATCGCTTAACTGAAAAATGAGTTATCGCGCCCAACACTGCTTAGGATCGACCTTGACTGATTGATATTTGATTGATCAAGAAACAAACGCGTAGTTTAGTTTTTTTTTTTAAATATATATCATAATAAAAAAAAATGCTATAACAGAGCCAACGCGTGTTAATCCTAGCGAAATGCAGCTCTTTCCAACAATTGGTGTACGACAATAAGCAGGGCCGTTGAGAGAATATTTCGGGTCCGGTACCAATAAGAACCTTGGGCCCCAAATCAAGACAGTTATAAGAAAAACGCACTGTATCCAATAAATACGCTGCTGTGGTTTCTTTAAAGTGCCCCTGACAGGTTAGATCCAAGTATAGTAACTTTTTAAAGCATTTCTTAGCGCAGAATTACACTTAGCGAAATTTTTAATCTTAACCTCGTAGCTCGACTGGTTAGGGCGTAATTTAATCAAACGACTGCTCCGCAGCACCACCACAGGCGAAACTCCATATTTCACTGCTCTGGGACGACTTTGGTGGTATTACGTCATCCTAAGTGGACGTCGTTAGCAACGGATGAAACAAACGCTTCTTAGATGTAATTGGTGGATCACAGTTTGGTCTCGTTGGTCTGAGTTGGAACAAGCGGTTGCTTTTTTCGAAGATTTATTGTTTTTTGCAGTTTAATAAAACTGTACTGGATACGTTCCTACAAAATCTAAAATATACTTGAAGTGAAAAATGAAGAAATCGTACGAATCATCATTCATATTTAATTCATCATCACTATTCAAAAATAAATGAAAGTTCTCTCTCTCTCTCATAATGTGCCTTCAGTTGGCCATTGATATCCTGTGTAACGGCCATCTGGATCTGGAAAATTGTTTCGGATTCGCCAAACAATGCATGACGGCATCACAATCCGATTGTTGCTTCCGAGAGCATCACCTTGCAGTATACACTCCAACACATGCCTGTAGGCATTTTTACTTGAGTGGTATTAACAAAATCATCTTCAGTGAAGTGAACATATACGACTAGTTTTGTATGGCCCATCCCACTTTCGAACACTTGAAGAAAACTTTGACCGTTTTCTTCTCAGCACCTTGTTTTGTGGGAAAGTGGGAAAAGAAAGCACACGGTCTTTGTCACTGACAATGTCACATAAACAGCAATTTGTAGGCATTGCCTCAACCATAAATTAAAGGTACTGTTTGTGAGATACTGTTGTTACACTGCAAATGGCTATAGCCAGATTAGGACAAATAAAAAAGTATGAAAATTGTAGCCCTATGAAACTGCAATTTCAATTGAATTGAGATGCTGTTTGATAAAAGTAAACTCAACCTATTTGCACATGCTTTCAGAGCCCCACACATTCACGTTTTGCAGTAGCCGTACCATACTTTACCAAGTCATCACAGAGAAAGAATGTATCCTTCCCGCTTACTGTGACGTCATAGCGAGGTTGCCATTTTTATTTTCGCAATTGAATGAGTGCCAGATTCGCCGATGTCAACGAAAGTTTGCAAGCGTGTAACTTAGTAGCCTGTTGATATTTTTTACAATTTGCTGGTCAGGGAAGTTTGTTAGTGTCATCTTTTTGGTATTTTAGGTAAATTTGGCGAATTTATTTACCTGTCAGAGGCACTTTAAGGTTCCGGGCCCCTAAAAATATCCCGGGTCCAAAAGTACCCCCTAACCCCCCTGTCGACGCTATTGACTATAAGTGTGACATTTTTTTAATAATTGCTTTCTTGACGGCATCGTCAAAAGAAAAAAGACGGTTACCGAAATTCTTTTTTATATTTTTAGACAAAAACATTAATTGTGATACGATCCTCCAAAATAAAATGTTTTCATTTTCGAAATATTTATTTACCCTGCGCAATGTGTTGAAAAATATGCAACAACAATGATACAGAAAAATTAAATAGGCCTACGGTGAAAATTTGCCTGATAACTTGAGGCCTGTCTACCCATTCTTGAAAAACTTTTATTTACCCACCCTATAATAAGTAGATGAGACACTGGTAGTAGTTCATGCTCCCTACGTTCTACGAATGAGTCTTCAGAGCGTTGTAATTCAATATTTCAATATTGTATACCGTACCTTTTTTTTTAATTTGTAGTGCTATGTTAATTCTCCAGGTGTATCAGGTATAGTGCACCAGAAAAGAAGGATTTATCCAGTGATGCTGTTATTTTTTTTGTTGCTTTTGTTTTAGCACGATGAGCATGCTTCATCAAATGTGTATTTTCAACTATGGTTTTGTCGCATCTAGGCTTACGGCCGGTGGTTAGAGATTTAGATTAGGTGGACGGGAAAGCAAGGAAGCCAGTCTTCGTGTTCACAGTCAGGCATGCCTTTAAATGTCTTTCCAAAAACACAGTCACATGCTTTTAGGCGATGTCGAACCGACGTCCTTTCGAATGTCGTACCAAGGCTCTCACCACTCGGCTATGCAAAAAAATGGTTGGAAATGTTAGGCTATCCATATTTTTTAATGTTTGTTTGCTTAGTAGGCTAGTCTACATTATTATAAAGTCTCATGCAACTAACTCAGTTGTCTAAATTCTGAAACTAACTTGTCTTTTATAAATTCACCTAAACGAGACATTGCAGTTGCACGGACATAGAAAGAAATTAACAACGCGTATTCTTGCTTAGTTATCTTTCAAAAGGTTGTAAATTTTGAAATTGCAACGTTGTTTCTTCATAAAAAGTATTAGATCAGTACGTAGGCCTACTCTTGTTACTTTTTGGCTGAGTAGGCCTATTATTTTTTTTATGCATACATTTCTTTAAAATGCTATACTTATAGGATGAAATTTTACAGAAATAACAAGCCTAATATGGTTAAGTGCATTGTGAACTCTTGCTACAAATCGGCTGCCGAGAAACATATGGTTAGGTGCATTACATAATTTAGTGATGGGCTACTAGTATTCTTTAATTGGCTATACATGGTGATGGTGTGCAATATGCAGTGTGCACACCAACTGCTTTGGCCCATTCTAGAAAAAACAAGTAGCCTAACTTACAGTTGGTAACCAACAATAAACATTTTTCATTTAGATTTTATCTTACGGAGACCGTAGGGGAAGGTCGGGACCTGCGAGCCACTTTTTTCTTTTAGATGCATATCTTCTACGTTTCTCAATATTTTTCTCTAAAAGTTGGTTTTGCAATGCCTTGTAGTACTATCTACTCTACAGCAAAAGCACAAGTTATTATTTCAGCAAATGTTTAATTTACGCTCAAAAGCATAAACACGCGCCAAGCGTCTCATCGCACCCCACATGTGGGGAGCGATAAGCCACAATTGTGATAAGCCAAAAAATGTAGTATTTTAGCAAAGAAATCACTTCACCATATCAAAAATACAATTCTAAAACATAGTTGTATTATTTATGTGTCAAATCAATCTTCAAGCCAGCTTCCAAGCTTTAAATTTTGAAATAAGCGATGGAGAATTTTCAAATGATTCGTTGGGATGAATTGTCAGAATTTTCATGTGAAATAGCATAATTAATAGTTGCAAACGAAATAAAAGTCAGAATTGTGATATATCCTAATGGAAAGGTGTGAAAAGCAAAAAAATGATGTCATATGACACTTTAACATCTACTATCACAGGCACTTGTCATGGCTTGCATGTCCCAACACAAAGTGACTCAAGGCTCCCTACCTGATTTTTCAGAAATGAAACAACAGCTGAAAAAAAACTAACTTTGCTATCTAAAAAACTTTCAGCTTAATTTCATCATAAATACATCACCTACCGTTACAAAAAAGTTCATGAACATTTCTTGCATAACAAATGAGTTATTTTAAAACACATTCAGTCAAAAAAATTTACTTTTTTAACACAAAACCTATAAATTTTCATTGCACCTTCATTTTTAGTACAAGTTTGACCAAAGGATTGTGGGAAAGTTATCCACGCATAAAAAATATAATAACGTCAAAAAATGCAAAAAGGATACTTTATATTAAAAAAATGGGGGTGGATTATGGCTCCCACCATGATCATGAGTCCCGACCTTCCCCTATCCATTTCTTGCTAAAGTGAATAAACAGAGGTTGCCATGATTTGTTTGTTTTTACAGACCTTTGAACAATGTTGAAAATGCAGTCCTGCACGTTTCTAATTGTTTGCACCTAATGAAAGGCTGGCTTATATACTCGCAGAACACAGCAGAACAAGCGGTAAATGACTGGCCAAGATGTTCCTGGTAGTATTGTAAATTTTAATTTCGTATTATGGTATGGTAGCCTACCAATGCTTAACTTAACGGTTTAATTGAAACTTAGGGTTCAAATGCACAAACTGCAAACTTGCCGAGAGCTAAAAGCTCACAAAATTAGTTAGTTTACCTTTTAAAATATCTTCATGCCTGGATTAGTAATCGAAGGCTCTAATCCATAGATTATTGTTGGTGTAAACGAGAAACTGTTAGTCCTCTGAGTAAGATGCTTAATCGCCAGATTGCTCAATCGGTGAAGGGTTCACTCATGGAGTGATGATACATCTAAGTTCTAACCCTTAGTTGTGGATGCTTAGTTGTGCTGATGATTTGTGAATAAAACGTACTTTACATTATTTCTACCATTTTTGGCTAGAGTAGTTTAATATTTTTCAAAGTTATTGACTTTTCATTGTTGATTTATGCGGTTCATCATTTAGATCGAAATGTTATTGCCATACATAAAAAGCATGGTGGCCCAACACACTCTTGGAGACTTTGAAAATATTCAAGAAAGATTGGCGGAAATTGACACTTTGCTCCAACAGTGCTACTCCCAGGCACAGCAAAGCACACAAAAGTAGATACAAGAGATAAAATTGTGATTTTTTTCTTACTGAAGTAACTTTTTTGCATTTTTCATAGTTTCAATCTGTTTTTCTAAACGTAAACACTCTAACTTTTGTATTATCATATTTCCAATAGGCTACAAATAATTAGTATTAAGTTAGTGAGTTATCAAACTTTGTGGAGTTACGAAATTAAAAAAAACTGCTAAGTAATTGTAGACGTTTTTGGGTTTTCAACTTTTACGTGACGTATCAACAGGTTGTTTCATCAACATTTTTATTTAGGCCTTCACATTCTGGAGGAGGTTTCTCTCACGAGGAGGAACCACCAGATGACTTTCGTGCAATCTCCGTCTTCCCCACAAACGAAGACATCAAAGCCAAGGAAAGCCCATTCGTCAGAACCAACCTTATAGATTCTGCTTACAGAGAGTAAATGATTTTAAATAAAGTTATTTTGTCAAAATGCTGTGGAACGAATTATATCAATGGTAGTGTAAAACTGTTTAATGTATCTGCCCTTCTGGACATTCATGTGAAACATATAAAATTTGCCAACATGTGATAATGTGTTTTCTGTGTGAAACATAAGGTGTAATTGGAATTTTTGGAACGACACTTAATAGTGTTATTTTTTAGTACCGGTAATAATCAAAGATTGAAAATGAAAATTGTATTTTTCTATAAAAGTGCGTCAGGCGCCATATGAAGTCAGACAATATTGATTTTCAGCACGGATCACTATCTGGATGTTCAATTTCGTTTGCTTCGTGAAGATTTTGTTCGTCCCCTGAGGGAAGGGATTGACGATTTCACTAATCCTGGTAAGAAAAACGTACAACAGCAAAATTTTCAAGATTTGCGTTTTTTAATAATAATTTTAGCCTACTTTCCTGTCGATGATTTGTATTGGTTATAAATTTTTCAGAATTGGTAGTTGATGACAGATGTGTCAAAGTATGTTTCTTACCCTGTAGTATTTTTGCAGACCTTGGAGGTTTTTTGTCAGGAAAGAAGAAAAAACGTTATCAAGGCTTGAAAGCTTATGACAACGTTTCAATTGAATTTCCTAAGCTTAGCGTAAAAGGTAAGAGTCTCCTTTACCGACTGGTGTGTCAATGGTCGATACCTTGGCGACCAAACAACATGACAGCCCAGTTTAGCCTAACATGTTTTGGAGATTTTTTAGACATTTTTTACTTAGATTAATTCTCTTTTTTGCTAATTCTTCTTTCATGGGTTTATTTCAAGCATATTATTGACAATCTTCTTTGCAAGAACGGTATTGAAAAGAATTATCACACAAATGATAGAATGTGGGAATCTTTATCTTGGGACTGAGCTTCTCTGCAAGCTTAATCCGGGCAGTTTCGCATAGCCTACTTGTAGAGGCTTTAAACTGCGCAACGAGTACTCAACGAACTTGTCAACGAGTTTGATTGAGGAAGTTTTCAGTTGTTGTTGTCTACGAATTATTCCATATACTAAGTGCCACCGAATAGAGAGCTGTCATTGAAATATGTTGCTCAAGCGCAATGTGAAAATCACCGCACAATCAGCTTGACGTTACAAAAATTCTATTGCACATTATTATGAAGAGAATCAAGAACAAAATCAACGATGAAATTGCTGAAAAGCAGTGCGGATTCATGCCAGACCGTGGTACAAGAGATGCTGTTTGGTTTTAAAGAATATTGCACTAAGAGCAATTGAAATAAAGAAAGATTTGTAGCCTACATCGCTTTCATTGATTAAAGAAAGCTTTCAACCTAGTAAAACATACCAAATTACTGGAGATGCTAGATAACATTGGAATTGACGATAAAGATCTTATTCAAAACCTTTACTGTGATCAAATTGATAAATTAAACAGAATCATTTTTTGTGAACTATAAGCAAGTTTCTCAAGATGTTTAGATTTGTCCATATTTTTGTTGCGATAGTGTATTATTCTTCAGTATTTCTTTTAAAAATATTTTTCTTATAGGCTTGAAAAGGGCACTATATAACTAGCCGAAAAGGGTAGCTTATTGTTTTTTGTTTTTATAATGTTAAATATAGTGTTGTTGCTGGGTTATGTATGTTTAAAGTAAATGAAAGAAGTAAAGAACTTGAAATGGAAATGAATGAAAAGAAAGCGGAAACGCTGGTAATCACAAAGAAAATATAAAGTAAAACTCTAACTTGTCGAATTAAAATGAATGGAAGAACTATAAAGCAAGTAAAAAGTTTTCGATATCTTGGGACAATAAACTGGGAAGCAAAAGATGATAGAAGTTTAATATACGTATTGCTTAAGCTTAAGCAAAAGCCGCTTTTCAGCAAATGAAATCAATATTGTGCAATAAATACATATCTTTCCCAACGAGATACAGAATATTGAAGTGTTACATTTATGCGATTTTTAACTATACTTCAGAAACCTGGACAATCAACAAAAGAATGACTAAAAGAACAAATGGGTTTGAAACGTGGGCATTTCGAAAAATGCAGAGGATTTCCTGGACTGCCACACAAGCCAACCATTGTATTTTAAATCAAGTTAATGAAACAAAGATTCTACTAAAAAATATCAAAGAAAACCCACTTCAATTTCTAGGACACGTGCTGTGAAAAGGAAAATTAGAACATCTCGCTTTCTCTCTCTCACAGGCAAAATTGAAGGGAAGCGTGCCCAAGGCAGACAAACATCTAACCTACTGAAACCAACAAACCGACAAAACCAACACCAACATACACCTAATAAACACAGCAAAAGACCGAGAATCTTGGAAATTTTTCTTGCAAGAGGCAGTCAATGCTTAGATTTAGAATCAAGTATGACAATGAAAGAAGAAGGCGTTTGTACTTGCATAGAATGGAATTGTGTTGATATGTGACACGGCGTTGGTGAAACGTTAGCTTACTGCCTGTTGTTACTTTTACAATAAGTTGATGACTTTTGAGCTACTCTACATCCTGGACTGCCATACAAGCCAACCATTGTATTTTAAATCAAGTTAATGAAACAAAGATTCTACTAAAAAATATCAAAGAAAACCCACTTCAATTTCTAGGACACGTGCTGTGAAAAGGAAAATTAGAACATCTCTCTTTCTCTCTCTCACAGGCAAAATTGAAGGGAAGCGTGCCCAAGGCAGACAAAAATCTAACCCAGGGGTGTGCAACGTGCGGCCCGCGAAGAAAAATTGTGCGGCCCGCGAAGAAAAATTGTGCGGCCCGCGAAGATGTGCCAAGTTTGAATTGTGTGCAGCCCGCGAAACGTGTTTATAAGTTAATTTAGTCTGGCACGTGTGAACAATTCATTGTGGAGTGGATTATTCTAGATTTCGCACCTTCTGTTAACCATTTTAGAAATCTCCCAGCGGCCACCGCTAATCCAATGTATTTAATTCTTTGGAACGTGAAAATGTATGGTCACATAAAAGACATTATGAACAAATTACGACTTTGGAAGCTCACGAACAGACAGGAAATTTTTTCCACTTTCCAACTTTGAGAGACTATTGAATGCATCCTGGGAAGAAAACTGAATTTGCAGACCAACTTGAACAATTGTTGTATGAATTTTTGGCTCCTTTCAAGGACTTCAAATCTCATGAACATTTGTTTGGTATATTCGCTTCGCCATTCAACACAGACATTGACAAAGCACTAGCAGATATAACTTGAACTGATTGATCTTCAAGAGAAAACGGATTTGAAAGTAAAGTATTTAGAATAGAATCTTGGCGATTTTTACAGAAAACATCTCAACCAAGATGACTTTCCACATTTAAAAAAATCCATGGCTTCAAAAATGGCTTTTTTTTGCCTCAACGTATTTGTGTAAACAATTTTTTTCTAAAACGGGCGTCATGAAATTTCCCTATTGATCGGTTCTGACAGACAAACACTTGGAAAATGGAATTCGAATTGCGAGCAGTTCCATTAAAGTAAATTTGGAAAAAGCCGCCGAGAAAAGAAGCCAACTGCAAACTTCTCACTGAACTCGTTTAAAGACGGTGTGACAATAAATTTGAATAGAAGTTTCCTTCAGAAATTTATTTATTTATTTATTTTTTTCAGAAATTTATCCGTCTTAACTTATTATTTCTGCAAGGAGATAACCCCTAATAATGCCATAAGAATAACAAAAAAACTTCTTGTTTTGTGGTTGCAACTACTAGAAATCAAATGTTAAATAAACGTGCGGCCCGCGGTTTCACCCAATTATTTACATCTGGCTCTCCTGTAATAAAGGTTGCACACCCCTGATCTAACCTACTGAAACCAACAAACCGACAAACCAACACCAACATACACCTAATAAACACAGCAAAAGACCGAGAATCTTGGAAATTTTTCTTGCAAGAGGCAGTCAATGCTTAGATTTAGAACCAAGTATGACAATGAAAGAAGAAGGCGTTTGTAGCCTACTTGCATGGAATGGAATTGTGTTGATATGTGACACGGCGTTGGTGAAACGTTAGCTTACTGCCTGTTGTTACTTTTACAATAAATTGATGACTTTTGAGCTACTCTATAGTAGGTCAAGCAGCATTGCAAATTTTTGGTCAATGTTCATTCTTTGGTTGTTAAATTATGACATTGCGACTTTACGTTTTGATGGTGTCACACTGTTCCAATGTGTTCTTGAGTAAACGCAAATGAAAAGCTTAATTGCTTTCAAGTCGACATGTTTGTATGCATAATTCAGTTTGTTTTTGGCAGCGCTAATGAGGGATAATGGCTAGGCTACACAACATTACAACTGTTGCATCATTGCGCTGAATAGACTCTGTAATTTTACTGAAGTCTATTACGAATATTAAAAAAACTGGTAGCTTTGTATATTGTGTAAACCATTCAACTTTATCATTTTTCAACGTTTAGTACGTAGTTTCGCATCCATTTGTTTTGTGCATTGATTCCACGCAGGAATTTACTACTGTATCCATTTTGACATCACTCGTCTGAAATCTATTCAATGGCAGAACTCCAAACGGTTGCTGTATGGAAACCTTGTATGTCTCTCGTCCGATGACTTTGAGGTACTCTTCAAACAATAAATGAAGTGTTGACAATGTGCTCTTGCTGGCTAACTTTTTACTGGATTTGCTGGTGTAACCGGTTTCGCAGAAAGTCACAAGCTGAACTGTTTGTATACCGTAATGTAATAATTCACCAACGATTCTCATATCGAATTATTAAATTTTGATCGTTGTCGTTAGAACAAATAGATACAAAGGTGATGTTTGCTTGTTGCCAATATTACCATCTCTGTTTGAAAGTATGTCAGTTCACTTCTATTTGTTTTTATTTCTGACCATCACAACGAAAAGCAATGTATGCCAAACGTAACAAAGATCTAAAAAAGTAGCATCACTGTACAACGTCTTATCCATTGTAGGCGAAAGTGGTTATTGTAGGCCTACTGTTTACATTCAAATAGCTTATAACGATAGCCTACAAGAAAAAATTGCTACTTATTCTTTAACATCAGTCTCCAAAGTTTACTCAACAATGAGACTTTGTGAAAAGCATTAGCCTAACACCTACTGTCGCACAGGCTCCTTTTTGTCAATTTGTTCATCATTCTGATGTTTTCGAAGCAATTTTTAAAAATCTGATAAAATTTGAATTTTAGTTGTTCAGTAGTTTAATCTACTGTAACTTATGGCGTGTGCTTGCAAAGTTATCCAGTTATAATAATCATAAATTACAGTAGTTCAATGTAGGATGGCTTGTGTTTTCATACCTGTTAGCTTATCTGGAAGTATCCTATTGCGTACTGTATCGGTTATTGTGCACAAAGACCATCATCAGCATGTATTTAGGATCACTTTCTTTTTGCCACTGTAACCGACAGAGACCTGGACAAATTGAAGATGGGTTACATCGAAGTTGAATTCTTAAACGTTACCAATCCTCCAAGAAGACAGGGAGATCGTCTTGATGGTAGTGGTTAAATTTGATAGTTATTGCTGTGTCATAACAGCGTACTGAAACGCATCATTTGTGAAACTTCGATCTACTATGGTTTTGTGTATGCTATGCCTGGTTGTTGAAAATCACCGCTCACCTCTACCCAGGGTGTAATAAATTGGGTGAGCGTAGTTGCTGAAGGAAAGGCGGCCGAGAGAACGAAACTGGCCGCCACCCTACTCTCGTTAGTGCCGAAGGCTTAGTTAGTGTAATAAGAACCTTGTCGTATTCCCGATGCTTGGATTCAGATACGGGAATCACTTTTTTACCTTTATGCTTGAGTTGGAGAATAAAATATAGGCAGGCAAATTTGTAGGAATATAACTTGACGTTGTGGTTACATTTCAGGCGAAAATGTGATTGAGCAATTAGACGAAAGCAGTTTAGTTTCCCTTGAGGACATGAAGAAAACTTACTGCATGGTTGAAAGCGAGGCGTATTTTGAAGCCTACCGCCATGTTTTGACTGGATTGAAAGGTAATGTTTACTTATCTAGCATTAGCTCACTAATAAATGCTGTTATGCGATAGCCTACGTTTCGTCTTCTGGGGACATTCGTTGCCAAAGACGGCGGTTTCCATACTGCGGACCTCTTAAAACGTCCAATGGCTTTAGGCGAAAGATTTGAAAAGAAAATTAAATGCTACTTATGAATTTTAACACTTTTTCCTGAAGTCAAAGCATTTACGAAACCTCTTAAACAGTGTTGTACGTTGACGCTGAGGCTAGCGCCGTCAGTTTATTTTTTAGTTGACGGAAGTGATAGCGCCGTCAACTATTTTGCCGATTTTAAGCGTCAAGCGCTATGCGTCATTTTTCGTTTTCATGTAAAATCTCGTTTCACTATGAGAGTTAAATTTTGTTTGTCGTTTTGACTTTCAGACTGATAGCAATGAACATTTTTTTGTGGCAGCTGCTCGTCTATCCAATTATGCAGTTTCAAGTTTGTTTATCGTATCCTGGGTTAATCTGAGTCGAGAAAAGACGAAATCGTCTTTCACAGCTCGAAACAGTCTCAAAAACCAAACTCGTTAGAAGTCGAATACTTCCGTTTTGTGAGACCCTGGCTAAAATAGCGCTAGAAATTAGCGCTGACGCCGACGCCGTCAATTTTTTTAAGAGCTTACGCATTACTTTACGCTGTAAAGTTTTTAGGCAATTTGCGCTAACGCCGTCAATTTACTGTATTTCATTGACGCGTACAACACTGCCCTTAAACCGTTTTACCGACCTTGGGATAGGGTTCAGTGATACCCTAGCTAGGAACCACTGGTCAAAGGATTATAATGCAAAATATTTTTTCAACTCTTTCTGAAATAACAATGCTTATTTTTGCTTTTTGTACTTTTTTACTGCAACCGTTTTTTCATTGATGTCTTCGCGCAGTTCACTACATGATTGATTTTATGTTTATTTGATTCATAATGATAGGTTATGCCATGCGCCAGTTCATTTTCATGAGACTGTAGTCATCTCAGCTACTGATATACATGGTTTGTATGTTACGTTTTAGAAACACATGAAATTCCGCTTTCTCAATACATCATTCACTGTCAGTCTGAGCTTCAGCCGCCTGCCTATCTGCGTCGATATGGACCTTTAGCTACCTATGATTTCTCTTCTATTTTGGACGACACTGGTAAGACGCGATTATCAGAAAATATTTGGCTATGTGAAAGCTTTGTTTGGATTTTTTTTTAAATGTCCTGAAGAAAGTTCCTTGTAGCGTGATACACCCAGAGATTCATAGAAGCACCGTAGGCTACGTAACGTCCAACTACCGATACCAAGCCTCCTGTAAGCCTGTATAGTACTTATAAAGTATACATTTGTAAATATGAAACTTTTTAGCAAATGTAACTTATGCTGTATAATTTTCAGTCAATAATACATAGCCCACCTACAATATCATTGTTTTCAACAGAGAAAACTATTAAAAAGAAATATCGCGTTTTGGATACTGCGCGATGGCCAGGAAAGGATGACCTCAAACTGGACAGATCACAAGTGGTGGCTCTTAAGTCTGCTTTGACACACGAGTTATCAATTATACAAGGACCCCCAGGAACTGGGAAAACCCATGTAGGCTTGATGATCATGCAAATGTTGCTAGGAAATAAAAAAGAAAAGAATCAGGGAACTCCAGAGTACAGGCATGGGTGAGTGAAGCGAATGGCCTAAGAATACTCATGGATTTGTTACACTGATACCTTGCAGTCAATGAGTTGTATAATCCACAGTGAATAGCTTGAAACGCATTTAAGTTTGTCTGTCTTTGATTATTACAAGGGCTAGCCCACTATATATAGAAGAGAAGCCTAAAATCGTAGGTCTGACAAAACGTATTTCCAAATGTTTCTTTTTTTCGTATAGGTATTATAAATTAGTGTTAGCCTAACTTATGTACCCTGCGAGTTAAAATCTTTGTGAAACGATTATACGCAGGCTCCTGTATGGCCTGCCTGAAACTGCAGCTACAGTCCCGGAAGGTCCCATTCTTGTGGTGTGTTTCACCAACCATGCTTTAGACCAGTTCTTGGAAGGAATTGCAAAGTTCCATCCTCGAGGTTTGATCCGCGTTGGAGGCCGATGTAAAACAGAGAGCTTGAAGAAGTACATGCTCAGCTCTGTCAGACGGTCTACTCGTAAAGAACTTGACAAGGCGATGAAAAAGACTGTGTGGGAGATAAGAAGTGAGTATCATAGTTTGTGTTGTGAAGTTATTGTTTGCTTGCCCTTATATGCTGCCCACGGTTACGTAGACTTGGCTGTGGATTGTTTTCTCTATTTTAAGCTACTCCAAGTATGTTTTCAGTTATTTTTCTAAAGCAATGTCGTTTAAAAAATGTTACCTTGGTGTTGGCATAAAAATCAACGTCTTTCCATTTTTTAAACAAAGTCATCACGTAAATTAATCAGGTTTCCTTTAAAGGCGAATTTTTCGAAGATTGTGTTCATTAAAATAGAAAATACCTTTACTATGAATGTTAAAAAATAAGGTGAGTCAGTATCTAATTAGTGGAACTTTTTTTTTATCTTTTCTCAATCTGTTCTACCTTGCATTTTAATAGAAAGGTTGCACCGCTGCTTTGCATGCATGCAGACTGCGGAGGCTGTTTGTACAGATAAAGCGATGTTGGTGCAGACACGTTAATTCTTTCTTGTCATCGTACACTATTCCTGTTTAGCACAACGACGCACATTGTTTTCTAAGTTACATCATAATATTATAGATGACTTGGATAACCGCGTGGAATTGATGGAAGAAAGTGAAGAAATACTAAAAGTATCAACTCAGTCCATACTGTCTTTAGTGTGTTTGCACCAAGTTATTCGTCCAGATCTTTTTTGCCAGCTTCAAATGTTGGTGAAGGAAGGAGAAGGTAATCTTGTAAAACAGTACTGATTATTTTATAAATGAACACCAGGACTGCAGAGTCGTAAGAATTTAGCCCCCTCAGGATTAAGAGGCGTGCTAAGAATACTGAAAAGTGAAAAGAAAATTGTTTTTTGTCAAGAGCATTTTTTTAAATTGCTTAGTCAAAGTGAGAATTTTTTTCCGATGCCACTTTTTTGATAAAAATGCAGTAACAACTTTTGATGCATTTAATTGCTTTGAATTTTGGATCTTAATGAGTTATGTAGGCTACAATTAAGTAGAAGTGTGATTATAAATGATTCTGTGGAACTAGATTCTGATGTCGATGCTTTTTCAGGTGATGAGAACCTGTTGAGCTGGCTTGGAGTACAGAAAAAAGTGTATTCCCTTCCTGAAGAGTTTTACGTTGTGGAAGGTATGTGTATCAAAGTACCAAGTGAGCGTGTCGATAGATGGATTGCCGGTTGGTTATGTTGGCACTTCGCATTATTGACTTCAAGAATTTTTTTTTATTGAGAATGAAATTGAAGCAGTTATTATGAAATAAAGTGTTGTACAGCAGACGACAATGCTTGTCCACTTTACAAAAAATGCATTTTTGGAGTTAGTTTTACTAGAATAGGCCTACAACATTTTGTCTAGCCTATTGTACCGATTTGTCATCTACATGATTATTGCAGAGACTATCAATGCTGTGTTTGGTAGTTTATCGGTGAGAGCAGGATTCACAAAGAATGACTTCGTTGCTGCCATGAATGCAACAGGTATATGAAAAGCACTATATGTTTTTAGCCCGCATGGAACAACATCATTTTATAAACTTTTTCTTCAATTTCTTACATTTTGTTCATTTAAATTACAGTATTAGCAAGATTAAGGTGCCCTGGTGCAACTATCGAGGTTTGCACTTGCGCGACACATTTTAGGGACAGCTCTCTACTCATTTGTACATAGCGAATGGTGTAATTCAAACAACACTTCAACAACTGATGGCAGCTTCATTCTGTCAATCTCGATGACAGGCTTGTATCAAAAGTTCAAGTATGCGAAACTGCTGCAAAAGCTTCAAAAGGAGGCTTACCTTCTCTGACCAGAGATGAACATTTCCACACACGATCAATTTCGTATTTCCTCATACAGTATAAACCAATTACAAGAAATAATTATAAAAATATACACGATTGAAGAGATGAATGAGTTTATTCACAAACATGCTGCTACACAAGCACACATTGAAAGAATTAGGTTAATAGAATAACCTATAGCCTATTGTACATGAAGATGGAACAATGTTAGTTGACTTATTGTAGCCTACAGTACGTCATGTAGGTTATGTAATATTTTCAGTTTAATTAAGGTTTTTAAACATTTATTGTCTGATTAGGTTCTTTAAACGAAGATGAAGTCCTGGGATGGCTTTTTATGAATCAACAACCACAAGAAGAGATCGAGCCCAATGCAGGTGATATAGCTTTTCTTGTGAGGTTTATTATTGCTTGCAGCTTGTGGGCTAATATCTTTTAAAATAAAATACACTGCAGCCAATTGTATTGACAAAGGGGTCTAAGGGAAAGTTTTAGACCAAGGCCCGAAACTTTTCCAGGGAACCCAGGAAGTAGATGAATGCGCTACGTGTTTAATGGAGTTCTATTGATGTCTTTAAATGTGGCTAATTTGAAGGGGCGTGTCTCCTATTGGTACTAGGGCCAAATTATCCTCTTAACGGCCCTGGCTGCAGCAACAGTAGTTGTTCTTTTGTTTCGACAGTCAGTTAACTTTTCTTTATGTTCTTCAGATATTGTTTTTGCTTATCTTGACCAATTGAAGCTTCCTTTTCAACCTCACGTTCTGATGAGTATGGGATATCACGAGATGGAAGTGAAGTGTGCTTGGTTGGTCTGTGCGATAGAGATGGGAGAAGGCAAGCGTACTATTTTCACTGTCATGCATTCTACGTTGTAAACGGGCACTTGATTCTTTTGCTTCTTCTTACAAGCCTTTGGTGCCGAGATCCATTTTTACCGCTTCAGATTGGTAATGTTTTCAAGTCAGCACAGAGAGGCTACTGGATAGCAGCCGTTCTTCGGTTAAAGTAATATTTTGAATCCACAACGAAGTGCAGTGGCCTTCCAGCATAAATTGAACAGTTTTCTTTGCCACATATCCGGAAGCATGGTGATTCACATTTTGAAGCGAGTCACGTGACAGCAATTAATACGTGTTGCTTCAGGTCAAGACGACACTTTTTAGGTCAACCAATCTTTGTCTTTATTTTTAGAGAACGCTATCGAAGACGTCATTGTATCATGGTTGAACAACAAACGAGGTAAATTATTTCAATTTGAGATAGGATTAACAAGCAAAAGTCAAATACATGAAAAATAATCTGGCCTATTATTGATCAACTAGTAGTAAAACCTGTGAAAACGAAGCGCCCGCTTTGTTCATCAAACGCTTGATCATTTTTGGTAGCCATCCTTCGAACCTACTGTAGATTACATTTCATCCAATTTCATTCTGTATTGCGAGCGAGCTTTGTTTCAAACTAAGTTACCAATACATTGTTGAAGGTGCATGAGCGTCTCTCCGCTGTAAGTACTATATAAGTGATTTGAAAGAAATCAAAAAATTGCTTATATTTACATCATATTTTTAAACTTTTCCACGAGATTTGAGAGAAAAGTGTCTTGTGTCTCACTATCACGGTCTTTTGCTCATCAAAAAAGTGAATCAGAGAGAGAAATAAAAGAGTATTTAAACAGAGATGGAATCTGGCAGCGTTTATGGAGTTGATGAGGATGACAACATTAATGACGAAAGCAACTACCTGCAAGACCAAAGAATAATCGACATGGGTAATGTGCACTCTCGACTTGGTTTCCTTATGCATTTTTTCTTGCGGAATTTCGTTTAGACACTAATCGCTGTTTTGTAATTGCACGTTTTAAATATTATGTAACAACTCAAACTTTGTTTCTCGGCAGCCGATTTGTAGCAAGAATTGACAGCGACAGACACGTGTTTCGCCCATGAGGCTGGGCTCATCAGTATCGCACCGTATTCTAGCCACAAATGCGATACTGATGAGCCCAGCCTCATGGGCGAAACACGGTGTCTATCGCTGTCAATTCTTGCTACAAATCGGCTGCCGAGAAACATATTGTTGATTGGATGGTCTGAATGGCTAGCGTGGAAGCTACACCGTTATGGTTAGCGAATCGCAACTGCTCGCTGTACTAGTGAGTGCTCAGCCTTGTGCTTTCTTCACAACAACTCAAACTTTCTTTATCTTTGCAGAGGCTGATGATCAACTTCAATTTATTCGGACTGATCAAAAAAGGAGAAAAAACAATAAGAACAAGAAACCAAGAAACTTTTCTGCAGTCAAACATGATCAAATGAAGTTTGTCGACGGTAGCGCAAACATGTTTTTTGCAACCAAACCTCGGCTTTACTTAATTTAAAAACAAAAATCTGAAAAATTAACCATCAAACTCCATTGAAACTCAAAGTTGACGACCGAACTAGTAGGCTATACACGACATTGTTTCAATGGCTCAATAAGTTTGCTTGAAATCAATTGTAAAAATATCTATATTCAGACATTTTTGAATAGGTGTACTGTATATGCTGTATAAAAAATGTTAGCGAAGAATTTTTTAAAAAAGACTCTCCAACTGCATGCAGTTGCCACAAGACTAAAGGAGATCCGAAGGCCCAGATGTCAAACGTTCGTAATTTTTCAAAGCGGCTTGGTATAAGGCTACAAATTTCCATTTTTTTTTAGATTCTAAACCGGACGATGGGTTTGAATATCAACGGAAGCAGAAACAAAACCGCAAGCGAAGGTTGGTTAAGGAAATGCAAGCGGAGATGAGTAAAGTTGATACAATGAGTGAACAAGAAGCTGAAGCTGTGATGAATATTTCTAATCTCACCCGCGACCAAAAGTGGAACTTATACCGGTAGGGATAGAAGCAAAGTTCTATTTTCTATTTATTTGCGAAAAGAAACTGCGACGACATTCGACCCGATCGAAGGTTGGCAAAATATATGTTGCCTGGATAAACCTCTGTTGCCTGTTAAGCTGTCCTCCCGGCTAGCTCAGCGGTTACGCGCCAGACAAGATCACGCGGCACGGTTCGACTATCGGGGGGTGCGCTTGAGCAACGCATTTTAGGACTGCTCTCCATTCAGCGGCAATTGGTGGATGGAATAATTCCCCGGCAACACTTCAACAATCGGAAACTTCACTCTGTCAATCTCGGTAACCTGCCCTACGACTAAAGCCTTTACAAGTATGCGAAACTACCAGGAATAACGTATCAAGGCTTTGTCAGTCCGAGGATAAAGATTCAAACCCAACCAACCTAAAGATTTACAAAAAAACAAATCATTGTTTCCACTTTGAAATAAAAATTGGTTTTCATAGTCGATCCCACAACTCCATGCTCATTTAGTAATAGACTTCTCTGTAGTTTGTATGTAGCCTATTATTTCTGCAGCTTTTTAAATGTGTTTGGATTTGTTCCAGTTACTGGGTTAGCGAGCTTCGTGCAAAGCTGCGGGACAACCTCAACAAACATGCTTCAGAATATAACCGACTTGCGAAAGCTCTTGCGCAAATTCGCAGCCGAGAAGATATGACGTTGTTGCAAACTGCTGACGTCATTGCCATGACAACCACCGGTGCTGCAAAATACAGAGATATGATATACAAGCTTCCAGTGAGTCTTTCACGCTTAGTTTTTGCTGCTTGTTACTCGTACGTAAGAGATGACTCAGAGGAAATGGTAGTCAGTAGCATGTTGTTGATTGAACACATCTCAGTCGTGAATCAACATGATAAAAGTTTTGCTATGTTATGACCTTAGCGATTAAGGGAAAAATCGCCCCACACTTAGGCTACAAACTAAGTAGGCTATGTAGCTACGAAACTTTTTGTTTTGTTTATGCTGTGCCAAAACCAGAGCATTTCCTGCAACAATGTGGTGCGTGTGAGCAGCTTAGACGTACTTGCGACAAATATCTAGGTTCACTACTGGTTATGACGTAGCATAAACGTAGCCAAAGGAATCATGTTGGCATCAGTTTGTCTACCAGTTTACCATCAGTTATTATCTATGAGCAATGAGCATGCTCATATACTTGTTTTGCATAAAATTTTGACATGAGATAACATTTAAGCTTATCCCTGGATTGTCATGAGCACTGAGCAGAGTCTTCTTGTCTGCATAGTTGCCTTTTATATGGCCGCTGTGACAACTTTCGACTCCCAGTTGGATTAGCTCATTGATGGCCAAGAATTCTTAATTCGTTGCAGATACGGTCTCGCCGTATTTTATTAGAGTCATTTACGCTGCTAGCATTCAAATTGCATGTTTTTTTCATTAGACTTTTTTTCAAAACATGTCCACACCATCGCAACGTGCTTTGAAAAATGCATTCGTTCGGCTCTGCTACTCAAAGTGATCCCTAAGTGCATTCTTGTTTGATTTCATCGAATTTCGCGTCCAACACTCCATAACAGCATTTTTATCACGTTGAACTCCATTCCGCTTGACTCCTCTGTCGAAGCGTTTGCCACAATGATGCAATTTGGCCGTTTTTTTTAGATCTTGAATCTCTCCCTGCGGCTAACCCCCATTCGGCATTCCTTCAGCCGGGCTTGGGTACGCCCTTGGCGAATGTCACGTAGCCTCCAGAGTGTTGTCTACGTGCTATTATGCAATGTCTATCCAATCTTACAGTGCAATAGTTGACAAAGTAAACACATGAAATACGTTGTTGTATTGACTTGTTGATGACGCAATGTTGAGGAATCATATCTCCAAACAGTTTAAGCAACACTCATGATGGCTACATGTCAGTATTGAGAAAAATAAACAACTCGGGTTAGACTTTGTCCAATAAACGTTCCCATGTAATCTTGATTTACATAAAAATAATTGTCCAAAAACAACACTACTGTATTGATGACTGACTTCCGTTCTAAAGTTAGCCAGACTGAACATAAACCAAAACCGGTATCGTCTCTTGTGGTTTGTTGGTGACTACTAGCGGTGTGTTGCCATAACAACGCAGGTTTTTTTTTTCGCAGGTGACCAGTCAACCTGGTAGGCCACAGTTAACTAATAAAACTTTTCTGCTTTTAGTGAACCACCCAGCAAACTGTCCACTTGAAGCGGTTGACTGTCTCTTATCTTTAGTCTCGTCCTGTTGCTCAACACAACAAACAGTGTACCAGCCTCATTTGTTTAATCAAATATCGATTTCGCTTTTAAAGCATCTTCGGTTTGATATTGTCAAGAACCTCTTGACATTGCTTGATATTGCTCTTGACAATATCAAACTGAAGATGCTTTAAAAGCGAAATCGATATTTGATTAAAAAAATGAGGCTGGTACACTGTTTGTTGTGTTGATCAACAGGACGAGACTGGTAGGCCACAGATCAGATTTTGTATTTTGATAACCGAATTATTCCTACTTTGTCCAAATCATGAAATATTATTTATTGTGCAGGTAAAAGTGATGATAGTTGAAGAAGCGGCCGAAGTGTTGGAAGCTCACATCGTGACGTCGATGCCTCAAACCACTGAGCATCTCATTCTCATTGGTGATCATCAACAGCTCAAGCCTTCTCCTACTGTTTACGAACTCGCTAGAAAATTTAACCTGGACACGTCTCTCTTTGAAAGATTGGTGAGAATAACGGATGTTAGTAAGTTTGGAAATAACTTGCAATTAACTTTAGGTAATTTTCTCTGTGAGCTACATAGACAAAAATGTTTTGCTTTGAATACCTGTTGAATTTGATTCGTTCTTAGGTCAAGAATGGAATTCGTTGCAGCAGATTGACACTCCAGCACCGCATGAGGCCTAGAATCGCAGATCTCGTCCGGCCCCACATTTACAAAGAACTCAATGATCATGACAGTGTTTTGGAGTACGAAAATGTGGTTGGGGTTCAGAAAAACGTTTTTTTTCTGTCCCATACTCATGCAGAAGACAATGTTCGCGACACCATGAGCAAGGTACAGTCGGGTTTGCGTCAAGATGTTGTAATCGTCTGTTTGCACACATAGGAAAACTTCTCTTGTTAAAATCTCGAGAAAAACGTTTTGTTGGGAAATTCACCTCAATAGAAGCATTCGTCTATGTTGTAAGTTTTGCATAAAATTTGCATCTACTATATGTGTACTTCCAAACCGTCTATTGTTAACTTGCCAGGCCTACCAAACACACAGACAGTAGCTTTTGCGTGTGGATCCTGGAAATACTTTTGGACCCGGGCCCAGCATCATTTTAGGAGCCCATAACGTTTCAAAGGGGCCCGGAAGTTCAAAAAAGCCACCGCCTATTCTTTGGGTAGTGTGTTTTTCTTAAAAGTGTTGTGATTGAGGGTCAAAAGATCTCGACGATACTGCGCCCAAATTATCCTGTCAATAACCCGGAACACAGATGATGCACAATGCAATCCAATTATACGCAAAACCATGTTCACAATCTGTTTATCGCATCACCAACTAAACATTGCAGGCTATGTCGTCTTGTATATTGTATAAGAAATAGTTTATTTCATGGTTTCCTCCCCCACAGTCTACCTCACACATAAGTTTGCAGGTTCTTGAGACGCTCTTGCTGTCGGTTGCTCAATGCTCATTGCATTGTATACCGAGGTTATTTCAATAATTTCAATACTGACATAGTTCTGTGATAAACTATTTTAAGGCGTGGGTGCAATTTTTTTTCAAGTTGGATTTTTATTATCAAGACTTTTTCTTTTGATGATTTATTTTAACGAGAGACACTTTCCTATGGAACATTTTTCCGATTAGTTGTATTTTTCACATATTTTAGTACAAACAAGTAAAACGGAAATATGTGTTGGATCAATATTTTAACAAAAGAACCAGTTTGGCTACTTCTAGTCTTCCAAATTTTATGAATAGTCCACAAGCTGGCCCAGTGTTCCGCAACACAGTTGTACACTGAAAGGTCTGTGTTGCTACACCAGATGGTAAGCTGGTGACACACAAGAATATGTGGTCCATTGATAGGGCTAGTATCGCATGCAGTCTCGAACGTTAATTGATTGGCTGGGTTTGAATCTTTATCCTCGGACTGACAAAGCCTTGATAAGTAATTCCTGGTAGTTATGCTTGTAGAGTCTTTTGACGCAGGGTCGGTTACCTAGATTGACAAAGTAAAATTTTTCGATTGTTGAAGTGTTCCATCTATTAAGTGCCGCTCAATAGAGAGCAGCCCTTATAGAATGCGCTGCTCAAGCGCACACCCTGAGAGTCAAACCAGCGCCGCTTGATCTTGAAGCTTCTTCGTTCACGAAGTCACGCTGACCAACTGAGCTATCGGGGCGGAGTTTAAAAAATAAATTGTTAGGCTTCCAGTGGTGTTACTGATTAATCACCCCAATAATTCAGTGGTTTTTAAACCATAAGCTGCAGCCGGAATTCCATCGCTAAGCCTTTGAATGCAAGGAGATTGTGTGGAAACTAAGAGCACAACAAAATGAGATGTGGACATATAAAGTCGTATTTGTAAAAAATAATTAAATTCTAAGCTAAGGGAAGAAAGGGTATGAGAAATACTTCAATGACTATTGTTCGGTTGAACTGCTGTATCAGTCACATATTGCGCAAACTAGAGTGCATGACAACTACCTTTTGTTTTAGGCCAACCAATACGAAGCTGATTTCATTGTCTCCCTTTGTCGCTATCTTTT
Organism: Aplidium turbinatum; assembly: GCF_918807975.1. Lineage (NCBI taxonomy): Eukaryota > Metazoa > Chordata > Ascidiacea > Aplousobranchia > Polyclinidae > Aplidium > Aplidium turbinatum. The sequence goes on along the minus strand of NC_137484.1, from coordinate 11,953,636 downwards.
CTACCAAGGTTATTTGCCAGAACAGATCACCATTCTGACGGCGTATGTTGGTGAGTGGCTCTTCATTGTCACCCGTAATGCTTGGTGTGAAAAAATAAGATTTTTTATTGTTTAAAATATGCTTTTCGTTGAAGCACATTTCTGCAACACTTTCTTACAGTACTTTGACGAAGTGTGTAATTACTGTCTGATGAAGTCTCTGAACTCATTTTATACGATCTACTACATTCATTAAAGCATACACGTAACCAATATAGTCTACAAACGATACATTCTCTGTAAAAGTCCCTACTGTACAATAACATGAACACAAAAATGTTTTCATTCAGAATAGTGTAACGTAGAAATAATCCTTTCTAAACACACTTGGCTTACTTGCTTGCAGGTCAACTTTTCGCGTTTAAGAAAGTTTTGGCGCGAAAGTTAAACAACAAAAAAGTTCGCGTCACTGCGGTCGACAACTTCCAAGGAGAAGAAAATGACATCATCCTCTTGTCACTTGTTCGTAGCAATGATGAGGTATTTTGACTGATGCGTTCAGAAATAGAAGACAAAATTATTTTTCATATTCTAGATACAAAATATTACTTTTTTAACAATGTTATCATAGCAATGTTATTACAATGATATGAAATGTAGGCCACGAACAGAAAAAGACAAAGTATTTTAACCGTAAGTCAAATAGACTATCGCTCAAGCAGTTCATAACTTACTGTATATTTTATTTCCAGGCTCCATCTTAATCGAAATTATTTTAATGTTTTTGTGTATGTTAGGTTTGCTTACTTTTTAGCGTCGCCATGCCAGCTAATATAGGCCTAACCAGGCTATTTTGCACCCTAGGCAAGGTTCAGTTTCTGCGCTCGCATCGGCTAAACATTTCACTGTATGAAGTGAATAATAACAGTAATGAAGTTTTTTTTTTGTTTTCTTTAACTCCAATTATTGTTGGATTACTTTGCTATAGTAAGTAGCGGTTTAAAATTAAATAGTCAAAATTTACACTATGCTGGTACACCAATACAGCGTTGGCTGCGTCGAAATACCACTTTTCATGCTAACGTTTCCATTTGCAAGTCTTGTTTTCAATTTTGCCACATGTTGAGCGCGAAAACATAGCCAGGCTCGATGTATATCGAACCACTAGCATTGACATGGATGGTCTAAGTGAGTACTTTTGGCTCAGGGCTTGGGGTCTTTTTAGGTAAACATTTTACAAAAACTTGTTCAAAAGCCCGAGACATTTTTATAAATGTCTTCGTTTTTGCACTTATAAAACAAACATCTAGCTATTCCTTGAAAAAAATACTTTTTAGAGGCTTCAGTTTTTTCAGATAAGGTTCGCATTACGCTTGGTACGCATTACGCTACCGGGCTCGACCTGTTCTCTCAGCCGCTTTTATCGTTGCTATTGCAATCCATTATCCAGACAACAAATTAGCTCTTTATTACATTGTTTCAAAGTCTACAGACGTGTGTAAAAAGGAACTGATTTGCTGACTGGGCAAGCCTATCCTGAACCATTGTAGACGTAGAGCGTACAGGCTACAAGCGTTTTGATGAGTTTCAGCTTTGAAAAGCTTCGCTCAGCGCTTGCCACAGATGCGTGAAGCGTCATTGTAATATACAAATCTATGAAGCATTTGGTATATTGTTTGAACGTTTTTATTGCACCAAAAACGGTAGCATATCTTCAGGTGTCGTAGATTTTGTAAATTTTGTAAATATTGCTGTTGGCTTGCAGGTCAACTGATTGGCTGTAATGTGCTTGCTTAGTTGCATCGTTGTTTTGCAACAATCTCAAGCTTTTGCGACAGCTTTGCAAATGCAAGTCCGTATTTCCAGATAAGCTCATCAAACTTGGGGTGTTAATGCAATAAAGCGACTTTCTCGTTATCTTGTAAAATGTAAAGTATAAGCCTGTAGTTCGTACGACAATATTCGAAACACAAAGACATCTTATGAAAAAAAAACTTCAAAAAAAGATAGTTCTGCGACCCCTTAAAGGCTACGTGCCAGGCGACTGCTGCCTAGTTCGCGTAATGGACGCGCCGGCCCTGGGCCTAACTTTTAAAGAGTATGATGTTTGCATTCAACTATAATTTCACATTTTTGTCGCTAAAATATATTTTGTGAAGTGACATTTTTGCTGTGTTTTAGGGAAAGATTGGATTCCTGAGCATTGAAAATCGTGTTTGTGTTGCTTTGTCTCGAGCCAAAAAGGGTTTGTTCTGCATCGGAAACTTTGAGGTATGAATAAACCTGTAGCTTTGAAAATCCTTTTTTCCCGTTTACTATTTCGGTTAGTTGTTATTGTGAAGTTGTATTGCTGTTGTGTCTTCAGATGCTGAAGAAGAACAGTGATTTATGGAGAAAAATCTTGAAAGGACTGAAAGATGATGATTTATTAGGAGAAGCGTTTCCTCTCCAGTGCAAGAACCATCCTGACAAAATTACTAAAGTCAAAACAGAAAAAGACTTCGAACAAGCTCCCGAAGGTAGGTTCTTACAATCAACGCAACTATGTAGCCTACTGTCCTATTTAGCCTAATTCTACTATGTAGGCCTTAGGGTATTTCTCCATCACATAATTCAAAATTTCAGCCACTAGAAGCCATTACTACGACAGAAAAGCCAAATACACTGAATCATATCGGAAGAGATGAATTGTGTCTACTATCTTTTCACTGGCATAGGCTAAACAGATATTTTCATCCTATTGTAGCGATCCATCATTGCGTCAGATAAGTTTTCCTTCCTAACAAGTGATTCATTTTAACCCACACGTCATCTTCCAAAGATTTTGTATTTTTCCATCTAAGATGACTTACTTTAAATAGAAAACTTACTTTAACTAGACTTTACGTAACTAACTTACTTTAAATAGAAAAAAGAGAACGGAGAATAAAACGCTTCACATTCGCCTTTTGAACGGACAGTCAGACTAGTTCAGCTCCGCTTGTAAAACATCAAATTGATTGTGTACGTTTATGTAACAATTTGGAGTGTGGAAGCGTGGAAGCTACACCGTTATGGTTAGCGAATCGCAACTGCTCGCTGTATTAGTGAGTGCTCAGCCTTGTGCTGATAGCCGGAAAGAACGCCCCTTTCTTTACAATTTGGACGACTGTTAAAATATAATAATTCGTGATAATGTTTCACTGTCCTGTGGTTTCACTATTTTGTAATGTTCAAATTCAATTTGTGTTAAAGACCTAAAATATTATACGAACACCTTCTGATAACTTAAAATTATAATTCGAGTAATAATTGTGTGAAATTAGTTAATGGAGTCAGATAGCCAAATTAGTTAGAATATCTGTTAGACAGATAGAATTTCATTAGACAGCTAATTAACATTTTAAACCACTGCTAAAACTATCCTTACATTTATAATAAAAATAACCACACGATTAAGTTCTAATCCCCGGTTCCAATTCTATCCGTTTGCGAAGTAGTTATTGAACAAGCTTTTAATGATTTTCTTGCGTTAACCAGGTGGTTGTGGGCAACCATGTCGTTATCGATTGGACTGCGGACATGTATGCACGCGACTCTGCCACCCCGATGACGAGGACCACGAAAAGTTTGTTTGCAGAAAACCTTGTGAGAAACTATGTGATGCTGGTCACAAGGTTCTGACCAAATGTTCTGAAAAACCACGTTGCAAGGAGAAAGTTGACAAAGTGAGCTCTAGAGAGACTTCAATGCAGTTGTTTAAAGCCAGACTGGCTAAAAGACAACCAGCTTCAAGTGGGAAAACGCCAAACGAAATTACTACTCCTAATGCAGTAGTGTTGCATACGAGGTTTATTTGAACCGAGCTTCCATCTAATTTAATATTTATTTTTATGGTTGTAGCCCGATAACCGTTGTAACCCCAGAAGCATAATACAGTGCAAGGCTGTAGGCGATGCTTTAACCGCCTTTAGAACTGACATTGACGGATCTAAAACGTTGATGTAGCACTGGGATGTATTTCGTAAAAAGCACAAGTTGCAAATGCGGATAGGAGCTAACAATGTAACATCTAGGCTGCTCGTATTCCCTGTCCTAAATACCAAATGCTCTGCATTGAATTCTGCAAGATTTGGTCGAGTTCAACGATAAAGCAAGAGCATGCGTGATGCTATGGGCTATACGGCCTTGTGACACACGAAGAAGAAACATATTTTGTAGGCTATATATGATTCATAATACAACATTTTTTGCAGATCATTCCGACTTGCGGACATGTGCAGCAAATCTATTGCTATCAAAATCCTGAATCAGTAACATGCAAGAACCCTTGCAGAAATGTGTTAAAATGTTGTCATCCTTGCACTAACGTATGTGGAATGGCTTGTGTCCGTGACTGCTCGTTTAAAATGAGAGGTAGACTATAAACTACAACTAATGTATTTATTTTACGTTTGATATCAACCAAATTCTATACACAGAATAAACGTTTTCATTTTTTCAGTGGAGAGACAATGCGGACACATCAGTGAAGTGGTTTGTTCCGATTCAAATAACTTGGGTGTCAAAAACTGCAAGGAAAAGTGTAACGATGTTCTGAAATGCGAACATGTGTGTAGAGGGACTTGCGGGCAATGCAAACAGGTGAGAAAATAATAGTAGCCTATCGTCCTAATGAAAGACGAAACCAATGCGGGAGCACCAGAAAGAGCCAATTTTAATTACATTATTTATTGTTTTTTATAAGCCTACTAAAAAGTGTCTACCAATTTAGAAAAAATTAACAATAAGTACTATTATCTTAGGGTCGACTTCACGTAGGATGCTCTAACCCCAGATGTGGAAGGCCTCTGTGCTGTGGTCACATTTGCAAAGAAAGGTGTTCTGCTGTGTGTCCGCCTTGTTTGGAGAAGTGTGAAACATCGTGTCAACACAGCACATGCAAGAAATCTTGTTTTGTCCCCTGCAAGCTGTGCAAGTGAGAAGTTGCTTTTTTTGTATATGATATTATTGTGACACGGTTGTACACTGCTTTTAATTGTGATTGGCTGCATCAGGTTGGAAACCTTTGCATGCGTTACTATGCCAACCACATAACATAACCGGACCGGTCGAATCCGCATTCATCTTGTTAAAATCAGTGCCAGATTATCTGCCTGTGAAGCTTACTCGGGTTTCATAGGCTGAGTAGATCTGATTGCATTAGGCCCATTATGCGTACCGTAATGCACTGGTCAACATTTCCAAACAAGTTTTACCTGATAATATTCAACAATCTTGCCAACATTCAAGAACATGAGTGGAACATCAACTTTCCTTTTATAGCTTATGCTACACAGTAAGCTTTGCGGTTTCAATTGAATACGTGAATTTAAAAAGGGCCCAACTTTATTTTTTTCAAATTTCACTTTTTATGCTTTTTCGTTTCCTTTCAGTGTCTTTTAAATAATACTTGAAAAAACGACCAATTATTTCAAGCCTACGCATAAAAAATACACCCCTCAATATTTCCATTGTTTTTAGGAAAGGCCCATCTCCATCAAGTGGGCTTCAACTTTACCATGGTTTTTCCACAGAATCGTCACCGCGTAACATTTTCAGGCATAATACTTCTTACCTGTGCAGGCGTATAGGCTTATAATTATTATCAAAATTTCACCGCAAAAGTAAATGACTAAAATAAATAAAAACGCATTTATCTCAAAAGCAGCTTTGTGGGAATTGGGCCCTTCTTGAATTAACGTATTCAATTGCATTTTAAGTTTAGCAAAAACATCTTTAATTGTGCAGTGCTTCTTTCATTTTAATGTTTTACGTGACAGGGAAAAATGTGAATGGAAGTGTTTTCACTACGAATGCAGCAAACTATGTAGTGAACCATGTAACCGACCAAGATGCAACATGCCTTGCCCAAAGGTTTGTATATATATAACTTTTTGTACTTACATTTTGGTTATTTACGCCGGTTTACTGTGCTTTGCTGCCTCAAAATCTTGCCTTTTTAAAGTATCTGCGCTTTTACCTGCATGTGAGTGAAAGCAGATGTTTTGTATTTGAACTTGAAAATTTATATGGACGAGGACGCTAAAAAAATAATCTTTGCATCTGGTCACATGGCACAAAGTGCCTCACCAGAACACGACCGCGCGCTCTTGAACGGCGTCGAACAGATAGACTGTCTGTGTGTGCTTGTTCCCTCAGCGGACGTCGTTTCTTTGAGAGAACTGCTGGCATCGAGACGCGAGCACTTGATAAGCTTGACAATAAATGATCAGGCGCAAATTAGTTTCAACAGAATAAAAAATTGTCTATATCTCTGTGAGGTCTCAGGGTTATAGGCAAATTGTTCGTAAACAATTGTTCGTAAAACAATTCTTCGTAAACAGTTGTTCGTAAACCAATTGTTCGTAAACAGTTGTTGGTGAAATGAAATCAGTAAAACAATTCTTCGTAAAGCATGTCTTCGTATACATCAAATCTCAATTGCATGCACGAAGAGATGCTTTAGGAAGAATTGTTTTACAGAGAATTAATTTTACGAAGAATTGTTTTACGAAGAATTGCTTACGTAGAATTGTTTTACGAAGAACTGTTTACGAAGAAAGCGTCGGACACCAGGTCTCAGTGACTTTAGATGTTTGTGAGTTTGTTTAAACTTTGTAAATACATGGAGATCAAGCTTGTAAATAAGCAGTTTTTGTTTCAAACAGCACCGCATGTTTTTATGCATGTTTCTTGTAATTTATAACCAGCATATTAAAAATTGTATCTTACAATTTTATTCTGTAGTTTGTGCCGGTTCATTGTCAAGAAAAATTTGGCGGTTCACAATTTTTTTCAAACTGCATGAATCGTTTTTTGCTTCATAATATTTACGCAAATTCCAGCAATTGAAATGCAAGCATCCGTGCATCGGGCTATGTGGAGAGCCATGTCCGACGTTGTGCCGGATTTGTGACAAGGAGAAAGTGACCGAAATCTTTTTTGGAGATGAAGACGAGAAGCGCGCGAGGTATGTTGGTAACTAAACTTTATATCAGTTTGGTGAAGAAGAAATATTTAAAATTAAACAAGATATACCAGGCCACTTATTTAACGCTGTGTATTTCAATCTATTTTCGAACAGAATTTTATCACGAGGCAAGGGATTTCGCTTTTGATTTTGTGTTAGGCATTTATTGTAAACTCTGTGCGTCTTTGCCAACTACAATTTCCTTAGTGGTTTTTATGAACGTTTTAAAGTACATTTGCTTATTGTTTTACTAACATAGGCCATAGGCTATACACTAAACCAGGGGTCCGCAAATACTTTTTGGTGCGACCCAAAAAGCAATCGTTCGAAGTCTTCGCGACCCAAACGTTTCGGAAGCATATAATTTTGCGCAAAACACTTTGCAAATTAATATCAATTCCAATACGGTCGTCCCCACTTATTAAGGCCACATCGGGACCGGACGATTTTGGCTGCGGGAGACAATTTTCTACTACTCCTATACCTTCAGTAATTCCGGAATGGACCAAATTGGGCTTAATAAGCGGGTGGACCTATTAACCGTGCGCTTCGTCGTCGTGCAAGCCTCTGGGGCCGAGGGTCTACTATATTCTTTTACCAGCCCAGAATCAAGATGTTCCCAGACTACACTGGAAGGCTATTAGAGAGCAGCCAGTATTTAGTTTCATCATCCATGACACGCAGACCTTCCACTCCGTTAGTTGGCTTGAAGATGGTACAGTTATTGATGATGTGGTCTGCAGTCTGTTCCTCGGCACCACATTCACAGGAGGAGGAAGAGGCCAATTCCCCAATGGCGCATGGTTGACCGGAAAAGCCTGACGCCCGTACGAAGACGGTTGAGGCGCACCCATGCTTGTCTTTGTAGTGTCAGGCGGATGGGGCATGTGTCGGCGTTGGGGATGAACGAATGAAGTCCGGTGGTACTTGACTTTCTTTCAGAATTCCATTTATAGTCCGCCCAAGTAGCCGCAGAGATGAAGTTCATCTGCTGCGTTGATCAGAAGTTAAGCGGCTGGCACGAATGGTTGTCTTGACTTCAGTCGACTGGGGTGCTGGTTTGGGGAAGCAGAGATCTTGTGGTGGAGAAGATGGTTAGGCTTTAGTGCCCGTCGGCTAAGAAACAGAGTGGCTTCTTCGTGACGAAGCTCAGAACGTTGGATGCCAGCGAGAATGGCAAAATTATCCAATGGTGTGGGACGCATGCATCCGGTAACTGTGCGCAGGGCGCTGTTTATGGCAGTGCCGATGTTATGGCAGTGTGCACTGCAGCACCAAACAGGTGCACAGTACTCTGCTGAAGAGTAGACAAGGGCTAAGGCTGCTATACGCAAAGTGTCAGCCCTTGCTCCCCAGCTGTGGCCTGCCAGGCGCTTGAGTAGTGCAGCGTGGGATGTCATTTTCTTGCGCAGTGACACCAAATGGTGGCGGTATGTGTACGATCTGTCTAGTGTCACCCCAAGATATTCTGGTTCGGGTCAGAAGGTCAGAGGTTTTCCATTGTTCTGAACATGTAGCTCACGATCAACTTCCTGACTGTAGGCTATAGGTGGAAAGCTGCCCTCAAAGTTTTGTTTTCGCTAAGTTTCAGTCGCCAGTTCTGGAGATAGCCTAAGCTGAGAGAGTTTTCATGCCCTGGCTCAAGCTGTCTTCCAGGCTATATATATAACCGTGGGCTTAATTACTGTACTACAATCGAAAGTATAAATTTTCTTGTAGCCCACCAAATTGTACGAAACTCAGCACATCAAAGACTATATGATTGTATTTATTTTTGCCATACAAGTTATATTTATGGTAATTTAAAACCATTTTGCGACCCACTGTGAATGGTCTCGCGACCCAGTATTGCGGACCCCTGCACTAAACAGTGACAACTTCCAAGGAACTTACGCTATAGCAAGCTTCTTGCAGCTTGTCATCGCCAAGATTCAAGATTCGCCCTTTTGTCATTTTCAGATTTGTTCAACTTGAGTGCGGTCACATTTTTACTTATGAAAACTTGGACGCCTGGATGGATATGGAAAATACGAACGAAGGCTCAGAAACGGACATCAAGTTGAAAGAATGTCCGAGATGCAAAACGCCTATTCGAAAATCTGCTCGATATGGTCAAATCGTCAACAAACAGCTCATGCAAGTATCTTAACTGCCAGTGACGTACGCCCGGAGGGGTGGGGGTGCATTGAACAATCGCCCCTGTTTTATCGAAAATATTTTTAAGCCTCACAATTAAATTTTAAACTAACGATTTAGCTGCTTTTGGATAGCAGCAGTCGAAACAAACTTCTCAAACAAAATCTCACCAAAAACATATTAAAGGCTCAAATTATGACCCATTATTATTCTTTCTTGTCTCATTACCTGATTCGTCCATGCAAAACTTGTGACAGTTTATTGTTTATTTATTTTTGGGTATTGTTTATTGCTTCATGAAGCTTAATTTTTTAAAGCGAAAAAGGGCAATAAACAATATGTTTCATAGTATGGGTACCTTTATGCTACAAGCTATCATAAACATTGTTTTTATTAGGTTGATCAATGAAGTTAGAAAGAAAATAGCTGGAGACCCTAATGAAGTGAAAAGTCTTGGAAAGGAATTGAAATCTTCCATTGATGGGGATGCTGATGTTCTCAAATACTTTCCCAATCAATTTGGAGAATTAAACAAAGCAATTGTAAATTGTTTAACAAGTGAAACAGACTGATTTAATTTTCTTAAATAATGTAAAATTGTGAGCTAAAATTTCACTTTTCATGAGTAGAGCGGTCGGCCACAATGAGGAGGCTAAAATGCCCTTTATAAATATTAAATGTAAACCTTTGTTTTTGGACAGATCAACGCAAAATCGCTTCCTTCTCTGAGTGTGATTGAAATTCAATACGACTGTGCAGCAGAATTTGCATCCATTAAGAAGCTCACTGAAACACTCAAACGTAAAAGCCAAGTCAGCATCATAAAGCTAGAGAGGGGTAAGCAACATACAACCCTTGCTAACCAATCCATTCCTGCAAGCTGGATGGAGGAAATATTAAAGACAACAGTTTTTATCTGATTTAACCCAAAATACTTTTAAATGATGAAATTTTGTTGATTTTAAACTTTTACTATTACACCACCTTTACTAATTAACTTATTTAAAACTTTTACCAACTTTTATTGGACCTGTTCGGTACCGTGCTTCTTTGCTTAGGAGCCGTCGCAACTACTAATTTCAGTTTCAGAAAACCTTTTCAATGTCGCATCCGTATAGTTTACCACAGCGTTTTTTATCTGACAAGTATCAATCGGACATCGTAAAGCTTTGAATGTTGCTTCCACTGCAATCCGCGTGAACTATCTGACTTGCCGAACTTAGCCCAGCAACCCACCTTGATGGTTGTTTAACTCTGTCATTTCTGTAATGATTGAAGCGCTTGCATTATTTTCCTGATTAGACTTGAATGGAAGAATGGATGAAATATTGCAATGGCTCTTTTCGAGAAAAAGAGCTTATTTTTCTGATCAAGAAAAAGAAGATTTGTTAATGGAGCGCCAGCGATGTAAAGATGCTTTGAAGTTGATTCAACTTAAAGATAAATGTGCAGCTTCAATTGAGAGCACGTAAGTAAAGCTCCCGCTATTTAACTTGAACAATTTCAAATTTTAGGCAGAATGTTAGCTCATATGCCAGGAACCGTCAATTAATGTTGCACACCACAAATATGTTTGGGTTGTATTGCTTCTCTCTCTCTTTAGGTATCATAGCTGATACAGCCCTCGATGTACAATGATGTTCCAGTTTGATCGATCACGTGCTTCTTGCTAAATTTTAGTAGGGTTTTTGATATGTGGTTGAAAATTGTGCAAAAATGTGAATCTTTGAGCTCCTCTTGACCGTTTTCCTAGAATTTTTCCACTTAAAGATAAATCTTCAAGTTCGCCTTTCCTTATAATGTGACCCAAGAACTTCAGCTGCCGCATTTCTAAAGATCTCATTATCTGCTGCTCCTGGCCCATCTGTTGGAGAACTGCTCTGTTGGTTCGAAAATCTGTCCATGGAATTTTTAGAATTCTTCGGTAAAACCACATTTCTGCAGCTTCAAGCTTTTTTCGAGTTTTTGCCGTTAGTGTCCAGGTTTCACATCCATACACATCAAAATTGACCAAACAAAGCATTTCAACAAACGAATTTTTAAGGTTTTGGAGAGTTTTCGATCTTTAAAGATTTTTGCCATGGTGTTGAAACTTGACTTTGATAATGCAATGCGTCGTCTAATTTCTTCTTCAATTCAATTTTTGTATTGCTTACACTTACCATAGATTATCTTAACTTTGGTTTGTTGGACAATTATTTTTACCCTCAGATGCTCTTCCTGCTGCTAACTCTCATTTTTTATCTAGACTTAAGATTTGCATATTTTATCTTTTCCTCGGTGCTTCTAACACTTCAAAATTTTATTGAAATCCATTTTTCAGCAATGTCTCTCTTGCGGATAAGTACACAAAACGAATTTGCAAATATGTGTTCGATGACTTGTCGCCATATAGCAAAACGAAGCATGAGAAGGTCAAAGATGCGTTTGAAAAGATTAAACGATATGTAAGTGCAAACTTTTCAGTTCGTCCTATGACTGGTTATGATAGCTATGTACTTTTCATTTTGCATTTGTTCGATCGCTAGGGGCTGTTGAAATATTCGATTGTGTCAATACTTTTTTTCACCTCTCAGTCTCACAGTATCTCGGTCTCAAGTATTATGTTTTCTGTCAGTCTGTATAGCGTGATATGGAGGTTCTTACATCTTCCTCAAAAGTACAAGATGGTTTTTGAATAATTTTTTATTAGACTTTTTTAAAAAGTTTGCTTTTTAAACATCAAGTATTTTTGTTGATATTAATCACGAGTTTTGAAAAATTGGTATTGTAGCTTAAATTGGTCCCTTTCAACCTGAGATACAAGAAAGCAACACGTTCGTGTGTTGCTATACAGAGGTTTTAATACTTGTCTACCGCTTAGACTAAGAGGTAGGCTACCTGAGACAATTCACGCGAGGATTGTGGTGGAAAAAAATAGATGCCACAGTGCTCTAGCTAACACATTGCTGTTTCATTTGATATTCACCTTGTAAAATTCCACAATAGTATTGTTACTTTGATTCGCCATTCTTACGTCGCTGATATGATTTAAGTCTCTTGAGCTAAAGTTTCGTTGTGTTTATGTTAAGATACCGCTTTGCTCCAACACGTTGTTGTTTCTCAGTTTGCGTTGTTGTTGCAGCTGTATCATTCAGTACTTAGACAAAATATAAATCTTTTTGATTTAATGTAGCTTTCTTTTTATCACAGCTTCCTCAATTGATACCTGGACTTGGGATCACGAACAAAGAAAGATCAATGATTCTTGGAGCAATGAATCTGAGCAAGGGTCATTGGTACAGTTGTGCCAACGGCCATGTCTATTGCATTGGTGAATGCGGGGGTGCCGTGGAAGAATCAAGATGTCCTCATTGCGATTCCACAATTGGTTCGTTTCATTATTGCACCTATTTTAAGGTGTTAATATACAATAAATAAAAACTGTTTGTTTTCTAATGTTTTTTCGATAGCCCTTAGTTTTGTTTATCTTCGGACATGCCTGTATAAATTTTTGGTATTTCTCAGACTTGTGGATCATAACCATTAGTCAAAACTTCTACATTTTCCATCTGTAAAATGATACAATTTTCACAGTGCTAGTTCAAATTAACAACGCTGGCGAGTTTGTTCCTAACGTGCTGTATTCTCAGGGGGAACTGGACATAGATTAACTCAAGGAAATCGCGTTGCGACCCAAATGGATGGAGCCACCCAGTCGGCGTGGGATCCCAATACATTCCACATTCCCGACGAAGTATTGCGGTGGAGGGATGGTGCATAAACACTGCCGCTGAACTAAAATCTGATTGAACCTTGTGTATTTGAAATATGTATCACATGTAGGTTGTTGTGTTCATTGGTGTTGTATTTCGAAGAGGTATCAACTATTTGAAACATAAAACTTCAAGTTTTTGGCCAAATCACACTGCGTCCATTGCGTTCTTCATGTAGCCTGCGGTATCCGAACAACTGCCCCCGGACATAGTGACACAATCGCGCCTTCCAATTGCTATCCAATAATTGTGTAACGCCGTTCTCACCATATCATTCACTTGCAAGCTTGCCTTGCAGTTGATTGCTAAACCTATGCTTTCCAATAAGAGTGTTCGTTCTTATAAAACAAAACGAAAGCAATTTTACCGTTTGCAGTGACAGAGTGTTCTGACTCAGCAGGCTGCAATGAATTACTCTAGATTTAATTTGAATACTTCGTTAACCCTATTTCCTGTGACGTATTTTGGCCAGTTGACTTGCGGAGGGGGGGGGGGTCGGTGCGACACTATCACTTTCAGCTCGTGTAACTCAAAAACTACGCAAAATAGATCAATCAAATTTTCACATGATGCAGATAATTTATCTGACAACATAGCATCGAAAATCTTTTGCAATTTGTTCAACAGCGTAACTTGAAAAATCAAATAATTTGATGGTTGGTCATATTTTTTTATTTGACTTGAGAAATCGTTTCTTAATTACTTTATAATTGAGTGTGACGGGATAATTCCATTGTGTTGGATTTTAATCTCTTACGCGTGGACGTCGTCCACGCTTCAATGAAATCGTAATTGGCGTCTGACTTGCGTTTGCTTGTTGTTTTGCCCGAGGCATTGCAAAAAGTTTTCTTTTCAGTTCAGTTCAGTTTTCTTTTCACACTCATTCTGTCCAATTTGGTTATACATGATCAAGAAACACTTTGCAGTTTACAGCACATCCCAGGGAGCTATTTATTTGTTTTTAACATTGTTTCAACGTCTAGAGACGTTGAATCGATGTAAAAGTATCTGATTTGCTTTCTAGCTAGCGGTTGATACAGAAAAGTAAGGTAGCCTATTGGTGTCACATGGTGTTTGAACCACAACCTATCCAAAGGTAGTTACTTGCTTCGATAGGAGCTCGTTCCAACTTGGACCTTCATGCACTTCAAAAACAAAAAGTGTCTAGAACTCCTGACTGATAAACTATGTCACGATGCATTACAAAACTGATTTGTTTCCATACCTACCAACAATGATCACTTTGAATGAAATAATTTTGCAACAATTTTGATAAAGTGTAGTGACAATAATCGTTTAGTCAAATCGTATTGGTAGGCTATAGAAAAGGTCGTTTGTACATTGCCAAAGGGAACTCCCGTTATGCGTGACAAACTCAAAGTCGTGGCATAACGATAGGAAAAATAAATACATTTAGCAAGATATCAAATCTTGCAAAAAAATCTTTTTTAGGCTGATTGTCATTATCATACAAAAAAATCACTAAAATTTTGACTTTTTTCTTCGGCAAAATTAAAGGTTTTTGATATTTTGAAAATGCACGATTGTGTCTAAGCGATTGAAACGGCTTTTTTATGTTGTCAACTAGATTTGCAAGATAAGGTTTTCTACATGTTTTTCTAATTTGTTGGACATGCATTTTGTGTCAAGCTATTTCTTACGCATTAGAAGATTTCTTTCTCTTCAAATTTTGAAATAACTTTTTAGATGCAGTTTGCGGTTGACGGCATTACTGCAAAAGCCATCTTTTGTAATTGATACATAACCAAAAACAAAAGGCGCATAAACTACTGCTGGCTGATAGACCACGTAACAATACATCATAATGATGTTTTTCCGAACCAAAGACCCAGAAAACCAATTTTGTTGTATATTAGTTCAGACGTTGAACCAATGACAAAAAGTGATTTGCTAATTTGAAACAAAGTGATTGCTGTTCCCAATGTGCAAACCTTTTGATAAAAGTTATCAAGTTTTGGCCACAGCTTTCTGGTCCACTGAGGCTACTCTGGTCAATCGACTCACGTTGCAAATAACTTATCGACATTATTGGGTAGGCTCACACTGAAGTTGTTTTGTGTAAAGTCTTGCTTGTGAAAAAGTCGAAGTAAAAACACAAAAATGAAGTAAGTTATATTTACAAAGTATTATATTCTTGAATCAACCACAGTTTTAAAAAAAAATAGTTTGAACAGGTTTCATGTAATAGAAACTACAATTGATATTATCGCGAAGGATCAAATAGCTGTGAAAATCACTTCGAGCAATTGTTTGTTATGATTTTCATTTTTCATCATGCAAACCAAGGTGAACCTCAATATCATATTTTTATGCCAAACGATAAAAATCGTTTTTTTTTTTTTAGTTACTTTTAGGAGACAAGGGAAACAATCCGTATAAAAAATAATTCAATTCAACATATTTCCCTTATTTTGTCAGATATGTATTTCGTGCAACAATTTTTTAGAAAAATTGCGGAGATGGTATCGCGTTTTAGATGCAATCAGAGAATGCAACTTCGCGGTTGATGGCGTTATTACAAAAGCCAATCTTTTGTCACGGAAATGTATTCGAAAACAAAAAGACTCAAAAGCGGCTGACTGATAGGTTACGTTGCGATACGTTACAAAAACAAGGCATTGATTTCAGATTCTTTCAACCAAGCAAACAATTTTGCTCCAAATGACATAAACATCCAAATTTATTGAGAAAATGATATATGCCTACACCTTTTTGAGGTAAGCTTTTGTGAAAATAAGCTTTTGAAGATCAACATTTGAAAACAAAGTTTGAAATTATTGAGTTGGTCCTAATAGTGTTTCTGCTGAGATATATCAAAACATTTCAATCCTCGTAGAGAAAAAATAATTTTGTAATCTCTCAAGCAGCTGCAAAATTACCATTTAGGTAAAGATTCATTGCTGACAATACAGTATGTGCAATGTTTGTCAAAGCACAACAATTTCGCTGCGCGTGTTTTTCCACGAAAGCAGAGCAGTTTAGATAGATGATGTCAAGTTCTTTTCAGTATCCTTCAATCTCTCGTTTTTATAAAAACGTTTTAACAACATCCATAAATATTTATGTGAATATAAGTGTACCGGTACATGCAGAAGTTTATCGCGGGTCAAAAACTCACTCCTTGTTGCTTTCCGACAAGAAATCAACAAAAAACTTCCCACATCAGTTTGTTTGTTTTGTGAGATAGACTGAGTTTTGTCAAGAAATTTTCGTACGGCTTCTTGTTATAAGTTAGAAACAAAATGTATTGGCCATAGAAAACTATGTAAAATTACATCTTTTTCAGCATGGCTTATCGTATACTTACTCTCTGATATAATTTCAAAGAAACCCAGATGTAATTAAAAGATTAATTAAAGCAACTCAAAACTCGAGTTTGCAAACAAAAGGCGGAATCATTACGGTCGAATGCTTTACAACAAAGCCAACTCACGAGATATCTGCGTTGCAGTTCCACGCACGACGGCGCTCAGTAATCCTATTAATCCGTATAATTAGAAAACAAAAGGACTAGCTAGTAGCAGGCTAAAATATCCGAGTATGTTATGAAAATCATGTCATATCTCTAAAACTATAGACAATAGCAATGCCATTTAAAGCGGAATAAATACTTGAATAATTTTTAGGAAGAGTCAAAAAATTTCAAAGGTGTGGCTTGCGTAGTTCTTTAGTGATATTGCTTTGAAAAGCACCAAGTCCGACCCCCCCCCCCCCCCCCACAGGACAAAGGGTTAAAGTAAAGTGCAAGATTTTATGCCACAACTCATAAAGCTGCTGGATAAATAACATGTGCTTTTTATAAGACGATTTCGATAAGGCTGCCATAGGTGAAAACGTGCATAGCCTACTGTTTATGTCTTATACTCATCATTATTGTATGGTAGGTTGAGCTACTTGTATCATTTAATTGCTTTTACGTTGTGTATAGTACATTGCATATAAACCACGAATTTTTGTTTGATTGCGACTTCTTGCGTGTGGTGGGATTTTGTTTGATGTGTTTTAATTATTACATTTTTGCTTAGGCTTACGTTTCTTGCTTTAGAATCAGCTTTTGATCTTTCTGGAAAAGAACTGTAAATAAGATCATTTGATATGAACCACAATACTTTGGAGAACGCTAGAGTGGTCTCTCATTTACTGTCATCCATTTAGAATAACACAAGCGGTCTCCACGCGTGCATATGCGTTTCCAAACAGATCC
The DNA here is from genome assembly GCF_918807975.1 of Aplidium turbinatum. Classification (NCBI taxonomy): domain Eukaryota; kingdom Metazoa; phylum Chordata; class Ascidiacea; order Aplousobranchia; family Polyclinidae; genus Aplidium; species Aplidium turbinatum. The sequence goes on along the minus strand of NC_137484.1, from coordinate 11,936,550 downwards.
TCGATAAACCATGGTGCCTTGCAGATGCAAACGTGGGTGTATTACGATTGTGTGTACCGGGGTAAGGTGTGTCATATTTTTTGATATTTAGAATCTGTATAAATATTCTCTCGGCTACCCCAACAAATGGTGCAAATCTATGCCTAGTACTGGGGAAAAAAGTTTTAGCAATATTGAAGTTTGTTTACCTACATCATTTTGCATCTGAAATTTCGAGAAAATTTGAAGTTTTTTCAATTTTTTTAAAAATTAAAAAAAATTGAAAAAACATTTAAAACACAGCAACACATCGTAAAACACGTAGATAATTGCTGCACAACTACAGAAACACAACAAGAGTTGGCAAAATGGATATTTAAATTGTTCCGAAACTGCCAAACTGGATCAACTTTGCTATGTCTTGTTTGGAATGATTTCTGGACATCAGCATACGGCTAACCTGCTGTGATTTGATGTACCCTTCCCTTCGTTCTTGTGTAAAAACAATTGCTGCTGCTTCAGACACCATCTTTACACACCTCTCAACACTTTGTGTGTGGCTAGACCACATGGGCACGTCCATAGGAACAGCATAAAACTTTCTCAGTTCACTGCTTGTAAGAGAACATGTAAGAGGTGGCTCATAAGCCGATGCTTCCCACTTTATCATGTCTGAAATCTTAGTTGCGTCGATATTAATCTCTTCCACCCGTCTCACTCGCACTGCTTCATTTCCGACTTTGCTTTCTCCTTCTCCTCTCAGTTCAATGATCTTGTTAACGGCCCAAACCCTTTCACTTTCATCCTGGGAACAAAGCATTGCCTGCAAAATTGTCTCGCTGAAGGCGTTCCAAGCTGATCTTTGCACTGCAGGAATGACCAGCTGCTGCACTTCGGTCTTTTGCTTTCTTATCTGTTCTAGCATGAACAACAAATTGGCGGGACCTTCTGTCCATTTATGTTTCACTTTAATATTAAACCAGTTAGGAAGATAGACGCCATGATAAATTGAACAATGCTTTGAAGATTTTGTAGCTTTTTTCCCTTTAAATTATGCTTGGAAATCCAAATTCGGCAGAATCGAAGAGCGGTAGTGAGCCAGCGAGCATGATTTACAGGGCCAATTTCCATGCGAGCGAGAGATGGTGAGAGGTTACCAGTTTTTATAGCTTCATAGATTTTGTATGCGTAGCACTGATCTGTAGACATATCTTTTATAATTTCTGGTTGAAGATTAAGAAGTGCTGGACCACCACTAATCGTGGAAAAACTTGGATTTATCTCCATCTCCGTCGCATCGTCTAACATCTTGCCTAGGGGTCCAAACCACTTACTATCAGATACGGTCTTTCCATCAAGAGCAATTATAAGATGCTTCAAAGGCAGCTCTCCAGTGTGCAAGTCGCAAACTATCCAAACCAGTTTTCTGTTCAATTTAGTTTCCAACTCCTCCTTTCCAACCTGTGTTTACGTTAGTTGAGTCACCGCCGACCGCCAGGATAGTTTTGTCCAATCCTCTTTCGACCAACCACTCGAATATCTTCTCAGCAATGATTTCAGCATGTTTCTTTTCTTTAGTTGCAGTATCTGGTGTAAAATGAAATAAAAATTTTCCTCCTGGCTCACTACACACCGAGTAATGTTCCTCCTTTACCATTCCTGGGTACTTTTGGCTAGATCCTTCAACATAGAAATAAGAATTAGTATTGTCTATCCTTCCATCAAAAAACACACAGGAAATTTCTTCCGTTTTGATCTGCTCTTCAAGCTTGGATTCGATGCTTTTCATCACTTCTGCTTGTGCTCTTCTGAGCTTGTTATGGTCAATCACCTTAGATAGGTCATCCTTTGTTATAATCCCAGCATCTATCCAAGCTGCACTGGCTATTTCAGCTGCCGCTCGTAAGCCTGTGTTGTGTCGTAAACTAGCTAATGCAATGTTTGGTATTTTTTCTGTGTTACGCTTACGTCGCTTTATAGTAGAAAGCCCAGCAGAAGCTTCTGTAACAAATTCATTATCTTGTAGACTTTCGTTTGCTTGATAGTCATCTTGTTCTTCTTCTTGAGGTTCGAACATTTCATCCTTGTCTTCTAGTCTAAATTTTCTTTTCTCGCTGGCTTCCATCTTCCTTTTTTGATTTAAAGCACTTGCAATTTGTTTTCTTGTTTCAGGAACATCCTTATGAGACATTTGATGGGGCCCCTTGCTGCTATTTTTTTCCCTTTGTCCCTTGATGTACTCTAAATCCATAACTGGAATCTTGTGTTCACGGGTGCAGGTACAGAAAATATGAACCACTTTTTCACAACCCGAACCACATTGCATTCATCACATGTTTTTATAACACAGTTGCAATGAAGGATGTCAAACAATGAGTCTATGCTTCCTAGAAACTTTTGGCGTGCTTCGGTTTTTCCCTTACCACTTGCAATCTCATTTGCTCTTTTTCACAGTTTTTTTTAACCGGTTCATAATGCTTTTTTCTGCAATAATGACAGGGAATTTGAATAGGGCATTAGCTTTTTGCCACTGAGCATACACCTGGTTGTAGACCATTGAACTGACCACTGAACCCAGTGAACAGGTTGAACCAATCTGAACTAAAGCTGGCTTTTGTTAAATCAGCAATCTTCACATTGACTCTATACATTGGTGTTGGATATTGCTAAATTATCTTTGAAAGCCTACTATTCCCTTGGTTTTTAATTCCCAAACAAACTGGAAAACCAGCAACCTTCAAGCTACCATTATCAAGCAACCAGAGTTCATTACTGCATCACAAATGATTTGATGCACTTGGAGAAGGTGTTTTAATCACTTTATCACATATTTATCTTGTAAACTTTTGTTCATCACTTTATTGTTAATGTTGTTTTAGAATGTAATCATATCCTTTGATATTCTGCAAAACACAAGCATGTCAGGATCCTCATTGCCCTCAAATCAGAAAGTCAATAATGGAGACTATTCTTGGCTTTTTTTTTCAAAATTCACTGGTTTTTGACATTATTTACAAGAATGTTTTTGGAGGGTAGAGCCATTTAACCACATTTAGGAGGGAGAGTGTAACTATTTTGAGCCATACTGGAGTCAAAAAAGCTGAAAAAATTTGTTGGGTATCAAATTATAAAATCAAGAAAATTTTTAAAAAATGCAAATTTTGGCCAAAAATGAAGATTTTCAAGTGAAAATCGATGTAGGTAGACCTTCTTCAAATTCTTTCAAATTATCAGGACTTGCTATTGTCATTAGAATATCACCTTTTTTAGCATAGCCGATAAAAAATAAATTTTTGCAAAAGTATGACACACCCTAGTACCGGGGTGCAGTCTCCACTTTTTGAGAGTGTGTCGCTAAAAAAAAGCTTAGACCACACAATCAACGACCACATCTTCTTTCCATCTTCAAATGGTGAGAAAGGTGGAAGACCATAAACCTCCCGCCCCATAATACCAGCCGTCAAGACATCGAATTTTGTGTTAGAAATTTTATGTTAAACATAGCCTAACTTACTTTTCTTTCTGTATAAACCTAATCATCTCACAATGAAAGCTTTAAGCATGATTAAAATAGTCAAATAAAAAGAAAGATATATTTTCGTTTGGTTGAATTACTTGAAAGATCTCTATGTGATACCACTGACATTGTTGCACCTCTGCCCACAATGTCAGCTGTAGGATAGGCCTATATTTCTTTTCAATAATTTGAGCTACAGTAGTTATATGCTACCCCATGGCCACCTAAAGATACGGCCTGATTTGTCACATTTTGCAGAAATTTCCAGGTTTTTCTAACTTTGGGCGATCGTTTAAATAAATTTTTCTAAAAATTAGATTTTTACTCTTTTCTCTTTTCCCAGATGACACAACAGGTTTTAACATCCTCACATAGCCTATTGAAAAATAAAGAAAATTTGATTTCGAAGATTTTAGTCAGACTGTTAATTTTTCAATAGCAGTCTGATTTAGCGTTTTTCAACTTACTTTTTTTCATTTGCTGCTGCTTCCCCAAGGCAACAAAAAAGTTTTATGTCATTAGGAAACCGCAAAAAGTAAAAACATCTCAAACAATATCAGTCAAGCACTAGCAGTAGCCGTAATCAAAATCTTCAAAATGTGACAAATCAGGCCGGATCTCCAGGTGGCCATGGCTACCCCATATAATTTTGACACTACTTGAGATGTTGACACTTAAACCATTACAATACATTATTTATACAGTCTCTGAGCGTTTCTTGGAAGGGTGATTTTGTTTGCTTAATTTGCTCCGCTTTTTTTTTGTATTACGCACTGAGTTGCTGATCTCTTAAAACCCTCAACAGCCCGAATCCTCAAAACGTACTTATCCAAGAACAATCAATGTTAGTTTATAAAAAAAAAAGACTTTTGAAGATTTCAATGAGTGTGAAATACGCTATTAAGGATTGCTCCTATACGACAAAGCTGGAAACTATACACTGGAAGCAACACTTCACAAACAAAACCTTCATGGTGACTTCTCACTGAGACAATCACAAGACGAAGACTACAACTGGCAGCTCACTGCTTTAGAAGTCAACAGGGAATTAGTATTTTTTTTTTTGAGAACCAAACTATGACATTGGGAAAAGGAGTCGACAGGCAAAAGCTTTATTTATCAGTTAAAACAGGACACTGGAGCGCAGAAGCATGAGCTGTGGAATTTGATAATGGATTGGTATGTTTAGAGAAACTATATGTTAATGGCATTCGGGTATGCCCGAATGGATGACGATGATAGAAGTACCGTATTGCTCCAACAGATCAACATCGATATTAAAAATGATTGATAATTAATCTGAAGCAAGTCTCTAAAGTTTGAGTTGCGCTTTGTAAAGCGGTAATCTAATCTTATCTCCTGTGTATAGTATCAAGCAATATAGGCTTGCTCTACACTGAACAATGCTGAGACAAGTAGCATTGTTTTTGTAGTACTCTATGATAGTTGATAGGCTTGAACGAAATCGTATAGTAGAAAAGCTACAATGTATGAAAACAAAACGAGTCGTTCGTCTATAGAGCTCAGCTTAAAGGAAAGGTGAACACTACTGAGCAGTCAACCAGGTGAAAAGTGTAAACAAAGTGTAGGCTACCCGAATAAAGAAAAAAGACACAAACTGTACTGAATAGCCTAAGCTTGTTTGAGATTCCAGGTCAAAAATGGTCAATTCAACAAAAGTAAAAAAATAATCTTAAGAGCTCAAAGCATTCCTGCACTAAACCGTTAATTCGTTTTCCACATCGTGGCAATGATGACAAATGCAAAAAGTAGAGCTGCAATGTACAGGCTACTCTTTCAAGAGGATTTGTCTTCTTTTTTCAAAAAAAAATGAGTGGTCCTCCGAGAACACTCAAAAATGCTTAAATGTCCTCTTTTTTTGGCATTTTGAGGTTTTTTCAATATATTTTCAACAGGATTTCATTGTTTGGTGACTTTTCCGCGATGACTTGTAAGCTAGCCTATTTGATTTCCAAAAATTTTCTGTTCCATTGTAACATAATTATGCTGATTCATAGATTCTACAAGAATTTGGTGCACCTTGCTGAGCTATTATTGTAGACAATCATAGACGTTCATTGTGTTCCAGACAATGGTTCACCTATTCAAACGTCATATAAAAACCGTTCAAGTCTACTGAATATTATGTCATGGAAGTTGCTAGAAAATGTGCCAAAATTGCACATTGTCATAAGACTTGTGTCAAACCTGTTTGGGCCTGTTTGGGCCTGTTTAAACAGGAAATATTACATCAGCTTTAAACACCTGTTGGAATGACTTCATAATTGTCTTTCATTATTGCGTCACAGTACTGCATACGTGAATTTGAGATATTGCTATCTATTCTGGTCATTCGTAAAATGATTGTTTGAAAGTTGGCCGCACATTTAACTGTTGGCTTAGTGCTTGCTAGCTGGACAAAAGTTCCGTCTTTTATCCAAGTAATCTGTATTGTAGTGACAGTTTCAGTGGTGTACGGCGTTGCACCTCCCTCGTTTTCGATAGCCGCGGGCTAATTTTACTGGAATACACTTTTGAATAGACGTTTCGAAAAAGTGTTCATTTTTCGGTCATTATATACAGACGAACGGATTCGGGAATCTTATGTTACAATTTTCCCACGAAGAGATTATGGTTTACCGCTGTGACCACATTGTAACATATTAAACGCCATTGTTTGCGGTTATAGTAAGTAATGGCGGTCAGTGGTGAATGGTGATCGAGTGCGAGTCCACTGAGGAAATTTCTTCATTTGAGGTAATCTGGTCAAGAAATTTATGAAAAAAGGACATTTGTAATGAAATTAGCAAAATTGAGAAATCAAAAAATGAGCGAACCACGAAGAAACAAGACATTGAAAATACAACCTCAGCCCAAAAAATCGCAAATGAGTTTATTGTATTTATATTTTACGGTCTTCACACTTTAAAAAAAATATTCGATTACCCAACTACACTTTATAACTTATTGATTCAACTCTTGTAAACATTGTTGATTACCAACTTAAGAGTTTGGCTCGTTTGTTACGTGAAACCAGAGATGACTTAGCCTTAAGTCATCTCTGTTCTCTGGTGAAACGAATCAAAAATAGATCATGGTATGGATACTTTCAGCTTTTATAGATGCAAATAGAACGTATTTTATCCTTGATGCAGCCACACTGGTGTACTGTTACACAAAATCCTTGACGTCTAACTATCTCTGACGAACTGTCATACGCAAACAGATAGCTTTATTTCAATCTCAACATGTAGGCCTACTCAGACTTCAACATAAGCTAGCAACGTAAACGCCCACATAGCTGAGGCACTAAAACGATTGAACTTATCGGAACTCGAGTTGGAATGCCCAGGGCCGTTGACAGGATTTCTCGGGCCCGGTACCAATTTATATTCGGGACTCCTTCACCGACAATGTTATGAATATAAAGGTTGTATACAAACTTTTATTGATGTGCTGTTAAAATGAGGATGACACATGCCGTTCAAAGTAGAAAATTAAGAGGAATATTATTTATATATATATTATTATATTCTCAAAGGCATTAAAATTTTTCTACAGTAGGCCTACATACCACTATACGCTTATCACAATCTTGGCGCTGCTGGTAGCCTGTAATGCAGGAACTTACTCTTGTTTGTAATGTCTGTCTTGTCAGATGTAGAGCTTTTTATTATTCTGTGCTCGATCAAACCCGATATGCCAAAAGCATGGTCGTTTAACAAATCTTGCGCAATCAATTTCCCGAACCGCAAAATTTACTATCTCTATCAAGCGATTGCTTTTTTGAACTTTTATTTGTCACGTGGCTCTAGAGTATTACTTCCCGATTCCATTGATGATTCACTGGTTATTCTAGGCTTAGGCTACCAGAGGAGAATTTACAGCAAAGTTAGTGCAGATGGTCAGGAAGTTTTCAATTTGATTTGGGAAATGTTTTTGGGCCTATTGGTCAAACATTTTCTGAAACCTGAAAAGCGGCTTTGGTCTAATTTTTAGTGCAGAAATAGGGATAGCAATTTTCTTACCTGTGCCATTTCAGTTTTTGAGTTTAAACAAACATTAGGCTGTTTATTTTGAAATTTGCATTTCAGGTTATTTCACTAAATATTTGTGATTAGGGAAATCCCTATACGGTAAACTTAATTAACACTAGTAATTTATCCTGCAAAGCAGACTATTGTTTAGAAACCAAAATTTGTTTCTTCAAAGCGTATACCAGTATTGCATATGAAATTGGTTGCCTGACCATTGATCAACCATTTCTAAGAGGGATCACGGATATTGTGCTAGTTCCTAATTCAAGAAAAAGATATTTTATTACAATGTATTGTATCGATAAATGTAATGTCTACGCTCAAACAGTCAAAAACATGATAGCCTACTATATTCTGTTTTTACATACTAGACTGAACTAAATCCTTATTTTACTGTTTGGTGGCTGAAGTAGCTATTTTACCACCAGAGAGCTGAAGTGGGCCCGGTACTAGGAAGGTGCCCGGTACTTTACCATCTGATGGCTGAAGTGGTTGTTTTAACCTCTGATGGCAATTCCTTTAGATCTGATAATATTAAGATCTTAATAATGCTTGAAGTCGCGGGGAATCTTTTAAATCCGGGCCCCCTAAATATTCCGAGCCGGGTCCAAAAGTACCACCTAGAGTCTTAGACCCCCCTGTCAACGCCCCTGGGAATGCCCCAACGCTGTCAAGAAAACCTATTTAACAGCGGCCAATTAAGAGGTCATGGAAAACGCGTAAAGCAAAAATGCGAAACACAAGGTATGCAAACTTAAAAGCAAGTTTTCACAAAAATGAAAAGCTTAAAGACAAGTTTCCAATATTGCAACTGCCACAATGGTGCAAGGAAATAAATAGCCTATTAGTTAAGTCCTGTTTTAGCGCCTTGATGGTTGTGTACTGTAGGCTACTATATTTTAAGCACATTTCTTGCAAGTAATTTTATAATTTCGTTAAAGCTGATTTGGGATCCTTGTTGTCAGACTGAAATTCTCTTATAAGCTGATTCATTTCACTTTTTGCTGACTCTTAGTAATATACTGTAAAAGCTTTTTGTTGCCTTAAGGAAGTAGTAAAAAATGAAAGCGATGTAGCTTAAGTTTAAGTACAATACGAGCCATTTGTACGGCGTTAAAAATATAGCCTACTTCTTCCCGAAAATAAATTTTGGAGTAGAAAGAAAGTTTAGACAAATTTCAAAAAAATTAATACCAGGAATCTTAGAATATAGCTACTATAAATGTTTATAGATTTATAGCACTGAAGATGAAGACAGTATAGTTTTCGACACGTGTGTTGAACATAAGTTTAGTATCTACATTTTGGACTCTTTATTTTTTGATTAGATTAACCAGGCGTTCCAAGCATTTTGCTCCTAAGTTTTTGGAGAGCCACTATCGGCTTGCTTGTAAGCGCATGTTGTGCAAGTTAGAACAGCTACTGTTGTATGCCAAAATCAGGGCTAAAGTTGAAATTAACACCCTTCCCTAATTTAAACTCAACAACCTCGAGATGTAACCTAATAGGACGTCTAAAACTAATAGGACGACATTAAACAACAAAAATATTTTAACGATTAGGTTACAGTAGAAAGACACAATCAATTTGGTTTTGAATTGGAAATATTTGGTTTTGAATCTTTATCTTCGGACTGACAAAGCCTTGATAGGTTATTCTTGGTAGTTTCGCATACTTGTAGAGGCTCTTGACGCAGGGCCGGTTACCGAGATTGGCAGAGTGAAGTTTCCGATTGTTGAAGTGTTGTTGCCGGGGAATAATTCCATTCACTAAGTGCCGCTGAATGGAGAGCAGTCCTGAAATGCGTTGCTCAAGCGCTCACACCGAAAATCGAACCAGTGCCGCGTGATCTTGAGCCGGGCGCGGAACCACTCAGCTAACGGGGCGGACAATTAATTTATTTTTTTATAATACCAAACCGGCCACAGAAATAAGTACGCTACTGCGGGCAGTAGGCTATGTTGCACGCCTGCACGGAATAAACAATAGGCTGCAACTTGTAAAAAAAAAAGGTGCAAGCCTGGTCGTTCTACTTGCATAGCCTACCGTAGTTTGCTGACTTCCGTTGTGGAATCAAATAATGTGCCGTTAAAGTCAACACCAGTTGGATTTACGAGGCACAGCTCTGTTTGCTTTCACACAGCCCCGTAAGCAAATAAGGTTTTTTTTGTATTATTGCAACTTCAGTGCTGAACCATTGGCTTGAATTCTTCAGCTGCAGAAGCGATATTGTGGATTAATTGTCTGTTGTTTTCTGTAGAATGTTGGAACAGAATTGTAGCACCCTAAAACAAACAAGTAGAAATCTGTTGCATGCACTATCCAGGCAGTTATAGTTGATAAGAACCAGCACACTGGCCTAGTGGTTATCGTCTGTGGCTTTGATACTGGTAGGTCTGAGATCGAATCCAGGTTGGGTCACACTGAAGACTTTAAACGATACCGATAGTGTTCTTTCTTGGATAGCGCAGTGGGAATAAGACGGGTAATAATGTGATGACATCACAAATATGATACAAAATTAAAAACAAGCTCTGTTGTTAGAGTGGTTAAAGGATCTTAGCTGTTATAAAGTGGCAATGCTATAGATTAACCAAATAACCATATTAGCCTATAGTTGATGGGAGTTCTTTTTTTGAAAGTTAACTATTCATGAAGACGCAAAAGTATTGAGAGAAAAAATTAATAGCCTACACTACAGTATTGTATGTTGCAGACAAACATAAGGTAATTTTCTCCACATAGAAGCATACAGTAGGCCTACCTATATCAAAGAAGTAATCAAAGAAAAACTTCTAAAATCTGTGTTTTTAGTCCTTTTTCTGGAGTTTAAACAAATGACATCGAAGAAGTGTCTTGTATTTTTAAAGGCTTCTTGTTTTGCGGTCTTGAAATCACATTGGCACTTGGCCTGAACTCAACTAAACTTGAATTAGTTCTTCGTACTAGCCTGTAATGCGGTGGAAAATCCTTAAACTTAGTCGTCGTCGTCGTCGTGTTAGTCTCTGGGGCCAAGGGTCTAACATTTTACCACCGCAGATTCACGATGTTCCCGAACTATGCTGGAAGACTACTAGAGCAGCTAGTCTTTGGCTTCATCATTTATGACACGCAGATCTTCCACTACGTTAAGTGACTTGAAGGTGGTACAATCGTTGATGATGTGGTCTGCGGTCTGTTCCTCAGCACCACATTCACAAAAGAAGGAAGAGGCCATTCACCATTGGTACATGATTGAGGGGAAAAGCGCGGCGCCCTTACGGAGACGGTTGAGCCGTATCCACGCCTGTCTCTGCAGTGGTTAACCGATGAGATGGGTGTCGGCTTAAACTTTGTAAGGATATAGAAAAACTAAGATAAAAGGTAGCCTATGTCTAAAAAAGCAAATCAACGAGTTTACTGGTAAATGATATGCTTTTATGATATCCAAGCTTATGTAGGATGGTTAAAGATTTAAATTAAATGGACGGTAGGCCTAAAAAGCCAATCTTCGAGTTCACCTTTATGCGTGCCTTTAAATATGCTGCCAATGATAGCCGCATACTCTTGAGCGGTGTCTAGCTAGAACATTGGTTCCCAACCTGGGGTTCGCGGACCCCTTGGGGGTCCGTGAGAAAGCATTTGGGGGTCCGTAATTACCTTGATGAAATTTGAAAAAAAAAACTTTGTTCTATATGCACCAATGGAGCACCAGCAATGCTCGGGAACAAATCAGAATTTGCTGCTTTAAAAAAAACGAAGCTCCTCGCGTGGTTGTTACCCATTGCTTCTTGCACAGGTATACGCCTTAGCATCAAAAACTTTACTAGCAAGTCTCAAAGAAATTCTGACGAATTGCGTGAAAGTCGTTAATTTCATCAAAAGCAGAGCTGTAAACCACCGTACTTTTAAAGCAATCTGTCAAGAAGTAGGCTCAGATGACGAAGTACTTTTGTATCATTCTGAGGTACGTTAGTTATTTAGAAAAGTTTTAAAACGGTTGCAGCAGCTAAAAAATGAGGTATCAACTCTTTTGAAAGCAAAAGGAAGTCCCCTCTCAAAATTGTTCGAGAGTAAAAGTTTTCTATGTGGCATGGCCTACTTAGCCGATATTTTCGGTCATATTAACAATGTTAATCGTGGCATTCAATGACCAGGTGTTACAATAACTGATGCAGCTGAAAAACTGAAAGCGTTTTTAGCCAAGTTGCCGGTTTGGAAACGCAGACTGGAAGCAGGTAATTACGCTAACTTTCCAATGTTAGAAGATCTTATCTTGATGGATCAAACTTAAAGAGAATGTACTGTTTTGATCTCTATGAGAGAAAAATTTTGCGCACACTTGAAACCCTGCATATCTCATTTCAACGTTATTTCAATTTAGAACACCTGCCGAACGAAGTTGAAACATGGATTCGAAATCTTTTTCTTTTTGACTTGAACCGCATTAATGATGACGATCTCAGTAAAGATGACCTAATTGATTTGAGATCAAAAGAGTTATTACGCATTGAGTTTCATTCAAAAACTGTGGAAGAATTTTGGTGCTCATAACTGCAAACCTACCCATTCTTGGCAAAGCAAGCGATTATTGTTTTGTTACCATTCATAACCACTTCACTTTTGCCAGGCAGCATTCTCAGCTCTTGTTACAATAAAAACAACATCGAAATCGCCTGGACAGTGGACGTTGAAGATGACATGCGTGTTGCATTGTCAAAAACTCAACCATAGTTCAGTCGTTTAGTTCAGGAAAGGCAACAACAACCATCTCATTAAAATTGTATACGTTGAAAAAGTTTCGGCATGGCACTTAGGGTCACCTTAATATTCAAATACTACTTACATTTCTTGAACTATCCATTCATTTTCTTATTTGAGCAACTGTTTAACCTGATATTTGCCGCAGGAGTCACAGCGGCAATGCAATATGACAGCGTACAGTAGTTGAGTAGCATAACTATTACAATAGTCAATAGTAGCCTACTGTGATTAAACTGACTCGTATGAAAATAAATTTCTTTGCAATAGTCAATAGCATGTTAATTGAGTTTCGGGCAAAACTTAGGTAGGGGTCCGCAGAATTAATAATTTGTCTAAAGGGGTCCGTGACAACAAAAAGGTTGGGAACCACTGAGCTAGAGTCTTTGCAAACGTCGTTCCAGAGCTCTTAAAGACCAGGCTGTACAGCCACAATGCTAACCACCATTTATGCTACTGAGTAAGGCGATTTTTTGTCACTAAAGTTACTTTTTTTTCTTTTTTTACTAATTATTAACAAAAAAGAAATGTAGAACCAAAACTTCATGGTTGTGGGTCAATATTTAAGAAGTTATAAAGTTACCAAAGTCACTTTTGGTGTTTTAGGTTACTTTTCATTTGTTAGGTCACTTTATTTTGCATACTTTGTGTCGAATTCCCCTATTTATTTATCTTTTATTGCTACTGTAGAGATGAATTTACATTCTATTCAATGCCAAGACTTTTACTATATCTTCTACTATGGTACGGATTTTAGGTTTTCGTTTGCAATAGCCCATGCTTGTTTGTATCGCGTGTATTTCTGAAAACTCGTAAAGTAATTTTTTTCGATGAAACAAATTGTGTTAACTATGTTTAACCACTTGTGTTCCCTGCAACAGCTAAAGAGTTTGATTAACAGAAACTTCCTGCCAAAGAATGTATATATAATTTGATTGTGTAATTATAATTTGAGCACAAATTGAAACTAATTTAGATGCTTTTTTATGTTGAATTGCTGCTATTTCTTTCGCTTTCTTGTTTTCGTTGAATAAGGTTACTTTTTGGTTACTTTTTTGCAAAATTAAAGGCACCTTTTTGAGTTTTTTAGGTTACAAAAAAATCGCCCTACTAATGACACAAAACCGAATGTAGCCTATTGTTTGTTCTTTCTCCACAAGTGTATTTTTTTCTTAAAATTACAAACTTGTTCTTGTTTATCACTTTTTATTTGTTATTGTTATCATAGCTTGTTTTGATTAATTACACTTGCACTAGATCATATATTTTTAAATAACGTTTAATTATTTTCTAGATATTAGTAGGCTATTGTTGAATGTTGATATGAATCAAATTTTTTTTTAGTAGGTCTTTTTTTTATGCAGACTGCCTTTTGTCAGGTATCGAAAATTATTTAAATCTTTTAAAAGAAATGATCAAGAATTTCGATGAGTATGAAAGCGCAGAGTCTGAACGGCCTATACCCAGACCTAGACGATCCCATTCAAATCGGCCTTCAAGTTCAACGTCCACATATTCGACATACGTAACTCCACATTCTGCATCAAGGTCTGCACACCAAAGACACAATAACTTTCCATCTAACAACCGGTTTCCTACAGGAAGAGGTCATGTTTTAAACAGAGCATCGAGGTCTTCCTCACATTTGAGACAATCTGCAAAAGTGCAAGTCCCATTTCATCACAGATCATCTTCACAAAGTAAAGTTGCTGTAGAATCTATACAGTCGAGACAATCAGCAAGAGCACAACCTACTTTCCATCACAGATCATCTTCACAAAATAGAGTTGCTGTAGAATCTGCACAGTCGAGACAATCAGCAAGAGCACAACCTACTTTCCATCACAGATCATCTTCACAAAATAGAGTTGCTGTAGAATCTTCAAAGTCGAAACAATCAGCAAGAGCACAACCTACTTTCCATCACAGATCATCTTCACAAAATAGAGTTGCTGTAGAATCTGCACAGTCCAGACAATCAGCAAGAGCACAACCTACTTTCCATCACAGATCATTTTCACAAAATAGAGTTGCTGTAGACTCTCCCCAACATAACAGAGGAAGAAGACCGAATACTCATCATCCATCTCGTGGAAGATCGCAACAACATGGAAGAAACTTTTCATCACAAAACAATGACTACGCTCTTGATCCCAATCACAGGTGATTAATCTTCAAAAACAAGAATATGAAAGAGTTAACAACAGAGTAACTAAATTTATAAACGATTCGGGTTCAGGAGAGCATTTGGTCTCGTTGCAATCCAAAAATGAGGAAAAAGCATACACCTTTTTTCCGTTTTACAGAAAACATTTCGCTGGCTATCTCTCACTGAAGTACATTAAATTAGCAGACACACGTAGCCTGTTCTAAACTAGCGTTCTTTTCAAAAGGCAGGAGTTTAATCTTACAAATCTCAGAAACATGAAACATTTACAATATTCCAAAATAAAAACTTTTGCTCAATCTATTCCAGTGCTACTAAACGTCGTAAGAAGTGAAATGCTTCTTGTACTATATGATAAGGAAGATAGAAAACTACAGTCAGACTTTTGAAATTTTCCTGCTACTTGAAAATTATAACAAGCAATGACAAAAAATTATGCTCCCTGTAATGCAAAATCAAAAAATAGCACGCAGATATTATTTCATATTTTCAAACAAACTTCACAAAAAAATGGTCAAGTATAGGCTTATGCCATGTACCCAAAGTCTCCCTTCGTTCGAGTTACATCTTCCCTAAACCCATATAACTTATATAATAATTAACATGTTACTCAACACTTTGTCGAAACAATCAATTATTAAAATTCTTTCAACGTTATGAAACAAAAAAAGGTTTAAAACTTGACTTTAATTTTACAAATTAAGCTTGATAAAATGTGGTCAAATGTGCTGTGTTGGCTTTAAAACAATGGTTCTCAACCGGGGTGCCGCGGCACTCAAGGATGCCAATTACGTTTCGCAAGGGTGCCGTAAGCTATTAGATTAGCGTTATCAAACATGCCCCCGACATTAAAAGAATTTGCGCTAAAACTCAGCGCAAATTTTGCACTGTCTTTGTTTGAAATGAACTTCATTAAATTGTACATGATATGATACGGAGCTGTAGGCTAGTTAGTTTTGTTTTTGCAAAAACTCTTTTCAAAATTATTTTTAGTTAATGCAGAAACGTTTTGGTTTGACTGTGGGTGCCGCCAAATCTTTTGATTGTTTGCAGGGTGCCGTAAACCAAAATAGGTTGAGAACCACTGCTTTAAAACAAAGCAATTTTTGTTGTGCGGTTGCAATAAGCTATGGACTAAGCACAACCAAAACAAAATTTATATGGACAAGCCTCCAATCCTTTGTTAAGATCTTTGCTTGCATATACTTTAATTTAGCTTTTGTGTGTTTATTCTTTCAAGAAAACAATTGGAAGAATATCAAAGCAATGAATTTTCGTTCAAGCCGCTTTCCTACAAGGTTGCTGAAGAAATGTTCTTAAATGATGAATTAGATCTTGGAAACATCGCTCTTCGGTTGACAACTGAGAGTTCGGGGTTTGTTGCGCGGTTAAAGACAGATATGCACGACGGTATGACATTAGTACGCCTATGCTTTATATTACATAATTGTGAGCCTATGTTTATTGGTAGTGTCAGACTCCACATGAAATATCAGTTTATTTCATTTTAATATGCGAGAGAAAGACGACAGCCTAATCATGTTTATAACTACAATTATCTGAAACAAACAAGTGTGTTGCAGTAGCCTATAGCTTATTTCACCTTTTTCTTGATTTTTACAAGAAGCCTAATAGCCTTTAGGCTGTTGTTCATGGCGGTATCATCTTTTTTAAATCTGCAGTTGACAAATAATGCGGTTGAAACTATAGCATCAGTTGCATGTATTTGTTTAAATAAAAGCATTTGTAATTTTCGAAACAAAATTATCTTAATATTACCTCAAAATTTGACGCAAAACTCTTAATCTTTATGTTTTTTGTTTTTTTTGCAAAAAAACAGCAATTTTGTGGTAAACCAAAGAAAATGCACATCACTTATGCAACAAAAAGTATTTCGAAATATTATTTAGTCACAAATGTTGATTTCATTTCGTTTTGGATTAAACTTCACTCTGAAAAATTTGCTTTGAACAAAAAATATTTTTCGCAAAGCCCCACTGGACGTACATCAAGGGTTTATTTAGGTTGGATTCAACTGATTCTGAAGCTGATGGGGAAACTTTGTAAATCCGAAATCTCGAATCGTCACTTGACGCACGTATTGCTGGCTCTTCTCAACAACGACTTTTATTTCAAAGCATTTAAATTCTTGGGAACTTTGCTTGGCAAAAGGTTTGTCAAAGTGTGACGAAGTTCATTTCAATGGCATGTGACAAATAATTAACATGCCAAGCTTATCTTTACAACTAACTTTTTTTTTTAATTTTCTCTCCCCCTTCCTTGGTTACGCCACTGGCTGGCATGTGACCAAAATGTAGCCGACGAGAGCTCTCGTCCAAAGAGCACAGATTTCTGAATGTAGGTGATAGTTGTAGGCGGTACGTCGACCGCAAGACAAAGTTGATTCTTTGCGACAAAGCAATTGAAGTAACTTGACCGCCAAAATTATCGTAAAAGACTTGCGTTGCGCAACATCAGTATATTTGTACATTTAAATCTACAGCAGGTGTCACATGAAAATTCTTTTTTTTCGTATGACTAAAATTTTTTAAAGTTTAGGTTATGCCTTTTATTTAATGTTTTATAACTTTGTAACTTAAGGATTATATCAGATTTCAATTTGCATGTAAATTTCGGCAGTAACACGCACCAAGCCTACCTTTACAACGTTTTTTCAAACTGTCGTACATAGATCGTGATCCGGATGTTTTTAGCTTCAAAGATTTGAATACTATAACACACTTTGCGTTAAAAAATTACTTTAAGCTTTGTTTTCACAGAAGTTTAAGGAGTGTTGCTGATGCAGCAATGCACATCTCCAACTGTTTAGACTTGATGAAAGGCTGGCTCATATACACACAGAACACATCAGAACAGGCGGTAAACTGTTAACTAAAGTTTTTCTAGTACCCACACATTTTCACTTCGTATTTTTTAAGCAAATGCTTAACAGATTATTTTAATGCAAGCACACTTATGTGACTTTTGTTTGTAAGTTTTGTGGATAAATATATGCAGGCCTACGTTTAGTAGGGTCTTTATGAGATACCTTTGGTCTCTGACTCAAAATAGTTTTAAGAAACTTGATAAAAATACTGCGTTGTATCTGATTCGTTTTTTACACACTTATTCTTTTTCTGAATTTTTTTTCTACTAATTTCATGCTTTTCTTTCCTAGAGGTAGTTTTCTTTTAATGTATTTTAGGAGATGCATTGTTTTTTATATTTTTTGTGCCAGAATTTTATCAGTAACGGGATCAAATTAACTTTTCAAAGATTTGCTATGCTATTGCTATATCTGTTCTACTGCCTAGTTATAGTCGCTTGGCGATTTTTTCATTGTAGATTTTTCAAGTCTAACATTTAGAACCAAATGCTATTCTTAGTAGACGCTTTTCAAATTTATTGATTTTTGTTTCTCATTTATGCAATTTATCATTTAGATCGCAATGTTACTACCATACATAAAAAGCATGGTAATTCAACATACTACTTTGGACAACTTTGAAAATATTCAAGAAAAGCTGGTGGAAATTGAGAGTTTACAGTGCTCCTACCAACCACAGCAAAGCGAACAAAAGTAGGTAAAATAAGTCACCTCACTGAACGTTTTAGATCACTGTTAAGCAGCAGCGTAGACAAAGAGGTTAACCGGGTACTTTTGAACCCGGGCCGGGATGATTTTAGGGGTCCAGAACCTTTCCAAGCGGTCCGGAAAATCGAAGAAATTACCGCGTATTCTTTGGATATAGTACCCTTTTTTAAAATGTCTTGATTTGGGGTCCGAAGATCTGATTGATGTACGGGGCACAAAATATCCTCTCCACGGCCCTGCTGTTAAGTAAATCCCGGGTATTGTAGATTTGTGTTCCGGCTGCTTGATTGCCCTCTTTTGGGTTAGGAATTGTGCTATCGTTGATTTTACACTATTTCACATTAGTTTTCCATGACGTGGCCTACCTGCGGACGAAAGTCGTTTTCACTGTATAATCGCTTCTGGTGCCTGTCAACGGCCATAGTGTTTTGAAAAGACACGTAGCCTACTTTTTTGTGTTAGAAATTCAGTATTATTCGTGAACAACCGAGAGGATGCCAAGACGCCTTTACGAGACTTTCTGATATTAGTTTTGATTTAGAACTGTATTTGAAGTTCTGAAGTGTGTGACAAAAATCCGGTTTTTATCCTAGTTTGCAGACTTAAACAAATCGGATATTAAAAAATTACAAGTTATGTGTGCGGCAGTACAGAGCGAGCAAAAAGGGATTGTAGGAAAGCATCAAGCCCCTACTCTTTGTAAGAACCAAGCATAAAAACCTGATTTGGTATCAGCGCAGCTTCTAACCACCAAGATTGACACCTTAGAATTAGATGATGCAAAACCATAAAAATGAAAACCTGATTCCATTTTTTTATTTGTAATCTGCATGCTGTTGCAGCAGATGAAGTGTTTTGGCCGGTAGACGTTTTAAATATAGAACTGTTTTCTCTATGAACCAGCTGACTGCAGTCATTGTGACCCTACTAGCACTTAGCTAGAGAGTTGATTCTTGCTTTGAACTTTAGAAGAAAAAAGAGTATTGGCAGGGGTAGGAATCGATCCACGGCATTGAAATGACTATTCCCTAGCCGCTGGTGACAACAAAATTTTCAATTAATTTACTTTTTAACGTGCATGAGCAGCATGACTACAGTCAGCTGATTTAAATTTTGCCTTCTAATTGGTTAATAAACCTCATTGCTGCAGCGACCTGCAGATTACAAATACGCTGTAATACATATACGCATTACAAGATTTAAAATAACTTGGGTTAGCACCTGAGCATCTTTAATAACAATTTAAAAGCTATAAAGTACTGTGATTTCAACATTGTAATTTTTAATACTGTACCGCAGTGTTGAATCAGTTTTTTTTCTATCTTTTAAATAAAATCTTTGTTTGCAGATCTTCACACCCTGGAAGAGGTTGCTCACACGAGGAAGAACCACCAGATGATTTTCGAACAATCTCTGTTTTTCCAACAATTGATGACATCAAAGCTAAGGAAAGCCCGTTCGTCAGAACAAACCTCATAGATTCTGCTTACAGAGAGTAAATGATTCAAACAAAGTTATTCTGTCAAAAGATTGTGGGAATTTTTGTGACATATGTTAGATTGTCGAAGTTTTTTTTTTAAATGAAACTGGAATAACTCATAAGTAGCCAAGCCATTTTTGTGTGTAAAATATGAAATGTACCACCAAACATTTTGAGCAAATTTCAATAAATTGTAGGCCTACTACAGTATAAAAAACTAAATTAAGCAAACAAGTAGAAACCAAACCAGAAATTTTCACGACATGTAAAATATGTTGTTTCTTGAGAAGTTGGTATAAGACTATAAGTTATTACATTTTTGTATTGATTGAAATACCTCAATAAAAGCATGGCGCTTTATTGGCTCCGACTGTTGACGTGAAAAAGGTAGCCTACTAGATAATTTAGTCAAACGAATGTCAGCTGCTCCATTATGGATTCCTTTTGCAAGGGCCAATTCAACCAACCGAAAAATACATTACCCATTCATTTCCTAAAAATTAAAAATACCTTTTTTAGTTTTATTAGTATGTTTTCGAATATCATATAAAGTCAGACAATATTGATTTTCAGTACGGATCACTATCTGGATGTTCAATTTCGTTTGCTCCGTGAAGATTTTGTTCGTCCCCTAAGGGAAGGAATTGACGATTTCACTAATCCTGGTAAGAAAAACTTACGGTTTTAAAACTCACAAAATGCATGCTTCTTTTAGCTTAAACAGACAAAGTGCTTTACTGATCAGAGACATAACCAGGAGGAGGTGGCTTGGGAGAGCAAGCTCCCCACCTCAAATACCATCTTGCCTGCCAACAAAATGCGTTTTTAATGTTATTACGACGTTTTAATGACATCTTATAACATATTGAATGATGTTTCATAAATGTTTGTCTGCATTCAGTAGCTGTATTATTAAACAAACTCTTTGCTTCACATATTAAAATGTTTGCACCCTTTCCTCCAACAATTGCTTTTGCCCCCCTAAAAGTGTCTTCCTAGCTATGTCACTGATATTGATACTACACGTTAATGTCGAATATTTCTCAAAATATATCGATAATTTAAACATGGTCTGGTAACTTATCTAGAAAATTGATCAAAACTATACCGGTTTCCTTTGCTATCGTTACAGATCTAGGAGGCGTTTTGTCAGGAAAGAAAAGAAAACGTTATCAAGGCTTGAAAGCTTATGACAACGTTTCAATAACATTTCCAAAGCTAAGTGGAAAAGGTAAGAGTTACTTGAAGATTGCTTTATTGATCGTAGGCTATGTACTCATGAGAAGCATGACCAACAAAAGGTTACTTGATCACACGACAATTGAAGATCTTCTAACTATGACAAAATTACATCCAATTGCAGCAATAATAAAATCAAAAGTTTTAAAACTGTTCGGCCACACTAAAAGATCACAATTCAGAATCAGCAAAGTTTGCACAGAAGGCAAAGTAGAAGGAAAAAGAAAACGTGGCAGACAACCAAAACGATGGCTTGACAACATTCAATCATGGACCGGACTCAACTTGACGACACTGGGCGAGTTGGCTCAAAATCGCCACTCTTGGAAGCAAATAAGCCATGTTGATGCGCAATCTACCGCAGGCGGAGATAACGACTGATGATATGTACCGTACTCAAGAAGTCAATGCAAGTACGATACAACAGGGTTAGTTACTTGGCTGTTGGTCCACTGTTGGCCAACTGCTGTACCAACTGTTTGGCCTACTGTTGCCCACTGAGTTTCCAGTCCAGATGCTACTATTTAGAAGTCCATGGTTATAGTTTCCATTGGCCATCCAAGTGATAATAACCACCAATCTTTGCAATTTGTTGCTTTTATCAATTTTAGCCTTTTAAGTAATTAAGAAAGCTCTCCAAGTAATCCTGACAGATGTCATCAAGGTGTCGCAAGGGTAGGTACTAGGTACGACTGGTCGGTCAGTGACAGTCTACATTAATTCAACGTCTGCCAACCTTGAATCAATGTAAAAATGACAAATTTGCTTCTTCGACAAGATAGCAGATGAGAAATTCGAAAAAAGCAAAAAACATGCCAAAATAAATAGTTTATTTAAAGGAAAAAAGCTCTCTGATTTTGATCATCACCTTCTTCATTTCGATCATCAACTTTTTTCAACATCTGTAAATTCAGCAAGTTATTCAAACTCCCAACCCAATGAGTTTGTGTGTAAATGACTTTCATCGAAATTTGTTTAGTTTTGTAATTCACACAGCAATGGTACTGTATGTACGGTATGGTAAATTTCATCGTTTGAGCCGTTCTCTAAAATCAAACCATGGCACTGTTCAGACGAGACCCAAAAAGGTGGAAACAGGCTCATAGCTTGTTGTTTTGAGTTTATTGTAAGCTACAAGTGGCTAGTTCATTGGTCAATGAGGTTATCTGGGACCCTGATTTTGCCTTGGTAGGTGCTGTGCAGGGGTAGACCTTAAAGCTTACAACCTAGTTTTTTACAATACATGATTTTTGTTATCGTTTATTTTATGCGTTGGTTCCACGCAGGAATTTACTACTGTATTCATTTTGACATCACTCGTCTGAAATCCATTCAATGGCAAAACTCCAAACGGTTGCTGTATGGAAACCTTGTATGTCTCTCGTCCGATGACTTTGAGGTATTTTCATATCGTAGCAACTTACAGGCTAGATTAAGTGTCAACATTGCGCAATTTATTTTTTGTTACGTAGCTCAGTAGCCTACTGGTCTCGTGAAACAGCATAAGTTATAGTGCGGTTTTAATCACACCAAAAACAATTATATAAATGTAATAAGTCACTTATTTTTATGAACACAGTAAATATTTCAAACTGAAAGTGTTTGCTTACATGCTTACTATTGTGAAAAATTAGAAGTGGGTTATTTGCATTGTACAATGTACAGTATACACTGCTTAAAAGGTTTGCTGTAGCCTAATGTCGCATTTGTTTTGTAACTAACTACAATGTTAAGCTCATAATAAACATTTCAGTATCAAACTTTTAATGAAAACATCCATAAGTCTGCACAGTTTACCATTGTAAAAGTTGTGCTGATACTAATTTTTAACGACAGTTTCCATCATTTTTAATCATCTGCAATCAATTTATGTATAAAATTAAAGAGGTTGTTTCAATATTATTGGTGGCAGGTCTACTTGCGCACTCAATACCAATTGGTTTGAATAAATTTAAACAAAGTAATTGTACAAAAAAATATTATTTTCTCAATCTTTTTTATACAATCGCTTTGTTTTTTCGATTCTATAATTGAAGAGTCCAGGTGCAAAAAGATCAAACTACCAAAACCAACTTTTCGAGTAAACTGCAAATGAAAGTTTGAGATTGCTCGTTTTGTGGCTGAACCCTGTTATTTTAAAGCCTTATTTTGAGAGATATTGATCGTTTTGCGCAACAAAGGTTGCTACACAAAACTTTCGATGCTAACACAACGGGGGATCGTAAAATCTAAAAATCTCAAATAATGGAGTTTGATCGTTATGCACCTGAGCCCTTCAATTGTATAAATCTTTATCCTTGGACTGAAATAAAAGAACTTTTTTGGAAGTTCAGTCTTGGCATTTTTGCATACGTTTAAAGAGCCTTTGACAAACTCACTGAAGCCCAGTCACTGGTTTTGTCAAAGTGAAGTATTCACTTGTCGTTAATGGTTTGTGTGCGTTGTTCAATAGTAGCTACTCGCCCTGAGAGTTAAACCATTGTTTCTTGATCATGCCGTTCCTTCGTTTGAAAAATTAGATGCTTAGGCTATCCAACTGATCTCAGTCTATATGTTTAGAATCACTTTCTTTTTGCCTCGGTGACTGACAGAAATCTGGAAAGATTGCAATTGGGCAACATCGAAGTTGAGTTTTTAGGCGTTGCCACTGCCTATAGATCAGGAGGTGACAGAAATGGTTTGTACTTATTTTCGCTTAACGTCATATTTTAACACGTGCATTGTATTTTATTGTTGTGGTTTATGCCACTATTTATTACCAGAAGTTGGAATTATCAGCTAACTATAGAAAGCTAAACATTTCACTCAGCAAGCACAGCTTACTTATTCCATACGATTATAAATAGCCTACTGCATCATTGTGACGGGAATAGCGTGACTTTCGGAAGGAAACGAAGAGTCTTTTAACAAGGCATTTTGTTTCGATACGAATCGAAATAGTTCGAAATTTGGAAAAGGTTTTGTTTTATCATTATTACATAAACGATTAAATAAATACTACAAACAGTGTAGTAACTTACAACAGCTCATTGACACGAAAATATTTTGAAGCTGGTATCAGAGTCACGCCAGATTAGCGGGTGTGTAGTCAAATGTGATAAAACTGCTATTTATAGATCTGTTTGGCAAAAAAGGGTTAACGATATTTTCATTTTTGATGCAATAACATGTTTCAAGCTTACAGTGTATCAAACTAAGAAGTCCATTGTAATTTTCCTTCTTTTATGGCACTGCCAAGAAGAAATACATGGAAACTTACTTTCAACAAAAACAACATTAATGCAGATTTGTGATTTACGTTTTTTTTCTCGTTTTACTGGCTTAATTACATTATAACAACGTAACTGGAGGTATGGAAGTAAATGTATGATCAGTAAGTAGGGGATTTAAAATGAAGAAACACAGAAAAAAATTTGAACACTAAAATCCTTTACACAAATAATTTTTACGATCATATATATTTTTTATGAACTAGAATTCATAAACTTAGAGGAGAAGGCTATGACCTATGACCTATGACCCTTTGAGCTTTGTAGAGATAGATGGCTATGTCTAAGTTAGCATAATTATGCAAGTAGCCTACATTCCAGGTGGAGCGTAAGAGCTGCTTGGTCTGAGGAGTATCTTGCTCTTGGTGCTCAGACAAAAGAATACGGAAAATTGTTTGTAATTAACGAAAATGATGCATCGCACATGAGCTCAAATTTAGATACATGAGTTCAACTTAATTGATTGATATGACAAGTCGTGTGAAAAGGGTCTGTGTTTACCAATGTTTTTTGTAGCTGGTCTGCTAATAAATACTATGTCAAAGTGATAAATGCTAATGCAATTCTTAGTTTTTAAGCATGAACCTGAAATTCGGGTGGGAATGATTATAATACAGCGGGAAAAAATATCGGGTAGGCATCAGAAGTGGATCCATCATGATTGTAATTGTAATTGAATGCCATTAATTCCGCATTTTCATGTAATTGAGGCTTGTAGTGGTTGTGTATTGGTAATTTTTAAAAAAGGTCTAAATTACAATTGCATTTGGGAAGTTGCACGCATGATATCAGTACTGTTGTTGAGCCGCTAGTCAGGGGTTCAAAAGGGACTTCTACATTGCAACCTAATCTTCATTAAATGTAATTCTACTTATATTTGATAAAATCAAACTGCACAAAATCATCTCCGAAAATTAATATTGAAATATTTAATTTTTGTAATCGAAACGTGCAATTAATCACATTTGGAAGCACAGTAATTGTAATTTGAAAATAATTTAGAGCAATGTAATTGTAATGCAATTAAAAATTTTAAAAGTGTAATTGGGATTGTAATGTAATTGAACTGAAAACTATGTAATTGATCTAACTTTGGTAGGCACTAGGCACATATTACCTTATTAGTTTATAAGTGGAAATGATCATATATTTAGGTGAAGATTTAATTGGGCAAGTTGGGCAAAGCAGCTTAATTTCCCTTGAAGATATGAAGAAGACTTACTGCATGGTTGAAAGCGAGGCGTATTTTGAAGCCTACCGTCATGTTTTGACTGGATTGAAAGGTAGATTTGATTTTTGATTTAGGCTATACTTACCTAAAGATAAGGTCAGAAACATATCTGCAAAAAGTGGTTTACTCGTGAAAAAAATCATCGTACATTGTTTTTGTAACATTATGTTGCAATTTGTTCACCTGTAGTGTTTGAGTATGTAGTATGATTGTTTGCATACAGAAATGCACAAATATGATGTTTGCGATACCTGCTGGTCGGTATATGACTTTAAAGTTAAATGGACATTTTAGAAACACACGAAATTCCACTTTCCCAATACATCATTCGTTGTCAGTCAAACCTTCAACCGCCTATGTATCTACGACGACATGAACAACCAGCTACGTACGATTTCTCTTCGATTCTAGATGACACTGGTAAAAATATAAATATTGCTCCAGTATTTGCATTTCTGACGTATTTGTTTAGTTCCGTGCTGGTTCAGAGTGCTGCGAAAGAATGCTTTCGGACCATAGCTTAATTGTGCAAAAAAAACTTCTTCATACACAACAAACACAATATATAAACTGAAAACTATTTTTGGATAATATCCATACAACTTGTTCAATTATTTCCAGTCAAACTTAAATGCAGACATTTTATTAATATCAGAGAATAGTACTAAAAAGACATGTCCCGTTTTGGATACCGCTCATTGGCCAGAAGCGATCAATCTCAAACTCGATGAATCTCAAGTAATGGCTCTCAAGTCTGCTTTGACACACGAGTTATCAATTATACAAGGACCCCCAGGAACTGGGAAAACTCATGTGGGCTTGATGATCATAAAAATGTTGCTGGGAAACAAAAAACGAAATGATGACAGAAACCAGACGAAGAGGTGAGTAAACAAGGGAGACTTGAGACTTCTCTTAGGGTTATCCACTTTTTTATTATAATTTTTCTTTTTGCCTAGCAATACTGTAGCCTACTGGTAAACTAATTGCAGTTTGGATATGCATTACCTGCATTTAATTTTATGGTTATTATTGCTATGATCTTTCAACAAATATTGCTTTATGAATAGCACTGGAAAGACCGAGAAATTTCACTACCTAGAATGACAGCTGCGGTCATTTTTGACCTCACACATGTTTGTAATAAAGATTCGTTTTATAATAAAAAATTTGCAACTTGCCCATGGCAATTAGTTTAACAATGTTTGTGGAGGCTTGTTAGCAAAATGTATTTAACATTCAAAAATTAAAATATATACAGCCGTATTTTTTAGCCATTTGTTTTAGTAGTCGATTATTTCTAACTATTGAAAAGAGCAAGTAGCAACACTCATTATTATCGATGAAGTAAGTTTTTGATTTGTGATCTGCATGACAAGCCAGGACTAATTTGTGTTTTTGTTCTTGCAGCGAAGTTTTTTAGTGTCATTTCACTAGCACTTGATGAATATAACCAGAGCATCTGTCGCCGAAAATTCCCAACAAATTTCTTTGATAAAGTGCAGTAAGCACTCTTTTCTAAAAACGGACGTGTTTATCGCTTCTAAACAGCCAGTGCATGCATGTATAAAACTGCATATGCAAACACAATCCATGCAACAAACACCAAAATGGCAACACATCCATTTATTGTGGCACTTATGACAGCGGACTACTCTCACTTTTGACGTCTTTTTGACTGTTTCTGGGGACTTTTTCATGTTTTCTGTCTATTGAGACTGTGGAACATGGAACTCAACATAGACCAGTTACACCGCTTTGTTATGCAATATTGGAATTGCACTCTGTCACGACTCTTTCTATCTTTTACCTGGAAAGAGACTTGAAAAGGATTAATGACGTAGTTTAATGGGTGGTCACAGCGGTAAACCATAATCTCTTCGTGGGAAAGTTTTAACATAAAGTTCCCGAATCCGTTCGTCTGTATATAATGACCGAAGAAACACACACTTGAACTTCTTTTCAAACAGTGTATTTCTGTAAAATTAGCCCGCGGCTATCGAAATAGGGTGCAACGCGATACACCTCTAAAACTGTCACTACGATACAGATTACTTGGATAAAGGACGGAGAATTTGTCCAGCTAGCAAGCACCAAATAAACCAGTTAAATGTGCGACCGACTTCCAACAAACAACTTCGAGAATGAATCAGAAAAATTTGTGATAACTCAAAGGCACGCCAGCAGTAGCGCGACGCAACATTTCATGTCCAAACAGGTTTCAAACTGAAACAGGTTTAAACCGGTTTGACACAGGTCTTACGGACGATGGTGCAATTTTGGCTCATGTTTTAGGAATTTCCATGACGTAATATTCAGTAGACCCGAACGGTTTCTACATGACGTTTGACCAGGCGAACAACCGTCTGGACATAGCGGCCCCTAGTTATGACAGTCTGACATGGCATAACTAAAAAAGAATTGACGACAATTGTGAGCCAATGAATAAAAACACATGATACACAAATTGTTTGAATCACTCACGTTTAAGTTAATACGCAAATACAAAGGGCATGCAGAGAATGAACAGCAATAAGAATAAACACGACGATACATGAAATTGGTACCATAGGTAGTAGGTACACGCAAAAAATGACGCTATATACAATGGTTGCGATAATAACCGACTGTTCTGGGCTCAGACAAGTGTCGGCCACCGCAGAAAAAAAACAGGCTCAAACCCTAACACTTAGGTGTTCTTTACGGGGGCGAGGCACGAAATATCCCTCAACACATAGTCTACTTTCACTTTCCCCGTACTCTCATCATAGTTGCAGACGGCAACTTTAGCTCTACGAACCACAGGCTTCCCTTTCCTAATTTGTGGAACTACCTCATGCACCCTCCCAAGTTGATACTTTCCACGTTTACCAATGTCCTGGAGAGAACCTACCACTACAAGTTGACCAGGCTCCAAATTCTCGGCCATTTTTAGCCATTTTTTCCGGCCCTGAAGACCTGGCAAGTAAAAATCGATCCATTTACTCCAAAACTGCTGAGAAAGTGACAAATTGAACCGATAATCCCTTCTTAATTGGTCACGATCATGTGGTTGCCCAACAGCACAGTATGGGTCTAAGTATGGGGTCAAAAGTGAGGCAGGGGTGATGACAGTAAAATCCCTAGGATCGTCACTCAAAGGTACCAAAGGGCGTTCGTTTACGATCCGAACGGCACTGCCTGTGTACGTAAGCAGTTCAATAAAATTGGGCTTACGACTTGAAGAGTCCAAAATGTGAAAAAATGCAATTTTAAATTGTTTAACCATTGCCTCCCAGGCGCCACCTTGCGCCGGAGCATACGGAGGTATAAATTCCCAGTTTATCTCTCTCTGTCTCAGGGCGTTGTGAAATTCAGCTGATTCTATCAACTCGGG
The DNA here is from genome assembly GCF_918807975.1 of Aplidium turbinatum. Taxonomy (NCBI): domain Eukaryota; kingdom Metazoa; phylum Chordata; class Ascidiacea; order Aplousobranchia; family Polyclinidae; genus Aplidium; species Aplidium turbinatum. The sequence continues at coordinate 11,907,920 of NC_137484.1, read as the reverse complement.
TAACTTCTTTTGAAAGAAGCATTTAGTCACATCAGCCATGAGACCAAATCTACCAAGCCGAAATCTAGCCAAGACATCTACCAGAGGGTTTAACAAGTCAGGACCCGAAAACATTACATCATTAACACAAGTTCCTCGGAATTCAGACTTGCCATCGTAAACAATGCGCTTTTTTAATTGTGACGTAACAAAGTATGGTAAATACCATTCAAACCCCTTGACATTTCCTGCTTCACCAGTACGCTCAATATAGCCATTTGATTTAAGATCTTTCATGGTGTCAGTAAGGAAATCACGAAGTTCAGGTTGTTTTAAAGCCTTCTTCCTTAAAGCAGCAACTCTATCTGACGCCAACACAAAATTGTTAGGTAGATCAATATCTTCCCTCAACGGAACAGGTATCTCAAATCGACCATCTTTCAACTCAATATTCGGTTCAACAAGTTCTCTAGCCAACTTATCATTGCGAGACAATTCACAGGTTTCATTTTGCAACGTCAAATCCTGAATGACTTTATTCAGGTCTGCTATTTCCATATCACGAGACTCAATTTTACGCTGAAAGCCAGAGATGACATCCGACTCTGAAGACGTCTGCACTCTGCACACTTTAGCAACGCTTTCATCTAAGGGTGACTTACCACCACAAGCCAACCAACCGAGAGGAGTGAGCAAAGCATGTGGTTCACTACGATTTTCACCAACACGCTCTTTTTTTGCACACATCAAATAAGCGTTGTCGTTGCCAATCAGTACATCTACAGTACTACAATCATTCAAATGAAACATATTCACGTCATGAAAATGACGGAAACCATTTAAATCTTGTTTATGCGGTAAAATTTTAACATCATCAGCCCAAGCTGGGTTAACCACCGAGGTTATATCACAAAACAGTTCATCTGTCTCTAACGACTGAATGTTGAGTTTGACAAGGTCAGCACAAGTAGCTTTCTGACCAGCCAGGGTATCCATTTTAAACGACGCTTTATCGTACGGTTTAAGATCAAGTTCACACACCAAATCACTCGAAACAAACGTCAACTGCGAACCAGGATCATGCTGACAATACACCAACTTCGATTTGCCAGTCATTGGATTCAAAACACGAGCAGCAGTAACGCGGTTAAAGGCTGCTTTAACATTTCCAATCTTAACATTACGCACAGGAACTCTGGCACGAGCATCATCTTTCCCAACAGAATCCAGAGAATCATGTGACGTCACATAAAAATCATGCAGAAGAAAATAGTGTTTCCTATCGTTGTTAGGCCCACACTTACGACAGTTATTTGCATGAACGCAATCCCTAACCATATGCTGGCGCAAACAATTCAAGCATTTGCCAGCTTTCACAATGACATCTCTCCGATCTTTAGGTGTCAAGCGCAAAAATTCTTTACAATTAGACAAAAAATGATATTCAAGTTGACCACGTGACGAACAACAAATGCATGCCGGTAGGTTTTTACGTCTAGTTTCACCACCGCGCGGTGCGCCAACAACAGTCGAGTACTGCGAACTCCCTGACATCACATCATCATGGGGTTTTACGGACGTCTGCCTAACCGGACATGAAGGCAATTTTCCTTTGCCAAACTTTTTAAATTGCTGCGACTCACCAGAATCGCCCATTAGCATAATGCTAAAATCAGTCGACTTACGCGTTTCCTCCCGTACTACAAATTCAAACAAACTCTGAAAAGTAGGCTCATCAGTGCCACCATACTGATCACCTAAAAAGTCAAGATAACGCTGCTTAGCGTCAAACGGGAGTCGCTTAGCCAAATCCAAAACAAAACGTCCTTCCAATTTGTCAGCTTGACCATAAGCTTGCGCGTAAAGCAAACACTGCGATAATTCATCTTTAAACTCTTTCAGATCACTGGAAGAGGTCGAAGTTAATTTGCTACCATAGCGATACTTTCTAATTTCCGGTTCTGCAAAGAGACCTCCACGAACCCCAAAACGCTGGGACAAGCGAGCTAACGACATTTCTATCCTGTCTTCCTCTGACAAGCCAGGGGTGTCAGAAACCAAATTAGCAATCGTTTGCGCAGCTGTCCTAACACAAGCTGCTTGTAACAAAGTTAAACGAGTCCCCTTAAAGGGCGAAGCTGCCATTAAGGCCGTAACACGATTTTTAAAGAAGATAAATGGCATATTATTACCATCGTAACCAATCAAGGCCGCCTTATCGAAAAACGTCCTACTATTTTGGTATTCAAAAAAGCAATCCTGCTGTTGAGAACTCGATTTAGCGGGAGAAGACAAGCTATATCCCTTAAGGGGCTGAGTGGGCTCAGTCACGTGCACAGCCCGATCATGATCCTCACACACGTTAAAATCAGGAGACGCGATACGCCTCTCACAACCACCCAAATTACGTGTAGCTGGGCGATCAAAACCTAGCGGCGCAGAAAACTGTGAAGGGGGCAAAGCATTACTACTAATGGCGGCCCCGTGACCTGTACGCTCTGGGGGAGGAGTTCGATTGTAATTCGCAGACCTTGGCTCTACAGCATTCGGAAGACCCTTAGCCGCGGCCCCGAGACCTCCTGAAACAGCTGGAAAACGTGTGGATTGCCCTAGTCCACTCACAGGTTGAACGGGCGTTTGGAAAAGGTTATGTAAATTAAACTGCGATTGATGTTCATTTCTAGAATGCCTAGAAGAGCCCTTCTTAGAGCTACGACGAGAGCCCACCTCTGATCGATATTCAGCTAAAACTACCTCTTTACGTTGTTCAGCCCTCAACTGAGCGTCTTTGAGTGCGAACTCAGCAGCTCTCGCGGCGGCCTCAGCTGCTCTCGCTTCGGCCTCAGCTCTCGCGGCAGCCTCAGTTCGTATGGCCTCAGCTCGCGCGGCAGCCTCAGCAGCTCTCGCTTCGGCCTCAGCTCTCGCGGCAGCTTCAGCTCGAATGGCCTCAGCTCTCGCGGCAGCCTCAGCAGCTCTCGCTTCGGCCTCAGCTCTCGCGGCAGCCTCAGCTCGAATGGCCTCAGCTCTCGCGGCAGCCTCAGCAGCTCTCGCTTCGGCCTCAGCTTGTATCTGGAGCTCCTCTCTTCTTAGCTGCAGGTTAATTTGTGCCACTATCCGAGACGAAGTCCTAGACATCCTAGTGCTTACATTTGAGGCGCTATCCTCAGGATGTATGTCAGCATCCAACATATCTGAGAACTCACTTTCTTTTTGTTCAAAGTTATTTTTCAACGAGTTAAATTCGGGATCTACCCTATCACGAAGTTCTGCCAAGATTGCAGAGTTAAAGATTTTAGTCAAAAGAGCATGGAAATGCCGTAATTCCTCTTCTAAAGTAGATAATTTAGATCTAAAAATTAACAGTTCCTGCTTATCACTCAAAGAACCTAGGGCTACAGAAAGTTCCCCAATTTGAGTCAAAATATCCCTTCTAAGATGCCGGGCCTCTCAAACTGACTTAGCCTCATCGTTACTGGGCCCCTCCCCAGAATGGCCTGCCCGACCGCAAAGAACATCATCAGGCTTAAACTCAGTCGAGTCTACGGCGGTCGAGTCCTTGTCGCCACCAAGTGTAGACATATTAAATGTTGGGGCTAAATTTAACAATTAAGAAAAATTAAGTTACACAAACACACAAATTATTAGGCTACAGTAGTTATAAAAAACTTAACTGCAAAGACCGTAAAAATACAAAAAAGAATTTAAATGCACGATACCGTAGCTGTACGAGTATGAAGTCCTAAAGTCCACAAAACTTGCTTGGATTCTTCCACTTGAATCTACAAGCACAGATGGATTGTCTTTTAATCTTCTTTCTTGCCAATGAATGTCAAAGTTATTTTTCTTCTGTTCCAAACTGAGAAGAAATGTCTTTACTTTTCTTTGCTTCTGTAAGAGTGTAGACTACCAACCAACAAATCTTCTTTTATTATTTCTTGTACTTCTAATTAGTTCTTCTGCACTAGCTGACAACAAACACGTCGTTTATTTTTTTTGCCTTCAAGTGCTTCTTGGCCTACCAGCTAACAAAAATCGTCTTTTATTTTTTATGGTCACAGCGGTAAACCATAATCTCTTCGTGGGAAAATTTTAACATAAAGTTCCCGAATCCGTTCGTCTGTATATAATGACCGAAGAAACACACACTTGAACTTCTTTTCAAACAGTGTATTTCTGTAAAATTAGCCCGCGGCTATCGAAATGGGGTGCAACGCGATACACCTCTAAAACTGTCACTACGATACAGATTACTTGGATAAAGGACGGAGAATTTGTCCAGCTAGCAAGCACCAAATAAACCAGTTAAATGTGCGACCGACTTCCAACAAACAACTTCGAGAATGAATCAGAAAAATTTGTGATAACTCAAAGGCACGCCAGCAGTAGCGCGACGCAACATTTCATGTCCAAACAGGTTTCAAACTGAAACAGGTTTAAACCGGTTTGACACAGGTCTTACGGACGATGGTGCAATTTTGGCTCATGTTTTAGGAATTTCCATGACGTAATATTCAGTAGACCCGAACGGTTTCTACATGACGTTTGACCAGGCGAACAACCGTCTGGAACAATGGGATATCAACGAAAAGCAGTCAATTAAATGGTTGAATAGTTTTACTAGTGAGATGATAAATGAAAATTCTTGAAGGAGTTTAACGAATGGCTCAACACTTCCAACAAACGGTTAAAGTAACAGTGAACAGCAATAGATTTAAACGCTTGAACTCTCATAATCGACTTTATCGCACTTCACTCACAGCTTCTCATATAACTCTAATCTCGATCACATATTATAATAGAACCAAATCTCATCTACACGTATTCAATAACTTCAACTTCAATCATATTCTCAATCAACAATAATTTCACTACAATCTCTACCTTTATATTAGCCTACCATCTACCCTAATTTACGCAAATTACGCTACTATTTATAGCAGGTTTGTTTGGCCTAGTAACTTCGAGAAGGTACGATACACCTGGCAAATTGTGAGAAGCAAGCTGGAGAAGCTTTTCGACTTACACGTACGCAGAAACGTTTAGAAATACGTCACATATAAGGATTTCGCAATAAAAGGTCACTATAGGACAGTGTTCCAGACGGTTGTTCGCCTGGTCAAACGTCATGTAGAAACCGTTCGGGTCTACTGAATATTACGTCATGGAAATTCCTAAAACATGAGCCAAAATTGCACCATCGTCCGTAAGACCTGTGTCAAACCGGTTTAAACCTGTTTCAGTTTGAAACCTGTTTGGACATGAAATGTTGCGTCACACGAACTGCTCTCGTGCCTTTGAGTTATCACAAATTTTTCTAATTCATTCTTGAAGTTGTTTGTTGGAAGTCGGTCGCACATTTAACTGGTTTATTTGGTGCTTGCTAGCTGGACAAATTCTCCGTCTTTTATCCAAGTAATCTGTATCGTAGTGACAGTTTTAGAGGTGTATCGCGTTGCACCCCATTTCGATAGCCGCGGGCTAATTTTACAGAAATACACTGTTTGAAAAGAAGTTCAAGTGTGTGTTTCTTCGGTCATTATATACAGACGAACGGATTCGGGAACTTTATGTTAAAATTTTCCCACGAAGAGATTATGGTTTACCGCTGTGACCATAAAAAATAAAAGACGAGTTCTTGTTAGCTGGTGGGCCAAGAAGCACTTGAAGGCATAAAAATAAAAGACGAGTTCTTGTCAGTTGGTAGGTCAAGAAGAAATTAAAGCAAGAAAAATAAACGACGATTTTTGTTAGCTGGTAGGCCAAGAAGCACTTGAAGGCATAAAAATAAACGACGTGTTTGTTGTCAGCTAGTGCAGAAGAACTACTTAGAAGTACAAGAAATAATAAAAGAAGATTTGTTGGTTGGTAGTCTACACTCTTACAGAAGCAAAGAAAAGTAAAGACATTTCTTCTCAGTTTGGTACAGAAGAAAAATAACTTTGACATTCATTGGCAAGAAAGAAGATTAAAAGACAATCCATCTGTGCTTGTAGATTCAAGTGGAAGAATCCAAGCAAGTTTTGTGGACTTTAGGACTTCATACTCGTACAGCTACGGTATCGTGCATTTAAATTCTTTTTTGTATTTTTACGGTCTTTGCAGTTAAGTTTTTTATAACTACTGTAGCCTAATAATTTTGTGTGTTTGTGTAATTTAATTTTTTTAATTGTTAAATTTAGCCCCAACATTTAATATGTCTACACTCGGTGGCGACAAGGACTCGACCGCCGTAGACTCGACTGAGTTTAAGCCTGATGATGTTCTTTGCGGTCGGGCAGGCCATTCTGGGGAGGGGCCCAGTAACGATGAGGCTAAGTCAATTCGAGAGGCCCGGCATGTTAGAAGGGATATTTTGACTCAAATTGGGGAACTTTCTGTAGCCCTAGGTTCTTTGAGTGATAAGCAGGAACTGTTAATTTTTAGATCTAAATTATCTACTTTAGAAGAGGAATTACGGCATTTCCATGCTCTTTTGACTAAAATCTTTAACTCTGCAATCTTGGCAGAACTTCGTGATAGGGTAGATCCCGAATTTAACTCGTTAAAAAATAACTTTGAACAAAAAGAAAGTGAGTTCTCAGATATGTTGGATGCTGACATACATCCTGAGGATAGCGCCTCAAATGTAAGCACTAGGATGTCTATGACTTCGTCTCGGATAGTGGCACAAATTAACCTGCAGCTAAGACGAGAGGAGCTCCAGATACAAGCTGAGGCCGAAGCGAGAGCTGCTGAGGCTGCCGCGCGAGCTGAGGCCATACGAACTGAGGCTGCCGCGAGAGCTGAGGCCGAAGCGAGAGCAGCTGAGGCCGCCGCGAGAGCTGCTGAGTTCGCACTCAAAGACGCTCAGTTGAGGGCTGAACAACGTAAAGAGGTAGTTTTAGCTGAATATCGATCAGAGGTGGGCTCTCGGCGTAGCTCTAAGAAGGGCTCTTCTAGGCATTCCAGAAATGAACATCAATCGCAGTTTAATTTACATAACCTTTTCCAAACGCCCGTTCAACCTGTGAGTGGACCAGTGCAATCCACACGTTTTCCAGCTGTTTCAGGAGGTCTCGGGGCCGCGGCTAAGGGTCTTCCGAATGCTGTAGAGCCAAGGTCTGCGAATTACAACCGAACTCCTCCCCCAGAGCGTACAGGTCACGGGGCCGCCATTGGTAGTAATGCTTTGCCCCCTTCACAGTTTTCTGCGCCGCTAGGTTTTGATCGCCCAGCTACACGTAATTTGGGTGGTTGTGAGAGGCGTATCGCGTCTCCTGATTTTAACGTGTGTGAGGATCGTGATCGAGCTGTGCATGTGACTGAGCCCACTCCGCCCCTTAAGGGATATAGCTTGTCTTCTCCCGCTAAATCGAGTTCTCAACAGCAGGATTGCTTTTTTGAATACCAAAATAGTAGGACGTTTTTCGATAAGGCGGCCTTGATTGGTTACGATAGTAATAATATGCCATTTATCTTCTTTAAAAATCGTGTTACGGCCTTAATGGCAGCTTCGCCCTTTAAGGGGACTCGTTTAACTTTGTTACAAGCAGCTTGTGTTAGGACAGCTGCGCAAACGATTGCTAATTTGGTTTCTGACACCCCTGGCTTGTCAGAGGAAGACAGGATAGAAATGTCGTTAGCTCGCTTGTCCCAGCGTTTTGGGGTTCGTGGAGGTCTTTTTGCAGAACCGGAAATTAGAAAGTATCGCTATGGTAGCAAATTGACTTCGACCTCTTCCAGTGATCTGAAAGAGTTTAAAGATGAATTATCGCAGTGTTTGCTTTACGCGCAAGCTTATGGTCAGCGTGACAAATTGGAAGGACGTTTTGTTTTGGATTTGGCTAAGCGACTCCCGTTTGACGCTAAGCAGCGTTATCTTGACTTTTTAGGTGATCAGTATGGTGGCACTGATGAGCCTACTTTTCAGAGTTTGTTTGAATTTGTAGTACGGGAGGAAACGCGTAAGTCGACTGATTTTAGCATTATGCTAATGGGCGATTCTGGTGAGTCGCAGCAATTTAAAAAGTTTGGCAAAGGAAAATTGCCTTCATGTCCGGTTAGGCAGACGTCCGTAAAACCCCATGATGATGTGATGTCAGGGAGTTCGCAGTACTCGACTGTTGTTGGCGCACCGCGCGGTGGTGAAGCCAGACGTAAAAACCTACCGGCATGCATTTGTTGTTCGTCACGTGGTCAAGTTGAATATCATTTTTTGTCTAATTGTAAAGAATTTTGCGCTTGACACCTAAAGATCGGAGAGATGTCATTGTGAAAGCTGGCAAATGCTTGAATTGTTTGCGCCAGCATATGGTTAGGGATTGCGTTCATGCAAATAACTGTCGTAAGTGTGGGCCTAACAACGATAGGAAACACTATTTTCTTCTGCATGATTTTTATGTGACGTCACATGATTCTCTGGATTCGGTTGGGAAAGATGATGCTCGTGCCAGAGTTCCTGTGCGTAATGTTAAGATTGGAAATGTTAAAGCAGCCTTTAAAGGGGTATTAAAGGAAAAACCTGACTTGGCGACTTTCCATGTTCTTTGTGTTTAATAGGCTACCATAAAACGATTTTCAATAAAATTTTGCCCCATTGCGGTCTGACCACCATTGCGCGCGTGGTTTTGTCTGAGCTGTCAAAACGGGAATTTGCGTGAGCAGCGAAGCGTGCGACTGTACACTGTACAGCCTACGTCATAAAAGCTGATCGAGCAATATTTCATACTGCGGGCGATTTAACTGTATGGTATTCTCTCATTAACCTGAGGTTCTATGATTACAAGCGGTGGTTTTTATACTTGGAGAATGAAATAATGTTTTGTCTAGTTCAAATATTGCATTCAAAGAAATGGCATACACATGATTTTACACAACCAACCAAATCTACATAGGCTGCTGTGTAAATTCACGCTCGTCTGATCACATAGGCTACATTTCTTGGACCAACAAAATGAGCGATTTTATGTAGATTTAACAGGACAGTGAATTGCTTTTCATAGTTTAGTGAATTTTTCACTAGGTGCAGACTTACATATTACTAAGGCCATTTTAATTTAACCTGAAAAAAATCTTTTTTACTTTATTTTTACTGAACGGAATTGATAACTTGGAAACAAATAAGGCAATAGCAATTAGCAAGTCAATTTATTTTGTTTCAACAGCGCCATATATTAACAAACAAGCAGAGTAAATGTAATCATGCATGTCCAATTGTCCATCTAGCATGTCTTTCATTCATGCTGTATCTATCTCACAGTAGCACAAAGCTTGATGTTGCTCATCCATTGCCACACAGTGACAACATGAAAACCTGTTGATATAAAATTGGTAATAATTAGGATGATTACTTTTTCACTTGTCAAAAAAATTCATCAAAATTGTAGCGTTAGATCAAAAATTGTTCACAAAGTCAAAATTATTTACAAACTGCATTGTCGTGGTGTCGTAGAGGTTGCACTGTCAGTGAATTTTTTTCATTTTACACCTTGTAGCCTACTTTGGCGCAGAGGGATGGTGTAACGGATAAGAATTGGACTCACCGAATAGTAGCAGACCCTCTACATGTACAAGTATGCGAAACTACCAGGAATAACCTATCAAGGCTTTGTTAGTCCGAGGATAAAGATTCAAAACCAACCAAACCTGGTTCGACTCCCGGCTTAAGCTGGTTGTTGAAAGCATTGCTCACATCCAGCTAGGGTGTAATAAATTGGGTGGGCATAATTGCTGCAGGAAAGGCGGCCGAGAGAAAGGAACTGGCCACCTTACTTTCCTTAGTGCCAAAGGCTTAGTACAATGAGTACCTATCTTCTCATACCCAACACTTGAATCAAGTATGGGATCACATTTGCCTTTTTAGCTTACTTTATACTGGTGTAAATGGCCCATTGTCTACATCATAAGCCATTAGGTGAAATAATTAGGTGAATAAATTTTTGATAGGTCGTTTTGCGGCAGCTGTGTTGTACAGCATTTTGTACAATGATGCGTAATTTAACTACTTGAGTTCTTCATACGTCAAAATTTGTCAAAACAAATTTTAATGTCAAAAGTTTCAATTTTTAAGCCAAAGAATAATTGCCCTAGTATATAATAATTCATTGCATAGGCTACCGGGACGGGAAAATTCAACTTAGCAATATAATTAGTATTAGGCAAGGTAAACTTAAGAGCGTTAAGATTTCATTTTCTTATAATTTCAGTTGCATTTGTAAAGTTGATTTCAACGTGTTGTAGGTTCAAGGCCTTACAAACCCATAGGGAAATGCAATGCAAAGCTGAGCACTTATCCTGGTACGGTCGGTGATTTAATTATGTTATGTTAAGTAAAGCTAAACGAATGCAGTATATGATGTCAAATATCTAAATTTGCTTACCAATCAGTGTTTCCCACTCGATCCTCCTGCTGAGAAACGTCAGTCACATCAGCAAGGTAAAGCTGATTAATCTCTGCCTCTGTGTACTCAGGCTCAAAACGATAGGGTTTAGGTTCTAGCGTACTTTCTTCTTCATCATCACTTACTTCTTCAACCACCGTACTATCTTTCTCTTCGTATTGGAAACCAAGATTCAAAAATTCTCCAATATGACACAAAAAATTTATAGTAACCTAAAGCACCTAAAAATTGACAACTGTATAAACCACGCATACAATAATGATGTTATGATTAAAGTAACTTGCGTTCTTCTGGTGACTATAGGCTACCATACTAGGTTGCGGTCTTCTGGTAACCTAGTAGCCTATAGTCACCAGAAGAACGCAAGTTACTTTAATTATCAAATGCCTGGTGAACCGTTTCACTCTGTTTTTAATGATGTTAGGGAACGTTCAAATATTACGTAACGCCTTCGAGGGGGAGGGGGGGTTTATGCAAAGCGTTACGTTAGCGTCACATCGGGGGGGAGGGGGTTCAAGCAAAACGTTACGTAACGCTTTCGAGTACGGAATGGTAGTTTTTTGTGCTGAATTCGTAGTGAAAAAGCGTTACATGGGGGAGGGGGGATTGAAAAATGCGTTACGTTGGCGTTACATGGGGGAGGGGGGGTCAAAAATTCGGAAAAAAAGCGTTACGTAATATTTGAACGTTCCCTTATAGGCCTAAAGTGAATTGAATTCATTCAATTTTATTTTTTGCTGCTGGCGCAAACATGTACAGAATGACAAGTAAACATACGAATTTGACACCAAGCAATTTTGTGAAGTTGGTTTTTGTCGCCGAAAAGTGCTTCAAACTGTGGTTTAGATTTTTGATAAAAAAATGTTTTTAATTCATCACGAAGATCAAAAACACGTTTCCAAACTTTGCCTCTGGATAACCATCTCACACTAGTGTGAAATAACAAAACATTACTGGATGTATCCAATTCACTGCAAACTTTTGAAAATAGGCGGCTGTTTAAAACACTAGCTTTTACAAAATTCACGACACTTACAACGCTTTTCATTGTATCTTGGAATTCTTGTGGCAAAGTTTTCTAACTAATGAAATTCTAAACTTTTCAGAAGGCCTCAGGTGACCCCAGGCAAATTGTCAGGTGACCCCAATCGGGGTCGCGACTCACATGTTGGGAACAGCTGCACTAGGTTAATGGCCTTGTTGTAAATTAGGCCCTGGGGTACCGTATAGGTTATCAAAACCTAATTCTGTAATTCTAAATAAATACAATAAACCATAAAATCAACATTACTTCATTAACTTGGCGTCTTCTATAAGCTGGTCGCCAGGAAGAAGTCAAATGTGATCTTTCAACTGTTGCACTAGTTTCTGGTGGAGAAGGAAAGATTTAAGATGGACATGCACCGGGTTTCAAGTCAAGTCTTTTGGCATATCCCATTTGGAATTGAAGAAATTTTTGAAGTCTGCTTCTTGAAAATGCAGACTACAAATTCTGTGGTGTGGTTTTGGTCCACTCCAATGACAAGTTGTGGTGTTGACAAATTTATTCCATTTCCTTTTTTTGTGTACTGTCTTTGGGAAACCCAAACATACTAACTTTATGCAATGCTGTCGTGTCACAGCCAAGCTCAACACAAAAGTCAGGCATAGTATTTGCTATGATGCAATATTGTTTCTACAATAGTCAAACTATGATGCAATATTGATTTTATGGACATTTAATTTTTAGCAATGCTACTAGATTTATACACTACCGTACCTTACCTTTCTAGTAACATTGCTACTATTACTCAAAGAAATATCCTAGAAACTTAAAAGACGTGTAAAACTATCCTGCTAAACTCCTTTGAACGCAACACGTCCGAACTTTGCAACCCAGCGCGCGAAAAGACTTTTGGTATTGCTGGAGCTCTTGGCATTTATGACGTATACTCTAGCAGTGTTTCCACTTTTCGGTCATTTTGAAAAAAATAAAAAATAAATGAAACATTGGACTTTGGGCCTTGCCAGCGTCATTGAAAACCTTTTTTTTTTCGGTAATTTTTTTAAAAATGTATTCTTGAGTGTTCAGTTTACGCATTTTAATGCTTAATTCCAGTTTGAAAATTTCATTGAATATGCCTTTAACCGCGTTACTGCTGCTCGTGTTTTGAATCCAATGACTGGCAAATCGAAGTTGGTGTATTGTCAGCATGATCCTGGTTCGCAGTTGACGTTTGTTTCGAGTGACTTGGTGTGTGAACTTGATCTTAAACCGTACGATAAAGCGTCGTTTAAAATGGATACCCTGGCTGGTCAGAAAGCTACTTGTGCTGACCTTGTCAAACTCAACATCCAGTCGTTAGAGACAGATGAACTGTTTTGTGATATAACTTCGGTGGTTAACCCAGCTTGGGCTGACGATGTTAAAACTTTACCGCATAAACAAGATTTAAATGGTTTCCGTCATTTTCATGACGTGAATATGTTTCATTTGAATGATTGTAGTACTGTAGATGTACTGATTGGCAACGACAACGCTTATTTGATGTGGGCAAAAGAAGAACGTGTTGGTGAAAATCGTAGTGAACCGCATGCTTTACTCACTCCTCTCGGTTGGTTGGCTTGTGGTGGTAAGTCACCCTTAGAGGAAAGCGTTGCTAAAGTGTGCAGAGTGCAGACGTCTTCAGAGTCGGATGTCATCTCTGGCTTTCAGCGTAAAATTGAGTCTCGTGATATGGAAATAGCAGACCTGAATAAAGTCATTCAGGATTTGACGTTGCAAAATGAAACCTGTGAATTGTCTCGCAATGATAAGTTGGCTAGAGAACTTGTTGAACCGAATATTGAGTTGAAAGATGGTCGATTTGAGATACCTGTTCCGTTGAAGGAAGATATTGATCTACCTAACAATTTTGTGTTGGCGTCAGATAGAGCTGCTGCTTTAAGAAAGAAAGCTTTAAAACAACCTGAACTTCGTGATTTCCTTACTGACACCATGAAAGATCTTAAATCAAATGGCTATATTGAGCGTACTGGTACTGGTGAAGCAGGAAATGTCAAGGGATTTGAATGGTATTTGCCATACTTTGTTACGTCACAATTAAAAAAGCGCATTGTTTACGATGGCAAGTCTGAATTTCAAGGAACTTGTGTTAATGATGTAATGTTTTCGGTTCCTGACTTGTTAAACCCTCTGGTAGATGTCTTGGCTAGATTTCGGCTTGGTAGATTTGGTCTCATGGCTGATGTGACTAAATGCTTCTTTCAAATAAAGTTACCTGAGTCGCAAAGGGATTTGTTTCGTATATTGTGGTTTGAAGATGATGACCTTGAAAATGGTAGGATGGTACCATTTCGTTTTTGTGTACACCCTTGGGGAATAAAGAGTAGCCCGTATATCGCTTGCTTGGCTATAAAGAAAATGATCGAGCAGAATCCCAGCAGTGCTGGTGAATTGACTCTCTGCAATATTGCAAATAATATGTACATGGATGATTTTATATTTTCGGCTGATAGCTTAGAGGAAGCTCAGCAAATCACTCATGAATCAATTGCTTTGTTTGATAGCCGTGGGTTTAAACTTGGTAAGTGGAGTGCTAACAAGGAGGCTATAATTGTCTTGTCAAATTTGGATAATGAGATGCTTTCACCTTTGATTCGTGACATTGACTTTCAGACTGAAAATATGACTTTGCCATCAGCGAAGACATTGGGTTGTGTGTGGCAAACCGAGTCTGACGAGATGCGTATCGCATGTTCCTTAAAGCCCTTAGCTAAACACACGTGCCGAAGTATGCTCAGTCAGCTTGGACAAAATTTTGACCCGCTAGGCTTTGGAGCGCCATTTTTTCTAAAAGCACGCCTTATACTTCAGCAATTGGCGATAGACAAGTTTGATTGGGACACCGAAGTCCCTGATAGCTTTGTTAAAGAGTGGGAGTCGTGGCTTCGCTCTTTGGACCTGCTTAAGGATTTTTCGTTACCGAGATGGTATTTTGCAAACTCTGGTGTGTGCAGTCCGGATGATATTGTTTCATATCAATTGCATGGGTTTAGTGATGCTTCGAATCAAGCTTTCTCTTCTGTTGTTTACTTACGTAGACTGGTTAACGGAGTTCCGAGTGTGTCTTTCGTTCTGGGTAAATCTACCATTGTTGTAAAAAATCAGTTTTCTTGGCCGATAGCTAGGAAAGAGCTTGTTGCCGCTTTGAATACAGCAAGACTCGTGAAGCAGGCCTACGAGGCATTGAAGATGCCCGACTGCCTTAAGTATTTTTGGTGTGATTCTGGTACTGTGTTGCAGTGGGTTAAAAACCCTGATTTACGTTTGAATAAGTTTATTACGCGTCGAGTTGAGCATATTTTATTGTTGTCTGGAGCCCAGGATTGGCGTTTTTGCCCTACCGATATGAACCCAGCTGATGTTGGCACAAGGCCAAATCTTATTACAAAGAAAGAATTTCGAGAGTTGTGGTTAAATGGTTCTAGTCTTCTCTACCAGTGTGAGGAAATTCCATCTGTAGAAAATGCCACTCCAGTACCTGTCCATAGCCTATATCTTCGTGACGAAGAGGAGTCGCTTGACGTTGGACAGGGTGGTCTTCACAGATTGATCGAGGCCGCACCTTCTTTGTATGTTATGAAAAAGAGAATCGCTTATTTGGTTGCTTTTGTTGAATTTTTGTGCTGTAAAACGAGAAAGCGTAGCTTTGTGAAGCCAAAACTGGATGCATCTTATCTTAACAGTGCTTCAGAGTTGGCTGTGAAGTTTGTTCAGAAGAGCGTGTATGGCGATGTGGTACATTTAATGACCAAACGATCGCCGGATGCCCTTGAGGAAGTGATAAAGCGAGGTAGTGTTGGCGCTTTGCAACGTGAGAAGGAACGCTTGAAAGAATTACGTTCACTTAAAAAGTACAGACCTTGTGTAGATGACGCTGGTGTAATCCGCATTGAAGGGCGCTTAAGTAATTCTCCCGAGATCTCTCTTGAAACAAAGCATCCGATTGTTTTGCCTTCGAAGCACCCCTTCACTAGGCTTCTTGTACTGTCGCATCATAATGGAAATGCGCACTGTGGAGTACAGCACACTTTGTTGTCTACGCGACAGAAGTTTTGGATCGCTAATGGTAATGCCTCCGTGAAGAGGTATCTTAATGATTGTGGTGTATGTGCGATTGAGAAAGCTCGACCTAAAAGGCAGCTCATGTCTGATTTACCTTTGTCTCGCACAACTGCGCACAGGAAACCCTTTTTTGATTGCGGCTTAGACTATCTTGGACCTTTAACTTTTGTTGAAGGTAGAAGTCACAAAAAAGCTCGGGGACTCTTGTTCACATGTATGGCATCTCGCGCTATTCATGTTGAGCTGGTTACGTCATTGTCGCTGAGTGATTTTTTACTTGTCTTTACAAGGTTTACAGATTTACGTGGGCAGGTTAATGCTATCTATTCCGACAATGGAAGTACCTTTCAGGCAGCATCTAAGAAGTTACCCGAGTTGATAGGATCAGCTGAATTTCACAACGCCCTGAGACAGAGAGAGATAAACTGGGAATTTATACCTCCGTATGCTCCGGCGCAAGGTGGCGCCTGGGAGGCAATGGTTAAACAATTTAAAATTGCATTTTTTCACATTTTGGACTCTTCAATACGTAAACCCAGTTTTATTGAACTGCTTACGTACACCAGTAGTGCCGTTCGGATCGTGAACGAACGCCTTTTGGTACCTTTGAGTGACGATCCTAGGGATTTTACTGTCATCACCCCTGCCTCACTTTTGACCCCATACTTAGACCCATACTGTGCTGTTGGGCAACCACATGATCGTGACCAATTAAGAAGGGATTATCGGTTCAATTTGTCACTTTCTCAGCAGTTTTGGAGTAAATGGATCGATTTTTACTTGCCAGGTCTTCAGGGCCGGAAAAAATGGCTAAAAATGGCCGAGAATTTGGAGCCTGGTCAACTTGTAGTGGTAGGTTCTCTCCAGGACATTGGTAAACGTGGGAAGTATCAACTTGGGAGGGTGCATGAGGTAGTTCCACAAATTAGGAAAGGGAAGCCTGTGGTTCGTAGAGCTAAAGTTGCCGTCTGCAACTATGATGAGAGTACGGGGAAAGTGAAAGTAGACTATGTGTTGAGGGATATTTCGTGCCTCGCCCCCGTAAAGAACACCTAAGTGTTAGGGTTTGAGCCTGGTTTTTTCTGCGGTGGCCGACACTTGTCTGAGGCCAGAACAGTCGGTTATTATCGCAACCACTGTATATAGCGTCATTTTTTGCGTGTACCTACTACCTATGGTACCAATTTCATGTATCGTCGTGTTTATTCTTATTGCTGTTCATACTTTGCATGCCCTTTGTATTTGCGTATTAACTTAAACGTGAGTGATTCAAACAATTTGTGTATCATGTGTTTTTATTCATTGGCTCACAATTGTCGTCAATTCTTTTTTAGTTATGCCATGTCAGACTGTCATAACTAGGGGCCGCTATGTTCCAGACGGTTGTTCGCCTGGTCAAACGTCATGTAGAAACCGTTCGGGTCTACTGAATATTACGTCATGGAAATTCCTAAAACATAAGCCAAAATTGCACCATCGTCCGTAAGACCTGTGTCAAACCGGTTTAAACCTGTTTCAGTTTGAAACCTGTTTGGACATGAAATGTTGCGTCACACGAACTGCTCTCGTGCCTTTGAGTTATCACAAATTTTTCTGATTCATTCTTGAAGTTGTTTGTTGGAAGTCGGTCGCACATTTAACTGGTTTATTTGGTGCTTGCTAGCTGGACAAATTCTCCGTCCTTTATCCAAGTAATCTGTATCGTAGTGACAGTTTTAGAGGTGTATCGCGTTGCACCCCATTTCGATAGCCGCGGGCTAATTTTACAGAAATACACTGTTTGAAAAGAAGTTCAAGTGTGTGTTTCTTCGGTCATTATATACAGACGAACGGATTCGGGAACTTTATGTTAAAATTTTCCCACGAAGAGATTATGGTTTACCACTGTGACCAGACAGTAACCGATAATAACAATAACATACCGTATAAGAATTGTACAATTGTACAATAGTACGCTCGGTCAAGACATAATGTAGCCTGTCGTGGAGGCTTCGCGTATTGATAGTGACACACTCGATAAATTGATGGCTACATCTTTGGTGAATATAATGGTTGATTCTTCATCAGTGCATCAACTTTTGATATGTCCTTTCTTGGCTTCCTTATACAGTAGAGCCGAGAATGGTGGGTTTTACTGTTTTAGTTTATTAGGACCTCAAACTAATCAAAAGTTGAAACGTTACCTCTGACTGTGCTATTGCTGATTTGTTTTCACTAGACGTTTGTCAAGTAAGAAATATATCCCACTGAAGGTTTGATGCTTGTCCTCTTCATCATTACACTGTGCAACACAATTTTTGTTTCTGGCATCTAAGCGTCATTTTCTGATTGGTAACATTTACAAATGAAAGAAAATCCACGTGATATTTAAAATATGTTTTTGTTAATGCCAAAACGATTTTTTTCAAATTTCAGATTTAACGCGAAAATGCATAATATTTTAACATAAAACTTGATGTTGAACAATAGCTACTATTATTAATACTACAAAAAGCGCTCAAAGCCAAGTAGAGCAAATTACATCAAATATAGTTAATACTTTCTCAAACCTCTGTTTCACCTTAAAAGGGGGATCATCAGAAGGTCCTTATTTGATGTTATACATTCTTTGTTGCTGTTACAGAGGTTTAAGTTTTGCATTCTAATTTATACTTCTTTGAGAAACAAATTAGAACCAAGCTTCAACTTCAACTTGGTTTGGTTTGATTTTGAATCTTTATCCTCGGACTGACAAAGCTTTGCTAGGTTATTCTTGGTAGTTTTGCATACTTGTGGAGGCTCTTGCCGCAGGGCTGGTTACCAAGATTGGCAGAGTGAAGTTGTCCGATTGTTGAAGTGTTGTTGCCGGTGTATTATCCATTCACTAGGTGCCGCTTAATGTAGAGCAGTCCTGAAATGTGTTGCTCAAGCGCACAACCCGAGAGTCGAACTAACGCCGCGTGATCTTGAGCCGGGCACGTAACCACTGAGCTAACGGGGCGGACGACTTCCCATGTACTGTGTGGAGTTGACAACTTAATTAGATTAAAGCAGCGCTATTTTAGGCTACACTTAGCCAGCAGTAAATAAACCAATTAAAAATGTGTGATTATTCTAGATTTTTGACAATGCTGTAAGTCAGTTTTACTGATTAGTCTCCGTATATAGTCGCCCATCATGCGCTCATTATATTGTCCTTGGTACCGATGTTTAAAATCTAATATGTTCTGCTGGAAATGTTTGCCATGTTCCTCAAAGTAACCTTCCATATTTTCCATAAACTCAACCTAATGAGAATCAAACTAGTGGCTTTTCAGTAATTTGACAACCAGCTCCACATAATTTTCAACTTTGTGATTGCCCAAAAATTGATAAACCACAGTACGAATGTTATTTCAAGCTTTACTCTCTTTCCTGTTAATTTTTTAAGAAGTTAGTTGCACTCCAGAATTTTATCTGGCAGCCTGTAAGAATACCAGCTTTTATCTTTGCTTCAGAAAGGTTAGGAAGTAATATACTGTATGTAGGTGTTTGAAAGCACTTGGCTCCTTGTATTCTGTTTTAACAAATTGTTTGATAAGGCCCAGTTTTAAGTGCAACAATAGCATAAATATTTTACTGTGGTCCATCAAATTGTAAAATGTGACGATACTTTTCCCAACAGAAAAGTCGGTTCGTTTTGGCCATATTCGTTTATTGAAGTGTGCAGAAATATTCCTAATATCCCAATAGCATAGATAACATAAACATTTGGTAAATCCAGCCCGAAGTTCTACAGTATTAAGAATCAAATTCAAAATTCCAAGCACTGAAATAACCATCAGCTTTCTATAAGCTAGAAGCAGACAAACTGCGTTTGCATCACGGTTGAGCATTTTACTGCATATTCAGAGAAATTTCGTAATTTAAATATTTTATTTTTTCTCAACCACAAGAACAAAGTTTTAAAAAAAAGATTTTCGAATCTTTCTAGTTATAAGTAATGTTGATTAGAACCTGGAATTTTACATAGTGTTACTTGACAATTCGTTTCAGCTCTGTCGCCACCAGATGAGTCCAAGCTTTAGAAAAAATATACATCACTGGTCGAATAATTGTAATGCCTTCAGCTTTGTTACTAAAGCGGGGACATAGTGAGTATCGGGACGCGAAGGCGATTTCAGGCGTTGTTGGGAGAAGGGCGATTGTAGCAAACAACTATTTTTGCACAAATAGGTTGCTCGTAACCGTTCCACTGCATTTTAATGCGCAAAAAGCATACATGACTATTGTAGTTGAAAATATAAATTTATTGCAGGTTTGTAAACATTATATTATACGGTATTCATTATTATACGGTGTTAATATATACGCGCACTAGTCCAGCACAACACTGAATGCACTGAAGCACGTACAAGTCGTACATAGACTACTGTCATTGACACATTATAGTTACGCAATACGCAAGTTACCTAACACTATTAACAGCTACACAGTAATGAAAACGATAACATCTATTTTCGTACGTTTCGTCAATCAATATAACTGACTTCTTCAAAAAGATACATCAGATGGTGTAACATGACAGAGCACAATACCATGCAATAGTGACAATCAAGGAAGCAAGTAGATGATAAGATTGATGATACAAGCAATTTGAACAACGTAATTAATGCTTCCAACACCTTGATCAAATTTACCCAAGTCAAATATTCTACAGTGTAAATGTCTACTCTATATCGCCATTTAGATTACACTATGTTTCGTAATATAGACAAGTAGACGTAAATATACAACAGCAACTTCACCAATACTCACTTCATACGATTGGTTGTAAATAAATGTGAAGTAAGCATATAATAAACATTACAGTAAAATACCAAGCAAGCTTGAAAAAACTGTTCAGGTGTTTATGAGAGTAGCAACTCTATTGGCTGTGAGGTATAACAAATAAGAATAAAGTAGCAATAAAAACGTGTAAACAAAACATAACTAACTTTTGTGTGTGCTTTTTAAAGTAAGTTTTCGAACCTTTCGATTAGTCACCATTGTGGAAGGTGCAATCTCCGGGGCATTAAATCGTTTCAGTTCATTTTTAGTGAAACAGTTAAATGCAGTGCACACAATTAAGTAAACGTCAGAATGTCCATTATCACACTTTTGCTGAACTAAATCGCCAATATCACGAGACTCTTCGACATTCAAGATTGAAGAAGTAAAAATAAAACGCTAATTCAACAAACTAAACAGTTTCGACTTAGCCAAGTCATCACACAATATAGCAGTGTAATATTGAACAGCCAGCGCTGTCACTGCAAAGCAGTATTCTGTGGGAGCGGATAAACCACCACAATCAGCTATTTCAAGAAGATGTGCACGATAATGTGGTACCGACTCAAGGAGACTCGGCCCATCAACATTTTTTACCAATAACATCTTACAAGCACTCGAGAGATACTGTGGCCAATGTATCCGCTCACAAAATACGTCACATTAGCATCAGAGAGGTCATTCAAATTAACCGCAGAAAAAAAGTAAACCATCAAACATCTGTAAACGGAACAGTTGACATCAAAACGTCAAAGCCGAGTGGAAAAGCATCAAGGGTTGTGAGGTTACCTGCTGCAAGAAGATCATGTTGCTGCAACAAACTAAGAGTGCGAATTTTTTTTCAGCTTCCAGAACTTGTTTTACAAACATGAAAAAATTAGCACCATTGGCTTGCTGATACCACCCAAACCGTCCTTCTATTGAATTGGACAAAAATTTTCCAGTGAGAACATAGGTGAAATGATGGTTGGTTATCAATGTTGCGCCAACTCTGGAACCGCACCCATGGTCTAAATGCATGCAGTAAATGTCTGTGAAGTGAGCCCAGAAAGGTTTCTTTTTTCCAAAGTATAAATAGATCTCTAGCTTTTCCCAAGAAGGTCAAACTCGGTTGTTGTTTGATTCCATCAGCTTCAATTGGAGAACACATCTCATCTCTTTTTCGAAAAGCTGAAAAAATGCAGTGCACATTAGTAATTTCTGAGTAGTGTACTACTGTACACCCAACCCATTGGTAGGCTACACAACATACAATTTAGACCTACTATCCTCGCCAGAACGAACCTTTTTTGCCTTGAATCAAAGTCAGAAGACGGTGAATAAATGAGAAAAAAAACTTATTTGCTGGGCCGTAATAAGTACTGTTGTCACTCTACACAATTTCAACCTAATTAAATAAATTTAACAACTAAAGTAAAGCCATTCTTTTCATCTTATTTTTACCTTTTGTAGGTGTTGTAACAGACATGATTTTCCACACATTGCAATTAAATTTATGAAACAAGCAGCATCTTTTTTTCATTTCTTCATCTTTCGGAAATCAAAACATTGGTACTTTCACTACAGTCTTGCAAGACTTGTACCCACTTTTACAGCTTATTACACAACACACAAACCCCATTTCACAAATATAGATTATTAAAGCACTGAATTTATCACAATAAAACCTAAATGAAAGATCAAATTAAAACCTTGGATTGCTACTAAAATTTAACATATGTATACTTTTGTTTATAAATAACTTTCTGGACTACTAAAAAGCTAGCCCTTTAGTTAGCCTATACTGATGTACGGTACTTCATATTATAGCATAGGCCTACAGCTATATCCGTACAGAGCCACTTTAGGGGGTAAAAATGTGTGCAATTTTAGTGAAAGTGCCCAAATACCAAAACAGCCATCGACTGAGTTTAAGAATATGTAGGCCTAGCATATATTACAACTACGGCTACTGTGAAACTGGCCAACTTTGCACTTTACGTTCACTCTGTCTGTTATGCAGTAGACTACTAAGACCTTTGTCCTTTAGAATAAAAAAATAACTATGGTCAGTATGATATTAACAAAGTATCATATTGTATTAGCTAGTATTAAGGAAACAAAGTATATATGGTATTTAAAACTGATGAGCAGAGCTGGATGTCAATTTTCTCTAAAACAAGGTCTTTCCATAATATATATATATTTCTTATTCCTAAACTGAAGAAATGTTTCTGTTTCATAAAGGAGTGATTGAAAGTTTTTTACATTTTTAATCAAGTAAACAATTCTTCAGGTGGACATGAAGTAGCAAAAAGTGTAGGCCTATTCAGTATGTTTACAGGTTTTTGCAATTTCTATTTTGGGCAGATGCACAAAGGTTTACAAATGATTTCATGTCTGTGGGTGTAAATATTGCTATCCTGCTATGAAGTTGTAGCCTACAAACAACAAATTAACATAGCCTACTTT
Source organism: Aplidium turbinatum (assembly GCF_918807975.1). Taxonomy (NCBI): domain Eukaryota; kingdom Metazoa; phylum Chordata; class Ascidiacea; order Aplousobranchia; family Polyclinidae; genus Aplidium; species Aplidium turbinatum. Next base: position 11,885,216 of record NC_137484.1, on the reverse strand, counting down.
ATCAGATTGTGCTAGTTTTGTAGTTTCCCAAACATTACTTAATTACATACATTTTTGCAAAAATTAGTGACTTTGTTGATGATAGAGCCCTGGGCAACTGCTTCACCTGCTTATGGCCTAGCACAATTTAATATGCACAAAGCTACATTGGATTAGTCAATCATACTAGTCAGTGTATGGATGGTGTGATGTATTGAAATTAACCCATACTTTTACTACTAGCTCTTGTTCTGACAAATTAACTCTTGAAAGCTCTCACTACAATGACAAGGCTACATATCCAATGTACCGTAGGCCCACAAACTAATCATTTGTATAAAAAGTATCCTCAGACCTCAGTCATGTTTTTCATACAAAAAATAAACCTTAATAATCTCAGAACTGCCTGTTTTGTTTCTTATTATTCCACTTTGCACAGAAAACAACACTGATCACACAAATTTGCTTCAATGCACAATACAAAATACCGTAACGTCTTGTAAACCTAGTCTAAATCCACTTGTAAAGTATTTAAATGTGTATTTGCAGATAGCCTACAGAAAACCAGCATGCAAAAGACGTTCATTAGCCTTTCTGTCCCTATTGCACAACTAAACTTCATTACTAACTAGTCTTCAACGTGCAGCCAAACCACCAACAGCCCTGTTTAAACTTTGAATACTTGCCAAACAGTGACACTACTTTGCGCAGAAGTGCTCTCGCGAGGTCACGTGATTTCGTATCCCGAAGCTCACTATATCCCCGTACTAAAGTCACTGAATCCACCACCACATAAATATTTCATGACTTTTGCAACATTCAGCAGTCTTGCCTTTGTCATCTTGAAACAAATTGTTGCTTAGAACTAACCTTAAACAATAAGTATACTCAGCTGCTTTTTGTACACTTTTGATTTTCTTTTGAGTGAAATCATCATTATCAGTTCTTTCCTCTGGTCGAGGGTTGGAGGCAATGAGGCGCCAAGTATCTCTGTTGTGAGATTTTTCTACTGCAGTTTTGAAATTAAGTCCTGATCAGTCTTCAACATCATTAATCCAAATTTTTGGTGGTCTGCCCCTATTTCGTTTGCCGTTTTTTTTTCCTTCTAGTAATTGTCTTTGAATAGATTTATTGTGAATCATATCGCCAAAATATCTCAATTTAGTTTTGTGTGAAATAGATTGTTTAAAATTCAGAGTAGCTAGTGGAAAGCCCGGTCAAGGTAAAGCTTTGTCCAAACTAGTGCATTCCAACAAATTAAGTATGATGCGCCTCTTTAACAGATCTGCATTTTTACATTCTTGAGAAACAAATAAACGCAGATTACCACTTTGCTTCTTTATTGAATCAACATCTGTGAGTGTTAAATCAATGTAAAAGGAAGGTTTTATAGGAAGAAAAACTAGCAATTTTTTTTACCGTACATTAAGAACAAACTGGTTTCAAAACTATTCTCGTGGAAAAGTATGAAGCGGCCAATTTTGACCGCTCCGTGTTTCTAGGTATAGTCTTTCAGTGAGCGCTTGTGAAAATTGCATCAATTTAACGTTTTCACTAGCTACATCTAACAACGTTAGAAAACCTCATTGAGTGGCAAAAGTAAAAGTCAATTTGCACGACCAAGGCGTCAGGAGAAAAAACAAAATCCTTTTGCGATCAAAAATGACGGCTGGTTTTTCTAGTGTTAGCTTAAAAACGCTACGAGTAAAATGAAATAAAAGAGATTTTTTTATCTTTTGTTATTTGTTAGTGTCATAAGCTGGCTTGTTAGCTGATGCATTTTATAAAACGTTTTGACGCAGACGACAGCTTGGTAAAGACACTCTTGGTTCTGTCCCTCATGGTCCTATACTCATTGTGTGCTTCACCAACCACGCTTTGGATCAGTTCTTGGAAGGAATTGCAAAATTCCATCCTCAAGGTTTGATCCGCGTTGGAGGCCGATGCAAAACGGAAAGCTTGAAGAAGTATGAGCTTAGCTCAGTCAGACGTTCGACTGATACCAGCCTTGATAAAGCTTCGAGAACAATCCTGTGGCATTTAAGAGGTCAGTGACGCAAATTAGCAAGAAAAGTTATTTTTTGATTTTTTTGGTTGTACGTTTTTTCATAGACTCAAGGCTGATAAACTCTTTTTTTGTTGTGGTATGGTGACAGTTAGTTGGGCTTTATGTTAAAGCAGGTATCAAGCATCCACTGTAATTTTATCATCCGGATTACGTGAGCCAAGCACCCCGTTTGAAGCTCAGCTGATTTTGCAGTTGATAAAGTTGTTTGAATTTTTTCTTGCATACCACCACGGCACCACCACAGAGCAAAGTCTTGTAATTGTTCGATGTTCATTCACCTTCAACTCTATTTTTTGTGATGTTTCTGGAATAAAGTTATGATCCATTTGAACTTTTGTTGTAATGTAGTCTACAGAGTAATACGGTTATAGGCAAATTGTTCGTAAGCAATTGTTCGTAAAGCAATTGTTCGTAAGCAATTGTTCGTAAACTGTTTTTCGTAAAATGAAATCCGTAAAACAGTTCTTCGTAAAGCATTTCTTCGTATACATCAAATTTTAACTGCGTGCACGAAAAAATGCTTTAGGAAGAATTGTTTTACGAAGAATTAATTTTACGAACATTGCTTTACGAGCAATTGCTTACGAACAATTTGTGGGTCACCGAGTAATACTATGCATGTTTGCATGTCCAATAGGTCTGCTCAACAATTCATTTTAATCTAAAAAAAAAGTATAGTTCGAATAGCTCAAATCTAAAAGCAAATACACTAATAGCAGTTTGGGCTATTCGGAAGGATCTTTTTTAAGTGGAAACAAATCAAAATCGTTCTTAAAGCTTTTTGCTCCAAAACGAAAATAAGATAAAAAAATTTAGGTCGAAACGAAGCGAAATATTTCGTAATTTCGAAACAAAGCAATATATTTTACAGCGAGCAGGCCATTGCTTTAAAAGTTAACAGGAAATTGTGAACATCCGTTTTGCAAACAAAAGTGTGACATTACATCAAATTTTAACTGCGTGCACGAAAAAATGCTTTAGGAAGAATTGTTTTACGAAGAATTAATTTTACGAACATTGCTTTACGAGCAATTGCTTACGAACAATTTGTGGGTCACCGAGTAATACTATGCATGTTTGCATGTCCAATAGGTCTGCTCAACAATTCATTTTAATCTAAAAAAAAAGTATAGTTCGAATAGCTCAAATCTAAAAGCAAATACACTAATAGCAGTTTGGGCTATTCGGAAGGATCTTTTTTAAGTGGAAACAAATCAAAATCGTTCTTAAAGCTTTTTGCTCCAAAACGAAAATAAGATAAAAAAATTTAGGTCGAAACGAAGCGAAATATTTCGTAATTTCGAAACAAAGCAATATATTTTACAGCGAGCAGGCCATTGCTTTAAAAGTTAACAGGAAATTGTGAACATCCGTTTTGCAAACAAAAGTGTGACATTAATAAATGAGGTCGACAGTCAACATCTTTTCTCCTCCAAGCAGAACAAAACACTGGATTGCAGAAACATAACCAACTAAATTTGATAAAAGACAGAGATGTTTGAAACGATTCTGTCAATGATGTCCGGGTAAGCCGTTGTCAGGTTTTGGGATTTTTTTTAATTTAAACAAAACTTCTACTCAATACAAAAACGGAGCAGTAGCCCACAAACAAACAAAAAAATGGGCACAGTCAACGGAGGTTATAAAATCGTGCGAAGAAGACACGTTTCCAATAGAGTTCCTGATCGTTGCTCTGAGAAAGAGCAGGTCCCAATCTTCGATGTGTTCAATTATGTTCGATTTGGTACCACAATGTTACCAGCAGCAGATCACAAAAGCTTGCTGGTGATGGAAGTGGCTGGTATAGCCAACAAAATCTGTGCCAATTTAGCCACCATTGGAAAGTGAGTTTGATTTACTTTCCACCGTTGTAATGGACACTCGTTTGTTAGTTTCCACTCGCGTTTCCAATAGCGTTGCAATTCGCTTTCGAAATCGCCTGCTGGCACTTTTTCTGAAGAAACCTTTTCTTTCTTTTTCTCTTTTAAATACGTCCACCTTGCAGCAACTGTTTCATTTGTTTCCGTTTCCTGAACTTTGCTATATTCGTCTGATAACTGTTCTTCCACATTGTGATGCAGTTCTAAAAGTGATTTTTGGACACTTAGGTAAACCTCTTTATCAAACAAAATCAGCTTAAATCGTGGGTCAACAGCAATGACAGCTTGAGACCATTTTTCTGTGCTTATATTTTGATTGGCATATCGATGAAAGTGTTAGTTTGACTGCAATGTAACTCCACATTCAATAACATCTTCATGAAACGACTTTCTACATTTTGCTTCGTTTCGAACACAGAACGAAACGAAATTCTTCACTCAGAAATTATTTCGTAACGAAACGAAAGTAAGACAAGGAATTTTGCTTCGAAACGAAATAAAATGTTTCGAAATTGAACAGCCAAGTAGCAGTGGTTGCCAACATCCTAATCAAGTTTTAAAAAATGATGCACCTTTTGTGATAACAATAAGTCGGTAGCCCAAATAAACTGTTGGGCTTAATTCCCGCAAATTAAAAAAAAAAAACAAGGGATCAAAATCTTTTATGTAAAACAACGTTTTTGTTCTTCACGGTGAGTTTTTTACAGTACTTTGCAATATCTGCGATAAGGCAGTTATAGGCTACTTCTTTCAATACTAATCGTAGGGACTGCTACCAATGTTTGCTTGAAGCCAAATAAGGTTGATGGAAAATGCGAGATTGTTTTATGATATTTAAGTTAAACTTAGCAAAGTTATAATTCTGGATTGATTTACTGTAGAGGACTTGGAAAAAATCGTGGATAAGGTGGAATGGAGTCAAAAGATATTGATGGAGTCAACACGTTCCATTCTAACGTTAGAGTGTTTGCAGCACTTTATTCGTCCAGATCTACTTGAACAACTGGAAATGATTGTGCAAAATAGAAAAGGTCTGGTCTGTTTTGCCAACACACGTTTCCTTCGAATTTTCGATTTGTTTTGGTGCTTCAAATAAAATATTTTGTTTTGGGTAGAAACACTGACTGATCTCATTTATTAAAACGCAGTGATAAATGTGTTATTTTATTTGTAGCATTAATGTGTGATGAATAAAGTTCTTTATAGATTGTAAAGTTTTAAATGTTGCATCGGGTTTTGAGTATTTGAATGCAGCCAAGTAAACTATGAAATGTTATTTTTGTGTAAGATTATATTGTTGACTTTTAATGTGGATGCTATTTCAGATGACGATAAGCTATTAAACTGGCTTGGTGTACAGAAAAAGACTTATACATTTCCTGAAGATTTTTACGTTGTTAGAGGTAAGTCTCTTTAAGGTAAGTACTTAGACCAGGAGCAAGGTCGATTTATTTGACTGTCTGAGTCAGTGTTTCACGGTTGACAAGTTTCACGGAAAGACAAGTTTCACGGAAAGACAAGTTTCACGGAAACACTTGTCATCCATAAGGTTGACAAGTGTTTCAAGACTGAAATTTTACGTAGATTTCAAAAATATACTTCTTACTTGCACTAGCCTACCGTTTTTGTTGTATTAAGCATCAGGCCTTAAAACTCGTGTTTTTTTCGGGCAGCCATCGTGGCCTACCGAGAGCTCCTTCTCGGCGGCTAAATCTGCGTGCTTGAAGGCCAAAATACAATAACGATAGCACAAGTAAAGAGCATTAAACTTGCATTTAAAATGATCACTTAGCGTTGTTGAAGTCTGGGCGACGTCCTACAATAGAATCGTTGCACCACGCATTAAATGCTTTATCGGGATTGTAATCCGGTATTGCGGGACCATCTAACGACCTTAAATTGCTTTCACTGCTCGCAGCTCAGTAAATTGTTTCAACTGCATACCGCCCAAGGATGCCAGCGACAAATTTCCAATAAACTTAGATTGTGTGCTAAAAAAAACCCAGATGAGGCAAAAAAAACCCAGGTCCAGAAAATATGTAGTAAAGCGGTTAAAAAAACCTGCGTGCGCTTTCAGCACCATTTTTAAATCATTACACAGAAAGCTACAAATAGTAACACGTAGCCTATATATATATAATTATACAATAAAAAAAACAATGAAAACTATCAATACTACAAAAAAGTGCTCAATGCTAAGCAAAAAAGCAAAGCAGAGCAAATTAAATCAAATATAGTAATTAATAACTATATTTGATTTAATTATACAATATACATGCTTATGTTGGTATGGTAGTTAATATATATGTAATATAACTATATACAAAAACAAGAGCTTGGTAGGCCTATATGGGCTCACAGCAAAGATTTTGGTTCAAAATTACCTTTATGGTAAAGCGTCTAGCTAGCAAGGTTCAGTGCGTGTTTAACCAAAATTTCTAAAACTGACTAGACAAAACCAATAAGGTTAGTTTTGACTTTTGAACTAAACTTTTTGCTGTGTGAGTTGTAGACTGCGGCTGAGGAGAATCATCATGCCTGCTTACTGCTTGGTGTACAACTACGATAACTTGGTAGCCTACTTAGCAATAAACCCTGCTTAGCCTTTTTCATTTGAACATAATGTTGAAAAGAATAACTCAAATTCACAATAAGTAAATGTTCAGTAACACAAATAGTTGTACTACTCCAATTTTTAGTCATCCACATTTTCATAAAGTTGGATCATTTCTTTAGCATCCTGTAGGCTACCTCACTGACTGCAGTAGCTGATGCAAAAAAACATTACCAGTAGGCTACCTTATCATTTTTGTGTTGCAGTGTGGACCATTTATCGAAGATCCCAGTGCCTTAATACCGTGCAAGCTCTGTACAAAGTTAAAAACCAAAAAAACCTAGATTTACCTAAATTTGAAATAAAAAAACTTAAAACCCAGATGTGGTCAAAAAAACCCAGATCTAGGTGGAAAAACCAAGGTCTGGCATCCTTGATACCGCCTTTCATAAAACCTGACCATTTATTCCGTTATGATGTCACCATTGAGGGTGTGAAGTCACTAACCCACAACGTTCTCAGCTATGAAGACACGTGTTTTACCCACGGATGTCAACTAACCTAGTTCTCCTTTTTAACAACGATTCAATGTCCTACAACATTGAATCGATATAAAAACGACAATATTGCCAGCCGATGTAAATTAGCACTTCGGTTTAACACTTCGTTAAAATAAACATCGGGAATTGCAAACAAGACTTACAGCGCTGGTGATCGCAGCTGTATATATTCAATACAACAGTAGTGACTATGATGCGCTGACCTAATTCTGCGTCACTCTTTGATACTACATATTTTCATCATTTAATCCACGATCATTCTATTGCGAAATTAAATAATTGGCTAGAAGAAACCGGCGGCCAAACTTGGCCGACGGAGGAGGTAGCACCGGCGGTCATTCAACCACTACTTAGCGGCCATGGCCGCGATGGCCGCCGGCTGCTTTAAGGCTTGAGCATTTTCCGAGATGATACCTGGCAATATTGCTATATCCGTCTGTTATGTGACCGAATGCTTATCAAGATGGTATACATCACAGGAAACAGTAAGAATGCAATAAAAGATGATTTTAATGAAAGGTAAATTCTAAATTAAAGATATAGGAACAACATGACTTGATATTATGATCAAAATGAACACTTTTTGTTAGATTATACGCAACATGGTAACATGCAAAAAGTTTCAATCACCAGACAAAATCATTTTTACATACCGGTAGCCTATCTAGTACATTCAGTAACTACGAAAGGTAAATAGAAAATTTGGATTTTATATCTTAGATAGAACATATGAACAGAGACATGTTAATATTTGCAAAGTTCCAAGAGCTGAAGCAAATCTATCACAGACCCTAGTAGGCACGTATAGCCTCTTATATGACAGTTACTTACAAATGACAGCTTTAAACTAAAACCGATTTAAGTTTACAAGCGATGCATTTCAAAAGTTCGAAGAAATAACACAATATTCATACAGAATTATTTCGTTGGTGCTGTAGGCTACTTAGAACTGCAACTTATGCCAAAGCTGAAAGCTAAATCAGGGACATAGATTTGAATTCGGACCTACATCTCAAATACTCTTTATCTGAGTCAACAGTTTCCTCTGGTTCTCTTTCACTATTACCTTCTTCTTCAGGAATTTCTTCAATTTGATTGCTGAGACCAATGTTTTTTTAAGGTGTTTTGAGGGACTGAAACGGTCCCCCAAATTTCTCCAGCGGTTTCCCAAAATTTGGACTTGCAACTACAGTAGCCTAATAAATAATTCGTTTAAGCAAATATGGCTGTTTTTTGGTATTTAAATGAAACAGTTGCGATCTCTTAAAACTACTTAGCGGTCACCCAAACCAAACCTTAAAAAAAAACCTGGCTGAGACAATCAGGAACAATATAAGACCTGGGAACCAATTCAGCATGTACATTCCCTTTTTCCTACTCCATCCGTTACCATGTGGATCAAGCTGATAAATATCGCTTTCATCTGCTGTCTTCAACATGTTGGCAATGAAGTTTGCATGAAGGAAATGTTACTTGATGGTTGCTTTGCATGGAGGAAGCATAGATAGCTCCATTTCTTTGATATTTTTCAAAGGAGTGTTTAGTTCTTTGGATTGATACTTCACATTGAAGAGGCTGAAGCGAGCAATGTTAACATCTTTAACCTTGTTTTGTCCATACAAAACACACACAAACTCTTCCAGCACAAGGTAGGTGTCTTCAGCCATTGTTGAAGAGCCAAGTTCTCCAAACGTTTTTTTTTTGTTTTTTTTTTGAAACCTGGTAATGCTCCAACAATTTCTTTTCCCAAAGTGTCTGCCAGCAACGTTACGTCAATGTACCTGCGACTGTTGTTGTTTGAATTTCCTACGTCCATGTACATTGTACATTGTGAGGGAATTGCTACAACTGGCATGATACAAGAGAATCACCATCACATCAGTGTCATTTGCTCTTACAGTGATGATGTGGTTGGGGTTGAGGATGTGAATACGCTTCACACGAGGCATCATCCTTGTATCAGCTTCGATGTGGGAACTCACAAGTGGCTTTTACTCTTTCCTTGTCATGTGTCCATCTTCAACAGAATACACGAAGCACTTGTCATCAACAGTATAGAATAGTTTCTTATTGTCCAGTACATCACAGTAGGCTACTGTTTATCACGCATCACTGTTGAGCAAGGAAGCGAAGAAGGGATGTTTTAAACGAAGAGGACGACAAGGCTGCAGAGAAGTTCCTTGGCCTAGTCTGCTCACCATCGGTGATGTTGAAACCAGCCATTGAACCACAATTACTGAAGCCTCTGGCACGTATGTCTTGCTGTAGCCCCTTAATACTTGTTCCTGTGTATGTGTCCACTGACAAAATGAACCTCTGTAGCAGAGGTTCTACATACATTTGTTAATATACATTATACAATATACATGTTGCTACTCCTTCGAACTTGATAGGTAGGTTGCTCAAATATCTGATCACCAACATGGCATCTATAATTAAGACATCCACAGATTTATATGCTGTTCTTTCAACCTTTCTCTACAATTTGTGCAGAAGTGTAGACTTTGCAGTAGAACTCATTGAACCATCGACATTTCCAAGGCACAAAGGGACAGGAGTTAAGGGATAATTGAAAACAAATGCAGAGATGTACGTATACGCCGCAAATTCAGCGGCGTCAACATCAAGTCTGCGGCGTAGACTTTTTGTTTACGCTAACGCTTACGGCCACATTGTTTTGGATAGTTTGCGCTTGAGGCTACGCCGTAAAGTTTTGGTGGTTTTTTAGCGCATGGCGTCAACGCATACTTTTTAATGTATTTTTTTCGCTACAACATGCCAATACCTTCCAGCGTTGCAGTTGAAAGAATGTTTTCAATGGGCAAAGACATATTGGAACCAAAACACAGCAAAATGTCAGATGAACACTTTCAGATGCTTGTGTTTCTTCGTGGAAATTTAAAATAAAACTTGTTTGTTTTGAGTGGTTTATACCGTGTGAATGTTTGGACCTAGCAAACAAAATGAGTTTACGCTAGTGTATGCGCTGACGCCACCAACTTTTTTTACAAGTTACGTTGACGCATATACGGCGTATGGGTTTTCGAACGTTTGCGTTTACGCTGACAACGTCAATATTTTTTGTATGCGCGTACATCACTGGACAAATGGTAACTCAATATGATTTGTCACAGCAAGAAAAAGTAGTCGTCCAAACAGGTCTCTTGTCCCTTTCACACCTATTATTTTTTTTCTTTCATTGTTCACCACCTTTGCTTTTATAGCAGCATAAGAGAAGTTTCTGACTACTTTCCTGTGGATTGGTGACTCAAACCTGGAGGTAGATATCAAGCAATATGTCTTGAACTCAGAGTACATCTTCTCGCCAATCCTCTGCACATGCAGAAGCTCACTTGTGACTTCCTCAGATGCAGATTTTCCACTTCCAATGGAATACAAAACATCATTTTCAATAGGATCGGCAAATGGATTCATAGTTGTGTCTGTAACATATGTAACCACAACACTGAGGATTTTTTTCAAATTTGATGTATCTCTCTTGACTCTTGATGGTTTCAGCTCTGTTCTTCAAGTTGAGTTTTCATCATCAAGCTTCCAACAACAGCACTTCTTGTTGGTCTAAGAATATTCCACCTCTTAGCCTACATGCACCAAAATTCTGTGTCATCGATGATATCCCTGTCAGTCTTGATGTAACATCTGCATTTACGGTCGTAAGTTCCAACGTAAGATCAACATCACATTGACTGAATGCTTTGTTCGTCTGATGCTGAAAGACCAATTTTGCAATTGATCTTTCAAGCCATGGTGAATGTTCTCAATGTTCAGCAGCTTCATTACATACAGGGTCAATGGGTCAACCATCTGGCATAGTTGTGGTGACCAATTCCAAAACATGGGAATCATCTTGTTCAGAGAATAAGTGAACAAATCTAGGTTACTGATCCTCACAGCTCTAGTGAACATTTGGTAGAGCTCCACCAACTTGCAATACTGCATCCAAAACTGAGCCGTAGCTCCATGTTTGTTATTCAGTGTACCGTCTGTAAATGTCTCATAGGCTGAGTGAATATGTATTTGTCATGATTCTCAGTTTCGTTCATCAGGCCAGGTGAAGGGTTGTTGAGAAGTAGCTGAAGTTTCATCACTGGAACAATGGATATGTCAGCTTGAAGGAGGAAAATTTCCAGATGCTTTATTCTCAAAGCGACTGCAAGGAGGGGATGAAGTCTCTTTGCTTGATTGTAAAATGTTTCTTTCAAAAGACCATTTAGTGAGCCTAATGCAAGTAGGCTACTCTGCTTTCCACTGGAATGTGGTTATCACCCGAAGCAGAAAAGATGTATCCTAAACACTTGAAATATGCTAACTTGGTGTGGAAGGCTCCGTAACATACAAATAGTCTGTCAAACATTGGTGATTTATAGGAGTGAATCTGTAATGCAGGCTTTGCAATTGCTAAGTCATAGGTCACAGGTATGTATGCATCATGGCATGCATCAGCAACTTGAATTGCAGTATTCATTGTGTGCTGCACAACATCAAGCCTTGTTGGTGGCTTTCCAACTGGCTCCATGTATGTCAGTGTTTGACTTGGCAAGTCATCTTTAATAACCAGAGCATCCACCCATACCACATTGGAGTATTACCACGTTGGAGAATTATAGGAAGTCAAGGTTACGTTCGGACCACATGGGAAGGAACATTCAATATTCATATCATAAACTTCATACAAAATCTCCTGACAACCGTTTCGACCTTTCAGGTCTCATCAGTGGAGCTGCGCGTAGTCTATCAGGTTGTGGTATATTTTCAATCACTGCGCTCGCAACCACCGACCATGAGCTATGCACTATGTCGAGCGGCAGTGGCCATGTCTACGGTTAGAGTAACACAAAGACTAATTCAAGTTAGAATTTAATTTCGAAGATCAGTGAAGTTTCACTGCGTGTTATGCATGTCACAATGAAATAAACACTTTCTTTCACGTAAGGACTTTCTCTCCATTTTTCTTCAAGAGTAGGCTATAAAAACAGGTCTTTACAGACAAAACGGTCAGACTAGTGCAAGTAAGAAGTTTATTTTCGAAATCTACACAAAATTTCAGTTTAGACACACTTGTCAAACCTTACTGACCCAGACAGTCAAATAAATCGACCTGGCTCCTGCTCTAACTGTATTAAGCATTAATAAGAATTACTAGCAATGATGCTCGCAAAATTTGCTTGAAGGTCTGTGTTATCAGATTGGTAACTATCCTTTTTACGGAAAAAAGAAAACACCTTTTTCACGATTTGTGCTTTATTAATTATGCAGAAAAACTTTACGTTTGTCTGCTAAACTCCTCATCAATTTGATAAATGTAGTGACACGAAAAGAGTGTCTTTTTCTGTTTCTGATATAATCTATAAGCCTTTATTGTTGCATGACTTGATTTTGTAGAGACTCTCAAAGCAGTGCTTGAAGATTTAACAGAGCGGAGAGGATTCACAAAAAATTACTTCGTTGCTGCCATGAATACAACAGGTACAGATGAATTGAGTTATGCAGTAGTTTAAGTCTATCTATCGTTTTTCGTTTTTTTCTTCTTTTTTTCTTTCTTCTTTTTCACTGTCAATTTGCCATTTAAAAACGCTATAGGCTACTTGCTTTCGTATATCAGTCTAAATGAGAGAGTGCAGACCTGACGACCTCCTGCTCCTTTTTAGGACTATACGGTCTTTCGCACTCTTTCATTGGATGCTCACTGTAATGTATATTTGGTTTCTTTTGTGTACGTTTTGTTCTGCATCCAAACAAAAATAAATGACCACTGATCCTATCTGACGCTTTCCTCTTTACTTGGTTTGCTAAAATTATTACTGTTCATTTGCAAGATCATTGACGTAAATATACTCGACTAAGAGAACTTAGAGAAACAAATTTCAGTATATTTGTAAATAAACTCTTTAAACACACAGTAGAATAGTTTATATTTTTGTTTCGTATCACACTGAATTCACACTCGATTAAAAACTCACAAAATTTAAATTTAGCCAATTTTTGGGTTCTTGTTGCCATGCACGTCATAGGCTACGTCAAGATCAACAATAAATTGTGATAATTCAGTAGCGACATAAAACGTGTTATCGTACTGTATTGTTTAATTCAATTTTTTTGTCGTTGTTTTATTAGGATCTTTAAACGAACATGTGGTTGTGCGTTGGTGCTATGACAACAAAATGCCACAAAATGAAGTGGAACCCAATTCAGGTGTTGTTTCGTATCAAGTTCGTTCTTTCGTCGTTCCCATAAGTATCTTTGAAAATAAAGTTTTGTGCTAAACTAGCAGTCATGTTGTTTCTACAATAATTGAATAGCTTGTTTTACAGATGTCGTTTATGCTCATCTTGACAAACTAAGACTTCCTTTCGACCCTCGCGTTGTAATAAGTCTGGGATTCCACGAGATGGAAGTGAAGTGTGCTTGGTTGGTGTGTTCGAAACAATTGGAAAAAGGCAAGCATAGGCGACTGCTTTAATGTCTAGTAGTGTAGCCTACATGATTGGTTAGATCAGAAGTTGTCAACCCGAGAGTAAATGCACTCTTAGGATAAATTTCATCTATTAAAGTAAGTCTACAAAAGCAAAAAGATAAATTGTGTAATGAATACCCACACTGTGACCCAAAATAGCTATTGGGAGGATAAATTTAACCTTTGAAAATCGGCAGTAGGTAAACTATAATACTGTAGAAGATGAAAATCACTGGACTGGCCATTATAAGGCTTGGGTTCAAAGTGATGTTTTCAAAATCATAAAACACAATTCATGCATATTTATATAATTTCGAAAACATCACTTTGAGCCTAAGTCACATAGTTCACATAATAGCCAGTCCAGTAGCCTAGTTTTCAGCTTCCCAGTGCTTCGCAACGCAACGCTAAGTTATTCAAGGCTTTTACACACTGTATGTTAACGTTCATCTATTTAGTCCTAACGCAATCCATCTGGCATGAGTCAAGAAGGTAACGATGAACAAGCGTATCATTTTACTCGTTAGGCTACACTGTTCATGCCATGCTGTTCTCCAACTTTCTGCTGCCTGTTAAGTGTAGGCCCATGTAGTTTTGAACAAAAACCAAGTCAGTAAGATATAGGTCTAGTAGCCAGCCTGCTGTGTTGTTTCGGTTTCAACAACGCCAAAATTGTAAACATAGCTCAAGATTCTGAACAGAATTTTGCCGATCAAAACTATGATTAGTATTGTTGAAAAAGGCAAATAAAAATATTTGAAAGTATTTTTAATTTTCCAGAAAACATTTTCAAAGTATCATATTTACTGTATATAAGTGAATTTATTATGATTGTCAAAATTCTTTCTATCACTTACACGTAAAGAGACCTTAGAAAGATTGATGACGTAGTTTATTGGGTTATCAAACGTTAAATCAGTGGTTCCCAACCGGGGTGCCATTTGCAATACTCTGGGGTACCGCGTGCTATCTATCATATTTATTTTTTATCTGTCGTCAAATGGTTAGCTAGGATCATTGTTGCTGATCAACATTTTCATGCTTGATTGTTTTTGTTATATCATTAAGGGCAATTTTTGTTATAGCCTACCATATACCTTAATGATGTTTCGTGGTCACAAATTCTTAGTGTGGCACCCTTATGTTGTTGTGGCTTTGTGGAGTCAATGTCTGTACAAGTTGTGCTGATTGTCGATTGTAATCCAGTGAGTGAATGCTGTGCATGGCCAGGTTTTGCCCATTTTGTCTACTAAAACAGAGGTCGGCAACCACTGGGCCACGGCCCGGTGCCAATCCGTGAGCAATTTGTGGTCACAGCGGTAAACCATAATCTCTTCGTGGGAAAATTGTAACATAAGATTCCCGAATCCGTTCGTCTGTATGTAATGACCGAAAAGAAACACTCCTCTGAAACGTCTATTCGAGAATTGTATTTCTGTAAAATTAGCCCGCGGCTATCGAAAATGGGACGCAACACGGTACGCCACTAAAACCTGTCACTACAATACAAACTACTTAGATAAAGACGGAATTTTCGTCCAGCTGGCAAGCACTAAGCAAACAGTTAAATATGCGGCCAACTTTCAAGCAACCATTTTACGAATGACCAGAATAGATAGCAATATCTCAAACTCACGTACGCAGTACTGTGACGCAATAGTGAAAGACATTGTTACGCAATTCAAACAGGTGTTCAAAGGTCTTGATGCAATGTTTCATGTTTAAACAGGTTTGACACAAGTCTTACGAACGATGGTGCAATCTTGGCTCATTTTTTAGGAAAAATTCCATGACGTAGTAGAACTGAACGGTTTTATATGACGTTTGATTAGGTGAACAATTGTCTGGAACAATTTGTTACCAGGTAAAGCAAAACCAAAGCCAAATTGGTCCAAACTGTGTTTAAGTTGGCAGATGAAGCGACTGCATTCAAAGCAAAACTGAAATTGTGGGAGTAGCAAGTCACCAAAGCAAGATTTGACCTGTTTCGAACATTAACAGAGATTTTGGGTGACAACGTGCCTGGGCCAGCAACATTCTCCCAACTAGATCGCAATCACTCATCTTTGCTTTTACAAGAATTTGAGAGTTACTTCGCAAGCACCACCAATCGATCCTGTCTGTGTAATACGAGAATCAGCTGCTGGAAATTGCAAATGATGGAAACCTTAAACATACATTTGAGATAACAACCTTATCAATGTTTTGGATGAAAATTAAGCCAAAATACCCCGATCTTGCGATAACACCACCAAAACTCTTGTTACTACTTTCAACATGATACAACATCTTATCTATACGAGGCTGCTTTTCAGTTTTGACAGCACACAAAACAAAATCACGAAGTAGGGTGAACATAACGAACACACTGTGAGTGTTATATTTCACTACCACAATCTCTTGGTGAGAGCAGCTTATTGCTGCTAAACAAACAGGACTGTTATGGAAGCAGCGTTACGATGACCAGGGCCGTTGAGAGAATAATTTGGGCCCAGTACCAATTAGATCTTTTGGCTCCAAATCAAGACACTTCTTAGAAAAACTCTCTATAATCTATATCCAAGAATATGGGGTGGCTTTTTCAAGTTCCTGGGCCCCTTGGAAAGGCTGCGGGCCCCTAAGATTATTTCGGGTCTAAAAGTACTCCCTGGACTTCCTTGTCAACGCTACTGACGATGACTAAACGAGTTGAATTATATAAACATTATCAAACATTTGATTTTTATTAAAAATTGGTCCGCAAAGTAATCTCTGTCTTAAACCTGTGTGTCGTGGGAAAAAGGTAGCCTACCCCTGTACGAAGGGAAGAGCAGTAAGCTCATACTGACTTCAAAATGAGTAAACTTCACTTTTTTTTTTATTAAAATGTCGTTTCAAAGTGGCTTTTAATTCAACAAGCAAACTGGCTTACATTTCCGAACGCATTAGATAAAAGTCAAGCAGGGAGACTATGAACACTATTTTAGTATTTTTTAAAGTCTTTGGAATAAAACGGTTAAGGTTTCTTCCAATAAACTGCTGCATCCAAGGTAAACGGTCGTAGGAGTCCCACAAAATATTTTCCTCTTCTGAAGAGTGTCGCAAGCTCAAAAAAGCTGGGAACCACTGCGTTAAACAGTCAATTAAATGTCAAATAGTTTTACTTTTGAGACTGTATATTGCTTTTAGAAATACAGCAAACTTCTTCATCGACTTCAAAATAGATATACACTACTAGCCTACTTGCAACAGTAACTTTACAATCGGCGATAACTTTCACTGTTACAATCTATTCAATATCGGTTAGAACTCTACACTCGTCTTCAACACACTTTTTATTACGATTTCTCAACTTCCAATCTTCATTATACAATATACACAATTCTAAAAAAGTCATACTCAAATCGAGCGGCTACTTACAACAGGTTTGCTTTGATCAGAACTTTCCGGAAAGTATGGAAATGTTAGTACATTACGTCACAAAGACTCATTCTTCTAGTCAACAAGTCAATGACGTTTCCAGAATCGCACAAACGCAAAATCTTCTAGAAGCAAGTTTTGCATAAAAGATTACGTAATAAAAGGTTACTTTAGATTTTAGAACAATAACATTTTGCAAGAATTACTCATATTGGTCACAGCGGTAAACCATAATTTCTTCGTGGGAAAATTGTAACTTAAAGTTCCCGGATCCTTTCGTCTGCATATAATGACCGAAGAAACACACACTTGAACTTCTTTTCAAAAAGTGTATTTCTGTAAAAATTAGCCCACGGCTACCGAAAACGAGGGGGTGCAACGCGTACACCACTGAAAACTGTCACTACAGAACAGATTACTTGGATAAAAGACGGAACCTTTGTCCAGCTAGCAAGCACTAAGCCAACAGTTAAATGTGCGGCCAACTTTCAAACAATCATTTTACGAATGACCAGAATAGATAGCAATATCTCAAATTCACGTATGCAGTACTGTGACGCAATAATGAAAGACAATTATGAAGTCATTCCAACAGGTGTTTAAAGCTGATGTAATATTTCCTGTTTAAACAGGCCCAAACAGGCCCAAACAGGCTTGACACAATTCTTATGAACGCTGGTGCAATTTTGGCACATGCTTTAGGAATTTCCATGACGTAATATTCAGTAGACTTGAACGGTTTTTATATGACGTTTGATTTGGTGAAAATTGTCGGGAACACATATTACACAATTAAAAAGTCACACTTGTTTGAGAACATACTGTAGCCTGCCTTGGAGCTTACCTTATTGATTGTGAAAATGATTATTATCGTGTGAGACTACATCTAGCAGACTATAAACTTTAGTACTTTCCTATTTAACCAACTAAGTACTTTCCTATTGCACAGTAGGCCTACACCCATTAACTTTTTGCCAGTTTTGCCAATCTACTTTTTGCCTTTGTCCAACTTCAACATCCACACACTCGTCGTCTTTCACTGTTGAACACAAGTATTTAAAAAAAGTTAGTTTGAGAACTACTATTCGTTGCACCTCTATGCTAGGCTATATGTTTAGTATCTGCGCACAAGTGTTCTTTTTAATTTTGCTATTTTTGCTTGTATTTGTAGAAACTTAATTAATTAATTAATTAAAATGGTGGAAATATTAACCTTACCTTTTTATGAAAACTGTCATCTTTGGATTTTAGAAAAGTTTAGCGAAGACATCATCGTGAGATGGTTAAGTGACAAACGAGGTAAGCAACTTCAATCATATCATTTTCTTTGGTTCATATCAGTTCAGAACAAACAAACCAGAATATTGAATTTCAACCAACATGTATCAAAATTGCGAAAAGAGCCTACGCCTCATCAAAAGCATTGTTATCTAATATAGTATTATTAGACCCTATACCTAGGTTAACACTTTTTTTCCAATCTAAACGTATTCGGAAAAATGTAAACATTTTTCAGCTTATGTTGAGTCAACTAAAACTTGGTTTACAAAACAGAAATGTTTTACAGTGTCCGTCCATCAGTCTTTAACTTTGCTTATGTTTGTTTCGGCTTTGCAGCAGTCTACGACAACTAAAAAAATACGAATGTTTCATCCAGCAGTCTAATATCAATAATTTTTCTGCCTCACTCTACTGTAAAATCAATTAAACATAGACATAAAGTAGAAAGAATAAAAAATTGCACTTGAACAATTGAATATTTCACGTGCGACGTACAGTACAGTACTTCTACTGTATAGTAGATGAGGTGTTAATTATTTTATTAGGAAGCAGAATTAATTTATCTTGGAAAAGAGTCTATAATGTTCGGTCCGATGTTCAGTTAAGAGAATGATCTTCTTTGATGGCAGGATTCCAGACGGCAAAATTTGTAATTTTTACATTGATTTAACGTCTGCAAAAGGATTTTACTGCCTGGGATGTTTTGTGACAAATTTACAAAAATTCAAAGAATGTTTCTATGTTTCTCGAGTTTTCTTTGAATTTTTTCATTCTCTCCTTAAAAATCAAGACGTTCCCAAACATTATGATATGTTCAAAATTAGCCTACGCTTTAAAATATGACACTCTTTTCTTGCGTTTGTTTACCCCACTTCCATACAATAATGTATTTTGCCAACCTCTTCCCCATAAAATGACACGTCAAATGAGGTTTTTGTTTTACTATCCACACATTATTCTTAAGTTTAGAGCAATGTTGTTATTTCACCAACAAGATGTTTGGAGAAACTATTTTGATGGTGTCCGGGTACACCCGAATGGATGATGATGAAGAGTTGTAGCGTTTAATCTAAAACATTTACCGTATGTAATTTTTTGATATTACGGACACACAAATTTCTGTTGTCGCTAAGATACTAATCCCGAGTCCTACAAATAGGCTAACACATAAACAGTATTATATACAAGATGTGGTAAATCAATAATGATCAGAGTTTTGCAACTGAACTAATTAGCCTAATTTTGAGATACACTTATCTAATTTTCTAACAACCTCATTACATTGGTTTTGATAACTTTAATTCTTGTGAAGCTTGTGAGAATATCTACTTTTCCATGTAGCCTAATCGAAAGGTCATCAACATCATTCCCCTTCCTTACAACCGTTAGGTGACATTTGATCTGAGTCTTTATCCAGTGCATTTGAAGAGTGATTTACTTACAGAAAATTGACGGTACTCTCTCTCTCTCTGCAAATGTACAGCGTGCACACATTTTGCATATCCCAACGAATAGATGTGAATAGTATTTTCTAAAATTTATAATGAGCGCGATGAGACAGAAATTGTAGAGAATATACGTAGCTCTTTGAATGAAAAGCCGTAGTACTATCATCGTCACGCAGGAGTTTTACCTTCTTCTTTGTCTTATAAGCTTCTGGGGTCTAGGGTCTATCCTTCGGACACCCCAGATTCACGATGTTTCTGGACTACACTGGAAGGTTACTAGTGAGCAGCCAGTCTTTGGTTTTATTATCCAAGACACACAATCCTTCCCTTTCTGTATAAATCAATTAATTCAAAAGAAATGTCATCTCCCCCAAAGCATGTTGTTAAAACACTAAAAAGAAATCATTAAACTAATTACAATTATATTTAAACAGAACTCGGATCTGGCGATAACATTGTTAAAACTGATGATGACAACATTGAAGATGAAAGCGATTATTTGCAAGATCAAAGAATAATTGACATGGGTAATGTGCATTTCCTTTCATGAACATAACGTTGTGGTATAGGCTACTGAAACGCCAATGTAGTTTTAATATTTTTCTGAAGCTTGAGAGAATAGGCTACCTACTTTTCCATGTAGACGAAGAGTCATCAAACGTTGTTTATAAAAGGCTAATTAAGTGTGAGAAGAGCTGCTTGCGGCCTGCGGGCAGTGTACCTATACAATTTGTTTTATCCAATCTGTAATATGTGATATCTCTAAGTGTGTGTGAATTATCCAGCTATATGCAACAATTGACAAGTTTGTTCGTTGTAAGTGAATGGGTTGCAAAATAAATTGTCTTCACCACCATCTTCCCAAGTCACATGCCTTAAATCTCCTTCGAAATAAAAGTAAATCGAAATAAAACTCGTTTGAAATAAAACAACTTCCAACAGTTTCAATGAGAAATAGGCCTAATGACGTGAAATTAAATACAGTAGTCCCCGCTTGTTAAGCCCACGGTTAATAGGCCCACCCACTTATTAAGCCCAATTTGGTCTAGTCTGAAATTACTGAATTGATAGGAGTGGCAGAGAATCGTAACTCGCTTAATAGGCCCACCTGCTTAAGCCCAAAATCGTCCGGTCCCGAGGTGGGTTTAATAAGCCGGGACTATACTGTACTTGAAAAGCATCACTTCAGATTTAGTTTTGAAATTTTATTATCCAATGTTAACTTATGATGAGCATTTTTATCTAGGTTTATAGGGGACTACTGTACTTGAAAAGCATCACTTCATCAGATTTAGTTTTGAAATTTAATTATCCAATGTTAACTTATGATGAGCATTTTTATCTAGGTTTATATTAGTGCACATTTCTCTCATACTGAGACAATTTGTGTAGATTACCATCACAGACCCGATCGGCCCGTGTGGTCGTGGTATGATGACTTTTAATGTAAACTGCCTGCTTAACTGCAAATTTTTGCGGCTTTTAAACATAAACATGCATTTTTTCTCTGAGAATTTAAATCTTTGCTATCTTTGTAGAAGCTGATGATCAGCTGCAATTTATTCGAACTGATGAACAAAGAAGAACAAATAAAAAAACAAAACAAAGAGAAAAACGAAACTTTGTTGCCGCAAAGTATCAAGAAATCGCTATTGTTGTTGGTACGCAATTTGTTTTTTGCTTTGAAACGTAGGCTATCATTATGTAGGCTGTGTTTGTGTACTTATATTTAAAAGAAAAAATATTCTACTTCAGTAATTTTCAACCATCCATCAGGCCCACAGAAGAGTTTCTTTTTTGCTTGTCAACAAAATAACTTAGTTTCTATTCCTGTACTTTCGCCCTATAATTTCTGATTAAATGAAGTAATAAAGCATCCAACAAGCTCTCAGAAGGGACCATTTTAGAGTACTACTAAACATTAAAAACACTAACAACAAAACATGAAAAAAAATGTGGAACTTGATGTTACTGTAAATTTATATAAAAGCCGTGAATGAACCATTTGTGAGCCACTTTGGATGGCGTCAGTTTAAGAGTTCACTAAATATCTACTGCTACAATTTTACATACAATGAGCGTTGGAAGAGTTGAAAGTATTCAGAACGATAAAAACAATCAGATAACATCAGGTCTGATATAAAGCGATTTGAGGAGTGTTTGCAACGGTTGATAAACGAAAACATGTTCTTCCTTAATAAAGCATCAAACGTTGTTATATTATTCATTAGGCTACTTGATATTCACGGGCACTGACATAACGAGGCAAATTGTGCAATATTCTGAAAGAATCATTGTAAGCAACACGTAATCGTTTTATACTGGAAGATCTAAACTTGTTCCACAACTGGGATGCGTAAAACGACATACAATAAGAGCGAAATACAACCATTAAAAAGCTGTTTTCGACTATATATATTTTTTGATAGATTCACCTGAGTTGGAAGCTGGATTTGAGCTTCAACCCCACGAAAAAAAAAGACGCAGACAAAAGCTGATCAAACAAATTAGAATGGAGATGAACAGAGTTGATACAATGAGTGAAGATGAAGTTGAAGCTGTAAAAGATGTTTTTCGTCTCACTCGAAAGGAAAAATGGAAGTTATACCGGTATACAGATACAGTTAACAATAATTGATTAATTATGAATAGCTGTTTTATACAACAAAACACAACCCAAACAGAGTTGGACAAATCAAAGGCCATGTTGCGTATTTTTCAGAAACAGAAAGATTATTGATAGACCTACATGTAGGCTACTGCTAGATATCTGAAGTGAACCGATAACTGGTGATGCTTTCGTCACTTGCATATGGCCTACCATGTTAAACCGAAGCAAATTGCGCGTTTTCAAATCAGTTCTTTTAAAAACTACATAGACAGAATGAGAATTAAGTTTTCTTATTTTGAAGAAATTTAGCCCATTTTTAAACTTAAAAATACAAAACTTTTATACTTTTAAGAGCAGACTAGACTTATAGGGGATTAGCAGGCTGGGTAAGTAGACTTATAGGGGATTAGCAGGCTGGGTAACTAGACTTATAGGGGATCAGCAGGCTGGGTAAGTATCAAAAATAAAGTCAGTAGAAACAAAATCTTTAGAATCACTGGTTTAAGGACATTAGGCTACTTTTTTTTTTATCAAAAACAGAGAGAGACTGTTCACCAGGCATTTGATAATAAAAGTAATTTGCGTTCTTCTGGTGACTATTTTTTTTATCAGTTAACTAAAGAAAAAATAAATCGTTGCCGCAAAAGATGAAAACATATCAATTTCTTTGACAAAACTGCAATAAAAAACATTTTTTTTATAATGTTAACTTTGGTTACTATCGAAACAACATAATATGTTTTACTTTATTCAAGTGTTTGACATTTTTAACTTTAAAAAGCTGAATTTTCGTATTTGTTTCAGCTACTGGGTAAATACGCTTCGAACGAAACTGCGAGATAACCACCACAAACATGCTTCAGAATATAATCGGCTTGCACAGGAACTTGCGCAGATTCGCAGGAAAGAAGATATGATGGTGTTGCAAACTGCTGACGTCATCGCCATGACAACCACCGGTGCTGCAAAGTACAGAGATATGATTTACAAACTTCCAGTGAGTTAATTCATTCTGTCCTTTTACGATGCTTTGTGAACCTACAGTAAAAAAAGCTAATCAGAATTTTGGCACCACAGCAAAGTGAAATTTCCATGTTTTTTGTTGTTGTTTGAATATTATTTATTGTGCAGGTGAAAGTGATGATAGTTGAAGAAGCAGCCGAAGTGTTGGAAGCTCACATCGTGACGTCGATGCCTCAAACCACACAGCATCTCATTCTCATTGGAGATCATCAACAGCTCAAACCTTCTCCCACTGTATATGAACTTGCCAGGAAATATAATTTGGACACGTCTCTCTTTGAACGATTGGTAAAGACAAACGATAGCAACTGATAGCAATTAATTATTTAATAACGCAAAAGTAATACTTGCATTAAATGTTGATGATTTTCTCTGTTTTTGTTTGTCTTTTTTGTCGTATCCAAGTTTACCTTAGACTTAGAAGGTTGAAGATTTCTGCAGTGTCAAGCCGGCGCCATTTCAAGCGTTAAATCAGGGCTCTTCATCACGCGGGTATGCAGTGGGTAATGTGAAGAGCTGTTTTGTGTATGAAATGTATGAAAAAAAAAACGATTTCTTCTGCTTTAAGAAACTTTTGTAATTGGTTTGTTTTTAGGTCAAGAATGGAATTCCTTGCAGCAAATTGAAACTCCAACATCGGATGAGGCCTAGAATCGCAGATCTAGTTCGGCCTCATATTTATAAAGACCTTAAGGATCATGACAGTGTTTTGGATTACGAAAATGTGGTTGGGGTTCAGAGGAACGTCTTCTTCTTGTCTCATACTTATGAGGAAAAGAATGTTTCAGACACCATGAGCAAAGTAACTTTCGATTTGTTGTCAATTTTACTGTAAATTTGTTAAGAGTTTGGTATAAACAGACAACAACAAAATCTGTTACTTTCCAACAATGGTAACTACTGCACGTCGCCCAACAGCTTTATTGGTAGGCTACTTTACATTAATTTTTGGTATCATAAAAAGGTTATTCAGTACAGAGTTGGATCGATTACAATTGTAATTGAATGAGACTTAATTAGTTACACAATGTCATGTAATTGGGACTTTTTGTTTTTGTGTAATTGTAATTTCAAAAAATTTTGCATTTGATAAGTTGCATTAAATTATAATTGCATTTGGTAAGTTGCACGTATGATATCAGTACCTTTGTTGGAGTTTAAAAGGTACTACCACATTGCAACCTAACCTTTCTCAAACGCAATTTTTTTTGTCTTTGATAAAATCAATCTGCAAAAAAACATCTATGAATATAAATATTGAAACCGTTAATTTTGATAATTAAAATGTGTAATTACTTGCATTTGGAAGTATTTGCAATTTGAAAATTTCAGAACAATGTAATTGTAAAGTAGAGTAATTAAAAACTTTGATGGTGTAATTGTAATGTAATTGAACCAAAAACTATGCAATTAATCCAACCCTTATTTAATTGCCACAGAAAGTAGCCTATTCTTCGATAACTCAATTGGTTAAACACATGACTTTATTAACTAAAAAATCGCAAAATCTTCTTTTTATTCAGCCACACTTAGTGAACAGAATAATTCACAGACAACAACACCTCAACAAGCGAAAGCTACATCCTGTTAACCTCATTGAACGGGCCTGCGTCACAGTGGTTCAAAGCTTCTGCAAGTATGCGAAACTACCAGAATTAAGCTTTTAAAAAAGCTTTTTCGATACAAAAATAAAGATTCTTGTCACGATTTCTTTCTATCTCTTACCAGAAAAAATACTTGGAAAGGTTCAATGACGTAGTTTAATGGGTTAAACCGAAAAGCAGTCAATTAAATTCACGGATAGTTCTACTAGTGGAATGATATATATGAAAACGCTTGATGGACTCCAACGAATGGTTCACCACTTCCATCAATTAATCAAAGTAACAGTAAACAGCAATAGATTCCAACGCTTGCGACTTTTGATCGAGTTTAACGTGATCCACTCACAGCTTCTCATACGATTCTAATTTCAATCAGAAATTATATTAGCATCAACTTTGCTTTACTCGTATTCAATACTTCAACTCTCGATCAACAATAATCCTTGCGTCTATTAACAGCTGCTACTACTACAACAATGATCTCTCATCACCAACTCATAATAATAATCAACTTATCATAATTTCATCATAATAATCCCCATAATGCAAATTACACCACTATTTATAAAAGGTTTGTTCGGTCTAGTAACTTCGAGAAGGTTACGTAATCAAGTTGCATTAATGTAAACAAGCAGAAGCTCAAAGAAGTTTAAAGAATGTCACGTAGGGTAGAAGATTCTTACATAATAAATATTTCGCAATCGGACATCTACTGATAAACATCCTTATGACGTAATGACAAACGACGCTCAGAAATTATGAAAAATAACAGAACATTCCAGATTTGCATGCTTACAGACGATTCTGGAAATAGGTTACATAATACAGATTTCTCATTCAAAGGTTACTTCAGGTCAATACCCGATAATAACACATCGCTCAAAATTCCACAATGAAAACAGCACATTCTGTCAAGACGCAAAGCGGCCCGACGCGAGACCTTGCACATTGATTGTGACAATTCTCACAATCACTCCAATTGTCAATTTAAACAAAAACCTTTGAACTATATCAGTCTATGATTCAAACTGAAATAGCCCACTTTAATAACTGCGTATTGTTTTTTTAGACCAACCAATACGAAGCTGATTTTATTGTCTCCCTTTGTCGCTATCTTTTCTACCAAGGTTATTTGCCAGAGCAGATCACCATTTTGACGGCGTATGTGGGTGCGTAGTTACAAATTAGCACATAAAAAATGTGGAAATGTTGAGTAGGCCAATATATATTACAAACTAATTTTATAATTCATTGTTTCAAATTCTCATAAAATTTTAGCAGAAATACCACAGAGCAATGCGAAAAGTAGGCTATGTAGCCTACATTGTTTGGAGCGAGGAAAGCCTTGTCGTTAACGCATAATGTAGCCTAGAGTTAATTACCGGCATTGCTTTTTATTTAAGCAAACTTGCCTTCACAGGTCAACTTTTTGCGTTCAAGAAAGTTTTGGCGCGAAAGTTAAACAACAAAAAAGTTCGCGTCACTGCAGTCGACAACTTCCAAGGAGAAGAAAATGACATCATCCTCTTGTCACTTGTTCGTAGCAATGACGAGGTATTGACTTATTGAGGTTGATTTGAAAGGTAGACTTCTCAAAATACAGATAATATCTTAAACTTTGTAAACTGATCATTTAATTTACAAATTCCATTTACCATTCTTCTATAGCGATATTATTCCAATGATAGAGCGAGGAACGGACAAGAAAATAAGCATTATTGCATTGCTTCAAGCAAAAAAATGGTAGAACAGTTTACATATTTCAATTTTTAGTTTAAGCTCTATAAACAATCTTAAATCTTTCATATGAAGCACAATAAAGATTAGCTACTTAGCAGCCTACTAGTAGGCCATCAGCTACACTTGTAGGCTACTGATAGGCTGTTATGGTTGTTCACGACTTTGGAATTTGTATTCAACTACAGATTTCTATTTGCGTCATTTCAAACCTTAGGCTACAACTGACCGCGTCTGGACCCCAGAGCATCGGTTCTAGCCTACTCTGCCACCACCGTACCTCTGCTTAGTGCTTAGCTTACCGGTCTCCAAAGCATTTGTCATCGATCAGTACAAAAATTTAAGTTATTCTTTCAACTTTTTGGGCAAAGCTGTATTAAATTTGCTGGCAATGGACATTCATTACACGATCTTTTCGCTTTGTCCAGAAAATAGCATCTACCATAAATTACTTTGCAGAACTAAAAGAAATGGATACCTGTTCTATCGTTTTTGATGTGACGTTTTTGCTGTTATTTAGGGAAAGATTGGATTCCTAAGCATTGAAAATCGTGTTTGTGTGGCTTTGTCTCGCGCCAAAAAGGGATTGTTCTGCATCGGAAATTTCGAGGTAAGAAAAATAATGTTACTTCTGAAGCTATTTCTCTCTCTGATAAACTGGTTTTGTCATTGGCTTAAATTGTATTACTGCTGTGCAGATGCTAAAGGAAAAAAGCAATCTATGGAGAAAAATCTTAAAAGGACTGGAAGAAGATGATTTATTAGGAGAAGCGTTACCCCTCCAGTGCAAGAACCATCCTGATAAAATTACCAAAGTTAAAACAGAAAAAGACTTTGAACAAGCTCCAGAAGGTATACTGCAACTTACGCAATCATAAGCCTATACCGTTTATTTTTTTCGTCTTTCAGCAGCCTTGAAAGGCATTTATAACATGGAATATTTGTGTTATCACTTTACCAGGTTACCTGTTCTGGTATTTTAGATTTATAATTTTCATTCTTTAACCAGGTGGTTGTGGGCAACCATGTCGTTATCGATTGGACTGCGGACATGTATGCACGCGACTCTGCCACCCCGATGACGAGAACCATGAAACGTTTGTTTGCAGAAAACCTTGTGAAAAACTATGTGATGCTGGTCACAAGGTTCTGACCCCATGTTCTGAAGAACCACGTTGCATGGTGAAAATTGACAAAGTGAGCACTGGAGAGGTTGACCGAAGTTTATTCGATGTGTGGTTTTTATCTACGTACGTGTTCCATTTAACACACTTATCTGTATCTGTTGTAATTATATTATATGTAACCAAAGAAATAATTATATGCAGATCATTCCTAGCTGCGGACATTTGCAAGAGATTTATTGCCATCAAGATCCTAACTCAATAATATGCAAGAGTCCTTGCAAAAGAAAATTGAATTGTGGTCATTCGTGCACAAACCTATGTGGAGTTGCCTGTGTGCGCTATTGCTCCATTAAAGTGAAAGGTAGAGAATTTATCGTTTTTACAACTTTATTTCACGTTGAATATTATCAACATCAAGCACTTGAAAAATTTATGCTTTTATTTTTTACTCAGTGGAGAGGCAATGCGGTCACATTGACAAAGTTTCTTGTTTCCAATCTAAGGACGTGGCTATAAAATACTGCAAGGAAAAGTGTAACGATGTACTAAAATGTGGACATGTGTGTAGAGGGAGTTGTGGTCAATGTAAGCAGGTGAGAAAATCCTATTTTCCGAGAAAAAACGGGCATATGTGAAACTTTGTTTTGACTTTTTTTCTGAATGTCATTGCTTCCATTGCGACAACTGCTATGAGAATTGCAACACAACATAGGCTACACCTGGAAGTAACGAAAATACACAGTTATCGACTCAGATAGTCCCATTACCTTGGCATCCCATTAAAGGGCTTGCTGTAGGCTTCCGGGATCGTTCAACAGTTAAACAAATCGGCCAATCAAATAGCTGTATCCGCAAAGTAGTTTTGTTTCCTATGCATCAACCGAAATTCGATCATTAGAATACCTGATCACAGATCTACGGTGGATTTTCGTGCAAGCAATTTTTGTGTGTGTGTTTCTGAGCCTAAGGTAGCCTATAAGAGTAGGTAGCCTATAAGGTAGCCAACAAGTTTTTCAATATCCAGGTATGCTTGGCGTCGAACTAGGTTGCATGATCAACAGACAAGTGCCTCCTTAGGTCGACTATCAAACTACTGCATATTGCAAGTTCATAAAATACTTTGGAAAATTATTGTTTGTACGATCAGTATGATTTATCGTATTGCCCTTGCACTTGCTATTTAATTTATTTTCGTGTATTTAGTTTTTAACGACATGCGGTTTTATGAAACTTAATAATCGATTTTGTGATACCAGGGCCGACTTCATGTAGGATGTTCTAATCCCAGGTGTGGAAGGCATTTGTGCTGTGGTCACATTTGCAAAGAAAGGTGTTGTGCTGTGTGTCCGCCTTGCTTGGAGAAGTGTGAAACATCGTGCCAACACAGCACATGCAAGAAATCTTGTTTTGTCCCCTGCAATTTTTGCACGTAAGAAACTGCTTTTTTCTTTGTTTTATTGCTTTGTCATCAGATTGCTATATCATATTTTTGTCATCATTACAAGGCTCAATTCTTTTGCTCTATATTGCTCTAGTCATATCAAAACTTATTGTTAGGCCTATACCAGTTATGGCTTCTTCAATTACTAAAGTCATCGATTGTCTAAATCCACAAACTTGTCAACTTTTGTAGATGTACAGCAAACAACTTTTTTGTAGATCATGCAAAACAAGCACTTATGTGGTCTAGCATATTTAGCCTATATGATATGCTGGTTGCTGCTATAGCCTACCTTGTTGTGCAACGGAGAGCTTTCCAGCTTAGAAGAGCATTATTAACTTCGAGGTTAAAACTGTCTTCTTCCAAGTTAAACAGTAAATATTTTTCATAATTCGCAATGTGAGGTAGACTTGCCACTAAATATCTTACTATCTTTATCAAATTTCTCTTGTTGTATTTTCATGCCTACACAAAAAATGAAAGGGTGATCGAATTGGTTTTGTAAAAGCAATGCTTCGCATGCATTTGAATGTACATTGTTGCTTCCTCCATCAACCTCCATAGGCTATATGTTACTTTAGAGAAAAGTGCGAGTGGAAATGCTCCCACTACGAGTGCAGCAAACTATGCAGTGAACCTTGTGATAGACCAAGATGCAACGAATCTTGTCCAAAGGTTTGCATAATTGCCTTGTTTTGTGGCTCATATTGCAGCAATTGTCATTTTTATTCATGCTTCTTTACTGTTACTGTTACAAGGATAACAAGGACAAATGTAGACATGTCTACATTTCAAGACTAGTTCTGAGTCTTCGCAAACCTAACATCATAAAGTTGTAAAACTTATACCACAAAGCTACTTCACTTTTCATTGTATTAGCTATTCGTTTTTATGTTTTCATCTAACATTTTAAGCGAATTTCTTATAGACCTATGATGTAGCAACACTTTTGCCGGTTTTCAATTTTTTTCAGACAGTTGAAATTGTTTGTCTAAAAGTAAAACTAGTCTGATACAAACTTCAGCAATTGAAATGCAAGCATCCGTGCATCGGGCTATGTGGAGAACCATGTCCGACGTTGTGCTGGGTTTGTGACAAGAAGAAAATTGCTGAACTCGGTTTTGGAAATGGAGACGAGGACAACGCAAGGTAAATAATAAACTTGGTTGTCTGATTGGTGAAGCATTATTTTAACTTAGTCAACTGCTTTAATGCTATGTTCTTCTTAAGTGATTCGCAGATTGATTCATGCCATGAAGATCGTCATCAACACAGAAAACGATTTTTTGTTGCAGTTGTAGAAACACTTGCCCGCTACTAATTTGAGGCTACTGGATCAAATTCTGACCTTAGTTTTTTTTTATAAAAAGCCTACATTTTTACCAAATTCAAATTTTGTGAAAAGTTGCCTCTTTCGTCCTTCGTCCTCGTCCTCGAACAAAAAGGTAACATAAGAATTTTTTAAATTAATGTTTCTTATCACATTTTCAGATTTGTTCAACTTGAATGCGGTCACATTTTTACTTATGAAAACTTGGACATTTGGATGGAAATGGAAAATACGAACGAAGGCTCAGAAACGGACATCAAGTTGAAAGAATGTCCGAGATGCAAAACACCCATTCGAAGATCTACTCGATATGGTCAAATCGTCAACTATCAACTCATGCAAGCATTGCTATTATTGACAAGTGTAGTTAGCTGTCGAAAACAACACAAGTTTTATTAGTTTTGCTTCTGTGTCTGGTTTAAATTTGGTCAAAATATAGACTAATCGCGAAAATTAAGTGAGCGAAGAATGCATTTTGTAGGCTAGTGTACTTTAAAGTGCATAAACTTGTTTAATGTTTATGGTGGGTATAGTAGCTCAAATCACTTTCGGTCACATTTTAGCCTCCATTGGAGCTGAAAGATATTTAAAGTGACATTTGTTGTGAGTTTTTATTCTTCCTTTTTGATGACACGATTAGACCAGACTATAAACAATAACCTTCATTTTACTTCTAATATAATAATAATTATTGTTGCCAATTGTATAAGGGCTACTAAGTTATGTTAAATACTAATTATTCTACAGGCCAAACACTTCAATAGTAATATGAAAATGTGAAACATTGAAAAATCACGACGTGTTTTCCTGTGGTAGGCTATCGTACGCTTATCCCACGTTGTCAATGTTGCATAGCTTAAACATGGTAATGACAGGTTGATCAATAAAGTTAAAACGGAAATTGCTGGAGATCCAAGCGAAGTGGAAAGACTCAAACACAAGTTAAAGGATTGTATTGAAGTGGATGCTGATGTTCTCAAGTACTATCCCGATCAATATTTGGAGTTAAAAAAATCAGCAGTAAGTTGTTCAACAAGATGGTCCGCCTCGATACCTCAGTTGGTTAGCGTGTGACTTCGCAAACAAAGAAGCTTCAAGATCAAGCGAAGCTGGTTTGACTCTCGGAGTGTGCATATGAGCAACGCACGTTAAAGATTGCTCTCCATTCAGTGGTATCTAATGGATGGAATAATTCCCCCGCAACAAGACTTTCAACAATAAGGCAGGCAGACGTGGCCGAGTGGTTAGCGCGTTGGGCTCGCAGTCGAGAGCCTGCGTGTTCGACTCTAGCCACCCGCACTTGCTGTTGTTTCTCTGAGCAAGCAACTTAACAATAATTGCCTCTACCTAGTGATCGATTTCGAGTAATGGGTAGCACCAAATTTAAATCATACGTAGAGTAGACAACCGGAAACAGACATTGCCGTCGGCTGCAGCGTGGGTCAGGTGTATGTCGGAAAGCGTACACCGATGCATAGCGCTCAATTCCGCTTTCCCGCAATGCAGGATAAAGATAAACAAACAAACAAAACAATCGGAAACTTCACTCTGTCAATCTCGGTGACGGCCTGCGTCAGTGGTTGAAAGCCTCTACAAGTATGCGAAACTGCCAGGATTAAGCTCTGCAAGAAGCTTTCCCAGTCCGAGGATAAAGATTCAATCAATCAATCAATCTTCAAGACCAGAATGGTTCCTTTTTATAGTCTTTCAGTACACTAGTAGCATGTAGGCTATAGTCCGTGCAACACTCCAAAGTGGCAAAAAGATGAACCTTTGACTTCAAAGTTGAAACTAAGAAAGCCCTTTCTCGATATTAAAATGATTTTGTTTTGAAAGACTAACGCGAAATCTCTTCCTGCTTTGAATGTGATTGAAGTGCAATATGACTGTGCAGCAGAATTCTCATCCATCAAGAAGCTCACACGAAAACGTGCAATGAAAAATAGCAAGCTTGAGAATGGTAAGCAATCGATTGCTTTGCTAACCTATCAACCTTTTGAGGGTAAGGGAGCATTGTTGCTGAACGAACGAATGCGGTTTAGCCTACTTACCTTTTGCACTTCAAAAGCCATCGCAACAACTCACTTCGTATTTTGTCATAACAGATCTGTTTCAATATTATCTTCACATTTTTCCACCGTTGTCGTGTTTTTAGACTTCATTTTCATGTTTGACTTGCTTTCACAAGAGTAGGCTATAAATTTGTACAGAAGCTATTATTCTTATTTAGATCTGCATCAAAGAATGAGTGAAATATTACAATGGCTCTTTTCGAGAAAAAGAGCTCATTTTTCTGATCAAGAAAAAGAAGATTTGTTCATGGAGCGCCAACGATGTAACGACGCTTTAAAGCTGATTCAATTTGCCCAGTTTGCAGCTTTAGCTGACAACAAGTAAGCAAATAGTAGCCTACTGTCACTCAGACTTAACACTATTTAACATTTTAGACAAACTGTTACAACATTCACCACAAATCGCACGTTAACCCTTAGACGGTTGGGCTCCTGGAGTCTTGCTCAGTTTGGGGGGGGGGGGGCTGTCGATTCTTCTTATGCTTTAGGAGTGATATCTCTGTTATTTTTTAAGGCACGGTTTAAAAATTTGGGATTCACTTTGTAAAAGTATTCACGCTGAGCATATCCGAAAATTAAAACTATGTGAATTTTAGAACTGCTCATATACGTTAAAATGTTGAGGTGACTTATGACTTTTGGATTATTTTGCGATTGCGTGAGTTTACACATTATTTTTTGGTAGAGTAATGAAGAACATGCATTGCAATGTTGTGATTAAATTTTTTTTACATAATCTCAATTTGAATCTATATTTTTCAATCAAAATAACATATAATAGCCTAATGCAAAATAACATATAAATAGAATATGAAATATTTCAGAGGATGTGCTGAGAAATGCCTTATATCTCTCAATTTATAACATTTATTCGTTCAAAATTTCAGCTCAATAGAGATGAATAAAAGTTAGGAAAAGTCAAGAAATCTCGTAGTCGCAGCCTCAGTGGTTTTAAAGATACAACTGTTGATACAAAAAGTTGAATTGACAGCCCCCCCCCCCCAACCTTCAAAGGGTTAATGTTGGTAACCACAAGTGCTTGGTTTGTAATTATTGCTGATACATCTATCATAAACCATTTATACGATGGTTTGTTGGATAATTGTTTTGCTACCGGATTATTTTCCTGCCGCTAACCCTTCTCTTTTATCCAGACTTGGAATCAGCATCTTTCAACTTTTCCTCAGTGCATCTAACATTTCACAATAAAAATTCATTTTTTAGCACTGTTTCTCTTGCGGATAAGTACACAAAGCGAATTCGCGAATATGTGTTCGATGACTTGTCGCCATATAGCGAAACGAAACAAGAGAAGGTCAAAGATGCGTTTGTTAAGATTGAACGACATGTAAGTAGCCTACAGACGTTTCGGTTCTTATGACTAGTAGGCTAGTGGTCAATACATTGTTAGTTATGCACGTTAGGCTATATGACGGTCATAACATCTCCCCTAGGCGTAGCCTACCATGGTTTTTGGCATCCCCTAAATGGTGATTAGGCTACGTCTTTTTGTTCATAATTGTTTCAACTTTATTTGAAACGTTGCTATCCAAACGACTAGTAGTCTGAGCTTTCCTGTTGATTAATTATCTTTTGTCCAAATTCAGTATTTTTAAATGCTAATCATATGTTGGAAAAGGGTAGTGATGAAAATTAGTGCTTTTTAAATGAGATTAGGCTACAACCTACAACAAAGCAATATTGTTGTAGATTTACTGTAGCTGCTTGTCTACCGCTCTGGGTATCTTAGACAATTCACAAGAAGATTGGATAGCAAGTAGAAAGATACTGCACTGACCTAGCACATTGTTACACCCTGTTGTACCCTGATTTACGTGCATTGGGAAGTCCTCCATTGTTTGTCAGCGGGCCTATAGCCTTCGTTTCGTTGCAACGTATTTCTGGAAATCTCCTTATACTGTATGCACTTACTTCTAGGCACAAAAACAGTTGATTCAAGAAATCAAAAACGTTTTATTGTAAAATATCTTCCATTTTTTTCAGATAGGTTTTGAACAAGCACCATCTTTTTATTTTGACGTTATCTACTATCTTTCTATGTCGTATTTTGCATACAAAGTAGGCTAACAATCAGATTAGTAGTGTAGGCTATTTGAGACACAAGCTAGGCTACTCGCCAGAAATGTAAGACTGAAACCGTAATCCTGTGGATTAAGTTCTCTCGGTCATAGTCTACCGATTGCACTGTTACAATAGATAGGCATAGCATTCTGACAGAGAAAAAGTAATAAAAAAGGTTTGTGCAATCTCAATTTGCGCCAGGTCAAAGCTGCAAGAAAGGACTTGTGAAAGTAATGTTCAAAAAGATAATCTATATAACTTAGAAGGCCTAGGCATCTTTGTCCTATGCGAAGTAATTTCATTATCCGCTGTTATTCTTGGCACTTGCGTAAAAGTGTAAATCGTTCTGGTTCAACGTGATGTTTTTTCGTCACAGGTTCCTCACTTGGAACCAGTACTTGGCATCACGGAGAAGGAAAGAGCACCGATTTTCGGAGAACTTAATCTGAGGAAGGGTGGGTTGGTTGGTTTTGAATCTTTATCCTCTGACTGATAAAGTCTTTCATAGGTTGTTGTTGGTAGCTTTGCATACTTGCAAAGGCTTTTGACGCACAGCTGGTTACCGAGATTCGCAGAATGAAGATTTTTGATTGCTGAAATGTTGTTGTCGGGAAATATTCCATCCACTAGGTGCCGCTAAATGGAGAACAGTCTTTAAAATGCTGCTGAGTCACTGGTATAGATGTGGCAATGGGCACGTCTACTGTACTGCATTGAAGAATACGTCGACGCAGTAGAAGAATCTAAATGTCCACACTGTAACTTTACATTAGATTTGTTACATTTATACCCCGATTTTACACAGTTAGGCTAATGTGAGAAAAGTCTTTTAATTTTCTAATCTTCCTCTGGTAAAGTTGCGCTTTATTTAGGCCTATTAAAATATAATTTGGCTGCTGTTGTGACACTAATAGATGTCGGTCTGTTTTTATATTGGTCAATCTCTTAGATGTTCTTCTTCGTCGTATGAGCTTTCTTCCGGACTATATGTTTGGGGCTGGGCATGAGGTCATCAGCCACTCGACAGTCTCGTCATCTAGGGCCTTCAGTCCAAGCATTCTATGTGGTGGTTGATGGATTGGGCAGTCATGGACGACATGGTCTACTGTGTCTGTCTGGTCTGTGGCACCACACTCGCATCCCGGTGAGGGAGCCAAGCCCCATCTGCACATGTCTGAACGAAAGCGACCGACGCCTGTTCGTAGGTGGTTAAGCCGGACCCACGCAAGTCTTGCAAGGGACATTCCCGGAGGGTGGGGATCGATGTCGGGTAGGAAATCACGGAGTCGGGAGTTAGATGTTGTTGTGCTTATAGGTTAGATGTTGTGCTTAGGCTATAGGTTAGCCTATATATCTATAGCTTTTTTTCATTTGTTAGTTCGAAGCACATGTGATCTAAC
The DNA here is from genome assembly GCF_918807975.1 of Aplidium turbinatum. Taxonomy (NCBI): domain Eukaryota; kingdom Metazoa; phylum Chordata; class Ascidiacea; order Aplousobranchia; family Polyclinidae; genus Aplidium; species Aplidium turbinatum. The sequence goes on along the minus strand of NC_137484.1, from coordinate 11,849,145 downwards.
TTTCAGTTCTGGTGCAATATTTTATCAGAAAAAACTCAACTCATATTCCCTCCAAAGAATCGCGTTGCGACCCAAATGGATGAAGCCATCCACTCTGAGCGGGATCCCTTCCACAATTCTGATGAAGTCTTGCAGTGGAGAGATGGTTTATGAACAACTAAAATCCCATTAGATCTCGTGTGTTTGAAATATGTTCCACACGTTGGCTTTTCTTTTCATTAACGAAGTATTTAAATGAGATATCAACTGTTTTGACGTATCCTCACGAAATATTTTCAAGTTTCCAAAGTAGCCCAATGCATCTAATATGGTGTCAATGTGTAGTCATCATATTACTTGCCCAGATGTTAACTTATGTTTAGGGTAGGACAAGCTGGGGTAAGATGATCACGGGGGCAAGATGATCACCCCGATTTATTGCATTGAAAATGCAGCTTTAACACAACGCCGCGAAGTAGTGGTAGCTCTACCAAAGCGCCACTTTATATGTAACTTTCAGTCATTTTAGCCTAGCCGTTTAGGACTTGTGCTGAAAAACGTGATTTTGATAGCTAAAAGTAAAATTGCAAAATCACAAAAAGCTAGTGATAACGTTGTTTTTGAAGAATGTCAGAAAAGCGAAAGTATGCGCATCAGGTAGGGAGTCAATTCATAATTTAGCCTTTCTTACAGCTCGCAAGTATTTTTAAGTTTCAGCAGAGTGCAGTTGAAAGTAAAATGTTTGGCATGGGGCAAGATGATCACTTGCACGTGGGGCAAATTGATCAGGGTGATCATCTTGCCCCACTTGAAATAATTTTGGACAATATAATTTTGCTAGTTTGAGGCTAGTTATAGTTAAAATTGCTTGCACTGTTCTTGGTTAACCTCGTGACATTCCATAAAGTGACATCTTCATGAATTAGCCTACTGTAATTTTATTGTAGATCTTTTGATACAGGCCTACCATACTTCATAACATATTTACTTTTTTCTGAAAGAATTAGGCTGTGATAGGCAGTGTTGGGCGCGATAACTCATTTTTCAGTTAAGCGATAACGATAATCGATAAACGAAAAATGCCTAAAGCGATAACGATAAACATTAAATCAAAAAAAAGTTAACGATAACGATAAACGATAAATTATCGCCGATAATGTCCGATAACGATAATTTTTTTTTTCTTGATTAGCGCTGCCCCATCCCATGCAGCACGAACTGCTTTCATCAACATGACGAAAAATCGAACATAATATACTGTAAAAGGACAAAACTTTTTGTAAGTTATGCATGAATAGAATCGCAACAGCGGCAGTAGGTATCGAATCTTCAACCTCTTGATCCAGAATCAAACCACTGAGGTAACCGCAGTGCTTATAATTATACCTTTAGATACCAGTTGGATGCTTTTATCAATTGAGTTACACTGCCGCTGCAGTAGGCAAAATAATTTAATCAAATGAAAATACCATAAAAAATTCCAAACTCTGTATTTTGCTTTCTGCAGGGCTGTTTACAGCAAAGTCAGCAATAATTGAAAAACTTCCAAAAAATGCAAAATGCTTAAAAATTTATCAGTAATCTTAAGCGTTATTGGTAGTAAAAATGTGCATACACTGTGAAATCCATCAAGCTTGTGAAATTTGGTAACGGATTTGCCTAGCGTCTTATATATAGGACGGCTTTTTTCTCAAAAAGTACAAACACAATTAGGAAAAAAATAATTGTGTTATGTTTTTTAGGTCATAATTATGCAATATTTAAATTTTCCGAAATTTTTTTTTAAGTACTTTCTCTTTCGGCACAAATGGGTTAACTTTTTAAGTTAAATGGCACTTACGCATTTGGTTATTATTTTTGGATTAAAGTTATATCGTCAAGCTAGAAAAAAATCGATCTTACAGTCTATAACCAATCTTGTGTTGTTGTTGTGTGTGAATTTTGTCTTTTAAACTGAGTTTGTGACGTAAACGCACGTCCCAAGGCAAGTTCTTGCAACTTTAGTTAATCTATTCATCTAAAGATTTAATGCACTTAAAACAATAAGTTTCATGTTTTGACGAGAGAGATTTTAATTTTTTACGACAATTACTAAAAACTAACACTTCCAACGAAAAAGGAAAACACAAGAATAAAATGGTTGATCGTGAGGTGGCGCGAAAGACCATGTTTCCGATGTAAAAGCGGCCTCGTATTGCGACACTTTCACAAACCACTTGCCAATTTCTGTAGCTTCGCTTCAAAGGAATCTGTACCGCCTGTGCGCTTACATTTTCATTGTAAAATTCACTCGCGATTGCCCATTGCAGCAAAACAACAAGAGACTTGTTGCATGCATTTTATTGCAATTTGCAACTCTAAAAATTATTGTGTTGTCAGGACCGTTGCTGCAGGGGGCGTGCCCCCTCCCCTGACAACGACCTGTGCATACACACTTCAGGCACTGAAGAAGAACTGGTTTCAATTTTAGTTTCATTAACTAGGTGGCTAGTAAAAATATTACTTTTTATGGTATTTCCACTTGTGCGTTGATCCGAAATAAAATTTATCGGCGATTAATTATCGGCGATAATCAAATATTGCCTTTGGCGATAACGATAAACGATCACTGAAAAAATAATTGAGGGATAACGATAAGCGATAATAATTTATCGCCGATAATTATCGTCGATAATTATCGCCGATAAATTATCGCCGATAATGCCCATCACTGGTGATAGGGAAGGTATGGACCCATGACCATACCTGACCCATGAACCACCCCCTTCCAAATTCGAATAAAACCTTATAGTAGATTTTTTATCAACTAAATTAGTTGCATTTAGTTCAATAGTATTTCTTGGAAAGTTCTGGATGGAATCTTTTAAAATTTTGCAAGTTAGAGGGTGGGGTGTGATTTTGAGGTGTTTTAGTAAAATTTCCCATTTGCGTTTGGAGCTTTACAGAAACTTAAATACAGCTAGCATCGAGATATAAAATTCAGAAATTGTAATGGGCTATATAGTGCATTTAGTACAGTTCATTTAGACTTTACTTCATTCTAATTAAGTAAAGCTAAGATGGAACTTTGTCACTAACAGTTCTGACCGATGATCCACCAAAAGTGCTGTCCCTTGAACCACTTAGTTCATGGGTTAGAACAATGCCTAATTGAGGGACAATAAACATGTTTCATTTATTTTTTATGTTAGAAATTATTGTGTTTTGTAAGTGGAGTGTAAAGTATTATAAAATGACTAGCGAAGCTGGTGATGCCTTATGAATTGTTTTTGTCCTCCCCCCACCACTTGCAGGAACGACAAAACAAACAGTTGACATTAAAAAATTTTGAACCGACTTTTCGCAGTTTAATATTGCTTAATCTATTTCTGCAAACTGTTAGCAGTGTGCGCATTTGACAGTGTGTTTATTGTATCATAAAATTTGTTCTAAACATCCTTAAGGTCAAACTTATCAGAGTGGTTCAAGGGTCCATACCCGGTGGTTTAAGGGTCCAAACGCGTTTGCACCCTTGAACCACTCTGATCACCGTCAATGTTGTCAAATATTTTTGTTGATCCTAAATGTGGTTGAATTTTTTACACAATATACTGAAGTGATCACACTATGTTGTGTGGAAGTTTCGTCATCATAGAGTGATTAGTTAACCAGCTATAGCTTTTAATGTGAAAAAGTGGCTCATCAGTCCATACCTTCCCCGGGTAGGCTATATAAACGAAAAACTGATCATGGGAATGCTTCTTTGGAACGTCTTTTACAAGCTTCTAAAGCACTTTATGACGGTTCTGGGTATAAGACGGCAGCAGAGCGATATGATATTGATCGAATGACATTGAAACGATTTATAAAGAGGCAAACGCAAACGTCCGCTGATCAAAATATTTTGACTGGGCTCACCCACCTTGCAGATATCAAGAAAACTTTGAATAGCACTTTTGAAGCTGACCTAGCTGCACATGTTATCAAACTTTCAGATATGTATTTTGGCATTACTCCGGACAAATTTTGGAAACTTGCGTATGAGTTTGTGAAAGCCAATGGCATGGCAATTCCAGCTGCATGGGACCAAAATCAAAAAGCAGGAATTGAATGGTTTAGGTCATTTTGAAGCAGACACAGTTTGTCTGTTAGAATTCCAGAAGCAACATCAGTTGCTCATGCTACTGCTTTCACCAGCCATGTTGTAAATCAATTTTACAACAATTTGGCTTCTGTACTGGACAAGCATGCTTTTGAGCCACAATTAGCTATATACAACTGCGACGAAAATGGTTGCCACACTGTGCAGACTCCAGGGAAAGTCATCACTAGAAGAAGTCAAAAGATAGTTGGAGCTATAACCTCCAGAGAACGAGGAGAATTAGTTACACTGGTTAACACAATAAATGCGTTTGGAAATGTCCTGTCCCTGGTGTTTATTTTCCCCAGAGTAAGGTTCAAAATCACTTTTTGAATCTTGCACCCAGTGGATCTACCGGTGTTGCGTCCAAGACAGGATGGATGAAAGAACATACCTAGAGCACATCAACAAAAAATACTCTCGCTGTTCCAAAGACCATCCCATCCTACAAATCTTGGACAACCACGAATCACATACTTCGTTGGCCTCAGTTAACTTTGCTAAAGAAAATGGTATAACTCTTCTCACAATCCCACCTAACCCATCGCCTTCAGCCATTAGATGTGACCGTTTTTGAAACCTTTTAAGCATTCGTATACTACTGCAGTGGATGGATGGATGCGAAGCAATCTAGGAAAAACGGTGACAATGTGCCACCAAACGGGCGGATTAAGCTGTTTCGTGCCACAACAATACATGATCTTCCTGGATTAGTAAAAGCAGCTCAGGAAGTTGCAATGACTTCTCGCAATATCGTTTCTGGATTTAAAAACACAGGAATATTTCCGTTTAACCATGCGATACCTTCACTGAAAGCAATTTTGAGAATAAACCCCACCTCATAGAATGCATAAAATGTATGATCATCTTGCTCCATATGTATGATCATCTTGCCCCAGTACCAGGGCAAGATGATCATCCTGTCCACATTTTTTCAAATGGCTATAGATTCTCATGCTGTTGGCTTATCATGCAAAACATGCTACCATTAGATGCGCAAATGAACACATAATTTTGTAATGTTAAGAATTTGTAAATATCTTTTAAACTTTGAATTTTATGAAGATTTTAACCTTACGATGATCATCTTGCCCCACCTTCCCCTATGCATAAGCTTGCAGATGATGGCTGAGTCTAGGCCTACGTTCTACTATAGCCTACCCTGTCAGTAAATCAGTCCCTTTTTACGTTAATTCAACTTCTGCAGACGTTGGATCCATGCAAAAAAGACTAGTTTAATGATTAGATATGCATGTAGTTTATGCTTATTTTTTGTGACAAATGGGATAGCCTAATAGGACAGTGGCCTACCGTACTGATGTTTTTTTTGTGTAATAGCCTACAGTTACAGACCTATAGACTATTACTGAAGCGTTATTTATAATAAGTTGTAGGCTACAGTGGGAAAATATTGTAGTTTTGTAGGCTACATGCACCTTATGTTTGTTTTTGAACTTTTGTTTACTGCACTTGTTTTTATTTAACTCAACTTTGGTTTGATTCATGACAGTAGCCTCATGCAGAAAAGTGAATAGCCTTTTGTTGGTAACAACAGTACGATACCGTATGTAAAATAATCAATGAATCATGTAGACTAGGACTGGCCTAAGGATAAGCGACTGACCTACGCCACTGCAGTTACGGTAATCGAAATATTACTAGCCTACCGGTAACTTAAAAAATACTAGCCTATTTGATGTAGATTTCTTTGGTGTCTTTTCTTATCGATAAAATAGTCAAAATATATTGCAAATGTTTTACAGTTTCAATTAAACCAATTAGGTTAGCTACCGAATGTGGTTTGTTTATTGCCTAATTTGCACCTGTAAAGTTATGTTACGTTAGCCTGCTTGTGCTGATGATTTTAGAATATTTTTGTATCAACTTTATTCTTGTAGCCTACTTTGATTGTGCGTACTGCGTAGCCTGGCCAGTGCTACTCAAACTTTTTTATGCCGTGTACCGGCTGAGCACCTTCCATCACTTGGCGTCCCAGTCCATTTGCGAAAAAAGACAAGAGCAAAGTCATTATTACTTTTGTAACAAATACACAAAAAACAAGTAAAAAAACACTTTTATTAATGGTCTTTCGAATTTTGATGCAAAGTGTGCGTTTGCTTATTTGCAACCAGCTTATCCAATTGCGGTTCAATGGAAGACAATGCTAATCGAAGAGGAGCATGGGTAATTGGGTATCCAACGCGTTTCTGTGTTTTCCCTTTAAAACAGCTCATGGTAGAAAAGCCGGCTTCACATAGATATGTAGAAGGGAATGGAAGCAGTAGCCTATTTTAATAGCCATGGTACACAGTCTCGGATATTTTGCTTTTATTTTGACCCAGAAGCTTGTAAGGGAGTTTGATTCAAAAGATTTTCGCAAACCTTCATCAGCAGATAAATCCAATAATTTATCTTTTAAATCGACACTTACATTTAACTCTTCTACGTTTACAGTTGGTGCAAATGGGTTTCGAATCCATTCATTTCCTCTTCGTGGATCTGTTTGTTCCGGAAAATAATGTTGAATACGTTCCACCAAATTTGACAAATGTTCTGTGGCAGTAGGCTATCTTGAATACATTTTACGTCCAAATAGTCTCCAGTATCGTCAATAACAGTAGCTAACTTAGGAAACATGTCGTAACAATTGTTCGAGACTCGAATCTTCCATGCTTTCAGCTTTCGTTGCATGCCGTCAATTTTATCTGCTGTTGCAAAAAGTGAAGCATTTTTTCCTTGCATTGAAGTGTTATGGCCATTCATAATAACGAAAATGTCAGTTATGTAAGCTAGCAAAGCAAGCCATTGTTCATCTAGAAATAGCTTTGCCAATCTGGCTTTCTGTCTCGCAAAAACACTGCCAGTTCGTTTCAGATCTCATATACGCGTGACAAAACTTTTCCCCTCGACAGCCAACGCACACTAGAATGAAATAATAGTTGCCTGTGATCTGCTTGCATATCGTCGCATAAAAGGGCAAATAGTCTTGAATTAACTGCACTTCCTTAGATACAGTTAACAATTTTTACGACCTCGCAAAGCACATCATTTAACTTCGTTGACAATTTCTTGGTTGTAAGACTCTCCCTATGAATAAAGCAATGCGTTGAAGCACATTCTGGAGCCAACTGCTTAATTCGTGTAATTACTCCCGATTTTTCTCCTATCATTACAGCAGCACCATCGGAACATAGTCCAACGCAATTTTTCATATCTAATCCTTTGTTTTCAATGTAATCAATAATAGTCTTTGATATTTCTGCACCAGTTGTTCTACGTGGAAGAGCGGCAGAGAAAAAAAAAACTCTTCTTTTAATTTGCCTTCATCTTCATAACGTAGGCTACATAGGCTACACCATTAAAATTGCCATGTTTCCAATGTCTGTGCTTTCATCTATAGCTGTAAAGAATAGTAGGTACTTGGCCAGTTTAATTTGATCAACTAGTTGAATTTCCATATTATCAGCCAAATCAGTAGTTCGTCGAGCAATAGTGTCGTTTAAAAGAGGAGCTTTTGCAGCCTTTGCAGCTGCTGCCTCACCAAGTACTTCTAAACAAACGTCTTGAATGCAGTCTTGTAGCTACTAATGTCTCACCAACACTGTACGGTTTTTGAGCTTTTGCAATTATTCTTAGCGCCACTTTAGGCTATAAGATGCACGTGACGCTTTAGTAGCCTATGAGTCACGCCGTAGGCTACATCTGTTTTTGTGCACTTTTTAACTCATTTCGTTTCCTTTCAAAAAACTCTTTCGGCTTAGAACTATAATCTGTATGTTTTGAATGTAAGTGTCTCTTTAAATTTGAAGGTTTCATTGAGTCATTACTAAGTACAACTCCACAAACAACACATTGCAGTTTCTGCACACCTGCCTCATCTGTGCCAATGAAGCCAAATTTTAAATACGATGGATTATATTTTCGAACAAATGTTGAACGACTTCTTTTTACAGTCAACACCTCAGTGCTTCCAGCATTACTTTCGTTTGAATCAGAACCATCATGTAGGTCTGAAACTGATTGTCTCTGTTTCATATGTTTGTCCATAGGACCACGCTTTGCCATTTGTAAAACATAGCTGAAACTATACTTTTTATAGGCTAATATGGGCTAACAGCTAATTCACTTTCTAAAAAAGAACAAGGTTTATAGCTTCAACAAATCTATGTAAAAACAGGCTCAACTCACCACAATCATCTGATGTTTTGAAGTCAGAGTGTGGCCGATCGATTGAGCCTCTCACTTCTCTACTCGTTACTGGACGCTGCACTTGCAGGTATAGTCAAACACGTGGACACAGCACAAACACACAAAAAGGATGATCTTCTCGCATCGAACATTGCGATACTTTGTTGAAATAATTGATAACAATTACGAAATAACATTTCTTTGTGACGTAACTGGGAGCCGTCGTAGTAGCGGGCCATCAAACAGACGGAAACAGTTTATAGCTGGGAAAGCAGATTGAACATTATCGTTGCCTAAAAATTATTACATAGAGTAGACGTTCTGATCAACATAAAACAAATTACTTAATTTACAATTTCTCCTAACTGACCGCGTAGCCTACCAGCAGCCAAGTGCTCGCGTACCGGTGTTTGAGTAGCACTGGCCTACTGTAGGCCTATACAGTCACCAGAGAATTGAGATAAAATGGAATCAGTGTTCTCATAAATGCGAATGTTCTCGCATCACACATAAAACTCGCTAATGTAATGACAACTAGGAATGCTTCAGTTTTTAACTGTTACTCCATTAGGCTATAGTAGGCCTATATAGAGTTCGGTACCCGGTCAGTTGGTCGACAGGACAATTGGTCGACAGACAATTGGTCGACAAGACAGTTGGTCGACAGGATGTTAGGTCGACAGAACGATTCATTTTAGGGTTAGGGTTAGTTAACTAACCTTAACTCTAACCTAACTCTAACCCTAACCCTACGCACTTAACCCTAACCTGTCGACCTAACGTCCTGTCGACCAATTGTCTTGTCGACCAAATGTCTGTCGACCAATCGACCGTGCACCATAGAGTTCACTGCATAACAGTCCCTAGCTTATTCTTGGGTAAAAATTGGCGTGGGAGTTTGAAGTAGATGGGTCACTTCAAAAAGATTTACAAAATTAAGTGCATTTTAACAGAATTCAGTAGGCCTACAAACTATAGGCTACGACTACGAGTCTCCTACAAGTCAGCAGGCAACTAGCAACATTTCAGCAAGTGGATAGGCCTAAATGATGAAACTGAGTAGCCTACGCTAAGTAGCCTAACATCTGAGCAAGCCATAACTTGGCATGCCACAAATCAGCAAATTCAGTTTGACAAGCGATGATTAAGTAAGCTAAGTCCGACATGAGCACGTAAATCTCCTTTGCTGACTTGGCAGTAGCTGAAGCGTAATTGCTGAGTTAAAGCACTTGCAGAGTTGTCACATGCTGATCGAGTGGTCCGACGTCTAAACTATAGGCCTACACTACATTCAATTCGTGCAGCAAGTGAACCAAGGCCAGAAAATTTCCTAAATGGCTCATTTCCTTAACTTTGTCCCTAAGTGGGCTGCTCCAGACAATTGTTCACCTAATCAAGCGTCATATAAAAACCGTTCAGGTCTACTGAATCTTACGTCATGGAAATTCCTAAAACATGAGCCAAAATTGCACCATCGTTCGTAAGACTTGTGTCAAACCTGTTTAAACCTGTTTGGGCCTGTTTCAGTTTGAAACCTGTTTAAACATGAAATATTGCGTCACACAACTGCTGACGTGCCTTTGAGTTATCACAAATTTTTCTGATTTATTCTTGAAGTTGTTTGTTGGAAGTCGGTCGCACATTTAACTGGTTTATTTAGTGCTTACTAGCTGGACAAAGTCTCCGTCTTTTATCCAAGTAATCTGTATCGTAGTGACAGCTTTTTTAGAGGTGTACGGCGTTGCATCTCGATTTCGATAGCCGCGGGCTAATTTTACAGGAATACACTTATTGAATAGACGTTTCAAGTAGTGTTTCTTTTTCGGTCGATACATACAGACAAACGGATCCGGGAACTTTATGTTACAATTTTCCCACGAAGAGATTATGGTTTACCGCTGTGACCATGGGCATAAAATCCCCAATCTGGGTAGAAATTTCCTAAAAGTGAGAACACTGAATAAAATAATAGCCCAATGCTTTTTTCCAACTTCTATCATGAAAAGCGGAAATGAGAGTTTTTTCTCCCAGGTTTGGTGGCTTCTGATTTCAACCTTAAATGTTTTTAGTTACACAACACTATAGTAGCCTACCCAGACCGAATCGTGCAAAGTTATGCAGTGCATTTGAATGAATAAAATCAGAGAAACTAGTCTACAGGGATTGACCCGTCGAGGTCCGAAAAAAGATTCTTGTTCAAAATCATTTCATGAATGACAGCTGAAGTGATTTTATTTTTGACAACATTTTAACTTTTAAAATTTTTGTTAAGAAAAATGATTCCAATTCCAATTGAAGATGACTTCGTACAATTTCTTTGCCGTTGATTAACTTTTAGTTCTAAATGTGGATTTTTGATTGATAAAAGTTGAATTGCGGGATAACCTTCATAATTAAATTTCTCCTCTTCCTTTCTCGTCAAATTTGTCCCTGACTATAGGAACACTAAGCTAATGTATAACCTAGGCTAGCCAAGCTAATGTGACAGATGAAGCAAAACTAGGTTGCAGGATCTGCGACCGACTGCCATGATACAGTGGAAACTTATGATGGAAGAGTGTCTTCAATCTCATCATCAAAATTTCCCATATTTGGCGTTTTCTAGCCGGTCCTACATGCAGTTGATCACAGCTACAATCTAGCAGTCAGGTCATTGTGCGTCTGGGAATCGAAACGGATTCTATTGCCGCCGCAAACAATCCGCTGTTTGATTGATTGATTTAATCTTTATCCTCGGACTGGGAAGGCTAATACTTCCTGGCAGTTTCGCATTATTATTGTAACTGTCTCCGCCGCCAGTGTAGCCAAATCGTTTGGCATCCGCTGGCTTCGATCAGTCTTTCAACAAGGTTGATAGGATCTCCATTCTGTTTTGTCCTTTGCAATGTTTTGCAATCGATGGAGATGTGGTGTGCTGAGCAGGGATCCCAGGCCAGCTTTTCTGATGTCAGATCTCAGCAGTTGTAATAAATTGGTACGGTGACGTCCGGTTCGGCCTTGATACTTTTTGCTGCCAATTATTGCAAATTCAAGGGCTTTCTGAGGAGGTGAGTCCTGGTGAAGTCTCAGAATGTGTCCAAACATGTTCCATCTCATGGTGGAGATTTTGCAAGACAATGGTTCACTGTTGCATATTTTGTAGAGATTTTTGTTCGAGATGAGACTGTTTGGCCAAGTATGACCAGTTATGACACGTAAATGTCTTCGATGACAGGCATCCAATCTTTCAAGACTTGCTTTGGTAACAGACCAGCTATTACAGTTGTAGATCATAATTGGGATGCAGTACGCGTTGTACTGTACAATCTTAGTCGCAACTGTAATGGGATTCTCGATCTCTTGCTCCATAGTTTCCAGTGTGATCTGAAAGCGACATTGCCTAAATTGCAGCGGGATTTGACATCGGCAGTGCTGCACAATAATGATCCCAAAAGTTTGTGTGTACGCCATTTTTCGTTTCCTCGAATCGGTAGGCTATCAGTAGGCTATCAGTTTCATTTGTGTCTGCAAGAAATATGTGGGTGAATTCAGTTTTAGTCTCATTCATGAAAAGATTGTAGTTTTTCAGGTTCTTTGTAGCAATAGATTGTAGCATATCAAGTGGCTGTCTTTCCTCATCCAGAAACTCAACATCGTCTGCATACTCCATTTCCAAAGGCATGCATGTGTCAGATATAGGGGGGTTTGGTCTGGAGGACTGCTCTCGCACTGAGCTCAATGCTGCAGAAAGGTAGCAGGTGAAGGGTATTGGGGAGAGGCTGTCTCCTTGAGGTGAACCGATGGTAGTCTCAAAGTTTGCGGACATTTTGTTGTTAATGCGCACATACAGTTTCGTGCCAGCTAGCAGGCTGCGGGTTAGTCGCAGTTCATCTTCATCACAGCCAGCTTGGTCTAAAATTTGAAGGATTTTTTTGCGTTTGATGGTGTCAAAGGCTTTGGACATATCTATTCCCATTTTGTGGAAGTCCCATTTTCTAGCCATTACCGCTGAAACGAGCATACGTTGTGCCCAGACAATGTCAGCACAGCTTCTGCCACGTTTGAAACCGCTTTGGAAGGGTCCAGTGAAGCTGTCAATTTTGTCTCTAATCCGATGCAAAATGATGATGGAGAGGATTTTTCTGATGCTATTGAGGAGCACAATGGGTCGAAGATTAGCTGGTGGTCCTTTTGGTTTCTTGGGTTTTGGTATAACAATTAGTATGCCTTCGCCGATGGTGTCTACTGGTTTGTGTTGTTTGAATGATTCATTAATAGTCTGTGATATTAAACCGGAGGTTATGTCTTTGGAGAATTTGAAGAGTTCGTTGTTGACGTTATCAGGGCCAGCAGCACGACGGTTTTTCAAAGAAGAAATTGCTGCAGACACTTCCTCAGTGGTTATTGGTGTTTGCAAGGGTCTTGCTTCTCCGGTGAATGGTTGTATTGGTTCATCATCTGAATCTGTAAATTGTTGCTGAAACCATTTTTTTACAATCTTTACTTTGCTTTTGTCTGAGAGCACAAAACTGCCATTGACATCTTGAATCATGATGGGGGTAGGAGGCTTTCTCGCTTTAAGTAGTTTTGCTGCTTGGAACATTTTACTGCTGTCTTCAGATGCGGATATTTCTTCTGCCAAAGAGTTGGCTTTTTCTATTGCAACCTCCTTTAATCTTTTGGATATGCTGTGTAGGATGTTTGTACGTTTCTTTCGGAGGTTAGAGCGTTCCATGTTGCTTGTGCTTTGATAAATTTGTAGCCTTAAGGCTTTTTGCTGTTTGGACAGATCTGCTACTTGTTGATCAAACGTATGTTGTGGTGGGTTGCTTCTGGTGATGCCGGCAGCTTTTATGGCTGAAACTTTCATGCAGTCAAGTAGATGGTTTATAGTTGTGTTTGGATCATCGTTGCGGTCTAATTCGCTCAACATATTCTTCAGAATTTTCCTATATGATTGCTGGGTCTTTCGATCATCTCTCAGACGATGGATGTTGATTCTCTGTTGCTTGCATTTCTTTGGATGGCGTTTGTGAATTAAATGAATTTTATCAATTCTTAGTTTCGTGGAAACAAGCTTGTGGTCAGAGTTTAGGTCCGTGCCTGCAAAAGACCTTGCGTTTTGTAGTAGAGGGCGTGCTTTCTGTTGACAGATGACGTAGTCAATTTGGTTGTAAATAGGCTTACTTAAGTTGGGGTTGTTTGGATCTTTGATAAATCCCGTCCAGGTAGTGCGGTGTCTGCTTGGGTGTTGAAAGGCAGTGTTGCTAGCAAAGTAACCATTGGCAGAAAGGAAATCCATGAGTGCATTACCGTTCAGATTGCGTTGGCCAGTGCCGTAACTGCCCAGGCATGCGTTTAGGCCCGTGTCAATGTCATCTTGGGTAAGCTTTCCGAGTTTGGAGTTCATGTCGCCACATATAAAAGTAAGCCAGTTAGCGGGGGTGGTGCTAGCAGTGTGAAGTTCTGCATAGAAATTTTCAAGATTTTCTGGTGTTTCTGCTGCTCTTTCAGAGGTTGGTCCATAGGCGTTGATCAGCCGCATTTTTGTTAGACTACCATTTCGAGTTGGAATAGCGAGGTCCATAGTTGCAATTCTGTCGCTAACGTACTTATAGTTCACAACGTGGTTGATCAGTCTTTGGCCAATAATAAATCCCAAGCCATAATGAACTGATTTGTTTTGTTGCAGCAGGACAAGTTTGTGCCCTGTTTGTAGGTTGACTTCTTGGTGATCCTTGATTTTGGTTTCTTGAATGCATAAGAGGTCAATATTGTAGCTTTGGCAGTCTTTGCCCAGAGTTTGCTTTTTGATTTCAGCATTAAGGCCTCGTACATTCCATGTGCTGATGGTGATTTCCCATGGTATAGTGTTGGGCCTTGAAGGTGCTTGTTGAAAGTTAGACATCTTTCCGAAAGTGGGCCGAGGGTTTATCCTTTTACCACCCACTCGGTGTTTATGCGGCTGTCAGCCCGCAAGCCTAGACGATGATTAGCTTCCTGAAAAATCAGTACTGACAGGGTGAACCGCGAGAAGGTTATCGTCTTTCCCACCCCTTTTCCCACCAGTCCCAGTTTCGCATACGGTAGGGGAAGGTGGGGATGGTTCGGACAAGGGGATACCCCGGACAAGCAACTTCCGGTTTAATTTTCACATCGCCACGCAGTTTGCACGCCAACTCTCACCATTGTTGAAAGTTGCCAGCTGCGTTAGGACTGCTTTAAGAACTTCAGTTGTTCAAATTTAGAAGTTTAAATTTTTTTCTAAAAGAGGTAATATTTTCAGTGAACGTCGTAAGTTTTTATAAAAAAGTTTGTGCAGTAAAGCTTTTAACCTTTAGTGTAGTATATACGTTGTAGATAGCAGGTTCTTTACAACGAAAGAGTTTTTTAGCAGAGCATTTTGTACTAGTAGAAATCTGCCATTGTTTGCTACACGTGACCATGGGGATACCGCGGACATAATATATCTAAGTCCCTGATCTAAGTGTCCGGGGTATCCCCTAGGCCAGAGGCGTGCAACATACGGCCCGCGGGCCAGAGCACGGCCCGCGGTACCCATTTACGTGGCCCGCACATTCTTTATCAAGTAGCCCATTATTTTTAAATACTTTTCACTGTTAGATCGGAGGATGTTGTTATTTGTAACGTCATCATTAGCATTATTGACTTTTAGCATTATTACATCATTAGCATTATTGTTGCGTCATTAGTAAGCGTTGTAGAAAACCGCCTTGTTCTTCTGGCAATAATTCAGTAACATAAATCTTACTTTATGGGTGCAGTGTGGTGAATATATTAATATTTATTATACAAAAAGCTTAGCATAGTAAAAATGTCTACAAGTAAGAAAAGGAAGGTTGATTATGAAAGGCGGAAGTTCAACAATGAGTGGTGTATAAATTACTTCGTTGTTCAACACAATCAAGATGTCGTTTGCCTGATTTGTCAAAACACTATAGCAGTAATGAAAGAGTACAATATCAAGCGTGCAAAACACTCTGATAATTATTATAGCATGATAGCATTGCATTATGAGAGCAGTTCTTTTTCAAAAATGAAGCTGTTCAAGACAAAATGCAGGAATCAGCTTACGGATGAGCACTTGTCAAGTCAACTTCGAGTTGCCACTTCCTCTGTCAAAGCTGACATTGGCAAGATCTCTGGACAGAGAAGATAGTCTGGGAGCCTACGACAGAAGATTTCACCCCATAAGGTACAAAAGGTTTGACCCCTTGAAGTTACTGGGGTCAACCATGTCACTCACAAAAAGTATGGAAGATTGACCGCACCGGGTGGATCTGGACCCTAGAGCCCCCTAAAAAGCCCAAAAAGGGGGTTAATTTCACCCCATAAGGTACATGGACCAAACTTGGTGAAAACGAAGTCTTATGTCAGGACATCACAAAAATATCAAATCTAACAATATTTTCGAGTGGAAAGGTGATGTAAGACTCCCCCCAAAGTGACCCCCCAGGGGGTTAATTTCACCCCATAAGGTACATGGACCAAAGTTGGTCAAAACGAAGTCTTATGTCAGGACATCACAAAAATATCAAATCTAACAATATTTTCGGGTGGAAAGGTGATGTAAGATGCCTTCAAAGTGACTTCCCTTAATGTGACCCTCTCGGAAGGTTTATTCCACCCCATAAGGTACATGGACCAAACTTGGTCAAAATGAAGTCTTATGTCAGGACATCACAAAAATATCAAATCTAACAATATTTTCGGGTGGAAAGGTGGTGTAAGATGACTTCAAAGTGACTTTCCTTAATGTGACCCCCTCGGAAGGTGTATTTCACCCCATAAAGTACATGGACCAAACTTGGTCAAAACGAAGTCTTATGTCAGGACATCACAAAAATATCAAATCTAACAATATTTTCGGGTGGAAAGGTGATGTAAGATGTCATCAAAGTGACCCCCAGAGGGTTTATTTCACCATAGAGTACATGGACCAAACGTGGTCAAAACGAAGTCTTCTAGGGCACCACAAAATATCAAATCTAACAATACTCTCAGTTGGAAAGGTGATAAAAGACCTACCCAAAAGTGAATCTCCTCCTATAGTTTAATTTACTTCATCCCTTTCTCGAACCAACCTTGGTGTAACGAAAGTGCTATGCCAGGACAGTACGAATGGATTAAATTTAAAAATATTTTTATATAGGTTTTGATGAAATACATTCACAAGCTGTCCCATGATGCATGAAATGGAACTATAGCCTACTTTACAAAAAGTTTTTGTATAAATCATATTAAGTCAATCGAAAAAAGGCAACAGGACATGACAATACATGGCTTTGTAACACCAAAAACAGAAAGTACGTAAGAAGCATATAGGCTACAGTAGCCAGAAAATTGATCCAAGATCTTGATACCACCACTAAATGTGGACTTAATCGAACAACTGACTATCCATGTACAAATCAAAACGTTTCGAAATGAATCATTTGGAACGTTAATTTAGGCAGTAAT
Organism: Aplidium turbinatum; assembly: GCF_918807975.1. NCBI lineage: Eukaryota > Metazoa > Chordata > Ascidiacea > Aplousobranchia > Polyclinidae > Aplidium > Aplidium turbinatum. The sequence goes on along the minus strand of NC_137484.1, from coordinate 11,832,398 downwards.
GAACATTTTCCAGCTGCTACAATAAATAACCTAATAAACCCAATGCAGTAAATTTTTGTTTAATGCCATTTGCTTCATGTCTCCAATCAGTTATCGTAACTGTTCATTCATAAACAGAGATTGTTCGTGTAAATGTAAACGGTCGTTTCTTTATTCTTCATTGTCACTGCTGTCGCTTTCACTTTCTTCATCTTATTCTTCAGATTCATACAATTCTCCTGTTATATACAGAGATAAAGCAAGCTGTCTGCGATGTACCAGCCCCAAGCAATGTGGTTATCCGCACGTCTGACACTGACTGTCTTGTAATTGGCTTAGGTTGCTATGGAACTTTTGATCCTTCATTAAAGATATGGATAGAAGCTGGCTTGCAAAGCAATAACACGCAGCGGTACATCAACATCAACCAGCTGCATAGGCCTACCGCACTTGGAGTGACGATTGGCAAGTGTTTACCTGCATATCACGCCTTTACAGATTCTGATTACACCTCGTCATTTAGCAGGAAAGGGAAAGTGCGGCCGCTGAAATTACTCCAAGGAAACCACGAAGCGCAGGCAGCTTTTAGCCAACTCGGACACGACAAAGAAATTAGTGAAGACACTATCATCGCCATAGAGAACTTTGTGTGTAACATGTACAAAAACAAGAAAATTAATTATGTCAACGAAGTCCGTTTACAAATGTTTTTAGACGGCTACAAACCCAAAAAAGAAAATGAAAGGATATCATGCATACCAGAAGCTACTGTAGATAGTAGTACTCTACCACTTTGTTTACGAGTACTTCTCCAGAAGACAAGGCGCACACATCTCATCACAAGATGGTGGTTATCTTCAACTAGAAGTGAACAAGCAGCAACGTTGCTGCTAGAGTATGGCTGGAAAGAAGAAGGAGGTTCTTATAAAGTGGTGTGGTTTGAAGGTAAAGGTATAAAGCATCTTTAGATGTCTCTGCGTGGAATCTGATCTCATCCAGGAAAGTCAAGAAGAAGGTAAACAGCATTGGATGTCGCTTGGGTTACCCTTTATAAATATAAAACTTTCTCCTGGTCTATCAGTCGTTTACTTTCTTACTGTAAACATTAGCCAATAACTGGCTGTAAAGTTTCGTTTTAGGAACCTATAACCAATAGTTTCTGCAATCTTGAGAAAAATGCCTGGGTGCACTAAATAACAAATAAATGTTGAACTTTTTCCAGTTAATAGTAAGTTGCAATGTTGCATTATTCGAAGAAAAATAGACGTCTGTAAAAGATAATAAAATTACTATTGTATGTTACGCATATCTGTAGTGCATAATAGCAATTGTTTCGTACAGTCTTTATTTCTCTGTATATAACAGGAGAATTGTATGAATCTGAAGAATAAGACGAAGAAAGTAAAAGCGACACCAGTGATTGATTGAATCTTTATCCTCGGACTGGGAAAGCTTCTTGCAGAGCTTAATCCTGGCAGTTTCGCATACTTGTAGAGGCTTTGAATCACTGGCGCAGGCCCGGTCACCGAGATTGACTGAGTAAAGTTTCCGATTGTTGAAGGCTTGTTGTCGGGGAATTATTCCATCCATTAGATGCCGCTGAATGGAGAGCAGTCCTTAACGTGCGTTGCTCAAGCGCACACCCCGAGAGTCGAACCAGCGCCGCTATTGATCTTGAAGCTTCTTCGTTCCAGAAGTGACGCGCTAACCAATTGAGTTACCGTTTACATTTACACAAACAATCTCTGTTTATGAATGAACAGTTACAATAACTGATTGGAGACATGAAGCAAATGGCATTAAACAAAAATTTACTACATTGGGTTTATTGGGTTATTTATTGTAGCAGCTGGAAAATGTTCATTACTGCCTAAATTAACGTTCCAAATGATTCATTTCGAAACGTTTTGATTTGGATAGTCAGTTGTTCGATTAAGTCCACATTTAGTGGTGGTATCAAGATCTTGGATCAATTTTCTGGCTACTGTAGCCTATATGCTTCTTACGTACTTTCTGTTTTTGGTGTTACAAAGCCATGTATTGTCATGTCCTGTTGCCTTTTTTCGATTGACTTAATATGATTTATACAAAAACTTTTTGTAAAGTAGGCTATAGTTCCATTTCATGCATCATGGGACAGCTTGTGAATGTATTTCATCAAAACCTATATAAAAATATTTTTAAATTTAATCCATTCGTACTGTCCTGGCATAGCACTTTCGTTACACCAAGGTTGGTTCGAGAAAGGGATGAAGTAAATTAAACTATAGGAGGAGATTCACTTTTGGGTAGGTCTTTTATCACCTTTCCAACTGAGAGTATTGTTAGATTTGATATTTTGTGGTGCCCTAGAAGACTTCGTTTTGACCACGTTTGGTCCATGTACTCTATGGTGAAATAAACCCTCTGGGGGTCACTTTGATGACATCTTACATCACCTTTCCACCCGAAAATATTGTTAGATTTGATATTTTTGTGATGTCCTGACATAAGACTTCGTTTTGACCAAGTTTGGTCCATGTACTTTACGGGGTGAAATACACCTTCCGAGGGGGTCACATTAAGGAAAGTCACTTTGAAGTCATCTTACACCACCTTTCCACCCGAAAATATTGTTAGATTTGATATTTTTGTGATGTCCTGACATAAGACTTCGTTTTGACCAAGTTTGGTCCATGTACCTTATGGGGTGGAATAAACCTTCCGAGGGGGTCACATTAAGGGAAGTCACTTTGAAGGCATCTTACATCACCTTTCCACCCGAAAATATTGTTAGATTTGATATTTTTGTGATGTCCTGACATAAGACTTCATTTTGACCAAGTTTGGTCCATGTACCTTATGGGGTGGAATAAACCTTCCGAGGGGGTCACATTAAGGGAAGTCACTTTGAAGGCATCTTACATCACCTTTCCACCCGAAAATATTGTTAGATTTGATATTTTTGTGATGTCCTGACATAAGACTTCGTTTTGACCAACTTTGGTCCATGTACCTTATGGGGTGAAATTAACCCCCTGGGGGGTCACTTTGGGGGGAGTCTTACATCACCTTTCCACTCGAAAATATTGTTAAATTTGATATTTTTGTGATGTCCTGACATAGAACTTCGTTTTCACCAAGTTTGGTCCATGTACCTTATGGGGTGAAATTAACCCCCTTTTTGGGCTTTTTAGGGGGCTCTAGGGTCCAGATCCACCCGGTGCGGTCAATCTTCCATACTTTTTGTGAGTGACATGGTTGACCCCAGTAACTTCAAGGGGTCAAACCTTTTGTACCTTATGGGGTGAAATCTTCTGTCGTAGGCTCTCGGTCTAAGATATCAGACATCTCATTAATCACTCACTCAATGTGTAACTTGATTGTGTGTACTTTTCTATTAAATAGTTTTTTTATATAAATTCATGTGTTATTCGATAGACTGGCCCTCAGCATCATTATAATTGTACGTTGTGGCCCATTGCGATAAACAGTTGCACGCCCCTGCCCTAGGCTATAAACTTTCTGTAATTTTTTTGATATTTTGGCATTCCCTTCAACATGAAACAATTGCAGGATTTCTTTGTAAATATTATTGGTACAATACATGTTATTCAAGACTATTTTCAACAATATTTTGGTTTGTCCGACATAGCCCCATACCTTGTCCGAACCTACCCCCCCTCATTGGGGTAAGTTCGAACAATTCAGTGATGTCAGCATTTTAGCAAAATTAATAAGAAAACAAATTTTGAGAAATCTATGCTGTGCACCCTTTTTTCAAGAAAGACATAGCTATAAGTTGACATAAAATTTAAGCTTCAAAAAAGTTTAAAAAAAATTTTACGGCCAAATTTCAAAAAAGTGTCCGAACCATCCCCACCTTCCCCTACTTGTGACTGTAGAGGCTTGAATCACTGACGCAGGCCCGGTCACCGAGATTGACAGAATGAAGTTTCCGATTGTTGAAGTCTTGTTGCCGGGGAATTATTCAATCCACTAGAAATCGCTAAATGGAGAGCAGTCTTTAACGTGCGTTGCTCAAGCGCACACCCCGAGAGTCGAACCAACAGCGCCGCTTGATCTTGAAGCTTCTTCGTTCCAGAAGTCTCGCGCTAACCAACTGCTTTATTGGAGCGATGTTTCTTAGTGTCATACATTTCAACATTGTTTTTTGAGTAATTTAATTGAGACTAGGTAGCCTATGTGGTTTAATGTTCTTTGTGTAGAGGGAAGGTGGGGCAAAACGATCGGGGAAAGGTGTGTATTTTGAACCCCTTAAAGAAAAATAAGCACAACTCAGCCAACTTCCGGTCAATGTGTATTATTTTTCACCCAGATACAGTCTAGGTACTTGCAAACCAGTGTAGAAAATATAAATCACATAAAATAAAAAAATACAGAATAATTAAGCAATAAAAAATGTTCAAAAATGGTCCAAATTACACATATGGTGTGTATTTTGGACCATTGGGGTGTGTATTTTGGACCATTGGAGTATGTAATTTCAACTGAAGTTGCTTGAGGTCTTCGAAATGAAATTTCTGGATGACGGTTCAAGAATCCCTTAAGCCAATCTTTTTCAGCCAGACCCTTTTCACTGTTGAAGCGGGTATTGATATTATTGGCAGACGCAATGTCATATGCAAGCTTTCTTAAATCTATGGCCCCTAAACCATAAAATCTTCACTCCATTTCCAAAACATGTTTGACCAGTTGATCTTCAATATTTTCGGGAAGATCAAGTTGTCGACCAATGGTTTTTGACACTTGTGTAGCATATTTATTGGTAGCCTGTTATGGACATGTTTTAACACTACAACTTTGGGAATTTTAAACTGACGCGATGCTGCATAGGTGAGATGACTGGTCCAAATTACACACTGTCATGCACTGTTAAAAATTACCAACTATGACTTCCACACTTGGTTACAAGTCTTGTAATTGAGCACAACATCTCCTTATAGGTTAAAGATAATACCAACATCATATCAGACTCAAACGTCATGCCAATAACGTCTCAGCGCTTAGCAATCAACTCCCCAAAATAACATCAGCATACCCAAAACCACAAATTCCAATCTCCCGTCCACGTTTCTAAACCTAATGAGCTGAGTTTTTCACATCCGGGCTATTATTATTTTTTCTTTCAAGCTGTTCAAAAACACTGACAAAACGATTTTTATTTTTTGAGTTAGGGGACTGGTCCAAATTACACACTGGTCCACGTTACACCACTTTCCCCTATTTAAAATGAAAAACAATTTTCAAAAAAATTTGCTCAAAACTCTTCTTGACTTTGATACCGGTTTATCACTTGATTGATTGATTTATTTCGTTGTAGGCAAATATAGTAGGCTACAATAAATACAGCAATAAAAAAGGAATTCCCAGCAACGGGAATCTGCGAAGAGACCATGAGTCTTCGAGTCAAGCAGATACCCCAGATTCTAATGGGAGACCTAGAATTGCGATAACAGTTAGTTAGGCTGTGGTTATATTTTATTTAGGTTATTATTTAACGTACATAAGGATAGTTTATATTTAAGTGTGAGAATGGTTTGTTTATAAGTTGAGTTGAATTTTACGGCTGTCTGACTACCTGGTGAAATTTCTATCTATCTAATTTAGCTATCTGACTCCATGAACTAATTTCCACACAATTGTTATTCGAATTGTAATTTTAAGTTATCAGAAGGTGTTCATATAATATTGTAGGTCTCTAACACAATTTGAATTTATACATTACAGAATAGTGAAATTGCAGAACAGGGAAACATTATTGAAATTACGGAACAGGGAAACATTATTACAAATCATTACATTTTTAGCTAAACAATCAATTTAATGTTTTCTGAGAGCTGAACTGGTCTAACTGGTCTGGTTTGATGTGAGCTATAGTACGATTTGATAGAGCTCTTCCGATTTAATAGAGCTGGTTTGATGTGATAGAGCTCTTTGTCTAATTGAGCTGGTTTGATGTGTTAGAGCTCTCGTCAAAGGACGAACAAACCATTTTATTGTGTGCGCTCTTTTTTCTATTTTCTTTGGGAGCAGTTGCATGGAAAATTACAGAAACTTTAGTAAAAGGCAGGAAAACTTATATGTTGAAATAATGGATCGCTACAAGGCTACGTAATCTAAAAGATCACTACGAATAAGCGACATATGATGGAGAACACAATGAATAATTCAATAACGAAAATTGAGACAAGGTGTTAGATGATAGTCTTGCACAGAGAAATATATTTAGTAGCCAGAGTAGCCTATCTGTAACATGAAGGTAGTACAAAATTAGTCGTGCTAATATTTGGCGATGAGCGAATATTTGTGTTGCTTTTTAAAAGAATAAAATGACAATTTACGCATGCTCGTTGGTAAGGAGTTCCAGACTTTCACTTCGGCATATTTAATGCTGCGCTGGAGTCGAGATGAGGCGTAACGTGGGACAAAATAACAATCATTGGTAGAGTGTCTAGTAAGACGTGCATTATAGGCAGGGATATCTAGAGAAGGGGATATGAAGGCTTGCAGCAATTGCCTTATTCTCATGACACTACCAGGGCGGTAGTTTGTAGTGTTTTAAACATGTGTTTTTTTTTAAATCGTACAAAGTTTTGTAGTGCAGCTGGTACCATGAGCTACAGAAGACAGTTAGAAAATGTTACGTAGATCATATTTAAAGAATACTTGTTTACAAAGACAGTTGAAAAGTTACCAGTAAGCTGCTTTTTTTAACAAAGCCTTTGCAGTAGGACAGATGTAAAGCAAGTATATGGGTAGTTGAATTAACAAGCAACCATGAGCATGCTGTGAATATCCCGGCCTGATGTTAATAGCGCAATGCAAGTTATCATAACAAGATTTATTAAACTACTATCGGTGCCAATTGTCATTTTACGATAAACACAGATTATTTACGATAAACAAAAGCCCTTCTATTGTCAGACGTAATAAAAGCCTTCGTATCCCCTTCTTTAGATATCCCTGATTATAGGCTACATGAGTTTGGTTTTTTCAAAGTAGTGTGCGAAAGGCAGAGGCAATCAGTGTTGGGCGCGATAACTCATTTTTCAGTTAAACGATAACGATAATCGATAAACGAAAAATGCCTAAAGCGATAACGATAAACGATAAATCAAAAAAAAGTTAAGCGATAACGATAAACGATAAATTATCGCCGATAATGTCCGATAACGATAATTTTTTTTTTCTTGATTAGCGCTGCCCCAGTGCCCCACCCCATGCAGCACGAACTGTTTTCATCAACATGACGAAAAATCGAACATAATGTACTGTAAAGAGACAAAACTTTTTGTAAGTTATGCATGAATAGAATCGCAACAGCGGCAGTAGTAGGAATTGGGTAGACACTTTAACAAGTCGAAATTCTGCCACTGAAATTGACTAGAATGAAACCGCCAACCAATCATAAGCTACGGTTTAAGTGACGTAAAAAATGGCGAAAAGAAGATGATAGAAAGCAAATTAAGTGATGGATTTTTTGTCAGCTGGTTGGCTTAGGGGTTAGGGTTAGAGCTAGAAATAGTCATTTCATTGTCGCGTGTTCGATTCTCACCACTGCTATTGCTCTTTTTCTTCTGTAATTACCAAATAAAGTTCAAAACAAGCATTAACTCTCTGGATGAGTGCTAGAAGGGTCACAATTGGACGGTAGCCTCTTATAACACGTTCTGATTGGTTGGCGGTTGCATTGTAGTCAATTTCAGTGGCAGAATTTCGACTTGTTAAAGTGGCTACCTAGGAATTGTAGATCATAGGGATGCGAAACTTCATCCGCTTTTGGCTTATCCGCAACATTAGAAGGGTTACGTTTTTTTCTAATTTACAAAATATTTTACTTTTTATGGGTTATATAAGAAGAATTAAGTTGGTTTTAAAGTAATTTAAGGTTTTTAGTAGAAAGCAAGCCTGCAGTAAAACGTAAAAAAAATGTCAAATTGGCAATTGACCCTTCTAATGTTGAAGGAACAACGGAGTTGCGCGTCCCGTAATGTACCGTTCCTACGGCAGTAGGTATCGAATCTTCAACCTTTTGATCCAGAATCAAACCACTGAGGTAACCGCAGTGCTTATAATTATACCTTCAGATACCAGTTGGATGCTTTTATCAATTGAGTTACACTGCCGCTTACGTGCAGTAGGCAAAATAATTAAATCAAATGAAAATACCATAAAAAATTCCAAACTTTGTATTTTGCTTTCTACGGGCTGTTTCCAGCAAAGTCAGCAATAATTGAAAAAATTCCAAAAAAACGCAAAATGCTTGAAAATTTATCAGTAATCTTAAGCGTTATTGGTAGTAAAAATGTGCATACTGTGAAATCCATCAAGCTTGTCAAATTAGGCGTGTTTGTTCAAGAACAATAACATAATTATCGTAATTTACTGATAATTTCAGATAATTTTTGTTGTTTTCTTTGTGAACACCATCATTAAAGCAATGGCAGAACGCTGAGTTGTTGAGATAAGAATTACAATATAGGCACTGTATTATTAGCGGGAATAAAAATATTTGATTAAGCGTTGGCTATGTCGCATAGGTAAATCGTCGTCGTATCCAGGCTTACGCCCGGTGGTTAAAGACTTAGACTAAGTGGACGGAAGGCAAAGAAGCCAATCTTCATGTCCACCTTCAAGCATGCCTTTAAGTGTCCTGCCCTTTCGATTGCCGTTCCAGCGCTCTCACCACTCGGCTATGCAGCATAGGTAAATGATAAAGGTATACTGTATTTAGCATAATTTTACCACGCAACTCGATACGCAACTGTATGCTCATAAGCGGTGTCGAACCGGCGCCCTTTCAATTGCCGTTCCAGCGCTCTCACCACTCGGCTATGCAGCATAGGTAAATGAGAAAGGTTATACTGTATTTAGCATAATTTTACCACGCAACTCGATACGCAACTGTATGCTCATGAGCGGTGTCGAACCGGCGCCCTTTCAATTGCCGTTCCAGCGCTCTCACCACTCGGCTATGCAGCATAGGTAAATGAGAAAGGTTATACTGTACTGTATTTAGCATAATTTTACCACGCAACTCGATGCGCCTATTGTCATGCAAAAACTACTACAAGATGCAAAAAGTGTGATGTCGGTCTGCATGTTAAATGCTTCAAGCAATATCATATTCTGCAATGACTTGTTTCAGTGATGGTGTCGCGAAAGACCATGTTTCCGATGTAAAAGCGGCCTCGTATTGCGACACTTTCATAAACCACTTGCCAATTTCTTTCGCTTCGCTTCAAAGGAATCTGTACCTCCTGTGCGCTTACATTTTAATTGTAAAATTCACTCGCGATTGCCGATTGCAGAAAAACAACAAGAGACTTATTGCATGCATTTCATTGCAATTTGCAACTCTAAAAATTATTGTGTTGTCAGGGCCGTCGCTGCAGGGGGCGTGCCCCTCCCATGACAACGACCTGTGCACACACATTTCAGGCACTGAAGAAGAACTGGTTTTAATTTTAGTTTCATGAACTAGGTGGCTAGTAAAAATATTACTTTTCATGTTCTTGACGCTTGTGTGTTGATCCGAAATAAAATTTATCGGCGATTAATTATCGGCGATAATCAAATATTGCCTTTGGCGATAACGATAAACGATAACTGAAAAAATAATTAAGCGATAACGATAAGCGATAAAAATTTATCGCCGATAATTATCGCCGATAAATTATCGCCGATAATGCCCATCACTGGAGGCAATACATCCGTATCAAATTTAAACATGAACTTAGCAATTTCGTGTTCGTACAAATCTTTAAGCTTGAGTATATTAAGTTGCTTATAGAAAGGTGTGACATGATCACACCACCTGCCACCTGCTACTATTCTGACAGCCTTATTTTGTAAGGTGCTAAGCTTAATTGTTCATTCGTGTCTTGCAGCATGAACCCCAAATCGTTATCCCATATGAGAATGTACCAGTGCGTAGTATAATTGTAATAATGTTTTGTTTGGTAGAATGTATTTGAGTTTGGACAATATTCCTACAGATTTAGAAAGTTTCTTGTGGAGCATATTAATATGAGGTTCAAAATTTAGACCATTGTCAAAGATCCTAATGCCAATAAGGTATTTGGCACACTTAACTTGTTCGATCTGAGCACAATTATAAAGTACATTGATATCTTCTGGGTAGCTGCATTTTTTAGGAGGAACCACAATAACATTTGATTTGGAAGGATTGATAACTAATTTATGTAACAGTCGAATTCTGCAAGATCATAAACTGACCTTGCATCCTGGTCACAGCGGTAAACCATAATCTCTTCGTGGGAAAATTGTAACATAAAGTTCCCGGATCCGTTCGTCTGTATGTAATGACCGAAAAAAAAACACTCCTTCGAAACGTCTATTCAAATTTGTATTTCTGTAAAATTAGCCACCTGGCTGTCGAAATTGGATGCAACGCCGTACACCACTAAAACTTGTCACTACAGAACAGATTACTTAGATAAAAGACGGAAAATTTGTCCAGCTAGTAAGCACCAAGCAAACAGTTAAATATGCGACTGACTTCCAACAAACAATTTTACGAATGACTAGAATAATTTGCGATATCTCAAATGCACGTACACAGTAACTGTGACACAATAATGAAAGACATTGTCACGCAATTCAAACCGGTGTTCAAAGGTAGTGATGCAATATTTCATCAGGACTTACGGCCGATGGTGCAATATTTGGACATTTTCTAGCAATTTCCATGACGTAAGATGCCAGCTAGGTTAAGTAGACCATAACGGTTTTATATGACGTTTGATTTGGTGAATAATTGTCGGGAACACATCCAACAACTGTGCTTCTCGCCTGACAAGAACAGCTCCAAGGTTAGGCCTCTAATTATCACAAACTGATTAAAGCTGACTAAAAGTTTATTCAAGTAGCCTACACACGAAGACACTTACTTGCAATCGACGAACAAATAGTCAACCGTCATCAGTATGAAGTTTTAGAAAATGTGACCGTCCACCGCTCGAGTCAAAACGCAAAAGCACGATTCCGATAAATGACCAACAGAGATTAAAACTCGTGCGGCTGGAGGTCAATTAAGCGTGACAATTAAACCAAAACATTAAAATTAAAAAGGGATCGCAAAAATCGTTTCTTACAATTTATTGGCTTTAATCCAGTTCTTGATGTTAAGTAATTCAGACGATATTTCCTTTTCTAAGTAGGATGGATTAGGAGCGTTAATTACCAGGCAGGTATCGTTTGCGAATAGTTTTGGAACAGAAGACGTGCAGTTTGGTAATCGTTTACGTACAATAAAAACAGTAATAGACCCAACGTTGAACCCTGAGGTAGCCTACACCATGAGTTATGCATCTCTGTTCAGATTCCTGTTCATTAATCGCAACATAGCCTACTGCTTTCTGTCTTTTAGGTAGGAGGAGAATAATTCGTTTGCTGTACCTCGGATTCCATAGTGGTTGAGTTTGTATAGTAGAATGGGATGGTATACCGTGTCAAAGGCTTTTTTGAGATCCAAGAGAACCAAACCTGTGTGTTGCTTTTTACGTGTTCATAGGTGGCACTAATAATATCAATAGCGGCATATGAAGTAGGGTAGATGAGCCAGACCGAAATCCAAATTGCGTAGGAGAAAGGACAGAATATTTATCTACAAAGGAAGAGAACCTTTTATACATCAGCTTTTCCAAAATTTTTTGAAAGACGATAAAAGGGAGATAGGTCTATAATTATTTACGTCAAGTTTGTCTCCAGATTTGAAGACAGGTACGGTACAACTTTAGAAGTTTAAATGTTTCTGGGAAAATACCGAACTGAAAGGAATAGTTAATAAGAATTGAGAAGGGCAGGGCAATAATCACGGAGGCGATCTGTATGAAGTATGCTGAAATGTCATCGTAGCCAGTTGCTTTGTTGGGTTTTAGAGCTCGGATTTCTTTGAGTACCTCATCACCTGTCGTTGGTTCAAGAAAAATAGAAGAAGGAACGTGGCTTGTAAGGGAAAGGTTCATTGGTTCCAATAGTCTCGGTTTTGTTAACCACATTAGTTTTTTCGTCACTGTACACTTGTACAGTGTACACTGCTTAGGTTTTTCTTGTTAAACCATCTTAAAGTTTTTACCCGGCGTCAAAGCAGTGGGATAAATTTATTTAAGGAATCTGGCAACACTGATTCCAAAGGCCTTGCCAGAAGGGTTGCCAGATGGCCTTTTTTTAGGCCAAATTCCAGAAAACTGGCCTTTTTAAATTGCAGTTGGCCTACAAAAATTGATGCAAATAAGGCCAGAAAATCTGGCCTTATTTGGCCCTTTTTATGGCTGCAAGTTTTGACCGGTTTAGAAAGTATTATTTTAAGGAAATTCAATTTCAATTGCAATATAAAAGTATCACTTATCTTATCATCACTTAGAGCCTGGCCTATATTCGTTTTAATTTTAATTAGTGAGTAGAGACATTGGTAGAGAGTAGAGAATGTGTTAGCGGTGGACAGGGCGGTTCTATTAAGTTGCACCTGCCGTAAACCGTAAAGTATACACTTGCCTTGTTTGTTAATGTGATGTGTTTGCATTCCATTTGTGTAATTGTCGTATTTCGTTTGCTGCTAAATAATTTCAAAACCGAATATTAGTTTTAGTTCTTATGACATCTTAAACGTATTGATTTCGTACTGGGTTGGTCTGTGAATAAGTTTATTATAAAAGCCTGGGACAACACATTTCACTGATTGTTGAACACTCCATGTTTACTTCTGATTTGGTTTGCAATACGCAAAATGCTACAGAACGACAGGAAATCTTTGCATTCGTTTATTTTTGATTTTTTAGATTCGTGGTTTGAAACTTCTATACATCAAATAACTTAAAATAAGTGTTGATGTGAGTGAAGGCTATATTTTATATTGTTATTGCAAAATTGAATTTTATACATTCTTTAGTTGATACAAACAGTGTTTTATTTTAATAATTCTTTTGTAGTCATGTATAGCCCTGAAAATAGTTTCCAATCCTGTAGTTGTAGACATCCTTGGTACATATACTCAATTAGACAAATTCATGCTTATTGCTTAGCTAGATGTTCCGAATAGCACTGTTCATGAATTGAAGTAATAGTAGTTTCTAGTTGAATGCCACCGATGTCGTCCCCTGGACATGTCGTCCCCCCGATGTCGTCCCCTGCCGATGTCGTCCCTGTTGCCAGATGTTCAACTTTTTTTGTCCATTTAAATGTAGGTAAAAATTATGGTTTTTCGAAACGAACTTATTCAAATCGAAACGAAATTTTTGCTACCTTTTTCTTTTGTTGGTTTTGCTCCTGTACTCTATTGTTAAATTCATCATTACTGTTTTACTCGTTACAATATTGTTCAACTTATCATCACTTATACAAAGAAAAATAAAACTGAATTGAAAACAAAAAAATCTTTCTTGCCCTGTTCTGATTCCTCATGAATTTCGCATTGCTTTTTTGTCCGAAGAACATGGATTTCATGTTCTTGCAATCAACACTGTGGCGTAGCTAAGGGGGGGGGACAGACCGCCCCGGGCGGCACGTCTGGGGGTGGCACTAAGACTACGATTTTTGATTTTGATTATAATCTGATAAAAAAACGCATTTCATTTTCACATACTTTTTCTTGAAGGGGTGGCAAAATCTGAATCCGCCCCGAGCGGCACATTTCCAAGCTACGCCACTGAATCAACACTCAATTTCTTTTCATGAACATTTATTTTCACATCGCTAGCGTAGCCCACTGCAAATTGGTTCGTTGGTTTTGAATCTTTATCCTCGGACTGATAAAGCCTTGATTGGTTATTCCTGGTATCGTAGTTACGCGTACTTGCAGTGGCTCTTGACGCAGGGCCGGTCACCGAGATTGGCAGAGTGAAGTTTTCCGATTGTTGATGTGTTGTTGCCGAGAAATTATTCCATTCACTGGGGCCCGCTGAATGGAGAGCAGTCCTGAAATGCGTTGCTCAAGCGCACATCCTGAGCGTCGAGCTTGCGCCGCGTGATCTTGAGCCGGCGCATAACTGAGCTAACGGGGCGGACAATAAATAAACGCAATAAATGGCGAAAGTAAACATATCTAACCTACGACAAAAAGCACAGAAACAGCTAGCAAAAACATTAACTATGACATGCAACAAGTGTGGTCCTACGTTATCTGGTAGCCTAATGTAGATTAGAGATGTGCTCAACTGTTACTTTTTAATAAGTAGCCTACTTTGAAAATCTGAACTGCTACTTTGAAAGCTAAAACCATGAAAACAGAAGAAAGCTAGGCTAGAGTAAACCTCAGTTAACGTGTGACTAAAAAAACAATTGTGTAAACCAGGGTGGTCCAAGACTGCAAACATGAAGGGCCACATTAGGGTCTGAGAAAAACTCCACGGGCCGCATAGTGAGAAATGATAACGCGTTGTTGAAAGTAGAAACGTTGTTAAATAAAAGCTTAACTAGGTTGCAATTTTGAAATTATTTTCTATAGATTTCGATCTGTTTTAGCTATATTCTTGCTGTTAGGCTTGACTGGGCTATTTTATGTCTTGATTATCATTCAAAGCATTACTTTTTTGCATTTGGCCTATTGCATGATAGCGAATCCAAGCAAAGAACATAGCGCTTCTGCTTAACAATAATGTTAAAAAAAGGTGCCACATTACTGCACTGCATCGATGGTTCGCATTTGTTTTCTATATCGTCTATACTGCTTTCTATTTCGCTTTGTATTTCGCTCTTATTGTATGTCCTTTTACGCATCCCAGTTGTGGAACAAGTTTAGATCTTCTAATATAAAACGATTACGTGTTGCTTACAATGATTCTTTTAGAATATTGCACAACTTGCCTCGTTATGTCATTGCCCGTGAATATCAAGTAATGTATAATATAACAACGTTTGATGCTTTATTGAGAAAAAACATGTTTTCGTTTATCAACCGTTGCATTCACTCCTCCAATCGCTTTATATCAGACCTGATGTCATCTGATTGTTTTTATCGCTCTGAATACTTTCAATTCTTCCAACGCTCATTGCATATAAATTTGTAACAGTAGATAGCCCATTTAGTGAGCTTTTAAACCGACGGCATCCAAGGTGGCTCTCTGTGATCTTTGTGCATTTTCAGTTTGTGTATTATTTCGTTGTTTTTGTTTTGGATATGGACAACTTTGTTTGACGCAAATAAATAATAATAATATATAGTCCGCCTTGTTCGCAAGTCAACATAGGCCTAGGACTAGCCTACTTGGAAAACAAAGCTAACTGTTGTAAGCAGACAGGTATTAGCTTGAAATTTATGCTGTAGGCTAGGTCAAGATATAAACACATAATGACTGCAAACTAATTTTAGAATTGGCTCTTCTTCATTTCTGTGATGGTAATTTTCCATTGATAACGTATTTTCAGACACACAATTAAACGGAAGTGAACAGAATTACAAGCCACATTTTTACGACTTCGTTCCCCTAGAGGCCGTAGCACTGCAGTGGTGTAGCTTACCTAGGGTATGGCAGGCATGGCTCGAGCCTTGGGCGCAAAAATCGGTTGGTAAAAAATAAAATTTGTGAGTTATACTTTCTTCAAAATCTAATTTGCGCCCAACAAACATCAAAAAGGGTCACTCTTTACTGTAGCCATTGTCAAACAATGGACGTTGAAAAAGCAACATTGTGCCTCTCCTGGCTCACTTTACGTTCAGTCAGCAACAATTGGAATCAATCAATCAATGGTTTATTTGTCAGTAACAGGAACATAGTACAGTAGGCCTACATGTTGGAAATATGCAAGTAATATACACAATGCAAAAGTTACACAAGTTTCCATACCGACAGGGAGACAACGAGACGACCTAGTCATTTGCCACCCTACGGAAATGGCGATTTTGCCATTTAAAAATTGGAAGTTTATTAAAGTCGCTAAGCAGCGATTAGTTGAAGCTTAGAAGTAGCTCCAGTACTTACTTATTCATTTTTATAAGAATTTATAAATCCAATCTGTTGTATGACTTCAATTTGTCCTGATCAGAGCACTCAGTCTGTTCTAGGAAGAAATTAGCATTGAAATATTATTGAGCCTATAAGCATCATTATGTGAAATTTTGAGACCAAGAATTATGCTAGGTATGATTTCTTTTACGTGCTGTGCTGGCACTGCCTAGCACTAAGCAGTCTGAAGTTTTGAGGTTCATTGACAACTTCACAAGCTGTGCTTTGTAAATATACGGTACCGTACTTTTACCTAACTTCCTCAAGTTGTCAAACGGATAAAATGAACGCAATTCTTAGTAGCTAGTAGCCTACACACCAATGTTGGGATTGATTCGCTATCAGTTTCTTCAATCTCTAGTTAGCATAGGCTATAACCCAACGGTTACAAAACCCGCCGACATGCCAACAAATGTCGGCGACAAATTAAATTAATTAATATTAGTTTTTGAAAAAATCTGCCGGACTTGGGTCGTTTTATTTTTATCCACAGTTATCAGACAAAAATACCCCTATCTACAGGTCGGTCACCGCCGGTTGCATCAACACAGTGCTCTATTAAGATGAATTTTTAATTAAGTTGGCTAGGCCTACGTAAAAAACTAAGAAAACATTTTGCGTATACCTAGGCTATATATTGTAATTATCGACCAAGGATTTTTTTAATTTAACTTTTACTTGCCCTTTTAGACTCTGAAACAAACCAATACAAAGAAAAAGGAAAGTGGGGCTGAAGGGCGAAAGAGACGAGACTTGCAAGCAGCAGAAGCTGAAAAGTCAAGCAGACAAGCTTATGTCCGATTGATTTTGTCCAATAATTCACTTGGTAGTAGGTTACAGTAGACTATACACACACAGCGTCAGATGAAAAAGTAATAAGCCGCGTTGGCTAGTTTTTATGTTAGAAATAACTTGGAAAGGCGCAATAGCGCAGCATTCTATCAAATTGATTAGCTCTGCAGAGAGAACAAAATTTGCATGACGAAACAATCTCTCGTGACTGCCTTTGAACATTATAAAACGGCAATAATACATTGATTTATTTTCTTCACGATTTGTTCATAAAAGACTTGTATGCAATATTTAACTTAAATTGTTAAAAAGGGCGCACATTTAAACTTTGCCATGGGCGCCATTTTGCATAGATCCGCCACTCGTAGCAGTGGGCTACCGTGTCCGTAGGTTATGTTATTTTAAAGAAATAATAATAAATAAACAAACTGTTTACTCGTCAGCAACAAAATAATTAACCCTGGCTAGCGGACATTTGAAAAAAAATTAGCCTAGAAATTAATTTTTATTTTTGAAATTAAAATAATTTGTTTGTTCATGTGAACAAAAAAAAATTGTTTGTTCATCAACTAATCCCACAAGTTGTACCAAACTGAAAGAATAACGTGAGCATTGACGCTCGAGCTGAAATGCAACAGCCCGCCGCATTTTGAAATCTGTTCGGCAGCGTGATTCATGATCACTCACTGGAGACGACATGGGCATTGACGCTCGAGCTGAAATCCAACAGCGCGCCGCATCTGAAGCTTTTTTTTGCTGGCGTAAATTATTGCGCGTCCCGATGTATGAGGGTACGACATCGGGGGTACGACATCGGCAGGGGACGACATCGTCGCCACCCTTTCTAGTTTATCTGCTACTACAGTAATTTTTCATTAATCAAATTATGCAAACGAACCGGTCATTATGCTCTGACAGTGCTAAATTATTATCTGTCATATTTGATCGTAAAATGGCATTTTCAAAAAATTATTTCAATTAAGTTGTTAGCGTTTATTTAGCTTTAGAAGTAAATAAAAAATTTGGCCTTTTTTTGGCCTTATTTTATAATGGATTTGGCCTTACTATAGCTTGAGTATCTGGCAACTCTGCTTGCCAGGAGGAAGCCACTTTAACAAGTAGAAATTCTGCCACTGAAATTGATTAGAATGAAACCGCCAACCAATCAGAACATGTTATAAGAGGCTACCGTCCAATTGTGACAGTTTCTAGCACTCAGCCAGAGAGTTAATGCTTGTTTTGAACTTTTTTGGTAATTACAGAAGAAAAAAGAGCAATAGCAGTGATGGGAATCGAACCCGCGTCAATGAAATAACTACTTTCTAGCCCTAACCCCTAAGCCAACCAGCTGACAGAAAATCCATCACTTGATTTGCTTTGTATCATCTTCTTTTCGCTCTTTTTCCACGTCATAGAAAACGTACGGTAGCTTATGACTGGTTGGCGGTGCATTCTAGTCAATTGCAGTGGCAGAATTTTTTCTTGTTAAAGTGGCTACCGAGCGAGGGGTACCGCTGGGGTAGGCACTTTAACATCTAGGACAGTTTTCTGTGCAAACCAGAAAGGTAAGGTAGGGTAGGACAATTTTCTTTATAAACTCAGTTGATTACAGTCATTACGATCCTTCTTGCTCTCAGTTCAGTTGCAGAAGAAAAAAGAGTATATATTAGCAGAGGGTGGGAATCGAACCCATGCAATCGAAATGACTACCGTATTCCCTTGCCCTAACCTTAACACATTAGGTCACGCTGCTTGTGGTGATACATTCACTTAATTTTCTTTGTATCAAAAATCTTTCGACTAGATCAGTCAGAATATAACGTGCTGAGTCACATGACTGAAATCAGCTGATTTGCAAGGAAAACTGTCCTATGTCGAAGATCCTACCTTGCAGAGGTGGACAGGAGCCGGAGTTTTGGACTTTGGAGTATTTTAGAGCTGGAGTCTCAGTTTTCGGCCTGAGTGCGGAGTCTGATTTTTTTACCAGTTAGCCTAGATACATAACACGCAAATCTTTACGCCTTACTTGGTGCAACTGTTATTTTTGTGAAGGTAGGCTACTTCGGATGCAAGCCTATTTCGTCCCCCGAAATTTAACTAGAAATAGTAGGCTAGCCTATTGATTTTGTGCAATTTTATGTGAAATGAAACGAAATCCCAAACTGCTAAAATATTTCTGAAACTCAGAAAAGAAGCCCAATTCCACAGAGAAATTGCAAAACTGGCAACTTTGAATCTCATTTTCATTCTTGCAAGAAAAAGCGGAAAATCCACAAAACATTTATTGTTAAAAACATGTTTTTGTGACAATTGCAGTGTAAATATTTGTATACAGATAGTATCGACTGGCAAAAAACAAAGTCAAACTTCGACTCCAATCCGGCTCCTGTTTTTACTACAAATTTCAGACTCTGGACGAAACTTGAGACTCCGGCTCCTGTACACCTCTGATACTTTCTGAAAATATTGCTTCATTTTGTGTTTGCTGAAAATAAATCCAAGTTTGAGCGTAACTGCTGCTGTATTGATATTTCCTTACATACCATAAATTTAACACTTAATGAATAAAATTTCATTGGCCTAAATTACTTCTTTAGAATTGTAAAAGTTTTCTTTAAGCTATCACTTGCTGAATCATCAAAATGACGTTTGTACATTTTGTCAACTGCCTAGCTCTTTCGTATGCTCCATACGTTGTCACCTACAAGACATCAATATTGTAAGTTTGTGGCCAATTGTTTTATACACTGTGTGAAATGATTATTCTAATTTGAAAGAATTTTTGCACTATCAGAAGTCTCATTTTTTAATTCCACTTCTGGTCTTGGTGATTTTGATAATATTTATGGCATTTATAATTATATTTGTTGTTTTTATATATATAGCGCTGTATCCATCGCAGAATGCATTGCTCCTCAGGTCTTTACAAAGCAGACAGTGTCACAGCCGTATAGAGGCACAGCTGAGTCCATTATTACCTGAATCCATTCCGTTGCTCAGTGCCAAGCAGGAATTAGATTTATTACCATGTTTAAAAAGTCTTTGGTATGACTCGACTTCGACAAGGTATCCAATCCATGCCTACCGATTCAGAGGCGGACACACTGAGCTGGAATACGCCAAAAAATATATATGTATATACCGTTGTATATAAAGTTGGGTTAAAAATTCTTTCAGTAGTGCAATGAAGTGTGAGCCATCAAAAACTGTTGGAATCATAACAAGGTTTATCAAAAGTTATTTTCAGTAACAAAACAGGTTTTCATGTACTTATGGCATCAATGTCAGAATTCCAGACTGGGCCTAATTGTGCATATGAACAGTGAGAGACTAACAGTGGTGGCATAACTAGCTGGGATAACTGAAGGTTGAAATTTTTAACTTTTGCATAATGTGAAGTACGGTATAATTAGAGAAGCTTTAAAAAATCTATTTTCCATTTTTTAAAGGTCTGAGTACAATGCGCTTGTGAAAATTGGATTTGCTGGTTTTGTGTATCTGGTCACCCAGCTTGCAAAAATGTTGGCACTGGCAACATTTTTTCCAAGTCTTGAACCTAGCTCACCTGGAAATGTCAATATTGTTGGTGAAATTTTGAAGACTACTGTAGACATTTCTGATTTGGCTGGTATTTATTTCATAATTAATCGAACCGTTGGAAAGCCAGAGTTAAAAGGTATATACTAGTGTTCATATCATGTTTATATTAGGCTATCATGTTTATATTTTCTTATGACTTTTTTCATCAAACGGGGCAACACTAAAAGGCGGAAACGCGGAAATAAGAGCGGAAAACTGCCAACAGCTCAAGAGAAGACTTTTGTAAAGTTGAAACGATAGTAAAGTAAATACAAGTAGAAGTTAAACAACGACTTTAATTTATTATGAGAAACAACACTTTCAAATGCGTCACATTAGGTTGGCTTTTAAGTACGCCTAAGTAAAAAACTCAACCAAATAAAAATATATATACAATTACGAAATCTCATATATATATTTGCTTTTTGTCATAAAGTAGTAGTAGTAGTAGTAGTCCAGTTTTAATCCGGTGATGTCCCCGTTACCGAGGGTGGCCGGATTCACCTCCAAGTGCCGCAATCGTCTTCACACCCTGCCTCCACATCGATCTGTCTAGCGCGTCCTCTCTTGTCAAGCCCACCTTGCTGCTTTCTTCCTCAACTTGCTTTTTCCATGTTTTCTTTGGTCTTCCTTGTTTTCTACGACCCTCCACTCGCAACTCCAGCGCTCTTCTCAAAACATCATCTTCATCCCTTCTCAAAACATGCCCATACCACCTCACTCCATTCGCTTTTGCCAACTTATCAACACTCTCATTCAACCCAAGCAAGCTCATAAGTTCTTCGGTATTCCTTTTGTCCATCAGCTTTACACCACACATTGCTCTCACCATCGCTCTCTCAGTTCTTCTTAAAATCGCCAATTCGTTTTCCCGTAAGCACCATGTCTCACTTCCGTACAGCATTGCAGATCTCACACAACTAATATAAATTCTTCCTCTCATTTTCAACGGAAATCTTCTACCACATAACAACTCTCGACACTCTCTGAATTTCACCCAACCAAACCTTCCTCTTGCAGTCACTGCCGCTTCACAACCACCACTGGCATTCAATCTATCTCCTAGATAGCAAAAGGCATTTACTGATTCAACTTCGTCATTCAGCTTTTTAACAGGACCAATCATTCCTTCCTCAATCTTCTTGCATCTTTCACATTCAAAACCATCTCCAGATCTGCATGTCACTCTCTTCATCTTTGCACATCTTCCATGCATCCATTTCTTGCATTTCGTACATGTAACAGAATTTGCCATCACTCTTCTTCCGCAGACGCCACATGGGTCAATTTTGCTCATTGTGATTTCCCCTTCCGTTCCGCTTATTACGACCTTTGTCTTTTTGATGTTCACACGCATACCTTTACATTCAAACGACTCCTTCCACTTCTCAAATTTCCCTCTCAGATCTTCCATTGTGTCACTCAACAAAACCAAATCATCGGCGTACAGTATCTCCATTAATGAATCTTCTCTTACACATTCGGTAATCACATCAATCACAATGGCAAAGATTAGAGGAGAGAGGACAGAACCCTGGTGTACACCAACCTTCACCGAAAAACTCGTCTGAGAGGGCAGATCCAACGCGAACTCTCGTCCTTGCACCGTCGTAAAGACCCATTACGGCTTGCACGAGAGCTTCTGGCATTACTTTTTTTCTCATTGCCCATTCCATCACTCTTCTTGGAACTCTATCAAACGCCTTTTCCATGTCCACGAAACACATGTACAAGTTTTTACCCTTGTCTCGATATTCCTCTTGCAACCTTCTCAAAATAAAAATAGCATCTGTCGTTCCCTTCCCAGGCATAAATCCACACTGCATCTCGTCCAGCTTCACCACAGATCTTATTCTATTCTCCAACACCCTTTCCACTACCTTCATTGCATGCTCCAACAGTTTTATTCCCCTATATGACCCACAATCCATTACATCACCCTTTCCCTTGAAGATGGGTATCACCACACTCATCTTCCATTCATTTGGCATTCCTTTTCCATCTAACACACGTTGACTGATTTCCTGCATTGCTTTCAGTCCTGTCTCTCCACTTGCGCGTATCATTTCCACAGTGACTTCAGATAGTCCAGGAGCCTTCCCCGATTTCATTTTCTTCATTGCTTGCGTTACCGTTAAAGTATATTCACAAAATTGTCATTTAGGACTGCATTCTTATTTTTTAGAAGCAAAATGCAAATGTTGCAACATTTCATGATGCAGTTATCGCTATGTTAAACAATATGGACGCCAAGATCGTATTTCCGCGTTTTCTACATCGGTGTTAAAGCGCTACTTCTGCGGACAATATGCCATTTCATGCTCGGCTTACTTTCGCGTTTCCGCCTTTTAGTGTTGCCCCAAATGATCCATTTTGTTTTATCCAATACGTGGAAGCATGTATTTTTGGTGCAGACAGTTAGGTGCCTGCCAAATAGGTGCGCACACAGTGGCATCAGGGTATTTAGGTGTGGCGCTGGTCATTTAAGTGCTATTTCCTGTACAGTCTATTTCATTAGGTGCTTGATAGTAATACTGCAGACAGTAGCGTATGCAGGATTTTCTCAAGGGGGGAAAGGGAGCATTCAAAATGCTTTTCAAAACAAAATGAATACAAATTAAAAAAACACCCATTTGCTAGTTATAACCAGCAAGTTAGTTGTATTTTATAAGATTAACCTACCATATTACTCAGCTTGCAGTGAAGATATTTTGTTAGTTTGCGACAGCTAGGTTACTTAATATTATATTTGGAAAGATTTTGAATTTAAAACAAACAATAATATGATACAACACTCTTGACGTTTTTTATATATTGTGTTACGTACATGACATAATTTGCTTACTCAACCCATTAAACCACGCGTATGGCGTAACAGGCGTATGCAGGATTTTGTTATTGGATTTGATTTTATTTGACATTTTTGATCAAGAGTAGCCTAATGCTAATTTATATAGTGAAGTCTGACCAAGGTAGCCTAGGCTGCTTGTTGGTGAAACATATGCTCTTTGCGTATGTCACTGTATTTACGCATTGAATTATTAGATATGTGAATGTGAAAAGCATGATAGGGCAATGTCATTAGATTAATTAAAGCAGTAACATCTAAGTATCCTTACGCCACAGTGCACACACTTATTTGGCAGGCACCTAAAAGATGTGAACCCCAATCTGTTTATGTTACCTATACATGAACCTATACTGAACATGAACGTATACCTATACTGAACTGGCAATCCTGAGAAGAACGGAAAGGTCAATGGTGAGAGCAATGTGTGGGGTGAAAACGAGAAGGGAAAAAAGGACTGAAGAATTGTTGGATATGCTAGAGATGAGAGAGACCATAGACCAACTGGCAAGGGCAAATGGAGTAAGATAGTATGGACAATGTCCGAAGGAGGAAGATGCAACGGACAGGGTGAAATGGAGAAAAGGGATTAAAATAATTGCTGCGCGGAAACAATCGGCCACCCCCACCAGTGGGGAACAAACCGACGATGGATTATGATGATGATACAATGTATATATATATGGTGTACAATGTACTTATTAATCTATAATCCAGGTAATAGCGTACTAGTTAATTTTTCAAGCTTCTTTATTTGTTTTTCCAATCAATATATCTTATAATATATAATATATATATATATAATATATAATTATATAACAGATATATATAATTATATAAAGAAATATAACATAATGTTAATTATATATAACATAATAATAATATAACATAATAATATATAATAATATAATATAATAATATATAATAAATATAAAATAAATATAAAATAAATATAATAAATATAATATAATATAATAATAATATATAAATATAATATAATATATAATAATAATAATAATATATAATATAATATATAATAATAATATAATATACGTATAGACAATTGTTTAAATCAGATTGTTTAATTTACTATAGTTTGGGGTTTACAAAACATATACTGTATGTGACAAAACAATGCAATTAACCAATTTTTTCTAAATATGTAGCTTGATATATCATTTTTCGGAGCACATTTTTTAGGTGTAGACAGTTATGTGCCTGTCAAAAAGTGCACACACTGTTGTGTCAGGTTATTTAGATGTGCCGCCCGGTAATTTAGGTGCTATTCCCAAGTTTATTTCATTAGGTGCTTTATGGTAAAACTGCAGACAGTGGCATAGGATTTTCTCTTCTTCATCCCTGTTAACGCTTCTGACTGCCTATACCGAACATCTTCGCCATTTTACGAGCATTTAATGATGGACAATTCTTATGCTATCAATCGTTAAAAGAAATTTCCCAAGAAAGGGAGAGGGTAGTAATATTATTCTTTCTATAAACTTATTTTTTCCCTGATCTAAAATAATCATTCCAAATGATGATCAACAATACTAAACCCAATAGATACAGTCTAAGCTATAAAATGTCAAGCTTTTGTAGCAGTAATGTCAATTTTTTTTTACAAATAGCCACAAAATGCTGTAGGATACCAGTTATATATACATGTATATTAGGGTGCGGCTGGTGCCCCTTGTATGGATGTTTCACCCTTACTTTTTTTTGGTGGGGAGGTTAGGGGTATAAAACAATCTGTTAAAATTTCAGGAAAAAAAACAATGTTTAGGGGTAGCAGGTCACCCCCAAACTTTTGAACCCCCTCGCTCGCCCCGATAATCACGATTTTACAGTATCTACAGTTATACTTGGGCTAGAGAGTTGATTTATAGCTCAAAATGACCAGAAACCTCATATTTATATTAGTCTTTCTAACATTGTATAGGTCTATATCCTTGAGAAATAAAGATAATGAGAAAAAAACATTTTTCTCTTTTACGACAAGAATTATTTGGCATTAATGATATATAATATACATAAAATTTATTTAAAAAACTTGTTCTACTCACAAAAGTCAGGAGAATTAATTTCAAAAGCTACCATTGAACATTTCAAGGAATGGAATTGCACTGAGTGTGTTGGAGGGATTGTGTTTGAGGGAGCAAGTCTTTTAGGCGCTGACAGTTAGGCGCTAGTCTAATAGGCGCGCACACTGTGGCGTCTGGATATTTAGGTGCGGAGCACTGTGGCGCCCGGTCATTTAGGTGCTATTCCTAGTAAAGTCTGTAGATTGTATCAGCTTGGTAGCTTGCCAGAAAATTATATCATGGCTTTACAGTGAGTGAAGCTGCTAAAACCGGCAATGCTTTTCACACAAAATGTTATATTGAGCAGAAAAATATATTGTTGTTTTATTGATTTATTATTGTTTTATTTGTTGTTAGTCCAAGTTTGCGTTGGTTAAAGCTTTATCAATAAATTATTCAAGCTTCCGAACATTATTGAGTTCACTTTTTAGTTACCGTAACTCTTTTGCGACCACGGACGTATACACACGTCTTGGGATTTTTGCCATGATGACCAAGAAAGTATCCCTACGTCCAAGGTTAAAAGGTAGCCTATTTCAAGCAAAAAAAATAATGTAAATGATGGCAGATCCATAGTCTTTGCCTGTCCTTTTTTAACTAATTAAAAAAAAAAAATTTGGCGGTGCAGTTATCGTATGAGGACTTCTTAAAGATGGGGACACAGTAGATTTTTTTTTCTTTCATTCATTAGAATTGGCAGTCAAAACTGGCTAGGCAACCCCTTACTTTGGAATTTCTCGATCAAAAAGACTGTAGGTTAAATTACGTAAACTTTTTGCTTAAAATTTTCCAAATTTCTCCATAATCATTCTGCTGTACCTCCTAAAGCATTGCGCGCAGAAACGAAGTAAATTTTTTCTCATGTGCAGAATTGTTTTGGCATTCGATTAAACTACATATATTTTCAAATTATTTTATCATGCTTGGGTAGTAAAGATTATAATGAAGTAGCCTACACTTTTCTGCCAATTTTTAATTTTTTTAGAAATTAGAAAAAATACCGTTTGGAAAGTTGCTAGTTGTACATACAATGTTTTAAATTTTATTGCAAAGCTTTGCATCTTCGGATAGCTGAAGGTGTATGCTTTCATTTGATGTCAAGATTGTGCGTCTACGTCGATCACATGACATGTTTTTACCGCGTAAATACAACGGATTTGTGTAAAAAATGTCTGGTAATTTAGATTAAATATAAATTACTTCTGTTCGGGATGGATTGGCCATGTGACGAGAATGCGTAAGACGCTCTACTACTGTTCACATGAATACATTTCTACAGGGCATATAGGCTACTGGCTACACCTTGGCTACAAGTTGCAAGCATAATGGTGAGACTTCGCTCGTTATTAAACCCAGTCCGGGTTTTGACGAAAAACTAAGTTACTCTTCACTCAAGCCTACCGCCCTCTTGAGTACAGCCTATGGTACATTTTTTACTGATGTTTAGTTACTATTTGACCTAACTAAAAGTGAACTCATACATGTTCGGAAACTTGAACAATTTATTGATAAAGCTTTTGCCGGCGCAAACCTGGACCAACAACAAATAAATGCTGAACACGCGCATTAAAAAAACAACATATTTTTCTGTTCAATATAACATTTTATGTGAAAATCATTGCCGGTTTAAGCAGCTTCACTCACGGAAGCCATAACATATTTTTCTATTCAATATAACATTTTGTGTGAAAAGCATTTTCGGTTCAAGCAGCTTCACCCATATATTTTTCTGTTTAATATAACATTTTGTGTGAAAAAGCATTGCCGGTTTAAGCAACTTCACTCACTGAAGCCATGACCAACAACGCACACGCATTAACAAAACAATATATTTTCCTGTTCAATATAATATTTTGTGTGAAAAGGATTGCCCGACGCCCCTACCTACCTGCCAAGCTGATACAATCTACAGACTTTACTAGGAATAGCACCTAAATGAACGGGCGCCCTAGTGCTCCGCACCTAAATATCCAGACGCCACAGTGTGCGCGCCTATTAGACCAGCGCCTAACTGTCAGCGCCTAAAAGACGTGGACCCTGTGTTTGACACAACTGCTTCTAATACCGGGAGTATTATATAGAATAGAAAATTCAGTCAGGCATTTATAATCAGAATTCAGTAAAATACAGTTCAATAAAGGCTAACTCAATACAGTAATATCTATACAATTGCAGAAGGCAGACCAGATTAATAAGATTATTATGAATTATTCTTGTAAGGCTATATTTTATAAGTAGTAAGTAACAATAAAATATGAAACAGTAGCCTATGCATATTATAACAGAAATATACATAGATGTACAATTGTACAGTACAAATGCAGTATCTAAGAGAAATATTATTTCTTAGCAAGTTCAGCAACTAGGCATATGTATAGATTATATGATTTCAGGATCTCAAGCGGCAGCATGTGTATATATCTATTCATTTCAAAAGAAGTTGAATCGAAAGTTACTGTGGTTTGCATGCAGACACCATATTATAGGCGAAGTTGTACTAACGCATTCATGGAATAGTTTAAACATGGAAGTTTCTAAAAGTCCTGATATCATACAATTTGGGTAGAGAGGTAACTCTTTTAAACCATAAACAGACATAACTCAGCAACAACACTACATTTAACATTATAAAAACAAAAAGCGCACGTTTTCGGCTAGTCATATAGCCCTTTTCAAGCCTATAAGAAAATACATTTTTAAAAGAAATGCTAAAGAATCATATAGTATCACAGCAAAAATATGGTCAAATCTAAACATTTGAGAAACTGCCTCGCTCACACAAAATGATAACTGAAAATTACACAGCACAACACGTCAAGTATTTCAGAGGTAAAATTACAGTAATTGATTGTTCAGACAAGGACTCAGGCAGATTACGCAAGAAAGACAGAAGCACAAGAGATAGGGGCACAAAACAAAGTAAATGCGAGAAACACAAGACGTGATAATTCAATCAAAAACTGCTAAACGGTAAGAAGCTCCGCAAGCAAATAATTGCCTGTTGTCCGAATTCGACACCAAGATTCACGAGGCATTGATCATCAAATCTTTAAACCCAGGGCTCAACAGGCAATTATTTGCATGCGAAGCTTCTTACCTTTTAGCAGTTTTTGATTGAATTATCACGTCTTGTGTTTCTCGCATTTACTTTGTTTTGTGCCACTATCTCTTGTGCTTCTGTCTTTCTTGCGTAATCTGCCTGAGTCCTTGTCTGAACAATCAATTACTGTAATTTTACCTCTGAAATACTTGACCTGTTGTGCTGTGTAATTTTCAGTTATCATTTTGTGTGAGCGAGGCAGTTTCTCAAATGTTTAGATTTGACCATATTTTTGCTGTGATACTATATGATTCTTTAGCATTTCTTTTAAAAATGTATTTTCTTATAGGCTTGAAAAGGGCTATATGACTAGCCGAAAACGTTCGCTTTTTGTTTTCCTGATATCATGGTATTTAAAAGGTAAGTACAGAGTCAAATATCTTACTGTTAAAAAAACTTGATCACTGTGTTAGGGCTGAAAGATGGTGATGATAAGATTACCTATACGAGTCAGTCAGGTATAGATTTGCAAAAGTTTGGACAGATTTGCAGTGTTTGTTACATAGTTATGTGTTCCATTTAGTGATTTTTCAGTTATGAAACATTTTTCTAAATTTTTGGAAATGGGTTGGTACGGTACTGTATACAAATTTTATTTACCAAAGTGAATGCATGATACATTATTTACCAGATTCAAAGAAAACTATGATTCTTTGACCTATGGAGATGTTGATAATTTGGATATTCCAATCACACCAACTCATCTCCAGGATCGAAGGCATAGCATTATTGATCTATGTAACAATGCATTGACACAATCGTTTGTACGTGGTGATTATAAAGAATTGGTGCATTTGACGCTGGTTTATCTCAAGTGGTGATAGTGAGGTAGTCAAGAACTTTGCATTTCGTAAACCAGGTGCCATACATAAAGCACGTTGGATGTCGAAGTTGTTGTATTGCTTAAAGATGGACTTAATGAGTTCCAAAATTGTGACGGAATTGCCCAAAGCAAAAGTGGTTACACCATTGCAACAGACCAAAATCCACCAATTTGTCCAGTTTGTAGTTTACTGTTACATTCCATGGTGGTTGACAACCACTGATCCTGCCACTGCACCTAAGAATGATCTTGGTTTAATTAACTCGTTATTGCATTATGTTCATATTGACCAAACGCTTGCTACTTCTGCCCTCAGAGGCTTTGCAAACCATCTTTGTTATCTCACAGAAGAACTGATGCCATTGGCTCTTTTCAGTCAACATGTCCCTCCCAAAGAGGAGCTGAAAATGGCTGATTGTTTGCTCTTGATAAGATCCACTACTGCTTCCAACCGATATGGAACAGGTTTTGGCAGACCGTGTTTTCCCAGAATGCCTACTGAAGAATCCATGGATTTGATACAATTTTTTGGAAGTGGTTTGTGAATGTTTTTTGAGGCATTAAAGATTGGGCATACCGTCCTCTCACGACCAATTAAAGAATGGTCAGAAGATGAGCAGTACAAAATAGCTAATACTATTGTACAAAGTCTTCATGTGGTCAATGATGCCGCCGAGAGAGGGGTAAAGCTACGCCATGATTTTTTGGGGGCAGCAGAGAGAGAAGATCGTCATCAAGATATCCTGCAAGTGGTTGAGAATGCCAGACATCAGCTACCAAATCAAAGAAAGAAAAATCTGAAATCAGCATTGTGGTTTCTAGCATAATAAATTAATGCAATACTACCTTGCTGCTTTACTTTGCAATGTGTTGAATGTTTGTTTCTGTTGAAATTAAATATGCAAATTACAATAGTTAGCAATTATTTTAAAAGTAGGTAGGCCTATTAGTTACACACTTACACGGTTATAGAACAAGTTTTTTAAATAAATTTTATGTATAATTATATACCATTTAATGCCAAAAAAGAGAAAAATAGTTTTTTCTCATTATCTTTATTTCTCAAGGATATAGACCTATATAATGTTAGAAAGACTAATATAAATATGAGGTTTCTGGTCATTTTGAGCTATAAATCAACTCTCTAGCCCAAGTATAACTGTAGATACTGTAAAATCGTGATTATCGGGGCGAACAAGGGGGTTCAAAAGTTTGGGGGTGACCTGCTACCCCTAAACATTGTTTATTTTTCCTGAAATTTTAACAGATTGTTTTATATCCCTAACCTCCCCACCAAAAAAAAGTAAGGGTCAATCGATTCCAGTTTTGAAAATCATAGGGCACCAGCCGCACCCTAATGTATATGTATATATGAATATGGGTGGGGCCCCAACCAGAGTGTTTGGAACAGGGTTGAGAAAAACCCGGGTTTTTTTAAAAAAGCCCAACCCGCTCAGGTTTTTTTAAAAAAACCCGGGTTTTTTTGGGTTTTATTGGGTTTTTTAAAAAAGATGCAAAAAAGGTAGATTCATGCTTATTTCACCTCAAAACTACTTTTTACGAATGAAGTGCCTTTCACTCACAGTACATGCTTGCATAACTCAATAAAATAATGCACTAGGGCTGTAGTTGCTTGAATGTTGCATCATCTATTAATTTCAAAATCAAGTTGGATGTTGCATCATCCACTGATTTCTATACCAAGTTGATGCTACCGTGGTAGAAATCACATTATTGCATCATTTGCTTTAGATTTGAAGGCAAGGAGCGTTTATGCCATCATATTATCAGTTTATCAGTCCTGCACATGTGCGTTGAGAAAAGTCGTGCGCAACGCCGTTGTCTTCCACGCGCGTGCAGCCAACGGGAGGTTCAGTTTTTCCGATTCTGATAGCCCCGACGTTGAGCCAACACAGGCGATGAGCGAAGACGCCAGAGGCCAGACCACTCTGACGGAACTCTTCTCCATGGGCAGGGTCCAGACGGAAGACTCCAACAACAGTGATGATGATGAAATCAGCTCAATCTCAAACGAGATTTCCTATTTTACGAAGCAGAAGCTTGCTTTTGGGCAAGCTGATCCGCTTTCCTGGTGGAAAGCAAACGAAGGCGAGCTACCGGTGCTGAAAAAGCTAGCCGAGAAGGTGTTTGTGACCCCAGTGACCTCGGCTCCAGCGGAGCGACGTTTTCAAAAGCTGGCCTGACCGTCACGAAGCTGAGATCCCGACTGACGGGTGACCATGTCGATCAGCTTGTGTTCTTAAACACCAACATGAGCCTGGAGCTGTAGAGTGTAGACGTTATTTTGTGTTCTTTTTTCGCAAATTTTCATGGCGTTTTTTCGTGTTTTCAAGCGAATTTTCATAGTGTTTCTTTTAATAAAATCACATTTTGCAGTGTGGTGAATAGTTGTGATATTCGAAATCGAAATTCGGAAATCAAAAATAAATTGAATTTCGAATTCCGAATATTCAAATAATCGAAATTGGACACCCCTAAATTCACATCCTTAAGTCCTAATTTAAAGTTTGTTTTAAGTGCCTTGTAGTGTTTTTGTTCATTTTTTTAATTTTCTAATAAAAACTGGACAAATATGATGCTCTGGGTTTTTTTATGGGTTTTTTTGGGTTTTTTTAAGTGGGTTTTTTTAAAAAAACCCACCCGGGTTTTTTTGGGTCGGGTAAAATACCAACAACCCTGGTTTGGAAGTAGTTAATCCGGCCTTACGTGATTAAAGCTGTTGGATATTGAGCTACTGTGGCAATATTTACATTATTTTTTTATTTCAATTAGAAATAAATAGGCCCCTAAATAGCCGCCCTGGCCGAAGGACACGGAGGGTGGTTATTACGGCCTTTCTACCCTAGACCACTTTTAAACAATAACATGTTTGCACTTACACAATCACAACAACGCTGAAAAAAAAACATTTTTGTGTGTACGGCGTACGCCACTGACTGCCTATTATACCAGCTTGGCTGGTAGGGCAATGCTTTTCACACAAACTGTCATATTGAACAGAAAAATATATAGTTTGTGTGCATGTGCGGCATTTATTTGTTGTTACTTCTGGATTGCATCTGCAAAAGCTTTATCAAAATTTTTTTCAAGTTTCCAAACATGACTTGAATTCACCTCTAGTTATGTACTGATGTCAAATGATAACTACACTAAACATCAGTAAAAAAGCATGCCATATATTCAAGAGGGTGGTAAGCTTTCAGAGTGAAGAGTAAGTTAGTTTTTTTTTAAAAACCCTGACTAGGTTTGAAAGCAATAAAACATAGCCTACCTTAACGCTGCTGAAAAACTTAGTACTTTCCATACCAGCTAGTCATTTGTTCTGTATAATGGTTATGTGTGTAACTTGACACATCAAATAGCACCTAAATGATTGGGTGTTGCACCTAAATACTCTGACGCCACAGTGCTTGCACCGATTTGGCAGGCACCTAACTGTGCACCTACAAGACCTAATTGTGGACCAACTTTTTTTTAAATCCATCTGCAATTTACTAATTCACAATTAGCCACTGAATTACAATATGCAGCTTCAGGAAACAACAGCTACTGAAATGTCTAACGAATGAGTGGTGTGCATAGTGATAAACATATGCAGTAACAATACTTCTTCAAACATGCAAAATTTGGTGTTAAACTGATGTCACTCATAGAGTTTGTTTGATGTACACTTTACCCGATACAGTCATTAGCTCACATTGGAATTGGTATCATATAATTACCTGGTTAATTTGTATCATTACTATTACCTGGATAAACTTACAAATAATGTCAAATATAGTTATTACTATCTGAATCCTTAACAGCCTGTTTCACTTTTAACGTTTAACGGATCATTAGAAGGTCTTATTCAAATATAATTCTATTTGAATAAGACCTTCTGATGATCCGTTAAACGTGAAACAGGCTGTTAAGGATTCAGATAGTTATTACTATCTGAATCCTTAACAGCCTGTTTCACTTTTAACGTTTAACGGATCATTAGAAGGTCTTATTCAAATATAATTCTATTTGAATAAGACCTTCTGATGATCCGTTAAACGTGAAACAGGCTGTTAAGGATTCAGATAGTAATAACTATATTTGATTTAATTCGCTCTGCTTTGCTTTTTTGCTTAGCATTGAGCACTTTTTGTAGTTTATAGTTTTTATTCTTTTTACAACAAATGTCATGTACCTTAATCATATACAAACAATATTATCTTCTCAAACATAGAAACCTGTAAATTTTAATTTAGTGCTTATTGCTGGCATTAGCTGGTCAGGAACTCAAGTCTTGTTTTCAAATATTCTTGCGTTTTGGTTTGGAGCGAGGGGCCTCGAATTTGATTGGAAATACATTCAAATGGCATTGGATGCCAATATTACCTTGGTAAGTGTAGTTATCGACTAATGATGATGGCGGTTGCAGCCTGTTATTTTTATACAAAAACAATATTTTTATTAGTTAAACTGATGCCTTTGTGCATAATATTATATGCATGTGTGGGCAGAGATGGGCAAGATCACCAGTATTGGTGATCTTGAAGATCAAGATCACCAAACTATGTGATCTTGAAGATCAAGGTCGTGATCTTGAAGATCAAGATCGTGATCTTGAAGATCAAGATCACTTTCAAGATCACTTTTTGTGTACTAAAAAAAAATGAAGTTTTTGATCAATGATGTTGCAAAAAATAATTACTATAAGCAACCTGGGTAAAGGTATATAGTTGGTATCGCTAACTTTTACTTTTAACTAGTCAATCGCTGGCCTAAGATTGTAATAAGTTAGTGACTGTTGCTATTAGGCCTATCAATTGTTGACGTAGTTTGCGTAAAATCGCAACGTCACACCCAAGGCCGAGGTTAATTACAGTAGTAGCCTACTGAAAAAGTTGCAAAATTGCAATTAGTTTTATACTTTTTATTTATAATAAATAAATAAAAATAAACTTTGAACTGCGTCATTTTTTACCAAATTTTTGTCTGGTTTATTTGGGAATTTTTATACGTGTTACTAGGTAGTTTTAACTTTCACTGTATTATGTCAATGTTTATTGCACCATCTATCCATCTGGCAACCTTGATACTGTTGTCTACTATCAAAAAAGTTCAGAGGTTTGCGGTCAGACAAGCCACTCCATACTCAGACCCTAAGCAAGTCTTGGTCTGGTTGATTTGCTGCAATAAACCACTTTACATGACCAAAGTCGGCTAGAGTCCAGACTTTTTAACACCGCCATTCTAGATTTTTGAAACATCCAAAATTGGGTCAAAGAAAGCAAACATTTCTTTAAAATTCACACATGGAGATTGTGAACAAAGTTAAATCATTTTTATTATACGTCAACATAAAGTACACGAAAGTTGACTTCTTTATTATGACCAACACAGAAAACTTTTTTCAATTTTGAAATGGCAACACTGTCCAGATTAGATGGAGACTTTAAATCGTCTTTTGTTGGACACATATCATATTAACAGTGACTTAATGTTAGTAGTTGCCACTAACTACTTTGTACAGTACAAGTGCTAAAAAAATGACTCTTTCTACTATGTAAACTTCAATTTTAAAGTGATTTTGATCTTATTGTTCTTCAAGATCAAGATCACACAAAAATAAGTGATCTTAGATCAAGATCAAGATCACCAAAAAAAAGTTGATCTTCAAGATCACGATCTTGATCTTCAAGATCACTTGTGATCTTCAAGATCAAGATTACGCCCATCTCTGTGTGTGGGAAAAGCAAATATTTAGTAAAACAAATTCCCAAAGGCTTATTTACATGGTATTATATAAGCACAAATCACATTGCTTCAAAACATTATTGATCTACTTTGTTGTCGATCGATCATTGTTAATGGTTTTGATAAATTACTCACTGAAAATGGATAAACATACTCATGTTAAAAGTATTTTTTTCATGATATTTTTGCCAATGGTTAGAACCTGTTTTGCAATTTTTGTATGAACGATTACAGTGTAAAATGGAAAAAATGATAGTACGGCATTTTGAAACTGTTATATTTAGTGTTGTTGTATTTGTATAATAAGACAATTTGGAAAAAAGTAAAGTTGATCTGAAATGCAACATCTCTACATTACCAAGGCATTAATCTTTGCTAATTTAAAGTTCTATATTTTATTTGAATGTTAGTTTCAACATCAAATTTTTAATGGCAACTTGGCAAGTACAAACGATGAAAACAAAATGTTACACTGTGAAGCCAATAATGGACACTGTTTAAGAATCAAACATCTGATACTTAACATTCTTTCTGTGGTGTATCACAACAGATAAACTCCATGTTCATGTGATCTCTTGTTTTTATTCGTCCTTGCGATCATAATTTTCGAGTTTCAGAAACACAAGTTTTGAACCAGAGATCCGCGGATCTCATAAAATGTTTGCAAAACGTTTTGACAAGGTCGGCGAAAGCCTCAGAATGCGTAACCAATAAATTGCGATTTATAAAAATAGCTTACTGTCGAGTTGTGATCATCACCTTTTTGATTAAACCCGAAATAATTGCAAATCGTATTGTAGTTTAGGGATATTGCATAGCCCACGTGTGACTTATTAGAACTGAGCTGGATACTTTTTTTAGGTAGAGAAGGCAACAGCGCTCTCTTTTTCAGTAGATGTTGGTTGCCGTAAAGGGCATTGAGCAAAATAATTTTTTACTCTAAACGCGAACAAACCTTAAGAGCGAGATTGCATCGCAATGCTTTCAAAACTACAGCACCTGTGATTTAAGTTTAAACTATTCTCATCATCAGTACCCTTCATTGTCATCAATGGGTGATGCTATTGCAGGTCCATGTCATCAGTATAGCTGCTCTTGTATGGATTTGGACAAGAAATGATTTGAACCGTTCGCTTCTACCAATGGTCACTACCTTGCTTGGGCTTGCTGTATATCGTGTAGTTATAGTTGAGATGGTAGTGCAAGCGTTTGCCATGAGCACGTGGACATTTTTAGTTTTAAAAGGTGTATACACTTTTCTTATTGCCACTCTAGCTCTGCAGTTATATGTTGGTTTTGTTCAAGTGTCTTAGAGTTCTTTGCTGCTGCGTGTGCGTGCTGCCACAGAACAAGTAACAGTGCACCTTGTACCATCATATTGCACCCAGTTTGCAAAGTAATTTTATCTGTTTGGATTCTTTAGTGTCCTTACTGGTCGCGGATAGTGTGAAGTCTAAAATGTGTGTTTGCTGCAAGTTTTGTGCAATGTGTCAATTGTGTTTGGCGAAGAATAAATTTATGAAATCTTTAGCTGCTGTTAAAAGAAAGGAATTGCTTACACTGTTGATACAAAAAAGTCAACATCAAGTCAAAAACAAAATTCAATTGGTTTTAGTTTTCAAGGCTGCAAATAGCCTAACTTAGCCTACCATGTATTTTACTATCTCCTGTCGTTTGGAAATAGAATTATTGTCACATTATCTCGTGCATAAATTTGGAAAGAGTTGAAATTGACTAAAAAGAATACGGTGATTAAGGGCCTACTCAGTTCAGTTTAATTAATGTTTTTTAACTACTTGAAATGCTGTAAGCTAAATAATGCTTAGACTGCATTAATAACCGGCCCTGCGTCATGAGCCTCTACAAGTATGGGTTTACACTGGGTTTGCAGTTTGTTCAATAAATGGCTGTTCAGATCATACCTAAATAAACCGATGGGATATCAAGAGATAGGCTACTGTGCAAGTCAAGCATGTAGCCATTTGATAGGCTACTTTCTAAAAAAAGTGGTCACCGTAGCCTACGCCATTGGTTGACAGCACCCACCCTGCTGAAACCAACCGTAGAAGGAAAACGGCTGATTGATGGAGAAAAAAAAGCATTGTGTTTGCGAGAAAGATGCGATTTCAACCATCGGTTTTCTGCTACCCTATGTTGCTTTGACAAAGCGCACAATGAAGCTCATAGCCTATGGCCTATTTTTAACTTGTGGATCAATAAATATTTACTACACTAAATCTGTGGAATAAACTATTTTAAATCATTATTTTTGCGCTTTTTGTTGATTGTAGCATGATTTATAAAGCAAATATTTTCTCGAAAGTACAACTTAGGGAACGTTCAAATATTACGTAACGCTTTTTTTCCTAATTTTTGACCCCCCACCTCCCCCATGTAACGCCAACGTAACGCTTTTTTCAATCCCCCCTCCCCCATGTAACGCTTTTTCATTACGAATTCAGCACAAAAAACTACCATTCCGTACTCGAAAGCGTTACGTAACGTTTTGCTTGAACCCCCTCCCCCCCCGATGTGACGCTAACGTAACGCTTTGCATAAACCCCCCTCCCCCTCGAAAGCGTTACGTAATATTTGAACGTTCTCTTATGGGAAGGCGGAGCAAAACAAACATTTGCTTTTTTGAAAATAGCTTTCTCAGTACCGTACCTAGGCTATAACTTATTTACGGTAGGCACTAGCTAGAATAGATCATGAATCTAGAGAAGATCTAGAATCCGATGTCCAAATGATTCAAAATCTATTTTTGACACTGCCAATTTAAAACAGCGTTTAGGCCAGTTAGGGTTGAATGTAGAAACTAAACTTAAGCTGTCCTTAGCCATAAGAACTACTTAAGTATTAATCATGTCTTAAAACTGTATGCAGAAACTAAACTTTTGACTAAGCAATACTTAAGTTCTTATCAAAATGTTCAAAAGTTAAGACTGCTACTGACCAGTCTTAAAGGCATACTAAAGGAAAATTTCAAACCGGAATTAAGCATTAAAATGAGTAAACTGAACATTCAAGAATACATTTCAAAAACAATTACCCAAAAATATTTGTTTTCAATGGCGCTGGCAAGGCCCAAAGTCCAGTGTTTCATTTATTTTCATTTTTTTTAAAATGACCAAAACGTGCAAACACAGCTCAAGAATACGTCATAAAGTCCAGCAATAACAAAAACCACGTTACCAATCTGATGTTTTGAGCAAACTGTCTGCTGTTTTGATGTTAAAATGTGCTGTTTTGATGTAAATACATACATAGCCTACAGTAAATTTGCCCGCAGTAACAATTATTGCGTGATCGGTTGATTGCTAGACTTTATGACGTTCTTTACAGTCGCACGCTTCGTTGCTCAGGCCAATGTCGTTTTGAAAGCTCTGACAAAAGCACGCGCACAATGGTGGTCAGACCGCAATGGGGCAAAATTTTATTGAAAATCGTTTTATGGTAGCATGTTAAACACAAAGAACGTGGAAAATCGCCAAGTCAGGTTTTTCCTTTAATACCCCTTTAAGTTGTGATTATTTCTGGCAATGCCTAAAGTTATGGTACACGTTAGGTTGATGCGAGGTGATGGGGGATTGCTTTTATACTGGTAGAGTTGCTCCGTTCGCTTTTGGTTGATTTTCTTTGGAATTTTTTTTTTTAATTCCGATGGAACACTTTGACGATGAAGAATTCGCATCTCGATTCCGCTTCACCAAACAAGCAGTCCTTGATTTATTTGAGTTGATTAAGGATGACACTTCGTTGAACGTTAGAAGTCATAGCGTACCACCGCTGCAGCAGCTATTAACTACTTTGAGGTTTTACGCAGAGGTGGGCAAAGTTACTTTCAAAAGTAACTGAGTTACAGTTACAGTTACTTGGCCAAAATAGTAACTGAGTTACCGTTACAGTTACCGATTTCAAAAATGTAACTAGTTACAGTTACTAGTTACTTTCAGTTACTCATAAATCTCAACATAAACGCTGTAATCCAAATTTAAACAAACAATTATTTGCAGGAGGCGCATCCATTCTCCTCAACATTTATTAGATGTATCACGCACCCTGTGGTGCAAATTCTTTTCTAGTTACGCAGTTGCCTTTTCCTAATGTAGTTTGTTTTCCGTCTGTCTGTTTTCCACACTATTGCTTATAATCGTTGCGTGTTTCTTGATGCTTATAGTCAGTTAGTTATAGTTGCTTTCAAAAAGTTTAAATATATTGGTACAAAAAAGAAAACTCTCTCCCGAAACTATATTCTCTTTAAATGCTCGAAACAAAGGAAATAATTTGTTTTCTCTGCTATGACTCGAAGTTACTTAGATATCGACTTCCAATTTTGAATCGAGAAAACAATGATGTGATAAGGTTGCGAACAGTGAACGTAACACCGAGACTCCGGGTCCTAAATAGGCTACTCCAAAAATACGACTCCTGTACACCTCTGGCAGCTATACGACAAGCATGAACTGAGCTATCAAGTGTCGCCAAACACTTTTGCTAAACATTGCATAGAAAGTCACATACTGATCAATCACCAAAAGCAATTAATTTAACCAAATCAGTTCTCAAAAAGCGCTAAAAAGAGCCAAATCGCCCAACCATAAATATGAAGCCAAACGTCTTAAAAAATCGCCAGATTTCTGGATTTTGGCGATGAATTTGCCAATATGGCAATTCTGCTCCATAAGATCACAAAACAAGAGCGCCGCGCATGAACAGTGCTGCTCCGATACAGCTGCGAGAAGAATGCATTATTGAGCAACGCGCAGCAAACACGCATAAAGCATGACACAAACATGCAGGCCCGGATTTAGGGGGGGGGCAGAGGGGGCAGTTGCCCCGGGCCCCCCGACTTTTGAAGGGCCCCCCTATGTGGAAAAAATGTGATTTTGTGTTATGTTTTTCCTTTTGGCCTTTAAAGTTTCTGCAAAATGCTGTGCAGTACTGGACTGATGCTACTGTAAACGTAGAGATGGTTTTTCGCGCCGTAGGCGCGAAAAATTTTTTTGCAAGGGGGCCCCCCGATCTAAAAGTGCCCCGGGCCCCCCATCAGCTAAATCCGGCCCTGCAAACATGTGCAGAGTAATGGACGGCAATTAGAAACATAAATTTCAATACAAAAGTAACTTGTAACTGTAACTGTTGAAAAAGTGCTAAAATAGGAACTAGTTACCGCGTTTCGTTACTTTTGGAAAATAGTAACGAAGTTACCGTTACAGTTACTCAAAAAGTAACTAGTTACAGTAACTAGTTACTTTTGTAACTATAGTTACTGCCCACCTCTGGTTTTACGCTACAGGAAATTTCCAAACTACCGACGGCGACCTCATGGGATTGCACCAAAGCACAGTTTGCAGAGCAGTCCACAGGATTTCAAAGTGTATTGCTAAAAGAAAATCTAATTTTATGAAGTTTCCTACCAACTTGGCGGAAGTCAAGCAAGCTTTTTTTGCTATTGCTGGGTTTCCTTTAGTTGTGGGTGCAATCGATTGCACGCACAAACCCATACAGTCACCAGGTGGAGACACCGCCGAAGTTTTCAGAAACCGCAAAGGTTACTTTTCTGTAAATGTGCAGGCAATCTGCACAGCAGATCGCATTTTTACGAATGTTGTTGCGCGATGGCTTGGGTCAACTCATGACTCCAGAATTTTTGAAAACAGCGTCATACGGGACAGACTCGAAACCAATGGAATAAACGGTTTCTTGTTAGGAGACAGTGGGTATGCAT
This sequence comes from Aplidium turbinatum, assembly GCF_918807975.1. NCBI lineage: Eukaryota > Metazoa > Chordata > Ascidiacea > Aplousobranchia > Polyclinidae > Aplidium > Aplidium turbinatum. Next base: position 11,791,746 of record NC_137484.1, on the reverse strand, counting down.
GTAAGCATTACATAATGACGCCAGTGCTGAACCCAGCTAACGATAGGGAACGAAGATACAACAGGAGTCACATTAACACACGTGTTTGAATCGAACAGTCACTTGGTGTCCTGAAGCAACGCTTCAGGTGTCTTCGCGTTCCACTGCGGACACATTTCAGTAACTCCTTGGTAATAATAATAACAGTATTCTGTCTGCACTATTATGCAGTTAAACGTGGACAACCACTTCCAGAAGATGTTGTTGAACAAGATGACTACAATCAAGGACCAGAAGTAGATGATGCTGCTCCTTTATCTTCCTCAGCAACAAGCTTACAAGGACGTGCGGTTCGCTTGCAGTTAATAAACCAATATTTCCAATAAACCAATACTTTCAGTTAATAGACCCTTTAGCAAGAGTTTATGCGACTATGCATGCTTGAAAAAACTCAGATTCATGGTAATAAAAAACTGGTATCAGGGAATTGAAGTGGTTTATTATCATCGTTACCTTTAGAGGTTACAATGATGGTTCAGCAAAGGTGACCACATTTAATAATGAGGCATGTAAATTCACTGCAGGGGGTAACTACAATTTGCAAAAATGCACAAGTATTGTATAGACTTCAGTTATGTAAATACAAGAGGAAAATACTTCACTGCAGTAAATTTTAGCGCGCTAATCAAATTGGGGGGGGGGGCCTCGAAAGCGCGTAAATCAAAGTGGGGGGGGGCCTGAGCAACTGCCCTATTTGCCCATTCTTATATCCACCACTGCAAACGGCTGTCGCTCCCAGTGACCAATATGTAATTTGCAGTACTATGTCAAAACTGGATCGCTTTATACATTATTTTTAATTCTTGTTATTAGAAAGGGTTATTACAGCATAAAAATGACCAGAATTAAAAGTTTCGTATGCGCAGGTGCTGCTTTGCAAGTCTAGTGTCGGTGATGTATCAGCGACGACGTAAGAAATTCTTACGCAATGCGTCACGTACGTAGACTTAAGTCATTGACTGAAAACTTAAACAGAACTTAACTAAGAAGAGATTAAGAATACTTTCTGCAACAGGAAATCGACCAGGACTTAAACAATGCTTAGCTAAGTTCTTCTTAGCGTTAAGCAGTTCTTTAGTTAAGTTTAATTTCTACATTCAACCCTTAGTGTTTTTTGTATTAGCTTGATTAGTTGTGGTGCGGTGGTGCCTAGCGCAAAGTAGTTCAATCATATTTTATAACTTAACGAGCCACCTAATGCTGGTTTTCATTTTTAGAATATTTTTCTATGCCGTCCCGATTCTAAGCGCAATTGAAATGTAGCCTACTATTTGTGAGGTAGGACTATACAAAGTTCTTGAAAAATTATAAAAAGTGTTGGCTATCAGGAGAAAAAAGGTTGAAGAGCACTAAGCTAGATGACTGTTACATGGTGTCACATGAACACAAAGTAGGCTAACAAGCTGTGTTGTACGCGTCAATGAAACAAATACGGCGTCAGCGCGAATTGCCTAAAAACTTCACGACGCAAAGTACTGCGTCAGCTCTTAAAAAAATTGTCAGCGCTAATTTCTAGCGCTATTTTAGCCAGAGTCTCAAAAAACGGAAGTATTTTAACCAAGTTTAGGCTAACAATAGCTATGAATAAAGAGCAGGTAGGCTATTATGTTTTGAGACTGTATTGTAATTAGCTGTTTAGCCTATTAGCAGTGATGGGCATTACCGGCGGTAAATTTTTATCGCTTATCGTTATCGCTCAATTATTTGTTCAGTTGTCGTTATTGCCAAAAGCAATATTTGTTATCGCCGATAAATTTTATTTCGGATCAACAGTCAACACACAAGTGGAAGGACCATGAAAAGTAATATTTTTACTAGCCACCTAGTTAATGAAACTAAAATTGAAACCAGTTCTTCTTCAGTGCCTGAAGTGTGTGTGCACAGGTAGTTATCAGGGGAGGGGACACGCCCCCCTGCAGCGACGGCCCTGACAACACAATATGTTTTAGAGTTGTAAATTGCAATGAAATGCATGCAACAATATTCTATTGTTGCTTTGCTGCAATCGGCAATCGCGAGTGAATTTTACAATTAAAATGTAGGCCAAGCGCACAGGTGCACAGCTTCCTTTGAAGCGAAGCGAAAGAAATTGGCAAGTGGTTTGTGAAAGTGTCGCAATACGAGCAGTCGCGTAGCCAGAAAAAAATTTGGTGGGGGGGCAAACATTTGATGAATTGAAGAGAACAACAAAGTGTTTGATTTAAGCCATCGCCACTTGATATGCAGTGGCGTATCCTGGTGGGTTGAGCAAGACAAGCAATGAAACTGGTGGGGAGTTAGAGCGTGCCTAAGGCACGCGTATCCTAGGGGGGTCCGGGGGCATACCCCCCGGAAAATTTTTGAAAAATTACACTCAAATAATGGATTATAGCGCTTTCTGGAAACACTTTTAAGGTAATATTTGCATGAAATTTATTAGCAGATAAACAGCTATTAACTTAAGGTAGCTCTTACACACGAACGGGCAAAACTGCGGCTAAAATTACAGAACACCAAAAATTCAGCTACACAACAACTCAATAACTACACAAAAACCCAACAGAGTAAGCCATTCTGAAATTGCTTCCACAAATTAGATCAAAGAAACGTTAATCGCGTAAATTTTGCGCGATTTACGATTTGCAAAATCTATTGGTGTCTTTCTGTGTGTCTAAAACAAGTCCTTGGAGGTGTTAATAGCCAGAAGTCTTGGAAAACGTAATAAATTTCCACAAATTTTATTACATTTTCAACAAAGGGCTCAATTTCGGAATCCAAACTTGGAAAATTTGAAGGGGCCATGGCCCCTTTTGCCCCCCTGGCTATGTCTACAAATACGAGGTCGCTTTCAAGTAAGCATTGCAGCAGAAATTGTGAAGAAAACGAACATTAACAACCAGTGGCGCTGCTATGGAAAAATATAAGGGGAGGAGTGCTAAAAAAATTACCCTCAAACTGGCGCATTACAGAAAGAATTACTTTTATGGAAGTTTAAGGCGGTAGTGGACCGCCTCCCGGCTACGCCACAAGTTCTACGCATCAATTACAGTACGGTACAACAAAATTAGGGCAGTAGCCTACGTAAAGACCATCGGCTCATAAACTACATTCCTTATGACAAAGACATGGCTCAACCGTGAACATTGCAAGTGGCTCAACTGTTAACATCGCCGCCATTTTCAAAATTCATGAAAAATTGCCAATAACCAACTGGCTAATCAAGCAACGAAAACTACTAAAACAAAGAGTAAGTTACCTTTACCTATCCCAGAATTTCGATTAAGACAACGATGAAACATCGTAGGAAAAAATAACACATTTCTTATTTCTCTCAAAACTACTTTTACCTACCATTTTACATTTAACTGCTTCACAATTTTTCTGCTTGTAGAAAATCCCTAAAACTACATGTGCTGATGGACTTCACGTTTTTCCATATTTTCGTTATTAAACGGTTGACTAATCATGCACGACGTTGCGATAAAACCGGATGGAACAACCGTTTCCCGGCTCAACTAACCAAACCTTCCCCTAGAGCTCTTGAAGTAAAGTATCTTTAACCTCGGCGATGACATTCATTCATTGATTTTTCTCTTTCTTTCTCTGATCCCTCATTCTCGGTAAGCTAGCCTACTGCTCACGATATGCGTGATCACCATTTGGCGAACTTCTTCCGCTTGTATTCCAGGTAGCCATTTCAACCAGCGCGAAAGCCAGTAGGCTACTTCGGTTGAGTCGCGCTGGCCAAAATACATTGTGAAACTCTCATTGTGAAGATAAAAAAAAATGACACATAGCGCTTGACGCTTAAAATCGGCAAAATAGTTGACGGCGCTATCATTTTCGTCAATTAAAAACAAAAATGACGGCGCTAGCCTCAGCGCCAACAAAAAGTTGACGCCGTCTAATGACGCATTTGACGGCGTCAACGTAAACACTGCTAACAAGACCAAGGCTTTTTAATGAAAGTTTTTCTACGATTAGGCCTATATGACAAGTTTGTGACGTTTGTCGATATCACTGAATGACGCATAGGCCATGGATGCATAGGCCTAACTACTGTAACTAGCCTACTATGTGGAAACTTTTGGGCCATGGGTACTTCAACATACGACAATTAAACAATATAGGTTATAGATCATGCTTGTGTGTAGTTAACATCAGCTTGAATAAAATACATTTGACAAATGAAATCAATCAATGTTTATGCAGAAAACAAATAGTATCACTGATGTACAGTAAGAATAATGAAATCTGTCAATCTCGACAACCAGTCCTGCGAATGGGGAGGTTGCAGTAGAAAGATTGAAATTTGTTTGTTGAGTGCATTTTAACCCTAGTAATAAAAGCTGTCGTTTTTAATGTAAAAATAGCAGAGATGTAGGCTACGTATACGCTGTAGACTTGCGGCGTAGACGTTTTGTTTACGCTAACGCTTACGGCCACATTTATTTGGATAGTTGTCGCTTGAGGCTACGCCGTAAAGTTTTCGCATTTTTTAGCGTATAGCGTTAACGCATACTATTTAATGTATTTTTTCGCTACAACACGCCAATACCTTCCAGCGCTGCAGTTGAAAGAATGTTTTCAATGGACAAAGACATATTGAAACCAAAACGCTGCAAAATGTCAGATGAACACTTTCAGATGCTTGTGTTTCTTCGTGGAAATTTAAAATAAAACTTGTTTGTTTCGAGTGGTTTGTACCGTGTAAATGTTTGGCACCTAGCAAACAAAATTAGTTTACGCTAGTGTATGCGCTAGCGCTGACGCCGCCAACTTTTTTTACAAGTTACGTTGACGCATAACGACGTATGGTTTTTCGAACGTTTGCGGTTACACTGACGGCGTCAATATTTTTTGTATACGCGTACATCGCTGAAAAATAGCAACCTTTCTGATTAGAATCTCCTGATATTCACTGCTAATTATGGTTAGGCTATAAATGCAGTAACAATCCATGTACCGGTATAAGCTACAATTTGTGACAAAACGTGTGTTTTATGTATTTATTTTCTTTAGTCTTGTGTGTTAAAAACTACTGTATTTGTATTTTTAGCCAATTTGCTTTACATAGCATGTTTTAAAAACTGGTTTAATTGTGAGCACTTTGATAAACTATGGTAAACTAACGATCGTGCGATATGCAACAGAATAATTTCAAATTGGAAAAATGCAGTAGAAGAATTTCAAATTGGACTTTGTCTCAGTTTATGCATGTACTCACACAATTAACATGTACTCTAAAAGGTCGTCGTTTATATTATAGTGTTCACTTTTTCTTGAATTTTTGATGCTTTTGTATCTGCTTTACGCGGATCCCCGATTGACTTTACGTTGATACGGTTTAAAGTAATCGCCCCTTTTTTTAAATAATCTGGTAAACTTCTGGATTCGTTTTGGTGACGAGCAGTTCCCATTATCTGGCATCACTGCAAGATTGGATTTCAGTTTTCAAGCATTGATTCCATCATAGATATCTTATATCTTATATATAGATATGCAACTCAGTGATGCGTAACGATGTTTGAAGGCTAACAGCTAGCTATGGCTGTATGCATTGACTTCAAACTTGGCACAGCAAAACAACTTTATTTTTAATATATTTTTTTGGTTTTTGTTTAAATAAAACTTTCTTCGTTTTCAAGTTGACGTATGGATTGCTTGTGATGACGTCACATTTTCGTTCCGCATGGACTGCTTTATGGAGATTCTGGCGATTGAAAACAAATCACAGTCACAGAGGGTACCTCTAAATACCCATTGTCAGGCATTGTCGGGCATTGTCAGGCATTGTCGGGCATTGTCGGATTTTTGGGGGGTTGTGGAGCATTTTCAGGGGTTGTCGAACATTTTCAGGGATTTCAGGTATTGTAGAGTAGGCTAACTACTTTCAGGCATTGCTGGGAATTTCTAGGCATTGTGTAGGATTTCCAGGCATTGTCGATCATTATCAGTGGTTTACAGGCTTGTGAGGCATTGTCGAACATTTTCAGGCATTATCGAACATATTCAGGGGTTGTCGAGCATTTTCAGGGGTTGTCAGGCATTGTAGAGTAGCTACTTTCAGGCATTGTTGGGAATTTCCAGGCATTGTCTAGGATTTCCAGGCATTGTCGATCAATATCAGTGTTTGACAGGTTTGGTAGTCATTATGGAACATTTTCAGGAATTGTCGAACATTTTCAGGGATTGTCGAGCATTTTCAGGGGTTTTCAGGCATTGTAGAGTAGCTACTTTCAGACATTTGTTGGGAATTTCCAGGCATTGTCTGGGATTTCCAGGCATTGTCGATCAATATCAGTGTTTGACAGGTTTGGTAGTCATTATGGAACATTTTCAGGGATTGTCGAGCATTTTCAGAGGTTGTCAGGCATTGTAGAGCAGCTACTTTCAGACATTTGTTGGGAATTTCAAGGCATTGTCTAAGATTTCCAGGCATTGTCGATCAATATCAGTGTTTGACAGGTTTGGTAGTCATTATGGAACATTTTTAGGCATTGTCGAGCATTTTCAGGGATTGTCGAGCATTTTCAGAGGTTGTCAGGCATTGTAGAGTAGCTACTTTCAGGCATTGTTGGGAATTTCCAGGCATTGTCTAGGATTTCCAGGCATTGTTGATCATTATTAGTAGTTGACGGGTTTGTCAGGCATTGTCGAACATTTTCAGGGGTTGTCTAGCATTGACAATGCCTGGAAATCCTAGACAATGCCTTGAAATTACCGACAATGCCTGACAATCCCTGAAAATGCTCGACAACCCCTGAAAATATTCGACAATCCCTGAAAATGTTCGACAATGCCTGAAAATGTTCCATAATGACTACCAAACCTGTCAAACACTGATATTGATCGACAATGCCTGGAAATCCTAGACAATGCCTGAAAGTAGCTACTCTACAATGCCTGACAACCCCTGAAAATTCTCGACAACCCTTGAAAATGTTTGGCAATGCTTGAAAATGTTCTATAATGCCTAACAACCCCTTCAACCACTGATAATGTTCGACAATGCCTGGAAATGCTAGACAATGCCTGAAAGTAGCTACTCTACAATGCCTGACAACCCCTGAAAATTTCCGACAATGCCTAACAACAAGGCTGTCAACCATTGATAAGTAAGTAAAGACCTTTTTTGGAGCTGTAGTTCCAGGAAAAGCTCAAGTTTTATTCAATTAATCTACTGAGTGTTACCAAAATGAAAGTTACTGCTGGCTACCGAAAGCTGTGCTACAGCATTTGGTAGCCTACTTATGGTGTGTAGTAAACATTAAAATTGTCTTGGTTTGGCGGTTGGATCCGTGATGCTAATGAAGCTGTCTCAGAAGGGGGGAGGATGCCCCCTGCCCTCAAATTTTCTCTGGATGGGGGGCAATGGTGCTCTTTTAAGGTCATGTAAGCTACTGCAAATAGCCAAATTATAGGGCCTATAGCCTACAGTAGGCCCACACAAATTATCCCGTGGACACATTTTATACTTTGCAGCAGATTGTGATGCTATGAATGTGAAATTTACCTTTCGTTTTTTGTTCAAGCTATTGCAATTATTCATCTGTCTCACATTTCGACTTTCATGGCTAATAGCGGGAAAACGAATGAGTTGCCCAGCATTATCACTATATCTCATCCTAAAACTCTCGTCCTAAAATTGTTCCGGCGCCCCTCTATCTCAGGTTTGTAAACTGCCTACAACAAGCTTTAATGAGTCACTGGAAATAAGCTTAAATGAAAGTTCCAACGATCATGAAACAGAAGTTGCATAACCTACGTGAAGAAAGATTATTGTCTTGATTTTTCATAGTAGGTTATTCTGTGAAAACTTGAAATATACGCCAAACAAAATATTCCAAAGGAGCTCAAAAGCCCCCACTCGCCAAGCCCAAACCGTACAGTACTAGCCTACCGTAGATACGCTAGCCAAGATGGCAACCTTGATTGTTGATTGTGTCCATAAAGTCAGTCGAGCGTGACGATAATTCCACGATTGCTGAGTTGCATATCTATAATGTGACGCCGCCAACTTTTTTTACAAGTTACGTTGACGCATAACGGCGTATGGTTTTTCGAACGTTTGCGGTTACACTGACGGCGTCAATATTTTTTGTATACGCGTACATCGCTGAAAAATAGCAACCTTTCTGATTAGAATCTCCTGATATTCACTGCTAATTATGGTTAGGCTATAAATGCAGTAACAATCCATGTACCGGTATAAGCTACAATTTGTGACAAAACGTGTGTTTTATGTATTTATTTTCTTTAGTCTTGTGTGTTAAAAACTACTGTATTTGTATTTTTAGCCAATTTGCTTTACATAGCATGTTTTAAAAACTGGTTTAATTGTGAGCACTTTGATAAACTATGGTAAACTAACGATCGTGCGATATGCAACAGAATAATTTCAAATTGGAAAAATGCAGTAGAAGAATTTCAAATTGGACTTTGTCTCAGTTTATGCATGTACTCACACAATTAACATGTACTCTAAAAGGTCGTCGTTTATATTATAGTGTTCACTTTTTCTTGAATTTTTGATGCTTTTGTATCTGCTTTACGCGGATCCCCGATTGACTTTACGTTGATACGGTTTAAAGTAATCGCCCCTTTTTTAAATAATCTGGTAAACTTCTGGATTCGTTTTGGTGACGAGCAGTTCCCATCATCTGGCATCACTGCAAGATTGGATTTCAGTTCAGTTTTCAAGCATTGATTCTATTGAATTGAATTTGAATCAGTGATTATTCTGGTGTAAATAATAAGGCGGTGTTTCTAGGATTTTGCTTCAATTCTTTCAACTGCTTTCAAATTTGAGAAAAGATGCCATTGTTACCTCCAGATGCTGTTACGCAAATATGCTCTCATCAAAAAGATGAATATTACATAAATAGTTTAAGAGGTGTGTCTGTGGATTACCGTATGTCATCAGTTTTTTTACAGCTATGGCTATACTCACACTATATTTTGTATACACTATATTATGCTTCAATAGCGTTTCCAGATAAGGAATTCTGCCCTAAATTGAGAAAAGTTTAAAGCTGTTTAACAACAACTTGTATTTTGGAATTTTTTTTTTAGTTCTGAACAGAGATCAAAACCCTAACTCTTACCCCTTCCCAGCTTTAATTCTAACTCTGGCAACACCTGATTGTAACCATAGCAACAAGTGGGTAAAAATAGCCTTGTTTGTTAATGGCTATTTGTAAAGTCATATTATTAGCCTATAGTTATTTCACACTGAATTATATTTTACAATGAACTGAATGATGAGGTTACTAATTCTTTACGTTCAGTAATTTCCAGTCACAAGGGTTGAAGGTGATTGGCTCACCTCTTTCACAGTAAAGGAAAGCACATTGAATTGCTGTCAGTCCCCGCTACACACATGCTTAGGTCTACAAAGTCCTTCACATGTGCAGGGTTATTATATGTACATCAGGGGTTGTAAATCTCTGTTTTGTTATAAAAAGTTGTTTTTAAAGGTTAGATGACTGTGAAAATGTTTATTTTCTTGTATAGGGCTTCTACATGCTAATGCTTCCACTATTTTTGGAAACGCTTTTTTATTAAAGTGGGGAAAAGAAGTCAACATCCTGGCAGACCTTGCATATTACTCGTTAACAACTGCAGGAAGTTTACAAACTTTGGGTGAAGAATACACTGGCTTAATTCAAGTACTGGTTTTTAGTAAAAATTTTTCTATTTGCATGACATGTTGAAAACATTAATGAGTTGCAAGGCATTTTATTATTGTTGTTACGTGCCTTATTCTGTATATATATGGTTACGGAAAAATGCTGTTTCAAAAAGTATCATAACTGACATTTTATGTATTTACATATTGTCATAGACATAGGTATTCAATTGAAGAAAACAAATCAATAATTGTTTTCCTAAAGTCAACCTTTAAATCATTTGTCTAGGCTAACCCTCACAACAGTATTTTAAATTTAATAAAATTGTTTAATTTATTTTGCGGAACCAGTTTCTGTACATTAGGGCTCATCAACACAACGACAATTTTATAAACTTTTATTTAAATACTGGTACTGTTGTAAGTGGTAGCCTAGCCATTGAATGATTTTGGCAGTGGCTATTTGACCGGCGCCGGTCTTTGAATCTGAAACACTATTTGACCGGTCATGACGTCACTATACAGTCACTTTTTTCTTTTTCTCTTTCAAAGCAAAAGACGAGAAGCGCATATAACTTCTAAATCCAACCATCTCACTCAACTCGTAACGTGGCGCATGCGATACGTCGCCGCCTCCGACTCTAGAGGGACTGAGTTCGATACTACCCGGAAGCGTTCTTTTTTTTTATTTATTTTTTTTAAACTAAACTTTGACACGAAGTGCATTTTTTAGTCAGTTTTTAATTATTTTTTATGTCTTTTCAAATGTGAGTAATAAAGTTAGAGTTTTTTTAATTTGCTGGAATTTGAGAATTTCTCTGGGTAATTTTCCGATTGTGGCCGTGCTAACTACTGATACGGTATATAGCCTAGCCTACATAATTTTTCAATTCAGGCACGTTTTAAACTTTTCAAGGTTTTGCCACGTCTTCCCGTTCATTAACGTGCTGGGAGGTCTATATGTATCGATTTTTGTAGTTAGTATCTTTTTCGTCCCGGACGCGTTAATGACGAAAAATAAAATGATTGATTGATGTGACCGTGTTTGCCGAACGAAGCAATACATTTTTGCTCTCAACAAAATGCACTTTGGGTCAAAATTTAGTTAAAAAAAAAGAACGCTTCTGGGTAGTATCGAACTCAGTCCCTCTAGAATAGGAAGCGGCGACGTACCACACGCGCCACATAACGAGTTGAATAAAATGGTTGGATTCAGAACTTATATGTGCGCTTCTCATCTTTTGCTTTGAAAGAGAAAAAGAAAAAAAGTGACTGGACAATGACGTAATGACGGTCAAATAGTGTTTCAGATTCAAAGACCGGCGCCGGTCAAATAGCCACTGCCATGATTTAACGGTTCAGACTTCAGGGAAAAAAACTGTTGATGTGTTTTCTTAATGATTACTTGTTAGGTAGATCGCCCATTTGAGGAAGTGTCTTTGCTTCTTCCAGTTAGTTTTTCCCACTTTTAATATGTATATAAAATTTACATGCAAATACATTTACATAGCCTAAACTAAAAAAGTTACTTTTCATGTTTTTTTTGCATGATAATGAGTGGTGCTTTACCATTACAAACAAATAATTTACATGTTGGTTGTGTTCAATGTTAGTGGATTGAGCAACTTTAAGCCAAAATACTGTCGGCCTGGGTTGTTTTTTTTCGCTGAGACTTTTCGGTCATTTGTCTGAAATGACTTTAAAAAAATTTGGTTATATTTTATGTATTTCGATCATTTTTTCTGATAAAAATATGGCAGTGGCTATTTGACTGGCGCCGGTCTTTGAATCTGAAACACTATTTGACCGGTTATGACGTCACTATATTGGCATTTTTTTCTTTTTCTCTTTCAAAGCAAAAGACGAGAAGAGTGCTTATATAACTTGTAAATTCGGTAGTTATGTTCAACTGATTCGGTGGCGCGTAGGATAAGTCTCCGGCTGGTGCTCAAGAGGTAATGAGTTCGATACTACGCGGAAGCGTTCTTTTATTTTTAAACTTTGACCCGAAAATTATCCAGAGAAATTCTTAAATTCAAGAAAATTAAAAAAACTTTAACTTTATTACTCATATTTGAAAAGGCATAAAAAATTGGGCTGTAGGCTACTCAAATTAAAAATTAACCACAAAAATGCAGCAGCTTAACGATTGAGTCAATTCGGGTCAAAGTTTAAAAATAAAAGAACGCTTCCGCGACCCGCGTAGTATCGAACTCATTACTTCTTGAGCACCAGCCGGAGACTTATCCGACGCGCCACCGAATCAGTTGAACATAACTGCCGAATTTACAACTTATATAGGCACTCTCAAGCCTTACAGCAGCCGGCGGCCATGGCCGCTAAGTAGTGCTTGAATGACCGCCGGTGCTACCTCCTACGTCGGCCAAGTTTGGCCGCCGGTTTCTTCTAGTCAATTATTTAATTTCGCAATAGAATGATCGTGGATTAAATGTCGAAAATATGTAGTGTCAAAGAGTGACACAGAATTAGGTCAGCGCTTTATAGTCACTACACTGTTGTATTGAATATATCCAGCTGCGATCACCAGCGCTGTAAGTCTTGTTTGCAATTCCCGATGTTTATTTAAACGAAGTGTTAATCCGAAGTGCTAATTTGTATCGGCTGGCAATATTGTCGTTTTTATATCGATTCAATGTTGTCGGATATTGAATCGTTGTTAAAAAGGAGAACTATGTTAGTTGACATCCGTGGATAAAACACGTGTCTTCATCATAGTTGAGAAGGCTGTGGGTTAGTGACTTCACACCCTCAATGGTGATATCATAACGGAATAAATGGTCAGGTTTTATGAAAGGCGGTATGCAGTTGAAACAATTTACTGAGCTGCGAGCAGTAAAAACCAATTAGGGTCGTTAGATGGTCCCGCAATACCGGATTACAACCCCGATAAAGCATTTAATGCGTGGTACAACGACTCTATTGCAGAACGTCGCCAGGCATCAACAACGCTAAGTGATCATTTTAACATTGTTGCAAGTTTAATGCTATTTACTTGTGCTATCGTTATTGTATTTTGGCCTCCAAGCACGCAGATTTGGCCGCCGAGAAGGAGCTCTCGGTAGGCCACGATTGCTGCCGGAAAAAAACACGAGTTTTAAGGCCTGCACTCTTCTCGTCTTTTGCTTTGAAAGTGAAAAAGAAAAAAATGCCTATATAGTGACGTAATGACAGGTCAAATAGTGTTTCAGATTCAAAGACCGGCGCCGGTCAAATAGCCACTGCCTAAAAATATTTCCTTTCAAGTAGCTATAATACAAACAAAAATTTGCACTTCCTGACTAGCTACAACATTAAGTTTCGCTGAGAAACGTTGCCGTGTTTTATCTGAGAAAAGTTGGAACAAACAAACGTTTATTCAACGTTTTTTCGGACATTTTGACCAAATTGACTATATATTTTTTCGGACATTTTGACCGAATTGACTATATATTTTTTCGGACATTTTGACCGAATTGACTATACTTTTTTCGGACATTTTGTTAAAAAATCGATCAATGATTGATAAATGACCGAAAAAAACCCAGCTGTCAGCCATAGTTGTTTATGTGCTCTACTCCAGTAAATTTTTTTTTCTTTTCGGTTTATAAGCCTACATGTTTAATATGCCCAAAATTGTTCAGTTTTGAGTTGAAGGTAGTAAGCTGCAGCGACTAGCCGACTACTGCATCTGAGGTAGAGTCGCCATAAGCTTCGTTCTGCAATTAAGTTTTATGTTGAAATTTTACTTTTGGAATTTGAATGTTTGTGTTTCAGGTGGATCATTCTCTCAGAAAAATACCTTCTTTCACAAGACGAATTGCTATGATTTTGCTTCATTCTGTGTTTCCTTTTCTAGTAGATAAGTGTTTTGTGTATTTTGAAAAGCGACTCAGTTTGGATCAATTTTCTTTCCTTTCACCACTCACTCAGAGGGTGTTATTGACAGGACTGCCAAAGTTTAAAGCAATTTTTATTACTATTCATAGACTACACCTATCATTATTTTATTTAAAAGCTTTGCACTTCACAATATCTAAGCGTGCTGCTGGTGTGAAGTATCTGAAGTTTTTCATGAACAATCAACCTAATGATGATACTTTCTCTTTGTTGGGAAAATTCTCTCTTGTACAAGCAACCTTCATGTTGCTGCTTCAATTGTACAGTCTGTACAAAGAGCTGAGATACTTAAAAACATCCACGAAATGTGATGCTAGATCAACTTTAAATCTACTATCAACTACAGAGAGTCACTTGTCGGCTGAGCAGCAAAAGTGTGCTTTGTGTTTGGAGATACGAGTTCATACGACAGCCACTCCTTGTGGTCATTTGTTTTGCTGGAACTGCATAAATGAATGTGTTCAAACGAAACCGGAATGTCCTTTATGTAGAGATTCATTGCAGCCGAGACAACTTGTTTGTTTGAAAAATTACTGAAATTACTCCACAATGTTGGTTTTCGTTGCTGTAACGTATTTTTATGTTACAATGTGTGACATTTTAGAGTTTACCGTAGATAAAAGATGTCCAATCCATCTCAGACCACGCAAGTGCTCTTCAATATTCTCAACATCAGTTCACTCTCTCAAGACCTCAATTTTAATCGAAGAGTACTTGGAGAAATTATAAGTTGAAAATAATCGCCAATGCTGGTTTTTATAGGAATAATTTATGTTATATTGTGTGATTCCCTATGAGCTATGACAGTCTACAATTCTATAAAAGATTTGTTTTCTGTGAATTAAATCTGCAGCACATCTTTGAAACCAATCTCCAATATCTGAAAAAATTATTACACTTAATCTAAATTGAGAATAAATAGAGCTCAAAAACAGAATTGTCTTCACTTTCATTGACTAAATATGTTAAGCTCCTCCATCGTTTTAAATCGTGTGATTTTTTTTGAAGTAGGCTACCTATCGGTAACTCGAAAATGTTTTATATACCGTATGGAAGCCCTTGGTTTATTCATAAATCTTAGCTTTTCCGATTTACAGCAATGTTGTTGCCCTTATGTGTTAGACACATATCTCAGATGTAATAGATTTAATTAATGTAGGCCTGCTTATTTGTAATATTTTTTTGCACTGTGCAATATTTACAGTAAGCTTTGCCGTTGGTTTCTTGCAAAATCACTGTTTACCATAATCAGAGTCGAAATTTAGAATCATTGCGTCAGACATTGCATTGTTTATCTGCATAGATTTTGTGTCGTATGGCCGTGATATTGAATGCGAAGTTCGTTTGCAACCTGATGTTGCAGTGAAGTCATGACATTCTTCCTAATTGGATCACTAAGCAATATGAAATCCAAGTTGGATATCAAACCTATGTTAATCTTATGCTAATGATAGCTGAAATACCGAGCCTTCGTATCAGGGAAATCTTCTGGACATCCCTGCTTCGTATGTTCAAATGAGAAAGCAAGAATTCCTGTTGAAAAACGACTAATATCTGTAAAAAATATTTGACCATTTTCAGATTATTAGCTATGTAATCTGTTTAGGCCGTTAAAGTTGTTTTTATGGTTATGCACTAAAAGTCAAATGAACCTTCACTCCATCCATGTAAATGATAAACTTTATTTCATTCAATCGATTTTCAATGCGGACAATTCTTGCAACTTGACAATATCGGATGCTTCTGCAAGTTGGGAAGGCAATGTGGATGGAACTTCGTTGGAAACATGGGCAAAAGAAACCAATATAGAATTGGAAGAATATTGTTTGCTCATGACTGCAGCTCTATCTGGTCTTAATACCAATAACGAGGCAAGTGGACTGTGTCAATTGCAGCAGTGCCATAATCACGTTTTCTTAAATATGCTGGTACAGTAGCAACTTCCAATAACAGTAGACTGTTATCTACTGTAGTTCTAATTGTTTAACACTCGCACTTTCAATGACATAGGTACAGTAATGCTGGCATGCAACATAACGGTAATAAGCACCTGCGCAAAAACTGCTGTCGTAAGTAACATGTCAGACACTGGAAGCATATCTGGAATGAATGCACCACGAGCGGAAATTTTACTCTGTCAATCTTGGTGACCAGTCATGCGTAAATGGTTTAAAGCCTCTAGTCTACACGGATCGAAACTGCCATGATTAAGCCTTTTCAATTCGAGGATAAGGATTCCCACAATTAATGATTAATGTCAGCACTGCTAAACAAAAAAGGGCATGCGTTGGTAGACTGAACTTCTTCAGTAAGAGTGCACTTACATGCTTGGCATATTGCATTAAAGATTGTTTATGAGTTAATATTTAATAACCGCATTTTTTAAAGTGTCAAATCTATAGTGAAATATTGCACTTGGTATGCCAAATTTCATTTCACTGACCAGCAGTTTTAACTCCAAATATTTCAGCAATTACCGGTACCTTATAAAAGAATAAAACAGCGTTTCATAAATTATATTTTTCTTTTTATGGTACAGGAGTTTCAATATGAAATCAAAGAAAACTGTGGCGAATTGATACTGAAATGGAAGAGAGTTGAAGGAAGCGTTAAATATTGCCTCGGTACAGTGTCACTAAAAAAGTCTGACAATGGTGCTGATTCAGTGAAGGAAATTCTGTTGAATTGTAGCACAGATTTCAAAACTTTGAAGTCTTCGCTTGCTTCCAGCAGAAATGCAAATTTAGAATTGAAAAGTCGGTGCGAGGAAACCATTAAAGAGCTGGACAAGTGTTGCGAGTTGAAAGAAAGGTTGGAAATGGAGTTGTTGGCCAAGTTTGTTCTGGTGTTAAATGAAAAGAAAAAGAAGATCCGCTCCTTGAAGCAGCGCCTGGGAGATAACATGAACGGTGAGGAGGTTTCAACAAAAGAAGAACAATCATCAGCAAGGCCCGCCAACGATGGTGGAAGCAACTCCACTAAGACCTCTAAGCTTAGACTTGAATTCGATGATGACAGCCCAGAAAATTTCCCCATCCTTCCGAAACGCCGAAGACCGTTGACGAATAAGCCACTCATGGTGTCGGTATCGCCTGAAAAAGTTCCTTATGAGCCCCTACCGACCGCCCAGTTTCCTTCAGATCTAAACACGACAACATCATCTGATTCCACTATCGATGTAAATGATTTGCTGGAAAACGTCTGACGTGAGACCAGCACAACTGTAATCTTTTGCATAGCGACTTAATATTTTATTGACAATTGCTTATAATGTATATTTTACTGTGTTTAATACGCATATTATTATCATAGCAAAATTCTCTATTTTGTTCTGACAAGGTATCGATGGTGCTGAGCTAAATAGTTCAAACAGTACTCAGTTACTCACTGTGTATGGTTTATTGATGATCACAGAAAGTTAAAACTAAATAATTTTCTCACTCGACAAATAAAATTCCATACGGGAGAACTTGACTGACCAACAATGCAGGAAGCCACATGGATTACTGTATACTTTCACACTTGCACGTTGCACCATTCATTTGTCAAACGAATGTCATATTCTAGATAGACCACACGTCGTTAAAGTTTCCGACGCGCATCACTCGAGTTGTTCAGCTGTGATGTCTTCAAACGATGACGTTGTTCCTTGACTGTCTTCGTCAGACGTGTTTGTCTGTTGGGAACAGTCATCATCGTGTGATGGCTGGCTGAAAAATACCACAGAAATATTATCGCACTATCCAATCTTCGTGTTCACTGTCAGGCATGATTGTCGTAACGGTAATGTATACCTAGTAACTGACATTTTTCTGTGTGCTGTGATCGCAAAATCTGGTGGTCGTATTTCAACATAGTTTTTACGGAAATAACAAAAAATATATGTACAAATCAATAAATCATATCCGTTAGTCTATAAAAACACCTACAAATTCTCATTTGCCTTAATAAGAGAACCTTTTTCCATAAAGTCATTGACTGAGAACGATTGTGTGGATGCAATATTCAAAATCAAATGTTATATATTAAACGTTTATTTCAGACCTCCTAGTATAAACAACTAGACACATTCAGAATAAGGTTATACGAGATACACTGTTTGTTTGTAGTGTTCATGAAACGATGACAATAAGAATCTGATTTCATGAGCGACGAAGTTAAACTGTTAAGCTCACTGATATGTTAATGTGACGAGGCAGTCCATATAAAATACGAAACGAACTGTTATACACCACTGGAAGACGATGAATACTAGAACGCAAAAATTTACTCCATAGCTGGCTTCCATACATAAATATGCATACAGTACCGTACGATCAAAATGGGTATTTTTGACCAGTTGAGAGATTCTAGAAAATCTAACTCTTAATTTATTTGCAGAGCAATGGCAGCAAAATAGAATGTCGCATTGTTTTAAGTTTTTCAGTAAAACCTGTGTCTATGCCTCTTTAAATCTCCCAGTTTTACTCAAGTACGGTACTTCAATGCGTTCTTCAATATATACTTGAATGTAACTATTGCTCATTTGTTATTGCAAAGAAATTTATCTTTTATGCTCTATTGACAATCAGGGCTACGATTTTTGTCTTTTTCGGCGGCATTGCCGCTCGACACGCGGCGTCACTATTCTACAAACGCCGCGCCTTACGAAAAAAAACAGAGAAGACGTCCAGTCAGGTCGAGAAACAATCGGGGGGGGGGTGGGAGGAGCATCACGTGATGTAATCATAAGAGTGCCGACTTGCCTGGTACTTCAAGGCATGGCCTAAAAGCGATCCTTCACGCGAGAAATTCCCAAGGCGTCCGCGCCGCCATTTTAAACACTGCGGAAAAATGCTTTGATCGAAGTTCTAACGCCCGGCATCGGACACTTCGCCACACACGTTTCGGGCTATTCGACACAACGGATTTCTTTTACAGATGAAATAACCTAGTCTACTTTTAGTTGTCCGTTTCGGCGAGTCCGATTCGGAGACAGCCTTTTTCGGAGAGTTCCCTATTCGGAGATTTTTTAAAAATGTTTTTGAAAATTATTGGGTGCCGTAGCCTAATTATCATTGCCGTTTTTACATCGTTGAAATCGTGCAGAAAAAAATAGAAAATTATCGGGTATCGTAGCCTATTTATCATTGCCGTTTTTACATCGCTTCAACGTCGCTAAATGTTGAAATCGTGCAGAGAAAATATAAATAAAATGTTTGAACAATTAAATGAAAATTCGTCATGTCAGTTCAGTTGAGTTGTTTTTATTTGTGACCATCATATCAAAAACAATACACGTTAACATAGCAAAGGTCGAGAAAAAGGTAGAAGCGACAAAACGCGAATGTTAAAACGTGCTTGTGACCGAATTTAGTGATTGAGTTGAAAGAAATTTGGTACGGCCGCAACACCTTCAGAAAAATTTAAGATATGAAGGGAAAATAAAAAAAAAAGATGTTACAAAAAAAATCATGTTTATGTCTATAAGTTAGTACTTTTGAATAGTTAAAATGATTACCGGTAGTTTGGATCAACAAATGTGTGGCCTACAGCTTGGATTGAAAGGAAATTATCGGGTACCATAGCCTAGTTATCCCGACCAGTAAAAATTTGTTCCAAGAACCCAGTTAGTCTAACAGTTCATTTTTACATTGTAGTAACAAATAACCAAATGTGTGGCCTATCGTTTTAACGTCGCTAAACGTTGAAATACCGTAGCCTAGTTATCCCGACCAGCAGAAATTGCCGTTTCTACATCGTTTTAACGTCGCTAAACGTTGAAATCGTGTCTAAAAGAGAACTTTAGCTGACTATGATACGCATACTAGGATATTCCACAATATCGTTTCTTTTATAGTTGAAATTATCGAAGCTTCGAGTGGGGTTTAGACCTAACCATTGAGATCTTAAAACTAAAAAGCGAATTAAATTTATTTTTGAACCATTAATGTTTGCTCAGATAAAATTGACATGTATCCTGCGTCGCCTTCTGCATGCAAATTTAGAATATATTAGAATCCTCAACTATTACAAAATTCTAAATGCAACGACGCCTTCTGTATTTACAGTAGAGAATTTTGTATTTTATTCCACAATATCGTTTCTTTTATATATAGTTGAAATTCTCGAAGCTTTAGATGAGTGGGGTTTAGACCTGGCCACTGAGATCTTAAATCATATTTATGACACCGGAAAGACCCTAGTGATATGGTACGTTCCATATTCATAACTTTACCAAAGAAAACCGGAGCAACAGAATGCTCACTTCACAGAACAATTAGCCTTGTGAATCACCTAACAAACATCTTACTCCGAATCGTGATGATGAGATTGAGACCAAAACTATACAAGCGGAAATTTCAACAGCACAGTTTTTATTTGTTCCAGACAAAGGGACCACAAAAAGGAATTTTTACATTAAAAATGATAACAGAGAGATGTATGTCCGATTCTTCTGTTTATTTAGAGAATTTTGTATTTTATTCCACAATATCGTTTCTTTTGCATTCTTGCATTTTATCCAGTGTTTACCTTTGAGTGCCTTCCCAGACGGCAAAATCCGTCATTTTTACATTGATTCAACGTCTGCAGACGTTCGAATCAATGTAAAAATGACGAATTTTGTTGTCTGGGTTCGTTCAAAATATGTGTTTTACATCAAAACAACAGTTTTCATGATTAACAATAGGGGTTAATGAGATAGTCTCAGCGAAAACGTGTCAACTAAAAAAAGACAGTTGCCAAATAGCGTTTGCCATAATTTAGAGTAAACCTATAAATTTTAAATAATTAATTTTTAAAAAAAAATTTCAAAAAATCTCCGAATAGGGAACTCTCCGAAAAAGGCTATCTCCGAATAAGGAACTCTCCGAATCGGACTCGCCGAATAGTAGCAGACCCCTAGATAACAGCCTAGTTTTCCACCAGATGTTCAGAAATACAGATGAAAAACGCCGCTATTTTTATGGAAACAAGTTCTCTTCCAGAAGAACATTTTAAAGACTGCGGAAAATGCTTTGATCGAAGTTGTAACGCCTGGCATCAAACATTCGGTAATTTGCATATTATTTCGCTCCTAACTGTGTTTGCGTGCAGGTACGTGCATAACCATACGTAGGCTACTAAGCGAGAGTAAAGAGATGCCAAAGGAAAAAAATCTCGCAGTAGGTTACGCTAGCGGTATAGCTTAAGAGGCATTCCATTATAATTCAACAAATTTTAGAAAGAAATGTAACCACTAGGTTTCAAAAGGTGTTGGTTTTGATAGATTTTGTTGTTTTCAAAATTTGAACTTGGGCAAAAAAAAAATTTTGAAAATCGGACAAGCGGTTTTTGAGATATCGCGTTTTGAAATTTTGTGGTTGTCACTAGGTGGCGCTGTTGATGTTCCCAATATTTCTTGATTTTAGGGTTATATTTGGGGTAGAAAGTTGGTTGAAGTGTCTATTCCACCATTTCTCATGATGCAGAATTCAAAAATGGTCTCAATTTTAGTCTACAAGCATTAGCTAAGGAGTTATGGGGCATTTAAAAAAAAGTGGGGGACCAAATGCCAACCCTCAAATTGTCATGTGGGTAACAAGATATCCCAAAAAAAATTTCTGTTCTTGAAAGTTTCTTGCATATACTTTATGATAGTACAATATTTTTTATGAGACTTTTGTCCTTTTTGCACAATGCAACCTTATATCAATGATCTATTAATGCAGTATTTGAATAATGCTTGCTTATGATGTCACAATAGCATGCAAATTACAGATTTCCCAAAAAAAAATTTTTTTCATTGTGAAAATTACCCAGGAAAACAAAATTTGACTGCAATTTTGAAACAAGGGCTGGTTTACCTGGACAAATTTCACAATGAAAACATTTTTTTGGAGAAATCTGTAATTTGTTATTGTGACATCATAAGCACGCATCATTCAAATATTGCATTAACAGATCATATAACTTCTCATGCAAGTCTTTGATAAAAGGTTGCATTGTGCAAAATGGACAAAAGTCTCATAAATAAACGTTATATTATCATGAAGTATATGCAAGAAACTTTCAAGAACAAAAATATTTTTTGGGATATCTTGTTACCCACATGACAATTTGGGGGTTGACATTTGGTCGCCCAATTTTTTTTAAATGCCACACAACTCCTTAGCTAATGCTTGTAGACTAAAATTGACATCATTTTTGAATTCTGCATCATGAAAAATGGTGGAATAGACACTTCAACCGACTTTCTACCTCAAATATAACCCTAAAATCAAAAAACATTGGGCACATCAACAGCGCCACCTTGTGGCAGCCACAAAACTTCAGAACGCGATATCTCCAAAACCACTTGCCCGATTTTCAAATTTTTTTTTTTGCCGAGATGCATTTTTCACATACTATAACATATGTTTTAGTCATCAAAATTGAAGACTTAGTGGTTATTTGGATTTGTTGAATTATAATGGAATGCCTCTTAAGGGAACGTTCAAATATTACGTAACGCCTTCGGGGGGGAGAGGGGGTTATGCAAAGCGTTACGTTAGCGTCACATCAGGGGGGAGGGGGTTCAAGCAAAACGTTACGTAACGCTTTCGAGTACGGAATGGTAGTTTTTTGTGCTGAATTCGTAGTAAAAAAGCGTTACATGGGGGAGGGGGGATTGAAAAAAGCGTTACGTTGGCGTTACATAGAGGAGGGGGGTCAAAAATTCAGAAAAAAGGCGTTACGTAATATTTGAACGTTCCCTAAGGGCATTTTTCTTTTGCGATTGTCAGTTTCGAGTTTACAACAGTTCTCTTCCTGGAGAAAACAAATAATACACACATCCAGTAGGTATACAACTTAGCGCTTCATAATCCTTTGCAATCACTCAACCAACGTGCGATTAAAACCTTAATAAGTGACTCTGGCGTACATCCACACAACTTGTGCGGTAATTCGCAGCCAAACTTATCTGACTCTTGTGACGTCATATTACTATTCGACAAACAAAAGCACAATTTTTGGTCGTTCGACAAGAAAGAAAAAATCGCAGCCCTGTTGACAATGGCAAAAGGGCATGGATGCAACACTGGGCAGTTTGCTTATATCAAAACCAAAAAATTTAATGAACTCGAACCAGACATCATTGTGGTGCAAAGATGGTTTGTACGAAGTAAGAACAAAACGTAGTGTATTAAAGAGTTCTGTAACGCAACCATATCACGCGCTATTGCTTCAAGCCACATAAAGACATTTTTATATGCAGTTACATGTTCAGAAAGGTGTCGTGCGACACCAGCCAATTCGATCCTACGACAGCCCAAGGAATTAATTGAAGCGTCAATATTGGAACCTACAAAGTCTTCTGTCCTATTCTATTCGACAAAACTGCGTGCGATAGGCCAATCGGGAACTGTTTAAGCAAAAGTAAATTTTCGACAAACTGTCGTAGCACCACAATCGCTTTTGCCCTGCAAACGGTCTGCCACAAATCTTAGTAGACTCTTGCTGAATATTTACTTTCGTTCTTAATGACAAGCTTAGGAATTAATTTGCTAAAAACCTTATCGACGGAAAAGATGTAGGAATTATCCCGTTTCATGGCTAGGGATGGGCAAAATAGAATACCGAATATAGAATAACCGGTTGTAGAGCCAAACCGGTTTCAAAATGCATATGAAATCGGATAATTGAAACCGCTTTAACGATCGACTTCGTTTAAGTCCGTTTGATCGCAACGAATTCGCTACAGCGAAAGTACAATTGTTTATCGATTTAGTGCGATGCGGCGTGGGAAAAACGCACGAGTTTCATTGTTCGCATTAAAGAGATCTTTCTTGTCAAGCGCTTTGTAGTCCTCACAGTCTTGCGGAAGTGTGGCACGAAACACCTTAATCCGCTTTCAGGATTTTTCTCTATTTCGGTACCACAAACCTAACTTGTTTCTGGTAGAATAGAAGGGTCGACTAGCCTTCGCTCAGCAACTCAACATCGTAAGCTCCCATTCTCGCATGTAAGGCAACGTCGACCACAGGGTGTGAGGACTAGCAAACCTCCCCCGCACTGGGGACCCCCTAACGCCAGGGTTGCCAGGTTGGCCTACTTGGGGCAAACTTTCAGAAATCTGGCTCTTTTTGAAGCTGTTTGGCCCCCTAATTTTTGGTTGGCTCTTTATGAACAGGCTGAGAATTATTTCCTAAATTTTAATGTAAGCTTCAGCAATATGGCAATCAAAACGTGTTTTTTGGCAACTCTTGACTTTCTGATTTTTCACCCTGTTTTCTTTTCACACCCGGCTCGCAATCAGCATGACCTTTTTTTAGTGAGTTGAAGGCGCGTCGAATTACCCATACGCCCCATAAGTCGCGTCGAATTACCCATAAGCCCCATAAGTCGCGTCGAATTACCCATAAGCCCCGTAAGTCGCGTCGAATTACCCATAAGCCCCATAAGTCGCGTCGAATTACCCATAGGCACCATAAGTAGCATTGAATTACATAGAAGTAACGTCGAATTACCCATAAGCCTGTATAGTGTAGAGTGTAGTCTATAGCCGTCTAGAAGCCTAGTAGTCGGCTGCATAGCCGAGTGGTGAGGAGCACGGGCTGGGCGTTCCAAAATATAGTTCGACACCGCTCAAGAGCAGGACACTTGAAGGCATGCCTAAAGGTGGACACAAAGATTGGCTTCGTTGCCTTCCCGTTCGCTTATGTGTAATCTGCAGTTTGCTGCAGCAGATGGAGTGTTTTGTCCGATAAAACACCTTAACATTGGACAATTTTTCCTATGAACCAGGTGACTGCAGCATAGCAATCGTTCTCGCACTCAGCCAGAGACTTAATTCTTGCTTTAAACTTGATAATTAAAGAAAAAAAGGAATAATGGCAAGAGTGGGAATCAAACCCGTGTCACCAAATTCAATAGCCTTTGCCTTAACCACTCAGCCACGCAAACGCTCGTGAAATTTTCGCTTAATTTGTTAATATGGGTAATGTTTCGAGAACGCTCACAATATTATCAGTTTAGTTTGTTTTTATTTCTGACCATCACAACGAAAAAACAATACACGACAAACTTAGCACAGATCTATAAAAGGTAGAAGCGACAAAACGCGGACGTTTATAACGTGCACGATACCAAAGCCTGCAGATTACATATACGCTGACATGAGGCGTAAGTAATTCCACGTTGCTTATGGGTAATTCGACGCGACTTATGGGGCATTTGGGTAATTCGACGCGACTTATTTAGCTTATGGGTAATTCGACGCGACTTATGGGGCTTATGGGTAATTCGACTCGCGTCGAATTACCCATAAGTCGCGTCGAATTACCCATAAGCAACGTGGAATTACTTACGCTTTCATGTCAGCGTATATGTAATCTGCAAGTCGCTGTTGCGACTTGCGATCGTGTCACTTAAACTGATTGTCCTGCTTTGGTATCATGCACGTTATAACGTCCGCGTTTTGTCGCTTCTACCTTTTATAGACCTCTGCTAAGTTTGTCGTGTATTGTTTTTTCGTTGTGATGGTCAGAAATAAAAACAAACTAAATTGATAATATTGTGAACGTTCTCGAAACATTACCCATATAAACAAATTAAGCGAAGATTTCCCGAGCGCTTGGGTGGCTGAGTGGTTGAGGCAAAGGCTATTGAATTTGGTGACACGGGTTTGATTCCCGCCCTTGCCATTATTCTTTTTTTCTTTAATTATCAAGTTTAAAGCAAGAATTAAGTCTCTAGCTGAGTGCGAGAACGATTGCTATGCTGCACTGCTGCAGTCACCTGGTTCATAGGGAAAATTGTCCAATGTTAAGGTGTTTTATCGGACAAAACACTCCATCTGCTGCAGCAAACTGCAGATTACACATAAGCGGACGGGAAGGCAACGAAGCCAATCTTCGTGTCCACCATTAGGCATGCCTTCAAGTGTCCTGCTCTTGAGCGGTGTCGAACTATATTTTGGAACGCCCAGCCCGTGCTCCTCACCACTCGGCTATGCAGCCGACTACTAGGCTTCTAGACAGCTATAGACTACACTCTACATTATACAGGCTTATGGGTAATTCGACGTTACTTCTATGTAATTCAATGCTACTTATGGTGCCTATGGGTAATTCCATCGCGACTTATGGGGCTTATGGGTAATTCGACGCGACTTACGGGGCTTATGGGTAATTCGACGCGACTTATGGGGCTTATGGGTAATTCGACGCGACTTATGGGGCTTATGGGTAATTCGACGCTACTTATGGGGCTTATGGGTAATTCGACGCGACTTATGGGCTTATGGGTAATTCGACGCGACTTATGGGTAATTCGACGCGACTTATGGTGCTTATGGGTACTTATGGGTACTTATGGGGCTTATGGGTAATTCGTGGGACCCGTTTGGCCCCCTAATTTTTGGTTGGCTCTTTATGAACAGGCTGAGAATTATTTCCTAAATTTTAATGTAAGCTTCAGCAATATGGCAATCAAAACGTGTTTTTTGGCAACTCTTGACTTTCTGATTTTTCACCCTGTTTTCTTTTCACACCCGGCTCGCAATCAGCATGACCTTTTTTTAGTGAGTTGAAGGGTTAGCTCTCCAATTTTGGTTGGCTCTTTGGCCCTTTTTGAAAACCAGTTGGTTTCTTAAGTTTTAATTTAGCCCTTTAGCTTTTTTGGGCCTTGTTTGGCCGTTTTCAAAATGTGAGGGATTGTGGAATGTTTTTTTGCAAGTGATTCTTTTTGCCCTGTCTTCTGGAGAAGGTGGTAACAGAACACTAGTAAGGATACTGTGGCAGTGTAATACCGGTACCTACAGGTATACTATTTTATTTCAATTGTGTTTTTGGACTTGATCCAGGAAGACTAGGATGCCAAAGAAGTAGAAAACAGGATATGAGAGCGGTACCGGTAGGAAATACAATAGTAGGCCTGTGGTAATTGGGGAAAACTTCGAATGGGAGGATGATGGTGAATTGAATGTGGAAATGTTTATTTGACTGTTGGATAACTTGGTGGAATTTATTGGGGTCACATTTTCTGCATGCCTTTTTGTAATTTTTTTATTTCTTATTGTTGTGTCTCTCCAGAAGCATGATCTAACATGCTGTATGGTCTGTATATGTTATGTTTCAGTGCTGAAACGTCTGTATTGCTAAGAATGTGTTGTTAATTCAGTGAAATTGCTTCTTAGTACTTGAAAATTGAGCTGGCCCTATTTTTGGCACCTTGTTTTAGAAGTTGGCTCTTTTTTGGCCCTTTTTAAACGTGCAGTTGGCTTCTTACCAAATTTACATCTGGTAACCCTGCCTAACGCTCAGATCAATGCAGGGCACTCTACCTTTGCGTGTCTCGGGAAAACCCAGCCCTGAGACACTGGTGGTGGTGGGGTGTTATGTGGCACGAAACAGCTTAATCCGCTTTGGGGATTTTGCTCTGTTTCGGCACTACAAACATAAGTTGTTTGTGGTAGAACACAAGGGTCGACTTGCCTTCGCTGAGCAACCCAACATCGGAAGCTCCCACTCTCGTATGTAGGGCAACGTCGACCACAGGGTATGAGGATTAGCGACCTTCCCGCAGATGTACGTACGGGTAGCTGGCTTTGTCTTAGCTTTTACTACTGGTATGCCAGTACAGTGACATGGACGACTTGTTGAGCTGTGGGATTGAAGATGCTACATGCAGTAGTGATTATGAATCAGCAAATTTGGTTTCACCACCTTTAGAAATAGATACCTATCTCACGTTGTTGAAAGCATCGACTATATCTCTTCAGAATGCCCCTGTTTGGTGGAAAGCAAACAAAAACCAATTTTCTTGCTTATGTCAGATAGTTTCAAAATATTTTTGTGTACGGTACCTGCTACATCTGCTTCTTCAGAGATGTTTTGAGATCTCGTTTGACTGGTGAAAATTTAGAAAGCATAAATTTGTTACACTGCGATAAGCAATTTTTGTGATGTTCATTGTTTTTGTAAAGTCATAAAAATCATTAAAATGTGTCATGGTAAAAACTGTCAATTATTCTAGAATAGATATCTGTATTCTATATTCGGTTTCAGTATTCTAGAATAGCTAATTATTCTATTTTGCCCATCCCTATTCATGGCTCATTCACACTCACCTCAGTTTTGACGATCCAGATATCGTATATGGCACTTGGGGAACATAAAAGTCATTTTGCTTACTCAATGGTCCCGTGTAGAATATTGTACTATTTGAGTAGTACTCAATAAACGGATGGGCGGATAATTTGTGTTCCTAAAATTAAGGGAACAATCATCAGAGTGAGTAGCCTACAGGCTAAGGGGATGATGGACTTAAAGTATATACCGTAATAAATTAATTAATTAATCATTTCTAGGCTGAGTGATTATTATCCCTGTAGCTTTGTGGTATTGAACCTGTGTAATTTAATAACTCAAAATGGTATAACATTTTAAAACGAATAGTAAGTACTGTAGTAGGCTAATTCAAAGTTGTTATGCTTTACACTTAAAATGTTAAAATATTGAAACATTTATTTATCAAGAGGAGAGGCAATCACCGTCACCGTGTGTGTGTTTCTGCAGTTCAAAAACAGTATCCGCATCTGCAAGACTTGAATTTTGGAAATAAATTTCCAAGTTCTAACCTTACTTAAAATTTTCCCTTCATTAATGCTAAGACAACCAATGCACATACCGGTAGTTTTTTTGCTATCAACATTTAAGCACTTTCAATTTCCACATGCAAAGCATTATATTAATGACTAAAATGTGAAAGTAATTAAATGGTGCTGACAAACACTAAGATATCAAAATATCATAAAGCCTACTTTGATATATGCTGCTAATGCAGGATAAACTTTCCAAGCTCCAATTAAAGCACACATGTCAAAGACAAATGGAAAAGTTGCTTTTACTGCATGATCGATCAAAGGCAGTTGATATGTATGAAAGTTGTTTGAAGAGAGAACATCAAGTAAAGTTTCAGATGGCTTTTCATTCCCATCACAAAGCACTACACCCACAATGTAACGCAGGTCATCAGCGTTAACCTGCAAAACAAACGACTTGTGATCCCTTAATAAGTGCAAGATGATAAATCAATGTATTGGATAAATAAGTGTTGCTTGCAAAGAATAATTTTTTGGATAATGTGCCATATAAAATGTTGGTAAATGGACCAATTTGACAAACTAAAATGCACACAAAATAGATAGGAGTTCTACCAGGACTGAAAAAATGTGCAGTGGGGGTTGTTTGCTCAAGCAGAGTCCTACAATGAAAGCTTTCCAGCAACACATAAAATGGGTTGTTGCGTGGACAAATTAGGCCCAATACTATAAGAAGCCTGACCCCATAAACAGAACTCTGAAAAAGAAACAAGACATTACATCAAAAAAATACTAACAAGGAAAGAGATGGTGTTCACTGTTCAAACAAAGATTTGTCTTCTATAAAATAAAATATGTATAATGCTATAACGGAAACGATTTCTTGTAGTTCCCAGTAGGGGAGGGGGAGTGGGGGACTTACACTTTTTGGCGAAAAGTCATGCTTTAATAGGCTGAAAATATGGGTCCACGTCTTTTAGGCGCTGGTCTAATAGGCGCGCACACTGTGGCGTCTGGATATTTAGGTGCAGAGCACTGTGGCGCCCGGTCATTTAGGTGCTATTCCTAGTAAAGTCTGTAGATTGTATCAGCTTGGCAGGTAGGGGCGTAGGGCAATGCTTTTCACACAAAATATTATATTGAACAGGAAAATATATTGTTTTGTTAATGCGTGTGCGTTGTTGGTCATGGCTTCAGTGAGTGAAGTTGCTTAAACTGGCAATGCTTTTTCACACAAAATGTTATATTACACAGAAAAATATATGGGTGAAGCTGCTTGAACCGGAAATGCTTTTCACACAAAATGTTATATTGAACAGAAAAATATGTTATGGCTTCTGTGAGTGAAGCTGCTTAAACCGGCAATGATTTTCACATAAAATGTTATATTGAACAGAAAAAAATGCTGTTTTTTTTAATGCGCGTGTTCAGCATTTATTTGTTGTTAGTCCAGGTTTGCGCCGGCGAAAGCTTTATCAATAAATTATTCAAGTTTCCAAAAATGTATGAGATTGAGTTCACTTTTAGTTACGTCAAATAATAACTAAACCTCAGTAAAAAATGTACCGTAGGCTGTACTCAAGCGGGCGGTAGGCTTGAGTGAAGAGTAACTTAGTTTTCCGTCAAAACCCGGACTAGGTTTAATAACGAGCGAAGTTTCACCATTATGCTTGCAACTTGTAGCCTATATGCCCTGTAGAAATGTATTCATGTGAACAGTAGTAGAGCGTCTTACGCGTTCTCGTCACATGGCCAATCCATCCCGAACAGAAGTAATTTATATTTAATCTAAATTACCAGACATTTTTCACACAAATCTGTTGTATTTACGCGGTAAAAACATGTCATGTGATCGACGTAGACGCACAATGTTGACATCAAATGAAAGCATACATCTTCAGCTATCCGAAGATGCAAAGCTTTGCAATAAAATTTAAAACATTCTATGTACAACTAGCAACTTTCCAAAAGGTATTTTTTCTAATTTCTAAAAAAATTAAAAATTGGCAGAAAAGTGTACTTCATTATAATTTTTACTACCCAAGCATGATACAATAATATGAAAATATATGTAGTTTAATCGAATGCCAAAACAATTCTGCACATGAGAAAAAATTTACTTCGTTTCTGCACGCAATGCTTTAGGAGGTACAGCAGAATGATTATGGAGAAATTTGGAAAATTTTAAGCAAAAAGTTTACGTAATTTAGCCTACAGTCTTTTTGATCGAGAAATTCTAAAGTAAGGGGTTGCCTAGCCAGTTTTGACTGCCAATTCCAATGAGTGAAAGAAAAAAAAATCCACTGTGTCCCCATCTTTAAGAAGTCCTCATCTGATAACTGCACCGCCAAAATATTTTTTTTTAATTAGCCAAAAAAGGACAGGCAAAGACTATGGATCTGCCATCATTTACATTATTTTTTTGCTTGAAATAGGCTACCTTTTAACCTTGGACGTAGGGATACTTCCTTGGTCATCATGGCAAAAATCCCAAGACGTGTGTATACGTCCGTGGTCGCGAAAGAGTTAACTAAAAATGAACTCAATAATGTTCGGAAGCTTCAATAATTTATTGATAAAGCTTTCACCAAAGCAAACCTGGACTAACAACAAATAAAACAATAATAAATCAATAAAACAACAATATATCTTTCTGTTCAATGTAACATTTTGTGTGAAAAGCATTGCCGGTTTTAGCAGCTTCACTCACTGAAGCCATGATATAATTTTCTGGCAAGCTGATACAATCTACAGACTTTACTAGGAATAGCACCTAAATGACCGGGCGCCACAGTGCTCCGCACCTAAATATCCAGACGCCACAGTGTGCGCGCCTATTAGACCAGCGCCTAAAAGACTTGCTCCCGAAAATATGGACCATGATATGACATTTCCAACAAGCCTAAATTTATGCCTCTGGACCGTCATTCACCTCATTGAAGATGACCACAATAGTGATTACAGATATTTTCATGCAGTGTTGCCATATAAAATATCATCATCACTTTTAAACATTTTCAGTCTTAGGCTAAACAATTAATTAATTTATAGACATGAAGAGTTTTCTTTAATTGATCAGTACAGAAAATTATGTTTAAGTTGTTAAATGACATGCATTATTGAATTTAGCTTGAAATAATCATTTTTTCTAATGGCAACACCTGTTCTGCTTGGAAAATTGCAATTTGTATTGATTGTACAGTTTGGTGCGAGTGATGATACAAACCAACTAGGTCATTTTGTTGCATGCGTGATAGTTCTTAGTCTGAGCTCTTCTAATAGGCTACAGCTTTTGGTAAAAGTAACTATTAACTCGTTGGAGTCTGATAGTACAGTACTAGTAGTAGCAACCAACAAAGGTGTCCAGTAGCTCATGTTGTCTAGTTGATGTCTTTAATTTGGTATTGCCCTTGTGTTAATCGTGTTTGAATTTTCATTGGATAAGAATAAAAGACTGTAAAAGCAAACATTGCCCAGGGAAGGAAAACGAAAGACATGAAGAGACAGTCACTATGGATGGGGACAAACTAGAAGTGGTTGAAAAGTTCTGCTACCTCGGAGATGTTCTGATTATGGATGGAAGAGTGCAAGATTCAATGATATCAAGAGTAAGAGCTGGTTGGAAAAAATTCAAAGAAGTGCTCAGGATTCTGTGTGGAAGAGTACGGTACATTACCAGAATATGGGTGGCATTATTTATACGACATGCATAAGATGTACAATGTGCTATAGAGCTAAAAGATGGGCTGTGACGATCGAAGATATGAACAAGATAGAAGCAACAGAAATGAGAATGGTCAGAATAATGTGTAAAAAAAATTAAAAGATAAAATTAAAAATAACAGTATTCGAGTCTTCGAGAGATGACACAAGTAAAAAAACATATATAATATGTACGTGAGTTTCTTAGAATCCACCGTTTGCGATAGTATGGGCGAGTGGAACGTAGACTATGTCTGATGACAAGGCTTTAGTAATGGCAAGATTTTTATCCACAAGAAGAAATTTTGGGAGACCAAAAACAAGAAATGGCTAAAGTTGGTGATGGAAAACATCATGCAAAGAATCTGAATAGGATAACACCAACAACAGGAAAGCATGGCCAAAGCGCTGCAAAAACTGGTGGACCTCTGCTAGCGTTGACAAATGCCTGGTTTGATAGACTTGTACACCAGCTCCAGGTGTTTTTGCATGTGGTTCCATATTTTGATGAGATTGGAGCAAAAATTATGGTTTAAGTCCCCTTCCCCAGGTCCCTAACATTGTCTCACGTAAGAATCCCAAAGTACCTCTCCTGGAGTAAAATAATAACAGTGCTACTGGAGTAGAAAATTACACTGAAATAATACAACTTCAACAAGAGCAACTTGCACCCACAAATCTTGGTGACCAGGTCAGCGTCAGTGATTATAAAAAGCATAGGCGCCTAACTATTTTTTTGGCCGTGGGGGCGAAAGCGTGTTTCATCAGCAGCAACGTAAATTCAGTGAAATGTTACGCAGATGGTTGACGTAATTATGTCGTCACACTAGGATTGCTTTTATTGCCACACTCGGAGTTATCGCTACGTTCGACCTACCGTTAATTATTATAAACAAATTACAAAACTCGACCAAAACACATGCTATGCGTCTGCGTTGGCTAGCGGTTGATGGACTGCGACTCTTTAAGCTAAGCACAACATAAAGTTTAGCAACGAACTAGATTTATTAGCATGAAACAAGAGACGAAAAGGTTTACTAAAAGGTATACTGTAAATGGAATGAAAATACTAACTTGATCATACGCTTGAAAATATACCTGTTGAAAGCAAAATCATTCATGTTTACATCAATTCAACAGCACGTCACCTTGAATAAATTTAAAACTTGCTGACATCCGTAAACAACCCTTAAAAAATAGTTACGGAGAGACGTTTGATTAAGTCTTCGACTTGACATTGCTCCTTTTTTACTACAATATCGCAACTTATAGCTGACCAGCTTTCAAGTTTCAATTCGCTGTAATACGCCCGTTTTCGTGTTGCAGATGAAACAAAAGATGCGCGTATTCCCCGCCTTTGATCGGGTTTCTATGGCAACGGTCGTGTGTGCGCCATGCAGTTTGCGCGAGTCTGTTGTTGTGTTGATTATGCCGCGTGTGCGCAATGCGGTTTGTACCAGCCCTTGTTGCGTTCAGGGCTCCCATTCCTGGGTTTTTAAACCCAGATCTGGGTTTTTTGCTACCCGTCTGGGTTTTTAAGTTTTTTTTTTTATAAAACGTTGATATCTGTTTTTTTTCTGCATTTTTAACTTTTCTTAAATATCTATTAATTTTGCATAAAATTATAGGAATCGCGAGCTGAATTAACCATTCTAAGTAATTATTTCGCTACAAAATATAGCCTATTATCTAGCCTATTAATATAGCCGGTATCTAAAATAAATTCTGTCTGATTTGGAAGCTATAAGCTAGTTCCCACTCCTGATCACAAATATCAATCAATCAAGTTTATTTCGGCATAGCTCCACAATCCACATTCATTTTCAATGTACACATCAGGAGATATAAGTTTCCAGTTTGAGTACCGGTAAATCCGTAATGACTTTCAGTCAAGTTCAATTGCAGTTTTACCAGGCTGATCTGATGAGTGAGTATTACTAGTTTTGGTTCAATTGCTAGTTTTGTGAAAGATTTTTTGATAGCAAAACAGGCCATAAAAAGAGAGGGGCGAAATTGTCATACCTGGGAACCTAAAAGAAAATTGGTGAGCGAAGTAATGGAGGGTGTTTGCCATCAACGTTATGAAAAACGACTCCAAGGGCAAAAAGACTTGCAGAAAATAACTCTTGCAGAATGAAATGTATTTGAATAGTCGATGGGTAGTACAAATTTAAAGATAGCAGAAAGTGTAGTAGACATCTCGAAGCTTTTCTATTAGCTATTACGAACATCTGTTTTTTTTAGCCAATCTGGGTTTTTTTAAGATAAAATCTAGGTTTTTTTCAAATTTGTGGATGGGGCTGGTTGCGTTGGTTAGTGGTGACCTCGGGCCGAAACGTCAAGTTCATTTTCACAGCAAGCGATTCACTGTCGCGACAATTCTCTGCAGAGGTTTCGACTTTCGAAAGCGACATCGAGTCTGTTTGCAAGCGCATTAAGCTAAACGCACGCTGCGTCAACGTAGCAAATTATGTTGTTTTTGGGTGCATTCAACATCTGATGACAATGAATCGACGTAAAATGGTAGATTTTTGCTATGTCTCAGGCAGCAAAATCAGTCATTTTTAGATTGATTCAATGTCTGCAGAATGTAAAAATGACAGATTTTTTTTGTCTGGGATGGGATTGTAGCATCGCTACTCGTTCTAGTGATTATTTATCGCGAAACTGTTGCGGTTTGCATTTAAAAAGTTTTCCGATCGCTAGTTCATCTATTGTTTTATGTATCAATACAGCATAAAAAGTTGCTCCCACACAGAAATATGCGTGGGGGCATGGCCCCCACGGCTTAGGCGCCTATGATAAAAAGTCTATCTTATAAAATAAAGGATACAAACTTCCAGTCACACAATAGAAGCAACTGAAATCTATCTCAATAAATCATTTTTTTATTATTTGAATGTGATTATTACTAAATAAATGTATTTTGTTCTCAAAATATTCATCAACATGCAAATATAAGTTGAGCATCATACAAACATTTCTGAAAATATAAAACTTACCCTTTTGGGATCGTCATAATATATTCCAATAGTATCTAACCCAGGACACAAAGATGTGATTTCAGTGAAATGATGTCCACAATTCTTGTAAGAACCAGTGTGATGTTTGTAAGCAATCCAAACATTGCTGAGAACAGGTTTTCCAACACTAACTTTCACATTGTAAAAAAATCCAATATACTTCAATAAATATATGATAGTGGCAAGCAAGCAAAATATCATCATAAGAATAAAAAATGCTAATAAACCTCCCTCTGTACTAATCATCTCCATTTTTAACATATATACACAACCCTGTATAGTGAATAGAATTTAAACCATAGGCTAGTTACTTTGAGGTCTTGAAAACAAAAGCAATAACCATTTCACAAAATCTACCGAACCATTCATTTCTAAACAATATAAACCAGGCAATGCAAACAATCAATGCATGTGAAGCCAGCACATGGCCACCTTTATAAGTAAGCCATAACAACGTGCACTCGTGCAGCTTCAAATTTGACTGAAAGCCGATCTGTTAGTAGCAAAGATCACTAACATTGATAGTTTGAGTATTAGTTAATATAGTCTTTGTAAATAATATATTTTGTGTGATTTTGAGTTACTTTTGTGCTATTGTTACCATTCAAATAACAGACTAAATTTTTCTTGCCTTTGTCTGAATTGTCTGAGCTGATAAATCAGATGAAGCTCCATCCAGAATCTTCCAAATTTTTAAGAAGCGACTACTTAGAACTTTTGAATTTGTGTCAATTGTACTTGAACATTGAGCCACCTACCAGTAAGGATATGTCTCTCCAAAGACCTGGTGCATTACACAGAGCCAGGTGGATGAGCAAACTTATATATTCACTGAAAACTGTGCTCTTACAAGACGAAATTCATAAATTGCCCCAAAAAAATGCCATCATGAAAGCATCTCAACTCGAAAAGTTAAAGAGGTTTCTACAATTTACAGTTTATTTCTATGTATCATGGTGGTTTACATTCCCCATTAGCTGTGATGCTCCGCTGAATGACCTACAATTATTACAAGCATTGTCTGCATACAGAGAAATTGATTCAACAGTTTCTCAATGCGCACTCAAAGCTTTTAAGAAACATTTGTGGTATTTAACAGAGGAAATGATTCCATTATCACTGTTTAGTGCCAATATTTCTAATGCTGACAAAGATGCAATTTCTCAGAAATTGCAACAACAGAACAATAATGGGATTTTCCTGAAAAGATTTGGAATTGGATTTGGAAAGCCAATTTTTCCAGATGTCACTAAACTTAGTAAAAATGCTTCCCTGCCTGATTTTGTCGGTCCCGATTCGTGGAACTTTTTTCATCTCATGAAGATAAACTCCTCATTTCTTTCTAAGTCATCCGATGAGTGGCATGAAGAACAATCATATGTTGAGGCGAAAAAGAAAGTTGATGCTTTCAGAGTCGTTAATGATGCCGCTGAGCGAGGCGTCAAGTTGGCCCATGACTTCTTGTCAACTTCAAACCTTGAAGAACGCTACCAAAACATTCTCCAAGTAGTCGAAAATGCGAGGAAGGTATTACCTAATCAACGTACTTGACAACTACAGTCTGAGGGCACATGGTTTTTAACCATGTAATTGTCAAAGTACTGACTGCATAACTCCATAAAGTGTTGTCAGCTTACACAACGTTGCAATCAGCATTATTTGCAGCCTGTCATAGCATACCAGTAGCCTAATATGCTGCATTTTACTTTGTAATTAGATACTAGATAGTTGTGTGTTATTAATTGCCATTTTACCTTTCCATTTCACTATTATTGCAAGCGTTAAACGAAATGTGATGATGATGATAATGATGATGATATTGATGATAATGATGTATATAAATTGATGATAATGATGTAATGATGATAATGATAAATATAGATGATAAAGATAAATTGATGATTGATGATAAAGATGATAAAGAGATTATAAAGATAGATTGATGATGATAAAGATAAATTGATGATAATGATGTATATATATAAATTGATGATAATGATGATAAAATGATGATGATGATAAATTTTACGCTATTGTGATTTTGTTGTTAAGTAGTGGATGTCTGGACTCTAAGCATTGTGCTTTGTGTTTATCTTTCTGTGTTACGTTTTTACTGACTATGTTTAGTGCGTAAAGATCCAAATTTTTGTTTTTGAGTCCAAGTTCAGTACAAACATAGCTGAAATTTTGATCTTCAAAGACCAAAAAGTTTTCAATAAACAAAAACGATTAGTTAATGATTTTACTTTTGATTCTTCAAATGCTATAGTAATTTCATCTCAATAGGCATTTTCTTTACATGGATCCTTTTTTATAATGCATGAAACCTCATATTTTAGGCATTTTTCATAAATTGTTGAACATATACAATTGACAAATGATCTGTACGATTGTAAATTAGTAAGTAAGTTCACCAGAAAGTGTTCGAAGTTCAAATACTCCGTAACTGAGAAGAAATGTCTGAGTTTTGATGATCTAACCGGCTCGGTGGCTTAGTGGTTAGTGCGCCCGCCTCTGAATCGGTAGGCATGGGTTCGATACCTTGTCGGGTCATACCAAAGGCTTTTTAAAAATGGTACTGAATCTAATTTCTGCTTGGCACTGAGTAATGGAGTGGATTCGGGTAATAATGTACTCAGTTGCGCCTCTATACGGCTGCATTGACACTGTCTGCTTTGTAAAGCGCTGAGGAGCAACGCATTCTGCGATGGATACAGCGCTATATAAAAACTAACAT
Organism: Aplidium turbinatum; assembly: GCF_918807975.1. NCBI lineage: Eukaryota > Metazoa > Chordata > Ascidiacea > Aplousobranchia > Polyclinidae > Aplidium > Aplidium turbinatum. Next base: position 11,754,193 of record NC_137484.1, on the reverse strand, counting down.
TATTATTATTATTATCTAGAGAGGATTTTACTATTGAAATTGTGCAAATTTACCTTTAAAAACTTTAAACTTAATCTGCACGTCCAAATTTTATCAAAACTTATTGAAATTTCTCACATATGCTTTTTTTACCAAGTGTCACATATAAAAAAAAGTTCAGGTGTATCGGATGCAATTTTAATTTTTGAGGGGCGCCTGTGGCACCCTATTATACACTGTATATAATAATACACAGGCCATGAATTCATCCTCAGGATTATAGTTCAAAATCAAAAACTTCAGTTCACACGTTGTCAAGGCCTGTGTATATAGATTAATATGAGTAAGTGCAGAGCTTTTTTCCTTAAATTACATTGAAAAGTTACTTTCAACTTATCTCCAGATAAGGCAACTAAAATTCAGCAGATATGTACATATACGACACAGAAATGCGGCGTAGACTTTTTGTTTACGCTAACACTTGCGGCAACATTTTTTTGAATAGTTTGCGCTTGAGGCTATGCCGTAAAGTTTTTACGGTTTTTGAGCGCATGGCGTCAACGCATACTTTTTAATGTCATTTTTCACTACAACACGCCAATACCTTTCAGCGCTGCAGTTAAAAGAATGTTTTCAATGGGCAAAGACATATTGCAACCAAAACACAGCAAAATGTCAGATGAACACTTTCAAATGCTTGTGTTTCTTTGTAGAAATTCAAAATAAAACTTGTTTGTTTCGAGTGGTTTATACTGTGTGAATGTTTGGCACCTAGCAAACAAAATTAGTTTACGCTAGTGTATGCGCTGACGCCGCCAACTTTTTTACAAGTTACGTTGACGCATACGCCATACGGCGTATAGTTTTTCGAACGTTTGCGTTTACGCTGACGGCGTCAATATTTTTTGTATGCGCGTACATCACTGAAATTCAGCAACACCAAAACTGTATATATTATAGTGACTTTTCATCCGCACAATTGACAAGATAAATGTCAATATTGACAGAAAAATGATCACCTTCTTCTTCAAATCAAAATATCTTGGGTACAGTAACCCTAGATAAATTTCTCAAGTAACATTAACCATCCTTTGATGTCACTGTCACTCAAGGTGCATCACTATTCACTGCAGCAAGTGGCAGTTTCTTACAGGTTCCTTTAGGCACCAACCCATGTCCCATTGTTTGGTCACCACTCTGACAGTAATTTTAAAATTGTAGGCCTATATCAAAAGTAGATCAATTTCGGATGGATCAGTTCCTTTCTCTCAGCCACCTTTCCTTCAGCAAATATGCCAACCCAATTTTGTGCTGGACGTGTACACCCTGAGTATAGGTGAGCTGTGTTTATCAATAACCAGCTTAAGTCTAGTTTCAAATAATTAGAAAGCTAACGTCTTATCCATAGGCGCCGACTTTTCAAAAAACCTTGGGGGGCGAGAAAGGTGATGACGTCATAACCATACCGCTACTTTACTTAATTAAAATAGCCTTTGGCTAAGCTTACTGTCTTGTTTATATTGACACCCAGGTCGCAAACCGAATTTATTAGAACCGCTGCTTGAAACGATTAGTTTTACGCATGCAATACGCCTAGTCGTAAAAATTTTGATATTCTTATTAGCTCATAATTGAAACAGTTGGAAAACAAGCCGATTCGTTTCCTTTTCGTGCGAGTGAATAACAACGATCAAGACAGTGAAGTTATCGAAATAAAACGCAAAAAATCATGATCTCAAGCAGATTTGAAATCGAAATCAGTTTTACTACCTTTGTTTTGCTTCTTCGCTAATTAGATACCTTTAAAATGTTAACAATGACGAAGTGTTTTCTTTTCTGGAAGTGGTGAAAATGTGAACATATACCGTACACATTACACATGTAGCCTATACACATATCTTGGACTGAAAAGATGAGTAATGACGAAATTATAAAATTGGCAAGAGCAGAAAGGAGATTAATAACAGTTAGTAGGCACCAGATGCAATTTGTAGGTCATATTCACAGAAATGTAGATTTGGAAAAATTAGCACTACTGGGGATAATACAGGGAAAAAGAAGCAGAGATCGACAAAGATGAACTTATTTAAATAGCTTGAATCAATGGGCCACAAACACAACAGTCAAAACGAACGATTTTATACGAATGGCAAATGACAGAGAAGTTTGGAAGACCATGATCGCCAACGTCTGTACCAGATCAGGCACATAATCATCATACACATTAACAGTTTTTTTTTTAAGGTTTGGTTTGGGTGACCGCTAAGTAGTTGAGACCGCAAGTGTTTTGTTTCATTTAAATACCAAAAAATAGCCATATTTGCTTAAACAAATTATTTATTAGGCTACTGGCAGGCTTCTGCTTGTTATGTTTCCACACGTAAAAACTGATCATTATGCGCCATAAATCAGAAATAAACATCGACGAGTATCAAAGGTGCACTTCTTTTGTGAATAACTCTTTGATTCAGCTGTTAGCTGTAGGGGAAGGCCGGGTTAGTTGAGCCACTTTTTGCATTTTTGCAATTTTTTTTATATGAGTTGCTTTTATTTCTTCATTCACAGTGCTCTACGTTCTGCGTATATTAAACAATACTTGTAGGAAGTACAAGCCTTATCGAACGACGACAACCGGGTCCACAGGTGTTTAAAAACTAGTAGCCAAATGGCTCAACTAACACCACGGTAAGGGTTAGTTGAACTACAGACTGGGGTTAGTTGAGCCTCATTTATTATTTTTGAAAACACAAATTTAACCACGTTTCTTTTCCAAGCCTTAGTTTATATTTAAAGTAATAATATCAATGTATGAAAACAGGTTAACAATTGTTCCAAGAGTCGCTCGTAACTCAATGTGCATATAAAATAATGAAGGTATTGCTACGGCATCCAAATAACACCATTTCATTATAGCTTGACCACGTTTATGAGCTTTTGTTGAGTTTTATGTAGTTCAAAGATATTTATTGGACCGTAAACAGACTTATTCAAAGGCTGCAATCTATGTAAGGTGTGTGGAGGTATCGTAAGCTTTGTTTGTTTATCTTTATCCTGCATTGCGGGAAAGCGGACTTGAACGCTATGCATCGGTGTACGCCTTCCGACATACACCTGACCCACGCTGCAGCCGACGGCAATGTCTGTTTCCGATTGTCTACTGTACTTATGACTTAAATTTGGTGCTACCCATTACTCGAAATCGATCACTAGGTAGAGGCAATTATCGTAAAGTTTCTTGCCCAGAGAAACAACAGCAAGTGCGGGTGGCTGGAGTCGAACATGCAGGCTCTCGACTGCGAGCCCAACGCGCTAACCACTCGGCCACGGCTGCCGACAATTATAACTCCCTTTATACACTGGCTCAACTAACACCGAAGGCAGTGGCTCAACTAACACCTTAACTATACTGCCATAAAAATGTTAAAACTACAGCAAAACTTCATGGCACACCATGCCGCTTTTTATTCAGAACGTAGCTTGTTTGGTAAGCTACACCAAACAAATTAAATGAAACTGTCTCAGTAACCAAGTATAAAAAAATATTATTGGACATACCTCTATTTTCAAAATCTATTTTCCAAGGCCAAAACACAACTTTTTAACTTCAGCACCACATGTAATATCAATCGTCAACTCAAACCAGACGGGAGACCACAAGATGAGAAACTTTAAGATCACGTGATGATAAAATGTGGTTACCTCACCACATTTAAGAATTAAAATGGGTGGATCAACTAACCCGAGCTTCCCCTACCTCCACTTATTCTTTTTTCCGGACGTGAACTATTGATCGTAGGCTATATTCGTATTATCGACAAGACATAGCGAGAAACAACCATTACTTTTCTACTGTAGTTGCAAGTCCAAATTTTGGAAAACCGCTGGAGAAATTTGGGGTACCGTTTCGGTCCATCAAAACATCTTAAACAAAACACTGCACATTAATACAGTGGTTATTGAAGCTAAACACAGATGACAGTTTTAAAAAATGCATTTTTTCTTTAAGCTATATTCACGTAACTGTTCGTTATGTCGTAGTTTTTATTCGATAAAGTTTGCTAAAATCAATTTCATGTTTGAAGTCACAGAAAACCTAACGGACGTTTGGATAACTCGTAAAATGAGAATAAACATTCCACATTGCATTCGCTTTTTCGCTACCACGCGTTTTGACTTTGAAGTTGCGCCTCACGCGTGGGAAGAAAAGCAGTGTGTGACTGTGAGCGTGCAATTCACTTTCCCAGAGAAAGCCTTGCGATCAGCGGACAAGAACAACGTAGGCTGTTTTTCGCTTTCGGCATTCTTTTAGTCCGTTTAAATGATCTAAATCTATTTAGAAAAATATTTTATCTTTAAAACACCAATTGTAATAGCAATTTTTTGTTGCCCCTCAATCATAAATTTACGGGGGGCACCGCCCCCCGGCCCCCCCCGGAAGTCGGCGCGTATGGTCTTATCCGTTGTGCAACCTGCACATTAAAGCTAATGTAATAAATAATAAAACACATTCCTGAGTTCGAAACTACTTCTGCTGATCCTTATTTTTGACGGTAAACATTAGCATGATCATTGATCATCAACAAAGAAGAAAAGAAGCATGAGCTGTGACGAAAAAAGAGTGCCATTTTTTCTGTTTATTTTTATATTTCTGAAACGATGATAGTTGCTCATTTTGTTTTCTGGTTTTCATCAACCACACTCTTTTCTTCCCAAAAACTTGTGTTTTTTGTTCTTCTTTATTAAATCTATGATTACGTTCTACGGCTACGTTACCATTTTTGACTGGGTCGCTCAAGTAGCCTCAAACAGCACAGCACATTGTACATAATTGTTTAATTTCCTGACCTATAGGACATGTGGAGCAAACAGAGGTGGGCACTGGGCAGTAGCTCGCTACTTTTGTAGAAGTAGCGCTGCTACATGTTTATTGGAGTACTGTAGCGGTGCTAGTTTTTTTCAATGTAGTGGTAGCGGAAAAGCGCTATGTTTCTTTCAGTTGCACTCTCGCGTTACCAGCTAGGCCTACTTTCCAACTTAAACCGAAAAAAATAACTCGTTTTTGCAGATTTTTTACGAAAACAAATCTAAAATAAATCAAAGCAGAAACCATTTCGCCTATTGTGGAAAACATCAAGCCACGCTGTTACTGACAAGAGGGACATCAACACTTAGAGATGGGCATTTTTAAATAGTTGAGGAATCGAATCCATTCCAGAATAGTTTTTTAATAGTTTAGAATATTTTTGTGAAAGAAAATGATTCAAATGCCAAGTAAAGTCAAAGTATAAAATAAATGCTGTGCTGTGTTGATAGCTTTTCCAAATCTTTTCCCGTTAAACGTTGTTTCAATTTGATGATGGTTATCACTCCGCATTGGAAACTATAATAATGTGGAGACTTACGCAATGCAGTCGCTGTACCAATACTCATGCGATTAACAGTGTGACATGCATTGACAAGATTTTATTTTGCTCTCATTGATATATTCAATCGCCATGTCTGCTTGAAGCAGATTGCACATCAACCATTGGCGTATTCTCTATGCAATCACTACATGCCTTACAATTCTGATGAAATCAGAAATCTTTCAGGAACAACGAATTTATGCGTAGAAATCGAAAAAGAACTGTTCGTTTTTCAAAATTTAGCAACTTTGCTGACCCTGCATGCTGAGGAAAGTTCAGCAATCAGCATGCGTTGATAATACGATTTGCCTATTCGCCGCTCTTTTACCACAGTGTGGCACAAATGGGACCAAGGCATGCTGCTGATTTGAAATTGCGTGCATCACAAAAATTGCTATCTGGGGATAACTCCATTATGAAAGTTGTAAGTTATTACTGACACTATTTTTTAGAATATTCCAGTATTAGGTTATAGATAAAAAACAGATAACCTAAAGGTGGCATTAACTAAGTAGAAATGGTCAACTGCCAGCTCATCTCATTTACTGATAAACTATTATTTAAGTGTTAAAAGGCAATCTATGATTCTATATCTATGTTATTATTCAGTTGTTGAGTAATTTTCAAACTTCATTTTTTCAAAACAGTTTAAATAATTATCAGCTAAGTAAGGCTCAGATTGCAAGAAAAGCTATAAAACCTGAGGCAAATTTGCAAAATTTTCTTGGGGGATCCCCCCTAGGCTGGCTATGACCCTCTCTCTATTGCATGCCTAGGAAAATCAACCAGGATACACCGCTGGCATCAACATGAATTAGTTTATCTGTTTCCATCAGTCACAGTTTTTAGCTAGTTCGCTCAGTGTCGTCAAATTGAGTTCGGTCCATGCCTGGATGTTGTCATGCCATTGCCATCATCTTGGTGGTCTGCCTCTTTCCGTTAACTTTACCTTCCATACAGATTTTGCTGACTCTGTATTTTGATATTTTAGTATAGCCCAGGAGTTTTCAACCTTTCTTCTACCGCAACCCCTTCAGAGAAATCATCGTAGCCTCCGCTACCCCCCATAGCCTACAATTAGCCTATTCAACAAATGCATATTCAATGCAAAATTTAATCAAATTCGATTTATCCAGATATGTTTATTTTTGCTGTTCCAATGTAAACTTCTGAAACCAAAAACGTTTTTTGTGATGTTATGATGGCTTTTATTACATTTCCTCCGATTGTTATTTCCATTTTCTATCAAGCTTGGTTAGATTACAGGAGAAAAAAATAATGAGAATAATCTACATTTTCACTGGTTGAATTTATTGCAATCTTTTATAGATTTATTCAAATAAGTTTCAGTGAGATGGTTGGTGCTGCATATTTTTAACTACCGGTACGTATTAAGTTTGTCAATGCGTAGTTGCGTAAGCTACACCTTGTTGCTGAAAGAACTTTCAAACTAAATAGCCGACACTAAATTTTGTTAATACCATTGGAAACGATAGGCCTACTGAGAAATCTATATTTTGCATAGATTCTAAACAATCTTGCTTTTTTGCTGTAGTTCAGTTACACAATACACATTTCTTGGTTCTTCTGCCGAGAGTGAGACTGTAAATGTCATGCATGAACGCATAGGTATTAAAAAATAAATTTTAATTCGCTTTTTAGAGAGAGAGAGAGAGAAACCTTTTATTTTGTCTGTTGCGAGAAAAGTATACGGTACAAAATATAGACAATGCAAATAAAATAGCACCATAACTAGAATCTACAACAGACAGGAAGCAGCGAAAGACTATATTAGTCATCGAGTCAGCTGCTTCCCGTGTTTTTAATGTGACAAATGTCAAACATCGGCATTACGTTGAAACCAAGATATGCGTTAAAATAGGATAAGCTTAAGTTCCGTAAAAAATGAAAACAAAAAGTTGTTTACTGCTGCGACAGTCAAGTGAATTGCTGTGATTTTATTCAAATATCAAAAAATATCATGCCCTACAAAAGTAGTAAGGTATGAGAAAAAAAACAAACAAAAAACTATGCATAAACAACAACTTCTAACTGCTAGCATTTTACCCTTTGCAAAAGTTTTTAAATTTAGTTTTGGGAAGAACCGAAACATTTCAAGTTATATAAAATGATAATCGCCAATTGATTAGGCCTACTGTAGGTGAAGAATGTGAATGCTCATTCTTCGAGAGTATCTGTCAGCGAGGCTTACTCTCAAAATTTTGATCTAAAAAAATTAGCCAAAAAATGTAAAATTCCATCAACTAAACGCAATAAAATTACTGCTAAGTGAAGAAATTCCAGCTCATATGGTGCCGAACTCGCGGGCAAATACTCGCAACTCCTAAATAATATTATCACAGTTTTGCCGGAAAGCTTTGAAACTGGCAACTACGATGCCAATCAGCGTGTGTGCGCTCTTCAATTAAATACAACTCCGTATTCCTTTTAGTGTTCCTGTGGAGAGTTCTATTTCTGTTGAAAAATACGTGAAGCCCAAGAGGGGCTCAGTGACTTGTAGCCTACTTCTAAATGCTCGTGTTTTTGTAAGATGCGTAGCCTAACAATAACTTTCACCTAGGACGAGTTTTCTATAACGATGTTGAAGTAACAGTGTAGGCTAGCCTACATGAATGTTATCATTTGTTTTCAAGGTCATGTTGACATCACAATAAAGTATTTTCTCTGTCAGTTAAAGGCAAAAGTAGCGGTATCATGCACTACTTTAGTCCGAGTAGAGGTAGCGCGCTACTTTTAAAGTGGTGGATGCTCACCTCAGGGACCTAATGATCTCAACACTGATACAGTGCACTGGTTGCAGCAGTTGAGATGCCGGAATTACTGCCTCACAAGTCTTAAAGAAGTTTCCCAATGAAAATTAAGTTTGCAGCAAAATCAGTTCGGTTTATTTTTATGTCGCAAAGTTTTGTTTTCCATCAGTTTGTGGGTTTGCCTATATTTTATCACTTTCGGACTGCAACTTTAGTGGTGTTGCTAATTAATGTTCAATCGCTGTAAGGGCGCAATTCACGTGGACGGCTAAAATAACAACCAAACTAAGAAGGCACATGATCTGCATGTTAAAGTTAGTATAGGCTACTCTAACTTAACCTAGTACGCTAACAGAGGTGGGCATCCGCTGCTTAAAAAGTAGCGTGCGCTACCTTCTGTGACGTCAAAATGACCTTGAAAACGAATAGGCTATCACAGGGCTACTCAACTAATGTTACCAAAGGTCCATTTTGACAAGTTGAATATTTCATATGCAACCACGAAAATTAAACAACCGGTAGCCTACAAGCACCGAAACACTTTTCAGGAAGTATGTAACACGACTTGGATTTTTGTTTTACACAAAGAAATAAAAAAGGAAAAAATATATTGTGTTTCTTTGTAGTGTAACTGTGTGGATCGCACATCAAAAAAGACGGCAAAGCTTTGGGGGGTCTGGGGGCGAAGCCCCCAGCTCCTTGGATAACCACAAAAAATTGCTTTTCCCTTATGGAAATCTGTTTAAAGGGGTCCTAAAATGTGGCAATGGGGTTATCCTTCCAGAAGCCCGAGGTCCACCTTCAACAGCCAGAAGGTCCGGATTCGGACCGCGGTCCGCCAGTTGAGTATAGCCCTGGGCTATCATTTTGTTCACACTGCCATTGCAACGTCGTTATAGTTCATGTTCTATGTGAAACTTATTGTTACGGTACGCATCTTTTAAAATGCGAGTCGCTGAATCCCTTTGCTTTGGCTTCAGCACGTCTTTTCCAACGGAGAAAAAAATCTCTCCAACGCAGCACTGGAAGGAATGGGGATGTTGTATTTAATAGAGACGTTATAAATAAGCACTAAAAAGGTCAAGGATCTGTTTTTGTCAAAAAAAGGCCTTCACAATTGACTTTTCTTTCGTTACCGACGAAAAGGAAAGTGATGTGATGACAACTTTCATGTGATGACACCAACAAATTTATCCTCGGAGTCGTGACTGGTGTTGGACTTGGTGTCACTCTTGTCGGTATCAATGTGGCTCGATGACTTCTGTTTCAATTTTTTTCACGCATTGTTTCCATGAAAAATTCCGAAAAGGGCCCTTTTTTTATTTTAAATTAGAAAGTAGCAAGGGTGAAACTGAACGAAATGTAGCGTTACTCTGCATAGGTAGCGTTACCTCTGCATTACCGCTACATTGGGGAAAAAAGTAGCCCCACTACTCTAACAGAAATGTAACGACGCTACAAAAGTAGGGCGCTACTGTCCACCTCTACTAGCAATAAGCACCTTGTAGCCTACTTCCGCTCAAATAGCGTTGAGACAAGCAGGACACATGTTTGGTTCATGCTTTTATCGTGACACGCTAAAGCATCAGCCCTTTCACAGGCAAGCATTGATAATAATAATACAGTAGTAGACAGTAAAAATAAACATACAGATAATATTTTGAGAGCTGCACCAACAAAAATCTGTCCATCTGTTAACACAAGGCTTCCAAAGACGTGAGAGTAAAAATTCAAGCAATTAAATATCACTGTTTATATAAGACGATAGTAAATTGTTTATTCCATTACTGAAAATTATCAAAAAGCTTTCAACAACTGTAGGCCTATACTGTCTGTGCAGGGGCTACTAACGTTTCCGACAAAAAATCCCACTGTGGGTAGATCTTGATGTTCGGCAACAGAGCAACATGGTTTCTGATGTGAACAAAAACTTGGTGAAACAAAAACCTCGGCACATATTCACAGTGAAGAAGACCCATATCAGAAACACAAGCATGAAAGAAAATATCGTTTGCGTTAAACCATGAGTTGCCATCTTTAACTAAAAATTACTAGATTCGGTACGCTTTCCGCTTATGTTCCAAGAATGCAAAGATATAGCAGTGAAACAATGTCATTGTCATCAATATATGATGAAAAGTTGTGCTATGTTGAAGCTGGACGCTAGTCACGACAAGCCAGCTGGCAAATCAGTCCTTTTTTACTGATTTGCTGTCTGGGAAGTGAAAAGGGTCTCGCAAGAATAAAAAAAGCGATATCAACTACAATGGGAATAAAGCTCAATGAAATATTCAAACTGCTTCAACAAAAGCAATGTGACATTATTGCACACAACAATACAACCAATGTGAATGGCAGTAAGACCAGAGATGTGACGATTCAATATTAAAGATACTTTTGGTCAGTGTTTTGTCAGGAAAGTAGCAAGCTGACACAATTCAGGTTATTATTGGCACATTAACCGGTCCCAAAATTGTAAGAACATAATACAGCAATTAGCAAACACATTGCGGTACGTTGTGAATCACTGTAATAGTGTAATATTTATCACCTTTTAGCAGTCGGCTTAGTGTATGTGAGTGCACAAATGCTTATGAAAGCCGCTACGTTATAAATTTTAAAAATTCAAATTGAAAAAAAACTTTTCAAATTAATGAAGTCGGCTTAATTCTACTAGCAGTATCAGTGCAAATCAAAGTGTCGTGATGTTCAACCAATCGAATAATTTTGAAATGAAAACCATAATAATTAGACAAAAAAATAATTCATTCACGTGCAAATGGCAACACTGACAAATAGCTTGCACCAACAGGTAACGTCTAGATTTAGAACATCACACAACTAAGGCGAAAGAGAAAATTGAAAAAAGAAAACTAATCGGGAAAAAATGATGGTTTGCGAAAGAGAGTTTTTTGGCGCTAAAAGTAACTACTTTCAATTCTCTCATTTTCGCAAACAATCATTTTTTCCCGATGCAAACTTCAATTCAATTTTCTCTTTCGCCTTAGTTGTGTGATGTTCTAGTCGTTACTGCACCAACAAGGCATTCGGCCAGTGCTGCACTTCAGCTACTTGTCCCATCCCATCGCTACACAAAGCAGAGCATGCAAGTGTCCGAACCTTCAGAAATTAATAAAATTAAGAAGCATTCGTCAGTTCTTTCCTGTGTACTTCCATACGCAGACGGAGCGGTCGCTGAAGAAAATATTAAAGGTTAGTGAAGCTGCTGCTGTATTACTCTAGTGGTGGATTGAATTGGGTCCATCAACGTTAATATGGCGTACATTGTTTTGTGACCAAATACAACATGTTTCGTGTAAGGCAGCGTTAGTTTGCATTTACAACGTTATTTAGGATGTTCAATCACCACAGTGAAAAAACACGGTGAATTCGTTACGAAGTAAATAGATGAACAATTTCTCCATTTGGAATGTGCTTTCTGGCGCCGCTAATGACGTTGAAGCCTATGTGGAAAAAGTCATCCACAATCAGAAAAAAAAACATCGCCTTGTCAGTCATGTGATATCGAAACAACTCTGAAAGAAGTTGATTTGAAAAATCATTTATAAACCTACTTGGTATCGATTCAACGGTTAACAGTGTAAAACTCAGTAGATATGTATGAGGCTACTGATATTCAACCGTGGTTGGCACCTTGCTAGATGACAGCGAGTAAAAAGACTCCCTAACTACATCTACTTTTCCATCTATAGCCAAGCATCAAAAACTTGGCTAGGAAACTGCAGTTTGATAGAAAAGACATCGAGTTTAATCAGCATCTAAACCATTTGAATCATTGTCGAGATTTAGCACGCTGAAGGTGTGTCAATGCGCACTGAAGGTCGGCATGCAGAAAAAAAAGACATGCAAAATAAATAAAACTAATTTTAAAGATAAAATTAAAACAAATAAATAAAATTATCGCATACTAAGCTACTGTTGACGATGAAAAGCGTTTTTAAATTCCCAGTGGGTATATGTGATGATTTGTTTGCCTGCGTGCAGTGTTCACCAATATCGGTGGATACATAGCAGTGTAGAAGGGGGTGCTGTGCCTGAAGATAAGTCTAACGATTGATAGCAAGCATAAAAGGTCAGTGTGTGAGTTTAATTTGGTTGGCGGGACAGTGAATTAAAGTGGAGATTAAACATTAGGTTTGTTGAGCCAACTGATTATCTTGTTAACATGGCCCAAAATCTTTGTTAAATTTTAATCGTTCAACCTCGTATTTTTACACCAATTAGTACGTAGTTACGATGAGAAGATTCAGTAGTGCAGGTAAAAACTACTTCCTCTTTGTTACATTGCCATCACTAAAAGCCACCTTCGAGCAGAAATCTACAAATTAGAAAATTGGCTGAAAGCAAGTTCCAAGATACCCCCAAAAGAGAAATTAACGGCAAAGCTGTTTGCTGCCAATCTTCTTCAAAATACGTTGGTATCATGTTAATGATAAAAATGCGTGGTGGCATTTTCAACTACTGTACTGATTGTTTTGACACCAAAAAAAAAAAAAAATTGAAATGAAGAAACCGTTGAACCACTTTGCGAATTACGTCATTCTTGACATCACCCTGTGTCACAATGAAGTAGCTCGCATCTCGGTTATAATACTGACAACGTGAAAATAAAACTAAAAGCACTTTGATCTAAACTACGACCACAACTTTACGGCGTCATCTTTCTGGCTTTCGCTTCCAAACTTTTACTTTCGAGTCGCTGTTCAGAAAGGAATCGGTTAGACATAAATATAGAAAGACTAGGATGAGCCCAAAAACCAGAACCCATATACATGTATACAATTTACACATATTAGCAAGATTATGTTTGTTTTGATGGACAGGGAGCCTGTATCGTTAAGTTAATTTACACAAACAGTTAGATAAAAGTAAGAGGTATGCGCTAATTTCAGTGGCCAGCGTGTACGATCAAGTATACTGGAAAAAACTGGACAGCACAAACGCAAGACGATTTTAATGTGCCACGGGAAGCTAAGTTTGGTTACAGACCGGGCAAGTGGAAAGATCTGGCTGACATGTAACAAGAATAAGATCACAAGGTCTCCATTTACAAAGAATGAGCCGATCCAAGGTGAGATTGCAGCATTATTTCCATCGCACTGTAACTTCACATTTGTGAGAACAGGCGTATTATGTACTACGGAGTATGTAAGCTACAGACAATTTTCAATTCCAACAATAAAGCCCAAACACGTTTCATACTTAAACGCTTCCAGATAGCACAAGTCAGTTTTAAAGGGAAACGTCGCATGTTGCAAGCTCGGTTGAAGTCAATCACGCAAATGTGTGTTTGTTAATCTGTCACCTTTACATAGAATCTTGTGCAAGAAAGATTTTCACCTCAACAGTTATCAAGATTTACAATTTAGTACTCAAATATTAATTGCACACCCCTGACTTAAAAATAGAAACAACGGCTTTGTATTTTTTTGATATACTGCAGCATATGGTCGCTGTGAACATATTTCATATTTAGATTCGTTCTTCAAAGTAATTTTGCTGCAATAAAAGACAACTTTAACTGTCATAACGACGACAAAGTTTGAATCACACTCTCCAGCGATAAAATTACTTTTTTTCACATGAATTTAACGTTTGCAGACACAAAATCAATGCAAAAAACGACTAACTTGCTGTCTGCATTAGTATATACCACATTACTCCGGTTTAAGTCTACGACATAAAAAGTATAATTTTAATATATTGTTTTCACATTAAAACAAGTGTAAGACATACGCACCTCGAGGCGGTGAAAATGTGCGTCTTGTTTGACGCAATGTAGTTGATTGTGTCGGAGTGGGCGCGGATGGAGCCGATCGAACCGAAACTGTGGAGATCCCAGAGCTTGAGGATCCCACCACGTCCTCCGGACACGAGGACTTCATCTCCGTCGTCGGAGTTGATGATGTCGAGAGCGCACACCCAGTTCGCGTGAGCCTGGTATTCCGACTAAAAGGAAGAAGCAACGTAAATTTTGTGAAGGAGAGCAACAAAACTGAAGTAAAGCTTGGAGATACAAAAAAACCTAGAGTATTTAGAATGACGTGTATGCTTTGTATATGCTGCTACCTGTACGCATTGCATAATGCATAGCCATTAGCCATGCAAGTAAAGTCATTTTGAAGGAAAAATAGCCAATCCTAATCTAATATTGTAGTCTTTCGTTCAGTGTGCCTGTATAAAGAAGAATGAAGAAAATGTATCATTATTCACTCGCCATCTCCGCTTGAACCAGATTGCGCATCAACATGGGTTATCTGTTTCCATAATCACCATGAAGCTATCTATCCTTCTTGAGACAATTAATTTCGAAAATTTAGATTATAACATTTCGTTTCCGCACTAATGCCGTTCCAAATACATCACAATGACAGCGCAAGCTAACATCCAACACAAACCAACAACGTATACAGTCCAATCTACCTTCAGCAATGCTTTTGTCGTCATGTCCCATTTCTTGATCGATTTGTCGCGGGAGCCAGAGAATAGAACATTCTCGGATGAGGAGAACGCGAAAGCCTCCACGCCATCCATGTGTGGTGGTTCCAGGGTCTTTGAAGGGCTCACTATGCCATGGACATCCCCCGGTATGTCGTATACCTAAAAGGTGGATTTCAGCCGAAAAAGCACGTTAAATGACGGTGAGAAGGCAAATGAATAGGTTTCTTAGGAATATCTCGCGTGGCTTATTGAAACAAAAGTATAACCACCGCGTGCACGCAAATGAAAGCTTACATTTTTCTTTATTTCTAATAAAATTAAACCATCTTTCAATTTTAGCTAAACGGTATGAAACATACACTTCCTAACAACCAAATCTATTAAATTTCTACACTTAAAACAATTACAGATGAAGAAGATTAAAAAAAACTTGATGTTAACAAGTGCAAGGCTTCATTCGGCCAAACCTGCGCAAAAAAGTTTGAGTTTTTAAGTGTATCCAACTGACCTTTACAAAGTGGTCTTTAGCGCCGGTTATCACAGTGTCGTTGTTGTTGCTTGGAACGGCCATTGTCATGATGTTGCCAGAATGTCCAGTCAGTTTACCGATGACAGAAAACCTGCGCAGTGGAACATGCGACTAAACAAAGTCAAAGATTGACCAAAACATCTTTCTACACCAAGCATCTTATTCTGATGATTGACAAATTTATGGTATCATGACAAGCATTGATTTCACTGAGTACTTTACCGGTATACTGATAAAAAAGCAGATTTTATCTGTTAATGGTTCAACAAAAGTTACCTCCTTATGTAGTAACTTAAATGCATTTTTTTCAGCGGAAAATAATATTGTATTTCGTACTTATTCAAATCCCATATTTTCACTTGAGTCGTGCTGGCGCAATACATGGTCTTTTTGTCTGTGCTCAGTTTGACGTCATTGATTTGAGATTCGTTGTCAGGCATGCGATTGGTTCGTGAGACATTGCTAAGGAAGTTGCTCGGGAGCTGATGACCACCAGAGGAGCTACAAAATAAAACAGTTTGTTTTCGAGTCTAGAAAACAGAAATAATAAAATTGATTCTTTTTGCATTGATTGGGGGTCTGGGACGTTGAATTAACGTAACAAAGAGCAATTTTTTAGCCAGAAATGTGCACCCGAATGTGAAGACGAACTTTCCAGCAATACGTTATTAATAAAACAACTTTCCACTGGTATGTTGCATAGAAACTTGTCAGCTTGAAATAAAGACATCCGAGGAGACATTCAACCAAGGCTGTGGACTTGGACCAAAAATAACCACCGACACTTTAAAACTCAATCATCATCCAGTGGAAACCCAGCTATGTTTAGATAGAAATATCCGTTACAGAAACTTTAGTGAATCTGACACATTTTAAGCTACAATGAACTCATGGAGTCATCACTGAATCAAGCTCACCTGAGCACTCGCACACATCTGGCGTGGCTTCGAATGTCCCATACTTTGATGTAGCACAAGGACACACTGTACACCAACCCCGTCAGCGGACAGTAACGGACAACCTGAAAAAGGTGACTTGGTTTTATCCCCTGTTGAGACACTATAAAAGTTCAAACATAAAAAATATTCAAGCTTTTTTGTTTGCCATGTAAAGCTTTTTACATCAAAGTACTTACAACATTTTGACCATTGCATCTGAAACATCGTTGTTATCGTGTATAACCGTCTATAACCGACCGAACTCAATAAGATTTTTAGAGTAGAACCACTGAAACTTACATTGACATTATTAGGATGTCCATCCAGCGACATAATTTCTTGTCCAGTGACCAGGTTCCACACCTTCACCGTTCGATCTGCAATGTTAGTTGATTAGATTGTTATAACGTGAAATCACATTGATATAACATAGGCAGTAAGCCAAAAATACATTCAAGATTTGTACAAACATGCATATTGCATAGGCAAAATAAATTGTAACAATATTCAAACAGGAATAAAAACAACCAAAAATTATGTCAGGAATAAAAAGAAACCAAACCTTTTGACCCCGAAAAAAGCAGATGATCACTGGCTTGTACGCACAGGACCGCCTTGTGGTGACCCTCGGCAACTTGAGTGCAGACGAGAGGTTCTGATCGAGGTGTCGCTGTTTTGCTTGTGTATGGATTCATTCGACCCCTGTCCAGTTAATCGTGGGTTAAAGTTGTTCTTCTCTATTCTATATTTCAGCGTAAACGCCAAGCTATCAAGTTGAAGTAAATACTAGACAGCAAAATTGCAACGACTGGCGGTAACGCAAACTTTGCATCCACACGTGCAGCGCTGAATTGATTTCCTGCATTATACAAGCAGATATACATAACATACATAGCAAGCAGAACACACATAAAATTACAAGAAACATGACGTTGACCAATAAGCGCAAGTTTTGCATAATTTTTTTAAGTTGACAGTATCAGGAAAAAAACGTTCAACAAGTCGACACAAACAAAACATCGCGAAACAAATCTTCACCTGAAATCCGGAATAATGCTCGCAGTGCAGCTAGCAATATAAAAAGGATGATTTTTTGGGGTTCAACATAAGTTTCGTGAAAATATAGGATTTGCAAAAATAAGATCTACAATCGTCAGCGCGATACGAATTATGGCAAAACGAGTTGGTAAAATCTATCAAGTGTCTATTTTCTCAAAACACGAACCTGTGATTTTTATAAGACGATTTTCGTGAAACGAAAGATCAGCACTTTCAGAGAATTTTCATTATGAAACCAAACCTTAAGCAACACAAAAGCACTCACTTGTCGCTTCTAGGTGAAGAGAACGCGTAAGTGGTGAGGCGAGAAAAGACATTCACAGGAATGGCGCCTTTCGACCGGCTAGATACTGGGGAACCGGGTGGTGTCTCTGTGCTTGGAGACTGTTGGCTGCCAGAAGACAAACGAAAGAAATATAAAGAGGCTAAATGTATTACTAATCCATGGATTAGTGGCAGAAGAACTACTTGTCTAAACTCGTGGTTAGTAACGAACTTGTAGTAGTAACATCGCAAAATGCTTTCCAAATTTGATTCGATTCGAATATAATACAACACCACCACAGGTCGGTCGCAATACATGCGAGAACAACCATTCTTCGCTTGTAAGATAATATAGTTTCATTTTATTTTCCTCCGTGTGGGACACAAAAATGTGAGTACTAGAACAACAAAGCAAAATCATTATCGATGAAGTAGAGGTAGATATATATGATGAGTTCTTTCATAAATTAAGCAAAAAAAAACAACACAGAAACGTTGCTTGTACGAAAACATTGCACGCACCTGGAACTGACAGGGGCACTATTTGATTTGGCAACTGTGGAATGGAGTGAGTTTTCAGCAACTGGCGCGGAGGAAGCAACATCCAGCGTGTAGGTATCACGTCGACTACGTAGAGAATCGTTCTCCTGAAAATGCAACAGGAAATGTTGCTTTTGTTTAACATCGTAGTACATCCAATCAATGTAAATCTGAAACTCAGCTTGTCAGTGTAATACTGCGAGATAATCAAACCATAGCACAAAGCAGATCGAATTGCGGAAAACAAACGTTGTATACATAACATTTTCTTTCAATGTCGCGTTTTGAAACAGAAGTATTGGCTCGAACCTGTTCCTCAGCTCTGGCAGCTGTCCTGCCCGCAGGAGATGAAACCGGAGTCAACGTTTTATCAGCAACAAGCTCTGGTGTTGAAGTGATTAGGCCAGTGTTGGGGGGGTCCTCGCAAACAAAGGTTTTCTCGCTGAGTGGGGAGTCGATGGGGGATAGTGCGGACCGTATGGGGCTCGTCATTCCATGGAGAAGTTCCTTAAAAAAAGTTTAAAGCAAAACTGACTTCTTTTTTCCTGTACCTTCATTACATCTTACAGCTAAGCGCACTGCTGAGATGCAACGCTTATGTAAATTTAAACTTTATCTTGTTCGCATATAAAAAATAAAATAAAATAAGACTGATGAAAAGTAGAGATGTTATAAAAAACAACCCTTCAGGTCCTCATTTTCAACTATCTTTTTGATTTTTTCTTGGCTTCTATAATATTTGCAATCATTTCATGCAGTTTAGAGATACGAAGAGAGTTATTTTAGTATCTCACTTGGGGTGTGGCAGTTCTCCGGCGAGCTTTGATTTCCTTCGCAGAAAGTCTTGAGCTGTCGCTGTTATTTAACTCTTCAAGCTGAGTAGAAAAAGCAAGGACCACGGTGGCATCTTGAAATCCATCCTCCTCTCTTCCAGGAGAAGACTCTCGAGAGCTGGAGCTACTTTCACTGTTTGTTGCTGCAACAAAGATGGTTAGATGAGGTGAAAAAGACTTCTTCACAAACTAAAGTGTTATCGTTTCGCGTAGAAGCATACATCGCTTCACGCATTATGTCCTCAGTAACTTCCTTGCTATGCATGAATGTTTTTTGACACATTGAAAGCATAATTAATTACATAAAGTATCGAAACGGAAATCTTGAGTAACTCTACTTTCAACGTTTCCTTTTTAATAACAATGTGATTTTATACAACGCAGCATCCATCGCAGATATACGTTGCTATCAGAGTTTCACAAAACAGACAGTGTCAGCCCAGCGGTGTGGAGACACAACCTAGTACAGCTACACCAATCACACTTTGAAAGCAAGATTTTTGTATCACTTTTGACATAACGTGAGTGAATGACTGCATACTTATCGACATTTCGCGTAGTGTCAGTAAATCATAAACACTCGCTTCATGCACAGAAACATTATCCTATACCTTTCATATAATCGTTGAGGCATTCGGCAATACTTGAGTCCAAGTTGGGTCGCTCTTGAAGAATATATCTCATTAAGTCGTGCGCCTGCTTGGCGGATTCCTCGCTTACTTCCAGACGAGATTCCGCATCTTTAAGCTTCAATGGAGAACAACAATGACCGATTAAAAATCGAGCATAAGTTTTCGTCTACGCGATGTAGGATAGAAGCATCACCTTCAGACAAGGCTGAAACTTTCAATATTCAGCGGAGTACAACAACAATGTAGAGATGTGAACTTCAAATCTAACAGATCTCCCTTGATGTAAAATGAATAACGCGGTACATTATATGACTCCTAAATTTGAGAAGGTACAGTGAAAAACATTTGCTGCGGTAGATTAGCTTTAGCTTAATATATCCCACTAAAAAAAATGATTTGCACAGTACCCGTTGAAAACAATATCACGGCAACGTACATCAACGACTTAATACACAGAAATTAGTTAACAGTTTTAAAATGCTGGCAAGATAAACAATAAATGTCAAGAATTTCTTGAAACCTTCCGGTTTTGTTCCAGCCCTACACAGCACTCACTCTGTTTTGAGTTTGCACATTGACGGCGGATTTACTGATCGCCGTTCCAATAAGGTTCTCCAACATGTAGCGAGCTTCGTTCACAGAGCAGTACTGGACTATGCTTGAGATGACGCCATTGTCCTCCATGGCTTCCTCGACCTGAATAATAAATTATTATCACATTTGAATAGCTTTTGAATAGTTATCACATTTGAATAGTTATCACATTTGAATAGTTATCACATTTGAATAGCTTGCTAACATGGTATGAGACTACTTTACTACTTTAAAGTCAAGAAATAATATTTTTTAATTAACAAAGCATTCTACTCTCATTTATTAATGAAATTATAGAACTCTATTTATACACAGTATATAAACTTTATTAGAAACTCTACATAGGAACTTATAGTGGACTTTTATTTATATTAGTTAGAATAAAACAAAACTTTAAGGTGGTTAAAAAAGAATTCAAGTCCGAGATATGAACTAAAGGCAGAAACATCGACTGTCAACCGTGGTATACTGACCTGCATAATCTCCAACTGGCATTCTTGAATCTGCTCGTTCACAAAGTCTATGTTTTCTTGCAAGCTGTCCTCTTCATCCTTCAGCTGATTGAGAGAAGTCGTATCCTGAGTCGGAGGAGCAAGATGAGCAAACAAAGCAGAAACTTTTATCAGATTAACGTTTAAAAACAGAAAATTAATTTCAACGCAAAAAAGTTTTATAAACCAAAATGGGTTAATAGAAGTAACAACGCTTCAGCATTGCTGATCGACGAATAGAATAATTCCAATCAACAGAACCTACTTTATTGACAAGAGCTTTTGTTTTCTTTCGATGTAAGCGCTCCAAGTCTCTTTGCATTCGTTCGCGATCTTTGAGTAATCGCTCCATTTGTCGATCGATTCTCGATATGGTCTCGCGCTGCACGACAGACTCGCCTATCTGTTAAAAGCACGTCATTCGTCATGTGATATTACGTCATTGGTTGCGTTTGACAAAAGTATAAGGAAACTGTAGTTTTGTAACTATCTTTGTCTGGGTGAGCGTTCATGTTTCTGTTTGAGAGAATCAAGACAGCGCAACATTGAACAAGTGTTGATCACCGGAGTCGTAGAACGAGAGTTCACGTTCACGAGAGAACGAAAGTTCAATACCCGACCACAGAACTACACCTGCATTGCTAGATATTTACCATTTTCTTCTTGAACTGCTTTCAGAGGTAGTTGCTTTGTTGTAGAAAACGGTTTTGGTCAAAATATTTCAAGTATCACATCGAATTATTGATGGTGTAGAATGAAATTTTTCAATTTTTTTTTTATTTGTAGTGACATTGAAAGAAAAATGGAGTAACCAAGCTTGAAACAAAGACACAAGTTGAAACAACTTTCTTTGTGAAATGGAAAATGCAAAGTTGCTTTGACGTTATGTTTAAATTTGTACATGTCCAATTTGTAACACAGACTGCACTTACTTTCTGTTGAATCTTTTGCATCTTGAGCCTCGCCGTCTTTGATGAGAATTCACTTGATGCCTTGCGCGTTCTCTTCGTGGCATTCTTGCTCTGGGGGAAATACTCGATATGCAAAAGATCGAAAAAGTGAAAAACAGTTTATAGCAATAAGTACCCCGTACCTGGTTGTCAGTCATTCCATTCTTATCCACAACGTACGTGGAATCGAGGGTGCGAGGACCTGGAAGGGAATTAAATTGTTTAATTAAAAACAATGGTACTGGGTAAGAAGTTAATCGACTGGCAAAAGCAGCGATCGAGAACTTTGCGGCAATAGATTAGTGGTGCGATACTGGTGAGCCCAGGCTCAGTGGCAAAACAGGTCTATATCGCTGTCAATTCTTGCTACACTTGGCTGCCAAAAAACAACATATTGTATTGTTACTTTGTGGTTATACATCAAAAGTCTTCACTTTTACATTGATTCAACGTCTACAGACGTAGAATCAACGTAAAAACAACAGATTTTTCTGCTTGGAAATGCATTACACTGTTGCTTTATGAGCAAGAAGTATTAAAATCAAAATCAGCCGTGGTGTCATTGCAGTACCTTCTTGTTGCGGTTGCTTGAGTTCCTTTACTTGTTGTCTTTTGCCGTACTTTCCCGATATCGGCTTGAGTTGTCTCCTGAGGATCAGTACTTCCTCCTGCTTCCTCTTCATCATTAGATCCTTTTGTTTGTTCTTGGAATTTAAAGTGCGGACCTCATTCTGCGGAAAAGGAGGAAGTGGATGAATCGAAAAGTTCAATTTGTCACCATGTGATCATACCATTTGCCTATCCTTAAACTGCAAAACGGCCAAAATACAAAAAACTTCAAACTTGCTTCAACCAATGGCATGGGTTAAGCGCATCCATCTAAAGCGTTTGTAATTTTAAAACGCAAAACTACTTTTAAAACACCATAAAGTTACAAGTTTTGGATGCCTTCATATTGCACAAGAGTGAATGAAATCAACACGGTGATTAACGCAATGTTCTGATGCGCTGCTTTTAAGTTTCTCACCGATTTCAATTTGAAGTCACGTTTGAGTTTCATGATCTCTTTGGCGTGTCTGGATTCGTGTTCTTTGCTTTTCTTCTGGTCTTCTTTCATCTGACGCATGAGCCGAACCTGTCGTGGAATGTTGTGATTAAAAAAGAAGCGGGAAATCAGATATCGTCATTAGTTGCCATCAGCAAAATCATATTTGTTAGTGATGTAAAACTGAGCCGTTTTGTCTAGACTTTGACTGTTTTCAATATTACACATCACAAAACCTTTCTCAAGTCTAAATTGTTATTTTTGAGAGCAAAATATAATTTCCCAAGCCAAGTTAATATCATTGAAATGCATTACAGCTCTAAACAGTAATCAACGTTAAGTTATCAAATGACTTCATGAGATATTCTAAGGAAAATTTGCAATCCAGAAGCAAGAATACTTTGGATTTCTTCAGTTGATCCAACTCAGAACGCAACGCCTTCAACTGGTTGGTGGACTTTGATTGTTCACGAACCAACCGGTCGTGGCTCCTCTTCGCTTCCTAAAACCGGAAGAATCTGGTTTATACTGGACGTACAAAAAGGAGTTAGTTGGTCTACAACCCTATTCACTAAACTTGGCTGCAGAAAATATCGTACGTCATATTTAAGCTCTTTATTGAATTTTAACATTTTTCTAAACTTGAAAAACATCCGATAGTAGAATCAACAATGTGGCAGAAAAAAGTGAAAAATACTCAAAAACCACTGATTGTTGATGTGTTTTCACTAATGCGCTAAACTTATTTCAGTTATTAACACCACGTATTAAGTATATAACTACTAATATAACCCACGCGTATAGTTCAAATTCGCTTGTCAAGAAAACTGAACAAATACGGATCCTGACCTGCAGCTTTCCCATGTCTTTTTTCATCCTGTCAATCTGCTTCTTGTACTCAGCTTTTATCTTGTTTGACTTCTCGACGCCCCCGCACGATTTCGAATCTTTGACAAAAGTATTTCCACTAAATTTCTGACTTTTTATTGAGAATTTAAATCCAACGATTTAATGCTTAAAGTCGATGATTTGAGATCAGCGCAACATGAAATATTGAATAAATAACGTAAATCAGAGGATTTCAGCTTCACACTCACTCGAAACCTACATTGCAAGTCACCGAAGATCATCAGCAAAAGTTATTAAAAATTGCAGACATTTCCATTAGTTCAGTTTAGTTATTTTTTCTGCTGGCAAATAAAAAAAAAAATACACGCAACACAATAATTAAAAATAATTCGCACAGCAAAGATGGCAGCGAAAGACCAAAAGGTCACCACAATCAGCTGCCACATATTTCTGCAGCAGGATAAGGTGGCAGAGTGAGAATGAAAATAGCGAATCTCTGCTATGCACAACCCATGGATTTCTTACCTAGATTCTTTAACACTTTGTCCCTCTCCATTTCCGTGGCTTTGATCGTCTCAGCCATCAATTTAAGTTTGTCTTCATATTGCCGCTGCATGGCAGCCATTCGCCTCTGCATGGCCTCCAATTCATTCACCAGACCTTGCTTCACATCAATCTCGTAAGTGATGGTCGCAAACTCCTCTTGGTGAGCGGCTAATGATTGATATAGAATCGTTATGCTTCTTAAAGATCAAGCTATTTTAAGTCGGCATAGCCCAGTTTTACCCTATTGCGTAAAGAATATTCCATCATCATTGGAAACCAAAGTCTCACGACCGAGTAACTAATTTAAAATCAATAGGACTAAGAACGTTCAAACCAGATGGTCGAGTTTTAATATCGAAGCGAAATAAAATTCATAAAAAACTCACCAGATACAGCATCGTCGCTTTCATCTTCGCTAGTGGTGACGTCAATGTCTTCCAGTTCGGATAAGTCGTCATCTTCTGATGCGCTCTAGGTAAACAAACGTCTTACGTTGGTTCAACGTTACGCCATATTGGAGTTAAGGTTACAAGACGTGCAGCAATGACGTCACTCTTACCTGTTCCGAAGCGTCCTCGTTGATATCTCCAGAACTCGCGTTTTCATCTTTAGTTTTATCCAATCTGTGACAAAAACACAAGAGTTCGCATAAGGTAACTTGTCAATTGAAGTGACGGGATTGGCTTTTGCGCTTCTTCACTTAATGGCAGGGTGGTATAACAGTGGACGTGTTTGTAAAACCTATCGCGGCACCATTAGGCTACTCTATCCCAGACAGCAAGATCCGTCACTTTCACATTGATTCAACGTCCGCAGAGGTTGAATCAATGTAAAAATGACGGATTTTGTCGTCTGGGATGTCACGCCAACCGTGGTCATGGAGTGAAGATGAGCATTTAACAAAGGCTTTTGTGGCGCCTTAACTTTAGTTAAGCTTTTAAGAATCTCAGTCAATATGACCAGGAAATAGTCATGCAGCTCACTCACAACAAAAAGACAGTCCAATGAATGCTATTTTTTCCCGAGGCACTTTCATTAAGATCAGTAATGAAGCAACAAGTCACGTGTGTGAAGTGATAATAATTGCAAAGTTATGATAATATTAATCAAGACATTGTCACTGATGCAAGTGTTCACTTCCGTTGCTTTATACAAAATAAGCAGCATTTGTAGAAAAATCACTAAGGAATTAAAGACAATGAAAAAAGCATGAACGGAAGTATCGACATTCTAGCGTTGTGTCGAACACCCAAACCGTAATTTATGAACGTATTTCACTATTTCACTCCACCACTGTCAAATGATGTTGATTCAACGCAAAACTTAAGACTTTTTCAGGCAAGAGAGAGAGAGTACTTTCAAATAACTTCCCGACACTTGTAGAGAGTATGTGCTCCTTGTGTCAATAAAATAATTCAAATAGCCAACACACGTCTACTTGTTGCAATGTTTGAACAAAACTACGGTGTATGTTTTAAAGCATTTGATGCAATGTCCATAAATCCAAACAGAAGAACAGGGGGGGAGCAAAAGTTATACTGCAGATGGTATATGGAACTAAACAAGCAGAAATTGAAATTTTACATCGTCTCTAGACATTGAAACGATGTAAAAAATTGCAACTTTGCTGGTGAAATAGTCTTTGAGGGCACTACCAGCATCATACAAGTATCCCAGACAGCAAATCAAACGTTTTTTACATTGATTCAACGTCTGCAGACGTTGAATCAATGTAAAAAATGGTTGATTTGCTTTCAGGGATAAGCCCTTCTGAAAAATGTTTAAGAAATATGAACAATTTCTCACGGTCGGGCGACTTTCCGCTTTTTTAAATCGTCTTTCTTGACTCCCAACTTTTCAATATCTTCCTTGGCAAGGTCGAGTACTGACTTGCCGTTGACCAGGGTTGTGCTCTCATAGGTGTACGAGCCTACAATAATAAATGATTGAAATTCATAACGCGGGCCGTAAACTGGACAAACCGTCTGCAGACGTTAAATTAATGTAAAAAGAACGACTTTTTGTCTAGTTAGGAGATGGACAGTCGGGCGCAAATAAATGACAACAAAAGGCCTCGTTGTTTTGAAACACACAAAGAAACATTTTACGACTAAAAAAATTGTAACTTGGTAGCATTACTACGTTCGAAGACGTTATAATGAGGTCGCCACCGCTACGGTATGACAGCGGAGCCAAGAAAAACATGAAGCTAATATCATAAAATTTGATAAAAAAACATTTACAATAACATCATTCGCAGCGGCGAAATCAAGGAAATAATAACATAAAATACAAAACACTGAAATCACTGAATAAAAACGAAAATTCACACAAACATTATGATAAAGGCTTCAATATAATTGACAGAATAATAGCGTTTACAGTAACTGGTGTTTGAAACCAACCTGCCATCATCATCGGTGTGGGGGATCGATGCAGCATTCCCCCGTACGGAGACATCCCATCGGATTTTCTTCGCAAACTCGAGCACATCGCTTCACTCTCGACCAGTTTCGATCTGGAGATTAATCGGTGATAGTAAAATTATGATAATTTAAAAGTCAACCTGGATTAAATACGACCCAAGCGAAATAATTTTACCACATATTAATACATAGAATAAACAAAATGAAAGATCATGTCTCAAGTGTTTCTGGCCGATTTTGTTGCCTGGGAAGTTAATTTATCCACCTTAGATTAGAAATCTAGTTTCTTGCAACAAGTAATCTACGGTACTTTATGGAGTTATTTTTCCACGTAGATGGCCCCCCCACCTCAGTTCTTCTATTTCTTTGATGTAATTTCCAATCATCGCTACAGCGTCTTCGCTGTTGTCTCCCGCGTTTCCTATTCTCGCTTGAACGAGTTCGGTTGTCAAAGTGATCACCTTCTGATTACGATTGTCCAGTGTTTCCTAAAAAAAAACATTCAATACATCACATGCTCTGCTCTGAACAAATGTACAACAATAACAACGATGATTGACCTACCAGCCGCAGTGGTTTGATGAACTCACAAATTCTACAAGAATATTTTGATGGCTTTGGACGTTTGTCTGCGTGTTTTTTTTTTGTTTTGTATAGGTGAAAGCTGCCAGTGAATATTTTTTACTCAGTTTGAGAAAAGAGCAAAACAAAACAGAACTAGTTTTTCTAATTGAAAATAGCAAAATGATAACATAGATTTGCTGAAGAAAATGATGCGGTTCTTAACAAAAACTGCTGGTAAAAGCAAAATGTTTCTATATACGATATGAGCTCTTTTAAAAAATGAATAATTTCCCAGTGAGAAAATCAGTGTAAAAAACGAATGATTTTCTGTCTGGGTAATAGCACAGTGAACACTGAACAGTGCACAACTGCACATGCCTCACCTGCATTGCTTTGATCTTCATACGAAAGTTGTTGTTTTCTTTCTGTAGCATACTGTTCTCTTGAAACATGTCGTTGTAAGCCTCTACGCCGTCCTCGCCAACTATGCGTTTGCCCTGAACGAGTTAGATCACTTTAAATGGCAAGTTAAATTCCATCATTAAGGCCATTATTTGTTAAATTTTGACGTAATTTTGAGATGGATTTTTTCTGCTAAGCATTGAAAATTTTGATGCAAAAATTTCGGTTAAATGTTACAGATAAGGCAATTTAATGACGTTTCGAAATATGATCACTAACACTTCATGGCACTATGCGCATTCATGCACCAAGAATGCAGTTTGAAGTCACTTTTATAGCGAAGACACACAAAGTGACATATTTAAAGTTAAATCACAGAATTTCATTGCGATAATAAAGTCAGCAATATTTTGATTTGAAAGACTTCTTGGATCAGAACTTATATACCGTAATTCCTTTGTAAGCAATTACCGAAGAACAAAGACATTCAATATTTTAACTTTACTTTGACCTACGGTATACAACTTTTCAAGTCCTGAGCAAACATTGGTACACGTTTGATGACGTAACAAAGCTCAAAGAATTTTTGACCTTATTGGTTTATTAGAAGTTTATTTGCTTCACTCACTGAACTTGTTTGACTTTTTATTTACATTGAATTAACGTTTGACAACGTTAATCGATGTAAAATCATTTAATTGCAGTCAATACGTAATTTTCCATTGATATAACTAAGCACTGAAGAATATCGCCCGTGTTTTCGTGAGTCGAGTACTGCTGTGGATTAAATGATAGTAAACGTTAGATTTTTATCAAAATACTGAGTATATTGCGCAAATGAGGAGTTAAAGCGCGTTTCCTAAACGACAAAAGAATTCGAGAGATATCATCACAGACCTCACATAATACTGGATGCAAAATTCAATAAAAAATCGTTCTATGTTGATAGTTGTACTTGCAAGAAAAGCAAGTGCAGGTCATAACAATGCATGGTCAAAAAAACAGTGAAGTAAACACAAGACCAGGGCTCAACGACTTATGTAATGAGCAGGGCGCATTTTGTAGATACAGATTTGTCACCATGCTGAACTTTGGCCTGGTGTATTTTTTAATTGGTATACATTCACTAACACGTCGCAACGACTTTGAAAGCTACACACCCGAAAACTGTACCAGGGGCACAAGGACTAAACGTTAATTGCGGAATTAAGTTTATACCGAAAAAAAACAAAACTTGTAATCATACTGTAATCCAAATCATCGCAAATCGCTTTCTCTGAAAGATACGGTTACAAAATTTTTCATCGGTTTATCTGGCCTGAAATTCTGAGATATTAAGTCGAACTGAAAGAAGATGCGATGGACAGAATGAGGTGGAGAATAGGAGTGAAGACAATCGCTACAAGGAAAGTATTGGCCGTTTAGACATAGAAAAACAGAAAATAGAAATCAAACATATTATTGAAAACTGACAATGCATTGGTCATTGGTCAAAATCTCGGCAAAACATGCATTCACAGTAGGTAAACCCTGAAGTAATATCATCGCGTTTGTATGGAGTTACAACCTTGCTTGAAAAAGGAATTAAATCAAGATATCGTTTCCCAGACATCAAAATCCGCCATTTTTACATTGATTCAACGTCAGCAGACGTTGAATCAAAAGGCGGATTTTGTTGTCTGGGATCCTATGTCACTAACGTCAGCCATTACCGTTTTATATTCAGTCAGTTCCAACTGGAGAGCAGCGATTTGTTGTCTGAAGAATTGCATTTGTTTGCTCGCTGAATCCTGGTTGGCCGTCACCTTGTTCTTGATGTTCTTCGCCCGGTTGGCGTACTTTAAAGTGCTCAACGTCTCCATGAAGTCGCTGTCAGAGGGACTGATGCAGGCAACCATTAAAGTACAGCTGGAAAAGAGATGCCAAAATGAACTCAGGGTTGACACTAAACGGTGGGGTTTTCAAAAGCTTATTCGCTGTGTAGGACAACAAAGATTAAGGAAAAAAGAATAGACGACGAACATGTCCGTATGAGCAATCACATTCACCAAAAACCTGATTAGATGCAGTTGTACGTCACGCGAGTGCCCACTCTGTGCAAAAAACAGTGCCCTAAGCTACACAACAAAAACCGTTCTAGATCAGAAGGAACTGAATATTTAGGATCATCAGAATACAAAAACGTAGCAAATACTAATTGACATTTGGTTTTCCGTGAAAAATATAACCTGACACATGGATTAAAGTTCTTTAAACGTTTCTTCGCATTGAAACAACTAGAATAGTAAACAACGGATTATATCGGTGCCAAAACACTCCTAATCTAATGGCTCTAAATAAACGTTTTGTTGTAATTACTTGAACACGCCCGAACCCAACTAGCAAAAGTTGCCAATTTTCATATCATTACAACGTTGGCTGAGGGTGGCATGGCAACTTTTGCTAGCGGGGAAGCTATTAACTCAGTGTATTTCATTCCTTTAATTGCTGCTCACAGAATAAAAGTTTTTTAAACTCATTATTTTGTAATTTACACCAAATTAATAGCTTAGTGTTAACTGCTTAAGAAGAAGTTAACAAAATATGCGTTCCAACGTCGTTCAAACGTCCCCAAATCGCCGTTCCAGTCGCAATTTGAGAAATGTCAAAACATGGCTTTTACTGGCGGACGCGGGAAAAAGAGAACGTATACACAAAAGCAACAGCACTGTACCTGTTGCCACCAAGAGAATCCTGAAGCAAACGTGTCAGCTTTGAATCGCGGTAAGGAACGTGCGATGACTTCTTGGTTGGATCGCCCAGTGCGCTGATGACGTTGCCAAGAGCGAGCTGAACATGA
This sequence comes from Aplidium turbinatum, assembly GCF_918807975.1. NCBI lineage: Eukaryota > Metazoa > Chordata > Ascidiacea > Aplousobranchia > Polyclinidae > Aplidium > Aplidium turbinatum. Next base: position 11,724,075 of record NC_137484.1, on the reverse strand, counting down.
AGCAAGCTTATTCAATCAGTTCATGATTCTACATCTTCCCCAGACAGCAAAACTGTTATTTTTACATTGATTCAATGTTTGCAGACAAAATTTGCTGTTTGCGTAGTATCTTAGTCAGCAAACCTCCATCGTTCAAACGATGGTACTTGGCAACTTTTGCTTGCTGGAGTTATCTTTAAACAGCAAAAAATATCTCATTACTCAAGGCTTGTCCGTTTATTGTTGGTACAACAATAGCCAAAGCAAAAATAGGAGAATAGCCTACCTTTAAAAAGAATCTTATTTAAAAAAATAAAAAATCACAAAACAACCGTCACGCATTGGAAGTAAGTTACCAAACCACAGTTAATTGATATTCCCTCTTTAGCCCGGTCGCCAGTTGCTCCGGTTCGCTTGAGTCTCTCAGATCCAGCCAGGTCGGTGAAGTGGAATTTAGCCGATAACGTCTCAAACTCCAAGGGCTCATTGCTAACAATACGCAACACAAGCATGTTAGTTGCGTTTATGGAAGCTGCATCAACTCTATCTGGCATCAATATTCAATACCTATGGTGTTAGTTGTTTGGCCAGAAACACGTTTGCGCAATGAAATACAGGGTGACCCAAAAAGATTCGTACCCATGAAAACTTCAATTGTGACTTTTATTGAAAAGCCATTTATATCAAATTACAACCACACATTATTCAGTTTATGGAAGACCATTGACCAGAGTTTTAGCTTTTTCTGTCAATTTTTAGTCAATTTATGGCTTTCCCAAGATGTGTTCCAAATGTGAAAAAATCGAATAAAACATGGGTGCGTATCTTTTTGGGTCACCCTGTACAAAATTTAAAAATACACTCGGTGTCACGGCTGCGATCTTTCAAAAGTTTAGCTTGACGCGACAGTTTCACATCACTCATTTACTCACAAGCGTATGCAACTATGCGTCGTTGACAAGTACGACACAATTCCACTACTCACTCCACACATTTTTTTATGTGGATCGAATGCATCATAATGTAATTTAAACACCATTGGAAATCAAAACAGACCTTTGTGGTGATGGGGCCTTGCCTTCGGTTTCATTCTCCAAATTCTCTACAGCAGTGTTGCTCTAAAATAAGTATAAAAATTCTTGCGAGCTACGAAGTGATGATAAAAATTCTTAACGTTTAAAAATAAAATGAAACGGCTTAATATTTATTAACCGACTTATGGAACTTTAGGCCATGCTTGCTGTAAAATAAGCTTGGGTGGAAAAATACTGCAAAGTAACTATGGCCACCGGAAGAACAACTAATCCCCGTCTTATATCCTTTTTAAATTGTGCAGAGTATGCGAGTAGCAACGTTACTATACCAAGGAAGCATTTCATGTTGGCCTAGGTTTTGTTCGAGAAACTAGCTAAATTTTTTAGGCACAACTTTAGATTAAAAATTTACTATTTATTGGTGCATTTAACGTCTCAAAATATAAAGCTCAAATTATATCAAATATTCAGTTGTCCAACAAGCCTCAAAGTTACGTTGGCATAAAGCTTTCACTTTGTTAGATTTCAAATTTAATCATACGCATTACGCGACCTCCGGTAATTTTTCGTTTGTTGCAGAATGTCTTGGGTGTGGTGCTTAATCAGAATTTCATAAATGAGTTAGGGTAACAAAAACCAGTCGCTTGAAAACTCCAAACAAAATATTATTAAGTGATTCTAATCAGTAATGCACTAACTTTGGACAAAAACATTGATTAATTTTAAAGTGAATACAAAGAGTAAGTAGAAGAATAGCATGATGTCAACTGCAAAGTAACAAAGGAATGCACGGAACCTTAGAATCTTTAACTTTACGTGGCCTCGTCTGCTTGATGGTTACAGTGAAGATGGCGTGAGAGCGTGAGCTTTGCGAGTTCATTTGCGTTGCTGCAGTGGATCTGTTCAGCGCACCCGAGTGAAGGCATTGCAACGTCTGAGACAATAACAGATCGACAGTGAGTTATTGCGCCGTGCAAATGACGGCCGAAGGCTAAACATCACAACACAATGTCTTTGGAACACCAGTGCATTGAAATGCAACGAGGTACTGCGTTATTACGCCTTTTACAAGACAAATTGGTGCTTAAACTGCATAACTTGCAAAACGCGATTATCGAAGTCAGTTCATGAAGGAATGAATAGTGCTGGAAAAATTTCAACAAGCAAACTTCGCCACAAAATCAAGTGACTAATTAAATAAAGTTTTATTGTAATTTTAAAACGAACAAAAGTACTGCTTGCAAGTCAAAGCCTTTGAAAGAATCATGAATAGATGTAAAACTTGCTAGTTTTACATCGTGCTGAAAAAAGTTGTTGTCTGGGAAATAGGTATATATAGCTTTACACAATCTGTTGCATTGAAGTATTGTTTGACGACGATCTACATTTTAAACAAAGACAAATTCGTATACAAAAAATGGCCATCATTGAGACAAAACAACCATCGGTGATAGAAAAAATATTTAGGTCAGAAGACCTCAAATTATAAAACAATTTAAATTAAGCTTTGGTGGTCGAAACAGCACAGTATGGCAAACCCATTCAACCTACAAACAGTTGGTCACGTAAAGAAATCAGTTGGTCTAATTCGCATGCACAAACTTATGTTCTCAACCTGAAGCAACGTTCTATTGTTGTTAAAGTACTTAAAGTGCAACTGCACGATTGAATTAACATAGGCTAGAATCCATTGCCAAGACATCTGGAACCTGTTGAATAACTTACTTCCTTACAATTGAGGCCCACAGTCGAGAAACCGACCCTTTTCTCACGCTCTCTAGCGCTTCTCTCTCACGCTACCTGGAAGTAGCAAACTCGTCAACGCCACCTAGCGATATGACGTCAGTTGGAGTCGAGACCAAACTAGCTGAGATAGGCTTGGTTGCTACTGAATGCGCAAATTTATAAGGCATCCATAGTGAAGACGCATCTTTCAGCCAGCATTATACAAATTTAGTTGTTCATGCTTGTGTGCCAGGAGTGGTTTGCGAAGCCCATCGCCGAAGGCTAGTTTCGTAGATTACAACAGCCAAACTTGGTTATATCGAAAATATGTTGTATTGTACGGTATTGCAGGACATAGTAGCCTACAGTCGACTATCATGCGATAACGCTTTAGCATTCATTGGGACTGTCTTCGGCGGTGTTGACATCTCCGTTCTTTAAAAATAATCTAGATGAAGCTAAAAAAATACCAGAATAAGCCAAATTGAAGCAGAAATAAAGTAAAAGAATAAACCAACATACAATACTGATGATAAATCGCATTGCGACACACAAATCGAAAACAAACCAAACCAAAAAACACCAAATCGAAAAATAAAAATAAACGAAACGGTTGCAATAAACCAGGTTAAACCAAGACTAAAATGTTAACACTGGTCTTTGGAACCCAGCATAGTCTCCATCGTCACTGGGATACTTTCTGCGGATAAATGACACAATGCAGGATGGCAGCACGACTCTGTTGGATTTGCCCAGAACTTCTCCATCCAACAGCCACTCCAGCACCTGCCTATAGGCGTTAGGCGACCAGCCTGAATTGCCTGGGAAATGTAACAGCAAGTCGTTTAATAATGAATGGAACAATTACGCAACCAGCTCTTGAAAGGCTGTTGAACAATGAACAGTAAACAAGCTCAAGTGAACTCACTCATAAGAAAAAGAGATGTCAATAGAAATGTAAACCTAATAGCCTACAAGGCGATGAAGGAATATACTTTATATACTGGTTCCACCCATATGCAAATGGATATGTTTTAAGAGCATACTAGATATGCCGGTTATAACATGCAATTGTTACACTACTAAGGTAACTCTACAATACTCCACCAATCTTTTTGACTATTTTATTTCAAATATTGCTGCCCTTCAATTGTTGTGTCCCACGACTTCTCGGATAGTTCATATTCAGATGACAGATAGAAAAATGAAGAATGAGCAGATGCATCTCTAATTTTAAGTGGGGTAGAAGATGCAACTGGCTTAACCGGACTGGAAAGCAACATTGTTTCAGTGTTCGTGCCCACGGTATTTCGTCCAAACCACGTTTGGGTACCTGTTGAGAACTAATGCTGTAGTAGTGGCACAATAGACTGTTATGAGTAGTTGTAAATAAGCAAAAAGAAACATTTTAACATTGACTGCAGAATCAATCAAACTTTAAAAAAAAGATAGCAGATAAGCACTTATTGATAGGTGACTCACCAACAGATCGCTTTGTAGTCTGCTCCTGTTTTAATGAAACCTGACAAGCCTTGGATTGGAAAGATGCTGTTTCACACCGGGTGGAAACATCCGAATGACTCACTTGAAAACTCGCAGCTAACCATTTGTTTGTCAACATCCGCATTCCGCAACCTCCAATACCTAATATGTATTGTAAAGTACACTTTGCTTTATTAACAACCATTGAAGATTATAACGTTTTGAAATTGGTACCATGCCAGTATTAGATGCACTTGAATTGTACATAAGAGATTAATGCAACAGCATTATGCGGTGATTTTGACTACTGGGTAATTTACAAAAAAAGAATGAAATATGATAGAACGATAAACCCTTCGGCCACCACCAGAGATAAAGGAGGAGGACGTCACCCCTAACTGAATACAAGCAGCACATTAAATTGAACCTGTAGCCTATATTAATTATGTTGGTTCATCAATTCAACAATGCAAGGCTACATACTGTCATCTGATCATGCATAGCAACGTCAATGGAATCTTCAGCAGCAGTCGGCACAGCTTGTTGAGATGCAGTGGTTTTACTTTTCTTGGTCGAACCCGCACCCATTTCATCATTCATGGCCTACAAAAAATTGACAATTAATATCAGATTACTGTATGTCTCACACACCTCCTGAACACATATGAAGACCTGGGTAGCACAATTGTAGTTTGAGCAACATTGAATTATGATCAGATTATGAATCCCACTAGCTACATTCTGTAAAAGTTAGGAAAGAAAACAATCTGGGCATCAAATTTATATAAAAAATTGCTAAGCCACATATTCTGAGCCAAAATTTGTTAATCCCAATTGAGAGATAAAAGGTGTTATGTCAAAGTAAGTACCGTAAGCAACACAGTAAGTTTTGCAACCTTGCTGTTTTGCAAGGTTGTGATCTGTTGTAATTAGACTATAAGAGTGGTACCGGTATTACATAACTACTTAATCGTTTTGAGCAGATGGCACATTGTATGTTCATAAAATTTAAAACAAGTAGGCCTAAAAACATTACATAGGATATGCAGCCTATAGCTTCTATTGTGTAACTACAAACCTTCACAATTGTCCGCTTTTGCATTCGATGATCTCTATCCAGCTTAGATGCAGTAGCATCAGACGTACCGGTAGCAGAAGTACATTTTATGGTGGGAACAGCAGATTTCTTCAGAATGTAACGTTTGCAAAATCCCATATTAACTTCAAAATAATTTTCAAAATCCTGCTCAAGAAAGTGATTTGAGCAGATAACACTGGTAGGGAAGGGTCCATTCCATTTGCGGACTTGATGAGCAAACTTGCACCAGTTAATTTGCAAACGTTAATTGTTAGGGAAGGCAAAAAATGTCACCTTTGCACCAGAAACAAATTTTGTGTGATAGATAGAGCAAATTTTCACCATTTTAAATGTTTGGCTCAGAACTACAATAATCTAAGAAACGAAGTTGCAAGAGAAATGTTTTGTTTTAAAAGTTTTATATATTTGAACTAAAGACTTGAAGCTTACAAGAATGTCACATAACATTGGTTAAGATGTACCGTACGGTCCGTACCTTACCTTGCATGGCCTATGACAGCTTTGGTCTGTCCCTTCACCAACAATTTCAATGGATAAGTCAACAGACCTGGCTTATTTTTTTCAAACTCGAGATTGCAAAGAGCCTATACTACCTGTCTTCACATAAAAAGCACGTACAACAAGATCGAAGCAGCGAAAAAAAACTTCCTTCCTCTAGGTCTAGGACAAACACAACTAGCTAAACTAAAACTAGTAAAAGACTTGTAAAACCAGTTGTCGCTTCGATCTGACTGACTCCAACTGACGTCATAATCCGCGTGTTGCGCAATGCTGGCGGAACGTGGCCAAAAATACAAGCGCGTGGAAAACCATAGTTTTGATAATTTTTATTGAGATAATTATAGCCTTAAAAAGTAAGGGCGAGGTTGGTATTTATAGATTGAAACATGCTCTTTCAGATAAAGTGCGGTCAAAGTCATCGTGCAGTAGCACTTTAAGATTTGTGGTTAACAATACGAATCAACTGCCTTGTCTACCTCGTCTCTGCAACATCCAACTGGGGTTTAAACACATAAACACTAAACAGCTGTTGCCATAATCTATGATGTTTAAGATAAATGATCTTAAGTGGTTAATTATAGTGGGTTGATGCAAACCCAAATTGGGTCTTGTTTTACTCAATTACGACTGGATTGGGGTTTGTGACGATTTTTTGTCATTAGTTCAAAAAGGAAGCAAAAGCGCAGTCTCAGACAGTAAAACCCGTCATTGATTCATTCATTACAACGTCTGCAGACGCTGAATCAATGTAAAAGTGACGGATTTTATTGTTTGCCGTTCTACTTCAACACCAGCGATCAAATTCGACCAATGCAATCAGGCAATTTCTGCACCAATTTCTCAATGACAATCGACTAGTTATCGCTCTGCTCCACCCATGTCACGAGGTTCATGAAGCTACATATGAATTTGAAAACAAACGCCACCTTCTCGCAGCAACAACGTTAACTTAAAATTGCATCAGATTTTTTGCTTAAAAACTACATGTTGTAACTTCAATCACAACCCCACGCACAAGACACAACAAAAACGTATTGACCTCAAAGTGTTTTAATGATATCAAGAAGTTGTAAGAATGCAATTTAATGCTTTGGTTGCACAACACTTTACTTTAATATTTACGCATCTGATCTATCCCAATAGGGTAATTTTAGGACAAAAAATGACTGGTGTACAAAAAAGCTTTTACATCGAAACAGCTGTCAGTGGTAAATTTTTCCCCACAATCGATATGCAAAAGTATGCGTTGGCTATCACCAGCAATATAGATGGAAAAGTGGGAAATTGAACACTAGTCCTTCTAAAAAGCAAGAGATACACAAAAAATCACTCATATACAATTATACATCCATAAAACCGGCTGCGGATAAAATTCTTTACGTTAAGTTGTCTCTGTTATTCAAATGAAAGCAGTAGATTGTAGACTAAAGTGCTAAAAGTACATAAATGAACGTTTGGTATACAAGTCTGAGACATTTTCTTAAAAGACTTACCTTTGATAACTTTGACCATTGATAACCTTAAAGACTTACCTCTTCTGCACTAGCAACTTGTCTGCTCGTCACTCCAACCGTGTAAATATTTCCATTGGCATCTTCGTGGATGCGAATGTTTGAACGACCCTGATATGATTAAAGGACGTTTAATTTGATATAATTTTTTAAGTTTATAAGTCCATTGGCACTGGCAGACACCCAATGTCAGGGTTGATCGGTTTAAACCGCCCGGTTAAAACCGGTTAAAACTTGGTTTAAACCGGGCAGTTTTGACCACCTATGACTGGTCAAAACCCCTTTAGTGTATGAATCAAGTTGATTTTCAATTGAATTAAAAGTATTACCCTCCATGTTTAGTAATGATGTTCAACTATATTTTGTTTTGATCAACAATAACTTAAATGCTGGATTTGGAACAAAAAATATTCAATTTCTCTGTTTATTTTTGATATTTCAATCAGTTGGTTACCGTATTTTACGGACCATAAAGCGCATCCGATGATAAGGTGCACTGTCAATAAATTGCTTTGATTAGTTTTGTGTTCAGACATAAGACGCACCGGGCTATAGAACGCAACGTATTTTAAGGAGTATGGGTTACCGTATAAAGCTCATTAAACAAAAATACGTAATAAATGTAAGCAAGTCACAATAGTACAATGAGCAAAAAAAAAATGGGCCTAGTGAATATCACAGTTTCTAGTTGCTTTTACCGTAGTTTATTGTGTAAGACTAGTATCGGTACTGGTTTTGAGTGTAGGAAATAAAGCACTACTTGATCCATACATTAGGCGCACCGGCTTATAAGGCGCACAATCAATTTATAAGGAAAAAAAAGGATTTAAATTGCGTCTTTTGGTCCGTGGAAAAATACGGGTAGGCTATTTTAATTATTGAGAAAATTCAAATTCTAAACATACCTAAGTTTCTAATGAACCAAAAAATGCTTGGTAGAACAATGCAATTTGCACAGCCAACTGAAGTACAAGAATTAATTCCAACAATTTTTTTTTATGAAAAACATTTACCATCAAATTTTGCTTGACAGGTCGGTATTGGCGGCCATTAATGAAAGTTCAGGCAGCCATGGCCGCCAGCTGTTTCGACGCCTGCATATCAAAATGGTCGTAACTCACAACTGCTTTTATATTTCCTCAATAGCCCATAGCCCAGGTAGCCGACCTTTCACTACATACAAATATTTTTCTGGATTTTGACCGGTTTAAACCTAGTTTTCACCGGTTAAAACTAGGTTTAAACCGCTTAGTGGTCAAAACAAGTTTTGACCACTTAAAGATCAACCCTGCCCAATGTCACCCATCGACAACCGTTTCAAGTAATGCTTGAAGTATGAAGCAAATTGGAAATTAATTGTTTTCTGATGAAAACAGGAAAACTATCAAAGGAAAACAGGAACAGAGTTACCACGTTTTCTAAGACCAAGTGAGGTGTTGTTTTAAAATTTCAAAATTTGTAAAAATTTAATCAGAAAAACATACGCGATTATTCGGGTCTCTCGAGGTGTCAAATAAATCAATCAGTTCTTCATTATAAAGCTCCATAAACTGAGCAGTCACCACAAAATCGGGCTGAGGAAGACCATTTTCTATAGCTTCCTTTTTCCTGCAATAAAATGTTTTTAACAAAATTATTAACAAGAACCCTTTATTTGATTAAATTAATCAAAGTATTAGCTACTTCTGAACTAAAAGTAACTCAACTTGTGGGAACAGGTGAACTGCAACTTGTCAAATAGTAATAGTACAGAAGTGACGGAGAAGTGTAGTCCATCAAAATGATTTCAAGTATTGCAATTAAATACACGAGCTATGGGTTTCTGTTCGTGTCTGTTTGGACTTTGGTGAAAGAAGGTTAAGCGTTACAGGGTAAGTGGCAAGACGCACAAACCTTTTCATAATTCCGTTAAAAAGATGATCCATGGCTCTAGGAACAATCCCTAATTGCTCAGGAGAAGTAGTGACGTCAAATCCCGTACCCATTGTGTAGGTCTTTCCAGATCCAGTCTAAAGTGACCAAAACAATAGTCTTTGCAGCACAACAAGCTAACAAAATTTTAAAGCAAACTCAATATGAGTTTAAATTAATCAACTGTTGCTTACACTGTGATCTATACAGCAAACTTCAACGTCTGCAGACATTGAAACGGATGATTTTCTGTCTGGGGAGTAGCATGAAATGATATGCGTTGCCTTACATACTTGGCACAGAAACCTTTCTTTTAACTTTTTGATTACAAAAATTAAAACTTTAAAACTTCTTTACCTGACCATATGCCAACACAGTGGCATTGTATCCTTCGAAGCAGCCTTCAATTAAGGATGTTATGCAATCTTTGTAGATAGCATACTGCTCGGTTGGGGTATCAAATACATAATCATAAGTGAAGGACTTGTCTTTTCCCAAAGTAACCTTGAAAATGGTTTAGAAATTAGATCATGCTGATTACAGAGTATGAATAGTTGAATACGATCAAACATATATGCCTTCTAAAAGACAAAAATGACAACAATCTTCAAAATATAAAGTATTGCAAACAGTTTTCAAGACAAATCGAAAAGTAGACAAATTGTTTGTTTGTTCCATATACAACAACACCATTCATTCTTCCAGCAATTCACACTTTGAACTATAAAAAGTTGAAACAGCAACCACTCCAGGAATGCAATAATTGACACACACTTCATGCATGTATTATTGTGAATTCTTATAACAAATAAAGTTATTATTAAATTTCATGCTGTATTAAAGTAAGTTTGCTTTGGAATTCAAAATTTTTACAACAACAAATTTTTAAATAACAGTGAAAAAACATATATATATGCTGTACTTTTTAGAAAAACATATACAAGTTGTAAATACGGTAATCCATACAAATCTTATGTACTATGGTATCTATTGCAATAGAAACAAAATTAAAAAGGTGCACTAAAATTTAGTAGTTAATTAGTGTTAAAAAAAATTATGATACACATCATTAGTTTTAGGGCTATTGCATGTTTTAACTGCTTTCCCAAATTAAATATATGACAAAAAGCACTGACAGTGACATGACATTTACCTGTGGTTCACCAGGTGTAACATACGTGCAAATTCTGCAAGCTTCAATTTTTTCTCTTGCAAGCTGAGGCCGAATACTAAAAGTAAAAAAAAACTCTACAGTCATTATATTCATAAATATAAAATTATTTAAAATTTTACGATTTAGTCACACAAAGAGATGCTTTTTCAACTGATTTTGATTGCAACTAAGAATTCAGGAATGGTCACTCAATCTTATTCAAACATTTTTTTGGTTGTCCACTGAACAATAAGCATGTCTGCACAGCAAGCTATTTGCTGAAATAAACATTGTGCCAATGCGTGCAATAATCATTTTGACTTTATTTGTGTGAAATGGTAATAGGTCAGCACAAGGTGACTATTTCTTGTTCATAGTGCTCATCAAACATCAAAGTACGGCATTCCTCCAGATCCCATACTTCTCACAAGCAAGTTATCATGTCAATTGAGCTCTTCATAAAATTTTAAGTATTTGCATATTCTAAGATGCTAATGGTATAGCCTAGTCTTTAAGGCCCAGAACGAATAAAAATGGAAGACATCATGTACTCGAGTTTTAGCCTTGTTTGGAATCATCAGTGGTGCATATCGATGTGTCTTTGAGCTGGAGCAAGAATCAAACTTCCAACTTGATGGGTATTTTGGAATTTGGAATCATCAGTGGTGCATACCCATGTGTCTGAGCAAAAATCAAACTTCCAACTTGATGGGAATTTTGGAGTTTTGGGAACCAAAAGCAACTTAACTTGGGGGAACAAATGTGACGTCCTTGACTAGAGTGGGAATCGAATCTCCATAGAGATTGTACTATGCTGCCAGTATGCAGTGGTTAACTACTCGGCCACGTCTCAAGACAATGAAGCTGTTGTTAGTTGCAGCCATAGGCGCCGACTCCGGGGGGGCGGAGGGGCGGCGCCCCCCGTGAATTTAGCTCGGGGTGGCTGCCCCCCCGCAAATTATTAAAAAAATCCTAAATCAAATGTTTCTAAGTTCAGATTTGCATTAGTTTGACCTTCATTGCGGATCGATCTCATTTAAAAGATCTACTTGTTAACAAGAGCGCTGCTCCTAAGATAACAAAAGAAACAGAAGTACGGTAGCTGATAAACGCCAGCATGGTGACGTTGAAGCAAACAATGATTGAAAAACGTTTTTCTTGATTTCTTCCGCTTTTTTTTCTTGGGAGTGTCAATAACGAGGTGCAGTTTGCTCAGTTTAGTATCTACTCGTATTAAGAGCCAAAGTGATCAGCATATAATTCGAAGTAGCCTACAGGCCTCGAAATTCGTTTTTGTTGACGGCGAACAGACGTGTCCGATCTGAGCAGCTATCTCAGCGGACAAATTAAGTCTCACGGCGGACACACCAGTTTTAGCCGTCGATCGTTACACCGAACGAGGTCGTGTTGCTTATTGCGTCACAATGCTCTGGGCAGGAGTCGGAAAATTTCTACACCAACGCTATTTTCTGCTGTGCAAAGTTTTACAGGCTTTTTTCTTTAAGTTTATTTTTGCGTGTCATGTGAGCGAAAGTGAATTTTCTTTGGGTCTTTTCTTTCTTACTGTAATACCAAAACTTAACAAGTTTTGTTGCATCTTGCGGTTATAGCCTACTCGTATAATCTAATTTAGTAACCAACCTTGCCGTATCATTATTACTCGGAGATCAAAGCCAGACATTGTGACGTAAAACGTGAACTAAATTGCGCGTGATTAGTGTAGAAGTACCTGAACTCCTATCGATTCTTAGCGAAGAATTCACCTTTGTTACGCTGATTCAATGTCATCAATCGTTGAAGCAACGTAAGAATCGAAAGTTTTCCTCCTTGAATGGAAGCTAAGGGATACAGGATTCACATTTTCTAGATGCGCGCTAGAATGCGCTGGAAAATATATTATCGCAACAACTGTTCGAATGTTCGTGCTATGCAATGACGATTTGTATCGCTAGTTCTTGTGCTGTTTCTCTGCGGACAAATATGACCGATCTAGATGTTACTTCCCGCGGACATCACATGCTGTGACGGCGGACATGTCCGCTGTGAATTTCGAGGCCTGAGCCTACATTATAAAGCTTGGCGATATACAATGGCAGATAGACGCAAACAAACATCAATGCTGACAAACAAACATCAGCATTTTGAATGTAAGCAATCAGTCGGCTAGAAAGTTTGCCCCCCCGGCAATTTTCAAAACCCGGCGCCTATGGTTGCAGCCTTATTTGTTCAATGAAATATTCTTATTCTGTTCATTGTCAGCTTTGAGGAATGAGAATAGAGATGTACCGATACCAATATTGTGGCCGATACCGATCCCGATACCGATATCACTTTTTTAGGCCGATACCGATACTGATACCGATATTTTGGCCGATACTTTGGTGTTACAAAAAGATGCAATTTTGGTATTTGCAAGGTATTATATCAAATGCTTAGTTTTACCTTATTTGCATAAAACTATTAAAAAAAGCTTTTAATTGGTATAATTTATTAAAGATTCAAGAATCCAATCTCAACCGCATTTTTGTGTCATAATAGTAGGTTTTAGTAATGAAAGGCCACCATAATTGAGGACTAGGGTATAAGGGAAGAAACATTACATCATAATTGGGGTTTCTGAAAAATTAAATAAAGTGTTTGCGCAAACTCTCCAAATAGGCTATCATAATTGATAATAAGATGTAAAATGTAAACCAAGTGATTTGTGTAGTCGTACAAAAACTATTCGACAAGTAATATGCAACCTAAGGGCGCTTGTCGTTTGGTTGAAAAGCTTTTGCCAGGCCAAGACCACCCAGGCAGCAAAAATGCACAATCCCGCATCGCCCCCACGCTGCTAAACGTCCAAAAAAACTATGCAACCCGGCTGCCCCCAGCAAGCCGGCTCCACCAGTCCGCGACCCAACTTCCACCCCTCGCTGCAGCATACCCACCAAGCCCAAACAATTCTACGGCAGAACTAGCAGGCCCAACACGAAAGCAATGGGACCACAAATCCTCACCAAACCAATCAAAACGGTCCTGCCGCGCCCAAGACGACAACCCCACCGCAAAGAAAGGAGCGCCCCTCCCGGCCACCAGCACAAGGCCGAGCACCCACCAGCACAGCGAGCAGCTGCGACCCGCCAACCACAACGGTGCAGCTTCCACACTAGCCATTTCAATTCTTGCTGCAAAACGGCTGCCGAGAAACATATAGTTGATAGGATGGTCTAAATGGCTAGCGTGGAAGCCACACCGCTATGGCCAGCGAATTGCAACAGCCCGCCAGACCAGTGAGTGCCCAGCACCGCGCCGACAGCCGAGAAGAACGCTCCCCCCACAACGAGGCCGCCATCCCAGGTGCAACAAGACCACTTATTGACCAGCCCAGCGAGGACTCGCAGTCTCACCGCTCCCACCCACTCCGCCACGACATTGCCCAAGCTTGGCGAGTCCACCATAACTAAATGCGGAAACCAAATCACAAACCGACAGAACCAGCCCACCAAAAAGAACCAAGTTACACGGGTCCCCCAAACGTCCAGCAACGCAAAAACGATGCAAAATTATACACATTTCCGCCACCTGGGCAGTCCTGGCCTGGTTTTATCCTCTGTTGAGAGTAAAAACGAAACACAAATGATAAATATTGGAGAAATTGAGTCTCCTTCACAACTTAAGAATCGAACAACGCAAAACTTCTGAAACAAAACGTTTTGTTTGAGTGAAAGAATCACTGTAAGCAAACAATGCCAAAAGGTGTGCGCATGAAGTCATGGGAGTGTGAGGTATCAAAAATTTGAACAGGTTTTTATTTTTCTACATCAATGTGACGTTAGTTACTACTTTAAAAAATCTATATCTTTGCTTCTGCAGAAAATTCGCAGCAAACGCCTTTTTATTACATGTTTAGTATCGGCCACAGTATCGGCCAAATTTTGCCGATACCGATGCCGATACCGATACTCAAAAAATGGCCGATATCACCGATACCGATACCGATATATCGGTACATCTCTAAATGAGAAGATAAGATTTTCATCACACTCGGCCTTTGGCACTAATGAGTGTAGGGTGGTGGACAGTTCTTTTTCTCTCGGCCGCCTATCCTTCAGCAATTATGCTCACCCAATTTATTACACCATGGGTAGAGGTGAGCGATGTTTTCAACGACCAGCTGGAGCCGGGTGTCAAACCAATTAATCTTTACCATTAAATTTAAAACACTTTTCTGATAATTTCTGTATTTGGATTTTTTTTATCTACAAGTATCTATCATTGAGACAATGCAAACTCGGAGATGGTGTACAAGTCTCCGCCCTGGTTAAATTACCATGTCATTCATTGACATTGACCAAAACTATAAGGTGAAACTACTTTACCTTTGCTTTATTGTTTCTACACTTCACCCTATATATCTTGGTTGATTCCAATCTTTGACGTGCATTCACTTCATAGCATAAAATAACCAGGGCAAAGACTAGTACACTAGCTCCACAAACTCTGGCTGCTGGTAAGTGTGATCTTTCTTTTTATGCATTCTTTCGCTGTATAACAAAGTTTACCTATTCTATGATGGGATCTTGGTGACTTAATGTTTTGTGCATGAGATTCCAGTCACTCATTTTTCTTTTGACCACTTTAATCTGCGTAGTTGAGTGGTGAGAACGTCTGGGTGACGCTCGAAAGGCCGTGGGTTCGACACCGCTCCAGAGCACGTGGCTTTGTCTCGACAAAGAGTACTTAATGGCAAGGCAAAATAAGGGGAGCAGCTGACTCAAAAACTATATGTCACTTTGCTGCTTCCTGTCATCTGTTATATCGCATCTGTGATCGCAGTATACCGGTACTGTGTGCTATCGCAAAGGATGCAAATAGAACATGATTATTATTATTCTGATCTTATTTCCTTTACTTCGCTTTTACACATTGCAACAATAATATAAAAGAACAATGACAAATTATTGTACTCAGGGACTGAATTAGCTTGCACCCATGCAATGACATTGTTCAACTTAACATATATATGTTGACAAAATATAATAGCTTGACTATTTTGGTCATGCAGGTGTTTGACAATAA
This sequence comes from Aplidium turbinatum, assembly GCF_918807975.1. Classification (NCBI taxonomy): domain Eukaryota; kingdom Metazoa; phylum Chordata; class Ascidiacea; order Aplousobranchia; family Polyclinidae; genus Aplidium; species Aplidium turbinatum. The sequence continues at coordinate 11,708,616 of NC_137484.1, read as the reverse complement.
AACTGTATTTGCTTACAATTTTTTGAAATTTATGGAAAAAAAACAGCTAAAAATCACTTTTGTGATTATTTAATAGCCTAGGCTACAGACTTATAACTTTTTAAACCAAATCAAAACTTACCGCAAAGCAACTTTGACGCTAGTGGCTTCATCACCAGTCATTCTAGAGGGCGAACAACGATGGAAGTATAGACTTAGAAATTCCAGAATAGGCTTATCAAAGAGTTATACAAGAACAAGCAACATTTCTTTCAAAAGTAAGAATACAGAAACATTCTTAAATTTTGGGCATCAAGAAATATAAACTAGGCTATATCTAAATAACATGAAAAGCAGTTGCCGGCATGAAAAAATAACAGCTAGGATATTTGTTCTAATGTTTTAAAAAAGCATTGATAACAGCAAGAAGCGACAAGGCAGTTTTTGCCGTTTTTTCTACTTTAATCTAAGCTGATACAGGGACATAGGTAATAATATTAATATCTTTCATCTGACTTTGTTTAAATCTAACAAGCTAAGAAACATGCTTAATAGGGGCGTCTTCAAATGTTGCACACCTTGTACACTGTACAGTTGAATTGATAGCTATGACGTTCTTTTCAAGCTATGGTCTCAAGCATATCATTAACTTTATTATCTTTAATCTATAAAAAAAAATTATTTGCCCCAATAGTAGCCTTTTACAATCATAACTGCAGCCTAGCCTATCTATTCTATCTTTTATGCAGGCTGAGAAAACTTCAATGCTGCCACAATAGGAGCCTTTTACAATCACCAATACAGCCTAGCATATCTAGGCTATTCAATGTAGGCTGAGAAAACCTCATAGCTATCAATTCAACTGTACAAGGTTTGCGATATTTGAAGACGCCCCTTAATAAATAATACACGTATGATTTTACTTCAACCTAAAATATGAAGAAAGTCAAATTTCATGTAAAATACTTCAACCTCACTGACATTTTTTACAAATTCACAATTTCAATAATATCATTCAACTGAAATGATATTTACTTGAATTACTTCCCGACTTTACTTTTTCACTTTCCGCTCTTCACAGATAGAAGTTGCCGACTTCTTTTTAGCAATTGGCCGCACAGCAGGAAAACGAGGAAGGGTGAGAGTTTTGTAGGACTCAGTAGGAGCATAGGCTCAGGGCCGGATTAAGGGTTTATGGGGCCCCGGGCTGAGCTGAAAGTGGGGGCCCTTATCAAGTGACATTTTCCGCTAAAAATTAATGGTGCAGTGGGGCTACGACACGGCCCCAGTTGCATGTATCCGTGGCACCGAGCCCCAAACAGCGGACCAGTGGCGTAGCCAGAAAAAAATTTTGGGGGGCCAAATATTTGATGAATTGAAGAGAACAACAAAGTGTTTGATTTAAAGCCATCGCCACTTGATGTGCAGTGGCGTATCCTGGTGGGTTGAAGCAATAAAAGTGGTAGGGTTAGGGTTAGAGCGTGCCGAAGGCACGCGTATTTTAGGGGGGTCCGGGGGCATGCTCCCCCGGAAATTTTTTGAAAAATTACACTCAAATAATGAATTATAGCGCTTTCTAAAAACACTTTTAGGGTAATATTTGTATGAAATTTATTAGCAAATAAACAGCTATTAACTTATTAAAGATAGCTCTTACACACGAACAGGCAAAAACTGCGGCTAAAATTAGAGAACACTAAAAACTCAGCTACACAAAAACTCAATAACTGCACAAAACCCCAACAGAGTAAGCAATTCTGAAATTGCTTCCACAAATTAGTTCAAAGAAACGTAAATCGCGTAAATTTTGCGCGATTTACACTTTGCAAAATTTATTGGTGTCTTTCTGTGTGTCTAAAACAAGTCCTTGGGGATGTTAGGCTAATAGCCAGATGTCTTGAAAAACGATATAAATTTCTACAAACTTTATTATATTTTCAACAAAGGGCTCAACTTTGGAATCCAAACTTGGAAAATTTGGAGAGGGGCATAGCCCTTTTCGCCCCCCTCTGGCTACGCCTATGCAGCGGATCACCTTCTTGTTTGCCCTCGGCTTGCCACCCGGTGCAGTAGGTGGGACCTGTCAGTGTATAACTCCGTTGCGGAAGAATGTGTCAATCTGTGGTGTATCAACGAACTTTAGAAGACTCGATAGAAGAAGAAGAACTGCATCATATCTAACTGACCATCTTGTATCAGATAATGTCTTCAAAACAGGCAAACCATCTAGGAATTTTCGATGGACTTGCCAACGATGAGTAAACGAGACGAGCCATGAATAAAGGCTTTGCAACAATTTAAAAAACTCAGCGGCAGAACGGCATGTTTCTACAGGACATTTAGGCTACCGATTAAATTAAGTGAATGTGCTGTGCAAAGGACATAATGAGCATCACTACATTTCTCGCGCAGAAGAGCTTGAAGACCGTTATACTTGCTACTCATATTGGCAGCATTATCATAACTTTGACCCGTAATCCGTACCATTTTCGAATATTAAAGTATCAAATAAATATGTTTTTTGTTAAAAAAACGAAGAAAAATTGAATAACTGGGGTTGGGCAGGGGTGCTGCAGCACCGCAGCCAGTGATGGGCATTATCGGCGATAATTCATCGGCGATAATCATCGGCGATAAATTTTTATCGCTTATCGTTATCGCTCAATTATTTTTTCAGTTATCGTTTATCGTTATCGCCAAAAGCAATATTTGATTATCGCCGATAATTAATCGCCGATAAATTTTATTTTGGATCAACACACAAGTGGAAAGATCATGAAAAGTGGAAAAATCATATTTTTACTAGCCACCTAGTTAATGAAACTAAAATTAAAATCAGTTCTTCTTCAGTGCCTGAAGTGTGTGTGCACAGGTCGTTATCAAGGGAGGGGGCACGCCCCCCTGCAGCGACGGCCCTGACAACACAATAATTTTTAGAGTTGCAAATTGCAATGCAATGAAATGCATGCAACAAGTCTCTTGTTGTTTTGCTGCAATGGGCAATCGCGAGTGAGTTATACAATTAAAATGTAAGCGCACAGGCGGTACAGATTCCTTTGAAGCGAAGCGAAAGAAATTGGCAAGTGGTTTGTGAAAGTGTCGCAATACGAGGCCGCTTTTACATTGGAAACATGGTCTTTCACGCCACCTCACGATCAACTATTTTATTCTTGTGTTTTCTTTTTTCGTTGGAAGTGTTAGTTTTTAGTAATTGTCGTAAAAAAATAAAATCTCTCTCGTCAAAAAATATCTCTCTCGTCAAAACATGAAACTTATTGTTTTAAGCGCATGAAATCTTTAGATGAGTAGATTAACTAAAATTGCAAGAACTTGCCTTGAGACGTGCGGTTACGTCACAAACTCAGTTTAAAAGACAAAATTCACACACAACAACAACAACACAAGGTCGGTTATAGACTGTGAGATCGATTGTTTTCTAGCTTGGCGATATAACTTTAATCTAAAAATAATAACCGAATGCGTAAGTGCCGTTTAACTTAAAAAGTTAACTTATTTGTGCCGCAAGTGAAAGTACTTAAAAAAATTTTCGGAAAATTTAAATATTGCATAATTATGACCCAGGGATTCAGCCTATAGGGATCGCCGACTCGGCTGGAAATCCGACAATCGTAGTGTACAAGTGTTGCCAGATATTTTTTATATTTTTAGAAAAAATATTATTTTGGCATTTTTAAAGTAGTAGTTGCCCAAAACTTGCCCGTAAATAAATATTTTAAAACTAATCTAAAGTAATTTTATTATTCACTTATCAAACTATTATATTTTTAGCAAATTTAACCTCTGTTGTACATAAAACATATTACTTGAAAAATAATTACCAGCTTCAACACTTGAAACATGAAGCCTTTTATTCCTGAGGTGTATTTTAATTTTTTCAAATTTTTTTTGTTCTTAACTGGTTAGTAATAAATATTTTTAAACCTCAAAGTTTTATTTAAGTCTTGTACATAAATTCAGCACATTCTTATTGCAAAGTAACACAACTACAAACTACTTTAACTCAATCTTGTGCGACTTTAAACTTCAGGTTAGTTTTAAACGGACAAGCTTTGGGCGACCAATACTCTTTAAAAATGCCAAAATAATATTTTTTTCTAAAAATATAAAAAATATCTGGCAAAACTATTACACTCCGATTTCTAGCCGAGTTGGCGATCCCTATAGGCTGAATCCCTGGGTCATAATTATGCAATATTTAAATTTTCCGAAAATTTTTTTAAGTACTTTCACTTGCGGCACAAATAAGTTAACTTTTTAAGTTAAACGGCACTTACGCATTCGGTTATTATTTTTAGATTAAAGTTATATCGCCAAGCTAGAAAACAATCGATCTCACAGTCTATAACCGACCTTGTGTTGTTGTTGTTGTGTTGTTGTTATAACCGACCTTGTGTTGTTGTAAAAACTAACACTTCCAACGAAAAAAGAAAACACAAGAATAAAATAGTTGATCGTGAGGTGGCGTGAAAGACCATGTTTCCAATGTAAAAGCGGCCTCGTATTGCGACACTTTCACAAACCACTTTAACAAGTCAAAATTCTGCCACTGAAATTGACTACAATGCAACCGCCAACCAATCAGAACGTGTTATAAGAGGCTACCGTCCAATTGTGACCCTTCTAGCACTCATCCAGAGAGTTAATGCTTGTTTTGAACTTTATTTGGTAAGTACAGAAGAAAAAGAGCAATAGCAGTGGTGAGAATCGAACACGCGTCAATGAACTGACTACTTTCTAGCCCGAACCCTAACCCCTAAGCCAACCAGCTAACAAAAAATCCATCACTTAATTTGCTTTCTATGATCACCTTTTCGCCATTTTTTACGTCACTTAAACCGTAGCTTATGATTGGTTGGCGGTTTCATTCTAGTCAATTTCAGTGGCAGAATTTCGACTTGTTAAAGTGGCTACCGTTGGCGATCCCTATACTATGAATCCCTGTTATGACCTAAAAAACATATCACAAATATTTTTTTCCTAATTGTGTTTGTACTTTTTGAGAAAAAAGTCGTCCTATATATAAGACGCTAGACAAATCCGTTATCAAATTTCACAAGTTTCTTGTGCGTAATGCTTAAGCGTTATTACATTTTACTTATCGCTCAAAGTGATAAATGGGAAATGTCTTGTTCATGTCTTGTCATGTCATTATTGTCATCGAGCATTTTATTGAAATGAAAGTTCAAAAAATATGAAGATGAAAATTAGCAAAGTAACACAACATCACTGAAACAAGTCATTGCGGAATATGATATTGCTTGAAGCATTTAACATGCAGACCGACATCACATTTTTTGCATCTTGTAGTAGTTTTTGCATGACAATAGGCAAATCGAGTTGCGTGGTAAAATTATGCTAAATACAGTAGGCTATAACCTTTCTCATTTACTGTAGCCTACCTATGCGACACAGCCTACCTCAATCAAATATTTTTATTCCCACTAATACAGTGCCTACATTGTAATTTTCATCTCAACAACTCAGCGTTCCGCCATTGCTTTAATGATGGTGTTCACAAAGAAAACAAAAAAAAATTATCTGAAATTATCAGTAGCCTAAATTACGATAATTATGTTTTTGTTCTTAAACAAACACGACTAATTTGACAAGCTTGATGGATTTCACAGTATGCACATTTTTACTACCAATAACGCTTAAGATTACTGATAAATTTTCAAGCATTTTGCGTTTTTGGGAATTTTTTCAATTATTGCTGACTTTGCTGTAAACAGCCCTTTAAGCAGAAAGCAAAATACAAAGTTTGGAATTTTTTTATGGTATTTTCATTTGATTTAATTATTTTGCCTACTGCACGGAAGCGGCAGTGTAACTCAATTGATAAAAGCATCCAACTGGTATCTGAAGGTATAATTATAAGCACAGCGGTTACCTCAGTGGTTTGATTCTGGATCAAGAGGTTGAAGATTCGATACCCACTGCCGCTATTGCGATTCTATTTATGCATAACTTACAAAAAGTTTTGTCCCTTTACAGTATATTATGTTCAATTTTTCGTCATGTTGATGAAAACAGTTCGTGCTGCATGGGATGGGGCAGCGCTAATCAAGAAAAAAAAAATTTATCGTTATCGGACATTATCGGCGATAATTTATCGTTTATCGTTATCGCTTAACTTTTTTTTGATTTATCGTTTATCGTTATCGCTTTAGGCATTTTTCGTTTATCGATTATCGTTATCGCTTAACTGAAAAATGAGTTATCGCGCCCAACACTGACCGCAGCACATATGGGTGAGCCGCCCTTGCTTGTTTGAGATACGAATTAAAGCAGTAATCTCCAGCTGTGCAACTAAAAAAATTAGTAGATTTTTTTCTTTGAGGTGGGGCCCCCAAAAGTGGGGGCCCTGGGCTTCAGCCCAGTCCGCCCCCCCCCCCTTAATCCGGCACTGCATAGGCTATTTTATTAAAAACATAGTTGTAAACAGTGGCGTACGTAGGGGGAGCATTGGACCATGTCCCCTTGTTCCCGAGGCTCATTTGCTTAATTGTTTCTGCGCAACGCGTCACTTAATTCGTTAGCGCTTTACCTGCAGAAGGCGCCTGCACAAAGGTAGAGCCAGTAGCCTATTGTTTCACTGTTTACTTTCAATCACTTCAGATTTTTGTTAATGCCGTCGGGTTGGCTGAGATCTTTTGGTGTTGATATTGCTTGGTGTTTGTAAAGAACTATTTTTAATTCTTCAAAATAAAAAATAAAATAAGCTTCAAAAAGTTGTGCGTTGAAGGAAGTTTTAGAAAATGATAGGGACATTTGTGACATAGGCCAACAGAATTTTTTTTTCATAAAGGCACGACATGTGAAAGTCATTTTAGAGTATTTCGAGGCCTCTGATCCCGAAAATGCACTTGTTTTTTTTGAATTGGCTCTAGTTTTTGAAATACAGCAAACATATTTTTTTTGCAATTTGGAGCCCCTAGGCTACAGGTTTAACTTCGTGTCGTTTATTACATAGACAAAACTGGAAGTAATCCCAGGCACATTTCTGAGTCGTATAAACGCTTTTGGAACTAATCACGTTGATTACAACCCAACGTTTTGGCCATTGCCTGTTAATCAAACTATTACAGTTTTTACGTAGCCTATCCGTTTAGTAGGGTCAGTGGAATAACGGGACGACTCGCTTTATTGATTTTTTTTGCGATATGGACAGCTGGAGGGTCACTGCAAAATTTAAAAATTGGCAGAACAGCAAAAAATTTTGTTTGCTTTTACGCTAATTCATTTTTAACAAATGAAATGCTATATTTTGCGCGAGGTTTAGGATGCTAAAACATCGACAGAACCTTGCTACAGTAGTGCGAGGTTAACTGCTGTTACCACTGTAGCGTGAAATCTATTGCTGCATTATTATGACTAGTATAGCATTGTTACGGCCAATCTCTGTACAAATCAAACGTCATATAAAACCGTTCAAGTCTACTGAATATTACGTCATGGAAATTCCTAAAGCATGTGCCAAAATTGCACCATCGTTCATAAGACCTGTTTGGGCCTGTTTAAACAGGAAATATTACATCAGCTTAAACACCTGTTGGAATGACTTCATAATTGTCTTTCATTTATTGCGTCACAGTTACTTTCTACGTGAATTTGAGATATTGATATCTATTCTGGTCATTCGTAAAATGATTGTTTGAAAGTTGGCCGCACATTTAACTGTTGGCTTAGTGCTTGCTAGCTGGACAAAGGTTCCGTCTTTTATCCAAGTAATCTGTTCTGTAGTGACAGTTTTCAGTGGTGTACGCGTTGCACCCCCTCGTTTTTGGTAGCCGTGGGCTAATCTTTACAGAAATACACTGTTTGAAAAGAAGTTCAAGTGTGTGTTTCTTCGGTCATTATATGCAGACGAAAGGATCCGGGAACTTTAAGTTACAATTTTCCCAAGAAGAAATTATGGTTTACCGCTGTGACCATAAAAAATAAAAGACGAAGTTAGTTAGTTGGTAGGCCAAGAAGCACTTAGAAGCAAAGAAATAATAAAAGAAGATCTTGTTGGTTGGTAGTCTAAAGAAGCAAAGAAAATTAAAGACATTTCTTCTCAGTTTGGTACAGAAAAAAAATAACTTTGACATTCATTGGCAAGAAAGAAGATTAAAGGCAATCCATCTGTGCTTGAAGATTCAAGTGGAAGAATCCAAGCAAGTTTTGTGGACGTTTGGACTTCACATACTCGTACAGCTACGGTATCGTGCATTTAAATTCTTTTTTGTATTTTTACGGTCTTTGCAGTTAAGTTTTTTATAACTACTGTAATTTTGTGTGTTTGTGTAACTTAATTTTTTAATTGTTAAATTTAGCCCTAACATTTAATATGTCTACACTCGGTGGTGACAGGGACTCGACCGCCGTCGACTCGACTGAGTTTAAGCCTGATGATGTTCTTTGCGGTCGGGCAGGCCATTCTGGGGAGGGACCCATTAACGATGAGGCTAAGTCAGTTCGAGAGGCCCGGCATCTTAGACGGGATATTTTGACTCAAATTGGGAAACTTTCTGTAGCCCTAGGTTCTTTGAGTGATAAGCAGGAACTGTTAATTTTTAGATCTAAGTTATCTACTTTAGAAGAGGAATTACGGCATTTCCATGCTCTTTTGAGTAAAATTGTTAACTCTGCAATCTTGGCAGAACTTCGTGATAGGGTAGATCCCGAATTTAACTCGTTAAAAAATAACTTCGAACAAAAAGAAAGTGAGTTCTCAGATAGGTTGGATGCTGACATACATCCTGAGGATAGCGCCTCAAATGTAAGCACTAGGATGTCTGAGAGCTCGTCACGGATAGTTGCACAAATTAACCTACAGTTAAGACGAGAGGAGCTCCAGATCCAAGCTGAGGCCGAAGCAAGAGCTGCTGAGGCCATCGCAAGAGCTGAAGCCATACGAGCTGAGGCTGCCGCGAGAGCTGAGGCCGACGCGAGAGCTGCTGAAGCCATTCAAGCTGAGGCTGCCGCGAGAGCTGAGGCCGACGCGAGAGCTGCTGAGGCCGCACGAGCAGAGGCTGCCGCGAGAGCTGAGGCCGAAGCGAGAGCTGCTGAGGCCGCCGCGAGAGCCGAAGCTAGAGCTGCTGAGTTCGCACTCAAAGACGCTCAGTTGAGGGCCGAACAACGAAAAGAGGTAGTTTTAGCTGAATATCGTTCTGAGTTGGGCTCCCGGCGTAGTTCTAGGAAGGGCTCTTCTAGGCATTCCAGAAGTGAACATCAATCACAGTTTAATTTACCTAACCTTTTCCAGACGCCTGTTCAATCCGTAAGTGGACCTGTACAATCCACATGTTTTCCAGCTGTTTCAGGAGGTCTCGGGGCCGCGGCTAAGGGTCTTCCGAAGGCTGTAGAGCCAAGGCCTGCAAATTACAACCGAACTCCTCCCCCAGAGCGTACAGGTCACGGGGCCGCCATTAGCAGTAATGCTTTGCCCCCTTCACAGTTTTCAGCGCCGCTAGTTTTTGATCGCCCAGCTACACGTAATTTGGGTGGTTGTGAGAGGCGTATCGCGTCTCTTGATTTTAACGTGTGTGAGGATCGTGATCGGGCTGTGCATGTGACTGAGCCCACTCAGCCCCTTAAGGGATATAGCTTGTCTTCTCCCGCTAAATCGAGTTCTCAACAGCAGGATTGCTTTTTTGAATACCAAAATAGTAGGACGTTCTTCGATAAGGCGGCCTTGATTGGTTACGATGGTAATAATATGCCATTTGTCTTCTTTAAAAATCGTGTTATGGCCTTGATGGCAGCTTCGCCTTTTAAGGGAACTCGTTTGACTTTGTTGCAAGCAGCTTGTGTTAGAACAGCTGCACAAACGATTGCTAATTTGGTTTCTGACACTCCTGGCTTGTCAGAGGAAGACAGGATAGAAATGTCGTTAGCTCGCTTGTCCCAACGTTTTGGAGTTCGTGGAGGTCTTTTCGCAGAACCAGAAATTAGAAAGTATCGCTATGGTAGCAAATTGACTTCTATCTCTTCCAGTGATTTGAAAGAGTTTAAAGATGAATTGTCGCAGTGTTTGCTTTACGCGAAAGCTTATGGTCAGCGTGATAAATTAGAAGGACGTTTTGTTTTGGATTTGGCTAAGCGACTCCCGTTTGACGCTAAGCAGCGTTATCTTGACTTTTTAGGTGATCAGTATGGTAGCACTGAGGAACCTACTTTTCAGAGTTTGTTTGATTTTGTAGTACGGGAGGAAACGCGCAAGTCGACTGATTTTAGCATTATGCTAATGGGCGATTCTGGTGAGTCGCAGCATTTTAAAAAGTTTGGCAAAGGAAAATTGCCTTCTTGTCCGGTTAGGCAGACGTCGGTAAAACCCCATGATAATGTGATTTCAGGGAGTTCGCAGTACTCGACTGCTGTTGGCGCACCGCGCGGCGGTGTGGCCAGACATAGTGACATACCGGCGTGTTTTTGTTGTTCGTCACGTGGTCAAGTTGAATATCATTTTTTGTCTAATTGTAAAGAATTTTTGCGCTTGACACCTAAAGATCGGAGAGATGTCATTGTGAAAGCTGGCAAATGCTTGAATTGTTTGCGCCAGCATATGGTTAGAGACTGTAATCATGCAAATAACTGTCGTAAGTGTGGACCTACCAACGATAGGAAACACTATTTTCTTCTGCATGATTTTTATGTGACGTCACGTGATTCTCTGGATTCGGTCGGTAAAGATGATGCTGGTGCCAGAGTTCCTGTGCGTAATGTTAAGATTGGAAATGTTAAAGCAGCCTTTAACCGCGTTACTGCTGCTCGTGTTTTGACTCCAATGACTGGCAAATCGAAGTTGGTGTATTGTCAGCATGATCCTGGTTCGCAGTTGACCTTTGTTTCGAGTGACTTGGTGTGCGAACTTGGTCTTAAACCGTATGATAAAGCGTCGTTTAAAATAGATACTCTGGCTGGTCAGAAACCTACTTGTGCTGACCTTGTTAAACTCAACATCCAGTCGTTAGAGACTGATGAACTGTTTTGTGATATAACCTCGGTGGTTAACCCAGCTTGGGCTGACGATGTTAAAACTTTACCTCATAAACAAGATTTAAGTGGTTTCCGTCATTTTCATGACGTGAATATGTTTCATTTGAATGATTGTAGTACTGTAGATGTACTGATTGGCAATGACAACGCTTATTTGATGTGGGCAAAAGAAGAACGTGTTGGTGAAAATCGCAGTGAACCGCATGCTTTACTCACTCCTCTCGGTTGGTTGGCTTGTGGTGGTAAGTCACCCTTAGTTGAAAGCGTTGCTAAAGTGTGCAGAGTGCAGACGTCTTCAGAGTCGGATGTCATCTCTGGCTTTCAGCGTAAAATTGAGTCTCGCGATATGGAAATAGCAGACCTGAATAAAGTCATTCAGGATTTGACTTTGCAAAATGAAACCTGTGAATTGTCTCGCAATGATATTTTGGCTAGAGAACTTGTCGAACCGAATATTGAGTTGAAAGATGGTCGATTTGAGATACCTGTTCCGTTGAAGGAAGTTATTGATTTACCTAACAATTTTGTGTTGGCGTCAGATAGAGCTGCTGATTTAAAGAAGAAGGCTTTAAAACAATCTGAATTCCGAGGAACTTGTGTAAATGATGTAATGTCTTCTTGTCCTGAATTGTCTGACTTGTTAAACCCTCTGGCAGATGTCTTGGCTAGATTTCGGCTTGAAAGATTTGGTTTCATGGCTGATGTGACCAAATACTTTTTTCACATTTTGGACTCTTCAATTCGTAAGCCCAATTTTATTGAACTGCTTACGTACACAGGCAGTGCCGTTCGGATCGTGAACGAACGCCCTTTGGTACCTTTGAGTGACGACCCTAGGGATTTTACTGTCATCACCCCTGCCTCACTTTTGACCCCATACTTAGACCCATACTGTGCTGTTGGGCAACCACATGATCGTGACCAATTAAGAAGGGATTATCGGTTCAATTTGTCACTTTCTCAGCAGTTTTGGAATAAATGGATCGATTTTTACTTGCCAGGTCTTCAGGGCCGGAAAAAATGGCTAAAAATGGCCGAGAATTTGGAGCCTGGTCAACTTGTAGTGGTAGGTTCTCTCCAAGACATTGGTAAACGTGGGAAGTATCAACTTGGGAGGGTGCATGAGGTAGTTCCACAAATTAGGAAAGGGAAGCCTGTGGTTCGTAGAGCCAAAGTTGCCGTCTGCAACTATGATGAGAGTACGGGGAAAGTAAAAGTAGACTACGTGTTGAGGGATATTTCGTGCCTCGCCCCCGTAAAGAACACCTAAGTGTTAGGGTTTGAGCTTGGTTTTGTCTGCGGTGGCCGACCCTTGTCTGAGCCCAGAACAGTCGGTTATTATCGCAACCATTGTATATAGCGTCATTTTTTGCGTGTACCTATGGTACCAATTTCATGTATCGTCGTGTTTATTCTTATTGCTGTTCATTCTTTGCATGCCCTTTGTAGTTACGTATTAACTTAAACGAGAGTGATTCAAACAATTTGTGTATCGTGTGTTTTATTCATTGGCTCACGATTGTCCTTCAATTCTTTTTTAGTTATGCCATGTTAGACTGTCATAACTAGGGGCCGCTATGTTACGGCCAATCTCTGTACAAATCAAACGTCATATAAAACCGTTCAAGTCTACTGAATATTACGTCATGGAAATTCCTAAAGCATGTGCCAAAATTGCACCATCGTTCATAAGACCTGTTTGGGCCTGTTTAAACAGGAAATATTACATCAGCTTAAACACCTGTTGGAATGACTTCATAATTGTCTTTCATTTATTGCGTCACAGTTACTTTCTACGTGAATTTGAGATATTGATATCTATTCTGGTCATTCGTAAAATGATTGTTTGAAAGTTGGCCGCACATTTAACTGTTGGCTTAGTGCTTGCTAGCTGGACAAAGGTTCCGTCTTTTATCCAAGTAATCTGTTCTGTAGTGACAGTTTTCAGTGGTGTACGCGTTGCACCCCCTCGTTTTTGGTAGCCGTGGGCTAATCTTTACAGAAATACACTGTTTGAAAAGAAGTTCAAGTGTGTGTTTCTTCGGTCATTATATGCAGACGAAAGGATCCGGGAACTTTAAGTTACAATTTTCCCAAGAAGAAATTATGGTTTACCGCTGTGACCAAGCATTACATAAGCATGATATCACATATTTTCATACATTTATTTTGACAATACACACTTTGTACACTTGGAGACAGGTCAAACACGCTGCATCTGGGAATGCGACATATGGCGGTAGACCTTAAGCTGTAGTTGCACCAAATTTTGTCATAACACTATGACCCTCCAGTTGTCCACCTTCTTTTTGAGTGAGCAATCCCCTACTTCTACTATCCCTACCGTTTAGGCCTAGCCTATGACCTATATCATGCTTTTCATCTTTAGTCTACATAATAATTCAATCGGAAAGTAGCCTACAGTGACATACGCAAAGACCGTGAGAGTTTATTTCACCAACAGATAGCCTCGACTTCAGCTACCAACCTTGGTCGGACTATAAAGTTGCATTATAGGGCTACTCTTGAAAAAAAAAGTCAAGTTGTATCGAACGCTCTGCTTTCCCAGTAAAAAATTCTGCGTAAGTCACTGAACGTAGCCTACTCTCAACTTATGGTTCATTGGGTCGAGTAAACTAACTATGTTGTCTAACCATAGTCTGATATTAGCTAGGCTATATGCGACGTCAAGAGTGTTATATCGCTTTTTTTTCTATACGGTGAAAGATCTTTTTAAATGAGTAAAGTGGTTGCTGCAAACTAAAAAATTATCGTCAATGCAAAATGAGTATGGTAGGCTAATCTTACACAGTAAGACTTAGACTACTAGATAAGCAAATGGGTGTTTTTTCAATTTGTTTCGATTCGAAAACATTTCGAACTGCCCTCCCTTTGAGAAAATCCTGCGTAGTTACACCACTGGTTGTAAAAAAATATCATATAATCCTGCTGAATGCTGACATAAAAAATACGCAATGCTTCGAAACCAATTATTCAGTTTTCATAATTTGTTTTCGATACGGGGACTTCTCTTGTCAACGACTTATTCTTCCATAAAGTTTACAAAGCCAACGTAAAAGTTAAAAAACCAACAGGTAGCTTAACCCTAAGCTATCTAAACTCTCGACAGCATAAAATAGATTAAACCACAGATGTATTGCCAATGCAACGGAGTTGCTGAAATGAACGTCTGAACGTTAAAGAGGTCTGGCTTCTGAGAGACTTATTAGCTTACCACTAATCATCGCATTAGAATTTAGAAAATCTTGGTCACAAATTTTTAAGTGCCTTTTTCTCTTTATTTTTTGTTAACTTTACTCTTCCCGCTTTGCTTCAAAAAGGTTTCTAACGTTCTTTTGTCTTTGATCTTTAGCTCAGTTGGTTAGTTTTAAGAGCCTGACTTTATGCAAACGAAAAAACTGCAAGATCAAGAAACGCTGGTCGGACTTGCGGGGTGTAGTTTGCATTTTAAGGACAACCCTCCATTCAGCGGCACCTAGTGGATGGAATAATTCAGACAACAACACTTCTACATCGGTAACTTCACTCTGTCAAACTCGGTGAACGCACCTGCGTCAGTGGTTTAAAGCCTCTGTAATATGCAAAACTGCCAGGACTAAGTTCTGCTAGAACCTTTCCCAGTCCGATAAAGATTTCATTGAGTCAAAAGCGTTTCCATAGTCTAGAAAACATAAATAGGTCGAGAAGTTGTTCCGTTATCTATCAGCATTTTAAGATTGAATAATTAGCCAACACTACGTTGGCAAAAATAGGCTACTCGTGGGTCACGTTATATACAGGAGGAGGTAAAAATGCAAGAACATAGCGTTTATCATGAGACTGCATCTGAACAATCCCCACCAAGAGGCATCAGTGGTTCCATTAGGACATCGATTCTGCAGACGATGAGCTGTACCTTTTATTGCATAAAAGAACCAGTGATACCAACAATTTCAGTCAAATTATCAAATATAAACTGCACTACTTCATCAAAACTACGTTTAGTTACTTTCGGCTCGCATTCCTAAGCAATCTGACATGCCGTTGTTTCATACGACACTCTAGTCAACACAAACAGGAAAGTATAATAATCGCAAATAATATTATAGCGTTTTGATAAAATCACTGCAAAACACACTGTAAACTTTTAAGCTGCAAGTGCATAATTAGAGCTATAAATATTATGACAGTCACACACAGCTTGAAAAGTCTTCACACTATACAGAAGAAACATCTAAGAGTAATAGAATAATTCAGGTAAAGTATTTCTAAGAAACAATACATTCATCATACACATCTGCGCTTCCTAGTGGGCTGTGGCCATCGAGAGAAACTAAATAATAAGATTTGTTACTATTTAACTGCAAGCAACTCAAAGTAAGCATGTGCATTAATTGCAAGATTGCAATAACGTAAAATAAGGCTATAATCAGAAGGCAACTTTTATAAGGTTTCAATCTGCTCAGTAAATGTAGATTTTGATACTTTCATGTGCGTACTCGTTTGCAATGGATCACAAAAATGAATGTTACCCAGACATGAAAGTGACGTTAGTCTGACGCTTTCACGCGCAAGGGTTGCAAACTGAAAACACGGGCTTGCGATATACGGGGCTCGAAAAGAGAAATCAGTTCGAAGTACCCCAGACAGCAAAATCTGTCATTTTTACGTTGGCGGATTTAGCTGTCTGGGTATACTGTACTACCATCAGTGTCGTAGAGCGGTCATTTTTAGGTCTTCCCTTTTTCTAAGCAAAATTTAGTCCACTTGTATTTAAAACAGCCCTGAGTGCGATTCAACCAAGTCAGCTTTTAAGTACAAGTAAACTAAATGTTTAAAGTTTATGAAAAAAGTGAACACTCAAAACATAGTTACGCCAGGCCACGGACTATCATATTTTGGTTTCAAAACTGCACTTTGGCTGGGCAGACGAAAACGACATTTTTCATCATAACGATGTGGAATGTGACACAGAAACGTATCTTTGGCCTTACAAAGCAGCCAAGGAGGAAAACTAAAAAGCTTCGGTCGTCAAACCAGTGCAATTACTTGGAAGGCTGAATATAATCGCTACTATCTACTGCACAACATACAGTCTGCTGATATAAATATATTGCGCAGCAACACAAAAAGATGTTTGCGCACCATTGACTAATTTAAAAATATTAAACAACTTCAAACGGGATAAAGTTCTTAATGTATAATTCAATTCTTTCCATGTAAAAGTTTTATAAGAAATAGTAAAAATATTATGAAAAAAAAACATGATGTCGCTGTGAGATAATAAAAACATACATAGAGTATTTGAACAACTCTGGCTTTGGAATAAAACGTTTCCCTACTGCTTATTGAAATCACATTAAATGCGTTGAAATTAAAATTTTCACATGATGATCTGTGGCTCTGGAACAGAATTGCTGATGCTTTTGTGCGGCAAGATACGAACGCCATTGAGATAAAGCTCATCTTTGACATGTACATCTTTGCCAAGAACAGTAACATTCTCCAGACGAGCCTGAAATACAAAAAAAATATTATGTGAACAGACACTAGAAGGCAACATGTAACAAGTAAGAAAAAGTTGCAAGGAAAAGCATTTTATTACCATCCAACTATTTCATTATACTGTCGCCATTCGATTACTTTGAATTGAATAAACTTGACATAAATTATAAAAAAAAATAAGCGTTATAAGGCGAAACAGATCCAATACGAAAAGTGATGAATAAAGAAGGAGCGTAGCTATGACGGGAGCTTGGGGAGCAACCGCCTCTCTCAAATAAGTTTCTAATATTATTACAACGTTTTAATGACATTGTATTATATGCTGAATGACGTTTTATTAACGTTAGGCTGCATTCAGTAGCTATATTTTTAAACAAATCTTCATTTCAAACAATCAAAAATTTGCACAGTTTCCCCTCTCAAATTTCTTTCTAGCTGCGTCGCTGAATAAAGCAAGAGACTCAGCTAGAGTCACTAATTACCAACAACACACCCATTTTCCGACTTTTGATTTCCAGCCGATGATGCAGGACTCAAGCCACGAGTGCGACTTTATAATAGAGCCTCTCATGATGGTGCAACGTTGTATTCGAACTCCATCTTCTACCACGACGTCAGGACCAATTACAACGTTAGGTCCAATCTTGCAGTTATCTCCTATCTTCACAGTAGGATCCTGTTACAACAACAACTGTATATGCAGCGATCGCAAACAACCGATTTGAGAAGACAAGCGTCATACATACATGTTCAAACCGAAAAAAAGTTGTAAAAGTCAGTAAACAAGTACATAGTTTAAAGAGACCCAAGCGATTACAGCAGATTGCTACATAAGGCTTGTATCACGCTATCTTATGGTCTTCCATAATATCAACCCTTTCCTTTATAATGTTGTGCAAGACCAGAAAGTAAAATGAAGTAAAAACTTCCCAACTGTTTTTCAATCAATCGGCAATGTGACGATTTAATGCCAGACATTCCTGACCATAATTACGTAGTGCGCTGAAGCAACATATTCCATGCAAGCTGGGTTTTTTTTTCGGTCATTTATCGGTCATTGACCGATTTTTTAGCAAAATGTCCGAAAAAAATATAGTCAATTCGGTCAAAATGTCCGAAAAAATACGTACGCGCTCAAATCGATTTCAGTGATTGCAAAGAAGCTTCTTGCGCCACTGTACGATTTCTTGTCAATCGGAAATACAAGACGTAGACTTAGTGTTTAAACGTTGATCCAATGTCTTATTATATGTGATAACGCAAATACGGAAGTCAGTCTTCGAAATTAGCGTGGGCAATCGGCACTTGCTGAGGTGATTGCCGACGCAGATGCGTGAATGGCGCATTAGCGTTGGCAATAAAAATGCTGAGGCCACAGGAGCGCTTGTAAGGACCAAAAGATTACAAAAAAAAAATAATTTTCTTGGACGACACCAGACTCTTACTATTGCTGGATGTTTTATTTGGGTTACTTCCTACTTCGCCGGCGCTTAGACACGTGCCCAGCTGAGAGAATTGAATCTTTCATAAAAATATCATCCTATTTGCATTGATTCAACGATGGTAGACGTCAAATTAGTCTAAGCATCTACTCCTTATCGCGCCTCGCGACTTTGTGTTGCTCGCAGTATCTCAATTGTGCCGAAATTATGTTAGTGTAAACGTAAATCGAGGCAATCTTTTCGCAGGAAGCTATTAATTTGTTACTGGTACCTGGTTGAGCAATTAACGTTATTTTATGATAATTCAACGCCACTAGATGTCGAATTAATGTAAAACAAACGTAAATTTCTTATTGGGTACTGTTGTCACGCATTATAACCCGCCGGGAAAATTAAATCGATTTGTGTTGCCTCGAACATTGAATCAATCCAAAATTAACTTACTTTCCCCCCGTCAGTTATATAACGTTTATTACTTAACAGCGTGCGTATCGCGTTGCTCGCTTTATCGCTAGTTTTTGGTATTATTACTTCACAATAAATCAAACAGTGCGGTCGTGATAGACTACTCTAGTATATATTTTGCTTTTCGCTTTACATGTTTTGGTACAATTTTTTCGTAATAAACGTTCACATGCAATTGCCGAGGCAATTTCAACTTTTGCCGTTTGACCTTGACAATGATTTTGCAAAAATAAAAATATGTTAATTTCGAAGACTGAAAGTAACGTTTGTCTGTTCTAACTTTTCTCAGATAAAACACGACAACGTTTCTCAGCGAAACTTAATGTTGTAGCTAGTCAGGAAGTGCAAATTTTCGTTTGTATCAGCTACTTCAAAGGAAATATTTTCATCAGAAAAAATGACCGAAATAAATAAAAAATGACCGAATTTTTTCAAGTCATTTCGGACAAATGACCGAAAAGTCTCAGCGAAAAAAAAAAAACCCAGCGATGCAAGGGCAATGTAGCAATAAAATAAACCTTAGACGAAAATTCTCATCGCAGATTACCCAGTGGTGAGGTATGAAGAACTGGCAAATATCGCAGAGCTAGGTAGTCTACAGTGGGCCCACTGTATAGCCTATATTGGAGTGGATCGGACTAAGAAGAGGATGGAAGATTAAAATTTATAATATTAGTTATGTACATCAGTCATGCCCCAAAGTGTGCTTTTGGGAGTTTTTCAAGTGAACACTGAACAGATGCAGCAACCAAGGTTATTTTTACAAACGTTTATTTCTATCTGCTGAACTAGCAATGTCCGTTGGAGAAATTAGTGTACTTTTCAAACAAATCAACTTTAAAGTCTGGAACCCGGCAATTTCTATTTCATTGAGTGAAAAAACACCACTGTATTAACAACTCAATGGTTTCATCATCTTAAAAAACACGCAGGCTTTTCGCTTGGTTAAATGACTGGAAAGTCAATGATAACAATGGAATCACCGGTGTATGACAACGACAGCCTAATAAAAAAACTGCCTAAGTCATTTTCCTAAATCAAAAATTGAATGACTTAGGCAAGAAATTAAATTGCCTATGTCCATCTCATGACTTAGGCAGTTTAATTTTTTGAGCATGCTATACTCTGTAGTGAAAATCTGAAAAGGTGACTTAGTCAAAACAACCGCTCTGCGTTTCCGATCATTTTCGCACAAATATCTCATTTTTGCAAAAAAATGAGTTAGGCAGTTATTTTATTAGGTTGACGACAAGCTTCTTGTGTGAAAAGAAGCTTATGCAAGTCTAAGGTACAACCGTGATCAAAGAATGCAATAATACGCAAATTTGTTTGCGCACACATGCAAGGATAATGTAGTTCACTCCACAGAGCTTTCTATCACCGATGCGTGCATTCAATACCACAAGCATTGCAAGCAAGAGTGCATCCCTCCATACGAATAATCAGTACAGGTACTTCTTGCATCTCAAGATCAAACATGCAAAGAAAAGTAGTTGCACGCCAGTACTAGCACATGACATCCGTCAAAATCTTATTGGAAAGTGTGTTGTGTTTTACTGACAAGTTGTTGTCTTTTCTTGAGGAGATATTCACGTCTAGGCTCGTCGTCGTCGTTCGTATGAAGCAAAAAGTTTGTGGTCAGCCAAATGGAAGGACTTGTAGCCAACTTTTCGCCAGATCGTCAAGTGTGCGGAGGCCTGTTATTCCATTGGGAGGGGAATAGATGGGACACCCAAAGATGATGTGGTTAGCTGTTTGCTCTGTCGCACCGCACTGACAAGCAGCAAAGTCCCTTATGCCCCAGCGTGTCAAGCAAGCATTGAAGCGGCCAACTCCCGTTCTTATTCGGTTCAGTGTCACCCACTCTCTTCTCTGAAGTTCAGAACCAAGTGGGAGTGAAGAGGCAGGAGAGATATCGAATAGAACGAGGCGAGACTTTATTTTTGGCACAGTGCTCAATTCCTCGGACCAGGCATCTGACCTATGACGTGCTGAAATCAGCGAGCTGGAGTTTTGCAGCATGCCTTACAAAAGGGCGCCGTGATGGTAGGCGTTGTATGATTGGGACATAGGGAGTGGATACGCAATCGTGTACTATGTGGTTCGGATCAGCACAGGCTTTATTTACCAACGAAGACACCAGCGCTTCTCTGCGTACATTAGCGGGTAGGATACCTGACAGCACTGGAAGGTATTGCTGTGGTGTTGGTTTTAAGCATCCAGTAATAATGCGCATTGTCTCGTTCAGGCAGGCGTCTAATTTTTTGGTGTGCTTGCTGCGACACCATGCCGGAGCTGCGTATTCCGCAGCACTGTAGGCAAGCGCCAGGCCACCTATGCGAAGGGTAGATGGTTTTGCCCCCCATGTTGTGCCGGCCAAGCACCTCAAAAGTCCATTGCGTGCAGTTACTTTTGCACGCATGCCTTAAATGTGCTGCTTGTACGTCAGTTGCCTATCCAGTTTCACCCCGAGATAAGCTGGTTGACTCTTGAACGGTAACTGACAACCATTGACTTCGACCTTCAATTTCCTGTCGACTTGGTGATTATTGAGATGAAAAGTACTGACGGTAGTCTTTGTAGCACTGAGTTGCAGTCTCCACGTATCTAAGTAATCCGAAATTCTTTTCATATCTGACTCCAGTGAGTGCTCTACATTGGACCAGATTCTATTAGTGGCTAGTAGGGGTAAATCGTCGGCATAACCATATTGCTTTGACTTGGTGCAGGGGAGGTCGCTGATGTAAACATTGAATAGCAGTGGTGACAAGGTTGATCCTTGAGGCACGCCGTTTTTCAAAGAGCGAGGTCGACTACTCCGTCCATCACTGGTGTAAAGTGTGAAGCGTCTATTAGAGATCATCTCCAAAATGAATCGAACTGTGTGACGGCTAGGGATAAAACGAAAAAGCTTGAGAGTCAGTCCACGATGCCATACCGTATTATAGGCTGCAGTTAGGTCAACCAGTACCAGGCAAGCTTTCTCTCGATGTTCGAATGCATCTTCAATGTCGTCAGTGAGTTTCACAACTTGATCAACTGTAGATCGTCCATGACGGAAACCAGCTTGTTCCTTCGGTAGTTGAGGTTCAATGATAGGTTCAAGACGTAAAAGAAGCAGTCGTTCTAGGAGTTTAAATGGGACACAAAGGAGAGATCTAGGCTAACCCGCTTCTATTCACGTAGGCTTACTCGCTTCCA
The DNA here is from genome assembly GCF_918807975.1 of Aplidium turbinatum. NCBI lineage: Eukaryota > Metazoa > Chordata > Ascidiacea > Aplousobranchia > Polyclinidae > Aplidium > Aplidium turbinatum. Next base: position 11,687,020 of record NC_137484.1, on the reverse strand, counting down.
AGCACAACCTTATATTATGCTTGATAAAGCAAAACATTGCTTTATAAAATCATCGGAATGGCCGGTTTCGGCGAGTCCGATTCGGGGAGTCCGAGAGTTCCCTATTCGGAGACAGCCTTTTTCAGAGAGTTCCCTATTCGGAGATTTTTTGAATTTTTTTTTGAAAATTATCGGGTACCGTAGCCTAATTATCATTGCCGTTTTTACATCGTTTTAACGTCGCTAAACGTTGAAATCGTGCAGAAAAAAAATAGAAATAAAATGTTTGAACAATTAAATGAAAATTCGTCATGTCAGTTCAGTTGAATTGTTTTTATTTGTGACCATCATAACAAAAGCAATACACGTCAACATAGCAAAGGTCGAGAAAAAGGTAGAAGCGACAAAACGCGAACGTTAAAACGTGCTTGTGACCGAAGTAAGTGATTGAGTTGAAAGAAATTTGGCACGGCCGCAACACCTTCAGAAAAATTTAAGATATGAAAAGGAAAATAAAAAAAAGATGTTACAAAAAAAAATCATGTTTATGTCTACAAGTTAGTACTTTTGAATAGTTAAAATGATTACCGGTAGTTTGGATCAACAAATGTGTGGCCTACAGCTTGGATTGAAAGGAAATTATCGGGTACCGTAGCCTAGTTATTCTGACCAGTAAAAATTTGTTCCAAGAACCCAGTTAGCCTTAACAGTTCATTTTTACATTGTAGTAACAGATAACCAAATGTATGGCCTATCGTTTTAACGTCGCTAAACGTTGAAATACCGTAGCCTAGTTATCCCAACCAGCAGAAATTGCCGTTTCTACATCGTTTTAACGTCGCTAAACGTCGAAATCGTGTAGAAAAGAGAACTTTAGCTGACTAGGTAATTCCACAATATCGTTTCTTTTATAGTTGAAATTATCGAAGCTTTAGATGAGTGGGGTTTAAACCTAACCATTTAGATCTTAAAACTAAAAAGAGAATTAAATTTATTTTTGAATTATTAATGTTTGCTCAGATAAAATTGACATGTATCCTGCGTTTTCAAAAAAATTTCAAAAAATCTCCGAATAGGGAACTCTCCGAAAAAGGCTGTCTCCGAATAGGGAACTCTTCAAATCGGACTCTCCGAATAGTAGCAGACGCATAAAATCATACAAAGTATAATACTTTCATGCCTTGTATGAAAGTATCTAAAAACAAAGTTTTTCAAAAATTACTCCAAATTTTTTTGTCCCTTTCATCATGAAGTTGTTTATAAACAACATTTTGTGAATACATTATAACGCCATCATGACGTAAATCCAGTGACGAAATATTATTTCTTATGCAGTACGGTAAGCGTTACATTTTGGTAAAATATATATATATATATTGCTCGCTTAAAAAAATTCATAAATGAAAGGGTTTACGGTTAGCTAGCAAATCAGCTTCTTTATATATATATTAATTCAACATCTGCGGATGTTAAATTCATGTAAAAAAGAAATAATTTACTGGTTTGAAAAGCAAAGCAACTATTTAAAAAAGAGGAATAATCGAAAAAAAAACAAATCTAAACAACAAATAAAAATATTCGATATGGTAACTTAAATATTTAAAAATAATTTGATTTGTTATCATTAAAAGCAACACTGTAAAATTTAGAAAAACTATGCAAATCTTACAATGAGAACAGGATCCACGATATCTTGCCCTTTGTGAAGCTTGTCAGGAGTCTTTTTGTTTAAGGATCTCAAATACATGCACATTCCTGTCAAAAAGTCTTTAGGTTGGCCAATATCCATCCAAAAATCTTCGAGTTCCATACAGTACAATTGTTGTTCATCAGCCATGAAAGGGAAAACTTCACGCTCAATTGACATGGGTTTGGCCTGTGTTAAAAAAAGTCAGCGCTGTAAACTTTTCTTTAAGTGATGTAGAATACTTTTCACAAGTTGCTGGTGAAAACTGATAATCTACTGCCACAGCTTAAAAAAAAAAAAAACTGATGAAAAGATTAGAGCTCGACCGATATATCGGTCAGCCGATATGTATCGGCCGATATCAGGGGTAGCCGATATATTGTATCGGCTATTTTTCGCCGATAAACATCGGCCACCAAAAGTACACTCAAAACCAGCCATACATGCTTTTAGAAGAAACACAAGTTGCTCAAACGTGCTTGCATAGCACGAACAATTGTTGCGAGAATATAATTTCCGCCCATTCTAGTGCGCGCATCTAGAAAATGTTAATACTGTTATATTGCTTAGCTTCCATTCAAGCAGGAAACCTTTCGAGTTTTACGTTGCTTCAACGATTGATGACATTGAATCAACGTAACAAAGGTGAATTCTTCGCTAAGAATCGATGGGAGCACGCGCAACTTAGTTCAAGTCTTACGTCACGATGTCTGGCTTTGATCTCCGAGTAATATCGGTAAGGCAAGGTTGATTACAAAATTAGATTAATTATACGAGTAGGCTATTACAGCAAGATGCAGCAAAATTTGTTAAGTTTTGGTATTACAGTAAGAAAGAAAAGGCCCATGGAAAATCTACTTTCGCTCACATAACACGCAAAAATATACCTAAAGAAAAATGGCCAGTGAAACTTTGCACAGCAGAAAATAGTAGCGGTAGTGTAGAAGTTTTCCGACTCGTGCCCAGAGCATTGTGACGCAAAAATCCACACGACCTCGTTCGGTGAAAGTTAATCAGTTATGCGGCGCATTGCAGCTTGCGCTACACGGCGCTTTGACTCTCCAAGCGCACCTCGTTGGTCTGATGAAAGCCTTCGCTGAAATTTTAAAAAGCCTTCCAAACCGTAGCCATAGCTCTTAAATGGCGAAGAATTCAGACCGGACACGTTTGTCTTCCGTCAGCAAAAACGAATTTCGAGTCCTGAGTTGTTGTTTAAGAATGATTTTTCCATTACAGCAACTAATGCATAAACTTTCTTGGACTGGTTTGTTGCTTAATAACTTTGTTGGTAACAAATTTTTCGTAGCTGATATATATCGGCCGATATATATCGGTATCGGCCTAAAAATTTCATAAATATCGGTATCGGCCTGAAAAAGTGATATCGATCGAGCTCTAGAAAAGATGCTTTAAATATGCAAAATGTAGTTAATTTTTTTCTTAAGAAAGTGAAATTTTTGCAACAAATCACATTAAATAACTAACCTCAATTCGATTGAGAATTGAAGGGTTGAAAATATACATTCCCGCATTAATTTTGTTAGAGACGAATTCCTGTGGCTTTTCAACAAACCTGAAATATATTTTCACCACTATTTAGAACTAACAAGTTTCTAAATCTTTCATAGGCCACTTCCATTTTTCTAAAATACTATACAACACATACCTTTGAATTTTCCCGGTTGCTTTTTCATACACGACAACACCATACTTAGAAGGTTCTTCCACTTTGGCTACCTGTAAGTAATATAAACAAAATATGGTAGATTGGTAGGCCTATACTGTATTACTTCCATGCTTTAAAAAATAATATTGACACCTCAAACACAAGCTAAGATGCCTTAAATATATCTACACAGAATACTTTCTTTCAGTTTTTATTCTACTGCTTTTTAATACTGTACATTGTCAGAATGGCCCGTTTCGGTGAGTCCGATCCCTTAACGGGGGATTTTTTCAATTTTTTTTTTTAATTATTGGGTACCGTAGCCTAATTATCATTGCCGTTTTAGGGTTATGGGTTAGAGGTTAGGAACTCACCGAATCGGACTCACCGAATAGTAGCAGACCAGTACAGTGTACCCTAGGGTGCGGCTGATGCCCCGTAAAATTTAAAACTTGATTGTAGCAACCCTAACTTTTTTTTGGAAGTGAGGCTTGGTCTACAAAGCTTAAATATGAAGTTTCAGCAAAATTGAATAAGGTCTAGGGGGTCCAGATTGCAATCAAACTTTTATAGGATTATCGATTTTCCCAAATTTCAATTTTGACATTAAATTGAGTGATTTATGTTTAAAAAAAAATTTGAGTGATTTTTGTATGTTCATTGCTCATGTGATACCAGCTAATTTTTTGTAAATTATTGCAAATTATAGTTTTTATGCTGTGAACAGAAGCTTAGGTTTCACTTAGAACAAGTGTGTCAATTTAGGGGTAATTTTGCATACTTTGTGCAATGGAATTTCTGAAATTTTTGCAGAATTATGGCAAACGTTCTAAGTTTAGGCAAAATCTGTGAAGCATACTTTGCAAAAAGTTTCAAAAATGGTGTCTTTGGATTGCAAATTCTTTGAATGAATACCCTGTTCAGAACATACCATAACTGACACTAGAAAATCAGTGTTTTATACTTTTAATGCCGTTTACCACAGCGCTGTGTAGGCTTTAACCATAATAAATTTAATATAAACACTCCTTTATTGCTTTTGAGTTAAACTTTAGATATTACAAAGTGACATTCTAACATTTGTGTTTCAGTACTCTATGATACATAATTGCATATCATTTCACCACAGGTTTTCACCTTAAAAAGAATTACTTCACCCACATGGTGCCTACACGCAGCCTAAAGTAAGGGGCGACCTATATCTTCTTGAAGTTGTATACAAGCACCAGTTTTAATGCCCTGTATTACAGCTTGTTGTGTCAAAATCAAGAGATGTAAGAAAATCTTTGCAATTCCAATCTTCAAGCAACTGCATAGTAACTTTGGACACAAGTGCTCCAGCTGTTTCTGTTGAATGGGTTGGAATTATTGGAACACCCAACAGTTTAATGCCACTGATGCCAGATATCAAAACTCGGAGATTTTCATCTTGCTTCTACTTGCTGGTTAAAGTCTCCAGAAGCTTTCCATCCCAATGTACAGCACCAACAGCAGGTGGTGACCATGCGGAGAGAATTTTTTATGAGATATGTTGCACTGTTTCAACTCTGTGTCTGTGTGACTGAGATGGATGGAGATTTAGCTTCAAAGCATCTCCAGAACAGGCTTGAACCATAGAATGGAGAGTAAGAGATAAGGCAGTTGGTGTAATGCTGTTTGTGATTGCTGCAGAGACTAATCCTGGAGATTTCATTATGTCATGAGAAATGAACATTGCTGTTCCTGTTTTTGATCTTCTTTCATGAGAGTGTTTTTCCTCTACCTCACAAATCATTGAATATGTGCATGGCTCGTTGTCCACGTCATCCTCATCTTCTAAATGAATGGCATTATTTATACCATTAACTCGGGTCTCCTCCTTTGCTACTCATCTATTTTGTTGTTGTGGCCTGGTACTGATCTTTTTAACTTTTGCTTCTAACACTTTATCTTTTCCAGCCATACTTGCTTACCGGTTGCCTTGTATACTGATAAGGAATAGCATGTCTTCTTCATTGCTATTTTTTTCATTACATTGCGTGGCCAGAAAGGAAAGGTTTTGCTAAGCTTTTTCTGAAATTCTTGTATATTTTTAGTGGTTTGCCTTTGTCTCTTTCACACTTCATTTGAAATTCTTGCTTGTAAAAAGAAATTATTTTTTTCTGACATTTTTTGCTTTGCAACTGTAGAAATGTTAGCTCACAAGTAAAACGTAAAAACTTGCTCAACTGTACTGTAATTACCTGCCTTCCTGATAAAATTGTTTGAATTAATTTGAAAATCACTTGCTTGTAGGTTGGTAACTTGCTACGTTTGATACCTTGATCTGCTTTTGTGGTAACCGTAGCGAGTAGAACATACCGAGGGTCATGTTGTGCATAAGAAGACATAGCCTAGCAAACTTTTTTTTGATTAAATAGCCTACCAACTGAATACAAACTACACGTATTGATTCTGGACTGCATTCTGCAATTGATCAATATGAATCTATGCATGTTTCACCACAAAGCATACTAAATGTCTAAGGTAATTCACCATTCCTAAGTTGTCACAATTAAAATGGTTAGGAGCCTTGTCTTGATATAGGAGAAGTGCTCTGTAACGACTCCTTACATTTAACCTTATTCTGAACCTGGGAACAATGCCTTAGAAATGATCTGCACTTAATAGACTGAAACTGGAGGTATTTGACTGAGCTAAACAGTGGTAAGTCATTTTGAAGGTATTATGACATCACATAGGCATGTTTTCGCTTTTAGCGATTCACAAGGTAAAGCTGACAATAGTGACCAGGAAGATTTCAGTCACTCACATTTAATAAAAGTTGTGTATTGTACTGGCTAATAGTAATACACAGACTATGTTGTTCTACTGCTTAATACTTGCATTCTCCAGCAATTACATATCAAGCATATTTTGCAATAGGTTGTCACGTAACTTCTCAAATTAGTGTTTGGCTGTCTGCTTGCAAAACCTTACTTGTTAAAAAATAGTATGGAACATAATAATAGCCTACTGTGTGAAACATTGCAACTGTGGAGCCTAGATGACCTTAAATACAGAATTTACCATGATAAATGAAGGACTATGTAGCACTGTAAAACTACACGATTATGGCAATTAAGTACCAAATTTCTCAATTTTCAATTCAAATCTGGACCCCCTAAACATTTATAGATTGGTCTTAAACTTCATAAATATTGTTTTTGTACCAAGTGTCACCTATAAAAAAAAGTTAGGGTGTTTTGCTTCAGGTCGGGGCATCAGCCGCACCCTAGTGTACCCCTTTCATCAAGTTTATACGTTCTCATGGCACTTCAATAAGTGCCATTGTGCAAGCAACATTTAACCATTTATCAGTAGCAGCGGAATGGTCCGTTTCGGTGAGTCTGATTCGGTGAGTCCGATCCCTTAAAGGGGAATTTTTTAATTTTTTTTTAAAATTATTGGGTACCGTAGCCTAATTATCATTGCCGTTTTAGGGTTTGGGGTTAGGAACTCACCGAATCGGACTCACCGAATAGTAGCAGACCCAGTAGCAGAGACCCTGTATTGAAGTGTTTCTCAAACTATGAGTCACAAATGTGGTCACAATCCATCAGCAGGGTTGCTAATAGGGTGCCAAACAAATTTAAAATAAGCCTACAGAGGGTGGTTTACACTGTTAATTTCCCACCAAAGGGTCACATAGACAATTATTTTCTGAACTAGGGTTATATTATACAATAAAAATGTTTTTAAGCCCTGATGTACTGCAAATTATAAATGATGTTATAAATACAGAAATGAATCTGTACGAACAATTGATCACAAATTGAAGGTCTAGAACACATTTACTCACTAAAAACAAAATTTAAAAACAATTATATATATATACAGTAATAAATCCATATACATACGCATATGGTTCCTTCATTGCCATGTTCCTTGTGAAATTCAATTAACTTGGCAAAAGGGTAATCGCTAATGACATCACTATTAAGCACAAAAAATGGCTCATTGGATTCTTCGGTACACTCCAAGTACTTCCGGGCAAGAGCTAAAGGTCCAGCTACAACAAAATTGTAAATGAATTGAACTCAGATATATGGTGTGTTAGGAAATGACCAATTGCAGTGATGTAGCCTATGCTTTCTTATTTTCTAAATCTAGTATATACCTGTTTATCTATAGTATTTACAGTAAATGTGTACAATTCAATACATACCTGTACCAAGTGGTTCTTTTTCTTGTGAAAAAATAACGTCAATTCCAAGCTAAAACATAATAATATATGAACTTCTTACTAACAGAAATTTACAACTTTTTAACATCAGTTATGATAATTGTAACATAATAGGTTACTAGTATTTTTGACAAAAACTTTATAGAAACAGTCGGCTGCGTAGCCTAGTGGTGAGAATGTCTGTGCGACGTTCGAAAGGACGTGTATTCGACACTGCTCAAGAGCACGCGGCTGTGTCTCGGCAAAGACACTTAATGGCAAGCCAAAATAAAAGGAGCAGTTGACTCGAAGACTATATGTCACTTCGCTGATTCCTGTCGTCTGTTGTATCACATATGTGATCGCAGTGTACTGTATGTTATCGCAATGGGCGCAAATAAAAACACGATTATTATTAAAAAAATGATCATGTTATAAATAATATCTTGTGTAAAGTGATTAATACAGTAAGCTACTATATTTGATCATAATAAATGGCATGTATAAATGTCACAAAAATGTCTAACTTACTCTTTTTGCATGCTTGTGCATTTCTTTTTCCAAGTCTTCAGACATATAACTAACAGCTAATATGACAGTTGTAACACCAGCCTAAAAAAGTACAGTTAAAATACAATTAATACACTCTCAATTGTCATCTTCATAAAGTAAAAAAGATAGTTTGATAGGTAAATTAGGTTATGTTGAGTTATACTGATAGGCTATGTTGAGTGTTCAAAACTTTGTTGATGCCTAGCCTACAGTATGTAGACATCACAAAAAATCTTTCAGTTCAGAAATAAACTTACTTCAACCAGAGCTTCAACTTGGTGAAGCATGATGGGTTTGTTGCCAAATTCCACCAATGGCTTTGGTACATCTAAGGTCAATGGTCTCAAACGAGTTCCATATCCTCCAACAAGAATTAATGCTTTCATTCTTTTACAATATTTAGACTATGACACCTTAATTCCCTGTTTAAAGCATAGAAACAAGTCTAATTAAAAATAATAAGGAAGATTAACAAGCCTTTTTTGATGTAAACATCAAACTTACCATATATGGTAACTTGAAAACATTTTGCCATGATAGGCTACAACCAACTTTTATCAGAAAAATGTTTATTACTTGGCGAAAGCGAATGGAGTGAGATGGTATGGGCATGTTTTGAGAAAAGCGCTGGAGTTGCATGTTGCACTGCATGTTGCCACAATGAGTGCAAAATAAAACAGTCTATTGTTATTATACTACTACAACTACACAAAACAGTCTGGTAGGAAACCGATGAAATTCGACTTATTGGCTTCAGCATACTTGAATAGCCTACAGTTTTGGTATAAACAAGCAAATAAAATTTGAAAATCTAAGGTAAGCCTTTTCTAAAATAAAAGATCTTGATTTAATATGTTGAAGCATCATTGCAATACAGACTGGTGGATACTGCCTACAATCCGGTAGCGTCATTACTCATTAGCAGGTCAACATTCAGGGCCCAGTACCAAGGAGAGACTGGAGCCCCAAATCAAGACACTTTATAGAAAAACGCCTTATATCCAAAGCATATGCGGTGGTTTCTCGGCCCGGGACCAAAAGTACTTCCTGGACCCCCCTGTCAACGCTACTGTTCAAGATTCTAGCAGCAGCAGGCAAAACCAAATCCAATTCCAACCAGTCGGCTTGATTTGTTGTTGCCACGTGACCAAAAACTACGCAAGTGTACAACAACCAGAGTTTTCCTTTGGATTTTGCAGTTTCATCATTTCAACATATTTCTTTTTCATTGTCGGAAAGTAAAAACCAGTTTCAGTAAGTTTGCTTTTATTTCTAACAATCACAACAACAAAAATATATATGCCAAACATACCAAAGATTTGTAAAAATGTAGAAGTGACAAAACGCCGACGCTATAACGTGCATGACACCAAAGCAAGGCAATCAGTTTAAACTATAGCACGTTCGCAACACCTTAGTAGAATTTTAAAAATTTAGACAAAAACGAAGAGAAAGAATGGATAAGTGAAACTTTTTAAAAATTTATATCAGTAAAAAAAAATAATAAAAAACAAGAAAAAGTAAACAGTTGCTATGTTGATCGACCGGGGTGCGTTATAAAAAGTGCTGATGGTCTTGAGGAAAACACTCTTGGCCACAATGTAAAGACAAAAGTTTTGCGTCAAAATCAACAAACAGCAGTTCAGTTCAGTTGTTTTTATTTCTGATCATCTAAGCGAAAACAATACGTCAAAATAGCGACATAGCATTGCAAAAGTCATAATTATAAACATAGGCCTAGTCATAATCAAAAACAAACTGAACTGATAATTATAACTTTTTAACTTGGACTGTAGCCTACATCATAGTGACAACTGACAATTTGTATTTGGAAGTAGCCTAGATGTAGGCTTGTTATTATCTTATTGATGTGAAATGTTTTTCTGTATAGAGTATTGTATTTTTGTGGTGCTTTCTCATTATTTGAGCGATAGTAGCGGTGGGAATGTAGTTGCTGAAGGAAAGGCGGCCGAGGGAACTGCTGGCCACCTTATAGCCTACTCCTGTTAGTGCCAAAGGCTTAGTACAAGTAGCCAGAAGTGGGAAAAAAGTAGCGCCTCTCCCGCTACCGCTACTTTGAAAAAAAGTAGCGCCGCTACTGCAGACGTTACTCCAACTAAAAAGTAGCGCCGCTAGCGCTACTTTCACCAAAAAAGTAGCGCCGCTACAAAAGTAGCGCGCTATTGCCTACCTCTGCAAGTAGCCTATGATGAGAACCTTCAAGTAGGCTATCTTCTTCTTCATTGTGTGTCACACGGCCGTAGCCCAGAGCATTTAGCAAGTAGTCTATGGTAGGCTACTCAGTACTCACCTTTACATTTTACCTTAAAAGGCTACGGTACTGGTAGTTGACAAAATATATTCAAAGTTCATACTGCACCAGACTATTGGTAGCAGTGTAGAATTGTTAATCGGGTGATCTATGCTTTGTCGCAAAAATGTTTGGGCGCAATTAATTATAGGCGGTTTGAAAAAAAACTTTTCTCAACCCCGAAAATTATAACGCTTCCCTACGCCTATGCCATTATTGTCTACTGTTTCACACAATAAATGTAGGCTAGTTTGTTTGTTTTTTCTGAAACATCATGAAACTTTGCATCACATTTAAGAACATTTTGCATATGCAGTGATGGGCATTATCGGCGATAATTTACCGGCGATAATTATCGGCGATAAATTTTTATCGCTTATCGTTATCGCTCAATTATTTTTTCAGTTATTGTTTATCGTTATCGCCAAAGGCAATATTTGATTATCGCCGATAATCGCCGATAAATTTTATTTCGGATCAACACACAAGTGGAAGGACCATGAAAAGTAATATTTTTACTAGCCACCTAGTTGATGAAACTAAAATTGAAACCAGTTCTTCTTCAGTGCCTGAAGTGTGTGTGCGCAGGTTGTTGTCAGGAGAGGGGGCACGCCCCCCCCTGCAGCGACGGCCCTGACAACACAATAATTTTTAAAGTTGCTAATTGCAATGCAATGAAATGCATGCAACAAGTCTCTTGTTGTTTTGATCCAATCGGCAATCCCGAGTGAATTTTACAATTAAAATGTAAGCGCACAGGCTGGACAGATTTCTTTGAAGCAAAGCGAAAGAAATTAGCAAGTGGTTTGGGAAAGTGTCGCAATACGAGCAATGGTGTAGCTAGAAAAAAATTTTGGGGGGAGGTCAAACATTTGATGAATTGAAGAGAACAACAAAGTGTTTGATTTCAGCCATCGCCACTTGATGTGCAGTGGCGTATCCTGGTGGGTTGAGCAAGGCAAGCAAAAAAAACTGGTGGGGGGTTAGAGCGTGCCTGAGGTACGCGTATTCTACGGGGGTCCGAGAGCATGCTCCCCCGAAAATTTTTTGAAAAATTACACTCAAATAATGGATTATAGCGCTTTCTGGAAACACTTTTAGGATAATATTTGTATAAAATTTATTAGCAGATTAACAACTATTAACTTATTAAAGGTAGCTCTTACACACAAACGGGCAAAACTGCGGCTAAAATTAGAGAACACCAAAAAACTCAGCTACACAAAAGCTCAATAACTATTCTGAAAATTGCTTCCACAAATTAGTTCAAAGAAACGTAAATCGCGTAAATTTTGCGCGATTTACGATTTGCAAAATTTATTGGTGTCTTTCTGTGTGTCTAAAACAAGTCCTTGGAGGTGTTAATAGCCAGATGTCTTGGAAAACGTAATAAATTTCTACAAATTTTATTACGTTTTCAACAAAGTGCTCAACTTCGGAATTCAAACTTAGAAAATTTGGGGGGCATGGCCCCTTTCGCCCCCCTGGCTACGCCTATGAATACGAGGCCACTTTCAAGTAAGCATTGCAGCAGAAAGAGAACTCTGATTGCAGCATCGTGCATTTTACCGCACTTTTCAAGATCAAGACTCTGGAGAGTGAGATTTTATTGCAAAGCCTAGGCTTAGATTAGGGGCGTAGCAAGTTAAAAGTTGTTCCTGTTTAAAGTTAAAGAAAATTAGCCATGCAGTAAGTATGAAGTAGATAGGCTATGTAGGCTATGACCGTCGAGAAAAGATGCAAGAACAATACAGTAGGCCTATAGTTCAGTGCTCTCGCCAGAGCGAAAAAAGTAGGGAGGGGGGGCACCTGCCCAAAGTGAAAAAGCACCAAAATGTTAACCTAATGAACAAGTCATAAAAAAGCCGGTCACATAATAAACGCCATAAGTATTCGTGCGGCAACAATATTATGAATGCTGAATGGTAATTTTGCAAATCAGAGTTAACAAATTATTAATCAACATAATGAGAAATCGGTTTATAAAGAGAGGCCACAGAGACAAAAACGTAACCAATAATAGTCGGCTGCGTAGCCGAGTGGTGAGAACGTCTGCGCGACGTTCGAAAGGACGTGGGTTCGACACCGCTCCAGAGCACGCGGCTGTGTCTCGGCGAAAGACACTTAAAGGCAAGCCAAAATAAGGGGAGCAGCTGACTCGAAGACTATATGTCACTTCGCTGCTTCCTGTCGTCTGTTGTATCGCATCTGTGATCGCAGTGTACTGTATGTTATCGCAATGGGCGCAAATAAAAGCATGATTATTATTATTATTATTAGGCCTATAATAGCCTGGTGAATTTGAATGAAAAATCATTTAAAATTCAGCCAGAGAACTGGGGAAGTGCTGCAAACTCACTCAGTGGAATCCGAGGTTCCGAAGCTCAGGGAGTTTATCAGAGAGTTTTTGGCATTATAAATAGCTAATTTTAACTTTGAAAAATCCAATATTGTTGTTCCGATATAAATCTCGTTTGATTTTGCGTTTTTTGAAATTTTTTCAATTATTGCTGACTTTGCTGTAAACAGCCCTTTAAGCAGAAAGCAAAATGCAAAGTTTGCATTTTTTTTATAGTATTTTCATTTGATTTAATTATTTTGCCTACTGCACGTAAGCGGCAGTGTAACTCAATTGATAAAAGCATCCAACTGGTATCTGAAGGTATAATTATAAGCACGGCGGTTACCTCAGTGGTTTGATTCTGGATCAAGAGGTTGAAGATTCGATACCCACTGCCGCTGCTGTTGCGATTCTATTCATGCATAACTTACAAAAAGTTTTGTCCCTTTACAATATATTATGTTCAATTTTTCGTCATGTTGATAAAAACAGTTCGTGCTGCATGGGAAATATAGCAATAGAAAGGTCTGGCAGTACAGAACAACCTTGCGGTTAACCAGTCAAGGTGCTGCCTGACATCAGGCATCGTACATTGCAGCGTCAGACATTACAAATTTTACATCAGCTGAATCAATAATTGCTTTATTAGCTTTTTTTTTATATTAGCTTTATTGTCCAGACAGCAGTAGCCTATTATTTAAAAGATAGGCACAGTGTTTGGCTAAATTAAAGTTAAAATAAAGAAATGAAGTAGCATATTGACCGTTAAACCCATTTTGTCAACGTATTTTTGCTATTTCATTTAAAGTGTGATTGGTACACTGATCTGACTGAATTTTACATATCTCTAACTAACGTACAGCCACGCAAGTCCATCAAAATTGTAATCTGGCCCTGATGACCGTTATAGCATTAACCTGCCGTAAAATTATGGATATCACTGTTTTAAGTGTCTATTTGACATGCGTTTAGAATTTAATACAAACAAAAACAATTCAATTTACGACCATTCACTTCAGCAAATGCAATAACGATTATTGAAACTTCAGAAGGCAGACAGCCGAGACAGCCTACGCAAGTTTGTCGTCTTGTTTAAGCGCGTATAGGCAACTTAAGCGAAGCAGAACACTCATTCGTAGGTAGTTAATGTTTCTTTATGTGCTCACTGCTCACCTTTCATGAGGTACATAGTCACTTTTACGAGAATAGTGCTTTTTTTGTGAAACTTTGTGCCCTTGACAATTTGCTTTAGGGCGTCTGTTTTGACTTAGGCCTGATTTAGGGGCAACAGCCGGGCCTCCTTGTCTTGCTCCAGACCATGTAGGTGGTGTTGATTTTACTACTGTTGGTAGCATGTAAGGTCTGCTGTGCGCATACTTTTTCTGTTGTTGTAGTTGAAAATCCAAAGAAGAGGTTTTAATGTAAGATTTAGAGGTATGTGTTGATATTTTACTGCGATTTGAATGTTGTTTTCTTCTATTTGTTTCAGGGACGTATGATTTTGAATTCCAAGTAGGATTGCCGTGATATTTTGCAGCAGTCATTTGCCTGTGACGGTATTCTTTTTCTTCTCTTGAGCGCTTCTTTTTTCTTTGTTTCATACAATAATAAACCAACGCAACTGCAACCACCAGAACAACTACTCCGGCAACGATTGCAGCGATGATTGTAATTTGAATCTTGGTGAGCCCAGGAATCTCATTGTCTAGAATAGAAAGATCTGAATTACGATGGCCCAACTCATTGCAGCTAAGCCTATGTACCAATACTAAATAAACCGACTTAAATAAATCTACAAGGACAAGGAGGAATGAGATTGTTCACAAATACAGCAGTCTGTATACTGCAGTAAAAGTAGCAAAAGGTCTCAAATTCACTAACTGCGCATTGTTGCCTACGTGTTGTTTTCGCATTATATATACTGGTGCATTGTAGTGTTTATTCATTCGCTATTTAAGCTGTACTGAAGAGAGTTTAATACTCGAAATCTAGATATACAGCAATTCATGTTGTGTATAGAATGGAATTAAAAGCGGATTTGGTATTAGAAGTCTTGTCTCAGATTTCATAGAATTTAGACATACGAAGGCGAAGGCGAAGGGGAACAAGAAAACCAGTTCTGTTGCATTGGCTTATTTTCCTTCAGCTACTATACGCTCAACAAACTTATTTACACCCTAGGCAGACGGAAAGAGGTAAGCAATGTTTAGCAGCGGCTTATTTGCTGCGCCATCTCATTTGATATTGTCACCTCATAATCTAACAACACAGAGATATACGGTAGCCTAATGTATGGTTTAACACATCGTTTATAGTTTTTATATTTACTGTATTTTCATGCCAATGGATCTGATAAAACTTTTGTTTGTCCTGCGCAGATTTTAAACAGTAGCACGATCGCAAGACAACCTTTTCACAACAAGAGCATCATAATAAAAATAAACAAAAACTAAAAATTAACCAAAGATACTTCTCACCTTTTTCACATACAATGGCTCTTCCGGTCCATTTGTTATCCTGGAACGCGCTACAAGTTCGTTTTGCATCACCAACCATCGTATAACCTTTTGAGCAAGAGTATTCTATAAAAGACTGATAGGCGACTGAGCGTCCCACAGTTGGAGTTATTTGATTGCCATCTTTGTCAAACATGACCCAAAAGGCATGTTGTGGTGGTGATAAGGCTGAAGTTATTTCGCAAACCACAGCTGAAAAACAACAGAGAAAATTTGATTATTTCGAATAGGAGTAACTTCGAACGACACAAATCAGTAACAGCCAGCGATCATAGCCACGATGGATTTTGGTCAGAGTTAGATCTATAACTTCCACATTTGCAAACGAAATTTCTGATTTTACATTTGGAAATGAGATAAGTTTCAGAATGATGCAGCTGAGCTTGTTGTTCCAAGTGTTATTCACCAGCTTTCAGAAAAACACTACTTCGACTTATAGACTGATGAACATGTTAAATGCTAAATGTATTTTTTATTGGTTTGTGAAGTCAAAAGAAAAAGTAGGCTACAGTAGTTCATATAGGGTCATAGCCTTAAGAATTTAATTTCATTTCTCACTAGACTAGTGTAGGCCTACTGTTCATGATCATGAGAAATCAACGGCCATAGTTGAAAAGGCACCACTCTGCAATCGACGGTGTGCTCTTAACGTTCTTACCAACGACGTAGCCAGATGCTCTTGAGGGGTGTCGAACCGCGCCCCATCGAACGTCTCACCACTCGGCTATGCAGCTTGCCATACATAGCCTAATTCAAATCAAAATAGTCCTAAAAGCTGGTCTGCCCGAGCTGTAGAAATGAGTGATACGATTTTCAAGGTAAAACAGAATAAGCTACTCACGCAAACATTGCGGAAAATCTGTGTCTCCATCGTTGCTCCAAAGACCTAGCTGATTACAAAAAATCAACTTTTGCACTCCTGGAGCTGCGGCAAGAAAATATCCCATTTTACATTGGTACATCAAAGGTTTGCTGTTGTAAAAGTAATGGTCGGATGTTCCATTCAATACAAGACTTTTGTTTGGAAACTGGATTGGTTCTTCACATTGAACAGCTGTAAAATGCATCAATGCCCTTCTAAAAATTGTTGCTTTAATTAAGACCTACGCTTAGGATAGAGGCATTATTTGTACAGACGTTGGATTAATTTTCTGAACGGAAATTTTCTAGCTCAAAAAGGAAGATAGATTATTATGCAGTATAGTCTGTTAGTAGCCTACAAGCTGGAACTTTTACCTTCGCAAGGATCTGAAAGGTCATCCCAAGTGTTGTCGTTCTGGCAAACCCGAGTTAAAACAGATCCCGACGTCACATTATATCCTGGCATGCATCCAAGTACCACGACGTCACCAGCTCCTGCTGTATCGTTCTTATTTCCTTCAATGATCACAACTCCTGGATACTTGTTTTTCATAAAATTTTCGCAAACTGGAAAATAGGATTTGAGTTAAAAATGGTAGATTAAGCTATACTCATGCAACATTAAAAGTGCATAACACACAAACAGAAAATTATTGTCGCGTGAATATCGAATTCAAAGAGGACACTTTGTCACATGCTCCGCTAAAACCAGGGATGGAGGAACCACGTGGGCTTCGTGGGCCTCGTGGGCCTGGGCCCGCCTACTTTATATTCTGGGTGGGCTTGGCCCACCCACTTTTGAAAACCAAATTTCTATGAAAAGATAGCGAAAACGACAAATCAGAGAGGGAGTTCCAAAAAAAAGGTCTTCACTCATTTGATACACAGTAGTTTGATTAATATATTTGATAGCTCAATGATGAAATCCAATCTTCAAATTTTTCTGTTGAGCCCAGCACTATGTTGATGGGCAGCACGTGTGGACGGTGTGGGTGTGGTTGCGTGTGACTGGTGGAGCAACCTATCAATCAATACAATTATTCTCTATGCTCTCTGACGTGTTATTGCTTTAAGTTGCATTGTAATTTACGTTGTTGCTGATTGCTTCGTTGCTGATTGCTTTGTTACGTTGCCTTAAGTTCCTTTGTCGTTTTTACTGGTGTTTATTTTCAGTCTCAATTCAGTTTGCAGTTTATGTCGTCAGAACAACCTAGTTGCATTTTAGCGTAATAAACTTCTTAATAGAGGAATTGTAGATGGTTTCACTACATTTTATTACGCTAATAAAGTATGGATCTAAAAGACTTGCGCCCTAGACTCTTAGCTGCGGACCCGCAAAGTAAAGACGCTAAACGACAATGGGTGCATTGGTACAAGTCTTTTACAATTTATCTAGAAAAGCTCGGAGAAGTTTCAGCTGAAGACAAGTTGAATTTGCTTATAAATCATATAGACGCTTCAATATATGAACTGGTGTGTGAGACAACAAATTATGATGAAGCTATCGAACAACTGAAGCGCCTTTTTGAAAAGGTTTCTAACCCCATGTTTTCTCGATTTGTTTTAAAAACTAGGAAGCAGAAGCCAGATGAATCACTAGACGAGTACATGCAGACCTTAAAGCGATTGAGCCTCTCCTGTGACTTTCGGGCCGTATCGGCAGTTGCGCATAAAGAGGAAGCTATACGTGACTCGTTTATCGCTGGGATTTCGTCAACTCACATTAAACAACGCTTGCTAGAGGACAAAAATGCTTCGCTACAACAAACTTTTGATAAAGCTCGATCCTTAGATGATGCCCAAACGTTTTGCAATCGTGTCGAAATGACTGCGAGCCAGACTCCGTCTTCACTTGATTGTGGCGCAACAGCTTTTGAACCAGCTTTTGAACTTCGCTGGAAATTATTGCAATTAAAATCGAACACCTAACTGTATGCAGTATATATAACCCACCCACAAACTCATTTGCAGGTGACCAAATAAACTATATTTTCACTAACCATAATAAATTATTAATTTGCGGTGATTTCAATGCCCACCATGTCATGTGGGGGTGCAACAACAATAATAATAGAGGGAATGCTCTACTTGAAGTAGTTGAAAATCATGACGCAGTAATCCTCAACACCACTGTTCCCACCCACATGTCTTTAAATAAGCCGGAAATCCGATGGAACACTCTAGACCTCACTATTGCTTCTACTTCCCTTGGTCACAAATGCATCACCGATGTCACCAATGAATTTTTGGGTAGTGACCACTGCATAGTCGCTACTACAGTCAATGTTTCTTCCCCAGATAATGCAGAGTTTGTACCATCATGGGCATTCCAAAGAGCTGATTGGGCAAAGTATTCCAAATTATGCCAAGAAAAGCTAAATTCTTCTGTTGTCTCAAATGATATAAATACATTTAACCAAAACCTCTCCGAAACTATCCAACTCTGCGCGTCTATAGCAATTCCTAAAACCAAACCATTCAAATCAAGTGGCGTTCCATGGTGGAATGACAATTGTAAACGAGCAGTAAGGAACAAAAAAATAGCACTACAACGTCTTCATCGTACCAGACACCCAACAGACATCCAAGCCTTTAAGCGCCTCCGGGCAATTGCCAGAAAAACCATCATTCAAGCAAAAAAAGAAAGCTGGAACAATTTCTGCTGTTCCCTCGATAGTAAAACAAAGCTTGACAAAGTGTGGAAAATTATTAAAAAATTTTCAGGCATAAAGGAAACCAAAAGAATTCCCACTCTTGCCACTAAAGCAGAAAGTGATATCAACAAAGCCAACATCCTTGCAGATCAATTTCTCTCAGTTAGCAGCTCAACCAACTATTCAAAAAAATTCCGTGAAAATTCCAGTCTTTCAATTTCGAACAATCTACAATCAAAACTGGCGACCCATTTCTACAATAAATCTTACAATTCACCCCTGCAAATGAACGAGTTGAAGACAGTCCTTAAAGGTAATAAAAACACTGCTGCAGGTGCGGACGGCATTTATTATCAAATGTTATGTCATCTACCCCCTTGCAGTTTGAATATCCTCCTCGACTTGTTTAACTACGTCTGGTCGACAGGTACACTGCCACTCAAATGGAAACATTCAATCATCATTCCAATTCATAAGCCAAACAAACCAACGGGTATACCCTCCTCCTACAGACCAATTTCTTTAACCAGCACCCTTTGCAAAACTATGGAGAAAATAGTAACTAATCGCCTCAGATGGTTTCTAGAACAAAACAATCTACTTCATCTTCAACAGTCTGGATTCAGAAAAAGACGTCGAACGACAGATCATATTATCAGACTCCACGACACCATCCAAAAATCCTTATCTTACGGTGAATCAGTACAAACTGTATTTCTTGACCTTGAGAAAGCTTATGATATGGTCTATCACGACGCAGTCCTCCTAAAACTATATGACCTAGGGATCAAAGGAGCCATGCTATCTTGGATCAAATCTTTCCTGTCAAATCGTACTTTTCAAGTCAAGGTTGTCAAAGCTTTATCTACCACAAGAAAACTAGAAAACGGAATTCCTCAAGGCAGCGTTATTAGTCCATTACTATTCAACGTAGCGATCAACGATCTACCAAACTTAATTACCTCTTCTACAGCACTTTTTGCAGATGACTTCTGTTTTTGGAAAACTGGAGAAGACATCTCAACTCTGACTAATATAATCAAATCTGACTTTTCAAAAACCAAAGACTGGTGTGATAAATGGGGCTTCAAGATCTCCGCAAACAAATCAGCGGTTGTGCTGTTTACAAACAAACGTAAATATGATCCGTGTACACTCGAAATAAAAAATTCGTTAATCCCCATCAAAAAAGACTACAAATACCTTGGAATCACATTTCAGTCAAATGGAAAGTATAGCATCCATGCTAAACATGTTGCAGAAAAATCCAAATCAAGACTAAATGTCCTCCGTGTACTGAAGGGCACAAACTGGGGAGCAGGAAAATCAGCACTGCTTTGCATCTACAGAGCCATAATACGATCGGTTATTGAATATGGTATGGAAGCATATTTTGCCACAAACAAAACCACACTCCAACCAATTCTGACATTACAAAATGAAGCTCTAAGAATATGCTCCAGAGCAATGAAAAGTACCCCAATTTCAAACCTACAACACTACTGCAATGAATTACCCTTGTCACTTAGATACGAGCAACTTTGTCTAAACTACAAAGCCCACATTCTGACATTTTTACGCCACCCAGCACATGACATCCTCGAGGAAAGTTTGCCAAGAAATTTGATCAGCACAAGTAACTACCAACCATTCCATTCCCTCACCGAGACAATAGACACGAATATTACCGTAAACCTCATCCAAGAACCATCTATCCCACCCTGGGAAGTCTATATACCCATAACTGACTACACCCTTGTACCTGAAACCTTCCAGCTTGACCATCCAAATGCCATCTCTGGAATAGTCGCTGAGCATCTCACAAAAAATTACTCAGAATTTCTCAACATATATACAGACGGATCCAAGACCAACACGAAAACCGGATCTTCCTTTTTTGTAAACCGCTATGGAATAAAACGCTGTTTCACAATTAATAGATCCGCATCTGTGTTCAGTGCCGAACTGTTTGCAATAAAGGCTGCACTTATTTGGATAAAAGAGACCAAACAAAGTAAGTCGGTCATCATTAGCGACTGCTTAAGTGCACTACGGACGATTTCAAATCCAACCTGGACAAAACACAGCTTAATCAATGACATACTTCTGCTTCATTCCAGCATTATATCAAATACAACAAAAGTAAAGTTTTTATGGGTTCCTAGTCATGTAGGCATTCCTGGAAACGAAACTGCTGATTTCTTAGCAAAACTTGCTTCAGGAGCCATACCAGCAATACCAACATCAGCCATTACCCCCATCTCCGCAAACACAAAACTCAGCCTAAGTGAAGTCAAAAACCTCACCAAAGATCTAGCTCTGCAAAAATGGAATAATCACTATATAAACAGTACCACAGGCCAACTCTACAAATCTATATATCCTGACATCAAAAGTGCAGGAACAAACAAAGTACCTGACCATCCAACCGTCTTTAGACTCATCACCGGTCACTGCCGTTTAAACCAACACCTCCTCAAGATCGGATGCCACACTTCTGGACTATGCGACACATGTATGAGCCCTGAGACTGTGAATCATTTTCTATCTCATTGCAGTAAATATGCAACTCAAAGGAAGTGTCTTGAACAAAATCTGAGCACGTATGGAATAAACATATCGGTGAAAAATTTTGCTGAAAATCGTCCAACTACTACACATCTGCTGGCTTTTATAAACTCCTGCAATAAGCTTATTTAAATTATTATTTTAATCACTGTAATCGTCCATGTTGTACTGTAGTGCACCCGTGTCGTGTCTGCTCCCAGCCAGAAATCGATCGTTTTTTACATTGATTCAGCGTCTTTGGACATTGAATCGGTGTGGAAGGCGATTGATTTGCTGGCTGGGCTTTCCTTATTTTGTTTCAGTATGTAACACCAAGCGTGCAATTCCAAAGAAGTACCTGCCTTTCGTGGGCCTAACCTCCTACAAGAATTTCTTTTCCACTAATGATGTATTTAAACTACTGTATCGTATTATGTTGTGTTGTGTCGTATTGCACCCTTCACTATGCCCTGTTGTGCTCTAACTGTGCTAAATAGCTATTATAATAATGAATGTCGCTAAAAGACCTTAGATGTTGTAAAGCGACATAAAACAAACCTTTACAATCAATCAATCAATCAAGTTTGCAGTTTATGTCGTCAGAACAACCTAGTTGCATTTTAGCGTAATAAACTTCTTAATAGAGGAATTGTAGATGGTTTCACTACATTTTATTACGCTAATAAAGTATGGATCTAAAAGACTTGCGCCCTAGACTCTTAGCTGCGGACCCGCAAAGTAAAGACGCTAAACGACAATGGGTGCATTGGTACAAGTCTTTTACAATTTATCTAGAAAAGCTCGGAGAAGTTTCAGCTGAAGACAAGTTGAATTTGCTTATAAATCATATAGACGCTTCAATATATGAACTGGTGTGTGAGACAACAAATTATGATGAAGCTATCGAACAACTGAAGCGCCTTTTTGAAAAGGTTTCTAACCCCATGTTTTCTCGATTTGTTTTAAAAACTAGGAAGCAGAAGCCAGATGAATCACTAGACGAGTACATGCAGACCTTAAAGCGATTGAGCCTCTCCTGTGACTTTCGGGCCGTATCGGCAGTTGCGCATAAAGAGGAAGCTATACGTGACTCGTTTATCGCTGGGATTTCGTCAAATCACATTAAACAACGCTTGCTAGAGGACAAAAATGCTTCGCTACAACAAACTTTTGATAAAGCTCGATCCTTAGATGATGCCCAAACGTTTTGCAATCGTGTCGAAATGACTGCGAGCCAGACTCCGTCTTCACTTGATTGTGGCGCAACAGCTTTTGAACCACGTCCTACCTTTAAAATTGAAGATTCTTCAGATAAGGAAGAAAGCTCAGATGTTAGCGCCGCGTTGGTTGAAAAGTGTAACTATTGCGGAAATAGGCGACATAGTAGAAGATATTGCCCTGCTCGTGAAGTTATTTGTTTCAAATGTTCTAAAAAAGGTCATTTCTCAAAAGTTTGTCGTCTTTCCAGGGTAAATCGAAAACCTATTTATTCATCTGCTTCTACTCCACGAGATGTCATTATGAATATGACAACCGAATCTTTCGACACCCACGCAAAGGTCAACGTCCCTGTTACAGTTAACGGAGTTCAAGCCAATGCTCTCATCGACACTGGCTCTACCCTTTGTCACATGAGCGACCGTTTAAGAAAGCGTCTAAAACTAAATCTTGAAGAAAGTGAATGCCGCATTGGTTTAGCCGTGAAAGGATGTTCATCGCAAAGTTTAGGAATCTGTAACGTAAAAGTCGCGCTTTTTGGACAAGAGTATGATAATGTAGGAGTCACTGTTTTGAAAAATTTGCTCACCGACCTAATTATCGGACAAACTTTTATGAAACAGCACAAAAGCGTGAACATTCAATTTGGAGGGCCCATGCCAACGTTACAGATCGGAGCATTAGAAGCTATTAAAACGTCTACTTCAATACAGCTTTTCAAACACTGAAGGAAAGAGTGCCATCCGATTGCTACAAAGCCTAGAAAGTATTCTCAAGCCGATAGAAGTTTTATCTCTTCAGAGGTGCAGCGACTTTATAAGGAAGGTTTAATTGAGCCGAGTCGTTCGCCATGGCGAGCACAACCTCTTGTGGTCACTCAAGAAAATCACAAAAAGCGTATGGTCATCGATTTTAGCCAAACCATAAACAAATTCACTTGTTTGGACGCGTATCCTTTACCTCTTATGTCAGACGTAGTGAACAATGTTGCTAGGAACAGCATCTATACAACGCTAGATTTAAAAAGTGCGTACCACCAGGTAGAAGTTCCTCTGCAAGATCGAAATTACACTGCTTTCGAAGCCGATGGAAGCTTGTGGCAATACTCTCTATGGTTAGAACAGTGATATGATTACATATGCACGTACTGTATAATGCTGCATATTATTACACCCAGGTGGTATTATAGCTGTGTGTGTATTGTTGCCTTTTTATTTGTGTGTACATCGCCACATTTTGTACAGCGCTATAGAGCAATTCAAAAAATTTACAATTTTTTGATCAAATCCGGCCCAAAAATGGAAAATTTTGCCTGTTGGCACGAAAAGCAATTATGAAAACGCAATGTGTAAACCAGGGGTCGGCAACCCTTTTCTAACAGCGGGCCAAAGCCAAACTTTACATGGTCTTGGCGGGCCATAGCTTATTAATACCAGTTTTGATAGATTCAGAGGCATGATTTCAAGGCGTTGACGTAGCCTAATGCCTTCAGAATATCGGCTAGTGATATCCTTGACGGGAATCAGTTGAACAAATTCTTAAACATCAAAATGTTTGTTTACTGCACGCACAAATGCTGCCCGCTCAGCTTTTGGCTTATCTGTCGTGTTTATGCTCTCATCTATTGCCATTGCGAAATACTGTAGATATACAACAACTTTTTGCTAGATGTTACGTTCTCCGATATCTCTTCTTTTCGTCGAGTTACGGTTCTTGTTGAAAGACTTAGGCCTATATCTGAAAAGTAGTTTTTTTTTTCTCTGGTTCTATGTTTTCTATAACACCCACCTTACATCTTATCCCAAATTCTCCATCACTATACGATTTCTTGTCTTTTGCTATTGATTGTGCTATACCTTGTAGCTATAGCAAAAGAATTTTCTGATTCACTGGTTTTCCTTTCCTTTGTAACAGAGAAATTTGCTGTTTTAAAGCTATTTTTGATTAGATTAACTTTGCCTTTTCTTGTTTGACCCATTAACGTGGAAAAAATAATATGTTTTGTATCATATTGGCGCTTTATGTTGAGTTCTTTGCTTATACAAATAGAAACGCTGCAAATCTGGGACTTGGGCCTACTAAAATGATTAATGAAAAGTACTTGTTCTTCCATTCGATTATACTGTAATAAACCACTGGCCTGGCAATTTATAAAGGAGCGGCGGGCCGGATGATTTTTGCTGGCGGGCCGTAGGTTTGCCGACTCCTCGTGTAAACGATTTCAAGTATTATGAATGCAACAATGTTATGGGGAGTCTGGGGGGCATCGTCCCCCAGAAGTTGGTTTGACTTTGACTGCTGCGCCTCTGGGCCCACCTACTTTTAAAATGGTTCCTCCATGCCTGGCTAAAACCAAAAAAAAGCATGTCATTTTTTTCTGTTTTTGAAAAGTTTTTTGCTCGTTCAAACATATTTCATTAACGTAATCAGTTACATCAGACGCATGTGCTTTGAGTAGTAAATTCTGATGGTAAGACGTTTTTCTTTTTCCTTAAAACACTGAGCAGTATAGGGTGATGCAATCACATGTTTCGAAGTAAACACATTACTCTCTCAACCATAACAGGGTAGTTTATAGTCAATAAAACTATACCGTTGTCAATATTGTAGCCTAGCGGTGTGAAACTTGCTTTGTACATTATAAAGGAAGTTAGGGACACCTCGAACGGAATTTCAAAATTTCACGGAAAGATAATAAAAAACCTTTGTCAAGAAATAGAAGTTATTAAATAAAATCATTCTGTGACAATAAAACAATAATTCGAAGAGTAACTTCTTTTTTGCATAAATTGAAATTTGGCAACCAATATCAATATAGGCTACTTTTAATCTGTTGAACTTAGGCCTACAAAGTTTACGTCTTAAACAAGCAACATTGGGTTAAAAAACACGAAAGAAAATTAACCAAAACAAAAACAAATTGTCAAAACTTTCAGGGTAAACAAGCCCCTGGGGCCTCTGGTAAACTGTTTGCTTCCTAAGACCACAATATGTAGGCTACATTGCTCATCAGGGCCTCTAAAAGAAATTTTCACTTGGGGTACAAAAAGTCATTCCGGGCCCCCTATCTCACTCCGGGCTCCCTTAGTCTTGGGCAAAAAGTGTGATGTTTGCGTAGGCGTATTGCACACCACATAACATTTTACTGCATAATTGGACATCTGTGCGCAATAATAGTAGGCCTATCAGGCTGCAATAAAACTATTATTTTGTGCATATCATGTGATCTGTCCCTCGTCAATTTGTGTATCCTGCATTGAATTCGTGCGTCAGTTGTTGATGGTGCTGTTGAGAGGTGTCGCTTGTAGCTACATCTTTAATGTAAAATTTTTAAATTTATTTTTTTATTTCTCTTAGATGTAGCATATAATTATTTCTGAAGAGGACACTATGTGGTGTCGAAAATGTTGCTTTTCATGTTTTTGTGTGTGTTTAATTTTAGATCTATTAACGTTACTGAGTGTTATATGTATCTGGTACAAGCCAAGCTCTCTACCAAGGCTCAAACAAAACATCTTATTAAAACATAATCAAGTTAATTATCTGACCAATCCTAACCCTTCTTCATTAACTTTTGTATTCACCACATGCCCAGCACTAGCAGAGGTGAACGAAAGAAGTAACTTTTTTTGACCCCGGCTCCAGTCCTGCTCCGAAAGTATTCTCCGGCTCCTGCTCTAACTCTGAAATTCATTTTGAAGTGGCATAAGCGTGAAACTACCTTTTTCAAATAGTTTTTAAAAACAAAAAAACACCCGGTTTTTTTTCCCGGGTTTTTCTTAAACCTGCTTTGCTACACTATGCCCCTCCCCTCTCCCAGACGCGAATTTTTTTTCCCCACGAACTTTTTGTCTCATTTGCATATTTTTGTAAGTGTAGCCGCATTACTGGTTACCACGCTGCGCGCGTAACTGTTTTTACCTATTTTCGCCCTCACAGCAGCCGACACTCACGTTCCAGGTACAAATCTAAACATTGAACTTGAAAAAAAAAAACGTAGCCTGGAGACACACTTAGTCTATTCAAGTTTAAAAATGTTGAGAAAAGAAATTGATTTTGTTCACTAGTCTACAAGTAAGATTTTCCGAATTGATGAAGAATTAACCTTAACCCATTAACCCTAACCTTACTTTTTTTGAAAAGCTTTTGTGCACCGCAAAAATTAATGTAAAGAAAAAAAAATTGACTTTGATGGGCGTCGAACCATTGCCCTCACGAACATAAGACAAAAGACAAAACCACTGAACCAAACATGCCATGGAAAATTTTTGCATTCACACGGTATAAATACAAACTCTATGCAAAGTAACAAAAAGTTTGTGGGAAAAAGGAGCCCCACGGACAGGAGAATAACTAACTTTTATAATTTAATTTAGGGTGCTTTTAACATAACATTTTTCCACGTAAAGCATTAAATTACCACTTTGGGCCCCTAATTTGCTCGCAAAGCACTCAATTACCTTTCTGAGCTCTTTTGCTAGATTACGGGCCCCCAGGACTAAAGAATAAGAACTTTTATGCTTGAAATCAGTCGTTTAGGATGGTTTTAACCAAACATTTTTGTGCGTAAACTATAAAACCACAATTTTGGGCCCCCCAACAAACACAGGCCTGGGCCTTCAAGGGTACGCCGCACCCTCCGTACCCTCCTCTCATAGGTCTTGTTGCTCATTCCCTTTGAACTTTTATTTTGATGGAATTCTTGTAGGCTACCCCCCCCCCCAAATGAAATATTTCACAGGCTTCTTTTTATTGTGAAAATAAGTAGAGTCTAATCGTAGTAGGCTACAGAGTAGGCCTATTATATCGAAAGAAAATGCATCAGAATTCTGTATCAAATTATACGTAGGCTGTTCTAAGTTGCGTACTTGCCAATGGATCGAAACTTTTAAAGGACGCGCGAAACCCACTGAAGGAAGCTTCTTGATCAGTTTTAAATTCAACTCTGACTTGGTTTGACACTGATCGAATTGTTTCGGGAATTTCGCTTCCACAACTTGTGGACAACCAGCGACTTGAGCTTCTGTATGGTCCATCGTATATCGACAGGTGATCTCGAGAGCATCCTTTTCCCCTCGTTCTTTCTTCTAGTTGGAAACTAAAACAACAATAGTATAAAACGAGTGTAATTATGTAGGGTACAAGGCGAGAGCTTTTGGAAATGAAGAAACATATTTATTTTTTATGTAGAAACAACGTTATCATCTTTGTGATTGTACAAAATACCGAACACTTACTTTAGAAATTCTATTTCAATAACCTTCGATGGCATTGCAGTTATCACCCACTCGCAATTAGCGCTATTGGGATAAAAGGAAGGAAAGTTCGGGGAATGAAATATTCCGTTGTTCTTGTAAATTTTCCCTCCGCAGTTTGAATCAGTTACGATGTTATAAGTTTCATCTGAAAATTGCAGCTGTGTAACTATTGAATATTTCAAAAGTAGGCTTTAGCTGGGTTATAGTGCAGTCAAAAATGAACTAACTAAAATTTCAAACAATGAAGTTAGGCAGCATTTCTGCTTCAACATGTAGCTACTTCGAACTGTAGAGTTCAAAAGTCTAAAAACACAATGTATTTTCTACCTCAACAACCTAACATATTTCTATCTTTTTTGTTGAAAGAGTATCCGGTATTTGTAAAAAAAAGGTTTCAAGCTTCATAAAAACTGGTGAAAAATATGTTTAACTTGCATAGCCTATGTTAGGCTATCCTTAGAAAACCCTTTTTTTTATTTTACCTTTAGTTGATTCTATCCACGATCTGTTAACACCAGCTGCATCACATGTAAATCCGTCTCCCAAATATCCTTCAGCACATATGCATATGTAGCTTCCCAATGTGTTGGTGCAGTCAGCGTGCCGATCGCATTTATTGGACACTTTGTCCGCACACTCATCAATATCTATGTTTAGTAAAGTAAAACAATAATGTGCATACACAACATAAATAAACGAGTTTTCGAACGTTTTCAACACATTTTTGTGTCCTCATGAGGAATAGTATAAAAATAATGACATCGCAGTTAGCGTAGGCCTACAATAAAAATTGAATTTCTAATAGTGGGCTGTAGAGTCGGAGTCGTGGAATCGAATTCGAAGGAATTTTGATTTGTCTGGAGTCTGAGTCGGCCAATTATAAGCTGAAGAGTAGGAGTCGTATATTTTTTTGCCCGGTTCCACAACCTGTTTCCAATAGCGATTCCTGATGAAAACACAACGATGTGTGGAAAAAATAGCCAACATAATTTTTTTTTTATTTGTTTATGTCTGTTATGTGGGCTACATGTGTTTTCCCCGCATAAAAAAATGTGTTAAAATTATCGACGTCACTACGTTTTGTATGTTTGCGGGACTGCAGAGTAAACTCTCTTCCAAAGTTCTAAAATATAGTGATTTTTATGGTGTATCTACAAAACTTAGGCTATAAATTATCAATTCAGCATTTTTCAACAATTAGATTAGAATAAAAGTAACTCATACACAGTGCTTTTAGAAATGCTAAATAGGCTTAAACATTACGCAACTCAGAATGCTACTGTTCAATGCTTCACGTTGAACAATAGCATTTCTGAAACTAGGTATATTAGATATGTTGCAATGCCTGGACAATTTTATCTTTGTATCTTCCGAAGATTATAAAGTAAACGCTTTGAAACCTTTGCATATGATAGATCCTCCAGACCACGATCCATTTAAGTGACAAGTTATTTCATTTAGACGAATTCCGTTAGAGGAAGGCTCCAAACCATCTCGACATTGAAGAGTGACCTTAGAACTAACAGAAAATTTATTTCCAATTACAGCCACCCCGCTACCAAGTCTTGGAGGATTACAACCTGGAAAAAATAGTATAACTTTGGAGAGGTAGCCTTAGTAATGTTGCAATGATATTCGCCCTTCATTTCCGAAAATGGCCAACGAATCTGTAGCAGGCTTTAGTCCTAAAACTACCGGAAAATCATTATACCTAGAACGACCGCATCAGTCAATTGACCGATAGATAAGGATAGCGCTGTTTAAAAATGTTCCCGAGACAAACTATCTTGTTTGTAATTGGTTCTTCTTCGACGTATGAGCTTTCTTCCGGACTATATGTTTGGGCATGAGGTCATCAGCCACTCGACAGTCTCATCATCCAAGACCTTCAGTCCAAGTGTTCCAAGTGGTGATTGATAGATTGAGCTGTCATGGACGACATGGTCTACTGTCTGGTCTGTGGCACCACACTCGCATCCCGGTGAGGGAGCCAGGCCCCATCTGCACATGTCTGAACGAAAGCGACCGACACCGGTTCGTTGGCGGTTAAGCCGGACCCACGCAAGTCTTGCGAGGAACATTCCCGGAGAGTGGGGATCGACGTCGGGTAGGAAATCACGGAGTCGGGAGGTGTTGTTTTGCCACTCCGTGTTTCATGTGTAGTTTGTCCAGTGTGCCGCACTTATTTCAAGATCTTCAACGTTGTTCAGAAGCTGTCGTGCGGCGGGCACAAATGGGCCTCTTGATTTCAGTCGCTGCTGTTCTCCAGGTAGGCGCTGGAATGTACTATGGAGGAGGTGGTCGGGGTCCAGTGCGCGACGTGCAAGAGAAATCATGGCTCCTTTACGGCTAAGCTCAGCAGGTTGGATGCCTGCAAGGATGCGAAGGCAGTCCGTTGGAGTGGGACACAGGCATCCAGTCACAGTGCGTAGTGCGTCGTTGATGGCGGTGTCAATGTGGCGGGTGTGAGAGCTGCGGCACCAGACTGGTGCGCAGTACTCGGCGGTAGAATGGACGAGGGCCAAGGTAGCTGTGCGAAGGGTTTTCGCGTCAGCTCCCCAACCGGAACCCGCCAGCCTCCTCAAAAGTGTAACGCGCGCAGATAGTTTTTGCGCAGTGACTCCAGGTGTCGTCGGTACGTGAGTGACCTGCCCAGGGTTACGCCGAGGTAGGTGGGTTCGGCGCAGTATGGCAGGCGTTCGTCATTGGTGGTAATGTTTATCTCACGTTTTGCTTCCTTGTTGTTTAGGTGGAAGGCCGCCGACACTCTCTTTGCCTTGCTGAGCTGTAGCTTCCATTTCTGGAGATATGTTAATATAGTTGACATGTCCTGGCTTAGGTTCCTCTCCATTGGCTGCCAATCTCCGGCTGGATGTAGGAGGACCAGGTCGTCTGCGTAAGCGTACTTTATGGAGATGGTGTCAGGCAGGTCATAGATGTAAGTGTTAAAGAGGAGGGGGGGCAGCACAGAGCCCTGTGGGACGCCGTTCCTGAGTCGACGTATAGTCTACTTCGTCGGCCGCTACCGCTGGAAAGAGTAAAGCTGCGGTTTTGCACAAGTTCCATAATCATATGGACCATGTGCCTGTCAGGAAGGAGACGGAGTAGTTTGCAGGTAAGGCCGCTGTGCCATACAGTGTCGTTGGCAGCCGTGAGATCGACAAACACGGCGCCAGGCTTCTTTTTTGCCGAGAAACTGTCCTCGATGTCTTGGGTCATCAGAGTGACCTGGTCTACGGTTGATCTTCCGTGGCGAAAGCCGGCTTGTTCCCGAGGGAGCTGAGGGTCAATTATCGGTTCGACACGGGCGTAGATAAGTCTCTCGAGTATCTTGAAGGAGATACAGAGCAGAGTAGTAGGACGGTTGGACGATCCTCTGGGCCATGGGGGCTTCTTCGGCTTTGGGACTGCAACCACTAGGGCTCTTCTCCAGATTCTTGGGATGCGCAGGTGACGCAAGCAGCAGGAAAGGAAGTCTTTTAACCAGGACCTCATAGTGGGGGCAGCTTGGAGTATTAGTTCCGACCATAGGTGGTCAAGGCCCGGGGATTTGCCTGACTTTAGGTGCTGAAGGGCGGAGGCAAATTCCTCTGGTGTTAACTCACCAGAGATGTTGCTCTCGACAGGAGTTGGGACCTTCCAAAGGACCGTCATTTCCTTGAGGACGAACTTACGTTTGATTCACTGATTCACGGTCTCTTCTCTTCACGGAACTTTCTGATTCACGGTCTTTCGTTCTGTGCACTCCATTTTTCACAAGTTGTGAAGCGATGGCATTTGCTGAAATGGGGCATTGACGACGAGGGGCACGTGATCTGCCAGTGAGGTTGTTGAGTGTACTCCATGCTATGCGGCTGGAGTGCATGAAGTCGATTGAGTCGATAGCTTCTGTCCAGCGCTCCTTTCTCTTTGAATCCAATCTTGCCAGCAGGGCTGTTGTTGAGTTGGAGGTGGCGGTGCCCTGAGGAGAACGGAGGAAGTCGTGGTAGAGCCTGTCGCACTCCACATCCCAGCAAGGTATGTAGCTTTTCCGTCGACCTCGCGGGATGGAGTCTTTTGCCGCAGATATGATTGCATCACAGAAGTCCTGGTAGGCTTTGTCCACTTTGATGGTGTGTGGGGATGGGAGGTACTGCGTAGCTTCGTTTGTGAGGAAGCTGTAGTATTCCCAATCTGCCTTTCTGAAGTTCCATCGCTTGACAGGCTTGCTCGGAATAGGTGTGGCGAGCAAGGGGACGTGATAAACGAAGGTCGATGTTGAGACCTTATGGGAACTTCTCTAGCACACGTCTATCCGGCTGGCGATCATCGGGGTCATCACTTGCGAATCGGGGTCATCACTTTGTAATTGGTAACAGACCTAATGATAGAGTTGACATCAACGAAGTTTAATTATTCGATATATTATTCGATATAGTATTAGAAAAAACAACAACAAAAATCTAAACTCCAAAACTTCTGGAAACTCGATATAGGCTACCTACACCGACCACATCGGTCAATTGACCGGTAAATAACAGATAAGAATAACGTTAATTGTAAATGTTTCCGAAATAAAATATTTGATTAGGATAGAAAACCATGCCTATTTCAAAGCTTTTGTGGAATAAGGTTGATTAGCCTATTCGATATCTACAAGAAAAATTTTATCCAATATTTCCACTTACTGGTCAATTGTTCGGTGTGGTAGCTCAAGGTAGCTATATTTACGATCTTTTTTGGAGGTTTTTGAATGTAAAGCGATTATCTTCGCAGAGCACATAGTTTATAGGGGAGACTCGGGTAAGTTGGCCCAGCAAAATGAAAAATTGAATTTGTGAGCTAATAAAAAAACATATGTTAAAGCGAATGCTATTGAAGAGTAGAGAATTCATCACTCTAGAAGTGGACATATTCTTGCATCAAACAAACATTCTTAGGTATATAATTTTTTAAGTTTTCCGAAAAAAATAAAATGGACCATCTTGCCTTCCTGTGCGGGTAATTTGGCCCAACATGGAAGGTAAGTTGGCCACGTGGGCAACATGTCCATCTACTACGGTATATTAAACACTTAAACAGTGGAAAGTTCTCTTTCTCCCCAATTTTATTTTCTTTCTAATTATTTCTTGGTTTTATAGAGGCATACATACCGTACATAATTTCTTCTATGTATGCATTCATGCATGGTTTATAATATAATATATTATTAGGCTATAATGCTGTATTTTACCTCAGTAAACTTTTTTTACGAGTAACCTACACCAAATAAGCTTTCGAAAATAACAAAGGTTGTAGGACCTTGTTTGCAATAGGCTACAAATCCCATTTTTGCATGGGTAGCCTACCAATATCGGAGCATTTTTTAATCTATCTCCAAAACGAGGTACGTTTTAGACCGTCGTTTGAGAAGTGGTTGATAGACCTACACATTTCCGCGATTGGTTTTCTTGATTACTTACTAATATTCTATTATTACCATATGGGTTAGGAATAAGTTGTCGCAATTTGTGGCATAAAAACGATGTTAGGAAGTGTATTATTGATCGTTTAAAGCCGATGTAAAGCCGCGATTTATTTACTGTGGATACTTGATGATAGGCGACTTCAATCTTGCAAAAATAAGTCATCGTATTAATTAGTCCATTATCATTCTATGTAATACCTCATGAAGGCAAGTTGGCCATGGTGGCCAACGTACCCACCCACAAAATGGGCCAACTTTCCTGCATGGCAACCATATTGTAAAAACTAAAATTTTTGTCAAACTATCGAGCTTCTAACAACGGTTTCACCGTCAACGTGAGCCTTAATAACCACTTTAGCGCTGCACTCACTAAATAATAACCTTTCTTATATAGTAAGAAAAAACTCACTCGACATCTAAAAAATTCTAAAATCCAAAAATTTCAAAAATCATAATTTTTCATACAAAAATTGTCCTCACATTTTTATACTGCTTGCTAGAGCCTCCCAACTTGGTGATAAGGTAGTTTCAACAGCACTTTCTCAGTATGCGTACGATACGTAACAATAACTATTGTAGTAAAAAAATTATTTAGAGTGGGCCAACTTGCCTATTGGGCCAACTTACTTGAGTCTCCCCTACCTCACTCGAGAATTAACCGTAATACCAGCCGCATGTAGCCTATGCCAGTGCCGGTCTTAGGGTATTTTGTGCCCTGTGCGGAATATGCTTTGCGGGCTTCAATGACAATGATCCAATTCAGCAGCGTAGCTAGGTATTTTGAAAGGGGAGGAGTTTTGACGGCCGGTGGACGAAGCCTGACGGCGTGTTTGCCGAAGGCGACACCCAGCGACGGGGATCTGGGGGGCCTCCACCAGAAATTGTTGTAAAATTACTTTGAATTTGGTGCATTCTGAGAGCAAGTTCAACAAAAATTTGTGTATGAATATTATATTTGAATTTCCTAACCACAAGTAGGTAAAAAAACCTGAAACATGAAGTTCAAAATAAACAGTCTAATGTTTATTTAAACTCAAAAACTGAAATGGTACAAGTAAGAAAATAGCTATAACTATTTCCAGGGCCGTTGACAGGATTTCTCAGGCCCGGTACCAATTTAGTTTCGGGCCCCCTTCATCGACAAAGCTATAGGCTAAATATAAAGGTTGTGTGCAAACTTTTATTGATGTCGTTTAAGCATGGTTATACTTATTCAACAAATATTGCGCAATCTTAAAATTTCTTGAACCGCAAAATTTACTATCTCTATCTAGCGCAGTGGCGTATCCTGGTTGATTTTTGTAGGGCTGCAATGGAAGGAGGGTTATAGCCAGTGTAAGGTGGTCTGGGGGCATGCCCCCCCAGGAAAATTTTGCAAATTTGCCTTAGGTTTTATAGCTTTTTTTGCAATCTGAGCCTTACTTAGCTGATAATTGTTTGAGCTGTTTTGCAAAAAACGAGGTTTGGAACGTACCATGAATCCAATGTCTTAATTTTATATCTTTATCCTGCATGGCAGGAAAGCGGACTTGAAGCGCTATGCAGCGGTGTATGGCCTTCAGCATACACCCGACTCGTTTTCTTGATGATCTTTTTGAACTACTCTGCTTCGGTCTCAAGTAGGCTAGGTTATATCATACTATCTACAGTAAACAACCGCAAGGACTTAAAGTATGAGGACCAAAAGAAAAAAGGCCAAACAAATGCCAAGCGTAAAACAAAAAAGACTAAGCGTCCAAACAAAAATAGTCCGGCCAAACACTATTTAAAAACCCGAATTTCTGAAATTTGGCCTTAAAAAGACCAATCTGGCAACCCTGTCTCGAGATCGTGATTTTTGTTTTGCATACAAATCTGCATGCCTTGGTTCCATTTGCACCACGGTGTTGAAAAAGTGCGGCGAATAGGCAAATTGTATTATCAACGCATGCTGACTGCTGAGCTCTTCTCAGCATGCAGGGTTGTCAGGGTCAGCAAAGTTGCCAAATTTTGAAAACAAACAGTTGTTTCGAATATTGAAATTAAGAGAGCAAGGAGGTTCTGGTATTAACATTTTCAATTTCTACAAATAAATTCGTTGTTTCTGAAAGATTTCTGATTTCATCAGAATTGTAAGGCATGCAGTGCATGCCTTGCATGCATGAAGACTACGCCACTGATCTAGCACGTTGCTTTTTTGAACTTTTATTTGTCACATGGCGCTAGAGTTTTACTTCCCGATTCCATTGATGTTTCACTGGTCATTAGGGTGGAGTGAAAAAAATTTTTTTTTTCAAATCAAAAAGTCTAGTTTACCAAAATTCGGAGTTGACCCCAAAAACACCTTCAAACATAATTTTGGGTCGGTGCCCCCCAGGGGGTGCAGGCACACCCCCCTAAAGTTCGAAAAACCCCAATTTTATAAAAAAAAATTAATATCTCATTAACCACAGACGATAGAAAGTCGGTTGATGGCTCAAAATCATCAGAAGGTACAAATTTATATTACTTTTAAGAGAAATGTTTTTACTAAAAGCACTACAAAGTGATCATTTTTGCAATAATGTAATTTTAGTCGTAAATTTACGTCAAATTTGATCGATTTTGTAAATTAAGTTAATCTTTGTGCTTAGTATGTGTCATAGAAGTGAAAAATCAAGCAGATTCATTGTCATTTAACAATATGAAGATCATAAAATGGTAACTGTAATGCAGTGTTCGCTCTAAGGTGCAAAGTTGAGAAATTATTTGAGCAATTTTTTCCTTGATTTGAAAAATGTGAAGATAGATTTGTGTGAAATAATTTTGGCATATTACTTAAAAAATTCGTGTGTTGAAGTAAAAGTATGGGCAAAATTTTTTTAAAGCAGAAAAAAATACGTTGGGCAAACTTGTACTTTAATCTACTTTGGGCAAATACTTACTTTACAATTTTCTTAGCGAAGAAAACTGCTGTAAGAAATGCACTTAACTACAGTGAGCTGATGTAAAAATGTTCAATTACGTGTAAGTTATACGACCAAGTTCAAATTTATCATAAATCAAATTTCAGCAAATTGTTCATCAGACATTAAATTGATTTTTGGTATTGAAGCACGGCATTAGCATACGAGACTTAATTTTTTGTCTGATCATGCCATCTCGTCTGTGAAAACCTTCAACGCTTGCAGCAGCTTCACTTACCAAGTGCACATGCCTTTACACTGCCTGGTTATGGCAGAGATGGTTTAGCTCATGGTTTAGCTCAAGTTCATCTGTCATAATTTGTTGCACAGCTTCATTCGTCATGTTCCTGACTGCAAGCGGCTCGTGAAAATCGGAAAGGTCTAAACTTGACATATCGTAATAGGCTTTGGCTCCGCATCTAACTTCGGAAGAATGAACATTCGTATCTTAGCAGAACCACTTTCTTGATGGATGCTTTGACTTCTGCTTTGAAGAATTTTGTTTATTGCAGTGATACGAACGCCTCGGTCATCATCTCCCAGCATTGCCAAAATTATGTTTTCATGGTGGGCAAAAAAAGCATTGTTTTGCAAAACTTTAAGTCCAACGTTGTTTACCAGTACATTTGGAAAATGAGAAATGACATTTAGCATAAAGAAAAAAATTTTGGACCCGTCTGTAATTCTATGATGATATTTGATGCGGAACCAACAGGGAAAATAGACTCGAACAAGGTATTCAGTCAAAGTGCGCAAATTCTTTGAATGCATCTTCCTTGAAACGTAATAACGTAGGAATCGACATCCTAAGGTCAACCAACGGGAATGGCATAATCCACCAACTTCAAGGTATTTCAAATCCTGTGTAACAACGCCTGTCATAACAGCTTGACACATTTGCATAGCATAATATTGATCACTGCTGAGACTTTCAATTACTTCATCAAGAAGAATAGGAAATTCGTCATTTAAGATAGGCAGAAAATTCGCCACAGCCCAAGCTGACACTTTTCCATTCAATTGCTTGCCAATTGTTCCAGAAAACGATTCTGGACCACTTGTTGAACCATCTAATTCTTGAAATATATGCCTTTAGAGGGAGCTCATTGAGATGCAGCAAGCACACCACCCATTACAATGGACGCCCAAGCTTTTTTTCAAGGAAAGTAATGAAACCAGATTTTTTTCCTTGTCATAGTTGCTGTTCCGTCTGTCCCAATGATGTTTAGCTTGCTTTCCATTGCTGTGCCTTCAATTGCACCATACACGGCTTGAGCAATTTGTTGACCAGTTCCATTTTCTGGTGTGATATGCGTGATGTAAAATTCAAAGGGTTCACCGACAACTACATAGTGCTCTTCAATGATTCTGGTTCGATGATAGTTGCTCCCTTGTTTCACACTATTAATGGTGGCCTCCTTTCGCCCATCAACAATAAAGTCCATCCAAAATATCGAACTGCGATTCTTCTTCCTTCTGAATTTCTTCTCTGTACTTTTGTCGTTCTCTCCTTAATTTACTTCGGTCAATAACTTGTGATTTATCAATGTCAGTTACTATACCAAATGCTTTGAGAGTGGCAGTAGCAATAGCAGCACCTGTTCTATCCGTCATTAACAATGCGGTTTTGTAGCCAAGCGCCACTGTACGCATTTACACCATACTAAGCATAAAATATCAACTGAATATACAAAAATCGATCAAATTTGAAGTAAATTTACGACTAAAATTACATTATTGCAAAAATGACCACTTTGTAGTGCTTTTAGTAAAAATACTTTTCTTAAAGGTAATATAAACTTGTACCTTCTGATAATTTTGAGCCATCAACCGACTTTCTATCGTCTGTGGTTAATGAGATATTAATTTTTTTTATAAAATTGGGGTTTTTCGAACTTTAGGGGGGTGTGCCTGCACCCCCTGGGGGACACCGACCCAAAATTGTGTTTGAAGGTGTTTTTGGGGTAAACTCCGAATTTTAATAAACTAGAATTTTTGATTTGAAAGAAAAAAAATTTTTCACTCCACCCTACTGGTCATGCTAAGCTCACCAGAAGAGAATTTACAGCACTACAAACGGTCAGAAAGTTTTCAATTTAATTTGGGAAAGGTGTTTGGGCCTAGGTCAAACATTTGCTGATTGCTGCAATCTGAAAAACGGTTTTAGTCTAATTTTTAGTGCAGAAATAGGGATAGCAATCTTCTTACCTGTGCCATTTCAGTTTTTGAGTTTGAACAAATATTAGTCTGTTTATTTTGAAATTCGTGTTTCAGGTAATATTCGTGGTTATGGAAATCACTATATACTAGACTAAATTTTTTAATTTTTCTGTTTGGTCGTAGAAGTGGCTATTTTACCACCAGAAATCTGAAGTGGGCCCGTACCCAGAGGGGGGCCCGATACTTTGCCATCTGACGGCTGAAATGGCTGTTTTAACCTCTGATGGCAATTTCTTTAGATCTGATTATATTCAGATCTTGATAATGTTTGAAGTCGCGGGGAATTTTTTAAATCCGGGCCCTTTAAATATTCCGGGCCCGGGTCCAAAAGTACCACCTAGACCCCCCTGTCAACGCCCCTGACTATTTCTGCGCTACAAATTAGACCAAAATCGCTTTTCAGATTTAAACAATCAGCAAATGTTTGACCTATTCCCAAAAACCTTTTGCAAATCAAATTGAAAACTTTCTGACCGTCTGCACTTCAGAACTTTGCTGTAAATTCTCTTCTGGTGAGCCTGGAATGACCAGTGAAGCATCAACGGAATCGGGAAGTAATACTTTAGCGCCATGTGACAAACAAAAGTTCAAAAAAGCAACCGCTAGATGGAAATATTAAGTTTTGCGGTTAGGAAAATTTTAAGATTGCCCAAGACAACCAACCATTCTAGTAAATAAACTTCAACTTTAAAGTTATCTTGATCTTATTGTTCTTCAAGATCAACATCACACAAAAGATGATCTTAGATCAAGATCAATATCACCAAAATAAAAGTGATCTTGACCATCAAGATCACCAGTAGCCTAATCTTCAAGATCATGCCCATCTCTGCCAATTCGTCGAATGATTGGTCTAGAAAATTTCTTCGCAGCATAATTATTACCGTATTTATTAATTACTATTTGTTTGCATCAAACATGAATGTCTATATTTAAGTTACACTAAAAAAGAAAAACTCAAAAATAAAGGCATTACAGTCTCCCATTTCTGTATTTTTATAACTTACAGCAACATTTTCAAATTACAATTATCGTTGAAATAGTAGGCTACAAGGCCGGTAGGCTATAGATCTATTAATTTAGCTTAGAACAGTAGCTAAGCCGATCACATAATAAGCACTGTAACAATTTGGAAAAAAAATCTGATCTGTTTAAGGCAGGGGTGGGGAACCTTTTTAGTATTGCGGGCCACTAAAAATTTCAAAATTTTATTTACAGATAAAAATGCAGCGAAGACAGTTAGTAGACAATGATTTATTTCACTTTCACAGCTAGTGGGATGGCTGAAAGTTTTTATTTTTGGTGAGTCGTGTGATGTCTGCTGACACGGAAGATGTTGCAACTCTTAACTGCATCTCCACGTTTTTATCAGTCAGTCTGGAGCGAAGCCGACTTTTTGTTAGATCCAATTTGGAAACAAAACTGCTCGCAACGGTAGGTGCTTCTAAACAGAGACACATATTTCAAAGCATGTTTCCGCATAACTGGAAAATCATCAATATTTATGTAGCGTTGATAAAAGTTGAGCAGTGAAATTTTTTGGTACATTGTTATCAACGTACCTTCACTCTGGAGCTCTACTGTTTCATGTTAGAAGTTACTAGGAATATCAGTTGCAACCACATTGAAAGGAGAGGCAAAAATATCTAACTCCATTTCTTTACTTGTTATGTCCACAAATCTTGCATTAAATGTCTCCATAAGATTGACACATTCACCTACATGGGCATATTTGGCTGTTGTAGAAGGCCTTTGCTCTTGCAAGGTAGGGAAATGTGCGGTGTTATTGTTTTCAAGTTGTACTTTCCACAGATGGAGTTTAGCTTCAAATGATTTCACTTTTTCAAACAAGGAGTTTAAAAGTTGACTCGGTCCCTGCAACTTGACGTTGAGCTCTGAGAGGTGCTTGCTAATGTCAACCATAAGCGCTAGGTCACACAACCATTGGCTATCAGTGAGTTCAACGACATGGTTTTCCTGATTATTCATAGAAGGCCATTCGCAATATACCGAGAATGTAAAGCCTACTCGGGCCACATGGAACAGTCACGCGGGCCGCATTTGGCCCGCGGACCGCAGGTACCCCACCCCTGGTTTAAGGCAATAAATAAAACGTTTACCTGGTACACATTGATATTCCAATTTCAGATATTTATGAGTATTGGTGCATAAATCTCCTGTAAGGGTAAGGGGCGTTCCAAGATTATTTTCATTTACTTCGACGATGCATTGGTTTTTACCAAGGCAGTGGGATGAAATTCTCTCAAAAGTTTTAGTCGATGTGCATAACTTTTGTTCTTCAAGCTGTGTTCCTCTTACACAAAGGAAGTTGCGCTCAGTGCGACCATAAACGGCCAGCACAATATAAACTGATGCCCCAGGGTTACATTGAATTATTGCACGGCCACCATCGCAAGCCAGTTTACTTCCACCGCTTGGCAGCAGTACAGGAACATCTAAAACAGAACTTCTCTACTTAAGTCTCAGGACAGTAACAACAAGAGCTTGCGTTCTACTGTAGTTCATGAGTCTTCTCGCGTGTTAGCCTAGCTCATAAAGTGTTGTGACTGTGCCAAATCTTAAACTGATTGTCTTGTATTAGTATCATGTAGCCTACTGTACGTTATAGCCTATAACGTCAGCGTTTTGTCACTTCTACCTTTTTCTAGACCTGGTTTGGTTTTGAATCTTCATCCTCGGACTGACAAAGCCTTGATAGGTTTTTCCTGGTAGTTTCGCATAGGCTACTTGTAGAGGCTCTTGACGCAGGGCCGGTTACCGAGATTGGCAGAGTGAAGTTTTCCGATTGTTGAAGTGTTGTTGCCGGGGAATTATTCCATTCACTAGGTGTCGTTGAATAGAGAGCATTCCTTAGAATGCGTTGCTCAAGCGCACATCCCGAGAGTCGGACCAGGGCCGCTTGATCTTGAAGCTTTTTCGTTCACGAAGTCACACGCCAACTGAGCTATCGGGGCGGACGGCTGCTATGTTTCATGTTTGGCGTGTGTTGTTTTGAGTTGGGATGGTCAAAAATAAAAACAACTGAACTAAAATCATTGGACTCAAGTTGTTAAGTGAAAAGAAAAGCCAGCAACCAGTCAAACACATAAACATCTTTGCATCAAATTTTTTTAAAAGCATAGCCTAGCCTAGCCTACTCGGCGATACGAAGTTCTCTGTTAGTTTATTTTCGCTCCGTTAGTTCAGTTGGTTTTCGCGTGACTTTTTGAACGAAGAAGCTTTAAGATCAAGCGGCGCTGGTTCGACTCTCGGGGTGTGCGCTTGAGCAACGCATTCTAAGGACTGCTCTCCATTCAGCAGCACCTAGTGGATGGAATAATTCCCCGGCAACAACACTTCAACTATCGAAAACTTCATTCTGTCAATTTCGGTAACCCGTTCTGCCGCCTGCATCAAAAAGCCTCTGCAAGTAGGCTATGCGAAAGTACCACAATAACGTACGGTATCTAGACTTTTTCAGTCAGAGGATAAAGATTCAAAACCAACCGAACCTAGGCTACTGCTAGAAAATTCATTAGGCAAAATTTGTTTCTACAACAAATAAAGGATACTTTTGGATAGAATTTGGTCAAAAATATTGTCTTAAAAAAAATAGACACCAGCAAACTTGATTTCAAAACAATGTAAAACAAACTTAAAAATGCAGAAAAGTTGGTTTTATTAAGTGACTCACAAACACATGTGGACTATTGCCGACGGCGTAAGTTTGTGGTGTTCATACCACATTATATTGACACGACTACGCATAACAAAGCAATTTAAACAAGACAGCACACTTTATTACACTATGTTTACCTTGTTTTACAGATCGCTTCCATATCTTCTTACTTTCTAGAGATGGAAAAATCAGGCTTGCCATCAGTAAGCCCACAATATATAAGTGTAGTTTCATTTCACTTGCTCTAAATTAATAGCCTATGCTTCAAGGCAAGTGTACAATAGAGTAGCAGATTGATGCAGTCAGTGAATAAATTATTATTTTCTTTCTGGTGGGCTGCAGCCCCATGGCACGAGCCGCCACTGCAAACTAGTGCTTTCGTTTTATTACTGGGTAGCCTAAATGCGTATAAGACTGTTTATGCCAGTGTAAGCTATTTGTAGGCATTAATTCGTTTATTCTTTGACCGCGAAAGCGTTTTGGAAGCTTAATTCTAGCGGTTAGGTAGATGCATCGCCTACTTGTAGGCTACTGCAGGCTGTAGGCCTACATTACTACTGAACTAAACCTTCTCACGCAAATTTACATTAGCCTATGTAGTTTTTAGATATTGAGAATGTATTATTGTCTGTATCCTGCATGCTACAGTTGCCTGTTCCGTCTTGAGTTGACTCTGAACAGAAAGCTGTTGAGAATGTAAAAAAAGGTTGAATTACTGCCTGGGTGCCTATTCACTATCATCCTCATTAAGTTCCTTCCTCTCGTCCAGGGTTGGAGGCAATGAGACGCCAAGCTTCTCTGTTGTAAAATTTTTCTACTGCAGTTTTGTAGTTAAGTCCTGACCAGTCTTCCACATCGTTAGTCCAAATTTTTGGTGGTCTGCCCCTATTTCGTTTGCCGTTCATTTTTCCTTCTAGTAGTTGTCTTTGAACAGAATTATTGCGAATCATGTGGCCAAAATATTTCAATTTTCTTGACTTAATTGTTTCTAGAACTTCCATATTGGTTTGTATTCTGGATAGTACATGTTTGTTTGTGATTTTATTCACTATAGTAGACGTTTAATCTAGCTAAGTTTAATTAGACAGAAAGTTATTGCAAAAGCACCCTGACAATGTTCCATGAAACAATCAAATCTAGAGCTTACCTTCAGTAGGCTATACGGAACCTTCAGAAACAGTTTTTGGCCCATTGCTATAAGTTTACTGCCTACATTTGTACAATCCATGTGTTACGAGTGAGGGTTGACAAGGGGGTACGATTGAACTAGGGATCATTTTGAGGGCTCGGAACATTTCCACATACGGTAACCAGAAAACATAGTCTTTCAAGTCCTATTGTAGTCTTGGACTAACGTCCTTGTCTGGACACACAGGGCTTATCATTGTTATCCGGTCCAGATTATCTTTTTAATACCTGCGTACTACGTTAACATCTCCAAAAGCTTGAAATGCTAGGCTTACAACTTACAATGCCGCACACGCAAAACCAAGCTTGGGCGAACTCCAAAGTTGAAAACGATGCTTTTTCTCAAAATGTACGTTTTTCATATAAAAGTTATTTTGTCAACTGATACAGTACTACTGTCTTTGTTCTTACACTTATGCTACCTTTGTTGCCGAGCCGAGAAATGAAACTGCATCTAAA
Source organism: Aplidium turbinatum (assembly GCF_918807975.1). Lineage (NCBI taxonomy): Eukaryota > Metazoa > Chordata > Ascidiacea > Aplousobranchia > Polyclinidae > Aplidium > Aplidium turbinatum. The sequence goes on along the minus strand of NC_137484.1, from coordinate 11,643,331 downwards.
AAACCTTCTAGCTTAACGTACGAGTTAAGAATGAACAGAAGAAAGTCCGGTTTTTGAAAATCTTTTTTTTCTTCATACCCGGAGGCGATTGGTAAATTACGTTCAGGTTCAACTCGTTGACCTGCCTAGTTAAACTCCAGTCCATACCGCATGCAAATATACTGCATACGATTACGAAGATATTGGCAACATCAATGCAAATAAATTATCATGCTTGTGCCAGTTGTGGCGCAGATCAAGTGGGCTATAGCGACAGGGCAGCATAATTAAATAACATGATAATATTGATATACGTTCTTCTGATGCAAACTAAGCTGAATTACAAGATGTATAAAATGATAATCTACTTTTATTTTGACATTTTGTCAACTACCCGACCTAGCCCCCTGAAGAATGTATATCATGCTATTTAACTACATGACTGGTGAACAGCCTCATTCAATTTTTAGGGTAGCATAATGTTATATTACCAAAACGTGATCTGCAAATGCGAATGCTGTATTTTACATGTCAACTCACAACTTGGTTTCCACGACATACAGCAGACACGAATACAATTGCAGTACAAGAACAGTATTACAACACAGTGTTAACAACATTGCGTGTAGTGACACGATAATTAATTATTGTATTCGTCACTTGCACATAACTAGGGGGAACTGTGTTCCGAAAGCTCGTGTAAAACCGCCAATTTTCAGAGAAACCGCAGCATTAGGCTGAAAAAGAATGTCCAATCGCCACTTGTGAAATGATTAACCATCATACTGCTAAAAGCGAAACTCAATCTATTGTGAATCAGATATACCAACAAGCTCTGCTGTGTGCTCATGTGGTTCAATGCATTACGTGTAATGTTACAAGTAATCCAATAAAAAACTAGTAGACTACGATAACGTAAAAAAATATAGCAAGGCTACAAAATAGAAAAAATAAATACAAAAACTTTGCCCAACTGATTTCTCCAAAAAGAATTAATACGAGTGAAAACAAACGTCTTGTGTGTAAACAAATGCTACTTACAATTGAATAGCCTACATGAAATTAAATGGTTATAGGCAAATTGTTCGTAAGCAACTGTTCGTAAGCAATATTGTTCGTAAAACAATTGTTCGTAAACTGTTTTTTCGTAAAATGAAATCAGTAAAACAATTCTTCGTAAAGCATTTCTTCGTATACATCAAATTTTAACCGCACGCACGAAAAAATGCATTAGAAATAATTGTTTTACGAAGAATTAATTTTACGAACAATATTGTTTTACGAACAATTGCTTACAAACAATTTGTCGGACACCAAATTAAATAGGGCCCAACTAATTTGTTTTCTAAACTTTGCTTTTTGTGTTTTGCCCATTCCTTTCAATGTTTTCTAAATGATGCTTGGAAAAAAACTGCCAAAATTTTTTAGAGTTTAAACATGAAAAATGCTTCCTCAATATTTCCATTGATTTTAAAAACGGCCAATTCCAGCAATTAGGCTTCAACTTTTTAGAATTTTACCACAGAGTCTTCACCGATTGAAATTTTCAAGCACAATATTTTTTCCGGTATGTCTAAGCATATAATCGTTATCGAAATTCCACCATAACAGCAAATGATCGAAATATTTAAAACACATTTGTGGGAATTGGGCCTTTCTTGATTTCACGTAAGTTATTCAATTACTAACAAGACGTTTGTTATTCACACGTATTGATCATAATAATAATTATAGTACTTTTCCAATACACAGAGCAACTACTTTCAGTTTGTTTTTTATTTCTGACCATCACAATTTGGAAAAACAATATATACCAAACATAGCAGAGGTCTAGAAAAAAGGTAGAAGCGACAAAACGCGGACGTTATAAGATGCCTGATACCAAAGCAGAAAATTCAGTTTAAAATATGGCACGGTCGCAACACCTTAATAGATTTTTTTTGTGCAGAAGAGAGGAAAAAAATAGCTAGTAATTTTTTTTTGTTTTAACAATTTAAATAAGTAAAAAAAAACAAGACAAAAAGACAGTTGCTATGTTGATCGGCCTTGGTGGGTAGCAACCAACCTAACTTGGACAGGAAAATCCGTCATTTTTAATGCAAAAAGTTTAACTGCAAGTAAGGTTAAAACTATTAGGCTTGATCAATTAAATTGCAATGATTAGAACATTACGAAAGCCACAATAGTTCGCTACTTGAAGTGATCGCAGAATGAAAACAGCTGCGTTATGTAAATGAGAAAAAGGCGAGTGAAGCCAGTACGTTTTAAATGTTGTCACTTTGTAAAACACGAAAGACTCTTAAATTCATTCAGAGTAAGCGCGAATGCAGAGAATTCCATGCTAAGCTCTTATACAGTGACGAAAGAATTTTTCAACCTATTTTTAAAGGCCTACTAAATGAAATTTTCAAACGGGAATTAAGCATTAAAATGCGTAAACTGAACACTCAAGAATACATTTTATAAAAAAATGACTGAAAACAAAATGTTTTCAATGGCGCTGGCAAGGCGCAAAGTCCAATGTTTCATTTAGTTTTTGGAAAATGACCAAAAAGTGAAAACGCTGCTCGAGAATACGTCACCAGCGACCAGCAGTAGCAATATCAAAAGTATTTTCGCGCGTTGGGTTGGAAAGTACAGACGTGTTGCGTTCCAAGAATTTTCACATTGATTCAATGCCTGGACTCGTTAAATCCATGTAAAAAATGCTGATTACTCCACGCCTGCTGAATTGTCTAGCTGAAATCGTTTCACATGAGTTCACATGCCTATGTGGAGTTTGCCTTCAAAAACTTGTTAGTTACATTGTCATTTTACTTTAATTGAAGGCCTGAATACGTTGAATCTACGTAAAAGAGACTGATTTACTGTTTGAAGAACAAGATTTGTCATTTGAAACTCTGGTTAATGAGAAAATACATACAATTAAATCGCACGCAGTAAAAACTATTGCCCGATCAGCTGATAGCTAGTCGCTGGTGACGTAGACTGTATAATCGCACGCTTCGCTGCTCACGCCCATTCCCGTTTTGAAAGCTCTGACAAAAGCACTGGCGGAATGGTGATCAGACCGCATGGGGCCAATTTTTTTTCAAAATCGTTTTATGGCAGCATGTTAAACACAAAGAACGTGTATAATCGCTAAGTCGGGTTTTTCATTTAGTATGACTTTGTTATCATGCAATTCACGTCAAAACGTGTTATCATTAAACATATCATTCACTTTTTCGTTTACTTGCAACGTTAACTTAGCGTTGAAACTACAAAACTAACTATTTCTTTGGCTACATGCAATTATCAGTACTAGGAAACAAACAACATCAGCCAAAGCTTCAGCGGTGGTTTAGTTGGTTCAAATGAGATTCAGCAACCGGGTCATTCTGTCCTCGGCAGAGTGAGGAGAGGTGGATTCGATTCCATTGTCTGGATGACAATGTAAGCAAAGAAGACGAGCAGCAAAGCCAAGACAATCTGAAACAAAACGGATCATGAGCAAATGAAATGGTCTGTCAACCAGCAATGAACCAATCGTTTCTATTGCTGAATTGCTGAGTGTGTTCCAAGATAGCACTCAAACTATTTTAGCAACTCGGCTAAGTTTGATTTAGAACCATAAAGTCACACGCTTGAATCAGCAGTCAGCACCTGAACCCAAATAGGAATCCATCTTTTACTTGGTCCAACCGTTTTATTGCTTGTTGCTCCTGCGGATGCGTTAACTCGCTGCAAAAATGCACAAAATGTTCGCTAAAGTTACGTTCGAACGATGTTGTTTATTGTGCATCGATATTGAGATCCGACTGTCAACTCAGGTTGCTAAACCCATCTTGTTTGCATTGATGGATTAAAAGTAGGCAAACCATTGAATCAATATAAAAATGGAAAATTCTGCTGGGTAGGAAATGAGTTTAACAAAATGTTCTAAAATGATAAATAATTCTCAAATTTAACCCTGGTCAGCATTCCTATGCATCTTATGCAGAAAAAAATGGGACACTATACGTGTGGCTTGTTTACGAAGACATGTAACCGTACAGTAAATCACAGCTTTCACAAACATGATAGGTAATCGACAGTTAAGTTGATGCAGATTTCTTTTCTTTCCAGATTACCTTCAATGTATTGTCTTGACCCTCAACAGCAGCATGAGGTTTGTACGACGTGGAAGCAGCTTGTGGCCGGAGAGGGCGCCGTCGGGTGGCGCTCGAACTGTTGGAATGACAAAAAGATTGTTTTAATTCAGCCAGCAAATCAGACAACGCCTGCTGACATCGCATCAATGTAAAAAAAAAATTTCTTTATTACTTTTCTGGGTGGAAAAAGAAGCAATCTACGTAAATGGCGATACGTATATGCCAGCTCGTGAACGTTGTAAAAAGCATAAAAATTTTACTCCGCTTATCAACGTGTCGTGCTTAAATTATACAGTATCAAATTTAGGCGATTAGGCTTTAAAAATGGATCTATATTTTGTTCTTTCTGTGAGTCGGCTATTGAGTAAACTAGCTTACTAAAACAGCACTAGCAGTAGAGTATTATTAGGACAATATCAAAAAGTCGTACATGTTCATAAAAATCTTCAAACACAAAAATATTTTTCCAGAACCAAAAACACTTTAACAAACAAAATGTCACACAAAACAACTAAACAAACAGTAACACAAATCCTCAGTGACAAGTTCAAACAGACCACAGTGACATAAACTTGAGTGCAACAAGCAACATAAAAGAAGCATGCCAGAGTGAAAACAGAAACGCCCACAAACAACCATGTCAGTGTCAAAGCGGTTTGCATGCATTCGATGCAAACAAGGATCAGGTTGACATCGAAATTGTGCTGAAAGTGTAACTACGTCCATTCTCAATCCATACCATATCAAACGGGCACGATCTGTAAAGCCTTGCACAGGAGAAAAGCAGGATCCCATTTTTTTCTCCGGATCTTGAGCCATTTTTTCATCAAATGACGTCGGAAAGATAAATGATTGGGATGGCTGAGCAAGTTCAGTTTTTTCAAAATTTTCTGCCACATATGATTTTGAAAAAAGAGAATGGGAATGTCTCCGGGAAGCAGAATCAATGTCATTATTTTCATCATCACGTGTCGTGTTCATGACTTTTTTCCTTGCCATGATTTCCAAATCACCCACAATACGCATCATAGTTTCTCCATGATGTTGGCACGATGGATCTGATATTGGTGTAACTTTGTTTCTGAATCCATCACTGTTGGGTTCAAAATCTTGTTCGCTGTCAATAAATAGTCCCGAGTTGAAAATATTGTGGGCAGACAAAACAGGTGATGATGATACACATTCGTCTGGTGCCAATCCGCTCTTCCAAGATGAATCATAAAGCAAGTTGCCTAAAGTTGAACTTCCTGCATGGAGCAATGGGGTATTTGGTTGTTGTTTAGGCACACCAATCGGAGTTGACTGATTTGATTTTCTCCATGGCACACCGTCCAGATAATCCATAAAAGCAGCAGTTGAGTTAGACAGAAAAGTGGGACTAAAAAATACGAAAAACACAAGCATAACACTGTCACCAAACATAGCCTTTCAAGTTTTCAAGCGCGTGACGCCAGAGAGAAAGCTCTCGGCGCTACACAAACAACAGAGTATAGTATACAGTATAATAACAGTGTATACAACAAACAGCTATATATGTATTGGATGGTTCAAAATGATCAACTTTTGAAATGTTTACGGGCTGCCTACTAAAACCGTCTAAGTGCTGAAAAAACACCTTGTGTGAAATATTTATTTATTTTAACAACAGCAATGTTTGCTTGAAATTTCTTTATTTGTACTGGGACCCACCAGGCATCCCCATTAGTCACAAAAATAACTTAAACATACAGAAGCTTTGTGAAGCTGGGAATACATGTCACTTCAAAAAGTTTGTATCTAGAATTGATAACACAATGCTCCAGATTCAGCCTTGTTGCATTGGCCATACATGATTGTAACTGTGTCCAACCATATTGGAAAGTTTTTATACCACATTGTAAGCAGATTTAATTCCTACATTGAGTAGCTTAAATATAAAAAGGCTAAATGAGACAAAAATAGCTATTAGTGCAGTTAGTAGTTTACAAGACCGGTTAATTTTGAAATCTCTACCACTACTACTACTACTGTCTACTATTACACTATTGCATTATTAACTTAGTCCAATTACAATTATCGAGTGATGAACATCTTTGTTACTGTTTGTGGTGGGACTATATTTCATGTGGAACCAGTAATAAAAAAAGATACAGTGTGTTCTTTCTTTCATAAAAAAAAGTCCAAATAAACCACCCAGCATGTCCACAATAATAAAATAATTACAACAACACACAGCAGCTAAAAGACCTGGGCGGCTTGAACAAAGAAACAAAACTGAGGAGGAAAACTATTGATAGTTTATATGAGAAACAGTTCAATGCTGCTTCACTATATGCTACAAAATGGCCTCAACAAACGTAATATATTTGCTTGTCACAAACTATTTCTAGAGTAGTGCTTCCCAAACGGGGAGACCGGGGTATTACGAACCACGGGGTATTATGAACCAGGCCATTTTCTGGAAAACTGTTGGAAATCCTAAGATTTCATTTGCATATTTTAGTCACAGAATCACCATGCTTTTTTTGGTACCATCATTTTTGGTCAGCACTTCTTTGTTCTCAGTAGAACCGGAAAAATGTAGTTTTAGAGGTCAAAAGTAAATTCAGTTTTCCATTTTGGTAGGCCTGGCATGGTTAGTACAGGGACTCTAGAAATCTAGATTTTTATTCAGGGATAGGTTATATGTATGAAAGACTGATGCAATCTGATTTTAAGATTTATGTTGATTTCGTTTTGTTAGGCAATAGCTTGAATAAGAACACTCTAGCCGGGGTATTATGAACCAGATGGTTTCTACCGCAAAAGTGAAAATTCACTTTCAAAAAGCCCCCATCTGGTGATGTGGAAATATGTAGAAACTAGCCAAATTCAGCAGGTTCTCCCTTATCCCACCTACACAGAGCAGACAACCAGAACATTTGGCTCAATCCGATTTGAATGCCACTTCAACACTGAACATGAAGTTAACTGATTAAGTAAACCGAACATTAACCAATGTGACTAAGTGAACTGTTGTGATTTCATAATCTGCATGTCTTTAAAAAATGTAAAAATAAATTTTGTGTGCTAGCTTTCTTTACCAGTGGTTGGTCATGAGTTTTTTGTCTGAATCCATTGCTAAGTTTTTGCATGCAACCACACAACCATTGTTGTTAGGAGACCAGTTGTGTAGATTACTATGCAAGTGAAGACTTGCTGACTGCATTGGAACCTCATAACTTCAGCTTTTCCTATTCAAATAATGCAAATAGTCAGACCTGAAAGGCAAAAACTTCCTAAAAATCTTCTTAACCCCACTCTACTAATTTCCGGGTTGACAATCACTGCTTTGAAGCATTTTATGGAAAGTTGTTTATATTGGTGCATAATGCCCCGGCAAGGTTCATAATACCCCAGGCCATTTTTTCATGAAAAACTGTAATAATTCAAATTTTGGAGAAGTTAGTGAATTGTGCTTGTGATATGTTATATAAATTTCATAATTCTACATCAATTAGGGGGCGAATGAGAGCATCCCGAATTTTTGTGGTTCATATTGCCCCGGTCTCCCTATAGGTCGAGACCAAGACATGGGTTGCAAAGTTTCAAAATATGGATCGTTTAGAGACAATCTAAGCCTGTCAAAATGGGGGTGTTGTAAATTGATTTAAAAATAAACCTTGTTCTTCTATTAATTTGCTTTACTCCCAACATTGACTGGATGATTGCATCATGCATATTTCTATAGCATCATGCATATTTCATCAAAATCAATCATTGGTTCATTAGCAGTTTTGCTGCATTCAAGTCAGTTTCTTTAACAAAGTACGGTAAATGTGAACTATATTGAAACTTCACAATTCAAGGTTTCTATTTTTTTAATTTGGAGTTCATTTTTATTTGCGATCCTAGTGCTTTGAAGCCGCAATGTGAGCTGTGCTATGAAATGTTGTCAAACGAAGTCAAAGACACAATCATATGAAGACGAAGCACCCGGAGCATAAGAAAAACGAGCGTATTAGTTCAAATTTTAAGAAGCAGCATTAAAGCTAAGCAGGTTTGACTCAGCAATGAATCCAGTGTCTCTAAGTACGTAGTCTCTAAGCAAGTTGAGCAAAAGTGGACCATCTCTAACTGGTTGTCTGTGCCCTGTCTACAGCAGGCATCATCATATGCCGTCTCGGAGCTAAAGGCTGGCTGTCATTTGCTTTTACACGCAAAGTTCCTCTGCTATTCATAGCTGATAGCAGTCATAGGATTGAAAAAAATAGTAGAGTACTAGAAGACTACTGAAATTTCCTGTACAGATGGTCTGTGTCTTGGTCGCAAGATGTTCACAAAACTCAGATTTGGGTCGTGCTTAAAAAACTTTGGGAACCTCTGCTCTAGAGCAGAGGTCACCAAACTTTTTTCTCTGAGGGCCGGAATGCTGCGAGATTAACAGCTGCGGACCGGATGCAAATTGCGAAAAGATATAGAACTATTTAGAATCTCCATTGACTTGAATTGAGCACAATAAATAACAAAGTCAGCGGTGGAATAGCAAAGTTGTGATGAAAATCAAAAGGTTGCTGGAAAAGTTATCCCCTGCTGTGATACACTACAGGGCATCGTGCTCTTGAAAAAACATTACATCTTTCCAAATTTGGCCTATGCTGTCCCCATTTGTGGTGGCCTAATGATAAAAACAGAACACCAACATGTAGGCTGCCTGGTGGTGCTGCCATGTAGCTCAACAGCAACGTCAGTCCTTTACAAAAAGTTTGGTAAGTTTTTTCCTTAACAGTTCTAGTGCAGCTGTTATTTTCGCAGCACGTGGCGGGCCGGATGAAATCAGTTTGCGGGCCGGTTCTGGCCCGCGGGCCGTAGTTTGGTGACCCCTGCTCTAGAGGATGGTCACTGTCAAAAAGAATGTGGAAAGAACATGTGAAAGATGAGGCATAAAAGATTAGACTGAAGCAGGAAGATGTGATTGACAGAATGAGATAGAAAACAGCATTGAAAACAATCACCGAAAGTAAAGAATCGACTCCCCCCATTGGTGGAGTGGTGGGGTCGAAACAAAACTTGGATGATGAATGATGATAGTTGCAGGAATGTGGAAAGCACAAGGTGTGAAATATAGATGCCATAAAGTGCACTTAAAATTTTGTCATCTGTTTGATCATCAACACATAAAATTTACAGCGTACGCCCGTACGGTAATAGGAATGTTTGACAATATTATTATTGAATTTAAAAAATATTGTATGAAAACTTGTCAAGTTAAATTGCACGGTCATATTGGTGTAAAATTTTGTTTCAAGTAGAATCACGCCAATAAGCAAAACATGAACACAATAAAAAGATTAGTGTTTTTTGCACCTTTCACTTGATTGTTTGTCTCCTTTCTGTATGGGCATTTGCCGGGTTGAATAAATCGCTTCAGAGGACTTTTTTAAATCTTTGGAAAAAGAAAGAGTTATCAAGTCATGCTTTAAAAATGCTGGTTCAATTTCAATCAGATATTTCATCGTAAATAGCTCAGTAACAGAAACTTTAGGCTAGAAAAAAATTAACATTCCATAACTCCTTGTTTAAATTTCATTGTTTTATAAAAAAAATCTTGAAGAATTGCAGACAATGTGATAGATATGGAGAAAACTGCAGCGTTTCATGTTTACATTACTAGCAACAAAAACAATAGGTTTGCACCATAAAATTGCCTACTGGTAGAAGAATTCAGTTTATACTCACATGTAGTATGCATATGGTTGGCAAGTTTAGAAACTTTTTGTGACACTGACATAGGCTAGGCTACCGAGTACCGTAACCAATCAGAACACAAACTAGCAACTGAAAAACAGTGCAACTAGCATAAGGGAACCTTCAACAGGCCTTGTGACTTGTGAATACCATGACTTCGCAAAATAATTTGCACGTCTGTCCAACTTAGGAGTCTAACTAAATTCAACAATAATTTACCTTTACCACCTTGCTGTGTAGGTATGGTGGCTTGAAAATCTCCAGATTCTAGAAGTTTGGCTAGCTTTCGCAAATACACTCTTCTTGTAGAAGCTGCAAGTAGTATTAGGTATTTTAAACTATAATCACATAGCCTAAGTTGGCAACACAAATTTTCACATACTTACGTACAACAGGTCCAATTGATATTCCTAAACTTTTGAAACGAACAGCAATTTCTGAATTAGAAAGTTTGTCAAGTTGAGACATTGCAAAAGCAGTCTTTACTGTGAGTGGGATTTAAAAGACCAAAAAAAATGACTTTTAAATTGCTATATAACCTATCAGTATCTGCAAAACAACCTGATAATAAATTATAACAAACGGTAATGAGATGTTGCAAAGCAGAGTCTTTCAATTACATACAGTAAACAAACAAAGATATTAACTATATTGAAGTTAGCTGTTGGTATCAACAGTGATAAGCAAAAGTAAACACTAAACAGTAAACAGCCATATAATATCAGTGAGGTTAGATAAAAAGACACACAAAAACAATATCATGTTGTTGCAGTTTGTAAAAGTTTTGCTTTAGTCCAAACTCTGATGACTATTGTTATATTTGAAATTATATTTCGTTTTCTTTGTGTATTTGTATCCTATGGACCAATTCTACTTGTGTCTGAAACAAAATCCAAATAATAATATTTATAATATACTCTGAAAAATAAAATTAAGGCAGTGGCTATTAAGTTAACTCTTTTGTAGGCCTTCCCAGATATTTTCACCGTTTGATAAATAGTTCTGAATTTTCTATGCAGAGCTCTATATACATAATTTCCGAATCCCCTTTCCAGTACGGTACCGTACCTGAAAATTTCTCAGTTTTAACTTTTTATCTACAAAATGACTTTATTAGTTGTTACTGGCAACACTACTGTACTCTAGGGAGCAAAAGAGTTACTGGGTTTACCAAAATCTCAAACTAAAATATCTTTTAAAACGGAACATGTGTACTTTCCTAAAGCTGAACAACTTCTCTTACTCTGGACTAGAGCAAAGCATCTTGCATAATCCTGTATCATTCCGTAGCCTTCATAAGCAACACAATCTTACATTATGCCATATGTATGCACACACACATCACCTAAAACTAGGCTACTGTACATATATATCTAACCATCTACATTAATTTCCTTAACCCATTAACATCATAAGGTTTTATTTATCTGAAAAAAACCCCACTGTTTAAAAGTTAAAACCACTGGCATCATGCTTGATTGTTTGTTCCCACGCAACGTCAGGTCAGGTGGGCAACAATGCACGGCGCACAATTTCACAAATGTGCAAAGAAAAAGTTGCCATTTTCACATTTGTATATTTTGATTGATTGAATCTTTATCCTCGGATTGGGAAAGCTTCTTGCAGAGCTTAATCCTGGCAGTTCGCATACTTGTAGAGGCTTTGAATCACTGACGCAGGCCCGGCCACCGAGATTGACAGAGTGAAGTTTCCGATTGTTGAAGTCTTGTTGCCGGGGAATTATTCCATCCATTAGATGCCGCTGAATGGAGAGCAATCTTAAAAGTGAGTTGCTCAAGCGCACACCCTGAGAGTCGAACCAGCGCCGCTTGATCTTGAAGTTTCTTTGTTCCAGAAGTCACCGGCTAACCAATTGAGCCATCTGGGCGGATTTGTTATTTCGAAATGTTATTTTGCACTTAAATAGGGTAAAATGAATTATTATATTTTGAAAAAAAGGCATTTCAGACGAAAATTAATTTATTATGTTGTTTTGAAAATAAACTCTTAATCCGGCTTCTGCTTTCCATAAAATTTTAATCTCCTGATCTGCTCCTGTTTGTACTCGTCTCTGCTGTATAAACACTTTAAAATACATTTTCAGTGGTTGTGTTGCAAAAAAAAAGTCATCAAATTTTAGGAAAAAATTGTTGTAGCTTGTTCAGGGAGAAAGTTAGAAATGCACTATTGGGAGACTGGCAACACCGAGTCGAACCTTTTGTCAGCTTTATGTGGGTTTGAAAATTACTGGTAATACAGATTGCCCTTTTGGAGCCAGATTGGCCCTTTTGGAGCCAAATTTGTGAAATTTGATCTTTTTAAAAAAACCAATCAAATCAATCAAGATCAAATCCCAAAAGATCTTTTTAGAGGCAGTTGGCGCAAAAAAAAAAATGTTTAGCCCCTTGGCCCTTTGTTTTCAATATTTGGCTCTTTTTACAAGCAGTTGGCACATACTATCAAACTAGCTATTTAAATAAATGTCCTTCGGAAATTGAGACTGAAAAGTGTTATTACGATTTTTTAGACAGTGTTTAGCTGACAATGTTTATGCCAATGCCGAAGATTCGAGTGGAAACACTGTAAAAGATGAAGATTTGGAATGTAGGTTTATATCGATTTTTGACCACCGTCATTCTGGCAGAATAATTCAGCGCGATCCGCCTAAAAAAATGATCCGTAAAAATTTGCGCGATAAACAATGCGATGAAAGTAGCAACACTCGGAAGCTGATAAAATCACTTCTCGTTACCATATTAAAGCAAATGTTATATTTTTTCCATAGGAAAATGAACAATGAACACAGAAATTTAAATAAAAAACTCGACTTGTCAAAAATAAAGCAAGCGCAATTGCGAAAAGTAAAACATAAAATCGCATATTAAGACTGCGGTATGTAATGTGGCAAGAAAAGTCACCATTACAAAATTGTCTATAAAAATACTTTCCCGAAATATTTTTCGGAATTTTATTTTTGAATCGTGTTCAGAATTAAATTTACTTTCCAGGGGTGGCAAACTCGTGGTGGGGCAGACGAAGGAAACGCGAGCAGAATGGTTTAAAAATAGAGAAATGTCTTACGTATTTAAAAATAAATAGAGATTTTAACGTTTGTAAACGCCTTCAATTAGGCGTCTATAAAAATTTTTCCCGAAATATTTTTCGGAATTTTATTTTTGAATCTTGTTCAGAATTAAATTTCCTTTCCAGGGGTGTCAATTTCGTGGTGGGGCAGACGAAGGAAACGCGAGCAGAATGGTTTAAAAATGGGGTAAATGTCCTACATATTTAAAATAAATAGAGATTTTAACGTTTATAGACGCCTTCAATTAGGCGCCTATAAAATATTTTCCCAAAATATTTTTCGGAATTTTATTTTTGAATCGTGTTCAGAATTAAATTTCCTTTCCAGGGATGGCAAACTCGTGGTGGGGCAGACAAAGAAAACGCGAGCAGAATGGTTTAAAAATGGAGAAATGTCTTACGTATTTAAAAATAAATAGAGATTTTAACGTTTATAGACGCCTTCAACTAGGCGTCTATAAAAATATTTTCCCGATATATTTTTTGGAATTTTATTTTTGAATCGTGTTTAGAATTAAATTTCCTTTCCAGGGGTGGCAAGCTCGTGGTGGGGCAGACGAAGGAAACGCAAACAGAATGGTTTAAAAATGTGGTAAATGTCTTACGTATTTAAAAATAAATAGAGATTTTAACGTTTATAGACGCCTTCAATTAAGCGCCTATAAAAATATTTTCCCAAAATATTTTTCGGAATTTTATTTTTGAATCGTGTTCAGAATTAAATTTCCTTTCCAGGGGTGGCAAGCTCGTGGTGGGGCAGACGAAGAAAACGCGAGCAGAATGGTTTAAAAATGGAGAAATGTCTTACGTATTTAAAAATAAATAGAGATTTTAACGTTTATAGACGCCTTCAATTAGGCGTCTATAAAAATATTTTTCCGAAATATTTTTCGGAATTTTATTTTTGAATCGTGTTCAGAATTAAATTTCCTTTCAAGGGGTGGCAAGCTCCTGGTGGGGCAGACGAAGGAAACGCGAGCAGAATGGTTTAAAAATGGAGAAATGTCTTACGCATTTAAAAATAAATAGAGATTTTAACGTTTATAGACGCCTTCAAATAAGCGTCTATGAAAATATTTTCCCGAAATATTTTTCTGAATTTTATTTTTGAATCGTGTTCAGAATTAAATTTCCTTTCCAGGGTGGCAAGGTCGTGGTGGGGCAGACGAAGGAAACGCGAGCAGAAAGGTTTAAAAATGTGGTAAATGTCTTAAGTATTCAAGAATAAATAGAGATTTTAACGTTTATAGACGCCTTCAATTAAGCGTCTATAAAAATATTTTCCCGAAATATTTTTCGGAAATTTATTTTTTAATCGTGTTCAGAATTGAATTTTCTTTCCAGGGATGGCAATCTCGTGGTGGGGCAGACGAAGGAAACTGGAGCAGAATGATTTGAAAATGGGGAAATATCTTACTTATTTAAAATTAAATAAGGATTTTGACGTTTTGACAAGCCTTCAATTAAGCGTTTATAAAAGATAGTTGAAAAATTGGAAATTACAGAAAATAATGGAAAAGACCTGTACAAAAATAAATTCCTTGTGTTACATTTGTTGATTAGGCCTAAGTTCTGTATTGTTGTAAGGTTTTCCCACCGCACCTTTGAGGCAACCTTATGCGGTCGTTAGGTTTTTTGTTAATGCAGGACCTGTCGTCAGTAGCCATATTACACCTGCCTATACAGCACATCTTGAGTAGTGCAAAAAAATTGTACAGAATAGTTAATGCTTCATCAATATTGAACGTTTCAGAATTTGACAAAATGATGTGTAAATTGAAGAGATCCTAATTTGAAACCTTAAATTTCTCTAGAAAGCGATTATAGGCTATACATTTCGAATGGGTATTTTTTTAAGTTTTAATAGATTACTGCATCTACAATGATTTGATTTAGAAATCACTAGGTTTGTTTGTCGTATCCAGGCTTACACCTGGTGGTTGAAGATTTGGATTAAGTGGACACGAAGGCAATGAAGCCAATCTTCGTGTCCACTTTCAGGCATGCCTTTAAGTGTCCTGCCAAACACACAGCGCATGCTCTTGAACGGTATCGAACCCGGTGCCCTTTCGATTGCCTTTCCAAGTTCTCACCACTCGGCTATGCAGCCGACCTCACCACTCGGCTATGTAGTAGATATCAGTCTCCCGGGTATCAGTTAATGAAGAATAATTTGTATTCTCTAAGCACAACATAAACTTCTAAACATTTTTTCAGCAAATCGGGTAGGATGCTGCGGATTCTTTTGCTATATTCAGTCTTTAGCATTTACGTAGAAAAACAAGTATCCGCGATCCTGTATTACCTTTGTCATTTCGCAGAACGAAATACATCGAACTTTTTTGTCATTAAATTCCCAAACTACATTGGCTCCTTCTAGACAATAACAAATGTAATGGCCGTTTTCCTTCCCTTCACCAAAATGTGCAATGGCACTTACGAATTTGTAATTACATTCAACGCCATTTGCATCCTCAAGAGTAAAAGTTTCATCTGCTGTGACACATCTTTTGGATTTGATTACACCAGTATTTCTACCTAAAGACAGAACCAAAACTTTGGGGAAACTAAATAGCCTATTTGTTTACTCGTAGTGCAGTTCACACTTGTACATTTACAACATGGTGACATTTCGTTGCCAACAAGCAAGTTCTTTAGATATAAGGATAAAAGATTATTTTCTGAAATCCAGTGGTACATTGGTAGAAATAATACTTTTTCGTTATTTCTATGAAGCTCACTTTTTGAACCGCATTCAATACACTGGTGATACGTGACGTATTCCAGTGCCAATGCCATATCAGACCGCTCTAATAACAATGGCAATGACGATTCGCTAAAAAATTCGGCAGGGTCATGTTGCAAATCCAGTGGAAATTTACTTCTTATATCATTCAATGTGTTTTTAAGTAGTTTTTCTTCTACGTTTCTGTTAACAATAAGATTATGCATTATAAGAAATACATTTCTGTCTAGTTTTGCAATACCTTTGTCGTTTTCCAGCCACGATATTGGCACATCACATGTTATAATTACAAATTTAAGCGCTTGCAATGCAACGTTCAACCAACAGGAGTTACCTACATTTACTAAGCCAGGAGGAAGATTGCTATTAGGAGTTCCAGATAGAATCATTAAATCGGGATGAGCTTTGATAGCGTTTGTAACGATGTAATATATCATCCAATGTCGATAGGTTGTGAAAAAATCAACATCCAAATTTCTTTGGTTAAGCTTTTCATTGCTGTTGTTGCAAAGAATATCCGCTGTCATGCAAACGGCCACTCCACAAGTATTGTTGTCTGGTTGCATCAAGATGTGTTCATCAGTACATTCCAGCGCCTACCTGGAGGACAGCAGCGACTGAAATCAAGACGCCCATTTGTGCCCGCCGCACGACAGCTTCTGAACAACGTTGAAGATCTTGGAATAAGTGCGGCACACTGGACGAACTACACATGGAACATGGAGTGGCAAAACAACACCTCCCGACTCCGTGATTTCCTACCCGACGTCGATCCCCACCCTCCGGGAATGTCCCTCGCAAGACTTGCCTGGGTCCGGCTTAACCGCCTACGAACCGGCGTCGGTCGCTTTCGTTCAGACATGTGCAAATGGGGCCTGGCTCCCTCACCGGGATGCGAGTGTGGCGCCACAGACCAGACAGTAGATCATGTCGTCCATGACTGCCCAATCCATCAACCACCACATGGAGCGCTTGGACTGAAGGCCCTGGATGACGAGACTGTCGAGTGGCTGATGACATCATGCCCAAACATATAGTCCAGAAGAACAGCTCATACGACGAAGAAGATGTGTTTAGTGTCTACGGCACAATCGTCCTTACATAGCCCGTAATCAACCAAGACATTTAATAAACAATCTACGCCGTCACGAATGAACTTTGAAACATCACTGGACATGCCATTGTTTAATGAATCATAGCAATGTAACAACTCCTTTTGGATGGAAAAATGTAACAAACGAAAATGACCATTGCACAAGAAAGGCAGAAGAACGACGGGTTGCAGTTTGTCCTCGTTTTCTATCATGGCCGTTTTGAAAAATTGCATTGATTTTACGGGTGTTCCTTGAAGAAGCTTGCTTGTGGAATCGCAGTCTAAAGCCCCTATGGCGTTAATGTTGCTCGGTTCATTGACTTTTAGCAAAATGTAAGCGTCTACCAGGCGTTTGCTTAGCCAACCAACGGCCGATGGATTTGTATAGTGCTTTTCCAATTCGCTCTTGATTTTCCTACAGGGGTTATGACACGCCGTAAGTAAATCTAGCCAAAACACTTCGTGGTTTTTGTCTATTACGAGAGCGGTATCAGATAAACAGTTACGATTTATTGCCAAACCGTGCCACACCTTTGTCGAAAATTCCTTCATGTACTCGAAATCTTTTTTTATAGCAGTCCAAAAGTCATTTATCCGTTTGTCATCACACATAGAGGTTGCAAAAGCAGTGTTTTTATAAACAGCCGATGTGTACATGGAGTCACTTATGACATTGCCGTATCGAATATGCTTTTTTGATTCATTGTTAGTGTAAAACCCAGTTGAACGACGTTTTTTTGGTTTTCTAAATGTAGAAACTACCAGACTAGTGCAATGGTTTGACTGATCTTTCAATGTTTGGTCGCTTTTGTTTTTGGAAGAAATGTGAGGTTTTCTGTAACCTTGGTGGATATAATGTGCAGAGTATATTTTTTCACTAGTTCTGATTTCATTTTCATATTGTTCCACAAAATTATCGATACTTACAACTCGCTTTCCTTTTAAATAAATTTGTTTCAAATCCCAAAAATGCTGCTCAATGATTCCTTGAGTTAAGTTATCCCGAGAAATATTTCTTAATTCGGAAGAAATAACATTTTTAAACCAAGAGGAATACCGAAAGTAGAGTTGATCATTTGGGCATTGATGATGAGACGAATGCCGGGATAAGTCTCCCAGAATTAGCTGCGAAGTTGTACTAATTCGAATTAAAGCAATTCGAATGAGTTGGGAACAAAAGGTTTTGTCCATTTAAACATTTTCGTGCTTTAGCTTTGAATTGCAATGGTTAAGGTGATACGAAAAGTTATTAGAATCTAAAAAAGTGACAAGTCGGTTATGGTAGCGTAAGTAAAATGGAGATTTCAATTCTTGTTTTTGATCCTCACGCATGCTGGTATGAAAATGGTCAGTCAGGTCGTTTACATCGGTTTCTTTTAAAATGATAGTCCACTTGAAAAGACGTTCGTTCGCAATTGGTTACCCAAATAATGCTTTTCATTATTTCGTCCAGTTCACGCAGGGTTGTACATGCAAATAACAACGAAATCCAATGCATTGCAGTCAATCTGTGTTGTTTATGTTTGTAATGTTTTTTTGCCATAACTTTAGCTGCACGCATGGCATGACTCAAACAATTGTGAACGAACGTTTTTTTTAAGTCGTACGTTATTGCCTCGCCTGTAACTACTCTCCAGCATCTGTTGTAATAATCTAACCTTGTCTCATTGCACATAGCACTTAATACAGCATTCCACATAGCCATGGAACCGTCAATCATCATCAATGCCGGCTTTTTTACTTTCCCGCAAATTTTTACAGTGTCCATTAAAACTTTTCCCAGAAAACTCCGTATACTCTCAGAATTATGAGTTGTTGCGATGTTTGTTGCCACCGGGAGCGCTGGACCCCCGGTGTATGGGCTTCTCACTACAAGCGAATAAATTTGAAAGTCTTTTTCACCTTCTTGTTTTCTGACTATACTTCCAGTTGCGTCGAAATAAACTACATCAATGGGGCATAAATCCCGATAAAGTTTCACTTGTGCATTTGAATACATTATAACGCCTGGTGGATGTGTAGTTATTTGTCTTATAAAGGTTCGATTTTTCTTTTCAAATTTGTATCTCAGGCGATTGATGTTATACATCCAATTTTTTGAGTATCTATTGCAAAGCTTACCTTCACTTTTTATATTTCTCAAAACAGACGAGGCAGGAGCAAAGTTATACGCTCCGTAAAATAGTTCATCTTCAGTTAAGTCATTTACCAACTTTCGGCCAACTTCGCTAGGATGTTTACATTGTAATTGTTCCATAAGTAATTTACGTTGTTCTCCTGCGACCGGCCTTCGTTTAACGCAATGCGATTCATGGCTACGCTTCCCCTTCACACTTACGACTATTTCAACTTTATCAACGTACGAAAATATACGAATGGTCCCCTTTACTGAGCATTCACAACAACGCGAGTGCTTGCAATACATGTTAGCATGGCCATTGTAAAATTTTGTATCGCCGCTACTTAGAGATTCAACTGCTGCTGGTTCTACCAAATAATGATTTCTGAAACAAAAAACACATCTGTCATAAATTTTTCTAACTTTTTTGCATATAATATCGCGATATAAACCAGATGAAAACCTATGCGCAGTGCGACTGGGAGTCATTTCTTTCCATTCATCTAACGTGAGGAATAACGACTTACTATCTATGTTAACCAACTCACAACGTCGTTCACGCTTTTGCGATACTGGCTCTTTAAAATCCCCTAACTCCTTCAATGTTTCATCAGAAATCCAAGGTTTCTGATTTTGGGAGCATCCAAAAATGCTACCTTCATTATCATTTACTCCGTTTGGGTCATTATTTTTGTTTTTTCTGCGATGGATACAACGCTATATAAAAACTAACATTATTATTATTATAACATTATTATTTTACATCAGTAAATATTTTTTGGCAATCAACTTTTAGGCCTACATCATCTTCAGCTTTGTCATCAGGTTTTAGATTATCTATTTCATTTAAGGTTTCATCAACTTTGACTTTTACATCAATAAATTTTTTTTTATTATTACTAACTTTTGCTTTTAGATCATCAATTTCGATTATTTTGTCAGTTTCGGTTTTTAGGTGATTAGTTTCGGTCTTTACCAAATTGTTGTCGCAGTTAGATAGAAGTAAGTTTGATCTATTATCAGACAATTGTAAATCATCAGAATTAGTTGGAGAGGCAGATTTACTAACCTTACAAAGCAAATCAGATTTCTGCTGGAAAACTGGAGGTAAGACATTTAAATGTTGAATGGGTTTGTTGCTTACACCAACAAGTTTATGACAAAACACGGAATTTGAAGAATGCAACACTATCTGTTCACCTTCGCATACAAGATGACTATTAGCACAATTCCATTGTTTTTCTGTTATAGCTAATGCCGGACTATTTGGTGAGAATATGCAGCGAGGGTGAAATCATTTCAAGCAAGTTCCGCAGCACACATATAGGGATCCGTCATTAGGCTTGTTACATATGCAGTGGAGAAGATTGTCTTCATGATTTTGTAAAGAAATGTCACTTCGATAGGCAACAGAAACAATTGCTTCGTTTTGATCTGGGTTATTCTGTTGACCAACATCGCAAAACTTTTGCGCACCTAGCGTTGAGGAGATATGTTGAGATGTCACGCCTTTCGCTATATCTTTTTGTTTAGAAGAAACATATAGTAGTTTTACCGATTCCCTAAAAGAAGAATCACGACGCTATCTAGATTTAATTGTTCTCACTTCAGAGCGAAAAAAGGAAGCAGGCCAATGATTTTCCTTTAGCATTGCTGCGACACATGAACCAGGAAGGTAGTCATCGCGAGGGAAGTCGTCCATATGCTTGCTGATGGAATTTGCTAATTCAATATCTAACTGAGAGGGCACAGTTTGTGATATCGAAGCGGAATTTGTTTTAAAATGATCCATTAAGTTTTTATTTTTTCCACAAAACGTCAACAAATATTTCTCTCGTTTAGAAGCAGCACACTTTGCACGAAAACTCGAAGACGTTAAAAACTCTACACGGTTTGATTTGTTGCTCAGGGAATGCAAATTATTTTTCGCTAAATACCTACCAATTTCATTTGCTGTTTGACTTACTAGGCCTAAGTCATCAGAAGCACCTCCAAAGTTCATTGTCAACACTTTGCTGTTACGTTTCGGGAAGGTGCTCTCTTGGCAAACTTCATCAAAATGAAATAACGTTTCAAGTGGAGAAAACCGATTTTGCGAAACAAAGCTTCGAGTAGGATTACAACTGGCACCACGCGTCCCTGTAGCAGACCTCACACCAGGACCGGCACCACTCATGCTTTTAGCAGACCTCACAACAACAGGACCAGCACCACTCGTACGTGTGTCAGACTTCAAAACAGCACCAGAATAGGCACCACTCGTACCGGAAGCTGACATCACAGCACCAGGACCGACATCACTCGTCTTGGTAGCAGACCTCACAACAACAGGACCGGCACCACTCGAGCCTGTATTAGACTTCATAGCACCAGAGCAGTCACCACTCGTACCGGAAGCAGACATCAAAGCACCAGAACAGGCACCACTCGACCCTGTACCAGTACTCACAACAATAGGACCGGCACCACTCGAGCCTGTATTAGACTTCATAGCACCAGAGCAGGCACCACTCGTACCGGAAGCAGACATCACAGCACCAGAACAGGCACCACTCGACCCTGTACCAGACCTCACAACAACAGGACCGGCACCACTCGAGCCTGTATTAGACTTCATAGCACCAGAGCAGGCACCACTCGTACCGGAAGCAGACATCACAGCACCAGAACAGGCACCACTTGTCCCTGTACCAGACCTCACAACAACAGGACCGGCACTACTCGTCCTTTTAGCAGACCTCACAACAACAGGACCAGCACCACTCGACCCTGTATTAGACTTCACAGCACCAGAGCAGTCACCACTCGTACCGGAAGCAGATATCAAAGCACCAGAACAGGCACCACTCGACCCTGTACCAGTACTCACAACAACAGGACCAGCACCACTCGAGCCTGTATTAGACTTCATAGCACCAGAGCAGGCACCACTCGTACCGGAAGCAGACATCACAGCACCAGAACAGGCACCACTCGACCCTGTACCAGACCTCACAACAACAGGACCGGCACCACTCGAGCCTGTATTAGACTTCATAGCACCAGACCAGGCACCACTCGTAACGGAAGCAGACATCAAAGCACCAGAACAGGCACCACTCGACCCTGTACCAGTACTCACAACAACAGGACCGGCACCACTTGAGCCTGTATTAGACTTCATAGCACCAGAGCAGGCACCACTCGTACCGGAAGCAGACATCACAGCACCAGAACAGGCACAACTCGTCCCTGTACCAGACCTCACAACAACAGGACCGGCACTACTCGTCCATTTAGCAAACCTCACAACAACAGGACCAGCACCACTCGTACATGTGTCAGATTTCATACCACCAGAACAGGCACCACTCGTCCCTGTACCAGACCTCACAACAACAGGACCGGCACTACTCGTCCTTTTAGCAGAACTCACATACGTAAGACATTTCCCCATTTTTAAACCATTCTGCTCGCGTTTCCTTCGTCTGCCCCACCACGAGCTTGCCATCCCTGGAAAGGAAATTTAATTCTGAACACGATTCAAAAATAAAATTCCGAAAAATATTTCGGGAAAATATTTTTATAGACGCCTAATTGAAGGCGTCTATAAACGTTAAAATCTCTATTTATTTTTAAATACTTAAGACATTTATCCCATTTTTAAACCATTGTGCTCGCGTTTCCTTCGTCTGCCCCACCACGAGTTTGCCACAATTGGAAAGAAAATTTAATTCTGAACACGATTCAAAAATAAAATTCCGAAAAATATTTCGGGAAAATATTTTTATAGGCGCCTAATTGAAGGCGTCTATAAACGTTAAAATCTCTATTTATTTTTAAATACGTAAGACATTTACCCATTTTTAAACCATTCTGCTCGCGTTTCCTTCGTCTGCCCCACCACGAGCTTGCCATCCCTGGAAAGGAAATTTAATTCTGAACACGATTCAAAAATAAATTTCCGAAAAATATTTCGGGAAAATATTTTTATAGACGCCTAATTGAAGGCGTCTATAAACGTTAAAATCTCTATTTATTTTTAAATACGTAAGACATTTCTCCATTTTTAAACCATTCTGCTTGCGTTTCCTTCGTCTGCCCCACCACGAGTTTGCCATCCCTGGAAAGGAAATTTAATTCTGAACACGATTTAAAAATAAAATTCTGAAAAATATTTCGGGAAAATATTTTTATAGACGCCTAATTGAAGGCGTCTATAAACGTTAAAATCTCTATTTATTTTTAAATACGTAAGACATTTCTCCATTTTTAAACCATTCTGCTTGCGTTTCCTTCGTCTGCCCCACCACGAGTTTGCCACCCCTGGAAAGGAAATTTAATTCTGAACACGATTTAAAAATAAAATTCTGAAAAATATTTCGGGAAAATATTTTTATAGACGCCTAATTGAAGGCGTCTATAAACGTTAAAATCTCTATTTATTTTTAAATATGTAAGACATTTCTCCATTTTTAAACCATTCTGCTCGCGTTTCCTTCGTCTGCCCCACCACGAGCTTGCCACCCCTGGAAAGGAAATTTAATTTTGAACACGATTCAAAAATAAAATTCCGAAAAATATTTCGGGAAAATATTTTTATAGACGCCTAATTGAAGGCGTCTATAAACGTTAAAATCTCTATTTATTTTTAAATACGTAAGACATTTCTCCATTTTTAAACCATTCTGCTTGCGTTTCCTTCGTCTGCCCCACCACAAGTTTGCCATCCCTGGAAAGGAAATTTAATTCTGAACACGATTTAAAAATAAAATTCAGAAAAATATTTCGGGAAAATATTTTCATAGACGCCTAATTGAAGGCGTCTATAAACGTTAAAATCTCTATTTATTTTTAAATACGTAAGACATTTACCCCATTTTTAAACCATTGTGCTCGCGTTTCCTTCGTCTGCCCCACCACGAGTTTGCCACAATTGGAAAGGAAATTTAATTCTGAACACGATTCAAAAATAAAATTCCGAAAAATATTTTGGGAAAATATTTTTATAGGCGCCTAATTGAAGGCGTCTATAAACGTTAAAATCTCTATTTATTTTTAAATATGTAAAACATTTACCCCATTTTTAAACCATTCTGCTCGCGTTTCCTTCGTCTGCCCCACCACGAAATTGACACCCCTGGAAAGGAAATTTAATTCTGAACACGATTCAAAAATAAAATTCCGAAAAATATTTTGGAAAAATATTTTTATAGACTCCTAATTGAAGGCATCTATAAACGTTAAAATCTCTATTTATTTTTAAATATGTAAGACAATTACCCATTTTTAAACCATTCTGCTCGCGTTTCCTTCGTCTGCCCCACCACGAGCTTGCCATCCCTGGAAAGGAAATTTAATTCTGAACACGATTCAAAAATAAAATTCCGAAAAATATTTCGGGAAAATATTTTTATAGACGCCTAATTGAAGGCGTCTATAAACGTTAAAATCTCTATTTATTTTTAAATACGTAAGACATTTCTCCATTTTTAAACCATTCTGCTTGCGTTTCCTTCGTCTGCCCCACCACGAGCTTGCCATCCCTGGAAAGGAAATCAATTCTGAACACGATTTAAAAATAAAATTCCGAAAAATATTTCGGGAAAATATTTTCATAGACGCCTAATTGAAGGCGTCTATAAACGTTAAAATCTCTATTTATTTTTAAATACGTAAGACATTTATCCCATTTTTAAACCATTGTGCTCGCGTTTCCTTCGTCTGCTCCACCACGAGTTTGCCACAATTGGAAAGGAAATTTAATTCTGAACACGATTCAAAAATAAAATTCCGAAAAATATTTCGGGAAAATATTTTTATAGACGCCTAATTGAAGGCGTCTATAAACGTTAAAATCTCTATTTATTTTTAAATATGTAAGACATTTCCCCATTTTTAAACCATTCTGCTCGCGTTTCCTTCGTCTGCCCCACCACGAGTTTGCCACAATTGGAAAGGAAATTTAATTATGAACACGATTCAAAAATAAAATTCCGAAAAATATTTCGGGAAAATATTTTTATAGGCGCCTAATTGAAGGCGTCTATAAACGTTAAAATCTCTATTTATTTTTAAATATGTAAGACATTTACCCCATTTTTAAACCATTGTGCTTGCGTTTCCTTCGTCTGCCCCACCACGAGTTTGCCATCCCTGGAAAGGAAATTTAATTCTGAACACGATTCAAAAATAAAATTCCGAAAAATATTTCGGGAAAATATTTTTATAGACGCCTAATTGAAGGCGTCTATAAACGTTAAAATCTCTATTCATTTTTAAATATGTAAGACATTTACCCATTTTTAAACCATTCTGCTCGCGTTTCCTTCGTCTGCCCCACCACGAGCTTGCCACCCCTGGAAAGGAAATTTAATTCTGAACACGATTCAAAAATAAAATTCCGAAAAATATTTCGGGAAAATATTTTTATAGACGCCTAATTGAAGGCGTCTATAAACGTTAAAATCTCTATTTATTTTTAAATATGTAAAACATTTACCCCATTTTTAAACTATTCTGCTCGCGTTTCCTTCGTCTGCCCCACCACCAGCTTGCCATCCCTGGAAAGGAAATTTAATTCTGAACACGATTCAAAAATAAAATTCCGAAAAATATTTTGGAAAAATATTTTTATAGACTCCTAATTGAAGGCATCTATAAACGTTAAAATCTCTATTTATTTTTAAATATGTAAGACAATTACCCCATTTTTAAACCATTCTGCTCGCGTTTCCTTCGTCTGCCCCACCACGAGTTTGCCATCCCTGGAAAGGAAATTTAATTCTGAACACGATTCAAAAATAAAATTCCGAAAAATATTTCGGGAAAATATTTTTATAGACGCCTAATTGAAGGCGTCTATAAACGTTAAAATCTCTATTTATTTTTAAATACGTAAGACATTTTTTCCATTTTTAAACCATTCTGCTCGCGTTTTCTTCGTCTGCCCCACCACGAAATTGACACCCCTGGAAAGGAAATTTAATTCTGAACACGATTCAAAAATAAAATTCCGAAAAATATTTCGGGAAAGTATTTTTATAGTCGTTTTTGTGATGCTTACTTTTCTTGCCATATCACATATAGCAGTCTTAATAGATACGATTTTTTGTCTAACTTTTCGCAATTGCAGTTGCTTTATCTTTGACAAGTCGAGTTTTTTATTTAAATTTCTGTGTTCACTGTTCATTTGGCTATGGAAAAAATTTATGATTTGCTTTGATGTGGTAACGAGAAGTGATTTTATCAGCTTCCGAGTGTTGCTACTTTCATCGCATTGTTTATCGCGCAAGTTTTTACGGATCATTTTTTTAGGCGGATCGCGCAGAATTATTCTGCTAGAATGACGGTGGTGATTTTTGTACTGTAGTTAGTACCGTATCTTTTTCGTCCTGGACGCGTTAATGACTAAAAATAAAATGATTGATGATTGATTGATATTGTTCTTGTAGTATGTAGAAGACTCTGTTGCTGTAGTGTTGTAACGTTATTGACGTTGTTAACGTTATTATGTATTAAGTTTTTAACAACGTTATTAACGTTATTGAACAATTTGGCTGTTTTTTACCCAGTTTGGCCCTTTTTTCGACATTGTTTGGCTCTTTTTCTCAAAAGTTGTCTGACAACCCTGTAATATGTTATTTAGTGATTTGGTTATGTTATTTAGCTTCGACAAAGACTCTCACAATATCATGAGGTTGCTGCAGCGACGTGCATGTTACAAATACGCGGGTGCAACCTAGTTCGTACCCTGAACAGTTTGTACCCTGAAAAGATTAAGAGAAAAAATTTAAAAAAAGCCGAAGTCGCTGATCGCAGTTTAATAGCACAAAGCCGAAGTCGTTGATCGAAGTTTCCGCAGACAACTCGATGGTTAGGGTTAGCGGAAATATTTGCAAAAACTGCGATCAGCGAGGGTTAGGGTTAGAGAGCATAGATTACTCGATGGTTAGAGATAGGGTAAGCGGAAACTGCGGAAAAATGTTTGCGGAAACTGCGATCAGCGAGGGTTAGGGTTAGAGCATAGATTACGGTACTCTATGGTTAGAGTTGGGGTAAAGGTTAGCGGAAAGTGCAGAAAAATGTTTGCAGAAACTGCGATCAGTAAGAGTTAGGGTTAGAACATAGATTACTCTAAGGTTAGGGTAAGGGTTAGCGGAAACTGCGGTTAGCGGAAACTACGGAAAAATGTTTGCGAAAACTGCGATCAGCGAGGGTTAGGGTTAGAGCATAGATTACTGTATGGTTAGAGTTAAAAAAGGTTAGCGGAAACTGCGGAAAATTGTTTGCGGAAACTGCGATCAGTAAGGGTTAGAACATAGATTACTCTAAGGTTAGGGTAAGGGTTAGCGGAAACTGCGGTTAGCGGAAACTACGGAAAAATGTTTGCGAAAACTGCGATCAGCGAGGGTTAGGGTTAGAGCATAGATTAGTTTATGGTTAGAGTTAAGGTTAGTGGAAAGTGCAGAAAAATGTTTGCAGAAACTGCGATCAGTTAGGGTTAGCGGAAACTGCGATCAGCGACTTCGGCTTTGTGCTATCTTTCTCTCGATCTTTTCAGGCCGAAAATTTTAAAATGTTTGCGGAAACTACGATCAGCGAATTCAGCTTTGTTTAATTTTTTCTCTCGATCTTTTCAGGGTACGAACTGAGGGTACAAACTGTTCAGGGTACGAACTAGGTTGCATCCCAAATACGACTACGGCATAGGTATATCAGTAACCCATTAAATTGCTACTTTGCTTGCAAGTTGCATATCACTTATTCCTACACCTAATGCATATCATGAAACTTTAGATATTAAAGTTTTAAATTTAATATCTACTAAATTGCAAAGTGTTACCAATGTAACGCGAATGTGTCCTTGATTGATTGTGAGAATCTTTTTCCTCCAACTGAGTGAGTTTTTGTATGATATTAATCCCGGAAGCTTTGAACCATTGACAAGGGCTCAGTCAATGACCAAGTGTAGTTTACTAGGCTATTTTTATTGAAACGTTGTCTGTGAATTATTCCATCCACTAACTGGGTGGAAGGTAACCGCTCTCAGAAGGCTCACCCATGCCTGGTCCAGATTGGAAAGTTTGAACATTGCGCGGGAGAGAAGAGTTTCAGGTGTTGCATTTGCGCGGCTGTCAACATCAAACGCTGGTAATTGCGCGGTTGTCAATATCAAACGTTGGAAATTGCGCGTTTGAAAATTATTTACAAAAACGTAAGGAAAATGCTTACTGAAACCTTAACTTTGCAATTGCAATGCTGTCCTGCCTCGTTGAGCTTCTTTTGGAAATAGCATAACAGCAGCAGCTTAATAACTGCGCTAAGCGTGCTCCTATAGAATCAAGGCGATCTCTATCGTCTTATAGGGATCGTCTTGTATATAATCCGCCTCCCTGGTTAATATGACGTCACAAAACAGACGCAGCTATTATTGGGAGGGTGAAAAAAAGGAAGGTAAAAAGCGGCGGAATGGAGATGATAAGACGGAATGGATATGGATTTTTTTACAATTTTACTATGTTTTTACAATAAAAACATTACACCAACGTCGAGTGTTCGATATAAGGCCCTAGGATGACTTAAAACTTATCAATTTGCATCAATTCAACTAAAAAATTGTCTAATTAAAGTTTAACATTAAAGATATGAAACCTTTGCCACTATAGTCAGTATATTGCTATGAGCTAAGGATAGCTAAACGCATCAAGACGTGTTCCCCTTACGACCATCAGCACTCTTGATAACGCACCATGGCCGATCTTCATAGCAACTGTCCATACAAATCTTCAATATATCAGCTAAAGTTATGTAGGCTAATAAAGTTATAGCCTATAGGCTATATGTTTATTTGTTTTGTAACATTTTTTATTTTTTTAATTTTCCCTTTATATCTTAAATTTTTCTGAAGGTGTTGCGACCGTGCCAAATTTTTTTTCAACTCAATAACTTACTTCGATCACAAGCACGTTTTAACGTTCGCGTTTTGTCGCTTCTACCTTTTTCTTGACCTTTGCTATGTTGATGTGTATTGTGTTGATATGATGGTCAGAAATAAAAAAACAACTGAACTGAACTGAACTGAAAGATCAGTTGACTGGTAAAACGGATCGTACCAGGGCAATTGATAGCACTTTAATTCAAGAACCTTTAGCCAGAGTGCATATCGATACTCCTCACCTTACCGGAATGGTGGAAGCCTTGTGTTTGGAAAGGTGTTTGTTTGACATTGATTTAGTAATTGGTAATGTGGATGAAGCAAGGGCACCTAGTGAACCTGATCCGGAGTGGGGTATATGTGCTGCCGCTGTTACGAGGGCACAGGCAAGGAAGATGGAAGATAATGTAAAGCCTCTAAGGATAGCTGAGGTACAGTCTAAATTAACCGTTAAGAGGAATAAATTGGCTGAGATTCAAGAAAACGACCTGACAGGCTGAAACTGAAGAAATTTGTTAATATGAAAGACTCAATTAAAAGAGGAGGCAGGAGACGGCCATTTGGAGTTTGCTACAGATGCGGTAGACACGGACACTTTGCCAGGGAATGCGTTGCTGACGGCGGACATTTGGAAAACAGACGTTGCCGTGACAACCATTGCTACCGATGTTGGGAGATTGGACACATAGCTTGGAGCTGCCCTTTTAATGAAAAGGCTTGCTACAATTGTCACAAAGAAGGTCATCTCGCCAAGGACTGTCCGGAGAGGAAGTGTTTCCGATTTAAGAAGATGGGTCATCTCGCTCGCCGGTGCACTGAAGACATTGAGGACGTTGGAAACTTTCGCAGAAAACGTAATTATTGTTTTGAAAAACGCCGTCCTTGGTAATTCATGCAACGATGGACTAATGAGTCGTTGAAGATAACTTATGAGAATTGTTTTATCGAGTAATTAATTGTTTTGTAATGTGTTTTGTATTGATTGTGTAATTTTGTGTTGTTATATTGTGTTGTTGTGTTGTTGTTTGCAAAAATATTCTAAGGGGAGGCGTATGTCACAATCAATGTACAATGCCTCGCGATGGGTTGCTTTGTATCTTGACCGAACGCACTGTTTTAATTATAGAATTCTTGAGCGGTATGTTATTATCGGTCAATGACCAGTAGCCTAGTAACTTTTGATTGCGAATCTTTGTTATGTAATGTAATTTTATATCATTCTGTAAGATGCGAACCTCGAATATTCTGTTGTTTTCCACAATTGCCAAATGTCGTATGTCATGACGCCATAAGGATGTTTACCAATGAATCTCTGATTGCGAAATTATTATTAGGTAATGTATTTTCTAGAACCGTTTACCCTACGTGACAATCTAGAAACTTCTGCTGTTTACGGTTTAATGCAACTTGACAGAACAATGAGTCCTTATGATGTAACATTACGTAACTTTCTCGACGTTACTAGACCAACAACCTTCTATAAATAGTGGTGTAATTTACGTAATGATTATTATGATGAGTTGATTATGAGAGATCATTGTTGTAGTAGTAGCAGTTGTTAATAGACGCAAAGATTATTGTTGATCGAGAGTTGAAGTATTGAATACGAGTAAAGCAAAGTTGATGCTAATATCAGAAAAGAAGATTTAGAAAATATCTGTCTAAGCGGCCGCCTTCTCGGGAAACGTGCTCGTGGCAGACAACGAACAACATTTATATCCAATTTCAATACATCAATCAGCCAACCAAGAACACTTTGGGACACTGCGCGACAAAGGGAACACTGGAAAAATTTACGAACTGAGCATCTAGTTCTTCAAAGGCCGCAATAATCGGCTATGATACTGTTGATGATGATGCTAATATAATTTCTGATTGAAATTAGAATCGTATGAGATCAATAGTCGCAAGCGTTGGAATCTATTGCTGTTCACTGTTACTTTGATTAATTGCTGGAAGTGGTGAACCATTCGTTGGAGTCCTTCAAGCGTTTTCATATATCATTTCACTAGTATAACTGTAACGTTCCTAGGATTGCCGGTTGAATGCTTCTGTCTAAGGGTGGCTGACAACGATACTAGATTGTTGGTATCAGGAAGTACATCTTGTATTACGCCACGTGTGAAGCGATCAAGGCGGATTCAGAAACGTCACGTCATTCCATCCGAAGTTTGTTGATTGAAAAAGGAGAAAATTACCACACCAGTCTGTTTTATAGGCGAAATCAGTACCCTTGGCGAGTGCTGCCAGACGCAATGCTAAAAATATTAAAACTTGAAAGTAGGCTAAACAGTACAGAATTATGAGAACGTTGGACTGCACCGCAGAATACCGGCTGGTGACGAATACGAGACAGCAGTCGGTACAGAACTATCCGTGAATTTAGTTGACTGCTTTTCGGTTATAATCCATTAAACTACGTCATTGAACCTTTCCAAGTCTCTTTTCTGGTAAGAGATAAAAAAAAATCGTGACATATCTACAAAACGGGCAATCGTCGTTCAAACGTTGCCGCTCGGCAACACTTTTTTCCAATGCATTGTAAAGGCGAATCGATCATTATATTCAGTATAAGCCACCCCCTGTTTGCTGTGATCGGTAAATATAGTGCTTCCACTAAACTTGCTGTAGTTTTCTCGTTTCTTCTCGAATTTTATCAATTTTGCCATAGTTGGAAAGCACGATCATACATCTACACGAATCAATTAGCTACAAATCCAAAACAAGTACTATCTTTGTCTTGTAATAACTTAAACTTCACCAACTTGTACCAATTTTCAGTAATTTAATTTTTACAATAAAATTATTATTTCGTTGCAAACTAAAAGAGTATGTCTTGCTTTATGCACCTGCAAAATTTCATGTTGATGTCTTATCTGTGAAGCGAGCATTCGTCGTTCGTATTTGGACAACACTGATACATCTCACATCTAAAACAAGAGCAAGATGCTATCCGTTTTCGTTACTCGTCCATTTCAAAGAACATGGAACACAATTTAAACCCTTTGAATTGGGATTGTTTGGAGGGTAGCTCATAGCCTTCCTACCCAAAAAAATGAAACATAGGCCTATGTGTCTGTTATAGCTATTTGGAAGCTTGATTGTTTTTAAATTTTAAAGTGATCACAAAACATGGACTACGGTAAGTTAGCCTACTCTTTTTGTTGTTGAGTAGCCCTAAAAAAGACTGTTTCGGTAGCCCCAACAACGACTATTTGTGTAGCTCTTGTGTAGACTGTTTTGAATATATGAGCGCTTGGGATAGCCTACTATAGCAGCGGGTATGATTCCGCTATGGCTCGAATAACTTCTGGAAAATATCCTACTGTTCCCGTGCGAATTGGTGTCTCCACATAAATTCGTCCAAATAACCAGGAATCATATCCCTGCTTGTACCCCCCATTCTTTTTAGCTCCCTCTTGCTGTTCAGCCACAGGTTTTTTATGTGATTGGTGTGAGCCCCTGTGGCTGATACGTACCGATAACGGTGATTTGCCGTTTGATGCAGATAACCAATACCTAAAAATGCAAAATAAGGTGCTGTATGAAATTTTTTTAATTAAAAGGTTGGCTACAAAACGTTTCATTCATCTGCAAACTGGCATAGCCTAGTAAATGATTGTGTTGGCATAATTCGTTTATACCCATAAACCCGTATCAATCGCTGGGTTACTGATTGGTTGCTGTCATAAAATCTTCTTCAAAATCAGATACTTTCCATCAGATACGGTAGGCCCACACTAACAAAGTTGTGGATAGCCTACGTGTCGAGAGCTGCAATCAGATGACTAAATGCAGTCACTTGTTAGGCTATTTATCAGGGACAGTAGGCTAACACAAGCCTACTGACTTTATTCGTTGCTTTATTGCATGTTTGCGATAAAACTGAAAGATATAAAACAAACACTCACTGGATAAATTCGAGTATACGCCCCATTCATCAGAATGGATTTCGGTGCCGGAGCAATGTGGCGTATAATTTCAGCCACGAGAGTAGCTCGGTCCCGGCGCGGCACCAGTGTGATGAAGCAACAAAACACTGGAATTAAAACTCCTTTTAAATAGGGTGTTTATTGACATATCATAGTCCATTGTCTACAAATAACAAGTAGCCTAATATGGACAACAAGATATTGACCAATTGTCATAGCTACTAACTGCGTTCGCTGGACTTAACCGCTAAGCAATTACCAAGAAGGATTTTTACCTGAAAGAATTCGACCCAAAACTGTTGTCATAACTTAGAGTTTAGCAGGCTGAGTAACCTTTCTCTTCTTTCCGATCAAAACTAGGCAATGTAAAGTCTTGTTACTGAATCAAACAGGGGTGGCTTAGAGGCTACTGATGAATGATCGATTCGCCTTTACAATGCTTTGTAAAAAAGCTTCTCCAGGCGATTAAGTTTGAACGACGATTGCCCGTTTTGTCGATGAGACATAAACTTGAAACTTTTCAGGTGCATAAAGCAAGACATATTGTTTTAGCTTGGAAAGAAATAATAGTTTTATTGTAAAAATTAAATTGCTGAGAATTGGTACAAGTTGGTGAAGTTTAAGTTATCACAAAATAAAGATAGTAGCCTACTTGTTTTGGGTTTGTAGCCAATTGATTCAGGTAGATGTAGGCCTACGATCGTGCTTTCCAACGATGGCAAAATTGCTAAAATCCGAGCAGTATGAGAAAGCTACAGCACATAGTGGCAAAGGTTTCATATTTTTGATGTTAAACTTTAATTAGATAAATTTTTAGTTGAGTTGATGCAAATTGATAAGCTTTAAGTTATCCTAGGGCCTTATATCGAACACTCGACGTTGGTGTAATGTTTTTATTGTGAAAAAATAGTAAAATTGTCAAAAAATCCATATTCATTCCGCCTTATCACCTCCATTCCGCCGCTTTTTACATTCCTTTTTTTCACCCTCCCAATAATAGTTGCGTCCGTTTTGTGACGTCATATTGACATTAAAGCAGATTTTACACGAGCAATAGAGCACCATTGTTGCCATTATTTAGTTGCAGTCTCGCGGCTGGCCTGAGCGATTTTGCGCGGCTGAGGTTGTGATTTTTAGTGAATTGCGCGGCTGCGCTTGTGATTTTTCGTGAATTGCGGGGCTGGAATTTGAAGTGCGCGGGGGATTTATCCCCCGCGCAGGCCAAACTTTCCAATGTGGTGCCTGGTTAGTTGAAAGGTAGAGGCCAGACAAGACATAGTCCAAAGTATCCAACGATGGAATAGGCAGATGAAGTCAATTAAGCTCAATTTGGATGGTTGTGGTGGATGAAGGCTGCAGCATGTCACCTGCAATCGTCTTGCCTTACCAGTGGACAAAGCTGGTGGCCTGTCAGGTTTACGTATGTGCCTTGTTGAGTGTGTGCCATCAAGTCTACATTTTTTTGCCATCTAAACACTTATCATCAGCGTTTTTAATGCAACTTAGACCATCATCCTCGAAGAGATGAGGGATAGCCATCATCATTTCATTCACTAGCCTAAATCATGCTGAATGGAGCATCTAGAACTGCTGAGTAGACAGACGTTGAAATGCATTGCTCAACCCCATACCCCAAGACTTGAATCAACACTGCTTGATTATGTGGTTTCTTCATGCATAAAGTCAGTCTTACCAATTGAGCTATTGAGGCGGACTTAAAAAATTCTAGTGACTATATATATAGGCTACTGCAGTAATAGTTACAGTATTAGGCCAATTGCTAGCGACTTTACCTAATCAATTTATTTGTTTTGATAGTGGTCACAACGGTAAACCATAATCACTTTCTGGGAAAATTGTAACATAAAGTTCCCGGATCCGTTCGTCTGTATGTAATGACCGAAAAGAAACACTCTTCTGGAAACGTCTATTCGAGAATTGTATTTCTGTGAAAAATAGCCCACTGGCTGTCAAAATGACTGGTGCAACGTGATACACCACTAAACTTGTCACTACAATGCAAATTACTTGGATAAAGACGGAAATTTTGTCCAGCTGGCAAGCACTAAGCAAACAGCCCAATATTTGACCACTCTTCAAGCAACAATTTTAAAAATGACTAGAATACATTGCAATATCTCAAACGCACGTAGGCAGCTACTGTGATGTAATAATGATAAGTTATTCAAGCACCTGTTCAAGTTTGGCTTACACCTGTTCAAGTAATTAAAGATTTAACGATGATGTAATGCTATGCTGCAGCTGCAATGTTTTACAGGTCTTGCAATCTGCTCATTTTTTAGAAATATTCCATTACGTAATACGCTGAGATTCAGTAGACCTGAACGGTTTTTCATGACGTTTGATTTGGTGAACAATTGTCTGGAACAGATAGCATCATACAGCAAGCAAAGTGCATGATATTTAAAAAAGTATTTTGTGTAGCTAAACAGTGGATTTGATTTTAAAGGCCTACTCAATGAAAATTTCAAACGGGAATTAATAATTAAAATGCGTAAACTGAACATTCAAGAATACATTTCAAGAAAAATTACCGAAAAAAAATTGTTTTTAATGGCGCTGGCAAGACCCAAAGTCCAATGTTTTATTTATTTTCTCTTTTTTTCAAAATAACTAAAAGTGCAAACTCTGCTCGAGAATACGTCACAAAAGACAGCAATAACAAAAGCCACGTTACCACATCTGATGTTTTGAGCAAACTGTCTGATGTTTTGATGTTGAAATCTGATGTTTTGATGTACATACATACATAGCCTACAGTCAAATCGCCCGCAGTAACAATTATTGCGAGATC
The DNA here is from genome assembly GCF_918807975.1 of Aplidium turbinatum. NCBI lineage: Eukaryota > Metazoa > Chordata > Ascidiacea > Aplousobranchia > Polyclinidae > Aplidium > Aplidium turbinatum. Next base: position 11,607,808 of record NC_137484.1, on the reverse strand, counting down.
AGCTGATTGCTAGTCTCTAGTGCCGCAGACTGTACTCTACAGTCGCACGCTTTGCTGCTCAAGCCCAATCTAGTTTTGAAAGCTCTGACAAAAGCGCGCGCGCAATGGTGGTCAGACCGCGATGGGGCAAAATTTTATTGAAAAATGTTTTATGGTAGCATGTTAAACAGGAAGAACGTGGAAAATCGCCAAGTCAGGTTTTTCCTTTAGTATCCCTTTAACAGTGAATTTGATTATGGCACAATTAGGATGGTAGCAAAAGATCAAAACCGTAAAAGTAGAAAAAAAATTAGCCTAATTTGAAACAGTTGTTACATGTCAGCAAAATTTTATTTTTTGCAAAAGTTCAGTTTATTTTGTTCTCTAGGCAATTAAAAAATATATACAAAGCACAAATAATTCGCACAACCAGGATGGCAACGAAAGACCAAAAGGTCATCAAAGTGAGATGCCACTAATAGTTTTGTTGACCCCTGACAGCCTTGCTTATACAATTGGTGACATTAATTAGATGTAAAGACTTTGTTTTTTGAGTAGAATGTAAACTGCGATTGCTGGCAATATTTTGAAAAATGTATATATGTCATATAAAAAAAACTTTTTCCTGAATATTTTGATTGTTTCTTGTGTGCTTTTCACGTCTCTCTCACATGTTGATTAGTGAGAAACAGAGCAGCAAAATTTGGATTATTGGTTTGGTATAAAGGGATAATAGATGAAATTCATAGTATATAATTATTACATAATAATAATATGTTTAGTTTAGTGTTTAGAGCACCAAATTGTAAGCGTTGTACTTAAAATTTTACATATTGTAGGATACATATCTTTTACTTTTGTAAGTAATACTGCCAACAATAAGATGAGTGGTTTCATTAAGTTTCTTCATCGGCAGTTTGTTGTCCCGTATAGTGAGATGATGAAGATTTTTCGTCACAATTATGCTCAAGATGGGGGCTACTTTCCTCGCATTCGTGGAGTTCTTACACAGATAGCAAGGTAGTATTGTTTGTGTACCATACAATTGAACAGTACATACTAAACTGTGTAGTTGAGTAGGGCCACTGCCTGCTTATTACTGCAGAAAAAAAAACTGTGTTAGTTTGACATTACTTAAGAAATAGTGTTTTCTGCAAGATAGGCTATGTATTGACATGCCAAAGTGGTAGCCTTCATTTCATATTTCTATACCATATAATAGCTATTAGTTATTTCCTGCTTCCATGTGACTAGTGTGTTGCATTTATTTATATTTACATTATGTTGTCATGTTGAGTATGAAATAAAATGTTATCGTATATTAATGCATCTCTTATCATGGTACTGCTGTTTTGCATTCATCAAATGCTGGCATTTGCACAACAATCTAACCTCTTAGTGTAATTTATTAAGTCAAAAATCGATTTTTCTACAGTAATAGCATCTCTTATCATTAACGTTCTCATTAAAACTCTAGTCTATAAATTGATATGCTACTTGTTTTTTTATTTGTATCATACTCCATGCATTTAAGGCAGGGTTGAGAAAAACCTGGGTTTTTTTAAAAAAGCCCAACCCGCATGGGTTTAAAAAAAAAAAACGTTTTTTTTTTTTTTTTTTTTTTAAAAGATGCAAAAAGGTAGATTCATGCTTATTTGACCTTAAATACTACTTTTTACCAATGAAGTGCCTTTCACTCACAGTACATGCTGGCATAACTCAATAAAATAATGCACTAGGGCTGTTTAACTATGAGGCCTTCTTGCATAAATGAGTTTTAGTGTAGTACAAAGTGAGATTACTTGATTTTTGTGTACAGAAATATCCACTGTATTTTCAATTTATCTTTGGAAATTTACTTCACAACCACATCCTTAAGTCCTAATTTAAAGTTTGTTTTAAGTACCTTGTAGTAATTTGGTTCATTTTTTCAATTTTCTGATAAAAATTGGACAAACATGATGCTCTGGGTTTTTTTAAGTGGGTTTTTAAAAAAAACCCACCCGTTTTTTTGGGTTGGGTAAAATACCGACAACCCTGATTTAAAGAACCATTATTATATGTTGTTTTTTAGCAGTTGTTAAATTCTTATTATATGCAGTGCTTAAACATGAACATGTGGTGATTGTAACTTAACGTGTTCGGAATGGCTCGTTTCGGTGAGTCTGATCCCTATTCGGTGATTTTTTCAATTTTTTTTTTAAATTATTGGGTACCGTAGCCTAATTATCATTGCCGTTTTAGGGGAAGGGGTTCGGGTTAGAGGTTAGGAACTCACCGAATTGGACTCACCGAATAGTAGAAGACCCTAACGTGTTTAACCCCTTCAGTTACTTTTATGCACACACTATCATTATTGTGTTGTTGAGTTGTTACATGCAATCTAATGCAACTCTAAATTAGATTACAATGTAATTACAACTTTATCATTAACATTCTGTTCTGTTTATGCTTGGTCGTACGACTACTTGGCATGCGCCAACTTGGCTCTGCTTCAACTCAGCAATGTACATTTTAGCTACTGGCCAAGTCAGCAAATGAAAAGTTCACCAAGATTATCAAACTGGCTTGGTCATCACTTCCTAAACTTAAATATTGACTTGTGACATTCCAAGTTTCGGCTCAATGCACATGCTCAGTTGTAACTCACTCAGTTTCATCATTTGCCAACTTTTAGCCGCTTGCTAAAATGGTGCTAGCTCAGTTGTCACTTGCTCAACTGCGATTTGCTCAGTTCACAACTGCTGACTTGTAGGAGACTCTTAATCTCTTATGCTTGGCCTAGTAAAGGCTCAAGCTCAATGTTTTATCATGTTCAAATAAGTTAAATTATTGTTATTCATCAAATGATATGCGCTTTTGTACAGCTGTTGTGTGTGCACTATTGTAAGTCTTTGTTTTAATTTGGATTATTTTGTCCGATACAGTCAACTAATCTTGCTGTATTGGCGATTGCCTTGAAATTATTACAATGGAAACTAATGTAATATCGTGCCGCTAATGTTGAAAATCTTGAAATTGTGCTTCAAATGCTCCATACCGTGCGCGGACGTTTTGCCGAAAGACATTTTGCCAAAAGGACATTATGCCGTATGGACAAATTGCCGAATGGACAAATTGCCGAAACAATTTGGAAAAAAATTACTTTGAAGTGACACAAAGTCGCTTTGGAATATACACGATCGAGTTGTTGATGATCTTCCTCGTACTAACAATTCCATCGAAGGATGGCACCATGCTTTCGACCAACGAGTCTCCATCACACACCCCACGATACGTCGACTGACAGTAAAGTTGATAAAGCAACAATCGCACAACGAACTAATCCTGGAGCAGTTATCAGCTGGCGTTCAATTGGCGCCACCAAATAAAAAATAGAAGGTTGCGAACGATAGACCAAAACACATTGTGGAGAATATCGATACATATAACACTTCTGTCGGATACTTACGCGGCATACGCGCTGTCGCACATAATTTGTGAGTGAAATCTGTTTGTAAATGATATTTATGTGTTATTAGGTTATGATAAATAATACATATAATACATTTGTATAATATTTCGGCAATTTGTCCAATCGGCATTTAGTCCTTTCGGCAAAATGAGTTTCGGCAAAATGTCCATTCGGCATAATGTCTTTCGGCAAAATGGGTTTCGGCAAAATGTCCGAGTACCCTCTATAAAGTCCCATCATAGATTTTGTTTTCATGCTTGATGATGCTTGTTTCCAGGTTTGAAGAGATCAAGCATGGCAGATTAGTTGGCACCGATGAACTTGGAAACAAATATTATGAAAACAACCGATATTTCATTTCTCGAAATCGGTGGGTGGATTATAATCAAGAGACTTGGGATGCGAAATGGGATTATGATGCTAGCCAAGTGGTTCCTGAATGGTGAGTGTCAAAAGAGTTTTTTTATTGACTTAATATTGACAGATAAAAACAAAGTCACTTTAACGGGTTTAACATAGCCTAATGTATTACACACACAAAAATATAACATAATTAAAATAAAACAAACTCTGACGTTTTCGACACGTACCGTAGGCTACTTGTGTCTTCATCAGGAAATTTATATTATACTGACTAAGTCAATAAAAAAAACTTAAGGATTAATTAAGGATTCAGATTTTTGTTATTACTCAATGTTTACAAAAACAGGTATTTAACTGCACTGCAAAATTATAGGTAATTAAATATATTGTGGTTATATAGCTACTCGTGTGAGTTACCATCTTCATCACAATTTGATAGACTTTCCATTGGAAAGGTTCCAACTACCGTAGTCTGTAACTTACTAGTACAGATGATTAAGTGTACTCATAATCTTATGCAAGAACAATGCAAACAACAAGGCTTTTTGAAAAATCATGAGAGAAGGCACTCAGCAGGAGCTATGTGTAAGTATCTTTTAAGTATAAGAAACTTCAAACGACAAATAATATCCATACATTCAATCAGTGGCTGCTCATCCATAAGAAGTGTAATGTTGAAGCCCCTCAATGGCTTTAGTGAAAAGCAGATTGAATCTCATCAGCTCGTCGAGTTTTGTGAATGACGTTTGCTTTATTGTGACGTAACTTGAAAAAATAAGGCATTCTCGTGCGTTACGTTTGCGTCATTCGTGTCTTGCGGCATTCAGGTCTCGCGTTATTCGTGTTTAGTAGAATTCAGGTTTCGCGTCATTTGTGTCTTGGGGTGTAAGAATCGCATCATTTGGACTTTGCTTTCAGTAGTTTATTAAATTCACAGAGCCGCATGCTCTAAAGTGGTGTCGAACCGACGTCCTTTCGAACGTCGCGCAGACGTTCTCACCACTACGTCACACAGACAATACTTCTGTTGGAAAAATTACGTTATTGTTGCATTTATATGACCCGTTAATCTTCAATTTGCAGGCACCGTTGGTTGCACTACATGACCGATGACCCTCCCACTGTTGTGCCGCCCACTCAAAGACCCTTCTTGGTGAAGCACAAGCGCAATATGACAGGCACCAAGGAATGCCTTGTTCCTTATTCTACAACAAGACCCAAGATCGAGTCCTGGAAACCGGGAAATTAATCGTAGTTTTTTGAGTTTATTTATATTTGAATAGCATATTTTCATTCTTGAATACAACTTTCCTTCTGCAAGGTGTTGAGTTTATCTATCACAGGAGTTCAATTTTTATAGCTTGTCCACTTTTGATGAACCTCTGTGTGTGGTGTAGGGTCGGTACAGGACATCTGGGCGAAACCCTCTGGGGCGATACCATGTGGGCAACGTCCCAAGTAGACGACATCCCATGTGGGCGACGGTAGCGAAAGTTTAGTCGTTCGGAATGGTGGTGAATTATATACTGTAATCGATCTAGTTGCTTTGCGGCGTCACGGTTTATCGTGAAGCTTACGAGAAACGCCTCAGAAAAGAGACAATCGAAGGAATGGCCAAAAAGTGGTTGACGTAAGTTATGAACGCTCCCTTACCGTTATCGAAACTTGTCAGTCGCAATACCGATGGTGCATTCTGTTGAAACATTTTTCGGTACAAGCGGCAGGCAGCAGAATCATCTGGCAACCACTGCGAAGTTCTGCTTCCGTGTGACTTCAAGTCTTAAAATGTAATGACTTTCAGTATCGTAGTTTGTTAACCTACCCTTTCCTAAAACGATGAATGTAATTTTTTCCCCACACTGAAAGAGTTTTTGACCCTATAAAATGCTTTCTTGTCTTATTTTTTCAGCGCCATCGCTAAACGTAAGGGCTCACTAGTGGATTTCGGGGCGGGAGGGGGGAGAAGATGGTGCTCACACGGCCCTACCTACAAGTGTAAAATGAATAGTGTAGCTACATGAAATAAAGTCTCTGAAAAGGTTTTCAGCCACTTGTGCACTGGGCCGTTGGTTGAATGTCTTTCATAGATAGCCTATGGAACTATAGATAGGCTGATTTTTTTAACGTCCAAGTTACAAAGTTCCTGCTCTTCCTCATGGTTGGTTTTCTTCTCACGGCTCTTAAATTAAACAACCTTTCCCACCTCTAGTACAGTCCTATCATGTGACGAGCAACCATCAAGAATAATATGAGCATATTCTAGCTTAATATACTCCTTCTGAGCTACATTATCTATAGGCCTATATCCAGGAATAATTTTAAATCACAAAATTGTGAACAACAGCCTGACTACTAGAATGCAAAGAAACATAAGTGTAGAGAACAAAATGTATCGGTGTAATACGTGTCAAGACTTTATTTTGTTAATTTCCATAGCGATAACAAAGAAACGGAAACAAAAAAACGACAAGATCAATGTAGCACTGGCTCTAATCTCGCGGTGCATGCTTGAAAGTTCTTCAACAACAGCTCTAGCGGCATCTGAAGGATGGAATTATTCACGGACAACAACTTTTCAACAAGAACAGCGGAAACTTCACTTTGTCAACCTCAATAATCGGGCCAACGTCAATGTTTCATAGCCTTTACAAATATGTGAAACTGCCAGAATTAAGCTTCCAAAAAGGCTTTTTCAATCTGAAGATAATTTTTCTCGACACAGTTGTGGAGTCGGGCGAAAAATATACGACTCCGACTCCTCGATTTATAAATTGTGGTAGGCTACAAGGAAAATTGAGATGTTTACAGTTTTTCCCCTGTAGGCTACGTGTATTGTGTAACATGCGTTGCGTGCATATATGAAGCAAAAAAATAAATAACTGACCGACTCCGGTTTCAGTGTTGCCAGATTTGTGAGAGTTGCCCAATTTTTTTAATATTGTTCTTTTTCATTTTTTTAAATTTAGTAATTAAATTTGCAACCCATATTGAAACGGTGACTATCGCAAAAACTGACAAGAACATACACTTCTGGTTACGTTTTAGAGCGCAATACGGAGAACAAGAGACAATATTTTAAAAAAAGATCGAGAAATCAAGTCGATGTCGGTCTTTTTTGGCGACTGCTACTTCGGACATGCCAAAATTCTTCCAACTCCACAGCCCTGATTGAGTGATTTCTCATAATCAAAAAAATATATAAATTGATAGTTGGCCTTGCCGAATTTTCTTTGAAATCATTAGTCGACAAGTCAGTCTTATCACCAGGCAAAACAAAGTAGCCTATATTAACAGGGAGTGGCAGTTCGACTCATGTGAAATCCAATTTCATGCAGGTCAGTAGCGCACCCAGAAAAAAATTTAGAGGGGGGCTAATTCAGAAATGTCGGCCGAGTGATTTGCGACAATAGTGACAGTAGGCCAATGCCCATCAGTGCCGATCTTTGGGGTGTGCAAACCGTGCGATCGCACAGGGCCCGCAAGTTACTCAGAAAACGCAGTAATTTTGTTATTTCCAATGGAAAAATTCAACAAAGGAATTAGCAACAAGAAAACATAGAGACTCAGCGGGTGCAACCTATTTTGTCCCCTGAACATTTCGTACCCTGAAAAGATCGAGAAAAAAAACCACAGAGCCGAAGTCGCTGATCGGAGTTGCCGCAAACATTTCAAATTTCTCTCGATCTTTTCAGGGGACGAATTAGGTCGAAATTTGATTTTGTTACTCCGATTTCAGGGTACGGAATTGGGGTAAGAATTTTTAGGGGACGAAATAGGTTGCATTTAAATCAACATAGAAACATAGCTTTATATTTCCGAAAAATCCTGAGGAAAGCAAGATCTTATCCTTTTGCTATGCCACCGGACAGCACCATTTTTACAGTAATATTCATACCCAAATTTTTGTTGAACATGCTCTCAGAATGCCCCAAATTCAAAATAATTTTTCAAAATTTTCTGGGAGAGGACCCGCAGACCCCCCGCCACAGGGTGTCGCCTTCGGCGATGACGCCGTCAGGCTTCGCCCGCCAACCGTAACACCACCCCCTCTCCTTTCAAAATATCTAGCTTCGCTACTGAAATGGATCATTGTCATTGGGGCCCGCAAAGTAGGCCTATATTCCACACAGGGCCCGAAATATCCTTAGACCGGCACTGTGCCCATCCCTTTGATTAATATTTAAAGGCACTCACGGCCCACAACCCACCGGTTGCCGATACATCAGGATTCGTTCTCTCAAATCAGATTAGAAGTTGGCCTAGTGAACCCCAAGCTATTAGAACCATCAACACTCTCATCCCTACGTCCACTCTCGCAATCTTCTATAGATCTCGACTTTTCGTCATGTAGGCCTATGACAAGATAAAATTAGCTTTCCGTTTGCCAACACAGATAAGTGCAAAACCAACAACTAGCACGAAAACAGTTTGAAACAAAACACTAATTTTGTAAACAGTCGGCTAAATTTGATGTGGACGTTTTTCCTATTTACAAAACATTCAAAATTAGTTCGTATTTTCAATTAAAGTCCCAGACGCCTTCGTTTCTCTGCTCAAATGTCGTAGGCCTATACAGTTTTACATGTCCGTGTGATTCGGCATTGACGTATAACGGTATGATACATCGGTATGTCCAGTTGTCCACCAGACATTTGACCACGAGAGTACGGGAGCATCTGAACTTTAGGGGGTTCTGAACTGAAGTCGACTACGAAAAGTGCTATCAAAGACCATAACATGGAGTGTTCTTTTTGCACAGATCAAAAATTCTCTGCTGACTCATTTATAATTTTACGCAAAGGCAAATCCCAATTTGACACCAAAATTCAGGAAGCACTGTTAACGCTATACGCTACAATCCAAATTTAAACAAATAGGCTAAATATTTTCTGGAGGCGCATCCATTCTCCTCAACATTTACTTGATGTATCACGTTCCCTGTGGTGCAAAATTTTTTGTAGTTATTTATGTACTGTAGTTGCTTTTTCCTAATGTAAATTTACCTTCAAGAAGTTGAAATTTATTGCATTTATTAATTATTTTCTGATTCTTGATTAGGGCTTAAAATTAAGCCGAAAACGTTCGACTGTTAAAACTATTTGTAAATATGTAAAATATATTGTTATAATGCTCGGCCCTGTTGTATTGTTGTGTCTTATTCATATCTAACCTGTAAGCAAAAGGTATACATAGGGAACATACAAAAACTTTATTTTTTGTGGCGAGTTTGGGGGGGCTTGAGCCCCCTTAGCCCCATGCTGGGTGCGCTACTGATGCAGGTATGCTTATGATTCATACTAAGTCAGAATTCATTCGAATAAGCATAAGAATTGCAAACGTTCGTGTGGCAAAATTGTCTCTTTTTGCCGCGTACAATTGGTCTACATGACCAAATACTTGATTAGGCAGCGGTAATGTCGCAGTCATGGCTAATAGTTCTCTAGCAACATTTCTCAAATAAGGAAAACGATATTCGTTTTTCCAGTATGCTAAAACATCACAGTCCATGCCCTTGCGCTCTGTGGCTAAATATCTGCCAATTTCCTCTTCCAAAGCTTTTTCTTGAGTTGTATCTGATTCAATCTTTCTCGTTTTACTTGGTGGTGATGACATGAAAGAGAACAAGCTTTTGTTGTCCTCGTTTTCGGAGAAGCTGCTACTTTGATCGTGGTGAGAATAATTTTGCAATGAGCACTCGACTTCAAAAGCGTTCTTCCGTTCAAGAATTTCCTTTGTTAACCGTATGGAATCATTTTTGAGTAAATCTTTGTCTTCCTCAGTTTTTAACCAGTCTGCCTTAAATCTTGGGTCTAAAACGGTTGTGAGTCGAAACTCCTCTTCTTCAAGATAATAATTTAATTTCATATTCACTTGACCAAGTAGGATACGCGCCAAGATTTGACAGACGTGTAATTTTGATATTCGTTCTTCCATTGAGCTTTTGAGGCCAACGACAACAGCACAGACATTGCTAATAATTGCATCCGCATGTCCTTCAGCTTGATACGTAGCAGTTTCGAATGGACTCAGCACATCGACCAACTCTCTGATAACAACCAACTCTTTGTCGCTAAATTTTAATGTGTTCTTTTCCTTTTCAGGTTTTGACAATTCTCCTAGGGCTGCATTCATTACATTTTTACCTGCTTTTACAATTGACCGCAACATTTGAAGAGAATAATTCCACCTTGTTTGATTTTGAATTGATAGGCCTATGTAAACGTTTTTCTTCTCAAGAAACTTATTAGCAGTCACGCTCGTCCGCAGTGCCGTGATTACTTTTGCTGCTTTATTCATCGTTGAGCAGATCAGTAACCGCTTTGACAACTGCCCAGGTAGCAATAGTCGGCGTGCAGCTGGCGTCATCAGGGCGGCGAGCGCTCACATTGGCGACATCGAAAATCGTTAGCTGTAGGACAGCGCCTCACTGGCGAATATCGTCATGATTTTTTTTCTTTAAAGTCATGACGATATTCGCCAGTCAGGCGCCGTCCTACAGCTAACGATTTTCGATGTCGCCAATGTGAGCGTTTTCTGCTAGCTCTGCGCCGTCGACTTTCGAGCGAGAGACGCGCTTTCGATTTTCGCTCGCTTTCCGCTGGCAACGCGCAGTCGAGTTTCGTCAGATGGTGTTGGTTCAATACCTTCTCGAGTAAGAAGGCCCTTTCATGAAAAAGGCAAAACTTGTGACGTCATCACGAGTAGTTCAGATTGTCAGCGAAGCGCGTATGGTGAATAGAGTTCTGCAATGGCTTTTAAGCTTGTTTCAATCGGTTCTTGTGTTTTGTTGTAGTAAACCAGCAATCTGCGTCCTAATGTCACACACATGTAAGAAATCATTGTGACCCCTGTGCTTGTAAGCAACTGTAAGTACCACAAATCAACGTTTTTTTTTTTAATTTAAACATTCCAAGACCATAGTTCCACGCACGCAAACAAATACACAAGATCAAGTGATAGCATACATAATACCATTGTATTGAAACATGAATCACGATTACAAATGAAAAGCAGGTCTCATTTAAAATTTAATCGACGTGTTGTCAATAATCATGCAACAATACACAAATAATTGTTGTATGTAATCACAAAATGCCACAATACTGTCTTAAAACTTGATACGCACGATTGATAAACATTACAATTTTTTATAAACTACTATTTGTAAAAAGAGCATTATCACACATTAAATGTTGTACGGATATACAATTCTATCACAGTTGGCGATCAACATCACACACATCATTAGATTGCTATTGTAAGAGATTCTTAAATTCGTACAGCAACATACCATATAAATGACAGCAGATTACGAATTAACAGTTTGCAATTTGCGTTTCTTGGTCAGTCTTTGTTGAACAATGACATCATTTTCTTTGCGACAAAAATTATTGAGTAAAGCATTTGTAGATGCCCAGCAAGTCATTTTTGTTATTGTTGACATGCTGTGACCATTTTCACAAGTATTTGTGGACAAGTAATCAACATCGCAATCCAAAATAGCACACAACGTTGTTTGTAAAACCAGCTGCCGTTGGTTCTTTGAGAGTAGAAATTGTTTAGTAGCAGATAATTGGTCCACAATAAGATAATTTATTTGAACAATCTTTATAATCTTATCATCAGGGTATAATAATCCTCCTCTGGTGATTGCACAAATGTAGCTATTACTTATACGATTTACATCCGACATGGCACAAGTCATGCGTTCTTTGCATTCCTCACATTTAATTTTTTTACTAACGGTATAACAACAATATCCAGCAAGGTAGGTAATGACAGGCAACACAGTTTCACATTTAGCAAAATCTTCTGCAGTAATGGACTCAAACGATAATGAAGGTTCAACAGTATCAGACAAATTGGTCCAATCAATGAAAAAATCCTTTAACACAATCTTCTCATTATTTAACGTAATTTCTAAAGCCGATAGCATTCGAATTTTTTTTTCACATTCATACACTTGGCGAAGAGACACATCATAATTGCCACCAGCTAGTTGTCGATATTGACCAAAACGATCTTCTAAACAATCCGTTTGCAGTTTTCCTAGCAACACATATTTTGCTCCAAGTTCGTTTATACAATAATCAGTTACTTCGAGTAAGGCATTGGTGGTATGCAACAGTGCTTTGAAAGTTGGTTTGGTGAGCTTCCCAAGTGCACCATTCATGCAATCCCATTTCTTTAACCAGTCATAAAAATATTCTAAAAACTCCTTTGATAGACTTTTTTCACAAGTTAAAGGCTTTTCGAATTCACTTTTTAGGCGACGACCTTTCATAGGAGCTTTAACATTAACTATTTTCCACCAGGTAGTAATGATTTTAATAAATACACTTGTATCTTGATGATACGGAATAACACACTTTTCACCTAACTGCGATACACCTTGGGCAACATAATCATTAAAAATTTGCAATGCCAGTTTAACATTTTGCCTTTCAAATGTGGAAGGATTTAAAGCTTTCATAGATAAGGTGTAAGTGTACTTAAGAAGTGAAGTATGTTCGGAATAATACGTTTGTTTGATAGTATCAAAACTGGCAACATGCTCATGAGAATTGGACGTAACCATTGTCTCGAACTTGAAATCAGGAATAATAAAACTTCTTGATTTGCATTTCTGATTTAACCAATTATTTCGAACGCATTTCAAAAGGTGTACAGGGTCGAAAATAAAAAATAGAGGACGTTCAGAATTAGCTGGGTGCGGATACACAACAGAAAGAGCAGGCGGATCAGCAAATAACGACATCGCTTTTCCATTAATGGAATTGTTATCTGTTATAACAGTGATTACCATGAATCCGATTTTTTCAAGCCCGACAATAATTTTTTTCAATAAGTCAAACAATAAACAGTGCGACATTTTGTTAGTTGGCAAAATATGAACAACATCTTTAAATTTAGAAAACATACCAGAGATCATGAAAGCAAAAGCTGTTCTTGCAGCATCAGTGCTGTTAAAAGCTGCACCAACAATGTTACCCCTTTTGTAATCATAAAAGGGTTTTATGTGAATTTCGTCCACAAGCAGCATTACAGTTTTTGAACGAGAGTCAAGTGTTTTGTATTTTAACTTGGTATACGAAAGAAATAAGTTTTCTTCTTGCTCAAGAGAAGGACACATAGCACAGGATAGAGTTAATCTTCGAATTGTTGAATAACTTGGCAAAAGGCAACTTCCTTGTTCGCGAATAAATCTGTAAGCTCGTGGTGAAACATTATGAAATAATGACGAAAATATTAAAAAGTCTGGTGAATAAACCGGTCGCTTTTGTGTCATTAAAGTTAACTGTTGACAAATAAACCAAATAACATTTTCATAATTTAAACAACCTTTAATTGACATTAAAATACTAATAACAAGCTTGCACTTTAAAATAAAATCACTTTCACTTGGAAAGGTACAATTTTCAGAAGACAATAACAACAATTGTAATACACTCTCCAATGTGGATATGGAATTTACATGCAATGGAAAAACGTAATCATCAATTTTTGGCAAATTCACTGAGCTTTTATATGCGGTCATGTTTAAGTGCTCATCTAAAACTGCTGCACAGGTAACAGCAGGCCCAGTTATATCATGGCTCTTTATTTCACAAATCAATATTTTATCACGTTTGTCTACAATCTGCCATGAAGAATCGAATTTGAACTTTTTCTTCACATCTTCAATTGAAGTCAAACTGTCTTTTTCCAGAGCAAGTGCAAACTCTTCTTTGCTGTTTGCGATTGCTTGAGAGAGCTGAGCGTTTTCAATTGTCTCAAGTTTGTCATGACGACTTGCTCTTTTGGATGTCGAAGGTTTGCTCAAATATGATGCACAATTTGGTAATTGAGATGGTATAGCGCCAGGTACTAATTTCGAAACTTTCAAATCATAAGACAGCTCTTTTCCTGTTCTCTCATCAAATGCAGAAACAGTTTTGCTGATTTCATGTTTGTGAAAGTGAAGTTCACATACCTAAAAATTACAAATATTTTTAAACAAAACCGACATTGCATCCAGACTCATTAATTTGTATTTACTTGCTTTGTACATACGACATTTCTCATTTTGCAGTTCGAGCATTCGTGAAAGCTGTAATCCAGCTGACAGCTCAGAAGTCTGCTAAGAGTAAACACTAAACAGCTAACAAGCATCTGACAATGTAAAAACGCTGCAAAAAGGGAAACATTTGCTGGCTCAAAAAGGCACACACTCTTTCGAACAATTAATCTATATCTAAACAAGCAGAACAACTCTATTCAAGCGTAAACTTAAAAGGGATTGTTTCTTTTGCCAATTCGCCCTTTTGAAACGCTATTTCTGTGCTGGCCTACAGGGAACATATCAATACATCGAAGATACGTTGGATTCTAGACAGGATTACAAGAAAATTTCGTAATATCTCAATCAGAGCAGAGAAAGCAATGCCTGAATAAGATTTATTTGAAACAGTAAAACTAAACGGTTCAGCAGTCAGACATTACTTCCCAGACAGCAAATCGATCGTTTTTTCACATTGATTCAACGTCTGCAGACATTTCATAAACGGACTGATTTTCTGTTAGGGTTGAAACAAGTTGACAAAATAAGTTGAAAGTACATACTCGACTGGACTTTGTTGGAACAAAATCTTTACGTTTGATAGCATGGAGCCACTTCTTTTTTAATTCCTCGTCTTTTGGAAAACTGAAAACTTGCACTTTTAATCCACCATGATAATTTCCATTGCAGTTGGGAACACAGCACATATAAGGCATTGCAAACTTTTTCTTGTTTTCTCACCAAACTTACAGAATTTATTTAAAAATAAATTTGAAGATATTATTTAAAGATAATTTCTAGCAACTAAACAATCTTACAATTCCTTTCAGTTTGCATTTATAACTAAGTTATCTAGCATTCACAATAGCCTACCTTGCAATAAGGTAACAAAAAGAGCCTGATAAATGTGTGAAATAACCTAATTGTTTAGTTTTCAGGATTATTAACCTGCTAAATAAATACTGCTGTAATTTCTGCTAGACATTAACTTCTCAGAGCTCATCCACTGATCAACACATGACACTGGGGCACTGCATTGCTGGTTTTGCCATGTGGTTAGGAAAAGAAAGCCTGCTTAGTGAGGCGTAACGATCTACCAGTGATGACGTCAATAAGCAATGAAAGGGCCTTCTTCCTCTAGGTGGCGTTGGTTGGTTTCCTACGAAAGGCCGAGCTTCGCGCTTGATTAGAAAAATTTCGTCATCATACCGTTTAGTTGCGCTTGATTGAAGTCACGTGCCATTTCAAACACGCGGTTGATTTGATTTGAAGAGCCTGTTTGTCTGATTAATTGTCTTTTGTGCTTGCTCAGTTATTGGGTAGACTGCTGTACAATAAAGCTTACTTTGCACTTATTTTTCTGTACCCGGTTACGCCTACAGCATGTAAGAAAGTGTCGAAAGAGGGAACTGTGTCCTAGTTTATTGTGTTTTAACCTTAATTACATGAAGATTTAAGCAAGCTAACAAACGCTTTCTTTTTGATCTGGAAGAAAAGTTAGAAGCAGATGCGGATGTTTTGGCAGCTATTGTAAGTCACTGTACTCATTTGTTATACACTTTTATGCCACAAGCTACATGTGTGGTAGGCCATGTCGGAATAGGTACATGCAATCATATTCCGACATGGCTACACCAGCCTTATGTCATGCAACAACCGATCAGTTAAATTCTAACATGACGTGTTGACAAAATATTTGTTATTGCACCTATAAAGTAACTGTTGTCATATTAGTTACATGTTTGTTTTCGCTTTGCAGGTGGTAACTACAGTAAATCATACTCAAAAAAGATTAGAACCTCCCAGACAGCAAAACTCGTCATTTTTACATTGATGTGACGTCTGCGGACATTGAACCAATGTAAAAATGACAGATTTTGCTGTCTGGGCTTTTAATTATTCAACTGCTCAGTTTCAATTTTTAAAACTTGATTGTTTTGCTCTAAACTCTTCCACATACATTTTGTGTGCAGAAATACTTTAGTTTGTAAAATAGAATCATGTTTATTAAACCAATTTATGATGATTTTTAAAGAATAACCTAACGATTAACCAATATATAGAACGTGTGGTTGTTTGGTTTGAGTTCACGATCTAGACTTCGCTTGTTACCTTGTTCAGTTCTAAACTGACTATTGAGTAACGCGTGGATGTTCATTTAACAGCGATGGAAAATAACGGTTGGAGGAAATGACTGTACGGAAACTGTGTGGAGAGTTATGCGACTTTTAATAAATGACGATCTGGCCGCTCAGTTTAATTGAAGTGGAAAAAACGAAAAAACTGCCTTTCTTGATCTGAAAATAAAAAAGTGTTATTTGGTAAGTTTGTATTTATATAATTGTATATTTAAGTAGTTTTACGAGCTACCGTCAGTAATAAGTGCTGCAATGCTATTGCTAACACCATGCATACTACAGTACGATGGTGGAAAATGCCAGGCTTCTTTGTTTTTATGAATGGAAGTTAAATATAAATCAAATCAACTGAGGATTGACAAATTGGAAGATTTATCAAGGAATGGAATATTTTTCTGTAATATAAACGTTAAAATGTGACAACGTCCTGTAATATATCAGTTTCTACTATTTAGCCATGCCTTCCCAATATCACATGCGTGGTTGTTGTTGCAGGATAAAACACTGGTTTCAGCAGCACCTTATCACAAAAGATATTTCAATAATGCTGAGTATTATCACTGATGAATTATATTAAACCCTCTCCCCCACCGATGTGACGCTAACGTAACGCTTTACATACCCCCCCCCCCGTCGCAGGCGTTACGTAATATTTGAACGTTCCCTAATTACAATTTTGTTTTATTACTACCCGTCTTGCTACGTCATAGGGGGGTTTATACAGTACATTTAATTGTAATGAACCCCGCTTATGTCCTCATGCAGGTTAAGGACACTTGCCATCGGTTCGATCCCTAATAATGAGTTAGTAGTGTAATTAAGTTGTTGTTGTGAGCGAAATTGTTTTCACAGAGAGCTCATATTGTATTATTACAGATGTGATTCGAAGGCAAGCCAAGGCGACGGACAAAGTTTTAAAATCTGCAGTGAAGCGGTATTTGAAGGCGGGTGGTGACAGAAATGAAAAAAAAAAGAACCGGGCAAACAAAACTTCCGGCGCAGATAAAAATTCGGACGATACATGAACGCTATCTGTTTTTTGATTGTCTGTTGACCTTTTAGTGTTCTCTTTTAACATCTTGCTGCAAATTATTATTTTTGCGTGCCTCTTAATTCGGTTTGCTTCCTTCGTACAGTAGTTGTATTTGGGAAAATCTTATCCCGACAAGCTATTGCCAAACACTATTGTGCCGTCTATGCTCTAATATTAATTCTTGTGGTGAAGTCGAGTATAATGTTATTAATCAATTAATTAATATCTTTAATGTTGTTATTCAAACGTGGTTTCGGAGGGGTGTTTTGCCGCCAGTCCTAATCCCTAACATTACCCCGAACCAAAGCTCTTTGGCGTCAAAACGACCTGTTCCCATTTTTTTATATTTACCTAATGGATGTCGGAACGCAATAATCACTCATGATTGTTGGTATACTGCATGTATCCTACGTGGATGTTTGAATTTTGTGCTATCTGGCTTTGAAGGTTGCCAGCATGACAGCCACAACAGATGTGCAAACGAAAATGCGTTATGGTCGTCGTTCAGGTGGCCCTTCCCTATAATTGTGGTTGCCGTGCTGGCAACCCTCAAAGCCAGATAGCACAAAAAACTCATTAATCTGAATTTCACTGCTGGCTACGTTTTAATCTTTATTACATCATAGAGTACAGTGGAAGCAATAGTAGTGTTCTTGATGTTGCTGTGTATTTTCTTCCAGTGCTGTGATTTTGACGTATTGCAATACCTAGCCTACAATATATGCTTATAGTTATGATACTGTCGTATGTAGTACACAATTGGTTTCTAACCGGGAGTAAATTTTACTTACCCCTACCCTAGGCCTAAGGTAAATCTTGCAAGCAAACATTTTAATCAAACTCATTATAGTTTGGAAAACCAAGAAAGGTTTTTTTAATAGAATTTTTTGCTTAAAAATTATTGTTTTGCGAAAACTGTCAAAATTCACTTAACAGCTGCTGGGCTTTTATAAATAATCTCATGTTTATAGTCTTTAGCTTTGCTCTCACATGGCTTGGACTTGTAAATTGTTCTGTTATTTGTATTACAAATGATCAGAAAAACCGCCATTCATTATTACTGAAACATTTTTTAGCATTGTGTTACGAAAATGGAGCTGTGGTAAGACAGTGTATTAAAAATCTTCATTGTTTTCGTTGTTTTATATTCCTGAATTGCGTCTCGCTTTAACCACAAAAAGACAATTAATACACGAAATGCTTCAAAAAGTTTTAGTGTTTTGTTTTGATAATTTCGCAAACAACAGCTGCTGCTGCTGGCCGAAAAAAAAAGGGCTTCAGCAGGGCGACAATCGTCAGTCCAGCGACAGCGCGCGCAGCCGCAAAAACGTGCCAGTAAGTTTAGCGAAATTCGTTGGCGTACAGACAGCGCGCCGTTAACTAACTTGAGCGACTTTCGCGATCGAGGCGCTTACGCACAGCCGACTTTATTGTCGAATTTCGCCAGCGTTACGCCGGCTATGCGATGAGCAGATCGGTGGCGGCTGGCTGGCGATTATCGCTGGCGCGTCGCCAATAACTTCGCTAGCGTGGAGCTGGCTAGACGCCAATCTTTGCTACTTGGGTGATCTTCCGATTCATTTGGCATCTTGTTTTCTATGATTCCTAGTGCGTGCACGATACAAGTTTGTATCGTATGTGCAAAGCAGGGCACTCTTTTCGGCAGCAGCCCAAGAAGTGCGCTGAGATCTGTTTCAGACTCACCAAAGTCTTCGCTTTCCTGAAAATTTTTGTCTTTCTCTTTAATTGCAGCAGCGGTGCTTCCAGTTGTTACTTCGAGGTTCTTCAAGTCCAAAAGAGAAAAATCGAAAGCTTTTTTTGTCGACATCGATTGGTTGCTTATAACACGTCGAACTTTTCCGTTGATTTCGTACTTTGTGACTACATCCTCGTATTTATTACCTATGTTGACAGCAGTGTGTCTTTCTGCAAAATGTTCACAACACAAAAGACGAGATTTCAAATTGAAATGGTCATCAAGGAAGTGCACAGAGAATCCGATAAACGAACGCATTGGATTGTTTGTCCAAATGTCGACAGTGACATATACGCTGGTCAAATTTTTCATTTCAGACTTGATACTGTCCACAATACGGTTCTTTAACAAAAGAAGATGGTATTCTTCGATTGCTTTCCGATCAGGTATTGCGTACTTGTCATTGAGTTCCTCTATGAACTCGCGAAAGCTTGGTTCGTCAACGATTGAAAGTTCCAACGAAGCACAAGCAAAATTCTTTAACAAAAGCCTGGTGATTCGTCTCTGCTTTGGATGTTGTTTTGAGAATTTTCCTTTGGCGTCTCCCCGAGAATGGTCCGTTATTTTTATCTTTGGCAAAGACTTTCCTATTTTAACTCGACGTTTCGTTGTTGATGAACCATTGTTGCAGTGATTTTTTATTTGTGTTGTGCTTTCTTCAACTTTTGCTTCTCGATACATTCTATTTTCCTCAGGATGCATACACGAGAGATGGGCTTCCCAGTTGGAGAAGGAGTTCCTGAATCCTTTATATTTCTTCCCACATATCAGGCACTGTGCTGTCGGATGTTCTAAATCTTGATCCAACGGCTCGAAGTAAAGGCGGAGCGATGCAGGAAACCGTTTATTGTTATTTTCGAGTTCCACCTCTTCTTTAATGGTTTGATATAAATTGAGGTCTAATTGAAATCCGTGTTGAGATTCGTTCATTCCAATGCTTAACATGCGACTACTGAATGCAATAGGTTTATGTAGGCTAGGATGTGTAAACACCTATTTTTGCTTTAAAGATTCTAAAATGTGAAGACACTTATGGGAGCCTTTCAGCTCATATCGTAACCCGCTATTATTGTTCTATCGTTATTGAATAACATCAGATAAGTCAAACTTCAAACAAGTTCAACATGGCCATGACGTATCTGCACATTTTATCATATCAAATGGTGTTAAACAAGGTTGTGTTTTAGCACCAACGCTTTTTAGCATTTTTTTAACTGCAATGCTCCGAAAAGCTTTTAACGATCTTTCTGATGAGGATGGTATCTACATAAGCTACCGCATCTGGAGGAAAATCTTTAGCTCAATTTTGCATTGTTTATTCTCTCTTAAAATTTTGCTTTGTTGGAACTCTGGCGCACCTCATTTTTTTTTTCCATCAGCTACTGAGACAACATCTTATTGTCTGGTGTCTGGCTTGAATTTTATTGCATTCTGTATTGCAACGTCTGTAGCAGACTTGGACAACTTGATAATTCTAGTTGTCCAAGTCTGCTACTAGATAATTCTAGTTGTCCAAGTCTGCTACAGACGTTGCAACACACAACAACTACATAATTCTACGTTACACAACTAGATAATTCTAGTTGTCTAATTCGATAAATTAGAGCGAAATGTCGGTAATTCTAATCTAATTCGGTAAAAACTTGTTTGCTCTAATTGTAGTTCTTATCCAATCTCCAGTTTTGCTAAAAAAGTTAGTTTGTCCAACAGTATTTTTTGGCAAATGGAAGGATACTGCGCTCTTATCAACGTTATACAAAGAAAATGTAATAAAACGATCAAGATGAAAGTGTCATTCCATCCCTTGAGCAACAAAGTCATGAAAAATTAGATTAATTCAACAATTCACTGACGTTACTGTGATGGTGGAATGACACTTTGATCGCGTTGCCACATTGGCGTTTATATCTAACTAAAAAAAGATATGTGACAAATGCATCCAACTAATTCTAATCTAGTTTAAATTCTACTCTAATTTGTGAAATCTTGGGTAGCTCTAATTCTAATCCTAGTCTAATTTGTAAAAGCTTAAATTACTCTAATTATAATTTCTAATCTAATTTCGAATGACTACATAACTTCTAGTTGTCCAAGTCTGGTCTGTAGATGTTGAATTTAATGTGCAGTAGAAGGGACTGTTTTAGCTAATTACTGACCTAGTAACTGGCCTACTGTTAAAACAAAAATAAATTGAGTAGGGAAGAGTGGGGCACAGTTGGACAAAAAATAGTAAAATAGAAATCTCGTCTTTATTAAAAGTCTAACAAAATCCAACTTTTTCACAATAACAAAATATCACACTGTTAACAAAATGAGACAGTGAAACAACACTTAGGCAATGCAAATTAAATACTATATTCAATTGAAAAAAATATTGTTTGTGTCCAATTGTATCCCGGTAATGGGGCACAATTGGACATTTGCAAATTTTATCAATGGTTTAGAAACAACAGTTTAAACCAACACAAAAGTAATCAAGAAAATGACAAGGACTATAATAAATAGACTTCACTTGTTTATTGCGGTAAAATCAGAGACGTTATCACGGGGGAGGGGGTATTGGAAAAGCAATTTCCCCCCCCCCTTTTCTTAAAATTTTATCTTGTTTCCCAAAACATGAATTTTTAATGTTATTACAACGTTTAAATGACATTTTATTACATGAGACCATACACTATTAAAAGAAATATCCTTGCAGTATGATATACCATGTGTGTTGCTGTCCAATTGTACCCCAAAATTTGTGTCCAATTGTGCCCACACACCAACATCGATTTAAAGTTGGGCAGGGACAACTTCTTCTAAAAGCCAGGTCAAAGCAAAGGTAATGAAAAGACACTTTACTCTAGGCTATATGGCTTAAACAGAAAAAGAAACTAAACATTTTTAGTTTACGTGAAAAAATTACGATTAAAACAAAATCCACAAAAAATACTAGGCTATACAGTTGCTAAAAGACTTCCCACAGCCAAACTCAATACACGACCAACACAAACTCTTAGAATTTTCATAGTGCAACGATTGATGTGAAACTAATTTTTTGCCGCCGAGGCTTGGAGTTCCAGAGTTTCCAATTTTTTCTATAAAATACGATGTCCAATTGTCCCCCATGTCCAATTGTGCCCCACTCTCCCCTACTCGTAGCATCGGATTCTAAAATCTAAAGGTTTCCGTTTTTTTTCTCAGATTGCAACATAGCCGACTGTTCAGTTGTGAGACGTGCAGACTACTGAACAACGTGTCGACCAATCTGTCGAATTAAAGTATAGGCTAATGCAGACTTGGACAACTAGCTAAGTCTAATTTGATGAATTGTAGCGAAATGTCGGTAATTCTAATCTAATTTGGCAAAATGTTGTTTAATCTAATCGTAGTTCTAATCTAATTTGTAGTTTCGCCAAAAATTCTAGTTTGTCCAATGGTGTTTTTCAGAAAATAAAAGGAGCCTGCGCCCTTATCGAACTCATGCAAGGAAAATGCGATTAAGATCAAAGTGCTCATGCAACAAAGCGATTAAGATTAAAGTGCCATGCTGTCATTCCACACGCAGCGAAGCCATTAAAAACACAAATAATTTTATAAATTCACCTGCGTCACAATGTCTACTATGACGTATGTGATATAACGCAGATTTTAGTGCTGTGATGGTGGAATGACACTTTGTAACTTTGGTCCAAAGTTGTCATATTAGCGTTTTTATCCAAATAAAAAAAGATTGCGATAACTGCGTCTCATTAACTCTAATCTAGTTTGAATTCTAATCTAATTTGTAAAACTTTAATAGCTCTAATTAGACTACAATTCTAATAATCTAATCTAGAAATGTTAAAAGAAGTTTAGTTGTCAAAGACTGCCCTGTACAATTTCCCTGCATGGCTAAAGACTCGTTCTGAGGAGCCGAAGTGGCCATCATACCTAAAAGCAGGGCTGTGGGATCCGCGAAAAATATACGACTCTGACTCTTTTGTTTCTCAGAACTCAATTTGTAACCGGCTGGCCGCCGCTCCGGCTGGCTGCCGCTCCGGCTTCAGTAATGCCAGATTTTTTAGGGTTGCCACATTTTTTAAAGTTTAAGAAAAATGTGAACACTATAATATAAACGACGACCTTTTAGAGTACATGTTAATTGTATGAGTACATGCGTAAAAGTGAGACAAAGTCCAATTTGAAACTCTTCTGTTGCATTTTTCCCATCTGAAATTCAATGTTGCATATCGCGCGATTTCGGGTATTGAACCCTCTTCAGTACAACTTTTATCAACAGCATAGCACAGTAAAATTTACAGCAGTTCACTTAAAAAAAAATGACTAAAAATGTTATGTGGTTGCCAAGAAACAAATTAGTCTGCGAAATTAGTCTACGAGCAGTAATAATGACAATTTTTATGCAAATTATGAAGGTAATTAGGTCATAGGCTACATTATAAAAGTAAAGTGAGA
Organism: Aplidium turbinatum; assembly: GCF_918807975.1. Lineage (NCBI taxonomy): Eukaryota > Metazoa > Chordata > Ascidiacea > Aplousobranchia > Polyclinidae > Aplidium > Aplidium turbinatum. The sequence continues at coordinate 11,584,606 of NC_137484.1, read as the reverse complement.
AACTTAAGTTTCAACAATAAAAAGTACGAGAATATTAAGCATTCGATTGACCTTACGTTGATACGGGTTTACAGTAATCGCCCCGTTTTTTAAACAATTTTTTAAAGTTGTCAGATATTTTTTAACTATTGTCCTTGTTCATTTTTTTAAAATTTAATTTCATTTAAGTTGCGATTGAAATGGTTTATTCAGTTTTATATAGATCTTTTACAAAAACGGACAAAAACAAACACTTCTATCAGGCCATCTCGTAGCCTACAGTTTTAGGGCGCAATACGAAGAACAATCATATTGTGTTGAAAAAATATTGCAAATAAAAGTTTTATCTTTCCTTGTTTTGTATCAAGTCGGAGTCGCCGTTTTTTCAACGCCAAAATCCATCAGACTCCACAGCCCAGTCAAAAAGTCTCGACCAGCAGGCTTCAGATGAAGAAAATGATGATCGTTTTTCTAGTAGGCTACTGTAAAACATCACAGTCAAAGCTCTCGCTCTCTGTTGTGAATTATCTTTCAACTTCATCCTCCAAAATCTTTTTTTTGAGTTGATCGAAATAAAGCAATCTCCATCTTCTTTCTTGATATTGACGGCATGACAGAGTACAGCCGATTGTTAGCCGCATCTATGTCTTTGGACGAGCTACTCTACTAATCGGGGTAGGAACTGCAATTGTCCGAACACCAAGTTGCTCTTGGCTTGTTTTTTCTTTTCAGGAGTTCCTTTGTCAACTATGGATATCTCTGGTTGTTCAAGTCTGCTTCTGTCTGCTGTGCTTTTCTCTTTCTTTTCACTCTCTTCTCTCCTCGCTCTATTTGCTTCTCTCTTCCTGTCTGTTGTGACATCTAGATTGCTTATGGTATTATTTTATTCGTATTGTGTATAATTGTACCGTACTATTCTCACAACAGACGAAATAAAAGTCTTTTTTTCTCTCTCACTGACCAGTCTTGGACAACTAGAATGTTCTGAGCATTTTTTAAAGTAGAATTTTAATTAGAATTACTTGCAATCAAGTTTTCATAAATTGAACTAGAATTAGGGCTAGCCTACTCATTTTTTCACAAATTAGATATAGACGCAGTTGTTGCATATCTGGATAAAAATGTCAATATGGCAACTATGGATCAAAGTGTCATTCCACCATAACAGCATTAAAACCTTCTTTACCACAAACGTCACAGTAGGCATTGTGACGCAGGTCAATTAATAAAATAATGGAATTTTTAATGACTGTTTTAGGCGATGGAATGACAGTATGTCACTTTGATCTTGAACGCTTTGTTACATTTTCCTTGCATGACGTAGATAAAGCGCAGTTTCTTTTCATAGACAGACAATTGATAACAGCTTTACAAGATTGAATTGCATAATTCAAAAAATAATACATAAAATAAAAATAGCTACACAACTTCAAACTTTTTCGGCAAAACTTTCTGCCCTCGTCAGGAAAATACATTAATTCATCTAAACAAAAACAAATATTCGTGAAATGTTAATAATAAATGACTGAAATTAAATAAAACTGCACTGACCTGCGTACAAGCAACAACTGACGAACAAACACAAAAGGTGGTAGCCTAACAATCTGTCATAAACCATGCGGGAGTGTTGTGAACTAGTCATGAGACAAGATAGTGAGCGGAACAACATAAAGGCAATCAAGGAAAAACCACTAAGCAACATAAAACAAACGTAATGTAATACAAATTCAACAAAAAAGATGCATCTCCAGCGAATAATTGTTTGTTGGGCCTGGGGTTGTGCTGCTTTAGTTGGAGTGCCTCATGAGTTTCTTATCATTTTCTGAAAAATGCTGTTTGGCAAAACCAGAGATTAGATTAGAACTACAGTAGGCCTGCAACTAGAGTAAACCTACTTTTGCAAAGTTAGATTAGATTTACCGACATTTCGCTCTAAGCTTAATTCATCGAATTAAACAACTAGATTTAGCTAGTAGGCTAGTTGTTTAAGTCTGCTTTTGACTGGCGCCAAATATTTAAGCTGATGCATTCTTTTGCATTGACACTATCCTTATGTATTTTGCTCATCCCATGAAACGGGTTAAAGTGAAGAGATCAAGCAGGCAGAAAGATAACTTTGTCTATATCTCTCTTCTTGTAACACACTTTTTTGCGCAAAATAACCGTTGCCATTTTCACAAATGGATTCCAAAATTTAGTACTTATTGCATGTGATTCAACTAAATTACTGTACCCCCAACATACTAGTTCGCATGTTAATTCAACTTTTTATGACCCAGGCCAACACTTTAACTCGATATTTTCAATCTAAGCTTAATCTCAAGATGGTTGAGTAACGCTAGATCTACGTTTAATTCTGATCCAATTGAAAAAGCTCTAGTTACCATGTCTGTATGCAAAAGCAAAAGTTAAATCGTTTTTGAGTTTTATTAATTGGCGCCAATCCAGTGTTTTAAATTTGATAAAAATTGAAATTGCTCGAGTTGGCTTTGCCAAATTGAAATAAAATTAAATTCGGCTAGCCTACTCATATTATCCAAATTAAGTTTCCCGACTTTGAGCTACAACATGTGTGAAAACAACAAAGTGAATAAACCAAACTTATATTTGATCAAAATTTGTAGCCTAAGATCAAAACATTGCCATGTGAAAAACAAAGACCTGAGACAAGCCAAGACCATCTGCCCGACCGATGAGAAGACCTAGCCTAATTATGTTAACAAAAACAATACTGCTGTCCAGTAGCGTAGCCAAGGGGTAATAAACTTAATCAACCTTCTTTTGAGTGGCTGCACCACAATTGAATCAGTAATTATTAAAAATAAATGCTTTTATTATTGCTAATGCAATTATAGTGACGTTCAAGTGCTTTGCAATAAAGTAATGCATAAAAACTCTGGCCTGTGCTGCGAGCCTAGCTTAGCTTTTCTACTTCGCTTGGTGCGTTGGGCTAAAAACAGTGCCCAGCTCTCTGCCACAACTCCACGAAGCTGCTTTGTTGTGTAATTCTAGAAATACTTTTCCGTTTGATTTTGTGCTCAAACTAGAATTATTTCTTTCTTTTTCTAAATGTCGTCATAATGGTAAAACGCCGTTAGACAAATTACCGGTTTCAGTGAAACCGATAATTAAATTAGAACCAAAAGCACGTTAGAGCGTGAGTTAGAGCAGTGGTTCCCAACTCATGGGTCGCGACCCAAAGTTGGGTCGCCTGATAATTTTTTGGGGTCGCTTGTTTTTCAGGCATATTGTATCTTGGGCAAAAAAAATAACAATAAAAAAAATTTCAAACGTGATGAGATCGATCACAAAACTGGAAAATATAAACACAAGTCATGAATCGTTTCATGTCGAGGCATCGGAAAGCTTTGTAGCATGATCGTAGTGCAAGAAGTTTTAACAATTTTCGCTTTTAAGTTATTATTGTTATTATTATTATTAAATGTAAACCCAACAAAAATTTCAGTCTCAAACATAAATTAACTTGACAAAGTTACGGGATATATCGACGGTCGAAAACAAAAAAGTCGTAAGTGACATTTTGAGAAATTCCCTTTTTTACATTTTCAAAGCCTATGCACTTAGGGCTATCTACTACTATTTTACTACTATAATTACAGATATTATTGCTTAAAGCAAAAGCATTAACGATATTCAAAAAGGAAAATATTGTTTTTTTGGCCTTTTACTCCAATGTGTAAAAATGGACTTACGACTTTTTTGTTTTCGACCGTCGATATATTGTAACGTGCACTATATGTCACGAACGCTATGTCGGACAAACTATGACAAAGTTTTCCACGCGTTGGACCACGCATAGTCTGGTGTGGTAAAACGCATCAAAGACAAAGCCCCAAGTGCTGTATGGACTTATTGCTTTCTCCACAGAGAGGCCTTTGCTGCACAAAAGCTGTCTCAAGAGCTGCACTAAGTGTTGAATGATGTGAAGTGTGTATTGTGTAAACTTCATCAAAACAAGTCCACTAAATCGGCATTTGTTTTCGTCTTTGTGGGTTCTGATTACAGTATTATCAAGCATTGCTGTTGCACACAGAAGTGCGATAGTTGTCACGAGGTCGTGTCCTGAAGCGAGTTTGTAATTTGCGGGAGAAGATTGCTATCTTCCTGAGGCAACAGAACTGTGTGAGATTAGCCGAGAAGTTTTTGCAAGAAGATTTCAAGGCAAAAGTTCCTTACCTTGCCGATATATTTGACTCTCTGAATTCTCTAAATTTATGCAAGGCAACGGTTTTACGGCGATTGATCACGCCGCAAAAGTTTCTGCTTATCACAAAAAACTCATATTCTGGAAAAGTTATGTCACCAGAGATGAGTACGATATGTTTCCTCAGCTAACGCAATATATCTGTGGCAATGAAGTTGATATTAAGCAAATGATAATTAGTCACCTGGAACAGTTTGCCAAAAAGTTTGTGCTCTACTATGGAGAATCTCTAACACTTAATAACCAAAATGATTGGATAATTGATCCATTTGTTGGAAAAGGTCTGCCTCAACTTTCCATCCATGTTGCAGAACAGTTTATGGACATAACGACAGACACTAGCGTACGCAGGGGGGGCCATTGGGCCATGGCCCCCCCCCCCCCTTAAAAATGTTTTAGTAGTTAGCGACGTAGATTAAGGCATTTAATATGTTTTGCATTGCTCTGTCAAAGCAATTAACAATATAGACTAAGCCAATACGAAATACATGGCCCAATCCACCTACCCCACCCCACGCAGGTATGCCAATGTAGCATAGTGTTCTGAAAGCCTATGATAGTGAGACAGAAATGGATAAAGTCTAAACTTAAACCATACTGGGATATCATGAAGACGTCTGGGATATCAATGGCCAGTGGCGTAGCCAAGGGGGGGGGAGGGTTGGGAGTTACAACCCCCTTTGGTACGCGTGTGACGTCACGATATTAAGAGTGATGCTTTCAGTCTAAAAAAAAATTGCCTAATTTTAAACAAAACTGCATTAAAAGAGCGAGTTTTGCCAATACCAAACATTCAAACATCTCATCCAGGAATTAACAACAAGAAAACATAGAGATTTAGCTTTATTTCCGAAAAATGTCGATGAAAACATGATCTTATCCTTTTGCTATGCCACCTGACAGCACCATTTTACAGGAATATTCATACCCACATTTTTGTTGAAAATGCTCTCAGAATGCACCAAATTCAAAATAATTTTTCAAAATTTTCTGGGGGAGGACCCCCAGACCCCCGCCGCTGGGTGTCGTCTTACGCGAAAACGCCGTCGGGCTTCGCCCGCCGGTCGTCAACCCCCCCTTTCAAAATTCCTGGCTACGCTACTCTCAATGCCCCCCCCCCCCTTGAGAAGATCCTGCGTACGCCACTGACGACAGAAGTAGCAAACCGTATTTCTTTTGCGTCCTTTAAAGACAAATACCCCAAAGATTCTGCAAACATCCACTTTTGGGCTTCCATGTACAAAGTGTATCCCACAGTTTCACAATTAGGGATTAAAAAACAGATTCAATTTGCAACAACTTGGCTTTGTAAGATTGGATTTAGCGCCATGTGTGTATTGAAAACTAAACAACGAAACCGGCTGGAAGTTAAAGCCGACATGCGGCTATGCCTAAGCAAAATATCGCCTCGATTTCAAAAACTCACTGACAGCAAGTCAGCACAGCTATCTTATTAGTGGTTCGATAAACATATTATTTTCGGAAAAAGTTACTGCTTTTGTAGTGCTGTTTGTTTGCAACACAATGTTGTATGGCTTTTAAAATATTACGACAATTTGCTTGGGTCGCAAGATTTTACCGAACTTAATTTTTCGTAAAAATGGGTCGCCTTAAAAACGAGTTGGGAACCACTGAGTTAGAGCGTGTAAGCAGACTTGGACAACTAGATAATTCTAGTTGTCTAATTCGATAAATTAGAGCGAAATGTGGGTAATTCTAATCTAATTCGGTAAAAACTTGTTTGCTCTAATGGTAGTTCTTATCCAATCTCCAGTTTTGCTAAAAATTTTAGTTTGTTCAACAGTATTTTTTGGCAAATGGAAGGATACTGCGCTTTTATCAACGTTATACAAAAAAAATGCAATAAAATGATCAAGATCAAAGTGTCATTCCATCCCTTGAGCAGCAAAGTCATGAAAAAATCGATTGATTCATCATTTCACTGACGTTACAATGTAATGACGTAAGTGATTTTGGCGCTGTGATGGTGGAATGACACTTTGATCCCGAGTTGCCACATTGGCGTTTTTATCTAACAAAAAAAAAGATGTTACAACTGCGTCTAACTAATTCTAATCTAGTTTAAAATCTACTCTAATTTGTGAAATCTTGGGTAGCTCTAATTCTAATTCTAATCTAATTAGTAAAAGCTTAAATTACTCCAATTATAATTCTAATCTAATTTCGAAAGACTACAAAAATTCTAGTTGTCCAAGCCTGCGTGTAAGCTTTTCGCAATTATTACATATAAATGAGAATTATCGATAAGTTGCTCTCTTCTTTCTTTTTTTTTTAAATTACTCAAGAGAAGAATAGCCTAACGACTGCTATATTGTAAAAACAGGTCTTAGAAAACTTTGTGTGTTCTTGATCATAGGCTTTGCCGAAAAGTTCGACTTGTCAAAGCACGGTTTTACGTTTTCTCAAAGAGTAAAGGTAGCCACTGTACTGTAGTAGACCTATACTGTGTTGACATTAGAAAAAAGAAAAAAATAAATTTATGTAGGCTAAGCATGCAATTGCACACCAAAACAATGTTGGGATGCATCACTTGACAATATTGTGTGTTGTAAAGTTTTTATGCAGTGTCCACAAACCAGCATCATAATTTACGCTCTTCTTGTGAAGTTATCTGTTATAAAAGCTAAACTGTAGCAAAATGTAGCTATGCGATATACAGTAATTTTAAGTAAATTTACCATTATAACATGGAGTAATAGTTTGTAGCAGTAGCTTATACACATTACAAAAGCATAACCGACCATGCTATTTTGATTATTATTGCTTGCTTGTCAAAAAGCAAATTTTATCCCATGTAAGTCGACAAAAATTTTGTGTTCCGCAATATAAGTTCTACAGTACTGACGACAACTTTAATGCTGGGGATTTAGTCAAGAATCACTGTGCTTTTAAAAAGGCTCTATCACGCCCCAACCAAGAAAGCCTGAAAGCCAAGATAGTCTTGGTGTTGTTTATGTCTAGAAATTGCTTAGCCTCGTTTGGTACTTCAACGCATTACGCAGTGTAGTCACGACAGTGCTAAATTTGTTCCCTATTTTTGTGTTTCTTATTCACGAACGGGATGCTCCAGAGTTTTACTAATAGTCAAAACAGTAGGCTAACTGATTGTTTATTCTAAAAAGTACGAAAGTTTATTTGTCAGTTTTTGCGATGTTTTATCAGAAAACACTCGGTTACTTATTTTATGAACGTAAATTTCTTTCGTAACAAGCACATTTGTTTCACAGTAGGATAGGCCCTACAATGTTGTTGTAAGATAGTCTCACTTATAAAACAATAATAAAAGTAACGTTTTTGAAATGAAACGTTGTTACACAGGTTAAGACAAGCCATTACCTTTTGCTTTTTGTCGTTTCTGACAGAATGATCATTTCTAAAATGAAAGTTGAAAATGGTTAGACAGGAGTGTGTAGATGGAAATGCCTATCTTCGAAGAGAAAAGCGTGCAGTAGACTACTATAGTTGGTTAAGGAAGAATTCCAAGCATCCTGATGCTGATGGGAGTCCATCGTTTATGTAATGTGATAATAAAGAATTTAGTTAAATATTTGATCCCTTAATGATTTAATCCAACTGACGCAGGAAACAGGATATGGGTAAAAGTAAAACAAAATGAAAAAAAACTGAATAATTGTCCAATCGTTCCGTTTTCAAGTTACAACCAAGAAAAATTACTTTTTTTTCAAAAGGAAGAAAAATGATATTTAGGCACGAAGGGTTGCAATGAATTGGAAGATTTTGGTGTCACACAACTTTATCATTTTTCGGCCACTCCTAAAAGCTTTCATAAATGCTTTTTTCTTGATCTCTTGCGTTCCAACAACATTTCCCAAGCAAGCAAACAAGTACGCGGTCACGTTGTCGATTTCTTTGTGAATTTAGTTCTTACGTTAGTTTATCATGCATGCTAACTGTGCAATGCATTGCATCGAATCTCTTTGACATTACAAATAAATGTAGGCTAATTCGAAATAAAAATAAACCGAGACAAAAAATTTACATCTAATATATGTCATTGTGTGAGATTGCACTTTTCTTGCCAACAGATATCTATTTTGTTGACACTCATGTAAACAACATTCTATTGAATATCGAGCTTTCTGTTCTCGAAACAATCAAAGTTCAAACACATTACAAAAAAAGTGTTATCTGTTATCCGTGGCAAATTATGGAAGGATGTTCAGCTTTGCTTAACTTTTAGCTGAAACTTTTTTTACCACAACTGCGCGACAGGTAGTTTGATGAAGGTAATTTGCCAGGTGAATATTTGTCTACAAGCTATACCAATAATTTCAGAATTTCTCTACATAGGGTTTTCGTAGACATTTTCCTGTGTGATTGAATGTGGAACTATATATCGGAAGTAGCCAGCTTCGTAAAATCGTAGTCTTCATAATGATTATGTTTCACTCTTTCGGTCACCCCACAAATGCTGCATATAAATGATCTGGTACGTTGGCAAGATAAACATTATCAGTTGTAGCTAAAGATAGGCCTCATATAGTTACTTTTAGATTAGTTGTATTGATTTCCTGTATGTGAAAGTTAGGCGGATTTTCACAATCGTGACATGCCTCGAAGAAAAAACGGAATATCATTGATGGATTTTGAAAGGAGAATTTTAACTTTCTCCAATTTTTTTCAAGGAGTTTTATTGATGTTTTCACAAACCTCAAGAAACTCAATTGAAATCATTATAAGCTTGTGAAAGTTGAATTCTACATGATATGAAGTGCCGTGGATTGTTTGTATAACTTAAACATTGCCTTAGGCTGTAAAGCATTTATGTCTAGCTGAGATTCAGAAATAGCAAAGGTTCAAGCTTGTGTTTAAGTGATGTGCAAACGTCATTTTACTGTGTATCTTCATGGAGAAACTAATCGATATGAGCAAAGTTACAAGACTGAAAACATATTGAATGCGTTGAGGTAGTTAGCTTAATGTTTGATTTCATCCCTTAGCCTGTGAGTGATATCATAAATATTTTATGCACATCAGAAACATGTTGCTCTGCGTGCATAAAAAGCCTCGCAAACTACATTAAATGTTAATAAGATAACCTTGTTGGCAACGGAATGGGCTAATCGAGTAACCCTTGTTGCTTGCAAGTAATTTCTGCTGGCGAACTGAGCTATTTCTGTGTTGATTTAACATTTTTTTAGAGAAAGAAAATGAAAAAGCGGTTGATTCAACATAGTACTAGGCTACTATAGGGAACGCTATTGATAAATCCATTATCGATCGAATAAGATTTTCCGCACAAAAGAATTTGGCTTGTCTTTTTAATTTTAATTGTTAATCGGAAAAGCAGAAAGATAAAGGTTTTGACGGACTGAAGAAGTTTTTTCAGCAGCCCAATATAAATCGAGAACAGAAACCTTTATGCTCGTCGATTTTGCTTCTCAGTAACAAGAAACATTAGGCTATGTCAAGTTTGTGTAGAAGTTTTAACTGACATTTTTTACATTGAACTGGAATTGATGCTTTTTCTAAAATGTGAATAGTCAAGTCGTGCATGAATTTGTATTGTGCTTCTGCTATTATTTTTACTACTACAGTATTTCATGCTGATAAAAGCGAAAGTCAATCTATTGCAGCTTTATTAAAGTTTAATACAGTATGTGACTTTTAATTGTGCAGCAAGAGTAATCTACTGAACTGATTGACAAATTTACATCTGCCAATGAGAACTTTTCTTCTTCAAGCTAGCAGAAAGCGTTGTGGCAGCACTAGTAGTTCGAAATCCCTGCCAAACTCCAACTCAGATGGAAGCGATAGTCAAAGAGCATTTGTCTCGTCAAAACTTACCAAACTAAGACTACGCAGAACCAGTTCTGCTGAAAGTTTCGGTTTGTCTAACGCCAAAGCTACAAACATTTTTTATGTTCAATTCAACGATGATTATTGCAAAGGGTATGATAATTGTGTTCTTACAACTCCACGTCATAAGAGTGATACCAACAACAATACCAATAATGGAACTTGCTTGTATTACAAACGGTGCACAGCAACAGCGGGTGATATGAAGAAAAAGTCAGAAAAAGATGACCAGTCTGCACATTTATGGTACAGAGAATCACCTTTTTCGCGAAATGAGTTGATGTGGGGACCCTCTGATCTCTCAAGCCATGTCATGATTCATAATAACCCGGATAAAGAGGCAAGGCAAAATTTTGGTGTTTTTAAGACAATCATATACTACTTTTGGCGTTTTATTTTAACTTTGTTTGGATCAGAAACAACTCATAAATCAAACAGCATCCATTGGGAACAAAACAAGAACCGATTTGGTGATGAATTTAACATTTTTTATGACCAGTCGAACTTGTGGAAGCATGTAGTATCCGGAGGTCTGTGTTCGGCAGCACTGTTTTACATTTTTTACCAAATTTATTTATTTCAAAGGTAGTTAAAACGATAACATGTTGATTGAATTTGTTATTTGTTGTTATATTTGCTGTTACGTTCATGTAAATAAACTTAAAAGCAAACTTCATAACTCTATTTGTAAGTATCTGTAAAGATAAAGAAAATCTTGCTGGTCTTGGTTTTTTTTTGTGCATAGAAGATAGTGAGCAACACAAGTTCCATTGCTACCAATCCCTTTTGTGACTCTTGTAATGTCATTGCCATTTCACAAAGCACATCGCTCTCCCCTGTTATTCTTTACCAATATTTTGTATTCTGCAGACAAATGCCTTGTCTAGCCTTTTTTGCAATAAATTAAATACCACGATAAATTAAATAAAATTGGTCGCTCTACGAAGGGTTTCTTTCGAATTAAATTTTATAGCAAAAAATCGTTTGTCCAAAATAAAACTAGTTCGCCGGATGCTTACTTCATCATGGTTCACAATCACATTTCAGTAAAAGCAATCAAACCTTCTCTTCTCAACAAAGCATTTTCTTAGAACTGCTGTAGAATCGAGACTTACCTTTATGCACGGAGTTGAAATCGTAAATTTTCCTCCCACATGTACATTTTTTCTGACGTCATACTGAAGATTTTGCTAACAAGATTTATAAAATAATAATTTGAAAGGATTATGGTATTATCCAAATGTAGCACTTTAAGAAAAAGTACGCAGGCTTATTAAAATGTGAGCTTCAATAAAGCTAGGTCGGGAAACTTGGTAAGTTAATCCTCAAAATATTTTTTGATATGTTGTGCTTTTTGCAGAATTATTGGGCTGTCATACTGTCATAGTATTGGCTTTTTTTGAAGGCACATACTTTTAAGTATGTGCCTTCAAAAAAAAATCGAGCTCATACTTTTAAGTATGAGCTCGATCATAACATCAAGGCATCTGTAGCAGCTGCGTAAATTGAGTCCAATCCAAAGGAATATTTTTATCTTTGGGTTAGGTGGTCTTGGATAGATTCCAGTTTGTGTCGCTTGTATTTCACTGTTTTGGAGGGAAGTTTCATCAGTAGGTAACCACCTAGGTCCGCAATTGCCTGGTGAACATTCAGGTGTGTCAAAGTCTTCGAAAAAGCATCCAAGAAAACGTATTGCCGCTTCACAATGCACTCTTCTATGGAGAATGCCATGTGATATGTCAAACAAACTGGTGTGATCTACCCAAGAAAAATCAATATCTCATCATTTTTTAAATTACAATTAATAGTTATATTATTTTGCCATTTGCGCTAAAGTCATTGTGTTTGGTTTCTATTGTACTGTATCACGTAGCTTGCTTTTTATACAACCTACACACAAAGCAATAATCAAAATTATTAGTAGCCTACCAAAAATAAGATTTTTTTGTTACAAAAGGTATCTTTTAAATTCATAGAACTTTTTTGCTGGCTTTTAAATTCATATTTTCTGCTGGCTTTTAACTTTTTTGCTGGCTTTTAAATTCACTTTTCTGCTGGCTTTTAAATTCATAGAACAAAACTGTTCTTAAACTGATTATGTAGAAACCGTTTTTTGTTTTGTTATGAAATTTCGATTGAAGTTATTAGCTGTCAATTTTTTTTTGTGTTTTTTGGCCTTTATTGCCCAGCTCTGGATTACCGCCATTATTTTTGTAAGCAATGGATAAAACGTGTATGTGGAAGAGAAGTCACTATATTCATTGTTAGGCAAATTCACAATCGAAAGCAGTAGTTTCCAAGCTTTATATTTTGGTAAACCCTTTTTTTGGTGTCAGCATAGAAATAATGAACCCTGTAATTTTTAAAAAATTTTTAAATTCCATGTTAAATTTTTAAATAGCCTATCACTGGCCAGTGGCCACAACAAAACACGGTTTTGTATACACTCAGGCGCGGATCTAGGAGTTTTTTTTGGGGGGGGGGCAGAAAATTTGAAAATGAATTGAAAAGTAAGAAAAAGATAAAACAGATATGAACAATCAGTGGCGTAGCCAGGAATTTGGGGTTTTTTAACGGCGGGCGAAGCCCGACGGCGTGTTCACCAAAGGCGACACCCAGCGGCGGGGGGTCTGGGGGGCCTCCTCCAGAAAATTTTGAAAAATTACTTTGAATTTGGTGCATTCTGAGAGCATTTTCAACAAAAATATGAGTATAAATATTCCTGTAAAATGGTGCTGTCCGGTGGCATAGCAAAAGGATAAGATCATGTTTTCTTAGGCATTTTTTCGGTAATAGCCTAAAGCTAAGTCTCTATGTTTTCTTGTTGCTAATTCCTGGCTGAGATGTTTGAATGTTTGGTGTTGGCAAAACTCGCTCTTTTAATGCAGTTTCGCTTAAAATTAGGCAAACTTTGTTTTAGAGACATGGAGACTGAAAGCATCATTCTCAATATCGTGACGTCCCACGCGTGCCAAAGGGGGGATTGTAAGTCCGCTGTGGGACTAATATCAGCTGTTTAGAAGCATATCAAACCATTCAACAATTTCTCACAAAATTTCGGGGGGACCCGGGCCCCTTGGGCCACCCCATAGATCCGCGCCTGAGTACACTGTATAGGCTACCGTGGTTGAAATCATGCAATTATAAAGTAGCCTAATAAAACACACATATATAGGCTATTGTAAGCAGGTGAGATGAAGCTTATTGTAAGCAGGTGAGATTGTAAGCATTGAGATGAAGCCTTTTTCAATATCTGCGTCTAAAAATGCTCTAAAATTATATTTAGTTTATTTCAGCATCAGCATTTGAATGCCTTTTGCTTGGGACTTGATAAGGTTTCTTAATACATAGGCTACAGACAGCCAATACGAAAATAACTGCTTGCTTTCTAAGCATGACAATCCTTTGGAAGTTTTTTAGTTTTAAGCATTTTTATAGTTATGATAAAGACTGCGAAATCTTCAATCACTGCTTTCTTCTATCAGAATCGTCCGTTGGTATTTTTATTCGTCTTTGCACTTAGTTAAATACTGTCACATGCAGGGCCTTTGACAGTATTTCTCGGGCCCGGTACCAATTTATTTTCGGGCCCCTTTTATCGACAATGTTATAAATATAAAGGTTGTGTACAAGCTTTTATTGATGTCGTTTAAGCATGGTCATTTAACAAATCTTGCGCAATCTTAAAATTTTTTGAACTGCAAAACTTACTAGGCCTATCTCTATTTAGCGGTTGCTTTTTTGAACTTTTATTTGTCATATGGCGCTAGAGTATTACTTCCCGATTCCATTGATGTTTCACTGGTCATTCTAGGCTCACTAACTTACAAGAGAACTTACAGCACTGCAGACATAGTCAGAAAGCTTCAATTTGATTTGGGAAAAGTTTTTGGGCCTAGGTCAAACGTTTGCTGATTGCTGCAACCTGAAAAGCGGTTTTGGTCTAATTTTTAGTGCAGAAATAGGGATAGCAACCTTCTTACCTGTGCCATTTCAGTTTTTGAGTTTGAACAAATCAGCCTGTTTATTTTGAAATTCGTGGTTAGGGAAATCACTATACTAGACTAAATTCTTATTTTACTGTTTGGTGGTTGAAGTGGCTATTTTACCACCAGAAAGCTGAAATGGGCCTGTTACCCAGAAGGGGGCCCGGTACTTTACCATCTGACGGCTGAAATGGCTGTTTTAACCTCTGATGGCAATTCCTTTAGATCTGATTATATTAAGATCTTGATAATGTTTGAAGTCGCGGGGAATGTTTTAAATCCGGGCCCCTTAAATATTCCGGGCCCGGGTCCAAAAATACCACTTAGACCCCCCTGTCAACGCCCGTGGTCACATGTAGAGTGTCGGAAGGCACTACTGGCTCCATCTTGTGAAGATTGGCCACGTCGATCATCTTTGAGGCCATCTCAAAACAAAGTTGATTCTATGATTTTGATTTCTTTAGACAGAACAGACGTAAGATTTGTACTTTATAATAACAGACGCACCGTAAAGCGAAATAAATGAAGGTCTGTGCAACAAAATTTATAGGAAGACGGTCGGAAGCTACTCAGGCGTAATTGTCTTCATCACACTTAGCATGGATATCATATTATTAAAATAATAAAACAAAACAACTTGAACGAAAAGTAATTACAATTGTGTCCATAATCAAACTTAGTTATGTTCATAAACAACAGCGTTTAGGTTACGTAAGCAGATACATTTCGAAATTTTCGTCTTGTAGTACAGTAGATCAACACTCTCACAAGCTATCTTCGTGTACTTCATCTAGCTGGAATTTCTCGGCTGTGCTGGTGTACTTTCCGTTGACATACCGCTCCTGAAATGTAGTCGCCTTTTAAATCTCATTATTAAATAACAATTTGCGCCTAAAATCGTCCCTTTTCTATGGGAAAGGTTTATGGTCAATATGAGGGAGTTTGTAGGGCGCAAAATTCTAATTAATTTGATTAAGCGCTAAGTGTGTCAGCGAGAAGGTGCGGGGAAAGGGGGTGGGGTACTTGAACATTTAAAAAAAATTAAAGTCGATTTAGTGAACGAGTTTATGGCACATCTCCGTAGAACTCTTTATGAAAATGTATTCTACTAAAATTGTCTCAAATTTAATGAACGAAGCAAAAATAGTTATTAGCAACAAATTTCAGCACTAACATTAAATCCAGAAGTTTGGCTTTTCTCAGTGCCATTCACTCATCATGTCATGCAATAAAATTGCTGTGATGTCATCGTCCAACAAAGCTTCGAAATTTTTTAAATATTCTAAATGACGCAAGCAATGAGTCACTTTGCTAAAACAGACCACAATACTTTTCGTGTGGCATCTTTGTTGGTGTAAGCTTATAATGGTCACTTCTAAAACTATAGAACAGAAAAAACTACAATTTTAATCAGTTTTGAATAGAAGTAAAATCGGCACTGGTTCTATTTTGCTGAGTTGTCATTGTTGTGACAAGCGCATTTCGTGTTAAAGCTCTCAACTTTTTTAAGAGATTCTTTACCAGAATGTTTTCTCAAATGACCTGAAGCGTTTTTTGTACTACAAACAAGTACAAAAATAATTTGAATTAACACGTGTGCTTTCTGGTTGGTCTTCACAGTGTCTAACAATAATGAGGGGTGATAATTTTGTCATTATAAATAGAATTGCACTTTGTTGATTTTATGGCATAGTGATATAAAATAGTTCATAATGGCGGCGTATAGAGAAGAGGCTAAAAATGACATGTTCTTTATTGGGTATCAGGTTACACCAAAACTTTTTCGTCACTCAATTCTTTTAGTTGGAATTCTCTCTAAAGATTATCGACTCGATGTAAGCCTAATGGCCTACTTTCCCAAGAAAAACATTTTTGCGTCCCGTTTTTGTTTTCTTGTGGATAATATTTTATATGTTTAAAATATCTTCTTAAAATTAAATATAGCCTAAGCTGAAATGATATTGGACCTGTGTATCGTCCAGACTTTGTTGAATGAGAAGTTGTGTTTAAACTTTTTCGACAAACTGCACAAACTTTAGGCTACTAATACAATCGTGGAAACAAAAGGTGTTATCGAAGTTAAAGCCAGGCAGCTATGGAACAAACGATAAAAAAAACGATAATATCACTTTTCTTTTTTGAAATAGCTTCAATTTTTATCCACATCTGAGGCCGACTGTGGCAAGAATTTAGAATCGGCTGCAATTTGGACTAAGTAGGTTTCATCAGTAGCCTGGGCCAGGCGCGAATCTAAGAGTTTTTTTCGGGGGGGGCCAGAAAATTTAAAAATCAATTAAAAAGAAAGAAAAGGCTAAACAGATATGAACAATGATACTACGACATATACGATATGCTATAAAATAGACATTAAAAGAACCATTTTTATCAATTGTGATGCCGAGGGACTAATATCAGCTGTTTAGAAGCTTATCAAACCATTTGATGCGGAAACATACAATTTCTACAATTTTTCACAAAATTTCGGGGGGGCCCGGGCCCCCTGGGCCCCCCCATAAATCCGCGCCTGGCCTAGGCCTACACCTCGCTTTGTTGCATTCTTTGTTCTTACAGGCTTACCGAAGTAGAGGAGGCAATGTGGTTGTACGAATGCATTTGTTACTACTGTAGATTTTTACTTACACGGCAAGACCTTGTCTTTACTACAACAGGCAAAAAATATCGAGATAAATGACATGTTTGGATTACATACCTGCTCAAACGTGAAGTCTGGAAGTTGTTTGCTCTCATCTACTGGAAACGGATTAGTATGCGTCTATAGAAAATCAAGGCAATACGGCAACTGCAAAAGTTTACCTGACCAGGCGACGCGAGTTACCTTTATAAGTGGCCTATTTCAAAATCTTACGAATTAAACGCTAAAAGATATAAGTACCGTTATTAAAATAACTATAAAACAAAGCTTTAATAAGAAATTAAACGAAGATTTTTTTTAAATAACGAAGGCAAATTAAAAGCGCTGAAAAACAGCAATTCCTATAACTATGTAATGTGTACGGTAGGCTATATGGAATTTGTTCAGCCATAACGTCATATTAAAATTTTACCTTTAAGTCATGTTCAGACGCAGATTTGAACCCAGTTCCAAGTAACTTTTCTGGTGGTTTGTCGTGTTTCACGTCTTTTATTCGATAAAAGTAGTAAATGATTCCAACAGTGATTATGAGCAAAATCAACAACAAAATCACGGCGACTGCGATTGTAGCTTGCCGCCAAGGTGAAGGGGACACCTCGCACCTATCTCCACCATATTCCTCGGGACAACTAAAAAGAATGTCTGCTAATTAGACTGTTGCAACCTACTGTATGGTCACTTTTACTATTTTTTACATTTTCTTTGAGTAGCCTACGGCACATTCATTTTTTATCCTATATTATTGAAAGTTGGTAACTGTTCAAATTTTTTTTTTATCAATTTCTGGAGCTATTGAATGTCTACTAAACTCTACTACTGAATATTAGGCTATGCCTACTTGTTTACTTGCATTAGATAGAAAACATTTTAAATCAGAAGATAGATCAGTAAGTTCTTCCTGAGAGAAGTGCTCGGTACTTTGTGTTAGCGTTGCAATAACTTAGGTTTTACATCTAATATAATTTGGGAACTTATTGTCCAATTCTGGAAGAAAATAGTTTTGAAACTGTTTCCACAGATTTGACAAATGGTTCATAACCAGAGGCTTAACAATTTTTGATTTTACATCATTGTTAACTAAAAACTCTTCAGTAAATGAGAACATTTCAAATGAATTATTTTCAACCTTTTGTTTCCAGATGTTTAATTTTTTGATGAATGCTTTAATTTTAGATTTCTATGTAAAACGATTGATATTTTCTCTATGGAGGGACAAATTAAGTTTGTTCAGTTCTTAAGTAGGCTATATCTGATAAATAGTATAATTTTAAGAATCAGACTTTATGGCGACAATCATATGGTGGATCAGGTCTGATTTTTTTTTCTTTTTTTTTGAAAAATCACTTCAAATTTCAACACTAATAGCCTGTTTAGCATTGACTTTTGAAAGCCATTTTACTTCACATACTACAAAAGATTTCGTTTTACCACATCAATTTGCGAAAATACGGCTACAGAGTGCACGACTCTCAATACAGTTAATAACTGGCACAGAAGTGATAATAGCTTATTCAGCACTTTGTATAAAATTAGTACATTCTCTGCGACCCCTGAAGTTTGTTACTCGGTCCCTTGCGGGGTCACGACCACTAGTTTGGGAAGCCCTGATTTAGAGCATAAGATGTCAAATTGCGTTCAATCTTACTCGATCACTTTGGTGTAAAATACCCTTTGTGTTCTAACTGCAATAGTAACTAACCAACAAATATAAAATCTAAGGATGCAATGACCTTAAACTTGTAATATAGGCTAAACTTAATTAGAAAACTCCCAGACTGTGATTAAATAGTTATAGCTTTATTGTAGGGAATAGACTTACTTTATGCAGGGCTAGTTTAAGGCCACTTTGTAAGCTTGTGACCTTGTTTGACAGCAAAATACAATCACCTTTTCAATACGTTTACAACTGCTTTTCGGAAGAGACATACTTCTGATACTCAAGGTAAAAAAAAACCTAAATGTTTTTATTTATTGAGTAGCAGTAGGCGTAATGTTGAAATAATTTTTATCAAACGATTGTACCTGCAAAATCCTTCGTCGTCGTCACCTGCTACACACACACCTCCATTCAAGCATGAAATATCTTTGCACGAAGATTCGCACTGCCTGCGACGCTCTGAACTAGAAAACATAAATGACATATCTGAGACCAACGTCAGCCTACGTCATTCTCACATAGTTGTTTCTGTGTTATCATCTTAAGAAACTATTTTACTAGTCGCTGGGTTTGACACCGCTCCAGAGCACGCGGTTGTGTCTCAGCTAAGACACTTCATGGCTTGCCTAAACAAGAGGAGCAGCTGACAAGAAGACGAGGCCTAATATGTTCCTTCGCTGATTCCTGCTGTCTGTTGTATCGCATGTGTGATTGCAGTGTATTGTACAGTATGTTGTCGCAATGGGCGTAAAATGAAACATGATTATTATTATAGCTGGTAGTCTTATTTCCGTAAAAACTTTTGTACAAAATCTATGATCTTTAGTAGGCTAATAAGTCACAAATCCATGCAATTAAATCATTATGCGACAGTGTAGCCTATCCACTTACTTGGAAGAATTCTGATCACGAAATCCAAAAGAACAAGCACAAGAAAATGAACCATCAAGATTAGTGCACGTTGTGTTGGCACCGCATACGTTGTCCATGTTGCATTCATTCTTATCTGGTAAAAGCAAATCAGCAACATCTAACAATGAGCCACAATTGAAATTCATTTTTGCATGCTGCATACACTTGGCACTTCGGTTCTATTTAGAATGCTAACCAACACGGAATCTCTACAAACAATTGAAATAAGAAAGTTGAAATATTTTGGCCATATGATTCGCAATGATTCTATTCAAAGATCAGAAGGAAAAAGGAATAAAAAATATCACCGAGAATTTGGACTAATGACTGGACTGGTCAGGATATGGTTACAAACCTGTAACAAAAAAATTTCACAACAGAACCTCCTGTCGCTTCATCGCCTTCGATTCTTCACGAGAAAAAGGAACGTAATGATAATGATGATGTGGCATACGGTTTTGCATGTAGGCTACATAACGTAAGATGTAAACCTCAAATACTTAAGTAAGAATTCAGTCTTAGATATTTTAAAACGTCATTGATAACAGAAAATTTCTAGGATAGTTTAGTCAACAAGATTTGAAATTTGTGTTCATTATTACGTATTATGTTAGAATCACAATAAAGGATGAGCGTTTCTCCAACCAGGTCAACAAGACAAACAAAAATCGACAAACCTTCAGCAGCTATGTTTGAAAAGCGCTGTACTCTTCCAAGCCTATCCCGAAGAAGTTGGTTGACATCGATGGTTGAAAGATCAGAATTCTCTTCAAAATTTATGTCACCATCAACAACAACCGAATCGTTTTGTAGACTTGTAATTTCCGTTGATATGAATGGTGAATCAACTAATGCGTCCTGGATCTGTGATGGAAAAAAATTATAAATGGGATCTATCACAATGAATAAAAGTTTTTGAGAATTTCTCTACAGCAAATAAAGCGAAGAGCTCTTTCTATGATGTTAACAAGTTTTCAATTCATTTATTATAGATAAAAGAAAAACTACCAAAGAACATTAGATCGACGAAGTTGATTTTTTCCTAGTCAAAAAGATTGTAGGCTGAGGAATAATTTAGAATGATTTAGTGTGTTAAATTCACGCGGCAGCCTAAAGTTTTTGTGAAATGTTTCGGCGCATTTCGCAAGGAAATATGTTATTTCTGAAAATGAATATATAGGCTACGGTGTATGTGAAACTACGGCAGTTTGTGGTGTATCGTGTGCTCATCTTTGCCAATTGTGCAATTTCACCAAAAAATGCAACGGGTAGCCTACTCGCCTACTCACATCTGACTCAACGCTTGCTATGAAGGATTGGGCCAGAGATGACTGCAAATCCAAATATTCTGTGAGAAAATCTTCATCCACTGTAAGTCGAAACCGAAATGCTGCAGAATAGATACAGTTTCCAGAATCTTCCTCGAGTATCTGACCAACAGGACACGAAGATGAGGTAGTTCCTGAACCTGATTCTTCTGATCCACTGTCTGCTTGCCTCTTGTTTCTTTGGATGTTGATGTGGACATCATTCTCATATTTTACTTCCTCAATGATGTGATTCATTTCCAATGTGTTGAGTGGCTTATACATCAAATTTTGCAATCCTTTATATTTTTCTTTTACATTGTTCAAAGTAGTTTCACAGAATTCTCCGGTGTATCTGCTCGGGCATATGCACAAATTTGGTAGCTGTGTTCCTCCATTGTAGCAACCTACATGTTACAATAGAAATGCAGTAAAAGCAACAACATAAATACATTTGAAAAACAACAAAGCATAAGATATAATCCTATGAAGCAATTTACTCATACGACGGCAATGCTGCATTTTTCGAAAACGGGCTTCTTTTAATCTTCTGTTTTTAAAAATGACCTGTGTCGGCTGCATAGCCGAGTGGTGAGAGCTCTAGTATGGTACTCAAACAGGCGCCGGTTCAACACCGCTCAACACTTTAATACATGCCTGAAGGTATAGACACAAAGATTGGCTACCTTACCTTAATCTAAATGTTTAACCACCAGGCGTAAGCCTGGATATACGACACACAAAGTTGTAAGAACGCTTGAAACTACCCTCTTTAAATTGTATTTTAACAAAACTAAGAAGTTTTAAACTGTCTCATTGCAACAATCAGATAATTTACTTATTGAAGCGATATAGTTGATGCGAAAAATAAAGTTTTCTTCTACAGCAGACTGTTTGAAATTCAACGAAATGAATTCTCCAGAAGTAAAATAATTCTACAGAAAAAAGAGTTCTGTTTCGCTTTCAAAAAATTTCAAAATTGTGTTTTTTAACGCTTGCAAGCATAAATAAGCCAGAGGACTTGCTCTCAGCCTTTCTTTTAAGGGTACGTCACCCAATTCATACGTTAGTGTGCTTTAATTTTGGAGTCAGAGATACTTGCGCCTTTCACGTTCACGGTCTAGTTTTGTTTCTATTACAAAAGTGCTTTTATTTAAAAAAAAACAAGACAAAAATTGAAGGATACGTATAACTAACTTATTCAAAAGTCTTATAAAAAACAAGTTTATTTTAATAAGTTTTACCATTTACTGCTGTATGAGCTTAAACGTCGAACGCCAAAAGCGGATACAATGCAATACAAAAATTGGTGACAAGTCATACAAAAAAGCATGTAAAAAACGACGAGCTCCATCCTACGACCGGTTTTGAAGTCTTTTTTTTAATCCAGAAAAATGTTTTGATGCAACCTTCATGAAAAGAAATGTAAAAATGATTCTTACGTTTCAACTTCTCGTGTGATTCGTGAGCGTTTCCTGATGTCAGTGCTGGAGATAATAAATTAAAAAAAAAATTGTAAAAAAACGATATGCAATGTTAAAGTAGGTTAAACTTGTATCACTATGCTGTAACTATGCTCTGAGTTAGGCCAATTAAAAAATAAAGCTTTTGCCCAACAGAAGATGAAGCTCAATCGAAACGATTTCCAACAGCTGTTAAGATGTAATTATTCCATTCATACAAACACTGGAGAACAAAAACATTATTTGTTACATATCAACTAAATTTCTGACTAAGTTAAGTCTTAAAATGAATTTACAAAAGTTTAAAATTAGTTTAAATTCAAACGTTTTACACAAGCGGTTATTTTAATCAAAACACAAAGAGTCTAAAATGTAGATACTAAACTCATGTTCTGCAAACAAATGTTTTGAAAACTATACTGTCTTCATCTTTAGTGCTATAAATGTAGTACTGAAGATGAAGACAGTATTGTTTTTGAAACGTTTCTTTGTTGAACATGATCTTAGTATTTACATTTTGGGCTTTATTTTTCGGTTATTTTATTTCGAAACAAATAAATTCTTTACCTGCCAACGCAAAAATCCCAAAGACGATGATTCGACAAAGACTTTTGCAAGGTTTTAAGTAAGCTTCAGCCATAACTCTTTGTAAATTGCAGAGCGTTCCAGTTGATTGCAGTCAATATGTAAATGAAACTTGTAGCCTATTCCAGTAAATTTATAACTCGGTATATATTAAAACGCAATTTTTCTCCTATAGAACTCAACGTTTTAGCCGAACTCTTCCATAGATTATTTAAAAGCGTTAAAAATTACCCCCAAAACAAAAATATATGCTATTTTATGCTATCCAAGCTTTGCCACGACCAATTAGGTCAATAAAATCTCATTCAAATAAATAGACCTGTTTTATTTATTTAAATTCGAAATCAAGGTATAAACGCAATTTATTTTTTGTTAAGCAATTTAAGGCAGAAAAACAACTATTCGAAGAACTTATACTGGACACTTTAGTTAAAACTTTGAAATAAATCTATATATTCGTGAAAGTTACGAAGTAGTTTTTAACTTTAAAGTTAAAAACTAAAACGTTGTCTACTTTGGATTCTTTATTATGCGCACAGTACATAGGCTACTGTACTGAATATGCAGTATAGTAATATTTGGTCGGTAATTATTACGTTTTTATGTTTTATTGTCCCTACTCTATCGTACCCCAAGCTCCATGAAATATGCTTGTTCTCGAACTTTTAAAGCATTTATAGCCTTACAAATACAGAAAACTTTTTTCTATCTTTAGAATAAACCGAGAGTTAGACACCTTCTTTTCGACTGTTTACTTAATCACCCCAATCTTTAAGTTCTTTTACCTATTGAACAAAATATTAAAAAAACAATAAAGCGAGGCTTTAAATAGCTTGACTAGTGCCCCCTTTTTGTGTTAAGTTTTGGATCCGGATCTTTTTATTGCTGCCAGGCCCAGATTATCTTCTGAAAACGGCCATACATCATGCAATCCAACTTCTATTGGCAGTTCATCCATTCACCACGTGATGACGCTAGATAGGCAGAAACATACAGTTGCAAACACTGTGTCAGCAAAGCTTGCAGACCCGTTGTAAGCTGTATCAACTATCATTACAAAATCGCTTGCATGAAAAACAAAGTGACAATTCAAATAATTATAATCTTTGTGATTCATTAATTGTAATAAAACTTTCTCCCAACTAACTTTACCACAACGCCTTGCGAAGTGCAGCAAGTGTTCCAGTTATTCATTTTCTTGAAGGAACATTTTCATCAATTAAACATTTTTATTCGGCTACTATGAAAAACGAGAGCATGTAGATAAAGATGGACTTTGGATTTGAATTCGAAGCCAACACATATGCAAAATCGGTTGAAAAATATCATGCAAATTTTTTTTTAATTGTTCCTCCTGTGTAATTGCTTGTAAATCCTACTATTTGCGTATGGACATGTAACTTATAGTCTGTGTCGAAAACCTAACGTAATCAATTGCGGAGTTGCGCCCTTTGACTATAGCCCTTGATTTCTCTCATGATAATGAACAGTATGCTGCTTTACAGAGAGAAATGCCTGCGGCCCTTCTTAAAGGTTATGGCCTGCTGAACTGAACGGATGTATTGTAGAGGCTAACATAAGTGCGTCATGTTGCATTTTTCCTTTGCTAAAAAAGTGCACTAATGTTGTTCAAGTTCAATTTCGTAGATTTAAATGTTCAAAACTTAGCTTAGGTAAACAGTTGAACAACTTCTCTGATAGAAACGACATAAAGTTATTTTATATAATGTCTACATGTGTTACACTGTTTACAACTTCGGTTGCATGCAACGTGTTACTGAGCTTTGTTTGTTGATAGTTTATATAAGGTCAACTGTGTGAGTAACTTGAACGCTTTCATTTTGCAGTGTTTTACCACAACACTGGTGAAGTGACATAGGTAGCCTAGAGGTTGACTAGACTTACATTTTTGTCAATATTTACATAAATTTTGCAAAAAAAAAACTATTAATAAGTGGTTGTTGTGATGCAACTTCGATGTCATGCCTCACATTGTCACTGAAAACTGCTTATGGCGACAACAAAAACATCCCTGTGAGTTGTCCAGGCTATATAAATACTTTATGCAATAGATTGAGTTTCATTTTTGGCAGCATGATCGTTGCTTGCTTCCCAATGCAGATATTAGTGACCTGTTTTAGATTGATGCTGCGAGTTCGCTGTGAATGGTGTTTAAGTTGAGGCTGCTGTCTGTTGAGTTTCTGTGTTGTTAGGTGTTATTGCTGTGAAATTTTATTGAATCAGTTGATTAATAGATTAGGTGATGTAGTTCTTCCCTTTCGGCACGGTTGTTGATTTTTGGATACTTATGATAAATTGTCTCTTTGAAGCGTAATTGTACCACGCCATTTTTTCCGGCAATGATTGTAAATTAAAAGTCGGCCAGACACTGTTGTTGATGATCACAGACCGAACTTTTTTCTGAGCTAAGGTGTTCTTTCAGGCGGGAGTGGAGTGGGCGGATCGTGCTGCCCATGTAGCTTTCCCTGCATTTCTTGCATAAGATCTTGTAAACACAGTTCTTGGTGGTACACATGTTGTCGTTCCGTAGTGGACAGTCTTGTAGCCGGCAAGATTAGAATTTTTGTCTTTTTTGAAGGGTGTTTCGGAGGGTTCGTGAGCGTCAAAAGAGGCAAGCTGGCAAATCCAGGTCTTTGAAGACTTTCTTTACCTTACGGTCCGCGTCGTCGCTCATAAAATAAAACTCAAAATGTAGGCCTATTGGGTTATATGATGTCTGGGGGGTTTGTTTGTTTTGCTGGTGTCGTTGTCATTTGGGTCGTTGCTTAAGAATGTCGTTGGGGTATCCGTTGTCCTCGATCGTCTTCTCGAATTCCGTCAGGTGTGGTGTTGCTCTGTTGGGAGAGGATCATCTATCTTTTCTTTTCTGTATTTCGTTTAGGAGTACGGTCTTGTACTTGTGGGTAGGGCCGAGTCGAAGTGTAGGGGTAGTTATGTCTTTGCTTTTTTCTGGTAAAACTCGTGATCGATTGTGCCGTCTCTGTCGATCTTTGTGGTGACGTCCAGTAGTGAGATGGCGTTGTCTGCTGTTGGTAGTTCTATTTCAAGGTTAATAGCTGGGTGAGCTTGATTGAGGACGTTTTGGGTGGCTAAGGCTTCTCTGTTGTTGACTGTCAGCAAGAATGTGTCGTTAACGTATTGTCTTTAGAGAGTGAGGTTTGTCTGGTTTCGCAGTGTCCACTCCGTTAGCTCAGTGGTTACGTGCCCGCGGCTCAAGATCACGTGGCGCTAATTCGACTCTCGGGGTGTGGGCTTAAGCAACGCATTTCAGGACTGCTCTCCATTCAGCGGCACTTAGTGAATGGAATAATTCCCCGGCAACAACACTTCAACAATCGGAAACTTCACTCTGTTAATCTCGGTAACGGCCCTGCGTCAAGAGCCTCTACAAGTATGCGAAACTACCAGGAATAACCTATCAAGGCTTTGTCAGTCCGCTGATAAAGATTCAAAACCAACCAACCAAGGGTGTCCATAACGAGGATGGCGAAAATTGCAGATACGGCGTTTCCCGTTGGTAGACCGTCAACTTGGCTATAGAACTTCTTCTTGAATGGGAAGAAGTTGTTCTGAAAGATAATCACGAGGAGGGAACCGGTCTCTTCAGGGTGAAACGGGCTGCAGAGTTGATGTTCTTTCTGTCGACAATTTTTGGATCACGTTGTTAATCGCTTTCTTAGGGGGGACAGAGGTGTAGCCTACATAGCTGCCACATCCAGACTGAAAGGAAAGTTGAATTTTCTCAAGGTATCTTGTAACATGTCTTTGAGTTGGTTTAGTAGTTCTTGACTGTTTGTAAGGTGTGCCAGAACGTCTTTCAATAAGGAGTTTAGGGTGCAGACTAGGTGTGAGAGTTTGGCGGCTAGCCCGTTTATACTTGAGACGATTGGACTAATCTTGATGTCAAGTTCTTCTTTGTCAGTCTTGAAAAGGTGGTAGAATTGTGGCATAGCCTACTTGAGTTGTTGGTGATGTAAGATCTGGTCACGTAATGTGGTAGTTGAGCTCTGGTGGCTATAGTCCTCCACGTGCTGTTAAGCTTTCCTTCTATGGTTTGCGCTTTTGTAATCCTTGAAGTTTTGTATACCTTTGGGTAGCTAAGGTGTTGTTGGGCCACTGCATCGTAGCGTTCTGTTTCGATGATGCAAAATTCACCGCCCTTGTCGCTGGGGAGATAGGTCATGTCCTTTGCTTTTAAGCTTTTGATGGTCGAGAAATTCTTCTTTGAGAGGTTACTGCTGGAGTTTGTGACGGAAGATTTTTTCAGATTGTCTTGGTGGCTATAGGTTTCGGAACCCTCCAAAACGCCCTTCAAAAACAACAAAATCTGAATCTTGCCGGCTACAAGACTGCCCACAACGGAACGTACGACGTGTATACCACCAAGAACTTTGTTTACAAGATCATAATAAAGCAAGAGATGCACGGAAAGCTACATAGGCAACACAAAAGTACACCTTAGCTCAAATAAAAGTTCGGTCTTTGACCATCAACAAGCCTCCTCAAGCCAAACAAAAGAGCCGCATTAAAGAACGACTCACTAATTTCAACACCACTCGTCATAGCACATGACTCGGGAACTGTGTTCCGAAAGCTAGTGCAACTCGTTATTACCATACAGGTAACTCGCAGCATCAGGCTAAAACAGGTGATTAATATCTGCATTGTGAAATAAATACTTTAGTTTGCACGTTCTGACAGAATTCAAAAGCACAGTAGAAGGTTGATAACCACAGGCTCTTCAGCTCAAAGGCGTAGCTGAACCGGCGTAGCCTTATCTTCTCCATCTAACTGGAAAGAGCCATACAATCCTTAAAAAAAAGTAGAAATATTAAATCAAATAGGTAATTCTACTTTAAGTACATGAAGGAGTTATAATGCAGTTTTTTTTTATAAATAATAATGCTGTGTAATGTGCAATTTGTGCATATTTGAATGTAATAATAACAATGAGTATGCTTTATCCAACGCAGGTGTACGCTGCTTTTATTGCTTTACAAAACAAACAGTGTGAGCTCAGCGGTATGAAGGCTTAGTCGAGTGCGTTGTTGGTTGATACCTTGAATTCATTCCTTTGCAGAGTGCAGGGGCTGAGTGTTGATCAGAAATAAGGTTCAGTAGGCTACTACTTTCAAAGTAAACTAGCATGGCAGGAGTAAATCAAAACCACGTCCACTGGACACAAAAAAAAAATAGAAAAAGCTGGTTTCACCGTGTTACCCATTCCGTTAAATGAATTTTCTCCTTTGTCACTTCTTTTTGGCATGCGTATGGTTGCAAATTGTAAACGGTTAAATTTACAACAAACAATTTCCTTAAAGCTGGCACGTATTAGTTGGGCCAACCAAGAAGCTTTTATGCAGCAGTTGCGTCAAATGTATTGGTCTCTGTTCTATGTAGAATTTCCAGTTGGTATAAAATTTGTAATTTCAAAATAAAAGAAACAATTTCAGTTACTTCAAAAAAATTGCCAAAACAAAACTTTCTTACTGAACTTTTCATCAAATCTTGTTATGACTTTACCAATGATCCAAAAGGATACGTAGTGCAATAAAATAATGTAAAAAAAAAGTAAGCAATATAGACTCAGTGGCTTAGCCAGAACAATTTTTGGGGGACAAATATTTGAGGAATTGAAGAGAACGTCAAAATGTTTGATTTAAAACATCGTCCCCTGATGTGCAGTGGCGTATCCTGGTGGGTTGAGCAAGGGAATTAATAAAACTGTTAGGGGGTTAGAGCGTGCCGAAGGCACGAGTATGGTAGGGGGGTCTGTGGGCATGCTTCCCCGGAAAATTTTTGCAAAATTACACTCAAATATTGGGTTATAGTGCTTTCTGGAAACACTTTTAGGATAATATTTGTAAGAAATTTATTAGCAGATAAACAGCTATTAACTTATTAAAGATAGCTATTACGCACAAACGGGTAAAAACTGCGGCTAAACTTAGAGAACACCAAAAACTCAGCTACTCAAAAACTACACAAAAACCCAACAGAGTGAGCGGTTCTGAAATTGCTTCCACAGATTAGTTAAAAGAAGCATAAATCGCGTAAATTTTGCGCGATTTGCGATTTGCAAAATTTATTGGTGTCTTTCTGTGTGTTTAAAACAAGTCCTGGAAGGTGTTAATAACCAGATGTCTTGGAAAACGATATAAATTTCTACAAATCTTATTACATTTTCAACAAAGGGCTCAACTTCGGAATCCAAACTTTGAAAATTTGGGCGGGCATGGCCCCTTTCGCCCCCCTCGGCTACGCCAATGAATAGACTACTATACAAAATCGACAAATTTAAGTTAAAAAAAAAAAATGAAAATTTTCAATACTACCAAAAATAATCACGTTTTAATCGATCACTGGTGAGCTCATGCCAATCAACGACAACTTTCTACGCAATCATAGACTAAAGTTTCTGCAGCAACTGTAGCTTAAAATTACCATCACGCGTGTAATTGTTTTGCAGTGATTAGTGAGTTGCCTTTGTTTGAGAGGCTACGTAATAAATAACTATATCTTCAATTGCGTGTATCGACTTGCAAACCAGCTATTTCTACCGTGAGATTTAACTTTTTTATATAATTATTTGTTGCGTTTTGTCGGCACAATGTACCTCAAGAAAGCTATCGTCACTTGAGGCATGAAAATTAGAGCTATCGGCGTAAACAGGTCGGAAAATTATTGCAGTCTTGATGTACGTACAGTAGCTTTGTAATTCTGCAAGTTAAAATATGGCAGCTTGTAATAATTACTTGTATCAAAACATTAATAATTTAGGACAGAGTAGATGACTGTCTAAGTTTTCAAATAAGTAGCTTTGTAATTTTAAGACTCCCTCTATGGCCCTTTGTGATAAAATATTTTCATTTAAAACAGAACTCAATTAAAAGCAATGACGAAAGCATATTTTTCTAATAAAAATACTTTTGATGGTTATTTGATATTATAAGCAAAGTTTCAAATTAGAAAATATTTTAATGAATTACGTCTGCCGCGAAATTTGATTTCTGCCAAGGCTTACTGCACTTTTTGGCATGATTGTTATTTTAAATAACACATGAACTACATCCAAAAAGTGAAAAATCTAGTTATGAACTAAATTATAAAAAACTAATATTTTATTTTATTTTAACTCTTAAGTTGTTAACTGATTGCGTCACGATTTGGTTTTCTTGATTTTCACTTTGAGTCGGTGGTTTTAATTGTTTGTCTCGTTTGTTACTTTAATATCCAACCAATTCAATTTCAATTCAATTCAATTTATTTTTCTTTGTCGGAAAACAACAGCAATGATAAAGTTACAAATAGTGAACGGGAACAAAACCAACAAAAGGAAAAGGTGGCAAAACTACAAAAGTTTAAAACGTGCATGCGATGCAAATTTAAAGGTTACGTACACGAAAGTAAATTAAGCACGGCCACCAAACCTAACAGTTTAAAGTAGATGAATTAGTTGGAAGAACCAGTTGGCTCCACATACCTAAAGCAACTGGAGGTGTGCCAGTTGATGAAACCATGCGGGGACGACTGAACCTTACAACCTTACAACCAACCTTACACGTGGACAAAAGCTTGAACTGTAGGACATCATTTACTATAGTAAAAATTGTCCATCAACGTTCAACCAGACTACATGCGATTGCTGGTTTTGACAGAAAATATGCCATCTTCAGATGCAATTATTGTGTTTAGCTAGCGCGGTTGGTGGTGCTTGGTCCTGCTGTTATTTTTATAAAAAGTTATTTTGGTGCACTGTATAAAGTTGACTGTACAATATAATTAAGATTTTCTTAAATAAGTTCGACCTTTTTGATGAAAAGTTATAAGCATATCCGTGTTGATACTTATCACGACAAAACATGGGGTTATTGCATTGTCGATCGTGAAAGTCTGAATAGCGTTTTTTGTTTTGCGTGGAATTCAGAAAGATTTCCTTCCCACGTTTTTGACTTCTTCTAAAGATCTATCTATAAGTCTCTATACAATTGTATGAAGTGTTTGCTCTTTATGTTACGTGTTGACAGCTCATGGTAGTATACAATAAACCCTACCCCATTAAAAGTGCCTATAAACACCACATAATGTAGTGAAATACTTTTCCTGTTGTATTTGCTAATTGCTGAGCAAGGAACATGCAGTCTGAATGTGTGCATGTTTTTTGCCAACGTTTTTAACATTAAGCACTCACATCACGTTAAATAGCGTTAAACTTACTGAAATTGATTGTCTTTTGACGGTAGATTAACTAAAAATATATATAGCTATAAACAACATTGTGGTAATAGGTTAACAGACCTGGCCAGAAAGATCTTCACATTTTACAATTATACGGATTTAATGTCGACAAAATCTGTTTACGTAAGAGGACACCTGTTCTGACACGATATTCTCAATGATACGAAAAATGCAAGTCACGGATTTTAAAGTGCAGTAGATCTATTTGTAGTAACCGGTTACGTACTGAAACGTATAAAGAGTTTTGTTGCAAATTGAATTGGTGCGTACGAAAATTTTCGTTTGCAGGTGTAGTTTAAAAAGTGGCAATGGAGCTATGAAACACAGGTTTTTTGTGTCAAAAAGCAATCGAAAGAAAACGATATGTTTCAAGAAAAAACGGTTCAGTCATAAATGTTGCCTTTTCTTGCCTGGAGTGCAATACCGTGTATTGTAAGGGAACTTAAGGAAAGACCTTGTGAAAGCTCACTTCCAGGATTAGAACATTGTCCGGTGTTCTTTTGATAGAGCTTTCACAACAACCACCTCTCGTTCGACAAACATCCATTACAACAACTTGCTGTTGAGAAGCATCTTGAGCAGCAGTTTTCAGATCGAGATTTTCAATTACAGTAGTTGTTGCAGCAAAAGCATATCAATGGCAAGTCAATCTGCGTGATTAAACTGCAACCAGCAGTTAAAATAGACAGGTAGTTGGAAAGGGATTGAGCGGAGAATATCAGAATGAGGGCTTGAATCAAAAATGTAGAGTAAATTTTTGCAAACAAAAGCCTAAAACGTTTCATCAGTTAAATCAGTTATCGTAACAAAACAAGCTAATAGCGACTTTGTTTTTGAAAAATAGTTTTTGAGAATACTGTAGTTTTTGATCAATTTACGGCTGCTCAAATACAACCAGCTTCATACATACTGTTTGCATTATTTCTTACGCTTTTGCACATGCGCGTAGTCATGCGCACAAAGCAAATGTCCATTTTCCCGTGTTTTGCGATGAAACCAAAACCAGAAAAAATGTTTACGGCAGTCTTTCAACATATTTAATGTGTTTTAGTACTGTAGCAAATAATATTTAAACTTTAA
Source organism: Aplidium turbinatum (assembly GCF_918807975.1). Taxonomy (NCBI): domain Eukaryota; kingdom Metazoa; phylum Chordata; class Ascidiacea; order Aplousobranchia; family Polyclinidae; genus Aplidium; species Aplidium turbinatum. The sequence goes on along the minus strand of NC_137484.1, from coordinate 11,552,659 downwards.
CTGGCATAAAAGTAATTTTTAGGGTAAAACGGGGTTTGGACGGAAATTTCAATTTTTTTTTTGAGATCTTAAAATGTCCTTTTGTATCCTATAACTAGGGCTAAAGTTGGATTTAAAAAAACAGCCGATTAACCCCCCCCCCCTAGTTTTAGTGAGCCGCTCATTAAATGCGGACGCACTCGAGGCATGATAGCGAGAAAATGGAGGTAAGCTTGATTATTAAACAATTGGATCGAACTTGCACTCTGTTCAACAAAACAGACGCAATTTTCAAGTAAAATTTTTTTTTTAAATCCTGAGTTATTCACTTCAGTGAAGTCAGATGAGTGATCAGTAACGTTGACAAGGAGGCTAAGGGGTACCTTTGGACTCGGGTCCGGGGTGATTTTGAGGGCCAGTTACTTATAGGCCTACATGGGGCCAGGAAACTTCAAGAAACCACCTCATATTCTATGGATGTAGTGCGTTTTTCTTAGAGGTGTCTTGATTTTGGGCCCGAGGGTCTCATTGATGCAGGGCCCAAATTATCTTCTGAGCGGCCCAGTGCATAACGAACCAATTACAATTGACAAGGTTTCGGATTCTAAGAAATTAATCTGAAAGTTCACTTGAAGTTTTCCTTAAAATTTCATTATCAAGTTGCTTGTGCTGCCTCTGCTCTTCTGTAGACAATGAGCATATTATAATTGCAATATATCAAAGTTAAGTATAGATCGAACTAACTGAGTTATTTTAGAAATGGAAGTTTGTTTTGCATACAATATTATTCATGGAAGATTACTAAACGTTTTTGCCAAACGTGGTGTAATTTCAAAAATTGACGCTTGAAAAATATTGAAGAAATAAAGAAAACTTTTTTTTACAAAGAATGTTGAAGCTTTAATGAAATTATGACATCAGCGAAATAAAAGATTATTTTTTTCTATATAAGCATTGTAATTGTATAATTCTATTGTTTGTGAGTAGGCCGCAACGAAAAGGAAAGGAATATATTTATTAATCTTTACTCAGCAGCATTTAAAAACGGTCTTGCTTACGATGATATGATGTGACAGAGGTACCAATTTAAAATGTCTTTGTCACGTTTCTCTTTCTGACTGAATATTGCTGTTTGATTTCGCAAATTTAGTCAGTTGAGTTGACTGATGTGAAGATACAGAGTTCCATCAAAAACTTCTTTGCATAGTGTAGCTGCCGTATCAAGGGAAACAAGTAGATTCAATTTTATTTTTCTTTGTCGGCATGCAAAAGTAATGGTAACAATTTCAAAATAAAGCACGGAAACAAAACCAGCAAAAGAAATAAATGGCAAAACTTTAAAAGTTTAAGACGTGCATATGATAGACTCTTAAAGCTTATATGTAAACGAAAGTAAATTTAGCAAGACTATCGAACCTACAGAGATGCATACACGATCAGTGTGGAGTCGGGTAAAAATGTATGACTCCGATTCTTCGGTTTACATTACAACCAGCCAACTCCGACTACGGCTTTAGTGTCACCAATTTTTTTTTGAGAGTTGCCAAATTTTTATTTAAGTTTTTATTTATTTTTTTATTTAATTTCACTTAAGTTATGATCGAAATTTAAATGAAGATTTTCACAAAATCTGACAAGAACAAGCACTTCTCTTTTCTGAAAAAGGTTTTAGAGCGCAATATCGAAAACAAGAAACAATATTATGAAAAAGATTGCAAACAAAAATTCTATTGTTTATTTTTTGTATCAAGCAGGAGGCGGACTCCTCAGCCCGGCTCACACACTATAGATTAGCCTACAGCTTTTCCCGTATGTGAGAAACAACATTGATGCGTGAATTGCAGTTATATAGCTAAAGGTGAAAACACAGCGAACTTACCATTATTAAGGCAGAAAAATTGGAGATGTGATTGGAATATTTGGTTCCGCTTTAATCGCGGGAAAAAACTTTATCCCTACTTTGTAACATGCATTAACTAATGTAATATAACTATTATAATATGGCTTATATTGCGATAAATTATTATGTTCAAAAATTGAAGTAGCATATTTGTTAATTGTTTAAACAAATTCTTATTTGCAGCTGTGTGCATTTTCATCGATCTTTCAAGTGAACCTGATTTTATTAAGAAATATTATCTTCGTTTTTGCAAATACTTTAACTGATATGTCTACTTTACGTTCTGGCTGGCGAAATGAGTTCCACGGGAAATATTTTGGTTTTTCTGGTGTAACTGCAAATCGCTTTTATGAATCGCAAGTGAGTTTTGTATAAAGTTTAATACTTTCACAACTTACTGAGGAAACTATTGTTGCAAGTGTAGCTTGTCAAATTCGAACGTGTGCGTTTTGTATGGTGGGGAAACTTTTAACAAAAATTTGAAAGTGTTGAAAATTAAATATTTTCAAACGCCTTATCAACCAATCAAGTTTGTTTTTTGTCCAGCAGTATCAATAAATTTACTGACCACAAACAATTGCGCAACTAATGATCTTTAATAAAGGAAACGGAGTGGAAGCAAATAAAAGCGAAAGATCGGAAAGTCAGCAAGTCAACCGCCATTTTTAGCAAAACAAAGCAAAATGCAAAACTATTTTTCCATAGTTACAACTCCAAGAGTTTACAGTTTTTGAAATTTTAACCGCTTTTCCAAAACATTGTAAATATCCAAAAGTACGTAAAGTTGATGTTTCTGACCAAGCAACGATCAACCCTTCGGCATTAACAAGAAATTTATATATTCTAAATTACATCATCAAAGCAGTTCAAGCCACAATTAATCCATGCCAATTTGATAGATATTGATATTTGTAAACTTGGCTAAGTTAAAGCTTGTGTAAACTTTTGTGAAGTTCTTAAACAGAAGACTTCAATTTCATAGTTTTATGCTCAATTTTCAGTTTTATATTTTTTACACTTTCAGTGGGGAAAAAACCGGTTGATTTTCTTTGCGTACAGAATCATTGTATTCTTTTATACTTTGGGATGGATGATCAGCAGTGCTGTAAAATATCAAGACAACTACTGGATATACTTAACAAGCTGGACCGAAGTCACTGGATGTTTATATTTTTTTCTTGCTCTCTTGGTTGTAGGTTACGGCTATGTAACCCATTGTGAAACGGATTATGGTGAGTGGGCGTAGCATACTGTAGCCTATAGGCCTACTGGTTGTTATATCTGTAACCTACTACGATAGTTCATCGAACGACAGTTTATTGGGTCAACATTTTATCGAATGTTGTTGTCCTTTCAGCAAATGCTGGTTACTTAAAAATTTATTGAGAATAAGTTAAATATTTTTGGTTATTTTACGTTGTAGCCCATAGCCAGTCATCGGAGCTAAGCTGTTTACGTAAAGCAGTGTTTGAAACTAAACATTTTTTTTCAGAACTCTGTTGGTTTCACAAGGTCACTTGGCTAGTATACAACACGGCTCTCTCTGCAGCCTTGGGAACCGATATACTATTTTGGTTTTTCTTGTCTTCTCGTTTGCCCGCTCATCTCCTTTCAGATGCCACCATTATTCATTCACATGCAATAAATTACGTTTTACTCGTAATTGATCTTTTTATAAACGATGTTCCTCTTCGTTTCCTCCATTTGTTCCATACGATGGGATACGCCATCACATACGTCATTTTTGTTTTGATTCTGCACGGAGCGGATTACATCTCAGCCGTTTACTCCTTACTGGATTGGGCCAATGCTCCTGGTACTGCCATTGGTTACTCCCTTGGAAGTATACTTGTTGGTTTACCTTTAACATTTCTAGTTAATTTTGGTTTGTATCAATTGCGGATAATTGCAGCAAGTCGTTGCAAGAAAGACACTCGCAATAATCAATCGACATTAGACAATAACGTGAAGAGCATAGAGCTGGAAGAAAATAATAACCCAACCGCACAACATGATGTAGCCTATACTGTTTAAAATGCATAGTCTACCAGTAACAATACGTTATCAAAACGCTGTGTTTTGTTATTTTTTTAATAATTTTTTAAGATATATTTATGACAAACAAAAGAGCCATACGTTACATTATAGCCCAACTAATTGTCTATGCTTAAAAATCTCTTCAATTGAACAAACATGAAGTGATTGTGGTCTACAGCAGTGGTTCTCAACTTTTGTTTGGTCACAGACCCCTTTTAAAACAATATTAAGCTTAGGCACTCCTTAATTTTCAAGACAGAGTTTTATTAAATAAAAGTTTAAATGAAATTTTGTAATCGAATTGAATTAAAAATTTTCTCAAACATGAAATGATACACCAACAAATTCAAGTAGGCTATGCTGCGTTGCAGCCTACAAATCTTAGCCATCACCATTGTAGGCCTACAAACTAGCAATGATACACACCAACAAATTTAATTCCTATTGTAGGCTATTCATGAACTCCATTAAACCTTTTCACAAACCCATTGGGGGCCCGTAGACTCCAGGTTGCGAATCGTTGATATACAGGTTACAGAAGATGTCTATACTATGTTCATACAAGACAAATGTTTCATCATTGTACCTTTTTATATATTTGATATACTGTACTTCGTCTTCGTTAGTTTTAAGTGTCCGAGTTTTGTCTCAGTCCCGAAAGTAGGCCTATTGGTTTTACCTTCCTTTTTGGGCGATATGTTATAAATATTGTCGATGTCGAACGTGCCTGTGAAGGCTAATTCTTTGGTTGAGCAGACGAGTAGGAACAAGTCACGTTGTATAGAGGGAATGGAACGTTGATTCTTTATTTTGTTTTTTCCTGTTTACTGTATTTTGTAAGCGACATTAATCAAATATATTGCAAAAAGAAAGTAACACAGACCAAGTGGTGAATGTACTGTAGGTAAAAGTGGAGCACCAGACCTTAGTCACTTGCATTAAGTACATGTGAATTGGCAATGGTAAAATCTATGGCAGTGTGTAACAAAATTAGACAGTTCAATCATGTTTAATCTGAGGTAGCCTATATAGTTTAAACTTGTGTTTGAGCTGTAGCCTATTTGCAATCTGTATTATGTTTGCAAAGTACGATATGTTTAAGGCATACGATATGCAGTATTTCGCTATTAAGAATAATCCACATCTCACATTTTCTTTTCTGCAATTGCTATGAGACCACATTTGTCTGTTTCATTTTAGAAAAATGTCTTGAATTGCTGGTTGGCAAATTGTTCTCGTTGAGACCGAGTCGTTGAGTCCGTCAGCCAATAGGTCACTCTCATCCTTCTAAGAACCGACAGAGGTTACTGTAGATACAAGGTCTGAACGTAGACGAAATATAGCACGTTTTCATCAAAACTGAAATTGATTAACAATACCGAAGTTGAATTAACCTGCTGTTAAAATAGGCCATAGGTTATGGCTTTAACTTTTAGTGTTGACGGACTGATAAACCAGCAAGACAAACTCAAAGCAGAAAGGTAAATAAAGTAGCTGTTTCTGAATGGTTTGTTTTTTTTTCCGCCCCGATATCTCAGTTGGTTAGCGCGTCACTTTTAGAACGAAGAATCTTCAAGATCAAGCGGTGCTGGTTCGACTCTCGGGGTGTTCACTTGAGCAACGCACGTTAAGGACTGCTCTACATTCAGCGGCATCTAATGGATGGAAAAGTTTCCCGGCAACAAGACTTCAACAATCGGAAACTTCACTCTGCCAATCTCAGTGACCGGGCCTGCGTCAGTGATTCAAAGCCTCTACAAGTATGCGAAACTGCCAGGATTAAGCTCTGCAACAAGCTTTCCCAGTCCGAGGATGAAGATTCAATCAATCAATCTTTAAACGAGAATCTGAGTTCACCAAATTAAACTTCTTATATTTTTCTTTTGCTTAAAGTTGAAAGCGATAAAAAATGATGTAGCAGTAACGAAACCAAACTGAAAATGTTAGCAGGGTGTAAAGTTTTCTTTCTTGGGGAGACAAATATTTTAAATGGTTGAAACTACACTAATTGAAATTTAAACATTAAAACATAAGTAGCCTAGCCTAATGGGCAAAACAAGAATATTATTTCAGAAATTGCAACAAAGGGATTAATATGTGACAATTGCAACAAAAAATTAATATCTGTTGCAGCTTTATTAAAACAACAAAAAAGATCAACCAAAAACTAGCCTATGCTAAAAGAAAATTTGATTAAACGAAAATTTTTTATTTTAATAACTCTAAAACCTCTTATCGTATCAACCTGAAATTTAGTTTATAAAGGCGTTTTATCAACTTCGAAAAAAAAACAGGACAAATTTGACTTTATTGACTTTTGGTTACAACAGCACTAACCCAGCACATCAATTGGATGGAACATACTTGAAACTTAGAGCAATGTACCATCAGATCATTCATTGTTTTCAGTCTTGTAATTGGGTGGGTTCATATCTCATGCCTTCTCACAATTATTATCTGAAAATATCCATACCAGTATTTTGTCTTTTGTAACTGTGTCAAATCTTTTCACTCAAGTAGCTTTGTCTTCTTCCTTCACGAGCACATCTTAATGTTTTCGTTATGCTTCTTAAAGTTCTACCTACTTCTAGACTTATATTATTTTGTGAAATGCATTGTTTTTGCTGTGATGGACAGAAATAAAGCAAAGCTGATCTGAACTTCTTCGTTTTAAAACTAAGACACCATAAAAACTAGAGAGGTGTCATTTCTTACAGTTTCCACTCACTAACAGTACATTGTCAGGAGGTCTACCAGGTACGTTTGGTCCAGGACGCCTTATTGCTTTAGGAGCCCGTACACTTTCTAAGGGGCCAGGGACTTAAGCACATCTCCTCGTTTTTTTGATGTAGTGCGTTTATCTTAGAAACGTCTTAGTTTGAGGCCAAAATGTTTCATTGGTACCTGACAAGTCATCTTCTCAACGGTCCTGCTCACTAAGTCTAAGGTATCAACTTCAACTTGGGTAATTTTTTTGATTTTTTTTAGGCAAAAGTATAATTTGAAGCAATACAACAGAAATACCAATAAATTTATGAACACAATAAAGCCACAATGGAAACGACACAGAATGATTGAGAAAGTAAATTGATTGATTGCTTGATTGAATTTTTTATCCTCAGACCGGGAAAGCTTCTTGCAGAGCTTAATCCTGGCAGTTTCGCATACTTGTAGAGGCTTTGAATCACTGACGCAGGCCCGGTCACCGAGATTGACAGAGTGAAGTTTCCGATTGTTGAAATCTTGTTGCCGGAGAATTACTCCATCCATTAGATGCCGCTGAATGGAGAGCAGTCTTTAACGTGCGTTGCTCAAGCGCACACCCCGAGAGTCGAGCCAGCGCCGCTTGATCTTGAAGATTCTTCGTTCCAGAAGTGACGCGCTAACCAACTGAGCTATCGGGGCGAAATGAGATCCTTCTACATCATAACAACGAGAAGTTAACAATTTCAATGCATGAGTAGCAGAAGGATAATGCTTGGAGCTAAAGTCAGTGACGACTTTCATTTAAGCCCTTGCCATGCCTCTTTGTATTCAAATAGCATGATTCTTGTCAGTTTGATAGATTTGTTCTTTTACACCAGAGGTGACGAACCTGCGGCCCGTAAAACAATTTGACAATCGCTCATGCATAAAAAGACATCTCAAAGCTGTTTTATGCCTTCATCCTTTTTGCTCAAGTTAATTTGTTTTTATTTTTATTGTTGTGTGTTTCGATTCTGCGTGAGATGATTTCAACTGTGTGGGTTTTATTACTTTCATCTGCCGTTTGTTACTTTTCATGAATAATATCTTGATCGAGTCGCTTCTAAAAGATTTCATAGTAGGTTACGATTAAAAAGTTGTGTTGCCCGATAACTCATGTGTAATTGACAAAGTGGCCAGCGACCGCAAAAAGGTTCGTCATGCCTGTTTTGCACTGTTGGTGTAAAGACTTTAAGTATTGGAAATCCGCTAGATGTCGCAAATACATAAAGCTTGTTTCTCGGCAGTCGAGTGTAGCAAGAATTGTCAGCGATAGACACGTGCTCCGCCCATGAGACTGGGCTCAGCAGTATCGCACCACTAATACATGCCACATAGTTCTCAATCACTGTTGTGGGATACTGATGAGCCCAGCCTCATTGGCGAAACACGTGCCTATCGCTGACAATTCTTGCTACTCTCGACTGCCGATTAACACATGTTTTTGGGAAGGTCTTGATGGCTGGTGTGGAGGCTACACCGGTATGGTTAGCGAAACACAATGCTCGCTGTTCTATAGTGAGTAGTCAAGTAGTGCTGACGCCAGGAAGATCGCTTCTTCTCAACAGTAAGCTACAGCTTATAAACCATGCTGTGTGTTGATCCAATGCAAAAAATAAAAAGTCCACTTGAGGAGTGAAAAAAGATTTGACCTTTTTGCGTAATAAAGCGCTTTAGTGTACTTTTTGCAACACCAAAGTGCCAACACGTCATAGATGTCAACATCGTTAAACAATATAATGATCTGCAAACAACATTTCATTATCAGGCCTGCTATGGAAGATATAGTTGTTGCACTTACAAACAACATAAAATACAAGCAAAGAAATAATGTATTCCGTATCCGTTTCCCAATCAAAATCACTGGAATCTTACATATTATCAGCTTTGGCTGCGCTGTTAGCATGACCTTGCTCGAAAGCTTTGTTGCTTTCTCCGCCCATTTCCATTGCATCTGCGGTGTGATCATCATATATCGTTGTTTGTCTGTCGTTGTTGCAACAATTTCTGTACAAAAAGCCTCTCAAGTGATACAAACCAAAATTAATCACATGAGCAATTGGGAAACCAACAAATGAAGTACCCAATATTAAACCAGCAGATATTCCTGGAGAATTTTCCCAGTCTAGCACTGGATATATGGCTGAGTTGAAGTTTGCGCCGTGAAGAATCAATGTAAATACTGTGTAGGTCAAACCGTAACCCATTGGATGTACAAAATGCAACAATCGGATTGGAATGCTATTGACAAAGAGGTCGATGACCATCAGTACATAATTGATTGCGTGAGAGTGAATGTTGAATGGCTCAACAATGGCTGAAGTAGGTAAGCGTGTAGAGAGGAGGGCCCAGAACACAACATCAATCACCAAGGCCGCGGACAGAGCGGTACTGAAAATGATCCACGTTATTTTGTGGAGCCACAGAAGCTCTGAAAAGAAAATTTTATCAGTTAAAACATGGCATTTGAGCATGCTGCACCTGTACCACAAGAACAAAAATTCAATGAAGGTCTTCTCCAATATAATCGAATACGCTACCGTACTCTTTATTGCCCACTAGTTTGATGGGCTTCCTTTTTTTTACTAGTTTAATGACAAGCCAACTGGTTTTCTCTTCTGCTAATTTTCAAATAAATATTATTGTCAAACCTCCCTTTGTGGAAGATAAAAATATTAATTTTATGGAATTTGATAATAGATTAATTTTAAAGTCCGGTATCCTTTGGAATGATAAGGAGCTACAGATGCAAGAGATACAACTGCTTTCCCAAACTGTTTGATCTGTCGAGAATTTGGAAACAAATTTAAGCATATTTTACAATTTCATTAAGATGAAATTTATTATTTCTACTTTGCTTTAAACATCAAGATTATGCTCTAATATTAGATAAAAAGGCATTAAATCCATGCAAAATAAGCTTATTCAATTAAAAATTTGCATGATTTAGGTTGTGAAAGTTTAGAAACAAATGCATTTTTTGTGGAACATTTATAAAATTGGGCAGAAAATTTCTGAATCAACTGTGGACATGTAGGCCATGTCTTTTAGTTTGTAATATTTTCGTCATTTTGTTAATTTTCAAATGAGAACAATTCTTAATCCTACCCTTTGTGTTGTTAAAAAAGGGATATTATGGACCTTGATAAAAGATTAATTGAAAAGTCTGGTCATATCGGGACTGAATCGTAACTATGGAACCTATATAGCCTAACTATTAAATCTATCTAGGCCTATATAACTATAGAATAGTATCAGTAACTATTGAACCCCTACACTGTTAGGTTTACTATTACTTTTAAACTTACACTTTTAGACTAAAAGTAGTGACAAAACAGGCCTTATACGACAAAGATTGTATTTGTAGCCTAAGAGCCTGCTGCAGACAATGAAACAAATATGTACCTGACCTACCGTACCGCTTTACCAACAAATTTCAAGCTCATTTTTTCAAACTATGTTAGACTACTGAAAAACTTTATAAATATATCATAAAGACAGCATATGCAAGACCCATCCAGACAGCAAAGTAACCGTTTTTTACATTGATTCGTTGTCTTTAATCCTATCTGTAGCGACAGTGATGGCTTTATGAGGACGCCCAACTCTAGTAGTGAAATATTTCTCAGAAGGAAATATGCTAGAAATGTGAAATTTCTTGACTTTTAGTATTTATTCTTTGCGAATTTTCTAAACCTACACTGGTCATTTTTCTATCTTCCTGCCCTCACAATAAGCATTTCGTCTCAGGTGACTAGACATTTTCGTGCAATGTTAAATATTGTTCCCGACAATTATTCACCAAATCAAACGTCATATAAAACCGTTATGGTCTACTTAACCTAGCTGGCATCTTACGTCAAGGAAATTGCTAGAAAATGTCCAAATATTGCACCATCGGTCGTAAGACCTGATGAAATATTGCATTAGCCGCTTGAACACCTGTTTGAATGACTTCATAATTGTCTTTCATTAGTGCGTCACAGTTACTGTCTACGTGCATTTGAGATATCGCAAATTATTCTAGTCATTCGTAAAATTGTTTGTTGGAAGTCAGTCGCAAGTTTAACTGTTTGCTTAGTGCTTGCTAGCTGGATAAAATTTCCGTCTTTTATCCAAGTAATCTATTCTGTAGTGACAGTTTTAGAGGCGTACGGTGTTGCGTTCCATTTTCGATAGCCGCGGGCTAATTTTACAGGAATACACTTTTGAATAGACGTTTCAAAAGAGTGTTTATTTTTCGGTCATTACATGCAGACGAACGGATTTGGGAATCTTATGTTACAATTTTCCCACGAAGAGATTATGGTTTACCGCTGTGACCAATTATATGCAATTTAAGGTAAGTGCAATATAAATGTTAGTGCAATTACTTTGAATTGTGAAAGCGCCCAAAAAGGCCTTATGTTTATAAGCAAAAGTAATTTTTTGTTTAGTTTAGCATTACTTCATGAATTCAAAAATTTCAATTTTGAAGCTATTTCAGGGAAAGTAGAATAAAAATCGACTTTCTGACGTCTTTTTTCATTTCAAACACTTTATTCCAATAAATTTGTTGGGTAAAAATTTAATTTTTATAGCCTACCCATAATACACATTGCTATTATCTTGTAAAATATTTTGACTTTGTGATTTTCATTGCTCCGGTTATTAACGATTAATTAGCACGGGGCTAAGATAGCCCGTGACGAGTTTTCTGCGTACGAAAACAGCTCGTATTAAGATAGGGTTAAACGTTGAATCAAGTTAAAAAATAAATTAATTTGCTGTATGTGCACCACTTGTCATAACTTACTGTGATCGGTCTGAGATTGTGCAGTGAAGCTGTAGGCAAGAACTACCAATGCTAAAAGAAAATACAAGCAACAAGTCACTTCTGTCCAATTTGTCAGAAAAATCCAATAATCAGGTTGATTGATGGACGCGACATCTGCTATAATCCAAGCCAGAGTGTAGAGAAACATTATGATTCTGTACACGAGGTATCCAATTTTGCTTGAGCCACACTGCATGAACATAAACACATAGTAATCAGATAGTAACAGTGCAGCACAAAATCCTTATATTCATTTGACAAAAAAAAGTACATACAGAATCTACGCTTTCGGTAAGTTGCAGTTTCTACTCAATAGTCACAAAAACTGGTGTCATTTCTGTGTAGTATAAATTGCTTCATGTGAAGACAACGACCTCAAAACCATTACCGACAATGCTCTTGTTTGGTTCCGCCACTGACGTGACAAGCTATGAATAAATTTCGCCACAATGTACCATCAAGATTGGAATACATTTCACCACATACGTGCCTCAAGTTAGTTAGTTAGTTAGTTAGTTAGTTAGTTAGTTAGTTAGTTAGTTAGTTAGTTAGTTAGTTAGTTAGTTAGTTAGTTAGTTAGTTAGTTAGTTAGTTAGTTAGTTAGTTAGTTAGTTAGTTAGTTAGTTAGTTAGTTAGTTAGTTAGTTAGTTAGTTAGTTAGTTAGTTAGTTAGTTAGTTAGTTAGTTAGTTAGTTAGTTAGTTAGTTAGTTAGTTAGTTAGTTAGTTAGTTAGTTAGTTAGTTAGTTAGTTAGTTAGTTAGTTAGTTAGTTAGTTAGTTAGTTAGTTAGTTAGTTAGTTAGTTAGTTAGTTAGTTAGTTAGTTAGAGCTTGGTGAAAAATAAGTACCCAAATCGGAAAAAAACATATTTCAAAAGCTTGCAAAGCCAGAATCTGATAAGAAAAAAATATCTAGCGTTTTTGCGAAAAAAAAGTGAAACTGTGTGATTGCTGTCGTCAAATGCATCATGTTATCAACCAAAGAGATAATTTATAAATTAAAAGCTCAAGCATTTATAGCAGTGGTTCTCAACCTTTTTTTCTGGGTGGACCCCTTTTGGTGCTTTTGAAGCGGTCGCGGACCCCTAAAAATTTCTATTTGAAATTTTGGTATATCGCGTCTCCTTATGGAATCATATGTGCAGGGCCTCCAAGAGCCCTGCCGGGCCCCGGTGCAGATGTTGCTGCCGGGCCCCCCAGCGCGACATGTCGCGTGATATCTCACTAATCACAAGCAAACTTTGCGGTGCGCGTTCTTACAAAGGATAAATTAGGTTAAAGTATTAACACTCCATTATTTCACAAACAATGCACTATTGTAAATATAACTTTAAATTCACAGATAGCCTACACACTAGTTATACACAAAGATAAAATGCTAAAACACTACATAGTGTAAAAAGAGCCTTAATAGCGTTGTCAGATATGGAATTCTGCCCTAATTTGAGGAAAAGTTTATAGCTGTTGAAAACAAAAACTTGTATTTTGAATATTTTTTTTAGTCCTGGGCAAAGATCAAAACTCTAACCTTTCCCATCTCTAACCCCTCCTAACTCTGGCAACACCATGGCAACTGTAACCATGGCAACAAGTGAGTAAAATCAGCCATTTCGAAGATAAAAATTGCAATACTATCCGACATGGCTGACATATCATTGCATATGTGTGCCTACAGCTTTACATTAACATACAATACCATTTCTGACCTTGAAATCTGCAGAGACTAGGGGAGCAAACTTAGGATGAATGCATTGCTATTGTTCATGACATTAAGAAATACCAACTTCAATATAAGAAATACCAACTTCAATATACGAAATACCAACTTAGAAGCATTAAAAAACTTTTATGTAAAATTGACCTTAACACGCAAATTTAAACATTTTATTGGCCCCCTGAACGCAAAAAAATGAAAATATTGTTGTTCTAAAAAAGGGCATACCCATGAGGGGGCCCATTCAAAATACAAAACTAATATTCATATAAAAAACAATATTTTATGCAAAATCGACCTGAGCACGCAAATTTAAACATTTTGTCGGGCCCCCTAAACTCAAAAAATTGAAAATTCTGTAATTTAAAAAAAGGGCATAGCCTAGGCTACCCATAAGAGGGCCCCATTTGACATACGGAACTAATATAAAAACAATATTTTATGCAAAATCGTTCAAATCAATCTTTCTATCGCGTGAATTTAGACATTTTGAACTCACCGGGCCCCGGTGCAATGCACCGGTTGTCCCCGCCTCTTGTGGGCCCTGCAGATGTGACATAAGTTTCGAAGTAACACACTTAAAATAATTTGCTGAGTTTGCACCGCACTTGACGATTGATGAAATTGACGAAATTATGTTATTAATACGCTGTTTCAAAAGAATTAAGTTGAAGATAGCCAACATAGCCTTATTAAAAGGTTTAAGTCATTTATATGATATTTTTTAGTTGAGAAACCAAACTTTTGTGCAATGTCCGCAATGTCCATTGTGCAATGTCCAATGTCCGTTTCAAACGAGGCGCCAGTGCGTTGCATCTTACAGTTTGAAAATCACTGCAAGCTAATACAGAAACAAAGCACAAACAATTTTTAAATTTTGCAATTTATCAATCATGCTGAAACCTCGGAAACTTTCACGGACCCCCTGAAATCGCTTCACGGATCCCCGGTTGAGAAACACTGGTTTAGAGTTTTTTTGCTGATATTGTAGCCTATAAGTGTCTTACAGGCTTAGAATCTCCATTTAAAGGTTAAGAACCCCGCAAACTGAAAACCTTTCAAAAATTGCATATGCCCATCAAAAATTTGATGTTTATACACCATTGTTCAATGATTGTACTTTAAGAGCTTCAGTTTTTAACAAACAATCCATTTGGTAATTGATGTAACCTCATTTCAAAAATTCTTTTATTTTTTGGTTTTGACTATGTAAAAGTAACTCGGGTTGGATAATGTTTCTGCTTTTATAAAGAAAGCCTTATCGTAAGTTTGCAAAACATGAACTCGACTGGTGACAATGAATCGCTTACAGCAGGGGTTCTTAACCGGGGGTAAATTTCACCTACCGAGGGGGTAAATTTACTGAATCATAAATTAAAGCAAACTTCATTTTTTCAGTTATTAAAAAACTGTTGCACTCAATTTTGATTTAAATTTATGCTTAGGCACGCTTAGGCACTATTTATGCTTAGGCATCTCCACGCAAATAGACTTGTAACATCTAACCCTACAGACTAATACCAGTTTCATTTCAGCAGCGTATGTGTGCTACATTTTTACTGTTGGCTACACAACCTAATTAGGACTTCGACCACAAAGTGGATTGCAACTCTGCTAAGATTGCAACTTCCTTTATTTGCATTTCTTCGCATGGTTGACTGGACACGATGACATCACAAGGGGCCACCAAAACGGTAGGGGTAAATTTTCCTTTTTTTATTCGGCAAGGGGTAAACGAGACAAAAAAGGTTAAGAACCCCTGGCTTACAGCCTTAGCCTACTCAGTAATCGCAACATGATTTAATTCTTTGCAACAACGTGCAAACTTTGCAAACTCGTAGGCCTACAGCTAAAAACATTTACTGCAAACTAGCCACTAGTCAAACGAAAACATGGTCGCTGTGATTTCTTTACGAACTTACCTGGGGTTCATAAAAACGTTGTGATGTGCAATCAGAAAATCCAAAATGTTTGCGCTGAAATTCGTAGGACCAGCAAGTCGTCATTTCAACAAGTGAGTGGTTTTCAACCTTTTTGGTAGAACGGAACCCAATGAAACGTTCGAAAAGCTCGAGGAACCCCTGTTCAATAATGTAATTGCCTTATGCAAAAAACATCATTTGATTAATTAAATTAAAATACTCATGTTCAGATTTATTTGTATAGCTTGCAATAAAAATACAAACTGTAAAAACCTAATAGCCTACTGGCAAAACAACATGATCTCTAACACGTTCACGGCGATTTGACCCACCGGTGTACAAACGATTAAACTGTCTGAAAAAGCGTGAAGCGAAGAAAACATGTCGACGAAATTTGGCGGAAAAGCAGAAAGTTAAAGGTAATCGCACCACAAGAAAGCAACGAAAATTCGGAATCGCAGCAAACGTGTTAAACTGTAGCAAATTTATTAATAGTGGCAAACCTAATCAATATTTTATAATATTTAAACAATATGCATATACTAATAAAATAGACTCTCGGATTTGAATGTAAACTTACGGAACCCCTAGACTTACTGGCGGAACCTTAGGGTTCCGCGCAGGCGCGAATCTAAGAGTTTTTTTCGGGGGGGGCCAGAAAATTTGAAAATCAATTAAAAAGAAAGAAAAAGCTAAACAGATATGAACAATGATACTACGACATATACGATATGCTAGAAAATAGACATTAAAACAACCATTTTCATCAATTGTGATGCCGAGGGACTAATATCAGCTGTTTAGAAGCATATCAAACCATTTGATGCGGAAACATACAATTTTTCACAAAATTTCGGGGGGGGCCCGGGCCCCCTGGGCCCCTCCCATAAATCCGCGCCTGGTTCCGCGGAACCCTGGTTGAAAACCATTGCCTTATAGGCTATTACAATATTGAAGTCGTAATATTAAGTGCTACCTTAGCAACAAAGCAAAAGAACGCTTTTACAAAACAAGCTCGCATCTCCTTTTTACAATTTGTCCTCACAAACTGCAACCTCACGTCTAATAAGAAGCTAACTTTCATAAAAAACTATAAAAAATTGCTTTCAAATTTCCTGATTATCAGGCAACACTTTTTTGCTTCCTTACTTATCTCACTCACAGACGCTAGATGTTCGTACTGTTTTGTTGTCGAAAAACGGCATTAGAGAAACCTATACTTCTTGTTCAATGTCTGCTTTTACTCCAAAGCATTATTTTGAAATTTATTTTATTTTTTGACACAAGTTAGCCTATCGCAAAGTCAGCCTCATCGACAGCATATTTCCCTTGTGTAACTGATTTATAAGTCTAGGGCAGGGGTTCTTAAAATTTTTTTAACGCGGACCCCTTAAAACAAAAGTTTAGTTGGCTTGGGCCCCCTTTGTGGCAATAAAATTAAATTGAATTGGTAACAAAATTTATGTTTTATTAAATTTAAGAAATAGCGAATGCAGATTGTTTTTCAATATCTTCGATTTAATTTAATGAAGGAAGCTGCTGTTTGTCTTCAACAAGAACATGAAATTGTGGCTTCGCCTTTAATAGGACAACAGCAACACGAATGTCATCCTTTGCATCCAACCGGATCCGTCTCTTTGTTTTGATAGTTACCAGGGATGAAAATCCTGACTCACATAAATATGTAGTCGCAAAAAGGATTATAGCAGCCATGGCTCTCTTTACCAAAAGAGGATATGCTTGCATCAATGAACTTCAAAAATCGCCAATACTTTTCGAATTGAAAGACAATTTTAATGAATAACGTAATAAACGTACGTAACAAAAAAAACAGTACCGGTAGGCTACAATACGATAACAATTATCCGGAAAAGCCAAATTAGAAATCATCAGCGTTGTTTGAACTTAATCTCCTTTCTGTTGAAAACTGTATTCCATTTTTGAAATTATACACTAAGATTTCCATTGGGCGTTCATGGACCCCCAAAAACTAGTCTGCGTACCCCTTGGGGGTCCATGGACCCCAGTTTAAGAACCCCTGGTCTAGGGCCATTCTTATTTTGACCTAAAAAAAAATTTTTGACTGTATTTTTATCAAATTTTGACTCTATTTTTACCTAACGAAATTGCTTATTTGTAGAAGCCACAGTTCTCCCTTGAATTGATACCAGTTACCCAAAATTAATATTTTGTCGATTTCAGACTCAAACGTGTTCAATAAAAGGGGCTTGTTCAATAAACGTTTGCCTTGATTGCGATGCTTGTTGTCACTTCAATCCAGCGTGATGGCGTTTACTTTTCTTGTGGCTTTCAGCAAAATACTTTTTATCGCACTTCACTATGAACTCGCAAAAAATTGCACCTTAAATCACCCCAGGGAGTTGCATAAAATGCATCAGGAAAATCTCGACAAACATGTCTAACTTTTGCTGAAGACGATTTAGCTTGCTTAGGCATTTTTGTATTACAGAATGTCAGTAAGCTATTCCTAAAGCTAAAATCCAAACGGTTTATCTTCGAAAAGACCACGTTTGTGAAGAGGAAGTGTTTTATAAGAATAATTAAATACGTAACAATGAATAAACAATGGACAGTTTGCGATAAAAGCTACTGCTGATCCAAGTGGGCATTGTGACATATTTTCTGCTTTTATGGGGGGGGCAGTTCTACTTAGAATCGCACTTTTCGTACTTGTCATAAATAACAATCTACACACAAAAGTTCGCCCACAAACCCCAACAAACCATATATTGCTGGAAAAAGGAGGAAACAAGCTATCCAAAAATATTTACTTTGTTAGGCTGGGGCAATCCATTAGGGGTTTATGGTAAGGTAGGTAAAGGTCCCATACTCAGATACTGAGCTTTGGGGAATGAGAAGATAAGGTTCTCATTGTACTAAGTCTTTATACCATTTTGAATTTGTACATAAAATCAACTGATTGTCTCCATTGCAGCCCTAAAAACTTGAAAATGGCTAGAGGTAGGGACTTCAAACTGCATGGTGATCTAGTAGGGTATCCTAGCCATAAATTGATAGAGGGGATTTCTTTTAACTCTTTTATTTTTTTAAACATAAAAAATTTCATAATTGCTATGCATCGAGAGCAAATTTGACTTCAGGATTTGGTAATAAAATATTTGTTACTCTGAATATTGAAACAAAACTCAACCATTATGTCCGTAAGGGCCTACTGTACATCTGTTAAAAAATTTAGCCAATTCTGAAAAGTAGTTTTCTAGAAGAAACATTTTCAGTGCACAAAAACATGATTTTGAGTAAATCGCGTTTGAAAATAGAATTAGGTAAATTTATGCCTTTGACTTTAAATGTGACTTTTTTTCTTCTATGTCCATTCACAACAACTAAAATATACATAATGAAAGAAAATACTGAGTTTACACATACGGTACACAAATTAAAGATATCAGTGGCCACCAGGTACATAATCACTAGAAATTGGTGATTTCGAAGACTTTAATCTTTTAGCTGCGGGCGGCTTTTCTGCATGTGAAAGTCTTTTTTTATCTTTTACAATAATTCCTTTTTTGGTATACACATTAGCATCCAAAGAAATTGGTGTTTTCGAAGACTTTAATCTTTTGGCTGCGGGCGGCTTTTCTGCATGTGAAAGTCTTTTTTCATCTTTTACAATAAGTCCTTTTTTGGTATACACATTAGCATCCAATGCTAGTTCATCAAGGACATGTGTCAAACCATGGCGTCTATTGTTCCAAGAAAGCACTGCTTAGGCCAGAGCACGATTCACTGCAGCAGTTCCAAAATATTTTTCTTTTGGGCACCTTTTCCACAATGTTGCATTGAAGGATTCGTTTTGATTCTGTATAAGTCCAGCAACACACCGCTTCTCAATAAACTTGGTTAACCTTTTGAAAATGTGGCGCTATGTAGCTTATTCATTTTTAGATTTTGTAAGGGAAAATAAAAAACATCTTGCAACTAACATTCTCACAAAAATGCAAATTTTTATTCACATTTTAAACTGAAGTGCGTTCAGAAAACCTTCCGTTTGAAGTCTAATGAGGGCAAATAGGTAAAAACTTTCGGAAAGATTCGGAAAGTTTAAGAACATTCGGAAAGATTAAGAACATTCGGAATCTACGATAAATTTCCAATATATATCAATAAAATAAAATAAATTGGATTTTTTTTTTTCTAAATAGAACTGCCCCCTTAAGGTTTAATTGTGTCGCAGTTCCTGATTTACAATGCTTCCACGAAGATTTTAACAAAAATTACTCTCAAGAAACACAAAAAGTATGTCAAAAGCCATAATTTTGACAAATTTTAACTTTATTGAAAATTTTGACTTTATTGTCAATTTTGATTTTATTTTGACCTATACACTTCTAAGAAACAGTCCCCTAGGAGATAAAAACAAGTTTATTCTTTGATTCGTGGACAGACGAGATCCTTAAAACGTTTTGACTTTATTGACTTTTGCGGGCCCTAATTATAAGTCATCTACACGCGCGTAGCCATACAGACTGAGAAATTGAAGATTCTTGTCTTGGGCAATAAGTTGTTTTAAGATTAAGTCGTACTTTTTTCTCATACAACTTCACTAAAGAATATATCAAAAGTACTACAATAATAATGTTTTACTCGTTGAAAAAGGAGCAAGGAAAATATATCTGTTTCGTCTCTGCTGTTTAAACTATTCTTTTAAAAACAACTTATTCTTTGAAAACGCTGGCTATCTCACTCAATTTACTGCATATGATTCAACAAGTGCAAATTCATTAAGACTTTTTATACTTTTTCCCAATATAGCATTTTCAACAATAAACGTAATGGATGATCATACACGTTTAATGGCGTAACTTCCTGTGCGTGACCACTCCAAAACCCGGTCCAAAACATAACTCATCATTTCAACGGTCAACAGCAACAACAGCAACAATTTTGTCTGATTGAGATACTGAAAAACATTGCAGGATAAATCAAGCAGGCTACAAATTTTTTGTTATACATTATTCATATAAAGAAGCTGTTTACCGACTAGGTCTAAAGGCGCGAATAACACTACCTGGCGACAGCGTACAACTTTTGCGCATAACTTCAGACGATAAACTTAATAGACTACTTAGCTATTTTATTCTGGCACTTTAAACTGTCTAGTATGTATTGTCATTATTACAAAACTTTTTATTTTAATTCAAGTCTTACGCTCCACCTTTAGGTAGCCTATAGGCTTATCATCGCTGTTTGTTGTTGTATCATGTTAATTCCTTTTTGTGTTATTGTGATTTATGGTTATTTGAGTTGGCGTACTTTAATTTGTCGATACCGGGCTGTAGGGGCTCTGATATTACTTTTTCCCAGGGCCCACAAAACCTTAAGGCCACCACTGGTTACGTAATTGACTTGCTGTGTTTCTCAAAGCGTAGTAATTGTTGAGCTGAATCGCGTTGTTGTTCACTTACTTCGTCGTCAAAACGAATTTACGAGATTTAGTTTTCGGATTACTATCCGACCTAGTCCTCTTCCGGTTTTCGAACTAGAATTAAGGAAATTTTTGCGGCAACACAATTCAGAAAAACCATGCCAGTGAGAGTCGTTAACAATGTTGCCAACCTTGCGGTTTTCTCGCAAGTTTGGGGATGGGCATTTTACTCATGAGGCTTTCGGTTTTATTCAATGCCTTGTAACCTTTTTTTGAAATATGGAAATGAGTAAGAATTAACCAATAAGTAATATTTTTATTATTTCTGTTCCTAATACAGTTAAATTGCTAGTTTTGTTTCATGTGTGCTGTTAGTAATTATTTATTATTTTAATTATTTTTAGTAATTGCTATTCATTGCTTTTTTTAAGTATCGATAGCGAAATGTCATTGCATTTTTGAGCACTATCGAACAGTGAAATAGTCATTGCTTTTTGACTAACGACTTCCAGTAACCCTAAGTCAAAGACTCTATAAGCTGCATCAGCCATAGCTGCATTAATTGTTTCGGTAATCAACAAGATGCACTGCAAGATGGAGATCAACTTGTCAAAAACTGACACGAATAGGTCATACACTGTCAATATCGCATATACTGTAATACTGTCAGCTTTTTGTCGTATCCAGGCTTGTGCTCTGTGGTTGAAGATGTAGATTGCGGATGGGAACGCAAGGAAGCCAATCTTTGAGTCCACTTTGAGGCATGCCTTTTAATCTTCGTGATTAAACTGAAACTACCAGATAAAATAGACAGGTAGATGGAAAGGGATTGAGCGGAGAATCTCAGAATGAGGGCTTGAATCAAAAATACAGAGTAAATTTTTGCTAACAAAAGCCAAAGACGTTAGTAGTAGTGTAGGGCAGTTTGAACAAGTAAGAGAGGTAATATTACCTCCCAACCAAGGAGGCGAAAACCAAAGAGGTACAAAGTCTGAAAGAGGTAATAAGCAGCGCTGGTAAACAATGACGTCGGCGAGGGCGAAGGGAAAGTCCCTTCGGGACAGCTACGCTGTCAAGGAATTTCAGGTTTAGCGATTTAATTCTATCCTATGTTTTTTAAGTCTATATACATTGTTTTTTGGAAGGTGATACGAATATGTTATAAAGTAGCCTGCTTGTTTGTTGTAGAGATCTGTTTTTGCAGGCGATCTTAACTTGCTCACTAGTGAAAGTTATACCAACCTATTCATTATTCTGTAGGAAATGCGCGAGTAATGTTTAAAACTGCATAGTGGCGCGATTAAAGTAAATGCATCATGATTTTATAAGAGATAAGATGTTTGTTGAAACATTATGGTGAAATATTTCTAGATTCAGTTTTGTAGGATGTCTCTGGTTTCCCTGATGATACTGACACTGCTGAACTTACGACTGCACTGTAGCGTAAGCTGAGTTTATTATACACGATACACATTCACATATTTTGAAATGCGTTTTCTGCAATAAGGACACATCAATAAACGTTTTGCACATGTTTTACAACAGCACATATGCCCACAAGGTAGCATTATTTGTGTTGGTTTTTTCTTCCAAACAGACGACAAATGAATTGGTATCTAAAACGTCTGTTTCAGGTCGCTGAATCCCTTTCATGAGTCAGTCAGCCCCGCTAGCTCAGTAGTTACGCGCCCGGCTCAAGATCACGCATCGCACGTTCGACTCTCGGGGTGTGCGCTTGAGCAACGCATTTTAGGACTGCTCTCCATTCAGCGGCACCTATAGTGAATGGAATAATTCCCCGGCAACAACACTTCAACAATCGGAAAACTTCACTCTGCCAATCTCTGTAACCGGGCCTGTGTCAAGAGCGTCTACAAGTATGCGAAACTACCAGGAACAACCAATCAAGGCTTTGACAGTCCGAGGATAAAGATTCAATAACCAAACCAGTACCTCCTCTGCAGGTCTAGCTTTAAGTCGAGAAGTGTCTTCTTCTCCGTAGAAGAATATGTTTTGTTGTTCTGTTCTGGAGCGATGGTTGTTGATTAATACTCGCCCATCACGTGTCAAACTGCTATGTGGTCCGTTTAAAAACTGGCTTGTGATGATGTCTACTAATCGTGTGCCTTTCTTTTGTGGTAAGTACTCGCATCTGTTGAGATGATCATGATCAGTAGTTTTTTAAAAGTTTTATCAATTTGTTTAGTTAATGTAGGTCTATACTTCCAGAGGGCTCACTTTGCATGCTCAAACCAAGGATCATCTCTCTTTTTCCAACCAAATAATTTCACTGAGCATGAAAAACATTTTACCCAGTCTGAGTCGAGAAGATGAAAGAATCCAGCTTCAGCAAACATTTGCGGTGGCGAGAACGCATTGTGTCGATGCGGCCAGGAAGGGCGTTTTATCAACTTCGAAAAAAACAGAAAAATTTTGAATTTATTAACTTTTGGTTGTCTTAGTTATAACCAGGCATATCAATTGGATGGAACATACTTGAAACTCAGAGCGATGTACCATCAGATCATTCATTCTTTTCAGTCTTGTAATTGGATGGGTTCATACCTCATGCTTTCTCACAATTATTATCTGAAAATATCCATACCAGTATTTTGTCTTTTGTAACTGTGTCAAATCGTTTCACTCAAGTAGCTTTGTCTTCTTCCTTCTCGAGCACATCTTAATGTTCTAGTTTTGCTTCTTAAAGTTCTACCTACTTCTAAACTTTTATTATTTTGTGAGATGCATTGTTTTTGCTGTGATGGACAGAAATAAAGCAAAACTGATCTAAACTTCTTCTTTGTAAAACCAAGACACCATGATAACTAGAAAGGTGTCATTTGTTACAGTTGCCACTCACTAACAGTGGCGTTGTCTGGAGGTCTACCAGGTACGTTTGGTCCAAGACGCTACATTACTTTAGGAGCCCGTACTCTCTTTAAGGGGCCAGGGACTTAAACACATCACCTCGTTTTTTTGATGTAGTGCGTTTATCTTAGAAGCGTCTTAGTTTGAGGCCAAAAATTTCATTGGTACCTGACTCAAGTTATCTTTTCAACCGCACTGCTCACTAAGTCTAAGGTATCAACTTCAACTTGGGTAATTTTTGAGATTTTTGTTTTTAGGCAAAAGGATAATTTGAAGCAATACAACAGAAATCACAATAAAATCATGAACACAATAAAACCACAATGGAAACGTCACAGAATGATTGAAAAAGTAAACAAGATCCTTCTGCATCATAACAATGAGAAGCTAATAATTTCAATGCATCAGTAGCAGAAAGATAACACTGGTCAACAAAATGAGAAAAAAAAATTTTGGCAGGACATCTAAAAGTGTTTTCTGAGGGTTTCAAGGTCGCTGATTACGAATATGACATTGGTTTTGCCAGATTGACTCTAGTTTAGAAGATACCTATACCACTAGATTAGCCCAAAGTAGTGTATTTACCTGTATTTACTCCCTAAACATCTCACCAAGAAGTACGTAAATCTTACAATTTTGTTTGATATGGCATAATAATTAGTAACGAAAGCTAATTTAAAAATTACTGTAAAGTCCTACGTTCCGTCCTACATTTTGCTCCTGTACCAATTGGACATTCTCCCAAGATGAAAGAGGAGTATGATGCCATCAAACTTGTCCATGAAAAGCTTGATTACAATACCCATAAGTGGCTCATCTGTGTTGACATAAAATGGTCAGTTTTCTGATTGGTCAACAAAGTGTATATACCAAGTATCCTTGCTGCCAGTGTTTGTGGGACAGCAGGACGAGAACCCAGCACTGGCGCAAGAAAAACTGGCCAGAACGCACCACTCTTCAAGTTGTGATAGCCAATGTAATCAATGAACCTTTAGTTCCCAGGGATAGAATTGTATTTCTTCCTCTGCACATTAAATTAGGGTTAATGAAGCAGTTCGTCAAAGCATTGGAGGGGAATTGCTTCAAGTACATTTGCAGTCATAATTTCCAGGACTCTCCGATGAAAAGCTTAAAAAGCTGGTGTCTTTGATGGACCTCAGATTCGAACGTTGATAAAAAATTCGGATTTCACCAGTCAGATGAACAGCAATGAACTCACTGCATGGAACTCTTTCAAGGATGTGGTACAAAACATCTTGGGGAATCACAAAGCACCTAATTACAGAGAATTATTTCGGAAGATGTTATCTGCATTTGGAAAACTTGGAGCTAACATGAGCATTAAAGTTCACTTCCTATTCAGCCACCTTGACAGATTTCCTGACAATCTTGGTGATTACAGTGAAGAGCAGGGGGAAGGTTTCACCAAGACATCAAGACAATGGAAGAAAGATATCAGGGCAGATGGAAAGAGCACATGATGGCAGACTATTGCTGGAACTTGTTGAGAAACTGCCCAAAAGTTTCTCACAAGCGAAAATCTTACAAGAGACATTTTTTTCGGGGCAAATTTAGTTAATGGTTTTAATCTTATTGTATTTCATACCATTATTTTCAATTTACAATGAAAAAGATAATGTGGTTCTTTTTATCTAAATTTTATAATATACAAGGTTGATTGACTGATTTAATGCAACATTTTTTAGTGTTTTATGTACTTACACTACTGTATTGTGTATTTTGTGTATATGACATCGGTAACATCAAGTTTTCAAGTATGACAAATCTAATATAAAATCCCTAAAAATCTCGTGATGTTGCTGTATTTAAACTTAAAACTGTCTTTATTGTTCACAATTGACCATTAAATTGCATTTCTGAAATATCTAATATGGTTAAACCGTTTTTTTGATCTTGCGCATAAGGCTCAAATATGGGATTTTGGTCAAAATGACCCTATGCGATATCTCCAAAACTAGAGTCAATTCGGGAAAACTAAGGCCATATTCAGAATCAGCGCCCTTCAAAACCCCCAAAAACACTCTAACTTTGTCTGCCAAAAAAATTTGTGTTGACCAGTGTAATGCTTGGAGCTGAAGTCGATGAAGACTTTCATTTAAGGCTTTTAAGCCCTTATTTTCAAGTTGATACCTTGCGATGTCTCTTTGTTTTCAAATGGCATGATTCCCGGCAGTTTGATAGATTTGTTCTTTCACACTGTTGGTGTAAAGACTTTAAGTATTGGAAATCCGCTAGATGTCGCAACTACATACAGCTTGTTTTTCGACAGTCGAATGTAGCAAGAATTGATAGCGATAGACACGCGCTTCGCCCATAAGGCTGGGCTCATCAGTATCGCACCACTAATATATGCCACATAGTTCTCAATCACTGCTGTGGGATACTGATGAGCCCAGCCTCATGGGCGAAACACGTGCCTATCGCTGGAAATTCTTGCTACACTCGACTGCCGAGAAACACATGTTATTGGAAAGGTCTTGATGGCTGGTGTGGAGACTACACCGGTATGGTTAGCGAAACACAATGCTCGCTGTTCTATTGTGAGTAGTTAAGCAGTGCTGACGCCAAGAAAATCGCTTCTTCTCAACAGTAAGCTACAGCTTATAAACCATGCTGTGAGTTGATCCAATGCAAAACATAAAAAGTCTACTAGAGGAGTGGATAAAGATTTGATCTTCTTACGCAATATAGCGCTTTAAAGTGTAGTTTAGTGTTGTGTAGTGTGTAGTGTAGCAAAACCAAAGTACCAACATCGTCCTAGATGTCAACATCGTTAAACAATACAATGATATGCAAACATCATTTCATTGTCAGGCCTGCTATCAAAGGTATAGTTGTTGTATTTATAAACAACATAGAATACAAGCAAAGAAATAATGCATTCTGTATCCGTTTCCCAATCAAAATCACTGGATTATTACATATTATCAGCTTTGGCTGCGCTGTTAGCATGACCTTGCTCGAAAGCTTTGTTGCTTTCTCCACCCATTTCCATTGCATCTGTGGTGTGATCATCATATATCGTTGTTTGTCTGTCGTTGTGGCAACAATTTCTGTACAAAAAGCCTCTCAAGTGATACAAACCAAAACTAACCACATGAGCAATCGGTAAAGCAACAAATGAGGTACCCAATGTTAAACCAGCAGATATTCCTGGAGAATTTTCCCAGTCTAGCACTGGATATATGGCTGAGTTGAAGTTTGCGCCGTGAAGAATCAACGTAAATACAGCGTAGGTCAAACCGTAACCCATTGAATATACAAAATGCAACAATCGGATTGGAATGCTATTGATTAAGAGGTCGATGACCAGCAGCAGATAATTGATTGCGTGAGAGTGAATGTTGAATGGCTCAACAATAGCTGAAGTAGATAAGCGTGATGAGAGGAGGGCCCAGAAGACAATATCAGTCACCAAAGCCGCCGACAGAGCAGTGCTGAAAACGATCCAAGTTATTTTGTGGAGCCACAGAAGCTCTGAAAAGAAAATTTTATCAGTTAAAACATGGCATTGGGCATGCTGCACCTGCACCACAAGAGCAAAAATTCAAATGTAGGTCTTCTCCAATATAATCGAATAGGCTACTCTTTATTGCCCACTAGTTTGATGAGCTTCCTTTTTTTACTAGTTTAATGACAAGCCAACTGGTTTTCTCTTCTGTTAATTTTCAAATAAAAATTATTGTCAAACCTCCCTTTGTGGAAGATAAAAATATCAATTTTATGGAATTTGATAAAAGAGTAATTTCAAAGTACGGTATCCTTTAGCATGACAGGGAGCTAGGGGTGCAAGTGAATACAACTGCTTTTCCAAACTTTTCCATTTGTCGAGAATTTGGCAACAAATTTAAGCATATTTTACAATTTCATTAAAATTAATTTATTTTTTATACTTTGCTTAAACATCAAGATTATGCTTTAATATTAAATAAAAAGGCGTTAAATCCATGTAAAGTATTCAACTAAAAACTTGCATGACTTAGGTTGTGAGACTTAAGAAACAAATGCATTTTTTCTGGAAAATTTATATAATTAGCCAGAAAATTTCTGAATCAACTTTGGACATGTAGGCTACATCTTTTAGTTTGTAATATTTCAGAAATAACGTTTTAATCTGTTTAATAATAATAGCGATTTTGGAAGGGTTGTGCTAAAAATCGGATGATAGACCAATTAGTTTTTTATTTTGTTAATTTTCAAACGAGAGCAATTCTTAATCTGACCCTTTTTGTTGTTAAAAAAGGGATTTTATGGAACTTGATAAAAGATTACTTGAAAAGTCTGGTCTCATCGGGACTGAATCGCAGTAACTATTGGGCTCGATCCTACACTGGCAGGTTTACTATTAGGCTACTTTTAAACTTACACTTTTACACTAAAAGTACTGACAAACAGGCGTTATAAGACAACGATTGTATTAGTAGTCTAAAGGCCTGCAGACAATGAAACAAATATGTACCTGACCTACCGTAGGCTACCGCTTTACCAACAAATACCAAGCTCATTTTATCAAACCGTTAGACTAACCTTATAAAACTTTATGTATAAATCATAAAGGCAGCATATGATATGCAAGACCCATCCCAGACAGCAAAGTAACCTTTTTTTACATGGAGTAGTTGTCTGTAAACGTTGAATAAACTTAAAAAATAAATTAATTTGCTTTCTGTGGCACTAGCCTACTTGTCATAGCTTACTGTGATCGGTCTGAGATTGTGTAGTGAAGCTGTAGGCAAGAACTATCAATGCTAAAAGAAAATACAAGCAACAAGTCACTTCTGTCCAGTTTGTTAGAAAAATCCAATAATCAGGTTGATTGATGGACGCGACATCCGCTATAATCCAAGCCAGAGTGTAGAGAAACACTATGATTCTGTACACGAGGTATCCAATTTTGCTTGAGCCACACTGCATTAACATAAACACATAGTAATCAGAGAGTAACAGTGCAGGACAAAATTCTTATATTCATTTGACAAAAAAAGTACATACAGAATCTACGTTTTCGGTAAGTTGCAGTTTCTACTCAACAGTCACAAAAACTGGTGTCAACTCTGTGTGGTGTAAATTGCTTCCTGTGAAGACAACGACCTCAAAACCATTACCGACAATGCTCTTGTCTGGTTCCGCAAATGGCGTGACAAGTTATGAATTAATTTCGCCGCAACGTACAATCAAGCAGACTTGGACAACTAGATATTTCTAGTTGTCTAATTCGATAAATTAGAGCGAAACGTCGGTAATTCTAATCTAATTCGGTAAAAACTTGTTTGCTTAAATTGTAATTCTTATCCAAGCTCCAGCTTTGCAAAAATTTTAGTTTGTCCAAAAGTATTTTTTTGGCAAACAAAAGGATACTGCGCTCTTATCAACGTACAAAGTAAATGCAATAAAACGATCAAGATCAAAGTGTCATTCCATCCCTTGAGCAGCAAAGTCATGAAAAATTAGATTAATTCATCAATTTACTGACGTTACAATGCATATTATGACGTAAGTAGTGTTGGCGCTCTGATGGTGGAATGACACTTTGATCTCGAGTTGCCACATTGGCGTTTTTATCCAACTAAAAAACATAATTATGTGACAACTGCGTCCAACTAATTCTAATGTAGTTCATGGCCATGTGTAGTTTAAATTCTACTCTAATTTGTGAAAACTTAGGTAGCTCTAATTCTAATCCTAGCCTCATTTGTAAAAGGTTAAATTACTCTAATTATAATTCCAATCTAATTTCGAAAAACTACAAAAATTCTAGTTGTCCAAGTCTGCAATCAAGATTGGCATACATTTCACCGCACACATGTCTCAAGTTGAGTTAGTTAGAGCTTGGTGAACTACCAATAACTCCGCAAATCGGGAAAAAAATATTTCAAAGGCTTGCAAAGCCATAATCTGATAAGAAAAAAATATCTAGCGTTTTTGCGAAAAAATGAACTGTATGATTGCTGTCGCCAGATGCATCATGTTATCAACCAGAGATAATTTATAAGTTAAAAACTTATGCGTTTGGAGTTTTTGCTGGTATTGCAGGCTTAGAATCTCCATTTGTGACACATTTGATACCGTTCTAACTTGCTTAGACTTTTTTCAAAGACATCCTTACCCGAAAGCTGAAGTTTAAAAACCTTTCAAAAATTGCATAGGCCCATCAAAAATTTGAATTTTATACACCATTGTTAAATGATTGTAGGCCTACTTTAAGAGCATCAGTTTTTAACAAACAATCCATTTGGTAATTGATGTAACTTCATTTCAAAAATTCCTTCATTTTTTGATTTTGACTATGTAAAAGTAACTCGGATGGGATAATGTTCCAGCTTTTGTAAAGAGAGCCTTGTCGTAAATTTGCCTAAACATGAATTCGACTAGTGACAATAGGGCTACCATTTGTCCTCTTTTATAAGGATTTGTCCTCTTTTTTCAAGAAAAATGAATTGTCCTCCGAGGACACTAAGAAATGCTCAAATGTCCTCTTTTTTGACAATTTAGGTTTTCATGCTTATATTTTCAACGGGATTACATTGCTTGGTGACGTTTCAACGACGGCTTGTAGGCTATTTGTTTTCTAAACATTTTGTATACCAATGTAACATGCTGATTTATAAATTCTACAAAAAATTGGCGCATTTTATGGAACTGTTGTTGAACGTTCATTGCCTGGTTCACTGTAAGATATTAAATGACATTTCAAAGGCCGTGCTCACACTTTCACAAAAAATTATTCATTTACCTACATACGTTTTATATTGATAGCCTACCGTACAACGCTGGTAGACGTAACGCTGTTGTTTACCAACTCAGTTTGATACTTGAACAAATCGAAACGAATGTCTAAAGGTGCAATGTGTATAAGACCTAACCTACAGCAAAACAACAAATCGTGGCATGGATTGGATAGGCCTACAGCTTTGCAAGGAAAGGAACAGCTTTTTAGTTCACGCCGTTTTTAGCATTTTAACGGTAATGTGCAGCTTACTGTTTTACTCATATTTCTTGCAAATAAATTAACAATTTCGTTAAAAAAGTTAAGGCTTGACCTGGAGGTCGTGCCTGATTTGTCACATTTTGCAGATTTTTGCGATCATTGCTGTCTGACTGAAACTGTCTACAAATTAGGTCTTTTTGCTTACTCTTAAAAATATAAAATCATTTGTTGTCTTAAGGAAGCACTAGAAATGAGAACAAATAAGTTAAACGTTCAGTCAATCTGTTTTCTCGTTTTTTGTTTTTTTTGTAACTTTTGCTGCGTAGGGCAATATTGTAATGAATGATCTAAAAACATGTAAAAGATTCTTCAAGCGTAAAATTTACTTGCAGACGAAACGTGTCCTCTTTTTAGGCGATGAAAATATGGTAGGCCTAAGTGACAATGAATCGCTTACAGTTAGCCTACACTGTAATTGCAAAATGACTTAATTCTTTGCAACAACGTGCAAACTTTGCAAACACTTGCACCTAAAAACAGTTACTGCAGGCTAGTCTTTAGCCAAATAAAAACATGGTTGCTGTGATTTTCTCACGAACTTACTTGGAGTTCATAAAAACGTTGTGATGTGCAATCAGAAAATCCAAAATGTTTGCGCTGAAATTCGTAGGACCAGCTGGTCGTCATTTCAACAAGTGTACACTGCTTGTAACCTTATAGGCTATTACAATATTGAAGTCGTAATATTAAGTGCTACCTTAGCAACAAAGCAAAAGAACGCTTTTACAAAACGAGCTCGCATCTCCTTTTTACAATTTGTCCTCACAAACTGCAACCTCACGTCTAATAAGAAGCTAACTTTCATAAAAAAACTATAAAAAATTGCTTTCAAATTTCCGGATTATCAGGCAACACTTTTTTGCTTCCTTACTTATCTCACTCACAGACGCTAGATGTTCGTATTGTTTTGTTGTCGAAAAACGGCATTAGAGAAACCTATACTTCTTGTTCAATGTCTGCTTTTACTCCAAAGCATTATTTTGAAATTTATTTTATTTTTTGACACAAGTTAGCCTATCGCAAAGTCAGCCTAATCGAAAGCATATTTTCCATGTGTAATTGATTTATAAGTCATCTACACGCGCGTAGCCATATAGACTGAGAAATTGAAGATTCTTGTCTTGGGCAATAAGTTGTTTTAAAATTAAGCCGTACTTTTTACTTTTTTCTCATACCATTTCACGAAAGAATGTATCAAAAGTACTACAATAATAATGTTTTACTCGTTGAAAAAGGAGCAAGGAAAATATATCTGTTTCGTCTCTGCTGTTTAAACTATTCTTTTAAAAACAACTTATTCTTTGAAAACGCTGGCTATCTCACTCAATTTACTGCATATGGTTCAATAAGTGAAAATTCATTAAGACTTTTTATACTTTTTTCCACTATAGTATTTTCAACAAACGTAATGGATGATGCCCCTAGATACACGTTTGATGACATAACATCCGGTGCGTGATCACTCCAAAGCATAACTCATCATTTCAACGCTCTTGTGGACAATAGCAACAATTTTGTCTGATTGAGATACTGACAAACATTGCAGGATAAATCAAGCAGGCTACAATGTTTTTTGTTATACATTATTCATACAAAGAACTGTTTACCGACTAGGTCTAAAGGCACGACCGCTACTATTTAGAAGTCCATGGCACGACTAACACTACCTGGCGACAGCGTACAACTTTTGCGCATGACTTCACACGATAAACTTAATAGACTACTTTAGCTATTTTATTCTGGCACTTTAAACTGTCTAATATAGTATGTATTGCCATTATTACAAAACTTTCTATTTTAATTCAAGTCTTACCCTCACCCTCTATATAAACTACGTAATTGACCTGCTGTGCTTCTCAAAGCGTAGTAATTGTTGAGCTGAATCGCATTATAAGTTTTCGGTTGACTGCGTTCCGCCTGAGGCAAAAAGATTTCCTAACAGTTGAAACTGAAGTAACAAATGTGACAAGTCTATTGTCTTACAAATGTCATAGACTAAGGGTGGCACAAACAGTGAATGATTTGCCGGTTAACCAAATCTGTTGATTAAGCAACTTATTTTGCGAATTAATTTTTGTATGTAGGCTACCTATTTTAATCTGTTGATTAGAATTTCCGATTAGGCTACCTATTAAGCGGTAATTTAGCGCAAACTGACTTCCAAATAGTTTACTTTATTGGCCGCTAAAAGATCCTTTGTTGATGCAGGTAACCCTAAGTCAAAGGCTCTAAGCTGCATCAGCCATAGCTGCATTTATTGCTTCGGTTAATCAACAAGATGCATTGCAAGATGGAGATCAACTTGTCAAAAACTGACACGAATAGGCCATACAGTGTCAATATCGCATATATTGCAATACCGTCAGCTTTTTGTCGTATCCAGACTTGTGCTCTGTAGTTGAAGATGTAGATTGTGGATGGGAAGGCAAGGAAGCCGTTCTTTGAGTCCAATTTGAGGCATGTATTAAGAATTCATCCAACCACAGTCGTGCGCCTTTTAGTGGTGACAAACACGTGTCTTTTCCTATGTGGTTCTCTTACCACTTTACATTTAGCTTTCATGTATGTCTAATTCCTGTTCATTTGCTCATTTCGTTATTTCTCACACAACAGCATCTTTCCTTCTGGTTATACAATTACAACCGGTAGCCCATTACCTTAAAAATCATTCAGTTTATGACTCATTAGGATTAAGTGATAGTGAGCAATTGTGTGACTATAAAACAAAATTTGACATCAAGGGTGGAAGTGGAATAGCGCGATGAATCAACCTTGGAATTTATATTCCTTTCATGGAAAACAACAACCAATCCAGATCTGGCCTTTGCCAACCTAAAAGGACCTTTACCAAACCGTACCATCCTTAGCCCCTTTTTTAAGTCCCAACATAGACCATCGCTCATCACCCCTGAAAACCCATTCAACCTAGTCCCAAGCAAACCTGTGAAGAGGTGGAATTTTCGCAAGGCAAACTGGACCAAGTTCAGACTCCTGGTTGAAAAGAAAACCCGGCACCTTCCAGAACCAACTTCTGACGGACTGGAGAAGTCTTATAAAGCCTTCTGCAAAACCTTACTCGTGGCAGCAAAGAAGTCCATCCCCCATGGATTCCGTCGTCAATTTATACCATCATGGGACGAAGAATGCAACAAACACTATGATGCGTTCCTGGCCTCAAAAACCAGTGAAGAGACATCCATGACTGCCAATGATCTGTTGGAACACCTCAACGTAAAACGTAAACAGCGTTGGGAAGATACAGTGCAAGGCATTGACTTCATCCACTCAAGCAGAGCTGCATGGAAAACCTTCAATCGCCTTACAGGCCGCACCTCCAATCCTAAACGATGCCCTGTAACCGCTAACGCCATAGCACAACAGCTCCTAGCCAATGGCAAATGTAAAGTGGCAAACAAGAAGCACGCCCTTGCAATGAAGCAGGAATGCAGCAGGCTCTGTAACGCCCCAAACGCAGATGGCCATCTGTCAGCCCCCTTCAACACCAGAGAACTTGCGTCTGCCATCAAACAAGTTAAAAGCGGGAAAGCACAAGGGCCCGATAACATCCCTCCAGAATTCTTGAGGCACTGTGGCTCCAAATGTCTGGCATGGTTGAAAAGGTTCTATTCTGCTTGCCTGACCCTCCAGGCCATACCTAAAATCTGGCAAAAAGCAACTGTAGTGGCAGTACCTAAACCAAACAAGCCAGCTGATGATCCCAAGAGCTATCGCCCAATATCACTACTCTGCGTCCCATACAAGATCCTGGAACGGCTCCTACTAACTAGACTCGAGCCAGTTGTTGATCCCCAGCTACCAAAAGAACAAGCTGGATTTCGGCACGGACGCTGTACGACTCATCAAGCAGTCAAGCTGACCGAGAATATTGAGGAAAGTTTCGAGAAGGGCAACAAAGCAGGAGTAATTTTGGTGGACCTCACTGCTGCCTATGACACTGTGTGGCACCAAGGGCTAACCCTAAAGCTCCTCCGTAGGATCCCAGACAAAAAGATAGTGCGATTTCTCGCAAATATTTTTGCAAATCGGACCTTTTTGCTTAAGACGAGTGACGGGCAGTGCAGCCGGCCCCGCCGCTTAAAAAACGGTGTTCCGCAAGGATCATGCTTATCACCCCTACTATTTAACATCTACATTAGTGACATGCCAGAGACTACGTCACGCCAGTACGGCTATGCTGATGATCTGGCACTACTCAATTCTGACAAGTCCTGGCATGTGGTTGAGCAGGGGTGTGCAACGTGCGGCCCGCGGGCCAAATGCGGCCCGTGAAGAAAAATTGTGCGGCCCGCAAAGTTGTTCCAATTTTGAATTGTGTGCAGCCCGTGAAACGTGTTTATAGTTTAGTTTAGCCTGGTACGTGTGAACAATTCATTGTGGAGTGGATTATTGTAGATTTCGCACCTTCTGTTAACCATTTTAGAAATCTCCCACCTGCCACCGCTAATCCATTGTATTAAATTATTTGGAATGTAAAACTGTAAGGTCACATAAAAGGCATTATGAACAGATTACGACTTATAATAACTTAATAATAATAAGATTCGTGTTTTTATTTGCGCCCATTGCGATAACTAACCGTACACTGCGATCACAGATACGATACAACAGACGATAGGAAGCAGCGAAGCATGAGCGAAGTGACATATAGTTTTC
Source organism: Aplidium turbinatum (assembly GCF_918807975.1). Classification (NCBI taxonomy): domain Eukaryota; kingdom Metazoa; phylum Chordata; class Ascidiacea; order Aplousobranchia; family Polyclinidae; genus Aplidium; species Aplidium turbinatum. The sequence goes on along the minus strand of NC_137484.1, from coordinate 11,517,592 downwards.
GAGTCAGCTGCTCCCCTTATTTTGACTTGTCATTAATAAGCTAAGTGTCTTTGCCGAGACACAGCCGCGTGCTCTGAAGCGGTGTCGAAACCACGTCCTTTCGAAACCTCTGGAAAGCTCACGTACAGACAGGAAATCCTTTCCACTTTCCAACTTTGAGAGACTTTCCTACTTTTGAGCATCCTGAGAAGAAAACTGAATTTGCAGACCAACTTGAAATTTTGTTGCATGAATTTTTGGCTCGTTTCAAAGACTTCAAATCTCATGAACATTTATTTGGTATATTCGTTTCGCCATTCAACACAGACATTGATAAAGCACCAGCAAATATAACTTGAACTGATTGATTTTCAAGAGAAGACAGATTTGAAAGCAAAGTAAGTTATTTAGAAATGAAACTTGGTGATTTTTACCGAAAACATCTCAACTAAGATGACTTTCCACATTAAGATGACTTTCCACATTAAAAAAATCCATGGCTTCAAAAATGGCTCTTTTTGGCTCAACGTAGGCTATTTGTGCGAACAATTTTTTTCTTAAATGGGCGTCATGAAATCTCCCTATCGGACGATTCTGACAGACGAACGCTTGGAAAATGGACTTGAATTGCGAGCACTTCCATTAAAGTAAATTTGGAAAAAAGCCGTCGGGAAAAGAAGCCAGCTGCAAACTTCTCACTGAACTCGTTTAAAGACGGTGTGACAGCAAATTTGAATAACAGTTTTCTTCAAAAATTTATGCGTCTAAACTTATAATTTCTGCAAGGAGATAATTTCTAATAATGCCATAAGAATAACATGAATAACAAAAAAACTACTTTTTTGTGCCTGCCACTACTAGAAATCACATGTTAAATAAACGTGCGGCCCGCGGTTTCCCCCCGTTATTTATATCTGGCCCTCCTGTAATAAAGGTTGCACACTCCTGTGGTAGAGAAAGCACTTACAGATGACATGGCCAAAATCGCAGACTACCTGAAGCTGTGGATGCTGAAACTGAGCCTGGCAAAGACCACCGTCACACCTTTTCACCTTTGCAACATGGAATCTACACGCCAATTGTTAGTCTCTCTCAATGGAAACCCACTCCCACACAACCCGTGTCCCACCTATCTCGGAGTGAAGCTCGACCGACAATTAACCTACAAACTCCATGCTGAAGCCCTCCATGCTAAGCTATCAGCACGCAACAACTTGCTGAGATGCCTAGCTGGAACATCCTGGGGTGCTAGTACATCCACACTCCGTACAAGTGCTCTTGCACTTGTTTACAGCACTTCCGAATATGCTTCCTCCACTTGGTGCCGCAGCGTACACACTTCCACAATTGACACTGCCCTCAACACCACCATGAGAATAATCACCGGTTGCCTGCTTCCAACTCCCACTGACTTTCTGCCGGTCTTATCAGGCATCGCCCCAGGTCGACTTCGTAGGGAAAACCACGTACGTAGTCTGGTCCTACAAGCTATGTCAAGGGATGACCACCTCCTCAACCAGATTGTCCTAAACTCGCACTCCCAAAAGCCCCAGCGCTTGAAATCTCGACGCCCGTTCTCCCGACATGCTGCAGCTATCTGCAAATCGAACTTCCACATTTCCGAAGTTTGGAACCGTGAATGCAGAGAAGTTGCAAAACCAACCCAATTCACAGTCCTTCCCAATACCAACAGTCTTTCCCAATACCAATACCAGCAGAACTACCCCGGAAGGAATGGGTGAAGCTCAATCGCCTGCGGACTGGAGTGGGCCGTTTTAGCAGCAACATGTTCCAGTGGGGCCTCGCCGATTCACCATCTTGTGCGTGTGGCTCAGATTTTCAAACTGCAAACCACATTATCTATCAATGTCCTGTATACCGACCACAAGATAGACATGTGGACCTAACAACGCTCGATGAATACACAATCCATTGGCTGCTGCGCCTGGATGTAACAACGTGATCTGTGGCGGCCTCAAACGCAAGAAGAAGAATATTCCTTTCAGACACTTTAAAAGTTTTCTGCCAGTCAAAGCAAAATCGGCGCATGACAAAAAAAGTCATACCTCATGTTGCAAATTAAATTCTGTCCCATTACATTAGTTTATAGGAATAATGTTCAAGTAATAAAAGTTGTATGCCGTCATATAATAGCCTATGTTCGAAAAATCTACAGGTCATCATTTAATAACAATTGTGGCATTTTTGCTGCAAAATTCTCAAACATCGCTTTTGAACTTAATTCTCCGACCGGTGCTTGATACAATCTATAACTTTGTTCAAAAATGATTGTTAGTCTAACTCTAATAGCATACTTTTATCAAGAAAACTAAGCGTAAAAAAATTCTAAAAATGCTTCGAGTTTACAAAGCTGCTCTAATTTCCCTGTTGTGGTTTGTCCAAGATCAGGATTTGGCTATTATAAAAAAATTGGATGAGTTATATCTTAAAATAAGCAGTTGAAATGTCAATTATAACAAGTTAACCTTTTAATGTTTTTAAGCGCTTTGTTAGCTAAGAAACAAAATCATATCAATATGGGCAACAATACTTGGATACAATAGTTATCACAGACTGTTGTTTCATCTGCAGAGACGATGCAGCATCACCTATGCTTTCGTTGATAACAAAATCGCAACTTTTCTAGCTATCATTCGTAAAAAATTATGTCAATTTGTAACACGTTGTTAATTATTTTCCAACCAGTGGGTTTATGAGCCAATGCGAAAGGACTGTTACTATCAATCTTCGTATACGGTAGGCCGGACGGTAGGTCTACATTATTATTCAGCTCTTCAAAGTTGAATACTTGCTTTATTTTTACTTTTTATGTGTTATTGTAATAATGGACCATCTTGAGTCTGGTGTAAGTACAAATAAAAATAAATTCACTAGCCTGCTCTATAAATTGGCTGCATGGTGGCGCAACGGATTAATACGTAGTGTACTGGTGGCGATTGTCATCATAGCCCATGTCAATTTGGACGATGGGTTAAGCATGTCTGCATCCAGGCACGGATCTATGGGGGGCCCAAAGGGCCCGGGCCCCTCCTGAAATTTTGTGAAAAATTGTTGAATGGCTTGATATGCTTCTAAACAGCTGATGTTAGTCCCACAGCGGACTTAACTTATCCCGGGGGGGGGGGAATATTTTTTGTTATTATTAAGGTTGAAATTATCCATCGATTATACATTTTAATAGCAACGTTCGTTGGAGCTGGTTCAGCTGAAACCAACGCTGAGCTAAATGAAGTCAGTTGAAACAATCTGAAACCTGAATTGTTTTATAGTTTTTAGTCTTCATCATAATTTCAATCAATTACCGTAGGCTATATGTCTGCAAACATACCAATATCCAATGGACACTGCATAATGGATTTTAAACCAGATTTCAAGTTTACTTTGCATGCTTAGCAATTTTTATTCCAGCAAAATTTATTGATGAACATTACTGTTTTAGTGTCTATTTTATAGCATATCGTATATGTCGTAGTATCATTGTTCACAGTGGCGTAGCCAAGGGGGGGGGAGGTGGGGGGGGGGGGGGTTGGGGTTACAACCCCCCTTTGGCACGCGTGTGACGTCACGACATTGAGAATGATGCTTTCAGTCTCTATGTCTTTAAAACAAAGTTTGCCTAATTTTAGCGAAACTGCATTAAAAGAGCGAGTTTTGCCAATACCAAACATTCAAACATCTCAGCCAGGAATTAGCAACAAGAAAACATAGAGACTTAGCTTTATTATCGAAAAAATGCCTAAGAAAACATGATCTTATCCTTTTGCTATGCCACCGGACAGCACCATTTTACAGGAATATTTATACCCATATTTTTGTTGAAAATTCTCTCAGAATGCACCAAATGCAAAGTAATTTTTCAAATTTTTCTGGGGGAGGCCCCCAAACCCCACGCCGCTGGGTGTCGCTTTTGGCAAACACGCCGTCAAAACCTCGCCACTGATTGTACGCCACTGATTGTTCATTTCTGTTTTATCTTTTTTTTACTTTTTAATTCAATTTCACATTTTCTGGCCCCCCAAAAAAACTCCTAGATCCGCGCCCGTCTGCATCTCTAAGATGTATGACTCCACAGTCCGCAAAGCAATCTTTTCTACATTGGATGTTTTCTTTGGCGTCATAAATAATACTAAGAGATGACGTTGAGCGCAGACAGCATAATGAGCAGCCGAAATAAAGCTAAAAGCATAGCCTATGCTTGCACAGCCTCAATGACGAACAAACAAATTTTGTGTTCTTATTAACTTATATTGTTTTTTGCTGTACTGTATTGCTCTTTGCACTAACTTTAAAAAAACACACACAAGTAAAGTAGAGTAACCTACTCCATCTATACTCTTCTCGTTCTCGGCCTATTTCATGTTGTCTTCAGGAATTGTGAGGTTGGAGATCTCAGTTTGTGTTTCATTGTCTGCGGTTGAGAAGAGTAGTTTAGGACAGATCCCTGGTCCTTATTATGTCGCCTTTTCAACAGAGAAGCTTTCAACTTTGGCTAGAGGCTGACTAGATACTAGTAGATAGCCTACTGTAAGATTGAGATGCCGTCAAAGCCTTTAGTATTAGCCTATAGTTGGTAATCGGAAAAGTAGTACATAAATACAGTCTTTATGATCATTTGTCATGATTTTAGGCTGCATTTGTGCTTCTATTCTTTGCAAATATGGAACTACATTTTGGCGCTTGCACTGGAAATCCAATGATAATCTGCACAAGTTTAACACTAAACGGTTAAACATGGAGTTTTTCAGTGATTTGAGACTTCGGTAGTTTGTTTCTCGTAGGCTAACTATTATTTCAAATAGAAATAAAGATTTTTAGAGATATCGAAAGTCATTAGATATTAGATATTAGGCTACTTTCTAACGTGACACATTATTATAGCCTACATAATTCATTATGACACAGATAATAATTTATCAGGACTTTGTGTCGTCAGGAACACTTTAGGCTGACATTTGCTGTACGCAAGCTTTGCTTTTTAATCGAAGCCTAAATATGAAAACCGAACACGGTTCGATCATGAAAGGATTGTTTCAACGTCAAAACAGTCTGACATTACAATTTTCTCAATGAACCAAACCAACAAAATAAGCTGACTACAGTGGACTATGCTGTAATTTATTTGGATCACTTTGCTTTGTGGGAGTTTCATGCACTCACTGCCAATGTACACCAGTGTAAAAAAAAAACTAAAGATGATAGTGCAAATTGAAATGTAGGCTAAATTAAGCCTTTAACTTTTTAACCAGATTTAATACGACCCATGCCGCTATGCTCAACAAACTTATGCCTGGCAGTCGTAGCCTATATCCTTTGATGAAGAATTGCCTTCAATTAACGACAACAACCGGCTTAGGAAGAATTCGTTCAGAATGGGGTGAACAATTTTCGTTATCACGAGAACTTGGGTAGGACTGTAATGGTGCAAAGGAATTGATATCTGTAGCAGCCGGGGTCATGGTTTTGGAATCCACTAAGGTTGTTTGTTGAGGACGGATTTTGCTGCTTCTTGGGGTGTAGAGTAGGCCGTTGGGACGCTTTTCATTTGGCGGCCGTGGTCGATCATTCTTTTCTCGTGTCGCCTGTTTTATTTTGTTTTGTTTTTGTTCAAGTAAAAATGAAGAACCAAGAAGAGGTGTGGATGTTGGAGAAGAATTCCAAACAAGGCAATCTCCAACGTTGTATCGTATTGGAGGAGCTGACTTCGTGCGTCTCTTTGTGTGCGCTAAATAAGGCGGCACAACTTTTATAAGTTGACCTGTCTTATTTAAATGCTGGTGCAGACGAGTTGGATCTTTTCCGTTGTAACTTCTTCCTGTATTCATGTCTGTGTTGATTTTAACATTCGGCTGGCCATGACCATACTGGGTTTTATAATCCGAAGTCCATTTAAGTTGAGTATCTGTTTCTTCCATTTCAGCCATCTTCTTTTGAATACGAGGAGACAGGCGTTGTGGTATTGGTTCGCTTGATTTAATTCCTCCTTTTCGAAAATCTAATCTGAAAATATGATTAAAAATGTGTGTAAGCTAAGTATGTTAATCTATAGTTTATTACAAAGAAACTCCTCATTCTTTAAAAGGAAAGTAATTTCAACTGTTTAAAGCCAGAAAGTTGAATTACAAAGGGCCGAGCAGCAATGTTTTTCTGTAGGTAATCTGTGGATGATAAACTAAGATCAATACTTATCGTAACACGAATAACAATAAACGAAGCTTCATACATTACATAAGAATCTGAGCAAAAAATTGTTTTAAAATCTAATAAAGATATGTAACTCCATCGTAGGCTTAGCATGTTCAGATATAGTGTGGTTCATAGATTTTCTAACCTAAGGTTGATTTTCTTCTAAAGTTATCATATAAGAATGTGACAAGAAGAAAAGAGAATAAATTAATAAACTTTTGAACCTTCTGTTTATTTTCTTCTTCTTTTGTTTAGATTAAACATTAAATAGGCTACTGCTACCTTAAAAATAAAAGAAAAAAAATACAAATCAAAATGAAACTTTTATAGTAAAAGCAGTCTGCCATTTTCGAACACTGAAAATAAAAGACAAACCTGTAAAGAGAAACGGATGAACCTTCTTTTGCGATTGCATCTTTATGTGGCATCCATGAGATCAGCTCGGGATTGAAGGCTTTTATTGAAACATTACCTTTTCGTCTTCCCATTCCCTAAAAAATAACAATTCTAAAGCGTTGCGCACTTGATTGAATTTTTTTGCCACATCATCAAGATCAATAGAAGTGCGCACTGCTGCTTTGTGAGAGTTTAAAAAGTAATGAAACATTATGGGTTGTGTATCAGGTAATAAAATAGGTGTCACAAACAGAGATATGTCTACAACTGTAATGAAACTAGATTGTGCCACTTTAAGTGCTTAGTCAACAAAAATTTATGAGAGTATCAAAGATCTTTGACGTAATAGCAGTACTTCCGCTTCCAAGAAATATTTCATATAAAGTTTTTTTTATTGTCAGTAATAATTACTGTTTTCCTTTGAACAAGACATGACAAGGAATTTTAAAGCGTGATTTGAAGTCCAAAAATGTACCGTGTCAAAGTAGCTGGCATCCGTAGGAAAGGAATGTCTGTTGTCATGTTTTGAAAACTGATGAGTGTCTGGGGATTTCTGAAAAATAAATACTTGGACTCACTAGAACAAAAAATTTAAGACAATGGAGCAGAAGCAAAGTATCTTAAAGTTGCGAGTAGATAATGGAGTCTTATTTAATCCAAAACGGTGTCCGACGTTTTTTTCGTAAACAGTTGTTTGTAAAGCAATTGTTCGTAAGCAATTGTTCGTAAAACAATTGTTCGTAAAATTAATTCTTCGTAAAACAATTCTTCCTAAAGCATTTTTTCGTGCATGCAGTTAAAATTTAATGTATACGAAAAAATGCTTTACGAAGAATTGTTTTACGGATTTCATTTTACGAAAAACAGTTTACGAACAATTGTTTTACGAGCAATTGCTTACGAACAATTTGCCTGTAGTATAACCTCCAAAACAACGCATCAAATTTTTATCAAGATACAAATACAAAGCGGCTTATACAATGGCCTACCTGCTATTGATTTTAGCGCAAGTGGCTCGAAATTCAAATGTTATTTACTGTATGTTTAAATGTTTTGATAAATTTTTTTAATTTTGTTTTCACTTTTAATCATTACAGCGAAAACGATAGGCCTACATGCTGTAACATGGCAGAGGCTGCTTAGTAGCTGCCTACATCAAAAAATAATGCTTACGTTTTTAAAGTTTTAATGAACATAATAAAGATTGGTTGGTTTTGAATCTTCATCCTCGGACTGACAAAGCCTTGATTGGTTATTTCTGGGAGTTTCGCATACTTCGCTTGTTTCGCATATACATTGTTTGCAACTATTTGTAGCTTAGGTCTACTGTTTTGCAGAAAGTAGGGATTCCAGAAAAAAACTGGTCATCAAAGTTTCATCAAAACAAAAATGTTTGAATAAAATATAAAATGTGAAACGTGGAAGTCCTAAGAATCAAAAAGAATGATAGTAGGTCTGGGGGCTTGTTCCCCGCCACTTTTGAAATACTTGTCATGCTTTGGTCGCTTTTTGCATATTTTGTGGACTACTAATGCCTTTTTGTTAATGCGAATACACTTTGCATTTGACGAAATTCATCAAATTAAAACTAGATTCGTGTAGAACTTGAAGTTATGACAGAAAGATTTTTATCACTTTTGATTTTAGAGGAAGATGTATATAACTTAATAGTGTGTATAATGTGTAGGCTTTTTAGGCTAGTCTTGGTCAGCGGAATTTTGAAATTCGGTCTAAAAGTTGTCCCCAGTTTTCCCTACAGTAGGGGAGACTGGGGTTAGTTGGAAAGTTTTTTTTTTAAAGTGGAATTTAAAGCAATTAGTGCATAACCTGACAACTTGAAGCGGCTTAAATTATCACCTATGTTGTCCCCTATCATACAACTAAAAATAAGTATGCAGTCAATTTAACTTTTAATGCAAATTTAAAATAAACAAACATACAATTGATTTTCCAACTAACCCCATGCCTGGGGCGGCACAACTTTCACAACGCACAACAAGCACAACAAGCAAATATGTTAATTTGCTTTGAAATCAAAATGCAAAGAATTCTACACCTAATCACCGCAAAAACATTTTTTAATAATATCATTTTTAAAACTTGTGATACCGTATATATTGCACTTTCCAAGCTATTCAAATTAAAATTTTACCAGTATATCTGCTTCAAACAAGTACATTGGAGCTTATGCTACGTACTATCATACCACGACGATATACTCGCATCATATTACATCGTCATACTGGCATCAAAACATTTTCCAACTAACCCCAACCCACTATTTTCCAACTAGCCCCATTAGCATATGACAAACTATTTTCCTAAAATATTCAACCATGGTGCATTTGACTGAAATTTGTTTATTTCTTGGTGTTGTAGAACACCTAGAGCTGACACACACGAAAATACTTCTGCCTATCTTAAACGACATGGACGCAAAAGATGTTTCTTAAAACGCCAAAAAATTTACTTCGAAAGTAAGAAAATACAAAATTGTCTGCCAAACAGGCATAACTTGACTCAACAAATCGAAATTAACATGGATTATGTGTTTTTATAAACTACATTACATGGTGGCAGTAAATATTTAAAAAAGTCGTCAAGATTTAAAAAAAAATGATAATTTTTCAACTAACCCCGCCTTCCAACTAACCTCACTCTCCCCTAAATTATACAAGCTATATTTCACATTCTTCCTTTATTAACACAGGAATAGGTCAATAACCTGTCAAACTAGTTGTGAGCAATATACTTACAGTACTTCAAAATATATTGCATTATTTTCTCCGTTTTTTTTTAAGAGCATATGAAAACTTTCTGCCTTTTAAATCCACTACTAGAAACACCAACAGCACCCCATGTTTGTGCAAAGGGCGCTATTGATTGGGCAAAGCGAGCAACAGAATTTTGCAAAAAAGGCAAAATAGTGTATGCTTTTGTCAGTTTGGAGGAGCACATGACCATGTCTCCCACCTTCCTGAATCCATTACTGTTTATAGCGCGTGACTTTCAACAAAGCTCAAGCTAACTGAGGCTTACTTTTATAGCCAACTGAGACGTATCTGCGCACGAAGCCTGATTGCCCATTTTTTCGAAGGTAGCCTACATCTACCTCAAAAACATACGTTGGGTATTTTACAACTATGGTTAGGTAGCCTAAAGATATGGACTGATTGGTCACGTTATAAAGACTCTCGCAAATATTGCAGTTTGTTTTGCAATTTTTCAGACTTGTAATTGTTTCCAAAGAAGGACAAACTTGTCCTCATTTCCAGGTAGGCTATCAATGGCTTACAACAAAGCAATTCTTCTATGGCTTACCCTAACCCACTTTGTAAACTGATTTGGAGGTAAAGGACTGGCCTCATGACGGTATTCTTGAAGGACGTCATTTCGCGTTCTGCTTCGAAAATGCCCGTAGTATCCGCTAGGAAACTAGAAAGGAACAAGCACATCGGTTAATTGAGGTTCGCTAGTGTTAAATTTTGGGTCACTTTTGAAAGACATATGAGCACATGTTTGTCATTTGAAAATACAAATTTATCATGTATTTGAAAAATATAACGAAGTTTATCTTTAATCTAAGCTAAATGTAGCTTTTTAACACTTAAAACTTTGTCGTTCAGTGCACAACAGTATATAGGCTAATGCACAACTTTACTTACCCATGTTCCCACTAGGTCGGCTGTAGCCATTGTTAGTATTAAATAATTTTTTTAAAACATTGTCATTTTAAATTTCAGCTAACTTTAACCGCCAGCAAGGTTCTGATTTCTGAAATCATTTAATTTAAAGCTTTCTGATTATAATCTTTCAAGTGAAAACATGGCTGCTCATTGCTTATGCATCACCAGGTAGAACAGCAAGAGAAATAATACTGCTGACTGCAGCCTGCATGGCGTTCAATACAAACAATGTGCATGTCATTGTAACCACTTGATTTGACGGCAATCGCTTTTTTCACTTGCAATTAATCATCGATCGCCCATTATTATTATTTTGCATCAAGTGGATTGATGAAAAACCACAACGCAGAAATAAGAGGTGATGACCTGTTTGGCGACATTTAATCACCTACAACATTGTGAATAAATTTTAGATTGCAGTATCTTTGGTAGCTATGTAAGCTATTCATGAATTTTTTTATTTCTATTCATAGACTACCGTATAAAGTTTACTAAGTCTGGATAAGATTCTTTTTGCTACGGTATTAGAAACTCTCTATTACCAAATAATTTTTCTACATTAAACTTATTGTTACTGGTAATAGAAAAGAAATGACATAGATAGAATGAAATATCAGACTACACCTTGACCTGACAAGATAATATTGTTGGTTTTTTTCGAGAGGCGCGTATGGTAACTTTAGTGATGGCTGAAAAGAAGAAAAAAAGAAGCTGACAGAAGGCAAGGAAGAACTGCATCACTGGCAAGATAAATGTTCAAATTAAAAACACGGTTTTTTCATTTGGTTTGGTTGGTTTGGTTTTGGTTTTGAATCTTTATCCTCGGACTGACAAAGCCTTGATATGTTGTTCCTGGTAGTTTCGTATACTTGAGAGGCTTTTGACGCAGCGCCAGTTACCGAGATTGGCAGAGTGAAGTTTTCCGATTGTTGAAGTATTGTTGCCGGGGAATTATTCCAGAGCCAGGCGCGTAACAACTGAGCTAAATCATTATGTCTAAAGCGGTCCTATCAAACAAACCTATCCCCCTGACATAAAACTCCAGATATAGACAATATATTATATATTGCCAGTGCATAAAACTTAAAGAAAAAATCTTTTCGAACAGTTTTGGACTTCGGCACCAATTGACCGAACAGCTGGATAGTTCGAATCAAAAAAAAAAGTTTTAGAAGAAAAAAAATCATTCGAAACGAAATAGTTTTGAAACGTTTTATTGCTGAGTAGGTTTGTTTCTGTGTCGAACATCCCTACAAAATACGTAATGAGTTAATGTGGTGTATTAATGGTGAATTAAACTTTGTAGCTTATTTAAAGCTTTTAAACAAAGACATTTTGCGATTGAAGGCAATCATGTGATGTAATTGTAGCCTAATTTAATTTCGGTTCTTCTAATTTTAGGTCATCCTTATCACACTATAGTTACAAAACCTATGGTAACAAAGAAAAAAGTCTTATTAATCTGACAAATTATAGGTTTAAGAAACACAAGACCAAACGAAGCCTGTCTATTTCTGAACGAATGTAGCCTATAGTCTTTTTATGCTTTTCCTTTCACATTTTCGCTGCTCTATTGTATCTTCCTGTCAATAACATGGAACACCAAAGCCTATGAAGGGTACTACATCATAATTGGCTATTTAAAACCCACGCGCACAAAAGAAAAATAAGCTATTTTGTTTCTGCCCTCTTGAAACAGTTGCTTACTCTCGATGTTATTGTATGTACATTTGTTTCGGCTTGTTCAGAACCATATGTTATCAAGTGTCTCAGTTCTTCAAGTGAGTCTGTGACGCGGCTGGCCTTCATTAAACCTCCACTTGAACCCAGCTATGAATACAGTTTTAAGCAGAAATATCAAGAAAATCTGTTTTAACATACAAATCTCTTATGTTGTTGCCATAGGTGAAATTAGCTGCGATACTTTGAAAATTAGTTTACAGTGACTCGGAAAATTGTATCTTTCCACACAGTTAGGAAACATGACTTGGCCTCCTACATATTCGGTTTCGTTACACAAAGATTTAAGTTGATACAAAATAGAAACAAAACCAGCATATCCATTCAACACCTCAGTTATTTTGTTTTGGATTGAAACTGATCATAACTGAAACAATAAAACGATACAAAGGCCGTTGTAAATTTTGAAGGAAATACATTCTAACACTGTATCTTGTCATGACATTCAATGGCCTAATATTTTTATCAATCGTCCTCTCCAGCATTAGATTAATGACAACGCATGCTTTTTACTGCCTAGCCTATTAACAAGTTTGCTTTAAAAGTAGTTTTGCTTGGCTTTTTTACCATTATAGTACATAAGTACTTGTGCTTAGTTAATTTCAGCCTAATTTTATTGGAGAATACTATGCAAAGTTTGCAGACCAAGAGCAAAAACATAAGCAAGTTCCTAATTCAAATCCTGCTTCTCGAATCTTATAGCATCATCTTCTTTGCATTCGCGGGCATGGCGAGGGCGGCTGTGGACAGTAGCGTACGCAAGATTTTCTTAGTGGGGGGAGGGAGGGGCATTCTCAATTTTTTCGAGTCAATAAATCATATTGTGCAAGATTAGCCTGCCATACTCAGCTTTCATTGACGATAATTTTTTAGTTTGCAGCAACTATAGTTTACTCAATTGGATAGATTTTGTATTGAAAACAAAAAAATGTGATAAAACACTCTTGACTTGACGTCGCATATAATGTTTTACGTAGACGACGTAGTTAGCTTACTCAGCCCAATAAATCACACGGATTGACGGTACGTTTTGCGGCGTACGCACGGTTTTGTTACTGGGGGAGTAAGGCGTTCGACATAACTTGACATTTTTTTATCAAGAGTAGCCTAATGCTATACTTTGTAGTCTGACCAAGGTTTAAGGCAGCCGAGGCTATTTTTTGTGAAATATAAACTCTCACGGTCTTTACGTATGTCACTCTACTTTGGATTCAATTATTAAATATGTGAATATAAAAAGCCTGATAGTAGGCCTAAACGGATAAGCAAAAACTGTAATACTTCAATTAACAGACAACGTAGGCTACTAAGATTAAAGCATAAATTGAACCTCTCTTTGAAATTTTAAATATCGAATGCAATTTATTAGGGTACTTTAAACAAATTTATCGCACTGTCAATAAATATAACGAAAAAAGGTCTATACCCTACAGGGCCGAGTGAGCACCATCTCGCCTCCTTCCTACTCTCCCAAAATTCACTAATGGGCCTCTACATTTTAGTAAAGGTGTCTAAATTGTTTTTCAAACCATAGGTTATGAATTCGGACCAAAAACATCAGACTTACTCCACAAGCTGTTGGAAATCCATCTTTGTCTACATAACAATGTAAAGGGCTATGGAGTTGAACTAAAATAACTAAAAGATTTTACAGGGCCGTTTTCAGAGGATAAATTGGCAATGAAAAAGGCCGTCTCCAAAACATGTAATCGTATCACTTTTGAAATGCAAAAACTAAAAACTAGAGAAAAAGTGACGCAGTGTTTGTTTTGAAAAAAAAAGACGCTGGCATGAATGCAGAACAGTCTACTTAAACACGGTACCGTAGTTACAAAAAAATGAAATGCTGAAATGTTTTTAAATAATAATAAAAAATAATCTCGAATGCAAAAGTATTTTCTGGATAATCCCTGTCAACGATTCTGGATGCCATTATTGAACACCTTCGTCGTTTCATGAGCATTTAATTTTGGACAAGTCTTACGCTAGCAACCGTTGAAACACATTTTCCAAGAAAGCAAAAGCGTAGTAAGCTGTTATTTCTTCTGTAAACTCCAACAAAATAGCATAGATTTACTGGTTTCGCTGATTTAAAACAGTCATTCCAAATGATGATCAACAATGCAATACCGATATATGTAACCTAAAGTTATAAATTGTCGAGTTTTTATGGCAGTATATACTAACACTGTTTATATTAAAATGCCAAAAAACGCTGCATGAAGTAAATATGATTATGGATGGGCTCTTAAACGGAGATGTGGTCCCACTAACTGGGGTTTTGTAAGCGGTAAATTGGGCCTTGCGTAATTTACGATATAATAACGAGGTTTTTTTAGCAACATATACAACAACATTTTTTCATATCAAACAACCAAAAAAAAACATGAAAAAAATTGAAATAAGTGGGCCCTTCAACAACCGTCCCCCCCCCCCCCCGGGAGTATGAAGGGCGAATAATACAGCCCTTCTACCCAAGACCACTCTATAACATGTTTGCAATACACAATCACACCAACCATAAAGAATTAACATTTTTTGTGGGGGGCTTGGCCTAATGGCCCCCTCCATGCGTACGCCACTGGCTGTGGATATCTGATGTGATATACAATCTGATCTCTCGACGTCAGGAGTAGCCATACCGTAGTTATAGCATGGTGAGCAGTTATTTTACCCAATTTTCCACATAGACCTACACACTTCAGCACAGATTTTTTTTCAATATTTACTTGTGGATGAAAACTTGCGATTGCTGACAACGCACAACATATCAATCCGTGCTCGGAGACGAGTGAGATTTTCTGTTGCCTCTTACAAAATTGAGAGAGCATGGAATTTGTTGTAGCCTATACTTGCTGTCAATCGTAATGCCTGTTTCTTAGTTTTTCATTATCATGTTTGGTGATAATAACATCAACGCTTGTTATCTTCAACTTCAAGTGGGCAACGTAGCCAAGTTGCGAGAAAACTAGTGCGACGTTCAACAGGGCGCCGGTTCGATACCACCAATTGTATGCGATTGAGTCTTTAAAAAAACAATTACTGGGATGCCTAAAAGTTGACACGAAGATTGGCTTCCTTGCTGTCCCGACCACTTAACCTAAATATTTCACTATAAGGGGTAAGCTTGAATGAGATGAAGACTATTAACTTTGCAAACCTTAATTACTGAGGTCCAAAATAAGCTTCACTTTCCAGCATGTTGGAGGCCCAGTCGATTCCACAGTCGACCTGTATGTCTTGGCTTCGCCAAAATAGATTATTCGCATTCTTTACTATGCTTGCCGCTGCCTGGTTGTACGAGCAATGATAAACAGTAATGAGTTTATGTACACAATTGTAAAAGTCGACCTTGACTATGCGAGCTAATGCTCGTTTTTGACCTATGTTCCACAACTAACTTGACCTTGACACCATACTTTTCATTGTACCAGACACTTTTTATTGCACTTACAGAAACGGCCCATCCGTAACATATTAAAAATGGACTGTGTGTAAGAGCAGATAACTAATGAAAATCAAAAAACAAACATTTTTAGGGTTAAAAATAAAAACGTAAAAAAATAAAAAAGTGGTTTTAATTTGTTGCATTCCGAAATCAAGTTTGTGGTAGCCTATTTGACATTCTTCTCTTAGTTGACGTAAGGTTTGAATCTTTTAAAGATTGGCGATGGTATTGTAAATGTATAGTAGCCTATAGGCTATTAGTAGGTGGTAAGTCGGTAATAAGTAACAAGGTGTCTCAAAATAAATGAAACCCACGTCATTGCTAATAAACAAGTTGATTTTAACTCTTGTGTTTATATTTTTCAGATTTCAAAACAGTAACAAATAACAATAATTCGTTGAAAATCACATAGCTTGAAAATTGTGGGTTTACGTTGTGGCATAGTATCTCGGGTTGTTCAGATGACGTCGCAAAACCCTCCGCAGATGCATAAAAAAATTAGCTTGAAATCAAACGGCTTGCATTTAAATAATGTAAAATGAACAAGATTATTCAAATCATTTTTACTGAAGATAAAAATAAAAAGTAAACTGCCATCAAAGTCGTTTGTTAAAACTCCGTGTTTGCCAATGAACCAAGAAAAATGCTGTAAAAGAATCATAAAAAGCATTTGATTTAAGTTTACAAAGTTCAAGATTTTTGATTTTGACTTATACAATTCAAAGGTTTTGCAGAACAGTAAACTTGCAGTAAGGAAAGTTTTGACTGAAAGTTTGAAACCATGAATAAGCAAAAACCACTTTTTTCTCTTTTTTTTCGTGTATGCAGAACATTAGTTGTATGAATGGTGGTTGAAGATTTAGATTTTAAACTAAGACTGGAAGACAAGGAAGTCGATTGTCCATCATCAAGCATCTCATTATGTGGGTCTTTTTAAAGATGCAGACAGGTGCTTTCAAAGAGTATCGAACTGGCGACTTCCCGATAACTTAATCGTGCGAAGGAATCTAGTGACTCAACTGGGTGCTGGTGATGTTTGTAATGTTTTTCAACAAAAAAAAAATGCTTCTGGTAGATTTGATTAGGTTTAGTTGGGGTGTCATGCTAAGAAAACATTGAAACTGACGCTGGCACAACTCTGTTTTATGTAAAGCATAAAGATTACTACGTCTCATCCTCAGTAGCCTAATAGTAAAGCAGACTATACTGCGTTTAAAATAAAATTTCGTTTCAAAAGCATTTTGGTGCTTGCAAACGAATATTTTGTTTAGATCAAATAACTTTACATTTGAATGGCCGAAGAGCTGTCAAATACAAAAGTATTTTGGAAATATTGCAAAATGTAACTACACTGAGTTTCAAAATATTTCCAACACAACGTTTCGAACATCTCTATTAGTTAATCATCAAAATGTTAGAGTTACTCCAGTCGAACCAAAAATGCATCCGTCTGGCTGTAAACATGTCAATATCACGCGTTGACAGGGGTTCCATCCATCTAGTACAGGGGTGACGAACCTTTTTGTGGTCGCGGGCCACTTTGTCAATTACACAAGAGTTATCGGGCCACACAACTTTTTAATCGTAACCTATACTATGAAATCTTTTAGAAGCGACTCAAGATATTATTCATGAAAAGTAACAAACGGCAGATGAAAGTAATAAAATCCACACAGTTGAAGTTATCTTACGCAGAATCAAAACATAGCCTACAACAGAAAAAATAAAAACAAATCAACTTGAGCAAAAAGGATAGAGCAACAGTACGCCTACTTGCACTGATAATGAAGACAGTTTAATTTTCGAAGCGTTTGCTTTCATATGAGTATGATTTCTTCTTTTTTTGGCTTTATCCTTTTGCTCAAGTTGGCTAAATGTTTCGACCACTATGCTCCGAAACAACAAATCAGTTAATGAAATTTCTTTTTCAAACAACAAACAAAAGCCCATGCGAATCATACAGCAGAAGCTATCTAATGCAGCATTGAAGCATAAAATATTAAAAAATAACATTGAAGCATTGAATTTTTTTGCTTAGTGGAATTTTTGGAAAGTTTTTTGCTTGACTAAGCGTTTAATATTAGGTCGAACAGACGATGTGGCAACTCTCAACTGCATACAAAGATTTTCATAAAACGCATAAAACAAAATGAAGGCATAAAACAGCTTTGAGATGTCTTTTGTCTTAATTGTCAAATTGTTTTGCGGCCGCACAAAATTCTTTGACGGGCCGCAGGTTCGTCACCTCTGATCTAGTACTTTTGGCTTGCGCTTGGGATGATTTTATGGGCACGTAACTTTTTCAAGAATCCGGGGAGCTTGAAGAGACTAACGCGTATTCCGTGGATGGACGATAGCACTGTACGTTTTTCTTTGAAGTGTCTTGTGGGCACCGAGGTCGCATTGGCAGACTATTGCTCACAAATTATCATTTTAAAGGCCCAGGTCAATATCTTTTAACTCACAACTCACACCAATAACACAACCTAGGTGATTTATTTAAACGCAATCACGGTGCGGCCTACTAATATGTAAAGCGCAAATTTGATAGAAATACAAAATATACAGCCCCAAAAATACCCATGACAAGATTTACAAGAATTAAGGATTACTCAAACCCGCCGCATGTTTTCTTTCACTTAAAACAATTATTCCTTGTTTAGACTGAGTGTAACATATTTATTCTGTGATTGAAAAATGTCTTGTAAAGTTTTTTTTAATGGTTGGTAGAATAGTCCTTAAACGCTTATGAAACTGGCAACGATGGTGGATCTCGACAGCCATTAGCGGTGGCAGGTGTGGCCAGTGGTGTACTTTTGAACTCGAAATAATTCTAAGGGCCCAAACTCTTTTCACAGGCCGGCAACCATAAGAAAACTTCATCAGGCCACATTTGTTTCAGACAAATTTTTATTTTGAAAGAGCACTTTTGCATCCATTCCAGCGTCTTATCTGCATGTTAATTATTCTTTCTAAAGAATTCAGGAGAGTTTATCGTTTGCTAACTGATGGAAGTAAAATTTTTATTTCCTCTACATTAAAAGAGTTTGTGGTTTAAACTTATAATGCCCCCTTGCCCCGTGTTTGAACAAGCTCATGGATTGTAAAACACTACTGCAAAATATTTTAGGTGCCGCCATTAAGCACTAGCGCAAAACGTGTTAGGCTACGTCATTCAAAAATAGGGGCCAACCGTGAGATTGCGAGTGGGTGGGCGTGATGGTGCTCACACGACACTGGTTTTAGACAACAGCACTTAAACACAAGAAAAAAATTACATCGTCACCTTTGGATACAGAGTCTGCACTAATAGTTCAAAGTCTTTTTAGGCATGTGGAAAATCCTAGAAGATTCTTTAGTCCAAATACAGACATTACGGTATATTAATAAAGTCACGAAATAGCCTACTTGTTTCGGAAAGTTTTTGCTGCTATTAGCAAGTGAATGAATATCTCATGTTCGATGGATTTTGTTTGCTTGATCGGACATAATCATCAGCGACAAATTCGAAACTCGTCACTTTCAATTGTGAAATGTGTTGGTCAGAAAATGGGATCGAATGGAAGATGAAAAGTGTCAAGGATCGAACGGGATGGAAGATTTAGATGATGGAGTGGAAGTCTTAATTTCATCCAGACAAGCCCAATTCCATCATGAACTATCACGCCATTGGCTACGAAATTTTTGGAATAAGTTAATAAAAATTTCCGTTTGAGTACGTTTCTAAAGCTGGAGTAATTCGAGTTTCCGGTCTTATTGTACCAGGGCGACGGCGTTCGAAAACGAGAAATTGACGACATTCACACAGCGAGAAGATCATATCGTTTCACTTCAGTTCAGCCGTTCGAATGCATTACATCGCTCTTGAATGATTGTATTTGTGCGAACACTTGAACAATTTATGACGCAGCTTGTAAAGCAATAACATTATGTTGTAGACTATCATGTAGAACGTTTTGAAAACCAAAGCGGTAACAGTAATATATTTCAGTATAGTTTACGGTATGGTACATGGTAAAAAAAGTAGTAGGCTAATGTGCTGTATATCAAACGCATAACTTTTATTTGCTGCCGCACTCTAAACACACACTGGCAAAAAAATTCGCGAAAATAGAACGCAGAAACGTAGCCGCTCCCACGCTGAATACGCAAAAACATGTTGACGATATAGGTCTACCTAAGGAAATACGATACAGTTATCTAAATGAGATACATTGATGTTTTGCAAAAGTGGACAGAACACACACAAAAAAACAGCCACTCTAACGCATTCCACTTCGCTGCGTTCTTTGCACACCAAGTTTTGAAATTGTACCGAAACAAGGCCATTTTCAAGACAACAAATATAAGTCTTCTACATTTAACTTGATAACACCAGACGGTACGTAGCTTAATTTTAGCCTTCAGTCTGTGGACTTACTTGTGGCATATACAATGCAGAAATCAAAAAATTTGCAGACTGAAGATGGGAGAAGTTCTTGAGATGGAATGGAAGATTTCTATGATAGAATGGAAAAAAAATAAGATGGAAGATAGAAAAAACGCCTTCCATCCATTACCTTGGTGTTGGTTGAGCTTTGGAAATGAACTGGATAAATCTTGCGAACGACACTATTTTGGAATCACCTATTAAGAAGAAACGTTGGAACAAAAGTTTCTCGATTACATCAACAAGAAAGTCAAATAAATGAAACATCTTTTCAAAGTCAGTTAATTCAGCGCAACAATACTCAGTGACGTTCATCGAGATTTTGTGGTTGCAAAGCAAATGTAGCTGTCATTTCAACAAACATAAAATTTTAAGTTGAATGGACTAAACCTTGAATAACCCTGAGACACAAAACATGAAGTTTCAAAGTTTCTGTGGACCTAGCACATGTGTGGAATTAGACATAGATTATACACAGTCGTAGATACAATTGGACTTTGAGCTACGGGCGTAATGTTTTGTATTTGGTTTTCATTAAATAAGAGTTTTCGATTCTAAAAACAAGTCACTTTTGTCGTGGAATGCTGCAAAGCCGATGGTAGGATACTTTTGAAACTGGACTAAAAACCACACTTTTTCATTTAAAATTTTGTAATGAAAACAAATAGGCCTAGATGTGGTGTAACAAGCCAGTGCAATTTAGGTTTTTTGTTTTCTTGCCATGCCTATAAATCAATATCAGTACCTTTTGTCTGTTTCCTTGAAAAGTAAAGATTGAATGAAATGAAATGGTCTCAAAACTGAATGGTTTAACATGCCATTGTGGTCATTCAGGATAATAATCTTCTCAAGCATGATAATTATTGCCTACAAAGTCAACAAACATGCTTGCACAAGTTTATTTTGGATTGAAAAAGTACAATCTAATATTAGACAAAGCAAATCTAAAAAAATGGGGTGAGGCACTATAGTGTTTCAACAAAACATAACCTCTAGGACGTAGGTCAAAATGGGAAGTGCAAAATTTGAGGTACAAGGAAGTAGCGTAACAAGTGTGGTAGAGGGGTTAAGGAGCTTGCCCTCTAGAAAATTTTAAAAAATTTTACCTGGTTTTAAACACTATTTTTATATTTTGATAGTCCATAGTAGGAGAAACACTGCTCCATATTATCAGGAAAGCAGGAAAGAGATATGCTAGCTAGGAACTACCTTACCGTACCCCAGTTTGTATCATAATTTCAGTTTTTGACAAAATTAACTGCAGTGAAATTGCAGATGACATAGATTGTTTTAAACAAAATACTCCAAAAACCATTGTAATTTTTTGCGCTTTTTTTTGGAATTTTAACAACCAGAATGTCTCGTAGCTATTTTATTGAGAGATTTATCATGAAACACCTTACTTATTGTTGTTTTAGCTCACTTACTTTATAAGCAAGATATGCAGGGCTAGGGCCAGCGATGTTCGGTTCAGTGATTTAAATTTAACTTAAAGTTTTGCTTCTGTTATGATGGTGAAGTAATTAGAAAAAGCTTTATAATTTTGCTGGAAGGATTTAAGAAAAGCCCCAAAGTGATAAATTAAACTAGTTTTCTATTTCCTGTTTCAAATTAAAGTCATTGTTTGGTGGTGATCAAAGTGTTTTAAAAAGTTAAATTTTGTGGCCGAAACAGTTAGGCTACAGACTTTTAACGTGAGATGCCCACTTCCGGCTTAATTTTATAAACAACTGTTGGCTGATTATTTTTAAATGCTCGAATTTGTAAAAGGTGTGATCCAGTTATGCTCATCACTTTTGTGTGTTTGGGAAATACAGATATTGCAGAACAATTACGAAAAAATGGCGTTTCTATTTTTCAAGGACACTTTCAGTCTTTTTACGATAAAGTCGAATGTATTTTGCGATGTTTTATCAGCTGCAAATCAAAAAAAAAATATTTTGATAAAACCATTCAAAGTAAATAGCTTTGAAATTCTGCTTCAGAGAAGCAATAAAAAAAAACAATGGACTGTTGGGAGATAAAGCCTAGTCATTCTTTCAAGAGCGTTTGTAACGCATGAGAACAAAGCTAATGCAGAGACGAAACAAATCAGATATTTTTACAACTATTTGCATTGCTTTTATGTTAAAAAATTCTAAAACCACAAGTTAACTTTTCTAAATCTTTATTGCCATACATTGAACTTACAAAGCGTTATTAAAATTGCGACAAAATAATTATAGGCATATTACTTTCAAGGTTCACTTTGATTTCTAAAGTGGAATTTATTGCTCGCAAACATATGAAATTTTACGTTTTGTAAATCAAAAGGTTTTATATCTTAAAACATAAGCTGAAATAATCGTTTTGATACAATTTTTAGTAATGCGGTTATCAAGCTTGAACTTTAGTTTAAGTAGGCCTGCACTTGCCGCTGAAACGTGAGCAAATAGTCGTAAAATACCGTATGTTCTATGATGTCATAACTTCCTAAGGGAAAACCAGCATTTTTGTCTTGAGATATCGTTAAACAATTATTAGTAATATTTCATGCAAGTTACATTAAGCTAAAAACTATTTTATACAATTTACGTCATAGGAACCATGGTCACCTATTAATGTTTTTAAAAACATTGTATTAACATTACCACACTCCGACTCCGGCATGCATAGGCCTACTGTAAGTCTTTTCCATATTATGACTCTCGCCTCTGAGTAAGCTGTCATCCATGAGTTTTGTGCAATTGTCTTAGAAAATTCGAAAAATTGTTTACAGTCGGTGCTTCAAGTAGCCTGTGTTTCATTGGAATCGCCATCTTCAATTTGTTTCAAGTAAAACAACCAAGAGATTAGAAAATTGTTGGTTTACTGCAAACACAATAGGCTAAGACAATAAAAGCACTTTATGGAACAGGATAGATCAAAGCAAAAGCATTAACCTATTCGTTTTTACACAAACTGTTTAAAACTTATTGTGTTTAGAAACGTTATACCTTTAAACTTATATAAAAATCATCATAAAAACTGATTATAAATTATTTGGCTATAAGATTGATTTTACGCAGCCAATAAAAAATGCTATTTAACCTATCGGTTAAGCTGGTCCACAAACATTATTGCTATAAAAAAGTCTTGTGATTTCGTTTCATAATACCTTAACAAAGGTAACCTAGGTTATATCTAATAAATTTATTGTTACAAACAGATATGATGACTCAGTATAAGGATTACTGCCAAACATAAAAATGTTGATCATAGAGAATAAGTACGTGGTAAGTACAGAACTGACGTCAGACCGAAATGCGAAAAAATCAAATATTATGAACTCCTTTTACAAAGTTAACAAAGTTTGAAAAAGAAGTTTGCTCTGGGATTAAAACCTCATGTAGGCTACAGTAGAACTGTTGTAAGGAACAAGTTCTTAAATCTCTTTGATTAAAACTGGTCGGCTTGTTATGGAAACGCTTCGCTTCGTGGTAATGGTAAAGTTTTCTTTTATCTTTTTTCGAATGCAAATAAACGTTCACAAGAAAGGTTTTAATTCCTTCGCAAACAAACCAGAGCTTAATAAAGCCGATGTTTTCTGTGGAGATGATCATTTGCGTTTTCCACTCTGAATGCTAAGCATTTCCGGCAAAGTAAATATTGTTAAACCTATTCAGTTATAATAGAGAAAAACGAGTTTAAAATGGAATCAGTTTCCTTAGTACGTCGCTTGCTTATGGACAAAAAATATCTTTCTCTCAGTCGTTTATTTTGATTTTCAGACAACAGTTAGACTAAACTTTACAGAATATATTTCATAAAATTTTAAGTGAAATACTGCAACAAGATGGAGACACTGGTTTTAACATGTGCTGCAAATTCCACAAGCATATCTGCCGGTGATCTTCTTGAGTACACATTGAGTAAGTACTAATATAATCTAAACACAACGCAGCTACATTGTATTTTTTTTACCTGACAAACAGTGCTTTAGTACAGCGAGAACCTTATTTATATAACGATCGCTTAGTTGTTTTTTTTTGTTTTTTTTTTAGTTAATTTGCAAAACAGCTGTACATCGGAATACATTGGCTACGTGTTCTGCCCGCTTGTGCATTGCTTTAGCCTACTTGTTGACTCACATCCTATAAATTCAATAACTTTGGTGTTTTAAACCTGCGAGAAAGAAAATCTGCTACATACAGTAGGCCGATGCACTGATCATGAAATCTGCATGTTTGGAAAGGCACGAGAAATGTATGCTCAAAAGAATTTGTTTTACATCAAAAAAGTCTGCAAAACAATTACATTGAAAAACAGTTTTTTAAACTTATCTTTTGTTCATTCCATAAAAATATTTCAAAAATGACATACAAGATTGAAGAAGACAGAATTTAAATTATAAATTTATTTTCAAAAACTGAAGAATCACATGAATTATTTTTAGATCAGAGTGCAAGTTTCCAAGCAATGATGTTCATCCCCATTCCGTTGCTCGTGATTATGTTTGTTATGTTTGTGGATGAAATCCTTTTTTTCATCAAAGACACTACAAGCTGGAGGAGAACTTCTTATCTAATTTGGAGTGTTGCTGGTTTTCCTGTAAGCTGATGGGTTTTTGTAACGCTCAAACCAAATATACGCTATAGGTGATATTCAAATGGTCTAACAGTTTATTTGTAATACATCATAAAAGGATAGATTAAATAACACTAGACACAAAACCGTAAAGTGCAAAAATGAATAAATAACATCCGAAACAAAGTGATAGTTTGCATGTTACAGAATTAAAGAGCCTTGCAAAATTGTAGGCCGATGACAGTCATAAATAAATATCTGAAAGATAGTAGGCTATACACAACTGTAATCTATTTACTTCTTGTTATAAACTGGAGATAACCAATGGTTTATTATTTTCTTTTGTAGGTTTTAGGTATGCTTTGCGTGATTTCGGTATTCATGCCAAGAACAGCTTACGTGTCATCATTTGCAACAAGCTTGTAAGTTTTTATGTTTTTTGATAAATTTTTTTACACAACTGTGTCTTAACTAGATCTTGAAGAAACGCTTTTATGTAGATTATAGCCATGTTTTGGCTTGAGATTTGAAAGCTTTTTCTAAACCAAGTCGAACGACTACAGTCCACTTTTTCTTCTCTTTGGGATGCTCCGCTTGTGTAAAATGACTCTTGCGTTCCTCCATTGCATTATTTCTAAATTATTCTACTTGTATCTCATTACTTGCACGTTTACTCTTGTACGGTTTCCATCTTCCACTTGGCTTTCCTCTTTTTCTTCTATATTCGACAATTATTACATATTTAAAATGGCATAAATAATTCAAAAGTTAACCTTGTACACAATTTACTATTAAACTGTAGTTGGAGGAAAAATAGTTGTGATCTTGAACAAAAGTCCAAAAATGCGTGGTAGTTTTGCCGTCTTTGTAGGCTACTCTAAAAAAGCAAAAATATAGCAAGAGAGTATTTAGGCCTAACTAATAAAGGCTAATTCTTGTTATTTTTTGCAGTTTTTTTGCCATTGTTGTAAAAAAGTTCTTCATGTTGGTATTGCACTACTACGGGGGAAAAAGGAAAATGGCTGCCGCATTTGCATCGGAAGGCGTAGTGACATCTAATCCCTTCCCTTGTTGTTTCATTTGCTGCTGCTGTAACCAGCGTATGACAGTGTAAGCGCAATTCAATTTATTTTACAAAAATATGTAAAAAATATTTTGAAGATAAAAAAAAAAGCAACGCGTTTTGCCATTTGCGTTCTAAATATTTCTCAGCTTTTCTTTTTGTAATATTTGTAATTTTGTAATGAAGTGAAACAGACTTTTGTTTCGCTTTCAGTCAAAATCCCTTGATCTTACTTTCGTTTCGAATTGGAGCGAAGTAGGCCTACCTTAGTGAAGAGATTTCATTAAATTTAAACTTTGTTTTACAGATGAAATTTTTGTTTCGTTTTGATCGAAAAATAATTGTTTTGTGGGCTTCTAATTGCTACAATGTAAACTATAGGCTGCTGTACACAAACGAAATAAACCTTTATTGAAAATATTTTCAGATCTCGCATCAACAAGCTGCAGGTCACGGTATATCAAGTAATCTTCGTCTATCCTATTATTTATTTCATCATCACTTTGTTTGCTGCTGAGAAATTGCAAAGTCGATCCGCGGTAAATTTCTGCTTTTGTATTCAAATCATGTTCAAGTATTTTAGCGCGACGTGCATAATTATGAGTATGGTATAGTAATATTTATCTTTTATTGCTGTTTTTTGCAAACGTACAAAGCAACGCTTTGGAAGTGTGACAGAAAGTTCCCATTTGCAAACGACAAACAAGTGGTAATGGTTTTTTCATAAGTGGTTCTGCCGCAAACCTGAGAGCAGAAAACATCTGTACGATGCCAGAAAGACGTCAGTTGACGTTGTGAGCAACTGAGCATGCTGCAATTTTTTTATATTGGTTCAGCGTCGACAGATGTTGGATCAATGTAAAAAAGAAAGGTTTAGCATGCTGAGTTATGCGAAACTTTAAAGATTGCTTTCCATGCTTCACAATCAAAATCATTCAACTGCCATACGTAGCTCAAGATAAGATAATGTAAGTTTAAATAGTTAAAAATTGTGCAATCTAAAGTTGTGCAAATAATTAAAAAGAACAACCAGTTAACCTCCCCCATAAAACCATAAAATCCCTCTACCCGGACAAATTCATACCCGGAAAAGTTCATACCCGAAAAAATTCATACCCAGTAAGGAACCACCGCACTACAGTAGACTATCTATTTGAAGTTGTTTTAACTTTGAAATGCTATTGTTTGAAGCAACACAGGCCATTGCTGTTGACAAACACTATTAACAGTTGTTTAATATTCAGGCAATTGCACTGACGTTGGTAGATCTTCTCACGCCATTATCAAGTTTCACCTGTTTGTATGGATTCATTGTTGTGAGCAAAGCATCACGATTTGCATTGCAGCAATTTCACATAAGAGGTAAGACATTTTGTTTACTTTGCTATGGATTATTTTAATACCTACGCTGTGGTATACAAATTTTTAATTTGTATGTGCTTTGTACGCGCGAATGCGATTGCGAAGAGTCGGACAAAGAACGGTCCATGTTAACTATGCTCTTGCCGGACGATTCAATAAACTAATTCACATTTATTCCTAACTCCCTTAAGAGTAAACTTACAAAGAGGGTTTCTCAGTCCACGGTTAAAGATTCTCTTAGTTAATCGAGTTTAAACTTAAAGAATTCACTATTTTGAAAAACGTTTATGCAAAATTTTAAAAAAACGTTATTTTAGGTAAATTTATCTGCATTCAAATGGTCGTGGCTTTCAATACCGTACAAGGCTTCACTATAAGAACAGTAGATAGGTTTGGAGGGCTGCCATGCGGTTACATTTATCCGGACAAAGAGCATGCATTTGGTAAGCAAATTGAAGGTTAAGTAATCTATGTCTTTTGTTTGCTATAAACCAGTAAAACCACTGTATATCTAAGTCAATCAAATCTAGCTCTTCAAATAAGATTACTAACCTACCATATTTTTGTGTAAGATTGTTCAGCATCAGCTAACGAACAGTTGAATATTATTAACTTTAACTTTCAAGTACCGAAAGACTTTTGAAATCATATCTATCCCGTTTTGTGTAGTTGCAAACTTAAATTAAGTTTATTCTCTGCATAAATTCCTTTCCGGTTCAATTGGTTACAACGTTAGAAAGTTGCACAACATGTTCCAATACTTCAGGTCCGACTCTTCTAAGCTATCAGTGTTTTTAATTTTGAAAACATGAATGACTTTCTGTGTAGCCTTCTACACTCAAGCATATAGAATATATTTCATAACTTTTGACTGAATCAATTTACCATCATAGTGTTGTGTGGTTACCTGCGCGGTCGAGTAGCAAAAGCAACCAACTAACTTTTAAAATTTTAACTACACTGAGTTCCACACAAAACGGCATCACATGGTGCAGTTTCGCGACATGCTTGATAGAGGACACGGAGGATCGTTTTTCTGCAATTGAAAATCTGTGTCCCCAAGCTGATTGACCAACTTTGATAAGCAGAAAATTACACTTAATGAGATCATTCAAACTGACCAATTTTCAAACTTTTGTTTTGCAGTGTTCCATTCTTACATGCTTTTCTTCGAACTCTTTTTTCTATCTGTGTGTGCGTGGTTCATTTACAAGAAATCTGAGGAAGGAGCTCAAGTTATGATTCGTGAAGAGACGACGTCATCTTTCCGCAGAGTAAGAATTGTACAATTCGATTTAAGCTTTATATCTACTGCATTAAATTAGTTAAATCTCTTTAGTCTTTTTACTTGTATTTGATCCCTGTATTTGATTTGAAAGTTTTATCCATTAAGATTAAAAGAAAATGTGTTATTTTTTAGGTTTCTGCGGATTTCGATGTAATTAAAATCCCAATCGATGGAGATAACTCTTCAAATAACAACGAGCAAAATCATACAAAACATGAAAAACTGAATTATCACTTGCCACAAGTCACTGCCAGTGTCTAAAGATACAGGAATATTTTGTTTGTATTATGAAAAATATTTCCAACTGATGACACTTGCTACCAGTGGCGTACGCAGGATTTTATCATGGAGGGACCATTCGAGATTTTTTTATGAATTGAAACCAAAACGAATTTTAAAAAAACGCTCATTTTCTAATAATAAGTCATATTGTGTAAGATTATCTTACCATATTCAGCTTACATTGACGACAATTTTTAGTTTGCAGCAACTAGTTTACTCATTTAGATGGATTTTGTACTGAAAACAAGAAATGTGATAAAACACTCTTGACTTGACGTCGCATATAATGATTTACGTAGACGAGCTTACTCAACCCAGTAAACCACGCGTATTGAAGGTACGTTCAGTTGGCGTACGCAGGATTCCTTACTGGGAGAGGGTTCAATATAATTGGCATTTTTTAATCAATACTTTTGGATTGAATTATTAGTTAAATAAACACAAAAAGCATGATATTAGGCCTATTGGGCTCCTACACAGAGATGTGGGCACACTAACCGACCTTTTTGAAGTAGAAAATAGGGCCTTGCGTGACTTAAGCTATTGAGTGTCGAATTTCTGTAGCAATATTTACAACATTTTTTTTTCATTTTAAATAGCCAAAAAAACATTAAACAAACTGAAATGAGTCACGGCCCCAAAACAGCCGTGACTCCCCAGGGGGTATGAAGGGCGGTTAACACGGCCCTGTTACTCAAGACCACTCTTAAAAAATAACATGTTTGCACTACACAATCACAACAACGCTAAAATAAATCAACAGTTTTGAAGAGGGGTGGGGCCGTTACCTAATGCTTCCCCCCTGTGTACGCCACTGCCTGCTCCAGTAGCAAGGGATGAAGTTGAAGGCGGGCATTGTTCTAAACTATTGGTCGTGGTGTATATAGAATGTTGCATTTGTTTAATTTTCTCGTAAATATTGCATAAGTAGCAACCGTTTCTTGTTCTGTTTTCAAATTCTTTTTTGTTTTTTGCTTCTAGCTCTCGTAAACAATTCTTTTCCAATTTCTCGCCCAAATTAATTGTTTTCAGAATTTTTGGAATTGTAAGAAGAAAATAATAAGCTTTAATTATTATAA
The DNA here is from genome assembly GCF_918807975.1 of Aplidium turbinatum. Classification (NCBI taxonomy): domain Eukaryota; kingdom Metazoa; phylum Chordata; class Ascidiacea; order Aplousobranchia; family Polyclinidae; genus Aplidium; species Aplidium turbinatum. The sequence goes on along the minus strand of NC_137484.1, from coordinate 11,488,091 downwards.
TTAATGTAAATATTATCAGTGTTGTCTTAAAATCAACGTTCTTTTTCCTTTGTCTAAAAAGTGCTTTATATTCCGTAAGATTGCAAAAAGTAACCTGCTGAAAAGAAATGTTAACTTATTTAAAGATTATTTTGACAAGAAAATTTCTTGTATTCTACACAAATTGTTCATACGTAGCCTACAGTAGCTTTATGATGCATATAACTTTTGTCTTTTTTGTTTCATTGTTACTGATGTAAATAATTAATCCAGGGTGGCAACTGAATAATGGACGGATGGTCGTTTCTGTCACCCTTTCAAAAATAAAACTTTAAACATTGTGTGTATTTTTGTTTTATGTCCCTTTTGTGTTTTGTCTTTTGATAAATAAACAATTGATTGAATTTGACAAAAAATTTTATCGTCCATTTTAATCAGACCTGCGATAGTTTAAGTTTTCAAGATGCAGAAGAAAAACACACAAAGCCAGATTTTTTTTTAATTTTTTCAATAGCTTTTTTTTTTGCTCAATTTGAATCTTTTAGTTGAAAACTCTGTTTGTGATCCTGTGCACGAATACTTCGTATTAAGGTAAATCCCAAACTTGAATCCAAGCATCAGGGGATGAAAAGGTAAGGTTTTCATTGTACTAAGCCTTCGGTACTAACGAGAGGAGCCGGCCAGTTTCTTTTTTCGGCTGCCTGTATTTTAGCAACAGTGTTGTATGCGTCAATGAAATAAATTGACAGCGTCAGCGTGAATTGCCTAAAAACTTCACGCGTAAAGTACGGTACTGCGTAAGCTCTTAAAGAAATTGACGGCGTCAGCGCTAATTTCTAGCGCTATTTTAACCAGGGTCTCACAAAACAGAAGTATTTCAACCACGTTTAGGCTAAAAATAGCTATAAATAAAGAGTAGGTATTATGTTTTAAAACTGTATTGTAAATAACTGCTTAGCCTATTAGTTATTTCCTTGTAGAAACACAAGTATTTCAAAACGTTTGTCTGACAATCTGCTGCGTTTGGGACGCATAATGTCCTTTGCAAGTGAAAACATGCGTTCCACAGCAGCGCTGGATGGTATTGGTGTGTTGTAGCCTATTTCAAAAACAAGTCTTGAAAACGTTTACTCGGAAAGGTATCGCTGTTCCAAGTGTGCTGTGATAGTTTAGCATAGCCTATATAAATTTTTTAACGAGGTCCACTGCACCAACATCGATTTCTCTTTCTGATCACTCGTTCTCGATAGAGTCGGTACTGCTCACCATACGATATAAGTGATCACCATTTGGCGAACTTCTTCCGCTTGTATTCCAGGTAGCCATTCCAACCAACGCGAAAGCCGGTAATGCGGATGAGTCGCGCCAGAACACATCGTGAAACTCTCATTGTGAAACGAGATTTTCCATAAAAACAAAAAACGACGCATGACTAGTGACGCTTAAAATCGGCAAAATAGTTGACGGCGCTATCACTTCCGTCAATTAAAAAATAAATTGACGGCGCTAGCCTCAGCGTCAACAAAAGTCAAATAGACGGCGTCAACGTACAACACTGTTTAGCAACTACATCCAATTATTACACTCTGGGTATAGAGCGGCGCTTTTCAACAACCAGCTAAGCCGGAAGTCAAAGCAGGGATAAAGTAGCTTTGAATTAAAGCGTATTGTGTAATGCAAATCCTTCTCTTGAACTTTGACACAAAAAGTATCAACACAACAAATAAACATCTAACTTTCCGACTGATTTCTGCCATTTTTATCCTCCAACTGAGAAAGCTTAATTCTGCTTTATGAGCATAAGTTACTTGCTGAAACTTTAAAACCATTGACCTAAAGGGCGGGGAAACCCAAATTAACTTTGCGAGTTTTTTGTTTCAGCGTGATGTCATTGTGTACAACATGCGTTTTAGCAATAAAAAAATCCAAATTTTGTTGCCCTCGTCTCGCTAAGGCCGCTTTTGTTTGATACCCGTTTGCGAGGTCTCGCGCGCATCAAGCTGTGACGCTGTTCGCTGTGACGTCAAAGGTACATATAGTTGTAGCCAAAAGTTTAAGACCAGACTTGATTTATGACGATTTTTGCATTACTTCAAAATACTGCATTAGATATAAGATGATGCATAAAGATGATGCAATGATGCAAGCATTTCTGAGTGTCCTCGGAGGATTATTTATTTTTCTTGAAAAAAAGGACAAATCCTTTAAATGGAGGACATATGGTAGCCCTGTATAAAATGCACAACTCTATTAATTGTACTCAAATGAGTAAGTTTTGCAATAAAAGATTGCGTAATTAAAAGTTATTATAGGACAGTAGCCTATCAGACTAAACACCTCAACAGAATTACACAAAGAAAATAGCACACTTGTTCAATAACATATCATGTAGCCTGCCGTGCGCATATTGATTGTGACAGGCTTCCCCCAGAAAAAATTTAAAAAAATGCTTTAAAATTGTGCATAGGCTACTATTTTCAGTTTATTTAAAAATAAAACCGTGTCAAACCTGTCAAACCGTGCTGTAGCCCAGGGCTACTCAACTGGCGGACCGCGGTCCGAATCCGGACCTTTTGGGTGCTGATGGTGGACCTTGAGCTTTTGGAAGAATAACCTCATTGACACGTTTCAGGGCTTCAACTGTTGTCTAAAATTGTAGTAAACTTTTAACATTATAAAACTCTAATTAAGTACAAACAATAGTAATGTAGCAACTGCATGGTTGAGTGGAGAAAACGTTTGGGCGTCGTTCGCAAAGGACGTCGGTTCGTCACCGCTCCAGAGTTTGCGGCTGTGTCTCGGCAAAGACACTTAATGGCATGCTAAAATAAGGATAGCAGCTGACTCGACAACTAGGCTATATATCTCTTCGTTGCTTCTTATTGTGTTGCATCTGTGATTGCAGTGAAGGCTACGTACTCTATATGTTGTTGCAATGGGAGCAAAAAAACCTGATTAGGCTAGCCTATCAGCCTAGTGGACTTCATGTCAACTTTATTGGGTAGCTTATATGAAACTGGGTAGGCTCAGTGTTGAGCGCGATAGCTCATTTTTCAGTTAAGCGATAACGATATAATCGATAAACGAAAAATGCCTAAAGCGATAACGATAAACGATAAAATTATCGCCGATAATGTCCGATAACAATAATTTTTTTTGTTTAGCGCTGCCCCATCCCATGGAACACGAAATGTTTTCATCAACATGACGAAAAATCGAACATAATACACTGTAAAGCGACAAAACTTGTTGTAAGTTATGCATGAATAATCGCAACAGCAGCGGCAGTGGGTATCGAATCTTCAACCTCTTGATCCAGAAACAAACCACTGAGGTAACCGCCGTGCTTATAATTATACTTTCAGATACCAGTTGGATGCTTTTATCAATTGAGTTACACTGCCACTTACGTGCAGTAGGCAAAATAATTAAATCAAATGAAAATAGGCTACCATAAAAAATTCCAAACTTTGTAGTTTGCTTCAAAGGAAGCTGCATGTGTCACCTGTGCGCTTACATTTTAATTGTAAAATTCACTCGCGATTGCGGATCGCAGGCTGCAGCAAAACAACAAGAGTATTGTTGCATGCATTTCATTGAGAAATAAAACAAAGTACCTTCAGCGGGTTTAACATGATGTATTACATACAGATTACACAAATATAACATAATTGAAAATAAACTCTAACGTTTTCGACACGTACGTGCGTCCTCATCAGGAATTACATATCTGCAATAGGCTATACATAAAATGAAAATTGTAAGGTAAATTTTACTTTACACTATAACTATGTAACTGATAAAGCTTTGGTAGAGAGTTTGCTTTGTTGAACCATAGAGAAATAAAACATAATAACTTTAGCGGGTTTAGCATACTTTATTTCACACAAAATATAACATAATTAAATAAAATAAACTCAAACGTTTTCGACACGTACGTGTGTCCTCATCAGGAATTAAATCTGCAATACATAAAATGAAAAATCGTAACATAAAAATAAGGCTTAGGCATTGCTAACTTCATAACGTAGAGAACTTTAGACATCCATCTTGCATGATGGTAGACAGACGGTGCCCGCAGCTTAAATGGCATATATTTTCGTGGAAGAATACCACCAAGATACACGTAGCAAAGTTGGGCCATTTCTAAATATTCATGCCTTAACACTGTGTCATTTTCCAACCAACTTTTCAAAAATTGTTTAGCTTCGTCAATGTGGCGGAATAAAGTGCGTGAAAGTTTCTTATTATCCAAGAGTTCGAGATTTTGTGTATCTGTATTACTGTATAATCATTCCAAGCAGAACACAGCTTCTTAAAATGTGGTTCATAAGGTGCTGTGGTCTTCTTCTTATCTCCAGTTGTAGACAATTTTCCGAGGACGGATTCACTTGCTGCACCACAAAGAATTTCGTAAACATGATGCCGGCAGGCTAATTCCAACAGTGCATGGGATAAGGAAGTTTTCAAGCGTTTCACAATGCCAAATTTTACACCAGTATTAACTGCGGTATAGTGTCAAATACGCATGCGATTATTTTGTTTAGTTCTATGCCCTTTTCTATTAGCAGATTAAGAATTTTGGAGTGCTCTTCAGCTGCAGATCCATTTTTTGCAGGTATTATTCCGAGTAATATCTCATCTCCCTCAGAAGTGGTTGGTAGCACGGCCACTCGCTCCTCCTTGTCAGCACATTGAGTGAGAGCTTTGAATATTTTTCCGTCCCAGTGAAGTGTGAAAAAATCAGTAGCTGCAACAAGTTCATTATAGCTAAGAGATTTCTTTCTGCTTCAGTAGAAAATTCCATCCGCTTTTGGCGTAGGCTACAGTATTTACAGAGAGAATTTTGTTATTAAGACTATTTTCTGCCGTCGCGGCACTTACCATTTCAAACACTTGCCTGTTCAACAAAGAATATTTGGCTGCCAGGCTGCAAACTTGGGGTGTAACAACTTGCTTTTTCTTGGTTTCCGTTGTCTTGCTTGTTTTTGCCGACAAATCCCCCACATAGGTTTGATCCAGATCTTCTCCACTTTCTTTTGAAAAAGTACTGGATTGCTACAAATCTTGCGGAAGTGGTGTATTTAAAGCATCTTTAATTTTACGTTTTATACCTTGATCTTGTCTCGTTTTCTTTCTTTTCACTTTTATTTGCTCTTGAATATTTAAAGAACCCAAAGTGGCTTTTCGATTTTTACCCCGGATTGCTTCAAAATAATGCCAGTCCTCCATTTTCTTAGGGTTGGTAGACGTTCTCAAATCGTCTTCTACGTTTTTCTTAACAACCCATAGCGTATCTTGCAGATCATCTAAAAATTTCTTTCTGTTTCTCTTTGTTTTCCTTCTCTGTGTTTGCATTTTTTCAATTTTTCATACCGGTCTGTCAACTTCTTGACCATGTAAGATATAGCATCTGTGGTTTTAAGACCGATTCCTGTTTTCTTCCACCATTGTTTAATATCTTCGACAACTAGAATTATTGCTTCTCGTTTCGGGGAAGTAGGCTACCTTTAGATTTTTCTTACTTAATTGTGTGATAACCAACGAACTGAAGCAAGACTTCTTTCCCACGTGGAGGATACTTTCCAATAAATCCAAGTCTATGGACACCAGCGTTGAGATTTAGCAAAGGTGATTCGTCAATTAGCCATAGTTTTTTTTTTTGAATACATTTTATTTGATTAATTGCAGAAAGGCAATTTTAAATAGTATGACATCATAGTGACGTCATCAAATATTAGCTTGGCCAAGTTTAATACATGATCGTTTAGCCTTGCTAATTACCTTTCCATTGATACCTTGAATGTGTCGCTAGCTTCAGTGTGACGCCAGTTACTAAAATAAGTATAAAACTACAGCGCCACCATGTGGTTGAAATTTTCAATGTTTAAACATTTTCTCCACATGAATATCTCACAAGGCATTTGAGCCATGTTCATCAAATTGTTTTAATATGCTGCGCATCCAGTTGCTTCATACGCGTATCAAATATGAGGAAGATTGGTGGTAATTTAGAAAGTCTTATTGGCGTTTCGTGTCGTTTTTTTTGCGAAATTTGACAAAACTGGGGTACTTTGAGGCGTTTGCGGGACCCTTAAAAGTTTTTTAATCAAAAAAATTTTTTCACTATCGCTAATCATATAGAAAATGGCAACTTTTTCCAATTTATTGGAACGAAATTCCAAAGTCGGTTTTTTTGGCCCACCCTAATATTCAGTGCAAGTAGGCCATAAGTGATAGGCTGCATTGCTTTCACAAGCAAAGAAGCAAAAAAACCTACAAACTGAAACCCACTTAGCCCACTTATTGTAGCAAAAAAGACAGTAGCCTAATTCTCACTTATTATTATAAAGACATAGTAGCTAAAGCAGAAAGAAATTTTAAAAAGTCTATCAGAATTGCGCTTTGCTTAGACATTAACAGTTCACAAGCAATTTGGTGCTTGCCAATGAAGCAGCCAGGGTGATTGTTTTCAACGTCACGCTTCATTGCACAGAGCTGTGGGAAAGGTCTATTGCAATGGACCACCTGTGGCTCAATTTACCGCTAAAATATGTAAGATCCTGGCTGCTAAACCACCTATCAGCTAAGGATATATAGCCGAGCTGGCTGCATAGCCGACTGGTGAGAGCTCTGGAACGGCACTGGAAAGGGCGCCGGTTCGATACCGCTTACGAGCATGCGACTGTGTCTTTGGCAGGACACTTTAAGTTTAAGCAGTGTTGTACGTTGACGCTGAGGCTGCAGCAAATGCATCCTTCTGAACCAATTAGACATTTCGTAACTTTGCGCAAAGACTGCAATATTTAAATCACCAAAATTTCGAGGCACACTTGAGACCATCCTGCCGCACACCAATGTGCCACGCCACACAGTTTAAGAAACCCTGGACTAGTCAGTACTCAGTAGCGAAAGTGGAAAAAAATGTGGAAAGGCGCACCAAAGTTACAACCAACCAACATTAAAAAAAAAACACTCAAAAGTTAAAGTCAAATAAATCCAATAAGAAAATATCTTGACTGGAAAATATCTATACTGAACAAACCCAGACTAAAAGAAATATCCACAAGGAATAGAATTCCACTCTCGAATATATTAGGACATTTTCCATTCGAGATTATTTCCTGTTAACTTCTTCTTCGTCGTATGAGCTGTCTTCTTCCGAACCATATGTTCAGACCATGAAGTCATCAGCCACTCGACAGTCTCGTCATCCAGGGCCTTCAATCCAAGCGTTCCATGTGGTGGTTGATGGATTGGGCAGTCATGGACGACATGGTCTATTGTCTGGTCTGTGGCACCACACTCGCATCCCGGTGAGGGAGCCAGGCCTCATCTGCACATGTTTGAGCAAAAGCGACCGACGCCGGCTCGTAGGCGATTAAGCCCGACCCACGCAAGTCTTGCGAGGGACATTCCCGGAGGGTAGGGATCGACGTCGGGTAGGAAATCACGGAGTCGGGAGGTGCTGATTAACTGTTATAGATATTTTATTTTTCCTCATGGATATTTTCCGTAATTTTCTACGCGGCCCAGTATTGCCCTATTGGCGTTTTTAATGCCAAATGCGAGAAATTTTGTGTTCTTTTTAATGCATGTGGGAAGGCAGTTTTTGGTTTGGCGTGGTGGAATTTTTTAGCATATTTTAAAGTTCTTTTTTAGCATTTTAAATAGAAGTTTTTAAAAACCCTATTTTATCTATTTGCAGTACTGTATTTATAAAAAATCAAGTTTGAAATGGCAATCTTTTTTTGCGAAATTACATTATTGCATTTTAAGTTGATTTTTTTTTCAACACCATCAGACCATAGACATCTATGATGAGACTGACAGTGGTTAAAATTACCATTGGTATATTTATATACCAAATTTTACGAATCTGGTATATTTTTTTTACGTTTGGTGCAATAGTTAAAATTTTTGTTTGATATTTGGTATATTTTTTTAGTATTTGGTAAGCACTTTTGTGGGTTTAGTATCATAATGCCTATTAGATATTGTTACCTACATTAAAAAGTGATTTCTTCTTTGAAAAAGTGAAAACATTGAGAACTATTGAGCAACAACAATCGCCAATTAACAATGAGCATTCAGCTACCCCATTGCTTAATACTGGTAGTGCTCTGGCAGGAGCTGTGATTCTAAAGACTGAAGTAGGGCTAAGGGCCAGGATTAGGGTAGGTATATTTCTAATTTTTAATAAAATCTGGGAAAACTTGTTATTTTAAAAGCATGTAATTTTTGTCTTTATGTTTTTGCATTTATGTGCCTCTCAATAACTGAGAAGCCCCGATAGCTCAATTGGTTAGCGCGTCACTTCTGGAACGAAGAAACTTCAAGATCAAGCGGCGCTGGTTCGACTCTCGGGGTGTGCGCTTGAGCAACGCACGTCAAGGACTGCTCTCCATTCAGCGGCATCGAATGGATGGAATAGTTCCCCGGCAACAAGACTTCAACAATCGGAAACTTCACTCTGTCAATCTCGGTGACCGGGCCTGCGTCAGTGATCCGAAGCCTCTACAAGTACGTATGCGAAACTGCCAGGATTAAGCTCTGCAAGAAGCTTTCCCAGTCCGAGGATAAAGATTCAATCAATCAATTAATCAAATGCAATCTTTTGATCTAAACATGCTCACCGAACTAGTCAACAATCAAATTAGAACTACAGTAGTCAAAATCAAAAAGTCTTGAACTATTGACAATAAACTTGAACAATAGACAAAAAATCTTGAAAAATTAGAGGTAGTCAAAATCAAGCAATCAAATATCTATTTCAGTGTTAATACAGTAGGCCTAGAAGTATGAGATAAAATGTGCTTTTTGAACAAAGGCTACAATGTGCTAAGGTAAAGACACCGCGTTTGGATGATAATTGGAAATTTCTCTGAAAGATGATGTACGGTAGTGCAAGACAAAGCAAAACCTTGTCAAAAAATAAGTTATCACATTGAAATTTTTCTGTAAGGATGAAAAAAGCTATTTGAAACTTAAATTCAAGTTTAAACCAAACCTTCTTTCAGTATATACATAATCAAGTTTATATTTATTAAATAAATGTACCGTAGTTGAATACAAAATGTGAGTCTTGAAAAAAAAAGAATATTGAAGCAAAAAATACGTTAAAGAAACGTAAACAAGATAAAATTATTACAGAATGGGACTATTCACCAGGCATTTAAATTATGATACGGTAATTAATTGCCTTCTTTTGGTGACTGTAAATAAAATTTGCGAATATTTGTTGGGGACACGCCTCCCAGGAACCACAATCTCAACATCAGCCTTGTTTTGGAATCATAACATTTACACTATCTTATTTATTTTGCTTGAATTTTTGCATTGAAATTTGATCCCTTCTCCCTAATTTTTCTTCTAGGTTTGCTGCGATTCTAGTATGTAATTCAATCATGATGTCTTTTTCATCTGCTTGTTATATTTAGCCTATATGTATGTATGTATAGGGTATATAGGGTATAGGGTATAGGGTATATATTATATAGGGTATCTCCAAATACCCATTGCCCTTGTTGCAAGTTGTTTTTTAGTAATAGTATATTAATACTTAAAAGTAAGTTACTGCTGTAGTATTTATTCTATTGAAGTCGTTTTGCAATAATAAATCAAAGAAATCAACTATACCAAAACTGCAACTGCTAAAAATTTCTCACAACTAGGACATAAAACCAGTTATGTTTTGCGATTAAAACTTATGGATCTAACAACCCTTAAAAGTTGCTCGGCATTTTCAGTGAGTGGCTGACATTTTGAAGGGTTGTGGAATTGTAATGTTAACCCTAATCATAACCCAAACTGTAATCAACAAATTTTTTTCAATTGGAACTGGCAACCCTGACAGTGGGCATTTAGAGGTACCGGTAATACATAGGCTTAGATATATTAAATTGAATCACTATTATCTAATAACCTTTACAGCTTGTTTTACCTTTTACTGAAGATCGTTAAAAGGTCCTTGTTCAAATACAAATTACAAAAATAGGAAAGTCCATTTGAATAAGGACCTTCTGATAATCCCCAGTAAAGGGTGAAACAGGCTGTAGAGATTATTAGAGAGTACTGGTAGTTAGTGGCTGAATTTGATATAATTTGCTTTTCTTGTTTGTTTTTTGTTTGGCATTGAGCACGTTTTGTAGTATTAATAGCAAGTATTGTTTAGGCCTAGATATATTAAAATTAGCATAAATTAAAACTTTGTTTCTCTTGGTTATGAATTAAACATTATTCTAGCAGTTTATGTGTGTGAAAAGTATATAATTTTTGCATAAACTTTTGCTTATAAGCTCTGTTAGATGTAAACTTGGAATAATACTATTTTTAAGTTTGGTTTATAATGCTCTGTAAAATGTGGCAGTCCTGGGTGTGGCTATTGACTAATATCCTCTAGGTGGCATTGCTATAGATGTTATGGTCATTCTGTTAAGTAACAGTATATAACACTTTCAGTGGTACCACTCCTAGTGTTTTTCCCCTAGATCTAGTGTTTTTGGATTGCATCTAGTGTTCTAGTGTTTTTTTGCTATCTAGCGTTTTTTTAGCGATTCACTGCTATGTTGGTGTGCATAAGTTTAGACAGTGTTCAAAGTGGATGCAACCTAGTTCGTACCCTGAACAGTTCGTACCCTGAAAAGATCGAGAGAAAAAATTAAAAAAAAGTGGAAGTCGCTGATCGCAGTGTCCGCAAACATTTTTTTGCAGTTTCCGCTAACCCTAGCCATAGACTAATCTATGCTCTAACCCTAACCTTCGCTGACCGCAGTTTCCGCAAACATTTTTCCGCAGTTTCCGCTAACCTTTACCCTAACCATAGAGTAATCTATGCTCTAACCCTCACTGATCGCAGTTTCTGCAAACATTTTTCCGCAGTTTTGCAGTTTCCGCTAACCTTTACCCTAACCATAGAGTAATCTATGCTCTAACCCTAACCCTCGCTGATTGCAGTTTTCGCAAATATTTTTTTGCAGTTTTTGCTAACCCTAACCATGCCCTAACCCTCGAGTTTGTTTGCGGAAACTTCGATCAGTGAGTTCGGCTTTGTGCTATTAAACTACGATCAGCGACTTCGCCTTTTTAAATTTTTTCTCTCGATCTTTTCAGGTTACGAACTGTTCAGGGTACGAACTAGGTTGCACCCGTTCAAAGTAGCCCCACCTATTTTTTGTTTGGCTGCATCAATGTGCTTGTAGTGCTTTTCAAAGTGGACAGCGAGTTTTTTGTCTGACACTCAATGGTGACCAAATTTGAGATATTTAGCATAAATATTTTTAAAAATACACAAAAATGACTGTTAAAAGTGTTCAAAGTAGACTAAAGTAGGTAGCGTACGTAGTCTACCACCATAATGGCAGGCTAGGCTTACATTTCGTCAGCTTACATTTGAAGAGTGTGGAGTTCTTACACTACACTACCCCAGAGATGATTGTGAGTAATATTGCGTTTTTGACAATACATTTGCAAAAGCCAAATTTGGGGAAATTTTGTTCGACCCCCAAAATGTTTTACTCTCCTACGGCTATGACTTCAGGGCTCTCACTTTTAAGAGAATTCAGTTCTATTTTGAAATTTTAAGGACTTTTAACACTCACTAACGCCATTGGTTTTCGTTTTTACATTACCGGTAGGGTGGTCCAAAAAAATTTTTTTTTGTAAATATTAATGTCTCATGCTAAAATATTGTTACCATTGATAAGAAAATGACATATATATATAATGTATGTGAATTTTCATAAAGATTGGTTGATATTTAGAGGTTGCTTACCGTGGTTCAAAGTTTTGTCGTTTGCCCCTATTTTAATGTGTTAAGAGGATATGCTACAGATATGATATGATACGGTACAGTCGGTAGGCTACAGTGCCATGGTATATTGCACCAAAAATACAGTTTAATAATTACTTTATAGTATATATGTTTATAAACTCTCTAAACCTTTGACAGCCTGTTATCAGAAGGTCCTTATTCAAATAGAATATATTTGAATAAGAAGGACCTTCTGATGATCCTCCCTTTAGGGTGAAACAGGCTGTCAAGGGTTTAGAGAGTAGGCTAATAACTATATATATTTGATTTAATTTGCTGTGCTTGGCTTTTTGCTTGGCATTGAGCACTTTTTGTAGTATTAATAGTTTTTATTATATATATTTGATTTAATTCGCTGTGCTTGGCTTTTTGCTTGGCATTGAGCACTTTTTGTAGTATTAATAGTTTTTATTGTTTAGTGCAGTGGTTCTTAACCTATGGGTAATTACCCACATGTGGGTAATTTCAGGATAGCAGGTGGGTAATCAGCTGAACCAGAATATTTAGATTTATAGATGTAACAAACAAATCACAACTCATCACAAATATCAAAGCTTCTCCTGTGTTTGGAATACAGCTTGATGAGTCTGTTGATGTTGCAAATCTTTCTCAACTGATGGTGTTTGTTCGGTATCTTCGCAACAACACTATTGATTGATTGAATCTTTATCCTCTGAGTGGGAAAGCTTCTTGCAGAGCTCCTTGCAGTTTCGCATACTAGTCGAGGCTTTGAATCACTGACGCAGGCTCGGTCACCGAGATTGACAGAGTGAAGTTTCTGATTGTTCAAGAACTATGTCACAGCCACGCAAGCACTTGATTGTGTTATTAAAGTTATGAACTACATAAAAGCGAGTGGCCTTAATACACGACTCTTGTGAAAATTATGTCAAGATAAGCAAGTGGAGTATGATTTTCTGTTGTTTCATATTTCTGCACGCTGGCTCTCAAATAGAAACATGTTGATTCGGCTTGTGTGTTTCTTACCAGAGGTTACTGAATTTCTTAAGATGCAACATAAACAAGGATTGAACACGGATATTTCAAATACAATGTTTCAGAACAGGGTGGCATGCCTAGCAGACAAGCTGTTAGATCTGGAGTCAGATTTGCGTTGTGCAATAATTATTCAAAATCGCACCAAATATTGCACCGATTGTAGGCTACACATAAAACAAGAGCAAATGTCTCACTGACACTATTGATGTCCTAGTTTGCATTAAATGTTGTTTTTGTTGAATAACGCTGTTTTATATTTTTAATATGTCAAAATAGATAAAATTAAATTTTGGGTAATGGGACTTTGATCTGGACAGAAATGGGTAATAAGAGAAAAAAGGTTAAGAACCCCTGGTTTAGTGCATACATAAAGGAATTATTGCGCGAGGGTCTTTCTACTACAGTCTGGATATCGGTGATCGGCGACGACACTCAAAAGATACCGGTACTGTTTTTGTTCTTCGTCACATGTGTGTAATGTGTTGTATTCCGTGATCAACGCCACTCTGCGCCTGGGTTTTTTTTTCGGTCATTTATCGGTCATTGACCGATTTTTTAGCAAAATGTCCGAAAAAAATATAGTCAATTCGGTCAAAATGTCCGAAAAAATGTGACCAGAAAATGTGAAAATGACCAAAAAATGTGAAAAAAAGAAAAAATATGACCAAAAATGACCGAAATAAATAAAAAATGACCGAATTTTTTCAAGCCATTTCGGACAAATGACCGAAAAGTCTCAGTGAAAAAAAAAACTCAGCTCTGCGCTCGGCAATGTCATTTACAACCTTCATTTCACTCACAATTGCTCTCGCTTTTTGATACGCATCATTGGTTTCCCAGTTGGTTTCCAGTTTTCCCAGTTGGTTTCCCAATTCTCAGTTATCTGAGTCTATCTCCAAAAATGATGAAGACAAATTCAGGGCCCTAAAAATCGGTTTGTATTTGATGTAACAAATTCTTCCAAACTTCTGTCTGCAATTTCTTTGTGGCAAATTACAGCTTTTTTGCTTGGCTTTACTCCTTCGTCACATGTCTTTGTTGCAGTCACCATCCTCTGTTTAGTGTCTGATGATACAGAATTATCAAAGAATGCCAACGCGATAAGCTACTCTCCCAGGTACCACAAATGACGCAACATCTTGTTCACTACGATCTTGTAGACACAGTTCATATGTACCACCAAGATCGCATGCAAGAAATGCAGGGAAAGCTACATAGGCCGCACGATTTGACCACTCCACTCCCGCATCAAAGAACACCTCAGCTCAGACAAAAGTTCGGTCTTTAATCATCAACAATAGTGTCACACCGACTTTGAATTTACAATAATTGCCCGAGAAAATGACGCAGTAAAATTACGTTTCAAAGAGGCCATATTCATCAGCAGACAAAATCCTAAAATCAACAAGCGTGCCGAAAGGGAAGAACTACGTCATCTAATCTACTAATCAACTGAAAACAATTTTTGCAACATAAAACGCCTAACAACACAGAAACTCAACAACCAGCAGCCTCAAGCTAAACGAAAGAACCACACTAAAGAACCACTCACTGACTTCAACACCATTCATCATAGCACATGACTAGGGAACTGTGTTCCGAAATCTTGCGCAACTTACTATGCCACAGCAAACTCGCAGCATCAGGCTAAGACAGATCGTTTAAATCTACCTTGTGAAGTAAGCTACGATCATGCTGCTAAAAGCGAAACTCAATCAATTGCATAAAGTTTTACCCATATCCCGCAATGCAGGATAAAAATACAAAACAAACATCAAAGATGAAAACTTATTTTATTTGGGAACTAGGCCTACTACTTTTTGAGATAAAAAGAAATTGACATCTTGTCGTTACGCACCAATAAAACCATGATGGGTAACTTTAAAAAAATTCTTTTTTTATTGGGTAGAGGAAAGATTGACTAAACGTTTGGCAAAAACAGAAAAGTGCTAAAGTCTCAAAGTACGGCAAACTAGTTCAAATTGGATGGTTTAAGTGCAACCATACTTCTTTTAAACTTGTCTATGACAGCACAATGGTGTGATTAAGGGAAAACAAACATGACTATGACATCACAAGAGAGTATTGAACCTCTTCAGGGAAAACAAAAAACATCAAAATGTTTCCATCTTTCACTGCATTTAAATGTGATTTGGGCTAAAAGTTGGGACTTTAGCACTACACTGCTTTTGTCAAACTTTTCACCAATCTTTCCTCTACCCAATTTAAAAAAAAAAAATTTTTAAAAGTTACGCATTGTCACAATCAATGCGCAAAGCCTCGCGTCGGGCTGCTTTGCGTCTTGACGGAATGTGCTGTTTTCATTATTGAATTCTTGAGCGGTATGTTATTATCGGGTATTGACCTAAAGTAACCTCTGATGACGAAATCTGTATTATGTAACGTGTTTTCTACAACCTTCGGCCCGACGTGACATTCTAGAGACTTTGTTGTTTACATCTCAATGCTACGTGACCGACGATGGGTTCGTGTGATGCAATACTACGTCACCTTCTCGAAGTTACTGGACTGAACAACCAACTATATAAATAGTGGTGTAGTTTGTGTAATGATTATTATGGTGATTATTATGAGTTGATTATGAGAGGTGTGCTATGAGTTGTGGATTGGTAGTTGATGCAGAAATTATAGTTATTTGAGAAGCCGTTCGTTAAAGTTCTTCAAGAAGTCAGATTATCATTTCACTAGTAGAATTATTCGACATTTAATTGACTGCTTTTCGGTTTGACCCATTAAACTACGTCATTGAACCTTTCCAAGTCTTTTTCCTGGTAAGAGATAGAAAGAAATCGTGACATTCTGGGGGCTCGTCCGGGATAAACCGAAAAAATTAACCGAAAAACCGAAGAATACCGAAGATTTATTGAAAGAATAATAAATTAATGTCAAGATGGCGGATACTGTCAAACATGAGATGATTGAAGACTTAGGGAGCATGGCTGAACGAATGGGGCTGACTGGTAATGAGAAGTCTCAGTTTGTGATAGAAGAGTATCACAAGATAATGGACCAAAAAGCTCAGCGAGAAGCTGACGAAAGAGAAGATAGAAGAGCTGCTCGTGAAATAAGGAAAGCAGAACTTGAAGCTGAGGAAAAGCGAGCACAACTTGAAGCTGAAGCAGAGGAGAAGCGGGCGCAGCGCGAAGCTGAAGCTGAAGAAAAACAAGCACAACGAGAAGCTGAAGAAAAACGTGCTCAATGGCAGTACGAAGCAGAAGCTGAAGAAAGAGCGCAATATGAATTGGAAAAGTTAAAACTTGAATTAGAAAGACAAAAGCTGGACATTGGTGAGCGATCTAATTCTACTAATGAAAATGCTCGAGATGTTATTGTGGCGCAAGTTAGACGTCCAGATTTGCCATCATTTGTTGAAGAAAAAGATGAGTTGGATAGTTATTTTTTAAGATTTGAAAGGTATGCTACAATAGCCAAATTGGAGAAGTCGACGTGGGCTACCCAACTAAGCATGTTATTATCGGGACAAGCTCTTGATGTATATTCAAGACTTTCGCAAGAAGAAGCCATGAACTACGACAGATTGAAGTTAGCTCTGTTAAAGCGATACAATTTTACCGAGCATGGATACCGTCAAAGATTCCGTGAGGCAAAGCCTGAACGACACGAAAGTCCAGGTCAATTTATTGAACGTTTGAGAAACCTTTTGTTTAAATGGTTTGAACTTTCGGGGGCCGAACAATCATTGGACGGATTGGCAAACCTTATAGTTAAGGAACAATTCACAGATTCATGTTCAAAAGATCTGTCTGTTTATCTAATGGAGAGAAGTCCAAAGACTCTAGAAGAAATAGCCAGTGTGGCAGAACAGTACTTAGTTGCTCATGATGAAAAGTTGTCGACTGAAGAAACGTTGTCATTCAATAATGACGAGGAGCAAGCAAATAATTCTAAAGGAGGTGCTGTTCCAAGAGAAGTACGTTGTTTTAATTGTAATGGCTTAGGTCATAAGTCTGTTAACTGCCGGAAGAAGACTAATAGAAATCATCAGGAATCGAGGAAGTGGTGCAATCGTTGCAATAGGCAAGGACACGAAGCGAAGGAATGCAAGGACAAGTCGTTTTCCTTATCCAATCAGTCTGGAAAAGATAAAGACACGGACGTTTATCGAGGTGGTTGTGCGTTAATGATTCCTAAACCCACGCTTGAAAATGAGAGATCGGATGAAGATGATCAGTTGGAGAAGAAAACGGGAAAGAAGACAAAAGAAGATGCTTATAAAGAAATAAAACCTGAAGATTACCTACCAGTAGTGGATGGAACAGTTGGAAACAAAAAGGTAAAAGTTTTACGTGATTCTGGTTCTACGGGTATAATGGTGAGGAGAGATTTAGTAAATGACAATCAGTTAACGGGAAAAACTGGCCATGTGACAAGGATAGATACCACTTCAATCCAAGGACCGTTAGCGATGATATATATCGAAACTCCGTATTGTAGTGGGACTGTGAAAGCGTTATGTTTACAAAACCCTTTAGTTGATCTTATAATCGGAAATGTTATTGAGAAAAATTCTGAAGTTACTTGTTATTCTTGTGGCAAGAATGGTCACTTTGCTCGAGCGACCATTTGGAGTTTGCTATAGATGCGGTAGACGCGGACACTTCGTCAGGGAATGCGTTGCTAACGGCGGACATTCAGAAAACAGACGTTGCCGTGACAACCATTGCTACCGATGTGGGGAGATTGGACACATAGCCAGGAGCTGCCCTTTTGATGAAAAGGCTTGCTACAATTGTCATAAAAAAGGTCATCTCGCCAAGGACTGTCCGGAAAGGAGGTGTTTCCGATGTAGGAAGATGGGTCATCTTGCTCGCCGATGCACTGAAGACATTGAGGACGATGAAAACTTTCACAGTAAACGTGACTATTGTTTTGAGAAAAGTTATCGTTGGTAGATCATGCAACGATGGACTTATGAGAATTGATTTATTGAATAATTAATTGTTTTGTGGTATGTTTTGTATTGATTGTGTTGTTATATTGTTTGCAACAATATTCTAAGGGGGGGCGTATGTCACAATCAATGTGCAAAGCCTCGCGTCGGGCTGCTTTGCGTCTTGACGGAATGTGCTGTTTTCATTATGGAATTCTTGAGCGGTGTGTTATTATCGGGTATTGACCTAAAGTAACCTCTGATGACGAAATCTGTATTATGTAACGTGTTTTCTACAACCTTCGGCCCGACGTGACATTCTAGAGACTTCTGTTGTTTACATCTCAATGCTACGTGACCGACGATGAGTTCGTGTGATGCAATACTACGTCACCTTCTCGAAGTTACTGGACTGAACAACCAACTATATAAATAGTGGTGTAGTTTGTGTAATGATTATTATTCTGAGAATTATTATGGTGATTATTATGAGTTGATTATGAGAGGTGTGCTATGAGTTGTGGATTGGTAGTTGATGCAGAAATTATAGTTATTTGAGAAGCCGTTCGTTAAAGTTCTTCAAGAAGTCAGATTATCATTTCACTAGTAGAATTATTCGACATTTAATTGACTGCTTTTCGGTTTGACCCATTAAACTACGTCATTGAACCTTTCCAAGTCTTTTTCCTGGTAAGAGATAGAAAGAAATCGTGACACGCATCATGGTTTTATTGGTGCGTAACGACAAGAGGTTAATTTCTTTTTATCTCAAAAAGTAGTAGCCAAAACTTGTTTTAATGTTCAAAAACAGATAGCCCACCCCAGAAGACATAGGGGTAGAGCTAAAAATTATCCAAATATGTTGAGCGGTTCTTGAGATATTGCCGTTTTTCTATTGCTCCTTATCTATGAAGCCACCTAGTGGTAATGTTATTTTACTAACCCGAAAACCGCTTGTGTGATTTTCATCAAGTTTGCACCAAATGCACATCAACTGAAACAACCTCTTGACGGTGTGGAGTGCTGGTCAAAAGTGCCTTTGCGAAGCAGAGAAACAGGACACTGACCACCTGGTCCTAACATGCTCATTAACCAAAGTCTCAGGTGGCTTCGAAACTGTACGCGAGTGTGGTACTGCATTTAACAACTGGCTGGACCAAATTACAGACAATACTTGAGATGTGCCAACCATAGGACACTGTTACTACTATTTGAGACGATGAGAAATTTTTATGGCTCGTGTGTTGAGACTTCAGATCTACAAAATTGCAATGAAAAAATATACCAGACATATTGTCTGATTTGAAATAAGTTATACGAGTTATGAGACTGTTTGTTTGTTGAAAGAGACGCTATTGCAATGAGTTTACTCTAATTGCGGCATATTCTGACATTTAATGTCAAAATAGGTAAAAAAACGAATAAAAAACAAAAAAAAACGATAAAAAACAAAAAAACGAGCTCGTTTTTTTTTAAACAAAAAAAAACGTTTTTTTACATCTCTAATCGCGCATGAAAATATTGCCTCGAGAACTATCTCTATGAATAATGTGATGACGGCAGGTCAAATACAACAAGTCTTTGGATTTCAAATGAAATGGTCATTCACTGATTTTGTTCAAATACAATTACAAACCGATTTTTTTAAGGCTCTGAATTTGTCTTCATCATTTTTGGAGATAGACCCAGATAACTGGGAGACCAATGACGCGATTGACATGTACCAAAGAGCGAGAGCAATTGTGAGTGGAAGGATGAAGGTTGTAAATAACATTGCCAAGCGCAGAGTGGCGTTGATCATGGAATACAACACGTTACACACATATGATGAAGAACAAAAACAGTATCTTTTGCGTGTCGTCGCCAATCACCATCAGCGATATCCAGACTGTAGTAGAAGGGTCTGCTACTATTCGGTGAGTTCTCTATTCGGTGAGAGTCTTTTTCAGAGAGTTCCCTATTCGGTGATTTTTTTTAAATTATCAGGTACCGTAGCCTAATTATCATTGCCGCTTTTACATCGTTTTAACGTCGCTAAACGTTGACCCTAACCCTAAAACGGCAATGATAGTTAGGCTACGGTACCCGATAATTTAAAAAAAGATGAAGCTCGACTTTATGCCGATGCAGTAGCGGTGGAGAGCTCTGTGGCATGAATTAGTGATGTGACACTGATAAGCTCAATGTCATATGCAAAACATCCCAGATCTGGACCAGATAAAGTGGCTGTCTGGGATGTGTCTTGCTCTCAATGTTTGGTGCCCTTGAGTGCCTAGAAACATTTGTTGGTTGGAAAAATCTTTATGGCTATCGTAGAGGCCACATTGGTATGATTAGCAAATCACAATGCTTAATTTTGTAGTGAGTGCGAATGTACAATACTCACCCTTGTGTATTATGTCAAGTGGATTGCTCCTTCTACATAAACTACTCGTTATGTTTCAGTCGAAAATAAAGCACCCAACAACATAATCTAACCATGGAACATTTTTTATTGATTGACTCTCCTAAAATATTTGACATTTTTTCTCCTGATTCGGCAGTTTTTTTAGGTGCATTTGACATTGTTTGAAATTTGGCTCCGACAACCCTGATTCACCACCTACTTGGTAAGCTGTCTAGTGTCTGTTACCGCTATTTTTACCGAGCCAATCTTACATCTTAATTTCATGCGATCGCTAAGGTTTGAGATCGACTTCAACAATTATTGAATGTTGCAAAAATCAAAAAATTAATTGCTTGCAGCTTTATTTGATTAGGTGACATCCGGTATATTATTTGATTACTTTGTAGTGAACATTATTTTCCAAAAAGAAGCTATTTATCTTGCCAATGCCATTTTACAATCTATAATTTTATGTAGACAATGATTTTGCTGAAGTGAAAATATGCTAAAATTTTGGAGGCTGATACTGCTGTGCCTGCCTTTTTTCTGTTATAACATTTTCACATTCAAGTGAAAAAAGCTACCAAACTACCTTAGTTAATAGTTAGGCCTATTCTTTGGTTACATAAATAGGGTCTGCTACTATTCGGTGAGTCCGATTCGGTGAGTTCCTAACCTCTAACTCCTAATCCCTAACCCTAAAACGGCAATGATAATTAGGCCACGGTACCCGATAATTAAAAAAAAATTTGAAAAAATCCCCCGTTAAGGGATCGGACTCACCGAAACTGGCCATTCCGACATAAATAACCCATTTTGTTGAGCAAAATTACACAATCAATCATAAATAACATCTGTCTCCACTAAGCTGTCAAACTTCTTATTATTTTTCTTTTGGAGTGTGGTACCTCTTCAATTTAGCCCTTGATTTCTCACTTGGATATGAATCTGGGTTTTTTTTTCGCTGAGACTTTTCGGTCATTTGTCCGAAATGACTTGAAAAAATTCGGTCAATTTTATTTATTTCGGTCATTTTTAGTCATTTTTGGTCATATATAGTCAATTAACTATATATTTTTTCGGACATTTCGACCGAATTGACTATATTTTTTTCGGAAATTTCGCTATAAAATCGGTCAATGACCGATAAATGACCGAAAAAAAACCCAGATATGAATACGTATTATGTGCTGCTCTAGAGAGAAATGCCTACCACCCTTTTTAGGATTATAGGCTACTGAACCGAACTCTGAAATCCAATGTTATCTTGAAAACAAAAAAAATGTATATTTTTTTACTATTCTGTTGAAATTCTTCCCTTAAACTCATGAAATCTTTTCTCTGGAAGAAATTCTTCCTCAGTTGGAAAGCACTGGTCTAACAAGTGTATGCATTTCTTACAGGCCTGGCTTATAATCACAATATGTAGTGAAGCACTGGTATGCAATTTTCTCTTTGGATTTACACAAAGCATAAAAAATAAAAAGAGGTGATACACAATTTTATAGCTTGTTTATATTTGTGGTCGCGGGTAGCATAGCTTTTGCCTTCCAGTTGGACCTATTCCTTCTTCTCAAGAATGGAAAATGTAGCAGGAAAAAATGAAGTGCAATCTTCAAGCAAATCTTCAAAGGATGCAGATCAAAAAAGGCTTCATCAAAAAGTAAGTACCTATGTGACTATTTCCCAGAAATTTTACTGTACTAAACACTTAAATTGCTAAGTTTAAAAAATGGTTATAAGAATTCTTACTGTAGCCTACTTATGACTATTCAATCACTTAATACTTAAAACATCTTGCAATTGTGGTACTTTATCTATTGCCAGTAGGCTATGTATGACACTGTGCTGAAATATCTGTGGAAATAATTCACCACTAATTTTACTCTGTAACTTTTAATGTACTGTATGTATATTTCCTTCCATCATTATGTTCCTCGTATTGAGGGTTGGATCATGGATTCCTTGTAATGTTCGCCGTTGTTCATGACAATGTTTATATGTGTCTTTTAAAACCATTTTATGTCGACAGTTTCTATACTTGTATAATGTATACAGTAGCCTAATTTTCAAACTTTCTATTTCAATAACATCTTTCAGTTGTTGATATTGATAACACAGGACTGTATGTATTGTTTACAATGTGTGATGTGCAAACATGATAGGCCGTACGTAGCCTGTTTTGGGGAGGTTGTTTTTATTTTCCATCTTTTTTCAGCCCACAGACAACTTTTACTAAAAATTTTGTTTGGGATCCTTTATGAGATCGGTAAAATATTTCATAATATAACACTGAAATAAAAAAGCAAAAGAAAATACAATTCATTGTGAATGGGACTGTTGAGCTTGCTTCTTCAATATGATCAGATCAAGGCAAAGTTTGATAGGAATCAAACTTAAAGCGAATTTAGGCAACCTGCCGACTGGTAGAGATTGTTAACCTTGAATGTGGAGAGCACATGCGCAAACTGTGCAAGTTTTAACTTACAATAGGTAGATTCATGGTACCGGTACTGGTGCTTGTCTCGTTTACAGATTAATCAATAAAAAACTGTAGAATTTTATGACCAATTTAACCAAAAATTGTATTGTTATTTTTTTAATTTCTTGAAACTGCTGCTATCCAAATGATCCCTACAATTTTTCTAAACAACACCAAACGGGATGTTTGAAAACCGTTGCATCAAATTGTCATTGACTCGGATGTGATCGTGAACACTGCCAATAATGTTTGGTCTGTGACTTAATAATGAATGATTGTTTTCCGTAGAGAGAACAAGGCTTGATGACAAAACTGGGCAAAACTGACTTGCTAAAGTTGCTCAGCATCATGGAAGGAGAAGTGGAGGCTCGGGATGTATGCATCACCAATCTGCAAGTATGTATCGACTTTGTAGTAATATATCAAGTAACTGTACATATGTATGTAATGTATGGAAATTTGCATGTGTAACACCCTGTGAAAACAACTTCCTCGCTTTTCCTGTAAACCAAGTATGTTAAATCTCCGGAATGGCCCGTTTCGGTGAGTCCGATCCCTATTCGGTGATTTTTTTAATTTTTTTTTTTAAATTATGGGGTACTTTAGCCTAATTATCATTGTCGTTTTAGGGTTAGGGGTTAGATGTTAGGAACTCTCCGAATCGGACTCACCGAATAGTAGCATACCCTTAAATCTTACATGACACTTTAGGATGTGGTTGACAGTGATTTTGTCATTGCAATCTTTTATTTCTTTTCATATTTTATGATACCATATTAACTTGACAGGCTCAGTTAAAGAGAGATTCCCATACAAAGGAAAGGTACTTTCAACATAGCATCTCCGATCCATTTTTAGCATTGATGCGAGATAACGAAGCTTGCAGTGGAAATGTTACACCAAGTACAGAGAATACTGCTAAGAAGACCTTGAACAAAGATGGGATGCCGGTAAAAAGCTTTTCTGCTTGCAAAGTTGAACCAAACTTTATTTCATTTGTACAATGTACATAGAATAATCTACAGGTTTTCAACAAATATAATAACTTTTGTGATTTTTTATTTTTTTTACGTATTACACTTACCAATGTGAAATAGCATCACCATCCCAACAGACTTGTTTTTGATCACAGATTTACATAGAGCCGCTCCCGTTGCTTGAAAAGGTTGTAGAGGAGTGCAACAGACAGCAAGTTAAAGTAAACCAACACCTTGCAATGAATAATGCTTGTCACAAGTTGGTGAGTTATTATTATGCTGTTAGCTAGGTATAATTTTGTATACCGTAATACTTTCTTTAGGGGTAACATAATTAGTTGTAACATTTTAAAATACTCAATTGTCAATGAGAATTTTCACATGATCGTTGATATGATCGTAGAAACGTTTAGTTTTCTGTTAGCTGTCACACAAAAGTAGCTAAGCATGGCTAGCAATATAATCTTGCCGTTGAAATGGAAGAACTCTGTTCTCTAATTGAACTTAGCGGTACTGAAGCATCATGTGACTGACATAGTAACTCTTGAACTTTTTATTATCATTCTATGATATCTATAAGAATATATCTACTATTATATATTTTGTACACATGAGCATTGAGCATGGAACTCAAATTGTGTCCAAACATTAAGCTTTCAAAATGTTTTACTTTCAACTTGAGTTGTGTAAGTTATGGCAATAAGATATTGTCTAAATTCCAAAACTATTATGTTATCGACATCAAAGAACTCGACATCAAAGTTAAAAAGCCCCTAGGTGAGATGATATAAAATATATATAAAGAAAAATAAAGTTGGACACAGCAGACTGGCTTTGAGGTGATGATGTGCAACTTGGTACATATTTTCCGATTTCTAACATAGTATCTTTGCCCATCTGTACCACGCACATGAGAAAAACAAGTAACACCAAAACATGTTCCTTTGTTTCAGGTCAAAAGCGAATTGCTCGAACTGAAGAGAAAGTATGCCAGGGACACAGCAACCGGTGATGACGTCACAGCTGCGTTGGAGAAAGAGCGCGAAAAGCTTCAAATAGAAATTCGCGCCGAGCGAGCGAAAACGAGGAAGATTGAAGTGAAATATAACAATCTGCTTCAAAGAATCAATGAGGAGACACAGACATTTCAGATGGTGAGTAACTTTGTGTTTGTACAACTTTAATGATTATGTTTTTGCGCACATTGTGGGCACTTGCTCTGAAGCGTTGTCGAACCGAAATCCTTTCGGGCGTCGCACAGACTCTCTCACTTCTTTGGCCATGCAGCCGGCAACAGCGTGGTTTGTAGTACAAAATAACAGTACAAATGTAGAAAACCGTTTCCTTCCACACGCTTGTCCTTGTGGCTATGATTTCAAAAGCAAATTTTGAGGTATTTCTGTAGCATACTAATTCGTTGCTTTTTTTGTGAGTCTTTTTCAACTGCTACAAACGGAAACTCAGAAAGAAAGTATTTAGCAATATATTAGCCCTTTAAAAGATAACTGTTTAAACTACTAGAAGAAAACTACTGAATTAAAATTATGTATACTACATTACTGGATTTCTACCTAATTACTGAATTCAAATTGTTACCATTTGTATTATAAAAGTATAAAACATGTAAATTAATTGGAAAAGCTTTGATTTGATTTTCAAAGCAGTTTGGCTTTTTCTGTCAACCTCACATTAACGTGGCATTATTTCTTTTTATCGCTGCATATACATTTTGATTTGTCAAACAAAGGATGATTTTCATTCACCCATTACCACAGTCGCATGGTCATATTAAGACGTCAATGTTGGTTTTCAGATATCAACTATGCTGCTTGAAGAAAGAAAAGTCCGCAAATCAAACTTTGATATCAAGGATGACACACCACTTGAGCAATTTAAGCTACAGTTTAAAGAAGTAATTACTTTGAATTTCCACTATTTGAAATGCCTTTTATTGCCCACGAATTGCCACTGTGCAGTGTCAACTATTGCAGCGATTAAAGCGCTAGTGCGGGTGCTACGGAAATAATAGACTTTGATACTTTCCGATTGATACCAAAAACTTATGTTCAATCGCTCCCAGCAATCACAAGCTGTCTTGTTGTGCATCGCTTCAACTGTCGCGAAACGTTGAAACAGTGTGAAATAACTTGCCTTTTCTGGGCCGTTTTTACGTATTCTTGAAGCGATCTTGAATTCTTTTGACTTTATTACTCAACTTATCAATTTTTTTTTATCTGCAAATGACCCGATTTTTCTGCGAATTTAATTCCGTAACAATCCACTACATGACAGGTGTCAATCAGGAATAAAGAACTTGAGACGTTGGTCAGGAATATGAAGATCAACGAAGCGAGCATGAAACAGGAAATACAAACTCTTCAGCAGCAATTGAAAAGTGCGGCACAATCTTTCCCGACCGCCGTGAAAAATGGCAAAGAAGTGTCTTCGGTGAAAAAAGAAAACGAAACCCATTTGAGTAAAAACGTTGTCACACCTTTGTCCACTGCACCCTCCGCTTCAACTGATAATTCCAGAGTGGTTTCTGTGAAGCGGACATCAAGCGTCATAGAGAAACGCTGCGTGAAGGCAGGAGAGAGACAATCAGTTGGAAGTGGGACAAGAGCCACACCTTTGTCGAAGAGCTTTGATTCTTCCGAAATGAGTGACAACAACAGAGGAAGATATGTCCTGCATCTTGAAGATAAGAAGGTCTCCGCGAACAAAGAACGTGGTTTACAAATCGCCACCAACATTGTATCCTCCCCAACATCCGGAGCAGCAAATTTTGCTCTCAATTCTCCTAATCAACCTCCGCCTCACTCCGCTTTCTCAAGTTCACTGACAGTATCAAAAGGACAAAAACCAACATCCGCTCCATCCGGATCATTTCAAGCCACTCGCCAGAAGTTCCAGCGCTATACGAAGCCTAAGCCTTCGCTTCCTGTTTCGTCACTTCGCAACCATACCAACGAAGCCACTGCTGCTACCCAAAGGTGCCTTTTCGTGTTGTCTCATTCAAGCACTGAATTACAAATTAGCAAAACAAACGTGTTTAGAAGTAGAGTTTGTGATAGGTAGTGTTTGCGTTACAGTACTGGAATAGGTTGTGTTGTACCTTGAGTGTGGGTGAATTCGCAAGGGCGGTTCACACAGAAAATTATGGAATCTTTGCTAGGGACTTCAACTCACATTGTGCAGTAAACTTTCCTTCCCTTCTGTGCAGAAGTCCCCTTCAATCTGCGTTATCAAGGATACAACACAACTTAGTTCGCATAAACAATAAGTCATTTTCAAAGTTGGCTTGTCGATGTTTTGCCAATTCAAACCTTTCTATGCTCAGTAGAGTAGTAGTTATGTCCTCCAGTTGCATATCTTTGAAGATCGTTTGCGCATACTATTAAAATTTATTGTAAAGTGTCGTAAGTTTTTGAAAAGGCTGCGTTACTTTCAAATTGCTAAACAGGTCTCGATTTTTCAGATTAATCCCGATACTTGTAATAACTTGAGAACCGGAATTTCTCCGTACATTGAACAGAATCTGTTTGTTGGCGGTCATCTGTCCATGGTAGAACGATATTTACAGTTTCAACTTTTTTCTTTTGCCACCTTCACGCAGTATAGCTTCTGCCCATCATTTTCGCAGCGATAAACCCGCTCCTTGCTTTGCAGTCGCCAACCCAAAAGCAACGCGGAAACATCACCAGCCAATGCATTCCCATCTGTGCAGGCTGGTGGTAAAACTGAAGGCAAAGTCAACTCAACAAAAAAGTTATCAGAAAGCGGCAATGGATACAAGCCACAACCTCCTAAGCCGGCAAAGGTATTCACAATTTATCTTGGTTTAGCTCTGTGATGCTGTTCAAAAATGCGCTGTTTCTTTAAGTTGATTTTTTTACACAGTTCCAGGAAATGATTCAGCGGATACGTGATTTTCCATTATCGCTTTACTTTATAGAACTTGGCTTCGAAACCCGCTAAGGAAGAAAAGAGTGACCCCCCTCGGCAAGCTTGCCCTCCACCTGTACCTCCTAAAAAACCAAGCATAATCCAAAAATCAAACAGGTTTGATAGGATACCTTTGAGTTTTGTCATATAGTATTGACAACAGTTTTTGTGCCAAGAAAATTACTTTAAGATGGTGCGTTATTTGGTCGATTAACTACACTTAATTTTTCTGTGTTTTTTAAACTTAAAAGGTAGGCTATATACAAAGTTGAAATGATATAGGTTATACTATACTACATATCTGATGCTTAAAGTCTGAGTTCATCTTTATTTTTGGATTCCATTTCAGCGTGAAAGTGTCAGCAGTACGTGCTATGGGAGATCACGAAGCCCCCAAGAAGACTGGTTTGTTGTTTAACTTAACTTGACTGTCTACAGACTAAATTATTATCAGTTTTTTTGTGCTGCAGCATTTCAATGATTTGCCTGGTAATGTTGAAACTTGCTAGAGTCCCTCGGATTCTATAAAAGAAATGGTTTTTCTCCACTTTAACGACGTTTAATCTATGTATATTAACACAATTTCGCTCATGCTGTCGTGTTCAACTCAAAGGTCTGCGCAGTGGTGACAAGACTTCTCGAATTACTTCAAAACCATCACCTACTGCTGCTAATAAACTGGTGAGTTCAAGCCATCTTCCAATAAATTGGTGATTTACGAGTTACGCTGTAGAGCTATATTTTTATAAGTTACTTGCAAAAAATTTTGTCCTACAGGTGTTCTTGTAAATCTAATTCCTACAAAATTGGGCAGATATCAGAGCCGCCATTGAACTTTGGCCAAGAGTAGCAGTTGTTGCGATCACTTTGGCCACAGATGACGTTGAAACTTATTCAGCAAGAAGCTCAAACATTTAAGACCCGACATAACTTTTATCCTGAAGTTAATTTTCTGACGTAAATTCGTTTTTCAGACAAATCATTCAACAACGTCAAAGACGAACCTAAAGCGGCCCACCTCTCTTGGAACGAACAACAGTAATAATAATAATAACAACAACAAAAATCTCAGCCGGTTGAGCATTGCAGGTAGGAATAATTCACGTAAATATAGCAGATGTTGCTTGTGTTCGTTATCAATCTACATCTCCAAACAGCAAAATTTGTCACTTTTATATTGATTCAACGTCTGCAGATGTTTGGCTCAAGGTTGCAGTCAACGTTGAATCAATGTAAAAATGGCGGATTTTGTTGTTTGGATCGTTTGAGAGAAGTAACAAGACACAAAACATGTTATCATTGCCTCATGTAATGACTTTGCCGATTTCTTTGCAAATACTTATTCAATTTCTTGCTCCCCAATGTTTTTTTCAATTAATTGGCGTTTCATGTTTCAAATAGAATTTATCGCAATCGCTCACCCATGTTCTTTTTAATCTTAAGATCATTTTTTATCAAGTTGATTCTTCGAATAAAATAACATCGCAACAATCATCATAATCCATCGTCGGTTTGTTTCCCACTAGTGGGGGTGGCCGATTGTTTCCGCGCAGCAATTGTTTTAATCCCTTTTCTTCATTTCACCCTGTCCCTTGCATCTTCCTCCTTCAGTCCAACTTTTTTAAATTCATCCTTCACTTGTTGTTTCCACGTTCTTCTTGGACGACCGCGTTTCCTCTTCCCATCCACCTTTAGATCTAGTGCTTTTCTAAGAAAAGTTACTTTCTCCCTCCTTATCACATGTCCATACCATCTTACTCCATTTGCCCTTGCCAGTTGGTCTATGGTCTCTCTCATATCCAACAATTCTTCAGTCCTTTTTTCCCTTCTCGTTTTCACCCCACACATTGCTCTCACCATTGACCTTTCCGTTCTTCTCAGGATTGCCAGTTCACTCTCTCTCAATACCCATGTCTCGCTACCATATAGCATTGCAGGCCGCACATAGTACACATGCCGCACATTGCAGGCCGCACAACAATAATATACAGATGTGTATTATCAGCGTAAGCAGTGACTAAAGTTATCGCTGCCATGTTAAAATGCTTCAGTATTGTTTTCAATGCAGGCGATCACACAGGAACCAGTAGCCTCATCACCCAGCCCGTTCCTCCTAGTAAGTTTATCATCTTGTCATTTTTAAAAATAACAAATTTTGCCATCTAGGATGTAATCTATTCAGCGTGACGTCACGCCGGGCAGCTTTTGCGTTCACCCAGCTAACAAGTCAGTCTTTTTATCATTGTTTCAACGTCTGCTTAACAAATGTTTAACGTGACACCTGCAGACCGGGAATCAATGTAAAAGCACTGACTTGCTAACAAGGCAGATCATATAATAATAACAGTGCAAACTATGCTTCAATGCGCTCTACATCGTGATGGTATGAAAATAATTCAATCTATCGACATATAGTTTGTTAGTAGCCTATTTGGTGTGACCTAATTTTATTTTGAGGCTATCACGCCGTCAAAGTCAGCTGCTGGGTGAGCGCGTAGTGATGAGATAGATTTTCTGTTTTCTGTTTGCCCTTATATTTGCCGCCAGGAATATAGCTGAAATCTTAAGTTTACGTTTACATGGCTAACTAACTCTAAACTATTTTTGTTTCCAACTTGATTTGATTTGTGGTCATTTAATCAACTTTAGCGTTAAATTAGCATTATTGAGTATTTCATATCACATCAATGATTGGCTTCTGCATACAATCACTTGTAGGTTCAGCTCCGGCGCGTCTCCTACTGAGCGCTCAACAGAGATTATTTCCCCCGCAAGACGGCAGTAGCGGACAGTTGCTATCACCAGTAACAAACACGGTACCGAAGTCACCTCTAGGCCCGACCATGTTCAAGTTTTGAGTGAATCGGCGATGGTGATTGCTTGTTTTGCAGTATATTCAGTGGAGTGTCTTGCGTTTTGCATCGTTACTTTTTAGAGCCAATTGAAGACGTAATGATTTAATGAAACTTTTATTATCAGTGAAGTTTTTATCGCAGTCAAATTATTACAACTAACAACCCAAGCAGAGTTTTTGTATTCGACACACTCTTCACACAACGCTTTCTTCACGTGTTATCATGTTTAAACTTACAAACTAACATTTTTAATCATGTATTTTATTTTACCTTTGCATTTTCCGTCTGGGACTGCGCCATGATATGGCCACTGTTTTGAAAACACGTCTATGAAATAACCAACATGATAGCTTGACAGCTGGATGGAAATCATCACATTTTATTATTTCTTAAAACTGTCGCCACTCAGACAGCAAACCAACCGTTTTTTACATTTATTTAACGTCTGCAGACGTTGATTCAATGTAAAAAAAGGTTGATTTGCTTTCTGGCATTATTATTTGCTGTCACGTATAAATCAAGCGACGTGTTTTCGATGTTAGAGTCACAATATTTTACTGGCTTTTCACAGAAATGATTTGGTCACTGTGCAGGAAATTTTATCGTTTGTTCAGTTGTATATTCTTTGTTTTTGACTTGTCTTTTATATCGTTTGTAGATCATGTTATGTGATGTTTTCTCTATCACGGCCCTTATTTTTAGTTACTGTATTTAAACTTTAACGCGTTAAAGATTTCATGATCTCGACCAAATCCTCTATGAGTAATAAAATAATCAGATGGTCTTTTAATTTTAAAATGTCTAGTTTTCCATTTCCAGCAAACGCGACCGTTCAACGGTGCCACAGCCATAGATATATGATCAAACCGATAGAACTTTGCTGTTATGTTTGAGAGTATGAAAGTGTAATATGAGCTATTTAATAGCCACCACTGTCCAGTTCAAAACGTCTAAGCTAGAAACGTTATGTTCCATTCCAGTCCGCAATCAGTCCTTTTGATACATTGATTCAACGTCTGCATACATTGAATCAATGTGAAAAGAATTGATTTACTGCCTGGGTGTCTCGTTTGGTAGCAATGAAGCCATCCAAAGATGACAAATTTTGTTTCAAATTTCCACGCATTCCTTCGTTGTGTAAAACGTTGCAACACACAACTGTGATCTGGTGAAGATTCCGTGAATTTGCAAGTAGTGTTCTTTAGACCAGTGGTTTCCACTCACTTTTTCACCCTGTAGCATACATTTAGCGTTGAAATTTTGTGCACAATTTTATTTAGTTTTTTTTTTTTTTGTAAAGGACCGCAAATGACCAAGTAAATTGTAAGGACTCCACCGTGCGGTTCTAAATCGCTGGGTTAAAAAAACAACAGACGTCACTTCTGATTTTTTCTCCAAATCATCGTAACTTTTAAGTTGACAATCAGCAAGATTTCATCACTTGTATCACTGCTTTAACACCATTCAATTACTACATGTCATATGGTTGGAATGTGATTTTGTAGCTCCGTCTGAATGGATTTTCAGAACCGCAGTATGCAGATACCACAATTGATATTGAATGTATGTATAGTTTCGTAATGTCTTTCATGTTGTGGCCTGGCATTGTATAAACAAGGCAAAGCATTGCTGCTGTAAAGAGGGCAAAGCATTGCTATATTTCTATGTCATATTGTAACAAATCATCAAGTAACTACAATCTTCATCGACCCCTGGTCACCGCTCTGCCTTGAACTAAAAGAAAATGGTCTCAACCCCAAGTAATGTCATGATCTCCTGATAGCAGATAAATGTTACTTTTTGTCTCGATCGTTTTTATTTTCACTGTATTAAGCTTTTTTATGTAGCAAAAGTAGCTGCTGTAGTTTTGTTTAGCTGACCAGTAGCTTTTAGATCATCTCTTTGTGCAGTTCCAAGAACAAAAGTTGCTGATTCTTTGCTTTTTTAACCTCTGTGGATAACATTGCTAGTTTTATTGAATTGACCATGCACGTGCGTCACGTCATGATGTTACATTCCAAAGTCATATCTATTATCAGCAGGCTTAACCTAGAGAAACTTTTTTCAAAAGGCCGGGATGTGCTGCTTGGTTTTCTTAGCCGCAATTCTATGGTACCACCAATCTAGTTCAATTTTTGAGTTTTATTGCAGTGCAAAGATTGACATCCAACTGGTACGAAAAGTACGCCGTGAAATATTTTTTATCTTTTGCACCACTTTTTCATCGCCTGCACCTTATCCCAGACAGCAAAATATGTCATTTTTACATTGATGCAATGTCTGCAAACGTTGAACCAATGTAAAATGACAGAATTAGCGGTCTGGGGAACGGTTAAGGTTGGCACATACAATGTCAGATTTAGTTGTAATTTCATGCTCTTTGTTGCAGTTTACTTTTCTCGCAGCATTTTTCAACATGACGCCATCAGCTACAGTGTAGTTTTATTCTGTTATTTGACTCGTTATCACACAATGCCATCTATTTAACTAATCATGTAATTTTGTGATCCAATCATGTTAGCTGATGTCTTTGTCGCATGATGTCACACTGTTGAAGGGTCAGCAACCGGTTCAAAGTTACCTGCATAGCATATTAATGAAGCAAGGGACGTAATTGCACGAGAATTTATTACAAATCTTTTGCAGCTGTCTGGGGAATAATTTGCTTTGTACAGCCTGGTTATGGCCCGCCAAGTCCTGATTACTAACTTTCATGTTTCTTCATATAATCCAGATGTGGCTCAGTTAATATACCGTATTGTTCTTTGCAGTGACCTGTATTTATTTCAAGTTGTAAATTAGACTGTGTGGCATGTTGGTGTGAAACTTTCAAATGATGTACGACGTATGCGAAGTAAACGACTTTTTTCCTTTGCTTTACAATGTTTTTCGTTTTTATGTAACGTGAACAAATATACGGAGCCTAATTTACCTGGTGATGTGGACAAGGATGTCAACAGGAGGTCGCTTTTGTATTTGTGAAAGTTAGTTGGTTAGATTGATGCTTTCCGCACTGGCATTTAATAAATTTATTTGCTTGAAAGGACTGAACTATTTAAATTGGTTACAACGGCATGCACTAGGTCTCAAAGTGGAGTGGTTATTAGAAAATGTAATCACAGGTAAAAAAAATACGAATAAGACTCCTTTTCATGATTGCAACAACGAAGAATATTGGAATGCAAATACTTTAACAATCACCCTTCGTTCTCAGGGCTACACATGGACTACCATCGGGAAACAATAGCACAATTAGAAGTGTAGTTTTCACTAACGTATTAGCAAGCGGGCTGCGCTCACTGGAATGAGATTATTTGTTTTGGCAACATTGCAAATTTTTTAACGTTTTTATTAACATTTTCAACTTTAAACTGCCCCTGACAGGTTGGATCCAAGTATAGTAACTTTTTAAAGCATTTCCTAGCGCAGAATTACACTTAGCGAAATTTTTAATCTTAACCTCGTAGCTCGACTGGTTAGGGCGTAATTTAATCAAACGACTGCTCCGCAGCGCCACCACAGGCGAAACTCCATATTTCACTGCTCTGGGACGACTTTGGTGGTATTACGTCATCCTAAGTGGACGTCGTTAGCAACGGATGAAACAAACGCTTCCTAGATGTAATTGGTGGATCACAGTTTGGTCGGAGTTGGTATTAGCGGTTGCTTTTTTCGAGGATTTATTGTTTTTTGCAGTTTAATAAAACTGTACTGGATACGTTCCTACAAAACCTAAAATATACTTGAAGTGAAAAATGAAGAAATCGTACGAATCATCATTCATATTTAATTCATCATCACTATTCAATAAATAAAAGTTCTCTCTCTCATAATGTGCCTTCAGTTGGCCATTGAAATCCTGTGTAACGGCCATCTGGATCTGGAAAATTGTTTCGGATTTGCCAAACAATGCATGACGGCATCACAATCCGATTGTTGCTTCCGAGAGCATCACCTTGTAGTATACACTTCAACACATGCCTGTAGGCATTTTTACTTTAGTGGTATTAACAAAATCATCTTCAGTGAAGTGAACATATACGACTAGTTTTGTATGGCCCATCCCACTTTCGAACACTTGAAGAAAACTTTGATCATTTTCTTCTTAGTAGGCTACCTTGTTTTGTGGGAAAAGAAAGCACACGGTCTTTGTCACTGACAATGTCACATAAACAGCAATTTGTAGGCGTTGCCTCAACCATAAATTAAAGGTGCTGTTTGTGAGATACTGTTGTTACACTGCAAATGTTTATAGCCAGATTAGGACAAATAAAAAAGTATGAAATTGTAGCCCTATGAAACTGCAATTTTAATTGAATTGAGATGCTGTTTGATAAAAGTAAACTCAACCTATTTGATCGAAACCTGATAGTAATAAGTTCACTTTTTCATTTCGGTAATTCTTAATCCACACATGCTTTAGAGTTAGACCAACAGAGCCCCACACATTCACGTTTTGCAGTAGCCGTACCATACTTTACCAAGTCATCACAGAGAAAGAATGTATCCTTCCCGCTTACTGTGACGTCACAGCGGTGTTGCCGTTTTTATTTTCGCAATGGAATGAGTGCCAGATTCGCCGATGTCAACGAAAGTTTGCAAGCGTGTAACTTGGTAGCCTGTTGATATTTTTTACGATTTGCTGGTCAGGGAAATTTGTTAGTGTCATCTTTTTGGTATCTTAAGTAAATTTAGCGAATTTATTTTCCTGTCAGAGGCACTTTAAGAGTTTAATCTTGAAAAAAGTTGAAATCGTGTGTGAAATGTTGAACACCTTTTAAAATAGTTAGAAATAAATCTGGTGTTGCCATACGCAGGCACTCATGTTACGATTTAGACACAGGAATAAAACTTAAGAGATTACAAGTTGATCCAACATGGCATAAACGAACTAAAACACCGAGCAGCATATAGCCTACTCTCTTTAAAACCAGTGGTTCCCAACCTTTTTGTCACGGACCCCTTTAGAGTTAGACATTAATTCTGCGGACCCCTACCTAAATTTTGCCTGAAACTCAATTAACATACTACTGTATTGACTATTGTAATAATTATGCTACTCAACTACTGTACTGTGTCATATTGCATTGCCGCTATGACTCCGCGGCAAATATCAGGTTAAACAGTTGCTCAAATAAGAAAATGAATGAATTGTGCAAGAAATGTCAGAAGTATTTGAATATTAAGGTGACCCAAAGTGCCATGCCGAAACTTTTTCAACGTAAGCAAATTTAATGAAAGTAAAAAGATCGCTTTTCGTTTTTATTTCCCAAAATTCATCAAGGTAATCACAGACCCCAAATGCTTTTTCACGGACCCCCAAGGGGTCCGCGGACCCCAGGTTGAGAACCACTGTTTTAAACGAAAGGTAAAAATTCTCTTTAGACTGTATTTACATCTGCTTGGCAGTGCAGGAGATGTGTTATTAAAAGAACAAGATCCCAGACAGCAAATGAGTCGTTTTTTACATTGATTCAACGTCTGCAGACGTTGAATCAATGTAAAAAACGACTCATTTGCTGTCTGAGATAGCACCTTAAAAAACATCAGTTATCAAGCAGCAAAAAAGAATACGCAACTACAACGCTTCTAAACTACAGTAAAGTATCACAGGCAGCAGCGAATTCTAGTGCACTAAATGGCTTTGTAAGGAAATAGAAAAGTCTCAAAATCGGACTACATTCTCCAACGATTTAAATAACTCTCCATTAGTTTCCTTGCTGCTGGTTTCCCTACGTTCACAGTCGGGATAATCTTGTCTGGTTTCAGCATTTCCACAAATTGTTTCAACTCCAGAAAGGAGCTATGCTCACTGAAACAGAAAATCAAAGTTTTTGAACAGTAAAAACAATAGAAAAAAACTTAAATAGCTAAATTTGCTGAGGAATCGTAACATGCTCGGTCAACTATGACAAAAGATGTTTTTTTTTACAAAAATGATCATTCAGTTCACCTGATAGCGCGCTTTGAGTGACTTGTGGAGGGAAGTGCAATTTTTTGGCCACAAATAGTTTTTTTTGCCACAATTGACCACGTTTAACAACTTTACATTGATTTTTGTGACGTTTGTGCCAACTTGATGTTGTTTGTTAAATGACGTACTCACCTGTAAGGGACTTCTAACATAATGACGTCACCATGCCGAGAGGGTAGTATCTTGTTCAAATCAGTGCTTTTTCCTCTGTAAGTCCAACCCGTCGGCTTTATTGCAATGATTTGTTCGTACTTGCTTGCAAATTTCTTTAAATAGTCATTTAAGTTCTGCAACAAAAACCTACTTAGTCCAGAAACGGCTCATTGAAACCAGACTGAACTAGTTAATAAAAGTGTAAAGGAATGGCGCCTAAAGGTTTTAGGGTTCACAAAATGATAATAATGAACCAATAATTCTTATAGAAAAATAATTCAGGCAGTGTTGCAGACATATGGAGGGGAGGGTCTAACCACTTGCGCATGCTATAACTATGCTATAACCACTGCCTCCGCCCCGATAGCTCAGTGGTTACGCGCTCGGCTCAAGATTACGCGGCGCTGGTTCAACTCTGTGGGTGTGCGCTTGAGCAACGCATTTCAGGACTGCTCTCCATTCAGCGGCACCCAGTGAATGGAATAATTCCCCGGCAACAAGACCTCAACAATCGGAAAACTTCACTCTGCCAATCTCGGTAACCGGCCCTGCGTCAAGAGCCTAGTACAAGTATGCGAAACTACCAGGAATAATCAATCAACGCTTTGTCAGTCCGAGGATAAAGATTCAAAACCAACCAAACCACTTCAAAAACTTTATGGCCTGGACATTATTTTATCTAACAAGCTAGGCGGGGGCGATTCAGCAAGTAGCCTTAGGGGGGGGCGATTGCAACAAAACACAATGATGTGTAGGTCTACATTAATGCGACCTTGCATAATACGGTGAATATAGTTAATTTGTTGCGCTTTAGGGGGGGTCCTCTCTGGATCAGTCACTGAAGGTAGGTACATGGAAAGCTGTATCTGAGGTGCTTTTTACTGAACAGCACACGTCAAGGGATGGTTTGGTTGGTTTTGAATCTTTATCTTCGGACTGACAAAGTCTTGATATGTTATTCCTGGTAGTTTCGCATACTTGTTGACGCAGGGCTGGTTACCTAGATTGGCAGAGTGAAGTTTTCCGATTGTTGAAGTCTTGTTACCGGGAAATTATTCCATTCACTAGGTGCCGCTGAATCGAGAGCAGTCCTGAAATGCGTTGCTCAAGCGCACACCCCGAGAGTCGAACCAGCGCCGCGCGATCTCGAGCCTGGCGCGTAACCACTGAGCTAACGGGGCGGACAAAGGTGAACTTTCGTTGCTTAATTTCAATCAAAGCCAGTTAATCATCAATTTAACTCTGACTCATTATCATCCAAATTCGGTTATGTCTCCACCAGTGGGTGTGACCTACCTTCTTTGCAGCGATTGTCTTCACTCCTCCATCTCATCAAGTGATCACAGAAATTTGAAAAACTTGTAAAACTTAACCGTCTTGCCTACTATAAAAACCAAAGCTACCTTAAATGCTAGCTGTTTCATTGAAAGAACGTGAATATTCGTCTGATTCGGATCTCTGGTCAATATTTCGTCTACTTTTCGGTCATCGAGACACTTCAGCGTCCTTTCCTTGTCCCCGCT
Source organism: Aplidium turbinatum (assembly GCF_918807975.1). Taxonomy (NCBI): domain Eukaryota; kingdom Metazoa; phylum Chordata; class Ascidiacea; order Aplousobranchia; family Polyclinidae; genus Aplidium; species Aplidium turbinatum. The sequence goes on along the minus strand of NC_137484.1, from coordinate 11,450,094 downwards.
GACAAACACGGCACAACCCAGCTTCTCCGCAATGCCTGCAAAATAACAATCGCAACATTGTATGGTATGGAACTTGCTACTGCGCTTGTTACTTTTTGAGAAACGGAAAAGACTCATTTCAACGCTTGATATAGAAAGATGAAACTCCTTCAGTCCTTCAAAGAATCTATTTCGTTCAAACTAACTTATTCAACCAAAAAATAAACTTCATTAATTTTCTTTGACGTTGGCCCTGCTCAGCTGGCGAAACCCACAGCTACAGCTTTGGATTTCCTTAGACATTTGGCGTGGGCTTGTTGTGCGTGTAATAATCACTGCCTTCACATCTCGAGGTACATCTAGAGACGCAATGTTTTTCGCCATGTAGTGTCATCGCTCGAAGCACATCTCCGTACCATCCGGTTTTATGCATCTTCAGAAGAAGTTTGATGCTTTGGTATATCTTGGTCGCTACATTTCTATGATACCGGTACCAAAAACATGGCTTCATGTTTTATAAACTAAGCTGGCTGGGATGGTGAACAATTGAGATAAACACGTGTTAGAAGTGATCTTACCCAAAAATATTTTTTCTTTGCCAATGCAGTACGTTCCTGTTACAACCAAAGTTCCAGGTGTGTTTTGCACAACTTCGCAAACTTTCCTTGACACGAACTCAAGCACTTCATTCTGAGGTGGAAAATCATAATTTGGATCCAGATATGTCGTATCCAAGTATAAGGTGTTGATGTGGCATTCTAGAACACGAGAGGTGGAATTTTACTGGAAAAAGTTTCACAACATAACCTAAACATCAAACAGTTTTGCAAAAACAACTCTAAAATTCTAATTGCAAAATTGGTAGCCAATCGTGGTGAATGATACGTGGCATAAAAATCATAAAACAATAATCACAATAATCAAAACCACATTTCGTGTAACAACTGAAACCAAATCTCTTTATTTTCGAAACAGCTGTTGGTTTGATCAAAAATCATTATGATAACTTGTCGTTCAAGATTGACTTCTATAAATTATATTGCTCGATAATGCCAAGACTACAATGTTAAGGAGGTAGGGCAATTAATTTCAAAACAACTTTTGTAATCGAAAAATTTATCAAATGTCCAATAGGAAACAAGATTATTAAGGACACGGTGGACACCAACAAGCATCTTTAATTTATATTAAAACAACTGTATCAACCACCAGCACTTTGTACTAAGCGGCAAAATTTCAACTATATATATACCATGAAGAGCAGGGTTTCTCTGGAGGTTGAAATCAGCTCTGAAATCGCCTGTGTGAAGAACAGTCTTTCCATTTGCATGTTTGAACAAAATCAGAACAGCACCTGTATGACGATGGTCAGTCAATTTGCTGTCTGGTTTAAATCAGCTTCACAAGGTACAACTTAAAACAGGGTTGCCAATTCTTCAGCTTTCCTGCCTAATAAACTGATTGAGGAAAAGCCACAAGTGCACAACAACAACATATTAATGGTTTCTTCTTGCGAATGAAAGATTAGCTACACAATGTTGGATGTTTGCTGTAACCACATAATACATCATGGCGTGAACCCCAATATGAAAGTCGCATTTAATCATCAAGAACGATCAATTTTGAATAAAAGTAATTGCAAAAAATCTAATTGTGCTTTAATGTCATGCACTGAATTACCTAGACAGTGGTTCGCCTCTAGCAGAGTCACTTTCACATTTCCAATATTAACACTTTTGTTCATTGGTAATCGCTTGATTTGCTTTGCAGCAACTTTTAACCTTGTTTCAACTAAGTTACCAGTCACCTGGAAACAACATGAGATAAAAAATCATTATACTATACTTGGACTAGAGAAAAACAGTTTACTTGGCTGGTAAAAGTCACAGATTTTAAATAACCCACTTACATGACTGCAGTAAATGTCAGATTCAAACTTTCTAGTCAGTCCCATGTAGTGATCATAATGGAAATGAGATAAAACGTAAAACTTTATCCCAGGTATCAATCCATAGCTGAACGCATCCACCGCTATGTTAGTGCCTGCTACCTTCTTGTAGAAAGGACACTGGCGCTTGTTACCATTAAAAAATCTGGCAGAATCTGAAACAAAAACGTCATAGGCTACTTAACCAGGTTACAATCCATAACATGCAATTTTTAAAAAGTAGAAGTTATACATTCGAAACCAAGTGTACATACAAATTATTAAGTTGCATCTCGTATGAGCAAACAGTTTTGTTCCAAGACTTTTTTGTCAAAAACGTTTTAAAAAAACGAAACAACAGCGTCAATCGAAAAATAATTGTAACTGCACCAGTAAATTGTTTGGTTTCCATCATTGGTTGTTTTCTTTGCATAGGCTTTAATCCAAACAACATTGATCCAATATCAGCTTGTTTCTGCTTTGCAACTGGTGATTTCTTTAATGATTTCGGCATATGATTTTTGTTGCTATTGAGAACAGGGGAATTGTTAGGCTTGTTTAAATCCTCAATAAAAGATTTCAATAAAGAGTCAGAATCTGTGTCACTATCTGAGGCCAATTCTTCGGCATCCTTTCCTGAAACTTGAGTAGAAGTTGCAGTGAAAGCTTTCTCATCAAATGGTAACTCCCGATCTTCATCAAGTTGCATTACAGAAACAGATGAATGTTTTGTTCTGGAAATTGCTTCAATATCAATCAAAGGAGTTTTAGAAGCCACTCCTTCCCTGTTAAGCCTTTTAGGTGATTCAGCAATAAATTCTGGTGCTTTTTGATCAGGTATTGGACTTTTTGTATCAGTAACTTCACCCTGATAGTCATCATCCATGTCTGCAAAAATTGGAGAGCAAATGATATTTTCTTTCACCACTACAGGAGATGTATCCATGGAATGAATTTTTTTGCGACTATGATTTTGAGATGGAGTACTTTTATGAATGTTAGTTTCTGGTTGTGATCTACTACTTCGTTGAGAGGTACTTTTTGTAACAGGCGTTGATTTCACTTTTGTTAAAGGTGACATTTTTCTTTTCAGCAATTTTTTACTTCTCCGTCTCATTTTTGATGTTGGTGATAAATTCATGAAATCATCCATTGAACCATCTGTGTCAATTTGAGACGGTTGTGTAAGAACTGATGAAAGGGGAGTAAACTGGGCAATTAGTGGGCTATCATCCTCATGTTTTGCTCTAAGAACTGCAAGCAGGTTGTGAGAGTATCGTTCGTAATGACACATCATTGTAGAATTGCATTTTTCTCCTTTAGGACATTCTAAAAGAAATAGAAATGTTCAGCAATTTCATTTGCCAAGAATATAAAAAGGTAAACATGAATTTTGTTGTGGTATGGCATGCTGCTTGGGATATGCAACTGTGGACAGAAAAACGTGATATAAAATAAAAATGCATATGAGAGCAAGATTCAGTAATGTCGAAGTTTAATAGTGAGAGCACAGATGCTTGCTTTAAAGCAGTGATTTCCAACCTTTTTTGGATGCTGACCTCTTATGTTGATTTTAAATATCTTGTGACTCCCCCTCACCCTGACCATTGACCAAATATTTTTTTTAAACAGCAAGATCAATGTTGATGGTTGCAACTCCACAAAATCTTTGAGCAACCCCCAGGTTTTAAAAAACTAGATTAAGAAAATTTACTCTGGACTAAATAACAAAATATGACAACCCGTCACTGACCATTCAACACTTTTTGACGAGGTTGCTTTTTCACACAAACTTCCACATGGAGATTCACATAATTTTTTCGTACTAAAACAAGTGGCATCTGACAATAAGGACAATAACCAGATGGTGATAATGAATCACCCATTTTGAAATAAGATACACAGATTACCACAGATGATATAGCCTATGTCACACAGCATCAACTAATGATAGAAACCTGTAAATAATTTGATAACGTTAGGTCGGGAATAGTTTTGTTTAAAAGCTACATTTGCATTGATTTGCCTAACACTTATTAATTTTATATTACTATTTTGAAAATATTAGGCTGCTAAAAGTATGAATGTAAACCATGTTTTAGATAGCCTATGCCTTAGTCTAGGGTCATTTCATATCACTATAAGCAATGGATTAAGGCTGTGGCTATATTTACACTATATAGTGTAATAATAGCCTGAATAGTGTTGCCAGATAAGGAACTCTGCCCTAATTTGAGAAAAGTTTAAAGCTGTTGAAAACAAAAACTTGCATTTTGGATTTTTTTTTACTCCTGGGAAGATCAAAACCCTAATCTTATTCCTAACTCTAACCCTTACCTTAACCCAGGGGCGGGCAACTTCTCCAGTCGGCGGCCTGATATGGGAAAATAAAGTACTTGGCGGGCCGGATTCAAGAATCGCTACATTAATTGCGTATTTATCTACCTAGACAAGAAATGAATCCTATTTAATGTAATGTGAACTTTAAGTTTAAAGCATAGAGACTAAAAACAGTATTTAATGAATTTATTAACAATTAACGTAATGTACTTCAATAGCTGCTGAAGTCAATGAGACATCTGTGGTCGATCAAAGTTGTCAACAAGTTTTTTGAACTCTGGCTGCATGTCGGACATAGAAGCCCTCAGTAAAGACTGCACCTGAACATCAGTGAGATTGGATCGCAGCTTTGTCTTGTTAATGTTCTTGGTCGAAAATGTTTGCTTGCAAATGTATGTAGACCCGAACAGAACAAGTAGTTTCATGGCCATCTTTCTCAGGTTGGCAAACTTGGACTTATTCAGTGACGCATAAAATTTGTCAATGCTTTTAGATTGGAATATCTCTTTCAGGGTAGAGTCACACTGCAAATTAATCATTTCCAGTTGTAGAGCATCCGGCACCTTTTCAAAGTCAGTTGTAAAGGGTGATGAAAAGATATCAAACTCAACAGAAAGTTTCTGGAAGTCCGCAAAACGACGACCAAATTCATTGTCTAGTGCAGATAGCATATTGGTGTACTTCTCAATTGTCATCATCTGAGGTGCCATAGTTTCGAGTGTTGGAAAGTGTGTTGTGAACTTGTGATATTCTGATTGAGCTGGCGAGAAAATAGTTTTAGCTTCACCGTGAATGCCTTCATTGTTGAGCATATTTCGTGAGAAAAAGCGCCCTTTCCTTGAGACTGAAGGAAATTCTTACAAGAGATAAAGAAAAGGCAGTGGCTATTTGACCGGCTCCGGTCTTTGAATCTGAAACACTATTTGACCGGTCATGACGTCACTATATAGGCACTTTTTTCTTTTTCTCTTTCAAAGCAAAAGACGAGAAGAGTGGCTATGTAAATTCTAAATTCCACAATTGTGTTCAACTGATTCGGTGGCGTGTAGGATACATTTTGGGCTGTTGTTCCAGAGGGAATGAGTTCGAAGCTATGCGGAAGCGTTCTTTTTTTCTAATTTTTAACTAAATTTTGACCCGAATTGACTCAATTGTTAGGCTGCTGCATTTTTGTGGTCAATTTTTAATTTGAGTAGCCTACAGCCCAATTTTTTTATGTCTTTTCAAATATGAGTAATAAAGTTAGAGTTTTTAGATTTCTTGAATTTGAGAATTTCTCAGGGTAATTTTCCGTTTGTCATAAGAGGATGTGACCGTGTTTGCTAAACGACGCATTTCGTCCGGCAAACGACGCATTTCGTTGATTGAAAGACATAAAAAATTGGGCTGTAGGCTACTCAAATTAAAAAGTGACCACAAAAATGCAGCAGCCTAACGATTGAGTCACTTCGGGTCAAAATTTAATTAAAAATTAAAAAAAAAATTAAAAAGAAAAACGCTTCCGCGTAGCTTCGAACTCATTCCTTCTGGAACACCAGCCCAAAACGTATCCTACGAGCCACCGAATCAGTTAAACATAATTGTCAAATTTAGAACTTATATAGCCACTCTTCTCGTCTTTTGCTTTGAAAGAGAAAAAGAAAAAAGTGCCTATATAGTGACGTCATGACCGGTCAAATAGTGTTTCAGATTCAAAGACCGGAGCAGGTCAAATAGCCACTGGCTTATGACAAAGGATGGAAGGGCCCGTTTATGACGGAACATACGGTAACATGCTTGTCACTTGACAAAAAACCGAAAACAAAGACTCAAAGAACACAAAGAACTAAAGAATAACTAACAGTCACTATTATTTGACGTAGTTTACAAGCAAGTACCGGTAGTGGGGGATTGCGGCAGAGTGCGGCCACATTATCATGTAAAGACCGGACTGTCTGCGGGCCGCTCAAAATCCCGTCGCGGGTCGTATGTTGCCCGCCCCTGCCTTAACCCTTCCTAACTTTAATCCTAACTCTGGCAACACCTGATTGTGGAAAAATAGCCACTTCCATGGATTAAACATCACAATTTCTAATTTAGTTAAAACTTGGCACAAATTATCTTTATATATAGATAAAAACTATCTGAAATTTTATACTTCAATTGAATCAACAGCCACAAGATTTGTACCGTACATTAAACTTTTTGACATATTTCACAAAATTAATGAATTTAAAAATCTCAGGAATTTTCACAAATTGTAAAAGTGAAAACAATACAGTACTATACCCTACTTTCAAACTCATTTTCACATCTCTAAAAAACAAAAAATGACCTCGTTCTAATTGTTCACTACTTATTGAAAGAACAGCTAAAAGGCTAGTCACAAGCAGCTCTTCTCCATCCATCCACACTCTAGTCTACTCTCCACATCTTCAGCACAGAATCGATACCAACAAACTATCAAACCTTAGCAACAAGCATATGATCAAATCAGCTAAGATTTTTTAGCTCCATCATGAAAAATGAGGGTCTGGAGTAACTGTTCATGACTGGAAAAACGCAGACATTGAAGAAGCATAAGAAAAAAAAATCAATTAATTTCTTCACCAAATCAAATACATTATCCATCTGGCAACATCAATTCTGTCAAGAAGACAAAGTTAATTAATGTTGCCAGGTGCAGGCAAATGAATTTCCAGTGTGTCTCCAAAAAATGGTTTTAATTTTCTTAACACCGGTGTTTGTACATTTTAAGGTTGCATTTGCTCTTTTATTCTTTTTTGGTTAAAACTTTAAAATTTCCCCAATCACAATTTCTGGTGCAAATAACTTTGAGTTTTCCCAAAAACTATCATTCTAAAATAAACTGCATTTCCAGTCGGTCTGGAAAAAATGAAATAAAAAATAAATAGAATGGAGGTGATGCTTTTAGCAGAGCTTTTAGTCTCTCTTCAAAAGTAGTTTTAACTGAATTCAAGAACAAAGGTTGTTTTAAAATAGTTTCAGAACACTTGGTTGTCTTTCGGCGAGATGTGTTTTCGTGCAGAACCATGTTTTAATATTATTTGCTCTCTTTGGAAAGAATTGTTATGCGTTTAATAAAGAACGCTACAAAAGTTTGCTAAAACGCATTGGTGCAATGCAATGTTAACTAACTACACATTTTTACGCACTGCAACAGCATTTTGTATGTTTACTGAAGTGCATGCGATGCTATTTGCATTTGCGATTTTGTGCAGCGGCTGAAAACTTATATAGCCTATCTTCCTATGGATTTTGAACAAACAAATTGTATTTTGTAAACAAACTTTTTTTGTTTACAATCATAAAAAGCTGCAAGATACTAAGTGAATGAAAAAAGAAATGGCTTGGTCCAAATAAGCCCTTCTGTTTAAAATAGGCTACTTCCATATTGCCTCAAGCGTTTCTAAATTATTAGGCAAATTTCAAAATATTGGCTCATTTAAGCTTCAAGTCATCAGATATATTCTTTGTTGCCAATATTTTAGACGTTAAAGTTTGTAAAAAATAATAACAAATAACAGCAACCAAAACTGAAAAAAATTACCCTAACAATTTTTTTTTTTTTTTTTATTGAACTGATTTTTATGCCTGCTAAATGAGTAGAAACTACGTCACACTTAGCAACAACAAGCATCAGCTTTCAGTCAGGTAGCTCAGAAATCCTGTGCTGGTATGTTTGCATGTCTGAATTTGGTACAATAGTGTCCTTGTAGTATGTAAAGCATGCATTTTTGTACAAATAACATTTCTAACTTAAACGTTATGTAACAGACTACTGGCTGATTTTAAATTCTTTCGTTTACTGGAATATGCTGCAATATAAGGATCTTCTCCAGGCCTGTATTTTGGCATTGAACAAATTTAGCAATGAAGAGCAAAGCGTCGAAGAATATATTAAAGCATTTTTAAAAACACAAAAGGTAATTTACATAATTCTTAACTGTTTCAATTATAAAAATTTGAAGGATTCCAAGATGGATGGATGGTCATTTTATTTCCATAATTTGCAGCACATCTTAGGCTACATGCCGGTACAGTTTCAGCACCAACTTTCTAATTCAAGAAACGCATAGAACAAGTGGTACTGATTTGACTCTCTGGGTGTGTGCTTGCAAAGAAGCTTTCTCAGTCTAGCGATAAAATTTCCTACAATCAATTAAAGTCTACTTTGATCTCTCAGTTGAGACACATTCGGCATTGCAAATAAGGAAACAGCCAGAGCAAATAAGTCCGCCCCCGTTAGCTCAGTGGATATGCGCCTGGCTCAAGATCATGCACCGCTGGTTCGACTCTCGGGGTATGCGCTTGAGCAACGCATTTCAGGACTGCTCTCCATTCAGCGGCATCTAGTGAATGGAATAATCCCCCAGCAACAACACTTCAACAATTGGAAAAACTTTACTCTGCCAAACTCAGTAACCGGTCTGCCTCAAAACTCAATGAGCCTTTACAAGTATGCGAAACTACCAGGAATACCGTAACCTATCAAGGCTTTGTCAGTCTGAGGATAAAGATTCAAAACCAAACCAACTATGTTGGTGTTTACTTGAGTATCTCACTTCAAGGACAGCTGTTTGATCAGCACCAACTATTATTTAATGTAGGCCTATTAGTTTAGAAGCAACAACGCCAACTGGAAACTTCACTCTGTCAACCTTGATGAATGAACATGCTTTATTTGTTTAAAGATTTCACAACTATATATTTAAAGCTGTAAGAAATAATATTCTAAAGTTTTTTTTATCAAAGAATTATTCCTTCAAATAATAAATACCTTCCCAGTTTTGTTACAGTTTATTTGAGATTGGGTTGCCAAGTAATATATTTCGTTTATTGCTTTGCTATTTGGATAATAATACTAAATCATTTTAGTTTAACAATAATAATTTTATAAGCTTGCTTGTTAAATTTGTTGTCATGTTGAAGTGTATGCTCAGTAGTTGAAGGTTGAGATAAGTAGGGGGAAAAACAAGGAAGCAAACCATCAATTCTACTATTAAACAATTGCTTATTATGATTTTGCATCAACATTTTTTTTACACATTGCAACTGTTAGTTACAGTTGGTGTAATAATAGATTGTTTTTGAGTATTAAATGACATAAAACTCTAAAGTTTTTGCTCGAAGTCAGTCTTTATACCATCGACGACTAGCTATCTCCCACACAGCATTACAATTTATGTTTGCAATTTATTTGTTGCAGAACCGGTTTTTGTTCATAGAGAACTCATCTGTACAACTATTAATAAATTATAATAAACATTTAGTCAAAGTAGAGGTAAAATTATCAGCTTTAACAAAGGTTAATTGTCCAACATTGAATGATTTAATGCCATTTAGCATCAATCAATGTTGTACAATTTGATAGGCCTATTCTTGTGTAATCATCTGTATTGTTTGACAGTTATATATATGAGATTTATTAAGGTTGACATGCTAAACTACTTTGATATATTTATTAGAATGAGTATTTTTCATTGAGTTTGTTTGTCAGTTAAGCAACATGTATCAGCCTAAAATCATTTTCAGGGATTGGACGACGATGATCACACTTTTATTGTAGAAGTGGTTTCTGGATGTGCCAGATTTTCTAAAATCTTGCAAGTGGTGGTGAAAGGATTCTTTGCATCTGATGGTAAACATATTCTTCATTGTATGATGGAAAATTGGTAAAACAGGCCTACATGCACGTTGAAGCAGTTGATGGGAATGCCTTTTACTGTAGCTTACCATGTTTTGATCATATGTTAAATAATTTCTTTACACTTGTCGATGAATTAAGTTTAGCCTAGCTACCTTTAATGCCACAATTAAATAATTATTATGCCCAAACGTAAACAAAGGACCTTCTGATGATCCCCCTTTTAGAGTGAAACAGGCTGTAGAGGTTTTAGACAGGGATATCTAGAGAAGGGATACGAAGGCTTTTAATACGTCTGACAATAGAAGGGCTTCTGTTTATCGTAAATAATTTCTGTTTACCGTAAAATAACAATTGGCACCGGTAGTAGTTTAATAACTTTAGTTATGATAACCTGCATTGCGCTATTAGCATCAGGCCTAATACTCACTGCATGCTCATGGTTACATGTTAATTTAACTACCTGTTTACTGGCTTTACATCTAGCCTACTGCAAAGGCTTTGTTAAGAAAAACGGTTTACTGGTAACTTTTCAACTGTCTTTCCAAACAAGTATTCTTTAAATATGCTCTATGTAACATTTACTAACTGTCTTCTGTAGTTGACTGTACCAGTTGCACAACAACACTTTCTGCAATTGTGAATAGAACCGCATGTTTCACGCGATACAAACTACTGCCCTGGTAGTGTCATAAGAATAAGGCAAGCGCTGTGAGCCTTCGCATCCCTTTCTTTAGATATCCCTGGTTTTAGAAAGTAATAATTATATTTGATGTAAATAGTACATGGTATATATTACTTAATAAGAGTTAATCGCTTGTTCCGCAATTATTCTGTTTATTAGTTCACGTTACTGCAGGTGTTTGTCATGGTATGAGAAGTTATTTAATTGTTCAGCTATACCTTATGTTTGCAGGTAAAACATCTCTACGAATCGACACCAATCTTTATGTTATTTTGTGCTACATGATTATTTTTAGGCTGGATGAACTTGGTTTGTCTCATCTAAACAAGTTTATTAATACACAAGATGTTTCCAAAATGCACAGGTGATCATTTGGTTTTTATTTTAAATATAAAACTCAGTGTATCTACTGCATAGTTTCCTATTATATCATGACAAGGTTAGTGCTTTGACTATCGAAGTACTTCATTGCCCAATGTTTCATTATTTTATTTTGTTCAGAGTCAAGTAACACGTAGCCCTTACCTCACTTTTATGACAAGTTCTTCAGCACCTATTAGGAAAAAACGTAGGCCTAAATACATTTGGTGATAAAAAACTTAACAAATAGACATTCTTGGCTAGATTAACTAAATAATTTCATTATAGTCTTGAAATTTAGCGGTGTTGATGAATTAATTATTGCATGTCTTTGATTGATGCAAACATTTTCATAGAATATTTAACTTTCATATAGGGACAGTAGATACCGGGACGCGCAACTCCGTTGTTCCGCCAACATTAGAAGGGTAAATTGCCAATTTGACATTTTTTTCACGCTTTGCTGCTGGCTTGCTTTCAACTAAATAGTTTAAATTACTTCAAAACCAACTTCACTCTTTTTATATAACCCATAAAAAATACATTATTTTGTAAATAAAAAAAAAATTACTCTTCTAATGTTGCAGATGAACGAAAAAGCGGATGTAGTTAACCATCCCGGTATCTACTGTCCCTACTTTCATATAACACATATAATTTCATATAATAAATAACTTTCATATATATTTCTAACGGCTTTTAAAATGCTTTACAATTTATTGTCTTAATTAATGTGAGCCAAAAATCTATTTTAATATGTAGTTAATCTTTACTTTGTCTTTTTGGACAATTTTGTCCCTTTAAGTGTTTCTCCTATTGCCTACTCATATTGTGATGTATATTTTCAAAGCTAATGGAATAGGCGTATCTTAAATTACTATTTATTTTTGCAGATTTCTCAGCTTTTTTCTAGATGATGATAATTTATCATCATGGATATATGATGAGTGGTGCAAACTTTATGATACTTGTTTTGTTAATGAAGAATTAAGAAGCCCACTTCTAAAGTAGGTTGTAGTGATGTGACAAATACCTTCACACCTTTAGATTGTACTTCAAAAACCTATGTCAGTCCAATTTTGTATTTTATTGTACGGTAATTCCAAATACAACTAGATTAACTTAAACCATCTTTACTTTAATAAATCACCCCCATATTTACGTGAATCATTAGTTTTAAATAAATAATGCCAATTTTCTGCAGAGTTTTTAGATGGTCAGTTGTCAGAATTCTGTCGCTGGCTGTAGGCTACCTGGAAACTTGTATGCTGATATTGTTTGATAGTAACTTGTATATTTAACCTTGGGCTACGCTACATAATGTGTAACAAATGTCGGTTATATCTTGCAGCATTCCTTTTTTATTTTTGAGCAACAAAAGCTGGCCTTTGCATAAAGTAGCCTTTTCTATTTCCCTTACTTGTGTTGGTATGCTGTGAAGCACATTTTGATACCATTATTGATACCATCATCAGCACATCATTGATACCATTTGTTGTTCTTTAGGTGGAAAGATGGTCTGGACAGCATTGTTTCCAGGCTGGAAGACATTACATGCAACAGAGTCAAGACAAAAATTGAGAAGAATTCACCGACAAGACCGAAATCGTTCAATTTGACGAAACCAAAACCTAAATCGATACCACTGCCTGAAAGATTACCTTCCATGCCAAAACACAAACCTGTATCGAAAAAAGTTTTTGAGTAAGTTATTATTTTGTACTGTATCTACTTAGGCTGTAACTGTTAATATTTTCTCCGTAATGAATCATAGACAAATAAAACCTAACAACCACACGGTACTTAGCGAAATAGCTTACAATAACATAAAAATAAACTAAAAGTTACAAACGTTTTTTGCCATACTCTTGTTAGCCCTTATCAAGTAACCAATAATAATGTTATGGTTTTATTTATTGTCGCTCTACAACAGCTAAGGTCTTTTAGCGACAGGGCTCATTTTTAATTTATATCAGGTTTACGATGTTATCACATTATCACCCGACTCATTCTCACTGCGCTATACAGGATAGAACACAATCGGTACCGTTTTAAAGTCTTCGGTTTGACCCGACCTGGAATCGATCTCAGATCTACCAGCACCAGAGGCGAAGGTGAAACCACTCGGCCACTGAACTGGTTATCAAGTAACCAACTGACTGATGTTCTGCATAAGTTGAAATTACAAAACTGATCTACATACACAAAATCAAAAAAAGAAACGCATAAGAATGAAACGTTCAAAGCAGAAGAGAGGCAAAATCACATGACGCCTAATTGCGCAAGGAAAAAACACACATCAATGGCGCAAAATTACGTGAAGGCATTTGGTAGATAGGAGGCGCTTGCGGCGAACAACTGCCTATTGAGGCGAAGATTGCAGGATTTTATGAGGAAAGCCTTGTGGATCTTAGTATGAAATTCGGTAAAGCATTTACGCATAATTCTAAAATACTCCAGGGATGGTTTATTGTTTGAACAAGTTTGGCAATCGAGTGTATGTTCTTTAATGGCACATTTTCTGTTGAGAGCAGTTAAATCCAAATGCTCTCTCACTCTCGTAACCAAATGCCGCGTGGACATACCAATGTACGTACAGTTCGCGTTTAAGAACAAGTGAACTTGTACACGACATTTGAACACAAAAAGGAAGGAGTCTTAGATTTCAGCTGAAAATCACAACCCACTTTAAATGTTTTATACACCGGAATAATATCACTGTTGAACCTCAGTTTAATATGACTAAATTCTTGACAAAACGTTTGGATTCTTTACCAATAAAAGGGACAGTGAGAATTTTTTTTAATTTGCGTTCACGTTTCTCCGTCTGAGAGTCAGTAGAACTTGAATTCAAAAACCCTCGCAGCACTTTATGAAAAAAGCACGAGGGATAGTTGTTAGCATTAAAGTAAGAACGTTATCGATTGACTTCATGACTAAACAATCAGAATTGGAGCAAATGTCTCGTGCTCGCTTTAGCAAGCACTTAATCAATCCAGACTTGTATTTAGAAGGACATAATAGCGTTGAAATTCAGAAGGAACTTAGCATCGGTTGATTTTTGCCAAACTCAAGTATCAAATATGTTGCTATTAATTTTGATTTCGACATCAAGAAAGGGGATGGTCTGATTATTTTCTACTGTAAAGGTTATATTGGGATGTATTGGAAACATTAGTGAACAATGATTTCACATCGAATGTTACCATTAATTGATTCCTACCACATTGGAAATAATTGAGTTTTTCCAAAAAATCGTTAATAGAATTGAGCATGTACGTATTCGGCTTATATGGTTTGATACTAGAGTGCAAGAATTTTGCAAAACAGTTTTCAGGGGTAGAAACCACAGATAGCCTACTACAGGACGAGCGGGATTGTCTTTTTTGTGGCTTTTGATTATACCAATTTGAGTAGAGAGGTAACTATTTTACACCATAAACAGACATAACTTAGCAACAACACTACATTTAACATCATTAAAACAATAAGCGAACGTTTTCGGCTAGTCATACAGCTCTTTTCAAGCCAATAACAAAAATATTTTAAAAGAAATACTAAAGAATCAAACACTATCACAGCAAAAATATGGTCAAATCTAAAAACTTGAGAAACTGCTTAACTAGCTCACACAAAATGAAAAATTACGCAACACAGCGGGTCAAGTATTTGAGAGGTAAAATTAATTAATTGTTCAGAAAAACACTCAAGCAGATTACGCAAGATGGAAAGAAGCACAACACGAGATACGCAGTGGCACAAACAAAGCAAAAATACAAGAAGCACAAGACTTGGCAATTCAATTTGCCTTATTTGTGGTCATTTGTTTCAGTGTAACATTTTCAGTTTTGATTAAATGGCGTGAATTACATAATGTACTCTGGTGACAATGTTTTAGACTGTAATCAAACTAAGCTTGCTAAGTTGCTGCTCTTACCCTAAGCAAGCTTTTAGATTGTTTTAAAAGCGAATTCTTTGTAGAGAGCCAAAGGAAAACATTCTTCTGGACAAACAAAAAAACGAGAATCACATGAAAGCTGAGCAGAAGTTGCTCGAGGCAAACGAGAATCAGTTCGTGTGCGCTCGAGCTGAAAAGTCCAGGAAAACCAAAGTAGGTTCTAAATTTCATTAGCATTTTGACAACATGTAGCGTACTTTAGACCAGCTAATTACTGACAACACAGCAATTAATACCAGCCCCATTTCCTTGCTGTTTTTCATGCTTAGTAGTTGGCAGTCCGTAAGTCTCATTTTCTTCACCTTTTGGCACTTTCTTTCGCCTGCTGTAAATAAAATCCCACTGGCTTCAATTCTTATTGAAGGATATGAAACCCACGTTGTTTTAATCGGATTTTTGGACATTTTACAAGTGAGTCCGATTTATAACAAAAACAAACAAATTAAATCTAAACGTTTTTGTTCAGATAAAGCTCCATAAGATTCGACGAACTGAAGAGAAAAAGCTCAATTTCAACATGAAGCATATGAGAGAAGTCCCACAGCACATGGTTAGTTCGACTGAAAAGCATTTGCTTTCAAACTCTGACAGAATGCTTATTGCTTTCAAGTGTAAACTTTTTTTCAGTTTAAATATTGTCAGCTATTTCCATCAGTTTTGCATACTTGACATACTATCACTTCGTTTTCGCGCAGAAAGAAAGCAGGCCGATCAAGTTGAACGCTGCGGCGGTGTTAAGGGAGGGTGCTCTATTTCAGAAGAAGGAAAAGATAGAGTTGGAAAAGTGAGCACCGTTTTTATTTTGTTATATGATTTGTGAATTGCTTTTTCTGATAAAAAAAAAACGTTTTTGAAATCGCTACTAAAACGACAGCAAGAAATAAACATATATCGTTTGATTTGCTTTAATGCTGTGACTATGTTTAAAGTTTAATCACTTTTGATAAAGAATTTATGTCATTTGATTTGCTATACTAGCCTATGAGGCAGCCCACTTAATCTTCTTCCCTCTAAAAAGTGCCCCTTTGCCTTGTAGAGGCATTCATCTAAGCTAGTTGTTCAGTCTTCCTACGTTTATGTTTGTCCTCATTATTTCGTTCACAATCTTATTCTTCCTTGTTGTTGCAAAAGAAAAGAGCAAAATCGTATTTCAACCACTTCTCTCTTCAATCAACGAAAATCTGCATTATTTTGATGGTTGTATTTTCATAGATTGGAGAATCTTCTGAGTGGCGCAAAAGATGAAAGTGAGTTTGTGGAGTGGCAAAAAACCATGCATCAAAAGGACGCTGATCAACAAATGATCAACACAGAACAAAGAAGGATGAAAGGCAAACTGAGTCGAGAGGAAGCCATCTTAGCTCGCCAAAACCAAATCATAACCAACCAAGAAAAGGTATGACGCAATTGGTTCGCGTAAGTCACAGTTCTTTTGTAAAGAGTTTTTTTTTTTTTTCAGCTGGCCATAGCCCTAAAAAATGCCGCAGGCATTTGTCTCTTGAGCAGCTTGCTGCTCATAATCAAGGGAGAAATCTTCGGCTATGGTCGAAGGGGCGCCACTTCGCAATCGACCGAATGCCTTTAAGTGTCTTGCTAAAGACACAACCACATGCTCTTGTGCGGTGTCGAACCGGCGACCTTTCTAATGTCGAACCATGGCTCTCACCATTCGGTTATGCAGCCGAGTTTGCAAAGAGTAATCGTTGAATTGGGAAAAGAAAACATTTAATAATCTTTATTGTTGTTCATGCTGTTTTCTGCACTTTCAACTTATTTCAAAGGCTGCTACAACTAATTGTAAAAAGAAGATAGCCTACTGGATCATGTTTATGGAGCGCGTTTTTCATAAAGAAGAGTTAGTTTCTTCAGATTGTAGTCCAGTTTTAAATTGCACTTGTGATGTGAACCAATCTGTCATTTCTTGCTGTCAGGTCTCCCAGCTGAAGTTTGAGTCGGCAAAAATGATGCAAGATTATCTGGCCTTGAGACTCGAAGAAGAAAAACAAATGAGGATTTTAGTGGAGCAAATAATTGAAGGACATCAAAACGCCCAAGATGCCAAAGTGAGGCTTAAGGAATACAAAAGAAAAATTGGTAAGAGCTACCATCAGTATCACTGATAAATTTAAAGAAAAATATTTTATGAAAACTTTTGTGACGACATTTATTATTGAATTTGTGTTTACTTGAAATATAAAGGCTTTGTGTTAAATTGGCACTTAACTAACATCTCATTGAACGATTACAGTGCAGGAAGTGAATGCTGAGAGTCGTGAAATGATGAGAAGAGCTTTGGAGGACGCAGAGGAAGAAATGAAACGAAGAAGCAGACTCATCCAGGAGATCCGTGCCATGGAGTCTGTGCCAGTCAACAGGTCATTATTGATTTTAAGTTTTTGTTCACACTGCCTGCATGTCATTATTCGAGTGCTGGTATGAGCAATAGATAGACGTCGTGTCCGAAATATCTTCTTGTTCAGGCCACCCATCATTCAAATTGTTCTTTTGAGTTAGGAAAAGCTGCATAGTGAGTGCTCTGGTACAACGATCGAAAGGGCACCGGTTCGATACCGCTCAAGAGCATGCAGTTGTGTCTGATAGGATACATAATGTGATGCTTGGAGTGAACTCGAAGATTGCCTTCTTTGCCTTCCTATTCACTTAATCTAAGTCTCAAATACCGTGCATAAAACCCAAATACACAATAAAAGAAGAGGTAGAAAATGGGTAAACGAAACTGATTTATTTGCCTGTCTGCTTCATAACATCATGCCAGCATCCATTGCATGCGTTCTGTTTTGCTCAATCCTCTTGACTTTCATCGATTAATTTTTATCATGTTTCCGAATTTCAGACAGAAACTGGTTGATATGACCTCCACTGCTGGTCACGCTCTGCTGTCTGAGATGTCCATTGCCGAACTATACGAAAGACTGAGTTTACTGAAGGAAGAACAACAGAGAGAGATGGACGAGAAACGAGATTTAATTCTCAAGGAAAAGCAAACAAAAAATGACACCATAATGGAAACGATAGCCCGCATTTCAACACATCGGAATGAACTCAACAAAGCTTCCAAACTGCGGTTGGTGTTGCTGTACTTAAGTTTAATCTTTTCAACTTTAACAATGGTGTAGCTCTAATGGTTTAGACGTGTAGTCTAAAAGTGATTTGCGCACCATGTTTGCTGTTGATTTTTTCTAATTTTTCAAAGTGGCAAACTTGCTTAGCGTATATTCTCATCACAGACATCTTTAAAGCAGTCGAAAAGAGACTGTCAAAAGCTGTCAGAGAAATCGATCAAACAAGTAACAAATTAGGCTAACAAAGATTGTCAGAACGAATTCAGTTTGAAGCTGCAGTATGGTTAGTTTATCAAGGCTGCAAAATACCACTTTTGCCTGATTTGTTTAATTTTATTGCGAACCCTTTTTTATTAAGTCGATTTCATTACGTTAGAGTCCAAATGCAACTCCTTTTCCGAAAATGCGGCAACTTTTAAACTATGCAGCCTAGCGTATAACATGGCCGTATTTCGAATGAAGAAATTCACGGAAAGAATATTGGCTAATTTTTTCCATTTTATTATCAGACAAGAAAAAAAACTTCAAAGGAGAAAACAACAAGAAGAAAAATTGCAACAAAACAAAGAATTAAACGAACTCCAGGAGAAAATCCATCAACGAAAAGAAGAAAGATTGAAGCTCTCCAGAGAAATGGAAATAAAACCTGATCCTAAAGATGTTGCGCGGACAAGAGGACTCATAAGGTGAAGTATCCAAGAGGATTAGTGTACGTTTCTAATAGTAATCAGTAACGCTTTTCATAACAGTTATGTTTTGTTGCGTTTTTCTGATTTTTTCTGTTACTTAAAATAGTGCGCGGATATTGTTTATATTCATTAATTATCAGTTTAAGTTATTATTATGTTTACGTTATTATTATGTTATTATTATCATTTACGTTTTTAGCTACAGTTGCGTCGTTTTATAGGCTTCGAGAATATGTTTTCTCAACGTAAACGCACGTTGGGTATGCTGATATTTTAATTGATGCACAGAATTCTAATTAATAGTGTGTATTTATTTTTGAATACTTATGTCAAAAATAAATATTTGACGAAAATAACCTAACTGGCAACATTGTATTTAGTACAGTGTTGCCAAGTTCCAAAACAGCACGTGCGAGTATTTCATTTAATTTAGGCTAACCACTTTTTCTTGTTAATCCGTTTAGCTCTTAGTGATGGTAAAGCATCAATCATCACTTTACACAGGTAATTTGCAATTTTAAACTTGTCGTTTCATGGTATTTGAGTTAATTATTTTGAAGTCATGTTTACAGAGAAAAGAAGTACCTCGAAAAGACACGCTGGCGACAATTGGAGATGGGGCAGCAACGGATCGCGGAAGCAAAACTTCGAGACTCTCCTTCACAATCCCGACAAGCTGGTAGAAAGCTCAGTCAAACGTCAGCCGCTTTGAGGGTGGTCTAAATTGTGTATTGACTTTCAGTAGGCTACCGGAGCATGTGTTTTGTAATAAATTGGTGCGAGCTTATTGTGTTAAAGTCTCAACATTCGGTAGTCATCAGTTGATGCCAAGTAGGCTTCTTTCCATAGAGGCTGCGATGGTAGATTCTTCTTCTTCAATTGCCTTGCCTGAACCAGGCATCGACGGCCTCAGATGAATAATTAGACCAAATGTTCCTATTATACTGTATGTTGCATGGATAATTGTTTCTGTTTTGTCGTTAAATTGTTCCAGATGTGTTTGTCTTTGTCTGCCAGGTGCCCGCTTTGCGATGGTGGATTGCAAACATAAAATGAGCAAACATAGCTATTTCACACTTTTGGTGCGTAGTGAATTTTCCTGAACGTTAGCATACTTTGTTTTCTGTTTTCTCATCCCTGAATCTGATGGTAGGCCTATTATTTTGGCGCTACTGCAGCAATTCACAATTCGTCGAACGACAGTAGCCTACATCGAAATCACTGAATGACAGTTAAACCAGCACCATCAGCGGTTTCCTCTAACTCAGCGCACCTAGGCTGGTTAACAGTAGACCTATCTTTAAACCGCGCAATATTTTATCCAGTGAAGCCTATGAAATACCGTACTGTAGTGTAGGCTAGGCTATGCCAGTAGTTGGAGATGCATGTCTATTGCCCCGTCGGTACAGACGGAAGTGGTATTGCCATAGGTAGGGTACAGACGGCGGGTACCGCCAGGTACAGACGGGTATTGCCATAGGTAGGGTACAGACGGAAGTGGCACAGATAGGGTATTGACATATTATATAAGTATATTCGGCGCGTGACATCACTCTATGATAGTATTGGTTTATTAAATTTGATAAATAATAATTGTTTTTGAAATGTGTACCTTTCTTATTTTTCGAATCTGTTAAGAGTGATATTAATGAAACCGTTTTGTTCTTCACAGCTGTTGGTGGTTAGGCGTAAAACTCTCATAACCCAGTAGGTCTAAAGTCCAGTGAGCAGAATGTGAGCATATCATAAGCAGTTTTTTTTTTGTTGTGGATGCACGAACTCAACCTGCTTCCTGTATAATGATATCTTCAGAATAGCCTAGCAAGCAGCTGGTACAACGCACTCTTAGCCAGTTAACATTATCCAGTTTTTGGTTTATTTTTTTTAAATACGATAAATAATGATTGTTTTTGAAATACGTTTTCTGCAACAAGGACATGTAGTAATTTTTTGTTCACAAGTTCGGCAACAACATAAATGTCCACACGGTAAAAGTATAATATTGGTTCGTTTATCTAAGCAGACAACACAAAGATTGTTGTCGATAACCTCTGTCTCCACCCTTCTTTGTGGTCGTTGAAGTCCTTCCACGAGTAACTCCCCTGCAGGTCTAGCTGGTTCACTTTGTAGGCGTGAAGTATCAGGTTCCCCAGAAAAGAACATATATCGTTGTTCTGTTCTCGAGCGATGGTTGTTGATCAAAACCCGTTCATCTCTTGTGAAACTGCTATGTGGACCATTTAAAAACTGACTGGTGATGATTTCTATGAAACGCGTTCCTTTCTTATTTTTCAAATATTCACATCTGTCAAGAATGATCATGGTAAGTTGTTTTGTTCATTTTTTTTTAATTTGATTGGTATGTTACTTACAGAGGGCTCCATTTTGCAAAGTTTATGAAATGGATGGGTATATTCTTTATATAAAATTACAACAGGTGATTTGTTAATTATTTAAACTTAAATCCAATTCATTAACCAAAAAGCGAACCTAGAAATAAAAAGTATTGGCTCCTTTACTGATCATGACTCTTCAACAAATTTATTACAAAATTTATTACAATACCATAAACGAAGGTTTGTTTTTCTTCTCGTACAATACGTAGTGGGAACTGATTGCGTGTAAGTTAGCAAACTGTCTGTATGTATATGTTTTGTATATGTTCTGTATGTGTCTGTATGTTTTGTTAATTTTTTATCGGTTTGGTTGCAGCCATGTTTTTTCGTGAAGCTGTTTGCTTGCAGGAATAGAGTTTTCACTATTGATTCTGGTAAGTAGGTCTACTGGTTCGATTCCAGGTCTTTCCGAATACTGTGTTTCATTCTTATGGGCAGTAGATCTTTCGAGTTTCATAACTTGTCATTGATTTGTGGGATCTTTTGGTAATTTTATTGGTATATGAGGTTTCACTGCTGTTTCGAATGTTTAGGTTGATTGAAGATTTCGTTGTACTTTGATGAGTTTTTTGATCTGTGGATCGGTTTTAGTTCATTGTACGGCAAATGATCAAAGGGTTGGTTATAATTATTATAATCTATGACTTGTCCAAAAACCTTAATAAATACTGCATTTAATCATCTTGAATAATAATAAATACTGCATTTTTTCATCTTTTCGGTTAATCTTTGTTTCGGTTTATGATAGTTTCGGTAAACCTTTATTTCTTTAGGTCTACGTTTCGCTAAAACAGTGGTTTCAACTAAACTTTTATAGTAACGATTGATACATGTAACTAACCTAGAGTAATAGCTTGGTCAAAACAACGTAACTTTAGGCTTATCATGCAGGAATAAATTTTACATTTTTATTTTAGATGATGCTAATACCAGCTAAACAATCAACATTTCTTTTAAACAACGAGAACACCCAAATGAACAGCTATAGAACAAAGTGTTGCAACATATACTTCTACAATCTGAGGACTGGAAAAAAATCAACAAACCTAGCGCAATCTACATCACAAATTGTTACCTTAAGACAAGCATAAAAAAATACAAACTCCAGCAGAATGAAAGCACAAATTTTGCAACACGTAATGACACCTGCTGACAAAAACACACAAACAAATCTCCAAACACAGATTTTAATGTTACAAATTTTGCAACACGTAATGACACCTGCTGATAAAAACATACAAACAAATCTCCAAACACAGATTTTAACGTTACAAATTATGCAACAGAAACTTGTGATATTTTGTTATAGTTTTTTAAGCTTGTAAAAATAAAATTGCAATTTGTTGAAAATATTTTTTAAGTTTGTAAAAGAAAACTTAAGTTTGTCACTTAACATAATTTTTCATGTGTATGTTTTCATATGTTAAACTTTCAGATCATAATTTGTTAAAACTATTTTTTTATGTTCAGTTTATAAGTTATGGAACTTATGAGTTTGTAGTTTGTTAAAACTATTTTTTAAGTTGTAAATTATGGAACATAAAGTTTGCACCTCGTTAGTTAATGTTTTTTTTTAATTTATCAATCATACAAGCTGAAAGTTTGTAGCTTGTTAAAAATATTTTTGGTTGTTGGTTTGTGCAATTAAAAGTTTGTGATTTGTTAAAACTATTTTTCAGTTTAATAAAAGTTGAGTTTGTGATTAATTTTTCGTGTTTATGTTATTAGAATAAAACTTTTAGTTTACGATTTGTCAAAACTACTTTTTAGTTTGTAAAACAAAACTTAACTATTTTTTTTATTTAAAATAATTTTTCATGTTTATGTTATTAGAATAAAACTTTTAGTTTACAATTTGTAAAAACTACTTTCTAGTTTGTAAAACAAAACTTGACTATTTTTTTTATTTAAAATAATTTTTCGTGTGTATCTTATTAGAATAAAACTTTATGATTTATTAAAATTATTTTATTTTTTTTAGTTTTGTAAGTTGCAGAACTAACATTTTTAATTTCTTATTTTTTTCGTGCTAATGTTTTAAAAAAGTTTTAGTTTACAGTTTGTTGAAATAATTTTGTTTTCAGTTTTAAATTATGGAACTTAAAAGTTTGTAGTTTGTTAAAAGTATTTTTTAGTTGTTGGTGTTTGCAATGAAAAGTTTATGATTGATCAAAATTTTTTTTTTCAGTTTTGTAAGTTGCAGAACTAACATTTTTAATTTCTTAAATTTTTTTTTGTGCTAATGTTTTAAAAAGTTTTAGTGTACAGTTTGTTGAAATATTTTTTTTATTTCACTCAAGAATAATACATCCGCTTATTTATTCTTTTCTTTTTAAGATGAAGTATTTCCAGCAACCATAAGCTTACTCCCAGCAACCTTAAGCGTATTTCCAGCAACTTAAAGCACACTTATGATTTGCATACTCTTAAGTTGTTTTTATAATCTTAATCTAAAAATCATAAAACACTTTGGATGTGTCTCATGAGACTTTTAAATGACAACACTGTTTACTTAGGGTTTCACCTCCATTCGGTTCTGAAGGTTTTATTGTTGAGCTGTTGGATCCGTGATCGATCCCACGCTTACATTTGTAAAACGGATTAGTGTCTTGTTTATACTATGGTCACAAGTATTGTTTTTCACATTTTCAACCCCTGTTATTTTTGTTAAACACACGCATGGTTTACTTTGTAGATGATAAAATTTTATACCAGTAGCACTAGTTTTATGAAGCATATTACTTTAAGTGATTTATATTTTCTACCTGCTACAACTACAATTTAATTTCACACTCAGTCTTAGCGATTTAGAGATTACTTATGTATATTCTTCCTATTCCATATGTACAATTCATCTGTAAAGATAATAATTACCTATAACTAACTGTTTTGAAATAACAACACATTATTTTTGAATCGTGGTAAGTTGTATTGCATAAATCAGTCTTAATGCTGTTTTATTAAAAACGTCTTTGGTAGGCTTCATATGCGTTGCATTTTACAAACTCCAGAACCACTCCACAAGATTGTTTAAGAAACAGAAGAAGTCACGGAGTTGCATTGTTTTGATGAAATGCTTTGACGGGTAAAAATTTTGTAGTATTGACTTAAATTTACCATTCAAGGGTTAGTAGTTTATAAGTTTATAACACAAGATTCACTTTAGTTATAACTTAAGATTCACTTTAGCTTCCTTGTTGACTTGCATAAGTAACTAATCAATGTTGTTTTATGAACTTTCATAACAGGTTGCTGTTTCGTTAGGGTTCTTCAGTTTTATAACGCTCAGTGCTTAAACTGTTTTGTAATTATATCTTACCTAATATGTAACCTTTAACAAATATACCAAACTATTTTATCACATTGAAAGATGTTTTTCTAGTAACCCATTGTTTTTTACGTTCTATATGCCTCTTACTTTATGTAATGATTTTTCCACATCTACTTATAACCTAATTTCAGTGAGGTAAGGTATATTTAAGCCAACAACTTTCTATGAGTATCAATCCACAACTAAATTTTTTCACTTCAATTCATTGCTGGGTGAAAGCACACAAGCAGATCTCGGAAACAAAAGATTATTTTATACCAGTCCTAATACATTGTCTTGTATTACATCCAAACTTCAAAATTTATCTGTTACACTGATTGATTTGTATAAAAACAAACCCATAGTTCCTTAATTCCTATCAAATTCGTCTAACGAAGTGGATCTTACAACTTAATCGCTTCCCTTAATTGGATGACACCCTTTAATAAACTGCTAGCATCTCCTGTTTGAAAAGCTTAGGCACCTGCTATAGCACATAATTTCATGATCACGAGTTTTCACAGTTGAATTATGACTTTAAACGTCTTTGTTTTATCATAGTCAAAACATTTTTTAAATGAAATTGCAATAAACTGTTTTATGTTGTTTAAAACAGACGTAATATAACAATTTTTAGTTTGGTCATGCGTACTGAACACTAAGTTAAGGTGTTGATCTTAAGAACCAATGAACTAAAGTCCGCGTGGGATCGAAATCCCACATCTAGTATTTCGATTTTTGGGTTAATGTTTAGCACTTAATTCTGTTTGTTTTGTTTCTTAACCTCACGTCAGTTGCTTGTACACACGGTTGTAGTTTTTCTTAATCACAACAAGATTCACTTTTTTCACATAAAAAACATAGAAATCTAAAAATTTGCCAATAAGTCCCTTTTGTTTGCTCAGATTCCAACATAAATAGATGAAAAATCGCTTTACCTTTGATCTATTTTACTATTTTCTGACAAACAATCAGGTTTTAGCAACACTTTTGCAACAACTTATTAGGTTTTTACGTGTTTTCTAGCTACAATCTACTTATCACGAGTTTACTTATAATAAAAACGGTGAATAAAAATAAAGAAAGTCAAGTTAGAATAATGTAACCTTCGTGATTTGCGATAATTTTGTGCCTACAAAATGTCAATTTTGAAACTGAATCAAAGTTAAACACATATAACGAATAACATTTTACTTGTTTGTATACAAAAATACCAAAAAGTATTAATTATTTCCAACCATATAACGCCATCCATTCGTTTAGAATCGACATAACCCATTTTTTTAAAACAAGTCTGAACACGATTTATATGAAATTAGCGGTTTATTTTAAATCGATTACAATATCGTTTCAAATTGATTTTGTGGCAAAAATGTTTATTTATTTACATCATGTAAAAGTACGATTTTTTTTGTTTGTTATTGTTTGGTAAATTTTTGTTAATATCTCCGCCTCTTGTGTAACTTTAAGTGTTTTACAAGATCTAAACAAAAATCAAGCAGTCTGATGCATTTCATGGTAACTTTTGAACAGGTCTAAACCGGTTTTGATGAAAATATGCTTGAAAACACATGATGATGCTTTATTAAATGATCCACGTTTATCACCACGAGCCGAACCAGTTGCAATAATTTTGTTTCACAACATCAAAAAACTTTGTGTTCGTAGATTTTAACAATTGTTTGGTCTGTAATCGACTTTACCGGTTTGTTTACCATCAACTTACGTTTAAACATAAGAAAATTACTTGAACGTTCTACTTGGATACATAGTACCATAGCATTTACGCGTGATGGTTACTTTTAACAACTGCAAACCAATGACGCCAATTTATTCAACAGATCCATTAAGCAAAGATTTGTTTATCATTATCCGCAACTATTTCTATTGTCTTTTCACCATTGAATCAGTTCCTCAGACTTTCTTTTGTCGTATGTTGTGTAATGTTTAATTCTTAAAAATATGTTATTTGAACAATTTTCCGCTTTTATGCTTATCCTCATCTCAAACAGATTGCTTATGAAGACCGTATATTTTAATAGTTTCCATATTTTAGTAAAGATTTCCATGTTTCATTTAACTCTTTTATCTTGCTCCTACATCTAAACTTATTGTTTGGTTCCTCTTGAACTATCTTTTGGTCACATGTTCCTGGTGCTTCATCTTTATTACCTTATCTCACTTAGAATACACTGGTTTGTGGTTAGACTATGTAATACTGACATATACTCCTGGTACTAATTATTACTTCCAGACAGTAGATTCATCCTCTTTATCTTCACTTAATCTTACAGTACAACGGCTTTAATCTCTTCCAAACTCCTCTTCTTTAGTCTTTCTCTGATCTTATTGGCTCAAAACGTAATAAGTTTACCAACTAGTCTTTCTGTCTTTACATATCCATGGTATTTTACCACCACTCGTGTGTTTTTCAGATATAAATCCAAAGGTAAAGCTTTAATTTTGTGTAACATTTTCAAAATAACGTCAAACGATTTTTTAAGACATGTACAAAATATCATAAAATTGTGTTTGAACCTAGAAACAAACAGAAAAAAAATGTATATCTACGTAATACTTTTCACTAAACACAGATGCAAAATTGTTAAATCACTCAGTTTTGATGATCACTGTCTGTTACACAACAACAATCTATCTTTTGCTTGAGTAAACGTTTTTTTTTTCTTTTAGATAAGTCACAATATCTGTACACACCTTTCCACAGTGATTGTCTACCAAAGTGGTGCTCCTTCCGCAACACTTGTTCGAAATATTTGTGGTGACGTACTTGTATTTAATATGATTATGATATGCTAACTGTAAGCTATCAAACAAAATCTAAGACACTGTAAAATATATACCAAAGAGTATTTGCAGAAAAACATATTATAACTAGATTATCCTATAAAATTATATCTCTCTATTAGATTTTTTATTATATATATATATATATATATCATATTAAACCTATTAAAAATTATATAGAATACGTTAAAGTAGTTTTCTATTATAGTATATTCTAGTTTTTTTTGACAAATGCTCTTTGGTTTATATTTTACAGTGTCTTAGATTTTGTTTGATAGCTTACAGTTAGCATATCATAATCATATTAAATACAAGTACGTCACCACAAATATTTCGAACAAGTGTTGCGGAAGGAGCACCACTTTGGTAGACAATCACTGTGGAAAGGTGTGTACAGATATTGTGACTTATCTAAAAGAAAAAAAAAACGTTTACTCAAGCAAAAGATAGATTGTTGTTGTGTAACAGACAGTGATCATCAAAACTGAGTGATTTAACAATTTTGCATCTGTGTTTAGTGAAAAGTATTACGTAGATATACATTTTTTTTCTGTTTGTTTCTAGGTTCAAACACAATTTTATGATATTTTGTACATGTCTTAAAAAATCGTTTGACGTTATTTTGAAAATGTTACACAAAATTAAAGCTTTACCTTTGGATTTATATCTGAAAAACACACGAGTGGTGGTAAAATACCATCGATATGTAAAGACAGAAAGACTAGTTGGTAAACTTATTACGTTTTGAGCCAATAAGATCAGAGAAAGACTAAAGAAGAGGAGTTTGGAAGAGATTAAAGCCGTTGTACTGTAAGATTAAGTGAAGATAAAGAGGATGAATCTACTGTCTGGAAGTAATAATTAGTACCAGGAGTATATGTCAGTATTACATAGTCTAACCACAAACCAGTGTATTCTAAGTGAGATAAGGTAATAAAGATGAAGCACCAGGAACATGTGACCAAAAGATAGTTCAAGAGGAACCAAACAATAAGTTTAGATGTAGGAGCAAGATAAAAGAGTTAAATGAAACATGGAAATCTTTACTAAAATATGGAAACTATTAAAATATACGGTCTTCATAAGCAATCTGTTTGAGATGAGGATAAGCATAAAAGCGGAAAATTGTTCAAATAACATATTTTTAAGAATTAAACATTACACAACATACGACAAAAGAAAGTCTGAGGAACTGATTCAATGGTGAAAAGACAATAGAAATAGTTGCGGATAATGATAAACAAATCTTTGCTTAATGGATCTGTTGAATAAATTGGCGTCATTGGTTTGCAGTTGTTAAAAGTAACCATCACGCGTAAATGCTATGGTACTATGTATCCAAGTAGAACGTTCAAGTAATTTTCTTATGTTTAAACGTAAGTTGATGGTAAACAAACCGGTAAAGTCGATTACAGACCAAACAATTGTTAAAATCTACGAACACAAAGTTTTTTGATGTTGTGAAACAAAATTATTGCAACTGGTTCGGCTCGTGGTGATAAACGTGGATCATTTAATAAAGCATCATCATGTGTTTTCAAGCATATTTTCATCAAAACCGGTTTAGACCTGTTCAAAAGTTACCATGAAATGCATCAGACTGCTTGATTTTTGTTTAGATCTTGTAAAACACTTAAAGTTACACAAGAGGCGGAGATATTAACAAAAATTTACCAAACAATAACAAACAAAAAAAATCGTACTTTTACATGATGTAAATAAATAAACATTTTTGCCACAAAATCAATTTGAAACGATATTGTAATCGATTTAAAATAAACCGCTAATTTCATATAAATCGTGTTCAGACTTGTTTTAAAAAAATGGGTTATGTCGATTCTAAACGAATGGATGGCGTTATATGGTTGGAAATAATTAATACTTTTTGGTATTTTTGTATACAAACAAGTAAAATGTTATTCGTTATATGTGTTTAACTTTGATTCAGTTTCAAAATTGACATTTTGTAGGCACAAAATTATCGCAAATCACGAAGGTTACATTATTCTAACTTGACTTTCTTTATTTTTATTCACCGTTTTTATTATAAGTAAACTCGTGATAAGTAGATTGTAGCTAGAAAACACGTAAAAACCTAATAAGTTGTTGCAAAAGTGTTGCTAAAACCTGATTGTTTGTCAGAAAATAGTAAAATAGATCAAAGGTAAAGCGATTTTTCATCTATTTATGTTGGAATCTGAGCAAACAAAAGGGACTTATTGGCAAATTTTTAGATTTCTATGTTTTTTATGTGAAAAAAATGAATCTTGTTGTGATTAAGAAAAACTACAACCGTGTGTACAAGCAACTGACGTGAGGTTAAGAAACAAAACAAACAGAATTAAGTGCTAAACATTAACCCAAAAATCGAAATACTAGATGTGGGATTTCGATCCCACGCGGACTTTAGTTCATTGGTTCTTAAGATCAACACCTTAACTTAGTGTTCAGTACGCATGACCAAACTAAAAATTGTTATATTACGTCTGTTTTAAACAACATAAAACAGTTTATTGCAATTTCATTTAAAAAATGTTTTGACTATGATAAAACAAAGACGTTTAAAGTCATAATTCAACTGTGAAAACTCGTGATCATGAAATTATGTGCTATAGCAGGTGCCTAAGCTTTTCAAACAGGAGATGCTAGCAGTTTATTAAAGGGTGTCATCCAATTAAGGGAAGCGATTAAGTTGTAAGATCCACTTCGTTAGACGAATTTGATAGGAATTAAGGAACTATGGGTTTGTTTTTATACAAATCAATCAGTGTAACAGATAAATTTTGAAGTTTGGATGTAATACAAGACAATGTATTAGGACTGGTATAAAATAATCTTTTGTTTCCGAGATCTGCTTGTGTGCTTTCACCCAGCAATGAATTGAAGTGAAAAAATTTAGTTGTGGATTGATACTCATAGAAAGTTGTTGGCTTAAATATACCTTACCTCACTGAAATTAGGTTATAAGTAGATGTGGAAAAATCATTACATAAAGTAAGAGGCATATAGAACGTAAAAAACAATGGGTTACTAGAAAAACATCTTTCAATGTGATAAAATAGTTTGGTATATTTGTTAAAGGTTACATATTAGGTAAGATATAATTACAAAACAGTTTAAGCACTGAGCGTTATAAAACTGAAGAACCCTAACGAAACAGCAACCTGTTATGAAAGTTCATAAAACAACATTGATTAGTTACTTATGCAAGTCAACAAGGAAGCTAAAGTGAATCTTAAGTTATAACTAAAGTGAATCTTGTGTTATAAACTTATAAACTACTAACCCTTGAATGGTAAATTTAAGTCAATACTACAAAATTTTTACCCGTCAAAGCATTTCATCAAAACAATGCAACTCCGTGACTTCTTCTGTTTCTTAAACAATCTTGTGGAGTGGTTCTGGAGTTTGTAAAATGCAACGCATATGAAGCCTACCAAAGACGTTTTTAATAAAACAGCATTAAGACTGATTTATGCAATACAACTTACCACGATTCAAAAATAATGTGTTGTTATTTCAAAACAGTTAGTTATAGGTAATTATTATCTTTACAGATGAATTGTACATATGGAATAGGAAGAATATACATAAGTAATCTCTAAATCGCTAAGACTGAGTGTGAAATTAAATTGTAGTTGTAGCAGGTAGAAAATATAAATCACTTAAAGTAATATGCTTCATAAAACTAGTGCTACTGGTATAAAATTTTATCATCTACAAAGTAAACCATGCGTGTGTTTAACAAAAATAACAGGGGTTGAAAATGTGAAAAACAATACTTGTGACCATAGTATAAACAAGACACTAATCCGTTTTACAAATGTAAGCGTGGGATCGATCACGGATCCAACAGCTCAACAATAAAACCTTCAGAACCGAATGGAGGTGAAACCCTAAGTAAACAGTGTTGTCATTTAAAAGTCTCATGAGACACATCCAAAGTGTTTTATGATTTTTAGATTAAGATTATAAAAACAACTTAAGAGTATGCAAATCATAAGTGTGCTTTAAGTTGCTGGAAATACGCTTAAGGTTGCTGGGAGTAAGCTTATGGTTGCTGGAAATACTTCATCTTAAAAAGAAAAGAATAAATAAGCGGATGTATTATTCTTGAGTGAAATAAAAAAAATATTTCAACAAACTGTACACTAAAACTTTTTAAAACATTAGCACAAAAAAAAATTTAAGAAATTAAAAATGTTAGTTCTGCAACTTACAAAACTGAAAAAAAAAATTTTGATCAATCATAAACTTTTCATTGCAAACACCAACAACTAAAAAATACTTTTAACAAACTACAAACTTTTAAGTTCCATAATTTAAAACTGAAAACAAAATTATTTCAACAAACTGTAAACTAAAACTTTTTTAAAACATTAGCACGAAAAAAATAAGAAATTAAAAATGTTAGTTCTGCAACTTACAAAACTAAAAAAAATAAAATAATTTTAATAAATCATAAAGTTTTATTCTAATAAGATACACACGAAAAATTATTTTAAATAAAAAAAATAGTCAAGTTTTGTTTTACAAACTAGAAAGTAGTTTTTACAAATTGTAAACTAAAAGTTTTATTCTAATAACATAAACATGAAAAATTATTTTAAATAAAAAAAATAGTTAAGTTTTGTTTTACAAACTAAAAAGTAGTTTTGACAAATCGTAAACTAAAAGTTTTATTCTAATAACATAAACACGAAAAATTAATCACAAACTCAACTTTTATTAAACTGAAAAATAGTTTTAACAAATCACAAACTTTTAATTGCACAAACCAACAACCAAAAATATTTTTAACAAGCTACAAACTTTCAGCTTGTATGATTGATAAATTAAAAAAAAACATTAACTAACGAGGTGCAAACTTTATGTTCCATAATTTACAACTTAAAAAATAGTTTTAACAAACTACAAACTCATAAGTTCCATAACTTATAAACTGAACATAAAAAAATAGTTTTAACAAATTATGATCTGAAAGTTTAACATATGAAAACATACACATGAAAAATTATGTTAAGTGACAAACTTAAGTTTTCTTTTACAAACTTAAAAAATATTTTCAACAAATTGCAATTTTATTTTTACAAGCTTAAAAAACTATAACAAAATATCACAAGTTTCTGTTGCATAATTTGTAACGTTAAAATCTGTGTTTGGAGATTTGTTTGTATGTTTTTATCAGCAGGTGTCATTACGTGTTGCAAAATTTGTAACATTAAAATCTGTGTTTGGAGATTTGTTTGTGTGTTTTTGTCAGCAGGTGTCATTACGTGTTGCAAAATTTGTGCTTTCATTCTGCTGGAGTTTGTATTTTTTTATGCTTGTCTTAAGGTAACAATTTGTGATGTAGATTGCGCTAGGTTTGTTGATTTTTTTCCAGTCCTCAGATTGTAGAAGTATATGTTGCAACACTTTGTTCTATAGCTGTTCATTTGGGTGTTCTCGTTGTTTAAAAGAAATGTTGATTGTTTAGCTGGTATTAGCATCATCTAAAATAAAAATGTAAAATTTATTCCTGCATGATAAGCCTAAAGTTACGTTGTTTTGACCAAGCTATTACTCTAGGTTAGTTACATGTATCAATCGTTACTATAAAAGTTTAGTTGAAACCACTGTTTTAGCGAAACGTAGACCTAAAGAAATAAAGGTTTACCGAAACTATCATAAACCGAAACAAAGATTAACCGAAAAGATGAAAAAATGCAGTATTTATTATTATTCAAGATGATTAAATGCAGTATTTATTAAGGTTTTTGGACAAGTCATAGATTATAATAATTATAACCAACCCTTTGATCATTTGCCGTACAATGAACTAAAACCGATCCACAGATCAAAAAACTCATCAAAGTACAACGAAATCTTCAATCAACCTAAACATTCGAAACAGCAGTGAAACCTCATATACCAATAAAATTACCAAAAGATCCCACAAATCAATGACAAGTTATGAAACTCGAAAGATCTACTGCCCATAAGAATGAAACACAGTATTCGGAAAGACCTGGAATCGAACCAGTAGACCTACTTACCAGAATCAATAGTGAAAACTCTATTCCTGCAAGCAAACAGCTTCACGAAAAAACATGGCTGCAACCAAACCGATAAAAAATTAACAAAACATACAGACACATACAGAACATATACAAAACATATACATACAGACAGTTTGCTAACTTACACGCAATCAGTTCCCACTACGTATTGTACGAGAAGAAAAACAAACCTTCGTTTACGGTATTGTAATAAATTTTGTAATAAATTTGTTGAAGAGTCATGATCAGTAAGGGAGCCAATACTTTTTATTTCTAGGTTCGCTTTTTGGTTAATGAATTGGATTTAAGTTTAAATAATTAACAAATCACCTGTTGTAATTTTATATAAAGAATATACCCATCCATTTCATAAACTTTGCAAAATGGAGCCCTCTGTAAGTAACATACCAATCAAATTAAAAAAAAATGAACAAAACAACTTACCATGATCATTCTTGACAGATGTGAATATTTGAAAAATAAGAAAGGAACGCGTTTCATAGAAATCATCACCAGTCAGTTTTTAAATGGTCCACATAGCAGTTTCACAAGAGATGGACGGGTTTTGATCAACAACCATCGCTCGAGAACAGAACAACGATATATGTTCTTTTCTGGGGAACCTGATACTTCACGCCTACAAAGTGAACCAGCTAGACCTGCAGGGGAGTTACTCGTGGAAGGACTTCAACGACCACAAAGAAGGGTGGAGACAGAGGTTATCGACAACAATCTTTGTGTTGTCTGCTTAGATAAACGAACCAATATTATACTTTTACCGTGTGGACATTTATGTTGTTGCCGAACTTGTGAACAAAAAATTACTACATGTCCTTGTTGCAGAAAACGTATTTCAAAAACAATCATTATTTATCGTATTTAAAAAAAATAAACCAAAAACTGGATAATGTTAACTGGCTAAGAGTGCGTTGTACCAGCTGCTTGCTAGGCTATTCTGAAGATATCATTATACAGGAAGCAGGTTGAGTTCGTGCATCCACAACAAAAAAAAAACTGCTTATGATATGCTCACATTCTGCTCACTGGACTTTAGACCTACTGGGTTATGAGAGTTTTACGCCTAACCACCAACAGCTGTGAAGAACAAAACGGTTTCATTAATATCACTCTTAACAGATTCGAAAAATAAGAAAGGTACACATTTCAAAAACAATTATTATTTATCAAATTTAATAAACCAATACTATCATAGAGTGATGTCACGCGCCGAATATACTTATATAATATGTCAATACCCTATCTGTGCCACTTCCGTCTGTACCCTACCTATGGCAATACCCGTCTGTACCTGGCGGTACCCGCCGTCTGTACCCTACCTATGGCAATACCACTTCCGTCTGTACCGACGGGGCAATAGACATGCATCTCCAACTACTTATGCCTTTACTAAAAAGGTAAGGACTTTTGCTTGGTTTTTTCCTATCGACGCTATGCTGACGACAGTTGCGAACTATAATAGTAGCCTACCATCTGCTGCTCTTGGATATTGGCATAAATTTCTCTTTTTTTACAAACTAAGGGAGACCGGGGCTAGTTGTAACATTTTTTGAATTATTTAGCCTATTATATGTCTGTAAAAACAAGTCTGAGCGAATTTTTTGGAGATTAGTTGTATAGGTAGACTATTTATGCATATTACTCCACCTAAAGCCCTGTGATTAAGGATTTTGAGAAGATTGGCCTAGAAAAACTTCAATCGAGCGTTACAACTTGCCCCGGATCTGGGACAAGTTGTAACAGAATATTTTTTTGCTGCTAATCAATAGCAAACACTTTACTGAACATTCACTTTTGCTCAAGAAAGGTTTATTTCACTCCTCAAGGTCAGAAAATGTTCACCAGAAGGTAGGCTACACACTGAAGCAAAACTGCACACAATATAATAGGCATTTCAAAAATTCACATTTTTCCTTTACTCCTCACAAAGGTGACAATAATACTTTGGCAATCCCTCGGTACATTGAGAATGCGACCAACCATGTCACTTTTCACACCTGACCCAGTTTTCTCCCGGTCTACTGTTCGGATACGCTTCGGAGCACACCAAACAATACCATTCGGTTTTCTTCGAGCAGCCTTGTTTCTTTTTCTTTTCAAAAGTAAGCTTTCGCTTCTTTGTGTGTTTGGATTTGGAAGCATGTTGCTCTTCTTCAAGCTTCTCTTTTTCCGGTGTTGCTGTCAAGATTGCAGACTGCTTAGTTTTGCGTTTCTTTGCCCCAACTTTTCTAGGTGCAGCCTTAGGCAATCTTCCCATTACTTGGATAGGAGAAAACACTGCTGAACCAGCACTCAAAGAAACAAAAGGACTTGGTGTTTCATAAAGTGATGCTTAATAAAGTGATGTTTCAGCAGGTGGAATCTTCCCACGTTCACTTTTTCTTTTATAATTACGCATAATTGTAACAGTTACCAAGTAATCTAGTTCATTTACTGCCAAAGAACATAACACAGCTCTTGTTACATCTTGCCCCAATAGCAATTAGCCATAAACTGTTCGATATTTCACCAATAAAATACCACATATTTTTGGTCAACTTTAATTTTTTAAATACCTAAGTAAATGGTTATATCAAAAAAAAAAGACCAGCCCTCTAGCTTACTTTTTCTTGTCGTAGTAACTACAAGTTTATTTTTCTAAAATTTTACTTTCAGTAGGCAAAAAATGCTTTTCGTTATAACTCAACTGTACGGAGAGATTTTGAAACGAGGGTTTCTCTGTAACTTAGCTACAATACACTTGATAGAGGGCGCAATAGAGAAATATACTTTTCTGTTTAGTTGGGGAGAAAATGATAGTGTTACAACTTACCTCTGTTACTTTTAGCCCCGGTCTCCCCTACTATAAAAGCTCCATAGCCTGAAAAAAGCTTTTTTTCATAGGCTATGAAAACACACACATTTGCGATGTAAATCTATTCTGATACAAAGCGCTACTTATGTAGGCCAATAGGCTGGTGAAACGCTAAATTTGCCTTGTGAAACCCAAAATTCGTTATAAACGAAGTGGTGTTTTTGCCCTGCTTTAGCAATTTCAACTCTTACAAAAAAAATACGACGAGTCTATATATTTCAGCCCACAAGCCTTTGCTGTCCTTGACTCCGTTGATATGTCCACTAGCCTATATTCGAAGGTTGCTACCCTACGCCGCTGGATTCAGACTCTTTTTTATTTGTTTTATCCTACAACACGTACACATCAGTTAAGCCACACAGATAGCCTACAATCCCTACATAAATAACTTCTTTAAATGAGGTTGTAGGCTTCCAGGATGACAGTGAAAGACCACAGGGCCAACGAAGTCAGCTGTCACTCTCATACAAATAGAAAGAAAAGAGCTTCAAAAAGTAGAGGCAACAACAACAAAAGACCAAAAAAACTACCAGCTAGAGCTAATCAAACCAGTTAAGTTGGATCAAGCTGTAGCCTAATGGCTTGTTATTTGTTGTTGATAAAGCGGCTAAACCTTTGGTCAACGAGATTTAGGTCTACCTGTTGGTTAATCAGGGGCGTTGATAGAATGATTTGGGCCCGGTACCAATAAAACCTCCGGCGCCAAATCAATCTACTTCTACGAATAATAAAAATACGAGGTGGTTTCTTAAAATTCCCGGGACTCTTGATAAGGTTTCGAATCTCTAAAATCATCCCTGGCCGCGAGTCCCAAAGTAGGCTACCCCGGGACCCTGACTTTTCCAAGGTTTAACTAGAACAACAAATAAAAATTAATTGAGTTTAAAAACAATGCAGCCAAAAAGACAGGTTGAGTAGAAATGAGTTAGATTACGTTGTGGATACAAAAAATGGTTCTGTTCGGTTGGGTGTAAAAGTTTATTGAGTGAAATTATATTTACAAATTTCGTTCATTGATATCAGATCAGCGCCTCGGGCGACTAAATCAACTGACTTTTATTGCGAAACGTATTTGCATCTTCTCATCAGTTCAAGTCAAACCTGTTGAATCAAGGTTAAGAAATTTAACGCACAGAAGACTTAGGCTTTGCAGGTGTGCTCAATAGATCTTTTTGTTTTTTGTTGTTGTTAATAAGTAGGTAACCTGTTTGCTGAGCTTTAAAACACATGGACGTAAAACACACTAAACACATGTATGATGTAGAAAGCAACCAAAATAGGCTATAATTTAGCCTACTACGGTACTAAAATGCCTAAAATATAGTCAGCATGCAGATAGAGAAAACTTAAGGGTAGGAAAACCGTTGGCTTATATTGCTGTCGTGGTGGGATTTTCTTTCCATGCGAATTGTTATGGCAATTGTTTAACCGCTCTAATTGTTTGTTTTGTATAGCCTACCTACACACAAGCCTACAACAATGTCTATGCGGTCAAACCAGTAGGCTACCGGCATCACCAGTTAGCGGCCAAATATAGCCCTATTACAGTCTATGCGAAAGTGGCTAGGATCAGTTTATAAAAACTTGGCACGTTGTTTGGATGTTATGAAATGTTTAATTTATATAAAATTTATCAAATTTACAAAGAGATAGCCTAGAATCCTAGATATATCACGTTGGATATCGCACTCCCGTAAATGAAATAGGATAGAGTGCGCTCACACTATTTATAAATTCCTCAGCCTACTATTTTCTGCGATTACAACTTATTTTTATGTTTAACAGTCTCTTTGCAACATTTTCAAATGAGATTAAGGAATAACAAAAAGAAACAAAGCAGGTAGTTTGAAAAGCAGGGCATTCAAACCGCAATCGGATTTCAGGACAAGAAAATCCACAAGAAACGGTGTTTTCGAAAAACATGAGAACTTCAAAGAAATGTAGCTTTAAAACAAAGTCCACACTTTTAATATGTGGATTGCTTGTTTTTTGTTTTGTCCAAATAAGTTTTGGATTTGAACGGAATCATTCAATTGAAATTCGTCCAAAAGTATTTTCAGTAGAAGTAAGAAAGAAAGCAACACAGTGGAAAGACTACCCACCATCTTACAACGAAAAATTACGACAAAATTTTGTTGTGCTTTTGGAAAGTGGGGATTTTTCAAAAGTCATCGACGATG
Organism: Aplidium turbinatum; assembly: GCF_918807975.1. Classification (NCBI taxonomy): domain Eukaryota; kingdom Metazoa; phylum Chordata; class Ascidiacea; order Aplousobranchia; family Polyclinidae; genus Aplidium; species Aplidium turbinatum. The sequence goes on along the minus strand of NC_137484.1, from coordinate 11,411,822 downwards.
TCAGTAAAACCTCAATCAGAAACAAACGCCAGATTGAAGAATCCTCAAATCCTGGTGAACAAGGTAGGCTTTACAGGAAGCCATTCTTAAAATTATGACTTTATTGTGTGACACAGACGTACTTCATATTTAAATTTAATCTTGTTTTTTCGCTTGCTTCATACTTTGATTTAGAAGCAACATTTTAAAATACTTTCCTTTGCTGTAAGCTCAAAATAAAACACATGTGGCAGATTCAAACAACAAAGGTAGCGAGTTCAGGGGGGCACTGAGTCACATGCTCCATGCTCCCCTCATTTCCCGAAACAAAAAAACTTTAAATTTTTGCGTAAACTTTAGTTCCTGAAATTAAATAGGCTCCAACTATTTGTTTAAACAAGTTTATGGCAGAGATTTTGCATCCGGTAATGAACTTTTCAACGATTAATATTTCTAGTTAAATTTTTTTAAAAACTTAGGTTCAAATAATCTTCAACTAAAGTATTCCTGCATCAGGAAACCTCCAACTATTTGTTTAAACAAGTTTATGGCAGAGAGTTTTCATCCGGTAATGAACTTTTCAACGATTAATATTTCTAGTTAAATTTTTTAAGAAACTTAGGTTCAAATAATCTTCAACTAAAGTATTCCTGCATCAGGAAACCAAGATCCTTATTTCACTGGACCCTCCAGCATTCGTGCTGAAGTTGGAGAAGTCATCAGAGTCCAGATGACTGCAGTGGATCCCGATGAAGACCCCATCACATTTTCTTTGGAAGGAAATATTTCCTCTAATGCCGAAATACAAGCAGGTTACTTTAGTTACATAGTATCAAATATAGTTGCTATGCACCAAAAAAAAAACTTTCAGCCTGTTTCACCTTAATTGAGTTCATCAGCTGATTATTCTTGTACAAATTGAATTTATATTGTAGTTGTATAGGCCATTCTGATAAGACCGATTACGGTAAAACAAGCTGTAAAGGTTTTTAAGTAAATAGCAACTATAGGCCTATTCGATTGAATTTTGCTTGATTTTGAGCACTTTTTGTAGTATTGATAAATGATAGTAGGCTACTTATGTTTTATCATCATGTGCCGTCTCCGAGACGAAGGTTGGCTGCCAACTTTTTTACGCGTCACGTTGTTCTACTACTCTTTTTGCTTCTCTGATGCTTGACAAGTCAGCCCCCTGTTTTACATCATCTCCCAAAGCTAGTGTCTTTCTCCTGCACATCTTTTCTTCCACCATGCTTTGAATAACCGATTGATGTAGCATTGTAGCTGTCCGGCTGATCCTCACAAAATATGTCCTGCGAATTTTTTAAGTTGCATTGTCTATTTTTAAAGCAAAATGGTGAAGTAGTTACTGCGCTTTTGTTTTGTTCTGGAGACTGGGGTTCGATCCTTATATCGATCAGTCATCATGTGGTTTTTCAGCTTTTGAATGGGGGGTGGTCGATTCATGAAAAAACGTTACTTGTCTTTCACCAATACACGCGTTTTGGCAAGTTCACTTTGTTGTACCATCCAGATAGCAAATCAATCGTTTTTCACATTGATTCAACGTCTGCAGATGTTGAATCAATGTAAAAAAATGGTTGCTTTGGTGTCTGAGACAGACGCACAAAACCTGGTAATGTCAATCGTTATGACATATTTTTCATTCTAGAGAAAAAATATATACGAGTTTTTGTTGTCTGAATCAACTAGAAGACATTGAAAGTTTTTTTACTGCAACTAAAGGCACATTAATTACAGATGAGAAGGCTATCAGCCATAATTTTAACGACTAACAATATCATTGAAGAAGGCTGACGTGAAAGGGCACCCAGAAGATCTGTGGATTTGAACTAAAAACCGAAAATTCTCACACCACCTGCTCCGTTTACTATTTTTACTTTTTGTCTCAGCGGGTGCGGTGACAATTAGGAAAAAATTAGGCAGAAATTAATGAATAATTAAGTATTATTGTGCGCTTTCAGTGGTACATTTTCTTAATTGAAGGTAATCCACAACTATTTTAGCCTTGTTAATAATACATGGGGAACTACTTTCAATTAAAGGACTTTGAGCTACAACATTTTAACCTCTTGAAGCCTGTTATTGAAACCAACCAAATGCTTTTATTTATCACAAGTTCAAATTCATGCAAATAATAAAAACACAGCAAAAGAAATGCGAGCCAGTAAGACATCATTAAATGTTCAAATTTGAATCCTTAGCTGTTTTATAGATTTTCCATGCAGTTCACTGCGTTCAGGGGCGCCGGAACGATTTTTGACTGGGGGGGCAAGATTAAAAAAAAGGGCACTTTTGTTTACTAAAAGGCCAATTTTTTTTCAAGTTTTAAGATAAGATATAGCGATAATGCTAATTTATCAGCTCACTATGTATTGAGTAATGATAGCCTACAAGTGTTCGGTATACAAAGAAGGGCATCATGCTATGTTATAATGATGTAACCTACTGTCAAGCCTGAAAGCAGCCTGCGGCCATGGCCGCTAAGTAGTGCTTGAATGACCGCCGGTGCTACCTCCTCAATCGGCCAAGTTTGGTCGCTGGTCTTTTCTTCTAGCCAATTATTTAATTTCGCAATAGAATGATTGTGGATTAACTGTCGAAAATATGTAGTATCAAAGAGTGACGCAAAATTAGGTCAGCGCATCATAATCGCCACTGTTGCATTGTGCGGGAATGTTTGTTATTGATGGAATATATCCATCTGCGATCACCATCGCTGTAAGTCTTGTTTGTAATTCCCGACGTTTATTTTAACAAAGTCTTAATCCAAAGTGCTAACTTACATCGGCTGGCAATATTGTCGTTTTTATGTCGATTCGATGTTGTCGGACATTGAATCGTTGTTAAAAAGGAGAACTAGGTTAGTTGACATCCGAGGGGAAAACTTTTTTTGATCATATTTTGCAAAAATCATGCTTCTTTCAGTAATATCCTTTACATCATTGAAATACTTATTTTATTACTTTGCCGTCATCGTCAACACATGTCGAACGTTGTTTTTCGTTGCTATAAAGAATTCTAGGGGAGTGGCGAACTTCTTTAAAATCAGCCACATTAGAGATACTCGTGCGGGTGTCGTTAGATGGTCCCGCGGTACTGGATTACAATCCCGATAAAGCAGTTGTTGCGTGGTGCAATGATTCTATTGTAGGACGTCGCCCAGGCAGGGCCTCTGAGAGAAATTTTCACTAGGGGTACGAACAGTCACTCCGGGCCCCCTCTCACTCCGGGCCCCCTCTCACTCCGGGCCCCCTCTCACTCCGGGCCCCCTTTGTCTTGGGCAAAACGCGTGATGTTTGCTTAGGCTATTGCACACCATACAACATTTTACTGAAGAATTGGACATCTGTGCACAATAATAGTATCAGGCTGCAATAAAATTATTATTATTTAATGTTTGGTGTTGTGCATATCATGTGATCTGTCCCCCGCCAATTTGTGCATCCTGCATTGAACTCGTGTGTCAGTTTTTATGGTGCTTTTGGGAGGTGTCGCTTGTACAGCTTTAATGTAAAATTTTTAAATTCATTTTTTTATTTCTCTTGGATGTAGCGTATAATTATTCCTGATGAGGAGTGAGGACACTATGTGGTGTCGAAAGCGTTGGATTTAGTAGTTTTTTCTTGTTTTCTTTTTTGTGTGTTTAATGTTAAATCCGTTAACGTTACTGAGTGTTATATGACTGTATCTGGTACAAGCCAAGCTCTCTACCAAGGCTCAAACATAACATCTTGTTAAAACATAATCAAGTTAATCATCTGACCAATAACCTTTCTTCATTAACTTTTGCATTCACCACATTAGCAGCACTAGCAGAGGTGAACGACAGAAGTCACCTTTTTTTACTCCGGCTCCGGTCCTGCTCCGAAAGTATTCTCCGGCTCCTGCTCTAACCCCGAAATTCATTCTAAAGTGAAATAAGCGTGAAACTACCTTTTTCAAATAGGCCTAGTTTTAAAAAACACAAAAAAATCCAAAAACACCCGGACAGGAGAATAACTAACTTTTATGCTTTAATTTAGAGTGCTTTTAACAAAACATTTTTGCACGTAAAGCATTAACTTACCACTTTGGGCTCATAATTTGCTCGCAAAGCACTCGATTACCTTTCTAGGCCCGTTTGTTAGATTACGGGCCCCCACAACTAAAAAATAACAACTTTTATGCTTGAAATTAGTCGTTTAGGATAGTTTTTACCAAACATTTTTGCGCGTAAACTACATAACCACAATTTCGGGCCCCCAACAAACACAGACCTAGGCCCTCAAGGATACGCCGTACCCTCCGTACCCCCCTCTCATAGGCCTTGCGCCCAGGCCCAGACTTCAACAATGCTAAGTGATCATTTTAGCATTGTTGCAAGTTTATTTCTATTTACTTGTGATATTATTTTTATTTTGTATTTTGTTATCGTTATTTTTATTTTGTATTTTGGCCTCCAAGCACGCAGATTTGGCCGCCGAGAAGAAGCTCCCGGTAGGCCGCGATGGCTGCCGAAATAAAAACGAGTTTTAAGGCCTGTACTGTGTTGCAAAATTTTGTGCCGTAAATATTATTTTGCGGCAAAAATGAAAGATTATAATTACGCTAAAAGCGAATAGCTGAAATTGTTATATTGCAAAATATGCAGTAGCTTACATGACTTTAAAAGGGCACCATTGCCCCCCTTGCCCCTCCATCTGCAGAAAAATTGAGGGCAGGGGGGCATTCGCCCCCCTGCCCCCCCGCTTCCGGCGCCCCTGACTGCGTTGACGTTGTTTGTGCACTAAACAGTTTTCTGTGGTTTGTATTTGATGTACACCAGGCTAAATTAACTATAAATACCCTACTGAAATGTGAACAACCCAGACATAACTTCATGTTTCTGCAAAGAAAAAAGAAAGCAGCCTGGGCCTTTTGGAAATTAAATAAAAAATGTGACAAATATAGGTGTAGGCTACCTCCAAAGGTCATGTCATCAACTGCAGTACATTAATCCACTGTTACGTAGGCTGGGGTTACTGAAAAATCGTCTGCTTTTCTGCTAGCGGTCACACTTCGTCACCAGTTGACCTCACCGGATTACCATAAATAATAATTAATTAATTTGCGTATGTAGCTCTGGTGAACCAAATTTGGTTTGATCGATGTGCAATAAAAACATGTGCTGGCAGGGTTAGAGATCGCATCGCAATCGGTAACATTTGAAACGTATGCTGGTTTTTGAATGCATATTTTTAGCTCAGTTGCAAATGAACGCAGCTGGGATAATCGCTACTAAAACTTATGAAACACTGAAGTTGTTGCTGTTTTTGTTTCCGTTGGAGTAAGGCTACGCATTGGGGTTGTTCGTCATTTCTTTCAGATATTGCGTTTTCTAGCAGTCAAAAATTACAAAGTACGAACTACTGTATTCCGTATTGTAAGCTCATACTTTAAATACAATATAGGAATCAGTATAACGATGTGTAAAAGACACTGATTGAAATTATCATTGTAGGGAAACAATTCTACCACGCTTGACGACTGACGTGCAAGGCAATCTATTAATTAAAAACTAGTAAACTACACTTATAACGTGCGCTAAGTATGTGTCTAACCTGGCTTGAAATTTTCACGGTACATTAGCCAGAAATCATTCGAAAGCAAAGTACAAAATATCGTTTCTAATACCATTTCCATGCTGACAATATCATCAGAGTTGTAGATTTGCTTTAAAGTTTACCCTGAGTCCAGATTGTTTCCCAACTAGCAAAATTGATCTATTGAACAATTATTCAATGTTTAAAGATGTTAAATTACTGTAAAAAGAATCATTTTTTCTGGCTGGACCAGGCTCCTTCGGCAACATGTTTTGTAGTGGTCATGAGTAAATGTGATCAATTCACAGATTGTCGCATTGGCACCTGCTTTTTTTTCGCCGCGCATTTCAAATGATCGCATTTTGTTTTGAAGTTACAGTCAGGGTTGCCAGATACTCAAGCTATAGTAAGGCCAAATCCATTATAAAATAAGGCCAAAAATAGGCCAAATTTTTTATTTACTTCTAAGGCTAAATAAACGCTAACAACTTAATTGAAATAATTTTTTGAAAATGCCATTTTACAATCAAATATGACAGATAATAATTTAGCACTGTCAGAGCATAATGACCGGTTCGTTTGCATAATTTGATTAATGAAAAATTACTGTAGTAGCAGATAAACTAGAAACCATTATTACTTCAATTCATGAACAGTGCTATTCGGAACATCTAGCTAAGCAATAAGCATGAATTTGTCTTATTGAGTATATGTACCAGGGATGTCTACAACTACAGGATTGGAAACTATTTTCAATGCTATACATGACTACAGAAGAATTATTAAAATAAAACACTGTTTGTATCAACTAAAGAATGTATAAAATTAAATTTCCCAATAACAATATAATATAGCCTTCACTCACATCAAAACTTATTTGATGTATAGAAGTTTAAAACCACGAATCTAAAAAATCAAAAATAAACGAATGCAAAGATTTCCTGTCGTTCTGTAGCATTTTGCGTATTGCAAACCGGATCAGAAGTAAACGTGGAGTGTTCAAAAATCAGTGAAATGTGTTGACGTAGGCTTTTATAATAAACTTATTCCCAGACTAACCCAGTACGAAATCAATACGTTTAAGATGTCATAAGAACTAAAACTAATATTCGGTTTTGAAATTATTTAGCAGCAAACAAAATACGACAAAATTGCACAAATGGAATGCAAACACATCACATTAACAAACAAGGCAAGTGTATACTTTACGGTTTACGGCAGGTGCAACTTAATAGAAACGCCCTGTCCACTGCTAACACACTCTCTACTCTCTACCTATGTCTCTACTCACTAATTAAAATTAAAACGAATATAGGTCAGGCTCTAAGACTAAGTGATGATAAGTGATACTTTTATATTACAATTGAAATTGAATTTCCTTAAAATAATACTTTCTAAACCGGTCAAAACTTGCAGCCATAAAAATGGCCAAATAAGGCCAGATTTTCTGGCCTTATTTGCATCAATTTTTTTAGGCCAACTGCAATTTAAAAAGGCCAGTTTTCTGGAATTTGGCCTAAAAAAAGGCCATCTGGCAACCCTGGTTACAGTTGGTATCACTTTGCCTTTCTTGTCTCTTGCTAAATCAACCACAAAATTTGTTTACTGTTAGTTTTGGTTCGGATCTAAAAGACACCTTATAATTAATGTGTTTTTGTGGTGAAATGGAATGTTTGAAAAAATTGCTGGTTAGCTGACACAATCAAACTTCTCAGCTTGTTAGTTTTCTTCACACGCTTACTTCACTTTTTTGTTTCTATCGTTTCGAAATGAAACATAAGAGCGATGTAAAGTGTGGATGATATCAACAATTTGCAAAATATCAACTTCCACCTGATTCTGAAGTTATTGATTATGTTGCAGAACGTTTTCAACTGATTGGTGTTCGAATGGTTGCGGCTTTGATTTTACGTTTTGTACTTCATAAAAGCCATCAAAGTCAACACGATTCCTTGACTGCAAAACAAAAATAACACACCTTCAAAAGGCTCTGTAATTTATTTTTTGAAACTCTACCCAATTTTTTTCCGTTTTTCAGACGGGTTGTTTACAATGGTTTCAAACAGCGCCGATGTCGCCACCTTCCTTGCTTCCTTAGTTGCAATAAACTTCGTTGTTACGGACAGTAGAGGAGGAAGAACAACATTTCAACCAAGTTGGGAAGTTTGCGGATGTCGTACCAACTCTGCGTGTGCGTACGATCAACCGAAGCAGGAACTGGAAAAATTATCAGTGAGTTTTCTATTTTACTGTATAATTAATGCAAAACGCACCATAAGTAGGCTACTGACACAAACACAAATTGAGACAGGCTGCAGTAAATCTACACACTGCGTAGCCTACAGTTTTCAGTTCCACTACCATAGGTTATACTCTTATAGATAAGCCTACAGGCCATGGCCATATTTGTTGCAATTTCAATAATAACGCAAGGCATTCTGATTCCAACATTAAGATTTTGTTTGGGTTAAAAGACATGCATGACAAAAATCAAATGACTGGCACCGACGTTTTTTTCGTCTTGCAGTTGGTACAGTGCGTTTGTTCGCCTGCCTATACTGGCACTTTCTGTAATCAAGACAAGAACGGATGCTTGGGTCACCCTTGCTCCCCAGAAGTTATTTGTACGGACAAAAAAGCACCTGAATCGGGCTATTCTTGTGGACAATGTCCTCATCCGTTAACTGGCGATGGCATCACCTGTTTCTGTAAGTTTTGTTTTTAAATTTGAAAGCCCTCAAATAATTTTTACACTTTAATTAAAAGTGACATTCCAAGGTAACAGTGCATTATTTCTTGATCGTATAATTATATCACTGGTTCTGAGTTGTATTTATCTACCGAAACCACTGATTAAAAAATGAATCAGCGATTTTCTCATTTTTCATTCCAATGCTATGACAACAATACGGTGACAATTATGTCAAGACTGAGCAGAGCACTTATAGAACTGTGATCAACACCGGCTTAAGGGTTGATGGAGCCCGGGGCAAGTCAGACTAATTGTAATGGAGTAAGATCAGATACAGTTCTGCAATCGGGGAAGAAATTTAAAAAATATTCCCAAACGAAGTAAAATCAATTTTCTTCCAAACATGATTCCGGAATGCGTGTAAATATTTTTTTGCTATTGAGCCCTTCTAAGCTGTGAATATAAAAAAAAATCATGCGTTAAAAAGATCACTTTAGTTCTATTGCTTCTAGGTAGGCTTTATAACGTTTTTAGACGTGAAAGCGTTGTTTTCGTTACGATGCTCAAAATGAAGCTTTTTTTGCAAACTGAATCTTTTCTGAATCAAGTTTATGAATGATTTAGTAGTAGCATCTTACAAAAATTTATGAATTCTTTTAGCTTTTTAATCATGCATCATGATGAGTCATGCTTCACCCACTTTGTAAAAGCGCAATTTGCTATAGGGTTGGCCTGTTGACGACTCTTTGATGACAGGTCCTACTTAAATATGCAACTTATTATTATGTGGCTAAGAATCTGAATACGGCGTTCTCCTTGAAAGCTTAGCCTATGTGCAATTGTGCATCAATGCAGTTCATAAGCTTTGCCTATTTATTGATATTTCACAATTTACTATTTCATATTTTTTTCAAATGTTGCCTATAGGCTACGGTGCCCCGAAGAACACAGAACTTCAACCAGCGTCCCAGTTTCCCAGCATAATTAGCTCTTGTGACATGTTTTCACTGGTGATGTTAAATCTATGCATGAAAATCTACTTGTTCTGCTGTAGTTGGACACCGTTCTTTGATTTGACATGGGCTAAAAAGCAGTTCCCTAGGTTGCTAAGAAGATTTAAACAGTCGAGTCAATGGTGTAGGTCATCAATGTCTGTAGTTGAGGCTGCATTTACTTTTGCACCTTCATTTATCTGCATTGTTTTTCTGACAGTATAACCAAAATATTATCCACACAGCCAAATGCGTGCATCCGGGTCAACTAGAAAACGGCGTTACATTCGGGGAGCAAATAATTACAGGAGGACAGCTACGGTTTGAGTGCGATGATGGATATCGATTAGTTGGAGAACCCGTTTTAACCTGTCAGCACACAAACGCGTTTGACTACTCACTTCCAACATGTGAAGGTAAAAAAGATCGAAATGTGCTTGGAAGTGCGTGTAATGAAATCTAGTTGGGGATGTGCTATGCCATTGTGCCCGTATTCAACTCATATCTGGAAAGATAGATGGAAAGACAGATTTATTTCACATTCCCTTGTTTAAACCTCTTTTCTTTCTATCCCGATAATCATTAAAAAAAAATAAGCAGATTAAATTAACGAAATTAAGTTTATGGCAGTGTAGCCTATGTTGTACTGTATATTTTGTTTGGCATCTGGTCTGGAAACCAAACGCGAGGCCTATCTTGCACGGAAAAAAGGGTTGTCATATTGGTGGTTTTAACCCCAAATTTTAGAAGCTTGATATATTTTTAATACATTTTCAGATTAAAATATGGCACGATCACAACACCTCAGGCTACAGTAGTAATCATGCTGTTGAGAAAATTAGCCCAAAATGCAATAGGCTATTATGAAAAGCAGGGTATGGGATGGAATGGAAGACGTTTTTTCCATCTTCCATTCCGAGATTTTCTTCCACTCCATCTCCATTCCATCTTAGAAATCTTCCATTTCATCTCAGAAGTCTCTTCCATCTTCATATTTTGTGATCTCCGCGTTGAATATGCCACAAATAAACCTAAAACCATAGCTTTCTGATTGGTCAATTCTGCCTAACGACAGTAGGTTTGACAAATACGCGTCAAGCAACAGTCCCGTTGGTTTAATACGAACCGAAAATCGAATTATTTCAGCAAGCAACGTAATATTTCGCATGTCTTGATAAAGCGTTAGGAAGTTAATGATGGAATTGGGATGGAATGATGGAAGACTGTCTTCCATCCCATCATCAAGATCTTTCATTCCTTTCCATTCTTGACATTTTCCATCTTCCATCCCAAAATCTGTCTTCTATTCCATCCCATCCCATTCCCTGATGAAAAGCATCATCAAGATTCGGAAAAAGTTGCCTTTTCAAGCATGATGCTTTGTAAATAGGCTTACACATTGATAGAACAGGGTTTTTTAAACTTTTCAAAATGCTGAAAAAACATTAAACAAACGCCAAAAATATATCAGAATGCCAAAGTAGCCTATCAAATGCATTAAAAAATGCTTAAATTTCTAAACTTGGCGTTAAAACCGCCAATATGGCAACCCTGTTTTTCGTGCAAGATGAGGCCTAACGCTTGGTTTCCGTTCCAGATACTATTATAGCGAAGTCCACGAGCAGGCAACCTTCTGTAAGGGTTACACCATTGCTTTCGGTGTTTGCCTGTTTTTAAAATCACGCATTTATTTTTATTTAGACGTCGATGAATGTTTGGCATTGCCTTGTGAGGGAAACTCAAGCTGTGTGAATTCTGCTGGTAGTTTTCACTGTATCTGTGAAGAAGGATTTGTTGGCTCCGGAACAAGATGTGTTCGTAAGTACACTACCTTGGGAACACTAAAAATGTAAAAGTTCAGGCTCTGTCATTTTTGCTTCAAACAGTCTGATCTTCATTCCAAAACATCGAGGTCGACCAGTGGTCCGCAGCCACTCCTCCACTTATCTCATGTTGGCTGAGAACTCAGTGCAAACAAGTTACCAATTGCAAACAGTTACTAATTTCAGGCTAACTACTAACTATAACACGTTAATGTCATGCGCACTACTACAATGTGTTTCATTTACAGAAGTTTTTGAAGGTGACAGTTGACTAGAGAAGTGTTTCTGATAAACTTAGTTTATCCTCTGCATGCTGTCTACAGTTAATGTCTAAGTTCGTTGGAAAATATTGAACTTAGGAAATAAACAGATTTTGAAGTGACGCTGTTTAAATTATTTCAGCTTTGATTGAGTTTATGGACTTCGGTTGCAACGTGGAAGGAAATTCTTCGCTTAGTTTGAACTGGGAGGTCGTAGAAAAGTGGTACAACTCCAGCATAATCACGCAGGTATGTTTTGATCGTTTCCCTAATTTGTATTTGATGTATGTCATCATTGGTTGGGCAGTTCCTTCTGCTTAAAGATTCTGTCCAGTAAGTTGGAGCCGTGTGGTCAGTAGCCGCTTTGATTCTGAGCAAAATGTAAAATTTTAAACGGTGTTAACAACGCCAGACGAAAAAATGACGATTTTGTGGCTGGGTTGACCAAAGACATACAGAATGTTGATTATCTGGTACTCTCAGAATTTCAATTTGTTGTTATCTTTTAATCACATAACTGAGGTTTACTGAAAAGAAAGTCGCTGCACGTTTTGCTGGTGAACATTTCAGCTTCCCATTTTGTACGTTCCTAGCTGGCAAATCAGTCGTTTTACATTGATATAACGTCTGAAAGACATTGAATCAATGTTAGAAAAGATTGATTTGTTGACAATATCGTATTGTTTTATCATATTATTAAGTCATGGTTGTAAATAATTTCAAAACTAATGCTTGATTTTATAATCACTTTTAAGAATTGTAAGTTTTTATACAGTTTTATCGGAAATTAAATACTGGAGTTCTTCCTAGTATTCTTTGTCTGTAAGAAGCCTTAGCCTACAGTTACAGCAACGCTTATCTGAGTTTTGACGATAAGAATTTAATTGCAGAAATAGTTTTTTATCACATTTTATGGTTGTGGATGTTTAGTTTGTGGTCTCCTGGTATAGCCTCCTTGAAGATCAACAGAACATCGCTGAAGAACTTCACACTTACGACTATCAGTTTTCAACCTACATTGAGAAACTTGATGACGTAATAAATAAGGTAGGTATATTCTTTTATTTGTTCAAGCCGCTTGGCACATTTAGTTAATGGCCTACCCTTTTTTTTTCAGAAGAATTGTATCAAAATGGAAAAGGATAAATACCAACAGACTAACCAGACAGCAAATCAACCGGTTTTTTACATTGATTCAACGTTTGCAGACGTTAAATCAATGTAAAAAATGGTTGACTTGCAGTCTGCATTTACAGCGGCATATCCGCTTAGTTGTATGCTCCACCCCTCAAAACAAGAATACAGTACAAAAAAAAGAGAAGCTTTTTGTCAATTTTTCCACAAGAAGGAGCGATCTTCCAGGCGTCAGCACTACTTGACTACTCACTATAGAACAGCGAGCATTGTTTTTCGCTAATCGTACGGGTGTAGGTATGCGTACATACCTATGTGACATGAATTAGTGGTGCGATACCGATGAGCCTAGCCTCATGGGCGAAACACGTGTCTTTTGCTGTCAATTCTTGCTACACTCGACTGCCGAGAAACAAACCTCTTTATTTCGGAAATGTTGCACCTCATTTCTCAAGCTAATAAATGATATTGTTCATTCTATCTCAGATTTTTTTCTTACTTCCCTCTCAAAATTTTTTTGCATATATCCGTTTCTGGTCGCTTATCGTTGAGGCACGCAGTAATTAGTGTCGTGTGGTAGTTTTGTGGATTCAGCATGTGATTTTGAAGATAGCCTGGTTCTTAAATATAATTCTGTTTCAAAAAAACTAGGCAGAGGTAGCGTTAAATAACTAATTGATAATATTTCCACCAGATGGAAAATTCTTCGCTAATTGTTCGTCAAACATTGTTCCCATTTCATTTGTGAATTATTTCATCGTTATTACTTAGTCGTTTTACGACAAAAATAGTGTTGTGATTTTAATCGATGAGTTATTATCTTATTATTATGCTTAGTGGTGTATTAGTTCATTCGTTTTTGAAGTTGTTGATGTAGTTTATAGTTGCTCTTTGCAGAAACGGCGCACACAAATATGATACCTCGCACACACCCTATGCCAAAGTACATCGTTTGGGTCAGGAAATTACACACATCTTTCGCTAATTCTTTTTCGGGAACCAAATTTACAACAGAATGTTTTATTTCTTTCAGACTACAATACCATCTCTGAGATATATTTCCTTGCGACGTGACGTCACATCGTTCCGGATAACGGGATTAAAACCGGCCACGGATTATAGGGTTGCCCTACGGATCGTACATTCGGAAGGTCAACTTTACAACGGGGTAGAAACTTGCGAATCAACAACTTTAGACGGATGTGAGTACAAATTTTGTCATTTTGTTTGCCTAATTGTGTGAAAGAAGCAGAAAATTTAAATGAATTCAAAACTCGCTTGAAAACGTTCTACTTCAATGAACATTATGACTGAAATTACCGCATTAATTATCACCATTGTCATGTACAGCGCCCAGGAGCATAGTTTGACTGTGGATGTGGCGCTATATAAATATTGTTATTATTATTATTATTATTATTTTCAAAGTCTACTTTTCTGTTCCATTATGTGTCGGAGAACTAGGGGTTTTGAAACAAAATTTAGTTTTAATCAAAGTGTTTTCTCTTCGTTTCGATCCATTTTTCATAGAAAACACTGTAGCCTATGTATGGTTGTGTCACGGCCGATGCGGCCTTTGATAAACTAACTTCTAAGGTTTTCCTCATAAAATTCGTTTTCAACATGTCTACAGAAAAGTAAATCAATCAAGTTGTTAAAAATGGTTTTAGCTGCAGAAAAAATGACATCATTTACTAGATACTTTCAGCAAATATAAACTTTTGAAAATCAGTTCAAACAAAAATGCATCTTGGGTGCAAAGTTATTTTCAATATTAGCACGAAGATATATTTTAAGTCTTGCTATTAAACGAGTTATTTCTGATGAAGACGTACCACTCCCTTGATTAAATACAGACTGCAATTATTCCACCTGTTCATTTTAACCATAATAATTAATCGGCTTTCACGTTGCTTAGCACACTGATATCAAGGCAAGGATATCAAAAATATCTCAATTCTACATTTTATGACAATTTGCTTATGTAGCAAAAAGATATTCAGAATCTTAAAATTTTTTGTTCATTATCAGTTTCTTCGCAACCCACTGATTTTCAAGTCGTTACTTCCGAGGTGTCATCAACATCAGTGAAGCTTTACTGGTACCGCCCGTTGGAGTCGAACGGTCTCGTACGGGCATATATAGTCAAGTACAGCGAAACAGAAGCCAGTTGCGCCAGCAAACAAAGTCCACCGAATTGTGGACGCACGGAATATTTTAGGGTAAGTTTGATATCAACATGTTTTTCTGTGTCGTGTAGAATTAAAATACCTTGTTGAAAAGTTGACCTGTCACGGTTTGTCAAAATGGACCTTTCTCAATAGGTTAGGCTACCGTTTTCGTGCACCCTCGTCTGGTGTTAAATTTTTAACTTCGTCTTGCATTCAAAATCCGGTTTGATGAGTTGTTGCACCGTACATTTTGCACCATTGGAGTCGTTGTGGTTTATAACTTTTCATAATCTTATCGCTTGCACGTGGTTACAAGTTACAACATAATTGTTGACTCAAAACAAAAGCCTGCAAAACTGCTACATTTTACATTTTTACATTCATTTGTGTATTTCTTGGTCTGTCTTATATATGCAACAAAAAAATTAAGTAAAAGAATAGTCAATCGATTTAAGCTTTTGACAAACTTTTAATACACACTATCACCACTATAGGCTCGAAATTGGGAGTTCAGACCTACAATTTATGGCCTTCAACCTTCCACCGAATACTACTTTCAAGTTGCGGCTCTCAACAGGGCAGGAGTAGGAAATTTCAGCGCTAAAACACTGGCCCGGACCAAAGGTGACAAATTTGGTTTTATATCTGTTTCTGTTTAAATAAAATTTGTTTTATGTCTTGTGAAATTTTGTTTATAAACATAGACTCATCTTTAAAAATGCTCACTTCTTCTAGAAAACTCAAGTCAAATATCAGGCTTACCACGATCATTATGTATTTTCTATAAACACTGTATCAAAACTTTACTTCATCCACAGGTCCTGCTGGGGAAAAACCAAACCTGTTACTTACGAAGCCAGGTATGAAATTAACTTTTAGTTAGAATCAATGGAAAATTGGGATTTCTACTGAAAATATGCAAATTTTTGTTTCAATTTTAGTTGGTCAGTGCTTCGAAAGTCAATTTCTCGTGGACATTAGGCCGCCCACTCGTGGAATAAATAAGTTTGTGTTGAGCTCAGAATTGCGGCGAGCGGTAAGATTAGTTTTTCTATTTTATGAGCGAAGTTGTCTTGAAAAAACCTAATCTAATTAAGTAATAACTAATGGAATCGCGGTTTTAAAAATTTATACAATAACTGTTTATAATGATATTATTTGGTCAATTTTACGTTTCCCATGTCGGCTACGAAACTAATTTTGATGATGTAATTGTAAGATAATAATGACTCTGACGCCATCGATGAGGATGCAAGTGCAAGTGTCACTAATTTTATAGCTCTATCGACGAGTGCAAAGAGATACGATAGTTCAGTGAAAATGTTTATCTAATAAAACGTTTCATTACCATGAAACGTTTATGTGAAGATACTAGTATTTTAGCAGTCTTTTTGCATTGAATCAACATCTTCAAGCGATGAATTAACATAAAAAGGACACTTGCTGGCTGGGCTGGCCTTCAACACACATTGCATCACTGTCATTGTATTAATTATTATTTAATTTTATGTCGATTCAAGTCAGCAGACCACCCATATTAGAAAGAGTAACTGGCTGACTGGAGTCTCTGGCAATTATTATATTCATGATCGTTTGATGAGTTTTTTATTTGCGCAGTTTCTTTCTGCACTCACGCAAGGACTTGAATTTCTTGATGATGTTGATGTGAGGAATGTGACCTTGCCCCAGTTTGGTGAAGGCACTCAAGCCAAATTGCAGATTTACGTTGACGCAGAACGCCCAATGGGTTAGTTGCGGTAATCGCTAGCCTAGTAAGGAAATTAGTCCTTTTTTACATTGATTCGATGTCTGCAAACTTTGAACCAATGTAAAAAAGGACTGATTTCCTGGCGGGTTATGGGTGGTGGTCATTTAGCGTTGTTCACTCGTTTTAATAACATAATTTTTACAGATGGTTGTCATTACTAAAGTTGTATAACTTTACGACTGGTTTTACAATTTTTCGCTTGCTACTATCATACAGCATCTTCGAAGTGGATAAACACATTTCAAAATGCGATTGAGAGGGGGTCATCAGATGAGCCTTATTTACAAATTGTTCGACGTGGTTCAATGCAATTCTCAGGTGGGTCAATCAGACAATTTAATTTTGTGTTTACCTGCTTTTATATGTAATATTGTGTTGTTTTTGTCACTTAACAACATCAAAAGTTTTTTTTAGAAATTGAGCACTTTCAACTTTTCATATTAAAAAAATGTGAACGCTGAACACATTACTAGCATGACTAATTGACTATCTTCAATTGCGCACACCCTGTGCCGGTTTTGCTTTGAAAAAATTGATGGATTCAAAGTCTAACCTTAATTTACCGGAAGCATCAGAAGCAATCTTTTATTGTGCAATCTATTTCTAGAAAGCTTCTGTGTATGTGACATTCTGGAAACTTCTTTGACTTGTTGACCAGAAGAATGAGAAGTTACCTTGTATTTCAGAATGCAATGAATGTGAAATTGCTGACTTGTCTGGCTTGTGTCCGTTCAATTCAAACTGCCTGGACATACCTGGAGGTTATACTTGCTACTGTCAGCCAGGATACATCTCAGTTCCCCGGAGTAACGGCAGCAAGCTAAGATGTCAAAAGACAATTGCTGCGGTAGATGAACGGGTATAATGCACGATTGTTATTGTCAACTGCTTATATACAGTAGAGGTCACAACTTTTGATAATAATAACATAAACAATCTTTCAAACTTTAACCATGTTAATTTTAACCATTTCCAATTTGGAGAAAAAATACGGAACTTTAAGCATTAAAAGTCATATATTTAACAATAACATTAAAAACAAGTAATTTGGGTCACGTTTAGAAGCTTAGAGGTTCAAATGTTTGATACTTTTTTCAAAGGGACCATGATTGAATGAAGAGTGGTAACCGTTGTGTACTAATTGGCAGCTTAACAATAGCTGCTTGTTTTTTGACCGTCCAAATTAATGGTATTAAGCTTGTAGTCCTATTTATTGCAGGTAGCGGCCATGCACACCCTGACACGTCCTATGCCAAATACGTTAAAGGGTTATCTGAGGTCTACAACGAGTAACTGCACCACGTGTTTCAGTAAACAAATATTGCACATTTCTATCTGGCAACGTTAAAAAATGCCAAAAGGGCAGCTTTTGTTTCTTGGGAGCTACGCTAAAGCCATAAGTCAAGCAACAGTCTCTCATCAGTCATCAGTCACTTTACATGCAAGTTTAGTTTCAGTTTGTTTGTTTTTTTCTACTGGCAAATAAACAAAAATATACACAACACAACAAACAAAAATAATTCGCACAGCAAGGATGGCAGCGAAAGACCAAAAGTTCATCAAAGTCAGCTGCCACCCGAAACAAAAATAAAGGAACATAATACCGATTTAACATAATAAAGTGAAATAACAAAAAAGCAACATAAAGACTATGTGCAAGCAGATGATATGTTTTCGGAGTAAATTAGGCCTACTGTACAAATTTTTTAAGAAAAATTTATATTTAAATTTAAAAGTACTGTAAGACGTTTCTTTTAGTGCTTTTGGTATTTGATTCCATAGTGATTTTCTATTGAAACATAGCATCTTCTCAGCAAAGTTTGATTTATGAACCAAGCCATAATGTATCATAAAACCAGTGGGTAACTCTTAAAATTATATGTACTTTTCCTTCAGGCAAATCTTTCTGATCCGGAGGAGATAGATTCAGCATGCCGTTTATCGGAGGGCGATGTGTACTTCCTTATCCAGAGCGGAAATGAAGTGGGACAAAATAACTTCGACAAAGTGAAAAACGCTATTTTTGACCTGATTGCCCTGCTTTCTATCGGTCCCAATGACACACAAGTAATCTTGATTAATTTATTTCTATCTCTGCTGCATGTGTGTCTTTGTATTTTTATGTGCTTAGCGTTATTTGCTCAGTTATTTTGTTGTAGAAAAAAGCGTAGTGTGGATCACAAATATTAGAATTAATTGGTAAAGAGTTGACTTCTTGGTACTATTTTATTCTACACTTATTTCTACACAATGTCATTCTTACAATGCTTTGACACTCAATAACGTTGAAGCAATGTGAAAACATCAACTTCTGCTAGCTGCTTTTTTACTTATGATGTTCTTTTTAATTTGAGCTGCAGCATCATCTTTGAGACATGCAGGCGTTGAAAACGTTGCAATTGCAAAATACTAACATAATAAGATGTTTAAGCAGTCAATGAAGTTGCTGTTGCGAGTTATCGCATTTAGTAATATCGTTTTCAAAGTATTTTTGATTAAATAATATATTTTTAACTGGTCTCAATTGTTGCAGGTAGGTTTTGGTACTTTCGCCAGTAGTGTAGTTTTGTCAAGCTTTGACGATTACCAAACCCAAGAAGTTCTCGCTGAAGCAATAAGAAATATTTCATTTATTGGCGGAACATTTAATCTATCCCGAGGTACGACTTCATAATATTGATAATTGTGTGTGAGTTTTATAGTAGGCCTACAGTATTCATCGCAAATGTGCGTTGCTCTCAACGCTTTACAAGGCAGACAGTGTCAGCGCAGTAGAGTAGATTAACAATTTTATAATACCAATCCAAACTTTTCTATCGATTTTGTGTTAAACCTAGTAAATCATCTGACAAAACCAACTCCAATCACCAAGTTCAAGTTGGCAGTACACAATTTTTGCAGTAAAAAGTAGAAGATGCAATCTTTTCGTGAGAATTTGATTGCAATGTCGCTTTTCTTTGTTGTAAAATGATCACACATCCGCAATTTGCTTACAGCCGTAGAAGATTTGAATCAGCTTCTCTTTTCATCCCAAAGTGGACGAAGGAAGAATCGCGATCTGTACGTCGTGTTAATTACGTCATCAGCTGCAAAGTTTGATAATGTGACGTCGATCGACATTTTGCGACAGGTATCCTTCCACTGTGGTTAATTTTTTGTCCATTTCTCAAATTGGATTAACGCGTTTTGGATCGAAGTTGTGTAACTTTCTTTCATAAAGTTTTGTATTCAGTTTATAGAAAAATTTTATTTACAAGAAAAAAAAAGAAAATCAAATTTTGTCACACTGTCGAATAACAATTCTGTCTATGCTCTTCACAATATATGCCATAGTGATTCAAAGTATTATTTGGCTAGTTTCAAACATCTTTTTTAATACTTTGATGCTTAAAAAGCATTCCTGTAGAATTTAAAGCTTCAGAACAGGTAGGCCTTTACATACAAATTTAGCATAGTAAGACATGCCTACGTATAGCCAGTAACGTTGTCGGAGTGAGTCCAGGAGGTACTTTGGACTCGGACCAAAGATGATCTCTGTGGCCCGGTCTATTTTTATGAGACCTGAGATCTGGAAGAATGTTAACTTCTTCGGAGTTAGATTTTGATCAAATACGTTTGCATCTGTTTCGGATTCTTTTTTGTGTTTTTTTTTAGGAGTGTCTTGTTATGATGTTTGGGGCCACTTATTGGTATTGGATCCAAATTATTCACTTAATGGTTTTTAGTACAGCCTATCAGTGGCGTATGGTGACCATTTTTTTTGGCTGCTCACTTTTTCCAGCAGGCTTTAAACACGCATTTGGTTTGCCTTTGCAGTTTGATCAATAGCTGTTCCATATCAAAATATACTGACGTGATAGGATATAAAGTGTCACTGTCCAAATCTAGCATGCGTTTGAACCTTTTTTTATAAATATGAACACCAAGAAATGGTTACCGTACGCCACTGTAGCCTATGCTTATTGTTTTGTTTAACTGTAAAAACATGTAAACTTTGTATGCTTTCAGAATTCTACAGAAATGCATGTAATTCGAGTTTCCAGCAACGTTAGCGAAGAAAACTTCTTAGAAACAAACAATCCAAAAGAAGGCATTTTTATGCTTCAATCCTATGAAGAAATATCCGAAACTTTTTTGCAGATATGTTCTGGTAAAAATAATAATCACAGCTCGATTTATAACAACGCAAATAAATAAGAATTTAAATCAGCAAAATAAAAAGTTTGGTTTAAGAGCTGTTAAACCAGGTCGTCAGCAAGGAAATATACCCAATTATTATAATCTAGCTAAATTGAAAAAAAGTTTTAAGTTGGGATTAATTTTTTCTTGACTTCATTTTGCTTTCAGAATCTCTGTACAAAGTTGAGGTTACTTCAGTTACAAGCACTTCAGCAATTATTCAATGGGACTCTGCACTTTTTGATGCAGAGTCAGTTAGAGTGCAGGTAAAAATTTACATATTAAAAAAAATACCTCGGTTAGACTTAGGCCTAGGCTATTATGGTAATTTGTTACCATATAAAGAACTTGCCATTTAAATGGACACAAAGATTGCTTGCTAGCTTGCTTACTTTTCAGTCCAGTCTATTTTATCTAAGCTTAAACCTTTTACCAACGGATGGAAACGTAAAATCGATGAAGCAAACTTGCAAATTTATATCAAAGTTAACTTTGGTATGTTCACAGTATTATACCGAACCTGGTGCGGGCGTGTTTATTGAGTTTGTTACAACGAATTCAATTTCTTTAACAAACCTTCAACCCGGAACACGATACTTTGCTAGAATTCAACCCGTCTCTGATTTGTTCCAAAACTACACTGATCCAATCCAGTTCTGGACAAGTAAGAAAAACATTTTTTTTTGGGACCTCTTTATTTTCTGAAATCAATATGATTATAACTCAAGTTTTGTAGTTTTTGCTGTCATGTTGTCCTGGGAATCTTTTTATATCTAAGTAGTCTAGTTAACAAGGAGCAAAAATGAAGAAAGTTTATAATTATGTTAAAATTGGTCGCGTCTTTAGCTTACATTTTACGTCAAAACACTACATTTTCAAGAAGACTATGACCGGTAGATCATATTTTAGCTATTTCGTCTCAATGGCACCCTAAAATATCGTCACTACTTATCACGTGTTAATTTTGGGAAATGGTAAAATGTATGTAGGACATAGCCTACATCTAATAGGTTAGTACTCTTCATGGAAATTATATTCTGGTTAATTGCATTATAATGTGCTACATAATTTGGATAAGCCAACACAAACCTTTTGTTTTGTAGATCCCGCTCGGATAGCATCTTTCGATATCAGCTTTCAGGCGAACCAAATCAGATTCACGTTTGACAGAGTCGTCGGAGAATCCTCTGCTTATATCGCTATTTTATTTAATAGCGCCACCTCGCAGGAAATTGGAAGAAAAACTGTTTTTACAAAAAGGGAGCAAGATACTTACACCGTCGCGTTCAACAGTACCAAGACTGGAAGGTACGGCAATGACTGGTAAAAAGTTCAAAACTGTACATACCGTATGTTTAGCGTTAATAAGCATAAAACAATTACCAGTAATGTAATCAAATTATTTTTTTAAACATCAATCATAGAATCTTTGAGAAATCTATCACGCAACACCGGTACACCTGTCTTAGGTTTAATTGTAAACAACAACGGTAGGCCTATTGTAGGCTACCTTAACAGAAAATTTCGGCTGAAGGAAAACATATGTTACTAGAGCAGTTTATTTGATGCCATGACATTATACACGGTATGGGACAATGCTTTCAGGTATTATGTGGTCGTCTTAACTCAAAGTGGTCCAAAAACGTCTGAACCTTCTCGATTCGATTTGATATTGGTTGCACCAGACACACCGACAGGCTTAGCCATCAGAACCATTGAGACGAACTCATTCACCATAGAATGGAATCCAGTACCGGCAGCACGTGTATGTACTTTGAAGTTCCGACTAAAAGATTCATAAAAACGTAGCCAATGTTTGCATGTCTTCAAAACGTTAAGAAAACATGAGCATGTTATCAATATTTAAGGCATTTAATTAAAATATTTCCTAAATCATTTTCATTAACTTATTAATTTCTTTGCTTTCAATTGGTCTGTAAGTAATAGGCCCTGTGACAAAAGTCTACTCATTCTTGAATTCTCTAATCAGGCCCGTAACTAGCTTGGAGCACTAGGGGGGGCAACAAGTATTCTAGAGGGGGCCCAACTTTTACCTTCTGTATCATGTACGAAAACGACATTTGTACAAAATGAGGGTATATTTACACAAAAACATTCATCGTAATACAGCGTTTACATTAGCATAGATTATCATAGAAACAGCAGCGTGAACTGGCATTATAGAGTGAATTATATGCTGTAGCTTAAACAGTTATAATGACGACAGCATAGAAATTGTCTTGAAAAGCAAAATCATTTTTAAAACATGCCACCATCAACTAGTGATAAAATGGTTAAAAATTGGCATAGAAACCGCAGCGAAATTTATGATTTTGTAGTTGATTCTTTTGTTAGTTAATCCATTGCCTTTCATGAACTTTGAGTTCGTTTTAGTTTATTTACATTTTCCTCTAACGCACTGCATAAATCACACAAAATATACTTGGCCTATACGTAGAAAATAGGCGTTGAACCATGATCAAATAGGGCTGCAGTCGCTGCACCTGTCACTCATCGTTTTGTAAATAATTGTAACCTACCATGCACCTCATTTTGTCTAGTGCAGAATCAACAATCATCTCTTCAAGATCAATCCTTTAATGATTATAGTGAGATTCTATTTCACACCATCAGTGAAATGTATCCTCGCCATAGATATAGGTTAGGTCCTACCGCAACAGAAGGCGTGGATGGACTTCACTGAATCTATTAACAAAAACGTCCAGGTCTATTTTCTCGGTCATTTCCTTTTCAAACGCCAACAGAACCAAGTTCATCTGGAACATAGACCTGCGTGTAGGCTTGTCTATCCAAGATTAGACCGAGAAGCCACTCTCACAAACCGCACTACTGGACCCGAATGATGCCACAGTAGCGGCATGTTTATATGCCTTTGGGAATGCCAGTCGTTGATTGATTGTAGGCTACAGTTCTTTCAGTACCGTACTGTATTGGAATCCCGGTGTTTTGCAACTGCCACATGGTCATGTAGGAATTGTTTTGCGACTTGCAATTCCGCCTCTGATGATATATCTATCTTCAGTTTCGTATGTAGTGGAATGAGCGATTCACGGTCCAAGAAGTTTTCCATTTTTTCTTGAAAGGGCACGAACAGATGTATAAAACCATGAATTGTCTGCAAATCTGAGTTCCAAACTGCAGTAGCCTATAGAAGCATACCTAGAATGCAAATGTCAAGGTGGTTGTCCGGTACTTTAATAACGCTGAATGGCAGTCAACTGCACAGTATTCTGGAGACTGATCGGCTATATATCACACTGCTTAGCTCAGTTGGAAACTGGTGTAAGCCTATACCAGCCTGGATCTTACCAGCAATAAATGTTGAGTCTATCTGTTTAACAAAACATTCGACCATACCATTAGACACACAATGTTTACAATTAAACAACACAAGAAAATTGAGTATAAAACTAAAAAGTTAGCGAACAGAGCTAATTAACATAATTTTTCCAAGGGGGGCCAACATTATCGCAGGGGGGGGCTTCGCCCCCCTGCGCCCCCCCTAGTTACGGGCCTGTCTCTAATTGCATTTTTTATACAAAATTTGTTTGTAGCTGATCTCTATGATATTGGTTATAATAGTCGGATTCGGTCGGTTTTGATGAATAAATACCTACAAATGTCTTGATTTGATAAAGATGGACACAATAAACAACACTCTTAACAATCCAGTTTCTCATATAGGATATATCGCTTTGTTTTTCTCGAAGTCTATGTCATGTTTGGCACGCATTCTTTTTGTTCCAATGGTCAATTGTTCATAACTAAAAACAAATTGAACTAAACTGAGCTATCCACACAGGGTTACGTGGTCACTGTGACCGGAACGTTTTTGGGCCGAACCACTAGTGGAACGGTTGTTTACGCGACCCAGGAGGCAACCTTTACCCAAAATGATGTGCTGCCTGGACATAACTACATAGTCAACGTTGCCTCGTATGGAAACAGCACTGATATCCGGAGCGACTCTACAGTACCGATCACTGTCACTACAAGTAAGTATTTTGGCAAGTTGGTCATCAATAAAAATTATAAAATAGGTCACTTTTTCGTGAGAGTTTTGATCTCATTACAACACAGTGTGCAGACGAGGTTTATGTATTCATGGAAGGTAAGATTCAGACTCAGTGACTTGACAGATGTTACGTTTTAATCAGCTCTGAATATAATAATTTTAAACTCATGGCGGTCCGTCGAAAGTTTTCAGGAGCTTCATGAATGGAATAATTTTATTGTAGAAGATGTAGGCTACTAAACATAGCACTAAAATTTATGCATTTGACTAACTTTCTTATGTTTTTATTCAATATCACTCTGAAAAGTTTAAGGGTACACAAGCTTTGACTTTCTTCGAAAGGGCCCTGACGACAAAAAGTCGGGAATTATTTTTTTACACCAAACTTTGCCTGAATATAGGCCCACATCGATATCTCGTTTTATTATTTAATATTTATTATTTAATAGTATTTACAATTATTGTAATCTACCTAATCGTCGTTTTAGTTGGTGGGTGGAAATATCAAAGCAAAAAAGTTACTGCGTTTGTATAGTGCAGTAAACTCTCTAACAAGGTTAGTTTAGCATTCGTGCTTACAGACTATAGTATATGGTTTGTAGTTTGTTGCTGCGGAATGATTATGCTCAATGCTCATCCGGAACAAGGTTCTACTTAATTTGTTGGTTTTGCCTCGAAAGGTAGAGACCAGACAAAACATAGTCCAAAGTCCCCAAGCTCCCAATGGCGGAACAGGCGGATGAAGTCAATCAAGCTCAAAGACTGTGAAGGCGGATGAAGGCTGCAGCATGTCACCAACTCCAATCGAATTGGCTTGCCTTGCAATTTGACACAGTTGATGGACTTGTCAAGTTTATGTGTGCTTGTTGAGTGTGCGCCATCAAGTTCACGTTAATCAACCCACGCACAGGCGCCTTTGCCATACTTATTGCGAGGACCATCACCACGAAAACAAGAGATAACCGTCACTTTAGTCCCTTTATGAAAATTTAACATACCACTTTTCTTTTATGCGTAGGCCTATTGTAATTTTCTGATAAATGTTATGTAAATTTTTCAACAGGCCCTATCGTTGCTGTCAATATTAATATAACATTTGAATTGGATAATATACCGGAAGCTGTTATAGAATTAACACCTCAACCAGAAGAGGAAGCTGACGTTATACTCCTAGTTCTCTATCCCATGAATAATCCTGAGGAGGTGATCTATGAAAATGAGGTAAGCATTAACCTTTAGATATTATCTTTTATAATTTTTAGTTTTTTCAACGTTTAAAATTACAATAATTTTTTTTCATCCGCTCAGTCAATTCCGACTTTTGGTTACCCCATGAATCCTGCTACCCCACTACCTATGACCTGTTGAAACTTCATTCAACTCAAAAGCACCTTCAAAGTGCATCGCAAACAACAAAACGAACATTGTCTCGCACTCTGCCTATGGTATGAATTTCAATTTATCCATTTCAGCTTGACCCTATTGCTCCAAGCATAATTCGTTTATCAGAAGAATTAGTGCCGGGTACTTCGTATGTGATTGAAGTTACAGCAGCAGTTGGAAGTTCCACCAGTGCTCCACTGACCACCGTCTTCCAATACAGTAAGCTAAGCCTCCAATTTCAAATCACAGTTGTTGTTTTTTAACTTACAACTCACACGTACAGTATAAACATTTTTACACCTATCAAAGACAGATTTCTATTGCAGATGTTTTGGGCCGCCCCCAAAATGTTGTATTCAGCAATTTCACTGCAACTACAGCGATGGTATGACATTACTCCACTTGTTGTTCAACTACGATTAAATGTTGATAAATTAACATACAACGCGTGAAAATAGACTGTATTTATTTATGGAAATGTCAGTGATTTTTATATTTTGTGACTTCAAACTTTAAAATTTTGCTTTAAATAGGCAACATTATAGTTTGTAACCATGGATCAAATAAAAAAGCTATCTGGTGATGATCTAAGCAATATTTAGCCAACATTTGATTTAACATCTGCTGACGTTGAATTAACGTAAAAAACAATTGATTTGCTTGTTGTCAGTTATCTTGGGACATCGTCGATGACGCGACTTCTTATCTGGTGACGATAGAACATAGAAAAGCAAACGTAACCACGCGAACGGTGAGTTGAACGACTTTGTAACCAATGTTGAGTTGAGGTTGACCCCAGCGAGCAAAATTGTCTTTTTACATCGTTTCAACGTTGCCAGATATTGAAACGATTTTAAAAAGGCAACTTTTGGTAGCTTTGACAAGCTTTTTAAGACTAAAAAAGCCGGTAAATTATGGTTTTTAGATCTGCTAAAAAGTTTCCAGCTTGTACTGGATATGTCCATTGCATCACGCATCACACATTATTTTTTTACTAAATAACTTTCAAATGTATTTTAAGAAGTTTAGCCTTGAGGGAATATTTTGTGAGAAAAATCTAAAACATGAATGCTTTTTGCAGTAGGCCTAGTCGTAGAAAATCCTACTCTGTTTTTAAGCAGCTTAATAACATGTGGTTATCTTCTATAGTCATTAAGAATTATTTTCGCACTTTATAAAGTAACATGATGAAATACTAGATTTAACTTTAAAATAGCCCAATTTTGAAAACTTTACTTTAAGTTCAGGGACTTTACACTGATTATGGAAATTACCACATTGGCATAGCCTATGTTTAAGGAATGTGAGTGTGCTAATTATCTAATTATTAATGTGTTTAGGACTTCACTGCTGATACGAACAAGTTTCAAGCCCTCGGTTTAATCCCTGATACTGTATACGTGGGAAAAGTTCAAGGTGTACATGAAAGCTGGTTGGCCACTTTCAGCCAACCTGCCGTTGGTCGGACGTTAGGTCAGAAAAGATTTCAGTTGAATAATCAAAAAATGTTTTGGGCTGACTGCTGACACGAAGAAAGCTTTTTAAAAGCATATAGGCCTAGGCAGGAATTGTTCAATTGATTTTATTGGCATCTATAACTGTTGTAATAAAATGTTTTGACTTGCAAGCTTAAAACAGAATATGTATCAAACGCATAAGCCGACAGAGCAATACTGTAAATAAACTTTAAATGAAGCCTTTTACAAAAGTGTTGAATTTATGTCCAATGCACCGTGTACTGTAGTTTGTCTAAAAGGTCTTAATTTTATAAAGTGTACAGTTCAAACGCTTTGCTTGCAAAAGCAAAGCATTGCTTGGAAATATCAAATTTCCGTTTATTTATATTTTCTTTCGCTTACTAAAGTGATACAGTAAATTTCTGACACACTATAGAATAGAAACAACATCACTAAGCCAACAGGCAATAGTCATTTTTACGTTGATTTGATAAAAACATCTGGTTCAGATAGCTACAATTTTCTCGGTAGCCGTAAAACTTTGAACTGTCAAAGATGGCTACAAAATGACTGTTAAACGTCATAGAGACAAAATAAAAGAACAGTTATGGAACACATCACCTTGTAGGCCAGCTATTGCGTAGTAATGGAAGCCCATTACAACCGTAGGCTACTTCATTGTAAGAAAGTAATTACAGAAGCCGCGACTATGTCTTGGCTTTTAAAAGTAATAGTTGTCCGAGGAAGAACGTGACTCTTATCAAATTATGTTTTCCAGCGTTGGTACGGCCATTTGAGATTCGTGTTGTCTCTGCCAACGACACCACTGCGCTGATCGTATTTACTTCAGGTCCAGGGGGTGTTGATACTTATAATCTCAGCATCTCACCTGCTGGTCAACCTGAAAAGTAAGATAAAATACTTTAAGAATAAATACTTGTGCAGTTAATTATATAATGTCTTTGGCCACCACCAGCCTAAACTACTGTAACGCTTGGCCTTTGGGCGTCATTTAGTTTTCAGACTATTATAGCCTAATGTCGTGAAAAATTTCTGCAATGAGCTGCATTAGTTAGAAACTGCATTGTTTTGCAGTGTTCTTCTAACGCACACTGTGAAAGCGACTGACGACAGAGAAGTAGAGTATCAATTGCTCATTGGTAAATTGCAACCTAAAAGTGAATACCTTGCCAAAATTACAGCTAAGATGGGAACTAACAAAATAGCTATGGCGAGTCAAATTTTCACCACGAGTAAGTCAAATCTGTGTTTTGATCTATTGTACTACAGTAGGAATAGTATTGCAGTAGAATCAAGAAAACCAAAAAAAAGTCTTACAGTTTTCTGTTGAACAAGTGGAGTGTTAAAGGGAAATTTCAACGGACACCAATGATGTTATTTTATGAATCTTTTACATATGTTTGAGAAAATATTCATACAAGTAAATTGCTCAAAAATCGAAAATAAATGCTTATGAGGGTTGAAACAGGCTTTTTATGTGAAGGATAGAAGTTGTTGTTCTCATGTTTGTCATGCCTGCAGCTGGCGTTGTATTCAACATCATCTTGTTTGAATTGCAGGCGAAAAAAGTCTCACTGAGATCACAAGTTCACCGGAAATGGCAACAACTAATATAATGACTATTGACTCTCTGGGAGCATCTACAACTGCATTCCCGGAGGACAGAATTACGTAACTAATTGTTAACGATGTTCACATGTCTCTTTCAAAAATAAAAATTAAATTATTACCAACTATAGCCTAATGGAAAGGTAGAATTTGCATTTGTTGAGTGGTCACCAGAGAATTTTCATCATAATGATACGTTTGTCACGCTTGCTGGGTGATGTAAAATGCTTAAACATGTCACGTTAAAATATGTTCTTTATTGAGTACAAAGCATCATGTGTGGGAACGTTAAGTTACATTACAGAGCAAACATTATCAACAAAGTTACACGTTTCTATAGTCTCTACTTGTATGTTTCAGTTGCCACCGTACCCAACGGCGTCTGGACTTGTCTTTCATATTGACGAGTACCTTTTCAGTCAGACCAGCACAGTTTGAAATTCAACTTGAGTTCGTTTTAAATGTCTCAAGAAGGCTGGTATTGGGAGAAAATGACACACAGGTACTTTTCTATCAATAATGCTTTAAAGATTTGATTTTCCAAATTAATTTGTATGCAACTCAAGCAAAGATGGATCATTTTATAATTATGTTGCTCTCATTCTTTGTGCTCGGGCATTATTTAACACTTGATTGTTTATATGTTTGCGTAGATTGACGTCTATAACTACGCAACAAATGTCGAAACGCAACTTCTGTATGAGGAATATAATGGCGAAAGGGAGATCTTTGAGAAGAAACTCAAGACAATTATTCCGAGTTACACACCCGATTCCAACATGGGGAAAGGTGCGCTTCTCGGTTAGACAGTCTTAAAATGTAATAGTTTACTCGGCTATAAGTCAACACTGTTTCATTGTTGACGTTTAACTGTTTTTTCAGCTATTGCGCAGTATCAGAGACAGGTGGCAAGGCGCAGCCAGAGATTGAAAGAAGATCATGCTGATCATTTCTTGATTATTTTTGCTCATGGCGCAAGCTCTGATGCACCCAAAAGTCGGGCAAAGTAAGTCAATGACATAGTTGTTGTTTTCAACAAACCACTTGAAGCGTTTTCGTTTCAGCGAAAAGTTATTTTTAGACATTTAGTCTTTCTACTAGGGTCTAGATTGTTTAAACATAGTAATCCAGCTGACATTTTTTTTAAACTAACATGTATCGGCATTGAATCAATGTAAAAGAAAAATTCTCCAGGGCCGGATAAGATCTGCCCTGAGCTTGTGCTCCGTGCTGACCCTACCCTCAAGTCCTGGTTGCGTAGATTCCTTTCTTTCTGTCTGCACTCTGCACCACCTTATACAATTCCAAAAATCTGGAGAAGAGCTTTAGTAGTTGCGATCCACAAGTCTCAGAAGCCACTAGAGGACCCAAGGAGTTATCGCCCGATATCCCCCTCTATATTCCTTTCAAAATCGTCGAAAGGCTGATCCATGCCCTCGTCAGCCCAATCATCGACCCGCTCCTTTTAAAAGGGCAAGCTGGGTTCCGGCGCGGAAAATCCACCGTAGATCAGGTCACACTCTTGACCCAAGACATCGAAGATTGCGTTGAGGCAAAAAACAAGACCGGCGCTGTCTTTCTAGATCTCACAGCTGGCTATGACACCGTATAGCACCGCTGCCTTACTTGCAGGCTGTTTCGCCTGCTTCCTGACCGACATATGGTCCATATGATCATGGAACTTGTGAAGAATTGAAGCTTCACCCTCACCACCGGCAACTCAAGGCGAAGCAGACTGACAAGCCTGAAAAACGGCGTCCCAAAGGGATCGGTCCTGACTCCACTTCTTTTCACCATCTACACCCACGACCTGCCAGCCATAGTCTCCGCAAAATACGCTTGTACGGACGACTTGGCAACTCTCCACAAAGTCGTGGGAAAACCTAGAAGACACCTTGAGCCAGGACATGAAAACCCTCTCAGCTTATCTTCAGAACTGGCAACAGAAACTCGCCGAAACCAAAACGGTGTCAGCAGATTTCCATCTACACAATCGGGAAGCTGATCGTGAGCTACATGTTTAGAATAATGGAAAATATCTGTTCTTCTGCCCCGAACCAAAGCATCTTGGGGTGACACTAGACAGATCGCTCACATACCGCCACTATTTGGTGTCACTGCGCAAGAAACTGACATCCCGCGCTGCGCTACTGAAGCGCCTGGCAGGCTTTAGCTGGTGAGCGAGGGCTGACACTTGGCGTATAGCATCCTTAGCCCTTGTCTACTTTTCAGCAGAGTACTGTGCACCTGTTTGGTGCTGCAGTGCTCACTGCCACAACATCGACACTTCCATAAACAGCGCCCTGCGCACAGTGACCGGATGTCTGCGTTCCATGCCATTGGACAATCTCCCCATTCTCGCTAGCATCCAATCTGCTGAGTTTCGTCGTGAAGAAGCCACTCTGTCTCTCGGCCGACGGGCATTGGAACCTACCCATCTTCTCCACTACAAGATCTCTGCTCCCCCAAATGAGCACCCCCGTCGACTGAAATCAAGACATTCATTCGTGCCAGCCGCTCAATTTCTGATCAACGAAGCTGATAAACAAGACATCTCTGGAGCTACTTGGGAGGAACATTAATGGAATTCAAGTATCACTACACTCCATTCGGTCATCTCCGACGCCGACACACGCCCCATCGGCCTGACACTGCAACGACAGGCATGGCTGCGCCTTAACCGTCTTCATACGGGCGTCGGGCTTTTTCGCCCAACCAAACACCAATAGGGAATGGCCTCTTCCTCCTCCTGTGAATGTGGTGCCGAAGAACAGACTGCAAACCACATCATCAATGACTGCACCATCTTCAAGACACCTGACAGAGTGGAAGGTCTGTGCATCTTGGATGATGAAACCAAAGACTTGCTGCTCTCTAGTAGCCTTCCAGTGTAGTCCAGGAGCATCGTAAATCTTGGGTGGTGGCGTTGTCTCATTGTCTCAACTCCAAGGTTCATCACATGGTCAATGATGATAATCACCAGCATTTGTAGTAAGAAACAAGCTCGTGGAAGCCACGCACTTAACTATAATAATGGTTTAGTTTGTATATTGTCGCTCTACAACAGCTAAGGTCTTTTTTGCGATAGGTTTTCCTGTCAATTTTATACCAGATTTACGATGTCACAACATTATTACCCGATTATCCTCACTGCGTTATGCAAAAAAAAGCAATCGGTACCGTTTTTAAAGTCCTTGATATGACCCGGCCTGTGATCGAACCCAGACCTACCAGCCATAGAACGGAAGGCAATAACCACACTACCACTAGAGCTGGTTGTCTTTCATTTAGTTTGAAACCATATTCTTCATTACTTTTTTGGGTAGAATTGGTCGAAGTAATAATTATTATTCTTACAGTGCAGTTTTTTTTTTCTACAGAAGCTGCTTGTCTTGCGTTTTACTGGATATCTAGCAAGCTAACCTGTACCTTTTTTTTCACGAGGTCAACGTTTGCAGACGTCTGTTGGTCAATGTCGGAACTAAAACTGTCATTACTACGCAAGATAGCACATGTTGTGCAATAAATTTACTTCACCAATAAATGTTGTAAACCCTTCTGCGAAGCAAAAATTACCGGTTCAACAAAATCTTACTTTCTCATACCTAATAAATTATTGTTATATTACTGTAGGCTATCTGTAAGCAGTATAAATACATTTTGATTTTGATTAAGAAATTAAGTCTTCTCTTTGATGACATGCAGCACATTCAAAGACAGTGGCGGGTTTATCATTCCTGTCGGCATTGGACCGAACATTGTACAAAAACAATTAGAAGAAATGGCCTCATCACCTGATTTAGCATTTTTCCGGTTTTTCTTCACCGATTTAGTTGAAGATCTTGATCAAATTACTGTGGCTGTGAGGTGCACTGGTAAGCTTAATTGCCTTTACTGCCAATTAATATGATTTTATTGTAGCTGTAAGGCTTATGTTAAATTATTAGTCTTATTCTCACGAGTTAAATGTTGTTGCGTATAAGCCTTGGATCGTTGCTTGAAAATATAATTTTCTGAAATGTCAATCCCACTCTTGCACGAAACGAAAACTGAGGTATTGTCCGCTTCGATAGCTCAGTTAGTTAAGCGCCCGACTTTGTACAAGAGTCAAGCGATGCTAGTTCTGCTCTCGAGGTGTGCGCTTTAGCAACGCATTTCAAGGACTGTTCTCTATTCAGCGGCACCTAGTGAATGGAATAATTCAGATAACAACACTTCAACAAACGGAAAACTTTACCTGTCAATTTCAGTAACCGGCCCTGCGTCAGTTGTTCAAAGCCTCTACAAGTATGCGACACTGCCAGGAATAACCTTTCGGGGCTTTCTCAGTCTGAAAATAAAAATTCAAAAAGCAAACCAACCAACC
Organism: Aplidium turbinatum; assembly: GCF_918807975.1. NCBI lineage: Eukaryota > Metazoa > Chordata > Ascidiacea > Aplousobranchia > Polyclinidae > Aplidium > Aplidium turbinatum. The sequence continues at coordinate 11,378,368 of NC_137484.1, read as the reverse complement.
AATTTACAAAGAATGACTGAAACTTAGCACGAAAAGTGGTCTTGGTAGCCTACTCAGTTTGCTAGTTTAAGCTTTTGCCAAAACTAAACGCTTGCTAACGTGTTTTTACTTAGACTTTTGTCGAAACATTTCAACACTTTAAAGGAACTTACACTTCTTTTCAATTCATTCTAAATCTGCATGAAGCATTTGCACGTTTTTGCATGTACTTACACAGTATATAGTATCTAACAACGATGATACTTTTTTAATAAAACCACTGCTTTCAAATAATCCTTCATTACTTACTGTTACTTTTTCCCTAACTCAGTAATCCTTGACACATTGGAATGACATGCATGCTCTTTGTAACTTAACTATCAGCAGCTGTACTTCTCCACGACAAACGTGACAGCAATTAAAACAGCCACTTAATCAACTCCACCAGATGCATATTAGTCAATTAAATCATCACCAGCTAGCCTCACTTGCTCCAGCTTCATCCCGCTTTATTAATTCAAGGTGATAGCATTTGTGAAAGGAGGTTAATTCAAGATGACAGCACTTGCTTTGTGCAGAAAATGACCAAACGACGTCATCAAGCTTCACAATGACTGAATTTTCCGATTGGGAACGAACCACAAGACAACCACCTTTGGCTCTACCTGCAATAACGTCATTAGACAATTTAGAGAAAGCAGAAGCAATTAACGAAAAAACAGAATTTGATGATGCTGCTTCATATATTTCGACGTGGTTTGAAAGAAGAACTATTCCGATTCTGGCCGTAGCGGATAAATTAGTTTTGCAAACAACTAAAGCCAACTCGGTAGCAATACCCCACAGCACAAACCCTACCCATGGTGAATTGATGACAACGCTACCTGACAAAGAACCGAGTGAGATTATTGATAATTCAGATTCGGTATCATTGACAACAATATCAACGGGAACAAAAAATGATCAAGAAAAAAATTTTCAAGACGAAAGTACGACCTCAGTACCCGTCAGAACCACCACGTCTTTGCATCTTCACGCCACATCAGTTTCCAGGTTTGATACAACGGATAGCGATCAGCGTACAATCGATTTTCTGCTGGACGTTGATTTTGTCGCTTTTGATGATTCTTTAAGCGGAGACAGCTCTGAAAGAGAAAAATTATTAAGTTCAGAAGATTTAAATTCTCCATTTAACCATATGTCACCTGCACTATCAACGGATGCCGAATTATTGGGAGATAGTCTTACAGAAGTTCAAACTGTTGCTTCGCCTGATGATCAGCAAGATATGCCAAGCATGGACGTTTCAAGGTTAACTTTTACCGCGCCTCTTCCATATCCAGTATCATCCAATGCAAGTTCAAAAGGTAATAATTCTAAATGGTCCGATTTCAGTTCAACTAAGGTTTCTTAACAGCTTTTTAGAGGATAGGCTATAACTTAGAATGTCTGCGTCAACTGGAGTTGACTTTTGTCATAAGTCGGATTTATATTTTTACTTATAAAGTCAGTTATTTTACCTGAAAAGAGAAACCATCTGAACTATCGAGGAAGTAAGCGTCCCAAGTAAAAAAAGTTGTTTTTTTCTTTATTCACGTTTCAAGGTATTTTGCATGTGTCTTTCACCTTGCTGCATCATTGTAGCTACTACTTTTCTATCATGCGGTTTGATTATGAACACAGAAAACCTTTTCCAAAAAATCAACCACCAAAATCTGGAGAAGTTGATTTTTTTTACTGTGGTAGTCGTAGCTGGGTAATCGTTTATTTATTTTTTTGTAACTTAAAGTGGACGACAGCGCATGATACACTTTGTCTTCCCTGATCACTAAATACTATTTTATTATTTGTAAACGTGTCAATCACGAAACATAAAAAATTTCAGAGTTTTTTGTTGAAGCCGTGGATACTGGCTCGGACTACAAGTCGGTATATCTAACATTTAAAAAATTGCTACCCGCCGACAGCTATGACGTTTCCATTGCACCATTTATTGACTTGTCCAACGTTGTTGAAACTAAATCGATCCCTAATGTAGACAAGCAAATGGTGAGTTATTTTCTTGCAGACTTAGTAAAAATATAATTTTGTATTTTAGGTCTACTACCAAATACTGATTTTTCAGGCTGAAGATGATATTTTCTGGAGATATGTTATTGACATTATGGTACAGCCGAGTGGTGAGAGCCATGGTTTGACGTTTGTAAGGCCGCCGGTTCGACACCGCTCAAGAGCATAAGGCTGTGTCTTTGACTAAACACTTATTAAAGGCATGCCGTCGATTGCGGAGTGGCGCCTCTTCGACGATAGCTCTTTTTTTCTCTAATGTATTAACAGTACGCTGCTCTTGAGAGAAATGCCTACGTCCCTTCTTAGAGCTATGACCTGCTGAACTGAACTTGTACAGCGAATTGCTTCTGTAAGATATATTTTACTGTTGTTGATAACGAAGCATGAAATCATGAAACAATAACACCCTTTCCAGGTCTACAATGTGACCTTTGACAGAAGTATTCGCCCACTGACAACATACAAAATAACTATCATCCCGATGTTTCAAGACCAGGCATTGCTGCCTGTTTCCGAAACTATAACAACAAGTTAGTAAATGCAATATTTATAACAACCAAAGTACCATTTGATACTGTTCCTTTCACTAACGCACTTAACAAATTTAACCAGTTGAATTTCCTACGAATTTTATTTTAAATTTTATTGTTTCATTGTTGATCTGCTGGGTCACAGTTATTGCCTATAAATTGTAGGCTTACCATAATACACGTTTTCGTTCCCTCATTTTGATGTTTAATTTCTTGAGCGCAATCGACATTGCACTTTGTTGTAGAATGTAGCTGGAGAGCTTTACGTTATTTTACTACGCTGTTAGAACATTAAAACCAACATTTTAGTTTAAAGAAAAGTTGTGGAGCTTAATTTAACAAAACACCTTCTTGTTTTTCACATTTATAATATTGCTCTGCAGTTTCCCAGTCTTATGTAACTGTCTAAAATCCAACTTTTTTCCACATGACAGCAACACGTCGCATCAAGATTGACTTTGGTTGTTTTAAGCAATGTTAGTTGTTGCTTATCAGAGTTATTACAAAAGAGCATTTATATATCTTTACATTTTTACTGCAGAAGAAAACATGGCAGACGTTACGGAAGATGAATATACAACAGCAGGATTTGTTTCCAATACTCTTCCTAATACAACAATTGATGTGTCTGTGGCATCCCCAACAACAAATCCCAAGAGGACTAAATTTATTCCACCTCCTCCTCCAGTATTTCCACCACCTCCACTACCTTTTTCTATGAGCACAACAAAGCAGATTAAAAAAGACACTACCTTTGTTCCTCCTTCATTTACATCTTCCTCATCGCTTCTCACTGCAGAAGCCGAAAAAGGTGTCTCAACAACTGAGTCAACAAATGGAGTTACTTTAATCGCGCCTTCAAAAGTTCCATTCCTGACTTCCTCAGTTTTTTACTCAGAAGAAATTTCTGGGATGACTACCTCTACATCTCTTGTAAATGACAAAGATTCAGCGATTGGAAAGTACGATTCTTCCGTATTTCCGTTTTCCGCCGTCACAACGGGTAAAACTGGAGGAACCTTTTCAAGTTTAAGTAAAGGAATTTCCACAACAGAAGCCATTGCTCTTCAAACAAATAAAGGTGTTTATGAAGTGACTACTGCAAACAGATCATTATCATCACCAGTTCGTATAACAACCCAAACCGAACAAGCAATTGGTGCTGATTCACATTTTTCAACACTTACTACAGAAGATACCACACAAACCACATCATATTCAATAAATGCGACAAAAACAGAAATATCACAAAAAACCATGATGCCCAAGAGTTCGATGTCAACTGTTTCTTCTTTTCCTACTACATCTATCAAAAACGTAGAAACTAATGGCCCTACTTCACCGATTGCAACTTCACATCCTGCATTGTCGTTTACTAAAGAAACTGCCAAAAGCTTTTCTTTTGAAACTGCTTCTCAAGATATTTCAAGTGAAGAAACAGAAAGAAATACTGCTTTTGCACTCCATTTAACAACAGAAGAAATTGAAGATAAAAACACTGTAGATATCTCATCACTGCCATCAGCAACTTTGCCATTCTCAGAATCAACTGAATCAGAACATATCATGACCACTACATCTTATCCAATCGCATCAACACAAAAGAAAACTTCAGAAGATAAAAGCTTGGTTGCAACATCCTACAGCGTTTATCCGCCTGCCTCACCTTCTGCATCCGTAGTTAAAGAAACTGAAGAAGCTGCGTTCTCTATTGCAACTACGCAATCGCCGTTGTCGGTTACTGACGAAGCTCGCGTTTCTTCTGCAACTATTTCTTTTCAAGATGATTCAACAAAAGAAAACGATAACGTCACTGCTTTGCCATATGATTTAGCAACTGAAGATAGTAGTGAAATGGCCACTTCAGTGACTTCGCCAAAGTTATCATCAGTTTTTGCGTTAAACCAAGTTGACGAAACGACTGTTGGCTTTCCACATTTATTGTCAACAATGATGGAAGATAACGTAGAAACATTAACACAAGAAGTAGCTGCAACAGACCAAAACCAGAGCCATACATTTTCTTCATCTCCCCAACAGACCACGCCACCAAATGTGGCAACCGATGGTGATGAAGAAACGATCATTTTGTTTTCAACTTCGTCTCCACTGTGGTCGTTTACAAAAGAAAGTATCCAAAGTTCTGTGTATGCTACCAATTCTGAAACAGATGGAAGTTCAGCTTTGAAGCCAGTCACAATGCATGGAATCACCACAAGCCCATCATCTTCAAATGGTAAATATTTTAAGGTTAAAAGTTTCTATATGCCTATTTTAAAAATCCATGTTCTTAGGCCTTATACATGAAAGTTGCACACTAAAATGTATGCTACAATATTGATCGTGATGTCAGATGATGGCAATTTACTAACATCTTGGTGACAGTTTTACAGAATTCAACATAAAAATAGTTAACTTCAGCTCCTCGATGGCAAAACCAATTTCAGTTATTATTTTACTTTCATTCCCCTAAAAGTACTTGTACAGTGAGATACGTTTCAACAACCAAAAATATTCTTCTGGTATGGAAAAGCAACTTAACTATTCTACAATCATTTCTCCAATAAACCTAACACTTTATTGTGTGGGAGCGGACGCTTTTCTCCAGGATAACCCATCGTGACAATGTCAATAATTGTCACTCACGTATCCGCCATACATAAAACGCATATGATTCACGTGGTTTGGTCTGTGGACTGAACGAAAGGAAAAGGGAATACACAACAATGTGACACGGGTTCACACTTATTTCATCATTTTGTAATAATCAAAACAAAATTTAAATGAAAGTTTATATTCGTTTACTTTTCTGTAATTCATCAGCGACACGTCATAAAGATCGAATGAGGTTAATGTTGTGTGGTCAGTCAAGAGCAAAGTGGTGTGGTAAAACACCACTGAGCATGATAAAAACAAAATTTAACGCGCTTTATAGGCCTACATCATGCCTTAATCCAATCCATTTGTGCAAGTCCTAAAGCCAAAACACTTAAGCCTATTGTAATAGTGAATATTTTGTCGCTTGATTTTGATATGGTTCTTGTTCTACTTCAGTCACACTTTTTGTTGTCATCGTAGGCCTCCATTCAGGCCAGTGAGTGGGTGGCCATTCCCAGCCAACAAATTCATCGTTTTTAAAAACTATATAAATATGACAACCTTGCTGGTTGGGTTACACATGAAACAGTGAGAGGCGTTGCTGACTATTACAATGTTTTCATCACTGACTCAACTACGCCTGAACTAATGGCTGTAAAAGCAGCTGTGCCTTGAAGTGGCTACGAAAGTTCGTCAATTATTGACCCTCAGGGCATCTCTAAAAACGTACTATGCTACACTACATAAATGAAAACAAGTAAGAGAGGCACTGATTTCGCCTCTTTAATGGTCTTGTTAACAGTCTACAGTAGTACAGAGAAGGAAGCCTCTTATAGAGCTGCTGTATACGATGATATTAAGCTTTGCTTTGATTTTAGTTAGCGCTATATTTGTTAATTTCAGCTGCGCAAAAGGTAAATGTTTTTTTTAATTTTTGTTTTTTAAAAACATCTATATGTTATTGTTATAATCAGCTAACTTTCATTTAAAGTTTCTAATATGCTAACATTTTTTGACAGCTGAAGGCAGAAATGTTACAGAAACATTTACGAAAGGTGTGGTACCTGAAAAACAAAACATTACCGCAACCGCATCAGTCAGCACTAATTGGACAGCCTCTTCAAGTGTGACTACTAGAAGTAAGATTTCAATTAATTTCAAATCTTTTATAATCGCAATAGCAATCTGTGTATTCTACTTCCACGCTATGGTCAATGTTATATTGGCTAAGCTTGAAACATTTCTTCCACTGGCGTGTAGTTTAAACCCCTTACATTATCGCAGGCTACTTTGTAATGCGTTATTATAATAACATACAAGCAAAGTTAAAAACAGGCACTTTCTAATACCCAAATTGTTTCTTTGTGATGAAAGTAGGAGTACTTGGCTCCGGTCAGAAGATAGTTGTCATCCACCAGAACAGCAAGGAAGTGCTTTTACTAACCATGTCTTCTTCCACACCAACCATGGCTGTCGATAGACGTTGTTCATGTAGGTTGAAAACGACTTTTGATTTGTTTCAGAGCAAGCCGGTTCGCCTTTGTCTGTCAACCCTCAGCCGCAAAAGAATAGAAGCTTGATTGTAACTATTGACTTGGCTTCACCTTTTATTGGCTGGTACCTCGTCAACTTATCAACCAATGACAGCACTGTTCCAAATGCAAATCGATCGGTGGGTCTCACACTAAACCCAACTATCGTTAAAAAATCCGTGTCGAGTTTATACAAAACGCTTGACTTTGATTCATGCGTTCCCGGTTCAACACCCGGCCTAGCATTATGTGAACAAATATCAATCACCTCTACTAAGAGCATAATAGATTGAGTGGACGTAGTTGCAAACGAAAAGACGGATAAACGAAAAGAATAGCTTTAAGAACCAATCTTGTCAATGTCTTAGCTCTAATAGCCTACAGTGAAGGTCTATATCTTATACTCGACGCTTGGTAACCTAATATGAGAGGAAAGTTACCAAATCGGTTGTTAATGTGGTAACTTTTCTAAACTTGCAATTACCAATACATACGCAAGGCTAAAACGTAAACAATCGGTGTTTGGACTGTATTTTTGTTGCTCGTTAAGCTATTTACTTCAGTTCGTATTTGTAAGTAGTATTTTGATGACTTTAATCATTGGGTGCTTTCATCAGGAAAGAAATAACTGTAATTATATTTTCAACAAAGCAAAGCAATCATCCAGACGCTCTCAATCATTTTACTCTCTTTTCCCCTTGCCCATTTTCTAAGATAAACTTACTTCTACCTAAAAAATTTAGATCAGAATTTAGTATATTATTAAGCAGTTTACTTTCCTGCATTAGTGAATTTACCCGTTTGGTCAATCAAATTAAATTTATCCCTGCATAACACTATTGATAAATAAAACCTAAATCTAAAGTTGTTTCACTTTGCGTACATAAGGACAAACTAACACAATTTTGATTTGAGCTTACAGTTTTTTTAGTCCGTTGGCTGCTGATTAATAATATTAGTTTATTACTAAACTACATCGTTATCAAAATGTCTTTGATTTTAGACGAACTACCGGTTTTCCTCAGATAAATCCCGACTCTACATTCCTGCCAGCACAGCTCTTATACCAGGAGTTATGTACACTTTAACAGTACAAACACAAATCGGAAACACCACTAGTCCTCCAACAACAAAGATTTTCACCACATGTGAGCTAAGTTTTAATTTTAAATTTTGTCGTTAACATGGTAGAAACCAAAATGACTTTGCTAACTTACTGTAACAGGCGACATACCAGCCGCCCAATGAACGAAGTGAGACGGACGATCAAATTCGATTCAATTGGATTTGTTTATGTCAGAGCAATTAGTTTGGAACCCCACCTTAGCTTTTTATTTGTTTATAGTTTAATCATGTTTGCAACTACTAATCTTTGTTTCGTGCCGAACTGAATGGTGTTATTATGGCTTAAGGCAGCCGAGCAGTCATTAAATATGTCAGCTGCATGTTTATAATAAATCTGAGTAGTTTCAAGTAAATTCAGCCTAAATGTTTCAATTATATATTGTTATAAGTTATACAAAAATGTTTTAAATGGGCAAACAGAATATACTGTTTGTGTTTCAATATCACTTTGATGCAATATAGCGGAACTATGAGCAATAATTTTACTGCACTGCGAAGAAAGTAGCTAAAAATTCCATTCTTTGTAAATCCAGAGCTTTTCTGTTCAGATCCTGCTATTCCAGTGATAAGCAGCGTCGATGTATCGGCTTCATATGTACCAACTGTAACTTTCAACTCCACGACTGGGTTAGCTTCGTCCTTCTCAGTCTACATTGTGCCAGCCACACAAACAAACTTCAATGGAACAAAAACCTCTGTGCCGGCATATGATAATCAAAACACGTACCGCGCTGTAATCAACGAAGATGTTTTGATGCCGTCACAGAATTATACAGCATTTGTTGAAAGTCATAGTTATAATAAAACAAGTTTACCAGCAAAATATTATTTTACGACATGTAAGTCTTATGTTTCTTATGTTATAAGTCTTGTGTTTCAAAGCCTGATGGGATTTCTATTCTTATTGCAGCCCCAAGTTTGCTATTTTCTTTTTAAAAAAAAATACAAAATTTCACTGTCACTCAGTCGTCTTTATTGCCCCCAAGGAAATACAATAACAGCAAAAACCATGTTGATGTAGCTAAAATGTTAGTAGGTCTATATTTGTCATTTTTACCCGCGTGTTTTCTATTATGTATATTTTTTGACATTAATTGTTAGTATTGTCGCATTAAATATAACATAGAAAGATCTTCTTGAATATTTTTCAGTCTCTTCCTTTCTTCTTCCTCCACCTCCGCCGCCACCACCACCACCCCCTCTTCCTCCGCTTCCCATGGCTACATTCACAACTGCATTTGTAAGTTCTCCTCCTGTACCTCCACCGATGATGACAGATTCACCGGCTCCGTCATTTTCTACAAAGAAAAATGTGACATCTGCTCGAAACGTAGCTTCAACATTGGACTCTGGTATGTGGTAAATGCTTTCTAGCAAGCGTATATACTATAGTTTTACTAAGCTGAGTTTTGCAAATATTGACCTGAAAGTTGAAAGTTTCAATTCTGGAGAAACAAAGTAACGTAAACAAAGTAATTCTGGAGAAACAAAAGCTAAGACAGATCGTTTAAATCTACCTTGTGAAGTAAGCTACGATCATGCTGCTAAAAGCGAAACTCAATCAATTGCAAAGTAATGTAGATTGCAGATGCAAACTCATATTTTCTCTTCGGTTACATTGTGGCCTTTTAGTATCAGCATACTCATGTGAAATGTAGATTACTCTGCATTACAACAGCTGCGTCTAGTCATTAATTATCAATGCATACGTGGAAAAAATTTCCTTGATACTACATTATTTGTAAATTTGGTTTTGTTGAATATGTATGAGAACATCAACCGTTTTTATGCTGTTTCAATTTGTTATTTAACTGTTGAGATAGCATCACACCTGCTTCAATAAGCATAAATCTTTCTACAGATATTCTACCTTCATCTGTATCAGAAACCACCAGTGTTTCAATGCTTGAAAGTAGCACATCGACTCTAAGTACTTTACCATCAACCTCATCTAAAGGCAAAAAGGCGTCAACGGTTCGAATAATCGCAGCATCTTCAGTCATATCTGGCATCACTGAAGGAACAGACCTCACAGGTGGATTAGCAACGACAAGCTCATCTTCCACACCTGTAAAAGCAAATGTGGTAACTTCGGCTTCAATGAGGATAACTGAATCTTCTACTTCTCAAACACGTTTGCCTGAAGATCTCACTTCAAATTACATGAAAGACACCACTGCATCCTCAGTAGTGGACACTGGAGCAACTCCTTCCAAAAACGATACTGTTACCACGGATGAAATGAAAAACAATATTCATTCTTCCACGATAACGCCAGAAATATCTTCATCATCGATTATTCCTCCACCACCACCGCCTCCTCCTCCGCCACCTCCTCCTCCTCTTATGACAATTTTACCTTCCACGACATCTGCATCATCACTTGTGTAAGTTATTTTCGAGTTCTCACTGAATGGTGTAAGTTGATGTGATTTTTAAGCAGATTTGATTTGATTGTGAGAATCTTTATCCTCGGACTGAGAAAGCTTCTTCGATCTCCTGGCAGTTTCGCATACTTGTAAAGGCTTTGAACCATTGACGCAGGCCGGTCACTGAGACTGAAGGAGTAAAGTTTCAGCTTGTTGTTGAAGTGTTGTTTGTAGTTACTTCATTTTAGTAGCCGTTGAATGGAGAGCTGTTGAAATGTGTTGCCGATAAAATGCGAGGTCATAATTAGAAATAATTAATCAGCGACTGATACAAACTGGTCATATGTCGCAGCCTTACCACTTCTGATGGCACAACCGGCAGACCTGATTTCACTCTTGGGGACGTTTATGTCGGTGTCGCAAACATTGATGGGTTGTCTTCACAAAGTATCAGTGATGTGAGGAATGAAGTAAATCGGAACCAATCTGACTCTATCCGAGTGCTTGAAGATAACTTCCGTGATTTCGTAAGTTTCATTCCACTTTAATTTTGCTTCTTAGCATTTAGTAAAAAGCTGTGACATTCTGCTACAAAGTTTACAAAAAGTTGATTTATTCATAATAAAAACTTTTAAAATCAATAGTTATTTTTTTAGCAGATGAGTAAGAAGAACAATAAAATGTAATCTCATTGATTTTAACAGGTTATTGCGGCTTATCAACATAATATTTCCGGGAGTGGCTTGCTCTTGGTTGAAGTGCAGTATTATCAACCAATGAAAGAAGACGTTGTAGCTGTTCATTTCAAAGTTGCTTTTGAAAGTGAGAATTTTTTTAACTTTAAATTTATCTTGTCAATGTTCTAGCTTGGCCTATCGGACATCTTAAACAATAAAATTACTTTTAAAACTTCGCTAAAGTAATTAAGCTTCGCAGCGTATTATGAGTGTAGTTTTTGTGCTTTGCTTGTTATTCCCATTCAGTTAGATGGACCAAGCATTCGCAACATTTTGCTTCTGTCAAAACATGTCGCAAAAGGTAAGTAGAAACGTTACCTGTCCATTGCAAAACACTGTGGTCTACACTTTTAATTACCAACTTTTGTAACATTTTGAAGTTCCACAAATTTTGTGAATATAATATTGTACTAGGGCTGTGCATTTATTAGATATACTTGTCAAAAGCATCGGTTTAAAAAAAAATCTTTTAGAAAACGATACTGGTACTCCTTGCTTGTTGGAACACTTTGTCAAGCAAGCCAAGAGCAATGGAGTTGAACCAAGTGGTTTCTCTGTGGTTGCTGACTCATTCCGAGTATCAGGTCGGTTACCAACAAGTTTTGCCATCACGTCTACTCTCATAGTGCAGACGTTCTTGATGCTGATTGTTCATATACGCCAATCATGATCAAGTTGATCTGTCGAAAATATAAGTGCGGTGTTGCCTTTAACTTCTTTATTTCTTTTAGCCAGATACTTTGTTACGTGAAATGGGCACAACAACTTTTGGTTCTTACTTACAAAATAAACTTACTTAAAATATCGGATTCAACTTTGTTAACATAAAATAATGAAATATGTTTGTGCTATAGGCTACATAGGTTTAGCTATCACAAGATATTGAAAGTGATGTAATCATTCTGATGTTTCGTCTTAAACACGACTGATTTCTTCGGAGTGGTTTTTCACGAGATTATTGAAAATCAAGTTTCAAAGTACTGCAGATAAAATCACTGAACTATTATTTAGGTCAACGATTGTTTCATGGAGTTGCAAATGTGGATGATTTGGGATTTGAAAATGATGGTTCTTCTGACAAAGATCCAAACATTAGAGATTTCGTGGAAAGAACTGTAAGTGAAATTGCACCACGAAAAAGAAACTTCGCGAATAAACTAACCATCTTTAGTGTGGTTATTTTTAATCTGACGTCACTGTAATTAATTATTAGGTTGCAAAAGCTTCCTGGTTATCAGAACCTTCTCATTACATTGCCCCGGGTGCAGGATGGAAGCTTGTGGACATAGATCCATCAGAGATCGGACAAGGCAGTTTAAGAGCGTCATATGACGTAGTTTCGCTGAAAGACGATCCAGCTGCGACACCCAACTCTGTCAAGAAGCAATCTCAGCAAAATTTCAAGACAGGCTTTCTCAACTTTAACGAGATGAGCTTTGCCACATCAGGTTAGATGGCTTCATTTTTTTTCGAAAATTTACTCTTCATTTATCACCACATCGAACTTACATCGAACATTATGAGGAATTTATAAGTTGGCCTGTAACTTTCAAATATCATTTGCTTTTCATGATATGCACCAATTGGCAATTTGTTTGTATTCTTTCTTGTGCACACGTAGGCTGAAAGCCTTAATGTATGAATATTTGTTTGTTGTGTTCTTTTTTCGTTTAAAACTCAAAATCGTTAAAACATTCGCTGTAACTTCGTTTAACCATCATCATTGTTTAATTTTCAAATTTTTAACTTTTCAGCAACAGGCTTTTTACCTGCAAGGTCTGACAATGATCGTTATTGTGAACCTAGCTTAGCAACAACTGAAATCCCCAGCGTCACACAAACTATTTCTTTGGCTATGCGCATTCCTCTGCCATACGTTTTTGACGTTGTCTACCGATCCGAATCACAAAATCACACTTTTATAAGAAAACTAACTGAGGATTTGCTTCGAAAGTTAGAAGCAGTATCAGGCCTAAGCACTTCTCCTGTTGTGCAATATTTTGCTCCTTCATCTCCACCAGCGAACGGGTAAGTCAACACGTTTTGTTTCAGTAGGCTACAATTTGTTTTTATTTCGACCATCACAACAAAAAATGGTAAGTGCTAAACACTAGCAGAGGTTTAGAAAAAGGTAGAAGCGACAAAACGCGGACGTTAATGCGTGCTTGAGACCGAAACAGGATAATCAGTTTATAATTTGGCATGGAAATATTTACAGCACAAAAATCTGTTGAGTTACCTTTGATACATATGGTTGTTGAAAGTCTACTGTTAGCCTAGTATTCCACTCTGAATCCTTGCGAAGACAGATCTTGTAAATCACTGACTACTATCAAAATGAAAAGCACACATCACGTATTATATTATTTTAGTGTATTAGCGGAAATCGCCATGAAGATACCAGTTGGCGAAGACCCTCTATCGGCCGGGGCGCTTCAAAAGTTCATCGACGACATTGATACGAACCTTGTCTTGGAAAGAAATTCATTGGCTGTTCCAGGTGGGTGATTGTAGGGCGCTCAGCAGAGAATTTTATTGAGCAAACAACATTGCTTGAAGTTGAATTAGAGGCTGCTTGTCAAACAGTACAGTGCTTGCCTTTTTTGTGTGTAAATTAATGATTTTAGATTTGTTGTTTTAGCTAACAGTAAGAAAGGATGTTGTTCGTTTCTAACCAGCTCAGTGGCCGGGGGTGGTTTCGTCTTCGGCTCTGGTGCTGGTAGATCTGAGATCGATTCCAGGTCGGGTCAAACCGAAGACTTTAAAAACGGTACCGATTGTGTTCTTTCTTGCGTAACGCAGTGAGAATAAATCGGGTAATAATGTGATAACATCGTAAAACCTGATATAAAATTAAATATGAGCCCTGTCGCTAAAAGACCTTAGCTGTTGTAGAGCGACAATAAATAAAACCATAACATTATTATTATTATGTTCGTTTCTAAACTAGGCTATGCTACAGTTTTAGCCAAGTTCATCGTCTTTGTGGTTTTACAAATCCAAATCGGCTAAGCTACACCTCAACATACACTCCTTTTTATTTGTTTCTTAATTATCTTAGCCTGTGTTTCTTAGCTGACATATAGTAGTAGGCTTGAGTATGAATCATTTGCTGTCGCAAAATTGGCATTTTGAATATTTTATGTCGTTTGAATTGTTTCTATTTTCAGCAACAAGGCAAATGGAGGGTGAGGTTGCAGTAGAAAATCTCAACGCTGAAGAACTGAGTCAGATTTTCAGCAAAAATGAAACGGTTGTAGCAAGTATTGGCATTGCGGTGAAGGACACGCTTGACTTTGCTTTATTTGAGCAAGGAATTTCAGCCGAAATTCAAATTACAGAGGTAATAAAGTTAACTACAAGGCAAAAAAAATATTAAAAGATAAACTTACAAAAGAGTGATCATCCTTACAAGTTTGAAACTATTAAATTTTGGATATAGTTTAAAGAAAAATTGCATTTTTGCTGTTTATCAAGCTATTTCTACATTGTATTTAAATGTCAATAAATTCCTTTTTTGGAGCACATTAACTTGCTGCCATATATTTGTTATACAGTTAACCTTGGACAAGACCAATCCGTCTCTTGCAAACGCAAGGTTTACCCTGCTGCCACAAAGCACCAGCGTTGCAATCACGCCTCACGAATTAACCAAAGACCTCAACGTGTTGTTGGCCGATAGTCAAAGCAGTGTCAGCATCGCTAAACATTCTCTTGCCATCCGAGCTCAAGGCGTAGTTGTTGGATTACCTATTTCTGGTGAGAATTAATCAGTCTAGTTCATTTGTTACTCGACTTTAACCCCTGTCACTGTCACAGTAGGCCAAGCCCCAAGAAGGGCCGTAGTCATTTCTCTCTAGAGCAGAGTACTATTACTCATAGTCATAATCATGAGAAAAATCAAGTGCTCTAGTCGAAGAGGCGTCACTTCGCAATCGACGGCATGCCTTTAAGTTTCTTGCCAAAGACATAGCCACGTGCTTATGAGCGGTGTCGAACCGGCGGCCTTTCGAACAACGAATCATGGCTCTCACCACTCGATTATGCAGCCGACTCGAATAAAATACACAGCTGTTGTTGATGTTTTGTAAAAACAAAGCAAATGCTACACAATGGATGTACTGGAGGGTCTATGCGGTTGTTTCTATCAAAATGTTCTCATCTATGGTTGGAAGTAATAGACCTTGTATTTTTTTACCCATGAAAGATCTTCGAATCGCACTGCCGAACCTGTTGTTATCCTAACGCATCATCTTGTTACAGGTCGGGTCACAGTTCACGGTCTCACACCTGAAGAGATCCACGATGTAGTTTTGAACGTTAGTTCCACAAAGAGTGTCCAGCTTCGTTCTGATCTGACAATGCAATTACGAACCATTCTCAATATTCCTCATTTAACTTCTTTGATTAACCTCGGTTAGTTATGTTCCATTGCAAACGTCTGCAATTATTCTTGCAATAAATTATATTTTGCCACATTATAGACTATATTGGTTAAACAAATTTAGTTTTAAAGTAGCCTATATTTTCTATATTGCTGTCCAAGAAAGAGAGAGTATCGCAAGCTTTTCTAAAAGAGTACCGTAACAGCTTAAACGTTTGCTGTACCGTAAGTAGGAGCGTAGCCAGCAAAACATGTCGGGGAGGGAAAATAAATATTATTGCACATGTTAGAAAGTCCGAAAACGAGTCGGCGAAAGCAAGGCACCCAGAAGGGGGCCTGGGAAGCATCCCCTAGAATGTTGTTGAAAAAATACCTTATTTTGCGCCTTGTAAAAGTACTTTCAGCCTAAATCTATGCTAAACTCTGTCAAATCATGCTGCAACAGAAGATAAAATTGTTTGTTCAAAATATTTTGAGGGGGAGCAGTAGCCCCCTTTTCCCCTGATTACGCCCCTGACCGTAAGCATATGCCGAAGCTGTAAAAGCCACAATTATGGTACCGTAGTTAAAATGGCGAATTATACAGGTTCTACGACAGTGCAATACTTCGAGTCTCGCTATGAAAGCTTAGATACTGTTATTGCTCATTTCAAAGTCCAGTTGAAGAACGACACATCCCCATATGACTTTAACAGAAGTTTTACCAGCGATCGGCTGCAACGTCTGCTACCAGGTGGAATTCATACTTGTGCAAAATTAAAATTGAGAACTATTATCATAAATTTTTGATAACCTATCGATGTCTTTTTCCAATTTATTGCAACATATTTTTGGATAATTTTACAACACTTTAATGCACTTTGCAACATTTTGTTAGTTTGAATATCATTGATAAATCTAGTAAAAAAAGATAATTGCTTTTCAAATTGGATAAAGAGGAAATGGATATTTCAAATTACTTTCATGGTGCCTGTGTCATAAAATAGTGTTGTATGGAACCTTTAATCATTTTGTATACACAAAGAACCCTTCAACGGAGACTCAGTAAAGTTCGGTGTTCCCAAAAGGTATAAAGGAAGAGGAAGAGTCAATCCAAACGGAATCACTGGAAGAGTTCTTCAGCTTCGAGTCCTCAATGCTGTGAGTTAACAGGAATTCTTGTAACAATAGGCCTGCAACGATTGTAGGAATGATATTTTTATCTTGCTTTAGCTAAAATTTTATGGTGTTACGTCTCGTTGAAATTCGAATGAAATAACTGCGGAAGCTGCAAAAAATGAAAGCTTTTGTGAAGCAAACTTGCAGCTCTTAATGTTTCTAGTCTGCTTCAAAGCCCGGATGCTTTTACTCAATCTTAAATTTTTCTAAAGATGTTGCGATGGTGGGGAAATGTTTAACTTACTGTACTTTTCGAGTTTCCTTTCAAGGACGTCTTAACGTTTATGTTTTGTCGCTTCTCCTCTTTCCTGGGCCTTTGCTTTTTTGGCAATGTATCGTTTTCGCTAGGATGGTCAGCAATCAAAAACAAACTAAAAATAAAAATGAGGTTTCTTGTTTCGTCCGGAAACTGTTAAAACATATCGGATCTTTGACAGACCAGCCTTTAAAGAATTGAAAGCTACACTCAGGAGATTTAGTATTGTAGCCTATATTGTAACTAGGGACTGATTTTTTAGAAGAGGACATACCTTCTTTAACCTTTAGATAACTAACAAGTGATCATTTTTAAGTACTAGCATCCAACTTTAATGCACAATTACACATATCACATACAAATTATTCCTTGCTACTTTTTCTAGCAATCAATCGGCCAATGGCTGAAATTAATGACTAACGTTCCGATGTTGTGCGAGATTTGTAAGAGAATGTCACACTTGGTAAGTTAATTCTAATTATATTTTGGCAGCTCTCTCTTGTGTTCGAGGCTACACCAGGATATAGTTTGTTCTCTGGATCATTCGACAACTTAGGGCTTGCTTCTGAAACTTCAATTGATGGGACTGTAAAGTTCTCCTTCGACGTTGTGATGTCAGAATATGACGATACTGGGCCAGTAGAGCTTCAAGATATTCTCAACAATGTTCTTGTGAAACAAAGTCCAGTGAAAAACGGATTGATTGTAGCGAATTCCCTTGAACTTTATTGTAAGTTCAGAATACTCATAGTTTTGTTTAGGCCTCTTTGATATAATAATAACTTTGCCCATGAATAGCTAAGACTTACAGTATTATTTTCACTATTTGATTTGTACAGTACATGATGTAGTTTCAGATGTTTTTGTGCCACTGCCGATTTTTTCTATACTTTTACGTCGATTTTGATGGAGGAACGGGTATTTCCGTGTTTGGCTTTTTGTGGTTTGATAACGTTAGTGTGCTTGTTTAGGTTGGTGCTGGCTAACCTTATAACGTATATTTCAATTTAGTTGAAAGTGAACCTGTTACAAAAATATTTGAGCGCTTTCAATTGGCCTAGCTATTTGAGGTATGTTTAGGCTCACAATGTTTGTATTTCTGCAGTTACCCTACCTCCAGTCCACAATCTTACTGCCACACAGAACATTTTAAGTGAGTAAGCTTGCAGAGCATCTCAAAAATTACTTTTATCATTTAATCAAAACTAGATTGTTTTCTCAAAGTGTTAAAATAGTTTTTTTGTCCACTGCACTTCTAAAAATAAAAATCTATCTAGAAAGATCAGCAAAAGTCATTGCCAAAGTTAAAGCTTTATGAAGTTAACCTTGATTGAAAGGCTTTTTCGTGATCTTATTTCTTCTGTTGTCAAATGATGTTGATGAGTGTGATTTTATTGCAGAAATGTACACTGGAGAGGTATCTTTTGTTGAAATTCCTTTCAACACATCGGCGCAAGATGCAATGAAATATTCTGAATCGTCATCCTACATACGCTTGAAGAATGCCACTTCAAAGCTGGTATAAAAATTATATTGCGTTTTGAAATCCGTTAGGCTACTTGTACTTATGCTACCTCATGTTTTGTTTGTAGGCTACACGTTTTTTAAAATCTTTTGTCAAAAATTTCAACAACAAATAATTTGACAACTAACAATACAGCATAAAGATATTTTTACAGCCAGAATATAGCCCAACAGTACGATTGCAAATGAATGGGTTGGAATTCATCTTAGCCCACATACCAAAGTTTGTTAATTGTAGGCAGTTGGCATTGATGATTTTACTGGCCGGAACCTTTCTATGAGGCGCAAAAACGTGAAGAAAACATCGCGTGGTGATTTGCTGCGGTAGTTTTTCTTTATCCTATTCCTATTGTTTTGAGACAATGGCTGCATTTCCTGAAAAATTGCCTCTTTAGATAATCTCGTTTTCGTAATACTAAGCCTTCGGCACTACCGAAAGTAGGGCGGCCAGTTCCTTTCTCTCGGCCGCTTCTCCTTCAGCAACTACGCCTACCCAATTTATGACGCCCAGGGTAGAAGTGAGCGGTGTTTTTCAACAACCAGTTTAAACCGGGAGTCGAACCTCGACTGCATGTTTGGAACCTGGTCCAAAATATCCTTTCAATGGCCTTGATTTTAACAATCTTTATTCTCGTACTGTGAAAGTTTCTTTATGGACTTCATCCTGGGAAGTTTGCGGAAACTTTAGGCCCGGTCATCAAATTTTATGGGAATGTTTTATCTTTTGTCACTGTGACATTATTCAATTCACTAAATCCCACAAAGAAAAACAATAAAAGCAATTAGCGATAAACTGCTTGATTTTTTGACAATTAATTGCGTTTTTTTTTTTTTCTTAGCAACCACCATGGCTAACCTAAATGAAACAATTAAGCGCTATGGTAAAAGTCGCTAAGAAATGAAAACGGAACGTTCCTTTTATAAAAAACTACACCACAGTCAAAAAAGCAGCCTAGTGGATCAAATTTTTCAACGCATCCCCGGTTTTAACCTTCCATTAATGTAGCCTGCTTGACATGATTGTTCAGTTCACAATTCTTAAACCTGCTGTTTGCAGTTGAAAGATGTTTTTAAAATCTTCCCCGAACTCAAAGTGAACGTTCAATATTTCGGACCTGCATTGAAATACCCAGAAGGATTAACGGTTCATTTTACATTATTGACCGACGAGAATAGTTCGCAGTTGGAAACAAGGGCCAGAGAATACGTCGATCAACATACTGCAGCTTCCCATGCGCTGATGTAAGTAGCCTATTTCAATATGTGTCAACGTAGGCTACCTTTAAAATTTGATTGGACTAATTTTGCTTTGAAAACATAGATGTGTCTCTTTAAAATTGATCGCGCTTGCTGCTAATATTTAAGGTCGATGATGTATTTAGGATATTTAACAGTCATATGACTAATTATTGTTTCAAGACATTTTTAGACTGGCAACACTGATTGATTTGTTTTTTACTCAAATCGTTCAATATTCTCAGATTTGCTCGCGATAGCATTGTCATTTCCACTACTCGGCACTTCCTGGGTGAAGCTGTCGTGGCTAGGCTTACTGCTACACAGGCCACATCGTTTGCGGAACAATCAGTCAACAGCACGCTGCTCCAACAACTGGCTGAAGACTTGAAACTTACGTTCAATAATGCATTCAGTAATGACAACGTTGAGCCTATTTCAAATCTTGACGTCACAAGGTAAGCTTTACATTAAGGAAACGACACTTTCACGATGTTATAAAGGTTTTATGTGTTTTTTTATACTCCGAGATAAGAAGCGTGCAATGTGTTATTTAAAATTGTTTGCCGCAAACATGATTTTATGCTGTTTTAGCAACTTTTTCACGGTTGAAAAAGAAGCCAAGATATATTTCTCTCTGACCACGCCAATGAACTACCCGAGCAATCCATTCGAGATGACCAGATGGTTGCGACGAGAGCTATTGGAACACCCCGACGCAACTCGTATGAAAATCTAACGTTATAATTTACATCAATGACAAGAAACGACTAAACAATTTTAACACCAAAACACAAAGTTTTAAAATTTTGATGATTAATCACCTTTTAATCATTATTCTAAAAGATGTTCTTAATCGCTCGAATTTAAAACAAAACCTTACCAAAACTAATGGAATTTTTTTGCGATAAGCTTCTTTGATAACAAGTTCACAGCTTTTGACATCTTCTAGATCCTGTACATTTAAGTACGTCAAATCTGAACATCACTGTGATTCTGGATGCTCCGCCTCCTCCGATGGGTGAGAATTTGTTCCAACTACTATACAAAAAAATCAAGGTTTATTGTAATTTGTATACATCACGTCGATATTGTGTTAATACTATGAAACTGGGGAGATTTTATTGAATGTCTGGACGGTAACTGGTGGAAAACAACATGAAATAATGTTTTTTTTCTGATTTCTATTCTCATCAGAACACTACAATGGTGAATTGAGTTTTCCAAGAATTCCTCCCAATGTGGAACGCAAGTATATTGGCGAAAATCTGTATGCACAGGAAATGCTTGACCAAGTTGCTAAAGTTGTAAGTTCTCTTTTTCTTCTTTGAAAAACGACTTTTTGATAAGTTTTCCAAATGGAACAGATACAAATAGCTCTTCCGCCAATTTCCAAAGAAATTTAACAACGAAAGTCTTTTTTGCCCTGCGCTAAAAGCTTGTTTTTTCAATAGCTTTTTATTGCAATGTAACCTAAAATCTAAAAAATACGATATCTTAACCTTAGATTTCAGCAACCTTTTCTTTAGGGTTTTCCAGTATTAAAACTAGCAGGCTACTTTACAAAATCTATATTTCTATAGCTAGAAGAAGCTCTAGTTCACATACCTTCACCACCATATCGCATCCACTTTGAAGTACAATATTTATCACCGTACAAACTGGATGGTCTAACTGTGCATTTTGTCATCCACACTGATTACAATCAAACAGAGAATTTCGAAGACTTTGTGAAAGAGAGTGCGACTCATATTACTGATGGTTATCCGTAAGTAACTTGATGTATAAATTTTGTTTGGTCACTGATTAAATTATGACAAGTTTATGCACAAAATTATAATTTTAAGCTCTTGAAAGGCAACTTTGCAACGTAAATTGTCCTACATTGTCTGCTAGACATTTATGCTATTTTGAGCCTGAAAAGTTGGCCTTTATCTTGGAGTAGCTCAGTAAGAGTTTTCGTACAAAGTTAATAACCAATTATCGACTCTACTGTACATAATAAAGTATATCACTGGAAGCTCTTATTTTTATATCAATTGAAGGCACGCTCTTATTTGAATATGATATATAACAGGCCTGATCGATATCTGATGAGCATGTCTCTGTCTCTCAGGCAGTGGTTTTCAACCTTTTTGGTGAAACGGAACCCAATGAAAAATTCCAAAAGCTCGAGGAACCCCTATTTAATAATTTAATTGCCTTATGCAAAAAAAATCGTTTGATTAATTAAATTAAAATACTCATGTTCAGATTTATTTATGTACAATAAAAATACAAACTGTAGACGAAATTTGGCGAAAAGCATAAAGTTAAAGGTAATCGCACCACAAGAAAACAACGAAAATTCGGGATCGCAGCGAACGTGTTAAAGTGTAGCAAATTTATTAATAGTGCAAACCTAATCAATATTTGATTATATTTAAACAACCTGCATATATAATCATAATAAAATAGACTTTCGGATTTGAATGTAAACTTGCGGAACCCCTAGACTTACTGGCGGAACCCTGGTTGAAAACCACTGCTCTGAGGTGTTAGACGATGTGAGTTGGATACCATGTATGGTTATTACTAAACACCTCATAAAGCTGTTCGTTAAGACCTTGTAATAACCTCGTTCCTACTTTCATTTAGTATTTGAAGAAAATTAAATCAAAGGCAGTAATGTACACTTACAACTGCCCGGAAAATGTCTTCCATTTCAACCACTAATACCACCCACGTTAGATAGTTAGATACCCCTGCCATGTAAAAATTCATTGTATCATACTGTTGCTTTACAGCTTCCTGCCACGCACGGTAAAAATACCTGCTCCCCGTTTCTTCTTCTTTGCCATTGAAATCTCCGGCTTTCCTCCTGACCTTGTCAACGAACTGCAGAATCGCAGCAGCAGGTTGTTCGAAATCGTTTCTTGGGCTTTCATACAAGAAGTGGAAGGGAAAAGTACCCACTTTAGCGAAGCATACATGGACAGGTTGATATATCCCTACTAAAGCTCTTTATTATTCTGATACTACAGTAGGCTATATGCAATTGAAATATTGAACAAATTGGACACTATCTTGTACTCACAATTCGTTAGTTGGTTTTGAATCTTTATTCTCGGATTGACAAACACTTGACAGGTTATTCCTGGTAGTTTCGAGTACTTGTAGAAGCTTTTTACCCAAGGCCGGTTATCGAGATTGACAGAGTGAAGTTTCCGATTGTTGAAGTGTTGTTGTCGGGGAATTATTTCATCCACTTGGTGCTGCTGAATAGAGAGCATTCCTTAGAATGCGTTGCTCAAGCGTTCACCCCGAGAGTGGAACCAGTGCCGCTTGATCTTAAAGCTTCTTAGTTTACGAAGTCACGCGCTAACCAACTGAGCTATCGGGGCGGACCAATTGTGTTTGTTGTGGTGATTGTGTCGGTAAATTACTCTCTGGCGTATGACAGAGCAAAACCCCATAGCTATAAACAACTAAAACGATGTAAAAACTCCTTTTTACCAATATTTGAAACTACTTTTAACCAATTCAATAAGCAAATTTATGTTCAAATTTTATAATAACAAACTACTGGAAAACTTCAAAACTTTCTTTACACATGTATCATTTATACATTCGTATAACACCCGACGCTCAAGCTCTAATTCGTTTTACACTCAACAGGCAAATATTCATTTATTCCACAAAGTTTAAAATGCATGGGAATCAAGGTATGGGACAATTTACCCCAAAATATGAAAAAACACATGAAAAAAGGCTACAAATTGTTCATTAAAACTCACAAAAAACACTTCTTCAAGAATCGAGAGCTATAGAAGCGACATCCATCATTCATTACCAGACTTTATGTCCAATATCATTACTATTTTTTTGCGTCCGTATTTGTATTTTTTTTGTTCTTTGTTTCTTCTTTATTGCGTTAATTTGCTATTTAGAAACGCAATACTTACTTTCGTATCACTGTTTGAATGAGAGAGTGCAGACTCGGCGACCTCCTACACCTTTTTGGGCTACGATTATTCGCACTCTCTCATTGGATGCACAGTGCACACTGTACGTTCATGTCTTATATACGTTTTGTTTCGCATCCAAACTAAAATAAATGACCATCCACAGAAGGATGTTTTGAATCAGGTTTGTAGGCTTACTGTAGATCTGGCATGTCTAGCAGATCTTACTTTTATGCTATATAAAAAGCATCATAGCCTACCAATATGTAACGTCAATGTTGGTGATAGATTTGAACCCACAGCCGATGGTTCCGTAGCAGCGATTTTAAACGTAACCTTGGACGACGCATACCACGACCCATCAACGCTAACTAAGTTGGCACGAGAAGCGTTTGGAAACTCTGCGTTTGACATGAGAAGTAAGTGTCGTGGTGGGAGATTAAGTGACATTTGAAATAAGTGAACTTACTAAAAGAAAAAGGTTAACTACTCAAATACTCCTATAGTTGTGTAAGCGAAAACAGTGAGGTTTCTTGGGGTAGGCTAACATTGCCGGGAAACATTTAATCAATAAATCCTGTTTGGCTGACAGTTGATTTGAGCAAGTCCCCACCGGCGAGCCAGCGAGTTAGAAACCGTCGTCAAGCAGAAGACAATGAAGACACCCTGATATTGAAGGTGGACGGAAGTAAACTGAACGTAACGCCGGCAGCGACACCAATACCAAAAGGTTACCTTTCTTGTTAGCTTACACATATCTTCAGCTGCGGCTGGATGCAACCGGTTCTCACCGATTTGTGCAAACCGTGTCTTAAAGTGATTGTTCTCAATGATCCTTGATAGATACATGTGATAGATAACAATTGCAATCAATGACATAGCAAAAGTATCACGTTAAAGTGGTAAAATCAAATTTATTGCAAAGCTTTCATTGGTACGTTATTTTTGATCAAACAGAATCTTCCAGTTTTTTCGGTTTAAATAAGACTAATGTATGCTACTGATGAAGCAAAGCTACTGTGGCGAAAGCTTTGTAATAAACATTATTTAATCCGTTTAATGAGATACTTTCTGTCCAGAATTGGCTTGAAGAAGTTAAGATCTTCACTGGTCTTTAAATCCAGGGACATTTTGTATTTGATCACCTATCATTGTTTGACTATCTAGGAGATGATCAATTTTAATCAAGCATTCATATTTTCTTGTTTTGTAGATCTTGTCACTTTCATCGGTGAAATACCATTCGTTGGAGCAGAAAACTTTGAAAATAAAGAAAAAGTTATCAATGATGACGGAAGTGAAATTAACAATCAAGCAAAGTCATTCTTTGATATTGCCTTGTTGGAGGAATTGCCAGTTACAGATCCACTGAGGGCTGAGGTTGAATATTTTCAACCTGGTCAGGGACGGACTACTGTGGCACATTTTACGGTAAGATTTCAATATTAGTACGGTAGGCTACATTTAGAAAAACGAAAGACTTTGTTTCGTGTCGCGTTTATAGTAAATAAATTGTTTTGTTTTAGAGGGGTCTGTACTTCTCTATACTTTGGCATGACAGGTACTGTAGATTGGTATCGAAAGGTTAGCCTATAATTTCGAAACCATCTTTCACTGCTAATATTCTGAAACATACAAGAAACTTGCCAAAACGAACAAGACCAAGACTTTATCTTTTATTGTAAGCCTTTTTCATAATATATGAAACAGCAGTAAATTGACAAGAAGTCACAAGTAAATGTGATACAAAAAGTGATTTTGCTTTTTAGCTTACCCTTCCAAAGGGCACAAACCCCGATGATGTCTTAAAAGAGCTTCGCAACTGGAAACCTCTTCTACAACAATCTAATGACACAGAAGTTCTTCCGTCTGACATCACCTTTGGGCCTCAGTTGTCCCGGCAATTTGTAGGAGAAATCACTTTTACTCTTTCCAATAACGACTCTTCCACATTTCTTCCTTCCAGCTTCAACATCACGCAAAGTTTCGTTAATCTGGTTTGTTTTTGTGTTTTACGTTTTATGACATTTAGTTTGTATAAATGCTACAATATCTTAGATATTCCTATTTCTTGGTGCTGAATATTCAAGTCCATCCTTTTATTACCGTGGAGACCTAGGGTGGCCATGTTTTCTCGGATTGCACCCAAAGGCTACTAGAAACCAACCAACTTTTATCAAAGATAATAATTTGCTCCAATTGGCGGATAAAGAATGGTAGCCTATTTAGTATACAGTCGTACGTTAAATATACTGTGTGCGATAAAATTTTATCTGTAAAAGAGTATTAATGGGAGACGTACTGGTGGAAGACACACTCAAAGCTTGGAGACGGAAAATGAATTCTTTGTATTTGCATTTTAGTTCTTGGACGCCATCAATACAAACGAAACACGAATCAACGCGACATTCGATCAATTTATCACCATCAAGGAAGGAAGAACATTGCAAGCTCAGGTAAAAGTAAAAAGTACCAATACCCCATTTGTAAACAATTTAATAAAATAAGCGTTCGCTCTAAGCACCATGCACCAACAAAAGATTGTGGTAGTTTTGGAAATACCATATCTGCAATTTTGCTGAAAAATATTTAGGTTTTTTGATTTTGACTGCTTTTATTCAATTAACCTTCCGTGTCCCACACAACCATGGGTCAATTTCATTCTTTCCATTAAACCGAAAACTACAATCAAGGCCAGGGGACATCAGCATCTACTCCGTTTTTTGTTCCGTTTTTTGTTTCGTTTTTTTTTATGGGTATTGGATGATCATATTCTACAAACTATTGAAATCAACTGCAACTGCAGCAGTAAAGTTAAGATTTAGCCTAACTGAAACTCCTTCAGTAACAACCTAAAAAGGGGGATTTGTAATTTTACATGGTTTAAAATATTACAAAAAAAGAGTAACTGATGTTTTGCTCCTTGGAATAATAAATCCTGATGTTTCACGCAGGTTTTTATTTCTGGCCTCCCAGGCCTTGATCTTACTCCTAAAGCCTTGACTGAGGATTGTCAAAGTTTTCTGAAAAGCCAAGGTTATTTCATGAAAGAGTACGATATAAACGCAACATCTATCATAGTAAAAGGTAAATTTTTATTATGGCGTTGCTAATATGGGTTTGCTACTATTCGGTGAGTCCGATTCGGTGAGTCCGATTCGGTGAGTCTGATTCGGTGAGTTCCTAACCTCTAACCCTTAACCCTAACTCCTAACCCCTAACCCTAAAACGGCAATGATAATTAGGCCACGGTACCTGATAATTAAAAAAAAAAATTGAAAAAATCCCCCGTTAAGGGATCGGACTCACCGAATCGGACTCACCGAATCGGGCCATTCCGTGCTAATATAGAGTATGTTTGTATAGTTTAAGATAATACTTCATTACCATAAACGTTAGTATCTTTACTATATTCTGCAAAATATACATGTTATGACTTTTTGGGGGGTACTTGGGGTTTTTGGGGTTTCTTATGAAATGTATAAATCTTTATTTAGCATTCGTTCCAACACAATCGCTTTCCACAACAACTGCTTTGCTGGTTGGTGCCAATCAAATTACTGATACGACTCAAATTCCTGATGTCACAACTTCAACAATCAATTTCCAACAAGCGTATGTGGCGCAACTGACACTCTATGATGTGCCCTTGCCTGATGTAGTGTCTCTCTATCCCAGAATTGACGTGGCTACGTTTGACAATTATGCTGATAAGGTAAGCTCCACAACATTTTCATTTTTATTTTCATCAAGCTGCTAGTTGAAAACTTTAGTTTTTTCTCTTTCTTCGCTCAGCTTGTCATCATCATTGTAGGCTAAGCGTTAAAGACAATGGTTAACCACGTTTTTCTAGCTTTGCACGTGTTGCTTTTGTATGTTTGTCATGAAACTATATTGTCATTTAAACAATTAGGCTGCAATAAAAAAGGCAGTAGTTAAACTTTCAGTTGTTAATAAAACTTATGTGATATCCTAGAATAGATGTTCAACTCACGATTTTTTTTTTTATATTGTAGGTGATTAAAGCCTTTACAAAAGTTCCAACAAATGTGATTAGTTGGGCTCCAACAGTTTCTTATTTCGAGCACCAACCAGATGGCAGCTTGCTAGCACATTTGCAAATGGAGAGACCGGCGAATGACAGTCGGAGTTCAGCAGAAATCGAGGACTCAATTAATTCTTATCATGAAAATGTTGAAAGTATTGGTGAATTTACGTTTGCAGGTAATTTTATCAGCTTTGTTCAACATTATTGTTGCTTTTAAATTTCTTTGCTAGAATGCTTACCAAAGTTTTTAAATCATAAATACTTTTTCCTCATATAAACTAAGTTTTTAAATACTCTAGTCATAAATATTGCGATTGCAGGGACCAGAGAATTCAGTGTGTCTCTTAACACCACTGTGACGTCAGAAATTTACGAAAAGTTTTTTTCAAACAATCCCGATACAATTAACATTGTGAAATCCAAACTGTTGGAAACGGTGAGTAACCTGAGGGTTGAAGCGGTTAAACGACAATTTAAAAATTAGCTTTTTGTCTCAAGTTGTTCAGTAGCACTGTTCAGTAATACTGAAGATGAAAACAGTCAAGTTTTGTTTGCAAAACCAAAAGATCAAAAATTTTGGTCGTAGACACGAAAGTTTGCGAACGTTTAGTTACGAGATCAAATCTTCCAGTTTGATGTCCGGCTTGGCGTTTGGTACAGCATTAGAAAGTTAATATGAATTTTGATTGTTCAGCTTACCATCGCATATCCTGGTTACACTTCAATCAACCCTTCTTACAAACTGCTTCCTGACAATACATTGAGATGGGATTATGTTCTTCGTTCTCCGCCAAACACGGTGGTAAATGCCTCACAATTGAAAGATATGGGCCAACAAGGTCTGAGTATACTGCGTAAAGACGTAGAGCCGATACCTGGAGAAATTCAACTCAAGTTTTTGTCAATAAGTGTTCGAGGTAGGTGATTTTTGATTGAAAAAATAATAGTTTGTGGTTCGTGAAATTTTAAGCAACCAGTGTTTTAGGTTAGCTTTACACACGACCGGAAACGTTTTATTAGATCTTAATCCAAGAGAAAAATATTTGAAAGAGAAGTCCCTGTGAAATTGATGGCAATAAAGAAAGAGTTTCTTATTTTATCACTCTGGAATAGTCTTTAAGCGTGCACCCCAATTCGTATTGTGAGTTAGTGATTTGATTTCCACTGAAGAATGGCAACATGTCGTTAAAGTAAACCATGTAAAATTATGAAAGATAATTTCTCAGCTTTGTGTGAAATAAAAAGAGTTTTGTTTGTCCAAAATCTTTTTGAAAAAGCTATTCTTTTCTTGGGATAGCCTATACGTTTTGCTTTGGCTCTGCACAAGAAAATCAAATGCAGGAAACATTTACGAAGCAACAAAATAATTTTTCTTATTTGTACTTTCAGTTCCTGGACCGTTTGAACCGTCACGTAAGTATCTAAGTGTAGGCCTATTCATGATACAATTTCTTGAAGTGTTTTGTCGTTCAAGGCAGCATGTTGTAAAGGCTCTTGCTGTCAATGGCATCGTACTTTACTTACTTTGCACCTTCAATGTTTATTCTTTCAGATACCAACGTTTTTTAAATTACTGTAGGCCTACCTCAAAACTTTATTTGTATCATACAGACTTTGAAAGGCATTTAGCAAGTGCTTTGCATTTAACATTTGCAACAGCACTTTTTATTTTTTAGGATCGTTGTTGTATACTGGTCAATTTGTGATCAAAGATCTTCCACTCAGCGACGTCACGGCGATGTGGCTAGATAAGGATTCTGAAACCGCTTCACGGGTCATGGCCCCTTACAGAGAATTGGTAGGGGTATTTTTATAGTATTATAATAAACTTTATAATTTATGTAACTTATTGGGAAACCAATATTTAGACACTGGGTTACTCATGTAAACAGGGGAATGTGTTTTATCAACTCATTGAGTATCTTCCAAGCTGTTGTTCAAGGTATTCTTGTGCAAAATTCCTTGAGATGGGTTTAGATACGACGAGGTTACACTTAAATTTTCACATTGATATCCATGTTTGCTTGATTTTAGATGAGAACACCGCCCATATTTGCCGTGGTTGATTATTTTGAACCAGTTGGATCCAGCGGGGTCATAGTACACTTCTTTGTTGATTGTAAGTAAAAAAAAAAAGATATGCCTTTTGATAAGCATTCAGTAAATTCGGTGTATCTGCAACTAAATAGAAATGTTTAAATGAATAATCAACCCAAATCACTCGTTATTTAAACCTGTAACTTATGAATAATAGGCTACGAGCTAGTAACTGTAGGCTATATGTCATGCAACTGTCGGTTTGAAGGTACTTTACCAGACTTAATGTACTTTTGTTAACTTTCGTTACGTAAGCCACTACAGTGGGCCAAAAAAGAAGAATTACACCAGTGAAAAGCGACTTCGAGAGCGAAATTGTTTCCATATCTGATCAATAAAATAATAAACTAATTTCCTTTTGTGAAGATTTATCTATCCAACGGTAAGCTTATCCCCTTTCAATTGTGCTCTGTGTAATTTTCCTGCACCTGTACAGTTACATCTAGTATGACGAGGAGGGAAGCGTACAAAATCTTTACTTCGCAAGCCAAGAAAATGAACACGACATTGAAGGAACTACGCTTTGGCAACAAACGACAGCTGTATGGTCATGTGAAAAAATCTAAAAATGCCACAGAAGAAAGTGTGGTTATGATTGTGAGTTAAACTTGCTTGTCCTTTTACAAACATTCAGAAATCTGTAGATTTATGTTACTGCAGCTCAGGGGTGGGGACCTTCTGCTATCAACGGCGCAAAAATTTCGATTTGAAATGCTACCTAGTAAGTATATGTTAAAAATCGCCTATTTAAATTAGGTTACTCAAAATTGTTCATTGATAAACACATCTAACATATAATATTTCGAGCTTTGTCGCGTAACTTACGCTTGTGGTGTTTTTCATATTGCTGTTTAGATTTAACAGACCAGCTTTGGTCTATTTTTAAAGTTATTCAAGAATAGAACTGCTGCTGTAAACGTAAAGAAGATCTAGAAATACTTATTTAACTACTCTCTTCCGAGCAGGTATCTTCGCATTCTCCACTTGTAAATGTCTTCGGTTTTCAACGTTTTTCTACGAGCAGCCACAACGGCCCTATTAATAGTTTCATGAAGCTTAATGATCAATCAGAATTATTTTTATCTTTGCTGTTCTGCACATGTAGCCTACTTATCAAATACTGTAGTTTTCTTCTCAAAAGCAAGGGATTGTGCTTTCATCAGCCATTTTTTCTTTCCAGATGGCATTTAAACATCTTACGATTAACTCAGGCCCGTAATTATACATTTTAGCTTGGGGGGCTCAAAAGCTGTTGCGAAGTAAAAGGCTATGCACATAACATTTGTAGTTGCAATGAGTCTAATTTGCGGTTTTTCGGGCAAAGGCACGGCATATGTTATAAAGTTACAAGGTGCTAGATAGCAGTAATTTCGAATGATTGGGATAATTCCAGCCAAAACATGGGTAATTCCAGTCAAAACGATTGCAGAATAGAATAGATGCAATATTTTTAACACACAACTTTGTCAGGAATGACCGTCGTGACTTTGTCTGGTACAGGTCTCCACCAAACCAATTTATCCCCTTTGGGGTGTAATATTCGGCAGTAAACGTCAAAAAACACTAACAGCTATCCAATGTTGATGGATTTGTTTTTAAGAGATATTTATGGACAATATTTCCAAAACCAGCATCTTACTCCATTGTAATTGCTTTTACCTGAGATGCCTTGCCAAAAAAACTCACACAAATTTAAAAATCATTATCGTGCAATCTGTCTGGAATAACCCTATAACACCGACACACGCCCCATCGGCCTGACACTACAGAGACAGGCATGGGTGCGCCTCAACCGTCTCCGTACGGGCGTCGGGCTTTTCCGCTCAACCATGCACCAATGGGGAATGGCTTCTTCCTCCTCCTGTGAATGTGGTGCCGAGGAACAGACCGCAGACCACATCATCAATGACTGTACCATCTTCAAGCCACCTAACGGAGTGGAAGGTCTGCGCGTCATGGGTGATGAAACTAAAGACTGGCTGCTCTCTAGCAGCTTTCCAGTGTAGTCCGGGAACATCGTAAATCTGGGGTGGTAAAAGGATAGACCCTCGACCCCAGAAGCTCAGACGACGACGACGACGAACCCTATAACTATTATCCTACCAGTAGCCTACATCACAACTACAAAATTACAAGCAAGATAATTGTATAAAGTGACATAGGCTATGAGCATCAAAACAAATTAAATATAGAAAGTCTTGGGTCTGAGATTAATCATTTGGAAAACCAAATGTAGCTTGCCTGGCAGAGTTTGCATTGATGAAGTCCCTTGATATATCGTTTACATTCAAGCTAGAGACTTCTTCTTTGTGTACATGCAACAGCAATAAATTGTACAATCTGTCATGAGACATAAATGTTCTTAAACAAGTTTTTAAACGCTTCATTGCTGAAAATGAACGCTCCCTGCAAGCATTAATTGATGGTGCTAACAGAATCATTTTCACCAGTTTTTTGACTTCCCAACAGATTTGAATACAATATGTATCTCTTACTTTGAGCTTGGGGGGGGGGCATTGCCCCCCCAAGCCCCCCCCCCCCGGCAATTACGGGCCTGGATTAACTATACGCTTAATCTGGTGACATATTATCACCCTCTTCCAATCTGCCTTGAGCCAGCATGGAAGCAGTACGGCTCATAAAATCACATGGAACCCTGTCAAGTACCGTAACCCATGTTGATGCACAATCATCTGCAGCAAGCGGAGATAGCGAATAATTATATACGCTTCAGTCACGCATCAAATAACTTTTACTCATAGCACATTATTCTTACTTCAGCAGCGCAATTCTTGAACATTGAGAAAATTTATCGACAATATAAAATTGAGTGAGCAAATAGTCTATTAAACATTTCGTAGTTTTAAGTTAAATATCGCCATGGCTTATTTTTTACGTATTGTAACAAAATTTAGCCGCAGGCCACATGCAATGATGTCATGGGGTCGCATACGGCCCGCCGACCGCAGGTTTTCCACCCCTATTGTAGCTGTTTTATTTTAGCTAACTTAAATTACGTTAAATCGCCATAACAAAACAATCATTTCATGTTTTAGATTCAATCCCCGTTGAACAATTTAGCTGTTGCAACTTACTTACCTCAAAATGAAGCGCCTGCAATAAAGGAATGGATGCCGGAGATTGAAATCCTACATACCGACATACTGAATCAACTAGATGTCAACGAAGAAGTGGAAGAAAGTAGTGGAGATGAAAAAGGTCAATTATTCAATGATCAATTGGTATCCGTGTACGTTGTCTCACATGAACATTGCACTCCAATTGCATTCCATCAAGGTTCCTACAAACTACTTGGTTGTGCGCCAGTGTTGCCATGTGTTTGTTGAACTCTATCTTGCGCAGTCATGAAATGCCGGTCATGTATCAAGGAAAAACAATTAATTAAAAAACAATTTCAGATAACGCGAGCAGAGAACGAAAGGCCAATGCGGACGTAGTGCAATTTAAACTCACTGTTAGAGAGAACGAAGGACTTCTTCCGATCAATCTTTATCAAATGATGATAGACCAAATTAATGCCATTCCTGAGTGGCAAAATATCATAAACAAGGAAAGTCTTCGTGTTTACGGTGAGTTGTTTTAGGATCGAAGCCTTTGAAAATTGACAATTTCACTCTGAACTCTGCAACAAATTATTCAATAGTCTACAATCGTATACGCAATATGTTTCTGGTCGTAAATTTTTTTTCTCATGGCTTTGGTAAAAAAGCTTAAAAGATCTTGACTGCATGTCATGATTACTTTTTGTCTAATTGTAAAAGGTTTATGATCAATAATAAGATAGACAGACGTTGACGAGATACTATTCAATTATAGCTAGCCCTCCAGTACTCCCTTCTAGCAGCGAAACTACTGTGGCGCAAACCGGGTCGGTGCAAACCGGTTTGACGATGCAAACCGGATCAGTGGTGCCAACCGGAATGATGCAAACTGGTTCGATAATGCAAACTGATTCGGTGGTGCCAACCGGATCGGTGCAAACCGGTTTCATACAGACCGGATCGGTAGTGCCAACCGAATCGGTGCAAACCGGTTCCATACAAACCGGATCGTTGATGCAAACCGGATTGATGCCAACCGGATCGATGCCAAACGCATCGGTGATGCCACCTGAGATGATAATTGTCGGATCTGGTGGATTGCCAGATAATAATAATAATATAGGTAAGTAGCTATTCGTACAAAATAGTTTTGTTCTTCTGATTACAATTATATCATTGCAAGAAAGTAGTCGATGCTCTGGTGTAGGCTAAGTAACACTAAAGATAAATCAATATAAATTTGAAACTGATTTTAATGTCTCTTGGTAATAAGACAAAGTGTGTTGTGAATTGTGATGATGAGACTGGCATCTCACTAGACGAATTATCTGCTACAACCGGTCGAGATATCAAACGAAACAACTTTTAGAATAAGATCCATCAAGTACTTTATGCTCTTAACAATTGACGCTTGTTCTTTATAGTTTATCTTCCTGGTGTGGTTCTTGTCTATCTCGTCAATCCAGATGAAACAGACATCAGGATTGCAACTATTGTGGATGAAGTTGTCGGCGTGGTCAGTAGATTCACGAATCAGTTCAATTCAATTCAATTTTATTTTTTGCTGCTGGCGCAAACATGTACAGAACGGCAAAGTAAACATACGAATTTGACACCAACAAAAGGGAAAGATGGCAAAACCCAAAAGTTTAAAATATACATCGATAAAACAGTGTTACCACTATCTTAAAATTGCACATCCTAAAAATCCAATGATAGTGACATTGCACAATGACATCACATCGTGACGTCACATAATCACACGTCACATAGTGACGCTACTTGTTTGAAGGTTTAAATACCTTAACATGGAATCTTTTCTGACCCAGGCTCATGGTGATATTAAGGGTCCGTAACTTTTTCAAGGGGCCCAGGAACTTCAAGAAGCCACCGCTTATTTTTTTGGATGTAGTGCACTTTTCTTAAAAGTGTCTTGATTTGGGGCCCGAGAATCTCATTGGACCGGGCCCGAATTATCTTCTCAACGTCGCTAGTCATGTGACCCACTTACCATCGTTTAGGGGTAATGTTGCCTGACTGGCACACGCGGTTGTGCTTGGAAAGACATTAATGACATGCTTGAATACGGACACGAAGATTGGCTTTCTTGCCTTCTCGTCCACTTATTCTAAAGTAAACCTTCACCAATCGGGTTTTACCTGAATACGGCAAACGTGCTACATGGTGTGATTCCAATTTTTGGTAAAAGCTAAAACACGAGCTTAATTTTAATACTTAAAGTTTTTACTCAATTTGACAGTAATTCGTAAAGTTTTCAGTCAAAATAAATATTGTGTTTCAAGCTACTTGGAGTTTTAACAAGCTTAAATAATAATCAAGCAAAGATCACAACCAATTACGAACTATTTGTAATGATTGCGCAGTGTTCATCGAAAGGTTAAAGAAAATAAAAATTCGTAGTGTTGCAGCTCTAACTCAATGCTATTACGTTTGACTATCGAAAAACCCCGTTGTGGCATGTAATAAAGGTAGGGGTTGAACAAGCGCACTCGTAAATTCAAATAGTTAGGGTGGGTTTCTTCATGGAGTTCTTACATTGCACTATACATGATACTGCAATTGCATTTCTAAATGTTCAAATTCAGGTCACCGATGCAATTGCATCAACTGACAAAATCGGAATTGTGCAAGACGAAAGTGGGTCGTTTTCAATCCAGCCTAACAACACAATCAAGAAGCATTTATTCAGGGTGAGCAAAAGTTTAGCCGAGAGTGATCAATCAGTATCGTTTGAATTTTCAAATTGAAACATTTATAAAGTTTCAATAAGCTTTTTGAAGCAATGATATCAAAGAACTTCCTTGTCTGCGTTGAATAGGTGGAGCTGTCTGTTGCTAATTGCTATCATTGTGCATTTGTAGTCAGTTTATTACTTTATTTTTTGTTTTTGAATTCAAATTTAGCTTCATTATCAAATATTTAGCGTTAGCCTACAACTCTGTGTGACGGGCATGCAAGTAAACAATAAAACCCTATAAGTTATTCATGTGGGAAGATAACAAAACTAAACATCAAACAACAAACTAAACTCACCGTCAATTTGTTTTTGACAACTCTTGTATCTACGTAATTATTTAGGTGGAATTCACTTTGAAAGTGCTTTTGGAAGACGATGATACTGAGAAGGCCAACACAACGGAACTCGCACATAATATTCAAAAAGATATACGAAACATGTTTATTGAAAAACCTGCATTGAAAGAACTTGATGAGGGCGAAATAATTCCGAAGAAAATATTTATTGGCGGTGAGCTTAGGTCTTTAGACAACTCGGCATGCAACAACTTAGCAAGTGCTTCAACTCAGCACGTACATTTCAGCTACTGCCAGGTTTGGACTTGCTTGGTATGGTCATAGCTTGTTAAACGCATTTTGCTGACTTGTGACATGCCAAGCTTCGGCTTCCTCTGTTGTCACTTTCTCAGTTTCATCATATTTTGCCAACTTCAACTATTTGCTGAAATGTTGCTAGCTCAGTTGTCACTTGCTCAGTTGTCGCTTGCTCAGTTTACAACTGCTGACTTGTAGGAGACTTGTGAGCTTATACCTAGTTTTAAATTTATTTTCATGTGAGTTTTTATGTTTTCGGGTTGATTGCTATTGGCTAATATTTGGGTTCGATAACTTTCGAAAGGAATAGCCTACATGGACAAAATAAGTGACCTTTGGAAGCATTTTTGGAATCTTGATCTAGGCAGTTTCTTGTACTTGTGAAGTTGTGTGCTTGTGAAGTTTATTGGGCTGCCCCGATATCTCAGTTGGTTAGCGCGTGACCTTGTGAACGAACAAGCTTCAAGATCAAGCGCCGCTGATTGGACTCTCGGGGTGTGCGCTTGAGCAACGCATTCTAAAGACTGCTCTCCATTCAACGATACATAATGGATGGAATAATTCCCCGGCAACAACACTTCAACAATCGGATACTTCATTCTGTCAATCTCGGTAACTGGTCCTGCGTCAACAGCCTCTACAAGTATGCGAAACTACCAGGAACAACCTACCAAGACTTTGTCAGTCCGAGGATAAAGATTCAAAGCCAAACCATGGACTTGTGGAGATTTTGTATCACTGACGCATACATGTTACATGTTGCAATGTATGAAAAGCTGGCTTTCCAGCGAGCTACTCAAATGCACGCCCCAGCAGTTGAAACATTGTTTGATTTCGCCTTTTTTTATTCAAAATCATGTGTTTATCCACTAAATAATCCTGATGAGAGCCTTTCCTAGTTGGCCAAACCAACGTCGTCTTAGTAGCCTATACAGTAAGTCTTCAGGGACGAGGTTCTATCATTTCAGCCAGGGATATCTAAAGAAGGGAATACGAAGGCTCTTATTACGTCTATCAATAGAAGGGCTTCTGTTTACCGCAAATAATCTCTGTTTATTGTAAAATGACAATTGGCACCGATTGTAGTTCAATAAATCTTGCTATGATAACCTGCATTGCATTATTAGCATCAGGTCTGGATATTCACTGCATGCTCATAGTTACTTATTAAGAAAAACATCTTGTCGGTAATTTTTCAACTGTTTTCCAAACAAGTATTCTTTAAATATGCTCTAACATTTTCTAACTGTTTTCTGTAGCTGACTGCACCAGCTGCACTACAAAACTTTCTCAAATTTAAAAAAGATTCGCATGTTTAACGCCCTACAAACTACCGTCTGGTGGTGTCGTAAGAATAAGCCAATCGCTGCGAGCCTTCGTATCACCTTGAGATATCCCTGATTTCAACACTCTTCATTTTGGGGGTGTTACCCGAACTACACGGGAATACTGCTGCAGAGTAGCCAGTATTTAGCCTACTCTTGTCATTTAAAAGATGCAGATCTTCAATTCCATTTGGTGCGCATAAGATGGCGCTGGTAGGCCTACAGTCGTTGATGATTAGTCTGCGGTCTGTTTTGAAATTAAAATGCTCTGCAAAATACTTGACCGACTTAAACGATAGAGCAAGAGCTGTCGTGATGCTCTAGAATAGATCACGGTCGTGTGACACACGAAGAGAAAGGACTCCTTTTTAACTGGTAGGCTACTATCAAACTCTTTAGATTAAATTTTTGAAAATATTCATGCCAATTGAGATCCAGAGTTTTCTGTAACACTATTCGATATACGTTTATTGCTTTATGCCAGTGTTCGATCCATGCTTGGATGATTTCATAGTCGATTGCCATAAGGAAGCTGTGTGCATTGGGAACATAACAACAGGATTGTTTACGTGTGAATGCCGTCAAGGTTACAAAGATAACTTTCCTGAAGTCCCCGGTAGAGAATGTGAATCCACACAAACAGGTAATAAATTAATAAAACTTAATTAGTGTAGGAAAGTAGATAGACCAATACTGTGATAGCACTTAGTTTTAATGCTAATGGCTGCGGTCACTATTTTACAAAAAAAAAAAATCGTAGGTAGGTCTCAACTACCTTTCTGCAAAATGATTAAACGTTGAAGGGAGTTTGCGTAATTGTTGGCAGAAGCTTGATACTTAGAGAAGTCCACATTTAGGCTACTTAGTACTAATAGGCTACTGCTTGTTTAACCTACACAAGTTGTCTTTTATTTTTCTTCACAACAGGTGTATTATTTTTTACCAAAACTAGAGTTAGAAATTATTTATGACACTAACTAGGATGTAGCCTTAGCTTTATAAATTTTGTGTATAGCGAAAACAAAATTTTCTTTATTATTAAACTGTTTTTGTTTCAACTACCCCTGAGGCCTATGAGCGGCCTTACTAGTAGCCTAAATTTTTGAGAAAGTATTAAAACCAAAAATTTTCAAATCCATTGCGCATTTTGCTTTCTTAGATTCTTTTGCATTTGGTTTTGCAGTCAAATCGAAGAAGCAAATTAATATAAAATTCCCTCGCATGAAAATTTTGTTCATGCACGCCACTGGTTGTGAACTATTGCAAAGTCATCGGCGTCATAGCCGAGTGGTGAAGCTCTAGTTTGACGCTCAAAAGGGCGCCGGTTTGACACCGCTCATGAGCGTGCGATTTTGTCTAGGTGGACACGAAGATTGGCTTCCTTACCTTCCCGTCCACTTAATCTAAATCTTCAGCCACCGAGCGTCAGCC
Source organism: Aplidium turbinatum (assembly GCF_918807975.1). Lineage (NCBI taxonomy): Eukaryota > Metazoa > Chordata > Ascidiacea > Aplousobranchia > Polyclinidae > Aplidium > Aplidium turbinatum. The sequence continues at coordinate 11,339,612 of NC_137484.1, read as the reverse complement.
TGGATAAAAAAAAATAAAAAGCAACAGGGCGTACACTGTTAAGCGCAGTTCACTTCATGTGTTTGTTGAATTTTTTCAATAGCTTGAGTTATGTTTCTCTAATATTTTCTTAATTTTATTTCAGCTGCAGTGTCACAATCTCCCCTCTTCATCGTGTTAATTGTACTGGCCTTTGTCTTATTGATTATAATTATTGTGCTTGTTTATTTCGTGTACAAGAAAACAACAAGGTGAGTTGGCTCATTTTCTCTATACAGTAGACTACAGGTTACACTTTTGTAGCCCAGTGTTGCAAATACTTTATTGCAGCTTGCTGTATTGTTTTGACAATAGTCCAAGCTTTGCAAGCAACAAATAGTCTAACAGAACTCTTAGTTTTACACGTAGAAAATTTACTACTGATTTTTTCATTGGTTTACTAATCCTCGTTTATTTTGCCACGGAAACCCAGCAGGAATATAGCTAGCTTCTCTACGCCTTTTTAATTCTTTCGTAGGCCTACTGTACTGAATTGTTTTGCTTTACTAGGCAAACATCATTTCGTCTCTTAGCGAAAGTAGGCTCACTGATAATCAAGCCAAATAAACTATGAATAGGTCCATTTGTAGATGATAGGCCTAGAGACTTGAAATTGCTTTCTAGCGGCTAGGCCTATAGCTTACTTATCGAAGTTTGAACCATAGAGAAATAAAGCAAAGTAACTTCAGCGAGTTTAACATGATGTATTACATACACAAATATAACATAATTTAAAATAAACTCTAACTTTTTCGACACGTACGTGTGTCCTCATCAGGAATTACATATCTGCAATATAGATAAAATGAAAATTGTAAGGTAAATTTGACTTTGCACTATAACTGTAAGTGTATACTAACGACACTCCAGACTAAAAACCACAAACTGAACGAGTGACACAGGAATGATTACAAGTAAATTATACGGTGGAAAACAGATCACATGAGGTGTAAACTATAATCGTAGTTTGGAGCCGATGTATATTTTGATGATTTCGAAAACGTTTTGGAAAACCTTTTGTAGGCTACTAGCAAAGCAGCACCAAAAACTACCGTTTGGCGGACAGGTTACATCACATAAACAAATAGTTAGCTTTTTTCGAACGAGGATTAGTTACTGGATATGGGTTTTCATATGTTTTCTTATTCTTGAATGCAGCCGAGGAAAATACACTCCAAATCAAAAAGAAAAGGAACAAAATCCAGCCTGATTAAATTTTCTCAAAATTGTGCTCTCCAGATGAACCAGTGGAAATGTGGATTGTAATGTACAAGACTGTATTGCAATTAGCCTCCTGTCATCAATCAAGTTATTGAAAAGTTTATATTATTTTGTACCCAATAGATTTTGTGATAAATAAAATATCGATCAATGTTATTGATGTCCGCGTGTTTAGAGTCCTGTTAGGCTGCATCGAGAAGGTGCACCGGTTTCATACCGTTCCAAAGCATGCTGCTGTGTCGTCAGCAAAGCACTTACAAAAGTAGTTTAATATGCTTGAAGGTGGACACGAAGATTGGCTTCCGTGTCTTTCCTTCCATTTAAACTGTTCTTCCACTAATGGGTGTTGCCTGGATACCACAAAAAAGCATCAAAGAGTCGCAATTTAATAAGCGCTTGGTATATGCAATCCATGGGCAACTGCAGGGATGCCCAGACGTTTCTTAGCGCGGCCAAATTCAGAAGAATACACCAAAGTTCAAGCCAGTTGCTAAAGGAAAGGCACATAAGACTCCTCTCATGAAGTGATGTTGCTGTTAGCTTGTCAATATTTGTTGGCTGCGCGTTCTGACTGAACATAGAGAAAACACAATTTTTCTTTTTGTATTTATTTGACTATCAGACACGACGCATGTATGCTCGTAAACAGCACGACTCAGCTGGAGCAGTGATGCTTCACTGTCGCACGCATGGTGGCCGGAAAGTCAGGAGTTAGAATGGTGGTTGATCAGTTACCGCAAAGAATATCGCAGAGATAGTAGTCGGTCATCTGGGTTCTTAGTTTGTTCTTGTTTAGCGTCAACAAAGAAAACATTTACTTCACCTAAACCTTGATAACATGTTGAGCCGAACAATATTTAGCATCGCATATTACATCAAAGGAAACCCTGGTGGTCCCTTCCAGGCTCCGGCAGAAGTCTGGAAGAGAAATGAGGTTGGTTGGATTTTGAATCTTTATCCTTGAACTGACAAAACCTTGATAGGTTATTCCTGGCAGTTTCGCATACTTGAAGAGGCCTTTGACGCAGGGCCGGTTACCGAGATTGGCAGAGTGATGTTTCTGATTGTTGAAATTTTGTTGCCGGGGAATTAGTCCATTTAGACTAGGTGCCCGCTAAACGAAAAGCAGTTTTGAAATTTGTTGCTCGAGAGCAGGCCCGTAACTAGGGGGTGAAACCCCCCCTGCAAAAATGTTGCCCCCCCCCCCCCCCCTTGGGAAAAATGATGTTAGTTAATTAGCTCTGTTCGCTGACTTTTTAGTTTTATGCTATAGGCCTACCCAATTTTCTTGGATTGCTTGATTGTAAACATGCGCTTAATGGTATGCTCGAATGTTATGTTAAACAGACAGACTCGAGGTTTATTGCCGGCTAGATTCAGAGTAGGTACACCAGTTTCCAATTGATCTTAGCAGTGTGATAGCCGATTAGTCATCAGAGTAGCCTACTGAGCAGTTGACTGCCATTAAACGTTATTAAAGTACCTGACAAGCACTTTGGCATTTGCGTTCTAGGTAGGTTAGGCTATGCTTCTATACTTGCAGTTCATAAATGCTGTTTTCGCCATGGAATACTTTGCGTATTCTGCCTTTGCGCTTCCTTATGAAGCGTGATTCAGTTACTACGTAGCCTAGTGATGATGCGCTTCAGCAGGAATGCAACAAGTTGCATGATCAGATAGCTAAAGAAGAACATAATCATGAAATTCAAACTAGTGAAGCACTGCTACGACCTAAACCTAAGCGTACTTTGTCTTTAAATACAAGCCTTACTGGTTTCCTGGTAATGGAAGAGTTACCAGTTGTTGAAGGAATGGAGGAGGAAAGGGATCTGAGAAAGTTACTGATGTATGCTGTGATAGACAAAATAGCTTTGGACATGAAACTCAAATTTGCTGACAATTCCTGGTTTTACACATCTGTTCGTGCCCATTCAGGAAAAAATAAAAACTTCTTGGACCATGAATTGCTCATGCCACTATATATGCAACTGAAGATAGATATTCCATCAGAGGCGAAATTACAAGTCGTAAGTTAGGCTACAACAGTTCCTACATGACCATGTGCAATTTGCACAACACCAGAATTTCGATATAGCCTAGTAGGCCTACTGAAAGAACTGTACAGTGTACAATCAACGACTGGCATTCCCAAATGCATATAAAGTTGCCGCTACTGTGACATCATTCGGGTCCAGTAGTGCGGTTTGTGAGAGTGGCTTCCGGGTCTTATCTCGGATAGACAAGCTCGGGACTTTTCTAAGTCCCGGAGACTATAGCCTACACGCAGTCTATGTTCCAGACGAGACAGGCGAACTTGGTCCTGTTGGGTTTTAAAAAGGAAATGACGGAGAAAATAGACCTGGACGTTTTTGTTAATAAATTCAGTGAAGTCCATCCAAGCCTTTTGTTAACCCATCTATCTTATCTGGACCTAACCTATCTATGGCGAGGATACATTTCACTGATGGTGTGAAATACAGTCTCACTATTATCATTAAAGGATTGATCTGGAAGAGGTGATTGTTGTTTCTGCACTAGTTAAAATGAGGTGCAATGTAGGCTACACATTGTAGGCTACAATTATTATTTACAAAACGATGAGTGACAGGTGCAGCGGCTGCAGCCCTTTAGATCATAGTTGAACGTCTATAGGCGTTTTTTCTATGTATAGTATATTTTGTGTGATTAATTCAGCGAATTAGAGGAAAATGTAAATAAACTAAAACAAACTCGGAGTCCATGAAAGGCAACGGATTAACTAACAAAAGAATCAACTACAAAAGCACAAATTTCACTCTGATTTCATTGCGGTTTCTATGCCAATTTTTAACCATTTTCTCACTAGTTGGTGGTCGGATGTTTTAAAAATGATTTTGCTCCTCAATTTTTATGCTGTCGTCATTATAACTGTTTAAGCTACCGTACAGCATGAAATTGACTCTATAATGCCAGTTCACGCTGCTGTTTCTACGATAATCTATGCTAATATAAACACTGTAATACGATTAATGTTTTTTCGTAAATATACCCACATTGCGTACAAACGTTGTTTTCGTACATGATACGGAAGGTAAAAGTTGGGCCCCCTCTAGAATACTTATTGCCCCCCTGGTGCTCCAAGCTAGTTACGGGCCTGCTCGAGAGTCGAACCAGCGCCACGTGATCTTGAATCGAACGCTGAACCACTGAGCTATCGTGGTGGAGAGTGAGCTAAAGAGTTGAAAACAACTTGATTTAACATTCTATTTTGGAAAATTCTTGAAGCCCTGATTTAATTTTGTCAGTAGCTACACAGCGCTTGACTATACAGACAAGTAGCCTACCTACTCTTTTTTGTAGAAAGGTTGGCCTTTGGAAAAGCAGACTTGACTTCAGACAGCTTGGTGAAGTGCACAACATAGAAAATAGTTATTTGTGTCTCAAACAACCCGAGCTTCAGACTGAATGCTTTCAATTGCCCATAAAGATGCGGTTGAAGCTGGTCTTTAGTTTGGAAGGTCCTGCATAAGTTGAGATGAGTAGATGACCCGTTGGAACATGTTGTAACAATCTACCGCACGCTTAACCACTGAGCTGGCTGGTTGGTTGTGAATCATTTATCATCGGACTAACAAAGCCTTGATAGGTTATTCCTGGTAGCTTCGCATAGCCTACTTGTAAGTTAGAGGCTATTGACGCAGGGCCGCGGTTACCAAGATTGGCAGAGTGTTGTTGCAGAGGAATTATTCCATTCACTAGGTGCCGCTGAATGGAGAGCAGTCCTGAAATGTGTTGCTGAAGTGCACACATCGAGAGTCGAATCAGAACTGCGTGATCTTGAGCCGGGCGCGTAACTACTGAGCTAACGGGGCCGGCGAAAGCTAAATAATGTTAAAGTGTAGCCTAAACAATAAGTTCCTTCTAGGATAGGCTACAAAAAAAGAAGTTACAGTCATATAATGTGATTTTTGAATTGGACTTAAAATTTCAATGCGATTCATAAAGCAAACAAATGCCACTGACGATGCTGATTCAGGCTACTTACTTACAATGAGATTCAAAACTGACATCAATTCCGATATCTTGTGTCTCCTACATGGTCTAGTGGTTAGGATTCCTGGCTTTCACCCAGGCGGCCCGGGTTCGATTCCCGGTGTAGGAAATTTTTTACATTTTTTTGGTTTGTTGGGTACCGGTAGCCTAAAATTTTTTGCCTGCTGCGCGATGAGGTGGATTTGATTCCGGGTCAGTGAAATCGTAGGCTAACTCCCTTTAATTTACCTTCAATAAATGTTTTTTTAACAACTAGGCTACAACAACAACTCAACTGAGAAAATTAGAAAAGCCATTGAGTTTAGTGCTCAGAGTTTCTCTCAAAAAAGTCACACCATATAGGCTAGCCTACTTGGTTAGTTGGTTTTGAATCTTTATCCTCGGACTGACAATAAAGCCTTGATAGGTGTTCCAGACGGTTGTTCGCCTGGTCAAACGTCATGTAGAAACCGTTCGGGTCTACTGAATATTACGTCATGGAAATTCCTAAAACATGAGCCAAAATTGCACCATCGTCCGTAAGACTCGTGTCAAACCTGTTGAAACCGGTTTAAACATTGTGCCTTTGAGTTATCACAAATTTTTCTGATTCATTCTCGAAGTTGTTTGTTGGAAGTCGGTCGCACATTTAACTGGTTTATTTGGTGCTTGCTAGCTGGACAAACTCTCCGTCTTTTATCCAAGTAATCTGTATCGTAGTGACAGTTTTTAGAGGTGCAAGGCGTTGCATTTCGATTTCGATAGCCGCGGGCTAATTTTACAGGAATACACTTTAAGAATAGACGTTTCAAGGAGTGTTTCCTTTCGGTCACTATATGCAGACAAACGGATTCGGGAACTTTATGTTACAATTTTCCCACGAAGAGATTATGGTTTACCGCTGTGACCAATAGGTTATTCCTGGTAGTTTCGCATATTTGTAGAGGTTTTTGACTTGTGACCGATTACCGAGATTGACAGAGTGAAGTTTTCCGATTGTTGAAGTGTTGTTGCAGGGGAATTATACCACTCATTTGGTGCCGCTGAATGGAGAATATAGTCCTTAGAATGCGTTGCTCAAGCGCAAACCCCGATAGTCGAATCTAGGGATGTCTATGTAGTTATAGAAATCCCTGGTCGAATCAGCGTCGCTTGATCTTGAAGCTTGTTTGTTCACGAAGTCACGCGCTATAACCAATTGAGCTATTGGGGCTTTTTTGTTTATGGACAAGCTAGAGCCATCTACGCAAGATATAAAGTTTGAGAGTCTCATTTGAAGTTACAAAACTGATATGGTAACCTATAGGTAGGGCTACCATATGTCCTCTTTGAAGAGGATTTGTCCTCTTTTTTGAAGAAAAATAAATTGTCCTCCGAGGACACCCAAAAATGCTCAAATGTCCTCTTTTTTACATTTTCAGTTTTCTTGCTAATATTTTCAACAGAATTTCATTGTGATGTGACTTTTTTGCAATTTCCAACCATTTTTGTACCAATGCAACATGCTGATAGATTTTGAAAAAAACATTGACGTAGGCTACTATTTGATCTGCTGTTCTAAACAATCTTAGAGGTTCATTGAAACATAGGCTATTACATTGCTTTGCGATTGTCTTAAGTAGTCAAATAGTGGTCAGCGATGAGTGCTAGTGGAACTGCAAATCCACATGTGAGGAAATTTCCTCATTTGAGGAGATCTGATCAACAAATTTATGAAAATGAAAAATTGGGACAAAATCAAAAAAAAAATAAGAAAATTAAAAAATGGAGTAAATCGCAAAGAAATAAAACATTAAGAAACGCAAAAACTTGCAAAAGAGTTTGACATGTTTACATTTTAAGCTTTTCACACTTTTGCAATAAATGATTGTTTTACCCAGATCTATTTTGTATTGATATAGCGCTTGTAGACGTTGCTAATATGCTAACTTAATAGTTTGACTAATTTGTCAAGTGGAGCAAATCTAAAAAAATATCCAATGGGCACTGTGCATAACATAAATATTTCAAAAATAATTATTTTTAAAATAAATCGTGGCACGGATACTTACAACTTATGTGGGTGCAAATGTAGAATGAATTTAATCTATGATGCAGTCATAATAGTACAAGGAAGGTAACAGCTTTTTAGTTGAATCTGTCCTTAGCATCTCATTAACAGCTGTATCATGGCTTACTATATATGGCATGGCTACTTAATATAGTAAGCCATGAGCTGTATACAACTTCAATTATATTTCATGCAAGTAATTTTATGATTTCGTTAAAGCTGATCCTTTTTTTCTGAAAAAAGTTAAGGCATGGCTACCTGTAGATGTTGCCTGATTTAGTGATTTGTCACATTTTTATTACATTATTACATCACATTTTTATTTTGTCCCACAAATCGGCTTGCGAAAAACAACCTTGTCTGGATTTTTTGTGTCTGTTTTTTTTGCTGTAACTTTTGTTGCATAAAGTCTATAATTATATCCAAAAGAATGTAAAAAATTCTTCATACGTAACATTCTACTTGTATTTTACTCGCTGGCGAAACGTGTCCTCTTTTTAGGCGATGAAAATATGGTAGGCCTACCTATAGGTTTTCTTTTGAGATACATTTTTGATACGTAGGCTATATTGTTCCAACTTACAGAGAATCCTAGTTTGCAATTTACATTAATCCCTGTTTTAGCTAGTTAGTTAAGCCTACTATTTTAAAAAATGAAACAAGTTATTATATCAACGCACAGCAAATTTGTACCGTAGGCCTACGTTATTCGCTGTGATGAGCAATGGTGCGCAAGACGTTTTGCAGTAAAAAAGTGAAGCAATATTACAACTCGTGCGATTTTGCTTTCACATTGATCAGATAAACGTTAAAACTATTGATAGAAGATAATAATCCTGAACATTATCCAGACTTTTCAGTATAAACTACTTCCTTTCACTGAGGGCCTACTTTAATCTGGGATCTGGTTTTCATCAAATGGTGTACTAAATTAACCATAATGGCTCTATTAAAATTCCCCTTTGAGATAAAAGTTAGGCAAATGTTTGATTGATTGAATTTTTGTCCTCGGACTGGGAAAGCTTCTTGCAGAGCTTAATCCTGGCAGTTTCGCATACTTGTAGAGGCTTTGAATCACTGACGCAGGCCCGGTCACCGAGATTGACAGAGTGAAGTTTCCGATTGTTGAAGTCTTGTTGCTGTGGAACTATTCCATCCATTAGATGCCGCTGAATGGAAAGCAGTCCTTAACGTGCGTTGCTCAAGCGCACACCCCGAGAGTCGAACCAGCGCCGCTTGATGTTGAAGCTTCTTCGTTCCAGAAGTGACGCGCTAACCAATAGACCTTTCCCGCAGCCAACCAATGAAGCGTGACGTTGAAAACAAACCACTATTAAGAACTGAAATCGTAAGTTAGTAGTGAAGCACAGTTTTTGAACGTTTTGATGGAACAATCGCTTATTTTAGTCATACATTTTGTACTAAAAGTACTTTTTTGACTGAGTATTACAATTAAGTTATTTATTTTCAGAAAAAATTTGAATTTACTACAGAGCCTTATAGCCTATGGGCCTAATTACCGCCGGCACAGCGCTATAGCCTACTGCACGGGACCACTGAACGAAATGACCTCGCATTGATAAATTTCATTTCAAAAATATTTGAGTTTACAACTAAAGTAGGTAGCCTAATCGTGTTATCATTTCATTTAGAATGTACACTAATATTTTTTTCGTGCAGCATTTCCGTTTATTAATTGATGTTTTTGTCCTAGCTTGCCTTATGCTTTTTGGTCACTCCAGGTTTCTAGCCATTTAATGTTTGTGTTTAGTTCGGCTTCCTTTATTCTTATGGAACTAATATAGCGTATTGACACAGAATGAGACAGCATAGGCCTATGTATTTATTACTTTCTGTCGAAATAGGAATAATCACATCACAAGTTTGCAACACACACGCATTTATTTTAAATTGGACTACAGCGCAAGTGGAATCCCCAATACCATACTTTTTGGTTAAACTAATGCAACTTGATTAAATTATTAGCTTACTAACTGTTGTCTAAAACTTTTTAACATTATAAAACTCTAATTAAGTACAAACAATTTATAGTAATGTAGCAACTGCATGGTTGAGTGGTGAAAACGTTTGCGCGACGTTCGCAAAGGACGTCGGTTCGACACCGCTCCAGAGTTTGCGGCTGTGTCTCGGCAAAGACACGGCATACTAAAATAACGACAGCAATTGACTCGACAGCTAGGCTATATATCTCTTCGTTGCCTTTTATTGTGTTGCATTTGTGATCGCAGTGAAGGCTACGTACTCTATATGTTGTTGCAATGGGAGCAAAAAAAACGTGATTAGGCTACTGGATTTCATGTCAACTTTACTGGGTGGATTATAAAACTGGGTAGGCTAAACAAACAAATAATTGAAATCCTTCTGGGGTCGGAAAAAAAGGTTAAAACGTAGCTTCGATTTCATATCTAAAGTAATCACCAAACTTATGCGGAAATCCAGTTTTTATTGGATAAGTTTGGGTAAATGCTAAGTGTGTGCCTCTACATCTTCATCAACAGGTTGACCCGTTGGGCAATTAAGCCAAAAAGTGGCCAAAACAAGGTATAAGCTCATAGTAACAAAATAAATGTTTGTCAACAGCTGATTGTAGCAAGAATTGACAGACACGGGTGATTCGTGGTCTGCAGCTCGTGCGAGCTTTAGCCTACATACCGTATGTCATTTCTACGTTCTATGAAAGCCTAAGCACAGAAACAAATGGAGGTCTCATAATTGTATCGAAGCCCCAACTGACGAATTTAGGCTACGGCCTTGATTGAATGGCAATCCAGCTTATTAACCTACTTCAGTTGATTCATATTCAGTGCAAGTAGACCATAAGTGATAGGCTGCATTGCTTTCACAAGTAAAGAAGCAAAAAAGGCTACAAACTGAAACCCACTTAGCCTACGTAATTGTAGCAAATAAGACCAGCAATTCTCACTTATTATTATCAAGACATAGTAGCTAAAGCAGATAGAAATTTTAAGTCTATCAGAATTGCAGACCAACAGCGTTTTGCTTAGACATTAACACACTACCAGCAGTTCCTTCAAGCGCCAAAGCTTATGCGCAGTTACTAGAGCCCATTAAATAAGTGGCTTATCATTGTATCACTTGGCTTGTTTTTCATATAAAAGTAACTTGAATAAAATTTAACAGCCAGAACCTTGTTTTTTAACGTTGATTCCATGTTTTTACGAAGATTCTACTAACTACTCAACAAGTTATCAAGTATTCACAAGCAATTTGGTGCTTGCCTATGAAGCAGCTATCGTGGTTGTTTTCAACGTCACGCTTCATTGCACAGAGCTGCGGGAAAGGTCTATTGAGCTATCGGGGCTATCACACTGAAACTGAGCTATTACACTGAAACTGATATTTTTTTTATTTCCGCCCAAAATATAATCAAAACACTGTAGCTCTCACAAAAATACATGGCTTTCACCGCTTTGCAAGACTATTCAACTCTGTTCTCACTCTCATTTAGACAGCCCCTCTTTTGGAGTTTGATTATTCACGATAAACGTCACATGATAGAATTGCTGCGTCACGAAAATATGGTTGAGAAAGAGGTTTTGAAGACTTCTTGGCTTCACTGACGCTGGCTGGTTGAATTAAAGAGTGAGGTTGTGTTCCATCATGGTTCTATGCACTCGAAGAAAAAAGTTAATGAAACGAAAAGTGCACGCCAGCCTTGAAACAAGTACTTTTAGTTGATTGGTCAGGCTATAATAAGCTAAAGTTTGATACACTTTGTCTGTTCTTAACATTTGGAATGATCTTTGGGTGCATATTTAAAGTCACAGAGACAATGTCAAAACCTATTGACTGGGGCTTGAGTGATCAGTTGAAATAACAAATCTAATGCTGTAAAATTAGTTTTAATTGATTATTTTCAATTAGTTTTAATTGACGTCACTAACTGAAGCCTAGTCTGTTATAAAACTATGGTGTTTTTGCTCATTTCAGACTGATACAATCAGCTGACTGATAAAAAGTGAATTCAACTGAAAGACAAATGGCTAAAGAGATTAAACTAAGACAGGAATTTAAGCAAGTTGATGCAAAGCAGATTTACTATGAGAAATTGGAGCTGGTATAAAAGTCCCCCCCCCCCCCCCCCTTGGTAACTCATGACAAAGACAGGACTTGACCAAACATATAGGGTGAAACTACTTTACCTTTGCTTTACTGTTCACACACTTCAATCCACATGTTTTGGTCAATTCCTCTTTGTCATGAGTTACCAAGGGGGGGGGGGGGGGGGGGGGGAGGGACTTGTATACCAACTCCGAGAAATTAATAAGTGTTGCAATATTAGTTCTATGTCCAAACTATTTAGATACCAGCTATTACTAATCAAGTTATGACTTCTTTTAAAACATAGACTAACTTTACTTCTAAGAAGAATCATGCGTTCAATTGTTCATGATCCATAGACTATCCTTTTTTGAAAACCTTTTGATCTGCGATCCTTAACAGTTCATATGATCCATAACAATTAATCCAATCCATTTCATTAATTTGCAAGCAAAATAATTTTCTGAACGAAAATAATTTATTTGCAAACTAGAAACTTTTAAATTTACATGGTTTAACTTAACTTTATTTTCATCACAACAGTTCAGTTCAGTTAATTTTTTTGTTGGCGAAAAAGAAAGACACAAAAAGCAAAAACACAATAAACACAAATAATTCAACAAATTGGCATATGTAATCCAAATTTTAATATTTACACTTAGGCTATTTTTTAATAACTGTACTGTAGGCCTATTTCAAATAGAGTTAGAAATACCTAGGCTATCACATATTTTATTAAACAGCTTTGTTGAGGTTCTGTCTGGTATATATCATATTACGTTTAAAAACATTGATATTCATTTCAGTTGGAAGACTGTGAAAGTGAATTGTTAACTACAGTACACCTGTATTTTGAACAATTCTAAAATTGTGTAACTGAATAAGTTTGATCGCATCATTTCTTTCATGATGGCTGCAGACTTGATGCAAATGAATGAACCCCCTATAATGGGAAAGGTTGCTGCTTCTCGAGAGCATGCTTTAGCAATGACAAGAGACTACATTTCCCAGCCGCGGCTCAGTGAGTAATAAATTACAGTGCACGTGTTTGTAACTTGCAATTTGGATATAAGTATACAACAGTGATCTTGAAGATGCACAACATTTTGCCAGATGTGCCATTGTCAGAGGTGGGCAGTAGCGCGCTACTTTTGTAGCGCGCTACTAGCGGCGCTACTTTTTCAATAAAAGTAGCGGTAGCGGCGCTACTTTTTAGTTGGAGTAGCGGCTGCAGTAGCGGCGCTATTTTTTTTCCAATGTAGCGGTAGCGGGAGAGGCGCTACTTTTTTTCAGTCGCACTCGCACTCCCGCTACCCGCTACTTTTTAATTTAAAGTGAAAATAATACTCGTTTTTTTGTTCGTAATAATAATACTCGTAGTCTTGCTTCCAACCATCATAATTTGCGCGAAGAAGTTGACCGAGATCAGTGATCTTGTGACCTGTGAGGAATTGCGAGTGAAAGTCCTTGAAGGAGTGAAGAAACGTTTCAGTAAGTGCTTCAACGACATGAAGTGCGTTATGGCATCATGTCTTCATCCCTCCTTCAAGACGTCGTGGCTACAATTTCTGCACTACGTTTCCACGGATGATGCTGACGCACTGCGAGAAAAAGTCAAGACGGATTTAATTCGACTGTTGCGAGAGACATCAAGCCAGGTTGAAACCGAGAAGAGTGACACCAACACCAGTCACGAATCCGAAGATGAATTTTTTGGTGTGTTGGCGCTATCCCGTGAAACGTCGTTGCAGAAGGAAACAGCAATCGTTGACACCTTTTTTTCGGACAGGAGCAAGTCCATGAACTTCTCGAATACCGATTTGAAACGTCTCTTCATTAAGTACAACACCCCCATTCCTTCCAGTGCTGCGGTGGAGAGACTTTTCTCTGTTGGAAAGGATGTGCTCAAGCCAAAGCGGGCAGGACTTAGTGACACCCATTTTGAAATGCTCGTGTTTATGAAAGATGTGTTATTGCTTTGAAATGCTCCTGTTTCTGAAAGACAATAAATTTCCCTTATGTGTTTTCTATAACGACGTTAAAATGACAGTATAAACGATTGATAGCATTCGTTGTAAACGACTAATAGCATTCGTTTACACTGTCATTTTTTCGTCACTAGGGACTTGAACAGTGTTTCCTAGTGTCATTTTAGACAAAAGTAGCGGTAGAAGTAGCGGTAGCGCGCGCTACTTTGGTCCGAGTAGCGGTAGCGGGTAGCGCGCTACTTTTGTAAATTGGTAGCGGGTAGCGGTAGCGCGCGCTATTTTGGTCCAAGTAGCGGTAGCGGGTAGCGCGCTACTTTAAAAGTAGCGGGTGCCCACCTCTGGCCATTGTATAATTTTTGGGGCTGGTGTCAAGTAGCCTATCTGCCCTGCTTGAAAATACCACAACGTCATACATTGAACTCAACCAAAAATATTTATGACCAGGCAGAGACTTGTACATCAGCTCCAATTTTTGTCTTTATTTAATTATATATTGGTAATGCATATTTTCGCTTTAAACTTTTTTTCATGCTAAAGCAGGTATATCATATTGTTTGTTTTATAAAAGGGTACAACCGTAACCCGGAAGTTTTACTGTCTTTATCTAAAACTGATGCTGTAATAAAGTTTAAGACACATTGCTGGTAATTTGCTTCAAATACCAGTTGGAGAGTTTAGTTATTTGATACCACTACTTTTGAATGAGATTTGATGTTCTGGATCACATAAATGCTTTGTAGTGTGGATTTGTTATGTAAAATAAAATTCTAACTTATAGGACTATGCAAATGTGTAACCCTAAATAATAATAGTTCCTGGAGCCTAATATTGCAGAATATCTTAGCCTCAAAGTAAGCATAAACCAGTGAATGTAAACAATTCATTTCAATTTATCTTTTATTGCTGGCGCAAACATGTAGAGAACGGCAAAGATTAACACAAATTTGGCACCAACAAAAGGGAAAGATGGCAAAACCAAAAGGTTTAAAATATTCAAAAACAGTGTTTGGATGTCACTGTTTTTAATTTGCACAGCCACCAAACCTAGAAAAGAGATGAAAAAGATAAAAAAATTTATGTGAAAATACTCAGGCCTCGAAATTCACGGCGGACATGTCCGCCGTCACAGCATGTGATGTCCGCGGGAAGTATCCTCTAGATCCGACATATTTGTCCGTCGAGAAATAACACAGGAACTATCGATACAAATCGTCATTGCATAGCACAAACAATTGTTGCAAGAATATAATTTCCCGCGCATCTAGAAAATGTGAATACTGTATCTTCTAGCTTCCATTCAAAAAGGAAAACTTTCGACTTTTACGTTGCTTCAACGATTGATTAACAAAGGCAAATTCTTCGCTAAGAATCGATGGGAATACCGGTACTTCCACACTAATCATGCGCAACTTAATTCAAGTCTTACGTCACAATGTCTGGCTTTGATCCAGTAATATTGATAACACGCAAGGTTGGTTACAAAATTAGATTATACGAGTAGGCTATAACAGTAAGACGCAGCAAAATTTGTTAAGTTTTGGTATTACAGTAAGAAAGAAAATGCCCACGGAAAAGTAAATTTCGCTCACAAGACACACAAAAATAAACCTGAAGAAAAAAGCCCAATGAAAATTTGCACAGCAGAAAATAGTGGCATTAGTGTAGAAGTTTTCCGACTCGTGCCCAGAGCATTGTGACGCAAGAAGCCACACGACCTCGTTCGGTGGAAGTTAATCAGTTACCGGTACTTATGCGTCGTATTAAGCATCTACACGGCGCTTTAACTCTTCAAGCGCATATCGTTGGTCTGATGAAAGCCTTTCAGAGTGACTTCACTGAAATTTTAAAAAGCCTTCTCAACCGTAGCTATATATACAGTAGTTCTTAAATGGCGAAGAATTTTCAAGATAAAGTGATTAAACATGACGATCAATGCTAAAACTGGTGTGTCCGCCGTAAGACTTAATTTGTCAGCCGAGATAGCTGCTCAGACCGGACACGTTTGTCTGCCGTCAACAAAAACAAATTTCGAGGCCTGAATACTACAAAAATAGTCTACAATTACAATCAACACTTGCCAGTGCAACAAGGGCGATTTTAACCACCAGCTGAAGTTAAACATAACAAGCCCAATCCCTCTCTTCAACAAAAGAAAAAATAGGCCGAAAATTACTGTACAATGAACACTTGCAACAAGGGCGATTTAAACTTTACAGAACTACACACAAGTTTCCTGAACTTTTCACCTTGAAAGTTTAACAAAATTATGATGTCACAAAATAAAGACTCAGCAAAGTTAAAAGTTTAGGAAACCGGCTTAGTGTGACCAGATGAATTCAGGGGAAAAAACTTAAATCCAACGTGAGACACAACTAAGTACAATCAACTACATACGCACCATTTATTTTTTTAGACAAGCTTTGATTAATACTTGGTTTGATTAATAGTTGAAAGTTATCAATATTTCACAAAAATTAAAAACGAAATAAAAAATTTGGTGTTTTAAATGCATTTATAATTTCACAGAAGATAAACTTAGTGAAAATAGTTTTAAAAAAATATATATATTTAACTGCAAATTAAGGAGAAAGATTATACTGTAATTGCAACAATTTGTATAATAAATTAAGCCACATAAATAAAGCAGTTTTGTAATAATACAAATTTTAATACAAATATCTAATAAGGTCTGGCAGCACTGCTTTTAAAAATACAGGTTAGGCTACCAGTCAACATTTAATTGTAGTGGCAATTTAACGCCTAATAACTATTTAAAACAAATTAAAGTTGCATTTCAATAATAATTGTATCTCATTCCAGGCCAGTCTACTTTTTTATATGATGCAATTTCCGCTCTTGCATGCTTACTTCTTGTCTTCACTTTTTTTTACTTTTTGTCTTTACGTTTTTCTGAAATTCCATTTGCTGATAGCACTGGTCTACACAAAATTTCAGGTTTGGGTTTTGACAACTCATTTTAGCTAATTTTGGGGTGCTGAATCCGAAAATGAACTCAGATTTTCTCTATCACATCACGTTTTTGAGATATGAAATATCCCTAATTTTTGAAAAAAATCAATTTTTGCCCCCCCTCTGTTGTCAAAACAAGGACTTCTGATGCAATAAACACTGCTTTACCTGCAATAATCTAGCTTTAATTAGCAAACAAGCATTCTATATTATATTCACACAAATTTGCGTTGTCTTTATTAAAATTTCAAGCCTTGGAATAAAAAATAGGCATGCAAAAGAGCAACCATAATAACATCAAACGCTACATTATGCTGACGAACATGTCGATAGGACAGTGACAAGGTATTATCTGAATCATAGCCTACAGTTCACACAATATGCACATAGACATTCCAATGGAGTGCAGAAATTCTGAAGACACACACAGAAATAGCAAAGTGCCAAAATAAAGATTGACTCAAAAGGACTTGGGCAGGGCGAGTTCAGAAACAGTCAAAAAAAGAGCTTTCATAAAATATGAACTCTTCACTTATAAGCTTAAAAATGCTCTTTTGAGAGACTTTCGTTTATGAGCAGCATCTGGAATTTCTCTTTTAAAACTCCAGCAATAGTCGGCCATCATATGACAATCCCCATGACCTTGATAACGTTCCTCCATAATTTTAATATCCTGGTGGAAACGTTCACCCTGTTCTTCACTAACTTTTCCAAGGTTTTCTGGAAACTCACCCACATGGCTCTTCAAATAGTGAACTTTGATGCTCATCCTGCATCCCAAATCTTCAAAACTAAGCAGTAGCTCCCTCAAGAGATCTTTATAATTTTCTGCTTTTCTGTTTCCCAAAAAATTTCTCACAACAGCACCGAAAGCATTCCAAGCTCTAACCTCGAATGGCAACATTGATTTAACAAAATTTTCATCCTTTAACAATTGCCGGATTTGTGGTCCATTGAAAATCCCAGCTCTTTTTTTCTCTTCACTGAGACCAGGAAAAGCATAACATATATACTTAAAACACTCTCCTTCATGATCCAAAGCTTTTACATATTGTTTCATGAGACCAAGTTTGATGTGAAGAGGAGGCAAGAGGATCTTTTTGATATCAACTAACTTATTACGTATGATATTTTTGTCTCCAGGTGTCAAGGTGAGCCTTGGAGGCAACTCTTCTTTGTTCCAGTGCTGATCCTTGGCCCTGCTGTCCCAGTAGCATAGGAAACATGGGTATTTGGTGTAGCCACTTTGTTGCCCCAGCAAAAAGTTCACTATTTTTAAATCTACACAGATAAGCCAACCATGCTCATGGTACTTTAACTTTTCAAGAACGGTTTTGGTGTTCTGATACTCTTTTTTCATTGTCACCGAATGTCCTATCGGAATAGAACCGTACACGTTACCATTGTGAAGTAGAACACACTTCAAACTTCGTTTGGAACTATCAATGAAAAGTCTGCATCATACTGTGGTAATCCCATTTCTAGAAGAAGCTCTTCTATATTGTTGCAATAAACGAAATCATTGTGGGAAGCAAAATATGGAAGCAGTTCTTCTTCTCGTTTGCGATAAAATGTCACGCTTGTACCAGCTTTGAGAAGTTTCCCTTCCTGTAGCCTTGATGCCAATAACTCCGCAGATTGCTTAGGCAAATGCAAATTTCTCACTAAATCATTTAATTCCATCTGATTAAACTGGGAAGGCTTGTCTGACGGATCCTCGGGTGCTTGTTGAAAAATTTCACTTTCTCCTTCACTAAACGATGCTTCTGAAGAAGAAATAGCCTCTTCGTGTAGTTCTGGAAGTGATGTAAATACTGGCAGTGGCTTTTCATCACTGTGGGGAACTGGTAGGAAACCGTACCGGTAGGTAAAAAAACGTAAAAAAAAACGGTAAAAAACCGTACAGGTAGGAAATACAATACTAGTACGGTAATTGGGGAAAAACTTACCACAGACATTGTGTATGCTGTGAACTCGAATGGGAGGATGATAGTGAATTGAATGTGGAAATGTTTGGCTGATTGATTCTTATTTCAAACAATGATGTTTGTCGATTTTCCATATTTTTGTGTACGGTACACAGTAACTATTTCCGTAACTAAGGTATTACTTGAAATATTTTGTTTAGGTGAAATATTTAGCTATATTGCTAAGCCTAAGAATGTGTTGCTAATTCAGTGAAATTGCTTCTTAGTACTTGAAAATTGAGTTGGCCCTATTTTTGGCCCCTTGTTTTAAAAGCTGGCTCTTTTTTGGCCCTTTTTGAACGTGCAGTTGGCTCCTGGCCAAATTTACATCTGGTAACCCTGCTGCACAGAGATAGCAGCTGACCCACAGATAACGCTTGAGAAGCCAAGACGGGGAGTTCAAGCCAGCATGGATAAACTCAACGCTACCAATCTCCACTATGTCCTATTACGATTATCATAACAGAACTTTTTTTTTATTTTAGAGGAAATCTGAACCAATTTATGAATTTAGTGTAAAAATATCTCTATGTTTGAAAGTTTATAGCTGTCAGAAAATAATTATATTTGACATTTTACTGCACTAAAAAGGGTAAAAATTGGTCAATTTCATAAAATAATGGCAACGATAGAAAGAAAACTTGATGTGATAGAGAAAATCTGAGTTCATTTTCGGATTCAGCGCCCCAAAATTAGCCAAAATCAGTTGTCAAAACCCAAACCTGAAAAAAAAGTTGAAATTTGTAGACCAGTGTAGTTTGGAGAATTATAAGATTGCTTTTTTTCGAGATTCTTCATCTTGGTATCAAAATGACCACAAACAAATTTTCTACTGAATTTTCCTCAAAATGGGATGTCTCCAGGCCTAATGTTTTTGTTGAGTTCAATTTTTACATTTAGACCTGGAGAACAATCAACTTACTGCTGATTCTAAAAAGCGCGGGAAAAACTGGATCATCTATTTCAATTTTGTTTTATTAATGACTTAACAAGAAATTATGATTATTATACTATTTTCATGTTTTTCAGCATACCAAACAGTGTCAGCAGTGAATGGACCATTAGTAGTGCTTGAAAAAGTCAAATTTGCAAAGTATGCTGAAATTGTAACATTAAATCTGGCTGATGGTACCCAGCGCAGTGGTAAAGTGCTTGAAGTCAGTGGAGATAAAGCCATCGTGCAGGTAATCTGTAGGGAAGGTTTGAACCCAGACAGTAAAATCTTCCAATTTCACATGTATACGGTAACTATAAATGATGGATTTTGCTGTCTGGGAAGTTTGTGTGAAAATGATTTAATGCTTATTATCCGGACCATCATGAAAATACAAGATGGTGGAAATATACATTATACAGTCACTGTTTCGGTACTGATTTTTTTTTCAACTATGCAAGTATTAAATGATGTAACCAGTAAAACAAGTTTTTTAAAACTCGCTTTACTGTTTTTGTGTTAAAGATAACACAGCTGAATGTAGTGCAAAAGTTTATGCAAAAGACTCGCATATATCTGGTGCTGTTGTTGGTCATTTATGTTTTTTTCTATGTAGGTATTCGAGGGTACATCAGGCATTGATGCCAAACATACGACTTGTGAATTTACTGGAGATATTTTAAGAATACCTACTTCTGAAGATATGTTAGGTAATATATATATATACCATAATATTAATGAATGTACATTACAAGGGTGACCCAAAAAGATACGTACCCATGAAAATTTCAATTGTGACTTTTATTGAAAAGCTATTTATTTCAAATTACAACCACACATTATTCAGTTTATAGAAGACCATTGGCCAGAGTTTCAGCTTTTTCTGTCAATTTTTAGTCAATTTATGGCTTTCCCAAGATGTGTTCCAAATGTGAAAAAATCGAATAAAACATGGGTACACATCTTTTTGGGTCACCCTGTATAAAAGAAAATCAACATAATGTGCCTTAGTGCCTGATCCTTTCTATGACTTTAACATCTTTTCAATAAATCAACATAATCAGGTATCAAATTTTATGCCATGTGTGATGCATATGCTGTTGATGACCTTTTTTTCTTGGCTGAGCTAATGAGTGAAGTTGTCACCTATTTTCAATTTCGGATTTACAGTGTTGTCTTCATAAACAAGCTTGTTTTGCACAGGATATTTTAACACATTATGGTAACGTACATAAAGTGTTTTTAGTTATCTTCATTGCATTGATTCTAGTGTATAATTTTAACTGCAGGAAGAATATTTAATGGATCTGGCCAGCCAATTGACAAAGGACCAGCTGTTCTCCCTGAAGATTATCTGGATATTGAAGGCCAACCAATTAATCCAAAGTCTCGAATTTACCCTGAAGAGATGATTCAAACTGGTATATCTGCAATTGATGTCATGAACAGGTGACATATTGTCCTGTTACTGGTAGTATTACAGTGTGCGACCTAGGGTAGTTATTGAAATAAAAATTAAAAGTGTAGTGTGATTGCTTACTTTTTAAATATAGTAAGTTGTCAGCGCACTCATTAAAATTTATATCATACAATTGACATGGAACTATGTTTGTTCTTTTATATAACAATGTGTTCTGCTTAAGTTTGCTTTTGACCATTGGCCGTTGTTATGTCTTTACCATGCAATTTCGTTTTGTGTTTACAGCATCGCACGTGGCCAGAAAATCCCCATCTTTTCAGCTAACGGCCTTCCACACAATGAAATCGCTGCTCAGATATGTAGACAAGGTGGACTGGTCAAGTTGCCAGACAAGGGAGTGTTGGACGGACACACTGAAAACTTTGCTATTGTGTTTGCAGCCATGGGGGTACGGCGTTGGCAATTTACATCTTCTAAAATTTTAAGTTGTCTAAATTTCGACTTTTAGCACTGATTATATCAAAACACTTTACTTTTCGAAACGTTTTCTAAGATAAGTTGAGTTTCCGCATTTTGAGATATGGTTTAACAAGTTCAACCAAGTATTCCAAGCACTTCGCTTCCAAGTTCTTTTGTTTCTACTGCTTGTAGTGCAAAATAGTGTCATGTTATCAAAGCTGTCTGCTTATTTAGGTGAACATGGAAGCTGCCCGGTTTTTCAAGTCGGATTTCGAGCAACATGGTTCCATGGACAATGTTTGCCTTTTCCTCAACTTAGCAAACGACCCAACGTAAGTGTTGGTTTATTTTCTCGTTTCCAGCCCTCGCTCGCTGGTTGAAAGTTTAGATTAATTGGACGGAAAGGCAAGGAAGCAATTATTCGTGTTGATGATATACTGATAAATCAAAATGGCGATTTTAACCGTTAAACTGAACGTTTCAATTAAAATTTTCGGGTTGGAATTATTGCATTTGTATGTAGCAGTCGTGAATGTATAGCTTTTCCTCGCTCAAGTTTTTCTATCAACATACGATTGAATTTCTTAAGCATATATCTCTTTCGAATAGCAAATGAAATTTTAAGAGTATTGCAAAATGAAGTCAAAACTGCCTCGCCACGATTCTCTCAGATTTCTGTATTTTTTTCATTCGCTTGTCATCTCCTTTTTTTCTTAGGATTGAGCGCATCATCACCCCCCGTATCGCCCTCACCACTGCTGAGTTTCTCGCTTATCAATGCGAGAAGCACGTTTTGGTTATTCTCACTGACATGAGCTCGTACGCTGAAGCTCTTCGAGAGGTAAAGAGTAGTGAATATTGTGTTAAACTGCTCTGTAAGTTCAGAGTTTGTTTTTATTCCTGACCATCACAGCAAAAAACAACTTATGCCAAACATAGCAGAAGTCTTGAAAAAGGTAGAAGCGACGAAACACGGACGTTATAACGTGCGTGATACCAAAGCAGGACAATCAGTTTAAAATGTGGCACGGTTTGCAACACCGTAAAAGTTTGTAAGAAAGGCCCTGGGCAAAAATAGTGAAATATCTAGCATGGTTGACATTGGTTGTGTATCTTTTGTAACATATGAAAGCTTTTGCTTTATGTAAAATCAACCCTACTGCAGTTCTAACTCAACTTTCTTTCCATTTTCATCAGTATCCAGCTTTACAATATAACATCTTTATAACGTTCAGGTATCTGCTGCCAGGGAGGAAGTGCCAGGCCGACGTGGCTTCCCTGGCTACATGTACACCGATCTTGCCACAATATATGAACGAGCTGGCAGAGTGAACGGGCGCAGTGGATCGATCACGCAAATTCCAATCCTGACCATGCCAAACGACGGTAAATGTTTTTTTTTTCTAACTTTGATTCAAATACTATTTTCTACGTACTGTATTAACTTGCTCTATTTGGCAACTCGTCTTCTTTAAGTGATGTTTTCTCGTAAAAATCACGGTACTGAAATTGCCAAGTCGCGTTTAAAATTGAGATACGTCTCCTTGTTTGATCAGTTGCGGTGACACGTTGTGTTTTCATACGACAAATTTGAATGATTTGATGACCTTGCTTGAGCCTTAATCTTGAAAACAGCGCCGTGTGATAGCTTCGTATGACTCATAACGAAGTAATGAATATATGCGTGCAATGAATTCGATTAAACTCAATTGCTCTATACAACATTCTTGTGTGACGAAGCTAATTTGTTTACACAAAAATGCTTCACACAAGCTGTACAGTAAACTGCTCAATTTCAGGATTACCTTAGTTTTTTTTAAATTATCTCTTTAGGCATTATTATTATGACAGCAAATGGAAAAAGCTTCGATAAGTGTTTCAACTGAATTTGCAATCATTCACATCAAGTTTTCAGCTACATGTTTCCACATATATGCGCAGATATAACGCATCCCATCCCCGATTTGACGGGGTACATCACCGAAGGTCAGATCTACATCGATCGTCAGCTCCACAACAGACAGATCTATCCTCCCATCAATGTCCTACCCTCCCTGTCTCGTCTCATGAAGTCTGCTATCGGCGAGGGGATGACCAGGAAAGACCATTCCGATGTCTCCAATCAATTGGTTGGTAGTTTTTAAGCTTGTCATTTTGTATTTCCAGTAGCATTCTGTCAAGCCAAAATATAAGTCACCCTTCATTCATGACAGTATGTGATTATAGAGCTGATCTTTGTAGTCTGTTGTATACCCTGCAACTGTATTAAAAAGAGTGATTTAAGTCACAACTCCCCTGTGCGGTATCACGTCGTGTGCAACAAAATAATACAGTTTTATAATAATTTACGAGTTGTCTTCTGCGCAGTATGCCAACTACGCCATCGGCAAGGACGTCCAGGCGATGAAGGCGGTCGTCGGAGAGGAGGCGCTCACTGCGGACGACATGCTCTATCTTGAGTTCCTTACCAAATTCGAAAAGAATTTCATTACTCAAGGTACGTTTTCTATTCTATGATTGTATAAACAATCCGAAGAAAGGACTTGGTCTTCATATTATTTACAGTTTGCGTGAAATGTTACCATTCCTAACCACGTTGCGCGTGGCAACTCTTTTCTTTTCAGGTCCTTACGAAAATCGAAGTGTTTTTGATTCTCTGGACATTGGTTGGGAATTGCTTCGAATCTTCCCGAAAGAAATGCTCAAGAGAATCCCACGAAGCGTTATCAACGAGTACTATCCGAGGAAGAAGCCTGCCGCGCCTGTTGACAAATGAACAACAGACTTTCCCTGTTTATCGTTGACTGTTTGCAATAGGCTATTGTTTAAACTCTGTGGGACCAATGATTATTATATATTGATTAAACGTAGCATATCTTGCACGTTAGTTTAAGCTTTGAAGTGCGTTACAACGCGTGACTGTATTTCATAACAGTAAAGATTTTTTGCTTTGTTGTTCGTACTGTTGACCACATTGTTTTCGTGCGGCCCACTGATAAGCGTTGTCTTGTAATGTAGGCTGTATTTTTGAAATTTACAATCGTGGAGCTGTAAAGGTATGCAAAAAATGTCAGCATTCTACAGAAATGCTATTTTTTGTTGTGAAGGAAGAACCTACCCTGCAACATTTTAAAGTAGTGGGCAATCAGAAACTTGTGGGGTGTTGAGAAAATTTCTACACGATGTAGTAAAACTAATGTCAGTGTGAACTTGACGCTTAATGAAAGTACGTAAGTTTTGGTTAAAACATAATTCTCTCACTGAAAATTTCACATTGTAGCGAAACGTAAAACCTCGGTTAGCCTATCTCGGGGGACGGCTATCATTAACCTACTTTCTTCACATATTGCTCAATAATTATTTTCTTGAAACTTGTTTGCGATAGGTAACTGACACAAACAAGCTTGACATTTTTCGCTCAACGCGTGAAAAGCATTTTATCATTCTTAAAAATCTTGTTACATTATATTGATCTTTCGTTTTTTGCAATACATGAATGTTGTCCCGGCATGGCTCACTTCTTGACATAGCAGATCAACATGTTCCAGGATTTAGTCCATTTTTTAATTCGACTGTTGGAGCAGACTTTCCGCGAGATGTGTCAATTCAATACTGTAGCCAAATACAAAAACTTCATTTCAGTGCCGTTAAAAACATCAAGTTACTGGAGAAAGCAAACTATTTATCGCTTTAAATAACTTCAAAACAAAATCGTAGTAGGCACTCGAGTTTAAATATCCTCAATTGTTTCGTTATGCAAACGGAATGTATATCCCTCACACAACTTCTGAAGCACCCCAACTCACAATCTATTAAACAGTGATAAACGATAATGAATTGTTTATTGTAATACTTGCTACATCTTCAAAGCAGAAATACTGAGTAAAATACTGAAAATCATTTCTACAGTAGTATTAGTAAAAGAGAAAAGGCATTTGAAATTACTATTTAATAAAAACATTTCATTCGATAGGTACAATTAACTTAATACAGTTTTACAAAAATGTACTTTTTTCATGCACGTAAAGCAAGTAGTAGGCTACTCGACTAACAAGGCTCAGACGATTTTTGTTGAATTGGCATAGCATTGTCGCAGGCTTCACTTTACAGGTCTTCACCACAAGCAAAAAATAATATTTAAAGAACCACACAAAAAAATGACTGCGGAACAGGACATGTAAATTGGCACTCGGGAAGCTACAAGGGCAGAAAGCAAAAATGATTAAGAGTTACAGGAATAAACGCTGATTCTTGAAAAAAGAGATAATACAAGCTTAAAAAGTGCAAGCAAAAAATAACAGGTGGAAATGATGAAGAAAAAAATCAATGAAATATAAATCATCTACCGGTAGGAAATGGCGCGACAGTCGACACTGTGTTATTACAAGATGACAATGCAGTTTTCCACTCCATGTGATACTGATACAAAGCGATACGAAAGAGACTGGATTGAAAAAAATGGTAATGTCGCACATGAATCACAAGCACCGAGACATTCGATATAAGGCAACTTAAAACTCAACTAGAATCCACTTAACTTGACCCACATACAAGAATTTGCAGATGTTGAAGAAGCGACAAATTACAAAAAGCTATGGGGGTTGCATATTTGCACAAGTGAACAGAATTCACAAAAATTAAAACACATCATATGGCACAGGTATTTATCAACGCTTAATAAAAGTAACTGATAAACAAGCTGCTATTGATTGGTAATAAAAGTTCTACAACAAATCAATGCCAATGGAAAGGATAAATCATCTCTTTTGAGGGGAACGTTAAAACAATTAAGCGAACCTTAAGAAATCACTCCAGCAATTTTATTCCTTTTATTTCATCGAAGAAAAGGAGAAAACATTAGAAACATCCTGGCTAAATGGCCAGCAGGATTTCGGGAAGGTCGCAGCACCACCGACCTTATTTGGCCGTTTGTGGGGTTGGCCCTTTGACGCCAAGCACCTGTGAGGCAAGTCCAACGAGCAGGCTGCAAAAGAATCGAATGGTGTCACATTTACATAATTCATCTGATTGATCTAATCAAAACACAAAGGGTCTAAAATGTAGAATGTAGATACTAAACTCATGTTCAGCAAACGTTTTGAAAACTATACTGTCTTCATCTTCAGTGCTATAAATTTATAGCACCCAAGATGAAGACAATATACACTAGTTTTCGAAACGTTTGCTGAACATGAGTTTAGCACCTGATTGAACATGCATGCAACTTGAAGGCGAAATTGATTTTCGTAAAGGAATGTAAAATCCAAGTCTATTCATCGGTGACGAGCTGCTTAGATGGCCACGATAAACTCGACGTTTTTTAAAGCTGGGACTGTGCCAACGATCTCCCACTTGTCTTCCGCCGGATCATATGCTTCCACGATTTCCGTTTTTCTGGAACAACTTTGTCGTTAGTCGATTTGTAGCAAAAAAGACGATTTAAGAATCATCCTGACGGCAGTGTAAAGATGGAAGTCCATATGGCTTTGGAGAATAATGGTAAAGATCATGTCTGAACGTTTAAGTAACAGAAAACAAATGCACACATGAGTAGCTCTTAATTTAAAATGTGCATGTAGTCAATGAAATAGTAAAAAATGATCCGCTTTATGAAAAATCACATTTCACTATCATCCACTGAAACTAACGTTCCTCTAATCAGGGTAAAAATTTCCCTCTTCATAGCTCTAATAGATTGCACGGAACGAAACCAACGCTTCGTAACGTTGGGGTTGGAATTAAATCACGACATGTCGGTTAAATTATGATGATGAATCATAGAATTAATTTAAAAATCGAGCATCTTTGAAACGTCAAAGTTTGACAACAGTACCCACCCTCCAGCCACGTAAATCTTTCCATTTAATACGCACGCTCCATGAGAACTTCTAGACACGTTCAAATTGGCAACATTGTGCCACTTTCTCTTGAGCAAATCATAGCATTCCACAGTGTCAAGGTCTTTGGTGCTGTACCCTCCTTGCAACAATAAAATACGGTTAACTTGTGTCTAAAGCAATCATACGCGATGAGCCAACTCGACAATGACGCATATTGGCAGTGAACTGTGGGAAGAATAAAGGGGCGGATTACGTTGTTTCGGTTAATATGGGCAGCAGCACCGCACTTCTGACCACGAAGTTGTCAACAACCGTTTGAAGTAGCTAAAACTTGTGAAAAGGAAACGCTGTCACAAAGGCAAACATTGTGGACTATGTGGCGTTCTTTCTATCTGCTAGCACAACACCAAGTGCCCAGCATACCACCGACTCTCTATAGCTTTACGTTACCGGGTTTGAGTTGCAAATTGTCACCGACATTATGGCATAGACAGCACTTTAAGCACGGTTCAAAATACGATCTTTAGAAATACAAGTGACCACATTGACCAACATGGGTAGAGAATTTATGGGGCAAGTGAAGTTTGGTTGTTCACAGATGAAACTTACAGTAGCATTTTGGACAAACCGCTACGATATGCTAAATTCAAGACGCTTACATCGTTCCAGCAATCTCACCTATTGCGTACAGTTTATAGTCGAGAACGACAGCTGAAAATTTGTATCTTGCGCATTTCATCGAAGACATTTTCTCCCAACGATATCTCTCCTCCACTTCAAAGCATTCTGCTGTGTCCTTCAGTTTAATGAAATCAAAACCACCAAGAGCAAACAAAAAGCCTGAAAAACATAGACTGTGTTCAACGCTTTATTCCAGTGTTGTGCGTGATAAAGTCAGTATTGTGCGTGATAAAGTCAGTATTGTGCGTGATAAAGTCAGTATTGTGCGTGATAAAGTCAGTATTGTGCGTGATAAAGTCAGTATTGTGCGTGGTAAAGTCAGTGTTGTGCGTGGTAAAGTCAGTGTTGTGCGTGATAAAGTCAGTATTGTGCATGATAAAGTCAGTATTGTGCGTGGTAAAGTCAGTGTTGTGCGTGATAAAGTCAGTATTGTGCGTGATAAAGTCAGTATTGTGCGTGATAAAGTCAGTATTGTGCGTGTTAAAGTCAGTGTTGTGCGTGATAAAGTCAGTATTGTGCGTGATAAAGTCAGTATTGTGCGTGATAAAGTCAGTGTTGTGCGTAATAAAGTCAGTGTTGTGCGTGATAAAGTCAGTATTGTGCGTGGTAAAGTCAGTATTGTGCGTGTTAAAGTCAGTGTTGTGCGTGATAAAGTCAGTATTGTGCGTGATAAAGTCAGTATTGTGCGTGATAAAGTCAGTATTGTGCGTGTTAAAGTCAGTGTTGTGCGTGATAAAGTCAGTATTGTGCGTGATAAAGTCAGTATTGTGCGTGGTAAAGTCAGTGTTGTGCGTGATAGTCAGTATTGTGCGTGGTAAAGTCAGTGTTGTGCGTGATAAAGTCAGTATTGTGCGTGATAAAGTCAGTATTGTGCGTGATAAAGTCAGTATTGTGCGTGATAAAGTCAGTATTGTGCGTGATAAAGTCAGTATTGTGCGTGATAAAGTCAGTGTTGTGCGTGAAAAATAGGACCATCCATCGAAGAACGCAACCTATTGTTTTAGGAATACGGTTCCCAGCGAAAATTGATTTTTGTGCAACGTTGGCGACATTCAAACGATAAAAAGGCCACTTTTGTGAATTGGGTTAGAATGATGTTTGGCTAATTGGGTTAGAATGTATGATTGGCTGTCATTCATTACTACATGTGTGCTTCTCTCTGTTTTTGTTTTATTTTTTGCTATCTGTTTTTTGGGTTTTGTGGCCGTGCTAACTACTGATATATAGCCTACTACATAATTTTTCATTCAGGCACGTTTTAAACCTTTCAAGGTTTTGCCACCTTTTCCCGTTCGTTAACGTGCTGGTAGGTTTATATCGATTTTTGTAGTTAGTATCTTTTTCGTCCCGGACGCGTTAATGACAAAAAATAAAATGATTGATGATTGATTGATTGATGTCGACATATAAAGCAAGCTTACATGCATGTATTTTCTCTTGGTTCAACTCAGCAAGACAGAGACTTCCTCATTCGCACTACTGTGCTTGTGTACATGAGGTATTCCGGAGGCGGAGTTAAATTTTTTTTTTTCAAGTTCATCAAAAAAAAAAAAATTGGAAAACAGAAAATCCTGCCACATACCTCCTGTGGCGGCCAGGGCAGGCTGCCAACGCCCTTCGTTGAGGTCAGGAATCTTGTCCCAAGTCTTGTTTGCAACGTCATAACGTTCCCCCGCTTTCGTAGCAAAGTGACCTCCGACAGTAAAGATGGAATCTAGCAAAAAAAAAAAAAAACTATGTTCAGAAAACTGCAAAGTTGAAAAAGGTTAATTAAAGATTTATTAGTAGCAAGTGCATAAAAAAGGTCGTACCAAGAATCCAAGATATTGTCCGGCCTGTGTTTTGTCGTGTGCAGTATATAAAAAGATGTTTGATACGTTTAAATCCAGCCTTGAAAATAACAAAACCTGGCTCTCATTTTTTCACGAGCTAAAGGTTATAGTAAAATTAGCAAGTTTCCTTTGGTTGTGTTCATAACAAAAACCAACTTAGAATTTAAAATCTCCCTGCATAAATGCACATGCAATTGAAAACTACATGAACTGGCTACAAAAATTAACGTAAATTGGCTATTCTGAGAAAAACGAAAAGGGCAATGGTAAGAGCAATGTGTGGAGTAAAAACCAGAAGTAAAAAAGGACTGAAGATCTGATGAATACGCTTAATATGAAAGAGACTATTGAACAATTTGCCAGGGTAAACGGAGTAAGATGGTATGTAATTGGGATGATGATCAATTTGGTAAAACAATTTGGATGATGATCTCACCACCATAAACAGCAGAAGCCGATCCATTTCTATCAGCAGTTGGCGCAGGACCGAGCTCCCAGCTTAAAGGTTCATGATCCAAATCCATCATCTCTACAACATTATCACATCCGCTTACGAGATAGACCTTCTTGTTATGAGAAACAACAGAACCATTGCTGTGGTCGTAAACAGGGTCCTGAAATAAAGAACTTAGCATGGAAAGGGTGAACAAACTGTAGCTCAGTCTTTCGGTGATAATTTGATTTGCAAATTACTCTCCAAGAGTAGTGGAAGATAGAGATGACATACAAACACTGCACTTATTTCTCTTTACAGGTTGCGAGTTGGTAAAACAAAAAAAGTTATGACCAAACTTAATTGATTATTTATAGAGCAGAACACAAATTTCGGGCTTTGTAACCGTGCAAACCACAGACAAGTGCTGTACTACGCATTCCCAGCAATAACGGCCATTCACAACAAACCTTTTTTTTTCTTGAGCAAATTGATAAAACGCATCAATCGGATAATCGTAATCAAACGTCTAGCAAACAGAATAGACAATTAACCGATTTTTTCCGTATTTCAATTTACTGCAACTCAAAGCAATGCAATTTGTGAAATTGTTATTGATTGGTAAATCTAAAAGTTACTTAACAAGTAACGTCGTTACATGTTAAAGCCCCCAAGAAGCTGACTAAACTACGGCAGCTTCAGCCCCCCTAGAGAAAAATAGTTCCCGCACCACTGTGTAACAATCAGTTGAAGTTGATTTTAGAGCAGCAATGTTGAACAAAGCAAAGTGTGGATAAATAGTTGAAACAAAAAGCGTTTGAGTTATCTCCATTTTATCGTAACTGTGATTCTTGCTGTGTTCTGTATTCATTGTAACTGACGCGATTGAGACAGCCGATTCTAAAGTGGCCCAAGTTAAAAAAGTGGATTTGAGGTCATCACGTTCAAAGACCCATGCCACGACAAACATTGTCACTGAAGGTCTGCAATTTTTATTTTAATAAAGGTTGTATGCCCTAATGAAGATTAATAAAGATTGCAAACCTTCAGCGACAACGTCCACCACAGCACGAATCTCCAAACTCGATTGATATCAAATCAAATAAGGAATAAGTCTTATGTAATATACAATTAGGCAAATAGAAAATTCCTCGAGTCAAGAAACGAAAACTTCAAGAGTCAATAAATCAGAAGCGTTACCGGCATTGACGTCACTTCCTTCTTTGTGACGTCAAATTTCAATGCCACTTTCTTTGCGAACGCCAGAAATGCAACGGGAGGTTCTAAAACAGAAAATACATCGGTAAAATTCTGGAACGATTATTGTTGTACAGTATAAATTTTCTACTGTAATAAACTGTTCAATCCAAAGAGTATTTTGCTTTTCCAATTTCAAATACTAACGTTGTGAATCTGTAACTGTAAATTGGTAATCTCGTCAAGTCATTCACATATTGATAAGCTTTGTTGAAGGGCATGTTTTGCAAGGAGCGCACAAAAACCGGGCACTTGATGTGAACAAACAAATGTTTGCCTGCAGCCACCACATAGAACTTAGTAGTTGACTTGCTTTATTTTTAAAGTACAACGTCAACATCATGTCAGCTGGTGAAGTTTACTGAAACAAGCAGTTTTGTGGAAAACCTTAAATTACATTGTCATTTTGATGATTACATCTTTTACATTTTTTGTTGTACAGAATCATAATCTTAAAAAATCAGAGTCAAGAACTGACGAGTTATGTAAAAGACAACGACCACAAGTCAATGTTGGGGAACCTTTGCAAACCCCTGATCTTCTGCAACTTGGGCTCGAGATTTGAAGGTAAGAATCAGCAAGACACAAAACCAGTTTATTTTGAAATGCGGCGACCTTTGCAAAAACACCCAATGAAGTGTCAGTCTATTTTACCTTGTTGCTCTGTTTTGTAGCGGGAAAGGATTGACTGAAACAGCATCTTTGTGCATTCATGAGAATTCATAATCAGTTCCTGCAGTAACAATACACAAGATTGCAAACAGGCACTTTGAAAAATTCTTAAAATCTCACTATAATTTTTAAAAAT
This sequence comes from Aplidium turbinatum, assembly GCF_918807975.1. Classification (NCBI taxonomy): domain Eukaryota; kingdom Metazoa; phylum Chordata; class Ascidiacea; order Aplousobranchia; family Polyclinidae; genus Aplidium; species Aplidium turbinatum. The sequence continues at coordinate 11,307,640 of NC_137484.1, read as the reverse complement.
TATTGATTGGACCCATAAAATAACTCCATGATAGTGTTTTAAAGTTTGTTTCAAAATCACATTAGCATTTTTAGCAAAGATAGATATTAAATTACAACTACTGTGGCTTTACACTAAACATCCTAACATTTTCATCAGGCATGAATGATTTCTTCGCTTTATTGGACATCCAGAAGTGAAATAGCAAAACATTTTAAAAATAGCGATTGGACGTGGTCACTGGTCATTCACTATGATAAACCCGCTGTGATATCGTAAAGTGGTAATATGTGACTGGCATTCAAAAGGACCTTCGTTCCACGGCTAATGCAAGCACGGCCTGTGCCTTGGCAAGACCTTTTATGAGACATTTGAAAATGGACAGAAAAATTGGCTTCCTTGTCTTCTTCTTTTTGTTTCACATCTCATTTCCCGGATGTCAGGGTAGGACGGCGTCTGGCCAGGCACATTCTCAGTCTCTACTCATCACGATCTAGAGTTGGTCATCTGCCACCGCTTTCTGTTATCATTTACTGTATAGTATTAGCCCACATCTTTAAATCATCAACAACCAGGCGTATGCCCAATTCATATAATGAACCGCGATACACCAAACTGGACACATGTAATAGCAACTTAAAATGGAAGCCACAAAATGGCAAAGTTATGACTTGTCAGCAAAGAAGTTATTTAACTGTGGCATACACTAGAAAGCTAGAGCAGTAGCATCACCACATTTAACCTGCCTCGCCACCCAATCTCGACAGCTGTGGTCACAACCCAGGACATTACCTCTTTGCCAACTACATTTTGCAGGAAGTCCACCGACAGGCTTTCAAGGTCAAGCTCATTGAAAAGATGATTGAGGTGCTTTTCACGTGATGGGACGTCATGCTTTACCCAACCAATGACCGTGTGAAAAATACACTCTTGTGTGGAAACCTGAAATATGATTGGGATAGATGATAGAAAAATAGGATAGATTTCAATAGAAAGAAACTCCAATGTTATTTTAGAGTCATTTAAGATTCTGGATGATTACAAAAAGTATGAATGAGCTGTCGGATGTTTTCGGATATCTGTCGAAGTCGTAAGATAGCTGTTGTTCAGAATATGTGATTAATCGTTTATTTGCTGGAAGTGTAACACCAAAATCAACAGTAGTGTTGGTAATAAAAGCTAGGTATCATCCTTAACATCAAAAGGTAACCTAGTAGCCTATAGTCACCAGAAGAATGCAAGTCACTTTATTTATCAAATGCCTGGTGAACAGTTCAGTTCACTCTGTCTTTACCAAAATCAACTTTAAATACGATATACATTTATGTAGCACCTGTAGCTCTTGTAAAGCAATCAAAAAGGTGGGTTCCATTTTGCTTGAAACCCGATATGTTCAAGTTTTTAAGCGTTTGTCATGGATTGGTTATGTAGCATCCAACAGTGGCTTAGTGTATGAAACGGTGAAGTCCACTGCCACTGACTTTCTTGGCAGAAAGTCAGAGGTGGTGTAAGCATTTAGTTGTTATATCATTTTACTTTTGTTAATTTATAACCAACTTTCTACAACTTTACAGTTGTTCTTAAAGGTGCACTGCAACGAAAATATATAGCTTTTTGTATTCATAGATCTTTATGAGAAAAAGCGATTTGTAACAATAACATTTTTTTGGGGTTTGTCATTAGCTCAAAAATCTAATAAAAGAGATATTGATTTAAAGGATTCTGATTGGTCAAAATCTTTGATGACGTAATTGGTTGTTCAGGCAGAATTCAGAACCACTAGTTTGTATACAAATAAACTATAAACAAATAAACCTCACCATATAGCCTACTCAATTGGAAGTGGCTATTTTTCACACTTAATGCCATAGTTACAATCAGGTGTTGCCAGAGTTAGGATTAAAGTTAGGAATGGTTACGACAGGGGTCACCAAACTTTTTTCTCTGAGGGCCGGATTGCTGCGAGATTAACAGCTGCCGGCCGGATGCAAATTGCAAAGTGATATACAACTATTTAGAATCTCCATTGACTTGAATTGAGCACAACAAATAACAAAGTCAGCGGTGGAATAGCAAAGTTGTGATGAAAATCGAAAAGTTGCTGGAAAAGTTATGTCCTGCTGTGATACACCACAGGGCATCGTACTCTTAAAAAAACATTACATCTTTCCAAATTTGGCCTAGGCTGTCCCTATTTGTGGTGGCCTAATCGGCTGTGGCTATATTTACACTATATAGTGTAATAATAGCCTCAATAGTGTTGCCAGATAAGGAATTCTGCCCTAATTTGAGAAAAGTTTAAAGCTGTTGAAAACAAACCCTTTTATTTTGGAATTTTTTTTTAGTCCTGGGCAAAGATAAAAGCCCTAATCTTATTCCTAACTCTAACCCTACACTTAACCCTTCCTAACTTTAATCCTAACTCTGGCAACACCTGATTGTAACCATAGCATTAAGAGTGGAAAAATAGCCGATATGTAAATCATGTAATGTTTCATAGTGAATTCATCACGAATGAAAGGATATTTCAATCTTTCAACTATTATTTTCTTGTCAAACAAGACTGGTGTAAATTCCTTTCAACAGTTTGAATATAAATAGCCTACTGTCCCAAGCAAAACACTGGAGAGGTGGAAACTGTATTTACAAAAGAATTTTTATTAATAATACAACAAACAGCAAGATAACTTTCATTTTCATTAAAAGTCATCAGGCAAGTGGTCATCAATGGCTTCTTTGTATCCTTCGTACTAGCCATCTTCTTCAGGAAATCTGTTGCGGATTGCAAGGACTGCACAGGCAGGAATTACTTTACGTCTCTTTCGACCCAATTTTCCATATATCGAGAAGTTGAAGCTGCGATAAGCAACATATCTGCACAACCTGTAAAAGAAAATGTGATTTACCGAGAAGTGTAAAATCATCATTTTTTTTCATTGCAACATTATCAGTAAATCACAATGTAGAAAAGCCCTAGGCTAGAACTTTAGAACATAGGGTAAGAATGGAAACCTTGGGATTTGAGACCCAGGCAAGGGTACATGTACTGTACAGTGGTAGGCTAGGCTAACTCTGGTCTCTGGATTTTTTACATTATCATAGGCTATGTGTAACACGCGTCGCATATATAAGAACAAAGTTCACCATTTGGGTTTAAAAAATGGCAAAGTTTGGATAATATTTTACAACTATCTAAACTGACCTGTTTGAGATTAGATCTTGGAGATCCTCGCCCACCACATCCTTCAGTGCAGCCATAATTGCTTCTAAGACTTCTGTATCCAGGCATATCTTTTCAAAGCTGCCGACCTGGTTTATGCATTGGCGGGCTATTTCCGTTTTGACTACCACGGCGTCAATCTCCTGGCAACATTCATTTTCCTTCATTGTTGGCATGATGGCACAATTTCCACACCTTCATTATTTTAAATTCTCCATCCGACTGCTGTCGGAGCTCGAATCCGAATCACAGCCATCTCTGTCAAGGCGCTGTCTTTTTGGTTCAAACAAAAATCCTTTTCTGATTTCAGATATCTTTAAAGATTACGACTTGTGCAACGCTTCCAGTGTTAATGTATGAAGCTACCAACTGAGTGAACAACCAACTACGTCATAAGGCACATAGCGCCATCCGGTGGGTAATTTTCTTTTCGTTATATTTGCCAAACAAAAAAGTTTATCAAAAAAATTTTTCGAAAAAGATAATACTTAAACACCAAAGAATCAATAAAAAAATTTTCATTTCAGGTCCCCTTTAACAGAACATGAAACAATATTCTAATCTTCGTCTTGAAACGTGATAAAACGCAAAAAATGGTGATATAGAAAATATATACATTAAATCTAATTCTAACCTGTTTTTCTTTCATTTGCATTATTTTAAAAAAGTCATCAAATTGCAATTCCTTGAACTCTCTTTCTTGGACAATGGCTTCAAAATTCTGTGCAATATGAATATTTGCTTTTTGGGTGAGGTCATCAAGGTTATAGAGCTTTGCATGCGCCAAAAGAGATAAACAGTTTGTTGTATCCAATTCATCAAGAAGAAATTCCACACAAAATTGCTTGAGATCTAAACAAATAAAGAATAAATAAAATAAATAAAAAAATAAAAAAATAAATAAATAATAAATAAATAAAGGACAAAGGTATTAGGCCTAATGCATAGTGATCGAAGGTTGAAATGATTACTTATCTTATCATTGGTAAAGTACAGATAAAAAACAAACAATACAAATGAAATCAATATATAACATGCTACTGCACTCAATTTAGATCGTATATAGTCATAAAAAAAGAAAGAATAAACTTGGTTGCTTCATCATGAATCACCTCATGATAGCAACACTACTGTATTGTATGTACCGGTACTCGAGTAGGCCAATCCTATAGGTCGTAATTTTCACCTTAAAAAGACAGGTTCGACTTATACACGGGATAAGCTGTTGTCTCTAGCTCGGCAGCCTTCAAAATTAACGCATTTTTGCTGCGGCAAATTCATCGCCAACGTAGATTACGGATTGTGAAATGGCGTCGGTGCCGGCGCTTGCTTTGAACGTGATATTCATATCCGCTGCCGCTGCTTTCTTCAAAGCTAAAAGTCGTATCTGTCCTCTGGAGACACTGTGCCAGTGTGCCCGTTTTGACTGGTTTGATTGACAAATTTGAAAATAACCTTCTCAAGTTCAGGATGTGAACAGCATTTCCCTCGATCGGCACATTTTGACTTCAGCATCCATTTCAATGAGAGCTTTCTCCATGTTCTAACGTTCTCTTCTGAATAAATTTCTTTCGGTTTTATACAGGAAGGCCAAGTGCTAATATTCATGTGTTAATGAGCGGATTTCGATTCTCGTGCGTCTGATAACAAAACAATGCGTTCTGTTGAATCATAATTGATCTCACAACGGGAAGACCTCGTTGAAAATAGCACGTCTAATTTAGCTGGTTTACTTATTTGCCATGAATAGTGTTACGTGACTATTCCAGCAGCGTTAAGTTACTCTAAGCCAGTGCTTCTCAACCTTTTTCAGTTCGCGACCCATTTTTAATGCAAGTTTTATTGTGCGACCCACAATGAGATATACCATCTTTATTATGGCATCTTTACTACTGGCGTACGTACTGAAATAGTTAATGCGACACAGCATATCTAATTGTTACATTGTTGCATACTTGTTACGTAATGATAATGCAACAATTTCCCGATCTAATAGAAAACAGGGTGCACAATTCATGAAAATGGAAAGTCAACAAATGTAAAGTGAAAATAAGAGTAGCGATGGTGAAGGCGCAGTATTGTTCAAGACCAAACTGCGGCTTGTGAGATCCATAGTAATGTCGGTATTTTTGAGAAAGTTTTAACATTCAGTAACATTTAGAAATACTTTGCGACCCACCAATGGGTCGCGACCCACCGGTTGGGAAGCGCTGCTCTAAGCTTTACTTTGAAACGTCTTCACCCTATATCAATGCCAATACTTAGATGAACCATCGAATGGTAGTGTCGGGAATAAGCTATTCGACTTATACACGGGAGAAGGAAATATCACCGATCTTCAGCTCAAAAGTAGGGTCCACGTCTTTTAGGCGCAGACAGTTAGGCGCCGGTCAAATAGGCGCGCACACTGTGGCGTCCGGATATTTAGGTGCGGAGCACTGTGACGCCCGTTCATTTAGGTGTTATTCCTAGTAAAATCTGCAGATAGTAACAGCTCAGCTTTGGCAAAACCTAGTCGGGGTTTTGACGGAAAACTAAGTTACTCTTCACTCAAGCCTACCACCCGCTTGAATATAAGCTAAAGTATATTTTTTACTGATGTTTAGTGTAGTTATTAGGCTATTTGACTTAGCTAAAAGTGAACTCAGTCATGTTCGGAAACTTGAATAATTTCTTGATAAAGCTGTCGCCGACGCAAACCTGGACAAACAACAAATAAATGCCAAACACACGCATTAAAAAACAATAGGCTATATTTTTCTGTTCTATACAACATTTTGTGTGAAAAGCATTGCCGGATAAAGTAGCTTCACTGACTCAAGCCAACACTAACACAAATAAATGCACGCGTAGTCGCGCATTAACAAAACAACATGTTTTTCTGTTCAATATAACATTTTGTGTGAAAAGCATTGCCCTACCTGCCAAGCTGATACAATCTGCAGACTTTATTAGGAATAGCACCTAAATGAACGGGCGCCACAGTGTGCGCGCCTATTTGACCGGCGCCTAACTGTCTGCGCCTAAAAGACTTGCTCCCCAAAAGTAGGGGTTCGACTTATACAGGAGAACGACCTATACTCGAGTATATACGGTACATCAGGAGCCATGTTTGTTGGGTAATCAGTAACAATACCACAGAAAAAATACACTTTACATAATACAAGGCAATTTACAGAAGCTAAGCAAAGTTATTATTCACATTCCATTGTTAGAAGTTTGATAACATTTAATTACATAACAGTCATCAACATAGGCGTCATTTCAGGGGTGCGAAGGGTGCTTGAGCACCCCAAAATGAAAATCTGAGGTAACAACATAAATGCGAGAGCACCCCTGGGCCCTGGTTTGCATACAAAATACACCGATTCAAATGGAAACTTGTATTGCTAAATAACGTTTTTTTTTTCTTTCTTGAAAGTCGTTTCACCAAAGCGCAATATTTTCAGTGTTTTACATTTGTGTGTGGCACGCAGCGCCACACATATCAAGGGCAGACATGATTGTACTATTGCGTAACAATTAAGCACAAACACGCGCACTGCATCAAAAAGTGCCGTTCGAGAGAAAACAATTTGTCTGGCTCGAAGAAAATGGCAGACTTGCTACGAGAGCTGCTAGAGAATCCCACAATGAAAGAAGCCGATGTTACGAAAGTAAGCCAATTTTATGATGGTGATTGGGAACGCAAGGATTTGCTGCGTGAACGCAAACAGTGGTTCGCTTGTTGCAAACGTGACGGTGATGTTGTGACAGTGAATACGCTACGTCAGAAATTCATTGCACAGCCGTCAATGGTCGATATAATGCCAAATATATATGCAGCTTTGGTAACTTACATTGTTATGCCGACTTCTTCCTGTGAAGCCGAACGTTCCTTTTCGTTATTACGACGCTTGAAGACCTACCTTCGCAGCACTCAAACGCAACAACGACTGAACAATTTGGCCGTTATAGGTAGTCATCGCGAATTGGCGGAGAAATTAAACATGGAAGAACTTGTCACGGAGTTTGTTTCCAAGACAACGACACGCAGAAACAAATTTGGATGTGATTAATTTATAGCAAGCCGCATTATAAGGCCGGAATGGCCCGATTCGGTGAGTCCGATCCCTTAACGGGGGATTTTTTCAATTTTTTTTTTTAATTATTGGGTACCGTGGCCTAATTATCATTGCCGTTTTAGGGTTAGAGGTTAGGAACTCACCGAATCAGACTCACCGAATAGTAGCAGACCCTTATAAGGCAGACGTGAACAAATTAAAGTCGAATATATTTCAATATTCAATGTAAGATCACTTTTGCCTTGCATGTAAAACTTGTTTTCATTTCTATCTGATCGTTCGACATACCGCTGCAGTCTATTCGATTACACATACGACAAAATTATCTTCTTTTATGTTGATTCGACGTTTTATGACGTAGGCTAAACATGGTTAAATTTACTATTAGATTGAGTTATTTGTTTTAACATTTTCCATCGGTCAAGTTTTCAATTGATTAGCCTATATTGACAATTTTCATGTAATAACTTAGAGCACCCCTAATTTCGACAAATTTTTACAAAAAATTACGCCAATGGTCATCAACAATGTTTTAGATTTCAATGATGAAAACTTTAAGTTCTTTCAAGCATGCACAATTGCACATTGCACAAAGTGACATGCCTGTTGCAACTTTAATTATACAAACACAGTTTCGTTGAATTGACAAGCTTTCCTAAGAGCAAATATTTCATAATATGGTATTAGACAAGAATTGTCAGCTGCATAGCCAAGGCTCAACGTTTGAAAGGGCACAGGTTTGACAACGCTGAAGAGCATGTGGCTGTATCTTCAGCAAGACAATTAAAGGCATACCTGAAGGTGAACACAGCAATTGGCTTTCTTGCCTTCATGTCCACTTAATTCAAATCTTCAATCATTTAAACTTCTGGGAGTAACAACACCGAGATAAAGCAGCTAAAATTTTTTCCTCAGTCCAAGACAAGTCATACCATAATTGAGTAGCTTATTCTAACAAAGATACCAATCATACCATAACACAGCAAAACTGGTAGTTTTTATCTTACAAGGAATATCCATGTAGTTGGCTGCTTCCAGTACTGCATATACATTTTCACTTGTTATTGTTACATCACAAGTGTATATGAAGTTAAGTACAATCTCCATTGTCTTTTCATCAACACCTTGAACAGATGCTCTGTTTTCATATCTTTCTCGCATCTGTATTCATATTAACAAACATTGGCGTTTCTCAGAAGGGCAAATATTTGACACAAAATAAGCTGGTTTGAAAAAGAAAGCTTTGAAATGACATTATACTTACAGTTTCAAAAGATTGATTGGGAATATTTTAGCAAAAAAATATTACATTATATTTTATAGCTTGCTTATTAAAAAATAAAAATAATATTGAAAGTATATGATATATATACTAATAGTTCAGTGTTCACTTAAAGCTATACACAGGTCAACAACATAGGCCTACTACAAGGATAGCTTTATGTCTTGCAACACCTGGACTGGTCTACTGGCAACAACAGTGTCATAGCAAAGCTACAATCAGAACATTTGCACTGTCCATTGAACCAAAGCAGTGGTCTACAAAAGCGAACTGTGAACTATTGTCATTACAAATTTGCAATTTGGGTCTCCAGCTCTTCTGGTAACAAAAGCAGTGGCACACGGTCATATAAAAAGTTACTGTGCAAATCAAGTACCAGTATGTGTTTGAAACGTCCTAAAAAATTTGAACACCCAAAAAATGACCACTGTAACAGTAACAGGCCTCTGAGTTCCCGGGGGCCATCTGAAGTCGTTAACCGGCCATTGAAACAACTGTGCCAGAAATCCATGTTTAGTCGCCGGCTTTCACAAGCCAACATTTCCCAACTCCATTGGTACCGGTATTTAAAACTTTTTTCTCCACTTGCGTTTGTTCTAGAAACTTTTTTCTCTTCATTTGCAACCTTGTCATAAACAAGACAAGGCAAAGTCTTTCACATGCTGATAAGAAATATTGCTGATTAAAGTATTGCAACAAGGCTAACTGCTTGGAAGCAGAACACTTAAATACAACTGCAATTATGTTTCATGAACTTGTTTGCGTTGTTACCTAAATTAACATAAAAACAAAATAGTATATAATTAACGAATTTTAAAAAACACAACTTTTTAATGAGTTTTTATTTTGGCTCTCGGGCACCAGAAATCGGCCACCGGGAAAGAGCTCTGGTCGGCCATGATTGCTCTCTGAAAAAACAAAGGAGCTTAGAAGCCTGTCATATGCCACTGAACAAAAGCTAGACAACTTGTGAAGCCAAACTATTATATAGATGGGCTAATGAAGCACACTAGCCTGACCAACCAAGAAAACTGAATACTTACTTCTGATGTGAACATTTTATGATAAAATGTAGAAAATATTCCAAGAATGCATTTGTGGGTAGAAAAATCTTGTGAACCAGCAGTCAAGATGACATCACAATAATCCTTGCACGACTTTCTTTCACTAAAAGAAAATATAGTTATATATATATCACTGCTTTCTTTAGCTATTGAACATATATGACTAGAGGTGTTAAAAAGGGTTGCTTTAGTCGATGGGTTTTTGCTTTTTTCTCAGTTGTTTTAATTGACCTATTTTAACAAAGTTGATCCAATTTCAAAGACAAAATAAAATTTATAAATTAGTAAAGAGCAAAAAATATCTGCAAATGGACTTTTGAGATGCCTCGCTGGAACAATCTGGGGAGCAAAATCATATACTCATCACACGTGTGGGTTGGCACTCATCTACTCTACAGTGTAGTGGAATATGTATTCCCCTTCCAAAAAAGTAACAGGCCTCCGAACACTTGACAATTTGATAAGAAATTGGCTCCAGGCTCCATTTTGCTGACAAACTTTCTGCTTCATACGAATGAAACTTGTTTTTCATGCTTTTTCAATTGTGAGTAGCCTAATAAAATTCAATTGTTTAACTTAATGTTATTTAATAGCCTAATTTAAGGGGTTTACCGATCCTATGCACTGTATTTTCCCTGTTACCGAGTAGGTTTGGATGCTATGCAAAATTAACAGAGATGTACGTATACGCCGCAAATTCTACGCCGCAAGTATGCGGCGTAGACTTTTTGTTTGCGCCAACGCTTGCGGCCACATTTTTTTGGATAGTTTGCGCTTGAGGCAACGCCGTAAAGTTTTCACGGTTTTTTAGCACATAGCGTCAACGCATACTTTTTAATGTATTTTTTTTCTCTACAACACGCCAATACCTTCCAGCGCTGCAGTTGAAAAAATGTTTTAAATGGGCAAAAACAAATTGGAACTAAAACACAGCAAAATGTCAGATGAACACTTTCAGATGCTTGTGTTTCTTCGTGGAAATTCAAAATAAAACTTGTTTGTTTCGAGTGGTTTATACCGTGTGAATGTTTGGAACCTAGCAAACAAAATTAGTTTACGCTAGTGTATGCGCTGACGTTGACGCCGCCAACTTTTTTTTACAAGTTGCATTGACGCATACGGCGTATGTTTTTTCGAACGTTTGCGTTTACGCTGACGGCGTCAATATTTTTTGTATGCGCGTACATCACTGAAAATTAATACCGTAATGCTGATTTGTACAAGAATTTTATCAATGTGTATTTTTTACTTATCGCCAATTACCTCTTATTGGTGCCAAGTGGGCGGAATGGCCCGTTTCGGTGAGTCCGTTTCGGTGAGTCCGATTCGGTGAGTCCGATCCCTTAACGGGGGATTTTTTCAATTTTTTTTTTTAATTATTGGGTACCGTGGCCTAATTATCATTGCCGTTTTAGGGTTAGGGGTTAGGAGTTAGGGGTTAGAGGTTAGGAACTCACCGAATCAGACTCACCGAATCGGACTCACCGAATCGGACTCACCGAATAGTAGCAGACCCCAAGTGGGTGTGTTTATGGTGCATGCACGAACTTACGCTTCACAAAACAGTTCTCTAACTTTAGCACATGACATCATACTCAAGTAAAGTACCATCACCAGTACACACAAATTGACTTGACATCTTTGTTAGAACTAAAATACAACATCCTTCCAATGAAAAAAAAAACATGAACTGCGAGTACTGTACCTGTTCAATTTGGACAAAATCTCAAAAACATGGTTGCTTTTATAATTTTTAGTTTTCATTTTTCATGCAGAAGCTAAAAATATCACCATCCAATAGCAAGTCTAATCGAGAATTAAGATAGCTGTTGGAACAATGAAACCAAAAGTAGCCAGTAGGCAATAGGCATCAGTTCAAATATATGGTAGTATTCTATTAAACTAAGCTCTGTGGACTTTTTCAATTTCATTTCTATGGTGAGAAAGTTGTTCTAATCTAAGTTTTAATCTACGTTAAATGTTCTAATCTAAGTTTTTGATTGGAGACAACAATTGGTTTACTAGACAAAAAGATTTTGTTTTATCTGTTGTGAGAATAATATAGTAGGCTACAAGCATAATAAAACAAAAAACTGGCACTAGAGTTGGAATAATCAGATAATTGAATTTCAATAAACATAAGCTCAATTACAGTATTTTGTCGAATAATATATATACCACTTCATTAATAGTCGCCCTTGATTACCTTTAATTTAAAGCCTTACTAACAGATTAGCCTATCCAATAATTAAGATGCTGATAAGGAATTCTGCCCTAATTTGAGAAAAGCTAATCCTAACTCTGGCAACACCTGTCAAAAGCAACCATGGCAACAAGTGGGTAAAAATAGCCAATTTGAATAAATTAAAATACCAGCCAACAATTGCTAATTTTGTGATGGGTTGCTGTTAAATTACAGTATATGAAATCAGCTAATAATAATAGCATCTAATGAAATTAGTTGGAGCTGGAGCTGTTTATCAAAAACTGGCTTCAGCTCCACCTGAATTTTACACACAGCTCCGGCTCCAACTCCTTTTGAAAATGCAAAGCTCCAGCTCTAAAGCTCTGTTTTTAAGTTTAACTAGAATTATAAACAGTTGGTAGGATTGTATCAGTTGTAATGTACATTGCAGGCTTGCAGCCTATGGTTAGCACATGCACATTCGCAATAAAATTACAATTGGCAACGATAGTAATTTAATAAACCTAATTATGATAACCTGCATTGTGCTATGGCTCTGCTATTACCATGAGGCATGAATATTAACTGAATACTCACAATTACGTGTTAATTCAACTACTCGTATATTATATCATACTTACTTTACACCTAGTCTACTGCAAAGCAAAGGCCTCATTAAAAAAACAGTTTACTGGTAACCTAGCTTTCAACTGTCTTTTCAAACAAGTCTTTTAAATATTATATGGTTTACATTACATTTGCTTCGGTACCGGCATTTGCTAACTGTCTTCCGTAGCTGACTGTATTATAGGCCTATATATAATACGGTACCGTATGCAACACAAGCTGCACTACACAACTTTCTGCAGTTTTAAAAAGAACCACATGTTTAACGAGGTACCGTATCAACTACCACCCTTTATGTCTTAATATGGGACTCGAGTATCTCATTGGTACCCACCGGGCCCAAATTATAGCCTATTCTTAATGGCCCTGCTTCTGATGATTCTCCTTTTCAGTATTGCTTAAAAAGGCTTTTCGGATATGTAGAAAGCACAGTCCTACATATATCTTTATAGAATGAACATAATTTCTATTCGTAAACTTTTTGTTTCTACTAGGCCCTAAGGATTGTTTGTAGTAGTGTCCGCGGCCCGCCACCAGGGTTGCCAGATTGATAAAACAAAAAAGGCCAAATGCATCCCCAAAAAAGGCCAAACTATAGAAAAAAAGGCCAAACCTGAGGTTTTGTTCTCTTTGTTGAAATCAGTGGTGTTTTTGCACTTACTTTCAACAACAAATTAGATAATATTTACCGGATGCAACCTAATTCGTACCATAAACAATTCGTACCGTCAGTTCGTACCTTGAAAAGATCGAGAGAAAAAATTAAAAAAAAGCCGAAGTCGCTGATCGCAGTTTCCACAAACATTTTAAAATTTTCCGCAAACAAACAAAAACTCTTAGGATCATCACCAGAAATTTTAAAATGTTTGCGGAAACTCCGATCAACCCTAACCCTTTTAAAATGTTTTGCACAAACTGCGATCAGCGACTTCGGCAAACTCTTAGGATCATTACCGGAAAATTAAAAATGATTGCGGAAAAGCGGAAACTGCGATCAGCGACTTCGGCTTTGTTCTATTTTTTCTCTCAATCTTTTCAGCTTGTTTGTTTGCGGAAACAACCTAACCCTATCCCTTTTAAAATGCTTGCGGAAACTCCGATCAACCCTAACCCTTTTAAAATATTTGCGGAAACTGCGATCAGTGACTTCAGCAATCTCTTACGATCATTAGCCTACCAGAAATTTTAAAATGTTTGCGGAAACTGCGGAAAAACGGAAACTGCGATCAGCGATGTTCTATTTTTTTCTATCGATCTTCTCAGTTTGTTTGTGGATAGGCTACTGATAGTGATAGATACTCCGATACCCTAACCCTTTTAAAATGTTTGCCGAAACTGCAATCAGCGACTTCGACTTTTTTTAATTTTTTCTCTCGATCTTTTCAAGGTACGAACTGACGGTACGAATTGTTCATGGTACGAATTAGGTTGCACCTATATTTACCCAGTTTCTATTGTTCTACATGTTATCTGTTAAAGATGAATCGCTTAGTAAAATTCCTGAAAAAATGCAATCCATAAAATACAAACAGATAGGTATGGAAACAATTACAATACAACTGAAATATGCATACAACATTAGGCTAAGCGTCATCCTGTAGACTAAAAAGCCATTAACGTCCACCAGTGAGACCTAGGTGACTAGTGAGAAGGAGTTAATATTGGCATATCACTTAATGCAATATGAAATAGTATATATATACAATATTTATACCCAATATAATTACTTGTAGGCTACATTAAACACCCAACACTGCAAAATCAAAGAAATCAATTGCATTTATGTCCAACATCTTTCCACAATGAACACTCCTTATTATAGGAAAGCTAGCGCCTCTGCCATTTCGTTACTGCTAGTTTCACCATAAACAATATCAGATGTGAAACGCCTTATCATTATGGCACTGCCATCAAAGTTTATGCAACATTTTCCATTCAGCAGCCTGTCCGTTTGTATTCGCAAAATCGTTTCCAAAAGCTCAGTCTGCATTTTGTTTCGTGTTTATTTTCACTGCAGTAAGTAATAAAAAAATCCTCTCTACTACTGCATTACTGACAGGGATGCAGAGACATGTTAAAGCATAGCTAGCAAGGTCTTTGAAATGGGCGTGATGTAAAAAAACGCTACACCAAAATTTTTCACTGTTGCTAGGGATAACCAAAAGAACTATGAAAACCAAAAGAAAAAAAGACCAAACAAATGCCAATCGGAAAACTAAAAAAGGCCAAAAAAAGGCCAAGCGGCCAAACAAAAATTGTCCAGCCAAACACTTTTCAAAAAGGCCAAATTTCTGACATTTGGCCGTAAAAAGGCCAATCTGGCAACCCTGCCCGCCACGATAACTCAGTTGGTTAACCCTTTCCTTCCCAGCGTTGCCGTTCGGCAACACTAAATAAAATAAACAAACAAAAAAAATTTTTTTCATTTTTTTTTTTTTGAAGTTATTACTACCCCCATGAGAGCTTTAGAAAAATTTTCCCGCCACGGGAAAATAATTCGGGAAGGAAAGGGTTAAAAGCGTGACTTCGTGAACGAAAAACTTGGAAGAAGCTTCAAGATCAAACAGCGCTGGTTCGACTATCGTGGTGTGCGCTTGAGCAACGCATTATAATGATTGCTCTCCATTCAGCGGCACCTACAAGTATGCGAAACTATCAGGAATAACCTATCAAGGTTTTATCAGTCATAGAATAAAAATTCAAAACCAAACCAACCAGATTTACTTTTGGTCTAATTTTCAGCGCAATTTTGCTGAAAAATTTAAAAACGTCTGGCACCACTGAGGTAAACCTACGCGGTTCGCGCAAGGAGTGCAATGCTGCATTTGGTTATTCAAATGTCAAACAATGCAATATTTTTGTTTTTATTCATTCAACCTTATATTGATTTTTAGAAGTTTTATTCTTTGCAGAGTAAGCTTTTTGGAAGCTTAAACTGGGTAGGGTAGTTTGCACACTGAACCATTTAAGCAGGTCCTTTCACCAAGATTGAAGTTCCCACTTGGTGACTGGTGTAGTTACTAGTTTGTGAATAATTCCACTCAGTGAGTACCACTAATGAAGAGCTGTGCTTAAAATCACCCCAATAATTGAACCAGTACTACTTGATCTTGTTGACAATTTTTTGTTCATAAAATCAAAAAGATAATAAATACAGTAACCTACCTAAATAAAGTCAAGAACTGGTTTGTTGTGGCAATTTTTGGAGCTGGTATATAAGTCCCCCCCCCCCCCCCTTGGTAACTCATGACAAAGACAGGACTCAACCAAACATATAGGGTGAAACTAATTTACCTTTGCTTTACTGTTCACACACTTCAATCCACTTGTTTATGGTCCATTCCTCTTTGTCATGAGTTACCAGAGGGGTGGGGACTTGTATACCAGCTCCCAATCTTTATACAGTAGAACTCGGTTAATCCTTCCATCCGGATTAGGCGAAGATCCGGATTAACTGATGGCGGTTCTATCAAGCCTGACGTTACCTAGATAGAAGGGTATCGGTAAAAATCATCGAAATTGAACGCATTAGTGTGGTCATCTGCCAATTCCGAGACGCACGATCACCACATTAGCGAAGTATGTTAATTTTGGGTTGATTCAACGTTCGAGTCAGCACAAATCGATGTAATTTTCCCGACCGGTTGTATTGCGTAACAACAATGCCCAATAAGAAATGACGACGACGACGTCATTACTTAAGACGCTTGAAGCTTAAGCTTGAAGACGCAAAACTGCCCGTTCATGAACGCGCGATGTCATATGATCGGAAGCATTACCGGTACTTTTCTTTACTGCCGAAGTACCATTCATCCAATTTTGTACTACTTTTTTAACTGGGCCCTGTAGCTTTTCTAATTCCGATTTGTTTCCGTCATAAAATTCTTTACAAATTTTGCGAAATACTACACTAACTTTTCCTTCTGTCCCCTCTGTTTCATAACCTATAGCAGGTAAATTCCACTTTTTAACTGTATCTTCCTTTACCATGATTTATATTGGCAATGACACTGGTAAAGAACAAGCATTCGATGAAAGAATAACTTTTGCGTAACAATTAAGCCAGTATATATTTATAAGGTTGCAAACTTTTTTTTATAGTTCACATGAGCATTGTCAGCGCATAAAATTGCACCTTTTGTTGTTACGCAACCAGACATCTATCACAAACCGCAATTAACAAAGCTCAATCTTACATGTATTCGACGTCTGTTGATGTTGTGTGGTTCGTTGTGAAAGCGGCGCGATTGTTTCTGATACAGCTGGACGAGATAACAGAAGGCGAAGCGCGATAAGGAGTAAACGCTTACAATAATTTGACGTCTACTGGCGTTGAATCAATGCAAATAGGGTGATATTTCTATAAAAGATTCAATTCTCCCAGCTGGGCACGTGTCTAAGCACCGGCGAAGTAGAAAGTAACCCAAATAAAAACATCAAGCAATAGTAAGGTTGAATCAACCTCCTAGTCTGGTGTGGTCTAAGAAAATTAGGGTTATTTTTGTATTCTTGTGGTCCTTACAAGCGCTCGTGTGGCCTTGACATTTTTATTGCCGAGGCTAATTTCGAAGACTGATCTTCAGACAAGAGTGTCGGAATAATCTGTAGTCACTCAAAACTTTTGAAAACAGTTACCGAAGACAAGTTTCTATAGAAAACTTACAAAAAATCACGGTCAAACAAAGTCTTCGATTAGAAAAGGTCACCGACATTACGACCAAAAATTTCACCCACTGCAGCATTCAAGACGAATGTGCGACTGTGAAGTAACAATCGAAATTAAGAATTTATTGTGTCACATTCATCGTCGTCGCGTGAGCCTCTGGGGCCGAGTGTCTATTCTTTTACCACCCCAGATTCACGATGTTCCAGGATTACACTGGAAGGCTGCTAGAGAGCAGCCAGTCTTTGGTTTCATCATCCACACGGAACAATAGATAAGAAATCTCTCGCAATAAGCCACGTTACGTTTCAGCATAAAATGGCAAAACTGGCGGCCAAATCCGGTTTAAGCGATAAAGAAAGCACAACTTTTGTCCGGAATAGGCAAAGATCCGGGTTAAATAATCCGGATAATCCAAGGCTGTTTCTTAAGAAAAAGATTTTAAATCATTTGTACTTCCAGTTTTATCCGGATTAGGAAAAGATCCGGATTAACCAAATCCGGATTAACCGAGTTCTACTGTACTTGGACTGAGAAAGCTTTGAGAACTTAAACCTTGCAGTTTTGCATATTTGCTAGCTTATTAAACACTGACATAGAGTGACATAGGCCCGGTCACTGAGTTTAACAAAGTGAAACTATTTTATTTTTGAATTGTTGTTGTCTTCAAATTATTTCATTCACTTGATGCCACTGAATGGAGAGCAGTCTTTGTAATGCATTGTTTGCCGCGATAGCTCAGTTATTTAGTGCCTGACTTCTGGAACAAAGAAGCTTCAAGATCAAGCGGCGCTGGTTCAACTCTCGGGGTGTGCAGTTAAGTAACGTACGCAAAGGACTGCTCTCCATTCAGCGGTATCTAATGGATGGAATACCGTACTTCCCGGCAACAAGACTTCAACAATCAGAAACTTCACTCTGTCAATCTTGGTGGCCATGCCTGTATCAGTGATTCAAAGCCTCTACAATTATGTGAAACTGCCAGGATTAAGCTCTGCAGGGAGCTTTCCCAGTCCAAGGATAAAGATTCAATCAATCAAGTGCGCACCTTGAGATTTGAACCGCTTCATTCTCTAGTTTCTTCATTTGTAAAGTCAGCTGCTTAACCAACTGAGCTACCTGAACGCTCATTTGATGGTGTTTTGATTGAATTGGCCTATCGAATCCACTTCTTAGACACTGAGCAAGCGAGCTATACTAGATTCCATGTATGTATTTGCGATCATCGACATAATTGTGTCCACTTCACAAATTTGAAAATATTTTGCAAATAACAATACCGTAATTTAACAGAAAAAAATTTAACCGTTTATTTATCAATAATGTTGTTAGAACTTGTGTAAGTTTTATTTTTTTATGTTAACTATTGTTTTTTGGTTTTTAAATTACCTTTTTGGAAAAATTATGTTTTTTATAAAAAATAAATAAAAATATGGCATCCTGATTTCCAAGCGGCATAAAAATAAATATGCCAATGAGAAGTTCTTTTATCAGGGTCCGCATGTTGTTGCTTTCATCGCATTATTTACTGTGTATTTTTTATGGATTGTTGTATTAGGCTGATCACCTAGAATTATTCCGCCAGAATGACAGTGGTGTTTGAATGCATTTTGGAATAACAACAACAATCACAAGATACGTTATTGTAATTTTAATACACAACAATACTACCAAATTATTACACATTTAAGAGTATGAAAATATCTTGTAGTGAAAAAAGAGTAACTGTTTAAGTTACCAAATATGATTTTCAGAGGTTCTTGAAAAAAATGGTTGCAAATAGGACTATGCATTTATAAACTTTAATTGACTATCTATAAAATTTTAAAATAAATGATGTTACATTTGTCAAAGATAGGACCAGAATAGTTTAGAAATAGCTGGCCTTCTTTTAAAAATTTGAACATTGGAGTACAGAATGGTTAGCTTACTTGCCGACATAGTGTTTGCTATAACATCCCCATTAAGTCGACAGAAGAAACCAAATGTCAATTATCAAAATTTTGAAAATGATCCTGATCTACATAGTTTTCTGCAATGGTTTGAAGAACTTGATGCCACAGGTTTGTATGTTTTTAAGCCACATACAGTAGGCTATATCATTGGCACAGTCAATCAATCGGTATGCCAGGATGCCTCAGTTGCATAACTGAGTGGTGGCAACCCTGGTTGATGCTTGAAAATGGCTGTGGTTCAACACTGCCTAAGAACTTGCAACTGTGTCTGAAATTAACTTTCTGCCTTCCTGTTTAGTACTTGCACTTTTGCATTGTTTATTTTCTCTTACAATTTTTGCTTCATCAAAATTTTAGTTCTCCCAGAAATATTAGCTTCAAGTTACCACTATGGGTTTGCATATTGGCAAGAGTGCACAAACTGCACATAAGTCTCCAATCTCCATGGTTGTAACCTCACAATAACTTTTTTAATCTAAAGCATATTGGCCAGTTATATGTTTTTATTGTATATAATACAGTGGCCTACCACATATATATAATATTATTCAAAATTCATAGTCTACTTTAATAAGAACCTTTTGCTGATCCCAAAAAGAATGAAACAGACTGTTAAGATTTTTAGGTATATATCATAACTGGTGCACTTTTATATTTGCTATTATATTCAACTGTATTTTTTTGTATGCAGATGACACCAATGCTGGTATATGCGTCCCTCCTTGTGCACCAACAGCTACAGACGTGACCATCACTACTAAGCAAGTTTCTAATGGAAAAGTTACTAGTATAGTGGATGATCATGGTTTGATAGACCATCACATATATTTTCATATTACGGGTATGTGTTGTTTAAAAATGGTTGGTGTGTAAGTGTAAAGGATTTAGTGCCAAAATAATGGTAGCAGCTGACTCGATGACTGACTCAATGACTATTATGTCCCTTCACTGTTTTCTGTCATCTGTTGTATTGCGTCATTCATTTTTGTATCGTATTATAAGAATCACACTGCTGTTGCTTTGTATCATATTCATGTGTTGTTGCAGATATCTGTGGAAGCAACCATCTTCCATCAGTTGGTGATGAAGTGTATGTGCTAGCAGAACAAAGTAGAGCAGGAGGTGGATGGAAAGCACAAACTGTGACATCAGTGAAAGAGAATGATGTTGGTTGGGATGAGAATTTAGAGGCTAACTCGAGGTAAGTTTTTTTACATTTGTAGTTTTTAGACTTTAACCCAGTTTTGCCCAGCTTTTTTTGACCCAGGACGTCTTCTTAAGATTCCAACCTTTTTTTCTTAGTTTTCAGTCTCTCAAGTTTAACATCTTCAGCTTTGTAATCCCGCACAATCACTATATTATACATGAAATAAGGTTATCACATGCAAATATACACAGTTCGAATAAGCAACAACATTAAATAACATTATAGGCTTTTTTCTGGTGCAAACTAAGCTGAACTATCACAAGATGTATAAGGTGGTAATCTGCTTTTATTTCAACATTTCATCAATCAAACACTACTGACTTCTTCTGGGAGCTAGATCAGGTAGCGACTACCTAATACCTATCTAACATGGCTAAACACAGGACCATGTTGTTGTAAACCAACTGAACATGCAAAATTAACTTCAACTTCCAAGCAAAAATTATCGCGCGTAAATGTCATCAATCAATAAGAAACTTAAATAATGGAAGAGTGGGCAGAGAGGGTATGACCTCCATACAGATGCCCAGGCCAGCACTCTGGAGATGCCACTCCAGTCGCCCCCATCCCTGGGTGCGTAAAACAAACCGGAGGACAGCAGTCTTCGGGTTATAAGTCTTCATATGAGAAGCTGCCGTACCCAGAGTGCTACCATCATCTGAAAAGATGGAAGGATGCCTACTACTGGGCAGAGAGTGAACTGTTGAGTCATGAAGGATCAAATTGTATACGCAACACTGCACAGTTTTCAATCAGCATGAAACTAATTTAATAATTTTAATAATAATTATCTAAGTTTCTTGTTGATTGATGACATTTGCACTCTTTTTTTCTCCGTTCAAAATTGGCGCGTGATTCCATAAAAATAAACCAGATTCGAAACAGGCAGATTTGATGATTTAAACTTTTGTGCATCGATTGTCTTTCTATTTACATAAGTGTTGTAAAATAAAACATTTTAAAAGCGTAAACTTTAAACAGTAGTAGTAGTTCAATGCAGTTTGTGTTGACTAGTTGTATGTCACAGGATGCCAAGTGTTCATGAAGACCGTGGCCAAATGATGGGAGAAATAACATTCGTCAACGATGACGAAATGACGGGAACCATTGGTCAGGAAGTGTCATTTGCAATGAAGGACACTGTAGAAAAGTAAGTTTTAAAATCTTTTTCTGACTTTTATGTGCACCCCAATGTGCAATGTAAAACAGCGAGCCCCTTTAATATACTGACAACTAGTGCAATAAATATTTTAGTGCTAGTTACAGGGTTTATGATTGCAGTGTTGCCAAGTGTTTAGTTTTTGTGTGAAAATCTTATAACTGCAAACTGACTTAAGCAACTGTAAATTATAATTTACTTGTATTTATCCGATTTAACAGCTTCAGGCCTAAAGTCGGTGATTGGGTGGAAGCAAATGTATTGAAAGGTGGCACTGCAGTTGAGGTCAGGCCTGTTCGGACAAAACATTTGACTGCGACAGTTTCATATACTCCCCGAATTGATAAAGGCAAAATTTACGGAGGTATGTATATTTTTTCAGAAGGAATTTTGACTAAAAATACAAGGCGTGAATTTGGTATTGACACTTATGCTGCATTTAAAAAGATCGTTCCGTGTGATTCCACTTGATACTGCTCTAGAGTTTAGATTAGAATACCTTTAAGACAACGGTAATCACTCTTTCATTTCGCAAAATTTTCATCCGCACAAATCAAAAATAGTTACAGTAGTTTGCAGCTTATTATTTTCCCTATTTGTGAAATAACAATGGAAGGGTTTATTCAATAAAGTTTTTAATCAATCAATAAGGTAAGTTGCGACAGATTGATATGAATTCAACTGTGATTTACTTCATTCGCTACTATTTTTCGACAATTTAAAAACGTGATAAGAAATTTTAGCTTACTAGCAGCAACAACGAAAATTAGACTACGTAAGAATTAGCATTTTTTATTTAACAAAAAAGCGTAACCAAAAAGTGAAACTAGTCCAAAAACCCGCAACTGCTGAATTTTTCCCATGATTTCGAATCAAAACTAGCCCAATTTGGTGGAAAAACCGCGGAACTGGCAACCTTGTAATGTAGTCAACCTGATGAAAACGTTGACTTGGCATGAAGAAATCAAGAACACAGACTATGGCCAAGTACAGTACGGCTTATTTGAATTATTGCACATAACGTAAAGTAAAAATTATGGGAATTTTCATCCGCTTCATTTGCACCACGTTTGTCATCAGCTTTACAATTTTATCCGCACAAGTGCGTACAATCACACGGGTTGAAAAGCACTGGTCTAGTGCATTTAATAGGCTTATAATAACATTTTTTTATATGGCGCTGTATTCACCGCAGACATGCTTACAAAGCAGACAGTGTCAATGCAGCCGTGTAGAGGCACAACTGAGTACATTATTACCCGAATCCATTCCGTTGCTCAATCCCAAGCAAGAATAACATTCAGTAATACATTTTTTTTAATTCTTGTATGACCCGACAGGGTATCAAATCCATGTCTACCGATTCAGAGGCGGACGCACTAAGCCATCATTTACTGCTTTTCACAGGGACCATAAATGATGACATACATTTTGAGAGATCCGATTGCTGCAACAATTACTTTCCTCGCAAAGGCGATACCGTTGCAGTAACAGCCATCGAAAGCAAACAAGGTAAAGAAAATGCGATGATGCTAATGAATAATAGCTGTATTGCTATTCTTTTAATGCAACAGTTTAGTTTTCACGGCTATAATTTTAGTTTTGCCATCTTACTTATGAGAATGATAGTCTATTTTTAGTGATGCAATTTTAGCTGCAATGTTAGAACATGTCGTTCTTGTTAAATTGGTAAATCATTGAAGCAGTTGGAGATCTTTCGAATGAAAGGATTTTGCAGCAATGTACATTTGTACAACCCTCAAAACTTCATATTTTGCACATATAAAAGCAGCCGCATTACATTGAATGCACACTGCACAGCTTGCACGAAGATGCGTTAGTACAGGTTTTGAGATTCTCACTATGAGGTTGTTTTGTTATTTTTAATTATTATTCTGAAATTTTGTTTAACCCTATTTGATCTTACCACGGACTATCATATCATGTGTACTTGCTTTTTTTAACAACGTAACAGGAAGAAACAGTTGGAGAGCCACCGAAGTCAAATTTATAGGAAGGTCTAATAACAAAGCGATGAAGACTCCATCCCATAGAAGTGGCGCGTGGATTCTACGTGGAGAAAGACCCGATATGTGTGTAAATACTTCTAAAACTTACATTTTATGCAGATGCAACAAAATGCAGATACAGAGTTTTTGTGCAAGTTTCTATAAACTAAATATTTAAATCTTCCATTTTGCTAATTGTAGTTTTGAGCGAATTACCCACTATTGCTCTACTGTGATAATTGTGACTTTGTTTAATAACTTTTTCAAATATATATTTCTCAAATGTACCATTGTTCAATTCACTTACAAAATGAATCTATCACTAGCTTAGGCCTACTGTATTCATTATTATCTGTAGGGCGACAAAGAACCCCACAATACCGTCTTTCCTTCCCGCGTTTGCTCTACCAGAGAGCTTGCGCAATTGCGTCAACAGCGGTGGTGATTTGTTTACTCTCTGTACGAAACTGAGCCAACCTCTATCTGCAAACAATTTTTCAGGTATTTAAAGCTTTTTGATCGAAGTTTTTTATGTAATCGTTGCATACATTAATTGTCCATTTTTTCAACGATAGCCTTCTTGTTAAACAAAAGAAAACAAATCAATAGTTTTTTATCTGCAGTCTAAACCTTAAATCATTTGGCTAAGCTAACACTCACAACAGTATTTCAATAAAAGTTATGATTTGTGTTGTGGAACCGGTTTTCGTCCAATAGGACTCCTCAGCACAACTGAATCGAAACGAAAAAAACTGTTCATAACAGTAGTCAGTAGGCTACAACTAGCTCAAAACAAACGAAAATAAAAGTCAATTAATATTTAAAACCTCCATTTTTTTTCTTTTTCCTGCATAGTTTTGGTAAATATGCCAAATACAGAAATGTTGCAAGAGTCTAATATTAAAATTTAGAATAATGCAAAGAAAGTTTATTCAGCAAGCAGGATTAAGAAATGCTTATGTCGGTGAAATCTAGAACAAACGCTTCTATTACTTCATCATGCTAAACTTGCATTTGCAAAAGGTGAAGCAGTCAATGCGTCAGAAATAGGTGACAAAGAATGGATAATAAGAAAACCGTATCTATGATTTTTTTCAAAAATTTATTCCACTATTGATCAGCCTTCTCGTTATAGCATTTTTTTTTTGCTTTACGCTAAAAACATTAATGAAACTCGGTTGAGAGAAGGGTGTATCGCATATACTGGACAGTGCGTTAATTTGTGTCACAGAAAGATTTTCCAATCTGCTCCACTTAGAAGAACTCGCCTTGGAAGAGGAAATCTTGTCCTTTAAGCTTCAAAATGTCGGCTTAACTTGCAAAGGAGAGTTTTTAGCTCTGAATGTGCCTGGCATCATGGATGGAAAACCCAGTTTATTTGTCGGTGAGTCGGCAGCTATCTTGCTTTATGTTACAGAACTGTAGTCATCTCATATACCGGTACGTGCTGCTCTTCATGATTAACAAGACATGCATTTGGCAGCCTCAAGCAAACAGCCAATCATAGTCGTTGGATGTTTCTACTCCTACCATTCCGACGGAATAACTGGCCTCAGCTGAAAGCTTTACAAGAAAATAACTTCTAGTCATCCTATTATCCTGCTCATAGTAAACTTTCTGCTTCATAACAACGTTGTGTCGCAAAACAGCTTCTCCATCATTTATTTGTTACGTTTAATCATGTAGGCCAGGGGTGCACGCACCACTAAGGGGTGCGAGACCTGTGCCTAGGCAGTGTGGAGATGCTGAATTATCAAAGTTTGTTATAATATGACGTAAGAAGCAAAGTTGTTTTACCAGGTTTCAACAAAAATTTCGAACTGTAGGCGACTGTTACTTTTCAGCCAATCCTAGGAGGGAGTGCGAGAACTGGTTGGTAATTTCAAGGTGGTGCCGACGAGGCAAAAGGTTGAGAACCGCTGGTGTAGGCCGATGCGTATTACTTTGTCTGTCAGTTTAAAGATGTCAATCACGTGGGTTGATGGAACTTTAGAAGTAGAGGTGTTAGTTCATTCTTCTTTACATTGCGTTAACTCAGAAACAAATCCCATTTTGTTGTGTAAAATAATACCAGCCAGACAGCAAATCAGTCGTTTTTTTTTAGATTCTCCAGACGTTGAATGAATGTAAAAATCGACTGGTTTGCTGTCTGGACAGCACTTTGCGCACCTTCACACGGCCACTAAACTTTTCAGGAGATGTGGTTATTCTCCACAAAGCGGGAACTTCCGGGACTTTTGAAGCTATGGGTGAAGCAGAGCACCATGGATTCATCCACCACATTTTCAAGGACGCTGAAGAATTACTGATCAAGTTTCACGACCAGCTGCACAACCGCTTCGAAGAGACCGATCTGTTTGACGCCTCCTTCACGTACAGTCGCACACCCTTAAGACGCTGCCACCTTGCTGTCAACGTAAGTTTGGCGGGAGGTCTGCGCAGCGATGCGCAACGTTTTCTGTGTTACGTCACGATTGTTTTTCGTCAAAAGCAGGAAATCATTTCAAAATTCAAAATGGTATTAACGAGATGAAACTGTTCTGTTGACATCTTCGCCTAGGATGCAGCTTTAAGGCAGACATTATCAATGCGAAATCGATGCGGTCGGCTGTTTCGTATATTCATACCAGGTTGACTGCGTTGCGCCTTTAATCGTAAAAATTCGAATACACACCAAGAAGAAGAAAAAAATGTTTTTCTCCGAAAATAACGCCTTTGACATGTTTATTTTCAGCACGCTGAGAAGAGGTATGCGAAGGATTTATTGTTTCCAATATTCAAGAACTCTACTACAAATATCTACCGCAAGAAACCTCAGTATTCCAATCCAAACCACAAAAACGTAAGGATAGCTTTTGTACTGCTTAAATAACAAAGCCTAACCCAGGCAGCAAAATCCGTCATTTTTACATTGATTCAACGTCTGCAAATTTGAAGTGTTTTTAGGTTCTCGGGGATATCAATACAACAGAAACATCAAATCATGAGTTTTTCAACCTTCTCCTGAACGACCGACAAAGGAGTGCAGTGCATAGGATTTTGTGCGGTGAAGCAAGGCCTAAGCCATATATCCTGTTCGGACCACCTGGAACTGGAAAAACGGTATCTCTTCATATGCTGTAGGATTGTAGTATTTTGTAATAATGTTGAGATGTTGATTTTAAGACAGTAACCACATTGCCACAATCACCAGCTGACGCATCATTTCCTCAGGTGACACTTGTAGAAGCGATCCTACACATTCTTGTCCATGTTCCTTCTTCCCGGTTATTGGTGTGTGCGCCATCTAACAGCGCTGTGGACTTGCTCTGTGAACGACTCCACGACTCGGGAAAGGTTACCACAAAAACAATGGTCCGTTTTAACGCCTTCAGAAGACCTCCACAGGTATGAAGTTCAACCGAGAAGGATTTAGAAGCCTTTTCACATTAAAAAATACCTTTGGTTTTGTTGTAATTACTGTACGTTCAATAGTTTTTTATTGGGATTTTATGGATTCGGTGACAATTTTCTTTTAAAACACCGAATACTTTGTCATTTATCTCTTAGTGTTTCCATTTTTTAAGGCTGTGGCAGAAAGAATTCAACAGTATTGCCACGCTGAAGAGTCTCTTGAAGTAACGGCGAGATATAAAATTGTGCTGACGACTTGCGTCAATGCCGGCCAGTTCTACTCTCTGTCATTACGTTCCGATCACTTCACGCACGTCTACGTAGACGAAGCCGGCCAAGCCACGGAGCCAGAATGTCTCATTCCAGTTGGATTGGGAGCTAAAGGACAAGTAATAACATCATAATTGTTAATCTGTGAACTCGTGGATGCACTTGTAGTTTAATCACACATGCAGTATTGGTGGTGTTGTTGTCAACCTCTAACACTGGCCCAGTTAACAAAATCCGTCTTTCTTACATTCATTCTGCGTTTGTACACGCGTAATGAATGGGAAAAGAAAGGACTTGCCAGCTAGGTGGTTAAAAAAGGAGAGAAAGGGGCCTGGGCGATCTTTTTTTTAAAGATTTTTAATTTTTAACTGGCCAGCATTTCCTGTGAGACTAACAAAGAATCGATTCATTCCTAGGGATGGGCAATTCAGAATACCGAATCCAGAAGGATTCGGATCCTAAACTATCCGAATCCAAAACGGCAATAAAACCGGGTAATAAGATTCGGTTTTAAAGGTATACATAAGTCTTGTGCGAGCTGTCAGCTGGAGACAGGGAACTGAAAAAAAGTGTGGTTTACTCTCTTTTTTCTTTGCACTGACACCATCCGCAGTTCCGCACTTTCAAAAACATTGTGCACGCGTTGTGCGCGCACGGCTCATGCAACTCTACGTCACTCGCTCGCACGAGCAACCAAAGAAACTAAGCGCGCAATTTTCTTCACGCTTTGTACACAATATGCACAATCGTGCAATGCTTTTTTTCAATCCACGTGCGTATGCGACTCTGCGATAGTTTGACTGGTGGGCGTAACAACATTGAGCAGATGCCCCTTGCTAAAGGAGTTGGCTCTGAAACACCTCAGCATCTTTCGAGCAATTCTTTTCGACTGCGGCTTGACGGAAACTAAGCTGCGCTCCCGTTCAGCGTTGCCAGATGGGGAAATAGAATATCAAATTAAAAAATTCTGGTGAAATTTAGAGGTCTTTCTTGCCAAGCTTTTTGACCTTGGAACCAGATAACTTTTTGGTGAAATCTGGTGAAATTTTTCCTACTCAATTTTTTTCAAGAAAGTTTTTTCAATTTTTTTAAACTTTTTAGCAACTAATCCCTGCTCGTATAGAAAACGTTTTGCAAGAGGTCTGCATATGGATGATGGCAGTGTCTTAAGTCTTAAAAACTATTTGTATTTATGCGAAATTGCTTTATTTAGGGTCAGGGCCATAGCCAGACCGCAGAGCAAGGGGGGGGGGAATTTTTTTTAGGGGGGGGCGACAATTTTTTTTGGGCAAAATCATTATAATTGCTGTTGATCGAGAATGTTGCTCGATGATGTTGCTATAGCTGTTGCTCGAGAATGTTGGGATTTTGCCAGGGGGGGGGCGGAAATTTTTCCGGGCGGGGGGCGATGCCCCCCCTGGCCCTCGGCTGGCTACGGGCTTGTTTAGGGTGTTTTAAATATCTGGTAAAATTTTAGTTACTTTTTGTTGCCAAGCGGCTTCCATCATCTGGCAACACTGCTCCCATTTGGCTGGAAGTCATTTAGAATGCCTTAATGTGTTGCATTGCAACAAACATTTACTTTGATTGTGTAGCTTTTGTGTCTGAAATTTTTTACTTTTTGTGTTGCTGGAGCCTGGAAGTTGATAGGATTCAGTATTCTGGATTCGATTCTGGATTCGGTTTAGTATTCCGGAATAATTCTAGAATAGTGAATTATTCTGAATTGCCCATCCCTATTCATTCCTTTAACTTTGTCGTGTAGTCGTAGACTTGAATCTTTCCTAATTTTCCATCGACTCTTCACTATTTTTACCCAGACAACAAAGCAGTCGATTTTTTACATTGATTCAACGTGTGCGGACGTTGAATCAATGTAAAAAACGCCTGTTTTGCTGTATGTGGTGTTGACCACACCTCCTATGAAATAACCCCGGTCTGCAGAAAATTGCAAAAGCTTTCATTTAAAATTTACACATTGCGTAACGTTGTTTTAATGTAAGTATTGCTGCAGATTGTACTGACCGGCGACCCCGAACAACTGGGCGCTGTTCTGAAGTCGCCTTTCGCTGTTCACTACGGTCTTGGTATTTCGTTGTTGCAACGGCTGATGAGTTCAAGCGAATACGCCAGGAACGTTGCTATGTACAAGGACGGCTACAACCCTTTGTTGGTAATTGGAGGTGTTTAAGACTTTGCTACTCAAAGAACAAATGTGTCAATTCCCAGACAGCAAATCAGTCGTTTTTTACATTGATTCAACGTCTGTAGACGATGCAAAAATCGATTGATTTACTGTCTGCTTTGGCTCTGCTGATGACACACTATAGCAGAACATGTCATCTTGACAATTTGAATTGTAAGCTTAGTTTGCCTGTTAGTTTAAGACTAGTTCGTTTTTAATTGGGTATTCTTATTAACCGTGTTATATTAGCAACCACTAGTTCCAGTCAGCAAACCAGTGGGTGTTTTTAGTTTAATTCAACGTTTGCAGAAAAGGTAGATCCATTTGCTTGTTAAGTATTGCATGAGCAAGTGCTGCATATGTCATAAAATCACGACTAATCATGAAATATAAAATTAAACGGTTCATTAATGTTGCAGGTGACAAAACTCGTCAACAATTATCGTTCTCACCCCGCCCTGCTGACCGTGCCATCTTCATTGTTCTATGATAACGAACTTCAGGTAATCTGGCGACTTGTCATTTGACAAGGCATAGACTTCATCGACGTCGACCGTGTAGACGAGTGGTGATAGTGTCCGCTTGTTGACATTAGACCTAAATGCAGAGAACCTAGGTTCTATACCCGCCGTGAGCACGCAGTTGTGTCGTGGCAATGCATTTAATGGTGTTCTTGAAAGTGGACACCAAAGTTAGCTTCTTTGTTTTTTCGTTTACTTTATCAAATTCAACCACGTGTTAGGTGCTTAGGCACCTCAAATCGTCTTCATCTTTTAGCTAACGAAGATTCCATGCAAATTAACATTTCTCTTGTCTTTGCAGTTTTGTGCACCTACGTCATTGAGCCACGCCCTCTGCAACTGGGATCACCTTCCACAGAAGAACTTTCCTTTAATATTTCATGGAATCATAGTAAGTTGCTCATGATCGGTTGGTCGTGCGAAATATTGTTTTAAAGCTTTCTCTCGCTTTTGAATTGGTGCAACAAGTGCTTGCTGTATATCTTGACCTTCTGAAATGTTTTTTCAATTTTTTAACCCTTAATTAAACGTTAAAATTGAATGTTTTTTGAGAAAATTTAAATTTTGATTGCGTTTTGCCTGATAAAATTTCATTTTTTTTTTTTATGTACTTCGTTTTTTTTTTTTAATAAATTAAAATAACTTTCCTTCCATCACGTTATAAATCTACAGTAATTCGAGTTGTTTTAATGAATCTTTCAATCCCAGGGAGGCCAGCTTCGGGAGGACACCTGCCCTTCCTGGTTCAACGCTTGCGAGATAGTGCAAGTCAGCCGCTACGTGAAGCTTCTGCTCAACGACGAAGCGAACGACTGCTCCACTGAAGACATCGGCATCATCACTCCGTACAAGAAACAAGTCGAAAAGACCCGGATGATGCTCAAGGCGTTGCGAGTTGAAGGCCTCAAGGTGCTCCCTGCTAAGAAAAGTTGCCATTTTTGCATTGTTTCAACGTGGTTTGATGGTGAAACGATGTAAAAGTGACTGTCTGGTGGCGAGGATGTTGTATTTTAACCACAAGGTACTTCACCAGAATATGACGTGATATTTTGAACACACTTTTTGTACAATACATTTCAACACAAGATTTGCAAAAGTTTGGATTTGGTTATTTACAATGTTGATGTTAAATTTATTCGATGTTAAATTGTTTTTTTAAATCCTCCTTGAAAACGAGAAATATCCTCCTAGGTCGGTTCTGTGGAGGAATTCCAAGGTCAGGAAAGAAAAGTGATCATCCTCTCCACCGTGCGATCCTCTCCTCCGGATCAGATCAGTGAGGACGACTCCCTGCTCTCGTCATTAGGATTCGTTTCAAATCCTAAAAGATTCAATGTTGCTATTACGAGAGCTAAGTCCCTCATGATCGTGGTTGGAAATCCGTTTGTTCTTAGCAAGGTAGATGATATTCGATTTAAACACTTGGTCGTCTTACGCACTGCCAGCTGTGATTCCGTATCAAGTTTCAGTTACAGACAAAACTGGAACCACTCGTTGAAAATATTTCTACAACAATAAAGTTTCAATTTTTTATTCAGTTTTTTTTTTTTTTTTTAATTGTTTTTATTAACTGAAACCAGTAGTTAAAATATTTCTACAACAATTCTTTTTTCACCTATTTTTTTTTTCTTGAATTGTTTTAATTGACTAGAACCAGTAGTTAAAATATTTCTATAACAACGAAGTCTCAACATAAATTTGTTCAGCTCTTTTTCAATTGTTTTTATTGAATTTGTATTCATGCAGTCATGCTTGCAGAGTATTATTATCATGATGATACTTTGCGTATTTGCGGAGGTTTTTGACTAAACGTTTTATACATTTCAGGACAAATATTGGATGGCCTTGCTGCAGCATGCTATTGCAAACAAAGGATACACCGGCTGTGATATTACTTCAATGCAACAAAGCTCACATTAAATCCAGCATTGCCTTCACTTTGTGGTGTTGAAAACGTGTATTGTTTTGTACGATGCTGTTGCAATCATTTGAACGCGCCCTGCGAGTCTCCTTCGTCAAACTTCAATTGTCGTCGTTTCACGCCTGCCAATTGTGTCGATTTTTACTATATTTTGCTTTTTTGTTTTTAACTGCCTTGACTTTTACGTTGTTTTTTAGGCAATTACTGCAACAACTTTTGAACTTCTTTCACAAATCTCCTCGCTTTCAGACTTGCGGTTAGGAGATGTTTGTTGTTACTGTAAATTATGTTGATGTATGTTTTGCCTGATGCCTTGCACCGGTCGTTTACGACAACTTGCTGCAAGCTTGCTTGTGGACTGCACAAAACCGACACTGCTTTCTGGCGTCTGGCCAATCACAAGTCCCTTTTTCGCTACGCTTCGACGAGCAAGGTATGTCATATCCGAGCTTATGTGCGTATTCTATCTTAAATTTTTCTGAAGGTATTGTGACCGTGCCAAATTTCTTTCAACTTAATAACTTACTTCGGTCACAAGCACGTTTTAACGTTCGCGTTTTTCGCTTTTACCTTTATCTCGACCTTTGCTATGTTGGTGTGTATTGTTTTTGCTGTGATGGTCAGAAATAAAAACAACAGAACTGTTTAGACACAGCCGTTTTGCTTAATCATTATTTCGGGGATGACTTCGACTTTACTTTTGTTTTGAAATAATTTTGAGGTCAAACGTTCGATTTATCCCGGACGACAAATCGGCCGATTTGCCGTCTGAGATGAGGTTAATTCCGTAGGCTATTGGCATTGTGGCCATTTGCGTTTAAATCCCTGGCTGGTTCATTGCGGGGCAGAACATCCCAAGTTTCTATTTCCATTATTGCAGGTATTGCCCCCAAAAAATCGAAGTCAAGAGTACCTTTCACCACGATTTAACCCTCACATTACCAGCAGGATTCTTCGAAGATTCGAGAGCGACGAAAACATTTTGAAAAAAGCTCATACCCACGGAATAACAAGTAGGGACGCATCGTTTTGTTTGATTCTTCAGCGTTTTTTTTTCTGCTGTTCTTTGTTTGCACAAATTATTTCGATTTTTATTTTGCAGAGACACTCTTCAAGTATTCATTGAAGAAATTTAAGCAATGCGTTTATAGTCGGAAAATCACCGTCCTTTCAATGCAAATCTGGCACATGTAAGTTGCGTTGCGATCGCATTAACTTCTGTATTGGTATCTTGACTGCATACTTGTCTTCATCCAAATCGTTGCTCTATTTCTGTCTTCTACAGAGTCCACGGCATCTCGACAGAGCGTTACCCACTGGATGCGCTATTTCCATTGTTTCTCGACCACAGCAACGATTTGTATCCAATGATCAAAAATCATCGCAAACTGAAAAATATAAGGTGAATGCTGCAGTAAAACCTGGCTGGAGTATGGACTACTGTGAAAATTTTGAATTGAGCGTCACATGTTATGTTTCTAGTATCATTTAATTAGCAGCAAACCCTAAAAGGGGTGTCGGAGGTGAATTGCCTCCCTGTCAGGTTAGTTGTACAAACATGGATACGTTTGTGATTTTACCAGAAATACGGTATATGTATCGAAATAGTGTCAGTGGGTCTGTTTTTGACATCGGTTGCGCACCTTTGGTTGAACCTCTAGTTTACCCACTTGTATATAATGTAGATACTGTACTAGATATATTCAATTTGTCATTTATTCACTCAGTGTTTATTCTTCCTTTACCTATGAGACTTCAAAATCTACGCTCAACCCCTGGTTTCTGTTCCCTTGCTCTTATGTCGGTTCAAGTTTTCCGCCCAATCTATTTGACGATTGTTTTTACAGTAGTGGAGTGAGGACCAACATGAGAATTTTTGTATGCGCAGGTGCGTTGCTAATTTGTTCCAACTATTATTGAAACAGTGATTTGTCCGAGCCTACTCTATGGTATCCCAAAGCCAGATCCATTGAAAGGGAAATTGTATTCCATGCTGGACCAACAAACAGCGGAAAGACGCACGCTGCTCTGGAAAGGTACGGTCGTGTCCTAACATCACATCTATGCGACGTATTCAAACGTTACTGGAAACTTTTTTTCAGGTTTTTTGAAGCCGGTTGGTCAGTGTACTGCGGTCCCCTTCGCTTATTAGCTCGCGAAGTTTGTGAGAAAAGCAGAAACAGGGGAGTCCCCTGTGACCTGGTTACCGGTGACGACAAGGACTTGGCTTTCAAGGACGGGTCAAAGAAAGCACAGAAGGTTGCATGCACTGTGGAGATGACCAACACAAATTACCGGTAAACTTGCCCAGGCATTACTTTCATTACTGGCTTAGCAACGACACGACAAGTAGTTAATTGCACTTTTTTGTGAACGCTTGTAATCTGTGGTGACGTCTAAAAAAGCAACAACACATCATGACATCACACACAGAAAATCAGTCACTTTTTACATGATTCAATGTTTGTAGTTGCATTTGTTTACACACCTTCAACTTTGCAGTTGTACACTTACGTTCGGATAAAATCTCTAATTTCAGGTTCGATTTCTTCAAGTTTTGATTACTTGAAGGCTGAGTTACGTAATCACTGATTGTGTCACACGTCATAACTTTCTCAAATCGTTTTTTTTTTCTGTGCAGTTACGACGTTGCCGTGATAGACGAGATACAAATGCTGTCCGACCTTCAACGAGGCTGGTCCTGGACCAGAGCATTCCTTGGACTCTTCTGCAAGGAAATCCACGTATGTGGAGAGGAAAGGGCGTTGCCGATGATCGCTAAACTCGCAGCCGAATGCGATGATACGCTTTCTGTGATGAAATACAAACGCCTCGGTCAACTGAGGTACGCAATCAGTAGGCTATTCCACCGAGTAATCCGACTACAGCTCATTGCTTGAAGACAATTTATTACAGTTAACTTGTTGTTTCTTGCAGTAGCTGCAACGTTCATCTGATGAATGCGAAAGTAAAAGCAGAAACCCACAAGTTGTTTTATTGTTTCACTAACGTTTCGCGCACCATCACAATGCGCATCCTCAGAGATGAACTTTGCAACTACTGTTAAAAACAATAATATTCCTGGTAAACACCCAGACTTTTCAGTATTCAGTTAACTTGTCAATTGTCTACGTGTAGTTTATTGCTTTAAGATCAAAGTTGTGCAAGTAGAATCGTAAATACTGTATAATGCGATTGACGTAATTTTAATGTCTACTTACATTACTTGTTTTAATTTATTTTGTATTTTAAAGCGTTGTTTTTGCTATTTGTTGTTATTAACATGCAGATGTTAGTCATTTGAAAAAGCTTTTCTTCACTTGGACATTGGACAGCTTTGTCTGACCCAAATAAATAATAATAATAACTTCCAACCGTCTTTGCTCAGGGTGAAGAAAAAGCCAGTAGAGAGCATTGATAACTTGCGGTCAGGGGACTGCATTGTCTGCTTCAACAAAGAACATATTTACAGTTACAAGAAGCGATTGGCGAAAGAACAGATTGAGGTTTGAATTTCTACTATATTGTCGTTCTGCTTTGTAAAGTTGAGTTTTCTTCTGCAAATTTCTTAAATACAACTTGCAGTAAACTTGCATCGCCGTTTTCCAAACGGAAAACTATTTTTTCAAACTGAAAACAAAGGTTAATTTTTGGTCATGTTCAGCTGTTTTTGTAGCGAATCTACCTTCATGTGTTCGTTATCTTACGTGAGCCGTGATTTGTTTTTTCTATCAAGACCGCAATGATATACGGACACCTCCCTCCACAAACCAAACGTGAAGAAGCGCGAAAATTTAACGATCCAGCGCATCCTTGCAATGTCCTCGTCACCACGGATGCCATTGGAATGGGATTAAACTTGTAAGGAAAATTCCATTTACTTTGAGGATGAAATAAAAAAAACTAAGTGACAAAACCTTATGTGGCAAGCTACCTTCTAAATGGTATTTTTGAATTAATTTGTATTCATGATGTGCCGAGTGCCGTTGCAAACCGATGATGCTTTTTGACAGGAACATCAAGCGAATAATATTTAACGATTTAGTCAAGAAAACGTTGACGGAAGATGGAAGTAAAAAGATCGTTCCACTTTCTGCTTCTCACGTAAGCAGTGCATGGTTCCGGCTAAAATGTTTGATGCAATTTGGCAACATTCTAATATTACATTTTTGGCTATTGTTTTTCATGATAAATGTGTCATGGACAATTATCGCTGCACTGATGCATAAGATG
Source organism: Aplidium turbinatum (assembly GCF_918807975.1). Taxonomy (NCBI): domain Eukaryota; kingdom Metazoa; phylum Chordata; class Ascidiacea; order Aplousobranchia; family Polyclinidae; genus Aplidium; species Aplidium turbinatum. The sequence goes on along the minus strand of NC_137484.1, from coordinate 11,271,703 downwards.
GCGGCAAATCAAATAAGCAACAGGAGTTGATCATAACTTGCAAACACTAAACATGTTTTTGTATCACTCCACGACAGGCCTTACAGATAGCTGGACGTGCAGGAAGATACGGTTCACAGTATCCTGATGGCGCTGTCACTGCGATGTATTCGAAAGATCAAAAGAAACTGCACCAGCTACTGAAGACCAAAGCCCCTAATATAAAGGTATGGATAGAATTTAAGATAGGTTTTGCCGGTACCTCAGTAATTCAATGCGTATGCACATCAGCCATGTGCCGAAAGAAAAGCGTAGTGTCGTATTTTTAAATGTTTGGTTTCTGAAACTATTGTCAATAGTGCTTGTAATTGTGGCATGAAACAGCTTAATCCCCTTTCGTATGTGGCACGAAACAGCTTAATCCGTTAGTACCTGTAAGGCAACGTCTACCAACGGGTGTGAGGACTAGCGACCCTCCCCCGCATTGGTGACCCTCGACGTTCAGAATAACGCAGGGCACTCTACCTTTGCGTGTCCCAGGCAAACCCAGCCCTCAGACACTGGTGGGGTGTTATGTGGCACGAAATAGTCCAGTCGCTGAACTTAAAAAAATGGTCAAACCCGGAAAAAAATAATACCAAGCTGAAACTTTGCCAGGTGGTTCTATTGGTGATGTGGAGTCACCAAAAAAAAAGCCCCATGATTCCCCCTTGGGAATAGTGAGTTTTGGCCATTTTTCCATAATGGCCGCAGCCCCCATAGGCCAAAAATTCGAAATCGTCTAAAATTGATGTTTTATACATCATTCGAAAGATAATTTCATACTGAATCACTTTCACAAAAGAACTATGGTCAAAAAATACACATGTTTGAAGTTATTAGCCATTAAATGCGGACTATAAGGCAGAATCCACCATGAGGCTTTAGTCTGGTGCTTTCCGCATTAGATATAAAGTCAAGCGAACAGCACATAGATATGGGCGACTCCAGACGCAAGCGCGACTATGATGATTATGTAATGTTTAGAGATTGGCTTGAACAACGCAATCCGTTTACTTTTGCTGATGAGCATCTACAATCCTTGACATCCGACTGGGTTTCTATATCTGGAGAAGATTTGGTTAATTGTGAGAGATCAGAGGAAATAGGAGCAATCATTCAAAAAGCATTGGATGGTCAAAATTTAGCAACTGCAACTATTCAACGCAAATCCTGCATTAAACTACTTGAGGTACTTGGAAATGTTGTAAAGATAGATAAAGAACACGTAAATGTCATCTAATCATTCTTTTTACAAGACTGACTGCTATTGCAGAACGTGAAGACGATGTTGAGAAGTACTTTTCATTCGAAATGGACACCATATCCTCCTTCACTGTTCAAGGATGGACTTAATAATCAAAGCTGCTTTGAGAACAACACTAATGAATGATACAGAAGCTGTTGGTTTTGACCAGATTGATAAAAATTCATTGTAGGCTATGTTGTTAATGGAGGTGCCCTACTTCACAGAGTCAGATGGTTGAAAGACTCAACATTCGCTGAATTGGCTCAACTCTATGTATCTTATGTTAGAAGACACTATGGTTCTGCTCATGCTATCTTTGATGATGATGGCGTATGAGCAATCTTTTCAGGCAAGATTGGAGGGCAGAAAATCATCAGCCACTCAGCAGTCTCGTCGTCCAAGACCCTCAGACCATGCGCACCATGTGGAGGCCGGTGAGTTAGGCAGTGGTGGATGACATGGTCTACGGTCTGTTCCGTGGCACCACACTCGCATTCTGATGAAGGAACTAGGCCCCACTTGTGCATGTCCGAACGAAAGCGGCCGACGCCAGTTCGCAGGCGGTTAAGCCTGGTCCACGCAAACCTTGCGAGGGACATCCCTGGTGGACGGGGATCGGCGTCGGGTATGAAGTCACGGAGCGTGGAGGTGTGATTTTGCCACTCCGTGTTCTACATGTGGTTCGTCCAGTGTGCCGCACTTAAACCAAGTTCTTCTGCGTTCTTAAGTAGTTGTTGTGCGGCAGGCACAAAGGGCGTCTTGATTTCAGCCGCTGCTTTATAAGTGGTTGTCGCTTGAATGTTGCATGGAGGAGATGGTCGAAGTCCAGAGCGCGGCGAGAGAAAGAAATCGTGGTTCTTTTACGACGTAGCTCAGCGGGTTGGATGCCTGCTAGGATGGGTAGGCAGTCCGTCGGAGTGGAACGCAGGCATCCAGTCACAGTGCGCAATGCGTCGTTGATGGCGATATCAATCTGGTGGGTGTGAGAACTACGACACCAGACCGGTGCGCAGTAGCCTACTCAGCGGTGGAAATCTTTGGTGGATATAAATACGCTTCTACAAAGTCAAATGAGCATATTCGACGAACTGCTAGTAAAAATTAAGTGTCCAAATGTTGAAGTGGCGTCTATCAATTCTGTAGGCTACCAGCTACACAAGATCATTTTCTTTCGAATGAACACAACAAAGCTCAATTTATTGATGATTTCTGAGAGATTTCTAAGAAAGATGGACAGCAAATAACTAACTGTGATGGTGATGCTGACACTGAAATTGTGGAAACAGCAATCAATCTTTCTGCAAGCAGACGAAATCCTATTGTTATTGTAGCCGACGACACAGACATCATTGTTATGTTACTTTATCATTGGAGGGAAGATTTTCAAGATGTTGTATTTTTCCAAGAAAAGGCTCAGAAGGGATGGAGTATGAAAACTGTTCCACCACCACTGGAGACAATCAGAGAACATCTTCTGTTTATTCATGCATAGTCCAGCTGTGATACTGTTTCGGCTCCATTTGGAAAAGGAAAAGTAAGCTTTCTCAAGCTTGTGAAAAAATCTGATGAACTGAAATATTTATCCATAGAAATGAGCGATGTTTGGGAAGACCAAGCTACGCAGAAGAGAAGCAATTTAAGATAATTTCCTTAATCTTTTAAACATCCATGTAATAAGTTATTATTTCTTATACCTTCCATTATTAATTCTACTTTAGACATAGAAAGTATATGGAGATGGCAACCCAGGGGTGTGTTGGAACCAACCAAATCCCGTCTGCCCCGATAGTTCAGTTGGTTAGCGCGTCACTTCTGGAACGAAGAAGCTTCAAGATCAAGCGGCGCTGGTTCGACTCTCGGGTGTGCGCTTGAGCAACGTAGCCTACGTTAAGGACTGCTCTCCATTCAGCGGCATTTAATGGATGGAATAATTCTCCGGCAAAAAGACTTCAACAATCGGAAACTTCATTCTGTCAATCTCGGTGACCGGGCCTGCGTCAATGATTCAAAGCCTCTACAAGTATGCAAAACTGCCAGGATTAAGCTCTGCATGAAGTTTTGGATGTTGTTGTTTATATATTGAGTTATCCAAAATCAGTTTGAGGAGTAACTTCGGATGGGAAATTGTACACTTTTTCGTAAGCTCTGGTTTAACCATGGAGTAATTCATTGCTTGTCACTCCTCACAAAAATCCACCAGGCTAAAGCCTAGTGGTGGAATCTACCTTATAGTCCGCATTTAATGGCTAATAACTTCAAACGTGTGTATTTTTTGACCATAGTTCTTTTGTGAAAGTGATTCAGTATGAAATTATCTTTCGAATGAGGTATAAAACATCAATTTTAGACGATTTCGAATTTTTGGCTTATGGGGGTTGCCGCCATTATGGAAAAATGGCCACAACTCACTATTCCCAAGGGGGAATCATGGGGCTTTTTTTTTGGTGACTCCACATCACCAATCGAACCTCCTGACAAAATTTCGGCTTGGTATTATTTTTTTCCGGGTCAAATCATTCAGCGACTGGACTAAAACAGCTTAATCCATTTTCGGGATTTCGCTCTATTTCGGTACCACAATCCTAAGTTGTTTCTAAAAGAACATAAGGGTTGACTTGCCTTCGCTAAGCACCCCAACATCTCGCATGTAAAGCAACGTCGACAAAAAAAAAAAAAGCAAAAAAAAAAACGTCGACCAAAGGGCGTGAGGACTAGTCACCCTCCCCCGCATAATAACAGTCTATTTTCTCAGATAATTTTTCCGACAAAAAACTAATAGGCTACTTTCGTTGACAAAGTCAAAATTTCTTATTTGGAAATCTGATATTTCGGTAACAAAACCAGTGTTCCAATTCAAAATCAAAAGTTTCTGGCTGTGTCTCAGTTTGTTTCTTTTGACAGCTCAAGCTGAGAAAAACGCCTCTCTTTAATCAGTCGAACTTCATTGTGCCGAAGGAAAGAGTTATTTGTGGAGGCGATAACATCCCGTTTGTTTTTAGGCTGCTGGAATCCATCCTTCATTTGAAAAAATTGAAGAATTTGCCTCAGCGATGAAAACAACATCGTTGTGTGACGTACTCAGCGTTTTTATTTCTATGTGCGAAACCGATAGCTCGTATTTTCTATGTTCGTTGCAAGAATGTCAAGAAATTGCCGAAGCATTACAACATATAAAAATCCCTTTACAAGACATGTACGTTTTTTTCTGATGTTACATCGCTTGATTGATAAACAATGTAGGCTAAAAAGTAGCTATTAAGGAGTACGCTAAATTTTCCATTCATAATCTCAAATCAATTTTGCAATATAGATCTACTGTGCAGTGCATTTTTTACCTTGCAATCCCTGATGTTTAGGTACACCTTTTGTTTAAGCCCTATATCCACCAAGCGAGAGTTTGTGATGGGCGTTATAGAAGTCTTTGTCAAATTCCATGCCAATGACCTCAAAGTTACTGGAGAGGAGGTAAAGACTATTTTAACCTGGCCGCCTCGAATCGCTAAAAACAAAGAAGAAATAGCAACACTTGAAGACATGCATCAAAGCCTGCAGCTTTACATGTGGTTAAGGTATTGACTAGGTACTGATAAAAAGCAGATATTTGGTTGTCAAAATATTGATTTGTAACAACGAGCGAATATGATTTGGGGGACAAAATGTTGCAATCACAGCCTATCTGACGTTTAGTTACAGATTTCCTGAAACGTTTGTTGAAGCCGAAAAAGTGAAGGAAATGAGAAGACAAGTGGATTGGGTGACTCAGCAATCAGTATCGTCAAGTTCAAAGAAAGGTAATTGAGTTCTGCTTTGGAGCCTGTACGACACGTACATAATACAAATATGATGCAGTTTGACAGTTCTGACAACCATTGAGGGTGTGGCGTGATATTTAAACAGCGCCCTATTTCTATCAAATGTTAATTTTGGTACCAGTAACTTCTTCTTCTTTTATTGTCGCACTTGATTCCAAGCATTGACTGCCTCGTGTATGAAAAGTTTCCAGGATTCTCTGTTGTTTGCTTTGTGTATTAGGTGTATGTTGGTGTTAGTTTTGTCGGTTTGTTGGTTTAAGTATGTTAATCTTTGTCTGCCTTGGGCACGCTTCCCTTCAATTTTGCCTGTGAGAGAGAGATGTTCTAACTTTCCTTTTCGCAGTACGTGTCCTAAAAATTGAAGTTGTTTTTCTTTGATATTTTTTAGAAGATTGTTTGTTTGTTTGACTTGATTTAAAACAGTTTGGTTGCTTTTTCTGTCAGTCCAGGAAATCCTCTGCATTTTTCGGAATGCCCACATTTCAAACCCATTTATTCTTTTATTAATTGATTTGTAAATTTTCATCGAGGTATATGTGGCCAAGAGTTTACTGTAGTAGGTCGGCCAGTCCTGATCTACAGTGCCCCACCATCTTGGCTGCTTCGGGTTAATCCTCAGCATTACTAGTTCCGCCACGTAGAGGCGATGGTGTTGGACTTCAGGAACCAGTAACCAGAACCAGTAACTAGCATGGTTTTTCTAAAAAAAATTACCGATAAAGATCTTTTGCGTTTTGTTTTCTGTCTTAATGATAAACTGGAAATGTTTTGTTTTTCTTGCAGATTCTACCATGGCTGATTCGTCAGGATCAAGCAACTTATTGTGGAAAGATTTAAACGAATTTTTACTTGATACATGATCTTATAAAAAAGTATTTTTTGTGGTTGTTTGCTCGATATTGCAGAGGCTTTGATCCTTGAGGCAGGTCGGTTACAGAGATTGACAGAGTGAAGTTTTCTTTTCTTGTCTGTGAATTATTCCATCCACTGGTAGCCGCTAAATGGAGAGCAGTCCTTGAAATACGTTGCTCAAGCGCACATCTCGAGAACCGAACCAGCGCCGCTTGTTTTTGTACTTTTTTTCGTTCGTTAAGTCAGACGCCCCAGCTACTGGGGCGGACAATGGCAAGTTTTCGGAACTCCGCTTTATTTCCGGATGACAAACCTAATTTGTTTTTAATTCACCACAAGAATCGACCTTCCCTCATAAACACCCAATACCGTGAGCTTAGTCTACATGCAAGCGGATAACTCTTATCCAGGCGCCGAAAAATCCAGCGATAAGGATAGATGGTCATTTGTTTTTGCTTGAATGCAAAAAAAAACATAGTAGCCTAGGCATTTAATGAGGTAGTGCGAAAAACGTAGCCTAAGAAAGCGGAGGAGGTTGTGAAGTCTACACTCTCTCGTTGAAAAAGATATACGAAAGTTCAGTTGTATTTATTTCTGACCATCACAGTTGGATTGTTCTTCTGTTCACACAGCGGCCCTGAATGGAGGTCTGTGTTGGAAATGCATTTGTTCAAAAGAAGGCAATACAGCCACTGAGCTGGTTTGCAGTGACGAGTGATATTGGAGTATCGTTGTTTTGTAAGGTTTTTTCTTCAGCTTGAGGCGGCTGCTGTCATGATTGCGAGGTGTTGAGTTTGCGTATTGTCAGGGTGATTACTGCAGCTTATCGACACTTGAAAAATAAATTATGTGTCGTAATTTTTCCCTGTTCTCAAGTGTTGATGATTAGTCGAAAGATGGAACTTCTATCATTTCTACGGTGTTCTTTCAGGCGAGAGTAAAGGATTATTATGATAGGTTATGGTTAGAGGTTTTTGATACAACGAGTTTATCAATCCAAAATAAAAAGCAATCATTTATGGATAGTTTTTAGGAAAACATTAAAGTAGGGTAATAGCCTACTGTAGGCTATCTAAATTAGCGGAAGTCCTAATCCAGTTGTTAAATCCAAATTCGGTCGTTGATTTGAATTCCAACAAGATTTAAATCCAAGCCCATGTTTATCATTCTTTGACACACGCATAGTGACCGGTGGCGTTCGGTGACCATTTTTTGGGTGTTTCCTTTGTTCGGCAGAATACACGCAATAGGTTTGCAGTTTTCTCAATAAATGTTCATATAATAAGTTATTAAAATAAACTGATGCGATAAGATATAAAAAGTAGGGCTACCATATGTCCTCTTTTAAGAGGATTTGTCCTCTTTTTTGAAAAAAAATAAATTGTCCTCCGAGGACACCCAAAAATGCTCAAATGTCCTCTTTTTTTACATTTTCAGTTTTCTTGCTCATATTTTCAACAAGATTTCATTGTTATGTAGCTTTTTCGCAATGTCGAACCATTTCTGCACCAATGCAACATTCTGATTTATAGATTTAAAAAAAAAAACATCGACGTAGCCTACTATTTGATCTGCTGTCTTTAACAATCTTAGATGTTCATTGAAACATACTACATTACTACAGTACATTGCTTTGCGATTGTCTTAAAAGCCAAATAATGGTCAGCGATGAGTGCGAGTGTAACTGCAAATCCACTTGTGAGGAAATTTCCTCATTCGAGGAGATCTGATCAACCAATTTAAGAAAATTAAAAATTGGACAAATTTTAAAAAAATAAGAAAATTAAAAAATAGAGTAAATCACAAAGAAATGTAGGCTAACATTAAAAAACGCAAAAACTTGCAAAAGAGTTTGATATATTTACACTTTGAGGTTCTCACACTTTTACAATAAATTATTGTTTTACCCAGATCTATTTTGTATTGATTCAGCGCTTGTAGACGTTGCTGATTGCCAACTTGATAGTTTGGCTAATTTGTCAAGTAAAGCAAATCGAAAAATAGTCCAAAGTGCACTATGCATAACATATATAACCTATTTCAAAATAAATCGTGGCAAGGATAATTACAACTTATGTGAGTACAAATGTAAGTTTTAGATTGACTTTAATCTATGATGCAGCCACAATGGTACAAGAAAAGAAGCAGCCTTTTAGTTGAGTCTGTCCTTAGCATCTCATTAACAGCTGTATACAACTTCAATTGTACTTCGTGCAAGTACTTTATGATTTCGTTAAAGCTGATCCTTTTTTTCTGAATAAAGTTAAGGCATGGCTACCTGCAGATACTGCCTGATTTGTCACATTTTTATGACATTATCAATTATCACATCACATTTTCATTTTGTCACACAAATCTAACAAATCGCCTTTCGAGAAACAAACAAACTTGTTTGTTTTTTGCTGTAACTTTTGCTGCAGAGTGCATACGTCTATAATTATCCAAAAGGATGTAAAATATTCTTCATACGTAACATTCTACTTGTATTTTACTCGCTGGCGAAACGCGTCCTCTTTTTACGCGATGAAAATATGGTAGGCCTATAAAAAGTCACTGTGCAAATCAAACATGTGCTTGAAGCTTTTAAAAAAATGTAAACACTCAGAAAAGTATTCACGCACGTCACTGATACCAGGGGTGCATTCCTAAAAATTTTTTTGGGGGGGCTCTAACACTTAGCTGTGTTGTTATAGACAAAGTATGTATAAGTAATCGGTGTAGGTTAGCCAACAATGTTTACCTTTTTGAAAAAGAAACACTGTTCAGTATGTTTTTACTTCTGAACATCATGTCGAAAAACAACCCATGCTAAAACATAGCTTGAAGTACAGAAAAAGGTAGAAGCAACAAAACGTGAAAGCGTGGTTGAATCCGATATAAAATTATAAGTTTGAAATTTGGCTTGGTTGCTACACTGCAATCTCCTTTGCTTTTTTTTTACTGCGTAGGCCTACACTTGAAACTCGATTTGCATGAGCTAATTCCAATCTCTTAACTCAATTGTAAACTTATTTGTATGAGCCAATCCTAAGCACACTTACAAAAACATTGACTGCAATAGGAAAGTAAGGAAATGCAATTCTTGAAATGAGCGCTTGGGGTTGCAGATTTGCTATATAAGAACCAATAAGCTGCCAATGTGACAGTTACACTAAAATCTCATTTAGTTACAGTATTAACGAACAGTTTAAAAAACTCCAATTACAGCAAAAGCATATTCCAAGTTGGTGCAAACGAGATTGCACAAAACAAACAGCCTGTCTGCCAGGTCTTTGGTTTTATGGGCTAAGTTTAAAGCACCACGACAGTCCTTGATTTTAGCCAGCAAACAGTTTTTGCGGAGATCTGAGTTCATTCAATGTGGGCAGCTTAGAATGCTTAACTTGAACATCCACAGCCGACCGATGAGTCTGCAACCACTTCTGAGTTGCCGCAGTGCCATTCCATAAATGAGGAGGTGGTCCATTGATGCTGATGAACAACAATGCTGAAACAAGTGATATGGTCAGCCGTGATCGTAGCTGTGTGAAGTTCATTTGTGAAAATCCACGTTCGGCTTCAGCAGAACTTATAGCAATCATGTTTAGTACTACGTTCTTGAACAACTTTATCGTATCTGGTAGGCTATATGACAAGGATTGTCAACGTACAATCGGAAATAGGAGTGATGACATGAAATCTCTCCTCTATTTTTCGTAATCTCTGCTCCCCTTCTTGCCATGGAACTTCGACTGCAGCAGGCCATAACTCTGGTACAATAATTTCCAAGCTCTTCACAGAATTTTCATTGTTGGTGTCCACCATCCTGCTTCCAATGTTCTCAACCAAAGCTTGAATAAACTGATTACGATCAAAAGAAGGGTAGGCTAGTCTCTACGTCGAGCTTTGAACTGGTCCAATGTTGTGCCTTTAAAGGAGTAGTTTTTTGTACTTCCGGGACTCAAGTTAACAACTTCATCAAACGAATACTTTCCTTCTTGAATAGCTTTTTTTATTTGAAATAGAGAATTAACAATCCATTTGACATGACGATTAGCTACTACGAAGTTGATATTCCCAGTCTGAAGAGTTTCTGACAAAAGTGATAATTGGCGATTGCTATCAACCTATGTTCGTGTTTTTTTGCAGTTCTGTTGTGAGAAAGCTGTTAAAGTGTTACTTGTTCAGTCGAGAAGTTGTTGTTCAGCCAGAAAAGCTGAAAAATGGAAGCTTAAACGAGCCCCCCCTGAGCCCCCCCTACATCAAGCCTTTTCGTTTTTCGGGGGGCTGAGCCCCCCGAGCCCCCCCAGGAATGCAACCCTGACTGATACTGACGCACACGCTTTGTGGGCAGGTGAAGCCCGGTTTTGTGACACCAAATTTTACTTCGTGGCAATATGCGATTCAAACAAAAATTGGTAATTGCAAAAGTGCTTCCCATTGATTTTTTCGCAGATTTGTTATTGACCGAAACTCATCACTGGTGAGCCATGTCTTTTGTTTAGTCTTTACTTTCCAGGTGATATCAGATTTGGCAGAAATGTATCAAGATTTCACTTTCATGTCTTCGGTGACCATTTTTTTTCATGTACTTGTAAAGTGATTTTTAATGTGGCAACGCTGCTGTACAATTCTTTTGTAATCACTTTGTGTTTGTGGCGATTTGAGCTGAAAAAACTGAGATTTGTCTGTAATGGTAGTGTTGAAAAGTTCGATAAGAGTGAGCTTGCCAAACATGATATAATGACATGCTGCGTAGTTTTTACTGATTATATGTTGTAGAAGGTATCCAAAACAGATGCCAAGCTGCAAAAAATACTTTAAGAGGCTGTTCAAAAGCAAATCTGGTAAAGACTTAGTCAAGTAGTGACAGTGAGTTAAACAACCTATCAAAGTGATTCAACCATTCTTCCAGCGGCCCTCTTCGATGCAGCAAAACAATATTATTTGTACTAGAAGAACTTCCCAAAATTCCTAGAATACCGGTACATGATTACATAACTTACATGCTAGCAAAGAAAATGCCTTACAATGTTTCTTCGCATTACGGACACTGAGCAATTAGACTAACTGTGTTGATCAGGGGTTACAGTTACACTAGATTTTAACATTTGCAAACAATTTCTTAATTTGAGTTCCATTCACGGCATAACAAAAGAGATATGGAGTCTGAGGGTCCCATTTACAGAACATGCATTCTTGAAACGATTTTCACAAATGTATGGTGGTATTATAGTTTCGGGAGAGAGTTTGCTTTTTTATTCCAAAGACAGGCAAGACACAACAATACCACAGGGTTGAGCATTACAACAGTATATATTTTTTACATATTTACAAAATAGTTTAACATTCAAACGTTTTCGGCTTAACCTAAGCCCTCATCAGGAATCTGAAAATATTAATAAAATGCAATAAATTTCAACTTCTTGAAGGTATCTAGCTAACTAATTGTAAGCATCATCAAAACAAAATTACATTAGAAAAAGGCAACCACATCGTTTGTAGTCATGTGGTTGCCTTTTTCTAATGTAATTTTGTTTTCCCTCCGTCTGTTTGTTTTCCACACTATTGCTTTTAACCGCTGCGTATTTCTTGATGCTTTCAATTAGTTAGCTAGTTACCTTCAAGAAGTTGAAATTTATTGCATTTTATTAATATTTTCAGATTCCTGATGAGGGCTTAGGTTAAGCCGAAAATGTTTGCATGTTAAACTATTTCGTAAATATGTAAAAAATATATACTGTTGTAATGCTCAACCCTGTGGTATTGTTGTGTCTTGCCTGTCTATGGTGGTATGTTTCGTGAATGTCGTTTAAGTCGTACAGAAGCATATTTTGACCCGTCAAAGTTGTTTTCAGTTGCAACAGATGAGTGTCCTTCCATGTTAGGGAAGAATCAAAATCTTCATTACATGTGACTCCTTAACAGATAGCGTGAACAGGCGTATAACTTTACCCCTGTGATGTGGCACCACTGCATTTTACACCAAGAAAATATTGTTATGTCACTGATGTCTAGTGTGATAGGAATCGTAACATTAACAGTAAATCTGACTTGTGCACGTTTAAGCAATTTCTGGCAGATGTCGATGCTGACTTTGGAGATGTGCTCATGTTCACTGAGCACTGTTTGTTGGTTAAGCTAAAGCACTGGTCAAGTCGATGGATCATTTGAAAGTACACTAGGCTTATTAGTGACATGATTGATGAATTTGAAAGTCACATTAACACTACCAATTCTTTCCTGCCCTTGATAAAAATATTTGTAACACCTATGGCTATAGACGCAGTCACCGTCCCCGATAATTTTCAGCTAGAGCTGCTAGATTGGCAGTCAGATGTGAAGTTGACACAAGCATTCAAGTGTGATCAAACACTTCAATTTTAGAGTTAAGTGAAAGTTTTGTTTTTCGTCATTAACACGTCCGGGACAAAAATAATACTACTAACTACAATAGTCGATATTGACCTACCAGCACGTTAATAAACGGGAAAAGGTGGCAAAACCTTGAAAGGTTTAAAACATGCCTGAATAGAAAATCATATACAGACGAAATCGGTTAATCGAATCACCTATTTGCCAGAAGTTTTGATACGATTATACGATTGATTCGTTTAACCAATTTACTAAAAAAAAGCTTTATTGTGAATGGGCGTAATTGCTGGGAAGATGCCTGTGCTGACTAGTCTGCAACGCACATTACAACTGATGATTCCTACAACTGTTTACAATTCTGGTTAAACTTTAAAGAGTTTACTAGTTCTATGTTACATAACACTATGCCGTATGTTCCATCCAGCAAAACTGGTCCTTTTTACATTGATTTATTATCTGCAGACGTTGAAACAATGCAAAAAAGACCAGCTTTGCTGACTTGGCTGAGCAGGTATAATCAAAGCATTTTTCTGCAAACTGCGACAATCGGACTTGTTTTCATCTCACCGATCTCTGTGACGTCACAATGCGAACTTTGACCGTTGAAGTTTTTGATTCAAGCGTGCTATTTTTAGCTCGTACCAGCTGTGTAGTTTTGAGTATGGAACGTGGCCTACGAAAATAGTGGTATGGTAGAAAAACACGGCTCACACACATTGTTTTGAAATCGCACAGTTTTTTTCAAGTCTTTTGCGCTGTCTGGTAAAATAATTAATTTGCAATGTTCTTCAACTGAACGAGACTGTACAAATGAAATTATGCACTGCATTTCACAACAGTAGGCTACTTTTTTTCAGCAATTTAAAAAAAACTCACCAAAGTTTTCTGGTAAAAACTTTTGGACATGCTTTCCAACACTTCCCTCTCAAGCCGAAATAATTTGTCCATGTCCATTTCTTGGAAGGCCAGTCGCCGACGGATGACATCAAAAGCATTTAAACTTCTTTAGTGTGATTATTCCTTTTGTGTGCTCTTCTGTTTTAATGAAGCCCAGCTGTGCGAAAATTGGTTCTTTGTAGTGCGATGTCTAGCACATAAGATTATGGCCTGGGATTACAGACACTTGTCTTTGTTTTGAGTGCATGCGTCTGTCTCACCTTTGTTTCATGTCGCCTTTGAACGTTGCAGACAATAATGCGAAGCAAAAAAGAGACATTCTCTTTTCCCTAACCGGTATAATTATACGATTAAATGAATGAAGTATGTAAACTAGAAGCAAATCCTGATGCTTTTATCCGACTTATTCTTTTAAGCAGTATGCGCTTAACCGATGTTTTTACTTAACATCAGATTGAATTTGGTTTGGGATTTCAGGTTTTGATTCAAATAAACGATTGATACGTTTAAGCAGTATACTATTAACCGATTTCGTCTGTATTTGCAAACATTTCGGTAGTTTATTTGTAATTGAAAGCTGGTCCGGTCCAAAGTTAAAGTGTGCTATGAAGACTGCTCATTACGTTCTTGAAGCAGTGCAGAGATACTCGTAATGTGTGAGAATTAAATCGAATAATCATAAAAAAAAAAAAGATTTTCAATTGTCTTAGTGGCAAATATAAATATTGCGGCTTTGACGTTCTTAACATTTGCTTCTTCAATTTTTGTGCCAAAAGCGTCGCACAATTTAAAATATTTATACAAATTATTGTTAAACGATGAAGATTGAATATTATATTACCGTTGGTGGTGGGTGTGGTATCGCATAAAATTTTTCAAACGTTTTTACTTTATTTTCTCTTGTTGTTTTTTTGTAAAATTGTTTTGGTGTGATCAGCTGCCTGCATTAACGACGTCTATTAGCCTACCACTATTATTACCTAGCCATCTTTACACCATTGTTTCATACGGCCGTAAAGGTTTAAGATCGACTGCAACGACCATGGAATGTTACGTAATGAGAACGATAATATACGCAAAATTAAAAAAAAATGATCGCTTAAAACAGCTCTTTTTTGCTTACTGAGCAGTAAATATTATTTTCCGAAAACCAGTTATTTTGTCTGATGAGCTTTGCATATTGAATAAGTGTTTAGAAAAGTTTAGAATCGGTCAGAAATCATTAAATTTGGAAATACAATTTGAATCATGGCAAATAAACGTGTTAAAAATTTTTACTTCGGCCATTGCCGACTCCATTTCGCAATCCGTAATTTCACGTCGACAATGGTTTTGCCTCATCAAAAATATGCTAATTTCGAAGGACACATGGCAAATACCCTCGCATGCTTATGTAGTACTCAGTTAAGTACAACGCAGTGAATGTCGTTCGTTCAAGATTGAATCCGTTGGTCCATCAACCAAAACTATCACCACAAAACAAATAAGTAAAGATAATGAAAAAAAATGCACAACAGCCTTTGTTTAAATGTTGTTGGCAATTTTCGTTTCATTCTTGATAAATAGCTTTAAAAGTTTCGCGTTAAAAGTTATTTGTGAAATGAAGTCGCAAACTCGATACCAACTTGTTGCGGGTTTGACTTTTGGAAACAAATTTATCTACGGCTTCGTTGAGAGCAAGAGCTTCCACGTGATCTCGATGTGTATTCAAGATAGACAGTTCATTTAAACGCTGCTGTGTTTGTGTAGGCCACAAATATGTTTTCAAGAAAAAGAAATGACCGTGCTCTGCATGGCATGCAGAGCTGGGAATAATAATGTAAGTTTTCAATACAGAAACGAAGTTTGGTGCCATCTCTGATAAAGCGCAATTTATTGACATCGGCAATAGAGATGGAGCGGTCCAGCTGTCTTAATTTTCTTTGTTTTGGCCTTTTTTTGTATTATTTTGGCTTTAAGACCTTTTCATAGTCTGCTGAGCAAACAGTAGCTGACGCTTACGCATAATTTTTTGCTTAATTGCAATTATATTTGTTGGTGATGCGTGGTGGTTTTAAATTAAATTTGAGCGTTTTTTTAATGCGTTTGGCAGGTTATTTTGATTTTGGCATTTTGATATGTTTCTGCTTTTTTATATTTTTTTTCAGCATTGTATATAGTTTAAATAATTCTGTTTTGCCGATGCGCAGTAGCCTATTTACAAAACATTAGGTTTGAAAAGGCAACTTTTCCGGAATCTTGATGATGCTTTTCAAAATATTACATTTTGGGCTGATTTTGTCAACAGCATGATCATTACCACAGTCTAAGGTATTGCTACCGTACCATATTTTAACATGAGAATCTATTGAAAAACGTCAAATTTCAGAAAGCTGGCAATATAACCGCCAATATGACAATCATGATTACTGCCAAGATTAGATCTAGCGTTTGGCTTCCAGTGCAGATGCTATTATAGCGACGTCGTCCACGTTTCACTTCAGCCGATGAAGGATAAACAGGAACATCACAGTTGGTTACCGGTAAATGTGAACTGGAATAATTACCAAGCCACTAATTATGGCAATAAAAAGTAAACCAGCTAAGCAAGAGGCCATTCACGAATGAGGTCTTCCAACTGTGAGATCATTTATTGTGATTCAACAGAAAGGATTGTTTTATTATCAGATGCAGAACAGCAGAAGTAACTTGTAAACAGCAACGTTTCACAGTAACCGATTAAACCATTTTTAAATGATGTGACGTTTTCGGCATAAAAATCGAATGCTATCAGTGAACTGAATATTGAGAATAGTAAGGCGGCAGTACTTGTATCTGAAGGCCATTTAACTGGGGCTGTGGAGTCAGAGAGATTTTAGCGTGTCAAGAGTCGGCCAGTTATAAATCGAGGAGTCGCAGTCGTATATTTTTTGCCCGACTTCACGGCCCGATCCAACATCTTTCTTTATCAGTTTTTGATTTAGTTCTTACATATTAAGTGTAACTGTATTTATCTTGTTCTGACAAAAACGTCATGGAGAGTCTTCCGTGCACATTTTGCTGGCCTAAGTTTTGTTCAAATTTAATGGCTTTGATGTTTCTTTCGAGGCGGTACTTTTTTCAGCTGTTTTGACGATATCGATCGTTCACATATAGTTTTCAGGCCACACCACTGAACACGTTGTATCAACGTGGGCAGGCGTTAAATCGATGCAAAAAAATGGTTGTTTTGCTTACTGGTTTTTGTAATCAACTCGTGTTAGAAATTTGCTGGCACTTTTTTGGCTCTTGCATTTCATTATTTTGTTCGATCACTGCTGCCATTGCCGACGCCAGATTCGAAGGCGACTAATTTATTTATGATTCAACAAAACGAATTGTTTTGACATCAGAACTCAAAAGTATAAAAATCCAAATAATTCCACTCATTAACACATGAAAATTAGCACATGACCTTTCTAACTTTCCGCTGTGTGCTACATATCACCGAACGCGAACGTTAAGAAGTCATGCAAAGCGACCGACTTGAACAATCACTGCTGGAAACTCGAGTATACAAGGTATTAAAATTTTTGACTTTAGTGTCATTGTGTTGCAGCCTAGATAAACTGGGTAGAGAGTATAAGCTAGTGCACACATAGTTAATTTATATAGTTACTTTATGTTAATTGAGTTATAAGTGCATTTGAAAAATGAAGAGCATTGACTGAATCATGGCTTGTCACTTTTTTAATGTTGTTCATGAGCAAAAATGACATTTCTCATTGTAAATACAGACGAAATCGGATCAGCCATTTGCCAGACGTTTTGATACGATTATCCGATTGATACGTTTAACCAATTTGCTCAAGAAAACAGTTTTTTTTATGATCAGGCGTTATTCTTGGGAATGTGCTAGCTCCGTTGTATTGGGCTTCACCATGTGTGGTTTAATCCTACAACTGTTTGCAAGTCTATTTAAACTCGAAAAGTTTATTCAATCTAAGTGCTTTGTTACACAACACAGTGCATTGCCTGCGATCAGTTGTACTATCAAAGCAATTTTCCGCAAACTGCGGCAAACGAGCTTTTATGTTTAACGGTCTCTGTGATGTCACAAGAGGAACTTCGACTGCCTGCATTTTTGTTTCAAGTATGCAATTTTTAGATCGTGCAATGTGATAATTGCTTCATCCGCTCTTTCGCCTTAAGAAGACTAACTGTGCAAAGATTAGATCTTTGTGGCACAATGGATGTCTTGCGCATGAGATCGCAGCTCCACGGGAAAGGGATAACAGTCGCTTGTTTTTCTTTTAATGGCACGAATCTGTCTGGACGTAACGAAGAGATTTCATAATAACAGATTGCGTAACAAAAGGTTACTATTGGTCAGTGATCATCGAAACACCACAACAAAATTGCACAAAATAGTTCACCCATTTTAGAACGAAAATGCAGCTTTCCGGCCGAGCTCGCAGTATGCGCTAGTTAAATTTAAGCAGTATGCACTTTACCAATTTCGTTTTAGATGAAGAATGAGAATAGAAAAAGTTAAACATAGTTAATGTTGTTCTCCAGTCAGAGCAAGTTAATTTGAAAGGGTACAGTTGTTTTCTTTGTTCAGTTTGTTAGGGTCTTCAAATGATTCTATCGGTATACTGCTGTTCCCAAATGATACAAGTTCGTAATACTTCTTATAATTGGCTGGTTTTGTATTTGTAACAGTTCAAAAATAAGTTATTCAGTTTTAACTTATTAATTGTGTCTTGCAATATTTTCATTGTTGCAACTTTCATTCAGGTTAGGATATTTACTGTTATTATTTCAATAATAAAAATTCAGTAATGGCAAATGATTTAGCTGCCAGTTTATCTAACTACAAAGTGCAGTTGGCTCAAGTGGAAGCTGCCTTGACCAGTGATGAAAACAATGATGAACTTCTCAAATTGAAACAAGATTTACTTGAGGTATTGTGGTGTAAATAGCAAAATTAGTCATGCAAAAGCAGCAGTAACAAAGTGTTTTTTGATTACATGTTGAAAAAAAAGCTTGCGGTTAAATGACAAAACTATGCAATATCAAACTTGTCTGATTAATAAATTATTACCATTAACAGCTGTGTATTAACTTTATTTTATCAAATTAGATTGAGAGGATTTTATGCTCAACTTACTTTAGCCACTTATTCATTTAACACCCACAGAAGATAGCTGGCCGACCACATGAGCAGTGGGGTAAAATCACTCTAACATGAAACAAAATGTTTTTAACTCAAACACTCTGGTATTTCAGGTGATTCAACTAACAGTCGACTTACAAGGAGCAGAAACAAGTAGTGCCAAAGAGGAACCTGAACCTTCAGTAAGAGCTACAGTAAATGAGACACCAAGTCATCAGTGGTCCATTGGTGATAAATGCCTTGCGAAGAAAAAGGATGATGGAAAGTAAGGAACAAAATTGTATTTAGCCTTAACTTTTAGTCGTCATAAAGGAATAAGTCGAACATCTTCGGCTTTTGCATTTGCTGTTTTTGTATTTCAATTAAAAGAGAGTTAAATCCTGCAATCTTGCCCAGTTTTGTATGCTGGATGCGTAACAAATCAACCTAGAAATGGCTACTGAACGTTGTTAACATGGTTTCTTTGCACGTCCCAAGTTGCTCATAATTTTATCTTTCATCAAGGTTTTATGAAGCTGTTGTGGAAGATATTCTGCCTGAGAGTGAAACTGTGGTGGTCCATTTTCCTGACCTGGAAATATCCGACCTTTGTCAAACGTCTTCTTTGAAACTTCTTTTGATCGACAGCAGCAAAGCAACGGCTGGTACAAGCCAAACCGAACTGAAGAACAAAGCAGCATCAAGGTTTGTTAATTAGTTGCTGAGACCTGACTTTGACGTAATCGTGACAGTTGAAACTTTTTCTGGTTCGAGTGGAAGTAATTTTAGGCTACAATACCATAAACAGATTTTGCTGACTTTTGGTAACTACCGTACCGTACCTGAATAAAATTTTCTAAAAATAATGTTTTAACGTCTATTTTATTGTCTTTCCCAGGTGGCAAATTGGATTTTTGAATCCACTCGCGTTGACAAACAAACACAATTTGATTCAGAAAATTTCAGTCTGGTTGAACGTTTTTCAAGTTGAAAAACTCACTTTCTTATTTTTACTGTTTCCCCAAAGCGAGAAAAAGCTTTTATATCATTCCGAGTCATCAAAAATTAAAAAATAAATTTATAATTTCATTCAAACAGTGCCAGTAGCGGTTTTCAAAATCTGCAAATTTTGACAAATCAGGTCGCGCCCCAGGTAGCCATGTTCTCGCAAATACTTTTTTTAGTCTGAAAGTACCGGGACTAGGCTTTTTAACTGCTGGAATATTCAACAGTGGCAATTTTATAAATGCTGAATTTATTCTTTGCATATAGAAAAGAACAAATCATAAAACAACGAGAATACAAGAAGAAACGGAACTTGAAGAAGAAAATGAGAGCAAAGGAGAAGGAAGCTGAGTCGGAGATATCGAAGAATAAATGGAAGGAATTTAACCGAAAAGTTTATTCCAAAACTACAAAAGGGAAAGTATGTATGCTTTTATCATAATCCTAACCAGATTATACAATAGATTGCAATAAGTTTTCTATATCTTTGTATGTAATTTTTTAACTTTAAAAAATAGTCTATCGATATATGGTAGCGTAATATTTTTTGATCAACTGAGAGCCTATTAAGGCATGCGATGAATTGAATTTTAACCGCTTCTAATCCAAGCTATACAAAGGAATTAAATTTTAATAGTAGGTTATAAAAATTTTATTTTCAACATTTCCTGTTATTGGTGTAAGGAGATGTGCAACCTGCTGCCCTCGAATCGAAAATATGTGGCCCAAGATGGGCTTTTGTTTCTGGTCTGTGACACGAATACTCTGACATGTTAATATACTAGTCAATAAGAAATACAAGTTTGACCCGACACACGTATTTGACCTGGAGGATAAAAAGTTGCACACCCCTGTTAAATGTAAGGGATTATTTGACGACAACATTTTTGAATTTCATATAAACTTGCAATTTCAGGTTCGAAAAAGCATATTCGCATCCCCAGAAGGCGCAGGGAAAGTTGGAGTGGGGACATGCGGAGTGGCAGACAAGAAAATGACCAAATACGAACACGGAGCTAAATACAATGCCCGCCATTTGATACCAAGATGATCCAGTTTGCGTCGCCATATTATCTGCAAACACCGACAATAGGGTGTTCCAAAATTTCACCACTTTTAAATTTCAAAACGAGTACCTTTTTTTCTGATGGAGTTTTGGCCGCTGATTACGAATCTGGCATTATTTTTTCATTATGACGTCATATTGAGGGTGCCCCACGCGATTTTTCGCGTTTTTTCAATATCTCGAAAACTACTTGGGCTAGACGTATGGAATTTGTATCAAATGATGCAGAATATACGATTTCCTATCTCTACTTAAGAGTGTTTAAAGTCGTATCTGCTTCAGAAAAAAAGTTATTTGAGAAAAACACTTTTTTATTGTTTTTATATCCATATCTATAATCTTCGAGCTGTATGACAATTACAATTGTGACGTCATTTGCAGGATGGGTTCAAATTTAAAAAGCGTCTTTACTTTTAAATTTGATTTTATAACCTGTAGTCGTTCTAAGTCAATATTATACAATACTGTACCATATTAAGTAAAATACACCGCAATATTATAAAAAAATATTAGCAACTAAAGAGCCTAGATAGATTGGCCAGGAAAAATCACATGCTAAGAAAATTCCACTGACATAAACAACCACGAGTAGTATAATCAGGAATAAAAGAGCATACAGTATATCCCACTCAGCTGTATCTTAACCAAAACAACAAACTGTAAGCTAACATAACACTAAAATTATTTTCAACGTTCATGATGGTCGTCTGCTAATTACAAAGAAACGCACGGAAGCGAGCATCTGTCTTTCCTGCTTGTGATGGGTTATCGATAATCCTGTTGTTTACGACACCTTTTAATTTCCCAATCATCCTTTCCGTCGCTCTGTTGTTGTTCTCAATTTTTTTCCAAAATGTCTCCGGAACATCGCAACACATCATACAAGGAGCAGTTTTGCTCTTTGCGGTAAAAAAGTTTCGAAGTCCGGCTTTGCGATCTCGCAGTAAACTTCTGGCATCTACTGACTGCGGAAACGCTACTGTTTTTACAGCTTCAACGGAATAAGGTGGTACTTCAGAGAAAACGCTTAATGAGATGTTTATTGGTGTCAGCCATTGCAGAGCATGGTCGTAAAAGTACTTCAAAGCGACATCTGCAAGTTCTGAATCGAGGTCTCTGTACGCAAGTAAAAAATTTCGTTGCACAATCATGATACCCGGGCCTTCAGCAGCGGAAGGCATCAGGTGAATAAGCAAAAACGAAGGTAGATAGACTGAAACTATGTAAGATACCAATCTAGTAAGTTTTTCTTTTTGGTTACCATCCAGTTTACAGACGTTGAAAATCAACAGACGAAGATATCCGCTTGCTGTTGTAATCCATCGGGCATGGCATGTCGGCTCTTGCTTGTAAACCAAAAGATTTCTCATGTTTTCTGGAACATCCATTACAAGGTAACAAGCCAAAGCAAGTAAACACACGTGATCGTTCCTAAACGAATGGTCGTTACTGCCATTTTCTATCTGACTAGAAAACCATTCTGCTTTCTTTCTCAAATGCAGAGCAGCTAATCCTGTGATAGGAACGCTAAGTTTAACTCTGTCAACAACGTGACTCAAATCAGGCTTCTTGATTTCACTAAAGTGATTCATCAGTGCTCCATCTTGCATTGCTCCAGGTCCCTTCTTTTGCCCTTCGATTTTTGAGATGACATGAGTGAAATATATTTCATTAACATGAAATAAGCATTCCAATGTGTGGATGCCTCGACCATGCCGTTCCATGAAGAAATCGGCCAGGCGCTTATTTACACCAGATTTTTTCCCTGTGTTTAATGCAGTAGTATCTGACATAACTGAATATATTTTACTCAAACTTTCCTCACAAATTTGCTCGGTAACACAGTTAAAAATGGTCTGAGAAGTTACCGAAATTCCTTCCAAAAAAGTTTTCACAGCTATAACTTTTTCACACTTGACTCCTGTATTCACAAATTGTCCCAAAAAGATGTACCTGTCCATTTTGTTTATGATTTTTCCATCATAGCATAATTGAATTGCTTTAGCATGTTTCAGCTCTTCCTCACATTGATTTAAAGCTTCAAGTCGACACTGCTCGCGCTTTCGAAGTACAGTTGTTGGCGAAGCAGAAATATTTTTTTCTCCAACAGTTGATCGCTGCAGATCGGATTGTTGGCGAATCGACACTAAACGACGGTCTGCTTTAACACAGTCACTGGTACTGATCGAAAATGAACGTTTTTCACAATGTATTGTCATATAGCTCGAAGATTGTAGATATGGAATGGATGTAAAAGCAATAAAAAAGTGTTTTTCTCAAATAACTTTTTTTCTGAAGCAGATACGACTTTAAACACTCTTAAGTAGAGATAGGAAATCGTGTATTCTGCATCATTTGATACAAATTCCATACGTCTAGCCCAAGTAGTTTTCAAGATATTGAAAAAACGCGAAAAATCGCGTGGGGCACCCTCAAGATGACGTCATAATGAAAAAATAATGCCAGATTCGTAATCAGCGGCCAAAACTCCATCAGAAAAAAAGGTACTCGTTTTGAAATTTAAAAGTGGTGAAATTTTGGAACACCCTAACCGACAACCACCCCGCTGTGAAATGCAGCACTGGACGGAGTAGGAAATGTTATTTTCACGTTCTTATAAACTTTGACAAGACT
Organism: Aplidium turbinatum; assembly: GCF_918807975.1. Taxonomy (NCBI): domain Eukaryota; kingdom Metazoa; phylum Chordata; class Ascidiacea; order Aplousobranchia; family Polyclinidae; genus Aplidium; species Aplidium turbinatum. The sequence continues at coordinate 11,248,700 of NC_137484.1, read as the reverse complement.
TGATTATTAGATGATGTTCTTGTTGAAACATTTGAAGATTATGGGTTTTGTACTTTATTATGAAAGTAGCGCTGATGCAAAGCTTTGACGCTCCAAATAACTCTTTGGACGATTTGTCCCATAAATTGTGTCTTGCATTATTGCGTTTGTGGATCGATCCACCTGTAATCTTGTGCAGGTTTTATCACCAATGTCTTCTTTTGATTACAAGTTGATTTTACGAGCAACGTTTTCAGCGTAAAGTTAGTTTTCAGCGCAGCATTTAAGAAGTAAAGGGTTCTCTCTCTATTCGACCTGCAAAACGTATTGGGGAATTCAAATCATATTGCGATTCGGAAAGATTTTGACACAGAAATTTCGTAAGCAGTAGTTTATAAGAAGTACGCGGAGGTCAACATCTAAAGGCGGAGATTGAGTCTTCATTGTTAAAAAAAAAGCTATCAAAATTAAAGTGTGTTATCTTTGATGTACGATACGTCATCCCTGATTCACATCATCACAGCCTACACTGCAGGCGAAACGTTTATAGGAAGACTTCCATTTATTCTTTGGCATTTTAAAATACAGTATTTGGTTATATCGACATCGCTCGGCTATTTTTCGGCTGTTGAATCCTATTCCCTTGCAACAAAGCTGTCAGGTTAAATGATTTATCAGGCAAGCGCTTCCCGTGGTTGTCTCTGCAAGCACAAACTTCGGTGATTGAACTTAGAGCAACATTAAAAACACCACAAAATTATTATACAATATCGTGATTCTTTATTACAGCATTTAAATTAAAATATTTTGTTAGCTGCAGGAAGGGAACAAGTCAGTTTTATTTCGATACATCTTTGTGTCCAACATGAAACAAATTGGCGTGCATGGCCACTGAGAGTAACTTGTTTAAATGAGACGAACATGATTTGCTGCAACAATTACTTGTCTCTTGATCATCAATTAAAATCAAACATAAAAATACTCCAGCCTGGTTTATAGTCTTAAGGTGCCAAATGCACTTTCTCAGCGTGAACTGGAATTTGCCAAACTATGCTACACCTTTTGCTCAGCTTTGAAAGTAGCAATCTGTAGTACATAAGATATTGTCTGTTTGTTTATCTTTATCCTGCATTGCGGGAAAGCGGACTTGAGCGCTATGCATCGGTGTACGCCTTCCGACATACACCTGACCCACGCTGCAGCCGACGGCAATGTCTGTTTCCGGTTGTCTACTCTACTTATGACGTAAATTTGGTACTACCCATTACTCGAAATCGATCACTGGGTAGAGGCAATTATCGTAAAGTTTCTTGCCCAGAGAAACAACAGCAAGTGCGGGTGGCTGGAGTCGAACATGCAGGCTCTCGACTGCGAGCCCAACGCGCTAACCACTCGGCCACGGCTGCCGAACTGAAGGTAGATGGTATGAAGGTAGGTAGTGGTAGGTTAGGTAGTGGTAGTGGTACAGTAGTAGTGGTAAGGTAGTGGTACAGTAGTAGATATGAAACTGAATAAACATTTGTAACTATACACATTTTAATATAACGTTCTAATTTATAAGGTCATAGAATATCTTACTTTGATGTCTTATACACAGAGAGTATTTCGGATGCGGTCACGAATATAACAACCTTCGGTATAACAACACGTTTTCAACTGATTTACAAGATTACTCTGATGCAGTGGTTTTCAACCTTTTTGGTGGAACGGAACCCAATGAAACACTCCAAAAGCTCGAGGAACCAACCCCTGTTCAATAATTTAATTGCCTTATGCAAAAAACTTCATTTGAATTCAATGACGATCGGTGAGGGAAAGCAGTGCTCACCTGAGCGAAAACTATGCAAAATATAATGACTGAATTCTAGGTTTAACTTCTTATTATTTTTATCACGTCTATTTTAACTTGAAAATTACTGTATTCGTGACTAGAATTACTCGTAACGCTTGTGAGTAGTCTAAGTCCTCACCAAACCGCATGTCTTGCCTATAAATGCCAATTAACGCAAACGCTTGTGTCAGAAACAATCACTGAGGCTCCAGGTAAGCAACTATCAAACTTGCTTTCCCAGATTCAAAAATGTCAAAAAACGCCTTCGTTTTATCTAATCCTTACCCGTTTTGCAAAACGTCACCAGCTGCTTAGCCAATCAGATGTGTTATGGTTATGGTATGGTTAGTTTTCCTTTCCCAGTGACGTCAATGCGAACATTCGCTAGAGCGGCTAGACTAACTCGTCAGAATGGTCTCTCGTCACGGTACAGAGCACAACTTCATAATGCCGAAATAATTGTTGCTGTTTTTTGATGTATCCTCGCCATGTACTTTAGCCTACTAGCTTTCATAGTCATGCCTTTGCCCTTTTTACAGCGTTGATATAACGTTACTTCGCCAATGAACGTTCAGGTGCGGATGCAATATTTAGTTCGTTAAGCTTCTATACGCAGGAGGCAAACTTATCCAGCTTTTTGTACAAATTGCTTGCGGTTGTAATGTTTAGGCCTAAGTGTTAGTTTTTGTAGCGTAGGGTTAACTGAATATCTGAGAATGAACATTCATGACGAATTAAATATTTAGACAACTATTATTCCATGTCTAACACTGGATTTTGGTCCTGCAACGTTAAAATTAAGATTGTTCATGACTTCTAAACATTAAATGGATGTATGATCACGACATAGGCGAAGCACAATTTGACAGATTTTTATTTTTGTTTTGTTTTGGAAATGCTCTCAGAGCGCACCAAATTGGAAGTGTTTTTCAAAAATTTCTGGGGGAGGCCCTCCAGACCCCACGCTGGAAGTGTTGCCTTCGGCAACACACCTTCGGGCTTCGCCCGACGGTTACGCCCTTCGTGCCTACTACCTTGCTGCAGCATATTTCCAAGTTGCTTTCCCAACGGTTTAAGCCACCGAACGTCACTGCATTTGATTAATTAAAAAAAGATGTTCAATGGTCTTAGTGGCAAATATAAATATTGCGGCTTTGACGTTCTCAATATTTCTTTTTTTTTGTGCCGAAAACGTCGCACAATTTAAAAATATTTGTGCAAGTTACTGTTAAACGAGGACGATGGAATATTACCGTTGGTGGTGGGTGTGGACTGTGGTATCGCATTACATTTTTCAAGCATTTTTACTTTATTTTCTCTAGTTTTTTTGCAAAATTGTTTTGGTGTGCCTGCATTAACGACATCTATTACCGCTTTTATTACCTAGCCACCATTACATTATTGTTTCATGCAGCCACTAATGTTTGAGATCGACTGCAACGATCATGGAATGTTACGTAATGAGAAAGATGATATACCTGTAAGCAAAATTTAAAAAAAAATGATCGCTTAAAACAACTCTTTTTTGCTTACTGAACAGTAAATACTATTGTCCAAACCAGTTATTTTGTCTCATGAGCTTTGCATAATTATTGAACAACCGCATAAAGTTTAGAATCGGTAAGAAATCATTAAATTTGAAAATACAATTTGACTCATGGCAAATAAACGTTTTCAAAGTTTTTTTTTGCGGCCATTGCCGACTCCATTTCGCAATCCGTAATTTCACGTCGACAATGGTTTTGCCTCATCAAAAATATGCTAATTTCGAAGGACACATGGCAAATACCCTCGCATGCTTATGTAGTAGGCTACTCAGTTAAATACAACGCAGTGAATGTCGTTCGTTTCAGATTGAATTCGTTGGTCCATCAACCAAAACTATCACCACAAAACAAATAAGTAAAGATAATGAAAAAAATGCACAACAGCCTTTGTTTAAATGTTGTTGGCAATTTTCGTTTCATTCTTGATAAATAGCTTTAAAAGTTTCGCGTTCTATTTGTGAAATGAAGTCGCAAACTCGATACCAACTTGTTGCGGGTTTGACTTTTGGAAACAAATTTATCTACGGCTTCGTTGAGAGCAAGAGCTTCCACGTGATCTCGATGTGTATTCAAGATAGACAGTTCATTTAAACCAGGGGTGACGAACCTTTTTGCGGTCGCGGGCCAGTTTGTCAATTACACATAAGATATCGGGCCACACAACTTTTTAATCGTAGCCTACTATGAAATCTTTTAGAAGCGACTCAAGATATTATTCATGAAAAGTAACAAACGGCAGATGAAAGTAATAAAACCCACACAGTTGAAATTATCTTACGCAGAATCGAAACATACAACAGTAAAAAATAAAAACAAATCAATTTGAGCAAAATAGATAGAGCAACAGTACTTGCACTGATTATGAAGACAGTTTAATTTTCGAAGCGTTTGCTTTTATATGAGTAAAATTTCTTCTTTTTTTGGCTCTATCTTTTTTGCTCAAGTTGACTAAATGTTTCGACCATTATGCTCCGAAACAACAAATCAATTAGTAAAATTTATTTTTCAAACAACAAACAAAAGCCCATGCAAATCATGCAGCTGAAGCTATCTGATGTAGCATTGAAGCATAAAATATTAAAAAATAACATTGAAGCATTGAATTTTTTTGCTTAGTGGGATTTTTGGAAAGTTTTTTGCTTGACTAAGCGTTCAATGTCCGCACCGATAGCTCAGTGGTTACGCGTCCGGCTCAAGATCACGCGGCGCTGGTTCGACTATCGGAGGGATGCGCTTGAGCAACGCATTTTAGGACTGCTCTCCATTCAGCGGCACCTAGTGAATGGAATAATTCCTTGACAACAACACTTTGACAATTCGGTTCGTCACCTCTGATTTAAACGCTGCTGTGTTTGTGTAGGCCACAAATATGTTTGCAAGAAAAAGAAATGACCGTACTCTGCATGGCATGCAGAGCTGGGAATAATAATGTAAGTTTTCAATACAGAAACGAAGTTTGGTGCCATGTCTGATAAAGCGCAATTTCTTGATTTCGGCAGTAGAGATAGAGCGGTCCAGCTGTCTTAACTGAGCAAACAGTAGCTGACGCTTACGCATAATTTTTTGCTTTTGCAACTATATTTGTTGGTGTTGTGTGGCGGTTTTAAGCTAAATTTGAGCGTTTATTTAAGGTGTTTGGAAAGTTATTTTGATTTTGGCATTTTGATATATTTTTGCATTGTAAATAATATAAATAACTCTGTTTTGTCGACGCGCAGTAGCCTATTTACAAAACATTAGGTTTGAAAAGGCAACTTTTCCGGAATCTTGATGATGCTTTTTATAAATTGGATATTGCATTTTGGGCTGATTTTGTCAACAGCATGATTATTTAAGAACTGGCAGTACAACCGCTAACATGGCAATCCTGTTTACTGCTAAAGTTAGATTTAGCGTTTGGCTTCCAGTGCAGATGCTATTATAGCGACGTCGTCCACGTTTCACTTCAGCCGATGAAGGATAAACAGGAACATCACAGTTGGTTACCTGTAAATGTGAACTGGAATAATCACCAACCCACTAATTATGACAATAAAAAAGCACACCAGCTAAACAAGAGGCGCTATTCACTATGAGGTCTTCCAGCTGTGAGATCAACTATGATTCAACAGAACGGATTGTTTTGTTATCAGATGCAGAACAGCAGAAGTAACTTGTAAACAGCAACGTTTCACAGTAACCGATTAAACCATTTTGAATTATGTGACGTTTTCGGCATTAAAATCGAATATTTTATCAATGAATGTTGAGAACAAGCTGGAAGGCGGCAGTTGAGCTGAGTAAGGCGGCAATACCTGTATCTGGACCACGGCCATTTACTAGGGCTGTGGAGCCAGAGAGATTTTAGCGTGTTCGGAGTCGGCCAGTTATAAACCGAGGAGTTATAGTCTTATATTTTTTGCCCGACTCCACGGCCCGATTCAACATCTTTTTTTATCAGTTTTTGATTTAATTCTTACATATCAAGTATGAATTTACGTATCTTGTTCCCCCTGACAAAAACGTCATGAAGAGTCTTCCGTGCATATTTTGCTGGCCTAAGTTTTGTGTAAATTCAATGGCTTTGATGTTTCTTTCAAGGCGGCAAATCGATCACTCGCATCGCAAATTATAGTTTTTAGGTCACACCACTGAACACGTTGTATCAACGTGGGCAGGCGTTGAATCAATGCAAAAAAAGGGTTGTTTTGGTTACTGGTTTTTGTAATCAACACGTGTTAGAAATTTGCTAGCACTTTTTTGGCTCTTGCATTTCATTATTTTGTTCGATCACTGTTGCCATTGCCGACGCCAGATTCGAAGGCCGACAAATTCATTTATGATTCAACAAAACGAATTGGTTTGACATCAAAACTCAGAAGTATAAAAATCCAAGTTATTTCACTCAATAATACATGAAAATTAGCACATGGCCTTTGTAACTTCCCGTTGTGTGCTACATATAACCGTGGATATTTGTTTGACTACATATAACCGTCAGCCCCCGCCTTAATCCGGCCCTGCATATAACTGAAAGCGAACGTTAAGAAGTCATGCAAAGCGACCGACTTGAAAAGTCACTGCTGGAATCTCGAGTATCTAACTAAGCTATTGAAATTTTTGACTTTAGTGTCAGGTACTGCAGCCTAGATAAACTAGGTAGAGAGTATAGGCGTAGTATTTGATTTGCAGGAACTAGTGCACACATAGTTAATTTATATGGTTGCTTTAGGGAACGTTCAAATATTACGTAACGCCTTCGAGGGGGAGGGGGGATTTATGCAAAGCGTTACGTTAGCGTCACATCGGGGGGGAGGGGGTTCAAGCAAAACGTTACGTAACGCTTTCGAGTACGGAATGGTAGTTTTTTGTGCTAAATTCGTAGTGAAAAAACGTTACATGGGGGAGGGGGGGATTGAAAAAAGCGTTACGTTGGCGTTACATGGGGGAGGGGGGGGTCAAAAATTCGGAAAAAAAGCGTTACGTAATATTTGAACGTTCCCTTATGTTAATTAAGTTGTAAGTACATTTGAAAAATGAAGAGCATTGGCTGAATCATGGCTCGTCACTTTTTCAATGTTGTTCATGAGCAAAAGTGACATTTCTCATTGCAAATACAGACGAAATCTTATCAGCCATTTGCCAGACGTTTTGATACGATTATTCGATTGATACGTTTATAACCCATTTGCTCAAGAAACCCGATTTTTTTATGATCAGGCTTTATTCTTGGGAATGTGCCTGTGCTAGCTCCGTTGCATTGGGCGTCACTATGTGTGGTTTAATCCTACAACTGTTTACAAGTCTATTTAAACTCGAGAAGTTTATTCAATATTAGTGCTTTGTTACACAACACATTGTATTGCCTGCGATCAGTTGTACTATCAAAGCAATTTTCCGCAAACTGCGGCAAACGAGCTTTTATGTTTAACGGTCTCTGTGATGTCACAAGAGGAACTTCGACTGCCTGCATTTTTGTTTCAAGTATGCAAGTTTTAGATCTTGCAGTGTGATAACTGCTTCATCCGCTCTTTTGCCTTAAGACCAACTCTGCAAAGATGAGATCTTTGTGGCACGATGTCTTGCGTATGAGATCACAGCTCCACGGGAAAAGGGTTTACAATCGCTTGTTTTTCTGTCTGGTCAAAACAAGCAGATTTCACAATAACAGATTGCGTAACAAAAAGTTGCTATCGGTCAGTAATCGTCGAAACACCACAACAAAACTAATTCTAGAACGAAAATGCAGATTGCCGCCGGAGCTACGCATATTGATTGTGACAGTCCAGACGTTAGTACGCAAAGACAATGATACGATTGAATGAATGAAGTATAACGAGAAGCAAATACTGATACACTTATCCGATACATTCCTTTAAATGAGATACGTTAAGCGTTAAACCTACAGTTTTACTTAACATTAGATAGGATTTGGTTTGATATGTCAGATTTTGATACAATCAAACGATTGATACGTTTAAGCAGTATGCGCTTAACCATGTAGAAGAAAAATAAGAATAGAAAAAGTTGAACATTATTATTTTTGTTCACCAGTCAGGGCAAGTTAATTTGAAAGGTTAGAATTGTTTTCAAGAAAGAAATTTAGAGAACTGGCAATGGCATTTTGAAAAAAACAGAACTATGTTACACATATGCCACCAGGGCTAAAAAGAGAAATGTAGATTGGTAGGAAAAATGAGCTGACTTAAAATATTTTCCGCAAAAGTTTTGTGTCATGCATATTCCTCTTAGTTGTACATCATCAACTTGAAAGTAAACTCAGAAAGATCAACAACTATATGATGCATTATCGGCAGTGTTGTACGTTGACGGCGTCAACTTTTGTCGACGCTGAGGCTAGCGTCGTCACTTTATTTTTTATTTGACGGAAGTGATAGCGGCGTCAATTATTTTGCCGATTTTAAGCGTCAAGCGCTATGCGTCATTTTTTGTTTTCATGGAAAATCTCGTTTCACAATAAGAGTTTCACAATGTATTCTGGCCAGCGCGACTTATCTAATTACCCAATTTCGCGTTGCTTGGAATAGCTACCTGGAATACAAGCGGAAGAAGTTCGCCAAATGGTGATCACTCATATCTTGAGCAGTATGCCAGTATCGAGAACGAGGGATCAGAGAGAGAAAGCGAAAAATCAATAAATGTCATCGCGGTGGTTGAAGGTACTTTATTTCAAGAGCTCTGTGCCCTTCTTCTTCATCGTGTTTCACACGGCCGTAGCCCAGAGCATCACGCAGGCTCTTGCTCTATCGTTGAACTCGGCCAAATCCTGTGCAGCGCACCTTGCTTTTAGGTCAGGGCATTCGAGTAGATGTTGCATCGTTTGCTCCTGTCCGCATTTGCAACTTTTGCTCCCCATGGAATACCCCCAGTGTCTCATCAAGGTTTTACACCTGCCAATACCAGTTCTTAAGCGGTTGAGGCATCGCCAATACTTCCACGGTTTACGTTTTCCGGCAGGAAGGCTCTCCATGGGTGTGAGCTCCATATTGGCCAATGTCGGTCCGGCTGCCAGTCCCTCCTGCCATAGTTGAACCCGCACATTGGCGGCGACATCGTCTTGACCTAATGGGACAACTGAAGCAAATAAACTTTTTCTTGATTTCAGATGCCTGTGTGCTGGAGTTTGGCCATACAGTGGGTGTCTCAAATCTATGTCCTGACAAGATCTTTCCTTTCTGCTGGTCACGCTATGCCCTTGAAAAGAGCGATGTTGGTGCAGTGGACCTCGTTAAACGATTTATACTGCATGTGCTAAGCCATCACAGCACGCTTGGAACAGTGATACCTTTCCGAGTAAACGTTTTCCAGACTTGTTTTTGAAATACAACACACCAATATCACCCAGCGCTGCTGTGGAACGCATGTTTTCACTTGCAAAGGACATTATGCGTCCCAAACGCAGCAGATTGTCAGACAAACGTTTTGAAATGCTTGTGTTTCTACAAGGAAATAACTAATAAGCTAAAGCAGCTAGTTACAATACAGTCTCAAAACATAAAACCTGCTCTTTATTTATAGCTATTGTTAGCCTAAACTTGGTTGAAATACTTCCGTTTTGTGAGACCCTGGCTAAAATAGCGCTAGAAATTAGCGCTGACGCCGTCAATTTCTTTACGAACTTACGCAGTACTTTACGCCGTAAAGTTTTTAGGCAATTCGCGCTCACGCTTAAGCCGTCAATTTATTTCATTGACGGGCACAACACTGACTATCGGTATACTGCTGTTCCCAAATGACAGAAGTTCGTAATGGTTTCTTATGATTGGCCTGTTTTGTATGTGTAACAGTTCAAAAATAAGTTATTTAGTTTTAACTTATTAATTGTGTCTTGCAATATTTTCATTGTTGCAACTTTCATTCAGGTTAGGATATTTACTGTTATTATCTCAATAATAACAATTCAGTAATGGCAAATGATTTAGCTGCCAGTTTATCTAACTACAAAGTGCAGTTGGCTCAAGTGGAAGCTGCCTTGACCAATGATGAAAACAATGATGAACTTCTCAAATTGAAACAAGATTTACTTGAGGTATTGTGGTGTAAATAGCGAAATTAGTTATGCAAAAGCAGCAGTAACAAAATGTTTTTGATTGCATGTTGAAAAAAAGCATGCGGTTAAATGACAAAACTATGCAAATATATGTCCGATTAGTAAATTATTACAATTAACAGCTGTGTATTCATTTTTTCAAAAATCAAATTAGATTGAGAGGAGTTTATGGTCAACTCACTTTAGCCACTTATTCATTTAACACACACAGAAGATAGCTGGCCGACCACATGAGCAGTGAATAAAATCACTCTTAACATGAAACAAAATGTTTTTAACTCAAACACTCTGGTATTTCAGGTGATTCAACTAACAGTCGACTTACAAGGAGCAGAAACAAGTAGTGCCAAAGAGGAACCTGAACCTTCAGTAAGAGCTACAGTAAATGAGACACCAAGTCATCAGTGGTCCATTGGTGATAAATGCCTTGCGAAGAAAAATGATGATGGAAAGTAAGGAACAAAATTGTATTTAGCCTTAACTTTTAGTCGTCATAAAGGAGTAAGTCGAATATCTTCGGCTTTTGCATTTGCTGTTTTTGTATTTCAATTAAAAGAGAGTTAAATCCTGCAATCCTGCCCAGTTTTGTATGCTGGATGCGCAACAAATCAACCTAGAAATGGCTACTGAACGTTGTTAACATGGTTTCTTTGCACGTCCCAAGTTGCTCATAATTTTATCGTTCATCAAGGTTTTATGAAGCTGTTGTGGAAGATATTCTGCCTGAGAGTGAAACTGTGGTGGTCCATTTTCCTGACCTGGAAATATCCGACCTTTGTCAAACGTCTTCTTTGAAACCTCTTTTGATCGACAGCAGCAAAGCAACGGCTGGTACAAGCCAAACCGAACTGAAGAACAAAGCAGCATCAAGGTTTGTTAATTAGTTGCTGAGACCTGACTTTGACGTAATCGTGACAGTTGAAACTTTTTCTGGTTCGGGTGCTTGTTGACTCTCGCCATGGCTACCTAGAGATATGCGACCTGATTTGTTACATTCTGTTGCTTTTCCAGATTTTATAGCTTTGGGAGAGAAGTAATTTTAGGCTACAATACCATAAACAGATTTTGCTGACTTTTGGTAACTACCGTACCGTACCTGAATAAAATTTTCTAAAAATAATGTTTTAACGTCTATTTTATTGTCTTTCCCAGGTGGCAAATTGGATTTTTGAATCCACTCGCGTTGATAAACAAACACAATTTGATTCAGAAAATTTCAGTCTGGTTGAACGTTTTTCCAAGTTGAAAAACTCACTTTCTTATTTTTACTGTTTTCCCAAAGCGAGAAAAAGCTCTTATATCATTCCGAGTCATCAAAAATAAATTTATAATTTCATTCAGACAGTGCCAGTAGCGGTTTTCAAAATCTGCAAATTTTGACAAATCAGGTCGCGCCCCAGGTAGCCATGTTCTCGCAAATACTTTTTTTAGTCTGAAAGTACCGAGACTAGGCTTTTTAACTGCTGGAATATTCAACAGTGGCAATTTTATAAATGCTGAATTTATTCTTTGCATATAGAAAAGAACAAATCATAAAACAACGAGAATACAAGAAGAAACGGAACTTGAAGAAGAAAATGAGAGCAAAGGAGAAGGAAGCTGAGTCGGAGATATCGAAGAATAAATGGAAGGAATTTAACCGAAAGGTTTATTCCAAAACTACAAAAGGGAAAGTATGTATGCTTTTATCATAATCCTAACCAGATTATACAATAGATTGCAATAAGTTTTCTATATCTTTGTATGTAATTTTTTAACTTTAACAAATAGCCTATCGATATATGGTAGCGTAATATTTTTTGATCAACTGAGAGCCTATTAAGGCATGCGATGAATTGAATTTTAACCGCTTCTAATCCAAGCTATACAAAGGAATTAAATTTTAATAGTAGGCTATAAAATTTTTATTTTCAACATTTCCTGTTATTGGTGTAAGGAGATGTGCAACCTGCTGCCCTCGAATCGAAAATATGTGGCCCGAGATGGGCTTTGGTTTCTGGTCTGTGGCACGAATACTCTGACATGTTAATATACTAGTCAATAAGAAATACAAGTTTGACCCGACACACGTATTTGACCTGGAGGATAAAAAGTTGCACGCCCCTGTTAAATGTAAGGGATTATTTGACGACAACATTTTTAAATTTCATATAAACTTGCAATTTCAGGTTCGAAAAAGCATATTCGCATCCCCAGAAGGCGCAGGGAAGGTTGGAGTGGGGACATGCGGAGTGGCAGACAAGAAAATGACCAAATACGAACACGGAGCTAAATACAACGCCCGCCATTTGATACCAAGATGATCCAGTTTGCGTCGCCCTATTATCTGCAAACACCGACAACCGCCCCGCTGTGAATTGCAGCACTGGACGGAGTAGGAACTGTTATTTTCACGTTCTTATAAACTTTGACAAGACTTATTAGATGATGTTCTTGTATAAACATTTGAAGATTATGAGTTTTGTACTTTATTATGAAAGTAGCGCTGATGCAAAGCTTTGACGCTCCAAATAACTCTTTGGACGATTTGTCCCATAATTTGTGTCTTGCATTATTGCGTTTGTGGAATGATCCACCTGTAATCTTGTGCAGGTTTTATCACCAATGTCTTCTTTTGATTACAAGTTGATTTTACGAGCAACGTTTTCAGCGTAAAGTTAGTTTTCAGCGCAGCATTTAAGAGGTAAAGGGTTCTCTCCCTATTCGACCTGCAAAACGTATTGGGGAAGTTCAAATCATATTGCGATTCGGAAAGATTTTGACACAGAAATTACGTAAGCAGTGGTTCATAAGAAGTACACGGAGGTCAACATCTAAAGGCGGAGATTGAGTCTTCATTGTTAAAAAAAAGCTATCAAAATTAAAGTGTGTTATGTTTGATGTACGATACGTCATCCCTGATTCACATCATCACAGACTACACTGCAGGCGAAACGTTTATAGGAAGACTTGCATTTATTCTTTGGCATTTTAAAATACACTATTTGGATATATCGACATCGCTCGGCTATTTTTCGGCTGTTGAATCCTATTCCCTTGCAACAAAGCTGTCAGGTCATCGACTTATCAGGCAAGCGCTTCCCGTGGTTGTCTCTGCAAGCACAAACTTCGGTGATTGAACTTAGAGCAACATTAGAAACACCACAAAATTATTATACAATATCGTGATTCTTTAGTATAGCATTTAAATTAAAATATTTTGTTAGCTACAGGAAGTGAACAAGTCAGTTTTGTTTCGATACATCTTTGTGTCCAACATGAAACAAATTGGCGTGCATGGCCACTGAGAGTAGCTTGTTTAAATGAGACGAACATGATTTGCTGCAACAATTACTTGTCTCTTAATCATCAATTAAAATCAAAAATATTCCAGCCTGGTTTATAGTCTTAAGGATACCAAATGCACTGGAATTTGCCAAACTTTGCTACACCTTTTGCTCAGCTTTGACAGTAGCAATCTGTGGTACAGTAGATATGAAGGTAGTGGTACAGTAGAAGATATGAAACTGAATAAAGATTTGTAACTACACACATTTTAAATAATCTTCTAGTTTAAAAGGTCATAGAATATATTACTTTGATGTCTTATACACAGAGAGTATATCGGATGCGGTCACAAATATAACAACCTTCGGTATAACAACACTTTTTCAACTGATCTACAAGAATACTCTGATGCAGTGGTTTTCAACCTTTTTGGTGGAACGGAACCCAATGAAACACTCCAAAAGCTCGAGAAACCCCTGTTTAATAATTTAATTGCCTTATGCAAAAACATCATTTGATTAATTAAAAAAAGATGTTCAATGGTCTTAGTTGCAAATATAAATATTGCGGCTTTGACGTTCTCAACATTTGTTTTAATTTTTGTGTCGAAAACGTCGCACAATTTAAAAATATTTGTGCAAGTTACTGTTAAACGAGGAAGATGGAATATTACCGTTGGTGGTGGGTGTGGACTGTGGTATTGTATTACATTTTTCAAGCATTTTTACTTTATTTTCTCCAGTTTTTTTGCAAAATTGTTTTAGTGTGCCTGCATTAACGACATCTATTACCGCTTTTATTACCTAGCCACCATTACACTATTGTTTCATGCAGCCACTAATGTTTGAGATCGACTGCAACGACCATGGAATGTTACGTAATGAGAAAGATGATATACCTGTAAGCAAAATTAAAAAAAAATGATCGCTTAAAACAACCCTTTTTTGCTTACTGAACAGTAAATACTATTTTCCAAACCAGTTATTTTGTCTCGTGAGCTTTGCATAATTATTGAACAACTGCATAAAGTTTAGAATCGGTAAGAAATCATTAAATTTGAAATTACAATTTGAATCATCGCAAATAAACGTTTTCAAAGGGTTTTTTGCGGCTATTGCCGACTCCATTTCGCAATCCGTGATTTCACGTCGACAATGACTTGCCTCATCAAAAATATGCTAATTTCGAAGGACACATGGCAAATACCCTCGCATGCTTATGTAGTAGGCTACTCAGTTAAATACAACGCAGTGAATGTCGTTCGTTTCAGATTGAATTCGTTGGTCCATCAACCAAAACTATCACCACAAAACAAATAAGTAAAGATAATGAAAAAAATGCGCAACAGCCTTTGTTTAAATATTGTCGCAATTTTCGTTTCATTCTTGATAAATAGCTTTAAAAGTTTCGCGTTCTATTTGTGAAATGAAGTCGCAAACTCGATACCAACTTGTTGCGGGTTTGACTTTTGGAAACAAATTTATCTACGGCTTCGTTGAGAGCAAGAGCTTCCACGTGATCTCGATGTGTATTCAAGATAGACAGTTCATTTGAACGCTGCTGTGTTTGTGTAGGCCACAAATATGTTTTCAAGAAAAAGACATGACCGTACTCTGCATGGCATGCAGAGCTGGGAATAATAATGTAAGTTTTCAATACAGAAACGAAGTTTGGTGCCATGTCTGATAAAGCGCAATTTATTGATTTCGGCAATAGAGATAGAGTGGTCCAGCTGTCTTAACTGAGTAAACAGTAGCTGACGCTTACGCATAATTTTTTGCTTTTCCAATTATATTTGTTGGTGTTGTGTGGCGGTTTTATGCTAAATTTAAGCGTTTATTTAAGGTGTTTGGAAAGTTATTTTGATTTTGGCATTTTGATATATTTTTGCATTGTAAATAATTTAAATAACTCTGTTTTGTCGATGCGCAGTAGCATGATTATTTAAGAACCGGCAGTATAGGCTAACCGCTAACATGGCAATCCTGTTTACTGCCAAAGTTAGATCTAGCGTTTGGCTTCCAGTGCAGATGCTATTATAGCGACGTCGTCCACGTTTCACTTCAGCCGATGAAGGATAAACAGGAACATCACAGTTGGTTACCGGTAAATGTGAACTGGAATAATCACCAACCCACTAATTATGACAATAAAAAAGCACACCAGCTAAACAAGAGGCACTATTCACTATGAGGTCTTCCAGCTGTGAGATCAACTATGATTCAACAGAACGGATTGTTTTTTATCAGGTGCAGAACAGCAGAAGTAACTTGTAAACAGCAACGTTTCACAGTAACCGATTAAACCATTTTGAATGATGTGACGTTTTCGGCATGAAAATCGAATATTTTATCAGTGAATGTTGAGAACAAGCTGGAAGGCGGCAGTTGAGTTGAGTAAGGCGGCAATACTTGTATCTGGACCACGACCATTTAACTAGGGCTGTGGAGCCAGAGAGATTTTAGCGTGTTCGGAGTCGGCCAGTTATAAACCGAGGAGTTATAGTCTTATATTTTTTGCCCGACTTCACGGCCCGATCCAACATTTTTTTTATCAGTTTTTGATTTAATTCTTACATGTCAAGTATGAATTTACGTATCTTGTTCCCCCTGACAAAAACGTCATGAAGAGTCTTCCGTGCATATTTTGCTGGCCTAAGTTTTGTGTAAATTCAATGGCTTTGATGTTTCTTTCAAGGCGGCAAATCGATCACTCGCATCGCGAATTATAGTTTTCAGGCCACACCACTGAACACGTTGTATCAACGTGGGCAGGCGTTGAATCAATGCAAAAAAAGGGTTGATTTGTTTACTGGTTTTTGTAATCAACTAGTGTTAGAAATTTGCTGGCACTTTTTTGGCTCTCGCATTTCATTATTTTGTTCGATCACTGTTGCAATTGCCGACGCCAGATTCGAAGGCCGACAAATTCATTTATGATTCAACAAAACGAATTGGTTTGACATCAAAACTCAGAAGTATAAAAATCCAAGTTATTTCACTCATTAACTCATGAAAATTAGCACATGGCCTTTGTAACTTCCGGCTGTATGCTACATATAACCGTGGATATTTGTTTGACTACATATAACCGTCAGCCCCCGCCTTAATCCGGCCCTGCATATAACTGAAAGCGAACGTTAAGAAGTCATGCAAAGCGACCGACTTGAAAAGTCACTGCTGGAATCTCGAGTATCTAAGCCAGTGGTTCCCAACCTTTTTGACCTTGCGGCACCCTATCAAATAGATAAATAGTTTGCGGCACCCTGGCAAAACTGGATCAATTCTATGAGGTTTCTGTATTTCAAATAATTGTATGAAATCACACAGAATGAGATGCGCGTAAATAAATGTTATTCAAAAGTCAGTGTGAAATTTGGGCTTGACTTCTTGCACAAAGTCCCTTAATATCTGGGAGCACCTTCGATAAAGCCACTCTCATTTCTTCCTCGACTATGAGCAGTCGTTCTCGTTTTTTAGTTCGTTGTGGAAAATCCACTCTCGCATAAGTAGGGTATGACGTGAAAAACTGTAGCAAAAGCACAATAGCTTTCTTTCCAACGCAAGGATATTCATTTTGAATTTTTATCCAGAAGTCGTGGAGAGGCATCTGCTTGTGCATAAGCTTAAAATTTCCATCGTTACGGATGTCAATTAATTCTTCTTTAAGATTCAAAACAATATGAGAGTCCAGTAAAACTGGATTTCTCGAATTCTTTGCAAAATAAAATCATGAAACCTGGCAATAATGATGCGTTTCAAACGTTTTTATGGAAAGAACAGCAACGAGTCAAATCTCTTTCGCGTTGTTTTTCCTGGGCGAGAAAACAAAGGCTTACCGCGGATTATCTAGCCTACTTACCGCCAGCGACTTCCCCACTAAGCAAACCCTCCAGAAAGGAGCTGGGAATAACTGGGGGAGGTGCGCAACTTCATACGCACTGAAACTAGGTTAGAAATAAATAAATTTCGCACTTAACGGGTTAAAGTTAAAATAAAGAATGGGCCGCAGTATTGCAATATCTCAATATCTCGCGGCACCCTTGAGCATCGCAATTGGCACCCCAGGGTGCCGCGGCACCCCGGTTGGGAACCACTGATCTAAGCTATTGAAATTTTTGACTTTAGTGTCAGTGTACTGCAGCCTAGATAAACTAGGTAGAGAGTATAAGCGTAGTATTTGATTTGCAGGAACTAGTGCACACATAGTTAATTTATATGGTTGCTTTATGTTAATTGAGTTGTAAGTACATTTGAAAAAGGAAGAGCATTGGCTGAATCATGGCTCGTCACTTTTTCAATGTTGTTCATGAGCAAAAGTGACATTTCTCATTGCAAATACAGACGAAATCTTATCAGCCATTTGCCAGACGTTTTGATACGATTATCCGATTGATACGTTTAACCAATTTGCTCCAGAAACCCGATTTTTTTATGATCAGGCGTTATTCTTGGGAATGTGCCTGTGCTAGCTCCGTTGCATTGGGCGTCACCATGTGTGGTTTAATCCTACAACTGTTGCAAGTCTATTTAAACTCGAGAAGTTTATTCAATATTAGTGCTTTGTTACACAACACAGTGTATTGCCTGCGATCAGTTGCACTACCAAAGCAATTTTCCGCAAACTGCGGCAAACGAGCTTTTATGTTTAACGGTCTCTGTGATGTCACAAGAGGAACTGCATTTTTGTTTCAAGTATGCAATTTTTAGATCGTGCAGTGTGATAATTGCTTCATCCGCTCTTTTGCCTTAAGACCAACTCTGCAAAGATGAGATCTTTGTGGCACGATGTCTTGCGTATGAGATCACAGCTCCACGGGAAGGGGATTACAGTCGCTTGTTTTTCTGTCTGGTCATAACAAGCAGATTTCACAATAACAGATTGCGTAACAAAAAGTTGCTATTGGTCAGTAATCGTCGAAACACCACAACAAAACTAATTCTAGAACGAAAATGCAGATTGCCGCCGGAGCTACGCATATTGATTGTGACAGTCCAGACGTTAGTACGCAAAGACAATGATACGATTGAATGAATGAAGTATAACGAGAAGCAAATACTGATACACTTATCCGATACATTCCTTTAAATGAGATACGTTAAGCGTTAAACCTACAGTTTTAACCAATTTAACCAATTTAAGCGCTTAACCAATTTCGTTTGTAGAAGAAAAGTAAGAATAGAAAAAGTTGAACATTATTATTTTTGTTCACCAGTCAGGGCAAGTTAATTTGAAAGGTTAGAGTTGTTTTCAAGAAAGAGATTTAGAGAACTGGCAATGGCATTTTGAAAAAAAAACAGAACTATGTTACACATATGCCACCAGGGCTAAAAAGAGAAATGTAGATTGGTAGGAAAAATGAGCTGACTTAAAATATTTTCCGCAAAAGTTTTGTTTCATGCATATTCCTCTTAGTTGTACATCATCAACTTGAAAGTAAACTCAGAAAGATCAACAACTATATATGCACTATCGTCTATCGGCAGTGTTGTACGTTGACGGCGTCATTTGACGGCGTCAACTTTTGTCGACGCTGAGGCTAGCGTCGTCAGTTTATTTTTTATTTGACGGAAGTGATAGCGCCGTCAATTATTTTGCCGATTTTAAGCGTCAAGCGCTATGCGTCATTTTTTGTTTTCATGGAAAATCTCGTTTCACAATAAGAGTTTCACAATGTATTCTGGCCAGCGCGACTTATCCGAATTACCCGATTTCACGTTGGTTGGAATAGCTACCTGGAATACAAGACGAAGAAGTTCGCCAAATGGTGATCACTCATATCTTGAGCAGTATGCCAGTATCGAGAACGAGGGATCAGAGAGAGAAAGCGAAAAATCAATAAATGTCATCGCGGTGGTTGAAGGTACTTTATTTCAAGAGCTCTGTGCCCTTCTTCTTCATCGTGTTTCACAAGGCCGTAGCCCAGAGCATCACGCAGGCTCTTGCTCTATCGTTGAACTCGGCCAAATCCTGTGCAGAGCACCTTGCTTTTAGGTCAGGGCATTCGAGTAAATGTTGCATCGTTTGCTCCTGTCCGCATTTGCAACTTGTGCTCCCCATGGAATACCCCCAGTGTCTCATCAAGGTTTTACACCTGCCAATACCAGTTCTTAAGCGGTTGAGGCATCGCCAATACTTCCACGGTTTACGTTTTCCGGCAGGAAGGCTTTCCATGGGTGTGAGCTCCATATTGGCCAATGTCGGTCCGGCTGCCAGTCCCTCCTGCCATAGTTGAACCCGCACATTGGCGGCGACATCGTCTTGACCTAATGGGACAACTGAAGCAAATAAACTTTTTCTTGATTTCAGACGCCTGTGTGCTGGAGTTTGGCCATACAGTGGGTGTCTCAAATCTATGTCCTGACAAGATCTTTCCTTTCTGCTGGTCACGCTATGCCCTTGAAAAGAGCAATGTTGGTGCAGTGGACCTCGTTAAAAGATTTATACTGCATGTGCTAAGCCATCACAGCACGCTTGGAACAGTGATACCTTTCCGAGTAAACGTTTTCCAGACTTGTTTTTGAAATACAACACACCAATATCACCCAGCGCTGCTGTGGAACGCATGTTTTCACTTGTAAAGGACATTATGCGTCCCAAACGCAGCAGATTGTCAGACAAACGTTTTGAAATGCTTGTGTTTCTACAAGGAAATAACTAATAAGCTAAAGCAGCTAGTTACAATACAGTCTCAAAACATAAAACCTGCTCTTTATTTATAGCTATTGTTAGCCTAAACTTGGTTGAAATACTTCCGTTTTGTGAGACCCTGGCTAAAATAGCGCTAGAAATTAGCGCTGACGCCGTCAATTTCTTTACGAACTTACGCAGTACTTTACGCCGTAAAGTTTTTAGGCAATTTGCGCTCACGCTGAAACCGCCAATTTATTTCATTGACGGGCACAACACTGACTATCGGTATACTGCTGTTCCCAAATGACAGAAGTTCGTAATGGCTTCTTATGATTGGCCTGTTTTGTATGTGTAACAGTTCAAAAATAAGTTATTAAGTTTTAACTTATTAATTGTGTCTTGCAATATTTTCATTGTTGCAACTTTCATTCAGGTTAGGATATTTACTGTTATTATCTCAATAATAACAATTCAGTAATGGCAAATGATTTAGCTGCCAGCAGTGCCGGTCTTTGGGGTGTGCAAACCGTGCGATCGCACAGGGCCCGCAAATTAGGGGGCCCGCAATTTACTCAGAAAAAGCAGTAGTTTTGTCATTTCCAATAGAAAAATTCAACAAGTGAATTCAACAAAGGAATTAGCAACAAGAAAGACTCAACGGGTGCAACCTATTTCGTCCCCTGAAAAGATCGAGAAAAAAAACAACATAGCCGAAGTTGCTAATCGGAGTTGCCGCAAACATTTCAAATTTCTCTCGATCTTTTAAGGGGACGAAATTTGATTTTGTTACTCCGATTTCAGGGTACGAAATCGGGATACGAATTTTTCAGGGAACGAAATAGGTTGCATCTAGACATAACATAGCTTTATTTCCGAAAAATGCCCAAGAATGTATGACCTTATCCTTTTGCCATGCCACCTGACAGCACCATTTTACAGTAGTATTCATACCCAAATTTTGAACATGCTCTCAGAATGCCCCAAATTCAAACTAATTTTTCAAAATTTTTTGTGGGAGGCCCCCCAGACCCCCCGCCGCTGGGTGTCGCCTTCGGCGATCACACCCTGCCGTCAAGCTTCGCCGCCGACCGTGAAACCCCCCTTCCCCTTTCAAAATACCTAGCTGCGCTACTGAATTGGATCATTGTCATTGGGGCCCGCAAATCATATTCCGCACAGGGCCCGAAATGCCCTAAGACCGGCACTGCTGCCAGTTTATCTAACTACAAAGTGCAGTTGGCTCAAGTGGAAGCTGCCTTGACCAGTGATGAAAACAATGATGAACTTCTCAAATTGAAACAAGATTTACTTGAGGTATTGTGGTGTAAATAGCGAAATTAGTTATGCAAAAGCAGCAGTAACAAAATGTTTTTGATTGCATGTTGAAAAAAAGCATGCGGTTAAATGACAAACCTATGCAAATATATGTCCGATTAGTAAATTATTACAATTAACAGCTGTGGATTCATTTTATTTTATCAAATTAGATTGAGAGGATTTTATGCTCAACTCACTTTAGCCACTTATTCATTTAACACCCACAGAAGATAGCTGGCCGACCACATGAGCAGTGGGATAAAATCACTCTAACATGAAACAAAATGTTTTTAACTCAAACACTCTGGTATTTCAGGTGATTCAACTAACAGTCGACTTACAAGGAGCAGAAACAAGTAGTGCCAAAGAGGAACCTGAACCTTCAGTAAGAGCTACAGTAAATGAGACACCAAGTCATCAGTGGTCCATTGGTGATAAATGCCTTGCGAAGAAAAATGATGATGGAAAGTAAGGAACAAAATTGTATTTAGCCTTAACTTTTAGTCGTCATAAAGGAGGAAGTCGAATATCTTCGGCTTTTTCATTTGCTGTTTTTGTATTTCAATTAAAAGAGAGTTAAATCCTGCAATCTTGCCCAGTTTTGTATGCTGGATGCGCAACAAATCAACCTAGAAATGGCTACTGAACGTTGTTAACATGGTTTCTTTGCACGTCCCAAGTTGCTCATAATTTTATCTTTCATCAAGGTTTTATGAAGCTGTTGTGGAAGATATTCTGCCTGAGAGTGAAACTGTGGTGGTCCATTTTCCTGACCTGGAAATATCCGACCTTTGTCAAACGTCTTCTTTGAAACCTCTTTTGATCGACAGCAGCAAAGCAACGGCTGGTACAAGCCAAACCGAACTGAAGAACAAAGCAGCGTCAAGGTTTGTTAATTAGTTGCTGAGACCTGACTTTGACGTAATCGTGACAGTTGAAACTTTTTCTGGTTCGGGTGCTTGTTGACTCTCGCCATGGCTACCAAGAGATATGCGACCTGATTTGTTACATTCTGTTGCTTTTCCAGATTTTATAGCTTTGGGAGAGAAGTAATTTTAGGCTACAATACCATAAACAGATTTTGCTGACTTTTGGTAACTACCGTACCGTACCTGAATAAAATTTTCTAAAAATAATGTTTTAACGTCTATTTTATTGTCTTTCCCAGGTGGCAAATTGGATTTTTGAATCCACTCGCGTTGACAAACAAACACAATTTGATTCAGAAAATTTCAGTCTGGTTGAACGTTTTTCAAGTTGAAAAACTCACTTTCTTATTTTTACTGTTTCCCCAAAGCGAGAAAAAGCTTTTATATCATTCCGAGTCATCAAAAATTAAAAAATAAATTTATAATTTCATTCAGACAGTGCCAGTAGCGGTTTTCAAAATCTGCAAATTTTGACAAATCAGGTCGCGCCCCAGGTAGCCATGTTCTCGCAAATACTTTTTTTTAGTCTGAAAGTACCGAGACTAGGCTTTTTAACTGCTGGAATATTCAACAGTGGCAATTTTATAAATGCTAAATTTATTCTTTGCATATAGAAAAGAACAAATCATAAAACAACGAGAATACAAGAAGAAACGGAACTTGAAGAAGAAAATGAGAGCAAAGGAGAAGGAAGCTGAGTCGGAGATATCGAAGAATAAATGGAAGGAATTTAACCGAAAAGTTTATTCCAAAACTACAAAAGGGAAAGTATGTATGCTTTTATCATAATCCTAACCAGATTATACAATAGATTGCAATAAGTTTTCTATATCTTTGTATGTAATTTTTTCTATTATCTTTGTATGTAATTTGTCTCATGAGCTTTGCATAATTATTGAACAACCGCATAAAGTTTAGAATCGGTAAGAAATCATTAAATTTGAAATTACAATTTGAATCATGACAAATAAACGTTTTCAAAGTTTTTTTTGCGGCCATTGCCGACTCCATTTCGCAATCCTTGATTTCACGTCAACAATGATTTTGCCTCATCAAAAATATGTTAATTTCGAAGGACACATGGCAAATACCCTCGCATGCTTATGTAGTACTCAGTTAAATACAACGCAGTGAATGTCGTTCGTTTCAGATTGAATTCGTTGGTCCATCAACCAAAACTATCACCACAAAACAAATAAGTAAAGATAATGAAAAAAATGCACAACAGCCTTTGTTTAAATGTTGTTGGCAATTTTCGTTTCATTCTTGATAAATAGCTTAAATAGTTTCGCGTTCTATTTGTGAAATGAAATCGCAAACTCGATACCAACTTGTTGCGGGTTTGACTTTTGGAAACAAATTTATCTACGGCTTCGTTGAACGCTGCTGTGTTTGTGTAGGCCACAAATATGTTTTCAAGAAAAAGAAATGACCGTACTCTGCATGGCATGCAGAGCTGGGAATAATAATGTAAGTTTTCAATACAGAAACGAAGTTTGGTGCCATGTCTGATAAAGCGCAATTTATTGATATCGGCAATAGAGATGGAGCGGTCCAGCTGTCTTAATTTTCTTTGTTTTGGCCTTTTTTTGTATTATTTTGGCTTTAAGACCTTTTCATAGTCTGCTGAGCAAACAGTAGCTGACGCTTACGCATAATTTTTTGCTTAATTGCAATTATATTTGTTGGTGATGCGTGGTGGTTTTAAATTAAATTTGAGCGTTTTTTTAATGCGTTTGGCAGGTTATTTTGATTTTAGCATTTTGATATGTTTCTGCTTTTTTATATTTTTTTTTCAGCATTGTATGTAGTTTAAATAACTCTGTTTTGCCGATGCGCAGTAGCCTATTTACAAAACATTAGGTTTGAAAAGGCAACTTTTCCGGAATCTTGATGATGCTTTTCAAAATATTACATTTTGGGCTGATTTTGTCAACAGCATGATCATTACCACAGTCTAACTAAGGTATTGCTACCGTACCATATTTTAACCTGAGAATCTATTGAAAAACGTCAAATTTCAGAAAGCTGGCAATATAACCGCCAATATGACAATCATGATTACTGCCAAGATTAGATCTAGCGTTTGGCTTCCAGTGCAGATGCTATTATAGCGACGTCGTCCACGTTTCACTTCAGCCGATGAAGGATAAACAGGAACATCACAGTTGGTTACCGGTAAATGTGAACTGGAATAATTACCAACCCACTAATTATGGCAATAAAAAGTAAACCAGCTAAGCAAGAGGCCATTCACAAATTAGGTCTTCCAACTGTGTGATCATTTATTGCGATTCAACAGAAAGGATTGTTTTATTATCAGGTGCAGAACAGCAGAAGTAACTTGCAAACAGCAACGTTTCACAGTAACCGATTAAACCATTTTTAAATGATGTGACGTTTTCGGCACAAAAATCGAATGCTATCAGTGAACTGAATATTGAGAATAGTAAGGCGGCAGTACTTGTATCTGAAGGCCATTTAACTGGGGCTGTGGAGTCAGAGAGATTTTAGCGTGTCAGGAGTCGGCCAGTTATAAATCGAGGAGTCGTAGTCGTATATTTTTTGCCCGACTTCACGCCCGATCCAACATCTTTCTTTATCAGTTTTTGATTTAGTTCTTACATATTAAGTGTAACTGTATTTATCTTGTTCTGACAAAAACGTCATGGAGAGTCTTCCGTGCACATTTTGCTGGCCTAAGTTTTGTTCAAATTCAATGGCTTTGATGTTTCTTTCGAGGCGGTACTTTTTTGACGTTATCGATCGTTCACTTATAGTTTTCAGGTCACACCACTGAACACGTTGTATCAACGTGGGCAGGCGTTAAATCGATGCAAAAAAATGGTTGTTTTGCTTACTGGTTTTTCTAATGCAACACGTGTTAGAAATTTGCTAGCACTTTTTTGGCTCTTGCATTTCATTATTTTGTTCGATCACTGCTGCCATTGCCGACGCCAGATTCGAAGGCGACTAATTTATTTATGATTCAACAAAACGAATTGTTTTGACATCAGAACTCAAAAGTACAAAAACCCAAATAATTCCACTCATTAACACATGAAAATTAGCACATGGCCTTTCTAACTTTCCGCTGTGTGCTACATGTAACCGAAAGCGAACGTTAAGAAGTCATGCAAAGCGACCGACTTGAACAATCACTGCTGGAAACTCGAGTATATATACAAGGTATTAAAATTTTTGACTTTAGTGTCATTGTGTTGCAGCCTAGATAAGCTGGGTAGAGAGTATAAGCTAGTGCACACATAGTTAATTTATATAGTTACTTTATGTTAATTGAGTTATAAGTACATTTGAAAAATGAAGAGCATTGACTGAATCATGGCTTGTCACTTTTTTAATGTTGTTCATGAGCAAAAATGACATTTCTCATTGTAAATACAGACGAAATCGGATCAGCCATTTGCCAGACGTTTTGATACGATTATCCGAGTGATACGTTTAACCAATTTGCTCAAGAAAACAGTTTTTTTATGATCAGGCGTTATTCTTGGGAATGTGCTAGCTCCGTTGCATTGGGCGTCACCATGTGTGGTTTAATCCTACAACTGTTTGCAAGTCTATTTAAACTCGAAAAGTTTATTCAATATATATAAGTGCTTTGTTACCCAACACAGTGCATTGCCTGCGATCAGTTGTACTATCAAAGCAATTTTCCGCAAACTGCGGCAAACGAGCTTTTATGTTTAACGCTCTCTGTGATGTCACAAGACGGACTTCGACTGCCTGCATTTTTGTTTCAAGTATGCAATTTTTAGATCTTACAATGTGATAATTGCTTCATCCGCTCTTTCGCCTTAAGAAGACTAACTGTGCAAAGATTAGATCTTTGTGGCAGGATGGATGTCTTGCGCATGAGATCGCAGCTCCACGGGAAGGGGATAACAGTCGCTTGTTTTTCTTTTAATGGCACGAATCTGTCTGAACGTAACGAAGAGATTTCACAATAACAGATTGTGTAACAAAAGGTTACTATCGGTCAGTGATCATCGAAACACCACAACAAAATTGCACAAAATAGTTCACCCATTTTAGAACGAAAATGCAGCTTTCCGGCCGAGCTCGCAGTATGCTCTAGTTAAATTTAAGCAGTATGCGCTTTACCAATTTCGTTTTAGATGAAGAATCAGAATAGAAAAAGTTAAACATAGTTAATGTTGTTCTCCAGTCAGAGCAAGTTAATTTGAAAGGGTACAGTTGTTTTCTTTGTTCAGTTTGTTAGGGTCTTCAAATGATTCTATCGGTATATACTGCTGTTCCCAAATGATACAAGTTCGTAATACTTCTTATAATTGGCTGGTTTTGTATTTGTAACAGTTCAAAAATAAGTTATTTAGTTTTAACTTATTAATTGTGTCTTGCAATATTTTCATTGTTGCAACTTTCATTCAGGTTAGGATATTTACTGTTATTATTTCAATAATAAAAATTCAGTAATGGCAAATGATTTAGCTGCCAGTTTATCTAACTACAAAGTGCAGTTGGCTCAAGTGGAAGCTGCCTTGACCAGTGATGAAAACAATGATGAACTTCTCAAATTGAAACAAGATTTACTTGAGGTATTGTGGTGTAAATAGCAAAATTAGTCAAGCAAAAACAGCAGTAACAAAGTGTTTTTTGATTGCATGTTGAAAAAAAGCTTGCGGTTAAATGACAAAACTATGCAATATCAAACTTGTCTGATTAATAAATTATTACAATTAACAGCTGTGCATTAATTTTATTTTATCAAATTAGATTGAGAGGATTTTATGCTCAACTCACTCAGGGATATCTAGACTTTAGATATCTAGGACTTTAGATATCCCTGAATTCACTTTAGCCACTTATTCATTTAACACCTACAGAAGATAGCTGGCCGACCACATGAGCAGTAGGATAAAATCACTCTTAACATGAAACAAAATGTTTTTAACTCAAACACTCTGGTATTTCAGGTGATTCAACTAACAGTCGACTTACAAGGAGCAGAAACAAGTGCCAAAGAGGAACCTGAACCTTCAGTAAGAGCTACAGTAAATGAGACACCAAGTCATCAGTGGTCCATTGGTGATAAATGCCTCGCGAAGAAAAATGATGATGGAAAGTAAGGAACAAAATTGTATTTAGCCTTAACTTTTAGTCGTCATAAAGGAGGAAGTCGAATATTTTCGGCTTTCGCATTTGCTGTTTTTGTATTTCAATTAAAAGAGAGTTAAATCCTGCAATCTTGCCCAGTTTTGTATGCTGGATGCGCAACTACCGAACCTACCATCAATGAAATGGCTACTGAACGTTGTTAACATGGTTTCTTTGCACGTCCCAAGTTGCTCATAATTTTATCTTTCATCAAGGTTTTATGAAGCTGTTGTGGAAGATATTCTGCCTGAGAGTGAAACTGTGGTGGTCCATTTTCCTGACCTGGAAATATCCGACCTTTGTCAAACGTCTTCTTTGAAACCTCTTTTGATCGACAGCAGCAAAGCAACGGCTGGTACAAGCCAAACCGAACTGAAGAACAAAGCAGCATCAAGGTTTGTTAATTAGTTGCTGAGACCTGACTTTGACGTAATCGTGACAGTTGAAACTTTTTCTGGTTCGGGTGCTTGTTGACTCTCGCCATGGCTACCAAGAGATATGCGACCTGATTTGTTACATTCTGTTGCTTTTCCAGATTTTATAGCTTTGGGAGAGAAGTAATTTTAGGCTACAATACCATAAACAGATTTTGCTGACTTTTGGTAACTACCGTACCGTACCTGAATAAAATTTTCTAAAAATAATGTTTTAACGTCTATTTTATTGTCTTTCCCAGGTGGCAAATTGGATTTTTGAATCCACTCGCGTTGACAAACAAACACAATTTGATTCAGAAAATTTCAGTCTGGTTGAACGTTTTTCAAGTTGAAAAACTCACTTTCTTATTTTTACTGTTTTCCCAAAGCGAGAAAAAGCTTTTATATCATTCCGAGTCATCAAAAATTAAAAAATAAATTTATATTTTCATTCAGACAGTGCCAGTAGCGGTTTTCAAAATCTGCAAATTTTGACAAATCAGGTCGCGCCCCAGGAAGCCATGTTCTCGCAAATACTTTTTTTAGTCTGAAAGTACCGGGACTAGGCTTTTTAACTGCTGGAATATTCAACAGTGGCAATTTTATAAATGCTGAATTTATTCTTTGCATATAGAAAAGAACAAATCATAAAACAACGAGAATACAAGAAGAAACGGAACTTGAAGAAGAAAATGAGAGCAAAGGAGAAGGAAGCTGAGTCGGAGATATCGAAGAATAAATGGAAGGAATTTAACCGAAAAGTTTATTCCAAAACTACAAAAGGGAAAGTATGTATGCTTTTATCATAATCCTAACCAGATTATACAATAGATTGCAATAAGTTTTCTATATCTTTGTATGTAATTTTTTAACTTTAAAAAATAGTCTATCGATATATGGTAGCGTAATATTTTTTGATCAACTGAGAGCCTATTAAGGCATGCGATGAATTGAATTTTAACCGCTTCTAATCCAAGCTATACAAAGGAATTAAATTTTAATAGTAGGCTATAAAATTTTTATTTTCAACATTTCCTGTTATTGGTGTAAGGAGATGTGCAACCTGCTGCCCTCGAATCGAAAATATGTGGCCCGAGATGGGCTTTTGTTTCTGGTCTGTGGCACGAATACTCTGACATGTTAATATACTAGTCAATAAGAAATACAAGTTTGACCCGACACACGTATTTGACCTGGAGGATAAAAAGTTGCACACCCCTGTTGAATGTAAGGGATTATTTGACGACAACATTTTTAAATTTCATATAAACTTGCAATTTCAGGTTCGAAAAAGCATATTCGCATCCCCAGAAGGCGCAGGGAAGGTTGGAGTGGGGACATGCGGAGTGGCAGACAAGAAAATGACCAAATACGAACACGGAGCTAAATACAATGCCCGCCATTTGATACCGAGATGATCCAGTTTGCGTCGCCATATTATCTGCAAACACCGACAACCGCCCCGCTGTGAAATGCAGCACTGGACGGAGTAGGAAATGTTATTTTCACTTTCTTATAAACTTTGACAAGACTTATTAGATGATGTTTTTGTTGAAACATTTGAAGATTATTGGTTTCGTACTTTATTATGAAAGTAACGCTGATGCAAAGCTTTGACGCTCCAAATAACTCTTTGGACGATTTGTCCCGTAAATTGTGTCTTGCATTATTGCGTTTGTGGATCGATCCACCTGTAATCTTGTGCAGGTTTTATCACCAATGTCTTCTTTTGATTACAAGTTGATTTTACGAGCAACGTTTTCAGCGTAAAGTTAGTTTTCAGCGCAGCATTTAAGAGGTAAAAGGTTCTCTCTCTATTCGACCTGCAAAACGTATTGGGGAATTCAAATCATATTGCGATTCGGAAAGATTTTGACACAGAAATTACGTATGCAGTGGTTCATAAGAAGTACGCGGAGGTCAACATCTAAAGGCGGAGATTGAGTCTTCATTGTTAAAAAAAAGCTATCAAAATTAAAGTGTATTATCTTTGATGTACGATACGTCATCCCTGATTCACATCATCACAGCCTACACTCCGGTAGGCACTTTAACATTACCCAATGGTCGAAAAGGTACGCAATCATGCGTGACATGTTCATTCGCGATTCAGCTGATTTCAGTCATGTGACTCGTGACGTGATATTCTGATCGAAAAACTTTGATACAAAGAAATTTAACTGAATGTTTCACCACAACCACCGTTGCCTAATGGTTAGGGCAGAGGAGTATAGTAATTTCGATTTCGTGGGTTCGATTCCCACCCTCTGCTAATACTATTTTTTCTTCTGCAACTGAACTGAGTGCAAGAAGGATCTTAATGGTAGCCACTTTAACAAGTCGAAATTGTGACTAAAACACAAATATTGATTGAACATGTCACGCATGATTGCGTACCTCTTCGACCAGTGGGTAATGTTAAAGTGCCTACCCTACACTACAGGCGAAACGTGTATAGGAAGACTTCCATTTATTCTTTGACATTTTAAAATACACTATTTGGATATATCGACATCGCTCGGCTATTTTTCGGCTGTTGAATCCTATTCCCTTGCAACAAAGCTGTCAGGTTAATCGACTTATCAGGCAAGCGCTTCCCGTGGTTGTCTCTGCAAACTTCGGTGATTGAACTTAGAGCAACATTAAAAACACCACAAAATTATTATACAATATCGTGATTCTTTATTATAGCATTTAAATTAAAATATTTTGTTAGCTGCAGGAAGTGAACAAGTCAGTTTTGTTTCGATACATCTTTGTGTCCAACATGAAACAAATTGGCGTGCATGGCCACTGAGAGTAGCTTGTTTAAATGAGACGAACATGATTTGCTGCAACAATTACTTGTCTCTTGATCATCAATTAAAATCAAACAAAAATACTCCAGCCTGGTTTATAGTCTTAAGGTGCCAAATGCACTTTCTCAGCGTGAACTGGAAGTTGCCAAACTACGCTACACCTTTTGCTCAGCTTTGAAAGTAGTACAGTAGATATGAAGGTAGTGGTACAGTAGAAGATATGAAACTGAATAAAGATTTGTAACTATACACATTTTAATATAACGTTCTAATTTATAAGGTCATAGAATATATTACTTTGATGTCTTATACACAGAGAGTATTTCGGATGCGGTCACAAATATAACAACCTTCGGTATAACAACACGTTTTCAACTGATCTACAAGATTACTCTGATGCAGTGGTTTTCAACCTTTTTGGTGGAACGGAACCCAATGAAACACTCCAAAACCTCGAGGAAGCAACCCCTGTTCAATAATTTAATTGCCTTATGCAAAAAACATCATTTGAATTCAATGACGATCGGTGAGGGAAAGCAGTGCTTACCTGAGCGAAAACTATGCAAAATATAATGACTGAATTCTAGGTTTAACTTCTTATTATTTTTATCACGTCTATTTTAACTTGAAAATTACTGTATTCGTGACTAGAATTACTCGTAACGCTTGTGAGTAGTCCAAGTCCTCACCAAACCGCATGTCTTGCCTGTAAATGCCAATTAACGCAAACGCTTCTGTCAGAAACAATCACTGAGGCTCCATGTAAGCAACTATCAAACTTGCTTTCCCAGATTCAAAAATGTCAAAAAACGCCTTCGTTTAATCCAATTCTCACCCGTTTTGCAAAACGTCACCAGCTGCTTAGCCAATCAGATGTGTTATGGTTATGGTATGGTTAGTTTTGCGTTCCCAGTGACGTCAATGCGTACATTTGCTAGAGCGTCTAGACTAACTCGTCAGAATGGTCTCTCGTCACGGTACAGAGCACAGCATCATAATGCCGAAAAAATTGTTGCTGTTTTTTTATGTCTCCTCGCCATGTACTTTAGCCTACTAGCTTTCATAGTCATGCCTTTGCCCTTTTTACAGCGTTGATATAACGTTACTTCGCCAATGAACATTCAGGTGCGGATGCAAAATTTAGTTCTTTAAGCTTCTATGCGCAGGAGGCAAACTTATCCAGCTTTTTGTACAAATTGCTTGCGGTTGTAATGTTTAGGCCTAAGTGTTAGTTTTTGTAGTGTAGGCCTAACTGAATATCTGAGAATGAACATTCATGACGAATTAAATATTTAGACAACTATTATTCCATGTCTAACACTGGATTTTGGTCCTGCAACGTTAAAATTAAGATTGTTTATGACTTCTAAACATTAAATGGATGTATGATCACGACATAGGCGAAGCACAATTTGACAGATTTTTATTTTTGATTTGTTTTGGAAATGCTCTCAGAGCGCACCAAATTGGAAGTGTTTTTCAAAAATTTCTGGGGGAGGCCCCCCAGACCCCACGCTAGAAGAAAAAATTTTTGTGCCGAAAACGTCGCACAATTTAAAAATATTTATGCAAGTTAGTGTTAAACGAGGAAGATGGAATATTACCGTTGGTGGTGGGTGTGGACTGTGGTATCGCATTACATTTTTCAAGCATTTTTACTTTATTTTCTCTAGTTCTTTTGCAAAATTGTTTTGGTGTGCCTGCATTAACGACATCTATTACCGCTTTTATTACCTAGCCACCATTACACTATTGTTTCATGCAGCCACTAATGTTTGAGATCGACTGCACATGGAATGTTACGGAATGAGAAAGATGATATACCTGTAAGCAAAATTAAAAAAAAAAATGATCGCTTAAAACAACTCTTTTTTGCTTACTGAGCAGTAAATACTATTTTCCAAACCAGTTATTTTGTCTCATGAGCTTTGCATAATTATTGAACAACCGCATAAAGTTTAGAATCGGTAAGAAATCATTAAATTTGAAATTACAATTTGAATCATGACAAATAAACGTTTTCAAAGTTTTTTTTGCGGCCATTGCCGACTCCATTTCGCAATCCGTAATTTCACGTCGACAATGATTTGCCTCATCAAAAATATGCTAGTTTCGAAGGACACATGGCAAATACCCTCGCATGCTAATGTAGTAGGCCTACTCAGTTAAATACAACGCAGTGAATGTCGTTCGTTTCAGATTGAATTCGTTGGTCCATCAACCAAAACTATCACCACAAAACAAATAAGTAAAGATAATGAAAAAAATGCACAACAGCCTTTGTTTAAATGTTGTTGGCAATTTTCGTTTCATTCTTAATAAATGGCTTTAAAAGTTTCGCGTTTTATTTGTGAAATGAAATCGCAAACTCGATACCAACTTGTTGCGGGTTTGACTTTTGGAAACAAATTTATCTACGGCTTCGTTGAGAGCAAGAGCTTCCACGTGATCTCGATGTGTATTCAAGATAGACAGTTCATTTGAACGCTGTTGTGAAATGACCGTACTCTGCATGGCATGCAGAGCTGGGAATAATAATGTAAGTTTTCAATACAGAAACAAAGTTTGGTGCCATGTCTGATAAAGCGCAATTTCTTGATATCGGCAATAGAGATAGAGCGGTCCAGCAGCTGCTGTCCTGAGCAAACAGTAGCTGACGCTTACGCATAATTTTTTGCTTTTGCAATTATATTTGTTGGTGTTGTGTGGCGGTTTTAAGCTAAATTTGAGCGTTTATTTAAGGTGTTTGGAAAGTTATTTTGATTTTGGCATTTTGATATATTTTTGCATTGTAAATAATTTAGTAACTCTGTTTTGTCGATGCGCAGTAGCCTATTTACAAAACATTAGGTTTGAAAAGGCAACTTTTCCGGAATCTTGATGATGCTTTTTATAAATGGGATATTGCATTTTGGGCTGATTTTCTCAGCAGCATGATTATTTAAGAACTGGCAGTATAACCGCTAACATGGCAATCCTGTTTACTGCCAAAGTTAGATCTAGCGTTTCGCTTCCAGTGCAGATACTATTATAGCGACGTCGTCCACGTTTCACTTCAGCCGATGAAGGATAAACAGGAACATCACAGTTGGTTACCTGTAAATGTAAACTGGAATAATCACCAACCCACTAATTATGACAATAAAAAAGCACACCAGCTAAACAAGAGGCACTATTCACTATGAGGTCTTCCAGCTGTGAGATCAACTATGATTCAACAGAACGGATTGTTTTGTTATCAGATGCAGAACAGCAGAAGTAACTTGTAAACAGCAACGTTTCACAGTAACCGATTAATTATACCATTTTGAATGATGTGACGTTTTCGGCATGAAAATCGAATATTTTATCAATGAATGTTGAGAACAGGCTGAAAGGCGGCAATTGAGTTGAGTAAGGCGGCAATACTTGTATCTGGACCACGGCCATTTAACTAGGGCTGTGGAGCCAGAGAGATTATAGCGTGTTCGGAGTCGGCCAGTTATAAACCGAGGAGTTATAGTCTTATATTTATTGCCCGACTTCACGGCCCGATCCAACATCTTTTTTTTATCAGTTTTTGATTTAATTCTTACATACCAAGTATAACTTTACGTATCTTGTTCCCCCTGACAAAAACGTTATGGAGAGTCTTCCGTGCATATTTTGCTGGCCTAAGTTTTGTTTTAATTCAATGGCTTTGATGTTTCTTTCAAGGCGGCAAATCGATCATTCACATCGCGAATTATAGTTTTTAGGTCACACCACTGAACACGTTTTATCAACGTGGGCAGGCGTTGAATCAATGCAAAAAAGGGTTGTTTTGATTACTGGTTTTTGTAATCAACACGTGTTAGAAATTTGCTGGCACTTTTTTGGCTCTCGCATTTCATCATTTTGTTCGATCACTGCTGCCATTGCCGACGCCAGATTCGAAAGCGGACTGATTCAGTTATGATTCAACAAAACGAATTGTTTTGACATCAAAACTCAGAAGTATAAAAACCCAAGTTATTTCACTCATTAAATCATGAAAATTAGCACATGGCCTTTGTAACTTCCCGTTGTGTGCTACATATAACCGTGGATATTTGTTTGACTACATATAACCGTCAGCCCCCGCCTTAATCCGCCCTGCATATACCTAAAAGCGAACGTTAGAAGTCATGCAAAGCGACCGACTTGAAAAGTCACTGCTGAAATCTCGAGTATCTAAGCTATTGAAATTTTTGGCTTTAGTGTCAGTGTATTGCAGCCTAGATAAACTAGGTAGAGACTAGAGAGTATAAGCGTAGTATTTGATTTGCAGGAACTAGTGCACACATAGTTAATTTATATGGTTGCTTTATGTTAATTGAGTTGTAAGTACATTTGAAAAATGAAGAGCATTGACTGAATCATGGCTTGTCACTTTTTTAATGTTGTTCATGAGCAAAAATGACATTTCTCATTGTAAATACAGACGAAATCTTATCAGCCATTTGCCAGACGTTTTGATACGATTATCCGATTGATACGTTTAACCAATTTGCTCAAGAAACCCGATTTTTTTATGATCAGGCGTTATTCTTAGAAATGTGCTAGCTCCGTTGCATTGGGCTTCACCGTGTGTGGTTTAATCCTACAACTGTTTACAAGTCTATTTAAACTCGAAAAGTTTATTCAATATTAGTGCTTTGTTACACAACACAGTGTATTGCCTGCGATCAGTTGTAACTATCAAAGCAATTTTCCGCAAACTGCGGCAAACGAACTTTTATGTTTAACGGTCTCTGTGATGTCACAAGAGGAACTTCGACTGCCTGCATTTTTGTTTCAAGTATGCAATTTTTAGATCGTGCAGTGTGATAATTGCTTCATCCGCTCTTTCGCCTTAAGAAGACTAACTCTGCAAAGATGAGATCTTTGTGGCACGATGTCTTGCGTATGAGATCACAGCTCCACGGGAAGGGGATTACAGTCGCTTGTTTTTCTGTCTGGTCATAACAAGCAGATTTCACAATAACAGATTGCGTAACAAAAAGTTGCTATCGGTCAGTAATCGTCGAAACACCACAACAAAACTAAGCAACAGAATAGTTCACCCATTCTAGAACGAAAATGCAGATTGCCGCCGGAGCTACGCATATTGATTGTGCCAGTCCAGACGTTAGTACGCAAAGACAATGATACGATTGAATGAATGAAGTATAACGAGAAGCAAATACTGATACACTTATCCGATACATTCCTTTAAATGAGATAGCCTACGTTAAAAAAACAACTGAACAACTGAACCTACAGTTTTACTTAACATTAGATAGGATTTGGTTTGATATGTCAGATCTTGATACAATCAAACGATTGATACGTTTAAGCAGTATGCGCTTAGCCAATTTCGTTTGTAGAAGAAAAATAAGAATAGAAAAAGTTGAACATTATTATTTTTGTTTACCAGTCAGGGCAAGTTAATTTGAAAGGTTAGAATAATTGTTTTCAAGAAAGAGATTTAGAGAACTGGCAATGGCATTTTGAAAAAAAAACAGAGCTATGTTACATATATGCCACCAGGGCTAAAGAGAGAAATGTATATTGGTAGGAAAAATGAGCTGACTTAAAATATTTTCCGCAAAAGTTTTGTTTCATGCATATTCCTCTTAGTTGTACATCATCAACTTGAAAGTAAACTCAGAAAGATCAACAACTATATGATGCACTATCGGCAGTGTTGTACGTTGACGCCGTCAAATTGACGGCGTCAACTTTTGTCGACGCTGAGGCTAGCGTCGTCAGTTTATTTTTTATTTGACGGAAGTGATAGCGCCGTCAATTATTTTACCGATTTTAAGCGTCAAGCGCTATGCGTCATTTTTTGTTTTCATGGAAAATCTCGTTTCACAATAAGAGTTTCACAATGTATTCTGGCCAGCGCAACTTATCCAAATTACCCGATTTCGCGTTGGTTGGAATAGCTACCTGGAATACAAGACGAAGAAGTTCGCCAAATGGTGATCACTCATATCTTGAGCAGTATGCCAGTATCGAGAACGAGGGATCAGAGAGAGAAAGCGAAAAATCAATAAATGTCATCGCGGTGGTTGAAGGTACTTTATTTTAAGAGCTCTGTGCCCTTCTTCATCGTGTTTCACAAGGCCGTAGCCCAGAGCATCACGCAGGCTCTTGCTGTATCGTTGAACTCGGTCAAATCCTGTGCAGCGCACCTTGCTTTTAGGTCAGGGCATTCGAGTAGATGTTGCATCGTTTGCTCCTGTCCGCATTTGCAACTTGTGCTCCCCATAGAATACCCCCAGTGTCTCATCAAGGTTTTACACCTGCCAATACCAGTTCTTAAGCGGTTGAGGCATCGCCAATACTTCCACGGTTTACGTTTTCCGGCAGGAAGGCTCTCCATGGGTGTGAGCTCCATATTGGCCAATGTCGGTCCGGCTGCCAGTCCCTCCTGCCATAGTTGAACCCGCACATTGGCGGCGACATCGTCTTGACCTAATGGGACAACTGAAGCAAATAAACTTTTTCTTGATTTCAGACGCCTGTGTGCTGGAGTTTGGCCATACAGTGGGTGTCTCAAATCTATGTCCTGACAAGATCTTTCCTTTCTGCTGGTCACGCTATGCCCTTGAAAAGAGCGATGTTGGTGCAGTGGACCTCGTTAAAAGATTTATACTGTATGTGCTAAGCCATCACAGCACGCTTGGAACAGTGATACCTTTCCGAGTAAACGTTTTCCAGACTTGTTTTTGAAATACAACACACCAATATCATCCAGCGCTGCTGTGGAACGCATGTTTTCACTTGTAAAGAACATTATGCGTCCCAAACGCAGCAGATTGTCAGACAAACGTTTTGAAATGCTTGTGTTTCTACAAGGAAATAACTAATAAGCTAAAGCAGCTAGTTACAATGCAGTCTCAAAACATAAAACCTGCTCTTTATTTATAGCTATTGTTAGCCTAAACTTGGTTGAAATACTTCCGTTTTGTGAGACCCTGGCTAAAATAGCGCTGACGCCTTCAATTTCTTTACGAACTTACGCAGTACTTTACGCCGTAAAGTTTTTAGGCAATTCGCGCTCACGCTGAAGCTGTCAATTTATTTCATTGACGGGCACAACACTGACTATCGGTATACTGCTGTTCCCAAATGACAGAAGTTCGTAATGGCTTCTTATAATTGGCCTGTTTTGTATGTGTAACAGTTCGAAAATAAGTTATTTAGTTTTAACTTATTAATTGTGTCTTGCAATATTTTCATTGTTGCAACTTTCATTCAGGTTAGGATATTTCCTGTTATAATCTCAATAATAACAATTCAGTAATGGCAAATGATTTAGCTGCCAGTTTATCTAACTACAAAGTGCAGTTGGCTCAAGTGGAAGCTGCCTTGACCAATGATGAAAACAATGATGAACTTCTCAAATTGAAACAAGATTTACTTGAGGTATTGTGGTGTAAATAGCGAAATTAGTTATGCAAAAGCAGCAGTAACAATTGATTGTAACAGTAACAAGTGTTTTTGATTACATGTTGAAAAAAAAGCATGCGGTTGAATGACAAAACTATGCAAATATATGTCCGATTAGTAAATTATTACAATTAACAGCTGTGTATTCATTTTTTTAAAAATCAAATTAGATTGAGAGGAGTTTATGCTCAACTCACTTTAGCCACTTACTCATTCAACACACAGAAGATAGCTGGCCGACCACATGAGCAGTGAATAAAATCACTCTTCACATGAAACAAAATGTTTTTAACTCAAACACTCTGGTATTTCAGGTGATTCAACTAACAGTCGACTTACAAGGAGCAGAAACAAGTGCCAAAGAGGAACCTGAACCTTCAGTAAGAGCTACAGTAAATGAGACACCAAGTCATCAGTGGTCCATTGGTGATAAATGCCTTGCGAAGAAAAATGATGACGGAAAGTAAGGAACAAAAGTGTATTTAGCCATAACTTTTAGTCGTCATAAAGGAGTAAGTCGAACATCTTCGGCTTTTGCATTTGCTGTTTTTGTATTTCAATTAAAAGAGAGTTAAATCCTGCAATCGTGCCCAGTTTTGTATGCTGGATGCGCAACAAATCAACCTAGAAATGGCTACTGAAAGTTGTTAACATGGTTTCTTTGCACGTCCCAAGTTGCTCATAATTTTATCTTTCATCAAGGTTTTATGAAGCTGTTGTGGAAGATATTCTGCCTGAGAGTGAAACTGTGGTGGTCCATTTTCCTGACCTGGAAATATCCGACCTTTGTCAAACGTCTTCTTTGAAACCTCTTTTGATCGACAGCAGCAAAGCAACGGCTGGTACAAGCCAAACCGAACTGAAGAACAAAGCAGCATCAAGGTTTGTTAATTAGTTGCTGAGACCTGACTTTGACGTAACCGTGACAGTTGAAACTTTTTCTGGTTCGGGTGCTTGTTGACTCTCGCCATGGCTACCTAGAGATACATGATTTGTTACTTTCCCGGATTTTGCAGCATTGAGAGAGAAATAATTTTAGGCTACAATCTCATAAACAGATTTTGTTGACTTTTGGTAACTGCCTGAATAAAAAAAATCTAAAATAATGTTTTAACGTCGTTTTTAGTGTCTTCCCCAGGTGACAAATTGGGTTTTTGAATCACCTCGCTTTGACAAACAAACACAGTTTGATTCAGAAAATTTCAATTAGACTGTTAGCCGCTTGCTGACAGTCTGGTTGAACGTTTTTTAGGTTAAAAAACTTACAACTTTTTCTTGTTTTTACTGCTTCCCCAAAGCGAGAAAAAGCTTTTATATCATTCCGAGTCATCAAAAATTAAAAAAATCTTTGAGAATTTCATTCAAACAGTGCCAGTATAGCGGTTTTCAAAATCTGCAAATCTTGACAAATCGGGTCGCGCCCTCAGGTAGCCATGTTCTCGCAAATATTTTTTTTAGTCTGAAAGTACCGGGACTAGGCTTTTTAACTGCTGGAATATTCAACAGTGGAAGTTTCATGAATGCTGAATTTATTCTTTTCATATAGAAAAGAACAAATCATAAAACAACGAGAATACAAAAAGAAACGGAACTTGAAGAAGAAAATGAGAGTAAAGGAGAAGGAAGCTGAGTCGGAGATATCGAAGAATAAATGGAAGGAATTTAACCGAAAAGTTTATTCCAAAACTACAAAAGGGAAAGTATGTATGCTTTTATAATAATCCTAACCAGATTCTACAATAGATTGCAATAAGTTTTCTACATCTTTGTATGTAATTTTTTAACTTTAAAAAATAGCCTATCGATAAATGGTAGCCTAATATTTTTTGATTATTTGAGAGCCTATTAAGGCATGCGATTAATTGAATTTTTACCGCTTCTAATCCAAGCTATACAAAGGAATTAAATTTTAATAGTAAGCTATAAATTTTTATTTTCACCATTTCCTGTTGTTGGTGTAAGTAGGAGATGTGCAACCTGCGGCCCTCGAAGCGAAAATATGCGGCCCGAGGTGGGCTTTTGTTTCTGGTCTGTGGCACGAATACTCTGACATGAAATATACTAGTCCAGGGGTCACCAAACTTTTTTCTCTGAGGGCCGGATTGCTGCGAGATCAACAGCTGCGGGCCGGATGCAAATTGCGAAAAGATATACAACTATTTAGAATCTCCATTGACTTGAATTGAGCACAATAAATAACAAAGTCAGCGGTAGAATAGCAAAGTTGTGATGAAAATCGAAAGGTTGCTGGAAAAGTTATCCCCTGCTGTGATAAGCCTACGCTACAGGGCATTTTACACTACAGCTGTTTTTTCCGCAGCACGTGGCGGGCGGGATGAAATCAGTTCGCGTACCGGTTCCTGCCCGCGGGCCGTAGTTTGGTGACCCCTGTACTAGTCAATAAAAAATACAAGTTTGACCCGACACACGTATTTGACCTGGAGGGTAAAAAGTTGCACACCCCTGTTAAATGTAAGGGATTATTTGACGACAACATTTTTAAACTTAATGTAAACTTGCAATTTCAGGTTCGAAAAAGCATATTTGCATCCCCAGAAGGCGCAGGGAAGGTTGGAGTGGGGACATGCGGAGTGGCAGACAAGAAAATGACCAAATACGAACACGGAGCCAAATACAATGCCCGCCATTTGATACCAAGATGATCCAGTTTGCGTCGCCATATTATCTGCAAACACCAACAGCCGCCCCGCTGTGAAATGCAGCACTGGACGGAGTAGGAAATGTTATTTTCACTTTCTTATAAACTTTGACAAGACGGAGTAGGAAATGTTATTTTCACTTTCTTATAAACTTTGACAAGACTTGATTATTAGATGATGTTCTTGTTGAAGCATTTGAAGATTATTGGTTTCGTACTTTATTATGAAAGTAGCGCTGATGCAAAGCTTTGACGCTCCAAATTGGTCAGATGCTCTTTTTGACCTTCAGCTAGCTCTTTGGACGATTGCGTCCCGTAAATTGTGTCTTGCATTATAGCGTTTGTGGATTGATCCACCTGTAATCCTGTGCAGGTTTTATCACCAATGTTTTCTTTTGATTACAAGTTGATTTTACGAGCAACGTTTTCAGCGTGAAAATCGGCGGCATTGCTGCGTTGAAGAGGTAAAGGGTTCTTTTCCTATCTGGTTGCCTCTCATGCGACCTGCAAACGTATTGGGGAAGTTCAAATCATATTTCGATTCGGGAAGACTTTGAGACAGATATTTCGTAAGCAGTGGTTTATAAGAAGTACAGGGAGGTCAACATCAAAAGGCGGAGATTGAGTCTTCATTGTTATAAAAAAAAGCTATCAAAATAGGAGTTTTGTCAAGTTGACTTGCGTTTGGGTTGAATAATTCCAATATAGGAGTGAAAATCGGTGGCAGAATTATAAACAACTTGAGATATGCAGATACTACCCTTTTGGCCGAGAACGCACAAGATCTTGAAGACTTAATCATCAAAGTGAACAAGGAAAATGAAAGGGCTAGATTGAAACTCAACATTAAAAATTATAACAACTGGTAAAGCAGATAACATAAATATCAAGATCAAAAATCAAGAAATTGAAACAGTGAATGAATTCATATTTCTAGGCTCAAAAATAAGCTGAGATTCTAATAACTCACCAGAGATAAAAAGAAGAATAGCGCTGAGAAGAAATGCATTTGTTGGAATGAATAGCATTTGGAAGAGCAAGGATATAAAATTAGAAACAAAAAAGAAGCTGATTAAAACTATTATATTCCCGATTGCAACTTACGGATGCGAAACATGGACAATGAACAAAACTAACAGAAGATTGACGCATTTGAATGGTGGTGTTGGAGGTTACTGCGTGTTCCTTGGACAACCAAAGTAACAAATGAGAAAATTCTCGAACAAATTAAACCGGACATATCCCTAGAAGCTAGAATCGTCAGGCAAAAACTTTCATATTTTGGCCACATAATGAGAAGCAAATCAATGGAAAAAGACATCATGCTTGGTTTGGTCAGCGGAGGAAGAGGCGCCCAAAAACAAGATGGCTTGACACAATTGTAAATGACAGTGGTATGGGAGTGCATGAATTGAAGGAGGCTGCGTGGGATTGAGAGATGTGGCGAAAGATGACGTATAGAGTGACCGAGAGTCGTAAACAACAGAACGGATGAAGAAGAAGTTTTGTGTTTTTGAATCTTTATCCTCGGACTGACAAAGCCTTGATAGGTTATTCCTGGTAGTTTCGCACACTTGTAGAGGCTCTTGACACAGGACCGGTTACCGAGATTGGCAGAGTGACGTTTCCGATTGTTGCCAGGGTATTATTCCATTAACTTGGTGCCGCTGAATGGAGAGCAGTCCTGAAATGCGTTGCTCAAGCGCACACCCCAAGAATCGAACCAGCGCCGCGCGATCGTAAGCCGGGCGCGTAACCACTGATAAATGCACGTCATCACTGATTCACATATTATATAGCCTACACTGCAGGAGAAACGTTTATAGGAAGACTTCCATTTATTCTTTGATATTTTAGAATACAGTATTTGGATATATCGCTCGCTACTTTTCGGCAGTTGAATCCTATTCCCTTGCAACAAAGCTGTCAGGTTAATCGACTTATCAGGCAAGCGCTTCCCGTGGTTGTCCCGCAAGTACAAACTTCGGTGATTGAACTTGCTACAAATAAGAGCAACTTTAAAAACACCACAAAATTATTATACAATATCGTGATTCTTTATTATAGCATTTAAATTAAAATACTTTGTTAGCTGCAGAAAGTGAACAAGTCAGTTACATTTTTGTGTCCAACATGAAACAAATTGGCGTGCATGGCCGCTGAGATGCCACACTGAGAGTAGCATGTTTAAATGAGACGAACATGATTTGCTGCAACAATTACTTGTCTCTTAATCATCAATTAAAATCAAACATAAAAATATTCCAGCCTGGTTTATAGCCTTGAAGGTGCCAAATGCACTTTCTCAGCGTGAACTGGAATTTGCCAAACTATGCTACACCTTTTGCTCAGCTTTGAAAGTAGCCATCTGTGGTACGGTACAGTAAAAGATATGAAACTGAATAAAGATTTGTAACTACACACCTTTTAATATAACGTTCTAGTTTAAAAGGTCATAGAATATATTACTTTGATGTCTTACGTACAGAGAGTATTTCGGATGCGGTCACAAATACAACATAACCGAAGGTATCACTGAAAACAACAACACGTTTTCAACTGATCTACAAGATTAATCTGATGGCTAGTCATGTTAGATGTATGTAAGTTTAGCACATTCTTTTTGATCTTAAAATTTACTGTCTGCTTTAACCTTTCCGAACAAGATAATAAGCTAGTGGCAACGGGGTCACTAAAGAAATGGTGAGCAAGGCCAATCACAAATAATGCAAGTAATAGTTTAATATGAGGCTTGTGTATACGTTTGAAAACTATCAACGGAACGGGCCAAACAGCCACTACCTCACAAAATTGGCTATAAATAAACACCTAAGCTACTCAAAAATCAGAATTGATTAAAAACTAAAAAATTATTCGATAATAGAAGTTCAATTATAAAAAAAAGTTTTAAAAAAATTACAAGTTTAAATGCACGTATTGTTTCTGGTTGATCTGACCGATATTAACGAACACCACAACAA
Organism: Aplidium turbinatum; assembly: GCF_918807975.1. NCBI lineage: Eukaryota > Metazoa > Chordata > Ascidiacea > Aplousobranchia > Polyclinidae > Aplidium > Aplidium turbinatum. The sequence goes on along the minus strand of NC_137484.1, from coordinate 11,205,214 downwards.
AGAGGTCAAGCTGGTCAAGTCACTTTGGAAACGAAAAGATTTTTCTTTGCTTTGTGCAACACGAGTAGACCGAACAAACCATGGCTTTTAACAGGTATCGCAGCACTTCCGGATATTTGTTCGTGCATAATGTGATCAATATATTATCAGTTTTTTTTTGTATGTTAGATGAAATGAAATCTTTTAATGCGAAAAAGCTTGAAAACCATCGGCTCAGGCATGGCACACGTCGGTTTCCATGCCAACACTTCCATTGCACCAACTCTGTTCGCGGCTCTTTAATATTCCAAAGTCACCGATTTCGTCTTCAAATATTCGTTCAAAGCGTCTTCACCTGGTGGAAAGAAAATTGAAGTTTGAATCGGTTATTCTGATAGAAGTGTGTCGTCACTGGCTAAGTGTCCGGCATTTTTAACAGCAGAACAGATTTTATTTTTCTTTAATTTCGTCTTAGCAAGTCTATTAACACATTTTTACACAGAATGTTTTACCCAGACAGTACAGCCCATCATGTTTCCGTCACAAATGATGGGATTTTGCTGTCTGGTTAATTGAAATACGTATTTTTATTCTGATGATCAGAGTATTTCTGTAGTAGCTAAACAAACATGGCTCTCAAAAAGCTGATCATTAACATTGCATCACACAAAGTTAAATAGATGGAAAAAACGAGCAGCTTACCTAAATCCTTGCCGAATCCTGATTGCTTGAAGCCGCCAAAGGGAGCAGCAACATCGGTCTTGTTGTAAGTGTTGACGAAGACCGTGCCAGCGTCCAGTTTGTCAGTGACGTAAAGAGCTTTGCTGATGTCATTGGTGAAGACCCCAGAGGCCAAGCCGTACTCGGTGTCGTTGGCGCTCTTGAGTACTCCATCGATATCGCTGAAATTAAGTATTTTGACAAGTTAGTTCTCTATAGATAATAATCACAAAATGTTTTATTGGAGTATAATCGTCAACTTACATCACCCTACTTGCCACCCTACTCTCCTTAGTGCCGAAGGCTTAGTACAATGAGAACCTTATCTTCTCATACCCAACACTTGAATCAAGCATGGGACCACCTTTACCATTTAATCGTCAACCATAACAAAGACTCTGAAATTCCGAATACCATGAAATGGATCGCAATTAGTTTGTATTTGTGTAAATACAAACTGTTTTGCACCTATTTTTCAATCACGTTTGAGAGGTTGCTATTTTTGCCCTGTTTTGCTAGTTCCTTTTTCAAACAAATAGAGAATTTGCGCAACAAAACACGAACTTTTAACATTCAACAAGTTACAACCTGATTTAAAAAGTAAATCAAAAATTTCCTCACCCTTCCGCGAACTTGGAAACGACCATCACGGGTCCAAACGATTCTTCTTTGGCGACGTACATATGGTCGTACACATCAGTGATGACTGTGGGGGTCATGTACAAGCCTGGCATGTCGCACTGGCAACCACCGTATGCCAGTGTTGCCCCTTCCTTGACCGCGATGTCACAATATTCCACCAACTTTTCCATGTGAGCTCTGAAACCACAAAAAATACGGGTCGCGATGTTTGGCCTAACAACTGTTTCAGTAAAACCTCGAAAACGAGTAGTGTTAGACAGTGATCAGCATTCTAAACCATTCTGCAAAATAAAACAAATAAAAAGCAGCAGATTTGTTCCTGGATTCTACCTGTGATTTTGGGGACCATGGTCAGTGCTGGCACTTAAAGGATCTCCTATTTTCATCTTTTTAATTTCCTCGATAATTCTTGCGACAAACTCATCGTGGATCGATTCTTCTACAAACAGTCGGCCAGCGGCGATACAATTCTCTCCTTTGTTGAAGAAGACTGAGCTCATTCCCTGCCAAGGGGTTGACAGTTTCAATCAGGAAAAAAATAGATTAAAGAACACAACGTTAATTTTATAGAGACGAAAGGCATTAATTTCAAACCTCTTCTTCGGAAAATACAGTGCTGAAATAATGTGGCATCAGTTGCAATGGTATGAAAGATCTAGAACAAGGGTCTCAAACATGCGGCCCGAGATGACTTTTGGAGCGGCCCACCATGCATTTTTAAACTCTGAAATAATTAACAATTACTGTACATACTTTTTCTATAGATTTAGAAAGATAAAATGCACTCTAAAATTGCTCAAAAAATCTGAAAATGCCTATCAAGCTTCACACGACTTTTTAGCACTACTGTCGCGCCATTTTATTGCGTGCGAGGAGCTCGTATTGTTATATCACAATCACATTGCCTATGCACTTATTGTGTCGTTATCGCAATAGTATTGATATTTACTGAAGTCAGTTCTTCAAGGGTTCGAAAGTTGATTGCTAGATTTTTACTCTCCAGGTCCGACGTTTCGTTTGTACTTTTTTGTTTTGTTTTTTTGTTCGTTCGCGTTCGTAGACCTACAGTGTTTTTCCAACTCTTTGTTCTTACTACTTTTTCTTGCGATCTAACGATCTTGTGCGTTCCTACTACCTCTGATTCTAATCTAATTGCGTTTTAACTGTGTTATTTTGTTTATTGACTTTTCTTATTGTGTATTGCGGCCCTCGGATTAATTTACAAGTGTTCATTTGGCCCTCAGAGCAATTTGACTTTGAGACCCTTGATCTAGAGAATATTTTGTTTTAAATCTTACAAATCTGACGGCCTTGTCCATGTCACAATCGCTGAAGATGATCAAAGGTGATTTCCCGCCAAGCTCCAGTGAAACTTTCTTTAGATTGCTCAAAGCAGCGCTGCAAGGAAACATACAACATGAATCAAAAGCGAATGAAAGAACTAATGCACATCCCTAAATAAAATATATCTGTGCGCAAATTACACTGTAAAAACGCTGATCCAATACAAGAGAGCTGTTTACAAAAAAAAAACTAAATAAATAACGATATCGAATTCCTGTTACCTTTTCATGATTTGCTTCCCGATGGGAGTTGAACCCGTAAACCCGAGTTTTCTGATGTCAGGATGATCCGCCATTCGTTGTCCGATGTTGGAGCCAGCACCGGGAAGAATGTTGATCACTCCTTTGGGGAAGCCAGCTTTCACGACAAGCTCGGCAAACTAAAGAAGAAAACAACGTTATAACTGTCCCTTGGTGTCAAGCAGGAAGACAACTTTAAGTACATGGGAAGTTATGACGAAACTGTAAAAAAATTTTGTATCGAATAGTTTTACGCCAGTTATTCAAACTGTCATATTTTGTCCTTTGTCGTTTTAAAGGTTAAACCAGTATCGCAGCGATGTGGTTATGTCACTGGAGGTGTTGGTTTAGTGTTACAAAGTGTTAAAACCATGAAATGAAACCGATACCTTCAGAGCAGTGAGCGGAGTAACTTGAGCCGGCTTCAGCACCATTGTGTTTCCGGCGGCCAAGCAGGACGCCATTTTCCAGGCTAACATCATCAACGGGTAGTTCCATGGTATAACAATGGCGCAGACGCTGCGTGAAAAAAAAGTGGTTTAATTGAAAAGTCTCCTGTACGACAAAACGACTGCTTCTGTGAGCTTAATTCTTTGAGCATTGGTGGAGAATTAACATTATTGCGCAGCTTTCTTTAAAAGTCAAAAATAAAGCACATGTTCCACAACAAGACTAAACTGTACATCAGTCAGCAATGAAAAGGCACCGAATGCTTTCATCTCGCACATCAAAAGCCACTCACCCGATTGGTTCTCGCTTCGTATAAGTGAGGTTTCTGTTTGGTTGGGCCTGGTTGATCGGGATGGTCTTGCCGTGGATTTTGTCACACCATCCAGCAAAGTACCTGTACAAACATAGATTGAAGTCGAGCTATACATGGAAAGAAGCGTCGGGTTATTTCTTCAATCTGAATACTCGGCGACAGAGGTGTTGCTTATGACGCAGTGACAACTCATGCCTACATCCTGTTTATGTTTTCCGAAGAGAAACGCGCTACGCACAACAGGTTCAACGTAATATAAACGTAACTTTGCTAGAACGACAAAGTATTTTGCACAAAAGCAAGCTCTTGCATATCATTGCTTTTCGCAGTACTACACGTACAAACCGTACCAGCATAATCACTCAATGTTTACAATACAGCGGCAGCCATTGCTTCATCGGTAGCTCGCTGCTAAAAACGTTACGGGCATCACCTGAACGTTTGTATGGACATGCCGACGTGCGTTTTGAGCGCAAGAGTATACACCGCGCCGGAATCGATCGACTCAATGGCGGCCAATTCCTCCTGGTGTTGTTCCATCAGGTCGGCTAACCTGCAGGTTACGCATGGTAGTGATAATTGTGCAGCAAAGCCGTGTGGTTGATATTACAACAAAACGCTTAACGTCACGCACGACAAACATACAACTCTTTTATAGGATACAGGGGAATTATCTTAGGTACTGAATAATATTTTCTAAATGGCTCAACACATTTCAATATCAACTTATTTTCGATAAGCAGCTTTTGTCTCGTGTAAAGTGGCATTGCCAAATATCTGTATAATTGATATTAATTTATATTCAATGAATTGAACGTACTTGAACATGAGGGTTCCGCGGTCGCGGGGATTCATCGAAGACCAAGGCCCTTCAAAAGCCTCTTTCGCCGCTTCAACAGCCTCGTCCACATCCTCGACAGTCGCCTTCGACACTTTGCAAATGACCTAAAGCAAACAGAGTCATCCATTCTGTTGGCCATTTAAACCTATCATGACGTAAGCACCGGACAATGCGCGTTCAACAGAAGAACAACGTCATACACATGCAGTTTTCACAGCGGAAGATGTGGTTTCGACGTTATGTTAGATAGTTAGCGCTGGCTCACCTTATTTGCCACAAAACCGCTCAAAATTCTAGTCAGAAAATCAGCCCTTTTAACGTATGAGGACGTTAAATCAATATAAAAGGGCTAATTTGCTGTCTAGATAATGTGCCGTGTAAACTTTTTAGTATCATCGTTCCTGACCATGCTGAATTTCAATAACTATGTGCTTGAGCCAAATATAGCAAAGCTACCACTTGTTGCAATGTAAGTGGTGTGTGTAAATAGCCAGTAGCTTATCTACAAAGTCAATATTAGAACACACATTACATTGACGCAACGCATACGAAGGCTACTTCTGCTTCAACCAGCTGCGTTGGGCTGAATAGTTTCGAAATTTTACTATAACTTCCTTCATGAAGCAACCAGCGTCACCACATTATCTAAGTCTGAACCAAGTAGCGTTGCTTTGTGGTATAAAGACGTTCGTTTTTATAAAAGGTGATCATTATCATGTGGTGAGAATTGAAGCGTGCTAAATAGACCCAAAGGATAAAATAGCTCATTACCGTCGCAAATTCGTGCCAATACTGACAGAGAATTATGTGCAAACTTAGTTCATTTCGTTCTTCGGCTCTCAAAACCGTTTGAATTATCCTATGCGGCTTTATAGTGAAGCATACCTTGTGCTAGTGTCGTTTAAGGGTTACTGAAAACCGGCCTTGGCTGTGAAAGTCAAAGTTTTCAAAGACAAAACTCTCCAGAAAATACATTCGACTTGGCATGATTTACACGTAAACCTTCTGAGTCAGACTCTGTTCCGCAAGATGATGTAGCATTTTTGTCACTTTCAAAAGTAACCGTTAGCCATAAAGTAATGATCTTAAAACTAGGAGACGTACTGATTCATCAGCTGGGTTGATGGTGTTGTATTCATCTCCATTGGCAGCGTCAACGAATTCATTGTTGATGAAGAGTTGATGAGGCATCTTGAGAGTCGTCCCGAGAGCGGTTTTTTCCGCATAATCTACCTCCAGCTCTTCGTCCACTTCCAACCCACGGAAGACGCGTATCACCTGGAGTAAAGGGTGTTACATTCATGGCCGATCTACAGCCTATCATATAATATCCACCTCGTAAAAATTGACGTTTTTACGTTGATTTAACGTCGTTAGACGTTGAAACAACGTAAAAACGTCAACTTTTGCGAGTTGAATACACGCAACATGTGACGTATTTCGTCCATGCGTACACCGACGCTTGGTGTCAAGGGAAAACAATTAAAGACTAACTTCTTCAGTGACTCTTAACTTGAAGGAACATTACTTGTTGATGATGTATTTAAAAATGTACTGTTGTGTTGTAGTATGTAGTGTAGTTTCCGTTCCTTGTTCGATTTTAGGCATTAAAGCATACTGATGCACATGCTTGAACTCTGCTGTTTGTTTTACGTATTCCCTGTAGATTTGCATATTAGTTTTGCTGGAACTTGTGGTGGCAGCTGCTTGATCTTGTAGTAGTTCCACGTTATATGACACAAAACCATCCTCGTTTATAATCCATTTTGTGTGTGATTGTTACCAGGTGCGAACAGCATGCTGTTACTCGTTTATGTGATTGACGGGCGAAAGTACAGATGATCACCTAGACAGTAAACCAGTCGTTTTTTTGTATTGATTCAACGTCTGCAGACGTTGAATCAATACAATAAACGACTGGTTTGTTGTCTAGGGTCAGGTATACAGTATGAGATGTGAAGTTTTTGCAGGATATAAAACATGAAAAGATTCCGCTTTATCCATGGCGAACACTGTTCATAAACCAATTGATTGAATGATGCAGTCATAATGCCCTAAATCGTTGAAGTGAAAAATTTCGGCAAGAATTCAAAGAGTTTCATTGCAAGCCCAACCACTGTTTCAACCTACCTTTTGCATAAATTCTTCGAATGTGGTGTTCATGTAAACGTCTTCATTTTTCAAAGCAACTCCGACTGCTTGTCTTGCTTCTTCAACCAACCTTAAAAAGGTTTATATTCAAGTCAAAAACATCATTAAACAAACATCAAAAAATCGCATCAAGCAACAAAGAACTTGCATACATTACATATATGTATGCAAGTTCTTTGGGGCTTGATGCGATTTCTCAGAATTGTTTCATTTCATCAGCAGATTCGTTTCATTAGAAATTTTAAATTATGGCACGGAATAAATATTAATTGCATATTTATTGGTAACTATTTTTTTTAACTTTACTGAACAAACATACAGATACAGATTACCTCACAACATCCATGGACCCAGCACCGGATTTGAAGAAGTCAGTGGCGTTATCAATTTCTTTATTTAGAATCCCTCCCCAGGCCGTCTTCAGCTTGGCCTGCATGCCTTGTTCTTCTTCAGTCAGTTCAAGCGATTCGGAGGCGTCTGCCTGGCCGAACTTAGACGCCGGCACCATTCTTCCGTCAGCGTATTGGATATTTTTGATGTTTATCTGTCAAAAGTGAATTCGATTTAAAACAGCGTTGCTAGTTGAACATTATCTAAAAGAAACTCGCAAAAACACTTCAAACATTTCAGACAGTTCTAAAAGAACATTCAGCACAAGTGCTTTGCTCAACCCATATTAATAAAAATTATAAAATGAAATCAAGGAATTTTTAATCGATATTATATCGAAAGGTCGCTGTATTAGGCAGATGATAGTTGTAAGCTTTCTAAAAAAGTAAGAATCTTCTAAAACGCTTTGCACATCGATGGAAAAGTACCAGAAAATCACGCGATCTTCAGCGTGGCAAAGCACGTGGCACGTTGTTAAATCGTGTTAATATTTGCTCAAGTAGATGCATTGTTTCACGTCGTTGCAACGTCAATTAATCGATCATTGAAAGTCAATGATCGTAGTAGATAAAAAGTAGGTCAATGGCAAGGAATTAGTCGATCGATCGCCAAAAGATATGGATTGCAATTTGCAAAAGCTGTCAACATCGCACCGTTTAATGTGAAAACTTTAATCTCCGTCTGCAGACGTAAAACTTAAAAAAAAATCGTCATAAAAAGCTAGCAACACATAATGAGCTCAAAAAAGCCTCAGGTTGTCTTGAAACCACAGCCACGACTGCAGCAGTGAAACATGTCGATTGGTTTACATGTTAAATCTTCAACCTAGGAAGCAGTCTGCAGACGTTGAATCAATGTAAAAAACGGTTGATTTGCTGTATAGGAATTGACAAGTTATCACACACCTTTTTGCCGTCATTGCCATAGAGCAGCAAACCGTTTTTGTGCACAAGAGCAGACTGTGTCATTCCATTTATGGCCACCTCCTCACCAGCTGGAACTTTGCTACGGTGCAACGAAGACCCGCAAAGTGTGACTTGCTGAAAAACATTCATATTATAACTTGGTCAAATCCACGATGCAGATTGCAGACTTTTCAAGTGGGGTCATTCAACCTTAATACTTGTTTCTCTTTAAACCAGCTAAACCACTTTAGCTATCGATTGTAGGATCTTTACGTCGGTAGAGCGTCAATGCACCAGTTATTAACGTGGCGCACGTACCATGGCACTTGTTATACATAGCTCGTGTGCAATCGAGCGTAAATCAGCTGTGACTTAAGAGATTGCGTAATTCTGTGATTGCGAAGGGATGCAGCTGAAACACGTGTCTTCTGCAAAACGATCTCCGACAATTTTGATTACAGTGTCAGGCTGAAAAAACAACTGAATTTTCCAGGCTATCGGCGCTAGGCCGTGCACTCATTGGTAGTTTGGTACAGCAAGCACATTGCTAAAAATATTGCGACTGACTGTTATCATTCAATTGATCTTAATTCGACAAAATCAGTAAATTTGGGTAATGTGCCAACAATACCTGTCCGTTTATATTCGTCCAAGCTCCTGGGATTTTATCGTTTCCACGAATAAAGTTATGCAATTGTTGTGCAGGTTGATCCCAATTTATCTCAGCCACTTTCTTCTTCATGATATGCTCATAACTTGCCCCTTCTTCGGGTTGGATAATCCTTGGGGCTTTTCCATCGGCAATGAGTTGCACAGCTTCTGCCTGTGTGATACCATAATTTGTAGTGACAAAATAAACACACCATGTAATCGGGTGGTCACTCTAAGACAGGGGTTTTTAACCAGGGGTGCATGCACCACTAAGGGGTGCGAGACCTGTGCCCAAGCGGTACGGGGATGCTGAATTATCAAGGTTTGTCATAAAAAGACGTAAGAAGCAAAGTTGTTTTACCAGGTTTCAACAAAAATTTCGAACTGAAGGCGTTTATTACTTTTCAGCTAATCCTAGGAGAGGGTGCAAGAATTAATTGGTAATTTCAAGGTGGTTAAGAACCGCTGCTCTAAGATATAGATGACTTTTAAAGCTGAATATGGATAAGTTTTATATCAACTCCACTTTACAGTGTGAAAGCTCGATAATGACGATTTACCATAGCTTTGATTCCTTCGGGATAAAGAAAGCGGTTGTAAAGGTCATCCAGGGTGTCATTCGCTTTGATGTCACATTCGCGCTGAAGAAGAATTGGTCCAGTATCTAAACCATCATCCGCCCAAAATATAGTAAAGCCAGCTTTCTTATCGCCAGACATGAGCGTCCTGAAATTTGTATACAATCTATGTATGTAATCTACTTATCACCATGTCTTGTCAGGGTTGAGAAAAACCCGGGTTTTTTTAAAAAAGCCCAACCCGCCCGGGTTTTTTTAAAAAAACCCGGGTTTTTTTGGGTTTTATTGGGTTTTTTTAAAAAAGAGTAGATTCATGCTTATTTCACCTCAAAACTACTTTTTACGAATGAAGTGCCTTTCACTCACAGTACATGCTTGCATAACTCAATAAAATAATCCACTAGGGCTGTTGTTGCTTGAATGTTGCATCATCCATTAATTTCAAGATCAAGTTGGATGTTGCATCATCCACTGATTTCTATACCAAGTTGATGCTACTGTGGTAGAAATCACATTATTGCATCATTTGCTTTAGATTTGAAGGCAAGGAGCATTTATGCCATCATGTTTAAATATTTTTTATCATTTATATATATACATTATATATAGTAATGGATGAGCAATTGCGTGGCCAATGGCCATTTAGGCAAATGCTCTGAAAGAGCCATGCGTTAGAATCCAGAATCTGTAATTGGTAAATAGCCTCCTAAATTGCATTTCACATCATATATACAGACTACAGTAGAGTAGTACTTTCACCAGTTTAACTATAAGGCCTTCTTGCATAAATGAGTTTTAGTGTAGTATACACAAAGTGACATTACTTGATTTTTGTGTACTGTACATTACAATATCCACTGCGTTTTCAGTTTATTCTTGGAAATTTACTTCACAATCACATCCTTAAGTCCTAATTTAAAGTTTGTTTTAAGTGCTTTGTAGTGTTTTTGTTCATTTTTTTAATTTTCTTATAAAAACTGGACAAATATGATGCTCTGGGTTTTTTTATGGTTTTTTTTGGGTTTTTTTAAGTGGGTTTTATTAAAAAAACCCACCCGGGTTTTTTTGGGTCGGGTAAAATACCAACAACCCTGTGTCTTGTCCGAGACAGCAAATCAACTGTGTTTTACATTGACTCAACGTCTGTAGATAAAGACGTTTATCAATTTAAAATTTCCATGCTACTTACTTCATCTCCTGCCGAAGTGCAGATGAAAAACCTACCAATTTATGGCAGAAGCTCCTCTGTGTTTTGGCAATATCGATGGGTGGTAAATGATAGAGCCATGTTGTGGATGATCGATGACGTTCATTGGAATAAATTGAGAACAAAATGGTAAAACATTCAGTTCAGCTCCACATTCCATGTACTTGTCAACAACCTCTGGCAAAGGTTTGCCTTTTTGCCTCCAACGCTTGAATTTGAAAACAGGTACATCGTCCTGACAGGCTGCCAATGCTTTAAAACAAAATGCAGAGATCTAAACATTCTAGCAATAGAATAACTACCAGACACACAGTAATGTTGTACCTGGATCTCATACAGTTGATATAAATTTCAAAAAAGCTATGAAGATAAAAAATCAAGATAATTTGCACTTCGCTCATACTGAAGTGACAAATTTTCAAGGTACCAATAATTTACATTTTAAAATTACATTGTTTGAAAATTCATTCTGTGTACTAGACCGCCACCTAATTAATATTAAAATCATTTATAGAATTAGCAGTAAATAGTACACCGTAACGAAGAAAACATGTTTGGCAACAGACAACGCTGGAGATTAGTAAAAGAATTGGTTTTGCTACACTGAAGATCATTACATTGCAGCATAAACATAGAAAAGCAAAAAAATCAAACAATAAGTAAACTTATCAGACTTCAATAAATTAGAAATGATACTATCTGAGAGATGACACACGTAAAAACATCTAGCCACTGTTTGCATTGGTATGGCCATGTGAGACCAAAGATAAGATGATTAGAGTATGGTACATGAGAAAACATATCAGTATGAGAAAAATGAATATATATAAAATTAACCCCAACACCCAGGAAGTATGGCAAGGGATTGAAAAGAAACCGGCGGACATCTATAAGCAAATACAAACCTGTCTACTACTTTATGCCGCGGTCTGAATGACACGATCCATGGGCCGCAATGCATGGAATGGCCCGTTTCGGTCAGTCCGATTCGGTAAGTCTGATTTGGTGAGTTCCCTATTCGGTGAGAGCCTTTTTCGGAGAGTTTCCTATTCGGTGATTTTTTGAAATTTTTAAAAAAATTATTGGGTAACGTAGCCTAAATATCATTGCCGTTTTAGGGTTTGGGTTAGAGGTTGGGGTCTTATTTCAACGTTTAGCAATGTTAAAATGATGTAAAACCGGCAATGATAATTAGGCTACAGTACCCAATAATTTTCAAAAACAAATTCAAAAAATCAATGAATAGGGAACTCTCTGAAAAAGGCCCTCACCGAATAGGGAACTCATCGAATCGGACTCACCGAATAGTAGCAGACCCCGCAATGCATGCATGACGCGAGATTTCTGATATCACAACAAAATGTCTTTCTTGACCTCGATGTGAACAAAAATAACACTGTGCTACATACATGTTGAGGTTGCTAAACTGTTCCTGGTGTACTTTTCGATATTTAACCCGAAAATGTTATCCGCTTTCTTGCATCAGGTCTAGACTTTAAGCAAGTTGCATTTGATTTTTTTGATAGCTTCATGGCTTTGTGATTGAGAATCGTGACATCATAAAAACGATTCAGCAGTTGAATTAAAATTTTCATGACATCACAACGGCAACATTGTGCATTATGAGGATCAAAGGTAGCGCAATTAAAAATGTGATGGAAAAACAACCTGACCTGATTGAAAGACTGATTGCATTATTTAAGTCAGGGTTCGATCTTAGCACTGGTCCTCTGGCCAATGCCTAGTGCAAGTTCCCCGCGGACCACTACGAATCGTTTCGCACTGGTCTGACTGTCCAGTGCGAAAATATCATCGTATTATGTCGTTTGATCGTTTAGATTTTTTAGAGTGCGTGGTACTCGTTTGCGCTTCTTTTCAAACAACAAAACACGTGATCCGTGCGTGTTAAACCGTAAGAAAAAGGCAATCGCAATATCACGTGTTAAATTGTAAGAAAAAAGCAATCGCAACATCACGTGACGGTGGTAAATCGTAAGAAAAAGGGTAATCGCAACAACACGTGATCTCTGGTAGCCTAGTACAGTACTCTCAAGAGATTTGATGCATAAAAATGTTAAGATTGTGCTAGAGAGCATGCATGTGAGTGATAAGGCATCAAATTAACTTAATACAAGGCCAGACAAACACACATCCGATTCCGATTATGACCCCGTGATCGTCGCGTTATCAGATTCCGATTATGACCCATCATCGGATTCAGAAATTGAAGAAGAGCCCCAAGTAGATTGAAGACTTAACGTAGATTGAATGTCTTGCCTACATAAACTGTTGTTACTGTTATTGCCATTGTATATTTCCATGTTATTGCCACCATTCATTATTGTCGTTTTAAGGTGGTTTTCCCTGGGTTGGCCTCGTGCTTCCCACGACAATCTTGTTTTTATCAGTAAACGGGACGGACCAGTGCGATCTCGTGCGGACCAGTGCAAATGGTTAGCCACTGGTCCGGTTGGCCAGTGCGAAAAAAAGTTAAGGTCGAACCCTGTAAGTCAAGGCAAAAATTGATTCAGATACAGTCAAAACATCTTTAATGCAGCATAGTGTAATTAATATTGACGCTGATCAAGAAAAATAGACCAATCAATGTGAGAAAGCCATAGTTTTACCACTAGAACTATTTACTACTTTTACTGTCAACTACATTGCTGAGTGCCCTGGAACGACACTTAAAAGGGCGCCAGTTCGACACCGCTCAAGAGCAAGCGGCTGTGTCTTTGGCAGGACACTTAAAGGCATGCCTGAAGCCAAGGTGGTCACAAAGATTGGCTTACTTGCTTTCTCTTCCACTTAATTTAAATCTTCAATCACCACGCCTGGTTACGACAAACAAACAAACTACATTTACTATGCAAATGAAACTACTACCCTACAAAAATATAAAAAACTATTGGTTTTAGTGAAAAATTGCCAAGTCTCATCTTTATTTTGTTAAGTGCAAAAAGCAATTTTTACATATTTGCAGCAAGGTGGTGCTAGAAAGAAGCACAATTGCAGTTCCATAGGATGCACTGCCTGGTAATTCTATACTCAAGGAAAATGTGCAACGAGTCCAAATTACACCAAGTTATCCTGTTGTTTGTATGAAAAATGAAAACAGCAATTGCTACTGTGACAATTGAAATTACTTATGTACCGTATTCAAAAGAACAATTAACTTTAGTATGAAATAATCAAATTTCGTGTCATTCATGCATTGCGTCATTCGGGCTTCGTGTCATTCGGACAGCGGCATGAAGTTGTGTACCCAATACAAATGCAAGGTCTCACTTTCTAAAGACGGGACAAGCAGACGGTACCAGATATTTTTGGCTTTATGATTAATAAGAACTTTAAATAATGTATATACACTATAAGTTGCAACTATAAAGTCAACTTTAGTCACAAGTCGGAACTATCAAGAAAATGAAGTATCTTCTGACAGGTGTCAAACCCACAACAATGCTTGATATGAACGACTCGGTTACATGTCTTGTAATGCAAAGAAATTTATTCTCACACGAGTCAGTTCAATCATATATATATAGCTAAATATCGATTTCGATCAGCTAGAAGCTAGATCATCTTCAGTTAAGCTTATTCAAATAGAATAAACTTAACTGAACTTAACTTATTCTATTTGAATAAGCTGAACTGAAGATGATCTAGCTTCTAGCTGATCGAAATTGATATTTAGCTATATATGATTGAACTGACTCGTGTGAGAATAAATTTCTTTGCAAGTAGGAACTATAGACAGTCACATGCAAAGCTAGTCAATACTATAGCTCATAATATGAGCAATATAATATAGATTATGGCTTACCTAATGGATCTTGCTTCCCTCCAACATCTGGAACAGTGAAAACACCAACAACTTTGTGTCCATTCTTTCGTAATATGTTGTATGTTTCAGCACCAAACATGGATTGGCCAATCACAGCTACTTTCATTTTATTCGATAAGTATCGCTGAAAAAAATTCATATGTTAATATCAGAGACAGGCACTTCAAGACCAGAATTCTTTGCCATCTTTGAGAGGAACTGTAAAGATGTTTTGGTAGATTCATGTTATATTAACCTCTAAAAGTAAATTCCCTGCTGCTTCAACAACAACACGGGAGGTCAGTTACAACTCTTTTGTTTTCAAAGATCAATTAGGTTTGGACACTTTGTCAAACAGCGTTTCATGATTACAATAAAACTCTCGGTATGGAGACAATATCGAAAGCCCATGATGACATCTGTTCATTTAGATAATTATTCAGGTGAGTGCAGTGGTGTAGCATAAGGCACAAACATTTAACTAGAGATTAATATTGAGTTACGGTATGGGTAATTTTCGGTCTATAACATTTGAAGTTTTACCCATTCTCTAATAAACACATTAGTAACAAAATCTGGCCATTTTCACTTTGTGAGCAATACAAAACATCATAACAGACAAAAGTGAAGCCATATGAGCAATTAGGCCAGGGACTCAATTTTCCTAAATTCGGCAAATGGGTTTCAAAAATAAACTGCTGTGGCAAACAGTGAATTTGTATCAAAATGTAGCCTGTTTCTAGAATTTGCAAGCTGATGTCTAGGATAGTTGTATATGTAAACTTTGCCATGTGATTGAGTCGTACTTGGTTGGTGCAAACCTCACTCATTCAACAAAAACAAAACAAAGTATAGATCTACTTCTTCCTGCACAAAACCAAGCTGTGCACATGGTTTACTAAGCTTAGTCTCAAAGCAGTCCTGGCAGAACTTTTAAAAAATAACAATTATTATAGTTTTAGTACGAATTAACCAAGTCTCATGCCATTCATGCCTTTGTGGCATTCGTGCCTTGTGGCCTAGGGTTGGCATCATTTGTGTTCGCATCATTCAGACCATGGCATTAAGTTGTAGACAGAGTTATTACTATACAAAGCAATCGTAGCCTCGGCTATGTCTTTTGAGTCACTTGAGTATAAGCTTGTAAAATTGCCCTTTTCTTCAGTTGCATGGGTTGGCCATTTGTCAACAAAAAACAAAAAAGCAAAGTTAATATTATAGTTCAGGGGTGGGCGAACTTGTTCAATGAAAGAGTCATTGGCCAAAAATTACAATCACTAACGAGCCGCAAAATGTGTAGCGTCAGTAAAATAGGTAAATAATGCAAGCTTTACATGAAATAACTTAACTGAAACAACAAACACAATATTAGGCTTTTGTTTGATTTGCTCATCTCTGAAAGTTTGGACTATATGTGTTATTAAAGTGGTACGGATTAATTCTTCCAAGCATGCATTTGTTAGGATTACAGAATGGCATGATTTTATAAACTTCATTTGAGAAATTAAAGATTCACAAGAAGAATTTATCCTGCTAAATGCAGAAATGTCTTTTACACTCTAGAAACCTTTCGTGCAAACTGAATTTGTAGTGTGGCAGTAAGTAAAAGTTTTTAGAGCCATGTCTTGCATTTCATTCAGTTCTATTTCTAAAGCACACATGCCTGTAACAAACAGTTTTCAAACTGGACAGTGGACAGCCATAGCACTACATTAACATTGAATGAAATTACAAGGGTATCAAAGCATGGTTTTAATTCCTACAAATCTGGCTTGCAACTCCTCCTGGAATCTTTTCACTAATTTTGTATTCTTTCGATTTGGTCTGACCATGCCTCTTCAGGAGAACATTTATTCTCATACTGACACTGAGAAAATGAAGAATGATTTTGACATTTGTCTCTTTAAACTTTTGAGTTGTGAGATAACGACACTTTCTCAACATTACTATTCAGCTGAAAGAGCCACAAGAAAGATGTCGGCGAGCCGCATGCGGCTCGCAAGACGCAGTTTGCCTACCGTTGTTATAGTTCATCGTTTTTGTACATCCAGTTCATTAGATGGAATGAAACACATTTTTATTATTTTTTACTTTAACATTTTGTTTTATTCCATTATAGAAATCTTAGTTCCACCACTAAATTTTGTTTTATCTGTACATTTTTAATTTTTGCATTTGTATATGCTACAACTGTATGCCAAATTTGTACATATATTGTATCAGTTACAATTTTGAGTTAACATTTATCAGCCATATTTTGGGAATTTACAAGTTGTATTTTACAATTCTACGACTTGCTATATTAATTCATTTTTAATTAAGACAGAATATAAAAATGACATTGCTCTCTTCAATTAATGTTTTAGGTTAGTTTGAATGCTCTTCCATTTTCTGTCCAATATGCTTATTTACAAGCTCACCAAAACAGGCTATTTTAAACAATTAAACATAGTGCATATATGAGCCATTCCCACAAAACTAAACTGATGAAAAACTATATTAACCACCACTACTACATAAAAGTACATATATATACGTTATCTGTGTTATTGCGAAAGTTTTTTCACACGTATACAATAAATACATACATCATCCACCCACAAGTGGTTAAAACAAAATTTGACAAAGCGATTCAAGCAGTTGTGCTATATTGCCATATAAAAAAAGATAAATTTGTTAATTCCAACACAATCAATCAATCAATCGTTTATTTATCAAAAAACAAAACACAAAAGTGACATAAAACAATAATACATACAATTGGTCACAGCGGTAAACCATAATCTCTTCGTGGGAAAATTGTAACATAAGATTCCCAAATCCGTTCGTCTGTATATAATGACCGAAGAAACACACACTTGAACTTCTTTTCAAACAGTGTATTTCTGTAAAATTAGCCCGAGGCTATCGAAAACGAGGGGGGTGCAACGCCGTACACCACTGAAAACTGTCACTACAGAACAGATTACTTGGATAAAAGACGGAACCTTTGTCCAGCTAGCAAGCACTAAGCCAACAGTTAAATGTGCGGCCAACTTTCAAACAATCATTTTACGAATGACCAGAATAGATAGCAATATCTCAAATTCACGTATGCAGTACTGTGACGCAATAAATGAAAGACAATTATGAAGTCATTCCAACAGGTGTTTAAAGCTGATGTAATATTTCCTGTTTAAACAGGCCCAAACAGGTCCAAACAGGTCTTATGAACAATGGTGCAATTTTGGCACATTTTCTAGCAACTTGCATGACGTAATATTCAGTAGACTTGAACGGTTTTTTATATGACGTTTGATTAGGTGAACCATTGTCTGGAACAACAATGTTTAGGTTTTGTTATTGATAGGGAGACAACGAAACGACCATACGGTTAACTAGTCAGTTGCCACCCTGGAAAGAATAATTTGAGTTATGAAACTAATCAACAATTTAACCAAATTAGTTACAACCAAAAAAGAAAACACAAACAAGACTAATACTTCGACTAGTAGCTTACAATTAATTGTCAGCTTCATAAAATTGTATGCGAGATTTTCCAACAAATAGTAATCATGACAATAGATATTGTTGAATTTAAGAGCTTAGGCCAAATGAAGACCCACTTATCAAGTATCATAACTTTGCAAAGCTGATGCTTTGCTATGTTTTTTGAAATCATAAAAATATAACTTTTTGAGATTGCTTGGAACCTCTGACCACACCACTGGTCCAAATACTTGTATGGATTTTTTGCCAAATTCTGTATTAGTGCGTTTAACAAAATAATTATCGTTTGCTTGATATCTAGTGTTATGGTTGTGGATGAGTGAAGAACTTGTGAACAATGCATAGTAGGCAGAAGGGTACAAGTTCATGCAGACTCTGAACATGTGTTTTTTTTACTTCCAGTGTACATATGTCTTCCAGCTTTAAGATATTCATTTAAAAAAATAATGGACTGGTATGGGCTCTATAATCGCTTTTTGTGATTATTCTTATTATTCTTTTTTGCATTTTTCTGAGAGGGTCTAGAACTTTGTTGCAAGCTTTACCCCAGCTAGTAATGCAATATTACTGAAACACTGAAAAACTGAAAAATTATAGACTAAATGTAGTCCAGAAAGTGTAGAATAAAACAAAATCACTTGACATGGTATGTACACATTATGACAACATATTTCAAATAAACTCTATGCATTGTCATTAT
Organism: Aplidium turbinatum; assembly: GCF_918807975.1. Classification (NCBI taxonomy): domain Eukaryota; kingdom Metazoa; phylum Chordata; class Ascidiacea; order Aplousobranchia; family Polyclinidae; genus Aplidium; species Aplidium turbinatum. The sequence continues at coordinate 11,186,792 of NC_137484.1, read as the reverse complement.
CGTCATGCATTAAACAACTAAAAGCTTTAATAATACCATCTTTGAATGAGCTGTTTCTATTTTGAATCATCAATTGATTTGCACAAAATCCCTGAAGGGTAGTTAACTACCTACAAAGTTTTGCATACACCATTGTGCCATACAATATGTACACAAATGACAAATTATGTTATGCTTTTATTTTTTGACAATGAACTTATCATGCAACTGCAGAAAAAGGCAAGTTTTCAGATTTATGCTAAAGTGACTTTGTGGCTTTAAGAGGCAATGGTTCCCTAATATGGAAACTACAGCTACTGAGTTATTTATTGCCAAGCCTATAGCATACTTATATATATGGTAAGCCTACCAGTGCTGTACTCTTGCAGCACGATGTTGCAAATTTTAATGGGGTGTTACTGTCTTACCTGCAAGTTTCTTAAGACAATTTGATTAAACTGAAAAATTAGTAAAGTAATTTCAGGGGCAACACTAAAAGGCGGAAATGCAGAACGCGGAAATAAGCTGGGCATGAAATGGCGTATTGTCCGCAGAAGTAGCGATTTAATGCCGATGTAGAAAATGCGAAAGTACGATCTTGGCGTCCATATTGTTTAACATAGCGATAACTTCATCATGAAAGAATGAAATGTTGCAACATGGAAAAAGGCAAAAATGCGATTTTTAACAACAACTCACCACCAAACCTACTTTTATGTTAAAATATCATTGAAAGATATTGTTTAGAAGCAATTGTGAGTTCATTACATACTTTGACTGTTTTAATTCCACAGTTATTAGAGTAAATTTCAAAATTTAATGGAATTTATTGAAATAGGAAAAAGGCGGAAATGTGATTTTTAGCCACAACTTAATACCGAACATTTTCTTATGTTGAAATATCATTGAAAGATATTATTTAGAAGCAATTGTGAGATCATTAAATACTATGACTGTTTTAATTCTAAAGTTATTTCGGCCTATTTCCGCGTTTCCGCATTTCCGCCTTTTAGTGTTGTCCTAATTTCAGAGGAAAGCAACCTAATTCGTACCATGAACAATTCGTACCGTCAGTTCGTACCTTAAAAGATCGAGAGAAAAAATTTAAAAAAAGTCAAAGTCGCTGATCGTAGTTTTCGCAAACATTTTAAAATTTTCCGCAAACAAACAAAAACTCTTAGGATCACTACCAGAAATTTTAAAATGTTTGCAGAAACTCCGATCAACCTAACCTTAAACTATAACCCTTTTAAAATGTTTGCGGAAACTGCGATCAGCGACTTCGGCAAACTCTTAGGAGTACCGTATTACCGGAAACTTTAAAATGTTTGCAGAAATTGCGGAAAAACGGAAACTGCGATCAGCAACTTTGGCTTGTTCTATTTTTTCTCTCGATCTTTTCAGTACGGTATGCTTGTTTGCGGAAACACCCTAATCCTTTTAAAATGTTTGCGAAAACTCAGATCAACCTTAACCTTTTTAAAATGTTTGCGGAAACTGCGATCAGCGACTTCTGCACACTCTTAGGATCATTACGGGAAATTTTAAAATGTTTGCGGAAAAACGGAAACTGCGATCAGCGATGTTTAATTTTTTTCTCTCGATCTTTTCAGTTTGTTTGTTTGAGGATACCGATACCTAACCGATACCCTAACTACCGATACCCTAACCTTGCGGAAACTGCGATCAGCAACTTTGGCCTTTTTTAATTTTTTCTCTCGACCTTTTCAAGGTATGAACTGACGGTACGAATTGTTTATGGTACGAATTAGGTTGCACCCATTTTAGAGAAGTAGGTACTAAAATCATCCTCAAAATTTAGATAATGCAAGGCTTGTATGGTGGTACTTAGTATATAGGCTATACTTTTCTATTACTAACCTGTGTAGCTGAAAAGAAACGTCTTGATGTTTGTGTGAGAGCTAACATGATTCCAAAAACGTTTGTTTATCTAGTACTCAATGAATGCATTCACAAATTCGACCTAGATTGGTGCAAAGACTGAATCAACAGATTCGAAGGCAGTAAGCAAACAAGCAAAGCCAACCGATCTTGCAAGGAGATTGATACACAAGAAAGTGTTGCCAAACTTTTCTAACATTTGTCGCACAAATTCCTCAAACGCAAACTTCTTGTGACCAGCAATTTTCCAACATCTTCCCGATCACAAAGTGTGATCTCTGAAAAAATTTTGCACAAAGACCTTGAAATTTCCAAAAATTTTGCCAATTCCAAGACAAAATTCCTTGTCGGCTACTGCGGAACATGATAGCCTACTGTATTGAAATTTTTATTAAATAATAATACCATCGATGACTTAGGCCTAGGGACCCATGATGAATATTCATTGTTTTCAACCTTGTGCGAAAAGTTTTTCTCTTATAATATTTGCGTTCCTTAAAAAAACGCACGTGTTGTGAACAAAAATAATTGATAAATCGTTTTCCACCCAATAACTTGCCGCAGCTTTCACCAGTGATTCTGTTCAATAGCGATTGATCGCTTTCAATTTGCTCCGTTTTAAAACGTTACATTGTGACGTCAAATCGGTGATTTCATCAACAATAACTTTTAAGCAATAGCGTCAAGTTGCTGGGAAGTAACAACTATTCAGTATCTCTAAAATCTGGTTTGGTTTTGAATCTTTATCCTCGGACTGACAAAGCCTTGATAGGTTTTTCCTGGTAGTTTCTTATAGCCTAGCCTAGGCTACTTGTAGAGGCGCTTGGCGCAGGATCGGTTACCGAGATTGGCAGAGTGAAGTTTTCCGATTGTCGAAGTGTTGTTACCGGGGAATTATTCCATTCACTAGGTGCTGCTGAATGGAGAGCAGTCCTGAAATATGTTGCTCAAGCGCACACCCCGAGAGTCGAACCAGCGCCGAGCATGCCCGTAGCCAGCCAGGGGGGGCCTCGCCTCCCCTGGCAAAGTCCCAACATTCTCGAGCAACAGCTACAAAACGATTATTATAAATTATAATGATTAGCAGATATTGCTACATTTGGATCTAGCACTGGCGTTTGTGAGTGTGGATTCTCAGTGTTAACAAGGGTTGAAGCTCCCACTAGACGGAGCATGTTACAACCAAGACAGGCAAACTTGGTACTTATAGCCTTTGAACATTCTGTATCGATTTAGACTTGTTTGTGAGACGGTTTGCATCCAAACATCCGCGACTGCAATTGCAATAGACTAGCTCACGCAGTAGCATAGCTGTTGTATTTCCGTTTGATTAACTTAGATATACCACACTTTAATAGATTACACACAGACCACTTTATTGTACTTTCTCTCAGCTGAATCTATCTCATGCTCTAGTCTCGTAACAGTCGCACATAGTACAAACGATAGGCTAGTGAAACGTAACAATGGTTTCTATGACGAAACACTACATCCCTCCTTTTTTTTAAAACTTCAAAATACGGTACAGATCATATAGTTAATGCAGCTTTAACATTGAAAAAACAAGAACATGAATGAGCTTTTATGAATTGCTACAGCTGCACTTGTGGCGACTCAATTACGAAACAATTGGTGACATAAACGGTATGTACATAGAACATCAGATCAGGCTATTACTATTTCGACGATATGCCTTAATATGCAAGTATGAAGCAAGACATAAACAAATAAGAAAATTGTTAGTATGTGGTAGGTTACTCCAATACACGTAAAAACAGAACTACACAATATTACCACATACAGTAAACATGTTTATGTGAGAACATAGTCATTAAACCTTGTTGGTTTAGTTATACAGCGAGAAGATCTACGTTCTGGCATTTGTAAACGTGGGGGTGATAGATTGATTGAATCTGATTCATCGACAGTGACTAGTGGTGAGTCGTAAGTCTCACTTTCACAAGGACTATTGTCTGGACTGATATACTTCTTAAAGAAAGACGAATTACGTTTTAGTTCAATACCATCTTTATCCATAACAGTAACCTCACCCTTTTCTTTCGAGACAACTGTTTGAGGGACAGGTTTAAATGTAGGAGACAATTTAGAAGTTTTAGGATTTCTAACTAAGACTTCATCACCCATTTTTATTTCCGACTCTACAGCCCCCCTTTTTTCGTCAGCATAGCTTTTACTTTTCAATTTGTTCTCCCAATCACGATCTCTGACTTCTTCGTCGAACTGTTGTGGCTCACGACACAATTCTGGAAGTTTCGTTTTCATTTCTCGTCCAAACATCAAATAGTACGGAGATGCACCAATGGATGACTGTGGTGTCGATCGATAAGCCATCAGGAATTTACTGATCTCCTCTTTCCATTCTTTTCCGTCCACGTGTGCAATTCTGATCGCTTTCATCAACGTTCTGTTTTGTCGCTCCACCTCTCCATTTGCTTGTGGCCACAATGGCGTCGACTTTTCATGCTTTATGCCGTACTCGGTTAAGAAATTTTCAAACTCTGAAGAAACAAATTGTGGCCCATTATCAGTTCTCAAAGAAACTGGCACACCGAATCGTGCAAACACAGGCACAATTGCGTCTATTATTTTCGTGGTGGTAGTAGACTTCAAGACAGCTATTTCATAGTACCTACTGTAATAGTCTACAATAACTAAAATGTTTTCACCGCTTGGCAACGGTCCAAGAATGTCAGCAGAACAAGCTTGCCATGGACCGTTCGGAGGAACCACTCTTGTCATCGGCTCCGGTCTTGCATATTCGCTTGTCACTTGGCAACCATGACATTTCCTACACAACTTCTCTGCATCACTGTCCATTTTAGGCCACCACACTTTCGTGCGTAGTCTATTCTTAGTTTTAACGATTCCCTGGTGTCCTTCATGTGCGAGCTCCAAAACGCGTTCTCGCAAAGACTTTGGAATTACTAGTCGTGTTCCTCTTAAAATTAATTCACCATAACAACAAAGTTCATCCTTGACATGTAAATAGCTAAATTGAAAACACTTTGACCAATCGCCAGATTTGACATATTTTCGAATTTCTTCAAACTCCTTGTCACGAGCAGACTCTCTTTCAATTTCTAGCGGTGTTAATGCAACTGGAGTACTGCTTATTGCTACTAACCTCACAAAATCGTACTCTTCATGCGAACCGTCTTCTTTTGATTGTGTGGAGTTGAGTCTTGATAAGGCATCTGCAATGTTCGTACGTCCCGGTCTGTAAACAACTTTGAAATCATAAGCTTGTAACCTTAAAACCCATCTTTCTATTCTGGCAGAGGGTTTGGACGTTTTGTTATAAATAAACTGTAAAGGTTTATGGTCTGTTTCCAGCTCAAATTCCTTCCCGAACACATACAGATTAAAGCGTTCACATGCCCAAACTAATCCTAAAGCTTCCTTTTCTGTTTGGCTATAACGCTTCTCAATGTCAGAAAGACTCCTTGACGCATAGGCAATTACGCGCCATAACCCATCCTGTAGCTGTGTAAGAACAGCTCCTAAACCGACTGGTGATGCATCTGCAATAATGCGTGTCTTGCAATCGGTTCGGAAAAATGCTAATGCATTAGCTTTGGTCATCAATGATTTCAGCTGTTCAAAAGCTTGTTGCTGCTCCTGCTTCCACTCAAATTTAACTTCTTTCTTTGTCAGATCAAGTATAGGCCTAGCGATCGTAGCAAGATTTGGAATAAATTTAGAAGAGTATTGAACCAATCCCATAAATGATCTTGCTTCACTTGAAGTTTTCGGTGGTTCTGCATTCAGTATTGCTGCGACTTTTTCCTCGCTAGGACTGACACCTTGCTTGCTCAGATTGTGTCCAAAAAACGTCAGCTTCGGTAAACGAAATTGGCATTTATGTTTGTTTAAGGTTAATCCGGCTTCCTGTAGTTTTTCTAAAACATTAATCAATCTTTGGTCGTGTTCTTCTTTGTTCTTCCCGTACACAATTACATCGTCTGCGATGTTGGCTACTCCTTGACATTTCTTCAACACATCGCACAGAATCTTTTGGTACTTCTCTGGAGCGGAGTTGATTCCAAACATCAAACGTTTATAGCGATACAGTCCTTTATGCGTCACAAATGTTGTGATGTAACGACTTTCTGGCTCTAACATAATTTGATGGAAACCCCACTTTAAATCGAGTTTACTAAACATAGTGCTACCATTCATTCGATGCAACAAATCTTCAATTGTTGGAATGGGATGTCGTTCCCGGATGATTGCTTCATTCGCTCGACGCATGTCTACACACAATCGTACATCCCCATCTGGCTTTGGGATAATAACAACGGGTGAAACCCAACCTGTAGGTCCCTCGGGAACTTCTTCAATGATGTCTGCGTCGAGTAGGTCTTGCAATTTGCACTCAACTTTACCCCTAAGTTGAAATGGAACTTTACGTACTGGTTGAGCCACGGGCTTTACCGATGTGTCAATGTGTAACTTTAATTCATAATTTTTTAAAAGTCCCACCCCATTAAACAGTTTAGGGTAACTATCAAAAACATCATTACACAGATTGTTTACACGTGAAGGGCCAATACGCAATACACTTAATTTTTCTGCAGTATCTCTACTTAAGAGACTAGGTGCATCACAGTTAACTACAATAAAATCAGTTACACAGGCACAATTAGTATCCTCACAAATTACTTCTGCAGTAAAAGTACCTAGTGTAGGTAACGGTGTAGTACTCCCATATGAATACAAAGATTTAGCTGATTTCCGACATTGGGCAACAACATTACGACATTTTAACCATTCCCAAGTATCTTTACTAATCACATTACTGGCAGCACCTGAATCGATCAAAACATCAGATAATTTTACACCACCAACTTTCAAAGTTATTGTACAAGAGTTCTTACGTGTCCCTTGTAAGTTGAAAAGTTCTTCTTTGTTGCTCTCCTCGTTTTCTGCGAAAATAAAAGTTTTTCCTTCTTCTTCCTCTAATGTATTGGTATTGGACTTGCGCTGCACTGGTCTCCGCGACGGCATATTCCGATTCATCTTGACGTCAGAAGGATATTGTGACGTCACACATCTATTCGTTCGGAACCGTGTTCGACATTGTAAAGCAAAATGTCCGACTTTGCCACATTTGTTACATTGCTTGCCTCTTGCTGGGCATTGTTGATCAAACTTAAAATGTCCAGTCTTACCACAAGCAAAACATACTTTCCCTTCCTTCTTAATTGAAGGCAATGCGCGTCGATGCTCTGGGTGGCGCACTTCGTTGACATGAACTGATGACGTAGGCTGCATTGTCTTTAATTGATTTTCGACATCTTCATGAGCTTTTGCAATAACTATTGCATCATTCAAAACTAGATTATTTTTTTCGAGCAACTTCCTTCTCAATATGTTAGAAGCACATTTTTCAATAACTTGATCTCGAATGTAGTCATTTCTATTGGTTCCAAATTCACACAACGTTGCTTGCTGGCGCAAACGGCAAATAAATTTATCAATTGTCTCGTCTTGGGCTTGCGTCAGCTGTCGAAACTTGTATCTTTCAAAAGGAACATTAGATTTAGGCAAAAAGTACTCATCCAAAATTGCTAGAGTATCGTTAAAAGACTTACTGTCGTCATTTTCGTCCACGAGGCTGAAATAAACTTCTTGAACCTCTTCTCCAGCTGTGTGTAACAACAACGCTTGCTTTTGTTTATCGTCTGCGATTCCTGTACTGACAGTAAAAAGATAAAATGACCTTTTCCACTGCTTCCATTTTTGTCCTAAACCATGTGGATCACCTTGCACTTGAAACGATTTGAGACTGCCTAGTTTGCAGACCAGCGGGTTGCTTCGAGCTACAGTAACTTGTTCAGCCATCTTTCACTTAAATCCTCGTCGCCATTGTTGTATTTCCGTTTGATTAACTTAGATATACCACACTTTAATAGATTACACACAGACCACTTTATTGTACTTTCTCTCAACTGAATCTATCTCATGCTCTAGTCTCGTAACAGTCGCACATAGTACAAACGATAGGCTAGTGAAACGTAACAATGGTTTCTATGACGAAACACTACAATAGCCAAGGGGGTTTTGGGGGTTACAACGCCCTCCTTTGGCACGCGTGTAACGTCACGATATTGAAAATGATTCTTTCAGTCTCTATGTCCGTAAAACAAAGTTTGCCTATTTTTAAACAAAACTGCACTAAAAGAGCGAGTTTTGACAATACCAAATATTCAAATATCTCAGCCAAAAATTAGCAACAAGAAAACACAGAGACTTGGCTTTATTACCGAAAAATGCTCAAGAAAACATGATCTTATCCTTTTGCTATGCCACCGGACAGCACCATTTTACAGTAATATTCATACCCACAATTTTGTTGAAAATGCTCTCAGAATGCACCATCAAAGTAATTTTTCAAAATTTTCTGGGGAGGCCCCCCAGACCCCCCGCCGCTGGGTGTCGACGTCGGGCTTCGCCCGCTGGCCGTCAAACCCCCTCCCCCCTTTCAAAATTCCTGGCTACGCTACTGAGCTCACGGGTGTATAGGCAGAATGTAATCATATATATCAAAATCCTCGGCACTAGCTTCTTCGAGCTAGTTAAAGTTTTTGCTCATAACAAGTAGGCTACCACTATTTATACAACAAGTCAACAATTGCTGTGTTATGTTGGTCATTGTAATATGGTTGCCGTGATTTAACTAGCAGATAAAATAAGAGATCAGTGTTGGCCTTAACACTAATCTGATATATTGCAATTTTTGTGGATACCGGTATTTAAGAGGTTAAAATGCCAAAATCATTTAAATTTTTTTGGCCCACCTAAAAAAAAATTGGCCCCCCCTTGCTCTGCGGTCTGGCTACGGCCCTGGCGCCGAGTGATCTTGAGCTGGCGCGTAGGCTAACCACTGAGCTAACGGGGCGGCCCTAAGGAGCAATTGATGCCGCTCCCTCTCCTCGCAAGAAGGCAAACAAGGCGTGTTTTTTTTTGCTTCTGTTGAAGATGTGTGAAAGGCACACAAGACACAATGTTACAACAGCACGCCAATACTGAAAAAAGTGCAAAACAATAGGCTATACACGGTTAATAAAATAGCGGGATCGGATCCCCTCCGCATGGCGCCAGAGCTATTAGTTCGTCTGTTTCCAATAGAGTGGTTGGTCGGCTCCAATAATCAGGCAAGGCAAAAGTCTCGTGCAGCGGACATCCGGCTAGCAAGAAGGCTATTCTGCACAACAAAAAATTAGAAGCTTACAAGTGAGTGGGACAATGAACCTAAATATAGTTTCTATATGGAAAGCCACAAAAGCAAGGATACTGCCTATGATACAGCATAGGTACAAAGCTTAATGTCTACGAAAAAATGACAGAGCATTTCAGAGGGCACAGTGCGCAGCACTGTCTCTACGAAACGGAAGATAATCCAAATGACGGCCTCGCGAAGCAATCCGAAAGACCCAAAAAACCTTAGGCTACTCATGGACAGTGATGGGCATTATCGGCGATAATTTACCGGCGATAATTATCGGCGATAAATTTTTATCGTCTATCGTTATTGCTCAATTATTTTTTCAGTTATCGTTTATCGTTATCGCCAAAGGCAATATTTAATTATCGCCGATAATCGCCGATAAATTTTATTTCGGATCAACACACAAGTGGAAAGACCATGAAAAGTAATATTTTTACTAGCCACCTAGTTAATAAAACTAAAATTGAAACCAATTATTCTTCAGTGCCTGAAGTGTGTGTGCACAGGTAGTTGTCAGGGGAGGGGGCACGCCCCCCTGCAGCTACGGCCCTGACAACACAATAATTTTTAAAGTTGCAAATTGCAATGCAATGAAATGCATGCAACAATTCTTTTGTTGTTTTGCTGCAATCGGCAATCGCGAGTAAATTTTACAATTAAAATGAAAGCGCACATGCGCCACAGCTTCTTTGAAGCGAAGTGAAGCGAAAGAAAATTGGCAAGTGGTTTGTGAAAGTGTCGCAATACGAGGCCGCTTTTAAGTAAGCATTGCAGCAGAAATTTAAGAGAGCTCTGATTGCAGCATCGTGCGTTTTACCGCACTTTTTAAGATCAAGACTCTGGAGAGTGGAATTTTATTGCATAGGCTTAGATTAGTGGCGTAGCAAGTTAAAAGTTGTTCCTGTTTAAAGTTAAAAAAAATTAGCCATGCAGTAAGTATGAAGTAGATAGGCTATGTATGACCGTCGAGAAAAGATGCAAGAACAATACAGTAGGCCTATAGTTCAGTGCTCTCGCCAGAGTGAAAAATGTAGAGAGGGGGGGCACCTGCCCAAAGTGAGAGAGCACCAAAATGTTAACCTAATGAACAAGTCATAAAAAAGCCGGTCATATAATAAACGCCATAGCCTAAGTTTTCGTGGGGCAACAATATTATGAATGCTGAATGGTAATTTTGCAAATCAGAGTTAACAAATAACTAATCAATATAATATGAAATCGGTTTATAAGGAGAGGCCACAGAGACAAAAATGTAACAAATAATAGCCTAATGAATTTGAATGAAAAATCATTTAAAATTCAGCCAGAGAACTGTGGAAGCGCTGCAAACTCACTCAGTGGAATCCGAGGATCGGAAGCTCAGGGAGTTTATCAGAGAGTTTTTGGCATTAAATGGCTAATTTTAACATTGAAAAATCCGATATTGTTGTTCCGATATAAATTTCGTTTGGTTTGGAGGAATTTTTTTTATGAATTCAAGGGAGGATCTATCCAGTATCCAATATCACCATTGAACTGCCAAGGCTATGTTTAAAGGTTATGTCCATCTAGTATCTGAAGGTATAATTATAAGCACGGCGGTTAGGCCTACCTCAGTGGTTTGATTCTGGATCAAGAGGTTGAAGATTGGATACCCACTGCCGCTGTTGCGATTCTATTTATGCATAACTTACAAAAAGTTTTGTCCCTTTACAGTAGGCTATATTATGTTCGACTTTTTGTCATGTTGATGAAAACAGTTCGTGCTGCATGGGATGGGGCAGCGCTAATCAAGAAACAAAAAAATTATCGTTAGGGAACGTTCAAATATTACGTAACGCTTTTTTTCCGAATTTTTGACCCCCCCCCCTCCCCCATGTAACGCCAACATAACGCTTTTTTCAATCCCCCCCTCCCCCATGTAACGCTTTTTCACTACGAATTTAGCATAAAAAACTACCATTCCGTACTCGAAAGCGTTACGTAACGTTTTGCTTGAACCCCCTCCCCCCCGATGTGACGCTAACGTAACGTTTTGCATAAACCCCCCCTCCCCCTCGAAGGCGTTACGTAATATTTGAACGTTCCCTTATCGGACATTATCGGCGATAATTTTATCGTTTATCGTTATCGCTTAACTTTTTTTTGATTTATTGTTTATCGTTATCGCTTTAGGCATTTTTCGATTATCGATTAGCCTATCGTTATCACTTAACTGAAAAATGAGTTATCGCGCCCAACACTGCTCATGGACCACACCTGCTGTCGACGAAGCCGGCTGTTCAATTTCCAAAATCGTTGAAATTTCAAAAGCGCGTAATAGCACACTGCAAATGTTTTTTTCTAACCACTGTTGTGGAAACACTTCAGACACCAACAACAAAATAAGGGCCCACTGGTCGATGTCGGAGGGGACGAGATGGACATGAACATGGTCTTGTGTGATGTAACTTAATTCAATTTTATTTTTCATTGCTGATGCAAACACATAGAGAACGACAAGGTAAACACATAAATCTTGTACCAACAAAAGGAAAACCTGTTGAATATTGAGATTTTCTAGCAGGATTTTAATATTTTCAAATAGACAAGACAACGATGCTCTCACGGTTGGGAGGTAGGCCTATGAGGGGAGGTTCACCTTCCCGAACGATTTTTGAACATAAAACAAAAAAATATATACATTGTGTGTAGGTAGGTGAAGCAAAAAAGATCACATTACTCACAATTAGTGTTGCCAACCTTGCGGTTTTCCAACAAATTTGAACTTGTTCTTATTTGGGTTTGGGTATTTTTTTTTACTTTGCGGGTTGCCTGTTTTTGAGCTTGTTTTTTGCCAAACTAACGTTTTTTAACTTGTTTTTGACATTGATATTAAGTTGTGTTTTTTTATTGTATTTAACATTACATCCTTTCTTTTCAACATAATCTTCTTCTTCTTCTTCGTTTGAACCTTTTTCGTCACCCCAAGGGTCGAGGGGCTCTGTCTTTTACCACCCTTGGGCAGTTGCGGCAACGAGGTCTAGATGTTTGAGCAGGTGTGGAGCAACCATTGAATTGATTCGAAATCCAGTTCACGCAGACCCAGTGGCGTAGCAAGAGGGGGGGGGCGGATTTCCCTGGGCGGCACGTCTGGGGGCAGCACTTTCAGACTACGATTTTCGATTTTGATTATAATCTGATAAAAAAACGCATTTCATTTTCATATGCTTTTTCTTGAAGGAGCGGCAAAATCTTAATCCACCCCGGGCGGCACATTCCGGCACATTCCCTAGCTACGCCAGACCACGCACACCATTTGGCGCATGGTAGATGGCGCAGTTACAGATGGTGCGGTAAGCGGTTTGTTCCTCCTTGCCACACTCACAAATTGTGCATGTTGGAGCGGAATAGTCCGACGCCAGTACGCAGACGGTTGAGCCGCACCCAGGCCTTTCATGGAAAATGCATTGTGGTTGGGTGGTGGCTGGTGTCGGAGATGAAACTTTAAAGCTTTGAGTTCTTCTTCCACTCTGAGCTCCATTGGTGGTCCACCCAGGTAGCCGCACTGATGGATTGGTCTTCAGCGGTTTTTCCACTTAGCCTACAACATCGCTGAGCAAGGTAAGTTCCGTTTGTAGGCGATCTTTTCTGATGGCAATAAGCTGATCTTAGTATCAAATCTTTCCTCACTGTTTGCACAGCTCAGAAAGGCCTTCTCTCTGTTGGCTGTTGTAGGCTGAGCAGATCCGCCTGGTCGAATCTTTCATCAACCTCAGCTTCAACCAAATCAAGGGCTTCGATGTATTGCCGTTTCCACGCTCCTTCTCCCGCAGACGACAAAGCATTCGATTCCTTTGTGTTTCGAAATCTTGCTGGAGTTTTGCTTACTTGGGGATCCTTTGGCGTATTTAGCTTTTTGGCAGACGCAAAGACTTTCGCTACTTCTATAAACTTCACCGCTGCATAATCGCAAAATAAAGCCGCATCGTGCGTGCGTGTTTTACCAAGATATCTATGGTTTTACCTAGGGACGGTACATTACGGGACGCGCAACTCCGTTGTTCCTTTAACATTAGAAGGGTCAATTGCCAATTTTACAGTTTTTTACGCTTTACTGATTGGCTTGCTTTCAACTAAAAACCTTAAATTACTTTAACACCAACTTCACTCTTCTTATATAACCCATAAAAAGTAAAATATTTTGTAAATTACAAAAAAACGTAACCCTTCTAGTGTTGCGGATAAGTCAAAAGCGGATGAAGTTTCGCATCCCTAGTTTTACCAAGCCGAATATCTCTGCACGTGCGTCTCCTCTCATTGCACTATCTTCTGTCATGTAGGTCAGACTTTGCAACAGGGTAGGGTAGCACTTAACAACACGAGCGAGGGTAGAAGCACGAACGCACCAATGAGTAAGACCCAAACCCAACAAATTGCAGGCAACTTCATCAGAACCAAAAAGCGACATAAATAAAGATTTACGTTTAGACGATTCACGAACTATACAACTGCAATAGGTAAGCCCATGGGCTCTATCCAAGGGGGGGTGAGGGGAGTGATCACGTCCCACTCATTGGAGAGGGGGGGTGATCAATGCAAAATCACCCCCTCACTCATTTGGCTTTTAGAAGATTTTGTGATATTTTATTGATCAAATTTTGAAAAAAATATTTCCGCTGTTTACACTTTTTTGAATTTTTTCAATATGAATTTTTGATTTGGCAATCCTGAACTACGAGCCAGGTCCCAGACAACGAAATCCGTCAATTTGACATTGGTTTAACGTCTGCAGATATTAAATCAATGTAAAAATGTCGGATTTTGCTGTTTGGAGTATTAACCACTGCTCCTGCATTCGATGACTACATTCATTGCTTGGAAAGAGCTCATGTGTTCACTGTACAAAACATTTGTGCTGATTGAGTTCCGATCAGAATGAAGCTGATGCTGCAATGGGGGGTCTGGGGGGCGTAGCCCCCCAGAAGTTGAAATGACTTTTAGCCCACTGTCCAAAAATCACCCCCCAAATTCTAAAAGTGGATAGAGCCCCTGGGTAAGCCTCACCTCCTTTACAACGTTTTGCAAAATCCAATCGAGAGCATGGTTACTGCAGTGAATGTATAACGATCCAGGGCATAATGCTTTAAGTTTGGCCCGCACTCCGTTATAGCAACCAGACATATTTGCCGCACCGTCAAAACAGTAGCCTTGAAGGTGTTCAATCGGTAAATTCAGCCGGGAAAACAAGTCGGTACCAAAACAAAATATGTTATTTACCTTAAATTGTCAGAATTTTCTAGGGGGGGGGGGGGCTGAAGCCATTATCAAATATTCCAGGAGGGGCTGAATTAGCTCTAGGGGGGCTGCAGCCCCTTGAGTACCCCTACTTCCGCGCCCCTGTATAATACAGAGAAAAACATTAACATACTCGCAAATAACAATTGATATGAAGAGAAAGCAAAAATCACAAGGAACAGAGAAGATAAGACACAATAGTTTTCGACACGTTGCTTAAATATCGCAATAGACATACTATTGACTACGGTACAGCATATGGTAAATTATTCCAAGTGTCAACTACCCTATTGGCAAAGGAAAATTTACGGCAGTTCAGTTGAGCAAACTGTTTATGTAATTTAAAATTATTACCTTTGGTTGAATTACAGTTAAAAAAAATTGGTTGTAGTTGCAAATTATTGGGTTTGTTTTTGTCTTGATTTGCTTATTTTGAGCTTGTTTTTTTAGCTTATTTTGCTTGTTTTAAAAAATAACCTGGCATCACTGCTCACAATCGTTTACAAAAGTCCAGGGGAAATGCTTCAGGGGAATGCATAAAGGGGATTTCCAAAGACAGATTTTTTTGACTTTTGCTTTCGCGCTGCCGCGATTTGTTTCTCCTGTTGCAATAGGCTCGCCTTGAAGGAAAGTGGGGATGGTATGGTGCTCTTTGTTGATGGAACGACAGTGACACCGATTAAGCAACGGCAGAGTGGTTGAATGTATGCCTATTGCCTAGTATTTTTGGCTCTTGCAACAGAGAGATTAGCCTAGTCTTTATAACTGTAGGCCTACCGACTATGTTCTTGTGTATGGAAGTGAAAATATGGTGCTGCAGCAGTGGCGCCGGCAGAGGGGGGGCAGGCGGGGCAGTTGTCCCCCCAATGTCTTGGGCATCATCTTTTCAATTTTTTTATAGGAAGTGGCTATTTTTCCACAATCAGGTGTTGCCAGAGTTAGGATTATTGTTAGGAAGGGTTAAGATAAGGGTTAGAGTTAGGAATAAGATTAGGGTTTAGATCAGGGGTGGGGAACCTGCGGTCCGCGGGCCAAATGCGGCCCGCGTGACTGTTCCATGTGGCCCGCGTCAAAATTGGGCTCCTTGTTTGCACAAGTGAAATCATTTGAAGCTAAACTACATCTGTAGAAAGTACAACTTGAAAACAATAATACCGCACATTTCCCTACCTTGCAAGAGCAAAAGCCTTTTACAACAACCAAATATGCCCATGTGTGTGTCAATCTTATGGAGACATTTAATGCAAGATTTTTGGACATAAAGAGTAAAGAAATGGAGTTAGATATTTTTGCCTCTTCTTTCAATGTGATTGCAACTGATGTTCCTAGTAACTTCCAACATGAAATAGTAGAGCTCCAGAATGACTGTACGTTGAAAGCGATGTACCAAAACGTTCCACTGCTCAACTTTTATCAACGCTACATAAATGCTGATGATTTTCCAGTCATGCGGAAACATGCTTTGAAATATGTGTCTCTGTTTGGAAGCACCTACCGTTGCGAGCAGTTTTTTTCCAAATTGAATCTAACAAAAGTCGGCTTCGCTCCAGACTGACTGATAAAAACCTGGAGATGCAGTTAAGAGTTGCAACATCTTCCGTGTCAGCAGACATCACACGACTCACCAAAAATAAAAGCTTTCAGCCCTTCCACTAGCTGTGAAAGTGAAATAAATCATTGTCTACTTCGCTACATTTTTTATCTGTAAATAAAATTTCGAATTTTTTAGTGGCCCGCCAATGTTATTTCTCATTTTATGTGGCCCGCAATACTAAAAAGGTTCCCCACCCCTGGTTTAGATCTTCCCAGGACTAAAAAACATTTCCAAAATACAAGTTTTTGTTTTCAACAGCTTTAAACTTTTCTCAAATTAGGGCAAAAAAGCTTTCTCTTTTATTTTAAACTTGCTCTTCTTGCTGCTGTTGTTATTACGATTTTGTGATTCTATTCATGTATTTCGCCTGCTGCCTGTCGTGTAACAATTGTTACCGGCTGTTCAGCAGATTGGCTCTTGAGTGGTGGCAGTGCACACAGCAGTAGGTCATTCAATATTTCAAGGATATAATGTATATAGATTTAACTCAACGAAGTCTACTAAAGCTAGGTTTTTTTTTTTGCTGAGACTTTTCGGTCATTTGTCCGAAATGACTAAAAAAAATTCGGTCAATTTTATTTATTTCGGTCATTTTTGGTCATATATAGTTAATTGACTACCGTATATATTTTGTCGGACATTTTGACTGAATTAACTATATTTTTTTTGGACATTTTGCTAAAAAATTGGTCAATGACCGATAAATGACCGAAAAAAAAACCCAGTACTGAAGTAATACAGTAAGTAACCAGTGGTTTAATGACTATCTCTGGCTGGAGTATTCAGAAGCTAAGGATGCCACATTTTGCTTTCCCTGTCGAGTTTTACAACAGCTTGGTATGTTATCAGTCTTCGAAATTAGCCTCGGAAATCAGCAATTGCCGAGGTGGTTGCCGACGCAGATGCATGAATGGTGCATTGGCGTCGGCAATAAAGATGCTGAGGCCACATGAGCGCTTGTAAGGTTAGGGTTGGGGTTAGACATTCATCCCAGACGTTATGCTACAGCCATAGATTTGATCCTTAGTCAACACCCTGATGGAGCTCTACAAAAAAGACGCGTGTGGAAGGGTATCATAGCACAAAAGCCGCAAAACGCGGACGCTTCATTGCGAATGGCGAAGACAGTGTAGATTTACAGCCAAGCTATGAGCCTCTTGAATCTTGATGTGTCTGATTCCAGTGGTGACGCGACAACCTCATCCTCCGATACAGCATTTGATGATTCTGACAACTACCGGTAGTTCTTTATCAAACAGACTTTGTGTTGCTCGCAGTATCCCAATTGTGAGGAAATTATGTTAGTGTATATGCAAATCGAGGCAATCTTCTCGCAGGGAACTATAAGTTTGTTACCGGTACCTGGTTGAGCAATTAGCATTATTTTATGATAATTCAACGTCGCTAGATGTCGAATTAATGTAAAACAAACGTAAATTTTTTATTGAGCATTGTTGTTACGCAATATGACCCGCCGGAAAATTAAATTGATTTTTCTGACTGGAACATTGAATCAACCCAAAATTAACTTTTTTCCCGTGAGTTATTTTACATGAATTACCGTATCAGCGTGCGTATCGCGTTGCTCGCTTTATCACTACTTTTGGTATTATTACATCACAACAAATCAAACAGTGCGGCCGTGATAGACTATAGTATATTTTTCGCTTCTCGTTTTACATGTTTTGGTACAATTTTTTCGTATTCAACGTTCACAGCAATTGCCGAGGCAATTTCACATTTTGCCGTTTGGCCTCGGCAACGTTTTTGCCGAAGTAAAAATATACTAATTTTGAAGACTGGTTATAGTCCTGTTAATATTAATTAAAGTTTATTCTATTAAACTGCAATTATGCTCCACCGGTGTTAAGTGATTTTTTATTCTTAATGTTTCTTTATCCTATCCACAAAGATTTCATGTGCAATATAATGACAATAAAGTTTAAAACACAAAATGAGTGAACAATTATATCATATACGTATTAAGATGCAAAAAATGCAGTATGACAAAATAATTCAACTAAAGTCAACATGTTCCTATGTTTATTTGACGTTAAAATACGTTTCACTTGTAGTAAAATTATTTTTTCACTTTTTTATTTCTGAAGATATTGCGTTGCTTATTGCCTTTAAATTGGAAGACTTGCATCCCCGCGAGAAAGATTGTGCATTTTTTACATCGATTCAATGCCCTACAACGTTGAATCGATGTAAAATCAGCAGATTTAGCTGGCTTGGGTTGGCGTTTTAATTGATTATTTTTACTTTTTTATTTTTTACAGTGAAGCCTGTTTTTACGTCTAATAAACGTAGAATCATGTTGGCTTTAACTGTATTGTTCCGTCATACTGCATTTTTGGCATCTTAATAAGAAATATAAAAATTGTTTTCTAATATTGTGTTTTAAACTTATCATTTGATATAGTGCATTTTCCTGATGAAATTTGGATAGAAAGAAAAAATATTAAGAATAAAAAATCATTTAACACTGGCTGAGTATTTATTGCAGTGGAACTACGCCCGGTGGCCGTCAAAGTATATTTATTTTATTAACTTTTATTAGCTTCAATTCTCACAATGTCATAGGCTACGCCAGGGCTACTCAACTAATGTTAGCAAAGGTCCATTTTGACAAGTTGAATATTTTTGCGGTCGGGTGAATATTTCATATGCAACCACGAAAATTAAACAACCAGTAGCTTACGAGCACCGAAACACTTTTCAGGTAATACGTAGCACGACTTGGATTTTTGTCTGACACAAACAAAGAAATAAAACAGGAAAAAATGTATTGTATTTCTTTGTAGTGTAGCTGTGTGGATCGCACATCAGAAAAGACGGCAAAGCGTTGAGGGGTCTGGGGGCGAAGCCCCCAGCTCATTGGAATGGAAAATCACAAAAATTGCTTTTCCCTAATGGAAATCTGTTTAAAGAGGCCCTAAAATGTGGCAATGAGGTTATTCTTCCAGAAGCCCGAGGTCCACCTTCAGCATCCAGAAGGTCCGGATTCGAACTGCGGTCCGCCAGTTGAGTAGCCCTGGGCTACGCAATACGCATGTGACCGCCTCTGCGTTTGATATATCTACAATGTTTTGACATCTGTATTTTCCAAGCATGGAAAAACGTTTTCACAGCTTTTCAGTATCATATAGTATTTGATAATTTTTTTGTCAACTAACAAACTAGTCAAAATCATGAGGCATATTTAACTAACAGACTGTTGGATAATCAGAAAGTGCATTTGTAAAAAATGGTTTTTCAATCTGGAAAAAAGCTATGCAGAATTTCGCTAGCCATGGCAGTTGCAAGTCCCAAACGGAATCAAATCTGTGATTTCTTTTGAATTTTATTTTTTCTAACAGATCAGACATGTCAAAAATGTGAGACTTTTGGTAGGTTATATTGCAGTAGACAATAGCAGTAGAAAACAAGAGAAATTAAATAATATATCACTGTCTTGCACCAGTGGCGTAGCCAAGGGAGGAGAGGTTTGGAGGTTTCAACCTTTCAAATTGAATTTACGGATGTAAATACATTGTTTGCAAGAAAAGCTTTAGCCTATGATGTAATTTCACGTCAAAGTGTGCAAGGATGCAAGCCATCTGTAACTGCTGAGATCGTTTGTTCGATCTAGATTAACGTCTAAACAGCTATTCGTTATACAAAACTTGAATATATCAGAAATAAAGTAACTTCATTGTCTCAAAGCTTTTTGTTTGACACTCATCAAGATGTGTGACGTCTATAACGTTACATTTTCTAAACTTTGGGTTGACTTTAAAGCATAAAAGTTAGCGACTTACCGGAATAAGATCGCTTTTTGGATCAACCAAGGAAAAAATTGATAAATAATAAAACTGTAATCATCTCGCAAAAAAAGCAATCAACCTATGTCTCTAAAACAAAGTTTACCTAATTTTAAACGAAACTGCATTAAAAGAGCGAGTTTTGCAAATACCAAACATTCAAATATCTCAGCCTGGAATTAGCAACAAGAAAACATAGAGACTTAGCTTTATTTTCGAAAAATGCCGAAGAAAACATGATCTTCTCCTTTAGCTATGCCACCGAACAGCACCATTTTACAAGAATATTCAGGGTCCACGTCTTTTAGGCGCAGACAGTTAGGCGCTGGTCAAATAGGCGCGCTGTGGCGTGGCGTCTGGACATTTAGGACATTTTGGCGTCTGGATATTTAGGTGCGGAGCACTGTGGCGCCTGTTCATTTAGGTGCTATTTTTAGTAAAGTCTGCAGATTGTATCAGCTTGGCAGATAGGGCAATGCTTTTCACACAAAATGTTATATTGAACACAAAAATATGTTGTTTTGTTTATGCGCGTGTGGAGATGAGGTGCGAGACAACGCTCTACTACTCTTGATATTAGCACATCTCCACAGGACATTTGCTATGCATCCTGAACACAGGTTGCAGCCAGATGGAACCTTACTTAATCTGTTATCTTTCGCAATTAGGCTACTTCTTCTCGGGATTGATTGGTCGTGCGGAAAGTTCGTATGAGACAACGCTCTACTACATGAATACATTTCTATAAGGGTTTGCTCGTTATTAAACCTAGTCGAGGTTTTGACGGAAAACTAAGTTACTCTTCACTCAAGCCTACCACCCGCTTGAATATAGGCTACGGTATATTTTTAACTTGATGTTTAGTGTAGTTATTATTTGACTCACTAAAAGTGAACTCAGTCATGTTCGGAAACTTGAATAATTTATTGACAAAGCTTTTGCCGACGCAAACCTGGACTAACAACAAATAAATGCCGAACAAGCGCATTCAAATACAATGTACTTTTTCCGTTCAATGTAACATTTTGTGTTAAAAGCATTGCCGGTTTAAGCAGCTTCACTCACGGAAGCCATGACATAGTTTTTTGTTCAATATAACATTTTGTGTGAAAAGCATTGCCCTACCTGCCAAGCTGATGCAATCTGCAGACTTTACTAGGAATAGCACCTAAATGAACGGGCGCCACAGTGCTCCGCACCTAAATATCCAGACGCCGCAGTGTGCGCGCCTATTTGACTGGCGCCTAACTGTCTGCGTCTAAAAGACTTGCTCCCAATATTCCTACCCACAATTTTGTTGAAAATGCTCTCAGAATGTACCAAACTGAAAGTAATTTTTCAAAATTTTTTGGGGGGGACCACCCAGACCCCCCGCCACTTGGTGTAGCCTTCGGCGAACACACCATCGAGCTTCGCCCGTCAGCCGTCAACACCCTCCTTTCAAAATTCCTCACTACGCTACTGTCTCGCACTGTCAATATTTTGCCCCCCCATTTTTTTAAACTAATTTATTTTTCTTTCTCAAATTAAGAGTTGCAGCTGTAGACCTAACTTGTTACATGCATGATTATGGCAACACCCAAGAAGAAAGCAGTCCTCTTTTCCATGAAGACATCTTATTTGAAAAAGTATGTAATTTGAAAATTGTGCAACTTTGTTGATATGTCATCATTGTTGATATTGTAGTTGACATACTTCATGCTTCACAATAACACACAACAACAAATATAACTACCATACAAAAGCAAAGAAGTGTTTAATATCAAAGTGGCTATTTTTACCCACTTGTTGCTATGGTTACAATCAGGTGTTGCCAGAGTTAGGATTAAAGTTAGGAGGGGTTAAGGTAAGGGTTAGAGTTAGGAACAAGGTAGGGTTTTGATCTTTGCCCAGGACTAAAAAAATTCTCCAAAATACTGTACAAGTTTCTGTTTTCAACAGCTTTAAACTTCTCAAATTAGGGCAGAATTCCTTATTCAAAAATGATAAAAAAGGTATATACATTTTAATAGCTCATTTGGTTAATACAGCCAATGTAACAAAGGAAGATTGCTGAAATTGTAAGTAAAGCGGATGTCATTTTTATGACACTGTAACAAACCCCTGTTTTTACCCCAAATGTTATAACAACTAGAATTCTACTCTTAGCATCACAATACATGTGTTTCTACAAATTACTTGGACAAAGGATCATATTCATAAACATACAGTTCATTCACTGTCATCTTCACAGTCGTTGATACACCAAGGGGGGTTCCCATCAGAACCCCAGGTAACATTATGTTATTTTTTGCATATGTTTCAAATAATTTTTTAATTTTTGTTGCACTATACTGAACTTGCTTAAATTTATGACTCATACAAAGATCAGGAGAAAAATTGTTGCTATAAGTATGGCGGTAGATAAAAAAATTCACCTCTGGGATCCCTATGAGACCCCGCTTGGTATGTTAAGGGTTAAGCAACCGATTTTGAGCAAGGGGATGGAAAAATTAAGCATCCATGATTCTCGTAGTGTGAGTTTGAAGTGGTTCTGGGAGTGAGTTCTACTATCAAAGTGTGAGTTAAGCAACTCGTGTCAAGGGCAGCTCTCCATTCAGTGGAACCAAATGGGTGAAATGAAAAAGAAGCAACAACACTTCAAGAACAAGTGGAAATGATAGCTTAACCCTTTGGGTATGCGTTTGAACTATGTACTTTAAGGATAGGAGTCAAACTTGATTATGAAGTGAATCTGTTCAAGCTACTTCATACTGACTGGGAAGAAAGCTACATCGTCAACATCTATAAAGGTAAAGGGGATGCCCTTGATAGGGGTAATTGCAGAGGCTTGAAGCTGCTTGACCAGACCATGAAAATACTTCAGAGAGTGACAGAACAATTGATTAGGCAACAAGTGCAGATTGATGAAATGCAATTCGGCTTCATGCCAGGTCGAGGTACAACTGATGCCATCTTCATCATCCTTCAACTTCAAGAAAAACACCTTGCCGTAAACAAGACTCTCTATATTGCCTTTGTAGACCTAGAAAAATCCTTTGATCGAGTGCCAAGGAAGGTGATCTGGTGGGCCATGCGAAAGCTGAGTGTTGAGGAATGGCTAGTACGGTGTACAATCAATGTACCTGAATGCTAGGAGCTATGTGAGTGTTAGGGATGGACATAGTAACACTTTCAAAGTAGGCGTAGGTGTGCAACTGTGCATCAGGGTTCTGTATTGAGCCCACTGCTCTTCATCATTGTCCTGGAGGCCCTGTCACTTGAACTGTGCACAGGCTGCCCTTGGGAGCTGTTGTACGCTGATGACCTTGCCATTATCGACACCTCATTAGAGTCACTAGTTGACAGAACCGCCGCCTGGAAGAAGGGAATGGAAGCAAAGGGCCTAAGAGTGAATATGGAAAAGACCAAAATAATGATCTCTGGCATCAACTAGAACTCCCTAAGACAGGGTTTCCCAAACTGTGGTCTGCGGACCACTGGTGGTCCACGACGACTGCACAGGTGGTTTGTGGCGATATGACTAGAAATTAGAAAGTCACACATAATTTATATATATACGTTGTACAGTAGCCTATGTGCCCTGTCAAAGGTAATTGCCGCAGTTCTTTAGAACTTAAATGATTTCGAAAGCCTTTGCTATCCAGTATTGCAAATCTTACTTGTTGCACCTTCGTTGCAGTTAAAAAGTAGTTTACGAAAAATTCTCATATTCAACATTCTCATTTAACTTGTTGGTGTGAGGTGGTATGGGCATTTTTGAGAAGAGATGAAAATGATGTTTTGAGAAGAGTGCTGGAATTGCATGTGGAGGGTCGTAGAAAACAAGGAAGACCCAAAAAAACGTGGAAAAGGCAAGTTGAGAAGGAAAGCAGCAAGGTGGTCTTGACAAGAGATGACGCGTTAGACAGATTAATGTGGAGGCAGGGTGTGAAGGCAATTGCGGCACTTGGAGGTGAATCCGGCTACCCTCAGTAACGGGGGATATCACCGGATTAAAACTGGACTACTAGTAAAACTTGTAGAATGTGTATTTGAACTGCGAGAGGAGCTTTTAGTTGTCTTGCAAATGCACAATGCTGACTTGATGGCTTCACTAGTAGCCGACACAATTTGGCTTGGGAAACTTGCATACCTGGCAGGCATTTTTAACCTTTTAAACCAATTGAAGTTGTCATTTCAGGGAAGAGATGCGAACATTTTACTTACTCAAAACAAAATAACAGCATTCATAAAGAAACTCAACACATGGAAACCAAGGATAAATGATAATGTTGTGGATATGTTTCCTGTTCTGTGTGACTACATTACCAACAAATTCTTAATTAATACAGAGTTGATTTCTCTGACGTTACACAACATTTGGAATAGCTTTGTGCACATTTCAAGAAGTACTTTTTAAAAGAGACATATGAAAATTTTGACTGGATTTTAAACCCCTTTGTTGTTACAAAGACTGATCTGTCAGGACGCAAAGAAGAACCAGACTTTCTGTGGACCCTGATTTACCAGTTTGCCTTTCACAAATAACTCTGAGAATTGATGGCTTATGCAATAGGAAGCAATCCCATCCGTCCCATTGATGTTGCCAGTTTTTTAAATAAACAAAATTCGATTTTATTCATTTTTACATTTGTATTGGGGTCCGCGAATAAACAGATTCACAAATAGTGGTCTGTGGCCCAAAAAAGTTTGGGAAACCCTGCCCTAAGAAGATCAGAAAAGCACCCTTGCTTGGTATGCCTAAGTGGAACTGGTAGAAACTCTATCTTTTGCACCAATTGCTCCCACTGGGTCCACAAAAAGTGTAGTGGAATTAAAGGGTCACTCAGACCGGACCCACACTACTCATGCCCACGCTGTCAGGGCATAGCAAGACCAATAGATGGCAGGCCGGTAAGCGAGGTTGAGGTTGAATGTGGCACACTTGAAGTGGTAGCTGACCTTTGCTACCTTCGTGATACCATGTCTTCTGGAGGGGGGTATGAGCATGCAGCTATAACGCGGTGCAAGACAGCCTGGAAAAAGTTTAGGGAACTTTTTCCTATCCTCATAAGCAAGCAACTTCCTGCTGCAACCAGAGGTCAAGTTTACTACTTTTACAGTTGTGTGAGAAGTGTCATGCTCTATGGCTCTGAAACGTGGACTACTTTAGCAAGCATCGTCAAGCGCCTACAACGTAATGACAGAGTGATGGTAAGATGGACCTGCCTAGTCAAGCCTGAAGACAACATCCAGTTTGAGATCTTCTATCAAAGCTCAAATTAAAAGACATCAGTGAAGTCCTCCAATTAGGCAGACTGAGATGGCGTGGTCATGTTGAGCGCAGCTCAAGCTGGATCTCACAGGTCAGATGTGTCAACATCGCAGCACAGCGAGGTCAAGGTAGACCAAAACTTTCTTGGGAAGAACTTGTAAAACGTGACCTGCCAACCCAATAAATCGCGAGGTGTGGAGGGGAACACTTTGTTCTCGACAGACAGACAGGCCACACCCTCGACATGAGGATTAATTCATGGCCTGTATAATCAAAATTGGTTGATGATGATACTACAGGAGTGTGTAAATCAAATTTGCCAACAGTATTTTGGCGAGTAACAAAAGCTGTTGTACACTTTTTTCGTTCTTTTATTTACTGGTATTTGTTTTTTTGTGGCGATTTTGTTAAGATTAATTGACAAATTTACTTTTGAACAAACGATATTCACTACGATGCATTAAACTAAGTTTAACACAAGCATGCAAATGTTGAATGGCTAGTACGGATAGTACAATCAATATACTTGAATGCTAGGAGACAGATACAGCGACATTTTCAGAGTAGGTGTACGACTGTATGTACATCAGGATTCTGCATCAAGCCTGCTACTCTTGAGCAATAAGTGACCTTTGTTCGTTACAAGAGGAGGAGCAAGAGGAAGAGGATGGGAGTAGTGGTCCGTGACTGAGACACCATTTTTGTAAGTGGTCCTTGAATGTCAAAAGGTTGAGAGCCTCTGCCATAGACGATAGGCCAGTAAGCAAGATTGAGGTTGAAGGTGGCACACTTGATGTGGTAGCTGATTTTTGCTACCTTGGAAATACCATGTCTTCTAGAGAGGGGTGTAAACTTGCAGCCATAACACGGCGCAAGTCAGCCTGAAAAAAGTTCAGAGAACTTCTCCCTATCCTTACAAGCAGGTGCCTTCCTGCTGCAATCAGAAATCAAGTTTACTTTACCTGCATGAGAAGTGCATGCTCTTTGGCTCCGAAACGTGGGCAACACTAGCAAGCACCATCAAGCGCCTACAACGTAATGACATAGCGATGGTAAGATGGACCTGTCTGGTCAAACCTGAAAACAGCATCCAGTTTAAAGTTCTTTTATCCAGTGTTAAAATAAGAGCGCAGCACTCGCAGCAGCATCAGTGACGATTAATTCATGACCTGTATAATCAAAATTGGTAGATGATGATGAAGAATGTGTTTTGACATTTTCTCTCTGAACAATTGTTTTTCCGTCTTTCAAATTCTCGACCCGTTGTGCAGTGCTGCGTGATCCAGTTTTCATTTCATGTGAGCAAGATCAGCAGTTTGTTCAATTGTTTAGATCAGACCACACTTTTGTTATACTGTCTGTTTCTCAAATACTTTTTATACAATGTAATATTTTCTATTAGGGTGATAAGGGCTACATGTGTAGCTGAAAACGTTTGCTGTATTTTATTTGTATGATGTCAAATTATGGCTAACAATTTAACAAAACAAAAGATGAACTTCACTGGACATATTTTGAGAGGATCGGAAAGACAGAGCTCATCAATTGGTTATAAAAGGCATGGTGAAAGGAAAGAGGTGCAAGGGAAGAAGGAGACAAACTTGGGGAGATAATGTAAAACAGTAGGCTGACTTGTCAAGCATCGGAGAAGCAATAAGAGTAGAGGAAGAAAGTGACTTGTGGAAGCATTTGACAGCCCATCTTTGTCTTGGAGACAGCACATAATGATGATGTTAACAAACCTCATTTAACCACACAAATTTATGGGTCGAAGCATTACAACAACAATGTATGTTTATAATTTGTGTGAGTAAGCTCTTAGCAAGAACAAAGGGTATTTATAGCAGATGAAACGCCTTTGAGAAGGGTTCTGACTTGTTGTTGTATGGTTGTTACTTCTAAATGAGAACTGATCTGTTTTAGGGTGTTAAACAGAAATTACAGTACAGTCTTTTACATTATAGTCTTTTTCACAAATTACAGTAGCACATGTGTGATTTTTGTCAAGAAGGTTTTACTTCTAATGTCATTCATTTGTATTTACATTTCAAAGTTTTACATTTGTTTTCTGTTCGATACAAAAACATTGTCATCCCAATGAAAGCCTTGATGGAAATTGATGTAGACTGGCACTAACTGTGTGCTGCAAGCTTTATGTTTATACTGTGTAGTTTACTTTTCGTTTCAGAAGGTACTTTTCGCTTGCATTGAATATGTTTCAATTGCTTTTGACTGGTTATTTGTATCATTGTGTGGATGACGCTATCCTTTTGTTTTTGTAGGAGCAATATCACAAAGTATTTCTCTTCTAAATCTTCTGAAGAAGATTCATTGTTGTCTGGAAAGGTACTTGTCATAATTCAACTGCACCTTTTGTTTGTTTAACAACCATCGGATTACAGTCCACAGGGTAACATGTATTAGTCTGACTCAATAACTACACAGAATGTCAAATGAGCAAATATTTGCTTTTGTTTGTGAATGCTGTTACTAAAAGTTTAAGTAAATGTGCATCAATAAAGCGCTTAAAACAGAGAAAAGTAACCATTTTTATATTGCTGTTACTGCAAAGTGGCATTATTATTATTGTATTTCCAGGTTTTATAATTCCCATTTTCAAAACAGTTAGTGAAGCGGTTTTGTAACCAAAACTAGCCAATAGTAAATATTAGTAACAAACTGTTAGCGAGAAGTTGAACATTGGCCAACAAATCAGTCCAATTGTTTCAACGTTTCCGCGCTGATTGAAAAGGACTGATTTACCGGCTGAGATGTTTTCAGGTGAAAAACTCTTCACAGTTGTGGTGCTTGCAGTTATTTTTGCTCAAGTTTCGATTGTTATTTTGTTGACAAACCCTCCGCCTCCGCAAACTGCCGTCGTCATCACAGGTTGTTGAGCTTCCGTTAAAACGTCACGTGTGCGTAAAGCACTCGAACTAACTATGAATCGAATTAACTTCGCATCTGCTTGTAGCAAAGCGTTATTCGCTATCGCAATTCACTTGTAAGCTAACCACAGTCAGATAGGAGAGTGCAGCCCAGGTGACGAAATCAGTCAGTTTTTACATTGATCAATGTAAAAATAACGGGTTTTGCTGTCTGGACAGCTGCGACCATTGTTACTCATCAGATAGACTTTATTGCAGAAAGCAAGCAAAATATCTTTTCATACTGAAATGCTTGGGTGTTCATCAGGGTATCGTTTCTAACAAAGTTGCTACGTTCATCTGGTGAAAGTAAAAGTAACAATAAACAGGTTGATTTATTGCTTCACTGACGTTTCACAAAATAAAATTTACAAAGTTATATACTGCAGTGCGGTGGAAGGCAAGAATCCATTCCGCAGTAGCCTACATACCTGTGTAAATTTTATTTTGTATGTTATTCGCTCTGAGGAAGCGCATTGTCATGGTGCGCGAAACGTCAGTGAAGCAATAAATCAACCTGTTTATTGTTGCTTATTACTTTCATCACATGAACGTTGCAATTAGTGCTAGAAACGTATCACTCGGTAGTGGGTCAGTATTCAGTAATCAGTATGTGGTTAATTGATCAAATCACTCATATCACGTAAATTTCCGCAAGAAACCATGATGAACGCGTTATAAACGTTTGCTTATTCCGTGTGGTATGCTCGCGATTGAGAATGAATGACAGCCAAGACAGATACACTTCTTAGCAAACATGCGAAGATAGTTTCACTGAAGCGTTGTGCGAGAAAAGCAAACAGCGTCTCAATATTTTATGAGCAGTTAGGCGCAAACACAAGCGAAGTTGCGTAATTTCAACTCGTCAAGAACAGATACGACTAGGGATTAAAAATGCACAAAATTTTAGTATTGCAAAACTTCGTGTCAAAGTTCGGCTTAGAAATTGGAAAGATCTCCGCTATGCAAGAAAACATGAATTTGTGCTTCTGGTGATTCTTACATTTTTAGTTCGTCTTTTAACTGACATATGGCTTATAGTTTCTTGAATCGTTACAAAATCGAAAGCCTGAAATGCTTTTTGAAGTGCAATCGTTGGATTGTCCTTAACATCTTATCTTGCAGCTGTCAACATGCTCTAACACTTTGCAGAACCACCACACAAAAGAAACACATACGAAACCAAACTACCTCGTATTGAACGATACTGTTGTTTTGATGGATAGCGATGATAGCGACGAACAGCAGATGAGCCGGGTAAGCTTCACTGTTTGATTGTTTACAAGAGATGCTGTTTCATATGTTGATATGCTGATCTTTATCCCATTTTGCTTCAGCAGTTAGCATATACAGTATATATACTATTTATTGGTACAAACGCGTCAGGAAATTATCGCTACATTAAACAAAACTAACTTAATGAAAGACGTTAGTGTAAACTACCCACCTTGTAAACTACATAATGGTTTTAAAAACACACTCCCTTGTGGGTAAAACGGACACTTTTTGTTTGTAAGGAAAACAGTTTAACGTACCTAGGTATGCGCACTGGAATAATATTACTTTGTACTGCTGGTAGATTTATAACAATTACTTTTTCAGTACAAATATTTAAAGTATTACTTTTTCAATACAAATATTGCAGAAAGATACGGAGCCTCGCGAAAAGGATTCTACACGAAAAGGTGTATCTGCCACATTACCCACTGTTATTTCGAGTGCAGCATCAAATGTAGCCATAGATGAGCATTCTGAAAAACTTAAACCTTGTCCGAATGGAAAGAGTTTACCGCAGGAAAAACATAATATCTTGTGCGCTTTTGACTCGAATTCAAATAGCTCAAACAAAACACACAGCAACCTGAGCAAATGCTTTGCCAAAAGAAATTTGCCCTCTCCCTGCAAAAACGTGTCCTCACAATCTTCCACTCCGACAAAGGTTGACTCTCCTCGAAGCCAAAATTACTCTCCCAAGTGCGCTGAAAAAAACGATTCAATTTCTGGTGTAAAGCGAAAGCAATTGACTCTGGACTTTTGTTTTGACTCTAAAAAGCAAAAACGTGAAAGACCGCATAAAGACAGAAGTTTTTTTCAGTCCTTTTCATCAATGTTTGGCCAACACATGCCAAGCGGTGCATCGTCGCAAAGAAGTTTTTCAAATGTTACTGAAAGCACTCAAACCACAATTGTTGATCTCACTGAAGGCAACGTTGGTCAAAAAGAAGACTGCTCAAAAAATGGACTTGTTAAGAAAAGTGACGCTTTAATTGATTTGACAAGAAACGAATTTGTAAGCTTGAGAAAAATAAGTTCTGATAGTGAGGTGAAATCTGCTGAGTATGAAACGGGTTATGATTCGATGACGGAAAATACGAAAGCGCATGCTTCTGACGACCTAGCTGATATGTACAGTTTGTTTGAAAATCCCGCTCCAGAAGATTCCACTGCAAATGCATGCATGTCTTCCACTGACGATGTTTTCCCCGTGTATTCCAACGATCTGAAAGAGCACATTCATTTCTCCCGAAATTCTCCACCTTCAGAGAAGAATATTTCCTTCCCGAGTTGTCGGAAGAGCAACATTTCCTGCTGTAGCAATGCCTCCTCCACTGATAAAGGAATCGGCTCTGATGATGAAAGAAGCTTTTTCGATTTAATAGACACGGATCCGTCTCCTGAACCAAATCACTCGTTTTCTCATGAAGAAAGTATTACAAAAGAACCGAGTAGCATTGAGGTATGTACGTACAGGGTTTTGTTTTCAACTACTACATGTTGTTTCTTCCATGCAAAATTTTTCAAAGCATTGTTGATTGTTTATGTTCAGATTCAAAGACAAATTTATATTTTTAAATGATGACTAAGCTTGTCAGTGACTAAATGAGTAACTCTAAAATAACTTCATTGTTGATCCCAATTAACAGCGTAGGCTAAGTCATTTTTACACTGATTCAATGTCTGGTAAGTTGGATCAATTTAGTAACATTCCTCAGCGGTGTAATGTTTGGCAACTTACCATTGTAGGACATACCTGAAACAAAAGAGTCACAAAAAGAAATTACTTCCAGTACGCGGCTTGATAAAATTCTGAACGACAAAAAGAAAAAGTGAGTTATAAATAGCCATTTGTTTTATTGTTGTAATTTTAGATTCTTCTTTTGGTAATTTCGAACAAAACAATCGACGCTGGCAATAAACTATTGGCGGAACAAGATTTATAAATGTGGCCTTAACCACTTTGCAACTCTGACACTTTTTGTTAACTTGTCAATATTTGTATATTGCTTAGAAGCGCTGGATGGTTTCTGTATTTCTTAGAGTTTAATTTTATTGAATCTAGATATTTTTTGTGAAATATTCTGTGACTCTCACTAGACGATATTTTCGCGTGTGTCGCAACTTTGTCTTTGATCCCATACCAGCTAAAGTCTTGTTTTCAGTGAATCATTGAAAGTCATCGAAGAGGAGTTATTACAATACGTGAAGAATGGGGGATTTTCGCGTTGTTTGAACGAGATCAGCGACGAAGATTGCGACCACGATGAAGATGAATACAGCGGACTGGAACGGTATGACATTGTTTGAGTAATTTACAGACTGACTTTTCCTGTTCATCAGAATCAGAAACTATTCCTGTTCATCAGTTCATCAGAACTTTTTTCGCTTATGTTATTTCCCACTGATGCATTTTGTAAAAAGGATTTTTATGTATGTTTTTTCTACCATGTACCATTGCTGCTTTCACGCGACTGCTGAACTGTGAGGTAAGAACAAGTGGTGCTGATGGGAGTAACTGGTCTATTTCAAGATACATGTAAATTTTAAAATATGGACCGAGCAACGTTCTGTACCGCACCTATATGCTGCAACCGTGACGTAGACTGCAACACATAACTTATCTTAACGTGCTTTTAGCCAAAAGTTTTTTCAAATGCTTATCAGATTTGTACCCAGACAGTAACTCAACCGCTTTTTACTTTGATTCAACGTCTGTAGACAATTACAATGTAAAAAACGGTTGATTTGCTTGCCGGGAAATGTATTTCCACGAATTTGCATTGTGAAAAGGAAATTTGTGAGTCATCAGATAATTCTTTTGGTTGCCACAATCTCACAAAACGTTCTGTAGAAGATAGATGGAATTTGGTCGACACAACCAGCAAAGTTGTCCTTTTTATATTACTAAGCGTTGAAACTATATAAAAAGTAGCAACTTAAACTACCAAGGACAAAATTTCCAGAGTCTAGAAAAACCAGCGTGTTTGCATATTTCGTTCGTTTAGAATAGATGAACTCCCGGTACAACAGGGTTGATCTGTTTAAACCGGGGCAGTTTAAACCGTCCGGTTAAAACCAGTTAAAAACCTGGTTTAAACCGGGCAGTTTTGACCACCTATTACTGGTCAAAACCCCTTTAGTGTATGAATCAAGTTGCTTTTCAAGTGAATTAAAAATATTACCCTCCATGTTTAGTAATGATGTTCAACTATATTTTGTTTTGATGAACAATAACCTAAATGCTGGATTTGGAACAAAAAATATTCAATTTCTCTGTTTATTTTTGATATTTCAATCAGTTGGTTATTTTAATTATTGAGAAAATTCAAATTCTAAAAATAAGTTTCTGATAAATAAATATATAGTTTCTGATAATTTTTGATAGTTTCTGATAAATAAAGATGAATAATCTTTCGTACGAATTTTACAGGCAGCCATCTGTGGCTGCCTGACAGGTCGGTATTGGCGGCCATTAATGAAAGTTCAGGCGCCGTGGCCGCCAGCTATTTCGAGGCCTGCATATCAAAATGGTCACAACTCACAACTGCTTTTATATTTCCTAAATAGCCCATAGCCCAGGTAGCCGACCATTCACTACATAAAAATATTTTTTTGGGTTTTGACAACTTTTGACCGGTTTAAACCTGGTTTTCACCGGTTAAAACTTGTTAGAGATCAACCCTGCAGTACAACGATTGACTCTCGCCTGTGGGTCGAGAATCTAAGGTACACACCAATTGCAGGAGTGACTCAAGGTGCTAACACCAGATTACCAGAATATGCGAATGTCGACGTGTGTCCGAATGTAGCATATGGGCTGTCATGTATTCATTAATCGCCCTTCTCGTTATAAGCAGTTAATCCTTAAAATACTGCCTGAAATGCGGGAAACAATAGAAATTAGTAGTTTCATGATAATTCTGTAGATTACTTTTAATACTTCTTAAATTTCAGCATGATCAGCTCAACTGAAGACTGTCAGGGTCTAGAAGAACGACATAAACCTGTAAAGCTGTTTTCGGGGAAACGACTATATTTCTGTTACTGTCCTCACAGTATCACCAGCGGTGAAAACGTTCTCCCGCATTTACTTTGTGGGTAAGTTCCATCCTTAAAAGTGGGTATTTTTGTATGCAATATGATATAAACGTTTTGCAACAGACACTCTTTGCAAAAACTCCGTTTTTTTCAATTTTTTTTGTTGTGATCAGCAGTTGATGTTGCCTAATTTGTGAACATAACCCGAGTGAGACTTTGTCCTAGTCCAAATCACTCATTTTTTTTACATTAATTTGACGATAAATCTATTTAAAAAGTGCATGATTTGCGAGCCAGGAGTACGTGTCTGACAACAAATTTCGAGTTCTTGTGAGGTGTATTTTTCCGTTAAAGCATGGGTAGGGCTATCAATGCATCCCAACCTTAAAATCAATCCGAGCCAAAAATCAATGTTTCAGCAATTTTTAAAACAACTCTGTCACAGAACGTTTATGCTGCTCTGTTGTATTCGTGCTGTTTATGAATTCTCCATCTGCACCTTTTTTTAATAATTATTATTGATCAGACGAATTTGAGCACTGTTTGTTGCATTTTCAGACTAGATTTGAGAGCCCAGTTGATTTTCATCAACGAAAACGCAAAGCTTGTCGAACAGCACATTGCCTTGCACCACCAAGATGAAGAAGCACACATGCCGGCTCGTCATGTTGCTGAAAAATCCACATCATTGATGGAATGGCTGCTGCAGGTGGATTGTGTTCTCTTTGTATATACTTTGGAGAAATACTTAATATTTTAGGTTCTGCTAACAATGTGGTCTTGCTGGTTTTGTTATACAAAAATTATATTGGATAAGCAAATTTTCAATTGACGAACACCGTGTGATTTTGGTAGTGCTTGTTTTTCACCGGCACTTACTGTTCTTTGCCCAATCAACAAACCAATTTTATGCAGACGTTGAACCAATCTAAACACGGATTGATATTTTGGCTGGGATAATTGCACCATTGCTTCTAATGTAACGCGTTTATCTTGTCTCATATGCTGACCACTTTGATTTTGCTCTTGATTTTGTAGTGTCTCCCTGTTATGCATTGTACACTGTACAGTGTATGGAAAATTCCTTCATTGCGTTTCTTTATGAAACTAAGTAATCTTGACGAAAATATCGCAACAGCAGCACCAACAACACCTCTAGATGTAAATTGATTGTACATTTCTGGCAACACAGTTTTTCTATTCTGTTTATGTGGCACAGTTGCAAAATTTCATAAGAAGTCGTTTCCATTGCTTTAATTCGCTGAGAGCTTGACTTTTCATTCAGGTGTTGGCAACAAATACAGACGCTGTCAACTTGAAGTTGGCCGAAGCCGCCTACCTGTCGTTGTCTGTTAATTGTAATCTTGAAGTCAACACTACCCAAGCTTTTTACAAAGCCATCGCAAACTTGGGAGTCAGAAAAAAATATTGCATACCTATCGGGTGAGCTATTAACTTTTACAAAGCGTGATGACGCAATGGTACAATTTAGATAGAGAGGCTACTTTTTTCAACCATAAACAAGCGAACTCAGCAACGACATGATAAAACATGATATTTTACATGATAAAAAAAAAATTGTCGGCGTTTTCGGTTGTCAATGTAACCTTTGTCAAGTCTTTTATTTAATGTAGAATCAGTTTCTTTGAAAAGCTTGATGAGGGCTAGACAGGCGAAAACGTTTGCTATTTTTGTTTATGTGAAATGCTATGTTGTTGCTGAGTGTCATCTGCTTATGTCGCGATAGTTTACACTTCTCGCTGCAGAATGAAGAAATGTGGAACTTAACTTCAATGGCTTGAATATTCTTAAAATCTTTTAAAACAATTATATTTTTTGCCACTACTGAGTAGCATGATAGTTGACACGCAACATCTCTTCGACTTTAAGCGGACCTTTTCTGAAAACCTTTCGAACTTTCACAATGTTGAAGGCTTCTACAAAAACACGAAGCTATTATAAATTAGGAAGATGCTTCACATAGTCTGTTTGGATGATTTTGGCCTTGCTTTGCTAGTGTAAGCTTAAGTTAACTTTAGTTGTTTGGGCAATGTACTGTATTTCTAATGGGGCTAGAAGATTTTTCTGGCTCTTGGGCTGACGAAGAAAAACTTTGTGATGACGTAGAAATATGTGTGACGACATATTTTGTATCATAGATTTTCTGGAAAAAAGTCATCAACTTGCCAAATGTGCAGAAGTAATGCAATTCATTCTTTTTCTGCATTTCGACGGCTGCCTTTCATTTTAAGGGTAAGATATTGCAAATATCATGTAACAAGCTGTTTTTGTATATCATAAAGTTTAATTTGTAAAAAAAAGCTAGTAAGCAATGCATTGAGATGGCCCTAGTTCTAAGAAATTATGTGATAATGTTCAAGACTAGTTAGCATGTACCAGCTGTTTTTGCAACAAGTTCAATTTGTAAAAAAAGTTTAGCATTGCATCGGAAAAGCCTCGGTTGGGGTGAAATTGCTTTTCTTCATTATTGACCATATAATGGCTGTTGCATTTCAAGTAAGTTTACAGCTTTACAAAGTCAGTGCCTTTCAGTTGTTCCCATTCTTAAACTTTGCCTTGAATAAATGAGTGAGATGTATACGCCTATCCGATTGAGGGAAGTTCTGTTCAAAGTTTTCATTCAGGAAATTTACTTGAAACACCGAAAGACTTAAG
This sequence comes from Aplidium turbinatum, assembly GCF_918807975.1. Classification (NCBI taxonomy): domain Eukaryota; kingdom Metazoa; phylum Chordata; class Ascidiacea; order Aplousobranchia; family Polyclinidae; genus Aplidium; species Aplidium turbinatum. The sequence goes on along the minus strand of NC_137484.1, from coordinate 11,150,827 downwards.
TCTAAACAGTCAACGTCATAGTACGTTGATCGTCTTATTCAATGATCATATCACGGACCACGGTTATCTGAAGACTTTTGATGTTGCATTTTTATTAATGCGAAAAAAACTACAAAAATTCTTTTGTTAAGTTTCTCAAATTTTTTTCTTTTTCGCTTTAGGTGTTACGTCACTTTTTGACACGTCACCCCCACGCATCGTCTGACATGGAGCTGCGTCATCTGGTTGTTTTATTCCTACTGCTTTTATCGGAAACTCACCCAGATGTACGCCTGCACAATCTTGTCAGCAATTTGTTGATGAATATTTTAGATGCAGTACGTGAATGGAAGGTGGTTGTAAGTACTTTGTTTGTTCACTTCCTAGACAGCAAATTCGTCATCTTTATATTGATTCAACGTCTGCATGGTTTGAAATTTTTTGCTTGATATATTCGTATATGCTAACTGTATGGCAAAAGTAGCTTTGAAATTTAATCAATGAGAATTCACTCGTGGTGGCTTAGCCCTTTTACATTATCGTTTTTTTTTTCATGTTTTACTCACCACTCAACGCTACATGAATCCAGTTTGAATATCTGTGTGCTGGTTTTCAGTAATTATATATCTGTTCAGCGCTATCTGCTCGTGAAAGATGTGATAAATACCATCAAAGACATCCACACTCTTTATCACGTCGTGTCCGTTCTACCAACCACTTCCCAACGAAGTTTGGAGCTCCGTCGCTGTATTGCGTTGGCGCTGCTACGGAAACACGTCGAGGGCGTTGACATCCATCACCGGCTTAACGGAACAGATACCGACAATATCGAGGTTATTCCCCGTTCGTCCTAATATTTTGAGCACGAGAATCTTTTACGACTGTACATAAGGCTGCTATAACCAGCTGGGAATTTCATAATTCTTAAAAGAGTTAGAGCTGGCTTTAGCGAGATGGGAATCAGCCTTAATTTGGTATAATCTAAGTGGCATTCTAGTTGCGTTTAATTTTTTGCAACAGCAGGATGATGATAAAACAATTTCAGGTGATTGAACGCCTAGCTTCCCAACTCACAGTCGGTAATGTGGAGCTGATGCTTAAGAAACACAACGCTGGTGCCACCAATTTGACAGTGTACAATACCCTTTGGTTTTGTGTGTTACTTCTGCAATCCTGTGTTGGCGACATGAATGCAAAGCGCAAGGTATGTACTGCCGTTCGAATATCAAGTTAACGGCTTGACAACACATTTTATTTTGAATCTTTGTTGATTTTGTATGTTAAGTGTAGTCGGTTTGTAGGCAACGTGGTTTTCTTCGCGGCGACAAATTTTATTCCATTAACGACGTTTCAAAACGAAATTTGTTTTTAAAAACTTAATTCAAAGCTAACTGATATCAAGGCGAAATGAAATTTTGTTTCAAGTCCTCAATTTTGGAGTGGTAAAAAAGAAAAACAACAAAAAAATTTCGTGATGCTTCTTTTGTGTTTGGAAAATTATTTTTGTGTCAAATTTGCGCTGAAACATTAGCTGCATATTTATTATTTACGGTTACATGTTACTGCAACTTTTTGCGCAGGAAAACTTGGAAGGCATTACCCAATCTTTCCGTTCGCTTAACCTCGATATCAAAGAAAACGGCAATCTGTACTGCTCTGAAATCAAACACCATATCCGCTTAACAACGGCCGTGGCAGAAATCCACCTGCACAAAATGCACAAGTCCCAAATGGTAAGAACATTGGCCTCCTTGCTGTTTTCAAAAAGAATTTGAAATTTTGACTCTTGCTCGTTTTCATATCAAGACAATCTCTTTCATATCACTGAGATATTGTTCGCAGCTTCATTTCTATCACGTTGTTTTACGTTTAGTACCAAACGGAGATCTTCAAATACCTGCGGGCTGCCAAAGTGAAAGAAGAAATCGTCGATGTCATCGATGACACCGATTCTGAAACCGACGACACCGATTCTGTCTCGTCGTTTTGCAAGCTTGACGACAACAGCAACCAGGAGCAGCTATTCGCGGAAATTCCAATTGAAAATATGGAAACTATTTCACCGCATGACGACGCAACCCACGAGAATGTAACTTATCCTCTCCACGAATGCCCATTGCGGTTGAAACTAGACAGTAACCTGCAGCCTGAGTCCCAGTCACTCAGCCTTCCATTGACGCCAGTCGTCGACCGTGCGCATAACGATTCCGATTTATCGGATGATCTCAAAGAGCAAGTGGAGTTCATGAAATTATTGCATTTATCGCTATCGGATGAAGCGAACACGAAGTTTTTCGAACACTTGGACCGTCAACCATGGATTCAACACTGAGAGTTTCTCTTGAGCCATTTTCAATGCAAACTGAACATAAACATTAAACAATCAAGTGTGCCGGACAATAGGATCAGTTCTTGAAATTGCAAACTCAGTCGAATTTATTGAACGAATCTATATTTGCAAACGATATGAAACCACAATATGCCTAAATAGAAATTGGGTTTAGTCATTGGATTTTGTTAGAAAAAATATTTCATTTGTTTTACCACCTGAAATAATACTACGAGTTTTACTGCTCATAATTCTGTGTAGCCCATCCCAGCTCGTGAGCTCTCCCTGTTACGTCGTTGAAATAACGTAAAAATAAAACCATTTGTAAGTTGGGAATAATTTCGTTTTTTGCAATGGTTCCCCCCTTCACAGTGGGCACCCGCTACTTTGAAAGTAACAGGCTATTGCTACAATATGCCAAAAGAGCAGCGCTTCTGCTACCAGTCAATGAAAAGTAGCGCGCTACCGCTACTCAGATCAAAAGAACACGCGCTCCCGCTACTTTTGTGTTGAGTTGACACTGGAAAGCTTTATGAAAGTACCTTGTGAAGTCAAAATGACCCCAAACAGGAATATCATGTTTCAGTAGCCTACCACATTCGCTCACACCACCATTTCAACGCTGTTATGGAAAACACGTTCTAATTTAAATTTTATGCACGCCATTGCTTTCATCAAAAAATTTATAAACACGATTTCTTTTTTCACTTTAAATTGGAAAGTAGCTGAAGTACGACTTCAGCAAATGTACCCCTTTCCGCTACTGCTGGGGAAAAAGTAATGTCGCTATAACAAAAATGTAGTGCCGCTAATGTTACGCTACCAAAAAGTAGCCGCGCTACAACCACCTCTGGTCATTCATAAGGGGGACGCTGCACATTTTATTTATAGACCAGTGAGAATAACGCCGTTTAAAAGGTTGAACAAGTCATTTTGGTTTGAAATTCCTCTTATTTTTTTAACATTCCTTTTTATGCCCATCTTTGTACGGTATCTTGGGAGTGAGTATCTAGGCCACTTGGCCCTTGGGAGTATCTAGCCAACCAAATCTGATCGGTCGTTCTGAAGTCATGTCCAGACTGCACAAATTGCCATCTCAGCAGTCAATTCTAACGCAACTCCACAGCTCATGAATTACAGACGATATTCTAGCTCGGTTCATGCTTTTCAACCAACGGAAGCTTTTTAGGATGGTTGTGAAGCGTTTTAACTTATCGCAATTTTCTTCGATTAAAGCTTAAACTTTCCATCGTCAAAAATAGAACTGAAGAAACTATGCAAATACTTTCTGTCGAATATTTCGATTCTAACGAACAGAAAACCCGAAACAAATTTTCACAACTGATCGCCCGACCAAGTCTCAACTGGGTTCTTTAACATCGAATTAGTTTCACATGCATCAATAAATTGCACGCGTTGTGAGGTTGTCCACAGTATGTTGTTTCTTGCATGGGGAAACTTCAATATCATTGGATGCCCTTGTGGGTTGTCATGTTTGTAGGCTTTTTGATTAGATGTGGTACATGTTAATGTTATGAAAAATTTAAAGCTGGAGTTTAAATACATGGCGCTTGTATGTGATTTTTGCGCAATATTGCATTGTGGGCCTAACACTACAGTAATTTGTGAAGAAGCGTTAAATCGGCTGCCTAGAAACTACAGTAATTATTAGGTTATTCGTGAAAATAAAGAGCAAAAACTGATAGGCGCGGCTGCTCGTAGTGATTTGTTCATCTTGCCTTTCACTAGTAGTCGGTTTACAGGGTACATGACGTCAATTGGTACATGAGAACCATAGAGCCATTTGAAATTATTTTGCTGGCTTTAGCTTTGGCTCTAAAATTTTGCGATAGATATTGTAGTTTATCTTAACTAGATACCAGCCACTACAGTGTATGCGCATATTTCCATCAATCGTTAAATACTTGGAGTGTTAGGTTATTATTTACATCTAAGTGTCAGTAGGACTCGACCATTTTCATTCCTTTGTTTGTTTCGCTAAGTTTTGATAGTCACGTTGCCTGGAATATTTGTGTTGGTTTCATGTTGAAAATAACATTCAAGCTGTGTGGAATATGAGCAATGAAGTTGAATAAGCTTTCAACACAATGTTGACCCTTTTCCGAAACTTAAACTGTGGGAGAATGACTTCCAAAACATCGTAGACCCATTGAACGCTTTGGCAACGTTCAAATATTACGTAACGCTTTTTTTCCGAATTTTTGACCCCCCCTCCCCCATGTAACGCCAACGTAACCCTTTTTTCAATCCCCCCTCCCCCATGTAACGCTTTTTCACTACGAATTCAGCACAAAAAACTACCATTCCGTACTCGAAAGCGTTACGTAACGTTTTGCTTGAACCCCCTCCCCCCCGATGTGACGCTAACGTAACGCTTTGCATAAACCGCCCTCCCCCTCGAAGGCGTTACGTAATATTTGAACGTTCCCTTTGTGAATTCTCGATTGATTCCTATTTATTCACCGTATTATTGAGTTGCACTTTCGGCTATGTTTTGCTACTTTTTTTACCGTAGCTAAAATTTTCTTCCCATTCTCAACTATTTTCTTCGCTTGTATTTCTACAAATACAAACTCTCCTCACTCCTGACTTTGTGCTTTAGTGGTGAAGACGACAGTACTGTATTATCGAAAACTAAACCGCCAGAGTATTTACAAAGAGCATTGCCATCCAATCACAACTGCTTGACAAAACATCGTTGTCCATAGGCACTGCAAGAAACTTTAAAGAAGTTGGGGGCTGTTCATAAAAGACGTCCGCAGTCAAAGGGGGGGGGGGCAAATTGCGGACTTTTTATTGACTCAGTGCGGACTGGGGGAAGGGAGCTCATCTTTTTGCAATTTTATGTGGACGTCTTTCATGGACAGCCCCTTGCAAAAAATACTTCATGTGTAAAGATTTACGGAAGTACATTAAAACGTGGACCTCATACGTAAAATGTGATACGTACTGTAGTTTCTTGCAGAGCTAGATTACTTTCGTGTTGCACCAGCACTTGGATGACGAAACATTGCAAATGACATATCAGTAAAGCTTGCAAGGCCAGTTACACAACCAGGAGATCAGTTCTATTTTTACATCAAGACGTTGGATCAATGTAAAAAAAGGTTTGGTTTGCTGACTGGGCAGCCGCAATAGAAAAACGCGAAGTTTCAACAGCACAAAGCAAGACACTGGCATAAAAACGGCGAGCTGCAAATGGGGAGTTTAAACGATAAAAAGCAAGGATATTTGGTAATAACAGCGGCAGCATTTGGTTTATGTATCGAAACATTTCGCAAAAAATACATCGAACACCTTGTTACAGTCTGTAAATTGCGTGAGGTTTCGATTTTCCAATCAAATGCTTCAAGGCTAACCCATGCGCAGCGCATCATATTTTCACGTTCTTGATTTCGTTTTATCAATAAAACCATCAAAGCAAAAATAGAATCCATTTTTTATTTAATGCCAGCGTAGAAAATTAAGGCTCCAAGAAATTTGTCGAACAGAGAGAACGCGGTTGTGGCGTACAATTTCACAACAAATCGTTCTTCAATATGATATCGGTGAAATTTCCAGCCAACAAAATCCGTCCATTTTTCATTGTAAAAACGATGAATTTTGCTGTCCGGTGGAAATAATTTCCATGATGAAAAGTATGTGAAAGCGGGAACTGAACAGTTGCGAATCATAAACCATAAAAACGGCACCTGCATTAATAGGCTTTCAGTGATAATATGAATCAAAAGTTGATCAATTGACTGTTGCAGTTTGCGCTTGTTAGCTACGGTGTTTGACTCTTCTTGATACGTTTCAACCAAAAGTTTGACTGAGAAAAGAACTCAGCTTCGAGAAAGAAGGATCAGAACTCGCGGGAAGGAAACCGAATGCGGTGGATAGGTCACTCAATTATTGCCAAGAAAACGTAGAAAAGTACAAATTGTGACGTGTAGTCAAGAATAGCTAAAATCAAATATCCATTGTTCGCAATAAACAGTAATTTGTCATTCGTTCAGTAAATTCCAAAGGTGGTCAAGATCTTCCGAGGTAAGGGGGTCGCTGTATTGTTCGTTTGTGTCCGAAACTATTTTAGTTTCTTCAATGTCAATGCCGTTCAATTTCGAACTGTTTTCCTCCGCTGCTGAGACCTTGGTGGAATCTTCGAGAAGCGACGGCTCGGCAAGGTCCTCTGTGATGGAAGCACAGACGTCTGCCAATAACTTGTCAGAATCTATTTCGTCTGATTCGATTCCGTTCAAAATTTCGCATGGATCAACAGTGTCACTGACATCAGAGCTGTGCCTTGTTGAAATGGCGGTAGTTTGGTCAATTTCTACAATACCATTAGTGGTCGAATCGTCTTTCGAAGACGCCAGTGACCTGGTGTCTTCTTCGTTAGTCGTTAATGAGTTGGCTTCTTCGCCCATTGCTATGTCAATGCTCTTTGCAGCCAAGTCATTTTCTATTGGTTCTTCAGTATTTTCAGTGTCTTCGCAAACAGATTCTGTAACATGATTTTCGACAGAGGTTCCACCTTCTTTGATGTCTATGGCGCTTTCTGGCGTTGCTTTGTCGAAATTAGCCGATTTTGTCCCACCATCATTTCGCTCGGTTTCAGTAGATACGTTTTCTCCTGGAACCAGAACATAGATATCTTGAAGTAATTCCTCATCATCGTTATCGGCAGTAGCGGCTTCGACAACGCTGGGTTCATCCAATTCCTTTTTACTTGCACTGCTGACTTTGCGAACCAAATCTGATGCATTCACCTCCCGATCCACCTCATTCTCGTCCACTTCATTTCCATCCAGCTCATTCACATCTACCTCATCCCCATCCACTTCATTCACATCTACCCCATTCCCATCCACTTCATTCACATCTACCTCATCCCCATCCACTTCATTCACATCTACCTCATTCCCATCCACTTCATTTCCATCCACCTCATTCCCATCCACTTCATTCACATCTACCTCATTCCCATCCACTTCATTTCCATCCAACTCATTCCCATCCACTTCATTCCCATCTACCTCATTCCCATTCACTTCATTCACATCTACCTCATTCCCATCCACTTCATTTCCATCCAACTCATTTCCATCTACCTCATTCCCATCCATTTCATTCCCATCTACCTCATTCCCATCCATTTTATTCCCATCTACCTCATTCCCATCCACTTCATTCCCATCTACCTCATTCCCACCCACTTCATTCCCATCCATTTCATTCCCATCTACCTCATTCCCATCCACTTCATTCCCATCCATTTCATTCCCATCTACCTCATTCCCATTCACTTCATTCCCATCCATTTCATCCCCATCCACCTCATTCCCAATCGCATGATTTTCGTATGCTGAACTCTCAGTTTGATTGATCTGCGGCTTGGGTCCATCCCCATTGGTTTCCATAGGCTTCGGAGACTTTGCATTGCTTTCTTCGTTAGAATCAACGACTGGGAGTGTGTCATCACCCTTTGGTTTATCTTCACTTGGCTTGACAAGTTTTAAAGATGTTATGTCAGCCATTTTCATACTGCTCACTTTCGTCTTGTTGACCAAAAACAACTTCTTGTGAGGTCCAGGGTCGGGTATGATAATCGTCGGGGAGCGAGATGAAGGGCCACTTTTAGATTGGGCGATAGGTTTGATTTGGGTAAGCTGGGGCTTAACAGTGGACCCCGAATTACCCCCTTCTGGCGATCCGCTAACATTGCTGGTCACTTTCTCCACGGCCTTGCTGGTTACACCCGAATCACTACAAACAGCTGGTTGTGATGACGGAACGTTGACGACAATTACATCATCGTCGTCGTCATCGTCCAACACGATGACGTCATCCGCTTTCGCAGGCGACATGTTTTTCTTTTCCCGCAGCGCCACTGCACAACATAAGATGTAATGAATTACGTTGATCATACCAATGACAAGGTAGATCTAAATCGGATTACTAATTATAGCCTATGATAGCACGAACGATCTTTGAGGTATGCTTTGTGTTATCAGCGGGTGGCAATCTGGCCACGCAGGAGCTACAAGCAACGTGTTTAGCAACGATTTGCAAATAAACTTTTTACATTGAAAGTAACTACACTACATCATTTCAATGAATTCCTATTAAGAAAATGAAACTACTCCCGGTAAATGGAGCTTGCTTGGTTTGCCAGTATGAAAAGTGTGTGCTTTGTTCGGGTAACCCAGATGACAAAAATAATGATGAAGATTTTATACAGATGAAAACGTTCATGTCTCTTTATTTTTGTGCTGAATCTAAACGACGTTAAGCCTGTAAGCGTTGCTTAGTTTTATCACAAGACATTTAAAAAAGTTAACTTGCTTTCTCACAACACGTTTTTATCGTTTAGAAAGGATTAGTCGAAGACCTTGGATTGCAATGCAAAAAGTACGCATAAGAATATATATAAAAAAAAAAGCTTGCAAGCTTACATGTATCTTGCAGAGAATCGGCAAAGCGGCTGCAATGGTTTTTGTAAACTGAGCACAGACGAACAAGGTAGCGTGTACTTGAGCGCAAGCCAATCAGGCGAACCGTAGTCTGAGCAGGGGGAAGCGCCTGCGTAGTAGGAAGGCCTGACCCTGGAGAAAATAAAATAAAATGCATAAATTTTTCAAATCATGAAAGAAAAAAGATGTAAACTTTGAAAGTAAAGGTGAGTCCCATACTTGAATCCAATCATAGGAGATAACATGAGGTTCTCATTATACTAAGCCTTCGACACTAACGAGAGTATGGTGGTCAGCAACTACGGCCACACAATTTATTACACCCTGGGTAGAGGTAAGTAGTGTTTTTTTTAAACTATCTTAAGCCGGGAGTCGAACCAAGAACGCATGATTGGAAAGCGAGCGCCTTATTCGCTGCGCCATCCAGGGATAACTATAACTACGGGATTGGAAACTCTGTGGAACTGAAAACACTTTTATACACCAGTAGAGTCACTGTTCTTTGCGTCGCTGTGATCAAGGTTTACATAAGTTGACCTTAAAAATAGCAAGTGGTAAAAAGACAAGGAAAAGTGTAACAATCAATGCACCTGCCATAGTCTGTAAACTATACACTTGTCTTGTTTGTTTAATATGTTTGTATTCATTTACGCAATCCTGTCGTATTTCGTTTGCGGTTAAATAATTTCAAAACCGAGTAGCCTATTAGTTTTAATTCTTTTGACATCTTAAACATATTGATTTCGTATTGGGGTGGTCTGTGAACATGTTTATCATAAAAGCCTACGCAGGCAACCTATTTCACTGATTGCTGTACACTCCTCGTTTACTTCTGATCCGGTTTGCAATACGTAAAATGCCAAAGAACAACAGAGAATTTTTGGATTCTTTGCATTCATTTAGTTTTTGATGTTTTGGATTCGTGGTTTTAAACTTTTATACATCAAATAAGTTTTGGTGTGAGTGTACATTTTATATTGTTATTGCGAAATTGAATTTTATACATTCTTTAGTTGATATAAACAGTGTTTTATTTTAATAATTCTTCTGTAGTCATAGTAATATGTTGACCCTACTGATGTATAGCACTGAAAAGAGTTATAGATGTCCCTGCGCCATCTCACCGCCAAATTTTGAAAGTAAGCTCTTAATTGAGTATTATTTGTTCAGTTGAAAAAATAATATACTACATATGAATTAAGTGTTTTGATGCACAAAAGAGAAGTATCGTGGCTTTAATTAGAAGAAGAATTATTATCGATGCTTGTTGCAAAGAACGGTTTAAAATAGAGTGTCACCTTGGAATATCAGTTTGTATTGGGTCACACTGCAATTAGGCGGGGGGGTCCAGGAAACCAAGAAGCTGCTTTTTGTCACTTCGGAAAAGGTGATGTTGGACGGAGGTCGGAGCGTGTCTGAAACAAAGTGGAAAGACAATGAAACAAAATGTTGAATGACCATATCAGTCTTTTTTACATTAATTCAACGTCTGCAGACATTGACTATGTAAAAAAAGAATCAATATGCTGGCTGGACACTTGACCTCAAATAATATGGGCCAGACTACGGCTTTAATTAACAAAAACATCTAATCTCTTAAAATGATTTTAAAACATTCCGTTACAAACGTCATTGACACATCTTTCGCTTTACAACAACAAAACTTATGTGATGAGTCCAACAAGTAGTAAAGACTACAAAAGGTATCATAGTTGCGTAGAAAATGGTTGAAAGTTTACAAAAATGTCTGATCTGATTCCACAACAATAAACCATGAAAACCCAGCCATCAAAAACTGGGATCAGTTTCAGGTTCTAGCGTCTACCAACGTTAAAACGAGGTAAAAAGAGAAACTTATTCTAGCTGGGAACATCTTACCAATGTTGGACGGCTTTCTGACGACAGCTTGGCGAGGTCTGTTGCCATCAAACATGGCGTCACTGATGATAGTGGATCGAACAGTGAATTGCGTTTGCTTTGCAGGTTGATTACTTGAAACGGTAGCTGTAGAAGGCCAGAGTCAAATAACAATGTTGCAAGCAGTCCATGATATTGTTATTAAAAACTGACTTCTAAAGGAATATTGGCATTTTTTTCACGTTTTTGCATGCTACAGAAGAGCGAAAGAAGCTTAAACGACTTTGCAAAAATAGAATCTTTTTTTAGCCGGTTGACGGTTTACTTCAAAATGAGGTACACCACCAAAAAATTGAACCGTGAAAGAAATTTCTACGCAAATTGTTCAGTCTGATGAACTGGTAACACGTTTAACAAAGCAGCAAGCGCGGCCTTTGAAGACTCACAAAGGTCATTATCTCATTCCAAGCAAAAAAGTAAGACATTTATACTTATTTTCACAAACTCTATGTCTTATACCGTAATGCGACCGGAAGTCGAGTTTGGCATGAATTGAAAACGATAAGCAGCTCGGCAGCGGAACGCATTGTCGATTGGAAATCTTGCTCTTACAGATAGGTGCTACACCGATATGTTTAGAGCAGGGGTGGGGAACCTGCGGCCCGCGGGCCGAATGTGGCCCGCGTGACTGTTCCATGTGGCCCGCGTCAAAATTTCTTTACCCAAAATATATTGAAACAACAGCTCAAAAAAGAGTATAGGCTCTGCATTCTCGGTATATTGCGAATGGCCGTCGATGAAGAAATGAAACGAAACGTAGTCGATCAGTTCATGAATAATCAGGGAAACCATGTCGTCGAACTCACTGATAGCCAATGGTTGTGTGACCTAGCGTTTATGGTTGACATTAGCAAGCACCTCTCCGAGCTCAACGTCAAGTTGCAGGGACCGAATCAGCTTTTGAACTCCTTGTTTGCAAAAGTGAAATCATTTGAAGCTAAACTACATCTGTGGAAAGTACAACTTGAAAACAATAAGATGTTCCTAATAACTTCCAACATAAAATAGTAGATCTCCAGAATGACGGTACGTTGAAAGTGATGTACCAAAACATTCCACAGCTCAACTTTTATCAAAGCTGCATAAATGCTGGTGATTTTCCAGCCATGCGGGAACATGCTTTGAAATATGTGTCTCTGTTTGGAAGCACCTACCGCTGCGAATCAGTTTTTTCTGTAAATAAAGTTTCGAAATTTTTAGTGGCCCGCTTGTGTTATTTCTCATTTTATGTGGCCCGCAATACTGAAAAGGTTCCCCACCCCTGGTTTAGAGGAACGCAATATGCCTGCTGGTGACCACTGGTTCAAGAAAAAAAAAATGTCTACTGTATCTTACTTTGGGGTTGCTGTATCCATTTGATGTTAGAGGGAATGGGAAGTGCAATAGATTCAGACTGCACAGGAGGAGCAGACAACTGCTGAGGATTAGAAATGTAAACTCGGCTTTTTCGCAGAGGTACATTCTTTGCTTGATCATCTTGTTTCTTTTTCTTCCCGAGACCAAGTTGACTGGCAAAGCTAGCTGATAACATGGCGGCACCATCTGATGAAGAATTTCCTTTGCTTCTGTTTGACTTGAAGTTCATTTTTATTGTTGGCGTTCGTTTCCTGTGAGACTTTCGAGACGTTTTTCGATTGTCGCTTTCATCACTGTCCCCAAGGACGTCCACAAGATCAGGAGGACTCCCAGATCTGATCTCATGGCTTTCAGCCTCATCAACAATCTTCGAAAGAGGTTTTAAAACTGGAGCAGGAGAGCCTGAATGAAAAAGAATCACAAAACAATGTCGGTGCTCTACGATACTTATAATAAAATGTCATTTTGACGTTCAAAATACGCTAAACACGCAAGACTGTGCAGACGACCAATGTCAGAAGAAGGGGAATGGTTTCAAACCATTATGATGGTTATGACGTAACTCCAGCGCAATAAAAAGGATTAAGTTTAGACAGACGTTTATAGGTAGCCTCTCAAATCTAAGGTGACATTTTCAGATAAAAAGCCTTTTTCTTTGGAGAAGCCATTCGACATAGGCATGCGTATGATGGAATAAGGTGACTGTAACATAAGTACCTACCCTCATCAGTTGAAGCAACTTTTTGTGGCTTCAGTTGCTTTCTGCGTGGCTTGGGTAAAGGACAGTTGTCAAGTTTGCTGAACATATAAAATCACGAGCCATGTTTAACAGTCGTAGTCAGGTTTCATTATAATTTAATTTAACTATAGGTCGTGAGATAAGCCACATATGCGCCGATTTTCAGTACATGCCTAGTTACTATTGTTCGTGTGCCAAGCCTAGGCTCTCATACCATACATTTTCTTTGCTGTTGAGTAAATAGTTTTAATATTGTCCAAGAATCCTCGGTACTGTCTAGTGTCTATCCCTCTCTTCTACTCTAGTAAACTTTCCATATATTTTTCCTCAAAAAGTAATTAATAATTATGTCTGTACAAAACAGATTGGAAAGTGGATACTGGTTTGAAAGGCAACATTAGATTACGCCATATTTGTGCGTGAAAATCTTATATCTTTTTGATGATGTTTACCAAAGTTCTATGCGTTTGAGTTTAGGCAGTGCAGATCGTAATTTCAACAGTACAGATTCAAAAATACTGTAAATTTTTGTAGAAAGTAATAGTCTTTTTCTTCTTCGTATAAACTTTCTTCGCCACTCCAAGGGTAGTGATAATAGTATTACAAATTAACTTAACAAGTAAAATATCAAGTGGCTAATTAAAATCAAGTTTAAAATACGCGTGAAACAATTCTTACAGTTGGTTTTCATGCACTACTTTGTCAAGAAAGGTGTTCAAGTCGGTTTTAGTCCTCTTGCAATGCATTGGTTCGGGGCGAGTGGTCAAACCACCTACACGTTCCTCATCGACAGTGAGGTCAATCTGTCCATGCCAATCAACGGCAAGGTTGGAACCAGGGGATACATTGGGCGAGTGGCTTCTTTTTCTTCTCACTGGACTCCAACTGAGAAATAAGCAATGCTCTGGGCTGGTGAACTCGGTTTGCTTCGACTTGCTAGCATTTGTTCAAAAACGATAAACAATGCAAAAAGTGAACAAACCCAGACAGTAAATCAATCGTTTTTACATTGATTCAACGTCTAAACACGTTGAATCATTGTAAAAAAAAACGGTTGAATTGCTGTCGGAGAAGTTTAGTCACTGACAAAAAAAAGACCTTTTTTCCTAAAATTGTACATGTGAAAAAACAAAACAAGTGTGATACGTGATTTACAAAATTGTATCTCTATCGCGTCTATGGTCCAATAGAAGGCTGAACCAGTGCGACAGGTGGAAATTTTTTGTCTTGCATTCAATTTTATATGATCATCTTATACCGAGTTTAAAAAGATTCGCACCTCTTAGAGTGAACAGTACTTGTAAATAGAAGCGTCGAAAAAACAGGGTGGATTTATAACAAAAATAGCACTTATATTAAAGGAGAATATAATGGGGGGTGCACACTTACCCACAACCTAAAGGAATGGTACTAACTAGATACGGGGTAACAATGATGATTTCTTTTTTAATGCGTTTTCTTTAGTAAGTTTTACGGCATTTCGACATTATATTGACGTTGATGCCCAAGATTTCGTGAAAAGATAATTTAAACTTTTAAAGGGGAAACATTTTGATCCAATATCATAAAATTAAGTTTAGTTTTCAGATAAAAAAAACAAACCTCTGCAAAAACTTTTCGTTATTCCACGAAGAGAAGTTTGCGTCATGGCTGGACGATGCCTGAATGGTTTGATTTGGTTAAAGTAATGGACCAGGTAGTCTACAGACACAACGGGTTGTTGCACATAAACTAGTTTTCCTTACTTTAAAACTTTAACATAGTTTAGAGTATGACACGACACATGACAATACTTCTTTCCGAAAAATGATCTTCTGCATCGAAGAAGTTTTAGCTAACGTTAGATCATAGACTGAAAAACGAAACAACAATAGCAAAAAACAAGCCAAGCATTTGAATCCTCGACATTCAGACGTAGTCGACTTAGGTAAATGCGTCTGAATGTCTTGCTCCGAGCATTAGGCCTGTTACTTTGAAAACAAGCCTTGAATGCGGTACCTTGCTTTGTAAAGCTCCTGCTGTTTCACCATTGAAACTATATAGCTCTCCCACAGATGAGTACTTGCTCATATCTCCTTGTTTAATGTGATTCAAATGAGTTCTGTAAAGCAAAGTGCATAGTTTCGATGCAAACCAGTTTCAGTTCATAAAACCACCATTTGGTATAGAGATGTACCGAGTACCGATATATCGGTATCGGTGATATCGGTAGGCACTTTAACGTATTCCACTGGTCGACGCAATCATGCGTGAAATAGTCTACGATTCATCTTCCACTGGTCGATGCAATCACGTGATTTTTTGGCGCCAGGATTTTGATACAAAGAAATTTAACTGAATGCATCGCCACAACCAGCGTTTCCTAATGGTTTAGGGCAAAGGAGTAGTAATTTCGATTGCATGGGTTCAATTCCCACCCTCTGCTAATACTATTTTTTCTTCTGCAACTGAACCGAGTGCAAGAATCTTAGTGACTGCAATCAATGGAGTTTATGAGAAAATTTGTGACTAAAATACAAAGCAATTTCACATTGAAAAGCAGGCACTCTTCGACAAGTGATATAAGTTAAAGTGCCTACCGGTGATATCGGCCATTTTTTGAGTATCAGTATCGGCAAAATTTGGCCGATACTAAACATGTAAAAAAAGGCGTTTGCTGCGGATTTTCTGCAGATGCAATGATATAGATATTTTTAAAGTAGTAACTAACGTCACATTGATGTAGAAAAATAACAACCTGTTCAAATTTTTGATACCTCACACTCCCATGACTTCATGCGCGCACCTTTCGGCATTGTTTGCTTACAGTGATTCTTTCACTCAAACAAAACGTTTTGTTTCAGCAGTTTTGCGTTGTTCGATTGTTAAGTTGTGAAGGAGACTCAATTTCTCCAATATTTATCATTTGTGTTTCTTTTTTACTCTCAGCAGAGGATAAAACCAGGCCAAGACTATCCAGGTAGCAAAAATGTATAATTTTGCATCGTTTTTATGTTGCTAAATGTTTGAAAAACCCATGTAGCTTGGTTGTTTTTAGTAAGCTGGTTCTATCAGTTTGTGATTTAATTTCCACCTTTCGTTGTAATAAACTCACCAAGCTTAAACAATGTCATGGCAGAATAAGTAAGCTCAAAATGAAAGTAATGGGACTACGAATCCTCACGGAACTAATCAATGAATGGTCTTGTTGCGCCTTAGATGATAACCTCATTGTGAAGAAAGGAGCATTCTTCCCGGCTATCAGCACAAGGCTGAGCACTCACTGGTACAGCAAGCTGTTGCGATTCGCTAACCATAACGGTGTAGCTTCCACGCTAGCCATTTGGGTCTGCTACTATTCGACGAGTCCAATTCGGCTAGTCTGATTCGGCGAGTGCCCTTTTTGGCGAGTTCCCTATTCGGCAATTTTTTGATTTTTTTAAAAATTATTGGGTACCGTAGCCTAATTATTATTGCCGGTTTTACATCGTTTTAACGTCGCTAAACGTTCAAATAACTCCCCAACCCTTAACCCCCTAACTCCAACCCTAACCTCTAATCCCAACCCCTAAAACGGCAATGATAATTAGGCTACGGTACCCAATAATTTAAAAAAAAAATTCAAAAAATCGCCGAATAGAGAACTCGCCGAATAGGGCACTCGCCGAATTGGACTAGCCGAATTGGACTCGCCGAATCGGACTCGCCGAATCGGACTCGCCGAAACGAGCCATTTAGACCATCCAATCAACTATATGTTTCTCGGCAGCCGGTTTGTAGCAAGAATTGACATCGACAAGACTTGAAATGGCTAGCGTGGAAGCTACACCGTTGTGGTTAGCGAATCGCAACTGCTCGCTGTACTAGTGAGTGCTCAACCTTGTGCTGATAGCCGGAAAGAACGCTCCTTTCTTCACAATGAGGTTGTCATCTTAGGCGCAACAAGACCATTTTGATTAGTTTAGTGAGGATTCGTAGTCCCATTGCTTTCATTTTGAGCTTACTTATTCTGCCATGACATTGTTTAAGCATGGTGAGTTTATTACAACGAAAGGTGGAAATTAAATCACAAACTGATAGAACCAGCTTACTAAAAACATTAAACAACCAAGTTACACGTTTTTTTTTTAAACGTTTAACAACGTAAAAACGATGCAAAATTATACATTTTTGCTACCTGGGTAGTCTTGGCCTGGCAAAAGCTTTTCAACCAAACGCCCTTAGGTTGCACATTACTTAGTCGAATAGTTTTTGTACGACTACACAAATCGCTTGGTTTACATTTTACATCTTATTATCATATATGATCGGAATGGCTCGTTTCGGCGCGTCCGAATCGGCGAGTCCAATTCGGCTAATCCGATTCGGCGAGTGCCCTATTCGGCGAGAGCCCTTTTCGGCGAGTTCCCTATTCGGCAATTTTTTGAATTTTTTTTAATTATTGGGTACCGTAGCCTAATTATCATTGTCGTTTTAGGGTTTGGGGTTAGAGGTAAGGGTTAGAGGTTAAGGTCTTATTTCAACGTTTAGCTACGTTAAAACGATGTAAAAGCGGCAATGATAATTAGGCTACGGTATACCCGATAATTTTTAAAAAAAATTCAAAAAATCGCCGAATAGGGAACTCGCCGAAAAGAGCTCTCGCCGAATAGGGCAATCGCCGAATAGTAGCAGACCCAATTATGATAGCCTATTCAGAGAGTTTATGCAAACACTTTATTAATTTTTCAGAAACCCCGATTATGATGTAATGTTTCTTCCCTTATACCCCAGTTCTCAATTACGGTGGCCTTTCATTATTAAAACCTATTATTATGACGCAACAATGCGGTTGAGATTGGATTCTTGGATCTTTAATAAATTATGCCAATTGAAAGCTTTTTTTAATAGTTTTATGCAAATACGGTAAAACGTAGCATTTGATATAATTCCTTGCAAATACCAAAATTGCTTCTTTTTGTAACACCAAAACATCGGTATCAGTATCGGGATCGGCCAAAATATTGGTATCGGTACATCTCTAATTTGGTAAAATTCTGTCACATTTCAAGAGAGTGAAACAATCACTATAATCTGCATTAGTAGCTGCTCGTCAAATGAAAACCTGCCTTGATAGAATAATTAAGTTTATTGAAAATCTCAGAAAGTAAATCATACTTATGGATTATGGAAGGTAGGTAAAAATAGCGCATGATATTTACAGCGATGACCAGTTACCGTATATTTAACTACAATGTAATTCAACGTGCGAAATAAGAAAATTTACACGTTAGCATAGTATTCCAAGACTTATATAATGTACGTGCAAGGTTAGCACTACCTACAAAAGGAAACTTCTACCAAGACCTACTTTAAAATGTGCTTTTTCATTGCTTTGGGACAGTGGGTGTGAAACGTGCATTTGCTGCATCTGTGCTCTTTTTGAAAGTGACGGTTGTACCTGGCTGGATAAAACCCCAAAATATCGCCACATTCAGTGCATTTATTGCTCTCTATGCCTGCTGCTTTAGAAGACAACCTGAAGAAGAAATAAATCATAACTCACAAAAAACGATGGCTGGTGAGAAAAACTTTAAAATCACGTCTTTCTTTTTGTCGCGTCCAGATTTTAGCCAGGTAGTTGGAGATTTGGATTAAGTGGACCAGAAGGCCAATTTTCGTGTCCACCTTCAGACACTCCTTTAAGTTTCGCATCATTAATGGCTTTCATACAAAAATTGTACACTGTACAGTCCAAACTACAGTGTTTGAAACAACTAAAAAGCTATTTGACAGAGAACAAAGTGGTCTTCATGCTTAGCAGCAACGTTCTAAAACTAGCTAAAAAGTAAAAACACTTCAGAAATACTAAAAGACATCACAACAACTTTTGTTGTTGCTTCGAAAAATTTACAACTGAACAATGCTGAATAATTTTGTGCATGCAACAAGATTATTTGAACTTAAAGAACGGCAAAATCGTAATCAAAACATCAAACAAACGCTTACTTACACGACCGAAATGTTAGAGTTGCGAACAAATGGTTGAAATTCCAAAGGAATATCTTCGTCTTCCTGACTGTCAAGCATCCAACCATGTTCCAAGCTTAAATTAGCAACCGCTGATGAATCTATTGAAGAAAAATACAAAACGATATCGTATTTCTTATCACCATAAGCTTATACAATATACATCACACCTCACTCACACACAAAAGTACAATATTTGCCTTTTAAAATACCAATATAAGTTTCTGTGGATGCGCTTTGATTTTCTTGTTTAAAAATGAACAAAGAGGCACAAATCCGAACAAAAAACAAACACGATTTTTTGCAAAAGTGATTTATATCGTTCAAAGATCGCGCTATAATGGGGCACCAAGGGTTAGATATTGAGTTAACCGTTGCACTACATTGGAAGCTAGTCTTCGCTTAACAGCAGCTGCAACAGTTAACAACAAAATGAACGTCATCATCTAGCGTGTGAGAGCCGCCGTGGACATCAATTGAGAAAATGTTCACAATCAGGGTTGCCAGATAATCCTAGAAGATTTTGGACTGTATTAGTCTGAAACTCAGGCCTTTTAGGACAGTTAATACAAAACTGTTTTATTTGTGGCTCATCACTTCATTGATGTCACAGGAACTTCAACATCGGCGCAAATTCATTATCGAATTATTTGTTAGCCGTCGGACACAGTGTATTAAATTACGCCAATTTATCGTTTTTTATGATACTATTACACAAACCTTTACTTAATCCAAGTGAAAGGTTTGAAGGCGGACGGTTCTTCGACGGGGACAAAGGATGGTGGGACACTTTCACAAATATCTGCAACGACCAGGGAAACAAAAGGGCTTGTTTAGAACTGCACAACATCCTTATCACTAGCTATCTACAATCCTAATGTTATGAAACTCGTTATGCAGTTAACCGTACTCATGTGTGATGGTGATTTTTGTCATAATAAGTTAGAAACAAAGTTTCGGCGTTGGAAAGATCGCCGGTTCGATACTGCCAAGAGCATGTGGTTGTCTACAGCAAGACACTTAAAGACATGCCTGAAAGTGGACACAAAGATTGGCTTCCTTGTCTTTCCGTCCACTTAATGTAAATTTTCAACTACCAGGCGTAAGTCTGAATTCGAAAAAAGTTATAACAATAATATTAAGTATAATTGGGTGATAGAAGCATTGATAACATATCTATTCATAAATATAAATAATACGATTGCTTTTGAGTTCTACAATATGGAATATTGCACGATGTTTCAATAACACGGTTTTTAGCACCAGATTTATTCGAGGAATAGAAACTGTTCTATATTTTATGTATATATACAAAAATTTGTTACGGTCTGTTCTACGTAATACAGTAGAGTTCAGTGAAGAGGTACCCCATCCCGTTAGCCTGTGTTTAACGCTCAATGCATACCAGACTCTTTGAGATTGTAAGAGAAACTTCGAGTTTGAACATATAACGTGAAAATGCGTTTGGTCTCCGATGTATTGCTACCAGTGATTGAATGAATGTTTACTCTGATTCGGAAAGAAGCTTACAAAGCTTATTCTTTTTGACTGTCTCCCTGAGGTTGCAAGTGTGAAATCTTCCTTTGCTGGCCAAGGGTTGTTGTTTTTTAATTAATCAATCCATTATGAATGCCGCTGAATGGATCTCAAAAGACCGTCTACGAAATGCGCTTTTCAATTGCACACACTGATAATTTAACCATAGTTGCTCAACTGGCCGTTTTTAGTCAGGTGACAGAGTCAGGTGTTTATCAGTTCAAGTACTGGAGCGGACAATATGTTAAAAACAGCGAGAATGCTTAAATCAAGTACAGTAGCAATCTTAAACACCAACATACCGTGTACTGACTTGGGTTCTTGGGTAATACTTTCTTTCCGGGTACGCTTTGCACCGATAAGTGATCTGTTTTCAGATGCTGACTTTTATCTTTTGCGTTAAAAAATTGAAGTCGACATTTGCAACATCGGAGATATTTGTTCTGCAAAAGAATAAAATTGGACGTTGTGAATTCGTTAATACATGTTATATAAATATATTTTGATTCTATTTGAATAAGACCTTCTGATGATCCGTTAGGTGAAACAATTTGTAAAGGCTTCAGATAGTAATAACTATATTTGATGTTATATAAATATATTTCTTTAAGTAGAAATTCATTTACAAGTGATTGGATGCAACAAAGAAAATACAGCTACAATTCTCAAAAAAAAAAACCTTAGTAGTCTATTTCCGCTTTGGATCTGGCAGAATCT
This sequence comes from Aplidium turbinatum, assembly GCF_918807975.1. Taxonomy (NCBI): domain Eukaryota; kingdom Metazoa; phylum Chordata; class Ascidiacea; order Aplousobranchia; family Polyclinidae; genus Aplidium; species Aplidium turbinatum. Next base: position 11,129,790 of record NC_137484.1, on the reverse strand, counting down.
TCAGAAGTTCTCATTCAGATCAATTTGATATAAAAACATAACTAATAGAAAGGTTTTTCAACAATGTATTCACTAAAATAACAGAGTCAATTACACGCATAATTGCATAAGTTGTACAGGTGGTAGTGCAGGTAAATGACGACACTTACCATATGCTGAATAACATGGGAAAGGAAAGAATTGGCAGTTTGATGGATAGCTAGACAAAACGAGCACTGTAGTGAGCTGCAGTTTTCATGGTTAAGCCTGCAAATACACAACAGATGTGTGTCATTCAAGGAATCGCTAGCGAGGGAAGACGACTCTGAGACCGCAGAGCAAGGATAGGAGAGCAGAATTTCAAAAGAAACTTTATCGTGAATTGCCATCATTTTTTTTTGTCGATTACTTCCATACCTATCATAGTATCGTTTATTATGATGGCTACACTCATATCAAAACATGGAAAGACACTGTGAAAGATGACCTGACAAAAAGAAATTTGAAAATTGAAGATGCCAATGACAGAAAGTGGAGGAGTCGCTGCACACAACTGGTCGACCCTGACGTTTCGGGATAAAGACCAAGTTTCTTTGAAGAAAAAAAAAAAGGAGAGAGACTCACATCTACTACATTACCAAACCATTCAGAACCAAAGTGATGAATGCAAATGTTCCTGCATAAACTAGTTTTAACTAGAAATAATAGTTGTTGAAAAACTCTAAAAGTGTTTGATGCTCGTTACTAGTAAGCTACATACTGCAAAGTGCTCCCAAGACTTTCAAAATTAGATTGCTTTAATTCACTCAACAAGCACTCCAGTGAGAGAGTACACTTTCAAGGAGGTGTAGATCAAAACATATTGCCCATACAATAATATTGGTGTTGTAGAAGATTTCATAACACAAACTTTATGTTGTAAGACAGGCCCGAACTATGTAAAAAAAAGAAGGGGGGGGGGGGGGCTAGTAAAACATGTACAATGTACATTTATGGTGTGCAATAAAACAGTTTGTTTTTCATAAAAAGTTGTCAATAATAAAGTAAATTTTAATTGAGCCAAGTACAAACTTGAAGTGCTGTATCACATCATGATAGAAAGAAGACCGGTATGAACACACTCTGCACACATATGGCATTTCATTGTAATTGTGCAGGTCCTTCATGTGGCAGAGAAACAGTTCTTCATTGTTGAAGTTCAGTTCGCATATTCGACAGGTTGCTGAATTTAACGTAGAAAAAATTGATCAATGATCATGTTATAAAAACAACATTCGGTTTGTGGGCTTATATACTTACCTTTCCGGTTATAATAATGCGGAATGGCCCGTTTCGGTGAGTCCGATCCCTATTCGGTGATTTTTTAATTTTTTTTTTAAATTATCGGGTACCGTAGCCTAATTATCATTGCCGTTTTAAAGTTAGGGGTTAGAGGTTAGGAACTCACCGAATCAAACTCACCGAATCGGACTCACAGAATAGTAGCAGACCCTAATAATGAGTAGGCTACAGTAGTTACATTCCAGTAAATTTTGTGTTTTGATATTTGAATAACTTATATATATAATTATAAATTGTGTTTTGCACAACTTCATAGAAATACTATTCAGATGCTAACACAGTATACAAGGCAAAAAAATTATCAATTGCGAAGATGTTAGATTCTCTTTTCAGAGAGCTGATGTGAGAGTGCTTTCTACAAAGCAAAGTTTTAAGGGAGGAATTTTATATTTGAATAGCAGTTAAAGGGGTCCACGAAATAAAAAGGTTGAGAACCACTGACCCAAATCATTCGGTGCCACGATGAGAGCACCTACCTGACATGTGCCATTGTGCCTGCGTCTAAATGTCTTGCCTTGCTTCATACACACTTTCACAAAAATTTTCACCACTCTGCTTAACATATCAACCAGAAATAAACACTGATTTGTTACAACTGTGACAATAATCACATACTCGCTGCTGGTGCTGGTGTATGGACAGTCTCAATGTGACACTGCAAGTGAAATGGCGAAGTATATCTTCGATGGCAGTGGCTGCAAATATTGAAGTCATTCACGGAGTCATTTTCCCTCAATTCATTTTCAATCTTATGGCGGACATGACTCATAAACCTAAAATACAGTATTTTCTGAATAGTACCAGGCTCACATCAACAGTAGTAATGACAGTGGACAATGCTTTCATCAAGCATTAACTCATTAATATATATTTTTAACCTAGGTAACTTCAATTGGTATTAATAATACCAATTGACGTTACCTAGGTTAAAAATATACTATCAAAACACAATTCCAAAATATTAGCAACATTAGAAACTTCAGTCGATATTTGTTGAAGTTAGTGAGGTGTCAACCACAATGTAGATAAAAATGTGACATTAATGCAGTATAGCCTATATCAGGCAACAGTTTGTTAATGTAAAATTTAATGCACAATAGTATACGTAATTACGTATGATATTGCAAAGTTTGAAAAAAATTTTACTTGTTGATTTATGCATATTTTCTGTGCAAATAAAGTATTGTTAATCCCTTTGAATGTCTATTGTCTATGGTGCAATAGTCAAAGCTTTTTCTATCAAAGCTCCATGAAAATTACTTATTGTATGTATATACTTATGTAGTAAAAACAATGAAAACTATTAATACTACAAAAAGTGCTCCATGCTAAGCAAAAAGGCAAAGCAGAGCGAATTAAATCAAATATAGTAATAACTATATTTGATTTACTTATGTAGTATGTACCTATGTAAAGTTTAATAAGCCCCAGTCTACAAGATAGCCAAAATTATCCTAAAAAAAAGACTAGATGAACCAAATCAAGATAAACGTTGCATAAGTCAGAAGTTATAAAACAACATAGGTAAATGTTGACTGATGCGAAAGTTAAGAATGGCCAATCTACCAATATAAGTAATGTGGACAAAAGCTGGTATTGTTGTATTTCAATTTAACAAACAGAAAACGCTTATGATCAGAACAAAGCAATCTTGGATTAGCACAATTCAGTGAAAAAATTAGATAAAAACCCACCAACCTTAAATTGTTTCGCAATAGCTTTCCACAACTATAACAGGAAAATTTTCTGTGAACAACTTTCTTCTTATGTCTAAAAATAAGTATATATATTATATTCCCTTAAAAACTTTGAGCAAGAAACTTGAAACATGTAACTTTTTTTGTATTTATTTAAAAAATTGTTGTAGCCTAATAAAAGATTTTTAACTGTTTCAAACACACACTTTATTATATATCAATGAGTTTTATCAATTGATGCATCTGAATATTTTTGAAGCACAAAGTAGTAAAGAAACAAAAATATGCCTTCTGATAAGTTTAAATTTCGGGAAGATATACTTCCACTTCGCACTTAAGACGTGGTATTTTTCTAAAACAGTAGTTGGTAAGTGGTAACTATTAGGCTACTTTAATCAACATTAGATAGAATACAATTTGGGATTCAAAGTTTGATGCAATGTAATTTTTGATATGTTCAAGCACTATAAGTTCAAGCACTATAAGCAGTAGCCTATGAAATTAACTGATTTAGTCTGCATGACTATCTCTTACTTGTTTGAACCTTCAACATGACCATAGAAGTAATCATCAACAGACAAATTCAATCTTTTTTTGTTAGAAGTTGCTGTATTTTGTGGATTGTAAATGATACAATATGGTTTTTGTACAGATTCCATAACACATAAACCTGGTAGGAGAAAAAACATAAATAAAAAGTGTTAAGACTTATAATTAGTATTAGGTTATTATTAGGTCGTCGTTGATACTATAGTGTTCACATTTTTCTTAAATTTAAGACTTATAATGTCTGCATAATATACCACTATACCAGTGTTAAACCAGAGCAGGAGAGTCTTAACTCAATAAAAATATTAATTATGCAATACCTTGCAATAATTCTACACAAACCTGTGATATTTGCAATACAGGTGAAACAGGTGAGACCTGGGGTTTTTTTCGCTGAGACTTTTCGGTCAATTGTCCGAAATGACTTGAAAAAATTCGGCCATTTTTTATTTATTTTGGTCATTTTTTCTGATGAAAATAGTTCCTTTCCAGTAGCTGATACAAACCAAAATTTGCACTTTCTGACTAGCTATAACATTAAGTTTCGCTGAGAAACGTCGCGTTTTATCTGAGAAACATTTTTTTTTCGGACATTTTGACCGAATTGACTATATTTTTTTTCGGACATTTTGCTAAAAAATTGGTCAATGACCAAAAAAAAAACCCAGGGTGAGATGAAATATACAGGTGAGGTGAGGAATACAGGTGAGGTGAAATATAAAAAAAGAATTGGCTATATATACTTATGACGTGGTAAGTATAGGCTAGCCAATCCAGGCAAAAAAATCTAAGGTTCTCTTATTGCAGTGGCCATGTCTACAATCTCATTGACAACTTTACAGTATGGAAACTTTACTTTGAAGTGTAGAAAAACATGTGCATGATTGTCATAAAATATCCACCCAGATGATATTTATGCAGGGTGGATTTTTCCATGAGATTTTTTACTAGGGGATATTTACGTAGTAAAACGTAAACTCTCTGCATTTATCTTTAAAATCTAAGCCATGGGGGAATTGGTAAAAATCCCTCTGAACAGTATCCACCCTGGTTGTCATTATTATCACCACCTTGAGGGACACTTTTCAGGAATTATTTCGGGGGGGATTTCTTCCTAGAGAATTTTTACCAATTACTCCTTAGACATGGCTAAAAGTTTATAGGCAAACGCTGGAAGTTCACATTTTGCCAGATAAAAATATCTCCAAAAAAAATTCAATTGAAAAATTCCCTTGGAAAATATCCTCGAGGATCACGATGATGAATACCAGGATGACTATCAAAAATATTGACCCTGGTAGTCACCACGAATCCACCATGATCCGCGAGGATATTTTATGGCAACAGCACACACGTTTTTAAAGACATCAAAGCTAAGTTGCCAACAAGTTTGTGCGGATGACCATGCACATGTGCAATAAGAGCAATGTAAATATAAAAAAATTTGCATTGAACTACGTCATGTGTATCTGCAACTTCAATAAAAAAAATACCTCCTTTAATGTTGGATTTATGTCATGCAATAAAACTTGATAGCGAGTGTCAGTTCACTAACCCAATCACAAAATGTTATTCTCAATTTATGTATGCTGAGCAAAAAGATATGAGCTGTACGGTACTCAAATAATTTCGTAACCATACCGGTAGCTTTAAAATAATAAAAAATAAACAGCACTACCATGATAATGAGTAAAAAAATAGACAAACCTTTTAAATGGGTATTAAATGTATCAAAATTTTCAAAAACGCTGTTGCACTTTGGGCATATATATGATCTTTGATATTGACTTGAATGAGGCAATTCTTGTACAGTTGTAGCTTGCATATTGTAGCATTTCTAAGAAAAATAGTAATTGAGCCAAGATGTTTAGCCTATACAAATAGGCCTACTGACTAACATGGTACAGACTATTTAGCTAAAATTAATAAAAAGCAACAAAGCAATAGTTTAACTAATTTAAAACAAAAAATCTGGAGCTGGTATACAAGCCCCCCTCCCCCCCCCTTGGTAACTTATGACAAAGACAGGACTCCACCAAACATATAGGGTGAAACTACTTTACCTTTGCATTACTGTTCACACACTTCAATTCCTCCTTGTCATGAGTTCCCAGGGGGGGACTTGTATACCAGCTCCAAAAATCTTATGGAAGATGGCCAGACGAGGCAAAGTTGTTTAACCTAATACACCTACACCATTACATGGGCAGTAAGTGAAGGGCTAATAGCTGCTTACTTCTTATTATCATGAATTATCATGCAGACCAATCCTGTTAATCAACTGAGCTATTGGGGTCACAGACAATCATACTGAAACACCACCGACCACCGTAGAAAAAAATTGATTGAGGTTACGATCAGAATTCACAACATGATGGTAAATACATAGAGACCGAAGTGAAAAACGCAAAATCAAATAAAATTCTAATGGCAAATCATACAATAAAATTAATTATTCAGAAAACTGTACAGAAGAAACAGTTGATTAAACGGGCCACTGTGTAGCCTTAGAAGTCAACATCAACGCAAGCTACGGTACAGCACTTACTAACACAAGCTATCGCCGACTATTTGTTTCCTGCATAGCATACTCGGCCTAAGTGGCAATGATCCTTTTCCAACTACCAAAAAGTAAAAACTCCGCAACCATCAACTGCTCGAAATTTTCCAGGACTTTTTACTTGCCTTGACCTCATTCCGCGGGAAAAAATAAAACGAGGAGCTGGCAACTCTGAGGGGAATGAAAGCAGGTAAACTATTAAACATAACCATAGATCTAACAAGACAGAAAGAAAAGCTTGAGCTAAAAGAACAAAAATGTGAGGGTTTCAAACAAGTAAACTATTACACAAGTAACAAAGAAGAAAAAGAAGTATGAGTTGCAAAGAAACATAAGTGCAGGTTTTGAACCAGAAGTTTCTAATACGAAAAAATTAAATTTCTTTCTTATTAAACCTAAGGTCATGTGTAATAGTTTACCATGAAACATGCACAAAATAGGAATAAGAAAGCATCATAACGAAGTAGGCCTATGGCAAGTATCTATTTTATTTTTGCCGACTGTGGTCTGTTTGTTTTGTTTTTAGAATCGATTGCTTTTACCCAACCAGGGCCGTGTTATCCATCACCATGCCTTTCCACTTTGTGGCTAACAGCCGCTAAGGGGCCGACTCATTTGGTCTGCTCAACAATATTCAATATTGGCAGACAGTCGCCTAGGGCTACTCAACTAATGTGAGCAAAGGTCCATTTTGAAAAGTTGAATATTTTTGCGGTCCGGTAAATATTTCATATGCAACCACAAAAATTAAACAACCAGTAGCCTACGAGCACCGAAACACTTTTCAGGTAGTATGTAACACGACTTGGATTTTTTGTCTGACACAAACAAAGAAATAAAAAAGGAAAAAAATGTAGCCTATTGTGTCTTTGTAGTGTAGCTGTGTGGGTCGCACATCAAAGAAGACGGCAAAGCGTTGGGGGGTCTGGGGACGAAGCCCCCAGCTTCTTGGATAATCACAAAAAATTACTTTTCCCTAATGGAAATCTGTTTAAAGAGGCCCTAAAATTTGGCAATGAGGTTATTCTTCCAGAAGCCCGAGGTCCACCTTCAACACCCAGAAGGTCCGGATTCAGACCGCGTGTAACATGTAGGCCTACCATGTTTTTAACTAACAAATTTATATTTTAACATTTGACCGAAATTTATCATTATTGCAAAATGCATTTCAATGCTGCAAATTCAAAACCTAACGTTCTCACAGAACATAAGTCAAGCTTCCCGTTGACAAACGCCACTCACACAGAATCTAGCTCAACACATCTGTATTTATAATGCGACATAACTATGAAACCGGTATAGCTTTTCCCTTGATTCTTACGATAGCTATTATTGATGAAAAGGCTCTACCGGTATATGCGGTCCACCAGTTGAGTAGCCCTGCGGTAGCCTAACAGTTCAGTTTGTTTTTTATATCTGACTGTCACAGCAAAAAATAATATACGGTATAGCCTACCAAACATGGTAAAGTTCTGAAAAAGGTAAAAGCAACAAAACGCAGTTGGTAGACCTACCAACACAAGACAATCACTTTAAAATTCATTCTTTCATTTCATTTTTCGTCATCAACGCGTCCGGGACGAAAAAGATACTAGCCTAGCTACTAACTGCAATAGTCGATATAGGCCTGCCGCCTGCCGCCTGCCAGCACGTTAATGAACGAGAAAAGATGGAAAAACTCTGACAGGTTTAACACGTGCCTGAATAATAAATCATATAGGTTACCGGTAGCCTAGCCCACGATACTCACAACTCCTAAATAAGATAATTACAATCACAATTCTGCGGGGATCCTTGAAACTGCGATGCAAATCAGCATAGGTTACGTGCGGTTGTGTAACCTATCTGTTGCGCTGCTCTGGCGCAGTCCATGAGCAACAATATGACTAGACAGAAAATCAACCATTTTTTATTAATTCAACATCCGCAGACGTAAAAATCGGTTGATTTGCTGTTTGGGTGGTTTTATTTATTGCTGGTTGTTCTACCCACGGTGTAATAGATTGGGTGGGCGTAGTTGCTGAAGGAAAAGATGGCCTACTAGCTACTACTCTCGTTAGTGCCCTGCGTTAGTGTCGAAGGCTTAATATGATGAGCAGGGATGGAGGAACCATTTTAAAAGTAGGTGGGCCCAGAGGCGCAGCAGTCTAAGTCAATCCTACTTCTGGGGGCTTCGCCCCCAGACCCCCCATAACGTTGTTGCATTACTAATATTTAAAATCGTTTACACCAGGAGTCGGCAACCTACGGCCCGCCAAGAAAAATCATCCGGCCCGCCGCTCCTTTACAAATTATAATAATATGTGGCTAGGCCAGTGGTTTATTACAGTAGGTAGCCTATGTAACGCTTCACAGCAGTCGGTACAGGCAGGCCCGGATTTAGGGGGGGGCAGAGGGGGCAGTTGCCCCGGGCCCCCCGACTTTTGAAGGGCCCCCCTATGTGGAAAAAAAGATTTTGTGTTATCTTTTCCCTTTTAGTCTTTAAAGTTTCTGCAAAATGCTGCGCAGTACTGGACTGATGCTACTGTAAACGTAGAGATGGTTTTTCGCGCCGTAGGCGCGAAAAATTTTTTTTGCACGGGAGCCCCCGATCTAAAAGTGCCCCGGGCCCCCCATCAGCTAAATCCGGCCCTGGGTACAGGTATAATCGAATGGAAGAACAAGTACTTTTCATTAATCATTTTAGTAGGCCCACGTCTTTGGTTTGCAGCGTTTCTGTTTGTACAAACAAATAACTCAACATAAAGCGCCATTATGATGCAAAACATAGTATTTTTTCCAAGTTAATGTGTCAAACAAGGAACGGCAAGGTTAATCTACTCAAAAACAGCTTTAAAACAGCAAATTTCTCTGTTACAAAGGAAAGGAAAACCAATGAATCAGAAAATTCTTGTGCTAGCACAATCAATAGCAAAAGACAAGAAATCGTATAGTGATGGAGAATTTGGGAAAAGGTGTAAGATGGATGTTATTGAAAACAGTTCTTCGCAATGGCAATAGATGAGAGCACAGACACGACAGATAAGCCTACAGCTGAGCTGGCAGTATTTGTGCGTGCAGTAAACAAAGATTTTGATGTTTAAGAATTTGTTCAGCTGATTCCCGTCAAGGATATTACTAGCCGATATTCTGAAGGCATTAGGTTACGTCAACGCCTTGAAATCATGCCTCTGAATCTATCAAAACTAGTATCAATAAGCTACGGCCCGCCAAGACCATGTAAAGTTTGGCTTTGGCCGCTGTTAGAAAAAGGTTGCCGACCCCTGGTTTACACATTGCGTTTTCATAATTGCTTTTCGTGCCAACAGACAAAACTTTCTATATTTGGGCCGGATTTAGTCAAAAAAATTACAAAATTGTTAAATTGTTCTATAGCGCTTTACAAAATATGGAGATGTAGGCTACATACAAATAAAAAGGCAACAATACACACACAGTTCTAATGCCATCTGGGAGTAATAATATGCAGCATTATACAGTAGGCTACGTGCATACTGCATATGTAATGATATCACTGTTCTAACCATAGAGAGCATAGAAAATAATTAAATTGATTGGTAGATTGCTCCAGACCACCAGTCACACGCAACCACACCCACACGTGCTGCACATCAATAGTGGACTCAACAGAAAAGTTTAAAGATTGGATTTCATCATTGAGCTATCAAAGATAATAATCAAACTACTGTGTATCAAATGAGTGAAGACCTTTTTTTGGAACTCCCTCTCTGATTTGCCGTTTTCGCTACCTCTTTAAAGAAATTTGGCGTTTAAAAGTGGGCGGGCCAGGCCCACCCAAAAAATAAAGTAGGTGGGCCCAGGCCCAGGTGGTTCCTCCATCCCTGATTTTTCAGTTAAGCGATAACGATAATCGATAAACGAAAAATGCTTAAAGCGATAACGATAAACGATAAATCAAAAAAAAGTTAAGCGATAACGATAAACGATAAATTATCGCCGATAATGTCCGATAACGATAATTTTTTTTTTCTTGATTAACGCTGCCCCATCCCATGCAGCACGAACTGTTTTCATCAACATGACGAAAAATCGATCATAATATACTGCAGTGTAAAGGGACAAAACTTTTTGTAAGTTAGGCTATGCATAAATAGAATCGCAACAGCGGCAGTAGGTATCGAATCTTCAACCTCTTGATCCAGAATCAAATCACTGAGGTAACCGCCGTGCTTATACCTTCAGATACCAGTTGGATGCTTTTATCAATTGAGTTACACTGCCGCTTACGTGCAGTAGGCAAAATAATTAAATCAAACAAAAATACCATAAAAAATTCCAAACTTTGTATTTTGCTTTCTGCTTAAAGGTCTGTTTACAGCAAAGTCAGCAATAATTGAAAAAATTCCTAAAAACGCAAAATGCTTGAAAATTTATCAGTAATATTAAGCGTTTTATTGGTAGTAAAAATGTGCATACTGTGACATCCATCAAGCTTGTCAAATCAGTCGTGTTTGTTTAAGAACAATAACATAATTATCGTAATTTACTGATAATTTCAGATAATTATTTTTGTTTTCTTTGTGAACACCATTATTAAAGCAATGGCAGAACGCTGAGTTGTTGAGATAAGTATTACAATATAGGCACTGTATTTGTGGGAATAAAAATATTTGATTGGGGTAGGCTATGTCGCATAGGTAAATGAGAAAGGTTATACTGTATTTAGCATAATTTTACCAAGCAACTCGATGCGCCTATTGTCATGCAAAAACCACTGCAAGATGCAAAAAATGTGATGTCGGTCTCAGGGTCGGTCTGCATGTCAAATGCTTCAAGCCATATCATATTCCGCAATGACTCGTTTCAGTGATGTTGTGTTACTTTGCTAATTTTCATCTTCATATTTTTTGAACTTTCATTTCAATAAAATGCTCGATGACAATAATGACATGACAAGACATTTCCCATTTATCACTTTGAGCGATAAGTAAAATGTAATAACGCTTAAGCATTAGCCTACGCACAAGAAACTTGTGAAGTTTGATAACGGATTTGCCTAGCGTCTTATATATAAAACGGCTTTTTTCTCAAAAAGTACAAACACAATTAGGAAAAAAATTATTGTGATATGTTTTTTTAGGTCATAATTATGCAATATTTAAATTTTCCGAATTTTTTTTTTAAGTACTTTCACTTTCGGCATAAATGGGTTAACTTTTTAAGTTAAATGGCACTTACGCATTTGGTTATTATTTTTGGATTAAAATTATATCGCCAAGCTAGCAAAAAATCGATTTTACAGTGTAGCCTATAACCGATCTTGTGTTGTTATTGTGTGTGAATTTTGTCTTTTAAACTGAGTTTGTGACGTAACCGCACGTCTCAAGGCAAGTTCTTGCAATTTTAGTTAATCTACTCATCTAAAGATTTAATGCGCTTAAAACAGTAAGTTTCATGTTTTGACGAGAGAGGTTTTATTTTTTTACGACAATTACTAAAAGCTAACACTTCCAACGAAAAAAGAAAACACAAAAATAAAATAGTTGATCGTGAAGTGGCGCGAAAGACCATGTTTCCGATGTAAAAGCGGCCTCGTATTGCGACACTTTAACAAACCACTTGCCAATTTCTTTCGCTTTGCTTCAAAGAAATCTGTAGGGGAGATGTGGGACCAATGACCCTTTTTGCACATTTTGGCCAAAATTTTTCAAACTTTGACTCTCAGAATCACCAAACTCTGTAGAAAAGTTGTCAGCAAACCCATCTACCTACATGCCAAAAACCAAATGAATATCTCGAAGTTTTATCCTCCAAAACTGAAATTATAAAAAAATGAAAAAGTGGGTCATTGGTCCCACACATGTGGGACCGATGACCCATCCTCGTGAGACCTTTGACCCACCCTTACAATCGAGTCGAAAACTACATAATACTTTCATGTTTTAAGTTTTTGTTTTTGATTTTGCACAAAAAAATAAAATCATAACAATACGAAAAGTGAAATTTCAAGTCTAGCCTCAGAAAAGTGTTCGTTTATGCACTGTCAAAACAAAGTTACAATGCATCATTAAATGTCATGGAGAGACGAATCTTTGTTAAACCGCATAACTCTAGAAAGCCTTTTGGTAGGTGCTACCTGTGTAGGTTTGTCAAAAATGCACACAATTTCTGAGCGCTTTACAAAGTCCTCAATATCAGGAAACACAAAAGCATTTTTAATTTTGACGCTCCCCTTCAAAAAAGAAATCTCAAAATCTCTATCCTCATCACTCATCAGGATCATTCAGCAACAGGCCAGCAAACTTCTTACATCTTCCTTTACTGGAATACACTTTCACAAGCGCATAGATACCAGCTTCATCACTCTGCTTTGGCGAAGTCGTCGTGTCATGACGTAACACTTTTCTGACTAACGGCACAAAGTGTTTCTATCAATATTGTTTTCTTTGGCAGTCTTTCTTAAACTGATATTATGTTCTAATACTTCCTTCAAAGAATTGTTCACTCAACACTTTTTGTGTAAACAAGGAATATTTATTGTTGCATAGCTTAAAAGTAGGCATATTGAAGCTAAAAACAAATACAATAACATTGGGGGACCTTTGACCCACCTAATGGCAAGCATGGGTCAAAGGTCCCACATCTGCTTCATCTTGGCATTCATGCAATGGTTAAAAAACTGGTGTAAATTTTTACCGGAAACCAATGCAGTTCTATCACCCAATCCATGGTGCATAGCCTGAACTAAAACAAGTATTTAAAAATGTTCTCTTCCTATTCGAAAACAAAAAATGAATGCCATCGAAAAAACTTATTTTTTTTCCTCTAAAAACAACTTCTGCCTCTTAAAATCAAACTAGCAAGTCTGAGTTGACCAAAACCCATGCGCTTGACAAAGAAGAAATCTCGACACCAAAACAACAAATAAAAGAACAAAACGCCTACAGGATGGCGAAATCCAGCCTATGGTCATTGGTCCCACCCTGCTCATTGGTCCCACATCTCCACCGCCTGTGCGCTTACATTTTAATTGTAAAATTTACTTGCGATTGCCGATTGCAGCAAAACAACAAGAGCCTTGTTGCATGCATTTCATTGCATTGCAACTATAAACATTATTGTGTTATCAGGGCCGTCGTTGCAAGGGGCGTTCCCCCTCCCCTGACAACGACCTGTGCGCACACACTTCAGGCACTGAAGAAGAACTGGTTTTAATTTTAGTTTCATGAACTAGGTGGCTAGTAAAAATATTACTTTTCATGGTCTTTCCACTTGTGTGTTGATCCGAACTAAAATTTATCGGCGATTAATAATCGGCGATTAATTATCGGCGATAATCAAATATTGCCTTTTGCGATAACGATAAACGATAACTGAAAAAATAATTGAGCGATTACGATAAGCGATAAAAATTTATCGCCGATAATGCCCATCACTGATAATGAGAACCTTATCTTCTCATCCCCCGATCCTTGGGTTCAAGTACGGGACTCACCTATTTACCTACAACAGCTTAGGTCTTTAAGCAGTGGTGGGCTTAAGGTTTTGTGGGCCCTGGGCAAGAAGTAATATAAAGGCTTACTACAGCCCGGTATCGACAAATTAAAGTACGGTACGCAAACTCAAATAACCATAATAAATCACAATAACACAAATAGGAATTAACATGATACAACAACAAACAGCTATGGTACATGGCAGTGGCGTAGCCAAGGAGGGGGGGGGGGGGTTTGGGGGTTACAACCCCCTTTGGCACGCGTGTGACGTCACGATATTGAGAATGATGCTTTCAGTCTAAAAAAAAATTGCCTAATTTTATAAAAAACTGCATGAAAAGAGCGAGTTTTGCCAGAACCAAACATTTAAAAATCTCAGCCAGGATTTAGCAAAAAAAAAACATAGAGACTTAGCTTTATTTCCGAAAAATGCCGAAGAAAATATGATCTTATTCTTTTGCTATGCCACCGGACAGCACCATTTTCCAAGAATATTCATACTCACATTTTTGTTGAAAATGCCCTCAGAATGCATCAAATTCAAAGTAATTTTTCAAAATTTTTTGGGGGAGGCTCCCCAGACCTCCCGCCGCTGGGTCGTCAAAACCTCTCCTTTCAAAATTCCTAGCTACGCTACTGGTACATGGTACGCAAGAAAGGTGTAGGCTATTTTATGCTGTAACATCTTCACATCACTCTGATGCAGTGTTGTACGCGTCAATGAAATAAATTGACGGCGTCAGCGCAAATTGCCTAAAAACTTTACGGCGTAAAGTACTGTGTCAGCTTAAGAAATTGACGGCGTCAGCGTCAGCGCTAATTTTTAGCGCTATTTTAGCCAGGGTCTCACAAAACGGAAGTATTTCAATCAAATGTAGGCTATACAATAGCTATAAATAAACAGTGTTGTACGTTGACGCCGTCAATTTGACGGCGTCATTTGACGGCGTCAAATTTTTTGTTGACGCTGAGGCTAGCACCGTCAATTTATTTTTCAGTTGACGGAAGTGATAGCGCCGTCAACTATTTTGCCGATTTTAAGCGTCAAGCGCTAAGCGTCATTTTTTGTTTTCATGGAAAATCTCGTTTCACAATAAGAGTTTCACAATGTATTCTGGCCAGCGCGACTCATCTGAATTACCGGCTTTTGCGTTGGTTGGAATGGCTCCCTGGAATACATGCGGAAGAAGTTTGCCAAATGGTGATTACCCATGTATTGAGAACGAGGGATCAGAGACAGAAAGCGAAAAATCCATGAATGGCATCGCGGACGTTGAATATAGCCTACTTTATTTCAAGGCCTCTATGCCCCTGAAAAGAGCGATGTTGGTGCAGTGGACCTCGTTAAAAGATTTATACATGCGAAACTATCACAGCACAGCTGCTATATCATCATGCTTCTTATGCTTTTACATGTCCAGGAAATTAATTTAAAAAACAAAGCTTTTTTAACTATTTTATCTTGATAATGAGCTGCCATATTGTGTATTTGTTCTGCAATCTATAGGCTACTTAATATCGTTGCTGCGAAAACTTTATTTCTGTATAAAATTTGTAAATAATCCATGTTTTGATAGTCCATTAGCCTACCTAATTACAATATGTGTGTGTGTGTTAGTTTGTTTTTGTGATGTTGTTAGGTTCAGTCGTGTTCTCATTGCTTTAAGAATTGGCGCTCCAATTGTTTCAGGAACGAGGAGGCGACTGATTCTTAACTAATTCATCTACTTGTTTTACAGTAGGCTATCAGGTTTGGTGGCCGTGCTTAACTATATTTATCGATGCAAATACCGCAATATTAGATCTTTTTATGCACGTCTTAAATCATTAAGGTTTTGCCACCTTTTTCTTTTGTTGGTTTTGTTACTGTATTTCTTTTTCACAATATAATTTCTTTTGCGTTCTGACAAAAAAAAAGAAAAAAAAAGACAGTGATACCTTTCCGACTAAACGTTTTCAACTTGTTTTTGAAATACAACACACCAATACCAACCAGCGCTGCTGTGGAACGCATGTTTTCACTTGGAAAGGACAATATGCGCAGGGGCGCCGGAAGCGGGGGGGGGGGGAAGCAGGGGGAGCGGATGCCCCCCTGCCCTCAAATTTCTGTGGATGGGGAGGAAAGAGGGGGCAACAGTGCCCTTTTAAGGTCATGTAAGCTACTGCACACTTTGCAATATAACAATTTATGCTATTCGCTTTTAGCCTAATCATAATGTTCTATTTTTGCCGCAAAATAATATTCACGACACAAAATTCTCCAACACAGTAAGTTGTATTTCATCATTATAGGCTGAAATGGCATGATGCCCTTCCGGGCCATTGTTCTTTGTACAGCGGACACTTGTATCATTACTCGATAATGAGCTGATAGAAGAGCATTATCGCTATATCTTATCTTAAAACTTAAAAAAAAATTGGCCTTTCAGCAACAAAAGTGCCCTTTTTTCATACTCCTGCCCCTCCAGTCAAAAATCGCTCCGGCACCCTGAACATGCGTCCCAAACGCAGCAGATTGTCAAACAAACGTTTTGAAATCCTTGTTTTCTGCAAGGAAATAACTAATAGGCTGAGCAGCTAATTACAATACAGACTCAAAACATAATACCTGCTCTTTATTTATAGCTATTGTTAGCCTGAACTTGGTTGAAATATTTCCGTTTTATGAGACGCTGGCAAAAAATAGCGCTAGAAATTAGCGCTGACGCCGTCAATTTCTTCAAGAGCTTACGCAGTCCTTTACGCCGTAAAGTTTTTAGGCAATTCGCGCTGACGCCGTCAAATTATTTCAATGACGCGTACAACACTGTAAATAAAGAGCAGGTGTTATGTTTTGAGACTGTATTGTAATTAGCTTCTTTAGCTTATTAGTTAGTTCTTTGTAGAAACACAAGCATTTCAAAACGTTTGTCTAACAATCTGTTGTGTTTGGGATGCAATTCCAAGCGAAAACATGCGTTCCACAGCAGCGTATCTTGTCTTGAAAACGTTTACTCGGAAAGGTAGCTTATTATTGTTCCAAGCGTGCTGTGATGGCTTAATTAGCATATATAAATCTTATTTTAACGAGGTCCACTGCACCAAAATCGCTCTTTTCAGGGGCATAGCGCTCTTGAAATAAAGTTTCTTCAACCTCCTCGATGACATTCATTGATTTTTCGCTTTCTCTCTCTGATCCCTCCTTTTCGATACTGCTCACGATATGAGTGATCACCATTTGGCGAACTTCTTCCGCTTGTATTCCAGGGAGCCATTCCAAACAACGCGAAAGCGGGTACGGTAATTCGGATGAGTCGCGCTGGCCAGAATACATTGTGAAACGAGATTTTCCATGAAAACAAAAAATGACGCATAGCGCTTGACGCTTAAAATCGGCAAAATAGTTGACGGAGCTATCACTTCCGTTCCAAAAAATAAACTGACGGCGCTAGCCTCAGCGTCAACGTACAACACTGCTCTGCTATGTTGTACCACCACACTCAGTCCCCTCTCAGTCCTACGTCACCACCCATCTGCAGCACTTACACAAAATGCACCTTTCTAGCTTTTATGGCGGCAAACTCTTGACATTGTCCAATGTTTTGCCTACGTTGTGCTCAATTGAAACAAAAGCTAGTCCAACCAAGCGTTCTTGGTTCATTGTAGAGTAAAGCGAGGGTAATTTTTTATCATCTTTAGTTTAGAAAACGATCTTTCCCCTGAAGCTGCAGTGACTGGCACAGTAAGAAATAGTCTGAGCAACAAACACAAGTTAGGGTACACAACATTCAGTTTGTTTTGATACAGATAGCCTACTGTAAAACAGAGAGAACTGTGGTTTCTTTTGTTTTCAATGGTGAATATATTCTTGTAAATTACAGTTGTAGTTTATTGGTCCTCGACTTTACTTGTCGGTCATTAGGATGACCGAACTGACTATCATGAAGAAAAATCACCTAGGCCAATAAAAGCAAAAAAACGAAACACCTTCAAACAAGGTTGCCAGGTGAAAAAATATGCAAAAACCAACACTAAAAAAAATAGGGATGCAAACTATAAACTATGGTAGAAAAGTTTAAGTTAGCCTACTGCTAGTGCTTAATGTAAATTTTATTAGTGCATATTATGGATAAGCGAGGGTCCATTAATTTGCCGGCCCTGGGCGGTCACCCAGTTTGCCTACCCCTGTCTTTAAGCGACAGAGTTCATTTTAAATCAGGTTGACGATGTCATCACATTATTATCTGACTTATTCTCACTGCGTTGTGCAAGAAAGAACACAATCGGTACCGTTTTTCAAGTTGTGGGTTTGACCCGACCTGGAATCGATCTCAGATCTACCAGCACCAGAGCCGAAACCACTCGACCACCGAGCTGGTTCGGTCCATCAGTGATAAATAACGTAAATGTGACGTGAAAAAAAATGAGATAGGCTACATACTGAATCCTATTTTGTGATTCGAATTATTCAAATAGTTTAGAATTCGAACCAACTGTTCTAAAATTGCCCATCCCTAGTCCAACACCAGTTGCGACTCCGAATTTCTGATGTAATATGGCACCAAACGTCGGTAAGGAAAGAAGCAACTGAGCCCTTGAGCTTTTTAAGTGACGATTTAAAACGTCTCTTTATTAAATGTAACTCCCCATCCTTTGCAGTGCTGCTGTAGAGAAATCTTTCTCTGCTGGGAAAGACGTGCTGAAGCCCAAGCGGAAGGACTCAGCGATTCGCATTTCTAAATGCTTGTGTTTTTGAAAGATGCGTAACAATAAATTTAACCTAAAACGTGTTTCTTATAACGACGTTGAAATGGCAGTGTTTTTAAGATCATTTTAACGTCACAATAAAGTGCTCTCTGTGTCAGTTTAAGACAAACGTACCGTAGCGGTAGCGCGAGCTACTTTTAAAGTATCGGATGCCCAGCTTTGGTGGTGTTAAAATACCAGCAGCTTTAGACGTTGAATCAATGTAAGAAGGATTGAGTTTCCTGGCTGGAGAGTGGAGAGCTACTGAGAATATACTATTCAAGAGTTGCTCATGGAAAGAGGTCTTTTAAATTTATAATAAAAATCTTATGAGTTTTCGCCATATCATTTAATGTAGGCGATAGACGTTTGAATTAATCTGTGGTTAAGTATCCCGGCTGCGAAGTGACAACAGTTCAAAGAAAAATCAAGACACTGTTTAGTTTACTCTATAGTTAAAAAAAGCTACTACAAAATCCCAATCTCTTTACATTGAGAATAAGAGTCCTTCACTCAAAGTGTGTGTTGATTCCTTTTATTCCTTTGAAGCGGATTAGATACAATTCAAATACTACTAAATTGGGGCTAGGGATGAAGAGTCTGTTATGGCACAGTCAAAAGTAAACTGTGAAATTAATGCATTGAACAACAATGCAATTTTAAAAGCAAAAATATGAAAGCAGTGGGTGCACAAATGAAGTAAAATAACGAAAGTTGTTTGGTTATTTGGAAAACCGACATAAAACAGCATGACTACGTGGTGGTATGTATAATTAGTGTATCCGTACTTCAGTCACTGGGTTCTTTCAGACTGTAATTTACAACGTTATTTCACTTGACAATTATAACTCACATGGGTCATCACCCCAATGCATTAAGTGAAACACCACCCACTGTGGAAATCTACAAATATTTTACTTGGTAGCAGGCCGACAACCATAGACAATTCCTGTACAAATAGGGATTCAACACTAAAATGAAAAGTACAATTGGTTGTTAGCCTGCCAAGCAGAATGCAAAACGGCTTAAATTGACCTCAACTCGCAGAACAAGATCTGAGCTGTGGATTCCATGTTCAAGATGACGCATAATTGAAATGCTCTTTCTGAACATGTGCCTGATAGATATTGTCCGCAGAGACCATACCATGGAGTACCAATAAACAGTAGTCATTGTTATCCGCCTGCTCCTGGCGCTGGTTTTCTGTTTTATCAATAGATTAACCCTTTCAATACCCATTGGCATTGTTGTTGCCATAATTCATGCCATTGTTTTGTGGATAACTTGAGGCTTGGCTGGCACCTTGCTGCATTTGAGTCCAAGCTTGAGCTTGCTGGCCCCAATTTCCGTATTGCTGTGGCCAGTATGCTTGCTGACCCCACGCACCGTAACCCTGTTGGTTCCACTGACCATATCCTTGTTGGCCGGGATACCCTTGGTAATATGGGTTTGCACCTTGCTGCTGCTGTTGATTATAACCGTAACTCTGATTTTGTTGAGAATTATAATTGCTTTGGCTTCCACCACCTCCACTAGATTTCTTCTCAGCATAGTTTACCACGATTGGCCGGCCAAGAATGGGTTGCTTGTTCATACCTTTGATTGCGGCATCAACTGAACTTCTGTCTTTGAAAGTAACAAAACCAAACCCTTTCGATTTTTGAGTTTCTTTGTCACGGATTAAAACAACGTGTACAATTTCACCAAACGGTTTGAAAGCTTCCTCCACATCCTTTTCAGTGGCATTAAAGTCGATGCTTCCAACAAACACTTTCACGCTAACATCATCCATATTTTTTCCACCTTAAATCAAAGTTTTAAAATTTTCTGCAAAATACAGTAATATGTTACGTCACAGAATTAGAGATGGAAGATAAGTATACAACTTAAAGAATTGATTGGTGGTACAAAACTTGAAAATTGCGAGTACCGTGCTCGCAATTTTCAAATATACAACTGCAAGTGAAGGAGACAGAATGTTTTATGACATTCGGCAACTTGACGTCTAAACGCAGCTTAAAATTTTGACATCTCAAGCTAATTTTTTTAAATACCTTACGGGAGTTTGATAGTTCTACATATAAAATAGTGAACCTATTCACCAATTATGTTTAAAACTTAAGTAACATGTTGTTATGGACAATTGTGCCAAAAAAATCGTGTTCAATATATTATCTTTATTAAATTAGTCATTTTCTTTGTCACATTTTGTGGGTCCAGTACATCTCATATGCTATCACCTAATTAGTCAATACACCTAATTTTTAACCTCTTTACATCCCCACGGAAGCTTTTGTTTGGCTGACTAGTTAGTGAATTGAATCGCTTAAGCAATATTCAAAGCATTATTGATTACTGAAGCATGGGATTGAATGCGTGAGTTCGCAGGCTAAGAATTTATGATTTTCGGATTAAATAGTAACCACAAAAATCTTGTTATTGAAACAGAAAGAAGCTTGAAAAACGTTATAAAACTTTCCAATCCCATTTCTTGTGTGAGACAAAACTATTTCTGTAAACATCAAATCATGACAAACATGTCCTCCTCATTTACTTAACTACTTGGTTGGAATAAGATGGCTGCAATGCAAGCCGGCTACAAAAGAAAAAGCTAAACGTTGATTGATATGCTAACGCTCATACTCATCAACAATGGCATGGTGCTAGTGCAAAAATACTTTTCTTAAGTTTTGCAGGTACAATTTAAAAAAAATAATAATGCGCATAATTAGCAAGTAATACTGATACCAGGGCTCTAAGCTCCCAATGGCCATGGCTTCCGTGAAGTCATTAATGCACTCTGAAACTACTGTACCAGAAGGCCGTGTTTGCTTGCCAACTTGTACAAGCCAACATTTCTCCACTTGTGGTGTGGTATTTTAAACCTTTTTCCCCACTCGCGTTTGTACGTTAAACTTTTTTCTCTGCATTCACAACCTTTTGTCACAAACGAGGCAAAGTATCTCACACGCCGACAAGAAATATTGCTGAAGAATTTTGCAAAAAGGCTGAGTGTCGAGCCATCGACCTATAAAACTTGAAGACTAGCTCTACATTATTTGGAAAGCAGTGCAATTAAATGCAACTGCAAGTGTTTGTTATGGCCTTGTTCTTACCTGAAAAAAATACCTGAAAATTGCACATTTGTAATCTCCTAGAGATGTCGATATAAGCACATTTACTGAATACAGTCAGTTTACAGCACAATTGAAGCCTGTTGCGGCAAAAGTTGCAAATGCAATAGGCTTTGAAGTCACATTTTGGCAAAATTGCACATTTGCAGTCACAAATTGCATAAAGAATGATCTGTCAAAGTTTCAAATTGTACTTTATGCAATTTCAACCGAAAAAAGGGAGCCTTTTTGCTTTTTTTGCCAAAAGCAGATCACTTTTGGGACAAAGTTAATATATGTGCACTGGGATGCCACCAGAAAAACAAATTTGGCTGAGCCCACCAAAGCAAGTAAAAAACATACCGGTAATATTAGATTTTTGGATATAGTCTGTAAGAAGCAAGGAATCCCTATGAGATTTTTTACAGTAAGCTAATCAAAGCTGTTGCGCTTTTAATCCTAAAACTTGCAGTTACCAAAATAAAAATAAAAAATATGATTATAAGTTGTCACTCCTTATATCTATAATAGACGTGACCAATACCATTATTTACACTCAGTTGTGATTTATTAAATTATTTTATGATGTAAGTATGTAACCATTGTTTTTTCTGCTTTTTATAACTTATATCGCACAACAGTAGGCTAGGCCACATAACCTAGGCAGTAGGCAGCCTACTCAATAAATTCTCTATATTTCGAACTTAGCATTAGCATGCATGGCAATTACGTATTTAAAATTTAGAACATTAAACTCGAGTAAGCAAAGCATGCGTTTAAAACCATTGCAGTTGCTTTGTGTCAGGAACTGAACATAGCATTTAACTCATTATGCTGTGCCATGATCTGTGACAAAAACGTACAGTCAGGAGACATCAGCAATGATGGCTATCCCTTGTCTTCGAGGATGATGGCCTTCGCAATAAAAATTGCAATGTACAGTCAGAAGACATCAGCAATGATGGCTATAACTCGTCTTCGAGGGTGATGGCCTTCGCAATAAAAATTGCAATAGACATCAGCAATATTACAATCTCAAACCAATATTTTGGTTTCTGGAAAAAATAAAATACTTAAAAAATTTTCCAATATTGTTTTCTGCACATGGTTCAAAGGAAAATGTTTTGAAAGAAAGTTTATATCAAGTTTTTACATAAAACCTGAGCTGAGAGTTTCATACAAGTCAGCAGTTGTGAACTGAGCAAGTGACAACTGAGCTAGCAACATTTCATCAAATAGCTGAACTTGATAAATGATGAAACTGAGTGACAACTGATCAAGCCAAAACTTGGCATGTCACAAGTCAGCAAATTCATTTTGGCAAGCGATGACCCAGCTAGTCCGACACTACTTAAATCTCATTTGCTGACTTAGTAGCTGAAATGTAATTGTTGACTGGCAACACTTGCTGACTTGAGTGGTCTGTACAAAAAAACTACAAAACCTAGTAGTTTAAAACTGATACACCTAAAATGTTTTAAAAATCTGTCAAACCCATATACCCTCAGTAAAATCTTTTAATGGTCACATTTTTAGCATATATTTGAAAACTTCAAATGTCATTTTCTCAAAGTGCCAAAATGTGACTTATCAACTTTTGCGGCAATTGGCTTCAATATTTCATGCTTAAGAAAAATGAAATACCCTCGTTGGATGCAGAAAAGCATATTTTGCTGTCTCGACTTTTTTATTTTGGTTGCCGGGAAGAAGCTCTGGTAAGCCATGCTTGGTCATCGGAAAAATAAAGGAGTTTAGGGGTTTGTGATACTGTACTAAAAGGAAATGTTTGATTTTAATCCTGCAGAAGTTAATCATTTTATACATACAGTAGGCTGGAATTGCCTACTACATATAACACTTTTAGGAAATGAAAGTTCATTCCCAAATAACAATACTTACAACTGGTACTACAAATCAGCAAAATAAATTGAGGGATGAAGAAAAATGTTGATACAGATAACACGCAATTTGTTTTACTGTCTGTAGACTGAAAGTCTCAAACAAAACTACATGGAGATATAATTAATGAATTGTTTCTGACCTGGTTAATACCCTTGAAACAAAATATTGAATTCAGCAAAATATTCACTTTTAGATTTAAGGAATAAAATCTGGTACCTTTAAATGGATGCAACCTATTTTGTCCCCTAAACACTTTGTCCCCGAAAAAGTTCGAGAGAAAAAATAGAACAGAGCCGAAGTCGCTAAGCGGAGTTTCTGCAAACCTTTTACAATTTTCCCCTTGATTTAATCATTGAATTTTTATGAGCCACCACAAATAAGTGTGACTTTTTGGTTATAATTTTGTCTGGAAATGTTAGTTGGAAGTGAATAGATCATTCCAGTATGGCAGCTCTTTAACATTTGTAAGGGGGGGCTACAATCTTAATTCAATAACCCTAACCTGAAAGTGAGGCTCGGTTTATCAACTATTATTGCAAGATACTAAGCGTGGTCAACTGTTTTGGCAACTCCAATCAGCGACTTTGGCGCTTCTGTATTTTTTCTCTTGATCTTTTCAAGGGAAAAACTTTGAAATGTCTGCAGCAACTCCGATCATCGACTTGTTGAATTTGTCGATTTTTTTCTTGATTTTTTTCAGGGGACAAAATAGGTTGCACCAAATGTACCTTCTCTAAATACTTTTTGTTAGGCATTTTTGAGCACTATTACGATTGCCAGTTCCAATTAGACTAGATTTGCGAATTACAGTTTGGGTTACGATTAAGAATTTGGGTTAAAATTTTGATTCGACATCTCTTGAAAATGTTGACAATGCCTGACAATTCCAAATCTGTGAGTTTAGCGCATAAATGACTGTCATGAAATATCTACTTGGAAAATATCCCCTGATTGAACACTACCAGAGTATATATTTTCAAGAGGATTATTTCATAATCATGAGTAGGGATGTGCCGATTACAAAATTTTTGCCAATGCCGATTCTTTGGTTAAATGATTAAAGCTGCTTTTAGTTGGCGCTCTACAAGTGGTTGCGATTTTGTTACAAGTTGCTGCCTTTGAAATGTCTAAAAGCGTTCACTTTGTCGCCTGTTCTAGACAGCGTGATTTTTTACGGTAGTTCTTTACTTCTTGAGCACTACATAGTGGTGATAGACACGCGTTTTATTTGTTGCGGAAATCAGTTAAAAGAAAAAAATCGCCATCGCTCACAGAGTGGAAAATCAACGTAGCTTAATGCAGTGTGCAAACCTTAAAACTCCTGTTTTTTTCCGGCAGCCATCGTGGCCTACCGAGAGCTCCTTCTCGGTGGCCAAATCTGAGTGCTTGGAGGCCAAAATACAATAAGGGAGCGTTCAAATATTACGTAACACTATCGAGGGGGTTCAAGCAAAACGTTACGTAACGCTTACGGTTAGGCTACCGTAGTTTATTTGTGCTGGCTGGTATCGTCGTTTGGATACTAAATTAAGCTGAAATCGTATCCAACAGCACCTATTCAGCACCAACAAAATCTCTATCAAGTATCAACTACGATACTGTAATTTCCGTAATTCCATACAGTTTCTAAGTGCTCAAAACCTCGCATTTCGAAATTGCAAGGCAACATTCTTACATCACAAAGCTTGCTTTGATGTGAGTGAACAACATTAGGGTTGCCAGATGGCCTTTTTTTAGGCTAAATTCCAAAAATCTGGCCTTTTTAAATTGCAGTTGGCTTAAAAAAATTGATGCAAATAAGGCCAGCCCTTTTTATGGCTGCAAATTTTAACCGGTTTAGAAAGTATTATTTTAAGTAAATTTCAAATAAAAGTATCACTTATCATCACTTAAAGCAGTGGTTTTCAATGTTTTTGGTGGAACGGAACCCAATGAAACATTCCAAAAGCTCGAGGAACCCTTGTTCAATAATTTAATTACCTTATGCAAAAAACATCATTTGATTAATTAAATTAAAATACTCCTGTTCAGATTTATTTATGTACAATAAAAATAAAAACTGTAAAAAACCTGATAGCCTACTGGCAAAACAAAATGATCTCTAACACGTTCACGGCAATTTGACCCACCGGTGTACAAACAAACTGTCCGAAAGAACTTCTTGAAGCGAAGAAAACAGGTCAACAAAATTTGGCGGGAAAGCAGAAAGTTAAAGGTTATCGCACCACAAGAAAGTTCAACAAAAATTCGGGATTGCAGCGAACGTGTTAAAGTGTAGAAAATTTATTAATAGTGGCAAACATAATCAATATTTGATTATATTTAAACAATATGCATATAATAATATAATAGACTCTCGGATTTGAATGTAAACTTGCGGAACCCCTAGACTTTAGGGCCGGATTTAGCTGATGGGGGGCCCGCATGCAAAAAAAACACTTCTACGCCTACAGTAGCATCAGTCCAGTACTGCACTGCATTTTGCAGAAACTTTAAAGGCCAAAGGAAAAAAATAACACAAAATCACATTTTCTTCCACATAGGGGGGCCCTTCAAAAGTCGGGGGGCCCGGGGCAACTGTCCCCTCTGCCCCCCCTAAATCCGGGCCTGCTAGACTTACTGGCGGAACCTTACGGTTCCGCGGAACCTTGGTTGAAAACCACTGACTTAAAGCCTGAACTATACCCGTTTTAATTATATACTACAGTAAGTAGTGACATAGAGAGTAGAGAATGTGTTAGCTGTGGACAGGGTGGTTCTATTGAGTTGAACCAGGTGGGCTACTAAACGTTTTCAGTAGGTACATAACGTTTTAATTCCAAAAAAAGAATATAGCTAAAATTTCATGTCTCAAACGTAAGCTTTAGGTGCATACAAACCAAGATATTTTATCAGCACGTGTTTCCACGTCATTATTTTGATATAAACTGGCAAAACGGGCTTTGTAATGGAAAAGCGTCACAAGGGGGAGGGGGGGTTGACAAAAATGTTACGTTGGCGTCACATGAGGGAGGGGGGGTCAAAAATTAGGAAAAACAGCGTTACGTAATATTTGAACGTTCCCTAACGATAGCACAAGTAAATAGCATTAAACTTGCAACAATGTTAAAATGATCACTTAGCGTTGTTGAAGTCTGGGCGACGTCCTGCAACAGGGATGCAACCTAGTTCGTACCCTGAACAGTTTGTACCCTCAGTTCGTACCCTGAAAAGATCGAGAGAAAACATTAAAAAAAGCGGAAGTCGCTGATCGCAGCTTCAGCAAAATTTTCTCCCTGAAAAGATCGAGGGAAAGATAGCACAAAGCCGAAGTGGCTGATCGCAGTTTCCGCTAACCCTCGCTCATCGCAGTTTCCGCAAACATTTTTCCGCAGTTTCCGCTAACCCTAACCATAGACTAATCTATGCTCTAACCCTAACCTTCGCTGATAATGATAAACAAGACTTACAGCGCTGGTGATCGCAGCTGGATATATTCAATACAACAGTAGTGACTATGATGCGCTGACCTAATTCTGCGTCACTCTTTGATACTACATATTTTTGACATTTAATCCACGATCATTCTATTGCAAAATTAAATAATTGGCTAGAAGAAACCGGCGGCCAAACTTGGCCGACGGAGGAGGTAGCACCGGCGGTCATTCAAGCACTACTTAGCGGCCATGGCCGCGATGGCCGCCGGCTGCTTTAAGGTTTGTATTATCTTGTGCGGTTTGCAGTATTTTTCTCGCAGAATTCAAGAAGGTGCCAGAAACAAGAAGAGAAAAATACTAGAGTGTAAAAGAAAATGAACGCAGCGGTATTGAATATACAAAAACCTTTAAAAAAGTAACAGACCAGCTTTGCATTCAAAGGGCATCATCAGGCGAAAAAAGAAAAACATCTTGTGAAGAAATTAGCATTGTTTTTCAACGCAGAGTTGCAGCCAATCTTGTTGCTTAGCAAACACGTGAAAAAAGATTACCGGGTAGCTGGTTTGATTATGTTTGCGCAATCACACAATTGTTTGTTGAACGCATTACGTGTAATAGGCCTATATATACTTGGAATTTACACGACTCTGCTTAGTAAATTAACATTAAGCAACTTTCAGTGACTAATAATTTTACAACGATTAAACAATAATTGCAAAGAACATTTCTGTTGTTTAATATTCAAAATTAAAGGCACTTAAATTAAAATGCAATAACATCAACTTTTCTCCAGTTGCTGGAGTAAGTCTGTTCCGTTGAGGCGTAAAAATATTGCCACCTGTGCTAAAAATTCGTTCACTTTCGATCAAAGATGGTGGTGATGTCATAATTTAGACTTCCGCTCTCCGAATGCTCATTGGCGCTGATGCGGTTGTTCAAAGAAGCCGTTCTTTGATTGGTATTTCCACGCGCTCGCGCTACTTTTGATTAGGAAACTTTGATAAAAAAATCGGCAATTTCTTTCGATGCCGATTCTCCAAAAATTGCCGATACCTACTGATTCCGATTAATCGACACATCTTAATCATGAGGTAATCGGTAATAATTTTACTGAAAAAAATCCTCAGAAAATATCTTCTGAAAAAAAATCCCCTTAAACCACATTCACCATGCTAGTCGTCATTCTAGAGGATATTTTCTGAGTAGATGTTTTAGGCAGTGGCTATTTGACCGGCTCCGGTCTTTGAATCTGAAACACTATTTGACCGGTCATGACGTCACTGCATAAGCGCTTTTTTCTTTTTCTCTTTCAAAGCAACAGACGAGAAGCGCTGATATAAGTTCTAACTTCAACACGTATTCTTCAACTCAGTCCGTGGCGCGTGCCATACGTCTCCGGCTGCCAATCTAGAGGGGATGAGTTCGATACTATCCGGAAGCATTCTTTTTTATCATTTTTTTTTATCTAAATTTTGACCTGAAGCGCATTTTTGTGGTCAATTTTTAATTTGAGTAGCCTACAGCCTATTTTTTATGTCTTTTCAAATGTGAGTAATAATGTTAGAGTTTTTTTAATTTGCTGGAATTTGGGAATTTCTCTTGGTAATTTTCTGATCGTCATAAGTGAACGTGTGTTGCCGAACGACCCTACATTTTTCTCTCAAGTTAGTTATATACAATACTTCTTTAAAAAATGGTTTTACCATTATCATTTCTTTTAAAAGAAGTATTGTATAAAACTAACTTGAGAACTATACTTGAGAACTATTAACTAACTTGGACTGTAGGCTACTCAAATTAAAAATTGACCACATAAATGCGCTTCGGGTCAAAATTTAGATAAAAAAAAAATGAAAATAAGAATGCATCCGGATAGTATCGAACTCATCCCCTTTAGATTGGGAGCCGGAGACGAACCCTACGCGCCAGGGACTGAGTTGAAGAATGCGTGTTGAATTTAGATCTTATATCGGTGCTTCACATCTTTTGCTTTGAAAGAGAAAAAGAAAAAAGTGCTTATGCAGTGACGTCATGACCGGTCAAATAGTGTTTCAGATTCAAAGACCGGAGCCGGTCAAATAGCCACTGCCGATGTTTTATGTCAACTTTCAGATTTCGTACCCTGATTTCAGGGTACATTGTAAAAAACTTATAGAAACTGTATAATAAATTGTAAAAACTTTTCATGCTTGAATTTCATCACTAAATTACAGTATTTTGTGCTATTTCAGAGTTTTTTTCATTGCAATTTTAAAACTTGAAATTTGTCTATAAAACGCATTGGGGCACTTATTTTCAATATTGGACATGATACCTTGATTCCCGAAGGTCATTTTCCTATTTTTATTTTTTTGAAACATCGTCCCCTTTTCAGAGGGCATGCGCTTGAAATGGGTCACTTTTGAAAATAAAATCCCAGTTTTGACCCATTTGCAAGTCTTTTTTGCTTAATTTGACCTCATTTTTGAATTCTACACCCTCAAAAATGGTACATTACCAGTTTTCGCCACATTCCTAGCATTAAAACTGCAAATTTTATCAATATTTGTATTTTTACCTTTATCGCACACAGCACCTTTAATGGTACAATCAAATCAGTGTAGCTCCGCCATTTCTCGATGGATTTCACTGAAATTTCTTTTATCAGATTTAGCTCATTCAAGTGCACCTTCTTTCAAAAATTCATGAGTTTTTGAGACATTGGGTTACAAATTGCAATTTTCTTGTTGAAATAGCCTATAATGATTTGACCCCAAAACTAAAAGTCAAAAACCTATTTTCTTTAGAAATCAGAATTGTTGATAGCTCAGTTGGTTAGTGCGTGACTTCTGGAACGAAGAAGTTTCAAGATCAAGCGGCGCTGGTTCGATTCTCGGGGTATGCGCTTGAGCAATGCACGTTAAGGACTGCAGTCCATTCAGAGGAATCTAATGGATGGAATAATTCTTGGGAAACAAGACTTCAACAATCGGAAACTTCACTCTGCCAATCTCGGTGACCGGCCTGTGTCGATGATTCAAAGCCTCTACAAGTACAGTATGCGAAACCGCCAGGATTAAGCTCTGCAAGAAGCTTTCCCAATCCGAGGATAAAGATTCAATCAATCAACCATTTGGACAGGCACCAAACCTAGTTACACAGCAAACATACCGGTACAGTATACTGTAATGTATATGGTCATGGGTGCAACCTAGTTCGTACCTTGAACCATTCGTACAGTCAGTTCGTACCCTGAAAAGATTGAGAGAAAAAATTAAAAAAAGCCGAAGTCGCTGATCGCAGTTTAATAGCACAAAGCCGAAGTCGCTGATCGGAGTTTCCCCAAACAATTTGAAACAAACTCGAGGGTTAGGGTTAGCGGAAACTGCGGAAAAATGTTTGCGGAAACTGCAACCAGAGAGGGTTAGAGCATAGATTACCCTATGATTAGAGTTAGGGTAAGCGGAAACTGCGGTTAAGGGAAACTGCGGAAAAATGTTTGCGGAAACTGCGATCAGCGAGGGTTAGAGCATAGATTACTCTATGGTTAAGGTAAAGGTTAGCGGAAACTGCGGAAAAATGTTTGCGGAAACTGCGAAAAATGTTTGCGGAAACTGCGATCAGCGAGGGTTAGAGTTAGAGCATAGATTACTCTATGGTTAGAAATTAGAATTAGGGTAAGGGGTAACGGAAACTGCGGACAAATTTTTGTGGAAACTGCGATCAGCGAGGGTTAGGGTTAGAGCATAGATTACTCTATGGTTAGGGTTAGCGGAAACTGCGGAAAAATGTTTGCGGATACTGCGATCAGCGGACTTCGGTTTTGAGCTATTTTTTCTCTAGATCTTTTCAGGGGGAAAATTTTAAAGCGATTGCGAAAACTGCGATCAGCGACTTCGGCTTTTTTTGTTTTTTTTTCTTGATCTTTTCAAGGTATGAACTGACGGTACGAACTGTTCATGGTACGAACTAGGTTGCATCCGGTACAAACTAGGTTGCATCCTATGGTCATTTGTTCCTCTAAACTAAAATAATTACACTAAAACAAAATTTGACTTAGTGAACTAGAGAATACAGATATGTGATCAAAGAAGATACCGGTACCTGGAAGCCACAAAAAATCCAACGAAGCTCCACACAAAGTTAAAATTACATGATTTTAAAACTTCTTACTTGTTTATTAATTCCTTCAATTAGTTTCTTTGAAACAATAAAAAAAGTTTTAAAGTCGTGTAAGTAAAATTTTTGAAGCTACATATTTTAGAGAGCTTGCTGATACTTTTTTTTTTATTTTTACTACCATACCGTAATTAACAGCATGATTGAAGATTGGCTTTTTTGTTATCTTGCCAATTTTCTGCAATTTTTTAATCAAATACTGGAATGAGCCTAAATACAAAAACCACACACTGATGTGAAATAATATGACACTTACCTAAACGATACTAAAGCTAATTTTTTTGACAAAATTTAAACCTTTGTCATGCAATTTCATGGCTCACCAAAAATTTTGTTTCACGCTTTTCCAAACTGCAATCAGAGTTGCCAAATGCTATTTGAAATGATTTAAAGAGAACTTTTTGTCGCTTTAAAAATGGAAAGTTGATTAAAATGAAATTCGTTTCGAAACTCAATAAATATTGATTTTTATATTGTCAAACAGATTTTTGGCATGAAGTGCTCCATTGAATTGGGATTTGAAAAATCAGATTGACAATACCTGGTATTTTTTTGCTAACAAAACGAATAAACTTAATTAAACCGCATAATTTTTCGAGAAGATACGGACTTTTGACTCCTCAGCGAGACAAGAAGCTTTTCAATTCAAGTGAAATTTTTAATGGACCTGCTCCCGCTCAACACGCCAAAATTGTTTCGACCCCACAGCCATTTTATGCACTGCGAGTCCTTGTAAGGTTTTTAGCTATTCTTAAGTCCCCTCGTGTAGGGTTTGGCTGTCTAGTCGTCGTAATTTGTTTATAAAAAGAAAATAAAAAGGATAATTTAAAGGATATTGAGGCTCTCTGTCTCTAATTAAAAAGGATAATTTAGGCTTCTGGCTGTCTAGTCTAGGGGTATGACTTCCTACATAAAGCAAAACGAATTAAAAAGAATTAAACATTTTTTATTTAAATCGAAGTTACAATTGCGGGAAATTGAAATATGTCTAACTAACTTAATTTAATTTATTGCAACCGGTGTCAGAATAGCGACATTCTCCAGTTGGGAATTTTAGTTCTCTTTTCTGCCGTTGTTCAGTCTGTTCGCTTTGCAAGTCTATTTTCGAATGCCTGTCTGAGCGTTTTCATTTTTCAATTCCCCGCTTATAGCTTATAGTTATCATAGTTATGTCGCATTAGAAATACAGATGTGTTGAGCTAGATTCTGTGTGAGTGGCATTTCTGGGAAAGCTTGACCTAGATTCCGTGAGAACAGAATTTAGGTTTTGAATTTGCAGCGTTTAAATGCATTTTTCAATTCTAATAATTTCGGTTAAATGTTAAAATATAAATTTGGTACTTAAAACATGGTACATGTTACATCCTCCACAGACTGTTAGATACAGATTTGCATAACATTTTCATTCATTTTTTTTTGAATGATCAACGCATCATGCAAATTTTTGTGTTTCCTTGGTGTGTTGGTTAAACAATGTTCAGTTCAGTTGTTTTTATTTCTGACCATCACAGCAAAAACAATACACATCAACATAGCAAAGGTCGAGAAAAGGTAAAAGCGACAAAACGTGATGGTAACCGAAATAAGTTATTTGGTTGAACGAAATTTATTGGCACGGTCGCAACATAGTTAATAAAGATACATTATATAGTACCGTATGTTTATGTAGTATATAGTATATAGTATAAATAGTATATTTATTAACTATGGTCGCAACACCTTCAGAAAAATTTAAGATAAAAAGGAAAATAAAAAGTTACGAAGAAAAATAAAGATAACAATACAGCAGTAGGTCATATCTATTGGCAATAGCTTTATTAGCCCATAGAGCTTTAGCTGATATTTTTAAGATTTGTATAAATAGACACTTACTATCAAAATCGTAGATCGACTATGGCGCGTTATCATGAGGGCTGATGGTCGTGAGCATGACCTACCAATAGCTACGCGAGGAAAAGGTTTCCTTGAATTGTGAACTCACCAGTTAAAAAGAGAAAGCCAAATCAATTCCACAAGTTTCACATCACCTCTTGAACAAAGTGGGACAGAATAGCCTATATGCCCATCCACCATGCGTTGCGTGTTTTGAAGTTTTGGAGAGCATAGCCTATCTGATAAGTTATCAACTTATTGAAGCATTAAAAAAAAATAACATTTAGAAAACTCTCGAAAAGTAGCCTAAATGGGCCGCGAAAACAGTTCAAGCAACATTGTTAGAAAATTTTCGGTGGCATTGAAAAAGGCGTTGAGAACACTGTTTCACAAATTCTCCAAGTTTTTCTTGTGATTTTTGGCAAGTAGTCCAACGGTACAAGTCATGCTCCTTTATCTTCAACAGATTTTATTGAATAAAATAAAAAGTTGAAAAAATTGGCCATATTAAGTTCTACCATGTGTTACGGCCAATCTCTATACAAATCAAACGTCATATAAAACCGTTCAGGTCTACTGAATCTTACGTCATGGAATTTTTCCTAAAAATGAGCCAAAATTGCACCATCGTTCGTAAGACTTGTATCAAACCTGTTTAAATATGAAACATGGCATCACCACCTTTGAACACCTGTTTGAATTGCGTGACAATGTCTTTCACTATTACGTCACAGTACTGCGTACGTGAGTTTGAGATATTGATATCTATTCTGGTCATTCGTGAAATGGTTGCTTGAGAGTTAGTCGCACATTTAACTGTTTTGCTTAGTGCTTGTCAGCTGGACGAAAATTTCCGTCTTTTATCCAAGTAATCTGTTCTGTAGTGACAAGTTTTAGTGGTGTACGGCGTTGCATTCCATTTTCGACAGCCATGTGGCTAATTTTACAGAAATACAATTTTGAATAGACGTTTCAAAGGAGTGTTTCTTTTTCGGTCATTAGCCTACATGCAGACGAACGGATTCGGGAATCTTATGTTACAATTTTCCCACGAAGAGATTATGGTTTACCACTGTGACCACCATGATCTAACAACAGCAAAAAAAAGTTGATATTAAATTTCATCATTGATTTTCAAGCCCACTGCTTTCATTTTTTTGAAACTCAGTAGCTGAGTGGTTGTCGTATTCGGCTCTAGTGCTGGTAGATCTGAGGTCGATTGCAGGTCAGGTCATACAGACGATTTTAAAAGCGGTACCGTTTGTGTTATTACGCAATAAGAATAAGTCGGGTAATAATGTGATGACTGACATTTTAAACCTGATCTGATATCACCTGAAATTAAAAAAAGCCCTATCACTAAACGACCTTAGCTGCCGTAGAGCGACAAAAAATAAAACCAAACCATAACATTATTATTATTTTTTTTCTCAATAACATTTGTTTTGCACCAAAATTTTAATTGCTGTTTTTTTTTAAAAGTTGATTTGGTCAGAAAGGTCATTCACGTACCGTAGGCTACTGCACTATAGTTTGAAAAAAATTAATTCAACTATGGGAAACTCCCAGTGACGATCGGTGAGGGAAAGCAAGGAAAGCAGTGTTTACCATGATCAAAAACTATGCAAAATATAATGACTGAATTCTAGGTTTAACTTCTTAATATTTTTATCACGTCTATTTTAACTTGAAAATGACTGTATTCGTGACTAGAATTACTCGTAACGCTTGTGAGTAGTCTAAGTTCTCACCAAACCGCATGTCTTGCCTATAAATGCCAATTAACGCAAATGCTCCTGTCAGAAACAACCACTGAGGCTTCAGGGAAGCAACTATCAAAGTTGCTTTCACCAGGTTCAAAAATGTCAAAAAACGCCCTTCGTTTTATTCAATCCTCACTCGTTTTGCAAAACGTCACCAGCTGCTTAGCCAATCAGATGTGTTATGGTTAGAGTTGCTTTCCCAGTGACGTCTGTGGTACTCGATTTCGGACGTTTCTGTCCTGAAGCGCTTTGCGCTGACGCTGATTAATTTGTACGCTTACTTTGTTTGCCACAGTTGAGTTCTGTCTTGTGTACTGAGCTGCAGTTGCTTTGTTTAGTTTAACCTTTAGTAGAAGTGTTGTTTGTTGAGTTTTGTGAGTTAACCTTATTGTGTTTTAGGTTTATGCAACTTCTTAGTTAATTAAAACCAACTTTGTTTGTGTGACTAAATGTATGGTATTACAACTTAATTAACTAAGATTAGCGGCAAAGCTGGCTATGGATAAAGTGCTGAAACCTGCAAGGTTTGATGTCAGCCCGAATACTCAAGATGCAGCAAAACTGTGGCGACACTGGCTTGTCACGTTTGAAAACTTCGTTGCTACTTTGCCGTCAGAGAACCTGAACAAATTGAATGTACTCATCAATTACGTAGCAGCCGATATTTACGACTTGTTCAGCGAAGCTACTACCTATGAAGACGCCTTAAGAGTTCTTAAGGCAGCTTTCGTTAAAACACCTAATGAAATTTTTGCGAGACATGCCTTATCCACTTGTAAACAGCTTCCAGAAGAGTCCTTGGATGAATTTTTTCAAATTCTGAAGAATATGAGTAAAGATTGCAATTTTCAACAAGTAACTGCCACTGTTCACAGAGATGAGGCCATTAGAGATGCTTTCATAAGCGGTATTTTAAATAGTAGTATTCGACAACGTCTCCTTGAAAATCAAACGCTAACACTTGCAAACGCATTTGATCAAGCGAGGGTTTTAGATGTAGCACGAAAAAGCTCGGAATGCTACAGAAGTCAGGATGTCGGTTTGTCGATCAATACATCATGTGTTGAAAAAGAAGAGTTTACTTTAGCCGCAACGCTTAATCAAAATGGCCGCCCAGTGGCATTTTTTTCCAGAACTTTGCAAGGATCCGAACTGAAACATTCAGCAGTTGAAAGAGAGGCAGCCGCCATTATTGAATCCGTTCGGAAGTGGAAACACTATCTCACAGGCAAACGATTTACTTTAATTACTGACCAGAAGTCAGTTGCCTACATGTTTGACACAAAGCACAAAGGTAAAATTAAGAACGATAAAATCATGAGATGGCGCATTGAACTTTGTACTTATGATTTCGATATCATCTATAGATGTGTGAAAGAAAACGTTCCAGCTGACACACTTTCTCGTATTAAATGCATGACACTGAGTAAAAATACCTTGAAAAGTTTACATGATTTTCTTTGCCATCCAAGTGAGACGCGCATGGCCCACTTTGTGAAAATTAGAAATTTACCTTTCTCACTCGATCAAATTCGCGATGTTATCCGATCCTGTAAAACTTGTTGCGAGTGTAAGCCCCGTTTTTATCGACCCAACGCAATGCATTTGATAAAGGCTACTCAACCTTTTGAAAGACTGAGTATGGATTTCAAGGGACCCTTACCGTCTACTAATAAAAATCGATTTATACTAGTAGGCTTAATATGTGATGAGTACTCCAGATTTCCATTTGCTTTCCCTTGCAAAGACACAAGCACTAAAAGCATCATTATTCATCTTCAAAAACTTTTTTCCGTGTTTGGAATGCCAGCTTATGTGCATTCGGACCGAGGATCAGCGTTTATGAGCAAAGAACTGAAACGTTTCTTTCATGAAAAAGGTATCGTTACAAGCCGAACCACAAGTTTTAACCCCACTGGAAACGGTCAAGTTGAACGTATGAATGGGACCATATGGAGAGCGATCACTTTAGCCCTTAAAACGCATGGACTGCCGAATAATTGTTGGCAAGACGTGTTAGATAATGTACTTTATTCTATCCGCACGCTGTTATGCACAGCAACAAATCAAACGCCACATGAACGTCTTTTTGCATATCAACGCAGGTCAACAACTGGAACTTCCATACCTTCATGGTTGACGACGCCAGGCCCCGTTCTACTGAAACGTCACGTTCGAGCATCAAAATATGATCCACTGGCAGAGGAAGTAGAACTCATTGAAGCAAACCCCCAGTACGCTCATATACGATTCCAGAACGGCAGAGAGGACACAGTTGCTCTTAAAAACCTGGCCCCAACTTATGGTGAAGAAGCAGAGATAGCAGAACCAGAGTCACAAGAGAATACGAATGCTGATGTTTTCAACTGCTTTAATGATCACTCAAGTAATGACGAAATTCACCAAGAAGTTTCTGAGAACAAGGAAAATTCATCAAGCGGGCCTATTGTTTCAAGTCCCTCAGATACCGCTACACAAGTTGAAAACGACTCACAAGGAAAGACGGAGCTTCGGCGCTCGCAAAGAACAAAAAGACCTCCTGACCGATTCAACCCATCTAATTACCTGTAATTTCAGACTATCGTGATAATTTGGCAAAACATTTTAAGGAGGGAAGAATGTGGTACTCGATTTCGGACGTTTCTGTCCTGAAGCGCTTTGCGCTGACGCTGATTAATTTGTACACTTACTTTGTTTGCCACAGTTGAGTTCTGTCTTGTGTACTGAGCTGCAGTTGCTTTGTTTAGTTTAACCTTTAGTAGAAGTGTTGTTTGCTGAGTTTTGTGAGTTAACCTTATTGTGTTTTAGGTTTATGCAACTTCTTAGTTAATTAAAACCAACTTTGTTTGTGTGACTAAATGTATGGTATTACAACGTCAATGCGTACGTTCGCTAGAGCGGCTAAACTAACTCGTCAAAATGGTCTCTCGTCGCGGTACACAGCACAGCATCATAATGCCGAAAAGATTGTTGCTGTTTTTTGATGTCTCTTCGCCATGTACTTTAGCCTACTAGCTTTCATAGTCATGCCTTTGCCCTTTTTACAGCGTTGATATAACGTTACTTCGCCAATGAACGTTCTAGTGCGGATGCAATATTTAGTTCGTTAAGCTTCTATACGCAGGAGGCAAATTTATCCAGCTTTTTGTACAAATTGCTTGCGGTTGTAATGTTTAGGCCTAAGTGTTAGTTTTTGTAGTGTAGGCCTAACTGAATATCTGAGAATGAACATTCATGACGAATAAAATATTTAGACAACTATTATTCCATGTCTAACACAGGATTTTGGTCCTGCAACGTTAAAATTAAGATTGTTCATGACTTCTAAACATTAAATGGATGTATGATCACGACATAGGCGAAGCACAATTTGACAGATTTTAATTTTTGATTTGTTTTAGAAATGCTCTCAGAGCGCACCAAATTGGAAATGTTTTTCAAAAATTTCTGGGGGAGGACCCCCAGACCCCACGCTGGAAGTGTTGCCTTCGGCAACACGCCTTTGGGCTTCGCCGACGATTACGCCCTTCGTGCCTACTACCTTGCTGCAGCATATTTCCAAGTTGCTTTCCCAACGGTTTAAGCCGCCGAACGTTACTGGAAACTCCACTCTGTCAATCTCGGTAGTCGTCATCCGGCCAGCGTCAGTGCCGTGGTGTAAAGCCTCTACAGTCTACATTCTGCAATTATGCGAAAAACTGCAAGGATTCAGCTTTCAAAGAAGCTTTTCCAGTCCGAGGATAAAGATCAAATCAACGAATTCACCCAGCTTTGTATTTATTTGAGTGATCAATTCAAAAATGTAATGGACTTGGACTTCGTCTTGTTGAGGGATTGAGTATAGGCTTGCTACCGTAATTCCGAACCGGTGTTGGACGCACTAAGTCTGCAATGGTGGAGTGGGGCTACGACACGGGCCCTGTTGCATGTATCTGTGGCACCGAGCCCCAAACAGCGGACCACCTTCTTGTTTGCCCTCGGTTTGCCACCCGGTGCAGTAGGTGGGACCCAGTAGCGTATTTAGGAGGGAGGATAAGGGCGATGCCCCCCCCCTAATGATCAGGTAAAAAATAAATAAAAATATATAAGTTACAAATTAGGCTACTTTTTGCGATGCAATTTGCCAATATTATTCTGAGTTTCCAAATCAACTTCTAGTTTAATCTTGATTACAGTACCGTACCGTAAGTAAGTATTTAATTAAGCAAGCAATCACTAGTATACAATGCATACAGTGGCGGCTCGTCTAATGGTGCTGCAGCACCACAAATAAGCTCCTGCAAGGAGTGGCCGAGTGGTTAGCGCGTTGGGCTCGCAGTCGAGAGCCTGCATGTTCGACTCCAGCCACCCGCACTTGCTGTTGTTTCTCTGGGCAAGAAACTTAACGATAATTGCCTCTACCTAGTGATCGATTTCGAGTAATGGGTAGTACCAAATTTAAGTCATAAGTAAAGTAGACAACCGGAAACAGACATTGCCGTCGGCTGCAGCGTGGGTCAGGTGTATGTCGGAAGGCGTACATCGATGCATAGCGCTCAAGTCCGCTTTCCCGCAATGCAGGATAAAGATAAACAAACAAACAAACAAACAAACCTACACATAGGCTAGGCTACGTTGAATTCTACAATAGTGAATGTTAGAAGCTACGTAACTGTGTTGCAAGACCTAAAGGGCGATAATAGGTTTTTTCACCAACTTTCTGGCAAGGCATGCTCAGTTTTTGGCCAAGAAATCCGAATGCCCCGGAGAGCACCTAGACAACAACATCAACCTAACATTCCAGCTGAAACTGGGGAGATCTATTTTAAACGAACAGTTTTTCTTCCTTTTCTTGACAATTGCATGGCACTAATTCACGAGAGATTCAATGAGCACTGCTCGTTAGCTTTCAAAGTCAGCACATTTCTGCCTTCATTGTTGATTCATGAAGATGAGGACTGCCGATCGACGAAATTTTCGACTTCAACCATGAAAGGCTGGATGTTGAACCAAGCAATTGCTTTGCAGCTACCATTGAGTTGCAAAGATGGAGAGCAAATTGGCTTGCAGTTTCTGTGGATAAACGACCTGCGACTCTTGTGGATGCGTGTCAAGCTGCTGAACAACTCGGCACTAATCCGATTATCCATAAATTACTTCGAATCTTTGCTACGCTTCCAGTTACAACTGCCTCCAATGACCATGTTTCAGTTCACTAAAGTAGCCTACCGGTAGGCCTACCTGAAAAATTATTACCGCACGACCATGATACCGAGCCACGTTTGGATGGTCTAGCTCAGATGTATACAAGGATATTGTACTCGAGTATGATGCAGTCATTGATATAGTTGCCAAGTGCAGCCATCGCATGGAACTGTAAATTGTCATTGCAAATCACCGAGAATTTTCAAAAGGTATCGAGGTCGGAAGGACTAACTTATTGTTTATGTTCTGAAGTGATGATATCTTTTGTTGGTTCATTGATTGGAACAGTAACTTACTTCTGCGGATTCGCTCTTGATTTGGACTCCCTACCTGACAGTATTCTGACGATTGCATCTAACTTCCTCCCCCCGTTCTGACGCATCATATGACATTTTGGCAGAGGTGGGCAGTAGCGCGCTACTAGCGGCGCTACTTTTTTGGTAAAAGTAGTGGTAGCGGCGCTACTTTTTAGTTGGAGTAGCGGCTGCAGTAGCGGCGCTATTTTTATTCCAAAGTAGCGGGTAGCGGGAGAGGCGCTACTTTTTTCAGTCGCACTCCCGCTACTTTTTAATTCAAATTGAAAAAAAATGCTTGTTTTTTTTGCAATACTGGCGTGGTCAAGCAGCTATATAATTGGCTTGGTTGCAAAGTTTCGGTCTTTTCTAGCTGACGTCAACTTCTTCGGCGAATATCTCCGTGTGATGAAGCCTATCTGCCAGGCTTTAGACATTCTCCAGGGCGAGTCCAAGGCATATTACGGAGTCTTGCTTCCAACCATCACAATTTGCGGGAAGAAGTTGACCAAGATCAGTGATCTTGTGACCTGTGAGGAGTTGAAAGTGAAAGTCCTTGAAGGGGTGAAGAAACGATTGAGCAAGTGCTTCAACAACATGAAATGCGTTATGGCATCATGTCTTCATCCCTCCTTCAAGACGTCGTGGCTACAATTTCTGCACTACGTCTCCACGGATGATGCTGAAGCACTGCGAGAAAAAGCCAAGACAGATGTAATTCGACTTTTGCTGGAGACATCAAGCCAGGTTGATACCGAAAAGAGTGACACCACCACCAGTCATGACTCCGAGGATGTATTTTTTAGAGTGTTTGCGCCATCCCGTGAAACGTCGGTGCAGAAGGAAGCAACAATTGTGGACGCTTTTTTTTCAGACAAGAGCAAGTCCTTGAGCTTTTCGAATACCGAGTTAAAACATCTGTTCATTAAATACAACACCCCCATTCCTTCCAGTGCTGCGGTGGAGAGACTTTTCTCTGTTGGAAAAGATGTGCTTAAGCGAAAGCGGGCAGGACTTAGTGACTCTCATTTCGAAATGCTCGTGTTTTTGAAAGATGCGTAGCCTGACAATAAATTTCCCTTAGAATGTGTTTTCTATAACGACGTTAAAATGACAGCGTAAACGAATGATAACATTCGTTTTCAAGGTCATTTTTGCGTCACTTATAGGGACTTGAGTGTTTCCTAGTGTCATTTTAGACAAAAGTAGCGGAAGAAGTAGCGGTAGCGCGCGCTACTTTGGCCCAAGTAGCGGTAGCAGGTAGCGCGCTACTTTAAAAGTAGCGGGTGCCCACCTCTGCATTTTGGTATAGGCTACCCCCCTATTAAAAGGGTCAAGGAAGTCTAATTTTAACCCAAGTAGAAAAAATTTGAACCGATTAAAATATGTTATGTTTCTGAAATAAAATATCTGAACTTAAAATATGTTTCTGCTGATGGCTTCAAATCAAAGCATGAAAATATCACATGTGGTGTTCCTCAAGGATCTGTACTTGCACCATTGCTTTTTCTGCTTTACATAAATGATTTGCCTCTTATAACAACTTTCGATTCTCAGCTATTTGCTGATGACACTGTTTTTTTTACTTCAGCAACATCTATTTTGCAATTGCAGCAAAGCACTGAAATTGAGATGCAGCGTATCACTGATTGGTTCAATGCAAACAAATTATGTATCAACTACTCCAAGACATTTTACATGTTACTTGAACGAAAAGGAGGGTCAACTTCAAAACTAAATGTAGTCTTAAACAACACAAAAAACAAACAACATCAAATATCTTGGCATATTTCTTGATGACAAAC
The DNA here is from genome assembly GCF_918807975.1 of Aplidium turbinatum. NCBI lineage: Eukaryota > Metazoa > Chordata > Ascidiacea > Aplousobranchia > Polyclinidae > Aplidium > Aplidium turbinatum. The sequence goes on along the minus strand of NC_137484.1, from coordinate 11,087,976 downwards.
TAAGTTGGAATTATCACATTGAAGATCTATCTGGGAGATTGGCAAAAATATCTGGAATATTTTATAAAATTAGAAACTACACAAACAAACAATGCATGTTAACACTGTACTATGCTTTTGCACGATCAATAATACAATATGGCATTTTATGTTGGGGTTCAAGCACACAAAAACTGCTCAAGAAAATTTCGACAATGCAAAATCTAATCATTCGCACAATAACCTTTAGCAACAGAAGAGCAAAACTTTCACTACTGTACCAAGATCTCGACATACTTCCCATCACTAACTTGTATCAATTAGAAATTTCTAAATTTGTCTTTAAATTTAAAAATATGCTATTGCCAAGCTACTTTGAAACTTACTTTAAGGAAATTACTGAAGTCCATTGCCATGGCACTTTCGGATTGAACACTGTTGATACTACGTAGACCTAGGCCTACTACTCACGAACTGGTGCTAAGTACTATTTATTAACGGCTGTCATCTTATTAACTGTATTCAAGTCGGCCTATAAACTGACTGATTTTGTTAAGGTTTAAAGTTATATACTATGATTAGGCCTACTTTTAGTGTTCATGCTTCGTCTTTTATGCTAGCAGTTAGAAGTTGTTGTTTACCGGTATGCATAGTTTTTTTTTGTTTGTTTTTTTTTTTCCATAACTTACTACTTTTGTAGGGCATGACTTTTTTTTTGATATTTGAATAAAACCACAGGAATTCACTTGACTGTCGCAGCAGTAGCCTAAACAACTTTTTGTGTTCATTTTTTACGGAACTTAAGCTTATCCTGTTTTAACGCATATCTTGGTTTCAACGTAATGCCGATGTTTGACATTTGTCACATTAAAAACACGGGAAGCAGCTGACTCGATGACTATTATAGTCTTTCGCTGCTCTCTGTCTGTTGTAGATTCTAGTTATGGTGCCATTTTATTTGCATTGTCTATATTTTGTACCGTATATTTTTCTCGCAACAGACAAAATAAAAGGTTTCTCTCTCTCTCTCGATTAACAGCCAACCATTTTCACCAAATTTGAGCTTTCTGTGTAGGCTACTACCGTTGAGACTACCCCGTGTGTACTACTCCGAGACCCTCATTGGCATCCAGCCGCCAAGTCAGCCGCTACGCGGCTGACTGACACAATGTCTTGGCCCCCCCCTTAGAAATTTTCTAAATACTGGAACCTGTCAGTGTATAACTCCGTTGCGGAAGAATGTGTCAATCTGTGGTGTATCAACGAACTTTAGAAGACTCGATAGAAGAAGACCGTATGTTGGCGTTTTTAATAATGCCAAATTCGAGTAATTTGGCTGTTGTTTAATGTGTTTGGGCAGGTAATTTTTGGTTTGGCATGTTGACATTTTTTGGCGTGTTTTGAAGTTATCTTTTAGCGTTTTAAATAAAAGTTGAGAAAACTCCATTTTATTTATTTAAAGTATTTATTTACAAAAAATCAAGTTTGTATTGGCAATCCTATCTTCTCAGATTCTATTAGCCTATATTCATTTTGAGCCGATTTTTTTTACAAAACACCATCGCTATCTCATCTGATTGCCAGCTGATTTTATTGGTACGGTACCGGTAAGTCTATGTTGTTTGTTAGTTAGGGTATAACGCAAAATAACTGACAAGAGAAAGATAGCTTACGCCCAAAACATAACAAATGTTTGCCTATACAGTAAACCTGCTTATTAAACCCACAGTTAATAGACCCACCCTCTTATTAAGTTCAGTTTGGTTCGGTCCAGGATTATTGAATGTAGGCTATATGAGTGGCAAAGAATAGTCCCTCGCTTAATAAGTCCCAAAGAATAGTCCTAAAATCGTCTGGTCTCGTCGTGGCCTTAATAAGTGGGGGCTACCAAAAACAAATTAAAAAATAATATGTTGGGTAGGTAGATAAAAAAAACAAAAAACAATTGATCTTGGATTATGGCATAATTACTATAGTAAAAGCTCAAGTGAAGATACTGATGAAGCTTTTGTTGAGGTTTTTAAGGTACCAAGCATGCAATATGGTTTCTTTTTTGAGGATGGCACCTATATATTGTCAGCTGCTTGGCCGTACCATAAACATTTCGTACCGTCAGTTTGTACTTTGAAAAGATCGAGAAAAAAAAATTAAAAAAGCCGCTGATCGCAGTTTCCGCAAACATTTTAAAACTTTCTGCAAACAAACAAACTCTTAGGATCATTACCAGAAATTTTAAAATGTTTGCGGAAACTCCGATCAACCCTAACCTTTTTAAAATATTTGCGGAATCAGCGACTTCAGCAAACTTTTAGGATCATTACCGGAAATTTTAAAATGTTTGCGGAAACTGCGGAAAAACGGAAACTGCGATCAGCAACTTCGGCTTTGTTCTGTTTTTTCTCTCGATCTTTTCAGTTTGTTTGCGGAAACATCCTAACCCTTTTAAAATGTTTGCGGAAACTGCAATCAGCGACTTCGGCAAACTCTTAGGATCATTACCGGAAATTATAAAATGTTCGCGGAAAAACGGAAACTGCAGTCAGCGATGCTTTATTTTTTTCTCTCAATCTTTTCAGTTTGTTTGTTAGCGGATACCGATACAATTCAATTTATTTTTCTTTGTCGTAAAACTACAGCAATGATAAAGTTACCAACAGTTTACGGGAATAAAACCAACAAAAGGAAACGGATACCAAAAGGAAAAAGATACCTAACCAATACTCCGAATCCAATTCCTTCACCCTTTTAAAATGTTTGCAGAAACTGCGATGAGCGACTTCGGCTTTTTTTAATTTTTTTTCTCGATCTTTTCAAGGTACGAACTGACGGTACGAATTGTTCATGGTACGATTTTGGTTGCACCCCTCCAGAGCAAGCAGCTGTGTACTGTGTAAGCCAGGGGTTCCCAACCGGTGGTACGCGTACCACTAGTGGTACGCGGGAGCTTTTCAGGTGGTACGCGAGCAGCTCTCCGTTGCATGCGATATGTAGTAGTATTGTCAAATAAAGTAGGCCTATTGCAACAATTATTTAATTTTGAGTTTCTAAAATATGCGAACAACAGTTTTATTTCTTTCCGTACTAAATTCTCTGCACTCAGTGAGCTACTTTTGTCGATCTTGCTCCCTGCTGTCATTGTTATTAATACAATGCTGCTGTGCAAACTTAATGGTGTCTGTGACGAAGCTATTATGTGTGTATTGTGAATGGTGTCTGTGACGAAACAATTACGTGTGCAATGTGGTCTGTGCAATTGCAGAATTGCGTTTATTCTGATGTTGGTTTTCCGACGTGTAGTGGCTGAATCCTGAACAGCATTACATTTTTGTCTAAATATTTGAAAATGTCGAAGCGAAAGTATAGCGCAGATTATATTAAGTATGGCTTCATTGCTATTCAACATCGTGGAGATAGCTTACCTCAGTGCGTGATCTGTATGAAAACCCTTTTAAATGCAGCTTTGAAACCAAGTTTGCTTAAGCGGCATCTTGAGTCCAATCATGCAGATCAGATGAATCGAGATAAGAGTTATTTTGAGCGACTTGGGGAGAACGTGAAGCGACAGCGCATAGATCACACAGGCCAGTTTTACCGAAATAATGCCGGAATTGTGAAGGCATCCTATGAAGTATCTCTTCTGGTGGCCCAAAACAAAAAAGCTCATGTCATTGCGGAGTCACTTGTTTTGCCAGCAGCAAAGATATTAGTCAGAAATTTGATTGGAGAAGATTCAGTGGCAAAGTTGGATAGTGTATCGCTTTCTAACAATACTGTGAAACGACGCATCGAGGAAATGTCAGTTGATATCACTGACCAAGTGATTGCAGGAGTAAGAGATTCGAAGTTTGGATTTGCCTTACAACTTGATGAATCCACAGATGTCACAAACTGCTGCCAACTGCTTGTCTACGTCCGCTTTACACAAAACGATGCTGTAAAAACGGAATTATTGTTGAATCATGAGGTGTCCACTACAACAAAAGGAAAAGATATTTTCAACTCTGGATAATTTTTTCAAGGAAAATGATCTGGATTGGGGAAATCTTGTCGGATGTACGACAGATGGGGCTCCCTTTATGCTTTATGAAAGTCTGGATTTCAAACCCATGTCAAAGCTGTGTCACCTCGTGTCATAAGTGTTCACTGTTTCATACACAGGTTTGCTCTTTGCACAAAGGTTCTTCCTGCAAAGTTGTTAATGTGCTTGAACAGGATAGTCAAAATCGTAAATTTTGTTAAAACTTCAGCTTTAAATACTCGATTGTTTAAGGTTCTTTGTGAAGATCTCGGCTCAGACCACACTTGTCTCCTCTATCACACAGAAGTGCGTTGGCTCTCTCAAGGAAATACAACTAAACGTCTTTTTGAAATGAGGAATGAACTACTTTTATTTTTCCAACAGAAAGACCATGAATTTCAAAACGATCTGGAGGATGAGGAATTCATTGCAAGATTGGCTTATTTGTCAGATATATTTGAAGCTTTCAATCATTTAAATCTGTCATTTCAAGGGCAAAACTGCACTGTCGTAGACTTTGTTTCAAAACTGGGAGCTTTTATCCGAAAGGTGGAATTATGGAGGAAAAATGTGGAAAACAAGCGCTATGGTATGTTTAAATTTCTGTCAGCCCTTGAAATGGAAATCAGTGATGACATTTCCAGAGAAATTACCCAGCACCTCTCGCTGCTAACTGCTGAATTGCAGCATTACTTTCCAGATACCACAAGCTGCCCATACATCACAGATCCTTTCTCAGTGGACCCAGCCGACCTACCTGTCGGTGCAGGAGAACAAGAGGAACTGATAGACATGCAGGAGGATCAGACAGCAAAAAAACAACGCAAAGAATGTTCTGCAATAAACTTCTGGCTTAATATGGCTTCTTCATACCCAACGCTAGCTTCCCACGCTGTTCCACAACTACTGGTTTTTCCTTCTACTTGGGAATGCGAGCAGGGATTTTCTATTCTAATGAACATCAAATCAAAGAATCGTAACCGACTAAGTGCCCCTGGACATGACTTCAGATGTGCTATTAGCAAAGTTATGCCACGCATCGATCAACTGGTGAAAGATAAACAAAAACAAAAATCTCATTAAATTTAGTTGTATTGTGTTTAGTTGTGTCTTTTTCTTTGTTATTCTGATGCGTTCTGTGCTGTGTGGTGTAATGGACTAGGGTATGTGATGTTTTGTTGGTAATTTTGCTACTTTCGTTGACTTTACATCCAGATTCATCATATTGCAAATAATTTGATATTGGATCAAATTAGTTGTTTTAAAATAGTGGTACGTGTTGACAATCCATGGTGGCTAAGTGGTACGAGAACATAAAAAGGTTGGGAACCCCTGGTGTAAGCTATTGAGAAAATAACTAACCAATATTTTTCAACAGTCAAGTTTATTGTAGTTTTGATGACGACATAATCCGAATGGTAGCAAAAGACCCTCAGCTTTCATCTAGTCAGCCACCACCCCATAACAATCAATCTAATAACACATTCAGTTCATTTATATGCACAGGTGTGCAGGTGCAGACACACTACTGCAATGAAAGAAAAGGGTTTTGCCACAGACCAGACATTAAGAGGAAGCCATTGTTGGTTTCTGTCTCTTACCCTCAGACTGAGAAAGCCAAGGATAAAGATTATAACTAATGGCTAATAACCTACCGTATGTGTTGAATGCATCGTTTGTTGAAGTTACAAAAATCATTCTATTTGTAATCAAGGTTTATGGATCACTAGGAGTTTTTGCAGTTCTAGCTGATTTAATTTATTTTTTAATTACTTAACTGTATCTAAATTTAAAATTGGCAATGGCCCAAAACACAGTTAAAGAAGAAATCAAAAGGATTCTGGCCACTACAAACATATTAGATGAAGTAATATCAGAGAGAAAGACATTACCCATTGAAACATGCATCAAGCAAGACGAAGCTCTCATGGATGAGATAGCTCAAAAACTGGTAAAACATCTTCTTGGAAATAAAGTATTTCAACAACAGATGGAAAATCAAATAAATGCTTCTGTCAAAGAAAAAAGTGCTCAACTGGACAACAAATTTAAAGAAGTTGAAAGAAAACAAGAAGAATTAGAACAATACTCAAGAAGAAATTGTATCTTGATACATGGAATGCCAGAAGAAAGGAAAATACTGACAAGATTGTAGAAAAATTTTTAAAAGAAAAATTGGACATCACCATCACACAAAAAGATATTGACAGAAGCCATAGGCTAAAAGCAAAGCCAAACCATTGCAGACCTTTAATTGTCAAATTTACAAACTATCACATAAAATATATGGTGTATTCTCAGAAACGAAAATTAAAAGGAACCAAACTTCTGATCACTGAGTCGCTCACAACTCAAAGACTGAAATGCATCAGAATATTAGAAACAAAAAGGCAGGAAAAAGAAATCCATTCGTACTGGACAACAGATGGGAAAATATTTTACACCAAAGCAAAAGACAGCAGTAAGAAAATTTTTATGCCCTTCAACATTGAAAATCGTGAGCTTTAAATTTCTTTTTATGATAGACATGATACATTATTTACATATTACTGATGAAAAATCAGTTAGTACTCTCTGATACTGTTAAGTGTTTCTAAAGTATTCTTTATACCGCAAAACAAAACAAGGTTTTTACTTAAATGACACCTCACTTATGCCATGTATGTCAGAAATCTTGTAAAAGAAACCAGAATTCAATTTGCTGTGACATATGTGATCAGTGGGCACACTTGAAGTGCATATCTTTAACTTTGCCACAATTTAAAAAACTTGGAGCCTCTGATGAGCCATACTACTGTAACAAATGCATGTCATGCATTATTCCTTTTAATAACATATCAAATCTAGACCTAACTACACTTAATAATGATAAACCTTACAAGGTAAATGAGCTTTTGCGTGATCAAAGCCAAAGTTATTGTGAAATCAAGGATCTATCTTCAAAGATAAATGTCTATGAAAAGAATCAACTGTTATTACTCCATGTGAATATGAGAAGCTTAGTTGCTAATCTTGCAAAACTAGAATCATTGCTCACTGAAATGCCAAGGCTACCAGATATAATTGCCGTATCAGAAACCTGGCTTAATGATAATCGTACTCAGTTTGTCCAGTTGCAGGGATACAATTTTATTTGTTCTCACAGTACACATGCAGACCCTAAATCAGTAGCAGGTGGTGTGGGAATGTACATAAACCATTCAATAACATATAATCAATTGGACAATTTTGGTTTAAACATAAAAGGTTGTGAAGAATTGTGGGTAAACATACCAGCAACAAATAATAGGCACTGTTTATTTGGTGTTCTTTACAGACATCCTCAACATAAACTTGATGAATTTCAAATGAAACTCTGTGAATGTATTGACACAATAAATAACCTAAACAGGAACTACTATATATGTGGTGACATTAACATTGATCTTTCAAAAAAAGATGTTAACTCATCTGTCAAGGCCTACTCTGATACACTTCTCAGTTGTGGCTGTCAGCAACTAGTGGAGACTCCTACCCGAGTAACCGCTAAAAGCTCAACTTTAATTGATCATTTTTACACAAATGACTTAAAAAATAAAATTATGTGCCATACTTTGCTACATGACATTTCTGATCATTTTCCAATTACAATTGCAATACAGTCAATGAAACCCAAAGAGGGGAAACATACTCATACAATTAGAGATACAAGAAATTTTTCGGCAGAAACGTTCTTATGTGATCTTGAGAATTCTCTTACAAATCACTGTACATTAGATCAATCAATCCATAATCAATTTAATGACTTTATAGATACATATAACGACATACTTAATAAACATGCACCACCTCGAATCTTGACAAGAAAAGAAAAAAAGCTCAAGGCTAAACCATGGATAACAAAAGCAATCTTAAACTCTATCAAAACCAAAAACAAATTATATTCCCTAAAAATAAAAACACCAACTGATACATCTGCTCATGATGCCTACAAAAAATATAGAAATTTGCTCACTCATATTAGGGAACGAGCAAAAAAGATGCATTACAACTTTTTAATTTCAGAGAGCAAACACAACACTGGAAAGACATGGGAAACCATAAATGATATTATTAAACACAAAAAGAAAAATGCAAAAATACCAAAAGAAATAATCAATCTTAATAATGAAATCTTATCTGAACCAACACAAGTGAGCAATTGTTTCAATGATTATTTCACTGAAATTGGTCCTTCAATGGCATCGAAGATTCCTTTGTCAACCACTGGGTCTCCACTAAATTTTCGAAGTGTTCCATATTCCTTTTTTCTGTCACCCATCACTGAAGAAGAAGTGCTTAAACATCTGAACAATTTGTCGTGCTCTAAAAGTACCGGCTTCAATGGAATACCTATGAAATTTATAAAGTTATCCTCATTAGTAATAGCACCCATCCTCACTAATCTATTCAATGAATGTATTAATCAAGGTGAATATCCTGACATCCTAAAAATTGCTCAAGTGACTCCTATACATAAAAATGGATCTAAAAAAAGCTGCAGCAACTACCGACCAATATCAATCCTGTCACCTTTTACAAAAGTATTTGAAAAATGCCTGTTTGACCAAATGCACAAATATCTAGCAAAAAAAGACCTTATTACACCTCACCAATTTGGTTTTAGGCCAGAGTATTCCACTTCACTTGCTGTTTCAAACATTTGTGATGACATTTTAGCAAATCTTGATAACAAAAAAACCACCTGTTCGGTATTTCTTGATCTTGCTAAGGCTTTTGATACAGTCGACCATACTATTCTCATTAAAAAAATAGAAAAATATGGGTTTCGAGGCCATTCCCAACAGTTGTTAAAAAGTTACATCAGCAACCGTCAACAATACACAGTTGTTAATGGTGTTCCGTCCACTTCTAGAAAAGTTACCTGTGGAGTTCCCCAGGGTTCAACATTAGGACCTCTCCTCTTTTTGTTGTATGTAAATGATCTGCCAAACTCAACAAAAATGACTGTTAAATTATTTGCTGACGACACAAATCTAATGATGGCAGACAAATGTGAGAATGACTTACAACAAAATGTGAACACAGAACTCGAAAAGGTTCTCACTTGGATGAAACTTAACAGGTTATCAATAAATTTTACAAAAACAGAATACATGCTTATTACAAACAAAAAACAAATAAGAAATGTTAACATTAAGATTGGGAGTAAACCAATTCAGCAAAAAGATCAAATCAAGTACCTTGGTGTCTATATTGATAATAAGTTAACGTGGAAACACCACATAGAACAAGTCTGTGGGAAAGTTGCAAAGGGTTCTTGGGCACTATTAAAACTGAGAGATTATGTGAATTCAGACACATTGACAACCGTTCATTATACTTTAATTTACTCCCACCTTCAATATTGCATTACTAGCTGGGGTAAAGCTTGCAACAAAGTTCTAGACCCTCTCAGAAAAATGCAAAAAAGAATAATAAGAATAATCACAAAAAGCGATTATAGAGCCCATACCAGTCCATTATTTTTTAAAATGAATATCTTAAAGCTGGAAAACATATGTACACTGGAAGTAAAAAAACACATGTTCAGAGTCTGCACTCTGCATGAACTTGTACCCTTCTGCCTACTGTGCATTGTTCACAAGTTCTTCACTCATCCACAACCATAACACTAGATATCAAGCAAACAATAATTATTTTGTTAAACGCACTAATACAGAATTTGGCAAAAAATCCATACAAGTATTTGGACCAGTGGTGTGGTCAGAGGTTCCAAGCAATCTCAAAAAGTTATCTTTTTATGATTTCAAAAACATAGCAAAGCATCAGCTTTGCAAAGTTATGATACTTGATAAGTGGGTCTTCATTTGGCCTAAGCTCTTACATTCAACAATGTCTATTGTCATGGTGTCCAGTGTCCACTGATTTTCATGATTACTATTTGTTGGAAAATCTCGCACACAATTTTATGAAGCTGACAATTAATTGTAAGCTACTAGTCGAAGTATTAGTCTTGTTTGTGTTTTCTTTTTTGATTGTAACTAATTTGGTTAAATTGTTGATTAGTTTCATAACTCAAATTATTCTTTCCAGGGTGGCAACTGACTAGTTGACCGTATGGTCGTTTCGTTGTCTCCCTATCAATAACAAAACCTCAACATTGTATGTATTATTGTTTTATGTCACTTTTGTGTTTTGTTTTTTGATAAATAAACGATTGATTGATTGATTGAATAATGCCAAAAATAACGTATAGCCTAGCCCAGGGATGTCCAATCTTTGTAGTGGGCCGCATTGTCACAGTTTTTTAAAATAATTCAATGGGCCGCAGAACCTATTAAATTTCAAGAAAAACGAGTACATAAAGTAATAATTAAAAACCATTAATTTCATCTTTGAAAATAGGAACAAATAACGCACACATAGAAAGAAACAAAAATTTATTTCTACAATGTTTTTGATATTGTTTTCCAGCTAAGATGTTATCAACATTTGCATTAAAGGACGTTGTCTTGATTCTTAAGATGTTTGCTAAGTGTTTGTCGGTCAGTCTGTTTCTTTCTGCAGTTTTTCATAGATGAAAATAACTGCTCGCAACAATACGTGCTGCCCACCATGCACAATAATATTCTGGACAAACTAACTAATTTATTAAATTACATGGATGTAATTCTTTATAAAATAAAGGAAGAGTGTGTTCTCTGGAGTGTGTGTTCTCTGGAAGAGGAAGTGTGTGTGTTGGAAGTGTGTGTCTTTGGAAGTGTGTGTTCTCTGGAAGAGGAAGAGTGTGTTCTCTGGAAAGTTTTCAAACTTTCTCGACTTTGCAGTTCAATCAGTTCAAGTTGGAATTCGGGTGGCGCTTTATCAGACTGAAATGAAACTGGGTCACTGAATAATTTTAATTCAATTTCAATCTTTTTGAAGTCGGAAAATCTGACTGTAACTTCTTCAAGCAAATCCTCAATTCTACAAGCAAACCGGTAATTCATATAACTTAGCATACTTTTCATGGGTCTGCTACTATTCGGTGAGTCCGATTCGGTGAGTCCGATTTGTTGAGTCTGATTCGGTGAGTTCCTAACCTCTAACCCCTAACCCTAAAACGGCAATGATAATTAGGCCACGGTACCCAATAATTAAAAAAAAAAATTGAAAAATCCCCCGTTAAGGGATCGGACTCACCGAATTGGACTCACCGAATTGGACTCACTGAAACGGGCCATTCCGACTTTTCATAGTTTACAGAACAGTCTTGAGCTCTTTCACATAGACTACAAAAATATACAGTGTGAGCCAGGCTTTCTGGGCCAGCTTTCAGTTGTGCTATGAAAAGTTTTAATTTTCTGGTAAAGCTAAGTTACTTATTTGCTCGAACATTGAAGTACACAACTGACCTTTCCCTTGTAAATGCAAATTGAGCTTAGCTAGCATTTCTGTGATGTCAACCAAGAAAGACAAATCATTCAACCATTTTTTCATTTTCTATCAAGTTCACATTTTGTTTCTTTCTCTCCATGAACTGTTTTATTTCGGGTAGCAATATTTGAAATCTTTTTAAGATGGCTGCTCTACTGAGTCATCGGACTTTAGATATAATCGGACTTATATATAATCCTATTGCTCCCATACTACCATTGCTACGCCCCTAAAAACTAACTGGTACATTTTAATTAGGCTATAAGATTCCAAGTTGAAAATACTACTTGGAGTGAAAATGATTAGCGGGCTGCACAAAAATCTCAGGTGGGCCGCAGGTTGGCATCCCTGGCCTAGCCTATCACCCTCAAAGGCTCATGACTCATTATGAGCTGGAGTTGAATTCGAAAGAAGTTTATAATGAAGAAGGATTAGGGTGCAACCTTCAACCCCTGAAAAAACCGAGAAAAAAATACAACAGAGCCGAAGTTGCTGATGGAGTTCCTGCAAACATTTCAAAACTTTTCCCTTGAAAATATCAAGATCGGAGCTGTATTGCATGACAGCCCCTATGTATGACTTTTGCTCATTGTGACGGAGCCTACCGTAACAGGAAAGAAGCAAGGCAGTGCGGAGCAATTGCATTGGGATTTTTTAGCTGTAGTAGCATCAATTAGTATCACAATGTAGGTAATCGGTGTTTTATAGCTAAGCTATAGGCTACGTAACGGTTCATTGATTATTCTTGCATATTATATTTTAAAACTTTTAGGATCATCACCGGTCAATACACAAATCAAATTAACATTGTAGCCCCTCCATTACAAATGATAACGAGCTGCCTCACTGGAATGATCTATTCTCACTTCCCACTCACATTTCTAGACAAAATTACAAAGAAAAAGTTACACTTATTTTGTGGTGGTCCGGAAAAATTCAATGATTAATTCCAAGTGAAAATTTTAAAATGTTTGCGGAAACTCCAATCAGCGACTTCGGCTTTGTTCTATTTTTTCTCTTGATCTTTTCAGAGGACAAAATCAGGGGACGAAGTGTTCTGGTGACGAAATAGATTGTATCTAAAGGATTTTGTTATAATAATAACGTATCAGATGTTGCAAAGCAGAATGCTTATCATCTTTCAGTTATATAAGGTAAACAAACTAATAAAGACAATGACTATATTGAAGTTAACAGTTAGTATCAACAGAGATACACACGCAAAAGTAGACAGCTATGTAATATCACTTGGGGTCAGAGATGTACGTATATGTCGCAAATTCTACGCCGCAGGCTTGCGGCGTAGACTTTTTGTTTACGCTAACGCTTGCGGCCATATTTTTTTGGATAGTTTGCGCTTGATGCTACGTCGTAAAGTTTTCACGTTTTTTTAGCGTCAACGCATACTTGTTAATGTATTTTTTTCACTACAACACGCCAATACCTTCCAGCGCTGTAGTTGAAAGAATGTTTTCAATGGGCAAAGACATATTGGAACCAAAACACAGTAAAATGTCAGATAAACACTTTCAGATGCGTGTGTTTCTTCGTGGAAATTCGAAATAAAACTTGTTTCGAGTGGTTTATACTGTGGAGCCATTCCGTGTCAATTCACACAGTCAAGAAAATCAACCTCTTCGATTTTTCTTAAATTTTACACACCTTTTCGCTATCCTATATGATGAACAACTGCAAAATTTGAGTGAAATTTATTGAGAAACACGAGAGTTATGAAGCATTTAGTTTGGGGGGGTCTGCCGAGGGGGCACATTTTTTTTATTTTTGGCCATGTTTGAGGCCTTATTACTGCTAAATTAAATTAGGTAAGAACCCAAATTTTTTACATGTGATAGTACTTCTGCCAAATATTGAAAAAACAACATTGTTCACATTGTCACTCTAAAAGGTCAAAAGTTATAGACATCCAAAGTTGGCCGTTTCTAGCTCTCGGCTAAAATTTTCCAAAATTTGAAAACCTTGCCAAGACCCTATTTTTGATTGGTTTTGGCTGAAATTTAGTAGAAATGTTGTTTACAGGATTCTCTATGAACTGAGAAAATTTCAGTACAAAATATTAAATGGGTTTTGAGGTATTTAATGTGAAACATGGGTCGAAATGAAAAAAAGCAAAAAGTGGGGTCCTTTTAATACCCCGGTTACCCATGACCCCAGTGAAAATTTGCACTGAATTTTTTTTTACATATTCACTAAGATATGACAAGTCTACCATGCAAAATTGATCCATGGTTCTCAATGTTTTCTTATAGAAAATATTCGTCAAAGTTTGGACAAAAACGCTAAAAATTAGAAATAAAAACTTTAAGGGGAGTAGGGGTGATCATTATTTTATCTTGCTATTGGCTATATAAAATGTTCTTGATGGCAGTAGCAATATTATGTGCTTGACAAACGACAATATAGACCTATAAATAAGTTTTGCAAGACGTTTTATGCATAAAGTTTAAGACATTATTATCTTTATGTGTTTTGGTTCGGAATGGCCCGTTTCGGCGAGTCCGATTCGGCGAGTCCGATTCGACTAGTCCGATTCGGCGAGTTCCCTATTCGGCGAGAGCCCTTTTCGGCGAGTGCCCTATTCGGCGAGTTTTTGAAATTTTTAAAAGGAAATTATCGGGTACCGTAGCCTAATCGCAATTGCCGTTTTTACATCGTTTTAACGTCGCTAAACGTTGAAATCGTGCAGAAAGGAATAAAAATAAAATGTTTGAACTATTAATTAAATTAAAATTCGTCATGTCAGTTCAGTTGTTTTTATTTCTGACCATCATATGAAAAACAATACACGTCAACATAGCAAAGGTGTAGAAAAAGGTAGAAGCGACAAAACGCGAACGTTAAAACGTGCTTGTGACCGAAGTAAGTTATTGAGTTGAAAGAAATTTGGCAAGGTTGCATCACCTTAAAAAAAATATAAGATATGAAGGAAAAATAAAACAAAGAAAATGTTACAAAAAAAATAATGTTTATGTCTATAAGTTAGTACTTTTGAATAGTTAAAATCATAGGCGCCTAACTATTTTTTTGGCCGTGGGGGCGAAAGCGTGTTTCAGCAGCAACGTAAATTCAGCGAAATGTCACGCAGATGGATGACGTAATTATGTCGTCACACTAGGATTGCTTTTATTGCCACACTCGGAGTTATCGCTACGTTCGACCTACCGTTAATTATTATAAACAAAGCTCGACCAAAACACATGCTATGCGTCTGCGTTGGCTAGCGGTTGATGGACTGCGACTCTTTAAGCTAAGCGCAACATAAAGTTTAGCAACGAACTAGATTTATTAGCATGAAACAAGAGATGAAAAGGTTTACTAAAAGGTATACTGTAAATGGAATGAAAATACTAACTTGATCATATGCTTGAAAATATACCTGTTGAAAGCAAAATCATTCATGTTTACATCAATTCAATAGCACGTCACCTTTAATAAATTTAAAAGTTGCTGACATCCGTAAACAGCTCTTGAAAATAGTTACAGAGAGACGTTTGATTAAGTTTTCGACTTGATATTGCTCCCTTTTCACTGCAATATCGCAACTTATGGCTGACCAGCTTTCAAGTTTTAATTCGCTGTAATACGCCCGTTTTCGTGTTGCAGATTGCGTTGCATTTTTAAGATAATGTATTCAGACGTTGAATCAATGTACAAATGAAATGTTATGCTAAATGGGTTCTTGAAACAAATCGTAGGGCTTCTGTGAATGTTTCTCAGTTTCAAAGTATCCTAGTCAGCAAAAGCTCCCTTTTCTACACGATTTCAACGTTTAGCGACGTTAACACGATAGGCCACACATTTGTTTAGCCTTTTCATTCTGTTACTACAATGTAAAAATGAATTGTGTTCTTGGAACAATTTTTTGCTGGTCGGTATAACTAGGCTACGGTACCCGATAATTTCCATTCAATCCAAGCTGTAGGCCACACATTTGTTGGTCCAAACTAATCATTTTAACTATTCAAAAGTACTAACTTATAGACATAAACATGATCTATTTTATTATTCTTTTGTAACATTTTCTTTGTTTTATTTTTCCTTCATATCTTAAATTTTTCTGAAAGTGTTGCGACCGTGCCAAATTTCTTTCAACTCAATAACTTACTTCGGTCACAAGCACGTTTTAACGTTCGCGTTTTGTCGCTTCTACCTTTTTCTACACCTTTGCTATGTTGACGTTTTTTGATATCATGATCAGAAAGAAAAACAACTGAACTGACATGACGAATTCAAGCACGTTTTAACGTTCGCGTTTTGTCGCTTCTACCTTTGCTATGTTGACGTGTATTGTTTTTCATATGATGGTCAGAAATAAAAACAACCGAACTGACATGACGAATTTTAATTTAATAGTTCAAACATTTTCTTTTTATTCCTTTCTGTACGATTTCAACGTTTAGCGACGTTAAAACGATGTAAAAACGGCAATTATAATTAGGCTACGGTACCCGATAATTTCCTTTCAAAAATTTCAAAACCTCGCCGAATAGGGCACTCGCCGAAAAGGGCTCTCGCCGAATAGGGAACTCGCCGAATCGGACTAGTCGAATCGGACTCGCCGAATCGGACTCGCCGAATAGTAGCAGACCCGTTTTGGTTACACTGTCCGATATCGTTTTGTTCAATCTTTTGGTATTAAATTTTCTTTAATTGCATGAAGAAGAAGAAGTATATAACATCAGAATGCCATGTTAATGCAAGCCGAAGAACCTGATAAGCTGACATACACAGACTATTTGGAAAATTGGTGTGTTCCATAATTCTAACAAAGAATGCATGATGAGTTTGTGCAATGATTGCTCTGGCAGAGAATGTTTGAAGAGCTACTTAATTGATACATTCAGCAACCAGTATGATCTTGATGATACTATAAGGGACAAGCAATGGGCTCATACTGATAGAACGACAATTAACTGAGCAGCTAAAAAGCCTGGATGACTTTATTGAATCATTGTGTGACACCTTTCTTGCTTTTATTTACTTATTTATTTGCATCAGGCTCAACTCAAGATGGTCAATATTACAATCAAACATAAAAAGTAGAAACAAAGCAGATACTCAGCTCCGAAGAGCTGAGTCGTAATGTACCAAATACAGCTTAGAAGACCCATCACTTCATTAGCAAATCACAATCAAGTTACTTGAAACAAAATTTAGCTGATGATGAAGTCGTAGTACTACTTGATTTTGCTGAGAACTACTCTACTCATTTATTGTCCAAGATGCCATGCAAGGGTTCCATTGGGACAACACTCCTGGCAACCCTTCACCCTTTTGTAATAGACTACAAAAAGATGGAGCTTTAACATTAAAAAATTTGGTTGCAATATCAGATCACTTGGAACATTCAACAAGCACAATGCATACATTCATTAACCAAATAATTCCAATTATCAAATCACTTGGTAATGTGAAAAAATGATCTATTTCAGCGATGGTGCTGCTTCACAATACAAAAACCGTAAAATTTTTATCAATCTTTGCCATCATTCAACAGATTTTGGAATTGAAGCTGAGTGGCATTTATTTGCTACATCTCATGGCAAAAGTCTATGTGATGGAGTTGGTAAAACCACCAAAAAATTAGCTGCATGTGCAGTGCAGTCGTGCAAGTCTTCACGCAGCAACCACCAACCAAATTCTCACACCACAAGATCTTTTTCAATGGGAGCAAGATCACATTTCTGGGTTTAAACATATTTGGGTTTCTTCAACTGAAATTCAAGACCTCAACACAAAATTTGAATTGGAAAAGCGATATGCATTGTGTAAAACAATAACAGGCACGAGATCACATCATACTTTTATTCCACAATCATGTGAGTCTTAGAAAATGCGTCGACTGTCAAATGATATTTCACATACCCTTGTGGATGTGGTACGAGGTCAATCACAACCCCCAGAAAATGATGCAAATGTAGGCCAATATGTGGCTTGCAGATATGATTTTGATTGGTACATTGGCATTATTTGTGAAAAAAGCTATGAAACGCAAGACTTCAATGTTCAGTTTATGATACTAAACAAAAGCAACAAATGTTTAAACTGGCCCAGACTATCAGACATCAACAAACATGCTGGATTCCATTTCATGACATTATTTGTTCAATTGCTGAGCCGAGTATCCATGGTTCTTCTGGACAACAATACAAACTGAGCAATGAAGATTATGACAAAATTTGCCATTTTGTTTACTGATAATGAGGACCACGTCTACATGGTATATATATATAGGCTCTACATTACAGTTGTCAAATATATAACAATTGCTAGAATCACAATCAAAAATACACTTCAAATGTTTTCTAGTATATATATATAGTTCAATATTGTTGTATTTTTTTTTGAATTTTTCGTTTGTAATTTTTAACGTTTTTCTCCAAACTTTGACGCATACTTTCTGTAAGAAAACACTGAAAACCATGGATCAATTTTGCATGGTAGACTTGTCACGTCTTAGTGAATTTGTGAACAAAATTTCGGCTTGCATTAACTTGGCATTCTGATGTTATATACTTCTTCTTCTTTATGCAATTAAAGAAAATTTAATACCAAAAGATCGAACAAAACGATATCGGACAGTGTAACCAAAACACATAAAGATAATAATGTCTTAAACTTTATGCATAAAACGTCTTGCAAAAATTATTCATAGGTCTACATTTTTATTTGTCAAGCACATAATATTGCTACTGTCATCTAGAACACTTTATATAGCCAATAGCAAAATAAAATAATGATCACCCCTACTCCCCTTGAATTTTTCATTTCTAATTTTTAGCGTTTTTGTCCAAACTTTGACGAATACTTTCTATAAGAAAACATTGAGAACCATGGATCAATTTTGCATGGTAGACTTGTCATATCTTAGTGAATATGTAAAAAAAATTCAGTGCAAATTTTCACTGGGGTCATGGGTAACCGGGGTATTAAAAGGACCCCACTTTTTGCTTTTTTTCATTTCGACCCATGTTTCACATTAAATACCTCAAAACCCTTTTAATATTTTGTACTGAAATTTTCTCAGTTCATAGAGAATCCTGTAAACAACATTTCTACTAAATTTCAGCCAAAACCAATCAAAAATAGGGTCTTGGCAAGGTTTTCAAATTTTGGAAAATTTTAGCCGAGAGCTGGAAACGGCCAACTTTGGATGTCTATAACCTTTGACCTTTTAGAGTGACAATGTGAACAATGTTGTTTCTTCACTATTTGGTAGAAGTACTATCACATGTAAAAAATTTGGGTTCTTACCTAATTTAATTTAGCAGTAATAGGGCCTCAAACATGGCCAAAATTAAAAAATATGTGCCCCCTCGGCAGACCCCCCCAAACTAAATGCTTCATAACTCTCGTGTATCGTAATAATTTTCACTCAAATTTTGCAGGTGTTCATCATATAGGATAATAAAAAGGTGTGTAAAATTTAAGAAAAATCGAAGAGGTTGATTTTCTTGACTGTGTGAATTGACACGGAATGGCTCCGTGTGAATGTTTGGCACCTAGCAAACAAAATTAGTTTACGCTAGTGTATGCGCTGACGCCGCCAACTTTTTTTACAAGTTACGTTGACGCTTACGGCGTATGGTTTTTCCAACGTTTGCGTTTACGCTATCGGCGTCAATATTTTTTGTATGCGCGTACATCACTGCTCAGGGTATAACCTACACTAGCAACAAATGTAGCCTATATGTGACATTGTTGTAGTCAATGTTTCAGCTTATGATAATGTAAGGCTTAGCTAGTTGTTAACTACCATATCTAAACATCTTGGTACTTACCATAAAATAGCAGGACTGGCCGTCCCATACAGAAAAAATCTTGACTGGAAATTATCCACTCGAAGAAAATCAACCACAAAAAATATGCCCTGTCGAAACACAAAGATATTTTTCGTATGAAGTTTGGCTTACTTTCATATGTAGGTGATACTTCAGAAATCAGAAGCGTGAATATATCTTATTACTGTAGTGTTTCTTTACAGTTTTAAGATAGGTGAATTTTATAGTTATACTTAAAATATTCAACTACAACCTGGAACTCTTCAAACATTTGGCATTGCATTGTAAATAAAAAGTGTGATGTCCTTTCTGAGGTCAGCTTTAGATTTTGTCAGTGGTGGAAATTCTGACAATGATTTGGTGGGATCCTATGTGGAGCTTGGAAAACAAAAACTTTATGTCAATCGAGTTATTGCAGAAGGTAAGTGTGAATAACAAGATTTTAGTTTAACAGTGTTGTTTTGCTCAATAGAATCGTAATATGTTGGATTTCTGGTTTTACCTTACATTTATTTTTAAAATGCTTTAAAAGCAACATTGAACAAAGTCAGAGGTTTAAAATTACCACATGTAGCACCGTAACCATAGACTTTGAGGCAATGTTCATCATCTATTGTGGTGCTTGAGTATTACCTCAAGCGCTCACATAATGTTGCTTTGCAAAACGCAAATCTGCACTTTCACCATCAGCACATAAGCACGGCATCATTAAAATGAGAAAATTTGTTAAAATACACATTCATATTATCCCACAGCTTATAATAGCCCTTAAAAATTTATAAACATGTTCAAATCATTATTATTAGTATTCGATAACAATCTATCCTTCTCATCTCACATTGACAAGATGGTATCTAAGGCAAATCGTATCGTTGGTGTCATAAAAAGAACCTTCACTTTTCTTGATGTAAATATGTTTCTCCTTCTATACAAAATGCTACCGGTAGTCAGAACAATATTGGAATACAACAACATCATCTGGTGGTCAAATTTCAAAAATCAAATTGTAAAAGTAGAAGCAGTTCAACGAAGAGCCACAAAACTTGTGTTTGGATTTCGAGAACTAACCTATCCAGAAAGGCTGAAAAAACTTGGTCTGCCCACTATAGAACACAGAAAACTCCGAGGTGACCTCATCGAAACATTTAACTACATGCATGGCTTGTATGATGTCAATGTCAATAATCTATTCACACTGGACCTGAAAAACATTGCTACAAGAGGACACAGCCTTAAGCTGGAAAAGCCAAGGCCCAAGACCAGAAAATTTGGTAACTTTTTTACTCCCCGTGTGATCAATGGGTGGAACAGTCTCCCTGAACATGTGGTTGCTTCGCCAAGTGTAAATTCGTTTAAAGCTTCATTAGATAAATTTTTCCAAAACCGGGATATTATGTACACCCCATAATGTTTCTAATTTTTATGTTGTGTTTTGTGTAAGCTTACCACAGTAAGTTTTGTTTCCAAAATTTTTACCGTTACTTTCTATTTATACTGTTGTTGCCAATATCTAATACTGTAGTGTACTATTTATTGTAGGGATTGTGTAGCCTACTGTTATTACTGTACCAACGCCAACGCTAGTGTTCAATTACACTGTTAGCATTAGGCATTCCAGTAGTCACTGCCTAATTGATGCATACCAATATTGCTTTAGTACAATAACAAAAATTTTGGTATTGTTTTTGCGTATCTTTTTACCTAGTCACATTGATATTATATAGCTGTTTACTTTTGCGTGTGTATCACTGTTGATACCTCTGTTAATCTTAATATTGTTATTATCTTTATTAGTTGTTTACTGTACGAGTGTACGTGATTGAAAGATGAATAAACACTCTGCTTTACAACATCTCATATATTATTATTATTATATATTATTATTACTTGTGGATGGATTAGATAACCATGATCAATTGATCATGAATTGTCTTAAAATCCAGCGCCAGCACAATAGCTGCTTTGGGTTTCTTTTTTTGACACTTTTCTACCACTGTAATTGATTGTAATGTTCTGATTTTTGTCAACTTAGAAAACAATTATTAACTCACCACTTATGGGTTATGAATAATTAGTATATTTCAGTTCTGTTTGAAGATTACAAAATGAATATCAAAATGTTACAGGAGGATTCGCCTTTGTGTATGAAGCAGCTGACTCCTCAGGAAAATTATTTGCTCTGAAGGTGACAAGTTGTTTTTTTTTCTATGCAAGAATTATTTTTAAAAATAAAACGTAAGAGTTTATGTTGTACCGTAATAGTATTTTTTTTGGTTTTACTCGGTGCGAGTATATTTAGTTCACACCGGATCTGAGTGACATTAAGATGAAACAGAATTTTACAGTGTAACCATGTTCATAAGAAATGAATTTCGAGAAGGAGTCATTTTTTATTATACTGTATTGGCAGTTTTCAATGTCAGAGGCTTATGGTTATCCAATTTTCTTAGGTGCAAGGAATATTAGATCTGTTCAAAAATCAAAAATTTTCAATATTTTTTGCTTGCATTGTTTCCCATGATTTTGGCCATGAGAAATCCAAAAATGACAACCGTTTTGCTTTTTGATAATAGGATACCCTGCCTCAAGAGGCCTAAGCATATCCATTTTTGCCAAAATCACCCATTTTTGACCTGTAAAGCAATGATCCTGATGGTGAAAGTATTTATTTCGACTGAAAACACTTTCATCCAATGTCTTACTAATAGATCAGTACCGTAAATAAAAATGAACTTTTAGATATTTGGCATCAATTTGAGAAGTGTGGGTGGAGTAAGAAGATTAAGAAACAGCACTTAGTGCCACTAGTGGTGAAAAAGCATTTAGCTTATTTCAAGCAAAGATACACATTTTTTGAAATGGTTGTTATTTTTCGATTTCTTTTGGTCAAAATCATGGGAAACAATGTAAGGAGCTAATAAGATTGAAAATCTTTGATTTTGGAACAGGTCTAAAGGAATATGTATTATACCTTTCAAAAGTAAGTTGTTTTGTTGCAATGTATTTTATGAATATTTTTTACAGAGGTTATTATCACACGAAGAGAGTAAAAATAAAGAAATTCTGCAAGAGATTCAATTTCTCAAACGTTTGAATGGTCATTCAAATATTGTTCAATATTTTTCTGCGGCTTCTGTATCTAAAGCTGAGTCCGGTCATGGACAAGATGAGTTTCTACTTTGCACGGAATTCTGTGCAGGTACCTCGTCTATTAACTCTCGTAATTGTTTGTAGGTATTAAAGTACAGTAGGCTTATCATTTAAACAAGTTCTCCAAAACTCTTCTAATTTGTTTGCTTTTTAAGAGGATCAGTTTGTACTTTTAATTTGTACCGTAGTTTTTGTTTAATATTTGTTTGTTTTTTTAAAGGGGGACAGTTAGTTGATGTCATGCGCAGACGTGGTGGGCCAATGCCAATTGAGCAAATCATTCAGGCCTTTTATCAGACTTGTTATGCTGTTCAACATCTTCATAAGCAGAATCCTCCAATTATTCACAGAGACTTGAAGGTATTATGTAGAGAAATGTTTTTTTTTTTATTATTTTGTCATAAATCATATACACAATTGTACGTACAATACATGCTTGAAATACTTTTTACAATGCCCATTTACAGGACTTATTCCCATTCTCTTGTTTCATAAATATCACACCAGATAGACTTTTGAGTAAAAATTTACATTTCTTGTTTTGTATTAGACACTTTGTATAGAGTAGGTATGCCGTATATAAAACATTTCGGTATAGGTTTCAACAAATCAATATGTTGGCAGTGCTTTCATTTATATCTTGATGTGCTGAAAGTGGTTTTACTTATAACTTACTACTTTTCTAAAATAACATACGGTGCATGTGCAAGGAACTATTTAATTTTTAACTAAATTTTCTTTTTGTAAGGTTGAAAATTTATTGCTCACTGCCCAAGGCATAGTGAAGTTGTGTGACTTTGGAAGTGCCACGACATCTGCTTTCTATCCAGACCACTCTTGGACAGCTGCACGACGTTCGCAAGTAAAAAAATCTTATTTTATTTTTGTGTTTTTTTAAACAGACAACTTTCTTCTCATGCAGTGCTTTTCACTGCACATTTGAAGTTCTGCTGTATGGCGTTTGGTATGTTATTGTAAAGTAAGTTTCACAATTTTACAAATTAGGTCGAAGAAGAAATACTTCGAAATACAACTCCAATGTATCGGACGCCTGAAATCATTGACATGTACAGCAATTACCCAATCAACGAAATGCAAGACGTCTGGGTAAGAATTCCATAGAGCAATCATGGCTGGTTACCATTTTGCTTACACCCTTTTCTAATCACTTGTCGGTTGTTGCAACCTTTTTTTTGAAATGGGTAGCAAACTAACAATGACTAATTTTATAACAACTTTGTTACCCATTTCAAAAAAAGGACTGTGATGCAATAACAAGAAACTGACTAATTTTATAACAACTTTTTCTTGTTATTGCATCACAGTCTCATTGTTACTGCTTTATTGTTATAAAAGCTTCATAAATGAAAAGCTTGGTGGCTTTTTTGTGATTGAAGACCTCAGAAATTTAACTTGAAAAGCTATTGTTTTTTTAATAGGTGAAATTTAATCACATGGACACTTGTTGTTGCAACCATGTGATGTGTTGTACGTCGTAACAACATTGTTTTGCCAATTTGAATGTTAGTCTTGGATGAAAGGTCTGATCAATTTGATTTGTTCCCACAAGTAAATACACTTCCATTCACCATAAAACATAACCCACTACACTACAAACAACTGTACTAACTGTAACACAAAGTTTAATTTTCAACAATCGACTGTCCAGCGAAGTTGTGAAGACATGTTTACTTGTTTAGTCATAATTCATGCAGAGTTTGTCAATTTTTCGTGCCCCCCTTGTGAACCTCACACGCCCCCCAGTTTAAGAACCACTGCACAGGTTCCTTGTCAAATATACATTTTTACCACAAAAGGTTTGAAATCGAGAGTTGTCTTAGATGCGCCTTGAAAGTTTTTCAAGCGTTTTAATGTACTTACAGGCTGTGGAAAGTTGAGAACCCCTAGCTTAGTTCAACCATACTTTACTGCTTCTTTTTCGATCAAAAACTAGTTTCGTGGTATATTTTAGGCACTCGGCTGTATCCTCTACTTACTGTGTTTCAACAAGCACCCGTTTGACGACTCTGCAAGGCTTGCTATTCTAAATGGAAACTTTGTCATTCCGTCCAGCGATAAGGTCTACACTCTTTTCCATCCATTGATTAGTGAGTGACAACTACTATTACAACTATAGTGATAGTAACTATTGATTTGTGTGGTAAAAGTACCAGATCTAGGTTAATAGTTGAAGGTGGCAAATTTTGGATTATAGACTTGTAATAGTTTTGGGAAAAAATTGGTTCAGTTTTCATTCTGGCTGAAATCTTATTAGGGCTAAATTAATGTGATAAGTTAAAGACGTTAAATCTTCATAAAAAAAAGGAATTTTCTAGTTAGGCTGCATATATGTCCTTTTTTACAAACACTTTTAAGGTGCTTTTTTGCAAAGACAATAAATTCTTTTTCAGAGTCAATTCTTCAGATTAATCCCAATAACCGCCCCCCTGCTGCAGTGATAGCTGAGCAACTTGTGGAGTTTGCTGCTGGAAATGGTGTGAATCCTAAAGGTTCCATTGATCTTGTGAGTGAACTCTTCAATCTGCAAGCTACATCTAAAGTTTTCCGTCGTCTGCAGACGTTGAATTAACGTAAAAATAACAGATTTTGCTGTTTGGATTAATGTCACAGAGACGACGTTATCTCAGAACTTTTTGATGTGTTACCTTTTAAAAGATTATTTGTTTTCAGTTGTATGAAGTATTGAGTAGCACGCAATGGTTTTTACTTGAAATTTTAACTTTTGAAACCGTCTGCATTGATCCCATTTGAACAAAAAGACCCTATTCTTGTTTGTACAAACGTAACAGTAACAATAAATGGTGTCTTTATTTGAAACGGAACTCTAAAGAATTGAACAAAACAGCTCTGAGATTACCATTCGCTTCTTTTTGTGCTGGGACCGCATTGGCTGGGCGAAATGGTGTGCTTTTGCTTGGTCATTTCAATTTTTGAAATAGCGTTTTTGACTGCGATTTTTACCAGCACTATTGTGATGCTTTGTTTGCAATGGTGCTTTAATTCCTGTAGCAGCAAAACTGATAAATATTTGTACCTGTAGACATTTGTAATCAAGGGTGTACACGTACAGTGCTAGCGATACACAAGAGTGAAAGATGTACGGGAATTGAACTACATGGTGTAGCTTGTGCATCGTTTTTGATGGCTCATAGTGTTGGGTTAGTTTGGTGAGCAATTCCAACGATGCACGAATTGTCTTTTTGGCAACATTTACAGTGTTTTCTTTATTGACAATTTTTTAAAAAGATTTTTCTTTCCGAATTCCACTTTCCCTTTAGGTAAACTTTTCTAATCTCTCTAAAAGTAATGACACACTATAACACTGTGTGTCGCTCACAGTACAAAAAAGAAGACGGGTTGAGCTCGTCTGTCTCCAACCGACGGCCATCCTTTGACAGTGGAGGAAAGTCATCTTCAGGTTCGAAAGCTTCCGTTGCCGGAGTTCAATCTGAAGCAAGAGCTAGGTCTTCTTCCCCTCGCCCTACCCAAAATGGTATGTACAACAAATAAATTTGTGTAGGGTCTCGTTGATTTTACGTTTAGTTACGTATTTCAGTTTAAAACTAAAATTTGTACGGTATTCAATTACTTCAAAGTGGCCATTGTTGAGCCTTATGATGGATGTTTCATGAATCCCATAAAAATTGACACTCTTTGGTGGACTGAGCTCAAATGTATTCGATATCTGCAGACGTTGACTGAATGTGGAAAGATCTGATTTGCTAACTGGAGTGATTCCAGACATTGCGTCAGTTGACAATTTCTGTTGTGGCTTACTGGCTGGCTGGTAAAATAGATCCGCTGGAACAGTCAGTTGAGCCTGTTTGTGAGCATGAGTATTGCCTTACGTTCTCGTTCATGTTGCTAATCTTTTTTCGTTGCTTTTTTCCCTTTTTTTTAGGGTCAAATTATTGAGAGATTCATGCAAGCCTCGCAATGTTACATACAGTTATACACTTATACACACGGTTGGGCCTCGTTAATCCGACCTCACTACCTCTTCTATATAATGTTATTTTAGCGAGGTTTTACCTTTCAAAGCGAGGTTGTCTGGTTGTTAGGATTTCAAGAAAAGGAGACAAAGTACATTGAAGTCCTTTTTTAAGTATATGTCAAATGGCGGAGGATTTCAACAATTAATTTCCAATTCAACGAGGTCTGACTGCCACGTCTTCACTTTGTGACTCCATATTGCTTGAAATGCCTTTTCTTGAAACTTGATCATTTGCGATTTTCCCAACATACTTTTAAAGCAGTTATTTTTTCCATTTTCTGAGAAATTAAACTATCAATGATCAGCTGAACTTGTGACTCAATATAGTTAGACTGGTATTGATGCACAAGTTATGTTATGTATTGCAAATATGAGTTTGTTTGGAAATATTTCGATTAAATTCAATTTGGTGTGTAGGCGGTTAGATTTATATTCTGAAAAATAAGTAAGGTCTGTTTTTGACAGAAGCCTGTGTTGCTTCAGCGTCAAAATTTATAATTTGAAGCAGAAGAAAATTTGCAGACTTGAAATTATCGCTTTGACTACTCGGCTAACAAAATTGGTACTTTTTAATGAATCAATGTATAAAAAACAATTTTGCTAGCTGGGTACTGATCTCTTTGCCAGTTCAGGTACACTGAAGCACTGGCGTCACCTTTCGCTTTCTTGAATCAAGTAGCACCATTGAAACTGATGACGTATATCCCCTGACAGCAAATCAGTTGTTTTTTTACATTGATTCAACGCCTACAGACTACAATGTCAAAAACTACTGATTCGCTGTCTGGATCACTTGTAAGGCTTTTCAACTTGAAGGTCAGACGTTGAGATTGTTTATTAGTTTGTGACATCATTTTCAACCGCGATGGAAACTTTAATTGGGAAAGCGTTTTTATTGCGATATTTGCTGCTGGAGCTGAAATAGCGACGTCCATGCTGAAGCAAACTGTTCCAACCCAGCCCGGAAATCAGCCCTTTTTTACATAGTTTGACTTATAGAAACAGAAAAAAAGGACTGCTTTGCTGGCTGAGAATGTGCTTGACGACGACAATACTAAAAAAAACAGCATTTTAGCTCGCGAGGAAACAATTTCTTTTGAAGTTAATTGTGCACAAATTAGAAGATTTTCCCTCCTAAATAGTGAATCAAAGCGTATGTCTGTTTAATTATTCAAGGTAAACAAAAACCACAAGCTCATGCTTTTTTACATGTTTGAAGTAGGCCAATCAGGCAATCACTTTAACTCAGGGGTGCCCATAGTTCTGCAGCCCGGGTCGCATTTTGTTATTTGTGTTTGTTTTGGGGGGAGGTATTCAATTTTTCACTCATTTTTGTCTTTGAAATTTGGCATAAAAGTTGGAAATTTTTAAAAGCTATTATTATATATACATGATTATGATGTAACCCAATGATTACAAGCCAAACGCCAAGCATGTAGGCGTTATTTTGACTTGTTGGTCTTGCAGGCTAAAAATGACCTTAATACTATATTGGCTACACGTTTTGAAATTTATGCTACTTCAATTACAAATTTTTTAAAAAGGCCGAAAAATTTGTCTACAACTACTCAGTTTTATTCATCATAAGTGATACTGTAAAGCAGGGTGACTTTTTCCTGTGAGGGTGACTTTAGCCAAAAATCAAAACAAAATTTATAACCAAATATTGGATCTTTGACGTGAGCAGTTTTCTTTTTTTAGGTGGTAGTTTCCTGTTTGTGTTGGTATTTACGAAAAAAAGTTTAAATACGTTTTCATTCTGCAACGTTTGTCTGGTTTACAGGTTATGAAGTAGATCAGGTTTGAGAAGCAGAAATCGCATCTTCCCAAATTAGGGGGGTTTGTACACAGACATTATGCAAATTTGAAAATGTGCCTCTGCAATTCATTTTATGGTTGATAGAGAACTAGTACACACAAAAACCTAAAGATTTGTTAAAACTTGTGAAGTGAAAGAGCTTAAAATAAAGTGGTACCGTACGATATTTGCCATGAGTGGGGGTGACTTTAGCCATAGGTTAGGCAAGTGCGATTTGTACAATAGATGGTATTTGTCAAGTTTATCTTTCCTTTAATTGTTTCCATGTTTCTGGCTCTCAGATTTGTATTCAATCATAAAATTAGTTTAATATATTTTATTTTGGCAAAAAAAAATTAAAAATTTGTTTGCAGCAAGGCCACTGGGTAGTAGTGAACTATGAGTCAGTTATCCAGGAACAGTGGAAGTTTTGAAAGAGCCAAACCTGAAAGTGGGTGTTATGGGCAGGAGTGGGATAGAGAAAGGGAAAAGACCAATGTGTTTACACATGAAAAAAGACCAGTGTGTTTACGCATAATTATGATAATATGCAGGAAATTATAGAGAACAAGAATATTATTTCCTCCAACACCCGAGGAGAAAGCAGCTACTCTACACACCTGGAGACAAGGACAGTATACTTTTGACTGTTTTTTTAGTTTTCTTGTTTGAGCTGTTTGTTTAAAAACCCAGCCGGCAGCCATGTTTGCATAAACTCTGTGTAGTTATTCTGTACATAGCAACGTAGTAAGGTAGGGCAGTTTGACCCTTTAAAGTTGGCATACAAATAACTTTTAATAAAGGATTTGTTTCTTAAAAACATTAATTTGGCTAAACTAACCCATTTACAGGCCTACTTGTGCCGTTTCAGAGTGTTAGCCATAGTATACTATAACATTCAACCAAGTGGCTAAAGTCACCCACTTGGGCGGGTGACATTAGCCACTACTTCAATAAAAAAAGGTTATATAATATCAACTATAAACAATATTGCTTTTGGCCTGTTTATTTTCCTGCTAATGTTCCTCTAATAGAAACATAATTTAAAAAGTATCTAGCAAGATTATGTTTTTCCAACAAAAGTCTTCTAAAAACCTGCTAAAGTCACCCAGGTTTACAGTATAACTTAAGTACGTTATGAGCCCAGATGGGGGACGGCGACGCAGATATTGTTCCCGTGGGCAACACTTTTGGCACCCCTGCTTTATCCTAACCAGTTTTGGTCAGTTTATTCTGAATTATTTGATTCTGAAATTTTTGAATCATTTATTTATTCATACCACTCACTGATTGATGCTGAAGGAGATACAAATGTGCGGTATGCGTTCTTTGCTTAACTTATACAAAATTGATTACTCGGCCTTTCTACCGACTGCATAGTTGATGCACAACATTCTCAAGAAATATCGTCAACAGTGAAAAAGCTTGTAACTTAAATTTCAAATTCACTTAAAGCTTGCTCCTTGATAGCATTAGTTTAATCGATTTTTGATTAACCTGGTTTCAGATCAAATAAAACAAAAATACGCTCTTCGAAGTCGACTGGTTGAGCTATCAAGTTTAATTCTGGCTAATTCATAGTGTGTCGAGTGCGCTGAAGTACAAAATGAAGTTCGTTTTGCAGTATCGATTTTTGGATGTCTGGTTCGTGTTGCGGTTGTGTCTGTGGGAATGTGTGATTCCCTAAACCTTTCCGTACGTAAAGGAAGCCGGTTCGTTATAAAAGTATTGATTTGTGAATTATTTTTCATTACCTAGCCCAGCGTTTGCTGCGCTTTCACAGAAGCCAGAGCTTTAATTTGCAACAACTTTAGATCTTCACTTTTTTGTTTTTTTAAACGAAAACTTTGGTATGGAAATATAATGTAGTCGAACTTGAAGGAGGTAGTGGCGTTTAGTAAATTTTGAGTACATCTGTTGGAATTATAGAAATTTGATTATGAGAAGCTTCTTGCAGTTGAGGTTGCTATTGAACGCAGTGCTTTGTAACCTGTGATTGAAGGTTGCTGACATTTTTCAGTTTCTGTATTATCAAGCTTATTGTAAATAATTTATTGCGTTAATATGGTGTGATATGTCTCTACTGTAGCGTAGGCTGTGTTGTTTCGGAATGCGTGCAATATTCATACCATTTTCTGCATTGCATTTTGCCTCGGCTGTCGCATCATTTGAGCAAAGCTAGTATTTGATGCAATGCAGTAGATTTGCTTGGAAAATGTTTACTAGTTTCATAAGCAGAGCTTTGCTAGAGCCCGGCCGCCGCGACAGACAGCTGACTTGTAGCAGGACCTCAACGAAGCCTAGAAACTGTGGCAGCAAGGACTCAATATGTCAGACCAAAGTAGCAAACCGTAGAGATACGACCAAAGAACTTGCTGAACACACTACAAGCAATTCGAAAACCTCTGCAAATCTGCAGTACTACTTTCGTTATTATGGCAAACAGCTGTCGAACCAAGAAGAAGGAAAGTGTTTATGGGGTGCAGACGACACTGCAAGCGATGACGAGGATTGCTCGTGGAATATGGCGGATGAATATGGTGCTTTACTGATAATTCTATTATGATTTCATTATAAACTTATAGTATTGCCAAGAGGGAGAGGATTTTTGTAAGATGGTGTTATCTTGATATAAATTAAAGGTATAATAACGAACTGGATGTGGTTGTATTTAGTTTTTCGACCTATTCCAATGAGATAATAGTGTTGTGGAGTGGACCGTATGCGTAGTGAGCTATTTTTTAAACATGAAATTGATCAAGCACTTCAAAAAGGAAACTAATGCAGCAGATAATGCCACGAGCTTAATGATCAGAGGATTTTCTTCGTTCCTCAAAAGTTTGACTGCACTGAAATAATGGCTATCAGCTTTAAGACCTCACCAAGAGTTTCAAGTAGTGTTACATTTCGCCGATTAAATTTATCTACATATCACAGGGTCCGTTGCAGAAGGGTCCGGAATATTCAGCATGATGAAAGGTGGAGCTGGGAAGCTATTCACAAACATTCGTGATACTTCCTCTAAAGTTGTGCAGTCGGTCGCCAACATTGCCAAGTCAGACATGGATATCACTTACATTACATCTAAAGTGGCAGGTGTGTAATTGAACACAATCGCTGTGTCTGGATGTACGTTTGAGCGAGTGCATTTGTTTAATGTTTAGTGATGCTAATCCATAGTTGCACAACCAAGCCGTTTTTTTTTACTTTACAATAAAAAAGGTTTTTATGATTTAAACGAAAACTAATACTATTTTTAAATTCATATTTTATTTTGTAAGAAATCACAAAAAAATATCCAGCTAACTGTTTAAAATCATCCACATGATTTTGCATACAAACTAGCCTTCATTCAAAAGCACACTTGCGATAGACCTGTATTCGTACAGAGTCTAACGCCGGAACGTTCACAAAATGTTGGTTGAAACCACTCTAGGTTGAATTCGCTTGAATTGAGCTACTAACTTCAACTTCGATGAGAGCGCTGCCAAAGTGGTAAACCGTAAAAATTTATTCGGTAATGATACGACGGTGACGTTTTGACTTTGCCTTGTCGTTTAGTGATGTCATTTCCTGCTGACGGGATGGAGGCTGCGTACAAGAACAACATTGACGAGGTCTGTGCTTTTCTTGACGCCAGGCACGAAACTCATTATGCTGTCTACAACCTTTCCCCTCGACAGTACAGTGCTTCGAGGTGAGGTAGAGTTAAATCATTTCACTATTTGTTTCAGCATGACGCTTGGATGATGCTTCATAAGTAAAAGGCTGTCTGTATTCGGGCATAGCCTCAAAACAAAACTTGCTCGTCACGTCCATAGTAAAAGTTATAGTCTTGGTTGTCGTACGCAAGAGAAAATAAATGCATCTTGGTTGGACGTAAGGAAAGGTAAACGTTTTTCACTGAACGTTTCAGATTTCACAACAGAGTAGTCCAGATAGGTTGGCCCGAGAGACAAGCCCCTCCAATGAAAACCCTCTTCACCGTTTGCAAGCACATCATCCAATGGCTGAAGAAGGACCCTAATAACGCGGCGATCATACACTGCACTGTAAGTGATTCCCTATCTTGAACGCTTTTCATCTTTCCTGAATTGCTTGAAAGATTGGTCAAAGACATTCTTGCTCTGAAATAATTTCTATTTCAATGATCAGAGACTTATATAAGTATTTAATTTTTTTGTTGTCGCATCCAGGTTTACCTCCGGTGGTTAAAATTTTAGATTAAGTGGACGGAAAGCAAGGAATCCAATGTTCCTATCCACCATTAGGTATTCCTTTAAGTGTCTTGCCAAAGACACAGCCACATGTTTTGAGCGGTGTCGAACCCCCTTTCAAGTGTCGAAGTAGTGCTCTGACCACTCGGCTATGTAGCTGACTCAGTCTTTATATGGTTCAGTAGAAGCACAAGATGTTTTACTTTTCGCCTCTCACCAACTTCACTATTACATCTTCAGGATGGCAAGGCTCAATCCGCGGTTGTCACTTGCTCCTTATTTATCCTCTGCGGACTCTTCAACACCGCGGAAGCCGCTCTGTTTATGTTCAGTATACAGCGAATGCCTCCAGGTCTCAGTGCTTCACATCGGAGGTAACTATGGACCTTTTATGTGTTAGATGTTGTGTTTTCGCCGAGTAGCTCCCTAAGTAAGTTCTTTTAATACTAGAATACTTTTTCTTAGATTTTGAAGCATGAAAGTTTGTGGAACTTACTTACCAAATCTATGAGAGTCGTCAGTTTGTCGAGCAACAAAGAAGTTAACAATAAAAAAAACAAAAAACTGAGCAATTGTAGAAGTGCCAACAACTGCAATTCTTGATGTTACTTAAAATCGGGCACTGTTGGATTGATTTATCACAGTTGTTGTACGTAAGATGTTTCACTTTCTTGGCAGGATGTAAAATTTGGTATCTACTTTTGCTGTGTTCCAAAGTAAGTAATGTTGAAACTCAAGTGAACTTTGATAAATCTGCCCTGTAACTCCAATTCTACAATATCAACTTTGATATTGTTTCTCAGATACATTGAGTACATTTGCAACATGGCGTCCTCTCCACCCGATGGCTCGTCTCCGAATAAGGTTCCGTTTCCCCATTCCTACCATGTCAGCATCGAGAAGATTGTGATGTCGCCTGTTCCTCTTTTCAATCGTATCCGCAACGGGTGCAAGCCTTTCTGCGAGGTTCACGTCGGCGAGCAGAGAGTTCTGACCACATCAAAAGATTACGACTTAATGAAGTAAGCTTAGCCACGACGCCTTTTTCTGTTGCCGAAAGTAAATACTTTTAAGTGTCAATTTTTTTTCACAACTGCCCCTGCAAGCAATGAATTCTGTTTATAAATAAGAAAGACAAAGCTTAAAATTGTCATAATTTTTGTTGTAAACTTCATCGGCTTGGTGTTGCGTGACAATTTCTAAATATTTCATTTCACTTCTTGCTTTTGAATCTTTTATAATAGAAAGTTTGATCACACTTTATATATAATGATCTAAGGTTAGACAAGTTTTTCTTTTGTTTGTCTTGGAGCTGAATGAAAACGTTTTCAATTCTCATTAAGTTGATGTAAAAAAAATTGCTCAAAAAGTCGCCTATCACCTGCCTTCATTCAAAACTTAATTTTAATATATTTTAATAAGCTAAGCTAAAACGTATTTGTCTAAACCCGGACAAACGGCTTCACCAATGTGAACATAGTCTTGCACAGAAAATGAAGAAGCAAGTGTATGCACTGTTACAAGAAGCACGTGTTCTCGATTTTAAAAGACCCAACGCTTTACATTGGCTAAATTGTTTTGTTTATTTTTTGAAGGGGCTTCACATCGGAAGAGGGCAACGCAACGATCGATGTTGGCGCTAGAGTGGGAGGAGGAGCGGGCTCTGACGTCACACTGACGCTCTATCACGCTCGGCAGATTCTGGGAGGAAAGTTGCAGTTGCAAGCGAAACAAACTGGAGTGAAGATGTTTCAACTGCAATTCAACACTGGCTTTGTACCTGTCGAAGCAACCAAGATCACTTTTACAACGTGCGTGCATTGAAGTTTATATCATACTATTTTTATCATATTTTGCAGTTTTCTTCATGTTATTTACGCCTCAAAGCAGATTGACCCCGACTACACAGCTGTAAAGTGTTCTAAACGTTAAGCGACCATTCTTTTGGGCTGTCACACGCAAACGTCTGCGGTACGACCGATGGTAACGTCGTTTACGGGTTGTTCTCCAGACTTACATATGCAGAAGAAAAAATCATGTAACCTTGTACTATAGAACGTGTCATGTCACTTGTTTTAGCTTAATGAAGTGTTTTTCTTTGTTTCCAACCAGAAGCAATTTCCACCTTTTCATCATGGTCTTCCATCATCATCTAAAATTCGATTTTGTCCCCTCTCTAGTTGGGATGACCGTTTCTTTCCTTGCAGCGATTGTTCTGCAGCATCTCCTTGTGTCCATTGCATCTTTTACTCCGACCTTGTCTGCCTCATCTTTTACCTGCTCTTTCTGCACGTCCCTATTTCTCTTCCTATCCACCTTTAAAGTTAATGCATTCCAAAGAAAAAATTATCCCCTCTTAGGAATGTTGATGTAAAAACTTGCATGTTTCAAACTGAGGCTTTAGCATGGATAAGTTTGTATTACGGTATCATCAATTCATACGTTCCTTTGTTTTTGCAGGTACGACCTCGATGCTTGCGACATCCAGGAGAAATTTCCCGAAGGATTCTCTGTCACTTTGCACGTTAAAGTTCACCCGGACGCCAAACCGCCACCGTCCAAGTTGTGGCAGGGATTTTCAACAAAGGGACTCACTCCCAAAATCTTGTTCACCTCACGAGACGAACAAAATGAAATCTTGCTCAAATACGGTGGGTTTGGTAGCGTGATTAAAAAAGTTATTGAAAACGTTTTTCTGCTGCACGAGTCTTTAACTTATTTTGTCGGCTACATAGCCGAGTGGTGAGAGCCCTGAAACGGCACTCGAAAGGACATCGGTTCGACACCGCTCATGAGCATTCGGTTTCCTTTGCCTTCCCGTCCACTTAATCTAAATCCTCAACCACCAAACGTATGCTTGAAAGCGACAAAACAAGTAATTAATACGCACTAGGGAGGGCCGTCAATGCACGTTTTTTGTTAAATCACTTAGCAACTCGGCTCAGATAGGAGGCTTCAAAGGTCACAAACAAATAATCTGAAAACCTTTTTTAGATCGGGCCGCGGGAAGACGCCGCACAAAAAAAATCAATATCACCCAAATAAAAAAATTAAAAAAAAATTTTCAAAAAAAAAGTATATAATTAAAAACATAAAAAATACACAAAACGACGTAAACAGTCAAAAACAATCACAGAACGTAATCTTTCTTTGACTCAAAACGTGGACGCTGTGAACGAGCAGCAGTTCGCGTCAGAATAAATTCATGTCTACTATCGTGGTCGATGACTTCATTGCTCACTTCGGTGGCGAGTTTGACTGCGCGCTCAACTGCTTGTGTGCAGCATGGAAAACTGTCAATCGATGTAGGAACATCGGTCTCGACGAAAAGCTCTGTGAGCTGTTGGATGCTAAAATTGCGTAGAATTGATGGCTCAGTGAGTTTCTGCTGACTCCACCGGATCAACGAGTATGTTGTCATTATTTGCATTCAATCAATCAACGTAAAATACGACTGGTAGGCTACCACTAGCACTATTACGAATTACTGTCCTGAATACCTGTAATAAATTGCGAATTGTGTTTTAAATATCCCTTCACTTCACTATTATGATTATATGTTTCATTGAAACAGAACCCAATTATGGTACTTGCTTCAGTCAGTAGGGTAACACCCTATCTGTTCTGCCTTCACTGAGCACTGATACTTATCTGATACCTGTGTCGTCCATATACCCTGACTTCACTTTTTATAGGCCCTATAGGCTACTAAGTAGCCTACTTACTTACATACCGTGCCTTCATCTTTTATATAGGCTACCAAGAAACCGACTTACGTGCATATCATGCCTTCGCCTTTTATATAGGCTACCAAATAGCCTACTTACTTGCATAGGCTACCCTGTCATCACCTTTTATATACGCTACCAAGTACTTAGGCTACTTGCATACCATGCCTTCACCATTTATATAGGCCACCAAGTGGCCTACTTATTTACATACCATGCCTTCACCTTTTATATAGGCTACCAAGTAGCCTACTTACTTGCATACCATGCTTTTACCTTTTATATAGGCTACCAAGTAGCCTACTTACTTGCATACCATGCCTTCACCTTTTATGTAGGCTACCAAGAAGCCTACTTACTTGCATACCATGCCTTTACCTTTTTTATATAGGCTACCAAGTAGCCTACTTACTTGCATACCCTGCCATCAACCTTTATATAGGCTACCAAGTACTTATAGGTTAATTGCATACCATGCCTTCATCATTTATATAGGCTGCTACCAAGTAGCCTACTTACTTACATACCATGCCTTCACCATTTATATAGGGTATCAAGAAGCCTACTTACTTGCATAACATGCCTTCACCTTTTATGTAGGCTACCAAGCAGCCTACGTACTTGCATACCCTGCCATCACCTTTTATGTAGGCTACCGTACTTGTATACCCTGCCTTCATCATTTATATAGGCTACCAAGTAGCCTACTTACTTGCATACCATGCCTTCACCTTTTATGTAGGCTATCAAGTAGCCTACTTACTTACATACCCTGCCATCACCTTTTATGTAGGCTATCAAGTAGCCTACTTACTTACATACCATGCCTTCACCTTTTTTATAGGTTGCCAAGAGCCTAGTTACTTGCATACCAAACCTTCACCTTTTATATAGGCTACCAAGTACTTAGGCTACTTGTATACCCTACCTTCACCATTTATATAGGCTACCAAGTAGCCTACTTGCATGTTTAACTGTATGATGATTGATGAATCAACCATGTTTGATGGGTGTGCGGCGTATACGCCACTGCAATATTCAGGGTTGCCATCGACATGGACTCCAAAATAACGACAACAGAAAAAATAAATTTTCATACAAAATAAAACAAACGTTTTTGAACAAATCTCAGCATTTATACGAGCCATTATATATCACATGCCATATTGTTTGCCAGAAACAATGTGTTCCAACCATAGCCGTACGAGACCAAACCATTTTGGGGGGGCAGAACGTAAATTTGCCCAAATGTGCACGCTTTTATAGAAATTGCCCAAATATAATGTATGCGGTGCATGATAACAGTGAAAAACTAACATTACAAGATCACCAGCAGTGGCGTAGCCAATAATTTTGAAATGGGGGTTTTGACGGTGTGTTTCGCTTATGGCGACACCCATCAGCGAGGGGTCTGGGGGGCCTCCCCCAGAAAGTTTTGCAAAATACTTTGAATTTGGTGCATTCTGAGAGTCTTTTCAACAAAAATATGGTCATGAATGTTCTTGTAAAATGGTGCTGTCCGGTGGCATAGCATAAGGATAAGATCATGTTTTCTTCGGCATTTTTCGGAAATAAAGCTACAGTTCTCTATGTTTCCTTGTTGCTAATTCCTGGCTGAGATATTTGAATGTTTGGTAATGGCAAAACTCGCTCTTTGCAATACCCAACCCCTCCACACCCCTGGCAACGCCACTGATCACCAGCTAGCTAGAATTTCTTACCAAAGTAATCAAGATAGAACAACTGAATTCATCTTTGAAGATACCTTGCTTGTGCATTGCTCGATGCTTCTGCACTTTGGCATGGTAAGTAGGAATAACAAATATTGTTTTACACACCACAAATAATAAACAACGCCACTTAAATATTCAGTTGTGATGTCATAAAAGACTCAGAAAAATAAACATTGCAGGAAACCGGCTCAGGGTGACCATGCAGATTCAGAAAAAAGTAGCCTACATAACAATAGAGAAATTATAATTAAATGTAATAAAACACAGACATACTACTTCTGTTCAAATAAACTTTGTTCAATCAATTAAAGTAGTTTTGATGATACGAATTTTAGTACAAAAATAAAAAGGTCTGGCAGCACTACTTCTAAAAGTATAGTTAGGCTAGGTAATTTGATGACAAAAATAACTAAGTTTAATATATTCTAAGTTTGCATACAGACGGTGACGTAGGATTCAAAGAACCAAATTAGCTTAGCAGTACAGTACATATTTACATTGAGTCTATGTCTGAATATTGAATAATATTCAATCATCGGATTTGCAGAAGGCGTCGTTGGATTTTCAAAAAATCGCCGAATAGGTAACTCGCCGAAAAAGGCTCTCGCCGAATAGGTAACTCGCCGAATAGTAGCAGAACCTTTTATAAAAGTAACCAAACAAAGCTAAGCAACACCTTAACATTACTTTTAACAGGTAGGCCTATAACTTGTTTTTTGTTAAATGTTATGGTGTTGCTTACCTATGTCCGTTTATGGTTGAAAAAGTACTGTGACCTCCCCACCCGAATTGTTTTATAAAAGTAGGCTATTCACCAGATTTATATAAATTCATATTTTGTAGTTGCCCAAATCAAGATGATGCATTTATGGATATTATGAAAAAAATTAAAGATTTTGTAAATTTTGATGCCGAGGCAACTGCATCATGCCAATTTGGGCAGTTTTATAAATAGACTATGATCAGATAATTTCATATTTTTTTGTTGCCCAAATCTAAACGATACAGTTATGTTAATGGGAAAAATTAATGAATTTGTTCATTTTGGGGAAACTGCCTCATGCTAATTTGGGCAGTTGCATAAACAGACTAATCAGTTTCATCAAATAATTTCATGTTTTCAGCTACCCAAATCAACACGATGCATTTGTGAAAATTAATAAAATTAGCTATATAGCAAATTTTGCGTTTTGATTTGGGCAGTTTCACAAAAGTATTGGAGACATATTTTGGTGGCTGCCCAAATTGGCATGATGCAGTTGGTTAAATGCATTTCGTACTATAGTTTGATCACCATGCAATACAATACATCAATACGGGTATGCCAAATGAAAATTTTGCGGCACATTTCTTGTGCAAATAAGAGGCTGTAGCCTACTTAGTTTGATAGGTAAAATATATTAATTTATAGTTTTTCTTTTCAAGATTTTGCCCGAATTCGCGACGTTTTGAAACAACAGGGGAGGCGGCTGCCCCCCTGGCTCGTACGGCTATGGTTCCAACAACTCATTGTTCGTGAAAAAATACTATGTGCATCTCACGACAACTCAGGTCTAGGTTTACTTTTACTGTAGTAGGGATTTGGCTGTCATTCCACTAAGTTTATTCACTAATTGTTGAAAATAAGACAAAATAAGGACTCAAATCAAAAAGAAGGACATTTCCTAGCAATAAGGACAGTAATATTTTCTAAGATAGAGTTCTTCAAAAGGACAAATCTTAGAATTAAGGACGGTATGGCAACTCTTGCAATATCCCTGGAATGGGGTGATTTACCGATTAGG
The DNA here is from genome assembly GCF_918807975.1 of Aplidium turbinatum. Classification (NCBI taxonomy): domain Eukaryota; kingdom Metazoa; phylum Chordata; class Ascidiacea; order Aplousobranchia; family Polyclinidae; genus Aplidium; species Aplidium turbinatum. Next base: position 11,048,357 of record NC_137484.1, on the reverse strand, counting down.
TCCGTGTTGTGCGCCGTCTTCCTGGCGTTCAATTAAAAAATGGTTTTCGATTTCGCCATTTACTCAAACCTTCTAAGAAACTCGAGTTGCTAAGCGAACTGTTTCCGACGGCCCTCCCTAATACGCACGCTGTGATCGTGAGGTTCGTTTAGCGTTTTACAGATGTTGGGGCGACATCTTCATCCGAATGAACCTTGAACTCATCATCTTTCATGATTGTGCTGTAGGTCACGTTGAAGATGAGATGACCCCTTCTATCAGCTACACACTGGCCAATGGCGAGGTCGTTGTTGGAAGTCCGGTGGGAAGTTCAAGCAGCACGGAAGACAAAGAACCTTCGCGGCCTGACAAAGAAGTCAATCACGCTGAAAAGAGCAACTTTTTTTCTACGCTTGACTGGAGTGGCAACGCAGACGAACAAACGCCGGCACCTGATAAAGACACTGTTAAGGCCAGGAACGGTAAGCCAGCGAGGAAATACGTCAGAGACTCAAAAGATTCTTTTACTAGCTTTAAAAGTGTTGTATTTTTGTAACAACAACTTTGCGCGCATTTTACAGTTGTTTTATTGGGTCAATTAGCTGCCTATTTGATAGTATAGTTGTTAATTAGCTGTAAATAGTCAGCGATTGTTACTTCTCATACGAAAGAAGACAAGTAATGAATTTCAGGAGAAGCTTTATTCCCGTATTTACCGATAAAAATGCTGCTTTGTGTCAGGCCGGTTATGTAATAGCACCACCGTTTTGGTGTTTCAGAGCCACACGATATAGTCGGTTAAAGTTCCCTGCAGCAATTGTAATTGTTATGATTCAATTTACAAGATCGTCAACTTTTTCAGATCAACCTGCTCCTGAGAAACCAGAAAAGGGAATTTTCGAGACAAACTTCAATGAAGCTTTTGGCCAAACAACTCAAGAGAACAAAGATGTTGACTTGTTGGGTCTCCACTCTGAAATATCTGCTGAAGTAACTGCTCCGTCCCAGTCCCAACCTCCAAGCAACTTTGATATTCTGTCTGGAGTCGAATCATCTTCTCGACCATCTCCTCCTCAAGTTCCCGAAGAAGACTTGCTTGGTGGGATGAATGATCCTCATCCTTTCAACGCTTCTAACACTTTTGATCCCTTTTCATCCAATTCTCCACAAGCAGAAGTTCCCAAGACATCAGCCAACGAGGTGTTCAATACTTTTTCATCTTTCGATCCTTTTTCTTCCTCTCAACAGCCGACGACGTCATCTCATAACCAGACCAGCAACGTAAACAACCCACCAAAAGATCACGACTTTTTTGATCCCTTTGCTCCGACTCCCAACGCTTCGACTGTTCCGCATTCCCAACAGAAAGCGCCAGAACAGAACCTGATGGGAAACTGGATGGGTTCAAACCAAGCTAAAAGTACCCAGCCCCCGCCCCAACAGGCCAGCCAATCCTCCTATGACCCATTTGCTGACTTAGGAAGTTTCGGAAAACCAAGCCAGAAACCGACTTTAAACTCCCAGATGCAAGCACCACGAACCACTCTCCCTCCTCCTACTGCGCAGAATAAAGCAAAACCTTACTCTGGCATGAATTCAAGTGCACAAGCAGACATGTCGAAACCCCGCTATTCCAAGCCGAACTATAATCTCGGTGGAATGCATGCCAGCGGACAAAATTGGAAAGCAAGTAAGAACTTTGTTTTTTAAACCACAGCTTAGGGAGCGTTCAAATATTACGTAACGCTGTTTTTCCGAATTTTTGACCCCCCTCCCCCATGTGACGCCAACGTAACGTTTTTGTCAACCCCCCCCCTCCCCCATGTGACGCTTTTCCATTACAAAGCCCGTTTTGCCAGTTTATATCAAAATTATGACGTGGAAACACGTGCTGATAAAATATCTTGGTTTGTATGCACCTAAAGCTTACGTTTGAGACATGAAATTTTAGCTATATTATTTTTTTGGAATTAAAACGTTATGTATCTACTGAAAACGTTTAGTAGCCCACCCGGTTTAACTCAATAGAACCACCCTGTCCACAGCTAACACATTCTCTACTCTCTATGTCTCTACTTAGTAATTAAAACGGATATAGTTCAGGCTTTAAGTCAGTGGTTTTCAACCAGGGTTCCGCGGAACCGCAAGGTTCCACCAGTAAGTCTAGGGGTTCCGCAAGTTTACATTCAAATCCGAGAGTTTATTATATTATTATATGCATATTGTTTAAATATAATCAAATATTGATGAGGTTTGACACTATAATAAATTTTCTACACTTTAACACGTTCGCTGCGATCTCGAATTTTTGTTGTTTTCGTGTGGTGCGATAACCTTTTGCTTTCCCGCCAAATTTTGTCGACATGTTTTCTTCGCTTCAAGGAGTTCTTTCAGACAGTTCGTTTGTACACCGGTGGGTCAACTTGCCGTGAACGTGTTAGAGATCATTTCGTTTTGCCAGTAGGCTATTAGGTTTTTTACAGTTTTTATTTTTATTATACATAAATAAATCTGAACATGAGTATTTTAATTTAATTTTATTATAATCAAATGATGTTTTTTGCATAAGGTAATTAAATCATTGAACAGGGGTTCCTCGAGCTTTTGGAATGTTTCATTGGGTTCCGTTCCACCAAAAAGGTTGAAAACCACTGCTTTTTAAAGTGATGATAAGTGATACTTTTATTTGCAATTTACTTAAAATAATACTTTCTAAACCGGTCAAAATTTGCAGCCATAAAAAGGGCCAAATTTTTGCATCAATTTTTTTTAAGCCAACTGCAATTTAAAAAGGCCAGATTTTCGGAATTTGGCCTAAAAAAGGTCATCTGGCAACCCTAATGTTGTTCACTCACATCAAAGCAAGCTTTGTGATGTAAGAATGCTGCCTTGCAATTTCGCAATGCGAGCTTTTGAGCACTTAGAACCTGTATGGAATTACAGTACCGTAGTTGATACTTGATAGAGATTTTGTTGGTGCTGAATAGGTGCTGTTGGATATGATTTCAGCTTAATTTAGTATCCAAACGACGATACCAGCCAGCACAAATAAACTACCGTACTCGTAAGCGTTACGTAACGTTTTGCTTGAACCCCCTCCCCCCCGATGTGACGCTAACGTAACGCTTTTCATAAACCCCCCTCCTCGATAGCGTTACGTAATATTTGAACGCTCCCTTAACTCTTCCAACGTTGCTTTTTGACTCGGCAGTGTAGTACGAAGTTGTTTTTAATCTTTTACGATACGTACGTTATGTTAGTACGTGCTTATCTGTTAATGAATTAAAATTATTTTGTCAATCGGTGCCGCACACAATATCTCGGTGCAGAACTACTTGCACGTCTGTAGCAGCTTGTGGATTTTGCAACTAAAAGGGAACATCAAGAGAATCCCTATTGCAACTACAATATTTCTATGCACTCCATTCGTAACAATATTGTTGCTGAAATATGTTGTGCGAAAAACGAGCCATTCTATCGTTGATTTCATATCTGCTGAGTTGTAAAGTTGGCTTGATCTGTTCTAGGTATAAACGCTTTGGTAACTCAACATTTAGCTCTAATATTAAGATAGCAACTTAGTTATTATAATCTCTAGATATCAAGCCACAAGTTAAAGAAGACGCGTTCGACGATCTTTTGAGTGGCAGCGGTTTCACGGCTACAAAACGGGAAGAGGCCAGGCGGAAGCTGGCTGATTTGAGACGGGAAGCACAAGCGGAAAATGTCGATCCTCAAAAACTCAAGGTATGCCTTGTCTTGCAGTGTCGGCCTTTTACCTGACTCTCACGCGTGACGTTAATCGAACATCTCTCACAGATTCTCGACTGGATTGAGGGAAAAGAAAGGAATATTCGTGCCCTGCTTTCCACATTGCACACAGTCTTATGGGAAGGAGAGACCAAGTGGAAACCTTGTGGTATGCATCAGCTTGTCCAGGCTAATGATGTAAGTTAAGGCTTAATCTTTTCAAGTGCAACCATGTATCTTACTACAGTGGCCCATAACCAAACCGGAGAAGTCACACCTGTGAAAGGCGAAATTAATTCCGTAGCGCAAGAGCTAAGCGTTGCCGAGATACGGAGCAATTTTTTGAAGTCTTTCATTTCTTATTTCTGCACTGCAACGTGGTGCATCATACAGGGGTCGCTATCACCACTAGGATTGCTGAAATAGATAATGATGCAATCAGCTAAGCTGCCTATTCTCACAAAACAGGAAATCACTGCAAAAACGTAGCAAATTTGACTAATTTTAAGGACCTAAAAATGTATATTTGTAAAGATTAATCGGAACGACTTTAAGGCAATTGACATGCTAAAGAAGATGAGTGTCAAGAAGTGTTTTCGCATTGGTCACAATTGTTTATGGTCCTTTGTTGGATTGCTTACCGCTTCTGAAAGAGTCATGTTTCCGGTAGAACTTTTAAATATTTTTTTTTTTACATTTTACAAGGTGAAGAAAATGTATCGAAAAGCTTGCTTGGTGGTTCACCCTGACAAAGCGGCTGGAAAGTCTTACGAGGATTTCTCCAAGCTGATATTCATGGAACTGAATGACGCATGGGCCGAATTTGAAGAGAAAGGAATGCAAAGTCTGTGTTAATAAGGTCCGCTTGTAAAGACCATACCGACATTTCAAACTTGAAATGAGCATTGGTGCTGTCAAATGTCTGTTCTAGGATGGATGGCTCTTCAACATGACTTAAGCTTCACTCTCATGAATCCGTTAATTCGAGGCAGTGTCTGTAATGATTTGCAAATTATGAAATGTAAACATCAATGTGAAATGTAACATTAAAATTGTGCGAAAAAACGACCATTCTTGGTAATTAAACCAAAAGCAAACCTTTTTTTGCGGAAATGGAAAGGAAATCTTTTTCCTGTTTTTCAGACATTCTGCAGTGTTGCTGATCAAACTTGCTTACATCGATAGAAACGTTGCCATTAGTGGGCTACCACGAACAACTTTTTGTTGTGCCATTTTATTAAAGCTGAAACCGAGTTTGCACAAATACCTAGACAATATTTAACTCTTAGTAAACCGCATTTTGAGTCAAAATGTAACACATGTCTTCTTTTGCTTAATTTCTTTGCTGTATATATGTTATGTTGTGGCACATTGAGATGAAAGTTGTGCCATAGCAGAATTCTTACTCGCTCGATTTTTACTTTCTCGGTTATTTAAAAGCAACGTTTACAAGCTTTCAAGTTTCATATTCACGAAGTTACATTTCATTTTTTGTGCAATACATTTGTTTTTCCTTTGTGTAATCCATAAATCGTAACCAGTGTTCCCTCTAAGAAAATTTTATAATGCGCAAAATAATTTTTGCGCGTAATATGATTTTAAGGCTACGTTTTCTGAGTGAGGCGTTGCAAGTGCGCAAGAATAAAGTTTCATTGCGCAAATTAACCCAGTGTTACTGAGCAATTGCGCACCTTAGAGGGAACACTAATCATAACATATGAGACCAAACTATTTATGCGTAAATGTTCTTATAATACATTAAGTAGATGAAAAGAGTGACGATTCTTTGTCGATAGTGGCCAGCTTTGAACATCTTAGCCAGGTGTCGAACCAGCTTCGTTTGTTTGGTATCCAACTACATCTTGCAAAGTTATTGGAATTCAAGATGATGCTAAATCTTGCAAAACGCCTAGGTATTATTTTTGTACAGGCATTCAAGCTTGCGTTGAGTTTTTGTGGTTAATACAAGGGAAAATGATTTAGGCTGCTGGCAGTTTGAGTACTTTTCTCCAGCGAAACCATTGGTAGCACACATCCCCTATTTTTGTAACAGTGGTCCAAACTTATCTAACCCCTAATCACTTATATTTCTGTTAAGGAACGTAATCAAGTCAGACCAGTTGCAAATGCATTAAGATGTTTAACGAGGCGGGAAAATAGTTCTGCAAAACATCAACCAAGTGATAGATTATCTTGATTTATTCATCAAGAAAAGTAGGAGACGACAAACACATTTTAACACAGTCTCCACAACATTTGTAGAAGTCAACATTAAAAAGGACAAATCTCATGAAAAACCAACATCATAAATTGCAGCAAAAGTGTGAAAATAACCGATTTTCCGTAGTCATGTAGCTTCGCATGCAAAAGTGAGATGCTAAGTTTCCATTTTAGTAACTCCCTGGTAAGCTGATTGTGTACTTACAATGTACGTACCAGCTTAAGGCATCATGTTTTGAAAATTGTTCTAAAATTCGAAGCACATCACATGGCGCAGTGTGCCGGTTTCATAAACTACAACCATTAATTTCACCATAAATTATAAGTTATGACCACTGGTTAAAATTGAATTATATCAATTCTGTAACAGACAACAGTTATTGCATGCAGACAGTATCCATGAACTGGTCTGCAGATAGAAGATTTTTCGTAAAGCATATTGCACCAAGTGTCGCTACCATGGTGTCGTCATTGGTGCGGGGTTCTGTAGATACGTCATCACAACAGCGGAAACAGACAGCCTGAAAACAATGTATTCACACAAATTGTTGCGAATAATGTGCTGAGGATCGGTTTATGATATCATAACATTGTGATTTCGTCACCCAAGTAATGCTGCATAATTTGAGCTTTTGTACATATTACAGTTACACTCGTATACAGTAGATATCAGACGGGGTATGACTTTTCCCCATTATCCAGTTTAACGTTGCTTAATACCGATACATATCTGCTTCACACAACAGTGCCAAACAAGCTTTACGGCCATTTCTGATACGTAGTTAGAATGTGGGATAATTTGGTTCAATATCACGCAATAAAATAATTATATTGTCAGGATTGCTGTTTTAACTTCGTGATAATTATCGGTATTTAAAAGCAAATTTAATGAAATGGTTGTGGACTTCATGCAAGACAACGAACAACGTATGCATGGGTATTGTTCTGCCAAAGTTAAGCTTGGAAATAATTTCGCTGCTCGTAATTTTTTTAGACAGTATAACTGAACTACTCCCACAGAATTCAGTTAATGCAACCAACCATTGGAGAATCCAATCAGACCATAAGATAGACAATGCCACTTGAACCATTTTTACCTAATAGGTACCTAACGTCGCCAAAAACTTCTTATAAAAATCCCAAAATGACTAAAACATGCAATATACTGTTAAACGATAACAGGTCACAGCAAGACTAATTTTTTTTTATTAAACTTTGAAAACAACCATAAACTGTGATAATTAGTTACATACATGAAACTGCTGAGGACTTGCTTCCCGTCTTCTGAACATCTTGAATTGGCAAAACTTATAAGTGAACAAAATACAGCAGACCAAGCACACCACTTAATCTGAAATGAATGAGATAAAATTGAGCTGTGGTGTAGCCTAGAATGCTAACAATGATCCATTTCTGCTACAGTAGAACTCGCCTAGAGTAACACAGCTGAAAGGGCCTTTGAAAAAGTGTCACTGTAGCGACATGTCACTATGCGAAACATATACCCAAATTCTACCTGTATTTAAAATGCGACTTTGTAACATAAGCCTACCACTACGTAAAGTGAAATGTCACGATCAAACTCCATTGTGTTATCAAAATTTTAATTCAGTGTTACTAAGTTATAATCTGTAATCGAACAGCTTGACTTTAAAAAAGTTGAAGTTTTTCTTTTCACAAGTGAGATGTGTGTTGTAACTAACTTTGTGCATATCTTTCATTGGAATCAAAAACAAAAACTCCTTCACTAAAGACTTGAAAGGTTCACATGAGCAACTAACTTGAACTAAGTCAATAAAACCCTGACTTTCTATAGATGAGAAAGTGACAGGGGTCATGTTTGGTTTGATTCTCAGAATGTACAACTGAGCATGATACTTCCAGAAATGTTTTTTAACAAGGCTAGTGGTTGGAGTGGCCTGCTGACAACAACATCATAATAATACATGAGATGTTGGAAAGCAGAGTACTTATTCCAGGGTTGAGAAAAACCCGGGTTTTTTTTAAAAAAGCCCAACCCGCCCGGGTTTTTTTAAAAACACCCGGGTTTTGTTTGGGTTTTATTGTTTTTTTTTTTTAAAAAAGATGTAAAAAAAGGTAGATTCATGCTTATTTCACCTCAAAACTACTTTTTACGAGTGAAGTGCCTTTCACTCACAGTACATGCTTGCATAACTCAATAAAATAATGCACTAGGGCTGTTGTTGCTTGAATGTTGCATCATCCATTAGTTTCAAGATCAAGTTGGATGTTGCATCATCCACTGATTTCTATACCAAGTTGATGCTACTGTGGTAGAAATCACACTATTGCATCATTTGTTTAGATTTGAAGGCAAGGAGCATTTATGCCATCATGTTTAAATATTTTTTATCATTTATATATACTGTATATATATTATATATAGTAATGGATGAGCAATTGAGCGATTGCGTGGCCAATTAGGCAAATGCTCTGAAACAGCCATGCGTTAGAATCCAGAATCTGTAATTGGTAAATAGCCTCCTAAATTGCATTTCACATCATATATACAGACTACAGTAGAGTAGTACTTTCACCAATTTAACTATAAGGCTTTCTTGCATAAATGAGTTTTAGTGTAGTATACACAAAGTGACATTACTTGATTTTTGTGTACTGTGCAATATCCACTGCGTTTTCAGTTTATTCTTGGAAATTACTGCACAATCACATCCTTAAGTCCTAATTTAAAGTTTGTTGTAAGTGCCTGTTCCAGACAATGGTTCACCTAATCAAACGTCATATAAAAACCGTTCAAGTCTACTGAATATTACGTCATGCAAGTTGCTAGAAAATGTGCCAAAATTGCACCATCGTTCATAAGACTTGTGTCAAACCTGTTTGGGCCTGTTTAAACAGGAAATATTACATCAGCTTTAAACACCTGTTGGAATGACTTCATAATTGTCTTTCATTATTGCGTCACAGCGTCACATTATTGCTCCCCAGGCTGGGCTCAGCGAAGATACCAAGACTCAGTTTTACGAACAACTTCAGAGCCTCATCACCACTGTCCCTGCCACTGAAGAACTGTTTGTGTGCGGTGATTGGAATGGCCACATAGGCAGCAATCCAGACGGATACGTAGAAGTTCATGGTGGGTATGCCATTGGCCAACGCAATGAGGAAGGTGAAAGACTACTTGAATTTGCTGTAGCAAACGACCTGGTGATAGGGAACTCCGTATTTAAGAAGGACCACAGACATCTGGTCACTTACCAATCTGGAGAAGTTTTGACGCAGATCGATTACATCCTATATCGGCGCAGGTTCAGAAAGCATGTTACAAATGTAAAAGTCATCCTGGGTGAAGAATGCGCATCCCAGCACAGACTCGTGGTGTCGGACATGACGGTACAAGCTTCACACAAACAAAAGCGACAGTTTAAGCCCCGCATAAAACTCTGGCAGCTTAAAGATCCAAAAAAACAAGCTGAGTATGCTGAACTCTTTGCCTCCAAGATTGAAGGAGCCCATACAAGCACCACTGTAGAAGAGATATGGAAAACTCTGAAGGAAGGAGTCACTGAAGCTGCACAAGAAACTTGTGGTGTTTCATCTAGGCACCGATGGAGAAAACAAACCTGGTGGTGGAATGATACAGTGGAAAATGTTGTGCAGGAGAAGAGGAGATGCTTTAAGGCATGGAAGGCAGGAGGAAGCAGAAAAGCATACAACGATGCCAAAAGAACTGCTAAGTATGCCATATAAAATGCTAAAACCGAAGCTGAGAAGACACTATTTCACAATGTCAACTCAAAGTAAGGGACCGTCTACAAGCTGGCTAAACAAATGCGGCGTGACAATCAAGACGTTAGTGGTGATAAACCCATCAAAAATGATGCCGGTGAACTCTCCCTCGACGAGGAAGGAAGGTTGCTTGGAAACAATACTATGAACGACTTCTCAATGTAGAGTTCCCCTGGAACCCGGATAATCTCTCAGATGAACCATCTGTTGAGGGCCCTAGTGTACCAATCACCACCGAGATGATCGAAAGAGCCATCAGTAAGATGCGCATGGGCAAAGCTCCTGGTCCTTCAGGAATAATAGCAGAGATGCTGAAGCCAACAGGCAAAACTGGAGTTGCTCTTATACGAGATCTTGTAGAAGCTATTGTTAGCGAGGGTCGTATACCAGCAGACTGGGAAGAAAGTTACATCGTCAATATCTATAAAGGTAAAGGGGATGCCCTTGATAGGGGTAATTACAGAGGCTTGAAGCTGCTTGACCAGACCATGAAAATACTTGAGAGAGTGACAGAACAATTGATTAGGCAACAAGTACAGATTGATGAAATGCAATTCGGCTTCATGCCAGGCCGAGGTACAACTGACGCCATCTTCATCATCCGTCAACTTCAAGAAAAACACCTTGCCGTAAACAAGACTCTCTATATGGCCTTTGTAGACCTAGAAAAAGCCTTTGATCGAGTGCCAAGGAAGGTGATCTGGTGGGCCATGCGAAAGCTGAGTGTTGAGGAATGGCTAGTACGGATAGTACAATCAATGTACCTGAATGCTAGGAGCTGTGTGCGTGTTGGGGATGGGCACAGTAACACTTTCAAAGTAGGCGTAGGTGTGCATCAGGGTTCTGTATTGAGCCCACTGCTCTTCATCATTGTCCTGGAGGCCCTGTCACTCGAACTGCGCACAGGCTGCCCTTGGGAGCTGTTGTATGCGGATGACCTTGCCATTATCGACACCTCATTGGAGTCACTAGTTGACAGAATCGCCGCCTGGAAGAAGGGAATGGAAGCAAAGGGCCTAAGAGTGAACATGGGTAAGACCAAAATAATGATCTCTGGCATCAACCAGAACTTCCTAAGAAGATCAGGAAAGCACCCTTGCTCGGTATGTCTAAGTGGAACCAGTAGCAACTCTATCTTCTGCACCAATTGCTCCCACTGGGTCCACAAAAAGTGTAGTGGAATTAAAGGGTCACTCAGACCGGACCCACACTACTCATGCCCACGCTGTCAGGGCACAGCAAGACCAATAGATGGCAGGCCGGTAAGCGAGGTTGAGATTGAAGGTGGCACACTTGACGTGGTAGCTGACTTTTGCTACCTTGGTGATACCATGTCTTCTGGAGGGGGGTGTGAGCATGCGGCTATAACTCGGTGCAAGTCAGCCTGGAAAAAGTTTAGAGAATTTCTCCCTATCCTCACAAGCAAGCAACTTCCTGCTGCAACCAGAGGACAAGTTTACTCCAGTTGTGTGAGGAGTGTCATGCTCTATGGCTCTGAAACGTGGGCTACTTTAGCAAGCACCGTCAAGCGCCTACAACGTAATGACAGAGCGATGGTAAGATGGACCTGCCTGGTCGGGCCTAAGGACAACATCCGGTTTGAGACTTTGCTATCAAAGCTCAAATTAAAAGACATCAGTGAAGTTCTCCAATTAGGCAGACTGAGATGGCTTGGTCACGTTGAGCGCAGCTCAAGCTGGATCTCACAGGTCAGATGCGTCAACATCGCAGCACAGCGGGGTCAAGGTAGACCAAAACTTTCTTGGGAAGAACTTGTAAAACGTGACCTTGTAGCCCTGAACATGGACTCTGCCAACCCAATAAATCGCGAAGTGTGGAGGGGAAGACTTCGTTCTCGACAGACAGACAGGCCACACCCTCGACATGAGGATTAATTCATGGCCTGTATAATCTAAATTGGTTGATGATGATGATGATGATGAGTACTGCATACGTGAATTTGAGATATTGCTATCTATTCTGGTCATTCGTAAAATGATTGTTTGAAAGTTGGCCGCACATTTAACTGTTGGCTTAGTGCTTGCTAGCTGGACAAAGGTTCCGTCTTTTATCCAAGTAATCTGTATCGTAGTGACAGTTTTTAGAGGTGTACGGCGTTGCATCTCGATTTCGATAGCCGCGGGCTAATTTTACAGGAATACACTTATTGAATAGACGTTTCAAGGAGTGTTTCTTTTTCGGTCGATACATACAGACGAACGGATTCGGGAATCTTATGTTACAATTTTCCCACGAAGAGATTATGGTTTACCGTTGTGACCAGTGCCTTGTAGTGTTTTTGTAAATTTTTTTAATTTTCCAATAAAAACTGGACAAATATGATGCTCTGGTTTTTTTTAAAGTGGGTTTTATTAAAAAAAACCACCCGGTTTTTTTGGGTCGGGTAAAATACCAACAACCCTGACTTATTCACCTTTCAATTCCATACAATAAACAAACTAATAAAGATAATAGCTATATGTCAGTATATTAAAGTTAACAGTTGGTATCAACAGTGATACACATGATGCAAATGTAAACAGCTATATAATATCAGTATGAAATATACTTTTAGAATAATAGATACACGCTTCATATCATCGACTTTGGCAACCAGGCCTGTATTGGCTGTTCCAAGCATTCAAATGCATACAAAGCTGCAAAGATTCAGAAAATATATTCTCTGAGAACAAATCTTGTTTGTCAATTGAGTCTATATTACTGAAACAATATGCAAATTTTGATATTTTTCAATCTTTAACAGTGTTGTAGTCCTCAAATATTAGAAAGTATATACTAACTTTTTTGATGGAGTTGACTTACATGATATCACTATCAGTTATCACTAGGGCAAGTTTTTGCAACTTTTTTTTTAGAGCTTCCGGTAGCTTCCTAAATATTCAGAATTTATGTAGTATGATGTTTTAAGCTGTTTGTAGGAATTTTATATTGCAACTTTTTGCAAGTTTTTTTCTATTTTTCATGCAACTTTTATCAAGTATTGCACAAAACCGGCTCGGTGGCTTAGTGGTTAGTGCGCCCGCCTCTGAATCGGTAGGCATGGGTTCGATACCTTGTCGGGTCATACCAAAGACTTTTTAAAAATGGTACTGAATCTAGTTCCTGCTTGGCACTGAGCAATGGAGTGGATTCTGATAATAATGTACTCAGTTGCGCCTCTATACGGCTGCATTGACACTGTCTGCTTTGTAAAGCGCTGAGGAGCAACGCATTCTGCGTTGGATACAGTGCTATATAAAAACTAACATTATTATTATTATTAAAATGTAAAGGAGTGATTTAAAAAACATGCTATAAAACTATTTCTAGTATGGTTCTATTCTGTAGCTAACTGCTCTAGGCTGATGCTGAGCTGCGTCGGAGTCTGCCTCGCTTTCTGACCTAGTCTTATTCTGAAACAATCCCTGTTCCATATCTAGAAAGCTAAAACCTCAATTGCTAAGATATCAGGGATCAGTTGTCAGTAGATGTTACAGAAAATATATTTCGCACTTATTCAGTGCATTTTCAGTTCTGATGAAGGGCAGTTAAAACCTACACGTAATGTTTTAAATTAACAACACACTAACACAGTGACGCAATAATGCCAAAACATGAGCGTAAATATTGAAAATAATTGTTGAATATAACCTAAACCAAGCGGCAGTAAAGTAAAGTACGTATCAAATATATAAACGGGAATTGATGAAAGAGCGGTGAGCAAAGCCTGCAAATGTAGCGTCGTGGTAAATTACAGCTAAGAAACAAATAAATTATATGCGAAAACACGGCAGTCGAAGGCAGTGATAAACAAACTAAGTAGAGCGATAACTAATTAAATGTAGCGTCATGGCAAACAAAAAATGTAGCGTTGTGGAAAAAGGAGTAGGCAAAGACGGCGGTGAATAACAAGACAGTAAAATATTGAAAAAATACCACATTTGTTGTAGAGAGTCAAAAAATTAAACTTGCGGCAGAATTAATTTTTGGATATTTATTTTGGCATGTATCCTATGGTTATAGGCGAATTCTTCGTAAACAATTCTTCGTAAAGAAATTCTTCGTAAGCAATTCTTCGTAAAACAATTGTTCGTAAACAGTTGTTGGTGAAATGAAATCCGTAAAAGAATTTTTCGTAAAGCATTTCTTCGTATACATCAAATCTCCATTGCACGCACGAATAAATGCTTTGGGAAGATTTGTTTTACAAAGAATTAACTTTACGAAGAATTGTTTTACGAAAAATTGCTTACGAAGAATTGCTTTACGAAGAACTGTTTACGAAGAAAACGTCGGACACCGTATCCTATGTATCCATTTATCTTCACAAGCATCAAGATTATCAATATTAGGTTGTTTAACAAATGTGACATTGTAGCATTGGGAAAGTTGTGGTTCAGTTCTGAGATCATGAAATACGGCAAAATGTTTTAATAACGCGGCCCTGTCATTATTAGAAGAAAAATCGAAAGTGTTCCAAGTTGCACGATGGCCTGACCAGCGAACCGAAAATTTATTAACAGTTTGTCCAACATATTGTTCATGGCAAAGTAAACATGTTGCTACATAAATCCCATAATTGCTGCAATTGAGTTCCTGTTTTAACCTAAAAAGTCTTTGTGGAGTGCTCAAAGTCGTTGTACGTGAAACCATTGACAAACGATGATGACCATGGTTACCACACAACGCACAGCGACCACAAGGGGCAGAATAACCTCTTTGTAGAACAGAAGATTGGACTGTTTTTGATAGATCTTTGTAGTTTGTGAGATAATTTCCAATTGTTTTTGGCCTTGTGTATGTGACCATGACATCAGGTTTAAGTTCTTTTTCTTTTTCACTCATTTTCAATAAAGATGGGAAAGCAGTAGCCCACACAGTCTTGCTGTTTTTATTCTTAGGTTTTGGTGGCCTAAGTCTGTCAGTCCAAGTTGAAGCAATTCCAATCATGTCATTTGTCATCGCGATAGGGAAATCTGACCTAGTAGCTTTTTCTTTGAGTCTTGATAAGCTGGAAATATAATGTTCATGGCACTCATTCAGAAGACGCATTCGGATGGCTTCTCCGTATAATATGGATTTGAACGTTGATATAGGGTGGTGTGACTTTCCATTTATGAAGCAACGATCTTTTGCTGAAGCTTTGACGAAATCCTTAGTGGTAAATTTAAACTTATTACTATGGGTGATGCAATGATTGACATCTAAAAATTCCACTGCGCCTGTCTCTTGAGAAGTATCAACCTGTCTGAATGTTAATTCAAGTCCAAATTTGGCAAAATTATCAATAAGCGCAGATTTTATACTACTAGTGGTTTCGAGTCCAAATGAAAGCCAAATGATGTCGTCGATGAATCTTTTGAAAATGCATGCTTGGTTAATAACTCTACACAGAGATTGCAGAATGAAATGCATAGTTATATTAGCAAGTGAAACTGAGTTGTTATCTCCAGTTATAATACCATCAGTTTGAGTGAAAAAATGATCTTGATATTGAGTCACAACATTGTTCATACAGAAATTATTTAAATCAACAATTGTTTTCTTAGCTTCAGCAGAAAATGTGGTGTGTGTGTTCAAAGCACTATACAAGGTGTGTGTGTATGTGTGGTGTGTGTGTTCAAAGCACTATAAAGCACAACATAAGGACCTTGCTGATCATAGAATCTTAATCAATTCCAACAGCCTCTTTTGTTGCTAGAAAGCAGACTTGGCTGTTGCAGCCATGACGATAACATGGACTATTCATCGGGAATTGTTATCAAACGCTATCAGCTAACTTCTAATCTGTTCTCACATGGTTCTATTCTCTTTGATTTGCATAACAAAGAGCTATGTGATGGATTACCTGCATCTCAATGTTATCTATGACGCAACAGTTGACTTGCAAGCTAGATTAGAAGTTCAACAACCCCAGCCAAGCACGACAGTGCCCGAACTAAATTAGAAGTGGAAGTATGACTTGGCTTTTGGCCAAGCCCGCACAAACGGAAACAGGTTGTGTCTAGTCTTTCGAGGTCAACTTTTTGCAACTTTTGTTTAAATTAAGTGCAACCTTCTCACGATTTTAGTGCAACAAAAACTTGCCCTGTTACATATCTGCCATGCAAATGATCACTTACAAATGATTTATAAATGTAAACAAAATTATGAACCTTTAGCATCAGCCCACACATACTGAACACCATTGCAAGCAAATTCATGTAGTCTGACATAGGATCATCAGATACTGAAGCTTCTTTAGGCTTGTACCTGCAAAAATAAATTTGGTTTAAACTTCCTATCTTGCGCCATCATTGATATGCAAAAAACAGGGCTGTTATATAATAAGTTAAACTAAGTCTGTTACACATAGATCCTTTTTTGTTTTTTTCCACAAATTCAAAATAAAACAAATAAAACTTACAACCATACAATATTTAACATGTATAATAACATGAAAATAAACTAAAAATTACAAACATTTTCAGCCGGTGTCCGACGTTTTTTTCGTAAGCAGTTGTTCGTAAAACAATTGTTCGTGAACAATTGTTCGTAAAACAATTGTTTGTAAAATTAATTCTTTGTAAAACAATTCTTCATAAAGCATTTCTTCGTGCATGCAATTGAGAATTGATGTATACCAAGAAATGCTTTACGAAGAATTGTTTTAGGGATTTAATTTTACGAACAACTGTTTTACGAACAACTATTTACGAACAACTGTTTACAAACAATTGTTTTACGAGCAACTGTTTTACGAACAATTGTTTACGAACAATTTACCTATAACCTTTTCAGCCATACTCAATTACTCATGTCAGCCCTTATTGAGTAACCAACTGACTGAAGTTCTACTTAAACTGAAATTACAAAACTGATCTACATACACAAAATCGAACGCATAAGAATGAAACGGCAAGACTGAGGAGAGGCAAAATCACATGATGCCTAATTGCACACAAAAAAACACACATCAATGACGCAATGTTACATGAAGACATTTAGCAGATAGGAGGCCCCTGTAGCAAACAACTGCCAATTGAAGTGAGGATTGCAGGATTTTATGAGGAAAGTCTAATGAATTTTAATATCAAATTCAGTGGAGCATTTACGCATAATTTTAAGACTCCAGAGATGGCTTATTGTTTGAATAAAATCTGCTAAATGTCTTCACATAACGTTGCATCATTGATGTGTGTTTTTTCCTTGCACATTTAAGTGTCATGTGATTTTGCCTCTCTCCTGTCTTGCCGTTTCATTCTTATGCGTTTCTTTGTTCGATTTTGTGTTTGTAGATTAGTTTTGCAATTTCAATTTATGTAGAACAGTGGTTCTTAACCAGAGAGGAACGCCCCCGAGGGGGGCGTAACGCATCTCTCAGGGGGGCGCGAGCTCTACAACAATTTCAATTTTTTTTTAATTACTTTAATGTCTTAGGACCTATGCTGTTCGCCATATTTTGTATTTTATCTTATTTTATATTGTACGACTGTACGTATTCAGTAATTCTTGCTTTATTAGTTAGACCAGAACTTTACAAAACTATTTTGCCCTGAACTCTTTCAGATTTATCAAATTTTCTCGATGCTGCTTCATTTTTACTTTTTTGTTCAAATTGCTTTTTTACAGTTTTATTTACTTAATGCTCGATCACCTAACATAATATTACCAGTAGGTACTAATGGCCTGTTTTAATATTTAATATTACCGGTACTAATCGCTAAGAAGCAGTGTCAAGTATCTCACTGATGTGTACAATAAACAGACAAAAATGCAATTTTTTTGGTATGATACTGATTTAAAATGCGCAAGGCACATGACCATTATTGAAGGGGGGCTTGATAGAAAAACGATTAAGAACCATTGATGTAGAACATCAGTCAATTGGTTAGTATGGTTAGTTGGTTACTTGATAAGAGCTAACATGAATAGGGCCGAAAATGTTTGAAATTTTTAGTTTATTTTTATGTTATTACATTATGTTAAATGCTGTGTGGTTGTTAGGTTTTATTTGTCTATGGTTCAAGAAAATTACTTCTTTACCAAAATTGAATTCAAAATGTGTTGTATATATGAATTTTGTTGCAAATCTAATATTATTATTGCTGTTGTGTTTAATAGTTTGCAAATTTGGTAATTTGTTTTTAAATTTAATTTTCTTGAACCATAGACAAATAAAACCTAGCCAGACGACATAATATTTTAACATGAAACTAAGCTAAAAATTACAAACGTTTTAGGCCATTTTCAAATTCAAGTTAACTAGCCCTTTTTAAATCTTATTTATTTTCATGTTATAATATTATGTTAAATGCCGTCTGGTTGTTGGGTTTTATATGTCTATGGTTAAAAAAAGTCACGTTTATTACCAAAATTGTATCTAAATTTCTGTTCACTAAAATGCAAAGCTTTCTAAATTACTTTAGAATGTTGTATCAGCTGGTAATTTTTATTTTTTAGCTTATGTACAGTTCAGCAAAAAAACAAGTGCTTTTTGGACTAGCAATTGACTCATGCGGCGAATTACCGTTAATTACTTAGCTTAGTTGTCTCAATATTGAAAGCTTCAATTTTCTAAGCATGTCCAACTGTTTATTGTTCAATTATTGTCCATACCACAAACAGACCGTTTATTAAGCAAGCTAAGCTGATTAATAGGGGTATGACATCGTCGCCACCCGATTAATTTAGTAGCCCATTTCTTGCATGTTAACAAACTTACCGATTGATATTAACAGATTTTGTTCTTGATACTTCTTCTTCATTGCCAGGACCTTTCGTCTTATTCGATTCCATTTCTGGTGTGCTTACAAAGATGTTTCCACAATTGATTTTTATCAGTTTGTTTTTCAATAATCAACACAAACCCAAATCTAACGTAAACTTTCCTAGTCTATGGTGAAGAGCTGGGAATTAATAAAGTTTACTGCTTTTGACCTGGCATGCTAAGAAGTGCAAAATATATGCCAGTATAACTATATTAAACCTTACTCTATTTGAATAAGGTTTAATACAAAAAGTAATTAAGTGGTATATCGATTCTGACTGTTTTTGTTAAGTTGAGCTGCTGCTTTTCTTTCTGGTTTTGTTGTGTGTATTAAAATTACAATACAGTAGCGCATTTGGGATGTCACCGATGTCGTGCCATGCCGATGTCATCCCTTGAAAGAAGTGTTGCCAGATGTTCAACTTTTTTTTGTCCATTTAAAAGTAGGTAAAAATTAGGGTTGTTCGAAATGAACTTTTTCAAGTCGAAACAAAGTTTTTGCCACCTTTTCCTTTTTTTAGCAAACTTCTGAAAAAGAAAACAATTAGCCTAGAAATTAATTCTGATCTTTAAAATGTAATCGAATAAAATCAGACACTTTTAAAAGTGGTAGCCTACCAAATTGATTGTTTTTTTGTTTATCAACTAATCCCACAAGTTGTACCAAAACGAAACAAGCACCACAATAAATATTGAAAATGCAATAGCCTACTTTCTCAATTCCGCTTTTGTGGCCTACGCTTCAGCAAGAAAGCATATTCCCAGAGATTATCAAGTCTTTTCGACAGCGTTATTCATAACCACTCATGGACTGTGCAACCTTAGTTTGTACCCTGAACAGTTCGTACCCTCAGTTTGTACCCTGAAAAGATTGAGAGGAACAATTCAAAAAAGCCGAAGTTGCTGTTTGGAGTTTCCGGAAACAAACAAACTGAAAAGATGGATAGAAAAAAATAGAACAAAGCCGAAGTCGCTGATCGCAACTTCCGTTTTTCCGCAAACATTTTAAAATTTCCGGTAACGATCTTGCGATCTTTTTAGAGGGAAAATTTTATAATGTTTGCGAAAACTGCAATCAGCGACTTCAGCTTTTTTTAATTTTTTCTCTTGATCTTTTCAGGGTACGAACTAGGTTGCATCCATCACTCACAGGGAACGACATGTGCATTGACGCTTGACCTGAAATCCAACAAACCGCCGCATGTAAAGTAGGGTGGAGTGAAATTTTTTTTTTTTTTAAATCAAAAAATCAGATTTACCAAAAGTGGCGTATGAACTTAAAACCAACTTCTGAGAAGGTTTTGGGTTTGTGCCATCTATACCCAGATCGCCCATAATTTTTAAAGGCCATCCGAGGGTCAAATTTCATGAAAATCCCATAATTTGGAAACCGGTTAAGCTAGAATGTTGGTTCTTGGCTTAAAACGTTCAGAAGGTCCATATTTATATCTGTTATATTGTAACTTTTGTTTATATTTCTACCACATTTATAAGCCAGAATTTGCCAAAATAAAGTTTTTGCCTTATTCTCATGAAAAACGTAGCATCCATCATCATGTTCGATTTTTGCAATGAACAACTTGAGCAATAGCAATGATCAACTAATCATCCCTCCTTTTCCTTTGCCATTGCACCATGTGATTTCTATGGAACTACACTGCTCATTGGTGCTTAGTCATCCATGACATTCTGCTAGGTGCACATGGCTCAGTGCAGTTTGCAGTAACCTAGTGTAGATGTTACTGGTAAGTTTCAGTCTGTCAGCTAATAAAGCAATCATAAAGAAATGCACTTGAAATAGCCTAGAAATGTTATGTTGAGATTGCTGGCCCATATTATGCTGTATTTCTGTCAATGGGCATGTTTGTTACAAAAATTATGACAATGCAGAAGACTGGTTGTACCATCCTGCCCAATTGTATTTTGAAAATGTGAACTGTGTATTTTGAACGCTGCACATTTATTTTGTAAAATTCAGACCGTGAAACTATATTACTGAGTTTTGAAATAACCTTATCGTTGTTTAAAATGCTTACAAGAAAGGCTGTGACAAGGATTTGTGAACGTCAAGGAGAGTATAAGTTTAGGAGTACTGGTTCATTCCCTATGGGTGTTCTTCCCACAAAAAGAGATGTACTACAAAGATTGTTGCATGAGCGGAACTGGAGAACAACAGCAGCAACTGTTAACATCGCTTACGAACTTATTGAGCGTTGGATTCACTGCAAGGTTTATTGCATCACTGTAAATGGTGTAGTTTTTAGACTTCAAAAGGTAGTTAAAGATTTTAGATACATGGAATCTCGGCCTAAAAAAGGAAAATGGGCAGCTACAAAAAGTCTAAATTTGAAACTCAGTAAATGCATCAATGCATCACTGTAAATGGTGTAGTTTTTAGACTTCAAAAGGTAGTTAAAGATTTTAGATACATGGAATCTCGGCCTAAAAAAGGAAAATGGGCAGCTACAAAAAGTGTAAATTTGAAACTCAGTACAACAGAAGGTTCTTTTTACCTTTCACATGTATCTCGGCCTAAAAAAGGAAAATGGGCAGCTACAAAAAGTGTAAATTTGAAACTCAGTACAAAAGAAGGTTCTTTTTACCTCTCACATGTAGCTCCAGAAGAGGGAACTGGTGTGAATATAACCAAGACTATATTCAATGGTCGGCAGCCGTGGCCGAGTGGTTAGCACGTTGGGCTCGCAGTCGAGAGCCTGCATGTTCGACTCCAGCCACCCGCACTTGCTGTTGTTTCTCTGGGCAAGAAACTTTACGATAATTGCCTCTACCTAGTGATCGATTTCGAGTAATGGGTAGTACCAAATTTAAGTCATAAGTAAAGTAGACAACCGGAAACAGACATTGCCGTCGGCTGCAGCGTGGGTCAGGTGTATGTCGGAAGGCGTACACCGATGCATAGCGATCAAGTCCGCTTTCCCGCAATGCAGGATAAAGATAAACAAACAAACAATGTCCACGAGAAACCAAAAGAAAGGAAAACCAAAAGTGAGATGGAGGGAAGACAATGACAAACAATGCAATACAACTAATTGGTACCAACTAGCACATAATCTTGTAAATTGGCATGAAAAGGGGGAGGCTTACGCTCTGCAGTGGGCTCTCACAGGCTGAAAATGACGATGATATTCAATGTCATTAAAGGCACATCATTGGAAAAGGTGTTAAAGATTGTTGGTTCTGATTGAACAGCTACAATAACAGGTACCAAAAGTGGTTGTATTGCATCCTTAGAAGCTTTACTGGGACGGCGATTGCAATGGGTTGTATGCTTGCTCCATTTAAATGAGCTTCCACTAAGGCACATTTTCCAATAACTGGATGGTCTTACAGCAGGTTCGAATTCATTCTCAGGACCTCTGGGTAAAAAGTTACATGGGGCAGTTTCTGAATGGAGCGTGGTGAAGTTCAAGGCTATTCCTAACCCAAAGTTTCCTGTCATCCCGAATGACGTAATTGATGATTTAAGCAGTGACCAATATTATGCGCATTGAATAAGCTTTGCTGTCATGTTGGGATGTGTACTGTGTAGATGCTAACCTTGAGCTGTTAGAAGTTGGTGGTTAACACTCGGGTGCCATATACTGCGTTTTTATGTGTCTCAAGAAAATGCATCGCCAACATTGTGCACTATGGTGGAGTTTTTACTCAAAGTCTATTTCCCTAGCTGGTTCCAAATCAAGCTCAAGAGCAAGATTACTGATGGACCAATAAATTTCTACAGTATTGTTGATCGTGTGGTAAAGTTTCCGAAGAAAAATGTACGAGATAGTGCATTGAAAGTTCTTCAAAGAAATGCATATTTTGCGCACCATGAAAATGTTTTGTTGGCAATGCTGGCCGATGATGATGAAAGCGTTCGCCGGCTTGGGGTTAATAAGGTGCTTAGTATGGGACGAGCAGCAGGACAGTATGTCATTGAAAATGAGGCATTCGATTGTGTTGATGATGGCAGCAACCTTCAAGAATTGGCAACCACTGAAGAATTTGGTCACAGTTCATATCAAAACGTCCGAAAGTTTCAAATTCCAAAAATTAATCCTACTGATAACATATATTATAAATTATCCAGTTTGAATCTGAAAGCCATGTATGTGCCACCTGCATTACAACATTTGAAGAATGAAGATATTGAAGATTTTAGACAGAACAAGTTAAAACTCGAGCACCCATGTCAGAGCCAAGACATTAAGTTGGTAACCGAAGCTTCATCAGCTGTCGCCGGATTTGAAAGAAGGGACGGCCGTATACGTCAGAAAATAAGATTGCGAAAACTCATGAAGAGATGCAATACAAAGCATCAGTTCGCTACATAGCCAAATTCTTAATTTAGTGTTTAATTAATAAACAATCAAGCATGCATCAGCAAAACTAATATATTTAGCTTTGCTAGTTATTTCAATAAACTTAAGCTGTGTATTGCTATTGGATACGTGTAATTATAAATGAGTTGATGTCATGGTT
Source organism: Aplidium turbinatum (assembly GCF_918807975.1). Classification (NCBI taxonomy): domain Eukaryota; kingdom Metazoa; phylum Chordata; class Ascidiacea; order Aplousobranchia; family Polyclinidae; genus Aplidium; species Aplidium turbinatum. The sequence goes on along the minus strand of NC_137484.1, from coordinate 11,025,406 downwards.
TCTGTAACATTCAATGCAAACAGTGGTGTATTAAGGTTGACAAGGGTCTTTACCAAAGCCCAGTCAGCCTTCAGTTCAGTTGTTTTTATTTCTGACCATCATATCAAAACAATACACGTCAACATAGCAAAGGTCAAGAAAAGGGTAGAAGCGACAAAACGCGAACGTTAAAACGTGCTTGAGACCGAAGTAAGTTATTGATTTGAAAGAAATTTGGCACAGTTGCAACACCTTCAGAAAAATTTAAGATATAAAGGAAAAATAAAAAAAGAAAATGTTACAAAAAAACAAAAACAAATAAACAACATATATATATTTAGGCTATAGCTTTATTAGCCCACATAGCTTTAGCTGATGTATTGAAGATTTGTATGGACAGTTGCTATGAAGATCGGCCATGGTGCGTTATCAAGAGTGCTGATGGTCGTAAGGGGAACACGTCTTGATGCGTTTAGCTCATAGCAAAGAAGAGCAAGGCAGGCAAAGAAAACCCCACAAAAAAATCCTACCACGGGCAAAGCCATTTCAAGCGCAACGCACCATAGGCCTTGCACGACTCACAAAATAGATAGGCTATAACTTGACGACAGGAAAACAATGACAAAAACAAATAAAACAAACTAGCAAAAACAACATCATCATCTTGCGGAAATCATCAACATCATCAGCCTTGCCCAAATTTGCAACGGATCAGAGTCGAAATATATTTTTTCTGATTTTGATAGTCCTGATGTTTTCAGGTTGAAGGTTTTCAATATTTTTTCACCACATGATAATTTTTATAATGTGACCCTGATTGTAAGTAGTTTCTTATAAATTTCATGGAAAACAAAGATGTAAATTTTGAAACTTAATGTCAAATAACATTGTAACATTATTGCATATGAGTCTTTGCTACATTATTTTTGTCATTGAGTTTTTTTGTCACATATCTATAATTGTTGCTTGCATACCCTTCGTACTAACTACTTAGAAAGTATTTTAAGCAGTAGGCCTACTTAGTCAGTTTGTACCTATTATGCCTTAACACATAACTATGGGTGCAAATAGTTCAAATATAGCATTTTCACTTCTTTACGTTACATAGCTTTCAAACTAAAACGTCATTTTTTATTATCAGCTTATGTAGTTAAAATAGAGACAAAAGTTGCATTAGAGCATATTATATAAACATGGACCTTCTGGAAATTTTAAGCCAAAAACCAACATTCTAGCTAAACCGATTTTCAAGTTATGGAATTTTTATGAAATTTGACCCTCGGATGACCTTTAAAAATTTTGGGCCACGTGGGTGGAGGTGGCACAAACACAAAACCTTCTGAGAAGTTGGTTTTAGGTCCATACGCCACTTTTGGTTAATCTGATTTTTTGATTTGAAAAAAAAAATTTTTTCACTCCACCCTAATGTAAAGCTTTTTCTGGCGACGTAAATGATTGCGAGTTCCGATGTATGAGGGGATGACATCAGGGTACGACATCAGCACTTCAGCAAGGGACGAAATCATCGCCACCGGCGCATTTATAATTGCTGTGTTAATTCCAAAATGCATCCGAACACCACTGTTATTGTGGTGAAACAATTCTGCGCAACTGCTTAATAAAACAACTTATACAAAAAAGTGCGGTAAATAATGTGATGACAGCAATAACATGCGGAGCCTGATAAAAACACATCTTGTACATATATATTTTTTTATGCCGTTTGCAAGTCAGGATGCTATTTTTTTGAGTTTGACCGAGTTTGTCTAAAAACGTAATTCAAAAACCAAAAAACAAGTCACGTAGTTTAGTTATTAGTTACCGGTAGCATAAAAACATAAAACTTACACAAGTTTCTAACAATATTGATAAACAGTTGAATTTCTTTTTGTCAAATTATTTACAATTGCAAAATATTAATAAATTTCTGAAGTGGACGTAATTACGTGGATGGTCGCAAATACGCACATCGACCACTGGATGCAACCTAGTTCGTACCATGAACAGTTCGGACTGTCAATTCGTACCTTGAAAAGATCGAGAAAAAAAATTAAAAAATCCGAAGTCGCTGATCGCAGTTTCCGCAATCATTTTAAAATTTTTCCCCTGAAAAGATCGAGTGAAAAAATAGCTCAAAATTGAAGTCCGCTGATCACAGTTTCCGCAAACATTTTTCCGCAGTTTCCGCTGTTAACTCTAACCATAGAGTTATCTATGCTCTAACCCTAACCCTCGCTGATTGCAGTTTCCGCAAAATTTTTTCCGCAGTTTTCGTTAACCCTTACCGTACCTTAATTCTAACCATAGAGTAATCTATGCTCTAACCCTAACCCTCGCTGATCGCAGTTTCCGCAAACATTTTTCCGCAGTTTCCGCTTACCCTAACTCTAACTATAGAGTAATCTATGCTCTAACCCTCGCTGATCGCAGTTTCCGCAAACATTTTTCCGCAGTTTCCGCTAACCCTAACCCTCAAGTTTGTTTCAAATTGTTTGGGGAAACTCCGATCAGCGACTTCGGCTTTGTTTAATTTTTTCTCTCGATCTTTTCAGGGTACGAACTGACTGTACGAATGGTTCAAGGTACGAACTAGGTTGCACCCTCGATTACCCTAGTATGGTATTATAACCATGGGTCAAAGTTCACTGTAGTAGTCGGATGTTAGCAATAATTATAAGTGCTAGACTGTCCAGAGCACAGGGGTGCCAAAGTCACAAAAGGTTACGAACAGTTGAACGTTACTACTCTAGCCTAATTTATCGGTCATCCAGCAGAATCAGCCAGTACAACAATCACTTATTCACTCACTTGAACAAGCTGCAAAATCAATAAAAATAAATAGTAGTGTTGCCATACAAAAATAATTATTACTATTTTCGTTTCTAGCCCAAGGTTTCTAAATCGCCAGAGTTGGACTGATTACCGGTAATTACACATTTTCATGTGATTGCAATTGGGACTTATTGTTATTGTGTGATGGAAATTTTAAAATCTGATCTAAATCAGTATTTTTATTAAGCCGCTAGTTGGGGTTATAAAGGAACATCTTCGGGTTCAGACAGGGCTTTTGAGAGAAATTTTCACTAGGGGTAAGAAGAGTCATATTGGGCCCCCTTTGTCTTGGACAAAACGCGTGATGTTTTCTTAGGCGTATTGCACACCACACAACATTTTACTGCAGAATTAAACATCAGTGCGCAATAATAGTATCAGGCAGCAATACAATGTTCGACTCCAGCCACCCGCACTTGCTGTTGTTTCTCTAGGCAAGAAACTTTACGATAATTGCCTCTACCTAGTGATCGATTTCGAGTAATGGGTAGTACCAAATTTAAGTCATAAATAGAGTAGACAACCGGAAACAGACATTGCCGTCGGCTGCAGCGTGGGTCAGGTGTACGTCGGAAGGCGTACACCGATGCATAGCGCTCAAGTCCGCTTTCCCGCAATGCAGGGTAAAGATATGAAAAAACAAACAAACAACTAACTTATTATTTAGTGTTTTGTGTTGTGCAATGTGCATATCATGTGATCTCTCCCTCGCCAATTTGTGTATCCTGCGTTGAATTTGTATGTCAGTTGTTGATGATGCTGTTGAGATCAGTGGCGTACCGTGACCACTTTGACAGAGTGTTCAATGACGTCAAAGCAACAGCGGGGGTCTGGAGGGCCTCCCCCAGAAAATTTTTAAAATTACAATTGAATTTGGTGCGTTCTGAGAGCATTTTCAGCACAAATTCTGAACATGAACAGAACTGACAAAAATAATGTTGTCGGAATGGAGAAGAATACAAAATAGATATTTATTTGACAGCGCATTGAATGAAAGACTTAATAATATCAAACATTAAGTTGCATTTCTAAAGTCACATAGCCTACTTCAGTTCACTTTTTATTTCCGACCATCAAAACGAACAATATTACTTGCCATAACACAGCAGGAGTCTGAAAAAACGCGAAAGTTAAAGCGTGCTCGAGATGGAAATGATTTACTTCATGCAAAGATTAGGCACGGTCGCAACACCTTGAGAAATGTACAAGCGAATTAAAAACAAACAGGTGAAAGTTAAAACAATAGCAAAGCAACTCAATAATAAACCAGAAAAGAAAGTCGATTGCTATGTTGGTCGGCTGTACTTTTATCCGCCGTATAGGCTACTTAGTAAAAACGAAAATGTTTAACACCTCGACTACAGAAGGAAAATTCATCTATTCTATAGCATAATTCGATTCTTCTTGTTTGTGCAATAAATTTTTGAATTACATCGTCGTAGAAAGCTTGCTTTTGCTTCAGTTCTAGCAAAAGTTGTTTCCAACGCTGATCACCTCAAACTCTAATCCAACAAGCTAAAACTTGCTATTGCCTGGGATTTCCCCAATGACGCGCCAAGGTGTGCAGATCAGCGAGTGCACAGCCTGGCTGATCTAAAACCATTGCTGTTTTCGCTGCCTTGTGACGTCATTTTTCTTAATTGTTTATTTTAAATAGCACTCGCAAAGCTGTCAGTGCACGGTAGCCACTTTAACAAGTCGAAACTCTGCCACTGAAATTGACTACAATGCAACCGCTAACCAATCAGAACGTGTTATAAGAGGCTACCGTCCAATTGTGACCCTTATAGCACTCATCCAGAGAGTTAATGCTTGTTTTGAACTTTATTTGGTAATTACAGAAGAAAAAGAGCAATAGCAGTGGTGAGAACTGAGAATCGACCACGCGTCAATGAAATGACTACTTTCTAGCCCTAACCATAACCCCCTAAGCCAACCAGCTGACAAAAAATCCATCACTTAATTTGCTTTCTATGATCTTCTTTTCGCCATTTTTTACGTCACTTAAACCGTAGCTTATGATTGGTTGGCGGTTTCATTCTAGTCAATTTCAGTGGCAGAATTTCGACTTGTTAAAGTGGCTACCTCAGTGCACGGTACACAGTTTTTTTACTGTAAGCTAGATAGAAACATATTGTGTTTTTTTTTTATGACTGGGAACAAGGCCTATGAGAGGGGGTACCGAGGGTACGCCGTACCCTTGAGGGCCCTGGCCTGTGTTTGTTGGGGGACCCAAAATTGTGATTTTATAGTTTACGCGCAAAATGTTTGGTTAAAACCATCCTAAACGACTAAACTCAAGCATAAAAGTTGTTATTCTTTAGTTCAGTTCAGTTTATTTTTTGTTTTGTTGGCGAAAAAGAAGGACACAAAAAGCAAAAACACAATAAACACAAATAATTCGCACAACAAGGATGGCAGCGAAAGACCAAAAGGTCACCAAAGTCAGCTGCCACCCAAACATTTAAACAAAAGACCCAAAATTAAGAACATTAACACATATATAATATAGATATATAATATTCAACAAAGCAAACTCTAGGGCAGGGGTTCCCAAACTTTCTGTTCATCGGTACCCTTTGGTCAATTTATAGATTTGCTCGTGTACCCCCAATATTTTTATGCCTTTAGTGAAGCATTGATTTGTTGGAAAAACATGCCACCTTTATCCAAGCGTTGTTTCTTAAACACTGATTCCCTATGCTTGAAAAAATTAAGATCCTTGTCTTTGAATTCCGGATGAGCTCTTTCCAAATGCCGAGTGAAAAGACTTGGTTTCATCGAATCATTTCCCAATGATTTTTGACAAAGTACACATAGGCTACTGGTATATCCAAACCATTATTTATCGTAAATGTAAACCCCAACTTTAAGTAGGTTTCTGAATATTTTCTTTTTTTGACACTCATTGTTTAGCTTTTTAGAAAGTCTGAAAATTGACAAAGATTTCAAGTAAAACAATAAAAGTTTTTGAACTCAGCAGCGTGATTAGCTAATCGTTGAGCGAATTTATATTGCACACTGAACCTAAAAACAAATGAAGACCTGAATTAAAGAACTGGCTACATTAAAGTTTTTGAAAAAAAGAAAATTGAAGTTTTGAAAAACATTGCAAACTTGTTTCAATCTCATGTTAAATCTTCTACATTCTACTATTCTACTGGGGTGAAAATGTGACTTACTGAGGAGTTCTTAATCTCAGGTCTTCAAATTATTAACATCATCAGGTGATAAAAAATATTTTAAGGCAGATTAGAAGTTATGGAAAGAATATCCTTATACTTAATCTAATGTAGGCTACCCCTTGAAAAGTCGAAATGTACCCCTGGCAGTGACGTTCGGTGGCTTAAACCATTGGGAAAGCAACTTGGAAATATGCCGCAGCAAGGTAGTAGGCACGAAGGGCGTAACCGTCGGGCGAAGCCCGAAGGTGTGTTGCCGAAGGCAACACTTCCAGCGGGGGGTCTGGGGGGCCTCCCCCAGAAAATTTTGAAAAACACTTCCAATTTGGTGCGCTCTGAGAGCATTTCCAAAACAAAATCTTCGGACTTTCCCAGTCCGAGGATAAAGATTCAATCAATCAAACTGGGACTAGTCTAGAATGTTGGCTGCTTTTTTAGACTGAGCACAAAAACTTATTGTCAATGTCATCTGTAAGCATTTACGACATGCATTGGACTGGTGCACTAGTAAAGAGCAAATAATTAGCCTATAAATTAAGCTAGTCCATTCTTGAAGAATGTTGCAGCCGTGGCCGAGTGGTTAGCGCGTTGGGCTCGCAGTCGAGAGCCTGCATGTTCGACTCCAGCCACGCGCACTTGCTGTTGTTTCTCTGGGCAAGAAACTTAACGATAATTGCCTCTACCTAGTGATCGATTTCGAGTAATGGGTAGTACCAAATTTAAGTCATAAGTAAAGTAGACAACCGGAAAACAGACATTGCCGTCGGCTGCAGCGTGGGTCAGGTGTATGTCGGAAGGCGTACACCGATGCATAGCGCTCAAGTCCGCTTTCCCGCAATGCAGGATAAAGATAAACAAACAAACAAAAAAAAAACAAACACAAGTATGTTTGCTCTGAACTTGTGATGTCAGTCTGTTGACCCAAAGAATTTAAAAAACACTTGTGCTGTTTCAGTACTGGTTGGTTAATGTACCTTTTGGAATTGCATGTTTTATTGTAGAATCTATGTTTTTTTTGGTAAGAGAACCAGCTTTATTTGCAGCGTACTCAGTAGCCTATAGTTACAAGCCCGAAAATCACTCATGCGTAGAAGCTGTATTCCTTTCGCCTGAAACCAAAAGCAGCCGCTATGAGATACGCATTGACGTCACTGGGAAAGCAACTTTAACCATAACACCAGATAACACACCTGATTGGCTAAGCAGCTGGTGTCGTTTTGCAAAACGATTGAGGATTGGATAAAACGAAGGCGTTTTTCAATGTAGGGTAAGCAATTTTGAAAGTTGATTTCCCTGGAGCTTCAGTGATGGTTTCTGACAAAAGCGTTTGCGTTAATTGGCATTTATAGGCAAGACATGCGGTTTGGTGAGGACTTAGACTACTCACAAGCGTTACGAGTAATTCTAGTCACGAACACAGTAATTTTCAAGTTAAAATAGACTTGATAAAAATAATAAGAAGTTAAACCTAGAATTCAGGCATTATATTTTGCATAGTTTTCGCTCAGGTAAGCACTGCTTTCCTTGCTTTCCCTCACCGATCGTCACTAACCCCTGGGGGTACATGTACCCCAGTTTGGGAACCCCTGCTCTAGGGCATAGTGTAGCAAATGCAGTTTTGAGAAAAGCCTGAGAAAAGGTTTGTGTTTTTTAAAAACTATTTGAAAAATGTGGTTTCACGCTTATTTCACTTCAAATAAACTTCGAAGTTGAAGCAGGAGCCGGAGTCAGTGCTTTCGGAGCAGAAGCGGAGCCGGAGTAAAAAAATTGACTTCGTTCACCTCTGCTAGGCATGTGGTGAATGCAAAAGTTAATGAAGAAAGGTTATTGGTCAGATGATTAATTTGATTATGTTTTAACAAGATGTTTTGTTTGAGCCTTTATAGAAAGCTTGACACGTTGTACCATATACATATAACACTCAGTGGCTCAGTAACGTTAACGGATTTAACATATTTTATTGAACACACAAAAAAAAAACAAGAAAAAACTACTAAATCCAACGTTTTCGACACCACATAGTGTCCTCATCAAAAATAATTATGGGCTACATCTAAGAGAAATAAATAAATGAATTTGAAAGTTTTATATTAAACCTGTACAAGCAACACCTCTCAACAGCACCATCAACAACTGACACACCAATTCAATGCATGATACACAAATTGGCGAGGGACAGATCACTTGATATGCACAACACAAAACATTAAATAATATTTTTTTGCCGGCTGATACTATTATTGCGCACAGATATCCAATTCTGCAGTAAAATGTTGTGTGGTGTGCAATACGCCTAAGCAAATATCACGCGTTTTGCCCAAGACAAAGGGGGCCCAGAGTGAAAGGGGGGCCCGAAGTGACTCTTCTTACTCCTAGTGAAAATTTCTCTCAGAGGCCCTGACTGGGAATGGGGAATATGTAAGTTAGTTAGGGGAAAGGAAGGTAATTTGAGATACCCCTTTAAAGAAATCGAAAAAAAAAATACTCGAAAATACTGTCATCAAGTGAAATATTTGTGAAAATAATGTTAACAGAAATGACGGCATGCGGCGAACTTGTGCTTTTGTGGCATAAAATTATTAAAATCATAAAATGTGTCTTTTAAGCCTATTTGTAAAGTTTTTAGGTGATGAAATGGTGGATTCTCTGTCAGCTGATTGACTTAAGGGCTAGGGCTAGAACAGTGGTTTTCAATCTTTTGGTGGAACGGAACCCAATAAAACGTTCCAAAAGCTCGAGGAACTCCCAGGAGCGACGGAACGAATTTTGACTGGGGGGCAGGATTATGAAAAAAAGGGCACTTTTGTGGCGAAAACGCCAATTTTTTTTTAAGTTTTAAGATAAGATATTGCGATGATGTTCATCTATCAGCTTATTATCGAGTAATGATATAGGTGTCCGCCGTCCGATATACAAAGAACAATAACACGGAACGGCATCATACTATGTTATAATGATGTAGCCTACTGTGATATAGAATTTTGTGTTGTGAATATTATTTTGAGGCAAAATAAAAGATTATAGCCTAATTAGGCTAAAACCGAATAGCAGAAATTGTTATATTGCAAAATATGCAGTAGCTTACATGACCTCAAAAGGGCACCATTGCCCCTCCTGCCCTCCATCCACAAAAAAATTTTGCCCGCTTTCGGCGCCCCTGGGAACTCCATCTCGAACACGTTCACGGCGATTTGACCCACTGGTGTGCAAACCATTAAACTGTCTGAAAGAACTACTTGAAGCGAAGAAAACATGTCGACGAAATTTGGCGGGAAAGCAGAAATGTAAAGGAAGCCTAATCGCACCACAAGAAAACAACGAAAATTCGGGATCGCAGCGAAAGTGTTAAAGTGTAGCAAATTTATTAATAGTGGCAAACCTAATCAATATTTGATTATATTTAAACAATATGCATATAATAATAAAATAGACTCTCGGATTTGAATGCAAACTTGCGGAAGCCCTAGACTTACTGGCGGAACCTTAGGGTTCCACGGAATCCTGGTTGAAAACCACTGGGCTAGAAAGTAGTCATTGAGAGAGTGCAGACTCGACGACTTCCTACGCCTTCAGGGCTACGGTCTTTCGCACTCTTTCATTGGATGCACACTGTGCGTTTTTGTTTTATGTAGGCTACGTTTCGCATCCAAACAAAAATAAAATGACCATCCATCTATCATTTTCATGACATGGTTCGATTACCACCCCTACCATTAGGCTACTCTTTTTTCTTCTGTAGCCTTCTATCGTACTAAACGAAGATCAAAACAAGGATTAATTCTCTTACTGAGTGCTAGAAGTGTCACAATCGGACGGAAGTCTCTTATAGTATGTTCTGATTGGTTGGTGGTGTCATCGGGTCTGGCAGAATTTCTTCATCTTAAAGTGGCTTCCCTTTAAGAGCATGTTGTGTTTTTAGCAAAATTTAAAAAAGGTTTCGTCTACATTTTCAGAATGTAGACTAAATTGATACAGCTCGTACTGCATATAAAAATTCCCTTTTGTGGCTGTGAGAAACATTGTTATAAGTCTGGTTAGTGGTTGGTTAAAAGTTTTTCTTTCTAAACTAGACCAGCTACTTTATGGAACAGCAATAATATAGACTTTTGCAGGGCTACACTCTATCTGTTGTAAAAAAAAGCGAGAATAACGCAAGGCCCGAACCTTGAATTGGAACTTCAACCAACCATCTTTCCGTGTCCAACTGTCCATCCTGCAGTAAAAGTTTTATCCTACAGGAAGGCCTTACCCTACAAATAAAGCAGTCAATTGGTTACGTAGATTTCTCTCTTCCTGCCTGCACCACCTCACAACCCCAAAAATCTGGAGAAGAGCTTTAGTAGTTTTAGTACTCAAGCTTTAGTACTCAAGCAGACTTTTCGAAGGCACAGTGCTTTTTATTGAAACTAAACAAATTTGTTTTGTTTGAACATGCACGTCGTTTCTGAAACAACAGCATATCGAACACGTTTGCGTGCCTTAGACACAAGTGTTTTTAGACACAACTGTTCTCTGCATATCACATTTTCTGAAATGTCTAGTGGTACAAATCTACAAAGCAGAGCTTACATTGTATGCAGTGATTTTATTTTCTTCAAGGCGCAGACATACTGTACGTATTTGCAAACACTGTTGAAAGTATTTATTAACTCAAGAAAATTCATTTAGTAGGTAGTTTTGCAATATGAGTTTAAATTATGAAACGTTACTTTAGGCCAACAGCATAGCACAGTTTTTTGTGGAAAACATAGGCCTATCGTATTTTTGTGAAAACAAAGAAAAGTGAATAAAATAAAGACGAACGTTACTTGTAGGCCTACGAGCGATGAAACAAAAAATTAATACAAAAATAAACCAAATTACGAAAGAAAAATCAATAAACAAAAAGCAACTCTATCAAGTCAATGTCTTCTCGTCCACTTTACACAGTGCAAGAGGATGTGGGTACCCCAGCATCGTTCATTGCGCAAGTGCATATTTGCCGACTTCGAGCGTTGGAACGATCGACAATGTATCCGCTGACTTTGGAGACAAAGTCCGATTTACCCTAAAAAACACATGATCAAGTCAGTTTTGTAATGTTGTTTTGTAAAAGCCTAGATCTGCTTCGTGAATAGAAACAAAATCCTTTGATTTTCAAACAAGATAGCTTACTCTAATAACATATTGGTTAAGCATTAAAGCCAAAAAAAAGGGGGGGGGGGGGGCTCGGGGTAGCAATGTTCTCCCCCAAACCAGGTTTTTAATACTATTACAACATTTTTAATACCGGTAGCATTGTATTACATGATGACTGACGCTTCATAAATGTTTAACTGCTCATATAGTAGCTATATTTTTAAACAAACTCTTTATTTCTTTATTTTACCTACGTCACTGATATTGGCAGCTAGGCCTACAACATGGAAGGTGAAGAGCAATAACTTACCAGACGTGTGGCGTCCCACACTGAGCCTCCGGTATACGTTGCCAACGGCACGCACAAGTCTTGCTTGTTTTGCTTAACGACTGAGCTGCTCACAACAGCGTTTCCTTTCGAGAATGCATTGGTATCGTCAAATCCATACACCTACGTACATTTGCCCCAATGAATAATTGCAACATGAATATAATTATTATTAGCTCACTTTCAACGTTTAACAAATGAACAAAAAGTTTTAATTAAAGAGCAGCAACTATTAAGCGTTTGAAAGATACAAAAATCTAAAATAGCTTACTGATTTCATGCGTCTTCCAGCTGAGATATGAAGTTGCGGCATGTGGTGGAAATGGATTCCTTGTTTTCGCAATTGAAGTTCGACATTTCCATATCCAACCTGTAAAACAAGCAGAAAAAATAAGGTAAAATTAAATTAAATAGAAAGTGCATAAAAGGTATTTTTGTTAAGATTTTTGTGTCCAAAACCTTTAAACAACAAACTCTGTTTGCCTCAAATAAACCCTTACCGCTGATTCTGAGTGACACTGGTGGCAAGAGAGAAGCACGATTACAGGTTTTGCTCCAGCTCGGAAGGGAAGTTGAGTAGCATACGACACGGCATTCAGAGCATCAGCATGTGATTGTTCGCTGCTGAGCGGAATGTTCCTCAATGCTTTCACAAGGTCATTCTAAATTTAAAAATTTAATTTTGGATTATGCTCATAAAGTCTTGGGCCAAACCTTTCTGGTCACAATTTTACAAAAAGTGTAGGCTTGTAGGTTTTGCCTACCCTGATGGTACTAAAACAAACAATAGCATTTAATATGCCAAGTAGACTACAAAGCTTTACATAATGTACATAGTTATGAAGACGTGGCCTGCCAATAAGTTAGGATAAATTAAACTAAAATTAGCCTACTGATTACGCTTTTAAGATTTGATAGAAATTCTGTACTTTTAATTTAAGTAGGCCATAATAAAGAAATTTTTATTTAGATTGCCAAAAAGTGTGTGATATCCTCCTTGATCCTGTTTATCACGGTAGACACGAGGAACCGGAACACGATTCATGAGTAGGCGTATACTAAAGCAGTCTACTTTAAGATTGGCTCACCTTTCTAGCTGTAAATCGGTTGTTTTTGATGGTGAGTGTGCTAGGCATTGTGCTTGCTCCAGGTCCTCCATACCCAACCAGGTGATACCTGTTGTTGCGCATGCGCGCTTTGGAAAGGGATCCAACCAAATGTTTGAAGAATTTGCGCATGGACTTGAAAAGACCGCGTTGACTGCAAAGACACAATTATAATAAATACTGTAAAGTAAAGGCAAGAAATGAAATAAGAAACCGAAAAAAAAACTACACTGATGGCCCTTTTCCTGAAAGCGCTATAATTTAATAAACACTTTTCGCAACTGATTTTTTGCAGATTATTTTTAATTAATTTGTTTGAATTCATATCTTTGCTTTTTTTATGAAAACAGATCCTAACTTGAACATGAATGAAGATTACCTCATGCAGCTTCCTTGCTCGACAACCAGAACAATATCGAGGCCAGAGACAGTTGTATTTTTCGACTGCGAAGAGTCGAATTCGTTTCCAGCGACATCAGAACAAACCACGCATTTGTCTGGCAATGAAACCTTGGCTCCGAGCAGATTGCAGCGATATGCGTATGCGTGCGCGGCAGCACAAGTTTTTGACTGAACAGTAATCACAAGTTATTTGCAATGTTTGTAAAAAATAAATAAGAAGGAAAAATGGATAGAAAATGAAATAAGCAGACCATCAAGAATTTGGACTGATGATATTAAAGATTGGTCAGGACTTGATTAGAAAACTGTTATAAAAATCTTACAACAGAGTAACTTGGCGTTGCATTGCCTTCAACCCTTGACAAGAGGAAGGAACTTAATAATGATGAAAAAACAACAACACAGCTTTAGAAAACTCACCACATCTTCAGTGCGGCACATATCGTCGCGGCACATATTCATGAATTCTTTTGGATCAACAAGGGGGAAACAGGAACGCATCGGTGATTTGAGGTCTTCAAACAGAGCAGAGCATGCGGCCGATACTTCACTGTTGCATGATTGGTGAGTGTTGCCAGCGGCACAGCGAGCTCCAGAAACCTGTTCAAACACAATGTTGTAACATCATGAAACGTTGAATAATAATTGTTTTGAGGTTTTAACAGCTGTTTTATTTTTCGATATTATCATATTCCGCTACTTAGATACACAGAGTTGAATTTCCTTAGTGTTAATTTTCATTTTCAAGTTTTATATACATTTCCATCCTTACCTCCCAAGAAGATGCAAGATCTCCAGGTGTGCTGACAAGCTCATGAGAGGGCGATGTAAAGTCATCCATTGGTTCGTTGTTGTAGATACCAGCAAGACCAGCCGTTGCACCGAAATAATATGGCGACACGTCAACAGTGCAAAGTTCCTTGATGAAGTCACAAGCGACGTCCATATCTCCTTCAGGTCGTCGGACATGGATCACGGTGCCTTCAAGCGTGACGGTGAGCTAAAGCAAAAAAGTTGCATAACTTGACATGAATGCTTGTAAAATGTAATTTATGGCCAATTTTGTTCAGCTATTACAAAAAGCAAAAATAAAATTAGAACGTGCTGAAGATAGACAGCATTAAAGTTTCCCAGACCATAAATATAAACACTGTTGTCATGTGGTAACGAAAGAAGTTTTCAAAACAACTGAATTAGGTCATCAATAGAGCTAAATGTGAATGAGAGCCCTAAATCTGAAACAGGCATAACATGTACAGAAGAAATGTGTTATGTAGGCTACAGTACATGAGTCTACATAGAAATATCTATTTTGTTTTACTTACCAGGTTCAAATCTAATGGGAGCTGTTTAAATCGGCCGTTCATTTCCACCTTGTAGTTGTTGTAAATGATCACATGTTTGTTTCCGACCATTACTTCGATCGAGTTCAATGTATCTGCCGCGAGTGGATCGGCATATGTCATCGAAACGGTGAAGTTTCGGTCTCGAAGATCTGCAGCCAAGACGTGACTTGTGGCACAACCACTGCTGAAGCTGAAGTGGCGCTTGTCAAATGTGCTGAAATGCCGGAAGCCAGACACAAACGCGTGACCCTGAAAATTTGTTAGAAATATAATTTGTCAGATACTTGTACTGAAAACACATTTTAAGTTAAAAAAGTTTATTAGGCATCAGATCAGAATTAAGCTAATATAAAATTCAGTTACCTTGAATGGAGGAAGGAGTTCATCTCGAGGGATGTAGAGAAGAGCTTGAGCCCTGTAGTATTGGTTTGTGTAGGAAGAAATTACATTCATTGTATCGTCTATCTTTATTGCCAGAGCAGTCTGTGCCGCCCAGTTTTTCAATTCATTTGCTGAAGGCAATGGAACGAAATGGTCGATCTGCATAGAAAACGTGAAAGCATAAACAGTAATGTGGACTAGACCTTTGCTAAATGAATACAGAGCTAATTTAATAGTAAAGTAACAGTACACAGCGTTTCATCAAGACCAAAAAAAGTTTTTTTTTTTTGGTACCATCGTAAAAAGAAGTAAAATCACGCAGAAATGAAAAGCTTCAACAAGCCCTTATCTTATGCACCAAACTCTACACAAGTTTTTTTTCTTCAAAATGGCCTCGAAATTTTCCATAACATAAATAACATTTGGAAAAGAGTTTACACGCAGTTTCACAGAAAGCAAGCCATAGGCTGCATAAAAAGTTTTACAAAAATTTTGCACTTCACTTACCTCAAATTGGAGTGGGATGTTGAATATCAATTCAGTTTCGCTCACTACTAGTAGCTCGGTCAATGGCCGTCGGGCAACGTTGAGACAAGCTTCTCCATTTGCAATCACAAACTTAAGGGTGTTTTGCAAAGCTTCAACTGCTAATTCAGTGACAAGTTCACCAGCGTTTATCTTTCTGAGCTGAGAAATTATTGGTTCCAGCTGTTGTACAAGAGACGCTTGAATATTGCTAAGCGTAACTTCAAAGTATTGGTTCACAACATCAGTAAATGGGAGCAGCACCATTGCTGTTATTCTATCCATCTCCTTCAACAACGAAGTGATTTCATTTCTCACTGTTTCTTCAAGGACTAAGTTGGCTTGGTCAAACTTGGCGCTGCTTTCGGTAGCAAATGTAGAAATGTGTCTGAGAATGTTATCACGGAGAGTGTTTACTCTAGCAATTGCAGCATCCACTTTTTGGTATGACGATGCTTCAAGATGCTCAACTCCTGTTACAATTGTTTTCAGCAACCTTAGGAACTCCACGGTACCGTCCGCCAACAAGTTTACTTTCCTGGCCGTTTCTGCATCAAGTCTTGCCAACATTTTTTGCATAAATTCTGGAATTGCTGGGTTTGCAGAGAATTTAACTTGGACAAGTCTTTCGTTAACGTGTTCTATGGATGCCCGAGCAACCTCAGCTTCTAAGACAAAGTTTTTCTTGGTTTGAATTGTGATGAATCCTTCGTTTTCTTCTGCTTCTGCTATCAAATGCAAAGAATATGTCGCAGTGTTATCTACTTCATATCCCATGTACATCTCATATCCGTAAGCGGTTCGTTCGAATCCTTTTACAAACCTAAACTTTGTATCAGTCACGTCAGACGCCATTCTTCTGAGAACTTGTCGGCTCTGACCAATCACTTGAACGAGATCTACTCGCAAAATGGCTGCCTCCATGTCCGGTTGGTCAAGATATAACTCAAATGCATTTGTTTGCTTGTTAAATGACAATCGAACTTCCCATGTGAAGACCTCTCCTTGCAGATACTTCTTGGCCACAGCAGACAAGCCCAAGGATTCATCTGAGTTCACACTTCCAATCACCACTTCTCCATTGATTCCGTACTCAGGATACTGCATGCTCATGGTCATAACATGGTCCAATCCGTTGTCGTTCTTTGCAATATTTATTCTCACTGATATCTCATCGTTTTCATCTTCTGGACCGTAATTAACGTCGCTGGTAAATTCAAATATCATGTCTTGGTTATTGAAGCGAGAGCGACTTCTTATCTTGATGGGATTCTCCATTTGATCATGGATATAGGTGATAAAAATGCGAGATCCTTTGCTTCTTACCATAACGTTTATACTGCTTTCAGCATGTTTAGGGATTTTGACTCCAAATAAGACCAAATCGTGTGGTTGACTGACACTTATATTTCCATCTAGTCGTGTAGTGCCTCTTCCAGAAATGTTGTGATAAGAGCTTTCAATACGGTACGTTTCTTCATCAATCACCAGGACAACACCAAAAGCGGGAGCGGTTTGTCTGTCATCAAATTCAGACTTGTACCATGAAGAGACAGACAAAGTGCGAAAGCCCAGCAATTTGTTCATTGGACCTGTGGCAATACTCACGCGAATAGACTTGTTGGAACGTTCAGCGTCGCCGGTCGTTTCAATGTCAAACTCACCGTTCATATTTGGAAGGTTATTTATTCGCACGGTAGTTGTTCCATGTATTCCGGTTGTCGTTTTGTCAAGTGAGGTTTGAGTGATTAAAGAGCGAAGCAAACAATTTTGGAAAATTTCTTGTTTCCACAGCAATTCAAATGACGCCGTGTTTTCGTTTGTGACATAATTACTTCTCAAGGCAACCAATTCGTTTCCTTGTGATGTTATGCGCAAATTGCTCCTGTGAGTCCCGTCTGGGTTTATGGAGGCGGTACTTGTCATGGTGACCTGATCAGGAACATTAAGCCAACCTGGCTGTTTGACCTCAACTATTAAGTTGTGAGTTCCATAAACTTTTGGCAAAAATCCAGCGTAAGTTACATTTATTCCACTTTTTACCGAATTCATGTCAGTATTCACGCCAAAATGTGTGTTTGCACTGTCTGTCATGTCTAAGAAGACACTACCCGACCAATCAGAAAGTCCGCAGAAGTAAGACGAAGGCTGAATGAACTGAATAGAATTGAAGAGACTTGTTTGTGTGTTCTTGCTCATTAATTTTACTGACAAGCTGTCTTGAGTCGTTCGCCACTGAAGTCGCATGTTTGATACTGTGTACCCATCAGAGGTGGTAGTCATTGAGTTGGATAACGCAATGACAGGTGCAACTTCAAACCAAGGTTGAGCCATTCTTACGGAGAAATGCTTTGGTCCAAATCTGCCTTCTAACGCAAATTCAACATCATTGTACATTGCACTGAAATCGCCCAAATAAGTGTTTTCACTTTCGTCCCATGTAGAGTTGTATTTTGAACGAATGTCGAATGGCAGCATCGAGAAGGTAGATCTTGTGGATATGCTACCGAGAAAATCTTCAGCATTTACAGAAGTAGGGGTCAAGAAGGCATTGACGTACAAACCTTGTGAACTGATGTTGTCGACAAGTGACAAAGTCAACGAAGAATTTCCAGTTCCGATTTCAAACGTTTTCAAAAATCCGTTTAAGCGCAAACTTATTCCAATAGGCTGACATACAAACATAGCATTGACGAACTTGTTCGGACTGATACCGTATGTACCAGATATCGAAAGAAGATCTTTGTTTTCAAAGTTTCGCATTACCGTTTCGAAATTTCTTGGGTTAGATTCTAATCCGAAAACGGCACTGTCATCAACACGGATTGTGATAGCAACTGATGGAGAATTTCTGAATGAGAAGGTAATCTCTTGGGGCATATTCTTTAAAATTTTGATGTGATTATTGTGGAAGGACATTTCAGTCTGGATGTTGCCATTTGCGTTTTCGAATGTAAAATCAAAAGACAAGCTCTTGCGACCTTTAGCAATTATGGCATGAACTTCCTGGGGACTGTAGCTTCCGCTTATTTGCATCTTTTTGGGAAGGCCAAGCAGAGCATTTTTGTTGGTAAATGAACACTCTAACTTTCCGACTTTGCCTTGGGCTTGTCCTGCTACAGTTAAATCACCATCAAAACGTTGGTTGCCGGTGACAAAGCTGAGTACAAATTTCTGTCCAGCGAGGTCAGTTTCCTTGTAAACTTCACGTGTCAATGTGGTTGTGTAATCATCTTTTCCAATGGAAATTTCAAGAGCATATCTTCCTTCGTCATCGTCTTGAATCATTTTAGCCTTGCAAGAAATATCTAACTGAGAATCATACAAATTGTTAATGAAATGTGTAGACAAAACTTTGCCATTGTTCTTGTAATCTATCAGCAGCAAGGTGTCTTTATTCAGTTTACTGCTCAATGTAATTGTTCGCTTACTTTTCGTGAAAGAGTGGTCAAATTCAATGCTAAAAGTCTGATCACCATACTGAGCGGCAAAGGCAGTATGTTTTGTCCGTACGTCAAATGTCCAGTCAAAATTGCCAACCTGTTTTAAATCCATGACAATTTGTCCAGTCAACTGTAGGTCATTCTCAGTGATGGTGTACGAATGGCTTTGTTTCAGTTGGCTAAACCTCAAGTATTCTTGCCAAGACGGCATGTTGTGGTTAAGTTCGTAAGCTACAGTGCCAGATAACATAGTTCCCTCTGCTGTTCCATTCAAATTTATGGAGCCATAGTTGCTAGAATCTACTGCGATTGCATAATCAAAATGTGCACTTTCAGAGATGTATGCTGTAGTTGAAAATTTTGATGAAAAGTGAGTGGGCATCGAAAGCGTAGTCAAGATTGGAAGTGATTGATCTAAAATAGCTGACACGTGTATCTGGAAGGGAGATGATTGGATTGTGTGAATGAGTTCCACATTAATTGGTGAAGAATCAAACATGCCGTTTAGTGCCCAGTCGAATGTATTTCCGTTTTGATTGTGATGGAACCCTACTTCCGATTCGGTGGGAAAGCCAAGTTGGTTGAGTTCTTGTTGGTTCATTTGCAATCGAGCAGTGACATCAAATCCATCTAAAGAAACTGTGAGCAAAGAATTGTCATTGCGTAGTTTGTGTTCATTGTTTCGATTGCTAATTACAAAGCGATGGAGAACTGACAATTGATTTTCTTGCAGATTGAAAGAAAACTCTCCTGAAAATCCCTTGTTTTGAGTCATGTCGCTCAGTATTACATTGCTGTTAACAGCAAGCTGTCCAGCCGAAGGTTGTACGTTTCCATTAAATGAATATGCTATTGGTTGGTCATCAACATGAGCATTTGCTTCACCTCTTATTGTAAGTCTTTGGGGAATGATTACCAAGGATACCTGACCATTTTGGACAGAGAGTGGAAGTCCATATTCATGGAATGTAGGGACGTTATGAGATGACTCAAAACCGAACGAAACTTGGTATTGTTCATTGAATTCTATTTGAACACTTGACAGCATGTGAACTTCTGCCTGGCTCGGCCTTGTTCTTATTCCATCTACCATGAGCTTATACACGCCATTGTTTTTTTCAGCAGCCAATGATCCGGACACACTGTATGATTCACTATTGAAAGTGTGATCGTATGATGCTTCTAAAGTAATTCTGTTGCTTTCCGAAGTTGGTAATAGGGTTAGGGCTGCATTCAAATCACAGTTTTCCAATCCTTCGATGTTTACAACAAATTCAAAAGTTTTTCCAATTTTTCCTCCTTTAACCATTGCTATAAGGTTATTGGGGAAGCTTCTCAACATTCTAATACTGTGATGACTTTCTATGGATGCACCATACCAACCTTCGTGATCGTTCATAATTTCTGCATTGAGACTAGCAAATGTCCTATCAGAACTAAAGTGCATAGATGCATTTTTGTGTTCAATGCTTCCTGATAATTCCACTGTTGTTTCTGCAGGAATGCCATACAAGTTATTGAAGGTATGTGACATGTGGGCACGTATGTGATTTTCATAAACGTTAAGATCTATGGAAGCACTTCGGTTCTTGTTATTCTTGGTATACTCTGCGGTAATTTGGCCAGACGTTTCAGTGAGTCTCCAAGAGAGTGACATGCGATTTGGAATGTAAGCTTTTGCTTCGGGAATGTTGTGAGCAAAGATTGCAAGCCTTTCATCAAAGTTCAGTCTTGCTTCAACACTTCTTTCACTTCCATCAGTGGTCAAGTTGATAACACCAGTTAGAGGTTCCACACTCCCGTTGAATGACAATGTAATGTTGTTTGGCAAAAAGTCAATTTCGGGAATGTTTTGATAAATTGAAAGAAGTTTCTTCTCCATGTCAAGCATAACATTGACACGTCGTTCTAAGCCATCAACCATCACATACCATTCCCCATTTAGTGGACTCATGCCTCCATTCACTCTGACAGTTACATCACGTGCAACAACGAGTTGGTCGAGCTCTGGAATGGTATGTTGCAGTCGACCCTGCATTGAGCTTCTATCAAAATTTACACTGATGGCCCTATCAAGACCATTGATGGTCACAGAAACTTGACCGCTCAACGGAGATTTTGACCATCTCGCAGAAAATTGCATGTTATTCGGAAGTGGCAATTCAGGAATATTGTGGTAAAGCTTTCCTGCCATGTTTTCTAAGTCGAACGAACCTCTGACAATGCGTTCGGTACCATCAATTATTACTGAAACAGAGCCATTGTAAGGGTTTCTGGAACCAGACAAGATGACAATAATTGAGTGAGGAATTGGCAAAAACTCAAAATCGTGCTTCAGACTAAATCGAAGATTATCCAGTTCCGCTTGAGAGGTAAATGTATTAGTGTCTGCTTCTTGTCGAATGGCAAATGTTACGTTCGGATGTGGTTCCGTCGCAATACTTCCTGCAATTCCAAGTGATCCAGACAAGTACGGTAGAAGTTCTGGAATGTTGTGATCAAAGTTTATTGAAAAGCCTCCAGGAAGAATGTTTTGTTGGAATGTTGTACTGCGTGTTATTCCAAATAGAGTAGAAGTGATATGGAAACCATCGTCAAGTTGGGTGTAACCAGCAGTCAAAACATGTTCTTGTCCGTCAACAGTGCCACTTAAAGTGATACGGTAGTTTGGTGCCAGCTGATAGCTTCCACGAAGAGCAAGACTTTGAGGTAACATAATTTCTTCAAAATTGTGTGTCAAGCGAATTTCCCCTTGGTTTTCGTTCAAATTAGCATAAAAAGATATCTGTTTTTGCACACCGTCAACAGAGAGAGAAACTGAACAAGCTGGGTCTTCTTCAGATCGAGATAGTGCAATTCTCACACTGCGTGGATATAACTCCCATGTATGTGCAACCGTCAGTTCTGATGCTCTGGCTTCTTGGTCAGTTGAAAACACTAGGTTCATAGTTTTATCTCCGTACTGACTTTTGATGACAGCTGATATGTCTTCTTCCCAATTGCAAGATATTTTTCCGGATACCGTGTGAGGAATATCAAATGCAGAAAGATATATGTTGTCTTGGTTCATTTCAAAACTTGTTGATATTCCATTCATTTCAAGATTGTATTGTGCTTGAACAGAATGCAGGAGAGACAGCTCATCTAATGTTACATTTGCCTGTGCAGTTAGCAGTTGAACTGATTTTTCCAAAAGTATGTTAAATGCTCCAACCATTGGAATGTTTTGCTGATGTTGATCAAAATTGTGAGTGTATCTCAAGCTTCCATACATTGCTTGATTTGTAAGACGATATTCACTTCCAATAGTGATTTCGTTGCGCCGTTTGCCAAGTCGTGAATTTATCATCAATGAATGCTGGTTTCCTGCAGTGTCTGAAATGTACGAAACTTCGACTCGAACTTTTTTGGGCACCACTTTCTTCCATTGCTTTTGCGCATGCAAAAGTTCAACAAATCCCGATTTAGTTTCAGTGTCCATTCCACTCTTGAATCCCACAACGAATTTAGGGTAGTTGTCACGTGCCAAGCTCAGGTAAGTTGAAACTTGATCTCCGATGCTTCCATTGACATAAAAAACGAAGTTGACCGGGAACTTTTCGCCCTCAAAGAATTGTTGCATGTTTTCAACCTGAATTGATAGAGATTTCTCTTCCATGTTCAAGATGCCCGTAAGTGTGGTGTGAAGCTGCAACTTTCTATCAAAATAAACAAGCAAATCTAACACGTTGCTGTCTGACAAACTTGACCGAAATTCAATATGACGAGGCAACCTTTCATTGTCGTAATTTTGTCTGATAGAAACCGTTCCAGCAAAAGGAGTCCTCTCGGAAGTGGTCCTGTCGAATTCAATGGACAGCTCTTTTCTGCCCATCCTCAATGTACTTGTAAATCCGTGCAAGTTGAAAGTGCTTGAAAATTCTAGTCGAAGATTACGTGGGACAATGCTGTTAGTGGTAATATTTTGGTGATGAGAATAGTAAAAGGAAGGAGCATCGATAGTTTCCCATCGAAGAATTATGTGAGTATTTTTGATAACATTTCCCCATTTGTATCGAAGTTCAAATTCTGCATTATTGCTTGAGTATGGCATAGCAATTTCTAGACCAATTGTTTTTGGAATTCCTGTCTGCTCTACCACAATATCAAAATTGTGCTTTAATAAGAGATTAAAGTGTTTCCTGTCGGTGTGGTAGTCAAAGTTGAAGTCGAAGATTTTCTTGGTTAAGTCGTATTTGATTTCCAAATCAACATTAAAGAGTTGAGATTTTCGCAAACTGATTGACATTTGTCTTGGAACACCAATACTAGCAATTCGAGCAGAGTCATGGGTGCTGGTGACAGTGAAAGAGTTATCAGTTGGGTTGAAGTTGATAGTGAATGATGCAGTTTCCGTTTTTCCATCGATCGTTACTGACATAGCCAAAGACTTGTGGAACAAGTGTGGAGTTGATGATCCAGATGCCGATATTTCGTATCTGAAATTTTTAGGCAAAACTTGGATATCAAAGTCGTGTGAGGTGGAAAACGCAAGATTCCAGCTAAAAAGTTGGATGTCAACAGAAGACTCAGCGTGGTTTTGGATTTGATGTAATTCTCCGGTTTCCTCATCAAGCATTTGACGGATGATAGTGCTGGTAGTGGTAAAACCACCGGAGAGATCACCTGACATTATGCTGTACCCCACCTTTGAAGTTATTTTAGTTCTCAATGGAATACCAATAATATACAAAGGAGCTATGTTGTGACCGAATTCCGTGCTAATTTCCACTTCTGATTGGTCTGGAATGTTCTGTAAAGAAGCTGATGCGTCAATGTCGTATTTGTTGTCACTCACTTGAAGGAAAGCAGAGAGCTTAATGTCCTTGATTTTAGTGTCCAAAGCTGCACTTGCACGACATCCAAATGTAACATTTCTAGGAATACCGTTTTCTTCCAAACACTCCACACTGTGGTCTATTCCTAAAAGTAGGGATTGTTCGATTGGGTTAAACCTAGCTATTAACACGATCTCTTGATCTTGATTATTTACGGTTGTTACAACAGATCCTTTCAAACCGTATTGCAATTGCGTGCCAGATAAAGTGAAAGAGACATCTTCTGGTATTCCCCATGCAGCAAATTGAGTTTCGTCATGATGGAATGCGATCGTAAATCGTGTTTCTTCAGTGAGAGACAATAGCAACTGAATCGTTTTTTCTGGTTCACCATTCATGGAGTAGCGATCCGTAATAGACACTGATGAAAAAGAATCTACTTCCGCTTCCAAACGAGAGTTAAAGCTTGGTATACTATCCCAAATATTATCCGAGAAACTAGAGAAAAGTACGTGTCCATTTAAGTCTTCTGCCAAATGAAAGCCTCCATTAAACTCAATTACTTTGTCATCGAATTGAGCAGAAACTGAGTACTCGTTCCATGATGGAATTGTCACTCTTACTCTCACTTGTTCTGGCATCTGTACAAAACCGTATTCAGGCACGTTTTGGCTTACTATATCAGCTGAAAACTCTCCTTGATCCATGTTGAAACCTAGACTTACAGAAACACGCTTTTCTTTTTGTGCTTTTGTTGTTGACAAACTGACTGTGACAAGCTCGGATGACTTTTTGTACTCAATGCTTAGATCATTGGCAATCAAGGAACAGTTCGAAAAATATTTCATCAGAGCATGGGAAGAAGTTGCCGAAATCGAAGCAGTTGTGGTTGTATCATCAATACCTACGGAAACCTCAGCAATAGGCTGTTCTTCCAACGACCAACGCGCGTTGGACTCAATCTTTTGTGGTAAGGGCAAGGTCTGGAAGTTATGGATCATTCTGATGTTTCCTCCCACTGGGTGCAACGTCATATCAGCTCTATACTTGACTGCGTCATCAAGTCGCAAAGACGACTCCATTTGAACAGAATTTCTAAAACCTTGATATATACCTTCCCCATGTACTTGTGGAATCCAAATATTTTCAGTCAAAAACCGATTCACTTGATGTTCCAGTGTAATATGCAATGAATTCGAGTCATCGTTGAAGTACAGTATTTCAGCTTTAAGAGGTTGGGACCCTTCAAACATCGAATCAAGCCAAATTCCTTTGCCATTGTTTCTACCAATACCCCATTGGAGGGTGGCTTCAACAGATCTTGGAGCAAATGCAAGAAGATTACGATCGTTGTGAGACCAAGAAAGTGAGAAACTTGACTGACTGTCCTTCATGATTCTAATATTGACCGTTTTTTTAGAAGAATGGGTGTATGTTACAGTGGACTGAATACCATTAGAAAGTGTTTCAAGGATCACCGCCACGCTTTCTGGAGCCTCTTCAATGTCAAATTGTTGAGTTATTTCTCCCTTGTACTGCGTCATAGCGTTGTTAATCGCAAAAGCTGTTGTCAATTTCTCTTGGTTATCCTGTGAATAAATTACTGTTATATGATGACCTTCTGTTAAAGTGCAGTGAGCATTCACTTCAAGCGCTGCAGAGTTAGGAATGGTGTTGTAATAACCTTGGCGAAGGGTAAAAGAAACTCTTCTTGAGACGGACTCGTTTGGTTGGGTTTCCATATTGCAATTTCCATTGAGCCCAATCAACTCTTTTTTGTCGTACATAAGTGAGCTTCCAACAGAACATGAAGAAAGAGTTGCTCTCAATTCGGCGGTTCCACTCAAACTGCTGAATGGCAGTTGTATCACATTATTGGTAATCGATACTGTAGAATTGAAAAAGGTTTCTTCCAAACTGATAGTTTTTCGACCGCTTACTTGCATTCCAATGAAGCGAGATGCGCCAGAAAGATCTTTAAAGTCAACTTGCATGGCTAGACTATTTCTTCCTTCATCGTTGGTTTCAGTACTGATTGTTGTTTTCACATACGTTTTCGGCCGATGTTCCATCAAAATGACATTTTCAAAATTTCCGTGATCTCTTCCCTCGTGGTGGACATGGAGGTTAAGAAGGTTGTTATATTTTGATTGCATGTTGCTTTTCCAGCTGAATCCGTTGGGTCGTTGGAACTTGAAGACTGATCGAGCGCTAAGCCAGCTTTGATCTGCAGCATCTACGTTAATTGAAAAGCTCTTCCTGTTGCGCAGATTTTCAATGTCGCATTGACCGCTCACAGTTTGTCCGTCAACTGCACCCAAGGATAGTTTTCCACGAATGTCATACACATTACGTCTTGTTTCTTGAATGCTATCTTGCACTTTCACACTACCCCAGGGAGTTGGGAGTTCAACTCGAAGCACTTTGTCCATAAGATCACTCGAAGGAGCGTTGTCTTGTGCAAAAACTTTCATTTTATACTCATTCATTTGCAAGCTAGAATCAATCAGAGAAGAAGTATGAACATGGCTTAGGTTTGCATTGTACCTTATGTCAAAAGATGGAAGTTCAATGCCAATGTTAGAAGAAATTTCAGTTCTTTCACCCATACTATATTTCAGAGTCTGGTTAACCAAGAGATATTTGCTATCGTCTCTGTGTCCAGCATGTCTTCCAAGACCAATTTTCGCAAAGGAACTAAGCTGGTTAGGTCCATTAACAACCGAAAGTTGAGCGTGGTGATTGAAGTGAGGAAATTGTGTTATTGTCATCTTCTGTTCTGCTTCCCATTGGATCACATTTGTAGTGGATCGATCACGGCGCTTGTGCAAGATGTTGATGCTAAAAATATTGTTTTCTTTTCTACAAAGTTGTTGTGCAGAAACAGATAAACATAACGTCTAATGCAGAGACTCCAAAAAACTTTAAAAAAATGCAAAGTCGAGAGCTACACGAGCAAGTGCTTTTGTTCTTATTTTGCTATGTTTAGTTGGCTGTGTGAGTTTTAAATTCGAACTGAAAAAGCCTTTTTCGCAACTTAACCCTGGCGGTTCCGCATACTTTTGGAAGATTGAGTCACTAACGCAGGCCCAGTCAATGAGATTAAATGATTGAAGTTTCTTTTGCTGGAGTGTGCTGCTTGCAATTATTCTATCTACTATAGGTGTCTCTGAAAACTGTCCTTGAAATGTGTTAATAAAGGGCATCACCTTAAAAATTGAACCAGCTTTCTAGATAACTTAATTAAATAATTGTTAGTAAAGTTAGTTTAAGATTGTTACGCAAAAACTAATTAAAACATTTAAATTAAGATGTTGCATGCAGAATAAGCAAGACAGGTATTGGACCTTGCAACACTCCTGATCCAGGTCGGTAAAGGGAAAATTCTACGTCCTGGTATTTTCATGAAGATGACATCATTTGGTTGGTTTGGTTGGTTGGTTTGGTTTTTGAATCTTTATCTTCGGACTGACAAAGCCTTGATAGGTTATTCCTGGTAGTTTCGCATGCTTGTGGAGGCTCTTGACGCAGGGCCGGTTACCGAGATTGACAGAGTGAAGTTTTCGATTGTTGAAGTGTTGTTGCCGGGAAATTATTCCATTCACTAGGTGCCGCTGAATGGAGAGCAGTCCTGAAAGTGCGTTGCTCAAGCGCACACCCCGAGAGTCGAACCAACGCCGCGTGATCTTGAGCCAGGCGCGTAACCACTGAGCTAACGGGGCGAATTTATCAAAGCAGTGGGGACAATAAAGCTAATAGATTTTTTCTGAACTTAACAACAAAATATTAGAACTACTGAATCTCTAAAAGAAATAAAAACTTACGAATGCTGTGGCATGTCGTTGATTTCGTATTCTAGACCGAACACAAATGCGTCGGTTTGAGGAGTGATGTCAATGCTGAACCGAGCACCGGTGTCGACGTATCCTGGAACTGCAAGCTGACCATTTCCGTTGTATCGCAATCGGTTGGCATCGCCAATGTCTTGCAGAGAAGCTGTCAAACACAACGATGTAAAAAGTTATTAAGCCAATTAAATAGGAATGTTGAAAAAAGTTGAAATTATTTGTAGAAGGAAACGAAATTTTGTTTTGCCAAAAAAATCGTTCAAACGTGACACCTCCATTAAGCAAGATATTTTATTCTATTTTAATTTTGATCAATTCATGACATTTTATTTTAATAACGATATTCTTCCAATGTTCACAGTGTTGTCAGTCAATGCAGGCTACTCTATGTCGTTTGTGGGCAGCGTAATGCACGTGCCGGTATGCCAGAAAAATATTTGAATCAAAAAATTGTTTGTTCAGCTCACCACTGGCTATGACTGGTGCGGCGAAAACGTTGTTGATCTCAAGGTGAGCTGCTATGCTGCTGGTGGGGTCCAAAGAAGCAGATGCGGAGGCAGATATAGTTTTTGAAGGTCTTTCCAAAGATGTGGATGCCGACCAACGAGCCTCGTTTCCATCATGTTCCTTCTGGATGCTTGCCTATATAGATATTTGAAGCTAAACATTATTTCACCTTACTGTAGTGTGTAATGTGTATGTATGAACGGAAAAAAGATTGTTCAGTTCACCGAACTCTAAATCTCACTCAAGATCTACTTCCAATTGATTTCTGGTGCTGACAATGAAAGAAGATTTGATATTCAATTGCTTCTATTTGAAAGTGTAAAAAAGACCTTTGCAAACACTTCTTAAGTTTAATTTTACAAAAACAACAAATACAAATCATTCAAAGTAAAAGAAATGTATGAGCGTTTTTTAAACTTTTTGTTAATACATCACATGACAACATATACGTTGAATTATATCTGAAAAGGTAAAACTTTAATTCGGTTTGTATTGGCAAGGGTGCGACAATTTGAGTCCCCACTAAGCAATATACCTACTCCAACACAATAGCAGAAGTAGACTTGTGAAAGAAGTGATGTGGCTAAATACTCACCTCAAACCTCGTTCGTGCTTCATTCTGTAAATATGTGACAGAAATCTGTTTGCTCATTGGTTCCGTTTCAACGGAGCCTAAATAAGAATATTTACATGTAAACTGCAACATCCAAAGGAGTCAAAATCTTTTCTAGTCTACGACACCGACTCCGCAGTCCTGCAAATGACTGGAAAGTTAGAAAACAGTATCTGACTATGAACAAGTCAAAATCGTTTTAATTCCAACTCAGCTCTTGTTACTATGTTGCAGAAAAAGTAGTATGCTGGCTTGGTGATTTAATCAAATCGGATTTACTTTTCTTCGACAATTAAATTGACTTCGAGAAGGCTATCTCTTGCTAAAATGCGAAGTCAATAGACATACCTTGCAGAACAATGTTGTTTCCTGGGCTTAGCATGTTTACATCAAACTGCATCTGATCAAGGTTACAAGAAGCAGCGATGCTTGTTTCTCGGTTGACAATTGAGTTAGGTGTGTTTAATCTCATAGTAGTTTGCAGCTCAGAAGGAAAAACTCCACCCTGCGAAATTAATTTCCTGGTGTATAACATGCATATTGGTCTTACGAATCGGGTAAATTTTTTTTACGTATTACAGCATGGGATGTACGCTACTGCTAGTTATCCAAAGAAGATGACATAATTACGAATATTTTATGCATAAAAATTAATCTATTTATGCTTATAAACTATGTATATTATCACCAACGTACTTTTAAATTTTTTTTATTTTACAAGTAATTGAAACAAAACAAGCTACCTCAGCTCAGACAAGCTACCTCAGCTCAAACAAGCTACCTCAGCTCAGTTTAAAAATCAAAAGTTATTCAACTGATTTCCTTGTTCAGCTTCGCCATTGTTATTTTGCACTAAATACTATAAATTCTTACTACAGCATTTCTGTTCAAATTTCGTGCAAAGCAATAGAGCTGCAGTGACTAAGAAAAATGATACCATCATTTTCCTCCTGGTGTAATGTTAAATCTTACGTTGTATTGGGTGTTGTACGTTGCTTCAAGAAGGTAGTGATCAAATCCACGGTCAGTCTTCTCCAGATACGTAGACATTACAAAAGGCCCAACCGTTGGGAAGACGACAGCATTCTGCGAATTGGCAACACACACACTGTTTAATAAAAAAAATGAACAAATGTATAACTTACTTAGTTGCGCCTTTATACGGCTGCATTAGCACTATCTGCTTCGTAAAGCACTGATGAGCAACGCGTTCTGCGATGGATACAGCGCTATATAAAACACACATTATTATAATTATCACAAAGTAAAATTATTATTCTCCAACTTCAAATTGTATTGGCAAAAGTTAACCGACTTAATTTAAATACAGTAGAGCTAACCGGGGTGCGTTCAATACAGATTCTTTGTCCAGCAAATTCGTTAGAGCAGTCATTATCTGAGTTTGTTTGGTCTCTGCCGATATTCGTGGTTTCATCTCCGTTCAACTTCATTAGTTTGTGGCTGGAAATTAAGGAAATTGTAAATAGACATTGGAAAACTGATCATGATGACTAAGCTTATTGGGAAAAGGCAAATAACATTTACGTAATCATTTATTGCGTTGCTGTGGATGGCGCAACGGAGAAGGTGTAGGCTTTCCAATTATGCAAACCTGGTTCGACTCCCGGCTTAAGCTGGTTGTTGAAAACACCGCTCTACCTAGGGTGTAATAAATTGGGTGGACACAATTTCTGCAGGAAAGAAGGCCGAGAGAAAGGAACTGGCCACCCTACTCTCTTTAGTGCTGAAGGCTTAATACTATGAGAACCCCATCTTCTCACTTGAATCAAGTATGGGACCACCTTTACCTTTAATCATTTGTAGCTTGCACGCAACAGGTTTTTGCATTTGTACCAGGATAGTTTGTAGCAGAGATATTCTGTTTTTTATATTTCGAAGTATTTCCTTTGATACAAAATTTTAGTTCGATTCATTTAGAAAGAGTAATTTTAGTTCTTTATTAATTCCCAACGAAACGAGTTATTAGTTATTGAGGTTAAGTCAGGGGTCAACATAAAAATAATTTTAAATATTTTGTTTTGCCACAAAATTTCTTGCATTAATTTTGTTTCGTTTTCACTCTAAGTTTCGTAAAAAGAATGTTGAGCTAGAACAAAAAAAAACGTTTTAAATTTCATAAATTTTGTATCAGGTTCCACACAATGGTGGGTATTTGGTATACCAGAAGCTTTTTGGATTTTAAACAAAACAATTTCGACTTACTTGAAGCTGAATAAGGTGTTGCGGTTGTATGGAGCGTCAAATCTGACCTCAACCGATTGACCTTCAGATACGGATGCTCTTCCTCGGAGTGTCCACGATGAGACTGCTGAAGACTCCGTTGCGATTCCAGTTTTAGTCGCAATGGCATCCACGCTCATCGAACCAGTGACCAGGACAACAGCTCTAAATGTGTGTATCAATGCGTTACAAAAAAGGTAAGGTAATATTATTGTTCCAAAAAATTGAAAATATTTCCCTGGCAAGCGACGCCTAACAGTTCATTACAAATATAAAGGATTGCCTGCTATTCTTCGTTTAATGTCTAAACAGAGTAGAATTTAAAGTTAGCGCTAAAATGCCATAAACTGGGCCTGCCACTGTACAAGAAATTTTTTATTTGTCACCTTGGGTTAAGTGAGCCTTCGACTGCGAGATTTCCTCCTTGGAAATAGCCAGCAATGTCCAGACGACCATTAGCTGTAACGTCGACGCTGGCTGATCCATTAAAAGCGATTGTCAAAGGAAGACCAAGCCCAGTTGGGAGGACGTGGGCGCTGTTCATAAGCATTGTGTCGTCATGGTATTGGTATTCTCCGCCCTGAAAGAAGTACAAACAACTGGGCTAAGTCTTAGCGAAAAAAAAAACGTGTACGATTTAAAACTTTTACGTTTTTGAAGGGAACTTGCAATTTCAGTTTATTGGATCTTACCCCAGGCAGCCACTTTATTAGTTCGGTCCAGATCTGGTATGGATCTGGTCAGATCCGTACCCCATCTGGTAAATTTCTGGACCAAATAAAGTGGTTGTCTGAGACATTATCACAAGTCTTGTAATTTTATTTAATTCAACGGTAGCCTACTACAGTTTTATGGGAATATTGCTAGCTTAAAAATATTGCAAAATTAAGCCATATCAACAATCATCTAATTCCTTAGAAGTTTTAAGCTCGACTTACACTTAAAAATTAACCATCAGTGTCAAACAATCAGCTCCAGGGTTTGCCATTAAGCAATTAGTTAACCAAACTACAACATTAACTCAGATGGTCGATTAAATACCGCTAGGTTACTGAACTACTCTACCTGCGCTAATTGTGTGAACATTGAACGGACATCGACCGGGGATAGTTTTTCCTGCATGGTTTTCAGGTTTTGATAGTACATCTCATTTCCAAAAACTCGTAGATACCAGCTAGCTTTGGGCGTGTTTTTAGAATTCGAATTGGGTTGGAACTAAAATAGAAAAAAAAATTGATTACACAGAGCACAATTTGTCAAAAAAATAACAAAAATTAATAGAAAGTTGCAAGGACCAAGTTTGCAACAAAATTGGAGGACACAAGCTATGTTCTTATGTGCACTGTAAATTGTACTTGATATAGAATACTACATGTTTGTTCAAACGTCGGAAAGACATGTCTCTTTTGCCTTATTGCAACCTTATTTAAACGAGTTCGCCTGAAGATATCGTCAAATAACCTACTGAATTTACAAATTTTTATTTAACAACTATTTTAACTAACAGTCCACCTCGTTTTGTATTTCAACCAATCGGCCTCCGTCGGTTTGTCTTGGTCTTCTCGGTGGCCTCTCTTCAACTTCCACTTCGTCATCTTCGTCATCATCCTCATCGTCAGCGGGCATGAACAACTGGCTGAGTGGGTTGTTTTGTAGAAAGTCGCCGGACGTCAGAGCAGTTTGAATCATTTGTTCAAAGCCTTCAACGCGGCCTCCCATCTGTAATGCAATGTCCGATTGAGAAGCAAATGGATTAACATTCATATCTTATTTTCAACGGAAAGGACTTGATTTTCAGCATATTAAGAAACATGCTGCGGGAAGGGTGTCAACAAAATTCACTCTCACAAGTCAAACACGTTGGTTTTGTCTTTAAGCAATTAAAACGTGAGTAAGATCGACAAATTTGAATCAACACATAGCCTGTAAATGTGGGATCGGGGCCCTAAAATTAATACAAATAGCCTACTTTTGAAATAAAATTTTGGATTAAAATATTTCTCTTTCTCCTTTAGAATATTTTGGAAAGTTTGGTTAATCATTATTGTGACCGTTGTACTTGCTGAATTTTATTTCTCGTTGTTGTAAATATTTATTTTTGATATTTACCCTACAAAGTCATGTGAGTAGCAATAATTAATATTAAACAACTTGCATGACTTCGGTGTGCAAAATTCTTTAGTTTGACCTTTGCACGCAGGATGTTGTAACTAGGCCATATTCAATTTCGATTAAATATTAAAAGGAACTAGAAATCCCAATGCGCTTGAGAAAATCAACTTTTAAATGGTGCATGCAACATTAAATCTAGTAAAACAAAACAATTTCGGAAAAGATTTAAATACGATGTATGATTAATTTACATTCGTAAACAGTTTTAAATTAATTTTGTTTTTCTTACCTCCAACAAGTTAACAGCTTGCCCAAAAACATCAACGGTCAAGTCAAGATCGGCACTGCGGGGAACAAAGGACTTTGGTGACCACACAATGCTGCTTTCCACAGTGGCTCCAACATTAAGGGCTTCTGTTAATGCGCAAGGCTCATGGTAACAATAACTTCTGGAGGAGTGTACGCATAGGCCTAGAAGCTAAACGTTTAAGCGTTACTGAGCAGTTAGTTAAAGTTATTTGTAAAAGCGCCTATAAGCGCTAACAAGATCGTTAAGCTTTTTAAATTAATACGTTATTAAAATCCTTACAGTTTTATGTTGTGATATATAGCTTATGTTAGTGTTTTGACCAATGTATATTCACATTAGTTTTTTTTCGGTTACAGTAAATAGTTTTGTCCATTCAAAAATCTGTGTTGAGATACCCAGGCTTGTCCATGGGAATGGGATTCCCACGGGAATCCCATGGGAAATGTCCCATGGGATGGGATGGGATGGGACAGCACGAATTGCATTTCCCATGGGACAGTAGCTAGGCATTTTTATTTAAAAATATTTTAGACAGATTGTCAGATGATAATGAATTGTCATAGATAGACAACTTTTCTGAACTTTAAAGTTAACAAAGTCAATAAATTTTGTCGTTTTGTATATCTTTTTGTACATTTAGTCCTATCTAGTACACATTAGACTTAAATTTCCATAAATTTAATAACATTTATTGAATTGTATTTTGATGGGAATCCCATGGGATGGGATGGGATGGGACGGGACAGGCATGAATTGCTATGGGATGGGAAAGAAAAAAATGTCCCATGGACAAGCCTGGAGATACCATTGTCTTTTCAGAGAGTAGCCAATCACAATTAAAAAAAGCTTACGTCACAGTAATGTATTAACCATTGAAGGCAGAAACTCTTGAATTCCACAAACGCAGCTACAAAACTTAAAGGGCTGGTTATTTTCAAAATAGCGTGCTTACCAGAATATAAAGAAGCTTCGTAGTATCTGGAATATTTTCTTGGGTCAAGGTCATGCTGCTTTGCGAATTCAGCTTCCAAGAGAAGAGGCTTCATGTATCCCTTCAAAGGATCTTTTGATTCCAGTATCTGGTTCATGTGGCTCCAAATAAAGCTGGCAACTAAAATTAACATATTTTTTTATCATAATAACGTAAAAATACTGCCTTACATTAATCATTGGTAAGCTACTGCAAGTTATTGTTATCACGTTTCCAAAAAAAAATGTACCGGCTTGGAAACGCAAATCTTTCAAGTGCATTATCCGCTTGATTTATGGTCTACATTGCATAAGCATTCAGCACGTATAGGAGTAAATCATTTCTTATGAAATAACGTTGAAATTCACGTTGCCTGCTGAACGTACTTTTCAACATGTTTCAAATAAGTCTGTCAATCATACCTTGCTGAATAGGTTCATTGTCAAGCAGTGCGACCACTTGTCTAATGAAGCGCGGTGTTGGGCATTTCATGACGGACAGATAAGCAGCGATTCGAATTTCCGAGTCTTGTTGAACGTCGAACACAATGTGATTCAAAGCAGACCTCTGCAATTGAAAAATAACGTAAATAACGTGGCATCAAAAGTAGTGCAGTTCAGCACTTCCTTAGTTTTATCGCCTCAGCCTATGATGTAGCCTATTGCTTAATCAAATCAACCCGGCACAGTGGTGACAGACAACTCATTAAATTTGACTTATGCTATTTTCAATATAACCTAATGCAAAAATAAAAATATTGAGAAAAACCAAACCATTCCTGGCGATTTAGCATACCTTACCCGTTTGTATTCTGATTATGTTTATTAATTTAAAATCAACGATAAAGCGTAAATTCATTCTTGTTTTGCACGTGCATGCAGTTAACCTACATCAGTGTTACAAGGCATTCTTCTAAATGTTTCCACTGCTGCAATTCTTGTTTCCATGTCGTTCCCGTCTTCTTGGGCACAAGCGGCTAAGGTGCTGATTGCCGACGAGCGTCCTGCATTTCCCAAAGCTCGTAGAGACAGCAAGATCTGTTTTAAAATGAGAAACAATTTCACGTAAATTTTTTCATAAGGTTTTGAGTTAAACAGTACACGTTTGAACTATCAGAATTGTTAGATATGAGGTCTTCTTTAACTGAGCGTCTATCAGCGAGTTTTATTCCTTTGCAGTGCCATTACGAAATCGAAACCTCAGTCCTCAAGCGTGTACGGGGCTTGATAAAACGCCTAAATACTGTACAATTGAAAAAACATTCGAATGCACCAATGTAAGCACATAAGCAAAGTAACTAAAAAACGTTATCAACACCCAGACAACAAAATCAGTCATTTTTACATTGATTCCACGGTTGCAAACGTTGAATCATGGTAAAACTGACAAATTTTGTTGTCTGGGCAGCTACTTCAATGTTATTCAAATATCGACTGCTATCAGACAATAATATTCTTACGTCTTGTTTTGTCTCTGGATTTGTTGTTCTGCAGTTCACTCCAAGTTTGTTTTCAAAGACATTCAAGGCTCTGGTCACGACAGGCTCACTCAGGCAACTGGTGGTTGACGCAGCACACAAGCGGTGAATCATTGTGCCAGCAGTGAGGTAAGATTGCTCAGTGAGACGTCCAGACTGAACAACGGCCTGTAAAATTTCAATTAGAAATAAGAGCAGGAAGAATTGAAGCAGTTTTAGCTTAGGCCTACTGATATAAAAAGGAGCTGTGAAAGAAGAATTTTTGCTCTGGATTTTTCTCGTGTATCCGTCTGTACTTGGGTCATAAACTATTCTTGCGTAACCTTGGCCTGTAGTGTAAGCTATATAGTTAAAATTATCCAATTTATTTTGTCTGTAAGGTCGCTTAAAAGTGACACGAAGTTTTGCTGTGGAAAATGTATCATCATTTCCTAATTAAAGACTGTTTGAAATTGAATTACTTCTCTTCGAAACAAAACGAAATTCCTCACATAGAATAAAATCGAAACAAGATTAAGACAACAAATTATGTGTCCAAAAATGTTTTTCTTTCAAACACCCCCCACTCACCATCAGTCCACGAAGCATTGGTAAGGTTGGCTTGATGATCAAACTCATTCCAGTCAGCCATCTGCTTGCCACATCATCAGGAAGAGCTTCCGGCCCTGATTCAATCAGCCGCGTCGCAAACACAACGCATCCCTCACTGCCGCACCATTGCAAAGCGTCCTGAAACATTCCTCTGGAAAACAAAATATTGGTACAGTTATGGCAACAAATCTTTCATATGAAGTTTTATGATTTCTAGGCAGGCTGAACAATTTTCATTTGGCATCATAACAATTACGACTTGGCAATAAATATGACGTCAGATTTATTTATTATATTGAAAGATAGTAATAACTTCACGTATCCTTCACGTGGTCCATATATAAGATCAAGGTCGTCGGTATGTCCCAACAAAAAACGCAAGATTTTGAACAAAACTACAACGTCTTCTCTATTTGTAGGATTTGTCCTCATCTTGCAAATCATAATTTGGAAAACCATTGTTGTTTTTAGCTCAGAAACTATTTTATTTTTTTTATGAAATTTGAAATCACACTTATGACATCCTTCAGAAAAACAGTTAGTCTACTTACTTCAACGAATTTTCCCATCTTGGACAAACTCCATGCAATCCGCTGTACACTTGCTCGATGGTTGGAGAGTCAAGTTGACGAAGAAGAAACACCATTTTGATGAAATCTTTTCCAACCTAAAATTTACTTTCATTAATCTCCGTTTCGTTGTTTACAATGAACTCAATATAAGTTCACTGCTCAGTCCTTTACATTTGATTGTACAATGTAGGCTACATGAGTTTATCCAAAAGTGAACTCTTGGACTTTTCACAAAGAACTTAGCCTACAAAGAGTTTAAAGTCCATTTAACAATCATTACTTGACAAAATGTTGAAATAGAATTTTAGCTTAGTCGTCATTATTATGTTCCTTCCTCGTAGTAAAGGTTGAATACATGCGCCATAATTTACAGTCATGAGCTCTTCTTACGGCATTTTTATAATTTGATTTTCTCCATTTTGTAATGATGGATGATCAAACAAAACTCTCCAGCTTCAATTTTAGTTTCAATACTTCAATTTAAGCCAACCAGACTATAAATTCCCATACAAATATGTACGTAACTGTGTCATTTCATCGATTTTTTTTTGTAGTTTAACGTACCTGTTCGTAATTCTCTCCGGTCATGGTGGTGCACAAGTTTGAGAACAACTCTTGAAGCTCTGAGCTGTCGGTAGAAGTCAAAAGGTTTTCCTCATTCTCAAACTTCAAGTTCGTTCGTCTTGCTTCAGTGATTCCAACTTAAAATACCAAATAAGTATGAGAAATTGCGATGAAAACTTTTTTAAAATTGCAGCATGAATGAATCTTGAATAGCTATCTCGTAATATAGTAAGCTACAGATTATCCCAAACAAACTAAATTTTATCTCTACTGATATGTTTTTTAAAAAACAAATGAATATTTCTCACTAGCTTTTTTACTCATGCGAAAAATCAAGAATCATAAAAAACGAAAGTGTTATTAGCTAAATTTTATATCGTCTTGAACTCAAAGTTTACAGCATGGCTTTTCGAAACAAAAAGATTTCGTTTCGAAACAATGTCTTTGTTTTGATTTTGTTTCATTTGAAATTAAACTTTTTGCGACGAATTTCATTTTGTTTCAAATGAAAAAAAAAAGGTTTCAAACGGCTTTTACTTATAATTATGTTGTTTTGTTGAAAAATTTGAAATGCTGGTGATAAATGCAACAAGTCGGCAAAAATTTCAGTCCCTCTCCTGTTTCAAAACATTAGCGAGCTTACCTTATGATAACGCAGTAGTTACACAAAGAAACGATTTCGCTACACAATTAATGACATACGTGTTGCAGAAGAGTAGTAAAACCGTTTTCCAGAAGATTGCAAGGATTGACGGATGACGGTGCGTGCACCGCTTTCCTCGTTGCTGAACGGACGGAAAACGTGCTCCTCTTCACAGATGGTACTCAAGAGCTGGTTTTCCCGAATTCGTTGCGTGCAAATCTGAGCACTGTGAATGAAGTTTTGACGAGGCTAAAAAAAAATAATTCAAGACTTTTGAGGCATAAACAATACGGTAGGTTTGCTTGGAATGCAACTCCTGCCTATGTTTGGCGCAGGCAAGTCACATGAAGAAGAAAACGCAAGTTTTGTCTTAGTATTTTTGTGACCGAGGAGATTATGTCATATTTACTGGAAAAACACAACTGAAGGCGTACTGCATTTTTTCATACTTGTTTGATACGTTTAGAACAGTGGAAGTCTTCTGTTTAGAACAGTTATACTGTGGTACAGACAAAGAAAAAAAAAAAAAAAATGGCGAAGGACTAATTTCACATTCATCCTATCTCATATAAGGAAGTTCAAACTACAAAAGTGGAAGGTAGTTTATGAAATTTTTTTATTTATATATTATCTAAAAAGTAACACATGTCGTTATCATTTCAGTGCAGACCACAGTAACAAATTTTGGACGCCTGTTATGTAAGTTGCAATAAACACTTACCGATTCACTGGAGTATGGAGTGAAGTGAGAAAAAAGAAGATGCTTCTCTCTGTCTTCACAAGAGTTGTAGTTCTTACGTTTGACAATGTCCATACTTTCACCAGTGCTTTCAACTTCATAAGATGATTCACACGTCCCGGTTACGTCAGTCTGAAGTCAGGAAAAGTAATCGTTGATTGCTTAGTTTATTGCGTAATCAACTGTCAACTTTATATTGAAAATGTTAGGCTACTTAATTTATATTTTTTGGAAAATCAACCGTTTTTTTTTAAGTGTGACTGAAACGTTAAAATGTTATCAAAATGTTTTCCATTATATGGTATCAAACAATTAAAAAAAGAAAAGAAATCTGTTTACTTACCTCCTTAATAGCATCTATAGTTTCCACTGAAGACACTTGGAGAGCTGACAGGATACCTCTTTTGATGTTAAGTACCCATGTGGGGTCGTCGTTAGAGGCGCAAACCTGGGGTATTTGCCCATCTTGGAAATTAAAGTGCATTGGGTTCCGTTCCATGTTGTCGATCCATCTTTGGGCGTTGTCGTTTGAAACGAAGCCGCCATTTTCAATGGATGCTCCACTTATCTGAAAAGCAATGGACAGTTAAGTTTGAAACTTGCTAGAGATGTATCAATGGTAAAACGTAAAGTCAACCCTTTTC
Source organism: Aplidium turbinatum (assembly GCF_918807975.1). NCBI lineage: Eukaryota > Metazoa > Chordata > Ascidiacea > Aplousobranchia > Polyclinidae > Aplidium > Aplidium turbinatum. Next base: position 10,986,116 of record NC_137484.1, on the reverse strand, counting down.
TTTTTGACAACTCACGTCAAGATTGTTTTTGTTTTACATTTTTTTGACGAAAATCCACTTGGGAAATAGTTGTACTAACGTTAACCAGGCATGGAAAGGTCTAACATGAGTTAACACCGTCAAATAAAATGAAAAATGATAACATAACAATGTGGCTTGCAAACACAAGCATCTTACCCGCAAGACCATCTCGCAGTGCGATAATACGTCTATCATCGCATTTGCTCGGATGTTTATCTCTGAACTTTGGTCTGCGGCCGGGCCATCGTGGAAGGAGCTAACCACAGCAGCAGCATAGCTGTACTGATATGTATAGCCCGGAGTATACGCAATTGTTTGCGGTTCTAAAAATCAAAAAAACAAACAAGAAAACGTTTAGTCATACAACTATGTTTCGTGTTCCACAAGACGTAAGTAAAATACCATGAAAAAGTCTTGATAAAAGTTACAAATACAATAAGTAGTTCATCACATGACGTGTTGAGGTTGAACAATGACTTTAGATAAACTTTCAAGTAGCCTACACAATTCTGAAAATATCAGGTCAAAAATCTGGACAATTGTGATAGCTTTACACACCTGCACAAGTAGTTGCGCATTTGAAAGATGTTTCCAACGATCCTGTAAAGTGTAAAAAAATAGCAAGTTTTAAAAACCGTTCTAAAGCCGTGGTTTGGTGAAACACAGCAACGGTCACTTTTTCGATCGCTCCTTATCGCAAGGGACGATGGGGTACATTGCTATCGCCAATGAGACGTTCTCGAAATAAACTTTTTTCACTAAACGAATGCAACTAGGTCAATGTCTCTTGTAAATTGACTTGTATTTTATTGCATTGCAAGGAAGAATCAACAAAATAATTCGCAATGAGTAAGGGGAAAACTGCAGGACAAAGTCCAACACGGAGTTTATCTTGTAGGTGATAATGGTTGGTGTGCTTGAAAGTTGGTGCTTTAAAGTTGCGTTGCTTTGCATGCACGTAACGTAAGAACAATGTAAAACAACAAACAATAAAGCAATTCCGCAGCTTTGCAAAGATAACGGAAACGTTCACTAGACAATGGAATTAATCTAAAATGGGAAAATTGTGACGTCAATCTTTTTCAATTGTTGACCGTTATAACAAAAGTAAATGATTTTTCTCGTTGTTCTTGATAGAAAAACAACAGCATTGCAAAAGCAAGCGTAACAGCTGAGGTTTTGTTTGATTCAAAGAAAATAATTCGGGAGCCTGGTTGGCTATTATGTTTGGTAAAGGCTACCAGGCTTTGAATTTTGCCAACCATACTTACGCTTTGAATTACTATCAGATTTTGACTTTGAATTTTTTACATGCCAGTTGCAAGAATGCACATGATTAAGTCAAGTCAGCACTACCACTGATACATAACTAAATACACGTTAAACTTAATGTAACTTGCACCATAGAAAACTTGATATTATATCCGTAACGTATACGCGTTGCTCTCTTGCCTTCATCCTACGTATAAACTCAGTACACCTTTGCAAATATGCAGCCAAGTAGCTTTCAACACGTTGTTACAACGATTTTATTTACTGCAGCCTGCATCACTGAAATTGTTATTAAGTTACAGTATAATTTGCATTACTACACCCTAATTATCTCAAAAAATTTAACAAAATTGAAAGATTTTAAGTCTGGTGGTTGGAAACCAATGGCATGTCGTTCATGGCAATTTTTTCATTTTGAGATCAAACCATAAAGTTATTGATACGAATACATATTTCATCGAATGTCTACTGGCTTGCATTTATTAAAACTTTGGAAATTTTCACGAAAACGTATTTCATCGCCTGCAGATTTCAATTTTTGTTGTCAAAAGCCACTTTTCCACTTATCTAAAACTGCCTGGTTACGCGTTAATGTCACGAGATCTGGTGTTGATTAAGGTAGCCTAAGCGTAAATAATAGAGTTTAAAATTGATTTTGGGTCATAGGCACACGAAAGCATAACAAGCAAACATAGTTTGTTTTTTTTAACTTTTTTTTTCAGTAAATAATTACGGAAACCTAAAAGAAAAAAAAATCTTTTCTTAGGCATAAATTGCAAGAGCCTACTGGACGAAACAATGGTCGACTACTAGATGACAAAGGTTAATCGTAACCATTGTGACAAACTCTTTCTTTAAACGTAACTAAATGCGTTTCCAAATACGAAATCAGAACATTTTTAATACATCAATTGGTAGTTTCTAAAAGACACAAAACAAATTAATTGCAGGATAAAACTTATTTAAAACTTTAAATCAAAGTAACTTTATGTTTGCTCTTCTGCGATAAAACAGAACTTGTGTAGATTATTGACAAACTGAGTAAAATTGAAAATGGGAATCTCTGTCTTTAATAGAACAATCTACAAATTATGACGTTCAGAAGTAAGCTATTAGAATACCAACTTTAGGATTAGGACAATTATCGCAGTTTTTAATAATTAATCTTTGCTAGACAGTACAAATTAATTGTCCATTACTATAACTGCACAAATATTTCTTACTTGATTCTGTGTTGGAGATGATTGCGAGTAACAAGAGACTCAAAACGAGTGCTTGGAACTTCATGATCTCGGGTTCACTTTTCGCTGATCCAAAGCAGAGTATCTTCTCTGTCTGTATTTATAAGGCAAGTGAAAAATGATTAGAAAAAAGCTGTAATGGCTACGCTCGCAATTCTGGTCACCCAAGCATTATTGGTTTAATGTCGTTGCAATAGGTCACTTCACTGTGATGCAATATTGATGATATGACAGGCAAGGATTTTTTTTTTCGAATCAAACAGTTTCATACAGGTGACGCAACGGACAAAGGATTACTGGACTACGGCCATTGGGACATCACCTTTCGTGAAAGCTTTTGGATGGCGGAAGGACACCTTTCTTGTGACAAACACTTAGCCTACTTAGCGCGATAATCGATTACGCAAAAACAAAATAGCCTAGGCCTACATACTTTATTTGTAGTATAAAAGCCTACCAAATCACTCTACAGTGCAGGCTATGTTTACCTTAATTAAAGCAACACAAATCACAGCTTTCCAGCTTGTAATAAAAATCTTGTAACTTTATGATATGAGTTATTTACATTTTAAAAAACGTTTTGCCAAATCTAGTAAAATGCCTTAAAAGCATTTTTGCAATAAAATGTAATGCAGGCCAATCATACAAGACTTATCAATGAGGGGCTTAGCCGGAGAAGGCAGGGATATCTAAAGAGGATACGAAGGCTTTTCTTACGTCTGACAATAGAAGGGCTTCTGTTTATCATAAATAATCTCTGCTTATCGTAAAATGACAATTGGCACCGATAGTAGTTTAATAAATTTTGTTATGATAACCCGCATTTTGCTATTAGCATCAGGTCTGGATATTCACAGCATGGTCATGATTACTTGTTTATTCAACTACCCGTATTATTTGCTTTACATCTAGCCTACTGAAAATATTTGGTAAATATGCTTTACGTAACATTTGCTACCTGTCTTCTGCAGCTGATTGTACTATCTGAACTACAAAACTTTCTGTAATTTTGAAAAGAACCGTATGTTTAACGCACTACAAACTACCGCCCTGGTAGTGTCGTGAGAATAAAAGCATTCGCAGCGAGCCTTCGTAGGCTATCTCCTTCTTCAGATATCCTTGGGAGAGAGTCAAATAATTCGATCCTAAAATTCTGACGTTGTGTGTGACAGGAAATTCTACATTCTGCTGTGTTTTTGATTCTGTTTTAACTCTAACTGTTTTAGAACTTTTAAGCCATACTAACTACTTATCTTTATTATATTGTGGATTACAAATTGTAGGCTAATTTCCGAAGATGCATCTTTGCAATGTTGGTTAGATTAGCATTAGCAACTATATCCACAATAAGATATTTTAATTATTGTATCACAAAAGATCGTCAGAAATGGCTTGACAGCAAAGTTTTCTTAAAATTTCATTTTTTTGTGTAGCATGTTTTTAAAATTGCATTATCACTGCCAATACAAGTACAGGTAGGCTAATATTATAAAGATTTCAAACTGATGGCAGATCCAGGGGGATCGGGGCAATCGCCCCCATACAACACAGAAAGGTAAGTGTATTTACGGTATATTTGCAAGGAAGGATTAATGTAGACCTACACATCACTGTGTTTTGTCAATGTCAAATTGGGGTAATTTGTCAAATTGCCCCAATTTGACAATTTGTGTTTTGTTAGAATTCCCCCTCTTAAGGCTACTTGCTGGATCCGCCCCTGTTTCAAAACAAATTTAGCGTGCACATTGACATCATCATCATAGGTCATGCCTGAACAAGGCGTCGGCTACCGTGAGTCTCCATAACGATCGATTGTCCATAATTCTTATTAAGTTTACAAAATCTTGGTTTGTTCACGTTGAAAGATTTTTGAAGATTTCCAAAAGTGGACGCCCCCAGTGCCTCTGACCAGGAAGTGGCCCCATCATTGCCGAGTGTTCAACTCCGCGTTTGCGATAGACATGCCTGATAAATGTCATTTGCCTTTTTTTGATAGTTGTGATGAGGACGCCAGGGGTACAGCCAAAGCGTCTCCGCACTTCCTTGTTAGTGATCTTATCCATTCAGTTGATTCCAATCATTCTCCGAATGAACCAAATTTCAGCACTGTTGATCTTCTTTTCCATCTGAGGGCATATTATAGTCCATGATTCACAGCCATATAGCAGAACTGACCAAACGTACACATGTAGGCTAAAATTTAACTATAAAACCCAGATAGTTGAAACTATTTACTTGTGAGAGCGGTGTATTCTGTATTTTGATTGTGCATACTGGAGTTATTTCCTTTGATGAGATAGTCATGCAGAAGGTTTTCGTTGCATTCAAATTAAGTGCAAGGTTCTCACTTTGCTTAATGGCTATGTCGAGTAAGTTTTGTAAACTGGAGTTTGATGCGGGGATTAATACCGTGTCGTCTGCGTATCTTATGTTGACATATTGATATTAAAAATATCAATGCCATGTGTTCTTTACCCAATTTCGTATATCAATAGCTTCTAAACAAGTGCAAATACACAAAGGTATGCAATGCAATTTCCCAAAAGTAAATCAGGGTTACGTTTGGTTAATTTATGCATGCTCGTAATTATTTATCTATTTAACAACAAGCTTTTCTCAAATGTTTACAGTGAAGACCTAATCGCACGAAGACTAGGAAATTATAACACAAAAATTAGCCAATAATTGTGCAATGTGATGTGGCTTTTTTTTCGTTTATTTTTTTAAAGAACACTGACCTGTTGCAACCGTTGGGTTTGTTTAATGATATGTTAACACTGTTCTGCAATTGTAAATGCTGACGTAAACAATAATCATATAAGTTTGAACTTTGCTCTTCACAAAACCAACCCAACACATGCAGTGATTGTTAACCTTAACTATCCATTGACAAACATACTTTCCCAAAAGCATATGACCTTGCGGCCGAAGGCTAAAAATCGAGGTGTAACCTATCCTGACCAAGTTCGTGTTAACCGTTCCCCATTTTCTCCGGCCCGGAGAAGGGACCGCCGTGGGGGGCCTATTAATTTTTAGCCTGTTTAGGGGCTTGCCGCAGAAATTTTGAAGAAATTATCTTTTTTGGGGCGTTCTTTGCGTATTTTATGGACCGATATTTTTTACTTTGACAAACACTTGTTTGACTTAATTTAATGAATTAAAACTATTATTCTGTAAAAGTTTGAGCAAGGTTTGGTGTAAAACTGAAATAGAGATTAAAATAGTTTTTTTTTATGACCACAAAAGGAGGACATATAATTTATTTTTTAGCAAAAGTTTTGTAGTGTACAGTGTTGTGCATAGTCCCTCAGTAAAATTTCATAATTCCCTCCCAGGTCTCTCTACATTTCTATGTAGCATATACAAAGCACGTTTCAACTCATTTAGACTAAACCAATCGTTCATTAGTTAAAAGAGTGCCCTGTTTACACCAGAATATTACATTGTTTTCTCAGTGTTAGAGAAGCACAAGGATTTTTTTTTTACATTTTAAATCTACTATGTCTCTGACACATGCATCCCGACCGCTCCCTCCACACCACCGGTCAGGTTAAACAAATGTGGTTGAGCGAGTGAAGAGAATGAAACAATTTCGTAAAAACGATGAATATATTTACACCATCTGTCTCGGTTGTTTTTTTTTTTTAAAAAGAAGGGCACATAACCATTTGCCTTCCCCTGGATCCGTTATTGCCTACTGTAGGCTACGTGTGACCACCTTCAGGTCAAACAACAACGTAGCCTACAGATCAAAGCCAGTCTGTGTGGTGCAAAATAGTAAGGAAGGGTCTGTGACTTAGTGCATGCGTGGTAAAGTTAACGATTTGTGACTTTACGTTGTAAACCAAAGTATAATTTATTTTTTACGCAGCTGTCTTGCAAGAATCCCTCACACCACTTCAAAGTGTTTGACATGTAATGATTTTCAATGAGTTAAAATGTGAAGGCCACAAACTTTATGTAATTATATAAGTTATTGTGAACGTTTTAAAACACAACTTTCGTCATTGCCTCCATGGAATCTACTTCTTACAGTAGGCTAAAGGCAAAGGGTGATAGGCTTTTGTACCAAGTACCAGGGAATGAAAAGAAAGGTATTGTCATACAAGTCCTTCAGCACTTACTAGAAGAGGGTAGCCATTTTTTTTCTCTCGGTCGTCTTTTCTTTAGTAAGTAAGTACGCCCAGCCGATTTATTGCATCCTGGGTAGAAATAAGCGGTAGTTTTTCAACAGCCAGATTAAACAAGGGGCCGAGTCAGAATCGCATGATTGAAAAGGGGGCGCCTTATCCGCTGTTCCATTCCACCGCCTTCAAGTCACGTTCTTTATTTTTCTTTCATCCAGTGTATAGTTTTTCAATCTTTTATGTCTTTGATTGCGATTGTTCTTGCCAGCGACAATAATGACTCAAGAAGAAAAAAAAAAAAAAACTGAAATTGTTGGAGTTGTCCTATGAGCGTCTTGTCTTACGTTGTTCATGAGTAGACAGAAAATAAAAACAAAACTTAGCTAGGCTACTCATCTGTCGAATGATGAACAAGTATTTGTTTAGACTATTATAACATTTGCTGACAAAAATTAAACTAGTTAAAACTGAGCGCTTTCTACAGAGGGTTAAAACACGCTTGATGTTATATGCTTGATGTACATTGCTTGATGTTGAAATTACACAGTGGCATAGCCTACGATGTGCAAAAGATTTGCCAATTCAGAATTTTAATTGATGCGAAGTGTTGAAGCAGCAGTTCTACCTTACGGATCAAAGTCCAACGTTTGCCCAATTATTTAAACAAACAGTGATACCAGAGTCAAAAGAGCAAAGTTCTTGCAATTCAATCAGTGGTAAATAATACCGCAACAAATCCCCGTACTTCATGCAAACTTTGCTGAAATTATTTTCAATAACATTTAATAAACACACACTTAAAATAGAATTTGCACAAGATATTGCAGAGTTGGATAATATGTTGCAATCACAAAGCAAACATGCCATGTATGATACCTACTTCTTTCAAGAGCACTTCAACACTATTTTTAAATTTGATTTTGTTGACATATCTTTGCGTTTTTTCACAAAACTGTAATCCGAAAAATTTCAATTGGTAATTAGGAGGAAGGAAGAAGTTCAAACAGTCATCAATTCTTTTAATAATGAAAATGGGGTTCTCTTGCTTCCCCCAGTGGCATACCGTGACCATTTTTTGGGTGTTCACTTTTTCAGCAAACTTTTTTCTACTTGTAATTAAAAAAGCCGCAAGTGCGGTTCAATGGAGTCATTTCCACTGTTTTTTTTTCGATACGCTTAAAGTTTACTGAAAAAGTGAGCACCCAAAAAGATGGTCAAGCTACGCCACTGCTCTTAATATGTGATGTTGAGGTAGGCTATTTCGTACGTATATGATATGTTCTCTGAGAAGATCTGTACATGAATGCATGAACAAAAACAATTGTACGAATTATTACTCGGTATCGAGGGCCTACCGAGATACTCGAGGGCCTAACGAGATACTCGGTAATCGACACAATGCTAGTGAGACACCGCCATGTGCACACATATAGGCTAGTTCAGTTGATTAAGGTCTCGGTTTTGTGAAGAAATTGCAAAATCAAGCAAAACTAGTTCGGCTATCGCGGTAAGCGCTTGAGCAATTCACGTCGTGCGGCACCTAGTGGATGGAATAAATTACAGAACAACTCTTTAACAATTGAAAACTTTAATCTGTCAATTTCGGTGACCAGACCTGAGTCAGTTGTTGAAAACCTTTACAAGTAATAAACTTTGCAATATATTGAGTTTCGCTTTAAGCAACATGATCGTTACAAATGTGAAGTTAACGGTCATGTGCTATAGCGAAAGCTATGCTATGTTCACCACAGTAAAAAACTGTTGGCCTAAACAAAGTAAACTCAATAACTTACTTCGGTCACAAGCACGTTTTAACGTTCACGTTTTGTCGCTTCTACCTTTTTCTCGACCTTTGCTATGTTGTCGTGTATTGTTTTTGATATGATGGTCAGAAATAAAAACAACTGAACTGAACAAACTGTGTTCCAAAAGTTAGTGCAAACCGCTACTACTACTGCGGTGTGCGAACCCACAGCATCAGGCTAAGACAGGTCGTTTGTATTTTACATTTGTGATTATAAACTTTCCCAATTGTTGAAGAACCTAACTTACTTCGTTGTCAATTTTTTCGTTAAGAAAATCATGCAAAAGCACTGAAGACGGATTCATTCTTTCATTACCGCAGTGGATGGAATGGTCGCTTTTGAATTCGATGGAACCGGGGGGGGGGAGTAATTCCACCGACATCGCAAAAATAGAACTGAGCTTTTTGCCTGCTTTCACTCAACATTAGGGAAATTGATTTGTGTTGTAGTCCTTTTGAGGCCATCATAAACAATTTGTCTACATTTTATGGTTATGTAGGCTACTATTGTGCTTTGTTAGTTACAAAAAAGTACAAAACAGTAATGTTATCGTAGGTAAACTTTTTATAACTTTATGTTATGTTAGTTCACTCCATTCAAGCTTCCAAATTTGTTTTTTGTTCAATGTTGAAAAAGAATAAAGTGTCGTCTGACATCTAGTAGTGCTAACCAAAAGAAACTTTATCCACTTTGCGCGCTAAAGAACAATTTTTAAAAGTTGAATGGATGAACAATGCTTTGAGTGAGCAAGCAAAGCGTGTTGTGTTGATCCAATATTGAAGGGCTGTTTTTCTTTCTCAATTTGAGCCAGTAAACATTTTCTTTTGTTCATATACCTACCATATAAAAGAAAATTGTTTGTAGTCATTGCTTGCAATATAGTGCCATTCAACCAAATTTTTTTTGTGTTACCGGTTCAGTTTGCAGGGCTGTGGCTCTTTGCTTTTTCGATATCTGTTCTGCAATGCTAATTACAAAATTATCAAAAATAGATTGGTTTCTATTAAATACGCTTTTAAAGTTTGACGATTGATATAGTTGAGAGCCCATGCGTATTAAACAGGAAATGTCTCGATTTTAAATTATCGAAATAACCTCAAGCGAAATTGTTCTGGTTAGACGACCATATGTAAATAGTTTTTGTGTATGGCTATCACTCAGTTTTTGAGTTAAATGATTAGCTTATTGGGTAGCCGTTTCGACAAGAGTATGACTTATAGTGAAACAAATAGCCACCTCACAGGATATAGGAGTTTTCTTTTGACTCTAGTCAATTCGTTTGCAGACAAAAGAGGCTCAAAATTGTGATTCAAATATGATATACGATCATAGTTTACTGATACTTATTTTGCAACTGTTAATACCTAGACAGTGACTTCATCCCTCGTCACTTTTCGCTATTTAAAACATATTGTATTTGTATATAAGCACCTCTCAGGCTAATTTCTTTCCATGAAATGAGTACACTTTTTTATTTCATTTTCGGACAACTTCGACAAGTAGATGTTATTCGGACGCAAAGTAGAACGAATTAGCAATGTCTGACTGTGTACCTCATGAGAAAAGTGACATGTTGTTGTTTTGCTGACAATATAGTAAAAGCTTGTTGCTATCAATTATCTTGCAGTGTGATTGATCACCCTACTTGAAGACATTTGAGCAAAGCATTAATTACACTCAAATTTAGATCAGAAACATTTCATATTCAGAAGTATATGGATTTCAACAGCTTTCACAGTACAAGTTTGGTTAACGAATTGTTGTTTTAACAGTCTAGCTTGACGCCTCAGTGGTCTTAGATAAAGTCATTGTTTTTTTCTTTCATAAGAACAATTTTCATTTGCGATATTTTCCAGCAGTTCTTTTTTGTTGTTGATCGATCAGCTCTTGTGCTTTCCGTTTTGAAGGCAATTGTGTTAAGGAAGATTCTGTTCTATTAAATGTAATTAACTATCATCTTGTCGAAAACTGACTTCATTTTAATAGAATCGTCTTTTATTAGAAGACTTTTAGTTTGTAGCCTACTTTATAATAGGCTACATGAAGACTAGCCTGCATATTTTTGTGAAAAAACTATAATAAAGAATGTTCGGTGCTCTTGCACAAGACGCCCTGTTGGTCAACTGGACAAAATGATGACGTCAAAAAACGTCACACACATTGGAATATACTATTATGAAAGAGGAAGTGCGGGGTGGAAATGCAATGAAACACACCAGAAGGAAATTGTCTCCCATTTATTGATTTGTTGTTCAATTTAAACAAATATGCGATCGGTGAAAAGCACAAGCATAGATCTAACCAAAAAAGTTAATACCAAGTCCCACTATGCTACTAGCTCCATCTGGTGGCCACCTAAACTTGACCAAATTCAAACCATTATCAAAAGTTTATTTGCAATGATAAAAACATTAAACGACAGCCAATTAAAAGAAAATGTTACTGTTTATTGAAGGGCTAACTTTCATTTTTATATCTTGTTTAATATGCGAGCAATCGTTGTTCGGAGACAGCCCCCCAACGAAGCTTTTGCCCAATGCATTTCAATGGCGAATCGATCGTCTTTCAGTTCACGCCCTGCGTGTTCACGATAATTAATTGTCTCCCATTTATTCATTTCTTGCTCAATTTCAACAGATTTGCTATCGTTGAAAAGCACAAGCATATATCTAACCAACTAAGTTAATATCAAGTCCCAAGATACTACTAGCTCCATCTGGTGGCCACCTAAACTTGACCAAATTCAAACCATCACCAAAACTTCATTTTAAATGATAAACAATCTAAATCAAATCCAATTAAAAGAACATGTCACTGTTTATTGAAGGGCTAACCTTCATTTTTATATCTTATTTAATATATGAGCAATCGTTGTTCGAAGACAGCCCCCCAACGAAGCTTTTTCCCAATGCATTTCAATGGCGAATCGATCGTCTTTCAGTTCACGCCCTGCGTGTTCACGATAATTAATTGTCTCCCATTTATTCATTTCTTGCTCAATTTCAACAGATTTTCTACCGTTGAAAGCACAAGCATAGATCTAATCAACTAAGTTAATACCAAGTCCCAAAATACTACTAGCTCCATCTGGTGGCCACCTAAACTTGACCAAATTCAAACCATTATCAGAAGTTTATTTGCAATGATAAAAACATTAAACGACAACCATTTAAAAGAATATGTTACTGTTTATTGAAGCGCTAAATTTTATTTTTATACCTCATTGAATATATGAGCAATCGTTGTTCGAAGACAGCCTCCCAACGAAGCTTTTGCACAATGCATTTCAATGACGAATTGATCGTCTTTTTGGATTCGCATTGCGTGTTCACGATAATTAATTGTCTCCCATTTATATTGAAAAAATGCTAAAGTCATAGAAAGGATTAGGATCAGGCACACAAATAGCCTAATTGGTGGTGTAATGGCTTGTCCGAATCAAGTAATGTAACAAACACTGATCAATAGGAAAGCGATGTGTGCTCTAGAGCGGTGTAGAACTTTGATCCTTTGTGAGGTCGTGGAAGAATTCTTGTCACTCGGCCCGCAGTCGACATCAACTGGAAAAGTTCGGTTGAGGAAGCAAGTGATGTCAGCTCCAAGTGCAGGAACCAGAAAATTGTTCCTATTTGGATGGAGAAACTTCTGCAAATAATAAAAAGAAACAACAACCAGCGATACAGTGGGTGCGGATACTTATGTTTTGTTCAATGCTTAGCCAAATAATTTTTTCACAACACATAGGCTAAGCCGAATAAACCTAGGCTTAAATATGGATCAAAGGTAAGTAACGAAACCGTAATGAAATGACTTGGGCTTGCATTCTCGTGTTCTTTCATAACCACAAGAAGTCATTTTCCCAAAGGCATCCTTGTGTGTAAACAAAATGATTCATAGGTCCAAACCTTAAACGTTGACACACAAAAATCATGTTACAAACGTAACTTTTATTAAGTTAAAAAAATAATTTTGTTTCATGCGACATTGCACTTTTGTTAGCGTTTTAATTGGAATTGATTTAGGTTGTTTATCATTTAAAATGAAGTTTTGGTGATGGTTTGAATTTGGTAAAGTTTAGGTGGCCACTAGATGGAGCTAGTAGGTTTTTGGGACTTGATATTAACTTAGTTGGTTAGATATGTGCTTGTGCTTTTCAACGATAGCAAATCTGTTGAAATTGAGCAAGAAATGAATAAATGGGAGACAATTAATTATCGTGAACACGCAGGGCGTGAACTGAAAGACGATCGATTCGCCATTGAAATGCATTGGGCAAAAGCTTCGTTGGGGGGCTGTCTCCAAACAACGATTGCTCGCATATTAAATAAGATATAAAAATGAAAGTTAGCCCTTCAATAAACAGTAACATGTTCTTTTAATTGGTTGTCGTTAAATGTTTTTATCATTGCAAATAAACTTTTGATAATGGTTTGAATTTGGTCAAGTTTAGGTGGCCACTAGATGGAGCTAGTAGTATTTTGGGACTTGATATTAACTTAGTTGGTTAGATCTATCCTTGTGCTTTTCAACGATAGCAAATCTGTTGAAATTGAGCAAGAAATGAATAAATGGGAGACAATTAATTATCGTGAACACGCAGGGCGTGAACTGAAAGACGATCGATTCGCCATTGAAATGCATTGGGCAAAAGCTTCGTTGGGGGGCTGTCTTCAAACAACGATTGCGCGCATATTCAATAAGATATAAAAATGAAAGTTAGCACTTTAATAAACAGTAACATGTTCTTTTAATTGGATTTGATTTAGATTGTTTATCATTTAAAATGATGTTTTCGTTATGGTTTGAATTTGGTCAAGTTTAGGTGGCCACCAGATGGAGCTAGTAGCATAGTGGGACTTGGTATTAACTTAGTTGGTTAGATCTATGCTTGTGCTTTTCACCGATCGCATATTTGTTTAAATTGAACAACAAATCAATAAATGGGAGACAATTAATTGTCGTGATCACGCAGGGCGTGAACTGAAAGACGATCGATTCGCCATTGAAATGCGTTGGGCAAAAGCTTCGTTGGGGGGCTGTCTCCGAACAACGATTGCTCGCATATTAAACAAGATATAAAAATGAAGGTTAGCCCTTCAATAAACAGTAACATTTTCTTTTAATTGGCTGTCGTTTAATGTTTTTATCATTGCAAATAAACTTTTGATAATGGTTTGAATTTGGTCAAGTTTAGGTGGCCACCAGATGGAGCTAGTAGTATTTTGGGACTTGGTATTAACTTAGTTGGTTAGATCTATGCTTGTGCTTTTCAACGATAGCAAATCTGTTGAAATTGAGCAAGAAATGAATAAATGGGAGACAATTAATTGTCGTGATCACGCAGGGCGTGAACTGAAAGACGATCGATTCGCCATTGAAATGCGTTGGGCAAAAGCTTCGTTGGGGGGCTGTCTCCGAACAACGATTGCTCGCATATTAAATAAGATATAAAAATGAAAGTTAGCCCTTCAATAAACAGTAATATGTTCTTTTAATTGGTTGTCGTTAAATGTTTTTATCATTGCAAATAAACTTTTGATAATGGTTTGAATTTGGTCAAGTTTAGGTGGCCACTAGATGGAGCTAGTAGTATTTTGGGACTTGATATTAACTTAGTTGGTTAGATCTATCCTTGTGCTTTTCAACGATAGCAAATCTGTTGAAATTGAGCAAGAAATGAATAAATGGGAGACAATTAATAATTATCGTGAACACGCAGGGCGTGAACTGAAAGACGATCGATTCGCCATTGAAATGCATTGGGAAAAAGCTTCGTTGGGGGGCTGTCTTCGAACAACGATTGCTCATATATTAAATAAGATATAAAAATGAAGGTTAGCCCTTCAATAAACAGTGACATGTTCTTTTAATTGGATTTGATTTAGATTGTTTATCATTTAAAATGAAGTTTTGGTGATGGTTTGAATTTGGTCAAGTTTAGGTGGCCACCAGATGGAGCTAGTAGTATCTTGGGACTTGATATTAACTTAGTTGGTTAGATATATGCTTGTGCTTTTCAACGATAGCAAATCTGTTGAAATTGAGCAAGAAATGAATAAATGGAGACAATTAATTATCGTGAACACGCAGGGCGTGAACTGAAAGACGATCGAATTAATTATCGTGAACACGCAGGGCGTGAACTGAAAGACGATCGATTTCCACCCCGCACTTCCTCTTTCATAATAGTATATTCCAATGTGTGTGACGTTTTTTGACGTCATCATTTTGTCCAGTTGACCAACAGGGCGTCTTGTGCAAGAGCACCGAATGTTCTAACACAAGCTTTAAATTAGGAAAGAAAACTTCTTTTACGTTCAGAATAACGGCGAAATGTCGACTGTTTGACGCTGAATACACCAAAAAAAACTTCCTAAAGTGACGAATAAATGCGAGATAAATTTTTCAAAGTGCCAATAAGATTTTGAAGACTTAAAAAAAGTCAACACAAGATTTTTCCAGTTTCTTACCACCTCATCAACTCCTGTTTGCACTGTGAAATGGCCTGGAAATCAGTAACATCAATTTTGCAAATTAGCAAAAACTCAATGAATTTCTAACTTATTTTCTAACCACTGCACCCTACACAACAAACTGTACCTGGTAAAAGTGATTTAAAAAAGGAAAAAATAAGTTTAAAAAAATAAAAGATATTCGAATGTGAGAGACATCAATTGAAGCTTAGTATTGAGATATTTTGCAGGAGGCAATAACCGTTTGTGTTCGTCATAGCTTGCAAATAGACTACCCGATTATCCCGACGAACTACTGATTAAAATTTTAAAACGATTTATATCAACAATTATACAGTGATTGACAGATAGCAATGGAACGAAAGTCAATGCACTATTCAGAATGACACATGAATAGAAATGTCAATGCGTTTGCTCATTTTCTTCTGGCGGAAAATGGTCTTTTCAAGTAGCTACCCCCTCATATGTCAAAACTTAAAGCATATCGTGCTATGATATAATTATGCAACTTTTTGGTAGTTTTATTTAAAGATCCTCAAATTTGTTTAAAAAAGTGAATGTGACTTTGAATGCAACAAGAAGACAGTTTGGCACCGGCAATGCATGCTACACTTGGCTTTTACAAAGCCTACTCTTTAAGGATGCCGTATTGTATTCTTTTAGCACATGATGTAATTTGTTTTTAAAGGTGGGGGTAACCAGTTGCACAATTTGTAAGTGGAATACTGCCATTATTTCACACTGCATTTATATTGCACAAACTCTTCATGGAAATTTCAAAAGAAGCATATTAGGAATCGTTATGTCAAACTGAAATTGAAAATTCAAAAACAGAAACAATTATTCAAACATTCAGTGAACAAAATCGACCTAAACCTACATTGATTCAAAGTTTCAAGACGTTGAATCTTCGTAAATAATGACCAGTTTCGCTAGTTGGGTAGGTCTCGATGACCTACAAGATTTTTGGCCGGAATATCCAGTCCGCTCAGCGGTGAAATTGTCATCAATCACGCCGATGCTCATTTGTTTCTATCTGAACCCTTTTTCTTCATGTTTCCTTTAAAAATAGATGCACAAGCGACCAAGAGTTCATTCACAGGACGACCACGCAGATAGAGGGTCGTGTAACTTGTTCAAGCATCACTTGGTCCCGAGGTAGCAAGATACAATGTCGATGATGACAAGAATACATACTATGATGACAAGAAAAAGTGTATTTATGGTCGTATTATGTCTTGCCTATGTTGTGATTTCTGGCAAGAAGTTAAAAAATAAAGATGCCCTTTGTGGAGACAAGGTAGCTTTATACAAATTCTTTAAAAATAACCCGAGAGATGTTCCATTTTTATACGCTCCGTAAAATAAAAAAAAATTAAATATGGCCAGATCCTAAAAGTTACGATTAGCCTTCTGAGGTGCAGTAACGTGCGATAGGCATTAAACTGAACAAACAAGTTCAATGAAAACAAAAATAACTAAATAGAAAGGAAAATGGAGTAAGTAAAATATGTATCAGTTTATCCAATTAAACGGCTAATTCAAAGATGTTAGTAGCCGATATAGGATATTTTCTTACCAGCCTAAGTTATTAGCTGATATAGTAAAAACAATTATTATTTTGCTTAACCATAAAAATATAACATCAATGAAATAATAGTAAAAAATCATATTTACTTTTCAATCAATTGTTGTTTTTCAATTGTTGTCCAAGAAAACAATTGACCAGTTTCAATTTTTAATAAATTACTAATTGACTGCAGACGCATTCGGGATCATTCATGTGGACCATGAAGAGGAATCCACCTGTTTATTTTTTTGGAACAATCCACGTTTCTTATACAAGAGTGTGGAATTACATTCCAAAAAGTTCCAAGGTATATGCCTACTAATAGAAATAGAGTATTTTGCCTGTTTAAGGCATGTTTGTTTTAGAATAAAAGTAGCCGACTATTTTTGGTAGGCCTACCTATTATTATACTGCAACATGAAATCTGCAAAGGGATGTTGTCCTTTAATACTACTGTAATTTTGCTAACTTATCGTGATTTCGTTGTCATAATTATTTTTGTTGTAATTTTCAAATTTTGAGTTCGTGCTAAAATTGTATTCTATGCTACTTTAATGGTCAAAACACCTTCCAGCGAAAATAATTATTTTGTAAACAGACTGATTTTGTCATATCAAGCGTACAATAAGTTTTCAAATATAGGCTATATGGATACATTTAGGCTACAAATTGATTTAAATTCCGTCTATAAAGGTTTCAGTTGTTATTTTTACAAACTTTTACTGTAACTTGAACATTCTATTACATTTATCATCTTCTGTAGGTGGCATTTGAAAAAAACAAAAACGTATTTCTGGAGTTGGATCTCACGGACCCAAGAACAAGAGCTGATTTAACACGTTGTCAGTTGCTACCACGTGGTACTCGTTTACGTGAAGTTCTTCCAGCAGACCTGTATCGACGCTTGAAAAGGCATCTTGCATATATAAAGAAAGCAATACCAAGCTGGATGTCGACGGAACAAAAAATGAGAGGTTATTTATTTCAAAACAATTTTTTTATCTTTTTATGGTACACAAATGTTACGGAGATCTCTATAGAAAATTCCAACAACGCCTTTTTTCTAAACGAGATTCAAAGTATTTAAGTGATAGGCCTACCAGTCGTCTGCAGAAGCACACTTTCCTAAAATCCGAATCTACGTAAGTTGTTTGATTGATGTCTTCAATTTCACAGTTTGATCATTTCTAATACTTCATTTTATGGGAATAAAAACATTACGAGATCTCTATAAAAAAATTTAAACGAAGAACAAAACGCATTCAAACATACTTAAAAGTGGGAAGCCTTCCAGTCATGTGCAGAAGCAAACTTTCGTAAAATCAAAGTCTACATAACAAAACTTAAACGTAGTTTATGAGTTGTTTGCTTATGTCTTCGATTTTGTAGTTAAACCATTGCCGGTATGCAGGTTATGATGGCAAGGAAATGTATGAGTCAATTGTCGGAAATTGGGAACGCAAAAAGCCGATTTGGACGATGTTAATGATAAATTCACTTACCAAAGAAGATGTGAGATCCCGCGTAGCTCCTGTTCTTGACCTTTATCTTGCTCGTCAAGCCAGGAAATTAGGAAAACACGTTGGAGCAATTGAGAGCGCAGATGACCAGTGTCAACCTCTTGATGAATTGAATGATACTCAGGTAGCCTGCACGAATTCACAAAATAATATACGGCACCTACAGTACGTTAAAAAAACAGGCTAAAAGCCTTATTAATCTTTTTGTCTAAGTTACTGTATACAAAAGCACTGCTGCATTAATGAACGAGGATTACTGGATTCCAATTTGTTTACTTGATTGAACCAACGCATAAACATCAACTAATGTGTTCACAGGTTTCGTTTATTTTAAACCACACTCTTCTGTCTCTTGAGAAGCTTCGTCAAGGACAACTTATATCTCCGTACACTACGGATGACCTCATTAGAAAATACAATTGTCGAGATCTTGATTCTGTTCGACTGGACATCGAGTCAACTCAGGTATTGCAGTCTATCAACTCAATCTTCATCACTGCTGCTTTTTAACAAAGACGCAAGACTTTTTTTTACAATGATGCATTTGAAATTGAAGAGAAATTTATCTTACAGCGAAGAATTAAAGATTATTTTGACAATTACAACATTTTTACTTGAAAACATATCTAAGACAAATGGCGATCGATAAAATCATTTTGGTATTTAGGTTGTTTGCAATTTTAATCATACTCGTTACATACCACTAGCTGAAATGCAGCAACGGGCAACAATTAGATCATCGCGTACATTCTGTAAACAGTTATTGTGAATTTATACGCGGACACAAAATGTTGATATACAAGAAACTTAATTTCGTCATCGAAATTAGTCGATCCATCATCACCATTTTGTTGAAACAACGTTTGAAAAATTTACATTTTGCTTAGTTGCTGCAAGCTGGGACTTCAGTCCAAAACAAATCACAGCGAGTTTGGTCAGGTGTGTTGTATTTGTATGAATGTCTATTGTCTACAGCTCAGTAATGTAACTAACAGATCAATGAAAATGCGTAGATTTCTCTGATGACCAACGTCAGTGTCCAGGCAGAACTTTTAAACGAAGGATACAGCTCTGGCGACATGGCCACGGCGGCTGAGATTGATTCTTATCTTAAAACAAAGTTGCTTTTCCGACGAAATCAACTTATGGCGGAACGAATCAAGACCTTATTGAAAGACAAACCTAATGAAAGCTTCTTTTTTGCTTTAGGCACAGGTACAGTAGGTTATGTTTCGTAAATTACCACAATTGCTACAATCTATCTTGAGATATATGTTTGGATAGGCTAGTTGCTGATTTGTTTTCGACAAGATTATGAAATCACAACCTGTAGACAAAACCTTTACTTTTTTG
Organism: Aplidium turbinatum; assembly: GCF_918807975.1. Taxonomy (NCBI): domain Eukaryota; kingdom Metazoa; phylum Chordata; class Ascidiacea; order Aplousobranchia; family Polyclinidae; genus Aplidium; species Aplidium turbinatum. Next base: position 10,966,734 of record NC_137484.1, on the reverse strand, counting down.
CTTTTGACATTTCAAAGTAAAATTTGAGGGTGAGTTACGCTTTTAGTATTAGGGAACTGAATTCAGGAATTTTTATGCAATGAAGGTTTTTTGGTGGCTGTGTGAGTCAAATTAGTTGCTTAAAAGTGTCTTCTTCTTTTCTTTTTTTTTTTATCTAGAATGATAAATTTAAACAAAACAGCCTTGTTTTTTCACATTTTTCAAAATATAAATAGTAGGATTGTTGTGTCTCACTTGCAATGATAGCCTAGGCTACTGTGTGCAGTTACAAACAGCCTGAAACAGGCCATTTTCTATTTTTTGCCATTGTGTATTCTTTTTGAATCTAAATAGGCATATTGGCCTTCGTTATTCAAAGCAGTCATTTATCTCGAAATGCGGCATATTTTCACGCGTTTTGAGTATCTAACTCACCCGATACCTATTCTTCGGCAAATAGGTCATCACGAGGAACTTGTTTAAAACCGCAGTGTTTGCTAAGTGCGCCGGGTTAAGTAGAAATGCCATGACGATTTATGCAACAAATCTTCTAAGCGTACCTCTGCAGTGCGGCCAAGATGTCGGCAGCAGTGGCCGAGTGGTTAGCGTGTTGGGCTCGCAGTCGAGAGCCTGCATGTTCGACTCCAGCCACCCGCACTTGCTGTTGTTTCTCTAGGCAAGAAACTTTACGATAATTGCCTCTACCCAGTGATCGATTGTAATGGGTACGGTAGTACCAAATTTAAGTCATACGTATAGACAACCGAAAACAGACATTGCCGTCGGCTGCAGCGTGGGTCAGGTGTATGTCGGAAGGCGTAGCCTACACCTCAGCGCTCAAGTCCGCTTTCCCGCAATGCAGGATAAAGATAAACAAACAAACAAGTAGCTGCAATACAGCGATTTTGTTGTTCTGTGTAATTTTAACAACATAAATTGTTACAGTTATGGGTATTTGTTTCACATCGCTCTCATTTTTTCAAGAAACAAATCGAATTGAATGATTTCTTATTTTTAAGTAGAAACGAGTAAACGGGGATGTAGCCCGCGCTAATATCAACATTTCTTTTAAATCCATTAGGTTTTGTGTTTTTGTTACCGACTGAATTTTAAACAAGTGCAGCTATTTACACATAGGAATCAATTAACATCACATAGCCTACGCAAAACCCATACTTGTCTGGTACAAGCTAACGCTTTATTTATACATGCAAGTTTCGGTTATAACATTTTTCAACATTACAAAGTGATTTTGAAAGAATTTAGCCGTTATATTTTAGTCTAATAATCTAACTGATACTTTACTCAAGCACAAACTCACAAAGTAATATTATTATTTGTTTAATCTACAATACTTTTTTTACTTGAGGAAGTAATTATCTTTTAAGTCGTTAAAAAAATAGTTTTGCCGATTATGCTTCAATGCACGAATGCTTTCCCGGGGTGTTGCAGTAAAAAATGAACCGGCAGTTTAAAGTTGCTCATCAGTGTTTTTTTTACATTTTTTTAAAAAGTTCTTTCCACCCACTAACTGCTACAAACGCAACATCCAAGGACAGTCACGAAACAAACAAAAAAATGGTGTGGAAAGGGAAACTAGAGTTGCGACAAAGTAAAAATGTTATAATCTAAAACTTGAGGTCTGACATATCAAATAGTTCGTTAAGTAATCTGGTTCCATAGACAATTCTGGCAAATTTTACTTTGTTTTGGTCACTTTTTCACTATTTTATGGTGTTTGTAACGATTTAGTCAAGGAAACGCTACTGTCAAAGTTTCACTTTATTATAGTGAAAACAAATGGACTTTACATTAATAGTGACGCACTGCGTTTTGACCTCTGCTGAGTATCTACCTTCGATAGCATATCGGTTATTTTCCTTGCACAGTTCAAGCTTCCACTCAATCCTGTCTACAACAAGTTTGTTTGTTTCAAGCACTTTCTTATCAAAAGAACTGGTGAACTGTACTGGACATATGTTGAATATTTAAAGCATCTCAGTTGGCTTTAAATTGATCTTATCAGATTAAAAAGAGTGTGTCATAGTTTGAAAGCAGAGTTTCTTCCAAAGTGAGGCATTAGCTAAGTCTAACAGTCGCCTCAAAACCAGCTGTTTACAACGTGATGGACAGATAGCGTAAATTGGAAAGCTCTGTTGTTGATAAATGAATTCCCCGGATTGTGTAAATACTTTAAAGTTTCTTAAAAAATAAAAGGATATCGCCGTCGTTATTAACACTTCAAGAGTGGGACTGTTGCCTTGCATTAAATTCTTGAAAGTGCCAAATTGTAAGATAATGCCTTCCATGCATGATAAGACCTGTTTAATTAAAGCAGAAAAGTATGTGATGCTGTTATGCCAGACAGCAGTGCAACTAACATGAAGAGAAAAATGCAATTAAATATTAGACTAAAAGTCATTAATAATAATTACAGCTTAGGAATGTGTAATTAAATAATCTCGTGTATATTTGAATGCTAAGCAGCTGCGATCTGTTTATTTTAAACCACCAGCCTACATGTAGGACTGTAGGTATCAGTTAAAGTTGTCAACTAATAGTTGACTTGTTGCTTAACCTCCGAGTCGAATTCCACTATCCTGATGGCAAAAGCACTTGAGGGTTTGTTGTTTTTGGTTGTCAATTTTTCATGCCTAAATTATTTTCATAAACGACGTGTGTACGGATTCTGAGTGTTATGCTGATTGATTCCGCCCTTGAACCTCTGCAAAGTTCTTAATTTTTTTTATTATTTTTATTTCAAAAAGTTGGTTACGCTGACAGTCCAAGCGTGTCTAAGCATCTTTTATTGCAGTCTAGCTGTGGCTAAGCGTCTTTAATGCATTTTGTGCCACGGTAATCCGGGGTAATACCTACATTTGAAGGACCTTTGGAGTCACTTTTCTGATATTTTAATCTGAAGTGTCTGTAAGAATCTAAACCAATAACATATTTATTTATTTCATTACTTCTTTTTAAAATTTTTGACCACAATCTCTGCTCAAGTTCCCATTTAATGAATTGACCCATTTTGGTCAATCTGAACCCCAGGTTACCTTAAAAATTCGTAACGCACAAACCAATTTCATGGTTTAACGAACAGTTGAAGAAACATAAACAAATAAGTTTCTTTATGCATATTGTCGTATTCGTTCCTGATGGCCGTAAAAAGCCTCTGAGTTGAGCTACCGCTGATAAGGAAAGCAGCATATGTCCTACCCATTGTTATATGTTATTTAAAAGAAACATTTATGTGCACAGGTCATTTTCTTGGAAATGAATCTGTTATTGACATTTTAAAGCAGGAAGGCTTTGAAATTCACAACGTAAACCACACTGTATCCTCAAGGTGAGTTCTTTCGCAATAGTAGCCTATATAAGCTACGATTATTTTGCTTTACCCTACTTGTCAAAGTTTTTATTTGTGAAGCACGGCTGTTCAAATGTGAGAATCGGTGTGAGTATATGGAATGTGAAAAATAACGTTATCAAATTAGTTTTTAAGATCTAAGAATTACGTTAAGATTAAACAACGCGACATCTTAACATTATATATACATCATGGCGATATATTTTGTTTACGTTACAGAATCATCCGCCAGTCCTTCAAAAGACAAAGGCATCTACGATTGCAGCAAAGAGAGAAAAACCAAGAAAAACTTAGAATACAGCGTAACAAGTAAGAAAAAAGTACATGCTCAACTTTTCTGTAACAAAAAGAAGGCAATAAAATCAATAAGCTTGCATTTGAAGTCTGAATTTTGTTAATAGACCGCATCTTGCACTGTATGACTGCACTATGAAGAAATACATAAATGTATTTTTTGTAAAATAAAGGTAACTTTTTATTCAATGTTCTTGTTTACACATTTCTAATTTTGTGTTTTTCTTTTTTTAGAACATCCCACAAAAGTTCATGGTCTCACCACAAAGAAATGCAAAGTGAAAAGAAGGAGTTGTTTCACACCAAAAATCAAGTTATCGATCATTATCCAACAAGTATTTCTCCTCAAGTGCACAAAAATTGGAATAGAGATTCGAACTATTTACAAAACTTTCATACGACTTCTCCGAAAAGACACAGATCTTCAAAGAGTGTGAATTTTAAAACTTGGTCTGTAAACCCGATAGTTCCAAGCAATAGTGCAAAAAAGAATGTAGTTTGCTATAAACAACGGTTGATTCTATTTCTGATTGGTGCTCTCACTGTATCTGTTACCAAGACTGTGACAACATTTATATGTTAAACTTCAGACGTTCACAACGCCACGACAAATTTTCTGTAGGCTATAAATATCCCACAAGTCACCAGTAGACCTTCAGTCAGAAAATTACTAAGGTAGGTAAGATATATGAACTTGCTTTAACCTGTTTACCATATCTTAGATCGAAGGCCCTTTTAATACAAGTTCACTGAAGCTATGCAGGCCCAGGGTAGCCTACTAACTTCACCCAAGCTCTTGAACTTGTGAGAAACACAGGTTTTAAGTTTGAATGCTTACCGATTGATTGGGTAATCTTGTGTTGGTTTTTCAGATGACGTCTACATTTTGATTACGAGAACTATTCCAAGGCATGCATTCATTACAAAAACAGTAAACTACCTGTCAAGTCAACATGTGTATTTGAGTACGGTTGATGGTCGAAGCAGATGTCTATGAGTCGCTGTGGTATGGAAAGTTCAAGTTAACCGCCATCATTACTGTTATAAAGATAAATGAAGGCTTACGTGTTTAACTTTATGCCAAAAGCATCCAATATGACAATACAATATAGATTAATTAGCCCACATATTGATATAGATTGACTTGTGTCGTGCGATTGTGCAAAAAAAAAATTGTAAACATAAGACGCTAACACAAAAAACAACAAACTACCTCAATGTATCTACTTGTTGCACATAAAGTGTTTTTTTTAGTTCTTGTTGTTTGTATTGAAATTGCTTTTAAAATGTGCAAGATTTATTTTTAGCCTTTTAACTTTTTCAGTAAAGTCGTGATTGACATGTGGAACTACAGTGATATATTTTTTCTTTTTGTTCAGACTAATTTGAATTTCTTTCTGCACTTGTTGTTAAAGCAACTAAACTCCAATAAAAGATTGTTCCTTTCAATTTGTATGTTTCAAAGCTTTAGCGTCAAATCGTTTTAGAATAAATACCACACTTTTAGTCACGTTGAATAAATCAAGTTGAAGAGAAATTATGCGTCGGGTTTTAGAACAGTTCTTTAGGCCAGGGGTGTGCAACCTTTGTTACAGGAGGGCCAGATATAAATATTTGGGTGAAACCGCGGGCCGCACGTTTATTTAACATATGATTTCTAGTAGTTACAGGCACAAAAGAGTAGTTTTTCTTGTTATTCATGTTATTCTTATATTAGGGGTTATCTCCTTCCAGAAATAATAAGTTAGGACGCATAAATTTCTGAAGAAAACTGCTATTCAAATTTATTGTCACACTGTCTTTAAACGAACTCAGTGAGAAGTTTGCAGCTGGCTTCTTTTCCTGACGGCTTTTTTCAAATTTACTTTAATGGAAGTGATCGCAATTCGAAGTCCATTTTCCAAGTGTTGGTCTGTCAGAACCGATCAATAGGGAGATTTCATGACGCCCGTTTTAGAAAAAAATGTTTGCACAAATACGTTGAGCCAAAAAGTGCCATTTTTGAAGCCATGGATTTTTGAAATGTGGAAAGTCATCTTGGTTGAGATGTTTTCGGTAAAAATTGCCAAGATTCATTTTTAAATACTTTGCTTTCAAATCCTTTTTCTCTTGAAGATCAATCAGTTCAAGTTGGATATCAGCTGGTGCTTTGTCAATGTCCGTGTTGAATGGCGAAGAGAATATATCAAACAAATGTTCATGAGATTTGAAGTCCTTGAAACGAGCCAAAAATTCATACAACAATTTTTCAAATTTAGTTTTCTTTTCCGGATGCATTCCATAGTCTCTCAAAGTTGGAAAGTGGAAAAGATGTCCTGTCTGTATGTGAGCTTTCCAAAGTCGTACTTTGTTCATAATGCCTTTTATGTGACCATACATTTTTAGAAATAATTGATTAAACTACCATTCAACGTTTTATAGGCAGAGAAAACTTTTTCTCGAACCGTAGAAAATTTCATGATCAGATCACCGCTTCAATGCGTGATGGAAAGCTACAGATAAATCTGCATCTGGCATTACGGTGTCCGACAAATTGTTCGTAAACAATTATTCGTAAAGCAATTCTTCGTAAGCAATTCTTCGTAAAACAATTCTGCGTAAACTTAATTCTTCGTAAAACAACTCTTCCTAAAGCATTTTTTTGTGCATGTAGTTCAAATTTGATGTATACTAAGAAATGCTTTACGAAGAATTGTTTTACGGATTTCATTTTACGAACAACAGTTTACGAACAATTGTTTTACGAAAAACTGTTTACGAAGAATTGCTTTACGAAGAATTGCTTACGAACAATTTGCCTATAACCTGGCATTACAGAGTGCAAAAAACAGTGTTGCAGAACGCGTTTTCGAATATTAAATTTTCATCAGTACAACTACGTTTATGAACGCAATAACAACGGTTAACTTTAAACTCAATACAATACATTACAAACATTATAAGGACATATTCTCAGTGTTCAATTGAATATTAATAAATCCAGAGACATCAGAATAGAAAATTAAATACAATGGATTGGCGGTGGCCGGTGGGAGATTTCTAAAATGGTTAACAGAAGGTGCGAAATCTACAATATTCCACTCCACAATGAATTGTTCAAACGTACCAGACTAAACTAAATTACCGTATAAACATGTTTCGCGGGCCGCACACAATTCAAAATTGGCACATCTTGGCGGGCCACATAATTTTTCTTCGCGGGCCACATTTGGCCCGCGGGCCGCACGTTGCACACCCCTGCTTTAGGCAGTGCGTAGTTGAGTTTTATTTTAGCAAAGATGCAATGGTTCTACTGGCGGCAAAGATTTTATAGAACAGAAAGTCCAACAAAGTGACATTTAATACTGATCCTGTGGCCTTCCGCTGGCAGCAACTTATTTGACAAGTGCCGATGTTGTTCCTTGACACCCATAAAAGTTTGAAGTATGAATTTTGTATGCAACAGAAAGACAAATATGGGAGTTTTTCTTCATGTGTGGTCTCAGCATTCGCGAAAGGTGGACTCTTTCTCAGAGTTCGTTTGTCTAAATTCATCATTTAGTTTTCACATGAAGTCAAGCGGAAACAGTAATAACTTTTGCTCTGATTTAACGTTTCTATTTGTTATATTTTATCAAGGAGCTGTCAATTTATACAAAAAGGATACAGTGTTTTAGCTGTGTTAAAATGTTTAAATCAGTTTAAACTTAAGTACGGTATTTACAAAGACTTTGTAGACACAACATTAAGCAGCAGTTCACTGACCTGTTCTTGGGACCTTTCGAAGCAAATTTAACCTTGTAAAGCATATTTTTCGGTTGAAAAGTGGTCTACTCTACGGCGATTCCAGTTTTACGGCTTTACGCGGATCGTCCATTTAACAACGCCCAATCCTTCTCTAAGCCCATGCCATATAAACACACCTATTACCTAATGCGTCTGTAGCCTATATGGTGGTGAAAATCAAACTGGATTAGGTTGTTTTAAATAGTTTTCGGATTTATGTCAATGAAATGCCTGCATAGCTAGTTTCTTCAGTTGGCAGTTTCATTGCACCAGGTTCAGTTTGATCAAAAACAAAAATTAGTTTACAACATCTGCGGTTTGAAATGCTTCATCATCGGTTCCAAACCCAAACTTTAGTGAAAACCACACGGGTCGTGTTTTCTCTGATTTGTTTGACGCAAATTGGAAAATGTTACGTTGATTTAAAGCGCAAGCTTGCTTTGAACTTCAAAGTTTGCATTGCCTCAAAGCAGCAGCTGTATTTTTGAGAACTTGTAAGAAAACACTTTCCTGTTTGCATTTACTTAATTTCTGAAGAGAACAAATCCTGAAAATAAAAGTTGTTGCAATTCCCGAAAGCAAATTGCTTTCTTTGTTGCTGGTGTTCAAGCTTTGAGGTGGCCTGAATTTGAATTGACGAGCTATCAAGCATTTATTGCGCCTTGTGAAGCAGAAGATATCGTTTTTTTGACTGTTTGTACTTGAGTTTGTTTTTACAGTTCGGTCAGGTCAAGTGCTTTGTTGTGTGACAAACGAACGCAATTCTTCTGCTAGCATATTTGTTATTGACGAAATACACCTGTGCGAATCAGTCGCTTGAGAAAGAAAAGTTCGTCACATAATTACGCGTGTCCAGCTTAAAATGTTAAAGATTACCATTTGCTGTTGAAAAGTGCATTCCAACCATCCACACCGCTGTTTTGTTACTCAGCTGTTCATGCAACAAGTTCTTGAAGCACTCGTCATTTACTTAATTTTTTTAGGAACAGGCCGCTACTATCTACAGAACATAAAAGTTTGTTTTAGAGGAAAACGAAAAGATGTCCACACCGCTGTTTTGTTACTCAGCTGTTCATGCAACAAGTTCTTGAAGCACTCGTCATTTACTTAATTTTTGTAGAAACAGGCCGCTACTATCTACAGAACATAAAAGTTTGTTTTAGAGGAAAACGAAAAGATGTCTTTTCATCGTTTTTTTTTTTTTTTTTTTTTGTAAAGGAACTCACCAACCGACTGTCATTAGTGACTAACTCGCATAACAGATCCGTGACTCTTTCAAGACTTGCATTGATAAAGTAGAGATAAAATGCAACTCCCTATAGCAGGGCTACTCAACTGGCGGACCGCGGTCCGAGTCCGGACCTTCTGGGTGTTGAAGGTGGACCTCGGGCTTCTAGAAGAATAACCTCATTGCCACATTTTAGGGCTTCTTTAAACAGATTTCCATTAGGAAAAAGCAATATTTTGTCATTATCCAAGGAGCTGGGGGCTTCGCCCCCAGACCCCCCAACGCTTTGCCGTCTTCTCTGATGTGCGATCCACACTGCAAGCAACACAATACACTTTTTTCCTTTTTTATTTCTTTGTTTGTGTCAGACAAAAATCCAAGTCGTGTTACATACTACCTGAAAAGAGTTTCGGTGCTCGTAGGCTACTGGTTGTTTAATTTTTGTAGTTGCATATGAAATATTCACCGGACCGTAAAAATATTCAACTTGTCAAAATGGACCTTTGCTAACATTAGATGAGTAGCCCTGCCCTATAGTTTGGCACGGTCAAATATTGTCAACCGCAGAACTTGTATTGTAAGACATAAAGCAATGATACCAATAAAGGTATATTCCATTAATAGATTTTAAGGATGGGGTTCTTATAATAGGCCCAACGCAGATAGAATAGTAATCTGATACCTAATCTATAAAATGACAGGCAATAATGTTAATAATGATATGAGTTTTAATTTACTTTGTGCAATGTAGAGAAAGCTTTCGAAATTTTATTGAAAAGCTAAAAAACACTACACTATAGGCCTACAAACTTTCAACAATATTATTGAAATCTTTCTGTGATTGTGAGACGGTAAAAGAAAAGTTATTCAAAAGGTAACTTCAAATTTCAAACTAAAAATTGTAACTCAAAGTTTTACGGAGATTAAGTTTTTGACTTGATGAATTTGATCAAACATAAGTGTCCGTCTTGATAAAAAAATAAAAAATCATTATTGAGCCTAAAAAAGCACAAAAATTCACCAGAAAAAGATTAAATTTGTCAAAAAAAAAACACGCATAAGCCTATCCACCATTAAAGCTGAAAGCTTATTTGCAAGACGTTGAAGGAGATTAAGTCAGTGGAGCATGAGAATTTTCTCTCACCGGAAAGCAATAAATTCTCAAATCGTGCGCATACACGGAGCTGCTCATTCCTTGTATGCAAGACTTCCAAACGTGCTGACAGCTATGGCAAAAAAAACTTTCCTTTAGTCATAATTTCAGATGCAAATATCAAGGTTTTTGACCTTTCCGTGTAAAGTTGACTTGATAAGCAACTGGAGATGCGACATCTCAACAAGAAAGACTTTGAAATTGCAAAGCAATTGCCCATCGGTTAGTCAAACGATGGTCAAACACAAATTTAGTATCATTTTCTGGAAAACACAAAAAAAATACTTTATTTTTGCACCAGTTTGATTTTATATAATTTCACGCTTTTTTATAAGCAAGTTTGATTTTTGTTAATTGGTAACTTTAGTTGTATCCCGGACTCCGGGAATGTTACTTATGGCTTTACAAGTGGTTCTGAAGTGTCGTATCGCGTAATCGCCAAGAGTAGGAAGAGATAGTACCGGTATGAAGGTGATATGAATGAACGCGTTTTCTCCGGTCTGACACCGAGCGGTGTTGTTTCAGCCTTTTCTTGAACACTTCGAAGCAGTAGACGGCGCGTAAAAACACTTTTGCTTGCCCATTTTGCTTTTTTCAAGTGTCCAAAGGCAAACAGTTGGTGAAAGAACTTGTGGATTTGTCATCTGCAAAGCTGAGGTGCAACGAATGAAGTCGAGGTGCGAGAAGGTTAAAAAAACTGTTAGTCTACAATCTACATCTTTTTAACAAGAGGCGATTTTAGTTCTAAATTGGTTTGAGAAAATTGAATACTGAAAAAGTATGTTGTGTGTACTTTGTATTTTGATGTTAGCGCTAATGCAACAAAGTATGCGGTAGAATTTAATATTTATACGTATTTTGTTTAAGACGGTTTAACAAAGAATTACTTCATTTTGCTCAAAACCACGTAGACAGGAAAGTCAGTAACTATCATTGTTACATTGAACAATGAAATTTGTCGCAGTCTTTTTTCGTATTGTCGTTAGGGCACTTGTCAGTTAACCACTACCTGGTGACTTTGTCAATGGATACCACACTCTCCGCACCATAGGGTGGCTTGTACAGAGAGCAATATTTTTTTGCATGACCAGCCATCTGCATTTACTGCACACACCAGCCGCACTCTCTGCTAATTTGTGCCAAACTCCAAAGAGACAATTGTGCACAGAAGCGACCATAGTTGCTGCAGTGACTTCAGATAGTCCATGCAACCAAACTTAATTTATTTTTTAGAGTAAATTTGTTCTGCTAGCTTTTGATTCAAGTTGCAGCATTGCAAACAGAGTGACGTAGCCTACAGCTACTTCTGTCAAACGACAATGAGCGGAAATTTGTTTACAACCTTGATTTTCATTTGGTTTACTCTGGCAGTATCCGCACGGCACGCTCAAGATGAAGATTTCATTTGCGACAAAACGGTATTCGGAAGTTTAGTGACGATTTAGCAATTGTATCAAAGTCTTAAAGTGTGGAATTGATATGACTTCTTGAAAGGTTTGGTGTCATAGTTTTAGCCTAATTTGTAGCCAACTTTGTTTAGGCAAAACGTTTAAAGTTCAAAGTTATCACGAATCTTGCCTTACGGTTATTGAAAGGGATGATTGTTAGACAGTTTATCTTGTTGCTGGTGTATGTTTCAGTCTAGTAAAATAATAAAAATAAATAACGTCAGTGTGTAATATCATCTGCTCTCCCGCTATGCAGCCTATGCGACGAGATCAGAATTTTTAACAAGAGTCAAAAAAAAAGTAAATAATTTTCACACGGAATGGGCTAATTTTAAACCGAGAGTCAATAACAAGCATAAGGATTACACAGAGCAATATGATAAACATTGTTGGTGTTGCGTGGTTAGTAAAGTAAAACCAAAAATTAATGTCGTTGCTAAGTTATCTGCCCGACGGTAAAAGAACTAAATATTTAATTCGGATGTAGACTATTGATAATTACAACCGCCCACAATAACTTAATCAGTAAAAAGCCACTTGCATTAACTGGGAGTGACAAAAAACATAAATTCTTAAAGAAAAAATAGTGCCATTTTTGGAAAACCTTCTATTTTTTGTAGTGATGAAAGACTCTTAAGTAAAACACTTATTTCTCAGGTTTTAGTATTTTTTTCACTGCAAAATACTGTTTTCGGTTGTACTTAGGCTTCAGTGGCTGGATGCGATTAAAAGCAATGTGTGCATATAATGCATCTAATCGTGGGAGAAATAAAACCAACCAAAGTGAAAGTTTCATTTGCCATCATCATTTTTTCGAGCACGTCGCCCTTCTTCCATCTTAAAAATATCATAAATGTGTAGTATGACCAAAAGAGTAATTGGAATCTGTATGACGATTTGCTTACTTAACTAGAGCAATGAAACTTCTTTTTAGGCAAATTCAGTTTTATGGAAAATGAAAAGAAGCCCTGCGGTTTATTTCTTTGGAACAATCCATGTTCCACATACAAGAGTATGGAATTACATTCCAGACAACTCAAAGGTAATTAAATTTTGTAAGAGATCACTTCACATCTTAATCATATTAATCGTTACTTGTTTGGTTTGAGACAGTGCTGTATAACTCTTAGCAGGTGATGACAGGGACGTAGCCAAGGGGAGCTTGGGAGGGGGTAATCGCCCCTCCAAAATTTATCTTGCCCCTAAAAATATGTTTTATGCTATTGCAACGTTACCATTGTAATTCATGTTAGATGGCGTTTGCCTCCCCCCCCCAACAGTTGCTTTTGCCTTCCCAAAATTTTTTTTCTGGCTACGTCACTGGGTTATGCACAAGTATAATTGTTAAGCCAAGCATTTAAAGCATGTTTATAATTTCAAATAATTTAGATTTATTGCACCTGCAGAAAGCCTTCTACTCCAGTGATAATGTTGTTTTTGAATTGGATCTTGCCAACAAAAATACGATCCGCAAATTAAATCGTTACCAACTGCTTCCAAGAGGTACAAGATTGCAACAGGTTCTTCCATACGACCTTTATAGAAGAGTGAAGCAGCATTTTGACGTTGTAAAAGAATCATTACCGGGATGGATCTTTCCTGGGCAAAAGGTTAGCGGTGAGTCGGAAAAATAATTTTGAGTTAAAAATGCTCCTTAATTTGAGGCAAATGCTGTTCATAAGTTTGATATCATTTTTGCGTGAATTTAAATTTTCATTCTTTTTAATATTTTATAAGTGATTTGTTGTTTATATTTTTTTAATGGTTTTTTATTTTTCAAAGTTGAGCAAAGCGTATTTGTATTAATGTTCCAAGACCTTATGACCAAATTTCTTTACAGAAATGCGCAAGAAAGAGATATTTGCATCTATTGTGGGAAATTGGAAGCGTAAAAAGCCCATTTGGGTGATGCTGATGATTAAATCGCTTACGGAAGCAGAAATGAAGTCCCATGGGGTTCTCGTTTTTGACCATTATCTTGCTCTCCAAGCTGAAAGATTGGGAAAACACGTTGGAGCGATTGAGAGCGTTGATGAGCAGTGTCAGCCTCTTGATGGATTGAACGATACTCAGGTTTGATGAAGCTTGAAATTTAATCTTCTTCTTCTTCTTCGTTTGAACCTTCTTCGCCACTCCAGGGGTCGAGGGGCACGCTCTTTAACAAGTTGGTTGGCTATAGGTTATATCAAAAGATTTTTTTGCTCAAAAACGAGCTTTTAAGAATTACAAGTTTTTTAACATATTTTTTTTTTTATCCAAAGTAGCTCTCGGTGAGAATGAGCAGGTAAAATCAGATTCTTTCTTGCTTTTCTAGTTGTTTACTTCAGCAACGTATGGAATGTCACAAAGCAAATGACTTAGATTATTTATTTTAAAATTTTAGTAAACTTTTTAATTTTTTTTAGGATTTTTACTTGTTTATATTAAAAACCTTTCAAAAACTAACTATATCGATTCTAAAATAAAACACTTTTTAAAAATTAACAGCATCTGATCTCAAATAAAAATTCTACTCAGGTTTTTATAGCTTTAAACCACACGTTGATGATTCAAGAAAGGTTTGATCAAGGACAAGTTCAAGATTTCTTTTCCAGTGATGACCTCATTCACCAATACATTTGTGGAGAACTCAATTTAGTAAAATCTAATAATAAATCTAACCAGGTACTTTATTGTCACTGTTTGGCATAAAGTTATAATAACAGCGATTCCTAAAAATAAGATTTGGTTGTGTCAATACGTTTGTACGTTTGTACTATGTTTGTATCACCTCATGTCTAGTCTTCATTGACGATGATACTGGCTAACCAATGGGTGTCCTCATATATAACGACAACATGAGAGAAGAGGAGAGAACTATATGTTGGTTTTGTGTCACGATATTCGCATGCCTTTGATAGAACTCCGCCCACCACTGAAATGGAAGTTGCTTTTGCAACACGCAATTTGTAATAGGCTACAACATAAATGAATGCTATGATTTTACGCAGTTTTGTTATCGATTTTCATTATTTCACAAAATAAATGAAACACCAATCCTCAAAGAAAGAGAGAAGGGAGATTTGCAACAACAAATTTTTGTGCACAAGTTATATTTTTGTGATTATTTTTTTTGGATTACAGGTTAGGCTATTAAACAGTTCCTTAACCTTAAAACGGCGAAGCATGAGCCGAGATGAAGTGGAAACAGACGTGGAGTTGTATTTAGAAAACGAATTAATTTATCGTCGAAATAAACGAATGGTCAAACGGATTAAAATACTTCTGGATGCCAAGTCCAACAAAAGCTTCTTCTTTGCTTTTGGAGCAGGTGAGTACTTTTGCAATAAACTACAACATCAAGTTTTATAAAAGTGAAAATTAATGTTAATAGTTACGTCAGAAAGCGTGACGTCATAACGATGATATAACTATGTATATTGTGCTGATATAGGTATATTATAAAACGTGATTATGAACAGCATCAGTAAGATTAAGTATGGTTACATACATACATATTACATACTATGGCTACATAGGCTACAATACATTTTACACTTGTCGCAATTCATAATCTGATGATTTTCGTCATCGGACAAGAATGATTTTCGTAAATACTTTTGAAATCAATTTTAGCAAAGGACGTCACTTTAAGCAATCTTAACATCATAGTGCTGACAAAAACTTCACCATATAAAGCGCCTTTTTTCCTTATTTGCAATGTTTATAGATTTGACAAAAATAACTGTCACCAGGAATGCTTTTATGGAGGAACTTTTGAAAACTAAACTGGGTGCGAAATCAATAATCCCTATATTTGCCGTACACAGTTTTCGTATGAAATAAGATACTTTCTGCAAATTAAAAACAATTGATGAAATTTTAAGAAATAGACATTCACATTTTGACACTTCTTGTCGAAACATTGTGCTTTGCTATTGAAACAATGAACTAATTGTTTGCTCAGCTATACACTGAGTATAAGTCGGAAGTTGATTGACAAACGAGTTCTACCACCTGGTAGCAGCTGTGTTATTTAATCTCAAAAGTTTACTCTTTCTAACTTGTCATGCTTTGGCAATCCTGACAAGAGTCTATCTGAAGCACACAGAACGTTGGCGTAGCCTGCTTGGTTCATTTTTTCACTTTCCCATTGTTGTTTTCATTCACGTATTTTTTCTGCGCTGCATGAGAAGTTATGGATTAGAAATGCCAATGCGGGGCAACTGCAAAATCGTAGCGCTCTCGGAGGTGAGACAGCAGAGCATTTAAATGCGGAGCTTTGATATGTTTTTGACGACATTCTTTGTAAGAAGTGTCGTAACAAATGGAGATATTTATGTATGTTATTTGACTTTTCTTACTCTTTCTACCTCAATAAGGGACACACGTAGATTGTGCCACATTAACAGATGCAAAGGGGACAATTGATCACGTGCCTAACCCTAAAAATACAAAAACAAACAAGCAAGATTTTTTACAAAATCATTTTTTTGTTCGCTTTGCTTTGTTGATCGGCCATCATTCGGATAACTTGCCCAGTGACATAAGTCAAGTGTTTTCAGTATTGAATTTTAGCAGTAAATATTTTGTCACGTGCCTCCCCAACATTAAAACTGCGCTAATCCGAATTAAAAACTTGTTTGTTTAACTACAAGAAGCTAACAATCGAATTAATCTTTTCCAGTGGTTATGTGGTAGTATAAAATAAATAATGTCTTAGGCAGGTTAAACGAGCAGATGGAGACACATCAAACTGGTTATAATTTTTGCCTTTAACCTCCTTATGCTTCAACTCATATGCTGTGAGCGCCTAAATGTTTTTCTTGATCCAATACTAGTTGCATATATACATGAATCAGTGTTATTTCTGCTTATCAGCTCATCATCTTGCTTGTACAAAATAAAAACTAAACCAAAGTTTTAATCTAATCATCAAATTTTCTTCATGTTTGTTTTAAAATTCTGAATTATTGTACGGTAGTAAACAAAGCTAACCATTTTTTACATTCATAACAAATTTTCCTGGCCAATTTTGTTTACATTATTCATAATAGGCTACATTTTGACTACTCGAGTGCCAAACGGCGTCGTCGTTCGTATGGAGCAAAAATTTTGTGATCAACCGAATGGAAGAACTTGGAGCTAATTTTTTGTCAGGTCATCAAGTTTACGGAGGCCTGTTATTCCTTTGTGAGAAGAATGCATGGTACAGTCAAAGATGATCTGTTTGGCTGTTTGCTGCGTCGCACCACAGTGACACGCAACAGAGGCCCTTATCCCCCAACGGACCAAGCAAGCATTAAAACTCCAGTTCTCAATCGGTTCAGTGTAACTCACTTCCGTCTCTGAAGCTCAGAACCAAGTGGGAGTGAGGAAGCAGGGAAGATGTCAAACAGTGCGAGGCGGGATTTTATGTTCAGAGCAGTGCTCAATTTCTCAGACCAGGCATCCGACATGCTAAAATTAGAGAGCCGGAGTTTTGCAGCATGCCTTACAAAGAGGCACCTTGATGATAAACGCTGTATAATTGGAACATTGAGAGTGTGCTAAACGGCAAATCAGGACATGGAGATAAAACTTAAAAAAACGTCTTTTATGGTGCTGTAAATGAAAGTGTTAAAGTCATAATATGGATGTTTTCAGAAAAACAACTTGGACGTTTTCAGAAAAACAACTTCAATGATTCAAGATTGCTCTTGTTATCATGTTTGCTTGTGAAACATATGCTGGGAAAGAGTAAGCACTTCAACATTTTTTTTCATGCTGAGAATTTATGCATCTAATCTTGTGTTGGTTGCTACGAATGCCTTCTTTTCCCTATTGAGTCCAAATAGACCATAACATGACTGAAACATTGAATCACTTTATTAAAATATATAGCTTGGAAGCTACCGCATCTATACTTAAGTGAATCCATCTTGAAATGCCAGGTCACTCAAGCTATTGTCGCCACGAGTTATCTGTGGTGTCGAGCAACAGACCATTCATTACGTACTTTTTGAGTATGAAGAACTTCAACTTATTATTCTCAACCCCTATTGCCGGTGCCATTGCAAATCTTCTCCTTTTTCACGTTGATATGTCATGGAAAAGGTTGACAACTTTTTAAAGTAAACAGAAAAGCCAGCTTGCAACATTGTTTCTTTTTACATTGATTCAACCATTGCATAAATGTAAACCGACAGATTTTGCAAAAGCAAAAGGATAATTAATTTGAAATACTTCTTTTTCTGACTGATTATTTTTAGAGTTGTACAAAACCCAGCAACATAGGATTGATATGTTGTTTTTATGTCACTATAATCTGCTATACGCTTGCTGCAGGAGAAGCCTATGTATAGCGTTAATCTTACTCAAGGAAGTAGGCTATCTTTCATTTCCGATCTTCATTGATTGTCTTCCACCCACCGTTCACCAGACGATGTTCCATTTCCATTGACAGCTTTTGTTCTCAATTTGTACTTTCATCAAACACAAAATATTGGAGAGATGAGTCACATTTTGCCATTTATCAAACTTTTTTTACAGTGATTTATGATCTGGCTATTTTAGCATGGTGTGGTATACAATTCAGCTTGCAGTGACATACTACAATTACTGTGTAAACTCATTATTATCGGAAGTGAGCCTGATGTTATACTTCTCTTCAATTTTACGTCTATCATTTCCATGTAGATATTAACCCCAAGGAAAAATTTAAGCTGTTTTTTATACATGAGATCAACAGATTGTCATTTAATTTCTTACAAAGTTGTTCCTTGTTGAAAGGTTGAGTTGTAACATGAAAAATACTTTGAGACATGTCGCGTGTACTTCGTAAACAAGAAGTATACACGAAATTGTATCCCAAAAATGTGGTTTGATTAAAGTAATGAAAAATAAAGCTGATAAGGTGTTTTTGTGATACGCATTCGTTTGAATATAAAGAGTTATTTTCTGATACGCTATCACAAGACTTTCAAACCTGCATAATCTGCAATTTTTCCTACGTTTTCTTTAGAAAATAAGCTTCAAGTTTTTGAAGCTAAATTAGACCATACAGAATTATAGATTCACAATAACTTGTCAATCAAATTTCCAGCAAAGTGGACATTTTAAAATCAAACTATGTCGAAATGAATTTGTTTTGCCCTTGCGCACAAAACGTATCCCTAAAAGAATTTTTCCTTTACTGTACATCAAAGTTCATTAAATCGATTTACCAGTTTGTTAATTATGTTGAGTAAACAGAACGTGGTGGCCTATAATAAATAGATTGCTATCGATGTGAACTGTTTGTTGTTAAACCTATTTTTTATTGCTGTTTTCACAGCGTTAATTAACCAGTTTTTGTTTGTTATTGCTGCTTCCTGGCATTCTGCGCATTTTACTATTCTAGCTATCACAGCTAGATATGCAAATACAAACAGGTTCACACCGAATGAAAAATCATAGGTATTCCCACGGCCCTTCAGATCTTTTATTAAAGTTTTTGTGTTTGTTCAAGGGGCTAATTTGAGCATTACTGTGCTTACACAAGTCTCCAGTCATACCTTGCTAGACGAATATATCATAAAACAAAAATGAAGTTCCAATAAGCCTACTATTAAAGCAGTGTGAGCAGTAACAATGAAGAACAAGATAACACGCATGGTGTAAACATTGTCGTAATATTTTTTGTTTGTTTAACAAGTGATAAAATCCAGCATCTGGCTCCAAAGCCTAATAAAACTTTAAAAGAGCCGAGCTGTTTATATGCACAAAGTATTTTAAAGTTGTATGTCCCCTCATTTTTCGGATAATAACTTATTAGATCTAAACTCAATTTGATGCAAAAATTAACATTACAAATTGGTTGTTTTCTTTGAAAGAGCAGGAAGGCGAATCCCGACTTTCACTTTCAAGAAATTTTTAGATTGATTTAAATATAAAAAGCTAAACGCAATCACCTTTCAACCAATCAATGTTAATCTTGTTAGTTTTCTTTCGCGTTTTGTGATGCTCCCAAATTATCTACAATCAACTGCCTTAGCTGTTTTAGACAGACCGTATGTTTTAAAATTAAATAGTAATCAGTCAAATCTCTCCGACGTTTTTTTAGCATTTAATTTATGTAAAAATTCGATGAAGATTAGTGGGCTCTATATCAGATTCTTCAACATCTCATAGCCCATTGTAATCTCTATTCATACAAGATAATTGTTTATTCCCAAAAACTCAGAGTTAAGTAGATTCGAGTGTTAGCTTTATCGGTAAGCGGCAAGATGAAAGCTCAAACTTGTTTTGCGGTTTACGATCCTCTATTGAATAACAAGATACATGACTTGAATCTTTATTCAGTCAAAGAACCCGCAAATCGATTGTCTTTTGTTGATGGCAGACTAAATTGCGAAAAAGCGACAACTCAACTTGATTGATTAGTTTTTTAAACTGTCCGTTAAACGTCGATTGAACGTAGACAAACGTTGTGCAAACATTGCAACAACTTGAAACAAAACCAACCAGCAGCGAGTGGTCATTTGTGCCACCTTTACAAGCTCAGGTATTGAGGCAACGGTGTATATGACCAATCGAAATCAATCACAAACGTACACCAAAAAAGTTAGTTTACCAAAACATGAGTTCGAAGTGTTGGGTTATGCCGCGGGGGTCCAATGTGTTGAAACCATCAATTGCTCTTTGCATTCTTGGCTCATTCAGGGCTGTCCATCATTTTCGAGAAAGATTTCTCTTATCAGTTTGACAGACGGTACTTGAACTCGGAATGGTGGAAGACGTCATCGCATTATTTGAAAATATTTTGAAGGTTTTCCGAGGCTGGCATACTGTACGTCTGCTGTACGATCAGCAGTTCAAGAACCCAATTAAGCAAATATACTTTTCAGCTAAATGTATTTTTTGTTTGTTTGTGCCACTCTATGAGTATTTACTATTGAACCAAAAGTTTTAGTTTCAATTTGTATGAAAATCTAGGTTTTATTAATATAGGCACATACATTGTGGACGTTGTAACAAGAAATCATCATTCAACTACAAAAATTACCAAAAAGAGGTAGTGACGTTTTTAAAATTTTCCCAAAGCAAGTCTCCAGACACCCAACTACTATTTTTGAGTTTTCGGTCTTTATATTTTGCGGTGTCCACTTTGCCTTCATCTTTTTGATTGGGCGGAAACTTTTTGTGATTTCCGAAGATTTTTCATTAGATCCGCTACTGAACAATGGTTACGTTATTCAGAAAATGTATTCACGTTGTTTTGTTTGAACTCGGCTTTGCTGAATATCTGAAATACGGTAATAAGATTGTTTTGTTTGTTTTTGTTTTACTGATGTGAACTTGCTTGTTTTTCTTATATTTAGGACATTTTCTGGGAAACAATTCGGTGATAGAATTGCTTAGAAAAGATGGATACAGCATTGATCATATTAAAGCCAAAACGTTCAAAAGGTATTTTATGAAAAAGATTTTTTCGGGACTCTCGACTTTTTTCAGGTGTTATCGCAAATGCTGGTGCTCTGAAAATGTCTTTTGAACTAAAATAGCCATCCAGCTTTCAACTCTCTATCGCCCTTAGGTGTACATCGAAAAAATAGGTTTATCAAATATCAAAAGTTACCCGAAATACTGTAAGCTACGGTAAATCACAATAATAAGTTAAAACTGTACTTTATTGCGAGGTAATATTTTATACACTGTTTTATTTGCAGACGATCATTTAAAAAAATCCGAAAACATTCACACTCTGATAGCTTTTCTGCATGGCTTCAAGTTCAAGCATGGGCTGATGATGTCGAACAACATGGCTTCAGGTGGTATAACCTAGAATCCTAAATCGTTAAGTTGCCCCGTGGTTTGAAGTGTAGACTAAGATGAAATTATCTTTGGTGGAAGTTAATAAAAAAAAGAAACAGAAAAATAAAATAAACGCAAACTCATATCCGAAAACGGTTAGTTACAGCGAGACTGTAGTATTTTTACAATTTTTGTTTGTTTTAGTTGTCACAAAATAGAAAAAAATTAGCAATAACATGAAACGATGATGATTTCACTCTCCAGCTTTGCACTTAAGTAATACATTTTAAAAAAGTTCTTCATTAAGCCTAAGCTGGTTGATGAGATAGCTTACAAACAGCAACCAGACGGCTCGTGGCTAAGAGGTTAGGGTACTGGTGCGACGCTTGAAGATTGAAGAAGCGTCGGTTCAACACGGCTGAGGGTCATGCGGGTGTGTCTGGTACGAATCTAACAGTATGCCAAATGCTGAACGCAAAGACTTCGCTTCTTTGCTTTAGCGTCCACTTTACCTAAATGTTCAAACCATCCGCGTAAGCTAACGCTCTGAGAATCATTCTGGGGGCCTTGTGTAGTAAAAATAAATAAACAGACAAAACAAAGTACGGTAACCTTAGCGGGTTTAACATGTTTTATTACAAAGACATATACAAAGAGATTACAAACATGTTAAACCCGCTAAAGTTACTTTGTTTTGTCTGTCTATGGTTCAACAAAGCAAACTCTCTACCAAAGCTTTAAAACTAAATAAACATAAAACAGAAAAAAACATTCGCAGGGCAAACTTTGTTTCGTCAACAGCAAAGTCTGTGTTAGTGGTTCAAAGTAGCGTTGACAGGGTTAGGCTACTTTGGACCCGATCCCGACATGACTTTAGGTGCTCGTAACCTATCCAAGGGGCCCGGGAGTTTGAAAAAACCACTGTATATTGTGTGGATACAGTGCGTTTTTCTTAGAAATGTTTTGATTTGGGGCCAGAGAATCTCACTGGTACCGAGCCAAAATTATCCTCTCAACATTCATGAAAGACGCATAGGAGCTGGCATTCCTTGTTGTTAAGTTCGAATAAAGACGGGCATGTTTTTGTGTGATGCTTTAAACTTGCCTGTGACACAATAAAATGTTGCAGAAATCAGAAGCGTTTTGGAAAAAGAAGACTTCATTCTCATCCTTCACGACGAAATAAGCTTACCACAAGAAATAACCATAAAGTGCATCGAAAAAGAAATCTTTCTATGAATGTAGAAGAAAGGTAAGCGTTAAACTCGTGCCTGCAATTTATAACGGTGCTAACCATGGCTACCTAGAGATACGGCCTGATTTGTCACATTTTGCAGAAATTTCCAGATTTTGCTAACTTCGGGCGAATGTTTAAATAATTTTTTCTAAAATTTACATTTTTACACTTTCTTTACTGTTTTCTCCAGATGACACAATAGGTTTTAACATCCTCAGATGTTGAAAAACAAAAAAAAATTGATTTCGAAGATTTTAGTCAGGCTGTTAATTTTTCAATAACAGTCTGATTCATCGTTTTTCAACTTACTTTTTCTCATTTGCTACTGCCTCCCCAAGGCAACAAAAGGCTTTTATATCATTAGGATACAGCTAAAAGTAAAAAAATCTCAGAAAATGTCGGTCAGACATTAGCAGTAGCTGTAATCAAAATCTGCAAAATGTGACAAATCAGGCCGCATCTCCAGGTGGCCATGTATTAACAAAACGATTGTATTTTTTATCTTTGCAAATAAGACCTTTTTTGCATCCATATGTCCGTCTTTACTAGCTATTTATTCAGGTAGTAAATAATACATATTTACCCAACTAGTTTTGGTTAATTATCAAGTTTAATCCCGTGATTGACTACCAGAGTATAGGCATATAGGTTGTTGTCGCTGGTACTGACTTTTGTCCATGGCACGTTAATGTCAGCAAATAAAAAGATACGATAAGTATGAAAGCAGGGTGTATTGAAGATAAGAATAAGTGTTTGTTAGTAAACGCAAGCTACACACCCGTGATGAAACCTGAGCAGTTTAATAAATCTCTTAAATTTTGAGTCTTTATTTTGTCTATATAGGCTACAGTTTGCTTCAAAATACTCGCTATGCAAAAAAACTTTGACCATGGCCTACCCAATTGTTTTGATTTGCAGTTGCTTACATAAAGTAAAATTGAAAGGTAGTTCTAGGCTATTGTAGATTGAATTTTTCTAGCAAGTCGTTTTGCAGATTGCATCTTTCCTTAAGATTCTTATAAATATATTCAGTATCAATTTTCTGTGAAAAGCTGTGTGCTTTTTCCATGAATCCATTATTACTTTTTAGACTAAAGTTATTATTTGGATTTTTAATTTTTAGATCTTTCAACCAAACTAGCTCTTCAGCAAACAAAGAACACGGTGGTTTGTTTACAAGATACAGTCACACTTTTGCTGGAAAAACTCGATCTCCATTGAGGGTTGTCGATCTCAAATTAAAACGTTCTTCTTCCCACTTTGACGGATACAAACAATCAAGTGGAAAATCAACCATTTATTTTGATTCAACAAAGAAGAGTAAAAGGACTAAGCCAAAGTTAAGACGCAGAAGAAAGTATCACCGTAAGCCAACTTCGAACAAAATCTCTTACAGTTTTTCATCTCCAGAAAAAGGTTTAAGTGTAGAGATTTGGGAAGAATTGCTTCCCAAAAAGATCAAGAGATATAACTCGAACTCATCTCCAATGCACCAAGGTCAAGTTTTACTATGCGTATTTATGGCAATGATTTCAGCATTGACAGTTCAAGTAAATGCTTCCTACTGGTTTAATGCCTTGAAGCTAGATACATCTAAAGGACATGCTGATGCATATGAAAGCAAAAGGACTTCTGTGAATAAACAACACAGTTTTTACGCAAAAAAAGCAAAGGACTTTGTCCTGAAAGTATAGCCTATAGGCAAATATAAAGATACAGTAAATACAGCAAATTATGTAGACCAGGGGTCACCAACTGGCGGCCCGCGGGCCGCATGCGGCCCGCCACGCTGTATCGCTGCGGCCCGCGGAAGGTATCAGCGTACAAGTATAACCCAAAATACTTTTCTTGAGGAGTTAAAGAGCACGAAGGCAAAAAATACTTTCCGGGAAGCATATTTTCGCTTTGCATACGATTCCACCGACCGACCAATCAGATTATAGTTCTAAGTGGGGGTTGGTTAAAGTTATTCCAATGCGATGTCCAGCCACACTGTCCCAGTGGTTGATTAAAATGTATGTTTTCGAATTTCGAAAATGTCTGTGAGCATAGGGTTGCTTATTTTAAGTTTGCAAATGTCATGTAAACACTATTGTGCGTTTCATCGTTATTGTGTTTCACGAGCAGTGTTCTCTGTATGCAAGTTTTTGTTGGCAAAATAAATCGGTGTGCCAACTCGATTTATAATAAATTGGCAAAATATTATATATAAATTTAAAAACTTTTTCTGATTGTATTATGAAAATATTTAGCTTAGTTCTGCAAAATGTTTTTTTTTTTTTTAAGAAATATGGAACGCTTCACGATTTTGCGTGTCATCCTTGCGCAGGGACCATCTGGATCGTTTCAATTTTAGTATTGCCGAAGCATGTACCGCCGAAGCAAGTACTGCAAAATGTTGTTAATCAACAAATTCTTGCCGCGCTGATAAGCATCGCAAGTGACAGTTGTCTATAATAAAAGAAAGACGGTTTTATAGACTCTCACAAAAAGGATGAAAAACCAACTCATTGCTTTTTTAGAGGGAAGTCTGTTCATGAATTACGATAGAATTACGATTTTTCGGTGATTTCCACAAGCGTTTGTTTCATGGTGCCTGGTTTCTTTCTCCTTGTTATTGGAGCCTATTTTTCGCTGATATGTTTGCCGGTCACTATTGTTGCCTATATTGCGATGTGTCAAACATTTCCTTGTTTACTGAAATTGTTAATTGCAAGATATCTTTTGTGAAGCGAAGTGACAACACCACTCTTGCTTGGCGATAAATATTCTAATGAAACCGCTCGCCTCGTTATAAGTGCGCAACACAAGTGGCCTCGTTTATTAGGCATTGTTAAAAAAGTCAAAAGTGTTGTAAAAGGAGCTTGGCCTGGCAGTAGCGTGGTTCGATTAATTTTGTTGTTGCGGTATTTTAACATAAATATGAACAACACGTAACGCTGGATACTGGGTACGAAAGTCGATGGAAATGCGTTCTTTTCTAGCATAGGCTAAGAGTCAACCTACCTAAAATTTTATTAGTGCGGCCCGCCACAGCTCTCCTTAGTGCCAAAGTGGCCCGCATGCAAAAAAGGTTGGTGACCCCTGAATTGTAGACTATCTTTTTGAACATGCATTGCTTTAAAAAGTTTTATATTTTGTTTTGAGCAACTGGTTAATCTATGTTTTTTTTAGCTTACTACTTAAAATGAAAAGACAGTTAACCACGCGCGCTTCCAAGCTTTTATCTTATCACTGCCATCTGATGCTCTTCGTATATCTATTTTCTTTTTTTCGAGGCCTTTTGCAGAACATTTAGCCTACGTTAAAAAACCCAACTTCTGTAGAAATTAAGCTTGCACCAGCTGTAGACATCTGGCGGGCTTCTAGTCTGATAGCCTAAACGTAGGCCTACCATATTGTCATCGCCTAAAAAGAGGACACGTTTTGCCAGCAAGTAAAATTTTGCGCTTGAAGAATTTTTTACATGTTTTTAGATCATTACAGTATAAGCCTACGCAGCCAAAGTTACCAAAAACAAAACAAGAAAACAGATTGACTGAACGTTTAACTTAATTTTTCTCATTTTTAGTGCTTAAGACAATAAATGATTTTATATTTTTAAAAGTCAGCAAAAAGTGTAAAAAAGACCTAATTTTTAGACAGTTTCTGTCAGACAGCAATGATCGCAAAGATCTGCAAAAAGTGACAAATCAGGCACGACCTCCAGGTCAAGCCTCAACTTTTTTCAACAAGGAATGGTCAGCCTTAAAGGAATTGTTAAATTATTTGCAAGAAATATGATTAAAACAGTAGGCTGCACTGTGTGGAGGCCTTTAAACCACTGACACAGACCCGGTCACTGAGGTTGACAGAGTTAAGTTTCTGCTTGTAGAAATGGAGAGGTTTGAGTTCGTTCACTCATGAGTTGCTCCTGAACGAACAGAGTTGGAGTGGAGCACTTTTAGATATTCGTTTCGATTTGTTTCAAGTAACAAACGAGCTAAACTCAGTTGGTAATCAACAATGTCTACAAGCGTTGTATCCAGTGCTTTGGAGCAGGCGTAAATGTTAAGTTGCTCCAGCTCCCGAGCTCTCTTTTATCATAAATTAGCTCCAGCTCCTGCTCTGGAGCTTATTGATACCAGTGCTCCAGTTCCAGGCACCGAAAAGTGCTTTTATTAAAATAATGACGACATATCAATTTAATTTCTAAAGCTTAAAATTGACTGCAGTCAACTGTTACTAAAAATGGCACAACTTTATGAAATTTAAGGTACTTTCATCAAAATCTTATGCAGAACTGCGTTTCACAACATATTTGTTAATTCCACCTCTGATTACGCAAATAATTTCTTAATTTTGTGAAGGTTTGCTGTGAAATTATGTGAATTCAGGTTATAGTAGTAGCCTAGCATCTTATGAAATACATCGGAACCGGAACTATTTTTCAAACAACTGGCTCCAGCTCCTACTCCACTTGAATTTCAAGTAGAGCTCCAGCTCCAGCTCCGTTAAAAATGCACGGCTCCGGGGCTCCGGCTTCAAAGCCCTGGTTGTATCAATATAAAACGTATGTAGGTAAAAGAATATTCTTTTTTGTGAAAGTGTGAGCATTATGGCCTTTAAAATGTCGTTTAACATCTTACAATGAACCAGGCAATGAAAGTTCAACAACAGTTCCATAAAATGCGCCAATTTCTTGTAGAATTTATAAATCAGCATGTTACATTGGTTTAAAAAATGTTTCGAAAACAAATAGCCTACAAGCCGTCGCTGAAACGTCATCAAGCAATATAATCCCGTTGAAAACATAAGCATGAAAACCCAAACTGTCAAAAAAGAGGACATTTGAGCATTTTTTAGTGTCCTCGGAGGACAATTCATTTTTCTTGAAAAAAGAGGACAAATCCTCTTAAAAGAGGACATATGGTAGCCCTACCTAAACGTAGAACGACCTATTGATTGGCCTACTCTCAAAATGTGAAAGCTTGTTTCAAATACTTTGTTTTTTATTTTTTATTAAAGTTTAGCACCAGCTTTACAAGAAAGCTACAAACGTGCCCTACTCACCGAATGGTTGTCCAAGATTTACGACACTATGTTTTGTTTCCATAATAGTTTTTAAAGCTATGTTATGCTTTATGTACCGCCTAACCGCCTAACCTACCGCCTTTATGTACCGCCTAACCCATCTTACTTCTCCGTATCAACAGGTGTAACTTTAATCCACAAATGTAAGCTAACCACACCACAGTTCACACAACCACAAGACCAGACTATATGACAATGTCTGTTTCAGTTGTTGCAATCGAGCCCCAACTAAATCTGCACCAAACGTGTTTCAGTGCAGTTCAATTTTTCAAGCACTATCCGCTGATTGGCTTGTGGCAAAAGGTGCAGTAGATTTTCTGTGTTTTAGTTTTTCATGGGTTATCTTTAATTTATGTAGTAGTCAGCATTGTCCACAATCATGTTAGTTGTTCACAGCAGCGATGGAAGAGAGGTATCTTGGGACCCGGAATGATTCTTTTTGGTTACGGGGCCCGTAACCATTCCAAGAGGCCCGGGAACTTGAAGAAACCATTTTGTATTTTTGAATTTAGTGCGTTTCTCTTCGTAGTGTCTTGATTTGGGGCCCGAGGATCTAATTGGTTTCGGGCCTAAATTATCCTCTCAACGGCCCTGGTTGTCCAATGTCTAAATATAAAATGTGTGAGGTTTCTCTTGTCAGTGTACCGTAGCTGTTTTGTAGTTTGAAAGAGCTCACCGGCGTGGCGAGTGGCGTCGTCAGATAAAGCGTTTCAGAACTTTGAAGTAAGAAAGCATGAGCTTGAAATTAACTTCTCAAATATCTTAGTGTTAAAAGAAATTTTTAAAAACTTCCTAACTATTGCTGCCGATCTTGTTTTTAATTATTGTAAACCAAAAAACAATGAATTTAAAGCTTCAACTTTGTTTGCAATTACAATCCAACCAACTTAGGCCTAAATTAAGTTTTGTGTCCGTTGCATACAGCTTTAGTACCGACATTGAAAGCATAATATCCACAGGCTATTGATATTGCTGCTGTTATTAGAGATGTTAGCATTGCACTGTAGGCTACAACTATGCTTTTTGTTTACAATGTTTTTATTCATTGTTTTGTGAAAAAAACTCTGATATCTTATTACAATTTACAAAGCAAGTGTCTGCTGCCAAAGCCATGTCTTTTTTATGACTTCCGAGATAAGATCCATTTCTATAATTCTTGTCATATACTATGATCCTGGTTAGACTTCCAGCTGGTTTTTGAAACATAGGCTCACCTCTACCTAGGGAAGATGGCCAGTTCTGCGGTTATCTCACAAAATTCGGCTAGTTTTGGAGCCCAGGGAAAATTTTAGCCGTCGCGGTTTTTTCGTTTCATTTTTACCATTTTGACTACATTGTGCGTGAATGTGTCATATTTTAGGATACTTTTGGACTTGTGACAATTAGGCTGCTAATTTAAAAAAATCTGGCAACCTTCACCTAGGGTGAATATTTGAATAAACAGGGTGGCGTTGCTGCTGAAGAAGAGTTGACCGAAACAAGAAACTGATTACCTTACACAACCGACGGCTCAGTACAATAACAACCTTAATTTTTATGTCTGAATCCTTGGAATGAAGTAAGGGACCACATTTACTTTACCTGAAGTGGCTATATACAGTTTAGAATAAAATAAAGCAAACCTGAGATGCCTAGACAAAATCAAATACGCTGCATGCAGCTAAAGCATTTCATCAAACTGTGGAGAATAACTAGAGATATTAGATCATGCTGCAAGATCAAGCAGCGCTGGTTCTACTCTCGGGGCGTGCGCTTGAGCAACGCATTCTGAGAACTGCTCTCCATTCAGCGGCACCTAGTGGATGGAATAATTCCCCGGCAACAACATTTCAACAATCGGAAAACTTCACTCTGTCAATCTCGTTCACCGGCCCTGCGTCAAAAGCCTCTACAAGTATGCGAAACTACCAGGAATAACCTATCAAGGCTTTGTCAGTCCGAGGATGAAGATTCAAAACTACACCAAACAATTTCAGCGTTTTGTTAAAAGCAAGCTTGTAGCAAGACGTAAGAAAATTGTCATTGACCTTTGTAATGCCGCCGGAAAAGCGGAGCAGCACGTCCCGTACAAATAACACTATGATATGAGTTGCATTCCTTGTGTATTTCGCATTCCCACTTGCAATTGCAAAAAATGGCAGGACCAGCATACACAAAACACAGATTGAAAAATGGATGTAAAATATAAAGTGTCTTAGCCAATTCCTCAACAAAGTGTAAGCACAAAAAAGAAAACTTAAGAAATGAGCGTCACACTTTTGGTCCAACATGGTCACACACTGCTTTCAGGGGTCGAACGAGTCACATTAATCAAAATAAATTGTTGTCTGTTTTTCTACAGCGCCATATCCATATGATATTTATTGAATATTTTCTCTCAGCGTTTCAAAAAACAGAAAGTATCAGTGCAGTCAAGTTGAGACGTAACTTCAATATCTAGAAAAAAAATATCTCGAAAAATCACATTCGAAATCTCTGCTTTATAAAAATTGGTATTTTTAATCAACTATATCTGAATTGAACTGCTTGAGGTAGTTTTAACTTCTTTAAAGCTTAGGCCTACATCACGTCAAAAAAAAAGTCGGAAATGTAAGTCTAGGTTTTCCAAAATCACACACAATATGTGGCCATCCGATGACAGCAATGAGTCGCGCAAAAGACATGAAAACAAAATCTGATTAACTTGCAAAGGTTATTAACTACCATTGTTAAGTTAGGAAATATTATTCTATATAATAGCATTCACTACAAGAAGATTGCAATATAAACAAATGCAATATAAAAATGCTCAGAGCAAACCATAAGTTGTTTGACGGAAGGGGAAACAAATAATATTGAAAGTATGACGTATAGGTGAAAAGTTGAAAAAAAGCAATATAGGCCTACATTATAATGAAAAAATAATAATAAGAAATTTCAAAGCA
Organism: Aplidium turbinatum; assembly: GCF_918807975.1. NCBI lineage: Eukaryota > Metazoa > Chordata > Ascidiacea > Aplousobranchia > Polyclinidae > Aplidium > Aplidium turbinatum. Next base: position 10,936,510 of record NC_137484.1, on the reverse strand, counting down.
CAGCACAAAAAGTCTGTAATTTATCTTTAGTAGCCTAATTGTTTTTAAATTTTAGGTCAGAAAAAATGCTTCAACTGTTAATTAATAAATCATGCATTAATGAAGAACGTCAATGTTTTATTAAAAAAAACAAAAAAAACTCTGTTTTATGCATTTTCTGACTCCAGCTCAATCGGCTTTGTTTTAGCGGGATCAGTTTGATCGGTGTAGATTGTTCTGTACCTGGTTTTAGAACGATAAATGAAAAACACAACTCGAAAAATTAAGGCTAACACACAAAAAGCCAAAATGACAGAGGCAAGAACCAAATTTCGGTTGGCGTCAATGAAGCGTAATTTTGCCACAAGGCCAGACAGTCCAAGAATGAAGACAGGAAACACAGTGAATGTATATCGGGTGTATTTTTCAAGAACGAAGTTGTCGAGCACAAACCATGTAATGATAGTTGCAAACAAAATCGACAGAGTCACCGTTGACGCATCTTCGACGGAAATGGTACCTGAGATGAAATAGAATTCATTTATGTAGGTGCATTGGCACACAAATAAAAAGTCATGATTTTCAAGCAGGCTGAACCGGCTCTTTAAAGATTAAACTTAAAACAAAAAAGACAAGATTAAGCACAGGTAGTTCAACTCTCGGTTGGTACAGTTGAGCAATAAGCTTCAAAGAGCGCTTACTAGTTCAAAGCCTGTGATTGGTTGGTTTTGGATCTTTATCCTCGGACTGACAAAGCCTTGATAAATTATTCCTAGTAGTTTCTCATACTTGTAGAGGCTTTTGATTTCATAAGTGCCGTTGCATGGAGAGCAGTCTTGAAATGCTTTGACCAAGCGCAAAAGGCTTAACTTTGAAACAGGTTAAAAGGGTTTCAAATGAGTAGCCTCTAAAAAACAATGTATAAAAAAAACTTTGTCCGACTCATAGTTTCTTTGTCATCAGTGACATTTCTTTGCCAGTCCAATCAAATGTTACCGGATAGCAAGTTACATAACTTGAGTATTGTCATTCAAGCGACGCGCAATGAAACACGACCATATCCGCACGCAATACCACGGACATATGACACGAAGTTTCAATACAATTCAGTAGACATATGTATAGCCTACCAATGTTTGAATAAACTCGAAGTTAAAAAACTAAACTTCAAGCATCACTGAGTCTGACTGGGGTTCAAACTACTTTAATATATTTTCTACCTGGTAGATAAGAAGCGTGTAATATCACAACAATAAATATGAGCATTTGAGTAGTTTCGGATAATTACACTACATTGTGGTTATTGTGATAAAGCTACGATAAAGCAAACCCAAGTGCTTTAAAATTTGAATGGGACTGTTTACCAGGCATTAAATTAAAAACGTGATAGTTGATTAACCAACCTCTTTGGTTAGGGGGGTTGATTCCAAAGCTGTCTTGATAAATGATGACGTCTACAAGGTTAAGGAACGTTGCTATGGTCAGCCATGTCGCTGGAAGGCACAAGCCGTTTTGAATGAGAATACGCACCATCCAAAGTAAAACTGCATGGAAACGGTTTTAATAACTAATTGAATATACTGAAAGTGAAAATTACCGTATCTCGTTTTTAAGCTGGGCATGAGCCAAGCACCACTGCTAACGCTGCACCTGAGTTAAAACGGTTTCATAAGTTAATTTTTTTGCAGCGAAATGGATAGCACGTTTAAATGAATACTGAGTTGTTCTCGGTAATTAAAAGCTAAGTGGTCAGATTTATCACCCAAAGTGAAAGTTAAAAGATAGTGTCTGCTTAAAAATCAGCGAGTAAATTATGATGAAAAACCGGTTAATTTAAAATTTGTTTTGACGTTTCAACAGATACGCGAACAGAGCTCTTGAGCCTAATTTGGACCCTATAGCCTACCGATCGTACTCTCGACCTCTTAAAACAAGACACCGATAAAAACAAAATAACTTCTTTAAAAACCTAAAAAAGAGACATAGGCCTACTAGTATAATCATCGAGGGAAGACTCCATTTTCTTCAAAAATTAGAAGTTGTCGGCAAATGAAATGGATTTGATGCTAAGGCATTAAAGAAAAAAGAAACGGTGTATTTTTCAACTTTTCAAGCCCCTTATAATAATAATCAATAATCGTCCTGGGCCCGGGTTCTAAAGTATCCCCTGTCTAAGCTACTGTGCAAATATAAGTCATGTTCATGACACAACTCAATTTTGAAATTTTCTGTTGCTAACACTTTCACTTCCATGCATTTTTAATAATTATTTTCACGTTAAAACTGATTAAAAATAGATGAAAATGCTGTCGTGTGGTATAGTGTAAGCCAAAATTAAAATTAAGTAGTTACTTTCGCTGGTTTAATGGCAGCGTTTGAGTGCCACTAATCTTGTCCAAATATTTCAAGAATCCTTTCTACGGAGTGGTTAAGTAACAGACAAATCATTGCAGTGACGTTATCGTAGCCGACAAGACAGGCACAACAAACCTCTGGTGTCACTGCTTTGCAAGGTGCTTAGATTGTCGTAAACTCGTTTGTAGGACACTGCTACAGTGAAGTACAACGAACCAGTCGCCAGTATCAACAAGGCAAGACCAAGCCCGAGAATTTCACGATCAAAAGCGAACAGCCATCCTACTGTTGTCCCGAAAGCCAGCATGTAGCCAATCAAGAAGTGCTGTAAAAAATACGTTTAAAAAAGCATTTACAGCTGAAGAATTCTCAAGGCGACAAAACACAGTCCGCAAAGCACCAAGAAACAAGATGCTTGGTAATTTATACAGTATACATGGCATGGATCTAGAAATCCCTCCACAAAACTATTGCCATGTTGCGGTGATAACCAATCTTTAAAATGACCCAAGAAAATGATTTATGTTGACAGCCGACACTATTTCATTTCAGGCGTAAATGAAGCTGATTTAGCGTCGCTTCATATGCAAATATTCAATAAAATAAGTTCAACCCTTCTTGATCTGAATGCATCGTTCCAAAACTGGTCAATAAAAAAATCCTTCTTTTCAAGTGATTTTGACATCACAGCAATGTCAAAACAACATTTATAGTTGACGATGAATACTTAGTGGGAAACACATTTAAAGTCAAAGATGAGACACAGAAGTCATCTAATTGATATAAAAATTTTGAAAAAAGATTTTACAATAAAAATCTGTTCTTAAAGTCATCTACGAAATAGTCGTATATCGATGTCCACTTGTCCAGGTATAGTATAATCTCCTGAAAAGTCTTCTTTCTAAAATTTAAATTACAATGTAAAACTCAATTGCCCTTCATTGACGTGGAATCCTGTAATCACAGTTTAGTCAAACAATCCAGTGAAGGCAGAGCACAACGTTACTTACGATAGGAACTAAAGTCGGCTCAACGTTGACTGGACTTTTGTTTTCTTTAAGAAACAAAGACACAAAAATGTAGACAATGGAAGTTAGATTCCACAAGTATATGATGGGCCAGACAATTGCGAAAGCCGTTCCAACTGGAGACACTTGCTGAAAGTACTTATTGTCCACAAATCCATTACTACTCAAATACAACCCTGGAAGAAAAACGTACTTTGCAAGTTTGGCGGTAGAAAACGATGATTAGATAAAATTACACTGTTGCATGTCTTGTGTTCATAGAAAATTAATGATTGGTAAACGGAGACCAGAAACTAAAGAGTCTGCGGGATACTCAACAAGTCATTAAAATTTGAATCAAAATACTTTTTTAAAATCTACGTCATGTAAGTATCGACAGCAAGCTCATGCCCCTTACAGGCAAACTAGTTATACGTTATTGCTTTATATTTCTATAAAAGTCACTAAAACATGAAAACGCTTACTACATTACAATTAAATCATGAACCGCTTACCTGGAACAGTTGCAGTGTTCATGTAAGCAAAGGCCAAGGAGAGAAGATAGACCACAAGAGCAGAGACAACTAGAACTTTTTGAATGAGTTTCGAATCCATCGCACACACAACACAGATATTATTAATGCAACTACAACGCTTGGTGGACTTTTTGAGTGACAAGAAAATTATTTAGCACAAAATTCTACAGCACTTCAACGTTTTACAACAAAACATCTATACTAATGTTGTTTTGCACACTGTGTCACCTTTTTTTCCGGCGCAGTTTATTTTAACGAAAGAAAACAAGCACAGTGGCTGGAAAGTGAGCGCCTTCGTAAAGTGTGGGTTCGATTCCAGGTAGGGACATACGGTACCAAATACATCAAAAGCGGCACCGATTGTGTTTTCTAACGTATAGCAGTGGGGAAAAGTTGGGGTAACAATCTAGTCACAGCCAGTGGCGTAGCAACGCAGTATGCCGCCCTTGGATTTTTGCACGAAACGCCGCCCCTACCCCCCCCCCCCCCCCGACACCGTCGTAAAAGCTAATTAAAATTCCACACAACAGAAGAATTAAAGTAGTTTTGTTTAATTTTATTGAAAGTTCAAAATAAAACCACTTCTTACTCAAACAGCTGAAGGATTCTTTGTCTCCTTTAATTACTCTAATCGCTGGCTTGAATGGCCCTTCTTTATTCTGAAACCTTTCTGGCCCTAGTTTGATTATCTTAACTCTCATGTTATGGGTTAATGTTTCTGGCCAAGTAGTCACATCGTCATGAAAATAATAGATAGCATCTGTTTTATCTTTATCTGACAGTGTTTTATTCACAGGCTTTCAATGACCACTTTGTTATTGTTTTGCTCGAGGTAGCCTACACTTCTTCTTCCGTCTCAATTTGAGGTACCGTAGAGATTTACTGTGCTAATCTCTTCTGTTTTTTTAGCAGAGGCAATTTTTACGAACTTTAAAATGACTCCTTCATTCTTTTTAGTTCCCCTTCTCTAGCTTTCTTTTTCTTTAAAAAAAATCTTCACTTTCTTTTACTCTCGTCATAGGCAAAAATTAACTTAAAAAAATTGCAACTTAAATCTTGTTCTGGAATCTGCAGCACATTAGTTAAAAACAATAATCATAATTGCAAATTTGCTGAGTTAAGCTAAGTGATCTATTTCAGACCTGAAACTTTAAACCTTTCACTAACCTAACCCATCTTCACAGATGAAGATGGAGGAATCCCCTCTATCTACCACAGACAGATAGTAAAGATGACAGTTGACTCGATGACCTCACGGTCTATTCCTGTCTCCTCCCGAAAGTGAAATAAACATTTCATTTGACCCCAATGAAATGTAGTCCAAAAAAACAACCTCTCATACGAAAGAAGAAAGCTCAATTGGTTAGAGCGTCACTTCTGGAACAAAGAAGCTTCAAGATCAAGCGGCGCTGGTTCGACTCTCTGGGTGTGCGCTTGAGCAACGCACGTTTAGGACTGCTCTCCATTCAGCGGCATCTAATGGATGGAATAGTTCCCCGGCAACATGACTTCAACAATCGGAAACTTCACTCTGTCAATCTCGGTGACCGGGCCTGCGTCAGTGGTTTAAAGCCTCTACAACTATGCGAAACTGCCAGGATTAAGTTCTGCAAGAAGCTTTTCCAGTCCGAGGATAAAGATTCAATCAATCAATCAAGTGAAATAAACTTAAAACTAATCTGAACTTAACTATCGTACCAAAGCTAAATTGACTGAGCAATGCTATAGCTTACAAGTTACAACCGACATTCTATCATTACTTCAACAACATGAATATCATTAAACCGTCACAAATACCACATGGTGTGGCACAATCTAAAAAAGTTGCAGATTAGTTTATAGGCATAGCCTAACTTGTTTAACTTTTTGGCTTCACTTAGATCAGTGTTAACTTAGGTCGTTTAAGTCTGAGTCTCTCCGAGAATAAATTAACGTGACTGTCTTTGTTCGTTTTCTTTAAACTTTTAAACGTAATCACATTTTGCCGCCCTTTAGCAACGTGCCGCCCCTGGATTTATCCACAAGATCCAATGGGTAGTTACGCCACTGGTCACAGCGTAAATATGGCAAAATTGAAAAAAAAATGGTCACCAGAGAAACCAGACCTCAGCAGTTGCAGAACGACAGTGAATCAAAGCATGGTTCTCATTGCTTTTAACTAAGCTTGGTGCGACGTCCACCTGCTCACAATAGTTACCAACACTACTGCGCTTCTAAGTTCTAAGCTATAGGCTACCCAACAAATCAACAAAACTTCTGTTGCAAAGGAATTGTAAAAATTATGTTTTTTCTGCAACCTTTCAATTCAAATAAATTTTCTGCTTAATGCAAATTCAAATAATTCTAGCAACCAACAACAAAGCTATCCTAGCCGCAAGCCTAGTATTTTGTTTAAAAAGTTAAACACGGGTAGCCTACCACATTTACAACTATCTAAATGTTGAAACAGGATTAAAACTAGTATTGAATTTATCTAACTAAAACGTCATCACTGCGGCATTAGTAACACAGGCTATAAGTCGCCGCAAGTGCTGTTCTGTTCGCTTGTTCAACTGGAAGTAGATTTAACCCTAGCCATGATTCAACAAAAAGCAAGATAATAATTATGGTCCGAATCCGATGCACCTACTCGAATTCAACTTCTACACGTCAATGCTAACGCGCAGAGAAAACAAGCAGCAAGCAGGGCTGTGTTACATCCCACAATACAATTGAATGCTCAGATTGCTCACGTGACCACAACGCGTTACGTAACACTACTTTTGTTACGTCAGCGTTTCATAACAAATCGCACTTTTGATCATGTGCAAAAACGCATGTAGAGAAAATTAAGGACAAACTGTTACATGTTTTTTTACGCTTTGACAAAAAAAAAGTTGCAAGTCACTAAGCACCATTAGTTTTTACTTTCTGTTCATTGCTTGCGTAATGCGTACCTTTTAAAGTGTATTTTTTCATTATTTTTTTGGTCAAGATTCCAAAAATGACAAACGTAGGCCTACTTTATGTTGTCGTCCAGTGAAACAATGTTTTAATCTCTGTCTGGAGTTATTTGTTTTCATAATTTTGTGGTACATGTTTGAAATAAGAGTGTTTGTATCAAGTTCTTGTAAGAAGAAACGTTGTTCAGATCGAGTCAACTAAAAAAAAAAGAAAAAAGAAACTTTGGTCGTCAAATACTTTTGCTTTCTATTTTGTAAATGCACAGCAGGGATATCTAAAAAGAGGGATGTGAAGACTTTTACTGCGTCTGACAATAAAAGGGCTTCTGTTTATCATAAAATTACAATTTGCATCAAAAGTAATTTAGTGTTAATAAACAATAGTTAATAAACCTTGTTATGAGAACCTGCATTGCGTTATTTCTATCAGCATGGATATTCATTGAATCATGAATGCTTAATTGCTTTTGGTTACTTGTTAATTCAACTGCCCGTATACTTGCTTTATACCTAAACTACTGCAAAGGCTTTGTTAAAAGAAAAACAGCTTACTGGTAAACTTTTAACTGTCTTTCCAAACAAGTAGGCCATTCTTAAAATATGCTTTACATAACATTTGCTGACAGTCTTCTGTAGCTGACTGTACCAGCTGCACTACAAAACTTTCTGCAGTTTTAAAAAGAACCCCATGTTGAACACGGTAGGCCTACCAACTACCGCCCTTCAAGTGTCGTGATAATAAACAATCACCATGAGCCTTCGTATCCCTTTCTTTGATATTCCTGACACAAAGTAATAAAAATTTGTGCAAATTTGTCACACCTCAAAAGCCTATAGGCTAATGCAACATTAGACTTACCACACGTCTTCTTAAGAAGTTTACTTTTCTATTTCACGCAAAAATGGATTGCCCTTTGAAAACGTGCATTCCAAACCTGGCCACATGCTTTGCTTTTCGAATATGTTTTTTCAGTTGGAATTATTTGTTTCAAGATTTCAAATCTTCAGCATATGAAAGCGGTATCTCCATTGGCGCGATTGCCAATTTAGTGCAGGCCCTTAGGGGCAAAAATGAGCATCTTTAGGCTAAACGTGATACACGTTGGTTTTTTGCATTTTTTTGTAGTTGATGAATCTAACTTCAATTTTAGTGGGTGCCGCAACCTTTTGGGCCACGTGATCACCCCCAAATCGGGGATTCCCCCCAAATCAATTTTGAGCTCTTTTTAAGGCATTTCTATGCAATCAGATACGTTATTTTTTATATTTGGACTGGCTGCCACTACAAAATACACGAGATAAAAATCGCCCAAAATTATGTTATTAATGACGTCATTGTGACGTCATAACATTAACTTTTTTCTTTTCTTATTGTAGTCGCTTGTGTGTTGTTGGTGTTACTTTTTTGGTTACAATAAGTTACCAATGCTAAAATTTCTTCTTCTTAGAATTTCTTCTTATTTGCAAGCTGTAACTGCTTTGGGATGCTCAAACTTGATTAATGTGCCTACCAGAATTACCGAAAGTTCGTCAACATTACTTGATCACATTTATACAAATAACAGTGAAAGTGCACAAACTAATGTACTGACTTATGATATATCTGATCATTTACCAACATTTTTATTAATCAAAACTGTGCCACACAAAATGAAAAAACGTCAGTATCTAACAAGAAAAATCGAAGAAAATAAAATTGATGGTTTTTTGAGTGATCTTTCAGATGAGCTTGAAAACCTAAAATTAACAACAAGCTATCAAAATATTAACGACAGCACTAATAAATTGATACTTATAATGCAAACACTAATCAACTCTCATTTCCCATTAAAAAAACTCAGTAGGAAAAAGTCTGGATTGTACAATAAACCATGGATCACAAAAGGAATTCTGGTTTCAATCAAACACCAAAATAAATTATTCAAACTTTGCTACAAAAAAAATTGTCCTGAAAAAATAACTTTTTACAAGAAATATAGAAACAAATTAACTCACATTAAACAAATGTCAAAACAAAACTACTTCAAACAACGCTTCAATGAATCGAGACACGATTCATCAAAAACATGGAAATCTATCAATGAACTTCTTCAAAAAAAAAAAAACTAAAGCGAATACTCTTCCCAATGAACTTATTGCAGAAAACATTTCATTCAAAAATCATGAACAAATATGCAACCAACTTAACTACCACTTTACACACATTGGCGAAAAACTAACTTCACACTTACAGCAAAAGTCAAACTTTGATTCATTCATGGGGCCTCCTTTAAAACAAACATGTGCGGTATATGAAACTGATGAAAGTGAAGTCGAATGCCTAATAAACCAACTGGATGTTAAAAAATCGGATGGACCAGATGACATCTCTTCTCGAATGTTAAAGTTATCAAAAAGTATTATTGCACCTCATTTAACTAAACTTTTTAATGCATGCTTGAAACAAGGAATATTTCCTGACGCTCTAAAAATTGCAAAAGTTATTCCTGTTTTCAAGAAAAACGCAAAAGCAGATCCAACTAATTACCGTCCTATTTCCTTGCTTTCAAATATCAGCAAACTTTTAGAAAAAATCATTTACAAACGCTTGGTGAGCTTTCTTGACAAATTCAATGTTATTAATGATCAACAATTTGGATTTAGGGAAGGTCATTCTACAACGTTAGCAATAAGTAATCTTTATGAAAGACTAATTGAACTCAAAGAAAAAAATCATTACGTTTACCTGTTATTTCTTGATTTAGCAAAAGCGTTTGACACCGTTAACCACCAAATACTTCTAAAAAAGCTGGAGTGTTATGGCTTGAGAGGCTTGATGGGAGGCCTTATAAAATCTTACTTACATAACCGTAAACAATATGTTTCTGCTGATGGCTTCAAATCGAAGCATGAAAATATCACATGTGGTGTTCCTCAAGGATCTGTACTTGGACCATTGTTTTTTCTGCTTTACATAAATGATTTGCCTCTTATAACAACTTTCGATTCTCAGCTATTTGCTGATGACACTGTTTTATTTACTTCAGCAACATCTATTTTGCAATTGCAACAAAACACTGAAATTGAGATGCAGCGTATCTCTGATTGGTTCAATGCAAACAAATTATGCATCAACTACTCCAAGACGTTTTACATGCTACTTGAACGAAAAGGGGGATCAACTTCAAAACTAAATGTAGTCTTAAACGACACAAAAATTCAAAAAACAAACAACATCAAATATCTTGGCATATTTCTTGATGACAAACTAAGTTGGAATTATCACATTGAAGATCTATCTGGGAGATTGGCGAAAATATCTGGAATATTTTATAAAATTAGAAACTACACAAACAAACACAGCATGTTAACACTGTACTATGCTCTTGCACGCTCAATAATACAATATGGCATTTTATGTTGGGGTTCAAGCACACAAAAACTGTTCAAGAAAATTTCAACAATGCAAAATCGAATCATTCGTACAATAACCTTTAGCAACAGAAGAGCAAAACTTTCACTACTGTACCAAGATCTCGACATACTTCCTATCAGTAATTTGCATAAATTAGAAATTTCTAAATTTGTTTTTAAATTTAAAAATATGCTATTACCTGGCTACATTGAACCTTACTTTCAGGAAATTACTAAAGTGCATTGCCATGGCACGAGAGCTTCTCAAAAAAATAACTTTCATTTACGTAGTGTCAGCTCAAGAAAAGGTCAAGGCAGTTTGAAGTTCTTAGGCCCAAAAATATGGAATGATTTACCTTCAGAAATAGTCGGGGCTACGAGTATTAAAACTTTCACGAAAAAACTTAAAATTCATTATATGAATAAACTTGATCTGTGACTGTTTTTATTGTCACAACATTGACGACTGTTTCGCAAATTGTTTTGGTTTGAACATTGTTGGTAACCTACTACGTAGGCCTACTACTCACGAACTGGTGCTACGTAGGCCTACTGCTTATCAACGGCTGTCATCTTATTAACTGTACTCAAGTCGGCTTATGAAATGACTGATTTTATTAAAGTATTAAGATGTAAACTATGATTAGGCCTACTTTTAGTGTTTTTGCTTTGTCCTTTATGCTAGCAGTTAACAGTTGTTGTTTTTGCATAGGTGTTTTTTTTTTCCTCATACTACTTTTGTAGGGCATGATATTTTTGATGTTTGAATAAAACCACAGGAATTCACCTTTTTGTTTTCATTTTCACGGAACTAAAGCTTATCTTGTTTTCAACGTAATGCCGATGCTTTACATTTGTCACATTAAAAACACGGGAAGCAGCTGACTCGATGACTAATATAGTCTTTCGCTGCTTCCTGTCTGTTGTTGAATATATATATATATGTTTGTACCGTATACTATTTTTCGCAACAGACAAAATAAAAGGTTTCTCTCTCTCTCTCTCTCTCTCTCTAAAATAATTCTCTCTTCAAATATGACGTCATTCAAATATTGCATCATGAATGACATTATAATTTTGTTTTGTGATTTTTTTTTCAAATGTTTTTTGTACAGGTTAGTATAGTAGATAGGCAATAACCAGTATTTTATACAGGTTGACTAGTGATAGGCCTATCACGAATGTAACTACCAAAAAAACTACTCATCATCGGCGTATGAGCAGATCTTTCCAGGCTAGATTGGAGGGCAGGAAATCATCAACCACTCAACAGTCTCGTCGTCCAGGACCGCAGACCATGTGCACCGTGTGGAGGCCGGTGGGTTTAGCAGTGGTGGATGACATGGTCTGCGGTCTGTTCAGTGGCACCACACTCGCATTCTGGTGAAGGAGCCAGGCCTCACTTGTGCATGTCCGAACAAAAACGGCCGACGCCAGTTCGCAGGCGGTTAAGCTTGACCCACGCAAGCCTTGCGAGGGACATCCCCGGTGGACGGAGATCGGCGTCGGGTATAAAGTCACGGAGCGTGGAGGTGTGGTTGTGCCACTCCGTGTTCCACATGTGGTTCGTCCAGTGTTCCGCATTTACCGGTAAACCAAGTTCTTCTGTGTTCTTAAGTAGTTGTTGCCGAGAGGCACGTGATCTACCAGTAAGGTTGTTCAATGTACTCCATGCTATGCGGCTGGAGTGCGTGAATTCGATTGATTCAACAGCTTCTGTCCAGCAATCCTTCTTCTTTGGGCTGTAGCTGTGGCCAACAGGGCTGTGGCTGAGCGGTTGGTATCGTTGTCTTGGGGAGCGTGGAGGAAGTCGGAGTAGAGGCTTTCGCACTCCTTATCCCAGCACGGCATGTCGTTCTTTTGTCGGCCGCGGGGATGGAGTGTTTTTCCGCTGATGCTATTGCATCACAAAAGTCCTGGTAGGCTTCTTCCACGTTGTTGTTGTGTGGGGATGGGATGTACTGTGTGGCTTTGTTGCTGAGGAGGCTGTAGTACTCCAAGTTAGCCATTCTGAAGTTCCATCGCTTAACAGGCTTGCTCGGGACAGGCATTGTGAACGTTGGAGCCGTGATGAGCGAGGGTCAGTGTTGGGACTGGGGGAACCTGTCTAGCACACGTCTGTCCGGTCAGCAATTATCGGGGTCATCACGTACAAAATTGGAAAAAACGCAAAATTGGAAAATGTACTGCAAGTATCTGAAAAGCATTTGCCCTAGGTTTTTTGCATTAAATCATCACCTTTATGTTCCTTGGACATCAGTTCACATTCGTGATATTGAAGCATTTGAGCAAACTGATTCACTTTGAGGACACATTTTGCTGAAGGGAATATATGACGTCATAAAGACGTCATCAGTCAAATTATTTTGTGTTTGTTTTGTCTCACTTATTTGTGTGTGCTTTTTAAGTAAAAATATGCAAAAATCAAATATGTAATTGCACAAAAATGCCGTAAAAAATCCCCGATTTGAAGGTGATCACGTGACCCAAAAAATTGCGGCACCCACTAAAATCAAAGTTGGGTTGACCAACTGCAAAACTATGCAAAAAAACAACGTGTAACACGTTTAGCCTAAAGATTCCTCTAAGGTCCTGAACTAATTTCCTGAGAGTTAAATTGACAAAGACAGGCTGATTTGCAGAAAGGTTTATAAAATTTATCGCTTACACTGGTCTACAAATTTCAACTTTTTTTTTCAGGTTTGGGTTTTGACAACTGATTTTGGCTAACTTTGGGGCGCTGAATCCGAAAATGAACTCAGATTTTCTCTATCACATCAAGTTTTCTTCCTATCGTTGCCATTATTAATGAAATTGACCAATTTTTACCCTTTTTAGTGCAGTAAAATGTCAAATATAATTATTTTCTGACAGCTATAAACTTTCAAACATAGAGATATTTTTACACTAAATTCATAAATTGGTTCAGATTTCCTTTAAAATAAAAAAAATTCCTGTTATGATAATAATCGTAATAGGACATAGTGGAGATTGGTAGCGTTGAGTTTTTCCATGCTGGCTTGAACTCCCTGTCTTGGCTTCTCAGGCGTTATATGTGGGTCAGCTGCTATCTCTGTGCAGCAGGGTTACCAGATGTAAATTTGGCAAGGAGCCAACTGCACGTTCAAGAAGGGCCAAAAAAGAGCCAACTTTTTAAACAAGGGGCCAATTTCGTTTATTGCAACAATATAGAAGGGCTTCTTCTAGAAATGGGATTACCACAGTATGATGCAGACGAATGGAGACTTTTCATTGATAGCTCCAAACGAAGTTTGAAGTGTGTTCTACTTCACAATGGTAACGTGTACGGTTCTATTCCGATAGGACATTCGGTGACAATGAAAGAAGAGTATCAGAACATCAAAACCGTTCTTGAAAAGTTAAAGTACCATGAGCATGGTTGGCTCATCTGTGTAGATTTAAAAATGGTAAACTTTTTGCTGGGGCAACAAAGTGGCTACACCAAATACCCATGTTTCCTATGCTACTGGGACAGCAGGGCCAAGGATCAGCACTGGAACAAAGAAGAGTGGGCTCCAAGGCTCACCTTGACACCTGGAGACAAAAATATCATACGTGATCAGTTAGTTGATATCAAAAAGATCCTCTTGCCTCCTCTTCACATCAAATTTGGTCTCATGAAACAATATGTAAAAGCTTTGGATCATGAAGGAGAGTGTTTTAAGTATATATGTTATGCTTTTCCTGGTCTCAGTGAAGAGAAAAAAAGAGCTGGGATTTTCAATGGACCACAAATCAGGCAATTGTTAAAGGATGAAAATTTTGTAAAATCAATGTTGCCATTCGAGGCTAGAGCTTGGAATGCTTTTGGTGCTGTTGTGAGAAATTTTTTGGGAAACAGAAAAGCAGAAAATTATAAAGATCTTTTAAGGGAGCTACTGCTTAGTTTTGAAGATTTGGGATGCAGGATGAGCATCAAAGTTCACTATTTGAAAAGCCATGCGGATGAGTTTCCAGAAAACCTTGAGAAAGTTAGTGAAGAACAGGGTGAACGTTTCCACCAGGATATTAAAATTATGCAGGAACGTTATCAAGGTCGGTGGGATTGTCATGATGGCCGACTATTGTTGTAGTTTTAAAAGAGAAATTCCAGATGCTGCTCATAAAAGAAAGTCCCTCAAAAGAGCCTTTTTAAGCTTATAAGTGAAGAGTTCATATTTATGAAAGCTCTTTTTTTGACTGTTTCTGAACTCGCCCTGCCCAAGTCCCTTTGAATCAATCTTTATTTTGGCACTTTGCTATTTCTGTGTGTGTCTTCAGAATTTCTGCACTCCATTGGAATGTCTATGTGCATATTGTGTGAACTGTAGACTATAATTCAGAAAATACCTTGTCACTGTCCTATCGACATGTTCGTCAGCATAATGTAGCGTTTGATGTTATTATGGTTGCTCTTTTGCATGCCTATTTTTTATTCCAAGGCATGAAATTTTAATAAAGACAACGCAAATTTGTGTGAATATAATATAGAATGCTTGTTTGTTAATCAAAGCTAGATTATTGCAGGTAAAACAGTGTTTATTGCATCAGAATTCCTTGTTTTGACAACAAAGGGGGGGCAAAAATTGATTTTTTTCAAAAATTAGGGATATTTCATATTTTAAAAACGTGATGTGATAGAGAAAATCTGAGTTCATTTTCGGATTCAGCGCCCCAAAATTAGCTAAAATCAGTTGTCAAAACCCAAACCTGAAATTTTGTGTAGACCAGTGTTATTCATCGCAACATCATTATTGGATAAAAATTTAAAATTTGATATCAAACAAAAGATTGAAATGCATTCTTTTCAATTATGTTAAAAATGTTTAAAGCCGATACAGTATACAATTATTTTATGCTTCCGTGGTTTTACAGTAGTAATGAGGAGTAAGTAGTGTGAAGAATGGGGCGTTCTTCCTATCAGCACAAAGATTACTCAGTAGTACAGTAGTGCGATACCAGGGATATCTATAAATACGGGATTGGAAACTCTGTGGAAGTGAAAACCATTTTATACATCAGTAGGGTCACTTTTCTATGTGCGCTGCTGTGATAAATTATCACATAAATTGACCTCAAAGGGCAGCAAGTAGGCTAGTAGGCTAAACGAACAACCAAAAGCGTAACAATCAATTCATCTGCTGTAAATTATAAAACCTACGCTTGCCTGGTTTGTTTATTTGTTTGTATTCCATTAGTGCAGTCATGTTGTATTTTATTTGCTGCTAAAAAAAATTCCAGAATAAGTATTGGTTTTAGTTCTGATGACATCGTAAACGTATTGGTTTCGTACTGGGTTGGTCTGTAAACAAATTGATGATACAACAGCATATTTCACTGATTGCTGAACACTCCTCATTTACTTCTGATCCGATTTGCAGTATGTAAAATGCTAAAAAACAACAGTAGGGAGTTTTTGGACTCGTTGCATTCATTCATTTTTTGGATTCCTCATTTTTTCTAGCAGCGTAAATGTACTTTTAAACATCAATTAAGTTTTAATGTGAGTGTACATTTTGTATTATTATTGTAAAATTGAATTTTGTATATATATCTTGTAGTCGGTAGCCTATTTTATTTTGTTAATCTTTCTGTAGTCGTAGTGATGCGATGACCTTACTGATGTATAGCACTGAATACAGTTTCCAATCCCGTAGTTATAGATACCCCTGTGCGATACTGACGAGCCCAGCCTTATGGGCGAAACACGGTGTCTATCGCTGTAAATTCTTGCTACAATCGGCTGCCGAGAAACAGGAGTAAGTAGATTTGTATTATTTACTTCATCTCACGCTGGGTACTGGGTAGTAGCCTACTAGGAAATGAGTTTATTTGTTTTGTTTCGTGATGTGCTAGAAGTTCGCCAGGTTACAGATTGTGTCTGAGTGACGAGGTTTATGTCATGTATGGATGTAATGACGTTCTTGGTAACGTTTGGTTGCAAGTTTATAATGTCATTGTATGAGCACAATTTGCTTCTTGTTTCAAGGAAGGTAGCCTGTACTGATTGTACAGTATGAATTATTTACATGATGCATGAAGCTTTTATCACATAAGACATATGTATAAGACTTATATATATCACACATGACCACTTATTATAAGTGGTCCAAGTAATGACAAAAAACAGTAAAGTTTATGATATAATTGTTGTCTTTCAAATTGGTTACTAAATAAATAATAATTTGTCTAATTGCCATCATCTTCATCTGGAAAACAGTGATGCCGCCATTCCACAATAATTTCTCTCTTACAAAGCTTAAAATGCTTTCAAAAAAAGTTAGAAGTGTTTCATTTTTGTAAAAAAAACAAATTTGCTAGTTATAAACAGGGATGTTTAGAACAACAGTTGTTCTAGATATCCCTGGTTATAAAATATTTTCTTGTTTTCTTCTGGCGACTACAAGCTAGGCTTTCATAAAATGTTGGAAATGATAGGCGATAGCCTAACAAGCCTAAGTTCCGACGTGTCGTCAGTCAGCACGACTGACTTTATCAAGGGAGTTGAAACATGTAGAAATTATCTGTTTAGCAGCAAAATGCCACACCACAAAAACGTATTGACAAAATAAAGAATTTTTAGCATACAAAGTTTAAAAGCATACAAAAGTGCGGCCTAAGTTGATTGACATCATCGAAGATGTGTGAAAATAGTAAAATTTGTCCATCTCTTGAATGGCTTAACACGAGCGCAAAACCCTATATCCTGTAGATAAAAATTTAAACAATTATCTCACGTGTGAAGTTCAAGTTATGGCGGCCGTGCATGATTGTCGAAAGCTCTTTGTTAAATGCGGACAGTTAAGAATAAAGAATACGATTACTTGAGAATATGCACCGAACCTGATTGTCAAATTGCAATCTGGAACCTGGACTAAGGTTACTAATATCCAGCAAACGGCCTGATTTTGCTTGGATGTTTAGGCTTGCTTGGAAAATTGTTTTCTAAAACATAGGCTAATTCAAAAAAATAACTCACACTCACTATAGCAGCTGAAAGTAGAAAAAAAGCAGTTTATGTGGCGGCCGGAGCGTAAAGATTGTGCAACTCCTGACTTAAAATCAACAGACGTTGAAGCATTGAGAGAAGAAAATAGGATCGGTTGGACAGTAGGCTAGCGTTTTTGTACGATTTGCCTATAGCCTACTGCTAGAAAAAAGAATGGTCTGATGACAGATGAACATTTCCAACTTTTTAGGATTAAAGTTTATCAAACAACATCTATTTTTTTCTTACAAAGTTATAACAGTATCCGCCTGTCCATTTCGTGTAAATTTAAACTGATCTAGTTTTGTATAAACTAACAAATAGTGTACATGGCAATCCTGGTAATTTGTGGAGACATTCATCAGACATGTTCGGAAGCACCTTTTTCAAAATCCTGTTTCCTGATTTACAAAATCCGATCCCTGCCAAAGCCAATTTATATCGTAAAGTCTACAGATAAATTTGTGTGCTAACCGTCGGACACAATGTAGGAGTTTAGACCAATTTATATTTTGCTATGATTTTGGGTTTTCTGGCAACACTGACACGCAACTTGAAACAAAACTTGACTGAATTCTGTGACTTGCCTGGCCCTTGCGCATGTCATTTATAATTTATGTCAATGTCACTTAGAGTTCGGGACTCGGGAGCACACAGCAACTATACCTCAAGTCATGCAAAGAATAAAATCTGTTAATACCTTGAGACTGTTTTGAACCTTTGGTCGACTGCAAAAACTTTTGAGTTCGGTCCTGATCCTGTTTTTACGCGAAATTCAATATCCGATTCTAATCCAAACAATTTTTAATAATCATGCAGAATCAAGATCCAAATCTGATCTAGAAAACATCTCTGCTCTTATTTGTAGCAAATTATACTATAATTGAACATAGCGGTAAAACTCTGAACTGGCTTGCAGCAGCTAGTTATATAATTTTCGTCGCCATTCGTCCTAACGAAGACCTTAACTCGAAACATCCTTTTTGACACTTGACTTTCACCCTACGCATCTACAGTAACATTTTCACTACACGTACTCCTCACAAACTATAATTTCAAGTACTTTTTACCTTCACATTGGCATCAATGTTGCCACTCCCTTGTCATGGAAAAGTACTAGATTTGACTGAAAAAAACACTAGATTCACAAAAAAAACATTAGTATCATAAATACACGATCATTTACTTGCATAATGTACAAAAATGACAGCAAATGGCGTTAGTGAGTGTTAAAAGTCCTTAAAATGTCAAAATATAACTGAATTTCCTTGAAAGTGAGCCCTGAAGTCATGGCTGTAGGAGAGTAAAACATTTTGGGGGGGCGAATAAACTTTGCCCAAATTTGTCCTTTGCAAATATATTGTCAAAAACGTGATATTACTCACAATCTCTGAAGTAGTGTAGTCTAAGAACGCCACACTCATCAAATGTAAGCCTACCATTTAAGGTAGGCTACACTACCTACTTTAGTCTACTTTGAACACTTTGCACATGCCTTTGTGTGTATTCTTTAAAGTATTTATGCTAAATACAGTATCTCAAATTTAGTCATCATTGGGTGTTACCAGACAAAAAACTCGCTGTCCACTTTGAAAAGCAATACAAACACATTGATGCAGACAAACAAAAATAGGTGGGGCTACTTTGAACACTGTCAAAACTTATGCACACCAACATAGCGCTAAATCGCTAAAAAAACACTACATAACAAACAAAAAAACACTACAACACTAGATGCAACCCAAAAACACTAGATCTAGTGGAAAAACACTAGGAGTGGCACCACTGATTGGCATTGCTCACAAAATGATTTAAAACAGCGTTGCCAGCTTACACCAAATGAATTTTCTTCAAATTGCTTTGCCAGTTCACAATGGCAACATTATTTCACCAGTATTTTTTTATCACAAATCAGCTTTGAAAATTCTGTCTTTGAGTTTAAGGTAGTCTCTTTAAAAAATATAGTGAATTTCCCAGCACAATTCCAAAATTTCTCAGTTCTTTTAAAACTTGGGCGAACGATCTATTCTGGTACACAATCACTTCATCTGTCTGTTGTGGAATCTAGATTGTTTGGTGCTTTTTTATTCATTTTGTTTATAATTGTGCCGTACTACTTTCACAACAGAAAAAAATAAAAGTTTTCTTTCTCTCTCACTTGGGCTATTATTGGTCGTTGGTTTACAATTACATTTTTACCTTAGGCTTTCCATGGCCACCTAAAGATACGGCCTGGTTTGTCACATTTTGCAGAAATTTCCAGGTTTTTCTAACTTTGGGCGAACGTTTAAATAAATATTTCTAAAAATTAGATTTTTACGCTTTCTTTATTCTTTTCCCCAGATGACACAATAAGGTTTTAACATACTCACATGTTGATAAACAAAAAAAATTTGATTTCGAAAAAAAAAAATTTGATTTTTAGTCAGACTGTTAATTTTCAACAACAGTCTGATTCATCGTTTTTCAACTTACTTTTTCTCATTTGCTACTGCTTCCCCAAAGCAACAAAAAAGTTTTATGTCATTAGGAAACCGCAAAAAGTAAAAACATCTCAAAAAATGTCAGTCAAGCACTAGCAGTAGCTGTAATCAAAATCTGCAAAATGTGACAAATCAGGCCGCATCTCCAGGTGGCCATGGGCTTTCTCAATCTGGAGGTGAATATTCAAACTGACAACGGCTTGTTTTTAATATCAGACGCTGGACCTTTTTTTAACGAATTATAGTGTGTCTGTCTCTGCACACTTGTATATGTAATTGTATGTGTAATTGTGTATGAATGTGAAGTTAGATTTATTGTTATTAGGTAGTGGCCAGAGGTGTAGGGCCCAGGGCTTCCCAAACTGGGGGTGGCGACCCCGCAAGGGGTCGCGTAAAAAACTTCAGGGGTCGCAGAGAGTGTAGGCTACCAATTTTACTCAAAGTACTGAATAGTAACACTTCTGTGCAAGTTATTAACTGTATTGAGAGTCGAACATTCAGTACGGTACGAGTATTTTCGCAAATTGATGTGGTAAAACGGAATCGGAATTTAAAATCCTTTTATTGCAATGTGAAGTAAGATGGCTTTTAAAAGTTGAAACTAAAAAGATTATTAGTGTTGAACTTTGAAGTAGTGATTTTTCTAATAAAAAAATCCAGACTTTGCCTACCATTTTCGCAATGACATCTGGTTCTTGAAATTATAGTAGGCTAAGTTATTTATCAGATTTGCTTAAAAAACTGAACGAGCTTAAGTTGTCCCTCCATAAAGAAAACATCTATGTTTTTACATTGAAATCTAAAATTAAAGTGTTCATCCACAAATTAAACGTCTGGAAACAAAAAGTTGAAAATGATTCATTTGAAATGTTCTCATTTTGGCTACTGAAAAGTTTTTGGTTAACAATGATGTTAAATCAAATGTTATTCAGCCTTTGGTGATTTAAACGTTTGTCAAATCTGTTGAAACAGTTTCAGAAGTGTTTTCTTCAAGAATTGGACAATACGAAATTAGCTTATATTGAATTCAAAACCTATTTGCAACGCAAAAACAAAGTAGCTAGCCACAGAGTACTTCTCTCAGGAAGATATTACTGATCTATCTTCTGACTTAAAGTTTAAATTTTGTGGAAATTTATCAATTTTATGTAGAACACCTTCACACTCTTTGGCTTAACGTTAAAGCGGAATATTTACCATTACCTGACTCAGCAGTAGGGCTAACCGCACTCCTGTCGTTTGTTTTGAGGTATTTGTCTTGAAAATTTCCAGCAGAGGAGTCTGAAAGAAGTAGCCTACTGGGTAGCCGATTTGTTGAGAGGATCGTCTCACCAACGACGCAATTACAAAGATCAGTAATTCTTCAACCTCAACTAATAGTCTTCCTCATAGTCTTCTCAACACAGCAAATAGTCTTCCTCAACCCAGCAAACGTTGATCTAAAATCGTGGGAACAACTTGCCAGTGATAGGTCAATCTGGAGAAAGAGAACGAGGGAAGGCACGAATTTTTTCGAAAAAAAAAACACAATAATACAATTTTGGTAAAGAGGTTACTTTCTTCAGCCACAGACATATACAACCAAGCAACCACACGGCATTTAACATAATGGATTAAAATTGAAACATAAACTATAAGCTACAAACGTTTTCGGCCATACACACGTTAGCCCTTATCAGGTAAACACAATAGGTAAACACAAAAAACAGGTAAACACAAAAATCAGGTAAACACAAAAATCAGGTAAACACAAAAAACACAATAGGATACAAAAGGCTCAGAAAAAATAAAACATTAGAAAAACGCTAATACAACCACGTTCCCAACTCTCCATACAATGTGCTTTTTGCCCACGTCTTTTCCTCTATAGGCTAGACTAGGCCTCCAAAGTCACATCCGACTGGAAAATAAAACCAATGCTCGGACACGAGCTGGAGCCTACGACGACAATTTGTGCGAGTCAGCTTTTTCAACGTTGATGAACAGACACCATCAAAACGAAGCAACTTTGAAACCGCCTTGGAACCAACACTAAGCTACGGCTGGACTTACTCTGCAGCAGAAAGCGGTCGCATTCATCACTTTCACATCCATCTGAATAAATATGTTTGCTGGTTTTTTTGTTGTGTTTCCAGTAGGCTATACGTGTCAATTGTAAAGTAGCAGTCTTTGAATAGGCTACCGTTAGCTTGATTTACGTTTTCATTCGAATTAAACTTCTCCATCAATATCACAAATGTAGGTTATATTTCGCACTGTTTATTATTTGAACCATGGAAGGTTGCGGAAAATTTTAGGAGATTAATAGGGGTCGCTAGCAAAAAAGTTTGGGAAGCCCGGTAGGCTACAAAAGTCGGAGTTTTAGAATATTTAAGAGTCGGAGTGGCCTATCGGTTTTTGGTCGGAGTCGAAATCTGAAATTCTTGGCAAAACAGGAGCCAGAGTCTAATTTTTTGCAAGTGGCTATACTTTTAGTATAGAAATATTTGCGCTGTAGCCTACTTGATGCATTTTTTCTTTTTGTGTAGGCTACTTTTATGGTTTTATTTGCCAAGCAGTCCCCCTTTTCATTTGAATACATTTATGCTTTTCTTTTCATGACAGGGAATTGGGAAGGTATAAGTTGTGGAATTAAGAAAATCTGAATTGCGTTTTATGGTTTGCGTTTGAAGTCAAAGTGGAGTTTGGAGTCCAATAAAATATTTTCAAAATATTTGAAGCAGGAGTGAATTTAGAGTCACAGACTTCGGAGTCGGAGTAGAGCAGGTGTCCAAAAAATCTGACTCCATAGGCTACACCTCTGGTGGTGGCTGACTAGATAACCGCTTATGATCTTTCGCTACCATCCTGATTGCGCCATGCATTGTTTTGACAATTTTCTTCACTCTGCTTAATTTTTTTTTATATGGCGCAGTGACGTTATTGAAACAAAGAAATTCACTTGCCTTGACTCCGGAAAAACTTTTTCAACTTCAACTAAGTTACACGAAGTTGGGTTAGGTATGCCTCTGAATTTCACCTTTTTTTCTGAAAGAAGAACAGCCAACTTTTCCAAATGGCTTAAAAATTTCTCCAGTTTGGAGGAAAGTCTTCCTATTTAGTACATAGCAATGATTTGAAGTAAGAAGTAAAAATACCATGATGAGGCATAGATTTAAAAAGCTCAAGCATAACGCTTTCTCGTGTTGCCAGACGTCATGAAATGAATTTCTCCGCAATTTAAGAAATGTCCTGTTACAATCAATGTGCGAGGTCTCACGACGGGCTGCTTTGTATCTTGATCGAGCGTGCTGCTTTGATTGTAAAATTCTTATACTATAGGTTATCATCGGTTATTGTCCTCTAGTAACCTTTAATTGCGAGATCTTTATTATGCATTGTATTTCCAGAACATTCATTCAGAACAAACCTGGAATGTTCTTTTGTTTTCATAATTGCCAAATGTCGTTTGTCATGATGTCGTAAGGATGTTTACCAGTGGATCTGTGATTGCAAAATCTGTATTATGTGGCGTGTTTTCTGGAGCCTTCTGCCCTACGTGACAATCTAGAAGCTTTTTCTTGTTTACGTTTAGTGCAGCTTGACAGGACAATGAGTTTTTATGATATAATATTACGTAACCTTCTCGAAGTTACTGGACCGAGCAATCTTCTATAAATAGTGGTGTAACTTGATGAATTGTTATGATGAGTTGATTATGAGTCGATTATGAGAGATCATTGTTGTAGTGGTGGCAGTTGGTAATAGACGCAAAGATTATTGTTGATCGAGAGTTGAAGTATTGAATATGAGTAAAGCAAAGTTGATGCTAATATAATTTCTGATTGAAATTAGAATCGTATGAAAAGCTGTGAGTGGAATACGTTAAACTCGATCAATAGTCGCAAGCGTTGAAATCTATTGCTGTTTACTGTACTGTTATTGTTACTTTGATTAATTGCTGGAAGTGGTGAACCATTCGTTGGAGTCCTTCAAGCGTTTTCATATATCTTTTCACTAGTAGAACTATTCGACATTTATTTGACTGCTTTTCGGTTATACCCATTAAACTACGTCATTGAACCTTTCCAAGTCTTTTTCCTGGTAAGAGATAGAAAGAAACTGTGACATGTCCATTCACGCTTTTATTTCACCAGCAAGTTGCTTCAATGTTATTTCATGTTATTTTTCTTCTATAAACCTTGGTCTTGACAAGTTTCCAATCGAGGACTCCCCTCTTTTGGGAAACTTAACATTTCCTTTGTAGTATTTCCTTCTAATTTTGTATGTAAGAATAAATATCAACCTCCAAGATGTAACTCTCGAGGTATTGACCTTGAGCTCTGAGCGTTGTGCAATGAAAAGGAAAAAACTATAGACTGGAGTGGATAATGTTAGCCTATATAATAAACAAATAAACCTACACGTGGATAAACTTCTGTTATCAAATACAGTAGCCTACGGTATGACAAAAAATGAAGAATTTTGACATAATTAGCAGCAAACAAGAACTAGGTGACTCATACTAAGCACTTTGTATCGGAATGACCTTTCCTCTCTCTGGATTGAAAATCGTTATTAAAAATTAAAGAGAAATCTTCAGGCGCCCTTTAAGTTTATTTCACAATAATGGCGTTAACGCATAAATTAAAAAGCAATTGATAAAATCCAGGATGTAATCATAGTGTAGGCCAATATAAGGTCATTGAAATGCATCGTAGGAATGAGTTCAACTGTATAGTGCGATAATACTGTCAGCTTTATAACACCGAAATTAGGAATTGTGATATTGCAGAAGCCTTGCAGTTTATTTTCATTTTCAGAATTCAAGATGCTTATAAACCGATAAAGTTTGTGAGTCTGACACGTGTTGAAGTATTTATTTATCTTGTAACGCTATTAAATATTAACTTATAAATCATGAACAAGTATATTCCACTGTAAATTACAACTTATAAGCTATATCAAACATGCTGTATCGGCTATAATCAAATAAACAAAACATGTAAAATTGAACTTGCTAAAGATTGCATTCATCGGGAATTTTAAAAGAGTAACAACAATTAAAGATAAAGTGGGCTGGTAACGGCATATACCTGTATGTGTAAAGAAAAACATTACAATAGCTTTAAAATGTTTATTAGAAGCGATAGCATGGATTAAAAGCAAAATAATAAAAATGTACTATATTCCTTTTTATAATCTTTCAGTTACTTCAAATTGCATAGGATCAACAAAAACGTTTAGCAAACTTTGCTAATAAACGAGGTTTATTGAAAAACGGCAACAACAATTGATAGTCATAATTAAACATAATTCGCAAAGAACACTCGAGTTTTTAGAAGCTTATGGGTCCAAGTTCATGTGATTTTTCTTTCATTTTACCAGATTGATCGGTATGAACTGTTCTGTATCTGGTCTTGGAACGATAAATGAAAAACACAACTCGGAAGATGAAGGCAAAAACTGAGAAACCCAGAATGACAGATGCAAGAATCAAATTTCGGTTGGCGTCAGCAAAGCGTAATTTTGCCACAAGGCCTGAAAGTCCAAGAATGAAAACAGGAAATACAGTGAATGTATAACGGGTGTACTTTTCGAGTACAAAATTGTCGAGAATAAACCACACAACGATAGTTGCAAATAAAATCGATAGAATCACCGTTGATGCATCTTCGATTGAAATGTTACCTAAAAATATAAATTGCATGGTAAAAGCTGCTCGACTTTATTACGTATGCCCCGAATATGAGGCATAACCAGTGGTTGCTCGTCCTAATAAGCTGCAAGTGAAATTGGTGAATGTCAATGTAATGTAAAACAATGTAAACCATTTTTGCAACCTATCAATTAAAACTAGCCACGAGCCGCCACAGAACATAACTGCCCTAAACAACAACGTTTGGACCATTAGTGATAAACTGGCGTTTCATCCTCCACCCCTTCATTGCAACTTCCCTTCAAGAATCACTAAGATGTTGAACTGATATGTTCTATTTGAAGAGTTTGTTAAACTAGGTGTTGGGCCGGGTGATGTAAAATCATCGTTCGGTAGTAGACCATCAAGCAAATGCAAACCTTGTACAAATGGACACACAACATGCATACTGTGCGCCTTACTGATACGCCAACTTTAAATTTCAACCGTCCATTTATCAGATTTTATTAGTTATATAACTTGTTTACTGGAATAAGATCGAAACGTAATTCTTTTATAACGATTATGTTTACTCAACAAACATTTGTTTCATAACTGTTACTGTACGCATAGCCTACTCTGGACTTGCGTTTGTTTTATTGTTTGGTCATCAAACATTGGATTGACAAAGGAATTCACGTCAAACAATTCTAGTCTTCACAATGCTTTGCTCAACATTGTTTTTATGTCAAGCAACGCTGAAAAAAAAAACGAAGGAAGTTTTCGTTTTTCTGGCTTGTTTCTTGTTCACTCTTATGTTCCCTTTCAATTCACCCAGTTATTGTTGAACTTTGCTTTATGTAAGTTGACAACGTAGTAAATTTTTTAAGTGACTGTGACTCACATCATTTTCCTGTACTTAATTCTGTCTGAATGTCACCCAACTTCATTGCACTTATTTAAAAGGGTAGATTTTAGACAATTTTGCTACACAATGTTATTTAAAGCTACGATTGTAATTTCTATTCAGATCAACGCAGGTTCTGCTATTTGTGCTGTTTAGGCTACACATTTGTTCTTGTTGAAAAAATAGATTTGTCAACTTTGGTCATAAATCGAAACGCTTGTAACATTCAAGCGACTTTTCTTTACATGCAGCAAGAGTAAATCAAACAAGAAACTTTTTGTAAAAGCAGGAAAGTTTGTGAAACCATGAACATGAAACCGGAGAGGCAGTGAGTTTTCTTTTACTTGGAGTTATGTAAGCATCTATTTTGGCAAAATCTCTGCAAAGCTGATGAAGTATGCCAAAAAGCTGAAACACATGTCTGGGGCTATTCGTGCAGCAATATGAACTTGACTGCAGAACATCCTTTTACCATCCTCTACCAAATAGAACAAAAGATCCGCATGTCTCGCATGAGGAGACTTCATCTTTGTTACTCTTAAACAACATTTCAGTGCAGCCCGGGAAACTTATACCAAAATACCAAAACTTATACCGGAAATCTTCTAACATCGGACATACATGTAAACTTGATGACTAAAATATTACTACTATATATTGATAACAAGAGCGTCTGTTAATATGATCATTCAAAACAAAACAAGTTTAACTAAAAAAAACGTCCTTTGAAAGCTACCTAGATGCTATAGTTACTATAATAGTATATAGATCAAAGACACAATTGATAAATCAATACAATACCTCGTTGGACAGGGGGAGTGATTCCTAAGCTGTCTTGATAAAGGATGACGTCGGTAAGATTAAGAAACGTTGCTATGGTCAGCCATGTTGCTGGAAGGCACAGGCCGTTTTGTATGAAAATGCGCACCAATCTCAATAGCACTGCACAGAAACGATTTCATGATAAGATTGTGGTTAAATGTGAAATAATAAAAAAATCCGTTTCTTTGGCTTGCTTTAGTTGTGTTGTGTAGTCAGGGTCGTGTTAGCACCATCTTACCCCCCAAAACCCATTAGTGGGCTTCTATGTTTAATGATAGCTCTTTGAAATAGAAAAAGAAAGCGTTAAGTTATGGTCGCAAACTCCTTCAATGTTGGGAAAAGTTTTACATACA
This sequence comes from Aplidium turbinatum, assembly GCF_918807975.1. NCBI lineage: Eukaryota > Metazoa > Chordata > Ascidiacea > Aplousobranchia > Polyclinidae > Aplidium > Aplidium turbinatum. The sequence goes on along the minus strand of NC_137484.1, from coordinate 10,909,128 downwards.
TCATTTCAGCAAAAAGTAAACAACTCGTAGTTAATCTTGAAAAAAATAGTAGCCTAGGCGTAAACATGTCGACAATGCAGTAGCGGATCTGGAAAAAAGTTGGGGAAAGACCAAAGCGTAGACTGCTTCATAGACTCTATGACTGCTTCATGAGTCTATGAAGCAGTCTATGACTAAAGCTTTAATAAAGCAAAATTTGTAAGATAGATGAACAATGCACAACTTAAAGTCCAAAAAAGTAAAGCTTGATAGGGGGTGTGGAAACCTTGCTCTCCGGAAAATTTTGATAAATAAAATCTTGTTTTGGTTTCATTTTTGGCACATTAATGTTTTTTACCAATATGCACAGTTTGTAGGCAACCATAGGTCTCTATGTGGACCTATATAACTAACCGTATTTCATCACATTAAAGTTGAGTTTGTGTATAGACTGTAGAAGATTTGGTTTAAAATTTAAATTAACCTACAATTTAAAAAAAACTTTATTTACGATCACAGAAGGATTTCAATAACTTATTTCTTGAAAATTCGTATAGCCTAGTAATACAGTATGGTGCAGTTTTTCAGCAGGCTAGAACTTCGAAAATATATCTGAGGTCTCCATAGAGCCGACCTTCGTTTCACCTATAGTATTTTCACGACACATTGCACTGCCACTTTATAAGCTAACCCCAGTCGGGATTTTGGAAGCAGTAAATACGCCTAGCATGATTTAAGCTACTGATTATTTACTGACTTTGTAGAGTATTTAAAAAAAAACAGCCAAAAAACATTAATCAGTCTAAAATAAATGGGCTTCTAAACAGCCGTCACCCCCCAGGAGGGGGAGGTTTACACGGCTCTGTGTGTAGCAGAATATTTTTACGACAAAAATAAGGCTCCAAATATTCCCACTCTTTGCTTATGTTATTGCTGTTACATAATAATTTGTTGGTTAATTTGTTTATCGGTATTGATAAGGACAACTAGCTTTGCTTTGAAGTTAGGCCTACAATTTTTTTTACATTTTTAAGGCATGTTTACAAAATGTGATTAAAAAAACAGAAGTTATGATTAAAAATCGTTAATTTACTGATTTACAGTAAGAACAACATATCTGAAATTATATTGGGTAAAATATAAAGCTATAGGCTAAACTACATCATAGCACAGAAAAATAACCAACAAACCTCTAGTTTCACTGCTTTCCAAGGAAGATAAATTGTCATACACTCGTTTGTATGACACCGCTGTAGCAAAGTACAGAGATATGACTGACAAAATCAAAAAAGCAAGGCTGAGTTCCAGAATTTCGTGATCAAACGCGAACAGCCATCCCACAGTTGCTCCAAATCCTAACATGTGAGCGATGAAGAAAGGCTACACAATGAAACATTTTACTTGTGAAGAAAAACGTACATACATAGCCTCTATCTAAATGTTAGAATCACAAGATTCAAATTTTCTAAATTTAACGCTACAATAACGCTTTGAAATGTCAGGTACACAACAAAGTTACACTGAAAAGAAATCATATAATTATCAACAATGAGTTTACACATGACACTTGGGAGACAGTCTTACAAAACCTTATCTATACATCAAAAAAGTCTTGCAATACGTGTCAAACAAACAGTGAAATATTTTATAAGGTGATAAAGCTCAGGTTGAAAATGATTTTAATAGCCGAAGTTTCAATGCATCAGCGAAGCCTAATTGTATCGTTGAGTTTATTAAGAAGTAGCGGAAATTTTAAAGCATTGTTGAATTTAAAGTTTAAAAATGCTTTAGGTTAATTTATGTGGTTGGTTGGTTTTGAATCTTTATCCTGGGACTGACAAAGCCTTGATAGGTTATTCCTGGTAGTTTCGCATACTTGTAGAGGCTCTTGGCGCAGGGCCGTTACCGAGATTGGCAGAGTAAAGTTTTCCAATTGTTGAAGCGTTGTTGCTGGGGAATTATTTCATCTATTAGGTGGCGCTGAATGGAGAGCAGTCTTCATAATGCGTTGCTCAAGCGCACACCCCGAGAGTCGAACCAGCGCCGCGTGATCTTGAGCCGGGCGCGTAACCACTGAGCTATTGGGCGTGAATAATGTGAATAAAAACACAACTGATATATACAATACTGATGAGTTAATAAGAAGAACTAGAAAATGTGCAGAGCCCATTAGTTTCCTGCTGTTGTATTTGCAAATACCAATGGCAGTATTTTTCAACTGGGAGTGCTATTTAACTTCAGAAAATGCCGGAAAGTGCTAGTGAATATGTTATCACCGAATGCCAACCATAAATTATTTTATTGAAAGCACCATGCATTGTAACAACTGGATGACAATAATAGGCTACTACAGGATTTAGACTGTGCAGTATGCAGATCTCTATCCAGGGGTGCAAAGAGATAGGAAGGATTTTAAAAAACACTGTTTATAGGCCAACTACAGCTTTTAACGTTTATTGTGGATAAGCAAATCATACTTACAATTGGGACTAAAGTTGGATCAAACTTTACTGGACTTTTGTTTTCTGGCAGAAACATTGAAACGAAGATGTAGACAATAGCAATGAGATTCCACACATATATGATGGGCCAGACAATTGCAAAAGCTGTGCCAGCTGGGGACACTTCTTGGTAGTACTTGGCATCCACATATCCGTTATTGGTTAAATACAAACCTGAAAAAATATGCAAATTACGTGTTTAGAAATCTTTAATAGCCTGATCAATGTGCAGTAGAGTTGACAGGAAGGTCAAGGCAGTACTTTTGAACCCGAGACCGAAATAAATTTGGGGGCACGTAACTTTTCCAAATGGTTCGTAAACTTGAAGAAACCACCGCGTACAGTGCATTTTTCTTTGAAGTGTCATGATTGGAACCCGCAGACCTCACTGGTATCCGGCCTGATTTACCCTATCAACTGTCCTGTCAATGCGTAAAAAGTTTACAATCTTTCTAACACTTTCACCACCTTTTTCCGGTTTGCATGTCAAGTTAGTGCTTTTTTGTGGCGATGTAAAGATGTTTCAGAAATTAGTGATTTTTCCTCACTGGTCTACATAGGCATATCCGCCGCAGCTTATAGGCGGCACATCAAAAATTGTTTTAATTCGGCATAAAAAGCACTTACCTGGTACATTTGCAGTATTCATATAAGCCAAGATCAGTGAAGCTACAAAGACCAACAACGTAAGAACAACCATAAACTTTTGAATTGCGTTTGAACCCATATCTGTTTGCAGCAGCAAATATGCAATACTACTGCGAATATACTTAATCTAAGTTCTGCATTAATAAAATAAAGTTTTAAAAACTTGCATCACTTCATTATACAGTTTACACTTATACATACATTTCACAACTTATAATCATTTTCTATAAAACTATCTTTTTCTAGGTCGTTGAAGCAATTGTCGATTTTTGTTCTTTTCGGTCTTGGGCTAGTTTATTATTTCAGCTGTGAAAATGAACCTCATCAACAACACAAATACCGTAACTGCAATCGGCAAGCCTCATTTATTTTACTGACACACTGCTTTTTATATTCTGCAGGAACGGGTTAACTCGTTTTTGTTGACGCCTCTCAATTTTTTTTGACAAATATGGTAGGCTAATTACAGTATCATATTATCTTTTCCATATAGCCTTTCCAGTGCTCGACTTTGACTAGTCCTTACTAATTAGTCAAAAATTTAGACAATATTCTGACCTCAAGTCACTTTTTGAAAATTAATCTCAATTGCTGTAATTAGCCTGCTGCTAGCACAAAGATTTAAAAGGCCTAAAGTTGTACAATTTTGAGAAATTAAAGTTAACTATTTGTAGATTTGCTGTCGAGCGGCAATGCGATAGAATTTGAGAAAGTGATTTTCAATCAACCATGGATTTTTTATTTCGTATCAGTAAAGGATAATTTTTGTGGCTGTAAATGCTGAATATTTGAATAGATATAAGTCAACAACCGATTTACGAATAACGAATGTTCAAAGCTGTGGCAATCAGGGATGCCAGCGACAAATTTCCAATAAACTTAAATTGTGTGCTTAAAAAAACCCAGATGAGGCAAAAAAAAACCAGGTCCAGAAAATATGTAGTAAAGCGGTTAAAAAAAAAATTGTGTGTGCTTTCAGCACCATTTTAAAGCATTACACAGAAGCCTCAGAAAGCTACAAATAGTAACACGTACCATAGCCTATATATAATTATACAATATTCATGCTTATGTTGGTATGGTAGTTAATATATACCATAACTAATCCAGAAATTGATTGCAGCAGTTGCAAATAAAAGTGCTCAATGTTTAAAAGACAGAGCTAATGTAAATTAACTTATGTGTAATGTAATATAACTATATACAAAAATAAGAGCTTGGTAGGCCTATGTGGGCTCACAGCAAAGATTTTGGTTCAAAATTACCTTTATGGTAAAGCGTCTACCTAGCAAGGTTCAGTGTGTGTTTAACCAAAATTTCTAAAACTGACTATAGATGTATGAGTGTATAGGCTAGCCATTAAGGTTAGTTTTGACGTTTGAACTAAACTTTATGCGGTGTGAGTTGTAGACTGCGGCTGAGGAGAATCATCATACGTGCTTACAGTTTGGTGTACAACTACGATAACTTGGTTCTTAGCAATAAACCCTGCTTAGCCTTTTTCATTTGAACATACTGTTGAAAAGAATAACTCAAATTCACAATAAATAAATGTTCAGTACGGTAACACAAATAGTTGTACTACTCCAATTTTTAGTCATCCACATTTTCATAAAGTTGGATCATTTCTTCAGCATCCTGTACCTCACTGACTGCAGTAGTTGATGCAAAAAACATTATCATTTTTGTGTTGCAGTGTGGACCATTTATCGAAGATCCCAGTGCTTTAATACCGTGCAAATTCTGTACAAAGTTGAAAACCAAAAAAACCTAGATTTACCTAAATTTGAAATAAAAAAACTTAAAACCCAGATGTGGTCAAAAAAACCCAGATCTAGGTGGAAAAACCAAGCTCTGGCATCCTTGGTGGCAATGCACTCATTTGAAAATAAGAGTAACCGTCCTCGCTTTTAAAGTTTCGTCACGGTTGGAGGATGACTCATTGCAATGGTTTGAACAATCACGTGACTGCAAAGCGTTATGTAATACGAGTACTACGTTATGTAACTTTTTGAAAGATTTGTTTTGATGATGTAAAAGATGACTCAAGCTCGATTACATTGGTCTGCATAAAAATTTTTTCTGTGTGAAATCAATATTTTCTACCTTATTTTGGTGCGCTGATTCCACAAACGCCATTCTTTTGCCATCACATCTGGTTTAAAAGTTACGTCATAAAAAGGTTTCATGCCTGAAAGGTCGTCCGATTACTGGGCATGCGACAACTCAGCAAGTGTTTCAATCTTATATTGAATCAATGTTAAAATAACGGATTTTACTGTCTATGGGTACTGCCAAGTCAGCAAATGAGATTTACGTGCTCACGCAGAGGTGGGCACCCGCTACTTTTAAAGTAGCACGCTACCCGCTACCGCTACTTGGACCAAAATAGCGCGCGTTACCGCTACCCGCTACCAATTTACAAAAGTAGCGCGCTACCCGCTACCGCTACTCGGACCAAAGTAGCGCGCGCTACCGCTACTTGTTCCGCTACTTTTGTTTAAAATGACAGTAGGAAACACTCTTCAAGTCCCGAGTGACGCAAAAGTGACCTTGAAAACGAATGTTATCATTCGTGTACACTGTCATTTTAACGTCGTTATAGAAAACACATTCTAAGGGAAATTTATTGTTACGCATCTTTCAAAAACACGACCATTTCAAAATGAGAGTCACGAAATCCTGCCCGCTTTGGCTTTAAGCACATCTTTTCCAACAGAGAAAAGTCTCTCCACCGCAGCACTGGAAGGAATGGGGGTGTTGTACAATTGGCTATTCACCACGTTCACCCTTTACACGCCAACGTTCCCAAAATGGGAACAAGGGGTTGAAGTCGCGCACAGCTTTACACAGACTTCATTTAAAATTTTTCTGTTTTGGATACTGTTGTTGAATGATTATTGTTTCAGATGCATTTGTTGAAAAATTATTATTTGCAAAATTGTTCCTTTATGAAAGCGATGGATTTAGTCCAAAATCATATTTTTCAGCTTTCGAAAAAAAGTGCTTCTCGAAAACACAAATCAAACTTTTTTTCAAACTATTTTCGTTTTTTATGTGAGATTATTACTAATCACTTGTTCCCCTACCATTGTTTCGTTATATTTAACATTTTTCTTCACATATTTGAATTCATACGTTGTTCCCAAAATGGGAACGTTGGCAACACGTGGTACACAAATAACGGAGTTTATCTCAAAAAAGTTCTCACTACTTCTACCAAGAGAACATTTTCACCGCTTGATATTTTCACAGCTTGATCTTAAGCAGAAAACACTTCTATGACTTCTATCGAAGGAACGAAAAGAGCTTGCAGATGGCGAAAAAAAGACAAAGCATCACTGAGCGACCCAAAAGAACTGCAGCCATACGATAAGGTTCAAGCTCATGGAGGGAAAAGCATGTTTGAGAAATTTTCTCTGTTCTTTGCTGATGACATGTTCTCTTTACTCGTAGAGCAAACAAGCTTATATACAAGGAGAGACAAGAATAGGATAAACTTCAAAGTTGACGAGGTTGATATGAGAAAACTTATTGGCTTACTATCAGTGTTGTACCCATCAATGAAATAAATTGGCGGCGTCAGCGTTAGCAAATTGCCTAAAAACTTCACGGCGTAAAGTAGGCCTACTGCGTAAGCTCTCAATGAAATTGACGGCGTCAACGCTAATTTCATGCGCTATTTTCTAAGACCATGAGCAGAGACCGTTTCCGCAATATAAAAACGTACTTGCACCTAGCTGACAATCATAATCTAGCTCAGTTTAAAATGGCCAAGGTACTGCCGCTGTTAGATCTGCTAAGGTCAAATTGTCAACAATTTGGTACATGTCACCGGTTACTAAGCATTGCCGAATCGATGATTCCTTATCGAAGACTACACAGTGCAAAACAATCAATAAAAGGTTGATTACAAGTTATGGATGTTGTGTAGCTCCGATGGTTATTTCTACCACTTCGAAATCTACTGCGGTAAAGATGAAAGAAGAGCTGAACCTTTGGGAGCACACGTAATTGAGACATGTGTTGCCGGCAAAGACCAACATATTATTCTCTTTGACAATTTTTTTCACAAGCCATCAACTACTTACTGATCTTGCTAGAGAAAAGTGAAAACATCAGAGCATGTGGTACAATTAGAGAGAACAGGACCGGTTCCTGTCTTCTCTCCAGTAAGGAAACCTTCCAGAAAAAGCCTAGAGGAGAATATGATTACTGATCAGACGGCATTGTAATTTATGCCAGATGGAACGATAATTGTGCTGTCACTATTGCAAGCAATTACTGCGGTGTAGCATCAACTCAAACAGTTCAACGAAGAGTGAAACATAAGGAAAAATCAGTAACACAACCATTTCTGATTGCTTACAATCAGGGAATGGGTGTAGATGTATGTGACAGGTTGCTATCCTCTTACCGGCCACGACTTCGATCGAAAAAATGGTGATGGAATCTTTTTGCGCATATTATCGACCTTTTAATTGTAGCTGCCTTCTGTTATTATAATCACGTAAATCAATGTTCTGAAAATCACCTTCAGTTCAGGCGCGAGATTGCTCGGTCATTGGTGAAAGTGGAGAAACCTAGGCGTCGACTTAGGCAACCTACTGCTCATTCGTTTGCAACCGCGCGATTCGACTCGTTGAATCCTTTTCTTGTATCATCGTGACAAGGAAGATGTGTAGTGAACATGAAAAATACAAGATGGCAATGCACAAAATGCGAAAACCGACGCATAAGTTATGCAGTGACGCATACCACCACAAATAAAGTTAGTGACAGGGTAGTTGTAAAAAGTAGAAAGTACAGCTACATGGTAGAAAGTACAGTGGTAGAAAGTACATTTGTTGTTTGTGGATCTCTTAAACGTGCATACTTTTGTTTGTTGTCTTTTTCAATGCTATTGTATCGAATAAAGTAAGCTACCCAAGTTTACGTCGTATTCAAATCATGGCTTACTATATTACAGGCCTCCCAGACGCGCAGTGCCACCTAAAAACTGGAGGCGAGTGTTTTAAAATCACGTTTAACGTGTAATTGGTACAGACCAATCATTTTATCATTTGCAACCATTTTTACATTTCTGACTGTCGAACCTACTACTTCTACACAGAATAAATGTTGCTAGATATTGAAACAACATAAAACAACTGGTTTTGCTATAGGTTGTGTAATGCTTAGAAAGCATGCAAAATTGCAATTTAACCAAATGTCAACAAAAGAAACTTAAAGTTTATCAACATGAAAATGTATGCATTACACTCAATTCAACAATATTCATAAACAAATATGCAGTTATATGCTGTGAGCTTTGAGTTTTCAATTGAGTTTTACATTGCCAATTAATAAATTGTCACTTCTGGCAATATACGAAAGCCACATGCTAGCACAGTGATACTCAACCTGTTTTCTTTTGTGGCCCATTTTTACCAAGCAGAAGTTTCTGTGACCCACTATCCTGTTCACACTGTTGTAGTAGCTTAAAATCAAGGTTCGTATATGGTGCAATACAAGGCATTGATTGCAACATGCCACCGAGTTTATAATTAGAACAAAAATTGCCACTTTGTAGTAAAAAACAGCAGCATCATTCATTGTTACCACTATCAAAACTACTAAACTAACGCACAAGTGCAAAATTAACTACAGTGAAACAAATGAAACTAAAATTTTCAATGAATCTAGCATTTTTTAAATAGTTCTGCGGCCCATCTCAAAATGTTTCCATGGCTGAGAACCGCTGTGCTAGCACAATCAAAACAATAAAACATATGGGGCTCTACATTGTGAAAGTCATACAAATTAGCATCAGTTCTGTAGTTTCAAAACTTTTAGCTTTGCCTCCTTGTTGCTACGAGGTGTGTACAAGCGCGAATGATTGTTAAACAAAATATTGCACAGGGTTGCAGCATGCTGTTTACTTGCACAAAGCAAAAGAACACATAGAGATTTACGGCAAGTTACATTTGCCACTTCTCGAAAAAGTATATAGCTGTAAAACACCCACTGGCAGACGTTATCGCCAGGAATTGTCAATCCCCCACGATTTATTTTTTTCATGCATTCACCGTACTTTTTGTAATAAAAACCGGTGTCATCAACATCAAAATTACTGTTTCGCACAACATAACCAGCAATATACAACAATGTCATCTTACATCTGTAGGCAGTGAGCCCTCTAATTTGTTCAAATGTTCAAAGACTGTGCAAACGTTTTCTGACATAGAAAAATCACATTTCAAGCAAGAGTGACCACCAGCATTAGCACTTTTTAACAGGTTTTTGTTTATGCCAAGAAGAAGTTTGGTTTTGTAAATATCATCTTGTTCAAGCACTTGCTGTGCAGTAATAAAATATGCACCACCTGAGCCCTGGCGCAGTTTGCCAAACTTTTTCTGAAGTGCATCGGTAGAAAACTTTTGCTGAAAATCTCAGATTTTTATGCTTGTGTGCAGGTAAACAGCATGCTGCAACCTTGTGCAATATTTTGTTTAACAATCATTCGCGCTTGTACACACCTCGTAGCAACAAGGAGGCAAAGCTAAAAGTTTTGAAACTACACAATTGATGCTAATTTGTCTGACTTCCACAATGTAGGGCCTCATATGTTTTATTGTTTTGATTGTGCTAGCACAGCGGTTCTCAGCCATGGAAACATTTTGAGATGGGCCGCAGAACTGTTTAAAAAATGCTAGATTCATTGAAAATTTTAGTTTCATTTGTTTCAGTGCAGTTAATTTTACACTTGTGCGTTAGTTTAGTAGTTTTGATATGCAATCAATGCCTTGTATTGCACCATATACGAACCTTGATTTTAAGCTACTACAACAGTGTGAACAGGATAGTGGGTCACAGAAACTTCTGCTTGGTAAAAATGGGCCACAAAAGAAAACAGGTTGAGTATCACTGTGCTAGCATGTGGCTTTCGTATATTGCCAGAAGTGACAATTTATTAATTGGCAATGTAAAACTCAATTGAAAACTCAAAGCTCACAGCATATAACTGCATATTTGTTTATGAATATTGTTGAATTGAGTGTAATGCATACATTTTCATGTTGATAAACTTTAAGTTTCTTTTGTTGACATTTGGTTAAATTGCAATTTTGCATGCTTTCTAAGCATTACACAACCTATAGCAAAATCAGTTGTTTTATGTTGTTTCAATATCTAGCAACATTTATTCTGTGTAGAAGTAGTAGGTTCGACAGTCAGAAATGTAAAAATGGTTGCAAATGATAAATGATTGGTCTGTACCAATTACACGTTAAACGTGATTTAAAACACTCGCCTCCAGTTTTTAGGTGGCACTGCGCGTCTGGGAGGCCTGTAATATAGTAAGCCATGATTCAAATACAAAACACGATACGATATTTTTTGGTACCTTTACATGCCAACGTTCCCATTTTGGGAACGTTGGCATGTAAAGGTACTAATAATAAAAAACAAACAAAGAAATAAAATTTTTAAATTTTTTTCATAAAATATTCTTAGTTAGACTAAAAATTACAATATACAAAAAAATCACGAACAAATAACGAGAGATAGTCTTCGCCGCCTGTAAAGGGTTAATGAACAGATGTTTTAACTCGGTATTCGAAAAGCTCAAGGACTGATTGCATATGCAAAATCAGGGAAGAATGCAATATCACACATATTCCAGAACCTATTATGAAATGACGTGTACAGAGGCCGCATGAGCTACAAATGTAACAACGACAACAAGGATATTTAGGCTAATATGTAGGTCTGTCACAATCATTATGCGAAGCCTCACGACAGGCAACATTATGTGTCTTGACCAAGTGTATTGTTTTAATTGTATAATTCCTACGAAATGTTAATATCGGTTACTGTCCTATAGTGCCTTTGATGGCGAAATCCTTGTTATGTGACGTATTTCTAGAAGATGTACTCAGTTGTAATGTACTGTACTCAGTTGCGCCTCTATACGCACCTGCGATGGATACAGCGCTATATAAAAACTAACATTATTAATTTATTATTATATTATAAGATTTTGCATAAGTGCAAGACTAGAAGCTTCTCAACCCAGACCGAACAATTTGTTAGGTGGTAGGTTGTTATGACGTCACAAAGATGTTTACGGGTTGTAAAACTTGACCAGAACTATGAGTGCTTACGAGGTAACATTGACGTACCTTCTGGAAGTTACTGGTCAAAATAAACCAGCTACAAATAGTGGTGTAATATGATGGTAAGAAATGTAGAGATTATAGTGAGATGATTGTTGATTGAGAGTTGAATTGATGTTATTGAATACGAGTAGATGAGAGTTAGTGCCATTATAAGTTGTGATCGAGATTAGATTTCTATGAGAAGCTGCGAGTGAAGTACGTTAAAGTCGATTATAAGAGTTACAGGCGTTGGTATCTATTGCTATTCATTGTTACTTTGATTATTTGTTGGAAGTATTGAGCCATTCGTTGAAGTCCTTCAAGAATTTTCATTTATTATCTCATTAAAAGAACTATTCAGATAGAAGAAGTATTGCAGATTTATCTGTAGATTTCCATCACGCATTGAAGTGGTGATCAGATCATGAAATTTTCTACGGTTCGAGAAAAAGTTTTCTCTGCCTATAAAAAGTTGGATGGTAGTTTTATCAAATATTGGAAGAACTATTCGACCATTTATTTGACTGCTTTTCATTGATATCTCATTAAACTACGTCATTAATCTTTCCCAAGCCTCTTTCCTGGTGAGAGATAGAAAGAACCGTGACAAGGTCTAAATCATCACGAGACACACAGAAAATGAGAAACAATTCCAAAAAATTACTAACATAAGTAGTCTAATGCAAGCTGAAATTCACGAGCCATTCTTGCCTTAAGGTTTTTATCCCGAAATATCAGGGTCAACCAGTTGTCTGCAGTGACTCCTTCATTTCTCTCTATCGTTGAAGTCTTCAAATGTCTTTTTGTCATATCATCCTTCGTGTTTTTAGATGGAAATGATTGAGATGGTGTGTGAAAGGATATTGAGAGCTGGATCAAAAATGTGATGCTTTTGGAACTGAATGATAACGAGACAACGCGAACGTTACGCCTAAAGTGTGTTCGTTGAAGCTTTAAGTGAACAGATAATTCAGCAAAATGGATATGGTCTTCTGTTCTCACGAATTATTCGTACAGCATTATTAACTCTAAAATACAAAAAATCCTTTGTCAACATTTTTTGAGTTGATTTACTTTACAATGGGCCACTGGATTTCTAACTCTTTATTGAACTACAAACCAAATGTTTTTAACTCTCATTAACGAAATAAATTTCTGCTAAAGTTTAAGCAAACAACAAATGTCAGCACATTTTATAAAACGTTTAGAAACTTTTCAATCGTCCTGAACTTATCAAGGCTCCATTTTTGAAGACAATAGGTTTTCCAATAAAACACATTTGTTTTGGCTATATTTTTAATTAATTCAAGTTAAGTGTGGTCGAAAACTTTGATTTAAAATTTTTCTTCTAATAGTTTTAAATGCAAAAAAAGTTCAATAAAATTATGAGTTTTTGGGTCGACCAGCGCTAGTTTAATAAAAAGATTTTAAATAAGATTTTTTAACCGAGACAAGAGACACTTCCTACTCCCAGCACTCCTAGAAAAGTCAAATTAATCTGGCATATTTTTATCGGCATTTGCATTAAAACATGTCGCTAAGAAATTCGGCATGTTCCAAGACAATATCTTAAAATATGAACAATTATAAAGATTTATTTCGACTATGTTTCAACGGCTACGGGCTACTCGATCCGGACGCAATTATTGTTTTATAATGTACGAAGTATCCAGGGCCGTTGACAAGATTTCTCGGGCCCGATACCAAATTATTTTTGGGCCCCCTTCATCGACAAAGTTATAAATATAAAGGTTGTGTACAAACTTTTATTGATGTCGTTTAAGCATGGTCATTTAACAAATCTTGCGCAATCTTACAATTTCTCGAACCGCAAAACTTACTATCTCTATCTAGTGGTTGCTTTTTTGAACTTTTATTTGTTACATGGCGCTAGAGTATTACTTTCCGATTTCATTGATGTTTCACTGGTTATTCTAGGCTCACCAGAAGAGAATCTACAGCACTGCAGACAGTCAGAAAGTTTCCATTTGATTTGGGAAAGGTGTTTGGGCCTAGGTCAAACATTTGCTGATTGCTGCAATCTGAAAAGCGGTTTTGGTCTAATTTTAAGTGCAAAAATAAGGATAGCAATCTTCTTACCTGTGCCATTTCAGTTTTTAAGTTTGAAAAAACATTAGCTTGTTTATTTTGAAATTCGTGTTTCGGGTAATATTCGTGGTTAGGGAAATCACTATAGCCTACTAGGCTAAATTCTTATTTTACTGTTTGGTGGAAGAAGTGGCTATTTTACAACCAGAGTGGGCCGGTACCCGGAAGGGGTTCTGGTACTTTACCATCTGACGGCTGAAGTGGCTGTTTTAACCTCTGATGGCAATTCCTTTAGATCTGATGATATTAAGATCTTGATAATCTTTGAAGTCGCGGGGAATTTTTTAAATCCGAGCCCCTTAAATATTCTGGCCCGGGTCCAAAAGTACCACCTAGACCCCCTGTCAACGCCCCTGGAAGTATCTGTGTATTTATTACCTTCTATAAGTAGTTTTTCTTATTGTTCTAGACCAGGGGTCACCAACCTTTTTTGCATGCGGGCCACTTTGGCACTAAGGAGAGCTGTGGCGGGCCGCACTAATAAAATGCTAGGTAGGTTGACTCTTGTGTTTGTTTGTTTGTTTATCTTTATCCTGCATTGCGGGAAAGCGGACTTGAGCGCTATGCATCGGTGTACGCCTTCCGACATACACCTGACCCACGCTGCAGCCGACGGCAATATCTGTTTCCGGTTGTCTACTCTACTTATGACTTAAATTTGGTACTACCCATTACTCGAAATCGATCACTGGGTAGAGGCAATTATCGTTAAGTTTCTTGCCCAGAGAAACAACAGCAAGTGCGGGTGGCTGGAGTCGAACATGCAGGCTCTCGACTGCGAGCCCAACGCGCTAACCACTCGGCCACGGCTGCCGACTTATGCTAGAAAAGAACGCATTTCGTACCCAGTATCCAACGTTACATGTTGTTCATACTTATGTTAGAATACCGCAGCAACAAAATTAATCGAACAACGCTACTGCCAGGCTAAGCTCCTTTTACAACACTTTTGACTTTTTTAACAATGCCTAATAAACGAGGCCACTTGTTGTGCGCACTTATAGCGAGGCGAGCGGTCTCTTCAGAATATTCATCGCCAAGCAAGAGTGGCGTTGTCACTTCGCTTCACAAAAGATATCTTGCAATTAACAATTTCAGTAAACAAGGAAATGTTTGACACATTGCAATACAGGCAACAATAGTGACCTGCAAACATATCAGCGAAAAATAGGCTCCAATAATAGGGAAAAAGAAACCAGGCACCATGAAACAAACGCTTGTGGAAATCACCGAAAAATCGTAATTCTATCGTAGCCTAATTCATGAACAGTCTTCCCTCTAAAAAAGCAATGAGTTGTTTTTTCATCCTTTTTGTGAGAGTCTATAAAACCGTCTTTCTTTTATTATACACAACTGTCACTTGCTGTGCTTATTAGCGTGGCAAGAATTTGTTGATTAACAACATTTTGCAGTACTTGCTTCGGCAGTACATACACTAAAATTGAAACGATCCAGAGAAAATTAGCATGACCCCTGCACAAGGATGACACGCAAAATTGTGAAGCGTTCCATATTTCTTTAAAAAAAAAAAAACATTTTGCAGTACTAAGCTAAATATTTTCATAATAGTCTACAATCAGAAAAAGTATTGAAATATATATATAATATTTTGCCAATTTATTATAAATTGAGTTGGCACACGGGCCTATTTTGCCAACACAAACTTGCATAAAGGAACACTGCTCGTGAAATCCAATAATGGTGAAACGCACACTAGTGATAACATGACATTTGCAAACTTAAAATAAGTAACCCTATGCTCACAGACAATTTCGAAATTCGAAAACAAGGCGTTTTAATGAACCACTGGGACAGTGTGGCTGGACATCGCATTGGAATAACTTTAAACACTCCCCCACCTAGAATTATAATCTGATTGGTCGGCGTGTGGAATCGTATGCAAAGCGAAAATATGCTCCCCGGAAAGTATTTTTTGCCTTCGTGCTCTTTAACTCCTCAAGAAAAGTATATTTTGGTTATACTTGTACGCTGATACCTTTCTCGGGCCGCAGCGATACAGCGTGGCGGGCCGCATGCGGCCCGCAGGCCGCCATTTGGTGACCCCTGTTCTAGACAATATGATCATAGAAGATGCTTCTTCAATGGTGTTGACACTTGTGCTGACATCTGCAATTGTATGGTTAATAATGGAAAACTTTGTAGTGGAAATTTACTGTCGATACACGTTTACTGCGTTTCCAACATAGATCATCTATTTCAGTGGTCTGGTGGCAAAGCTACGCAAGCCTAATGTTGAAGACACTCGCAACTACGCTTTTGCTGTCGTAATTTTGATGTTCTGTATCTTTGCAACAATCCTTCGAGTTGTTTTGTCTTTTCGTCGCAAAAAAGTCAGAGTTGCTGCTGCCGCTGTAGTTTAATCATACACCAGAGGCCAGCTACGTCAACGGAAAGCTAGCAATGTGCTTTCAAAAGAATCATTATTGAGCCTATTCAAATATAGAAGACTTTGTTCTTTGTGAAGATTGAAGTATTGTTGTTTTATTTTTAATCTCTACAAAATACCGGGTGCGAAAGACGATTTGTAGACTGAGCAATGTGCCTCGTGTTTTTCTGACAAATAGGTCTAATATATGCCCTGACAAAGTTGTGAGTTTTTCGAGATTTGAAATAAACAAGACATCTATTGTTTTATAGCCTAAATTAATTTGGCTGCCGCTGTAGGCTATCAGTTGACTCAACTGCAGGATCTCTGGTTAGCCTTTAAGAGTATTCATTTAGGCCTACTTTCAGATAGTTGGAAAATAATTTGGGTCCGAAACTAATGAGCTCCTTGGGTGCCAAATCAAGATAATTCTAAAATATTTTAATATAAGTTATTCAAGAAGTATGAGATGGTTTCTTCAAGCTTCCGGGTCCAAAAAGACCCCTTGGACTCCCCTGCCAGCACTATTGCTTACTTACATGCATTATTTTCATTATAGATTGGTCACAACCGTAAACCATAATCTCTTCGTGGGAAAATTGTAACATAAATTTCCCGATCTGTATGCAATGACCGAAAGAAACACTCTTCTGAAAACGTCTATTCAAGAATTGAATTTCTGTAAAAATAGCCTTAAAGCTGTCGAAAATGGGATGCAACGCCGTACACCACTAAAACTTGTCACTACAGAACAGATTACTTGGATAAAAGACGGAAATTTTCGTCCAGCTGACAAGCACTAAGCAAAACAGTTAAATGTGCGACTAACATCTCAAGCAACCATTTCACGAATGACCAGAATAGATATCAATATTTCAAACTCACGTACGCAGTACTGTGACGTAATAGTGAAAGACATTGTCACGCAATTCAAACAGGTGTTCAAAGGTGGTGATGCCATGTTTCATGTTTAAATAGGTTTGATACAAGTCTTACGAACGATGGTGCAATTTTGGCTCATTTTTAGGAAAAATTCCATGACGTAATACGCTAAGATTCAGTAGACCTGAACGGTTTTTATATGACGTTTGATTAGATGAACAATTGTCTGGAACAAGCTCTTAGACATCCTAGTGCTTACATTTGAGGCGCTATCCTCAGGATGTATGCCAGCATCCAACATATCTGAGAACTCACTTACTTTTTGTGCAAACTTATTTTTTAACCAGTTAAATTCGGGATCTACCCTATCACGAAGTTCTGCCAAAATTGCAGAGTTGAAAATTTTACGCAAAAGTGCATGGAAATGCCGTAATTCCTCTTCTAAAGTAGATAAGTTAGATCGAAAAATTAACAGTTCCTGCTTATCACTCAAAGAACCTAGAGCTACAGAAAGTTCCCCAATTTGAGTCAAAATATCCCTTCTATTATGCCGGGCCTCTCGAACTGACTTAGCTTCATCGTTACTGGGTCCCTCCCCAGAATGGCCTGCCCGACCGCAAAGAACATCATCAGACTTGAACTCAGTCGAGTCGACGGCGGTCGAGTCCCTGTCGCCACCGAGTGTAGACATATTAAATGTTCGGGCTAAATTTAATAATTAAAAAATTAAGTTACACAAACACACAAAATAGTACAGTAGTTATAAAAAACTTAACTGCAAAGACCGTAAAAATACAAAAAGAATTCAAATGCACAATACCGTAGTTGTAGTGGTATATGAAGTCCTACCACTTCTGGAGACTTCCATTCTAGGCTATAAAAGTTCCACAAAACTTGCTTGGATTCGTCCACTTGAAGCTTCAAGCACAGATCGATTGTTTTTAATCTTTTTTCTTGCCAATGAATGTCAATGTTGTTTTTCTTCAGAACCAACAAGGAAACGCTTTTAATTGTTAGCTTGAAGTTCTTCAGTACCAACTGAAAAGAAACGTCTTTATTATTTATGGTCACAACCGTAAACCATAATCTCTTCGTGGGAAAATTGTAACATAAATTTCCCGATCCGTTCGTCTGTATGCAATGACCGAAAGAAACACTCTTCTGAAAACGTCTATTCAAAAATTGTATTTCTGTAAAAATAGCCTCAAGGCTGTCGAAGAATGGAGGAAACACCGTACCCACTAAAACTTGTAACTACAATACAAATTACTGAGATAAAGACGGAAATTTCGTCCAGCTGGCAAGCACAAGCAAAACCGTTTTAATATGCGACCAACTCTTCAAGCAACAATTTTACAAATGAAAGAATATAGATTGCAATATTCCAAACGCACGTAACCATCTTCTGTGACTTAATAATGATAAGCATTATGAAGCTATTCAAACACCTGTTCAATTTGGCTTACACCATATCTCGTAATTCAAGATTTAACGATGATGTAATGTTTCAACAGGTGTGACAAAGGTGATGCAATCTTTGCTTATTTTTTAGTAAAATTCCATTACGTCAGACGCCAAGATTCAGTAGACCAGAACGGTTTTATGTGACGTTTGATTTGTACAGATATTGTCCGTAACATAGATCTGCTATGTTTGATATAGGCCTACAAAATTCAATTAAAACTAAACTGACTTAGGTCTACATCAGTCTAATCATTTTTGCTTTCACAATTTTGCATAATGTTGTGGAAAATTATTGTTTCTTTAAAAACCAATTGTTAATTTATGAAAAAACAAAAAAGTGATATAAAACAAGAATAGCCTAAACAGTCACATTGTTTAAGGTTTTGTTTTGATAGGGAGACAACGAAACGACTATGAGCTACAGTCTACCCATAGTGATTTGGGTGTACCAATTAGCCTACTTGCCACCCTGAAATGAATAACACTATTCAACAGTTTAATCAAATCGGTTGCAACCATAAATGAAACATAAACAAGGCTAGTAAGTTATAGGCTACCGTACTTCGATTAGGTACTAACTTGCAATTAATCGCCAGCGTCATAAAATTTTATGCAAAATTTCCAAACGAATATGATAAAAGCTACAGGTGGACACCATGAGCCAATGGACATCGTTGTATATCGAGATAGGAAAAATGTAATAATAGGTCAAATAATAAACCATGCTTTAATTTACTACCATTGCTACAACCTACTGAAATGCGACAACGAGTAGCCAAAGAAATAGAAACAAAATATTCTGCACAAGGCCTGTTTTCATTTTTGGTTGGCTTTGAATCTTAATCTTCGAACTGGCAAAGCCTCTGATAAAATATTTCTTGCAGTTTCGCATAATTTTAAAGTCTTTGAATCACTGACTGCCTTTACCGATATTAACAGAGTTGAGTGGAGTTTCAGCTTGTTCGAGGTGTTGTATGTGACCTATTCCATCCGCCAGGTGCCACTGAATCGAGAGTAGTCCTAAAATGCGTTGCTTAAGCGCATACACGAAAAACTAACCAGTGCTGTAATATGCCTGTCTCCCCACATCTACATGTAATTAGATTCAGCGTTATGGGACGGTAGATGACCGGTTAAACTGTGATAAGCTATGGGAATATATGAAATGGCTTTGAAAAAATTCATTTGTTGACATCTGGCAACGCTTGATGTCTGCTAGCCAGGTTATGTTGCCAAATAGAAAATACTATCTCAAATTTGAAAAATATCACGGTCTCAAAAAGTTTGGTTTCACAAAAAAAACTGAACAAATGAACCAGGCTGGAAACTTCATAAAATTTTAAAGTTTTTCATTTTAGCGATTACGTTAAAATAGAGCCATAAGATATGAATACCATTTATCAGAAGACTCTAACAGACGGTTCTCTTTGGGAAAGTGCTTGAAAGGAAATAAAATTGCTATTGGTAATAATCATAACCATGTTTTATTTTGATCCCATTGCAACAAAATACTGCACAGTGCTCACAGCCGCGTGCTCTGTAGCTTTTTCGAACCCAGGTCCTTTTAAACGTTACTCAAACGTCCTCACCATTTGGCTACTAAATGGCTGTGTGAAAATTAAACTTACTCCATCTGGTAACACTGTCTAATCGTAGTTGCTGGCAATGGCACTGTTTGGCTGCATGTTTTGGTCTTTGACAGTCAAGTCTTGCTGACCAGTGAAATAAATCGTTTTGTTACCAAGAAGAAAAATCAAACTTTTTTGGTCTTCAGCAGAACGAAGTTTTTATTAAAATGCTGAATTCAATCATATGAAAATAATTTTATGAGATTTATTACCTATGTAGCATAGAAAATTGAAATGTGAAAATGAAATAGCCTATGCATAGAAATTGTTCATTCTGTAGCAGAGAAAATTAATTAATTGTCTTGTCTGATGTACCTAGTAGGCCTACCTACATAGGCCATTTCCCTTGCTGTGTAGTTGCTTATTTTTTGTCCTACCTACTGAAAGTGAAAAGGAGAATTGAATCCTTTTTCCTGACTATCACAATGTGGAAGTGGGTTTCCTGATTTTGCAACTAAATATTGATTTTAGTGATTACTGATATGATATGCCCAGTGTTCATTTTTCAATCTAGTTTACATTAACGTGTTTGTAGGTATGTAGAATATCAGTTCAGCAGGCTGTAGCCCTAAGAAAAGCAGAAAACATTTTTCCTCGCTAGAGCAGCATGCTGTTTATAGTCATGAGAGAAATCAAGGGCTAGTATAAATATTCAAAGGAGTGCCACTCTGCAATTGACAGCATACGTTTAAGTGTCTTGCCAAAGATACATCTTGAGCGGTGTCGAACCAACACTCTTTTGAACTATGAACCATGGCTCTCACCACTCAGTTTTGCAGACTGACAAATAAAAAAAGGAATATTGGTTAAGGAGTGATTGATAGCAATTTGTATATACCTTGTCTGCATATGCAGTCAGTGACTATGCCAAGGTTAGAAGTAGAATTTTGTTGCATTATATATGCAAGATCACCATATTGTCATTTTTAATGCAAAATTTGAGAGATGTAATGGTTTTTTGAAGCGTTTAGCAGGCTATTTTTGATTTGTCATTTTTGTGTTGTCTTTTAGCAACTTTAATTGAAGTCTAAAAAAACTCCGTTTGTCTGATTGCAGTACGTTATTGATGAAAAATTAGGTTTGAAATGGCAACCTCACCATCTTGATCTCTCCTAAGCCAATGAGGATTCCCATAATCCTATTCATGTCCTATTGTCCTATCCTATTTACACTATGACTAGCTATAGGCTGATATATTCAAAAGCTTCATTTTTTCATTCCTTCACTAATTTTTTTCATAACCCATGTTGATTTTCGTGAGCCATAAAGCAAGATAACTGTTTGTGTTAGATCATGGCTAGGATAAGGTGCATGCCAATTTAACATAATAAATGTTTGCTAAAATCAGCAAAAAGTTTGATGACAGCATGTTGGGTTGAGTGTTGCCACATTTTCGATGTGACAGATATAATGTTGCAAAAGTTTTTACTCCAGAACTGAACTTTTGAATAGTTTTCTTTTTAGATATACAGTAGTCAATTAACATGCAGACAGTAATATTTTGATGATGGCATGCACATTGTTGTTGGCCGAGTGGTAATAAAGTGCCAAAATAATGGAAGCATCTGACGATGACCATACCGGTATACTCTCTATGCTAGGCATCAAGACTTTTTCAACCAACACATGTTTTGCCTCTGAAACTGGGCTTATCAGCAGTTGAGAACAGGAATTCTGTGGCACGATCAATGACAGTGTGATATTGACAAGCCCAGCTTCATGGGAGAAATGCATGAATCTTGCTGTCAAATCTTGCTACATTTGACTGCGGAGAACAGGGTTGATCTCTAAGTGGTCAAAACTGGGTTTTGACCACTAAGCGGTTTAAACCTGGTTTTAACCGGTCAAAACTAGGTTTAAACCGGTCAAAACTGGTCAAAACCCTGACCTGATTGGTCAAAACCCCGTAATGAGTTGCTTGACCGTGTTTGCCAGAAAATCACTGAAAACGTGAGGGAGATGGTAGAAGGTGAGGGAGGAGGTGAGGGAGAAGGAAAAGATGAAATTGACTGGTGAATGAAGCATTTGAATATACTGGAGAGACTTGTTAATTCCAATTGTTCAATTGAGGTGTTCTAACTTGCATAAAGTAGATAGGCATAAGGCATCACAACTTGTTCCTTTTCCGATAATCCTTTCTTGGCTTGACGTGTACTTTGCTTCAAAGAACGAATCATAAACTATCCTGTCTTTAATTTTTAAAGCATCTGAGAATATGCATTCGCATTGTTTTATTTTAACTGGATAAAATTTGATGGCAAATGTTTTTCATAAAAAAAAACATTGTTGGAATAAATTCTTGTACTTCAGTTGGCTGTGCAAATTGTTCATCGTTCTACCAAGCATTTTTTGGTTCATCAGAAACTTATTTTTAGAATTTGAATTTTCTCAATAATTAAAATAACCAACTGATTGAAATATCAAAAACAAACAGAGAAGTTGAATATTTTTTGTTCCAAATCCAGCATTTAGGTTATGTTGATCAAAACAAAATATAGTTGAACATCATTACTAATAACATGGAGGGTAATACTTTTAATTCAATTGAAAAGCAACTTGATTCATACACTAAAGGGGTTTTGACCAGTATTGACCAGCAAAGGTGGTCAAAACTGCCCGGTTTAAACCAGGTTTTAACCGGGCGGTTTAAACTGATCAACCCTGGCGGAGAAACATTTGTTGATTGCAGAAAGCTTGATAGCCAGTGTGAAGGCTACATTGGCATTGTCAGCAAAATGCAATGCGATACTGAGTACTCATGCTGATGCCAGGTAGATCATTCCTTCGATGTTACTTTTTGCATGGAAAAAAGAAGCTTTTAACAACATTATCTGATACGACAATTTTGTTGATAACCGATTTTTAAAATAAAATTTGGCATTTTATTTATTCATTCGGTAATTTTTTTAGATACTTTAGGAAATATTTGAAATCTGAATCTGTCAACCCTGTACACATGGTGCATTCTGCATAGCATGAGGCTTAAGATCTTGTTTATCTGAATCAGTTGTCTGAGGATGTTGTTCTGTTGTTATGTTGAGCTTTAGCTTTATGTTGAGCTATATACCTCACAGTGTTGTATGTATCATGTGTACAACTGTACATGATTTGACAATCCAAGATTAAACTAGCATCTGCATATCAAACAGTCATGTTAAATTCTGATTCCGTTATACTGAGGTACCAATATAATTGAAAATAGATGGATAAGGTAATGTGGTAATTACTATCAATTGCAAATTATATATACAGTGTCTACGTCTAACCAGTGAATTGTTTACACAAAAATATTTATACAAATATACAAAAATATTGGCTTGTCATAAGCATACGGTTTTCCTTGAGATCTTCTAGTCAGCACTCAGCAGTTCTTAATGTAATCACAGACTAACCAGCATGTTTTGCCCCAGTTAAAGCCTGAGCATGTTTTGCCCCATATCAGATAATTTCTTTCATTTTATCTTTATTCACTTCAAAACAAAAAGTACAAGCACTAAAAATTCAGAATATTTACACCTATGAACTGCTGTAAAATGGCTACCCTAAAACCTCCTGGTTCAGCAACAGTGATATTTGTTGTTAGAATTGTTAAGGAGTCTAGATATCTAATGACTAAGGCCCGCAAAAGTCAATAAAGTCAAAATTTGTAAGGACCTCGTCTGTTCACAAATCAAGAAATAAAGTTGTTTTCAGCACCTAGGAGAGTGTTTCTAAGAAGTTTATATAGGTCAAAATAAAGTCAAAATTGACAATAAAGTCAAAATTTGTCAAATTATATGGCTTTTGACAAACTTTTATTGCAAATTGTCCATTGTTTATACATTGTTACCGGTACGTATTTAAATAATTCTTATAAAACACTTCTTCACAAACGTGGTCTTTTCGAAGATCAACAGTTTGAATTTTAGGAATAGCCTACTGACAATCTGTAATACAAAAATGACTAAGCAAGCTAAATTGTCTTCAGATTTAGACCTTTGTCGAAATTTTGCTGATGAATTTAATTTACCATGCGAAGAAAATTGAAGCAAAGTGCCCTTTCCACAAGGACAAAATAACAAAAGCTACCTAAATCTATCACCAAAAAACACAATGCACTTTTTATAATCCATAAAACACCATGAATTTTTGACAAAATGCTACGTTTGGGTGTGAAATCGACAAATATTATGTTTGGGTAATGGTACTGTATCAATTCAAGGAAGAATTATGTGGCCTCTACAAATAAGCAATTTCGTTAGGTCAAAATAAAAAAATTTGATAAAAATAAAGTCAAAAAAAATTTTTTTAAGTCAAAATAAAAATGGCTCTATTAATTAACACAACCCGTGCGACAACAATTTATGTGCATGATTTTTGTCGGTTATCAGTGTCGGTTATCAGTGTCGGTTGTGAATCTCGCAAGCCTTCAGCTTAAATCACTTGTGAGCCTATGTTACCTGCATAAAAATTTCGAAGATCTATTTTGGCTAGCAGTGAAGGTATCAAACTTATTTCAACTAAACCTCTGCAAGCTATTCAGCTGATAATATATGAATGGCCACAGATTTGGTAACTGGTTAAGTTCCGTTTTGTGGTTTCCATCTCGGTTCAATTTTTTTTATAAATCAAGGTACTGTTCTCTTGAACAAACAGTATATGACACTGACAGTTGTCTTTATTTAGTGAATTCTAACAAGCAGCTTGTTTTTCAAAGCAGTAGGCTAGAAGGCTGCGGTAGCTTACTATAGAGTATAGATACTAGGTCATAGTCAAAGAAATAAGTCATAAAAGAGTCAAACACTTTAAATATTACATAAAATTTTTAAGACGGTGGCTTTTTTCGTTTCTGCAGTTGCGGAGTCATGAATATTAGGCCTACACAGTATTTAAGACCAAGCAATTTTGCACTTTCAATTTGTATTCCAAGTAATCCCAAATCTTCCAAACGGCTTTGAAACATGCTGGTTCTTAGTATAGTCTTGCTACTAAACGCAACAAACGGTTTACCAGCTTCATTTTTTAATCATAAATCGATTTCGCTAGCAAAGCATCCTCAGTATGATCATGTCAACAGCCTTGACATTGATCTTAATAAGTAGTTTTTAATTCTTTTTAAACTGAAAACGAAATGTGAAGTTTGTAACCACAAAGCTTAAAAAGGTACGTATAGTGCATGGTGTAGTACATTTTCAACAGCATTTTCAACATATTTGTAACATGATTGTACTCATGTTTTTAATTAACAAATTTAGATTTTGAGAACAGATAACCGAAACTTATCAGAATTGCAAAATGCATTTCAACGCTGCAAATTCAAACCTAAGTTCCGTGAGAACAGAATTTTAGATTTCATATTTAACCATTTTCAACGAATAACTTTTTTATTTGTGTTGGGCCGAATTTTCACTGGCCTAAAGCTTTAGTTTGTTCAGCTTTATGGATAATCCAACACTGGGTGTACAACATAATTTAAAATACTGTCAAAATCAGTTTAGCCTACACTGCTTATTTTGCAAAGCAATTGAACAGACTTTATCTTGAACAGTGCTAAATTAAGGTTGGATACCAATCATGAAATAGTTCTTGTGAAATGTCTGGTAGGCTTTTGCAAAAGTTTCTGATGGTTATCGCTTCTACCGTCTTTGTTATATTAGCATATTTGGCGTATTCTAATAACCAACAATCTGGAGGTAAGAGTGTATGGTATATGTGTTTTTATAAGTTTTTGCTATAGCTTGAAGTTAGGGATGGGCATTTTCGAAGAGTTGAGGATTTGACTTCGATTCGATATATTTTGGCAAAGAAAAATAAAGTAAGCGCAAAAGAAGGTTAAGCTTTTGTTTGCTGCAACAAACTATGTTCATTGAAAGCAGGGATATCTATCCCTGATTGAAAGGTAAAATTATTGTAGGGCAGTGTTTATGGCTGTTTGAACCCTTGCTTACGAAACATTTTTAGAATTTACTGGCGGTTAGGTCTGCATTGGAAATTAGTAACGTATAGATTATAGGCTACTGTAAAATTCTAATTGTAAACTTTTTCGTCGACTTCAAAATAGGTATACCCTACTAATTGCGTACATTTCATTACGACTTCTCAACTTCTAATCATAATACACAACTTGTACAGTGTACTCTAACTCTAAAGTTCACACTCAAATCACGCGGCTATTTATAACAGGTTTGCTTTGAGTCATTGACTAAAAGTTTCCAGAAACTATGATAATATTACATCATAAGCACTCATTCTTCTGCTCATCAAGTCAATAGCGTTTCTAGAAAATCACACGAACGCGAAATCTTCTAGAAGCAACTTCGCCATAAAAGATTGCGTAATTGACAGCTACTTTAGGACGATAACATCTCGCAAGAATTACACAATTAAAATAGCACTCTTGTTGAAGAACATGTTATGTTGCCTGCCGGGGGGCTATGCATATTGATTGTGACAATTAATAAAACGCGTGTGTTGACTACTGTTAGGCCTATTTGTTTCACCTGCAGCTCTCGCAAAAGTTCTGATTCAACGCTTTTATAAGTGGACGTAGTTTTTATCTGAAGCCTGTTCAGTGTTCACACCAATTATTTCCAAATAAAATTTAATTTGACCCAAATACCAACTTGGTTTTGAAATTTCAACAACTTTCTATCCTTTATGTGCTAGAAGCGTAGGAATCTCATTTTGCAGAAGCCGTTACAGAAAACGTTGATCGAATATAAATCGAGAAATCCGAAAATCGAGAAATAAGTTAAAATGCAAAAAATAGTAGCTTAGGTTATTTTTTTTGACACACAACTTTTGTTATTTTGATGTTACAAAATAATCTAGCCTGAGAATTATAATAAATGTATATTATAAAACGACTTGCGTTCTTCTGGTGACTGCATACTAGGCTACGACCTGATATTAAAAATGATACCATAATCAATGCCTGGTGAACAGTCTCTTTCTGTAATTTTTACATAAACATATTAATTAAACCTACTGACTTAAAGATGTGCAACTTTACAAAACTTGACAAGTTTGGGCAAAGAGTGCGACACAAAACACATATTCAATTATGTGAGCAAACATTGTAAATCAATAGTTAAAAACACATTTCAACTCGCTTTTTAATTTTCATTAAGTTTTGAAAACCGAAACGCTCTAATTTATATAAAATGATAATCTCCTAGGTGAAAAATGTGTTGTTGATGTCTGAGCTGAGAATATCTGTCAGCTAGCCTACTCTAATTTTAATTAGCCAGAAAATTTTCCAAACCCCGGCCAAATAATTGCTACTCCTAAACAATATTATCACAGTTCAGTGGGGAAAACCTCGAAACTGACCATCAGCGTGTGGGGATTGTGCAACATATTTGTTCCGCTGCTTGCGCGCAGTCCATTAGTGATCAATAATGTAAATGAAATAAATGAGATATAAACCGAATCCTATTTAGGATTGAAATTATTCGAATAGTTTAGGATTCGATACTCTAAATTGCCCATCCCTACCTGAAATATATTCTTATTAGCCTACCCTACTTCATACCTGCATGGCTCAAATGTTTTTAATCCATTTTCTCCACTATGTGACTCTTCACTCATAACTGCCGTCTCAATTCTTTTTCTAACTACTGTCTAAAGAGGCTCTAAAGTTTTGATCTTCCTTACCTCGGGAGCAATGGGTAAATGTGACTAGCCACTTCCTTACCAGTGGTGCTTACTTCCAATATAATATATTGCTTGACTTACTGTATCAGGCTGTGCTTTCAGTGAACCTCATAACCAATATCCATTGCACTGCCCATGGATATGCTGGGGGTATAGACCCCACAGACCATGACACTGTGATTCTCAACTGGATGCAGCAATTTGGGTGTGTTACCCCTGAATGGTTCCCTGTTTTAAAAGAAGGAAGAAGCTACTGTAGTTCTGTGTTTGTTTGTTCTAGTGATTGCACACGATCAAACAATATATGGACGCCACAAACTGCAATTGGTAATTCAAAGCATAAACAGATGAATTGCTTAGAGTAGACTATGGTGCCATCAATGTAATACATGGAAAATTAAAAACTATTGCTTGGCTGTTAGGGTATTGAATCATCGAAGTCCAACAGCTAAGCTGATGCTGTGTAGTCTGGGTAGTGGGTATGCTAACAATTTACAATGTTTCCCAACTATGTTGCTTTGAGCCAACTCGCTTTTCTGCCAGATTTTTTAGTTTGTTTGATCTGATGTACATACTGACTTGCTATTGACTTAATCTGTAGTGTTCTTATCAATATCTATCAAAAACTGTTCTTAACGTGTTGTTTCAGATATATTTTATTCCACCCTCGGTACCGTTCAAGCAAAATATGTGCAAGAAGTGTCAACAGATAGAAAAACTATACAAGCTCTCTGGGTCATAATGTTTTTCTGGCACGTTTGCACCATTATTTATCTCTTGGTATCATTGTGTCTTCCACCAGAAAAGAGTCCAGTCACTGTGGAACCACCTTTAATTTCCGTTGTAAGTATCATATGGAAAATAATTGCAATGTGTGACGTGCAGTAACCATTAAGCATGTTACCTGAGTGGTGAGGGTGCTTTATGCTTTATAACAGGGCTACTCAACTGGCGGACCGCGGTCCGAATCCGGACCTTCTGGATGTTGATGGTGGACCTTGAGCTTTTGGAAGAATAATCTCATTTGCCACGTTTCAGGGCTTCTTTAAACAAATTTCTACTGGGAGGAGCAATTTTTACTGTGATTATCTGCTGATTATCTGACTATCTGCTTAATTGCTGGGGGGGCTTCCACTTCCAGACTTCCAACACTTTCTCAGAAATCCAATTCGAGTTACATTTTACCTAAAAAAGTGGTTTGGTACAGATAGTTTAACTTTCGTGGTTGCTTGTGAAATAACTTATGCACCGGACCGCTAAACATATTCAACTTGTCAAACCGGACGTTTGTTACGATTAGTTGAGTAACCCTGCTTTATAACAAGTGTCTTTCTCAAGATACCGCTACCCTATGATCTTTAGTTAGGCCTACTTCTGATCGAGATTACGTCATCGATAAAGAAAACTTGTTTCTGCAATGGTAAGTTCATTGATACAAATACCAAGAACTGTTTCTTCAGAAACATTTTGCAGCACCCCAAACATGATGGAATTGCGGGGGAGGGTCGCTACTCCTCACACCCGTTGTCGACGTTGCCTTACATGCGAGAGTGGGAGCTCCCGATGTTGGGTTGCTCAGCGAAGGCAAGTCGACTCTTGTGTTCTATCAGAAACAACTTAGGTTTGTGGTACGTAACGAAGTACAGCAAAATCCCGAAAACGGATTTAGCTGCTTCGTGCCACATAACACCCCACCAGTGTCTGAGGGCTGGGTTGGCCCGAGACACGCAAAGGTAGAGTGCCCTGCGTTGTTCTGAATTCGTTCGGGGGTCACCAGTGCGGGGGAGGGTCGCTAATCCTCCTCCGTTGGTCGACATTGCCTTACATGCGAGAGTGGGAGCTCCCGATGTTGGGTTGCTCAGCGAGGGCAAGTCGACCCTTGTGTTCTATCAGAAACAACTTAGGTTTGTGGTACGTAACGAAGTACAGCAAAATCCCGAAAACGGATTTAGCTGCTTCGTGCCACAGAATAACTGAAATTGACATTAAAATGCAACTATTTAGTAAAAATGTGTCATGCTGTGTAAAAATAAGATATATCTCTTCATATAAGTACCATGAAAAGATATTGACGATACCACGACAGTTTATCGAACGAAAGTTTCTCGACTAAAATTTCAATAGGCCTATTAAGGCCTGTTGTTGAAAATGTTGAAGTTTTGTTGATGGTTGGTTTGTTATAGGAAATGAGTCGAAATGTTGGTGTAAGAAAAATAAAACTAAGTTCCTCCAGAAAAATTACTATAAAAGGACATGAAATCAAGACAAGTAGCGTAACGCTGAAGTGAAATGTATCGAAACATTTGTTTTCAGCAGCCCTAAGACAATTGAAATAATACTAAATTATCGACACAGCCAATAAGAAAGTACTAAAGAGGGAGCGTCATATTCAACCCAGGGATGGCCCCTTTTTTATGAGATCCAAAAAAAGAATACAGTATTTTGCCTCATGAACTCGTAAGTGAGCAAAAGTTTTCCTTTAGTTTATAGCAGAGGTAGAAGAATCGATATCACTTTCTTTTCTAGGAACGTTATTAGTGTGATCCGGGCCCGATATCAAAGAATGACGATCGCTCTATCTTCGCCCGCTCCGGACCGGGCGCGAACAAATCGTCGCTTGTCAGGAGGGATTCCGACTTAGATGCGTTCAGTCGTAAGCCCGTGGACGGTAGCTTCGCGCCGCTGGCCGATCGGCCAAGCGCATGTACCAAATGTCCGAATCTGCGTTTCCTCTCGTACTGAGCAGAGTTGCTGTCGCGACGACCCTCGGTCGCGAGACGAGTGTTCATCAGTAGGGTAAAACTAACCTGTCTCACGACGGTCTAAACCCAGCTCACGTTCCCTATTGGTGGGTGAACAATCCCACGCTTGGTGAATTCTGCTTCGCAATGATAGGAAGAGCCGACATCAAAAAATCAAAAAGCAATGTCGCTATGAACGCATGGCGCTGCAAGTATCCCTGTGGTAACTTTTCTGACACCGCAAGCCAGTTATCCCTGTGGTAACTTTTCTGACACCTCCCGTTCAACGTTCTCGAACAGACGAAAGGATCGATAGGCCGCGCTTTCGCGGTCGCTATTCGTACTGAAAATCTCGATTGAGCGGGCTAATGCCCTTTCGCTCCGCGGGAGGTTTCTGTCCTCCCCAAGCCCGTCTTGGGACATCTGTGTTATTCTTTGGCAGACGTACTGCCCCAGTCAAACTCCCCGCCTGAAACAGGTGATCGGTGGCGGGCTCCCGCGTCTTTACGACGCGAGATTAAGGCGACAAGGGCGGCGCCCGCAAAGGACGCCGCCGTCCGGCATTACCGACTGAGGGGAGCGGCGGTCAAAGTAGTGGTGTTTCAACAGCGGCCAAAGGCCTCCCACCTACTCTACGCCTCCGACGCCGCGCCACAGATCTAAGACTAGAGTCAAGCTCATCACTCAACAGGGTCTTCTTTCCCCGCTAATTCTGCCAAGCCCGTTCCCTTGGCTATGGTTTCGCTAGATAGTAGATAGGGACAGCGGAAATCTCGTTCATCCATTCATGCGCGTCACTAATTAGATGACGAGGCATTTGGCTACCTTAAGAAAGTCATAGTTACTCCCGCCGTTTACCCGCGGTTGCTTGAATTTCTTCACTTTGACATTCAGAGCACTGGGCAGAAATCACGTTGGGTCAGCACCGGCCGACGGCCATCGCAAAGCTTTGTTTTAATTAAACAGTCGGATTCCTCTTTGTCGGCGACAGTTCTGGGTCGCTCCTCGGCGAAGGCCCGGGCTCGCCCGCGAAGGCGAGAGCAGCCCCGACCTCCCGGGTCTCCAGCCAGCGCGCCGACCGTCGGCACGCCGAAAGTGCGCGTCCGGCCCGCTGCCCGAAAGAAGGCCCGTTCGGAAGGGGCCCGGACCTTCAGCGCCTCAGAGCCAATTCTTTTACCGAAGGTACGGATTCGTTTTGCCGACTTCCCTTACCTACATTGTTTATCGGCCAGAGGCAGCGCACCTCGAAGATTTTTACATGTGCAGGCCAAACCTCTTATTAGTTATAATGTGGAGGCGGGCCGCAACAATACTCATTCAATAACATCAGAGTAGGCTAATTTAACTTCAAATATGTGAACTCGTATTTGTTGAATATGAGACCCTTTCTCGTATCAAGTGTAGCCTATTTAACCATAATCAAAGAATGTCACAAGTGCGTCTTTGTTATCTTCTATCTAAGGACAATTGAATTTGCTTAACCATTTAAGCCCAAGTATTATAGCACCGCAGGTAAAAAGAAAACTACTTAACACAAAAACCCAGCAAATTGTCTGTTCCAAAACAACACATTTATTACAGTCTGTCCCAACAACATTACATTCAGCCGACCAGGGAAAAAAACAACTGTTTGTAATGCGGTCACCGACCGGATACATGGAGCCGTTTAGAATGTTGTTGCCTGCGCACGAAAGTCGTACGCAGCCGTAGTAGGGTGGTCCTCAAATGTATGGTAAAATTTTAAAGTTGGAAAAGTTTGGTTCTTACCCTCTCATTTGGTTCCATTTCACTAAAAAACAGTTCACTAAAAGTTTGAAGTATTTTGATAAAGGTTTAGAGGTGCCACATAACCAGTGAAAAATGACAAAAATACGAAAATTTTGTCAAAATAGGTAAATCGCCTAAATAAATGTCTTAAAAACAAAACCTCAGCAATATACAATGCACTGCAGAGTGCAGACACAAATGAAGAAAAATAGGCAACAATCTTGCCAAATCCGGCAGTAGCAACTACTCCAGTCTGTAATGGGCTATAAAATATACTGTAATGATATGCTGAATATGTTTATAAGTTAGATCGCACCCACCTAGAGTGGACACATTTACAGGTCTCGTATATCAAATATGATTCAGTCTGTGGACTTTAAGTGGTTCTCAATATTCTTATTATTGCAATTTCGAAGATGACGCAGAATATACTGCATTTGATTTTCATCTTTTGTCAGCAAATTGTTAAAATTTTGCATCAATGCAACCGGAATAGCCCGTTTCGGCGAGTCCGATTCGACTAGTCCGATTCGGCGAGTTCCTTATTCGGCGAGAGCCTTTTTCGGCGAGTGCCCTATTCGGCGAGTTTTTGAAATTTTTAAAAGGAAATTATCGGGTACCGTAGCCTAATTACAATTGCCGTTTTTAGATCGTTTTAACGTCGCTAAACGTTGAAATCGTGCAGAAAGGAATAAAAAAAAAATGTTTGAACTATTAAATTAAAATTCGTCATGTCAGTTCAGTTGTTTTTATTTTTGACCATCATATCAAAAACAATACACGTCAACATAGCAAAGGTAGAAGAGACAAAACACGAGCGTTAAAACGTGCTTGAATTCGTCATGTCAGTTCAGTTATTTTTATTTTTGACCATCATATCAAAAACAATACACGTCAATATAGCAGAGGTAGAAGCGACAAAAAGCGAACGTTAAAACGTGCTTGAATTCGTCATGTCAGTTCAGTTGTTTTTATTTCTGATCATGATATCAAAAACAATTCACGTCAACATAGCAAAGGTGTAGAAAAAGGTAGAAGCGACAAAACGCGAACGTTAAAACGTGCTTGTGACCGAAGTAAGTTACTGAGTTGAAAGAAATTTGGCAAGGTTGCATCACCTTCAGAAAAATTTAAGATATGAAGGAAAAATAAAACGAAGAAAATGTACAAAAAAAATAATGTTTATGTCTATAAGTTAGTACTTTTGAATAGTTAAAATCATAGGCGCCTAACTATTTTTTTGGCCATGGGGGCGAAAGCGTGTTTCATCAGCAGCAAGGTAATTTCGGCGAAATGTCACGCAGATGGATGACGTAATTACAGTATGTCGTCACACTAGGATTGCTTTTATTGCCACACTCGGAGTTATCGCTACGTTCGACCTACCGTTAATTATTATAAACAAAGCTCGACCAAAACACATGCTATGCGTCTGCGTTGGCTAGCGGTTGATGGACTGCGACTCTTTAAGCTAAGCACAACATAAAGTTTAGCAACGAACTAGATTTATTAGCATGAAACAAGAGACGAAAAGGTTTACTAAAAGGTATACTGTAAATGGAATGAAAATACTAACTTGATCATATGCCTGAAAATATACCTGTTGAAAGCAAAATCATTCATGTTTACATCAATTCAACAGCACGTCACCTTTAATAAATTTAAAAGTTGCTGACATCCGTAAACAGCCCTTGAAAAATAGTTACAGAGAGACGTTTGATTAAGTTTTCGACTTGACATTGCTCCCTTTTCACCACAATATCGCAACTTATGGCTGACCAGCTTTCAAGTTTCAATTCGCTGTAATACGCCCGTTTTCGTGTTGCAGATGAAACAAAAGATGCGCATATTCCCCGCCTTTGATCGGGTTTCTATGGCAACGGTCGTGTGTGCGCCATGCAGTTTGCGCGAGTCCGTTGTTGTATTGACTATGCCGCTTGTGCGACTGTGGGCAGTGCGGTTTGTACCAGCCCTTGTTACGTTGGTTAGTGGTAACCTCGGGCCGAGACTTCAAGTTCATTTTCACAGCAACCGATTCACTGCCGCGACAATTCTCTGCAGAGGTTTCGACTTTCGAAAGCGACAGCGAGGCTGTTTGCAAGCGCATTAAGTTAAACGCACGCTGCGTCAACGTAGCAAATTATGTTGTTTTTGGGTGCATTCAACATCTGATGACATTGAATCGACGCAAAATGGTAGATTTTTGCTATGTCACAGGCAGCAAAATCAGTCATTTTTACATTGATTCAACGTCTGCAGACGTTAAATCAACGTAAAAATGACAGATTTTTTTGTCTGGGGTGGGATTGTAGCATCGCTACTCGTTCTAGTGATTATTTACTGCGAAGCTGTTGCGGTTTGCATTTAAAAATGTTTTTCTGCTGCCGATCGCTAGTTCATCTATTGTTTTATGTATCAATGCCGCATAAAAAGTTGCTCCCACGCGGAAATATGCGTGGGGGCCTGGCCCCCACGGCTTAGGCGCCTATGGTTAAAATGATTAGTTTGGATCAACAAATGTGCGACCTACACTCCTACAGCTTAGATTGAAAGGAAATTATCGGGTAGGCTACCGTAGCCTAGTTATCCCGACCAGCAAAATTTGTTCCAAGAACTCAGTTAGCCTAACAGTTCATTTTTACATTGTAGTAACAGAATGAAAAGGCTAACCAAATGTGTGGCCTATCGTTTTAACGTCGCTAAACGTTGAAATCGTGTAGAAAAGGGTGCTTTTGCTGACTAGGATACGTTGAAACTGAGAAACATTCACAGAAGCCCTACGATACGTTGCATTTTTAAGATAATGTATTCAGACGTTGAATCAATGTACAAATGAAATGTTATGCTAAATGGGTTCTTGGAACAAATCGTAGGGCTTCTGTGAATGTTTCTCAGTTTCAAAGTATCCTAGTCAGCAAAAGCTCCCTTTTCTACACGATTTCAACGTTTAGCGACGTTAACACGATAGGCCACACATTTGTTTAGCCTTTTCATTCTGTTACTACAATGTAAAAATGAACTGTGTTCTTGGAACAAATTTTTGCTGGTCGGGATAACTAGGCTACGGTACCCGATAATTTCCTTTCAATCCAAGCTGTAGGCCACACATTTGTTGGTCCAAACTAATCATTTTAACTATTCAAAAGTACTAACTTATAGACATAAACATGATCTATTTTATTTTTTTTTTGGAACATTTTCTTTGTTTTATTTTCCCTTCATATCTTAAATTGTTTTGAAAGTGTTGCGACCGTGCCAAATTTCTTTCAACTCAATAACTTACTTCGGTCACAAGCACGTTTTAACGTTCGCGTTTTGTCGCTTCTACCTTTTTCTACATCTTTGCTATGTTGACGTGTATTGTTTTTGATATCATGATCAGAAAGAAAAACAACTGAACTGACATGACGAATTCAAGCACGTTTTAACGTTCGCGTTTTGTCGCTTCTACCTTTGCTATGTTGACGTGTATTGTTTTTGATATGATGGTCAGAAATAAAAACAACTGAACTGACATGACGAATTTTAATTTAATAGTTTAAACATATACTTTTTATTCCTTTCTGCACGATTTCAACGTTTAGCGACGTTAAAACGATCTAAAAACGGCAATTATAATTAAGCTACGGTACCCGATAATTTCCTTTCAAAAATTGCAAAAACTCGCCGAATAGGGCACTCGCCGAAAAGGGCTCTCGCCGAATAGGGAACTCGCCGAATCGGACTAGTCGAATCGGACTCGCCGAATCGGACTCGCCGAATAGTAGCAGACCCCAATGCAACACCTCTTTCAGCAAAATCGGTGATCACATGAAGACTAACTAACAACGCCTTTTGTTCTCTTATTACTTTCATCCAAATCCCATGCTACAACTTCCAGCTTTACAAAGTCAGATGGCAAATCCAGAATCTGGAACAATCGCATGGTGTTGGATGTGACAAAGTCTGATAAATCTTTTGAAAAGACATCATCTGGCAATGAAGAAATACGCTTCAATGGTGGACTACTCATACTTTTATGGGTCAAGGCAAAAACCATAGCTTCTTTTTCAATACTTGAAACACCATCATCAAAAAATACAAGGCCAATGAGTTCTTCACATAAAGTTAGGGTTAAGCGGAAACTCCGATCCGTGTGCTATTTTGGCTTTTTTTAATTTTTTTCTCGATTTTTTTCAGGGTACCAAATGAGGGTACGAATGGTTCAGGGTACGAATTAGGTTGCATCCTCACTTATGTACCATCAGTGCATTGAGAATGTTTTCATTGCTTCTTTGGCTACCGCTGAATCATGTTGCTGATATTCCTTTAGTCTTTTTATCTGGGGTTGCAGATCATTCCGTGGGTCGCACGTTGTTAGAGAAGCAGTAAACCAAGATTAGAAGTATAAGCAATGCGTCTGCACATTGCAATACAAGAAAGAAGTATACTTTTAACACAAAAATGACAATTTTTTTGAAATCATATTGCTCCTTATTGGTCAAATCAAACTGCATTCTGAACAGCCAAATCTTCAATGCATATATACTGGCAGTGGCCATCCATCTTGTCTGGTGAAGGGCGCCGGGATAACGAAACCGAATGCCATGTGGTGGTGCTCGATTAAGAATTATGATAGATAATTCAAGGAACTCTTGGTCATCTCTTAATTGAGTTTTTTCCAACTGGTCTTTGCAAAAACTAATGATCTCATCAGCACAGCAGAAGTCATCATTTTCTAAGGTGATATAACGATCTTTGTCAAAACTAGGCTATCCCACTTTGCTTTAAATCACCTGAAAACAAAAATATCCTGTCCAGATGATGGCCCAATGTTGAGAACGCTCTTTGCAACACAAGTTCTAGAATATGGTGACAGCAAGCCAAATGGAGCAAGTCCTTGTTTAATTCTTTTGCAATCAAATACAGGCACCAGACCAAACACCAGTGTTGCTGGATGTCGTGTCAAAACACATTGCTCTTACATTGTCAACAACACCTCAATCTTTAACACATAGGCCTACCATTAGTCCAGTAGCTTGCGCACTTCCTGATGAAGACCGCAACTTTGGCACTCCAAGCAATTTGTTAGTAGTCATTTCAGTGACAATTAGTGGTAACCGTTCAACTTTTTTTGTTACCAGTTATATCTGGAAGGAGTTTTCCATTCCAGTGAACAATGGGCAGTAGAAATTAGAAAGGCTGTTTCAGCAATGATTTCCATTTCTGAAACACCCTTTCTAATTTCTACTGCCCATTGAACTTAACATATCTGCTTGGTAACAAAAACACCAACTTTCTTGGCCAAATAGTGAACAAGTGCCACTGTTATGCCTTGTATTGATACTAAATAAAGTCATGGAAAGCTGAGGAATAGAAGCCACATGGTTGTGTCATACTGTGATTGGAAGATTAACCCGTATATAGGAAACTACTTTTTTAATAGGTGCATTGGTGCAATTAAATAAATGAATACAATTACAGCAACAGGCAGACACATAAAGGCTGCCTGCAGTAAAGCATAGATAATTCACTGAAGCAACATAGGGCGAAAAAGTTTGATTTTAACCCTATTTTCAGTTTTTTTGCATTTTCTCAAAAATTAAAGCAGTTAGAGCATACTTTCCTCTTGAGCAAAAATAGGAATATGGTTGCTTTGCATTTTTTGACACCAAGCACAGTTCTCTATCTCATCTGGTTCTGGAGTTATGTAAATTTGAGCAAAAATTCCCCGCGACCCCCCAGCTCGATTTTCAAGTTCATTGTGGCACCCCTAAACGTAGTCCAATGGGTCTCAATTTTTTATAGGTTTAGTTTTAAGTCATTTAGAGACTTTTCAGAGGGTAAGACATAGCAATTTCAAAAATTCGATTTTGGGGACCACCCTAAGCCGTAGGTTGCCCAGATTGCCCACCCCTAGACTTTAATTATATTGGTATTGACGGGTACGCTTTTTTGATAGTGTGGTGCATGATAGTGTATTTTATGTCAGTTTTTGATATTCTTGCATTACAATAGGAACACAAAAGCTATCCTTTCATTCTGCGACAGGTATTTTAATTGTTAAATGTTGCTTTCTACGCAGTACTTTCTTCTTGGATGGACAGTCGGAATGATAGGAATGATTGGTTATTATTTTGCTTTTGACCGAGAAATTTTAAGAATTGCATTTGCTTTGCTTCTTGTTGGAGTATTTGGATTTGTTTTCGCTCTGGCTACGTCTTACAAACTTGTCTATGATAATTTGATTTTTCTGGATAATGAAGAGACACAAGGTTTGCTATACAATTTTACAGCATTGCACTATGTTTATAATTGCTTGAATAGATCTGTTACCAACTGATTGATACAAAGTAAGCCCAGCTATAATGTGAGTGCTTCATGTCAGATTATGCTTACGTTCATGTACTCATGCTACAGGTACACGCTGACTTGAAAGTTATTGCACTCAAATAGAAGTCCACATCACCATCGATTGAGCTGACACCTCAGCGCCTAATACTGATATTTTATCATATATTGTTTTCAATCTATGTAGGCCTAATAAGGCTTATTTGAGGGATACAATCAGCACCATTGTTTAAAGTCTGTACCGGATCTATAATATATCAAACCAATTACCTTAATCATTGGGAAGGCGTTTTCCAGTCCGCCACTGACCTGGCTGATCATTTTTTTTTTAAAGTTGAAGCAAAATCTGCTTCATTGAATCATCAGGTTAGAACTTTTCAAATGAGGTGATGAAAGTTTGTTGCTAGGATTAGCTTTGTTTGTTGGAAGTGCTGCATCGTCCAACCAGAACACATAAAATTGCACCTGTTAGAGTTACCCCAAGCGCATCCCTTTTTTCCATTTGATTCTTTCTACTTGTGATCATCATCACTAACACCATAAAACTTCAGTTCTTGCAATGATCCTTACCATTTTAACATTAGACTTCACAGTCCCATCATATATTGCTGCAGATGTTTATTATCTTTCGCAGCAAGACCTAACATAAAAAATTTGTTAAAGATAAAAATATTTTTTAGCACTTTTATGGATGGTTCGTACTTTGATTCAAAATGGATTGAGTATACCAACAACAGTATTAACAAATGTGCTGTTTCAAAACCTTGCCAACGTGATCATTTACAACGATAGCTTCGATGTAAAAGTTCCAATACTACGAGGTAAGGTACAGTCTAAGAATATTTTTGTTTATTTGTTTCGTTTGGCAGGAAAAAAGTTAGACTCTACTTTAGTTCGCAGCCAATGCAATAATAAAATAGCGCTTTTGTTTAGGTTTAAAATATGAAAGCCATCCTTCCCGTTTTCCAGGTTAAGGGCAAGAAACAAATTTAACAAAACGAAATAGAGTACAACCTTGCGGCATAGCCGAGTGGCAAGAACCCTGGTGCGACACTCGAAAGTGCGCCGGTTTGACACCTCTTATGAGCATGTGGCCGTGCGTTTGGAAGAATACTTGAAGTAGTAGGGAGGGGGGTATTTAGCAAAATTTTTCAAGCCCAACTTTAGCCTTGATTATTATTATTATATGATAGTCTACAACAGTATATTCCAGGATCTCTGTTTTTTTGAAATTCTCATCCAAAATCCCCCCTACCCCCAGGGCCGTAGCCAGACCGCAGAGCAAGGGGGGGCCAACTTTTTTTTAGCGGGGGCCAAAAAAATTTAAATGATTTTGGCATTTTAACCTCTTAAATACTGGTATCCACAAAAATTGCAATATATCAGATTAGTATTAAGGCCAACACTGGTCTCTTATTTTATCTGCTAGTTAAATTACGGCAACCATATTACAATGACCAACATAACACAGCTATTGTTGACTTGTATAAATAGTGGTAGGCTACTTGTCATGAGCAAAAACTTTAACTGGCTCGAAGAAGCTAGTGAAGGATTTTGATATATATGATTGCATTCCGCCTATACACCCGTGAGCTCAGTAGCGAAGCCTGGAATTTTGAAAGGGTTTGACGGCCAGCGGCGAAGCCCGACGTCGACACCCAGCGGCGGGGGGTCTGGGGGGCCTCCAGCAGAAAATTTTGAAAAATTGCTTTGAATTTGGTGCATTCTGAGAGCATTTTCAACAAAAATTTGGGTATGAATGTTACTGTAAAATGGTGCTGTCCGGTGGCATAACAAAAGGATAAGATCATGTTTTCTTAGGCAATTTTCGGTAATAAAGCTAAGTCTCTGTGTTTTCTTGTTGCTAATTCTTGGCTGAGATATTTGAATATTTGGTATTGGCAAAACTCGCTCTTTTAATGCAGTTTCGTTTAAAATTAGGCAAACTTTGTTTTACAGACATAGAGACTGAAAGCATCATTTTCAATATCATGACGTCACACGCGTGCCAAAGGGGTGCGTTGTAACCCCCGAACTAGAGACAGTAGAATATCGGGATGCGCAACTACATCCGCTTTTGGCTTATCTGCAACACTAGAAGGGTTACGATTTTTTCTGATTTACAAAATAATGTACATTTTATAGGTTATATAAGAAGAATGAAGTTGGTTTTAAAGTAATTTAAGGTTTTTAGTTGAAAACAAGCGAGCAACAAAGCGTGAAAAAAATATCAAATTGGCAATTGACCCTTCTAATGTTGGCGGAACAACGGAGTTGCGCGTCCCGGTATCTACCGTCCCTACCCCGAACCCCCTCTTTGGCTACGCCACTGCGTGAGCTAGTCTATTGCAATTGCAGTCGCGGATGTTTGGATGCAAACCGTCTCACAAACAAGTCTAAATCGATAGATTTCGATACAGAATGTTCAAAGACCATAAGCACCAAGTTTGCCTGTCTTAGTTGTAACATGCTCCGTCTAGTGAGAGCGTCAACTCTTGTTAACACTGAGAATCCACACTCACAAACGGCAATGCTAGATCCAAATGTAGCAATATCTGCTAATCATTATAATTTATAATAATCATTATAACTGTAGCTGTTGCTCGAGAATGTTGGGATTTTGCCAGGGGGGGCGAGATTTTTTTCAGGGGAGGCGAGGCCCCCCCTGGCCCACGGCTGGCTACGGGCCTGCCTACCCCGTAAATTAATTTTTCACAATACTTTCACAACTATATAGCATATTAGCATAGACAGAATTTTAGTTGATCTATAAAAATCACTCAAGGTTTGAATGAAACTTTGATTCACTGTCGAAATATTTTCAGCTATTTTCGGTTTTTAGTGCAATTTACTTTTTGGATAGTAGCCTATAACTAAGGTTAAGAAAGTCACCTCTGTATACCAGCTAACCTTCCTCTGGAGGTAAGTTCATACACCCTAAAAGTAAGTTATTGATTTGATAGCCTACCGTTTTGTAGCTGAAATTTTGGAGAAATTTCCAAAAAATTATGCCAGCGGTTATAAAATGTACTGTTGTATTTTAATATCAGGACTGGACTGAAATTAAGGACTGAAATTAAAATTACTCTCTTCTATAAAGGCATGCCTGAAGGTGTACACGAAGATTGGCTTTCTTGTTTTGTCAATTATCTTAATCTAATTTTTCAACGACAAAAAGTAGTGCTTTAAATAGGCTTAAGACTTTTTCAAGTTTAAAACTTATTTTAAAATTGCGTTGAAGAAAACTATTCCTTTCACTAAGTTTGAATCAACATGTCTGCAAAATTTTTGAATATCTTTGTTTTTCATACATTCATAACAGAGAGACTTAGGCATTTTTAGAGTGAAGCCAAGAGTTTTGCAACAATTTAATTGAGATTTAATGATCTCACTTATCGAACCGGTTTCTCATAACTGTCATTTTAAAGAGATATAAAGTTTATTTTGCTTGGAGTTGTGAATTAAAATCAGGGATTCATAGTATAGAGATGACCAACTCGGCTGGATATCAGACAAGCGGAATGTAAAAGTGTTGCCAAATATTTTTTAATTTTTTAGAAAAACTAAGTTTTTGGCATTTTTAAAGAGTAGTGCTCGCCCAAAGCTTGTCCGTTTATTTACGGGCAAGTTTTGGACAACTAAGCTACTACTTAAAAAATGCCAAAATGAGATTTTTTTTTCTAAAAATTTAAAAAATATCTGGCAACATTTTCACACTCCGCTTGTCAGATATCCAGCCGAAGTGGCGACCCCTGATCAAAATTACATCAGCCTTCAGTCATTATTCGGATCCAGGCTCACGTTGGTAAAGCTTGTATATATATCGTTGAGGTAAAACCAAACCGGTTTATGTCCACTTTTAGTTTTTTTTGTTTTATTGCAGTTTCTCAGTTTTTGAACATAGCTCTTTCCAGCACTCCCGGTTTCAGCCTTGTACGTAATCAAATTCAAGCTGAAGCTATGGACATACTCCCAAATATCTCGCATACTTTGAAAGCAAAACTGGGCTATTTGCAATTGTGTGGACATAGCCCTTTTCTAGCCTGATTGTATAAATAGGTCTATGTCTAATGCTACCATGAATTATGGACATAACCCCGTTATTATAGAATCGTGCCAAAGATCCATGTCAAATTTTTCATTCAGGTCATGATGCAAATTAAAAAAAAAATGCAAAAGATTCAGTCCTTTCTATAGAATTGTAACCTATTTGAATTGCCAAACAACATTCGTGTGAAAATAACTTGTGCACTGTGCAGTGCACCTGAGTTAATATGGTAGGATAACTGCTGCTGGTGTATCATCGTGCATTCGTGTTATAGTTAATCCTTCGTTTTCTGGTCAGGTGGTTAATGACCAGTCTGGTTGACAGTCACTACCAAACTGGGCAGTGGGCAGTACTGATACTGGGCAGTACTGATATTCCTGCGCTCATGGTTCGCTTCTTGCTCTAGTCACACTTGTGATAGAGTGGCAGAAAACCTGTTGCTACTGTACATTAAGACTTTAGCTGATACAAAGCGACATTTAATATAATTTATCAAACAGTTTTTTCTTTGTCAATTGTGAAATGGTATTGACACTAAAAACTTCACCTTTCCCAGATGGCAATTTAGGTATTGATA
Source organism: Aplidium turbinatum (assembly GCF_918807975.1). Taxonomy (NCBI): domain Eukaryota; kingdom Metazoa; phylum Chordata; class Ascidiacea; order Aplousobranchia; family Polyclinidae; genus Aplidium; species Aplidium turbinatum. The sequence continues at coordinate 10,866,295 of NC_137484.1, read as the reverse complement.
GAAGCTGCGTTTCTCCTTGATAAGAAGCTAGTACAGCAAGGCAGTCGACACTTTCTTTTCGAAGTGGCTATGAACTAGCGCCACTCTTATGCTCTATATTGTGGTACTTCCATTTTCAGCAGAAGCTCTTTGATGTCTTTGCAGTAAACAAATTCATCTTGTTGGCAAAAATATGGAAGCAATTCTTTTTCTCTAGCACGGTAAAATGTTATGGAAGCTCCGATTCCAAGACAGGTTTTTGTCTGAGTCGACATGCCAACATTTCTGTTGCTTCTTTGGATAGGTTAAGATCCTTGATGAGATCACTCGATCAGCTCCCCCCTGTTTGAAGGTCTCTGGAATAGCTGAACTACTTTCAAACACACTTCCACCGCTGTTACTTGCAGAACTTTCTACCTCTTCATGAAACTCATCATACTCTATGGCTATGTCAGGTAAATCACTAAATTCAGGCACAGGCACTTCCTCACGGTGACGCACAGGTCATTGAGCAGATTCTAAATCTGGGTAATTCCAAGTGCTTTTCTTGTGACGATTAAACCCCTGTATGTCTACCAAACAGAAGTACCGTAGCAGTCATTGAAATGGCTTTTTGGTTCTCTCCAAACCATTGGTACACCAAAATTAAGATTTTTAAGTGTACCTTTAGTCCACTTTTTCAGGCTTTCTACACATGCTTTGCAGACAATATGAGGTGCCCATGGCATATCTTGGTCACCAACTTTCACTTTAAAACTTAGCAAACGTTAAACTTAGCAGATTTTCTCTAGCCAAAATTTGAAAATATCGATATCTCAAAAACTGGAGCCAATTCAAAGAAACAGATGTTAATTTTGGATTCAGTGGCAAAAATTGCCCAGAAGCCGTTAAAATATCTTTGACACTCGAAAAAAAAATTTGTTGGCCATTGTAATTTAAACACTGTAAAAATAATATCACTATATCATTTATCCAATGCAAAACAAAGCAAAATTATTGTAATCTGCCGAGGATTACAGTTACATACACAAATTGTTGAAATAGGCTACAAAACTCCATTTGTAGATGACTACATGATTGCAAACAATGCCATGCTCTTTCAAAAGCACCACATCAAATCCAATCCTGGCAGTGTAACGGGCTATGTCCAGTTTGTGTTTTACAACCGGTTGTTACTTTGAGAACCTCACTGGGCTATGTCCAAAAAAGGGGTGTAAAAAATGGGGGGTGCCACACAAATTTGAAAAACATCTAGTTGTGTGCAAATCAAGGAGAGCATGGTATGGTTGTAAGATTGTGGCACTGGTGTTTGATCCATTTGAGATATCAAAAATATTCAAAAAAATAAATGTTTTTTTCCGTTTATCCCAGTTTGATGATTTTGGACATAACACCATTTGGTTTTACCCCTATATTATAGGTGGTCACTATGGCTTGAACCATGGATACCAGGATAAGGTTGCAAGATCACTTGAAACATTTTTACAAGGACACATTGACATCTGGACTCAAAATAAATGAAATTAATTTTTATTTTATGCATACCGTACTATGAATATTATTTGGGGTACGCCTTTTTTTTCTTAACTTAGAGAAAAAAAAATTGAAGCGCTGCAAATTGAGAGTTTCTACGTCTTCAGTTAAAAATATCGCAATATAAAAATTGGCTAACTTGCATAAAATTATTGTGTCATGAAACTAAAAGTGATATTATTGATAAGGATTTTACCGACTTTAAATGTGGCCACCCAAACTCATGAATCTACAGTCTAGTCCAGTGATTCTTAACTGCCAGTCGTCTATCAAGTGCCAGTCGTCTATAATGTTTGAGCCGGTCTATCAAAAAGTCGGCTTTATTTATTGAGTTTGCTCGATAAATCAACCACCTTTCCGAAAATCTAGAAAGAAAACGTTATTTTTCTACGTTTTTACAAAATTCTCTCCTTCGCTCATTCACATTTCATTGACTTAACAAGCGGTATCACAATAGCGTGTTTTCTGCAGTAGCCGACTGTAGATATAAAAGGTGTGAATTTTGTACTAAAAAAATTAATTAAAATTCCGAAGTGGTAGGCTAGGTCATGTTGGGAATAGGCTAATCGATATCAAACGCAATTCAAAAAAATACAAATCAAGTATCTGATTTTTTACTGCCTACCAGTATTATCTCTAAGAATTTAGCTAGGGAGACAATCACCTGGCTGGGTTTATTTCCCAACTTCTCCAAATTTGATTTCAATCTTAGTGCCTTTTTGCTTAATCATGCATAACTTCAAACAAAATGCTTATCCTTTCAACTCCGCTTGATCGTTAGGCCTATTGTTCAATTACCGTTTTTCTCGCATAAGCGTCAAAATATGCTATGATATCTTTGTCCGTCGTATGTTATTAAGTAGAAAGGCTTGAAAAAAGTCGCAAAACAAACGAATAAAGAATATCGATTCAGTGAAAAAAAAGTAAAGAAAAAACCATAAACGATATTGGCGGAAAAAAGAAAAGACTTGGACGTAATCGATATTGAAAAAGTAGAGATTAGCGCTATCGAATAGCGATTTGAAACCGATACTTGCAACCCTGGTTTTACATGAGATTTGTTTAACTTTCTCGCGCACCTCTAACAAAAATATAATCGTGCTTTCGACACTCTGCTTACCGGTCCTGACTAGGATTGTTATTTACCTGTTTATTAGGATTGTGTTTTACCTGTTTGGCATTGTTGAACGGTTAAGAACCACTTGTCTATAGTCGACTGATACAGGTTCACTTATCCATGCCTTGATTATTTCAGAACAGATATTTCAGAGAAGAAAAGTGCAAACTATGTTTCAGCATTTGAATTTTAACTAGATTCTATGCGCAAAAAAAAAAATGTTTTTTTTTGTTTTTGTTTAAAAAACATGTTTTTATTTTCAAAAAAGAAAAACGACTCACATCCTCATTTGTAACACAGTAAACACAAAAACTATATGTCCGGCTACTAAAACTTTGCCACGACCTATCATTTGCTCAGCATACTCCTAGTTCCTACTACCAGCAGCACGTGAAGGACATTGTAAGCGTTGTAGACTAGGCTTATTTAGCCAATGCCTAAATAACTTTTCGAGTCATTTACTGATTTCCCACAGTTGTTATTCATAATTTCCGGAACGGCCCGTTTCGGTGAGTCCGATTCGGTGAGTCCGATTCGGTTAGTCCGATTCGGTGAGTCCGATCCCTTAACAGGGGATTTTTTCAATTTTTTTTTTTTAATTATCGGGTACCGTAGCCTAATTATCATTGCCGTTTTAGGGTTAGGGGTTAGGAGTTAAGGTTAGGGGTTAGAAGTTAGGAACTCACCGAATCAGACTCACCGAATCGGACTCACCGAATCGGACTCACCGAATAGTAGCAGACCCCATAATTTCACACTTTTATTTGTGTTTCAGACAACATCACGGTAGAAGACGGTTCGTCGATGGTATTAGCACTTGTGTTGGTGTCTGCAATTGTATGGTTAATAATGGAGAACTTTTTAGTGGAAATTTACTGTCGATACACGTTTACCGTGTTTCCAACAATGATAGTAATGCAATCTGGTCTTGTCTCAAGGCTGCGTGATGTTGAAGGAACTCGCAACTACGCTTTTGCTGTCGTAGTTTTGGCGTTGTGTATCTTAGCAGTAATATTACGAGTTGTTTTATTTTTTCGTCGCAAAAAAATTAGAATTGCTGCTGCAGCTGTAGTTTAATCGTAGGCCAGACTGCCATGTGTTTATAACAAGCCAGCAATGTCTATGTTGTCCAAAAGAAGGGTATGTCTTTCTATAAGATTTTTTTCTACAAGACGATTGAAGCAGGTTGCTTATTTTATGATGTAAGCTACTGCTTTTGACCTTCAACTTTGCCATGTAATAATTAGATGGTTTAATTTTTATAACTGAGTGCCATTGAAACATAAAAGTCGATATTTTAAATGATTTATTTGCAAAGTTTGGCTTTTATGACAATGGTTGCTAAACTTTAGACAGCATGTTCAATAAGTAGACTGCCATTCGTAGGAGTATCGGCTATGGTAGTAACATTCAAATTTTCTATTGTTATACAAGTTTCGTAATTGCATTGTAGCGCTTTCGTTGTTTCCTGAGGCTGAAGGATACTTCTAAAAACGCAGTTTATGAAAAAATACGCGGTGTTCAAGTTTTCAGGCCTTTGAAAAGGTTATGTGCCCCTAGTATCATCCTGGGTTCTAAAGTATCCCCTGTCGACGGTAACCTACTGTACTAACTGCGAAACAATGCCCTTTCGAGCCGAGTAGACGAACATCGTTGCTATGTGAAACAGCTATCTTTGCTTACTTCTTCTTACACCTGGATTCACTGCACAAGAAATCAACAAGCAACACCTTGATCAGACGACGCACAACAGCTCGCAGAAGCCCTGACAGCAGCCCTTACCAGAGAGCCTAAATGAGGCTAACATATATCTTTTTTTTTGAGAATCTGCTCTTTCTTAAAAAAAATTGAATTGTCGGAGGACACGCGAAAATGCATGTATTCTCTTTTGCATTTTTAATATTGTTACGTATATTTTCGACAGGATCTTATTTTTTTAAATTATTGTTTTATTTATGTATCTTATTTTTGTGTGACTTTTCGGTGACAGCCAAAGAAGGCTAAGCAATAATTGCCTTTGAAGTTGAATTTATTACTTTGGGATATAGACTCAGGGGCGCAGGGGGCCCCCTGCCTTCAATTTTCTGTGGAAGGGGGTAATGGTACCCTTTTAAGGTCAGTAAGCTACTGCACATTTTGCGATATAACAATTTCTACTATTCGCTTTTAGCCTAATTATCATCTTTCATTTTTGCCTCAAAATAATATTTACGACACAATATTCTGTATCACAGTAGGTTACATCATTATAACATAACATGATGCCATTCCGTGCCATTTTGGCGTGACTGGGTTCTTATGGTCGGATATAGTGTTCGCTAAGCACTACCAATGTAGGCTACGACTCCTTAACTCAGAAGGAGCGAAGTTATAACTTTATGTCTTCTAGAATGCACAGCCTATTCGTCGTCGTGTGAGCGTCTGGGGCCGAGAGTCTATCCTTTTACCACCCCAGATTCACGATGTTCCCGCACTACACTGTAAGGCTACTAGAGAGCAGCCAGTCTTTGGTTTCATCATCCATGACACGCAGACCTTCCACTCCGTTAGGTGGCTTGAAGATGAAGCAGTCATTAATGATGTGGTTTGCGGTCTGTTCCTCGGCACCACATTTACAGGAGGAGGAAGAGGCCATTCCCCATTGGTGCATGGTTGAGCGGAAAAAGCCCGACGCCCGTACGGAGACGGTTAAGACGCACCCATGCCTGTCTTGGTAGTGTTAGACCGATGGGGCGTGTGTCGGCGTCGGGGATGAACGAGTAGAGTCTGGTGGCGGTTGACTTCCATTCAGAACTCCATTTATGGTCCGCCCAAGCAGCCGCAGAGATGTCTTGTACAACAGCTTCGTTGATAAGAAGTTGAGCGGCTGGCACAAATGGGTGTCTTGATTTCAGTCGACGGGGGTGCTCGTATTAACACCACACAACATAAGCTTTGTATAAGTTAGCCTAATACAATTTGAACCAGGGTCGACCAACTCAACAGTAATAATAATATTAGAAAAGATTCAATGTTCCGAGTCAAAGTTCAGGTTTAATTTTGAATTAATGTTCAGACCGTCATTTCTTTCTTTGATGACATGCCTTTTTGGGTCGTTTTCCTTTACGTCCTGCTGCCGATTCGCCGTTGTTAAAAGTGTACTGCTTAGATTCTTCCCCGAGACAGGTTCCAGCCTTGGCGACCTCTGGCAGACCAACACTCTTCAGACGCAGGCAGTATTTTAAAGGGTAACGCCACACCATTGTTCTTTGTATACCGGACACTTGTATCATTACTCGATAATGAGCATTTTATCGCTATATTTTATCTTTAAATTTTAAAAAAATTCTTGACTTTTCAGCGACAAAAGTCCCCCTTTTCCATAACCCTGCCTCTCCCCCCAGTCAAAAATCGTTCCGGCGCCTCTGCATAGACTATAATAAGTCTACATTTACTTGGGTGGCAAACTAAGGCAGTGTTAGTCTCGATGATCTTGTCACAAGGCTACGACTCTTGTAGCCTATTGCCTGCTTCGTTGAATATTGAATAGACTACCGGTACTTCACTTGTCCGCCCCGATCGCTCAGTTGGTTAGCGCGTGGTTTCTAGTGCGAAGAAGCTTCAAGATCAAGTAGCGCTAGTTTGACTCACGGGGTGTGCGCTTGAGCGACCCATTCTAAGGACTGCTCTCCGTTCAGCGGCACCTAATGGATGGAATATTTCCCCGGCAACAACATTTCAATTATATTTCGTGTAAACAATTTTATGAACTCGTCAAAGCCGAACCTTCTTCATTGAAAAAAGTTAATGGAACAGTCAAATATTCATAGGCGGAATGTGGCGAATAGTTTTTTTCGCTGTGACTTAATTGTTGCATAGGCCAATAATTTCCGAGAAAACGTGAAAAAATTTTCAAACGTCAAAGTTCACTTGCATTTTACTTTCTTATAAAGCATGTCCTCTTCTTGGGTGATAAAAGTATGGTAGGCTTAGGCTTTGCTTAAAGATAAAACACTTCCATCGTTCTCCTCTGTATAGCCTATGTTCCAAAGATGCTCAGATCTACCTTTTACAAGATCCTTTCCTGATTCGATGGTTTTGTAAATTTGAAAGATCCTGTTCTGATCCTGCCAATTTTCAATGATCCTGTAAATATACAGCTTCCTGGAAATCCTAATGCACATTGCACAGTTTTAAACCTTCGCAAAAAAAAAAAAACTTGATTAAATTCAAAATGATGTGTGAATGTGCTTTAGGCTACAATAGAATCCGTGTCAATGTCATTGCAAAAACCTTGGTTGGTTAGTTTTGAACCTTTATCCTCGGACTGACAAAGCCTTGATTGGTTATTCCTGGTAGTTTCGCATACTTGTAGTGTAGACTGTAGAGGCTTTTGACACAGGGCCGGTTACAGAGATCGACAGAGTAAAGCTTCCGATTGTTCAAGTGTTGTTGCCGGGGAATTATTCTATCCATTAGGTGCCGCTGAATGAAGAGCAGTCCTTAGAATGCGTTGCTCAAGCGCACACCCCGTGAGTCAAACTAGCGTTACTTGATCTTGAAGCTTCTTCGTTCACGAATTCATGCGCTAACCAAGTGAGCTATCGGACGTGGCGGACCTTTGTATCTTGTCCTGATTTTCTGCGAAAATCAAAATTCTGTCCTGACCTTGCCAATGTTAAGTGATCCTGTAAGATCTCGATTCTGTAAACAAGATTTTATGAGCAATCCTCGCCTCAATAGGCAGTTGTTCGCCGCAAACGCTTTCCATCTGCTAAATGTCTTTTACGTAACTTTGCATCATTAATGTGCGTTTTTTCCATCCGCAATTAAGTGTCATGTGATTTTGCCTCTCCTCTGCCTCGCCGTTTCATTCTTATGCGTTTATTTTTTTTTCTCGATTTTGTGTACAGTAGCCTACAGTATGTAGATCAGTTTTGTAATTTCAATTTATGTGGAACATCAGTCAGTTGGTTACTTGATAAGGGCTAACATGAGCATGGCCGAAAACGTTTGTAATTTTTAGTTTATTTTCATGTTATTATATTATGTTGAATACCGGTACTGTGGTTGTTAGGTTTTATTTGTCTATGGTTCTAGAAAATCCCCTTCTTTACCAAAATTGTACTATTGCTGGTAGTTTCTATTAAACCTACTTGTGGGGGCTTTTGACGCAGGGCCGGTTACCGATATTGACAGAGTAAAGTTTTCCGATTGTTGAAGTGTTGTTGCCGAGGAATTGTTCCATCCATTAGGTGCCGCTGAATGGAGAGCAGTTCTTAGAATGCGTTGCTCAAGCGCACATCGTGAGAGTCGAACCTGCGCCGCTTGACCTTGAAGCTTCTTCGTTCACGAAGTCACGCGCTAACCAAATGAGCTATCGGGGCAGAAAGCATCATATTTTTTCTAATTTCACTGAAGCGGTATCAATTTCTGTTCAATTTGGTATTGTTATCACGTGTTCATCGAGGTACATAAATAAAGCCTTCTTGATGTCAATGAGACTTATCAATGCTAGCAGCCTTCATCGAGTCTGCTTTAGCGACACGCTATGCTATCGTTGTGTAGCCTACTGTGTAGCCTATCAACAGACAACCCTCTGCAATGATGCTTCATGTAACTTACCCTCAACACCACTGGTGTTGCAGATGTCTTCCATCATACCATCAAAATCTGCCGTTCATCCCATGCCTTGCATGCCTTCAGACCAGAGGTGCCCACTCGACAAGTGCTTCAACTCAGCTACATTTCAGCTACTGTCAAGTCAGCAAATGAGATTTACTTGCTTGACCATCGCTTGTCATTTTTCTGACTTGTGACATGCCAAGCTTAGGCTTGCTCAATTGTTTTCTGTTTCATCACTTGCCAACTTCAGCCACTTGATGAAATGCTTTTGGCCCAGTTGTCGCTTGCTCAACTTCTGTATGCTCAATTCACGACTGCTGACTTGTAAGACTCAAGTGCTCCATGCTTTGAGCTGAAAATTAAGCAATAAAGCCTGAGGTATTTAGGCTACATTGGTTAAGCAGTCTTTCGTTCTTAACACCCTTTTGCAATACCACTAGTCCTATTTAATTAATTGCTAAAAATAAGCCTGTAGCCTACTGTAAATCCGACCTTTTTATGAAAATTATTGAAAACAACAAAATTGAAGACCCTGGTTGTAAACTTTATGTGGCAAAGAATTAATGATACGATATATTTTGTGCCTGTTTGTGTGATGTGAACGCGAACAAGCTACAATTTTGGCTATATTCCAATCGTTTCAATTTAGTTTGCGGTAGAAGCGATATTGCAATAAGCAGTCGTTATTTTGAAGGTGTGCTTGATACAAAATAAATTTCATTTCGTGTCTTTGGTTCTTAAATAATTTGTCCCAGAAAACTATATAATATCTTGAGAGAAATTTAATAGCCCATATCTTTCTTGTTCAGAAAATCACAAAATAGCAGAAATGTAGCTTACCAAAGTAAGATCGTACGGATGGACATAACGAAGTTTTCCCGAATAGCGTTTTTCGCATAGAATCTATGGGAAACTGAAGACAGGAAAAGACCTCTTGGAAGACCAGAAATTCAATATAAAGTTCAACTAAAAGTAGGATATCTTTGAATCAAGTTAACGTTGGTCTGGAATTGTAGAAACATTTTGGCAGTGACAGATGAATCTGGAAAAAGAAAACTAGTGATGGTAGCCTACGGATTTTTTCAAAAAAAACAACAAAAAACTACGTTCCCCACCCTCCATAGGCTACAATGTGACTTTCGCCTATATCTTTTTCATCATAGACTGGGCCTCCAAAGCCACATCCAACATAATCATCCAAAGTCACATCTGACAGCTTCAAGACAAAACTAATGTTCGGACACGAGCTGGAGCCTACGACGACGGTTCACGATCGTAAATGTGTGATAAATGATGAACTTTGCAGTAGGCTAAAGGTGTCATAGAAAAAAAACAGTTTGGCCTACTTAGTGACTTTATTTCCAACCAGTCGATCGCCAGTAAGCTTAATTAAGGAATTTCCAATCGATGAGAAGTTGGCCACCCCTGATCTAAGCTATTTGCTGGCCTGTAACTATCAGGTTTGATGGCCGTGCCTAATTATATTCATTAATTAATACATTATAGGCTACCATAAAATTAGATCTTTTGCATGCACGTTAGGGTGCATCATCTGCCCCTCATTTTTTTCTTTGATTTTCTGCAGTGGATTAAAATGTTCCTTTTTATGATTGTTCAAGATGTGCAACTTTTCAATGGAATTCATTAACATCTAGGGGTACCACAATTGGATTAAATTACGTCGTTTTTTGTTATTTTGGGGTCATTTCATGGCTACTGGTACGGTTGTGGAACCATATGTCGTACATTTTTATGAAATTTCATATGTAGAATTTCTGTGCAATTCTGAGAAAAGTGATACCAATTTTACCAAAATCGGCCCAGTACTTTTTGAGATATCGATGATTGAAAATTGGCCCTTTTCGTGATCGCTCATGCGTAAAAATTAACTGCAAATTTTGTTTGACCTATTAGGGCTAGGCTATTATGAAGGTGTTTCAAATGGTAACTTGAAAATTCCAATGCATATGAGTTATCCAAAGTAAGGAAGTTCTGAAAAGATATATTTTTTGTTTGTTGTTATATTACTACAGGCCACCAAGTGGCTAGTTTCACACATGACTATTTGTGATCAGTCATGCATGACGAAACTTTGATCGCTTATAGCAAAAAACGCTCTACTTCAATTTTTCTGCAACTTGGCTTAAATGAAAGATACTTTCATTGGCTTTCTAGCTTCCAAATATGAAGTGGGATAATTGAGTAGAAATGAGGTAGTTTGCTGTAGTAAGTGTACCATGTATTTTTAAAAGTGAAAGAAGGATGGGTAGCACAGTTTAAACAACTGACTGAGGGGAGACGTTAAAACCAATTCCGTGGCCGGTTACAACGTCTTATACTGTTATACAACAGTTACAACGTTAAATTGGGATTCTCATGAATTAGACAAACACAAACTGAATGGGTTCCGGAAGCTCTTGCCAAAACGCACCATTTTGGCCTTAATGTGCAAAATTTTGACAAACCAATCTTCATATCTGGTTGTCTCTTTTTCAACTCCTGATACAACTCATTTAGTGTCACCAAAACCAATCTTCCAAAACCTCAACCACGTCGACAAAGGACTTTCCCTCAAGAGATTATTGATTCTGTGTTGAAGTTCTATGAAGATGATGAATTTAGTAGGTTACTTCCAGGTCAAAAGGATGAAGTGTCTGTGGGCAAAAAATGCTATCAACAAAACAGATTGGTTTTGCTGACACTAAGTGAATTGTATCAGGAGTTTAAAAAGAGACAACCAGATATGAAGATTGTTTTGTCAAAATTTTGCACATTAAGGCCAAAATGGTGCGTTTTGGCAGGAGCTTCCGGAACCCATTCAGTTTGTGTTTGTCTAATTCATGAGAATCCCAAGTTACTGATAGAGGCGGAAAAGTTGGCAGAATCTTACAGACTTGCATTCTTTAATGGTCTGTGATATTACCTCAAGAGAATGCATGTTTTGCAAGTGTGACCACTGTCCATCTTCAGAAGTTTTGAGAAGCCACCTTAACTCGCTGTTTGAGAATCATGATGAAAACATCACTTTTAAACAGTGGACAACAGTTGATAGAGCAGAAATTGTTACGATGATCAGTTGATCATGAGTGTTTCAGATTTCATAGAAACCTTGATTGAGAAGCTGGTCTAACTTCTTTCACATAGTTGTGTGTCCAAAGCACAATCAAATTATTACAAGTCCAGAAAAGAAAATTTGCAAGAAGGTGAAGTTTTGATTGCAATGGACTTTTCAGAGAATTATTCCTTTCATGTGCAAAATGAAATCCAGGGCTTTCACTGGACACATGCCCAAGCAACTGTGCATCCAGTATTTTGCTATCACAAAAACACCGACTCCGACATGGTTGAACACTTATCCCTTTGCATTCTATGATACATACTGGTTCATGACGTGCAAATGGTGTATTACATTCAAATTGCAAAGTTTCAACGTCTTGTCAAATTTATCTTGTCGTGCTATGGCTGGTAGGCTACTGGTTTTTAGCACTGTGCCAAGTCAATGCACCAACAAACGACTTGCGCTTTATTGAAGTCTCACACCAATACAAAGAAGACAAGCTGGTTGCAGAGGTAGCGCTCAAGTATTTCATGCTACACACATGGTACTTGTCTGGAGAACTTGCTCCCTTTGCCCTTTTCAGCACCAAGACACTGCCAGCTGAGAAAGCAGCAATGGCAAGAGCAATACTAAAGAAAATGAAAAGTTTTAGATAGCCATTAAAAAAATTTGTAGAAGGTTTTGGAAAACCAAGGTTGATTCCAATGTTGCCAGCCACCAAGTTGGTTGATCTAATCAATGAAGATTCCTGGTTCATTTTTGCAGCACTAAAGCTTGGCCATTGTACAAGTTTCATGGATGAAGATGTTCTTCAGTGAGACAGCTGTCCCTCATATGCAGCTTGCTGCAGAGTTGTAAGGCAGCTGAGAGTAGTGAATGATGCAGCTGAATGGGGCGTCAAGCTTGGATGCGACTATCTTTCATCGGCAAAGTCTGAACAGAGATTCCCAACTGTTCTGCAGTCTGTTGAAGGCAGCTATCGGCAGTGTCCGAATTTACGGAAGAAGGAAATGAACAACAATGTTTAATGGATACTGCATATTTTGTTGAGCAGGAAACTGTGCCTTTTCTAACTGAGTTATTTCAATTCGAAAAATACAGAATTTTGCAAATTCAGCAAAACAATGTGCATTTATTGGTGTTTTGTGACCAAAACAGTGAATGTTAAAGTTTAGATAAAGTTCAGCGAATATGTTTTTGCAATAAAATGATCAAAAGGTGTGCAGTTTAGAGAGAAAAACCCTAAAATGAATGATTTAACGCTTTTGGACTAACGGTACATATGTGTACCACAGACATGCCATCTGAAACTAGGCTTTTCGATTTTTCGCTTGACGTCTATATGTCAAAAATTCATTCGCGATGTGGTACCCCTAGATCCAAATCTTTTCGCATAAAACTTCACAGGTGTGTTTACTTTGACAAAAGGAACACTTCTGACAACTGCAGAACAAAATTTAAACGAAAAAGGGCAGATGATGCACCCAAATGCACGTCTTAGCCAATACGGTTTTGCAACCCTTTTCTTTTGTTGTGGGCTATTTTATTTCTAACTTACTGCATGTTTTCTTTTTGCGTTTCAATTTAAATCTGTTTTTGACACTAATAATTTGAAATAACCTTTAGGCTACTCGGTGTTTGATATTAGTGAGAAAAATTATGAGTGGGCTTTGGTTTCACAATACTATCGAAACGTGGTTTCCTGCTACTTACTGCGATTCTTACAAGTTCATGAAGATGAGTAGGCTACGGTAGGTAGGCTATCTGTAAGTCGTGTTCTATGGTTGTTTTTTCAGAGCCAACTTGAAAGATCTACAAAAAAAATTTGAAAAGATTCGGAACCGGATTGCGATCCGCCATTTGGCCATGCCTGACATAAAAACTCAATGAATGCAACCTATTTCGTCCCCTAAACATTTCGTACCCTGAAAAGATCGAGAGAAAAAAACAACAGAGCCAAAGTCGATGATCGGAGTTCAATCAATCAATCAATGTTTTATTTGTCAGTAACAGGAACATAGGTACATGTTTGAAATATGCAATATACACAATACAAAAGTTACACAAGTTCCCATACCGACAGGGAGACAACGAGACGACCATACGGTCTACTTGTCAATTGCCACCCTACGGAAATTACGATTTTGCCATTTAAAGTAAGCTTACAAGAGATAAAATAAAACGTTGAAACGTTCCCGCGCTTCAACAACAACATACGCAGAAAAAAAACAAAACGTATTGATGATAACGTAGGCCTAAACACAAAATTCCATGAAGCAAGCAGAGAATAATCAAGTTTCCGAAGAAACTGACAAGTTGGTTTCCATAACATATCACTTACGATGCACTGTAGCTTTGTAAAATTAACGTTTTGATCTCTTTTTTGAAACAATGAAATGATAAGTTTTTTAGCCTACTTGGAACCTCTGACCAGAGCATTGGTCCCAATACCTGCATGGACTTTTTGCCATATTCTGTGTTAGATCTATTTATAAAATAGTTGTTGCTTGTTTGATATCTTGTGTTATGCTGATGAATAGATGAAGCATTTGTAAATAAATCACAATACGTAGACGGATACTGATTCATATGAACTTTGTACATATGTTTTTTTATTTCAATGTTATGTATGTCTTTTAGTTTCAAGATGTTCATTTTGAAAAATAAAAAATTAGTGTGAGCATAGTAATTTTGTTTCGTAATTATTCTTATAACCTTTTTTTGTAATTTTATTAATGGATCCAGTGCACTGTCACAGGCCTTTCCCCAACTTGAAATACAATATTGCAAATGACAGTAAATCAAAGCGTGATGCACATCTTTTAAAGTGTCTGTGTTGACATAATTTCTGAATTTAAGCAACGCCCATGAACCTTTTGCTACTTTTCCACAAATTTTATCTATGTGATATTTCCATGTTAATTTGTTATCTATGTAAACGCCAAGGTATTTTATTTGGTCTTTTTGTTGAATGCTTGTGTTACCAATGTTAATGTTAAAATTTTTTATGTGTTTTTTATTTGTTATTAGCATGTATTCAGTTTTTGAGAAATTTAACGATAATCTATTAAGCTTCAACCAGTTGTAAACTTTTTGCATTTCGGCATTCACATTGTTCTGCAAATTTATTTCACATTTGTCGCTCATGGTAAGATTGGTGTCGTCAGCAAATAGTTTAACATTCATGTTTGTTGAATTTGGTAAGTCATTTATATAAAGTAAGAAAAGAAGGGGTCCCAATGTCGATCCTTGGGGCACACCGCAGGTAACCTGTCTTGAGTTTGAAGAGATTCCATTGACGACCGTGTGTTGTAGACGATTGCTGATATAGCTTTTTAACAATTGTAATGGAAGGCCTCGAAAACCATATGTTTGCAGTTTCTGTATGAGAATGGTGTGATCAACTGTGTCGAAGGCTTTAGCTAAATCAAGAAACACAGAGCAAGTTGTATTTTTATTATCTAGGTTAGTTAAGATGTTATCACAAACGTTTGACACAGCTAACGAAGTGGAATATTGTGGTCTAAATCCATACTGATGTGGTGTGATCAGGTCTTTTTTTGTTAGATAATTGTACATTTGTTCATACAGGCATTTTTCGAATATTTTGGTGAAAGGGGACAATAGTGATATGGGCCTGTAGTTGGAACAATTTTTCCTGGAACCACTTTTGAAGATTGGGGTAACTTGAGCTACCTTTAGTACATCAGGATATACACCTTTATCGATACACTCATTGAATAAGTTGGTGAGGAAAGGGGCGATTATTGGTGAGGATAGTTTGACAAATTTTATAGGTATTCCATCGTGTCCTGTACTTTTAGAGACAGAAAGATTATTAAGATGTTTTAATACTTCTTCTTGAGTGACAGGTTTTAGGAAAAAGGTGAATGGAACACTTTGCAATTTCAGTAATGAGCCAGGAGACGGCAGAGGGATTTTAGATGCCATGGAAGGACCAATGTCTGTGAAATAATCATTAAAGCAGTTACTTATTTGTGCAGGGTCAGATATTTTTTCATTGTCAGTGCTAATTATTTCTTCTGGTATGTGAGCTGTGTGCTTATGTTTGTACCTGATGATGTCATTTATGGTTTTCCATATTTTTCCAGTGTTGTGCTTGCTTTGCGTAATAAGAAAACTGTAATGCATTTTTTTGCTTGCTCTTTGGTATGAGTAAGTACATTTCTGTACTTTTTGTATGTTGCTTGTGCAGAAGTGTTTGTTGGGTCTTTTATTTTTAAGTGATATAGTCTGTTTTTAGTTTCGATGGAGTTCAAAATTCCTTTTGTTAGCCATGGTTTGGTCTTGAGTTTTCTTTCTCTTCGAGACAACAATCGTAAAGGTGCATGCTTGTTTAAAGTTTCATTAAAAGTGTCGATGAAATGATTGAATTTGTTATGAACTGAATCATTCCTTTCTGTGTTTTGGTTGGTCAAGCTATTTTCCAGGTCACAAACGAATTCATCAGCAACAAAGTTTTTCATATTCCTTATTTTTTGTGTGTACTTTTCTTGTTTTGGTTTTATAGAGTTTATCACAACTACAATCGGAAAGTGATCAGAAACATCATGTATAAGAACATGGCATTGAATTTTATTAGTTTGGTCATTGCTGTAGGCTATAGGCCTACATGATCGATTAAAGTTGAACTTGTGGAAGTTACACGGGTTGGGGATTGTACTAATTGATTGCAGCCTAAAGAGAGAAATGCATCACAGTAATTTTTTACAGCAGAATTTTTTGTCTTGGCTAGAATATCAATATTGAAATCACCACATATGTAATATTCCTTTTTGAAATTGTTTAACGAATCAATGCACTCACAGAATTTGTTTTGAAACTCAATTAGCTTATTTTGGGGATGCCTGTATACTACACCAACTGTGCATTGTCTACTGTTTGATAAAGTAATATCCACCCAGAGATCTTCACATTCCTGTAAGTTTAATCTTAAATTATTAACTTGATTATACTTTGTTGAACTGCTTACGTATAGCCCGACACCGCCTGCTTGTATTTTAGCATCAGTTCGTTTGTTATTAAAGTGGACAAAATTATAGCCTTGCAAACTAACAAATTGCAATCGATTTTCATTCAGCCAGGTTTCTGACACAGCAAATAAGGTCCGGTGCTTCTTGCATTTCGACATATAGTGATTCTAATTTTTCAAAGTTGCCAACTAGGCTTCTCATGTTTACATGTAAAATCGATAGCTGGTTCCTATTAATATTGTTAGTCAAAGAAAAGGAGTTTTTTGAATACAAATTTTTACAATCCGCAGACATTGCAACAAACAAAGTATGACCAACAGATGAATACACAACCAATAACGCAGGACACGAAAGGTTACAAAATGACTTTGCAACAAAACAAATAAAAAGAAAAATCACCTACACCTGCATTTATAACTTGTAGTCAGGATAATCAAAGAAATAGAATCCACTTTTGTGTAACGAAATAGGACGGCGACCAATAAGCGTCGAAAAAGAACAAAGAACAGGTCTGGTTTAAGTGGTGTGAGCATGCGAGAAATACTTTGGAAAATAAACAAAACATTATTATTGAGTTATGAAATATTTAATTTAGCAAGGATTTTGAAGATTGACTAGGCACTGCAAGTAATAATTTAAATTTGAAACTAGGAACTAAATTAAATTACGATACTTATTTTAGTTGATGAAAGGTAACTCAGGGCAAAATTGCGTCAAGCAGTGATATAAAATCGAATGAATTGAGTTAAAATGATACCTGATTAAAAATATGCAGCTCAAAAAGAGAATTAAGCCTGGCGAGGATTACGTAGACGTAGCCTAATTTAGTCGGTTTATGATATCGATCAATGTCGGAATAGGTAAAGATTTCAAAAATATTATTATTACGTCACAAAGTATGAAACTTAGAAAAAAAAATATTCGGCAGTCTTGACCAGTTGACCTAGCTGGTTACTTCAAAATTGTGCAGAACTACAAATTAATAGAATAACAAACGAAACGAACGAGTTGCCGCAAACATTTCAAAATTTTTCTCGATCTTTTCAGGGAACGAAATGGATCGAAATTTGACTTTGTTACGATTTCAGGGTACTAAATCGGGGTACGAATTTTCCAGGGGACGAAATAGGTTGCATCCAGACTCAACATAGAGACAAAGCTTTATTTCCAAACAATGCCAAAGAAAGCATGATCTTTTCTTTTTGCTATGCCACCGGACAGCACCATTTTACAGTGATATTCATACCCAAATTTTTGTTGAACATGCTCTTAGAATGCCCCAAATTCAATATAATCTTTCAAAGTTTTCTGGGGGAGGCCCCCAAACCCCCTGCCGCTAGGTGTCGCCTTCGCCGATCACGCCGCCACTACCACAGCCCCCTTCCCTTTCAAAATACCTAGCTACGCTACTGAATTGCATCATTGTCATTGGGGCCCGCAAAGCATATTCCGCACAGACACCGAAATACCCTAAGACCGGCACTGGTAGAGTGGTATGACGTTACATGGCTGAACGCGACAAATAAGTACAAAAACAGTATGAATACCGGAATAGTCTACAACTTGACTGAATCCTTTAAACCTTTTCAGATAAAAATCTTTTTCACAATCTGTCTGAATACACCGACTTAATAAGGTAAGCGAAAAATAATTATGTAAAAAAACAAGTTTCGGGTTCGGGTAAACCCAGATTGGAAACACTAGGTCAAAGTTGATGTAGGAAAACCATACGCAGGGCTTCCAGTTTAGCGGTTTTTCAGCGAAATTAGGCTGCTGCAGTTTTGTTTTGGAGTTGTGAGAAAATTTAGAAGTCACAGTTTTTCTTCGTTACGGTGTGTTTCGTTCCATTTTCACCGAAACGTTTTCGATTTTGGCTACAGTTTGGGTGAATTTATTATATTTTTGCTTATTTCTTCACTTGTGAAGATTGGTTTATTTTTCAGTAGCAATTGGGCTGGAAATTAAAAAATATTTGGCAAGAGAGAGAAAGAGAGTAACCTTTTATTTCGTCTGTTGCGAGAATAGCATACGATACAATTATAAACAATGGGAATAAAATAGTAGCTACCATAACAATCTAGATTCCACAACAGACGGCACTTTAATAACTTTGCAACTTTGATAATAGGCTAGTTTTGAGCTACTAAGTTGTCTAAGTACCGGTAACCTACTGAGAATTTGAGAAACTTCTTTTAGAAAAAATTATGAATCTGTCATGTGGTGAAATAATTTTTTAATAAGATTTCTGAAATAAAATTAGCCTAATTCGGATCTGAGAAGTCCAGAAATTGCCGGATTGTAGCCCACACCTCTGCAAGATAATAACGAAAAGATTTGACATAGCCAGTATGAGTCGCTTCTACTTTTTTCTAGACCCTTGCTATGTTATGGCCAGTGCTGTGTTAAACCTTTTGTGGGCCCCGGGGCCAGAATAATTTTGGGCCCCCTATCGTCAAGCAGGCCTATAGTATTGTGTATATTTTTACTGCACCGATATGGAAATGTGGTTCACTTCAATAAACTTTCTCACCAGTTTAAATAACAACACAAATGTAAGTGAACACAAACACAGGTCTACCATTTCTTAACTACACCTTTGTTCAGAATGAAAGCCAAAAGTGTTAAAAATTTCTAATAAATAAACACTGGAAATAGAGTATGGTCACGACGCGTGAATACCACTGTACCGCGCGGAATTTTGACTGTTTGAACTTTGCGTCGCAGTACCGTGATAAAATCTGAGAATAAAACCAAAACTGAAGAAATTATTAATTTTCATTCAGATTTGGTCATCTGGTAACATTATTGTTTTTCACCATTTTTATGGTTTATCTGGCAACACTACTTGTTCAGTCAACCATTGTAAAAACATTGTGATTGTAAAGTTTAATTTGTAAACAAAAGCAGTGTCAAGAGTTTTGAGAATCAGGTGTAATTATTTTTATTTAACATTATTTCATTCCAAGGCAAAGCTTTCATTATTTTATGCAGGCATTCAAGTTAATTAATGTTTTTAGGGTATGGTAGCCTAGGTTAGTGGCAAGAATACACAGGTCACTTGTGATAAGAATGATTTTTGTTTTGGATCAAAGCAATTTCAGTAGGCCACCATACAACATGTGATATGCCAGGTCTATAAGGTATTTGAAGATAAGAGCAATTTCATGTGCATATGTTTTAAAAAAAGTAAACATAGAAGGTTTCTGCTAAAAGTACCCACAGCATTCAATAAAAGGCAACTCAGATGAGCTATCAAAGGTAGATACTAAGTGCTGCAAGTTACTCAATCTCCTAAATAGGCCTTAAATTTTTTCCAAAATTTGCTTTCATTTAATAAATTCTCTTGCATTTGCTCTGCACTTGTGCAAGTGCAGTCTTATTTTTTGTGGTGCAGGAGCACTGTACGGGGAGACATGTGCAGTGCGGCAGCGGACAGATTTTCCTGCTCGCGACATCACTCGTCAAAGATATTTAAAATTACGGTATTGTAAATGTTAAAAATAAAATGATAATTAAACTATCAGAAATGTTATTTTGCCAACACCTCACAATTTTTAAAAACAAAACACTTTTATTGATAAAAATAAATTGAATTATAAGCTATATGTGAATTGTAAATTCACAAAGGGCCCAACTCCACTTTTTTCATTTCACTTTTTGTGCTTTCTGATTTCTTTCGATGAAAACAAATTGAATATGCGAATTCACAAAGAGGCCTCCAGTTTTTTTTCATTTCACTATTTGTGCTTTCCAATGTCTTCTAAATGATACTTTTAAAAAAATGGCTAAATGTTTCAAACATATCAGTAAACACATAAAAAAAAACCTATCAATATTTCTTTTGATTTTGAAATGGGCCCAACTACAGCAATTACACTTCAATTTCTCCATTGTTTCTGCACAGAATCTTCACCAAGTGAACTTTTTACGTATGATGCTTCTAATCAGTATGCTTAAGCATGTAATCATAATCGAAGTTTTACCACAAAAGTAAATAACCAAAATAATTAAAACGGGTGTGCAAAAACACTTTGTGGCAATTGGGCCCTTCTTGGATTCATATATTCAATTGCAACCCACCTGTTATATGTTAAATACACTTCTGCAGATCATGATACTAGCTTTATCGCATTTTAACTTTCTTTTAAGATAGTAATGGTGTTTTTAGAGATGTTTCAGTGTAGTAAAGGGGCCAAATTTGAGATGTTTTAGTATAATTAGACCTAAATCGTCCTAATTGACAAGTAGCCTACACGCAGTAAACTTTAGCAACTAAAAAAAAACTTTACTGAAGCGCGAAAGTCTATTATTTGTGGGCCCCCTGAGATGGTGGGCCCGGGGGCCGGGCCCCCCTTGGCCCCCCCCTTAACACAGCACTGGTTATGGCAAGTGGGCTACTATTGTATTGTTGATTATTAGTGGTCAGAAATCTAAAACTGAGCTGTGTAGGCCTATATTCAAGGACCAAGGTGGCTGGTTGTAAAAAAAAACATAATTGTAATAAAAGGTCTAGAAATACCATAGGCTATGAAGTAGGTATATACAAATCAACTTAAACTAAGTTTTCGGTTTTTAATTTAAAGTATAGCCTCACAGTAAGTAGTTATAACTTCAGTGTAAATGGGTAAAACCTTGGGTTATAGGCTATTTATAGTTTTAGTAGTTAGGCTGTGGACGTAACATTATTTTTTTTGGCAGAAAAATAGGCTACCACATTTATCACTATCCTACGTGCAGCCTATTGCTTTGAGCAAGACAAGCTGCATATTATCAAAACTTTTCAAATTAGTAATTGAAAAGCCTACTAACTTATGGGCAGTGCAAACTGTCATTTCGCAACAATAGTTACTGATGGGGCAGACCTAGTCCTGAAGCATACCCTATACATAGGCCTTGGAACTTAGAGGCCGATTTAATGTCGATTTGAACTCTAAGTTAAATTTACTTTATATCCTTTTGAAATAATAGTTTTGAGAATCTAAATTGCCAAAGTGTGATCACTGACACAGAATCACGAAAAGATGACAATTTTTCCTTATTTCCAGTGTTGCCAGACGCTCTGGGATTTCAGAAAAATCTAGTTAAATATTTGTCACAGAGAATAGACTTTCTATATGCAAACATGGAGTGAAATGCAGAAATAGACAAAGTTCATAATACGACAATTTTGTAAACGTAAGCAGCTGCCGAGGTCAAAACAAGTGTATATTTTCGAAAATTTAGCAAGGTCGTAAACAATAGAAGTATTTTCGTGTTATTTGAACGAAGAAATTCAGGTTAAGTAATAATAATTAACAGACTGCTATATTTTGTAATGTTTGGGATTCCTTCCTGATGCAAGGATTAAAGTTAAACTACTTTTGAGAAAGGTTTTTAATGAACAGTTGAAAAACATCTGGCAACACTGATGATTACGCTGGCTGTTGGTAGCCGTTTGAATAACAATAAAAAATTCTGTCACGGCACAGCCACTGAACAGGGCTGCCATAGCCAAATTTTAAAAAATGCCAAATGTACCTCAAAAACTGAAAAATCATAAAGAAAATGCCAAATCTTATTTCAAGCGAGTCGATCAACAAAAAAGTGTCATTGTCAGATAATGTTGTTGAATGTTTTATTTTCTAATGCAAAAAAAAATCATAGGCTACAGCCTATGTAGGAGCAATCTACCTGGTATGTAATACGCAAGGCTGAGCATCATACTCATTACAAAACAGCGAGCATTGTGTTTTGTTAACCATACTGGTGTTTCCAACTGTTAAATAAGTAAATAAATTTGTAATTAAAAATGAAATTAAAAGTTGATAAAACTGTAACCAAAAAAAGCAGTCTAGGTTCACTTTCAGTGATTCCATTTGCGCAGCCATCAAATACGAAATAAAAGCGTAGGTTTTGTAAGAATTGAAATTATTTTCACAACACAATAATTACAAAAAATAAAAATGATGTTTGATTCGGAATCAACACGTCCATTCTATAACAGCAAAATGAGCCGAGCCACACAAAAAACATTGAGTGGCTAAAACGGGGCCCTAAGTAGTCCAAGCTACGACCAAACCATAAGGAATAAACGAAAATCTTGTACGAAAAAGAATATTAGGCTACGCGTAGATGCATAACAAAATAATAACACGTTAACTTCAGTTTTTTAACTTAACTATATTACAGTAAAAATGTCGGGGGGTCTCTTGCTCTGGAGCCCCGGTGCCTTGCACCTGCGGTAGTTACAGCCCTAGCCGGGTCTCATGCATTAAAAAGGGGCAATAGATAATGACGATGGAACTTTTGTGAAATTGTCGACTTTTCTTCTCGAACAATTGTCCGGGAAATGGTCGCATTGGTTCAGTAGCCTACGAACTGTTTTTTTTCGGTCATTAACCAATTTTTTAGCAAAATGTTCGAAAAAAATGTGGTCATACTGTATAGTCAATTGACTGATCCGTATAGGTGAAACAGGCTGTTTAGGATTCAGATAGTAATAAAATAACTATATTTGATTTAATTCGCTCTGCTTTTTTGCTTAGCATTGAGCACTTTTTGTAGTATTAATAGTTTTCATTGTTTTAGTCAATTGACTACTTGTCTTATATGACCAAAAATGACTAAAAATGATCAAGAGAAATAAAATTGACCGAATTTTTTCAAGTCATTTCGCACAAATGAATTGAAATTATTTCTGTTTAAGAAATGTACTCACACGGAGACTTTTATTCAGCTTATTTTAGAAATTTTATATGTCTTGATGGAGTTGGGATCGGATGGATGTTCCCTTCTTGACACTTCCGTTATCCATCGTAAAATCTGCCTCCCATCCCATTCCTTGGCTAGAACAATTCATTGTGACGTGATACTTTGCCACTTGTTTCGAAAAAATATTACCATGTCCTGCCGCTTCTATGTAAAGTAACAAATTATCCGCGAGTTGTTAGGCATTTTGTTAAATCTTACTTGTAGTGATGGGCAATATAGAATTTCGAATAGTTACAATCCGAATATCTAATTATTCGAATTGAAATTACATTTCTAATGGAATTTTCCAAACCGAAATGAAGCTATCCCCTTTTCCGACTACCAAAATTGTTTATCGATTTTTCGCCGATCAATTACATTCGGCTCAGCGATAGCTATTCGCTCTAGCGAATATCCTCAGAAAGATCCTTCTCGATTGAGTGTGGGATTAGCAGCACCAAAACTGCGATTGCGGCTCACTGGCGAGCAGTTAGAAGCTTTAAACATTCTTCACTGCAACAAAGACTTGCTCTCCTAGGCAGTTACTGTTGTTTTCCGTTTCGTTGCCACTTTTCCATTATGTGTCTTCAATAAAACCAGAATAAAAACGAAGCTTTTTGACATTTTCTGAAATTAAACAAATTTATTCTAGAATAGATATTCGAAATTCTAAATTAGAAAAATTATTCTAGAATAATTATAGAATAGCTAATTATTTTTATTTGCCCATCCCTACTTACTTGTATGTAATAATAACGTTATTGTTGGACTCATAGCCGTACGAGCCAGGGGGGCAGGGGGGGCAGCTGCCCCCCTGTTGTTTCAAAACGTCACAAATTCGGGCAAAATCTTGCAATTATTAGGGCAAAAATTGTCATATGAAAAGCTTCAAAATTGCATGAATTAAGAAAAACTACAAATTAATATCTTTTACCAATCAAACTAAGTATGGTACAGCCTCTTATTTGCACAAGAAATGTGCCGCAAAATTTTCATTTGGCGCACCCGTATTGATGTATTGTATAGTGATCAAACTGTAGTACGAAATGCATTTAACCAACTGCATCATGCCAATTTGAGCAGCCACCAAAATATGTCTCTAATACTTTTGTGAATCTGCCCAAATCACAACACAAAATTTGCTATACAGTATAGCTAATTTTATTAATTTTCACAAATGCATCGTGTTGATTTGGGCAGCTGAAAACATGACATTATCTGATTAGTCTGTTTATGCAACTGCCCAAATTAGCGTGAGGCAGTTTCCCCAAAATGAACAAATTCATTAATTTTTCCCATTTACATAACTGTATCGCTTTGATTTGGGCAACAAAAAAATATGAAATCTATTTGATCATAGTCTATTTATAAAACTGCCCAAATTGGCATGATGCAGTTGCCTCGGCATCAAGATTTACAAAGTCTTTAATTTTTTTCATAGGCGTAATATCCATAAATGCATCATCTTGATTTGGGCAACTACAAAATATGAATTTATATTAATCTTGTGAATACTTTTATAAAACAATTCGGGTGGAGAGGTTACAGTACTTTTTCAAACAATGCACAAGCAAGGTATATTCAAAGATGAATTCAGTTGTTCTATCTTGATTACTTGGGTAAGAAATTCTAGCTAGCTGGTGATCTTGTTATGTTAGTTTTTCACTGTTATCATGCACTGCATACATTCTATTTGGGCAATTTCTATAAAAGCATGCAGATTTGGGCAAATTTACGTTCTGCCCCCCCAAAATGATTTGGTCTCGTACGGCTTTGTTGGTTACCTAATTTATATAATGATAACGTAATGTTAACGTTACGTATAGTGATAACGCTTGTTACTTAATCTAATGATAACGTACTTGTTTGTTATGATAACGTTAAATGTACTTAACAAATGCTCTTGTATTTTTGTAGCATATAGATGATGAAATTACAAAATGACAGACACTTGCAACTGGAACAGGGTATTTCAATTGTGTCTTATCGGCGTCGCATTTGTGCTCCAAATTTCCAGCATTGTTGTATTGGGAGTTTTAAATTTAAGAAGTAAGTCTAGTTACCGTATGTTAACAATAATTTTAGTTGGTTTATCTTTTATCGGTCTACAACTACCAAAGCTTTTTAGTAATGTCAGGCTGCGTTTTCTAATTTATGATTCTCGTTGCAATCTTTGGAAGTGATTTCATCACATTACTTTCCTGATGTTCGTTGTGTCTTTTCATCGCTTTTTTTTCTATTTCGGCATCAATAGAACTTACAAGCGTCTACTTTGGATTAGGATCACAGCTTATTTGCAAAAAGCAATAGACTATGGTTCCTAGAGGGGGATGACAATTGCCCGGTTCTTATAGCCAAGTTGCTAAACCATTTCGTTCTTGCTCGGTGATGAACCCGATATTAAGTTGGAAGATCGTGACGACGTGAAATGACTGTACTTAGCTGTGCGGTGCGGCTGAGTTTTGAAAGAAGCGAATTCCCTACAATTTTCTAAACTTTCAGGTCGAGGATGCAGTTTGACAATCCGTTTTGCATACTAAACATAAAGCACAGTAAAGAAGAGGTAGTTGCCTTTACATGGTCCCCCCTGTAAATAATATAAAAATGCAAAACGGATTGTCAAACTGCATCCTCGACCTGAAAGTTTAGCAAATTGTAGGGAATTCGCTTCTTTCAAACCTCAGCCGCACCGCACAGCTATGTGGGGTCTGCTACTATTCGGTGAGTCCGATTCGGTGAGTTCCTAACCTCTAACCCCTATCCCTAACGCCTAACCCTTAACCTTAAAACGGCAATGATAATTAGGCTACGGTACCCGATAATTAAAAAAAAAATTTTTTAAAATCACTGAATAGGGATCGGACTCACCAAATCGGACTCACCGAAACGGGCCATTCCGCTACAGACTATACACGTAAAATGTATTATTTTGACTAATCAAAAAGAGTTATTTCAATCAATTGCCTTGTTAAGGCTTAAAAACCGCCTGCTCACTGGTATTGGACGCTTTAGTACAGATATGTTGCGTTGGAACCTGACAGATGGTGCTGCCTGTGAGAGCTGTGAGATGCAGAAGGCAGGCCTATATATTATTCAAGAACTGCTGATATTGATTCAAGGGCTGCTGGCTGTATCACAGATTACCCTATGGAATAGGCAATCTAGTTTCCTTTGATGATGATACCAAGCAGTGACTAACCAATAGGTGTCCTCATATTTAACGACAATTAGGAGAGAAGAAATTTGGTCAACAACGCCAATGACAAAGCAACGATGTCATAACGTTATTTGTCCACCATTTGACAAAAAGCAAACCTTAATGTAAATTTTTTTAGGCGCCAGTGACGAATCATCTATAGTCAAATACTTTGACCAAGTGTCACCTACTCTGAGTACATTCCTGGTTTTATGGCCTGCAGTGGTCCTATGGAACTTGGCGGCAATTGTTTACATTGTTGTTTCTGTGTTTCTTGATCAACATAAAAGCCCAGTCAATGTCGAACCAACTTTGGTTCCAGCAGTAAGTGTCTTATTCAAAAAACTAACTAAAATTATGAAAGAGATATCCCTGACTTCTATGTGTTAATTAATGATGATAAAATAATTAAGGATAAAAAAATTTTTAAGAAAGCTTTTCTGATGGGCTACTAGTCTATAAGCCTAGCTCCAGCAAACTGCATTTAAAGCAGTTGATTATTATGATTCGTACCAATAAACAGGCTATACACTATACAGTATTACTAATATCGTCAACACCAGCGTGTTATTGTGTTTTCATATAACTCACATTTGAAGCCACCAGCAGGGTTGGTGTGATTGCAGTGGTAGGTTACCATAGTCGATTACAATTACTTGCTTTTTCTGCGATTACAATTAGGCTGCTTGAAATTATGCATCACTAGCATGTACCCAGTAAAAAATCTTGAAAAAAGATTAGTGTACATCATTGTTTCCGAAGAATCAGAAGTTTTACAGTTAGCTAGCAGTGGTGGGCAGTAGCGCGCTACTTTTGTAGCAGCGCTACTTTTTTGGTAAAAGTAGCGGTAGTGGCTTGGGTAGTAGCGGTAGTGTTTTTTTTTCAAAGTAGCGGAAGAGGCGCTACTTTTTTTCAGTCGCACTTTCGCTACCCGCTGCTTTTTAATTTAAAGTGAAAAAACAATACTCGTTTGTTTGGCAACAATAACGTGGTCAAGCAGCTATATGATCGGATTGGTTGCAAAGTTTCGGTTTTTTGGGAATCTTGTCACAGCTCCGAGGATGAATTTTTTGGTGTGTTTGCGCCATCCCGTGAAACGTCGGTGCAGAAGGAAACAGCAATTGTGGAAGCCTTTTTTTCGGACTGGAGCAAGTCTTTGAGCTTTTCGAATACCGAGTTACAGTAAAACATCTGTTCAATATTCATTACATACTACACCCCCATTCCTTCCAGTGCTGCGACGGAGAGACTTTTCTCTGTTGGAAAAGATGTGCTTAAGCCTAAGCGGGCAGGACTTAGTGACTCTCATTGTGAAATGCTCTTGTTTTTGAAAAATGCGTAACAACAAACTTCCCTTAGAATGTGTTTTCTATAACGACGTTACAATGACAGTGTAAACAAATGATAACTTTCGTTTTCAAGGTCATTTTTGCGTCACTAGAGACTTGAAGAATGTTTTCTAGTGTCATGTTAGACAAAAGTAGCGGTAGCGCGCGCTACTTTGTTCCGAGTAGCGGTAGCAGGTAGCGCGCTACTTTTGTAAATTGGTAGCGGGTAGTGGTAGCGGGCGCTATTTTGGTCCAAGTAGCGGTAGCGGGTAGCGCGCTACTTTAAAAGTAGCGGGTGCCCTCCTCTGTTAGCTAGAATGGACAATCCAAAACTGGTTCCAAAAAAGCAATATTGGAATTGGTGGTCTGTAAGATTACCTTCCATAAAATCATGATTCACTTTAACCTTTTTTTAGCAGTATTTGTGGCCCAATAATTAACGTTTATTTCAGATTTACACTTTTAATTTGACAATATTCATGAAAAGTTTATTCAATTCTAGAATTCTATAGAAGTTTATAATGAAAAAAGTTGGTTTATAATTGAAGTTAAACTGAAAACCATTTTTTGTAATGTCGGAAGGATGTTAATACTGTAATTTGCGCTTTGACGACGTTTTGAGTAGCCTTTGTTCCAATGAAGTAAAGTGGGTACGGTTTTTGAATAGAGGGAGACTTCAAACACATGACACACTTGTCTATTTTTGTATGTAAAATTTTTTTGGGCATCTGCAATGACTTCTTTTACTATTTTTTACAAAAATTTGCAACACAATGCGCAGAAACTTTTGTCTGTGTTTTTTTTTATGACTTTTACGTGCAATTCGAAAATCCTCCCAAGGTATCTCACCTTCCATACAATATACACGGCTCACTTCATCTTATTACTCTATTAACACTGGAGTAGGTCAATTTATTTGGTATCTAGGTAAGCAATGCTTTCACTTCGAAATGGTACATTTTTACTTAGTTATTGAAAGCACATGGCCAAATTAAGTACCGTATAGTATTATTGTAGTAAGAGCTGATTGTAAAAGTGGAAAAATAGTGATTCTAAAAGCTGTTGTAGTTGCTGTCGATTGAGAAGTTGCTGTCACAATTAGCGTGTATCTGTTCGACCTCTACGGAGTCATTGCTATTTGAAATTTGATTTGTTTATCTGTTGGAAGTGCTGAACCATTCTTAGTCCTTGAAGGATTTCTATCTGTAATCCCTATAAATAGAACTCGTCGATAATTTAGTTGACTGTTTAACGTTTGATATTCAATTAAACCACGTCATCAATCTATCCAAGGTCTCTAAGGGATAGAGAGAATTGAGAAACCCAACTAAAAGTAATATCTGATTAGTATTTTGGGTTATACTTGTATATTGATGCCTTCCAGGGCAGCACATAATAGCGTGGCGGGCGCATGCGGCCCGCCGGTCGCTAGTTTGTGACCCCTGATCTAGTTAAAAGTCATAAGTAAGTAATTTCAAAAGTAAATTCGAGGTTTTAAACTTGCGTCACGTGCACTGAGGTAACAATAACATCAAGTTTGTTGTTTTTTCTTTACAGCAATTTCTCATTTTTTATATTTCCGGCTATGGATTTGTCATTGGAGCTCAATTTTGTATGCATGTTCAAGCGTTGAAACTGACTGTTGTCTTCGTAATAGCATCAACAATTTTTATTTGCATTGCTGTTGCCATTTCACATAAGCGCGTTTTTGACAATATCACTTTCTTGGAACACGAAGAAACTAGAAGTAAGCTTAGGTTTTTCATGGGTGTTATGATTTATATTGTGTATCGCATAATAATAAAAAAACAACTTATCAGCTTAATTATATTTTTTTGTTAAATTGTCGGCGCAAAGCGCCACATACGATAATTAAGTCAGTCTGTGGCCTACATTGGCCTCTTTAGTGGATAAACTTGAAAAACGAGAAAAGTACAAATTGATCCCTAGCGTTTGAACAAAGCTCATCATATTAAAGTACAATACAGTATAAGTCAATTAGAATGAGAAGATATTTTGCTGCACAATAAACATAGGCTATGTTTGACTGCATAATATTTGAACTAAACAACTGCATTCAAGCATTATGAACTAACCAAACACAGAACAAATTTTAACACTGTGTCGAGAAAAAAAGTAGCCTGAACTACATTTGAAAAGTTTATGTTTTTTTTTGTCTGTTGAATTTATAAAACTTTTGCAGCGCTTCTCGTGGCAGTTCGAATATTTATACATAACGGCCTTGTCTTGTTTGCTACACTTTTGGTTTATCATTGTTTTCGCCACCTTACTGTCTTTGCCATTTATGAAGACAGAGGCTGGAAAACAAGTGCTACTTTACGAGGTTAGTGTAGGTCTTTGCTATGAACACAATTGACCTACATTTTTGGTTTCATGAGAAATGATAACAATCTAAAGTATTAACGATCTAGAGTCAATATGATTTTTCACGTTATCTAAAATAGGTGGTTGGTAAAGCATCGTTTTCTTGGTTAACGACAAGATGGTTTAGTTTAAAATGCTTCGACTTTTTAAAAATCTAGGCTATTCGGCCTAACCTAGCGGAAACCAGCGACATGAAACATTAATTGACAACCTGATTTTTTTCCACCTAAAATTATTCGGTTATACTCTTGTAAATAAAAGTAGGTCAGCTCTAATCTTCGGCGCCCATAACTAAAATATTTTGCATTGCAGGGGGTGCTTCTGTACAAGATGTTTCATCGACGGTTCTTTCCGTACTTTTTGCTTGTGTAGTTGTGTGGTTCATTTTGGAGAACTTTGTTATTGAGAAATATTTTCGATACACCTTTACGGTTTTTCCTGGCCTGATTGTTCTTTTATGTGGATTAATTGCGAAGCTCTATTATCTCAAGTCTTATGGGAATCTTATTTTGATATCAGCTCTTTTGGGATTTTGCTCATTCGCTTTTATGTTTCGTATTCTTGCTTTTGTTTATAAAAAAAAAACTAGTCGTGTGGCAGCACAGATGCAAGAACTACTGGCTGTATCTGCCCCAGCTTTCAGGAGGAATTCGCCATCTCGCTCTCTGAGAGCGCCCATAAAATCAGCTCCCATAACGTTGCAATATCTGTACCAATGACTTTGAGTTTTCAAAGCCATCCTGTTGAAAATTTTGCTTACTTCTAGTAAACTGAAGGTTGTTGTTAAACTAGTTCCAGTCAAGAGTTTAAGATCTCACAAAATAGTCTCCTTCTTATACTTTATCAATTGTGAAATTTATTATTGAAGTAGTTATATTTGAAGTTTGAAATCTTCCAATTTTTAAACATATATTCAACTATTCAAAAGAGCTATACTGGTAGTAGACTAAACTGCTTGTCTGTTATGACTTTTTGAGAATAAAAATATTGTCTTGGCTTGTAAGTAGCAATGTTGCAAGTCGTTCATTACCTTCAGGTTGCGTGCAATTTTCTTTTGTTGAGGTCTGCTGGAGAAGTTACAAGAGCCTCGATATCGTGATATGTTGATCAACGTCATATGATGGATATGAAAAGAAAAACCGGTGTCGTCATATGAGATGTTTGAGCAGTCCCTATGAGGTTCTTAGAATATTGTAGTACGTTTGAATTGCTATAATAAACTACATGAAGCAATAAGTGTGTGTGTAGCATAATAACAAAATCTGTGTAGCTCAACACTTTATAGACTATAATGAAAATATGCGGAAAAGCAGCGGCTTTAGCAAGGGCTCTATCCACTTTTAGAATTCGGGGAGGGGGGTAATTTTTGGACAGAGAGCTAAAATGGTCATAGTCATTTCAGCAACAAATTTCAACTCGTTTTAGTCATTGCAACCACTCCAATGAGTAGGGGGTGATCACCCCCCTTAGATACAGCCCAAGACCTTTAGTTTCTTCTGCAGTTCAGCAAAACATTTGCAACGTAGCTGCACTTACGATGAAGGTGAATAGAATAATAATCAATAATGTTAAGGCACGTGTAGTTTGTGCTTTAATTGTCACAAGTAAAAAATATCCTGACTTGAAGAAAAATCTTGAAAAACAATGGTAGCGGAGGAGCTTGCGTCGGTGGTTGATGGTTTCTTGCGTCGGTGGTTGATGTTTTCTTGCGTCGGTGGTTGATGGTTTCTTAATCAAAATCACCACTATGCTTTTATTTTTAAATATTAGATTTCCACTTTCAAGAAAAAAGTCGATTGTTAAAATTATATATAAATAATTATTATTATATAAAATAGAACTTATCTTATAATGCTCAACCCTGTTTTGTTGTTGTGCCTTGCCTGTCTGTGGTACAAAACAGTGAACTCTTCAAAAACTAGAGATTGCAAAAATTGCATGAAATTTTTTTAATTATTTAAGCTATTAGGGTTGTGTTGATTGTCGGTTTTCAGCATTATTTTTATAGGCTTATATGGGGGTTTAGGGTACATTTCAAACTTTGATAACGTTGCTAATATGTCACTTAAACGCCTGCGACTTCTTGCAGTCCATCATAAAAATAAAAAATAATGTGTTCTATAAATAACAATCAAATACAAACTTTAGCTCATTCACATCCGCCTACGACTTATAACGTAATCAAGGTCACATGACCAGTTTTGTTTGAATCAGTGTTTTTGTCAAAGAAAGAGTATATAGAGGAATAAAACAAAATAACTTCAGTGGGTTTAACATGATGTATTACATACACATTACACAAATATAACATAATTAAAAATAAACTCTAACGTTTTCGACACGTACGTGTGTCCTCATCAGGAATTACATATCTGCAATATACATAAAATGAAAATTGTAAGGTAAATTTTAGTTTGCACTATAACTGTATACTAACGACACTACAGACTGAAAAGCACAACTGAACGAGTGACACATGAATGATTACAAGTAAATTATACGGTGGAAAACAGATCACATGAGATGTAAACTACAGGCATTTGACAAACAATTAGAACACACACAAGAGGAACGATGCGCCACAGGCGAATAACTGGCGGTTGAGCGACGGATTATTACGTTTGATTCTTAAGGCTTCCATGATCTTAGTCTGAAATTCAGATCTGCCTTGAGAGATGATTTTAAATTGTTCGATCGAGACATTGTCAGTGCACGTTTCACAAGAGGCGATGTGCTTTTCAATTGCACTTTTGGTTGTTAAGTTTATGTTTAAGTGCTCCCCTGCCCTTGTCAACAAATGTTTGGTTGACATACCAATGTATGTCTGATTTGCGTCACACAACATTTGCTAGGGCCGTTGAGAAGATATTTGGGGCCTGGTAACAAGAGATCCTGGGCCCCAAACCAAAACATTTTGTAAAAAAAAACTCACTTTTTCTAAACAATACGCTATGGTTTCTTCATGTTTGCGGGCTTCTAAAATTATCTCGGGCCGTGTCCAAAAGCACCTCCTAAACCTCTTGTCAGTGCTACTTCTCGTATCTATATAGACTGCGAAACTATAAGCATAATTATTAAAGGGTAAGTTGTCAAAATCAACTTTTTTAGGCGTCTTGCATTCGGCCATTAGGTGGCGATGCAATATTAAATAAGCATGTTTATTGCGCATTGCCGTAAAAAGAAAAAAAGCTAGTATATTGTATAGGCTGAGGAGAAGAGTTTTTAGGTTACAGCAAGCTCCATTTAGACCCTGTTTGGTTTCAGTGATTTTTAACAAGCAACGGTAGGCAGCTATTGACATCAAGCATAAACATCAGATCTTATAATTTATAAAGCAAATTTTCGTGGGCAGATCAAAAAATAAAAAATTTAAAAGTTTCGAATTATTAAGACGCGACGACCTTTAAAACCTGAAATCCCAACTGAAGAATACAAGGCCAGAAGATTTGCTAACACTGCAACCGAGGAATGTTGAAAATTTTCAAAAAAATTCGTTTGGCACCATTCAAAGCTTTGTTAGTGAGGCTAGTTTTTGCGACACATTGTTTCCTCATAGTCAGCAGAGTGGTTGAAGCCTACAAAAACTCCATCTATTGGCTCTTACTGATTCCTCTTATTGGGCTGGTGGTCGAAACAACTGTCACTCTTTTGAAAAGATCAGGCAAAGAGTGGTCATGGTAAGAGCTTTGCAGTTGGTAAAACGATTCCTTTTGCGTAAATAATAAAATAATTTGGTGAAACTTTGAAATAGCAGTAATTTTGTATTACGATTAGGTAAATGAAAAACTTAACAGTAGAAAAACTCTAAACAGTTTCGGCGTAAAAGCTATCTTTTGTTTTATGCAGATGTAGGCCTAGTTGCTGTTTTTTCTGACGAAAACACGAGTTGCGTCAAAATCGTTCGAAGCTTTTTGATTGCCTGTTTTGTTGTGTGCTTGAATGATTCAACTCAATTACTTTGTCATCTATCGTCTGTTCATTTTTAGCCAAGTCTGTTGAAACGTAGACTTAAAGATCTGGTAGTAAAAGTAGGCAGCTTAAGCCAAGTCAAAATATTTTTGTTGGATGTTATTGTATGTTCGTGCATTTCTCTACAGGCAAGACGTCTACCGCAAGATCATTAGGCTACCGACCAAAACCCCAAGTTTTGTAAAAACAAAATACAGAATAAGCTTACTGTCACTACTGACATATTTTTATATTTGATCAATTCAAGTGCAACAATTTCCAAAAATTATAGCCTAAGAGGTTGTTTCTGAAAAAGTTTCGTCAGGACAGGGGTCAATACAGCTGAATTTATTTTGACTTGCCAAAATGATGTGCAACAACGATAGAATTAGGATTAGGACTTCGACATCACCAACTAAAAACTCCGAAATCAGTAGTCTACTAGGCCTACCATCACTCTATAATTTGCAAACGTCTCAAAAACAAAATCAAAGAGAAGTATAAACGTGTAGCCCAACAATGCCGACGGCCCGCGACCACATTCGGCCCGGTAACTTTTTTCATGCGACCGGCGAGATGATTTAAATATATTTTCACAATACCGTAATACCAATTTTGGCTTATTAACGCGATTTTAACTAAGTAGGCTACGAGTTAACTTTTTGAAATAAAAAATGAGATGGCTTGGCATGCCTCTTCGGCGGTTAATTTTAAGACCATTGGCTTCATGTTTTTCTATCTCAAGGATATCTGTAGTTTAATAATCACTTCATAGAAACGTTACAACAACGTTAGTATACGGCCCGAGAAGTATAATTTTTCTATTTGTAACCCTACTACGGGACCATTTTGAGTTGTGCAGGCCCGCTTACACTATTAGAGAAAATTGATTTAACACGCACTACACGGTATTTCAATGTTGGACCAAGCATAACAATGCATCAAAGATGTCACCATTTTAACACAATTTTTGTTTTCACTGGTGAAATATTTACCCAGTCTACTGTAAAATTTGAAGAGACGATCGGTTTCAACAAGTGATACAAAATTAGTGTTTATTTAGGTTTAAATTTTATTTATTTGTATCAGACAAGAATGCCTATATTCGAATCACAAAAAGAAACAACACAAAGAAAGTATAAAAATAAGAGGCATACAAACAGCAGCAACGCAAAAGCATTCAAAATGAAATTGCGAGCTCATTTTGATCAGACAACCAACCAGTAAAATTTAACATTATCAAACGATGAATACCCGGTATTGATATCTTTGAGCCATGGCAGCCATCAAGACTAAGTAACAGCATAGCCTACATAGTATTATTGTAATGAAGACGGTAATTTGATTTACAATGGCAGTCGGACTTCATCAGGGAAGCAACAATAGAGTTAAACGATAATTCGCATCTTCCAACAAAAGAAAAAACAGATTTCCGAAGTAATGCATCAAATGTTATAATGTTGCACAAGACTTGATGTTCACGTGCGTTATAATGTTTAGGCAACAATAGAGTTAAACGATAATTCGCATCTTCCAACAAAAGAAAAAACAGATTTCCGAAGTAATGCATCAAATGTTATAATGTTGCACAAGACTTGATGTTCACGTGCGTTATAATGTTTAGGCAAATTGTGTATAATTCTAAATGCGTTATTGAAGACAACACGCAGGCGATTAATGTCACGTTGATGATAATTTTCCCACAGATGACATGCATACATTGGAGTACAATATGAACGGAATAGAACATTTTTAATAACACTGGAGCACTTGTAAAATTTTGATTTTAATTTGTTGGCAGAACAGTAGATTGATCGCACTTGTCAATTTATATCCTTGTCGTCACACATTGCCGTGTCAAGAAAAACACCCAAATAATTGACACTGTCTACGAATTTGATCGCGCTTCCATTGAGCCGTACAATTGGATTCAAACCAACGTTATTTTCAAATATAATCAATGTTTTTTCAACGTTTTTTTCAAATCGTGAGGTAGCTACTTTTTTGCTCAAAGATTTCCGAAATTTTATCAAAAACATTGATCCAAAAATCAAAGTAACAAAACAGCTTAAATCTTTGAATTCAAAGAACGAGTTTTCCGAAATAATTATTCCATTTGCAATTTTAGTGCAGGGCTGCGCACGAAAGCAAAGAGAATAAAAGTTAGGCTTACATTTTGTATTCTAGATTTGTAGGCTATTTGTCAAGATCTAGATTTTCCAATATGTGTGGTGTAGTCCATAGATAGGACATGGCTCTTTGACAAAAAAAGTTAAAGACCCTGCTTTGAACTTAAACAGTGATTTAACTATGTAGAGTTTCCTGTACAAAAGCCTTTCTAATAGAAAATACAGTGTAGCCTATCCTATAAAATTGCTGCAGTTGAGGGTTGATTGTCATGGGTGATATTTGTCCTCAAAATTCATATTGCAACTCGGACCTTATTTTTTATTTCAGGTTTTCTCCGGCTATATTTTTTTACTTGGCCACAGCTGTGCCTCCAATATGGCTTCTCGAGATTCAATTAAGCACCACCAGAGTACAGAGCGTTGCAATAAATAACATCAATTCGACGGATACAGAAGCTTCTGATGCATCTGTAAGAGTATAGCTACTAATCATACAGATACTAATAATTTGACTTCTCTTATATATAATTTAGTTTGTAAAGGGTTAACTAAAGCAAAAGCATTCCAGCGTTAGTGGGCCACTCTTACACCATGAGTAAAACAACAGCTATAACGTTCTTACTGCTGTTGGATGGTTTAATATTATTGTAGGGTATAACTACTTTTATAAGCATCGTTTAGCCTATTTAGGCTTTTACCTTTGCATATTGTTAGAGGTGTTTAAGTCATTAGTAGCAGACAGAGATGCACGTATACGCCGCAAATTCTTACGATAACGCTTACGGCCACATTTTTTTGGATAGTTGTCGCTTGAGGTTACGCCGTAAAGTTTTCGCGTTTTTTAGCGCATAGCGTCAACGCATACTTTTTAAAGTCTTTTTATCGCCACAACACGCCAATATCTTCCAGCGCTGCAGTTGAAAGAATGTTTTCAATGGGCAAAGACATATTGAAACCAAAACGCAGCAAAATGTCAGATGAACACTTTCAGATGCTTGTGTTTCTTCGTGGAAATTCAAAATAAAACTGGTTTATTTCAAGTGGTTTATACCGTGTAAATGTTTGGCACCTAGCAAACAAAATTAGTTTACGCTAGTGTATGCGCTGACGCTGACGCCGCCAACTTTTTTACAAATTACGTTGACGCATACGGCGAATGGTTTTTCAATACGGCGAATGGTTTACGCTGACGGCGTCAATATTTTTTGTATGCGCGTACATCACTGGTAGCAGACAACTAGGCTACTTTTCATTTTTGATTTACGGCCCTTTTTTGATGAAAGAAATATGATCCAGCAGTCGAAAACGTAGGCTATTCTAGCAGAAGCGGTCTTGTAGTTGAGCAAGCCATGCATTTGTATAGGGCCCCCAAAACAGTGTCATCCAAATAAGTTAGTTATGGCGGATGGGCTATAAAAAATTTATTATAATTGCTTGGATTATTACTACTGTAAGATTAATTTAATTTTGAAACTGTCTTAAGACAATTTGGCATTTTTTCAGAAAGTAAACCTACTACACGGACTTACAACAAAGTGACTATAGCAAGTAAAGTTTAAAATGGCTTAGTTTGTAGGCCCCGCATAATACGTATTATTACACCAGACCCAAAAAATGATAAAACCTAGGCTACTTTAATTCCAAGCAAACTTATACCATATACGGCACGCACCAACAAAGTTATTTCACACTATAAAATTGTAGGCTACGTTTTGTTGTTAACAAGTTCGAAAAGAGAATCACTAACAACTCATAAAACTAAACGTAGCCTAAACGTAAATAAAACAATCATCTCTCGCACGATAGCGACGTGAACGAAAAAAGAGGAAAAAGCTTGGCAGCTAGCCGGCCACAAAAATCAGTGTGTTATAGCAAATTTAAACAATTAAAGTACAATACAGGTTTATTGCTAAAACACATCAAAAATAAGGCTACGCTGTAGCCTATAGACTCTATGACTTGTGAAACATAAAACAATAGGTTAATGAAAGCAACATTAATACGGTAGCGGAAAACAACTCCTATGATCTACTGTATCTCTAGCCAACTTTTGATTTCAATAGGACATTGCAATGACCTAAGCAGCGCGGTTTGAAATCATCTTTGAAGGCAATTTTACTGGTAGTGAAATCTGTATGAAACAATTTTGCCAACGCCCGGGTTGTAGGCTAATACAAAAGATATTCACTTCTACATTACAAGGCATCTAACTTTTTTCATTTAAAAAATTAAAGATACTTTTCAGATTCAATGTTTGCAAGAAAATGTTTTATATAGGCTTACAACGTCAACAGAGCAATAACATTAGTCATAAAAAACTATGTGAAACTTAACTTCAATTTCATAAATAATAGGCAATTAAAGTGTTTGCTCTTCTATAAACTCATGTAAACGTAGTAGCATAGATTTGCTGGTTTCGTTGATTTGAAATAGTAATACCAATACCAAATTATGACTATATGAAATTGCATGATATGATTTACAAACAACTTATTGATGAGCCAAGGTTTTAGATTGATCTTGGAATCCGATTAGACCTTGCTGGATGGGCATTGGCGATGGAACAGGCGTTGCTTTTCATATTGATTCTTGGCCGATGGTTCATGCCGAAAGGAAACATATCAAGAAATGAACTTTCGCAGTTGCTTTTAGTTTACATTGGAATGGCAGCAGACATTATGGAGTTGTTTGAAGTTTTCAAAGAAGATCAAGTAAGTAAAAGTAGGTTATGCAATAATGAAACTGAACAAGAAGAAAACAAAATGGACTTCACGTTAGCAATGCGCCCCAAAAACGTGTTTAAGAATTATGTGCTTTTAAAGTAAAACTCCAATGCTTTGTGAATCAAAGATTCTAAGAGACATTCTAAAAACCTAATCCATCCGGGCTTTAAACTAATCTAAAAGCGAAATACCATCTCCACCCACATCGATGATAATGTCAACTATTGTCGGATAAAGTTCAATGAAGTTTATCAAATTCATTTGAGTGTGGGATTTTTCAAAGACCATAAACGGAAACAGCAACGTTAAGTTGATTTGTATGACAGAGCATATCCAAGTGCTTGACAACACTTTAACTTTGTTTGTAAATGGTTGTCTAGTTATAAATGAACCTCCATGAAGTTAAGAAAACAGTGGCTGTTTTCAGCTAAGATCGATAATAAACAGTGAAGCACGTATACCATCAAACTTCTTTTGCAAATGAAACTCGATATTTTATCAGTAGTTGACATTTTATAGGTTAGTCGATACATTTCGTGACGAAAAGTCTCTTGTTTTCGGGCACCGTTTTATGGGTCATTGCATTTGGGTTATGTAAGTACATTTCAGTCATGACGTATATTATGGTGGGGAGGCTCGTGTCAAAACACGGAAAGGAATCGAAAAAAGTTTTAAAATAACAAACTTATCCCTAATCCAGTAATACTTCTATTGTAGCCTATAAACAGTACAAACAGCATGTCTTGTAGCGCCAATGTCTTACTAGCAAACATCAAAGGCTTATGAAGTTAATACTGCTCTTTGTTGTTGTATCTACGCTTACGCCCGGCATTTAAAGATTTGGATTAAGTGGATGCAAAGGCATGGAAGCCAATTTTTTTTGTTCACTTTCTGTGTCTTGTGTCATGCCAAAGACACATGGGCGGTGTCGAACCAGCGCCCTTTCGAATGTCGAACTAGGGCTCTCACCACTCGGCTATGCAGTTTTGACAATACTGCTGAAACCAGGAAATGCAGCAAACAAAACACATTTGCCCGTTGAATGTAAAGATCCGTAATTTCAATCTTGTTCAATAAAATTGGGTAAAAATTGAGTTAAACTGTTTCGCAATTTTTCGCATACAGCATACACACATCTTGAAGTCTACAGGGTTTAGCAAATGAGAGTGGAAAATTGGATAAGAAATGTAGGCTAACAATAACGTATGTGGCATGACACATTATTATATAATATAAAAATCATATTAAAACAATCAAGAAAATGAAGTATCTTCTGACAGGTGTCAAATCCACAACAATGCTTGATATGAACGACTCGGTTACATGTCTTGTAATGCAAAGAATTTATTCTCACACGAGTCAGTTCAATCATATATAGCTAAATATCGATTTCGATATTTAGCTATAAACTTATATGATTGAACTGACTCCTGTGAGAATAAATTTCTTTGCATTCAAACATCTGCCAACTGCTGAGGTCGGTGAGTGCACGTTTGTTTTGAACTTGTTTGTGTAGCTTAAAAAATACGCAACATCTTTCAGATTGCTCTTTCACTTTATCTGACATATCCCACTTTGGGTTTATGGTCATTGGCTCTCCTTCAATACACCCTCACAATTAGCTCCACCAAATCAAAAAAGCCTCGCTACGATGGACTTGACGACAGTGATAACGGAGAATCGAAAAAGTAAGCATTATTTATGAAACACAAAGGAATTTAAAAGCTACATTTCATAGAGCATGTTTTTCACTTCTTGAAAAAAAGGAGTTTTTGTTTATTGAAAATTCGAAAATTTACGAGATGTGTTAGGCCTACTATAAAAAGGTAGCCTTTACGTATGGAGAAGTATTCTATTTCCAAGATAAAGTCAGTAATACCTGTTAGTTATTCACAGGTTGTTCCTTTAATTTCTATCAAAAACCTGTGTCTTGGTAAACACTCCATCGCATGCCAAAAGGGAGCTACTGACTCGATGACTGGATAGTCTTTAGCTGTTTATTGGTTTTCGTCTAACACATGGAACTGCATTTTGTCGCAAATTAAAGTTGTTGGTAGGCAATAGGTATCCACATCCAAAAACTTAAACTTTCTATTTCCCTCTAGAAGCTGCTGGTCAACCCAGTGTGGGCTTGATTCAAAAAGTGTTGATGTCATAGGAATTATGTCATCCATTTTGATGCAAGATGGACCTTTTCTTTGTTATAGATTATATCTACTTGTGGGTAAGAAGTGTTGATACTGTAGTGTAGGTTATGAAAATTACTGTGAGCCTTTAACCTATAAAGTTAGATATTCTAATAGTCTATTTGTTTTTGCCTTGTAAAAACTCTTATTATGACAGCAATGTTATTCCTTATTTTTTTTATAGGTTTGAATGTACTCAGCCAAATGATGGTTTTTTTCACTTGCAAAAATATCTTGGTTATCCTTCTTCAAATATATCGACTGGCGGTGATTTATCTTGAAGTGGAAACCGACAAAGAAGATGAAGAAAATCAGTTTAGTGAGAGTGACAATTCCTTTGAAGAACAACGAACTGCCCAGGCATCATTTTCTTCTGTAGTAGAAGACAGAGAGGTGCAGAAAAGGGATGACAAACCTGACAAGCGTACAGCCCAAAGCAATCAAGTTGCACTTGACCATGAAGAAGATAAAGTAATACGTCCAAAGAAGAGCAAAGTAGCTCCTGCTACTAAAAAAAGCTCACAACAATTAGATCCGCCAGGCTTACAGCAAGCGCGTCGTTCTTGGGAAGAAAATGATACTGAAGCCAAGCATCCACATTCTACTGAAAACTCCAACGGTGTTTCTTGAAAGTAGTCATCAGTAGTTTGCAACGAACTTGCTGCTGGTTAAGCTACAGGATTCATAATGCCCGAGAGATGCTGAACATTCGCCATGCCCTTCCACGCCTTGCTGTAAGATAGCCTATCTTGCTTGCTTCTTTTTTATTTACCTTTAGTGCTCCAGACACGTCTGAAAACTGTAAAACGAAAATGATATAAATAAATGCAGTTATAACCAGCTTGAAGTATAAAAACTTAAACAAAATTGTTGGATCAGTCAATGACTACATGTTTCACAAATCTTTAAGAAGATAGCGATATGATGTTTTCTGTGTCAGTGCTTAAATCTACAGTATAAGCTTTGTGTCGGTCATCATAAATATGATTGCTTTATTTTGAATTAAATCAAAATGCTATGTTGTAACTTTTTAATTCTTGTATTTGTTGTTGATTTTGCGTGTGTAGCACTTGCTTCATTTACAGCTTGCTTTGAATGAAATGTGATCAACATGATTATATTTTATTGACTTGTGAAGACAGAGTCTCTGGCAACGAACCGATACAAACCACACAACCACGAGAAGTAGTCAATTCATTTGAAAGCGAGCTTTGTCATCCTTGCTGGTAAAAGTTGTCATTTTGACATCTTTTTAGCTGGAATCTTTGCTTATGAAGACAACTGTTAAACAAACAAGGTGTCGACAACTGAACAATGATCATTTTGCAAGAAAGCAAACTCATTGACCGTCGCTGTTGTTCTCAGGGTTGAATGCACCAACAGTTGGATTTTTCAAGCAGCTGATTAGTTAATCGAGAATCAGTCTGTGCGAAGTTCATAGGTAATCGACGATTTAAATCAGCAGATTACGGTTGTTGCAAAAGGAAAAAAAACAGTTCGTGAATTATGATCGGTCGATTTTCTTAATCCGTGGATGATCCACTGTTGGTGCATAGAACCTTCAATAGATCCACTGATGCCAAACGGAAACTATAGAGGTGATAAAACTGCGCATGCGCACATCAGCAATGCGCAAGACAGACAATTGATCGCTTGGCGTAAAACTATACCTTTCATGACGATCATACATGATGATAATAAAAATACACTAAAAACAAAGTAAAAAAAAAGGATTTAAATAAAGGCTATCTAACTTATTGAATTTTTGTAGACATAATAGCAACAATTTCGGCTGCCCAAAGTAACATTCTTTGCCATCAGGTGGCAACAGTGAATGTTTTCGTTGTTTGACCTCATGTATTTGGCATAATAAATTCAGGCATCCAGTATGCTAGTTTGACGTAAAGTTCACTTGTCGGTAAAATCTCTTCAAAAGGCTCAACCATACAGACGAAACGCAGAACCAAAAAACCATAAAGCGATGACAAATGTACCACGGTCTATCGACAATGTGTTGTAACGAAACCTGAAATGTTTTTATGTTTGTGCTATTTGAAGACGTTGAAACGATGCAAAAAGGGAGGTTTTTGCTACTTAGGGACCTAATAACTTCATGAAAGGTAAAACACGCTTTTTTCTGAAGTTTTTTTACGGATTTCTCACGTATGGAAAGGTTTTAGCAACGCAAAGTTTCGTGATACTAACAGCTTAACCCTAATTCTTAAGAATTTTGATCTCAAGAGTTGCAAAATAAACGCTTTTTGAAGTTAGTTATCCTGCTGCGCTGCATGGTTGGAAAAAGCAGCGAGTTTTTATCTGCCTGGTGCATCAGCAACCAAAACGAACCCTCTCAGAATAGTGTTGCTGCTTGGTTATAATCCTAGTAAATTCTCCGGGTTAAAACAAGTTAACTTTTAGCTACCGACAAGAACAGAAATCGAAGAATACCTTGACGACAATTTCTACTTATTGACTTCTGGTGGACATGAGTGCTTAGGATCTGTGCAGTGTCTCAGCACACTGATGGTCAATAAAAATTCATCAAAAATCACTTTTCAGAAAATGTATTTCTATAAAATTCAATGTCACATTTTTGCTGAAATATTTCAATAAAACGCCGTGAACTGACGTTAAAACAGCGTAAAAGTTAAACATTAAGCCTAAACTCAATACACCAAGTCATAACAACGTCAGCCAATGTAAGCAGGCGCCGACAGATAGGAGTCTTGAAAATTGACTCTTTATTTTGGTCGCTGGCTGAGCAGGAAGACCCACACTACCAGCTAAGAAAACCCGTCATTATTTACGTAAATTCAATGTCTGCAAACAAAAAGATGGATTTTTCTGCTGGGCTCCACATAATGAGACAAAGCCAGCGACCAGGAAGAAAAGAAATTGAATAACTTTACCCTGTTCTTGCTGATGAATCGTTGGCATGAACGCTTCGGCAAATTTGAAAAAAAAAATCGTCAAAAGGTAGATCTTGTTGAATTAATACAATTGAGACGATTGAAATCAAAATTGTTGAATTTTAGTTTAAAAGCGTTATTTCCATAATGATCTGAAATGTCGGCACGGCTTGGCGTAAAGACTTGGCCCGCAATCAGTTAATTTTGCATTGATTAAACGTCTGCAGATGTCGAATCATGCAAAAAATGAACTGATCACCATCTGGCTAAGAGGGCAAGAGTTGAAAGGTGAAGCAACGGTTAGTAAAAACTTGCACAAAAAAGAGAATCTCAAGGAAATACACACAAGAATAC
This sequence comes from Aplidium turbinatum, assembly GCF_918807975.1. Taxonomy (NCBI): domain Eukaryota; kingdom Metazoa; phylum Chordata; class Ascidiacea; order Aplousobranchia; family Polyclinidae; genus Aplidium; species Aplidium turbinatum. The sequence goes on along the minus strand of NC_137484.1, from coordinate 10,822,123 downwards.
TTTCAACATCAACCGTAAAAATTTCTGTGACTACCCAGAGAGCAAAATCTATCGTTTTTACATTGATTTAACGTCTGCAGACGTTAAATCAATGTAAAAATGATGGATTTTGGTGTCTGGGTACGTGTACAATAATTGAATAAAACAATTCACTAACAAGTTTTGCGTGTCGCAAAAATAACGCAACTGACGTCACTCAGCACTTTTCCAGTAAGAAAAAGTTGCCATTTTTACATATTTTCAACGTCTGGCGACGTCTTTCGCCGTATGAGAAAGCAAAACTATCAAAAGAGTAGATTGTACGAAACGTCACAAAAAAACAAGTAGAAATAATAAAAAGCATGAGCTAAAGTTTGGTATCGTATTGATAAAGAATCGAATTGCTTTGAGGGTGATTTTTCGTGAATTATTACATAAGAGATGTAAACATTTACCTCATGCTGATGAAAAATGTGCCTATAGTAGTGGTGGATGACGTACAACGTCAGACCACGTGACACACATACGTCACGCCTTTATTTTCCTTTCCTGAGTCAAATCAGTCACTTTTGTTAAGGAAAAAAGGGGTTAATTTAAACTCTACAACGAGCAAGACATTCAACTGCACACCCCTGAGACGTTTGCTTAACTGAATTTTTGCTTCTATTTCCACCCGGTTAAGTTGATACATCATCACAAGACGTTGTTGTGACGCTATAAAACGATTATTGTCAGTTATAAAACATATTGCAAAGATAGAAAAATAAATCGCCCAACAGTACACAATGAGCCTAAGACTATATGTTAGTATGTACAACACCAAAATGAATTAGAAATAGTTTTTTTTACCTTCTTACATTGTCTACTGGTGTTACACTAAGGTACGAAGACGTGGTCTTGTGCTAAGAATAGGTTCAAAATTTGCAAAACGGGTGTTGCCTTTTTTGTTGATTTAATGCGTAAATAACGCCGAGGCAAAAACCCAAAGAAAAACGAAAAAATTCGAATTACATTATACTACCAGTGATCGTAACCATATCTACGAATCACATTACGTATACAACATACGCCAATTATAGAGTTTTCTTGCTAAATCCGCGCTTAACTAAGGGATAGTTCACTGCACTGGGTAAGGCCAAACACACATTGGATCTATGAACGATACTAATTCAAATACTAAATAAAGTTTCCGCCCATGTATTTTAACTTCTAGCCCAAAATGTGTGTTGAGCACAAGCAGTTGATCAAGTGTTTTATAAACCACAATGCATCACGATATTCAGCTCTATGCCCTGGCAAACAGGACACTTAAAGGTAGATTTTAAAATTGTCGCAGTAAGAAAGATTATTATCTAGACTTAGAGAATGCGTTTCTGCGTTTGTGAAAAGGCAGACTCACATTTAACCAGACAGCAAATCAACCGTTTTTTACATTAATTCAACGTCCGCAAACGTTTAATCAATGTAAAAAACGGTTAATTTGCTGTGTGAGTGGTAGTTCTCGTATATATACAGCTTCTCACAATGGGAAGAGAATTCTCTTCAAACTTTTTCGGTTGAAGGTTGCGCTGTCGGTTCATGCAAATACTTTTGAACAGTTCATAAAAAATCAAACTAAAAACGGAGGCAGTGAAAGCGAGACACACATAAAACAACCTATCATGACATCTCGATTGTCAAACAAAAACGAACCAATGAAAATACTGTTTTTTTCGCACGTGACCGTCAACGCATCGAAGCGTGACAAAAACGGCAAGCAGACAAAGTCGAGATTTTGCTGTTGTGAGAATATAACCATATTATATTCGTTGACACCAGAAGCAAAAAAGATACTTAAAATCAAACTATTTCTTTTTCTTTAAAGAAAAGAACTCAACGTCTTTGATCAAGTTGAAGCAGAAATTTGGTTACACGTTTTAAACTTGGAGTTTTTAAATTTGTTTTACCAGAACATCAAAACCTGCGTTGTATGCTATTGGTCATGTTGTGCTTTCAAAGAATGACATAAAAGCAGTGTCGCAGAGAGAAGAGCGACTGAACACCTTGGTTCTCCAAAGAAATTGAAATCGATTACAAAACAACTCACCTTTACTTAAAATTGTCCAATGCAAGGAAACTGAAAGTGTTTCTTTAAAACAAATCAAATGTAGTCGAACTATTACCAGGTTTTTAAAATTGAGCTCTTGAAGTCACAAACGCTTTTCGATGATTTACAGACTGGATCGATTTTAGCGTTTAAAAGACGTAGCATGACGTGTTGCCAATTTAGAGAGATACAAATTGGTCAACTCGTAATGAATGGCTGCGTAGAACTGCAAAGATGATCAGTAGCATCGTCTAGCGGTTACAAATTTCTTAAATGGCATTTCAGATGTATCAAGATTTTTTACCTATAAAAAAGTTTAAACACAAATTCTCTTTATAAACCTCCAGCTTCTCCTGGACATAACAAGTCTCAAATGAGATTTGGAGTAGAGGTGGAGGGAGCAACGACACGTTTTCTACGCCAGTCAGCAACTGGCGATCCTGGGAACATCGGACATATTTTCATGCGACATGTTGCTCTGAGAGGTCGCTTGGTAGGTTATGGATGGATCCGGCATCGCTTTGCTCATGACGTCATCGTCGTGGGGACGCGACGGTTGTGACGCGCAGGGACTTTCCCCTTGTGTTTTGTCGTCAAAGACCTGAGCAGCGTCCGTTTTTCTTCGCTTCGCGTCATCGTTGTGGGATTCGGAGGCGGGATTGGAGTGGAAGCGCTTCAGGTTGAGAGACTCTTTTGGTTCTGATGGAGAGTCCACTGAAATGTTGTCAAGCGGCATGCTCTGGAGAAAAAGAAGATAACTGAAAAAACGACGCTTTGCATGGAAAAAAAACCTTCACATTGTCAGTAACGACGGCCAGGCATATTTTGGTGGCACAAAGCTAGCGCAACTGCCAGAATAAAGTCTCAACATAATTTTTCTAAATAAAACACCACACAGCATTTCGTTTTTTTTTTACCGAAAACAATCTAATATGCGTAACCCGTTGATGTTAAGTTATTCGCTCTGCGTTGTCTAGTAAAAGTAATTATTATTCAAAAGCACCTGTTAAAAATCATAAAGACATGAATGAGATTGGTTGCAAAAGGGGGTCGCCGTCGGGCAAGATGGAGTTTTACAGGAAAGAAAAATTTGTACTTTAGATCCTACAGAAGTGCGATTAAAGCAAGAATACTTAACAAGGCTGCTGGTGAGACAAACAGCGTTGGTTAAATGATATGAAATGTGAAAAGTTGCACGAAAGTTTATATTCGAGCGACCCGTTAATCGTTAACAACAACTGTCGCTTCGTGGTCAGTGCTTTTACATGGAAGCCGCAGTTCCTATATTATGGATTACATGCACATTATGTCTAATCCATTAGCAGGGTTAAACAAAAACTATTTATTAATCAACCATAGTTCGTTCTGCCACTCTAATGTGGCAGTGAATTATAGTCTGATAAAAATAAAAACATTTTCTGACCAATCTTCATATTATGCATAAGATTTAAAGCAACGAGTTTTCAAAACATCCGACGCCAGTCAGCGGCACCGATGTCGGTTTGTCGTGTTCGGGAGCATCACCACCGCGGCACCGATTACAAGTGAACTGGCCAAGTGCAGTACTATTGTTTTAACGACGGGCAGGTAGTTTGTTCACAACCGGATGAGCTCGACTTGAATAATCGAAAGTTTCGGTTACAATCCGACAGTAAAAAAAATTCTGTTGATTGTTGTGGAACTTTTAAACCATGACCGCTACTGAAATGTATTTTTTGACCAAGAAAAACATAAACAATTTGAATATAAATCTTGGACCAAACTGACAAAACGTTTCCGAAGATACGTAAATAGGCTGCTATTATATTTGATAAGAGTACTGGTATGTGTACTGACCTGTGATGACGAGTAAGAGATGGAAGCATCGCTGCTGGAGGGACCGCAGTAAGCCGTTTCTAATTCGTCTATGGATGACAGGACGTCTGAAAGCAACGACAACAATTAGCTCAAGTTTCAGGGCAAAAATACATTCTTTTCCAATTACAGCTACACTTTCAAGTACAGGATATACCGTAAAAATTTATGGCATATCATATCATAACACAAATTGGACCACGCTAAGTTTGAGTCTGCTGGTTACGAACAGAAAACTGGAGGCAGAAATTTGTCTCCAACAGAAAATGTTTCGAGTAGAATCATTCTGAAGAGACTTGGTTATGAAATAAAAAAGCGAGCTGAAATGAGGCAAGGAACCTGGTGGTAGAGTCGTGTTCCGGGTCATTTCAGAAGAAAACCCAGAGATGAGGTCAGCATGTTCGAATGATTGGAAGGTCTGCGGATCGCTCAGTGAGCTGCTGACGTCAGCGGAAAGAGGTGCCACGTGACAGTTGTTGTTCTGGTTGGCTGCTCCCAAACTGATGGGGACAGATACTTCAGGATGGATGGTGGTCGTTGATATGGGAGCAAAGTGGCCCGGATCAGAGTAACCGACATGGATCCCGGGATCCACGGAGGAGAAAGGCACAGGAGGAAAGACGTGATTCGCAGGCAACGTTGGTACGATGTTGTCGAACATTTCCATATCGTCAATGTATTCTTCGTCCAGGAGTCCGTTTATTTCTGAGAAGAACATTGATTGTAATTCAGAACTAATTTAGCTAGGCTAGGATGATAGAAGAATTTCCCAAATCCGCTAAGTCAAAAATCTTACACGAAAAGTGTCAACGTACCTGAATAGGTGTGGGCTCCAGATGCGTATGCATCATGCGGATGTTGCTCCTGATGTTGCTTCCGTGCGAAGTGAAGATCAAGAAGATGTTGCTGTAAGGCTGCGCTGTGGGAAAGAGGAGGATGGGAGGAAGCGGACGTGTTGCCATGGAAACCTTGCTGGTTGATTGAGATATCAGTCTCATCCAGAAGACGATCCATGTAATCACTGGAGGAAGATGTTTATGCAGCGCACTTCAATAACAGACAAATATAGAGCGTCCCAAAACAATTCCTTATCACTAAGCAATGCATGAAGCTTACGAATTGGTTTTAAAACATTTTTAAAACTTTTGACACGACAAACGCTGACAAGCATTCATTATATTTCACACACTCTGTTCATAAAAGTAACATCATGAAGCAATGAAAAATTGTTCAAATTTCCTTCTCTTCCACCTACATTTGTTTCTAACAGAAAAGTGAAAACCACTCACGTGACGCCAGGATGCAAGGGATCTTTTTTCTTTCCCAAGCGGGTCTTGGCGCTAAAATTGTCGTACCGTCGAGATTTCTTCCAAATGTAGTAAAATTTCACAATTTCGCCAACACTTTTTGTCTTGACCTTAATTTTGTTAAAAAGTTTAAGTTAAAAAAAAGCCGAATCCAAAAGTAAAAGTGCTCCAGTTTTAGCCATTGCGTGAGAATGCATGAGAAAAAGCTCAACAAAAATAACACAGCAAAATAGGTTCTTTTCACATTCATTCCACGTCTAAACGTAAAAAAAGAATAATTTGTTGACTAGGTTTGTTTTGAAACTCGGTAATTTCTCCTCGAACTTCAATGATTTGGGCAGACAAAACCAGTTCGATGCATTGTATCTTAATTTTGATTGAATCAGGCCGCTAGGCAATCTAGCCTGCATGTCTTGATGTTACAAAATTTTCTCAATCCTTATATTATTAAGGTACCGGTAGGGCTATTTTTGTCGCAGCAAGACTGCAATAAGCAAGTAGTTGCCGCTCGGCGATTCGTCTTTCCCTCAAAGCTTGAAATCGTTTACTAATTATGAGTAAAATTCTCTAAAAGACTTTTGATCAAATAAATCAGACTTGGAATTTGTCTAGAAATTCTACAAATCCGATGCGCGAGCTGCACCACCCGGCGCACGGCCGTGGGGATGACACTCACTTTGTTGTGATGAATGACGTGAAAGTCCTTCCCGTACATAGAGAGGCCGTCCTCGAACTGACGACATTCCTCGGCGGTCCACACGGCCAGCTCACTCGCCAGTGGCGGAGGTTTTCGCTTATAGCGCCGGATGGCCTGGAAAGAGAACGGTTGGTTTGATATGAAATCGACTTTTCAAAAGCTTTCGTCATACTTTCACTAAGAAGAAAAATCATCACAAAAAACATGGGAAAGTCTTTAGGAGATACTTCCTTACTATTTGAGCTTGTTTAAGTTAATAAAAAATGACGCAATGGACGTAGTCACGTCAAGACCAGAACGTCAAGTTGGCGTAACATTAACGAATAAGACGAAAGCCGGATGAAATAAACCACCAACTTACCTCGGTGACATCATGATCGCACTGGGTAAGTAAAAACAACGCGTCCTCATTATCTCGTACGTTGCCGCTGGTAGAGGCAGCTGCGGATGTGGAGGGTGTTCCGCCAACAGATAGCAAGTAATTTTCAACTGAAAACAAAACATGGAAGATCACAAATCACGAAAGAAAAAGTACCTTATACCACAGAGCAGGTAACAACAACTTCGTCCCCATCGCTTAGGGGATAAGCATACGACTTTGCGAATGAAGGAACAGCAAGGTTAAACGATGACGGTTCGATTCTCAGCATGTGCGGTTGAGCGAAGCACTTAAGAGCATATTTCCTTTCAGTAGCAACTAGTAAGTTAAATAATCTACAGGCAACAACACTTCAACAAACGGAAACTTTACTCTGTCAATCTCGGTGACCGGGCCTGCGTCAGTTGTTCAAAGTATGGGAAACCGCTATGAACAACCTTACAAAGAAATTTCTATCCGAGAAATCAATCATCCAATGTACAACATTGGTTGGACGGCCAATCGGCCATGCCACAGTAGCAAGTCGCAACATAACTACCTTTTTCGTTATCTATCTTGGATGGGCACCAAATCATTTGATCTGTCGAATCATCGTAGTCAGGGGTTTGTTGTTCTTGTGTGGGGATGACGTTGACCTAAGTATAAGTGGTGACAATTGTTATACGCGAAAGACATGGCATCATGAACTGCGCATGTTGCTTTTTTATTTTGCAAATTTAGTAAATGGTGTTATACTTTACCTAAAACTTAATTGAAATGAAAAGCGAACGTAACGAAGAACGATGAATACGATAAAAAAAAGTTTTTTAATCAAGTTAGAAACTTGCGATGTTGTTTTATGCAAAAAAATTACAGGTTTTGCTTTGAAAAAGTCATCTTTTTTCACCTGGTACTCGTTTCCAACACGAGGGGCTTTCTTCCAGTCCTCTGGAGCAGGAGGAACATAATCTCGATCATTTTCTTCATCACCTGAATCTGGTCGAGATGGACTTAGCAATGACGCGGTGGCTGCAAGACACAAAACATCTACATCACGTTTCAGATTTTCAGAAGACAATAAAATTGAACCACATTTTAAACTTACTTGTCACGAAGTGTAAAAACAGATTGAGTTATTAGGATTGTCATTTGAGTGACTGAAACGCATATTGTAAGTTTACTCGAAGGAAAACATTTCCATTTCATTAAAAGGCTGATTAGAATTAAACACTTCCTGATTTTAAATTTAACCAATAACATTGTTGATTTCTATAGTCATCGACAACATAGTGTAGAAGTGCTGTTTCTTTTACTTCAAAGCATGAGTTCCTTTGCGTGTTTCAGACTACATGGTAAATTTAGGTCATTTTTTTGGAAACTAGATTTATTACATCGTAGCTGTCTGCTTTCTTCGTCATTGTCACAGCTTTCGTTTTCTTCGTTCTTGCTGGCTTTGTCTTCATTGTCATTATCAGAATTCTGAAAAATGAAAAGTAGAGACATTCGCAACGTCTTTAATATTAGTTGTTTTGATAAAATATAACAAAACCTACGATATTTTGACTTTTGAGGTCGTAATGCAAAGGACATTTATTATGATATTTACCAGCCTGATACCATCACCCATGGCCACCTGGAGATGCGGCCCGATTCGTCACATTTTGCAGATTTTGATTACAGCTACTGCTAGTTCTTGACTGACATTTTTTGAGATGTTTTTACTTTTTGCGGTTTCCTAATGACAAAAAACTTATTTGTTGCCTTGGGGAAGCAATAGCAAATGAGAAAAAGTAAGTTGAAAAACGCAAAATCAGACTGTTATTGAAAATTAACAGTCTGACTAAAATCCACAAAATCAAATTTTCTTTGTTTTTCAACATGTGAGGATGTTAAAACCTATTGTGTCATCTGGGGAAAAGAATAAAGAAAGCGTAAAAATCTAATTTTTAGAAAAATTTATTTAAACGTTTGCCCAAAGTTAGAAAAACCTGTAAATTTCTGCAAAATATGACAAATCAGGCCGTATTTTTAGGTGGCCATGCATCACCCTGTACAATGTATTCGAAAAACTGTAAAGGTAATATAATAATTAATCAGAAAGTTGGGTGAAAATGTTTTAAATTAGATTACCATGCAATAAATATTGCAAATAATTTGCAATGAAAATTATATACATCCCTTTGAAAGACTGTATAATTATTCAAACTACAACGATGCATTTTACACGATTATTAAATAAAATCTTTATCATAAATGTATATTTTCTGTATGATAATTTAATACAATTACATTAAACATAGTTATTCTATTCTAAAACTTCTACACTCTACAGTCTGTTTCACCCTAAAAGGGAGATCATCAGAAGGTCCACATTTCAATAGAATAACCCTCTGATGATCTTAGTACAACCTGTTTTCCCTTTAGGGTGAAACAGGCTGTAGAGGTTTTAGAACGTAATAACTAGCCTATATTTGATGTATATAAGTTGCTCTTCTTGGCTTTTTTGCTTGGCATTGAGCCCTTTTTGTAGTATTAAGAATATTTATAATTTAATACAATTATATATATATATTTACGTTGTCTTCCGCAGGAGAGCTGTCAGGTTTGTTGTAATAGAGTGCAAGTAAATCATCTAAAGGCATCTCTCCCTCCTGAAATATTAACAAGAATATTATCCACTTAGTGAACAGATAATTTTTTTAAATGCTTTTAAAATTAGCCTACGGTACTTGAAAATTTTGCGTTGTTCAAAATAGCAAATTACAAACGATTTAATCAAGTTTCATAGAACTTCTAATAAGTTATTGAGTTCTTTGCTATGCATGATTTGTAGCAACAACTGCAAAAAGCTTGGAATAGTTAAAACACAAAAGCAGAATAAATCAAACAAATGCTCTCTGGAGCAATGGTATAGTATTTACAAGAAAACATGAAGTAAATATGCGATATGAAAACCTTGGCGAGGTCGTTAAGTTCTTTTTCATCTCCAACAGGGTCTTCCTTTTCTTCCTCATCAATAGTCTCTTCATCATCAGTGTCTCTCTCATCCACTTGATAATCAAACTCTTGATCTTCACTCGATCTTGAACAACTGGGTTCCTCAGCAGATGTCTTGTTGTCTGTTATGAATAAACACATAAAAAAATGTAAAACAATGAAAACTATCAATACTACAAAAAAGTGCTCAATGCTAAGCAAAAAAGCAAAGCAGAGCAAATTAAATCAAATATAGTTATTACTATCTGAAGCCTTTACAAATTGTTTCACCTAACGGATCATCAGAAGGTCTTATTCAAATATATATCCAGACAAGATAATTGTATTAAAAATTAACAACTATTAAAAGCTGCAGTAGAACTACACTAGATATCTTGTTGATTACGATGTGATCCCCATAAGAAGCTCTAAAAACTTATTTTTAGAATAAAAACTGCTCTTAATTACATGGACGTGAGCACCATATACATATAACAAATTTTCAAAGCTACTGCATGTGAATCCTCTCATGCACATCATTGTTTGTGTTACACAACATAACTAAAAAAAAACTTGCTTTGTGTGATATATTGAAAACAAAACTTGACTTGAGCAATGCTTTGCAAACTAGCAGCAAAACAGGAATTTTCAGGCTATGATGATATTGATATATGAAAACTTTGTCTTGTTATACAGTATAAGCCTGAAAAGCCTTAGTCAAGAATTAAACACCTACGGAGTACAGAGTTCCAAATCAAAACAGTAGTAGTAATGATCTCTAAATTCATTAATCACTACATGATTAAACCATTTGCTCAAAAGGCAGACAAAAAAATCTATAAAATAACTATTTACTGCAACTTTCATTGCAATAGTTTGATAACAACTTTAAGTGGTAACACGTTTTATTACATTGAAAGTAAATGCAAATGATATTAAATACATAACAGGAAAAATTAGCCACACACACTGTACTGCAACGTAAGAAACCAGCCAACTACAAATCATCAATACCTTGCAGATCAAGAACATTGCTACTTGATATCTGACAAGTGAGATTTTCAGCATCTTGATTGTTCTGGTTTGACACAATATGTTTGTCAACTCCCACATTCATATGTGATACGTCATTACTATCTTCAGTCATGTTCTTGTTTTCACTGACAGGATTTAAGCCTATGTCAATATCATCCATCATTGCTGTTTACAAAAAACCTGCAAAAATATCATGCTTTTATATGTGTTGTATAGGATCTGGTTTTGAAAAAGAAAAAAGTTATTTATTTGTAAAAACAATTAGCAAAATCATTGCATAATATAATTTTTTGCAAAGTTTGGTTTGGTTGGGCTTTCAAATGAATTAAATTTTGCAGCCATTGTGACAATTATGAAATAGCTGGTGAAATGCCTTAACATATTGAAGCGGTAAATTTTTTTAATATTCATTAAAATTTTTTTTTACATTCAACTGTTTCCATCATAATTAATAATTATATATATATAATGTTTGTATATGGCACTGTCTCCACCACAGACATATGCGTTGCTCTCAACAGTTTGCAATTATCAAACAGCACAAGAGTAGCCAATAATGGTAAGACTTTATGAAACATGAAACTTCAAGTATTTCATTGTCATTTTGAAATAAGTAATTTTGAAAAAAATTGCGGCTATATATATATATATAAATCTTTAACACATCTTTTTAAATCTTTAAAAGCATTATTCTGAAGAATTTTCACTGATTTCAGGCTAAACATGCGCTGAAACACACTTGTTTGAACATATGGACAACACTCTTTTCGGTATAGTAAGTCTTTGTTCATTGTAATGTAAACTAAATTGTTGAACAAGTTAATTTGATTTTGAACTAACAATAAGCCTAATAAAATAGTTTGCTTTCAAAAATAATTATTTCGATTAGCTAAAACCTTTAATTAGCTTTTAATTAACGTATGTCATCAGTTTCTAGTTTAAGTTCCATTAGTATTCTTGCATATATATATATAATGAAAGTAGTCTATAAAGCCACTCAAATCGACAACAAAGTTGTTTATTAATTTTTTCAGAAAAAATTAAGCTAATTTTGAGTTAAAAAACCTCATATCACTGTGGCCTTTATTAAACTTATATATAGCTCATATCTAACTAATTTTTCTAGCAAATCTTAAATTTGTGGGTTTTTCTTAAAAAAAAAAAGAAGTCTTAAAATTGAATGCCATGTAGGCTGCATTTTTCAAATGAAAATAAAACTATAACAATAATGCTTCCTAAGACTTCTCTGGCTAAAAGAGTGCTAAATACACTCTCCTTTTTGTCTGATTTTTTTTCTATCCCTGTGATTAAAATGATATATCGTTAAGTACGGTAGATATATATCTTATTAAAGCAAAGAAAACTTACACATCACATTAGAGTGTTTATTGTTTAGTGTGTTCTTTACTGTGGTTTGAATATGGAATGATTGCAAATATATGAGTTTTAAGATATTCTTTATCGGTGAGTAACAAAACCAATAAAAGTTTTGAGAACGTTACAAGAAAAAAAGTTTGAAACCCACTAGGCTAAACCATGAATCAGTTTTGCTTGACACTACAACTAAATTTTTCTAAAGTAACTGTAAAACTTTCTCTTAAAATTTGAAACAAAATTGCAAAAAATTTCTGAGATTTTTGAGCTTGCAAGGATTTTTGCAGGATTTTTGAGCTTTCAACCAAGGTCATTCAAAATTATGTCTACAGATACTATGGATAAGTTATGTACATTGATACAAAAACTGAAGAGTTATGAGGTTAACAATGTTTGTTATTTCTTTGTTGTTGAAGAGTCAGAGAAAGAAAAAAACAATTTCACGCTCAAGTGACTAGGGGACCATACCGTAGCTTCAGAGGGATGACAACTAATTTCTCCTAAAAAAAATTGAGATAAAAAATGGAGCAGCAAAAAGGTTACTGATCAAACTTTACTTGCAAAATTTTCCATTTTGTTGATAAGAGTTTGGCAGCACCAAAGTCACTCGTTGAAGCTGGAATTTGTTGGAAGTCAAACATTGAATTGGTATTTGGCACCACAAACCATATTGGATGACTAAAGGTTTTCTAACTTTTTTCAAAAAAATATCATGGAAACTCCAATCAGTGACTTAGGTGCTGCTTTATTCTTTATTTCAAACTTTTCAAGGACAAACTACTACAGTATATATATATACAGTAGGCTACCAAATATGGTACCCATAGTCACTGCAAAAAAAGACTTTAGACAATCAGCTAATTTAAATAATTATACCAGCAGCATAAAGCTAACATGTTTTTGAAGTTGTATGGCCTACAAACATCAATACTTGATATAAGCAAGACTAATACTGTAGGTATTCTCTACTCTAGATTCTCTTTAAAAAAAGACTTAAAAAAACAAGCAAAAATCGGGAAAACTTAACTTGCTGATAGATCTCTACATGTTTGTGAATTAAAATTTTTACTCCTAATAACCAAAATCTCTTAGCTGGTACAGGGGCGCCGGAAGCGAGGAAGAGGGGCAATGGTGCCCTTTTAAGGTCATGTACACTACTGCAGCTGACCTTACAGGTCTTTCATTGCCATCCTGTTGTGCTGATAGACACTCGATTTGTAGTATGTACTTTTTGTTTGTTTATCGCCAACAAAACAATAAACTGAACTGAACATTTTGCAATATAACAACTTCTGCTGTTCGCTTTTAGCCTAATTATAATCTTTTATTTTTGCCTTAAAATAATATTCACAGCACAAAATTCTGGAACACAGTAGGTTACATCATTATAACATAGAATGATGCCCTTCTTTGTATACCGGACCCTTGTATCATTACCGTACTCGATAGTGAGCTGATAGATGAGCATTATCGTTACATCTTATCTTAAAACATAAAAAGAAATTGGCCTTTCAGCAACAAAAGTGCCCTTTTTTATAGTCCTGTCCACAGTCAAAAATCGCTCCGGCGCCCCTGAGCTGATATGCCTATCTAGTACCATATTCAGTTCAGTTTGTTTTTATTTTTGACCATCACAACGAAAAAACAATACATGACAAACATAGCAGAGGTCTAGAAAAAGGTAGGAGCGACAAAACATGGACGTTATAACGTGCATGATACCAAAGCAGGACAATCAGTTTAAAATATGGCACAATCGCAACAACACCTCATACCAACTTGTCCTGATCTTTTCTTCAACTCACAATCACAATCACAAATTGGAAATTACGCTTTCACTCAAATTTATAGCGGAAACAAAGGAATAAAAAAATACGGAATAAAGGAAAAAAACGGCAAAAATTGTTATCATTGAATGAATATTCGTAGATCATATAGATTAATATAAGCTAAAAAGTTTCAGAAGCTCATATATATATATTTTTTTTTATGAGAAAAGATTAGGAATGCAACTTCGCCTAGATAACTCAGTTAGTGGAGTGTCCGACTTTGTTCAAAAAGAACAAAGTGTTGCGACCGTGCCAAATTTCTTTCAAATCATCAACTTACTTCGGTCTCAAGCACGTTTTAACGTTCGCGTTTTGTCGCTTCTACCCTTTTCTCGACCTTTGCTATGTTGACGTGTATTGTTTTGATATGATGGTCAGAAATAAAAACAACTGAACTGAACTGAGAAATCGCAAGATGTAGCAGCGCTGGTTCGACTCTCAGCATGTAGGCTAGTGCTCCGCAACCTTTATTTACTCACACCACACTTAAAAATTTAAAGTTCTGCGGCAGAATTCTGCCGACACATTTTCAAAATGTAAAAAGAAAATTATAATTTATTTTAATGAGATATTTGCGCTTGTTTCAGAAAGCACAGTCGTTGTATGTTCAGCTCAATATTTGAAAAAACAACTCGAAGTTTACCAGCAATTTCTTGCAGGATCTTTTATCGTTTTTGAACACTACCAAAGTAAAAAAACTTTGTTTACACAAATAAGTGGTGCAAATAAGTACACAAACAAATAAGTACTACCAGGAATAGGCTAACCTATCAAGGCTTTGTCAGTCCGAGGATAAAGATTCAAAACTAAACCAAAAAGGCTATGCGAAACAACAAGGATTAAGCTTTCAAACAAGAGTAAAGATTCCCACAATCAATCAAGATATAGTAAGCCTAACTTATTTAAAAAAACTGGATTGTGATTTATGGTTTGCGCTCCGAGTGAGAGTTGAGTTTGAAATCAATATCCCCAACCGGAGTGGAGTTCGAAGTGACAAACTTTGGAGTCGTAGTGGAGCATGAATAGATATAGGCTCCAAAAATTTGATTTCGTGCACCTCTGTCGCCTCATTGTAACAAATCTATGCTATAGCCTAGTAGGGGAAGGTCGGGACCCATGATCATGGTGAGAGCCATAATCCACCCCCGTTTTTTTTAATATAAAGTGCTCTTTTTGCATTTTTTGACGTCATTATATTTTTTATGCTTGGATAACTTTCCCACAATCCTTTGGTCAAAATTGTACTAAAAATGAAGGTGCAAAGAGGATTTATAGGTTTTGGGTTAAAAAAGTAATTTTTTTTTGGCTGAATGTGTTTTAAAATAACTCATTTGTTATGCAAGAAATGTTCATGAACTTTTTTATAGTGGTAGGTGATGTATTTATGATGAGATTAAGCTGAAAGTTTTTTAGATAGCAATGTTAGTTTTTTTTCAGCTGTTGTTTCATTTTTGAACGATCAGGTAGGGAGCCTTGAGTCACCTTATGTTGGGACCTACAAGCCATGACAAGTGCCTGTGATAGTAGATGTTAAAGTGTCATATGACATCATTTTTTTGTTTTTACACCTTTCCATTGGGATATATCACAATTCTGACTTTTGTTTCGTTTGCAACTATTAATTATGCTATTTCACATGAAAATTCTGACAACTCATCCCAAGGAATCATTTGAAAATTCTCCATCGTTTATTTCAAAATTTAAAGCTTGGAAGCTGGCTTGAAGATTGATTTCACATATAAATAATACAACTATGTTTTAGAATTGTATTTTTGATATGGCGAAGTGATTTCTTTGCTAAAATACCACATTTTTTGGCTTGTCGCAATTGTGGCTTATCGCTTATCGCTTATCGCGATAAGCCGCTTGGCGCGTGTTTATGTTTTTGAGCGTAAATTAAACATTCGCTGAAATAATAACTTGTGCTTTTGTTGTAGAGTAGGTAGCAATACAAGGCATTGCAAAACTAATTTTTAGAGAAAAATATTGAGAAACCTAGAAGATATGCATCTAAAAGAAAAAAGTGGCTCGCAGGTCCCGACCTTCCCCTAGTCTACAGCAGGGGTCACCAACCTTTTTTGCATGCGGGCCACTTTAGCACTAAGGAGAGCTGAAGCGGGCCGCACCAATAAGTTCAGTTTATTCAGGCTCTTGTAGCAAGGCCGGTTACGGAGATTGGCAGAGTGAAATTTCCGATTGTTGAAGTCTTGTTACCTGGGAATTATTACATCTATTAGGTGCCACTAAATGGAGAGCAGTTCTTAGAATGCGTTGCTCAAGCGCACACCCCGAAAGTCGAACCAGCACCGCTTGATCTTAAAGCTTCTTCGTTCACGAAGTCACTTGCTAACCAACTGAGCTATCGGGGCGACTTAAACCTTACATTGTGTCATTATTCAGATGCATGGGATAGAATTTAATCTAGGGTAGGCCAATGCCCTTCTCTGTTGTTACAAACTTGTATTTTATGATGCTCAGTCTAATCTTATCTGGCAGCAGGGCAGGGTAGGCCGGTACCCGGTCATTTGGTTGGTCGACAAGACATTTGATCGACAGGACGTTAGGTCAACAGAACGATTTATTTTAGGGTTAGTTAACTAACCTTAACCCTAGCCTAACCCTAACTCGAATGTCCTGTCGACCAAATGTCTTGTTGACCAAATGTCCTGTCGACCAAATGTCTTGTCAACCAAATGTCCTGTCGACCAAACGACCGGCTACGGGGTAGGATTATATCACATGAGTGAAATGACATATTTATCCTCTTTCATATTCAGTATTATGGTGCATAGCCTATCAAAATTAAAAAATAGTTTTATTGCAGCTTGATACTACTATTGCGCACAAATGTTGTATGGTGTGCAAGTGCAGTACGCCTAAGCAAACATCACATGTTTTTCCCAAGACAAAAGGGGCCCGGAGTGAGAGGGGGGTCCGGAATGACTCGTCGTACCCCCTAGTGAAAATTTCTCTCAGAGGCCCTGACCGCAGTAGCCTAGGCTATGGTACCTACAGTAGGCTAGAACATTGGACAATGGACAGGTCAAATTTAAAGCATTAAATTCCCATGGCTGTAGGTTAGCCTAAATTTTATTCTAAAAACAGCTTTCAACAAATGTTTTGCGTAGGCTTTTTTCAGAAAATGAATGAAAGACACACATTCAATTATAGACAGGTGTCAGATTGAAATAATAAGTAGGCTAGGTTTTTACTTAAACAAAAATTTTGTTATTCACGCATTTAGCATGTTTTCGAAGCAGATCGTCCGCACATTGGTTGCATAGCCCAGGGATTCCTAAACTGGGGGTTGCGACCCTGCAAGGGGTCGTGTACGAACTACAGGGGTCGCAAAAAGTGTAGTCTTTTTTAAAGGGACTTCAAGTAGCTTTATCAAGTTCCAATGCTTTAATTCTTTGTCTCTGGGACTGCAAAAATAAGTTATACTTGTTCACTACTACAAGAAGGAGAATTGGCCTCCAAGAACTAGCTATGAGATTGACACTTTTAATGTAAAGCAACAACTATTGGTAGCCTAGATGCAACAGAAGTAGGCTACGGTAGGCTACTTTTTCACACAAAACTCGGTCTAATAGAACAGTTTGTTAAACAACTCGATACAGAGGGTGATTCATTCAAAAGCAATTTTCAAATTTTACAAGGGCAAAACTCACTTGGCACACTCACATTTGGGTCCTTGTAGCCTATAACTTTTCTAGGCAACATAAGTAATAGGCTACCGTTGAATAATTTTTTTTCAACATTAAATGTCAGCCAGTCAGAATTTCACACTGTTTAGTGTAACTTATCTTGTTTATTAATCTTATCAAACTTCTCAGCTGGATCTTAGCTGGATTATTAACTTAGCTAACTTATCTGGTTTATTGATCAAATACTGTATGAACTTGCAGCGTGCTTTGCATGGCAGCAGTTGCTCATTCACTGTAGCCTAATAGTTCATTGTGGTAGGCTACCGCTACGAATGTTTTTTGGCAGTTAAAAATAAAACTGTTCCAAAGTTGTAAAGCGACTGCAAACTTGTCATATAGGCGGTTGGAGTTTTATAATTTCCAAAAACCTGTCCCTTGGCATGGTTCGAAAAGACACTGAACAATTGAACATCCCCATGATGATGTCTCCCACAAACTCTTCACAGGGAAGTTGCGTAGCCTATTACTACGTACTCTATCACGCCACGAGCAACCACCAAGTCAATAAATTTTCCAAGTTTATGAGTTAGGCTACATCCCAAACCTGATCTCCAGTTTTTCTTTGCTTTTCTGAAACTACACATTTTCTAATGTTCCTCAACATTGGTTCATCCAACACTATTCAGAATGATGAAACTAAACTAGGCTACCAAAACCTATGCGACTGGTTGAATAATATGTTCGCCCAGGTCGAAATCGAAGAATATTAAGAGATTGTAACCGGCCTCGAGTAGCAGATGAGTAGATGACATATAGCAATCCTTTGCCATTTTGATCTATCTTTTCCTTGAAGCATGTATATTCCTATAAATATAATGCCCTCCTTATTACTGAAAATCTCTGGTTGGACATTTTATTATAGAGTTTTTTTCTTGTTCTTTTTACAAGTAGCCTACTGAGATTGAAAAATCAGCAAATAAATTAGATCAACTTCAAACTCTATAGTAGGCTATACTTTTCGTTAAACTACCGTGACAGGCAATGCTTAGCTATGCATTTCACCACAGTTCGCTTATCTTGAACTACTTGACCAACACATGATATAACTAACTAGGTACTAGGCTACTGCATTGCACTTTTCTTAGTGACTGCAGATCTCCAGCCTGGAATCCATGCATTTCCTTTTTTCCCAAAAGTCGAATAAAAACGTTCATCTTTCTCAGCTGGAAAACTATTGTAGGATTAGGCTATCTCGTACAACTCAATGCAAACAGCAGCTGTTTGCGCTAATTGTATTGAGTAAACTATTTTGATAACGTGTAATTAACGGTTGAAATAAATAACGTTCCTCTTTATGGGAGGTGGTTTTCTGCCGAAATGTCGCAATACAACAACTGACGTACCCCGTCTTTGTAGACAGTGACCGTTCTAACTTTCCATATGAATACAGTAAAATAAAAACTTGAAATTCCTAGGTTAATTACAAGACTAATAGGCAATAGGAAACACAATTTAAGTAAGCTAATTTTTAATCGTAAACATAAATAACTGAGAAACAACACAACACTTAACATTATAAAAACAAAACACCAAACATTTTCTGCTGTGCATAATATAACCTTTATTAAGCCTAAAACGAAAAATAATTTTACCTACTTACCTATAATTTTACTAGGCTACCGCTTAACAACAAAAAGATGATCTAATTCTAATCTAACATTTGAGAAACTGCTTATCTTGCGCACACACGAAATGATCACTGAAAGATTTACAAATGAACTAGGCCTAACTTACTTGTATTAGAAAGAGGAAAAATTAATTGTTCAAAAACGAAATGTCCAAGCAGATTATGCGAGACAGGCGGAAGCACACCACGAGATAATTGCATGAACAAAGCACAATATGTGAAGCACAACAGGTGACAATTTATTCAAAGACTGTTAAAGAGATAGGAAGCTCCGCCGGCAAACAATTGCCTGTTAAGCTCTGGGTTAGAGAATAGTAATCAGTGCCTCGTGAATCTTGCTGTCGAACTCGGACAAACACTTAAGAACAATCTCAAAAAAACTCCAATGAAAGTAGGCTATATCAATTGAACTCAACTTTTAGATTCGAATATGATCTGTAAACCCCTTAATACATTTTTTCAATGCATTTTTCAGAATTTTGTTCCAGCAAGGCTGCGATTCTGAACTGCTATATTTGAGAATGGTAACTGGCAGAAAAAATCAAAACATAAAAGTTATTGTATTTTTAAAGGTCTTTTCAAATATATTTACAAATTTGGTGCATTTTTCCTTGGAAATCTCTTTACACATCGTGTGATAGTTTAGCTTAATTTTCACCAGTAGGCTAGAACGTATCATGTTGTTTAAACTACAAAAATTTTGCATTTTTTATTTCTTTTATTTACGTTTGAGCATCTAAAAAAATCTTTAAACTGCATTAAACTTAACCACTAGGTGTCAGGCAAGTATCAGGCTTTCCACAAATATGCCGTGACAGTGGTGTTCATTATGTTATATTATATTTCAAGTGACGTCAAGGTGGGCGCAGCCCAAAGAATGAACTTTATTTTGCAAGAAAATTTTTTGTAAATGATTGAAAATTGCAAACAAATTTTAAATACAAACTTAGTAACTGTTTTCAACTTTTTGAAAATATATTTTTTCTTCTTTTTAAAAAAGTTAGACCCATGCATTTTGTAAAATAAAAGCTAGAGTTATGGTGATTGCAATCAGTGTTAATTTTAGGGCTTGAGATTTAAACAGCCCGTGGCAGCTACAGGGTTCAGGCGAACACTGCCAAGGCTGCAGCCAAATCTCCAAATTAAAATTTGTTCAATTTAGATGATACATCATTTACATAGTGATAGCCATAGGATGTAAAAAAGTGAAGCCTAATAGCTTGCCTCCTCTTGCCTTACCCAGTAGCATTACGAGGTCAAGGGGGTACATGTAGACCCGGACCCGAAATGATTCTAGGGGCCCATAATCTTTCCAAGTGGCAGGAAAAATTGAAAAAACCACCGCCTATTCTTTAGAAGTAGTGTGCTTTTCTTAAATATGTGTGATTTGGGCCCGGGGTCTCTATCGTACCGAATCCAAATTATCCTTTTCAACGACCGTACACTTGTCTTACCTCGTATGATGATAGGTTACATGAAATAATGGAAATAGTAACAGCCCCACCTCACGGCCATTGATTGATTTGCATGCTAGCATTACGACAATCGTAGCCCACAATATTATGGGCACAGATCGTTCAACAGGCTTAAGAAACAAGACCGAATGGTCCACTCGGTCAAGTGCTTTCAATGAACCTAAAAACTCAGTAGGTAAAAACAGGCAAACGGTGATACGGTTTGTTTCACGGCTAAAAAATGAATCACTAGCAAACACATCGATGAAAGAGGCAAAGTTCTTTCTCAAAAAGCAGAAGCTTTTTTTCCAAAAACTTAAATAGATTTGATGTAACACTCTTGCTCCTATGCAACAGTTAGGATTAATAAATGTCGGCTGCATAGAGCATGCGGCTGTGTCTGTGGCAGGACACTTAAAGGCATGCCTGAAGGTGGACACGAAGATTGGCTTCCTTGCCTTCCCGTTCACTCAATCTAAATCTTCAACCACCGGGTGTAAGCCTGGATACGACAAACAAAATAAAACGTGATTGAGCTAGTTTAAAAAAGTTTGGAAACTCTGGGAAACATATGGCCTACATTTTTTTTTCGTTTTAGTAGGAGGCACGCGAATTTACTTTTATTCTACATTTGTTTTGGAACTGGATCTGTATCGGAACAGAAATGGATCATTGTTGTTCAAAACAATTGTATTGGTTGAATTTTTATAGCAGCACGTAAAACATTTCAGCTATTTTAGCGCTATAGAGTAAAAAAAGCTTTAGTGTAAAGCAATTGCGATTTCAGCATTATAACTTTTCATCATGAGTGTTTAAATCATTGAACTGTAGAGCCTACGTTTACAAATGTTTTCTTGTATGTGTTTGTTTTGCATATCTTTATCCTGCATTGCTGGAAAGCGGACTTGAGCGCTATGCATCGGTGTACGCCTTCCGACGTACACCTGACCAAGGGCGCGGGAAGTAGGGGTGCTCAAGGGGCTTCAGCCCCCCCTAGAGCTAATTCAGCCCCCCCTGGAATTTTGGATAATTGCTTCAGCCCTCCTAGAAAATTCTGATAATTGAAGGTACATAACATATTTTCAGAAAATTATTCGAACAATAATTGCTACGATGAATCGATCGAGTTCCTATTACGTGTAATCGTGCTCATCATTCAAAATAAAGAGTCGTCAATCACAGGGAACTATACCTCGCAGTAGCGGTTCCAGCCACCCTCCCTACTAACACGGCGCTCCATCGTTTATTGGACATCATTCTGCAATATTCACTTTACACTTACAGCATAGAACAGCAAGAGATGTGGTTGTTATAACGGAGTGCGGGCCAAACTTAAAGCATTATGCCTTGGATCGTTATACATTCACTGCAGTAATCATGCTCTCGATTTGATTTTGCAAGACGTTGTAAAGGAGGTGAGGCTTATTGCCGATGCCTTAAACTTCGTTCAAGGTGTTGCAGTTGTAATTCGTGAATCGTCTAAACGTAAATCTTTATTCATGTCGTTTTTTGGTTCCGATGAAGTTGCCTGCAATTTTCTGGGTTTGTGTCCTACTCGTTGGTGCGTTCGTGCTTCTGCCCTCGTTCGTGTTGTTAAGTGCTACCCTACCCTGTTGCAATGTCTGACCGACATGACAGAAGATAGTGCAATGGAAGGAGACGCACGTGCAAAGATAGCCTATTCAGCTTGGTAAAAAAAGCACACACGATGCGGCTTTATTTTGCGATTACTTGCAGAGGTGAAGTTTTTCAGCCCGCAGAAGCCGTCGCTAGACAGCTCCAAAACAAGAAGATCTCCGCTTCTTCAGCTTTGGATCCATCACCAGTTTCCGCAAACGGATCAAAAATCTCAGAAAAGATGAATCCGTTTCCAAACTTGTGGAAGCAGCGAACGTCCCAGCGTCTGCCAATAACCTAAAGACGCCAAAGGATCTCCGAGTGAGCAAAACTTCAGCAAAATTTTGAAACACAGAGGAATCGGATGCTTTGTCGTCTGCGGGAGAAGGAGCGTGGAAACGGCAATACATCAAAGCCCTTGAGTTGTTCAAGCTGAGCATGATCGAAGATTCGACCAGGTGGATCTGCTCACAGCAGCCACCAGAGAAAAGGTCCTTCTGAGCTGTGCAAACGGTGAGGAAGGATCTGATACTGAGATCAGCTTACCAGATGCCATCAGAAAAGATCGCCTAAAACGGAACTTACCTTGCTCAGCGATGCTGTATAAGTGGAAAAACCGCAAACTCCGTTCAAAAGGTTGCTGAGATACTGTCGCAACTAAACCCTCCAACACTGATCTTTTCAAAGAAACGTGAAAATTCGTGGAGCTCTGCCTTTGCCTCCCGGTTTCAGATGCATCATCAGAAAGTTCTTTTTCTGCTCTAAGACGCCTGAAAACGTGGTTAAGAAGCTCAATGACACAATACAGACTTACTCATCTTGCGTTGATGTATGTCCACCAAAACATTTTGAACATTGTCGATGTCAAAAAGCTCATGACACAATTCATAGAGAAAAACCTGAGCGAAAAGCAATCTTCGGAAGAGTGTGAGAACTCATTTCCACAAACTGTCGTTTTCACATCACTTTCTAATTTGTTCGTTTTCTTTTTAATTCTCTGAACAGCTGCTTTGTTGTTGCCGTTCTTCGTTTCTTACAACTTACAATGTGTGTGTTTTGGCGTCGTTTTACACACAGGAGGGACCTATAAAACTTGCTACCAGTTTTAAACGTTCTCGTACATAAGGGGGGTCTGGGGGGCGAAGCCTCCCAGAAGCTCACAACACTAATGGCAGCTTCAGCCCCCCCTAGAGAAAAATAGTTCCCGCGCCACTGCACCTGACCCACGCTGCAGCCGACGGCAATTTCTGTTTCGGGTTGTCTACTCTACTTACGACTTAAATTTGGTACTACCCATTACTCGAAATCGATCTTTGGTTAGAGGCAATTATCGTAAAGTTTCTTGCCCAGAGAAACAACAGCAAGTGCGGGTGACTGGAGTCGAACATGCAGACTTTTAACTGCGAGCCCAACGTCCTAACCACTCGGCCACTGCTTTATCGCAAAATTAAACAAAATGAGTGTTTTAATGATTTAAATTTGTTGCAAAAATCAAGCAGGTCACTCTATTACAATTGGTCAAATTTTGAATTAGGTCAAAGTTGAATGGGGTTTAATCACTTGTAAATTGTTCAAGCAAGATTTGTTGTGATTTACATTGACGTATTGAAGAGTTGCATAATTATATTTTGGCTTTATTTTGCGATCAAGGACTTATATGACCTGGCGTATCCATGCAAATTTTTGTGGCTTGATTAAAAACATTTTGATCTCAGACTTGCTTCCGGCGTTCAAAATTTTGTTCTAGTTGACAAACAGAGACAGATTTTCCACTTGGGATCTGAGAGACAGATTTGTCGAATTGCATTTTCACGTTTTAGGCTGAGCCTTTGTATTTTTTCGGCTATCTTCCAAGCTTTAAAAATATTTATTAAATATTGAATGAATCGTCTGAACCTGATACTACTGTGATCAAATGTGTAGGCCTAAAAAAATACGGTTTTATTTTCAAAGGCAGAACAGTTAACCATGTGCTGTGGCGTACGCAGGATTTTCCTAAAGGGGGCATTCGCATTTTTTTCGAATTGAAACGAAAACGGATTGAGAAAACATGCATTTACTAATAACAACAAATAAGTCATATTATGTCAAATTAGCCTACCTCCCTTGCTTACGCCACTGACCACGTGAGTTAGGCACACCCACTCAATAAAGCTAAATATTTTTTACATCCAATGAACTCCTGAAAACATTGAAGCTTTGTTGACAAGGCAAGTAACTTGTCAAGCACTGCACAAATTTGAATCAATCCTTCTCTTTAGCTCAGTGGTTAAGGGCTTGACTCAAGATCAAAGTTGAATCAATTACAATGCAATTAATTACACATTTTTATGTAATTGTAATTATAATTGTAATTGCAAAACATTTTTGCAAACAATTTTCTCAGCCAAATTTTTATTAAATGCAATTCTACTGTCTTTGATATTATCCAACTATTTTTTTCATTGAAGCGTGCAATTAATCATATTTGAAAGTAATTGTAATTATAATTGCAATTTCAGAAGGGTAATTGTAGTGTAATCGAACTTGAAACTATGTAATTGATCTAACTCTGCTAATGATCTAGCGACGTTGATTCGACTCTCGAGGTGTGCACTTGATCAACGCATGTCAGAACTGCTCTTCATTCAGCGGCACCTAATGGATGGAATAGCTCACACAAAACAGCACTTCAACAACAGCTACAGAAAGTTTACTTTGCCAATCTCGGTAACCGGCCTTGCGTCAGTGCTTCAATGTCTCTACAAGTACGCGGAACTACCAGGAATAACCTACCAAAGGCTTGTCAATCTGAGAATCAAAATTCAAAACCAAACCATAACAAAACTAATGATACATGCCTAAATTTTACCACCAGTGGCGCTAAAGAATGAAGTTTGCAAATAATTTTCAAGCCTTGCAAACTTCATGCTTTCAAGGAGATCTATATCTCGGATACACGCAGATTCCTTTGTTAATTCAGTTGATTCAAACCATTCAGCTTAGACCCGGCAGTTTTTGGAGTTCGTGCATAATTTGAGTCAAACTTATATCCCAGCTTGTTATTCATTAGAAGTCTACAACAAGATGCTATATTAATTATTAGTTTATTTTTACACAAAGTTAAAAATAATGCTTTGTATCCCGTTCTTGACAACTGTTGCACACGCCACTAAACAGTAACTTTGTCAGTGTGGCCGACATGGGTTGGAGATGGGAGCTGTTTCAGCTTTTTCACAAAACAAAAGATAATTGAGTTTTTGCATCAGCGTAAAAACA
Source organism: Aplidium turbinatum (assembly GCF_918807975.1). Classification (NCBI taxonomy): domain Eukaryota; kingdom Metazoa; phylum Chordata; class Ascidiacea; order Aplousobranchia; family Polyclinidae; genus Aplidium; species Aplidium turbinatum. Next base: position 10,796,965 of record NC_137484.1, on the reverse strand, counting down.
TGTGCAATCACACGTCATTTGGTAGTTTTTGAGACGTGTGGCCATTGCAAAAGTCAAGTTGCGGTCAAGTGAGTTTGACGTGTTCGACAGTACGTCCATGCGTCAAACTGATTGATTCACGCTTGGGAATGATTGATTTCACAAACCCAGGTTTCTTTCATGAATGTTGCTCTTGGAATTTTCCATGAAAGAATTTCAGAAAAGCACCACTTTGCTAATTTTCCTCTGATCGCTTTGCTCATTTAGATTTTTGCATCGGAAGCCACAGATAGTCTTTCTAAGACTACAATTCACTCTACACCGTTTTGTTTTAATTTAAAAACGCATTTACATCCTAGCAAATGTTAACATAACGCGCTCGTTTTCTAGGTAATCATTAATTTTGGCAGACATCTGTTGAATGCATTAGGTGACCTTTAACACGCAGTCGTAGTTAATTCTGAGTAGCTAGGGTATTTTCTGTCACGTTTGGCACAGAAATGCAATTCAAAAAAGTATTGAAGAATTTAAAGAACTTAACAAAAAGAATTGTTGGGTATATTTTTTATTACTTCTGGCTACATCCTTTCTCGCTACTCTCTTCTATCGGGTATTACCTTACCATTGCTTAAATTGTATTTAAATTAATGGGCTACATTTGCTCTGATAACCGCATGAGTTTTTTTGGTTCCACAAAAATGCAGCTTTCACATGGATAAAAGTTATATGTTTGAAATGATACTTTTGTACAATGTAGCCTACCTTTGTATTGTATGTGAAGCTATAACTTATTGAAATAAACCTGACCGATTGATCGATTTTATGGCTTACATTGAATTAAGCACAAAACTACAGTATAACTGGAAATTTTTAGCATTGGTCGCTCACTTATCATCATATTCATACCGAACGATGCAACATTACTTGAGTCCTTTTCATTGCGAGTGTATTAAATTCGATGTTCGAAGTGGAGTTCTAGTTATAATATCTAGTTATAGTTGTAACAAACACTGTAACAAATGTAATAAGTTGTAACAAAGATTACATCCCTTCACAATAACTTCTTGGGTATTTGACAGCTAATGAACTAAAAGCCAAGATCTACAGTAAAGAAGTTTCATCGCATAAGGAGTCTTCGGAGTGACTTATACTTCATCAGGTTACAATGGCATTGGCCTTACACACTACCGTTTTCATGACCATAAGTTCTGGTACGCTTATTAGTTTCTTATAGTCAAAAGATAGGCTATGGTCAACAGGTTTTTATTAAAACAGAAATACTAAGATTTTGTTTGAACAAGAATCTTCTGAGGATCCCAATAAAGGTGAAATTATAACGTTTTTTAGGAGAAAAGCAACTACATTATATTTGCTGAAAAATTTTCCTATATATTTTTTCTTTTTATTAGCAAATGTCAGAGTCAAAAAACTTGATTTATTTGCATGACATTTGCTTGAAAACCTATCTTGCAAGTCAATACTTTTTTAGGTATGAAGCTGTGCAACACAGTTTCGGCTCGCATATACTCAATTGAACACGATTGTTCATTTATCAGAAAGTAATTTGATGGAGTAGCTTATTGAAATTGATAGAGTACCTAAATCTTCATTTTTAGACAACTTCAGTCCAAAGTAGTTAAGTGATTTTCTCATAATTGTCTCAACGATATTCAAACCACAACTGTGACGTATTTCCTTAATGTTTCTTGAAGTAGAGAAGTGAGTTTTATTGACATTAGCCTTATTGGTAAATAAAACGCTTTAGTTAGTTTTCTTTTCAAATTAACTGGCAAGTTTCATCACATTAAAAGAACACAGAATGTAGCCTACATAAATCCCCCATTTTCCAAACATAGATTGCAGCAAAACGATGCAAATAAAAAAAAAAAAAAAAAAATGATGCAAATTGAAACTAAATGCTTCTCAATTCTCAACACTTACTACAGTAGGCTTATGTACCACATAAGTTAGTTCCCTACATAGTCTATGTATTCGGTTAAACAGCCATACTTCAACAATATCAAATATTGTGCTTTTGTAAAAAAGCACGTTTTTTTCAATTGCTTAGTGGCAGTGCTGGTCTTTGGGGTGTGCGAACAGTGCGATCGCACAGGGCCCGCAAATTAGGGGGCCCGCAATTTACTCAGAAATGCAGTAATTTTTGTCATTTCCAATGGAAAAATTCAACAAGTGAATTCAACAAAGGAATTAGCAACAAAAAAACATAGAAAAACAACCTATTTCGTCCCATGAAAATTTCGTACCCTGAAAAGATCGAGAAAAAAAACAACTTTTAGCCGAAATCGCTGATCGGAGTTGCCGCCAATATTTTAAAACTTTTCCCGATCTTTTCAAGGGACGAAATAGGTCGAAATTAGATTTTGTTGATAGCGGACAAACCTGTCCAGTCTGAGCAGCTATCTCGGCGGACAAATTAAGTCTCACGGCGGACACCCGAGATTTAACTTCGATCGTCATGCTTAATCACTTTATGTTGATAGCCTAATTCTTCACTCTGAAAGGCCTTCATCAGACCAGACCATTGAAGAGTCAAAGCACCCTGTAGCTGCCCAATACACAACATAACTGATTAACTTCCACCGAATGAGGTCGTGTGGCTTCTTGCGTCACAATGCTCTTGGCAGGAGTCGGAAAACTTCTGCACTAATGTTACTGTTTTCTGCTGTGCAAAGTTTCAATAGGCTTTTATCCTTAGGTTTATTTTTGCATGTCATGTGAGCGAAAGTGATGGAGAGCAAGTAGCCTACTGTAGGTTCATCGTATTCATTTTCACTTATAAAATTTTTCCTGGGCCTTTTCTGTCTTACTGTAATACCAAAACTTAGCCTACTCGTATAATTTAATTTTGTAACCAATCTTGTCTTATCAATATTACTCGGAGATCAAAGCCAGACATTGTGATGTAGGCTAACATTTGCACTAAATTGCCCTGATTAGTGTAGAAGTAGGTAGCCTACTCCCATCCATTTTTAGCGAAGAATTCACCGTTATTATGCTGATTTAATGTCATCAAACGTTGAAGCAACCTAAAAATCCAAAGTTTTTCTGCTTAAATGGAAGCTAAAGGATACAGTATTAGCATTTTCTAGATGCGCCCTAGAATGTGTTGGAAATTATATTCTCTCAACAATTGTTCGTGCTATGCAATCACGTCAGGGTTAGAAATGTCAACAGGGTTAGGGTACGAAATCGGGGTGCGAATTGTTCAAGGGACGAAAGAGGTTGCATCCAGACTCAACATAGAGACATATAGCTTTATTTCTGAAAAATGCCGAAGAAAACATGATCTTATCCTTTTGCTATGCCACCGGACAGCACCATTTTACAGTAATATTCATACCCAAATTTTTGTTGAACAAGCTCTCAGAATGCCCCAAATTCAAAGTAATTTTTCAAAATTTCCTGGGGAGACCCCCCAGACCCTCCGCCGCTAGGTGTCGCCTTCGGCAAACACACCGCCAGGCTTCGTCCGCCGACCGTCAAACCACCCCCTTTCCCCTTTCAAAATACCTAGCTACGCTACTGAATTGGATCATTGTCATTGGGGCCCGCAAAGTATATTCTGCACAGAGCCCGAAATACCCTAAGACCGGCACTGTTAGTGGTAACGCGCCCGGTTTAAGATCAAGCGATGCTGGTCCGACTTTTGAGGTGTGCACTTGAGCAGTGCCCTTCAGGACTGCTCTCCATTCAGCGGCACCTTGTGCATGAAATACTTCTCCGGCAACAACACTTCAACGACCATGGGAAACTCTACTCTGTCCATCTCGGTGACCGGGCTTGTGTCAGTGATTCAAAACCTCTACAAGTATACAAAACTGCCAGGATTAAGCTCTCATAGAAGCTTTCCCAGTCCGAGAATAAAGATCAAATCAATTAATCAATTGTAGACAATACAAATTTTTAAATGCTTAAAGTTGCATTTTGATTTCCATGGCTATGACATCGATGTCCTTTACAAGTTCATTTTTATCGTTTTATTCCCAGTTCATTCAAGAGAGAGACATTTTTGCTGTTGCTATCATGGTTTTGTACAATAGGCTGCATGCATTTCTCATGTCATCAGTTGGGTGTTTGTCAGTTTGAATTGAAGTTTGAGTTTCTCGCCATGATAGACAAACCAATAGTCATAATATGCTGCATGAGAATTTTGAATGCAAATTACAAATTTTTTTAAAGTATAATCTAAATTATGCTGTATATAATGCAGGTCTATTCAGTTAGACAGTTAGAAAACATAAAAAATAATAAGAAAATCTTCTAGATTCCATGTACCTTTCGGTTCTAAACAAAATTCCGAAATTTAATGTAGAATATAATTTTTTTCTCTTGATTCAAGTCAGAAAGAAATGCTGTGATTGATAATGATGGTTTGGTTTTAGATGTTCGTGATAATTTTACACCTAATTTTAGTCGATGATTTTCCACTAACGAATTTCTTGCCATTTCTTGCTTGGCCACGCAAACAAATGCAAATATGGCGATTAATTCAAACAAACGGAGTAAAAGTCTATTATCACACGGAGCTAAAGAAGCCAGTTTCTAAGAATACATTTCCGTAAAATTAACAATCAAAGCTTTGTTCATTTTTTTTCAAGTCAAATCCCTGTATTCTTGCCAGCACAAAGACAAAATGATTTAATGATTTATTCGACATTTCGACATATATTAAAGCCATTTAGCAATATATACATATTTTTTTAAATAACTAACATAGATGCTTTGAGCAATTTATTCAGCTTGAATTTTCGAACTTACGGTTGCAACATTAAAAACAAATATGATTCTAGCTTAAAACAAATTAATGCAAAAAAGCACTTCGATGTAAAACGGTACGAAATTAGTTTATCGTGATCGATTGTGACCAAATAAATTATGACTGCTGTTTATACAGTAGGTATATATCAATTTTTTATATGTAATATACTTTGTAAATAAATTTATGTACCTGTCGATTCGGTAACTTATAGTGTATTATAGTTTATTTGATTGAATAAAATAAGTGCTTGATGACGAAATATTGAACTTCTTGCCTTTTAGCACGCAGTTTGATAGGAACGTCGCATCACAATCCGTTGTGGTCCCACTACTCACATTTAGACCGCTAACCTTGTCCCAGTAATGCTGCAGTGGTTTTCAATTTTTCATTTTCTGATTTTTTAGTTTATATGATTGAACAAGTGTCTTTTTTTTAACTATCTTGATGCTCTTTTAACAGTGGACGCACGATGTAAAAAAGAGATACGAAGAATAGGCCTAGCCAAAGACGCATTTAATAGACTACGACCTATTCTATTGGATCGCAAGCTTTCTATTCCTCTGAAGGTGCGACTTCTCAAAGTGTTGATGTGGTCTGTTCTCCAGTATGGTTGTGAAACATCGGCCTTCAACATAGAAACTAGGCGTAACGTTGAAGCAGCTGAAATGTGGTTTTACAGAAGAATGCTCAGGATTTCATATACTGATCACATCACAAAAGCAGAAGTTTTAAACCAGGTACATCAAGATAAGGAACTATTGAACAACATACTGTAACTCAAAGGCAACTTAAATTTCTCGGTCATATGATCAGAAAACAAGAATTCGAAAATCTTTGTCTAAGCGGTCACCTTCTCGGGAGACGTGCTCGCGGCAGGCAAAGAACAACATTTCTATCTAATTTTCACGAAATGCATCAATCAGCCAACCAAGAACACTTTGGGACACTGCACGACAAAGGAAACATTTGAAGAATTTACGAACTGAGCATCTAGTTCATCAAAGGCCGCATCGGCTATGATACTGTAGTAGTAGTTATTATCGTTCGCCCTGACCACAAGTAGGCAGAAGAGAGCCTATTCCTTCAATAAAGCTCAGCATCAAGGTCGCATGCAAGGGAATCAAAGTAACCAATTTGTGACGCGTTTGAAGGTGCAAAATGTTGCAATTAATCGCATGTCCACTAAAGAACTAAGTATAGGTGTCAGATTAAGAGAATACTGACAAGGTTTTCAGCTGTTTATGGATGATAAGGTTAGGGTTACATATTTATAGCATCTACAGCAAAATGAAATGTGGTTCAAGTGGCCTACTTGAATTTGAGCTCAAACAACAAAAATGAGCTGTGTCGCACAATATACAAGTATGACAATTCACTTGTTAGGACTATAGATAATTTCTTGTTCTTTTTCTTGTAATTTACTGTAGAACTGCCTTCAAAAATTTGCTTTTTGCATCGTAAAAATCGTGGCATATCTGAAGGCAAATAAATAAAAAAGTAATTAAACATTTGAACATTGTAACGCTATCACATTAAAGAAGCGAGATAATTGCTTGTCATGTTCTCAATGATTTATGGATGTTATACAATCGGACGCTTTTTAACTCCCTATAAGGCACGGTCTGAATGGCTGTGGCATGATTACTGTCCGTGCGATATAGCACGTATTGACGTACTTGCTGAACTTCCAACAAACACATTTCGCAACAAGCGACGTACAGTTCTCTTGATTCTACCAACCATGTCAACAGCTTGTAGTAGGCTACCATCCGTTTTTGGGCGTCCGATTGCAGCAAGAATTGACAGCGAAACATCTGTGTCTATCGCTGTCAATTCTTGCTACAATCTGCTGCCGAGAAACATAGTCCAGTTGATTGGGATTTGGCAGTTTCAATGGCTAGCGTGGAAGCCATAGCTTGGTGCTGGCTGTCATGAAGAACACTCCTTTCTATATAAGTTTGTGTTCCGTTGTTACAATATTCAAGAACGATGAAAGATCTCTGTAGACATTTTAAGATTTTGTTTAAACCACTGTAAATTAAAATGGTGTTAGGCCAATTTTTTTGGACGTTCTAAATGTTGAAGAGGAAAAGTAAAACCGTGATGTCCGCTGCGGGATTTTGCACACGAGAGGCAGAAGACAAAACAAAAATATTGTTTGCTCTGCTGCGTTATCACCAGTGAGCAAAAAATCAATCAAGCTTGTCCTTGTAAGTTAGATATGATTGAAAAAATTACAATTAAAAAACTAAATAACTTTTTCCAAGCCAAAGTAAGATTTATTCAAGTTTGGAAGGTATAAATCTGAAGAAGCCAAAGAGCGTTTTCTCCAGAGAAAGAAAATTACTCTTGTCTTTGTTGGAATTTCTAGAACTCAAGTTGAAACATGTAATAAATTAAGAAAAAAAAAACATTTTGAAGCCACTTTTAGACTTTGCAATCCTTGCCTTCTAAAGGCTTATATGCGCATAATTATTGTCTTGATTGATTGTTGAAATATTGCTGATTGAAACTTGAGATGTCAAACTTGTAGAATAGATATTTGCAAGTGTTATGAAAAAGTTTTTCTGTCCTTACAGCAGATCATCTCACAATCTGCTCAATATGTGAGAAAATTTTACCAAATTTTGTTTCGAGACCGAAACCATTAATCGTGTGTTATCATATTAGCAAGGTGTTTGTGTTTATTCGAATCGTCGAATCTTTGTCAATTCCTCTCTAAAAATCTCTTTGAACTTTATGTTATGGCATTACTCTTAGGTGCAAAATCGCAATACGATTAGGTGTAAAATTTAGGAAAACAAGATTAAGAACCTGCTATTACCATTTTACTTCAGGCTTCTTATTTGTATAGATTTGCGTAGAGCCTATAGATTTTTCATGGATTAGATAAAATATTTTTTCATTTGCGAGACGGTAGCCTACGTTTCATAACACACCAGCTTTGTTATCTTGCAAACATCATAACTTTTCGTAAAGATAACGTCTGTTGTTTTCTGTGTTTGTCATATGGTCCTGAGTCACACTCATGGTTCTGATGTCACCTTCACTTAAATGTAGATTGAAGATCTTCCCGATAAACGGTAAAACGGTATTCTGTGCCAGCCAACATTATGTTTAATGAGAGGAAGATAGTTAGAGTTAGGATGAATATTTCACAAGATCTCTTCAACTTGTTTATTTTGACTCGTTTTACCTATTATGTGCTTTTTGTTATAAAGAGTCTTCTTTTTCTTGTTTTCTTTTCTGTTTAAATTTTGTAATCACTCAATCATTTCCTTACTTTCTATATATTTAGTTATAACAAAATTACAATCGCGAAAAATGATGATTATTGTGGAAGTAATTTCAAGCCCTTGACAAAAGCTTATAAGCTATGATGAATGATGATAGTCTAGTTTTTGTAGAACGATCGAAGTTTACGAGTTGGCCAAAGGCAGAGCTATCCAAGGGTTATGGGTTCAATTCTCCATCTGGTTCCGCTTGTTGCACCCTTGAGTAGAACACCCATACGTATATACTGTAGTAGCCGAAATTGCTTGCCTTGTTCTTACAGCTGTTGCACTTCATTGATTATTATAAAATAAAAACCCTTTGTAACAGGTGAAAGCTGAAATGAAATGAGTTGATTGCGTTAGAGTGTAAGACATAGAACAAACCATGTCAAAAGTTCAACTTTCAACATCTTCTGAATTGATTCTTACTAATACTTAAAAATGCAGTCGCAGATTCATCCTACTTACCTGATAGGGAATATTTTTGTGATTTTATAAGTATTTAGCATATAAAAGTTAGTAAGTCGATTTTAACATATTTTTTATTTGCTCAAAAAAAAAGATATGTAAACACTTTTCTCGTTCATGTATGTTTTTTACGTATTGATTTTTTTCGCCTGAATAATAAATATGTTAAAACCACTGACGTCACTAAGTTAATGTATATGTCATAAGCATTTACTTCGAACGCGTGACTCAGGTCGTTTGTATGATGTTTAGAAACGGTTCAGTGAATTTTGTAAATCGATAAAAAATGTAAGAGCAGTATAACTTTTTATGTTTTTCTACTTAGATGTTTTAAAGATTGCCTCAGAGTCAATGACTAAGCAATCCGAATACAATAGCAACCAATTTGGTTTAAGAAAGAAATGCATGTGATTAAAAACTGCAATTTTATGCCTCAGCTCGGTAAGAGGTGTTTGCATAACTTGAATTCAACTTGCTATCCTACATATGACCGGCAAGAAAAATAAACAGAGGTTCAAAGACCATAAATATTTCTAAGAACTTTGGTGTTGGCGACAATAGATATTGAATCGAGGGTACCCGGTCAATTGGTCGAAAGACAATTGGTCGACAGTCATTTGGTCGACAGACATTTGGTCGACAGGACGTTTGGTCGACAGACATTTGGTCGACAAGACATTTGGTCGACAGGACATTTGGTCGACAGGACGTTTGGTCGACAGACATTTGGTCGACAGACATTTGGTCGACAGGACGTTTGGTCGACAGACAATTGGTCGACAGACATTTGGTCGACAAGATATTTCGTCGACAGGACATTCGGTCGACAGAACGATTCATTTTAGGGTTAGGGTTAACTACCTTATTCATTTTAGGGTTAGGTTAGGGTTAACTAACCCTAACCTAACCCTAACCTAACCCTAACCTAACCCTAACCTAACCCTAATCCTAACCCTAACCCTAGCCCTAACTCTAACCTAACCTAACCCTAACCCTACCCTAACCCTAACTGTAACCCAAATGTCCTGTCGACCAAATGTCTTGTCGACCAAATGTCTGTCGACCAAATGTCTGTCGACCAAATGTCTTGTCGACCAAATGTCTTGTCGACCAAATGTCTTGTCGACCAAATGTCCTGTCGACCAAATGTCTGTCGACCAATTGTCTGTCGACCAAACGTCCTGTCGACCAAATGTCTGTCGACCAAATGACTGTCGACCAAATGTCTTTCGACCAATCGACCGGCCACCGAATCGAGATAGTCTTCTTAGTATATTTTTGTCAAGGAATTGTCCTTATTTAGCTCTTTAAGAAGTTTTCCTCAAAATAAAATCCGTCTAACACAAAGATTAAAATCCGATTGTGAACTTATGCCTTTCAGAAATCAAGTCTTTTGAGTTTTTGTTTAAATTAAGCAGCTTAAAATCAACAATAATTGTAAAAAATTTGTCATGTTTTCCACAGAAGTTTACAATTTACTTTCCCATATCGTGTTCGGTAATGCAGTTGGTTGAATGTTGATGCATTTTTCATTTTACGAAACTGTCCCACTTTGTTTACATTTTTGTACCTAAAAAGCAATAAATTTCATCAGGATTCTGACAATGGTAAAATTTTGACTCTATTCAATGTCGTTGTGTGTCAAAACTTACTTAGAAATAAAGAACTCTGTATAGATTGTGTTTTAATGGGTGTTTTTTCAAATGCTGTTTTCTTCGAAAGTCATTTTTTGATGTTTTCAACCACTCCATTTACAACTACTCATTTTTTTCAGGTCAGAATGGCATGAAATTTTGCAGGCATTAGCAATATACACCGGAGAAATGATATATGAGAGATATTTTTCTATTTCTGTGTAACTTTACTTAAAATTAAAAAACAATTGCAAATCTACCAAGTTTTTCTAGTACACAAGTTCAAAATTTATTTGTTTTTAAATTTACACCTGTAAAAGAAAATCTCTCATTATATGAGTAAGGGATGGCGACAATGCTAGCAAAAATTTAGGATTGATATAAGTTCTCCCAAGACTTATTAAATTTTTTACCGGTGGTAAAAAAATGGAAAAGCTCTTGCATTTCTTTGACACTTTTTTTTACAGAAACATTTTTCATCTATTTAAGTGCCATATTTTGTTTGCAATTTTTATGCTTTTTCCAAAGATGTATAATATGTTGAGATTTCTACAAGTTAAACACATTTTTTGATCAATTTATTAAGAGCGGTGCTGAAATTGATATTCCATCATGAGTGTCCCTTTCAGGGTAAAAAACGGTCAGAAAAAAATAGCTATAACATGACACTCGGTAACCTACTTTGGTACACCTGCATAGATCATCGCTGATTATTATACAATCTTACTCATTCACACATTGAAGATTGAACAAAAGATCAATCAAACAAAGCTCATATTGTAAACGAACGGAGAGGACTAAAACTTAAAGTTTATGTGAAGGATCAAAAGACCATAAGTCAACTTGCCTGTGTAGATCAAGTTTTGAAAAGTAAGTTTGTATAATTCTAAACATGTATGAAAGCTTCAAAATTTAGGTCCTGGTTTTGTCAATCGTTTGCTTAAACAAAACTCTATACGAAAACTCTGGTCTGAGTAACAACTCTGAAAATAACAAACACGATCCACCAGTTGACATTGCAAAGAAATGTTTAAAAGGAATTCTGTTCGAGCAAAGCAGTTTACTGATAGATTAGAATTTGATTACAATGTCAAATGATTCGACATTTCCAATTAATCTTGCAACTATCAAATAACATTTTGTTGCAAGTTGTAGGAAAACTTTTCAACTCGTAAACTTACATCATTTTGATGTTACTCCGATAAAAGGATAAAGAACATCGAACTGTCTTACTTTGCTAAACTTCATGCCACGTAAAATCTACCAATACATAATTAAAGATTTGACGAGTTTCTTCTGCGTTTTTGAATTTTTTCTCAAATTAAAATATTACAGTAAATAACGTTTAAAAGATGTAAATTAAATTATTTGGTTAGGTTTCCTTGCATGCTCAGCAACACTTTCAACCCACTGTAGTTTAAATACCAGAACGAACGGTGTAGGTTGATAAGGATCTAACAAAAACTCGTATGAGCTGTTTTACCCGGAAGGTATGTTTGTAATTTCTTTGTATAATCAAAAGAATTTTTCAAAAAACTTCTTGGAAAATATCCTTTGACATAGAAAACGATTTTGAGTCGCAGATTTGTTTTTGCATGATAACCCGAAAGATTTCAAAATATAAAACGAGTATTTTTTTTACCTTCCACAGCACAGTTTTGTTTTTGCTAGCTACACTATTTCAGTAACAAAATTTATAATAGACTACACAGCAAGTGGATACTGTTGTTGATTGTGCGAACCATATTTTGTTTGTTTCAAGAAATCGTGAACATTCCTGGGAGGAAAATGTCAACACTGAAATGTGATTGAATACCATTACAAACACTGTTTATTACTAGGCCACGAAATGAAAACTGAGACAGAATTTGACGTTTGTTGTACTTTTCCATACACAAAAATTTATAATCAATTTTTCCCCTTACAATTTGGGTAGAGAGGTAACATTTTAAACCATAAACAGATATAACTTAGCAGCAACACTACATTTAACATTATAAAAACAAAATAAAAACAATAAACGAACCTTTTCGGCTAGTCATACAGCCCTTTTCAAACCTATAAGAAAAATATTTTAAGAGGATTCGAAAGAATCGTACAGTCACAGCAAAAAATACGGTCAAATCTAAACATTTGAGAAACTGCTTAAACTTGCTCACAAAGTGATAACTGAAAAGTTACACTGCACAACGGGTCGAGTATTTCATAAGTAAAATTAATTGTTCAGAGAAGGACAAGCAGATTACACAAGATGGATAGAAGCACAACACGACATGGTGGTGGTAAAATACGAGAAGCACAATACATAACAATTCAATTAAAAACATTTAAAAAATAGAAGGTTCCTCTAGCAAATAATTGCATGTTAAGTCCTGGTTGAAAGATTTGATGATCAATGTTTCGTGAATCTTCGTGTCGAACTCGGACAAACACTTACGAACAATTTAAAGTACTTCAATGAGGGTTTATTATTTGAATACGATTGGCAGTTTTCTAATATGATCTTTAATTGCACTGTTTTTGTTAAAATTAGTTAAATTCAAATGCTGTCCCATTCTCGTCGCCAAATGTCACGTGGTCATACCAATGTATGTCGAACTCGCATCATGCGAGCAAGTGAACTTATACAGGACGTTTGAACATAAGCGGAAAGGAGTTTTAAACTTCAACTAAAAATAGCTTTAAATGTTTTATAGACAGGAAAATTCTTGACGTTAAATTTCAAGGCAATAAATCTGAACTAACTTGTGGCAAAACGTTTGGATTCCTTACCAATAAACGGGATTGAGAGAAAGTTCCTGAAACCAGGCTCCTCAACTGGAGACGTAGTGGAAACCGAATTCAAAAACCCTCTAAAAACCTTATTGAAAAACCAAGTGCTAACCGTTCGCTCATTGCTTTTTTTTTGTAATGTTAAATGTACTGCTGTTGCTGAGTTAGGCCTATGCCTGTTTTCTTATCTTGTCACAAAATTTCAAACACAAAAAACTTCAGTGCACCAAAGAAAATCTTGTCTTTTTTTATAATAAGAAGCTTTCAATGCAATTAATCAAGAGATGTAAAAGCTTTTGTTGCAACTGTAAACTCGACCCTACAGAAAACACGCTTTATATATCGGGGACCTAATCCGTGCAAACATTCCACTGAATAACAGAGAAATCATTGTGATATTCTGAGGTAGTTGGCAAGCGGGCTAATTTTAAACTTTTATAAAAACCCTTTACGATTGACCCTGTTCCTGATCTGATGAGCTCAGAACTCGTCATGACTCATCACGCCCAAACAACCCTGTGTTTTGAACTAATTTGCTTCAAGCGGTTGCACGATGAAGATGTCCTGGATAAGCTTGGTCTATTGTTTTCAACAATTGAGATTCTTTCAAAAGCATCATAGTTGAGACTACAGCAACATGATCAAGTGAAGCGATGGCATTTAAACAACGTTCCTGTGCTTGTTGGGTTAGGCTTTGTTTAAGGGCAGTAATTATGCTTTGGTTGTGTCACTTACATCCTAATGCAAATCCCATGAGCTGAAATTAAAAGCCTGTACGCTGTGGTTAATAACTTTGAAAATGTAAATGTGTGTGAAACAGCAGTGTAACCACTACAGTTCCTTTTACAATTGTTTAATTATTTTTCTGCAATACAACATGTATTAGAATGCCGAATGCTGAGAACCGTATCAATTTGTGACGTAATGGTATACCGCTAAACCACTAGCCTTAGCAAGCACTGAATTATGCAATTCAACATCAACTTTTTGAGAAAATTAGGCGTAAGATTTTCATGTAACATTTTCTTGAAATACTTCCATCGCCTTGGCTCTTAATGGCTCTTACAATATTAAGTTTGTGTTTATGTAATCATATTTACAAATTCTTGAGTCTCAAACGTCAAGAGCACGTTATACTTTGATTATTCACTGTTATAGTCAATTGTGATTCAAATCTTTGATGAGTAAACTCACAGTGCTAGACCGGCTGTTTCTCTCAACGCTTTGTATTGAAAACAGGTCAATGTATTTCTCAAATTAAAATCTATATCAAGTACCCGCGATGACTGACTGTGTGGGAAGCGCGGTAGAATTGATAGCCCTGGTTTATGTTTATTTATTTTTTATCATGATTCACTTTTTCTTTAAAAGGTGGTGTTTAAACTTGATTATTCGAACGGGTGTTTTTGCAAAAACAATGTTTTGAAGAAATGGCTTCACTACAGTTTTTGAAATTTAATTTTAAACTCAACCATGATTCACCGAACCAAACACTGACAGTAACTCGTTTAGATAAACTTTCAATACCTGCCTTTATGTACACACAAGCAAAATTAGAAATTAAACTTGAAAAAACAAAACAATTGCTGTATATGAAAGGTTTGGCAGCAAGATACTTAGCTTAATCGATTCTCGAAGCAACCGCTTTCTTACAACTTTCTACGTGCTTCCTTAGATACACTGCTACGCCTAAATCTCATCAGTCTGCGCTTGTTGAACATATAGCATTAGCAATAATGGAACTTGTTAAATAGTCATTGTATTAAGAACAAAAATAGCGAAAAATAAAATAAATTTATAACATTGAAATAAATTTTTTAATCATGGATAATCCTGACCATGAACAATCTCAAAAGAAATTAAAACATTTCTATTGATCGCTACAAAGCTGAAACAAACAAAAGAAAGACTCAAAAGTAACAAAACATAACAAACATACAATGTACGGTACTAAAATGTCAGCAATCTTAAGTTCGTATATCTTTTTATTGAACTTCAATTTAAAGTCATTCGACAATAAACCAAGTAACAGAACGAAAATATTTAAGTTGAGTTTGGTCATAAATAAGTAAGCTGTCACATATGAGATAGAGAAAAGAAAATAACACGTAATAATAATCTCTTTAACGGCTGAACTAACTTGTGGTTAGTAATTCTGTATGTTACACCCAACACTGCAAACTGCAAAACAAAAGCCTAGTTGTTTTTAGTAATACCAACATTGCATGCTTTTTCGATCTATGGCTGTTTCAGTAATATGTAATAAATACGAAAATTCGGTAACTCTGTGCAAACTGTAATAGAACTTTTATCTGTTTATACCATATAAATCAAACTTAGTAGGAAACGTACCAAATAAAGTGCTTTCACGGACGGTTCGTTACCTAGTAATTACAGCAGGGTGCACCAAATGACGTAGTAATAACTATTTTTATTAACTGGTACTTTCCCCGCTTTAATATCTAAGTGCAGACTAAAAACCATTATTTTCTACACACGTCACAGTAAAAATATCAAAACCGTAATCTTAGCACGTTTTTGTCGACATTATTATAATTGTGACTTTCTCGTGCTCGAAAGAAAGAAATCGGAATTGATTTGTCATTGGAATGAATTGGACAAGACCCCAACAGCAAACCGAAAACAAGAACAGAAACTTGTGCTACTCTTTTACTGCTTCTTGTTTTGTTGCATTGAGACGGAAGATAGCTCAGAAAACAAAGAAGTGCATGCACCTACGGCGTAAAACCGACTAGACCAGTCTTACAAGTGTTTACAGTACCAGTTTAAGCGCGCAGGACTAAACATGTTTGCGTCACAGCGCGATACACGACGATAAATAGCCTTTTCTTTGTTTAGGCTGCAGCATCTGACCCAGAATAGTTTCGTATTGACACACCCAGTTGTAAATGTTTGTCTTTGGTTTAGCTCATTTGTGTAACGTTTTGTTGGGTTTCTGCAGGCATCTGCAAAAGAAAACAAGACATTAAAAAAACTAATAAACAAAGTTATTTCTTATTGGTAATAAAAGGTTTCTGCAGACTCTTAACCTCAGTTTCTATTTGTAATCAAGAGTACTGATGAAGCCGCCTTTACGGCAGCGAAAGCTCTACCAATAAATTTTTGTAGTTACCAAACCTGGTTGATTTTTTATTGATTATTTCTTATTGCTATGATTACAGTCTTGAGACAGTCATCTGTGTTTATGACGCTAAACCACCATTCAGTGAATAGGTTTTCACTTACCGCAGTTCCCTGGAAGTATTGCAATATCATCGACAGCAATATCTCCCCGGTAATCTTTACCAATCGCTCCTTCCAATCGGAATGAAACATGCTGTGAAATAAACGAGAGGTTATGTACATATTGCTAAGAATCGCAATTAAGTTACATTCATCCGTTCTGTTGAAATTCCTAACACTTTAAGACAAGTTTTCTTTAAGACTTACCATGGCGTTATTGCGAGGTCTATAGTCGACTCTTTGATTTTTCCAAACGTTTCTTTGATTACCAGCTTTGACGCTTAAAGTAGAAAGTAAGTGTCTTCCGTTGGTTAGCTTTTGAACAGCCCGAACCGATAAACGACCAACAAAAGCCTGTACAAATAAATACACTTATAAAATACACGCAATACACATCATCTACGGTAGAATGAGTAGTTTTTTTCTTTTTTTGTCTTTTGACAACTTCCTGTTAGATCATTAAAATGATTCAACTTTTTAGTTTTTCACAATGTTGTTCATCTTACTTACCCCATACATGTGGTAATAAAAGTCCACGCAATAATCCGTTGGTGGCATAGGGTAGGTTTGTAGCAATGCAATGTCATTGAGCTTTTGTGGCGCAGAAGCTTCAATGTACATGTAGTTACCTGGAAAAACAAAAACATGATTTAAATTTATTTTAAGCGATTTCTTGCTCACCTAACATCACATCTGTTTGTTTGGCTCGTTTTCGAATAAATATCTTGATATTATTTAAGCAGATTAACTAAACTGAAAAAGATCGTTAACTGACATAATTTTGTCTGCGTTTATTTTTGTCTGAAAATTATTCATTTCTTTGGGAAAACTTATTGAATTTAATGAATGTAGACTATATGTGAAGCAGTTGCAGCATAGAGATTGTTTTGCAACGTACCGGTCTTTGTGGTATGGTCTCCTGATGGTCCCGTTCCAGAACTTTTTGTGGGACCGGACTGTCGGGCCCAGTCAAACTGGTCTTGAGATCGAGCTAATTGTCTCCAGCCACACATTCGGCCATTGGCGATATTGTTAGGATATGTGTAATCACCAAGATCTTGAGAAGAATCGCCAGGAATGTTTGCAGGAGTAGGATTTGGATTTCGGTTTCTTCTGTTGCTTTCAAAAGTGCACACTGTTGAGACAAGGCAGAATGTGAATAAAAAGCACATTCTCTTAAAAGAAGCAACACAGGTTCAATGTCTGAGACTTTATCTGGTAAAGTCAAAAAGCGCTGTACTGTCACAAACAAGTGTTCATACTTACAAGGCATGCCAGACCAGAGAGCTGGTCCTGATGTCCGGGAAGGTGCAGGCCTGACAGTGGTTGCTGGAGGAGTGGTAGTTGTTACTTTAACTGGTTTTGTTCTGATGGGTCTCGGTCGTGTGGTTGGTTTTTGTGTTGTAGTCGTTACTGGTGGTGGCGGTCGTCGTGTTCGTGGGGTTACTGGAGGAGGAGATGTCGTTCCGCTTAACACACCAGATGGGCTGCATTGACTTCCAGCGTCTATTGAAAATAAACAAACAAAATTACTTTATGTTAACACGATATGTAAGCAGATCACATAGTACTTAACAAGAAAACTGAATTACAAGTTTTACCAAAATCAATTTTCAAATAAGTGGATATTTACCGCAAGGTCCATCAGCAATGCATAGGTCATCAATAGCTATGTCTCCTTGGAATGTCTGGCCTCTTACACCAGCTATCTTAAACTGTATGTATCCGCCATAAAAATCAGCATCTTGGTTGACCACAAATCTGGCCATTTTCCAACCTTGTCCCTGGTTTTGACGTTCTTGGAAAACCATGGGGCTTTTTGGTGATAGACTTCCGTCAGTTTTTCTAACTCTGCAAATGAAGTAAAGTTTTTGAATAAATAACACAGAAATAAGATTGTAGTCTTTATTGCAAGCATTAACAGAATTAACACACATAAAACATATTGTAAAATTATTAACCTGTCTGATGGGTTCATATCGGCAAACACTCGCAATGTACCAATTCCGCTTCCCCACATGTGGTACCAGAAAGTCACGCATCGTTGTGGAGATTCAAGAGCCAGCTTTGGAGTTGTCAGTTCTGCAACATCTCCTCGCTTTCTTGGACTGCTGGATTCCAAGAACAAGTAATAACCTAAACAAATCAAACATTTTTTGATGTTGTGATTCAAAAGAAAACTTAATCGAAGTTTAGGTTGGTCTTTTAAGCAGTAGGCTACTACAACAACATAACTAACAGAAACATTTAGACTACTGTGTTAAATGAGCACTATTTAAATCATCATACCTTTGCCACTTAAGCCGGTTGTATGATCATGAGTTGGACCAGTTCCTCCACTCGGTGTGTTATCTTTACCGCGTATCCAGTCAAAATCGTCACTCTGTTCCTGAGTAATGCCACAAAGAGTACCATCCTCAAAGTCACAAGCAAATGCTTCGGGAAAATCAGATGTTGGCAAATGAATAGTTGTTGGACGAATTGTTTTGGTTGTTGGTGCTGAAGTGCTTGAGGTCGTGGTTATTTTCTTTTGTGTAGTAGTTGCACGTGTAGTAGTGGTCCTACGAGTTGTTGGGCGTCGAGTTGTTCTCGGGCGCCTAGTTGTTCTGGGCCTTTTAGTAGTAGTAGTTGGTCTTGTGGTTCTTGGCTTTCGAGTAGTTTTAGGTCTTCGTGTAGTGGTAGTTGGTCTTGTAGTTCTAGGCTTTCTAGTAGTGGTGGGAGGTTTTGTAGTTTTAGGTTTTCGAGTAGTGGTAGGGGGTCTTGTAGTCCTAGGTTTTCGAGTAGTGGTAGGGGGTCTTGTAGTCCTAGGCTTTCGAGTAGTAGTTGTAGTAGTAGTTGTTGAGCTTTGTGTAGTAGTCCTTGGAGTAGTGTTTGGAGGCGTAACAACAGACGAGCAGCCACCTTGTGTAATTTCGACATCATCAATGGCAATATCGCTGGTGAAACTAGAACCAATCATGCCTTGAAATATGAACATCACTGATCGAGAGCTTCTGTCCGATTCAAATTCAAAGGATTGACTCTGCCATTGATCTCCTTGATCTCCAAACTCTCTCCATCTTCTGACAGGAGCAGCAGGACTTGAATCACTGGGTTCTTCTAACGAGAATACCTAATTAAATAAAAAAAACATTAGTGCTTGTACAAAGATTTAGAGTTTAGAACATATGCAAGTAAACAGTTTATCAATTACATGGATCAGTAGACATAGTTAACCAATAACCAATCACCTTGACCGATAACTACATGATTTACAGAGTTGTCTTACCTTCAATTCGCCTGTTGCAGTCCCGTACAAATGAGAAGCAAAACGAACGCAATAACGTCCTGGTGAAAGCTTAGGAGTAACCAATTCAGCAATATCATTGACCCGGCGAGGTGATGAAGATTCAACGTACATATAAATTCCTTCTTCAGTTTTCTGAAAAGTATAAAAAATAGTTTAATATAAAGTAATAAAAAATTCATCGACCTACAGTAATTGCAGATTTTCACCACTTTTTGAAGTACAAGTATATAGGCTACTGTAGAAAAAAAGAAATATTTTTAAGTCATTACAACTTTTACCTTGGTATTATCTGCAGATGGGCCTGTACCCGAACTTCCAGTGACGCCACTGTTTGGTAGCCAATCAAAATCGTCACTATCAGATTGCAGAAAACCACAAAGATCACGTTGTATTTCGAAATCGCACGAAAAATGGTCTTCCAGCGAAGTACTGACCGGTGGTGTCACTGCTTGTTCTGTGTATAAAAAAAGAAAATGTCGTTTAAACATCATAATCAAACCAAAATCTCACAAAAACATTAAAAGAACATTATGCTTACCACATGCTGAGTCAGTTATCACGACGTCATCAATCGCAATATCGCCGGCATAGCCTTTTCCAGTTGTAGCTTCGATTATGATTTGCGGATTAATAGATGATTGGGCAGCTTGAACAGGGTTACCTTCATACGAACATAAAAAAAATGTTTTTTAGCAATTCTTGTTTAGGTGTGGTGCATTACAATATGAAATTTTTAACAAACCGCATTCATTCTATAATACGTTGAGCACATTTATTAGGTGTGAAAAGACTATTGTAAGCCAACGCAAGTTTTTATTCACAAAAACTGTAGCCACATGTCTACTTACCCATTATTAGGAAATCATCAGCTGTTTGCTGTCCACCCTGGCAAATTAACATACGGTACATGTTTAGATAGTTGTTAGATACTAATACAATTGCAATACAGTTTATTTAATTTATATAAATGAAAATTCTTGCAGAAATCTTTTTCAAAACGCCAATTTTAATTATTTAAGCAGCTCAAAAAAGCTTTTGAAGCAACTATCTAATACTGGTTGGCGATGTATGAAACCAAAAGCATATGATAATGCACAAGTAAATTGATTTTATATGCAAGAATGATGTAATTAAATGTTTCTGATAATAACTGAAGAATATGACGATGTTATTACCTCTTCTTCTTCTGTTTCTTCCTCATCTTCAATTGGAGGTCTTGATGGTGTCGGCTGAAAATGATAAAAATACAAATTTTAATCCAAGCTCTATACTTATTGCACGAATGCAAGTGAACATGAAATAGAATAAACAACGCACAATGTAGGTTTGGGTATATACCTGTGGAACCGCGTCTTGTCTAGTTCGGATAGATTTTCGCACATTTCCAGAGTTGACTTCCACTGTCAGTGGGAGCCATCTTGTACCACTGTCTCCCAGTTTCTCGGCAAGTATGACAGAAACTCCATTGACAACTTGAGTGATCTGTAAGTCAAAATATTTCTTGCGTGAGATACTGTACATGTTTGAGGACGAACTTCAAAAGACAAAACTTGAATTTTTTTAATTTTTAGCATTTCTCTAACCATATAACCTTAAAGGTGAAATTCAACGTAGCCACTTACCGTCAGTTTTCCAGTTTGCTTTCCATACATGTTGTACCACATTCGAAGGCAATGTTTAGTGGGGGTTAGTGGAGGTGATAGCAAGAGAGCATTGTGGCCTTCCCGTCGAGGGGAAGAGGCTTCAATGAACATGTAATGACCTGGAACAGAAACAAGAATATGCGATAAGCTTTAGAGAAATTTGATGTTCTAGAGTAGACAACAATTTGGCTCATCATTACATCGCATAGCTTGATGCTATAGTGCTTTAATCAGTACGCTTTAATCAGTAATTTTTTTTTTTAAATAAAAAAAATAGATAGCTTTAATCAGTAAAAAAATTATAAACTATAACTAACAAGATAGTTTGCATACCATTTCCAGTAGTGTGATCCCCAGATGGTCCAGTGGATGCACTGGGTGTTTCGCCTGTGTGACGGATCCAATCAAAGTTGTCATCAGTGGATTGTTGAAATCCGCATAGATCGTTGTCAAATGTGCAGTTTAACCCTAACGAAAATAAAAAACGTCTTAGCACAACATGTTAAGCGTACGACTTTTCGCAAAATTTATGAAAGTTTTTGATGAAGTACTTACTTGGAATCGGAGCAACAACTGGAGGAGCTGTCGAAGTTGTTTGGGTAGTTGTGATCTTGGGAGTAGTAGTTCGTCGAACAGGACGTCTAGTTCCTGGTCTTGCTGTTGTTGATGTTGGTCTACGTGGTTTACGGGTAGTAGCAGGCCTTTTTTGGGCATTACAAGTTCCAGGCGTGATGAGAAGGTCATCCAAAGCACAGTCCGATTGGTAGTAGAAAATATATGTTTCCCAATAAAATTGTACATGCTGCAACAAATAATGGCCTTTCTTAGTCTTTTACTTCGGTTTGTTAACACATTTCGTGAGGGATAAATCTCCACCCAACTTACCTCGACATTTGGTTTAGGAGCGTAAGAAAGTTCTTTTGTTTTCCAACTTCTTCCTTGATTTCCAAACTTTTCCCACAGTAAAACTTCATGGCCGTATTTACTTCCACGTCTCTTCTCGTATGCATATAATCGCAAACCACCCATGTAAAATCCACGCATGTGATAACTGAAGGAGACACAGAATCTATACTTGCGAACGAACCATGGAGATTTGATGATGGCATTATCTCCAGCCACTGCTGGTAAGGAAGATTCAACAAATATGTAGTGTCCTGTTAAAATACAAGAGATGATTTTAAGAATTATACTTTATGATAAACGAGGTAGCCTAAGTACTCCAATAGTGTAAGTCCGAAATAAACACAATGTTGCATAGGCTACGTACTGAGTAATGAAATTGATATATTATTAACTCTAATACCTCTGCCAGTGGTGTGATCAGCAACGGGTCCTGTATCACGGCTAGGAGTGGCACCTTGTATGCGAATCCAATCAGTAGAGTCCAAATCATCTTGTTCCATGTTGCACATGTCAGTATCAAAATCGCATGAAAATCTCTTGGCAGTTTGCTTTATTGGAGGCAGCTGGGGAGTCACCAAGCGAGGAGCGGGAGATCCCTTTGTGGTTGCTAAAAAAAATGTTTTTTAGATTTTATTTCTGATTTAAAATGAGCAAAAGAACTTCCGAAAAAATCAAGATAAAACGTACACTGTGTCTTCTTAGATTAGTCAGATTGATGCACGACGCAAAAAGGATCCAATAATGGACACATCATATATTTTGAAATAAACACTGCATTTGATAACATGCAAATAAAGGACACTTACCTTCTGCAAAAACGGCACGAAACCCTTTGTTTGTGCCTTTGGCTGAATCAGATGAAAATATGACGAATAATCTGCTTCCAGTGGAAGTTATTTCAATGTCTCTTCTGTGTTTTCCGCATATAGTTTTCAAAACAGGTGCTGCCGCGTTTTTTCCATCATGAATGTAAATCGCATCATCTTGGCAGACATTTGAGTCTGTAAAAACAACACATTGTCGTAAACAGGTTTCTCCTATTTTATGCAAACCTCAAGCTGTTTTAGATCGCTTATTTACCACAACTTTTTACCTTTAAGATCAATATCCTTAAATGTAACTTTCACATATTTTCCGCGTTTGACAGTTATACTCCAAGTACAATGAGCTTCTTTCGGATAAGGTTTTGGAAACGAAGGACTTTCAAAGGAGCCTCTTCTTTGTCGGACAAAATCCCGACCACATCTCTTGAAACTGCCATCACCTTAACAACAGAACGACATAAATCAATCATACTGTTGAAGATGGTTGAAAAAATGAAGCAAGATATTTTGCTTTAAAAAAACGTAGTGATACTTTGCAAAGACCTTGTCACGTAACTGACAGGAAGTCGCAAAATTATTTTGGGTTCAAACACCGACAAGAAAGCTGCAACAATACACTTTTTCTACTGCACTAATGGCATTGACCTTAAAGGGGATGAGTCATAAAAACACCAATGTTTAAAAATATCTTGAATTGGTAATGTCAGATTACCTTACTTAAAAAATGAAAAAGCGAAGTAAAATCATGTTTCAGTATGGGCAAAAAAATATTTTATAATGTATATCGTTGACCTTTCGATGGCGAATTTATATAAGATGTCAAGCAGATTTAAAATAAAATGTAGAACTTATCAATTGAAAAACGTTTGATTTAGTTGACTTACCACATTCATAAAGATATTTAAGTTCTTCAATATCGTAAGGGCTCAAACGTCTTCGTTGTCCTATGTATGGTTCCGGTTTGCGCCGGGGTGTAACCTGAGGATAATAAAGGTCATCACAAATTCCATGTGGGGGTTGGTAATTTAGCAAACAAGATAGCGATCTCCTGCTTCAAATTTTGGTTTAAGTAAAGTGGAGTAGGAATATTAGACTTGCAAGTTTGCAGATCAATCTAAATTATGTCTTGTCCTAAGGCCATAGAAAACATTTTTCAAAGTGCAAAGCTTCTTACCAAGATTGATGGAAGGTAAGGCTTTTTTGCAAAGGAGTTTTTGCTGTAATGCATTATGCTGTTGTAGTCATAAACGACAAGATTGTTTGTGTGATCCAGCTTGTCGAAATTGGAATTAGTTCCATCTGAATGAAAATAATCATTTAGTTTACTTTTTTCTGTTCATTTTGTACAACAGACAGAAAATTGTACTTCAAAAATAGCAACAATATTTTTTCAACAAACCTACCTCCAGCAATATTGTCTTGAAGAATTTCCACGTATTGGTCTCTGTCGCTTCTCGAATGTTCGTGTTGGAATCCCACGGCATGCATAAGCTCGTGCATAGCGATTCCTTTTGAAACGCACCCTGGGATTCCAAGGGAAACAGTTTGTGCAGAAAATCCGGTTTTTCCAACATAAGCCCAGCATCTGTGGATGATACACATCGTGTCAGACATTACTTTTAATGTTGTACAACTCAAGATCTTCATGAGCTAATAAGTTTAAAAAACATGCAGCCGATTGCTTATTTATTTTCTTCAAACAATTATGATCAATGTGGCATTAAATTAAAATTGACATTTATTATAAACATACCCCTTGGCATCATTGATGAAAAGATAAGAAATTTCTGTTCGTCTTGGGACAAATCGGATGCAAGTGTATTTTGCATAGGCAGCCATCGCATTTCTGATAGTTCGCCTGTGTGTTCCATCTAAGTAAATGGAAACAGCATTAACATCACATCCGAGCATTATTGTTGATATTTAAACAAGCTTATTAGACTAAGTTACAGTAGCCTACTTACTGTATTTGCTGGAAATTTTGTAAGGAATACGGACGAGCCCTCTGTGGATTCCCGAGGTGGTTTTTGGCCATTTCGAGCCCCCTGCATTTCTTAAATGCTGCAACAACAAAATAATATTAATAATTATCTGTACTGGAGAAGTAATTAAACTTTTTAGAATAAAATTATGCTAATAACAGGATCAACCTAACATGGGCATGAAGCGACTTGAGAATTGCTTATTCTAAATATCATCGTTCGTATAATGAACAGGGAAACATTTTGGTGCCAACTTGCGGCTTTTTGCCTTATAAGCGTTTGGCGTTTGCCCAGAACACAACTCACATGACAAAATCACTATTGAAAAGAGTAAAAACGCAGTTGCTACATTTATAGTAATCCATCACTGTTAGTGATATATTAAAAACAAGTCACACAGCAAATTTTACTCACGAGAGGCTTTATGTCTCCTTCCACCATTCCATCAGGGTGTACATCTGCAAAACACAAACAAATCGTTTATGTTTGGTGCATGAACTTGAAGCCGACAAAAATGCAAAGAAATTAAATTCTTACTTTCGTTTATGCCAAGAATTGTTTGAAAAGTCTCTTTGTGATTTTCGTAAAATTCTCGGCGAGATATTTCTTCAGGATCATTAGAATCGACCTCATCTGATGTATTTTCAGCTTTTTCTACGGAATCGATATGTACTCCAACACTTGTGTCCACAAAAATATCATCGGTCTCATTTCCTGCTTCTGAAGCAATAGTTCTGTAAAAAATGTGAAGTTAATACCATGGTCATAACAATATAGGCATGAACCTGCCTTGAAATTTATTGTAGTAAGGTCGTGTCTTTAATCTTGTATAGCAAAACTTGAGACAATACTTATATACAGTACTCAAACATACTGTACAGCGCAGAAATTAATCAAATACTATTAGTCCTACAAAACACGTGATCACATAAAAACGTATAGGCAGGGAATGCAAAACTACACAAGATCGCTTTTTGAAAGTTTAAGAAAACACAGCATCTGTTTAAATCTTTAATAAGAACGTAAACTTTAGTAACTCACGTTTCTGAGACTGGTAATTGGGGTGTTGTCACTTGTATACCCGTTTCCGTTTCCTTTTCAGAGTTATTATGGTCAGGAGATTTCTTTACTACTACGATAGGTTTACGTGCAATTGCGTTGAAGATGTCACGAGTGTTATACCTCCCTCTGGAACCTGGTTTTATAATGTTGGCTTCCAGATCCCTTTCAAGATCCAATTCATTTCTTATTTTTAGTGGATCATTGTGGATCAACGATAACACTGTAAAAAAGTTTTTGATAATTGGAAGACATAATTTTTGATGATTGACAAGGTTAGTCCCTATACATTGATTTAAACTTTGAAATAGCAGACACAAAGTTGCTGGGTATTCAAAATTTTTCAACTTGGTTTTTGGAGTATTGGTATCAATCCTTTATTGCCAATTATCTTAAAAGGTTGCTGTACCAGACTGATTTAACAATTTTGGTTATTTTCCGGACAGATTTTTGTGCCACTAACTAATTTGCCAATCATTTAGTCTCAATTAGTTACAGTCCTTCCAATCGTGCAAAATATTTTTCTTTAAAAGTTCACTCTTTATGTAAAAGTCCCGCAAGAGTGGTAGCGCTACCAAAAATGGATGTTTGGCAATTGACAAACGCCGTACTGAAGCAATAATTCAATGAAGATAATTAAAATCAAACGTAGCCTCTTCACGAGCTTTTTCCATAACATTACATGCTAGACGTGTTATGCAATTCTCTATTTAACTTTTTCTTTTTGAATACCGTTGTATTCGAAAAACAACCTTTGCTAAATCGAGTAAAGGATTTAATTTTTTAGAGACTTCAAATGTAGCAACGCCATTTTTTTCTAACTTTACTTCATCAGCTTTGTGAACGCTGAATCAACTCCAATTTTTTTTTACAAACAATATTCTGTCAGGACATGTGATTACGATAGATAAACGATGAACGATGGAGTTAAGGGCTAAGCTCTCACAAACGTGTACGTGCTCACACTAACGAAAACTTTTTACGTGGACAAAACTATCTTATCAATTAATTGCTGCTGCTTGCAAAAAGCGGCAGATTTTGTGATTAAAATCAGTGTTTTTACGCACTTGCTTGACACATGCGTCACAAGTTTTCACAAAGTTAGACCGTGCTTTGGGTTTGCAGACGAAAATCGCTCAACAAATTCTATAGCAGCTTTATACGTTTCACGTTTTTACATGATAATCTGCAACGGAACTATAATCTCTCAACAGTCATTCAAAGAATCAGCTAATGCTTTCCTCCTTTTAGTTTGCTGTTTAAACTGATATGGACATGATGAAGTCTAATAGTAGCTTATCATTTTTTTGTAACTGTTTTCGAGAAAAAATGAACTTCCTTTTTAAAAAAGTTAAGCTTGTCAAACCAGTCTCTTGAAAACGTGGAGGGGTGCGTCCTAATCTTATTTGCTTACACTTTTCGTTTTTAATGAATAATCGCTTAAAAGAATGCTCTTCCTGATATAAACATGTCGGCAGTGGGTGCAAATCTAGTTCAACAACAAGCACAAAGATTGCTAGCTGTTTTCACCAATGGAAAATTAAAGGAAGAAGCTAATCCAAACTCAGTTTCAACCACTTCTTGTTGACAGATGAGTTTATAAGGTTTACTGAAAATAGGATCAAAACATGAGTGTACATTACAATTAGCCAAAAATGAGTAGGCTAATCATTCACAAAAGCAAAAACAACCTAAGAAGACCTTTTGTTATTGAAACTGCCAATACATTGCCTACATGAAAACACAAAATATGCCAAAGTAATCTACAAGAAGATAAATAACTAAACAATCTACAACAATATAAATTTGCTTACCTGTAGGGATCAAAATAGTAAAAAGTGCAAAAGCAAGAACATGTCGTTTTAGAAGCATTTTTGCTTCTATTAAATATATAGATGAATAAATAAATTCCTTTCTTTTAGAGCAAATATAAAATCTTTATCACTGGCGAACGGGGTAAGAAATGTTTTTAAACTTTTAATAATCAGCCTATATTAATATCCAAGTTCGCCTGTAAAAACAGAACGTTTGTTTTACACTGATCTCGAATGCTCAAAACATTATCTGCATTTTGTTTGAATGCAAAAAGTTTTCAAAATCTTATCACAGCAAGATTTCATTTATTTTCTTGATGCAGATAACTTTTAAAACAGATGTCTTCTGGTTGATATTCCTTTATTTCACTCTGGGCCTTTTCTAAAGCAAGTAAGCGTTTTGTTTGATCTCAATGGGACCGTTTCCTTTTTATACTCCATATATATGAAGCGAACAAAAAAAGATGAAACCAAAAAAAAAAAGGAAAAAAGGAAAAAGAAAAAAGGATTCTCAGCCCTGCCTGGAGCTAAAACGTAGTTTTTAGTATTGCTCTGAGAAGCGTTTTTCTTTGCAAAAACACTCAAAACTTTTATCTCGTTGTTTGCTTTTGAATTCTTTGTACATCGGCTGTTTACTCTAGATAGACTACCCGGTGATATAAACACGTTTTAAATTTTCAGTGGCGTTTGGGAGATTGGTGCCGGGCAAACTCGAGCTACATGATGGTAACAATTACTGTATTAATTAAAGTTTTGTCTTTTTTTTGCTCATCCGTTGTACAGCATTGCTTTGTCGTTGCACCTGACAAAATGAAGAAATGTGGCAATGTGTGTTTCTTTGGTCTTTAACTATCTTTATCACCAATGATGAAAAAACGTAACTTATAGAATAGACGTATACCATCCTAAAAACGTATCGAGAAATTGATCTTGGTCTGATGAAAGTTTGTGATCATAGAATATATGCCTTGATTAAGCATTGTCTTATTGTCTTAACGACCACAGTTTGATTGATTCCACTATTGTGAAATGCTATTCCAACAAACGTGAATAAAATCATAAAGTTTACAAAAAAGCAACTGTTTTCAGAACAATAAAAATCAACGTAGCTTAGAGCGTTTTGTGATTAAGCGCATTGTTTGTAACGGTATCGGTCATTCATCGATTGTACCAAGTGATGTGCGTGTTACTACTTCACTAACAAAACGACTGTGCTGTTGAAAATCGAATGACCACCATCACGCACTGTCGAAGTTACGGAAGTTTTTTTTAACTGAGTATTCGTGAATAAAATTTGCTATTTGTTTAAACTGTTATGATTTGAAATTGAGCAACTATGAAGAAACACACGAACAAAAACGACAACATGTCAGAACTTGTTTCCGCGCTTGTACAAACGTGTGCATATCTCAGGCCTACGTCTCTGGCTTGAGAGTGGTTCCAGCATGGTGACCAGAACAAAATATACTAAAATTGTACCATAAATACAGAAAACAACAACGTCTTTCGGTAAATCTGATGTGATCTAAATACATTTTGTAAAAATGGTACGTTGAAAGCTACCATTGGATAAAAGCGATCATACTAGAAAGCGTAAACAACGCTGTACATTTGAAACTGATCAATTCCTCTTGACATGAGATTAATTAAAGTTATTGCCTAAACAAAGACGAGCGCTTACAAATCAGAAAAGTTCAAAAACAGAACTGTTTTGCCTTTGAAAGCTGCAAACAAATATGAATGGAGCTGATAAGACATCGGCTTTAGAAAAACTAACATGTCTGATAGGTGATTTCGAAGACAACGAGGTTCATCATGCTTAGTAGTTTATGTGAGCTGATTAAATTCAGTCGTGATGTGATCTATTGTAAGCTGTGTGAACCTCATATCAATAAACTAGTTTTTCAAGGATGCGGATTCCAAAAAATTTGCCAAAGGCAAATTAAAAATTCAGGAAAAAGAAATTGTCATGATCAGATGACAAAATATGATGGATCTTGAAAGTGACAGTCAGAGAGCAGCATGCGACAGCTACAACCAATTAATCAGAAAATCTTCATAAACCAGGTTGAAAAGTTTAGTGCTTTGTTTTTTGCTACAAATCGCCATAGCAAGAACTTAATTTTATAATATTTGTGTATTCCTATACTGTAAAATGTACAACGCATTGCAAGTGGTCATAGGCGATCGACATCTGCC
Source organism: Aplidium turbinatum (assembly GCF_918807975.1). Lineage (NCBI taxonomy): Eukaryota > Metazoa > Chordata > Ascidiacea > Aplousobranchia > Polyclinidae > Aplidium > Aplidium turbinatum. The sequence continues at coordinate 10,767,098 of NC_137484.1, read as the reverse complement.
GATATTGACAGCAACTTTAATCTCATCTTGGTAGTGAATGAGTAAATTTGCATACAAAACTTGCAAGAGACCTGTAACAAGTCGTTAAGTTACAAAAAAGCACAAACAAGGATTTGTAGCTCTGCATTTGATGAATTAAGCCCACTGTATTGTCACGATGACATCGATCAAACTATTTGGCATTGTCTGATGTTAAATGTCGGTTTAGCATGATTGCCTTCTCAAAATGAATGAACAATTAGCCACGAAACAACGAATAGAAAACGCTGTCAGTTGTAACTTTAAAGCATGGTCCTTTCGGAAGCTGTACAGACAGAAATACTAAAACATTAACGAAAAACTTTATTCTCTTCTTTTTTATAGACATATTTGGAGCTGAAATCTGTCCTCGCCTGCTCGACAATACTTTATGGATAATCGTGGCTGAATTGGACATTTGTTTCGACGAGCCTTGCTCAGCGTTTCGAACGTACGAGATACGAAGGCTAAGTTTCAAAACATGGGTTTCAATTTTATGATAGGTGATACGCAATATCCGTTTTACAAGAAAAATAGGAATTTTTGGCTGGTTCTCCGGCTGAGGACTAGTTCTTAATGATGTCGAAATTCCAGTCAAGACTGTAATGCCTTAAAAGGGCAAAAGAGGCGCAAACATTTCGGAATTGCTACTGTAGCGGAACTGTGTTTTTAACTCGGCCAAAGCGTCAAAAAAACGTGCAGTAAAAAATTTTAGTTGTAAAGTTTAATCGGCAATACTTTTCAAAAAATCTATAAAATGAGAAAACGGTGTCTAAAGTTTGTTTTTCCAAGAATGCGTGAAAACAATTATACTCAATTAACCTCTTTCCACAGGGTAATCAGAGGCGTAATTTAAAAATATTTGAAGAAGTCTTTTATTCATGCATAGCTTTGTTTGTAGCGCAAACATGTAAAAATAAGCAATCAACTAGATCTAACATTATTTTATTTACATATGCAAAAATAAAGAAGTAAATCGAACGTTTTCGGCAACTCACAGAGCCTTCGTCAGGAAGCCAATAATTGCACTAATCGTGTGATATATTTTTCTATTTTGTGCCATAACAAAGTAAACCCCTTTTCAAAACTCTACCATATAATTTTAAAACTCTAAAACACGAAAGATTATATTTTATTTTCTATTTATACTTTCGTGCAGAAACAGCTCAGACATGACCATTCTAAAATATAGTCTGTTGTGAAAATTTACTTTCGTTTATGAAGATAAACTAAGAAAGTTAGACTTTGGTTTAAGCTTTCGTCAGTTTTATTGTGCAGTGACAAAATAGAGCGTCCGAACAAGACCTAAAAAAACATTTTTTTTATCAATATTAAGCTTTTATTGGCTATATAGACTATACTATAGAAAGTGGGAGTGCATCGAAGAAGCTAAATGCATCTAAATACATTAAATTTATAGCTGTTTTTAATATGACGGAATAAAAATTCTAAGAATTCTTATTTATGACGATTTGTTTACAAAACTCAAATTTATTGTGTTCTCTATGTATGATATAAATAATACAAAAAAAAATGAAAAAATTTGGAAGCTTTTCAAAATTTTATAAACGCGTTGAATGTAATAAACTTATGACAAAAAAACTACAATTTTGGTTAACGAAACTAAAAATTATTGTATTGTCTATGAAACAAATCAAATAAAAATAATGTTAAAAAAATTCTGGTTTTGAGTACTTGAAGAACAAAAAACCCGCAAGACCTAGGATTTTCAGTGTTTTGAAAAACATGCAATTTGGCACGATATTAAACTTTTTATTACGTTAAAAATACTTTTACTATTCAATCGTCTAATCTTCTTCTTCTATCGAGTCTTCTAAAGTTTGTTGATACACCACAGATTGACACATTCTTCCGCAACGGAGTTGTACACTGACAGGTCCCACCTACTGCACCGGGTGGCAAGCCGAGGGCAAACAAGAAGGTGGTCCGCTGTTTGGGGCTCGGTGCCACAGATACATACAGCAGGGCCCGTGTCGTAGCCCCACTCCACCATTGCAGACTTAGTACGTCCAACACCGGTTCGGAGTCGATTTAATGTTTTCCACTTTGCCCAAGGAGCGTTTGCTCCTGGGGGGAGGGACTCTGATGGTGGGATCTTCATTTCAGTGTATGAAGTCTAATGTCGTAATCGTCTAATCGTCTAATCGTAAATGTCTAATCGTCTAATGATTATACATTTTTAGTTCTTTATAATTGCGGGAAGCACAAAACAAGTAGACGCGAAACGGCCTTCTAGATCAGCGTGTTCCAACTGCAGGCCCGCGGTCCGAACCTGGCCGCGAGCTCCGTTTTTTGGCGCACGAACTGATAGTCATCTTTGCTTTATTCTAGCAATATCACTTCAATTTTTGTTTCTTTGTTATTGTAATTGACAAAAAAACTTTGTAAATGATCCTTTGTGATGTATAACAATACCACTTTGTTCAAAAAATGTTCACATGGGCATGAGAGTTAGTACACAGCCCCCAGAGCTTCAACTCCAATTATGTGAACTTCGGAACGATCCGTTTTTGTTGTCAAAGTAAATGGAAAATCCTGCAAGCTTTTGGAAGTTAGTGTCAAAGGAGAAGTTTCCCCTTTTAAAAGATGTTCTGAACCTGTATGCCACTCGATGTTGGGAAGTATAGCCTACATTTGCAAATGTACGTTTTTGGCAATGAACAATATTAAAACCAAAAATCGAAATCAACTTGGAAACGAGGCTCTTTACGCTTGTGTTCGCATGGCCACAACTACGATTCTCGTGGATACCAACGCTATTGTCTAAAATTAAAATCTAAAGTTGATAAAGTTCAAGATGATCCCCCTTTTAGGGTGAAACAAGCTGGAGAGGTTTTAGAGAGGAGTAGCTATTGCCATAGGCTATGCATAATTTGCCACCAATAAGCCTATGAATCGCTATTTAAAAAATTGGGCCGCAAGATAAAAAAAATTTTTTGGGCTGCGATGAAAAGAAATTGGACCAGGCTGTTCTAGATCATCAGTGGCATATGGCAAGCTGGCTAATTTGAATGCCTGCTGCAAAATAACCACATACAAAATATAAATAATGTAGGCGACACCAAAGTAGACACAGACAATAAAAAGTAAAACTACAAAACTGGTTGAGCAAAAACTACTAAGACAACAGCAATTACACTTTTACTAAACGTTACTCGCAAAACACGTTTTATCAGTAATTTTTATAAGCTCATGAAAATGCAAGCGTGAAAAACTTCAGCATGCACTTTATCGGTTTCGTGACAAATAGTCTAATGGCTGAAAAAGATCTTTTGCATCACTGAAGTGGGCTAGATTGTAAACAAAGCTTCATACAGCTTTTCAAGACTTGCAAGTTTCTTGTTTATACCTTTAAAAAAACATACTTTTTTTCACAATTTCTTGCTGAGGAAAAATAGCTTCGCGGTCGTGATAACAATTTTCCATAAGTGAGAGGAACCCTTCAGAAAGAGTTTTGAGTCAGGCCTTCTGAACTTAGACTCTGTACCGAGTTCAACCTCTACTCGTTTTAGTCCTCTTTTGCAGGACTGTCAGAGCTCTGTAGATCCCTTCTAAGAACACAATTTTGAGATTCCTGGTTTCATGTCTATTCGCTTCGTAGCATCACTCAACCAACTAGCTGGAACAATCAAACAATAAATTTAAAGTATAAAAAATAAGTTACATTTGTAAAAATAAAACAACTGTAAAAAAGGATCAATACTTACTTTGTAAGTAAACAAGTAAAGTGGGCCAATTAAGGAATGGATACAAACAGACTACACCATAAAAATGACGTTGATTGAACGACTTGTGACGTTGTAAGTTATCACGTCAAAAACGCGTCATGTGCATGGATATAAACATTGTCACAATTTATGAATCAAACAACAAGCTTGAGTGTTGTAAGCAACGTTAACGCTCGTGTCTGTATACATTACGACAAGTCTGAAAAGTAGGCCTGATGTCGACAAGTAGACACAATGCTTCATTCCACAAATGAACGTTCAAAGACTTATTGATTGTCTGGTGTCTGTGATAACTTGCTTTCGTGTACGACAAACATGATTCAACTTATTTTTTTGTGAATAAACTGCTCACAACATAACACGAACATATTACCTGAAATTGATATGCCGTTTTCATCATCTTTCCAACTACAAATAAGGCAAACAATGGGAGTGAGAATGAAGCCTGGATAGTCTTCGTATTTACATACGTGCAATTGTTTCGTTTCATCTGAAAGCTCTGCAGTTGAAAGAAAAGTAGGCTACACTGGATTTACGTTTATATTCAATTGAGGCTTGAGCTTTGGACATAAACAAACGAAGTCAAATTAGTTTGAGTTTCAAAGGTGTATTCCTGTACTTTTATACCGTGCAAAAACACTCTTATTGTTTTCAAGCAAAAAACTTAACTTTTTTTCTTAACTTGAGCTTGTGTTCATTCAATTCATCAAACTTCTTGGCAGTTTTCCTCTTCTTTTATCAGTCTCGTGTTCTTACCGAACAACTAGAGCAGTGGTTCCCAACCTGGAGTTCTCGGACCCCTTGGGGCAGTGGCGTAGCCAAGGGGGGGGTTTTGGGGGTTACAACCCCCCCCTTTGGCACGCCTGTGACGTCACGATATTGAGAATGATGCTTTCAGTCTAAAAAAAAATTGCCCAATTTAAAAAAAAATTGCATTAAAAGAGCGAGCTTTGCCAATACCAAACATCACAGCCAGGAATTAGCAACAAGAAAACATAGAGACTTAGCTTCATTTCCGAAAAATGCCGAAGAAAACATGATCTTATCCTTTTGCTATGCTACCGGACAGCACCATTTTACAGGAATATTCGTACCCACATTTTTGTTGAAAATGCTCTGAAAATGCACCAAATTTAAAGTAATTTTTCAAAATTTTCTGGGGGAGGCCCCCCAGACCCCCCACCGCTGGGTGGTCAAAACCCCCCTTTCAAAATTCCTGGCTACGCTACTGCCTTGGGGGTTCGTGAGAAAGCATTTGGGGGTCCGTGATTACCTTGATGAAATTTGGAAATAAAACAACTTTGTTCTATATGCATGGATGGAGCACGAGCTATGCTCGGGAACAAATCCGGATTTGCTGCTTTAGTAAAAAACGAAGCTCCTCGTGTAGTTGTTACTCATTGCTTCTTGTACAGGTACGCCTTAGCAGCAAAAACTTTACTGGCAAGTCTCAAAGAAATTCTGACGAATTGCGTGAAAGTCGTTAATTTCATCAAAAGCAGAGCTGTAAACCACCGTACTTTTAAAGCGCTCTGTCAAGAAGTAGGGTCAGATGACGGAGTACTTTTGTATCATTCTGAGGTACGTTGGTTATCTAGAGAAGTTTTAAAACGACTGCAGCAGCTAAAAAATGAGGTATCAACTCATTTGAAAGCAAAAGAAGGTTCCCTCTTAAAAATTGTTCGAAAGTAAAAGTTTTCTATACGGCATGGCCTACTTAGCCGATATTTTCGGTCATATTAACAATGTTACTCATGGCATTTAAGGACCAGGTATGACAATAATTGATGCAGCTGAAAGCGTTTTTAGCCAAGTTGTCGGGTTGGAAACGCACATTGGAAGCAGGTAATTACGCTAACTTTCCAATGTTAGAAGATCTTATCTTGATGGATGAAGCTCAAAGAGAATGTACTCTTTTGATTTCTATGAAAGAAAAATTTTGCGCACAATTGAAACACTGCAAATCTCATTTCAACGTTATTTTAATTTAGAACACCTGCCGAACGAAGTTGAAACATGGATTCGAAATCCTTTTCTTTTTGACTTGAACAGCATTAACGATGACGACCTCAGTAAAGATGACCTAATTGATTTGAGATCAAAAGAGTTATTACGCATTGAATTTCATTCAAAAACTGCGGAAGAATTTCGGTGCTCACAACTGTAAACCTACCCATTCTTGGCAAAGCAAGCGAATATTGTTTTGTTACCATTCATAACCACTTACCTTTGCGAGGCAGGGTTCTCAGCTCTTGTTACAATAACAACATCGAAATCGCCTGGACAGTGGACGTTGAAGATGACATGCGTGTTGCATTGTCAAAAACTCAACCGCAGTTCAGTCGTTTAGTTCAAGAAAGGCAACAACAACCATTTCATTAAAATTGCTTACGTTGAAAAAGTTTCGGCATGGCACTTAGGGTCACCTTAATATTCAAATGCTGCTGACATTTCTTGAACAATCCATTCATTTTCTTATTTGAGCAACTGTTTAACCTGATACTTGCCGCAGGAGTCACAGCGGCAATGCAATATGACACCGTACAGTAGACTAGTTGAGTAGCATAATTATTACAATAGTCAATAGTAGCCTACTGTGATTGAACTGACTCGTGTGAAAATAAATTTCTTTGCAATAGTCAATAGTATGTTAATTGAGTTTCAGACAAAATTTAGGTAGGGGTCCGCAGAATTAATAATTTGTCTAAAGGGGTCTGTGACAACAAAAAGATTGGGAACCACTGAACTAGAGAAAAGGATGCAGTTGATGTGGTGAACCTGGTCACGTGATACACTGCACGACGCCCACTAATTGCATCGACAGGACATGACTACAATGACTTCATTGTCTAGGAGATTTTGAACACTCGATCACGCACAAAATAAACAGTGGCACATTAATGGTCTTTGTGCAGAGGAACACTTGATGAAATGGCTGTATGCAGCATGATGGGGATTACCTTGGTCTGCATGAATAACTACTTAAAAAAACAACGCAATAAACAATTTTTGTCATCATGCCTCGACATGGCCACCAGCCAGTGACGTGACCTCAGCAAGCCATCAGCTTGGTTTTCACCTGGATGACCTCTCCAGCGCTGCCCGGTGCTTTTGTAAAATTTCATCCGTCACATTTATTTTTTTAGTTTAATGGCCTGCATATGGCTTAAAACTACTGCGCTTCCCGGTATTTCTGTACAATTTTATCCGGCAGGTTTACTTTTATGGCTTAATAGCCGGCATAGCTTAGAACTTTCCGAAAATTCCTACTTGTCCTAATTTTAACCAGAAATCAAGTGTGTTTCATCGAATTCCGATTTGGCCTGACTTGCACCGGTCATAATCAACTATTGAGTCAAATTTCCTTTTCAATTTTTCCTACCATAGAACAAGAATCTATAACATGAAATAACTGTGCAGACCTCTATAGTGCTACACGTGAAAATGCAAACATATAAGGCCTGAATTTTGCTACGAAAAGCGAATAAAGGTCAAATAATACCGAAAGCAACCAATGAATTGACCGTGTGAATGCGATATGGCATATAGTGACCTTTAGGTATTCGGATACCAAGTATCCTGTAATATTCCCTTTACAATTCTAGCAAAATTCTTGTTCCTAAACATGTGATTGCTGTTCGTGCGACGACAACAGTGATATTATGGCTTCCTCCTTCATGGTTGAGAATGTATTCTATAAATGGCCATAAATCTTCATGGAATATATTTAGATCTATGAGTTTTCCAATGACTAATAGGCTACACATTGCAAGTTAGCATTACGTAATTGCACTGTAAAATGTACATGACATGACGATGAAAGAAATGGAAGAGCAAAGACAATGGCGATCTTGTTTGCATTTTTTAAAGTAAAAATTAAAAAAGTATTTGACACATTTCGGTAGACTATTAGAATAGAACTATTCTTATAAAACAAAAGAACTTTTTTTAGCAAGCTTCACTGAGGATACCATAAAGTTTCCAAAACTTGATTTTTTTTCGTGTATTTATGAGTTTTTGACAACAAAAACAACAATCACAAAATTTCGCAAATTTTGATATCCATTAAAAACTAATCTAAGTCTATTGACTCAGTTTTGTAAATTAGCACTGGCTGTCTGATAATTAATCAAGCAAAAACCAAACAATAGCCTAACAATAACTGTACCCTCGCTACGATACAGTAGATAAAAAATGTATTTTCTTTCCCAAAATTTATGATTCTATTGAAATCTATCAAATCTATAACAGAAATACTTCAGTTTAACAAAAAAAAAAAATACTTTAAACAACTTTCTTGTGTGGTAATCGAAAAATATTTGGTGGTGTTCTAGCATCAGATGTTGCTCTTAGCCTAAACCAGTTCAACAATTATTTACAATGCATGAGTGCAAAACTGCATGCCACAGCAGTATTAAAAGTCAAACGCAGAAAAGTAACGCTTTAGCTTCGGATTCTTGCCGAAACAATAATCAGATGAAAACTGAAACTTATAAACAGAAAAGTTTGAAATCTTTATCAAACTGCATGTTATTTATTCCTTTCTCTCAACTTCGATGCCTGGTATGAGCGGATAGCTCATTCAATACAGCACCCACTGCACTTTCTTCATTAATTAAGCTTCAAAATCAGTAAAACTGATAGCCTACGACCAGGCCTGGATTAACCATTGTGCTAGGGTGTGCTAAAGCACAGGGGCCCCGCAGACAGAGGGCCCCACTTTTCCTGAAAATGAAATAAATAAAATAAAATATTAATCTAAAAATATTATACTTAAAATATTATCTCAAAAAGGCTTATGGAAATGAAGCAAGTTTTAGTCATGAAACCATGTACCAGATAATAGAGAATAATAAAGTTGAAGCTGCTTTCCCTAATGTAGAAACAATTCTTAGATTGTTTCTTTGTATGATGGTCACTAACTGTTCTGGAGAAAGATCATTCTCTAAGCTGAAAAGAATCAAAAACGTACATCGGTCTACAATGACACAAAAGCGGTTGGCTAATCTGAGCCTTCTCAGCATAGAGTGTGATAAACTGCGACTTCTCAATTTTGATGCTATCCTTACAGACTTTGCAGCAAAGAAAGCCAGAAAAAAGTCATTCGGCTGAATTTCATGTTAGTTTTCTAAATCCTATTGGTAGTTAGTAGTGAATGAAAGAGCACTTTAGAATAAAAATTCAGAATAACCTTTCATTGCAATTTGCAGTGTAGTGTGCAGTACTAACAGTGGTCCCTTGCCACAATGTTTTCCCTTGCACGGTTTCGTTGATTTAATGTGTGTGATTTTGCATCCATTATACCGTAAACATTGTTGACTTAATTTGCACATATGCTTATTTAATCATCGATCACGTGCTATTTCAAAGTTATCTAACTTGTACCTAAGCAAGGCTCGGTTTCCTCTGCAAGCGAAACCAGCTTAGGCTACTTCCATTACGCTCCACGTAAGCTGGTAAGGGCCCCCATAAAATGCATTAGCACAGGGGCCCCATTTGACCTTAATCCGGGCCTGCCTACGACTATACAGTATACACCTAGCCTAGATATGTTTAAACGTATTTTCAAAATTACTTCAATAGCTTGTTTCTTAGCTGGCAAATGAAAATGGATACCTTTCAAACCTCAGTGAAAAATGTTGTGTTAAAATTGCTTTCATGCACACGCTTTTCTTTTTGTAAAGTGTTTTGTATCAATATTGCATTGTATTATTATCCTTGAAACGATGGTAATTAGAGGAACAATGCAAGTAATTACGCACAACTGCTTATCTAAAAGCTATGCCCTCAGTCTACATCCCACCTTTAATTTACGACATGCTGACATTTTCAAGTAATCCAATTGTGAAACCCAAAGCAGTTCAGTGGCCGAGTGGTTTCATCTTCGGCTCTCGTGCTGGTAAATCTGAGATCGATTCCAGGTCGGACCAAACTGAAGACTTTCAAAACGCTACCGATCGTGTTTTATCTTGCATAATGCCGTGAAAATAAGTAGGGTGACAATGTGATGACAATACGATACAAACATTAAAAATGAGCTCTATCGCTAAAAGACCTTAGTAGTTATAGAGTGACTACCATCATCTTCATCTTCCTTTTGCACACCTCTCGTACACCATCTTCCTCTTGCGTCTGAGAAAGAAAAAGATGATTTGCTTATAGCGAAATCCAAAACCTGTTGCATGTATAACTCATCTTCAACTCTTTAAACAAAATTTTGCTGTGATTAGATTGCATTGTAGCTTTAAATTCTCATTTCCCAAATACCTTTGATAAAAGTGATTACACTGGTTACACTGGTCAGTGATTCGGATTCAGTGCCCCCGAAATATTTCAAAACCGTTGAGATATCTCCGGCATTAGAAAATTTTCCTTTTTTTGTTCAGTTGCTACAACTACTAATTAAAGCTGTGTTATTATTGTTGACAACTTTGAAAATAAAAGGAAACTGGTTGATTCAGGAAAAAAAGCGGAGTGAGAAATTAGGCGCTCGTGCTTTTAAATTATAGCCGACTTTAATTTTTGTTTTAATAAAAAATCTTGCACTTCATGTCAGGGGTGGATCTACCGGGTGGGCCAGATTAGCACAGGCTCACCCAGATTGACAGTGGGCCCACCCAAAATCAGATTAATTAAAAAAAAACATATTAATGTTTAACACTAGAACAACCAAGTGGCACTGAATTGTCTGTGGCATCAATATTTTACAGCATGATATTAACAGCCCATAAACATTCACAAACTTGCCACATCTTTATCACGCTAGCTCAATTGCCATGCATTGTTAGTCTACATCAGGGGTCACCAACCTTTTTTGCATGCGGGCCACTTTGGTACTAAGGAGAGCTGTGGCGGGCCGCACTAATAAAATGATAGGTAGGTTGACTCTTATGCTAGAAAAGAACGCACTTTGTTCCCAGTATCCAGCGTTACATGTTGTTCATACTTATGTTCGAATACCGCAGCAACAAAATTAATCGAACAACGCTACTGCCAGGCCAAGCTCCTTTTACAACACTTTTGACTTTTTTAACAATGCCTAATAAACGAGGCCACCTGTTTTGTGCACTTATAGCGAGGCGAGCGGTTTCATCAGAATATTCATCGCCAAGCAAGAGTGGTGTTGTTACTTTACTTCGCAAAAGATATCTTGCAATTAACAGTTTCAGACTTTCAGTGAAAAAGGAAATGTTTGACACATCGCAATACAGGCAACAATAGTGACCTGCAAACATATCAGCGAAAAATAGGCTCCAATAACAGGGAAAAAGAAACCATGTACCATGAAACAAACGCTTGTGGAAATCACCAAAAAATCGTAATTTTATCGTAATTCATGAACAGTCTTCCCTCTAAAAAAGCAATAAGTTAGTTTTTCATCCTTTTTGTGAGAGTCAATAAAAACCGTCTTTATTTTATTATTGACAACTCTCACTTACGGTGCTTATCAGCATGGCAAGAATTGTTGATTAACAACATTTTGCAGTACTTGCTTCGGCAGAACATATACTAAAATTGGAACGATACAGAGAAAATTAGCATGGCCCCGCGCAAGGGTGACACGCAAAATCGTGAAACGTTCCATATTTCTTCAAAAAAAAACGTTTTGCAGTACTAAGCTAAATATTTTTATAATACAATCAGAAAAAGTCTTTAAATCTACAGTATATATAATATTTTGCCAATTTATTATAAATTGAGTTGGCACACCGACCTATTTTGCCAACAAAAACTTGCATACAGGGAATACTGCTCATGAAACACAATAACGGTGAAACGCACACTAGTGTTTACATGACATTTGCAAACTTAAAATAAGCAACCCTATGCTCACAGACAATTTCGAAATTCGAAAAAAAACGTTTTAATCAACCACTGGGACAGTGTGGCTGGACATCGCATTGGAATAACTTTAAGCAACCCCCACCTAAAACTATAATCTGATTGGTCGGTCGGTGGAATCGTATGCAAAGCGAAAATATGCTTCCCGGAAAGTATTTTTTGCCTTCGTGCTCATTAACTCCTCAAGAAAATTATTTTTTGTTATACTTGTACGCTGATACCTTCCGCGGGCCGCAGCGATGCAGCGTGGCGGGCCGCATGCGGCCCGCGGGCCGCCATTTGGTGACCCCTGGTCTACATCATAGATAGACGAACTTGTTTTACAAACGGCTCGTTCATTCCTTTTCATTCATAAAAACAGTTTTTGTGTAGCCTGTATAGTGTTCCATTTCAGTCAGTTTTAGCTCAGTCGAAATTTGTATTCCGTGGTTTTGAATTTCGAACGTGTAGTTAGCATCCTAGTCAGCATATTTATAAATTTTGGATACCAGTAGGCCTACGCGCCTACCTAAGCCAGTACAGCAGTTTACTTATTACTGTAGTTTCAGTAAACTGCTGTGCTTAGTTTTCAGTTTTTTTTTTAGTTTAGTTTCATAACGTTTTCTAACGCCATAACGAAAGACATCTAACTCATTGACAGTTCAGATTATGATGACATAATCAAGTTTTTTTAACTCGAAACCTAGGAGATTCCGCCTTGTGTAGACTGTAGAAGCTCCGGTAACAGTAAGTTTTTGAATGCTGGCCCGCCGTGGCATTATTGGTGAAGGCCCACCAAGATATTTCCTAGGCCCACCCATAAATTACGTTCTGAATCCGCCACTGCTTCATGTGTGTGACATGGTTAATTTTTTGCGTATCGCAACACAATCTTTTAAGAGCGATATTTGGAAGGTATTAGGCTATTTAAAATGCATACATGCATTATCTCAAGTCCCATTGAGACTAAGTTGCTTTGTAGGCTACATTGTATGCAACGTGTCTTTTTTGAAACACTTTGTCTTAAATGGCATCAGGTGAGAAGCAGTAAAACGCTGATAAATTGAAGATCTGAGTTAAAAAATTAATTAAAGTCACAAAATACAACTTTTGAGAAAAGCAAGTCAAAGTTTTTCAAAGTTGCTAAATCTTTTGTTTTTATGTAAACACTAACGTGTGTTGTAGCAAAGTTAAGCTGCTTTTTAAATCAAGTTTTGCATGGGACATGCATTGAGCGTTGTACAACATTTTTTGGAGATAAATTAATTTCCACAAAATGTTTCTTAAGTTGTTTTCAAATTCAGATTAATTAGTGTTTTTGCAGAAATGGCAAATACCTATTCCAATTGAAAGCATCTCCTGCAAACCAAAATTTGGTATCGATGCTTAAAAACCGGTAACGAGATTTCCGAGAAGTGGTATATTATTACCTCTGCTTAACATTTCGTAAGGTTAAATCAACAAAAAACTTGTTTGATAGGAAATGGGACATCTTCCCGAAATGTGTGTTTGAAGAGGCACTGTCCGTTACAACTTGCAATTTCCTTGCAGCAATTCTGGTTTCAACAACATTGTTTGTGCTATTTAGCCCAGCCCTAATGAGAACCACTTCAATCATGAAATTGTTTTGAAGAAATTCAGTTGTTGGCAGCTAAAAGGACGCAAAAAAAGTGGTCGCAACTCGTAAATCCAATAAAATATGCATTTAATAATTGTCTGGATATCCGTGCTGGCTTCACGCCTGTTCATTGTGCCACGTAACTTCAATAGTGATAAAGAATGCTGGGAAAGCTCATCAGAAGTACTTAGCTCCAATTCTGCAAAGTTTAATGATTGACCCCGACACAAGAGATGCAAACGTCTCAACGACTCTGACGTCACACCGCTGCATGTAAGCACTTACATTTTTTGAACAATTATAGTGCGTTGTTTTTGTCAATCATAAACATAATAATGCTACAAAAGTTTTGCTTTTTAACTAAAACTGCAGTGAGCATATTGCTTATCTTAAACTACGCTACGTTTTTAGTGTGATTAAGTGACACCAAGACCTCAGCTAATTGACGTTCGTACAGTTATGCAAGTCATACTTTGAGTCAATCTTATTACGACAACCTCCCACTTTTTTCTAGCAAAATGATAATGAAGAAATAAAAATCGTTGCTACACAAGAAGTCCTTTCAATTGATTAAAAAAAATCTTTAATTAAAATTATTTTTTAATTTTTGTTAATCTGATATGTCAAAACGCCAAACATCTTTCTTTTGTTATTTGAGTGTTTGTGAAGAACCACTTCAATTTGACATTCTCTTCTTTTCCAAACATGATCATTATGGCCCTGTTCACCAACACGTTTTGCTTCGACTTGTTGAAGCAGAATAAATTCAAAAATGTGGGATTGAAATTTGCAACACGATCAACCTTGCACGAAAGTATATTGATAAGAGAACTTGCAAGGAAATGATTTGATCAAGATTAGACTACAGCAATTTTCGCTAAATTGTAGGTTGATGCGATCTCATTACGGGTAATGCCATGTGCCTCAGGTTACAGATCGCTGCGACGGGGAAAAATGTTGCTGTGATTCGGTTTACAACACTGAGGCAAGTGGAAATAATTGGCATGCTTCTTTCCTTCATGTCGTTATCACTTTTAAGCCATATTGGTTTTTATTTTCACGCTGATTGGTGCTCTTAGATTGATTCTAAACAGCGTGATCATGGAATAGGTGTCAGTAATGCGACGATGAAACAAGGGGAAATGAAAAAAAAAGGTTAAAACTACATAAAACTGTTTGAGATATTCGATTGCCTTTCTCCGCCTGATATTGATCCAGGAAATAAAGGAACTAATCCACTTTATTACGCGCTTTTTTTCTGAAAAATCTACTTCAGACTCTGATGACTTTAGTTAGTGAAATTTAAATTAACAAACGAAATTAGTGTTATGAGCTGACGACATGCAGTAGGTTGAAACATCGTTGAGCAATTTCTTCCTCTACTCTTTGATCGACATTTGATCGCTTTTCTTAAGGAAGGAAATCAAAACAAGTTATGCTTTCCTTACCCTTTTACGTCAACGGAAGAAGTTGCTCATTTCTTTCGATCAACAAACATGACTTACTAGGACAACTACGTCACTGTGGGATATGGTTCACAGTAATGACAAAATTGTCAAGTGTTTTCTTCTAGTTGGAATTTAAAAGGATATGCAAGGATAAAGTGTAAAAGGGTATTGCAAAAAACGATTCCAGTTGTTTAGATCAAATTAAGACACAGGACACGGTTGAGCCTATTTGCGTTGCACGAGGGTTAAAAGCAAAAAAAGTGGGGCAATTTTACTTTTTGCTGCCATTTCAACAGACATATCTTTTGGCACTTTTCGTATGAATAAAATCTATCAAAGAGTTGTTACTCAACAAAGAACACGTTTTCGTGCAACTTAGGTTTTTGTGAAAACAAAATAGTGATATGTGTGCAATGTGCATAAAAGTATCTTAATTGGATTTAAAAGAGTGGTTCAGCTCTATATAATAATTAAAGTCACGCAAATCTATTCATAAGCTTCTACCTCTACAAAATCCTTTCAAACGTTTTGAACAGCAAAAAACGAAACCGTAGCAGTTGTTTACTTTATTGCATTGAAAAATTTATGTAACATAATGCAGATGCATACAGTGAGAAGGCTATACATTAGGCTATGGAAATTTGTTATGGATATTACTTTTAATAATAATGTTATGGTTTTTATTTATTGTCGCTTTACAACAGCTAAGGTCTTTTTATCACAGCGTTCATTTTAATTTTATGTCAGATTTACGATGTCATCACGTTATTGCCCGACTTATTCTCAATGCTTTATACAAGAAAGGACACAGTCGGTACCGTTTTTAAAGTCTACGGTTTGACCCGACCTGGAATCGATCTCAGATCTACCAGCTCCAGAGCCGAAGGCGAAACCACTCGGCCAGTGAGTTGGTGATCTTATTTCTGAAAGTTTGAACTTTGCAGCACCACAGTACATTGCCTAAAAACTACATTGTACATTGCCTAAAAACTACACAGTACATTGCCTAAAAACTAATGTCTATTACAACTCCTGCACCTCGTATAGCAGCGTGGTTTGCTTTATTTCAGCAGTATCCTTTTTTCTTTCTTTTTTTTTTTATCAGCAGCGTGGTTTGCTTTATTTCAAAATATTCAATATATCAATGTGTTGGGAAGAATGTTTTGGTTATTATTTGATGGCCTGCTTATCGTCTTCAAAGAAATTACTGTAAATCGATACTCTGCAAAAAGTTTTTTTCGAATTCTTTGATTACATTTTACGCTGTATAGTTGCCGCAATGCATCAAGTCTAAAGACAGGTAGCCTACTGCATCACACAAGTTTGACCCCTGTGCAGTTTAAAGGCTAGAGCAATTGGACTTTAAAAGATGTTAAGAAATAATAAAAGCACTAAATTGAAACAAACGCATTGCAGCTATAATGCTCAATCCAATGGTATTTGAAAGGAAGTATTTATTAACTCTTTCCTACTCAAACGCACAAGCAGATAGCGGATATCTCCTAATGAATATGATCGAAGCAAAAAATCACAATAATCATTCGTTTATTCATTCTCATTCTATGCAGCAGTTCTATTATCCGTTCAAATCTTATCTCAAAATAAGAACAAATTGAGTCGTTATTTGGACTTGGCTGAAATTCAGATATCATTGCCAAATCTTTATCGTTCTATATAACTTTGGCTACTCACTAGACTTTTTTTTTATCAAAAATTAACGTAAAACGTGTTTAAATTTTAGCGACGTGAAATGTTGTTACGCGATCTGCGTCAGACAGTTGGATTAAGAGAGGAAGACGTTTTTGTGTGTATTTTTGTGATGTTTAATGAACGGTTGAAGAATCACGAATGTTTCATGCCTTTAAAAATCTTAGCAATTTTTGTTATTTTTGTTTTGGCTTGGTATTGGTCGTCTGAAACGGCTGGAATGTCATCTGACAAAAACGATTTTCAAACCAAATATCAAGTTTGCCAATTTCTATGAAATTGTTTGGTTTGGGGTTTTAGGCATGAACATTGCCGATATAATTATTCTTTTTACATTGATACAACGCTTACAGATGTTAAAGTAATTGTAAAAAACAGCGGCCTTGTCGGCTGGGATGCCTTTAAATGAAACTGCTTATAAAGCAATACTGTTGCTAGCAAATCATTAGGCCTACGACTGCATCAAAATAAACAGCACGCTGTCTGACAGATCTCAAGAGCTATTGTCTGGGAGATTTCTAAACTAAGAAATTAAAAGCATTTTGTTTCATTGATGATCATCTTGACATTTCGATAGTTTATAAAATTTCATTTTTATGGACATGCTACTGTAAATTTCATCCTTTGCCTATGCGATTTTTACATAACCAATTTTTTATTTTTGTCTGAAGCTAAAATAAAGATATAGCCTACTCAATAAAACTAAAATTGAAGCGAACTGAATCTAAAGCAATGCCGTTATAAAGTAGCCTACATCCAGCAAACTTAATAGCTGAACAGTCGCCACATCCTTTTTGTTGTTTTGAAAAATATTTTAGAGAAAAATGAAAACCCATGTTTCATTTTGTCTTGTTTCTTATGCTCTGTTTTCATACAGTAAATCAGTGGCTACCAATTGCTTCCAGGGTTGTCAGTTCTGCGGTTTTCCCCTCGAAATTGGGCTATAGTTTTGTTTTGACGTTTCGCGAGAATGTTAGCTGTAGCGTTTTATTTGGTTTGGTTTCGTTCCATTTTCACACAATTTCTTTCGATTTTGCACGAATTTGTTATGTTTTGAGCTTGTTTCATTAGTTGTGACGACTGGGCTACTGTTCAGTAGCAATTGGGCTGGAAATTTTTAAAAACATCTGGCAATCTTGCTCTAAACCAGTGGTTCCCAAAGTGGGCGCCAGCGCCCCCCTGGGGGCGTTGGTGACCATGAAGGGGGCGCTGGCTATAAATTGGGCGATTGGGGGGCGCTGGGAGTAAATCAGGGCAGTTACAAGAAAAAGTTTGCAAAGGATTTTTTGTCATGCAATCATGTTGGCAACGTCGCTTTGCAGTGCCTTACAAGTTTGTTGAGGTCGTAACGCATGACTTACTTTGAAGCACTGCGAATATGCAAACCCGATCTTTTGAGCGCTTACTGCTCCACACCGAAGTACGATGGCTTTCCAAGGGAAATTGCCTTGCACGATTTTAATCGCTGTTTGAAACTGTCGTGGAATTTCCATAGAGTTGTGACCCTGGCCTTGCGAATGACGTCTTGGTTGTGAGAAATGATATCGCCTACTTGTCAGACATATTTTCCAAATTTAATGAGTCTATCCCTTCACGGTAACGAAGTAAATCTAATCAAGGTGAAATCGGCACTGTCTGGGTTCAGTGATAAGCTCGCGTTCTATCAGCGAAATTTAGCTAGACGAGAATTTTTCCAAATCTCAAGCTTGCATCAACTTGATACCAGTGATAGAGGCATATCTGATGTTGATGAAGAGACGTACAGCAATCATCTTCAAGAAGTACACAAAGACATGGGAGTTCGATTCCATGATGTATTTCAGTTGTTTGTTTGATCTTTATCCTGCATTGCGGGAAAGCGGACTTGAGCGCTATGCATCGGTGTACGCCTTCCGACGTACACCTGACCCACGCTGCAGCCGACGGCAATGTCTGTTTCCGGTTGTCTACTCTACTTATGACTTAAATTTGGTACTACCCATTACTCGAAATCGATCACTGGGTAGAGGCAATTATCGTAAAGTTTCTTGCCCAGAGAAACAACAGCAAGTGCGGGTGGCTGGAGCAGTGCCGGTCTTAGGGTATTTCGGGCCCTGTGCGGAATATGCTTTGCGGGCCCCAATGACAATAATCCAATTCAGTGGCGTAGCTAGGTACTTTGAAAGGGGGCGGCGGTGGCAGCGTGATCGCCAAAAACGACAACCAGCGGTGGGGGTCTCCCCCAAAAAATTTTGAAAAATTACTTTGAATTTGGGACATTCTGAGAGCATGTTCAACAAAAATTTAGGTACAGTATAAATATTACTGTGAAATGGTGCTGTCTGGTGGCATAGCAAAAGGATAAGATCATGCTTTCTTTGGCATTTTTCGGAAATAAAGCTAAGTCTCTACAGTATGTTGAGTCTGGATACAACCTGTTTCGTCCCCTGAAATCGTGCAACAAAATTAAATTTCGACCTATTTCGTCCCCTGAAAAGATCGAGATATTTTGAAATGTTTGCAGCAACTCCGATCAGCGACTTCGGCTATGTCGTTTTTTTTTCTCGATCTTTTCAAGGTACGAAATATTCAGGTGACGAAATAGGTTGTATTCGTTGAGTCTCTATGTTTTCTTGTTGCTAATTCCTTTGCTGAATTCACTTGTTGAATTTTTCCTTTGAAAATGACAAAATTACTGCATTTTCTGAGTAAAGTGCGGGCCCCCTAATTTGCGGGCCCTGTGCGATCGCACGGTTTGCACATCCCAAAGACCGGCACTGGCTGGAGTCGAACATGCAGGCTCTCGACTGCGAGCCCAACACGCTAACCACTCGGCCACTGCTGGTGAGTCTGACTGGATAATCTCTGACTGGATAATCGACCCATTCTGTGATATTTCCGAACGGTACCCGGTCATTTGGTCGACAGGACGTTTGGTCGACAGACATTTGGTCGACAGGACGTTTGGTCGACAGGACGTTAGGTCGACAGAACGATTTATTTTAGGGTTATGGTTAGTTAACTAACCATAACCCTAATCTAACCGTGACACTAACCCTAACCCAAAAATGAATCGTTCTGTCGACCTAACGTCCTGTCGACCAAATGTCTTGTCGACCAAACGTCCTGTCAACCAAATGTCTGTCGACCAAACGACCGTGCACCTTTCCGAACATGGAATTCTTGAGAAGGAACTGATAACATTGCAAGGCGATTTTGCACTCAAACCGAAGTTCAATATCTCGCACCAATCGTTCTGGTTACAGAACCAAATCAAAGAGAAATACCCTCACGTGTGAAATCGGGTCAAATTTTTTATCATAGTCTTTCCCGGCTCATACTTGGTGGAGCGTGCTTTCAGTGCCGTGACAACGCTTCTGGATAATAAAAGAAACCGTCTTGACATACTTAGATAGAGGGAGACTTAAGATTGTTCCTATCCAAACTGGAGCCCGATGTCAAGAGGCTGATGACATTGCACCAACCTCATCTGTCTCATTAGAGTTGGACTTGAATGGAAAATAACTTTGGTTTTACTTTTTTGTCGAGGAGGCGTTTGATACTCTGTTTGTTGTCCAGGGGGGCGCTATTAAAAAAAAGTTTGGGAAACACTGCTCTAAACTGACGTTCTTCTGGCGACCCTTACATGCTCTGCTGCAAGGTTGAATCGTCAACTTAATTGTTTGCCTCTTCTTAGTTGTTGTTGTTTCTTTGTTTTTTTAGAGGTTGTTATGACTTAGAAGTTCCAGAAAAATGTAACCGAATTGTCACCTTTCCTAAATTCCAGCCAAGATTTCATGAATTTTTGTCAATTTATGCAAAAAAAACAAAAACAAGGAACGTAAAGTATCACTAAGCCCAGCTTTTGGAAGTTAGGGCCATATAATTACAACAATGGTATCATACCATTATAAGCGTAACTTATTTTATTCCAGGCATCTTTTTAACATTAGCTCCCTGTCATGTAAGAGTTCTTATTTGAAAACCTCAAAGAAGCAACCCGAAATATTCAGAAAGTGTTTGATTAGGGACACATTGAAATTGCTGTATGATTTTGATCAATCTAAATATTTTTGTGATTTCAACTACTGTAGACAGCAATAGAAGACTTGAGTTTAAAAATTGCTAAAGCCATAAAGCAGTTTAAAGAAGAAGGTAAATTGTTTGCAAAGTTGTAGCAAACCTTATATTGAACAATATTAAGCTTAAGCCTTTTATTGATTAGTGAGAAAAATTCAAATTGAAACTCTTCCCGGAAAATCCGTTTTACTATTAACCTACAAAATTACTTTAGGCTATAACTCAAAATTTTAAACCAAGGATTTAGCCTAAGTGATTCTTAAACTAAATTTTCTTATTTTCTTACATTTAGATGAAGTTCTGTAACTGTAGGCAGTAGCGATGACAGGGGTGTCAATGTGGTTATTTCGGACCCGGGCCCGAATTGATTTTAGGGGCCCAACAGCTTGAAGAAACCATCGTGTATTCTTTGGATATAGTGCCTTTTTCTCAGACGTGTCGATTAGGCCCGAAAATTTCATTGGCACAGAGCCCAAATTATCCTTTCAACGGCCCTGGCTAAAAGCTACAAATACTGTTTAACATTCTTCTTATAAGGCAGCAATTCAAGCATATATCCCAACTTTCGCAACCAGTAGGCTACACTGCCTCAGTGTTAGGGTCCATGAGGTTCACATGTCTTGTAGGTCAAAAAGCTGCACAACTGCCAATAATCTTTTTGCATTGCATTTGCTGAATAACTGCTTGTCAGGCCGCAACAACAAGCAGTCAATATCTCCTACTGCTGCTACCAAATATAGGCTAAAAATGTCTCACGATGGAATTCGTGACAGAGAATCCACGATCGTAATGTAGCACTTGCAGATCATTAGGCGTACGATTGCATTGCAAATGAGCAACGCGCTGTCTGACAGATCTCAAGAACTCTTTGTCTCGGAGATTTTTAAACTAAGGAAGCAAAAGCATTTTGCTTTATTGATGATCATCTTGACATTTCCATTGTTTTTAAAGTTTCATTTTAATGAAAGTCTATCGAGCAACCAAAAATTGTCGAGTAAAATATTCGTATTTCTTAAATTCGCTTCTAGGCTGCTTTTTAGGAGTCAAAAGAAGATTCCAGTTCTGAGGTTAATGTCTCTGTCCCGCCGTAGCAGGCGCGAATCTAAGAGTTTTTTTCGGAGGGGGCCAGAAAATTTGAAAATCAATTAAAAAAAAAGAAAAAGCTAAACAGATATGAACAATGATACTACGACATATACGATATGCTAGAAAATAGACATTAAAACAACCATTTTCATCAATTGTGATGCCGAGGGACTAATATCAGCTGTTTAGAAGCATATCAAACCATTTGATGCGGAAACATACATTTTTTCACAAAATTTCGGGGGGAGGCCCCCCCCCATAAATCCGCGCCTGCGCCGTAGGTATGCCCGTTGCCCATTATGCAGCGAATGAGGTAAATTTATCAAATTTCGATTTGCAGCCAAAACTTTTCCATAAACATTTGTCTGACAACCGACAAGTATAAACGGAAGATGCGTGTGGAAGCAAACAGTTGAAACACATACCCATGGTATAGTTCTTCTCTATAAATAGAGCCTATTTTTCTTGATGTTTTTCTACCAGTTTTCATTTCTCTTAGAAACCCTAGATAGATAAACAATAAAACATTTTTTGCGGTCCTACCAACCATAGATTGCAGATCAATGAGCTAACATAACCTTAACCAAGGATCTCATGGAAGCTAGAACAAGATGAAGCTTGAAACAAAAATTTTGATTTTGAAACTGGAACTTCTACTTCAAATCCGGTAGTTGTTTCAAGTGGTACAGTTTTCGGAAGTTTTAAGTTATAAAAGATATTGAACTTTGGCTGATTGCATTTTTACCCTTGGTTGAAATTGTGAAGATGTGAACATTTTATAAACAAATTGTGATTCCAGCGTATAGAACGTCATTAAAAATACGTTGAATCGACGACTGAGTAACTTAGCTAGTTACAATGATTCAATGTCTGCGGTCTTTGAATCAATGTAAAAAAGATTGATTTGCTGGTCGGGAATTACTGTTCAAAAATTCAGCATCAATCTTGCTGTGACATCACGTGAAAACAATGCGTCACGTACTGCATTGTTCGCCACCATTCCCCGCCCACTGCCGCCACTTTGCTATCGCTCAGTCATTGCATGCGCAAAAGTACGTCACTCAGCGAAATGTTGAGTCAATAGAAAAGTGAGAAATCGCTCAGCGTTTTGAAACTGGAAATCAAGTCCTTATACAATTTCTGCAATTCTGCTGCGCTTTAATACGACATTTACACTTGGAGAGAAGCAACTCATGACATCGTATTTGTTTAGTTTGACGTATGGAAAAGAATTCGAAAGAAACTGATTGAGACAGTTTTAACCTGATTTAAAGAAATGTAGTTATTTATAGCTTTATTAGCACAAAATCGCGTTAATAAGAAAAACAACAGCATGAACAGAAACTTTAAGGGTACTGCAAGCATACCGAAAAATATCTATAAATTCTATGGTATTAATAATATACAGTGTTTTAGAATTTGAAATTACACGACTTCGTCCACCCTAAAGTAAATTTACCCCATTTTCCTATCATCAGTTTATTTTTGGTTTTTACAGCGTAGCAATAAATAGCTTAGGTAAGTACTAAACAACATTCATTTTACGTTTAATACGTGTGATGAAAATTACGTGAGAATGACCCTGTGACGCAATTTTGCTAGCATCACTACGCTCTGGCTCAGGACAGCAACGTGCGGCTGAAGCAAAGCTGACTGCATGACGTGACGTAAATTCAAACTCGCGTCATTTTTACGCATGTGAAGCACAGCAATTTGCGTCATGTTAGTCTAAAGCTTTTCATGTTGTTCGATGAACAATTGCTAAACTGCGTTTGTTGTCCAAAAAGATCAAAGGTTTTATGGTTATTTTGGTAATTGTTAATATGAATGGACATATAACTAATCGAACACAACGCGTATTTGCTTACTTCAATCAACGACAGAATAATACAAGCTTTGTTTGAGGTTAGCGTAAACAAAGAAGAATTGGATAGATTTACATTTACTATGTTTGATGAAATATGATTTTATATTTGAAGGTGGTCCATTGAAAGACTGTAATGAAAATTAATTTAACAATGTCACCTTTATAGAAACCTTTTTTCAATACGCACAAACTCTCTGTGTATTCAAATATCTCTAAAAATTGGTTTTTGATTCATGTACAACTAAATTTTTGATGTTTGCAAAAAGCGATTTTCGAAACTTGGTTCATCTGTCGCCGAATTGTTGCACTCATCAAAGTTTATTGATAAGAACAAACCATAACAGGAAGATCATAGTTGTTTGGAAGGCTAAGCAGTGTCTTTTAAAGCGGTACTTTCCAATCAGCTCATTTCAAGAACGGTCGAGAAAACAAGCTTTGCTCTGTAGCAATACGAGGTCCAGGGCCCGCCAAACAAGTTATCTTCAGAAACAAGATATTACAACCAGTAAGTTTATCATGAAGGAAGTAGTTTTCCACCAAACAGTAAGAATTGTTTTGTGAGAAAACATTCCGAAATTGATGCTAACATTATCATAATAAGAGTCCAATAAACACGCAGTGTTTTCCGCCTGTTTTTTGCTTCTCCCGTAAAACGATTCCGGGTTTTCAAACATCCTGGATCAGGGTCCAAAATACACTATTGCCTAGTTGGTTTACTTGTACGTTACCCCTGTCTTCATCGAACAACTAGTTCATAACCAGGCAAAGATGGAGGATATTAGTTCCTAACATCACCGCATCGTGGATAACCGTACAGTATAGGCTATGATTGGTGTGTTGGCGTAATTTGGATTACAAATCGATGACTTCTGGCTGTAAAAATGAATCACTTAACGTTTTACCGAAACAATTTATTTTAAACATTAAAAGTTATTGAATGGTTGAATAGTTCAGCAAGACCTTTCCAACTAAAGCGCAATCAACGTTTTATTACTCAAAAAAAGCAATGGGCTCCGAAGTAAAAGGTCGGGTGTTCAATTTCCTGTCTGGCTGCTTCGATGCACTTGAGCAAAACACTTTATTTTTCGCTCAATTGGCAAAGAAGTGCAAGTAAGCAACTCGTGCAGACAGCAGAGTCCAGTGATTCTCAACCGGTGTTCCACGGAATACTACTGTCCGTATAAGAACGTCAGGTGTTCCGCAAGAAATTTATTAGTGTGACTAGTAATAGAACACTACAGATCAAAAACCAAAATTACAAGAGCTTTGTGTTTCTCTTTTTGCAATTCCTGCCCGAATATCAACTTTGTGCTCATCCAAACAGGCCCGGATATCGCATTGAGAAATACTGAAAGTGGATGAATTGTATTGCATCATTATAAAATTTGTTTTGTGTTCCCCAATATTATTTTATACATAAACTGTTCCTTGGCTCAAGAAAGGTTGAAAAGCACTGCAGTAGACTATCATTGATTCACGCACCAACCAAAATTTACAAATTCCAATAAAAAAGTTATGAATCTAAATTGGTTATTTTTCATATGCAAGAAGCTTTTCCATAGCTGACTAATTTTTATGATGTTTTTCCCTGTTCCACTTCCTTTACGATTTTCTTCCAAATATGTAGTCCTTGTATTTTTATATTTATAAAACCGGAAACTTGCTTGCAACAATTTTTGCATTTTTGAAAATACGTCATGTAACGCCTATGTCAAGCATGGAACTTTGTACTATAACAGAAATGTTTACAATTTTGTTTAAAAATAGTTTAAAAACATAATCTGACGTCAATGCTGCTGAATTTTGGTTGAGGCAAAATGTTCGGTTCACAGATCTATGGAACATGGTTTGGTGTCTCAAGTCTTCGTGCTGTCTTGAAGATAACTGAGCACTTCAGGATACGGCCTGCTTTACATAGTCAAGTGCTGGATGTCGCACTTTCAAAACATTGTATCACAGTTATCTAACGTGGTAATGTTTTAGCTGCTTGCCATCATTCATGAAGTGGACTTCTTCATCGTGTGTCACACGGCTGTAGCCCAGAGCATCACGCAAGCTCTTGCTCTATCGTTGAACTCGGCCAAATTCTGTGCAGAGCACCTTGCTTTTAGGTCAGGGCATTCGAGTAGATGTTGCATCGTTTGCTCTTGTCCGCATTTGCAACTTGTGCTCCCCATGGAATACCCCCAGTGTCTCATCAAGGTTTTACACTTGCCAATACCAGTTCTTAAGCGGTTGAGGCATCGCCAATACTTCCACGGTTCATGTTTTCCGGGAGGAAGGCTCTCCATGGGTGTGAGCTCCATATTGGCCAATGTCGGTCCGGCTGCCAGTCCCTCCTGCCATAATTGAACCCGCACATTGGCGGCGACATCGTCTTGACCTAATGGGACAACTGAAGCAAGGAAACTTTTTCTTGACTTCAGACGCCTGTGTGCTGGAGTTCGGCCATACAGTGGGTGTCTCAAATCTATGTCCTGACCAGATCTTTCCTTTCCGCTGGTCACGCTTCTTCTGATTTTGGGAGGAGCAATTCCAGACAGAATGTGCAGCGACGTGGTGTTGGTTGGTTTGAGACAACCTGTAATCAGACGCAGCTTTGGTTCAATATAGGGTCAATTTTTTTGGCATCTGCTGAGTGTTCCCACACTGGGCAAGCAGTGGTGAAACGTTAACTTTGTATGTCAGCTGTCGGTTAAAAATCTGAGTATTGAAAACGTGAAAGAAAAAAATAGTTTGCAATTTCCATACTTGGTAATGTGTGTCTTTGTAAATGTCTCATATCTCCAAAAGGTAACAGCCTTTGTACAACCGAAAGTGCAGCAGCTTTCTTCGCAAATGGTTAAGAATAATTTTTTTTTTGAAATTGACTTTAGTCAGGTGTCGGTTAAAAATCTGAGTATTGAAAACGTGAAGGAAACGTTAGTTTCCAATTGCCATACTTGGTGTTGGTAATGTAGTGTCTTTGTAGATGTCTCATATCTCCAAAAGGTAACAGCCTTTGTACAACCGAAAGTGCAGCAGCTTAGGTTAATAAGAATAATTTTCTTTGAAATGTTTTTAATTGATCAGTATATCTGGCACTATTAATCGCTTCAAAACAGTCTTTGTAAAAGTGATGTGCATTTGCAAGAGATTGGTGCATTTCGTATTTGTTTTGTCCAACACAAAACCAGTCTATTGTTACATTTAATTTTTTTTGTGCTAATTTTCGTAATAAACCTTGAAACTTATACTTTTGCCGTTACTAGCCTGCAGATGTGAAAGCATATTGGTATGCTACTTTGCTACAACAGCTGATACCGGTAATTTTGTTCTCATATTTTTATAAAAACAACTCTCCACAACGGTAAGAATTCAATTGCCTGGTAAAGGCGATACTGGTGAGCCCGACCCCATAGGCGAAACACGTGTTTATTGCTGTCAATTCTTGCCACAATTGGCTGCCGAGCAACGGTTAGTGCTTAAAGGAATGTAACAAATACTAATACATTTGTAGAAAACATACGGAAGTTTACTGATCCAGTAATTTCGTATGTGATCAGAGAAAAATAGCTGACACTGCTGCATTATCTATTACCAAAAATGTCGACCATTTCAGATTGATGTGACTAAGCGGAAAGATGATGTCAACAAATTTATTTTTTAGTTTTTGGTACAGGGCACGAGAATTCGATTTCTCACTTCTCCCAGTATATGTTAAGATCCAAAGTAAGAAATATGTTCAGCTGTTTTACATTTTATTACGCTACGTAGGCCATGACATAGACATAGGCTACAGTAGGTTGGTGGTATAGCTTTTGTAGAGCTTTTGTAGCGGCACTACTAGAGCGCTATTTTTGATTGTAGCGATTGGCGGCGCTACATTTTGCTATAGTAGCGACTGCAGTAGCGACGCTACTTTTTTTCCTAACGTAGCGGTAACGGAGAGGCGCTACATTTGCTTGTTGTAAGTTTTCAAATTTAAAGTGGAAAAAAAATAAACGTTTTTAGAGATTTATGATGTAAACACAAAGACATAAGAATAAAATTTCATCTAAAACTTGCTTTCTATCACGACATTGAAATGGTAGTGTGAGCGAATGTGGCACTGAAAGGTGACATCATTCGTTTTCAAGGTTATTCTGATTTCACAAGGCACTTGAATAGAGTTTTCTAGTGTCAGTTTAAGACGAAAATAGCACGTAGAAGTAGCAGTAGCGCGCTGAGTTTTGTCCGAGTAACGGTAGCGCGCTACTTTGCATCGACTAATAGCGAGTAGGGGTAGCGCCACTTCTTGACATATTGTAGCGATAGCGTGCTGTTTTCAAAGTCCCAATACCCACCTCTGGACATAGAAGACAATGCTTTTTCACAATAAATTGTTGTTGATAATTAATCCATACCCACTTGCGAATATGATATTAAAAAGTCTTTATATTTTTCTGTGATATCATACCCTTAGGCTAAATAAATGTAGCACAACCCATGGCTAGGAAAGATTGTTCAGGAAAAGTTATTTTGGAAACATGTACTTCTCCTGTGATGTCCTATCATATTGATGCCATTTCCTTTTAGTATACGTTGCACACTTCCTAAATCGAAACATAGAGTTGAAGCTACTCCAACTATTTTTAGAAATTTCCTTTAGTAATATTTCATCTTTTGCTTACGTTTACATCGCAATATTTAAAATCACACCGAAACAGTTAAGGAACTTTTGTTCAGAAATTCCCCTAGCAACAGAGACAGACGTCACCAATCTCACTTAGTTGACCCAGGCCAAATGTAGTTAAGAGAATATGACTTTTTAAAACTGAAGATACTGATCAATCAAACATAGAAACCTGGGGAAAAGAAATTAGCTGCCAAGATAGAAGTTTGAAAGTTCCTTAGTTTTAGCTAAAATAATTAAAACGTTTCCGGATGTTGCAGAACTTAAAATTTATTACAAACTTTTAGCTTTGCTACTACACATGATCAAGCTAAACACTGGACAAAATGGTTGGTGTCATTTATGCAACTTTTGGACGCCTATCTTGTTGGCTATTCAGATTTTGCACTCTTGTGATGCTTTTTGTCATTACACCAAAGCAAAGTGACCACCAGGAAATAAAAAAAGATTACATTGATTGCCAAGAAAGAAAGAAACGTGTTAACTTGATTGATAAGTTGTTTCAAAGTTAGGGAAGACTTGAATCTTTTGGGAGAAAAGTCACGGTCTCAAAATATCTTCGACAAGAAAATTTACAATTGTGTCACGTTTTAAATGCTTGTGCAAAACATTTGGATGCCAACTCATGATTATGAGTAGAGGTACTAGCTGAAGCGGACAAAAAAGGATTTGGCTACTCTTTTATTAAAACTGCTGGTCATGCCCAATAAACAGCAGAAAACTTGCGCAACACCTTTCAAAACTTCAAGTGATTATTTTTTTTAAACAATTATTTATGCAAATGCTGGGAAGCAAAAAACTCATAATATTTGAGGTTTATTTTTTTATTCACATAAAAAAAGTCCTTTCCTAACGGTTGGCAATATCAACTATTGCCTCGAGTTAACTCAAAATGACAAATTGTTGTTTGCAAACATGTTTAGCTGGTTAATATCTAGATACAGTATGTAAGCTACTTGTTTTACGACATAATCCAAAGAGTCCATTTTTACTCTTACATAATCTTTTCATGGAACATTCTTAGCAATTTTTTTGATATATACCAGAGTGCTAGTCGATATTTAAGAATTAAATTTAATGTAACTAAATTACAATGTTACAATCAATATGTGGGCAACCGGGCAACCAAACCAGAATAAATGTGGGCAACCGATTACGATTATGGATCTAATCTATTAAAATCGATAAATCGAGTTAAACCAATATAGAAATAGAAAAACTAATGGAGTTCTTATCTAATTAAACTAATTTTTTCTTAATTGCGATTTACAAATTCAATACTGGTTTTATACGATAGTGATATTATCAATACTAATTTTAATAATTGTTATTACTATAAACTTGATTGTTAATTGCTGTGTGCTGCTTTAAAACTTGTTTTTCTCCTTAAAGGCATACTAAATGAAATTTTCAAACGGGAATTAAGCATTAAAATGCGTAAACTGAACATTCAAGAATACATTTCAAAAAAAAATTACCGAAAAAAAATTGTTTTCAATGGCGCTTGCAAGGCCCAAAGTCCAATGTTTCATTTATTTTCATTTTTTTCGAAATGACCAAAAAGTGCAAACACAGCTCGAAAATACGTCACAAAAGACAGCAATAACAAAAGCCACGTTGCAACATCTGATGTTTTAACATCAGATCTGAGGTTTTGAGCAAACTGTCTGATGTTTTGATGTACATGCATACATAGCCTACAGTTAAATCGCCGGCAGTAACAACTGTTGCGTGATGAGCTGATTGCTGGTCTTTTGTTCCGTAGACTGTACAGTCGCACGCTTCGCTGCTCAGGCCCATTCTGGTTTTGAAAGCTCTGACAAAAGCATGCGCGCAATGATGGTCAGACCGCAATGGGGCAATATTTTATTGAAAATCGTTTTATGGTAGCAAGTTAAACACAAAGAACGTGGAAAATCGCCAAGTCAGGTTTTTCCTTTAGTATCCCTTTAACATTACTAAAGTATATTTGAAACTATAATCTTTTAACTTGTTGCGCATAAACAACTGTAGTTTTCAGCCATTAAAATAATTATCATTCAAATCTTTCCAATCCAGTGACAACTGCTGCTTATGACTTTTAAACGACTTCACAATTTGCGTGTTGTCTTGAAGCATTTACTGAGCAGAAGGTGGAATTTTATCTTTGCAATTCGCTTCTGTATTGGTTCAAATGCTTTCAAATACGTGAAAGATTGAACGATAAACAAGGCCAAGCGCACAAATAAAGTAATGGTATTAGCACAAGCAACTTAAGCAATTTTATCATAGTCTAAAAGCATCGTTCAATCAACGTGGTGTTGGCTGCGGCTGCATAGCCGAGTGGTGAGAACACTGGAACGGCAATCGAAAGGGCGCCGGTTCGACACCGCTCAGCATGCGGCTGTGTCTTTGGCAAGACACTTAAAGACATGTCTGAAGGTGGACATGAAGATTGGCTTCCTTGCCTTCCCGTCTACTTAATCTAAATCTTCAACCACCAGGTGTAAGCCTGGATACGACAAACAACAAAACAACGTGGTGTTAAAGTACTCTAAAATTTAAATAAATACATTTTGCACGTAATTTGTGCAGTGAGTGTGTTTTGTTCGTACAATAACACCCAAGAAAGGTCACAACAAAAAAACATAACACTCTTTTAATGTGGTTTTGGTTGTTGTATGGGCTATAGCTTATATCTATGGTTTCAATCAGAGGAAAAGATCTACAGTGAAAAGTGTTTGGTGCCTGTGTCATGTTACGGTGGATGTAAGAAAAACAACGATAGTTCTTGGATACTAATCAGTTTCAAGTTTTGGAGAAATTATCAAAAAAACATAACTGTGTGGAAACCACTACAAGAGGAGAATCCCCAAAGGTAAATACGTGGATTTCAACACATTTCAGGTATTTTCTCCCCAAGTCAGGTTGTTTTGTCATGATCAATGAGCAAAGTCTTGCTCCTTTCTCTTATCCTACCCTAGTTCTTGGCACCTTATCAACATAAAACTTCCAACTGGTTATTCAATGGGAAGGAATTGCGTCACAGTTCATAGCCACGCCTGTTGAAAACTATTTAAAACCACTTAGTTTTCAAGTCTGATTCACAAACATCCTTTAGAGGAAGAAGAAAAACAATTTTTCCCATTGAAGGAGAACTTGATTCCTCTTCATCGAAATGTCCTGCGGGGAGTGTAACTCTGTTTCCATGGGGATTATCAAAGTGACTCAAACTGATACAGCTAGCCACTCCCGAAATTTTACTGTAGAAAAACGCTATGTTAGTGACTCAATAAACTGCACCAACATTTTCTGTACTTTGTGCAAAGCAACCCCTGTCACCATGATAATTGCTTTTGTCAAACATTACGTTGAGTAATATTTTGATGGAAAAACACAAAGTCCTGTCCATAATCACGTTTTTTATGTTGTTTTGATAAATAAAAATTACGATTTATTTTGAAAAGCAAATGTTTCGAACTGAGTGGCCTTAATAGGTTATTTGTCTTGTTTGGAAACTGAAAAGCTTGTAGTGTAAGTACTTTTTGTATTACTTTTTGTAAATACTTCTTGTAAATATTTTTGCGTTGTTTTGATAAATAAAACTATGGTATATTTTGCAACTCAGTATTTTTTAAACCGAGTAGCTTCATTCATAACTGATATTGTCCCAAACATTAAAACCCATCATTTCTACATTGATTCAAAGTCCGCAGACGTTAAAATGACCGGATCATGCTGTCTGGGCCTTGGAATCTTGTCCCTTCCAGTGATACCAATCTAGGCCGAATTAATGACGTTCACGAGATTGTAGGACAAAACAATGTGTTCAATTCACCAAACACTTGTTAAAAGAAAAATAACAAGTACACTTTTATATTGATTAAGATATTCAGAATCTATACAGTCTTAGAGTGCATAGAGTAAAGTATCCTTAAAATCAAAGAGTAGTTTATATTGTTTGTGTGTAGTAAAACGTGATAGATCAACAATTGAGGTTCCAGCACTGCAGTTGTTCAGTAGGATGATTTTAATTAATTAGCTGTTTGGTTTGAGCCAACACTTTTCCGCAAAAGCTTCTACCAATGGATGACTTGAGTTTAAAAACAGCATAAATCATAATTTTAAAGTTAGTGCTAAAATCAGAGTCGTTCAGAAATTTATCCCTTGTACAAATCATAAAATGGAACTGGCTAAAATTAAATAGATTATCCAGTAATTTAAGCGCTGTTACGGTGAATTAATGCTTAAATTTATCTGTAATTGTTTCATCAAACATGATATCGTACGGAATCAGTAATCACCTTAGAGCTTAGACCATACTTTTTTCAACTTTTTTTTTACTTTCTTTATTCTGATGGTGTTAATTTCACTGTTAAGAACTTTCACCCGCTTTTATCGGATACTCAGTTTTGAAATTAACCATAAACAAAACCGTGTTTAAGGCTTACTTTCTTTGCAATAACAAGGTCCTTCTGAAGAAAATATGAAGAATAACATTTTAGTCAAAATCCATTTTGTGATTGTGCTGCAGTACCTATAAAAGGGGTCAGGTGCTTGGATCGAAAGTTATTTTGATAAAGTAAAACTTTTCGGTTACAAACTTAGGGAACAATTTAACAAACTTGGGGAATGCTAAAACAAAATGAAGCCAGCAATAAAGAAACAAAGAAAACCGGTTTTGAAGTAAGATAAGCAGAATATGTTTTTATTAAAATGTAATGTTGCATATTTTTTTCATTTGAGTAAGTTCTGATGATTTTTGTGTAAGTCTAATATTTGTGCAATTGTAAACAATTAATAAAATCTGCAGCAAAATTACAAAACAAACCCTTTGAGGAAATGACCATTAAGTTAGTTCAATGCGATTGCATAAGTTTGTTATGCAATATGTAGGCCTATGAAGCAATCTTTGCAGTTAATTTTTACATGAGATTTTCTAGAAAAAAAATGTCATTGCAATAAGAGTATCTGACGTGATATATTGTGCGTATGGCATTGATTGGCGTCAAAACTGATGGCATCCCGAGAAAGAAATATCTGATGTATAACCTCGGATTGTTTATGGTTATTTAACACTTCATTCATCTATACGTCTGATAACATATTTGCATAATACTGAATTAATGTTTTCGACATATTTCTAACTACGCAATATGGAAATTTGTGAGTGTTAATTAGTTGCTTGCGTTTTTGCTTCTTTTGATGGTAAGTTTGGAAAATCCCGGTATCATTTTGTCTCATTATGTAATAAGTAGCTCATAATTAAATCTAACAAAGTTAAAAGTAAATACAGTATAGCAGGCTATAAGTGGATAAGCAAAAATAAAAATATCTGTAACCTCTCAACAGAGGCGGAGCAAGCGCCCTCCGTACCCATCGACCGGAGGGGGCCCCGCAATGAATGAGGGCCCCTAAAATGTTTGGGCGGCGCCGAATGATTCTAACCGTTGTGCTGCGTCTGTGCGAAAATACTCATCAAATTAAAGAACTTTTTAAACACCACCAACAAGCTAAAACAAGCCAACTCTGCTGTTTGCGCTACAAAGCTCTTTCAATCGTGATCTGCCTTCTGCTCGCTGTGATAAGAGCTAACAACAACACGGTGAAAAAGGGAGTAGTAATTTCGCTTACTCATAAAAGAATCAAAACAAAACCTGTGATTATTGGAGTTATTGCGTAACAATTTACCTTTCATTGCTCTTCGCTTCTACTTCAGACGGTGTACTATACAGACGAGTTGGTGAGCAGCAGCTATAGCAAGTAATTTAGTTGTTTAATCTTTTATCATTTCCAACGCTGAAGCGTGCTTTGTGATGTCCAAGAGAACGTACAAAAGCGGAGCTAGCAAACGAAAGGCAGCAAAAGATGCCGAGAAGGAACTTCAGAAAATTCCAAAGTTGTCAACGTATTTTGCGCTGCGATCCAAAGTACAGGCACATGAAACAGACAGCGCTAGCAGCGACAAATCGCATCCAGAAATATCCAGAAGTGCTTCAAGTGAGGTTGAAGACGAAGCCAGTGTTTCTAAAATACCGCATTCCAGTTTCTGCGTTGTAAGGGGCCCCGGACTGATGTTCGGAGGGAGCCACGTTCTTTGTTGCTACGGCCCTGTCTCTCAAGAACATGTAACTCCACACAAAAAGAAAATTACATGACTTGTGAACTCGTTTTTATTAAAAAAAATCCTAAAATGGCACTATTAACTGCAGACAAAATGTTGCAGTTAATGATCAGATGTTTGCAGGTGCACCCCTACATTTTTCTATGTAAGGATATCTTTGATCTTTCTTCATGTATTTTGAGAAAGACTTACTTCATTAGATTCCAGTTTTTTATCTGGTTAATCTCCAGCCGGCGGTGAAAGTGAGCCAATACTGAGCTAACTTTGTCATGAAAAGCAATAAGTTTGACTTGATGAACTGTAGCCGACTTGAGGTAATATAAACTTACATGTTTAACACCAGGAAGATGAGTGTCAACTTTTTTAAAAAGAGTTGTTCAATTTACGAAAACAAACGTCTGTCTCAATAAACCACGGAAAGCCTAATACAAGTACAATAACCATACCGAAAGAATAAGCTTCATATAGATACAGGTATTCTTCAAAAGTCAAATTGGATTGCAACCGCAAGTTGATCTGATCAAAGCCAAAACAAAAGAGGTAGAAAGAACAATGGGTTGAAGATGATGTTTCGTTGATTTAGTCTTCGGCATCCTTTGTCAAGTAACCTATTAACAAATCATTGTTTAAAAACTAAATCGCTATTGACGCTAAAAATATAAACAAAAACCAACTTAACCAAAGGCGGTTTTAAAAGAATTTCTTAAGCCGCTTATTAAACAGCGTGTTTAACCGTAGACTTCGATATATTTGATGCCATTATATCAAAGGCTCAGTTCATCCATCGCCATATCTGCACTGTGCCGTGAATGGGTGTTACCGGCACCTTTTATTTAAATAAAAATGATAAACTACAGTATTAGACAAAACAAGTGTTGTTTTATGATTGAAGCACGATAGTAAAATGTGTCTCAGTCCTGGGCATACAACTTTGTAAAGTTTTAAAAACTTAGTTTTTTGCATAAGGAACAAACTTGTTTTATCATTTACAGTAGAATTGCATTTTGATGAATCAATGGCCGCTTTCCGATAACTTGATATTTTTAGCAACCTTCCATTACAGCTTCATTTTAAGACTAAGATTAGGTAATGGCATTGTAATTTGTACAGGTGGAAAAGCAATGATTTTATGCCTCACTGATAACTGAGCCAACGGATGTTTATCAGACCAATTCACAAAATACAACCGACATCATGTTTAATATGAAATCATTGACAGACAATGCGACATAGCCTACCACTCTAGTCTCACAATTGCATAATGCATATAGCCTATCCATCGTATTTTGTCATGTAGAGTGTTTTAAAACATGGATCGCCGGGTGGTTTGTTTCAGATCGGAAATTCTTTGCCTACAGGATTACAGAAACATTTCCCTTTGACATTCAGATTACAAACGCTCTCTGCTTCAGAAAAAATATGCGTGCAAGTGAATGCACTAGGGCGATAGTACGGTAGAGTCTCTCTATATGTTTTCTTTAGTGGTTTTCTCTTGTTCATTTATATTCACCCCATTTCGTATGCATTTCGTCATCGATGAATTCTGCATTTTCGACATTGTTGTTGACCTTTCTAGCTTTCTTGATCTTATTCTTCCATTATTTTTCAAGTTTTTAAAAGTAAAACACCACTGACCTCTTTGTCTGCTTTGGTGGTTACACTGAAAATTAGCTTCTATATCAGAAAAATAGCCTACATTTGGAAATTGGATTTTTTGAAACATTTTCAATTTTTTTCAGCTTTGGTTTTATAATGGCTCAACAAAACTGCGAAAGAATGCCTACAATGAGTGTCGCCGGTTCAAATTCCTCCCAAGAGCTGGAGGAACACTTTAAGCAAAATTATACACTCGAAACATTGCAGAAGGACGCTGTGATAGCCACCGCATACAATGAGGAGTAAAGACCATTTCAAAAAATTATCAGCAAATTTTGGGCCGAAACAAAGACTAGTTAGAGTTTTTAGTTAGTTGCAATGTTTTAATCCAAAACCAGGAGGCAAATTTGTGGAATTGATAGTCTTAAAATTAAAGGCATGCAGCAATTACAGTACCCATAGCCGGCAGTTTAGTCACTTTCATTTCTTTAATGACATGTAGTTAGATTTGTGTTTATCGTCGAGCAAGAAAATGAAGAAAGAAAAGCTTCTTTCGTTTCATGTATGCTTGATCAATCCTATCTGAATGGCCATTTTCTAAACTATAGTTCAATAGTTGCCAAAGTTATGGTAATTAAGTGCGGTTTCACACACCCTTTTCGAAACTGTAATTGCAATTTACAGTAGGCCTACCGTATATTAAGCGCGGGTATAGGTAACTTTTCAAAGATTAAACTCTCGCGATACAACCAAAGCAGACAATCATAAGACATCCCTTTTTACAAAGCTTCTGTTTCAAACCTGTAATTTTCTTGGTTTGCTTTGACGTGAAGTTTAAAATCGGTAATTGCGGTCACTCTAAACAATGTCCCACCGCATAGCAGAAAACCATAAATGAGCAACAATAACCACATACAATAGACAAAAATTGTGACGTTAATAAGTGATGAAAAAAACTCCTATAGCCCACGGGGCCATAAGATAATTATTACAATACAAGGCTCAAGGTTGTTCTTATTTCCACGCTCGGGTATCCAAACTTTTGTCAGAATTGATTCCATGCTTTAAAAATGTGGGAAATATCAAAACCGGAAAAACTTTACAAAATTGCCATGTTAGTGATTGGAGTTTAAGGTGTGGACACCTAATGATGATGGCGGCTTTGTTTTGAATGTACAAAATTTGTACATTCAATTTAATTACTATTATCAACAATAAAAAGTCGTCTAAGCCATACAAAATGTTTTTTAAAGCAAAACAATGCTAGCATTAAACAGCTTTAGTATTAGGTAGTACCTCATTTCTTTATGTGCTGTATGCTCAAGTATTTGATATTCCAAAACCCTTCCATGCTAACGATGACGCTTTAACTAAGGCAAAATTTGTGACTTTGTGGGAGAACGTAGAACTGAAGTCAGCAAAATGGTAAATAATATCAAAACATAGATCACCGGCCTGCGTCAGGGGTTCAAAGACTCCACAAGCATGCAAAACTACCTGAAATAACCAATCAACGGCTATCAGTTCA
Source organism: Aplidium turbinatum (assembly GCF_918807975.1). Classification (NCBI taxonomy): domain Eukaryota; kingdom Metazoa; phylum Chordata; class Ascidiacea; order Aplousobranchia; family Polyclinidae; genus Aplidium; species Aplidium turbinatum. Next base: position 10,729,844 of record NC_137484.1, on the reverse strand, counting down.
AGGATAAACATTCTAAACCAATCAACCAACGATAAATTAGTATCCATGGCTCATTATATGTTAATTTTTCTTTCTAACGGCTTAAGGTTTAGCTTTGAGGAGAGTGACACGCAACTGAACATGGGTTACAATTGAAAATCGCATTTAAAAAAAAAAATGGAAGCTCTAGAAGTCCTTGCTTTGCCAAAACATTAGTCTCACATCATTGTTGTACTATGAAAATTCTAAGTGTGTAAATCGTATATTCAATTTGGCACTAGGAAATCTTTTAGCAACTGTATAGTATTTTTTGCGGATTTTGTTTCAATTGTTTGTTTTTTTTTATGTGGAGTAAAGATTTTTAGTTTCTTTCTTTTTGTTTTCATGCCATATAGGCTACACTATACAGTGAATTGTCTTTTTCTTTGCCTTCGATTTGACCCGGCTTTGAGAACAGGTTGTCACTGCTTTGATTGATGTTGTTGTGTGGGGCATAATTAGAAATAAATTTTAAAGTAAAACTGGACAGCAACATATGTAGTAGGTCAAACTGTAAGAATATTTCTTTCAATATTGCATGCCCTCATGTAACACATTGTCATTTAAACAAGGTAATATCATTAAAAACCCATTTTTTCAAGGGAAAAAAATAAAGTTTGTAAACGTTCTGAGCCTACCCTCTAAAATCCGTTACCTAATGCAGTGGTTTCTTTTTTTATATTTACGGACCGATATACCTCCGAGAATTAATTAACTGGAAGTAGCTTACATGTGTTTTTTGAGTTCTCGCTTGAAAAAAAATTGTTAATTTTTTTTTGTGGATGCAAGATTACACAGGTCAAAACGTGAGATTTTTGATCTAACTGCTGACGAGGAAATATAAACAATGAAATATCCAGGCCTGTGTAAACTACTTTTATTGCATTTTTACACTTCAATCAGCAAATAGTATTACAACTGCCAAGTGGTCACAATTTGATAACAATAGACTCAAACAACTTTTTTGTTCAAAATAAAAGTAGCCTAACCCTAGTGCTGACTTCTGACGAACCGTAATACAATTAATACATCAACATGTCAACATTTTTTCAGGATAGTATTTTGTAACAATTCGACAAATTGTGAAACAAGTTGAAGTGCTCGTTTTATTTTCTCATCAGCTCTCCCTCCAATCGTCATGTTCAAAATAGGATTACTAAAGGCTCAGCAGAGAGGCTAGAAACGTTGGGCAACGCAAATTTCATCTGGAAAAGAGTGAAAATAAACCAATAAAGTATCGCTGATCGCAATCATCTGCAACAAAATTTACATTTTCTTAGATCGTGTCAACGTCTAAGCATTTTAACTTATGATATCCGGAAATAACAATTTGAGGAAAAAAATGTACATATAGAAAGTTAGATAAAAGTTCACAAAACAGTATTTCTTGAAAAGCTAGAGTAGGCTAGACCTACATACACAGTTTGTAAGCTTTTATTTAATTTTTAAAATAATTAAATGAAAGTATTTCATACTAAGAAAATACTTTTTCGCTACTCAATGCTTTGTCTGACAATTGATGATGATGATACGTGTTCTCCATTCGTGTTCGAAGATGCCTGCTTTTCCATAGGATTATCCATTGTTTAAGGAATATTGGTCTATAAGGAAATATAACTACTGATTAGAGCGATTCCAGAGTTACTAAGATGAAACTGCATTAGTGTTTGCCAAGGGTTTCTCATCTGGGGACCTAATGAACCCATGAGCTCACTCTGACTGTCAAAGAAGTCTTTGAAATTTAGTTTTTATCACACTCTAGCTACTGATAGCAGAAAAAAGATGACCTTTATTTTCTTTCTAAAAAATTTGATATAAACTGGCAACACCTAAACAAACTAAAACAAGTAACAATTTCTGCAATTCTGGTTACGTTTTTACTACAATAAGCAATAATGTCATGAAGAATCATCAAAACAATTTCCTTCAAAAAACTTTTCAACAATAAGCGCATACACAAATCTAAAAGTAGATCTTTAATAAAGTTGTGTGGTGGCAGGCCCAAGAAAGCGATTGAGTAACACCGTCTCTAAATTGCAACATGGAGCTTTTGTCCAAGAAACTGCTGAAATTTTTCAGCGGTGGGGAATCGCTTTACACTCTTCTTACTTTGTAAACTTCATTCAATATAATCTTTGTTCCCGACAAAAACGTATATTTAAACCAAAAATGCGTAATTTTGGAACGGCAGAGATTCGTCGCGACATTTATAGTTTGATTTTCCAGTTTTGCTCCACTCATAGTAGGCTATACAAGTTGGATTCGCTTCGGCCTGGAAGAGCAGTACATTGATTGCTTGTGTTAATTTTTGTGCTTTTTTTGATTGGTTTTGGCTTGGTGGTCCACTGACTAAATCACTATATGATTAAAGAAATCTTACATTACTCGGTCGTTTATCCTGTCGGGTGTTTGCCAATGGTTTGTCTCAAGATTAATCAAAACGTGAAATCAAGGCATAAATAAATGCACTGACTGAAATTGTTTGCAATGTTTTGATTCAAATCATTTGGATCACTTCCACAAAGACCAAACGCTATGAAGAACATAACCAAACTCGGAAAGAAAACTTTTGCCAAAATATGATATGAAACCACTCATTCTAATCCTACAATAGCAAGATGTTTTCGAGCATAATTACTTCATGCAATTTTCCATATCCACTCCCAAATTTGGAACTGTGCTTGGAACAACAGCTGCACAATGTACAATTTAACATTTTCACTTGTCGAAATAGCCTACAATGCGTAGCCTATCGCTAATACCAATTATGTAGCACACCTGATGTGAATCGGTCACATTGACACTCGTAAGTTGTTTATTTAAAGTAGCTGCATTTCCACAAACTCCTTATGCGATGTTGCAGAAAACGAGAAAAAAAACTTAAACTCTTGTTACTAGCAGCATTAGGCCCACAGGCAAAATACCGTTTGCATAGTGTGACATTTGGCTATTGTAGGCTTACATAGAATCACAAAAAGTATTGAAAAAGATGGTATTTAGGCCGATTTTAAGCGCAATTGCTCACCAAGATTTTACCAAGAAATAGTAATTTGTTCTACCTCCAGCTGATAAGGCAAAAATTCGCATGTTGGTTTGTACGAGGACACACGAAAAATGTGGTTACATTTATCTATCAAGGCATCGTAGCTCATGGCATGCCTTGATAATATCTGATGTTTGTTGAATTGCAAAAAAAAGCAACCATAAGAAGTCTTGACACGAGCTATCTGTTTTTTCACTTTTTTAAATGAGGCCAATTATTGAAAAACATCGCCGATGATGAGATGCGAAAAGAGTAGGCCTTCACCCTAGTAAGGCTTAGAAGACTATGACAACAATCTATTCTTCAAGTTCTTTAAATATTTTTACACACAACCAAACTTCTTTGAAAGTGTAAAAGATGTTACAAACCACATTTGTCAATACTTGTCTGAAGCCTGATAATTTGCAGCCTGTTTAAAAAAATAAAAATTGCGTACCAGTGGCTCGAGTAAATTTTTGATCTTAAAGTTTCTTAACAATATCAACGAAGTATAGTGAAAAAGTTCTTTTTCTGAGCCATAGCAAACGAAACCACGCCCATCACAGCAGTTATCATGAAACCAAAAGCAAACGAAACCAAACGTGTTTCGGTATCTTATTTTTCATGATAAATTTATTGGTGTCGCTTGGTTTTGTTTGTTCAGTTTAAACAGAATTCATCGCAAGTGAAATGATTTTCAAGATGATCAATTGTGCACGTAGGCCTACCAACTGTACACAGATAGGCTATTTGAGATTGGCGAGAGATTGGGTTTTGTTGATATAAGCCGGTGCGCCTAAGTGGTCAATTTGACTCTGCAGAGCAGTGATTCTTAATCTTTTTTGTATGTTTTACTCTTTTAGCAAAGATAAATATCAGATTTACCCCCAATAGATAAAATGGTGCTCATTTATTAAAAAACGAAAGTAACAAATTCCATCAGTTATATTTAATGCGACGGTTGCCCTTGCTTTTTGGCAACGAGTTGTTCAATGTCTGGTAAAGTAGGAGATAATGCACAACGAATATCGGATTCAACATGAAGTTGGTTTCGTGCTTTAGATTTGATAGTAAGCAGTGCAGAGAAGCCGCATTTGCATAGGTAAGTTGAAGAAAACGTGACCAGAACATTCAGAGCTTGAATACCTATCCTTGGATAGCAATGTTATATTTTAACCCAAAACTTTTCTAGGTTGCAAGAGTGAAACTCATCTTTTGCAAAAGAATCGTTTGTTAATTCTATAAATTCTTCTTGGATTGCTTCAGGAACACCTTTCACTTTACATACAAAAGGATTTCTCGCTACTTTCATCAAAATGCAGCCAGTATTTATCTCGGGAAAATATCGTTCACACTCCTCCTGCAATTTTTGAAGATAGCTGATGATGTCATCCTTCAAGTTTTGATTGAGATCATCTCCAGTTATCTCAGTCAAGCGGTGAAATGATATCTACAATACCAATACCTACAGCTGGCACAATTTTTCTGTCCCGTCAACTGCTGTGGATATTTTGATTGATAGCTCATTTACGCTCCAAAATTGGAAATTCACCCCCAGGGGGAAATTTTCCCCAGTTTAAGAAATGCTGCTGTAGAGTGAAAAAGTTATTTAGATTTTACACTTTTCTAGGTGCTTATGTTCTGGTAAACTTAATTAAAACATCTATCTATCCGCTGAGCAACGTCAAATCAATGTCACAATTCATAAGTGAAAATTCTAAGCTGATGGTTTGAATTTCTAATTAACATGAAACAAATTCTGCTGAAACTGGCTACAAAAAAGTAATGCACTGTGATGAAAAAACAGGTGCTTTTAATTATTTTCTCCATCGATAGACAAGATACTTTGTTTTATCAGCATTTTTCCAAAACGTTTACAAAGAAATATTTAAAATCTACACTAAATCAAAAATAAAACAAAGATAATTGTCTTCGATGGAAGACAATTACTTGCAGCCTAAACATGAAATTATTGGGCCCACAAATTTGAGCCATGACACCTTAAAAGACAGGTAAAAATTTAAAGACAAATTCTGCAAATTTCATGCAGTTTCCTGCTGTTAAATAAATCTCTATTTTAACCATGGTTTGGTGCACATTCACAGTATAGGCTACAAAGTGATAACTGCGTCAAGCAATAACGGGCAGCTACAAATGCAGAAAGAATGATTGACGTTGTAGAGTACGTTACATAAGTTTTATTGTGGTAAAGATTTAGTGGCGCCAAGAGACTGGCAGAAATATGAAGTCACCCACTTAGCTGTTGCAACGGAAAATTGCCTAGCTAATACAGCAAAAAAATGCTCACAAACTAATAACCTATGATTGTGTGAAGAAATTCAACTCGGCAGAAAGACAATAAAAACTCTAATTCCGATGAAATATTGGAGCACAGGTGAAAAAGTTTTTTTCCATGATGTAGGCTAACTGTCGTTTTGCAAACATACTATAAACTTTCATCAGCATTACTGAATTGTTTTGACAAAGTGTACAAAAGAGTATCCAGAATCAGGATCAGAAATTTGACCATTTTATTGGTAGCTGCAATCCTACACATCCCGGTGAGATCAGGCGAGCTACAATGTGTAGCGAAGGTTTCCAGTAAATGCGTGAAAAGGATTCGTTTTTAGCATTGCCACAGTGGTATGTGCGGAGTTATTTATATAACTTTTCACCCCACTATCAAATCAAATTGTAAATTAAAATTATTTTTTTTAGTTTGCTTTGTTTACAGTTTTATTTGGCCCTGCCTCCTAAAATCACCTTGACGTTTTTTTATACAATATGGCACCTAGAAAATCAAGACCAATCTTCTGCTCGTGTCCTAAGAAAAAATAGCAGTAGGCTAAGTAGATTTTTCGTGCGCAATGTCAAGTTTCAAATATAGAAATAAGTGAGACATTGAGTTGATAAAAGACAGTTGATACAGAAATGACGTATTAGAAACTTAGTCAGAGCAGAAACTCAAAGCAGCAGCAGTAGTCCAAACTCGTTATCGATTACAGTTTTGCATCTTTCATAAAAATTCTTTATAATCTGTCTCTACTGTGGTAAGTGCTTACTTTAAAGAAACGAGAAAGTGTGGCGGAGGTGACTAATGGTGATTTCCATACAACAACACATACAAACACGTCTTTATAAAGGTGTTGTATCACTCTCGTGGCTCAAATTATTTGGTCAACGGACTGACTAGACATAGACATTCCAATGTTCTTGTGCAACATTGTTTCAACGTAATCAAACTTCAACTGTTAAACATGTACTTGAAATGCGATTGAATTCAGTCATTCAAAGAACACCTGATGACATCAGTATCATTTATATGACAATACCACAAGTTTCCCAACAACGCACAATAGAGGCGTTACGTCGGATGACAAATCACAGATATCATCTCTCGTCACTTAAAACGCCTCTACTTTTCTTTTGCAAAATAGCCTACTTTTTATGAAAATGGCAGCACTGGGAACGTGACATCCTTCACAGCAGAATCTTAAATTACAATCAAAACACAACAGGTTGATGATTAATTAACATGTGTGGTATTTATCCTAGACACCAAAAGAGACATTCAAAAATTTACATTTTTAATGATACAAACATTCCAACTTCAAACATGCATGGAAAAGATGACGCACTGGAGATGGCGTCAGACTTAGCGCTCAGGAATCATTGCACCAATTTTCTGACAACAAGTCATGGAAGCAATGTAGCCTATGCAACGAACCAAGTAAAAGTCTTTGGGTAGGAAAAAGGTAAAAACAAGTTTAGATATTTTTGAAAAATAATTTTGGAACATTGAACAATTCTAGGGAAAAACAGAGTTGTTCTGTTTTCAAGGAACACAAGAAACTTACTTGAACTTCCTTTTATCAACGTCAGGTTACATGGTGACACATAAATAATCAAAAGGAACATTTCACTATGCAAGTACGGTAGGCACACTGGCACAATGATGAGGCTTGGCTGTTTTGAAATCTATTAACTTTCAATTAAATCGATAAAGAGACAAAGTTGTAAGATTGTAGGACACCATGTTGTTGTTGTTTCGTATGACGCTTTAAGTCTAAACGGTTTTCATTTAGCTAATCCATGAGGACATTGTTGCATTGGTGGGATGTTCTTGGTGGGCTTATCTTGGATTGCCTAGTAACCATCTTTGTTGAAGCTTGATTACTAGGCAATCCAAGATGGGATAGTTTGTAGACTGATTGGGGCATTGCAGTTTGGGCAGTTTGATTGAGTTGTGATCTTCATAGGTAAAGATTGTCATTTGTTTTAGTTTGTTTTGTTCTTATGCGGTTTGCAGTGGACCATAATTTTCTGGTAGCTGTGTCAAAGCCTGAGAGAGCTTTTGTTGGGTCTGTGATTAAATTTCCAGCGTCTCCAATAAGTCTTAGGCTATCATAGTCGACCAGAGCGAATATCTGGGTAGAGTCTTGAAATGCTGATGAGATCAGACTGGAACAGACATATTGCAGCTAGTGCAACTTTAGCGTCACCTAACGCCTCAAAGGATTATTGCAATTATGTGGTTCGATGAAAACCGCAGACGACTCTGTTTTTGAAAATATTCTGTAATGAGAATTGACATTTGACATATTAATTTGCACTCGTCACAAAGGCTTGGCCATATCGAGACCAAACCTACTTCCAGGTGAAAGACAGAAAAGTATGGATCAATCGAAAATACGAGTTTTTATAAAAATAGATTACTTTAAACTATAACATTACTCTTTGAATTAATGTTGGTCGTCTTTTTTTCTACCTGGTGGTAGAATTTCACAAAAAGAAAAGCTGATTTTCCAGGACATGCAATAAATGGTATAAAAGTCAAGCAAAGAAAAATATTTATGTACAATCCATATCAATCTCACTAACTCAGCAATATTGGTATGCGTTTTTTTTTTTGCATTAAAACGTTAGTTTACCAAAAAATGAATGTAAAATTAAAATTAGAGAATTAATAAGTCGACAATAAATACATTAAGCTTGTTATCAGCACTTCGGTGTCACCACCGGTATGTGCTTAACCAAACAGCAAATCAATTGTCTGCGGACGTTGAATCAATGTAAAATACGATTGATTTGCTCTCTGCTTAGTTCACTGTAAATCCATTGACGTGTCATGGATTGCTTTCGAGCTTAGCTGAAATTTTTCCAGCCAGAGGCACAATACGTTTATATCCTTAAAAACTAATAACTGCAGAAAGATAACGGTTGCTTTACCAATCGGTGCCATCTTTTTCTAATGCGCCATAGAATAATCCTTTATCACAAAATACTGCTTGATGATTTATTTCATTTTTATATACTTTGTGGTGACAGTGTGTGTTTGGTGAAAGCGTCTTTTTTCTTTGCTCTATACCTTGTTGTTTAACGTAATACGCGTATGTACAGTATGTTCTCTGCACACGTGTCTTGTGTCAGTAGTTAAATAGCACAAAAATGGTCTTTCATGAAAATATATTTGACTAAGCTTTGATGGTTATTTTTACAGTGCTATTGTTTTTTTGTACCTTTATTCAGAGATACAAATGTATCTCCAAAGGATCATTATATGATTTTACAGTTATGTTAATTATCATTAGCGCTTGAGCGTTGTACTTTATGAGGGATCGTACAACAGCGGCTCAAGGTCGTAGTCTGCTAAATCTTCCATTGATCGTCATAAGTGATGCCTAAGTTCTAACGCTCCGAGCCAAATTGAGACGTATGTTAAGTCAGACATGTAGTATAGTTTGTTGCTTTAACAACCTACTAACACATTGCTATGTTAAAACTGCTGAGGTATCAAAAACGATCTGTTTAATCAATGTTTTGAAGATGATGTGATCTGTGAATCTTGCCTTCGTTTTACAGCATTCACTCGTCGATGAGAGAAGATGAAGCTGTATAATGCACGGCGAGAAGACAAACACTAAGAAAAGCGAAACTGAACAAGCAATGAAACTTTTCGTCAGCTGCATCTATGCTCGTGACTTTTAAATTATAAATCTTAACTCTTTTTCTTGTTGCCATCACTTTAAAATCGCAGACCAGGTTTGTACTCCCTTCTGGAATGACTGGAAAATAATCAAGTCTTACATAATTTTATAACTGAAACTGACCCTGATGATTTAACTTCCCAATACCTCTCCAGAAACAGGTTTCCCACCCCTTAATGGTGCAAGCATCCCTAATCAAGAACTTCTGGTTAACGCTTTCTCGACGAATACAGACATTTGAAGTAACCATAAACCTTCAGTCAAAGTGAAAAAAACAACTGTGCCAGAAAACATCCTTGTGAGGACCTGTATGTTTCACAGAAAGAATCCGCTAGATGTCACTAAAAAGCAATCGAGGAAAGTTTCCGAGAGCGGCAAGCCTTTGTTCATCAGCATACATGAACGCCACATTAAGACATGCTGCTGAAGGGCAAAGACTTTTCGCGTAACAACGGACAAATAAAGCTCTCATTCGTACCACCCTGTCTTGCTATTGATTTACCTGTCTTGTGCAAATAAACCAAATTACAAGATTAAAATTGAAGACATGACTTGCTTACAAAAAGGAGTGTTTGAGAAAATGGAGGTTTGAAGATTAAGTCGTAATAACTTACGTATTGAACAATATTTTGCAGATTGATGAAACAAATGCAATGATATCACTAATTAAATTTCACACGGGAAGATGTTTGGACCATTAAACTATACAACTTTAACTGGGGCTATCAAAACACACTAATTTGTCCAAATTGCAAAAAAAGCAGGCAAACTGTTGATCATTTGGTTTTAGACTGTCCATGAACTGCACTACCCGGTGGTTTTAACACAGTTTACCAATGCGGAAATATATTTAAAAACTGGCTTAAAGACAAAGAGCGTCAAGTGTGAAAACGCCAAACGAAACCTACTACTTTAGCTCTAACTCACAATATAAAAGTTAAAAACTTAAATAGATTTTAAACTCAGGTTATCAATTGTACAATTACACTTTTTTATAAGACTATATGTTATTAAAAAAAAAAAAAAAATTGTTATAAATTTGTGTTCACTTGTGGATGTGATGCTGCCATTAGGCTGGATGCGGTTATTGAGCTAACTCCAACTTTGTGCAAAAATTCTTTGAATTACTCATTTTCTAACTTCTGCAAAATCAAAATGTTCTTTTGCTAAATTAAATTCTTATTTCTTTGAATGCCATTTCTTGTCAAAATTTTTAAATGTAGGCCAGTCATAATGACTATTACGTTTCAAGGCCGGAACTCTTCTACCGACCACTTAAGATGAACTGTTGTGGCAAATCATACTACTTTTGTGTCAGATGATCATGTAATGCAAGTATGCAACATATACAAAATAGGTCTGCTGAAAGTTATCCTACATAATTACCCAAGTTTTTAAGAAAATGGAATAAGAACAGATCATAAATCCGTGACCCGGATTCAAAAATATCACTTCCTTCTTGTTAAGGCTCCAGAGGACAGATTACAAATGTTAGATTATTATTTTAAATATATATATTAATAGGGGAAAGGTTAATTTTGATTTCAACTTCAGCCCTGACTTCAAAATACAACTGTATTCTAAGATCTCTGGTATAATTTTTTTTTAAATCTTTGTTCAGGAGTAGGCCAAATGTATTTAAGTGTGGTGATGGTGGCAACTATTGCTAGAAAAGTTAGTAATTACAATCACCTATTTATAAAACAAGTCAAATTGAGCGGAAATTTCAAAATGTTTCTACCAAGGGACTTAGAATATTGTATCATAAAATCAGGGCTAAAGTTGAATCTGAAATAAAAAACAAACAAAAAAACGATTAATCTCCCTCCCCAATATAATTGATGGATTTTAGAAAGTAAAAGTGTAAAGCACTATGGAACAGTAGTTTTAACTAAGTGAAATTAATTCCTATATTTATGAGCTTTTTAGGCGCATAAATTACCCGACTGAGTTATCACGTATACTACCGAAGTGAATTACAGCATGCTTTGGTGAAGTCATTCATGCGAATGGCCATATTTTTTAAATGTAAGCTAAAAACATACCCATAATTGTTTTCTTTTTTGTCTAGTTGCTGTAGTATACGGGATAACAAATGATATCGATTTTAATTGCGTTGGCAGTCATGCCGTGAGAGTTTTAGAAACTTTCGACAGACAATTATCAAAATGGCGGACTGGGCATTGTGGGACATTCAGGTGTCCAATGATTACATCCAATCAATGTTGAAACCCAATGTTAAGAGTGTGAGCCAACCAACTGAAATGGACAAATTATTATTTTTAGCAAAATCCCTGATAAAAAAATTGTATTCCAAACATTGTATTCCAAGGAAAGCTCGGCTGGATTTAAATTTACAAAGCGTTACAACCACGGCAGATCATATCTAACAAAATAGAAAAAATCTTGACTGAGGAACATAATCTATTACTTTTAAGGAAAGTAACAAAATAATTTGATTTTATAATTTCTTGCAACCTAACGTTGTATCTTCACACTCATATTCCTCATTTACTCAATGCACAAGATTTCATAAACCACGAAAAAACTGAACCTGAAAAATTCTCTCATTACTGCATATTCGATCAATTTCATTTAGTTAGTTTTTGTCTATGAAACTTTATTACTGAACTCGTCAACTTATAGGGAAATCTTTTTGCAAATTGTTTCAACTATCATACACAATCAAAGCGTTGGATATCAATCCACTAAAAAAATTACTGTACTTAAAACTTATATTATGTGATTAAATTTTCACATCTTTCTCACTGCACTGTGAAACCGACGACCACTCTCAGCCACCCGTTGCGAAGCGATAGATAGACCAATCTGAAACCAGACAGAGCGTCTGTCTGCTAACTTGAGCCAGGCTTCGTTGAACCGTTTGATCGACCAACGCGTTGCGCGATTTTGAATCGGTCGCTTTTGAACACAATTGTTCACAAATCGACATTTCGATCGCCTTAATCTTGTAAGGCTGTAAGCAATGGAAAGCAAGGTTTGCTAGTAATTTCAAACAACGATCATAACAACTTGGTTAAAGTAACTTCATTTTTCGCTAGTAGGCTACCTTTACAATTAGCCTACAACTTTTGAAGAAAACCACGTTGGCCGTTACAATATTCGAAAGGCTTCAGTGTCAGCACAAATGCAGTACGTAATTTAGTTGAATTCAAACTTCACCATTTACCGCGCATTTCAAGTCGCAAAGTAATGACGTTGGGATAAAACACACATTGAGGAATAACGCCACACAGGTTTAAGTTTGACGCAAGAGAATGATTACAAAGGATAGTCACGCATGACTGACAAACAACTTTGGAGTAATCTGTGAACCGAACCAACAAAGAATGCCAATGAAAAGGGCGCGGAAATCGTACTCCAACGAAAGCAAACAATCTTTCAAGTTGAACATCACTAAATCCACTTTGTTGGTGAAGATATCTAATTGCTGAAAGCCAAGCAGTTCTGAAAAAGTAAGATTTAACTTCCTTCGGCGTAGCTGCTGGAGTGGGAGGCAATTGCCTCTAAAGTTTATCCTGTCCCTACAGAATAATTATGCTTTCGACACCGAAAAAACCTTCTTTGAGACTTTGACCATGGACTTCTAAATAGTAGCATGCTACTATTTAGAAGTCCATGCTTTGACACGTTTTCGGCCATTAGTGCCTGCACGCTCTTACAGCAACTTCAAAACTAGAGTGAAATAAATAGAGCACCGTTTAAGCTAGGTTTCTCAAAGATGTCACGAAAGGTTTATTATGTTTAATTTCTGTGTTTGTCTGCCACATTCAAGTACAAGTTCTTGTTTTCAAGCATTACGGCACTTTACTTGCGTATACAGATGATTTCGTTCTTAAACAGGGATTTTCTTTGCACTGATGACAGCAACCAAATATGTGCTTTCTACGCTCTTTCAAACCAACGACCCTTACGTTTGCTCAGAAACAAACGGTTGACCGAACGGAACACACACAACGCTATAAACTAACAAAGCAAGACAAAGGTAGTATCAGGTTAGTGGGGTATCGTAACCATGACCTTTGCAATAAATTTCAAAAGCAAATATGGTGTGAGTGACGGATAAAAAAGCTTCGATTTGTCTTTTTACGTTGAATCGTTGCAATTTAACAAAGTTACACAATCAACCTAACATGTTATTTGAGTAGAGCATAACCACGTGACAATGCTGAAAAAAACGTTGTATTGAAACTTCTTCGTCGCACCTTCAAACTTACAGTGCACACTGCACAGTTGTCGTTGAACTTTCATGTAAAGAGTTTTAGCCTGTTTATTCTTTCAACTGGCTATTTAAAATAATTGTTTTTGAATTAGCATAGCATAATTTAAGCAGATACTGTATGATCAAACTATGAAACCACGTTGCTAATGAATGAACACTCAACCTACACACCAAGTGCCAATAAATGTATTCGTGGACTTAAAAGAAAGATACTAAAGTGATGTTAAAGTTTCAGGAGGTAACTAAAGTCATTGAAAGTAAAAAAAAGCACGGCAACTTTAAGTCACCAATACATTCATAAATTGCACATGAAAATAAACTTTACGAAATAGCTTTCATTTGTAATTCAACTTACATGGACTATTTTTTGATTTACTGATAGTGCAAACAAAAAAGCACACGAAGTAAAAGGGTAGCAGAAATATAAAAAGCATCAAAAATCCTCACTAGTAAATTATTTGAGTACGTTATAAGAAAGTTACAACTAAGTATGTTTGTTGATGCCTGTTATTTTTTGTTGGCGAATTTTACTGCAAACTTTGATAAATTCACATCAAAGCACAAGCATGATAACTTGACTGTCTGCGTGAGGGTAAAATTATCTCGTATGTTTATTTGCTCTTACATTATAGCAGTCCTAACCCGAGGCGGAATGCACAACGGTTGTAGTATACACCAATGACCTAATGTGCGTAAAAGTAAACTCCACTTACACTTGACGCTTAATAAATGTTTCAATGCATTGAATCAATGAAATTAATGTGAACTACAGGACACAATTTATTGAAGACAAGTCTTCAGCAAATAATCACCAACTTTCGCGTTCCCTTCAAACAAACAAACGAAGTCGGTTAGCCTATCTGCTGCAAATGAGGTAAACCGACACCACCCTATTCAGCATCGAAAGCCATTTGTTAGACACAAAACTACTGTGATTTTACTTGTAGGAGTTATTTTTAAGACTAGACATTACGCCAAAGATTGTTTTAGTGGGTCAAGAAACCTTACTTTTTATGTCGTTTGACATTTAATGGAGTCACAAATTTGAAATTTCAAGTACAAATTGTATCGATTAACGAGACCGTAAAAACCTAACTTTTCAAACGTTTACTGCTTTGCTGTTCACTGATGCTAAACATATAAATTGGCACCAAATAGTTTTTGCATGTATCAGTACATAAAGACAGCCCAGCTCAAGAATACTTTCTTTCCAAAGTTCATCTCAATTCTAAACATTTTGCAACATTTCTGAATCTTTCAAAACAAGGCATGAAATTTTACGACAATTTCCATGAAGCAATAAAATACGTAACGCTTACCACCATGGTTAAACAATTCACTTTGATCTAGTTGTAGAATCATGCAACCTATTGTCTTGCCAGTTGAAACACGCGCGTGTGGGATGCTGTGCAAGAAATAACAAAACTAAGCGCTTTGTGGCCATTGTGATCTCATTTCAGCAAGTCATCTGACCTTGCCTACGCTTCCTTTATCATTGTTGATTGGCTAGATTAGGAAGGACTCAACTGCATTTACGAAACAAAACGACGTGCTTTGGCTTGCAACAAATCCCAGACGGAACCAGAAATCTTGCTAAAGATTATTCTCCCTCAAATGTAGCAACATATTTCGAGATCTGTGTCACTGTCACACCACACCAGAATACAGCGCTGTAGGCTAAACAGTGAGTCAGAAAAATTTACGTTATAAAGCTTCACTAAAAATACAGCTGCAATAATGAGAACGTAGTAGTTTCCACCAGCGATCAAATCAAACAACATACGACATTGGCAGCATTGACAAAACCACTAAAGTGTTTGGTGACATGCGCGATACTCACAGTATACTGACTAGCTGTGCAAAGGAATCAAAGAAAGAGCTGAGATTTATATTTGACTACACATGACACGTTGAATCTACGTTCGCATGAAAGCTGTTATGAGCTTGGTGCAATTCTTCACAACATTAGACAGGTCAAAACAGTCCAAGTGTTGCATGAATTAATAATGCTGAACGGAACGCGAAACCGAATAAAGTGAACTGTCAAATACAGCCTATTTAAGCAGAAGGTTGTCTTTGATGGCAGCATGTATTTTCCTATATTATGCTAATGTCAAGGTGTAAAAATGAGAATTGAGTGAGATCGTTATAATTCTGCATCTGTTTTGAATAACATTACAAAATGGCGGAGATCTTCCCATCATTTGCACCTTTTTTTGTTACAAAAAGCTTAATAATTATATTGTATTACATAAAAAGTTTCACAGAAATTTAGCACTGCTACTTTGCATTCATCGAATGCTGGCAATTGCACAGGAATTTAACAACCTATTATTATCATGACTTTTATACTTTATAGTTGCAAAAATTCTGGTTGTTTTTTTTTTTGTACACAAGCTACGCAACCTCTTGTTTTGACAACAGCTCATTTGGATGTTTTTGATGTGTGCTGAAGTGTCTAATATTATGACGAATCTATATCTCGTGTCTGATTCAGTTTTTTAGTCGATGAAAAAAATAACCCACCTTCTGAAACACATAAATGTTTATAACGTGTTGGCAATTTCAGACCAAGGTTTTCAAAACATTTTATCTCATCATTTTAGGCCTACTCCAACACACTTTCAAATTTATTTTGATTCAGACCAAAAGTAAGCCTTTGAAAGGTATGGTTGGCAGAAAGTTTAAAAACACTCTTTAAATGAATCTTCAATTACAAGAGAAGGCTACAATAAAGCAAACTAGTTCTAATTTTTTTTGTGGTAGCCTAATGTCTAAATTAGCCTAAATTGACGTCTCTAAAGTTCTCCTGAATTTCAACGATTTTTATTGTATCTTTTGATTTCGACGTTTCTCATCGACGTTTTTATTTGACACAAACTGCGATCACCCGACTGCAGGTTTGCGCTTCCTGTTCCCAGTTTCTATTATTTTACAAAGGAAATATCAACGATGCGAGTACAAATTACGAGTGTCTCCCACGCTGGCAGTAGTCTACTCTTTACTGTATTATGAAGTATAAGAACTGATATGCACTTCACGCTAATAGCAGAAAAAAGAGCTAGAAGATCTAAGAGCAAAAATTTATGTTGTAGTAAAGTGTATCTTTATCTAGTTTGATCTAATTTAGGTTATTCCACTAACAATTTATTTTCCGTGAAATAAAAACACTAGTAAAGCGTAGGCTACTGGAACTGTGCCTAGGTAGCCTACAGGTAGGCTGAAAAAGTCTGCACTACAAAGGAGCGCTGGGACCGCGAGTTAAGCACTTCTGTAATAAATACAACATCATACCAAAACACACGTTAAAAACGATTTGAAAAAGCAAAGTTATTGTACAGCGTCCTAATTGATGGAACTAAAAAAGTAAAAAGTAAGAACGTTAGCATTGTTTGACGAACGTATCTATTCTGCAGGTAATTTTTAGTAGGCCTAATTGCTTGCCTAAAATCGCATGTTAGAGACTAAGAGAACAAACTATTTGAAATTACACGTCAACGATATAGGCTATTTATTGCCAAGAGCGATGATATATCATCATCGGTATTTGTGTGGTATAAATGTGAACAACCAATTACTTATCGGTTATTTTAAAAATCTTTTGTTTAGGCTTAAATATTATTAATCATCGTCGGGAACTGAATAAATAGTGAGGCTGCAAGTGGCAAAAACATTGGGTGGATTCTGACACCGATTTTAGGGGGTGTTAAAAAGTGTTAAATGCATTTTAGCGGCAAAATTAAAAAAAAATCCATTTTACATCTGCATTTTTTCTTGAAGCAGTTATCATAATAGCATTATCTGTTATTGTATAATGTAATGTTATGTTGTAGCCTATTGCCTTCCATGATTATCCTAAGCAATGTATTTCCACAGCCTACCCTGGCTAATAAACTGACAAGGAACACTTTCGGATAATTGCAACAAATGTTGTTGCTTACCTATCGTTGCTCCTGAACGTAATAACATTATTCAAGAGATTATCATAACAAAATATTATCTCATGGATTGCCCAAATTCAAAGATTGCCCAGCAGCTCTTCTAGGCAAGCATGAGTGACGAAGAAGGAGATGGTTGATTGTCATGTGAATCAAAGTAAGCAGAAAAGAATTCGTTAATTAACATTGCTTTTTTACATTTTTACCACTTTTACAAGTAGGCTACGCTATTGTTTGCTGATTTCAGAGCAGTGAAAAAAATTCATGAGTGGCAAAAGCGCTCTACTCATATCAAGTTGTAAATGAACTTTGATTACTGGTTATGAGCCAAATGTCTAGTATGAACTAACTTTATTGAAACCACATTTACTGTAAAAATGAAACCAAAATAAACTCTGTGGAATATTTGTTTGAGAACGTAGCAAAGACCTTAACTTTAGCGAACTCAACTGACAAGAACACAAACTATACCTACTGTTCCCCTTTATCAAGCCTTTTCAGCTTGTGAAGAGTTCCTCAACTCATTTGAATTAGTGGACCACCAAGCTAATTTATTGAATTCTGTTGACCCTTAGATACCAAAACAAACATTTAACACACAGCTCTACCAGACCTGGACAGATCTAGCATTCAAGTTGAATTGGTGCAAGGGAGCGTTATCTAGAAATTAAACCATAAATACGGGGATGAAGTCCAACCTCTCACAAAATTTTTGTATTTTTGTAAGAAAAGAGATGCGTTTTGTATGCCCAAGATATGACGCTTATGTTGAACGAAATTCATAAAGTCTTAGCAAGAGTGCAAGGCGATGGCCTGGAGCTCAAAAAAATTGAATAGTTTTTAGAAAAAGCATCCAGTTTTTAGGTCATCGGAGTTCGTTGAAGAAGAACAGTCGATATCATCGCTCTCATGGATTGCCAGTGTTGCCCCCACTACCTTATAGTAGATCGGTTTTTAGGCTAAACGATTACTCAATACAAATTTCTTTTTAGCTTCTGGATAGGCGTAGTGCACCTTTAGGTATTCATGGATTCTTGGTAGGTTGAGAATCCCTGATTTTGTAGCTAAGACAGATCATGGTCTTGCCATAAGAAATGGACATAAATTCAGTCTCACACTAAACAACAACCAATCGCAATTGAACAGCTAAACCAACAGGCTAAAAACAGAAAACAATATGGTTCAGAAAGACGGTAATGTACATAATTTAGGTAAGCCAAGCGGTACCAGCGAATGAGTCATCTTCCTGTGTTTTGCACTTACAACTTTAAATGAGCGTTTCAGCATTTTATGTTTCCACAACACCAGTTGTGTAATAATGGAAATGATCTACTTTCTACTACAATTCAAAGTAAACAACTACAAAAGGGAAGTGCGAAAAGAAAAATGGCGACCAGCGATGCAACGCGATGAAATGCAATAAATTTGTGCATTCAGAGTTCTGCAACTTTTTTACACTCACGGCACACATCAACTAAGAATGAAAAAAAAAAATTACAAAGCACGCAAAAGCACTTATAGATAAAGTAACTGCAGACAGTGCACACCGTTTCGGTCTTCCGGCCTCTTCAGCGCAGTAGGTACACTGGATATGGCCACGGGGATATATACTTCCGTGTGACATCTCATTTGTGGAACCTATATAAGCTCCAACAATGGTACTACAGCCAACCTTGCCAAAGTGCTCAAACTGCAATGTGTATTGCTTTGATTAGCCCTACAACACTTTTTGTATATTTTGCTCAATGCTCGAAAGCGCGAGTCTAAAATTCTCATCACCTTCTATTCAACAAGCACATATCACATATTCAGCAAGCACATATCACATATTCAGCAAGCACATATCACATATTCAGCAAGCACATATCACATATTCAGCAAGCACATATCACATATTCAGCAAGCACATATCACATATTCAGCAAGCACATATCACATATTCAGCAAGCACATATCACATATTCAGCAAGCACATATCACATATTCAGCAAGCACATATCACATATTCAGCAAGCACTTATCACATATTCAGCAAGCACATATAGAGTCTGTGTCTGTGTTGAGTCTGTGTTGGATTTGACCAAACACACAAACGTTTAACATTTGTCCACCTGAAATATGAGTGATACAATAAAATTAAGATGAATAAATTAGTTCTGAAAACTTTGTGCGCTATCCTCAAACGTAATCGCAACAACTGCACCTGAACATTTACAAAAAAAATCGTTTAAGCAAAGGTAAACTTGACATTAAAATTTCGCGAAATTTCGCAGGGCAAGTTTTGAATTTTTTATCAAAAAAATAATGTTCAAGTGATATTTCACGTTTCGCAGCACATTTGTAGTAAAGCATTGTTACATGTACCCGACTAGCTTAACACTTTGCTTAGCAGCCTACTGTACATTCAAAGAAAGATTACCCCCACCTAAGATACTCTTTTGAAGTCTTGCAGCATAGTCAGGACAAAAATTGACATGTAGGGTAGTAAAGACATCGACCTTGAACACAGAGGCTCTAACAAAAAGATAGGCTCCATAAAAGAAAGTTGACAAAATTGTTGTAAACAACTTTGTGAAACCATCAGTAATCCTTGAAATTTGCAACTTTACAAAATTAATTGTAAGCAAGAGCCAAACGTGAAGCTTGTAAATCACTTGATGTTTTATCAACCCAACAGCTTCTTTTACTCTCTATCAGCAATCGCATAGAAATTATCAGAGAAAATGCAACTTAATTCATGATAAATAAATTGCAAATAAACTTGTAATCTAATCAAAACCAAGCTAAACGACAAAAGTGTTCATTGTTCAATGGCTCATGAAATGAGCTCGGTATTGGAACAAGTCATAGATAAAATGATGACAAACATTGTTCAACCAAATGAAAACGTCTGTTCTGTAGTAACAAAATTTAACAATTTAACACAAAATTTAAGACCACACTACCTATTGTAGGGCATGTGCGTGAGATAACAGACACTGGATTAAAGCAAAAGAATGTTGTATGTAAACTAAAAGACACCAAACAACTATTTTCGGAGCATAACTCTAATTTGACGTTAATTTTCAAATCAATTTTCAATTTTCAAATTGGTGAGATACAATATGTAACATGTTTAAAAGTATTTATGAAACAAACAGCAAATTATGTAAAAGTGCGTGGATAAGATTTAGGCGACGGTCATTCAAAGAATGCTGCAATGGAACACTACTCTTTCTGGCGAGGAAACAAGCTCAGAAGGGTCATTTCTTCTTGGAAAATCTCTTCTTATTTTCAGAAAGTGAAGACCACCTGGCCAAAGAGTTGGTACTTGCATGAATTTTATCAATCAATACTGAAAAGTGAAGTCACAATTACAGCGTTTATGAGCCGCAAAAGGAGTTTTCCGTTAAAACAACTAAAACTAACAACATTCCTGCACGATCGAATATAAAAACATTTGTCTTGTGCTTTCGAGCACAATGCTCATAGGAAGATCAAATATCTCTCTTTAAACCGGTAGTAAAGTTAAAAATAAATTCCAGGGTATAGACAGCTCAACTTGGTGTCCAAATAAGCATGACAAGAAGGCACAAAAAGTCAGCAAGCCAGCATAAAACCGGCTGAACTGTAGCTGAGGGGCTTTTTCAAAATAAAATGTTTGATAATTTCGCCTTGGTTTGTCAGAAAATATTTAATGTTCCAAGTGCTCGCTCTTATTTACACTTCTGTCTTTAGCCTAAGTTTTCCTAGTTGCCCGAACACAAAAGCAAGCGCAGCTTCGCAGACCGCAAAGCAGACATGGTGTCTGGTTTTCTACTCTACACTTTTGTAGGCTGAAAAATCCGACTTTGTTGGGCAAGCAAAAATCACGCTTGCCTGCTGCGATAAAACACCGTTAACAATGTGGTTCATTGTTGCCTCCTCCATGCATGGCAAATATTTCGAAATCCGGTGTCTAATGTTGGTTAAACATCAATAAACGCGCTTTCAACACAAAGAACGGAAAAATGTACGCGTGGTGGAAGAAGTAAGAGCTATCAGGTTCAGTCGCATAGCATTTCAGGTCGAAGGAAATGCACATTCTTGTTTGACATTGGTAAACAACTAAGAATCGGAACTTCGTTCAAAGTTATTTCAGACTCTTGTTTAGGCGAACCTCGTAAAAAACTTATTTTTCCGCTTCAGTTCTCTGTGATGAGAACTCCGCTAGTGCAAGTTAATGTCTTTTGCCGCATCACATGATATAGACTTTTATTAACCCTACCTGACAAACTTCTTTCTTTCCGCATAAATTCTGTGTCCCCAGACATATTTGCTAGCTCAAAGTTTGGCAAATCAAGAAGCGCAGACGCTGTGAGCAATCCTTAGTCTATCTAATTTATAAAAGCGAAGCGATATGCCAGATTGCCAGAATGAATATCAATGATGCGAAATTAGCTTTATGCAAATATGTTGTGGGCAAATCGGCTATACGGGAGTTAATGACAATTTGAGAAAACGCAAAAATTATTCGTTCTGGCTGTTAACGAATAAATATTGGTTGAATTTTGCTTAGAGTCTACTAAAAAGAAACATTTTTTTCACAAGTTATGAAGCGATCAGCCGCTGCAGAAAAACTGTGTAAGCTTAGATATTGACAGAACTAAATTTTTTACAAAAAAATTGACGAAAGAGGTTCTTTCAGATTACCATAGACCCCTGCCTAGAAAGTTTTTTATTATTTCTGTCATTTTACAAATTAATAGTACCCATACATATTGAACAACTTACATATTGAACAACTTATTTTTAAAAAGATGATCCTTTTAGTATTTTTTGAAGAAGACCCCACCATACACACAATCCTGTCACAAAGATTACTGCTTTGGCATAACAGATTGAATTTGAACGCCAAATCAATTGCAATATAGTTTTAAGCAAAGTCAATGCAAGAGATTAAATGTGCACTTTTTCAAATGCAAAGTGCATAAGTTAACTGTTTGATACTGTACAGCGAGCGACTAATAATAATGTTATATCTATTGTCGCTTTACAACTGCTAAAGTCTTTTAGCGACATAGCTTTTTCATTTTTTGTATTAAATTTACGATGTCACAATGTTTCAATTTTTGTATCAGTATCTTCACTACGTTATACTAGAACAGGGTTACTCAACCAATGTTAACAAAAGTCCAGTTTGACAAGTTGAATATTGTCAGCGGTCCGGTAAATACGTTTAAATTTACACGCAACCAAAAAAGTTAAACTATCAGTAGCAGCACCGAACCATTTTTTTTAGGTAAAATGTAACTCCACTTGGATTTTTGACAAAATGTTGGGGTCTGGAAGGCGAATTGGCCCCAGCTACTAAGATAATCACAGAGAAAATTGCTTCCTTACAGTAGAAATGTGAAAGAGGTCGTGAAGCGTGGCAATGAAGTTATTCTATAAGACGCCAAGGTCCACCATCAACACCCAGATGGTCCGGATCTGGACCGAGGTCCGCTAGTTGAGTAGCCCTGTGCTAGAAAGAATGCAATTGGCACCGTTTGAATTTTTTTTTAAAGTTTGACCAACCTGGAATCGACCCAGATCTTGCAGCAATAGAACCGAAGGCGATAACCACTCGTTTACTGAGCTGGTTGCGAGCGACTAAATAAGACAAGAAGTCAAAAACAGAACGTCAGCTTGAATTTCAAAGCACTATCTCTGGTACACGATCTGCGTTTCTTTCGTCACTGGCTGTTGACCAAACTCGTGCATTTAGGCTTCTATGCCATAAACGACGTTATTTGTATTTCCTTCTTTTCTTTGTACAGTAGTAGGCCTACAGACAGTGTTGTACGCGTCAATGAAATAAATTGACGGCGTCAGCGTCAGCGCGAATTGCCTAAAAACTTTACGGCGTAAAGTACTGCGTTAGCCTTTAAAGAAATTGACGGCGTCAGCGCTATTTTGGCCAGGGTCTCACAAAACGGAAGTATTTTAACCAAGTGTAGGCTAACAATAGCTATAAAGAGCAGGTTTTATGTTTTGAGACTGTATTGTAATTAGCTGCTTTAGCTTATTAGTTATTTCTTTGCCCTCTACGAAATCGGAGTGTCTAGGGACCTGATTTTGTTCAGCCCCCATCTTATGGAGATGCCTCAACGTGGTGTAGAGGTGAACCCAGGCTGAAAACTAGGCTAATCCCTAGCAACTCCTGGGGCTAATAGACACACGTAAAAGTCCCCAACGGCAATCTCTTTATGGCGGAAGAGGGCAGTGTCTGACGGGCAGGCATCCTGTAAGGCGGGCCTCAATGAACAGAGCACCCGGCAGCCCGTTGCAACCGGTTCCCCTGAATCTGCACGTTCCGATCTTATTGGACCGCAGTGGACATGGAGCTGGCCAAGAGTGTGTGCGTAGCCCTCGCGTAGTCACGACCACCTTAAACAACCACACAAGCGAATGGCCTTTGTCTCAATTTGGACCAGGACCAAAACAAAGCCCAATGGCGATGATATTACGGGTAACGGGGGCAGGCTTGGTAGAGCTGGAAGCCTCCAGCCCGGTCTCACACATTGGCGGCGGATCTCCATCATAGGCTGGGCCTCCAAAGCCACATACGACATCACCATCCAAAACCAAATTCAATTTGAAGACAAAACCAATGCTCGGACACGAGCTGGAGCCGACGAAGACGAGGTATTTTTTTGTAGAAACACAAGCATTTCAAAATGTTTGTCAGACGATCTGCTGCGGTTGGGACGCATAAAGTCCTTTCCAAACGAAAACATGCGTTCCACAGCAGCGCTGAATGGTATTGGTGTGTTGTATTTCAAAACAAGTCTTGAAAACGTTTACTCGGAAAGGTAGCCTATCACTGTTCCAAGCGTGCTGTGATGGCTTAGCACAGCGTGGTCCAACTGCAGGCCCGCGGGCCAAACTTGGCCCGCGAGCTCCGTTTTTTGGCCCGCGAACTGATAGTCAGCTTTGCTTTAATCTAGCAATGTCACTTCAATTTTTGTTTCTTTGTTATTGTAATTGACAAAAAAACTTTGTGAATGATCCTTTGTGATGCATAACAATACCACTTTCTTCTAATGGTAGTAAAAACAGAGAGAGACTGTTCACCAGGCATTTGATAATAATGCTTCATGTACCAGAGATAGTGCTTTATTATCATATACCACTTCGTTCAAAATTTTTTTCCCATGGGCGTGAGAGTTAGTATACAGCCCCCAGAGCTTCAACTCCAATTATGTAAACTTCAGAACGATCCGTTTTTGTTGTCAAAGAAAATGGAACTTCCTGCAAGCTTTCGGAAGTTAGTGTCAAAGGAGAAGTTTCCCCCTTTAAAAGATGCTGTTCTGAACCTGTAGGCCACTCGATGTTTGAAAGTACATACATTTGCGAATGAACAATATTAAAACCAAAAATCGAAATCAACTTGGAAACGAGGCTCTTTACGCTTGCGTTCGCATGGCCACAACTACGATTCTCGTGGATACCAACGTTATTGTCGAAAATTAATATCTAAAGTTGATAACGTTAAAGATGATCTCCTTTTAGGGCAAAACAAGCTGTAGAGGTTTTAGAGAGTATAGCAACTATATGCCATAGGCTAGCCCATGTATAATTTGCCAGCAATAAGCCTATGAATCGCTATTTAAAAACATTGGCTAATAAGATTAAAAAAAAATGTTTTTGGCCCTCGATGAAAAGAAGTTGGACCACGCTGGCTTAGCCTATATAAATCTTATTTCAACGAGGTCCATTGCACCAACATAGCTCTTTTCAGGGGCATAGAGCTCTTGAAATAAAGTTTCTTCAACCTCCGCGATGATATTCATTGATTTTTCGCTTTCTCTCTCCGATCTCTCGTTTTCGATACTGCTCACAATATGAGTGATCACCAGGGGCTCCGGACACTTCCTGAGAGTGGGGGGTAATTGCAAGGGCGGGAACGATGTTTTGACATCGACCGGGGCTTATTGGATTATCGCATCACATATACTTCTGGAAAGTCGCTCTCCAGACCCCGTTCGCATTACTGAAAGCTTCAGTTTCTTATACAGCGTTTTAGGCTGCATGTTTCGCGTCGAAGGCGCAAAATTTTTGCCTTTCAGCACGATTTAAAATCGAAAAATTCTTTCAACAAAGCTGAAATCACGAGCAAAAGCTTTTTAACATTTGCCACATTTTTTTGAGGTTTTGAGACAATTTTGACTGGAAGAGGGGACGTACGCAAAATCCTTCTCTGTATTCTTCCTTGACTCAAGTCCTCCAAATTTTGCACTTCAGACGCTAAAAGGTTAGATTTAAAAGGCCAAAAGCGTTAAGGTCAAAGCTATAATCTATAAAACTACAGCACGACAACCTGTGCCATAACATCCACATTGAAATGAAACGTTTCAGCATCTAGGGTTAGGCCTACATTCAACTCAGAAAAAAAAAAGCTAAAATACATTAACTTTTACAAGAACTGAAAATAAGGAGACATCTTGATCGATACTACAGGAAGGCCTACCATCTGCGCCGTATAAGAAATAACACTAAACAAAAATGTCATAACACCCAGGTAATGCCTTGTGCCAAAATCTCACAAAAACTACAAAGAAATAACATTATAAACGAACACCTCAACTTAAACAACACACTGTGTGCACTTTGCTTCCATTCTAAGCAGAACAGTCAGAAGTCGTCAAAGACTTTAAATCTTTGCATTGTTGAAAAAAAATTCTTTGCAGATTTCATCTGCACTTAGTTCATCCAAATACACTTAATGGGCATGGTAGGCCTACATGGCAATGAAATTGAGTCTTGAAGCAGTCATTGTGCTTCGGAGCCATGTTTTAAGCGGCGTAGCGAGCTAAACGATCTTTCAGCTTCTGCAGAAGAAGGGCCATTGACCAATAGCAATTTTACAAGTTTTTCCACACTGGCATAAAACTCTTTTACAATAATAGGCCTAAGTCCCATTAACTTGTTTCAAACATCGCACACATACTTGATCGGCCCAAATTTCTGATGGAAGTGGCTTAAATCTTGGCCCAAAATTTTCACATCGAAGCCATATCGTTCCAACGCTGTAGCAACACTGTCGTTGACTGTGCCAGATACTAAAACTTCAAGCATTTGGTGAGGCCTTGCACTATGCTGTCAATAGATGCACAGAACTGCCTTCTGTAATGAGAAGCGAGGTCATGGGAAGCACTTTGCTCACAGCGCTTTCTTGAAATTTGAACTTTAGCTAAGCCTAAGCTATCTACTTGCTGCTGAAATTCCTTGTAGCCTAGCCTGTAACTGCATAAATTGTTCTTCATTTCTAAGACTCTGGTAATTAACTTTTGAGTTTTCAACCAGCTCCATCATGTCGCTGATGGTAGCTATAGGCTAAGACTTGATCTGCAACAGGCCAGTTATCTTTTCAAGTGGCTTGAATAAAACTTGGCAAAACTGCAATGCAAAGTAGCCTATGTGTTGCCTTGCAATAATTGGGAATAAAGGCCTAATGATTTCGCATTATTGAAATTTTGAAGTGTGTTTAGCAAGGCTTCGTAGTTTGACAACACTGCCGGTACATCGTACATAGCCGGTGCATCGTCAGCCATCTTGTTTGGCACAAAGTGTGCAAGCCATGGTGGGATTCATCCTGCAGGGCGATTTTGAACTTGCCAGACTGATTTTGCAAACTACTTAGCTCCTGAACAATTCCCATAGCATTATGCAAGTCTCTATTGCATATCTGCGTTGTCTTGCGAGTCGGAGTTTCCAAGCAAACAACTAAAAAGTTGTGCAACAACATAAAAAAATGAAAATAAAACACAAAAGTAGAAAAAATATAAAAATTAAATTTTTATCTCTACATTAGTGGGGGGTAATTTTATATTAGTTACCCCCTCACTCCAATTGGTGGGGGGGTAATCACCCCCGCGGCCCTCCCTCTAACGGAGCCTATGGTGATCACCATTTGGCGAACTTCTTCCGCTTGTATTCCAGGGAACCATTCCAACCGACGCGAAAGCTGGTAATTCGGAAGAGTCGCGCTGGCCAGAATACATTGTGAAACGAGATTTTCCATGAAAACAAAAAATGACGCATAGCGCTTGACGCTTAAAATCGGCAAAATAGTTGACGGCGCTATCACTTCCGTCAACTAAAAAATAAATTGACGGCGCTAGCCTCAGCGTCAACAAAAAGTTGACGCCGTCAAATTAACGGCGTCAACGTACAACACTGCCTACAGATTAGATAAGTTGATTTTTATTTGGATAAAAAATAAGCGAATCGCCCTCTTAAGATATGCTATTGAGTTCAAAAAACAGGTCGGTGTCAATATTCAGAGAGCTTGGCTCAGCTGTGTAACTTTGTTAAAAGTAACTCTGATTACCAAGGTCATCGGCCTTTATACAAATAGGCTAGTCAGGTTTCAGGTGTTATCCAGCAATAGTAAAACAAACAAACCAAGAACGCGACTAAATTGTCTACGTGACATTATACTTAACTTGGATGGTGGAAAAGTAATTAAAAATTTATTGAGAAGTTATGAAATCATAAAATATCCTCTAGCTGTGAATTACACCTGCCAAAGGTGCAGTAGCTACATGGATTGTGCGTAAAGAAGTTGTGACTTTGAAATAATACTGTATTTATACTTTAATTCTGCAAGGTAACTTTTTGGGGCCATTTGTCTTCATAAATAAGAGTATACGATTGAGGCAACTGGTTATTATACCAGCTGTCAATAAACAATGAAAAGTCCAACGAAATCTCAGAACTATTTATGCTGCCTTAATCCACCTTTTTCTTGATAATGATAAGTGTACAAGCAGCTTCAAAAGATTTAAAACTTTAACATTAGCTGAAAATCTTATAAAATAAAACTACGAAACTGAATCACATGATAGGCTACGGCAAATATTTTCGCATTGTTAGTGAAAAGTTGCTGCTCTCGTCTGTCGTTTAACGCAATGATAGCTTGTATACTTCAATGGCGACTTGCTATTTCTGACTGAAAACTTCACTTTTAAGAAAATTCTAACTGGTCTGACATTTACGGCCAAACAAACACGCACCGAAGTGAACTTGCACTCTGACACATTTCAGAAAAAGCCGAGAAACCAGTGGTGCAATTAACTTTCAACAAAGCACGCAAGAATTTAAAAATTTTCCGTTTTTGCAATAACCAATTGTTTTCAAACGTCACTTTAACATTAATGATATCACCAACAGAACCAAAAAACATTGCAACAACAGAAAAAGGAAGACCCAGTCAACAAATGGTTCTGCAGACGTTGAATTAATATAAAAAAAACAGTTTGCTAGCTGGAAACCTCACCACGCACTGTCAAAATTTTGCTGAATTTTAGAAGTACCTTTGCTATTTTAGTCTCTTTTACTTTGGATTTGACATTTTGTAAAAGCAGTCATGCGAGAAAGAAAAATTGGAACAATCTGTTCTTACAGTGACATCGAAGAATAAGATCAAAGTTTAGAAACAAAGTACAAATTTCATTTGAGCCAGCCAAACAAAACCCAACCAAATTATTATTTACAAGAAAGCTCATAAATGAAAATAAAGCTTGGGCAAGACAAAGAAATTTTGCATCGAATAGAGACAAATGTTCGTTTTTGTTTTAAAGTATTTTGTATTGTCCAGTGTCCACACCTAAGTCCTATTTGAAATCCAGTAAGTTGCAATCATAAATGCGTTGATGCGTAATCCACAATGGCGAAAAATACGCAATACAAGCTATAAACAAAACATGCCTTTGTATAGACTAAAATTAAAAACTATGTTTGCTGACAAAAAGCTACCAATTTTAAAAGTTCTTAACAACATCCAAGGTTTAAATTAAACAACAGGCATGCATGTGGTTTTGGTGTGATTTTTTCTTTGACTATACAGTACAGTATCACCAACCGTGCCAACACAATCAGAAAAGCGGTTTTAATAAAAATCATAATATTATGATTAAATATATATAGTTTTATGGTTTGATGGTTAATCATATGGTTGTATTGATTGTCGTTCTACATCAGCAAAGGTTTTTTAACTGCACGGATCATTTTTAATTTCATATCATATTTACGATGTCATCACATTATTGCCCGACTTATCCTTATTGCGTCACGCAAGAAAGAACACAGTCGGTACCATTTTTACACTTTTCGGTTTGACCCGACCTGGAATCGATCTCAGATCTACCAGCACCAGAGCCGAAGGCGATAACTACTTGGCCACTGAGCTGGTTTAAAAATGCATTTAGCAAGACCTGCTTCAGATTTGAGCAAAGACAACTATGTAAATACACAATGCATTTCCTTATCACAAGCATGCACTTATAATACTGCATACGCCTGAAGCTACAAACGATAGGTCTACGTCTGAACAAGGCAAAGCCGATTCGCAAACTGCAGTCTTGTTCAGGCCATGGCTTCAAGACCAACTCGCTCTGCATACCTAAATATTCCATGAAAGGTTGGAGACTGAGGCTATCAGCATGATATTTATTCATCTTTGTATTAATCGAACTCAAAGTTTCGCGGTATTCATAATGAAATGTTTTCGACAAAGCAACAGAAAATGGGAACAATTGTAGGCTACATGACACACTCCTCTTTGTTGAAAATTTAACATCAAACCTTAGGCTAAATTAACATTGCTGAGTGAACAATATGCTTAAGCTATCTATAATCAGTGGCGTAGCCAAGGGGGGGGGCACCCCCACCCTCCCCCCTTTTTGGCACGCGTGTGATGTCACATCATTGAGAATGATACTTTCAGTCTCTTTATGTCTCTAAAACAAAGTTTGCCTAATTTTAAACAAGACTGCATCAAAAGAGCGAGTTTTGCCAATACCAAACATTCAAATAGCTCAGCCAGGGACGTTGAATCAATGTTGAAAAGACCTGCGAAAAATTTTGAGAGTTAAATTTTGAGAAAGGACAAGCTGGAAGATTTTAACTGGACAGACTCACAAGAGAAGGTTTTGATCACAAATGCAGGTCGGTGTCATAAAAGATTTGGTCTTTCCAATGTCAGAACTTCTCACTCATGATTACTCCCCGTATCTGTTTAATATGATAAATGTGCTCGGGAGTACATTTGTGATGCTGTTATCAGGAGCGTAGCCAGCAAAAAGGTCGAGGGGAGGGAGCAAATACGTATTATTGCATTAGTCAGTGAGCCCGACAACAAGTTGGCGAAAAGGAGTTCTGGGAGACCTTCCCTAGAAATTTAAAAAAAATACATCTTAAAACTAAGCCTTCTCAGAGTACTTTTAACTAAAATTCATATTAAAACTCTATTAAATGATGCTGTAACAAAAGGTGAAATGTTTATGCCAACTATTTCGAGGAGGAAGGTAGCCTAATTGCCCTGTAGTAGCCTATACAAAGATCCCCCCTATAAAAATAAGTACACTTTTGTCAGAGATTTTTCAATCAAACAGTTTTCATCAACACAGCTTTCTTGCGCCCTCTTGTCTTCTTTCAAGGTGTAGAAAACGTAGTTAGACGTTCCACAGTGCAGTGAAGCAGTCCAGAAAGTGGCTCCGCCATGCTTTGTTAAAAGCATATATCGGGTCCAATTCATTGACGATTTTGACAGCAGAAGCGATGGCATGTACTCCGTGATCATAGGTAGGCTATTCTTTGTTGATCCACGAGAAGGTCTTTAACTAAAAAGCAGGCTTCAACACCTAATTGGTTAAGGCAGGATCGGCAACCTTTTTGGTACTACAGACAGGTTTAAGGCAGACATTACTTTACGGCCGGTTTTTAACAAAACACTTTCGGTGCATGCACATACAGTAGCCTATATTACTAAAAGCCCTGGGCTTGTTTTGCAGCAATCTGCATTCATCTTGGGATGATGGCTGTCAAAGGCACCGGCAGTGTTTTCGTTATGTCGCCTACTTCGCAATTTTTCTTGTTTGCTGTTGTTTTGAAGTTTTTGAAGGAAAGTTTATGAAATTCTTATTTGTGTTTGGTTTTAGGATAAGTTTGCACTAGCCGGGTTGATTAAACTTTTTGTAATTTTTGGAGCAATTTGGCCTTGATTTTGTGGGGCCCGTTAACAAATTGCTCACACACCGATAGCGGTCCGCGGTCCGTTGGTTGCCTACCCCTGGGTTAAGGTATGAGGAACGACTGTTTTCGCTTCTTTTTCTTCTTCAAGAGTCCTATTTTAACAAGGGGGTAATTGTCGCAATAATTAGGCCTAAGTACTGATAGAGTATTTGTAATTCTATGGCATTAAAATAAGAATTAGGGAATGTATTGCTTTGGGAAACTCCATAGCCTACCATTTGATTTTACAGCGGTTAACTTATACCTTGGGGTGCCATATTGTCTTAGTCTGCCAACTTTTGAATCATTCCAATAACTAGATGCCGATCGTCACTTTGCATCTGTGTAGAGTGCTGATGCCGACACGGTAACACAAAAAAAAACTTATGAAAATCCTGTTCAACTTTCTCTGGTGTCCTTCGCCATTGAATAACTCCAGAGAAGCAAAACACTTCCTCCTGCCAAAGATGGAGGCCTCAAGATAGTAGACATCCAATCCAAATTCAGAACATGCCGCATCGACAGCATTCTCCATCTGCTTCTTATAGAAGACGCCACCGAAATGTGGCACATAGCCCTACGGACCATATTCAACTTGAGTCAAACTGAATTTGAATTTAAGAAATAAAATTTATATTTCCACCTTACCTATCCTCGACATCCTATAGGATATTTCATGGAGGGTACAAATGGGGTGACTTTGAAAGATCAATACAATCCGGCACAATCACCAACTGCAAGTTTTGCCAAAAAAACTGATGATAATGTGACTTGCGTCCTAACAGAGTGCTCTTTTGCTTGATTGAATATGGGAGTGCCTGAAACAGCAATGTTCTTACTTAATCAATGAAACCTGGAAATCACAAACGACGTGATCCTTTACAATCAATTTCCCGGCGAACAAAAGAAGAATTCAAAATCATTGATCATGGTGAATGACGCCAAGCATACCATCATCCAAAAGAAGATATCTGTGGATTTGTGGCAAATGGCAACACATAGCCTACACATGGAGCACAAAACGGTCCACTACCCAAGTCCACTAGCGTACGCAGGGGGGGCATTGGGCCATGCCCCCCTCCCCCCTTAAAAATGTTTTAGTAGTTAACGACGTAGATTAAGGCATTTAATACGTTTTAAATTGCACTTTCAAAGCAATTAACAATGTTGTTTTATAGACTAAGCCAATACGAAATACATGGCCCAATCCACCTACCCCACCCCAGGTATGCCAATGTCTGTAAGCCTATTATAGTGAGAAAGAAATGGATAAAGTTTAAACTAAAACCATACTGGGATATTATGAAGACGTCTGGGATATCAATGGCCAGTGGCGTAGCTAGGGGGGGGGTTGGTCGCTACAACCCCCCTTTTGGCACGCGTGTGACGTCACGATATTGAGAATGATGCTTTCAGTCTCTTTATGCTTGGGAATGATGCTTTCAGTCTAAAATAAACTTGCCTAATTTTAAACAAAACTGCATTACAAGAGTGAGTTTTGCCTAGCCCAGTGCTTCTCAAACTTTTTTACGCCGTGTACCGCCTGAGCACTTTCCATCACTTGGCGTCCCGGTCAATTTGCAAAAAAAAGACAAAAGCAAAGTCATTGTTACTTTTGTAACAAATACTCAACAAAAAAACAAGTAAAAAAACACTTTTATTAATGGTCTTTCGAATTTTGATGCGAAGTGTGCGCTTGCTTATTTGCAACCAGCTTATCCAATTGCGGTCCAATGGAAGACAATGCTACTCGAAGAGGAGCATGGATATCCAACGCGTTTCTGTGTTTTCCCTTTAAACAGCTCATGGTGGAAAAGCCGGCTTCACATAGATATGTAGAAGGGAATGGAAGCGATGTTTTAATAGCCATGGTACACAGTCTCGCATATTCTGCTTTTGTTTTGACCCAAAAGCTTGCAAGGGAGTTTGATTCAAAAGATTTTCGCAAACCTTCATCAGCAGATAGATCCAATAATTTATCTTTTAAATCGACACTTATATTTAACTCTTCTACGTTTACAGTTGGTGCAAATGGGTTTCGAATCCATTCATTTCCTCTTTGTGGATCTTTTTGTTCCGGAAGATAATGTTGAATACGTTCCACCAAATTTGACAAATGTTCTGTGGCAGTATCTTGAACACATTTTACGTCCAAATTGTCTCCAGCATCGTCAATAACAGTAGCTAACTTAGGAAACATGTCGTAACAATTGTTCGAGACTCGAATCTTCCATGCTTTCAGCTTTCGTTGCATGCCGTCAATTTTATCTGCTGTTGCAAAAAGTGAAGCATTTTTTCCTTGCACTGAAGTGTTAAGGCCATTCATAATAACAAAAATGTCAGTTATGTAAGCTAGCAAAGCAAGCCATTGTTCATTTATAAAATAGCTTAAATACGATGGATCGATCATGTTTTCGAACAAATGTTGAACGACTTCTTTTTACAGTCAACACCTCAGTCACCTCAGTGTTTCCAGCATTACTTTCGTTTGATCATTGTTTCTGTTTCATATATTTGTCCATATAGGACCACGCTTTGCCATTTGTAAAACTTAGCTAAAACTATAGTTTTTATAGGCTAATATGGGCTAACAGCTAACTCACTTTCTAAAAAAGAACAAGGTTTATAGCTTCAACAAATCTATGTAAAAACATGCTCAACTCACTACAATCATCTGATATTTTGAAGTCAGAGTGTGGCCGATCGATTGAGCCTCTCACTTCTCTACTCGTTACTGGACGCTGCAGGTATAGTCAAGCACGTGGACACAGCACAAACACACAAAAAGGATGATCATCTCGCATCGAACATTG
The DNA here is from genome assembly GCF_918807975.1 of Aplidium turbinatum. Classification (NCBI taxonomy): domain Eukaryota; kingdom Metazoa; phylum Chordata; class Ascidiacea; order Aplousobranchia; family Polyclinidae; genus Aplidium; species Aplidium turbinatum. Next base: position 10,695,804 of record NC_137484.1, on the reverse strand, counting down.
CGATACTTTGTTGAAATAATGGATTACAAAATAACATTTCTTTGTAACGTAACTGGAATTCGTCGTAGTAGCGGGCCACCAAACAGTCTATAGCTGGAAAAGCAGATTGAACATTATCGTTGCCTAAAAATTATTATATAGACGTTCTGATCAATATAAAACAAATTACTCAATTTAAAATTTCTCCTAACTGACCGTGTACCAGCAGCCAAGTGCTCGCGTACCGGCACCGGTACGCGTACCGGCGTTTGAGTAGCACTGGCCTATAGCCTATACCAAACATCTCAGCCAGGAATTAGCAACAAGAAAACATAAAGACTTAGCTTTATTTCCGAAAAATGCTGAAGAAAACATGATCTTATCCTTTTGCTATGCCACCTGACAGCACCATTTTATAGGAATATTCATACCCACATTTTTGTTAAAAATGCTCTCAGAATGCACCAAATTCAATTCAATGCACCAAATTCAAAATTTTCTAGGGGAGGCCCCCCCAGACTCCCCGCCGCTGGGTGTCGTCTTACGCGAAAATGCCATCGGGCTTCGCCCGCCGGTCGTCAAAATTCCTGGCTACGCTACTGCAGTGCCGGATTAACTATAGTAGCAGATGTAGCAGCTGCTACGGGCCCCGCGCTTCACAAGGCCCCGCGCTTGGTGAGCAAAACATTTTTTTGCAAAAAAAAAAAACTGTCGAACATTGTTGATAAGTAATTTTTGGCTTGCAAACTGGAATGGTATGGAAGAATATTATAGTTGTAGGATTAAATTACTTAGTCCCAACGTCTTATCCCTTCCTGATTATTGTAAACTTTAAAAACTGGTAATTTCCGCTGGAGGCAACTGCTTGATCGAGTGCCACGAGCCCACGATACTAGTTGTTTGAAAGATTATTCGACTGTACTGTACACCAGTGAGAAGAGTATCAATCTTGCTATTACAACGCGTTCAACATGAGTGGGAAATATAACGGATAGGCCTACAGGCACTTCTCAAAAAAAATATGGTGCTGTTGCAGAATATGTTCCATGTTATGCTCATTCGTTGAATTTAGTTGGTGTATGCGCTGCACAATCGTGTCCAGAAACAGTTCAGTTCTATGACTTTGTTGAAAATATCTATGTAGGCTATTCTTTGCTGCTTCAACACACCGGTGGTTCGTTCAGGAGTGTTCAGGTGGTGGAGTGCTAAAGAAGCTCTCTGAAACACGATGGTCCGCAAGAGCTGATGCCATTAAGGTTATTAAAGAACGTTTTCCTTTCATAAAGGAGGCACTGGAGAAACTTGCGAATGACCAAGTGCAAAAGGCAGAATGTCGACAGCAGGCAAATGGACTCCTCGAGAAAATGGAGTTGCTCAAAATTGAAATCTTAGTGGTTTTTTGAAATAGCTTACCCGATCGCTTCCAGGCAAGTCAAGCCTCTCTTCAAACAAAGCGGCAAAATCTCGACATTTCTTCAGCGTTGTGTGCCTCTTTGGCAGGATCCCTACAGACTTTTAGACCGGCTTTTAGAGAACAATTCGCTAAGTTTGAGTCAGAGGCGCAGAAGTTGACTCCAGTGCCGGATTACCGACCAACAAACACAAGAAGAATTGTCCAAAATCGAACGCACGATGAGAATGTAGGCAGTGGCCGTTCAGTTTCAGATGCAATGGATATCAACTAAAGACAAATTCCCGGTGGAAGTTTTCCTTGCAGTATTGGACAGCCTACAATCTGTGCTGGAGCAACGTCGCAAGGCATAGGCCTACACCAATCCGTAAAGCACATTGCTATTGATTGCTCCTCTCCAGAACTCAATTATTTCACTTTGATTAAAGAAAACAATATTGACACCATGTTTCCTAACATTGACAATTTGTTACACATTTATCTATGTATGATGGTAACTGATTGTAGCCTACTGGAGGGAGAGAGATCATTTTCAAAATTGAAGTTGATTAAAAGCTAGCCTATCTGCGAAACACGATGGGGCAAGAGCGGCTACACTATAATAAAAAAATATCAAATCTATAAAATATTCAATTACTTCCCAGTCATTATCTGTAGCCTACATCAAATCAATCTGCTACAGGCCCCGCACTTGGTTAATCCGACACTGCGCTACTGTACTGTCAATGCCCCCCCCCCCCCCCTTGAGAAAATCCTGCGTACGCAACTGCCCAAGTCCTATGGGTAATCATGACAAAAACAAATAGGGCTACATAGGCTACCGTACCAAAAAAACATAACCTAACATTCTTTTATCGTCTGACATTTCCCTTACTCCTAAACCTTTTGCAGTCAGAAAAAAAAGGACCAATCTAGATACCCTTCTCAACCGTCCCTCTCAGCCGTCATTGATGGTCGAGATTACTGTTGCAGCAACGGGTCTCACTTAGCTTAGTACGGTCGTAGAACAGCTTTGAAAAAGTTTAGACAGTTAAGGGTTTAACAATCCTTTTTTAGCCCGTCTTTCTCACTCATCTCAAACGGCCCGATGCAGAAACTGTGATTGCAGCTGGAAATTTTTAACCATCTCTCTCTCTCATCCTGGGATGATAAGATTGCAGCGGCCCATTCAAAAAAGACTCTGGTGTCAGCACAAGCTACCCTCCTTCCAGAGATGTACGTATACGCCGCAACTTTTTGTTTACGCTAACGCTTGCGGCCACATTTTTTTGGATAGTTTGCGCTTGAGGCTACGCCGTAAAATTTGCGCGGTTTTTTAGCGCATAGCATCAACGCATACTTTTCAATGTCTTTTTTTCGCTACAACACGCCAATACCTTCCAGCGCTGCAGTCGAAAGAATGTTTTCAATGGGCAAACACATATTGGAACCAAAACACAGCAAAATGTCAGATGAACATTTTCAGATGCTTGTGTTTCTTCGTGGAAACTCAAAATAAAACTTGTTTGTTTCGAGTGGTTTATACCGCGTGAATGTTTGTCACCTAGCAAACAAAATTAGTTTACGCTAGTGTATGCGCTGACGCCACCAACTTTTTTTACAAGTTGCGTTGACGCATACGGCGTATGGTTTTTCAAACGTTTGCGTTAACGCTGGCGGCGTCAATATTTTTTGTTTGTGCGTAGGCTACATCACTGCCTCCTTCTGGCCGCCTCTCTCTGGCCTGTTCACCATATGAGATGTGATGAGGCAGGTAACAATTCCATTTTATATAAAAAATAATGTAAACCTGCAAGGTGTGGTGGTGGTATCCAGTGTTTTTTTTAAGGTGTTTTGGGGGACCGAAACGGTCCCCCAAATTTCTCCAGCGGTTTCCCAAAATTTGGACTTGCAACTACAGTAGAAAAGTAATGGTTGTTTCTCGCTATGTCTTGTCGATAATACGGATATAGCCTACAATCAATAGTTCAAATCCGGAAAACAAAATAAGTGGAGGTACAGCTAACAGCTGAATCAAAGAGTTATTCACAAAAGAAGTGCACCTTCGATACTCGTCAATGTTTATTTCTGATTTATGGCGCATAATGATCAGTTTTTACGTGTGGAAACATAACAAGCAGAAGCCAACAAGCACACTTTGTGTGATTGTGCAGCAAACTTGTTTGGCGGCCGTGTTGGGCAGGCTGTTTGGTCGCTGTCACAATCATTTAAGCTGTGCCTTGTCGAATAATTCATTTTATGTTGCGTTGATTGTATGTAGTTATGGCTATTTTTTGGTATTTAAATGAAACACTTGCGGTCTCTTAAAACTACTTAGCGGTCACCCAAACCAAACCTTAAAAAAAAACCTGGTGGTGTCCACCTTGAACTCTAAGCGTTGCGTAAGAAAAAAATAAAATTATGTCCTTCTATTGCGTTGTTGTTTAAGACTGAGATAAAGTTGTTCAAGACACTGGGAATTGAACCATAATTGCTTACCGTATTTTACACATTGCCGATTAAGTTTTTATATTCCGAGAAATATGACCCAACGTTCTTATACCTGTTGTTCAAGTTTCACAGTGCACAGCGATTGCTTTGCGTGTTACAGCAATCAAAGTAAATTTACACTTTTTATTTAAATTTAAAGTACGGTAAATTCAAGAAATTATTTCTTAAAATTAAGAGCAAAATTCTTTCTTTTCCGACTTCTAAAGCTAAAACCTCAATTGCTAAGGTAACAGGGATTTTCCGACTTCTTTTCAAATTTTCATTGAAATTCACGGTTGATTAATCAACCAAAGAAGGTTGCTATGAAACATTGGACACATCCATAGTTCCATACCAGAGGCTGCTGAAAGAAAGAATATATCAGAGAGAGAGAGAGAGAGAAATAAACTTTAAAATACCGAAATAAACTTGATATATCAATCAATCAAGTTTATTTCGGTATAGCTCCACATTCATTTTCAATGTACACATCAGTAGATATAACAAATCGCTTTTTTGATATGGAAACTACACCATGGTAAGGTAAAGGTGGGTCCCATACTTGATTCAAGTGTTGGGTATGAGAAGATAAGGTTCTCATTGTACTAAGCCTTCGGCACTAAGGAGAGTAGGGTGGCCAGTTCCTTTCTCTCGGCCGCCTTTACTTCAGCAACTACGCCTACCCATTTTATTACACCCTGGGTAGAGGTGAGCGGTGTTTTCAACAACCAGCTTAGCCAGGAGTTGAATCAGGTTTGCATAATTGGAAAGCCAACGCCTTATCCGTTGCGCCATCCCACCACCATGGAGGCACCGAAAAAACCATGCGGTTATCTAAGTCAAGGTGCCCCCACGTATAGTAGCCTAATTTTATTTGTCAATCGAATATCACAGATAACCAAATTCAATCAGGAAAAAATGTGATAAAATACACATAGCTAAAGGGATGCTTAATAGCAGCAATTTATTCTGATAAAGTAAAAGTAGTAAAACCCTTTTTTCAGTCAATAAAAATCAATTAGTTTGCTTCGATTGCGCTATATAAAACAGTCAACAAAACTTTGAAGACAATGTTGCATAGTGCTTTTGCAGGTTAAGCCATAGCCTAGGACAGTCTGGATAGCATCGGAATTCCAAAGGCAATTGGACTCCATTCTGCAGTTACCTGATAAAAAGACCATAAATAAAGTACGTAGTTTATTTCTCTCACAATGTCATAAGCTGTAGTAGTAATAGTCCAGTTTTAATCCGGTGATGTCCCCATTACCGAGGGTGGTCGGATTCACCTCCAAGTACCGCAATTGCCTTCACACCTTGCCTCCAAATTGATCTGTCTAACGCGTCCTCTCTTGTCAAGCCCACCTTGCTGCTTTCCACTTCAACTTGCCTTTTCCACGTTTTCTTGGGTCTTCCTTATTTTCTTTGGTCTTCCACTTGCAATTCCAGCGCTTTTCTTAAAACATCATCTTCATCCCTTCTCAAAACATGCCCATACCACCTCACTCCATTCGCTTTCGCCAACTTATCAACATTCTCATTCAACCCAAGCGAGTTCACAAGTTCTTCGATATTCCCTTTGCCCATCAGTTTCACACCACGCATTGCTCTCACCAATCACCATCGCTCTCTCAGTTCTTCTTAAAATTGCCAATTCGTTTTCCCGTAAGCACCATGTCTCACTTCCGTACAGCATTGCAGATTTCACACAACTAGTATAAATTCTTCCATTTTCAACGAAAATCTGCTACCACATAGCAACTCTCGGCATTCTCTGAATTTTACCTAACCAAACCTTACTCTTGCAGTCACAGCCGCTTCACAACCACCACTGGCATTCAATCTACCTCCTGGATAGCAAAAGGCCAGTTTACTAAAAAATAAATGCTCTCTGGCTAGGTAACCATTTTGCTCAGCACAGTCTGCAACCTGTGGTGAAAATTCAACATAGTTGGTGTTTATTTATTCAGCTGTATGCAACAATTGACACATGTTTCATTGTTGTAGACCAGGGGTCATAAAACTACGGCCTGCGGGCCGGTTCTGGCCCGTGAACTGATTTTATCTGGCCTGCCACGTGCTGCGGAAATAACAGCTGCACTACAACTGTTAAGGAAAGGACTGACGTTGCTATTGAGCTACACGCAACCTGCTAATGATTTTTCCATATGGTTTCTTCTTATGACATCACAAACTTTGTTGTTTAAAACACCAATGTTTCATCAATGCGACATCTCTGTTTAGGCAAATCATACCAGCCAGACTAGGCATTACAGCAGGGTATAACTTTTCCAGAAACCTTTCCATTTTCATCACAACTTTGCTATTCCATCGCTGACTTTGTTATTTATTGTGCTCAATTCAAGTCAATGGAGATTCTAAATAGTTGTATATCTTTTTGCAATTTGCATCCGGCCCGCAGCTGTTAATCTCGCAGCAATCCGCCCCTCAGAGAAAAAAGTTTGGTGACCTCTGTTGTAGACAAACAAACCCCTAAAGTCACATATAGTTACTGTAATAGGCTAGTTACGGTGAGTTTTTAGAAACAGCTGTTTACAAATAAATAAAAATAAGGATGAGAAACAGCAAAGTAAATACTTCCACAACGTTTGATAGGATTTTTATTCAATGTGTGTGTACAGCACATTCTTTGCACAGTTCAGTGGGCTGTGTGGATGAAATTTGTAGACCGGACCTGGCTCACGGGTCATAGCATGGTAACCCTTGATCTAGCTGTAGCCAACGATATCCTGATATTGTATTTTAAGCAAAATTAATAAAAGGTTTTCAGTACCGTACGGCGTACATGTACACATTGTATTAATTTATTTGTTGGAATGCAAAGTTAATGTAACGATAGTAAAATATAAAATAATTTTACTTTTTTATAAATATATGATATAATCTGTGATAAACTATATTAACACCCTTTGTTTGTTTTGCACAGAGAGTTAAGTCAGTAGCCTACTACTTAAGCCAAGAAACAATAATGAGAAGTAGCACTGATGCAAATATTGTGTATTGGACAGTGTTGGCCATTTGCTCATATCATGTTTTAATACCTGTCAAGGAAGACAAAAATACTATGTAGGTTACTAAGTTGCCTTTGATAGCATGTCAATTGTCACCCTTTCGTGTAAGCTACAATCATGATATAAACTAAAAAAAAAAAAACTTTGGAAGTAGTGATTTGCAATTCAACAGCTACTTCACCAGATGTTTAATACATTTTTACTTTATCAGCTTTGTTAGGGGTTTATTCTTGAATAAATCATTTGCTTTTGTTGATATTTAAGTGATGAAACTGCAGAGTTGATTGGTGGTACAAAATTTGAAAATTGCTAGTAGAAGGTTGCTCATAGCTTGAAACTGCAGGTTTTTGTCTGATTCTCTTTAGGAGCTAATGTCAGAATAAAATAAACATAAATGTGGTGAAGAGAGTCAGACGGAAACCTGCAGCTTCGAGTTATGTGCAGCCATTACTCACAATGGTGAAACTGCATTTATTGTCCAGAAAAAGTGACTTGTGAATCTTTATTTGACTTATTTTTGTGAAGTTATTGAGGCTCTGAACCTCTGTACAGATCTCATGATTGGAGTTGACAGTTATAAGTTTCTACTTGGTGATACTGTTCATGAATTATTCTGTAGATAGTTTTTATAATTAGGCTATTATTTCCTATATAATAGTCGAAAGCATGACAAGGCAAGAAAGAAAAAATATCAACATAGTTATATGCTTACATTACTGTTTTAAAATTACTGTAATATTCATAAAGTCATGTATAAAATGTTTTATCCAAAGTGAACAAACAAACTCCTGGCACTGCATAATATAACAACAAAATAACTTTAATTCTACAAATTTAAAGCAAAGTTTATAATATAAGTAAATCGTTTTAAGGGTATCGGTATTTTGTCAATTAATTTGATGTTTAGATTGAGTCCTAATGCAAGTAAACAAAGCAGTTTTACTAGAGTTAACTAAGGAGTTGCAAACTGTACCATGTTTTGTTTTGCTTGAAGAATCATATGCATTGCTGTTGAAAACGTAGTGTTTGAACAGGCTTATACAGTACAACAGAGCATAAAAATACAGTTTGCTACATACCATGTTATTTGAAACTTTTGCACAAACAAATTTTGAAGCAACTTGCTAAAAGACTGTAGTAAAGCTAATGGAGTGAGTTTCACATGGGAGTTATTGGTAGGTGATTACACCTTGTAGAATGTAGATACTGCAGGTATTGCATGAACCAGTCTGAGGCCTTCTACCAGCACATGATCAGAAGTGATAATAAGAATTGTTATGAAAACAAAAAGTATTTTTTCTCTAAAATAACTAAACAAATATGGCTTTACAGATTCATGCATTTATCAAAATTTAAAACTCATTAAGTGATGTGATGTTGGTTGGAAATAGACTAAACTTGTTTGAAGTAAATTAGTTCTTTTCCAGACGAAGCATTTTGCTTATTCATCAGCAAAGGCCAATAGAAATTGATTTTTTTGTTATTGTTTTATAACCACAATACTATTTTATTACAGTTGGCCAATGTTTGTTGAAAAACATTGTTAAAAAATCGAAATTAGGTGACTGTGCAAATCAATCATATATATAACATTGAAGAACCAAAAGAAAAGTGCTCTGCAAAAATGAATACGAAGTTGCCAAAGATTCTGAACCAATGCTTTTAAAGCTTGCTTGTTTGTGTTATTTGTAGTTTGCCTATCTTGCATTACACAAATCACGTTCAAAGTTCCTCCATTTCCATCTTTTCCTTAAACTTTCAACATGGCTGTGAAGATGTTTGAAGGAGCCCCGTTTGGAACACAAACAGCAAGGTAGTTACAAGATATCTATAAATTGATGTGCTTACCATATTTCATTTTTCTGTTTTCATGTAGACTTTTGTCCCACCAATCAAAATGAATAAAGAAAACTTTTGACGGCATGCTGCAACAGTATTGGTTTTATGCAATCTAAACAGATAAGCTGCTTTTTGCTAGTTTAACACAAGTTTAAACTAGTAAAGGCCTGTCATAAATAATTTTTGAAGTTCTATGAAATTTCAAGTACATGTATTTTATAGCAACACAGTGGTTTCGGTTTGCTAAAGCTACAGGAACACACTTCAATTTTTTTCTTTTTTTGGAAAACACTAAATACGTTTTGTTTAATCAAACTTTCAAAACACTGCGCAGGTTTGATGTTACTGGCATTCATCCTCAAAGCAAAGCTCCTGGATCATTCACACAGATACCTTATTGTAAGAAATCAACAAGTGACCTACAGAAGAAGTAAGTTTTGTTCACACAGATCTGTCTTGATTTTTCTTTCATGTAGCATCAAGTATAAATAGGCTTATTGATTTCTGCCAATAACAAGATCTCATTTGAGACTAATCTTAGAAGCGGGGCTCTGCGTAACCCATTTCTAGTAGCTGTGTGGGAAATTCGTCAGACATTTAACGGATTATTATTTCTATTGTCCATTTTTGTATCATACGATAGCACTCCTTCAAGTAGAAAGTTTGAATGGCTAAGGCACCCATCGCTCCTCGTTGGCATCAATATTTTCTCAGGGCATGGCCAGCCACCTAGCATGAAGTGTTTTGGTTAAAGGAGATTACACTCAACAGATAAACTGCCCAAAATACCTACTTCTTTTTTGAGAGTCCTTCAATCGTGAGTTCCTCTGTACATCTCCCCGGCACAATGTATTTGGTGGACCCTTAAAAGTTGTTAAGGACAGTCACAAAAAACACGCAATGTAAGAAAAAACCAGTTATTCAAAATTCAAGCTTTAAAAAACGTAGGTGACAGCACAAAGTATAACCTACTGTGTTTTGTAAACTTATTTAGCAAAACCAGATATTTCCAACATCGTGCCTGAGTCTACGTAGCTATAAACCAATTACTTCTTACAGATATTATGCAGGACACTCAGTCAACGGCCAAAAAACAAACAATTTGTTAGGCAAAGCAAAATAGCAACTGTAAAAACAAGCTACAGGGATAATTATGCGTGCCTGGATTCCTAAACAAGCAAACACTTAGACACAATTTGTTTTGTCTTTCTCTTCAAGTTACTTTACTTTTCAGCTTTAAAATCTTTCATGATTTTATTTCTCCACTATTATATTATACCTAACAATATCGCACTTGCAATAACGTGATAGACATTCTACTGGTGCAAACTAAGCTGAACTATCACAAGATGTATAAGGTGATGATCTGCTTTTATTCCGATGTTTCGTCAATCAGACACGACTGACTTCTTTAGGGGGCTAGATCAGGTAGAGACTACCTGTCTAGCATGGCAAATCGCAGGACCATGTTACTGTAAATTAACTGAACATGTAAAACGAAACTCAACTTCCCAACAAAATTATCGTGCGCCAATTTTGAAACTAGAAAAGAGGACTTTAAGTGTTAAGTTATCAATCAACAAGAAACTTACTTAATGGCAGACCAGGAAGAGAGTGAACAGTATGAGTTATGAAGAATCAAATTGTATACGAACCACTGCATAGCTTTCAATCAGCATGAAACCAATTTCAATACATCAAACGAGCACTTGCAATAGTTTTTTATAAATAGTAGGAAAAGAAATGCGATCATTACGATTCATTACATGAAGCTTTTGATTAATAAACCAACTTTCAGAAAACATTCGTTTTTAGTACACATACATCGCACTTTTCTTGTAAAATTAAACAGTTATGTTGTCAAAAGTTAAAGAATGTATGAAAAATGCTTGTTAAAGAATATTTGTACTCGCATTTTAGAAATGCAAAATACATCGATGAACTGAGGAGATGTGCAGGATAACTTAGCCTACTCAGGTTTATTGCTTAAATAAGACATGAGATTACTGAAAATATTTCCACGTTTTTTTTTCTTATAGACTTTCTCCTGGAGCATATAGCGTCGATGTTGGTGGATTCAATGAGAAAGCAGTACAGGAGAAAGCACAAGGTCCCGGATGGAAACGATCTTATGAAACATCAAGAATGGCAAAAATACCCCATTTGCTTTACAGGTATATTACTTTACACCTTCAGCAGGATCTACACTATAGGGCTCTATTCCTGCATACGGCTGATGGTTGTACAAAGTTAGTCAAGATGTAACCATTAAAATCTTGTCTTTTAAATTTCAAAATAATTCTCTCTATATACAGTTACTAGAAATGGTTGAACTATTGTGGTTGTTTTATGGTTTGACTTTTTTACGACTTCACAGGTGTATAATTTTATATAAGACTACCTTCTTGTTTGCCATTAATGTAGGTCTACTTAAATTATCTATTTGTAAAGTAGTACACAATTATATAATCAAGATGTAAACTGTACTTTTATTTCATGACTTGTAAATTTATTATAGAGAAGAGTGGGTTAAAAAGAAAGAAATTAAAAGAAAACTAGGACCAGGAAAGTACAATGCTGAGAAATTCGATTTCATACATGCTCTGAACAGTAAACCACGCAGTACGAGAGGAATCTGCTCCACGAGAGAACAACGCTTTCGTGGTCGCTTTGTTGTGAGTATGAAATAGAAAAGTTATTTTCTCACAGAGTTCATTCTTAGTTGCGTTGAAGGAGAAACTAAACTCAAGTGATAACTTTGCATCATAACTACCCTGTTTGGGTTCAGTCTACGATAGATTGCTTGTCGACGACTTTCAGTTGATTAAGCTGTTTAAAGATAATGAAAACTATAGGCCAGAGGTCGGCAACCTTTAGCATTAAAAGAGCCAATGTTCCCAAGTTTCTTCAAATTAAGACATATTCGGAGCCATAACATGTAACTGTCGAGTTGGCCACTAAAACCAAAGGTAATTATAGCCCACACTTCATGTAGAATTTCTTTCAATTTTTGCTTTGTATGATACATGCAAATATTCTAGAATTTCAACAAACAAAGCCTGACTATTAAACACAACACTTTTTAGTAGGCTACCTACGGGCACAGTATTGGGTAAAAACATACATTTTCAAATAATCATTTATTTCACCCAGCTAATGCGATATTTGCTCCTGAATTTCACTGCACAGCACATCTACATTAGCTTGATAAAGATGACACTTTGAGTTTCATTTGAGACTGCAAGCTCTCATCTGTTAGGCGTGAGCGTTGTTCATTTTTTAAGTAGCCTAATTCATGAACGAAAAACTTTGTTCGCATAAACATGTTGATCCAAATATCGACAGAACTCCAAATGCATATTTTTTCATGTTCATGTAAGAGTCAGGTATGGCATTCCACGTATCGAACACGAGCTTGTCTGGTTTTTGAAGCTTTTCAAGGTCACTCCATTTGTGGTTGTGACGAAGCGTGGCCTTCTGGCGAGCAAGATCTTCAAGGTCAGCTCTCAAGCTTCGGAACTTAGATACCCACACATCCTTGTCAGCTATGTCGGCCAGTTCAAGTTCAAAACTAGATTGACTTACAGCTGTGAATGCAGTCATATTCAGCAGTAATGGATCGATTTCCAGAGGGGTAATAGGGAAGGATAACGTGTCTTTTTCCTTCCTAAAATCACAGAATCGTTGTTGAAACACAGTTTGCATATCGATGATAGTTTGCTGAAAGTAAGCAAAATTTAACTGGTTGTGTGCTTCTTTGAACTCTTTTAGAAAGGGAAAGTGAAGTAGTGTACCTCTTTGTAAATCTCTGGCAAACACTGTCATCTTGCGCTCAAAACCCAAAACCTCCTCCAGCATCTGCAGGGTTGTGCTACCTTTTCCTTGCAAGGTTTTGCTCAACGTGTTGAGGTGCAATGTCAAAAAAAAAACGTACTAAACGGATTTGTAGGCCTAAGTCATAATTTTCAACAAAACTAGTTTAAACTATAGCCTAGAGCAGTTATTAATTTACAACAGAATTTTTTTGTATTGCCCAAGCTCGCAGTGTTTAAAGTCACGGGAGCCAGAGCAGAGGGCTGAAAGAGCCGCATGTGGCTCCGGAGCCGCAGGTTGCCGACCTCTGCTATAGGCTATCAAGTAAGTTCAATATGATTTGATTGCGACCGTGGCCTTCTAAAATAGATGGCCTAGACACCGTGCACAAGCCTTCAGAATTGCAGAATGACTTGCGAGATTGTGCTGAAATCAAGTGTAGCAAGAACTGGTAGCGATCTAAACGTGTTTCGCCCTTGAGGTTGGGCGCATCAGTATTTATAGCGAGTGCCCTGCTTTGTGCTGACCACCATGTACATGGTTTCTTCTACATAATTTAAGTTCGTTCGTGGACTCGTGTCAGTAATTTGTTTAAGTTACTACTTTATTTTGCCACCGTTGCGAGAGTAATCTGATTAAATTACAAATTTAGTAAAATTGACAGGCGAAAGCAACAAGACACGTGACAATCAACGAGCCAGCTACTCCCATTGTGGCGTATCATCAAGTGTCCAGCCAGAATATAATCTCGTGCTCTCGAGCGGTGTCGAATCGACTTCCTATCACCCGTTATGCAGATCCTCCCATCACTCGATGTGGAAGCAAAAAAATGTCCCTTGAAAGCTATTTCTGTTCACAAGAGATTTCGTAATGCAAAATTTTTGTCACAGGACAGCCCAGGCCCGGGTACGTATGGCAAGGGTGGGGTTCCATCTGCTGGCTTGGAAGAGAGAGCATCAAAGTCAGCCACTGCGATCGGATTGCTGGACTCAGGTGCAATGTCATGTTTTTCCACTTTCATCTTTCCAACAGTTCTGATGAGAATTACCATTATTTGATCATCTATCCAATCTGATAATGAAGTACCTTATTTTGCGAACTAGTGTATTTGTATGCATCAACCGTAGTCCGCCAATTAAAATCTCCGGTTGCTGATCCACCAATAAATATAATTAATCTTCACGCAAACTGGTTTTCGATTGTCTAATCAGGTGACTAGTTTAATCGGTTACTTACAGGAACTGCTGTTGGTGTGTCCAAACCTAATGATAAGATTCAAAGATCAATGTTTCAATGTGATAAATTGCCAGAACAAAGTTTTTATAATGTCATAAATAAACCTGTCAATGAAAAAGATATGCTAAATTTGTATTACACAATTTTTGAATTTTTTATACTGTACTTTCATTTCACGTTTAAGTTTTCAATTATCTTTTGATTGAAATACGTAGACTAACGTTAAGTCACCAAAAACTCGCCCGCTTAAATTAGATCAACAGATAAAAATTGTCTACACCAGCTTGAATTAAAGTGTCACTCTTTACAGACTGGCATTGATCTCTTTCAGGGTCATCTCATCAAAGGTCCTTGCCCGTTGTTGGGTGTGAGTTGGCGCCGGGGCGATACGAAAAAGAAAGCTTTACAGAAAGGATTCTGAACAAAGTTGTTAGTAAGCGTGGTCCGTACGATCTTTTCACCGGAGAAAGAAGCAAAGCCGACAAAACTGGACATTATGCAATCCTGGTGAGGCATACAATTGTTGTGCATACTACTTTAGTTTAAAGCGAAGGAAATTTCATGACTGCTGCTCTATACAGCTGCCCTGTCATCATGCGAACTAATATCCACTGTTCTAGTAGGCCGTGGTACCAGTCATGCTATGCCAGCAATGATTGAAGGTGCCATGACGGGCAGCACAAGAGTTCTCAACTTCTCTTCTGACTTCTTTGTTTGTATTTTTAAAACAATTCAAACACACTCTGTTCACAAAACAACGAAACTAGTTTTGTGTTGGCTTCTTTTTCATCCGAAACCTATTCAATTACAACGATTCGATTATCTTCATGAAATATTTAAACTTTCAAATAGTATCATGTTGTGATTGAAGGATCATTTTACAATTGACAGAATGTACCATAACTTTGTTAACATGTTACTGTAGTTTATAAGAATGTTAATATTATTGGCACGGGACACCACTCATCTGTAGATAGAATGCAGGTCTAGAACAATGGATCAAGTTTCTGATGTAGCGTTTGTTATTTTTACATTGGTGAAACATCGCATGATGTTGATAACATGAAAACGATACTTTTTATCATTTTTAAAATCGTTTGTCTTAACGTCCTTGAACGTTGCTTGATTTGTATTGAAGAATTTATATGTCAATGAACAATTGCTACAGGAAGGTTTAATGTTTATTTAGAATATTTGGTCTTTTGAGTGGAAATAAACTTTGAAAAGTGTCCACTATTTGTCTCATTTCAGATCACTTGTTCCTCGATAAAATCTTTAACTCCGTCAACAAGGCATAACATAATGTCTCAATGTTGTTTCAGGCTGCAAGCGAGCTTGGACCTGGCGAATACAAATCAGGTTCCTTCTTGGATCAATGGGAAGGCGAACATAAGATAAAGCACGGCCAATTCGGAAAGGTGGTTTTTGTACCTAGACAACAAAATCTATCATTTTTACATTAATTTAACGTTGCAGACGTTGAATAATGGAAAAATGGAGCGTTCTGATATAGATATCTCAGCTAAAATTTCAGACCTTTTTATACATTCATTCAACGTTTGCAGCCGTTGAAGCAACCCGTCGAACAATCTTGAACGATGGGTTAAGGTGGTGATGCAAATTGTTGGGAAATCTTTTGTTTTAAAGTTTTATTAGCATAAAAATAGTTTGAATGCTTTGTCGGAATTGAATCTGCCGAATTGTAGGTTTTCAAGTCTTCAGTCCTTGTTCATGTTTTTGATGTGCATTGTCTATCTCAAAGCTTTTCAATTTTTTTTTTATCGTCCACCCTTCAGAATTAACAGAATTAACTCAGAATTAACTCAGAATTAACATTGTTATTTCATGCATTTTTTAAAAAATGTGATGTATAACCGACTTTTTTGGCACTTTGGCCTTTGTAACCTTTGGCCTTTTTCAGGATTAAAATATATTGGATGATATCAAATCATGCAACTAAACACAGGCACGGTGGGTTATAGGCGAATTCTTCGTAAACAATTCTTCGTAAAGCAATTCTTCGTAAGCAATTCTTCGTAAAACAATTGTTCGTAAACAGTTGTTGGTGAAATGAAATCCGTAAAAGAATTTTTCGTAAAGCATTTCTTCGTATACATCAAATCTCCATTGCATGCACGAATAAATGCTTTGGGAAGAATTGTTTTACAAAGAATTAACTTTACGAAGAATTGTTTTACGAAAAATTGCTTACGAAGAACTGTTTACGAAGAAAACGTCGGACACCGGCACGGTGCATGTTTGCAAGCATTGCTAGCTCACCAACAATTGTTTTGGGAAACTCCTTTACTCCCATTTTTTTCATGTACGCTTGAGGTTGAAATGGTGCGTCCTAGGGGGTGCACCCTTGTGAAGGGCGCTGATTTAACTTATGATATTAAACGTTGATCCTTTCATCTGTACGTCTATTCAACGCTATAGCTCTTGAGTTGTTGATTTGTTGTTAATTCCGAAACGACGTTGCTTCTAGCCGAAATTATACTGTAGAATAACGAGTGATATTATGGACGCCATCTTCTTCTTCTTTTGTTTGAGACTAGATCAAATCAAATTTCAGGGCAGGTGGTGGAGAGCCAGGTGAGTGTAGCTTCGTCCAGCGTTGCTATACCATGCGTTCCATTTGGTGCCTTGTAGATGGGGCATTCGAGAACGACATGGTCAGCAGTTTGTTCCTCCGCGCCGCATTCGCAGGCCGATGAGGGAGCCAGACCCCACTTGTGCATGTTGGAATGGAAGCGACCGACTCCGGTTCGGATTCTGTTGAGCTTGACCCAAGTCGGCCGAGGCAGGTCCATACCAGGGGGGCGCGCCACCGGGTGGGGTATAAAACCATGTAGTTTGGTGTCGGTGGCGCACCACGCTGCATTCCAAGTGTCTTCCATGAAGTGTGCTGCGCTGATGGCATGATCGCTGAATGGATGTAGTAATTCAACAGCAGCTGGCACAAAGGGGTGTCTTGACTTTAGTTGCCGGGAGATTCCTGAGGTGGGATGTTGAGTTTTGCATGAAGCAAGTGGTTAGGATCCCCCGCCCGGCGAGCCAGGTGTATGATGGCTTCCTTTAGGCGGAGCTCAGCAGGTTGGATGCCTGCAAGGATTGGTAAATACTCTGTTGGAGTTGGGCGCAGGCATCCAGTCACAGTTCGCAATGCGTCGTTGATTGGGCTGTCGATGAGGCGGGTGTGGGCACTGCGGCACCAGGCAGGGGCGCAGTATTCAGCAGTGGAGTGAACCAAAGCCAGGGTTGCAGTGCGCAAGGTGTCAGCACCTGCACCCCAAGTTGTGCCTGCCAAACGTCTCAGCAGGGCGACGCGAGATGTCAGCTTTTTGCGTAGTGACTGTAAATGGTGACGGTATGTGAGTGACCTGTCAAGTGTAACCCCAAGGTATGTTGGTTCTGGGCAGGGCGGCAGAATTTTGCCGTTAACGGTCACTTTCAGGTCACGTTTTGCCTCCCTGTTGTTGAGATGGAAGGCTGCCGTCACAGTTTTACTTTCGCTGAGCTTCAGTTTCCATTGGTGAAGGTATCCAGATATGGTCGTCATGTCTTGGCTCAACGTCGTTTGTAATGATTGCCAGTCTTTCGCAGAGTGCAAGATGGCCAAGTCATCAGCATATGCATATTTGTCAGATGTTGTTGATGGTAGGTCGTGCGTATAGACGTTGAAGAGGAGGGGAGCCAAGACTGATCCCTGTGGGACACCGTTTTTGAGTCGCCGCAGTCTACTTGGTTTTCCGCTTCTGGTGGTAAGGATAAAACTCCTGTTGTGGATGAGTTCCATGATCATTTTGACCATGTGCCCGTCAGGGAGTAGGCAGAGTAGCTTGTAGACTAGGCCACGGTGCCAAAACAGTGTCATAGGCTGCTGTTAAGTCGATAAAAACAGCCCCCGCTTTCTTTTTTGCCGAGAAACTCTCCTCAATATCCTGAGTTAGTAGTGTGACTTGGTCTACAGATGACCTCCCTTGTCGGAAACCAGCTTGTTCTTTGGGAAGCATCATCATCATCATCCGTTCAGTCGTTTACGACTCTCGGTCACTCTATACGTTATCTTTCTCCACATCTCTCGATCCCACGCAGCCTCCTTCAATTCATGCACTCCCATGCCACTGTCATTTACAATCGTGTCAAGCCATCTTGTTTTCGGGCGCCACCTTCCTCTTCCTCCGCTCACCAAACCAAGCATGATGTCTTTTTCCATTGATTTGCTTCTCATTATGTGGCCAAAATATGAAAGTTTCTGCCTGACGATTCTAGCTTCTAGGGATATGTCCGGTTTAATTTGTTCAAGAATTTTCTCATTTGTTATTTTGGCTGTCCAAGGAACACGCAGTAACCTCCTCCACGGGTGTAGACCAGTCTCTCAAGGATCTTGAAAGGGATGCAGAGCAAGGAAATGGGGCGATAGCTCTTTGCATCGTCTAGAGTGGTTTGTTTGGCTTAGGGATCGCGACGACCAGAGATCTTCTCCATACTTTAGGAATCTTGAGGCGGCGCAGGCAGGACGACAGGAAATCGCATAACCAGGACTTTAGAGCATAACCAGTGTGCATGATAAGCTCTGGACATATCTTATCTGGACCAGGGGCCTTACCAGCAGGTTTTAGGTGCTTGAGGGCAGCATTGAGTTCGCTCCGTGAGAAGGAGCTAGAAATGCTCTCCTGGTCGGGTGTATTGATCTTCCAAAGCTTTGTCACTTCCTTGGTAACAAACCGGTCGGAGGTACGATCACACGGCTTATATGTCCCATTTTTTATTACCTGCGATGCGATCGTATTAGCAGGAATGGGACATTGTCGGGGTGATTGTCTTGATCGTCCCATAAGGTTATTGAGTGTGCTCCACTCAGTACGGCTTGAGTGCGAGAGATCGATAGATTGGATGGTCTCTGTCCAGCGTTCTTTTCTTTTCGCATCGAGTCTTTCCAGAAGAGCCTTGGCGGCTGAGAGTGTTGTTTGGCCATCTGAAGAGCTAACAAAAGATTGGTAGAGGCGCTCGCACTCTGCATCCCAGCACGGAGTGTAGTTACTTCTACGACCGCGAGGGATGGCTTGTTTGGCACATGTTTAGATGGTGTTGCAAAAGTCCTGGTAGGCCTCGTCCACTTTGTGACAGTTAGGTGGAGGTAACTCATTTGTGAACTTGTTGGTAAGGAGGCTAAAGCGATTCCAGTCGGCTTTACGGAAGTTCCACCGCTTGACTGGTTCACTCGGAATCGGTGTCTTGAGCGGTATTGCGGTAATGAGAGAAGGTCGGTGCTGGGACCGAGGGAACCTCTGTAGCACACGTTTGTCCGGAAGCTGATTGTCGTTGCCAGTGCTAGCAAAGGCCATGTCTGGGTTTGTTCCAGCGCCCCATCGCCCGGATGTGAAGCTGGCTTCGTCTTTGGGGTTGTACAGTGGGGCATAGTTGTTATTTGATGCCCAGTTAGCCAGACATGCACCAGAAGGACTGGTGATGCGGTATCCCCAGTCGACGTGCTGGCAATTAAAATCGCTAGCATAGAGGCAGGGGTGGGGGTACACTGGGATGGCCGTCGGAGTGAATGGCGAGGGAGGTGGCTTGTAGATGTTTACGATTTTGTAGCCGTTGACGTCCACACTTAGCCATTCAATCTCTGAGTCTGAAGGGGATTGTTCAACCAGTCTCCAGTTCAGCTTCTCGTGGACAAATGTGGCTAATCCGTGTGTCCTGCTTAGGATTGACCCAGCTAGTGAGTAATTTGGGATCACTAGCCTGTCTGCGCTGTGGCAGTGGGTCTCCTGGAGGATGATGATAAGGGCCTTTTGTTGTTGAGCTACTCTTTGTACGACATCGATTTTAGCAGTCGTAAGGCCTTCAACGTTAAGATGTTGGGACTTCTGGCTTCTTTCTTCGTTCTCTGGGGCCGAGGGTTTATCCTTTTACCACCCCAGAGACGCCGTGATGTGTCTCTGTTTGTTGTCATTAGCCTGTTTTGTGCAGTTACCAGGACTCACCGCGAGGAGGTTGACAACATGAGTCCCATGATTATTATTCGTATTGTAAATGTCAGTAGCTTATTTTAAATGAATGAGAAACTTCTAAAACTTTGAGGTAAATGAGGCTGTTAAAATGTTTGTGGTAAATGAAGATTCCATTCTCTTGTATTGAACTACTCTTTTGATTCATACAAGCAAATTTTTGTTCACACGAGTCAGTTAAGCTAAAGCAAAAAACACTAATAAAATCAAAACGATAAGATAATGGTGCGAAAGAGTTATAATGTTACACTCCTGTTATATTAAAGAACATTGATAGATATTTTCAACAGTTAAAAGCTAATTGAAACGTGGTAAATTGATCGTACTATTTTATGATACATTTTCTCATACCACTTTTCATTTTGCTTTTAGTTGTTGAAAATATCCACCAATTCTTCAAAATAGCAGGAGTGCAACAGTTTCCTTCGCGCCTTCATCGTTCTGACTCTGATGACTATTTGTGTTGTTTGCTTTCAGCTTACCTGAAGATGATTATAGTAGATTGGAATCGTTTGTTATTTCATGTTATTTCATATTAAACGAGTCGTTTGTACCAAGCATTGCTGTGTCTTTTGGGTTTGACACCTGTAAAGCGTGTATTAATTTCATTATACATTATTTATTATTATCAAAGTTATATTTTGTGTATTTCAATATTATTGTATTTATTTAATTTTGTTGTTTACAGGTTCAACAATACCTCGACCGTCCTACGGATAGGTTATACTGCACCTCACTGGCTCATTGCCCCAGGGACCCGTCTCAACCAGCGCCCAATAGTTACTCCCTTACACAACATTCACTCCCAAAACGAAGCCTTCCCCCTTTCCTCTCATCAGCAGATCGCTTCGACAGGCGATCGAACAAGTTCTTTACTGGGAACGTGGTAAGTTGATCCTTCGCCCGCTGCACTGACACCCAATCAAACTATCCTTATGGTTCATATTCGCCTACATTTTTAGCATTAAATTGAGGGAAACCTTTGTTTTCATATTCTTCGTCGTGTGTCACACGTCCGTAGCCCAGAGCATCACGCAAGCTCTTGCTCTATTGTTGAACTCGGCCAAATCTTGTGCAGGGCATTTCGCTTTTAGAACAGGGCATTCGAGTAGATGGTACATCGTTTGCTTTCATCTTTCATATTGAAATCGTATCTTTGGAAACCTTAATTTTTACAGTTTTGCGCACTTGTATTGGGTTTGAATCACAAACTCAATTATTAAGATAGACGGTTGAAATTTTCCGAAAAGAATGTAGCCTACATGCATTGTTCTTGTTTGTAAACCGTTTCATCTATTTGTTTCCTCCGTTTCATCGAGCGGCCCTCGGAACATAGGATCAGCTGTGTAATTCCTTATTGATATGTTGTATTGTTGACTACACTTTCTGCATTCCCGTCTTACATTTTAACAAAAATTCTCTACTTATCCAGAATCCAGTTGGGGCGGGGAGGTATGAGGTACGTAAGTGGCAGGAAGCTCAGCATCGGTATGGCAGCGCCCACGTCTTCAACTCGGCGCAACACCGCTTTGTTTCTGCTGAGCGAGATTTTCTATTGAAGTAAGTGCTTGAAAAGTCTATGCATTCGATTTTGCGAATGATTTTTGCAGGCCAGCAGTAAATTGTTCTTCAGTTCATGTCCAGTCTTGTGAAACTAAAGACCACTTTACTTGGAAAGCATTAGCCAACTTGAAATTGCGGCCATGTTAACTCAACAAGAAATCATTGTATGGTACAATAATCCCTTCATTTAATTCAGTTTGTTTTCATTTCTGACCACCTCAACGAAAAACAACATACTGTACTGTAAATGCCTAACATAGCAGAGATCTAGAAAAAGTTAGAAGCGACAAAGCACGAACGTAATGACGTGCTTGAGACCGACACTTGATAAATAGATTGAAGTTGGGCAGATTTTTACAGATCACTTTACCTTTTAGTAGTCCCGATAGCTCACTTGGGCGTCTTTCTGCACTAAGAAACCTCAAGATCAAGCGGCGCTGGTTCGGCTCTCGGCGTGTGCGCTTGAGCAACGCATTCCAAGGACTGTTCTCCATTCAGTGAAATCTTATGGTGGAAAAATCTACAGACAACAATACTTTGACAACTGGAAATTTCACTTTGCCAATCTCCGTGACCGTCCTGTGTCATTGATTTAAACTTAAAGCCACTTCATCCTATCAGAGGCTTTGTCAGTGCAAGGACAAAGATTCAAGACCAACCAAACAAACCAGCAGCGAAACAAAGCAGAAAAACGAACCACAAGTTCAATAATTATGATACTACTTTTTAGAGAGAGAATACAACCCACAGGCACACGAATATCCAATCAAGCATTGATGAACTCATCAGATGAACTCGTTAAGCCTTCATCCGTTTAAGAAATACTGCCCACCCCTAGCAAGCCATCGCTGACTTTGATGTCGCCGATAGCTTAGAGTTGCCATACGCACTTTTTACGTTGATTCTCGATCTCAAAAGCATTGAATCAACGCAAAACTAGAAAAGGTTTTAGATAGGTGATGAGATTAGCACGACTGCACTATTAATTTATCATCGTAGTTTTCATTTTCTTGTCTCACCAAGCCATGGGCTGCTTGCTTTCTCTGCACAGAGGTAAGCACGTTTTGATTCAAATCGATGAAATGTTCTTTTCACGTGAAATTTATAGCCTTCCTATGGTAAGATTGAACGTTTATGAATAAATGCAAAGCATGCGAGATGTGTTATCTTGATTGCAAGAGATTCTGATTAGGCAAGGACTGTTAACTGTTGAGAGAATAATTTAGGGCTTGTGCCAACAAGAAGCCCGCACTCCAAAACAAGACACTATCAAAAAAAGATGAGACTCCAAAAATATGTGCGGTTTTCTTGTCTCTTTTGAAGATTTCAGGGCCCTAAAATAATCCCTAGTCCTGGTCCAAAAGTATTGTAAACTCCGGAGCCCCGGTCAACGCCACCAGACAAGGCTTAAACCGACAAATAACCTATCACCTTACTCTAGTCTGTTCAACTCGAACCCTACTTTTGAAAATATATTGAGTTTCGCTTTTAGCAGTATGATCGTTGCTTACTTTACAATGTAGATACTAACGACCTGATTTAGCCTGATGTTGCGCGTTCGCTGTGGTAGTAGCGGTTTATCACTAGCTTTCAGAACACAGTTCTCTAATCATGAGCTATGACTCATGACTACTGCAGATTCTACAGGAGTGAAACATACTATTAAAATCCGTCTCGAATATCCGAGATTCAGATAGATCAGCAGTGCAGCCTCTGTTAACTTTGTAGGGATGCTACATAACGTACAGTCGTACAGCCACCTGCAGGGAAATTCTGGTACGAAAGTGCTCTCGCTGTTTGCGGAATATGGCTTGAAACTAAAATGCAGTCTGTGGAAAAATGTTTCGGTTCAGTTTTCTCTTTCATTCTCGTCTGCTACAGTTGTTCGGAATGACAATGATGTAACTTGTAATATCAACGTACACTGACAAAGACACGACAGGACGAACAATTGTGATTTTCTAAATATGACATTGCGCTTTAAAAACGCCGAGAACAGTGCAAGACGACTGCATTGCGCTCATCTGACAAGCAAGTGCGATACGTTGGTGAATTTTGACGTGACGTCGCACTCGGCCAAGTCAGGCAGCGAGTAGCAACCAGGACAGTTCAAAATAAAACTATTTTGTTTCGATGCAAAGTTTTTTTATGCTGTTTCGTTTCGAAAGAAAGCCGTGTCGTTTCGTTAGTAATTCGAAACGATTAACCAATCATTCAAACTTACGGACTAGTTAACACAATTTTTTATCTTAATCTCATTTCGAACAGTGATAATGCTACTCTCCACTTTCTAATGATATGACAGCGCTCCACTCGATGAAAGAAACGAATCAAGTTATTCGGTCTTGAGCTTAAAGTTAATTTCATGTCTGAACTTCACAAAATGTCTGAATATTTTCTAGGGCGGCATCAAAACACGCAATTTCAGCAACCGGTCAAATACCCAGACAACAAATCATTCGTTTTTGTTCATTGTCCTCAGACGTTAAATCAATGAAAAAAACGACTGATTTGCTGCCTGGGTAACAATGATTTTCCTTCTCATCACAAATACATTGTCACGTAATCATGACGTCACGTCTTTGCCACGTTCTGAACAGCTGATTACAAAAAAAACAAAAACAAAGTTTCATAAACATCATAATGGCGTTTTTCGCTCCGCCTACGTCGTAATGAGAATGGCTAAGAAATATGTGAGAAGGTTGGATTCGAGATCACGACTAAAAACCAGCAGAAAAGGAATATTTCCTGAATACTGTCGATCTCACTTCATACAAAATTACATTCTGGTCGATTATATATATACAACGTCAAGTGGCCATGATTTAAACATAAAATAGTGCAGTGTAAAATATAAAAAATCTTGCAATTCCGAAACGATTTTGAATCAATCATTGAAACCAGCATACATGTAAAATACTCATGAAAAGTTTCAAGCTCTAAAAATAATTAGCTTAGTAAAATACATGATCAACATTTTCGATGTAAAAGCAATCAACTTTTACCCTACAGCTTGAGTTTACCAGTACGGCATAAGATGTTTAATTGTTTATACAGGTAGGATGGGAAAGCTGGCCAGTAAGCCAACTAATTGATAGCAGTGTAGCAGCAAAAAGATCATCTTAGATGCTAATCATTTTTTGGGAAATAAAACCCAAAGTACGTCTCTGTTAAAACGAAGTAACATCTGCCGATAGTAAAGTACTGCAACTACAAGAAAACAGTCCAAAGCAGAGGTAAAATGTAGTTGCTTCATAGAAAGTGGCAATGTGTTATTTTGCCAAAAAAATAATTCATTATGGGAAACAGAAACTTAAGAAGGCATTAGCCAAATACGTGTCTATTGCTACTGGTTGATTCAGAGATTCAGGCTACGATTTCCAGAGGGCGGGTTACAAAGATTTCATTAAGTTAACTCGGAGAACTACACACGCAGATGTATTACATTGAAAACTTTTAAAATGATATTTTGTGTACACAGGCACACACTGAAGGCATGCACTGAAACACAACACGGTTTAATACAAAGTTACATGAACTAAAAGAATTGCTAAAACTCTGCTACACAGCGAACAAGCGTTAATTCAGAGCACATCGCGTCGTCTTGAATGAAATAATTTGTTTACACTGCGAGGTTAGATTTTAATCACGCAGGAAAACGTCTAAAATAAGGCCGTGAACTAACATTTCTATATTACGAGTAATACACAACCGGTATAAGTGTGAATTTAATTGAACAATAGGCGTACCGAGAGCGATAATGACTGAGGAAATGCTTGCGTCGATATTTCCAGGAGCGATTAAGTCGCAAGCTTTTAGGTTAATTTCTAAAACAGATATTGACAAAATGTCGATCAGAAAAAACATCAACACGCGAACGATAAACACTTGCAATGCAAAAACGTAGATGAGCTGGAACACAATTGGACAAATAGTTACGTTAAAAGCAATCGCCAGAGCGTAACTCAAAACACGCGACACCTACAAAAAACAATTACGCATCAAGCGGGGGCTTCTCAACGGGGGGCCCATGGACACCGAAGGGTCCATAATGACCTATTGACGAGGTTAACAGAGTTTTCTTATTGTCACAATCAATACGAATGACCCAAGCATTTCTTGCCCACATAAGTGTGTTATTTCAATTTGTCTTGAAGTAACTTTATCCCGAGCATGGCACAACGTCTACTGCTAAATTGACTTCTAAAGAATTAGATACATCGCATTTCCAGAAACTTGTTTGTTTTGGTATTAGTCTCGGACTAGGGTCCACATACTTATCTGAATAGGCATGATGGTGCACAGACGAAAATGAGTTGAGAAGGCCTGAAAGCCCAAGCTTAAAGTCTTGTGCAAGCGACAGAAGTCTATAGTCTTGCTCTTACTGGCAGATTCCAGTTTGAAACAGGGCATGCTGACATTGAAAGCTACATGATGGCAGTTAGGTCAAGTAAACCTATTAACCCATACCGCGCAAAAATTTCTCGTATTCGTCGTCGTAATCCTCCTGATAAGGAAGATCTTCTTGCGTGGCGTTGTCATACTGATCACCCGCGTATCCTGTTGACCAGTTTGCATATGGAGCATCCATGGATGTGGATGGAGGAGCAACCATCGGGTTGTGACTGTACACGTCGTTTGCTTGGTGAGGAACAGGTAACATCTGGCAACACAGAAATGTTATAAAAGTCAATCCTTACACAAATTGGACAAGAAAATACCACCAGTTTCTAAAGTGAAACTAAGACTTTACCGGTGATTTGAGATTCAGTAACCACACTGCCAATCTGAGTTCTCAAAAAAATCATTTCAAAGAGATATAAAGCACATTTAGCCAAGAGTTCAAAATAACATCGGCCTCTAGTTTGCACGTTGGCAAGGCCTGTGCGGTGTGCACCGGTCTATGATTTGTATGGAAGTATCTTAGCTGCGCGAGACTTGTGGGATCTTTAGCTTGAAAAACAGATTTTTTGTGAAATGTTCAATGAACCTCTTGTCTATACTAAAGAAAGTTAAGGTTATGAAGCAGATTTGTGAAATCAGTTAAGGTTGTTATAGGCCTTAAATCTGTAGCTTACAGGAGTTACAGGTGAATTGTTGTCTCTGTCGGGCAGTTGAGTAATGCCAACAGGCTGATTCTGGGTGCTGAGTGGAGCTAAGTGCTTGTTGTAAAACTCTGGATCCACTGCGTCCGCTGCAGTGTACATGACTCCGCTTGGGGTGAAGAAGACCGGCTCGTTCTGCAAAAAAGTGCATAATGTGATATCGCACAAAATCATCAAGCACAGTAGCGACTGGTTGGCGTTTTCGCTTCTGGTATTGCTGGACCTGGGTTCGAATCCATGTCAGGTCACCACAACAAAACAAAAGATGCTTCTATTAGTGTTTTTTTCTTAAGTAAAGCAGTTAAAATGAGCAGTTGTTCAATATAAACTCATCGTAAAAAGGATGCAAGTTTGAATAAACAGATCCAATGAAACTTCAGCTGTTGCAGGACGCTGAAAGATTAACACCGCGGTTAATTGTCACACACAATACCAATATAGAGTTTATCCCACGGGTCATTTCATTATATTTCAGACAAAATTAAGATTTTTTGGAACCATGCAATTTTTTTATTGGCTTATTTTATTCCTCTCATTATGCTGAGAAAAATGACACCAATTTTATAAAAATTGGGTCAGCAGTTTTCGAGATATCACGGCATTTATACGCTGTCACTAGGTGTCCTTACAAACAGAAGAGCAACACGTTTATAACCATAACTCTAGACCCACTGGTCGAATCTTAAAAAATTTTGTGTCTAACCCCATGTTTTCACTGGTGGGCTTTCCAATAACATTGTGTAAAATGAGCTACAGGCAGTAGTTTTCATGATAGACTAGTTTTGACTACATTTTATCCGCGGCAGATATGACAATGATCTGCATTTTTTTTTTGAATTTTTTTTTTATGAATTGGAAGTGGAAGGTTTGATGTGTGTTGTATATCATTTTCAACTGGTTACTCTTTAGTTAAGAGCATTTTGTAACTCATTAGGCTCAAACCTGATCAGTATTGTATTTCAAGGTTGGGATTATTGTTTACAGATAAATACTGCTGTGTAACAGTCACTTAGCCGAAATAGATTGATTTTGAGCAACTTAACTGCAATTGCACACTTGTAGTTAACACTTTTTATATATGCACAGAGCAACTTTAAACTTCTGAGCATAGAATATGCTGTATTCTAAGCATCGATTGTTTAACTGTTTTCAATCACATCATCATTTTTAAACTCGCTTATGGGCACAACCAATGTTGTCAAGCATAGACTACATATTACACACAGGTTTAATAGGCTGAATCGAAAATGTGAGAAAATATGCATAACATGCATTTCAGCGTTTTGAACAGTTCCTTCAAACATATTAACAACATGCATTGCAAATTCTAATACTTTTTATCCGCATTGTCAAAGAATCTCTAACTAGAACGTACAGGAGAGCTTCGGTTGTTGTTCATGAAAGTTCATAAGAGCTTGGTAATTTCTTTCGCAATGGAATCTGGGATCATATATGTAAGACGTACATCGTACGTCCTGTTGATGTAGTTGGTGCGTTTAATGTCATGCGTATAGATGAAATGTCCATAAGACATTTGTCTTCATGACGAGGCCAAATGAAGGAAGAAGATGGTCCACGAGGATGCATAAAGTTAACAGTAATGTCATTATGTTCTCGATCAACATGGTCAATCATACCAAACCACCCCTTTCCATCATAAACACACGCTACATATGTTGATACTTTGATTTTTTCAATGTCCAGTGAAGGTGCTTTTGAAAAGAACTGATGTGTTCCAGCAACTTGAACATCACCAGAAAGGCGCTTGAAACTGACTGACCCGATTCCCTCAGTCAGAGCAAGCAAAATGATACCCTCTGGTATCGCGGACTATGCAACCCTTTGGAAATCTCTTGGAGTTAAGATACGTTCTTTGACAGTCCACTTCATCAGCTTTCATGAATGTAAATCTGATGCCCTTGAGCTTTGATGTTTTTCTTGCAATATTCGTATGCATCTGAAGCATTTCAAATTTGCTGGCCCCTTGGTCGATTTAAGCTTTCATTGGCCAACTTTCGCTTAACTGTTCCCCGAATACCATCGCAAGGTGACTTTTCTTGGCTTGTCGCAAAAAACGACCAGGTTACTCGGAGACCAAAATCGTTGAAATGTTAAGAAAGGTTAAAAAAATATTTGTAAATTTTATATTGAGCGGCACAGCCAACCGAAATTTATTCAATAATGATATATTCTATTTTTGCTGAAAACTTGAAATACATGAATTTGTTGCTACTGTAAAAGTCGAAGTTGATGTAGTAACTATCTAAAAATGGCATATAACCCACATGTAACCTTCCTTTTTCTAATGATGATTTTTTTTTTTCAAAAAAAAACTCAGATCATTGTTATTTTGGTCGCGGATTAAAGATAGTCAAAACTAGTCTATCATGAAAACTACTCCGTGTAGCTCATTTTACACAATGTTATTGGAAAGCCCACCAGTGAAAACATGGGGTTAGACACAAAAATTTTTAAGATTGGACCAGTGGGTCTAGAGTTATGGTCATAAACGTGTTACTCTTATGTTCTTGAGGACACCTAGTGACAGCATATAAATGACGTGATATCTCGAAAACCGCTGACCCAATTTTTATAAAATTGGTGTCATTTTTCTCAGCATAATGAGAGGAATACAATAAGCCAATAAAAAAATTGCATGGTTCCAATGCCGGTTCGAATTATAATGAAATGACCCCCACGGCTGTAGAGTAGGATGAAACATATACGACTCCAACTCCGGACACACCAAAATCCCTACGACTTTACATTCCTGGTTTATCCAGGGTAATATTTAAGCAAAAGGGAAAAAAATTCAATTGAATTAGTTAACAAACTAAAGACAAGTACAGTGTTTACAAGGAGCTATCTACCTGGGTCAGCACAAGGCTGACTACTCACTGTAGAACAGCGGGCATTGGTTTCGCCGGCAAGGAACAAGTACAGTAATGCTTAAAAAAATAAATGCACAGAAGTATCAAATTTCTTCCAACCGGATAACCACTTTTAAAAGACAAAAATAAGAAGATTTTTCATACAACTGATCCTTAAAAACACGGATAGTCTCACCATGTAGTAGTTTTCATCCTGCTCTGAAAGAACAGCTGGATTTGGATTTTGTTGGGACGTTTCGGATGAAACGGAGTTACTCCTCCCCCAGTTGGTGGCACGGAGCTTCACGAAACCTTCTAGCAGAGTCACGGTGAGCTTGTTCAATGGGAGGGGACTGGATGAGTAGAAGGCTTCCAAGTTGTGGAGAATCGACTGAAGTTTCTCTATTGACTTTTTCCCGTCATCTTTCAAGGAATCCTCCATTTTCAGTATTGTCAACTAGAATAGAACAACAGAATAAGATTAATATTCCAGAACTAAATTTCAAACTGGTGACGTTTAAAACCATCCAAACCCCTAACCAAATTCGCGTGACTCTAATTACCCCTTTACAATGGAAGAAAAGATTGGCATCACCTGGATGAGAACAGCAAAAGACAGAACTGCGTGGATGGTGGAAACATATGTGGATGCCATCTGCCAGCAGTGGCATGACCGGCTGATGATGATGAATGAAAGAATATTAATGGTGAAATTGAAAAAAAATATAATAGAATTGGTAAGAAATTGCCCAGAGAACACTAGCTACGCAATATTCGTCAAACCCAAGCGTTTTACGAGAAAAAAATCACCCAGTTGCAAAATTTTCTGATGTAGTGTTAGTTCACTCTCACATATTACAAATATCCCTGGCATATAAACACAAAGCTAAACGAGCGCATTAAAACAATGCTTAAATTTTTATCTTAAAAATTCTACCCAGATGGTAAGCAACTTCACCAACCTTCAAAACACGAACTGTGCATTGTATGTTGTCATCATTAGGTTGGCTGATCAACTTCTCAACAACTTGCAATAACCCGCGGCCCAGCACCTTGACTCTGACAAAGCGACCGTTTTCCTCCAATTTTAGGTTGAGGAACAATTCAGCCATGAACTGAGTGAAACTTCTAGCCCTGCAAAATGACGCAATTACGTTCTTAATCTCAGAACTTTTGCAACTGATTTCTAACGTTTGTGTTGATTTTGTGACTTTATTTGGTCAAATCGCACACAAGTAGTTTTACAAGCGATGGACAACACTCTATAGCAGTCTCACGACTAGAGATGTAAATGCAAAAAAAAAACGACTCAATGGTATTACTCAAGTCGGTATTAGCCTACTCACTTCTCACGAGTCGTGAAGTCTCACAACACAAGCTTCGCAACTGGACGTTTTGCAAGATATTTTTGTAATTATTCTATCATAAGGGCTCCAGTTAAAAAAACTTCAATTCGAATAGAATTTTGTAGCAACCAAAAGTGAATGTTCAAAACTAAAGTGAATCAACTAGAGTTTTGAATAGAATTACATATTTGTCAACCGTGCAGTTTCACAAAGTATCCTGGGAAACAGAAAACAAAAAATCAGACTACGCTACAATCACGTGGAAGTAGTATGACAAGCCGAATCACCTGTCTGGGTCATTTTTCAAGGTGTCCTCCATACGTTTAAATTCTTTCTGGGCTTTGACAAGTAAAGTGCTGCGGAAATTTGGAAGACCAGTATCAGTTCTCGACAACTGGTCGCACAGTTGACTCCCAAGATAGCGAAAGTTTCGTTCCAGCACGCACTAAAAAAAAAATAGCGATCTTTCTATGCAAGATATCATAGCCTTGTTTGCTACGTGGGAAAGACAGCAATCTAAGGCTTTCCAATTGACAGAAGAATATTTTTTAATCTATTAACGTGTGAAAAATGATTCAATTTCGGCAGCTTTGAAGTTCCATCTAACCTGACTTGCATTAAAATCTCTACATCAAGTCTAAACTACTTCACCAAAAAATTTATTTCTTTTAGATTTATTTTGCTTTATTTAAACTGCTTGTAATTGATAATATCACGCAATAAAAATGTTAAAACTGACCATTTCATATACTTTATCCACTATGACTGGTATGACACCACTGTGTATCAAGTTATAAGACCGCAAGGTGTCAATCACTCTTGGAACATCTGTGTCGAAGCAGGCAGGATTGCAAGTGACTTGATCAACACAGTCATCTATCAAGTTCAGTGCTATTGCTTCTATTTCAGAATCTGAAACAAAATATGTCTCAGCTAACAGCATTCACTGTAATACACTAAATGTGGGATATGATACAAGACAAACCAAACTAAATAAGACAGAAATAAGGAAAATAAAATGTTTCTGAAAAATAACAATTATAATGTGGCTTCTAATTTTTTTAACCAAATTTGCAAGGCCGACTTTGCAAAACCTAAAGTATGCAAGTTAACTTCACAAAAGATTGGCTATGCAGAAATTGAGTTTCGCTTTTAGCAGCATTCGGAACACAGTTCCCTAGTCAGTAGTCACGTGCTATGACGAATTGCACAATGCACATCATCATTGTACGTGACTAGGGAACTGTGTTCCGCAGGCTAGTGCAAACCGCTACTACCACAGCGAACCCGCTACATTGTGACGTAAACAACGATCATGATGCTAAAAGCGAAACTCAATCTACTGCAGGGGTTCTTAACCGGGAGCAAATTTACCCTCTGGGGGTAAATTTCACCTACCGGGGGGGGGGGGGGGGTAAATTTACTGAATCATAAATTAAAGCAAACTTTATTTTGCCACGAGTTTTCGAACTACATGGTGAAATCGAGATTTTTCTTCCAGAATCCCCGTTGAGTAAGCACTTTGGCGACAACAAATTTATTAGTGCATTGGCGTACTTGACAGACATTTTTTTAAGTTTGAACCAGCTCAATTTGCAAATGCAAGGAAAAAGTGTTACCATTATAGATGTATGTATATACATGATAAAATTCAGGGCTTTCAGACAAAATTAGATCTGTGGAGTAGAAGAGTTCAAAAAGGAATTTACGCAAATTTTCCAACATTTGATGATTGGAAAGTCAGTAGAAGTCGCAACGAGATTTTAGACCTCGAAGTCGAAATATGCCAGCACCTTGCCACCTTAAAAAACAACTTTGACGGTTACTTCGAAGGTGAAAGTTTTAACAGTACTGCTCTTTGGATAACTCATCCCTTCAAAGCCAAGTTAGAAAGTATTGCTGACGATGATCTTTGCAAAGATGAATTGACTGATGTTCAATGTTCAACAACACTTTGTTCCAAATTCTTATCGTGCAATGGTGACTTTTCCAAGTTTTGGTGTGGATTAGTCGAAGAGTTTCCTACGCTGACTAAGCGTGCATTTGAAGTTATTATACTTTTTCCAACTACTTGTCTATGTGAAGCAGGGTTCTCTTCATTGTTGACTATTAAAACAAAACATCGATCTCGCTTAGTTCCCAACGAAGACATGCGAGTAGCTCTTTCAACGACTGTTTCAAGAATCTCCAAAATTGTTCGTGGAAAACAAGCACAAAAGTCTCACTGATTGACTGTTGAAATTGCGTGTCAAATGTTAATAAAAGAAAAAAAACTTAAACATTCTTGTGTGCTTTTATCATATTTATTTAGCACATTTGAGTAGGCCTAGACATTTTTTTTCACAGAACCCGTCAAGAACCGAAATGGCCCGTTTCGGTGAGTCCGATGCCTATTTGGTGTTTTTTTCATTTTTTTTTTAAATTATCGGGTACCGTGGCCTAATTATCATTGCCGTTTTAGAGTTAGAGGTTAGGAACTCACCGAATCAGACTCACCGAATCGGACTCACCGAATAGTAGCAGACCCTCAAGAACAATCGTGTCTTCGGCAAATAAACAGCTTGTTTTTGATATTTGCCAAGGTAAATCCACACAAAAAAGGATGTTTTGCATTTCTTCACATGGTTGACTGGACACGACGGCATCACAAGGGCCACCAAAACGGTGGGGGAAATTTTACTTTTTCATTCGGCAAGGGGTAAACGAGACAAAAAAGGTTAAGAACCCCTGATCTACTGTATGCAAGCTAAGTCAGTCAGGTCTATGTTTACATCAAAGACAATGTTTGTTCATCGGTATGTTTAGTCCAATGACCTTCAATCCTCCGTGCAAGTGCTGGGTTTTTGTGAACTGTTCCAGTAACTTGTATGTAAAGAGTTGTTTAGAAAAGCTTTATCGAAAGTGGGATCTACCACATGATTGCATGCATTCACGCTCACGCAAAGACGATCGAAATAAGTGTTTGCAAAGCTGCTACCAGCATTTCATTTTTTGAAAACAATGTGATCCACTTTCGAAGGTAGTAGCAGCCCAAACAGCGAATCAGTCGTTTTTTACATTGATTCAACATCTGCAGACGTTCAATCAATGTAATAAATGACTAATTTGCTGTCTGGGAGCTTACCACACTAACGCAAAACTAATAGAGAATATAAATGGTTAGCGTAAAAAAAAATTCCACAGACGGCAGTTTCCCATCTGTGGCCACGATCTACCGCCCAGGGCAATCGGTCGAGGTATGATTGAGCGCCTCCAAAGAAGCACATGACTTGATTGCTTGGGCAAAAGTGTGCAGTTAAACACTGTTAAACACTGTCAGTGTCAAGGCTAAGTGACGTTTTTCGCTTGAAAACTACACGTGTGATTGCTGGTTTTTGGTCCAGTTGATTTGGATGTCAACACCATGAAAAACTCACCATAGCTACTTTTGACTTCGTTTGCTTCATTTTGAGAAGTATCTTCTGTTATTTTGACCTGCAAGCAATTAAATTTTAGAAATGTCAATAGTTTTAAAAAAACAATGTCACGCCTTTCTGTTAGCAGGTACAAATGTAGCAAATAAACTTAATGCTTTACACATGTTGTTGTATTTACAACTCTTTTCTCTAAATACATTAAGTGCATAAATTGTCACATATCCACACAAGCGTAACCTCCTTCAACTTTTAAGCTTTTCACATTTATTTGCAAAGGTGTCTGGCTGCAAGTAAATTGTTACTTGCAATGTAATAACGTTAAGTGGTACTAAAAAACAATCTATAAAATTTATGTTTTTTATTTAGATTCACTGAAGTGTGCATAGCATACTGCCAGAAAGGAATATTTCCAATACTTCTAAAAAAAAAACACACATTTTAGTTTGAAGCAAGATATTCTCAAATATTTACTAAGACTATCTGAGTATATTTGATAAAAGCTGCATGGTCAGGAATAATGGGAGCAAGTCTTTTAGGCGCACACACTGTGGCGTCTGGATATTTAGGTGCGGAGCACTGTGGCGCCCGTTCATTTAGGTGCTATTCCTAGTAAAGTCTGCAGATTGTATCAGCTTGGCAGGTAGGGCAAGCTGATACATATAGCATGATACATATAATACACAACATGTTGACTTACGTTGGTCTTACTGAAGGGAATGAACTCTACTGCATTTGCGGATAACTTGGAAGTGGAAATATCTCCAACATGTAAACTACTCATGTCTAAAAATCATAAAAATGAAAGAAAATGTTGGCAAATAGTTTATCACAAAATAAGTAAGTACTAAACTAGTTTTATCTTTCCACAAACTGCTTTCCATGAACGAGAGTAGAGTATGTAAAGTTTTCTTGGGGTATAAAACTTTTTAGAGGTGTGGTACCAACTTGGTAATACCAAGTATGATAATGATTTATCAATATATCGAATAATAAACTTTGAAGGCAAATAATCCTATTTTCCTTAGCCAGTACAGTAGTACTAACGTTGCGGAATGGCCCGTTTCGGTGAGTCCAATCCCTTAACGGGGGATTTTTTCAATTGTTTTTTTTTTTTAATTATCGGGTACCGTAGCCTAATTGTCATTGTCGTTTTAGGGTTAGAGGTTAGGAACTCACTGCATCGGACTCACCGAATAGTAGCAGACCCCTAACATTGCGGTGAATGGCGCAGCGGATATGGCGTTGGGTTTCCAATCATGCGAACCTGGTTCGACTCCGGCTTACGCTGGTTCTTGAAAAACACCACTCACCTCTACTCAGGGTGCGTATTTATAATCTGCAGGTCACTATCAGCAAACACGTGATATTGCGAGCGTCTTTCTCGAAACTTTCTGATATGAAATAAATTACACGAGTGATTCGGTAGACGCAGATTGGCATAACGATTTGGTCTCTCAGACTTAGGGAGGTAATAATTTTGATGACATGGGTTCGATTCCCAACGCTGCCATTATTATTTTTTTTAAATTACTAAACAAAGTTCAAAGCAAGAATCGATTCTCTGTCTGAGTGCTAGAAGAATCACAAGGACTCAAAACACTCCATCTGCTACAGCAACCTGCAGATTACAAATACGCACCTCAGGTGTAATAAAATGGGTGGGCAATGGGCATAGTTGCTAAAGGCAAGGCGACAAGAAAGAGGAACTGGTCACCCTACTCTCGTTATTGCAGAAGGGCGAAGCTGAGTATAATGAGAACCTTGTCATCTCATTCTCCAAAGTTCAATAACTGAGTAATTGAGTATGGACCTTTACCTTTACTCACTTAAAACACATTGCATGCACTATTGCAATAAGGAGAGGTCTGGTTTACAAAAGATTGATTAGGAAATGGCTATACTGTGCAAAAATTGCAAACAATTAGTCTTTTTAGCATTGCAAAAATAGTTTTTGTCATAATTTAGCAATTTACTTGCAATAATGCTGTTATCTTGGTTGCCATTGGATAATATTCCCAACTCTCGATCTCTTGACTGCTTCAACAACTCAGCAGATTCGAAAGGCTTAGCAGCTTTCTTCAGATCTGTAAATTGCAACAAAATTTGACATCAAAAAGCTAACCATCAAAGCAGCAAAAATATCAACGAAACAGTAAATAAACAGTATTCCATTAGCTGGTATTAAAACATCAATGTGCTTGCATTTTGCTTAAAAGTAAAGTAAATATATATATAGCTTTTTTAATTTCATATTTATATAAAAACACTTTTTACTAAAGAAATTCTTCAACTGTAAACAACACAAAAAAAGCTAAGTTAAAAAATTGATTCATTTTATAAAAATTTGCAACATGGCAATAGAGAATTAGAGGCACAATTCAAATTATGTGTTGACAGCTAGGAGTCCAATGGAAAATAAACATTTCAAGAAAATAGTCACAGGTGTAGATTTTTTCTTAACAATTTTTGCAACAAAAAGTATCAGCTGAACAAAATATTTTAATGTAACATTGAGAACCTCTTTGGATCATAGCCAAAGCTGACTTGGAAAATGTGGTAGGCTTTCGATTGGTTTCTTTCAAAATAAATTGCGCTTTATCGGCAGCTTGTTTCATTGACTGCACAAGATTCTCTGCAAAACATCACAACTATCTTAATTCATGCATTTATAACTCTTCATGGAGAAAGGCTTGTCAATAATCCCACCACATCTGCATAGAAATTGACCTAATGAAAGAAATTATTCGTCTTTTTTACATTTCAAAGCCTGGATAACTTTGTTTGATGAAAATTAAGGAGAGTATGTCAAGGCATTGATACATTAGGATTAGTGGCGCCGCCAGACCTTCAACATTGAGGGGACAAAATATTACTGCAAGACTTAGACAGTGATATATATATTATTTAATTTATCTTGTTTTCTACTGCTATTGTCTACTGCAATATAGCCTACCTAACGTCCCACATTTTTGACATGTCTGATCTGTCGAAACAAAATAAATTGACTTGGCTTGACGCTAGGTTCTTGTAACAGTTAAGTTCTCTTGTATGGGTTATTTATGGCCTACATAGTTTGGGTCTGCTACTATTCGGTGAGTCCGATTTGGTGAGTCTGATTCGGTGAGTTCCTAAGCTCTAACCCCTAATCCTAACCCCTAACCTCGAACCCTAAAATGGCAATGATAATTAGGCTACGGTACCCGATAATTTAAAAAAAAAATTGAAAAAATCCCCCGTTAAGGGATCGGACTTACCGAATCGGACTCACCGAATTAGACTCACCGAAACGAGCCATTCCGCATAGTTTCAACCTCACTTGCACTAAACTAAGTTGGCAGTATCACAATTTACCTTGACCGTTAAAAGTAGAAATGTGAAATAATTTTAAAATCCCATTCCGTTTAACACTGCTAAAGCGTCTATCTAACGCAGTGGATAATCTGTCATAACTCGAAATACATCTTCATTCTTCATAACTTGAGGAATAATATTTTTGTACGCAACTTTCTTCTTACATCAATTCACAGTAACAAAAGAGAACACGCTGCACTGTTTAAATCTGTAGTAAAATTTTTCTACTATTGGTTTTCAGATATTTCCACTTTTCTCGTGGTATGTATTACCTGAAATTTGAGTAAATATTACTCAATTTTTTGTAATATGCACTCACATTTTTGGTAAAGTTAGCATGAGAAAAGTGGGAATAACTGAATACCAAATTGAGGGTAAATTTTAGAAGCATTTTTAATAGTGCACTGCATATTCTGGCGATGGGAAACAACTTCTTTTCAAGAATGACAAGCTGACTGACAACTAGGTATAACAACTAACAATGTCAATAGTGATCAGATAAGTGATCTTGAATCATGGTGGTTCTAAGTCGCGATTTCACTATTTTCAGTGTTGAAAACGATCTTTCAGCTGAGCATGAAGTAACGGGCAACAAAAGTGCCTGTTTAAGTAGACTCACAGCATTGCTGTAGATTGACTTCGCCACAAATTATCTGGTATAAGTCTATCAATGTTGCATCTGGGTTTAACTCTAATAAACTAGCGTTTTGCAGCAGTGGCAGTTGCAATTTGAGATCGCACAGATTAAGGTCGTCATGATACTACTCGACTGCCTTCATAATGTTGGCTATGGCATCTTTCGTCCGGAACAGTATGACGGAACAATACAGTTTAAAGTCAACATGTTTCTACGTTTATTAGACGTAAACACAAGCTTCACTTATAGTAAAAATAATCAATTAAAACACAAACCCAAGCCAGCTAAATCTGTCGTTTTTACATCGATTCAACGTTGTAGGGCGTTGAATCGATGTAAAAAATGTAGAATCTTGTTCCGGGGACGCAGGTCTTACAATTTAAAGGTAATAAGCAAAGCAATATCCTTAGAAATAAAAGAATGAGAAAATAATTTTAATGCAAGTGAAACGCATTTTCACGTCTAATGAACGTAGGAACATGTTGACTTTAGTTGCATTGTTTCGTCATACTGTATTTTTTGCATCTTAATGCGTAATACAATTGTTTGCTCATTTTGTGTTTTAAACTTTATCGTCATTTAATATTGTGCATGAAATCTTTGTGGACAGGAAGAAGAAATATTAAGAACAACAAATCATTTAACTCCGGTGGAGCAGTATTGCAGTTTAATAGAATAAACTTTAACTAATATTATCAGTACTGTAACATACCAAGCTGTTGAAAACTTGACAGGGAAAGCAAAATGCGGCATCCTTAGCTTCTGAATACTCCAGCCAGAGATAGTCATCAAACCATTGTGAGTGAAATTTTCTACCTTTAACTTTCGGATAGTTGGCCTGGGCAGTTTTAATTCATTCTTTACTAATAACATAATTACTTGCTTCACGACATTTTGGCACACGGAAGGCAGGATCAAATTTGTAATTTTTTAAGTCCATTTTAGAATTTTAATAGGTACCGGTAAATATTAAGATTTATTGAATCATTGTTCTAAGCTTAAATAAAGAACATTGATTACTTTGTAAAATACAAAGCTAAAATTTAATTCTAAACGAACTTTACATTTAAAACAGGTTGATGTTTTTTTTTAATGTCAACAAAACCAAACTTCCTTTTGGCCCACCTTCCTACTCTCATCCTTATTGCGTTCCCTCTCTATTAAAACAGTGTCATTCTCACTCATTTTGCATAAGGTTTTGTAACTGACAGTAATTAAACTTCTGCAACAAAAAGCACTGTGGAAGCAAGTGACCCTTATGCGTTATGCAGCAAACAAATTAAACTAAGCTAAAGAATTACAACCGCTTGCATTAGTGTTGGGGGATATATCGAATTTTCGATACGATACGATATCTTTTCAATATCGATATTTATTTCAATATTGTTCGATATTTTAACTATTACAGCCCTACCTCGTAACTGCAAACCCCTACAAAAACGTTGCCGAGGCCAAACGACAAAAGTTGAAATTGCCGTGGCAATTGCTGTGAACGTTTATTATGAAAAAAATTGTACTAACACATGTAAAATGAGAAGCGAAAAATATACTGGAGTAGTCTATCACGACCGCACTGTTTGATTTGTTGTGATGTAATAATACCAAAAGTAACGATAAAGCGAGCAACGCGATACGCACGCTGTTACGGTAATTCACGTTGAATAACTCACGGGGAGGAAAAGTAAGTTAATTTTGGGTTGATTCAACGTTCGAGTCAGCACAAATCGATTTAATTTTCCGGCGAGTTATATTGCATAACAATAATGCCCAATAAGAATTTTACGTTTGTTTTACATTAATTCGACGTCTAGCGACGTTGAATTATCATAAAATAACGTTAATTGCTCAACCAAGTACCGGTAACAAATTAATAGCTCCCTGCAAGAAGATTGTCTCGATTTACGTATGCACTAACATAATTTTGGCACAATTGGGATAGGCTACTGCGAGCAACACAAAGTCTGTTTGATGAAGAACTAGATGTCAGAATCGGAATCATCAGATGCTGTATCGGAGGATGAGTTTGTCGTGTCATCACTGGAATCGGACAAATTAAGAGGCTCATCACTTGGCTGTAAATCTACACTGTCTTCGCCGTTCACAATGAAGCGCCCGCGTTTTGCCGCTTTCGTGCTTTGATACCCATCCACACGCCTCTTTCGCAGAGCTCCATCAGGGTGTTGACTTAGGAGCAAATCTATGGCTGCGGCATAACGACTGGGAGGAATGTCTAATTGTCTAATCCTAACCTTACAAGCGCTCGTGTGGCCTCGGCATTTTTATTGCCGACGCTAATGCGCCATTCATGCATCTGCGTCGGCAATCACCTCAGCAATCCGACACTAATTTCGAAGACTGAGAAGCTCTTTTCTTAATTAGAACAAAAATATCGAAAAGTATCGAAATATCGAGTATTTTTTCAAATATCGTATCGTTTTTTTCAATATCGCCCAACACTAGCTTGCATTATCCTAATTGTAGGCTACGTATTACTTTAGTAGATTTTGTTGAGTTAAATCTACATTATATATATCCTTATATTCTTAAAACAATGAAAACTATCAATACTACAAAAAAGTGCTCAATGCTAAGCAAAAAAGCAAAGCAGAGCAAATTAAATCAAATATAGTTAATACTATCTGAAGCCTTTACAAATTGCTTCACCTAACGGATCATCAGAAGGTCTTATTCGAATAAGACCTTCTGATGATCCGTTAGGTGAAACAATTTGTAAAGGCTTCAGATAGTAATCCTTATATTCTTATATAAATCTACATAGCCTATATTATATCCTCGACAGCCCAATCAACGACGCATTGCAAACTGTAACTGGATGCCTGCGCCCAACTCCAACAGAGTATTTACCAATCCTCGCAGGCATCCAACCTGCTGAGCTTCGCCTAAAGGGAACCCTTATACACCTGGCTCGCCGGGCGGGGGATCCTAACCACTTGCTTCATGCAAACCTCAACATCCCACCTCAGAAATCTCCCCGGCAATTGAAGTC
Source organism: Aplidium turbinatum (assembly GCF_918807975.1). Classification (NCBI taxonomy): domain Eukaryota; kingdom Metazoa; phylum Chordata; class Ascidiacea; order Aplousobranchia; family Polyclinidae; genus Aplidium; species Aplidium turbinatum. The sequence goes on along the minus strand of NC_137484.1, from coordinate 10,654,713 downwards.
AAGACACCCCTTTGTGCCAGCTGCTGTTGAATTACTACATCCATTCAGCGATCATGTCATCAGCGCAGCACACTTCATGGAAGACAATTGGAATGCAGCGTGGTGTGCCACCGACACGAAACTACATCGTTTTATACCTCCCCCGGTGGCGCGCCCCCCTGGTATGGACCTGCCTCGGCCGACTTGGGTCAAGCTCAACATAATCCGAACCGGAGTCGGTCGCTTCCATTCCAACATGCACAAGTGGGGTTTGGCTCCCTCACCGGCCAGCGAATGCGGCGCAGAGGAACAAACTGTTGACCATGTCGTTCTCGAATGTCCGATCTATAAGGCACCAAATGGAACGCATGGTATAGCAACGCTGGACGAAGCTACACTCACATGGCTCTCCATCACCTGCCCTGAAATTTGATTTGATCTAGTCTCAAACGAAAGAAGATATCCTTATGAAAACATTGAATGACTCAATGCTGTAGGCCTATGTACTGTAGGCTACTGCCACTACTCTACTATCTTAAAAGGCAGTCTCTCACATGGCTATACATTTCTAGTCAATTCAACGACTTTGCTGGTGACAAACTAAATCTTACAATATCATAACACGTAAAAATCATGCCCTTGTTATACTCGCTGCTGTTACGTCAAAATGTCAGCATTGTCTCGGATTTTTCCACCATGAGGTAAAAAGATGAAATATTAAGTTACACAACTAAAAATTAAATAACTTAGAAGCAAGAACCAATCTGCAGGACTGCCGGTAACAATTAATTGTTACGTAACAGGCAGCAGGAAAAGTATGTGACTAAAATCACAAAATCATAATAATAACAGCAGCAAGAAGAGCAAATTTAAAATAAAAGCTTTTACCCCCCCTTTGCAACTTGAGTTGACTACAGGTTGAGATCCAAATATTAAAAAAATAATAACAATATGTAATAATATAAAAAAATTAAATAGATGATGCCCAAATCATTGGGGGGGCAGCTGCTTTGACCACTAAGCGGTTTAAACCTGGTTTTAACCGGTCAAAACTAGGTTTAAACCGGTCAAAACCCTGACCTGACTGGTCAAAACCCTGTAATGAGTTGCTTGATCGTGTTTGCCAGAAAATCACTGAAAACGTGAGGGAGATGGTAGAAGGTGAGGGAGGAGGGAGAAGGTGAGGGAGAAAGAAAAGATGAAATTGACTGGTGAATGAAGCATTTGAATATACTGGAGAGACTTGTTAATTCCAATTGTTCAATTGAGGTGTTCTACATAAAGTAGATAGGCATAAGGCATCACAACTTGTTCCTTTTCCAATAATCCTTTCTTGGCTTGACGTGTACTTTGCTTCAAAGAACGAATCATAAACTATCCTGTCTTTAATTTTTAAAGGATCTTAGAATATGCATTTGCATTGTTTTATTTTAACTGGATAAAATTTGATGGCAAATGTTTTTCATAAAAAAATTGTTGGAATAAATTCTTGTACTTCAGTTGGCTGTGCAAATTGTTCATCGTTCTACCAAGCATTTTTTGGTTCATCAGAAACTTATTTTTAGAATTTAAATTTTCTCAGTAATTAAAATAACCAACTGATTGAAATATCAAAAACAAACAGAGAAGTTGAATATTTTTTGTTCCAAATCCAGCATTTAGGTTATGTTGATCAAAACAAAATATAGTTGAACATTATTACTAATACTAATAGCATGGAGCATGGAGGGTACTACTTTTAATTCAATTGAAAAGCAACTTGATTCATACACTAAAGGAGTTTTGACCAGTTTTGACCAGCAATAGGTGGTCAAAACTGCCCGGTTTAAACCAGGTTTTAACCGTTTTTTACCGGGCGGTTTAAACCGCCCCAGTTTAAACCGATCAACCCTGCTGCCGGCGCCACTGATTAGCATGGATTCATACATTCTGCTGCCAGTGATAGGCGATCAATAGACATGCACATTGCATAAGTAAACAATATATACATTATAACAAAACGTAGTTGAAGCATTTTAGGTAACCAAGTATCAAAAGCACAAAATTTTAACGTCAGAATAAAAATAAAATGTTTTAGTGGTGCTAACCATACCTGCAGACATATCTTCGTATGCAGTTTCAACTAGTGGATTAACAAAGCTTTGCCAGTCTACTTGAGGAGTAAACGGATAGGGACTTTGGAACTGTCTTTCATTGAATTCACCAACATTGCTTCCACTCCTCAAATCTGATTGCATGCTTTGATTGACATTTGGCGGAACAGAAGTTACATTAGAAGGATAGCTGTTGTAGTTCTGACTGCTATCATAAAGTTGAGATGGAACTGCATTTGACCATGATGAAACTGGTTCTGCCTGACTGTAATTACTTCCAGGATAAGCATCTATGTTACTTTGCATCTGCATATATGGTTGCGTGTTCATCACAGTACTAGCTTGGTAAGAAGCACCAGTTTGAGCTTGATCATACGATGGAAGGGGGGCATTTGTGTATTGATAATTATCATAAGCGCTGGAGTGCATATTTTCAGTCATATTGGTACTTTGAGACCAAGATGCGTTTAAGCTGGATTGTTGGTCAATGCTGTATGGAACCGAGCTGGACACTGCAGAGTTATTTATTACATTTGAAGGCCACATATCAGGCTGCCTAATCGGATTCTCAACTCCGAGCTGGGGGGAACTACGAAAAGAGGATCTTTGCACAGAAGCATTTGGTACATATTGACTTGAGTTATGTCCTCCAGAATGGCCTTCCATATTAAAAAATGTACGCTTAAATACTTGCTAAATAAACATCAAGTAACTAGGCTAATGAAAACTTTACACATATATTTTCGTTTTTTGTACTTGAGTCTAGAAAATAAATCTTTGTTATTTTCCACAAGTAATAAATTATTATTAATAATGAAACCAATTAATGCAACACCCAAAAAAAGGTTAGGAACCACTGCCGTAAACATTTGGCCACCAAAGGAAAATCCTACAACGAAAACTTTACTGCTAGGAAAACTGATGCTAAATTGTTTTTTTTTATTTATAGGACCATGAATCAGGCACCCTTTGCTTGATGATGATAGTTCAAGATAAAGTAATTAAGCACGACGATCGACGTTAAAACTGGTGTGTCCTTCGTGAGACTTAATTTGTCCGCCGAGGTAGCTGCTCAGACCGTACACATTTGTCCGCCGTCAACAAAATCGAATTTTGAGGCCTGCAACCTATTTCGTCCCCTGAAAAGATCAAGAAAAATTTTGAAATGTTTGCAGCAACTCCGATCAGCGACTTCGGCTCTGTTGTATTTTTTTCTCGCTCTTTTCAGGGTACGAAATGGGGGTACAAAGTGTTCAGGGTACGAAATAGGTTGCACCCTGGCTAAGCTTCCATGCTAGAAGAATGGGTTGGATTACATGCAGTAGTTGACAATCTTTTTGAAAGATTTAAACATCAGCAGTTTAGTGAAACTGTTGAGAACATTTTGAAAGCATTGATTTGCTTGTTAACATTCTTGTTGACTTTTATCATTGTTTTTGGTCTTCAAATTTTTGTTGCACCTTGAAAACAGCCTAACTAAATATGGTACTTAATGATATTTTGAAAAATTGACGTGATGGAGAAAATCTGACTTCCGATTTGACTGCAGCGACCGAAATTCAGCTAAGATCACCTATTTTCATTATCTGTATCAAATTTTTTTTTTGTAGAACAGTGTTATAACCACAGTCATCTTATTATAACCGCACTTTATTTACAAAACGAATGAAAGTTGAAATTTGTTTTGTTCGCTTGCAGAGTTGCCAGAGTTTTCTTACAATGCGTGAACCAATTTTATTTTTCATTATTATTATTATTTATTTGCTTCAGACAAAGCTATCCATATCCAAATCAAACCCAGGGATATCTAGAAAAGGGGATATGAAGGCTCGCAGCGATTGCCTTATTCTCATGACACTACCAGGACAGTAGTTTGTAGTGCTTTAAACATGCGGTTCTTTTTAAAATCGTAGAAAGTTTTGTAGTGCAGCTGGTACAATGAGCTACAGAAAACAGTTAGCAAATGTTACGTAGAGACAGTATTTAAAGACTACCCTTGTTTACAAATCAAAGACAGTTGAAAAGTTACCAGTACGGTAAGCTGTTTTTTATGACAAAGCCTTTGCAGGAGGCTAGATGTAAAGCAAGTACCGTATATGGGTAGTTGAATTAACAAGCAACCACGAGCATGCTGTGAATATCCAGGCTGATGCTAATAGTGCAATGCAAGTTATCATAACAAGATTTATTAAACTACTATCGGTGCCAATTGTCATTTTACGACAAACACAGATTATTTACGATAAACAAAAGCCCTTCTATTGTCAGACGTAGGCTAATAAAAGCCTTCATATCCCCTTCTTCAGATATCCCTGATCAAAACAAGGAAGTAATACAGCCAAACACAGAGGAAAACATATATTTTCCCTCTTCTCTTTTTTTCAGGTGCAGCCCTGCAGCCCCATGGCACGAGCCACCACTGCTAGGCACCATTAGGAGGATCGTCTCAGGAACGATGCAATCACAAGGATCAGTAAAAGTCTACCTCCGTATGCGTTGCGTCAGATCTGCTTGTTGGCTCTGGGCATAATTTGTTGTGTTCTCGTGCCTTGCTTAATTTTTGCTTGGATCTTTAGGGGGAAAGGAAGGTGATTTGATACGGAAGGTGATTTGATACAGTCCTTCTGGGGTATTCACCGAAACCAACACAAGATAAATACCGTCACCAACTGACAGACAAATCAAAATAACTACATCCGGGTTACCTTTGGAACCTCGTGTCTTTCCCAAAACTTTGAAAATGGCGGAAGCTCAGTTTTTAGAGATTTTTGTAAATTTCCTACAGTTTTTTTGTCGTCGTCCAGACAAACCATGGGAAGTTTAAGAAAGATGGAAGTGTGGTCTGTTGTTAGTGTTTAGTTGGTGATGCAAAGTCATATAGGTTAACTTTTTGCAAATGTGTGTCATAGCTCAGAAACATCAATTTTCTATAAAAATTTCAGAGAAGGTGATTTGATACACCTTGGAGAAGGTGATTTGATACACTGTATCAAATCACCTTCCTTAGCAAGATGATAAATCATTAAGTGCGTGGTGGTTAGATAACATTCGTATATGTAAATATTGTTATTTATAGCAAGCTACATTGTCACTAAACGTTGGAACTCCTCATGTTCTTTGTTTAATGCAATCTTACGGACAGCATATGATATCTGCTTCATTTTGTTGTTGTAAGGTCTAAATAATACATTGTTAAAAATTACCATGCTTTCTACTTATGTCAAAAAAACAAAGCGTTGTGCTTCTTCAAGACTAGATGTTCTTGAAAAGGCTGCGAAGCAAGTCTGTGAGAATAGCCTGTCTTATCGAAAGGCTGCCTATATGTTTGGTGTGGATAAAATGACTTTGCTTCGCTACATGAAGAAAAACCAAACTGATCCAAACCGTGCTTTTGGATATGATTCAACAATTGATTCAACATGTTGAATGACGTTTCATTGTTGTTTGGCTGCATTAGGCCTATATCGATATATGTTCACACAAACTTTTTATTTCCAATATTAAGTAAAATATTTCCCCCCCTCTTAACAGTTGATCCCCCCCCCCTAAATTGTCTATCTAGCTACGTAAGTGTATTGTAAGCGCGTGTGACCTTTCAAAATCTTTGGTGCGCATTAATCAGGTGCCTAAGCGTAACGTAACAGCAAAAATTAAACTTTGACTGCAACTGTATCAAATCACCTTTTCAGTGTATCATATCACCTTCTTAGGAAGGTGATTTGATACATGTATGTGAGATATTTTAATTATCAATATAAGAAAAAGTAATTGAGATAGAACGTTGAAATTTATTCATAAAGTTGCCAAAAAGTCTATTTCTTTCAGGAAGCTTTAAAGTAGATTTCTCTGTCAGGTGGTTTGCAACTGAAAGTTCATAAGGTCAAAAGTGTATCAAATCTGCTTACCTGCTTGAAAGGCAACGCTTTTTTGTTTTCTTCAGTTTTAGTAGCTTACAATGTTTACTGCCACCCGGATGGTTGCAGCTTATTCTGTGACTTTATGTTCAATAATTTGGTGGTGTGAAAATCAATTTTTTGATCCTAGTTTGGTAGAAAAATAAAAAATGTTGGTGATGGTGTAGCGGACGTCGAGTGGTCTGAACATCCGCCCATACCTAACTGTAGCCTAGCTGCTACAGCAACATCCCGGGTACTAGCGTTAGCAGTGACGATCGGTGAGGGAAAGCAAGGAAAGCAGTGCTTACCTGAGCGAAAACTATGCAAAGTAGGCTATAATGACTGAATTCTAGGTTTAACTTCTTATTATTTTTATCATGTCTATTTTAACTTGAAAATTACTGTATTCGTGACTAGAATTACTCGTAACGCTTGTGAGTAGTATAAATCCTCACCAAACCGCATGTCTTGCCTATAAATGCCAATTAACGCAAACGCTTCTGTCAGAAACAATCACTGAGGCTCTAGGTAAGCAACTATCAAAGTTGCTTACCCAGATTCAAAAATGTCAAAAAACGCCTTCGTTTTATCCAATCATCACTCGTTTTGCAAAACGTCACCAGCTGCTTAGCCAATCAGATGTGTTATGGTGAGACCAGGTGAGTCTTGCTTTCCCAGTGACGTCAATGCATACATTCGCTAGAGCGGCCAGACTAACTCGTCAGAATGGTGCTCGTCACGGTACACAGCACAAGCATCATAATGCCGAAATAATTGTTGCTGTTTTTTTATGTCTCCTCGCCATGTACTTTAGCCTACTAGCTTTCATAGTCATGCCTTTGCCCTTTTTACAGCGTTGATGTAACGTTACTTCGCCAATGAACGTTCAGGTGCGGCTGCAATATTTAGTTTGTTAAGCTTCTATACGCAGGAGGCAAACTTATCCAGCTTTTTGTACAAATTGCTTGCGGTTGTAATGTTTAGACCTAAGTGTTAGTTTTTGTAGTGTAGGCTTAACTGAATATCTCAGAATGAACATTCATGACGAATTAAATATTTAGACAACTATTATTCCATGTCTAACACTGGATTTTGGTCCTGCAACGTTAAAATCAAGATTGTTCATGACTTCTAAACATTAAATGGATGTATGATCACGACATAGGCGAAGCACAATTTGACAGATTTTTATGTTTGATTTGTTTTGAAAATGCTCTCAGAGCGCAACAAATTGGAAGTGTTTTTCAAAAATTTCTGGGGGAGGCCCCCCAGACCCCCCACTGGAAGTGTTGCCTTCGACAACACGCCTTCGGGCTTCGCCCGACGGTTACGCCCTTCGTACCTAGGCCTACTACCTTGCTGCAGCATATTTACAAGTTGCTTTCCCAACGGTTTAAGCCACCGAACGTCACTGAGCGTTAGCGTGTAGTGGAGATGATCTTGAGACTAACACTATAGTTGCCTCCCTGATGAGGTCTGATTGTCATCGTATATCAAATTACTGTCTTCATTATAATAATTCTATGTACCGTATGCTGTTATCTAGTTGTGATGGCTGCCATGTCATCTGATTGTTTTTATCGTTCTGAATACTTTAAGTTCTTCTAACTTGTAACACTACCGTACCATTGTCTGTAAACTTGTAACAGTCATCATCATCATCATCCGTTCAGTCGTTTACGACTCTCGGTCACTCTATACGTTATCTTTCTCTACATCTCTCGATCCCACGCAGCCTCCTTCAATTCATGCACTCCCATGCCACTGTCATTTACAATCGTGTCAAGCCATCTTGTTTTCGGGCGCCCCCTTCCTCTTCCTCCGCTCACCAAACCAAGCATGATGTCTTTTTCCATTGATTTGCTTCTCATTATGTGGCCAAAATAGGGATATGTCCGGTTTAATTTGTTCAAGAATTTTCTCATTTGTTATTTTGGCTATCCAAGGAACACGCAGTAACCTTCTCCAACACCACAATTCAAATGCGTCAATCTTTCTTCTGTCTGATTTGTTCATTGTCCATGTTTCGCATCCGTAAGTTGCAATTGGGAATATTATAGTTTTGATCAGCTTCTTTTTTGTTTCTAATTTTATATCCTTGCTCTTCCAAATGCTATTCATTCCAACAAATGCATTTCTTCCCAGCGCTATTCTTCTCCTTATCTCTGGTGAGTTATTAGAATCCCAGCTTATTTTTGAGCCTAAAAATATGAATTCATTCACTGTTTCAATTTCTTGATTTTCGATCTTGATGTTTTTTGTAACATCCTATTGTTTCTTGTTTCTTGTAACAGTAGACAGCCTATTTAGTGAGATTTTGTGCATTTGCAGTTTGTGTATTATTTCGTTGTTTTTCATTGTTATTTCGTTGTTGTTGTTCGTTATTTGTGCATTTGCAGTTTGTGTATTATTTCGTTGTTTTGGATATGGACAGCTTTGTCTGATGCAAATAAATATCATAATACCTTGCCCCTTTTTGCGAGTATGAGTTTATTTAGGGATGGTAGAAGTAGGGGATTGCTCACTCAAAAGTAAGGTGAACAACTGGAGGGTCACAATGTTATGACCAAATTTGATGCAACTACAGCTTGAGGTCTACTGCCATATGTCGCATACTCAGGTGCAGTTTATATGACCTGCCCAAGTGTGTACAAAGTGTGTATCGACAAAATAAATGTAGGAAATATGTGATATCATGTTTATTTAATAGTATTCAAGTTATGATAATGCAGGGGTAGACTTCACGCAACACCAGTAACGGTAAGTAGCCTCACACTGCTGCAGTAAGGTTTTGCAGATTTTCTAGCACCCAAAATTTTAACCAATAATAGCAATTCATTTGATGAGAATGAATTTACCTAAAAGCAAAGAAAACGTTGTGGAGTTCTGCTAATTTTTGAACTTCTTAGTAGGCCTAACCCTCCAGCTGTCCGTGTCGCAAGAAAAATCAGTAAAGTGAGTCGTCCCGATATTCTACTGTCTCTAAGTTTATTGCAAAGAAATGAATGAACTTCCACGTCGGAACGTTGTAGCCAAATAATGTCTTGAATTCAAATAAAACGAGTTAAACTAATTCAGAACATAAGAAACTACACTATAACCATACGGTAATTAAACTAACACCGTGACTTCCAAGAAAGGAATCCGTGGCAAACTGACTGAGAAAATAAGGCATCACACAACTGGCCGACAGAAACCATACTGAAAACTGACAAACTGACTGTGTTTCACGCTGAACGATTGATTTAATGGAGGCTTATTGCTTTAAGCAATGCAGCATCCGCCAGCATGTGTCAAATGAGCAACGCTACAACAACGTAAAACTACGTATGTAAATCAAACCCTGATAAGTGGTGCAAATTCCGAGGAAACGCCTTAATTTCTAGCCAGCGTTTCAAATTCCTATCAAGCACTAATTTTACAACGGCAATAAGACTAAAGCAAACACGAAAAAAGCCGCAGGCGCTACAATTGTGTAAAGACTGCCAGAACAGGATAGGGAGACTTATTTAACTATAACTCCCTGAAAGTAGTAAGGGTTTTTCGACAGCCTTAAGGGACTCTCCACTTGAACTAAGCAAACATTGATCTGGAAGCGTGGAAACAACTTGCCAGGGATAGCCTAAGTTAATCTGGAGGAAGAGCACTAGCGAAGGCATGGAATTTTTTAAAGAAAACGGGATACAAAAGGCTCAGAAAAAACGAAGCATTAGAAAAGATATGCTAAAAAGCATGTTCCCTACCTTCCGTACAATGTGACTTTTGCCTACGTTTTCCCATCATAGGCCTCCAAAGCCAAATCAGATTTGAAGTCAAAACCAATGCTCGGAAATGAGCTGCTGGAGCCGACGACGACAATTTCTGCGAATCAGCGTTTGCAACGTTGATGGCAATCAAGACAAAACAGCCTAAACAACATTGAATCCGCCATCGTTAAGCAACATTGAGCCACGGCTGGACTTCCTTTGTAGGAAAGGTGGTCGCATCCAACACATTTAATAAATGTGTACGGTAACCTATGTTTGTTTCCAGTAGGTTACATCATGTAAACCGTAAAGTACTAGGCTTTGAGTAGCCTACCATTAGCATGTTTTAAGTTTTCATTTGAATTAAATCTTTCCATATATAGGCCTATTACAAAAGTATGCGAATCTACCAGAAATAACCTATCAAGGCTTTGTCAGTCAGAGGATAAAGATTTAACACTAGGGTGGCACGTTTTTGAACTTTTTTTTTAATTCTTTTGGGGTAGTGGGGAAATGGTGCCAATGAGTGAGAAAACAATCATGACAAAATTTGAGATTTGTAACAAATTGTCTTCAGCCTCCTCATGGGGCCCAAAAATCGAAAAATGGGGTCAAAAACGTAATTTTTTTCAAAAATATTTTTAGTTTGGGTAGATACAATATTGTTTAGATATATCTAATTAACCTAAGAAAAGAATTTGGAGCCATTTGAATTATTCCTTCAGCTTCTGAAAATTTCAATTTTGCTGAAAATTTCGCATTTTTGTGGGTGGTTACATGATACATAATTGCGTTAGACATTTTGCCAAATATAAAACGTCATTGTATTTCTCTTTATAGACCTTCCCTGAGCTGTTGCGTCATTTTTTAATGAAATTGGGTTAATTTGGTAGGAAAAAGTGACGTCTTTTATTTGAATTTACGTCACTGACGAAGTTTGTAGTTATGTAACCACAAACAAAAATGCAAAATTGTCAGCAAATGAAAATTTTCAGAAGCTGTGAGGAAGCTGAAAGAATAGTTCAAATGACTTAATTTTTTTTTTAGGTTATTTAGATATATCTAAACAATATTGTATCTACCCAAACTAAAAATATTTTTGAAAAAAATTACGTTTTTGACCCCATTTTTCGATTTTTGGGCCCCATGAGGAGGCTGAAGGCAATTTGTTACGAATCTCAAATTTTTTCATGATTGTTTTCTCACTCATTGGCACCATTTCCCCACTACCCCGATAGAATTAAAAAAAAAAGTTTAAAAACGACCCACCCTATTTAACACCCCATGATGATTTTTAAGCAACTTTTAGGATTTTCTTATGACTACTTGGCAACTCTGATTTAACGTTATGTTATGTGAATTGTGAAACCAGAAATGACTCTTGTCAGTTGTCACTTGTGGTGGAAATAGTAAAGTAACTGAGTGATTTACTGCAAAGCGAAGTTAGGTTTACCTATTCTCAGATTGTCATCAAAAAGAATCTTAGCATCGTCTACACAAGAGAAAGTTGCTGATGTGTGTTGTTTTTTGAATTTCCATCTTTGTAATGGCAAAACCTAGCATATATCATGCTGTTGTAGTTCTATTTTTGGAATTTTTCGCCTTTGGTTTATTGACAATTCCTATGTTGGATGTAAGTTTTGTGTAGGTTTTGTTCAATTTAGAATTTGCTAGCTTGTATATAACATGTCATCAATGTAATCACTTCTAAATGATTTTTAGGTTGACGATTGCATTATTTAGATGTACCTGTACGCGAAATTTTTTTTCCCACGATATTTCTGTCTTATTTGCATATTTTGGTAAAAGTTTGTATTAAAACCGTGTGAATGCAACATTTTCTCGTTGGCACGGTTGGTTCAGTGGTTTCATCCTCTGCCTAGTGTTTATGAGAACAAGGGTTCAACGCCTGTCGAAGTCAAACTTTTTTTTTTCTTTAAATTAATTTTTGCGGTGCACAAAAGCTTTTCAAAAAGAGTAGGGTTAGGGAAAGCTTATATTTTATTAACATTGCAGAATTTCATTGGCAAATAGTTATTTCGCAATCTGAATCAACCAATCTCTCAAAACACTTTCTGAAAATCTTACTTTTAGAGTGACTAGAATCAATACCGTAAGACAGAAATCTTGTGGAAAAAAAACTTTTGCTACCGGTACGGTAGTTAATTTGTTTTTACAAAGTAGGCCTAGTCTTACCCAGGCAGCAAAATCTTTCGTTTTTACATTGATTCAATGTCTGCCGATTCAACATCCCATTGATTCAAAGTCGTCTTAAATCAATAATTAATTTTACTGTCTGGATTTAATCTATTGTCACAGGCTACAGTACCTTACTCTATGTTAACAAAGACACTGCATCTAATATGCTGATTGTTTATAAGTCAATTCTAAAAATATGATTATTGTGTAACCTTCATAACATACTGCAACTCCAATGCTTTGCAAGTAATGATTGCTTTAAAAAGCAATCATTTAATACCTAAAATTATTAATTTCTAAATTATAATTTATCACAAAAATTACGATACCATAAAAGATTATCTACGTTCATCTTCAATATATATATATAAGGGAGTATTTATTGTACAAGATTTTTTAGAGCTGGTGGACAAGTCTCCACCTTGGTCAAAAATGGCATGACGTCATACATTGAAATCAATCAAAAAATACTGAAGTGTGTGAATAGCCTTCATAACTTTACCTTTGCTTTGTTATTTTGTAGCCCTTTACCCTAAAGATAAGAGTTTAGGTTGAGAAAATAGCCAAGAAAAGGTGAAACAGTGAAGGCGTAAATCAGCTTTCACATATAGTTAAATGCTATTCTTACACTTCACCTTATATTTGTTGATTGATTACAATTTATGATGTCATAGTATTTAGAATTTTAGACCATGGCGGAAACTTGTACACCTTCTCTGATTTTTCTTGAAGGCTTTACCTGAATTCAATTTTAGCTTGCTATGATTTTTTTAGAGAATTTTTGTGCCATGAGGCATGTATACATATATTTTATATTTTACATTCAGTTTCAATAGAAGCTGCTAGAATTGGGATAGTTTTTTATTCATATCAATTGAACTACTGTAGGCTTTTATTGCAAATCTGCTCACTCTACTTTACCACAATAAAAACAAAAATGCTTAATTTATTTGTTGGCAGGTTTTAAAGGAAACTTTTCATGACCAAATGTTTCTAATCAATGGCTTGGTCAATGGAATCAAGGTAGGTATTTGTAAGTTTCCAACAAATGTATATATATTGAAAATAATCGAATATTAATGGGCCATCGTCATGTTATCTTAGGCCTATTCAGTTTTTAGACTTGTTTCTTTATTAGTCTGTTTTTCAACGTTGTTTATATTACTACTACTACTACTTTCGATAACTACACTTAAATAGTGAAAAATATGTGGCCGTTCATAACTTGTTTGGTTGGACCAAAATCGAGAGTAATGTCATTAAGGCTAATTGTTTGTACCAAGCTTGGCAACATGTAAACATATGCACAATTTGTAAAAGCACTTTTTCAACTCAAAAGTTCTTGAAAATACTAAAGTATCAAATTCTCTAGAAAGATGTTTAACAACAGAAGTTGCTCATTCCTTAAGCCAAAATATTACTTTGGGACAAATAACACACTTTTAAGAACGTAAAATATAGCCTGCTGCCTGTGCCATGCATAATTGCATATAGATTGTGACAAAAAGCAAAACTACCATAGATCTAGCTTAATATAGCTGAACAAGAAATAAATACTAATCTTTGAAAGCAGCTCTGATTGTTATATAATTTAGGCTCACCCATGGCTTCTTGATGTGTATGTAATGTGACACTTTTTTTTTAATATAACATACGGTATTATGATATGATATATATGATATGCTTAATTGATGCATTTAATGTTCTTTTCTAGGTATGCTTATTCAGTTTGGAGTTTGATAATCATTTCAGAATGTGGTACTTTCAGAAAAGATATCTGAAAAAGTTAAATATAGTCTATGAAGGAAATGTAAAATTTTTATTTGGCCATTAGAAAACCTGTTATTCCTACTCACTACTCAGTAATAACTACAATGATAGCATGTAACCTAACTTTGACCATGTTTTGTGTTTAGGGGTTGCTGTCATTTCTAAGCGCCCCTCTGCTCGGCGCTTTATCTGATGTGTGGGGAAGAAGATCTTTTCTTATTCTTACTGTATTTGTCACATGTGCCCCTATTCCATTTTTGTCATTAAGTCCTTGGTGAGCAGTGTAATCATGTTTTTAGGGCAGTGGAGTGCGAAAAAAACAAACAAACAACTTCAAGTAAAAAACTGTTAAGTCATGTCACAGATTTAGATTTTACTTTTTAGAGAAAAATATTGATGTAAATTCTTGAAAAACGATTAGGAATGCTACAGAAGTGCTGACGAATAATTGCATGTTACTGCTTAAACATATCAGTTGTTTTATTGCTGTTTGCGGAAGTATCGCTTGATTGTACATTACAACATGTTCTCAGTTAATTACAGACAATGCTCTGATGACACTGTGTTGTGTAGTGCAGCACTAAATAAACTCTCCTAATTTTAATAGAAATTGAAAACACTTGTAGGATTATATCACTCAATTGTAATGATCAATGCAACCGAATTAGCACATTACGTCATATTATACACATTCCCAACAATGGGACTCATTCACAACAAAACATTTCCTTGAGCAAATTGGTTAAACACATCAATTAGATAATCGTGTAAACAGTAAACACGTTTGGTAAATATAGTTTATCGATTGCGTTTGTGTTATTATTTTCTGTATATCAAGACGGAATCGTGCTTTAAACATCCCACTACCTTTTAATGCAGTGTCCACACTCCACAGCCCTGGTTTTATATGTTTTGTATTCCTCAGTATTTTTGAACTAAAATTAGATCTCAAAATATATTTTTGTTCTGTAGTAGTAGTCCAGTTTTAATCCGGTGATGTCCCCGTTATTGCGGCTAGCCAGATTCACCTTCAAGTGCTGCAATCGCCTTCACACCCTGCCTCCACATCGATCTGGTTAACGCGTCCTCTCTTGTCAAGCCCACCTTGCTGCTTTTCTCTTCAACTTGCATTTTCCACATTTTCTTGGGTCTTCCTTATTTCCTTCGTCCCTCCACTTGCAACTCCAGCGCTCTTCTCAAAACATCATCTTCATCCCTTTTCAAAACATGCCCATGCCACCTCGCTCCATTCACCTTCTCCATCTTATCAACAAATTTCAAATTTAGTATATTACCTTTTGAATTAACTACATACGTGCAGAGTTTCGTTCATCTTCACAATAAAAATATTTTTATTTGATATTTACTTAATGCGTATAAGCCGTATATCGCATCACATCTAAAGGGTAGTACAGTAATTTACATTAAAATGCAGGGTAAAACGCTTTGACATGACACTTACATCATTACTGTTTAAATGTGTTTTTATTCGTTATTCACCTTAATCATTTTGATAAATCATTTATATAAATATTTATTATTCACCTTGATCATATTTTTATTCCCAGGTGGTTCTTTGCCATGTTGTCACTTTCTGGAACTTGTTCAGTGACTTTTTCCATCATTTTTGCATATGTTGCTGACATCACTAATGAATCTCAACGAAGCTCTGCATATGGCATTGTAAGAGTAGTTTTTGAAAGAAAATGAAGTGAAGAGCAGGATATTTCAGCGCGGCCAATTTGACGGGAGGCAGTTAATCGCAGCCGACCTGTTGCTGGGACATCTCTCCGTTAGACTATTTGGCACAAAATATATTTATCCATTGAGTACATCTTGCGTTGTGCAGATAATTATGTTAACCAGTGTTGGATTTTTGCAATTTTTCAAAGATGTCCATACGGCATACGAAAAGTCGGCCGGGGTCGGTTGACCTGCGCTGTTAACCGCTGCAGAATGCCGTGTAACCAATAAAGTGTGTTGTGGTGTTTGTAGTAGCTATTTATAAACTTTATTACCAACAAAGTTTTTCATTCAAAAATCAGTATTTATTTTTACACCTAGCAAATTGATTTAGAGTTATAGGTTACAGATTAATATATTTCATGGCCACCTAAAGATATGGCCTGATTTGTCACAGTTTGCAGAAATTTCCAGGTTTTTCTAACTTTGGGCGAACGTTTAAATAAATTTTTCTAAAAAGTTGATTTTTACGTATTCTTTATTCTTTTCCCCAGATGACACAATAGGTTTTAACATCCTCACATGTTGAAAAACAAAGAAAATTTGATTTTGTAGATTTTAGTCAGACTGTTAATTTTCAACCTAACAGTCTGATTTTGCGTTTTTCAACTTACTTTTTCTCATTGGCTATTGCTTCCCCAAGGCAACAAAAAAGTTTTTTTGTCATTAAGAAACCTCAAAAAGTAAAAACATCTCACAAAATGTCAGTTAAGCACTAGCAGTAGCTGTAATCAAAATCTGCAAAATGTGACAAATCAGGCCGCATCTCCAGGTGGCCATGTATATTTAAAGTCGTATATTTAAATTACAAAAGACACCATTTGAGAGAACATACAATAAGTTTATAATCATTTCATTCTGGCATTGCCAACTTGACGCGACACTATTCACTGCAGATAAACTGTCACAGGTCATCTTAATGTAGGGTACTTTACAATTACTAGTTACGAAGCAGGGTTGAGAAAAACCCGTTTTTTTTTAAAAAAAGCCCAACCCGCATGTTTTTTTTTTAAAAAACCTGGGTTTTTTGGGTTTTATTTAAAAAAGATGCAAAAAAGGTAGATTCATGCTTATTTCACCTCAAATACTACTTTTTACCAATGAAGTGCCTTTCACTCATGGTACATGCTGGCATAACTCAATAAAATAATGCACTAAGGCTGTTTAACTATGAGGCCTTCTTGCATAAATGAGTTTTAGTGTAGTACAAATTGGCATTACTTGATTTTTGTGTACAGAAATATTCACTGTGTTTTCAATTTATCCTTGGAAATTTCCTTCACAATCACATCCTTAAGTCCTAATTTGAAGTTTGTTTTAAGTACTGGTTACAAGAGTAGGTGCTCACTGCCTTCCTACAATCCCTCCTCTGCCTCAACCATACTTGCAATTGTTTCTTGTTGTTTCTTGATTTATTGAGTTAGCGAGTTGGGATAAAAACCTGATTTTGTATAAACTTATAATGGCATTAACAACGATAACTTAAATCCGAAATCCGTGGTACACATTGGCATTTCTCTAGCTTGCTATTTCGATAATAATAATAATACATAGGCAAAATTGTGACCAGAAACAACGGCTCCTGGCACGCAGCAAAAAGCGACAATCAGCTGTGAAATCTCTTTGCAGCCAGGCAAGCCACATCACGCAGAACACAAAAACAACGCAAATTCAATGTCAACAAATTTCATCACAATTTCAATTCTAAACAAGAGGGCAATTGACCCGCCGGAACAAGTACCTTGTAGTACTTTGGTTCATTTTTTCAATTTTCTGATAAAAAGTGGACAAATATGATGCTCTGGGTTTTTTTATGAGGTTTTTTAAGTGGGCTTTTCAAAAAAAAACACCCAGGTTTTTTTGGGTTGGGTAAAATACCGACAACCCTGTTACGAAGGCACAAAAAGCCATGCCATTTTATTATTTTGGTGTTTCTTAAAAGCTTCCCTTTTATGACTTTATTAGTAACCTATACAAGTATACAATCGTTTTATCATCTCTCCATTGGCATCATGTCATAATCTTTGAACAGCCCCAACCTACTGTTCTTTATAAGAGTCACTGGCTTCTATCATGGGAAGCCAAATTGTTGAACGTATCGCCCATTGTATTAACACAATGCATCATAGCAGTATCGTGACGTCATTTTACTTTGAGTTGTTGGTCAGCTTATTTGTATGTTGATAGCTTCTAACTGTTTTGTTTAAAAAAAAATGGATAGCTTTTGCGTCACAAGAAGTGTCTATTATGTATTAAAAATTATTTTGATGACAATTCAACACTGATACATACAAGGACCATACACTGAAAAATATACACAGCATCTGTAAACACAAATACTTGCACAGGGCAAGATATGCTCAATAAATGCAGTACAACTCGCCCCAGATAGTTTAGTGGTCACATGTACCTGTGTAAGATGTCCTTGCGACAGGTTGGCGCAGTCAATAGTCTCACTCCAAGTTGGCTGGGCCAGATTGCCGTTGCCGTATCTCAAATAAGTTCACACCTCTCCTCCTCATCTGTCCATACAACTTTCATACTTGCTTGTTTTGTAGTTGCTATCATATTACAAGTTTTGTTATTAAAAAAATTATCCCCTTAAAAATACGAAATTTCTCCACAGTTGACAATCTCGTACAATACATTCCTTTCAACATTTTCTATTAAAATATTTGTGCTCCAAAATAGGAAATGTGAATTCTGTACAACTTGTACATATGTCATGCCAATGTCACAGCTCTTAACCTGTAGATTGTTTAGGCTTAGAAGTTTTTAATACTCTTCAGATGAATTGTTACATCATGCAATACTTGTATGGTTGCAGGTTTCAGCCACCTTTGCTGCAAGTCTTGTTACAAGTCCAGCAATTGGAAATTATTTGGCACAAACATTTGGAGTAGACGCTGTGGTTGCTTTAGCGACTGCAATTGCATCTTTTGATGTCTGCTTCATTCTAGTTTCTGTACCAGAATCCCTCCCAGAACAAGTTCGCCCTAAAACTTGGGGTTCTCCCATATCTTGTGATCAAGCCGACCCCTTTGCGGTAAGTCGGTCTGTTAATTCTTTGGTAAGTGCTTCAAAGTCCTTTTAGTTTCTTCACAGTTCTTTTTAGATTAAATCCTTTTTAAACAAACAACATTATAATTTGCTTGCTTGATTTTGCAAGTTGAAAGAAGAGATGGAACAGCCGACGAAATCCAAAAAAACCTAACTGCTCACCCAATTTTTTTTGCATATGAAGTAATTTCTCCAAGCTAAACCCTTTCTTGTTATGTTTAGGCACCTAATAAAGTCATTGTTTACAATATTAAATAGTGTTGCATAGTTGTAATGCCTGGTGATTTTATTTTGTGCGTTTTTTTCATGAATTAAAGCACAGTTAACTTGTAGCCGTGCGTACTTAATCTTGTTTGTTTTGAATACTTGGGAAAATTTTCACCGGTTAGGGGTGGTTAAAAACGTTTTATCACGTTTTTTTGTTGGTTTGCTGAGTCGGGTGTATTTGGGAAAAGCTGCAGACGACGATATATCACGCGGACGAATTATAACTTTTATTAAGGTTTGTTGCTGCATACATGTAACTTAAACACTTCCACTTTATTTTAGGCTTTAAGAAAAGTTGGCAAAAACAAGAAATTACTTTTGCTTTGTCTAACCGTGTTTCTATCCTATCTTCCCGAAGCCGGTCAATACGCTTTCGTTTTTCTATACGTGCAACAGGTAAAAGCCTTTTGATTGTATTGTATCATGAGTATTGTATCCATGACCTTAACTATAACTGAAGATGGCTATGATTGTACTTGTACCCCATTCACCGTATATTACATTGGCTACAAACATATCGGGTCTGCTACTATTCGGTGAGTCCGATTCGGTGAGTCCGATTCGGTGAGAGCCTTTTTCGGTGAGAGCCCTATTCGGTGAGTTTTTTTTTAAAATTATTGCGCGCCGTAGCCTAATTATCATTGCCGTTATAGGGTTAGGGGTTAAGGGTTAGGGGTTGGGGGATAGGGGTTGGGGGATAGGGGTTGGGGGTTGGGGGTTTTTGTGTTTTTTTTTGAGATTTTGTTTGAAAATTATCGGGTACCGTAGCCTAATTAAAACCCCTAACCCCAAACCCCCTAACCCAAAAACCCCTAACCCAAACCCCCAAACCCCAAAACCGCAAACCCCAACCCCCAAAAACCCCAACCCCAAAAACCCCCAACCGCAAACCCCAACCCCCAAAAACCCCAACCCCAAAAAACCCCAACCCCAAAAACCCCCAACCCCCTAACCCCAAAAACCCCCAACCCCAAAAACCCCCAACCCCCTAACCTCAAAAACCCCCAACCCCAAAAACCCCCAACCCCCTAACCCCTATCCCCTAACCCCTAACCTCTATCCCCTAACCCTATAACGGCAATGATAAAGAGGCTACGGCGCGCAATAATTTAAAAAAAAAAACTCACCGAATAGGGCTCTCACCGAAAAAGGCTCTCACCGAAAAAGGCTCTCACCGAATCGGACTCACCGAATCGGGCCATTCCGAACATAGCAATGATCGTTTCGCTTCTTACATGATATGCTTCTTGGAGTTGTTTGATCGGTTTATTTTTGTTTAATTTCATATCTAGCTGTCACAACATTGGTTACGATTGATTCTTCGAACCTTTATTCTCTGGCTTAGAATGAATCGATCGATGCGCCACGGTACAATAGTGTTGCTGGTAAGGCAGATGTGATAAAGCGCGAATCACAGTCGAGCTGAAAACCAAAACGAAAGTAAACAAAGTCACTGACCATCTGCTTGCAGAAAGGCACTGCATATTTTTGTATAACTGTGCTGCAGGGTTGTAGTGGGAGCTATCCGGGTGGGCTTAAGTTTTCACAAAAAAACTTGCCTTTTTTAAAAAAAGACATAGCGAGATCTATAAAAATAGTGTTGCCAGATGAGATATTGTGTTCCGATTTAAAATAAACTTCGAAGTTGTTCAAGAATTTACTTACATTTTATTTTTAATAGCTAATTAAATAAATACTGCAAAGTTTGGCTGTTTATCGAGGTTGTTATCTTTTCTAACATTAGTTTTGTTGCAACTATTGCTAGAAAAGAAAAAAAAGCACTAAGGAATAGGTTAAGTTCCAATCAAATTCTTGTTACATTTAACAGGATTTGCAACCAGCTACTCACCGCCTAGGAGCATGATTTCTCACATGAATGTACATCGCATAAATAGTCAAACAAATTCTGCAAAAAAAATTTGTCGACTCATGGCCACCTGTGGACTATATTTACGTGCTAAAACCCATTTTTGCCTATAAAACCCGTTTTTTTTTTACCAAAAGACCCGTTTTTGCCTATTAAAACTCGGGTGGGCTGGGTTTTATAAAAAAAAAACGGGTTCTTTACAACCCTGCTCTGCAGTAATTTAAAGGATTTTCGAGTATGATTAGTTGATCTCAGATGACAAAATTGAATGTCTAACTCAGTTAGTTGATAATGATTCAATACTATCTGGTGTAAGTAACGTATGTTTTGTTTTATATTAACTATTTTTGAATCGTCTTACTTTGCACATTGTAGTGCACAATATAATCGAGTCTTGCAATTTCATATTACGGTACACAAAAAGTTCTTTCGAACATATTGCCTTGCTCCAAAACTCTTCATAGTCTTCAATTTGACAGGTGATCGGTTTCACAAACGACATGGTTGTGTCGTATGTGGCTGTCGTCGGCATCCTGGCCATCCTGACTCAGACGGTTTTACTCGGTGCCTTGTCTCGAGCGTTTGGATACAAGACTGTTATCATTTTGGGACTTTTGTTTCAGCTTGGACAACTCTTGATTTACGCATTTTGCAAGCCCCATTGGTAAGCTTAAAATAATTTTATTTTGCGCAGTCAAGTGCATTTCATAGCTTGACTACAAATTGGGTTTGAAGTTGTCATTTTTGCCACAGAAACAAGTAGTGATTGAGAATGTAAAAAGAGGAAGACTTAAGAAAACGTGAAACGAAACACTGAAAGGCGATATAATATGATCAGGCGAAATTTAACTCTTGGTGATGCAAATACAGTACCGAGTAAAATACAAGCGTCACTGCAAAAAAAAACCTTACAACGCTGATAATTCGGGATGGATGTCCAGGCCCTGCCAGCAGAGGGAATGAACGCAGTCTACCTTTAAAACTAGGACACATATTGGTTGTCCAGTATTCCATCTCCTACAGCACATAACGTTTTAGGGCGATGTGGGTCGCTGGATGCTTAGCTGCTTTGTCAAGTATCAACTATCCATCGTTGAGTTCCTGGGTTTCTACTTTATCAAGTAAAGATCAGCAAGGTGGGTAGTGGTGGTTCAATATCAATTGTTGTGTCTTTTTATGACCATTTTGGTTTTAGATTTCACGTTGCAAGCAGTTGTGGAACTACCTTAGAACTATGCAAAGTATTAATGTGATCCTTAGAGGCAACCAACTCAGTAATAATTATAAGCTGTCCGAAGCAGTCAAAAGTACTATTGCATTGACATTCAAACGTGGTGTTAACAGCGTTGGACAATTGATTTTTCCACAAGAGCAAATCTTTTAAGTTGTGCACGAAGTGCAATGTCGTATTGACCAAGTATCCCGCCAGTAAATCAATTCCTATTTAATTTACATTGATTCAACCTCTCTAGACGTTGAACCGATGTAAAAAAATTGATTTGCAGTCAGGTATATGCCCTCTTTCAGGCGTCGTGCAAGGAGTCGTAACTGGTATCCGGGGTCTATGCAACGGTCTTGGCCCGGTTTTGTTCGGCCTAATCTTTTATGCTTTTCACGTTGAAATCTATGTGAGACATGATGCAAACACTGCTCTCGCCCCCAACACGTCATCAGTGACGTCAGCTTCGTCGAA
Source organism: Aplidium turbinatum (assembly GCF_918807975.1). NCBI lineage: Eukaryota > Metazoa > Chordata > Ascidiacea > Aplousobranchia > Polyclinidae > Aplidium > Aplidium turbinatum. Next base: position 10,632,400 of record NC_137484.1, on the reverse strand, counting down.
CGAAGTATGTGGTATTCTATTTAGACAATTAACGCTAAATTTAATTAGACTAGGCTTTTGTGTCTTTATTTTTAGTTAAGAATTTGAGCTATACCATGTAGTTTAGTCAATTAGTTGTTTATTGTTTTAATTAAACGAGCTCCCATTAAACTTTATGCAGTCCTCACCACCGTAAAATCACTAGCTTATACTTTAAAGAATATGTGTTTTTCTCAACACATCCTCCGTTTTTGGCCAACTCTTCTCACAAAAACTATATGCTATTATTATACATGTTAAAGCTTTGGTAGAGAGTTTGCTTTGTTGAACCATAGAGAAATAAAACATAGTAACTTTAGCGGGTTTAGCATACTTTATTTCACACAAAATATAACATAATTAAATAAAATAAACTCAAACGTTTTCGACACGTACGTGTGTCATCATCAGGAATTAAATCTGCAATACATAAAATGAAAAATCGTAAGATAAATTTGACTATGCACTGTAACTGTAACGACACTCTGGACTGAAAGCACAAACTGAACAAATGATTCGTTACAGTTACAGTGCATAGTCAAATTTATCTTACGATTTTTCATTTTATGTATTGCAGATTTAATTCCTGATGAGGACACACGTACGTGTCGAAAACGTTTGAGTTTATTTTATTTAATTATGTTATATTTTGTGTGAAATAAAGTATGCTAAACCCGCTAAAGTTACTATATTTTATTTCTCTGTTATACATGTACGTCACACAAATGACATGCACACTCTTTCAGACGATACTTCCCGGCCCACCATATCTTTTTGGTGCTGTTACCGTTCTGGTGGCCATTGCTACTACTTGTTTTATTCCGAAAAATTTCTCTCATATTTATCGTCCTTTGTCAACTAAAGACAAAGAATCATCTCCTGAAAGCATCAAGCATCCTTTGAATCACGTAAGATCGCGTGCTCCTCCTACGAAGGTGGATGCAGAGACGGTATCCGATTCTGACGACGAACCTCCTATGTGTAATTCTGAAGAAAGTCAGCTTTGATCATGATGATTTCTTTTTAGCGAAGGCACGGCTAGCTGTAGCAGGGTCGTGTGATAAAGTGATTCCTTCGTTAGTGTCTAGCGTTGGTCATGCAATAAAACGCAACGCTTGATTCTGTATGTTTTCCATCAGAGTTTTGTAATCTTTAAATTGCTGTTAGCATTTTTGTGAAGTGTCATGACTCTTAGTTTTGTATTGTGTTTGCTGCTAGTAGGCCTATTTAGTGTTTAAAGCACATGACTTGTCATATATTTATCTGTACTTAACCATTTTGTTTGTGCTCTATATTTTAGAATGTTTTCGGTCAATATAGGTCTCTGTGCGGATCCTTAATGTGTTTTTGTCACTCGATTCGTCAACACTTGTTACACAACTACAGCTGTATAGCTGAGGCGTTCCTTGTTTTCTCATACAAACTCTTGCTCAACATTACTAGCACACTATCGATTCCCGTTTCGACATCGTTGGTTGGTAGATTTTCATTGCACTAGTCTTTCAAAGACAATTTAGCGGAGCTTGTCCTCAAGCACCTGACTGAAGGCTTGCTGTCGTAAGTTCTTCGTGAAGGCATAACAGCGCCATAAAACCTTCAAACGTTAATTTTTGACGTTTAGCTTCCTAATCTTTTACTATTTCAATCGTTAACTTTGACAAGCTTATCATTCTCAAAGAAAACCTTTTTCGATTTCTTTTTTTCTAAACAAAACTTTTTATGTTTTTGAGTTTTTTTTTTGTGAAAACTAGTAACCACCTTCGTTTTGCTTATTAAATTTTTAGTTTTTTTTTTTCATTTGTCAACTAAGCGCGTACTCTGGACAGTAAAAATTGTGACAGATTGTGTCCAAAATAAAATTCAAAAATTTCGTTTCGTTTATTTCGACTCCGTTAAATCATTAACAAGGTCTCTATAGTGCCCTTATAGCAATTTTAACGTTCCCTAAAATGCATTGTTCATCCTTTACCAGAAACTTTGTTTCTTTGAATGCCGCATCCACTTAAGGGGAGATTGAATTTAAGTGAACTTTGTGTCACGTTACAAAAACTTTTATGTTCCTGATTTTTGAAAAAAGTACTGGTCAGTTTTTAGCCTTGCATGTTTCATTGTATTTACGTATCTGATGACGGGTCGACGTGGTACTGATAGCTTATTTAATTAGATCTTTCCTGTGGTTGACATCAGTTATCGACAAATATGTTGTCTTTTTTTTTTCAATTGTCACTGTGCTGACGAGAAAGTGCATAAAAGTTCAACTTGATCGGGTTTCGACGTCTGTGTTTTTTTTTGTACAACAAAGTCACTTTTTCCAGCAGAAGCTTCATCAGAAATTAAGGATCAGCTCTTCATCGAGCATGTCGTCACATGCATTGCATTTTCATAATTTGGCCTTGTGAAAAAGCACTGTGATCAAAGCAACTGGTTTCTTGAACTTTTGATATCCACCCCACCATCAACATGTTTAGACGTTTAGAAGCCTAATTTTGTAACTACAAAGTGGCTAGTTTCTGTTACTCATTGCTGTAACACTCTTCACTAAAACAAGATGTAACTTGCCTTTCAACAATCCTTTTTCCAAGTGATGTTTTGTTGATGTGTTTTCAACACTCCGTAGTCCATTTTGTTGTAGTTTAGTCGACAAAAATAAAACACATTTGCGAAAGGTGTGGATTTCGACACATAGGTCTTTACCGAAGTTGCGAGTTCTTGTGTGGGGATTTAGTGATATTTTCTCGTTTTTTAAGTACTGTATTTTGTTATCAGCAATTTTCTTTTGTATCCATGTACAGTACACGTGGTAAGTCATTATTTCCATGCTTACATGGGGACCAGCAAACGTTTTCCAAGGCTAAGTGGTGGCAATAAAAAGAATAGCGAGTGTAAACTGTAAACTTGAAATATCCCATCCAGCAAACCAATCTATCGTGCGTTGATACATCGTCTGCAGCGGAATGGCCCGTTTCGGTGAGTCCGATTCGGTGAGTCCGATTCGGTGAGTCTGATTCGGTGAGTCCGATCCCTTAACGGGGGATTTTTTCAATTTTTTTTTTTAATTATCGGGTACCGTAGCCTAATTATCATTGCCGTTTTAGGGTTAGGGGTTTGGAGTTAGGGTTAGGGGTTAGAGGTTAGGAACTCACCGAATCAGACTCACCGAATCGGACTCACCGAATCGGACTCACCGAATAGTAGCAGACCCGTCTGCAGACGTTCTGGCCTGATGTACTGATTCTTCTTGCGTTTGAGGCCGACGCAGGTCACATTGTTATATCCAGGTAGCAGCCAATGAATTGTGTGTTCATCGAGCGTTGTTAGGTCCGCATGTCTATTGTCTATCCTTGGGTCGGTATGCACTGGTATTTACTGGTTGAAATCGAAATACTAAGAATAAGTAAAAGTTAGTGGGTCATTTTCAAACTTACTCAATAATTATTGTTCTTTTATTTCTGTGGTGAGAATTTTCTTTGATGCATCCAAACCGTGTAATCAATGCTAAACACTTAAGCAGTCAATCATCCAAAGTACGCAAAATGTCAGTTCAATGCTGCTGATTTTTCATTGTGTGATTTAAATTCTATATTGTGTGACGTGTGAAATTCATCACAATTTTAATATCGCAGAAATTGTTTGGGTAGCCTATCAATTGTAGCCGAGACTACTTTAGATTTTAGTAGAAACTAACCTATATATTGCTTTAATACGGTATCAACTTGCAAATTACATTGAATGTAGCCTAAGGGAGCGTTCAAATATTACGTAACGCTGTTTTTCCGAATTTTTGACCCCCCCCCCCCATGTGACGCCAACGTAACGTTTTTGTCAACCCCCCTCCCCCACGTGACGCTTTTCCATTACAAAGCCCGTTTTGCCAGTTTATATCAAAATTATGACGTGGAAACACGTGCTGATAAAATATCTTGGTTTGTATGCTCCTAAAGCTTACGTTTGAGACATGAAATTTTAGCTATATTCTTTTTTTTAATTAAAACGTTATGTACCTACTACTGAAAACGTTTATTAGCCCACCGTCCAAAATGTTTCGATCCAAACCTTTCATTGTTTGATTAGGTATTGAAAGAAACATCACAAAAGCGCAAAAGAAACCGCAAGGAAAGCTAAACATCTTCGAATGGGGTCAGTAGTGTAGCCAGGAATTTTGAAAGGGGTGTTTTAAGGACCCAGCGGTGGGGGTCTGGGGGCCCCGGCCCTCCCCCAGAAAATTTTGAAAAATTACCTTGAATTTGGTGCATTCTGAGAGCATTTTTAACAAAAATGTGGGTATGAATATTCCTGTAAAATGGTGCTGTCCGGTGGCATAGCAAAAGGATAAGATCATGTTTTCTTCGGCATTTTTCCGAAATAAAGCTAAGTCTCTATGTTTTCTTGTTGCTAATTCCTGGCTGAGATGTTTCAATGTTTGGTATTGGGAAAACTCGCTCTTTTAATGCAATTTTGTTTAAAATTAGGCAATTTTTTTTTTTTTACTGAAAGCATCATTCTGAAGCATAAAGAGACTGAAAGCATCATTCTCAATATCGTGACGTCACACGCTTGTCAAAGGGGGGGGTTGTAACCCCCCCCCCATGGCTACGCCACTGAATGGGGTCATCAATGCTTCAAAAATGTTTCTATATATTGGAGCAGTAGGCTACTCTCGCTTGTGTGGTTCAAACTTGATGCATAATTGTCTTCTTCAGACTCGCACGTATGAATGTCTTCTACCTGTTGAGAGGTTTGTGTCAAAGTCGTTTGGTTCTTAAATGAACATGTGTAGGCCTAGGCCATGTGACAGTCATAGGTACACCTACAATCCTACATACCTGTTCATGTAGGCTATCACCATGTGTCGCTTTTTTGCTGCTTGACTCGGAAAGTATGCACAAATAAACTACCGTACCGTACTCGTAAGCGTTACGTAACGTTTTGCTTGAACCCCCTCCCCCCGATGTGACGCTAACGTAACGCTTTTCATAAACACCCCCCTCCCCCTCGATAGCGTTACGTAATATTTGAACGGTCCCTAACTACAAATGGTAGCCACTTTAACAAGTCGAAATTCTGCCACTAAACTTGACTAGAATGAAACCGCCAACCAATCATAAGCTACGGTTTAAGTGACGTAAAAAATGGCGAAAAGAAGATGATAGAAAGCAAATTAAGTGATGGATTTTGTCAGCTGGTTGGTTAGAGCTAGAAAGTAGTCATTTCATTGACGCGGGTTCGATTCCCACCACTGCTATTGCTCTTTTTCTTCTGTAATTACCAAATAAAGTTCAAAACAAGCATTAACTCTCTGGATGAGTGCTAGAAGGGTCACAATTGGACGGTAGCCTCTTATAACATGTTCTGATTGGTTGGCGGTTGCATTGTAGTCATTCGCAGTGGCAGAATTTCGACTTGTTAAAGTGGCTACCACTACAAATAGTAAAAAAAAATGTTACCAATGCCAGTATTTGGTTTATGGCCCATTCGATGTTTGCGAACCTTAAAGACTTGCCAGCAAATAGATGCAAAAAGTATACATAAGCTTTATTGTTCGTTGATGTGCAATAGTGTTACTCGGAATACCACCTCACCATATCTAAATAAATGCAACTGCGTAGCATTTTGCTTTGTCGTTGAAGAACAGTCGGTGTAGAATATCATTTGTCAGGCTGCGTGATTGGGGCTAATGTGTAGGACCTTTATGTTAGCATTGCTCAAGTTTTCGCAGACTCAGTAAGTTTTTACCAGTTAAGCTAAGTTATTGAGATTTACTTATCAGCGCTGCTTTCGATAGAAGGGAGGATAAGCTTGCTCCGTTACAAGCGCCAAACACACACGGGACAGAAATCACTGCAAAAACAAACAAAAGCAGCCGCTCTCACACTCCACCAACCCGTAAAAAGTAGCTTCCGATACACCACTTTCTCCAATTTAAAAAAGAACCGCATGTTTAGCGCAGTAGGGTACCAACTACCGCCCTTCTAGTGTGAGAAAATGGCAATCACTGTGAGCCTTCGTATCCCTTTTAGATATTCCTGCCTGCTCTGCCTCAAAAACCTCTGTAGCTTATATGTAGCCTATGCCAAACTACTTAGAATAACCTATCAAAGACAGGCACCGAAAAGCAGTTACAAAATTATTTTAATGAAATATCCTTTGTTTCATATAAATAGACAGTAGGCTGCACAGAAAATAGCCACTCCACCGCATTCCACCTTACTGTGCTTCCTGCACACCAGAGTTGGATCAAAACTACACCAGTAGCCTAATTAATTGTTATTTACATTGTTCAGAAACTTTCAAACGGGCACATCCCCGCTTTCAAATCACAATTAGCCTACTTCCAAGTGTAATTAATGTCATGTAGCCTAATTAGCTATAACTGAGACTTTTTTTTGAGTAAAAGTTTTAAATTTTTTTAGTTCAATTAAGTTGCTATTAGGCTACATTTAGTAAACTTAAAGTTGCATATCATAAAGGAACTTTACCTGCAGGATACGAATAATTTTCACAACCAGGGGCGCCGGAATTGAGGGCACGGGGGCAGGGGCGGCGCCAGCCAAAAATGAGTGGGGTGGACAAAATATTTCGAGGTAATATACTACCGTAAAATATGGTCACTAAAATTACCGATTGCGATGTGATTCACTTCAGGTCGGTTGTAAAATTTATTGAAAAATAATTGCAAGGGGGCAAAAGAAATTGCAAGGGGGCAAAAGCTCGTTTTCTATTAAGAGCACTCTGAATTATAAACAATAGAATAGATAAAACGGAAATGATCCGCTTTATAAAGTAGGCTACGAAGGTATCAAAAATGACCAACATCTTGGTGACATATCAAAATTCAGTTTTTGCTGGTTATAACCAATGTTTAAGGCGTTTTATGGGGCCAAACGCTCCCATACATTTCCTCTGCGGTCCATAGAATTGCCGACTACGATCTTGATGTTAGCAAGCATGTCGTTATTTCACGTCATGGAGCTGCTGCAATAATAGGGGGCCTCATAAAAATTTATTGGGTGGCCCCTTAAACAGACTTTTAAAAAGCCTCGCTATACTACCCAATAATACCCATTATAGCCATAGGTTAAGAATCACTGCATTAGAGTTTTATTTTGTGCTCGCAGGTCAGTTTAAAAGCTTCCATCAATTTTTGAAGATCAGTGCTATCGGCAATGTCTCGCTCACTGCTGATCTGCACCAGATGTTCAAGTCTTTGTGATGACATGGCAGCTCGCCGATAATTGTTTATTATCTTAACTTTGCTGTGAATACGTTCACAAGATGCCACAGTCACGGGCAAAGTAGCAATAATCTGAAACAAATCGCTGTACAAATGATTAAGATCGGTTTGTTCAAACAATTTCAAAAGTGAAGGCAAACACAACCACGGGTATAGAGCTCGACCGATATCACTTTTTCAGGCCGATGCCGATATTTATGAAAGTTTTAGGCCGATACCGATATATATATCAACTACGAAAGTTTTGTTACCAACAAAGTTATTAAGCAGCAAACCAGTCCAAGAAAGTTTATGCATTGGTTGCTGTAATGGAAAAATCACAATGAATCAATCACAAAAAAACACCAAACAAAAAAGAAACAACCAAATGCAATAGTCTGCTGTTTTGTGTTCAATTCAATAATCAAAGTTCAACAGTTTCAAATTGTAGTTCAAAAAACATAGTTTCTCTGCATTCATGCCAAGAAGAGAACATCTTTTATCATCGTAAATCAGTCCAACACGACACGAGTTTCTGCTAGGATTAGCACAAAGGCCTGTGTCACCGCCACTAGCCCGATAAACAGAAGCACAACCAGGCAGCACCAATTAAATAGGCAGCTAGAAGAGCGCCTTTCCAGTTCTACGTGCACAAAACAAGACATTCAAACCTTTTTTAAAACACCATTTAAATTAGGCTAACATGTGCAACTTGTGCAAGGTTTAAATGGGTTTAAATTTCTTTGACAATTAAAATAAAACTTTCCAGCTTCGCTTTTATGACTTTTAAAATGTTAAATGCATTTATACGCTATTCCGATATTATAATGCTTTACAGTTTCCCATCATTAGTTTGTTCTATTAAATTTCAGGTAGGGAGGTTGGCCTACCGATAAATTGAAACTCGAGCAAAAGAATGCCGCTACATAAACTGGGATAACTCAATGCCATAGCGATCAGAAAGCGATAAACTTACCAAGCGTGCCAAAACATCGGCAAATAAAACAAAATGCAGCCTCTTTCGAAGTCGAGTAGCCTACTCCACCCAAACTCTGAATACGGCACCATTTCTTTTGAAATAGGTAATTCTTTTTGCACTGCTCCGACTGCGGAAAAACTATCAGTGGCTGAATCCGGCCAGATTTAACAACAAATTCGCGATTATCGCTGTGTATCACTTCAGGCAGCGGATCCCTTTCAGACAATTCGATAAATAGAGACAGCAATATTCCAATTACGGTACGTCTTCGAGCCAAATAAAATTGACCTTCACTTAAACTTAACTCATAAATGATTACTGATTTAAGATTTTGACTTCTGAGGGTGGCCATCGACTCTTTCCATTAATTCTTATATTTTGATTGTTACGTCACAATTACTGAACAAAACAAAAAAACGTGGCAAACACCACAAAAGCTTGTGTCTCCGCTGTGACGTGACAAAAGCCATCACCTCAAAATGGTAAAATTAAACTACAATCATTAATCAATACAACAGAGCGATAACAATGAAGATTCTTCATTTCTTCGTATAAGTCAATGCTGCAAAAGTAATAGAAATTCATAGGCTACGTAAGAAGTTGAAATTAATTTATGACGCTGTCACTAGGCCCCCCTAACCCCCCGCATACACTCCCCCAAGTTTTCTCATCGGATCTCAACGAATTACAAAATTGACTCTAAATAGGAGCGGGGTGGACATGTCCACCCCAGTCCACCCCGTGGCGCCGCTACTGCACGGGGGCATCCGCCTAAATCAAACTGAAAAAAGTCATTGTTAATATAGAGTAGGGTTGCCATACCGTCCGGAAAATTCCGGACATGTTCGGAATTTAGGGTTAAATTTTGCGTCCGGGAGGAATTTAAAAAAATGCTCAAATGTCCGGAATTTTATGATGGGCGTTTTGGGGAATTAAAATTGCGGGAATAACCCTGTAAATTAGTGGTGTCCTAGGAAATTCGCTCAGCCAGCTCATTTTACTGCATCTGCAATCGTACTGTGCACACTGCCAATCCAGAACATTGTTATTTCGTACCGTGTGCATTTTTTTTACTACGAGGTTGTACGGAATTATGATGTAACAGAGCGTTTTCCTTATCAATGATGTTTACCACTTAGAAGTCAGTGTTACCATTTTAGTCTTTTTAAAACCAAATCTGGTTTATTTTGCAACCGTTTGGTTTATTTTTTTTTCGATTTGGTTTATTCTTTTTTTTTTTTTTTTTTGGTTTATAATTTGTTTTTTTAACATACTTTACGTCAGGTATTCGGTTCGTTGCAGTGATTATTTCACTCGAATAAATTTTTTAGTTTATTTCTGCTTCAATTTGGCTTATTCTGGTCTTTTTTGTTTAGCTTCATGTGTCGTAATGCGATTTATCAGTTATTGTATGTTGGTTTATTTTTTAGTGTATTTCTGCTTCAATTTGGTTTATTCTGGATGCATGTTCATTGCTGTTCTTCCTTTTTCGGCACAACCTAATTCTCATTATTATTTTTCACTCTGAAGTTGAGATTTTTTTCAGTGACGGTCCGTAGCTATATTTAGAGAGTGCTTATCCTGCCTGGTGTGGGATTCTGCTCGTGACAGAAGATAATACTTTTCATTTCGGTAGCTGGCGCTTTAGCATGAGTATCGTACACCGTTTGCAGCTTTAGCATTTCGGTAGCGCATATAACGACGGTTGAAAACAAAAAAGTCGTAAGTGACATTTTGAGAAATTCCAATTTTTGCATTTTCAAAACCAATGCGCTTAGGGCTAGGGCTATCTACTACTATAGTTACAGATATTAATGCTCAAAGTAAAAGCATTAACGAAATTGAAAAAAAGAATAAAAAGGTGTTTTTTGGCCCTTTCCTCCAAAGTGTAAAAATGCACTTACGACTTTTTTGTTTTTGACCGTCGATATATGGTCTCATGACAATAGTCATGCACTGTCCGGAATTTTGCTTTTTCAAATATGGTAACCCTAATATAGAGTAAATATTAAAACATTGAATTTTGTAGTTAAAACGTGTAATTAATTTCATTTGGAAGTAGGCTAACAGTGATTCGAAAATTTCAGAAAAAATGTGATTAAAATTTATATACTGTAATTCAACTTTGAGGCACAGCAAGTTATAAAGTTGCACCGAAACAAGACCACAAATATAGGTCATTTACAGTAGTTCTAACACCAGACGGGAGCCTACATAATCCTTAGGAAAATACTACCGGTACTATAAAGTTTTAGCTCAAATTTAGCCAATAAAATCTGAAGATAAAGAAATTTTGTGATAGAATGGAAGATCGAAAAAACGTCTTTTATCCAATACTCTGAATTAAATTTTCTCAAATTTAAGGCAAGTTTTAACTTATTTTCATCAGCTGTTTTGCGTTTTTTTCAACCACACGAGCCTCATACTTGTAATTTTTTTTCATTTTTATACGCCAGGTGGCCTAAAATTCGGACAAAAGCGATAAATTGGCCTAATTTTATATACCGTGTCCAACGGCTAATAAATCATTCGGACATTTTTTGTGTGCAAACGTTCAATTTTCTGTGATATCAGTAAAGTACTGGACTATAAATAAAACATTTTGCATTATTTGTCCTAGAATGTCTACATTTCAAACTAATTCTGTCCGAATTCCTCCAGGATTTTCTGGCAACTCTGGCAATTGCATCACAAATTTGGTAACAACTAGAACATTACACAACTAAGGCGAAAGAGAAAACTGAAAAAAGAAAACTAATCGGGAAATAGTTAAAACATCGCACTCTCGAGTTTTTTAGCGCTAAAAGTAACTACTTTCAATTCTTTTATTTTCGCAAACCATCATTTTTCCCGATTAGTTTTCTTTTTTTAATTTTCTCTTTCGCCTGAGTTGTGTGATGTTCTAGTTGTTACCCACAAGTTTGCTCTTTTCAGGACAAGAACTGTTGCCAAACTTTTCTTTTTTATTTCGAATTTGTTAAAAAAAATATAATTAAGTTGCCATATTTTTCGAGGTTGTACGAATTTTGTGTTTTTGGATTTGTGTGGGACAAGGTGTTTTTATCTTTTACACTGAAACAAATCAAATCTTTTTGATAGGATACCAGCACAGTACCATGGTGAAAGATGTTATAAGTATATACCGTAGGCTAGGCATTTCATTTTTAAGGTTTTTAAGGTATAAAACTGATGCATATGTTTTAAAAGTTAACAGTGTACGGTAAGTCAGCAAGTGTGAAGTGATAATGTATTAAATCATAGTGGCTACGGTTGCCATATAACAAGCCTCTCAGCTCTTTTTTTTGGCGGCCAAGCATGGCCTACCGAAGCTTCTTCTCGGTGGCCAAAATAAGTGATTTGTTAAAAATTTGTGTTTTAAAAATTTGTTAAGTTTTTGCATTCACTCAGGTAAGAACAAGCAAACAAAGCTCTGAAACATGTTTGCAGTTGTACCGTACCGGTAGGCTGCTTAAATGTGATACCGGTACTTCCCAAGCAGGCGCGGATCTATGGGGGGGCCCGGGCCCCCCCTGAAATTTTGTGAGAAATTGTTGAATGGTTTGATATTCTTCTAAACAGCTGATATTAGTCCCACGGCGGACTTAACTTATCCCGGGGGGGGGGGAGTTATTTTTTGTTATTGATGAACATGGCTGTTTTAATGTCTATTTTATAGCATATTGTATATGTCGTAGTATCTTTGTTCACAGTGGCGTAGCCAGGGGGGGGGGGGGGTGGGGGTTACAACCCCCTTTGGTATGCGTGTGAGGTCACGATATTGAGAATGATGCTTTCAGTCTCTATGTCTCTAAAACAAAGTTTGCCTAATTTTAAGCGAAACTGCATTAAAAGAGCAAGTTTTGCCAATACCAAACATTCAACCATCTCAGCCAGGAATTAGCAACAAGAAAACATAGAGACTTAGCTTTATTACCAAAAAAATGCCGAAGAAAACATGATCTTATCCTTTTGCTATGCCACCGGACAGCACCATTTTACAGGAATATTTATACCCATATTTTTGTTGAAAATGCTCTCAGAATGCACCAAATTCAAAGTAATTTTTCAAAATTTTCTGGGGGAGGCCCCCCAGACCCCCTGCCGCTGGGTGCCGCCTTTGGCAAATACGTCGTCGGGCTTCGCCCGCCTAGTTCGTACCACGTTCCTAGTTCGTACCATGAACAGTTCGTACCGTCAGTTCGTACCTTGAAAAGATCGAGAAAAAAACACAAAAAAAGCCGAAGTCGCTGATCGCAGTTTTCGCAATCGCTTTAAAATTTTCCCCCTGAAAAGATCGAGAGAAAAAATAGCTCAAAACCGAAGTCCGCTGATCGCAGTTTCCGCAAACACTTTTCCGCAGTTTCCGCTAACCCTAACCATAGAGTAACCTATGCTCAAACTCTAACCCTCGCTGATCGCAGTTTCCACAAAATTTTTTTCGCAGTTTCCGTTAACCCTTACCCTAATTTCTAACCATAGAGTAATCTATGCTCTAACCCTAACCCTCGCTGATCGCAGTTTCCACAAACATTTTTCTGCAGTTTCCGCTTTTACCCTAACCATAGAGTAATCTTTGCTCTAACCCTCGCTGATCGCAGTTTCCGCAAACATTTTTTCGCAGTTTCCGCTAACCGCAGTTTCCGCTTACCCTAACTCTAACCATAGAGTAATCTATGCTCTAACCCTAACCCTCGCTGATTGCAGTTTCCACAAACATTTTTCCGCAGTTTCCGCTAACTTTTACCCTAACCATATAGAGTGATCTATTGTGAACCAAACATGCTTGTGAACATGCTTGTGAAGCTTGTGAACCAAACATGGCCTATCAGCACGGTAGTTTCAAAGGCCATTTAACGACTTCTCGGTGGTCATGGACCTCATGGCTACTGGAAGCTTAGAGGCCTGTATGAGATAATCATAGCTTCTGAGTCTTATAGAATCCAGTTACAGTACAGCAACTAAACATATCACACTCCACTAATTCAACATCTTACAAACTGTAATTGGGTAATGTAAAACTTTTTATGTGTTGAATGTAAATACATTATATATACGGTATATACTTTTTGCTTTTTTTAAGTTATTAAACCTCTACTTTTAAATATGCTATTTTCTATTTGGAAATTTCTATACCATGCTGTGTTATCTAATAAGGTGCAAAGCTAACATTTTAAAGTCAACCAATCCTCTTCACTTTTTCAAATCATATTGATTGATTGATTTCATCTTTATCCTCAGATTGGGAAAGCTTCTTTGAGAGCTTAATCCTGGCAGTTTTGCATACTTGCTGAAGCACTGACACAGGCCTGGTTACCGAGATTGACAGAGTGGTGTTTTGAATTGTTGAAGTGTTGTTGCTGGGGAATTATTCCATCGACTTGGCTAGGTGTCGCTGAATGGAGAGCAGTCTCAAAATGCCTTGCTCAAGCACTCACATCTCAAGAACCAAATCTTGCTTGATCTTGAGTCGGGCGCATATCCACTGAGCTAACAGGGCTGGCCTACTATTTGATACTATTCCCCTTCATTTTAGATTGTCATTATCTTTATGTAGAAATTTTAGCAGGTGATTATTAATTAGTAGAATGGATTCTGTTTTAAATGACAGTGACGAGCTCTTTCAAGACAGCTATGAGCAACAAGAAGATGATGAAGGAAATGAGATCGTTTATGAACAAACTGCTGCTGGGGAAAATGAAGTTATGAATGATGATGGTTCTGGAATGGAACAGGAAGAACAATTTGTTGAAGAAGATGTTGAAGCCAGTGAAGAACAAATTTCGTTTGAGCATCCAATGGATAACCATGAAGAACAGTCTGAGAAAGTTGCCGAAGATGAAGATATTGTTCAGGAAGATAATGATGAGCAGGATGTAGATCAAAACGACCTTGAACAACAAAGTGAAGAAATTTTATATGAAGATCAACAAGAAGAAATAAATGACGAGGAAGTTGAGCATTATCCAGAGCAAACTTCAGATGATGAAAATTTTGTTGCTTACAAAGAAGAAGATGGTAGTGTTGGTGAAGAGTCACAAGAAGAGAATACAGTAGACCAGGAGGGTGATGTTGAAGATGTACATAAAAATGAAGTAGATACTGAAGAGCTTCATGATGCAAGCTTTGAAGAAATCCAATATGATAATGCTGAAGAAGAAGTTATAGAAGATGAACATGAAGCCACATATGGTAATTGTTGAAATCCATCTTTTTTGCATTAGAATAAACACAATATATATATATATAACTAATAACTCACAAAGCTTTGTTTAAAACAAATTTTAAGCTTTGTTTTCATTGGACTCGTTAACAATGCATATACATTTATTTACACAATCCTATTTGAAATTTGAATAAGAACCTTTTGAGGGTCCCACGAATTACCCATAAGCCCCATAAGTACCCATAAGCACCATAAGTCGCGTCGAATTACCCATAAGTCGCGTCGAATTACCCATAAGCCCCATAAGTCGCGTCAAATTACCCATAAGCCCCATAAGTAGCGTCGAATTACCCATAAGCCCCATAAGTCACGTCGAATTACCCATAAGCCCCATAAGTCGCGTCGAATTACCCATAAGCCCCGTAAGTCGCGTCGAATTACCCATAAGCCCCGTAAGTCGCGTCGAATTACCCGTAAGCCCCATAAGTCGCGTCGAATTACCCATAGGCACCATAAGTAGCATTGAATTACATAGAAGTAACGTCGAATTACCCATAAGCCTGTATAGTGTAGAGTGTAGTCTATAGCCGTCTAGAAGCCTAGTAGTCGGCTGCATAGCCGAGTGGTGAGGAGCACGGGCTGGGCGTTCCAAAATATAGTTCGACACCGCTCAAGAGCAGGACACTTGAAGGCATGCCTAAAGGTGGACACGAAGATTGGCTTCGTTGCCTTCCCGTCCGCTTATGTGTAATCTGCAGTTTGCTGCAGCAGATGGAGTGTTTTGTCCGATAAAACACCTTAACATTGGGCAATTTTCCCTATGAACCAGGTGACTGCAGCATAGCAATCGTTCTCGCACTCAGCTAGAGACTTAATTCTTGTTTTGAACTTGATAATTAAAGAAAAAAAGAATAATGGCAAGGGTGGGAATCAAACCCGTGTCACCAAATTCAATAGCCTTTGCCTTAACCACTCAGCCACGCAAGAGCTCGTGAAATCTTCGCTTAATTTGGTTTATATGGGTAATGTTTCGAGAACGTTCACAATATTATCAGTTTAGTTTGTTTTTATTTCTAACCATCACAACGAAAAAACAATATACGACAAACTTAGCAGAGGTCTATAAAGGGTAGAAGCGACAAAACGCGGACGTTATAACGTGCATGATACCAAAGCAGGACAATCAGTTTAAGTGACACGATCGCAAGTCGCAACAGCGACTTGCAGATTACATATACGCTGACATGAAGGCGTAAGTAATTCCACGTTGCTTATGGGTAATTCGACGCGACTTATGGGTAATTCGACGCGAGTCGAATTACCCATAAGCCCCATAAGTCGCGTCGAATTACCCATAAGCCCCGTAAGTTGCGTCGAATTACCCAAATGCCCCATAAGTCGCGTCGAATTACCCATAAGCAACGTGGAATTACTTACGCCTCATGTCAGCGTATATGTAATCTGCAGGCTTTGGTATCGTGCACGTTATAACGTCCGCGTTTTGTCGCTTCTACCTTTTATAGATCTGTGCTAAGTTTGTCGTGTATTGTTTTTTCGTTGTGATGGTCAGAAATAAAAACAAACTAAACTGATAATATTGTGAGCGTTCTCGAAACATTACCCATATAAACAAATTAAGCGAAAATTTTAAGAGCGCCTGCGTGACTGAGTGGTTAAGGCAAAGGCTATTGAATTTGGTGACACGGTTTGATTCCCACCCTTGCCATTATTCTTTTTTTTCTTTAATTATCAAGTTCAAAGCAAGAATTAAGTCTCTAGCTGAGTGCGAGAACGATTGCTATGCTGCAGTCACCTGGTTCATAGGGAAAATTGCCCAATGTCAAGGTGTTTTATCGGACAAAACACTCCATCTGCTGCAGCAAACTGCAGATTACACATAAGCGGACGGGATGGCAACGAAGCCAATCTTTGTGTCCACCTTTAGGCATGCCTTCAAGTGTCCTGCTCTTGAGCGGTGTCGAACTATATTTTGGAACGCCCAGCCCGTGCTCCTCACCACTCGGCTATGCAGCCGACTACTAGGCTTCTAGACGGCTATAGACTACACTCTACACTATACAGGCTTATGGGTAATTCGACGTTACTTCTATGTAATTCAATGCTACTTATGGTGCCTATGGGTAATTCGACGCGACTTATGGGGCTTACGGGTAATTCGACGCGACTTACGGGGCTTATGGGTAATTCGACGCGACTTATGGGGCTTATGGGTAATTCGACGCGACTTATGGGGCGTATGGGTAATTCGACGCGACTTATGGGTACTTATGGGTAATTCGACGCGACTTATGGGGCTTATGGGTACTTATGGTGCTTATGGGTACTTATGGGTAATTCGTGGGACCGCCTTTTGAGGATCTCAATGAATGCAAAACAAGCTGTTGAGATTTTTAGAAGAGTTGCAACTATAGTTACTTTATGTACGATTGTACGTATATACAGAGATGGGCGTGATCTTGATCTTGAAGATCACAAGTGATCTTGAAGATCAAGATCGTGGTCTTGATCTTGATCTTCAAGATCACTTTTTTTTTGGTGATCTTGATCTTGAAGAACAATAAGATCAAGATCACTTTAAAATTGAATTTTACTTCCTAAATAGAGGCATTTTTTTAGAACTCGTACTGTACAAAGCAGTTAGTGGCAACTACTAACATTAAGCCACTGTTAATATGATATGTGTCCAACAAAAGACGATTTAAAGTCACCGTCTAATCTGGTCAGTGTTGCCATTTCAAAATTTAAAAAGTTTTCTGTGTTGATCGTAATAAAGAAGTCAACTACCGTGTACTTTATGTTGACGTGTAATAAAAAATGATTTAACTTTGTTCACAATTTCCATGTGTAAATTTAAAAAAAATATTTTCTTTCTTTGACCCAATTTTAGATGTTTCAAAACTCTAGAATGGCGGCGTTAAAAAATCTGGACTCTAGGACGCCGACTTTGGTCATGTAAAGTGGTTTATTGCAGCAAATCAACCAGACCAAGACTTGTTTAGCCAGTTTAGGGTCTGAGTATGGAGCGGTTTGTCTGATCGCAGGCCTCTGAACTTTTTTGATAGCAGACAACAGCATCAAGGTTGCCAGATAGGTAAATGGTGCAATAAACATTGACATAATACAGTGAAAGTTAAAACTGCTTAGTGACTCGAATAAAAACTCCCACATGAACCAGACAAAAATTTGGTAAAAAATGATGCAGTTCAAAGTTTATTTTTATTTATTTATTATAAATAAAACGTATAAAACTAATTGCAAATTTTGCGACTTTTTCAGAACTACTGTAATTAACCTCCGCCTTGGGTGTGACGTTGCGATTCTACGCAAACTACATCAACAATTGATAGGCCTAATAGCAACAGTCACTAACTTATCACAATTCTTAGGCCAGCGATCGAGTAGTTAAAAGTAAAAGTTAGCAATACCAACTATATACCTTTACCCAGGTTGCATATAGTAATTATTTTTTGCAACATCACTGAACAAAAACTTCATTTTTTTTTCAAGTATACAAAAAGTGATCTTGAAAGTGATCTTGATCTTCAAGATCACGATCTTGATTTTCAAGATCACATAGTTTGGTGATCTTGATCTTCAAGATCACCTATTCTTGGTGATCTTGATCTTCAAGATCACCAATACTGGTGATCTTGCCCATCTCTGCGTATATATATGTCATATATTTAACTGCAGACAAAGACGCCACTGTTTTGACCTTAAAGTCGTCTCACATAGATATATATGCTTTTTTATGATATATGTATATAAATAATACAGTAGCCTAGATAACTTAATAACTTAATTAATTGAAATAAAATATTTGGTTGTCAATCTTACTTTAGTTATCTTGAACTCATAAAAGTCAATTTAGATAAAACTTTGCAAAATATCTGTACAGACATTAATTCTAGTGTAGTCATCTTCATCATCCAAATTTGGTTGTGTCCCCATCCCCAGGGCAGAATGGCCCGTTTCGGTGAGTCCGATTTGGTGAGTCCGATCCCTATTCGGTGATTTTTTTCAATTTTTTTTTTTACATTATTGGGTACCGTAGCCTAATTATCATTGCTGTTTTAGGGTTAGAGGTTAGGAACTCACCGAATCGGACTCACCGAATAGTAGCAGACCCTCCACAGGGTGACCGATTCTTTTCTTGCAACAATTGCCTTCACTTTTATTTTCCATCTCATTCTATCCATCGCATCGTTTTCCTCCAGTCTGACTTTATCTGCCTCATTCTTCACCTGTTCCTTCCATGTTGTTTTTGGTTGTCCCCGTTTCCTCTTTCCATCAACCTTCAAAGTCAATGTCTTTCGAAGAAAACTTCCTTCCTCCCTCCTTAGTAAATTTCCATTTCATCTTACTTCATTTGCCTTTACAAGTTGTTCAATAGTCTCCCTCATCTCTGGCATATCCATCTGTTCTTCAGTTTTGTTCTCCCTCCTGTTTTTTTCCCCACACATTGCTGTCACCATTGCCCTTTCTGTTCTCAGAATTGCAAATTCACTCTCTCTTAGCACCCATGTCTCGCTGCCATACAATATTGCAAGCGCACATAACTCCAATATGCTTTTCCCTTTATTTTTAACGAATTTTTTTTTCCATATGGAGTATATAATGGAGATTCTAAATGATAATTTTCAATAAATTTCAAATGACAATACCACAACGAACTCGCAGCATCAGGCTAAAACAAGTCGTTACCATCTACAATCTACATTGTGAAGTAAGCAACGCTCAGTCGATCATGCTGCTAAAAGCGAAACTCAATTATTGCATAGCTAATCTTTGCTTTCCCCTTCAAGCATTTCATTAAGTGTTGTACCAAGATACAGTGGTGTATATGCTTTCGATAGGTTGCAAAATAAGGTTTTCCAAGCATCATTGAGATATTATCACCAGTCACCACTCATTCACACTGCCAACACCATTGCTCGTAATTTACAAGATGTGCTCGAATAGGCTACAATACTTGTCTATCATGAATGTGCGCATAACAAGTATGACATATATAAACAATGATTACTATTAATACTACAAAAATTGCTCAATGCCAAGCAAAATTTCAAGCAGAGCGAATTACATCAAATATAGTTATTCTCTAAAACCTCTATGTTTGCTTAGATCCCAAGGACAATGTTCAACAACATAAAGCAGTTGATAATGAAGATATTGATGACCCTGAAAATATACATTATGATCAAGAAGAGTCTTATCCAACTGTTGGAGATACCTCAGAAGAAATGTAAGTTTAGTTAGGATCTAGAGCTTTGAGATCATAGGCGCCGACTCCGGGGGGGCCCCCCTGTGAATTTAGCTCGGGGTGGCTGCCCCCCCACAAATTATTTTTTAAAAAATCCTAAAGCAAATGTTTCTAAGTTCAAATTTGCGTTAGTTTGACCTTCATTGCAGATCGATCTCAATTAAAAGATCTACTTGTTGCAACAAGAGCGCTGATCCTAAGATAACAAAAGAAACAGAAGTACGGTAGCTGATAAACGCCAGCATGGTGCCGTTGAAGCATTGTAACAATGATTGAAAAACGTTTTTCTTGATTTCTTCTGCTTTGTTTTTCTTGGGAGTGTCAATAACGAGGTGCAGTTAGCTCAGTTTAGTATCTACGCGTATTAAGAGCTAAAGTTCAAAGTGACTAGCATATAATTCGAAGTAGCCTACAGGCCTCGAAATTCGTTTTTGTTGACGGCGGACAAACGTGTCCGCCGTCCGGTCTGAGCAGCTATCTCGGCGGACAAATCAGGTCTCACGGCGGACACACCAGTTTTAGCCGTCGATCGTCATGCTTAATCACTTTATATTGATAAATCTTCGCCATTTCAGAACTATTTATAACTACGGTTTTTGAAGGCTTTTTAAAAAATCAGTAAAGTCACTCTGAAAGGCTTTCATCAGACCAACGACTTGCGCTTGAAGAGTCAAAGCGCCGTGTAGCTGGTCAATACGTCACATAACTGATTAACTTCCCCCGAACGAGGTCGTATGGCTCATTGCGTCACAATACTCTGGGCAGGAGTCGGAAAATTTCTACAATGATGCTACTATTTTCTGCTGTGCAAAGTTTCACAGGCTTTTTCCTTTAAGTTTATTTTTGCGTGTCATGTGAGCGAAAGTGAATTTTTCTTGGGTCTTTTCTTTCTTACTGTAATACCAAAACTTAACAAATTTTGTTGCATCTTGCTGGAATAGCCTACTCGTATAATCTAATTTAGTAACCAACCTTGCCGTATCATTATTACTCGGAGATCAAAGCCAGATATTGTGACGTAAAACTTGAACTAAATTGCGCGAGATTAGTGTAGAAGTACCTGTACTCCTATCGATTCTTAGCGAAGAATTCACCTTTGTTACGCTGATTCAATGTCATCAATCCTTGAAGCAACGCAAAAATCGAAAGTTTTCCTCCTTGAATGAAAGCTAAGGGATACAGTATTCACATTTTCTAGATGCGCTCTAGAATGCGCTGGAAAATATATTATTGCAAATTGCAATAATTGTTCGTGCTATGCAATGACGATTTGTATCGCTATTTCTCGGCGGACAAATATGACCGATCTAGATGGTACTTCCCGCGGACATCACATGCTGTGACGGCGGACATATCCGCCGTGAATTTCGAGGCCTGAGCCTACATTATAAAGCTTGGCGATATACAATGGCAGATAGACGCAAACAAACATCAATGCTGACAAACAAACATCAGCATTTTGAATGTAAGCAATCAGTCGGCTAGAAAGTTTGCCCCCCCGGCAATTTTCAAAACCCGGCGCCTATGTTTGAGATATATAACAGCTGCGTGAATATGCTGAAAGCAATGGTGACTTTATAATTTTTTTTGACTCTTAAATTCAAATTTTGACTTCTTATATGCTGAAAATAGCAAAATTTGGTATATGCCCGACTGCCCGTATCTCGAAAACTTGATGTGATAGAGAAAAGTCTGATTGCAGACTTAATATCAGTGGCCCAAATTCAGCTAATTGTACTTATTTTGAGGTTTCGTATAAAAAATGTTTGTATGACAGTGTGATCAAAGCATTTAAATATTTTTTATTGAATATCATTAGCAATTATGTTGCGTAAAGTTGTTACTGTACAGAAATGTTCACATGAGCAACTACAGCATTTTTTCATCCTCAGAATCTCCCATGATGATGCGGCTGATGAAAATTTTCATGATTCTGAAGAGAACAAATCACCTGCGGAGGATGACGATTATGAAGATGTAGTAGAGGTTGAAGAAGATCAACCGGACGAAGAAGGGGAAGACGAAAATGTAGCACAACATGAATCTGATAGTGAGAACGAGGTAGATGAGGAGGAAGCAATTGAAGAGGACACCAAACTTGATCATATGTCGGACTACGACCTTAGAGGTACCGAGGCATAATTATTTTAGATACTTTTGTTACTATAAGGAATGTCATATGAGCTGAATCAATTTTAAGTTAACCGAATACTTTCCAATAGACTTTCGTTCATGTGCAATTTTACTTACAATTCATTTTTTTTGCAAACTTTACAGATTCGGACGAAGAGGATGATGAGCTCTATAAGAAGGACAATGGTAAATATTAGTTTGGTGTTTATGAAAACGTCGAGCAATAGCAATTTAAATTTGTCAATTTTGGTCGATTATGGTCGAAATTCAATCGAAAATTAGCATTTCGTCATGGACATCTAGCCTATATGCCTAAAGCAAGAACGCACCGTCCGCACATGTAGCTCAGAGAGTATGATCGAAATTGCATCAACCTGCTTTCATTATTACTACCGTATCTCACCTTGTGCGTACAGGTTACTCTATATGTTGCTTGGTTCCGTTTTTTGAAAACATTGAACGTCTGAATATTCACTCCACTACCTAAAAAGTATCTTTTCTTCACCATCTTTTCTTCTCTCTTAACTGCACTGCTGTTTGATTCTGCAGCGTTTATATTAGTTTCATTTCCTTACAGTAATTCAGTCGTTGCTCTAATTTTTTCTCCATAACTGCTTTAGAGAAACCAAGCGACGAAGCTGCTGCTCGAATACTTGACTCGGACAGTGATGAAGACAAAGAAAAGGGTGAGATGCATATTATATTTGAGTTGTGACCAACAGGGTTTTTATGAAGTTGAGCGTCTGCATTAAAGCCCATGATAAGTTTACGAGGTTTGGATTTTAGAACAAATTTTTGCTTTCTGGACAGAAGTGTTATGGATTTAGCTGCGTACTTCAAGCCTTAATACGTCTGGCTGTAAGCACAGAAGAATATCTTATTTTTATGGGCTCCAAGCTTCTTATGATTAAAAAATTGCATTTGCGGATGGGTGAGCAAGAAATTCAATTTCTGTGTCCTGTGATCTTTCAGAGGGCGTGGGCGATCTCATCGCTGACATTTTTGGGAAGAGTGATGATGAAGATGAAGAGTTTACTGGTTTTGGTGAAGAGGAGTCAAGTGCCATGAAAAAGAACAAATCACTTGGTGCTGTCATCTCTTCATCGGACGAGGAGGACGATGGTGAGTAAAGATGCTCTGAACGTAACAATACGGTAACAGTTTATAAACAGAACGTTTTGCTTTGTGTTTTTAAAAAATGTACTTTTTTCTAAAAAAAAATTAGTATTTTGGTTTGTCTCATCGTACTCTTTCTACCGCCATGCTTTAAGTCTGAAAAAAAGTTTGAAACGATAAAATGGCGTCAACGCAAATACACAAGGGTGGGACAAACTTCGAACGGATATGCGCTGGAAAAGTTTTTATTGATATACCAGTTCATCTTTTTTCTGAGTTTGTAAAACAAAGATCTAAAGTTGGTCAGCATTACATTCCGCCACGGTTTTGTTATGATGGATGTGGTCAATCAGTTTATTTGTGACAGATGTTTCATCCAAGAAGCCAACCTCCTCCCGGCAAGAGGACTCCTCTTCAGATGAAGGAGTAAGGGACGGAGATAAAGGATCTGGTGGAATGGTTTATGATTTTGACGTTATGCTCCAAAGGAAGAAAGACGAAAGGTAAGAAAGAATTCATATCACATCATCTAGCGTTTCTTCCTATCAACCGGTGAAGTCGAAGGGGGTACCCTTCACCAATTTTTACTGAAATGCTACTAGATAGCAGCTAGTCTTTGGTCTCATCATCACAGACCAGCAGACCTTCCACTTCATTTGGAGGATGCAGGATGGTGCAACCGTGGATGACGTGGTTTGTTCCTCAGCACCGCGTCATCTTGTGCTGAGAACAAAAGGCTAAGTAATACTAGGGGTGTTCAATTTCGATTTTCGATTCGATTTCGATTATGGTGATATTCGAAATTCGTTATTCAAGTCGGACATATTCGAAATTATAGCCGCCCTTTCGGCTGAACGCGGTTGAAAGTAACGCGAGTGGCGCGAAATCTGTCTTGTCTCATTTTGCAAGCGAAAAAAGACTTCGACGCATGCGCATCGTCGATCACGTGACTATCACACGCTCTCGCGGGTCCAACGGCCAGTCCTGCACCAGGGATGCCAGGTTGGCATTTTTATTGCCAAATTTCTCAAGAATAAAGATAGCTAGGTTGTGCAATAGCAGAAAGTGTAGGCTGAGCTTTGTCGCAGTTTTATCCATTTTTTACCGAATCCATAGGCGCCTAAGCCGTGGGGGCAGAGCCGTAGCCAGACCGCAGAGCAAGGGGTAGCCAGACCGCAGAGCAAGGGGGACAACTTTTTTAGGGGGGGGGCCGAACAAATTTAAATATGCAAAATCATTATAATTGTAACTTTTGCCCGAGAATATTGAGATTATGCCAAGGGAGGAGAAATTTTTTTCAGGGGGGGCAAGGCCCCCCTGAAAAAAAGTAGCCCCCCCTGCTCTGCGGTCTGGCTACCCCGGCTGGCTACGGGCCTGCGCATATTTCTGTGTGTGGGCAACTTTTTATGCTGTATTGATACATAAAACAATAGATGAACTAGCGATCGGCAGCAGGAAAACATTTTTTGAATGCAAACCGCAACAGCTTCGCTATAAATAATCACTAGAACGAGTTGCGATGCTACAATTCAACACCAGACAACAAAATCTGTCATTTTTACATTGATTTAATGTCTGCAGACGTTGAATCAATGTAAAAATGACTAATTTTGCTTCCTGGGACATAGCAAAAATCTACCATTTTGCGTCGATTCAATGTCATCAGATGTCGAATGCACCCCAAAACAACATAATTTGCTTACGTAGACGGAGCGTGCGTTTAGCTTGATGCGCTTGCAAACATACTCGATGTCGCTTTCGAGTCGAAACCTCTGTATT
Source organism: Aplidium turbinatum (assembly GCF_918807975.1). Taxonomy (NCBI): domain Eukaryota; kingdom Metazoa; phylum Chordata; class Ascidiacea; order Aplousobranchia; family Polyclinidae; genus Aplidium; species Aplidium turbinatum. Next base: position 10,607,718 of record NC_137484.1, on the reverse strand, counting down.
CTGCAGTGAAATGTCGCGGCAGTGAATCGCTTGCTGTGAAAATGAACTTGAAGTGTTTGGGATCCCAGCAACCTCGGCTCCAGCGGAGCGATCGTTTTCAAAAGCTGGCCTGATCGTCACGAAGTTGAGATCCCGACTGACGGGTGACCATGTCGATCAGCTTGTGTTCATAAACACCAACATGGGCCTGGAGCTGTAGACGTTATTTTGTGTTATTTTTTCGCAAATTTTCATGGCTTTTTTTCGCGTTTTCTAGCAAATTTTCATGTCGTTTCTTTCAATAAAATCACATTTTGCAGTTTGGTGAATAGTTGTGATATTCGAAATCGAAATTCGGAAATCGAAAATAAATTGAATTTCGAATATTCAAATAATCGAAATTGAACACCCCTAAGTAATACACAAATTTTTATTGTTGCTAAAACATATATGTTTGTGTAACTGCAATAACAAATTATGATTACTCTTCAAGGAAGGGGCGAAGACGAAAAGACGGAGGAACTTTTATTTCTGATGCGGATGACATCATCAACGCCATGCTCACGAAGATGAGGGAAGCAGCAGTTGCCGACAGAGAGGCCAACGAAATGAAGAAGCCAGCATTGAACAAATTGAAAATGCTTCCCACTGTTGTTCGGCATCTTAAGAAACAGGTCGAGAATTTGGCAAGAGAGTTTTTTCTTTACTTAAAAATGGTTACTTTAGATTTAGTTTACGCATCTTTTATGCGTAGACTAAGTCAATTTAACTTCTGTTACTTTTCATATCTTGCTTATCTCTGCACGAAAAGCAGATATCATATTTTGCTTTCTTGTACTATGAACAGCTCTGTTAGTTTGTGGTGACACCTAATTGCTGGGAGTTGTTCTCAACTAAAAGTGAGCTGGGCTGTGAGGTTTCATAACATCGGTTGCGTAAACACCGGCTCGACACCTGTCGTGAACGGCTTTGAGTGTGTACTCAATGACATGCTTGGAGGTAAACATGAAGATCAGCTTCCTTGCCTTCCTGTTCACTTTGCAAGAATTTTCAACTGCTGGGCCTGGGAAGTACTCATAGCAATTAGATTGGAGACTTTTTTACTTCACTCTCTGTCTTTTAATGCACGTTCTATTTCGTTCAGGATTTAAAAGAAGCCTTTGTCGACATGGGGATGATTGCAGCCATTGCTGATTGGCTGACACTCCTGCCTGACCGCAGTCTCCCACACATCAGCATAAGAGCCGAACTCTTGGGGGTGCTGCACGACCTGCCTACCATCAGCTCGGTATGAATCTATTTTCCCATACTTATCATGCGTAGATATGATGTTGTATTACGTAACGTTTCTGCGCCAAAGGCGTGTTTAAAAAGCAACAATCATGTAAGAATTCACTCTCTGCTCACTAATGTGGATGTTTTAGACCGGACGAGTGTTGCAGTTAACGATCTTGTAGCCAGAGGAAATATTTTTATGAATAAACATTTTTCTAACAAAAGCGTCTTGTTTTTTGAACTTTTCTCAAGGGGCAAATCAATAGTTTTTTTTCTCCTAAAGTCTAAACATTAAAATCATTTGGCTAGGCTATCACTCACAAAAGTATTTCGATAAAATTTTATCTTGCAGAACCGGTTTTCATCCATTAGGACTCATTAGTGCAACTAGAATCCAGTTGTTCCCAACCTGGGGGTTGCGACCCCCAAAGGGGTGACGATCATCGATATTGATCTTGCTGTTTAGAAAAAAATAGTTGGTCGGGGAGGGTGTCGCAAGATATTTAAAATCAACATAAGAGGTCAGCATTCAAAAAATGTTGGGAGCCACTAAACTAGATCGAAACGAACAAAAAAAAATGTTAAATTGATAAAAGTTAATAGTTGATTTTTCTCAAGCGACGTTTCTTTTGAAGCGCATTTTGAATGTTTTTTTTCTCTACAGGAAACTCTGAAGTCCAGCGGCATCGGTCGAGCCATCATGGTTCTTTTCAAACATCCACGAGAGATACGAAAGCATAAAGAGTCTGCCGGCCGCCTCATCAATAAGTGGTCGCGGCCGATTTTCGGCCTGAACGAAAACTTTAAAAGCATGTCTCGTGGTGGTGAGTGGACTCTGCTCATTGCTTGACGTGTTTCAATTTGATTTTGTATCCACAGGTGTTTGGTAAATTTTTGATTTTTTTACATTTAAATTTTGTGATATTTTTGCTTTAAACAGAGGATTGTGAGTTGTAACGTCGGTGGCGACACCGGAGGTGCTTTTGTGCAAACAGAGAGTGATAAATCGCTTCATTGTCTTTTCAGTTATGTAAAAAAGATGAAAATTCCAATTGGATAAGTATCACAACGACATATCAGTTTTATACCACAGCAGTCACAGATTGAACTAAATTCCATTCAATCCAATCAACAACAAGAAAGTCTAATTTTTTTCCATTATCTTTTTATAACAGAAAGAGAACAGCGTGATCTTGACCAGATGCCGCAATCGAAGCGCCGCAAACTGAGCTCCGGTCGAAGCGACGCCGAGAAAAGCGGTGAAGCTGCGCCGGAACCCGGGCAGCTGAGGCCCGGGGAACGTGGTTTTGTAATGCGGGCTCGAGTCCCAATGCCTTCCAACAAAGACTATGTCGTCCGGCCCAAGTGGAACGTCGAGGAAGAAGATGAAGAGCGTCCGACAGGCTTCAAGAGAGGAAAGCAAAAGAAAGACGAACGACTGGAGAAACACATCAAAACATTTGCTGACAGGCGCAAAAACTTGAAAATGCAGCGTGCTGTCGGAATAAGCATCGAAGGCAACAAGATGCCATTGACTTAACTTTAACTTTTGTTATTTTTACCTGTAACCAGTCTTGTCTTGCAGTGTTGCCCTATAGAAGCTACAATGTCATACACTTCCAAGTGCACGTCATCGCCGAGGGTACAAGTACACGTTCAGTAGTGATCAATGTGGTCAATGCTTCTGTTTTGTTTTTTTGCTGGTACACTCATCAGAGCTACCGAAGTAAAAAAGTTTAACTTTTAATCTTTGGCTCTTCACTTTTCGATGCATTCTACAGCGTTGTGGAGTTGTGATGCGTCGTCTCTTTTTGCGCATTCAGACTTTTTTTGTTTACGCCTTTCACATTATACTATGTGACACTTTAATGTTCTTATCAGCAACTCAAGACCAATACGGGTTTTTTTATTGATCAAAATCTAACTTCGTCAGATCGATGCAGCATTGGCAGATTATAAAAGCCTTGTTATGATGGAAAACTTGTCGAACATTTGACAGTTGTATGCGCATTGCACACACAAATCATACTTTGTACTGGTTCTCTGTGCAATACACTTAAAGCGCTCTTTAAAAGTATGCCGGATTTTGTCTCGGTGGTACTGAAAAATTCAATTTCAGAAACCATAGATAAACTGTATTTTCACTTTTTTACAGAAGGAGCAAAGAGGCCGCACTCAGTGGAGCACCATGCCTAGTCCAGCCAACAAAAAAGCGACTTTTTTTTTGGCTGAATCTGCATAAGGTCAATGGTTAGTGCAAAGTGTCATGCTCAAGGTCAGACAGGGAATCATTATGAGATTATGCGACTCCAAACCTAATGCGCTACCACTGCGCCACTCTGATACAATGCGCTCCCACGAACAACGAGTACAAGCGTTTACTCAATGTAAAGATGGTGGATTTTGCTAGCTGGAAGCATCATCTTCCAGATTTCAGTAAAATCTCGCCAGTTTTGTTGCTTTGCATTATCGCGACGTGATGTTGATCTACGGTCTAACTTTATCCAGAGACTTTCTACCTTTGACTGATCGATCAGTTTGATTATTTGCATTTTTAGACTGTTTTTTTGCAAACTGTAACATAATGTTGATTAATTATGCGTTTATGCAGCATCAAACGATGGGATTAAACTTGACTTTCAGCCGAAACGTTCTGCTGTACATTTGCACATAAATTTTTAAGCTCAAAGAATTCAGTGCCACATCACAAGGCAACGTACAAACTACGTTTTTATAACTTTAGCCAGTAAATGTCGGTTGGAGCCAGCACTGCCTAAGATTGTCGTCGTTTTGGGCAACTAATTTCTCCACGTTCATGCCATGGTGACAATTGCATTATCTTCAAGTGTATTTTTTTTGATTAAATCGATTGCGGTTACACTTGTTGTGGAGTTGGAAAAGCTTCGTTAAGTGTCATTTGCCCGGCCAACAAAACAGTCTTTTTTACATTGGTTCAACGTCTGCAATGACTGATTTGTTGGGTGGATAACTGGGTATGTTCAGTACTTAGTAGCTAAAGTTTTATTACAAGAAACGCTGTTTCGGCCACTTGACGTTGCCAATTGCAGCCAAATAGTAAGCTGTCCTAGAATTGTGCTGCAAAAGTGAGAATAGAACTATTCGGTTTTGTGCAAAGCCAGGTGTTTAGCCAAAATGTAAAAATTGCAGCTCTTGCTAGCTGGAATAGGTGGTGAAGTTTGCTACTTTTCGTCGTCGCTGTTAAATAAAACGTATTGTTCCCAGCGCTGTCCACATAAGAAATATTACAAATATGGATCGTCGCTACAGATTAAAGTTTTTGCTTCCACATCATTCTTCATTCTAACTTCGTTTTTGTTTGGGATTTAACACTTTTTTTGTCCGGTCTTTTTCAAGTTGGAAATTTTTGGCTCTTTAATAAGATTCAATTTCATTGACGATCATGAACTAATTTTATGACAACTACAAACACAAGTCTTTTCGATCTTGAATACAGTTGAGCGGATCAAGCGCAGTGTATTTTGTATCTTTAAAGACGTGGCGCAACTGATCTTACACAAGTTGCTCTTTACATCGTTTCTCGTTGACGTTGAAGCGATACAAAGAAACAACTTTTACAAGTCAGGTACAGCCCACGATTTTGTTTTTTTGGGAGATGCTCCCCAAATTATAAATTACAGCACTGACGAATATTTGTATTTTAAACTCCGTTTTTAACTGAATTGCATAACATTAAGAAATTTTGTGCAACTTCATTATGGAGTTGCTCCCTTAGCTACTTTTGGTGATTCGATTTTCCAACTACGTGCTGTTCTTTGTTTTTCTTTCAATTGATGAAATGTTTGTTTAAATTTGCGTCAACTACGTTAACATAACGTAACGTAACAAATTACGTAACGTAGGCTCAATTTGGCGTCAATTACGTAACGTAGGTTAATGAACTGACGGGTAGTTTTCTATACCATAGCAATTGATGCAATCACGAAGCTGGGGATTTCCACTTTCCCAACTGAATTAAGGCCCAATCTTTTGAGAATCACAATGTAATGTACACAAAGAAACACAACAGTCCACGACGAACCAAAACGCAATTTTTTGCTAAGGAACTGCCACAATGGCGTTTGTAAAACTTAAGTCAATAAAAAATCGAAAACCAACTTCAAATAAAACAAGGGGAGCTGAAACGAATTTTCAACCAATAAAAACGTAACCAAAACACCATTTTTTTGTAATTCTCAAATTTTATGCTTAAGACGAAAATAAAATATATTCGCGGTGCGACTTTGGCTGGGCCCAGTGCTCTGGTCACCAGAGAGCAATGTTCTGTACACCACTGGGATAGATAACACGAACAAGCAGTCTGAGCAAAAAAGTTCTGTTTTTTGTTGTAGCAAAAAGGTTGCTAACAAACGACAATTTTTCAGCAAAATGATTAAACGATTCAAGTCTGAATTGCTTCAGAGCTAACCATGCAGTTTGGGTTGCCGAGCCTCATCAAGCCTTCAGTCGCACTTTTGACTGCGCTGTCACTCAAGCTGGGAGGACAATGCATGCCCACAGAGTCGTCGGTCTCCGATCCTGTGTTGTCAGAACTGACCATTTTCTTGGAAGGCGAGACGTCCTCAAAGTTGTACTTGCGCTTCCACGTTCCGAAAAGACTGACTTGATCAAAAGTCGAGTCAGTAGATGAGAAGCTTGATAAGCGTCGAGACGGCAGAAAGTTGGGCTTGTAGTGGCTTAAAATAGAAGACGATGGACTCGTTTCTGTTGAATTGCTCCGGATATCACTTTGCTTGTTATTGTCACTCGCATGATACTCGAATTCAACTGGAGAGGTGTTGCTGGGTGAAAAGTTTCTGAAAGAAAATAATGTTCTAATTAATCATATGTTTTAAACGGTAATAAATAAATAACTACTTGTTTGCTCAAGCGGTTTAGGTGTACTAGTAGGGTACACAACAGTAAAAAACACGACATCACATGAAAAGAGTAGCCTATATAAGCGTATTGTACAACTTCTACACCTGCATAATTGAACAATTTCTATACTGTTACGGACAGTGTACTTTACTATAGACAACTTTTATAGACCATACCGTAGCTTACCTATACTTTTCATGATTGCGGACATGACGTTCCAGATTGGTTTGTTGGCCGAATGGACGATCACATATTTTGCATGGGAATGGACGCTCCTGGAAAAAATTGTCCCATTCCAGATTTTTAAGATTAAACTTTACTTTCTCCGTTATCTATTTTCTGTAGGCTATACATTCCCAGTATCCAGAAATTACAATTTATCAATCCACTTCATGTCAAAGTATAGCCTAAATATGGCTCATGATAAGACTGTTATTTTCTATACTGAGACAGAATAGAAACTCCATCGATTGCGCACTCACCTTGTTATGGATATTCTTCACGTGACGATGCATATTGGAAGAAATTGAGAAACTTTTCTCGCAATACTCGCAGATGTACGGTTGTTCTCCGGTGTGGATACGTTCGTGTCGTGCTAAATTAGCTCGGCGAGGAAACGCCTTGTGACAAAACTTACAAATGTGACGGTCTCTCATCATGCTCAAAGGCTGATCGCTCTGGGGTTCATTGTCTAGCCGATTACAAGATAAATCCGGAACATAGCAGCCGCCAGAAAACTGCATTGACGACTGAGCAAGAGTCGGCTGAAAAGAAGACATGCTTGATAAGTTGTAGTATGGAGAATAAAGCTTCATGAACTGTTGCTGCCATTCAGAACTGAAGAGGGGCATGTTGGGAAGAGGAGAGGCTTTGGAGTACAAAGCTTCGTTGGGCATTGGTAAAGACAAAGTGGGCATGGATGCAGATTTTGATCCATACTGCTGACCACATTGATAGACTAAATCCAGCGATGACTGCCAATCCAGACCTGACTTCGATGCGACGTCTTGCTGAGTGATTTTTTCTTCACTGTCACGTTTTTCTTTATTTAAACTTAAATCGAGCGGTTTGTTACTGCTGCATTGCTCCTCTACTTGACTTTGAGGTGTGGTGTTCAGAAAGCACTTTTGCACTGGTGCATCAACTCCAGAACGCTTCTGTCCAAACTGAAGAGTATTGTTACGGTGGTTGAGGATAGACACACTTTCAGCCCTTTTCTCCATTGAGCTGCGATACAAGTAAGCTGCGGCAATAGCAGCAGCAGTTGCTCGAGAAGTGGGATTTGTAGGATTACCTCCAGATGAAGAGACTGGCGAAGATTTAGATGAAGATTTATTTGATATAAGACGTGGAGACAGAAGAGGATTCCAAATGTAATCACGAGAAGTTTCACGTGGCTGAGCATCAGAAGAGGTTTGGACGTCAGAATGCTTCACTGAGCCAGAGAAAACTGCTGGGGTCGTAGAACCGACAAATCTGCTTGGATCCGGGTAAAGTACTTTTGCCTGAGAAGTGGCTTGACACACTGACGCAGCGTCGAGGCGCTTGGCATTGCATTGCACTTGCGCATCGGACTTAGCCTTAGGCTTACGTTGTAAGCTTACATTGACTGCGGAGCTTCTGGAAGATGTCAGTGGAAATTTTTGAGGATATAAGTCATTCCTCCATGTAGATTTTTCTTGAGAAATCGTCATGAAGTTTTGTTTTGGGTGTGCTGAGCTCGACGGAAAGCGATGTTCCGATGCAGGGAAATACGAATACAATCGTTGCAACCCGTGATAAATGTCCCTCTTAGACATTGCAGCAGAATTCAAATCTGAAATAAAATATATTTGTTCGCTGTATTTTATGTCAATTATTCTGTATTACTTTTATGTCAATATATGTCAAACGGTAACTCAGACCTAAAATCTAAAATCCTTAACAGCATTACCAGACTGTCAGCTGCATAATTTACGTTTTTTTTTTATCTGAGTCTTAGTTAATGTTAAGTGAACAATCAAATTGATTAAAGCTATATGGTCAACAAAGCTTTAAATTAGATCATGTCACGTGTAACAATATGTAACTTCGTCTAGTTTTCCTTTTTCTATTCTACTTTAAATATCGGATTCACATGAAATTATTACCTTTTCCTCGTTGAACATTTTTAAATGGCTTGGGTGACTGCGACCCAGCTTTCCGGTCAGATCTATTCTTCCCCACTGCATCTGATAGCTTGGAAGATTTATTTGTTGGACTTCTAGCAAGAATAATTATTGGATTAATGAGGAATAAAATCCGAAAAAAATGTGAGATAAAATATTGTAAGGATTTTTTTAATCGACGAACTTTATCTATCAAGAATGCCAATTACTACAGAGAAAAATAAAGGCGTTATTGTAAATAATTGGAGAACCCTGACAACTTAGGATTATGTTTAGGTCCTTGTCTGCATATGCAATGAATAACACGGCAAGCAAGAATAATGATGGTGTTACACCAGGTTTAAAGGGTTGAGAATTGATAAGGTACCATATGGAGGTGACCAATTGTTCTGTATGTGCTGCCTTTTCCTTAGCAATTACGCCTAAATTAAATTCATCCTGGATAGCGATGAACAGCAATGGACTACACCCACTGTAGCTAGTATCAAACAAAGACCGTACATGACAGAACTTCATGCGTTTCAGCACCTTTATCATTCAGCCGCTTAATATTTCATTCTTTGGTGATATTTTGTGCTTAGTAGTCATACACATCTTCTCGCTTTGACAATGGACGCAGACATAGTTTGTGAAATATTAGTAAAGTATTAGATTTACCTTTTTACGATTTTAAATTTTATTTTAACTACACTGTAGCCTATCAATCGAATAAAGTAGTTGTACACTTCAAAAGCTTTCAACATTCATTTACCTGGATAAAGTTTTAGCGCAGAATCGACAGTGCTTGTTGAGAGAAACTGAGTTTGGAAACAACTGTCGACACTTCCTGCATCTCATTTTTGTTCGACAATCAGCGCGCATTCTCCGGTGGCGGCACAGGTTGCTAAACTATAAGAACAAAGACACCGTTGAAGCCTTTGTTACAGAAACGGAATCTTGGAACCCTAGTGCCTGCATCTTAATACGCGGAAAATTGTCTTTCGTAGTAGGAAACCAGGTTTTCAAAAAATTACAGCTTCAAGACTTGAAATAGCATAAGTGTTAGATGATGACATAACTCATTACTCTGGTGCTGTAGCAAGAGAAAATAACGTTATTCTATTGTAGATCTCATTTCTCGACTATAAATCCATTAGTTAAAACGTGCGGGGTGTTGACGAGGTACATGGACAACAGAATGTGGTGATTTTTGTAGAAAAAGATATAAATTCCTAGTTACACGGCTAATAGAAAATATGTAGGCTAACGGATACTATTGTGACGAGTGATAAAAACTTCAAACTGTCTTTGGCATGAAAGAAATTTTCGTGACTTACCTGTGTGTATGATTTATGGCAAACTTCGCACATAAACGGCTTAACACTGCTGTGGATATGTTGGTGTTGTTTCAATCCACTTGATGTGCCAAAAGCTTTGCCGCACTCCGAGCACAGATGCGCTCTAGCGCCAGCATGCGAGCATCTAACATGGTTTTGAAGATTTACAGCATCCACAAATGTCTTGTCACAAGTTTCGCAAGCAAATCTGGTAAAAATAAGCGTTGTATTCTACACGTCTCTTTGGTGGGGGTCAAGAAAAATAACTACCATAGTTTGGACAATTGAAAGGTACAAACAAATTGTAGGCCTAGTTAAAAGATGAGTTAAGTAGTTAAAAGCTTAAGTTACGAAAAAGTTAGACCCTTTCTTAATTAAACACTCCTGAATATAATATAGGCCTATTTAAATTACCTCATACAAATCAAGTTAGAAATGAAAACAAACTTCAAAAAATTGGGTACATAACATTTGAATGTTCGTTAACTCACTTATAGGCTATTTACAATACAATCTTGTCAAAGCAGTGACGTTGCAATAACGTTGCCAGACGAAGTTAAAGCAAAGTACCTTTTGACATCTTGTTTACAAATTTCACTTTTACGACAATTGTTGTTGAAGTGATAGCCAAGTGGCGATATAGCTTGCGGAAGTCTTGAAAATACGTTGGAAAGATTTGAAATGTAAGGCATGTCATGGTTTGCATTCTTTGAAAGTGAACCTGAAATTTAGAAGACAATCATGATTTACTGAAACTTGAAATTTGCAACAATGTCATCAGTATTCAGCATTAGCCTGTTTGGTTGCACAAGCCAAAACTGTTACCAAGAAGAAATCAACCGAAACAAGTTTGAAAGGCGTAATATAAGTTATATTCTGGTTTTGAAGCCAAGATATCAGCATAGACTTTATCATCAATGTCTAATGAGTCACTGAGTCACTGCAAAAAGCTACATCTAGCGAAACACAGCGACGGAATATCCAGCGCTTGCCTGTTACAACAGGGTATCCGCATATGAATTTATAAAAACTTTTCAGCATAAATTTTTCCAAGAAGTTTGAATAGCTTAAGTATAAACAAACTGTCATAAGTAAAAAATTGATTTTCGTAACGTAACTTGTCTATGTTAGAAAGTTGCTGCTTACTTGTAGCGGCAAACGGTGCCACAGGGCATCCGCGAGAGGTCAGTATAGTACTAGACGAAGCAGTTAAATTTTCTGGTGAATACGAATTGCTCTGATCTGGACCAAATATCTGTAATTCAGCGACACTGTGTTAGACGATTTTAATTGAAAAGCTAAAGCGTTTTGTCTAAAAACACCACTTGTAAACACTTCAACATTACAAGCAACTTGTGCAAGTGTTACGTGGACAAAGCTTAAAATTATTTTCAGCGTTTGAATTACCTCTTAGATGCCTGTTGGCTAAATATTAAAATAGAATACTATCAATAATTTATGCATCTATTAGCCCAAAATAGACATCTCAAATCTTTGAAAAATTGAATTTGTACAAATAAAATTGATAACATTTAATAGTTATAAAATGAACGGCGTCATATCGAAACCAATTGGTTACACTTCTTCCCTGCTAGCGTTACAACACACTAACAAAATTATTCACATAAAAATGCTGTTAAACTACGTTGTATTTTTATGTTTTATGATTTGCGCAAAAGTTAACTATGTTTTCACATTCTCAGAACCGAAATTATGAAATTTTATGATTACCAATATTAGTGTTTTTATTAGAAATAAATAAACAAGCCATAGTATGTTTAATTCCACCTGATTGTGATTGACAGCTGGCCATTCTCTGAAAAACGAAGAATATCTCTGCGCAGTTTCAAAAAACACATTGGGATTGACATCGGCTTGACGGTTGTCCAGAGAAAATATTTTGTGATGTTTCATTTCCTGTAAAAATAATGTAATAATAATTTCCACTGTAAAATGCAATATCAGTTTCTGATCGTGTACGCATGTTCTCAGCTGGTCCAATAGGGCAATGAATCACCCGATGCAAAGCAAATTACTGTGAAAAGAAGATCGGTTATCACCTGAGTACATGCAATCCTAGAACAAATATTTGCAGTTTTGCTGCAGGTTGACTAACTCTTATCACATGTGTACCTGACCTTGGCTAGCTATAAACTTCTAACAAACAAGAGTTTTACAACGTAATAGGTCTAGCCGATACACAGACGCCCGTTCAAGCGACAGATACAAAATCCGAGCTCTGTAAACAACTCGTCGGCTGTATTGACGATTAAGATTTTTGTCAAACATTAAGCCGAGGTGTCAAGCAAAGGAAGCGTAATTGAGCAACTGAACAAACGGGATTATCTGGAATCTTATCATATCACCCAAGAAATGTTGTTTTTTTTCAAAATTTATCAAACGAATGTTGAAGAGCTCGTTCATAAACCAAAAAATTTAAACAAATCCTAGAGATTTAAATGACGTATATTGACGGTTTCTGATGTCAAAACACTACGATTATAAACCTATATAATTCATAGGATAATTATCGTGTTTAAAAATCATCATGCATATAACACTTTAAAGGTTGTTCTGCTTTTTTATCGTTGTAATCGTATGATAAAAACGCTAAAAAAAAGAAAACGGAATTCATTTACAAATTACAAAGTTTCTTCAGCTAAGTTTGTATATCTGGGTAAAAAATAGGTTTTCCTTTTCTGCTTTAAGTACAAATGTTCTACTGTATTTCTTATAATCGTGGCTTGGCTGTTACAAATTAAACAAATTTCATAAGCCGTAAGTTATTCAGGTTTTCTTGTCAAAATTTGAAACGGGACACAGGCAAGAGGCTGCAAGGCAAAATCAAACAATGTAAAATTTTATGCATTACCAAGGCATCTGTAGCCGTGCTCATAAAAATAGAGTTTGTCGCCAGCTTTTTACAAAACACTCCATTAAATCAACAACACAGTTCATTGTTGACGCTTGCAAGGAAAAAATACACACAGGTGGAGTCTGTAAGTGACTTGCGCTGAGTTCAATGTTATCACAATACACAGATATTGCTTTCATACGTTAATCAAACGTTATAATCGCTTTAATTTAATCAAAAAAAGTTACAAAATTTGCTTGGTAGACGAGATGCCAGCCGACATGCAAAATACAGGCGTCACTTGCAGCTGAATGGCGACACCTGGGACTTTCAAAGTGATGCAACAATGATCAATGCATGTTCACTATTTTAATGATTGAAAGCCCTATCATTATTGGGGTAATCAACTTGATAAATTTAAAGTCTAGTCACGTTAAAATACGCTAAACCCAACACAGCAAGACACGAGTGCCTATAATGGCCACGTGTCACACCGACACCTGTTATTTTGTAAAAAGTGTTAAAAATGCATTGAAAATTAAAAACTTAAAAATCAGTTTAAATATCACTTTAAACTTTACTGCGTATGTTAGAGTTAACTATTATTATTAGTACACTGTGCAGCATGATGAGAGACAGCTTGCATCAGGTGAGTAAATTCGTTCTTTTTACATCGACTCAACGTCTGCAGAGTGATTTGGCATCGATGTAAGAATACATTATGCTGGCTAGGTAATGATCATACTCGGGGTAGGGTCATCTAAAAGTAATTTAAACCCCAGTTTGGTGAGCAAAACTTCCAGCACACTACAAACGTGGTTTTTATGCCCCAAACAGTGACGAAAACAATAGGGATTCTAACCATACTCTTGTTGAACCTGCCTTTTGCAACCGGTTTAAAAGTGGAAAACGTTTAAATCCTTAATCTAATCTTTTCATAGTATTTAAGTGTTTTTTTAAAAGAAACATTCAACCTCCAAAAAAGTTTTTGATAATACGGAGTGACAAAAATTCCCACTACTGAACGATTATGAATGTTTTTGTTAGAAGTTTGCTCTATTCAAAAATACTTTTGTTAATTTAAGTTCAATTATTGGTCATTGCGATTCAGAATAAAGTAGAAGACATTAACTAAAACGGAGTGACTCTGACTACTACAACTTTGTAGAAATAAGTTAAATTATATCTAGCGCTCAAAAATATTCCAAGTTTGAAGATTTTGAAATCTTGAAGAAAAAATACAGAGTCTAAAAAGCAGAAACTAAGCTCATGTTTCATGCTATTCGAAACGCTTGATGTACGTGAGTTTAATTTCTGCAATTTGGATTTTTTAGCCTTTGTTTAGCACAAACAAAATTCAATTCACATTGCTTCCAGACTGTTACAACATTTACTTATTTCTAAAACTATATAACCCCTGTGCTTGATGCTTAATTGTCAATCGGACTCATTCTTTCGTTTATGTAGTTTCATTTTTGCGACTTTGTTGACTACCCTCATTAATGAGGTTTTATTACAAGTTTTAATAAAATTTCTGATACCATTAAAACAAAAACAATTTGTTATCATAAAAAATAGAATTATTGCTTTATTTTTAAGACTGTTGTAAAATGCTGAAACAAGCTTGCTTACATGAGGCTGTGCGATAGAGTAGCTCCCTTGATCCATTTTTGCGAAAAACACCATTGCCGATATCTTGGTAACTTATCTTCAACTGCCACTCTAGAAGACAAAAAAACTTGCATGAAAATGTTGATGATCTTTAAAGCGCAGCGCCTTTGTAATCATCGGAGAGGCACAAATACCGGTGAAAAAGGGCAGCTTTTTTCTCTGTTTACCTTTTCGCCGAATTGCCGTTTTTCTTCCAGCGCTTCCCAGTGCTGTAACGTGAATTGGAAAGAGATTAGGGCTGAAGCTTTAGGCAGGATCGAAGATTACTACATCGTGGAATTCAACACTAGTGTATTCATTTTTAATCAACTAACAAGTACATAAGCTTTCTGCATTACCTCGACAAGATAAAAACAAACCACCTCGTCTTGTTTTGCTTTGGCGAGTCTTGTTTTGCTTTTGCGAGGGGCAGATCTTGATTAAAAAGCAATCGTTTTCAGAAATTTCGAACATGTTGAAATTGTTTTCAACTTTGTAGCTTTTTCCAGCCAAATTTTATTTTGTTAAACGTTTTCATGAGAAAGAGACTTGCCTTTTGATTATGCATTATACTAGAAACTTTCAACAACTAATCACATATAGTTTCGCTGCAATCTCATGCAATTACTCGTTGTGCAAAATATCCAAGATACTTATACATAAGCGGATACTTGTAAATAGAATTCAATTAAAATAACACCCCAAAACGTAAACCAATGTTGAGTTTTGTGCGCGTGGTATCTTTGCAGGTATGTACCTCGCAACTCAAGAAACTGTTCATGCACGCTTTCAAGCTTTGCGGGATTTTGTCACATTTTCTTTCTCACGAATGCAGATTTTCCCTGATGGGGCGTCGCGACGCCTTGATGTGTAGTATTAAAATTACAAAGCGGCCTCACAAGCTTGCATTCCCATCAAAATGTCACGATTACCGAAAAACATGCTACAGTTTATAATAGCCAGGGTTTAAAAGTGTTTTCAATCTGAATTCTACCATATGAACCTCAAACCACAAATATGCCATTTCTCGTGTATATAATCACAATGTCATATTTTCCGCCCACTGCGACAAAATACACTACAAGTATTATCGATTTAACACAACAGACAACTGGAAGCAGCAAAGAGCATATTGTTATTGGGTCGAAGTAGGACGTGTGGTCTTTGAGTAAGCTCCTCCCATTGTGTGATCATCTCATCAACACAGCAACGTGCTTTGGAGCGGTGTCGAACAAACGTCCTTTGCTCTCGTTACTCAGCACTCTCACTCAGCGTGCTTACTCAGCGCTCTCATTACTCAGCCAAGCAGCCGAAAATCGTCAAGCTGACCCATGACATTAAACTTCCAAGTAAACAACCGTGTTTTGACAATGCGTGGTTCTAAGTTTGTGTATAGGATAAATGCTTTGCCACTTAATGGAAGGTGGAAATATAGCCTATCACATATTTCAGCATGTGTTCTCTTTTTTGTCTAGGCCCGTCGATGATAAACAGCAAAATGAGGTGATATTACAAAACGATATTATTCGTTTTACAGGGGTTGGCTGCTTTTTTCTGGCTGGTATGATCATGATCGACATTGGCAACAATCGGGATCAACATGACAAGAATTATTCCTTTTTGGCAAGTTGCAAACAAAGCGTGGAATTCATGAGCTTGGGTTAGTGTGCGAGCGACTGTTGCGCAAGCTACCAGTTCATAAATCGAATGCTTAGTTTTAAAAAATCTGATCTTTATGTACTGTATAAAAGCTAGTCATTTTTCAAAATTTATCAATTCTCTTTAATTTTTGCGAAATGGTGAGCTTGTCAAACATTTTGAAAAAAATGGAACCAAATTTTGGTTATGCACTATTTATCGTAAGCATTGATAAAGCGTGCATTTTCAGTAAAAACATTATTTGGCAAATCAAGCAAAAGCATTGATTTAAACATCAATTAAAGTTTTTCTACTCTGCTCTACTCTACCTGCAACTTTGAATGTATCTACGTCTTTGAATGCATCACCTCATCCGTAGTAGTATCGGTAATAATAATGATCGTTTAAGAGTAACAACGATCATGATAGGCCTATAAAAAACTGATCATTATACCTTTTTTGTTCCATTATATGCTGATGTTGTTGGATGTGGCAGATTGTAGGTCTACTATTTTATTTCTGACAAAAATTAAAAACAACATAGGCCGACTACAGACGATTAGCTTTATCAAAATTAAATGCATCAATTTCTTGCATATTTAATTTTATGCCAGAAAAACTTCTTTTTTGTTTTCGTAAAGTTTTTGTTGCTTCGATTCTATTGAACTATTATTAAACCAACGCCCCGGAAAGTCTATTTCCTTGCATCTTATTTTTCAATTGATTCCATACAGTTTGCGCTTGTTTCCACAGTGACCAGCATCCCCAGGCAGCAAAGTCCGTAATTTACATTAATTAAACGTTTGCAGACGTTGAATCAATGTAAAAATGACGGATTTTGCTATTTGGAATGTACTGATGACCATTTGCACTTTGATGTTAACTCCAGCATAAATTTTTTGATGCTGGTGAGGTATTATTTCCATAGATTTGTTAATTTTTAACGTCCTATGTTTATTGTAGCTTGTTATATTAATGGTAAATAAGTCCTTGCCGAATGAAAAATCGTTGGATGGATATATTGTTTTAATGCACGCAGTGACATACAAATTGTGATCGTATACTTTGCAGAGATTTTCATACCTTTTGCCTGCAACTCACAAACGATTATCAAAACATCGTAAACTTCGCTGTGTGCAAACACGCTTTAAAAATTGGTCAAAGTACAAAGCAAAACGGATTCGAACTTTGATTTCTGTTAGCTTATACAATAAATAGTACAGTCAGTTGTACAGAAGTGATTTTTTGTGACAACAGTTAATTTTTCTGGACGGTTAAAAGTTTTCTTGCCTCTTTTGTTTCATTCAAGCTTATACCTGATGTCTGAAGATCCGGGTTAAGAAGTTGGGTTAGAAAGCAACGCATTGTTTCTGCATTAATACATATCAGCGGGTCTTGACAAAAACAGATGCGTGGTTTGATAGGTCTCAAACCGAGGTCCTTTTGAGCGCATGCGAAAAGTAAGTACACTCTTGGTTAGAATCCAATAATAAATATCAAGTAACATGTTTGTGACTTGTGTATCCAAGCAACCAATTCCAAGTAAACATTTCATATTTATAAAAAGCTGGCATTAACAGCAAGCTAGTGTACCTCGTCGTCATCGTGTGAGCCCCTGGGGTCGAGGATCTATCCTTTTACCACTCCAGATTCACGATGTTTCCCGACTAAGCTGGAAGGCTACTAGAGAGCAGCCAGTCTTTTGTTTTATCATCCAAGACACGCAGCGCTTCCACTCCGTTAGGTGGCTTGAACATGGTGCAATCGTTGATGATGTGGTCTGCGGTTTGTTCCTCGGCACCACATTTACAGGAGGAAGAAGAGGCCATTTCCCGTTGGTGCATGGTTGAGCGGAAAAGCCCGATGCCCGTACAGTGACGGTTGAGGCGCATCCACGCCTGTCTTTATAGTGTCAGGCCGGTGGGACTGGTGTCGGCATCGGGGATGAACGAATGGAGTCTGGTGGTGTTTGACTTCCATAGCAGTTCCTAGAGAACTAGTGTAACCTACCTGTTTCAATACAATGACATGTGCAGCTTCTCTTAGCTCAAAATTACTTTTTCTATAAAAGCCGACCTGGCAATCATTTCACTGAAGACAAAAAACAACTATTACAACGACAATTATCGGTTTATCACCTTGTTAAAAAAAGCAAATCCCAAACAACTTTTACTATGTGGCATTATCAAGGCAGTTAGCTTCGTATGTTGTCTGGAAAGGCACGAATCCTTTGCAACTGATTGTGTAAGACTAAATGACGACCTTACAACGAATTCTTCACATACTCTGTGCAAAATAACTTGATTTGAAGGTATATTGGTTATTAGGTAACGTTATATATTCTTTCACTGTGTAAGCAATCGCCAGACTACTAGCTCAAAATACCAGCTCGGAGGCCGAGTGGTTATCGCATTCGGTTCTAGTGCTGATAGATCTGAGATCGATTCCAGGTCGGGTCAAACCAAAGACTTTAACAACGGTACGGATTGTGTTGTTTCTTGCATGACACAGTGAAGATAAAGTCGGGTAATTATGTGATGACATTCTAAATATGATGCAAAAGTAGAAATGAACCCTGTCGCTAAAAGACCTTAGCAGTTGTAGAGCGACAATAAATAAACCATAACATTATTATCAGTGCCATCTCTAAATGGTACACTGATTGGTGTTCTTGCACAAATTTAACAAGCGTGTCTTCGATTCAAGGCAGGTTTTTCCAAAATAAAAAATCGGTTGATTCTTCTTTTCTTGTGTGTACCAACCAACCAATGTGTGTCTGTTGTTGAGGATATAATGTAAATGAAAAAAAAACACAACCGCTTTGACTTTGGAAGTTGAAAAATATCAAAATAAACCATATCGTCATAATCAATGATTAGAGACTTATAAGTCAAAGTGACAATCACTATCTGCTTTTGATAGGTCGAAGGTTAGTCCCCAGGGAGGATTAGACAAAAAAACATAAACCCTTCCTAACTTTGTTCTTTGTTACAGACAGTGGTAAAGGTAAGTCGGAATAAATACAGTGTAGTTACAACAAAAATACAAAATAAACATTGACAGTAGTTTTTGAAAAACGTTTGCTTTTGTTAAGCCAAAATTTGCAAAAAAAATTGCAATGTTAAAGTAATTGCAAATGTTGAATGAAAATGATTAATTTAGCAACTTTTAATGAATCTTTTGCGTTAACTTTCATGAACCATGGGGTAAGACTTATTTTGAAACATACCGGTCAGTTTACGACGACACACCGAAGTGAGCTTACAACTCGAAGTTTTGCCTTTGCCGCGTTTGTTTCCGTCCTAACTGCATAAAGGGCGTAGACATTTTTAGTGCAGTTTTTGCAGTTTGATAGTTGCTGAACTTGAAGGCGTAAGTCCGGAAAAACAATCAACTTACGCAAGGTTATGTTTTCTTGTTGTTTTTAAAAGGTTCCATGCTTCACACCTTGGTAAAAATGAAGAAATTTAGTGTCTAACACCATGTAAGATCAAATTGCTGTTGACAGCATAGCAAGATTGACAGAAAACTGAACAAGAGCGCTTGGGCTGAGATAAGCCTACGTAGCAACGATGTTGTAAAAATACTATGTAAGGCGGTGTAGCTCAAAAATTATTTTTGTTTTTTGGTGAGTTGAAACTAAAGAAATGGAGGAGGAGATTGTAGTTTTCCTTTATAATGTCACCAGGCCACACTATTATATATTATGCTGTCAAATTAACGCCAGAGGTCTGTAGAAACGTCCCTCAAACACAGGAGACGTAACCTAAGAAGGGAAGCTGGGATTTGCTGCAAGTTGGCCACCACTTTGCAGAACTGATTACATTTTGTCATAAGTCATCCACGTGGCATTTCGGGAAGCTGCGTTTTTGGAGCTGTCATACCAAGAGAACATAATGAACTGTTCAGGACTTGCGCAACCTACAGCCGAGGCGTAAATACCAAAAAAGAATCAGGAAAGAACACTGTTAAATCCAAAGCTGTGTTATCAAACCTTTTTTAACCTTAAGAGGAAAGGCTTGACTCGGCTCAGGAGGTTGGATCACAAAGAAAGGAGACAGCATAATTGCAGTTTTATTTGGCATTTCAGTCTGCAGCCTACGACCTTATTTTCGCAACTAAGCCTGCAAAGGCAATGTGGCTTTGCTATGGCGTTTTCACTCTCATGAGTTGAAGCTTTAACAACATTCCACATTTTGTCTGCTCTGCGTCGGTACATTTTGTTGCAAAATGTTAATCACTTTGAGCACCTACCTTGCAAAAAATAACTGAACGACATGAAATTCGTTAAAAAAAATAAATTAATGAAGAAAAAATGATTTTTCCGCTTTTTTCACTAATGTAGTTGTAGTTTATTATCTTCTTATAAAATGTTTTTAATTTTTTCATTTTTAAAAGAAACGAAGCTATATCAACCTGATATGGCGGACTCACAATCAAAGGAAAGTTTAATATCCAACTTTTGAAGTCTTTCGCAAACCGTAAAATTTACAGAAACAACAAATATATCAACATTTTGACAAAATCTGCTAAAATTTTACAAAAACGGCAATGAAAACTAGAATTATTTGAAGAAGGAAGTATAAATATTTATACATTTTCTTTTAAAAATATTTAAGCAATGCTGGCAATGAAATAGGCAAACAAACGTAAAGATTTCCTACCTAATTTTCTCATCTTTTTATTTCATTGAAATTCTTTAATTGACTTTTAAAGGAAAATAATTTACATATTTTATAATCTCCAACCAAAGCATCTTATAACTTATTTGTTAATTAAACTACACCTTGAACTACAAATTGTTTATCTCAACTGACGCCGACTGGACCCGAATCGCGATTTCATCTGTAAGCATACCTGTGAACGATATAAAACCGTTGAACAAACATCAAGATATAAAATGTAAAGCAATAAAAAATATTAGCTCCAAATAACCGAAACTGCATATCGGTCGGCATTTCGCAAAACATCAGAAGTCAAAAGTTGTGGCATAAGTAGCCTATATACGCATTGCAAAGTTTGGATAAAAATAATGTCGTATGTTCATATGTTTAAACTTTTCAATTTTTGAATATTTCGCCTGCTTTGCATTATTCAATATAATTTCTTGCAATTTTAATGTTTGAGGCAAGGCTTTCGTTGGAAGCCTTGAAACTTACAAAACCTGGCATCCTTGTCTTTTAACAGAAAATCATCGACTTAGCATGGCGTGTGGCCTTACTGTATAACGTTGACAATGACCTTCATAAAAATATGTAGAAACATTAAAGAGACATACTATTTATTCCAGTGATCAAGCCATTTCATTCCAGTATAAGTCACATGAGATCTATGCGATAGCCTTAAACACGTGCTTACTTTGTGCAAAAGACCACCCAGTCCTGGTCACAACATTTCTCATGCAAGATCAATTAAAATGCTTGCCCGCAAGAATTGCTTTTTTACATTAATTTAACGTTATCAGACGCTGAATCAATGTAAAGACTCATTCGCCAGCTAGGCATATATTTATTGGTAAGTGTTTAAAGGGTTGGAAACACCATCACAGATGCCTCAAAACGATACACGTCTAATCAACGTTCTTGAACCATTAATTGTCAACAGCAATACAGTCACTCTCAGTGACTGAGCCTATGTCGATGCTTCAAAGCTTCTAACCGAAGTGCGATGATCAAACTTCGATAGAAATTTCTTGCACGAGAAAAAGAAGTATTTCATAAATAATCTGGCTAATTTTAAACTCTAGAAATGTTGACACAGGATGACGCAATAGAGCAGCATTAATTTGAATGTTCTATTGAGAATTCTCCAACTTGACATAGCTTTGCGTAAATCTGAGATAAAAAAGAAATACAAACATCATTCAGTACAAAGTATGACGCCGTAGGCATTGATTATTTTTAATTATTTTGAAAAAAGGAGAAAAAAAATTTTTCCAAATTTTTTCCACCGACTTTTCTGTGCTGGCCTAAGAAAAACGCGAAAGTTGTTAATGAATAATGTACAAGGGCGTTGAAGAGTCAGGTTTCGCAGCTGAAAAGACAGTTTTTTTTATTTGCGCATTTATGTTTTATGTGTTGCTTCTTGTATTTGCCAAATCTATCAATCTTTACGTATTACATGTTTACATCTCATTTAATGAAAGCGTTTAAAAAATTGTTGATGAACTCTTTAGTAAAAAACTCGAACCAGAAAACATGTTTTGCAAAGATAATTTTGTTAAAACTTGGAAGACGTCATATTAAAGTTACCACCCTTTTTTAGGATCATAAGTGGTGCATATCCATGCTGTATTGATCAGGAACCGACGAACTTCCGTCGTCTTTGACCGGGAATCGAACCTCTGTCGAGCTTGTACCACGGTGTCCAGCATCATGTCGTTCTTAACCACTCGGCCGCTTCTCAAGACAGTGAAGCTTTTGTTGACTGCAGCCTCATTTCGTTCAATGCAAGGGAGGATACCAGGATTTTCCCAGAAGACTACGCAGAGACGCATGGAGCAAGCCTTACTCTCATTAGGAGTGTTGTTAGCTGACAATGTATTTACTGTTTTTTTCGTTAGTTTTTTTTACTCACGATCTGATCTGTTGTGGCCTATATGTTCACATGCAACTGTTCCACTATTAATAAAGTATGTAGTAGCCTATGCAACGACTAGGAGACCTCAATCAACGTAGTTAGAAAAGCCTAACCCATGCCATGTAAACCATTGGGCCGTTGAAGCAGGGCCATTGAGAGGATAATGTTGGCCCGGTATCAATGAGACATTAGGGCTCCAAATTCAGAAACTTCTAAGAAAAACACACCATGTCTAACAAATACAAGGTGGTTTTTCAAGTTCCCGGATCTCTTGGAATGGTTGCAGGCCTCTAAAATCATATTGGGTTCTGGTTCAAAAGTATACCTTTAGGACCTCCCCCCTGTCAACGCTATTGATTAAAAATGTATGTGCCAAGAACTTGCGTGATTTTGATTACAACAAATCAACCAGCATGTTTAGGACACAACTGTTTTGAGAAGTTTCTTCTGATGTTTAGAAGTACGACTACAACAAACAAGGTCAACCAGCAAGGCATTTTTCAGACTACTAATTTCATTGCATTGTTTACGGTCTTTGCAGGTTATGCCGTTACTGTTTATTTAGCAGCCGGCAAAAGCAATTTAGTCATACTTTGAATTAAATTAATAATTTTTAAATTTATAAAGGTACTATTGGTAGACAAACTGTGTTGTAGACAAATCTAAAAATTAAATTATTTCAAACAATAGTTTAATAGTGCTGCTTAGATTTTGTGACCAAATTAAACTTGTATTCTTTTCCATTTTTGCTCAAACAGCACTAAAAATAAAACCCATATCTTTCTTGGCATCATGACATTTCATCATCTTTAGACATATCTTTATGCAACGCGCACTAAAGAATATTCTTGAGTCGGCCGTGCGTTATGTAATACTAAACAATGCAGAACAGATATTTGTTCGTTTCAAATTAGCTTACGGTAGACTACATATAAAATTAAAAAAAAAGAAATAACAATTGCGCTTAAAAAATCATTTTTAAAGATAGAATAGCAACTCTTTTCAATGAATGTCCAACAATCGATTGTTTGTGTATTGCTTTTATTCGGAACACCAGAAAACAAATATCAAGAAAAAGCGAATTGTCATTTGTCACATAAAGTTACAGTGAAACATACGCGAATCCATTTTTCGCTGTGATGATGAAACCGGTAAGCCAATGGTGTCGTTCAACCACAAGGTTACGGACAAACTAGACGTTTATGTTGAGGGGAAAAAGGAATCTGACCCACAACTGGCACCGTTTAAACCAAATGACGTATTTGTGACACGCAAAATAAGTAAACAAGGCAGTTTTTCGTTTAGCTTATCCTGGGAGTAGTTTTCGTCATGGTAATTAGATCTACTTTCAAAGTGGTATAAAAGAAACCAAAGCTGTAAATTATTATTCAAAACAAAAAAAAAGTTGATTTCTTGTTCAACTATCTTTTACACATTATAATTATGTAGACTTCATTTGACAGTTGGTTCTCGATTAATTTGTGCGCTTCGCAATGTATAAATATGAGCGTCCAAGCATACAACAGAAACATGAAGCAATTTGGGTTGTTGTAATATGGTCAGTCATGACCAGGAGCGCAATTCAAAAAGAGAAACACCTCTGTTTAGACCCAATAAGCATTACAAGAAAGAATGTCAAAGACAGCAAGTCACTTTTATTGTCTTACCCTGGACATTTGGACAAATTTGACCTTGTTTTGGAAGCATGTGACTAAATGCCCACAAGATCCGCTATGGTGGTCATGAATTTAATGAAATTAGCAACAGTTTATTTAGAGACTAATGATACAATCCTTGACAGGTCATGCTTTTATTAACATTGAGCTTGCTACGACGACTACATATTAAAACAAATATTTATTTACTAGTATGATTTTTAAGCTCTATTTTCTTGCATAAAAATTTTCACGTCATGAATTGAAGCAGGTGGTAGGCTAAGTATTACCTACGTTGATAGCCTACAATCGCGGAATTTTACTAAAGGGCTAGTTTTTTAAATCGAGTCTCCAAGCAAAGAAAGCCCTGCCGTAAAAATTGCAATAACAAGTTACAATAATGTATATTTATTTTCAGAAGAACTAATGGTGCTTTTAAATCAATTGAGCGACCTACTTCATGTAAAATGTCACTTAGAAAACCTTATGCAACAATATGTATAAACAGCAAGACTAAACAGTTTTAACAGTCAATCCACAGGCTTCATCCAGTCAGGTCATGTTAAAAATCTACTGTCATTCGGACATGATTGTCTTGCAGAGTCGGGTGGGCTTTCTTTTCAAATGCAACATTTCCGTGTCTTTCAGAACCTATCAAAACACACTTGTTTAAAAATCGTACCGAAAACTTTTCCAAAGTTATCCCACTAATAGAATCAAACTTCCGACTGAATGTTGATCAGGTAACGCAAGATTACATCAAGCCATTAAAAAATCAATATCGAAACGGATGGAACAGCTAAGGAGCTTACGAAGAAATGTTTATTTTTCACAAGCCTCATAAACGCATTGTAGCCTGTCATCTGCAGTGGTTAGATTGACAACATATGCGATAACAGCATGGTCCTTTTACTGATTTTTTATTCCACCTGTTATCTAACAAAGCCTGAAATTATAATTTTGGATTTGCAAGAGAAGGTTTTAAACTACTGTACTTTTTTACCTTGAGAATGAAAGTGTTGTTCATTGTCAGTTGAATTAAATGGTGTTGGGGAGACAGATGTGCAATCATCAGACATATCATCATTATCAAAGCTGGTTTTAGTGGAATAAGCATCATCAGCAAGTCTGGAAATGTAAATAACAAAAAGGTTAACGTTTTATTGCACAGATACCCTGCTCGCTGGGACCAAATCTTTATTTAAGTTGGAAAAAGTAGGAACTTTATTGGGAATACACAATTTTGTAACTGAAATATTTGGTTTAGATTCGTGAGATAACACAAGTATTATCATTATTCCAAACTTTCAAAACATAGGATTGTCACTTGGTTAACTTGGTAAATGTAGGCCTAGTAAATCTTCAGAAAGCATACGTTTAAAATGAGCACTCTCTGGAACACAGAGTATACGCTACTAGGCTATTAGTTGAAACTTGTTCATTTACCTAGAACGCTTGTCGCATGGCTTTCGTAAATGTCGCTCCAGATTTGTCTGCTGGCCAAACTGTCTTCCACAGCGGTGGCAGATATATGGCCTCTCCTGCAAACACACAAAAACAACTGAACCAAACCGGAATAAAATGTATCAGGCTGATCACGGTGACTTCCAAACGTCGCTTGGGGATTTTCAAAACAGCTTTATTTCCTGGTTTGCCGTTTTATCAAAAACGTCAAAAGCATTGGATTTTCCTCTGACATCAGTTGAAAGTTGCTGACAGCAAACCAAGTTTTCATGAAACCTTACACCGCTCAACTTATTAATTGTAGAAATATTATTCCAACTTTTGAACGTAGAAATTGGCCAAGTACTCAAATACACAAATTGATTGATTGCCGAAATCTTTAGGCCTATACTCGAAAAAAATGCTGTTTTTTTGGAATCTTTGTAAATTCTTCCATACACTAGGTGCTGCTGAATGGAGAGCAGCAGCAAAGTAATTCAATCTAGCCGCTTAAAAGGAGGTGCAATTAGCTAATATATATTCTGTTTTCAAATTTATATTAAATGTCAGAACATTTTCGCTCTGAAAAATAAGTCTGATGCTTCGAATATAAAAAAAAGTTTAAAATTGATTGATGATTTTGATTCTGGACGCTGACTCACCTTTTTATGAATGTTTCTGACATGACGTTGAAGATTTGACGAAATTGAAAAGCTCCTTTCACAATATTTGCAGCTGTACGGTTGTTCTCCTGTGTGTGTCCTCACGTGTCGTGTGAGGTTGGCGCTTCGAGGGAAGAGTTTTCCACAAAACTTGCAGGAATATCTTTCTTTTCCCATCCTGGTGGTGGCATGAACACGGGGAAACCGGTGATACATTGAATTTGGCATGTGCCGTAAAGACAATGAATTTGAAGAAAGTCCGCTTGAACCAAACCGTGAAAATTTCTTATTAAATGCAGACATTGATGAGGTAGAAGGAGGTTTCCAGCACCCTACCTTAAAGTGGGATAAAGATCCATGGTTTCGCCGTTGAGCACGAATTGAATTCGTTTCTGATTGCCGAGTGTCTTTGCCTTTACTGCTATTGTTATTGCTGGTATTCAAGAGCGTTTTTTCCGCGCTTGCAATGTTGGTCAGACTTGTGGAAACCGGCAAATCTGAACCTTTATCTCGATCCGTGTCATTCCCAGACAATTCACAATGATTTACCGACGATCCGGGACCATTAGGAAAAAAATTGGAAAACAGGTTGTTATGAAGAAAGAAGTTGTTGCTTGCTAAATTCATTTGAAAAGATCGCGATAAAGGGTTGTCCGTGGGAGAGATCCTTTGAAGATTGGATCTACTTTGGGCAAGCATGTTAAAATATGCCATCGCGTTGTCTTGAGGTGACAAGGCGTAGTTTTGCTGAAATGGAAAACTACTCAGTGGATGTTCTTGCTGCTTACAGTGCTTTGTTACATCTTGATAGGTAGGCAATTCCAAATTCTTCTCATCACCAGTTTGTTTGCCATGAAAACCATCAAGAGAATCGTCGACAAAAACGGAATCCTCTGATTGTTTGGATGAAAGTCTTGGAGACGTACTCTTTGAAACTGACAAGTCCAGAGGAGTAGGGTGAAAGGACGAATCTGTTGAGTTGAAAATGTTTGCATTCAAACATTCTTTTGTACTCTTGCACTCATTCAAGAACTTCTGGTTTTGTAAAACAGCAGCAAACACAGCTAGAGAATATGGGGAGAGCAGATGGGGCCCGTATCGCATATATGGTGAAAAGCTTGTAAATTGTGACAAAGGATTAAGATTTAGATTGAATGGTTTAGTGTTTTCCGAAAGTGAATCTGAAACTACTCTTTCTTGCTTCACTTCGTTGCGAGGAGCAGCATCGTGGCTGGACGGAGAATGAAGAGGATGCCAGATTCTATTCCTCTTGTTTTGAGAGTCATGTTTTCTGTTCATTTCTTCTACTTTATGGCTAGAAATCAACTTCGAGGAAGTTTCTGTATTGCAAGATGAGCAATTCCTTGAGTCCGAGGTATTGCTGGAGGAAAAATTGATTGAAGTGTTTTTGTTTATAGAAGAAGAGCTTACATCGCTCTCAGCTACCATTGTAGAGCCTAAGGATAGGGTTTCATTTTTTGTGTCATCAATACGATTGTATGTCAAGGTGTTTGAATTGCTGGGTGAAGGAAATCTTAAATCAGAAGGTCTGTTAGTAGGTGTTACAGACCCATAACCAATATCATTGCATGAAAATCCTCTTTCACGACAAAAGGCATCACCGCTAGGTAATCGCAGACTTGTCCCATTTTGACGTTGTTGCTGAGTATTAGACAAATTCACTTGAGTGCCAACTTCGTTGTGCGATTGCTTGCTGATGAATGCTGTTTGACTCGTGGCACTTACAAAGTTTGAAGACTTTCCCGACACAACATACGGAAATTGAGAACTTGACTTGTTAGAAATCCCGGATACATTCTCTGTAGAGGGATTGGTGCATTGAACTTGAGCGTGAGCAAATACTGTTTTAATTATCTTACTGTTGGAGGTAGGGGGTGACACAACACAAGGAGGACACTGCATTTGTGAAAGCGAAGAAAACGATTTGTACCCGGAAGGAGGCCTGGAAAGCATGGCTAAGTTGGAGTTCCTGATGGCCTGGGAATCATAGAGAGGAAATGGATAGATCTGTCTCTGATTATTTAAATTCATTCCATTGCCCCACAACGCCGGATGTGCAGAAACTGGGAAAGAAGGATTTGTGAGAGACGTGTGCTGAGTGATGGGAACTGCAAAATAAAAAATAAAAAAAACAATGAAAATTACAGGTGGTGGAAACGTGAATTTGATCAGTTAAATGTTGAAACTGATAGTTGGAAACAGCTATGTGCTGTAGGATTGTTAATAAACTTTTAATGTCCATTAATGAATAAACTAACACTAGATGTGATCCATGCTTTGACTAAACGTTCCTCCGAATAAGCAATAAATGAAAATTATAAAACCTGGCAACCGTTATATAACCCTATGTATAAAACAAACAAATGCACGTGTTAATTGTTTTGTAAGTTTGTAAGTTGTAAGCGTATACTTAAACAAATGCATGAATAATAAATACTTGATATTTATGATATTGATGCACGGTAAGAAACAAACTGTTAATATGCAGTATAATTACCATTATTAGCTGTAGTGTCCTGTCCTTCAGTAGCAGTATTCACATCTGTTTTATGCCCATTGTACGTCTGATGTATACGGTTTTGTTCAAAATTTTTGATGGAAGATAATGTTTGAGCAGCAGCGACGGCATATAGATTCATAGCAGGCCTAAAAATAGTATTGAAGGGCTGTATAATAACCTTTTGCAGAACAAACGTAACTGAAACACCTTATTTACTTGAATTTCTAAGATCTCGTTATTTTGTCAACTTGACTTACCCGTTGTGGAAGAGAGCCTTGTTTTCACAAAAGCGCCTGTGCTTGTTAAGTGAGCTCGAATTTGGAAAGAGTTGATGACAGTTGCGACATTTGATATGAGTTCGGCAATCAGCATGCATACGTTTGTGTCGGCAAAGGTTGCTGAACTGAAAAAGAGTAAAGCTCATGATACAATTGTCAAGCATTTGCCTCGGTAATGACCACACATTTATATCATTTAAGTATAACAGTGAGTATTAACGGACAACGCGTTTAAAGTGAGGCAGAACACAAAAACACAAATAAGTTAAATCTTAATAAGTCAAAAAACGTCTACACAGCCCGTTTTACCCTATCAGGGCGTCCAGAGATTTTTATACAAACGGAAATCTATTTGAATAAGAACCTAATCATTTAACTAAATAGAAAGGGTATGTGAAGAGAAACTCCAGATTGTGAAGATTTTAAACCAGTACGGTAATGGCTTAGTTTAGCCTACTTTGCGGATCTTGCAAACGCATAAAAACAGGTGATTATTTAAGTGTTTATTGATAGCGTGTGTTTTGAGACAACGTGATTGTCCAACCATACCTGAGTGTACGATTTGTGACAAACTTCACACGTGAAAGGTTTCACGCTGCTGTGGATGTGCTGATGCTGTTTCAATCCACTGGATGTTGCAAAAGTCTTCCCGCATTCAGGACATGGATGTGCTCTGGCTCCGACATGTTGCTGTCTTATGTGACGTTGTAGGTTGCTGGGATCAGTGAAGTGCTTGTCGCAATGCTCACAGTTGAATCTGGAATTGAGCAGAATCAGTAAACACTTTTTGAAAATAGCATTTGTTGAACAAAACAAGAAAACTTTTCAGCAGAGGATACAGCAGCGTTTTTAAATGTACAGTACATCTACTCTATTTTGTGTCGACACAGGATTACTTGCTACCTTTTTGTAATTGCGAAGTGACAAACTCTAGAGATGGTGGTATATCAATGCTACAATATTAGGCGCCTTATGTAGGCTGTCAGTATATCGCTCTTTGTACACAGTGGTGTCCTTTCAGGTAGTTATTCAAAATAACAGTTTAAAGTTTTATACTTTAGGATTACACTTGAGAAAAATCAATACAATTTAGATTTTTAAAAATGTTAATCACTTTTGAGCTGCTAACAAGAAGATGCCAAATGCTCGTTATTCCCTCGCGTAAAGAACTAAAAGCGTTAAAGCAGATTAAAGTGTAATACCATATGATGGATAATGATAATGTTGTTCTCTCACTGTTTTTCTTCTTGACTGGTTTCATCCTCTTCTTCGTTGCTATAGTTACCAGACTCCTCATTGAAATTTTGTTCTTCATCTGCTCCGGTCAAGTGATTCCTTTCGAATTTGTGACCCTTTTCTGATGACAAAAGATGGCGCTCCGGCTTCGGGATAAACCAAGGTGCACCTGGGAGAACAAATTTTATTTGACAACATTCTAATTGCAAGTTTTTGTCTGTATACCACAAGAAAAAGACCTCAAACAAATTTCTTTGAAATGACTTTAATCCTTCCTACCTGAAGCATGGTGTTCTTGATCAACAACTGAAAACATAGACGGCGATTTCGAAGAATCAAAAGCTTTTTGAAAATTGCTGATTGGATGTTGAAAAAACGTGTTTCGATTGGATATTGCAGCACTAATTTCGTCGCGCTTTTGCTTCATGTCCTTTATATAATAAAAAATAATTTAGAATTAATTCTTTGTAAAACTACTTCTTCTACCGTTTAGAAGATTTAGTTTTTTGCAACAATGAAAACAAACATAATTTACCTTGCTTTCGCAAACCTTTTCGCCAAATCCTTGCTCTCCAGAACATCTATACAAGTCTTTACTGGGAGAACAAGACGGCGGTGTTTCTTTATCTTCTGAAAATACAAAAATGAGCATTAGGTTAGATATTTTGCCGACAATGCTTTTCAATATGAGTGAACTTTTTTAACAATTCAAATATGGTTCCACAATCCTCACTGATTTAAAGTTATATATTGGCTGGAAAATCTGCAAATTATTCTTTACGGCAAAGCTGCGAACAAAAATGACGTAGGCTACAGCAATTGGATTGAGTATAAGCCTAAAAATTTAAATTTCTGTGAGGAAAACAACTACAAATATTTGTTGAGATTCTTGCATGCATTAATGATAATTCTGTTGCATTTTTATTAAGATCAGATCGTTTGAAAACTGTTCTTCAAGATTAAAAGGAAACTATACGATGCTTTTTAGCCATTCAACTGTTTAATATTTTTAGGTAGGCCTAGATCATATTTTGTTAATTTTTGTACAAAAAATTAGCTAAACTTGATTTATTTTTGGATTTTTAAGCAAATTCTATTCGAGCATATACTCACCATTAAAATCATGCTGTTCCTCACAAGACATGCCGTCGGATGTGTTGCCCTGGTGTGCCACCACCTGCAAAGTAGGTATACAGTTTCCACTGTGTCACCAAAATGGAAGGCCAGGAGTAAAATTACATTTATAACTCTCACTGCTACTGCACCTTTAGATTTTCTAATCAAGTCCAAGAAAAGCTGAAAATTTTCGAACTGGTTTATGTATTTTTTTGTCCTTTTATTTATGAGTATGAACAACTTCAACCTAGATTCTGCGTTGTTATTGTTTTTTTTTGTTGGTGTTACAAGAAAATAAACTTTCGATCAAAGTTTGAAAGACTTCAACAAAATTTATTAAAGTAAATAGTCTGCCGGTGACTTTAACAAAATTAAGATAATTTCAATGAACTCACATGTGATGGAGATCTGTTCTGGTACGGTGAGTATCGGGCCGACGAACGGATGTGATCAGGCCACCGGGTGGCGTCGCTTACAGCCCCACTGGTCCCTGCAAGCATCGTTGGGCCGTAGGGTTCCTGTAGCAAACAAGTTCTTCAATATAAGTTTTCCAACAACAAAAACTGCTGAACTATTGTTATTTTTGGTTTGGCATCAGGCATATGTCCATATGGAACAATACAGTAGAAAAGCCAATGCATTCATTTTAATAAATCTATTACAATTTGATTTTTGTAAAGCACTGAGAAGCAACGTATTGTGCGATGCATACAGTGCTGTATAAAAACAAGAATTATTATTAATCTGCAGAAACCGATACAAAGTACTGAAGAAACAGTTATTTTTTGTATTTTGTTCACTAAAACTAAAGTATTTAACTTCATTTATAAACGTAAAGTTTTTATTTACGTGCATTATTCAGTTCAAAGAATAATCATAATTGTCTCAAATCACCTACATCGGTAGTCGAATATTAAATTGTCGATGTTGTCAATGCGATGTGCAATTCGGCCATTTTGTTTTTTGAGGCACCCACAAAGCGGCAGACCGAAGTTTCTGCTCTGGCTCAACTGAACTGCACGCTACTCGGTGATCAAACTGCGCCATTTTACGTTGTTTCAATGTCTGAAATATTTTCTGCTATTTTTGATTTTGCGCAATTTTTAGTTTTGAGAAAGTGAAAATGTAGATTTACTGGGCGTGATTTGCAAATATCATTTATTCCTATTTTAAAAACTTTTATGAGATATTTCATTTAAATTAGAATTTCTAATTATTTGATGAGAATGAAAAACCTGCACATAAATGAACATATTGTTGTAAAACGTGAAGTTTTGATCGCAATAATGAAATGACATAACCTGAGCACTGAACAGCTCTCACCATAAATTAGCTTGCGGGTATTTCGTGCAGTCATTTATTTGCAATCTAACGTAAGTCTTTCATAACTCATCGAAGTTAATTAAGTATAACCAAATTTGGCAAGCTTCAAGCACTTGGATTTGTGAACTCCAAACTCTGGCTCATGTCCAAAAATTCACACAAACCCTAAAACAATACTTGCAAATACGTATTTCAATTTTTTTTTTTGAGGATTGCACTCCAGCCGCATGGCCAACTTTTCCCAAAAAAAAAAGAACAACCATCCACTCAAAATTATTTTAAAGTTTTCAATACATCTGGTTGTACTGTCATGCTAGAAAAATGAAAATAGCGGTTGCAATTATGTGATCTGAGAGTAAAGTTTATGTTAGTTGTACATTTTAAATCTTTACCCTAGTTTCAAAAAGTCTCGCTTGCCAAATAATTTCCAACGACAAAGACTATACACAGTGTTGACGAAGAGGCGTTCAAAGTACACACAAAGATGCGCCAGGGACATTGTAGTTGACTTGGTCAAATATTTAGTGGCGTCTTCGGAAGATAGATATACGAGCAAAACAATATGTTGAAAAGATTTTATCAAAGTAGTTTATTTTAAATTGATATGAAGAATGGCTGTAAAGCAACTATTTTTTTTTGTATTTGATGAATTGCTGTACTTTTGTATCAGTAAAAATCGCGATACCCTAGACTGTTTTTGAAAAACGATTTAGCATTCAAAATTTGTATACGTCGAATACAGGTTATTCGTGGCAAACTGGCAGAACTATTTTTTTAGCAACGTTGTTAAATGTTAGATGTCTGTCAGATAACCGTTTGCCATATAACCTTCTCAATGTAAAGCTGAGAACAAATAATTAGCGATCCAGTTTGCATTATTAACAATTTCCTTTAAACATTTTATAGGAAACAACAATACCTTTACTGAAGCTTGCAGTGTTACATAAAAATGGAAGTTATTCGAAGATGTAAAGCAAACACGGCGAACACAAAAGTAAACTTTAAAAAAGATACAGTTTATTCAAAAGTAGACGATGTCTTTTATACTTGCCGATTATCATACGATTTTAGATCGATTTTTGGGCCTAAAAGTCTGTTTTAGTAAGTTCAAAGTTTGAGAACTTTAACATAATTTTCAACAAATCCCTCAATACGTCACTGAAAAATGTTAATGTCGATAATTAAGCTGTTGTTTTACATCGAACATGAAAATATTCATAACGTTGCAGAAAAAAAATCTTCAAAAAAATAAGTAAAAAAGTCACAATCATCAGTGTTACAGCAAACTGACGAACCCTAACCAAATACAAATAAACAGCAACAATGAAAGAGAAATGTTACAATATCTTTGTTATCAACCAAAAAAAACAAAATCGGAAAATGTAGTAACTGATTATATGCCTTCATTTAAGCCAGTTTGATGTGAAATATATCCTCAAAAAATGCCTAATTTGCATGCAGAATACAAGTAAAACATGAACTCACCGTTTTCATATGCCAAAACAAAGAGTGGTCCCTCGCTCCTTTGATGCACTGTAGTTGTGGCATTGAGGCGACAACCTTTTAAACAAATGATTTTTTTTCCAAATGACTGTTTCGAGTTTTGATGAAATTTGATACTTTGAGCAACACTGCAGTCAACAGTAATAGGCCTTCTATATTTAGCTCTGGCATCGAATGATGGCCGGCACAATGGTATCAAGAAGATTTATTAAGTTCGTCTGGAAAAAGGAAAAACTTGAATTGAAATGTTATTTTTTTTCTTGCCTTCAATTCTCTCTCTCATTCATTGTGATTCTGACATGTTGACTCTTCAGCAAGTAGGGATACGTTGAGACAACACAAAAAAAACCTTCTCTACAGAGACTGAGCTTTTGCCTTTGTCTTTTCATGCCACTCGTGAGATGTTCATTCAACATAAAAACAGCATTTATTATATCAATAAGAAACTTCCAAATTTGCTTGTGAAGCAGTCAGGCGTGTGATTTTGTGTACACAGCTCAGACAAAATTATGAAATAAGTATCATTGACATAAGAGTCATAATCCGTTGCCTTTCCTTAGAGGGCCAAAAGCAAATTTCCAAGATTTCACATCATTATTACTGTCGCGCTGATTTTAATTCAAACACCAAAAGTGTGTTTTTCGTCTACTGAAAGCATATAAAAAAACTAACAAAAGTTTTCTTCTGATTTTAACATTGTTAACAACACCTCAAACTACTATAAAAATTATTTCGCTTTCTTCAACACAACCAACAAGCATTCCATGTCATGCTGATGACGTGCTGAAAACTACCTGCTAAATCACAATGTAATTGTTTGATAAATAACATGTTAATCAATGATTAAAATCTTTTGTCTTCAATGCCACCATAGCAGACAATGCGAGATAAGATATTTTGATTAATTTAGCATTTGTGCCATGTCCAACCCCTCGGCGACCAAATGTCGGTTGCCTTGGCAGGCGAAGCCAAAACTTACTGGTTTCTTTGCCAAAGATAACGATTGTTGCAATTTGTCAAAGTTTCCATTATTAGAAACTAAAAAATACAAACGACACCAAACTATCCAGGAATGTAAACTGAAAGATAATCTTCATTGTTGGGTTCTGGAATATCTCTGTTTTATCTGAAAATTCGACAAATCGTCGGCCTCCATTTGTCGTCGGTTCAAAAATCGCTGGATACTGGCAAGAGCCTACGTAAGACAGACAGAAATCTTTGTGATAGAAAATCAGTTGTTTTCTATTCGGCAAAACCCCAGATAACAAACGCGACTGCGCATTCATCAATCAAATGATACTGGATGTTAAATTAACGGAAAACTATTCCGTAGTCAGTGATGTTCGATGAGATTTAGAAGGTCCAACGTCGCTCAATGAGCAATCTATGCAATTGTGCCAAAAGAATTCGATCTATCAACGCAAGTAGAAAATGAACTTCATTTTAATGAATTAATACGTTTGAGGACGTGACATAGATGTAAACATACGAACAACTGCAAGCAATTCTGCAACGACATGAATCCAGCAAGTATTTCTGAAACTGCACAGAAGCGAGCAATACCACACATGGAGATCAGGTTTAGCCACTGAATTCTTGGCAAAAAAAAAATTTACAAGCAATACCCAAGTTGCTCAAGAACCAAATACCAAACTCAAGACACAGATTCCTAAAATAACTCAAGTGATAACTGATCTGTGCATCATTGGTGCTTTTTTTATATCTCAAGTGTTCCACAAGGAAATTTATACTGTTTTTCTCCAAATCCAAAAGCTATCTTACCACATTGGCCCTATTTTATAAGACCAACTACATGCCTCAACTGAATGTCGACAGCTTTCTGTCTAGTATCTTTCATAATAATCGTTCAAGTCAGGTTTTCTTTTCTGGGACGTTTTTCGCTGTCTTAGCTGAACTGCACTTCAAAAAGAGCTACATATTATTCTTGTCTATTTGTAAAAAGAAATACAAAAGATAGTTAATTCAGATAAATGCAGGGAAATCCTAAAGTGATTATGTTATCATAACATCTTTGCAAATTTTCTTTAGCAATTTTCCAGACATCAAAGTTCTATTGAACAAATGGAAGAAGCTAAGTTACGTTGATACAACAAAATTGAACGTACAAAAATGGGTCTTTGTGACGATTACTATTTTGGGATGGGGTAAGGGTAGTTTTAATACGATCTTCAATCAGTCAATAAAGTTGTCAATTTTACATCGTTTCAACATTTAACGAGGTTGCAACAATGTAAAAATGACATCGTTTACTGGCAAAGATTTGCAGCAAGATTGATTTTGTCCATTTGCACACATTGCACATAGCATTGGCATAAAACAAAGCTTGTCTGTTTCATTTCAAGATTTGCCTATGCACAACAATCTTAATATCTCTTAAAAAAATAAAACCAATGCAAAATCGCCTAGCGGAATTTTCAAGGAGTGACTGCTCTGGCTGCTCTCTTGAAAATCTCGTGTATATAGTTTTACAATATTTGTTCTGTCATGATCGTTGGTGACAAATACTTTAGCTTGTTTAGCTAAGTGATCAATATAAAATGTACTTCATTACTTTTCAGTTTCAGCAACGTTAAGTAAATTTATCACCCAATATGTGCTGCAAGTAGCAACAGGGACATGTATACAATATATCTACTGGATCGCTCAGTCGCCGATTGACCGTTTATAAACTACATCAAACAGAAGAATACCCAACTGCTTAGAAAACTTTGCTGTTAAAAACAAACAAGTGGCTCTTTCAACTTTATCAAAGTCAACTGTCGTACCTGTAAAGACAAAATCTTCGTTAACAAAAGCTCGGCAAAGGTCAAAAGTTGACCCGTTTTGAAGGCCGACTGCCTCATACGAATTCTATATTAAATGAGAGCTTACATGCCAGTTGGTTGTGTGCATTTTGGACTAACACGGTGTACATCAACAAAAACAGCGGTCAGAGACAGTGCAACGGTTTTAGTTTGCCAAGTCTTGATAAAAGGAATCAAAGTGTGATAGATAATCGGACAAAGACGAGGGACCATAAAAAATAAACTTTTATCGGGAACTGCCTGATAATAAAACAAATTGATTTGTGACACAACTTGTTGGTTTTCGCTGTCTTAGAAAATATCAATCTATTTGCTCGAAAAGAAAATGTTCTCTTCTTTTACAAGCATTCACCCCCTTTCATTTCATCAGAGAGAGATCATGGAGCGATACTTTTATTGTCTTATAACAACAGTTTCCTATCTTCACCTGTTTTGGTTCTTTTTATTTAATTCTGTGACAAAGAACCCAACAAAGATTCTGTTAGAAAACCTATAGCGGAAACACAAGTCATTGTCATACATTTTTTGTCTGTTTCTAGCAAAAGAGATTCTCAATTTTCGTTTATTAAGCTTTAAATCAAAAATAAATAACGTTTAAGTACCCGAACATCAAGCAAAGGTGACTGACTAGGTCTTGTCTGTTCAGACAAATAAGAAAATCCGGGATTAAAAACAGGTCACATAGCCACTTGAGATAAGAAATCAAACACTTTCACTAAAATCTAAACGGTTTATGCAGCAAAAGTTGTTTTATCTATCCCATCGCTTTCTGCAGTCAATTTTTTTTTTCAAAGCAAGGCAGGTATTTTAATGTAAATAAAATAGAAAAAGCTAAAATTTATTTCATATGTAAGAGAGAGAGATTAAAGACATAGTAAAAAACATCTATGTCGTCTTGAGACGAGGTCTGAAGAGGCTCCCTTAACAAGCTAAGAATCGTCGAATTTCAAACACCAACATAACTCAAGTGGCAAATTGTTTGTATTGTTATAATATTTCCCATCGGATGTCCTTTGCTGTCTCTTGCTACCAGCGCTAAAAATAAAACAGAAAATCTTTGTGTAATGAAGAGCTGATTTTTACATTAGTCAAATGCGCGAAAACGTAAAGTTTTGATCAACAAATATTGGTTTCGTTGAATAATTCTACCTCGGCCAAGTACTCACAGATAACTAGATGATTCAGAGAACGGGACCTCAAAGAAATGCGAAATAAAAACAACTGGTCCCAAGTACCTCTTCTTCATGAAACAACAAACAGACCCAGATAAATTTGGTCTTAGAGCAAGAATAACACAACAGCATGAACAGAAAGACAGAACCAGCCTTAAAAACTTAACCCATAACTGGAGCGTGGGAACTTTCCTCAAACAACAAATCAAACCGAACGTTAATCGTCCCACCATACGACAAAAGGAAATATTGTCTATATTATTGAACAACGTGTAAGGTTGTTAAAACAAAACTCATGGATACTGGCCATCAGTGAAATAAACCAGGCTGTGCAGTTCACAATAGGGTGAAATGCAGCTCTGCTTCCTTCTTGTAAGAGAAACTGGATTCAGCCCACTTGCATAAGGTGTATAGGTCAACAAAAACATATTACTTCACATCTTATTAACCTATTGATAAAAGTTTGTTTGACTGAAATTAAAGTGACGAAACTGTCAAGACTGAAAAGCATCATGTAAATGAGAAAAAAAGTTATCACCCACGATTAATCGAAACTGTTAAGCAGGTGTAGTTACATACGAGAAATAATATCGCTATATTCTTCTTGTTCAAAATTGTCAATGGGATTGTTTTTACAGTTCCAGGTGCGTGGATTGGTATGAGCTTGGTAACACAAGATCTGTGATCATCCTTCGTGTGAAAACCGCACTCTGGGAGGATTTTCAAGTGCTCATCGTAAACTCAACATCCGGGAAAAGTTTCGCTGCTTCCCCAAGAAGAAAACAGTGACGGATGAAAACCAATCATAACCTTAATTTTCTGAAGTAAGATTTCTTTGCGTTGGAGGCATAATCTGATTTGAATGCTGTTAAGTTGATATGAATGATATTAAAACTTGAACGATGTAAGAACAAGCCAATGGCTATATACAACGAATGTTAATTTGTTTTAAGGTTACGTGAAATTTGATGATCTACGCGTAAGTTTTTTTTAATAGAATTGTGTTTGATGGTATAGCCTACGTCTAAACTTTGTCAAAACGATGAAGTCATGCAGTGAAAAGGCGCGTGAGCTTGTTGAAACAGGCTTTTCACTTTTTGAAACGTAATGTGTTTGTTCAGCCGTAAAACACGCACAATCTGACGAATTTCTTACGCTTTATGTCTTGTGTGTTGGATGAAACTGAAAATGAAGAAACCATTATCACAAAATTATTTGAAAAAAAACTTAATTTTAGAAAAGATATAAACACACGTGTGATGTAGACTGACCTATTTTCAATCAGTTAAGCAGCAAAAGAGTTGAGAAAATGTTTAATTACTCGAAACTCAAAAGAAAACAAAAATACTTTAATTTATCACCCCACTCTCCTTTGGCTGGAAGAGTTTTTTTCTTCGTTTGTATACTAAGCATATAAAATGGCAAACTGACAAATGCTTAGTTACGGGACGGAAAGTTGCAAAAATAAAATCAAACTCGTCTTCCAAAAAAAAACTATTTCAAATGCACTCAAGTTATAAATTTAATCTGTAGCAAAAACAAGTGAAGAATCGAAGCAACAACTGTACAGTTTTAAGGAGGTATATCTTCGTGGCCATTCCCAGATACGTACTGCAATGGCGAGGCCAGAAGGCCGAAACGGTGTGCCACTATCTGCAGTTACTGTACCGTTTTATATTGATTCAGTTTAGCTTTAAAAAACTCGCCGAGACAACCGCATGGTGTTAGCTGTCAAATATGAAAATGTCTACTTCATGGCTGTTCACAAAAACAAATGTTCTTTTAGAAAATAATATTCAAGTGGGTGCTTACTTTGCAACTTTTTTTCATTTACAGCTAAAAGTTAACTAAAGAAATCTTTTCTTTTTGAGATTTTTTGCCTGTAAAAAGCCTATAAAATCTTACAGAGCTACTTTCCGACAAATAGGTTAATATTGCTTATTCGGTCCAGCAAGGAAATTACGCAATCGTCAACAGTTTTGAATGTGTTTCTAGATCACTGAAAAAAAAAAAACATACCAATGCGCAAGAGTTTTTTTACTCAGAAAATCATTTTAAGCTTTTTACAATTGAAAGCTACAAACAAAATAACAAGCAGTTTTTTATTTAGCAGAAATTTAAAAACCAAACAAAATTTTGTTTTAAGCATTAAAAATAGCAATTTTAAAAGCAAAAACCTTAAAGATATCATTTTAATGAGTTGACTGCGTTACGGCGCAAGAGACCGACTTAAGACTTTTCTTCTACGTCCGGAATATATGAGGCTGAACTGCAACTTCATGCTTAAACTACGTCGCAGTCAAGATCACGCCACTTTTGTTGAATTTTGCGCCAAATTGCAATTATTCCATTGCCAAAGTTACACAAAATGAATTCACAAGCGAGACGTAGTTCGACATTTATCACAATTATGAGAAGAATTTTGAAGAAAAATCTGCATAAATATTTTCCAAGTTGTAGTTTTTCAAGATTTGCTCCACAAGTCGTATCACGTGTTTTATAAACTGAGCTACTTAATAAACTATTTCTCTTGGCAGGTACCAGTGGACTTCGAAGAAATATCGTTCGGTCATTACTCATTATGATGTGGAAGACTTTTACAGGGAGATGAGATATTTCCTTGTCAATCATTTTCCATAAAATATTTAAGCTCCGTAACTGCTTACTCAAGGCTCTGAAACAACAGGAGGCAAGTAACCTAACGCTTTGGCCGCCACATCCCATGCTGTAGAAGTAAATTAATTGAGCCACGTGGTCGCTTTGATCCAACCGATCATCTGGAGGAAAAATTTTCGGTCAAAGTTTCAAGCACAAGCTTTTCAAAATTGTGCGTACGTCGGGTTTCGAAGTTCTATTAAGAGTCGTATGTCGTTCTATAGGTTGCCAATCTGATTTTAAGACATCAACCTGTGCTAAATTCGCCATATTTTGGGCTGTTTATTGAACTAGATGAAAAAGAGAAATGTTTTTGCATAGTTCAAGTATTCTTCTGCTGTTTGCTTGATTTTGCTAAGATA
This sequence comes from Aplidium turbinatum, assembly GCF_918807975.1. NCBI lineage: Eukaryota > Metazoa > Chordata > Ascidiacea > Aplousobranchia > Polyclinidae > Aplidium > Aplidium turbinatum. Next base: position 10,566,630 of record NC_137484.1, on the reverse strand, counting down.
AAATTAAATCTGAATGGATTTGTTTCTCTGAATAAACATTTCATTTGATACAAGGTTGATTAAGTCAGTAACATTGCAAATTTTAAATTGCTACTGCTGTTTCCAAATACAAGCTAATCATGAGTAAGCTTATTAGCAAGCAATCAAAATTTTCAAATGATATTAATCGGACTTATATACAGAGACAGAAAGATGGAAATATCCCAATTAAAAATATATGTATTTTCCATCTAGGAACGTCAAGATTGCGTAGAAACCTGATTTCGTGCGCTGGGATTTCTCATGTTGCTTAAGTTGAAAAAGAAAGGTAATTTTCTGGATAATTTTTAAGTTTCAAATTTTTGAAAGTTGAAACACTTTTAGCTAATAAACAACTCACGCAAAATTGTTTGTGCTCACGCTTGTCGCATTTTGGGCTTGGACAGTAAAATGCATCATGGTCATTTTAGGTTTTTCAGTTGAAAATTTTCAAGGTCTGGTAAAGCAAAATACGATTGACTCAGGAGATATTTTGTTAACTAAGGCATATGCAGCTAATAAGGCCCGGCCAGTAATAAGGCCCACCTCCTGGATCTCCGTTGTTACAAATGTTTTAAACAAAATTGGAAGCTCTGATTGCTGCTATGGTGAATTGAGATTAACTGGTAAAGTTTCACAGCCTAAAGTTGAGAACTTTTTGAGTTACGGAAAGTTGAAGTTTGGGGGGACTGAAAATGAGTGGTTTTATTAATTTTCACATATTTTAGACTGCTCTGCAGTTAACAAACCGCTTTGACTTCCGTTTTTTTGCATTTTATGTGAAAGATATGTGCATGCTGATGCAGTAAAACCAATAAATTTGAACTTTTTTTCTAATTAAAGCAAGACTGATAATGATGATCAGACTAGGCTAATTTTGGTAATGAGGCCCATGGGCCCCTGGGGTAACGTTGTGCACTAGGGTGGAGTGAAAAAAACTTTTTATAAAATTTTTATTAGCTCGGGGTTGGAAAACTTGCAAATTACTACTAAAACTAATTGTGCAAAATTAAAATGTAATCTGACGAGAGTTTGATCTGCCACCAGCCACTTGAAAATTTACTATTGGGCCATTCCGTGTCAATTCACACAGTCAAGAAATTCAACCTCTTCAATTTTTCTTAAATTTTACACACCTTTTCACTATCTTATATGATGAACACCTGCAAAATTTGAGTGAAATTTATTGAGAAACACGAGAGTTATAAAGCATTTAGTTTGGGGGGTCTGCCGAAGGGGCACAATTTTTTTATTTTTGGCCATGTTTGAGGTCCTATTACTGCTTAAGTAAATTAGGCAAGAACCTAATTTTTTTACAGGTGATAATAATTCTGCCAAATATTGAAAAAACAACACCGTTCACATTCCCACTTTAAAAGGTCAAAGGTCATAGACATCCAAATGTGGCCGTTTCCAGCTCTCGGTTAAAATTTTCCAAAATTTCAAAACCTTGCTAAGACCCTATGTTTGATTGGTTTTGGCTGAAATTTAGTAGAAATGTTGTTTACAAGATTCTCTATGAAATTGCAGAGTAAATTTTTACTGGGGTCATGGGTAATCGGGATATTAAAAGGACCTCTTTTTTGCTTTTTATAATTTTGACCAATGTTTCACATTAAATACCTCCCAACCCCTTTAATATTTTGTACTGAAATTTTCTCAGTTTATAGAGAATCCTGTAAACAACATTTCTACTAAATGTCAGCCAAAACCAATCAAAAACAGGGTCTTGGCACGGTTTTACCATTTTAGAAAATTTTAGCCGAGAGCTGGAAACGGCCACATTTGGATGTCTTTGACGTCTGACCTTTTAGAGTGACAATGTGAACGGTGTTGTGTTTTCAATACTTGTCAGCAGTACTATCACCTGTAAAAAAATTAGGTTCTTACCTAATTTACTTAAGCAGTAATAGGACCTCAAACAAGGCCAAAAATTAAAAAAAATTCTGCCCCCTCGGCAGACCCCCCAAACTAAATGCTTTATAACTCTCGTGTTTCTCAATAAATTTCACTCAAATTTTGCAGGTGTTCATCATATAAGATAATGAAAAGGTGTGTAAAATTTAAGAAAAATTGAAGAGGTTGAATTTCTTGACTGTGTGAATTCACACCGAATGGCCCAATGGTAAATTTTCAAGTGGCTGGTGGCAGATCAAGCTCTTGTCAGATTACATTCTAATTTTGCTCAACTAGTTTTAGTAGTAATTGGCAAGTTTTCCAACCCCAAGCTAATAAAAATTTTATAAAAAGTTTTTTCACTTCACCCTATTGTGCACCCCTGGTTAAGAAAGTGGGGGTTAAAGACTTGAGTGACCTAAACAATTCTTGTTACACCATTAATCCAATTTGTTATTGCAATGGAAATATCATAATCAAAATACTTTATCATCCCTACCATATCTAAAAACACCATGTCGCCTTTTAAAAAATAGAGCATGGGGCGGGGGAGGGAATAGTTGTCTCTGTGTATTTAATTATTAGTTATGTGCCTGTGTTGTCGATTAGAATTTGTTTTGTGGTGTGGTTATAGTAAAAATACACCTTTTCCATCACTTTTGGTGCTAATTCAAACCGGGCCTTATTCACAACACGTGCATCTAATAAGGCCCGCTTGAGATTTTTTTATTTTTTTAATATTTTACAACCCCTTTTACTTAGAAACTTGTTTCATAGATATGTTGTTTAGATAGACCCAAAGTATCCTCATTCCAAGTTTCGTTCAAAATTATGCAGTATTTAGAAAAATATTGAGGTTTGAAAATTAGCGGGCCTTATTAACTGCAGGTGCCTTACAAAGGTTTAACATGATACAAAAAGAATTAAACTTGCATGTTTTCTTCTTTGAAAATTTTGTTTTGAAAATTATCACCGAGCAGTTGAGTTGCATAGTTTTAATGTAAAATCAATACTACGTTAGCTCTAAAGAATATCAGAATTAACGGTACTCTGTCTATAGCCAAACCTTATTATTTACATGTTCTTCCAATCGAACGCATTATCAAACGCGTTAAAATTGTAACATTAATGGTAGGCTAACAAATGTGTCAAAGTGGCCTACAAGCTGAAGCTGAAGTAAGCAGGTCTGGCAGAAATTTTTTTTTTATTAGGTATGGAATCTGCAATCATTGATGAAAACATGCCACAAACTACTCCTAGTGCAAAACAAAGATACATACTCTGCAATACCTAGACAGGCTTTGTGAATTTTTATCAATTCATATCGGTTGCATTTTCTTGGTTTGGTCGACTACTTCTCGCAATAAGCATTAAGATTTTGATAACCAGTTTTATCAATTCTAACTTATATCGCTATTTTGTCTTGTTTTGACATTTTATAACATAAATTAAACGTAAAAGTGACATGAGCTGATGTGTCTGCACATGTCAGCAAATGATTCGAAAACTAAATGCATGGGAATTTTCTCACACTCATATTGTCGCAAGATTGCTATTTCAATATCTTTGTTTTTGGTCCGATAAAGCCATCGGTCCTTTTGGGAGCTCTGTGAATTAACAGAATATTTGTAACAAACGCATTGCAAAACCTTGGACATTGCCTGGTCTTTTCGCTTTCTCAGCAGTCAGCAGGGCGTGTGATTCAATGCCTTGTAATCACTGATTATTACTATTATCATACTTCTAACATTTTGGAATCTGGTAATCCGAATACCGGACCATATGTGGGTTTACTGATCAGGGAAAAGTTTACTCGTTCTGTAATAATTCTATGTCCAGCGCAAATACGTTCTAACAAAGAAAACTGCTTTTATTAACGTTTTGGTTTACTCCCTCCATTTCTTTGCAATTTCGTCAAACAACTGAGTTTAACTTGCAAACGAAAGCACCGGTAGCGTTATCAGGAGATCCAATTGAAACAACAAATTTTGTTTTGACAAATGCGTAAAGGCGCACTCCTTGTGACTTATAGTTCATAACAATTTGACATTCGCTTGTCACAATTAACCATCATGTGTGTGAAGCCTCTGTGTGTCATTGTTAGTTAAATTCGCAAACGACTCACAAGGAGGCCCACTAGCCGGCCAGGAGGCAAAGGAGCACATCCCCATGAAATTAATTTCTCTCCACTCCTCTGGAATAATTCTTGTCAGTAGGCTAAAAACACCACCAAATCTTTAAAAAATTCTCTTTTGTTTTATACAAATTATCAAATATTAAGTTACAACAAAACTTTTACAATGAGTAAATCGTATTTAGATCCCTGCAACAAAATGAAGTTTAAAAATAGTTGTTCTGTTTCCTGACAAATATCTCTCTCAAGAAACCAAGTATAAATGCTATACTAGAAGTCAGTGGTCTAAAAAAGTGTTTAAAACGAAGAAAATAATGGGGCAAACACGCAGTTTTAACAATAGTAAAAGCAGGGATTTGTAGAAGGGCTGGATGAGAAACTACTTGCCAAGAACAGGGTTTATTGAAACAGATATTGTTAAATGTTTTAAAAAATATATATGAGAGAGGACGCATTGATGATGACACAAGGGTTTGATTCAGAATATTACGATTTCAGTTTTTTAATTCGAAATGACAGGATTCTGGTAACAAACAAAACAACTCGTTTATCAGCGTCTTGGCATCTTGTAGCCTAAGTTGTTCCGCTAAAGAAAACATCCAAGGGGATTGTTTTTCTAGGACGCCAAATAGCTCTTGAATATTTAAGTTTATTATTGAGATTGCTTTTGTAGGTTCGATGTGATCCTGCACACTTTGCATAATTATGTATAAAATTAGGACGAACCAGAAACGGCTTAAATCAAGGCACATGATGGTCTAATCTTCCCTGCGCAGACCAATACCCTGTAAGCTAGGCAAAACAATAAGGATTATTACCGTTGATTGGAGTCGAACCAAATGACTATTTATCTTAACTGACACGAAAAATTAATTGTTAATGTATATTCGACGTTTGAAAACACAAAAATAACATTAATAATAATAATCAACAGCAGATTAGCAGTTGGCGACTCAATTTGCAAAGTGCACAGAACACTTTCGAAGATCGAATTCGATCTATTTGTTTTGTAAGTTTTAATCCGGAGATATTGTCCTTGAAATGATTGAAAAATGCCTAATTAAGATTGAGTCGTACTTGCCGTTCAAACACCCGTTTAAAGTTTCTTAATGTTGAATAATCGTCACAAAAACAGAAAAAAATGCTTGTAAATCACGTTACGAGTTTAGAAATATTACTTCAGTATAGAATGGCGCCTTTAGCGGAGCATCAAGCAAAAAAACAAAAAAAAACAAAGGAAAACGTAAACAATGAAGCGATCTGGCTTTAAATTTAAAACCATCTCACATGTACGTTATCAGATGCAACAAGTGCAAGTGATCTGATCGATTTAAGGGGTATCTCGATTGATTCAACAAGTTTTTTTGTGTGAAAAGCTAAACAAGTTGAAGGGGTTCGAAAGTAAAATTGAATTAATTGTCTCAGAAAAGATACTGTGTAAGAAGCATTGTTGTACTGTATCTTATTCGTTGTAAATCCTCGTTATAAAGACAAGCGGTGCTTGAGTCGGCCTGTTTCAGTTTGAACAAATACTCGAAAATTTCCGGTAAATTTTCTTGAAGTGGACAATACGATTGTTATGTAAAATTGATCCCATTGACAAGTGGGTCCGAGAAAAAAAAGCACAAAGTCGAAAATAAAAACTCTGTTAATGTTTCACTCCGCCCCCTGAGATCACGATGCGTTCACCTCATAGAGACACAACAAGGACACTTGTTGGAATCTGAAGACGAGCAACGCTAATTATGTGAAGGATGATGGTGCCACTCATGACCACTCTACGTTCCAACAGAAAATTTTGCTATCTCATCATTTATGCTACGTTTACTAATATATCAAGAACTAATCTAGGACTTCGTTAACTGGATAACTATCACTGCTTAAGTAGACGGAGCGAAGAGTACTTGTCTTGTTTAAACTGACGAAAAAAGTTGGAAACCACAAAAAACGGAAAGTGTCATTTAACCTTTACAATGTGTTGTTCTTTTCTACTTCATCGTTTGACATAATTGGCTCTAGGAAAATATCAAACTTATTCATTTTTTTATTCAGTCTGTTTCATTATAAATTTTGTCTCAAACCATTGTTGTGTTTAGTGAAATAAAAACATTAATTTTCTAGTGTTACTCTAGCAAACCTCGCGAATTAAGACCTTCATTAAATTGTAGTTAAGGGATAGAACTCCAAACTACAGTGTACACATTGGTATGGGAATCCATTGAAATAAAAATAATCTTTTCATTGATGAGGAGTCGCATCATCCTCATCACAAGCCTATTCCTTCTTCTAAGCACCTGGTGTGAGGTAAGGAAACTGTTTCAAGAGACTAATTTTTTTAGAGGCGTTCCACCACTGAGAGATGCTGAATTATTAAGGTTAGGTTAGTCATGAAATGGCGTCTATGACTTATTTTTGGAGCTTTTAATCTACATTTTAGTCATTCTATAAGGGGGTGTTAGTAGCCTACAGGTTGAATAATTTAAAGTGGTGCAGATGATTCTAAAGTTTAAATCTTAACAAAATATCAAAAATGGCATCATGATGTTAGCATTGTAAATTATTAGCAAATTAATACTGTGAATCATCATTGGCCTAACACGTTAAATCAAGTTTAACAAAACGCGGACAGAAAAATCTTTTGTCACAAAAAGAAAATGGTATCGACGCAACAAGCGAAGCTGAGCAAATAAAAAAGATGCTCGCGTACCTCTTGTCAGATTTGCTGGATTGTCCTGGAAACAATCAATAAAAAGAGCGCGATCAACTACTCTCTTGTTAACCTCAAGCACGGATATCAAGATGCTATTCTACATAATCATCACAATTGGTAGGTGTTGGCTGAAGAGAGTTCCAATGCAAAATACTTGCGTAATAGTTTATGTTTTTTGTGCTTTTTTTTTTGCTTTTTTTTGCGTTGGTCAAACATGCGTCAAAATCAAAACAGAAAGGCACGTTTTTGAACGGGTTAAAACTAAAGGATTTTGAAGTTACATTCAATGCTTCTGTTTATACCAAGAATAATAACTCTACATTGCAAATAATACTGACCAATGAATAGCTACCACAACTACTGAACTAAGCTTTTTTGATCAAACAACAAAATTAAATGGCATTGCTTCATTCCGCAACATGTCGTTTGTGCAAAGCGATAAACAATCTTTAATAGCAATAATAACGTTTAGTCATTGTCAAAGCAACTAATTTGCACGGTAGTATGAAGGCACTCGATGTTTGTGGTAAAACATAACAAACCAAGTGACCAAGAACAACAAAATAACTGCCCCTGCAAAAACAATTTTAATCCTTGCTCTGGTTAAAAACCTTTTGTTAGCGGAGACACATACTGTGAACAAAACCACAACCTAGATATTCGAACATCTTCAATAAGTTTAGGAGCTTTCATATTTAAGATAATAATGGCGTCATATGATATTTACACATTTCCTGAGCCAAAGTTATATTTTGGTAGCCAGAACCAGAAACGTAACTACTGGAGGGAGGAGGGGGCTTGGAGGAGCAATCCACTCCCAAAATTTTTATCTTCCCCCCACAAAAATGGATTTTTAATGATGTTACAACGTTTTAATTACATTGTATTACATGTTGAATGACGTTTTATAAATTTTTGGCTACATCCAGTAGCTGTATTTTAAAACAAACTCTTTATTTTCTCTACTAACTTTTTTTTTCAGCTACTTCGCTGGCCTGAACCAACGCTGTCAGTCAAGTTCAAGTTTCCGTCGCGGATGTTTTGTCTTGAATTCGAACAGAAAACATCAGTTGGAGCGCGTTAAAAAGTCTTTGCTAAAACTGCATTTCTTAAGCTCAGGTAACCGCGAACGTGATCTAAACATTATTGCCTGTATTAAGGACAGAAGTATTTATGGCTTGACAGAACATTAATGATGAATTGCTAGAGGGAATATCCAATTTGTGAATAGTTATCTGCCTTGTAAAGGGGGGATGACAAAAGATCGTATTCACAGTGGTTGTTATGACTTATGACAACGAATCTGAAAGTTAACACGAGCTATGGCAATATTTTTATCGCTTGCTTTGTTAGTTGACTACTTGAATCAGTGTATCGATAGCCTGTGCGTGAGCAGCACAAACGAATCATTCAAAATCAGCGGTGCAGTTTTGATAAAGAAACTGATTGTATCATGGCGTTTATTCTGTTTTGGTCGAATTTCCAATAAATAATGTTTTTTGTTTTTTCAGCCGCTGATAGAATGCACCACAAGTTTACTAACACGTCATAAAAATTAGTCAAAGCCCTATCTTCATCTGGCTAGTTATCTAAAAAAGAAATTTGTACCGTAATCAATCTTCCCACGGCCCTCTGCAGACCGCGTTTCTGCAGCTGCGAATGACAATTGGGCTTAACAGAACGTAGAAATAATGCAAAAGTGACAATCTTCTCTCTTTGATCAAAGCAATCGAACCAAAAATGGCCATACCGAGAATCCGGTAAGTAATCGGAAAATTTTAGCACTCCGGATGTGCTTGATGTGGCGTATCTATGACAACCGAAGCCGCTGACGTCAACAAGGGCAATGATACTGCCAAAGGATGAGAAGATGCCAAACTCGAAACGCCAATAATTTGCTTAACCTTCGCAATTCTCGACATTAACCGAATGAATCACATCCAACATTCAATGATATGATACCAAAAAGACCTACAAAAAACTTTTGCTTCAAACGTTGTACAAAATAACGCATAACATTTTTTGCTACATTTTGAACTGAACATGTTTTCAGCGATTTCTTCTTTATCAACAAGCAATTTACTGGATTTGTATCACATACTAATCAAAATGAAATCTTACAAACTGTATTGCCATACTGTAAAGTATAGCCTGAGCTGTGAGGGGTTCGTAAACACCCTTCCTCCCCTTAGAACAATTTGATCTTCTTCTTGCATTTAAAACCTCTGCAAGTCACGCTATTTGATCCAAACAAAACAGCTAGTGGACTGTGTGTTCATTGAGCGTTGAAAGCTCCATATATTCATAGTGGGGTAGGTAAATTGGAGATTGACAGATAATGTGGTGGACAGTCTGATAGTCGGAGTCATAAACCAAAGCATGGTGTTGGTGAGGTCCCATTGCTATTTAAACGGCTACCCCAGGTCGTAAGCGTTGAGGTTGACCCATTCCTTCCAAAGTAGTTCTGTTCTAGGTGGAGCTTTGGTACTAGGCAAGATTGTGAATTAATTTGGGCCCCCGACTTTTTTCTATTCGCTGTTCCAGACTTCAAAAATATCAAAGTTGCAGCAGCTGCAGCATGGCGGAAAAAGTGGTCGAGATTTTAAACGGTGAAATGTGAATTTGAAACCATCTATAGTTGAGGAGGTCATCCCTTCAGCTTGTTAAAACTAGTCACGTACACGATTTTCCTACGCAGCCTGGTTGGGGCAATGCTTGATTGCGCCGCAGAAAGTCAGTGGGAGTTGGTCGCAGTAAACCGTGATTATCCTCTGTGACGTTGAGGGCAGTGTCAATGTTATTTGTGTGTACGCTACGGCACCAAGCGGGGGAAACATGTTCGGAGGGGCAAAACAGATAAAGGATTCGATCAATGTTAATGATGACATTATTTACCACTTTACAAAATTTAATTATCATGACGTCCTCAGACACGCCTCAAAGGTAAGAGAGATGATACTCACAACATGTAATGGCGGCGTTACGCTTGTCATTGTCAATGGCTATTACAATAATAGTTTTCAAAATAAAACAAAGAGCTTTTCACAGGAATGTACTGAAAAATATGTTCAAATTCTGGTAAATGACGTTTTTGGTAAGACAGTAGGTGCAGACTACCGTTTTTGTCAGCCAGTTTTCAATGGGATAAAATATTTCTTTGAATTGTATTCCCCGCTAGATCGTAACTACACAGTTAAAGCTACATTGTCTCTACATTTTGTCTCTACTGATACGCAAGGTAAAAATAAATATCGTTTTTGATAGAACTGTCCGTTTGTACTGTAAATACGCAGTAGCCTAGGCCACATGGTTTTGCACTGTTTATTTATCTCTTTGTTTTCCGAAATATATGTGATTTTTGTCACTACTCTGTCGAGTTTAAGCGTCATAAACTAAATTTACAAATTTAATTTCATAATATGCAGGTTCGGAGACAGAACTTAACATCAATGGAGATGAGCATTTTTCAAATATGCTAAGAAGCGACATGGTTAGAGGCCAAAAAAACTTTGTTGCTACCACAGACATGAAACAAGAGGCCAAAAATGTTGGAGCAAACAAAATATTGTAAGGCTAGGCAAGGACGGATCTAGCAAGTAGTTTTAGGGGGAAGGGCGATTTCAGCATAACACCATGATGTGCAGGTAAATTATTCCGACTTGTAAATAAACCGTGATTAACGTTACTTTTTTTATCCTAGGGGGAGCAATCGCTCCCTAGATCCGCTACTGGAGCTAAGCGTTACATCCCATTGAAGCTCAGTGCACCTCACCAATTCAATGCGAATTACAGTATTTGCTTATTTTCAGCAGAAGTTTATCAAGAGTTGCGTATCATGTTGCACAAAGACCCTTTATTGCAAAATATGCCGTAAGGATATAGTGTTTTGCAATTTGATGGAATTGCAACAAACATACAAAAATATTGTTAGTATTGGTTCAATATTGACCAGTAATTAAACAAATAGTTATCACCCATAGTCATCAGCACTTATCCAGACGCCAGAAAGGTTATTTCACAATTTGGGGCTAAAATACCTTCACGCTGCTTAACTGTTGCCTTTGTGTCTCGAATCGAACCAAGAGAATTGAACACTTCAAGATTTCCCATCAGATTAGAACCCAGCAGCTCCGGGTTTGATTTTTAACATAAACGATCATCAGCTTAATCAATCAATCCATCGGCAATTCCTTGCAATTCTCGGAAACGTGAACAAAACTGCGTAAATGTTTGGCAAACGATCAAACACCAATAATAGCTTCCAAATCAAAATCGCTAATGCCATTCAATTGAAGCATTGGAATAACCTTTTCAACGAAGAAATGTATAATTAGAACTTTGCTCAAGTCTCCAACCATTCTTCCGCTCCATTGGAGTAGGCCTACACCAGCACGTCATAGCCTACACTTTTTAATCTCATGAATTTACAGATTTTTCGTGCACACAGAAAAACACATCAATAACAGAAAGCCATAACTTGCATGGTTACGCGCCAAAATGAAGATCGACAAAAATAAAGTATGTGACGATGACGCAAGGAAAAAGATGAGTCAAACGGGTCACAACCAATAGAAGCATACAGACACTCCAAGCAGTGATCACTTCTTCACATTGCTTTCACTGCATAGTTGACGTGCCAAATTTGCTGACTGCGCTGCTCACGCTGAGTCAATGATGCCCTTGCACGTTTTCGGCATTTGGAGGCAAGACAATCGGTTATTAGCGGAGCAACTCCGGATATCTTCAATCTCTGTTGACGTACAGGATGTACGAGATCAACCGCAGCCACTCTGACAGGAAGCGGTACGACCAAGATCTGGCACTCGGCCCTAGGTAAAGCATCATCACTTTCATACCTTTCTGCTAGATATATGAATCACAATCAAACTGCTTCATAATCACTTCTGTCGAAAATGACTATGTTTTACATTACTTTGGTTTTGATTGATAAATTACTCGGAAATCCTTAACTGCAAACATGTCGGAAATTCACTATTCCATAAATTTGCTTGTGAAGTATTCCATTTGTGAGAATTATTTCAGTGTCAATTCAGAAAAGATATAGCCCATTGAAAATTGTGCAATCAATGACAGGTAATTTTACAACTGCACATGGATAGGCCTACTAAGGGTACTAAAAGCAACTCCGTCAACAGCCAGATTGATTTCCTGAATACAGACACGGGATATTCAAAAATCTTGTTGTTAATAAAGATTTCTTATGTGTCCAGAAATGGTCATTTGATGATACGAAAAGTGCAAGCAAAAGATACAAAGCTCTTCAGACTAACATTTGGCACATCATACCAATCTACTTCTTTAATGTCGACAACATACAGTGTGAATTTAAAGTTCAAATAAACATAACGTGGCAAAATCACTTTTAAAATTTTATTGACACCTTCCATTAGCTTTTTGTTACTAACACCTTCCGTTGGCTATATTGTTGAATATTGCATATGTGCTGTTATTTCTTTGTTTTTATTTTGTTGTTGTTTATTTTTAGGGTTTTGTGGCCGTGGTAGCTACAGACATATACCTGTACTAATACTATCATGAACAACTGTTCAAGCAATTTTTAAACCTTTTAAAGTTTTTCCATTTATTCGGGTTCGTTGCAGTACTACTGTGTACCCAAGCCAGGAAATATATCCCTTTTCACATTGATTGAATGTCTGCAGACGTTGAATCAATGTAAAAAGTGATTGATTTGCTGGCTGGATATTGATTATTGTAGCTTGTGCTATATTTTTTTTGCTTCCGAACGCGTTAACGACAAAAAAAAAATGTTGATGTTGATAATGACTCAGCTCTTCGGAATTGAATATCTGTTTTGTTTCTATTTTTTATGACTGATTTTAATATAGACCATTTTGAGTCTGATGCAAAATACAAACAAATAATAATGATCTGCTGGAAGCAAAATCTATCAACTAATTCCAGTTTTTACTTGATATTCCTCCTCCGTTGCCACGGGTTAAAGATTTGTAAATCATCAAGAATATTTATTTTAATTTTTGTCTGATGAGTAGGCTACTGTTATATTTTCTGATGAGTACTGTTATATCGTCTGATAAGTACTGTTATATTTGGAAGTTAAAACACGTCGACAATACATCGCTATTTTACATTTTAATTCAAGGTAATTGTAACCCATGCTTGCAAACAGTACGTGAACTGAAGCGACTGCGCACATCCATTCACTTAAAGGTTCCAATTTCCACTTTCAAAGCGTTCAATTAAAGCTTTCATGATGTACGTAATTAGGGGAACCTCAAACACTGTTCAATATTTCCGATCATAAAACACATGAAAGACCATTGCGCGATCAGTCGGATGACGCGTTGCTTGGTACCTCAAAGCACAAGTTTCGCAACCGTCAATAGAACAATCTAAATATGTTTTCAAGACAGGACAGCAACTCTCACACAAATAAGATTGCAATAAAAAAGCTAAATGAGTCCAATTGACAAGCTGCAAGAACGGAAACATTGCAAGCTGGTAGACTCAGGGAATGGAAAAGAAATGCGACAGCTTGATGTTTTAGCGCGCTTTTTACAAGAAAGAAGTAGACAAGAATCAATGCGTAAATTTGTCTGAAAACGTTGACGAAAGTGCAGGATTACTTCACACAAACCCTGATGGCAAGAGTATCATAAAGATCCTCATTTGACCGTCGGAACTATCTCGTAGGCGACTTATGTTTTTCGCTACTAAGGTTGGCATACTCTACCATTTTTCAATGTTAATGCGTTTACGAATGAGCGCATTACCTTCTGGCCCCTTACGATATAAAAGACAAGTTACGGTTTGGAAACAGGTCATGAAACTCAATAGGAACAAAGTTAAAATCCAGTTTACTCACACTCCAATATTGTTCTCTTCAAAGTTGTACCACTGTAACTTGTCCGAGAAAAGGACTTTATTTTTCAAGTTTTCCCGTTTTTGTTATATTTAAAAATCAAAAACTGGGATTCCCAACAGGTATGGTTACGCTGAATTACCTCCTCTCTCTAGTACAGTGATTCCCGACCTGGGGTCCGTGAGAAAGCATTTAGGGGTCCGTGACCACCTTGATGCATTTTGAAAAAAAAACGAAAGGCGATCTTTTTACTTTCATTTCTCTCATTAAATTTGCTTACGTTGAAAAAGTTTCGGCATGGCACTTTGGGTCACCTTAATATTTAAATACTGCTGACCTTTCTTGAACAATTCATTCATTTTCTTATTTGAGCAACTGTTTAACCTGTTATTTGCCGCAGGAGTCATAGCAGCAATGCAATATGACACAGTAGGCTACAGTAGTTGAGTAGCATAATTATTACAATAGTCAATATTATGTTACCTGAGTTTCAGGCAAAATTTGGGTAGGGGTCCGCAGACTTAATAATTTGTCTAAAGGGGTCCGTGACAACAAAAAGGTTGGGAACCACTGCTCTAGTAAAAGGGCTAATTCAATGGAGCAATATTGAAGAACTAACCTCAATGACAGAACTAACCTCAATGAGCTGGGGAAATTAATTATATGATCAATGCACAATTTTCCACCCAAAAATAGCAGCTGGGGGAAATTTACTTTTACCAAATTGGTCAGAGATGAATTAGCTTACAATAAGATATTTGTAAGCTTTTCACTTATAAATTTAAAAAATAAAAATATTTTTACTCGTATCTCCAGAATTAATGAGTTCTGGAATAAGACCGCACAATAAGCACGTTTCAATGCATTTGTTGAAACAAAGTTTTGTAAAAAGAAAAGGGGCAAGATGTCAACTCAACGCTTAGACAAAGTTTTCAAACATATGAGCTCTCAAGAGAAAAAAGCTAATGAATGGATGTAGTGGGATGTCTCAATTAAGTTCAGTTTATTTTTTGTTTTGTTGGCGAAAAAGAAAGACACAAAAAGCAAAAAGACAATAAACACAAATAATTCGCACAACAAGGATGGCAGCGAAAGACCAAAAGGTCACCAAAGTCAGCTGCCACCCAAACAAACCCATGTCTTTATATATGTAGTTCTGTGATTCTCAACCGTTTTATCTTGGCGGACCCCTTTTGGTGTCTTCGAAGCGGTGACGGCCCCTTAACAAAATTTATTTGAACTTTTGGTATGTCGCGTCTTCTATTAGACACAGATATTTCATAAGCTTCGAAGTGACACGCTTAGAAGAATTTGCTGAACTCGCGATGCTTTGATAAATTTGACGAAGTTAGAATTAAAAATCAGTAATCTATATGCTGATTTCATGTTTTTGTATAAATTCTATCGAAACTTAATAGAATTTTAATTAGAATTCTGAAGTTTAATTCACATATCTGGCAATTATCAAAAGTGTAAAGATTGTTTCCTCATTTGAAACCAATAACGACTATTTAGTTTTATTTCTTCACAAAAAAAATCTTGTTCATTCGGCTGCTAAAATTTAGCTCAAATACTTCGGATAGGACTATTCAGAGCTTAAGAATTTATAGGCCTCTTGGAGAATGCCATTCATATCAAAAGTTACGATATAGCGATGTGCATAAGGTCCGATCTTGTAGATCAGCGTTTCTTAACCTTTTCTGACTCTAGCACCCCTGTAAACAAGCGTGAACAGTTTAGCACCCCCTAACTATATCGTTGACATACGACTACTACAGTGCCGACCAAAAGTTTAGTGGAGGCAGAAATTTTGACATGCGTTTAGATCGCTGGCAATATATTTTGTTCACAATGAAGTATCTTGTTTAACAAACTGTGCAGTTGATTTAACTAAGTTGATTCAGGATTTGGTATTTGACTTTCATTCACCAACAGAAATTCAATTATAACCATATGTTGTAGCCTATCAACTCTCTTGAAACAACTGTACAGTTTGTTAGGCGACGATAAAATACAAAATATACCGCCAGCGATCAAAAAGCATGTCAAAATTTCGGCGCCGCCATTAAACTTTGGCTTGCACTATTGAAAGGAAAGCGATGTACAAACTGATCATTTTGTTTATTCTTGTCGTCTGTCGTCATTGGTGATAAAAGAAATAGGAAAACCCGAGAATAGTGAAAGAACATGAAAAAACTTAAGCATACTTAAGTTACCCAGCTGGGTAACTAGTTACACATGTATCAATGTGATTTCTGTTGTTGCTTATCTGTGACAAATTCAAGGCTTCGTGTTGGTCAAAGCCACTCTCATATCGTGGAGCAACCCATGTTGAAGGCGTTTCGGGCCAATTGTTTTGATTTGGAGCATGGTGGAGAACGCCTTTTCACACAGGTAGGTAGTCGGAAATGGAACGATTAATTCCAATGCTGCTCGTGCCAATGCAGGATATGCTGTCAACTGATTACACCAGAAATCAGCAAGCAGAAGGACGACATTTTGTCCGACAACTCTGATTCACCTGCATGTCAATCAGCTCCTCCTTTAGTCTATTATCATCAGTCATGTCTGCCAAGAAGGACTGCTGTATCCACTCTGGATAAGAGTGATTTGTGGGGACGTATTTTGCCATGGTGGTTTCTAGAAGCAAGAGGTGAGCAACAATATTACAACAAAGCATCCACCAGGTAAGTTTACACAAACTACTCAAGATCAATTTGCGTACTTGACTGGGAGATGACTAGGCCTACATTAACAGCAAACCATGTAGGCTACTTCGAAACAGCAATCATTGATATGACAACAGCTGTGACTGGCGAAAGACGAAAAAATGCAGAAAAGTAAAATGGCATTTTTTGATATTATACTGCATGCATTCAGCACCCCCTACAGTCTATTTCAGCACCCCCAAGGGGTGCTAGCACCCCCGGTTAAGAAACGCTGTTGTAGATTAAAGAAAACTTTCTACTGTAGCCAAAGGGTTCACAAAGGTCACAGGACAAAATAATGAACTTGATTTACTTAACACAATGGGCTTTACCCGGTAGCACAGCAAACATAGCTGGGCACACATCCTCAACACCTTGGAAAAAGAAAATTCATTTCACTTATTGATACGAATGACTCAAAGTGAGAACGTTAAACAACTGCTATTGATTTAGATTGAAGCAATTTGATTTTTTGACACTTTGCAAAGATGAAACAAAAAAAGTCTAACAATCCCCAAATTTCCACCCTTGACAACAACAGTCATAATAATATACTGTAGTTGGACTAGGAACTGTCAAATTTCAAGTTTGCTGAGGAGAGGACAGAAGATTCTAGCCTCATCATTATTTGACTAACGCTTGCTCGTTTCTGCCTGATAACGTTAAAGCACTTTGTATCTCGTGTCCATTGTTATTGGAAAGGAGCAGACGAGGAAAGACAATTGATGTGTGGAATTGTAAGGGGCGAGACAATTGACTTTCATTGAACAGGGATAACAACCACGCCTCAATGGATGACATCAATCACTCAACGATAAAAGAGTCGCAGAAGGAAAATAATGCAAATAATACAACTGCTTCATACTGTAAAGAAATTTTAAACTTTGTAAAGTTAGAATGTTTGATAAAGCTTTGAATAAGAACTGTTAAAGTCAGTATCTTTTTGATTTTGTCAAACGCTTTCCGACTTAATTTTTCAGCAAAACTACTGGAAAGGATTGTAATGTTCAATGCTTACAGTAAATGCTAATGCTTTAAAGTTCGTTTTCTGAATACAATAACTTACTTTCTGTAAGATCTTCAAAATGCAGATAGCCTAACATAGTAGCCCAATTAGCCTATTGAACATGCAACTTTAAACGTTGAAAACTGTTTATTTTACGTTAGAAATTGTTGTCAGGGGGTTTTTCTCAAAGCAAAAATTATTCCAACATAAACCATTCCTTCCTTAGATTTAGATGGCATAGCAGTCTGACAGCATACATCAATCCTGGATTCATGCAATTTTCATTTACTCCATAGTAGGCTCGAAAACTTGGTTTTTGATTTAATTAATCTCATCCTAGAGAAACAATTTCAAGTAAACAACATTGTTGAACAATGTAATAACAAACAACTTTCTTTGAGCATCATTTAGCGAAACAAGGACCTATACAAGACTTTTGTAAAGATCATGTAGCGTTAGCAGAACTATCTGTATCATATTACTGCGGATAATTATCTCGTTTCGGTTTTTCTAAGGGATCTCATCACTCATGTTTTGTCTGTAATTTCAGTGACAGCAGCACTTTGAAGAAGATTTCACTTCCTTATTGTTTCATTTTGTTTAGTCATTCTTCTATTTTTAGTTCAATGATGGCTTGGAAGGACTGAAAAAGTACAAACAGCGCAGCTACACGTAAAATGATATTGTTGCATAGATTGTATACAAGTCAAAGACGCGCATTGTTTTGATCATTTCATTTCTCTGATATATACAGTATAGCCTAAAATATAGGATAGCTATAGCTTACACCCAGTAGCGTACGCAAGATATTTTTAATAAATTCCAAACAGAAAACTCCTTTAAGACGATACAAGAACCACATTCTTTAAAACCACTGGACGACCGTGTGCTTATAATTAAAGCCTTTCCTTTGCAACTATCTCAGCTGAGTCTCAGCTCACTCACCAAGATTTCTTCTAGTGATGCACTTTGGATGAGGCATTATTCGCCCGACACCTATTGATGTTTTAGTGATAACACATTGCAGCTTCATACACCACTCGTAATACGTTCTGCTGGACTGAGTCTTTTACCCATTTCAGTTAATTTCAGCTTGAAGGATCGATTTCCATCTAAATTAAGTTGTTCCAACTCTACCGTGCACCATCAAGGATTGATATCTTCAGTTTGTTTTTGTTTTTGTTTGTCGTATCCAGGCTTACACCCGGTGGTTGAAGATTAAGCGTTAAATTAAGTGGACGGGAAGGCAAGGAAGCCAATCTTCGTGTCCACCTTCAGGCATGCCTTTAAGTGTCCTGCCAAAGACACAGCTGCATGCTCTTGAGCGGTGTCAAACCGGCGCCCTTTCGATTGCCGTTCCAGGGCTCTCACCACTCGGCTATGCAGCCGACGATGTCTTCAGTGATCTGCTAGTACGACGCAAAATTAGCTGTAAGCTATTGGTCCTTGAAATCATCAGGCATTGCGATCCCGTTTGCTGTTATTTTAATCTTGTCTATTACAATGTCCATTGGAAGTAGCCTCAATATTTCAACCTTGGAAACTGGTATCTTTGTACTGTAGTCGTTCAAATATTACTTTCAGCTCCGTAGTGGTCCGCATCAAAACAAGACATCACTAAAAACTAACAAAGAAAAGAAGTATTACCAGTACCTTCATCTAGAAAAGGGGTTAGTTTTCTACCAAAAGGAAGGCTTCTCTGAATGCATTTTTTTTTTAGGAAAAAAGCTTAAAAAAATTGCGTACGTTCATCTTTTTAAGTATAGCCTATTTGCAATCAGTTATTTTCATTTAAGGTTGCTTTACACGTTTTGAGGTCCGCACGCTTTATTTTCTTTTGAAATGCATGGGTCCAAAACTATATAAACGTTTGGTAGCAATTGCGCTACAGTCAAAAAACGTTAAACCATATTTCCAAGTGGCGAGTAAGTTATAGCTTACACACGTTCTTGTTCAAACTGCTAGAAGTCACTTTTATATTGATACGAAACTGCTCCGAAAAGGTTTGTTTTAAAATGTTCCATTGTCGATATGTTGATTGTCGACATTATGCGGAAATGTGTTTGATTGACAGTAGGAAAATTGTAAAGCTTAAGACGACAGATCAAATGCTCGATATCCAAAGCGAAAAGATCCGGTAACCTTTCGTCCCATCTGATCACAGTGGTTGAAAATGGTGACAATTTAATTCTTAAAACGTGCTGTAAGTTGTTAAATATGGTGCCAAACCCGGAGCCAAAACATCAAAAATGTTATCAAATGCAAGTATTGTGATCAATTTTAGTTTTGATCTTTGACTTTTAATCACTTGTAGGCTATATTTAAAATGCTTTAAGTAGGCTAGCCTGTTTATTGTCGGCTTACTGTAGCCTATTAAAACACACAGACTAAACCTCGTCAGAAAAATTAAAAATTCAAGGAAGTACTACGTTGCAGTTGAACAAACAGAAGTACAGTAGTTAACAGCCAGCAAGAACATAGTTTGAAAAGAATCAAAATTTTACCACACCACAGACGCATCCTACTGTACATAGAATTAGCCTATAAATTAACAATAATGTTGGTGGTGTATCCTGCGTTAATTTTACATTTATTTCTCATATAAATGTTTGCTTCATCATTGCCATTAATAATAAAATAGTCAGATTAATCATGTTTTATTTTGTGGTCATTGAGACAAATCTGAGTAAACTGCGGTCACCGATGCAGCCTAACAGGCAACTTGAAGACATAGTCATCAAAGTCTGCTGCTTCTATTATTATGTCAAACCCCAAAGTAGTATACAGAAAGACTCAAAACTGTAAGCCGACTGAGCTGTAAATGCTAGTAGGCCTAAACTTTTAGAGATGCACAATCCTAGGTGTAAGTTTGTGATCCATTTGTAGACTACAGTAGAAGTCCTGAATTGCCTATTACATCCAGTAAACCCTAAATAACTGGTCCAGGACTATCGCCTCAGTGTCGAAGGTAGAGTATGCTTTCATTAATTTCTTTTCAATAAACTTGTAGCCAAAAGACTTTATAAATTTCCTCTTTTTAAGTTTTTTTTAAAACTTTATAAAGGTGTTTTTGTTGGGTTAATGTTTGCGCATTGATATCATGAAGCTGACGTTAATGTGGAATAATGTGTTAACTTAATAACAACATGCAACATCAACAGATTCCGCAAGCAGTGTAGCGTTCTACATCAGCATTAGGCTACACAGTGCAACAATTCTGCTGAAAAGCAACTTAGGCTGATGCGTAACATCGTGCAGAGCTCAAACTGATCTGTTCGACTTTTCGCTTCGGAGTAATTTGTTAATCATCTGAAGCTCTCTAGCCCCACCATAGTTGAAACAGCACTTTAAGTGAAATAATAAAACTAGTTGGTATTTTAATAAAATTCTATCTTAAATGTGCAGTTTATAGTAAAACATGTATTTCAGGCGATAACACTAACAAGAAAAAATTAAAAATGGCATTTGTTAAGCATCTGCTTAAAAATGCTAGCAGATAGACTCGAATAGATAAATCATTGTAAGTTTAATAAAAAGAAAAAAACGCTCAATTGTAGATTACATGTCTTTGAAGTGATTGGATAGGTTGTTAATACCCCTGAACTGACATTCTAGATTAGAACAATAATGGCAACAAAATAGGCAAAAAAATGACTAAAACAGGGTAATTTTTCATCTTTAAAGTATGACCCCTTAACACACTATTTTTTTTTCCGGGCTTCAAGTTTTACATTTTGGATTTTCTTTGCAATTTTTACTTTATTAAAACTTCAGTGTCGAGCAATTAATTTTAGATCTGCTATTGTTATAATATTATAGGACTATGTTGCCTGAATTCTAGTATGTTCAACAGTTGAACGTAGGCTACTAGAATTCATTCAGGTTAGTTACTATAGCCTACATTTGATGAGAAAACAACACAAATGTCTCGTTTGGATAAAAGGATGTTCGAACATGTTCCAGGCAAAGTGATTTCAGCAACTAAAGCAATGCAATTCAATACCTCTTACCTTGTTATTAACTTTGACTTTATTTTCTCCAAGTTTAAGAAAGTGAAAGCACTTGGCACCACTTTTTGTTGCAAGTGATGCACTCTCCAGCAGATTACTTCCGGCAAAGTTTATTAATTTCAGTTGTTGGTTTTTACTCCCTTATCTACTGCTACTTGTCTGTACAACAAAAGACAACAGGAGTGCCAAGATGTGAACTGATACGAAGACGATTGTTTAATTATGATGCAAGACAAGAAACGTCATTGGACACTTGGACTGCAATCACACCTGCGATCCAATCATTTTTGCGTGGATCTCATACAAATTGTTAATTGATCTGCAATTGCACCATCAAAACCAAACTTCGGTGATATGGCCAAGTTGTCATATGATGTTGTGTAGAAAAAACACAGCAATACTTTCAAAGGACTTTATTATTGTAGATTTTCTACAACTAATAGTTCTGACAGACAATTACGTCATGGGCAATCAGAGGTCGTTTTTAAACCTACCACACAACTCTGTGTTGTTGCACGCTATGATATGTTTTGGAGTCTATTTGTAGTCTATCAAGCTAACTACCAGTTAGCCTAAAATTAAAGAACTATCGTGCTGACAAACAATTTGTGCCCCAGCAAAAAGGACAACATTATTGACAAAAAACTCTGTTCATGCCTAATGATTTTAAATTAAATAATTAATCTATTAAAACAGTAGCCTAAAAAAAAATGGTGTGATAAGTTTAGTCAGAAAAGGATCTATGAGGCACTTGGTCATGTCTTCAAAAACAAAAAACAAATTGCTATATTTTATGAAAACAATGTTTGAATTGTCTCGCTCGCTTGTATCAGTTAGGGCCAATACTAGAAACCACACTGTTGACAAGAAATCATGACAATGAGTCAATGACTCACTAAACGCTTCATACTTTTTAAAAACGCTTACTCAGCATTCAATAGAATTCACAGGTGCGAAAACATGGAACGAATTTTTTCAATTAAAAAAATTGATGCAAAGTCACTTTTTGTCCACACACTAAAACAACATTCAAGCAAAACGGATAGTTTACGCCAGGGGTCTCCAACCATCGGGTTGCGAAAACACACGTCCAAAATGACCGTCAAAAGTGCGAGTTGGTTGAAAATATGTCCTTAGCCATCGAATTTATTGATTACAATAACAACAGTATTGCAACTATGCACCAAGTGCGTAAAATGAATATTACCTATAACTATAATCAGTAGTATATCTATTACAGTAACGGATCCAAGGAAGGGGCACGTGATTACGTATTTCCTCACAAAATCGAAAAAAAAACAAGTAAATTTTATTATCTACATTTTTGCAACATTTGTTTGCTCAATCTCATGTCTATGGAGTAGCATTGGGAATGCAAAGTTTCAGCAGTGAACTTATGAATAGTGCCAGTAAAGTTAGACCCCACAAAAACTAAGATAACTTACTAATGAAATATTTTAAAGCAAACCCCTTCCTCACTGACAATTAAATTGACCTATTTGAGGCGTGAGGTGAAATGTGCCTTGTATGAGCTATTTGCAAAAGGTCGTGGAACCTCAGACGGATATTCGACATTTTACACTAAGCTCGCGCAATACTGTACAAAGTTAACAAATAGATCATTGAAACCCGTCTGTAGTCGTGAAAAAATATATATTTAAAAAGTAACATTTAAAATCAAATTTTGTTATTCAAACTTTTAAAGAAATCCTTGATCAAAAAATCCTTACTGGGCCTAAAAACGCACAAAAAGCGATCAAAACAACGTTAAAATAGTCGAAATTTACGGGGGAGCAATCTTCTTTCCAGACTTTTTCCTATCACCCTCTATTTTTGCTTCAAAACCGCTCCGCAAGAGAAAAAGGGTTAGGGACCACTGACCTACGCAATAGAGAAGCCAAGTAGAGAAGCTGTTATGCATTCTTGTGAAGATTTCAGTTGAAATCCGAAATAATTTACAAAAAGTTACCAGACAATACTGCCGACTGCTTGTACCGTAATTTTATGTTTGTAGATCTCAACAGCAAACGCAACACTTTATAACCAACACGACACCGTCATAAAAAAGAATGAGAGCTTTATCAACATCATCATCATCTTATCTAACAGCGCATCCATTTCACCACTCACCAGTACAAGAAACAATAACTTAATCTGGATCTCGAATATCAACCATCGTAGGCTACTGTGTGATGTGCAATCTGACCATAGAAAGAGCTCAACACCTGCTCTCCTGGGCCACGTCGAAACGGGCTTTTGCCTGAGGATGGGTTTCTTTTATGTCCGGTTTTCTTTCTCCATCCTATTTTTATGATAACTGCTCATCCACATAAATGTTGGAAGTGGCGAACTCAATCCACAACACTTTCCATTGGGCTGTTGTCTAACACTGCTGTGCAGCCTGTTCGTGCATCTGTTTGTTTTCGTTTTATTTTTTGTTGTTGTTGTTTTTTTTTAGGGGGTTTTGTGGCCGCGCTAGTTACAGACATGGCCTATACCTACTACATAAATTACTGTTCAGGCATGGTTCAAGCATGTCTTAAACCTTTCAAGTTTTTGCCACCTTATTCGGTTCATTGACGTGCTGGCATTTCGACTATAATTGTAGCTAGTAGAATACTTTTTTGTTCCAAACGGCGTTAATGACGAAAACTAAAGTGATTGATTGATAGATTTGCCTATACTTTTGGTATAGGAAAAGTTTGTTAATGACGAGTGGATTTTAGAAAAGCGAAAAGAACGTGGCGGCGACGTGCTAGTGACGTAGTAGCTAAAAAAATTCTTTATGAGAGCAAAGACAACTGTTGGGGGAGCAAACGTCATGCAACATGAATTACAATGGTATTAAAACACTTTTGAGGGCAACCACCTCTCCAGGTGGCTACGTGCCCTTCAAAAATAACAAAAACGCAGTTTGCTTGAAGCTGCTTCGGCAATGAATCAGTAAAGAATCCTCTTCTCCTCGCGATCAATTTAGTTCTAAAATATTACTAAATCTTGTCATTTGTTCGGAGAGCACGGTGGGGTCAAGCATGATCCCAAACACAGTTTAGATAAAAAAATCAGATTACCGTATGAGTGTTAAGATTAAAAGTTTAGATCGACCTGCTCCAGAACTATCTTTGCCTGGATGAAACATAAAGTAATCGCTTTTAAGCAACCTGAAGCATAATAAGACCAAAAAATGCGTAACAAGCGATGTAAACAAAAACGATTTGTCAACGTTTTATGGCGTAACTTTTCCTACATAAAACACGCTGTACCTCATAGAAAACCCTTTATTATCGTATTAGGCTAAACATTTTTATATAAATTTTGTTTTAAAGAAACTACAGTATAATGCTCCTCCTGAATTATTTTTCCAAACTTGCGATTGAGTTTATTCCATTTCATTTCGATAAGCAGACAAAAATTAGGCTATGTGAAATCATTTCATGGTGATACTTTAATTTTAGGGGAGAGACAAAAACATTTGGGAACCACCGGAGTGAACTATCCACATAACAATATTGCTTTTTTAACAATAAATCAACGTCTGAGAACGTTAAAACGTTACACCAATGAAAAAGGGCCAATGTTTCAAGCTGGGTATCTCGTCGGGTTGTTGGAAATAAGTTTTTTTGATCGAAACAAATTTCTGCTCTAAGAAACTTTATTCGAAACAAACACAAGACAACTAGGCTGACTAAGCGTCCAAAAATATTTTGAAATTGTAAATGTGATACACAAACGCGCGAGGAAAACTCAATCAATCGAGCTGACATAACCGTGTGGAGAGAGCAAGCAACTTAGCGTATGCACAAAGTGCTTTGGTGATACAGCAACCATTCCATAAAAGGAGATTTACAAATGCAGTGTATTTTTCTTTGAAAAAGTAATATAGTCTATAGATGTCGGTTTAAGGAGAAATTGATAAATAAGTGTCTTAACACTATGACCATTAATTGTACCGTAGAAGTATTATCCGGTAAGTTGTTTAGTCACTTCCATCCTGGGATTGAAGTAGCTTATAAAAACTGACTTTCCAAAAACACCTTAGAATAACTTTGCATACATTCTCATTGTTTCTCATAAAATTGACTTATCCTGTCAAGGATGTTTCAGCATCGAGAGGAAATAATAGCCCTGTTTATGTGCAATGCAAAGCACCCAGACTCCAAATCCGTCATTTTTACATTGATTCAACGTTTACAGACGTTGAATCAATGTAAAACAGACGGATTTTGCAGCCCGGACAGTAGGTCCACCAAGCAAAGGTATCATTTAACTTCACTTCATACTTCTGGGATAATATTACTTTATCAGTTCACAGTGCGGTAAAAAGAAATTCATCTAAACTTATATGAAGGATTGTTGGCAGAGAGGTTTTATTTTCTATTCTATTTGAATAAAATTAGCCTCGTAACGAACCGACGTTTACGCAGGTAGAAGCTTTAAAAGTAAAATACTTCACTTAATAAACTAGTCGGATTTATTTATCAAACTACTACATCTATTTATTCTTAATAACCTTCTCTATAAAACAGGCATCATCAAATACTCATTTTCCTTACTTTTTTCCATATGAGGAAAAAATATTGCTTGCACCACCCCAACATCCGAACGGATACTGACTACATAAGTTTGGTTTTATTGCTAATTAATTGAACACCCAACAAAATCGATGTTTAGACAGGATGCACATTGAGTAGATTACTCTTAAAAGGTGTTTGTCGATTTGTTTACAAGTTGAGGTAATAATTAAGGTTGTTAATGAATAACGCCCTATACCTTCCATGAAAGGGCGCTCCTGTCAGTTGTGCAAGCTCTTCAAGGTATTTCTAGGAACATGGCACTACTTTCACATTGACTACACTAAGAATGCTAACAATGCGTTTAGCTTTGCAGTGCATTTTTTGTCAGACAATTTTGTATAGTGAAAAAAACACAATGTGCTTGCACAGTAGCCCATTCGGTCCACTCCAGGCATTATTTGTTATCGTCGTGATCAGGCGTAACTTATGTCAAGTTGTTAAAATTAGAATCAAATAACTGGAAAAGCTGATCATGGAGCAAAGTCCACCCCGTTAGCTCAGTGGTTACGCGCCCATCTCAAGATCACGCGGCGCTGGTTTGACTCTCGGGGTGTGCGCTTCAGCAACGCATTGCAGGACTGTTTTCATTCAGCGGCACCTAATAATGGAATAATTTGCCAGCAACAACACTTCACTCTGCCAATTTTAGTAACCGTCCCGGCGTCAAGAGCCTCTACATGTATGGCGAAACTACCAGGAATAACCAATCAAGGCTTTGTCAGTCCGAGGATAAAGATTCAAAACCAAGCAACCATTCGCGTTCACCTTCAAGCATGTTGTCCGCCCCTTTAGCTCAAGATCAGGCGGCGCTGGTTCTACTCTCGGGGTGTGCGCTTAAGCAACGCACTTTCAGGACTGCTCTCCATTCAGCGGCACCTAGTGAATGGAATAATTTCCCGGCAACAATTCGAAACTTCACTCTGCCAATCTCGGTAACCGGCCCTGCGTCAAGAGCCTCTACATTCTACAAGTATGCGAAACTACCAGGAATAACCTATTAGTGCAGTCGTGGGAGCTTAAAAAGTGGTGTTTGTGGGAAATTTTTTTTATCAAGCTGATACTTTTCTCAGACCTTCCCCATATTATGCAGATGGCTCAGAAAAAAATCCCCATCAATCGGATGATGGGAAACCCCCTTTTGGACCCATTTTCCAAATGACGTCACAACCTCTTTATGAAAATTTCAAGTTTTTCAAAATAGGACATATTATAGGCCTACATCATTTTTTAGCTTTTTTCAAGGGGAACAACTTTTTCTATTAACAAGAACCCTGAAAATGTACAGAAAAAGAGTTATTACCGATTAAGCAAAAAAATAAATCTGTGAGTTTCAGGCAAATTTGAAATTATTCGTCACTGTTGGACTTATTCTTTTATATTCTATAACAAAAATTAAATAAAGTAAGCGAAACGTAAATTGAAGCTATCATCAAAAACGACAAAGATGTTGCTTTCCTCCTCGTCTTGTCCCGTTTCATATTTTCATTGTACGAGAATTTCTTTTCTTCGGTACCAACATCGACGTTATGCAGAAGTGAAAAAAAGTCTTCATTCTTGTTTTTCGTCTAGTCTCTGGAGTATGTTGTTCATACAAATTATTACTTAGATACGAAAAAGATGTGAAACTATCTTTGTATTTCAAGCATACTTAGGCTACTATACTATTACATTCAACACCATGACATTCACCACACGAAGAAACACATGCCATTCCATAATTGCGACAGGTGCAGTTTTCGTTCCACATGGATTTTTTGTTGATTTCTTACATCTGCATCTAATTACTTTGGTCAATGCTTCTGGTGCTATAGGCATATCCGTCATTATTTGGACAAGTTCGTTGTTGCTATTGTTTCTCCATCCCCATTCACAAACATTGAATTTAAATTCTAAAGACGTAACCCATGGAAGTAGGCTGCTCTTTGGCTCGGTGGTAGCTTTTCCGGTGCAATTATCCCTTCGCATGCCATATACATGTAATTGTCATGTCTAAAAGTAAACAAAGATAAATATTACATACAAGGTATCTTGAATTGGACAATATCTTAAAAGTGTAAACATTATTATATAATCCCTACGTAAAAATACATACCTGAGTTTAGTAAGCGTTGAATCTTCATTGCCACAATACCAGATCTTGAATGCAGTTATAGAGACTTCTCCGATCTCGTTTTGGAACTCCAGACATTCAATCAATCAATCAATCAATCAATCGTTTATTTATCAAAAAACAAAACACAAAAGTGACATAAAACAATAATACATACAATGTTGAGGTTTTGTTATTGATAGGGAGACAACGAAACGACCATACGGTCAACTAGTCAGTTGCCACCCTGGAAAGAATAATTTGAGTTATGAAACTAATCAACAATTTAACCAAATTAGTTACAATCAAAAAAGAAAACACAAACAAGACTAATACTTCGACTAGTAGCTTACAATTAATTGTCAGCTTCATAAAATTGTGTGCGAGATTTTCCAACAAATAGTAATCATGAAAATCAGTGGACACTGGACACCATGACAATAGACATTGTTGAATGTAAGAGCTTAGGCCAAATGAAGACCCACTTATCAAGTATCATAACTTTGCAAAGCTGATGCTTTGCTATGTTTTTTGAAATCATAAAAAGATAACTTTTTGAGATTGCTTGGAACCTCTGACCACACCACTGGTCCAAATACTTGTATGGATTTTTTGCCAAATTCTGTATTAGTGCGTTTAACAAAATAATTATTGTTTGCTTGATATCTAGTGTTATGGTTGTGGATGAGTGAAGAACTTGTGACATTGCTGATAATTGCAGAATTCTCTTTCAGCGTTTCTGATTTTCGCAAAATTCTTTTCCCATTTCCAAATATCGATGACGTTGTGTCGCATCCTGACCATGCATGGAGGAAAAGAAGATCTTCTTTAATATCTTTAATACTTGGGTTGGCTTTTTTGATTCTCCAGGCTTTGTTGAAGCGCTCCTTGGTCGAAGTAAATATCATCATGAGTGTCAGTCATCCAATGATGCAGTAACATAGTAACTACATCAGTATCATCAGCAATGGCATTTACTGGACCTTTTCGAAGAGAAGCGTGATCAAGGAATTTCGCTACAATGGAACCGTCAGCATCATCAGAGCATTTTGCCTCGCGTAATTAACCGCCATGCGATGTGCCTTTCTCCTCTGCTTTGCAGTTTCATTCTTGTGCATTTCGTTTTTCAATATTCATCGTGTAGATCAGTTATTTTCAATGTAGGCTAGATGTTATTGTAAAATCATCAGAGCAGTTGTGAACTTTAACTTCGGATTGTCTCAGAAGGGTAGAAACAAACTTGATGTATTCAGCCTTGGTTTCGATGCAGCTGAGGTAGCGATCTTGAGTAAAAAAAAGTGAATTACTCGGATCAATTTTCACAAACGTGCTCTGTGGAACAGAATTTTGGCGCAAGTGCTCGTGACTTTTAATAAGTTACTTTCGTCATGATAGACATCAAACACAACAACAGCATGGGTAGGCTATAATGGTTTTGGATATATTTAACATACGAATTTCAAACTTCCGAAAACTTCATTCCTTTTTCCCAGCAAAGTTTATGTAGTAGGCGTAATGCACCACCGTCGATAATAGAAGTTGCTTGTTGATTCCTCTAAGGCATGCGACGAAGAACCAGGTAAAAGAATTTTTCGAAGAGAGGGTTTGTCAGGCTTCTCATCATGCCTTCCTTGAACATCGACGTTGGCTCTGAAGGCAACTTGAATTCGAAAAATTGCTCAAGGCTTTTCTCGCTTTCAGCAACAGCAAACATCCTATTGAACATGACTTTCGAACCAATACCACTTGCACCACTTTTTGTTTTGTTTACTTCCATTAAGGATTCTAATGGTTTGATTGATGCGATAGTAATTGCTACGTACCCATCTAAACCTTTTTGGATATTTTGACCAATTTGCTCCGCTTGTTCACAATTGACGTCATCTTTTCCAGCGATGGACACTAGACCGTTTGAAAGAGAAGATAGGTTTACATATGGTACCAAGAATGGGTTTTTCGTTGTTAACCAGGCCAGAAACTTTTACAATCTTTGTAATCCCTCTTTTTTCTTGAAGCACCCAACTCTTCATGCTGGTTAGCCTACTTCATAGAAACTGAGCCTTGTTTAGTTGCGTCATGAATACTTGCCGAGTGATTCACACTAAAAACCCAAAGATGTCGAACACTTTCTGCATACTTTTCCTTCCGTCAATCCTCCACGCGACTTAATTGAGCGCATAAGAGCTTGCTCGATCGCAAGATCTTTCCAAATTCCGGTGAAGCTTTTTGCTGTCCTCTTTACTGTGTGCTGCTCGGTTAGGAGTTGATCGTAGGCCTACAACCATATATGAAAAGAGAATTCTGCAATTATCAGCAATATCTGGAGTCATAGTAGCCTAAGTATGCTTCAAATACAAAGATAGTTTTACATCTTTTTCGTATCTAAGTATAATTAGTATGAACGACATACTCCAGAGACTAGACGAAAAACTTAAGAATGAAGGGTTTTTTTCACTTTTGCATAACGTCGATGTTGGTACCGAAGAGGAGTGCTCTTACAATAAAGATGAAACGGGACAAGACGAGGAGGAAAGCAACATCTTTGACGTTTTTCATGATGATGATAGCTTCAATTTTTGTGTCGCTTACTTTGTTTAATTCTTGCTAACGAATGTAGAAGAATAAGTCCAACAGTGACGAATAATTTCAAATTTGCCTGGAATCCTTTTGCTTAATCAGTAATAACTCTTTTTCTGTACATTTTCAGGGTTCTTGTTAATAGAAAAAGTTATTCCCCTTGAAAAAAGCTAAAAAATGCTGTATAATATGTCCTATTTTGAAAAACTTGAAATTTTCATAAAGAGATTGTGACGTCATTTGGAAAATGGGCCCAAAAGGGGGTTTCCCATCATCCGATTGATGGGGATTTTTTTCTGAGCCATTTGCATAGTATGGAGAAGGTCTGAGAAAAGTATCAGCTTGATAAAAAAATTTTCCCACAAAAAACCTCCCACGACTGCACTATATCAAGGCTTTGTCAGTCCGTGGACAAAGATTCGAAACCAACCAAGTGACTTGACGAAAATTAGTCCTAATTTTTCTTAAATTCGTGACAACCTGCGTGAATAGCCTATGCTGCTTGAGTTTATTTAGCATCAATAAACGACATGTTTTATAAATCCTGTAACTACATCCTGAAATATGATATACTGACAAAGTACTTTATTATCGATTAAAAACTGCAACTTATCGTCAAAACTTCAAAGGTTTGGAAGAATTGTTTGGTCGAGCAACAAGGTTGATATGTAAATCCAGCTACATTGCACCATCTTGCGAGAAAAGTTAATGCAATACCATAAGGTAGTTGGCGCTCGTAAGTTGCGCAAACATGAAATTATCATCAAAAACGTGCAAAAATATCACATTTTTCATAAACCGTTTATAGTGGCGAACCACAAAACCATCAAATCGTAAACACGGCAATAGCGGATGCTGCACCCATCAGCAAATCAACCGTTTTTACATTGATTTAACGTCTGCAGACGTTAAATCAACGTAAAAAAACGATTAATTTGCTGTATGGGTATTAACAAGCAAAGGTGGGCAGTAGCGCGCTACTTTTTTGGTAGAAGTAGTGCCGCTACATTTTTGATGGAATAGCGGCGTTACTTTTTTTCAATGTAGCGGTAGCAGAAAAACACTACATTTCTTTCAGTCGCACTCCGCTACTTTCCAATGTAAAGTGAAAAAATGACTCGTTTTTTAGATTGTTCATGAGAACAATGCGTGAAAAAGTCAAAGCAGAAATCCTTCAACTATTGTGGGAAACAGCAAGCCACGCTAATACCGACAAGACTGACACAAACACTTAGAGATAGGCATTTTTGAATACTTGAGGATTCGAATCTAGAATAATGTAGTTTCTATTCTACTGTAGCCTACTACTTTATTGATTGTCGCTCTACAACAACACAGGTCTTTTAGCGACAGGGCTCATTTTTAATTCTATATCAGGTTTACGATGTCATCACATTATTACCCAACTTATTCTCACTGCGATATGCAAGAAAAAACACGATCGGTACCGTTTTTAAATAGTTCGGTTTGACCCGCACTGGAATCGATCTCAGCTCTAGCAGTTCTTAGAGTCGAAGGCGAAACCACTCGGCCACCGAGCTGGCTCAGTCCAATCACTGATAAATAACGTAGATGTGACCTGAAAAAAGTGAGATAGGCTACATACTGAATCCTATTTTTGGTTTCGAATTATTCGATTAGTTTAGGATTCGAACCAACTGTTCTAAAATTGCCCATCCCTAGTCCAACACCAGTTACGACTCCGAGGATGAATTTTGATGCATTGGTGCCATCGCATCAAACGTCGGTAAGGAAATCCAGTCAATTGTAGAGACAGAACTTGAGATTTCCCAGTGCCAATTTGAAAAGTTTCTTCATTAAATGCAACTCCCTATTCCTTCCAGTGCTGCGGTGGAGAGACTTTTCGCTACTGGAAAAAACCTGTTGAAGCCAAAGCGGAAGGACTCGGGGACTTACATTTCTACAGCAAATGCTCGTGTTCTTGAAAGATGCGTTACAAATTAATTTCACCTAGAACGTGTTTTCCCCATAACGACGTTGAAATGACCTTGAAAACGAATGGAATCATTCGTTTTCAAGGTCATTTTAACGTCGTAATAAAGGGCTCTATGTGTCAGTTAAAACAAAAGTAGCGGGAGAAGTAGCGACAGCGGGTAGCGCGATACTTTTAAAGTAGCAGATTCCCACCTCTGCTAACAAGCATATACTTTGTATGGAATAAAAAATACTAACATCATCCAAAAAGCAATGATATTTAAAAAATGATTAGCTCAAAAGCTTTACAAACGCTTCAAAGGCAAGCTAATCGATATAAATATGAAACATTGTAGCTCATGTACATCCCGCTTGGAGGTATGAAATCTACGATGGCGAAAAGTGGTGTCCCAAACATTGAACCTGTGCAGTGTGCAGTACAACGCTTCATCGTTATTGCAGCTTACTGACACACAAAGACTTAATATTGGGGTACAAGGTAGAAGGTAGTTGATGGAATTCCGCTTGAAAGTAAAGAACCTGTTCAAACTATGTGTGTATCGTCGGTGATCGGAATCCCAGGAAAATAGCAAACTACTTGGCAACCCAAAGCGTGTCATCATCCCACAGGGAGCTGCAAGTACTTTCTTGAGTAGCAGAATCGCACGCTGCTGTTGCACTCGAGTTCCCTAGAAAGCAAACAACACATGGTGATTACTATCATGTAGAATTGTACACAATTGTGGAAAAATGAAACCGGAAAAAGCTATTTGATCTTGTTATTTTCGCTCATGCTTCTCATGCGCTGTGAAGCAAACGCAACCAAGGGATTGGGTAGGCCGTTGTGTATGTTGTGCATTACTAATGACTAATGTTTGCATGTAGCGCGCAACTTTCAACCATATGGTGTCGCCGAAGACTTATCCTTCACGTCATGCGTAGTAAGTTCTATCTAAAACCAGCTTACAATGTTTACTTCACAGTGTAGATTCTAACGATCTGTTTTAGCCAGATCGTTAGAATCTACACTGTGAAGTAAGCAACGATCATGCTGCTAAAAGCGAAACTCAATCAATTACAATGTTTAATTTAACGTCTCCAAACTCTAAACCAATGTCAAAATACCAATTTTCCTAGTTATACTTACAAGTAATAACGCCAACACACCGATTCGTTGGCAGATTTATATGGTACAAACGCCTCAAATGTTTTCATTTCAAGAAGTGAAATTGACCAGTATTATGCCTAGTATTTAGGTTGAGACAACAAGGCAGAACACTTGGAAAAATGTTATGTCGTTGTCTTGTTACTCTCAGCCTAATAACTAGAACGAGAGTTAGGAAAAACTTTTAAAATTCTCACAATTTCGTTAGAAGAGTAAGGAATGTCAAATATGAAGCTTTTCAAACCAAGACCAGTTCAACTTGTTTAAAACACAATCTCTGCAATCTGCATTACTAAAAACATAATAATCATTTACAATCCGAGGTTTCAACCAAGATATATCTGAACTCACCAGACTGTTCTTTCCAGCGAGCAGGGGGTGGTTTTTTCGGAGATGATGAATGGGATGAAAAGAAAATATCATCAAGTTCAGTTGATTGCATTTCTGGAAGTTTCGTGATAGTCCGCTTCGTCTTCTTATGTTCCAGAGAGCTATTCTCAACTACTTTTGACTCATCAATACAGGTCCTTTCGCTTGATGTTAGATTTGAAATTATTTTTTGGGTGGGCGAGCTTGCTTTTTTATTGGATACTGCACGAGTACTCGTACTTTGTTGTTCATCTCGAAAAATAGTTCGATCTTTATTATCAATGACAACGTTCTTTTCAGGGCACGAACATTTCTCCTCGTGCTGAAAATTATTTGCGTCACTGCTTTTGGAGTCTTCTAGTATTTCCATACTGTCTAAAAATTCAGGAGTATCAAGCAAGATAGTTCTCTGAGAATCGTCACAAGTCTCTTCCTCCGAAGAAACAACTTTTCTACTTTTTCTTTTTGTAGAAACATCTTCTGCGAACTCAATAGGTGGTTTGCGACTCTTTGCCACACCTCTGCTTTGTGCAACTCGACGCTTTGAACGACGAAGAGGAGAGAATGAAGTGGAGGGCTTAACAGATTCTTCAGGGGGAAAAAGATCATCTGCATCTTTAAAGTCATCATCCTGTCGTTTACTTGTAACATTTCGTTTCGATTTGACCTTGTCTTTGGTGGCGCTTTTGTTCTTCTGTGGTTTCGGAGCACTTTTTATCTCAAGTTTGCTCTTCCTTGAACGCAACCTCCGCTTAGGTGGATGTGGCTTTGACTTCTCAGATTCATCAGTGTCACTCGACGATTTACCATAGATAGCGATGCTTGAAACTGCATCACGAGACCTCACACGATGACGCCATTTACGTTTTATGGAAACGCCAGGTCCACCATCATCAGAAGTCTCATTTTTTTGCGTTAAAACAACGCCCTGTTTACCCTGGAATTTTCCTACAAGACGCTGCCAAACTTCCAATGGAGTATCTAAGTCGTCACTCTCTTCACTGACGTTATAGTCACAGGTGGTAGGAAGGGAAGACAACATTTCAATTGGTTCCATGGTAGCGTTCTGCGTTATCTGTTGTTTTTCAGAGTATCTGGGAAGAAATCTGAGAAAGACATACATTAAGTAAAACAGCTATGTCTGGTTTACCTTGCTTCTGATAAATGGAACGTCAATGTTAAA
Organism: Aplidium turbinatum; assembly: GCF_918807975.1. Taxonomy (NCBI): domain Eukaryota; kingdom Metazoa; phylum Chordata; class Ascidiacea; order Aplousobranchia; family Polyclinidae; genus Aplidium; species Aplidium turbinatum. The sequence goes on along the minus strand of NC_137484.1, from coordinate 10,531,394 downwards.
AAAAAAATAGAGAAAAGGGGTATACCAGTACACAGTACAGTACACTGTAGTTATGAGCAGTTGGGTGATTTCAGAGGGAAACGCCCCAGACATTCATGTCTTCAAAGATCAAAACAAATGTAGTTAAAACAATTAGATTTGAAAAACCTTTGCAATAGCATTGTTGCTACAGATGCAAAAAAGCTGCCATAACATAAGAAAACCTTATAATTATAAATATCAGGGAAAACACCCACATTTCTAGTTTTCTACTGGTAACTACCTATATAAATCGACTAGAAATTATAGACCAAATTGGCATTTAAATGCAATAGACCACTCGACTTACCATTCAAAGAGGACATCTTCGTAACAGCAATTATGTAATATGTATCTTGTGCTGACAATTTAAAAAATAAATGCAAAATCAATAAAGTTAAAATTGGCGCTGATAAGTCTACAAACAAATAAAATCGTTGAAACATTCACACATCAACAATCTCAAATCGTAAAAATTGAATGAGGCTGTTCACCAGGTATTTTGTTAAATATATAACATGATGTATGTACTATGTAGCCTACTCCTGGTGCAAACTACGTTGAACCATCACAAGATGTATAAGATGATGATCTGCTTTTATTTCAAGTTCCGTCATTCCGACATTACAGCAAGCTGCGTGGTGTTTTAAACTTAAAAGTTATGAATAACAGTTTTACAAGCATCTTATGAATTCACAATTTTATTGTTTCAAAGGCATTTTAACACAAATTCAAATATAATTTGGAAAATCGTTAAATATGATTGAATAACTTTTTCAAATATACTGAAGGCATTCACGTTAGCAGATAGAAGCCATGTGACAATAGACAATTTGCAAAATTTTCATCAGTCGGTGCTGTGTAAAATAAAGGGTGTGACATTGCATAAAACGAGAAGCTTATTAAATGCTACACCCAAGAAAAAAATTTCTACTTTGAACGAGAAATCTTCCAATGCATATGCCTAACCTCTTTCAATCGAAATATTAAATCAACGGGATTTTCAAAAGAAGCCAATTGTTTAAATGCCAAACTGCCAGTATTGAAAGACAAAACAATAGTAAACTACGTGCAGTAATACTACATTTTAAGCACAAAAACTGGTCAAACTGTTAACAAAACATTGTAACGTGAAGTGGATATTTAAATGATTAAGTACGCTACAGAAGATTTCTCCATTCAAAATAAATATGTAAAAGATTTTCCATTTCATTTCACAAAATATATATGTACTGTTGAAAATTGCTAATTAAACTATATTTCTTTCAACATGAAATGTTTAACACCTTGAACAATTTCGTTATACTAAACCACAAAATGAATCTGTGTAACAAAGAAATTACTGAGGCATGATTTAAAGTTGGTTGCAAATAGATCATTAAATTTCGCTGCACAACATTTAAAGGCTTGGTGATTGCTTCCAAAATGAAATACCAGTACTGTGGTTGCAGTAATCAAATGAACACTGAACAGTTTTCCAGCTTTGTCACAAAAGCACAAGTGTTTGAAAGCTAGGCAATAGGATTGAGGAACTCTTATTTGCATGACATGCATCAAGTAACATATTGTAATATTTTTGGTGTAACAGTTTAATGGATCACCACTGTAATTTACATGGTTGTAATTTTATGAATATTTTTTAGGTCAAACAAATAAAAAAAATTACAAACACTAAAGTTCATGTACAAATATTTTTGAATAAAAAGTGCAAAGCCCAAATTGTGGTTACTAAAGATATTCTTCAGTCTCAATCGCTTTGCAAACTGAACTGCTCAAGTGCTTAGTTTCCATTCTCTTAGAAATGTACTTTGTTTAGAATAACCTAGCACTTCAATCCTTTTGTACCTAAAAATATTTTTATGACATGGATATGGATATTGGATAAGTTTGAAATTATTTTAAATAAATCCTTACAAGTTTATCCACATGATTTTGAGAAGTTTTAGTGTATTGACTCTTACATACTTGCAGCGGAAAATTTTTTCCGCTGAGATACAGTTTGTTGATTATAAGGTTTTGATTTTCATCAGATAAACATGGAATAGATTTGGTGTAAGTTGGAGACAAAGTTTCAGTCATAGTCTCAGAAGTCAAACTTGTTCCACATGCTTTGTATCGAGATACGATGAACATAGCAAATACATACCCAGTCATGAATGCATCTAACCCGGCTCTATGGCCTTCAGTTGATGGTTGTGAAGAATGCCTGCCATTACTTTGACTGTTTGGTTTTTCAGGACTTTCACTGATGGGTGCAGTTGCATCGCCAATAGTAGGTTCAGTTAAATTTTCAGCACAGTCTTTTGCAATTGACTGCTGATGCTTGCGCTTTTTACTTTTTTGAGTATTGTGTGCTTTGATGATGTCATCAATGTTATGGTTCTTTTCACACGACAACCCTTTAACACACCAACCATATGCTGAATACTTTTGACAAATCGGAGCATTAGTGTTGTTTGCATTTTCATTTGGAGACTGGGTTAGAGGCACTGGTGTGGAATATTCCAATATGTCTTTGTATGCGACAGATAAATGAAATTTGCCATTAGTTTGATTGTTTTTATTATTTAGATAACTGTTTTTGAATACATACAACAAGAAGGAAGCTGCTGTATGGTCTTGAAATTCAGCAATGTACTTAGTGTCATAAATGCCGCAAGGAAACATCTCTGACATATCTGCCATAAATGCTGTTAGGTTTTTTGGACATTGAGCATAAAAACATTGATAAATATAAATTAAGTCGGTGATCCCATTATGTAGTACGAGAGGCTTTCTGAAACGAATAATATCAGAAAATAAATTTCGCATGCACTGTTTCTGACCATCTTCCCCTGGTCTATCATTTCCTTTGTAATATGGAACACCAACCGAAAACTGTTTATTGAAGTTAAATCCATGTTCAGTCAAAAACTTGACAGCATTTGGATCAACAGTGTATGGTTCAGTGCATAGCAACAAAATGTTATAAACTGAAACAGAATACTTGAGAGCATTTCCATTTGCAGCAGTCTCAAGTACTTCATCAGCACTACTGACAACATCAGACGTAAAGCAAGATAATCCGAGAGAAATAATCGCTCTTGTTTTCGCAGCAGAACAAATAGCATTGTATCTATCATCTAAATTTGAGGCCATTGTTAATTTCTTTGGTCCCAAACCACTCATTTCTGCATCAATGGCAATGAATGAGCACTTTTCGACATCAGTAAGAATTGTTTTCCATAATTTATCAATGTTTTTATTTGTAACTTCAGTAACCAGAGCACTTTCACAATTGTGCATTGTTCCGCACTAAATTTTAACACAGTTACAACTGAGAATCTAAAAATACAAAAGATGTTACTTTATTTGACTTATATAGTCATAGTCAATATCCAGACTTTTTTCAAGGACATTTGAAAATCATATTTATCAACTTCAATGCGTATTCTTTTTTTATTAAAAAGATATTTTCATATTCTTAAGCCTGTAATAATGTGGTGGTATTGTTGTGTGTGATCATGAAATTCCCTCTCAGTGATGCCAGTTTTTTTTTTTAAAAACAAGCAAGTAATCTGAAAAACAAGCCCAAAACAAGCAAATCAAAACATGCGCAATAATTTGTAAACATTATCGCAATTCGCAATCAATATCAAACTCACAATTTGAGAGTCCAAAATATTAAATACCAGTTTTGCAGTCCATACATGACGTTTATTTCAAGAATGACACTTATTTATACCATTCCGGCCGTTACCTCAGTCATAGCCGTATGAGACCAAACCATTTTGGGGGGCAGAACGTAAATTTGCCCAAATCTGCACGCTTTTATAGAAATTGCCCAAATATAATGTATAATACAGTCAGGCCCGGATTAAGATCAAATGGGGCCCCTGTGCTAACGAATTTTATGGGGGCCCTTACCAGCTTACGTGGAGCGAAATGGAAGTAAGCTGGTTTCGCTTGCAGACAAAACCGAGCCTTGCTTAGGTGAGTTAGATAACTTTGAAATAGCACGTGATCGATGATCAAATAAGCATGTGCAAATTAAGTCAACAATGTTTACGTTATAATGGATGCAAAATCACACACATTAAATCAACGAAACCGTGCAAGGGAAAACATTGTAGCAAAGAACCACTGTTAGTACGGTACTGCACACTACACTGCAAATTGCAATGAAAGGTTATTCTGAATTTCTATTCTAAACTGCTCTTTCATTCACTACTAACTACCAATAGGATTTAGAAAACTAACATGAAATTCAGTCGAAAGACTTTTTTTTGGCTTTCTTTGCTGCAAAGTCTGTAAGGATAGCATCAAAATTGAGAAGTCGCAGTTTATCACACTCTATGCTGAGAAGGCTCAGATGAGCCAACCACTCTTGTGTCATTATTATTATTTTTTTTATTTATTTGCGTCAGACAAAGTTGTCCATATCCACAACAAAAACAACAAAATAATACACAAACTGCAAATGCACAAAGGTCACAGAGAGCCACTTTGGATACCGTCGGTTTAAAAGCTCACTAAATGGGCTATCTACAGTTACAAATTTACATACAATGAGCGTTGGAAGAATTGAAAGTATTCAGAACGATAAAAACAATCAGATGACATCAGGTCTGATATAAAGCGATTTGAGGAGTGAATGCAACGGTTGATAAACGAAAACATGTTTTTCCTCAATAAAGCATCAAACGTTGTTAGGCTATATTATACATCAGTAGCGCACCCAGAAAAAAATTTAGGGGGGGGCTAATTCAGAAATTTCGGCCGAGTGATTTGCGACAATAGTGACAGTAGGCCAATGCCCATCCCTTTGATTAATATTCAAAGGCACTCACGGCCCACTACCCACCGGTTGCCGATACATCAGTATTCGTTCTCTCAATCAGATTAGAAGTTGGCCTAGTGAACCCCATGCTATTAGAACCATCAACACTCTCATTCCTACGTCGACTCTCGCAATCTTCTATAGATCTCGACTTTTTTGTCATGTATGACAAAATAGAATTAGCTTTCCGTTTGCCAACACAAATAAGTGCGAAAACAACAACTAGCACGAAAACAGTTTGAAACAAAACACTAATTGTGTAAACAATAAATTTGATGTGGACATTTTTCCTACTTACAAAACATTTAAAATTAGTTGGTATTTTCAATTAAAGTCCCAGACGCCTTCGTCTCTCTGCTCAAATGTCGTATATAGTTTTACACCACGAGAGTACGGGAGCATCTGAACGTTAGAGAGTTAAGTAAAGGTGCCATCAAAGACCATAGGCCTACCATGGAGTGTTCTTTTTGCACAGATCAAAAATTCTCTGCTGACTCATTTAAAATTTTACGCAAAGGCAAATCCCAATTTGACACCAAAATTCAAAAAGCACTGTTAACGCTACAACCCAAATTCAAACAAACAATTATATACTTGCTGGAGGCCCGTCCATTCTCCTTAACATTTACTTGATGTATCATGTTCCCTATGGTGCAAATTTTTTTGTAGTTATGTAGTTGCCTTTTCCTAATGTAAATTTACCTTCAAGAAGTTGAACTTTATCGCATTTTTTAATTACCTTATTTTCAGATTCCTGATGAGGGCTTAAAGTTTAGCCAAAATCGTTCGACTGTTAAAACTATTTGTAAATATGTAAAATATATTGTTATAGTTCTCTTCCCTATTGTATTGTTGTGTCTTATTTATATCTAACCTGTAAGCAAAAGGTATAACTTAACCCTATCTGAATACGAGCTGTTTTCGTACGCGGAAAGCACGTCACGGGCTATCTTAGCCCCGTGCTAATTAATCGTTAATAACGGGAGCTATGAAAATCACAGAGCCAAAATACTTTACAAAATAATAGCCATGTGTATTGTGCATATAGAAATTAAATTTTTATCCAACAAATTTATTGGAATAAAGTGTTTGAGATGAAAAGGCGTCAGAAAGTCGGTTTTTATTCTACTTTCCCAAAAATAGCTTCAAAATTGAAATTTTCGAATTATAACACAAAGTAATGCTAAACTAAACAAAAAATTACTTTTTCTCATAATTATAAGGCATTTTTTGGCGTTTTTACATTTCAAAGTAATTGCACTAACATTTATATTGCCCTTACATTAAATTATATATATCTAGCATGGACGAAAATGTCTAGCCACCTGAGACGAAATGCTTATATTGTGAAGGGCAAGAATGTAGAAAAATGACCAGTGTAGGTTTAGAAAATTTGCAAAGAACAAAAACTAAAAGTCAAGAAATTTCACATTTCTAGCACATTTCCTTCTGTAAAATATTTTACTACTAGAGTGGGGCGTCCTCATAAAGCCGGTGTCACTACAGATAGGGTTAAATGGTGAACATACAAAAACTTCATTTTTTGTGGCGGGTTTGGGGGGGGCTTGAGCCCCCTTAGCCCCATGCTGGGTGCGCTACTGTATACATTAGCCTACTTGATATTCACGGGCACTGACATAACGAGGCAAGTTGTGCAATATTCTAAAAGAATCATTGTAAGCAACACGTAATCGTTTTCATTGTAGACCGAAGTACGTTTTTGATTCTTTTCAGCTTAGAGAATGATCTTTCTCCAGAACAGTTAGTGACCATCATACAAGAAAAAATACAAGAACCATATTTTTATTTTACGTGAAGGGGGAGATATATTGATAAATGTGTTACTCTTTTTAGACAGAGGAATAACAGCCCCACTTTTCTTAATTTTTTTTCTTGAAAATATTTTTCAGGAAAAATTTGTTATTTTATTTATTTCATTTTTAGGAAAAGTGGGGCCCTCTGTCTGCGGGGCCCTTGTGCTTTAGCACACCCTAGCACAATGGTTAATCCAGGCCTGAATACAGTGCTTATTGAAGCAAAACACGGATGACAGTTTTGAAAAATGCATTTTTTCTTTAAGCTGTAGGCTATTCATGTAATGGTTCGTTGTGTCTTAGTTTCAACTCGATAAAGTTTGCTAAAATAATGTTTGAAGTTACAAAAAATCTAACGGACGTTTGGATAACTCGTGAAATTAAAATGAACTTTCAACTTTAACTTGGCATTCGCTTTTTCGCTACCACGTGTTTTGACTTTGAAGTTGCTCCTCACGCGCGGAAGATAAGCAGTGTGTGACTGTGAGCGTGCGTGCCCCGTGCGCATTTCGGTAGTATTTCACGTTCCAGAGAAAGCCACGCGATTAGCTGCTGTTTGGCGGGCAAGCGCAACGTAACTGTTTTTCGCTTTCGGCACTCTTTTAGTCCGTTTAAGTGATCTAAATCTCTTTTGCGATGTATTTTATTTTTTTGAAACACCACTTGTATTAGCCATTTTTGTTGCCCCTCAACCATAAATTTACGGGGGGCACCACCCCGGAAGTCGGCGCGTATGTCACATTGCTGCTAGGTGCACACTTCAAATGTATGTAGATTGTAGAGTTTAAACCTTGCACCAAAAAAAAAAACTCAAAATGTGTTCTACTAGCTAAACAGTAGGCTAGGATTACCTTAATCAGATACCAAAGACTAACAGCAGGAGCAGAGTTCATATACCTAGTACACACTTGGAGTAGCCTATATGCTGTGGCTACAGTGTACTGTGGCTACATCTGTACTGCGCAATAGTTCATCGAAGCACTTTTCACTGCCAATTTTACCTGCATACATACTTATGAATGAGCTTTTCTAACTACCAGAACAACTATTAAATATGAGCTTTTACATGCATATAGCTCTGTTGTTTAAGTCAACATCAAAATAACAAAAATTATAACTGAAAAGGCGAATTGAAACTGAACAGACCGAACTGAAAAGGCGAACACAAATATTAAGATCAACAACAAAACATTGAAAGAGTGAAGGACTTTATATTTTTAGGATCAAAAATAAGCTGGGACTCTAACAATTCTCCAGGGATAGAGAAGAAATGCATTGGTTAGAATGAATAGGATTTGGAAGAGCATTTGCATCCTTTTAATTTGGGTAGTTTAATAAAAGTAACCAAACAAAGCTAAGCAACACCACAACATTAACATTACATTTAACAGGTATAACATTTTTTTGTTAAATGTTGTGGTGTTGCTTAGCGGGCAACACTAAAAGGGGGAAATGCGAAACGCGGAAATAAGCTGGCGTGAAATGGCGTATTGTCCGCAGAAGTAGCGAATTAATGCCGGATGTAGAAAACTCGGAAATACGATCTTGGCGTCCATATTGTTTAACATAGCGATAACTTCATCATGAAAGAATGAAATGTTGCAACATGGAAAAAGGCGGAAATGCGATTTTTAACAACAACTCACCACTGAACTTACTTTTATGTTGAAATATCATTGAAAGATATTGTTTAAAAGCAATTGTGAGGTCATTAAATACTTTGACTGTTTTAATTCCACAGTTATTGGAGTAAATTTCCAAATTTAATGGAATTTATTAAAATAGGAAAAAGGCGGAAATACGATTTTTAGCCACAACTCAATACCGAACATTTTCTTATGTTGAAATATCATTGAAAGATATTATTTAGAAGCAATTGTGAGATCAAGAAATACTATGACTGTTTTAATTCTAAAGTTATTTCGGCTTATTTCCGCGTTTCCGCATTTCCGCCTTTTAGTGTTGCCCTTGCTTAGCTGTGTTCGTTTATGGTTGAAAAAGTACTGTAACCTCTCTATCCGAATTGTTTTATGAAAGTATTCACCAGATTTATATAAATTCATATTTTGTAGTTGCCCAAACAAGATGATGTATTTATGGATAGTATGAAAAAAATTAAAGACTTTGTAAATTTTGATGCCGAGGCAACTGCATCATGCCAATTTGGGCAGTTTTATAAATAGACTATGATCAGATAATGTCATATTTTTTTGTTGCCCAAATCTAAACAATACAGTTATGTAAATGGAAAAAATTAATAAATTTGTTCATTTTGGGGAAACTGCCTCACGCTAATTTGGGCAGTTGCATAAACAGACTAATCAGTTTCATCAGATAATTTCATGTTTTCAGCTGCCCAAATCAACACGGTGCATTTGTGAAAATTAATAAAATTAGCTATGTAGCAAATTTTGCGTTTTGATTTGGGAAGTTCCACAAAAGTACCGTATTAGAGACATAATTTGGCGGCTGCCCAAATTGGCATGATGCAGTTCCTTAAATGCATATCGTACTACAGTTTGATCACCATGCAATACAATTACAATACGTCAATACGGGTGTGCCAAATGAAAAATTTGGGGCACATTTCTTGCGCAAATAAGAGGCTGTACTTAGTTTGATAGATAAAATATATTAATTTATAGTTTTTCTTAATTCATGCAATTTTGTAGCTTTTCATATAGCAATTTTTGCCCTAATTATTGCAAGATTTTGCCCTAATTTGCGACGTCTTGAAACAATAGAGGGGCGGCTCCCCTTGGCTCGTACGGCTATGACCTCAGTGGTTACGTGCCCGGCTCATCACGCAACGCAAGTTCGAGTTCAAGTACAGTTTGATAAATGCAACACAACAATAAATATACTTCATTACAACAAAGTAGCAAATATTTTCAAAGTTACAGCAATTCTGTGCAAAATAACATTTTTTCTATACCAAGCCGTTTTAAATTATACCTTTTTTTTCAAAATTGGTGTCGTAGAACACCATTTGGCAACTCTGACTGGCACAATCTCAGTGTGATTAATCCGGAAAAATCTAGAACATCACACAACTCAGGCGAAAGAAAAATTGAAAAAAGAAAACAAATCGGGAAAAAATGATGATTTGCGAAAATGAGAGAACTTGTATACCTTGCACTGGTATATAAGTTCCCCCCACCCCCTTCCTGGGTAACTTAAGACAAAGACAGGACTCAATGGACATGGCTCTTTTGCCTTAGTTGTGTGATGTTCTAAGCGTTACCGATTAATCCATAATCACATCGGGAACGACTGGAACATTACACAACTCAGACGAAAGAGAAAATTGAAAAAGAAAACTAATCGTGAAAAATGATGGTTTGCGAAAATGAGAAAATTGAAAGTAGTTACTTTTAGCGCCAAAAAACTCGAGAGTGCGATGTTTTAACTATTTCCCGACATCAAATTCATGATTGGTGGACACCAGAACAGGGTTGCCAGACTTCAAGAAAGTTTCCTGCCAAACAAACCTAAAAAAACTGCCAAATCAACACAAAAACTGCCAAATAGATCGTCAGTTTTCAATGGAGAATGTTTGTTTAGAAACGTTTGGCATTGCATGTGAATGGATAAATAATAACATGAATAAATAAACATTGCGGTTTAAAATGCTCACGCGTAAAGGCAATTTTTGCAGCAATTTCTCTGAAAAAAATAAGTAAGTTACAATTTACAACTTTTTCTCAAAAAACCTGCTCTGATGATGATTAATTCACTACGTAATTTTGTTGTTATTTGTCTTTCTGCTTTACGACTTTTTTAATATTTACAGTAGCCTACAATCAAAAATACAAACTTACTCTCTTTTAGGCATCTTGCTATTGCTGCTCTCTTGCTTCTTTATTTTAACTTAAACTACATGAACACTCTTTGAGACATTAAATATTTTGTGGCACGGAACAGCTTAATACGTTTTCGGGAATTTTTTCGGTACTTTCGGTATTTCGGTACCACAAACCTAATTTGTTTCTGGTAGAACACAAGGGTCGACTTACCTTCGCTGAGCAACCCCAACATCAGGAGCTCCCACTCTCGCATATAGCCTAAGGCAACGTCGACCAAAGGGCGTGAGCCGTCAGGACTAGTCACTCTCCCCGCAATGGTGACTCCAGCGTTCAGAATAACTCAGGGCACTTTACTTTTTCGTGTCTTAGGCAAACCCAGCCCTCAGACACTGGTGGAGAGTTATGTGGCACGAAAAAGCTTAGTCCGCTTTTGGGATTTTGCTCTATTTCGGTACCACAAACCAAAGCTATTTCTGGTAAAACACAGGGGTCGACTTGCCTTCGCTGAGCAACCCACATAGGGAGCTCCCACTCTCGAATGTAAGGCGTCGACCAAAAGCTGTGAGAACTAGCGACCCTCCCCGGCAACTTTACAACTTAGCCAACTATAAAATCATTCCTAACGTAGCCTATTTAGATTACGAGGTCCCAGATTGTGAAATCACCGAGTCAGAAAGTTTTAAAACAATAGAAGCTTATAGTTAATGTTTTTATTTTGCAACATTGTGAGACAAATAAAAAAGTAGAGTAGCCTATTCTGTTTGGTTTTGCAAAACTATTGAGCTTCTGGCGCATCGCACTTCGGCATCTCGTAAAGAAAAAGGAATCAACTTCCAAGCTACTTTTACGCAGTGATGCAGAAACTCACAAAAATATATCTTTCTCGGTATTCTTAATTATTAAAGTCTGTACGTCATAAACCAGCCAACCTCGTCTTATTCAGAACTTACTGACCTTGACCAGCAACAGAACAACTGAAAACAAATAAAACTTAAATATGACCGTAAAATAATAGTGATGTCAATAATTACTGCGTAATTACTTTATTGATACTTTATTGATCTACGTAATTACTTTATTGATAAACATATGTTTTTAAAAAAACAAACAAACTTTTGACGTATTTTTTGGAATGTCATTGTTTTTTTTAATTTGCGTTAGAGTTTTGAAAACAGAAAAGTTTCAAATGTATGAGTTGAGAAGTATAAGTTACTTGTGATCCTATACTATACCCTTCACTTTTGCTACTTTGTAACTTTATGTTAACCGAACAATTTTTAAACCCAACTTTGTCAAAATATTTTTCTAATATTTGTAAAACAATTTACTGCAAGTTCAAAATGCTTACGGAGCAGTTGCCCTTCCCCCAAGTGCCCAAGGCCGGATTTAGCTGATGGGGGGCTCGGGGCACTTTTAAATCGGGGGGCCCTCGTGCAAAAAAATTTTTCGCGCCTATGGCGCGAAAACCCACCTCTACGTCTACAGTACCATTAATCCAGTACTGCACAGCATTTTTCAGAAACTTCAAAGGTTGAAAGAAAGAAAAAATAACGCAAAATCACATTTTTTTTTCTCCGTAGGGGGCCTTCAAAAGTCGGGGGGCCCGGGGCACCTGCACCCTCCGCCCCCCCTAAATCCGGGCCTGCAAGTGTCCCTCCCCCAATCGTTTCTGTGAGAAGGGTAATTATATAAGGCTATCCCGTGCTGGCGAATACTAAGTAAATGCAATATGAAAACTTGGAAAAATATTAAATACAGATTTTTCTTCAGAACTACATATTTTTTAAAATTTGTCTTTCAAAAAAAAAGCTTGGTGCTCTACCAACTATGACTTTAAGATAAAATAGCTTTTCTATTCAGCAATCCAATGTCATCAAGAAAGATGATTGTCCAGCTAAATACAAATAACATCTGTCCTTTTTAACACCCAATTGCGCTACAGTCAGGGGCGGCGCCAGCCAAAAATGAGTGGGGTGGACAAAAATATTTCGAGGTAACATGCTGCCGTACAATATGGTCACTAAGATTACCGATTGCGAAGTGATTCACTGCAGCTCGGTTGTGAAATTTATTGAAAAATAAACAAAGGAAATTGAAAGGGGGCAAAAGCTTGTTTTCCATTGAGCGCACTCTAAATTATGAACAAAAGAATAGAATGGGGCCAAACGCTCCCATACATTTCCTATATGCGGTCCATGGAATTGCTGACTACGATCTTGATGTTAGCAAGCTTGTCGTTATTTTATGTCATGGAGCTGCTGCAATGATAGGCGGCGTCATAAAAATTTATTGGGTGGCCCCTTAAACAGGATTAAGCTCTGCAAGAAGCTTTCCCAGTCCGAGGATAAAGATTCAATCAATTTTAAAAATCTTAGCTATTACCCAATAATACCCATAGCTATAGGTTAAGAATCACTGCACTAAAGTTTATTTTGCGCTCGCAGGTCAGCTTAAAAGCTTCCACCAATTTTTGAAGATCAGTGTTATCGGCAATGTCTCGCTCACTGCTGATCTGCACCAGATGTTCAAGTCTTTGTGATGACACGGCAGGTCGCAGATAATTGTTTATTGTCTTAACTTTGCTGTGGATACGTTCACAAGACGCCACAGTTATGGGCAAAGTAGCAAAAATTTGAAACAAATTGCTGTACAAATGATAGGTCGTTTTGTCCACACAATTTCAAAAGTGAAGACAAACACAATTAACCACGCGGTCTTGGTCAATCCAGTTTGGTGCTTTTTAAATTTTAGTTTCCACTTGTGACAATTATAGCTGATCTCAAAAAAAGAAGATCCTATTGCTGCTCAACCTGATTTTCATCGAAATTATAGAATTTGACTAAATACTCAACTTTAGGCAAATTTGATGGAGACATGTGCGTGAAATAAAATGCAGCTGCATTTGACATTAATTCACAAGCTTGATCCGAGTAGCCTAACGCTTTTTAAGTTCATTTAGCATTCTGTTAAAGGGTAAAGAAAAATCTCTTCTTAACTTTTCTGTAATGGATTCTGATTCACTCCACGGAAGACTGTTGCAACCTATCAATAATATCTGACCATCTCGGAAATGGTTTGGTGGGTAGCGGCATCGCTTAGCCGGCGTGGTGGTTTCACTGGTAATTTGATTTCTATCTGCAAACAGCGATGAGTTGAAAACCAATTTGTTAAAATCTTCCTCTGAACGCAGTGAGTCACATGCTCTTGTCAAGTCGTTGATAGCAGCAACCCCAGTGGTGAGATCTATTTCTTCACTTTTTAAATAATCTGAAGCCTGTTTATTTAACGAAAAGCATTTATGAGGAATAAGACTAGCAGTAACAAATTCAGTTTGCTTGATGCGGAACAACAAACCAGTAGCTACACCATTACCTTCGTTTGACATTTGTCGGAACATTGACAGCAGTGCTGGATATAGGCTACATTAATAACAACATCCAGATCATCTAAACCTGCAGACCATCTAGTAGCCTATCAGATAATGAGTGCAATGCAATTTTTCCAGACATGATTCCCTCCTTTTTCAAATGCTCTTTATACAAAAAATTTCTGTTGGAAGAACAGTCCATAAAGTGGTAGATGTTACCAATTGTTTTAAAAATTGTTTTGACTGTCGCTAGTCGCTACGTTTTCAACACTGTGCTCAAGCACAAGATTTAATCGGTGTGCAAAACAATGAAAATATACCGACAGTTTGGCACCCGCTGCAACTAGGTGTTGCTGTGCACCGTCATCCTTGCCTGACATGTTGGTGGCCCCATCAAAACCTTTGCCTATTACAGTAGGTCTTACAAAGCTTGTGTCTCAGCTGTGATAAAAGCCATCACCTCAAAATGGTAAAATTATACTACAATCAATCAATACAACAAAGCGATAACAATGAAGATTCTTCATTTCTTCTTATGTCAATGCTGCAAAAGTAATTCATACGTAAGAAGTTGAAATTAATTGATGACGCAGTCACTAGGCCCCCCTAACCCCCTGCATACACCCCCCAAGTTTTCTCATCGGATCTCGACAAATTACAAAATTGACCTTAAATAGGAGTGGGGTGGACATGTCCACCCCAGTCCACCCCGTGGCGCCGCTACTGGCTACAGTAGCCTATTACATATTTATTTTCTCGTTTTTATAGGAACTCTTGCTGATACGCATTTTTTTTATCTTCAGCATTCTATTGAGCGGTGAATAGAGCCTCCACCATTTTATCATTTCGGGGGCTGGACCCCTCCGTGCCTTCCCAGGAACGCAATCCTGGAAATTACCCAACTTCCTCCTCTGGGAGGCTCTGTCTGCAAGGTGTAAACTTTCATATCGTTTCAGACAAGAAACAAAAGAAAGAAAAAAGATCGTTTGGCCTCAATAGATCAGTTGACTACTTTATCCGCGATTGATATAAAAACGCATCACGACACGCTTTTCACTTCATATGGTGCGTTTTTGTGCAAAATCGGTTATCTGAAGACATAAGCCTAACTTAGCCTAGGCTGATTTTCTGTTGTGTTCAACTACATACGTTAATGCGGCTTAGCCTATGGCCTAACTTGTTTTCTAAGTTTACAAGAAAACTGTAAAGCTCACAAATTTAAATTTTAATGTTAAATTTTTGCTAGGTGATGAAATAATAAGCTTTATTTCATCACATCACTAATACTGAATGCACGGGAAAGGGGAGAATTTAAAGTACAGTACAGTACTATACCTTCAATATTTTTCTAGGGCTAATTTAATCTTGACTAAAAATTGATTCAAGTTATACAGTACTTTTTAAGTAGATTTGCCAGGTTTTTTGCAAGAAAACCTGTTTTCAAGTGTGCTGGCGATTCACAAAAGTTTGTAAAATGCCAAATATCAATGAAGGACAACAAACGTCACAATCAAAGTAAGAAGTTTGAAATAAATTAAATGCGTTCTGCCAAGAATTTTGTGTCATTAAGCCTCGCAGTTAGGCAGGAAGCTACTACGTCTTGTGGCTCGTGTTGTGGCCTAGTCTATTCAACATCGTGCTGCCTGCAAGCATGGTAGCCTATACTTTCGAAATCTAGTTCACTTTTAAGCAATTTTTTTCTTTGAAAAGCATAAACGAACGAATAGTATTTGTTGCATTGTTTGATTAGTTTTTGGTTTTTTTTTTGTTTTTTTTAGAAAAGCGAAGGATCTGAATCATCTGAATGCATTATCAAGCCTGTTTTGACTTTCAAAATGAAAGTTGTTGCTCTGTGACTGTGACAAATAGGCTATTCCATGGCCACCTGGCTATTCTAACTCATTTTAATGTTGCTTGAAAAACTTATGCTGTTTTTTTGCTCTGTTCATTGCTTGTTTAATATTATCATACAAATGAAACCAAGACAAAGTTTCTAGTTTTTGGATTTACGTATGGTTGCTTTTGAGTTATTACATCGTTAGGAAAATATTGAAAGTCAAGTTTACTTTTAGAGAAACTGGGAGTGCAAAGGTGGAAGAAATACTGGACCCATTTTGTAATCCAGATGACCCAGTCGTTGTCGGATGGGGAAGAGTAGAAGATGCCGTAGAAAAAATTCGAGGGGGGGTCGTTCGAACCCCATGCACAGTAAGTAAAAGCTTTTTTTTCTGTGTTTACAAAAAACTTTAGTCAAAGTAGTAAATAATCAAATATTATTAAAACAAGGCTGAAAACACACGATCAACTGGATTGGAAAGAAAAAGGGAAAGTCTTCGCTCGCCAGTGGGCTACCAAAGGTTGAAAACGACGATAAAATGAAGGCCTGATAATGATGATTCAAATGATTTAGCTTGTTATTTTTTGTAGTTATTATTTTTTGCATCAAAACAACATTTTTTTAAATTTATATCTTTTGTGCAGAAAACACGATTTTCAGATAGACTTGGAACAGAGCTTTACTTCAAAAAAGAATACATGCAGTTTACTGGCAGGTAACTTAGAATTCTCTCATCTATAGCGCTGTTTGAAGCAAAAAAAATCGAAATATTAATTTTTGTTTTGACACAAAATTATTTGTTTTGGTTTCGTTTTGTTGTGTGTTTGGAACAAAACGAATTCCAAGTTGTTCAGGTTTACGAATGTGGGCTTAGACCACAGCACAAAATACTTCGAAAATACAGTAGCCTATTTCAATGTTTTGAAATGTTTCGTTTGATTTCTACATAAAACTGGTTGACGTGATTTCGTTCAACTTTGAATTAAATTCTCTGTAAACAATTTAGTTTTAACCAAAAACAATGTTTCAAACAGCCTTTAAACTCCAGGAAAGAAAGACTTTCACAGCAAAAGCCACAAAGGCAGTGCTTACTCACTGTTTAGCCTACAAGAATAGCTCGGTTTCTCAATTGAATAGAGACAAAAACTTTCCCTCGACACGCCCACTTTTTAGCCAATCAGATCGTTTGTGAGATTTGATAAGAAATGCGTCACTGACAAGCGAGACAGACGACATTTTTAAGCAGAAAAATGACCTACGAAAAACAATATAAAAAATGACACATTACTGACTCGGTTACAGAGCAACCCATACACCTCCAGCCACTCCCACAATATGTATTTCATCAACCAATCAAAAAACGGCACTGTAGTTTTCAATATCTTGTTATTCTACATTCTCAATTTCTTTGCGACGGATGTTACGTATACATGAATTGCAAATACAGTAAGCTACACGTACACAGTGTTGTTTATAAAAAGTTATTTAACAATTAACTATATTTACTTCACCGGAAGTTGTTAAAACACGCAAGAACTTAGTATTGCGCAAGCCAAAGTGTGTGCTATAGAAGAGAAATTTTGCACTTAACAGAGTGGTTACACAATAATATGCACCACAATAGCTATGCTGTCAAAATGACCTGTCAAAAGTTTTCAAAGTGATTGTTTGATCAGATTGGCTGACTTGGTGAAATAAAACTCCTAAAAAGTAGGCTGTGATATTCATACTGTAGCTCTACACTTTCCAGTTTTTAATTAACTTTGAAAGCAATTTAAGAGAAATTTCGTAGGGTATTTTATAAATCAATCATAAAAAGAATTTTGCACTGAACAGAGCAGTGAAACGACAATATACACCAAAATATGTTGTCAAAATGACTCTGCCAAAAGTTTGTTGTTTGATGAAGTTGGGTATAATTTGGCGTAATAAAACTTATAATAAGTAAGCGGCCACATTCATGCTTTACAGTTTTCTGTTTTTCATTAATTTTGAAAGCAATTTGCATGATTTTCATAGGGTATTTTATCAATCAATCATAAAAAGAAATTTGCATTGAACAGAGCAGTGAAACGACAATATACACCAAAATATGTTGTCAAAATGACTCTGTCAAAAGTTTTCAAGATTGTTGTTTGATGAAATTGGTTATAATTTGGCATAGTAAAACTCATAAAAAAGTAGGCGGCGATATTCATACTTTACAGTTTTCTGTTTTGCATTAAAGTTGAAAGCAGTTTTAAGAGAAATTTTATAGAGTAGTATTTTGAAAATCAATCAGGAAAAGGGAAATTTGCATTGAACAGAGTACCGAAACAACAACCCAGCCAGCAAATCAGTCGTTTTTTACATTGGTTCGACGTCTGTAGACGTTGAATCTTGTAAAAAACGTTTTGTCTGGGAATTTGTTTTCTGTTGTCTGGGATTTTGCCCACGCACCACAATATGTTGTCAAAATGATTCTGCGAAGAGTTTTCTCAAATTGTTGTTCGATGAAATTGGCTGACTTTGCGTAATCAAGCTCATACAAAGTAGGATGCAATACTTTACACAGTTCCCTATTTTCCTTTTGCTTTGAAAGCAATTTAAGAGAAATTTCATAGGGTATTTTGTATATGAATCTTAAAAGGGGAAATTCGCATTGAACAGAACAGTGAAACGACAATATACACCAAAACATTTTATCAAAATGACTCTGTCAAAAGTTTTCAAAATTGTTCTTTGATGAGGTTGGTTATAACTATAGGGCCATTTTTATTTTGACCTAAAAAAATTTTTTTGATTTTATTTTTATCAAAATTTGACTTTATTGTGACCTAATGAAATTGCTTATTTGTAGAGGCCACAGTTCTTCCTTGAATTGATACCACTTACCCAAGCATAATATTTTGTCGATTTCAGACCCAAACGTAATATTTTGTTGAAAAGTCAAGATGTTTTATGGATTATAAAAAGTGCGTCGTGTTTTTTAGCGATAGATTTAAGTAGCTTGTGTTATTTTGTCCTTGTGGACAGAGCACTTTGCCTCGATTTTCTCGACATGGTAAATTAATTTCATCAGGCAAATCTCGACAAAGGTCTAAATTTGAAGACGATTTAGCTTGCTTAAGCATTTTTGTATTACAGAACGTGAGTAGGCTGTTCCTAAAATCCAAACTGTTGAACTTCGAAAAGACTATGTTTGTGAAGAGGAAGTGTTTTACAAGAATTATTTAAATACGTGACAATGAATAAACAATGGACAATTAAAAGTTACTGCTGATCCAAGTGGGAATTGTGACATGTTTCCTGCTTTTATGGGTCAAATGTGGTTTAATTGTGTCGCAGTTCCTGATTTACAATGTTTCCACAAGGATTTTGACAAAAATTACTCTCAAGAATCACAAAAAGTTTGTCAAAAGCCATAATTTGACAAATTTTGACTTTATTGAAAATTTTGACTTTATTGTCAATTTTAACTTTATTTTGACCTACAAACTTTTTAGAAACAGTCTCCTAGGTGCTGAAAACAACTTTATTCTTTGATTCGTGGACAGACGAGGTTCCTAAATTTTTTTAACTTTATTGACTTTTGCGGGCCCTATTTATAACATGACACAATAAAAGTTATTATAAAAAGTATCAGTTTTCTGTTTTTCTTTAAGGTTAAAAGCAATTTACGATCAATTCTACAGGATTCTTTGTAAATCTCCCTGGCAAAATCTAAATTAACGGTAAAGAGAATTGTGTTGTTCAACGTCAATTCTAGTTTGCGTGTTGGCCAAAGCTTGTGCGTGCACTGAGCACGTGCTCAATAAGCATACGTCATAATCAAGAAACGAATCATTCAATAACAACAATTGAAAGTTAGATTTCAATTCTGTGTGATACCGCTACTTGCACGCACGAGATTTCGTTTTAAATTGTCAACAAAACAAGTTTCATTATCACTTAGCCTACATTGGTGATTTCAAACTAATTTCACTGCAGCTTT
Organism: Aplidium turbinatum; assembly: GCF_918807975.1. Taxonomy (NCBI): domain Eukaryota; kingdom Metazoa; phylum Chordata; class Ascidiacea; order Aplousobranchia; family Polyclinidae; genus Aplidium; species Aplidium turbinatum. The sequence continues at coordinate 10,511,760 of NC_137484.1, read as the reverse complement.
CTTCAAAAAATTTAAAAAAAAATGGTGAAAAATTTGCAACTACCTTATTTAAATAACAGATTAAAAAGAACAATCAAACATTAAAAAATGACTTAGGCGGCAACACTGACAATGGGTATTTAGAGGTACCCGCACATCTTGGGCGTTAAACTGTTGTTTTTCGACTTTGCTGTTTCTTTTTAGGAAACCGTTTGAAGTGGCAACTAAAGATATTGCCACTACGAACTCGCAGCATCAGGCTAAAACAGATGGTTAGAATCTACACTGTGAAGTGAAGATATTGGAAGAAACAAAGAATTTAAAAGTGTCAGTTACAACGTAGCAGAGTTTTACCCAGGGGTTTTATCAAAAAAAAAATGTAATGACACTATACTACGTGACAATGTGCCATAAGTCTAACATGGGTGATGACTAGGGCCTGCAAAAGTTAACAAAGTTAAAAAATTTTAAGGACCTCGTCTGTCTACGAATCAAAGAATAAAGTTGTTTTCAGCACCAAGGAGACTGTTTCTAAAACGTTTATAGGTTAAAATAAAGTCAAAATTGGCAATAAAGTCAAAATTTTCAATAAAGTCAAATTTTCAATAAAGTCAAATTTTCAATAAAGTCAAACTTTGTCAAATTATGGCTTTTGACAAACGTTTTGTGTTTCTTGAGAGTATTTTTTGTCAAAATCCTCGTGGAAACATTGATTGATTGATTGATTGATTTTATTTCGTTGTAGGTAAATATAATACAATAAATACAGCAATAAAAAGGAATTTTCCAGCAACGGGAATCTGCGAAGAGACCATGGGTCTTCGAGTCAAGCAGATACCCCAGATTCAAAAGAAGTTCTAAAATTGCGATAAGAATAATTCAAAAACGAAAATTGGAACAAGGGTTAGAAGATGGTCACAGAGAAGTATATTTAGTAGTCTATCGGTAGCATAAAGGTAATACAAAATTAAACGTGCTAGTATTTGGCGATGAGTGAATTTTTGTGTTGTTTTTTAAAAGAATAAAATGACAGTTTACGCAAGCTCGTTGGTAAGGATCGTAAATCGTAAATCGATCGTAAAATATAGATTGTAAATCAATAACTGCGGTAACGCCTAGAACATCACACAACTCAGGCGAAAGAGAAAATTGAAAAAAGAAAACTAATCGGAAAAAATGATGGTTTGCGAAAATGAGAGAATTGAAAGTAATTACTTTTAGCGGCAAAAAACTCGAGAGTGCGATGTTTTAACTATTTCCCGAGTAGTTTTTTTTTCAATTTTCTCTTTCACCTTAGTTGTGTGATGTTCTAGTCGTTACCATTTTCTCGGGATGGTAAATTAAATTCATCAGAAAAATCTCGACAAAGGTCTAAATTTGAAGACGATTTAGCTTGCTTAGGCATTTTAGTATTACAGAAGGTCAATAGGCTATTCCTAAAATCGAAGCTGTTGAACTTCGAAAAGACCATGTTTGTGAAGAGGAAGTGTTTTACAAGAATTATTTAAATACGTGACAATGAATAAACAATGGACAATTAAAAGTTACTGCTGATCTAAGTGGGCATTGTGACATGTTCCTGCTTTTATGGGGAATAGCCTATTGACCTTCTGTAATTACAAAAATGCCTAAGCAAGCTAAATCGTCTTCAAATTTAGACCTTTGTCGAGATTTTTCTAATGAATTTAATTTACCATGCCGAGAAAATGGAGGCAAAGTGTCCTGTCCACAAGGACAAAATAACACAAGCTACTTAAATCTATCGCTAAAAAACACGACGCACTTTTTATTATCCATAAAACACCTTGACTTTTTGACAAAATATTACGTTTGGGACTGAAATCTACAAAACATTATGCTTGGGTAACTGGTAGCAATTTAAGGACAAACTGTGGCCTCTACAAATAAGCAATTTCGTTAGGTCAAAATTTGATAAAAATAAAATCAAAAAAATTTTTTTTTAGGTCACAATAAAAATGGCCCTAGTGATGACAAAGATTTTTATTTGATTGAAACAAAATGCCGGTTCAAACGAATTCTGCAAAGTTTTGTTTCTAAGTGTTTTTTGAAATGTTTACATTTTATTTCACCAGCAAGACTTGATGAAACAACCATTCAAGAACGTGGTCCAAAACCACAACGAAGTTTATTGACACTTTTCCTTTTAATATTTGCGTGTGTTTCGTTGTGATGTAGAAATAAAACCCACTCAAAGAAGTTTTGAGTCAAAACGAACCTGTATTATTCTGAAACGGATTTTAACATATTTTACTTTGAAGAGTTATAGGAGATATTCTCTGTACTGTAAGAATTGTAGCATGTTTCTCGCACCACAAAAGCTTAGCAGTTAGTTACTCAACTTGTGTCCAGGGCAGTCGAGAGAATAATTCGCGCCCCAGGTACGAATGAAATCCTTGAGTCCCAAATTAAGACACTTCTAAGAAAAACGCACTAGATCCAAAAAATACCCCGGGGCTTTTTCAAGTTCATGGGCCCCTTGGAAAGGTTACGGGCCCCTAACATTATCCCGGGCCCGGGTTCAGAAGTACCCCTGGACTCTCTGTCAACGCTACTACCTGTGTGACTTTACAAGTGCTGTTTTTATCTTCTGCTAAATATTTTGCCAGTTTCAAAGACCGTGGCGCTTTGTATGCGTTGCTCAAACTAACTCCAGAAGAACGAAGTCAAGGGGTTGTCACCACGTCAGCGGGAAATCATGCACAAGCCCTGGCCTATCAAGGAGCTAAGTTATCCGTTCCAGTCACGGTGGTAATGCCCCGTCAAGCACCCGTTGTTAAGGTACCTGTAAGCAGAAATATTTGTTTACTATTTATTCTGATTCATCATACATTAGCCTACACGGAAATTTTTGAGTCTAATGTTCTAGGATTATACAATATATGTTTAACAGCATGGCACAAGTAGGCTACATTTTGATATAGGGGATTTAGGTCTTAATTTTTTAACATTAGTTTTTGTTGTGCAACGTAAGTTAGTTGGTTTTGTTTTTGTTTGTTAATAGTTTTTGTTTTTTGAAAACATAACTGATCTTGTATCGCAGTATCATCGGGGGTAGGCTACATGCTTTGGGTTACAGTGGACGTCTTAATTCCTACTGAAAACTTTTTTTAGGTGGATGGTTGCAGAAACTTGAAAGCAAATGTGATTTTGCATGGAGCTCATTTCAACGAAGCACGGGCGTTTGCCATGGCATACGGAAAACAACACAATTTGCTCTACATTAATGGGTGGGAATTTTGTTGACTTTATGAAGAGTTAAGATCTGCGGTTGGTCTAAAACTAATTTTTTAAACTCAAAGATAGTTACACTTTCGTGTCTATCTTTTCTGTGAAACACGACATTAAAGCCACATTTTTAGCCTAATTTCCTGAGAGTTAAAATATTTTTTTTTATGCACTGTGTGTTTCAAATGAATATGTTAGCTAGCTAATTAACTAGTTCTAATTCTCATCGCCTGTTGCAGCCCTACTTTTTTAAAGATAAGCGTTGGCTGATTTGCAAATTAAAACTAGACTTGTGCGGCCGGTCAGATCAAACTTTTGCACGTATCACGACTTGACATTTTAGCAATCTTGCATATGCAAATTATAATGTTTGTCATTTTATATTGGCTTACTGTGCGATTTTCGCATAGACAAACAACATATTCAATGGTACGCAGACATCGTGTATTACAAACTTAGCTATTAGCGATTACTTAATATTACCAACGCAAACAGACAAACATTTTATTTTCTGCAGCTACGACCACCCAGATATTCTGGCCGGACAAGGCTCTGTTGGAGTTGAAATTCTAGAGGATGTCCCGGATGTTGAATATGTTATCGTTCCGGTAGGCGGAGGTGGATTGATTGCTGGGATTTGTGCTGCGCTTAAGTTCTTGAAACCACAAGTGAAAATCATTGTAAGTATCCATCATCACTTTACCATGGGGTTACGCTTATAAAAAGAAAACCACTTCGTCTTTTATTGCGTTTGAGTTTGTCGTATCCAGGCTTCCGCCTGTTGATTGAAGATTTAGATCAAGTGTACGGGAAGGCAAGGAAACCAATCTTCGTGTCCACCTTTAAGTCATGGCATGCCTTTAAGTGTCTTACCAAAGACACAGCCACATGCTCTTGGGCGGTGTCGAACCGGCGCCTTTTCGAACGTCGTTCCAGGGCTCTCACCACTCGGCAATGCAGTCAACGAGTGAATTGTGTATTCTTAACTAAAGAAAGATGATATAGCGAGTGGGTAACGCACTTAGATTATAACCACACGAGCCTGGTCTGACACCCAGCTAAGATAGATGTTCTACGTCCAGTATTAATCAACTTACGTTTTGCAATGATGCCGGAAAATCTAGTTACGTTGCTGCCTATCTTTGAAAATATTTTCATTCATTACTGTGCTTGTCACAGCCGGGACCTGAATCACTTTTATTTAGACACAATCTGTTTTCTGTACAGGGTGTAGAATCTGACAGATGTCCATCATGGCACACTGCTATAAAGAATGGCCGTCCAATTCCTTGCACGGAGTCTTCAAATGGGGCGAAAAATTCCATTGCAGATGGACTCAGCGTTATTGAGGTGAACACAATTAACGAGATTGGCTATTTTGTTCAATGTCGAATTAATGGATTAAACAGAATTTCAGATTAAATTTCAGTCATTTTGATAGACATTTTGCGTTGAATAATAAATAAACAAGTTGTCATTACAGGTTGGTCACAATTCATTTGCAACCGCCAATCCAGTGGTTGACAAGGTCATCACAGTCACTGAAGACTTTATTGCCTTGGCCATCTTGAGGCTGCTTGAACATGAAAAGTCGGTCGTAGAGGGCGCTGGTGCAGCAGGATTTGCAGCGATCTTAGCCAACAAGTTGCCTGAATTGAAAGGAAAAAAGTATGCAGGCTTAAAAAGTTTATTTTTGTCTACGTTAGAACAATTCTGAATAAGAGCACACTAAAATGCATGTTATTTATGTATTTCAGAGCACTTTAATTCCAATTAAATCATTTGAAAATGTCAAACTGCCAACTAATCTATAAAAGCAGCATTAACTTTTCCCGGACTTCTGTATGTTTTTTATAACAGCAACGATTGCTTGGCAGGGTTGTTGCTCAAAACGTAGGTGTCTCAGCTAGTTTGAAACACACCCAGCTACACAAATAAATCCTTTTGACATTGATTTAACGTATTTTTTTGCAAAATCACGAATAAGTGTTTGCTTCACTACTTAAAAATCCAATTTCAAATCCGATACTTCTTGTTGCCAAGAACTGTCTGCGTGCTGTGTGGAGGAAACATTGACGTCACAGTTCTCGGACGAGTTATCGACCGGGCACTTATGATGGACGGAAGACTCTGCCAATTCAGCTGCGTCATCAGCGACCGAGCAGGAGGACTGGCAAACCTTCTTGGTATCCTTGCTTTGGCTGGAGCAAGGTGTGTAGTCCACAAATGCTGTCTACAATAACTAAATTAAATCTTACTCAGTAAAAAAAAACTTTTTCCTCATCTAACTTCAAAACTAAAGTGTTTTTTATTTTATTTTATTGAAGATTAGCTGATTTTCTCAGTCGTAGACTTATGCCCGCCTTGTCTGGTGGTGAAAAATGTAAATGAAGTAGACTAGAGAGCAGTCGCCTATACCCACTCATGCCGTAAAATGTTCTGCCAAGGACACAACCGCATGCTTTTGACTGGTGTTAAACCGGCATCATTTGCAGTACAATAGTTACTTTTTTCTCCACATTTACCAAACTACAACATTTTCTTTACAGCGTCAAGGAGATTTTGCATGACCGAATGTCTTTGCCTGCCTTTGTGTTTAAATCTTTGGTCCGTTGTACGGTTGAAACAAGAGATGCAGGCCATGCAAAGGATCTCCGTGATGTTTTGTTGAAGGAGTTCGGAAAAGATTTGCACTGGAAGCTCGATTAATCTAAAGATCATCTTTTTTAAACCAATCACCACGCGATAAAATCACCCTGAGAAAGCCACCGTCCTTCAACAAAACCCTAAACATGGCTGCGACTTTTAATTGATCAGATTGATTGGTTTTCTTTCTAGCTTGCACTAGTCTATGCCATTTAAAATATTGGCGATGTTTTACAAGAACTTGGCATAAAAGAGTGTTGCCAGCTGCATTTTTGATTTGGAGTGGTTTGTTTCAATTTGATTTGATTTTGCTATTGCCTCTAACAAAACATTCTTTCTTTGCAGTATTAGAAGTCAATCGATGCATTTTTAGTTAAAGTTACATTATGATGCAAAAAAAAAATCATGGTTCTAAACCCTGTTGTCATTTGATGAACTTTTGTAAATATCATCACACAGTATATTGCATTCGAACCGCTCTTAGCCTGAGCTTGATGCGCTACGGGCTACTTTTCGTAACGTGATTTTTTTGTGATAGACCATCACTATAGCCCACAATCAGGTAGCCTATTCTAGCTTTTAAAGCTTTTTTCTTTATATTGTGCTAACTGCTTACTGTATTGCTCTTATTAAAACTGTACTTACAATTTGCAAATCCTTATTTGTTTATTGTTATATGCATTGTTGATTTTTCATTTGTTTTTTATCTTTCCTTAATTTTTCGTTTCCGCAAACGTTTCCATCTCGGCTACCCCTTGACCACTCTCAGAAGGTGATTTTATCCTTGCCACATATTACGGGACAGAACCGGGAAAATGGCCAGTGCTGTCTTAGAAGTGTTACCTGGGACAACAAAAGAACTTGATTTATTCCTACTCATAAAGCATACATCTTTGAATTAATTTACTTTGTTCATTGGCCAAGTTTAAAGGTGAAAATTTGCAATTGATTAGTAGCATTTGAATCGCAGCTATTGACATCAAAACACAACTCTTAGCAGATTACAAGTTCAGCGTTATCATGAAAGCTAAGAAACCATTTATTGCCAATTAAACATCAAAATGTAGTTAAATTCTTTGCTTGTGTCACAGCATAACAAATCCAGCGTTTTGTATAAATACATTTGAAAAATATTTTGGTATTTTTCCTGCAATTTGTTTTAATAGAATTCAGCTGCTTCAAACATATTCTTACGAGTTGATTTGTTATTCTGGAACACGGACTAGAAAGTTTGAAGCCAACTCTGTGACGCAACACTATGTTGAAATTGCAAGATGTGTCAATTAAAACAATTTCAATATTTGGTAAAAATGTGTTATAGTTTTATAATCGACTTATTGCTGCACCCTCGCTAATTTTTGTTTCACTAACCAGAATGGTTTTTAGAGTCATTTTGTTGATTTTTCATGTTATTTTTAGCAGTAGCGTAGCCAGAAATTTTGAAAGGGGGGGTTTTGACCACCCAACGGCGGGGGGTCTGAGGGGCCTCCCCCAGAAAATTTTGAAAAATTACTTTGAATTTGGTGCATTCTGAGAGCATTTTCAACAAAAATGTGGGTACGAATATTCCTGTAAAATGGTGCTGTCCGGTAGCATAGCATAAGGATAAGATCATGTTTTCTTCGGCATTTTTCGGGAAAAAAAGCTAAGTCTCTATGTTTTCTTGTTGCTAATTCCTGGCTGAGATGTTTGAATGTTTGGTATTGGCAAAACTCGCTCTTTCAATGCAATTTTGTTTAAAATTAGGCAATTTTTTTTAGACTGAAAGCATCATTCTCAATATCGTGACGTCACACGCGTGCCAAAGGGGGGGTTGTAACCCCCAAAACTCCCCCTTGGCTACGCCACTGATTTTTAGGCATAAAACGCTTCACGAATATTGTTCTGGTGATGAGCCGCGTTAATCATTTTTATATTGTTTAAATGTTACTTTAGATTTACCGTACCAAGGAGATTACATGTTAGGTGGTTTCGTTGAGCAAAGATAGGCTTTCCTCTTGCGCACAGCGTGAGCCTGAAATGAATCCGGGGATAAAGCTTGCATAGTCGGTCAGCCCTGTAGCGGGTGGCCGGCCTGTAGTAGTCGGCTGCATAGCCTGCCTCAGGCCGCCGCCTGTCTGGACTTTCGAGTCATCCGGGTCGAAAAGAATTAGAATTTCTGGGTATCGGGAAATCACAAAGCTGAAACTAAATCACCCCCGATAGCTCGGTTAGATATATAGATAAACGCCTGACTTTAGGTCAAGCAGCGGTAGTTCGATTCTTGGGATGTTCGCTTGAGCAACGCATTTCAAGGACAATGTGTTCTTTCATCGGCACCTAATGAACAGAATAGTTCAAAGACAACACTTCAGCAACAAACCGAAACTTCACTCTGTCAAACACGGTGACCGGGTCTGCGTCAGTGGTTGAAAGCCTTACAAGTGTGCAGAACTGCCAGGATTAAGTTCTCAAAGACGCTTTCTCAGATTCAATCAAACAAACTAAATTCAATTGACGGAAGGTACCAACTAGACTTTTAGAGTGAATCCTGCAGGGTATTCATGGAATAGGAGAAAGTCTACATCCTAGTGTTAGTGGCCAAATCGCTCTCTTTCAATTTGCCTTGAGACAATCATGACATGGATAGATGAAAAGCAGAAGAAAACTGAAGTGAAAGCACTAGTCTTCTTTATTCGAGCTCCTAACCAGGCTGGCGCCAACAAGACTGACAGAATAAAATTATGCTCTAATACAGGGGTCACCAAATGGCGGCCCGCGGAAGGTATCAGCGTACAAGTATAACCAAAAATACTTTTCTTGAGGGAGTTAAAGAGCACGAAGGCAAAAAATACTTTCCTGGAAGCATATTTTCGCATTGCATACGATTCCACCGACCGACCAATCAGATTATAGTTCTAGGTGGGGGTTGCTTAAAGTTATTCCAATGCGATGTCCAGCCACACTGTCCCAGGGGTTGATTAAAACGTCTGTTTTCGAATTTTGAAATTGTCTGTGAGCATAGGGTTGCTTATTTTAAGTTTGCAATTGTCATGTAAACACTAGTGCGAGTTTCACTGTTATTGTGTTTCACGAGCAGTGTTCTCTTTATGCAAGTTTTTGTTGGCAAAATGGATCGGTGTGCCAACTCAATTTATAATAAATTGACAATATATTACATTTAAATTTAGAGACTTTTTCTGATTGTATTATGAAAATATTTAGCTTAGTAGGCTACGCCTAGTGCAAAACGTTTTTTTTTTTAAGAAATATGGAACGCTTCACGATTTTGCGTGTCATCCTTGCGCAGGAGCCATGCTAATCTGTATCGTTCCAATTATACAGTAGTATATGTACTGCCGAAGCAAGTACTGCAAAATGTTGTTAATCAACAAATTCTTGCCACGCTGATGAGCACCGCAAGTGACAGTTGTCTATAATAAAAGAAAGACGGTTTTATAGATTCTCATCATGATTCTCACAAAAAAGGATGAAAAACCAACTCATTGCTTTTTTCGAGGGAAGACTGTTCATAAATTACGATTTTTCGGTGATTTTCACAAGCGTTTGTTTCATGGTACCTGGTGTGATGATGTCTAGTTTAGCGTTGGTGGTGCTTTCAACATTTAGTTGCAGAATGGTCACTCCTTGACCTACAACAGTCAACAGCTGGTGCTGTTCGCCCTGACAAGGGCGCTGTGCTTGGTCTGGGGGTGCCATTCTGATGATTGTTCTTCCGCATAACTTTATAGCGACAGTTGTAACAAGTTTAGTTTCCTAAAGTCGGTACTTGCGGGGGCGGCCACGTGGAGGTACTTGCTTTCGTCGGCAGAGAGTGCTGCTTGTGAGTGTGGTGAAATGCAGACGGCAGCACACATTATCAAGGATTGCCGGCTGTACAGACCTCCTCATGGTATGGAAGGCCTAGTTTCCATCGATGACGACACCAGGCAGTGGTTAACCAACGGATGCCCTGACATATAGCGACAACACGAGAGAAGATGGTAGGCCTACCTGGTTTCTTTTTCCCTGTTATTGGAGCCTATTTTTCGCTGATATGTTTGCAGGTCACTATTGTTGCCTGTATTGCGATGTGTCAAACATTTCCTTGTTTACTGAAACTGTTAATTGCAAGATATCTTTTGCGAAGCGAAGTAACAACACCACTCTTGCTTGGCGATGAATATTCTGATGAAACCGCTCGCCTCGCTTTAAGTGCACAAAACAAGTGGCCTCTATTTATTAGGCATTGTTAAAAAAGTCAAAAGTGTTGTAAAAGGAGCTTGGCCTGGCAGTAGCGTTGTTCGATTAATTTTGTTGCTACGGTATTCTAACATAAATATGAACAACATGTAACGCTGGATACTGGGTGCGAAATGCGTTCTTTTCTAGCATAAGAGTCAACCTACTTAACATTTTATTAGTGCGGCCCGCCACAGCTCTCTTTAGTGCCAAAGTGGCCCGCATGCAAAAAAGGTTGGTGTCCCCTGCTCTAATATATTGAATCCCCTCTTTCTAACAGAATTAACAGGTTTAGAGTGACGGTAGTATGGTGGTGTATACTGACCAACTGGAACAGGACAACGTAGTCTACTAATGCAGGGACATGGAAATCTTATGTCATATTATGGTCAAAACTTTCCACCTTACGGAGGCTTGAAGTCTATGGCTTAGCCAAACACACGGAAAAGTGGTTGAGTCAGGTATCGATCCAGAGTTTTAAACAGGTAGGCTACTGTGCTTTAGGTTCAAACCCGAAAAGTGTCCTAAAGTCCGTTTAGGGCTTAGATTTGTAGTTAGGGGACTAGGAGTTGAGGTTTCCAAATAAATTAAATTACCAAAACCTGATCGAGTAGAACGCCGACCAAAATCTATTCAATTCATTGCAGATCCCAGATCAACTTCAAACTTTGCGATTAATTTTGAGTAGCCAATAAACACTCGAGATCGCAAAAACAACAGCGGATGAATATTAAGTGGATGAATTACAAGTGCAGGTTCTTTGTCAGGTTAATGAAATATTACAAGGTTTTGATAGTTTCTCTTCCTGTAGCGTGGCACGAAGTTTTCCAACAACTTTGTTTCAAGATCAGATTATCCTTGAAATTTTTCAAACGGATATTTCAAGAAGAATGAATGTAATTTTACTTGGTATTTTGCAGGGTGCGGTGGAGTGGATGCTAGCGATTGAGTTCATGATGTGAAGATCAGAGAACCACTGAGAATTCATTACATAAAATGTTGCACGTTACGCTATTTTAGGACATAGCAAGTAATAATATTGTGTTTATTTTTGTATGTCCAGAATGAAAAAATCCATACGTTCTTGTGAATATATTTATAGTATATTATATTTATTTTTATAGTATTTAAGGGAATGTGAGGATTTGCAAAGTCATTAAGCCGCCGATCGAACGAAATTGGAAGACGCCATATTTGAGTTTCACCATTGTTTGGGATCATCAGTGGTGCACATCCATGTTGTTTTGAGCTGGAATCTAACTTTCAACTTGATTCGATTCTCATTCAAGACGCATGGATACGCATCACTGCTGATCAAAACAAGAGTGAAACTCAAGTATGGCGTCTTCCATTTTCGTTTGATCGGGGGGGGGGGGGGGGGCTTGATGACTCTTGTAAATAAGTTATTCGATGATAAATATTATCAACGCACCCTGCGTTTGAATTGTCTGGAGAGTTTGGAAATCATTGCAAGCTCCTTCATTTCAAAATATTATGTAATTGTCACGTATTAAAATCACTTTCAAAGCAAGTGGATCGAACGTTCAATGTGAAATATCAAAATGGATCTTACAAAACCTTACAACTACCTTTCACATTAGGTAGAACTAATATATTGCAAACAGAGGTGGGCACCCGCTATATACTTTAAAGATAGCGCGCTACCCCGCTACTCGGGCTAAGGTAGCGCACGCTACCTCTCCCGCTACTTTTATCTTAATTTAAACTGACACAGGAAGAACTTTGCGTCGTCAAAATGACCTTGAAAACGAATGGCATCATTCTTTTACAGTGCCATTTCAACGTCGTTATGCTGTAGAAAACATGTTCCAGGTGAACTTTGTTGTTACGCATTTTTCTAAAATAGAGCATTTCAAAATGCAAATCGCTGAGGCCTGCCCGATTTAGCTTAAGCACGTCTTTTCCATCGGAAATTATCTTTCCACCGCAACACAGGAAGAAATGGGAGTGTTGTATTCTCAAGAGACGTTATAAATTGGCACTATAGGAAACCTCAAGGACTTGCTTCTGTCTGGAAAAATAGCCTTTACAATTGACTTTTCTTTTCGTACCGAAGTTTTACCAACGTTTCGTGCGATGACACCAACACAACAAAAAATTTATCTTTGCAGTCGTGACTGGAGTAGAAGCCACCAGTGGCGGATTTAGGGCAAAATTTTTGGGGGCGCCAAAGAAGTATGGAACAACCTCGCCGCAAATGGCTTGGGAAAATTTTTTGCGTTTTATCACTAAAATTGTCTATCTCAGGTAGGCTACCAGTCATTCCCACACCACAAATCAACATTACAAGTGACAATCAGTTGTAAAGTTGAGGCAATGCCATAATGCCGCTCGTGGCAATTAAAAGCAATAACGAACGTGAAATGATAATTTAGGTATTTTCCAGTAAAACTTTAGGCTATACAACAGTGATTGCTCCAAGTGAATGAAAAGGGGTAACTACCAAAATCCATTTCAATAAATTACCAACCTAGAGTGTCTGAAGCTCACTGGTGCATAGCCCAAAAAAATGCATTATAAAAAAACATTCAAACGGTGAGGCCTGCTAGGTGTACTTAGTACAAGTGAGTGGTACTCAGTTAAGATATTGCGAATAAAAAAATAATTCAAATATGAGCAAAGCGCTTGCAGCAATAAGAGTCTACTATTTCTATTTTCTAGAATAAGCAAAATCGGGCCTATGCCCTATCAGCAAAACAAAATATTGTGAACTGACAATGATGCAATTGAGCAAAAGAACAATACGATTAAACTACTCATGCTGATAATGTTGCAAAAACGTCCCAATACGTAATTGTAATTTGTAACAACGTATAAAAATGACATTAGATTTCCTCAAACAAGTAATTCGATCACAAACATGTTTTGAATAAAATACGTAATATAATAAATTTATCAGAGATTTGTTAAAGACCAGATCCAGCTTTACTGTCCAAAAGGTTGATGTATGGCATTCCATCCTATCTCTCTGCCTAAACTGCTCAATTGGGAGTCTAGCCAAAGCTAGGATTATAATTAGCGAGGTGTCTGGCAGTTGTAAATCTCAATTTTTCAAAGTACAAATTAATGTTCTTTCATAGTTTTTGAATTGAGGAACCTATTATTTTAAATAAGGTGATGAAAGGTCATTGTTACGCACACAATAAAAGGTTATTAGCGGTTAGTAGGTCTATTTGCCGAGACTAAACATCACGCATTGTTTTACGTTAGTAAAATGGAAATTTACAAGTTAAAGTATAGCATAAAAAGGAAATTTGCATGCAGACATAAAAAAATAAATTGGAATTTTAAGGGCGCCATAGGTAAATCCGCCCCTGGGTGTCACTCTTATCAGTATCAAAGTGGCTTGATGTTTCCCGCAATAGGTATTGTTTCCATAAAACATCTTTAAAAACAAGTTATTTTTTCCCCTTTAAGTCGGAAAATACCGGGTAGCCAGTGCGACTGAAAGAAACGCAGCGCCTCTCAGCTACTGCTATATTAAAAAAAAGTAGCGCCGTTATTGCAACCGTTACTCCAACAAAAATGTAGTAGCGCTGCCGCTATTAAAAAAGTAGCGCGCTACAGCCCACTTCTGATTGCAATGGAAGTCAGTAAATCAATCATTTTTACTTTAATTCTCTTTCCGTCTGTAGACGTTGAATCAAAGTGAAAAGGATTGGTTTGCTTAGGTTATGATTGAATGCGGAAATAACGTATTGTTGAAGCACTGGTCAACCAGCACATGGGACCACACACAGGCAGTTGTACAAAGTGACGTAACTAGCAACGGCAGTCAATCAGTTGAGCTTAATCTACAAAATTCATATAAATACAAAATGTTAGATTACCAAACGGTTTTTGCTGCGTTGTGGATACAAAAGATTGCGTTCTAAAGGTTATGAAATATGATTCAACGGTCCGACGTTCAGCACAAAGTTTATCTGAATTTTTATCCGAAAATATCAACAAAAATGAACTACTGTAAATCTCTATGAGCTAGAGAGAAAACAACTGCCATTGAATTTGCGAAATAGAAATGTCATTAACTCTATTTAAAACACTGTAGTGAAAGAATTACTTATGAAATGAGATTTATCTGTTTTTGGTTGCATTACGCAGAAGCGGATCTAGAAAAAAAAAATCGGGCACCAGAGTTTCATCGAAGTCAAAAAGTGTTACAGCAAGTAAACAATGCATTAGTTGAAATCCAAAGAAAGAAATAGGTTTTGTAAAATCTTTCATGAATTTTCAAAAATCAATCCGAGGTTTCTTACCTTCCTCTATAATTGTATATAAGGCACGTTTAACCCCATACCTCTATTAACTGCTGAATAAGTTAATTTAATTATTAACAACTAATAGTTGAATGAGCAATGTGCTTACTTCGCTGTATCTCTTTATTTCACAGTTTTTGAGGTACATGTGAAAAAGTTTCAGCCACTTAAATCTACTGTTGAAAGTGTATCCTTCCGGATAGTTTGATAAAATGTGCTTGAGCAAACAAAACGAGCGATAAAATTTTATAAAAATGGAGACAAGTTGCACCTTTTTAATCGATTTTGAGAGTGAACATTACCAAGTCCTCCCTGGAACCGCCCCTTAGTACTGGTACTACGTGAAGCATAATACTACTTTGGTATTTATATAAAGTAAGGCTGGATTTAAAGTTAAAATACGCAATGTATTGGATCACGTATCGGCCTACCTTTATCACAGCACTCAAAACAGTGAAACATTTCGTGAGCTGAAATTTGTTGATTGAAAAGTGCATGTTTGAAAATACGTGTGCATTAAATACAAGCAGGCTATAAATTCTTGTCGGTCAACCGAGACGGGTGTCAAAGACAGAGCAATACAATTTTAAAATGTTTTTGTATCTTCATCATCACGTCTAATTTTAAGTGGAGAAAAGGTTTTTATTCTTTTTCTTGTTGCTTTTAAAAGCTTCATCGCTATATTCTGACAAGTTATTTCTGCTCACTTAAACAATGTCGCTTTGTGGCAATTGTTATCAAGCCAGGCGAAAATTTACAAACTACCTGTTCATCACGGTACCTTGACATTCTTATCTTGAAGCATAACCGAAATGGTAATATTTCTTCACTGTTGTTTTATGTCACCTTTGTTTCGCTCCGCAATAGGCTACCAGGCGTTTCATCTACTACAAGCAAACCTGTGAAGTTTCTACGTTTGAGTAATGTCGGTTGAGGCGTCAGGCATTTTGCAAATGTCGTGTGACTCCTTTTTGGGAACACAAAAGCATAAGCATGAAGAAATAAGATTGAGAGACTTAGCATGGCGCTGTTTGAGCTATGTTGGGGATTAAATATAAACCACAGGGTTTACAAAACATAAACGAAGTCAAGGAGAAAAGCGGATGGAAGCAATTTGTTTAAAGTTTTGACGCCGAGGTGGTTAGGTTTTTGAACCTTGCCTAAGTGGACAAAGCAGTAGGCCTACATTGCTGTGTTAAACACATGTCTAGTTAGGAATTGGTTTAAGCTATCTGCTTAAAACGATAGCCCAGTGGTGA
The DNA here is from genome assembly GCF_918807975.1 of Aplidium turbinatum. Taxonomy (NCBI): domain Eukaryota; kingdom Metazoa; phylum Chordata; class Ascidiacea; order Aplousobranchia; family Polyclinidae; genus Aplidium; species Aplidium turbinatum. The sequence goes on along the minus strand of NC_137484.1, from coordinate 10,496,132 downwards.
AACTGATAGCGCAAACAGAAGTGTTTTCAAAAAACAGGAAAGGCAACATTTCAGATGAGCCAAAATTTGTAATGTTTACGATAAAGCAGCAGAATGTCGTTTTCTAACACAGGCTAAAATTGCAAAGAAAAAATAGTAGAAAGCCAGATAGGATCTTACAAATGCGCTAGGCTACATATGATCTGTGGATTAATTGAAATAAGCAAAACAAGGATTTGAAAAACTCGAAATGCATGCAATAATGTAGAGAAAGTTTCTGATCTTTATTATTGTTCAGCTTCTAGGCCGAGCGTTTTTCTTCATCACTTCAAAGTGTCGGTATTTGCATTATAACTTCACCAAGAGGCAATTAGGCAGCAGTCAATTTTTGGTCCAGTCATTCAAGCCACGCAGTCCTTCTGCTCGTTTTGGTAGAGGAAAACAGTGCAGTCGTCTGCGATGCAAATTTTTGTTTGTCGTATCCAAGCTTACACCTGGTGGTTGAAGATTTAGATTAAGTGGACGAGAAAGCAAGGAAGCCAATCTTCGTGTCCACCTTCAGGCATGCCTGTGTCCTGCCAAAGACACAGCCGCATGCTCTTGAGCTCTTGAGCGGTGTCGAACAGGCGCACTTTCGATTGCTGTTCCAGGGCTTGTTCTTATTTGACAAAACAAAAGTTGATACTAACAGTTTGATGGCCACTTTGCTTACTTTTTTACCATAGTTGATTTAAGATTATATTCTGATGCACTATAAACAATAATAAATACCAAACCTTCATTGGCAATTATAGCCTATTTATAGACCATTTTATGTTGCTACTTGCTGGCTTTCTTTATTTCATTCATCTGAATCAAATGCCGCTTTGTAGCCTACACACATAATATGATATAAACATTTTCAAAACAGGCTTGTTGTTGCCACTTTTGGAATTATTTGAACTCTGATATCAAGGATGTGAGAACTCTGATATCAAAAAGCGAAAATCCTTAACTCAAACTTAGCACAACCCGAGGTATTGATGTCGCTCAAGAAGAGGCTCATCAAGTATTTGTCTTTGCTTCTTTCACTCCAAACTGCTTGGACAAGCGATTATTGTCAAACTCATTGCTAAAACCATCATCGCAATATCCAACTTGGACAAGATGAAAGTGAGTAGCTATTTTAACAAGATAGTCTTGACTTTCAATTGTAATCATATTTTTTTGAAAAAAGTAAACTTTTGTCTCATGTTGTTTTATTGTTTACTTACTTTTGGAGAGAGAGAGAGAGAGAGCGGCGCTCGCTTTAAGCCAGGGGTTCTTAACCAGGAGTACATGCACCACTAAGGGGTGCGAGACCTGTGCCTAGGCGGTGCGGGGATGCTGAATTATCAAGGTTTGTTATAATATGATGTAAGAAGCAAAGTTGTTTAACAAGTTTCAACAAAAATTTTGAACTTTAGGCATCTATTACTTTTCAGCCAATCCTAGGAAGGGGTGCGAGAACTGGGTGGTAATTTCAAGGTGGTGCCGACAAGGCAAAAGGTTAAGAACCGCTGCTTTAAGCGTTTGCTTTGCTTGTGTTAAATTGTAAAATTCTTATATTGTCAGTTGTATAAATTAATCGGTCCCAATTAATATACTTTTATGTAGTCTAGGCCTACTATATCAGCCAGAGTTTACCAGAAAAATTAGGAAACGAAAGCTGTCACAGTCCTGCTTGCTATTGTAATTTATTTTGTACCAAAAATATTTGTCAAATTAAAACATCTGTATGTACAATAACAGACCTGAGCACGAAACAACAAAATATAGACTGTGATTTATTTTATCTAACTATAAAAGGAAAAAATTTTTCTGATTGCTCTTGAGACCATTTTTCATGCTGGTGAAAAACTTTATTTTGCTCTCAATTCAGCAGCAGAAAATAGTGGTACTGGGAACTTGTAGGCTAGATTTTATCTGGTGTTTAATCTGTATTTAAAATAGCAGCCTGCTTTCTTTATCGGCAGTCACCTGCGGTAAGAACAAAAATAACAGATTTCAACCCATTAGGCCTCACACTCCTTCAGTGGCGCCGGAACTATTTTTCTCTAGGGGGGGCTGAAGCTGCCGTAGTGTTGTCAGGTTCTGGGGGGCTTCGCCCCCCAGACCCCCCTTGTGTGGGAGAACATTAATAACTGGTAGTTAGCATTCGGTCACCTCCTGTGTAAAAAAAAAAAAACGACGCCAAACAACACACTTTGTTAATTGCAACAAATGAACAACGGTAACAACAAAGCAGCTGTTCAGGAAATTAAAATGAAAACGAACAAATTCGAAAGTGATATGAATTGGAAAACAGTTTGTGAAAATGAGTTCTCACACGCTTCCGAAGATTGCTTTTCGCTCAGGTGTTATCTCTATGAACTATGTCATGAGTTCTTTGACATCGACAGTGTTTTGGTGGACATGCATCAACGTAAGATGAGTAGCCTAAGTCTTTTTTGTGTCATTGAGCTTCTCAAGCATGTTTTCAGGCGTCTTAGAGCAGAAAAAGAACGTTCTGATGATGCAGCTGAAACCGGGAGGCAAAGGCAAAGCTCTACGAATTTTCGCGTTTCTTTGAAAAGATCTAGTGTTTGAGGGTTTAGTTGCTATAGTATCTCAGCAACCTTTTGAACGGAGTTTGGGGGTTTTTCCACTTACAACATCGCCGAGCAAGGTAAATTCCGTTTAAAGGCCTTCTCTCTGTTGGCTGTTATAAGCAGATCTTCCTGGTCGAATCTTCAATCAAGCTCAGCTTGAACCAAATCAAGAGCTATACGGTGTATTGCCGTTCCCACGCTCCTTCTCCCGCAGACTACAAAGCATCCGATTCCTCTGTGTTTCGAAATCTTGCTGGAGTTTTGCTCACTCGGGAATCCTTTGGCGTCTTTAGGTTATTGGCTGACGTATAGACGTTCGCTGCTACCATAAGCTTGGAAACGGATTCATTTTTTTCTGAGATATTTGATCCGTTTGTGGAGAATGGTGATGGATTCCAAAGCTGTAGAAGCAGAAATCTTGTTTTGGAGCTATCTTGCAACGGCTTCTGCAAGCTGAAACACTTCACCGCTGCAGGTAATCGCAACATAAAGTAGCATCGTGTGTGCTTTTTTTACCAAGCTGAATAGGCTATCTTTGCTCGTGCGTCTCCTTTCATTGCACTATCTTCTGTCATGTCGGTCAGACATTGCAACAGAGTAGGGTATAGCACTTAACAACACAAGCGAGGGCAGAAGCACGAAGGACACAAATCCAGCAAATTGCAGGCAACTTTATCGGAATCAAAAAGCGACATGAACAAAGATTTACAACTGCGTTACTTTGAACGAAGTTTAAGGTATCCGCAATAAGCCTCGATCACCTCCTTTACAACATTATGTACTTTAACTTGTCAGAATTTTCTAGGGGGGGCTGAAGCGATTATCAAAAATCCCAGGGGGGGCTGAATTAGCTCTAGGGGGGCTTCAGCCCCTTGAGCACCCTTACTTCCCGCGCCCCTGCACTCCTTTTACCACACGATTGTCGATCACCCCTTTTAAGAAATGTCTTCTCTCGTTTGTGGAAACATTCAAAGCCACCAACGGCGCCAACGATTCGTTGTGATCAGGAACAACTTTGAAAATAGGTTGAAGCCTGGCAGTGTCTTGTCGAATCAATAGGGTACCGTTTCAAAGTCCAGCGGTGACTTTCAATCACAATTGTTTTATCATTGCTGTTACAAAAAACACTGATAAAACAATGGTATCATGGTTGAGATAAATGTCTTGACTAAGTAAACTAAAACTGTGAAATACTGTAAAGCAAGCGAATAAAATCCAGTGCAGGCAACCTTTAAACTTGCATAAACGTCATCTTGTCACACGAAATAGTCCTACTCCTACCCTAAGGTTTTCACACAAAAAATCTAAATATAAAAAAATACAAAATTCTATTTGAATAAGAACATTCTAATGATCCCTCTTTTAGAGTGAAACAGGCTGTAGAGGTTTTAGACTAAATTTAGAGAATAATAACTATATTTGATGTAATTTGCTCTGCTTGGCATTGAGCACTTTTTGTAGTATTAGTAGTATTCATTGTTTAAATACAAAATATATTTTGTGCATTTTAAACTGCACTTGGCGAGAACGTTTCAACAGAATTGCAACACATTTTATTCGCAAAGTCTGAAAATGATTGCTCACAATTCCTGAAGGTAAAAGTTGTAAAAAAATTGTAGTGTTTAATCTAATTTAACTGGTTGGTTGCAGTTATTTTTGAATATTTATGTGTTCGTACCCACTTTAGGGCTGAGCTATTATTGCTGTTTAAACCGAATTTTCAATTTTCTTCATTAGAAAACAAATAATTTACACTTTTTTACCATGAAACCCAATAGAGTTATTCAGCCTACATTAGCCCACATTTAGCCTATTTAGCCGGCTCAAATTTAAGAAATGAAGCGGTGACATCAAATCAATTTCTTGCAAGAAAAAACATAAAAGATCAAACAACAGAATACTGTACCTGGATATTATTGTAGGCTACTGTAAGTAAGAAAAATTTGTAAAGTAGTCGAACCCTTTTCTTTTTCATGGCTGTCATAGTGCTTACGTCGTTGGCAACAACGTTAATTAAAAAACTACTTGCATAATCTTTTTTATCTGATTGATTAAACAATAATCCAACACAGACCTCCCATTGAGAAAACATTTAAAATTTCAACTTGTTTTGTCAAGCAAGCTATTTTTGCCAGACAATGTTTACCATAGCTTAACGTTGAATTAGAGCTTTGCCAGAGCTATTCGACGCGTGGTTTACAGCTGCTGCTACTACGTTGAGTGTATGCAAATAAACAATAGAAAACAAACAACAGGATAAAATTGCTATCAAGATTACTTGATTAATTGACTAATTAATGTTAAACCATCTTCACTTTGCATACCTTCTGTGATAGTTTTAGTATAGGCTATGCAAGTGTGATAATTATTTATAACAATATTCTGTTTGCTCAAAACACCTTCAGGCTCTTGAACTTGTATGAGGCATTTTAAATGAAATTTTAGCAACTAAAATGTTGAACAAATGGAAACGTTTAAAACTTTAAATGATGTTTCTTGCTCAAATCCCGTATTAGTTTTACTTTTGCATCAAAGAAAATTTAAGAACTTTAAAAATATTACGTAACTGTGAATTCTTAAGCATTTTTGAAAATATGATATGATCTTTAATTTTGAACAAGTTTTTATAGCAAGCAAAGCAATGATGGAAACTCGAAAAGTTGTTATAGCAATTAATTTTATTATTATAATTATTTTCATCACTGTAAAGTACAAAAAGTTTTATTTGAAATTTACAGTATGGTTTGAAATAGGCTCATGGCGTAAATGTGATACAGAAAATTGAAAAACGTAGCCTACAGTCACAAAAAAGCTTAGAGAAAATAGAGAAAAACACAGAGAACACCATTTGTTATGGATTTGCCCCAAACTGAAGGCTACTACTGTATAGGTAGGTCCATCAATACTGTATGTTGCCACAAAAACTAACATTTTTCCAAAAATTGACTTTTCTTTTCACCGCTCTACTTTTTCTGCGGCAATATTTGCCTAAAATAAGAGCGTCATGTGTGGCCGAAACACAAATTTATGGAGTTCTTGCAAAACTCACCGAGAGAATAAAACAGAAGGCTTTGCCAGAAAAATTTAAGACTAAATTCATCAGAGCACATCAACTAAACAACTTTGTACACCACTTGCACTGAAAACAGTAGTCACTGCGGAAGTTTTACATATTATGTGGCTATTTATTGGTAAACGTTTGTCAACAAATGTTTTCCAGTTTTGCCAGTTCTATATCAAAAGAGAGTTTCGTTTCTAGCACTAGTTGCAACTTGCAACGTTCATCTGATGAAATTGAAAGTACAATTAACAACAAACAAGGTGGTTTATTGCTTCACTGACGTTTCGCGCACCATGACAATGCGCATCCTCAGAGCGAATAACATACAAAATAAAATTTCACCACGTTGGAAATTTTACTTTCAATTTCATCAGATGAACGTTGCAACTAGTGCTAGAAACGATAATTGTCCTGATGAACACACAAACTTTTCAGTAAAAAGAGAGTTTGTCATGCAAGTAGTTCACCAAAGAAACAACTTCTTTGGGTACGCAATTTTTTGCTATTGTGATTTCGTCCTTCTTGATTCAGTTTTGTTTATGCTGTTTATCAGTGAACCCTTGCCAATATCCGAAGTTTGAGTTAGTGTTTGTCAAGAAACCCTAGTCTTAACTTAAGGTTTTTTCGCGGGTTTATTTTGTTAAATAATCGTCTAAGTTTGCAACCGCAAAGCACTTGCAACTAGTCAGTGAATGTAATCTCCCTCATATCAGCTTAACTTTGGCAGCAACGGCAGAAATCTCGCTCGCAGGTCTACAACAATGCCAGCATTTTTTCAACAAAGCTTCAAAAAATAAACAGAACCTTGGGCCTTCTCAATTGTTTGCTACTCTCTGTCATTATCTCAAATCGTCTTGTGAGAGCAAAAACAGCGGTTATTGCAAAAAACGAACTGATCTTTTCTTTTTCACTACAATTGTTCGATTCATTTTTTTTTTAACCTGTGCAAAGGCAAGTTCATTCAGTGAGTGTAGTGTTACCACATGTGCAAATAGAAAAGTTGTGTTTTTTGTAGGAAATACTGCACTTAGTAGCCAAATGTGCAATGTAGATTGTAGAACTGAAAACAGGTAGATATTATTTTGATGTCAAACCGATTTTGTCCAGTCACAAGTGTAGGCCTATACTGTGATATCAGTGAGCTATTTAATTGGTTTGGCTGAGCAAGTGTAAACTAATTTAGAGAGATATATACTTTTTATAAATTTTGGTCATATTTGCTTCTGATGAGTCTTTCGCCAAAAAAAAAAGCATCTTACCACATCTCAATGCGTGTGTTGGCGACCAATAGGCCATGCAGTCATATCGCATATGCATCGCGTAATTTCAACACTCAAAAAACTATAGGCTATTAAGCCAAAAAAAGTTGTTTGTTTACATCGATCCAAACGTCTGAAAACGTTACAACGATGTAAAAATGGCAACTGCTAATTGGAGTTTTTACTTGAAGTAATTAGTCAAGCTTATGTCAGATAAACATTACAGTAAATGTTTTTATTTTGTCTTGTGCGAATTGCTGCTTGCTGTTGGGTGCCTTTTGTTTCGGGCTGTACCATACTTTAAGTCTAAGACTACAGTGGTCATAAAACTCATCGATAATTGTGGGGGAGTGGGCGTTTAGAGAAACCATAAATTCTACGATATTCAGTGGAAACCTGTGTTCTTGTATATGCTTAAGCAAAAGGTGCAGTTACGATTAAAAGTTCGCGTCGAAATTTTTTTGAAGTTTGATTTGGGCTCAATGAAGTAAAAAACAAAAGTTTAAAAAATAAATTTAATTTTGATATTTTAAGATATGCGCACATGCAGAACAAAATTAAACATGCAATATTTATAAAACCTATCTAAAAAAGTTTAAACGACGCCAAGGGTGATACAACAGTCCTGTACGTTTCCTTTACGTTGCAGAAAAAATGCAGCTCACCCTAATGCTTTGACAGTAAAAATAGGATGGCCACATTGGCCACCCGCCAGAAATACATTTTCTCGAGACAGCTACATTTCAAAGCTACCTACATTTAAAACCCTACTGAAGCAAAAAGAAGGTCATTGTGCGACTAAACTGTAACACCGGATCTTTAATAAATCATTTTCGAAACTTTTCTGGTCTACTAATTCTTGTTTTTGTGTCAGTTGGAGTAAAAAAGCAACTTTGAAACTTGTTATTCTAGCTTATGCATTTTGATATAGCCTGGCCCTGTGAAGAGAACTAGTCATTTTTTGTTGGAAGGTTTTAATTGAACAACCAAATAGATTTTTCAGAGAAGCTAAGTAGTTGTTTATGAAGTGCTGTTGTGGCATTTTTGTGTACGCTACAGCTTCTATATAATATGTTACGCCTATGCAAGAACAATAGCATATACTCATGCTGTTGCAGTAAGAGCTATGGCAATCAAAACACGTGAGCCAAATACTACTGCCACTGAAAAACCGACAAAAACAGACGGAAGACGTGAGAAAGTGCTAAAAACGGCAGTTGAAAAAGAATATTATTGCAAAGATGCGTCAACGTCAGCAAGTGGTCAGTCTATTCCATACAGCCGCGTTAATTCACAAACAGACTCACTGTCGATCACCCCACAATACAACATCCAATCAGAAGATGCAGAAAATGCCACAACACTTAAAGATACTAAATTTTATGCACGAAATGTCGTCACGTTACAAACTGTTCATAATTCTACTACTTCGAGAGTGAGGCCGCCCAAGCAAGCAGCATTAGTCAGCAAAAGTTTCAAATCAATCGACAGCGATTTTGTCTCTCCTAAGAACAAAATCTCTACAGCGCTTGACTCAGGCCAATATACCTTTCAGTTTTCATCCAGTTTCAAAGATTGTGGTAGTTTACCTAGTTCTACTGTCGTTGGATGTTTACATCAAGAAAACCAGAACAAAAACGAATTTGTTACAGCGCTTGAAGACAATTTTCCTTCTGTATCATCGACCAGAACACCGAAAGAAAACGTGAAACAACGTATAGATCTCTCATGCAGTAGTCGAGTGGAAAACTGTCTTTCTGAGGGACCATTTGTTGGTCAAAGTAATTGCATCAGCGTTGAAAATAATCAAAAAGAGATCAAAGAAAACTTAAAGCAGAAGTTTCTTAAAACCAAAGCCAGACGCCTGAACAAAGCACTAGCTCGTCCTGATACGCTTTCAGTGTTTTCAAAAGATTCGACTTCTTTTGCTGATCTCGACATTTTGCATGCTCAAGGTATGGGGAAAGATGCGCTTGAAAAAGACACTGAAGATGCGACTTCAAGGGAAGTAGATTCGTTTGGAAGAACGGCATCACAAGCAACTAATTCGGATGGAACTCCTACAGAGGAGCTAAAAGATCCTTGGATACGTTCAGACTCTTCTGAAATTATTACAAAGAAGAAGGAAGCTGAAGAGGATGACAATAGTAGCCGTACGGATACTGGCATTGAAATGAACAAATTAAAGAGTGAGTCGATATTACAGAAGACTAGCAGTGAAGCTGAGTTAGAAGAAATTCAAGGAAGTTATGTTGCGGATAAAGTGACGGTTGTTCATCAGAAAGGATGCAATCAAACAGATGTTCATAATCGAGTTCTAAATGATCTGGAGTTGCTTACGAGACCGAGCTGGTGCGACGCAAAATTTGCTTTATCCAGAGTCCAACAGGTTGGTAAATTGTTTTTCTTTCAGTGATAATGTGACGAAGTAGGCTACTTTTGATTTTATACTTTTACCGTTTTTGTTACGTTTTTGTTCTTCGTGTAAGCCGGTGATGAAGTTGAGAACATTTCGTGATTGGTTTTCATCAAGAAAATATCACCAATTCTTTTTAACTTGCAACGCTCAAATTTTCTCTGTATATTAATGGTTTGCGGGCAGGCTATTTTTTGAGCTGATTAAATTTAATAAATCTGTTTTCACTGGCTTAATTACTTTGGCGACATTCTTTGAATTGATGGGAGTGGTGTGGAATGCTTGCCTATCGTGGTCAAACAAAATAGTTCAATTGAATGAAACAAAATCATATGCCAACGCTTTGTTAGAGAACTATATTTTATGACTCTACCTGTTTGCGTGAGATTTTGGCAACATTACTTATTCTGAAAGTGAGAAAAAGGAATTTCATAAAAACAATAGAAAACATATTGCAAAAAAGTCGAACAATACATTTCCGCTGGGATGCTTTGGTTCTTCGTGTAAGTGTTCCCTTTATTCTTACTGGTGTGGCTAATGATTTTGAAAATTACTGATGGCATTTGTCAATCACTTAACGTAATTCACAAGCAAAGTTGAACAGAACTATGCAAAGTCGTGATGTATTGAGATGAAGTAATGACCATTCCACGAAACTGCAGAAGCAGCTTGTATTGTCGCATGCCTTGTGAAATCTTCTTGGCGTTTGATGCTGCTCACGCAATGCCACTACGTGAGCACATTCCAAAGGTAGTGGTGACATGACATGAAAACATACATCTATCCGGATATGTCACAGAATATCTAATTGATAGAATGTTATTTGATCGGACAATTGTTTAAGGAATTGAATTAATCGTGTTCAAACTGTGTTTTCTCAGTATTCTTCCTTGATGTAAAGTGAGTTGTAAATAGGATAAATGTCAGTTTGCAGCTTCAAACGATTTTTCTTGGCAGATAAAGAGCTAAATTTAGACCCAGGGGTACATGTGCACGTATTGTTGACGAGGTTATGCCTTCTCAGACTAATTCTCAATTTATCAATAAATTTTCTGACTAATTGATGTCGCTTGTTGAAATTAACTATTAATTTTTCTTTCATTGAATTAACAGCTGAAGCTAAGTTTTGCTTGGTTTGAATTCGCTGTTCTCGAGGCTTGACGAATAGCCGATGCAAAAACTTTGTATTTTGTGTTAAATCATATCACGGTTTTTGTCGTATTGTCTTGTTGATGTCATGACGTATTGTTGCTTTCCCAGACAGCAAATAAACGATTGATTTGCTGTCTGGCTTATAACTGCTAACGTTTTTGTTTCAACAGCTTTATGCACGTTTTTCTATTGTGTGTGATAATGTGGCCACATTGATACCTAAAATTATTCTCTACGATGACTAGAACCGTTTTCGGATTTGATTTGACTGTACTTGGAATCGAACCAGTGCTCCAGCAGACGTCTTTGGGCAGACATGAACCATTCTTCCACAGAGCTAATGCTTGGCGACGGACACCGACCAAAACTTGTTGTGCTTTTACTAAAAACAAATTTAACTCCTTGTATGAATAAAATTGGAATAAATGCGGACCGATATGCCATTAAATAACAAGGCAGTTACTTTTCTTATAGATTTTCAGCCAATAGATGCTCTGATCACTATCATGTAGACTGCAGAGTGTAAGATACCATCAAATTAGTGAAAAGCGTTTGCAGTTGTTTTCAATTCTTAATTTAAAATTATCCTTTCATACAAACTCAAAAAGCTTCTAAACCGTTTTTAGTTTGTAAACACTTCTCGGCTTTTTCAAGATGACTGAATATCTTAGACAAGATTAACAACTTTTAACTGAAGTTTTCCAAGTAATCGCAATAAAACTGCAGTCGATGAGTAGATAATGCATTACAATTGTTTACTATTGTATGTTTGAGTCCAGATTGGCTTTCTCCACACGATCATGTTTGTTAAAATCCAGCCAGCAATGTAACCGTTTTCATATCAACAACTGGAGATGTTGAAAAGATGTAAAAAGGACAACTTTTGCAAGCTAGAAACTTTTTAACGGGAAACTTATCCCAAGAATGTCAAAATCACGGAACGCAGTAGAAACCGAGTTACATTTTGCTGCATTTTTGGGATAACGTTTGTTGCATTGAGCACAAGGGATCAGGTGATAATTGTCACAGTGAAGTTGTGAAGGTTTTTAACAATTCTTCCATTCAACAATTCTCAATGTTTTGTCTCTTATGGATTGATGTCACGCTCAAGTGAGATTTCAACAACCCATGCAAAAATAAAACTTGACTCTTAATGTACACAATCTTACATCGAAGAAACGTGTTAATGATGTTAATTTTTTTTTTGCAGTAACACTTCCTTGTAACTTTATACGAATGTTTTAACCCCAAAGCGTTGCTTCATGTTGGTCTTGGTATGTGTCAAGCTAATTCTTGCACCTCAATCGGTTGTGTGGCATTGACAGAGCTGCCAAATGTAAACTTGATCTTGCCATTCAACTTTATATATCATCTATAAATAGCTTGTTTTACTGGGTGGCACACTTAATGGCAATTTAATGTGCATTGTTAGTGTCATATGAGGTGAGGTACAAAAATTGAATTTTTATTCTTCTAAGCAAATCCTCTTTTATCACAATGCAATACAAGTTTGGTTGGTTTCCGTTTATTGCCAATCGTAGTTCTTTGGCCTAAAAGGTGACGTGGTACTTGCCACCCCTAATTCAGAAAATTTGACATGCTGTAAAAACTGAAGAATATCAAAAATTGTTTGATTTCAATAAATGACAGGTCGGCGTATATTGTTAAGATAATATGTGCGCAAACGGTATGTAGATAATATGTGCTACTTACAGTACTATTTGATACACGCCCCAGAAACTGGTGGCATACGCAAGCAAAAGCTAGTTGTAAACCCATCCCCCTTTTTTGAGATACAGTATGTGTGAGGTCACCAAAAATTGGATCAATAATAGTAATTTTATTAGTTGCATGCTTCAGGTCAGCCGTAGCTCAATCTGAAATTCTTCATTTTGTGATCAGAGCTTTTGATTAAGATTTAGAAGTCATCGCCTGTGTTATAACTTTTTGCAAGCGTTTGAGCCAATGTGAATATTCATATACCGTAACTTAAGAAATAATTTCGGCTAGAATTGTGAACCAGGCAAATAATCTTCAGCTGAAATCGCCATTTAGCTCTTCAGAGTAATGCATTTGATCAGACACTGAGCGATATATGCTGTTTGAAAGAAAGACGAACACCAAATGATCATATTCTCTGGAGTTTTTTTTAGTTAATCCTTAGAGATTTATAATAAAAAATATCGCAGAAAAGTTGCTGTTAATGTTGGCAGCCAGTCAAGTTAAATTATTACAATTGTAAAAACAAGTAAAACTGTATTTTCACCTAACCATTCATTGCCCAGTATCTTTCAGCGAAACCCGCTGCTTTACCATTAATATATCATAAAAAATGAGTCTAGCATCTGTCGCCTGAGGCAGCAGATTAGCAAACGACCACCCAGTCATTTCATTGAGTAAAGTCCGGCAGCTCAAAGATCAGTCGAAGCAGATGCTTTTGCTGCGATTGATCATTCTTTTGCAGAAAATGAGCCAATTCCCATTTTTTAATCATCTGGTTTGATAAATTTTTGTTTTCTATCGTGCAATACAATACCATTTGAAAAAACGTATTTTCAACTTGAGTAAGTTTTAAAAAGATATTGCAGCTTTCAGTCGCACAACGAAGTATAAACAACATTCTTATCTTGCCGTTGAAAAGTGTCAAGTACAACAAACAACCTTCGCAACGCCCCGTGCACGTGATGCCAGAACAATAGTGAACTATCGTTCACCACTGGGTCTTTGATATCTGCAGTAGGCATTACTTTTTAATATGATGTTAATTTTTATCAGTTTTTTGACAGTCTGTTTGTTGCAAAACCATGCTTCGGTTTGAGGAAGGTCTTCAATATTTCAATTTTCAACGCCCGTTTACACGCTTATCCGGATTAGCATACCAACACTTTTTCCATCAACTATCACGCTGTTTTTGTCCAGTTTTTAATTCACCACACATAATATGTTTGAAATTTGAGCCTCTTTGATGTATTATTATATTGTAGGTATAATTGGTGTCGTATCTCTGTAAGTCAAAATCGTAAGAAAATTAAATCTTTGCACAGGAGTTTAATGCAGGACTTTTATTGTTGTTAGTAAACGATTTCACGAAAGTTGCTTTCTGCACCCCCTGCTCGCGTTTTTTGCTTGGGCTTTTTAGCTATACAGTTTGCCGTTGTTAAAGTTGTGGTTTGCAAAGTATTTAGTAGAACCAAAGTATATCAGTGCGGCTTTAAGTGTTGATAGATTTTAACGATTCTTTACGTTTTAGAATTTTCGCAAATGCTACTTTTCTATGAGGTTTTTGTGAATTTTTTTCAGCTCTTGGCCTACACTGCAAATAAACCCATGAAACATACATTTTCTTTATTACTGGTTCATGTGTAATTTTTGTCCACTGCACATATCAGTTCACTGATACTTTAGTACTTTGGACAGCATTCAACCAAGCACAACTTTTGCGATATTTTTGCGTTTTAAAAATGTAAAATAATGATGGTTTTACTTTACGAGAAAAGAGCTTGCGTGCGTTAGCTGATGACACGAAACTTAATACTTTTAGAGAAAATAACATTCTTTTTGGCCGTAAAATCTCAGTGGTTGAATCGCAAGAACAGGTATGTTTTTTGCTTTATATTTACTGAGAACAGGTTTGCATGGAGATTTATTCACGTCCAGTTTGCCTGAATTGAAAAAAAAAAAAACTGCGTACTTTTGCAAAAGTTTATTTTGTTTCAAAATGTTAAACGAATCAATTCATCACCTGCGCTGTTTGATTTACAAGCAAAAACCGACCTTTCAGTAAAATCGTGACGTAATTCCGGCCATAAAACAACGTGTCACTTCACGACAAACCAGTTCGAATGCAGGTCTTTTCACTGTTATTTTGCAAAGTTGAAACAATGCAAACAAATGAATTCATAAACACACAAGGCCGCTGAGAGGATATTTGGGCCAGATACCAATGAAACCAGTAGCGTTGACAAAGAGCGTAGCCAGGGGGGGCGAAATGGCCCCCCAAATTTTCAAAGTTTGGATTCCGAAGTTGAGCCCTTTGTTGAAAATATAATAAAATTTGTAGAAATTTATATCGTTTTCCAAGACATCTGGCTATTAACACCTCCCAGGACTTGTTTTAGACACACAGAAAGACACCAATAAATTTTGCAAATCGTAAATCGCGCAGATTTTACGCGATTTACGCTTCTTTTAACTAATCTGTGGAAGCAATTTCAGAATCGCTTACTCTGTTGGGTTTTTGTGTAGTTTTTGAGTAGCTGAGTTTTTCGTGTTCTCTAATTTTAGACGTAGTTTTTGCCCGTTCGTGTGTAATAGCTACCTTTAATAAGTTAATAGCTGTTTATATATCTGCTAATAAATTTCATACAAATATTACCCTAAAAGTGTTTCCAGAAAGCGCTATAATCCAATATTTGAGTGTAATTTTGAAAAAAAAATTTCCTAAATCAAACACTTTGTCGTTCTCTTCAATTCATCAAATATTTGCCCTCCCCCCCCCCAATTTTTTTTCTGGCTACGCCACTGCTTGTACAGTGACAAGTATGAGATCTATTGCAACACCTCAGCTGAGAAAATTCTAACTTAATGTTTGTTTTATGATATGCATGGCTGAACAATACGCACAACTATTCCACTGACGCTTGTTGCGTGACAAACTATTCCAATGACGCTTGTTGCGTGACAAACTATTGCTCTCACTAAACATGTAAACAACGTCATTAAAAGATTTCCAATGCATCTACCAAACTGACATACAGGTTGTGAGTAACATAATAGCCGCTAAAGATTAAAAAATTGACCGAATGTTTGCTTTGGTAAAGTTAATTTTAGCACATTCGGATTACGAGTTTTCGAACTTCGCCCGCGTTTAATTTTTTTCGTTGTATTTCAGGGTAAAGCAAAAGGCAACATTTCTTCGTTGCGGCTCCGTGCGTTTCTCCATCAGTATTTGTTCTGGTTTGGATGTTTCATACAGAAGTACGCCCCATTTGTTCTGTGCATTGGAATCCTTGTTCTCGGGGCATGTGCTGCGGGGTTGGAGCAAGCACACATGGAAACCAACATAGAAAACCTTTGGGTGGAAAGTAAGGCTATAATAATTTATTTTATGAAAAACATATTTCTGCTATGCATTTTGGACGGGTTCCTGTGAGCTTACCACTTTTGGTTTCTGAAAGACAAAAAAATTTAGTAAAGAAACAAAAGTATTAACAACTGTTTCAATACTTTCGGTGTGTGATAACCTACTATGTGATTGTCTTGGTCTGAGATATATTTATAATACCGAGGGATTTTTTACTATCAAACGGATCTACGTTTTACGTAACGCTCAAAAACTCAAAAACTGTTTTGAAACTCAAAAACTGAGATTTTCCATCCTCGTATCTCAACTTTTGAAAGCTGGTACCTTCTATTTTTTTTTAAATTCCGCTACTGATCAGCGGAATAGGAGAAAGTTAATTTCTACAAATGGAAAGGCGGATGCAGACTGCAACATTCCACCAGTGTCAATTGCCTTGCACTTAAGCAAAGCTTCTAACACATCATGCTCACATGAACTTGTTGAGTGAGCGTCATTGAATTTATGTTAATCAAACTCATGCATACGTCTCTTTGTAGGACATTCAGCACATTGAAATCTGTCCTAAAACTTTATCCTTAAAGTTTAGAGACAACCACGGTATTACTAGCAGCAGTTTGTGTTTCTGCATTGCCACTATACGATCGAAAAGCAGGATCATTTGAGTTGAAAGAGTATTTGTACGTTGTGATCATTGCTGTATTCGTAAAAAAAAGCACAGGGTATACTGTCAGATTTGCCAAAATGATAAATAATACACAACTTGCAAAATACTAATCTTTATTCTGCCACAACATGAATTATCAACATCAAAATTGGACGAGAGGTACAAAATTGTTTATTTTTCTTTGAATACATTCCAAACAGCCTTCCAAGAGGAATCTACATCTTTAACCTCTTTACAAATTTGAGATCTAGCATCTAGTATCCTTAGCTGATCGGAGGTTTAGCAGCCAGGATCTTACATATTTTTTAGCGGTAAATTGAACCACAGGTGGTCCATTGCAATTAATAAACATCAAACAGCTCACATTATCAATGAGCAAAGATGCTCTTAAACCTGTGGTAATATTGTTCATGAAGCTGAAACCACGTTTACATTCTGCTGTCGAACAAGGTAAAGTTGAAATAGTTGTCAAGAGAGGCTTCAAATCATTGGGCACAATTTCAACTTTTTTACTACAGTCTCTTAATCCTTGGATTGACTGTATTTCATCAATGTCAAAGCGTCTAAAAATTCTTCTCCCCTCTGCTTCTCCAATCTCCATGACGCAAATTTCCTTCTATCCTTTTTTCAGGTTACAAATTTGCAACATCAACCAGTAGCTGACCATTGCCAGTGTTGGCATTAGCGCAAAGTCTCATTTGCCTTCTGCTAAAAATGCTCTGAATAAATTGATTCCAGTTAATCGGTACCATTTTAGAATTCTGTAGTAGTTGCCAAGAATGAGTAAGGATAGCATAGGCACTCTCTTTGGAAAACCAGAGGGTAGCCTATACTATAGTTGCTCGAAAAATCAGATAGTATACTGCGTATACCGCCGTATAGGCTACCCTAGAATGCAGCACTGGTTGTGATGTGAAAGTTGTCGGGTTTTCGCTAACACTACACGAATTGCGTAGACCGCTCTTTCTGGCAATTAGCAGAAGGCTGAGCACTGACTAGGTCTACTCACTACAATTGACAATTTGTTTGAGTAGGATGTTCATAATTTTCTATTTGATCAGATGGAACAATGTTTCATTTCACATGCTTGGTTAACGGTCTGTATTCAAGTAAAGTTACATGACCTGACTCAGTAGCGTAGCCAGGAATTTTGAAAGGGGGGGTTTTGACCACCCAACGGCGGGGGTCTGGTGGGCCTCCCCCAGAAAATTTTGAAAAATTACTTTGAATTTGGTGCATTCTGAGAGCATTTTCAACAAAAATGTGGGTACAAATATTCCCGTAAAATGGTGCTGTCCGGTAGCATAGAAAAAGGATAAGATCATGTTTTCTTCGGCATTTTTCGGAAAAAAAGCTAAGTCTCTGTGTTTTCTTGTTGCTAATTCCTGGCTGAGATGTTTGAATGTTTGGTATTGGCAAAACTCGCTCTTTTAATGCAATTTTGTTTAAAATTAGGCAATTTTTTTTTAGACTGAAAGCATCATTCTCAATATCGTGACGTCACACGCGTGCCAAAGGGGGGGGGGGATGTAACCCCCAAACCCCCCCCCCCCCCTTGGCTACGCCACTGACCTGACTATTTGAAATGCTTGTTTCAATCTATCATCATATTTTTTGTTTGAAGAAAGTTTCGACAATCATTTTATAAACACGTGAAAGGAAAATTTTTAAAACTTCAACCTTGACTGAACTTCGAATCACAGTAGAATTGCTGTGAATACTTGTCAAACAAAGACGCTTCTCATCAACATATCTTCTATTCCCTTCTTACAGCTATGTTGCTGAAACCTGCTGTAGCAGGCTAAACATGTAGCTTTTGAGGCGGATAGGATTCAACTAAGTCCCATCAGTGTTAATTTGTGCAGGATTTAGTAGCAGCTGAGACTATTGTAATGTTTAGAATCTAAACATTACAATAGTCTCAGCTGCTACTAAAGCCTATGTTTGTTTAGTATCATAGCTTTTGGCCAAAATTTAACTAAACGATGACTTTATTTTTACAAACTGTTTAATGTTGAGCACTTAGGCAAAAACTGTTGGGGATGTGTTGACTCATTGCTTGGAAACTGAGCCTCTGTGTTACTGCGGCCCAACCATGACATTGCTTAGTAGTGTGGAAGTGTAATTTTGATTAATTTTGCTGAAAATTTGGTGGACATAACTTTGTCTTTCTGCAATGAAACTGTATCGCCGTATTGCTCGGTATGGCCATGATTCAATCAAAATGACGACATACATCAGCTTTTTTAAACCAAATTGGTTTACGGATTTACTGTGTTAAGCTGTACCATTGACTCTTCTCCTATCGCTACCTTTTTTTCGGCATAACCTTTGAAACTCCTCGCCCGAAGAGCTTCATATCAAATCCCATCGACCTTTTGCTTCATGTTTTGAAAGCTTGTTGTGATTTCGCATGACCCATGCAGTCTTAAGCCTGTTTTCAAAGTCCTTACAAATAATCCTTTTCTTTAGTTACTTCAAGACAATGTGGAAATTGGCTTGTTTTACCATGCTTTAAAGCAACTAGTCTGCGCTGTGATTTTTTACGTTGCAACAATGTTTTAAGTTGACCAGTTCAGAAAATTAGTTTAATCATAGACAGTTAAAGTCTTACAACTACTTCTGGGCTTTAGTTCCAGATGCTTGAATTTTTGCTCTGGTGCTTTTTCTTTCATAGAAAAGGTAGAAACGAGAAAAATTTCTTAGCACGAGAACATAGTAAGCTAGGCCACATTTCCGTACAGAACAACAAAATTTGTTTTTTCTCAATAATCATATACCAAAATGTGGAAATTTTACAATGTTACATGTTTTTGCTACAGCTGGTGGAAAATTAAGTGAAGAGCTGAAGTATACACAAATGAGCTTGAATCCTGGAGACGAAACTGGGTCTTCTACTGCGTCTTCCGGATATTCCATCCAGATGCTGATCCAAACAGGAGACGACGCTCTCACAGAGGAATCAGTGAAGCTTCATTTAAAAGCAGCTACTGCTGCGACTGAAGTGACTGTCGCTATGTACAACCAGTAAGAAAAAATAATCTTGCATCCATAAATCTCGCTTCTACAGTAAACTAAAAACTGTTTTATTCTAAGTAACTTTACTAATAGTTTTTCTTCACAATTTTTCTACGAATTTCAATTTTATTCGTTATGAGAAGCAATATTGGTGCTAAAAATTATGATTGTTTCTGAGAAATGTTTCAAAGGACCAGATATGACGTAGGTGCATGGTATGATTCAAAAAGTACGCTTCTTGTCTGCAATAAAGTTAAATTGAATCTACCACGCAAGAAAAACAAAAAACACCCTTCAAAATATTTAGAAGTATTTTTTCTGTGGCAAAATTGTAACGTGATTGTTTTTGAAGTTGGACGTTTTCAATTTGATTTAGGAGAATGTACATCTTATAATGATAGCTTGAAATATTATTTTTGTTTCGGCATCTTAGTATCATTGTCTGATGAAACCTGCTAAGCACAACTTTTAAATAATGATTTGGATTTGTGTTGTAGGACATGGAGTTTCTCGGATGTTTGCTACAAACAGACAATCCCCGTCACTGATGATTCTGCAGCATCCTTTATTGCACCGGTGCGTACAACCCAGCCAGCAACTAAGTCCCATTATCATTTCAGTATCTGCAGATTAATTTGTTGACAGGAAAGACTGTTCATTGAAAACGATCAGATTTTTTCTACTTTGTTGTCTGAAATGTACTACAATATTTGTGCACATATACATTGTGTTTTGCATATTTTGCTGCAAATTTTAGTGAAAAAATGACACAATAGGTATAATTTTTTTCTTATTTCTATGGCGGGTGACGAAGTGATGACGGATGACGGAGAGATGAATCAATCAAAAGCTTCTAAAAAATTGCATTCCTTCTACGTTAAACTATGTTAAATGGTTAATACTGCACTTAGAGTTTCAGCGTAATGTGTTTTTACTGTGTTTGCAAACTATCCAAGTATCATTGTCAAATATAAACAACCGTAAAATACACGATTAAACAATCAATTGCTAAAACCAATGAAGTAATGCAAATAGAAAGCAGAGCTCTTTGTTTTGCATTTTACGGTGATATGACATCCTTCATTTAAGCTTTATCTAGACTTTGGTGCATTGGAATTTTCAATTTTATGAGAAATCTTTTCATTTCTCACGATCACTACTTTTATCATCATGATGATCATTCATTTTCTCACTCATAAAGATTTCAAATTTACATGAAACATTGATTTAATCAAGCATTCTCATGTTGGCACTATTGCACTAACTTTGTTGTTGTTTTTATGAGAGAAGTGAAACTCTATTTTGGATGTGAAATCGTGATCTAATCGATATTTTATTGCCCTATTAATAGACTCGATTAATCGTTAGCGACTTGAGTTCTAAAAATCGGTTATTTCAAAAGAAAATTACCCCTAAAACGACACATGATTCATGTTTATTGATATATCAATTCTGATTTTAAACTGAATTTAAAAGAATTGGTTTGCCATAACTATATTATTCCTTGGTTAATTTTGTAAACTTGTCGACAGAAATAACAGGTTGACAATTTCTACCAAGTGAAATACTCTAAAGTTAAACTTAATATGATGGAATTGACCAAGATAACGGACGTATTGACTTACGTTTGTAAAAATCGACATACTTACGGTATTGACAAAACAATTTCAATTTTTTCTAAAATCTCTTGTCTTTGCATGTTGCGTAGATATAACCTTGCTGATTGTACTTGTCCCATAACACAAAAAATCAAAAGTAGAGTTGCTTTGTTCGGAGCAGTAATCTACCCGTGATTCAACCAATCGAGTGGTTTCATTAAATTTAATTTACATATAGGCCTACAGGTGTCACTTTTTAGTTAACATACAAAACGACTTACTTTTCCATGTTAGACAGCTGCAGAATAGCATTGTGTTACTATGTCACAAGGTCAGGGCTCTCGGTCGCTTACGCTTGAGTCAACCTCCAAAGGAAGACGCGTCTTTGTTCATCTGTGATGTTTTTTCAAAGCTGAAGAATTTCTAACAATGCTTTTGTCTTTTTAGATTCTCGAAAGGTTGTTTCCTTGCTTTATCATCACTCCTTTGGATTGTTTCTGGGAAGGGTCAAAATTGCTTGGGCCAACACCTCCAATCTACGTCAGCAAGTGAGTCTTAACACTGAAGATTCAGACAGTTTTGTTGTCGAAATGTTTGTTGAATCATGTCTTGAACATTTCAGTTTCTATTCTTTTTCATAAAATTTTTATTTTTAAATATTTTGTTAGACTGTGTCGTTAGTCATAACTTAAATATCAACACCTGAATAAGAATATATCAGTTTTTCTTGACCTTTTTAAAAATATACTTATAAATGTGAAAATTTGCTTTATATGCGTCAAGCCAAACACGCTCTTTCAACAATTGCAGCTTTTTGCATGGGTGCTACATAGTAGCGAGGTGATGGATTTTATTCTCATGTGAGTATACAGAACAATCCATTGACTATTACTCTTGTCTAGAGCCATGCCAGACATAACCTGGACAACTCTGAATCCTCTTGATTTTTTCGATCAATTCCTTGAAGCGGCACCTGCTGCATCAACTCTGCGTGACACTCTCAATTATTATCGAGGTCTTATGGTACAGGTTGGTGGCACAGCACTTAACACATATTAGATTAGGCACGTGTTAGACTTTGTCACGTAATTAGACAAGGTACATGTTACATTGCCAACGTAAAACGAGGAAGCAGTGTCATGAAACAAGCTTTTGTTTCAAAAAACTGGTAAAATGACTAACAGCGTAATTAAAACTAACCTGGGAATATATTTTACATAATAGAATTGTGAATATAAAGCTATGCGAGTGTTTTCATTGTGATTACTTCTTCAGGCTGGAATCGATACAGGGTACCAAGAGCGCTATTGCTTAAACCCAAATGACCCAGAATGTCCAGAATCCGCCATAAATTCCAATACCACAGGAGTAGGTCTTTCATCTTAACAGCCTAAATAGCTTTTCATCCTACAATAAATACCTGCATACATACATGTAGTTTCTAATATAGTTATATGTACCGTATACGTTTTGTTTACATTTACCGGGTAAACCCGATAAGGTTACTTTGTTTTGCTTGTTTATGGTTCAAAAATGCAAACTCTCTACCAAAGCTTTATTGTTTACATTTTTAACAATACTTTTAGTTTAATCTGTTGATTATATCAGTTTTTGACTTCTCAACTAGCAAAAACCATCTTTTTTGCGTCAATTTATCATCTGTAGACGAACTATTTAGCCAGCTGGTGTAGCCTATTGTTTAAACAAAAAGTCTGTGTAAGCACCAATGGTGCAATAATGAAAGACTTCTTCGTTTCAGCCGCCAGATTTGAGAGAAGTATTCGCTAAAGGCTGTTCTGGGTTTGCTTCCAACCTCATGCAGTGGCCAATTGATCTGATCATTGGTGGAATCAAAAGAAATGAAACTGGAAACTTAACTCAGTAGGTCTTAGAAATATAGTAGATTAGGCGTCGCTTTCTCACTGCATGTATGAATCAGAACGTGTTTCACGATTTCTGCCTGAACATGAAAACTTGCAAAATACTAAATCGCTAAACAACAAGAACTAACACATTTTCATTCTCTTGCTATATATTTAGTTGCATTGTTTTTTTCTACGCAAAAAAAACGTCAAAAGGCGATTTTATTGGCAACAAAACTTAAAAAAGATATATTCTATTTCGAGACATTTATATCACAATATCTCTGGTAGCCTGGACATCAGGCGGAACTTCAAAATTCAATTTCATTCTCACAACGTTATTTCACGTAGTTTGAACGTAGTTTTTCCACTCTTTAACAAGCGGAAGCAAGCTATCAAATTTCTTGCTGAGGCTTTCAATTGCATGAAAGAAAATTAACGATTTTACGGGTAGAAAAAACTGCAAATAAATTGAATCTTGATCAGCAAAGTCAAACATTGTCTTCACATCAATAATAATATGAAGTACAGCAACGTTAAAGTGATGCAAAGTCAGCCGTGTGTTTATGCTGGTGCTTTGTTAAATAGTCCACTACACGATGAAAGCAAAGTATCCTTTCCTAAACGCCTGCAGACGTTGAATCAGTGTAAAAAACAATCGATTTGCTGTCTGGGAAACTATGCCATTTTTTCTCACTCCATGTTTATTTATTCTTTTTTTATCATTCAGTGCTCAGGGTTTGCAAACCCTCTTCAATCTAATGAGCGTTGAAAACATGTATGAATTCCACAAAGGCATAAAGACTGGAGAAGGTTGGAGCGTAGAAAGAGCTGAGGAAATCTTAACTAACTGGCAACGCAATTTTGTTGAGGTATTTGTTATTCAACCAAGGCAACTATGAAAGCCACCATTGCATTTTTTTCCAAAAAAAAAAAAAATCAAGTATTTTTAAGTACAGCATTTGCAAGGGATCCCTGTGGCAGCTCTTACGCTTGTTCAATGCTCATGCCAAGTTTAAGACACCAGTTTACTAACAGATCTGCTTATAAATAAAGTGACTTGCGTTCTTCTGGTGACTATACGCTACTAGGTTACCTCCTGATATTAAGGATAATCTAGAGGTAACCTAGTAACCTAAAGTCACCGGAAGAACGCAAATCACTTTATTTAATGCCTGGTGAATAGTTTTACTCTGTTTTTAGATTTGCTTATTTTATACTTGGTACTGTAATTAAATTAGGGCGGTTTGAAGCAAAAAAAAACTCGAATTTTAAAAGTATTTTGTTTGGTTTCAAAGCGAACGTAGGTTGCTCTTGTTTCAAAATAAATCTCTCACTGAGGAATTCCGTTTAGTTTCGTTAAAATTCCAAGCGTTCTTAATATGTACTCGAAACGAAACACAAGCTAGATTCATTGACGGTTCAGGTTCATGAGTGGGCTCAAAACACAAATATATCCAAATAATTCAAAGTTTTTTCATTTTGATTTGATTCGGCTGCGTTTCATTTCTAATTAAAATTCTTAGCAAAGAATTTCGCTCGTTTTGAATTACCCTTCACAGAATAAGCCTTTGATTTCACCAAAAAAAGTTTCAAACAACCCGAGGTTTAACTTAGCCTAAAGATACTGCTTTAAAATAAACAATATTTGATTGTACTTTTTTTGCAGACGATTTACTCGATAACAGAGGACGAGAATACGACGAAAAGCTCTTCCGACAAGCTCAATGCATTCAGTGCTGCTACTGCTAATGACATATTGATTGAGTTTTCGAATATCAGCTTTTTTCGTGTTTTTGGAGGCTATCTGCTAATGGTAAGTGTCAAAAATAGCCTGAATTTGAAAGCAACTTAGTGCTATAGATCAGTGGTTCTCAACCGCCGGTCCGTGTAATTTTTTTGCCGGTCTGCAGAAGATCTCACTTTCTGCAAAGCTTATTTTAATGTGGAGTCATTAGCATATTGTAAAATTGCGATCGTACTCGTGCACAGCTGTAAAACTGACAAATCTCCACATAAAATTGTTTGATAATAAAGGTGAAATTTTTGATGACCTAATTCTGTGCCGTTAATAATGTTTTTGTGACAAATTGCGAGTAGTTTTCAAAAAGTTTTGAAACACAGAAATACATAACCAAATGGGAATTTTGTCCTTGATTTTGAAAAGTTTCAAAGTCGTTGGAGACGAAAATATGGAATTAGATAAATTTGAAGTGCCGAGATAAAGTCAGGCCTGCAATGGAAATTTGCCAGAACCGGAGTTTGAGAAAGCAAAGATCTTGTTTTTCAAAGACTATGCGGAAAATAGCGCTTCGGAATGGAATGAAGACAAGCCGATTTGCTGTGGAAAATGCTGGTGAAATGGAGTTGTGAAAAAAGTAAAAAGAGTTGCTGAGCATTGTGAGTCAACACTTGAAAGAGTTGACTAACAATTTTGACGATTATTTTGCGTACGGTAACATGAAGATCCTCGACATGGAAACTTTTAGATAAACAATCCGTGCATCGATGATGTCAACACATGCGACCTTAATCTTCATGAAAAAGAAAGTCTGATCGAATTACAATATGTTGTGCTTCTACTTTGCAGTCCAGATTCGAAAAACATCATTGTCACACTTCTGGTTATGTCTTGCAAACGAATTCGTGCCTAACTTTCAAAACAATCGATTTGATGGTAATTGTTTCAACTAGCTTTGAAACGACAATTCTTTTTCAGCTCTAGCTTTAACAAAGCAAAGAAATCGTCTGGATGCCGAAACAGAGCTACGTGTTTTAGAAACTTCTTAGATATCTCGTTTTCCTCACATAGGCTACTGGCAGCGTAACAGTAGCAAATTTCCCACTGACATTGATTTTGTATGCAAATGGATTGACATTTTTCTGTTTGAGTTGATTTGATCGCCGTTTTATTCCAATTTTTGTCCTTAATACAAATCATATGCTAAAACCTTGCATTATGGTGCGCAACGACAACTTTGGTTAATAAAACATTACAAATAGGCTATTCATTCTATTCACTACGATCTTTGGTTGCCGGTCCGCGAACATTTTTAAAACAATTTGTCGGTCCCCCACTGTTAAAAGGTTGAGAACCACTGCTATAGATAACCAGATATTGTAAAAGATATCTTCAAACGCCATCCGGACAAATTACATTCACTTAACAACTTAAGGGCCTATTGTTTGTTGTCAGCTTTCAATCACTTTCATGTATCTCGGTTCATCATCATCATCACCAGGTGGCCTTTCTTGTCTTTTTTCCACGTTTTTTGTTAAAAATTCAAACCAAGCTGACTTAACATTGCCTACTGGCAAGGTTTACGTGCTGTTGTAATATTTACTACTTACTTTTATGCAGCGTTCGTATCATGCGTTAAATCTACCTTAATCCTTTCAATTTAATCTTTTGATTCTATCGCGCCGTACGCTGTGTCTATAATTGGCACATTTTCGATGCACTCGATTGGTTTAAATTAGCTACAACGTTTACACTTGGCGTATTTTCAAGCCTACACAATTTCTATGATTCAAAATGCTACTGTCATCTTTGTAGCCCATCTCATCCAAGCTAACACTATGTGGTTGCAATTGTTCCCAGTCGCAGTCGAGTTACTGCTGGTATTGAGTCAATAAACGACTTTTAAAAAGCAAGGTTGATTTATTTTCACCAATTTATACGGTTCGGCAAAAATGGAGCTAAGATAATTAACCATTTGCTACTACGTGTTGCATATACAGTATATATATATATATATTTTTTTTTTTCTAAATGAAGATGAAATTGTCACTACAAAATCGATTATTTTTAAAGCCCTGTCAAAGGTTAGACTAGCATAAATTTTAGAAAGAACTTAATTTTGCTTTACCAAAAACAAATGAAGGACTACGAAGTAATTGTGTTGAACAACATTATTCAAACTTTAACGAACCACAAGATGATTCTCCAGATGAAATTGATTATTTTCATGACAAAGTCGCAGTATGCTGCGCCCAATACGTTTAAGTTTGTTGTGTTTTATTTTACTTTGCTGTAGTTGGCAAGCTGTTTTTCAACCTATTTTTGTAGGTCAACTTTTCACTGTAAACGTCAGACTTTAATGCAAAAGATGAGACTTTTGTAAATAAACTTATAAATGTGTGTTTAGATGGGTTATGCTTGCTTGTCGTTGATGAGATGGAGAGCATCTCGATCCCAGGGAGCAGTGGGTGTTATTGGGGTGTTACTGGTCGCTTTATCCGTTGCAGCTGGCTTGGGTATATGTTCCTTCATCGGAATAAGTTTCAACGCAGCTTCAACGCAGGTGAGTTGTGTTTATTTTTGTATGAATCTTGTCTTTCTTATTAGGAAGGCACAAATAGGCTAACTGGATGCTGTTGAAAATCAACGTATTAAAAAGGACGTGTAGCCTGACGAGTAACCCGTGTTGTGCGGCCTAATTCAATGCAGAAATTAACTGTTGTAATTATTCACAGTAACCTACAGTACTTTTAATTTTTACAATTTGAGAATTCCAAATTGAACTGTTGATAAGTTACTTTTGTATATAGTTAGGCTCAATGTTTTTTTTTTTGCCCAAGACGTGATTTTGCATGCTAGGTCAAACGTGGCCTGTGGGTGTGGTCGGTAGGTTGCCAATCATTGGACATGTAGCAATTCTTTTACATCAACAGCTTTGGAAAGACAAAAACAATTACTCTGCATTGTTAAAAAAACATATTTTAAACTCACTGTGCATCAACCTACAGGTTCTGCCTTTTCTTCTACTGGGACTGGGGGTTGACGATATGTTCTTATTGGCCCATCATTTTGGGGAAATATCTCTTTTAAGCCACATCCCTTTTCAGGTAAATTTTATTTTTGATTTCTGTTTACTTGTATATCAGATAGAAACGAAGTTCAACTTAGAATGTTTACAGTTGTTGAACAAATAATAGCTGCTCGAAAAGTAACTTATTTGAAACTAAATTCTAGCTAAATAGAAGACTTGCTGTAGCATTCCTCAATTTTTCTGATCGTCGTATACATGTGTGGTCTAACGCCTGAATTACTTGCATTTATTTTTCAAATACTTTAAATCACGACAGTAATAGTGTGTTGGTGTTAATAGTGTATTTCATTGTCTTCAGAAAATTTGCTTTTGCTTTTTCTGCAACGTTAATTCAGTAATAAGGTAACGCTGAATATGTAACGAACATTTACATACCCTAACCCGCAATGCCAGAAAACATTAGTTGCTTTTTACATCATTTTAAAGTCTTTTTTTATGAAATTTTAAAAGAGCGATGTGTGTTTGTTAGATGATTTTTTAATCTTGATACCGAGGTTCTCATCAGCAGCCTAATTCCAGAATGTTGGCGTGTTTTTGGTAAAACAAAGTGTTCTGTTTGTTTTACTTGTTGTATTTTGCGCTCAAGTGCCGCCGTATACGAATTTCGCATACCACGTTATAACGCCTTCAGTAAAAAGGTGTTGCAACAAAAGAATTGTAAAGCACTGGCCTCTACGTTTTATGGTTACAACAAGGTCAAAAGCTTTATGAAACTGATTTGATCCAGTCGCGAGCTGTGACAAGTTATCTTATCTCAAATAGGAACGAACTGGCGAGTGCTTGAAGCGGGTCGGAGTTAGCGTCTTTCTCACATCCATTGCTATTTTATCCGGATTCCTTTTCTCTCTCATCATCCCCATGCCAGCGCTGAGAGCATTCGGGTTGCAGGTTTACTATAAAAGTTTTAAAATGAAGGATGTTCCAAAAAATGGACCTGATTTTCCATGCATTGTAATGCGAGCTGGGTCCATCTTTTGGCAACAACCTGTGCACCTGGTTTTACTCATTAAATACCACTGCGGTCTTGTAACACACGTAGCTGTTAAGAATGTTACAATTTAGTGTGATAGGTTTATCGCTTGAAAGATCTTTACACCATTCACATGTCAATAGTGACATGCAATATTTACAACCCATGCTAGCTTTTATACCAGGATTGATTCGAAATTTGCATTCCTGTGTGAAATGTTTTGACATTAGAACTACACACACAACAGCTTCCAGCTCATAATGCAATTAATGATAAACAAAACATGCTGTGAAAAATGTTATCCTGTTTGGTACATTGCAATAGATTTAAGTCTACGACAAAAGCGGAAACGCTTTCAAGTAAAAATCAGCCCAAAGAAAACGAGCAGTTGAAGGCAACGAACTTTCATTGAAGTTGAAGATAAAACAAACGTAAAAAATTCTCTAAAAACCTTGCAATGAGATGTTATTCAACGTTGAAGAAGAATATTCAACCTAACGCAATTATGCTTTCATTCAGGCTTCCATTGTCACAGTTTTCAATCTTATATCAGTTCTCATTATATTTCCGTCTATTCTAAGCCTTGACTTGTTACGGAGGAAAAGTAATAAGTTGGATATTTTATGCTGCTTTGACAGGTGAGCACAATCGATATTAGTAAAATGTAAATTTTAGTAATCAACTTTGTGCCAACAAAAGTCAATCACAGGCTACCCTGTTACATAGCAATTTTCCATGGACCAGTGACGTGCTAGGAATAAAATTAGGTGGGCAAAAGCAACTTTTGGGGGGACAAAGTCATTCAACATCAATAACAATGGTATAAAAATGTTGCAATCGTATTAAAACAATTTTTGGGGGTAAGATGAAATTTTGAGGAGTGTTTCCCCCCCTAAGCCCTCCTCGGGCTACGTCTCTGTCGTAGACATTCTGTAAGTCGGAAAGCTATAACGTATCTCGGCTCAAGATCACACGGGGCAGGTTCGACTCTCGAGGTGTGCGCTTGAGCAACGCATTCTAAGGACTGCTCTCCATTCAGCGGCACCTAGTGAATAGAATAATTTCCCGGCTACAACACTTCAACAATCGGAAAACTTCACTCTGCCAATCTCGATAACCGACCCTGCGTCAAGAGCCTCTACAAGTATGCGAAACTACCAAGAATAACCTATCAAGGCTTTGTCAGTCCTAGTATAAAGGTTCAAAACCAACCAATCAACCATCTCATTGAGATAAAATTTGCCAAGCTATGGATGGTTATCGGTGAATCACACAGAAAGCGATAAAAATTTTCAGCAAATGTGCTAAAGTTTAAGATTTATCTTTTAACTTTGAATTTCAGTTCAACTGTAAACGACGTAGTAGATCTGACCAAGCAAAACACGGCACGAAACTGTGCCTATGATCATTCAATATCCTATCAAGCTTCTGTGAGTGCACAGTCAGGAAACAATCGGCCGTCCTTGTCTGAAGTAAATGGAACTGTTTTCACTGAACCAGGACAAATGACCACCATAACTATGCACTCTACAATACAGGTGCGAAGTCTGATAACTTTCTGAAAACAATTGTAGGCTAAATGGTAAAAATGGTAGACTATTTTCAATCTAAACACCTTCTCAAACTGATATTTTACTTAGAAATAACCTTATCCCAAGAGATTGTGTTCCGTGCCTTTTTATGTATGTCAGTGACGATCGGTGAGGGAAAGCAAGGAAAGCAGTGCTTACCTGAGCGAAAACTATGCAAAATATAATGACTGAATTCTAGGTTTAACTTCTTATTATTTTTATCACGTCTATTTTAACTTGAAAATTACTGTATTCGTGACTAGAATTACTCGTAACGCTTGTGAGTAGTCTAAGTCCTCACCAAACCGCATGTCTTGCCTATAAATGCCAATTAACGCAAACGCTTCTGTCAGAAACAACCACTGAAGCTCCAGGGAAGCAACTATCAAAGTTGCTTTCATAGGTTCAAAAATGTCAAAAAACGCCTTCGTTTTATCCAATCCTCACTCGTTTTGCAAAACGTCACCAGCTGCTTAGCCAATCAGATGTGTTATGGTTATGGTATGGTTAGTCTTGCTTTCCCAGTGACGTCAATGCGTACAATGGCTAGACTATCTCGTCATAGAAATATTTGAGACCGCAGAGACACTGCATTTCTTGTATAGATTCTCATATCAGTCTCCGTAACAGTTACCCCTGATGGTAGCCGACTGTGTTGCAGTTGGTAATAGAATCAACAGAAAGAATCAGCCTACATAAGCTTATTATTCGTAAGTGCAGACAGTGGCACACCGTTTCGGCCTTCCAACCTCCTCAGTGCAATAGGTGGCCTATACACTGGATAAAGCTGTAAAGCAGCTGCTTTTAATTATTGCAGTAGAATTAGCCTAGCCCTAGATAGTAGCTAATAATGTGTTAACCAGTTGGAAGTCGGAAAATGCAACAGAAGCAATTAGCCTAATTAATATTATGCAAAGAAAGTGCTTATACCATTGAACTAACAGTCGTGGCGTAATGGTTAGTGCGTGGGGTTCGCAGTTGAGAGCTTGAGGGTTCGACTCCAGCCACCGCCTGTTGTTCTTTGGGCAAGAAACTTGACTGTCATAGGCGAGTACTGGGTAGCTCTAAATTCAGTCACATTGTAGCTTATTCGAGTAATTAAATATTTAGACAACTATTATTCCATGTCTAACACTGGATTTTGGTCCTGCAACGTTAAAATTAAGATTGTTCATTACTTCTAAACATTAAATGGATGTATGATCACGACATAGGCGAAGCACAATTTGACAGATTTTTATTTTTGATTTGTTTTGAAAATGCTCTCAGAGCGCACCAAATTGGAAGTGTTTTTTAAAAATTTCTTGGGGAGGCCCCCCAGACCCCCCGCTGGAAGTGTTGCCTTCGGCAACACGCCTTCGGGCTTCGCCCGACGGTTACGCCCTTCGTGCCTATTACCTTGCTGCAGCATATTTCCAAGTTGCTTTCCCAACGGTTTAAGCCACCGAACGTCATTGATGTATGTTTGATTGCAACAAGAGATATCAAAATGATTCACGCGTAAATGCATATAGTCTACCGTGAAACCGTTTTAAATTTTATTTGCAGAAAAAAGTTTTTAACAAAGTAGGTTACTCCAGGTAGATACGTTTTTTTTCTAGACTATAGCCTGCGAACTAAGACACTATGGCTTATCCAAGAGCTAAATTTCAAAAGTAAACGTAGATAATAGGCAAATGTGATCTGCATAGCTGTGTTTGTGTGACTAGCTCGTTGTGATTTTGATATTGTTGATAATAATTAAATGGTTTTATCAAAAGGAACCTTGGTTCATATGCCGCGTAGCAGAATCAGCATACTTTAACTTTAAACAAAGCATTTTTTAAATCCTGCACAACTAACTTTGAACAAAACATATGACGTGAATCAGAAAGTGTTATGGGAGACTGAGACTATGGGAGACTAACTGATGATCATATGCTCAGGCATATTCCAACAAATCATCCATCACTGTTCTGGAGCCTTCAACCGAAACCACTGTCTCCACAACATCCAATACATCCCAAAGTAATCCATCGCACACTCCAGATCAGTTTCACGTGGAGCACTCCAACAGTTCTCCTCCGCAATACTCAGCAACCGTGGAAGATGATAAAGAAAAGCCATCTGTGACCCGCCATAAGGTTGCTTTCGATGACCAAGCTGAATTAAATGAATCGGTAATTTGTTTATCTTTCAACATCTTTTTATATGAAATTGTTATCTTCCTTAGTTTGAACCTTTCACCAGTCCAAGAGTCGAGAGGCTCTGACTTGTGCCATTTGTTAGTGGTAGTCAGTGAGCCCGGTTAAATGTCGAATACTATAATTGGAAACATTCATTTTTTTCACATTACAGTGTATTTACCGAATACATTGATGCACTTTTTTCAAACCGACGTCTAGATGCGAAAAATTACTTTTTGTATTTATAATAATTAAACATGTTTATAAGTAGGGCCGTGTTAACTGCCTCCCTGTCGTTTAGGGGCTCACTCATTTTTAGTTTTTGGCAGAGGGTTATCCATTTCTGTTTCATCCAGCATATTTTGGATTTTTGTTTTTCCTGCATCGCAAAAGAATTGAGGCGCCATCGCTAAACAATAACGGCCCACCAGTTGAATTTTTGAAAGGAATAGATGAGGTAGTGCTTACGTGGCACTGTTTATAAATACTTCACTCTGTCGGCGATTCTGTGCATTCTCGGTGGTGATGGACATATCATGATTGGAACTTGGCATCGTATGGTTACGTACTCTTTGTATTTTGTCTTTTAAATAGTCATAATACTTGGGACCTGTTTAGGATCGCTCTACTGTAGATACAACGGGAGGAAGTGGGAAAAACAGTCGTTCGAACGGAAGTAACCCGTCAACAAATCTTACAACTCCAATGGAGAGTGTAAGAAGCTCTACACATAGCCTGGTGTCCCAAAAAGGAAAGGGTCAGCGATCGGTTCCTTCTGGGTCACTTTACGGTTGTTTGAGTGCAATACCTGCCCTCACCATCAGTCAATTGGGTGAAAAATATTACGCGCCATTCTTGCTGAAAAATCCTGTTCGGGTAAGAGACGTTGTTTACGATTTTGCGGTGCTTACATTCAATCAAAGTCTTAATATAAACATTCAGTTCAATAAGTTGCCGTGTTTCCTGATAAAAGGCTAAACACAAAGCAGCCTACTATTTTAGACTAATTGTCTTTAGCTTTTGTGTTTTGTTTCATTGGTTAGTTAGCCTAAGCAATACAGAAACAACCATACCTAGAAAATAAACTTAAGAACGTAGTTTAGTTTATTTTGAGATAAAAGTTTTAAAAATACTTAATTGAAATGATTATCTTCAAAGTGGTTTGCATGCAGGTTGTCGTTATTGCTTTATTTGCTGGCTTGCTTGGAGTCTCCATATATGGGGCAACTCTAATTGATGACGGGCTAGATTTCGGAGATGTTCTTCCCCGTGGCACCAGAGAGCACGACGCAATAGTGGTACAGACAACATACTTTGCATTCTACAACATGTACATCGTCACAAAAGGTATGTTGCCTACCTGATTTGAACACATTTTATTTGGCGATTACGCTCATACAGGAAAAAAGTGAAAGTCAAAATGAAGAACTAAATGCAAAAAATTGATTCAAGTTAGCTTAGCCGTCGTATGTCATACTAGTATGTGCGGAATGAAATCTAACCCGTCAAGAAATAGGCCAGAATCAAAAAGATGGCTCTTTACAAAGCATCAACTCTCAGTGTATAACACTGGACGCTTTTGCAACAGTTCTACATTGGAAACCAATTGGCAGTTGTAGGTCACGTTACTCTCGCAATTAGCCGAATTTTGTTTTGTTTGTGGCAATGGTTAAAATTTTTAGATTTTTAAAAGGTTAAAGTTTTTCAAAGTTTTGTCATTTCAACATGCAATAACTATTAACAGTTGGCTTACATTAACAAAAAAAGGAAACAGTTGGTTTTGGCAGTGAACGTAGCAGCTCAGTTCTTATAACTTCTCACTCGTTTTGCTGTAGAATTCGATTACGCTTCAAACCAGAAAGAATTGGACACCCTTCACGATTCTATGGAGACAATACGATACGTGATGCGAAATACAGACGGGACTTTGACCAAGTACTGGCTGGATTACATGCGTGACTGGCTTCAGGGTTGGTTTAATTAGTGTTGCCAGACTCCAACAAATTAAATTCTTTTTAACCGTTTTAAAATATTTCGGAGCGTCATCCGCATTTTTCAGCTTTTTTCCCACTGAAGTAACGGTCCTAACATTTATATTACTTTTAGTGGGACTGTCATTATTTTCGAACAAAAAGATGTCCCGTTTTTTAGGCAAGGCATTTTCTTCGATTGTGCCTTATTCATAATTTCTAAATTCCCCGATCACAAATTTTCCCCAGAGGCTTAAAATTCTCCATCTAGAAATACTAGGTGTAATATTGATTATTATCTAGTATCGGATTTTATAACTTTGTTATGATTTAGCTTCAAAACAGTTTCTTTCAAAGAGAGCTTCATATTTTTGTAGCAGGCGTATAAATAGCCTATTGTTTAGTGTGTATGCTGCTGCAAGCTTTTACAACATAAAAATTTATAGAACATGTTTTTTTTTCCATTTTTTAATATAATCAATGCAAAAAAAGGTTTAGTTTTACGAAAAAGTAGACTAGTTTTAAAACTTGCTTCCACTTACGTAGCCTATCTTTGCTGATTTAGATTTGTAACAGCGTGCCCACTAGTGTGGGATGCGCTAAATTCGAGATACTTTGAAGCCTTTCTTTTATATGCCCTTTATATTTTTTGTCACTCGAAGGCTCGATAGGGTTTCACTTGTTACCAGCTTTGAGCATATGAGCTAACGAGTTTTATTTAAATTTTTTTTAGGACTTCAAGATGAATTTGATATTTCTTGGAGCAAAGGAGCTATCAACGCTACCACGTGGACCCCGGACGCTTCGGATGAGGCTGTGCTGGCGTACAAGCTTCTTGTGCAGACCGGTAAAGCTGAAAATCCAACAGAAATTGGAAACATAGGATGTAGACTTATTACCGAAGGAAATCCTTGCCAAAGGGTGAGAAAGCGTCTACCGGTGCAAAGTTTATCTGGGTACCTTACCCCGGCATTGTGCTTCCATTGTAAACTGGTACCGGTATTCTAATAATCGCATAAGTGCACAGGTTTTAACAAGATCACAAACGTGAAGGGAATCGTTTGTAGAAAATTAGTAAAGCTCGCCGAGATCTGAGTTTATCTTTGGTCAGATGCTGGGGAAAAAATCGCCAATCTCTGTTCTAGATATTATATTCAAGTCTGTTTACGGTTGTTTGTAGCCTATAACTCAAAGACAGCCTTTGTTAAAAAAAAAAAACATATTGTCTAACTTTATCTGCTTCTATTTATAATCAGTGCAAAATCTGTCGAATTTATTTTGGTCTGGAGTCTGAATAGGCTACTTTTTTGCAATTTTCAATCCTTCAACATTTTTATCAGGTTGATCGTACACGCCTGGTTTCCAGCGATGGATTAATCCCAGAAGGTCCTTTCTATAATTACCTGACAGCTTGGGTTGGCAACGATCCACTTGCATATGCCGCGTCACTGGCTGAAATCAGACCGGCACCACCTTCGTGGGCGTTTGCGCGCGATCCAAAGAATATGATCATCCCACGGTCGCCTGCTATCACTTACGCCCAGATGCCTTTTTATTTAAACAGTAAGTGGACAACAGTTTTCAATTTAGAACCTGTCTATTTAATACTGCATAGTAGGACTATACTTATCTGAGCTCAGTAGCGAATCTAGCGGAGGTGCTTTTTCTGGACCTCTGCTATGTTTGTCGTATATTGTTTCTTTCTCGTTGTGATGGTCAGAAATAAAAACAAACTGAACTGAACTGCTTGGTCATGTGCCTTCCAGTATTCAGAGAAAACGCAAGTTTTTGCCACAAAACAAGGGTAAAATGTATTTTTTTGTGGGGGGAGGAAGAAACGCAACTCAGGGTATTTACTTCAGCTGCTATTTTTGCAATGCTCATTCAGACATGAATTAAGATGCTCCGCAAAAACAAGTAACAACAACAAACTACTGCACAACCTGTAGGCTACTGACTTTCTAAGCAAAGATTTGGTTTTTTAGTAGATGACTTCAAGTTGTAGCTCAGCAGTGATTCACCTCTAAATATACTGCTTTGGTGCTACAGCCGGCAGGGCCATTTAGAAAATAATTTGACTCGTGTATCAAGGTGATCCCGGCTCCCCAAAATCAAAACACATTAAAAAAACAAGCCACCTTTTCAAATAATAAAAGCCTAAGGGGGAAATAGTAGAAATATCATAGAGGAAATAAATGGCTTGGTGATTCTTTCCCCCAAAGCAGGAGTTGTCTCTAAACAAATATTTCGCTTTAATGTCAACGCAGTGTATCTAACGAAGCAGTGGTGTTTTTTTTAAGTTCCCAGCCCTGTGAAAATGTTTTGTGCCTCAAAAATCATCCCGGACAAGAACCCAAGAGTACCTCCTGGGCCTCCCTTTTGAACGGTACTTCCATTCGGTAACCTTTCCAGCCTAAACATTGCTGGTATGCAAGGGAAAGTTCCGGTTTTAAAGCCACAAGTTCAACATTCAGTTTACCAAACCAATCAGCTCTTGTTACAATCCATCTTCACTGAACATGTAGCTAAATGTCTTAGCCTACTCTATTTTTTTTTGATCAAAACAACAACTATTTGAATAAGATGCTGAATAAGCCGTCTTTACGGAGGGGGAAACTTCATCAATAAATTATGCAAGTTCCCAAACCTGACTGATTTTGTTTACTTAATATATTTTATTTGTTTGCAGATATGCGAGAAAATCAGGACTTTGTGAATGTCATCAATCGGGTGCGCAGTAGCATCGAAGCAGTAGAATCAGAATCGTCGGTTTTGGCATACCCAAGTGGCTACCCATTCACTTTCTGGCAGCAGTACATTGACCTTCGTTTTTGGCTATTTGTTTCGCTTGGCTGTGTAATCCTGGCGGTGTTCTTAGTCCTTTCAATCGTGCTGTTCAATCCCTGGGCAGCATTTATCATGGTAACAAGTTAATTTATTGTACGCATTTTAGATGGGACATGGACCAAAATCTCATGGACCAAAATATCCTACAGCAGATGCAGTTATGCAAACTTATTGTACGCATTTTAGAAATGACATTGCATAACTGCATCTGCTGTCGGATATTTTGGTCCTTGTGATTTTTGTCGATGTCAATTCAATGTCTTTGCACAATTAGTAGAAAACAATAATTTCAATTAAATTGTAACTTTTTCATTACATTTTTGTAGGCTGTTTTTCTTGCCATGATCGCAACGGAATTACTCGGTTTCATGGGAGCTACGAATGTGAAGTTGAGCGCTGTACCAGCCGTCATACTGGTAGCTTCGATTGGCCTAGGAGTCGAATTTACTGTTCACATCACATTCGCTTATATCACTTCCTGTGGTTCAAGGTAGCGATTTTACATTCACTATTGTAGGTGTAGCCCAGCCTACTATTTTCGAAGCTTGGTCATTCAAATTGTGATGTTTTGCGTTGACAGCAACGTTAAACAGTGACAGTTATTTCACTCAGAATAACATTTTTCAGGAAAGATCGAGTGAAACATAGCATAGGACACATGCTTGGACCAGTCATAGACGGCTCTATATCTACTTTATTAGGAGTCATAATGCTGGCGGGAGCAGAATTTGACTTTATCATTACGTGAGTAATCGAAATAACAATAACAACTTGATAATGTCTCTTTTCGTAGATTGCTGCGATTATTGCAGTTGTGTATTCCTTTCTTCAGTGAAGTTCAAACATAACTCCGTTGATATATTCTGGTGGGGTATTATTTAAAATAACTTATTTTTGCTAGTATCCAACTGTAAAAATGTAAAATCTTCTTCACATTATCTCATATATTTTCGTTTTCTTGCATATGTCAAATTAACATCGGTATTCCATCTATTAAGTTAACGCGAAGGTTTTACTTTAGCAGCCAGCTTAAAATGTATCTATATGACATTTGAATCCAAAATAAGTTATCTTTTATTACTTTGCAGGTATTTTTTTCATGTTTTGGCGATTTTGATCTTACTTGGTTTTTTGAACGGACTGATTCTTCTTCCGGTTGTCTTGTCCTTTGTTGGTCCTCCACCAGAAGTAGTGCCGCTTGAAGGAAGATCTCGTCTCAATACTCCCACTCCTCCATCAACTCCTCCAGAGAAATTGAAGTCCGGGTGCTCTATCCCACGTCATACAAGTGAAAATGCTAACACCAACAACAACTGTTATACTGGAACGTACTACCATCATGGGTATGTGGCTGTCCATGTTGCATAAGCAACCCCTCTCACAAATTTTGCGATTAAGTTTACTGATTCAAAGTAATTAAGTAAAATTTGCAATAAAAACAAAAACTTTTAGACAACTGACAGCTTGACAGCACTGTCAAAACAGATTTTATATTGTTTATTTATTTATTTTTTTTATAATTTTTTATATCGCTCCTTCGTGACTAGAACATCGTGCTTTAAACGTAGATAATTTTACCAGGTATCAAACTAACCAGCACCCAAACTGTCTGCACAACACATCACCTGTTTTTTCATCTCGTGATGATGACTCGCCGAGAAAGCAGCAATGTTGCCAAACTTTCTGTCGGAACACAAATAATGCGACTCTTTGTCGACATCGTGTGACCCATCATCGATTTCAAAACCTGTCGAAAGATAGCGTGCGTCACGTACTTTATTCCGAAGAAAATCCCACGCATTTTCGTGCTGAGAAGAAAGATGAACAGAAGATAGCATGGCAACAGCATCCGTTTTGTATGCCACCTCTTTCAAGAATAGATGATGTGGATCGTGTAACTGTTTATCCTCATAAGAATCATGTTGTTTATGCCAATGGCGTTTCTCCTCTTGAAGATACATTGTCGGATCATCACTGTGAGGTACAGCAGCAATGCATCATCAAAATATTTTTCACAATTATAGCAAGGTCAACAGTAAAGTTGGCAATTTTTCAATCTCAAACTTTGAGGTGATGCAAAAAAGATGTAAAACCTGATTAATTTAACTGTCAGTTTCATCAAAGCGATTTAGACTACACGGACGTAGCCTCAAGGGTGCTTCGGAAAGCAATCTCCCTCCTATTTTGTCTTGCCTCAAAAAAAATTATCTTGTTCCCCAAAACAGTAAATTTGTAATACATTATAACGTTTTAATGACATTGTATTGCATGTTGAATTAGATTTCATAAATGCTTGGCTGCATTCAGTAGCTATATTTTTAAACAAACTCTTTATTTAAAAAGATTAAAATATTAGCAATCCCCAACAGTTGTTTTTACCTCCTTAAAATTTCCTTTCTAGCCACGTTAGCGTCAGATGATTTTCACAAAATAGATCATCGACGATAGAGCATCGTTTGTGATCAGCATGAGGCAAAGCTTATGAACTGTGGTGTTGGAATGTAGTCATTTTTTTCGTTGTTTAGCTTTGTGCTGCTTCGGTTTGCAACTGCATTAGAATCCATCGACAATCTTATTGTGTCAGTTCGTTTTTGCCCGCACGCAGCTTCACAATAAAATCTTGTCATAATACAAATCGAAAACTCTGGTTGAGGAAATCTTGGCGGCAATTCTTCCGTCTCCTAACATAAAGTTAACCTAGAACTATCAACTAGCACTAGCTGTTACAAATACATTTGTTTTGATTCTGTGGTTAGTTTTTTCTATCCACATTTCTGTTCATTGAAAGATATCGTAAACAACCATTTTTTTAATAAAAAACAATACGTTTTCAAGAACAGACTGTTCGTTTATAAACTTCATTTATGTTTTTAGATTAATCCAAATATTACCAGAAGTTTCGTTTCTTCCATTAGCGAGCAATTTTCCGATTCGGAAGCAAAATGCACTCAGGAACCTTTTTCTTTTGCAGCATCATCCTCACTAATCGTTGAAGTAAATTCTGGTACCCAGGTACAAAACAGTGTATTTTAAAGATTTAAAAGCTCCTTATGTGATCGCAAAGTTAACAGAAACGTTTTACAGCGTGGTCTTACGTAACGTCATTTACAGAAATTCACGTCATTTACGTCTGTCCAAATTGCGAAAAAAAGCAGGCAAACTGTTGGTCATCTGATTTTAGGCTGTCCATGGACTGCACTACCCGATGGTTTCAACACAGTTTGTTAATGCGGAAACATATTAAAAAACTGGCTAAAAGACAACGAGTTCAAGCGTGAAAACGCCAAACGAAACTGCTGCAACGTCACATTGTCAATTACGTAACAACGTGATGACGCTCTTCCTATTTATTTTTTGATCATTTTAAAGTAGAATCTTGGTTTTGTTTGCTTTGTCACATTGTTTATTTAAGTGACGTAGTTATTACAGTTATACCAAAACTGATCGTTAAACTAACACAGTTATTGATTTTTTTAAAGATTTGTAGCTTACTAAGTTGCGCAAGATTGACTTGTTGTTATTATCACAGCCTGTACTTGCATTTGTTGAACAACCTACAACCAAGACGATGTGCACTTTCCTGAGGGAGCCTGAAAGAAACATTTCTAGACCTTATGGATCAGTGGTACCAAACCAGACAACCCCTCCGCGCACGCCAAGACGAAGATTTGATATCTCCGCATTGACGGAAGAAAAAGATACTAGTTAATAGGCAAACATTCAGTGAAAAGAATTTAAACACAAGTTATATCACATCGTCTACTGTGGGACGTACAGTTAAATTATGAAAAGCGCATTTTTCAACACTTTTTCCTTATTTTGTGGGAAATCTTGCCCAGCCTGCAAAAGTTGTCGTTATTACATCATTTGTACGTCATTCGACGTTGAAATGATGTAAAAACAACAAATTTTGCTGACTGGGTGGTAACCTTGTTGACATTTGTGATGAAGCTAAAAATTCCATTTCATAGTATTATGCGTTCGTGCTACATAAACTGTAGACTGCCGTGCCGAAACAGACCAAATCTTATAAACCTCAATTCGTCAAGACGAGCTTTGGCGACATCTCTCGTTATTTTTTCCACATGAATATTTTATCGATTGGACCGAAGCCTGTATATTTACAATCTTGAATTACCATTGCGTGAAACCCTTGTGTCAACGTAAAGAGAATCTTTGCAAAGACACGAAACTTGATGTTGATTCGATGCCGTTGTACGTTTTAAAAGCATAAAACAGCTGAGTGAATCGATTTTTACACAAAAACAACGGTTTTGATTTCTAAAAAATAACATTAACCTTCTATTGAATAGGGTTATCCCTGTATACTTCAAATTTTTTAAAGCAGATATTTGACATGTTAGCCGTTTCTTCGGTATTTTTGCAGCAATGGCTTTAGTTTCTCTTTGCATTTAGCTTAAGTTGCAGAAAAATTATTGTCGTAATAATCGAGGTTTTTGGTTTACATGCTATAAAGTAAGATTATTGCAGAAGATTAAAAAAGGGGGTTTATGACATGCATTAACTGAATTATCATTTTACAGTTTTTTATCGTATTCTATTCAGTTGTATGGCTCACAGGGCTAAGCGCTTGTCCCACGTTCCATGGGACGTGTATTCGAAACCGATTGTAATCACACGGGAGTATTTTGGCAAGGTATTTAATAGCTTGAAGAAGGACAAACTGATTGGCCTCCATGTCGTCCTGTCCGTTTGATCTAAATTCTGAACCATCGGCATAAGCCTAGATGCAAATAGAAATCCTCACTGGCACTTCATAATGTTTTTTCATTTGTACGGTATCAGAATATGTTTTGCATTCATGTCACACTTTCGTATGATAACCTACATCCTAACACAGAGTTTTCCATAACTTGTTACATTTGACTATAAATTGTCAAGTGTATAATCGGTTTTCTTTTATCTCACTGAATCACCTATATCGACCATCAGGCTTATGTCAACGTTCAACTTCGCAATAGCTCATTATGTTCACCCACAGCTGCATTCTCGTTATGTCTATTCTCCAACAGTTGGTATTTGAATGCAGAATTAGGCTACATCGGAAAACCTGCAACGGCAGTTATAGTTTCAATATAAATCATTGTGTATAACGTTGCAATTGTAAAAACGATAAGTTCAAGGCATCACCGAGAAAATATGACAAATTCCCTGCAACCCACGTACATTTCTACTGGCCGTGCCTAGACCTGTCAATTTTTATAATTTTAAGAATATTTGAACCACATTTGTTTTTTATGTGTTTGTTACAAACCCAATGTTTTATAGGAGATCATGTTTGTGTTGTTATGCACTTCTAGTTATATTGTGTTTTTAATTTATCTATTTTTTTATCGTAAGTTTTGTAAAGTGTTGCCATTTATTTGTAAAACCTTTCGAATTAAAAAAAAAGTATTTTCTGCATACACTGAACCATTAAAACCTAATTGTTGGTCACTTACAAACGAAATTAGTTTCACACGAGTCAGTTCAATCATAAACTGTTTATTTTTATTGGTTGGTTACATTTAGGGCCGGGCTCGTGACATATTTGGGGCTCCTAACCTTTCCAAAGGGCTGGAAGCGAAGAAACTACCGTACCGCATTTCTTTGGATATGGTGCGGTTTTTTTTAAAGTGTCTTGGTTTGGGAATCAAGGTTCAGAAGGGCCCAAAATATTCTTTCAACGGCCCTGTCATATGCTTTACGTTTCCCCCCACTCACCACCTTGTAAGTTATACACCTGGATTTATGATAACATTTGGCACTGAAGTTGTCGCGAGATTTATCATAGTGTTTATCATGTTTCTATTTATTCATTGAAACAACACTTTTTACTTTTGATTTATTCTTCATGTTTGGCTGATTGATCTCGTTCAAGATGTCTCCCAGCCAGCAAAGCTCGTTCTGATAAAATGATTCAACGTCTTAAAAGGTAAAAAAAGAACGGATTTTACTTCCTGGTGTATTGTTGTTTGCTTTCAGTCGAAATGCGGCGTTGTGTAAAAAATATACCTCATGTCATATATTTTCAACAGTTTTACTGAAAATTGGAGAACACTTATACCCAATCAGCAAATACAGTCTTGAAGCCTATAAAAAGAACATCAGAATAGTATAAACAGGCAATCAGTTTTTTGAAGTTTGAATTGCAGACATAAATTTTACCACAGGCTGTGCTATCAATTGATTCTCAGTCCTCTAATGTGTAACTGAAGTTTAATGCAAGCTTCATATATGTTTAAATGCTCAACTGCTTAAGTCGCTGAATCACAGTATTTTAGCTAATAATAATATAAGTTGTATGCAGAGATGGGCGTGATCTTGATCTTCAAGATCACTTTG
The DNA here is from genome assembly GCF_918807975.1 of Aplidium turbinatum. Classification (NCBI taxonomy): domain Eukaryota; kingdom Metazoa; phylum Chordata; class Ascidiacea; order Aplousobranchia; family Polyclinidae; genus Aplidium; species Aplidium turbinatum. The sequence goes on along the minus strand of NC_137484.1, from coordinate 10,452,731 downwards.
GAACTTAAGTTGACTTACTATATATTAGCTAATAAAACTTTTCTGCTTTTGTGAACCAACCCAGCAAACTGTCCTGTCCACTCGAGGCGGTTGACTGTCTCTTATCATTAAATGGACTGATTTACTATATATTATAGAGACATTTTTTTTAACTGGTACTGTACAAAGTAGCCTAATTAGCGGTAACTACTACCATTTAGCCACTGTTAATATGACTCTTGGGTCTAATAAAAGTCGATTTGAAGTCTCAATCGAGTTTGGTTAGTGTTGCCATTTCAAAACTGAAAAAACTTTCTGTGGTAACCTAGCCTACGACTGTATGTCAACGCATAACAAAAAAAAAGACTAAACTTTGTTTACATTTCTGTTTTGTGAATACTAAAAATTTGTTAGCCTACTTTCGTTGATCCAACCTTAGATGTTTGAGAAGTTTAGGTTGGCGATCTAAAAAAAATGGACTCTAGTCGACTTTGGTCGTGTAGAGATGTACCGATACCAATATTTTGGCCGATCCCGATACCGATATCACTTTTTTAGGCCGATACTGATACCGATATTTTGGCCGATACTTTGGTGTTACAAAAAGAAGCAATTTTGGTATTTGCAAGGAATTATATCGAATGCTAAGTTTTACCTTATTTGCATAAAACTATTAAAAAAAGCTTTCAATTGGCATAATTTATTAAAGATTCAAGAATCCAATCTCAACCGCATTGTTGTGTCATAATAGTAGGTTTTAGTAATGAAAGGCCACCGTAATTGAGTATTGGGGAAGAAACATTACATCAAAATTGGGGTTTCTGAAAAATTAATAAAGTGTTTGCGCAAACTCTCCAAATAGGCTATCATAATTGATAATAAGATGTAAAATGTAAAACAAGTGATTTGTGTAGTTGTACAAAAACTATTCGACAAGTAATGTGCAAGCTAAGGGCGCTTGTCGTTTGGTTGAAAAGCTTTTGCCAGGCCAAGACTACCCAGGTAGGCTCAAAATGAAAGCAATGGGACTACGAATCCTCACTAAACTAATCAATAAATGGTCTTGTTGCGCCTAAGATGACAACCTCATTGTGAAGAAAGGAGTGTCCTTCCCGGCTATCACAAGGCTGAGCATTCATTAGTACAGCGAGCAGTTGCGATTCGCTAACCATAACGGTGTAGCTTCCACGCTAGCCATTTAGACCATCCAATCAACAATATGTTTCTCGGCAGCCGTTAGCTGCTGTTGAATTACTACATCCATTCAGCAATCATGCCATCAGCGCAGCACACTTCATAGAAGATACTTGGAATGCATCGTGGTGCGCCACCGACACCAAACTACATGGTTTTATACCCCACCCGGTGGCGCGCCCTCCTGGTATGGACCTGCCTCGGCCGACTTGGGTCAAGCTCAACAGAATCCGAACCGGAGTCGGTCGCTTCCATTCCAACATGCACAAGTGGGGTCTGGCTCTCTCATCGGCCTGCAAATGCGGCGCGGAGGAACAAACTGCTGACCATGTCTTTTTCGAATGTCTCATCTACAAGGCACCAAATGGAACGCATGGTATAGCAACGCTGGACGAAGCTGCACTAACTGGCTCTCCACCACCTGCTCCAAAATTTGATCTAGTCTCAAACGAAAGAAGAAGAAGGCAGCCGTTTTGTAGCAAGAATTGACATCGACAAGAATTGAAAGGTAAAAACGATGCAAAATTATACATTTTTGCTACCTGGGTAGTCTTGGCCTGGTTTTATCCTCTGCTGAGAGTAAAAAAGAAACACAAGTGATAAATATTGGAGAAATTGAGTCTCCTTCACAACTTAAGAATCGAACAACGCAAAACTGCTGAAACAAAACGTTTTGTTTGAGTGAAAGAATCACTGTAAGCAAACAATGTCAAAAGGTGCACGCATGAAGTCATGGGAGTGTGAGGTATCAAAAATTTGAACAGGTTGTTATTTTTCTACTTCAATGTGATGTTAGTTACTACTTTAAAAAATCTATATCTTTGCTTCTGCAGAAAATCCGCAGCAAACGCCTTTTTTTACATGTTTAGTATCGGCCACAGTATCGGCCAAATTTTGCCGATACCGATGCCGATACCGATACTCAAAAAATGGCCGATATCACCGATACCGATGCCGATACCGATATATCGGTACATCTCTAGTCTTGTGAAATGGCTTATTGCTTATATTTGTCAAGTGATTTATTGGGAAACTATTCCATTGAATGCAAATCAAGACAACCATTTGCGCCTACCTTTATCAGAGCTGGATGGTCTGAAAGCCCTTGATGATAAAACAGCTCAAACTAAGCGCAGACATCCAATACGGGTCGACTACAGCGCCGGATTAACTATAGTAGCAGATGTAGCAGCTGCTACGGGCCCCGCGCTTCACAAGGCCCCGCGCTTGGCGAGCAAAACATTTTTTTTGCAAAAAATTTTGAACATGGCAAGTAATTTTTGTCTTGCAAACTAGAATGGCATAGGAGAACATTATAATTGTAGGATTAAATTACTAGTCCCAACGTTAATTATTCTAAACTTAAAAAACCGGTAACTTTCGCTGGAGGCAACTGCCTGTTCGAATGCCACTAGCCCATGTCCTAGTTGTTTGAGGGTACATTCGAGAGAATGGCAACTTCGCCCATTGTGTTGTCACAGGGAAGAATTTAATCATTTCTTGTGTGCTATTTTAAGGTTAGTTATTTGTGTAAATAGTTTCTCTTGTATTGGAAGAGACGAAGACATTTGATTTGAACTGGATTTAGCCTATTGCTTCTGAGAGAAAAATTGTAAGTAGATTCTAACATGTCCCCGATTCTAACTAGCAATTTCATGATTGAGAGAACTGGCACCTTTTGTACTGAACTTAGCCAGAACAATTCGCTAAGTTTGAGTCAGAGGCGCAGAAGCTGACTCAAGTGCCGGATTACTGACCAACAAGCACAAGAAGAATTGTCGGAAATCGAAGGCGCGATGAGGATGTAGGCAATGGCCGTTCAGTTCCAGATGTAATGGATAATTAATCAATCACCTAAAGACAGATTCCGGGTGGAAGTTTTCCTTGCAGTATTGGACAGCCTAACAATCTGTGCTGGAGTAGCGTCGCAAGGCATACACCCAATTGAACACACGGTTTAGTTTTTTGCGAAATCTGCATGACCTAACACCTGCGCAGACCCAAGAAAGTGCTGACAGACTTTTAGAAGCATATTCCCAGGATTTGGAAGACCGATTGAAAGATGAACTACCTCAGTTTTCAGAATTCGTAAAGCACATTGCTATTGATTGCTCCTCTCCAGAACTCAACTATTTTACTAAAACAATTATTGACACCACGTTTCCTAACATTGACAATTTGTTGCGCGTTTATCTATGTATGATGGTAACAAATTGTAGCCTACTGGAGAGAGATCATTTTCAAAATTGAAGTTGATTAAAACCTATCTGCGAAACACGATGGGGCAAGAGCGGCTACACTATGTAACTCTTTTGAATATTGAAAATGACATTCTGAATTCACTGAACTCATCTGAAATAATAAATTGTCAAATTTGCAGAGATCAAAATGCGTCGAAAAGACCTTTGAATGATATGGTTGAAGTTTTATATTTCTCCTTGCGAATAAAACATTACATTAGACTTTTGTTTTTTGTTGTTGTAGAATGTAGTATCAAATCTATAAAATATTCAATTAGCCTACTTCCCGGGTATTATCTGTAGGCTACATCAAATCAATGTGCTACAGGCCCCGCACTTGGTTTATCCGGCACTGGTCGACTATACACGACCGTAGTCCAAAAATAACCCTCGGCCTTGAGGTTGCAAACTTACAATCCTACTCAAACTACAGCAACGATTGATAATAGCAACAGTCATTGACTTTCTACAATTTTTAGGCCAGTGTTCGAGTAAGTAAATTTTTTTTTTTTGTACCCTCATCGATCAAGAACTGCATTTTTTCAAGTACCAGAAAAAGTGATCTTGATCTTCAAGATCACCCAAACAAGTGATCTTGCCCATCTCTGGTTGTATGTAGACTTCTGGTGTAGCATTGTATAAGTCAAGAAGCTACCAGATTTTTCAATTGATGTTTTTGTAATTCTTGATGAGGAAACACTATTTTAGTGATAACAAAAGGTAGGATGAGCAGTCGCACACATCTAACCATTAACTATAAAAATAAACACATTTTATCCAAATTGTAGACTGCTCTAGTCAAGTTTAAAAACCTAATATTGTTTGATTTTCTGCGCAAGAGTGGGGTAGTTAGTTGTGGTTTGGTTGTGATAGAGTTACGCAACGGTTGCGTTTACAATCAAATGAAAGATGGTTATCAAACTGTGTTTAAGAACACTAAAATTCTCAGTAAAATGGTTAAAATTTTATTGTTAATTATTATCTATAATAGTCTTGATTTTCTCTTTTTGTAGATTATAAGTGAATCTCAAAGTCGTCACATAAATTACTTGCCAACCTTGACAACTTCTGTACCATCAAACTGGATTCACATCTGCAACCAGAACTAGTCACGCAATGTAAAATTACTAATGTGTTCAACAAAATGCAGTAAGAAAAACACATGTAGTAGCAGTTGGCACTAATGATTTCTCTTGGTTGTAATTAAGCTAGCGTCGTGACACGACATTAATATTTGGACTTACAGAAGCATTTAATTCTCCAGCTAACACAGAGGTTTGCTTGAGGCGTGACTGGCTTATAACAATTGCTGGAAGAAGCTGAAAGAATACATGGCAAGTTTCCAACTAAGGTTTGACCCACTGAATAATAATAATAATAATGTTATGGTTTTATTTATTGTCGCTCTACAACAGCTAAGGTCTTTTAGCGACAGGGCTCATTTTTAATTTGTATCAGGTTTACGATGTTATCACATTATTACCCGACTCATTCTCACTGCGCTATGCAAGAAAGAACACAATCGGTACCGTTTTTAAAGTCTTCGGTTTGACCCGACCTGGAATCGATCTCAGATCTACCATCACCAGAGCCGAAGGCGAAACCACTCGGCCACTGAGCTGGTTTGACCCACTGAATGAGAGATAGCTGCTGATGTCATAAAGAATAGGCTTGATCACAATCCTTTGACAACAAGATTGTTCACTGGCTTCAAGCGACCTAGACAGCGTTTGTTGATTCAGGCGCATTCTTCAGATGATGTAAACGTAAAGTAAGGCAACCAGCTGCCAGGCAAGCATATGAAGCCAGGCAAGCAAGCATATGAATACACATGCTGACAAGATTAGACACAATTTTTGTTTGGTAACTTCAATGCAATTTGGAATGTTTGAGACTCCTCTCATAGTGTAGCTTACACAGTTTCAAGGAACAGCCTGCACTATCATCGTTTTACATTTTCAATAACATATTGTGTAATAGGTAGGCTATAGCCTAGAGTTTAATAGACAGTTAGTTTTACTAACCATAGAAGACCGACCTTCTAAAAGTAGAAGTGTGGTGTAAAAAAAACATGATACAGTAGGCAGGGCGTTGAGAGGACAATTTGGGCAAGTTTCTAACGAAATCCTTGAGCCTCAATTCAAGGCACTTCTAAGACAAACGCACTAAATCCAAAGAATAGGCCTAGTTTCTTCAAATTCCAGGACTCCTTGTAAACATTACCGGGTCTAAAAGTACTTCCTGCACCTCCTGCCAATGCTACAGACAGTAGGCCTGTAGGCAACCGTTGTCATCGTGTTGACGCTCTGTTGATAATAATGGTAGTACGGCAGTAGTAATAATAGCAGTGATAACAAGTGTAGGACATATTTGCTAGATTTGCAATAATTCTGTGAGAACTTAGCCTATACAGCCTTACTCTGATTGTAGACTAGCAGTTTTCAATTTGCATTTTACAGAAACAGCTAAACAGGCCGAGGTATCACAATAGAAAATCATAATCCTGTGATTGAATTTAGTCAGAGGTGTGCAGTAACTAGTTACAAAAGTAACTAGTTGCTGTAACTAGTTACTTTTTGAGTAACTGTAACGGTAACTTCGTTACTATTTTCCAAAAGTAACGAAACGCGGTAACTAGTTCCTATTTTAGCACTTTTTCATCAGTTACAGTTACAAGTTACTTTTGTATTGAACTTTTAGTTTTTAATTGCCGTTTATTTCTCTGCACGTGTTTGTGTCTTGCTTAGTGCGTGTTTGCTGCGTTTTGCGAAATAATGCATTTTTCTCGCAGATTTATCGGCGCAGCACTGCGCATGCGCGGTTCTACTTTTGTGGTCTGGTGGAGAAGAGTTGCCATATGGGCGAATTTATCGCCAAAGTCCAGAAACCTGGCGATTTTTTAAGACGTTTAGCTTCATATTTATGATTTGGCTCTTTTTTGGCGAGTTTTGATAACTGGTTTGGCTAAATTAATTGTTTTTGGCGATTAATCAATATGTACCAAAGACAGGCAAGACACAACAATACAACAGGGTTGAGCATTATAATAATATATTTTACATATTTACAAATGAGTTTAACAGTCAAACGTTTTCGGTTTAACTTAAGCCCTCATCAGCAACCTGAAAATATTTATAAAAATGCAGTAAATTTCAACTTCTTGAAGGTAACTAACTAACTGACTATAAGCATCAAGAAACACGCAGCGATTAAAAGCAATTTGTTGATGCTTATAGTCAGTTAGTTAGTTACCTTCAAGAAGTTGAAATTTAGTGTAACGCTTGCAATGCCTCTAAAAAGATTGTCTGACATTAAAACCAGCAACAGCATTGCTGTTTGTTTGCCGTTGGTGGACGTTCTTGTGGAAGCAATACAAACCAGATTTGGTCATTGGTTCGAGGACAGCGACTGCATTCCACGCACAATTTAGAGTTTAGACTTATCTGTGTTTAATGCCTGATCATTAAGCGACACTGCTGAATTGAAGACCAAAATAAAACAGAACATGCTTCAAGCAATTAAACAAGCAAACTGCTCTGCTGAAGAGGGGAGTAGCAGCGACACTGAAGTGAATGGTGGTAGGTAGAGCCACGGAGGACATTTTGCACCACTTTATGCAAAAACCTACCAAAGAAAGCAATGCGCGTTGAATCTGTTACAGGAGTATTTGGAAGCGGACCCTGAGGACAAGTTAAGCGGATCCAGATTGGACCGATGAAAAAAACTGTTTTAAAAACATAACACTCTCATTCCGTCAAGTGCTGCAGTAGAAATATTGTTTTCATTGCAGCACTTGTTCATCACCAGACTTTATTCGTTCATCCCCGACGCCGACACACGCTCCATCGACCTGACACTACCAAGACAGGCATGGGTGCGCCTCAACCGTTTCCGTACGGGCGTCGGGCTTTTCCGCTCAACCATGCACCAATGGGAAATGGCCTCTTCCTCCTCCTGTGAATGTGGTGCCGAGGAACAGACCGCAGACCACATCATTGATTGATTAAATCTTTATCCTCGGACTGGGAAAGCTTCTTGCAGAACTTAATCCTGGCAGTTTCGCATACTTGTAGACTAAAGGCTTTAAATTACTGACGCAGGCCCGGTCACCGAGATTGACAGAGTGAAGTTTCCGATTGTTGAAGTCTTGTTGCCGGGAAATTATTCCATCTATTAGATGCCGCTAAATAGAAAACAGTCCTTAACGTGCGTTGCTCAAGCGCATGCCCTGAGAGTCGAACCAGTGCCGCTTGATCTTGAAGCTTCTTCGTTCCAGAAGTGACGCGCTAACGAATTGAACTATCGGGGCGGACATCATCAATGACTGTAACATCTTCAAGCCACCTAACGGAGTGGAAGGTCTGCGTGTCATGAATGATGAAACCAAACACTGGCTGCTCTCTAGTAGCCTTCCAGTGTAGTCCGGAAACATGGTGAATCTGGGGCGGTAAAAGGATAGACTTTCGGCCCCAGAGGCTCACACGACGACGACGATTGGGCAAGGAAGGACATTTTAAAGCCCAAAAGGGCAGGCCTGAGTGACGAGCACTTTGAAATGCTCGTATTTCTCAAAGGAAATAAACATATAAGCCACTGAGTATTTTTTTAAATAAAACCTTGTTGGTTTTGTACTTGTGCTGTTATGTTAGCATGGATGGCTCTAACACTATATATCAAACATTGCGGTTAAACTGGGCTTGCATGCAGAGCTGGCCAGGTGCAGAATTTTATGTTCAGATTTGTGAGTAACTGAAAGTAACTAGTAACTGTAACTAGTAACGGTAACTAGTTACTTTTCAAAATCGATAACTGTAACGGTAACTCAGTTACTATTTTGGCCAAGTAACTGTAACTGTAACTCAGTTACTTTTGAAAGTAACTTTGCCCATCTATGAATTTAGTATTTTCCAGTTGCACAGTTTAATTTTTTCTGAGTTTCGTTAGGTGTTCCACACGATTTTAAAAAGAAGAAGCCATTTCGTTGCCAAAAAATGTTGAAAATCGCAGGGCCCTAGTGTATGATTGTATAGGCTACTGATGTAGCAAATTTGAATTTTTTTAGTAAGCTCCCAAAGCAGGCCTTCAAAAGCTTTAGATAATTGCTTTAGTGAACTGTTACAAAAAATCAACATTGACGCAGCCTGTAATATCTATAAGCTACTGTTTTCAAATCGGCAAAGCAAGCCAAAGTGTAGGCAAGAGCCGGCGCTAGCAAGCCTGTCAAAACAAGGAAAAGCGATGGTGCTGCTAGAATTAATGTCGCGTTTCCGTTCGTGCACTTTATGCAGCGTATTGGTGATATATTGTGAGTTGGTAGCTTGAGTTTGCGTAGTGTCGTCTATTATATTGCCGATGCGCTTTTCTGTTATGTTTTCAAAATTTGTAGAAGCATAGCCGGGTGTGTTTGTTTGTGTATTTCGCTAAGGCAGGCACTCAATGCTGTAGCAAGGTCCTTTTAATACATTGAAAATAAAGAACTTGTATGTTGCCATGGGTTTATGAACAAAACTGGTCTTAGCATTGGTGAACTAGAGATATGAGAGAGTGAGATTAAAAGATCATAATAGCCTACAATGAGTTTATGAAACTATTTCAGTACAAAGCTTTAACGTTAGGAATATTGCTGTTTATTAACAAAGATGTTTTCGCTGTGATGGCGAGAAAAGAAATAAACTGAACTGAACCGAAAGATCAATTTAGTCGCACCCTTGTCTATTATTTCTTTTTGTATGACAGAAGTGTGACTTATGTTAATTCTAGCACAAGCTGTTTAGCATCACATGTAAAATCTAAGCAGCAAGCAGCATGTCAAACGATGATCAACGCTGTGTAGACGGTAAGTTACCCGTACCTTGCTGTACGACTGTCATAACTTTAGGCCTGCTTTTGTTTTATTTTTGTCATAGGTTGGTTGGCAAAATAATAAATCCGCTGTGGGCGATAAAGACTGGGTGAAAGAAAGACGTAGGCTAGGTAACTTCTCTTCCGTGTATACGGTAACTTAAGTTAACTTGAGTTGGGATGACGCTGTTTTCCTGACAGGTTAGCTCAGGGTTGGTTTTGGATCAAATTACAAAAGTTTCTATAGCATATGATATAATCACTAATTGAAACTAATTCTGTGGCCAATGAAAAGCTGTAGGATGTTTTTCTGTTCGGCGTAGTGTTTGCAATGACGCGTTTTTTCCAACAGAATCAGCTGTGTTTTCCTATGTCAAAACACAAAGCTTTGTTGCAATCAAATTCTATGCAGAACCAATAAGCTAAAATTCACCAAAAGCATAAATATTATCTCAGTACGAGCGTATAATGTGGAGTTGTCCTGCTTATTAAAGCAATTGCACTATAGCCTACTTACAACTGAAAGACCTTTCAAATTACAGTTTATACAAGAATATATCAACAAAGGCGGTGATGGTCGTAGGCGCAATGGTATGCGCTATATGAATAATTTACGATTTCAACCCTTTGCTTTCTGACTACTCGAGAATGCACTTGATTTATAACGGTTTTACAAACATACAATATGCACCTGCATTTTTGCAACTTTTGTTTTATAGCGAAATTATGTTTTTCTTAACCTGATTGCATGTCACTTACTGAATGACACTTTTCGTCATTTAACGAATAAAGCAAATAGGTTTAAAAACTAAACTCATGGCTTATCTTTTGCTTTATAAAGTGCCAACCATCAATGCACTAGTATCAGCTGACCTGTCAGTCTATGTTTGCATTGATTTAACATCTGCAGAACTTGAATCAATGCGAAAAAAACTGTTTTTTTTTTCTGGCTGAGTAAAGGCAAATATGGCATTGTAACGTTTTTTGACAAGTTCAGAAATTCAAAATGTAAGTCAAATATTTTGCAGATGATGCTGAAGATCTCGATGCAAAATACGATTTCTTGATCAAGTTTCTTCTTCTTGGTGATTCAGGGGTCGGCAAGACCTGCTTTTTACACAGATATACAGCTGGAGAGTTCAGACCGAAATTCATTGCAACTGTAGGAGTCGATTTTCAGTTAAAAAAATTGGTAACGATACCATTATACTGTATTGCTACTTTGTAGCCTATTTTAATCACAAGGCTTATGAAGAACCATGTACTGTAGGCTACATATTGTACTCTTAAACATACTGTACAACAACGATAAAGCAAGCAAGTTGTGCCACAAATATATCAGAATAAGAAATGCCAGCACGGACTTCAGAGTTTTAATTAGCATAAAGAAACAAATGAAGTAAATCAGTTTTCATGGATCCCCTAATCAGAGTTAAAAGTGATTTCATCATAGCAACAACAATACATGCCATGACATAGGAGAGGTTCAGGAAAGGGTCGACATGACCAAACATGGGCGTTAAGGCACGCATGAGGCCAACACAAAATGCTAAAATTTACATTTTCATGATTATGCTTTTAAAAAGTACATAGGCCTACATAATTATGCAGTTACTAATGTGATTTCTTTCCACCGTGGTACACTATCGAGAACGTAGATTGTCCGAGTGAGGAACACAACCTAATTTGTTTACAATGGACAAAAACTCTAAATGAAAGCGTACAGCAGTGCCGCTCTTTGAGGTGTGCAAACCGTGCGATCGCACAGGGCCCGCAAATTAGGGGGCCCAAAATTTCCTCAGAAAATGCAGTAATTTTGTCATTTCCAATGGAAAAATTCAACAAAGGAATTAGCAACAAGAAAACATAAAGACTCAACGGGTGCAACCTATTTTGTCCCCTGAACATTTCGTACCCTGAAAAGATCGAAAAAAAAACAACAGAGCCGAAGTCGCTGATCGGAATTTCTGCAAACATTTCAAATTTCTCTCGATCTTTTCAGGGGACGAAATAGGTCGAAGTTTGATTTTGTTACTCCGATTTCAGGGTACGAAATCGAGGTACGAATTTTTCAGGGGACGAAATAGGTTGCATCCAGACTCAACATAGAGACATAGCTTTATTTCTGAAAAATGCTGAAGAAAGCATGATCTTTCAACCCTTTTGCTATTCCACCGGACAGCACCATTTTACAGTAATATTCATACCCAAATTTTTGTTGAACATGCTCTCAGAATGCCCCAAATTCAAAGTAATTTTTCAAATTTTTCTGGGCCCCCCCCCCCCCCAGACCCTCCGCCGACCGTCAAACCACCCCCTCCCCTTTCAAAATACCTAGCTACGCTACTGAATTGGATCATTGTCATTGGGGCCCGCAAAGCATATTCCGCACAGGGCCCGAAATACCCTAAGACCGGCACTGCGTACAGCACTTGGAAATAACTTTATAGCACCACCATTTTAATGATTAAAGATTTGAAGAGCAATTTATTTACACAATCAAATAAAGAGGTGGTAAAAAATTGATAAAAAAATGACAAATATGAAATAATGAAGGGTAGCTTCAGCTGTGTGTGCAAGAAAAAGCACAATCGCCACCCGGTCAACTAATCAGCCGCTTTTTGCATTGACTCAACGTCTGCAGATGTTGAATCAATGTGACAATGACTGATTTGGCTTTTGCTGGGCGCTACCAAGACTGTGGGATGGCGTAACGGATAAGGCGTTGGCTTTCCAATTATGCAACCTGGTTCGACTCCCGGCTTAAGTTGGTTGTTGAAAACACCGCTTACCTCTAGCTAAATTGGGTGGGCACAATTGCTGATGGAAAGGCGGCCCAGAGAAAGGAACTGGCCACTCTACTCTCCTTAGTGCCGAAGGCTTAGGACGATGAGAACCTTATCTTCTCATACCTAACACTTGAAAATGGAACCACCTTTACCTTTACCTTAGACTTAGGAAGTTTAAAACAAATTTTATTTGGCCATGCAAAACAAAATTTCCTGCCAAGAAATTAATTCTGAACGAAAAAAGATCATCGTTTTACGGTTGTAAAAACAAAATGATGCGGAAACTCAGTTAAAATTTTAACTCCGTCTTTCACCTTGATATGCAGAAGCGTCGTCAATGACTGAACAGTTCAAGAAACTATCAGGTTATCTCGTGTGATGCCGGTTAAGTTATGGTTGCTGTACTTCTACCAAGTTCTAAATAACATTTTCTTCAGGTTTACGAGTTTCCAAACGAAGATGAAGAAGACAGGAAGAAAAAGATTCATTTACAATTATGGGATACCGCCGGGCAAGAAAGGTAAAGCCGATAAAAATTTCACACAAGGCTATGTTTAAAATCTATGTCATGGTCCTGGAAGAATTCCTTTTTGTGTATCGCCATACTTTTTTTTACGTATCCTTCATGGGATTATTGATGACACCAAGGGTAATTATTATATTTGAGATTTTATTTAAGATTATATTTGAGATTATATTTAAGTACAGTGTTCTCTCGAATTAGGTCCTGTCTTTCGGCATAAAAAGTAGAAATTCATCTACAAACTCAACGACGAAATACTCTATGATTACAGGAAAGACACGCTCTTCAAGCAAAGGGTTATTATAGGCTTTCAGCAATGGCTTGTAGGTTTTCTGCTGGTTAGAGCTTAGCATAAAGATGGAGACGCTGTTAAAAACAATATGCTAGACATTTACTTTATAATAATATAAGCCAAGAAAACAGTTTTATAATATACTTAGCGTTGGTCATTTTCAGTTGAGCATACGAATGAAAATAATCCATATTTAATATGCTACAAGCTTCAACTTTTCTTTCATGGAGAAATGTGTCTAATGTTAAGTTTGTTCATTGGTTGATTGTAATTGAAACAACTAAACTGAGAAGGGGTGTTGTTTCAGGTATCGAAGTTTAACTAAAGCCTTCTTCCGTGATGGCATGGGCTTCTTGCTTCTTTTTGATTTATCTTGCGAGAAAAGCTTCCAGTCAGTAAGAGGCTGGCTTAGTAAGTTTGCTTTGGTAGTAAACTTGGACAGCTAATTTTTTGTCACAGTGGGCTATCAGCCAACCAAAATGGATGAACATGTCTAATGGTTTATGAAAATAGAAAAAAAATAGCAAACGATGCAGATTACACACGGTCTAACTTAGTCTAAATCAATGAGTTTTACTTTCTATTTTTTTTCTAGTTTTCGATTTTGACATGCTGCTTACTTGTAAATGGCGTATTCATACGACTGCGGTGTTTAAAAAAAAACGCACTGAAGCGTACTCGTGTGATCAAACATTGTTGCTTTTAATTTTTCTAAAAGAAACTTGTATTCGTTTTATTATCTCAAGTCACTGAATGTGCCTTTTTGGGGTGCAAAAATTCGCAATATTAGACTAATCTGCACTCTAGATAGTGCTTTTGTTTTTTGCGGCAATTTAATCGGATTTAACTTACAATATATTTAATATAGGCCTACTGTATATTTCAGATTAATTTCTTGCTGACATAGATTTGTTGATTCTAAATTAATATTAAAATACGTAAGTTGATTTACTAAAGCTTTTGAGTTGAAAAACTGAAGCATTCCAAACGACCTGAACTTGTCAATTCATCTTTTTCTCATACAGTGCAGTATAACCATACGCAGTGAAAAATGTTTTCTGGTATAAAAACATAGACTGTAATACTCAAAACTTGACAAATGACCCAAATCTGCAAGACGTTAAATTTTTGGGAGCTGCATCTCAATTTTGAGATGTGTTGGGATGGCGCAACCGATAAGGCGTTGGCTTTCCAATTATGCAAACCTGGTTCGACTCCCGGCTTCAGCTGGTTGTTGAAAACACCGCTCACCTCTACCTAGGGTGCAATAAATTGGGTGGGCATAATTGCTGCAAGAAAGGCGGCCGAGAGAAAGGAACTGGCCACCCTACTCTCAGTGCCGAAGGCCCTAATACAATGAGAACCTTATCTTCTTATACCTGACACTTGAATCAAGTGTGGGACCACCTTTACCTTTTTATTCCTATTTTGGCTTGACAAGCAGTAGCCTACTTCGTTTACGTTAAAGGTCAACGAAGCTTACATCTTTAAAAATAACTACAACTCAAGATATGAATGGTCTCAAAACATGTTGACTCTTGAGTTTGAACATTTTTTCACTTTATCTCCTGTTGGCTACTGGACTGGGGTTACTAAAAACTAAAATACGAGTAAGGCACGCCTACGACCAACCTCCCGGAAGTTCCAATGGCGCTAGTTTTTATGATCCATCACACCGTGATAGTCTCACATCAGCTAAACCACATGTGCAGTTTATCTGATGCTTTCATGTTCAGTTGGTTTTTTCATAAGTAAAGTCAGGAAAGGCTAAGAATGTGGAACCTTTGAGGTTTGCGATGACAATACGTACAACGACCAAGCGTGTCGATTGAGACTTAACACACAATCCTGCTGAGTCATCACACAATCTTGCTGAGTCATCACAGGCCGTATCGTGCTCAACAAACTGAGTACCGTAGTCGATCAGTGCTCCCACTCACGATCATTTTTGTTCCTAACTGCCGGGGACTTCAAAAATAGTTAGGTAATTTTCATTACCTACATGAGGCTATTTTACAAGTGTAACTAAAATCGACCTGTTTTAGCCTGATTCTGTGAGTTTACTGTGGTAGTAGCAGTTTGTCACCAGCTTTTGGAACTCAGTTCCCCAGTTATCTGGAATGACGAGTGACGATTTACTAATGACGATGACGAATGGCAATTTATTACCTACACAATGTACATTGAATTTAGGCTCACATAAAATAAAGCATTTAAAGTGAAAGATTACCTGAGCAAAATAATTTAGAGTTTTATAATGTCCTGAAAAGTGTTCCATCAGTTGCCGTAACTTGAGATGTCAGTCTCCCTACAGCAGGGATGGCGAACCACTGACCCGCGGGTCACGAAGTGACCCATCACAGATTTTCAGTGACCCACTTGTCTTTTTTAAAATAATGAAATTTAAACAAATATTTCAGCAAAGAATAAATGTTTCACTAAATATTTGTAATAAGGCCCCACCCTATTTTAATCTAGCTTTGTTGAATTTCACTGCACAATACATCAGCAGGAAGCCCTTTGCGCCAAATCAATCAAATCTCTTCAAAAAGTTGTAAGTGTGGTAACAAAAATAGTCAACTATATTGCATCTCATGCTCTTAATAAATGCCAGTTGGCAAATTTATTGAACGCGTGTGACAGTAAATTTAATGGCTTACTCTACAACAGTGTAAGGTGGTTAAGTTGTGGTAATGTTTTACAGCGATTTGTTGAATTGTTGGACAAAGTACAACTTTTTTTAGCTGAAAAAAATCAAAAATATCCAAAGTTAAGCGAAAGTACGTGGTTGAATGATTTACATTTTTTCGCTGATTTCACAACGCTTTACAATAAGTTAAATACTAAATTGCAAGGCTGTGGAAATATTGTATTATCCATGTTTGGGCACATTAAAGCATTTGAGAAGAAACTCGCTATTTTTTCTGTAGACCTTGAACAAGGTCAGCTGAAATATTTTCCTCAGTTGTTGAAGCACTTTACCAGCACCAAGTTAACTTATGAAAAAAAGCAAACTGCACTCAACAAGTATGTTTTACTGACGAAAGAGGCCAAAAATGTAATGTCAGAAAGGTTTACCCAGTTCCGAAAGCTAGATACTACATTGCAGTTCATTCTTTTCCCGCATGCAATTCAATTTGAAAATCTTGAATTATCAAACTTCGAATGGCTTCGTCTTTACAACTTGGAAATGGAAATGATAGACTTTCAAGAAAGTGCAGTTTGGAAAACAAAATTTGTAGACTTAAATCATCTCCTACAAAAAAATTGAAATGAAAACGGATATGGATGGTTGTGACTTTCCTGCTGTTGCTGAAAATATAATTCTTACAGAGTGGAACTCCCTGCCAAATTCGTTTGAAACTATGAAAAGATTTGCAGTAGCTCTGTTAACGTTGTTTGGTTCTTCATATTCGTGCAAATCTTTATTTTCGCACATGAAGTTTATATAATCAAGCACACGGAATCGTCTCAGCTCAGATATGAGTGTTGCATGTGTGAAGCTAAAAACTACGGATTACCAACCAAGGAGAATGAGACTTGCAGAGAAGATGCAGCAGCAAGTTTCGCATTAACATGTAATTAAATGTATGACCCACTTTTGCTTTTTCAAGGATTAAGTTCTCTTTTGTGACCCATGCACTAAAAAAGGTTCGCCATCCCTGCCCTACAGCTTTATCACATTGAATGAAGCATGTTTTAGAGTAGGCTGCAGGCCTACACGCAATTTAAAACCATCTCAAATCACTATCTTCATGGAATCAATCGCAGATTGTCTTCAGTAGCGGATCCAGGGAGGGGCAATTGGTACGTGCTTTTCAAGCACTGAGAAGACATTCAATTTTCTTGGATTTTTGCAAAATTTCCTCACTTAGGTGCATTGCACATCACCGGTAGCATAGAGCAAGTGGAACCCTTGCTTTAAATTAATTACGATTTAAAGGGCAGGAATTCCGTTTATGTGCCCACCACAAACACTTAAAAAATGCAGTGAGTCAATTCCGAAGTTAAACATTGCTAAATTAACTACATTAAATTAACCTACTCCAGCGGTAGGTGACAAAGGTTAAGTGAAGGCCCTGTAAATCAGTTACTGAGTTTTGAGGAAAAAGAAAACTCATTATAGATTACTCGTACAAGGGTGTTTATCAGTTCCTTTCTCGCGGCCTTGGTGCAAAAGCTGAACTGTTTTGCATTGCGCTTGTATCAAGACTTGTATACGTATAAAGATAAAAATGCTCTAGTTTTAATTGTGGCTTAGGTCTGCTCTTACCGACAGGTGAGTTCAAGACTCTTTTTAAAGCGTTTTATTTTTGATTTAGGTGAAATAAAAGAACAAGCTTACTGTGAAAATCCAGACATCATCTTAATCGGTAACAAGACTGATTTAGGCTCGTGGGAAGTGACCACAGAACAAGCAAAGAGACTTGCTGATAGCGAACAGTAAGTCCTCGTTGCACAAAACGCATCACAAAAACCTTGCTTGCTGCGTGGCAAAATGATGAAGGTCTGACCCAGGGATAGGTCTGACCTACTCTTGAAAAATGTGTCGGTTCGAAATTGAGAGCAGTAGGTATCCTACTCAGCGGTGCCTTGGCATGAAAGTAAATTACATGCTTGAAAGTGGGCAAGAAGTTTGGCATTCTTGATTTTTCACTTCTAATATTCATTCACCAGGTACAAGCCTAAACACATCAATAGATAAAATCTTTTCTGATCCTTTCGTTAAATTTTAATCAACCTTTTCTAGAGTCATTTTTTGCTTTGACACCTAGTGTTTGTTGCATTGCTTGATATTCAACCAATATTTCATTGCTTTATAACTTATAAGCATGTTTTATAAGACGCTACAGATGTCAGTAAATTAATCTACCACTTTGTAATGGATAAAATCCATATGTGTGAGTTCCTTGATTGCGTTTCTAAGATGGTTGTGTGAACATACGCCATATTGCTGCCGATGCCAACTACTGTAACTGATTGAAAATGTAAGGTACGTGTTCTACTCCGGCCAAGACTTAAAGATTATGAAAAACAGATGGTTCTCTTTCACGTTCACTAAAATCGTCATGATCAAACTCTGTTATTATTCCGATTTTTGTGTAGATTGTTCAACCCATCTTCTATTGCAGTATCCCATACATAGAAACAAGTGCCGCGACGGGGGAAAACGTTGACAAGGCTGTCAACTTGCTGCTGGATCTTGTTGTTAAGAGAATGCAAGAATACGTGTCCAGCTTGGACGACGACACGCCAACCACACCTGCGCCTATAAAACAAGGAAAGTCCTCCACTCAATTACCCGAAGGAAGGCCATCGGATGGCGAAGAAACCTCTTCATGTGCTTGCTGAAAATAAATAGCTTTTCAATATATTTTTTTTTTCAATTGATTAAACTAGTGCAATACATTATGAATACAAGCACAAGTTGACGATGCTGCAATAACGCAAAATCTTTTGATTTGATATACCGTGGGGGTAAGTTATAGTTGCTCCACTGTTTTGTGACTGCTTTAACACAATTTGGGTAGAGAGGTTACTTTTTTTAGATCATAAACAGACATAGCTAAGCAACAACACTACATTTAGCATTATAAAAACAAAACACAATGGGCGAACGTTTTCGGCTAGTCAATTTAGCCAGTTTTTTTTCAAACATTTGAGCTGTTGTGCTGCGTAATATTTCAGTTATCATTTTGTGTGAGCAAGTTTCACAAATGTTTAGATTTGACCGTGTTTTTGCTGTGATACTGTATGATTTAGTATTTCTTTTAAAATATTTCTTTTATATGCTTGAAAAGGGCTGTATGACTAGCCGAAAACGTTCGCTTATTGTTTTTGTTTTTATAATAAGTGTAGGCTATAGTGCTGTTGCTTAGTTATGTCTGCTCACTTGCTTAACGTTCTAGTTGCTACTAAAACGGATGAAAAATTGTTTTGTGGAATAGCTAGATTTGTTTCGGATATTGGACAATTGCCAGCTTGGTTTTTGCAACAGCTTCTAGCTCTGTGGAACAAGTAGAATAGCGCGAGTGAACTTGTGTCAAGGGTTGACATATATGCTTTATTTACGCACCCTACATGGCTTGTTTGGTTTTTGCAGATGCTTTTACGTGGTCTTCTTTTGACGCACATTTTTGCTTTGTAGCCTATCAGCTCTTGTCCATAGACAAAGGTCTCACATCGTGGGCCAGGAGCTAACCTGCGCCTTGACAAGCTAAACATAGGGTAATCACTGGCATCTTTAACAGTTTTCTTTTAAAATATATCGTTTTTATGAAGGTAGCAGGCAGTAGCCTATTTCAGCTTTGTTTGTTTCCTGCCATAAGTTTTAAGTCACGCCTCGGCTTATAGGTCTGTGATCTGTAAACAACACCCTAGTTGATGCATCTTACATGTATTTAAACATCATCAGGAGATTGTGTTGATCTCACGGAATTTGAGGTTAATAAATGTTATCGCTTTGCTACTTGCTGCATATTTAAGTATTGACTGCTTTGCCGTCACCTGCAATGCTGGTAACGCGATATAGCCTAGGCTGCCGTGTGTTAAGTTTGTAAGCTGGAAATTGATAAACAGATTTTACCTGCAAAGTTTATTATCGAAAAAGAAATGTACCGTAACACAACACTGTAAACATATTCTTCTTGCCAAAACAGGCAAATAAAGTGACATTATTTGAGAAGTTGCTTAATAGTAACATAGTGCCATGTCTGACCAATGACCAGTGATCTGGCCTTTGACGAAGTGTCACAGTGTGATTACATTACAGTCTTGAGTTCTAGCAAAGATACCGCTTGTATGTATGTAGTATACGTTTGTTTGTGCTACCTACCTTTCAGGTATAAAATAATCTATAATTTTACAGCAAAAGTCACGTTTTGGATTTTCTTTTCTTTGGTTGCTTTTAGTGTAGCCATAAAGTAGGCTACTGAAACGTTATTTTTAAAATAAATGTGTTACTGCTAAGTCTGTGTGTGTCTGCTACTAAGTGTCTGTCACTGCTTCTGTGTTCTCAAATCAATGAAATCTTGTATTTATTTGTCTAAAGAGAAATATTTTTAATTCTGTGGCCATGATAATGTGCAAAAGTGCATAAATGTAATATGAAAGTCATAATTTTGTTTGTTTTGTTTTAATTTGCTTTGATCGTGTTGAATGATACCAGAAAAAATTTCCAATGTTTTGTGATGTTGAACCTTTTATTGCAACCACAGACACACGTTTTTAATGCATTTACAAACTTTTCATTGAAATTACAAATCAAATACACAACAATAGCATTTATTTTGTTTTAATAATGAATGTGAAATTTTAAAGTGACTGCGCTGACTGGGTGAGTTGGTCCTCAGTGGTTTTATCTTCATACTAAATGTTAACACGTGACTTCTATTATATTTATTGGTGTCTATTACATATCAAAATTATAATGTCAGTTTGCTACATAGCATCAAAAATAAACTTTGATTTGCTTGGTGCGTGGACTACAAGTTCTTGAGCTGGTTTAGGAGCTGTCAACCCCCGCAACTTTTGATTTGCAAACCTATGAAAACAGCAATGTCAAGCAATAGTGGCTTGTTTTTCGGAGTGCGAATAAGATGAACGCAATTCAAGTTTTCCATTCAGAGCCACCTATTTAGTTAGATATAGTTTATACGCAGCAAGATTTCAAAGAACATGCGGAAACTTCGTAGCCTATGGTCAACTCTATACCTCGTCCCGGTTAATTAGTTCAAAGCCAGGTTCAAGTTCAAAGCCAGTTCTACGAAACATACTCTCGCCGACCGAAATACTGTAAAGATCTCCATCCACAATTGACTGAGTATTAAGAAAGTTTCAAATTTCAATTCCAAAACAAACAGGTTACATTTTGTTCTGAGCATTAAACAAGACAGAACTTCAGTCTTTTTTATAGTAGCTTTGTTGCTTTAGCTAAAACGGATGTTTGCTGATTGTTTTGATGGGAAAGTTTAACCTTTGAAAAGATCAGTCACCTTAACTGATAAGGCAACTTTGTTTGCTTTTTTTTTGCAACCATGTCACTACCGTACTAGGAAGTAACTCATAGAACGTATTTCATGCAACATGGAAATTGTTTTCACATCTGTTTTGCAATTAACCTATAGCAGACTAAACTTTTAAGATTTATATTGGATAGAATGAGGAAAAAAGAAGAGCCTAAAGTCATGATGGTTTTTATACGAAACTGAAACTTGTTCAAATTAAATTATTCTGATTGAGCGTAGACTAAACACCAATAGCCTACACTAACAATCACATTCAGCTCTTGGAAAATGCTCAGTCACAAACCTTCTTTCTCCCTGTCTTGCTTAGGTTACCTTTAGCCTATGTTGTGTGTCGGTCTAAACTAAGACCAGGGTTTCAAACATGCAAGTATTGTGTGAAAGCTTTTGAAAGTTCATTGCTACATTTTTACTCTCCCGGTCCGTCGTTTTTTGCGTTTTTTTTTCGTTTTTCGTTTGCGTTTTTTGTGTTCGTAGGCCTACAGTGTTTTTCCATTTCTTTGTTGTTACTACCTTTTCTATTGCATTATAGTTGTGTTATTTTGTTTATTGACTTTTTATTGTGTATTGCGGCACTCGGGTTAATTCACAAGTGCCCCGACTTCAAGATCAAGCGGCGCTGATTTGACTCTCAGCGTGTGCGCTTGAGCAACGCATTCTAAGGACTCCTCTCCATTCATCGTCACCTAATGGATGGAATAATTCCCCGGCAACAACACCTCAACAATCGGAAACTTCACTTTGTCAATCTCGGTAACCCGCCCTGCGTTAAAAGCCTCTACAAGTATGCGAAACTACCAGGAATAACCACCTACCAAGGCTTTGTCAGTCCGAAAATAAAAATTCAAAACCAAGCAACTATTTGGCCCTCAGAGCAATTTGAGTTTGAGACCTTAGGTCTAGGGCTAGGCTCTATACCAGAAGATTTCAACTTGACAAAATATGTTATACTGTATTAGGAAATTTAGATTAAGATTCACCTAGGCTTCATCAAAACCAATATATCAATTCTTACGAATAAGCAGTAGACGTAGCCTAACTTTCAATTAGCTTTCACCATTATTCTAGTAATAAATTTATAGTCATATTACATAAATTTATTGTTCACTCCCATATTGTGACCAGCTAAGCTCCCGACTTTGTAAACGAAAAAATGGCGAAATCAAGAAACGAAACATGGTGTGCGCTTGAGCAACGCATTTCATGGACATTGGACAGCTTTCCATTTGACGTCACCTAGTGGATAACAACTAACGGTACTTCACCAAGTGAAAAATTCACTTTGTTAATTTCGGTGACCAGCCTGCATCAGCACAATCTAACGCTTTTACTTACCTACAGCCAACAATAAGAATATGAAACTGTCAAAAGTATGCTTCTAAAGAGGCTTTCTCAGTGCAAAGATAAACAATCATTCTATCAATTTAATTGTGGTAAAATGTGGATCACGAACTGATTGAGTTTGTAAAGTTGTCCTGCCGGTGTATGCAAATAATGAATGCATAGTTTCTAGGGCGTTCGTCAAGTCTAGAATGTTTCATGAAGCAAGTGAACAGCAAAGGCTGCAGCACAGCGAAACTGCCAAGCTTGTATCTCTTTCGCTAGCACCTTAACAGCTTGGTGACGTCTGTCGTGATTCATCTCACATCATATGAACGTTCATCCAAACCCCGGATCTGACAAACCGTTATGAATTTGAAAATCATGTCACAGCAAAATAGTATATTTGCGGGGTTTAACTAGTGCGAGAGGTAAAGAGTACTTTTAGTTTTGCACTTTTCAAAACTTGTCATAAAGTGTATTTTTCCGTAGTTGCCATTTCGACACTTTGTGTAGGCTTAACAGTTGTTTGCAATGTTTGACTAATAAAATATGTTTTTTTTTACGTACTTTTCTAATTTTGAAGATAAACTCTGAGTGGTTCTCAACCTTTTAGCACCCTCAAAGCGGTTGCGGACGACCTAAAAAAAAACTTATCTCAACTTTTAAGTTAGCGGTTTTATTGCGTCTCCCAATGGAAACAAATGTTTCATAAGTTTTGAAGAGAAACACTTAAAAGAATTTGTTGGAATTCGCAACGCACTAATGACGATTTATGACATTGACGGATATATTTTTATGACCTATGTTGGCACACATGATGAATGTCTTGCTTCAAAGCTTTACTATGATATTTTTTTTCGAAAATTAATAGAATTTTTGCTACCTGTTACCTTGCATCAATATAGGGAATTTAACTACCAAACTTAAATTTAATAAAACTTGCAAGTTTAAAAAACATATTACTAAGCATTTAAAGACAAAAAAACTTATTAAACTTGAAATACATCTCTTTTGTGCAACTAAAACGTCGGGTGAGTTTTAAACAGGCAAGCTTTGGCAAAAATATGTTTTAAGTTTTTTCTAAAAATCTAAAAAATACTTGGCAATACTTTGCCTTCCACTTGTCAGATAACGTAGCTTACTTGGTCATCCCGTAATTGTATGAATCCCGACGATTGAACAAATTAGTCTTCTCCTCATTTCCAAAACAACCGAAGTGTACCAATTGTTGAAGCAATGCGGGGAAGACTGAACTTATCACAACATAACAAAAACAAACTGCAACACACATCTATAAGGTACTGAAGGTAAAAAACGGACTTATAATACAAAACAAGGAATATTTTAAACCACTTTTAATGATGTTTATTATTAACTTATTGTTTAAAATATTAAACATTATCTTATAGGCTACATGTAAAATGGAAGATTTACAATTTACAACTCCCCTCTCCCCATGACTGTGTTACTGATTGTGGGTGTAGCCTAAATTTGAAAAGGTTTTACATTTGGTAATAAAATGATAAGTTGTATATGAAGACTTAAACAGCAAAGAAAAAACAATTCAAAAGAGCCTTTGACATACAGGAAAAAGGTGTTGCAATATTAAGTTATTAATTTCTTATTTGCAATATACTAGCTGTTTGTGTTTATGTTTCGTTTGCAAGTTGGGCCCTTCAATTTTTGGGCTATTACTTTGATTAATTTGCTTTACTTTTCTTTAAATAAGTAGGCCTGTTATTTGTTTTTCGGCTTTAAAAATACTGTGTGCATTTAAAAGCTGTGACAAGGTTTGCTTTTGTGATGTTTCAAGTGTTTTATTTGCAGAAAAATGGAAACAAAATGGTACGCCACTTTTTGTAGGTTGCAATGATACAAAATTGATTCATTAATACATTTATGTCATTCAAGGCGGTGAGCAGTATTAAAGGTGTTCCTTTACCCATTGAAAGAGCTATGGCAACACTGGCAGTGTCGCTTAAAATGCATATTAAACACCAAATCAATACTCTACATATGACACGAAAGGAGTCATTCTGGGTTGTGTCGTTTGTCTTTATATTTTTCGTTTTTCCTGAAGAAACACAGGTAACACAACAAAGCTTCTTTTTCGACCCAGAAAATGCAGATTGTTTTAATCGCTTCGTATTTCTTTGTTTGCTAATGTGAGTGTTTGGAGAAGGTTGCGTTTGGATCTGAAATGAAAACAATATGTAAATTAGTGGACTACACTGTTTTACATAGTTTTTTTTATTCACATAGACTAAACTGTTCAATTTTTTCTCCAACATAGGGACATTGACATGATTGTTCGTTTTGAATAAATCCAGCACTGCAAAACAGAAAATTGAACAAAGTTGTATTTCAACATTCTTACTAGTGTTTGAGCAGAGTTGTTGGAAGAATGGGTATCGAGAAAAACTACTGAGAGGCTAGATTGTTTTGTAACCACTTTGGAGCCCGCTTCTACATTGTTATTTCCAATGAAACAAGAGTCTTGATTTTCTGAGCTGTACTGTAAAGAACTTGTGCCTTGAGCGACCTTAGAATTGGGTGCCTGTTCTGTGAACGAAGCTTTAATACATCCAGTTTTCTTTTTAAAAGTGGAAAAACGAAAAGAAACACTAGAGATAGTTGAAAAAAAGATGATATTATGATATAAAATATGATTGACCAAGCTTCGTGCTTATTCAGCACATCGTAGACAGAAACACATCCGACGTATTCGTATGTTCCTTCATAAGCTACATATCTTCGGGGAAGAATATGAAATACTGCTAAAATAATACTTAGTACTACTATTATCGCAGGCACCAACTTGATAAATTTGATGAAACTTCGTTGGTACAGCAAGCCCTTAAACTGATGGGTTGTTGTAGAAAGTCCATTGTCGAAGCCATAAAAACGATTACACAAACATTAATGTAATTCCATAAAGTGCAATTTCTGTGATATCATTCACCACTTCACATGCCGCATCTGAACGTAAATTCCACACATAGAAAAACTTCAGCTGATCGATCAAATATTTCATTAAAGCACAAAATGAAGAGCCAATGGCAATCCTAAACATCCAGCACTTCAACTTTCGGTCTTTTCGTTTTCGCTCTTGCAGCACTGGAGGCACAAAAGGTCGATGTGGCAAATGCACTTTTTCGCACTCTGCTTGGGAAACTTCGTTACTCACATGTGGTGACTGTATAAAAATCTTGATGTTACTTGAATGAGCCATTATTTTACGCTTGCCACTACATTTTCTCCAATAGAAGAATAGAAGGCAAACTAATATATAGGCTACAAGTCCAATATTGTGCATATTGCCACAATTGTCTGGCAAGCTGTCCATAGTAAAGTAGAATTATTAAAAATCACGACTGAGTCGTTATGGTAAAGTGCAGTTCTGTTAAACTCCATTTAAACTTGCATTTCAGGTCAAAGTCGTTACTTTTTCATTCCCATTGAACTGATGGGTCCATTGCAGACACAAAGACTAGTTGTCATAACCAAGTGATTTACTTTAAAAAATCCTGCAAAACTGATATGCTGACGATAATGTCAGCCGACTTAAATATAACCTTCTCCTGGTTAATTCAGAACTAAGCTTTTTAAAATTATTTCCATGACTTAGATAGGCCTACTGGTCTTGGAAATCGTGATAATTTTAGTAGTATTTTATTTAAAATTAATTTTTTATTACTAATATTTAGCTTTTGGTTTCTCAGTAAAGTAGCATATTGTTTTAAAGTGTAATATGCTGTGAGTGCAAATATAAGTTAGATGGTTACAACGACAAAGTGCAATCATTCCAATTGGTAATCTTTAAACCACGATCCTAATTTTTTTCTTTTTAAATAAAATATTTTCAAATTAAACGTTTTTCGGTCTAGATTAATTTCAATTTATGATTTACAAAAGATCTCAGCAAAACTGTGATAAAAAGATAACTTTTTTTTAAAGTATTCTGTTTTAAACAACCAAAAGTAATTTTTAGCACAACAGGTTTTCGTAGTTTAGCGCCTTTTCAGTGTTTTTTTTTTATTATCTTAAAGGGTTATACTTATTACTTCAAACAAATAAGTACTGTAACTTATAAGAAATTATTAAAACTGAGATTATGCCAGTAAGAAATGCTAGTTTAAAAACCATGCACGGTGCCATATGAGATCTTTAAACCAGTTGGTCAGGGGCCTTTAAACTAGTAGTTGACGAATTTCAACAAAGATGAAAAATGCTTTGCAGTATTTCATCTCATCTAAATATCACAAACACTTCGAGACCAATATCTAAACAGTTGAAGTCTATCATAAGTACAAAAACATAGCCTATTGTATTGTTGTTAACTAAAAAATTATGATAAAGATTTTTTGACACCCAATTCTACCGCAGTTTAGATTGATTTGATGCTACAAGAAGCGATTTTATGTTTAAAATAATGCTTGCATTGTATTCAAACTCAAATATAACTACCTTTTAACTATCAATTTATTGCTAACTTGAATTAAGCAAAGTGGTTTAAAAATTACACACGGGTGGTTAATGGTTGGAAGGTCCCACCCACTTGGGTCTTGAAACCAGTTTTTTTACAAATATTGAAATCCGTGCAAATTCACTTAAAATTAAAGTAGAGAAAATATTTAAGATAGGCCTAATACTTAAATTGTTCTTTGAAATTTTTTAGAAATTACTAGAAAAATAAACATTTTAGCTTTAAAAAACCTACTTTTGTCTGGAAGGTAGGCTACCACATCTTCCTTACCGTAGCCTACCTGAAGAATTATTTTTTAAAGAGCTGAGTCGACTATTGACTGTTCGTTTAACAAATCAATAACAAGGATGAAATATTGTTCAAAGTGCATCAAATGGTTGAAAAACTCTTTCCAAGTCAACCTTTATCAAATTTAACGAGAATTGCTTTATATAGACACCATGCAGAAAAAAAAAGTTTAATTGCGGTTCCAGCGTGGAACTATTATAGCCAGGGCTACCCTCGATTTGCACTCGAAAATAAGGACGACAAAAACAACATTTTTGGTTTAAACGTTAGCACATGTGTAAAGTCATTCAACACCACATTTTAACTAGAAGCAATATTTTTCAGTTATTCCCTGTTTTAAAGATTGCTTTGCATCTCACGGCAGCTGCAGTCTAAGTTTACTTGCAGAAGATCTACCTTAACTGTCTGTTCATCAAGGCTTGCTCCCTTCAAAACACAACTAAGCTACCTTACGCCAGTGGTCCACTAATCTTCCTCTCTGGGTCGCGATGTCTGCTCAACTACTCAACATTGGGTAACAACTAACAATGCAATAATAATTAAAACCACAATGAATAGTGCAGACGCGATGAATCGATTTATAGTAGGCTAAGCTACGTATGTTTAAATCAGTGTCATTGTAGCCCTATAAGCCTAGGCTGTAGGCTAGTTATTGTAATAAACGAAGTTGACTAGATCTAGAAAAACAACTAAATCATCACACTGGAATCATCAAACCTGACTCAACCGAAATTATTAAACCGGAATTGGTCAACAGGAAGCTAAAATACGATTCAAGTAATCTTGATGTGCTGATAGCTTGGTTATCGTTGAATCACAGTTAGCAAAAGAACAAACACGTTTAACCAAGGCCGTTTAGTTTAGGGGATAATTTGGGCCCGGTACCAATAAGATCTTCGGGCCCACAAATCAGGACACTTCTAAGAAAAGCGCTCTATTCAAAGAATATGCGGTGGTTTCTTCAAGTTCCAGGATCCCTTGAAAAGATTAAAGGTCCTTAAAATCATAGCCTACTGTTCCAGGTTTCAAAGGTACCCTTTAGTCTAGAGTCTAAACTCCTCTATCAACGCTACTACACGTGACATCACAATATTATAAAACAAAATTACAATGGAAATAAGTGTTATTTGCAACATTGGCGGTACTATAGCCTATGTTAAAATTTTTGATTGCTCTGAGAAATAAAGAAGTTTTCGTTTTTGCGTATGGATTATGGAATATGGATGTACAATTTGTACTGTGGGCTACATTATTAGTATTTTAGGTGCATGTTATAGTTACTACAAGAGTAGTAATTTTCAATGGTATAATCTGTAAAAATGTATACGAAACATTGATACAGAAATATCTATAAGGAAAATATCTACCTGGAAAATATCTACCTGGAAAACATCTAAGTTACTAGGAAATATTCACTCAGAAAATACTCCTTCTCTTGAAAAATAAGGATATTTACAGTAGTAGTTCAGTCAGGATGTTTTCTGTATGGATCTTTTCTTTATGAATATTTTCCGTATGGATTTTTACCTACATTCCTTGCAACATGCAGTGTAACAACTGCATCCTTTACGTTTCAAAACGAAGCATACACATTAGGGTGTTTCATTTTTTCCACACTTTCGAAATTGAAAACGTTCGGGTTTGCGTATGATGGGATTTTGGACACTGATTTGAAAAATGTAATTTTTATTCCATTATGACGTCATTTAGATGTGGCACCGCGTGGTCGAAATTCGTGTGGGGCTAAAAATAGGGGATTTCCCGTAACTCGGTAACGGAACATGGTAGAGAGACGAAATTGGTGTCAAAATGCGCAGAAGGGCCGCTTTCCTATACCTTCTTAAGAGACTTCATTGCCGTATCTTTCCCGCAAAGCAAATTATATCGAAAAAACGATATTTCGCATACACAAGGTGTTGCTATAAGTTCAAATTTTTTCGTCAGTGGAGCTGTTGCTACAAATTTGGCTTGCATTACTGCTACAAAGCTAAGAAAAGGAAAAATAATGAAAGTTGAGAGTGAGACCCATTTGGCTAACTTGGAAAGTTCTGATAAAGACGAAACTGATCCAACTATAGTCATAAGTAGAGTAGACAACCGGAAAAGACATTGCCGTCTATAAGTCATAAGTAGAGTAGACAACCGGAAAAGACATTGCCGTCGGCTGCAGCGTGGGTCAGGTGTACGTCGGAAGGCGTACACCGATGCATAGCGCTCAAGTCCGCTTTCCCGCAATGCAGGATAAAGATAAACAAACAAACAACTTTTTTGCTAAAACCGATCACATGTGGGAGTCAGTTCGCAAGACTCTGAAAGTGAGTAGTGAAAGTTGCATACTCGCAGACCACCGAATGACAAGCATCCGTCAGCAATCCGACCAGAACCCTTCTGCTGTGGAGGTGCTGAAATCGCTGCTTCACCATCGACGATGTTCCGTCAACATAAAAAAGTTCGCATGATGGCATTGCAGAAAGTTGAAGTGCAGAATGTTTTCCTTGGCCAGTTTATCAATGAGAAGCGTGGCAAGGCGAAAGCATTGATCGCAGTTAAATCTTTTTCTTCCGGTACATCTGTCACAAGTGAAATTTTGTACAATATCATCACACAAGATGCTTGCAAAAGTATTTTGCCTAATATTTATTCAGTGATGGCAGACACGACGACGGTCAATGCTGGTAAAAAGTCGGGGGTTAACAAACGTTTAGAATGCAGTAAAATCTTCAGAAGGTCAATAGAATGCACAAACAAATCGAATGGTTTGCTGAACACAAGAAAGTTACCGAAGGACAAAACGACGACTTTAGGAGCGATCAAATGTGCATGCTGGTGTTGGCTTGTTCCACATTTATGGATGTACCACACAATTTGAAGCATCTTTTGATTTATAAACAAGAAACCATATGCATTATGCAACTCATATTGCAACATGCGTCATGTGCGCCCATGATGCACCTCCATCTTTCTGGAGGTCGATTGATAACAGTAATCGTTCCACTGAGCGACGAATCGGAAAGCTCAAAAATGTTATAAAAGAACGAATTAGTGATGAAAGCAACCGACGTGCCGATTTGCGACTTCGTGCATTTTTGTGCAACAAGGAATGATAGTGCTTATTATAGTACCGGTAGCGTTGTTTGCTGTTAAAGAGTTATGTTGTTATTAGAACGATCAGTTAATACAGGCAATAGAGTGAAAGAAATGAGAACGTCCAGAAATGTAAGCCGGTTTTGCAAAACATCGTTCAGATATACAGTACTGCAAGATTAACTGTAGACATCATTAGCAAGTTTAACAGTATTGATATCGTACAAGTATCAATTTATCTCTGCAAATTCTCAGCTTTGCATTACGAATACAATTGCTAAGTTTGCAACAGAACAATTACCTCGAGACCGTTAAAGAAGTATTACGAAAAATAACTTGTTTAGGAGCAAAACAAGTACCGTGCATCATAAGTTGTAAAAAAACGTTTTTTCGATATAATTCGTTTTGCGGCGAAGATACGGCAATGAAGTCTCTTAAGAAGGAATAGGAAAGCTGCCCTTGTTTCGTCTTCGTCGGAACTTTTCAAGTTATCCAAATAGGTCTCACTCTCAGCTTTCATTGTTTTTCCTTTTCTTAGCTTTGTAGCAGTAATGCAAGATAAAAGCAACAGCTCTACTGACGAAAAAATTAAACTTATAGCAACACCTTGTTTATGCGAAATATCGTTTTTTTGATATAATTCGCTTTGCGGGAAAGATACGGCAATGAAGTCTCTTAAGAAGGTATAGGAAAGCGGCCCTTCTGCGCATTTTGACACCAATTTCGTCTCTCTACCATGTTCCGTTACCGAGCTATGCAAAATCCACTATTTTTAGCCCCACACGAATTTCGACCACGCGGTGCCACATCTAAATGACGTCATAATGGAATAAAAATTACATTTTTTAAATCAGTGTCCAAAATCCCATCATACGCAAACCCGAACGTTTTTAATTTCGAAAGTATGGAAAAAATGAAACACCCTAATACACATACGGCGACTGCAATTTTAAAGCATAAGGTATAATTTATAAAATTAATAACGCATCCTCCGCCTTTTGGGTTGTTTCATTTACATCTCGTTGATGTACCACTTCAACAAAAGTCAGCATCGATTGATTCAGAGACGTAGCCATGGGAGGCCTGAGGGGCAATCGCTTTTCCAAATTTTTATCTTGCCCTCCTCTCCCCCTAAAAAAAATCATGTTTTAATAACATACTAGTACAACGTTTCAAAACCTCCATAAACACCTGCAAGTGTAAATATAAGTTGGTTTGTAGCATAAAGTTTTAACATAAACTTATATTTATACAAGAATGCTCAAAACTTCATGGAAGGATGAAATCACAAACAAACACACGTATATACTATCTACAATACAAAATAACATGGAAATTCTACAAACAATTAAATCAAGAAAATTGCAATGTTTTGGCCACATGATTCGCAACAAACAATGCTATTGAAAGACAACTACTAGAAGGAATAATTAACGGCAAACGAAATAGGGCAGACCACCGAGAATTTGGACTAATGATATTGAAGGCTGGTCAGGACTTAATTACAAAAGTACAGTAGAAAAATCTCACAACAGAGAAACTTGGCACCTCATTGCCTCCAAGTCCAACCCTCGACGAGAGGAAGGAACTTAATGATGATGATGAACATAAAGTCCACCGATGGAGCAGTCAAGGTGTTGGTGAAGTTTAATGCGGTGATATATTTCTTATTTTTTACAAGGAATGCATTCCACAAGGTTTAGCATTTTTAAAGAAGCCTTAACATGCCTCACTTTTTTACCACGAAGCGGCGGTCGATTACTCAAGCAAAATATCGCTAAGCAGAGCTGTGCAATATAAGATCTTTTTGCGAAGTGAATTTAAATAGTCACACAACTGCACAAAGTCGTTGCTTTTAAAAGCAAAACTTCGCCAGGAAAGTAGACAGTTTGGATAAAGAAACTTGCCAGTACAAGTACAAAAGTAGCCTACACAGTTTTCAGCCATTCGGAAAAATTAAAGACAAAAAAGCTCAAGAAAAATTCATCTACAATGGACAAAGAAGACTAGCTTAATAATCAACCCCTACCCAATCAACGGAAAAGACTTCAGTACCCAACCTCTACCCTTGTTAACCTTTCCCACCCTTAGCAAGCACCGGGATTCGCAATTCCAGCCCGGTCTTGTTACCCTCCATCTTTACCCCGAAGACAGTATTTTTTAGCTTAAGAAGGACAGAAAGACTTTAAAACTGTAATTATTTGTGTTTTATTTCCATTTTAATAACCTTTATTCGTAAATTTAAAAACAATTGCAATATTTAAAAAAAAAAAAAATCCTAGCCTAATTTTTGACCTTCTCTGTACCAATATTGTCTCTCAATTTTTACCAATTTCAATAATTTTAGTTAATTTGTATAACCAGCCTGTTGTGTCTTCAAATTTTTGTAAAAATAAGTTATTTTGCCCATTTAATTACCCAAATTCCACCCATTTTGATTATTTTCTTCATAGCTTTTTAGCATCAATTTAAAAAAAAAAACCTAGTGTTGCCAGTGCTCCCCAAATTCAATTCCATATTCTCTCTTTTTAAGCTTGAATTACGTGTCGCTTTTAATTGTTTTATACTGAATCCTTAATCGTTGATCCGAAACCATTTAACTGATTTATTTCCAATCAATTGTAACGACTATTGGCGTATTATATTATATTTAATTGTTGTATTTTATTAATCGTCGCAGGGTCACTCTGCCAGCTGGAGTAAAGTTTACGATCTGACGTCACAATTGTACATTCATTCAATTGCTCTTAAAGCTTTATCATTTTCCTCTTATTTCTCCCACCAATTCGTAATTAAAATTTTTTTTTTTTAGTTTATTTATCTGTCACTAACATTTTTACATTATAATATTATCCTGTAACGTTAAATCAACGTAAATTGCTTTTTATCAGACAAATCTTTAGTAAATCGTTGGTTTTTAAATTCATTTCATCACAATCTGCTACCAGTTCTTATATCGTCACTTTTAAATCTCTAAATTTAGAAACGTCGCCGTAAACTTTAAATCTTTGTAATAACCAGCTTTTTATAATTATTGCATTTGAATTATGTCTCGCTTTTCAAGTAGTGCAGGTTTGAAGACTTCTAGAGATAACCTGGCCGGTGTTGGTTTCTCCCTTCCATCTTCTCAGTCCACTAGCTTAGGCTGGCCGACGAGGAAGCAGGTTCCTGTGAGTGGTCACTCATTCAACCCAGATGGTGAAGCCTCCCCGGTAGACTCACTGCTTTTTGCGAACTCGTCACTTCGTCACGGTGACGAGTGTCCGATCCGCAATTCCGCACCACATCGTGGCTACCCCACCCATTTCGAGTCACCCTTCCCGAGGTCGAATAGACTGCAGTCCGTCTGCCCTATTCGCCTCACCCTCCCCAATCTATTCCCCCTTCTCTGTCCTTTCTCCACTTGCAGGAGGGCATCTCAACCTTACCGAGATGTGCAGGCGTATCAGGACCATATGCGAGCATTTCATGGTTCGCGCGCCGAGTTCCTGATCACCTGCAGCAGGTGCTGCCGTGTTCTCCCTCGAGCTTACAAGCTGGATGGGGCCCAAGAGCATTGGCGATCCTGCCCCGAGGGCCTTCAATTGCCAACCTGCCTTCCCTGGCTGAGCAATGACCCGACACCCTTGGAGAGCCAAACCAGACCCCCTATGATGACCAAGCCTGGGCTTTCCTACGCCTCTGTTGTCAGGCGTGGAAGGCGCCGGCCCTCGACTGCAGGCGCATCGGTCGAGGGGTCATCCCCTCTTCCCCCTTCTTCTGTCATCCGTTCTCAAGTCTTCTGGCGCCAAGGCCTAGACAGCACTTCCACTTTGCCCCCCCCACCTGACTTTATGCCTGAACTTTTCCGTACTGTTCTATCTCATCCAGGCAAGACTTCGCTCAGCCCTGCTGACACTGACAGCTTGCCTGACCTAGATGTGTTGTTTCTTCCTCATCTGTCTTCGGCCGGACCTGGGTCGGAAAGTGGGGACTCTTCCGACTCGTCGAACAGTGAATCTTTTTCCTCTTCCTCCAATTCTTTGCCCGATAGCCCGACCACGGACTGTTACGGCCCTACTGTTAGCGCGAACCATTTTCTACATGTACCTCTGCGCAAGCCGACCTCCACCAGAGCCGTGGCAGTGGACTCGCTCGGTTTATCCAAGCCGGCTTCGCGCCCTTCTTCTTCTCTGCCTCTGACGGCTACCACCGGAGCTGAAGCTGGGGACCCCATCAGCTCCTCCAAGCCGCCCATGCAAACCTTTTCTCCTAATTCTCTTCAGCGCTATTCATCTCACTCCTCCTTACCCTTTAATCCTGCTCCCATCTGTCCTATACAACCTTGTACCTCGACGCTGTCTGCTGAAGCCCAACCTTTTATCCCACCTACCCAAACCACCCACTCTAAATTCCTGCCAACTATCTCTTCCCAAACCTTGACTCAACCCCGAAGTGACACCATGACATGCAACCAAGCCACGATTGACTCCGGACTCCCACAGACTACCCCAGGGATGTCCATCTCACCCAACATTCAACGATCCATCCAAGACCCTGTTGAACCAGTCAGGGAAAGTAAGACGAAAAGCTCCAGGCGGGCTCTTTGCAGTTTAGTGAACCTTACTTTAGCGGGTGGCATAAATTTCGACCGGTTCTGCATTGAATTGGAAGAGTGGACCGCTGGCACTTCGCCGCCCAAGAGGACACGTCCTCGCAAACCACGCTTCAATCGTGGCGCCCGGGCTCGCGCGGCTCGCCGTCGTTCGAACGGGGGTTCTCCTCGGTCGGACGGCGGGGGTTCGCGCGGGAACGGAGCCCGATATTGTAGGGGCGTGGGGTTGCGAGCCGCCTTCTCACGGGACGCGAAGGGAACAGTCCGCCGGATCGTTGAAGGAAAAAAACAGTGACCGTCGTTGCGAAATCCCACCTCAAGAAATTGAGGAGAGATTTCGACGCGACATGACCGCTCCTGAAGCTGGGAGTTGCTCGCAGATGCCCAAGTGGATGAACTCCCACCGTTACGAGCATGATAGTGTGAACCTCTTTCCCGTCGATGACGGTGAAGGTCCCATTACGGCCCGGGAGGTGGAGGCGGTCCTCCAGTCGCTTGATGTCGGTTCCGCCCCTGGTTCTGACGGATTGTCCTACGGTTTCTGGAAGATCCTGGATCCAAGAGGGGGACTCTTGGCCAGCCTTTTCGAGACCTGCCGGATCAACCGTCGTGTACTGACCAGTGGAGAACCAGCAGGATCACACTCATATGTAAAGACCCTGAGGGTGACCTGCACGACGTCAGCAACTGGCGGCCCATCTCCATCTGCCGAAACATTTATAAAATCTACGCCGCCGTATTGGCCCGGCGCCTGCAGCGATGGGCGGTGGAGGGGAATGTTATCAGCCGAGAGCAAAAGGGATTCATGCCCACAGAGGGCGTCTATGAGCATGTGTTCATGCTCGACACCATCCTCTCGGATGCACAGTCACGCAAAAGGCCTGTGTCAGTTGCGTTTCTGGACATTCGAAACGCCTTTGGCAGTGTCCGGCACGAATGCATAGCCGAGGTCCTGCGTCATTTCGACGCCCCCACAGACCTTATTGAGTGCATCTCCAACATATACGTCGACAACACCTGCACCGTCCGCTGCGGCAATGGTGAAACCGACCGTATCCCTGTGGGGCGGGGAGTCCGTCAGGGCTGCCCGTTGTCTGGGCTGCTATTCAATTTGGTCATCGAGGTGCTCCTCAGGGGCGTCCGTGACAAAACGGATTGCGGCTACAACCTTCCTGCCAAAGAAGACGACATCAAAGTGCGTTGTATGGCTTATGCGGACGACATCTGTCTCGTTTCTTCCGATCGCGAGCAGATGATCTCTCTTCTATCTGCTACTGAACCCTTCTCTTCCTGGTCCGGGCTACGGTTCAACCCACGCAAGTGTGGCACCCTTTCCTATGGGAAAGTGTCGGCGTCCCGTCTGCGGGTCGACCCGAAACCTTTCTCCCTTGCCGGGGAGAAAATTCGAGTCATCCCCAAAGGCGAGACGTATAAATACCTCGGCGCTCGAACCGGTTACGCCTCGGACGCATCCCTAACCCAACCCTTCATCTCCACTCTGTAGAAGCACATTTCCTTATTGATGAAATCCTTTCTTACCCCAAGCCAGAAACTTCTGGCACTCACTTCCATCATTCTCCCGTCCGCGTCATACCATCTGCGAGTGCGACGCGTTAGACAGTATGAGCTTCTGAAGCTTGACCGACTGGTTTTGCGGTGTTTGAAGGTGGCGTGGCGTCTTCCCAAGTGGGCCTGCAGCGCGTTCTTTTACTGTAAGCCTGCATTGGGAGGTTTGGGCATCACCAACTTGTGTCGCGAAAGTGACACGCTTTCGCTAGCTCATGCTTTCAAGATGCTGACGTCACCTGACAGCATTGTCTCTGCCGTCGCTCTCGGGCAGCTTAGGCGTCATGCCTGTCTGAGGTTCGGCACTCCAGATCCCACGACTGACCACCTGGCCAGTTATCTGAATAGTGACCCCCCTCCTGACGGCGCCCGTCCTAGACCGTGCCCTACAGGCGAGAGCCTGTGGGGCCGTGTCCCGGCGGCCACCCGTCGCCTGAACGTACGTTGGTCCGCCCGCCCGGATGGCGGCCTTGAGTTGGCCGCGGGGAGCTCCACAATCACCCCTCCTATAAGGAAAAAAGTGGTGCCGACCCTCCATCAACACAATGACTTGTGGTGGAGGAGACAGTGGGAATCCAAACCTGACCAAGGCAAGACGGTCAGTGCCCACTGCTTGTCCGGATTTTCAAATTCCTGGACCCGGCGCCCGGAGCTCCTGGATCACGCGGACCGAGTATTTGCGTACAAAGCTAGATTGAATCTAATGCCACTTGAATCAAAACCAAGCCATGGCCGCCGTTACCTACCTTCCATGTGTCGTGCGTGTGGGAAAGCGGAAGAGACTCTCCCCCACATATTGAATCACTGCCCTACCGTGATGACTGTCATCACGGAACGACACAATTCGGTATTAAGGGAGATCGTGGGGCACGTGCCTACCGAATGGCAACCCGGGCTTTCCATAGATAGTACGGTTCCACAGCACGTGGAAGCGGGCGGTGCCGATCTGCGTCCTGACATCGTCCTGCAACGCCCTGACGGTGTCACGGTCGTATGTGACGTCACATGTCCGTTCGACAACGGCGCGGATTCTCTTCGAAAAGCCGCCGACAGGAAACACGACAAGTACGGCGAGTTATGTGTCAACATAAAGGAAGACAGGAAGCGCCCTTGCAGGGACGTCCTGTCACTTCCGTTCGTCGTAGGCTCTCTCGGGAGCTATGTCCCGATGAGCTCTCGAGCTCTGACGGCCTTGGGCGTTCCTACTCGTGGGGTAGCAGAGGTGGCTAGGAAAGTGGCTTCCCTCTCAATCAAAGGATCCTTCCGCGTCTGGAAAGCTTGGAACGCCGGGCTCACTTGTGGAGGGGCTACGTCATAGAAAAGACGACATCAGCGATCAGAAACTTATTCCCCAATAACGTTGCAGTAAGTATCCGGGCGCGCAAGACAGCAAACCGTTTAGACGTTATAACCTTATAACAATATTGGCTTAAAATTGATCACCTTATGTCATCACCTTATTTCTATAAACCTGCGCCATTTCTTTTATATGATACTCCAGTCTCTTCAAAAACAACCATTCTAAAGTAAAAAGGAAGGAAATAAAATACCTCATGTACATTGTGACTTGAGACTGGTTTAATAGCAATTAAGCAATTTCAATCCTCACTAGGTTCTCTATGTACTAATCAATCAATTGTTTCGAACTGTCATACGCTGCTTTCGCCTTGTAACGCTGTTCTTGCCCGCTCGGATCAACATCGCTCCGCTTTCTATGCATTGATCAACACGATCCCCTGATCAACTCGATGCAGCCTCAAAACTTCTACCCCAATTTTCTATTTTTACCGGTAATGCAGCCTATCAGTGCCTCTGGTTTCGATCGCTAGCCTCCCCGACCCAGCTGGGCGAACCTGCCTCAACGTCTGGCCAGTGCACATCCGTGCTCGCCGAATGAAAGCTTACTCTTCTCCAGTGAGTATTAATTACACTCCCACCTATATATATATATTTTTTTTTTGATTACAGTATATTGATTCATCGAGCCTCTGCTCCACATTTTTATTGAATATTCGTCTGCCACGAGAGCCAAATTATCCTTAAATGGTTCGACTCTCTTCCTCGTGGGAGACCCCAATTTTATCCGCTCTGCCTACTGGCAGACCGGGTATAAGAGTCAAAGTACCTGCGCGAGGACGCGTGAAGGAGACGTGGGCGCTGCCCGGCGGTCAATTACTGCCGGTTCCAGCGTCCACACACGACGGGTCGCCCGGTTCGTCGCAGGGCTTCTTTCTGGGCTATGCAGAAAGAGCCTGTCTCCCTGGCCCGCTCCGCCATTCTAAATTTGCGGACGGGCCATATAGTTTTTCGATCCACACTCTCCCTCCACAGGTACCTCGACTCCCCAGCCTGGCCCTCGCGACCTAAGCTGGTGGACTTAACCCTCCGGGTGCATCGTCACCCCATAAATCACGCCGCTCCCCGCCGCCGCGGGGTGTGGCAGGCCGGTTTCTGAAAGTCTTCGACCTGGCTAGTGGCTATGTTTGTTTGTGCTCTCTCGCCGTGTCAATTATTTGTACCCGTGCGCTGTTGATGCAAATAAAACAGTTTAACACAAAGCGGCGGTAGTCGTTTGAATCCTTCTGCAATGTTAATGGGAAAAGAAGTATTTTGTACTGCAGTAACGCACTATTACTTCCGCTACCACACAACTGCATATTATGTACAATTTATATCTATAAAGCAGAAAGATCGGTGACCAGTGGGACAGTACCAGTTGCTTGAAGCGTGGTAAACGTAAATGACTGAAATTTTGCGTGTGGAACTGAAAGACTGGTCAATGTCGCTTATGGCGAACTTTTTTGCAGTTCAAGCATGACATCAAAGAGATTTTTTTAAATTGTAAAATCATAAAAGCAATGAAAAATATATGTTTTTATGTTTGCAACAAGTTTCTTGTTACTGCACTCTCAATTCCTTTGTAAAGTGCCGCACTGCTTCCTTAGGTTAGGCAACAGTGGGCGGCATTTAAAACTACAAATAAATGTCGAAACATCGACTTTTTTTATGGAAACGTTTTGAAGATATGAACAAAGGGTGGAACTTTATAAGAATTGCGGTTTGGTACTCATATTTGTGAATTCTTAGAGTTATAAGGCTACTTTTGTCCCATTGCTCCCTGATCTTCCCTATGCACTCACTATAATAGTAGGCTACATACAGCAGCATTACAGTACAACGTTGCGTAAAAAGCAATACTTTCTAAGACCAACTGAAAGTTTAACTATCGTATTTTTTTCTATTTATTTATATATTTTTAGTGATTGCATTACAGGTTTGCCTGCATTATGACTGAACTAACAGGACTCTGACCGATTACATTGCATTAACATTTACAAACAGATACAAGATATATATATGCATGCCATAAGTGCATTGAACAATGCATATCAACTTACGGTAAGTTTGTGGTATCTCTGTAAGTGTTGAGACACCCGTCCAACCAACTTGTCACAAATAGGACAAGGTCGCTTCCCTTCCTTTCTCTACTCTCCCAATCGGGACAGAACGCAAAGGCGCCTCCTTTTGTCAGGGTCCAGAATACCGTGCGCCTTGACAAGATGTTGAGCAATGTTCAACACGATCTGAACAAATTCAATCAGTGTTAGGAAAAACTAACACACCTCAATCAGTGAGACACTGTCAAGCATTGTCGGCTGAGTGGTGAGAACATGACGTTCGAAAGGACGTAGGTTTGACACCGCTCCAGAGAACTCGGCTGTGCCTCAGCACAAGACACTTCGGCATGCCAAAACAAGGGGAGCAGCTGACATGTCCCTTCGCTGCTTCCTGTTGTATGGCAGTGCGCTGTACGTTGTCGCAATCGGCGCAAAATAATGCATGATTATTGTTAGGCTGCATGCATCTTTTATTGTAATAATGATAAAACAAATAACAAAGAAAGGCAATTTTGCAACGTTAATTAATAATGAACAAGGTTGGTTACATACTGGAGAGAAGCATAGGCAGCATCGAATCTTTCCCTTATCTTCCAACTTGGGAAAGGTTGGCGGCCGTTTTTTAGGAGATTTTCCTGAAAAAGGAAAGCGGCATTTAATAGCCTATAATTATGTGGAATTAATTAGTCAATCTCAGTGACTTGTACAAACGACAACAGTCTGTAAAAATGTGTTTCCAAAAAATGTGCACAGTAATATTTCCAAAACTATTGCTCTTCATAATCAGCACCACCTCCTACTCTCGGAATCAACTTTATCCCGATGCCGTTTTGCTTTTTCTGTTACACAAGAAATGCATTGTTATTACCCGTCCTAGCCTTTGATTTTAGGAAAATCTTAGAGAGCCTTTTTTTTTTGGCATAGGCTCCTCGTCGCTACTGCTCTCGTTTCCTGCAAAATTAATACGGTGTTGCAACAATTACTATGTAAAACATACAAAAACAGGACAATTTGATACTAATGTAGAGAACAAAGATTAAGAAGTACGATACGATGACATACTGTAAAGATAGGTTATCGTTTGTATTGGGCACTTAAGGTAGGCATGTATATCCATGTAACAGTTTGTTTTTGACATTTTTTTCAAAGCAATGGAACGGTGAAAAAGGCCAAATGAATATCTACCTGTTAATTTAATAATAATAATGGTGGTGCAAGCACAGTAGTGCTTTTTTACCTTCATGATAACTTACATAGCAATACGATATTAATACGGTATCTGGAAGGCTATTCATATTTATTTAATTAATTGTAGCAAAAATATTCCTGAAAGTAGCCGAAGGATACCGTAACAAGTATAAAAGAACTATAGAGGATGAGTTTTTATCCGCTACAGTGGTGACTTCTGGCACCACTAGCTGGATTAGAGGGTGAGCGCAGTCTGGCTGGGTGCCGTACTACGACTATTGAACAAGACAGTAGGCCTATAGAACATGCATTGAACAATAGTGAATATGGTTTTCATCTGGTAAGGTTACGATATATCAGAAACATTGATTATGCATTTTAAAGAATAAATTAAAAAAAGGCCAAACGTATAATTTCTAAGGCCAACAGATTCTAAAAAAAGCCAAATTCGAGATATTTAGCCTTAAAAAGGCCAATCTGGTAACCCTGACCTGTAACCATCAAATATATAGGCCTACCAGTTTTGTGGTCAGAGCTGCCGGGCGGCGGCGGGCGCTTCTGAAAGGCGAAAGCATTGCAAAAACAAACATTTTACAACTAAGTTTAATTCAGTGCGGTACCGTAGTTGCTCTCAAACTAAGGCACACCTTTTTGTCTAAGATTAATCAATGCTCAAAATTGTCAATGTAACTTTTGAGCAGTAGTAATTTCAATTATTTTCATGAGAAAATAATTAATTATGTTTGGCAATCCTGGCAGGTGGTGGACTGTGGACCGTTACACCGGCCAGCGAGGTCAAAATCAAACAAGAAATAATTTTAAAAATGTTCCATTAGATAGAAGGTGTTGATAAGGGCGCAGTTTCACTTAATTTCATAAAATCGTGCACATTGGCATAGCTTAGGCCTAGGCAACATCAGTCGCCATACCGTGAACAACTGAAAATACCTGAAGCTACGACGTAGTCTTTGTCACTGCTGGGATTGGAATCAAACAATGACAGGCTTTTTCCCGAACTGTCAGACGCGTCAGCCTCCATACCAGGCCCGCAACCAGCAACTATTTTCGGGGGGGGCATTTAATTTTTATCAAAGAACAAACATTAAAATGATGCATTGTGACGATAGTCTATAGGTTTCGATAGGATAGGTTTCTATCGGTTTCAATAGTCTACACTGTACAGTATAGCTGTACGTGTACGACATACAGTAAGTCTATTCATAGTACATTTCATACTGCATAGAACGCTTAAAATTTTTTCAAAACATTTTCGGGGGGGGCAAATGCCCCCCCCTGGTTGCGGGCGTGCTCCATACTGTCAATACTCACTAGGCTATATTCTCAGTGCAAAAGCAACTATCCAAAAATACTGATATGATAGCCGATAACGAATCAGCATTAATGGACCGCATGGTGGTAATTGCGTGACAATGACGATTGTTTGCTCACAAGCTGTACTGTGATTGCACATTAGATTGGCTCGTTTTTGAACTTTTTGTTTTTAATTCTTTTTACCGTAGTTTATTGTGTAAGACGGTGGTGTATCTATATAATAATAGTATCGGTACTGGTTTTGAGTGTGGGCAATAAAGCACTACCGTACCTACTTGATTCATACATTAGGCGCACCGGCTTATAAGGCGCACGATCAATATATGAAGAAAAAAAAGGATTTAAATTGCGCCGTATGGTCCGTAAAATACGATACTATTGTTGAAGCCAGGCGCGGATTTATGGGGGGGGCCCAGGGGGCCCGGGCCCCCCCCCGAAATGTTGTGAGGAATTATTGTTGAAATTCTATGTATCCGCATCAAATCGTTTGATGTACGTCTAAACAGCTGATATTAGTCCCACGGCGGACTTAACTTATCTGGGGGGGGAGGTAATTTTTTGTTTTTTACGGTATAATTATGGTTAAAATCATCCATCGATCAGACTCCTTTATTCCGTTATACAACTGTAAATGCATTTTAATAGCAACATTTGTTGGAGCTGACTCAGCTGAAACCAATGCTGAACCAAATGACGTCAGTTGAAACAATCTGAAACCTTGAATGGCTGTTTTATAGTTTTTAGCCTTCATTATAATTTCAATCAATTGCCGTCTATGCTTGCAAACATACAAACATCCAATTGGTCATGGACACTGCATACAGGATTTTAAACCAGATTTCAAGTTTACTTTGCATGCTTAGCAATTATTTTTATTCAAACAAAATGTATTTTTTCAAACATTCACAATTGATGAAATGGCTGTTTCTTTTAATGTCTATTTTATTTTATGGCATATCGTATATGTCGTAGTATAGTGGCGTAGCCAAGGGGAGGGGGGTTACAACCCCCCTTTGGCACGCGTGTGACATCACGATATTGAGAATGGTGCTTTCAGTCTCTATGTCTCTAAAACAAAGTTTTCCTAATTTTAAACGAAACTGCATTAAAAGAGCCAGTTTTGCCAATACTAAACATTCAAATATTTCAGCCAAGAATTAGCAACAAGAAAACATAGAGACTTAGGTTTATTACCGAAAAATCCGAAGAAAACATGATCTTATCCTTTTGCTATGCCACCAGACAGCACCATTTTACAGGAATATTTATACCCACATTTTTGTTGAAAATGCTCTCAGAATGCACCAAACTCAAAGTAATTTTTCAAAAATTTCTGGGGGCTGCCCCCCAGACCCCCCTCCGCTAGGTGTCGTCTTTGGCGAAGACGCCGACGGGCTTCGCCCGCCGGCCATCAAAACCCCCCTTTTCAAAATTCCTGGCTACGCTACAGTCGTAGTATCATTTTTCACATCTGTTTTATCTTTTTCTTTCTGTTTAACCCTTTGTCCTGTGGGGGGGGGGGGTCGGGTAGGACTTGGCGCTTTTCAAAGCAATATCACTAAAGAGCTACGCAATCCACACCTTTGAAATTTTTTGACTTTTCCTAAAAATTATTCAAGTATTTATTCCGCTTGAAATGGCATTGCTATTGTCTATAGTTTTAGAGATATGACATGATTTTCATAACATACTCGGATATTTTAGCCTGCTACTAGCTAGTCCTTTTGTTTTCTAATTATACGGATTAATAGGATTAC
The DNA here is from genome assembly GCF_918807975.1 of Aplidium turbinatum. Lineage (NCBI taxonomy): Eukaryota > Metazoa > Chordata > Ascidiacea > Aplousobranchia > Polyclinidae > Aplidium > Aplidium turbinatum. Next base: position 10,408,833 of record NC_137484.1, on the reverse strand, counting down.
TGAGCGCCGTCGTGCGTGGAACTGCGACGCAGATATCTCGTGAGTTGGCTTTGTTGTAAAGCATTCGACCGTAATGATTCCGCCTTTTGTTTGCAAACTCGAGTTTTGAGTTGCTTTGATTAATCTTTTAATTACATCTGGGTTTCTTTGAAATTATATCAGAGAGTAAGTATACGATAAGCCATGCTGAAAAAGATGTAATTTTACATAGTTTTCTATGGCCAATACATTTTGTTTCTAACTTATAACAAGAAGCCGTACGAAAATTTCTTGACAAAACTCAGTCTATCTCACAAAACAAACAAACTGATGTGGAAAGTTTTTTGTTGATTTCTTGTCGGAAAGCAACAAGGAGTGAGTTTTTGACCCGCCAATAAACTTCTGCATGTACCTGTACACTTATATTCACATAAATATTTATGGATGTTGTTAAAACGTTTTTATAAAAACGAGAGATTGAAGGATACTGAAAAGAACTTGACATCGTCTATCTAAACTGCTCTGCTTTTGTGGAAAAACACGCGCAGCGAAATTGTTGTGCTTTGACAAACATTGCACATACTGTATTGTCAGCAATGAATCTTTACCTAAATGGTAATTTTGCAGTTGCTTGAGAGATTACAAAATTATTTTTTCTCTACGAGGATTGAAAAGTTTTGATATATCTCAGCAGAAACACTATTAGGACCAACTCAATAATTTCAAACTTTGTTTTCAAATGTTGATCTTCAAAAGCTTATTTTCACAAAAGCTTACCTCAAAAAGGTGTAGGCATATATCATTTTCCCAATAAATTTGGATGTTTATGTCATTTGGAGCAAAGTTGTTTGCTTGGTTGAAAGAATCTGAAATCAATGCCTTGTTTTTGTAACGTATCGCAACGTAACCTATCAGTCAGCCGCTTTTGAGCCTTTTTGTTTTCGAATACATTTCCGTGACAAAAGATTGGCTTTTGTAATAACGCCATCAACCGCGAAGTTGCATTCTCTGACTGCATCTAAAACGCGATACCATACTCAGCAATTTTTCTAAAAAATTGTTGCACGAAATACATATCTGACAAAATAAGGGAAATATGTTGAATTGAATTATTTTTTATACGGATTGTTTTCCTTGTCTCCTAAAAGTAACTAAAAAAAAAAAAAAACGATTTTTATCGTTTGGCATAAAAATATGATATTGAGGTTCACCTTGGTTTGCATGATGAAAAATGAAAATCATAACAAACAATTGCTCGAAGTGATTTTCACAGCTATTTGATCCTTCGCGATGATATCAATTGTAGTTTCTATTACATGAAACCTGTTCAAACTAATTTTTTTTAAAACTGTGGTTGATTCAAGAATATAATACTTTGTAAATATAACTTACTTCATTTTTGTGTTTTTACTTCGACTTTTTCACAAGCAAGACTTTACACAAAACAACTTCAGTGTGAGCCTACCCAATAATGTCGATAAGTTATTTGCAACGTGAGTCGATTGACCAGAGTAGCCTCAGTGGACCAGAAAGCTGTGGCCAAAACTTGATTACTTTTATCAAAAGGTTTGCACATAGGGAACAGCAATCACTTTGTTTCAAATCAGCAAATCACTTTTTGTCACTGGTTCAACGTCTGAACTAATATACAACAAAATTGGTTTTCTGGGTCTTTGGTTCGGAAAAACATCATTATGATGTATTGTTACGTGGTCTATCAGCCAGCAGTAGTTGATGCGCCTTTTGTTTTTGGTTATGTATCAATTACAAAAGGTGGCTTTTGCAGTAATGCCGTCAACCGTAAACTGCATCTAAAAAGTTATTTCAAAATTTGAAGAGAAAGAAATCTTCTAATGCGTAAGAAATAGCTTGACACAAAATGCATGTCCAACTAAATAGAAAAACATGTAGAAAACCTTATCTTGCAAATCTAGTTGACAACATAAAAAAGCCGTTTCAATCGCTTAGACATAAACGTGCATTTTCAAAATATCAAAAACCTTCAATTTTGCCGAAGAAAAAAGTCAAAATTTTAGTGATTTTTTTGTATGATAATAACAATCAGCCTAAAAAAGATTTTTTTTGCAAGATTTGATATCTTGCTAAAGATATTTATTTTTCCTATCGTTATGCCACGACTTTGAGTTTGTCACGCAGAACGGGAGTTCCCTTTGGCAATGTACAAACGACCTTTTCTATAGCCTACCAATACGATTTGACTAAACGATTATTATCACTTCACTTTATCAAAATTGTTGCAAAATTATTTCATTCAAAGTGATCATTGTTGGTAGGTATGGAAACAAATCAGTTTTGTAATGCATCGTGACATAGTTTATCAGTCAGGAGTTCTAGACACTTTTTGTTTTTGAAGTGCATGAAGGTCCAAGTTGGAACGAGCTCCTATCGAAGCAAGTAACTACCTTTGGATAGGTTGTGGTTCAAACACCATGTGACACCAATAGGCTACCTTTCTTTTCTGTATCAACCGCTAGCTAGAAAGCAAATCAGATACTTTTACATCAATTCAACGTCTCTAGACGTTGAAACAATGTTAAAAACAAATAAATAGCTCCCTGGGATGTGCTGTAAACTGCAAAGTGTTTCTTGATCATGTATAACCAAATTGGACAGTATGAGTGTGAAAAGAAAACTGAACTGAACACAATTGTTACAAATAAAATGTTTACTAAAGCTCATTGCTTGATTTAGTTTTAATATCAAGCGATGACAGTACATTTGAAAATGTGTAGACTATAACATATGGCTCAAAAATGACTTGAAACAGTTTATTTTGCCGTGATTTTGTCTCATTCTCTGCAAATGTTGAGACAAAGCGAAAGATTTTTGCAATGCCTCGGGCAAAACAACAAGCAAACGCAAGTCAGACGCCAATTACGATTTCATTGAAGCGTGGACGACGTCCACGCGTAAGAGATTAAAATCCAACACAATGGAATTATCCCGTCACACTCAATTATAAAGTAATTAAGAAACGATTTCTCAAGTCAAATAAAAAAATATGACCAACCATCAAATTATTTGATTTTTCAAGTTACGCTGTTGAACAAATTGCAAAAGATTTTCGATGCTATGTTGTCAGATAAATTATCTGCATCATGTGAAAATTTGATTGATCTATTTTGCGTAGTTTTTGAGTTACACGAGCTGAAAGTGATAGTGTCGCACCGACCCCCCCCTCCGCAAGTCAACTGGCCAAAATACGTCACAGGAAATAGGGTTAATTGATTTTCAAATTTTCTGGCCCCCCCCGAAAAAAACTCCTAGATCCGCGCCTGGTTGAAGCAATCTATCTCTTTTGCTCTTGACTTAATGTTGAAAGGCTTTTTGCTTTGAAATGCTTGAGAAATCTGAACAGTTGTGTTGAAATCTATTTCAACTGAACAGTTATGTTGAAATCTAAACAGAATATGTTGAATCTATGTAAAAAAGGCTGATTTACTGTTTGAAGCTCAACATTAGGGTGGATCAAAAAAAACGAATTTTTGAGTTCAGCTTAGTGCATCTGCCAAAAGATGCAGTTTGGGCTATCTTTTACATTGGTACTTGAAAAAACATTTTTTGACCCCGTTTGACCCCTATCCAAGAGCGCTCTAGTGGCCGCCAAGGCAAAATTCCTTAAATTAGCCATAATACTTTTTCTAGTGGGTGCAGGCTAATGATTTTGGTGTCTAACCCCACTAAATCAAGTCTTAGGAAGTCACTTCTGCAGTCTAAAATGATGCATGGGCAGCCAAAATTGCACAATGACATTTTTGCTCTAAAAAAGGCATTTTATGGGAAAGAAATGGCATTTTTAAATATTTTGGGCAGTTTTATGGATGAAATACTAAAAAAAGTGTAACCTAGGTAAAACACACGAGGATGTGACCATTTGTGTGCAAACTGGCCTCTAGTCCAATGAGGTGGTTGAGGTGATATGAGGTCCAATAGACTTCAGAAGCATACGATAGTGCAGCTGCATGCCGCATATATATTTATTTGATAGTGTAAACTTAACTATTGCATTTATTACAGCTTTAGATATTGTTTATTTCAATGTTTGTAAGTATCTGATCACACTTAACTTAATTGAGTTTATATAATGTTTAATAGAGGCAAAACTTGCATTTGGCTTCTGAATAAGCATCCCATTGAACACATCCTGGGTAGTGTGCACTCAACCCCCTTGTTTTTTACTTTTTTTTGTACTATTGACTTGTAGATTTGTGAGATTGTTCCACTAGCCAAGAATCTTTGCTGGTTCAAAAATCAGTAGAATTGGGGCACGTTTATGTGGGCCACCATCCCATTCAAATTTTTAGGTTTGCCATTAAGTAAATATTGAATTACCGGTATTTTCACGCTTCTCAACAGAATTTGTATGTTTCAACAAAATAATATGCATAAAACTTTTGCCTGTTCGACTATCTATCGTACAGGGAATTAAAAGAACATGCTTGTCTATACGAGTTGTCTGTGAATTCACATTTTTTTATGCGTTGGAATAGCTAAAAATACAACTCCAGTGAGCGGAAGTGGTCTAAAATTCTAATTTCACACTCGAAATAGATCAAATACCGTAGAAAGTTACCAATATAGGCTAGTAAGTTTGCTACATGAAAGCCTGGTATTGAATCTGTATGTATACAGTAACTGTAAACTTTTACTAACACATTTTGTCACAGAAGGCAATGTGATCGACTAGTCTAATCTGTGCAAGAGGATATTAGTTTTTTTCCTTTCTCAAATTAGGTGTGCTTTTTCTGTTAGCTTCCACTATTTGTAAAGTGTTTTGATAGTGTTCCTCGTTTCTGGCACAATGTAGGTAATCGGTGCTCAGTTTAACTCCATGTTCAGCCGCATTGTAAACAGCTTTCTGGTACGACTCTGATTCAGACCATTTCTCTACTGATAAAGGAAGAAAATCATCATTTATCTCTAAAACAGAGAAAAAGATCGGAGAGTCCTTTGTGATAAAATCTGTCAGTTTTGATTCCAGATTGATTTCTGATGGAGAACGTGGTCCGTAGCTGGCCAGTGCCAAACCGATCTGCTGGTGTAAAAACAGGATCTGTAGGATTTACATGTATAAGTTCATCAGCCATCTGATGTTTACCTCTTCCTGAACTTCAGAGCTGAACAGTGCCAGTCCAGTGGTACCATCTCAGCAGAGAGATACCAAAATTGACGTTTGAAGCTACGTTCAGCAGCATCTGATATCAACTTATGCACTGCTCCATATCTGAGAATGTTCTTGTACTTAGTCAAACGGTTCCAAGGAGCATTTACAGCAACACTACATCGAAACCAATATATACAGTAGACGAGGGAAATAAAATTCATGAGATCTTTCAGTTTAGCCACTTGTGAACCTGATGTGATAGTTCCCTTAGGTAACTTAGCTATTTGATTTTCCAGTAGCACCAATTAATAGGAACGAATCAATTTGGCCATCCATCTGGCCTTGTGTGTGGCCCCAGAACGGTAGAATTTCACATTTTGTAGACCAGGACTGATATAAGCAATGCACATTGCACAAGTTCATAAGTTATTTATAGTCGCCTCAAATGAACTTGTATATATTTGCTTTGTGCAAGTTGAACAACGTCATCTTTGAGGTTCTGAATGAGATCGTGTGTTGTTACTGGAAAGCTGTTGATATCCAGTGTACTTAGCAGTTAGCCACTGTGGAATAGAACCCCAGTTATTGCGGAGTCTTATGAAGATGCTCATTTCTGGTTATTTTAAAACCTCTAGCTTCAAATCTTCAAAGATACATGACACAACGATTTCACCAAAGTGATGTAAACAACCTGACCAGAGAAGTTCCTTATCTTAAGAGCTACAGTAGAAGCAGTTTTTGCGTTTCTTTTTTTAGAGTGTTTTTGTCGTTTTTCTGCACTAAGAATCCTACTTTCTTTCCTTCTGACTCGTGCGAATAAAATAGAGTCAAATCTGGCTATTGTGGCTGTCCTGTCTGTCATCATTCCTTTTAAGAATGTTATGTCTGCAGGATTTGATATAAGCTCCTCAACAAAACACTAACATACTGATTTCGCCTGAACCCGTTGTCATGCATTTTGTGTCCATTACTGTAATGCTATGGATAATTGGATGCACAAATTATAGGCAACAATTTTTGCAATTAATTGCATACGGTAATTGTTTGCTTTTATATGTTTGCTTCAGTGTATTAACAGCAATACCTTTAGAAGCATTATGAATTTGTTTTTCTTTGCCCTTTTTTAAAAAAAACAATAAATTTCCAACTTTTTCAAGCATTTTTGCTGAATAAAGGCTCTGATGTCATTTTGCTAGCCCATAGATGATTTTAGACTGCAGAAATGACTTCCCAAGACTTGATTTAGTGGGGATAGACACCAAAACCACTAGCCTGCACCCACTAGAAAAAAAGTTATAGTCTATTTAAGAAATTTTGCCTCGGCGGTAACTAGAGAGCTCTTGGATAAGGGTCAAACGGGGCCAAAAAATGTTTTTTCAAGTACCAATGTAAAAGATAGCCCAAACTGCATCTTTTGGCAGATGCACTAAGCTGAACCTAAAAATTCGTTTTTTTTATCCACCCTACTTAACATGTGATGACATTGAATCGACTATATCCCAGGCAGCAAAATCAGTCATTTTTGCATTAATTCAATGTCTGCAGACGTTAAATCAATGTAAAAATGACAGATTTTGTTGCCTGTTGTGAGATTGTAGCATCCTACTTGTTCTAGTGATTATTTATCGCGAAGCTGTTGCGGTTTGCATTCAAAAAATGTTGTCCTGCTGCCGATCGCTAGTTCATCTATTCTTTTATGTATCAATACAGCATAAAATTGCCCCACGGCTTAGGCGCCTATGTTTCGAACGCATGTTGGATAACTTCATGATAATTGTGTCACAGCAAGCACTTATTGATAAATTTGACTTGCGAATCTGGACAGGCCGATCACGATCAATATCTCACGTCAACTTGGCATTGACAGATGGTCCTGGTGCCTATTGTGACCCACGTAAGTTGCCCCACACCTTAGGCGCCTATGTTTCGAACGCATGTTGGATAACTTCATGATAATTGTGTCACAGCAAGTACTTATTGATAAATTTGACTTGCGAATCTGGACAGGCCGATCACGATCAATATCTCGCGTCAACTTGGCATTGACAGATGGTCCTGGTGCCTATTGTGACTGACTCTTTCTCCAACCAAGATTGTGGATCATACAAAATATTTTGAAATAAAAAGGGACCGCAGACCTAACAATTTAGGAATGCCTGGCTTTAGGATGTATTGCCATACCTACCAGCTCTACACATACTCTAGTCAAGTCTACCTACATGCATCCAATAGGTTGTACTCACACTACAATTTGTTGTTGCAGACGCAAGATACAATAGCCACTGCTTTCAAAGTATTGTTGCATATTATCAGCAGAGTTTGGGCCAGGGCCACAGCCGCTGGGGCTTCATCTCGTATCTCCGCGAATTGTTCCATGCGCCGGATGCGGTGATGGCTCACCTGTGTAACTGTACCATTAGCAATGGAGAAGTAAGCAATTTGAAGCACATATGAGCTTTTTACAATTTAGGCAACAGTAGTCTACTCTACAGAATGTGGAACCGTGTTGGTGCCGATTAACCCTAACCCAAAATTAAAGCTTATTCAAACCATTCATCTTTCAACAGGTGCAACGAAAGAAACGAGCATGAAGTTGCAGGAATATCACAAACCGGTGACCAAGATGTCCACATGACACGACACGATGACACGACACGACCAAACGAAGCAAGACAAAATGGAGAAGTAAGCAATTTGAAGCACATATGAGCTTTTTGCAATTTAGGCAACAGTAGCCTACTCTACGAAATGTGGAACCGTGTTGGTGCCGATTAACCCTATCCCAAAATTAAAGCTTATTCAAACCATTCATCTTTCAACAGGTGCAACGAAAGAAACAAGAAACTCCACTTCGTCGAAGAGAAGCCACCTTTAGCCCATGCGAGCTGCATGAGCTTTGTGATGCCTGAAGTGGAGAGAGCCCTCCCCGACATAGCAAAAATGAACTCTCATGACAAGCGCATGCAGCTCTTCAGGGAATGCCGAAGAAGCAGAGCCCAACGCCTCTGCAGTCTTGTGGTCGTGACTCTGCAAAAACTATTGTTGTTGTAATAAGTGCTACATTTTGTACCCTTTATAGAATTGAATACTACACGTAAGGATTTTCTGAACTTTGAGATGTTAAACAAAACGATGTATGTTATCGTTATACTATGTGCATATAGTCATTTGCCTTTCAATCCTTTCAATCAATATCGCAAAAGTGTTCCGCTTACTTTCACGACGTGGCATTTTCCTTGGTGGGAGGCACTGTCGAAGTCCTCCAACCGCGACCCCGCCTCCATTCAGCACCACTTTTGAAAGGTCTTTGGTATTACATGAACCGGTATTGCACACGAGTTGCTAAACTGCATTTCAATATTCTTGTTTAAATTGTTTGTGGAATTTTCATGTCGGTTTGTATTTCAAGTTCATGATTTTATTTTTTCATGAAATTTTTTGCATAACGCCACATTTCAAATGCCTAGGTCGTTTTTACCATTTTTGATGACAATGTCCATGTTTCTTCATAGGTACGTAACGTAGTCCAGATAATTCGTTTTCGAGTGTTAATGTTAATTTCGCTAAACCCCTAACCCACTTAACACCCCTAACCACCTAACACCCCTAACCCCTTACCACCCCTAAATATTATGAGCAGGCAATTATTAATTGTATGCCGGTTTCGAAAACTAGAAATTAAAATTTCATCCTTGTCGATTCTGTGGTCAGGTTCTGGTATGCTATTTACCAGTTAGCAGAAGTGTAAGCTACAGTAGCCGAAGTTTTAGAGTAGCTATTTATGAGACGGAGTTTGAAATTCTTGGCAAAAAAAGGAGACGGAGTCTGATTTTTTTCCAGTTGATACTTTTAGTGTAAAGCCACAAATATTTACGTTGTAGCCTACTTAGTGCTGTTGTTATTTTTGTTTACTTTTATGGTTTTATTTTTTAAACAGCAATTTCTAACTTATATTTAAAATAGCCTACCGGTATGCTTTTATTTTCATGACAGGAGATAAAATCTAAATTGAATCTAAATTGTAGGTTATGTTTTACGATTCGAGTCGGATTGGAGTTTGGGGTCAATATTTTCAAAATTTTTGGAGCAGGAGTGTATTCGGAGTCGCAAACTTCGGAGTAGCCTATAGAGCAGGAGTCTAAAAATCTAACTCTGCATGATCATTTATTGCACATTCGTCATAATTTAGTTAGAGAGAGAAAGGGAGGGGAAAATCTTTTGTTTCGTTTGTTGCGAGAATAGTGCGTTTGTTTTTTTGTTTTTTTTAATCTTTATGCTCGGACTGACAAAGCCTTGATAGGTTATTCCTGGCAGTTTCGCATACTTGCAGAGGCTCTTGAGTCTTGACGCAAGGCCGGTTACCGAGATTGGCAGAGTGAAGTTTTCCGATTGTTGAGGTGTTGTTGCTGGAAAATTATTCTATCCACTAGGTGCCGCTGAATGGAGAGCAGTCCTGAAGTTAGTTGCTCAAGCGCATACCCCGACAGTCGAACTAGTGCCGCGTGATCTTGAACCGGGCGCGTAACCACTGAGCTAACGGGGCTGACTAACCGCTGGCGGGCAGACTAACTGCTAACGGGCGGACTAACGGCTGAGCTTACGGTACAATTATACACAACGCGAATAAAATATCATCACATCAATCTAGATACCACAACAGACAGAAAGCAGCGAAAGACTATATCAGACATCGCTTCAGCTGCTTCCCTATTCTGAATGTGACAAATGTCAAGCATCGGCAAATTACGTTGAAACAAGATAGGCTATTTTGGACTAGTTCAGTAAAAATAAATAAAAAAAGAAAGTGATATGTTGCTGTGATGCTCAAGTGCACACAGGACCGTTGAGAAAATATTTCGGGCTCAGTAGCCTACCAATGAGATCCTTGGGTCTCAAATCAAAACGTTTATAAAATCGCATTGTATCCAACCAATACGCTGTGGTTTCTTTATGTTTTCGGGCCTCTTTTAAAAGTTCCGGCCCCTAAAATTATCCCATGCCCAAAAGTACCCCCTGTCAACGCTACTGCGGGCACTTGACAGCAATGTAGTATAGTTTCTTTCAAAGATAGCCTAGTTGTGATAGTGCTGACGGTATGTTATACCGCACTTTGCCTACGTTAAGGCTAGGCCTATACTTACATATTTTACATAATCACAAGTCAATAGGCTACATAGTCTATGTGGAACACAGTTGTGGTCCGCGGACTAAGCTGGTTATGTGTATTTGGCCCAACAAGTTTGCACACCCCTGACTTAGACCTACATTAAGCTAATCAATATCATGGTAGGCTATCGAAAAATGTGCCTAATTTGTCACCGCGAAAGGTTTAAAGAAGGTGACGAGTTGTAAAACTGTTTCAAAGCAGAAGGATATTTTTTCTTAGATTAGCGTCATGTGTGATTAAGATAAGTCTGGAACATTGAGGTAACTTGCTAACTTTAACTACCGGTAGCTACTGTATTTGGACGCCAGTGTGGATTTAATTTTCAGTGAGCAGCTGAAATCTTGTGTTTGACATGATTCTTCTGTCCTTTTGCCTTGACAACCATCGACCTCAGGACTGGGTGGCAATGGCATGAAAGAATGCCATCAAACATAATAAAAATTTATTGGGCTCCAACCCAGTCAATACGGCAATAAAGGTCCCACATTCAGGTACTGAGCTTTGGGGAATGAGAAGATAAGGTTCTCATTATACTGAGCCTTCGGCACTAAGGAGAGTAGGGTGGCCAGTTCCTTTCTCTCGGCCGCCTTTACTTCAGCAACTACGCCCACCCAATTTATTACACCCTAGGTAGAGATGAGCGGTGTTTTCAACAACCAGCTTAAGCCGGGAGTCGAACCAAGTTTGCATAATTTTGCGCCATCTCACCCAATACGGCAATAGGAGACGTTAAATCGTAGGCTATAGAACTATAGATAAAACCATCACGTAGGTTGCAGACAATTTGTTGTTTTGTCTTAGTTTGCAGGAAAAACTCCCTCGCTTCAATAAGTCATCAAACGTCAACTTTTCTGGTTCGGACATAGAATAGCTTACAACATCCAATAAAGTCAGTTTATAATGCAACTTTTCTATAATCAAAACTGATCAAAGGCAAACGAATTCAAGGAAGACCAACAGAAACATTCATGCGAAGGGTTTGATGTCTCAAAAAGCACAAACCGGAAAAACTGCGACTGTTGGCTAAAAATCGCCAATTATGCAAGCCTTTTATTGACGCTATTTTGCACCCAACTGGTGTAATGTTAGTCTATACATGGGAGCAGTGCCGGTCTGAGGGTATTTCAGGCCCTGTGCGGAATATGCTTTGCGGGCCCCAATGACAATGATCCAACTCAATTGCGTAGCTAGGTATTTTGAAAGATTTTGAAAGGGGAGAGGAGTGGTTTGACAGTCGGCGGGCGATATCTGTGACACCCAGCGGCGGGGGGTATGGGGGGACCTCCTTCAGAAAATTTTGAACAATTACTTTGAATTTGGGCATTCTGAGAGCATGTTCAACAAAAATTTGGGTATCAAAATTACTGTAAAATAGTGCTGTCCGCTGTCAACAAAATCGAATTTCAACATATTTCGTCCCCTGAAAAGATCGAGAGAAATTTTGAAATGTTTGAGGCAACTCCGATCAGCGACTTCGGCTCTGTTGTTTTTTTTTCTCGATCTTTTCAGGGGACGAAATGGTTGCACCCGTTGAGTCACTATGTTTTCTTGTTGCTAATTCCTTTGTTGAATTTTTCCATTGGAAATGACAAAAATTACTGCATTTTCTCAGTAAATTTCGGGCCCCCTAATTTGTGGGCCCTGTGCGATCGCACAGCTTGCACACCCCAAAGACCGCACTGATGGGCAGGGCCTCTGAGAGAAATTTTCAATAGGGGTACGAAGAGTCATTCCGGGCCCCCCTCTCACTCCGGGCCCCCTTTGTCTTGGGCAAAAAGTGTGATGTTTACTTAGGCGTATTGCACACCACACAACACTTTACTGCAGAATTGGACACCTGTGCGCAATAATAGTATCAGGCTGCAATAAAACTATTATTTTGTGTTGTGCATATCATGTGATCTGTCCTTCGCCAATTTGTGTATCCTGCATTGATTTCGTGTGTCCCCTTGATGGTCCTGTTGAAAGGTGTCGCTTGTACAGCTTTAATGTAAAATTTTCAAATTCATTTACTTATTTCTCTCAGATGTAGCCTATAGTTATTCCTGATGAGGACACTATGTGGTAGCGAAAACGTTGGATTTAATAGTTTTTTTTTCTTTTTTTTGTGTATTTAATAAAAAATGTTAAATCCGTTAACGTTACTGAGTGTTATATGTATCTGGTACAAGCCAAGCTCTCTACTAAGGCTCAAACTTAACATCTTGTTAAAACATAATCAAGTTAATCATCTGACCAATCCTAACCTTTCTTCATTAACTTTTGCATTCACCACATGCTCAGCACAGCAGAGGTGAACGAGAGAAGTCACTTTTTTTGACTCCGGCTCCGGTCCTGCTTAAAAAGTATTCTCTGGCTCCTGCTCTAACTCCGACATTCATTTTGAAGTGAAATAAGCGTGAAACTACCTTTGTCATATAGTTTTTAAAAAACAAAAAAAAACACCCGGGCTTTTTGCCCGGGTTTTTCTCAAACCTGCTTTTGTTACACTATGCCCCTCCCCCCCCCGGACAGGAGAATAACTAAATTTTATTATTTAATTAAGGGTGCTTTTAACACAACATTTTTGCACGTAAAGCATTAAATTACCACTTTGGGCCCCTAATTTGCTCGCAAAGCACTCGATTACCTTTCTGGGCCCTTTTGCTAGATTACGGGCCCCCCAGGACTAAAGAATAACAACTTTTATACTTGAAATCAGTCGTTCAGGATGATTTTAACCGAACATTTTTGCGCGAAAACCATAAAACCACAATTTTGGGCCTCCCAACAAACACAGGCCTGGGCCCTCAAGGGTACGCCGTACCCTCCGTACCCCCCTCTCATAGGCCTTGCTGATGGGAGTATCCAGCCATGTGCACTAAGTTAATCGGCAGTTGGTAAAAAATTTTAGTCTTCCCTGACAGTTGCATTGACAGGGAAGTTCAAGGGATGCTTTTGGATCAGAAATAATTTTATCGACTTTTGACCTTTCCAAGGGGGCGGGAACTTTGATATACTGTGACACGAAGCAGCTTAATCTGTTTTCGGGATTTTGCTCCATTTTAGTGCCACGAACCTAAGTTGTTTCTGAGAGTACATAAGGATCAACTTGCCTTCGCTAAGCACCCCAACATCGGAAGCTTCCTCTCTCGCATGTAAGGCAACGTCGACCAACGGGTGTGAGGACTAGTCACCCTCCCACGCAAAACCACATCGTATTCGTTAAATAGGCTATAGTGCGTTTTTTCTTAGAAGTGTCCTAATTTGTAGTGCGAGGAGCTCGTTGGTACCGGGCCCAAATTATATTTTCTACGCCTGACCCTTGATTTAGATTAAAGCTCAAACAGTGTAACTTCCTGGAACAGTTTGGAAAGCCATGCTTCTACTGCACGCTTTAATTTTCCTGCGGCTTTTCCATACAATAGAAGGGTGCACCAGCTAATACTTTATCGCATCATGCAAAAATGGTTAAAATAGCCTACCGGTAAACTGAAAGTTCTTCAAATAACTCTCTAATTAATACGATAATAGCACACGAAAATAAACAGATTTCTCATTATTCAATGATCAAATACAGTGTTAAAAGCAGGTTGGAATAAAATGAAGAAAAACGTGTAAAGAAAAAATAGACAATGTTTCGCACAAACGTTCAATGCACTTAGAAGACACAAGATAAAAAAAAACTGTTAAAATTGTGCGACAACCTTTAGTACAAAAAAGCTATTTACGTTTTCCTTTGGCACTAACTTTTGGCGACCTTTTTCCAGATTTGCTTTGTGAATGAGACTTCCCAGTCTCCATAGCTAAAATTTTTTCATGAATTAATCTGTCCGTATCTTCAAGTTGATGCTCAATGCTATGATGCATTTGTTTTAATTGAGCTGCAACCGCTTTTCGAACAATGCTCTCCAGCTCGTTTGAAGCCTCGGTTTCAGCAACTTCGGAAGGTTCTTCTACGACTTCTTCATTTTCATCAGGAGCAGTCGGGGTTTCTACACCATCTTCATCTATCTGGACCTTGAGATGGCTTTCTGACTCTTCTTCTTCTGGGGAAGGTACTGGTGTTGGGGCAAGGCCGCTATATTGAAATGATATGTCAAGTTTTACTTTGGGAGTAAAAACGTATTTGTATAATTTAAAGTGTCGAAAATATGTGTTGATAACATGAGTTGTAATTGTTTCTACTTGATCGCTTCTAAAAATCTTCAAGCTCCATGGAGGACGGTGTACCGAATGGAGTAAAACAAGTTCTCTAAAAAAGGAAAAACACTCTTCAACGTTTCCGAACGGAGTAGACACACAGACTTCGTGTGTTTGTTTGACGATCGAGAAGAAGGTTGAGGCCTGCTCTTTCGAAAACTTTTGAAGTTTTACAAATACAATAACGTGCATGTACAAGTCTAAAAGAACTCGATCTCTTGGTGTTTCGTCCAAAGAAAAAATGTTTTGAAGCAGGTTGCTTGTTTCGGTCGTATTTTCACAATTGAGTATTTTCTCTGTGTCATTGACATTTAGATCTGACCAAACACATAGTTTAGGGTTTCGAGTATTAGGCGGATGAATATAAGTGCCGTTGTCCATTTCACCTTGCTTATAAAATGCTTACAAAATCTACTGTTTAAGAAAGCTGAAAAAGATTGAAATGTTGATGAGTCAGAAAAACTATATTGCTTAGCCTAAAAACTTGAGGTCTACCAAACAAATGCTGATTAAAAAGCGGGTCATGCAAAAGTTTACAGTATCTGCATGCGGTATTCATCCTTAATTAATTTTACTGAGCTTTAAACAAGCAGCTTAGGAAAGATGTTCATAGTGTGAAAATACATTTACAGTAAAGCCACCTTGTTGTAGGCCTACACTGCTGCAGTGCTGCTCCGCCCCCAATGTGCCACTGAACAATGTTAAATTCACCAAAAAAACCTTAAAACAATTTCTTTATTTTATTTCACTTGTCAGTTCCATCAACATCTTTTCGATATTGAGGTATTGGTGATTTATTTTCTTAAAACACAGGATTCGTTAAAAACATCTTCGTATTCATTATATTTACAGACTTTCAATGAATTTTCACCGCAGTTTAGGCAAAGCATGCCAGCAAAATTTAAAAATTCGTAAACATATGGCGTCAAAAATAAGATTGATGTGAATATCCGAAGTAAAATCATAAAAATAACTTGATTTTCTCTTTAAAATTAGAAAATAAATGCTACATTACAACAAATCACAATAAAATCTGTTTTGTTAGAGCATATTTATCATTGGTACTTGTGTACAACACTTACAGGTTTCTTTTTAATACTGTAGTAAAAATAAAATTGAATTTCTATTACAAACAGTCTTAACTTAATTTTTTCAATAAATAGTCTATATTTTAAATCAAATCTATAGTCTAATATAAATAATATAAATAATAAATAGTCTATATTTTATATATACAACAGCTTTTTCAAAACTTTAATATGCAATTATGTTTTCACAGAACTGCATAGAAAATTTCAGAATCAGACATGAACATATACAGTATTACATCTTCAATGACACAATTTCCTACATACAAATGACAACAAATATCATGTAAATTGTGAAATTACAACACAGTTGAAAATGAAGTTTTCATAACTAAAAAATAAATCTTGTATTGATTGAAAAGAAGCGCAGCAACGATATTGTGTTCTGTTTTTATGCTAAACAGTGTCCTTGGTACTTTCAAGTATATGTGGCCACTGCTGAAGCAAATAAAATTACTCGTTTGCAGTGTGTACTGGACCGTATATCTCACTTGAGCAGTTATTAGGGCCTACTATATCGAATTAAATACAGAATTAATAAAAATATCAATATAGAATTGCCGAAGTACAAAATGGAAAAAAATCTTTGATACATTTTCATACTGGCTCATTTTGCTGTTGCCTTCATGTTACAATGTGATGTAAAAGTTTGTAACCACTTTAGGCAACCACAAAATTAAAAATATTAGTGACATCAATCACTTTTTAACATCAATGTTTGAACAACTTGCGACTTACTGAGTAGTCAGTTCTGCGGTTCAAAAGTGAAAGTATAAAAAAAGTTTGAAAATGGAATTGTAACTTTTAGTACAGTATGGATAAATGAAAGATTTTTAGGTATGAAATGAACATTTAAAAATGAACATATGACATGAAATGATTAACAGGACAAAACAGAACAAACTCTGGTGTCTTTAATGCAGCATTGTGTTATTAATAAAAGGAAATAATATTTTACATTTATAACATCTGCATGAAAGATGTTAGTTTGCAACTATGAATGAAAACCTTAATAAGTTGAGTAAAACTATTAGAATCCTAGTATGAAAGCTGACATTTAGAACTATTTTTTTACAAGTCTTTTGTAAACAATAACAAGAAGCCTTTGTTAAAAGGATATTAAAAGGGAAAGGTGGTCCCATACTCGATTCCAAACTTAGGTGAATGAAAAAATAACGTTCTCGACTTCTCATAATGGCATAGCAAGACCTCCACACTAAAGGTAGGAGTGGCCAGTTTCTTTCTCTCATTGCTTTACCTTTAGCAACTACACCCTCAACCCAGCATGTCCAATACAATCTGGGTAGAGGTGAAGGATGATTTACTACAACCAGCTCAAGAAACATGCCAAAACAAGATTGCATGATTAGACAACAAGTGCCTTACCCGCTGTGCTATTCCACAGCAAAAGAACATTACAAAATGAAAAAGGACATACCAACCACCCAATGCAAGTTCAGAAAAAGTGTGGGCTTTCAGCATAGAAAATATACTAAATATGGTACCTTACAAAATTTAACATTGCTTAACCAATGAAATACATAAGTACAACCCAGCCAGCAAGCCCATATGAGCCCCATATACTATTTTAATGGGCTTGTAGGCATGTGGGTTCTATGTGGGTTTTTGCCATATGTGCCCAATATGGGCTTTCTTGCAGAATGTGTTGCTAAATGACAAGGTGGAATATAAAACTTCCAATCTTCAAATGCGTGATGATCATATAAATGCATTTTAATAAATTTAGCCACATAAAATTATTGATCATGGGCTAAGCATGAAATATTGATGGGTTTCCCACTTTGTTTATGGGCAGATCATGGGCTTCCTACTTTGTTTATGGGCAGACCATGGGCTGCCCACTTTGTTTATGGACAAAACATGGGCTGCCCACATTTTTTATGGGCAGACTATGGGCTGCCCACATTTTTTGGTGCAAGTATAGAATCCGCCACCCTGGTCAACATGACGTCACAAAACGGACGCAACTATTATTGGGAGGGTGAAAAAAAGGAAGGTAAAAAGCGGCGGAATGGAGGTGATAAGGCGGAATGGTTTTACTGTGTTTTTACAATAAAAACATTAAACCAACGTCGAGTGTTGAATATAACTACCTAGAATTCAAACGCACGCAACTATTATTGGGAGGGTGAAAAAAAGGAAGGTAAAAAGCGGCGGAATGGAGGTGATAAGGCGGAATGGTTTTACTGTGTTTTTACAATAAAAACATTAAACCAACGTCGAGTGTTGAATATAACTACCTAGAATTCAAACGCAGCCGCTCGGCGACACTTTTTTCCAATGCATTATAAAGGCGAATCGATCCTTATTCAGAATAAGCCACACCCTGTTTGCAGTGATCGGTAAATAGTGCTTCCACTAAACTTGCTGTAGTTTTCTCGTTTCTTCTCGGATTTTAACAATTTTACCATCGTTGGAAAGCACGATCATACATCTACATGAATCAATTAAACAGTAGCACAAAATAAGTACTAGATTTATCTTGTGATAACTTAAACTTCACCAACTTGTAACGATTCTCAGCAACTTAATTTTTACAACAAAATCATTAAATAATTGCAAACTAAAAGAATATGTCTTGCTTTATGCACCTGGAAAGTTTCAAGTTTATATCTTATCTATAAAACGGGCAATCGTCGTTCAAACGTAGCCGCTCAGCGACACTTTTTTCCAATGCATTGTAAAGGCGAATCGATCTCTTTCAGTATACGCCACCCCCTGTTTGCTGTGATCGGTAAATAGTGCTTCTACTAAACTTGCTGCAGTTTTCTCGTCTCTGCTCGGATTTTAACAATTTTGCCATCGTTAGAAAGTACGATTATATATCTACCCGAATCAATTACATGCAAGCACAAAGTAAGTACTAGATTTATCTTGTGATAACTTAAACTTCACCAATTTGTAACGATTCCCAGCAATTTAACTTTTACAAAAAAATCATTAATCCTTCACAAATTAAAAGAGTATGTTTTGCTTTATGAACATGAAAAGTTTCAAGTTTATATCTTATCTACAACACTGACAATCGTCGTTCAAACGTAGCCGCTCAGCGACACTTTTTTCCAATGCATTGTAAAGGCGAATCGATCTTTATTCAGTATACGCCACCCCCTGTTTGCAGTGATCGGTAAATAGTGCTTCTACTAAACTTGCTGCAGTTTTCTCGTTTCTGCTCGGATTTTAACAATTTTGCCATCGTTAGAAAGTACGATTATATATCTACCCGAATCAATTACATGCAAGCACAAAGTAAGTACTAGATTTATCTTGTGATAACTTAAACTTCACCAATTTGTAACGATTCTCAGCAATTTAATTTTTACAAAAAAATCATTAATCCTTCACAAATTAAAAGAGTATGTTTTGCTTTATGAACATGAAAAGTTTCAAGTTTATATCTTATCTACAACACTGACAATCGTCGTTCAAACGTAGCCGCTCAGCGACACTTTTTTCCAATGCATTGTAAAGGCGAATCGATCCTTATTCAGTATACGCCACACCCTGTTTGCTGTGATCGGTAAATAGTGCTTCTACTAAACTTGCTGCAGTTTTCTCGTTTCTGCTCGGATTTTAACAATTTTGCCATCGTTAGAAAGTACGATTATATATCTACCCGAATCAATTACATGCAAGCACAAAGTAAGTACTAGATTTATCTTGTGATAACTTAAACTTCACCAATTTGTGCAGATTCTCAGCAATTTAATTTTTACAAAAAAATCATTAATCCTTTATAAATTGAAAGAGTATGTCTTGCTTTATTCACCTGAAAAGTTTCAGGTTTATATCTTATCTACCAAACGAGCAATCGTCGTTCAAACTTAACCGCCCAGCGAAACTTTTTTTCAATGCATTGTAAAGGCGAATCGATCCTTATTCAGTATACGCCACTCCTGTTTGCTGTGATCGGTAAATAGTCCTTCCACTGAAAGTGCTGTAGTTTTCTCATTTCTGCTCGGATTTTAACAATTTTGCCATCGTTGGAAAGCACGATCATACATCTACACGAATCAATTAAACAATAGCACAAAATAAGTACTAACTTTATCTTGTGATAACTTAAACTTCACCAATTTGTAACGATTCTCAGCAACTTAATCTTTGCAACAAAGACATTAAATTTTGGCAAATTAAAAGAATATGTCTTGCTTTATGCACCTGGAAAGTTTCAGGTTTATATCTTATCTATAAAACTGACAATCGTCGTTCAAACGTAGCCGCTCGACGACACTTTTTTTCAATGCATTGTAAAGGCGAATCGATCCTTATTCAGTATACGCCACCCCCTGTTTGCTGTGATCGGTAAATAGTGCTTCCACTAAACTTGCTGTAGTTTTTTCGTTTCTGCTCGGATTTTAACAATTTTGCCATCGTTGGAAAGCACGATCATACATCTACACGAATCAATTAAACAGTAGCACAAAATAAGTACTAGATTTGGGCTTTTGAGCTCGCAGTCGAGAGCCTGCATGTTCGACTCCAGCCACCCGCACTTGCTGTTGTTTCTCTGGGCAAGAAACTTTACGATAATTGCCTCTACCCAGTGATCGATTTCGAGTAATGGGTAGTACCAAATTTAAGTCATAAGTAGAGTAGACAACCGAAAAATCAGACATTGCCGTCGGCTGCAGCGTGGGTCAGGTGTATGTCGGAAGGCGTACACCGATGCATAGCGCTCAAGTCCGCTTTCCCGCAATGCAGGATAAAGATAAACAAACAATTTATCTTGTGATAACTTAAACTTCACCAACTTGTAACGATTCTCAGCAACTTAATTTTTACAATAAAATCATTAAATCTTTGCAAACTAAAAGAATATGTCTTGCTTTATGCACCTGGAAAGTTTCAGGTTTATATCTTATCTATAAAACGGGCAATCGTCGTTCAAACGTAGCCGCTCGGCGACACTTTTTCCCAATGCATTGTAAAGGCGAATCGATCCTTATTCAGTATACGCCACCCCCTGTTTGCTGTGATCGGTAAATAGTGCTTCCATTAAACTTGCTGTAGTTTTCTCGTTTCTGCTCGGATTTTAACAGTTTTGCCATCGTTGGAAAGTACGATTATATATCTACCCGAATAAATTACATGCAAGCACAAAGTAAGTACTAGATTTATCTTGTGATAACTTAAACTTCACCAATTTGTGCAGATTCTCAGCAATTTAATTTATTCAAAAAAATCATTAATCCTTTACAAATTGAAAGAGTATGTCTTGCTTTATTCACCTGAAAAGTTTCAGGTTTATATCTTATCTACCAAACGAGCAATCGTCGTTTAAACTTAACCGCTCAGCGAAGCTTTTTTTCAATGCATTGTAAAGGCGAATCGATCCTTATTCAGTATACGCCACCCCCTGTTTGCAGTGATCGGTAAATAGTGCTTCCACTAAACTTGCTGTAATTTTCTCGTTTCTGCTTGGATTTTAACAATTTTGCCATCGTTGGAAAGTACGATTATATATCTACCCGAATCAATTACATGCAAGCACAAAGTAAGTACTAGATTTATCTTGTGATAACTTAAACTTCACCAATTTGTACCGATTCTTAGCAATTTAATTTATTCAAAAAAATCATTAATCCTTTACAAATTGAAAGAGTATGTCTTGCTTTATTCACCTGAAAAGTTTCAGGTTTATATCTTATCTACCAAACGAGCAATCGTCGTTTAAACTTAACCGCTTAGCGAAGCTTTTTTTCAATGCATTGTAAAGGCGAATCGATCCTTATTCAGTATACGCCACCCCCTGTTTGCAGTGATCGGTAAATAGTGCTTCCACTAAACTTTCTGTAGTTTTCTCGTTTCTACTCAGATTTTAACAATTTTACCATCGTTGGAAAGCACGATCATACATCTACACGAATCAATTAAACAGTAGCACAAACTAAGTACTAGCTTTATCTTGTGATAACTTAAACTTCACCAACTTGTAACGATTCTCAGCAATTTAATTTTTACAAAAAAATCATTAATCCTTCACCAATTAAAAGAGTATGTCTTGCTTTATGAACATGAAAAGTTTCAAGTTTATATCTTATCTACAAAACTGACAATCGTCGTTCAAACGTAGCCGCTCGGCGACACTTTTTTCCAATGCATTGTAAAGGCGAATCGATCCTTATTCAGTATACGCCACCCCCTGTTTGCAGTGATCGGTAAATAGTGCTTCCACTAAACTTTCTGTAGTTTTCTCGTTTCTACTCAGATTTTAACAATTTTACCATCGTTGGAAAGCACGATCATACATCTACACGAATCAATTAAACAGTAGCACAAACTAAGTACTAGCTTTATCTTGTGATAACTTAAACTTCACCAACTTGTAACGATTCTCAGCAATTTAATTTTTACAAAAAAATCATTAATCCTTCACCAATTAAAAGAGTATGTCTTGCTTTATGAACATGAAAAGTTTCAAGTTTATATCTTATCTACAAAACTGACAATCGTCGTTCAAACGTAGCCGCTCAGCGACACTTTTTTCCAATGCATTGTAAAGGCGAATCGATCCTTATTCAGTATACGCCACACCCTGTTTGCTGTGATCGGTAAATAGTGCTTCTACTAAACTTGCTGCAGTTTTCTCGTTTCTGCTCGGATTTTAACAATTTTGCCATCGTTAGAAAGTACGATTATATATCTACCCGAATCAATTACATGCAAGCACAAAGTAAGTACTAGATTTATCTTGTGATAACTTAAACTTCACCAATTTGTAACGATTCTCAGCAATTTAATTTTAACAAAAAAATCATTAATTCTTCATAAATTAAAAGAGTATGTCTTGCTTTATTCACATGAAAAGTTTCAAGTTTATATCTTATCTACAAAACTGACAATCGTCGTTCAAACGGAGCCGCTCAGCGACACTTTTTTCCAATGCATTGTAAAGGCGAATCGATCCTTATTCAATATACGCCACCCCCTGTTTGCTGTGATCGGTAAATAGTGCTTCTACTAAACTTGCTGCAGTTTTCTCGTTTCTGCTTGGATTTTAACAATTTTGCCATCGTTGGAAAGTACGATTATATATCTACCCGAATAAATTACATGCAAGCACAAAGTAAGTACTAGATTTATCTTGTGATAACTTAAACTTCACCAATGTGTACCGATTCTTAGCAATTTAATTTTTACAAAAAAATCATTAATCCTTTATAAATTGAAAGAGTATGTCTTGCTTTATTCACCTGAAAAGTTTCAGGTTTATATCTTATCTAGCAAACGAGCAATCGTCGTTCAAACTTAACCGCCCAGCGAAGCTTTTTTTCAATGCATTGTAAAGGCGAATCGATCCTTATTCAGTATACGCCACACCCTGTTTGCAGTGATCGGTAAATAGTGCTTCCACTAAACTTGCTGTAGTTTTCTTGTTTCTGCTCGGATTTTAACAATTTTGCCATCGTTGGAAAGCACGACTATACATCTACACGAATCAATTAAACAGTAGCACAAAATAAGTACTAGCTTTATCTTGTGATAACTTAAACTTTACCAACTTGTAACGATTCTCAGCAACTTAATTTTTACAATAAAATCATTAAATTTTTCAAACTAAAACAATAATGTCTTGCTTTATGCACCTGGAAAGTTTCAGGTTTATATCTTATCTATAAAACGGGCAATCGTCGTTCAAACGTAGCCGCTCGACGACACTTTTTTCCAATGCATTGTAAAGGCGAATCGATCCTTATTCAGTATACGCCACCCCCTGTTTGCTGTGATCGGTAAATAGTGCTTCCACTAAACTTGCTGTAGTTTTCTCGTTTCTGCTCGGATTTTAACAATTTTACCATCGTTGGAAAGCAAGATCATACATCTACACGAATCAATTGGCTACAAATCCAAAACCAGTACCATCTTTCTCTTATGATAACTTAAACTTCACCAATTTGTAACGATTCTCAGCAATTTAATTTTTACAAAAAAATCATTAATTCTTCATAAATTAAAAGAGTATGTCTTGCTTTATTCACATGAAAAGTTTCAAGTTTATATCTTATCTACAAAACTGACAATCGTCGTTCAAACGGAGCCGCTCAGCGACACTTTTTTCCAATGCATTGTAAAGGCGAATCGATCCTTATTCAATATACGCCACCCCCTGTTTGCTGTGATCGGTAAATAGTGCTTCTACTAAACTTGCTGCAGTTTTCTCGTTTCTGCTTGGATTTTAACAATTTTGCCATCGTTGGAAAGTACGATTATATATCTACCCGAATAAATTACATGCAAGCACAAAGTAAGTACTAGATTTATCTTGTGATAACTTAAACTTCACCAATGTGTACCGATTCTTAGCAATTTAATTTTTACAAAAAAATCATTAATCCTTTATAAATTGAAAGAGTATGTCTTGCTTTATTCACCTGAAAAGTTTCAGGTTTATATCTTATCTACCAAACGAGCAATCGTCGTTCAAACTTAACCGCCCAGCGAAGCTTTTTTTCAATGCATTGTAAAGGCGAATCGATCCTTATTCAGTATACGCCACACCCTGTTTGCAGTGATCGGTAAATAGTGCTTCCACTAGACTTGCTGTAGTTTTCTTGTTTCTGCTCGGATTTTAACAATTTTGCCATCGTTGGAAAGCACGACTATACATCTACACGAATCAATTAAACAGTAGCACAAAATAAGTACTAGCTTTATCTTGTGATAACTTAAACTTTACCAACTTGTAACGATTCTCAGCAACTTAATTTTTACAATAAAATCATTAAATTTTTCAAACTAAAACAATAATGCAAAAATAATGAAAAAGGCAATATAACGCAAGAGAACAACTGCACGCCCAGTTTGTGCGAGGATGGCTTGCCTCCCCAGAATCCCTCCCTGGCGTTGTCACTCCGTTTTACTAATGTATGACTTAATTCCCTTCATAATTTACATAATATTGTCACTACTGCTCGCAGACTAAATTTATTTGTTTCTTAGCAACCGAAAAACACTAATTGTTGATTTCTTTCTAAACTTAACTGCTGCATTCTTAAACTGACCTACTGAAGATTTTACTATGCCTGTTATAAAGTTGTGCTGAAGAGAATTTATTATTCGAAATCGCGATACACAACAAGATAACTTGACATCAATTGGACTAGTCGTACAGTTGTCTTGAATTTAAAACAATAATGTCTTGCTTTATGCACCTGGAAAGTTTCAGGTTTATATCTTATCTATAAAACGGGCAATCGTCGTTCAAACGTAGCCGCTCGACGACACTTTTTTCCAATGCATTGTAAAGGCGAATCGATCCTTATTCAGTATACGCCACCCCCTGTTTGCTGTGATCGGTAAATAGTGCTTCCACTAAACTTGCTGTAGTTTTCTCGTTTCTGCTCGGATTTTAACAATTTTACCATCGTTGGAAAGCAAGATCATACATCTACACGAATCAATTGGCTACAAATCCAAAACCAGTACCATCTTTTTCTTATGATAACTTAAACTTCACCAATTTGTAACGATTCTCAGCAATTTAATTTATACAATGAAATTATTAAATTTTTGCAAATTAAAAGAGTATGTCTTGCTTTATGCACATGAAAAGTTTCAGATTTATATCTCATCTACCAAACGAGCAATCGTCGTTCCAACTTAACCGCCCAGCGAAACTTTTTTTCAATGCATTGTAAAGGCGAATCGATCCTTATTCAGTATACGCCACTCCTGTTTGCAGTGATCGGTAAATAGTCCTTCCACTGAAAGTGCTGTAGCTTTCTCATTTCTACTCGGATTTTAACAATTTTGCCATCGTTGGAAAGCACGATCATACATCTACACGAATCAATTAAACAATAGCACAAAATAAGTACTAGCTTTATCTTGTGATAACTTAAACTTCACCAACTTGTAACGATTCTCAGCAACTTAATTTTCGCAATACAATCATTAAATCTTTGCAAACTAAAAGAATATGTCTTGCTTTATGCATCTGGAAAGTTTCAGGTTTATATCTTATCTATAAAACGGGCAATCGTCGTTCAAACGTAATACCAATCCAATCGTCGTATCACAAGATAAATCTATTAGCCTACTTATTTTGTGCTACTGTTTAATTGATTCGTGTAGATATATGATCGTGCTTTCCAACGATGGCAAAATTGTTAAAATCCGAGAAGAAACGAGAAAACTACAGCAAGTTTAGTAGAA
Organism: Aplidium turbinatum; assembly: GCF_918807975.1. Lineage (NCBI taxonomy): Eukaryota > Metazoa > Chordata > Ascidiacea > Aplousobranchia > Polyclinidae > Aplidium > Aplidium turbinatum. The sequence continues at coordinate 10,383,113 of NC_137484.1, read as the reverse complement.
GCACTATTCACCGATCACTGCAAACAGGGGGTGGCGTATACTGAATAAGGATCGATTCGCCTTTACAATGCATTGGAAAAAAGCTTCGCTGGGCGGTTAAGTTTGAACGATAATTGCTCGTTTGGTAGATGAGATATAAACCTGAAACTTTTCATGTGAATAAAGCAAGACATACTCTTTCAATTTGTAAAGGATTAATGATTTTATTGTAAAAATTAAATTGCTGAGAATCGTTACAAATTGGTGAAGTTTAAGTTATCACAAGATAAATCTAGTACTTACTTTGTGCTTGCATTTAATTGATTCGGGTAGATATATAATCGTACTTTCCAACGATGGCAAAATTGTTAAAATCCGAGCAGAAACGAGAAAACTGCAGCAAGTTTAGTAGAAGCACTATTTACCGATCACAGCAAACAGGGGGTGGCGTATACTGAATAAGGATCGATTCGCCTTTACAATGCATTGGAAAAAAGTGTCGCTGAGCGGCTACGTTTGAACAACGATTGCCCGTTTTATAGATAAGATATAAACCTGAAACTTTTCATGTGCATAAAGCAAGACATATTCTTTTAGTTTGCAAAGATTTAATGATTTTGTTGTAAAAATTAAATTGCTGGGAATCGTTACAAGTTGGTAAAGTTTAAGTTATCACAAGATAAAGCTAGTACTTATTTTGTGTTATTGTTTAATTGATTCGTGTGGATGTATGATCGTGCTTTCCAACGATGGCAAAATTGTTAAAATCCGAGCATAAACGAGAAAACTGCAGCAAGTTTAGTAGAAGCACTATTTACCGATCACAGCAAACAGGGGGTGGCGTATACTGAATAAGGGTCGATTCGCCTTTACAATGCATTGGAAAAAAGTGTCGCCGAGCGGCTACGTTTGAACAACGATTGCCCGTTTTACAGATAAGATATAAACCTGAAACTTTCCAGGTGCATAAAGCAAGACATATTCTTTTAGTTTGCAAAGATTTAATGATTTTTTTGTAAAAATTAAGTTGCTGAGAATCGTTACAAGTTGGTAAAGTTTAAGTTATCACAAGATAAAGCTAGTACTTATTTTGTGCTACTGTTTAATTGATTCGTGTAGAAAATCCGAGAAGAAACGAGAAAACTACAGCAAGTTTAGTGGAAGCACTATTTACCGATCACAGCAAACAGTGGTGGCTTATTCTGAATAAGGATCGATTCGCCTTTACAATGCATTGGAAAAAAGTGTCGCCCAGCGGCTGGGTTTGAATTCTAGGTAGTTATATTCAACACTCGACGTTGGTTGAATGTTTTTATTGTAAAAACACAGTAAAATTGTCAAAACTTCCATATCCATTCCGCCTTATCACCTCCATTCCGCCGCTTTTTACCTTCCTTTTTTTCACCCTCCCAATAATAGTTGCGTCTGTTTTGTGACGTCATGTTGACCAGGGTGGCGGATTCTATACTTGCACCCATTTTTTATGGGCAGTTATCTGCAGCTATTGACGCACTTGGCTTACGCCGATTGAGCACTTTACTGGGGGTATCTTGCTATGCATTGCGCAAAGTTCACTGCTTGCAGTTTGAGCACTTTGGCATCTGTCTGCAGTTATAGGCAGCCTGTATTAGATTTATGGGCTACATATGGGCAGCCCATATTAGATTTATGGGTTGAGTGTGAGCAACCCACATGAAACCCATAAATGAATAATGGGCAGCCCATATGGGCGCAATGTGATGCCCGCGGACACAATGTGTATGGGCCCCATATGGGCAGCTCACATAGGGCCCGTACATCAGCCCATATGGGTCCCCATGTGGGGCCCATATAGGCTTGCTGGCTGGGATGCTCAATAATTCCTTACAACTCAAAGTAGCAATAGGTATTTTATGGCACTAGTCTGCTACAGGTCACAGGTGCTGAAACTGTGGCCCACTATTTTATTATAATGATGGCATGTCTTTATATTTGAGTTCTGTTATTTCTAATCTTAATTTCTTGCAGTAGCACAATGGATAGAAATAAAATCAAAATACTGTAAACTGTACCAAACTGATAAGTCGCCTGGCAAATTAAGGTAGAATTCCTTATCTGGCAAAGCTATTGAGGCTATTATTACACTATATAGTGAAATATATCGATGCAGCCAAAAAGAAAAGACAAATAAGAGATGGAAAGACAAGATTGAAAAGGAAAGCACACCCAACTCATGTTTATTTTCATTGGATTTACCATGTCAACATATTATTACCCGACTTAACCTCACTGCTTTATGCAAGAGAGAACACAATCAGTAGGCCTACACTGTTTTTAAATTCTTCGGGATGACCCAACATAGAATCGATCTTCAACCTACCAGGGCTAGAGCTGAAAGCGAAACCCCTCAGCCACTGAGCTGGTACAGCATAGAAATAATGATGATGATATATAAAAAGTCTTATCAATTGTCAAAAATATGCTGCAAACCTAGACTAAAAAAATAATCCTGGGCTGAACTTTGGTATCTAGTTTCTTGCACTTGACTTTGTCTGATTACACATTAAAAAACTTTGCAATGTTAACTATACAAAAAATTCATTAAAATTCAAACAAATTCATAAAATAACGATCGAGGCTATGAAAAAAACGATAAAATTAGCAAATCACGCACAGAATTTTGCAGCAGCAACACAAATTCAGCGAAAGTAGCTTGGCTTTGGTTGGTATGGGGACAGAGTCCATCTTTTTTTTAGTGACGTATTAACAAATAATTCCAAACGAACATCTCAATTTAAATATTGCTGATACGCACAAAAACTTACTATATATTCAATTCAACCTTTTGTATTTTATATATTTAAAATTCAATTTAAGATGTATTTAGCATGATAATGTTCTTTTGTTTTAAAATTCATGCTGGCATATGTCTTGGCGGATGAATATACTGATTTGTTTCGTTGGGCAACAGTTGCCTCGAGACAGAAACGCCATAGTCACGGTATCCTTGGAGACTGTATCAAGGTAACGGATTTTTTTTCTAAATTTTATTGTTTTTAATGTATTGCATGCATTGTTAGTCCATGTAATGCACAATGTTGTGTGTGTTTAGTTTATTATGTGTACCCGTACTTCAAACTTGTAACGCGATATCTTTGCTTAAATGAAATCAAATACAGTTACTTTACTCATGGCCTTGTTCATTGATGGCTAACTTCTTACTTCATCATCTCTGCTGCTAATTATAATATGTTTTAATGCTTAATCTTTAACAGAAGATGGTAGTGTTTTGTTATTTTTTAGATCTTTTACACTTACCAACACCACAGCATTTATCTTGGTACAAAAGAAAGCAAAAATTATAACTTTTTTCAACTACCGTATGCATCTAGCCCTTGCCATATTTTCAAGTTCATTTCTATTTCTAATATAGCATACATGATCTTTAGGTCCTACTCATATTGATTGTTTGAATTGTTATCCTTGGACTGACAAAGCTTCTTGCAGAGCTTAATCCTGGCAGTTTCGCATAAATTGCGAAACTACCAGTAATAACCTATCAAGGCTTTGTCAGTCCGAGGATCAAGATTCAAAACCAAATCCAAACCATTTGCATACTTGTGGAGGCTTTGAACTACTGACGTAGGCCCAGTCACTGAGATTGACAGAGTACCGTAAAGTCTTTTGATTGTTGAAGTCTTGTTGCCAGGAATTATGCCACCATTAGATGCCACTAAATGGGGAGCAACCTTTAACCTGCGTTGCTCAAGCACACACCCCGAGAGTTCTACCAGCGCTGCTGGATCTTGAAACTTCTTAGTTACAGACGTCAAGCGTTAACCAATTGAGCTATCGGAGCTGATCGAGTAATAGTTTTGAAGTACCGTACAGTTTGAAGTCCTACTTAGACTTATATTTGCCGAAGACAATGTATTTTTAATCTTTAGGGCATCAAAACTTTTTAACCAGGGTCGTTAGCCGAATAGTGTTTCTCCATTTTATCTTAGCCAACGTATTTTCTTCTCAAAATTACAGCATTTTGAAATCATTCATCTTCTTTTAATGCAATACGGTATGGTAAAAAGTAACTAATATAATAAAACTTTTTTTGTTTTTGTGAACCAACCCAGCAAACTGTCCACTTGGAGCGGTTGACTGTCTCATATCATTAGTATAAGCCTTGTTACTCAATGCAACAAACAGTTTACCAGCCTTATTTTTTAATCATTAAAACGATTTTGCTGTCACAGCATCCTCAGTATGATCATGTCAAGAGCAAGAATAATAATAAAATTCTTCAATGCAAAGAAATTTATTCTCACACGAGTCAGTTCAATCATATATAGCTAAATATGATTGATTGAACTGACTCGTGTGAGAATAAATTTATTTGCATTACAAGACATGTAACCGAGTCGTTCATATTAAGCATTGTTGTGGGTTTGACACTTGTCAGAAGATACTTCATTTTCTTGATTAAAATTCTTCAAAGGTTTTAAGTTTAGGTATTGTGGTGTAACAATTGCATGTTGCGCCACCATGGAAACAATTAAACAAATTATATAAAAATTAAAAGTTTTTTACATTTGTAAGATACCCTTTTGTAGTACTACAGTACATGCCACCATTTTGTAATTTAAATATGAACAGATGTAGTAATTTCAAAATATATCATGCAATAAACTTTTTATTGATTGATTATATTGAGTTATGGCACTTTTAGTTGAACTAGCACTATGGCACTTTTACTTGCTAGTGACAGACCACTTTGGAGAAAAAGAATTACGGAAGGCACAAAATTTTTGAAAAAAGCAGGATACAAAAAGCCTAAGAAAAACGAAACACTAGAAAAGAAAAGCTAAAACTACCACGTCCCCCACCCTCCATACAATGTGACTTTTGCCCACGTCTTTTCCATCATAGCCTGGGCCTCCAAAGCCACATACGACATCACCATCCAAAACCAAATTCAATTTGAAGACGAAACCAATGCTCAGACACGAGCTGGAGCCGATGACGAGTGCTTGAAACTTGCATCTGCCAAAAAGCGATCTAACGACCCTGATATTTTTTACTTGATACATTCAAAAATATATACCATGTCACAGTAACGTATTGCACAGCCAACTTTCAAAATGTTTCACATTAGTTTCGTTCATTATATGTATTTTTCGATTGGTTATGATGGACTGATCTGTGCTCAAATGAAGAAAAAAAGCATTAGTCTTCCAGGTGAAGATATGAATTAGTCCATTACACAAATTTGTATTTGTAATATCCATAACAAGATTTGTACGAAATTTCGATCACGTTTTAAATACCGGTACTGCAGTTAATTAGCTATTTAATCATCCACTTCTCTTTGTTCCATTATGTTATAAGTTTTTTTATTTGATGATGTATGTTTAAAAAGATATACTTAAAAACATTCTTGATTTTTCAAGTCAAATGAAAGAGTCAACAGGACCAAATTTTTATATTTGTTTATAAAGTTTTGACCATTTTAATTATTGTGCTCCTCGTTCTATCAGCCCAGTGAAGATACAGTTTTAATGACATTCTCCCATGATACTAATGCCTTTATTATGTCTATTGGCTAATTTTCATCAAACAAAATATTAGTTTTATTTGCAAACATTAAATTTCTTAATACATTTTATAAGATAAAAAGATACAATATATCATTGTTTTTATGAAATATGCAGGCACAGAAAATATTTCTGTTGTGTAGAGTATTGGTGTAGAGTATGGTATTGAGAGAGAGTGAACTGGCAATCCTGAGAAGAACGGAAAGGTCAATGGTGAGAGCAATGTGTGGGGTGAAAACGAGAAGGAAAAAAAGGACTGAAGAATTGTTGGATATGCTAGAGATGAGAGAGACCATAGACCAACTGGCTAGGGCAAATGGAGTAAGATGGTATGGACATGTGATAAGGAGGGAGGAAGGAAGTTTTCTTAGAAAGGCACTAGATCTAAAGGTGGATGGGAAGAGGAAACGCGGTCGTCCAAGAAGAACGTGGAAACAACAAGTGAAGGATGAGTTTAAAAAAGTCGGACTGAAGGAGGAAGATGCAAGGGACAGGGTGAAATGGAGAAAAGGGATTAAGACAATTGCTGCGCGGAAACAATCGGCCACCCCCACTAGTGGGGAACAAACCGACGATGGATTATGAATGAATGAATGTGTAGGCGATATTTGTGATCTGCATTAGAGATAGTGTGCTCCCTGGAGACTTTTCTTTTCCACAGGCTGGTTGCAATGCCTAGACTATGTCTACTGATTGCGCAAAAAAACTTGTTATCACCAGTCACCACACGAATAAAAAATGCTTGATTTTCTTGAACAGTATTTACTTAGATTCTGCTTTTTCCTACACGTGTTCGACTGTTCGTAAGTCAAAGATTTTTGATTTCCTTCTTTTTCTATTCTTATCTATATGCCACTTTAACCTGAATGCCCTATGTGATTCGTTGCAGACGCTATTTCGTGCACATTTGATCAGTTCAACGACAGTTTGAAGAGTAAAAAGCATCCTTGCGGGACCAACAATGCAACAGACCGCTTCATCGACTCAGCAGGTTTTACAAGTCACCGCATCTCAGACTCAAATTCCTGTTGCTCGCTATGTCAGTGTGGTGGCATCTAAAACAGGTTTGTGATTTTTTGTATGAAACACAAAAAAAGTTGATATCAATATCTTCCTTCTTCTTTTATTGTCACACTTGATTCCAAGCATGACTACCTCTTGCATGAAAATTTTGAAGATTCTCTGTTGTTTGCTTTGTGATTTTTTCATGTAAACTTTTCATCGAAGTATATGTGGCCAAGAGTTTACATACTGTAGTAAGTTGGCCACTGGCCGGTCCTGATCTACAGTGCCCCACTATCTCGGCTGCTTCGAGATAATCCTCAGCATTACTAGTTCCGCCACTTAGAGGCGATGGTGTTAGACTTCTGGAACCTATTACTATATCATTTGTCACATTACTCAATTTTGCTTAAATCATTCTGTAGCGAGAATTTGACCATTTTAAATCAGTAAACTCAACAGTATGTTTCACTTTAACTGAAACATCATCCAATTTTGGTGTGATCCATTCTGGTGGAGGTGGCCGAGTTTTTTCTGTGCAGTGATTGTTCTCACTCCTTTTTCCCACCTTATTTTTTCTATCACATATCTGTGGTGCAAAAATTATAAACTATATTACCTTAACCCTGCTGTCTACAAGAGTCATAAAAAAGTAGACACTACGTCAAACGAAAGCAGCTTTAACTTTCTAACTAAACCTAATATTAAGATAAAATAGTAGTCGATAACCTCGGTTATAATATTCCATTGAAAGTTTGTTAATTTAAGACAAGTTTGTAACAGTTGTACAACTTCTGTGTTATTTTTAGAGCCATTAAAGACAGTTGGAAATATCATAAAACCAATACAAACACATCAGGTAACTTTGTTATTCTATGAACTAAACATTTAATCCTATTGCACATGATCTAAAGTGTTGAAATTACCCAGCAATTCAGCAGCAGTAGTTTGTATAAATTCATGTGTTTGATTAATGTTTATGGTTTATCCTATTGCACTATGCACATCTACGTCTGCTTCACACAGAGGTGGTCATGCATTTTGTACTGCAGTAGTTGAATAGTTTTTGCATGAGCAGTTGAGCACCATACCTGAACTACTGTGTTTTGTTTGTTTATGTTCATGAGTTTGATAGTTTCTTTAGTTCAGTCAAGGCAGTTTCTTAGGTGATCAAGATAGTTAGACATATCAGTGTAGCTACTGTACTTCAAAATCACATACTTCAGAGCTTGCTTTTCCTTTACAAGAACAGTTCCTTTGAGTTCATTGACAATGTAAGAGAGAGATTTTCTCACAATTTGAACTTACTCGTCAGGTTCAAAGTCTTTGTAGATTACACTACAGTATATTATATTTGTAACTGTTAAAATGCAACAAACTAATTAAGACTGCGATTTCCAAATTGTCATTACAATTTTTTAAAGCTTAGTAATTGTAGAGCAGCTAGGTTACAAGTGAAGGGGAAACTTCCGCTGCTTCAAGTTTGTCTTCGTCACACCAGGCTATGTATTTACTTCTCAAAACGTACTGTAGACCAAAGATACAGTGAGGTCAGCGTATATAAGAGGGGAACCGGTCCAAACAGTATTGAACGTTAAATCAAGGTCTCCAGTTATCTGTGCAGGAAGAACATACAGCGTTTTTTGCAAGGTCAGTTTTTCTTTATGAAACGTTAAGCACTAGATTTTTTCAGTCGTAGATAGCATACGATTAGTTTCATGAGACCGTGTTTGATTTTATTTTTTGCAAGTTCATACATTTTTTTTTTATGTTTGTCCTTATTCGGGTATAGGAGACAGATCACGCAACCTACTCAGACTTTTTCATCAGTATCCTCGTATTTTTCTTTTTATCGTCAGATTTAGGTAGATAGTGTTGTCTTACATTAACAAAGCCACATGCTTCAAAGACCTTGTTTTCATATCTTCCATTGCGTTGACTCGGACGCCTGGCCGATGTTTATGTATAAAAAATGTTTTGATTCGCATGAAAACATTTGCTTATCACTTTCAGACAACTGCCAATCAACAGCAAGTTCATAGGCAAACCTCACAGCAGGTCAGTGACATCATCCTCACCAAATAGTCTGCTAAACTGTGCATTAACAGCTACAAAGAGTACTTGCTTCGTTTTTGCCAATGTTTCTACGTTCTGGTTGTATCAATTTCTCAACGTCTGTAAACGTTGAACAAATGTAAAAATGACCGATTTCAGTTGCAGGGAAGTGTTTGATTTTAGTAAGCCATATATTTTACTTCTCTTTCAAGCGGTAGGCAAATGTACTAATGTAGGCTATCTATTTGTTTACAAAAACTTGTTTACATGACCCCTTTTGTCGTTGATTTGACGTTAACTGATAGTAAATTTGCAGATGTACCAGAACAACACACTCCAGTACGTTGACTCTTCTGGTGATCACGGATATTCCAACGGTTCTTCGTAAGCACTTTTCATTTCAAATCCTTTATTTCTTAAGTTTGATCGACATTAAATAAAAATAACAATAAATTTCTTCTACGGTCTGAAATGTGTAATTGAGTGAATATCTATCTTCATCTGAAATTTCTCTACTTCTATATTTGAACACACTGCTCAGTCACTCTAATCACTTTATCCTGCAGAGCCAACACGTTCCAATACTCAGAAGGCAACCAGCAGATTTTCTCCAACAACCAGCAACAAAACAATGGCGTCTACTTTGACTCAACTTCAGCTTCTGCGCATGTCGGTAGCCAAGCCACGATTGGACCTTCACAGCATATGGTATGTAAAGCAAGAAGAATGATTGATGGGAAATCTTTAGTTGTCTATTTTAACAGGATTTATCATTTTAATGAGTGCGCTTGATATTAATCACAATCTATAGAACTTAAGTCTTGTTGAGTTTTCCTATTGCTATTTGGTTCACTAAAGTAATTGCTGGCTGCTGCTCCTGTATGTTTCATATTTCTCAATCAAGGAGAAGTGTTTTCTGTGAAGCCTCCAACTAACGTCGTGTCTTTCACATTGTTGCAACAATTAAGCTTTTCCAGTGAAGCAATTTTATCAGACATTTTTTTGGTGGCATACATCTAGTTGCAATGCTTTGTCAAGTAATCAGAACAAAAATATGGAGCCAAGCGCTGAAATTACAACTCATACTTCCGAAAACGTTTTGAAAATAAACTTTGTTTATCCACAGTGCTAAAGCTCTTAATTCTTTTGGTTTAACGCTTATAAAAAACAGTTTAGCTGTCAAAACGTTTTCTGGCAAATGTAATCAATTTCTGCACTCTGGGTTTCGTTCCTTGCACCCGTAGCGATGTATAAAGGTCGCCATGCTGGCACCCATGCTGAAAAGGTCATTCGTTAGCAATCGCTTTAACTTCCTTTTTTGCAGAATGCTCTCGGGAGTTCAGGAGGAAATAATCAGGTCGGACAATTCATCTCCTCTCCTGGAGGAAGCACTTATCTGATACAGGGATCCGGGACGGAAAATGGTCTCATGGCTATGCCCATCTCTCATGCTACCAGGGCCTCTCCCGCCACCGTAAGTCACTTCCGGCGGGAGCCGAAAACAGTAAGCAACTAGTGCTAGATCTTAGGACTCTTGCCTAGTCGGCGATCAGCAGCTGGTACAGAGCATTGCATGCACGTTCGAAGTTATTTAGTAGTCACTTTTCTACTTAACACCATCATTTACATACTATAGAAATGCAGGAAAACTATTTCCAATGACTTTCTTTGTACTTCTAGTTTCGAACATTAACGACCCAAAGGTGGCTATGACGGTTATGACGACATGGTTCTAATAACCGCTAACCAGCCAAGTGAAAATGGCCTCTTAAATTCATCACAAAACTGCATAGCATCTCATTCGACAAACAATACTGTAATTAGTTAAAAACAGTGGTCTGCAGTGATTTGGCCTACACTGCTACTGACTGACCTTATCAAATCGTGATAGAAATCTATAATTCAAAACGTTTTCATAAATAGACCCAGTAAGCTTTGCTTCAGCATCTCTTCCAAACCACAGTGCTAGATATTGGGATGTTTTCCTCAAGTGGTACATTGTTTGTAGCTTTTTCTCCTGTTTGAATTCTTATTTGAAGGACAACCTACTGCATCACTCGGGTCTGCTACTATTCGGTGAGTCCGATTCGGTGAGTTCCTAACCTCTAACCCCTAGCCCCTAACCCTAAAACGGCAATGATAATTAGGCTACGGTACCCGATAATTTTAAAAAAAAAATGAAAAAATCCCCCGTTAAGAGATCGGATTCACCGAAACGGGCCATTCGGCATCACTCACCCTACATTTCATTTAAGTTTACCCCAGTAAGAAAATCGGAGTCAATATGAAAGACGACTGATTTGCCAGCTGGGGCTGGAAAATCAAGTATCAGTAGGTTTTAAGTAACGATTTACAAGGATCGTAACTTTTGCAATTTCTAAAATTTTCAACCAGTAAACGGCAAATTTTAACGAAGCATACCACTCACTTTTAACGCCCCGATCGAAAAACCCTTGCCCAGACAGAAAATCCATCAACCGTTTTTCACATTGATTCAACGTCTGCAAACGTTGAATAAATGTGAAAAACGGTTGATTGGTTTTCTGTCTAGGATATGCTGAACTTTTCATGAGAAACAATCATTCCAACTTCAACCTTGCCCGAACTTCGTCAACCAAAATAACGCACTCTTCTAACTGTACATTGTTTTGCCGTTAAGGTGCAATGGCTGATGGAGCACTTTGAAAGTTCGGAGGGGGTTTCCCTACCGAGAGCGCTCATGTACAACCACTACCTGCTCCACTGCCAGGAACAACAGCTAGACCCAGTCAATGCGGCTTCGTATGGAAAGTTGGTCAGGTCTGTTTTCATTGGACTGCGCACACGGAGGCTTGGAACTAGGTGGGTGCTTGTATTGCGATCATGCTTGGTCAGTTTCAATAAAGCTAGCAAAGGACAAAATCAAAGAAACTAAACTTCTATATAACAAATGCAGAAAAACTAAACTTTCAACGTTTTAGACACACACTTGCATGGCAGTAGCCTACACGGCGACATTTCAAAGCTGAAAACGGACAAAGTATAGTTTTCGAAACGTTCACTGCCGCTGAGTTTTATTTCTGCATTTTGAACTTTGTCGATTTTGATCAAACTTGATTAATTTAAAAATTTGCCTACCGCCCAGTCAGCAAATCAGTTTGTTTCAGGCCGGACGTTACTCTGCCATTCCAACTTTCAAACTTAAATACTCATTTCTGGTTAAACCTTTGCAGATTATTCGTTACTTTGAATAGTTACTTTTGAAAAGTAAAAAAAAGCTGCAAAAAAGTGTAAGTATTGTATTTCACCACTCCGAACTGTTTGTTAGCTTGTAAACGCACGTTTATATGAACGTATCTTATTTAAATAAAGAACATACCCACCACCTCCGGATCGTTAAAAGTTTATCACTTTTGCAGGGGCAATTCAAAATATCATTACTATGGCATTCGCATTAAAGCTGATTCCCCGCTCAACCGCCTGCATGACGAGATGAACTACATCGCCATGAGACAACAACCTGCTAATCACAAAAGGTGAGCGGTTTGTTCGACCGAGTTCGTTTCCCTCTACATGCAAAGACGTTACTTTATCTTTATCTTCGACCTTAAAAGTTATTCACAGTTTACGTGATGTGGTTTCGGATCAGATGTCTGACCTGCAGTTCAGAAGGCATTTGTGATAACGAACGTGTTCGTGTTGAATGTATACCAGATCATGAATAGTGTATGCAGCCCAGTTCAGGATTTTGAATATCACTTTTCCATGTTTGTGAAAAATCATAAAATAGCTTACTGTATATAATATATACTATCACTTGGAAAGGTTTCGAGTTTGATATGCTGCTTTGACACTACCAATTTCAACAAACGTTTTACTTTGCGCTTCTACTTTTTTTTTTGCAATACAATATTCCAGATCAAAACCGGTCAACTTGCAAAACTCGGACAAATCCGGCCGAGGATCGAACCCGTCGTCCCAGGCCGCCTCAGCGACCGACCAAGTGCAACAGCAAGCACAGCAGCACCAGCAGTATCTTGGTGATGCCACCCAGGCTCTTCCAGACCTTGACCCGATCCAATACACGGCGGAAGATGAGGCCATGCCTGATGGAATAACCCAGGTACTCCCTATCGCACATGTTTGTTGTGATTTTAAGAGCTCGCAGAATTCTACAATCGGTGATTTGATTAGCCGTGCGTAAGAAGACTGTCATGTAGAATGGAGATGCTCAATGTTGGATCACTTTATCATGCAACTGACCGAGCGAAACATTGAGAGTTGTTTTTATTTGCAGTTTTAACAGATACACCGTCTTATAAAACCCCGCATTGATGCAAACATTTGGTCTCTCCAAACAACTTTGCGATGTTATACAGAAATACAGTAGAACTCGGTTAATCCGGATTCGATTTGACCGGCGATTCCATCCGGATTAGGCGAAGATCCGGATTAACCGATGACGGTTCTATCAAACCTGACTCATTTGTACTTCCAGCTTCATCCGGATTAGGCGAAGATCCGGATTAACCGAATCCGGATTAACCGAGTTCTACTTACTTCACTACTTGGGTGTTGTTTCTTTAGCTGTTTTTTGTTTTCTAAGGAAAACGATTCCTCTTGGTAGCCTTGCATAAACGCTCAACAATCATGAACTGATTCCGATATGTTTTGTGTCTTCCAGGAGGATTTGATGACTTTGGAGGATCTCTATCGGGATCACTGCGCCAACGTTCTCGACATCATTGTCAACCTTCAATTTTCGATGGTGGAATCGCTCTGGCAAACCTTCTGGAGATCTGAATCAACTCCCGAGGATCAACAGGCAACGTGAGCAAAGCAACACAAATTTTTCCTGGAATCTTTATCAACGTCTCTACCCAGACAACAAAATCCGTTATGTTTACATTGATTCAACGTCTGCAGACGTTGAATCAATGTAAACATGACGGATTTTGCTATTGGTATGTGCTCGGAAGGAGGGAACGACGCTGCTTCAACAGAGCCCGTTAGTCCGGAGACACAAAAACAAGTTTCTAAATGGAAGATGGTTTAGGATCTTACGTGCGACTGTGCACTCGAAATTCGGTCAATGAAACACATCCTCACCAGCTGCTTTCTTGGCCTTTACTGTGACGACAACGACCTAAAATGTTACTAACAATTGTCCCACCTAGTACCGTTGTTGGTGTGATAGATACGAATGAATGATTATACCTTAATTTACGTAAAAAATCAAGTTTTTTTACTCTTATTTTCAGTAAAAGCGAACTTGAAGAGAAGCTGTCAACTGCCAAGTTACTTTCCCTTTGCAAGTGGCCGCCCGTGCAGCGGTGGATAAAGGACAGCGATCACATGATGTTTCAGAGCTTGGTTGAAGTTCTCATCCCTGATGTGCTAAGGCCGATTCCGAGTGAGTTCATCATCAGCGTACCAGTTTGGAAAAATTGGTTCTATTGACATCTGCAGACGTTGAATCAGTGTAAAAGAAGCAATCTTGATGGCTGGGTTGTTTGACTTTTAGAGAAGTTGTACCGTTTGTCGCGTTATAGTCTTTTTATTAAAAAAAAATCATTTTGCTCACTTAATAATCTGACGAGTGACGACCTAGTTTGGAAAATTTTGAAATGAAGTTCAACACGGATTCTACAAAGGCAACTTCAGGCAGACAAATTAGTCAGCCGCCCCCGCTTTACCACATACGATAAAACTAAAGACGAGATTATTTTTCTGTTTGCGATCATCAACCTGATTTAGTTTGCTTCCCAGCCAGCAAACCAGCCCTTTTTGACATTGATTCAACGTCTGCAGATTTTGAATCACTGTAAAAAATACTACTGATTTGCTGACTGGGTTGCCAGCGTTCATCTCATGTGGGCTGCCAACATTGTACCGATCTAACTTTTGTGTTATCGATCCAGGTGCGCTGACTCTTGCAATACGTAACTTTGCCAAAGGATTGGAAAGTGGGTTGAGGAACGCTCTCAGTAAAACCGATATTCCGAAGCAGCTTGCTAAGATCAAGGTCTGTGCTGCTGTTCATATTTTCCTGTTTTCCGACATCGCTTGCTTGCAACATCACTGTTTCAACATAACGTGCAATGGCACACAATAGGTTGAAATTTCTTTTTATGAAGAGGTTTTGATAGATAAATAAGATCTTTATTGTGAACTTTAATGGGTTAAACAGAACGCCGTGTCATTTCTAATAGCTTTGACGTTGTTGTTTTTTTTAATCTATTCTATTTGATTGATATAACTAATGGAGTTACTAAAATTTCAAAATTGATGTAAATCTGATAAAAAAAAACAGTTAATTTTCGATCTCTCTTACTCATAAGCAAACCTACGACAAAGCACCAGACAAAACAACATACTGGTACGCAATCGTTGAAAAACTGATTGAATGGAACCTAGTTGGCTCGCTTTCAACATAACCATGTCGTCCATTGCAGGTATCTGCCGTGTCGGCTTTCTCCCAAACTCTGCGCCGCTACACTTCTCTCAACCATCTCGCTCAGGCTGCCCGTGCTGTGCTTAACGATAGCTCCCTTATCACACAAATGTTGGCCGACATAAACCGTGTCGACTTTGGCAACGTGCAAGTAAGAACGCTCAACACGTAGTGGAATACTCCAGACGGCAAATCAATCGTTTTTTACATTGATTCAACGTCTGCAGACGATAAAAAAACGGTTGATTTTCTGTCTGGAAACATGCTGTCCTGTTTGGTTATAGTAGTGATCTGTTTAACCTTGGATGATCTAAAAGCAACTGAGTTTTCCTATTAAACGTCAGAAATATTTTTCAGGAGCAAGCTGGTTGGGTGTCACAGTGCGATACCACTATCGTGCGGGAATTAGAAACTGATTTCAAAACCGCTTTGTCCGAGCAGCGGACACTGGAGCAGTGGGCCGATTGGTTAGAGACGGTCGTTAATAAGGTGCTGCAGCCTTTCGAAGGAACAAAGTCATTCTCCAATTCTGCCCGGCAATTTCTCTTGAAGTGGTGTTTCTATAGGTAAAGTATTTAAGAAATTTTTCTCCCAAGCTTCACTCAGTGAATCAAGCAAGCTTTTGGTTTTCCCTCAATCAACCATGGATTCACATCTACGGTTCCATGAAGCCGAAAACGTTCGGTTTATTTTTTTGTATTTTTTAGTTAAATTTCAAGCAACGTTGCAATGTAACTGGATTTGAGAAGCCTGTGCACTGCAGTGTGCACTGTGCAGGTGATAATTCCGTTCCATGAATATTCAATTATTATTGACTACTTTTTGGAAGCGTTTAAGAACTGATGTACTCAACAAGCAGCCCGCGTTGTGCATAGATAACTGAACAGAGTTTGTCACTCCAATCGACCTTTCATGAATTTCCCGCAGCTCGATGGTGATCCGCGATTTGACGCTGAGGTCAGCTGCCAGTTTCGGGAGTTTCCACTTGATCAGGTTGCTGTACGATGAGTACATGTTCTACTTGGTCGAACATCGAGTAGCTCAGGCCACTGGTGAAACAGCCATCGCAGTGATGGGAGAACTGGCCTCGTTGAATCCTGACAGATACAAACAATCCATCGGTATGATTTTTATAGCTGTTTTTAGTATGATTTTTTATTCAGAAACTTTCCATTAATCAACGTGTTTTTCCGTCTGTTGATAATCATGATTGCTCCTATGTGCTATTTTTATCCAAGTGAAAAACTAAATGCAAAACTTTGCTCCCTGGCCCAGGTCTCTAGTTTCTCTGCTATCTTTTCAGTTGCGCTTCAATTGCAGCTTTGCAGTGCGGCAATATATTGTTTGCTTTCTGTACTCGTCTGTAGATTTCCATGATGAAAATTTCATCCTGTATTATTTTCCAGACTCTCCTGCATCATCAGCTTCCAGCGAGTCATCAAAAAGCTCAGCATCGCGACCTGCTTTCATCGCGTCCGCTCTTGTATCGAATGCCACAAGTAAGCAAATTAAAAAAACAACCGATAGAGTAATGCAAAACATTGCATTGATCCATGGCGATTTATATGTTGCCATGCATTGATCTCAACATAACTAATCTTATAATCGAGAGACATTTTCTCCATGATGTCGAATTCTTTTCTGGTGAACTATTTTACAAGAGAAGCAGCTTCAGTTAGATATTTTTTCTTTAATTTCAAAGGCTTGCGATCGTAAAAGCTGTATATGTGGTTGAGTTAAAATTCTTAGCTTTGCTGCTGTAACATCAAATCAGACAATTGTGGGTGGTGCTCGAAAAAAGCTTGGTTGCTTGTGAAAATCTTTATCTTTGAACTGAGAACACTTCTTCGAAAGCTTGATCCAGGCGTTTTTGCGTACTTGTAGGGGCTTTGAACCATTGACGCATGCCTGGTCACCGAGATTGACAGAGTGGAATTTCCGCTTTTTGTTGAAGTGTTCGTGAATTATTCCATCCACTAGGTGCCGCTCTACTATTTTCATGCCGCAAATTTTTTTATAACAGGTAAAGGGATCAAACGTAGTCACGGCGAAATAGAAGCTCGAGTTGTGTCCATTGTGAAAGTGAACGGGAACTTTCCACCGTCGTCGTCGTCTTCCGCTGCTTCCAAAACCCGAACTACCAGCACCTAGAGTGAAATTCCAAACTTAAGCGACTTCAAAACTTCAACATCATTTGCCGAGGCAAGCTCAGTCCCGGTTTCTCAGCTCACAGAACTTCACTTCGACTTCCAGCATAAGCTCTTCTGCCCAACATCGAAGAATAACTTCATACGTGGAGTGTACGACTGTACGTGACACTGACTCTCTTCTTTTTTGTTTTTCCGGCTATTACGGCTGCGTATTGCTGCTATTGTTTGTCTTTCTACGCAAACATGTGGCCACTTCCCGTGCGTGATATTTCACTCATGAAACTTTGGTTGTCGATATACGTCACCAGTTGCCTTTACTCCGGTCAGACTTATCAAACCTCAGTCAACTCCTAGCTTGACTCTTGTTCAAAAGTAGGTTTCAAAAGTACTAATTGGTTGGACTGAAAGAATTAGCATCAACTGGTTTGGATATAATTTACATGTCGCAATGAGGTTTTATTGATCCCAAATACATTGCATTAGTAGTTTATGATGATAGTCGGCCACACTTCTTAAAAAACACGCTATTTTTTACGTCGATACATCGTCTTCAAACGTTGATTTAACGCTCAAGCAGCGATCTCGGATTTAATTCCTTGCAATGTTGTGTTGGATCAACTGATTAATCGCAATATTTTCTTTTATTCGCCAGGTGTCAAAGTTGTCTCTTTGCATCTTTCCCAGACGTCTGGTAACGATTAAAGGGGTAACTTCTACTCGCCCGGTAACTTACAAACACCACTGCCGCTGATTTGTCTTCTAGACAAAAAATCAATGTAAAAAACGGTTGATTTGCTGTCTGGGCTCTGCTGTTCAAATCTCTTTCAAGGATCTTAACCCAACCGTTAAACAATTCCCAGCCGTACTTTGTAATTTCATTCCAACATTGCAACGGTGTAGGCTACTTGATTTTGGCTTGGCTGTGTTTAAACTCTTGATGTGCACAATTGAAATCTTTCACCATGAAACTCCTGACTTGGAACCGTCTCACCTGCAATGACGTCACTTATTTTGAATCACTCGTCAAAACTTAACGTAACAGTTTTTCATTTAGTTGTAGTCCACCAAATTTAGAACTAGAAATAGCATCTAGAATCTCAAACTTTATTTGACAGCTGCATAAGCTACCTTAGGCCTACTGTATTCACATTGTGCCTTAAGCTGACTTTTGTCTTTCTTTGCGGTGAAATATACACTTGTTTGACTGAAATTATGGTGTTCATTTTCATGTCAGAAGGAAAAAATCCGCCATTTTCAATACGGATTTTGAAGCATTATAAATATGTCTTCATTTTGTCTTTAATATGCTTTTAATGGACATTTGTCAGCTGTGTGGCCAGTGTTCAGAACGCCGGATCAGTGACTTCCTTACCTCCATAATAGAAATCCTATACCTCCAGGCAAACGCCTGGATACGACGAAACAGTGGAATTTGTATGTCCTTCGCTTACGTTGCTGTCAGCTGAGGTATTAAGTGGCAGTCTGTTTCAGAGTATGTATCATTGTCTTGGGCAATGGGTATCTGCTTATTAATCTCAGTGCTTAGCGATAGACCACATAAAGTCTCATGAATCACTGTCCAGGATGATTTTTTCAAACGGTTTTTTAAAATATTTCTAACTTCTGTTGAAACTTATTGCAAAAATAATTAAACTACCGTATTATGGTATAGCCTAACTTCATGACTTACTTTTCAGATAGCCTACGTAGTACGCACATAAGTTACATTGTATGTAGGCTTACATTGTTTAACGTTTGTACATACGTAAGATGTAAACTTTGTAGGTTACACCGCAGCCTGCTCGTAAAAACTTTGTGTGCCGTATGATATCTAGACTTGCTATTATCAAACTTCACTTTCATATTATTTTCTAGCTACAAAACACGCATCGCCTCCAATCCCTGCTTTCAGTAATTAATTATTAAACATTTTAACGGATCATTAAGATACTCTCTTGTAAATGGAATCTACAAATCGATCGAGTTAGATTGAAATATCACCACTTTAAATCTGTTGCGACTATAGTGAGTCTAAGTAAACAGATCATTATTGCCCACACGAAAATTTGAAGCAACAGCCTGCCCTAAAAGGTGTAGAAATCGGAAAGTTTTGTGATACCGAAGCATGATAGGCTAAAACCAATTTCAGGTGCTTGGAAAGAAAGTTTTTTTTTTAAGGCAAAGGTTATTTGGAAACAAAGGAAAAGACTTTTGGTTGTCATCAGTTCGTGGCTATAGTAGGGTAAACTAAATGTTCGAAGAATATCATGCAAAACAATTAAGGTTGTTGCTTGTTGGAAACAAAGAAATTTCGAAAAAGCGAAATTTTCTTTCATCCATAATATAGGCTAATGCTAGCCACAAGTAGGCTTGGAGCAAGCCAATGCAACGATCTGAGTTCTCCCCTTACGTAGTTAGGCTGCTAGGTTCTCCAATAAGTTGATGTCATGCAGTGGCGTAGCTAGGGGGGGGGGGGCGGACCGCTCCGGGCGGCAGGTCTGGGGGCGGACCGCTCCGGGCGGCAGGTTTGGGGGCGGCATTTTCAGACTACGATTTTTGATTATAATCTGATAAAAAAACGCATTTCATTTTCACATGCTTTTTCTTGAAGGGGCGGCAAAATCTGAATCCGCCCCGGGCGGCACATTCCCTAGCTAAGCCACTGATGTCATGCCATCTGCACATTCTAAGCAACTTTGGTCTCAATTCTCTGAGCAGCAACGTGACCTTACTGTATTTTTTAACCTGATTTAAAGAATGTACCCAGAACTATCAGTGCCGGATTAACCAAGTGCGGGGCCTGTAGCAGATTGATTTGATGTACAGATTACAGATAATGACTGGAAGAAAGAAAGTGAATGAAAAGTAATAAATAATGAAAAAAAAATAATGAATGAAAGTAATTAAATGTTTTATAGATTTGATTTTCATTCTATAACAACAAAAGTCTGATGTAATGTTTTAATTGCAAGGAGAAATATAAAACTTCAACAAAATCATTCAAAGGTCTTTTCGACGCATTTTGATCTCTGCAAATTTGGCAATTGTTATGTTAAAAAACGTGGTGTCAATATCGTTTTATTTAATCAAAGTGAAATATTTGAGTTCTGGAGAGAAACGATCAATAGCAATGTGCTTTACAAATTCTGAAAATTGAGGTAGTTCATCTTTCAATCCGTCTTCCACGTCCTGGGAATATGCTTCTGAAAGTCTGTCAGCACTTTTTTGGATCTGCGCAGGTGTTGGGTCATGCAGATTTCGCAAAAAACTAAACCGTGTGTTCAATTGGGTGTATGCCTTGCGACGTTGCTCCAGCGCAGATTGTAGGCTTTCCAATACTGCAGAGAAAACTTCCACCCGGAATCTGTCTTTAGGTGAGTGATTATCCATTGCATCTGGAACTGAACGGCCACTGCCTACATTCTCATCGCGCCTTCGATTTCGGACAATTCTTCTTGTGCTTAAAATTGTGCTGTGCTTCTTGTGCTTGTTGGTCGGTAATCCTTCATTTGAGTCAGCTTCTGCGCCTCTGAGTCAAACTTAGCGAATTGTTCTCTGAAAGTCTGTAGGGATCAACGCAACGAGGCACACAACGCTGAAGCACTGTTGAGATTTTGCTGATTTGCTTGAAAAAAGAAGAAAAAACTTGAGCTGCCTTCGGAAGCGATCGAGTAGCCTAAAGCTATTCCAAAAAAAGCACTAAGATTCCAATTTCGCGCAACTCTATTTTATCGAGGAGTCCATTTGCCTGCAGTCGACATTTTGCACTTTGTTCTTGGTTATTCGAAAGTTTCTCCAGTGCCTCCTTTATTAAAAAGAAAACGTTTTTTAATAACCTTAATGACATCAGCTCTTGCGGACCATCGTGTTGCAGAGAGCCTCTTTAGCACTCCACCACCTGAACACTTCAGAACTGACCACTGATGTGTTGAAGCAGCAAAGAATACATAGATATAAAGTTTACAATAATTAGGAAGGGACAAGACGTTGGGACTAGTAATTTAATCATATAGCCTAACTATAATATTCTCCTATGCCATTTCAGTTTGCAAGCCAAAAATTACTTACCAACTAGGCTATGGTAGACATTTTTTTGCAAAAAAAAGGTTTTGCTCACCAAGCGCGGGGCCTTGTGAAGCGCGGGCCCGTAGCAGCTGCTACATCTGCTACTATAGTTAATCCGGCGCTGAGAACTATGCAAAACTGTAAACTAGTCTACGACATTGTGAGAAAACAAAACCGTGACCAACTTTTGACTATAGTGGATTTACTTTGGAAATCATAAGTTTGGGGAAAAAAAGCAGTGTTGTACGCGTCAATGAAATAAATTGACGGCGTCAGCGCAAATTGCCTAAAAACCACGGCATAAAGTACTGCGTCAGCTCAGAAATGGACAGCGTCAGCGCTAATTTCTAGCGCTATTGCCCTAAAGTCCTGGTTACGTAGATTCCTCTCTTCCTGCCTGCACCACATCACAATCCCAAAAATCTGGAGAAGAGCTTTAGTAGTTGCGATCCCTAAGCCTCACAAGCCACCAGAGGACCCAAGGAGTTATCGTCCGACATCCCTCCTCTGTGTTTCTTTCAAGATCCTCGAAAGACTGATCTACGCACGCGTCAACCCAATCATCGACCCGCTCCTTCCAAAAGAGCAAGCTGGGTTTCGGCGCGGAAAATCCACCGTAGATCATGTCACACTCTTAACCCAAGACATCGAGGACTGCTTTGAGGCAAAAAAGAAGGCCGGCGCTGTCTTTCTAGATCTTACAGCTGCCTATGACACCGTATGGCATCGCGGCCTTACTTGCAAGCTGCTTCGCCTGCTTCCTGACCGACATATGGTTCATATGATTATGGAACTTGTCAGGAATCGAAGCTTCACCCTCACCACCGGTAGCTCACGGCGAAGCAGACTGAGACGCCTGAAAAACGGCGTCCCACAGGGATCGGTCCTGGCTCCACTTCTTTTCAACATCTACACCCACGACCTGCCAACTACGGTCTCCGCAAAATATGCTTATGCGGACGACCTGGCAATTCTCCACTCCACAAAGTCGTGGGAAAATCTAGAAGACACCTTGAGCCAGGACATGAAAACTCTCTCAGCCTATCTCCAGAACTGGCGACTGAAACTCAGCAAACCAAAACTGTGGCAGCAGCTTTCCACCTCCATAATTGGGAAGCTGATCGTGAGCTACACGTCCAGAACAACGGAAAATCTCTGTCTTTCTGCCCTGAACCAAGATATCTTGGGGTGACACTGGACAGATCGCTCACATACCGCCACCATTTGGTGTCACTGCGCAAGAAACTCACATCCCGCGCTGCGCTACTCAAGCGCCTGGCAGGCTCTAGCTGGGGGGCGAGGGCTGACACTTTGCGTATAGCAGCCTTAGCCCTTGTCTACTCTTCAGCAGAGTACTGTGCACCTGTTTGGTGCCGCAGTGCTCACTGTCATAACATCGACACTGCCATAACCAGCGCCCTGCGCACAGTGACCGGATGCCTGCGTCCCACACCATTGGACAATCTCCCCATTCTCGCTGGCATCCAACCCGCTGAGCTTCGTCGCGAAGAAGCCACTCTGTCCCTCGGTCGACGGGCACTTGAGCCTAACCACCTTCTCCACCACAAGATCTCTGCTCTCCCAAACGAGCACCCCCGTCGACTGAAATCAAGACACCCATTCGTGCCAGCCGCTCAACTTCTTATCAACAAAGCTGATGTACAAGACATCTCTGCAACTTCTTGGGCGGACCATAAATGGAGTTCTGAATGGAAGTCAACCGCCACCAGACTCTATTTGTTCATCCCCGACGCCGACACACGCCCCATCGGTCTAACACTACCAAAACAGGCATGGGTGCGCCTCAACCGTCTCCGTACGGGCGTCGGGCTTTTCCGCTCAACCATGCACCAATGGGGAATAGCCTCTCCCTCCTCCTGTGAATGTGGTGCCGAGGAACAGACCGCAGACCACATCATCAATGACTGCTCCATCTTCAAGCCACCTAACAGAGTGGAAGGTCTGCGTGTCATGGATGATAAAACCAAAGACTGGCTGCTCTCTAGTAGCCTTCCAGTGTAGTCCGGGAACATCGTGAATCTGGGGTGGTAAAAGGATAGACCCTCGGCCCCAGACGCTCACACGACGACGACAGCGTCAACGTACAACATTGAAAAAGAGTAAGTAATTACTGTAATTAGCCGAGATAAAAAAAAAAAAAAATAGGCTAAGGCCATTGCAATCGAATCGAAGTTGGTATCAAATATGAAGAATGGAACTAATTCGATTTAAGTTAGGTACTTGATAAAATGAGAAAAGGCTACTACAAGTAGGCTATGCCTGTTTGCTGTGTGAGAATTTATTTTAAGTAGGCTAGTAACTTAGTTGAAAGACTAAACAAAGGTTTAAAGAGAACCACTTTTATGGCGGAAATCTTTTCTTGCAGTTAGTTTGCAGTTAAAAAGTATCAACGTGAGTTGGAATAATTTCATGGTGAAAAATCATTGATTTTTCAAGCAAAGAAAATTACAATGTTTTTATGAGCATGTCGTGGTTATTGAACAAAACTGTTGCCCATTCAGTTGACATGCGCCATATTTGGCGGCAGATGGAGGCCAAGAAAAGCAAACATGGTTGGTTGGTTGGTTGGTTGATTGGTTGGTTGGTTGGTTTGAATCATTATTCTCGATATTTAAACAAACCCTAACGACAAAATATAGAGACTCTTGTTTAAATCTTTATATTTGCAGCTAAGCAACAAGCTTGACAACTCTTCACTAGACAAAACTTTGACATTGAAAGAGCTAGTAACATTATTGTAATGACACAAGAACTACTGTCTTTCAATTACAAACCAAAACTCTCATTTTAGTACAAGCCAAAGACTCTAAATTGTATGTGTAAATGCCGTGTTAACAGTTTTTTTAATTTTTGATTAATGGAAACTACCGTAGTTCTCAATTGGCACACTTTGCAATACCTGCAATACAAAAAGAAAAAAATGAAAACAAGTTCACCACAAATTGGTTCTTTTTTGTCATTTTCAATTACAAAATCCAGCAAGCCCAATGATAGGTTCGTTAATTATTATTGTCGTTGAAAATTTAACTGTTAGCTACAAATGGCACGTCACCCAACTAATTGCCATTGTGTAAAGAGATTTGTCACAGACCACTTCAAGGCTCTTGTCTACACTTAGTTCGTTTTGATTGATTTTCAATGGCACAGCTTGTTATCGATTTTTAAGTAGAAGTAGGACTATATGTTTCTTCTTTCTCTAAAACTTCGATGTTTGTTGGTTGTTGCTCTAGTGATCTGGTTCAAATGCTTAAAAAATAGCATGTTTTTGTTGAAATCATGTAGTAATTTTATTGCTTTCTTACGTTGAATAGACATAACAGTCAAAGCTACTCCCGGAGAGTTGTTAGCAAGGTTTTAAAAGTTTAGTCTTACGTTGTGGTTGCTATCACAGTGCATCACATAACTATTATATCGAAGCTTGTTAAATCAAGTATATTTTATTCAAGGCAGCATCTGTAGACTAAGATGAAGTTAGTGCAGTCGTGCAGCAGTGAAGTTAAATTAATTCTTTCTTGCACAAGATCAAAAACGTCGTTTATTCATCGATAGAATGTAAAGCAAAACAGTAGAGACAACTATTTCTTAACTCATTTTATGAATCGATGAAATTATTACATTGATGCCATTATGTCATTGAATGACCATTTATTGTCATGCGTCATTGTAGAAATGGCCATCAAGATAGCAGTTGTTTCACAATGAGTTCAAATTGCTCGCAGAACTAAAGAATAATAGTGCGGCTTGTATAAGAAAGTTTTTGTTGTAATTGAAATGACCACAGTTTGCGTTTTACGTTTGGTGGCAGTGGGACAATGTCATTCAATTTTTTTTTATTTCGAAATGCTGAAAAGTTTGTATTTTAACATTAGGCTTTCAACAAATTCTTCATTATGTTTTCTGAACAATAAGCGTACCTAAGCCTAAAAATGTCATTCAGTCAAAAGATCTGTTCTGGAAACAAAGTTTTAAGTTTTTAGGACCATTGAGTAACTGAAAACATGTCATTAAGCTGATAGATCATGTTAAGGCGATATGAAGAGTTCTATTTCTAAATTTTCCATAATTTTCTCACGGTTGCTTCCGCAATATTTTGCTTGCAAATATTCAGAAGTGATGGTGGAAGACTCAGATTACCGTCAGCCAACGTCTACAGATTGTCGCGTTTGAGTTGTTTTTTTGCTTTCAATCGTTAAAGTTACAAAACAATTGAAATAGGAGAGATAGCAGGCACAACATGAGGTTGGAGTTTCTTTCTGTGTGTCCCATTGTGCTATATCAGACCTCAGTTGCTTTTTAGTTGAAGTTTTAAGTTTGATCTGCGACTTGATGTTGGTAGGTTCTCTCTTGAGTGCAGTATTTCATGAATTTCGTTAACTTTGTCACAGCTACGATGACAGATGACAGGGTAATGTGTGTGTGGACTAATGGATTCCAAACTGTTTTGAGTTTAAAGACTTTGTTTTGCAAAATATTTCCAGTGATGCACGTTTACTGCCAAGCCAGCAATCTCTGCTATTTCAAGATGTGGTAGTTCACTGCACATTGTCACTTTAAATATCTTGGATCATCAAGCAAATTCCCATGAAAACGTCATTTTGCTAACTTGGTAGTCAACGAAATTGACCTTTCACCAGGTTTTGAAGAGGCCAATTTGAGGAATAGTTGTTGGTCTTGTTTTGCAGTCAGCCATCAAAATAGCACTTTTTAAACATAGATTCAGGTAAAGTACGGAAATATATTTAAAAGTGTATGATTTTGCGCTTTGCACTGATGGAGTTTCAGTGATCTTTAGATTTCTGTTTGTAACAGCAAATCCTACGAATAATCATTTTTCTAAAAAAAAGAATGTTAGAATTGTAATATTTTAGCACTCGTTATACATTGAATCAACATTACTCTAAAAAAACTTTGTCATCAAATTTGAGTTTGCGCATGAGCAGTCATGTCAAACCATCCGCTTTTATATCGCTTTCGTGTCTATTCACAAAGATTTGAACATGCCTACAAGCTACAACAGTTGTACAAACCCACCCTTTGAATCTAATTTATATATTTGCAGCGCTTTAACTATATTTACAGAAGAGTCGTTTATCTTCAAAGTTTCCCTGTAATCTTTTGTTAATTGATTACAAGAATTCTTTCAGGGATAACTTATTAAAATTGTTAGTAAAAGCAATACAAGAAGCTGTAAAACGAATTGACAAGTACTTTTGGAAGAGATATTGCACAATGGAAGTAGACATAAAGGACGATGGATGCACCAAAGGTAGTGAAACGTTGCTTTCTAAATTGAAAAGTTTTATTGCCTGCTTAGTTTCATGTTAGTGTTTTCTCTTCTATTGCATATGTTTTGACATCACTGCAATAACTATGTCAATAAAGAAATGAAATTTAGTAATGTATGATTTGGAAGCAAAGCTTCACCTCTGTCGCCCTATCGCTTGTCAATAACACCTTTGGCCAGTTCAATTCCCATATAGTCTCTTATGCTTACTTTCCGACTTGTCGGATATTTATATCTAAAAGATCGAGTTTCGCTTTCAGCAGCATGAGATCGTTGCTTACTTTACAATGTAGATACTAACGACCTGTTTTAGCCTAATGCTGCTGGAGAAAACTCGCAGCATCAGGTTAAAACAGGTCGTTAGTAGCCTACTGTATCTACATTGTGTAATTTATATCCAAGTAAGGATATTGGAATCCATGATGTTGTTGCTTGTTGACATGGTAGAATATTCTCCAGAATTGGTGGTTTTGACGTTGTAAAATAGGGTTGCGGATCTTGCAGTCTACGGTTTTCGAACCTACTTTTATGAGTGAAAAATTATGCGGTGCTGCAGTGGCGTAGCCAAGGGGGGGGGGGGTTGGAGGTTACAACCCCCCTTTGGCACGCATGTGACGTCACGATATTGAGAATGATGCTTTCAGTCTCTATGTCTCTAAAACAAAGTTTGCCTAAATTTAAACGAAACTGCATTAAAAGAGCGAGTTTTGCCAATACCAAACATTCAAATAACTCAGCCAAAAATTAGCAACAAGAAAACATAGAAACTTAGCTTTATTTCCGAAAAATGCCCAAGAAAACATGATCTTATCCTTTTGTCATGCCACCGGACAGCACCATTTTACAGGAATATTTATATCCACATTTTTGTTGAAAATGCTCTCAGAATGCACCAAATTCAAAGTTCAGGAATTTCAAAGTTTACCAAATTTAGGAGGCCCCCCAGACCCCCCGCCGCTGGGTGTCGCCTTTGGCGAAAACGCCCCCCTTTCAAAATTCCTGGCTACGCTACTGCGGTGCTGTACAAAGAGGTGTTGACTGTTGAGTATGACTTTGCACAGTTGCTAAATCTTTTACAGCAGCAGAAAGATTCAATTATATTTTTCTTTATCGGAATGCAACAGTAATGGTGATGTTTTAAATAGGGTACCGTAAGGGAACAAAATCAACAAAAGGAAAAGGTAACAAGACCACAAAATGATGACATAAATCGTTTAATGAATGATATAATTAGGCCACTGATTATTATTTTTGAGCGTCAGAAAAATATCGCAGAGAAATCAAGATTAAAGGGCCATACCTTTTACAAGAAAATTTTAAAGATTGAAAATAGGTTTGTCGCACTTTCTATTTATACGCTGTTTGTTTAGCACTCTAGGTACACAACTTGAAAACTTCACAAAACAAACCAGATTGCGTCGCTGTGAGAAGACAACTACAAATTCCAGCCAAGGTTTGAAAGAGAACAGTGAAAAAGAAATTCACAACTGGCTTGGCTTTTCACTGCGAGGCACGAGCGCTGTATTGTTTGCAGCTATTCAAGCAAAAAGCATTGTGAGGACAGAACGGATTTAACGAGTTGATTGTTTCAGCAAAAGTTTAGTACGTAGTAAAACCAGAGATGGTAAAACAAGTGAAAATATGTCTGGCAGGTTTAGTTGGATAAAAAAAAGGATGAGTCAGGCTGTCAGCATGCCCAGAAGAATGAAAACCCTAATCTGGTACCAACAGACCCACATTGCGAAGTGATAGCGATGCGACTCAGTGCTAGTTGAAATAATAGAAGTTGTCAACTGCAATGTTACTGCTGAAAAAGAAGGTTTTCAGAGAGAGATAAGGAGACTTATTTTGAGTTTTGATGAACTGCAACAATCACAAGAAATCTCGATGTTGAGCTTATTTTAGATTTGAGGCTAAATGAGATGAATTTTTCAAACAAAACGTGAATTTTTGGGTAGATATGAAATATTTTGTTTCAAGCAGCTGTATTTAGTTGAGCATTTACATCCAGTTTAGATAAATGGACTTGTAGCCTAACCTATCTGAAGGTAGCATTTTGACAACTTTTATAGCCTACACTCCAAAAAGCAAAGTGCAGTGAAAGTTTTTGTAGGAACAAAACACATTTAGTGAAGTGAAACACATTACAGCACTACGGTAGCGAACTAAACTACAGCTTGCTATAATATGCTATTTGTGGAAAGTGGCTTGAAAGGTAACGTTGTCATTTACATATCGTTTGTAGGTTGAGAAAATAAATCTGTTTTTTTGGTCGGGTTGACCTGAAGTCCCAAACGGTTGTAATGGTTCGAGGCTTGTGAAATAACAATGATGTGCTTTCATACGACCCAGCTATAGCATACCTATCAGCTTGTCTATCTTAAACCATGATTGCTTCTGAGCGATAGGGTATTTTAATGGGTAAACACTAAAACCTGATCATAGAATTGACAAGGATGAAAGTAAACCATGAGCTTTAAAAAGTGTGGGTTTCGAAAACTGGAAATTGGAATTTCTTCCTTGTCGATTCTAGGGCCGGTTCTATTTACCATATTAATGTGCTTGCCACCAGTTGCTTTCTCTAGGTGTTATTGCAGAAAAAACTGCTTAGCCTGCATATGGTTGGGACAAACATTAGGCTATAATTATGTTTAAACTGTTTCTTTAAACATTTTGATAAATTCAGTTAATCAAATCCATACAAAGTAAAAACTTTGTGCTAATTCTCCACTCAACAATTTTTTTTCAACATAATTTCTCTCATAAATCATGATTATGTTTTGAACCTTTTGAATAGCTTTCTGAATTTTTTTTTTCTGTAGTCACGTAGATGCCCGTATAAATTCATGATTTTACGATAAGCTTGTAGTCTAAAATTGCGTAATGTTTAACGTAGTTACTTGATGACTCACCGCGGGCCCACGCACTGCGTTTGGGTAGTAGTAGACCTCTCATTACTGCTATTGGTGACATAGGTGCTTTATTACTGGTTAATCCTCCACAAAGGTGTGGATCCAATCGTCATCTTGTTTCGCATGAGACAAATTTTTAAAGTTCATGAGCAAAAGTGGAAACCCTGGTTAACGTACTTTCGTTCAACACTGATATTATGCACCCCTCTCGCACATATTTCATACACCCTTGTTCTGTACGTATGTGGTGCCAATATCAATCAGTAACAATCCTAACGGTCAGTTATAATCTCACAGCATAGCTTTGTTGGTCTATGCAGTATTCGAAACACTTTTACTTAAATTAAAAAGTGCAATTATTGTTTTATCTAAAATTCAACACAAAATGTGTAATTCTTTTAAAGCGTTTCGACTCTCTTAATTTAAATTGTGTAAGAGAAATTGTGTAAATACAAATTGTACAGTAATTATTATTTTAGTATCAAAATGGCCCAAAAGAACGAAATTTTTTTGCCGTGAATATTATGATGTCGCATATCGCCACTTGAGTCCATTTTTAATACATAAAGTTTTAAATATAACGAGTAACGACGTCTCTATTCTAAAAGTGATGAAGTAGGAAGAATACTGGAACTGATAATTTCACAATTTACTTACTACTTTAATTTTCCATTTGACCAAATATGTGTATGAAACAGCATAATAATTTGGTTGCTGGACTTAATATTCATTTGGATCTTGAATCTTGAGAGTTATTGTGTTGACATAGCTTTGCTACATAATGACCTTTCTTCGATCTTAATCTAAATTTTTTTCTGTGTTTGTGTTTCGTGAAGACTAAAGTAGGGATATTTCTTTGCAACTGGTAGAAGTTCGCCGTAGTACGGCAGTTAAACAAGTTTTCTGTTTTTCATTTTCAGTATCACGTGATCTTGCCAAAAACCTCGGCAAGTGGTTGATATTATATTACGAAATCAGATTACGAAAGTTTAAAATTTCGGACAGCATGTTTTCGCCTATTTGAGTTCCAATTCCATTATGGTGTGTTGTGAGTAATATTACAAGATTAGTGAGGTGACTGACGTCATAATGTAGAGCAGGAAATGAGTACAAGACAGCTTGGATTAGCTGAAAAGAATTGTCGTTTCCAGCCGAGTGTAAACGAGAAAGAAGCTACCAACTTTTCTTTTTTGCTTCTAAAATTATTCGCTTGCTTTTCATTTTATTTTGCGTGATTTAATGTAGCTTTTATAAAAAAAAGATTTAAAATTAACATAAAGAAATAAATTTTGTTTTTGAAATCAATGGCGTAACTGTTTTTAATTAACTGGAGTACCTACACAGCATTTGGGTTCCCAGATCGGATTACGAATCCGGGTAGTATATTTACAGAATTCAAACATGGATTAACTCTAACTGGTCATAAGAATAAATTGATTGACAAAGTTGCTCTGCATGTAAATAAAAAAAAAAAAGAATACCCACAATGCCGCGCTCGTGGAATATACGTCATCTTTTGAAGTTGGATTCCAATCAGAAGAATGCAAACGGTTTGTTCCATTTTCACGAAAATTGAAATTTTTAAGCTGTTACGGTAGATTAGTTTTGGCCTTGGATAACCCTTTAATGAAATTGAAGATATTGCTGCGACTGTATATGATGCTACACTCGTCGACTATACTTAGCAAAGCAGAGCACTGTTTGTTGACCACGCAGCCCTGAGTTAATATAGTTAGGAAGTATCTCTGTTCACATAGGCCTACTACTGACTGCTAAACACACAATGGCCGGTGTGCTGTTGAACAAAATTCTACCAGAAAATACTTATCATTCGCCTTTCTTACTTCAGTTGTCTGTTCAAGTATGACAGCATTTCTTAAGTTCGGTGCTGCTCTGCCATTGTTTCTAACCTGTAGGCTACCATGAGTAAATCTGTGTGTGAGATTGGTTGTGTGGTGAGACAGTTCGATATCATAATTAGATCACATTTATGTGTGTAGCGTTGTTGATTTCAAGTTTAAACACAATTATCGAAAGCAAGACTAGTTTTTTAAATAAATAAGCAAGCAGCTTATACTATAAGTGATAGCCAGAAATGTGAGCCAAATACTTATGTACGTACAGTATATAACAATCTCGCTTTCGTAGTCTCACTTTAAATATCAGAGAGCTAGAATTAGTGATTACTATCAGTGCAAGGCGAACAAGAAGATGATTAAGCGCTGCAACAAAAATCGGCCTCATTGTGAGCTCGGAGCATTGTAACCGACCGGCTGCATATCTTTCTCTTTAAGCCTGGCTAGTGTCATTGTCTAGTTCCTGCATGAGGAAAAGGTACAAGCCGTGATTACATGACATGATGTGTGTGTCTTTCTACATTCGCTGATCCCATTCTCTGCCGAGACCCATCAACTATAAAAAGCAACAATTTATTGCTTTTGTTTTGGGTGATTTATTTCTGAAACAGTATTTAATTATTTTCTCCTTTTGCGGTAGTTTTTCTTCCATGGTAATCAATAAAGGATGTGGTAATTGTTTTAGTTTTGATGGCCATGAACGTTTGCTTAGTTTTGACTACTAGATAAGTTAATTGCAAAGCACGTTACTGCCATTAGATGATACTTTTGTTGTTTGCAAAATTGTGCTTTACAAGCGGAGGTTACTGGCCTTTGAGAAGGACGCATTCCATTTTATGTTCTTAACATTCCATTCTGGTTGCGGTTGTTTGTTTATTGCTGTGCAAACAAAACTTAGACTCTACGCTACAGTCATGTTCAACCCGTGCCTAATTTACAACGTCATAAGGCAATGTTGCTCGTAGATTTAAAGTTAGTTTGATGCGACACAGGAATTACGTTAGTTAACTGAGTTATTACATCTTGTGATGTGGGTAGATTTCGGGATTATAATTCGTATCTGGTTGTTAACATTTTCATACAATGCGTAGACAAACTGATTGGTGTTGGTACAAGTTTTAAGTATGCTTGACATCTACAAAATTATTGTCAACGTATGCTTTTACAACTCAATGAAATATGGCTGCTAGTTATAAAAGCTTCTTAAAGAAAACGAAAATCGCATTATGGCTGTGATTTAATTCTCTAATGACTAAACCATAAATTCCTGTGTGTCGAACAGCACAGACGTAAAAAATTACAAAAATTACTCACTTTCCCTCTATTCTATTTATCACCGCAAAGTGGCTTTCAGTTCATCTTGGTGTCGATGCAAATTGAATCTGAAAATTATTTAGGGATTTTCAATGTGCAGTGGTTTGCAGTTCACTGGCAAGCTGTGAATATTTTGTGAAAATGCGGGAAGCTGAAGATCACCGATGGAAAAACCTGCCTTTCTGCTCAAACCCTAAATATTCAGGGGTAGTCCTGGACAGGTCGCTCACTTACCGTCAACACCTTGAGTCACTACGCAAAAAGATCTCAACACGCACAAATTTGCTAAGGCGTCTGGTCGGCTCAGGCTTGGGAGCCGAAGTTGACAGCCTGCACATTGCTACCATTGCGCTAGTTCATGCTCCAGCAGAATACTGAGCACCTGTCTGGAGTCGCAGTATCCACTGCTATCAAATTGACACTACTATAAACGACGCCTTGCGTATCGCGAATAGATACCTGCGACCTACACCATCCGACAATTTCCCTGTCCTTGCAGGCATCCCAGCTGAGCTTCGTCGCGAATAAGCCATCCTGTCGCTTTCTCGCAGCGCTACGAACCCCAACCACTTGCTCCACTCAAGTCTCTTCGAGTCTGTATGCCAGCAACCCTGGCGATTGAAATCGAGACACCCGTTTGTACAGGCCGCAACTCTTGATGAAAACCGCTGAAGACCAATCCATCAGTGCGGCTACCTGGGCAGACCACCAATGGAGCTCGGATTGGAAGACAAACTCCTCAAGACTCCAAAGTTTCATCTTCGACGCCGGCCCTCATTTAACCGGAATGCTTTTTCCAAGGAAGGCCTGGGTGCAGCTCAACCGCCTGCGCACTGGTGTCGGACTATTCTGTTCCAACATGCACAAATAGGAAATGGCTCCATCCATAATCTGTGAGTGTGTCAAGGAAGAACAAACCGCAGACCACGCTATCTGCAACTGCGCCATCTACCATGCGCCAAATGGTGTGCGTGGTCTGCGTGAACTGGATGACAAATCTAAATCTACAGTATTTAGTGGCTGGTCGACACCTGCCCAAACATGTAGACCGAGTTGCCGTCACTGCCCAAGAGTGGTAAAAGGCAGAAACCCTCGACCCTTGGAGTGGCGAAGAAGGTTGTCACGAAGAAGATTTGAAGGCAGATGATCCCGCTTCCTTGTGTGGCCTATCCGTGTGTTTGTTTAAATGTTTAA
The DNA here is from genome assembly GCF_918807975.1 of Aplidium turbinatum. Classification (NCBI taxonomy): domain Eukaryota; kingdom Metazoa; phylum Chordata; class Ascidiacea; order Aplousobranchia; family Polyclinidae; genus Aplidium; species Aplidium turbinatum. The sequence goes on along the minus strand of NC_137484.1, from coordinate 10,349,281 downwards.
ACCAGCTCCACACCGTACGTTTTAAATAAAAAGCAGTAAGCTGGTCAGTGATCACTTGACTTTACAAATGTGCTGCAAATATGAAGAAAAAAAATTTTACTTTTTAGTGGCTACATTAGTTACTTTCAGACATGACGTGGCCTATTTCTTCAATATCTGTGTTGTGCTATAGTGTGCAAGATTTCACCGCGAGTTGCTCTCAGCGGATAAAAACATGTCAGCGTGATTTGTGGTACATTTTTGAATACCTACGCTGGCGGTAGCGTTGTACAGTGCTGTAGTTTGCCTGTTTAGCCTGAGGCGTACTCAAGCAACACATCGTAAGTCGAAAGGAATTATTTTTGCAACTTTATGTTGATTTTTTGTTTAATTATTGCGTTAAAAACCTTAGTTATTACGTACCACACGTTAATCGTTGCATTGTAAATCCAGATTTAATTGATTGAAATCACAGAAACGGAGTCTAGAAATGTTGTAGTTGAGAAATGGTCAGAATATTTTTTGCCGTTGACATGTTTGTGTAAAAGGCTGTTAATTTTCGCTGTTTACGAGTTACGCTATATTTTTTATCAATGTGAGCTTTGAGATTTGCGTTAAATGTCGGCCACAATATGGCTTTGTATGAAAGGGTATAGGCTACCTTGGTACATGAAGTATCTACTACGTGTAATGCAAAATGTTGTTGGTGTGCGTTGAGTTGTAATGAACAAAATACCGTAGTTCAATGGAAGAAACGGTGTCAGTAAAGCGATAGATAAATATTGTCCAGTTTCATATGTATCCTGGCTTGGCGCTTTCAACTGAAGCTGACATGCCAGAAGCTCAGCGCACATCGTCTGATGTCACATTTTTAAAAAGCTTAAAGTAAAAGTTTTTTTTTTTTTTCAGAAAAGCCAGGAGAGGGTGCCAACGCTGACAAAGAAAGGGAATCCTTGGAACCCAACTACACAAAGCAACAGGGTTCCAGCATTTCGACCGAGCAAAAAAGCAAACTTTATAAGAAAGATGCTAACGGATTCTATTCACCACCACTGCTGCGTTCTTCCCCTGTAAAACCCACTAACAGCGGAAAGCTACACGGCAGCAGTACATCTTTATCAAAGCCAGAAAAGAATATCGGCACAGCAGTGGCAGAAACGAACTCATCGCTTGATGAAACATCATTGAATGGTTCAGTTCATTACGAACCAGGTTTCAGGCTCGATTCCACATATACGGTGGAAGACAAGTTGAAAAACAATAAAAGCGGTGCTGAAAATTTGAACCGTTCAGAATGCGAACTGGCTGAATGCGAAAGCATAAGTGATTACGTTGAAAATGCAATACTAAATTCTTCAAATACAAACTTGTTTTCTGCTAGTCCTGGAAAGTCTGGAGCCAGTTTAGATAGCGTAGGATTATCGCATCTTCCGCCCAGACTTACTTCATTTGAATCTTCTTCAACGCTAAATCACGAAGGATTACTACATGGAGTTGCTTGCACGCCTGACGCTGGATTAAAATTGAACTACGCAAGTGTCAGCTTAGATTTTGTACGCTCCGCTGCCGCTGCAGGTCGACTCCGTCACAAAGGCGAAAACTCAACTAGAGAAAACACCAGCAGAACCAGTAGCTTTATATCGTCAGTGGACAGCGACGACGGCAGCACTGTCGGTAGCGATATCGTCGAGAACTTGTACAATAACGTCAGAGAAACTTCCTCCCGACGTAATCCGAGTAGCTCAACTGTTTTACAATCGCTCGACGTCAGTACAGGTGACATAGAAAAAGACTTGTTTCCGCTTTTGTTTCCTGGACGTCGCTGCGGTGGAAAGAAAAACGAAGACAAGTTAAGCACCAGTTTGAGCCACTTTGATTACACACAACCGCCTAATAGCCAGTCTACTTCCACTTCAAAGGTGGATGATTTCCTTCAGCGAAATTTCAACAACAACAATTGTCTGAGTGCGGACAATAAACAGAAGAACATAGCGGAAGGAAAGACTGAAAAAGACATTCTTTTTCGTACTGGATTATCGACCACAGACCCAGGTGTCGATAATAGCAACTGCAATAACTACAGAAAGTGCAAAAATTGTTTTGGAATTATATTCGACACTAAAGCATCAACAAGTGAAGAGATGGACAAAGCAATAGATTTTTTCGGTAAGCGTTTATACAGTAAGGTTGTATGTAACTTTCATGTCAAATGCTGATCAAGCTATTATTGAGCGGTTCTCTTTAGTACATAGTCTTTTAATTAACATAGGCTTAAATAAACAGATAAAATATGATTTCTGTGCTTTACTGTTTGTCGTGTTGTAGCAACTAGCTTTTAACAAATTCACAGCTAAAGCCTAAAATGAATTTTATCTGTCGTCACTACAGCAGTAAACCTAATATTGGTAGCCTATCGCATTAAAGGTTATAATGCTTGGACATTGCAAATGTTATCCATAAAATTAGATGTCTATTGTCTACTCTAAATGGCTTTATTGCATGGGTTTTCCGGTCTGAAATAAATTCAAAAAAAGAAAAGTATAAATACTTACAAAAAAACTAAACTGCCCAAGTCATGCGCTACCTAAGGTTTCATACTAGGTGCAATCATCAGAGGCAACACTTATTCAAATAGAATTTGAACATATTGTTTAACGCTTATTCAAATAAAAAAGTTATTAAATAAATATTATTTCTATTTGAATAATTGTTGCGTCTGATGATTACTAGGCTAGTTATAGCATAGAACCTTAGGTAGCGCATGACTTGGCCAGTTTATTTTATTCTTTTGTAATTATTAGCTCTGCTGCCTGCATTGAGCATTTTTTGCATTTGCTACAATTTATTCTTGGCCGCATAAATACAGTATAAACTGCAAAGATACTGATCGGAATATAATTTTTAGGTAAATTTGTGACTAGAATGTTGACTTGGGGTGAACGTCAGCAAAAAAAGATGAAAACATCTTGCTTGTTATGGGACTAGAGCGGTCTTTACATAACTTCAATGTACGGTAGCATGAAACTTTAAAATTGTTTTAAAAGTATTGTTTTTACGTTTAAACTTAGTGCATTTATTCCTCAATTTACAGTAAAATATTGCAGTTATTTTTAGCCGCGAAATTGTAGCTCACCATTTCCAAAATGTCATTTACAGCTGTTTTCACTTGCACTGAATTATTGTGACCAGGTTGCAATTTTTTATGTTACATGAACAAGAGCGTTGATTTTCAGGTCAGTGCTTGTGTGCAAGTGCGAATGTCCCTTCCAACCCTGTCATCGAAATAGATTTTTGCAACAGCAGTTTGAAGGAAGTGCCTGAAGAAATTGGAGATCATGCAGAAACATTGACAAAGCTTTTATTGGAATCTAACAACATCTCAGAACTACCAAAGGTTAGTGTTGTTATTGTCAATGAGCTTCTTACTGTACCTTTTTAAACAAGATTTAGCTGTCTAAAGAAAAATCTTTGCCGGTATTATTGCTGATTTGCGTTTATCTTGGTCCGTATCTTCAAGATTTAGATTTTGAATACTCTGTAAATTTTATAATTTACATGCAGTCAAAAGTTTTCAATGCTCCCAAATATTTTCAAGTTTTATATTTTATTCTTTTGAATCAAGCAGCCTTCAATTCAAAAAAAGAATAAATTATGAAAAAACGTAATAATTTCCACGGCATTGATTTTTATTGTAGTTTACAGATACTGTTTGATCAGTTTTTTCTAATTTGTATTTGTTGTGTATTTTAGGAGCTGTTTATCTGTCAAAACCTCCGTTATTTATCGGTTAGTGACAATGATATTGCTACGCTACCTCCATCCCTGGCCAGTTTGATCAATCTAATCCACCTGGATGTCAGTAAGAATGGTAAGATTCTATGCATAATGAGAATGGTTTGGGTTGTTTAGTAACTTTCCAAAAACTTCATATCTTTTTGTCATTTTCTTTTTGCTTTCGTTTACCTAATCCAGGGGTGTCCAAAAGCCGGCCCGCGCCTGTTGTTGCACAATGTGTTATTTTTGGCCCGCAGACACACAGAAATCGTAAAAATTAGAGATGTACCGATACCAATATTTTGGCCGATACCGATCCCGATACCGATATCACTTTTTTAGGCCGATACCGATATTGATACCGATATTTTGGCCGATACTTTGGTGTTACAAAAAGAAGCAATTTTGGTATTTGCAAGGAATTATATCAAATGCTAAGTTTTACCTTATTTGCATAAAAACTATTAAAAAAAGCTTTCAATTGGCATAATTTATTAAAGATTCAAGAATCCAATTTCAACCGCATTGTTGTGTCATAATAGTAGGTTTTAGTAATGAAAGGCCACTGTAATTGAGGACTGGGGTAAAAGGGAAGAAACATTACATCATAATTGGGGTTTCTGAAAAATTAATAAAGTGTTTGCGCAAACTCTTCAAATAGGCTATCATTATGGATAATAAGATGTAAAATGAAAACTAAGTCATTTGTGTAGTCGTACAAAAACTATTCGACAAGTAATGTGCAACCTAAGGGCGCTTGTCGTTTGGTTGAAAAGCTTTTGCCAGGCCAAGACTACCCAGGTAGCAAAAATGTATAATTTTGCATCGTTTTTACTTTGCTAAGCGTTTAAAAAACCCATGTAACTTGGTTGTTTTTAGTAAGCTGGTTCTATCAGTTTGTGATTTAATTTCCACCAATTTCGTTGTAATAAACTCACCAAGCTTAAACAATGTCATGGCAGAATAAGTAGGCTCAAAATGAAAGCAATGGGACTACGAATCCTCACTAAACTAATCAAAATGGTCTTGTTGCGCCTAAGATGACAACCTCATTGTGAAGAAAGGAGTGTTCTTCCCGGCTATCAGCACAAGGTTGAGCACTCACTAGTACAGCGAGCAGTTGCGATTTGCTAACCACAACGGTTTAGCTTCCACACTAGCCATTTCAATTCTTGTTGATGTCAATTCTTGCTACAACACGGCTGCCGAGAAACATATAAGTACCGGTAGTTGATTGGATGGTCTAAATGGCTAGCGTGGAAGCTACACCGTTGTGGTTAGCAAATCGCAACAGCTCGCTGTACTAGTGAGTGCTCACTGCTCAGCCTTGTGCTGATAGCCGGGAAGAACGATCCTTTCTTCACAATGAGGTTGTCATCTTACCCGCAACAAGACCATTTATTGACTAGTTTAGTGAGGATTCGTAGTCCCATTGCTTTCATTTTGAGCCTACTTACTCTGCCATGACATTGTTTAAGCTTGGTGAGTTTATTACAACGAAAGGTGGAAATTAAATCACAAACTGAAAGAACCAGCTTACTAAAAACAACCAAGTTACACGGGTTTTTTAAACGTTTAGCATCGTAAAAACGATGCAAAATTATACATTTTTTCTACCTGGGTAGTCTTGGCCTGGTTTTATCCTCTGTTGAGAGTAAAAAAGAAACACAAATGATAAATATTGGAGAAATTGAGTCTCCTTCACAACTTAAGAATCGAACAACGCAAAACTGCTGAAACAAAACGTTGTGTTTGAGTGAAAGAATCACTGTAAGCAAACAATGCCAAAAGGTGCGCGCATGAAGTCATGGGAGTGTGAGGTATCAAAAATTTGAACAGGTTGTTATTTTTCTACATCAATGTGACGTTAGTTATTACTTTAAAAAATCTATATCTTTGCTTCTGCAGAAAATCCGCAGCAAACGCATTTTTTTACATGTTTAGTATCGGCCACAGTATCGGCCAAATTTTGCCGATACTGATGCCGATACCGATACTCAAAAAATGGCCGATATCACCGATACCGATACCGATATATCGGTACATCTCTAGTAAAAATTCAACTTACTTAATCCCAGACAGCAAATCAAACGTTTTTTACTAAATCAATGTAAAAAACGGTTGGTTTGCTGTCTGGGATGTACGTTGTAGGCCAACAACTTCTGGCCTATGTGGGAAAAGTGGTTTATTTGCTTTGAATTTGTGCCCGATCGAATGTAACTAGTTATTCTTTTGTCATATCCAAATTTCTTTTACTTGATGATACTTCCAATCGAATACTTCTTAAAACTGTTTCTTTGTTATTAATTTTTCTCTTTATTTCATCCGTTAATGTTTATACTGTTATACTAATAAACCAACCGATGACATACAAAATCTCGAACTGCTTAATGCGTTTAAAAGCATGATGGATTACTGCCACTAAAGAACTATAACAACACTAGCAAAAGGCATAAAGTAGTTTAAAGTGAAATCTCAAAACCAATCTGTTATGAAATCATTGTCAAGGCCTAGCCTTTGTATTTAAGAATGATGTCTTTGTTTGTTGTAGGCCTATTCAATACTGAAAGGAATTGATGAATTTTGTGATCAACCTCCAGGCCAGAGCACAGAAAGCATTAATTTTTTATTTTAAAGCAATCACATAGCGATACCAATCTATACTTTATAATATTAGCATTACTTTGCAAACAGAATTTTGGCATATCTTAGTAACGTTTTCATGTGAAACTATCTTTTCCTTTTTATTGGGTTATGCAAGACCGAATACAGTTTTTTATTGTGAAAGTACTTTTTTGTTATTTTAGTCATAGAAGATGTACCTGAATGCATCCGATGTTGTAAGACGTTGCAAGTCTTAGATGCAAGCGTAAATCCTATTGAAAAGTAAGTGGTGTGATGCTGTAACGTCATCTCCTATCTACCTGTTTACAGATTAATTTTTGCCATACTTAATTTTAAGTTTTCTTTACAAACTTTGCAAAATCACAACATAACACAAAGCAAAAACAGAGTGAAACTGTTCACCAGGCGTTTGATAAATAAAGTGACTTGCGTTCTTCTGGTGATTATAGGCTACAAGGTTACCTCCTGATGTTAAGGATGATGCCTAGCTTTTATTACCGACGTTTAAATAAAAGCTAGGCATCATCCTTAACATCAGGAGGAAGCCTAGTTGCCTGTAGTCACCAGAAGAACGCAAGTCACTTTATTTATAATGCAAAGCACTTATCCAAGTCGGAAAAAATTGACGTTTTTCCATCGTTTCTACGTCGCTAGATGAAACTTTTACCGACTGGATTAATAACGGAACGGTTTTACTTTAAGTGACAAACAGAAATAAGAGACTTTTTTTTGGCATGACAACTATTTCATCATTTGCATTGCTTTTGAAAATTTGCATTCGTCAAGTCATCGAGTTGTGCACAACATTCATTTTAGAATTTCCGCACTAACTTTCGAATGCTTTGTGGAACGACATTGACATTATAATAAAGTAGAATTAACGATGAGACTTAGCTATTGCGATGCATCCACTTAATATTTGTGACTTTCTGAAAGAAACCCAACTCTGTGTCTTTTCAGGTTATCAGAAGGATTTACTCAATTAATAAATCTTCGGGAGCTGTATATGAACGATTGCTTTTTTGACTTCCTTCCCGCAAATTTTGGACGAATGTCACAACTTTGTGTGTTGGAATTACGTGATAACCAGTTACAAATTCTCCCAAGATCAATACGAAGACTGACCCAGCTGACACGACTTGATCTCGGAGGAAACGTCTTTCAAGAATGGGTATGGATTGATTGTTTTGGGCATGATACTGATTTTTTTTTGACAACAAGAAATTCATATTGGTTTGACACACCACAACGTCGCTTAAGGAGCTTGCAGTATATATTTTTCCAAGAGTCATGTATTCGTATAATGTTGACGGTTAATTTAAACTTTATTCGTATATTACTATTCGAGTGCAATTAAGTCACTGATTGGTGCACAATGCACATTATTCTCGGTATATTGTTATCAAAAATGCTTTTAGTATCTTTTCTAATATATTGTTCGGTTTTCAAAACAAACTAAAAGATTTTTGAAACATAACTTAGATTAAGGTTGATTTTTGCGTTTCTAAGTCTCATCATCACCATAAAGCTTCTTCCTCTCATCGATGGTTGGACAATGAAACGCCTATTTTTTTATTTTTTTTTGGTTTTTGTAGTCAAATCCTGTCCAGTCTTTAATACCATCAGTCCAAATTCTTGGTGATTTACCTCTATTTCATTTTCCATTCATTTTTATTTCCAGTAGTTGTCTTTGAATAGAATTATTGCAAATCATGTGGCTAAATATTTCAGCTTTCTTGTTTTGATAGTTTGTAGAATTTCCATTGTGGTCTGCATTCTAAATAGCACATTTTCTTTTGTAATTTTTTCCTTCCATGAAATTTTAAGTAGTTGCTTTGTTTTGCGAGATGTTAATCTTTTTCATCTTTTTGTCATTCCTTTGACAAACACTTTCATACAGAATTGCACATTTGCTGTTACTGGTGAAGAATCAGAACAATAAAATTATAGCCGGACGAGCAATGTTTGCTTTCTTTAAAATTTAACCCTACGACAACTTTTTAGTCACTTTGTGTACACACGGCAATGGCTTTTGTATATAGTTCACGCTTTGGTGCGCTTTAAAGTTGTAGAATGGATTGAATTTCACATTAGCTAATAATAGGTTGTCCCATTACTCGGCCATTAGTAAATTAAACTCTCACAATACTAATTTTCTCTTCAGTCGGATGTAATTTCGAAGCTCACAGAGTTGGAAGAGTTGTGGATGGACGGCAATGAACTCCCCAAAATTCCTCCTGATATTGGAAATTTGACCAATCTCCGATACTTGGATTTAAGCAAAAATTTACTGGAATCCATCCCAAGTCAAATAGGATCTCTGGAGCAATTAACGGATCTAATTTTGTCTGAAAACAACCTCACTGCTCTTCCTGATACCATAGGTGCGGTGTTTTGTTAGAGTTTTACTTGAAAAACATGTGAAAACAATCGATTTTTTGAAATAATTTAATAAAGAATGCCGGTTTATATTACATCGTTTTCATATTTTAGATCCAATTTATAGTGTCTAATTTGTAATGCTTTGATGCTTATAAATTTGACTGCTTAAAATTCAAGCATAAATTATGCAATTTGAAACAGTATGGACAACAATACAAAGCGAAACCCTTAACCGTGAGCTTTTTCTACAAGATGGTCTCTGCCAGGTAGCGATACGTTTTCTTCCAAATTTTAAGAATATTGGAGCAAACAGTAGCAACCGGTTAATAATAATTGAAGAAGTTGATTTCATAAAGTACTGTAGTTGTTGAAAACTTATTGCTGCATCAACTTTGCAAGTTATACAAGCCCAGTATCCTACGTCATTCATTTCAGTCGACGTTCAGTAAATAACGCAATGAACATTGAGTAAAATCGACATCGACTGACCAGTTATACAATACATAGTTACAACGTTTTGAATGATTATTAATTTTTGTTGATTGTAAAAAGAATTTTTCTATGAATGTTGCTTTACCCGATAGAAATGATTTATTTGTCTCTCAACTGAAGTATTGATAGATTTTTAAAACTGTGTGTACCAAGAAACTGAACACGTCGTTTTCGACGCTCCTCAGAGTGCTACAAAATTTGCAAGAATTGAAATTCCAGTACAGTAGTCCCTGCTTATTAAGGCAGCCCACTTCGGGACCGGACGATTTGCGATTCTCGGCCACTCCTATAAAGTCTTCGAAATTAGCCTCGGCAATCGGCAATTGCCGAGGTGATTGCCGACGCAGATGCATAAATGGCGCATTAGCGTCGGCAATAAAAATGCCGAGGTCACACGAGCGCTTGTAAGGTTAGGGTTAGAGTCTTAGACATTCCTTCCAGTCGTTATGCCACAGCCATAGATTTGTTCTTTCTCAACACCCTGATGGAGCTCTGAGAAAGAGGCGTCTGATTCCAGTGATGACGCGACAACCTCATCCTCCGATCCAGCATCTGATGATTCTGACAGCTAGTTCTTATCAAACAGACCTTGTGTTGCTCGCAGTATCCCAATTGTGCCGAAATTATGTTAGTGTATACGCAAGTCGAAGCAATCTTCTCGCAGGGAGCTATTAATTTGTTTCTGGTACCTGGTTGAGCAATTAACGTTATTTTATGATAATTCAACGCCGCTAGATGTCGAATTAATGTAAAACAAACGTAAATTTCTTTTTGGGCATTGTTGTTACGCAATATAACCCGCCGGGAAAATTAAATCGATTTGTACTGACTCGAAAGTTGAATCAACCCAAAATTAACTTTCCCCACTCCCCCCGTGTTATGAAACGTGAATTATCGTATCAGCGTGCGTATCGCGTTGCTCGCTTTATCACTACTTTTGGCATTATTACATCACAACAAATCAAACAATGCGGCCGTGATAGACTACTAGACTACTCTAGTATATTTTTCGCTTCTCGTTTTACATGTTTTGGGACAATTTTTTCGTATTAAACGTTCACAGCAATTGCCAAGGCAATTCCACCTTTTGCCGTTTGGCCTCGCCAACGTTTTTGCCGAAGTAAAAATATGCTAATTTCGAAGACTGCCTATACATTCAGTAATTCCGAACCGGGCCACAGTGGACTCAGTAAGCGGGGATTACCTTATTTCTAAAATTAAGTGACATACTTCTTGTATACGGAAGCAATGCTGTGGTTGTGTCTTGTTGTATGAGCAAAAGTAACGAAATTTTTTTTTAACGCATAGCCTGGGGGTGGAATTCAACCACAAAATCCAAACTAACTGTTAAAACAAAGTAAATTGTAATCTTGCAAGACGCACCATCATCATTCCACGTGGCGAATATTTTAAGAGTCTCAACATGTCATGCTTTATTGCATTGCTTTAATGATGAAACGATGTGAGTGATGTATTGAAAACAGAATACATTTCATCAGAATGTGGTGTTGACAAATGACGTACAAAGCTATCCGCCAATAAATTATGACGCGACTCGGTTACTATTTACTTTGCAAACGTTTTTATTGGCAGCATAACCTATGTGTTCATGCAATACAGCAATAGAGTACACTGTCTGACAGGAAATTATCCGTTTTTTACGTTGATTCAACGTCTGCAAACGTTGAATCAATGTAAAAAAAAAACGACTGATTTGCTGTCTGGGGACCGTTATTCAGTAGCTTAATTTGAATTTTGACTGGAGTATTAGTTGCATTTAATTTTGTGTTGCAATTAAGGTTTCCTCCGCCAGTTGACGATTTTCAATTTGGAACTCAATCAAATAAGCGCTCTGCCTGACAGCATAGGGAAGCTGCACGCTCTTGCAGAACTGGATATTTCACACAATAAATTGGAAAGCTTGCCTTCCTCAATAGGAAAGCTCAAGTAAGAAATCCCTGAGCTGGTTAAGCACTTTTTTTTACAGTAATTAAACGTCTGAACCAATGTAGAACGAACTGACTTGCTGATTACTTAGATAAGAAATCAACCGTTTTTTTACATTCAAACAATTGCAACAACGTCCTCATGGATTGGTTAAAAGTTAAATGAAAACTGCTTAGAGTTATAGTGTCATACGAAACAACAACATTGTTTCAGCGTTTGTACACGTTCATTTGTACAAAACGGCTGATTTGCTGTCTGGGTAGTTTTGGTATCGCTCCTTATTCTTTGCGGTTCAATGATTTTTTCACAGTGATCTTTTAACGTATACAAAGTCGTCTGTCTTTAATTTCTAGTTTTGATAAGTGTAAAATGTGGTGTATTTAGTCGCAAACAGAGATGGGCGTGATCTTGATCTTGAAGATCACAAGTGATCTTGAAGATCAAGATCGTGATCTTGATCTTGAAGATCACTTTTTTTTGGTGATCTTGATCTTGATCTAAGATCACTTTTTTTTGTGTGATCTTGATCTTGAAGAACAATAAGATCAAGATCACTTTAAAATTGAATTTTACTTCCTAGATAGAAACATTTTTTTAGAACTCGTCCTGTACAAAGTAGTTAGTGGTAACTACTAACATTAAGCCACTGTTAATATGATATGTGTCCAACAAAAGACGATTTAAAGTCTCCATCTAATCTGTTCAGTGTTGCCATTTCAAAATTGAAAAAAATTTCTGTGTTGGTCGTAACAAAGAAGTCAATTACCATGTAGGCTACTTTGTGTTGACGTATAATAAAAAATGATTTAACTTTGTTCACAATTTCCATGTGTGAATTTAAAAGAAATGTTTTCTTTCTTTTACCCAATTTTAGATGTTTCAAAACTCTAGAATGGCGGTGTTAAAAAATCTGGACTCTAGAACGCCGACTTTGGTCATGTAAAGTGGTTTATTGCAGCAAATCAACCAGACCAAGACTTGTTTAGGGTCTGAGTATGGAGCGGTTTGTCTGACCGCAGGCCTCTGAACTTTTTTGATAGCAGACAACAGCATCAAGGTTGTCAGATGGATAAATGGTGCAATAAACATTGACACAATACAATGAAAGTTAAAACTGCTTAGTAAGGGAACGTTCAAATATTACGTAACGCCTTCGAGGGGGAGGGGGGGGGGTTTATGCAAAGCGTTACGTTAGCGTCACATCGGGGGGGAGGGGGTTCAAGCAAAACGTTACGTAACGCTTTCGAGTACAGAATGGTAGTTTTTTGTGCTGAATTCGTAGTGAAAAAGCGTTACATGGGGGAGGGGGGGATTGAAAAAAGCGTTACGTTAACGTTACATGGGGGAGGGGGGGGTCAAAAATTCGGAAAAAAAGCGTTACGTAATATTTGAACGTTCCCTAATACGAATAAAAACTCCTACGTGAACCAGACAAAAATTTAGAATTTAGTAAAAAATGATGCAGTTCAAAGTTTATTTTTATTTATTTATTATATAATAATAAGTATAAAACTAATTGCAAATTTTGCGACTTTTTCAGAACTGTAATTAACCTCGGCCTTGGGTGTGACGTTACGATTCTACGCAAACTACGTCAACAATTGATAGGCCTAATAGCAACAGTCACTAACTTATTACAATTCTTAGGCCAGCGATCGAGTAGTTAAAAGTAAAAGTTAGCAATACCAACTATATACCTTTTTCCAGGTTGCTAATAACTTAGTAGGCTAATTATTTTTTGCAACATCATTGATCAAAAACTTCATTTTTTTTTCAAGTACACAAAAAGTGATCTTGAAAGTGATCTTGATCTTCAAGATCACGATCTTGACCTTGATCTTCAAGATCACATAGTTTAGTGATCTTGATCTTGATCTTCAAGATCACCTATTCTTGGTGATCTTGATCTTGATCTTCAAGATCACCAATACTGGTGATCTTGCCCATCTCTGGTCGCAAACGGCTCATCCAAGCCAAGCTAAGTATACAGCAGATCCAATTCTTGAGAAAAAAAACAATGACTTGCTGAAAGTGGCTGCTGAATTGGCTAGCAATACTGTACTGTGCCGGGAAACCATACACACTGGAAAAGAGTTGTGTTTTGACCGCAGTGTTGAATGTTGGCATTATGGACTTTTTTTTTGTTCATGATCATTTGAAAACCGACCTTTTTGCTTTCCATGTTATGTCCGATTAGCATTGTTTGAAGTTGATTTGGCTGTTTAGATATAAGAATTGTGTTGTCAGCAAAACGCAGATGATTGATGCACCTGTATTCACCGTCTATTTTGATTCCTTTTTCTTCCCAATTAAGTTGTTTAATAATTTCTTCCTGAGCTGCTGAAGATATTGTGTCACCTTGGCGTACTCCTTTTTGAATTAGAAATTATTCGGAACTTTCATGTAATCGAACCATGGATGTGTTTTTTATGAAAATTTTCTTCAAAAGCTTGGCGTATGGTTGATCAACTCCTTGTTTTTCCAAGATGAGGTGGCAGCTGATGTTTCAATAGAGTCAAACGTTTTTTTTATAATCTACTAGTCCAATATCAAAAACCCTACTAAAATTCGGCAAGACGCACTAGTTCTATCAAACTAGAACATCATTGTATAGTTGTACACCGAGGGCTGTATCAGCCATGATACCTACAGAGAGAGAGAGAAAGTCCTAGGCAGAGTGGAAGATTGTAGTCATTTGTTTTCTCGATTAGTTGATTGATAGTATGCATATGATTCGATGGTTGAAAAATCTTTTCTAAAGCCAGCTTGTTCTTCAGGTTATTGATAGTCTACAATTTTTAGTAATTCTGGTATTAATTACTCCGGTGAAAAGCTTTTAAACTATCGTATCAGAAGTTGGCTAATCGGACAGTAATTTTTTAAGTTTTTTGATCTTCTGTTTTATGTAAAAGTATGATGATATTATTATTTTCCCAGCTAGGTTGAGTTTGATTTAATTTAATGCATTCAGTGAACAGGAGGGCGGGCAAGAAGTAGTGAAACTTTTTATAGTTTAGGTGTTTACTGATTTTGCATTTATGAAAAGCCAGATATCAAAACATCTACATCAATGTGGCCACAATTAACATCTAATTGTATGCAGCAACGCGACTCCGTGCTCTACCATAATAGACAGGGTGATCTAGCTTCTTGAAAAAGCTAGTCGTGTCTCATTGACCAAACGTCGTAATATATGCAGATTTTCTTTTACAACACTTGTTGATCGTTTAGCTTACTTCAACCAGTAAACAACTAAACATATCACACTTTTAAGCATAAGGAACAGAGTGAACACACAACATGCGTGTTGTAACAACAAACTAACAGGATTTTTGTAAGAACAGAAAACGTACAAAGTGAAATCTTTTTTAAGCTTAGCTTTAGCTTTTGTGCTTGATAGAGCGAATAGTTTGGAAATTGGTTGTTAAGTTGATTCAAGAGTAGGTTGAGTTTTCATTTAGTATCACTTCGTTAAATTAAATATTTGGTATTAATTATTCAAAAGCTATGAATTAAAAATCAAGTGTCATTTCATTACGTTTAAAGTGTCACCTGCTATATTTTTAGCTTTGAATGTCACAAAAATGTTTTTGTTAATTTGCCGCAACTAACGTTGAAAGATCCAAGTTGAACGTTTTTTTTGTAAGTTTCAAGTGCAGTGGTACAAAAAGCACTTATGACTTTGAGAACTTGAAGGTATCGAGTTTCTTCATAACGGACAATCATGAGCAATTTTGCGACAGGCGAAACCAAAGTGGATATTACAGCATACAGTCCTAGATAACAAAATAGGTTTCTTTTACATCAATTTCACGATTATAACCGTTGAATCCATGTAAATGAAATTAATTTTGCTAGCTGGAGCTTCTACACTAGCCTGAGCCCGATACAAAAGGTAGTTTTCAAGGTTTGGAAGAATGCACTTATCGCTGCAATCCACCAATTTTGTTTATTGTGAGCAAGCTGTGCTTTAATAACTTGTTGCTGAAGGGAAATCTTCCTGCACTGGGATCGAATTTTAAAGATGATTATTGGAAAATTAACCCATAAAGTTTCAATTTTTATTGCGTTTTCCGGAGAGATTATAGATCAGGGGATGCGAAACTGCATCTGCTTTTGGCTTATCCACCACACTAGAAGGGTTACGTTTTTTGTAATTTGCAAAATATTGTACTGTTTGTAGGTTATAAAGAAGAGGTAAGATCAGTTTCAAAGTAATTCAAGATTTTAAAGAAGTTGCAGCGAGACATAAAAAAATGTTGAATTGAGAATTGACCCTTTTAATGTGGCCGGAAAAGCGGAGCTTTAAGTCCCATAACGTTTCTAGTTCTACGTTCGATAATGTTCAATTTTCTTTAGTGTGGCCTGCTACTACCATAGCGCATTTACATTCCGTAACATTTCTGGTATTCTTCGCCTTTGCTTTTGCAGAAATCTCACCACGTTGTTGTTGGATGACAATAACCTTGGAAGCATTCCTCAAGAACTTGGCATGTGCTTGAAATTGAAGATTCTTCAACTGAGCAGAAACCATATTGAAATCCTTCCCGACTCCATCGGTGATCTTTCAAACTTGAGGGTGCTCAACATTTGCCAAAATCGGTACTTAAAAACTTACTCCTGCAACTTCAAACTGAATTTCTTCACGACGAGTGTTTTTATGTCAGATTGAAGCGTATTTGTTAGACGTTAAACGGTTAGAGTATGCCACGACCGTATATCTTCAATAGCCTACTGTAGACTTAGTTTACACTTGACTAGTGCAAAGAACTCAGACTGTCAAACGACACATAATTATATTTGTCAATGCGTGAGAAGCTTTTTATCATAAAAAGCTTTATTTCCTATTATGATGAAATAAGATGTGATCAAGGAGATGAAAGTCCCACAATCCATGTTAACAACTTTGTTTTGGAATAGTATAAGATATAGACTCTGGACCCAAGAATACCTTAGTTGAGAAAGGCTGCCATTTTCATGTCGTTTTAATGTCACTAGATGCAAAATGGCAACTATTGGTTGCTGAGGTGCACAATACTTGAAGTTTAATCAAAGAAGCAATGGACCTGATACCGCACGGAGTGTGTCAAACTAACATCATTTTTATGCAGTATGATATCAATTCTTTGAAACGTCTTGTATATTTTCATGGTCATTAACCGCAGGAAGCTTTTTGATTCCTGTTGCTATATCTTAAATGAAGTTGTGTTCTTGTGAAGTGCTTTGAACATAATGTATTGCAGCATACCTTACCTCCCGTTCTCCGTGAGAAAGCTGGCGGGCTTGGATGCGTTGTGGATCAGCATGAACCAATCCAAAGCAAATGTTCCTTTGAGCACCAAACTTGAAAACGGTCGCAAAGTTTTGACAAATGTTCTTCTTCCTCAAAATGGAGAAGGTGACTACATGGGGTGAAAGCCTAGACAGCAAATCAGTCGTTTTTTACATTTAATCAACGTCTGCAGACGTTCAATGTAGACAATCAATACAATCAATGTAAACGTTGAATCAATGTAAAAAACGACTGATTTGCTTTCTGGGACCTTGGGATATTATGATCCCTGTGTAATGCCGTATAGAAATTCGGCTTATGTGCCTTAGTGGCTTGTCTTTAATTGAAAAACTAGTAGGCCAGATTTAAGATAAAAAGCAGAGCTTCAGCAAAGGATCAAACTACATTGTAACTTATAGAAGTTTTGATCATTTGTTTTGTTGTTTTATTTATAAGCTTTTCGGGTATGATCGGCCATCCCTTTGTATAATGCATTTACCGGAGTTTTCTTAGATATTAAACTACTTTTACTTCTAGGTTTAAGTCGAGTGCGCCAAGTTCTTGGCTCTGTTGACGATAACGACGAAGAGTCGTACGCAAATGACGCAGCAGATGACGACGATTTAGAAGCTTACGCACAACGTGAACGTGGCAAGACTCACGTCGTTTTTGATCTTGACGCAATTACGTACAGCAACGATGTTCAAGTGGAAATGTATCAGTCAGACGACGAAGATGCACTTTTCAATGATCAAACTTACGACAGGTGATCGCCTTAATGTTTACCTTCACTTCTGCAATGAATGAATGTTGAAATTAAAACTTTTCAAAGAAACGGAGAGTTTTGGTTGAATGAAAATATTATCATCAGCTAATATCTGAGCTCCAACATATTGACTCAGGTTAAAGTGAGGAAACCATTTGTTGATTTTTTTACTTTGGTGCTTCAGTGCGGGACAAACAAATGCTATAATAAATTTTAACCGATTCAAAGTTTACATTATCATCATTTGCCGTCTCTTAGACGAAGGTTGACTGTCATTTGCTTCCACTTGACACGTTCTTCTGCTACCTTTTTTGCTTCTTCGATGCTTGACAAGTCAGCCTACTGTTTTACATCATCTCCCCAAGTTCGTCTCCTTCTTCCCTTCCACCTTTTTCCTGTTACCATACCTTCCATAACCAATTGATGTAGCTGTCCTGCCGATCCTCTCAAAATATGTCCCGCGAATTTCATCTTTTGTTTTACTAAATCGTTTGCCCATCTATCTTGCACTCCAATTATTTTTCTAATTGCTCGTTTGAAATGTGTTTTTTATCTGATATTTTTAATATTCTTCTGTAGCACCAGAGTTGAAAAACATTAATTTTTTTTTTGAATTTCTTTGTTGTAGGTCCAACTTTCACTTTCATATGACATAACTGATTTGCAATAACAAGATAGCTAGAAATTTTCATTGATTTTTCTTGTTGCATTTTCATACTAGAAAAATCGATCATTCTTGCATATTATACATTTTTCCTTTTTCACTTTATTGGTTTCTGACATAGAATACAGACCTGCGGCAAATTTTAAGCAAAATGCAAATACAATTGTTTTAAGTTGCCTGTCGATAAGGATTTATTTATTTATTATGGTTTATGAAACAGGTTGTCAGATGGAGAAACCAATGGTGTGAAGAGCAGCAAACGTTCCTTTGCAGATTCCACTGAAAGCGAAGGTTAGAGTTTTTCACTTACATTTTGCTATCACACACCGCCGACTGTTGCACTTGTTTGCTCAGTTATTATTATAACTATTGTTGACAAGACGGCCCTTGGTTTACTTTTGGATTCAAGCCCGGAATAATTTTAAGATAATTTGAACGTCTCCAGGGGTCAAGAATAGAGAGAAAACTGTTTATTGTTTGCTATGTTGACTATGTTATGATTGTTTACTATGTATTGTTTGCTACATTGTGTTTGCATCCGTTTTTTCTTTTTTGAGACGAATTTTGCTTTTCTTGTAATTGTGCCCTTGAAATCAGTATTTTTCGTTTAAGGTAATGTCTAGTGCTAGTATTCTTGTTTTTAGAGGTGGCTTGTTTTGGGGGACCGGGCACATTATTGGTGCTGGGGTCGAGTTATTTTCCGTTATAAAAATTATAATAAAAACAAAGGCGAACTGTGGTCGGTGTATGTAGGTTTGCATTTAATGAATACAAAAGGAATTTTAAAAAATCTGATTTTGATGATAACTGAGGCAACGATGTACCGAGAAAAACATTTCTGTTTTGCGATCGACGTAAACCAGTGCTCTTGGGATCCGAAGCTTGGAACAGGCCTGGCAAATAACGAAGAAACGCATTGCAATTACTTTTGTACTGATGATTTTGTTCAAAATCGAAAAACCCAAAATGTAGACACTAAACTTATGTTCAGCAAACGTTTCAAATATTAAACTGTATTCATCAGCGCCATTAAATTGTGTTATGCAAAGTGCTACTCAATAGCACTAAAGATAAAAACAGTGTAGTTTTCGATAGGTTTAACATGAGTTTAGCGTATACTGTATAGTTTGGGATCTTTAGTTTATGATTAGATTGACCAGGCGTTTCATTTATTTTGCTCCTAATCATTTTGTCTTCAACAGGTTTCTCGTCGACTGAAAAGAGCAGCGATGAAGTCACGATGGACCAGCACATGGCAATGGTTTCTGCAACACAGGAATCCAGTAATTTATCTGTATGGTCGGATTCCGCAAAAATAAACACCATTAGCGTCAAGTCCGATGAGACACCGATGATAGAAACTGTTCGAGTCGTTTCTAGAAGACAAAATGATGTTGATGATGTAAAAAATTCTTCTGAAAATGGGTTTCCTGGAGAACTGTTGCAGTTGAAACAAGGGAGCACCTCCCAGAAGCCATCAAAGAAGACGGATATTGATTATGAAGGCCAAGAGAAACTGGACAATTTTCTTCCTGTTGGTGGGAGGGGGATGCGAAGTTGGTCGCCTCATTCTGACTTGCCCACAAGTTTAACAGAAAAAGACGATGATTCGTCTCCAAGCGAAGACGTTCCTGTGGAAACGGCTCACAACAATTCAAACTTGACCAGTGGATCCACCGATAGTCCAAACCTTTCGATTTCGCTCAACTCCTTTTCCAAACAATCACTGCCTCCAACTACTTCCCCGCACAATTTTCAAAGGAATCATGAAGCTAAAGCACTTTCAACAGAACGTGCAGAAAATCACCAATCTTTCATACCTCAAAGTCCTGAAATGTTAAATGTATCAAATGCTAGTTCTATTACAAATAATTCGTTCAATAACGCAAGTGTTTTGCTCGATCGACTGGAACAGTTAACGAAGCGTAACCGTGACGTCACGTCGAAAAAGCAACAAGAGCATGTTCCTGAAATATTTTCGAAGACTGTTCATGATAAACCAGGTAGCTCAACAGCATCTGAAAACAAGAATATTCCAGAAAGCGTGCAGAAGTCATGCACAAAAGAAGTTCCACCGATTCATGATGAACAAGTAGCTTCCATCATCCATGACACGGGCCCAAATTCCACCAGTGTGGATGAAAATGAAAATACTAACAAGACAGACAAAATCAGTTTTAAAAAAAAGCTCCCTAGCGATGGTTTAGAAATCCGTGTCATTGAAACAGACTCCAAACTGAAAACACGAAACATAGTTCTCAGAAGACACCAATCCAATGAATTTGAGTTTTGTGAAAATGAGGCTAAATCAGAAGCAACTAAAGATATTAGTGGTGGTGTCACCAACACAGACAAATTGACTGAAAACGACACAGAAGATGTGATAGAGGATAAACCTTCCTCCGTGTCATCGGGGGAGAGTATTCCAGTCACGGATCTTGATTCTGGAGTTGGGTATGATATTGAGAGCCAGGAATCCATTCCTGACGTTGCTGAGGAGCAGAATGACGTAGAGATAGCACCTGCTTCTATTGTCTCGTTTCTATCACCGACAAAGAATGTCCATGACACCAAATCATCTTCTATACGTCGAGGTAAAGGTGGCTGGCTTGCCTTGGTTGGGACAGAAAAATCTGAAAACAAAATTGAAGAGGAAAACTTGACGCAAAAACACCGTTCACTCAACATTTCCGCCAGTCTCACTAAAAGCACTGATAAACCGGTGTCTTCTCAAATTGATCTTAAAAATTCTTGGATGACAAGAAGTCTATACGCACCCAGTGTCACTGTGGACTCCACAACTGTGACCTACAGTCACGACTATCACGTGGCACGAGTGCAAAATGAAAGGTCCCTCTCTGCAACCAGCAGAAGCAACAAGGTTGCAGACAATATTAAGAAATTTGAGAAATTCTTCGACAAAGCTATGGCAATGCCGCTAAATCCTGACGAAAACAAGCAAAATACACCATCGAGATATTCCAAAAGCTATGCAGCGAGTAGAGTATCTCAGAGTCCCACAGTTGTGTCTTTCACAAAGTCACCAAATACCCCAGTTTCAACTGTCTTTACGTCAAACAGAACCGCAAAATCGAAACTTGTTTACCGATCACCTGCTTCGAGTAATGACTTTAATCCAAACCCTAGCAGAGACGACGCGGCAAAAGTATCGAAATCTTCCTCTAGGATTCTTATTAACTCAACACAACCAATGGTGGACCAATCTGCGTTTGCTGATAGTCGTGACGTCACGTGCAAATCAGGTCCGAACGAAGCGGACGCTTTCCCTGCCAGGCGAGTTTCATCGCATACCAGGAAGTCGAAATTTGAAGAAGCTCTTGCTGCAACAAAGCATAAACACTTTCGCGATAAAGCAGAAAAAATGATGCAGCAGCAAAGCAGTTCCGCGAGTACAAACAGGCGCTTGTCGAGGCATAGTTCGTCATCGATATCTAGCATACCAAGAATCACTTCTCCTGTTCCTCATCATCACCACTCTCCTGTAGATCACGGGACTCCTAACAATGCAAATACAGAGTCACGTGGCAATCAAGCTCCTCGTGTGTTGAAAGAGAATCCAGCGCGTTCGAAATGGAAAGAAACGTTGAAGCCGGCCGAGACTTTCAGTCAATGTACTTCTTCCACCTCTAACTCAAAGGTTAGTGAAGCTGGGCTTTCAAGAGAGCGACCCGTTTCTTCACGCCAGACTGGCAAAATGGGATTTGCTCCAAGAAGCTCAGTGAAAAAAATAAAAGCAGCTTCAGCTGATGGCAGGAAAAGTGATATTGATAAAACTCCCAAAATTAGCTTGGAAGAGCAGTTGGGGCAGTTGCTATTGGATGGGTCTGCCAATGTGCCAGTCAATGATGACAAAGGCTTTGTGCCTTATGTTGGAAAGGATTCTAAATATTTATCTCCTCCTTCAAACCTTAGTCAGGCTTCTTTCTTTAGTGAAACAAAGAAAATATCTCAATCACACTCTTCTCACAGCCTCAACAGCAGCACAAATCCAACTCTTGATGATTGGAAAGTGCAGCTTCTACAACACATTGAGCGTAAGAAACAAGAAAAAGAAGGGTCTACTTCAAAGCAGACTTTAATCAGGCCTAGTGTGGATAAATTTAACAAAGAGTCTTACAAGAGAAGCACTAGCTCTTTGCGCCACCTGGGGAATTCTACAAGTCAGTCTTCTTTATCGTCACTTGGTGGCAATAGAGTGAACAAACGTGTTGAAGTCCCCCAAGAAAATATCTCCCCTCGTTCCATTTCTTCTTCGGAAACTGTTTCCAAAGCACAAGATAGAAGGAAACATTACAGCTTTTCAAAAGATGAACCTCAAAGAAATAATAATCACTTCACCCGATCGTCTGCGAGGTTCTCAAGAAATCGAACTCCAGGTCCAGAAGTCGCTGCATCCGAATCCAAAAAACCTGAAGTTGCTACTCGACCTAAAAGTGCAATGGACATGCCAACTTCCTCAACAACTACACTTGACCATCAACCATATTTACGACGGTCTGACTGGAATGTTCGAAAAGAAGAGGTACGTTTACAGCCATGTACAGTGGTGTGTGTGCGCAATCATAAACCATCTTGAAATTTTATAATAGACAAGCACAACAAAGTAACCTTAGCGGGTTAGGGTTAGACAAACAAAATATATAACATAATGACTCAAACGTTTTCGACACATACGTGTGTCCTCATCAGGAATTAAATCTACAATATACATAAAATGAAAAATCGTAAGATAAATTTGACTTTGCACTATAACTGTAACGACACTCTGGACTGAAAAGCACAAACTGAACAAATAATACAAGAATGATTACGATTAAATTATATGGTGGGTCCCGCCGTTTTGTTTTGTACTTATTGTATGTAATACATTCTGTTAAACCCGCGAGGGTTACTCTGTTTTGCTTGTCTATGGTTCAAAAATGCAAACTCTCTTGCAAAGCTTTAAATATTATAATGCTCACCATAAAACGCAGTGGACTACTGTACTTTTGCATAGGCTAGATGTGTGGTTAAATGACAATACTCTATTTTTTAGAAAAACAATTTTGCGGTTTAAGTTGCATTTGTAAATTATGTTGTGGGGTGTGGTAACTTATGAAAAGCCAAGATTAGACACAGTGTCAGCAGGGCCCGATTAACCATGAGGCACACGAGGCACAGGCCTCAGGCCCCCTGGCTTTGGGGGCCCCAATTTTTTTACCTTAGTACCGTAGGCGTCAATATTTTTATAGGTTTCAAGCAGTGCCGTGTAAAGGGGGCCCAGACACCGGGCCCACCATTTCAGGGGCCCACAAATAATAGATTTTTGCGTTTCAGTAAAGTGTTTTTTGAGTTGCTAAAGTTCACTGCACGTACTTGTCCATTAAGAAGATGATTTAGGCCCTTATTATACTGAAACATCTCAAATTTGGGCCCTCACAAATTTGGACCCTAACTACAATGAAACATCTCTAAAAACAAAGTTAAAATGCGATAACGTTAGCAACATGATCTGCAGAAATGTATTTAACATATAACACGTTTGATGCAATTGAATATATGAATTCAAAAAGGGCCCAATTGCCACAAAGTGTTTTTGGCACAACTGTTTTGATTATTTTGGTCATTTACATTTGTGGTGAAACTCGATAATGATTGTACGCTTAAACATACTGGTAAGAAGCATCATACCTAAAAAGTTCACTCAGTGAGGATTCTGTGGAGAAACTATAAAGAAGTTGAAGTGCTTTGATTGTAACTAATTTGGTTAAATTGTTAATTAGTTTCATAACTCAAATTATTCTTTCCAGGGTGGCAACTGACTAGTTGACTGTATGGTCGTTTCGTTGTCTCCCTATCAATAACAAAACCTAAACATTGTATGTATTATTGTTTTATGTCACTTTTGTGTTTTGTTTTTTGATAAATAAACGATTGATTGATTGATTGATTGCAATTGCTGTAGCTGGGCCCATTTCAAAATCAATGTAAAAATGATAGGGTATTTTTTATGTGTTTACCGATACGTTTGAAAAATTTGGCTGTTTTTTTTAAGTATCATTTAGTTTAGAAGACATTGAAAGAAATCGGAAAGCACAAATAGTGAAATAAAAAAAAAACAAACTGGAGGGCCCTTTTTGAATTCACATATTCAATTTCTTTTCATTGAAAGAAATCGGAAAGCACAAAAAGTAAAATAAAAAAAATGGGGTTAGGCCCTTTGTGAATTCACAGATTCAATTTATTTTCACCAATAAAAGTGTTTTGTTTTAAAAAATTGTTAGGTGTAAGCAAAATAGCATTTCAGATAGTTTAATTATCATTTCATTTTTAACATTTACATACAATACCATAATTATAAATATCCTTGACTAGTGATGTTGCGAGCAGGAAAAACCTGTCCTGTACTTTTAGCAGAAACGTTCTTCTGTATTTACTTTTTCTGAATTTATGCACATGAAATTGCTCTTATCTTCAAATACCTTATAAGCCTGGCATATCACATGTTGTACGGTACGGTACAAAACAAAAATCATTCTTAACACAAGGACCTGTTTATTCTTGCCACTAACCTAGGCTACCATACCCTAAAAACTTTAATTAACTTGGATGCCTGCATAAAATAATGAAAGCTTTGCCTTGGAATGAAATAATGTTGAATAAAAATAATTGAACACCTGATCCTCAAAACGCTTTACACTGCTTTTGTTTACAATTACAATGGGTTCACCTTGGTTGACACACAGACATCTTAATAAGATGTCTATGGGTTGACAGAACAAGTAATGTTGCCAGATAAAAAATAAAAATGGGGAAAAACAATAATGTTACCAGATGACCCAATCTGAATGGAAATTAATAATTTCTACAGTTTTGGTTTTATCTGCGCGGTACCGGGCGGCAAAGTTCAAACAGTCAAAATTTTGTACGATGGTATTACCGCGTCGTGACCGATATGATTGATATGTTCCATTGCCAGTATTTTGTTTATTAGAAATTGTTAACACTTTTGGCTTTCATTCCGAGCAAAGGTGTAGCTAAGAAATGATAGACTTGTGTTTGCGGTTGCTTACACTTGTGTTGTTTTCTAAACTGGTGAGAAAGTCTATTGAAATGAACCACATTTCCATGTCGGTGCAGTGAAAATATACACAATATTATAGGTCTGCTTGACGATAGAGGGCCCAAAATTATTCTGGCCCCGGGGCCCACAAAGGGTGTAACACAGCACTGGTTTCAAGGATCAATTAATAAACTCTGCTAGTTCAAATTCAAATGTAGCATATATTTTGCTAGTGTTTCCAGTATGAAATTGAAATGAGCTCAATTTCCAATCTGTTAGAGAGATTTTTCATCCAATAATTTTTGTAACAAGTATAAGAGTGTTCATACTTTTGTTTTGTTTTATTATCTTTATCCTGCATTGCGGGAAAGCGGACTTGAGCGCTATGCATCGGTGTACGCCTTCCGACGTACACCTGACCCACGCTGCAGCCGACTGCAATGTCTGTTTCCGGTTGTCTACTCTAGGCTACTTATGACTTAAATTTGGTACTAGCTATTACCAGTGATGGGCATTATCGGCGATAATTTATCGGCGATAATTATCGGCGATAAATTTTTATCGCTTATCGTTATCGCTTAATTATTTTTTCAGTTATCGTTTATCGTTATCGCCAAAGGCAATATTTGATTATCGCCGATAATTAATCGCCGATAAATTTTATTTCGAATCAACACACAAGTGGAAAGATCATGAAAAGTAATATTTTTACTAGCCACCTAGTTAATGATACTAAAATTAAAACCAGTTCTTCTTCAGTGCCTGAAGTGTGTGTGCACAGGTCGTTGTCAGGGGAGAAGACACGCCCCCCTGCAGCGACGGCCCTGACAACACAATAATTCTTAGAGTTGCAAATTGCAATGCAATAAAATGCATGCAACAAGTCTCTTGTTGTTTTGCTGCAATCGGCAATCGCGAGTGAATTTTACAATTAAAATGTAAGCGCATGGCGGTACAGATTCCTTTGAAGCGAAGCGAAAGAAATGGGCAAGTGGTTTGTGAAAGTGTCGCAATACGAGGCCGCTTTTACATCGGAAACATGGTCTTTCGCGCCACCTCACGATCAACTATTTTATTTTTGTGTTTTCTTTTTTCGTTGGAAGTGTTAGTTTTTAGTAATTGTCGTAAAAAAATAAAATCTCTCGCGTCAAAACATGAAACTTACTGTTTTAAGCGCACGAAATCTTTAGATGAGTAGATTAACTAAAATTGTAAGAACTTGCCTTGAGACGTGTACGTCACAAACTCAGTTTAAAAGACAAAATTCATACACAATAACAACACAAGATCGGTTATAGACTGTAAGATCGATTTTTTTCTAGCTTGGCGATATAACTTTAATCCAAAAATAATAACCAAATGCGTAAGTGCCATTTAACTTAAAAAGTTAACCCATTTGTGCCGAAAGTGAAAGTAGGCCTACTTAAAAAAATTTCGGAAAATTTAAATATTGCATAATTATGACCTAAAAAACATATCACAATTATTTTTTTCCTAATTGTGTTTGTCCTTTTTGAGAAAAAAGCCGTCCTATATATAAGACGCTAGGCAAATCCGTTATCAAATTTCACAAGTTTCTTGTGCGTAATGCTTAAGTGTTATTACATTTTACTTATCGCTCAAAGTGATAAATGGGAAATGTCTTGTTCATGTTTTGTCATGTCAATATTGTCATCGAGCATTTTATTGAAATGAAAGTTCAAAAAATATGAAGATGAAAATTAGCAAAGTAACACAACATCACTGAAACAAGTCATTGCGGAATATGATATTGCTTGAAGCATTTGACATGCAGACCGACATCATATTTTTTGCATCTTGTAGTAGTTTTTGCATGACAATAGGCGCATCGAGTTGCGTGGTAAAATTATGCTAAATACAGTATTACCTTTCTCATTTACTTATGCGAATGCGACATAGCCTACCTCAATCAAATATTTTTATTCTCACTAATACAGTGCCTATATTGTAATTCTTATCTCAACAACTCAGCGTTCTGCCATTGCTTTAATGATGGTGTTCACAAAGAAAATTATCAGTAAATTACGATAATTATGTTATTGTTCTAAAACAAACACAACTAATTTGACAAGCTTGATGGATTTCACAGTAGGGGAAGGTCTAGTTAGTTGAGCCAGAAATCGATGTTTCTGCAATAAAAATTTAACGACAAACTTTACCAAAAATCCGAATCCATCATGATAAATTTCAGTCTTATGCGGTTCTTGTGAGCATGTTTGTGTTTGCGACTGACCCCTATTCATATCATTTATCGGCATTTTGAAATTGACATTCAGCCGGCTCAAATGATACCCTAAGTTTCACGGTTGAGCCACCCATTGTTCACGGTTGATCCACTATTATTTCACTTCCAAAAGATATCCCAAAAGAGAGCTCAATCTGCAGCAAACACAATAAACTCTTCTCTTGAACATCTTGCAAATAAACCCATAATATTAACCAGTGGCGTTGCTATCGAGAAAATTATAAAGGGGGAGTGCTAAAAAAATTACCCTCAAACTGGCGCATTACAGAAAGAATTACTTTTATGGAAGTTTAAGGGGGGGCAGTGGACCGCCCCCCGGCTACGCCACCAGTTCTACGCATCAATTACAGTACGGTACAACAAAATTAGGGCTGTACGTAAGGACTTTCGGCTCATAAACTAAAGTCCTTATGATAAACACATGGCTCAACCGTGAACATTGCAAGTGGCTCAACTGTTAACACCGCCGCCATTTGCAAAATGCATGAAAATTTTCCAAGAACCAACTGGCTAATCAAGCAACGAGAACTACTAAAACAAAGAGTAAGTTACCCTTACCTATCCCAGAACTTCGATTAAGACAACGATGAAACATCGTAGGAAAAAATAACACATTTCTTATTTCTCTCAAAACTACTTTTACTATAGGGGAAGGTCGGGTTAGTTGAGCCATTTTTTGCATTTTTGCAATTTTTTTTATATGAGTTGCTTTTATTTCTTCATTCACAGTGCTCTACTTTCTGCGTATATTAAACAATATTTGTAGGAAGTACAAGCCTTATCGAACGACGACAACCGGGTCCACAGGTGTTTAAAAACTAGTAGTCAAATGGCTCAACTAACACCACGGTAAGGGTTAGTTGAGCCACAGCCTGGGGTTAGTTGAGCCTCATTTATTATTTTTGAAAACACAAATTTAATCACGTTTCTTTTCCAAGCCTTAGTTTATATTTAAAGTAATAATATCAATGTATGAAAACAGGTTAACAATTGTTCCAAGAGTCGCTCGTAACTCAATTTGCAGATAAAATAATGAAGGTATTGCTACGGCATCCAAATAACACCATTTCATTATAGCTTGACCACGTTTATGAGCTTTTGTTGAGTTCTATGTAGTTCAAAGAGATTTATTGGACCGTAAACAGACTTATCCAACGGCTGTAATCTATGTAAGGTGTTTGAAGGTATTGTAAGCATTACAACGCCCTTTATACACTGGCTCAACTAACACCGAAGGCAGTGGCTCAACTAACACCTTAACTATACCGCCATGAAAATGTTAAAACTACAGCAAAACTTCATGGCACAAACTTCATTCACACAGCAAAACTTCATTCATACAGCAAAACTTCATTCATACAGCAAAACTTCATTTATTCAGAACGTAGTTTGTTTGGTAAGCTACCAAACAAATTAAATGAAACTGTCTCAGTAACCAAGCAAAAAAAATATTATTGGACATACCTCTATTTTCAAAATCTACTTTCCAAGGTCAAAACACAACTTTTTAACTTCAGCACCACAAATAATATCAATCGTCAACTCAAACCAGACGGGAGACCACGCGATGAAAAACTTTAAGATCACGTGACGATAAAATATGGTTACCTCACCACATTTAAGAATTAAAAGGGGTGGATCAACTAACCCAGTGGCTAAACTAACCCGAGCTTCCCCCATTTTACATTTAACTGCTTCACAATTTTTCTGCTTGTAGAAAATCCCTAAAACTACATGTGCTGATGGACTTTAAGTTTTTCCATATTTTTGTTATAAAACGGTTGACTAATCATGCACGACGTTGCGATAAAACCGGATGGATCAACCGTTACCCGGCTCAACTAACCAAACCTTCCCCTATGCACATTTTTACTACCAATAACGCTTAAGATTACTGATAAATTTTCAAGCATTTGGCGTTTTTTGGAATTTTTTAAATTATTGCTGACTTTGCTGTAGCCTAAACAGCCCTTTGAGCAGAAAGCAAAATACAAAGTTTGAAATTTTTTATGGTATTTTCATTTGATTTATTCATTTTGCCTACTGCACGTAAGCGGCAGTGTAACTCAATTGATAAAAGCAGCCAACTGGTATCTGAAGGTATAATTATAAGCACGGCGGTTACCTCAGTGGTTTGATTCTGGATCAAGAGGTTGAAGATTCGATACCTACTGCCGCTTTTGCGATTCTATTCATGCATAACTTTAAAAAAGTTTTGTCCCTTTACACTACAGTAACTTATATTATGTTCGATTTTTCGTCATGTTGATGAAAACAGTTCGTGCTGCATGGAATGGGGCAGCGCTAATCAAGAAAAAAAAAATTATCGTTATCGGACATTATCGGCGATAATTTATCGTTTATCGTTATCGCTTAACTTTTTTTTGATTTATCGTTTATCGTTATCGCTTTAGGCATTTTTTGTTTATCGATTATCGTTATCGCTTAACTGAAAAATGAGTTATCGCGCCCAACACTGGCTATTACTCGAAATCGATCACTGGGTAGAGGCAATTAATTATCGTATAGTTTCTTGCCCAGAGAAACAACAGCAAGTGCGGGTGGCTGGAGGCGAACATGCAGGCTCTCGACTGCGAGCCCAACGCGCTAACCACTCGGCCACTGCTGCTCAGGCATAGGCTACTGTTAGAAATTTGTAGGTAAATTGGCTAAATTAATATTTATGAAGTTATAGTTTGCTTGAACTATTTGTTAGCCCATATTTCATCATTCGCAGAGACTACATGGTATTGCATTGAAAGCGATTGCCAACAGGGGCCCCTAAACTTAACTGTGCCTCGGGCCCCCGTGAGCCTTAATCAGGCCCTGAGTGTCAGCTGCTTGGTCTATAGCAGGGGTCACCAAGCTACGGACCGCGGGATAACAGCTGCACTAGGCTACAACTGTTAAGGAAATAAGTTACCAAACTTTTTGTAAAGGACTGACGTTGCTGTTTATCATTAGGCCACCACAAATGGGGACAGCCTAAGATGTAATGTTTTTTCAAGAGCACGATGCCCTTATATCACAGCGGGGGATAACTTTTCCAGCAACCTTTCGATTTTCATCACAACTTTGTTATTCCACCGCTGACTTTGTTATTTATTGTGCTCAATTCAAGTCAATGGAGATTCTAAATAGTTGTATATCTTTTCGCAATTTGCATCCGGCCCGCAGCTGTTAATCTCGCAGCAATCCGACCCTCAGAGAAAAAAGTTTGGTGACCCCTGGGCCTGGTCTATAGATAGAACCTACTGCACGATTTTCGAAATAACGTCGATTTGGAAATTATCGAGAGCATGCAGCTGTGTCTTTGCAAAGCACTCAAGACGTCATTGAAAGTGGACACGAAGAGGGGCTTAATTGTCTTCCTGTCCGCTTAGTCTAAATCTTCACCCAACAGACAATAATCGGGATATGAAAAAAAAATACACGTATGGCAAGAGCTTTAAGCGTTTCTTTTTAAAACACCTTTCAGACTTTCAGTCCACTTGATGCCCCACCGAGTTATGAAGATCATGTAATTCGCCGAGCTACTTCCGCTGCTGTCACGCAAGACCACCGAGATTATGTCAACATTGAGTATATCGATCACGTGCGCTCATCCATGCGTGTAAAGCAAAGAAAGAAGTCGCCAGCCGTGACGACATACAATGAACTCGACAAAGCCGATCCGTATCCATTACGCTCCACTGGCTCGCATGAATCGATCTTGAACTCAAAGTAAGCTGTAGCTTGCATAGATTTAGATGATTTTTCAGTTTTGTTGTAACATATTCTCAACTTTCTTGTTTTGTACATGATATTGTATGTGTGCAAACCTGTCTTTGGCTCCGTATATGCTTTAACAGTTCTGCTGCTGGAAACGAGTTAGCTCGTGCAATTGTGATGTAATTTAACGTCACATGATGTCACAATGCCCCAAAAATCCTAATGTGTTGCCAGTCTGGGGGCTTGACAGGTTGCTTCAATTTTAAACCAAAAAAAACGATTTTTAACCCATTTCCCCGCCAAATTCTTAAAATTAAATAAAAGTCAAAACACCAATCAGTGTGAACAAAGCTTGAAATTCAGCAATGACTTTGAGGTCTAGAAATTCTTAGACTGGGATAATGATGCCAGGCTACTAGTATATTGATCAATGCACATAGGTCATGTAAAAGAGCTTACTTTTTATGCAGCAAGGTAATTGAAATATTCTATTATTTTTTAAGGTTTAGACTAATTTACCTATTCATTTAAAGTCACTAGACTAGACTGCTTACTGGTACTAGCTAGAAGTCCTGTAGGCTATCTAACCCTAGTCGCTAAAAAAATCCAAGCAAGCATTTTCTTATGAATATAGGCTATGACTATGCTATGATGTCAACAAAACTTTTGAATGTAATGTAAAGGCAAACCAAACGTGGTAGCCTATGGGTTTCATCGAAAGGAAATATGCTTGCAATCGCCTAGTTGGTTAAGTTAAACTTCGGTAGCCTACCGTACAGTAGCCTAGCTACCGGCCAGCATAAATTGTCATTTTTACATCGTTTCATCGTCGCCAGACGTTGAAATCGTGTAAAAAAGGAACTTTTGCTGATCAGGTATAAGTTGCAACTGAGAAATATTTACAAAAGCCATTCGATTTGTTCAAAGAACCGAATTAGCCTAACAGTTCGTATTTACATTGATTCAATGTTTGAATACGTTGAATCACTCGGTCTATCGTTTTTTTTTTTTTACATTGATTTCACGTCTGAACAGGTTGATTCGATGCAAAAAAAAACTGTTTTGCTGACTGGCGCGCTTGTAAATGCAATGGTCATTTCGACGATCAATTGCAACACTGATTTGCTCCAAAATTTCAAAGTGCGTTTCAATAGTTTGGCAACCCATTTTTTCATTACCATGGCAACCAGAGAAAAAGGAGAACTCCTCTCACTTTTTCAAAACGCTGGCAGCTAAAGTGTTAAAAAGACGGCAAAAATTTTGCAATATTTGAAAAACGTCGTCTTTTGTAGAAAATCTGTCACCGATTCAGAATGATGGCACAAAAATCATGTTAATCATTCTACTATATATTGCCTTTCTTGGCGATGGGTGTTCAAGAATTAAATTTTGTGACTTAGTGATCCTTTCTTTCCTTATCGCATTTAACGATAGTTAAATCAACGCTAATCTTAAATTTTAATCTATATTTACTCGTGCCTGCAAGTGCATGTGAGAGGTTATTGTTTTCGCCAAGTAGAATTGTAGGCTAGTTGTCTTACCAGTATGCCAAGCAATATAAATATTCAATTAATCATCTACATGCATTCACTTGCAGAACTGAAAAACAACGTGCATACGAATCGGATCCCATTCCTTCTGGAGTTCGAGGATCAAACTCCCACAATTCGATCTTGGACAACACTTACCAACCAATCCAAAATTCACGGCCGTCTTATCACATGACTCCAGTCCAAGATATTGCTCCTTATGCGTACCACCATATTAACCCTAGGCATGGAGCAACTTTTCAAACCCAACCTTATGCCCACCACAAACGTTTATCCGATGAAACGTCACATTTAACGAAAGACCATCCAAAATCTCCAGCTATGATTTCGCAAGCTTCAAGAGCTCGTACCATGCCAGCTCGGGAAGAAGTCAATACCTATTACCATCAGGAACAAAACCGATTCCGAGACATTCCTGAACAAAGGCCTCACCCGACTCGGCCCTCAAAATTCAATGATGAATATGCTGAATCCAGGCATGTTAGTTCTCTTAACTCACAAAGAGTTTTTGGAGAAAGAGAAGACGAAAGGTTTGTTGCTCGAAACCAGTTAACATGTCAAAAACCACCACTATTAAACTCCCCACTTAGTTTAAGTTTCTTCATTTAATATAAGATGTTTAAATTTCAGCGTTGCTTCTGCCTTCCGGCCGTACCAGCAACAAAACAATCAGCCTCTGAGAAATCTTCCAAAACCTACCCACGATCAGTACCCATCTAACTTGTCAAGGCCTGTTTATGGAAACCAATCCTTTCATCCGCAACAAAATATCGTGGATTGTCACAGAAAGCATCGGCCTTCTGATAGAGACTATTCAAGCTATCACGCTGAAAATTACCCGCAGCAGAACCGGAATTATCCGTATACGGAAAATCGTTATCGTCCAACGTATGATGAGGAAAATAACACGGAAAATGATCCCAGGTGAGATAAGTTGGTTGTGATGTGACGCCAGCTTCAGCCTCAGCTAATTTCGTTGCTTTATCTTTTTCATGTGGAATACTTGTAGCCTATCCAGCAAACACACCCCGTCTTTACATTGATTCAACACCCGGGACATCAGTGTGGTTTCGCTATCTCATCATTGCCTAATTTCACGAGGCATCTTTCCACATCTTTAAACTTGTGATCCGAACTTCTGTTTTCAGTTCTATAATCATCCCAAGTGATGCAATTGATCCAGAATATTTAAGCCATGTTGGGTATTCAACTTGATTGTATTTCTGAGTAGAATAAATCCACAAATAAAGTCAGGCTAAAAATTCGAGATCGGTAACTGATCATAACTCCTCAAGCTACGTTCTCAGCACTGATGATGATGGCGTATGAGCGATCTTTCCAGGCTAGATTGGAGGGCAGGAAATCTTCAGCCACTCGGCAGTCTCGTCGTCCAGGATTCTCAGACAATGCGCACCGTGTGGAGGCCGGTGGGTTAGGCAGTGGTGGATGACATGGTCTGCGGTCTGTTCCGTGGCACCACACTCGCATTCTGATGAAGGAGCCAGGCCTCATTTGTGCATGTCCGAACGAAAGCGGCCGACGCCAGTTCGCAGGCGGTTAAGCCTGACCCACGCAAGCCTTGCGAGGGACATCCCTGGTGGACGGGGATCGGCGTTGGGTATGAAGTCACGGAGCGTGGAGGTGTGATTTTGCCACTCCGTGTTCCACATGTGGTTCGTCCAGTGTGCCGCACTTAAACTAAGTTCTTCTGCGTTCTTAAGGAGTTGTTGTGCGGCAGGCACAAAGGGGCGTCTTGATTTCAAGCGCTGCTTTATAGGTGGTGGTCTCTTGAGTGTTGCATGGAGGAGATGGTCGGGGTCCAAAGCGCGGCGAGCGAGAGAAATCGTGGCTCCTTTACGGCGTAGCTCAGCGGGTTGGATGCCTGCTAGGATGGGTAGGCAGTCCGTTGGAGTGGGACGCAGGCATCCAGTCACAGTACGCAGTGCGTCGTTAATGGCGGTATCAATCTGGTGGGTGTGAGAACTACGACACCAGACCGGCGCGCAGTACTCAGCGGTGGAATGAACAAGGGCTAGGGTAGCTGTACGAAGAGTTTTAGCACCAGCTCCCCAGCCGGAACCCGCCAATCGCCTCAAAAGTGCGACGCGTGTAGATAGTTTTTTGCGCAGTGACTTCAAGTGCCGGCGGTACGTGAGTGACTTGTCCAGGGTTATGCCGAGGTATGTAGGTTCGGCACAGTAGGGCAGGCGTTCCCCATCAATCTTGATGTTTATCTCACGCTGTGCCTCCCGGTTGTTAAGGTGGAAGGCCGCCGACACTGTCTTTGGCTTGCTGAGCTGTAGCTTCCATTTCTGGAGGTATGCTGATAGTGTTTGCATGTCTTGGCTGAGGTTCCTCTCCACTGACTGCCAGTTTCCTGCTGAGTGCAGGAGTGCCAGGTCGTCTGCGTAAGCATACTTCCTGGAGGTGGTGGGGGGCAAGTCGTAGGTGTATATGTTGAACAGGAAAGGAGCCAAGACTGAGCCCTGTGGGACGCCGTTTTTAAGTCGGCGTAGTCTGCTTCGACGACCGCTACCGGTTGTGAGGGTAAAACTGCGGTTTTGCACAAGTTCCATCATCATATGGACCATGTGTCTGTCAGGGAGCAGACGGAGTAACTTGCAGGTAAGGCCGCTATGCCATACGGTATCATAGGCAGCCGTGAGATCAACAAACACGGCGCCAGCCTTCTTCTTAGCCGAGAAGCTGTCCTCAATGTCTTGGGTCATAAGTGTGACCTGATCTACAGTTGATCGTCCGTGTCGGAAACCAGCTTGTTCACGGGGGAGCTGCGGATCTATTATTGGTTCGACACGGGCGTAGATGAGTCTCTCGAGGATCTTGAAGGGGATGCAGAGCAGTGAGATTGGACGGTAACTCTTCGGGTCCCCTGGGGGCTTCTTCGGCTTAGGGACTGCAACCACAAGGGCTCTTCTCCAGATTCTGGGAATTCTCAGGTGGCGCAAACAGCAGGAAAGGAAGTCTTTTAACCAGGACTTTAAGGAGGCAGCAGCATGGAGTATCAACTCCGGGCATAGGTGGTCAGGGCCCGGGGCTTTACCTGGCTTTATGTGCTGGAGGGCGGCGGAAAATTCTTCCGGGGTGAACTCACCCGAGATGTTGTCCCCGTCTGGGGTTGTTACCCTCAGACGGGGACAATCTGAGAGGTCCGTCATTTCTTGCAAGACGGATCTATCAGATTCACGGTCTCTCGATTTGTATTTCCCGTTCTCCACAAGTTGTGAGGCGATGGAGTTTGCTGAAACGGGACATTGTTGACGAGAGGCACGTGATCTGCCAGTTAGGTTGTTCAGTGTACTCCATGCTATGCGGCTGGAGTGCGTGAAGTCGATTGATTCAACGGCTTCTGTCCAGCGCTCCTTCCTCTTTAAGTCCAGCCTTGCCAGCAGAGCTGTGGCTGAGCTGTTGGTGTCATTGCCCTGAGGGGCGTGGAGGAAGTCGGAGTAGAGGCTTTCGCACTCCTTATCCCAGCACGGTATGTAGGTCTTTCGTCGGCCGCGGGGGATGGATTGTTTTGCCGCTGATGTTATTGCATCACAAAAGTCCTGGTAGGCTTCTTCCACGTTGTTGGTGTGAGGGGATGGGAGATACTGTGTGGCTTCATTGGTGAGGAGGCTATAGTACTCCCAGTTAGCCATTCTGAAGTTCCATCGATTAACAGGCTTGCTCGGGACAGGCATTATGAGCGTTGGAGCCGTGATAATCGAGGGTCGATGTTGGGACCTGGGGAACTTCTCTAGCACACGTCTGTCCGGTTGGCAATTATCGGGGTCATCACTTGCGAAAGCCAGATCGGGGTTTGTACCAGTGTTCCAGCGTCCGGAGAAGAAGCTCGCTGCACCCTTGGGATCGTGCAGTAGGGTGAGGTTGTTATTGGCTGACCATGAGGCCAGGCTTTCTCCGTCGGTGTTGGTGGTGTTGTAGCCCCAATCAACGTGGTGGCAATTAAAATCGCCAGCATAGAGGCTGGGTTGGGGGAACACTGGGATGGCTGTTGGTGTTAAGCGCGAGGGTGGTGGCTTATAGACATTGATGATGTGATAGCCTGATATGTCTATGCATAACCACTCTATCTCCGACTGGGCACTGGACTGGTCTATTCTCAGCACTTATAACCAGTAACGGATCCAGGGAGAAAACTTGTTCTGGTGCCCCTCCCTTCTTCTGCTTTTGTAAAATTTCCTTACTTGCTCAATCATTCAACATCCGCTACGTCTTACAAGTTACAACTACTTGCCTACTCCGCATTTTTTTTTGTATCTCTTGCTCAGTTGTTAAAATATAAAGTTGTTTTTTGTTATTACAGTTTATCTGGCGAACTTTCCCACTACAGGAGCACCGTAGATGCAAGCGTAGAGCTTATTACGGTCACTGTCAGAAAGAATCCGACGTTTGGCTTCCACATCATGGGTGGGATAGACGCAGGAGGAAATCCATACCGTCCTGATGATGATGGAGTCTTTGTGACTTACGTTGCACCTGGAGGAGCAGCTGATGGACTTGTCCAACCTGGAGACAAGATCTTGCTGGTATGAATGTATTTTCTTTGAGACTTTTTATATTTATAAAAGTATGTGAACTCAGGATTTTTCTTTGTCGTTTTTCTGTTCTTGTTCTCTTTCGACTGCATGTTTTGTATATTAACTGCTTTTTCAATAGTTAATTTTCTTAAGCTAAGCATTAAGTGGCGAGAGGGATGAGTTATGTCAAGCAAGACTCTATTACTTCACCCAGGCAGCAAATTAGTCCTTTTCACATCAATTTATTCCGGCTTATTGCTCGTTTAAACACTTCCAAGTCAATTCATTCGAATGAATATCAAATGTCACAATTCAGGTGAACGGGTCGGATTTCGTGGGGATCGTTCATAAGAGAGCCGTTGATCTTCTACGCAACGCTGGTCAGGTGGCGGTCCTGGTGATGGAGAGATTGGCGGGAAGACCAGTGTGACATACGTGCGGCTTATCATTTTATCAATGAATGTGAAGTTTTATCAGTTTTATTGTATATCACTGGCTTGGAGCAAAATTTTGAAAAGCTTCTATTTTTGTTAAATGATGTTTATCTCGTTTGCTTGATATGTTTTAAAAACCCTTTAGATTTTTATGTTTTTTGCTAATACTTGTTAAAAGCTCACTTTGAATCATAAATTAATTATATTTACTTTTTATGTTTTCATTTTAAGCATTTTCGCTTGTTGCGCATTAATATAACTGTTGCCAGTATTGAACATACCATTTCACATTTGCTTCGTTTGTCATAAAATACCGTAATTTTGAAGCGTACAACCACAGATTATTACCGGTCCTTTTAATAAATTAAAAAAGGAATGAATCTTTTTTTTTTTAGTGAGGCATGAGGAACTTAAGATTTGCAATAGACTTCGATTAACACTTGATTGAATGACCCGCCCGTGTGTCTTGCGTTGGTCGAGGCACACCGAGCTAGAAAGATTATATCTTTTATTCAAAGATTTATAGTCTGCAGACGTTGAATCGATTTAAAAGAGACGGATTTGTTAGCTTGTCAACTGCATGAGATTAACGCGATGATAGCGAGAAAAATGAACCCATCCAGTTACATTAATTTATGCTGCGACGGAGTTTTGGCTTTTTTTTTTGCCGTAACCAAGGAATAAAAACTTTTAAAGCTTAATCACGTTACGAAATCGGATACATTCGATCAAAAAAATTTACCCAAGAGATTATGGAAAAGAATCCGCGTACACTCTAGATTTTTGTGTTTCCATCAGCAAAATCAAAGAAAACTGGTTCAACTATAAAAATGTGCGCTCAGACCAGTGTTTATCAAACCATGATAACTTACCGCGAATGAAATAAATCGAAAATTTCGGGAATAGATTTGTCAAAATCCAGGAGTGCTTTTGATACCAAATCTAAGAACAGGTCATTTTCCATGCAAAAGCAGAGAACGCGAAAGGTTGGTCAGAGGTGTTGTTGAAGTTGCACTGTAATAGCGATGACGATTTGCGTTTGAATCCAAACAGTTCCTTGCAATCCTATTGGATGTGTAGGCCACTGTGAGACTGTCAAAGCATACAAGATGTGCAATTGGAAGCCATTAAACTTCTATTAGTTTTTCTGAAAACTTAAGCTACCACTTTTAGTAACATTTTTTTGTATTTTTCTGATTTAATAAGCTCAAAATATAAATACCGCATGCATTGAGTTGTGTAAGAGTCAGCAAGGCCGTTGGGAAGAGAATTCGGGACCGGCAGTAATATTTTGGGCCCTAATTCAAGACACTTCTGAGAACAACGCACTGCATCCAAAGAATACCCGGTGGTTTCTTCAAACTCCCGGGTCCCTTGGAAAGGTTACCGGCCCCTAAATTTATTCCGAGTCTAAAAGTACCCCCTGGAACCCCTTTCAACGCTAATGAGCGTCAGTAAACTTTGGTACTTTAGGGTATTACGGCATCTCTAATAGTATTCATGATGAGTGAACCCCATCAAAGTTCACCTACCACTGGCTTGAGCGAAGCTTTTCAAGAACAGCTCCTTTTGCTGGCGGTGTCTAGTCAGTGGATGAAATATCACAGACAACAACATTTTGACAAAAAACAATTTATTATATCAAACCCGGTAACAAAATAAAAAGCATACTGGTGCATTAAAACATTCTACTTGCTTTTAATAAACTATGTAACCTCAGCTGAGAAAACGATGCCATTGTTCCCAAGGCACACTCAATTGAAAACGTCTACAATTAAACAGACAATGCACTGTCTTTTTGGCGTGTCTGCCTCCAGTCTTCCCCACTTCGGCATT
The DNA here is from genome assembly GCF_918807975.1 of Aplidium turbinatum. Taxonomy (NCBI): domain Eukaryota; kingdom Metazoa; phylum Chordata; class Ascidiacea; order Aplousobranchia; family Polyclinidae; genus Aplidium; species Aplidium turbinatum. The sequence goes on along the minus strand of NC_137484.1, from coordinate 10,309,979 downwards.
CATATCGATCGCATTCTTCGCTTGTGGTGGGATCGGCAGACTGGTCAGACGATGATGATTGTGAATGCCTGTGCTCGGCAATAACTGAAATCAAACAAAATGAACACTCAAGCCAGACAAGCACTTGTCTTTTTAATGTTTTATATCGTTTTCTTCTGAGAAGAGGAAGGCTGTAGAAAACATCAAAAGCTTTCCCAGAAGTTTGGTTCAATTCCGTAACATGCTGATTGCTGGTGCAGGTCCGAAGGACTGCTCTCCATTTCTAAGGACTGCTCTTCATTCAGCGCCACCTAATGAATGGAATAATTCCCCGGCAACAACACTTCAACAATCCGAAACTCCACTCTGTCAATCTCGGTAACCGGCCCTGCGTCAAAAGCCTCTACAAGTATGCGAAACTACCAGGAATAATCTACCAACGCTTTGTTAGTCCGAGGATAAAAATTCAAAGTCCTTTAGGTTCTAGCGTATGTAGATTAATAGAAATTTGATAAGCACAACCTGCTCCTAAAACATAGGCTACAACGAACCGAAAATATAAACAAATTACTTTAGCTTAGTTCGATATGATGAGAAGGAAGGCATATGGTGAGAATCATTCCAATTTCGAAAAAGTTTTGTTTTTTGCCTCTGAATCATCTTCAAATCAGATAAACGATATTTTGAGCAGTCCATTTACAGCGAAATGGACTGAACGGATGATGATGATGAATTTTTAGCACATCATCCTCTATGATTACCTCACTGTATTCTTCCTGGCTAAGTTACTTACGATGAGTGAAGACTGCAAAGCACAAAACGGCCATGAGAACGAAAATCTTGTAATTGACGCACAAGCTTGTGCTCCAAGCGTTCTGGATCATGCTTGAGCATGTCGTAATCACAGTCCAGCAGGTAAATCCCCTCGAGCTGGAGTCAGGATAGAAAGAAGCAACTGCAGCTGAAAGTAGAAAATTCATATTTTAAACCAACAACGAGAAGATTGAACAATCAAACATAATAAAACACGAATATAATTCCCAAGATGGCGTGTTTAATCTTTTTGCACGATTAGGAGCCTGGGAGGCTGTCCAAATGTAGTTTACAGAAAATAATTGAATAATAAGCTAAAAAATAACAAGTGCATGTGTTTCATGCATGATCAAAGGAACAATTGTATCTGCCACAAGTAATTCTTTATTTGTTTAAGCATTGTAGCTACGTTTTCTTTTGATCCACTCACCTACGGTTGTTGTTGCGAATATCGGGTTACTTATGCCACTGGCAAAGTACAATCCATAGACTATCCACTTGCTTGAGCTTTCAGTCGGAATCCAAAGCAGGCAAAACACGTAAATTCCTGCGTTGCAAATGAATGCAAAAACGATTGGGCATTTTCTACAAATCAAAAAAAACTACATTAGAATTTGTTCAAAAAGTTTCACACGGATCTCAACTTTGAACAAAAAAAAATCTATATTCTACAGCTCGGTGCTTTGTTAATGTTTGATATTTTGTAGTCGAGCTTCAATCCAAGACCTGAGTTGAAGAACTACAGTCACATTTTGTGGACATTAAGATCACCAAAACTGTTGCATGATAAGTTAGTGAATGCATATCTTTTAAAAAACGGCTTAATTTCGCTATAACATTAATGTGCTATTAAATGATATGAGATGTTCTACTGGTGCAAATTAAGCTAAACTATCACAAGATGTATACAGTGACAATCTGCTTTTATTCCGACGTTTCGTCAATCAGACACGACTGACTTCTTCAGGGGGCTAGACCAGGTAGTGACTACCTGTCTAGCATGGCAAAACACAGGACATATTGCTGAAAACAACTAAACATGCAAAATGAAAATTCAACTTCTGGACAAAAACTTATCGCGCGCAAAGTTTGAAATAAGTTAGAAAAAAGGGGGACTTAATTGCGATCAACAAGAAACTTAAATAACAACAAGATAGGAGAGTGAACGGCATGAGTCATGAATCGAGTTTTGTACGCACTACTGCACAGTTTTACAATCAGCATGAAACCAATTTAAAAAAACGTCAAATCAGCACTTACAATAGTTTTTTGTAGATAGCGGGAAAAGAGATGCCATCATTGCGATTCATTACATGAGGCTTTTGATTGATGAACCAACTTTCAGAAAACATTCGCTTTTTATAATCACTTTCAACTTTTAGAATTTTAGAATTGCTCCAAGTTATTTTATGATCTGAAGTTATGGCATGCATGCAAGGAGCGGAATGTTCAGGGCGTTGATATTTGAAAGCTCTTTTGTGTTCATTAATGCGAGATTTGAGATCTCGTTTTGTTTGGCCAACATAAATTAAATTGCAATCATCACAAGAAACTTGGTACACTAAACCTGAGATTTCGCTTTGATTCAAGGGGTCTTTTAAAGATGGCAAAAATTTACTTATTGTCAAGAAAGGTTTCAAAGCGACTTTTACACCAATTTCATTTAAGATACGCCGAATTTTTTCAGAAACTCCCTTAACATAAGGTAAAGAAACAAAAGACTTATACTGGGTAGATGGGGGTACTAAACTTTTAGGTTGTCGTTGGCAAGCATGCTTTCTTGGAAATCCATTGAGGCGCAAAGTATTGTGTAATGCTTTGTTCTGTCGTGAACGTTCATGCGGATCTGCGACATGTGTGTCAATGCGGTCATACAAAGTTTTAGCTACAGTAAGTTTTTGATGTTTGGGATGGTGTGAATTAAAATTTAAATATCTGTCAGTGTGTGTGGGTTTTTTGAAAATTGTAGTGGTCAACGTGTTTGTGGCATTGTGACGAATAACTGAGACGTCTAAAAATGATATGGAGTTGTTTTTTTCATGTTCTGTTGTGAATTGAATTGAAGAAGATATGCTATTCAAATGTTGATGAAATTGGTTGACCGCAGACTTTTTTATAATGCAAAAAGTGTCATCTACATATCTCACCCAAAGTTGCGGTGGTGTATGGAATGAAGTGATGGCAGTGCGCTCAATGTATTCCATGAAAATGTTAGCCACGACCGGGGAAATGCAAGAACCCATCGGCGTACCATAAATTTGACGATAAAGAACGTTATTATAACAAAATACAGTAGACTCAAAACACAATTTCAAAGCTTCTGTGACGTCATTGATAGAAAGTTTAGTGCGTTCGTGTAAAGACTTATCTTGCGAAAGTAGTAGAGAGATAATCTGCAAACATTCTTTGAGAGGAACGGAAGTAAATAAGCTCACAACATCAAAAGAAACAAAGCAATTATTGCAATCAACAGAGGTGTTTTTGATTAATTGTACAAACTCAGATGAATTTTTTACAGTGTATTCTTGGTTCAACAATGGCGATAAAATATCAATTAAAAATTTCGATAAATTATAAGTAGGCGAACCGATAAAGGAAACGATAGGTCGAAGAGGGGTGTGGTTTTTATGAATTTTGGGCAATCCATAGATTTTCGGAGTTACACTCTTATTACACTTAAGACGATGATAAACTGGCATGGTGATTTTTCGTTGAGTTGCAAATCGCCAAACTAGTTTGTTTACAGATTTTTCAATAGATGCAATAGGATTAGGTCTACGTCTTAAAATTTTATATGTAGTATTGTCATTTAAAAGTTCAGAGAGTTTGTTATGATACTCAGAACTGTCCATAATTACCGTTGCGTTCCCTTTATCGGCTTTCATTATTTTGATGGAGCTGTCAGATTTCAGTTCTTTTAAAGCTGTCATTTCTTCTGGAAGAAGGTTAGGTGGTGGGGGGTCTTGCCGTATTCAGAATTTGAGTAATCTTTGATTTGGCCATTGCAACACCAGCTGCGTCATTTACTCCTCTGTATCCTTTTTCTGTTGCCGCTACAATATCTAATTTAGGAATTGACTTGGGCGAAATGGCAAAATTGAGACCTTTTTTCAACACTTTGATTTGAGGTTTAGTGAGTTCTTTCTGGCTTAGATTTTTCACCCATCGGTTTGTCAACGATGATGTATCATTTCTTTCTGAGAGCTGTGTTTGTCGTAAAGCAGCTAACTTTTTTTCATGAATTTTCTTTGTTTTATTGTTTGAAGAATGTTGCGTTTTAGTAGAGTAATGCAGTAAATCTTGGACATGGCCTGACTTTAGCTTGCTCTTCAAAAAGTCATAAAGTTGATTATAAAATGATTTTTTCTTCTTAATTTGAAAGTGACATTCCGTTATGCGCAATTTTAAAAATTCAAAACCGTGTTTAGACGCTAATCGAAAACCACGAGATGTGCGAATAGGGGGAGAAAACTGTAGACTTTTAGGAAGAATTCTTTCTCTCAAACAGCAATGATTAAACTTGAGATGCTGATATAATTTGCTAATCTTCAAATTTTCATTCACAAGTTTCCTCGCTTTTCTTAACACGTCCTTGCCATATTCTTTTCTGATAATGCTGAAAATTGAATGAGGCTGTTCACCAGGCATTAAATTAAATGATATGAGATGTTCTACTGGTGCAAATTAAGCTAAACTATCACAAGATGTATACAGTGACAATCTGCTTTTATTCCGACGTTTCGTCAATCAGACACGACTGACTTCTTCAGGGGGCTAGACCAGGTAGTGACTACCTGTCTAGCATGGCAAAACACAGGACATATTGCTGAAAACAACTAAACATGCAAAATGAAAATTCAACTTCTGGACAAAAACTTATCGCGCGCAAAGTTTGAAATAAGTTAGAAAAAAGGGGGACTTAATTGCGATCAACAAGAAACTTAAATAACAACAAGATAGGAGAGTGAACGGCATGAGTCATGAATCGAGTTTTGTACGCACTACTGCACAGTTTTACAATCAGCATGAAACCAATTTAAAAAAACGTCAAATCAGCACTTACAATAGTTTTTTGTAGATAGCGGGAAAAGAGATGCCATCATTGCGATTCATTACATGAGGCTTTTGATTGATGAACCAACTTTCAGAAAACATTCGCTTTTTATAATCACTTTCAACTTTTAGAATTTTAGAATTGCTGACAGCTTTAAAAGAACTGAAATCTGACAGCTCCATCAAAATAATGAAAGCCGATAAAGGGAACGCAACGGTAATTATGGACAGTTCTGAGTATCATAACAAACTCTCTGAACTTTTAAATGACAATACTACATATAAAATTTTAAGACGTAGACCTAATCCTATTGCATCTATTGAAAAATCTGTAAACAAACTAGTTTGGCGATTTGCAACTCAACGAAAAATCACCATGCCAGTTTATCATCGTCTTAAGTGTAATAAGAGTGTAACTCCGAAAATCTATGGATTGCCCAAAATTCATAAAAACCACACCCCTCTTCGACCTATCGTTTCCTTTATCGGTTCGCCTACTTATAATTTATCGAAATTTTTAATTGATATTTTATCGCCATTGTTGAACCAAGAATACACTGTAAAAAATTCATCTGAGTTTGTACAATTAATCAAAAACACCTCTGTTGATTGCAATAATTGCTTTGTTTCTTTTGATGTTGTGAGCTTATTTACTTCCGTTCCTCTCAAAGAATGTTTGCAGATTATCTCTCTACTACTTTCGCAAGATAAGTCTTTACACGAACGCACTAAACTTTCTATCAATGACGTCACAGAAGCTTTGAAATTGTGTTTTGAGTCTACTGTATTTTGTTATAATAACGTTCTTTATCGTCAAATTTATGGTACGCCGATGGGTTCTTGCATTTCCCCGGTCGTGGCTAACATTTTCATGGAATACATTGAGCGCACTGCCATCACTTCATTCCATACACCACCGCAACTTTGGGTGAGATATGTAGATGACACTTTTTGCATTATAAAAAAGTCTGCGGTCAACCAATTTCATCAACATTTGAATAGCATATCTTCTTCAATTCAATTCACAACAGAACATGAAAAAAACAACTCCATATCATTTTTAGACGTCTCAGTTATTCGTCACAATGCCACAAACACGTTGACCACTACAATTTTCAAAAAACCCACACACACTGACAGATATTTAAATTTTAATTCACACCATCCCAAACATCAAAAACTTACTGTAGCTAAAACTTTGTATGACCGCATTGACACACATGTCGCAGATCCGCATGAACGTTCACGACAGAACAAAGCATTACACAATACTTTGCGCCTCAATGGATTTCCAAGAAAGCATGCTTGCCAACGACAACCTAAAAGTTTAGTACCCCCATCTACCCAGTATAAGTCTTTTGTTTCTTTACCTTATGTTAAGGGAGTTTCTGAAAAAATTCGGCGTATCTTAAATGAAATTGGTGTAAAAGTCGCTTTGAAACCTTTCTTGACAATAAGTAAATTTTTGCCATCTTTAAAAGACCCCTTGAATCAAAGCGAAATCTCAGGTTTAGTGTACCAAGTTTCTTGTGATGATTGCAATTTAATTTATGTTGGCCAAACAAAACGAGATCTCAAATCTCGCATTAATGAACACAAAAGAGCTTTCAAATATCAACGCCCTGAACATTCCGCTCCTTGCATGCATGCCATAACTTCAGATCATAAAATAACTTGGAGCAATTCTAAAATTCTAAAAGTTGAAAGTGATTATAAAAAGCGAATGTTTTCTGAAAGTTGGTTCATCAATCAAAAGCCTCATGTAATGAATCGCAATGATGGCATCTCTTTTCCCGCTATCTACAAAAAACTATTGTAAGTGCTGATTTGACGTTTTTTTAAATTGGTTTCATGCTGATTGTAAAACTGTGCAGTAGTGCGTACAAAACTCGATTCATGACTCATGCCGTTCACTCTCCTATCTTGTTGTTATTTAAGTTTCTTGTTGATCGCAATTAACACTTTGCTCCTCAAAGGGAGGCCGGATTTGGCCCCCCCCTCATATTTCCTTTAATTATTTGAAGCACAGTAACGCCATGCACTTGGTTTTTCTTGACTTTTCCTAAAATTGCCAGGCGGATCTGATGATATTAAATTTGATGCTAAAAGTTGTGTAGTTTTCTTGTAAATTCAAGATTTTGGTGAATTTTTGCTATTTCTAGCTAACTTCCAGCAAAGCGTGAAATGGATTACATTGCGATGACAAGCCATAAGCTCATAATTGCTTCGTGCATCGATATGCGCGAGCAGAGAGAAGCATTCTCTTGCTTTCTTTTGTTTGGTTTGACCTCAATAATACAAAGCGCGTTATTTCTTATGCTACAAAGAAAAGCCAGTGATCGCAAAGCTGTTAATTAGAAACAATAATAGCAAACGTTTTTTGCGTTATCAGCTCTACAAAGAAGAATAGCAATCCACGATCAAAATAGTAGACTATGGAGGCCACAAACTATTCAAAACAGTTGTTTCAAGCAGATAATATTCATTGACGAATAAAAAACGTTACAATAAGAAATCTTCTCTTGGATAAAGACACGAAAACTTGGTTTCGAAATAAACGTTCTATGGAAATGCTCTCATTGACAAAACTTGCAATTGAGGAAATGTATCACTGCAAATGCTTTTGGGAGAAGCCGGAGAAATAGCGTTTTTGCAAACAGTAATTGTGAGATACTCAAAATTATGAGATAGGCTTCATTTACACGTAGCAGCTAACTCGATGGCGTCCCTTCACTGATTTATGTCGCCTACTTGTTGTTATGTCCTGTATTTTTGTTTCACAGTGCACTGTGTTTTGTTCCAAAGAGCGCAAAATAAAGATGATAATGCTTCATCTACATTACAAAATATTTTGTAATGTAGGCCTACAAACAAAATGTACAATGTACACAATGTACATTACAAAATATTTTGTACTGTAGACGAGGCATAAAGTTAGGCGTCACATAAGACAAACAACAAATCAGCTTTCTTCATCATTGATTCAACATCTGAATACGTTGCGCCAATGTATAAGAGGCCGGCTATTGTGAAGACCCGCCATTTAGGCTATAAACGATCCGATTATACCAAAAGTGGGACAAACTAGTGGATCAAAGAATGAATAAACAATGCTGAGAAAACTAAATCTAAGTGACGAACAATACCGATGTCTTCATTTATCTTGGAAAAATGCTGCCCAAACTTATCAACAAAAAATACCGTAAATAACGGCAAGGATCCCGAAAGCAGAATTTGCTCAACTTTGGCATGAATTTAGTCAGACATCTACAGTAATAATTCCACACATACAATAACGGGCTCTCAACTGCTGTAAGATAACACGATGGTTCTGGTTCTGGGCGATTTGTGTAACAGTTTAGGGGAAGACACTACTTGAAATGATGCACCACACAAAAGATTTTCAATGAAGACTGAGTCTAAAAACCGATGTGGATTGTGCTGCACAATGACTTCAAGTTCAGGACAGACAAGGCACAAAAATATCACGATAAAAATAAAGACCTTGTGGGAGATTTTCGAGAATCATAACACGATGCAAATACCAAAAACGCATGGTTTGCATGCTGCTCTAAGCTGGCCGGCAACCACAAAGGTAGACAATACAGGCAGTTTATAATTCGATAACAGCGCAATAAACATTATAAATACGTAAACCGACAATTTTCTTTTACAAACGTTTTACGTCTAATAGTAAATTTTCCCTCAACAATTTTTTGTGAAGCACTTGCAAACCACGGTTTTATAAAATAATTCATCATTATTATTTTTTACTTCTCGGATATTGTAAAACGTCATCAGCAAAATCACAAAAAAAATTTCATTACTTCAATGTAGTAGGCCTAAGAATTTCTTATAGAATTGTAGCCACGTTGTTTCAACAAAGAAGCCATTTTTTAGCAATATAGAGTTATAGAAAATAATTTGCAATCATGCAAATGGTTGGAAAGAATCTAGGAAGTCTTCTCACAATCTGGCACAAAATGATTATGTTTATTGTATCTCTGTAAAATGTTTTACGACAAACTTTGAAGCTTCGTTATAATCATTTTTATCTTTGAAGTCAAAAGTTATTTTTTTTTTTTTGGCCAGAAACATAATCACTGCCTTGCTGATGTTGTCGATATTACGCGTATTTTTAGTGCTTCAAACAATAAGGACCCAGTCAGCAATCCAGTCCTTTTACATTGATTCAACATTTGTAAACGTTAAATTTATGTAGATTTGCTGACTGTGGGTTATTTCACATTTCCTTTGTTTACGCACGTTCCTCAATTCGCTGTTGCATTATTTCGACGCTGGCGGCAATTCGCTGTTGCATTATTTCGAATTGATTGACACAATCTTCAATAAAAAGTGAGCTTCGAACTTAGCTTTGTTGATATAAATGCTGTATTTTTTGTGGATGTAATTTATGAGTCATGTTTATAAACACCCGTAAGCGAAATGACTTATGATGTGGCCTGCATGATATTTGTGATGCGACTTGACACAAATCCACAATTTCAAAAGCACCTAATTTGAACTTAGAAATTTCAGATAATTTCAACAACTTGTTCAACTGTCTTCTCTCTACTAAAAATATTCATACTACAAACTCAATTGTAGACCTAAATACACAAACGAAGATGTAAACAGCTATTCAAGCAGGCTAAGGTGTTACTTATGAGAAATTTGGTTCCATAAAACTAGAAGCTAGCCATGAGTTTGGGAATGCATTAGTTTAGGATAAAAATGTAAGACAACAAACGCAGTTTTGTTTTTTTTTCAAATTCGTGTAACAATGTTACTTTGATTGTAACTATTTTAGAATCAGTGAGTAGCTTACAATAAGATTTGCTCGCAAGTCGTAAATTCTAATCAATGCAATGATTCGGCACACCGCACACACACTTCGTGCGTTCGATCGAGCTCTTTGTTATTCAGAAGTTTGCATGAAATCGGATTAGCACGGTAATTAAATAGCGGCAAGTTAAATCAAAATTGTCGTTTTTGGGTACCTTTGCAAAAATTGAAATATCAAGTTTAACATATAAAATTTTAAAATAATGACTTTTCAAACTTATATACAAATGATTTGCTTTCACACCAGTGCAACTTCTGTTCAAATAGCATCAGCGGATAACACGTAACAGCTGATTGAATTTGATCCAAAAACGGCCCCCCCTTGAGCAGTTAACTTCCAAAAAAACGTTGAAAAGCAAAGGGTTAAGTCCCCCTTTTTTCTAACTTATTTCAAACTTTGCGCGCGATAAGTTTTTGTCCAGAAGTTGAATTTTCATTTTGCATGTTTAGTTGTTTTCAGCAATATGTCCTGTGTTTTGCCATGCTAGACAGGTAGTCACTACCTGGTCTAGCCCCCTGAAGAAGTCAGTCGTGTCTGATTGACGAAACGTCGGAATAAAAGCAGATTGTCACTGTATACATCTTGTGATAGTTTAGCTTAATTTGCACCAGTAGAACATCTCATATCATTTAATTTAATGCCTGGTGAACAGCCTCATTCAATTTTCAGCATTAATGTGCTATAGTAATTGCATAGAAATGAAAAATTAAACAAGTTTGACAGCACTTTAACTTGCTTTATCTCAAAAGTCGTATTTTGGACTTGAGTAGTTCTTCAACTTAGGTCTTAGGTCTTCAAACAAATGCACGTTCAAATCACCAAGATATCGAAACAAACATGTATGGGCTTATGGGCATCAGAATTTCTACAATTAAAGTAAAACAAACAGCTAACCTACTAATGGATTTCATTGCGCTTAACGTCTAATATTGGTAAAAGTAGCCTATTCGTACCTCCCAAACTTCTCGCACACTTTTCCATTGACCATCGAGGCAATAAATGCTGTGGCGTTAAAGATAGCAAGGCAAATTCCAACCTGACCAGGACAAACATTTGATTGGAATTCAATAAACCTGTGCAGTTTGCACGTTGAACACAGTGCAAAAAGTGCCGTAAACTACATGAGATCTGGGATTCACTAAAAACTGACAAGCTAAGGTACTTCAACTGGGACCCGCAGTGGCCGAGAGGTTTCGCTTCGGCTTTGGTGCTGGTAGATCTGAGATCGATTCCAGGTTGGGTAAAACCGAAGACTTTAAAAACGATACCAATTGTGTTCTTTCTCGCTTATGGCAGTGAGAATAAGTCGGGGAATAATGTAATGACATCGTAAATCTGATATAAAATTAAAAAATGAACACTGTCGTTAAGACCTTAGCTGTTGTAGAGTGACGATAAATAAACCATAATGTTTTTATTGTTAAACTGTGGCCGTTGGCAGAAAAGATATTTCAAGTACCGGCAAGTTTGTTTCGTTACGCATTCAAAATATAACGCATGCAAATCTCAAGACTCAAAAAGCGCCTGGCAATTTTATATGTACAGCTTTGATTCATGTTGCTTGAAGATTTAACAATGGGTCTATCTCTAAATTTATTGGAGTTTACAAAGCAATATTATTTGCAAAAACTTCCATTATTTTGGTTTCCCTTCATTTCGTTTTCCGAAAAGAACTTATTGTGTGAAGAATTTCGTTTCGCCCAAGACTTTCGCCCAAACAAAATTCGTTTCGAATAAGCCTACCCAAAAAGCACAATTGAAAAGATTGAAAAAGACAAAATGTTTTACACTTATCCCACCGTTCAACAGATGATTTTGACGATAGTTCCGCTCCGGGAGTGCTGTGCGCTTGAGCAAGGCATTTAGACAACAAGATTTCAACAATCGGAAACTTCATTCTGTCTATCTCGGTTACCGGCCCTGTGTTTACAATCCTCTACAAGTATGCGAAACTACCAGAAATAACCTATCAAAGGCTCTGTCATTCCGAGAATAAAGATTCGAAATCAAACACTAAACCAATTAGCCAGCTCAAGTTGAAACTCATCTTACTCAAATTATGAACCTGAGTGCTAATCATACTAGGCCTATAGATCTAGTTTTAAAACGATAAATGATTTATATTTGGGCAGTTTCCTACCTAAGAATCCATTTTTAAAAAAATGAGCCCAACCTTGCACAGACAACCAAGTAAATTCATCTTTTTTACTGATATAGCTACAAAAAATGATCTTCGTCTACGAAGAGTGTAATAGGCTATACTAAATCTAATAGTAAATTAAATCCACATAAAAGTATGAGGCAATTAAACTAATCTCACGTGATTACCTCCGCAACGCCATGAACGCAAGAGACGTAGCTTCTCGTCATCTCGCTGACTAAAAAGCTTCTCGCAAGTCCAATATGGAATTGTAGTCCAGTCAGTAAAAGTTGGCCAGGTTTAACGAAATGACGTAAGGTCAATATGAACTCCTTTCGAAAGGTTTGAAAATGTTTTTCTTTTTCTTGTGGAGTTTCTTTTTTTCTCTCCTCCATTTGCTTTACCTGAAGCCATACAATTGTGGGTATTTAACTATTGGTGGCATAACAGTCGGTTGCGTGGCTTAGTTGAGAGCGACACAACGCTCGGAAGGGTGTCAGTTCGATACCCATCGGTAGCACGAGGCTGTTTTCGTGGCAGAGCCACTTAATGATTTCCTTCTTGGAGATGGACTTTGGAGGTGTATGGAATCAGGTTTTCTGGACTCCTGCTCTACTCCGACTCCGACGTCTGTGACGCCAAACTCCACTCCGACTTCAAAGATTTTGGAAATATTGACTCCAAACGTGAATACACAAGAGTTAGGCACATTTTGCCAACAGGCATGGGTTGTTATAGGAGAATTTTAAGCACGCATCAGTGGATCGGTCTATAAATATTTAAAACAAAGCAACATATAAGCTATATTCTGATGAAAGTTTTCGGTAAAGAACAAAATGAATAACAATTGTGACTTCCTACATTATGATTGGAATTAGCATCAACGTTTGAATGCACTTTGGAAGAAGTATCGTCAGAGAAAACGTCGTTGCAGTGAGCTTCTTTGCATGGATCGTTCTTATTCTTTGTTTGATCTGTGATGACACGGTTTTAGCAACAAATAGGCTCAGTTTTTGTCAGATACTTTTGTTGCCCTTTTTGTGTGTTTACTTTTGTTACATTTTGTAATGCCTCTGTATTTCAAAATAGACCGGTAATAAGTTGATGACAATTTTAAGAAATAAATTTACGCAAAGTGACTAAGGCAGACTGTTCTTATTTGGCTAGAGTTGTCTTTTTTTAAAACAACATCAGATTTAGTTAAATCCAATAATCAAGATATTAAGCCACGGCCTCAATTACAACTCAGCACCTCAATTAGTTCAAAACATTATAAAGTTTTCTAGCTCAAGGCATTTCTACCAAATAGATTAATCATTACGGATTTAAACTTGGACTAGTGCTGAAAGAGGTCATATCATGTGTTGATGCAACACCCTTACCTGATATAAACCCACTTGGAACAAATAAAATGTGTATGAGTATTCCTAGCAGACTAAAAGCAGTAAATATCGACAAAATAATGTAAAGAATTGTTTGGTTTGGAGGAACATAGTTGGAAATATTTTGCTCCGTAACTTTTGAGTCTTGGCAATCCTTTGCTCCGCAGACATCACTTACTGCAAATCTAAACGACAGCACATATCAACTATAGCCTTGGCTACTTCAATATTTTTCATTAGGAGTCAATTCCCAGAACATTTGCTAGCTGATGGTGTAAAAGAAGGTTGCCCACAAACTTTAGATTTGAATAATTTCTTCACATGCCCTAAATCAGACAAGAAAAACTTCAAGATAAATTGGCTTTTTCCAGATTAAATTTGCAATGCAAATGTGTGTAATTTTTCAAAACCCAACCTATGATTTTATTTAATAAAGTCAGCCAAAATACAAATTAATTATCATGGAAATTTAAATATTCATAGAAAGCACTCCAAGATTGTACGCTTTGTTCTTTAGCCTACAAAATGACGTCAATTGGCTATAAACTTGCTTGATAAAGCCAATGTTGATGTCATAAAATAGGCTACGTCTGCAGCAAAAGGTTTCAAATAAAAAATACTTAGTGCTGTTAAGACATGTAAATAATGAATAAGCTTTTGGTTAAGCAAACACTAAAAATGACAAAGGCATGTTTCATTATATTCATGTTTACCTTGTAACAGAAGTAACTGGAATATAAGCTTCACTGAAATTTGTGATTGGCGTTGTAAAGTTCGTTAGGTTTTCCAAAGGTATCAGAGCATCGCTTCGAAATGCAAAATAAGTGATCAGGCTTCCGATAACCTGAAACACATCAGGATGAAAGTGCACAAAAGTCGCATTTTTCATGATAGCTTGAACCAGGTCTATACAATTCAGAAAAACCGGGCCTTCGACTCTCGGGGTGTGCGCTTGACCAACGCATTTCAGGACTGCTCTCCATTCAGCGGCACCTAGTGAATGGAATAATTTCCCGGCAACAACACCAACAATAGGAAAACTTCACTCTGCCAATCTCGGTAACCGACCCTGCGTCAAGAACCTCTATAAGCAGGGCCAGATTTAGCTGATGGGGGGCCCGGAGCACTTTTAGATCGGGAGGCCCCCAGCACAAAAAATTTTCGCGCCTACGGCGCAAAAACCACCTCTAGGTCTACAGTAGCATTAATCCAGCACTGCACAGCATTTTGCTTAAACTTCAAAGGCTGAATAAAAAAAACAACACAAAATCACATTTTTTCCACGTTGGGGGGCCCTTCAAAAGGGGGGGCCTGGCACCTGCACCCTCTGCCCCCCCCCCCTAAATCCGGGCCTGTCTATAAGTATGCGAAACTACCAAGAATAACCAATCAAGGCTTTGTCAGTCCGAGAATAAAGTTTCAAGAACCAAACCAACCAAACTTATTGAATACAGAAAATTTCCCCACGGTTGCAAAAATAGGCTATTATTTTTGCGTTAAACCAAGCAGTGGTTATGTGGTCATGATATAATTCAACACACATTAGCCTAATGCTGCCTCTATTAATATTCCAAAATCAGAAGAAACGTATCCACAATTGCAAAAACTAATGTGAAACTTTAATCCGATTCGGTTTGAGAACTTTGCAAAGAATTTTAAAATTCCTTCACCTGAGCTGCAGTGATGGCAGAAAATAAGTATCCACCGCATTTGTTGTTGTATGACTCAAGACTTTTGCTTCCACAGTTTTTCAAGAGTTTTGCAAAGTAAACATTAAATGACCCGGTACAAATCCAAAACACAGCATTTCCAATCCCACTGACTACGGATGCTGGTATTATGGTGTAGAACTCTGTGAATAATCAATTTAGAGGTAGCCTGCTGATGTACTACATTGCCAATGGCTCAATTGAATGCGTTCGATTTTGTGAACAAACAAGCGATAAGATCAAACATCATTGGTTCAACTCTAGGGGTGTGCGCTTGAGCAACGCCTTCCAAGAATAGTTCTCCATGTAACGGCACACGCTGCATGAAATATTTTACAGACAACACTTTAACAGCAAGCAGAAACTTCACTCTGTCAATCCTGCGTCATTTTTCAAAGCTATACAAGCTTATACAAAATCGTCAAACATAAGCTTCTTTCTTATGTTGAAGATAAAGATTCCTTCATTTATTCCCTCTTTCTGCTTTGTCTTTGTAAAGCGCTGAGAGCAATTAAAAATCCGTAATGGATACAGCGCTACATAAAAACGCATGTTTTTATTTAATCAATCTATCATGATATAGCCTACTGTAATAAGGTGGGAGGGGGGCAAATCGTTTTTTTTTTTTCAAATTCAACTTTAGCCCTGGTTTTAGAATTATTTAAGGGTCCAAAAGTATTAGGTTATGTTATTTCGAAAAATTAGAGTCGACAAATTATTTAGGGTCCAAAAGTAGGTTGTTTCTATCGTGGAAGAAAAGGCTGTTTAAGCTAGGCCTATATACAGGTACATGTTACCGTTAGGGACTTTGATCGGAAGTAGATTTTTACATGTAGCGTATTCGGACAAAAATATAAGCCTACAAAATATTCATGCACTTTAAGAAAGAGCAAAAAGCCTGTGAAAGTTTTGAAATGGATTTTAAGTGGATATGGTTAGGCCTATATTTACTTTATTTGGTAATTTAGCCAGCTCAAAGTAATTTTCAGGGAAGGAGGGTGGGTTTGGAGGGAAATTTCAAAAGTTTTTTTCTTGACGTCTGTTACGGACAATCGTTCCCCAAATCAAACATTACATAAAACCGTTGAGGTCTACTTAACCTGGCGTCTTACGTCATGGAATATTGCTAAAAAAATGAGCAGAGATTGCATCATCTCTTCGTAACACCTGTAAAACATTGCACAGTCCTTTTTAACACCTGTGGAATTGCTTCACAATGCCTATCGACTATTACGTCACAGTTGCAAGTCATGTGGCTTTGAAATATCTCAACGAGTTTTGTCATTTTAGAATTTTCGCTGGAAAGGTTGGTCGAATATTAAAACTGTTTTGCTTGTGCTTACCAACTAGACGAAATTTCCGTCTTTTATCTCAGTAATCTGTATTGTGGTGACAAGTTTTAGTGCGTACGGTGTTGCGCCCCTTTTCGACAGCCTGTGGCTATTTTTTCTTGAAATACAATTCGTGAAATGACGTTTTCAGAAGAGTATTTTTTCAGTGTCATCGCATACAGACGAAAGGATTCGGGAATTTTATGTTACAACTTTCCCACGAAGATATTATGGTTTTCCACTGTGACCAACGTCTTATAATGTCCTGTCGTATCCTAAAATCAGGGCTAAAGTTAAAATTAAAATTAACCTCCTCCCCTTAACTGTAGAGTAGATTTAAATCAAATATAGTTATTACTTTCTAAAACCTCTACAGCCTGTTTGCCTGTTTCAATCTAAAAAGTGATCATCAGATGGTGCTTATTCAAATAGAATCCAAATCAAAATTCAAATAGAGTAGATTTAAATATATGCAAGACAAGTTGCTAATCTTGTTTAAACGAGACAAGCATATTTTACTGATAAAATCTGTAGGTCACATTTTGTTTGACACCTTTTTTAACACGTGATATTTTGTTGTTAGTATTTAACAAATAAAAGGAACTTTAATTCGTATCAATTCACAAGCTTTTTAGTATAATGATGTCCGCCCAGTTAGCTCAGTAGTTACGGGCCCGCTTCAAGATCACGCGGCGCTGGTTCGACTCTCGGAGTGTGCGCTTGAGCAACGCACTTTCCGGACTGCTCTCCATTCAGCACCACTTAGTGAATGGAATAATTCCCCGGCAACAACACTTCAACAATCGGAAAACTTCATTCTGCCAATCTCGGTAACCGGCCCTGCGTCAAGAGCCTCTACAAGTGTGCGAAACTACCAGGAATAACCTATCAAGGCTTTGTCAGTCCAAGGATAAAGATTCAAAAACCAAACCAAACCAACCAAACCTAACCTACTCCTTACGTCTTATGTACATTGCACAAAACCATTAAAAATGCCAGTTTGTGAAACCCATTTTGCATTGCAGAGTGTTTTTAATAAAAATATATTTAACTGACCTGGGTAGAAGTTTGCAGCACAATATATCAAAGCCGAAAAATCGAAGAATATTAAACCAACTTTTAAACTGCACATCTTGAGAAGTGTAGGACCGACTAAGGCACTCACCAATGTAAGGCTAAACAAAACAGTCAGTCCAACTGCTCCTGCGATTAAAAAACTTACACCAGTTAGGCTATCTTCAGCATGGATAGGCTACTGCATAGTTTGAGGTACAGTAGGCTGTTACTTTGATACGAGCGTTCGGAGTATCTATAAACCCTGGCCCCAGAAAATTTTATAGATCCCGAGTCTCCGGGAACCGTAAAAAACACGTCGTATCCTTTGGAGTCTTGTTCTGCTACATTGCCTTTGCATTTATTCCAGAGTTTTATGTTCAGGTGGAAACTACCATTCCATGATTTTTTTTCCCTGAAGTAACTTAATGTCTTACTGGGATTGTTTGATCCAATTAGGCTCGAAAGCCTGCTTTAGGCTACTATTAATGCTTTTGAGGTTTGAAACATTCGCTTAATGTAAAAAAAGCTATTAAAGTCATCTTCAGAACAAGATGACAATCGAGTAATAGTCTACTTTATGTCTATTCGGCTTGTAAGGAACAAATTAGAGAAAGTACATACCTAGGCCATCTTTAACATAAAAACTTGTTTGGAAGCTCAAAAGAGTGAAACGTCCGCAACTGACCAAGGAAATTCCAATGAGATGGATTACAAAAAATATTTTCACTTCTCGTGTGGTTGGATTCAAAGATAGCTGTCTCTTCATGCCTATACTTTGATTTCAGCCTGGCTATTGTAATCTATTCTATTGCAGATTCGATATCTGCAAACGAAGAGGGTTAAATTGCTGTTACAACTGCAACCTCTCTTGTCAACAGTTATTTTAACTAAAACAACTGATTCGAGACAAGCAAAACAAAGATGAATGAAAATGGTAAATGTTACGTTGTCTTTCTGTAAAGTTGGTAACATGGTGAGTTGGTTACTCAGTCAATAAACATCCAAACTTTTCCATATTCAGCGTAGCATCTCAAGTTTTATATGTTCTTTACTTACTTTTTCAAAAAAACATGTGGAAGAAATTGCGTTGGCCTACTGTAACATACCTACCGCACACGCTTCTTATTGCTATGAGAAAGTGAATTGACGTTAGCTGATGAAAAGTTGATAGGCTTCTTTTCACCTGACCTTCTTAACATTTTCAAACTCAAGTGAACTTTAACATGTAAAAAAATTCAAAATAATTTCTGTTTTCTTTACAGCAACTCATAGAAAGTTGCATTTGGTTTGAGTGACACATTCTGATACAAAAACTCACACAGTGTTCCTTGTGGGGAACAACTCATCACGTATTTTTTGTAAACTTTGAATAAAAACATCAAATCACAGAAAAAAGGTGACATAAACCATAATTTGCTCAATGCCGCGAAAGTGCGTCTTTATTGTTGAGACATGTTTGGGAATCAACTCTAATTTTAACCAAAACTACCGTATGGCAACTAACAATTTCACTGAACTTAAGGGCCACCTGGGCTGTACAACGCATTCATATATTCAGTGAAGGTGATAATTTCAACGCTTTTGTTTAAACTTCAAAAAACATTCCTTTTAAATTTATATACAAATATTTAACGTTGATCGTCCCGAATGCAAAAACTTCAAAAAGGCCTCATCATTGTTTGAAGGACAGAATCTTGCGTGGAGTCAAGGTTGTCTCGAGAGATACTGGTAGCCTACCTTAAACCAGTGTCGTGTGTTTCTGAGCACGGCGCTCTGTTCCTCAAGCATTCTACTCCGTTAATTATTGCCTTGTTTTCTACACGCTTTGGTTCTACGCTTTCTTCAACAATTCATTCGTTCAGTTCTGTTGTTGCAGCATTGTGTACTGTAGGAAGGAGTTATTTATGTATTCTTTTCATTTGCAGATGTAGTTGCTTTTTATTTTAATAAAGCCTAATCAAGGTTGTTATACAAGTGTATTAAGTTCACTTCAACCAGCTGAAAACTGAAATTTGGCTTTTTTATAAATCCAATTCAAAATAATAATTTCAAATCAGAAAAAATTAAAGTAGGTATTAAAATATAGCCTAAGCTCATGACCAGAGCCTTATTATTGAATTATAAAATAGGCTGTATGTATTATGTATGGATTTCTTTTGTAATCAAATAAATTATAATAACCTTATTTTTAAAGGTAAAATACAATGCGAAATGGATTTTAAAACGTTTGGCCAGAGTGCATTGCTAAGGCAAAAGTATTGACACAGATGAGATTCGTCTCGTCAAATAAGATTTATCTCATGTGCAACTGACCAACTAAATAATAGTCGTCTAAACAATTTTTCAAAACAATGTCGCACTGCAATATACGTATTAACCCGCGATGATATATAATAATATAGAAAATGCATAAAAAAACTGCCTCCCATAACCTGCAACAAAACGATGCTTTGATCTGGCATAAAAACCGGTTCGCGCAAACCGACTAAATCTAACCGCTAACTATTTTATTTAATCACAAGGCAATGCAGACAATCGTGTGCCTCAATGTATTGATACTGATGATGTGCAGCTTGCTAAATGGCTTTACGACGGATGACATGCCAGTCGTAAACGTCAAAAACTTTGAACACGTGTTTTTTACACAGTGAGAAAGATGCAGCAAACAAGTTAATTGTCGCACTCTTAGTAGCTTATGGCGCAATGTTTTGGTAAGGACTGCACAGGTCAAAATAACCGAAATATTCGATTTGTTGTTTTGTTTTGCACTGATTCAACGTAGGGTTTCGTTAAAGTCCACACACACAGTTCAGAGGTTTAAGCATCAGTAAAAGTGGCTTAAAAGTCAAAAATAAACAACAAACACTGTACAAAAATCTCAACTACGCCATGGTGTTGGTGGTGTAATAGAAATATGGGTACAAGCAACATTCTTCATATATAAGGGCGCACTCCAAAATTTATACCATTTCTACGTCTTACAAAGCGAACCATGCAGTAATCCAACACAATCAAGTTCTGTCACCAGAGCACTTGCACTTGATTCCTGTTTGCAATGAATGATGGACAATATAGAAATATCCAGCATTTGTTTACTCTGATTTGTCAAGACAACTCGACAAGTCATTCCGTAACTTCTGCAGGGTCATCTGGATGAGGCCTATTGAAAGCTTAACACAAATAACTCTTGACAAGTTTGTGTAATATTTCTCACAAACACGTTCGTCTGCAAGTATTCAACGTCTACAGACGCTCACTTAAATTGCAGATTTGCCAGCTGTGCAACTACAAATAGGTATTTGAAAATAAATTTCTGAAGCTCACAAAACGACCCTAATCATAAAGATTGAAACTTAGACACGCAATAACTGACCATGTTGGTCGCCATGGCACAAAAGTACGTATATCACCACTCTAAAAAGTAACAATTAAAAAAGTTAGTCCAAAAACAACGCGTTTTTGGTAGGCTTAAATGAAAAAATACAAAAAGTACAATTGTATAAAACAGAAACTACTCAGGCAATCCACAAGTACCCATGAGTTGACAGTCGAGTAGATTCACTCAAATGTGTCGTTTGCAACGATGCAAATATACACAGAATACATGACAATACGAAAAATAAATAAATCAAACTAGAAAGATCAACAAAAGCATGATTTCACGTACTAGTAATTGTACTATGTGTTATTCATTTTGCAAGTGTACATTGTTAATGCTTTTTGCTCGGACAACACGTTTTGACTGCCATTGTACAGTATGTCTTTTGTACATAGGCATTCTATCGTAACATCGTCATTACAATGCTTTCGTCAAAATAATTTTCCTTCGTTGCATTGCAGAGAATCAACGCATAGCGTACCATTTAGCTTTAGCCTCAAAACTAACGGTATGATAACATGTTGAATAAAAAACAGTAGCCTGTTTGACATGCACAGGGCAAGTTTCAGACGTATCGTAAAATCTGTACTTTCACCTATCTTTCAAAGCCCTTGGTTGAAAAAAAGACCGCTTTTCTTGCGTTTCAAAAACGCTCGGAAAATAAAGTCTTATTTGGCGGTGTTTTAAGCGGTGTCATCCGGTGGTGTAGTGATCAAACGAACCAAGGTACTCCAGAGCGGCTCGATAACAAAATTGGTATTGGTCTTCAGTTTGAACCATCGCGGGCCTTTGAGTACGAAGTGTCTTGACAGTCTGAAAATATATATTTTGAATACATTTCATCGAGAATTTTTTTTTGTAAAGGGTGAGAATTGGAGAGCGTCTAAAAGACGCTCATCAGGTTGTTGGTTAGACAGTCGTTCAGAGCAGGCAACACCACGGCCGACTAAAATACGGCCAAATATGTTGTTATTTGGGAAATTTCTAAAAATTTTAATTGTTACAATCATAGCCATGACAAGCCTGCTATTTTCCCATTCCCAGAAGTATGTAAAATAAGCAATATGTGCACCTGGATATATTTCTAATGTGTTAGCCGGAGATTAGGTATGCACGTTGAGCAAAATTTATGCAATAATAATGTAAAATATGTAAGACATTCCAACTGAATCCTGGAGGTAGTTTCATCATGCAATCTTGCATTGCAGGATCTTTCACCAATAGCCATATTTTACATGCAAATTTAAGCTTGGCAAAAAAAACAACAAACCAAAATCCAAACTTGCATATCAGATGAACAGTTTATAACGTAGAATCCACAAAATCCTTGATATTTCAAATTGAACATGCAATTGCACCAAAAGTGATATATCAAATGATGAGACCGCCTCCAGGATGCAGTTGGAAAGCTTTACATCTTACATTAGTATTGCGTAATATAGTGAATGTACACACCTACTGTAATGTCCAATTAAACAAGTCAAATAGATGTCCAGGGGCAAATACCGTTGTTTTTACATACATTTAGAAATGGGAAGATGGCAGGTTTGTCATGGCTGTGATTGTAACAATTAAGACTCTTAAAAATTTTTCCCAAATTGCAACATCTTCGGCGTGTTCTAGTAGGCCATGGTAACACATTTGAGACATGCTTCACGATAAACATGGAAATGGAGCTCGTTACCTTCTCGATCAGTGAATTTAAATCTTTAACCACTGTGCTTAAATTTAGACGTGATAAAGCAAAATTGAGGAAGGCCGGAATGACAACACAAGAAAATATAAGATGATAAAATATAAAAATACATAAAATATAAATATGACTACTAAAAAAATATGCTTTTTTATTACAAAAGAAGGTTACATACTTGAAACATATCGACAACATTTTCAAATCTCATCCGTTCCAATGCAATGCTCAGTGTCACAAAAACACCGGTTCTGCCCACACCAGCGCTGCAGTGGATCGTGATCGGCCCCTCTTGGCCGAACTGCTCTTTTGTTTTGTGAACTTGGCCGATGAAATCGATGAAACCCTCCCCTGACCTCGGCACCCCTTGCTCGGGCCAGTCTGTGAATTGAAATTGGCGCACGGTCCGCGATTGCCCGTCTCTTGCGTCTGTCACCTGTTGCGGTAGATCAACAAAGAAGATAAATAGATAGGTACGCTTTGTCAATTTTAAAGTGTTTTTTTTTCTACAAGTATCTCTAGCGTTTAGTAACAAAGCGTGATAGAAGTATTTGACCTAAACCAAACTTTTAATCAAAATATATGTTCACTTTGTTCACCCAAACAAAACGCGCTACAGTCAGACAGACATACCTTAAATTCTCTCAGGACGTATTGTTGCATGCTGTACTCTGACATAGGGTCCACGACGAAGTACTGGTAGCGTGCTGACCGTTCAGTTGGCCAGTACTGATGACATTTATCCTATTGTACAAACATGACAATTTTAAATAAATAAAGAGAAAATATTAACACTTTAACAAACAAGCAAGATATAAATATAAATTATAATGGATGAAGAAATGCAAAGATCGATTAATCCTGTAAGCGTGTTTGTAATTTGCAGGTCGCCGCAGCAGATGAGGTTTATTAACCAATCATACGGCAAGATTCAAATCAGCTGATTGCAGTCATGCTACTCACGCGTCCGTTCTCTCTCAATTTGGTCAACATCACTACAATCGTTGAGTTGTGCTCCCACAGCATCCTCCAGAAGTCATCCGTGCTCTCAGGAAGGGGCCCTTGCGTTGCAATGTAAGCATGCTTTTGCCTGACAAAGAAAATTAAACACTTCATAAAGTATTTCTCAACAGATTGGTTGAAAATAATATTACATAAAAAAATATAAATGTAACTACGAGAGCTTTCGAGTCTAGACATGCCAGGGTTCTGTAAACTAAATTTCAAACGAAAGATGATAAATGCAACTTAGTGTGCAATAACTCACAGGGTGAGCAATTCTCCAGCATTCTGGTAAATTTAGCCTTTTTGTGAATATAGAGTTAATTTTTGAACTTCCGTCGATTTTTCCTATAACTGTGATTCTGTGAATTACTTCACAGTGTGCAAAAATGTCTCCCTAAGCAGATATCAGTCACCGAAGCCTGGTGCGTCTTAGGGTTTGCGGGACAGAAAAATATTTGTTTACGCTTTCATCGAGTATTGCTTCAATAGACTTAATAGATATTTTCAGAATACGGTAGACTGTTGACAAAACTGATTCACATACTTAAATATAAGCATCGGAGGGGCTGTGAGAAGATTGTCTCAAAACTAAGCTTTGGGCACAAACAAGGCCAGTTCCTTTCTCTCGGCCACCTTTCCTTTAGAACATCGCCCACCTAATTTAATACACCCTGGTGAAGTAAGCTTGTTTTTCAACAACCAACGCAATTAGGGGGTTGAACCAGGATCGCATAATTTGAAAGCGAGCATCGCATCTGCTGCGCCATCCATGGCAATCACGACGCTGAAGTGGGTGTTCTTATAAAAACAGTAAACATCGAACAAGCCCCAACATTCATGACGTAACGTAGAAAGTGGACAGCAAAACGTAAACGTAAAACTTAGTCAAAGCTAAAAAATGGGTTGTTAAATGAATTTGCATCAGTTAAGAGAGGCTGCGAGTGAGAAACCGATGCATAAGAGTGGTTTAGGTCTCTTAAAGCCTAAGTCCTACCTGTAGCCGTCCAAAAAATTAGCGTTGATGTAATCAGAACCCTCCAGGCCTCGTACAGGCTGCAGACAGACCCGTGTTCCTTCATAAGGTAAAATATTGACCAGTCTGTTCTTGAACTTGTTGCAAGGGAGGTTGGCACTTACGAACCTGCTCGACGGAGCTTTGTTGCCAGCAAGACGCTGTGGAAGACATAACAACGCTTTCAAACTCCAGCGTTCACATTAAGCAACTTTTGGGACATTGTTCGATTACAAGTTGTCGGGAACCAAAAGAATTATTGATATATACTGTATAACATATCGAAACAACGATGATTTCAGGAGTTGGATGCACCAAGAGCAGATTATCCACGGATAAAGAAAATCAACGAATTAAGCAGTTTATGCAGACCACAGTTTTCTATATTCACCAACCGTAATCCGTTGATTAAAATTACCGATTACTGACCCATAGGTTAACTTTGCACAAACTGATACTCGATTAATTAATCAGACAATTAGCTTAATCAACCGCTTAATCGATGGCTTGAAAGATCTTCTGCCGGTGTATCCAACCCTAATTGACACCGCTATTCGTGTGATGAACAAGGCAGCGTCTGTTGTTCATTTCTACCTTTACCAGTTGATTCGATGAAGCCTCATTTCAGTAATTTGTTGAGCAAAAGTCGTTTTTGATAAATTGTCACTGTGAACGAAATGTTATTTGTCTGTTTCTCTTACTGCGAAAACAATAACTGGTTTAAACAACTGAATTAAAAACACAATTCAAACAAGCACCTTGAATTCCAACTCCATTCCAGTAACAAGGTTTCCGTCTTCTGGGGTGGTGAGCACTTGAAGATGACTATATAAATTTCGCGCTGGCAACTCTGTGTTTCCACATTCTATCGCTTCCAATATCGCTTCATGAACGAAGACATATTGTTCTTCCGTTTGCACCTAAGTAAAAACCTCCACTACTTAAACAGCTCTAAAACATGCACTATAGTTTCCAATGGTTAAGCTTTAAAGACAAAAATATCAATGTTTGGTCTTCTATGTAATCTGTAGCGTTGCTTGCATCAAGGCTAAGTTGTTCTTATATGGAATATGGATAGTATAACTGAAAAAGAGTAAGCTGTAGGCTATTACACAAGTTTCTCCCTATTGGTTATTCTTCGTATTGCTGAAACACAGCTTTCGTGCTTTTTATTGCACAAGATTTTTGGTATAGCTCGGTAAGCTGATGCATATAAACATTAAACAACTTATCCCAGGTGACGCTAAAGACATTCTAACCATAGCGTTAGTTAATCAATTATAAATATAGCTAAATTAAGTCAATTCAGTTATATCAATGCCAACTTCATATCTCAACCTTAGTCATTCACTTTCTTTAGAGTGCAATGACATTTAATCCATGAAATTATTATCGTCTTACTTCAAGTAGCAGATCTGCTTACCATGTAATTTCTCTCCGCCCTCATGCAGGTAACTTGTCCGTATATATCGACCGTATTTTCGTTCCGCATCCTCTCCAGCATGGTATCGATGCAGATGAAGCATCCAGCACGTCCAACACCAGCACTGTCAGATTGAAATGTTAGAATAATATATAAAAAAAAATGTATGGGGACGTTAACTAGAAAGCGGCAGTACCAATCAATTTGTCTTTTCAAACAAGATTTTTTAAGCAAAATTTGGGCAATTATTTGAGGAATTTCATTCGGAAAAACGACGTGGTTGGCTTGCAGGCTATGCAACGTGGAACCAAAGCAAATAATGGCAACCAGAATTATTTTCTGCTGATAGAAACCAAGGTAAAATGCTTGTTCAAGTTGGTATGACCACTCACCTGCAGTGCACGACCATAGGTCTGATCTCGGGTTGTTGAAATGACCTGACCCGTCTCATGAAGTTCAAAACCGGCGTAGGATGCTCTGGAACCCCGTGGTCTGGCCAAGCGGTGTATTGGAAGTGCTTGATATTGCGTCGGTCGTTTGAGCCGCTCTAAAAACAGTTGGAACGTCAAGTTTTGATAAAGACGTTCGGACTATGTTTGACGGCGGTAACACAATATGATACCCCTGAATCTACGGATATTAAAAAATATATTTTTGTTGCTTATTGGTTAGTACGTCCGCCTCTGAATCGGTAGGCTTGGGTTTGATACCCTGTCGGGTCATGCCAAAGACTTTTTAAAAATGGTACTGAATCTAGTTCCTGCTTGGCACTGAGCAATGGAATGGATTCCGGTAATATGTACTCAGTTGCGCCTCTATACGGCTGAATTGACACTGTCTGCTTTTGTAAAGCGCTGAGGAGCAACGCATTCTGCGATGGATACAGCGCTATATGAATACAAGCATTATTATTATAAATTACCTCTTTTCATCAGCCTTCCGGCGTAATCTACAGTTTTCAAAAACAATTTCTTAGATATGGACATTGGTAAATAAATACTGAAAAATTTTTGGTGTTCATTAGGGTTATTACATTTTCTATCAGCAGTTGCAACGTTTATCTGATGGTGATCGTAAATGTTAAGAAAATAACATGCAATTTACATTGAAAAGACTAAACGTCCGGACACAGTATGTTGCCAGTTCAACTTCATCCATGAGGGACACTTTCAAAAGCCCATACGTCTCACTGCCCTGTGATGGCCAGTACTGGTCGCACTTCACCTGAAAATTGAAAAAAAAATACCTGCCTGTCATCACACTGATATAACACATGGTAAACAAAGTGAATTACTTTTGTATGATCAACATTGTAATTTGTTATCCACATAAAGTCATCAAACGTTAGAGAATCTAAATAAATTGCTGTGCATCTGTGGTAAAATAGAAACATTTGACTGAACTGATTCGGAGGTTGAAACTTGGTGGCCTCTCAACCGCACATTGTGAAATTAAATTCAAACCACTTGTGATGCAAAAAAACAACTTTCTGCAATAGCTAGCCCAGTAAACTCATGTCACAATAAAAGCAATTGATTGCGTTCTCACTTTGGATCTTTCTTCACATTTGGTCATCATGATGATGACAGAAGATCCCTGCTCCCAGACCATGCGCCAGAAGTCCGATGCAGTGTCTCGGGTGGGTCCTTGAGTGGCGATGTAGGCATGCTGTCGTCTGCCAATTTGGAACATAATTAAAAGATTAGCCCACAGCGTAATTTCCATATTATGATTTCTGGCAGCGTTAAAACGTTTATTTGAGTAAATAAAACACAAACTAAACAGTGTTTTGGCACAATGAACAAGACTCGTTATAAAGGCAAACGTTTGAAGATTGGTCCAGCGTAATCTCAATTGAAAAAATAGAATGGAAGCACTGCGGCTCCTTCCACACAACAATATGATACAGTATACCAAACAACATAATTGTGAAGTAGATTAACTTCGATATCGCCGACTATTGGATATTTTTAACTTTTTGTTGAGTTCACTCCAAACTATTTCGATGGTTTGCATTTCAAAAACAAACAAGCTACATGTAAGTGCCAATCAGGATCAGAGTGATTACTTTTTTTAATAAAAAAAACACATTAACTCCTCAGGGAATCGAACCCGCGAATTGAAGTGATTGGAACAATGCGACCAAACAACACAGAAATCAAAAGTGAAGAGCAGACAGGTTTGAAACTCTAAGCTGCTCACCTGTAGCCGCTAATGTAGTTAGCGTTAATGTAGTCAGAGTCAGGTACCCCCTCCAAAGGGGAGAGTGTGACTCTAGAATGGTCGTAAGCAATCACATTGGCATAGCGATTCTTGGACTTGTTGGCTTCCGAGGTGGAATGGACCCACATAAACTGCTGGCCTGGGTCTATTGACTGTAAGAAAATAATCATCAAAATGACTCTCAGATAAACATGAAAAACAACGTGATAAAAACCAGGTTAATCACCACTCTTAGAATAATCTTTGTGAATTTCATGTGGTCTAAAAAATGAATAACTAACTTAATCTATGATCCCAAAATTTACTTCAAACTCCACAAAAGTTTGGGAGGAGATGGATTTGTAATGTCATAATAATTATTACAGCTTCAGCAATGGATTAGCAGCATATACACTCAAATAGTTCGGTGAACCTCACACAAAAGCACAAACAATAGCAATAATTTACAGTGATAATGTAGCTTAGAACCGAACTCCACTTGCAATCCAATGTAAAATATATTGTAAAACAAAGAAATCAAAAAGTCGTTTTTTTGTTGATTTACGATAAATCGTCGTAACATGACGTTGTGTAACGGTTAAATGAATACATACTTCGTATTCTTGAGAAAACTTGAGGTTATCATTTGCTCGTAGCCTTTCGCAGTGGGCCGCCATTTGCGAGAGTAAGATTGGCGGATGGTTCATCATTCCTTAATGCAAAACAAAACGTTATAGGCTACAGATTTGGTGATGGAAGAAGCGGTAAGCTTAAATCATTTGCTAACTTTACGTAACATTAATGTAGGTAGACGATTAAAATGCTGCAGAAATAGCAAAACTTTTTTGTGTTGAAACTTTTCATAATTCCAGTGAACAATTGAAGCGATTCTGGCACCTGGAGTTTGACAAGTTTGTCTCCGCTCTTCAATGGGGTCGCATTCCACGCGCTGTTTGCTCCCAGTATGCTTCACAACGGCTGGTGCGCTGTACTTAACAGCAGGTCCGCCCTTTTTACGTTGCTTTCTGTGAATTTAGCATAAATAAGCAAATCTGTCGCTCTCTTGTACAAAAAACTACCAAACTAAAAAGAAATTGAGAAGCGAAAGTGCAAAAACGACTTTCAATTACATATCAATTTTTTAACCGTTCCTTATGTGATTGAAAATTTTTGGCACTAACTAACTAACAAAAACAATTAACAAAGCTTCCCCGTGAGTGTTGAAATGACAACTTACAACATCCATTACAGCATCATCACAAAGGACTTACTTTTTTCTCGGACTTCTTCCAAGAATCCAGCGTGAAAGATCAAAGGTTAAAGTTTAAAGGTGAGAAAAACGAAAAAGGACATTACGCACAACGCCAAATCTTGTAAATAATTTTTGTATATTAAAAACTTGCGTGTAACTTCACTCACTTCATGACGCAAACAATGACGATGACAATAACGACAATGACGACGGCGGCAGCGACGGGACCGATGATCCAAAGTTGACTCGAGGCTTCGTCTTCTGTGATCCCACTTCTGTTGTCGTCTTGAGAAAGAGGAGTCGGATTGACGAAGGGGAACTTCGAAATTCTAGGGATCCGAATGACTTCGGAAAAGGGAGATGAGGAAAATGAGAAGACCTGTCAAGAAGACTATGTTCAAAAAGATTTTTAAAACCAAACGTCGGGTGGATTTTTTATTCAATTTATCATTCTGCATGATTTCTATTAATCAGATGCTCTGAGTAACTGATTAGAATGCTCTCAGTAACACAAATATAAACCATAAACTAATTATTCGTGTGGGCTATCAAACGCTGTTCCTTTGTAGTTCCGCTAGACAAAATATTGTCTGTGATCATTAACATCCTACTTTAATCAACGAGCATTACCGGGTAATCAAAAACAAATATTTAACATTGGTAACATTGCAAGTCAGGTCAATAGCCCAACCTGTGATTTATGGATGACGCGCAGAAATATCCGAAACGCTCCGCCACGCGCCAATGCTTGGTTAATGTAGCCACCGTAAGAGGCGCCATCCCCAAGGCTAAATCTCATATCCGGTTCGATTGAGTTGAATTCTGCCGTGATATACGGACGCGGCAGAGACGCCTGAAAAAAAATGGAGCTTTCTTAAATTTTTATGCTGATTTAAGGCAAAATTGTTGCAAAAACATGAAGATTAACCAAAAAAGATTACACGAATGCTTGTCCAACCTGGCGACGTTTTCTTTGGGTCCCGGATGTGAAGGAATTCCTCACAATTTCTTGATGGCTGTAACTGTCTGTGTCTAAACTGGCTTGGCCATCACGCAGAGGGACAACAATTAGAGAGTACCTGAATAGCACATAAACACCGCTGTGTTACTTCTACCATACTTGACGAAATATCAACCAACTCCGTTACATTCACTGCTCTTATCTTAAATGCTTCCAGCAGAATCTAACATTAATCGACTTTGTGACGGGGGTAAAGACGAATAGCATCTCCGTGCATGCTGATGTGCAATTTGTAGCTATGTATAGCACACACAGTTTGTTCGGTAGCATGGGCTATTTGCTATTAACGTGAGCAACAGACCTATGTGGTTCAAAGTTTAAACGGGCAAAACTATGTATAAGTGACTCACTTGTTCACATTGTCAGCCTCATTGGGACGTTCCAATACAACCACAACAGTGCCATTGTTCCTGACGGTCCATACCGACGGCGGCACCGATACAAAGTCCGGGGAAGTACGTCCAGATACCCAAGATGAACCTACTTGTACGGAAGCACCTGGACACGAAAGTAGATCGCAATGAAATCACACATCCAGAACAGTGACCTAAAGTTCTCCAAGCACGTGGCTACAACACGCGTTGATAGTCAATTTACATTGTTTTTATGATTTAACTAGTGCTATTACAGTACATTGCTAAACTAAGTAGTAAGTAGGCGTAATTGTTAAAGGAAAGGCGGTCGAGAGAAAAGAACTGGCCACCACCCTACTTTCGTTAATGCCGAATGCCAAGTATAATGAGAACCTTATCTTCTCATTCTACGAGTATGGGACCACCGTTACCTTTTCATTACATTGCTAACTTAAATCTTAGTGAAATTTGCTGATTTAAACCCGAATAACAACAATTTTAACAAACTAGCGTAAAACGCAAGATACTGTAGTTTGAGATACCTTCATTGATAGCATATGTTGTCACAGTAAAATTGTAAGTGGAACTTGGTGATAAGTGAGCTATTGCAACGTTATTTTGTGTCGTTTCAAGGTGTTTGAGTTGATCCAAATCAGAAAGCCTGAGGACGATACAAATAATCAACTGATATCCCAAAAGTAATCCCACAACAAATACTTAAAATCATGTCATATGAAAAAAGAAGATGAATAGCATTCCACAGCAAATTTAAAACTGCGATAAACAGCTTGCTAGATTCAAATCTAACACCACATGTAGATCTAGGTTGAAGGGTTAGTATCATAATAATTCTTCTATCACTTGTACTATCATTTTGTTATTGCAAATCCAAACAACTTTATGCTTACTGGTAACTGATGACATAGCGATCCAACGGTAAGCCATCAAGATTATTCCAACGCAGCCATAGTGTATCAGACGAGGCTTCTACAACAGAAAGTTCGGCCACCTCGGTTTTGGAATCCAAAGATTTGCCACGCTCACCGACAGTAACGACGACAGCTGGGCTTCTAGGTCCTACACCAGCTTCAGTTTTGGCCGCCACTTGGAACTCA
The DNA here is from genome assembly GCF_918807975.1 of Aplidium turbinatum. Taxonomy (NCBI): domain Eukaryota; kingdom Metazoa; phylum Chordata; class Ascidiacea; order Aplousobranchia; family Polyclinidae; genus Aplidium; species Aplidium turbinatum. The sequence goes on along the minus strand of NC_137484.1, from coordinate 10,278,218 downwards.
TATCTGAGGAAAAATGACCACATTTGGAGAACCATTGGATGACCATTTGGACGACCACGTTTGACAAGGATGACACTGTTGAGAAGGAGCGATCTTTCTGGCGTCAGCACTACCTGACTACTCACTATAGGACAGCGAGCATTGTGTTTCGCTAACCATACCGGTGTAGCCTCCACACTAACCATCAAGACTTTTCCCAAAAAACATGCGTTTCTCGGCAGTCGAGTGTAGCAAGAATTGAGTCAATTCTTGCTACACTCGACTGCCGAGAAACACAAGAATGACATTGACGTTTGAAGAATGATGATTAGACCATAAAAAATAAAAATTAGCATTAAAAATGGCAATGGAGATTACCAGTCGCTTCACAAAATAACAAAACAAACTTACACTTCTCTAAATTTAACGTCCATGAAGTGAAACGGCGAGGTCAGAGCAGGCAGACTTTTGTAATCACTTTCAATTACATCGAACTTTCTGTAGTAGATTATATATCCCGTGATCTGCCCGTTGGCGGCAGATCTGGCAAGGAGAGACCACCTCAGCTTGATGGCATACTCCCCAGCAGACGAGGGGGACGGTACAACCTCTCCCTCAAAATTTCGGGGCGCTTCGGCGGGGGGTAAGGGGGGCAAGGACAAACGAACTGTAGCTTCTTGGCTGGCACCTACAAAAATGCCAAAAATCATCACTACCATCGAATTAAAAAACTGATTTTATTACAATACATCGGGCATAAGCAAGATATTATCCAAAAAGTAATTATTATGTACAATCACGGCGACAACCTATCTTCAAGTTGCAGTATAGTAGAGGTATTGCGTTCCAATGACATGAAATTGTACCATAAATAACTTGAAAAATTTGAAGTTGTCGGATTTGTAACTCAACCATCATGTCTGCAAACGTTACGCTAAATCAATGCAAAATGAACGGCCAACTAGTTACCTTCGCTGTTCGATGCAGATAACTTCAAGGTGTACGCCCATCCAGGTACAATGTTGTCTTTTGCTGTGGGTGCAAAACGCTTGATGGTGTGGTCAAATCGCCGAATTTCCCACGGTGATGATGTCATTTGTGAATTGACGGTACAGTTGTCGCACCTGAAAGTTTTTCACCAACAATGTTCTTTCAAGCAAATGCACATTAAAGTCAATTAATTATTTTTCACAAAAGCAACTTCAACAGAAAGTACTGTTTTTTCTTACTGTCCAAGCAAGAACGCAGAATCATGAACAATTTTAGACATGAATGTTCTACCTGTATTTGAGAGTGTACCCCACAATGTGCCCGTTCGTCGACTGAGGCGGATTCCAAGTTATAACAGGTTTTCCGCTACTCGTTGATGCAACCAATGCAGGAGTGGATGGTGCTGAAAAACACCAATTTTTAGCAACGCTTAATGTTTTCTATTGAACAATGATGATGATGATGATGATTGCGTATGAGCGATCTTTCCAGGCTAGATTGGAGGGCAGGAAATCTTCAGCCACTCAGCAGTCTCGTCGTCCAGGATTCTCAGACCATGCGCACCGTGTGGAGGCCGGTGGATTAGGCAGTGGTGGATGACATGGTCTGCAGTCTGTTCCGTGGCACCACACTCGCATTCTGGTGAAGGAGCCAGGCCCCACTTGTGCATGTCCGAACGAAAGCGGAATGTAACACACAAAATAGCAAACAAAAAGTCTTTCAACATTGTAGACTTTCAGCGCAAATGCTGCGATAACTTTGACGCGTAAACATCATGACGTCAGGAAAATTTTTAAAAATTCAATCTGACAGATAATTAATCAACCTACATTAGATCCAATGAAGCTGCTTTGGTGCACCAGCAATGTGGACAAGAAAAGATGCTTTTGCAAAATATGTCTACTTTGACTAAGCAGTAAGCATTACCTTCTCCTCTGGTGGTAACATATTGAACTTCGCTTAGAACTCCAGCACCTCTCACGGTGAAAGCCGCCACAGAAATAGAATACTTGGTTTTGGGTTTCAAACCACCAACCACGTAAACCTGAAGCAGCAACAGTGGTTGTTTAATAAGTATGATTTCGTTTACAAAACTATTAAGTCGTAGATTTTCATTTGCCTCTAGCTCTAGCACTAGGTCAACGGCAGAAAAGTCTATCACACAATGGCAATCTGTCCAGTGTTCTTTACTGTACTTATGTGACATGGCTAACATGGTCAGGGCCGTTGAGAGGATAATTCGGGCCCAGTACCAATAATACTGTCGTGCGCCAATTCAAGATACTTATTAAGAAAAAAAAACAATATATCCAAAGAATTCATGGTGGTTTCTTCAAACTCCTGGGCCCCTTGGAAAGGTTTTGGACCCCTAAAACCATGCTGGGCCCGGGTCTAAAAGTACCCTTTGGACCCCTCCCTTGTCAACACTACTGGGCATGGCCACCACTCTGTATTTTTCTCGCGCTTTAAACTAAATGTGCAAGACTTCATTCTCATTTCATAGCGATATGTATCAAATTTTATGACATAATTTACAGCGGTTGAAGATGACAGATTGGACTGTCTAAAGTTCTAAACTACTGACTACTGTATAGGGTGCTTAAGCTTGACTTTGTAAGACTTAAACTGTGTCGTACAAAATCTAACCATTAATGCTAACGTCAGGTCTTAGCAAACCCTAAAATACAATCGAAGCATAACTAAAACACTAACATCGAACACCAGTCCTTGATACTACTGCCTTTGTAATTCTTACGACATTGGATGGAGCTTTTAAGAAAAATGGAATCATTGTTAAAATTGCATAATACTCACCAGAGGTCGGTCATCCCTCATGTCGGTTAATTCCCCTTCGAAGATGTTTACAATTTTGGTTCGACCCATCTTGGCACCGGACATTGCGTACACCACCTGGTAGCCTCTAATGTGTCCGCTGCGTAACTCGGGTGACAGAGGCATCCAGCTCACTTGCACAGCAGTGGCGTTGATTGGAGCAACGGATACATTTGTAGGTGAGCCGCCAGGAGCTAAAAATATTAAACTATGTTTAGAACATAACCTTTAATGTGAATGTCATTGTTGTTTGTCGTATCCAGGCTTACACCCGGTGGTTGAAGATTTAGATTAAGTGGACGGGAAGGCAAGGAAGCCAATCTTCGTGTCCACCTTCAGGCATGCCTTTAAGTGTCCTGCCACAGACACAGCCGCATGCTCGAGCGGCTGTGTCTGTCATTGATAGGATGTTGTAGCCTATAAATGAGCATTGCAACAATTTACGCATGCCTTCTTGAACCTTCCTTATTTTAGATTATTCTCAAGCAACATATTAAATTGACAGCAAACACACTTTTGTATATAATGAGATTTTTTGTGAAATCAAGTCGCAGCTTCTGAATACAGTTATAGAATTTTTATGTAGTGCTTTGCAAATTAACTGATCAGCCAATTTATGCTCGAGGTTTGTGACTCCACAATGCAAGCAGAGCTATCCACGACGTTAAACTTCAGTCTACCAACACAACCATGCGATGATTGTTATGATGTAACAGTACAATATGTTGGGTGTCTGACAATGCAAGTTCCTAGAGAGCAAATCCGTCGATTTTACACTCGATGATTTTCGTCGATGATTCAACGTCTGCAGACGTTGAATCTATGTAAAATTGACGGATTTGCTGTCTGGGTTGAGTTTCCAATACTACAGTACATTGTGGGTAACGTGTTAGTTTCGTAAGTTCATTCAACTGCTTAAGACCCCACCCTCCGGAAATGTCCCTCGCAAGACTTGCGTGGGTCCGGCTTAACCGCCTACGAACCGGCGTCGGTCGCTTTCGTTCAGACATGTGCAGATGGGGCCTGGCTCCCTCACCGGGATGCGAGTGTGGCGCCACAGACCAGACAGTAGACCATGTCGTCCATGACTGCCCAATCCATCAACCACCATATGGAACGCTTGGACTGAAGGCCCTGGATGACGAAACTGTCAAGTGGCTGATGACATCATGCCCAAACATATAGTCCGGAAGAACAGCTCATACGACGAAGACGAATTGCTTAAGAGTTACAAATTATAAGACATAAGAAAACAATACAGTTCTTTCCATTGCACAGTACCCACTTGATTCAGCAGTGGATGCAACTAACACTTCGCTTCTTGGTCCTTCACCGACTTCTGTTGAAGCGCTCACACGAACATTGTATGCCGTGTACGCTTGCAAACCTCGGATTGTGGCGGAATCAGCATCCGCTTCTACTCGGATAGCTGAAGGGCTTCCTCTACTGGCGGCAGACGACTCGTAGTAAAGTGTAAACCCGGTCAAGACGCCATTTTGATTTTCTGTCGGTGGTGGAGACCAGCGTATGAGAATGGAGCTTTCGTCGACAGGAACAGCGGCGATGTTCTGCGGGGCGGCCGATGGTGCTATTCGAGGCGAAAGACAAGGAAGTATATTATAATTGCTCGGGCTTTGAGACCAGTTGCGTTACGGAGCGAAAAAGCGTTATTTCGGTTAAAAAATATTTCTTTGATATACTGATGATTGAAGCATACAGTAAAGATAAACAACAGACAATAACTGTTCATGCGCACATTTTGGCAACGTTAGGGATGCGACAAAGTTCAGAAAACGTACAACACGCAAACCTACATACAACACAGCTAACAAAATAAGAACCGTCAATAGAACAAATATGAATCTGAATAATACAGCAGACTTACAAACTGAGTCATTTATTCTTTTAAAAACTAAACATTTTCTGAAGATTCCTTCAGATAATTTCAGATTTTACGTGTCACCTACTGACCGTCAGGCAAAGTTGGAACAGATATCGTTGCAGTGTACGCCCCTTTTCCAATCACTGTTTGGCCAACAAGCTTGATGTAGTAAATGGTGTTGGGGTACAAATTCGTCAGAGTAAATTCTTGAACAGGTGTGAATGTTATTTGAGTTGGTTTCTGTAGTAAAATCCAAGCAGAGTTAAAAGTAAGCTAATCGTAAGCTAAATAGTATCAAATTAATTACAGCAACAGACATCACATTTATGTCATCTTAACTACAGCATCACAATCATAAAATTCCAGCTCATTTAAAACATAGTTTATGGTGGTAGTCTGCGTACAGACCATGTTGGTCATTCATGTGAACAAAATAGGTGTTGTGCATGAGATGTTTGGAACAAGTGTTGCGATTCGGTCAGAATACTTGGTCCACGAATACGTATGTACTAAAGAACTAACAATGGAGACTTATGAAGACTAAAATAGCAGGCTCGTAGCCACGATGCCAAAACAATACATTTTGTCCAAAAAGCCTTTTTGAGTTGCTCAAGGCCGTTCGAAGGTGCCTTGTTTTAAGGAAGTCAATAAAAATGGAAGGGTTTTTAAGAGTAAACATTAGACAATGCCGCACTGTCGAACACATTGATCATTTCGGAGTTTTAAGCACTCTCGTTTGAAAATTGTTGACCATACAGCCATTCCTACCCAGACAGCAAACCAGTCGTGTACAGACGTTAAATCAATGTACAAAGCGACTGATCTGTTGTCTGACTAAATGCTATTATGACAATGTCTCACCTTACACATGACGACGTTGCAGTTATAGCTGATGCTGTAGCTGGTGACTTCATAATCGCCATTTGTTTCACCCCATTTTGGCTCCTCCCAGAACAGCTGGATGCTCTTGCTTGATAGCGCGGCTCCTCGGAAGTTTCGTGGTTGAGAAGGAACTACACAATGAAGCATGGGAAATGAAATAATTCCCAACACTAAAATGAAAGAATCCCTGTATGTGCTTACCGGACTGACAAAGCTTTGATAGGTTATTCCTGGTAGTTTCGCATACTTGTAGAGGCTCTTGACGCAGGGCGGGTTACCGAGATTGGCAGAGTGAAGTTTTCCGATTGTTGAAGTGTTGTTGGCGAGGCAATATTCCATTCACTAGGTGCCGCTGAATGAAGAGCAGTCCTGAAGTTGATCCGTTGCTCAATGCGTTGCTCAAGCGCACACCCCGAGAGTCGAACCAGCGCCACGTGACCTTAAGCCGGGTGCATAACCACTGAGCTAACGGGGCGGACTGATTGTCTACAAGCATGCGATTGCAAAACTGGCGGAATTAGCTCTCAAAAAAGCTGTCTCAATCCGAGGATAATGGTTTCCACAATCAAACAATCAAAACTTAAATAAAGCTTCGGTCTTTTCACACCTCCTTGCCGGGTTTTCACCATTACAGGTTGTGATAACGGTGATTCCCCCGCCGAATTGACAGCTGATACACGGATGACGTAGGTGACGAAGGGAGTGAGACTACTTACGGACGTGAGACGATTGGCACCACTGGTGGAAAGCACCCTCCATTCTGTAACACAAGCTTGTGTTTAGTGTTGTTTGTTTCAGCACTTGAGATAAAAAACGGTTTGGCTTTTACAGTAGAATGTTTGTTAACTCATGAATCAAGTTTGGGGCTGGACCATGCCCATTCAAGTCAGACGGTCCGATATTTCGAACCATTTGGTTGTAAATTAAGTATTTCTGGTAAATATTTAAACTTTTTGCCAACTACGGGTTCTGTAGTTGTTAAAAGCCATAAAATAATTAAAACATTTAAGTTTATTGTTCAGAAAAATAAAAATTACTTCTTGGTTGATCGTATTTAACCATGTTTTTATCACAGCGGCTTCGTCACAGTTACCCAGCTAGAAAATCAGCCTGTTATCTGCCGACGTTGAATCAGTGTCAGAAAGAGTTGATTTCTTGGATCAGTATCAAACCGTTTCAACTCTCTTATGCCTGAAAACAGCTTAACCAATTACCTGTCACAGGCAGCACAGGATCGCTGATGTAATAAATCTGATACTGTTTGATCACACCGTTGGGTTGTTTTGGCTCCAACCATGACACCATTACTGTGTTGGTGCCATACAAGTAAGCGTTGACATCAGTCGGTGGACTTTCTGGAGCTGAAACCACAAAGCAGATGATTCTAATGACATACAAAGTCTGAAAATATGCGAAACGAATTGAAAACTACGGTACTGTTTGAAGTATTGCTAGCAGCCGAAAGTATGTAAATTGTCCCCGGCAAAAAGTTAGTTTTTAAGAAGTGTATCATGCGTATTTTCTAAAAAAGGTATCGCCTTGTAGCACTTTCATGATATTTTACAAACTTCAACACAATCAAGCCACTAACTTTCGCTCACCATGAGATATTTTGTTTTTATTTTATTTATTGAAATTTTATTTTGTATGTTATTTGCTCTGAGGATGCGCATTGTCATGGTGCGCGAAACGTCAGTGAAGCAATAAACCATCTTGTTTGTTGTTAATTTTACTTTCAATTTCATCAGATGAACGTAGCAACTAGTGCTAGAAACGATGAGATATTACAATTGATAAAAACGTAAAATTGATGGGGGAAAACTCAAAGGGAGCGAAATTAACTAACCAGTAACCAAGTATCTTCGGTGCTATATCCGTTATCCATGCATTACCTTACTTAGAATTATGCCGAATCTCTCAAACCTTTGTAAAGGCCACCAAGCTGATGGATCACATTGAATCGAAAACCATGCGATCTTATATTGATTTCGTGAAATAGCATGTACATTCTTAAAAAAGGGTGAAATGATATTTCCTAAGTGATGACGGGGCGATGGAACTACAAAAGTTTGAGAACCACTGGTTTGGGTCACCTACTTGCTTCTCTTGTGGTTAAGTAAACAACTTCGCTTTTGCTTCCTTCACCCTGTTGATTGACAGCAGACACGCGGAACTCGTATTCGGTAAACGCTTCCAACCCAGGAACAGTGAAGCTGAAGAAAGTGAAAATCGTGTAAACGCAGTCAGAAGCGAAGTTGCACTTGCAATACGCTACAAAGGTGTGTCTGAAAATCGAGATTCCAAAACATAACCGAGCCTTTGTTTCACTCTGCCACAGCAGCACCTTGTTAATCCGGACTAGGCTACTTGGTGCTGGTCTAGCGAGGTTTTCGGATAAACGAAATTGGAAGAATGCACCAGGGTCTTCACCATGCGAATGGCAGAGATGTGAACAAAGCCAAAGGTAGATATGCTTTAGGGGGGAAACCGGGTAAAACTGGGGGAAACAGGGGAAACCCTTAAAACTTCTAAATGTGTTGTTTGCGGAGTTTCTTATGCAATATAATGACTAGCCAGCTGTTTAGCTGTTATCTCATGACATTTTCCATCTGAATTGCATCAATACTTAGATAAAATAGATAAAGCTTCGGATCATCACAGAGTGATATTTCAGGTTTTTCTTGACACTTTCTCAATGCGTACTGACTCACTATCTGCTGGCAGGACCAAACTACCAATAGTAATTTCTTATTGAATTCAGATGGTCTACCTCCAGCTAAAAGACCACGCCAGTCAGTGTTGTGCTGTTGTGACTAATTGCTTCAGTTTAAATTGCAGCTTGCAAACCAACTGATATCTTCCAGCACTTTGCCGGAAAGCAGTAGAGGTCGTCCACATAGCCTTCCCAGTCCGAGTCCCTCAGTGGTAAGCACTTTCCTAAAACGCTTCCTCGCACAGAAAAAAAAGAAAGGCCTCAAAAACGATGTCTAGTGTGCTACTCTCAGGGAAGGAGAAAAGTGAGAAGAAAAATAGAGAAAAATCAAGAGAGAATGTTGATCAGTTTCAAAAATATATGACTTTGTCTGCAGATGAGCAAGAAACTGCACGCACCTTTGTTTTTGAAAAAGGTGACAATTTATTCTCCTACTGGCAGGATATGAAACTAAGGAATAAGGAGACATCTATTTTTCCAAACATCTCTTTTATCAAATCAATAAAAAAATTGTCACCTAGTGCTTAAATTAGGGCTGGGGAGCCACTGCAAAAAAGCATAGGCTCCGGCTCCAGCTCCGGAGCTATCAAGCATTCATCCACCAGCTCCAGCTCCGGAGCTATAAACTTTTAAATAGCGGCTCCGGCTTCATTAAGAGCTCCGGCTCCATTTCACAACAGTAGGCTACTTTTTTTCAGCAATTTAAAAAAAATTCTGCAAAGTTTTCTGGTAAAAACTTTTGGACAAATCCTGATGCTTTTATCTGACTTATTCTTTTAAGCGGTACGGTATGCGCTTAACCGATGTTTTTACTTAACATCAGATTGGATTTGGTTTGGGATTTCAGGTTTCGATTCAAATAAACGATTAATACGTTTAAGCAGTATACTATTAACCGATTTCGTCTGTATTCAATACTGGAGCTGGAGCTGATAAATATTTTGTAGCTCCAGCTCCGGCTCCACAAGAAATGTTTAAAAAGGCTCCAGCTCCGGAGAAAATGCTTGGCTCCAGCTCCGGCTCCCCAGCCCTGGCTTAAATATTGGCAATACATAAGAAAAGTTGCAAACAATGAGCCAGTAAAGAAGTTTTGTTTATTAATGATTGCAATATCATTATGCCCACCATCCAGTGCTGGAATAGAACGCTTGTTCAGTAGCATGGCTTTAATCCACACAAAGCAAAGAAATAGACTGGGCAATGAGAGGGTTGCCAAATTAGTGCATGTTTATAGACACTTTGGATGGAAAGAATCTGAAACCCCAGATGAAGAGCTGTTCAATGTCGACAATGAAGACTGTCGACATGTTATCAATGACTGAGGTTATACCGGCTCTTAATCTTTCTTTTTTTGGCTTTTGTTGTTCAATGTTTACAATTTTGTTTGCTGACTGCATGTTAGGCACAGGGGAGCATCTGACTTGATAACATACTAGTATGTTCATCCAAGTAAACTAATGATTGGACCTATCTATTATTAGATATTAGTAAATCACAGTATTTTTCTCTTTTTGTAGGATGAGCCATGGCCACCTGGAGATGCGGCCTGATTTGTCACATTTTGGAGATTTTGATTACAGCTACTGCTGGTGCTTGACTGACATTTTTGGAGATGTTCTTACTTTTTGCGGTTTCCTAATGACATAAAACTTTTTTGTTGCCTTGGGGAAGCAGTAGCAAATGAGAAAAAGTAAGTTGAAAAACGCAAAATCAGACTGTTATTGAAAATTAACAGTCTGACTAAAATCTTCAAAATCAAATTTTCTTTGTTTTTCAACATGTGAAGATGTTAAAACCTATTGTATCATCGGGGGAAAAGAATAATAAAAGCGTAAAAATCTAATTTTTAGAAAAATTTATTTAAACGTTCGCCCAAAGTTAGAAAAACTTGAAAATTTATGCAAAATGTGACAAATCAGGCCGTATCTTTAGGTGGCCATGGATGAGCACAGGAAATCTTATAGGTTCATTCAAAATATGATGGTGATAAACATTAACTATGATTATTATTCATTATTATTACAATCATTATTACATTCACATTTGCAAATTTCAACAACTCAAGTTTTTCCCAGTTTCCCCCAGTTTTTCCCAGTTTCCCCCAAAAGGTTTTTCCCAGTTTCCCCCAGGGTTTTACCCGGGTAAAACTAAAGTGGGGGAAACCTCCTTGGCCAACCCTGACTGTGGGAGTACTTGCTTGAATTGACACCCAAATGCAGAACAAAAGTGTGGACTTACGACGAATCAACTACAATCGGAAATGAAAGGTGTAGACAAAAACCTGCAGTAAAGCATACTTAGACAAGTTGATTACACCAGTTTTTCGTTCCATAACATATCTGGCGCAAAACAACTGGTGATCGTTTCGAACAAGAAACTAGAGAAGTGTACTTGTATTTTTGCTGCGCCTGGAGGAAGCAGAAATGTGGCAACTCTAAAACTCGATCACCTTCATGCACAAAGTGTACGATAAAGTTTGCCAATGCACATCGGACTTACGATTCTGAATATTTTATGATTCTTTTCATAGCCGAAGTACTAAACATGGCTTCTTACTTTAAAGTTTAAATGAAGACGATTACTGTTATTTTGACTTGGATCACTCTGACAAATTCACTGGCAAGTTTATTGGTTTATGGTTTAAAAAACAAATATAAAACCATACTAAAAAAAGCAAGAATTTGAACCTCACCTTGTTGACGATATATCTGTTAGAGAGTTATACACAACAGTAGAGTCGTCGTCGCTGATTTTGTAATAAATTGTGTAGCTGTTAACAGGTTCGTTGTCACCGGATTGCCAAGTCAGTCCAATTGAAGTCGACGAGTCTCCAGAACCAGATGACCGAACATGAACGGGTGGCTAGAATGCATTTCGACAATTTTTGAGACAAAAAGGAAAAAGGAAGCCACTCCATGCCTGCTCAGTGGCTCAGTCTATGAACAATTCCAGCGAACATCATCATTTCACAATATCACGAAGTGGCACGTTTTCAATACTGTACTATGCATCAAGCCTTGCAGGCAGCACATAGTTGTGAAGTGGGTCGGCTTTGAGTATCAATTTCGAAAATTTGGCATATCTTCATGAAAGGCGTAGGCCACATTGCCCATTGTCGGCTAAAACAGTTTAAAACGGCGAAATAATGGAGTGATCAGTGTGCTTTTTTCGATGCCATGGACTAGGGTTCGGTTCCTGTGTCGAGTGGCTTCCCGTGTTTCCCAGCAGTTGATCCAACAGCCGCAATATCGAGCAAGTGCAGACAATACAGGACAAAACTTTACTTTTTTGCTTTAGCATAGCTTTCACCAGCAAAATAAGCTAATACTGAAAAAAAGCAAATAACTTCAACAATGATTGTGACTCGGTTTTGCGCACTTTCGCATTTCAAAAAAAACTTTTGTGATTACTTTTGTGTTCAAAAACATTATACAAACCTGACCAACCTTAGGCAAAGCCTTGACGTGGACTTGGGTAGTAAACGTCGCCGTGTTTATAATTGAACTTGCAACGCACGTATATGATGCTGATTCTTTTATTTTTTGCAAGGGCAAAACAAGCCGACCGATGACACGCTTGGATGCGTCCACAGGATAAATGTCGATCAAACCATCGGGCGTCTCTGTCATAAGTAACAAAATTGATAAAATTTGGCATTTTTGCAAAAATTCAACCTTATTTTATGTAAAATTAACAAAGGAATATTTTTTGTTAGCAATACTACTTGACTTAATTAATTGGTTAACCAGCCAAAACATCATTCCTTTTTTACATTAATTCAAGATCTGCAAGCGTTGAACCAATACAAAAAAGGACTGACGATCTGACTCGGTAATACAACCAGTTAAATCACATACTTTTTAAACCGACCTTTTTGCCATTTTATAACTGGCATTGGGGACCCAACAGCAACGCAGGTTATATTCAGGTCTCCATTTTGCTGCACGTCATATTTCGTTTGGGGAGATATCGAAAACCGGACAGGGACTCTACGTACTGCAAGAACATAATGCATTGCAACGCATTGTTAACTTTGTACGGACACAAGCACTGCAAGTTTGGTCATAATCAGGTTTTTAAAAGATCACATTTGTCCAATCACGCCTTGTTGCATGGCAAAAACATTTTTCATTTCACAATGAACCGTATTTTTGATCACAAGATCACGTTCACATGAGAGTGTCATGCTCCTGGTCATGAAACTGACGAAGTACTAAACATGCAGGGAAATTAAGACTTCAAAATAATAAAATAAAACGTTTATACTTCACTGAATAGCGCTATTAATAACTGAAGCAACGGAAAGTTTTCAAGGATTTTGTAGAGACCGGGAGGCTATCACAAAGATTAAAAAGTCTAATAACAAGATTTCATTTTGAAACAAAACGAAAGCTAAAATCTAGTTAGCAACAGATGTCGATTTTTATTGCCCGATTTATCAGGAATTTAACTATTGGCCGTTTACGCCAAGTTAAGTTTACAAAATGAGTAATATTTATACATAATAATGGCTCCACTTCCACATCATGAGATGCTTTTGGTCAGATACGAAAAGTCAGGGAAGAGTACGTAACGTGTTTATTTGCATTCGAAACCTGGTAAGAAAAGCCGAATCCAACAGCAAAGTGCGCCAGAAAGCCGCATTGTGCAATGTGCATAGCAAAATTGTATTAGCTGGTAAAAGCTTATTTTAAGTTGCTTGCTTAAAATTCAAATTAAATTCATCCTTACCCCACAGTACTTTGTTGATCTGTTGTCGCAAATTAACAATTCGAGAACACTAAAAAAGGTTCATTTCTAATTAAATGAATTTACACTCAACATAATAAAGTCTTTCTTAAATCAGTGCTCTCATCTTAAATCTTTTAAGTTCTCATAGGGGAATGATTTCACCTCTCGCTATATTAGCGCCATTCAGTCGTAAACAAGATTAAGAAATATGACCTGGTTCTAACAAGGAATCTGTTACATAAATTGGCAAAAACATCCAATGTGACGTCATGTGGGACAAAGGGGAAGGAGAAAAAGCAAGAAATTGGCGTCCAATGGTGATTATTCATGCAAATACAAGAAACTGGAAAACTGGAAAAGCAACATGAAGGCTCAGACCCTGTGCAAAAGAAGTCCCATTGCTATTATCCTTAATCTGCAGCACGTATGAACGGTGTGCACACCACTCACCAAGGTTACCGGATGTTTTTAAAATTTCAAGCCCAATTGCTACCGAAAAGTAGCCCAATTATCACAAGTGATGAAACAAGCCCAAAATGTAACGAATTCGGGCAAACCATAATCAAAATTGGAAAAATTTCGGTAAAACTGAAACAAAATCAAAAATCGCGATTGCTAAAATTTTCCTGCGACTCCAAAACAAAACTCGCCCAATTCCGCGGGGAAAATCGCGGAACTAGCAATCTTGCCATGCACATACCATACAGTACACACAAAACGCGTGATTGCCAAATACAAAAAAACTGAATGTTCTTTAAAAGATAAGAACGGAATGAATGTTGTATAACATCAATAAAAAATCTGTTCTATTCGTACATAGGGCAATCAAACAATAATAGTAAAATCAGGTTCTGAAATTTTTGAGCAACTTTAAAATAACTTTTCATGACCACATGCTTTGCTTTGCTTCTGTGTTATATACTGTAGCCTATACGTATAGACAAAGCCAGTAGCCTATACTGTAGTTCAAGCAGAATACAACAACGCTGTTCTCTAGACTATACCTCTATTATTCCATGAGAATTTTAACCTTTAACAGAACTACTTCCCTTCCTTATAGCAGCTTGTGCTCTTTCAAAACGCATTACATGTAATTCAAAATAATACAATGAACAATGCAAAATTGTCAGCAGTAGTGTTGGGTCAGTACGGCAAATTCCAAGCAACATTTTGTATTAATTTTTTTATGAACACCGTGCATCGTGACAGGAAAAACGAGAAGAAGACCAAAGAAAACATGAGAAGACACCGTGAAGGATGATCTGACAAAAGAGAACTTAAAAATTGAAGATGCAATCGATAAAGAAGTGGAGGAGCCACTGCAGACAACTGGTCGACTCTGATGTTTCGGGATGAAGACCAGGCTTCTTTGAAGCAAAATGAAGAAAGAGATGGATGGTGATGAGACGAAACCCCGAACAACAGCATCAATAACGTATGATACAATTCATTAGTACTGAAAAGTTATTTACTGAACTAAAATACGCAAGAAAGCAAAGCATTAATGAGAGGTTTCTTTTCGTATGGTAAAGAGATTGGTTATTGACCAAGTTATTACAACAGAAGTTTTATGTTAAAGTGTGAAACATAAACCCATACCTGCTTTTCTGGCGGAAATGTATGCAACTGAGAACATACGCATCAAGAATAAAGGTAAAACTTTATAGCAACAGTAAATAGATGGCCCACCTACGTATACTGTACAGTGTAGATAGTGTTGGCTTTAGGTGAGGGCTCAGGGAAAGTGGAAAATACCTGATACATTCATTTCGTTTTCATGCGTTAAATTACAACATTGTTATAGCCTTAGATGTTACTTAGTTATACTTAAATCTGCCAAAATTCTGCTGTAAGAGTTTGATAATAAACCGCAGGTGTGGCCAACGGAAATACATTTGTCAAAATTATTCTCCAAAACGAATTCAAAATCAGTTCAGTTTGTTTTTATTTCTGACCAACCACGCTCTATTTTCAATCCGTCGCAATGCTCTAGTTTCAAAGACCCACAGTTGGAATTAACCAATTGTCCAAGTCAGATCTGCGGTGTTCTGTATGGGCATCGTCGCGCCAAATGCAATTGTCAACTCTGCCTTCCTGATGCTGTTTAATTTATAGCTATGACCCATATGAAAATATTCATGATGAGTTGATGCGACGCAAGTGTTTTATTAACAGCTACCACAACACTTTCATTTTTCAAAATCTCGGTTGAAGTTACAGTACATACAGTTAGTTGAAATTAAGGTGTCATAACAAAAACTATTACCTATGACAACTGTATGATTTGTTTTCGCAGTCGGGCATACAAATAATTTAAGACAAGTTTTTCAGGATTTAAAAAATAGAAAATAGTGAAAATTAAAAAAAAGAAGAAATTAAAAATGAAATCAATTCTCATTGGCTTATTAATCATCAGTATCACTCTTGAAAACCATTATCTTATCCGAAACTTCAAGACAACTCTCTGCTTTCATTTCACTGCGCTGAAGAGATCCGTGAGATCGAAACATTGGCCTCTGTCCGTAGTTAACAATGTCTTTTTAAACACCATCTTTTAAAAAATAAGAAGAGTCAATAAGTAACGTAATTTTCACTTTGTGTGGAGCTACACGTGCTTGAGAGGTTACTGATATTTTTTTATTCATTTAAAAAGTATGTTAATAAATTTGATTTCAAAATGAAACTTCAACACTACTGGACTTTCCATTAAAAAGTCTTCCTTTGAATTCACCAATGATCCAAAAGCATATGTAGTGCGACAAAAATAAAGAAAAGCAGAGAGTATCACACAAAATTGATATCGCACTTAACAAATTTAAGATCACATTAACTACGAAGATAATGCATGCCGCTAACAATTTCTCTGTAGCCACCTGAGCAATATCTCTTTCGATTTGGTAGATGTTTAGAAAATGTTGGTAAGTCACTGACTTAAAATTGGCCTTGATTCGAGTATTAACAGTAAGTGTTAAGTGTTTTGCTCCTTTCAATAAAATTAGATTTTAAAAGCCTGACAAGCTGGATTGGAAGCTTATCACAAAATTTTAGTCTTGCAAAAAATACGTTGTAACACCGAAAACTAATGTCCTTAGATTGTTCATAGAAATACGAAAGCAATAACTAATAATAATCAAATGAGAATTTCGAAAAGGAAAAGACGAGATGCTATAGACTTAGCCTCTTCAAGAGGGCTTGTCAAACTCTATCGACGGGAAGTAAGTAGGCTACAGAGCAAGGTTTTACGAAAGCTAGGCTAAACGAGAGTTAAGGTCATTAAAGTTCTAAAATAGCCTTCAATCAATGGTTTCATTTGCTAATGATTAGAGTCAAATTCAGTGGAAAATCTTGGCATTTTTTTGTCCTTGATAATGTTTTTCATCTTGCATAATGATTTCGTGGCGATTGGTTGAAGAGCTTGGCCAGTTGGTTGTGAGTAGTCAGGCTCAAGCAGGGGAATTATGTCGAAATAAACAATACAAATTCTTCATGGAGACAAAAGCTACACAGGATGAAGATCAACCAAAAAGCGAAAGGCGAAAAACAATAAATGTCAAAAGTAATAAAAAAGAAAGCAGTTGTTGTCAAACAGAAAATGCCACTCGCAATTCCATGGATGTTGTCAGCTTTTGCTTTCGATTTTATTCTGAAATGATGCTGCATAATCAAATCTGATCTAAGATTAACCTGAAGACGACATTAGTCCAAATCTGTCTTGCGTTGACAACCTCTCGTTCATGTGGAGCAATACAATTGATGTGCAATTCAATAATTACTCCACAATCTAAATAATCATGTGGTCATCCGCCATCTACCAAGTCATTTTGCATTGCTTTAAAGTTTATAGTGTGTTTTTGTTTTCACTACCATATCAACCCTTCAGAGATTAGACACCAACCTATCCAACGGTGCTGGATAACTTTAATCTTATTAGAAGAGTACCGGGGGTACGGAATCTGATAAAGTTTTAAAAACGCTAAACTAACGTAAATTATAATTTGGAAAGACAAAAACTAAATCGTCCGTTCAACTTTTGGTGAAGTCTTTATTGGATACGACAAAACAATCCATCAGCATTTCTGTTTTTGCACAGCAAACAAAATTAAACTTACTTCGAACATAAATGTTCGCGCCATGCGAGTACATGACACCGTAGTGATTTTCGGCAGCACAGTGGTATTTCCCCTGGTCGGAATCAGTGCTTTTCAAAATATTCAGCGTACCTGCAAAAAGAAAAAAAGTTGTTAAAGAAATCTCTCGCTTTTTTCTGGCTGTTGAAAATGTTAAATCCCTAGTACTCTTAACAAATTTATTTCAATAAGTATGTTTTAAAATTTTTAAAACATAGAAAATGGGGTGTGTTTTGCTAGATTCATGCAGGGTATGCAGGAGGAAAACCTTCAAGAAAAAGAGAAGCTTTTCCTATTAAAATTTACTCTATTTTACATCGCTTTACTGTAATACTGTTCTAAAGTTTATAAAAACCCTAAAAAGTATGCAAAGCACATAGACTAATTAGTGTTCAAACAAGACAGTTTCAATTTAAACAAGTATATACGATAAATTTGATCTTTTACTGCCCGCCTGCAAACAATCAGTTTATTGTTATATTGATTCAATGCTAGCAACGGAAAGATATGATATTGTTGGCTGGGCATTTTTGTCAATTAACCTCAATATTTAAGACACCCTAACCACGCAAAATTTTCGTCCAAGATAATGAACTCGACCAGTATATTACTTCACACAACTGACGGTCTGTTGTTATTCAATCTGAGAATAAAAAGCAAAAAAAAATATAGAATTATACACGCTCAAAATCGTTGTTTTTAACAATTCCCAAACATCCAATTACACAAAACGACGCAGTTTAAAACAAAAATAGTGTATTTGTACTCAAACTTAAAATCTTTTTTATATGATAGATGTTCTTGATGATATGCAACACACAACCTCTCACACATTCTTAAGACTATTTGACGTTTATAGTGACGTATTTATCAGAAAAAAGGCGAGTGTTTTTTCAGGACACCGTTGATAACTGAAACATATTGAAATGGCTATATTACTACTGAGTGACTGAGAAAACTTTCATGGTACGTCAATGTGTTTGTAAGTGGTTTGTGATGAACACACAAAACCACATCTATTGCTATCTATCAACACAGTTGCCAAATGTGTCGGCAGCAATGACCGAGTGGTTAGCGCATTGGGCTCGCAGTCGAGAGCCTGCATGTTCGACTCCAACTGCCCGCACTTGCTGTTGTTTCTCTGGGCAAGAAACTTTACGATAATTGCCTCTACCCAGTGATCGATTTCGAGTAATAGCTAGTACCAAATTTAAGTCATTAGTAGAGTAGACAACAGGAATTGCCGTCGGCTGCAGCGTGGGTCAGGTGTATGTCGGAAGGCGTACACCGATGCATAGCGCTCAAGTCCGCTTTCCCGCAATGCAGGATAAAGATATGAAAAACAAACAAACAAACAAACAAACATGTGTTGTTTTTCAAATGACTCAAAAACGCTGGTATTTCTTGCGTGGGTGTAAAAACTAAATTTTTAAATAAAACAAAAGAACCAAAATAACAAGCTCACAAAATGTAGTTTTGTGAGTTAAAACGTGATGATGCAAACGCTTTACAGCCTGATTCCAAGGTTTTCAAGCCTTGAAAAGCAATTTTTCCAAGTGTTATTTTATGGTTGGGCCAAGCCTATATTTTCCAACACTAAAAGAATGGCTGTTTCGGCCAAGAATCCTAGATAATAATAAAATATTTGCCATCACACTGAATTATTCCGTAGAGCACAAAATCTCACGTCGTTTATTTGCTCTACACAAGGGCTACTCAACTGGCGGACCGCGGTCAAAATCCGGACCTTCCAGGTGTTAAAGGTGGACCTTGAGCTTTTGGAAGAATAACCTCATTGCCACATTTCAGGGCTTCTTTAAACAGATTTCTACTGGGAGAAAGCAATTTTTACTTTGATTATCCTAGTTGTTGGGGGGCTTCGGCTCCCAGACTCCTCAACACTTTCTCAGAAATCCAAATCGAGTTACATTTTGCCTAAAAAAGTGGATTAGTACAGATAGTTTAACTTTCGTGATTGCGTGTGAAATAACTTATTCACCGAATCGCTAAAAATATTCAACTTGTAAAACTGGACCTTTGTTAAGATTAGTTGAGTAACCCTACTCTACACCAACACTTAAGATTGTGGATTTGTAAACTAAGATGTCCAGCTTAATAGGGTTTGATTCAGCTCTCAAAGTTATGTGTGGCAGTAGCAGCCTGTTCGGATGAGCAAAAAATTCACAGGTGAGGTTCAGACGTCAGAATTACGTCATCAGTTAAACAAAAAGCTCTGGTTGCAATTCGAAAATGTAAATATCGAAGAGTTAACAAACAAGTCTCTAAGTTGTTCAAACACAATGACCAACAACGAAACTGTCACAATGCAAATACTGATACCAACTTTGAACAATGTGATTTGAACATTCAACTACCTTGTGGTATAATCTTTGAAAATACAGTATGTTTTAACATTGGTTGTCGTACTCATTTGAAAAAATAAATCTAGCTAGAATTCAATGTAGGTCCACCAATCTACTCTAGCTGGTAGTGCTATAGAAATAATACTGAAAAACACATCCCATCCACAGTTGGCCTGAAAAACAATTAAAGCATTCTTTAATAACACAGATCTCATTATCGCTGTTCCTGAGTTAATTTCTTGTATGCTGTAAATTTATTCGCTATGTAGTTAAAATCTAGATAGCAAAATCAGTCCTTTTTACATCGATTCAACGTCTGCAACCGCTGAAATCACGTGAAATCGAGCAGAATCTACCAACTTGGTCATAGAATTTGTTCACAGCCAATGCTTGATAAAAAGAATAAGTTTACCTTTAAAGTAAAAGCATTTTGAAAAGCGCTTGATAAAAATTAGTTCTTCCCGCAATGATTTTACAACTTCATTTGCAACCAGATATAAACAGCGTTCGAAAGATATCAAAAACATCAATATTTTAAGAAGACTGCATCCATTCATTCTGATGACATCAGCTCCTTTTTATCTTAAAAAAAAATAATGTCCGATGTGGCGATGTCCGAATGAGCCCAAACTTTACATTTTAAATTTAAAAAAATTTTGACACAATTGAAAACAAGGGCGTTAGTTTTTTGTCAGGTATTATCCTGTGCGATCAACAAGATATTGTGAGCCAGGTAACAAGGTAGCGTAAGGGAATGCCAACCGCAACATTTTTTGTTCTAGATTTTGAATTGGCTTTTTCGACGCTTTTGTCAACGAGCAAAGTTTTTGTGCAACAAACTCTTGTTGTTGCATTATTCAAGGAGTCTGTCTCAATTGTGTGTGAGAAAGTCACGTGACTTTGAAACATTGCACCAAATCTGCAAAACGCTCGGAGAATAGGCTACACTACTTTTTCTTATACGATATTTTGTGAAAATCTTAACGTTCAGACAAATACTGTTATTGAATCAGCAGTACCGTTTACTGTAAGTAGGCTAAATTGTTTAAAAGTCAATTGCGCAAATGTGATTGATGTGTGTCGCGCCAATTGCAAACATTCGCATAATAGCCTACCGTACTGAAACGCTGGAACAAGAACGAAAAGGAATTGGATAACCGAAATCGAATTGATTACCGTCAATTCGTTATTGTCACGTTCATGGCCACCTAAAGATACGGCCTGATTTGTCACATTTTGCAGAAATTTCCAGGTTTTTCTAACTTTGAGCAAACGTTTAAATAAATTTTTCTAAAAATTATATTCTTACGCTTTCTTTATTCTTTTCCCCAGATGACACAATAGGTTTTAACATTCTCACATGTTGAAAAGCAAAGAAAATTTGATTTCGAAGATTTTAGTCAGACTGTTAATTTTCAATAACAGTCTGATTTTGCGTTTTTCAACTTACTTTTTCTCATTTACTACTGCTTCCCCAAGGCAACAAAAAAGTTTTATGTCATTAGGAAACCGCAAAAAGTAAAAACATCTCAAAAAATGTCAGTCAAGCACTAGCAGTAGCTGTAATCAAAATCTGCAAAATGTGACAAATCAGGCCGCATCTCCAGGTGGCCATGTCACGTTCTTACCTCTTTAAACGCTATGTCGCCTAATTATAACATTAAGGGCAGAACAACTTCAACAAAAACTTTACATTTAATTTCATCCAGTGCATAATGAAAAAAAATGACCTACCAACTTTTCATTGTCTGTTGTATTCAGGCTTGTTCGAATTTAGATTAGTAAAAAAGAAGTCAAGACAGCCAATACTGGATGATATAGTTATTAAAAACGATAATATTTCAAACATAATATTGTCGCTTGTGCTTAATTTAAAGCTCAGCGCAATACAGCATAACTCTTGCAACTACGGCTAACTTTGTGGTCAGAGTGCCTAAAGGAATTATATGGGCTACACAAGGCGGATGGCGCTACTAGAAAAGTAATAGTTTTCTAGTAGGCCATGGGCTACAATACTTTAGTTTCGTTCACATCACACAAATCTCAAAAAAATGCAGGAGAGTTTTCGCACTAAATTTGCACGACATTGGCACCTGCTTTTCAAGAAGGCGCGTGGTAGAGTGACGAGAATGCCCGTACAACATTCAAAGCGATCTCGGTTTGGCATCTATCGAGAGAACAGTAGCGCACTGTTGTGCATTAACCAGGCACTTAAAACACAATTACTAACCGGAACTTATAGGCTGGGCTGTGAAGACGGAGTCATGGAGTCGTAGAGATTTTAGCGTGTCCGGAGTGGGAGCAAGTCTTTTAGGCGCAGACTAAAAAGGCGATACTCCAAAAGGCGCAGGTCAAATAGGTGCGCACACTGTGGCGTCTAGATATTTAGGTGCGGAGCACTGTGGCGCCCGTTCATTTAGGTGCTATTCCTAGCAAATTCTGCAGATTGTATCAGCTTGGTAGGTAGGGCAATGCTTTTCACACAAAATGTTGTATTGAACAGAAAAATATCTCATGGCTTCCGTGTGTGAAGCTGCTTAAACGGGCAATGCTTTTCACACAAAATGTTATATTGAACAGAAAAATATATTGTACTTTAATGCGCGTGTTCGGCATTTATTTGTTGTTGGTCCAAGTTTGCGTCGGCAAAAGCTTTATTTATAAATTATTCAAGTTTCCAAACAAGACTGAGTTCACTTTTAGTGATTCAAATAATAACTACACTAAACATCAGTAAAAAATATACCGTAGCCTATATTCAAGCGGGTGGTAGGCTTGAGTGAAGAGTAACTTAGTTTTCCGTCAAGACCCCGACTAGGTTTTAATTACGAGCAAAGTCGCACCATTATGCTTGCAACTTGTAGCCAGGGTTTATATGCCCTATAGAAATGTATTTATGTAGTACCTACCTAGAGCGTTGTCTCATACGAACTCGCCACACGACCAATCCATCCCGAGTAGAAGTAATTGCGAAAGATAACAGATTAAGTAAGGTTCCATCTGGCTGCAACCTGTGTTCAGGATGCATAGCAAATGTCCTGTGGAGATGTGCTAATATCAAGAGTAGTAGAGCGTTGTCTCGTACCTCATCTCCACACGCGCATTAACAAAACAACATATTTTTCTGTTCAATATAACATTTTGTGTGAAAAGCATTGCCCTACCTGCCAAGCTGATACAATCTGCAGACTTTGCTAGGAATAGCACCTAAATGAACGGGCGCCACAGTGCTCCGCACCTAAATATCCAGACGCCACAGCGTGCACACCTATTTGACCGACGCCTAACTGTCTGCGCCTAAAAGACGTGGACCCTCCGGAGTCGTAGTCGTTAAAAAGGCCGACTCCGACTTGATACAAAACGACAAACAATAAAGTTTTGTTTGCAATACGTTTTTTCAAAATACTGTATTGTTTCTTGTAGTCTACTTTCTGTATTGCCTACTTTCCTAAATCTTTACCAGAAAATAGAAGGTTTGTTTTTGTGAAAGTCACCGTTTCAATTTTGATCACAACTTGAGTGAAATTCATAAAAAAAAGAAAATTTAGAAAAATCAAGCAACCTTCAGAAAGGTAGGCCAGTTATAAACTAAAGAGTCGGAATCACATATTTTTCGCCAGACTTCACAGCCCTGCTTATAGGAACAGTTGGTCCTTACTTAGGCGGTCGGTGTGTTACTACAAAGCATAATTTTTGTTTAAAAATAAATTTGCAAGAAACCAGCTGTGTGATTTGCGCAATCCATTGATGACCAAACATCGTATGCACTGCATCACCAAAAGTTGATTTGACATGCCATATGTTACTCTGCGGTGAAAATGTGATTTAACTATGTTTTAACGACGTATTTTAATGTTGAATTAACGTTACAAAAGAATTTCGTCATGAGAAATGGTAACGCACGAACTAATGATGTACAGTTTGAAAATTGAACAGCCAATAAATCACTTGCATCAACGGGCCTTCATCAAGTTTATGAAATCTTATAGAAGCAATCTTAGCAAAAAAAGTATCGATTCCATGACATTGGTGGGTTGTTCCGAGAAATCAGGGCAGTAGAAATAAATCAACCGAGCTGAGAACCCTCTAAGTCTAATAGATGAGAGTGCAAATCCGAATTGCATCGACGACAGCTGTACGAGAATTTGCTCTGGAGTCGTTGTGTCGCCTAATCATTTATCATCTTCAGTCGTTGTGAACAAAAACGCTAAAATCGATTACAGCCATAAAATGAGGTACCAGTTGTAGAGAATTTTATTAAAAAGTAGAATTCTTTTTTTTAATTGTGTCAACAGTCAACACAATACAATATGCAATAGACAGCAAATCAAAATATTTTGTCATGCCATAACAAGTTTTGTTCTGTTTTTTTTTTTTTTTTAATGACAAAACTCGGAAAAAATTATTTACAAAATAAAAAATTACAGTGTATCAATTAGAACAAAAACTGATCGAAATGAAGAAACGAAGTTGCAAACAAAACCAATACGTACCACAGTCGGTACACTCCACTAGTCCACTACCAACAAAACTAGCCATACAACAATGTGAGTAGAAAATTGTGCTGTTAAGTGCCAAGCTATTGTCTTCTTGCTCAATAAAAATTTATAACATGTAAAATATAAACTTTGTGGCAATATTTTGTCTTCAAACCTGAACAACAGTATTTGAAAGGCTGGACATTGTGTAGTTTTTTCAATAACGGTGAAACAACACCAAAACAACAAACTACTTATTTTAAACCTTACCTCCTGACTCTACTCTAACCCTGGTACCATCTGCCACCAATGGAAGGTGGTCTTTGTACCAATGAATGAATGGTCTTGGGATTCCACTGGCGGAGCATTCCATGGAGACGGGCCGATTGCGTTCCACAGTTTTTACAACTGGATTGATGTCAATGTGGGGGAAACCGGACGGCTTTCCACTTTCTGCAAGGAACAACACAAATTTGAAAAAATACCAACTTTGAAAAAATCTAATGAAACGTGGTTTGCATTCTTCAAACCTCTGTTCCAGACAAAACCAGGATGCTCGAGACAAATACATTAATTAAAAAATACAATATGTCAACTCATTGACTAGAAAATTGTTTTCTGTACACAGCAAACAATGTGGGATTGTGCATGTGCTGAGCAGACGTAAAACATTTCATAGAATTTGGAGAGGAATAACTGGCAAAAGATTGAGCCGAAATTTTAAGTTTATATCAGAATATACGTACTGATGCAATGTATTGTAAAATGTAAAAAAGACCAATTTGGCCGGCTGGGCATGGGTGGATTGAAATGACAGAGAGCAGCCACGCAAATTCATAAATTCAAACAATATTTTTAATTTCAAAATAACTGATTTGCAGAGGTGGTCGATGCTGGCGCGGCTGTTGACAGCCGCTTTCTTGGTTGTGGATCAAGAGCAAATCATAATATTTCGCTTTGTTGAACATGACTTCGAAGTCAGGTGATGTGAAACGTTCAATTCAAGTTAAATCAAAAACCAATGGTGAAAAACGTTAAACTTTGTTTTGTGTACGTTGCGAGCACAGGTCAGTTGAAAACGAGCAAGAGAATTAACTTATGCAAGAAGCATCAAATACAAAAAATACTGTACTAGTAAGCGGTACGTTTAAGTGTTGATTTTTTTACATGAATTGTATCGCCAGCGGTGGCGTAGAGAATAAGGCACTCGCTTTGCAATGATACGATCCCGGTTCGACTCCCAGTTGCGGAAAATCACCCCCTCAATCTATCCGGAGTTTAATATATTAGGTGAGCGCAGTTGCTGCAGGAACGACAGTTCAAAGAAAAAAACCGGCCCACTTTACGCTGGTCAGTGCTAAGAGCTTAATATATTTCACTCATCTCCTGGTGCTTGGATCAAGCGTGTTAATCTGCCTCCCTTTTTAAGTTTCATCTATTCAAAATTTAGGAGCACTAACTAACAGTCACAGGAGAGAGATAAAAGTTCATAGTTAAATAGAACATTCACGAAATTAGCACAAACGCAATAAACATAGATTATATCATCATGTGGTGTTATCTTGGAAAATGGATTGATAACCACATTTCGCATGTTGTGTTTTTATCCCGAGTCAGCAAATCAGTATTTTTTAGAAAAAAAATACTTGCTGGCTGGAGTTAGTCTGTTGATGTTTTATAAGAACATGCTTTCCCAGTGTGACGTATCTGCACTTTCAATTTTATCGTCTATCCCTTTTTTCACTTGGTGGTTTTCCCACATTGTAAACACATATACCCTTGTGTATATTAATTGACTCAGAACAGTTTTTCACGGTTTTTGAAGATATTGCTTTATCATTCCATCCTAAACCGATTTCTATTATACAATTTTGGTAAAAAGGTCACTTTCTTCAACCACAGCCCACTTTCTTTTGGTTGTATATGTCTGTGATTTCTATTATGGTACCGGTAGTCATGTTGTTTAATAATGTTAGTTCATAGGCTTTAATCTTCTTCTTCGTGTGAACTTTCTTCGCCACTCCAGGAGTCGAGGGGCTTTGACTTTTATCACGCTTGGGCAGTGGCAGCGATTCGGTCTACATGTTTCGGCAGGTGTGGACCAGCCACTGAATAGATTCATTATCCAGTTCACGCAGACCACGCACACCATTTGGCGTATGGTAAATGGCGCAGTTACAGATGTTGTGGTCAGCTGTTTGTTCCTCCTTGCCACACTTACAGATCGCAAATGGAGCCATTCTTCATTTGTGCATATTGGAGCGGAATAGTCCGACACCAGTGCGTAGGCGGTTGAGCCGCGCGCAGGCCTTCCTTGGCAAAAGTATTCCGGTTGGACGGGGGCTGGTGTCGATGAAACTTTGGAATCTTGAGGAGTTCTTCCACTCCGAGCTCAATTAGTGGTCTGCCCAGGTACCCGCACTGATGGATTGGTCTTCAGCGGTTTTCATTAATTGTGCGGCCTGTACAAAGAGTTGTGCTGCCATTTTTAAGGCGTCTTTACCTACTTAGTTTACAACTTCCGGTAGTGAGGGTAAAGCTTGTAAACGAACTCCATTTGATAAGAGCATTTTAAAGACCTTTCACATTATTGCGTCACATTACACGTCACATTAGGCGTTTCCAGATGGTTCAGGGGAATTTCAACAGGACCCTGCTCCGTGCCATACGTCAAAATTGTGACCATTTTTTTCAAATTAAACCAGATAGAAGTGTTGGACTGGCTTGGAAACTCACCAGATTTAAATCCTACCGAAAATTTATGGTCAATACTCAATGGTAAAGACTCGTCTTTGCAAAAAAGTTGTACAACTAAAACCAAGCTGATAGAGGCCATAATGCGGGTCTGGTACCACGACAAACAAATACAGAAAAACTGCAAAAATTTAATCGATTCCATGCCCAAGCGAGTTTTACAGGTGATAGACAATAAAAGTGGTCACACTTCGTATTAAAATGTGAAAAGATAATGAAAAATTATGCAAATAAACAATTATTTCGATGAAAATGATATTGTTATTGTTTAAAATGTTTGAATCAGTTATTATGCACAAGAGTGTACAAGTGCTGAGCGTCATAACAAGGTGCGATTTTAAACAAAGCAGAGATCCAGCTCATACGGTTTAAGTTGAAGAAATTTGTATGCAATGAGACTAACGTTTTGTGGTGTAGACTGCTATCCAATGCCGGAATGGCCCGTTTCGGTGAGTCCGATTCGGTGAGTTTCCTATTCGGTGAGAGCCTTTTTCGGTGAGAGCCTTTTTCGGTGAGAGCCCTATTCGGTGATTTTTTTTTTAAATTATTGGGTACCGTAGCCTAATTATCATTGAAGTTATAGGGTTAGGGGTAAGGGTTAGGGGTTAGTGGTTAGGGGTTAAGGGTTAGTGGTTAGGGGATAAGGGTTAGGGGTTGTGGTTAGTGGTTAGGGGATAAGGGTTAGGGGTTGTGGTTAGGGGTTAAGGGTTAGGGTTGTGGCTAGGGGTTAAGGGTTAGGGGTTAAGGGTTTAGGGGTTAAGGGTTTAGGGGTTACGGGTTAGGGTCTTATTTCAACGTTTAGCGACGTTAAATCGATGTAATAGTGGCAATGATAATTAGGCTACGGTACCCGATAATTTTCAAAAAAAAATTCAAAAAAATCACCGAATAGGGCTCTCACCGAAAAAGCCTAAAGGCTCTCACCGAATCGGACTCACCGAATAGTAGCAGACCCACCCAATGCAACAAGTTGGGACATCTTTTGCCTGTACGAACAACGCCGTCCGCTGGACACAAGATTATGGGATTAGGCAAAGTAGATATTTTTCTTGTCAAAACAAAACAACAAATAGTTAAATATAAACTTTATATAACAATGCAGGAAGGAATTCTTAATCACTAAATCTATAAACAAACAACTCGTAAGATAAACAAACTTACATAGAAATCAGGACATGTAAAAGCATAACATGACATCACCCTAAATCCCTAACAACTAGTTACCACAACAAGAGTTAAACAAGACCGGTGATATGGAACCAAGCAGTCGTTTCAACTAGTATTAACATAGTAGCCTACGTCGTCCATTCACAGACAACAAAATGAGGTCATCCCTTTACTATTTAACATTGTAATGTTATTTTAGTGGCTGTATTCCAAGTGAAGGTTTAGCTTCGCTAATAAAAGCTTTGTTAAGCTGACTAAATTAAAGTCTAAAAATTTCGAAAGATTTTTAGTTCACTTCCGACTTTAAAAAACATTGCTACATGGTAAGCTATTACATATACGACATTATCGCAAATTTAATAAACATAAACCGTTCAAAAAATATGAAAAGACATGTCAACACAATATAAAGCAATCTATTTTTACCCAGGAAAATTAAAGACGCGTATTTTTCTGCCATTTCTGAATCAAAACTGAAAGTAAAATTTGCTCAACAAATCCACCTCAAAAATTCAAAGTGATTTTCTACTTAACAGTTGCACTTAAAATGAGTATATACAAAACACAATAATTTCATCTCCTAGAATTTCTTCCGGAATTAGAATCGAAACGAATTCGCGGTTGGGCAACCCAGCGAATTCAGTCGCAACACAAAGCAAATCGGGGTCTCAGGCTACTGAGCTATCATTCCACAGACAACCATGTCTATTCTACATCGCTTTAACATTCGTCGACATGTAATCAGCTGGTATGATGTCACAACAACAATAAAGTTGTAAAATTTAACAAGCTGATCTTGCGAGAATTTCAAACAAATGATTGTATGGATTCGTGTCTGTTAACAGAACAAAAGTGAATTATTCATGGCCAGGTATGGGATTACTACACGTTCTCACGTTTCTAGCCAAACAAACTAGTAGCTGTATTGACATGAAAAATATAGCCAGACATTGTGCCAGGCGCGGATCTAGGAGTTTTTTTTGGGGGGGCCAGAAAATTTGAAAATGAATTAAAAAGTAATAAAAAGAAAAAACAGATATAAACAATCAGTGGCGTAGCCAGGAATTTGGGGGTTTTGACGGCCGTCGGGCGAAGCCCGACGGCGTGTGACCCAGCGGCGGGGGGTCTGGGGGCCTCCTCCAGAAAATTTTGAAAAATTACTTTGAATTTGGTGCATTCTGAGAGCATTTTCAACAAAAATATGGGTATAAATATTCCTGTAAAATGGTGCTGTCCGGTGGCACAGCAAAAGGATAAGATCATGTTTTCTTCGGCATTTTTTCGGTAATAAAGCTAAGTCTCTATGTTTTCTTGTTGCTAATTCCTGGCTGAGATGTTTGAATGTTTGGTATTGGCAAAACTCGCTCTTTTAATGCAGTTTCGCTTAAAATTAGGCAAACTTTGTTTTAGAGACATACTGTAGAGACTGAAAGCATCATTCTCAATATCGTGACGTCACACGCGTGCCAAAGGGGGGGTTGTAAGTACGCTGTGGG
Source organism: Aplidium turbinatum (assembly GCF_918807975.1). NCBI lineage: Eukaryota > Metazoa > Chordata > Ascidiacea > Aplousobranchia > Polyclinidae > Aplidium > Aplidium turbinatum. Next base: position 10,248,823 of record NC_137484.1, on the reverse strand, counting down.
ACTAATATCAGCTGTTTAGAAGCATATCAAACTTTTCAACAATTTCTCACAAAATTTCGGGGGGAGGCCCGGGCCCCTTGGGCCCCCCCATAGATCCGCGCCTGCATTGTGCTGATTTTTATGTTTGGTGTGTAGTCGGCAAATCGTTGGTGATAGGGGCGTGGATGCGTGAACCCACTCTGGCAAAATAAGAGGAAAACCGAGTCTAATAGATGCTTATATTCTCCAGCCAAAGTACAGAATGCTAATCAAATACGTGACCACTAGTCCACTTGAGCTATTGTTTAACCACCCTTCTTCTGCAAACAAGTAGTCAAAGTTTACGGTTTCGGCAAATAGTTTGCTAATTGACGTAACAAAATAGGAATCCTCCAATAGGTTTCCAACATTATTAGACTGGATGGTTGGAAAGGTTCGGCAAATAGTTTTCTAATTGACGCAACAAAATAGGAATCTTCCAATAGGTTTCCAACATTGTTCGACTGGATGGTTGGAAAGCGCTTGGAGTAAATAAACAAAAGTAGCCTGGTTATTTGACACCTCATAGCTTGTTTGTGAGCGAAGTACAACCAACATAACAAACCAACCCTAATAAGCTGCTGGACAAAAGCCGTGTGAAAACTCAATTCATCCAGATACCACGGCGCAGACAGGTGTGGCAAATGAGCGAAAAAAAAGGAAAAGTGTTTGAGACAATTTGTATGTGTCGAGTACAAAGTTAATGCTGAACATACAAACTCCAGCGAGAAAGCCTTGATAGACTTACAAAAAAAACGTGCATATAAGTCTAACTTTCCTTTACTTCAACAGCCAAAACAGCCATATAAGTGAAGGTTGTGAATCCTTACCTGAACAACAAGCACACGGTAGTGAGGGTAGTCTAATAAATAGCAATTGCACGGCACTCTAAAACTTTTTCGGAATGTCATCAGGAAAAACATGGTGATTCACTTCACTCAAAATCCACGAAAACGGTTATGAGAAAAAATGTTTGCAACAGATGATGTAGTTGTCATAAAATAACAGAAACGATATTACAACCTTCAATATATTAAACCTTGGTCATGAGAAAAACAGTAATCGGTTTTGAACTATATCTTTGATTGTAGATGTTGAAGTAGGGTTTTATGTCCGGATTTGTGTGAAATGGCGCGTATTGAAAGAGATGCATGACAAGTTAACCGTAAATACAACAATTGGCAGCCGGGGATTTGTGTTGTAATGAACAATCAGGCTACAAGTTCCGCAGGCAAATGACTGGTTTCTGAAGTTGCGAAACATACCTTAAAGCAAACTTAACGGATTGACTTGACTTTTAAAATTCAATGAATTCAAAACTTGAGTTATTTCCGGGTTAAATCATCTGATTAGTGTAGGATGCCTAATTTTAAGGACAGGGTAAACACAATACAAAACCACTTTGCGCACAACGAGAAAATGTCAGTCAGTAGAATACTTCCAATGGTTCACGAATCTATCAAGCTAATAGCCTACATATATTTCACAAAACCTTGTTCGGACTATTCTACTCCAACATGCACAAATGAGGAATGGATCCATCCGCGATTTGTGAGTGTGGCAAGGAGGAACAGACCGCAGACCACACGATCTACAACTGCGCCATCTACCATACGCCAAATGGTGTGCGTGGTCTGCGTGCACTGGATGACGTCATGACGAATCAATTCAATGGCTGTTCGCCACCTGCCCAAACATCTATTCTAGACCGAGCCGACGCTTCTGCCTAAGAGTGGTAAAAGGCAAAGCCCCTCGGCCCCTGGAGTGGCAAAGACGGTTCAAACGAAAAAGAACCTAGTTCTGAGTTTTAAATAATTAACATTGTTTACGTAACATATGTTGTGATACTCGGTATGTATATCGGCAGTTGGTAAGCAGCAAGCAGTTACTGGTCAAAACAATGCTTATAAGGACACGTGGTCAGTGAGCGTTGTGCTGTTTTTTGCTCGGTCCATTGAATGAAAATTAGCCCAAAATTCCAATTCCCAATAATATTGCATCGTTGCATTTCATTTGATTTATATTCTTGTTTTTTTGTGTTTTAGCATACGCTGGTCTTCATATTTGAGAATGCTCGTTATTCTACATTTATTCAGGGCAACCATAAACGGATTCGTTTGCAACATGTTTCCGCAGTTTACATACACAGCAATTGCCTTCGATACACGCGTACACACCAGACAAGCAAGCATTGTTGGTGATAAGAACCATGGACTTCTAAATAGTAGCATCTGGGCTGGAAACGCAGTGGGCAACAGTAGGCCGAACAGTTGGTACAACAGTTGGCCAACAGTGGGCCAACAGGGTTAGTTACTTGGCTGTTGGCCCACTGTTGGCCAACTGTTGTACCAACTGTTTGGCCTACTGTTGCCCACTGCGTTTCCAGTACAGATTCTACTATTTAGAAGTCCATGCAAGAACCGTACTGTAATTAGTTTACTGCACGCCTATTGTAATAACAATAATGTTATGGTTTACTTATTGACATTGTCGCTCTACAACTGCTGAGGTCTTTAAGCGACAGAGATCATTTGTAATTTTGTTTTCATATTTACGATGTCATTACATTATTACCCGACTTATTCTCACTGCATTATGCAAGAAAGAACACAATCGGTACCGTGTTTAAAGTCTTCGGTTTGACCAGAACTGGAATCGATCTCAGATTTACCTGCACTAGAGCCGAAGGCGATATAGTACGACCCATGTTGTACCTTTCTTGTCAGTCATCAAAGAAACAAGTATGTAAACAATTCTATGCTTGCAACGATTTTTCACATTAAATTGTTAAACTCAACGCAAGCGATGTGTTGACAAGCAATACAGGGTCAAACAAACACAAGTGAAAAGATGAAGCAAATGATACTGTTCGATCGTTTTGCAGATGCTGTGTGCAATCATTTCATGAAAGCGACATAGTAGTAACTTCCATCTTGAGTTGTTGATTTTTTGCAACTTTCTACCGAAATGCTGCTTCGCTGTTACGGTTTCACACCAAACATTAAATTAGCAACACCAAATATCGTTTTATCGCACAAGTATGCCGGGAATTAGACTTCCAACTACAGTAAAGCTAAGTGATGGTATTTCGACAACGCTATAGGCCTAATCAAGTTAGCGTTTGCAGTTTCAAAACATATGACAACATAAGACTAATCGAAATCTTAACTTTCTTGCTAGTTTTGAATTGACAAAAATTACGGATGACAGCCAATCACCACGCAAGGAAGAAACGAGCAAGAAGTTATAACCAAATTGCAAGAACAAGCATTTTAATTTCATTACAGTCGTCAACCTTGCAAGAAAAAAATCTAAACAAAAAATAAAAAGTACCGTACAGCTTTGCTCACCAAATACCTTATTTGTTGTCAGCAGCCTATGTCTTCTTTTAATAATGCAACGTCCAAATTGAAAAAGAGGCTTGAAATTTGATATGAGCTACACTTATAAATGCTCCTTAAATGACTGGCGGTTGTTAACTCTGAATATTTTACGATTAAGTTTAGTCTGGATCTTCAGAAAACTACAAAGGCAACCCTACAGTATATGAATCAAAGTACCAGTAAGAACTGTTTATCATGTCTTTTGATCACACCAATGCTTAACAAAAACATTAATAAACGGTAAAGACCATTTTGAAGAGAAGAAAAGTTCCGCTTTTCACAAACTCTTTTATTTGCCATGTCATGCAGTTGAGAAATTTAAATTTTGAATGAGACTTTTCGCTTATAGTGTTTGCTGAACGCCACCTATCCACGACTGGGGCATACAAGCAACAACAGAAAACATGATGTATGCGAACTACGATAGCCTATATAAGCTGTTAAATTAATTTAGCGTTTTTTGTCTGTAAGATCAAGCCGCACCGGAGAAACAAAATATTGCATACAATTTAAATGAAAGCTACAGATGACGGATTGTTGTTAACTTATATGACGATTAGATGGACGGATGAATCAATCAGAAAATTTGGTGCATTACTCATACTCAGCAAAGCAAGCACATCAGATGAGACCAGAAAAGAAAGCGTTGCACCTGGTTTCTCCAGTGAGTTAAAGAAAAAATGTTCAAAAAATAAATGTGTCAGCTTGAAAAGAAAATCAAAATTTGCGTTGATTGACTCGCGCAGTGAAACACGGAGAATCTTGAGATTGCCAAAAAAATGCTAATGGGGTTTTCTTCCTTGAGACATAGACCAGATAAAATCAAAACAAAAGAACTTCATTAAAATTAATGATAATATCCCAATAGCATCAATCAGCTTAGTAGTATACTATATTAGCACCGTGACATTCCCTTGCTGCACAAGTATTTGCATAAGTGCCATCTTGTCATCAAGAACTTACATTTCTCTTAACATTTCTTGGCTAAAAAAAACAGTCCAAAAATTTTAAAGCTTTCAATCGATAATTGCACTCACATGTATGTCTTCAACAACAATTTTCTTATGCGATAATGGTGCTCTTGTTGACAATAGATAAATATTTTAGGCATAACTGATAGCGATATGATTAATTAATCGAAAGCAAAAGTCCACCAAATGACAGATTGTGCTGTTTGGGTATGAACATCCAATTGAAAGATCTTTTTCTATTTTTTGGAAAGAGTGATAGTTTTTTATTTGCAAGCAAACATGCGTTCCCTGAGGAAAATTGTGCATTTACAATACTTCCCATTTTGCAACCCTCAGTTCCCATTAGCTCAAAAAAAGTCAGACATACCAACCTAAATTACACCGCATGAGTATATCATCCAATGAACTGTCAAAACTTAAAGGTACCGTAAAGCTTTCTTGTCCAATCAGTACATTAATTATCTTCAGTACAAGTATATTACCCAACAATGAACTTGAAGAAATAACTCACCGTCTGTCAAAGTCACGTGAGCCGTTGCCTGATCTTTTCCGATGCTGTTGGAAGCTTCACAAGTAAATCTGACGGAATCTTTTTTCTTCCGTGCATACATAATCCACAGCATGGACATCACACCGTTGCTGTATTCGTACGTGGTCACATCATAGCGATTTCGAGAAATCTAAACAGATCATCAAATATTTTGAAACATTTCAAGGTGAAACCAATGCACCAGATACTTTCTAAATATTGTGATATGTTTTAGTTTCAGTATGTAATTGAATCCTTACTTTAAACTAAGTTCTAGCGTTTGCATATGGATACGTTAAACATTCACATCAATGTCTTCAAACCAGCTACATTCTGTAGACGCGCTGCTCAAGGCAGACGCCAGACGCATTGCAATTTCGATAAAAACTGACAGATGTAACTGATGATAGAATGAGCGACAAATGCCATACTAAGAGTTGTTTTAGTCAATAAAAAAATGCATAAGGTATTTACGAAAATGTAAAAAAATATCTCAAAACAGGATAGCTGTTGGTGTTGGATACTGCGTAGCCTTTGTGGGAAAGTTTTTCGAAGGAGTATTTATCTTTGTGTGTGCGTACATTCGAAAAGTTCATCAACGGCGATGACAGGGCAACTCACAATAATTTAACGTCGCAAAGGTCAAATCATTGCGAAAGGGGATTGATTTGGAGGCTGAAAAACGTTGAAAGAAGGTTAATTTTGTCCAAACTTTGATCGGATTACCTTCTCAGATCCTCTTTTCCATTCAATCCGTGGTCTTGGATTTCCCGTGGCGTTGCACAGCAAAGCGACTGTTCCTTTGGTTAATCCTGATTGTGGTCTTGGCGCGATCACTATTGCGGGTGCAACTGGATCAAAATATTGCGTTGAAATGATGCAAACTGATCGTCGGAGTTAGTTACAAATGATTTAAATTTCGTAATATAATACATATTTATTGACAAATAAAAGAAACTTTTAAAACAGTAAGCCTCTGGATTCTGGAAGCCCTTCAATCAAATTCAGCTTTCTAAAATACTATTTTTGCGTAATTCCACCGTCTAACAAATTGAAGCGAAATAAAAAAAGAAGCACAAAACGGGAAACCTTAGCAAGGCTTAGTTTGTTGAAAAACAGTTTTCTTTTGTACTTCATTGAAAAAAAATACGTGTTATTTTTGTTTGAGTTGAAATTAGACGGTTCAATCGTGGTTCAACCGAAAAAGTACCGTTCAACCTCTTTTTGCATGCTTGTACCGTTTTTCTTATAAATCTTGTCACTGTAAAGTTGCAGAATGTAAACCATGCCGAAAACTCACTGTAAAACTTTTTATGCACCATAAAAAATGAGTGCAAAATGTAACCGAAAAATAAATCGCAGAAGTAAACAGAAGACCGAAATATTGACCAGTTCTCAGAAAACGATAGTTTGAAATCGCAGATTGGGTCACTGCAGTTTGCATTTCATACAAAAAACTTGACCCAGTTAGCAAAACGTTGCCGTTTTTACTTTTTACACCACTTCAACATTTTTGCAACGTTGAAATGATGTTGAAATAACAACTTTGCAGGTTGGAGAAGCACCAACCAAGTGGAGAGAAAAGGCTGAAATTCACAAGAAAATTCACACACAAAGAACAAAACTTCATTTTACATTGATTTAAGGTCTGCAGACGTTAAATTACTGTAAAATGACGAATTTTGCTGTCCAGGTAAAAAGGAATGTGCCAAGTAGAGCATGAACCCCATCTCAGCCACCAAGCCAATCTTTTCTGCATTGATTCAAAATCTGCACAATGAATGAATGTAAAAAAAGTTGATTTGTTGTCTGGAGTTAAGCTTGAAATACACTTCTGGTTGAAGTGGCTCCTATTTCGTATCTTCAAAGGTATGATGATGGCGTATGAGTACTGTATCTAGTATCTACAAATTTGACTACCAACTTCATTGTTAGTGCTGGTACGTTGCAGATAGCTATCCAAAGCAATATTTTTGATTTCGAACAATTCATTGACAGAAATTAAAGCATTTGTAGTTAGGAAAACATGAAACTGAAAGTTTAACTTTATCTTAGGCGTTTAAATTTAGATTTGTTGAGGGCGCAGGGCTCCTAACTTTACAATAAACATGCAAAAATGCTTTCAAATATCAAGACTGCAAGGTAGTCTCTGCACTCTAACATAGAAGAAACCAAAAAGAGCTACCGTTTCAATGATAGCAGTGCGTTTTGACTTTAGGCTATTATCATAACAAGCAGATAACACTCTAACATACCTTCCCTAGTTTGACGTAGCCTTCTATGGTGATGTCGAGCACTTGCTATAGCGATAACCAGCATAACTGTCCCAATATATAACCACAGTCGCATTGTGCCAACTAGTAGTAGGCCAGTTCGCTTCACTGGTAGGTCTTTTCCTCAAACTTTTCAACAAATGCTTAGGCTATATCGGCTACAACATATAAGTCATCTAACCACATGTCACAATGCAAGTCTCATTAAACATTGTATGCCTATTAAAACATACACTTAGTGAATTTTAACCAATTCAAAGAATAAAATTCTTATAATTGCCACACGTTCAAACGAATAGCCTTCTCAGTTCTCACAACAAGGTAGAATCGCTCAATTGACCTGAATCGGTAAATCCTGAATGCTGATTCGGACAAAGGGCAACAAAGCAGCGGCGGTCATTCACAAAGAGAAAAACGGTTTTGACGACTCTCTTTTTTCTCTCTCGTCGATTCGGATCAAAAGCCTTTGGCTAAATGACGGGTGTTTTGTTTGCCAACACGAAGTTAGAGAAATACGGAATATGCGATGAATAAGCCTGTATTCTTATTGCAATCACCGCCGTGTGTGGAGCACAATTTCGGGCCCCTCGAAAGCGTGTTTGTAATCTGCAGGTCCCTGCAGCAGATGGAGTGTTTTGACCGGTAGATACCTTAAAGCAGTGGCGTAGCCAAGGGGGTGGGGGGGTTTGGGGTTACAACCCCCCCCTTTGGCACGCGTGTGACGTCACGATATTGAGAATGATGTTTCAGTCTAAAAAAAAATTGCCTAATTATATACAAAACTGCATTAAAAGAGCGAGTTTTGCCAATACCAAACATCTCAGCCAGGATTTAGCAACAAGAAAACATAGAGACTTAGCTTTATTTCCGAAAAATGCCGAAGAAAACATGATCTTATCCTTTTGCCATGCCACCGGACAGCACCATTTTACAGGAATATTCATACCTACATTTTTGTTGAGAATGCTCTCAGGATGCACCAAATTCAAAGTAATTTTTCAAAATTTTCTGGGGGAGGCCCCTCAGACCCCCGCCGCTGGGTCGTCAAAACCCCCCTTTCAAAATTCCTGGCTACGCTACTGCCTTAAAGATACGACAATCGGACAGATGTTTGCAGGTGTGTAACAGTACGATTACATGCAGGGACATAGTCAGAGGAGAAAAATGGGGCAAAAGAAATGTCCCTTCCGAAATATTTTAAATAAACATTTCACCCTCTGCTACAGCATTATTTAACAGAGTTCTACTATTGATTTAGGCTGAAAGTCATGGGCTTTATCCAAGGGGGGTGAGGGGGGTGATCACCCCCCACTAATTGAAGTGGGGGGGGGTGATCAATGCAAAATCACCCCCCCACTCATTTGGCTTTGAAAATGTTTTGTGATATTTTATTAATCAAATTTTGAAAAATTTATTTTCGCTGTCAGCACATTTTGAATTTTTTATCAATATGAGTAGGCTATATATTTCATTTCAATATGATTTTTTGGTTTGGCAACCCTGAACTACGAGCCAGGCGTTTACACTGTGTTTTAACTTAGTTTGCTTGGTAGCCACTTTAACAAGAAAAAATTCTGCCACTGCAAATGACTAGAATGACACCGCCAACCAATCAAAACATGTTATAAGAGGCTACCGTCCAATTGTGACCTTTCTCGCACTTAGCCAGAGAGTTAATCTTTGTTTTGAACTTTACAGTATTTGGTAATTACAGAAGAAAAAAGAGCAATAGCAGTTGTATTTTCCAAGACATGTGGCTATTAACACCCCCAAGGACTTGTTTTAGAGTAGACACACAGAAAGACACCAATAAATGTTGCAAAACGTACATCGAGTAAGCTTTACGCGATTTACGTTTCTTTTAACAAATTTGTGGAAGCAATTTCAGAATGGCTTACTCTGTTGGGTTTTTGTATAGTTATTAAGTTTTTATGTAGCTGAGTTTTTGGTGTTCTCTAATTTTAGCCTCAGTTTTTGCCCGTTCGTGGGTAAGAGCTACCTTTAATAAGTCAATAACTGTTTATCTGCTAATAAATTTCATACAAATATTACCCTAAAAGTGTTTCCAGAAAACGCTATAATCCATTATTTGAGTATAATTTTGCAAAAATTTCCCGGGGGAGCATGCCCCCGGACCCCCCTAGAATACGCGTGCCTTCGGCATGCTCTAACCCCCACCACTTTTATTGCTTCCCTTGCTCAACCCACCAGGATACGTCACTGCACATCAGGTGGCGATGGCTTAACTCAAACACCTTGTCGTCCTCTTCAATTCATCAATTGGCCCTCCCCCCAAAAAAAATTTTCTGGCTACGCCACTGTTTGAGTCCTTCTCCTTGGGCGGTTTGTTCCCTGACTTTCTGACACGTGCGAAAATACTTATTTGACTTTCCCCGAAATGTTATACTGGCTACGCCCCTGGTTATATGCGACATAAGGTGTTATAGCTTGGGTAGCCTACATTATCTCTTTTTCTAACAATTATACCTGATATGAGCCCAACTTTTTTGTTGCATGATAAAAATAGCTTTAACTTACAAAAATACATAATTTAGTTGGTTAGCGCGTGACTTCTGGAACGAAGAAGCTTCAAAATCAAGCAGCGCTGGTTCGACTCTCGGGGTGTATGATTGAGTAACGCACGTAAAGGAATGCCTCTCCATTCAGCGGCATCTGATGGATGGAATAATTTCCGGCAACAAGACAACAAGTGTTCAGTTCTCTGTGTTGTTTCAGTATGGTTTCTTTTGGCTCGTTCTCTCAGTAGCCCAGTACGCAGGGGCGCCGGAAGCGGGGGGGCAGGGGGGGGCGGATGCCCCCCCTGCCCTCAATTTTTCTGCAGATGGAGGGGCAGGGGGGGCAATGGTGCCCTTTTAAAGTCATGTAAGCAACTGCACATTTTGCAATATAACAATTTCTGCTATTCGCTTTTAGCCTAATAATAATCTTTCATTTTTGCCTCAAAATAATATTTCCGGCACAAAATTTTGCAACACAGTACAGGCCTTAAAACTCGTTTTTTTTTCGGAAGCTCCTTCTCGGCGGCCAAATCTGTGTGCTTGGAGGCTAAAATACAAAATAAAAATAACGATAGCACAAGTAAATAGAATTAAATTTGCAACAATGCTAAAATGATCACTTAGCGTTGTTGAAGTCTGGGCCTCGGCGACGTCCTACAATAGAATCGTTGCACCACGCAATAACTGTTTTATCGGGATTGTAATCCAGTACTGCGGGACCATCTAACGACACTCGCACGAGTGTCTCCAATGTGGCTGATTTTAAAGAAGTTTGCCACTCCCCTAGAATTCTTTTTAGCAACGAAAAACAACGTTCGACATGTGTTGACGATGACGGCAAGGTAATAAAATAAGTATTTCAATGATGTGAAGGACATTACTAAAAGAAGCATAATTTTTGCAAAATATGATCAAAAAATGTTTTTCCCTTGAATGTCAACCAACCTAGTTCTCCTTTTTAACAACGATTCAATGTCCGACAACATCGAATCGACATAAAAACGACAATATTGCCAGCCGATGTAAATTAGCACTTCGGATTATGACTTTGTTAAAATAAACGTCGAGAATTACAAACAAGACTTACAGCGCTGGTGATTGCAGCTGGATATATTCCATCAATAACAAATATCCCCGCACAATGCAACAGTGGCGATTATGACTCGCTGACCTAATTTTGCGTCACTCTTTGATACTACATATTTTCGACAGTTAATCCACGATCATTCTATTGCGAAATTAAATAATTGGTTAGAAGAGACCGGCGGCCAAACTTGGCCGATTGAGGAGGTAGCACCGGCGGTCATTCAAGCACTACTTAGCGGCCATGGCCGCAGGCTGCTTTAAGGCTTGACAGTAGGTTACATCATTATAACATAGCATGATGCCCTTCTTTGTATACTGGACACTTGTAGGCTATCATTACTCAATACACAGTGAGCTGATACATTAGCATTATCGCTATATCTTATCTTAAAACTTGACAAAAAAACTTGCCTTTTAGTAAAAAAAAGTGCCCTTTTTTCGTAATCTTGCCCCCCCAGTCAAAAATCGTTCCGGCGCCCCTGCCAGTACGTCAGTTTCATTTTTCTATCGATAGTTCAGTTCTGTTTTGCTGGAATCTAAGCCATGGCTTCAGATCGGTTGTGGCGATAAACCTATGATTTAGATTACGTTCGTCGGCTGCATATCCGAGTGGTGAGAGCGCTGGAACGGCAATCGAAAGGGCGCCGGTTCGACACCACTCATGAGCATGCAGCTGTGGCTTTGGCAGGACACTTAAAGGCATGCCTGAAGGTGGAAACGAAGATTGGCTTCCTTGCCTTCCCGTCCACTTAATCGAAATCTCCAACCACCAGGTGTAAGCCTGGATACGACAAACATTAATTCGATTCTATTTGAATTCAAGATAGTTGCAACCTTTTAAGTTGTGTGGTGTGTGAAAAACTTACTGCTACAATAAAATTATACGTATAACCAGGAAGCCCAGACGTGTTCTCTGTTCATTCCGGCCGCATCACTGCGCCCGGAATGTCGCTGTAGGAGCATCCGCAGCTAGGTGTGAGCGGATAGGTTAAACTATATGTTGTCCGCTGCTCTTACATACCAAGAGTTAAGACTCCTACTAGTTTTTATCCTAAAAGTGCGACGCCAGAAGTTGCAGTTTAAGAACCAGCTTTTAGATTGCAAACATGGCCCCGACTTGTTGATTGTACACAGCACACAAAAGACCAACAACACAGATAGACACAAAATCATGCGACTGCAACGTAATGCGAGAGAGCAAGTGCGCGCTCTGTGAAATTCCAGCTTGAGGATTTGTACGCAACCCACGGAAATCAGGTGAGCCTGTGAGGCCACCAGGATTCCAGAATCCAAAACCAATTATTTATGAAAACACATAAATTTTTTTGGTGATTTATTTACACTTCAGGTGTGGTCGCCGGTGTGGATAGCAATCCTCCACAGTTCACATCACTCTGTCAGCAGCAAATGTTTGCAGCTGTTGTGAGAAATTTCATTTTTTCGGTATCTGGCATTGGCAACATTAATCTTCAAAACATGTTCCTACTGCTGCACTGCCACTGGCACCAGACTTGCCAGGTTGGCATTTTTAATGCCAAATTACACAAATTTGGCATTTTTTTATGTTGTTTGGCATGAAAAAATCCTGTTTGGCATTTTTTCAAAATTTGGCATTTTTTGGTCTTTTTTGTTGTTCTTTTGCATGAAAATTTTTGTTTGGCATTTCTTAATTTGGCCTTTTAAACGTTGTTCACATGACTAATTGTGATTGGCAATTTCAATAAAACCATGGATATTTTTATTTCCCTCCGTTGTCTTCACAAAGTTTTGCGTTAGTGACGTCATACAACCTCGCCAAGCAATGAATGAAGAGAGAGAGAGAAAAACCTTTTATTTTGTCTGTTGCGAAAAAGAGCAGTGTTGTACGCGTCATTGCAATAATTTGACGGCGTCAGCGCGAATTGCCTAAAAACTTTACGGCGTAAAGGACTGCGTAAGCTCTTAAAGAAATTGACGGCGTCAGCGTCAGCGCTAATTTCTAGCGCTATTTTTTGCCAGCGTCTCATAAAACGCAAATATTTCAACCAAGTTCAGGCTATCAGTACGGTAGCTATAAATAAAGAGCAGGTATTATGTTTTGAGACTGTATTGTAATTAGCTGCTCAGCCTATTAGTTATTTCCTTGCAGAAAAACAAGCATTTCAAAACGTTTGTCTGACAATCTGCTGCGTTTGGGACGCATATTCAGGGGCGCCGAAGCGATTTTTGACTGGAGGGGCAGGAGTATGAAATAAGGGCACTTTTGTTGCTGAAAGGCCAATTTTTTTTTTAAGTTTTAAGATAAGATATAGCGATAATGCTCATCTATCAGCTCATTATCGAGTAATGATACAAGTATCCGCTATACAAAGAACAATGGCACGGAAAGGCATCATGCTATTTTTAACTTACTGTGATGGAGAATTTTGTGTCGTGAATATTATTTTGAGGCAAAAATAGAACATTATAATTAGGCTAAAAGCGAATAGCATAAATTGTTATATTGCAAAGTGTGCAGTAGCTTACATGACCTTAAAAGGGCACCATTGCCCCCTCTTTCCTCCTCATCCACAGAAATTTGAGGGCAGGGGGGCATCCGCTCCCCCTGCTCCACCCCCGGTTCCGGCGCCCCTGCGCATATTGTCCTTTCCAAGTGAAAACATGCGTTCCACACCAGCGCTGGTTGGTATTGGTGTGTTGTATTTCAAAAACAAGTTGAAAACGTTTAGTCGGAAAGGTATCACTGTTCCAAGCGTGCTGTGATAGTTTAGCATGTATAAATCTTTTAACGAGGTCCACTGCACCAACGTCACTCTTTTCAGGGGCATAGAGCTCTTGAAATAAAGTATATTCAACGTCCGCGATGCCATTCATGGATTTTTCGCTTTCTGTCTCTGATCCCTCGTTCTCAATACATGTGTGATCACCATTTGGAGAACTTCTTCCGCATGTATTCCAGGGAGCCATTCCAACCAACGCAAAAACTGGTAATTCGGATGAGTCGCGTTGGCCAGAATACATTGTGAAACGAGATTTTCCATGAAAACAAAAAATGACGCTTAGCGCTTGACGCTTAAAATCGGCAAAATAGTTGACGGCGCTAGCCTCAGCGTCAACAAAAAGTTGACGCCGTCAAATCAAATCAGTTGTCAACGTACAACACTGAAAAATAGTATATGGTACAAACATATATATATATTCAACAACAAACAGAAAGCAGCGAAAGACTATACTAGTCATCGAGTCAGCTGCTTCCCGTGTTTTTAATGTGACAAATGTAAAGCATCGGCATTACGTTGAAAACAAGATAAGCTTTAGTTCCGTGAAAATAAAAACAAAAAGGTGAATTCCTGTGGTTTTATTCAAAAATCAAAAATATCATGCCCTACAAAAGTACTATGAGGAAAAAAAACATCTATGCAAAAAACAACAACTGTTAACTGCTAGCATAAAGGACAAAGCAAAAAAACACTAAAAGTAGGCCTAATCATAGTTTACATCTTAATACTTTTAATAAAATCAGTCAGTTTATAGGCCGACTTGAGTACAGTTAATAAGATGACAGCCGTTAATAAGTAGTACGTAGCACCAGTTCGTGAGTAGGCTAGTAGACCTACAGCCCTACGTAGTAGGCTACCAACAATCTTCAAACCAAAACAATTTGCAAAACAGTCGTCAATGTTGTGACAATAAAAACAGTTACAGATCAAGTTTATTCATATAATGAATTTTAAGTTTTTTTTGTGAAATTTTTAATACTCATAGCCCCAACTATTTCTGAAGGTAAATCATTCCATATTTTTGGGCCTAAGAATTTCAAACTGCCTTGACCTTTTCTTGAGCTGACCCTACGTAAGTAAAAGTTATTTCTTTGAGAAGCTCTCGTGCCATGGCAATGTACTTTAGTAATTTCCTGAAAGTAAGGTTCAAAGTAGCCAGGTAATAGCATATTTTTAATTTAAAAACAAATTAAAAAATTTCTAATTGATGCAAATTACTGATAGGAAGTATGTCGAGATCTTGGTACAGTAGTGAAAGTTTTGCTCTTCTGTTGCTAAAGGTTATTGTACGAATGATTCGATTTTGCATTGTTGAAATTTTCTTGAGCAGTTTTTGTGTGCTTGAACCCCAACATAAAATAATATATTGTATTATTGAGCGTGCAAGAGCATACCCGCACAACAACGTGTCGTTGGCCCATCGGAAACGTTCCGTGGGCCCTCCGTTGGTTTCCGACGTTGGCGCGTAAGATATTTGGCCAGCGGTCCAACGTGGGCGAATCGTCAGTCACAAAAATCGGTTGGCTAAACGTCGATCCCACGGTGGCGCACTGGTGGCCAACCCTTTCCCAACCATTTGCCACCTGCGACCAACCTGACGACCAAACGCTTTCGTTGGTTCGACGTGGGATCCACGATGCAATTTACAACTATCCTCACTGTGGCGAAAAAAGGCTTGGCTAATCGTAGACCCAACGTTGATGCACTGTTGGCCAACCCTTTCCCGACCATTTGCCACCTGCGACTAAACGCTTTCGTTGGTTCGACGTGGGATCCACGACGCAATTTACAACTATCCTCACTGTGGCAAAAAAGAGTTGTTTAATCGTGGAATTAACGTTGCTGCACTGTTGGCCAACCTACGACCAAACGCTTTCGTTGGGTCGACGTGGAATCAATGACGCAATTTACAATCATCTCCTCTGTGGCGAAAACGATTTGGTTACTCGTGGGCCTAGCGTTGGCCATCCATTTGTTAATCTACGATCAAACGCTCACATTCTACTTTGACAAAGGATAGACAGAACGACCTTACCAAACCGAAAAAGTTTCTAAACTTTGACCACATGGTGGCGTGTAATTAACTCACTTTTTTCGAGTTCATCTGTGCTGATAATGATGACCACGAAGACGTGGGATCGAGGCCTCAATTTGCAGTAAACCTTATCACCTATCATACTAGCATTCTACTCGGTACAACATTGCTAGAAAAGGCATTCATACAAGCAAAAAGTAGGACAGATGGCAGTTAAGTTTGTTTTTATTTCTAACCATCACAGCAAAAACAAAAAACATGCTAAATATAACAGCGGTCCAGAAAAGGGCATAAGAGGCAAATTGAAATCAAATTTCCTGTCTTCCTCTTCTCAAACGCCCACTATCCCAATCTCTTGCGTATTTCAACCAGTCTGAAATAGCGGCATCGATATTTGAATTTGTTGCTGTGGACAAGTTGTGGGTTCTTCGTACTCCATCTAAAAATAATAATGTCATTCGGATAATTTGCAAATAGCTGGTCCAAACCAATATGTCTTGTGGAAAAGGTCGGTTGCTGAAGCCACGTAACAAGCAACTTTTTCCCGTAAAGTAATGAACTAATCGCACTGAAAAAAGCTCTGAAAGCATCTTCCATGCTTGATAAACTCAGAGTTACGTTGATTACAACAGTCTGGAAAGGAAAATGGGAATTATCCTGCTACAAATAAACTTTGAAATCATTTCTTCAAAGTTTTTGCGAATTACTTCTGTTACAAATACAAAATTGTGATTTTTTTCGTCACTGTAATAAAAACCTTTTTCATGCAATATTGCATTAAATCTCCTCACCCTGGATCATTTCGAGAAGGCTTAATTTTCGAAACGAACGCTTAAAATTTCTTCCAGTCATGTTGAACTCTCTTGCCAATGTATTCGTCATGACATGGCTCATGAGCCTCTGAACAGTGCTGAAGACATCTTTTCCTCCAATGCATCCAAAGAACATAACCTGTAAAATATTATAATTTTAGATGTTGCCTATTTTAAACAAGACGATCTTAACAACTACAAAAACAGACAAAATGGCCTTCTGCAGCTGGAACTTGATATTTTAGAAGTAACTCACCAACTGTTTTCTTATATCTTTATCTTCTAGAAATGTTTCTATGTTCTGCACAGCACATCATCCTGGCTGTTGAGTGGAAGCACAAGATCACTAGGAGGCTCGCTTAGACACTGCTGATGATCATCTTGTGCTTTCACCAGAGAATCAAGTAACATGTGGGTCTTGGCTTGCTGCATTTTTTGTACCTCGATGCCAGTCAATGCTTTTGTCGCAAACCTGAAATACATTTTACTGTAACTGAATGGTGTTTTTTTGCTAAATTTTAAAATAAAACTGAAAGCACTCAATAAAGAGTCATAACGGCACTGGTGAGGCCCAAAAGGCCGAAACAGAGGCTTATTCACTAAAAACTGAGAGTTTGTTGAAAAAGAAACATTAGGTAAAGGGGTAAAAGTAAAGGTGGTTCCATTCTCGATTCTAAGATTTGGGCAATATTGAGAATAAAAGGTTCACATTAGGCTAACCCTTTAACTGCCACCCTTTCGTTGATGCATTTTTCAGAATTTAGCTTGAGCAAGGCTTTGATTTTGTACTGCCGTATTTTGAGAACGGTAATTGCCAGAAAAAAAAATCAAAACATTACAGTTGTTGCATTTTCAACAGTCTTTTACAATATGTTTACAAATTTTGTGTATTTCGTTTAAAAAGATGCCTCAAATGACTAAAATTTCTGACAAACTACAAAAATTTTGTGTTTTTTGACTTTTTTGTTTCCGTTTAGATATGTAAAAAAAAAACATTTAAACTGCGGTAAACGTCACCGCTAAACGTCAGGCAAGTGTCAAGCTTTGCAGGCGACGTTGTCATGATAATGTTTATGTGTTATGCGAAGAAAGAGCCGCATAAACTTCACTTTGCACAAAAAAATAAAAATTCTCTGTAACTGATTGAAAATTGAAGAAAAAGTTCAAATACAAACCAAGTAATTTTTTTTCAACTTTTAGACAATACAAGGTTCCTCTTTCTAAGAAAGTAAGACCCATGCAGTTTGGAAAACAAACACCAGAGTAATGGTGATTGCAAAAAGTGATTATTTTTTAGGGCTTGGGCTCTTTAAAGAGCCCGTGATAGTTAAACGGTTAAACCTTTGGCACTGACGAGACTTCGGCCGCCTTCCATGCAGAAACTACGCCCACCCAATTTATTGCACCCAAGGTGGAAGTTAGCGGTGTTTTTCAACAACCAGATTGAACAAGGATTGCATCATTGGAGAGCGCACACCTTATCCGTTACGCCACCCCACCGCCATTAGGTATAAAGGTTTTTTACAAAATAAGTTTAGGGAACTAGCAACATATGACAGCTTAACTCACTAAAGAAAGTAATGCAATAGATTTTTAGATTTACCTTTAATTTCAAATCTTGACAGAGACATATCCTCATCAATGACATTTACATCTTGCAAAACATCTGTTTGGAGACCTGAAAAACAATTGAAAATTTTTAAAGCTTCAACATTTAATATAGTAGGATGCATCAATAAAATAAATTATATTTCTTGAAAACAGCTTATAAACAGGAATAATAGAAAGACTATGTTGCGATGGATTGAAACATAACTGACAAACTTTTGAGAAAAAATATTCGAAGTCTGACTTTCTTGGCTTTTATTTATTACGGCTAGAAATCTCACCAAATTTACTGGAAAAATCAGTTTTTTCCATTACTTCGTTTTGAATGACTGGGGCCAGATACAGCGTTGTTGCGACAAATCTTCAAAATGCTGGCGCATTTGCATTATTGCATTGCGGCGTAGGCTATTGTACGTGATGACAATAGTTTGTGTAGTTTCTCTTTAGGCATCATTAATTATGTAATTTTACTTTTTTAAAAACACAACTATACGAACAAAAACCTATTTTTAAAACAGGTATCAGTGTTACCGGCCACGTGAAAAATAATTCGACATACCAACATTGAAGAGATGTCAAATTCATTGGTTGCTCAATTCGTGGGCGTCGTTATAATAGCCAAGGTTCAAAATTAGCTTATTTTTACTCCAGCAAAATCATTGCCGGCGTAAAATTACGAAATGGCGTCCTCAATTGCTGAAGTAAAAACTTTGAATACGTTTATTTGCCATAATTTAAACCGCATTTTTAAAGTTAATGATTTCCTATCGATTCTACAACTTTATGCCCTTGTCAAGCAATAAGCACAGCTCACGAGACAAAATAACTACATTTTAGAAAATAGTATTCACTGCTCAAGAGTGCAAAAAGAACTGTTTTAGGCGATCAATTTTTTGACTTTTGTGTGTAAAATCGTTCTTAATAATACGTAACATTCCATGATCTTGCATTCAACCTCAAACTTCAGCGGCCGCATAAAATAATGATGTAGCCTAAGGTTGGCTAGGTAATGATAATGGTAATAGACGTCGCTAATGCAGGCAACTGATTACACAAGAAAAACAACTTTAACAGAATAAAAACACAGAAAAATGAAGTAAAAATGCTCGAAAAGTCGAAAGCGAGACACCCACCACCAACGGCAATATTAAATCTTCATCGTTAAACAGTAACTTGCATTACCATTTTCAAATTGTGTGACGTTTTCAGCACGAAAATCGAACAAGCAAATGTTGAGAACGTCAAAGGGGTAATATTTATAATTGCGACCAAAGCCATAAAACCTCTTATTTTGTATCATTTTTCAATTCAATTCTCACACATTACGAGTATCTTTGCTTGAAGAACGTCATGGGTAATCTTCATCGCATATTTTACTGACCTAGTTTTGTTTAAATTCAATGGTTTTGATCTTACTAGCCACCGCTCACGCAGGAGTTATAGTTTTCCCTTCGCTCTACTGGACATGCTTTTTCACCCAGTTAAGCAATTGCTGGCGAACATCAGCCCTTTTTTGCATTGATTCAACGTCTGCAGGCGTTGAATCAGTGTGCAAAAGGTTGATTTGCTGATTGGGTTTCTGTATGCAACACGAGTTCAAAATTTGCGCCCGCACTATTTTTGCCGACGCAATTCATACTTTGTCAGATTACTTCAGCATTTACCTCGACAATTGCCGACACCAAATTCGAAGGTTGAATAGCATCATGCAGGCGCGGATCTATGGGGGGGCCCAAGGGGCCCGGCCCCCCCCCCGACATTTTGTGAAAAATTGTTGAATGGTTTGATATGCTTCTAAACAGCTTATATTAGTCCCACAGCGGGCTTACAACCCCCCTTTTGGCACGCGTGTGACGTCACGATATTGAGAATGATGCTTTCAGTCTCTACTCTCTACTGTATGTCTCTAAACCAAAGTTTGCCTAATTTTAAGCAAAACTGCATTAAAAGAGCGAGTTTTGCCAATACCAAACATTCAAACATCTCAGCCAGGAATTAGCAACAAGAAAACGGTTATAGGCAAATTGTTCGTAAGCAATTGTTCGTAAAGCAATTGTTCGTAAGCAATTGTTCGTAAAACAATTGTTCGTAAACTGTTTTTCGTAAAATGAAATCCGTAAAACAATTCTTCGTAAAGCATTTCTTCGTATACATCAAATTTTAACTGCATGCACGAAAAAATGCTTTAGGAAGAATTGTTTTACGAAGAATTAATTTTACGAACAATTGCTTTACGAACAATTGCTTACGAACAATTTGTCGGACACCCAAGAAAACATAGAGGTCAATTAGCTTTATTACTGAAAAAATACCGAAGAAAACATGATCTTATCCTTTTGCTATGCCACCGGACAGCACCATTTTACAGGAATATTTATACCCATATTTTTGTTGAAAATGCTCTCAGAATGCACCAAATTCAAAGTAATTTTTCAAAATTTTCTGGAGAGGCCCCCCAGACCCCCCGCCGCTGGGTGTCGCCTTCGGCGAACACGCCGTCAGGCTTCGCCCGCCGGCCGTCAAAACCCCCAAATTCCTGGCTACGCCACTGATTGTTCATATCTGTTTTATCTTTTTCTTACTTTTTAATTCATTTTCAAATTTTCTGGCCCCCCCCAAAATAAAATCCTACATCCGCGCCTGGCATCATGGACAGAAAGCCAAACGCTGCCGTGCAAGATCAGGCTCGAACAGGATTGCCATATTGGCGTTTTTTGAATTGTTTTAACATTTGAAATAGAAGTGTAAAAAACTCTGTTTTACCAATTCGCAGTGATTAATTATAAAACATCAGGTTTGAAAAGCCCGCATCCTGATAATGCTTTTCATTATCCTATTACATTTTGAGCTAGCTGATTTTGTCAACAGCATGATTTCTATCATTTTTCAATTTTTACTATCGAAGTTTTTTAAACTTCTATTTAGAATGCTAAAAAAATTCCAAAAACGCCAAAAATATGTCAAAAGGCCAAACTGAAAAAGAAAAAATGCATTAAAAAAAACGCCAAATTTCTCAAACTTGGCATTAAAAACTCCAATATGACAATCTTGTTGAGCCTCATCTTGCACGGCAGCTTTTAGCTTCCTGTCCGTGATGTTATAATAGCAACGTAAAGGTTTTTTTTTAAGGTTTGGTTTGGGCGACCGCTAAGTAGTTTTAAGAGACCGCAAGTGTTTCATTTAAATATCAAAAAATAGCCATATTTGCTTAAGACATAGCGAGAAACAACCATTACTTTTCTACTGTAGTTGCAAGTCCAAATTTTGGGAAACCGCTGGAGAAATTTGGGGGACCGTTTCGGTCCCCCAAAACACCTAAAAAAAAACACTGGCGACGTCCATGTTCATTCAACGCTTAAACTTAACAGTGATGTACAAAAGAGGTCAGCGACCACAAGTTTGCGATGCATTTGCTGCCGGGCCACAAAAAATAAATTATCTCGTAATAGACGTTTTGGATTTAATCACATTTAATTTACACGCAATCCATCGTTTGTTCAATTTCAGACCATGCTTGTGCTTGGAGTAAAAAAAGATTGTCAAAATTTGATGTAGCCCATTCCTTACAACTCAAGCAAGTTTTCATCGACCTGAAAACTCAAAACAATTTACTTTAAAATGTAAAAATGACCTTATTGACCTAACAAAAACTTGACCAAATAATTTAGTGTGTTTTTGAGATTTTATGTGAAAACTAATCGATTTGGTTAATTATATCTTAGCCTACCACAATTGCAAAATTGCGATACAACACAGCAGTCTGAGTCACAAAACTGGCGATATAAAACAAAACAAATAAACCCTACAAAAAAAAACGCACCGCGCGAGCTTGCTACAAAAAGTTGACTTCCTTGAAAAGACAGTAGATTATCTATGTAGTATTATCGAAACTAACTTAAAAATCACTACCCTGCACACCCAGGTCACGCAGTGGCGTAGCCAGAAAAAGAATTAGGGGGGCCAAATATTTGATGAATTCAAGAGAACGACAAAGTGTTTGATTTGAGACATTGCCACCTGATGTGCAGTGGCGTATTCCGGTGGGTTGAGCAAGGGAAGCAATAAAAGTGGTGGGGGGTTAGAGCGTGCCTCAGGCACGCGTATTCTAGGGGGGTCCGGGGGCATACTTCCCAGAAAATTTTTGCAAAATTACACTCAAATAATGGATTATAGCGCTTTCTGGAAACACTTTTAGGGTAATATTTGTATGAAATTTATTAGCAGATAAACAGCTATTAACTTATTAAAGGTAACTCTTACACACAAACGGGCAAAAACTGCGGCTAAAGTTAGAGAACACCAAAAACTCAGCTACACAAAAACCCAACAGAGCAAGCGATTCTGAAATTGCTTCCATGGATTAGTTAAAAAAAAGCGTAAATCGCGCAAACTTTGCGCGATTTGCAAAATTTATTGGTGTCTTTCTGTGTGTCTAAAAAAACAAGTCCTGGGGGGTGTTAATAGCCAGACGTCTTGGAAAACGATATAAATTTTATTATATTTTCAACAAAGGGCTCAACTTCTGAATCCAAACTTTGAAAATTTGGGGGGTGCATGGCCCCTTTCGCCCCCCTTGGCTACGCCAATGCCCAGGTGTGTCCTAAAATCTAACTTTATGAATAATTATATATTGCATTTAATAGTACTACATCGGACTAATTGAATCATTTAATGCTTTATCAAAAATGCTAACAACAATGGTAGCCTACTCACCAATGCTTTTCCATGCGACTCCAGTCTCTGGACTCTGCTGAAAATTGAATGAGGCTGTTCTCCAGGCATTTAATTAAATAATATGTGTTCTACTGGTGCAAATTAAGCTAAACTATCACCAGATGTATACAGTGACAATCTGCTTTTATTTCGACGTTTCGTCAATCAGACACGACTGACTTCTTCAGGGGGCTAGACCAGGTAGTGACTACCAGTCTAGCATGGCAAAACACAGGATCATGTTGCTGAAATCAACTAAACATGCAAAAAGAAAATTCAGCATCTAGACAAAAAATTATCGCGCGCAAAGTTTGAAATAACTTAGAAGAAGGGTCTTGATTGTTAACCATCAACAAGAAACTTAAATAACAACAGGAGAGGAGAGTGAACGGCATGAGTCATCATGATGAATCGAGTTTTGTACGCACTGCTGCACAGTTTTACAATCAGCTGGAAACCAATTTAAACAACGTAAAATAAGATCTTACAATAGTTTTTTGTAGATCGCAGGAAAAGAGATGCCATCATTGCGATTCATCACATGAGGCTTTTGATTGATGAACCAACTTTCAGAACACATTCGCTTTTTATAATCACTTTCAACTTTTAGAATTTTAGAATTGCTCCAAGTTATTTTATGATCTGAAGTTATGGCATGCATGCAAGGAGCAGAATGTTCCTGGCGTTGATATTTGAAAGCTCTTTTGTGTTCATTAATGCGAGATTTAAGATCTCGTTTGGTTTGGCCAACATAAATTAAATTGCAATCATCACAAGAAACTTGGTACACCAAACTTGAGATTTCGCTTTGTCTTTTAAAGACGGCAAAAATTTACTTATTGTCAAGAAAGGTTTCAAAGCGACTTTTACACCAATTTTATTTAAGATACGCCGAATTTTTTCAGAAACTCCCCATAAGGCAGTGCTTCTCAACTCCTGGGTCCCGACCCAAAACTGGTTCGCCGTTTCATTTGGCTGGGTCGCTGTAAGATGTGATGATAAAAAATCTTGAGCAAAGTTAAAACTGCCTACCACACCACTAATTTAGTTTTCGTAATTTCTGCTATTCTATCCACGCTGCGGGTTTCACTCGATGATTTTGCCACACGCATTTTGCGGTGAAGTGTACACAACAGCAGGGAATGGGATGGGATGGAATGGAATGGAAGACAGATTTTGGGATGAAAGATGGAAAATGTCAAGGATGGAAAGGAATGGAAGATCTTGATGATGGGATGGAAGACAATCTTCCATCATTCCATCCCAATTCCATCATTAACTTTGTAACGCTTTATCAAGACATGCATTTTATTACACCAATTGTCTGCGATGCTTCTCAAGTATTTTCGTTAGGTACTTTGTTATCTTCTCCAACGTACAGGGCCGGATTTAGCTGATGGGGGGCCTGGGGCACTTTCAGATCGGGGGCCCCCGTGCGAAAAACCACCTCTACAACTACAGTAGCATTAATCCGATACTGCTCTACACAGCACTTTGCAGAAACTTCAAAGGCTGAAAGAATAAAATAATAATAACACAAAATCACATTTTGTCCACGTAGGGGGGCCCTTCAAAAGTCGGGGGCCCGGCGCACCTGCACTCTCTGCCCCCCCCCCCCCCCCCCCCCTAAATCAGGGCCTGCCAACGTAGACTACTACAACAGTTTCTTTAACTTTGCTAGGTGTTGTTTCTTTCTGTATTTATAGAATCAATCTACGTTTCTAGTTATAACACCAAATGGTACGTAATCTTTAGGAAAATACTGCTGTTAAATTTTTAGCTTAAATTTAGCCTATGGTTTTTAAGTTTATTTGTGGCATATTCAACGCGGAGATCACAAAATGTGAAGATGGAAGATGGAATGGAAGAGATTTCTGAGATGGAATGGAAGATGGAATGGAAGATTTCTAAGATGGAATGGAGATGGAATGGAAGAAAATCTCAGGATGGAAGATGGAAAAAACGTCTTCCATTCCATTCCATCCCATTCCCTGCACAACAGTAGCCTACAGTAACACTAGACTAGGGAATTGTAACAATTAGTTGCTTCAAAAACCACCCCAAACAAATACAATTAATTGCTAAACTTGGACAATTAATTGTTTTAAACCTTATCAAATGAAAAATTAATGCATTTCCCACATCCTCTTCAAAGAAGGAAAAAGGTGCGCAAGGAGATGAATGAATTTTTAATAAACAAGAAGTATAGCTTGGTAGAAAAGTTTGCTGATCAAAAGTGGCTTTTGTTTGTGGTGTATCTTTCTGATATATTTTCGCAGCTGATTATCTTGAATAAATCTTTGCAAGGACCAAACATAATGTTGGTCGATGTATTTGAAAAACTGATTGCTTTTACAGAAAAGCTGAATTTGTGGAAGAAGATCGTGTCCCAGAAAACAGCATCATTTAGGCTACTGTTTTGAAACAGTTACTGCAAGACGGAGTTTGGCTTTGACGATGTTCAGCTTGTCATAGAAAGGCATTTGGGTTCATTGATGCGATAATTTGATTTGATTATCCCTAAAAATGCAAAGGATTTGCCTTGGAATGGGTGCGCAATCCATTTGCTATTGATGTAGATACCCTACAGGAAGGCTACCTATGCATTTTTGTCAATTTTTTGAGTTTCAAGAGGAGTTTATTGACATTCAGTGCGACAGTGTATTGATGAACTATTTTAAGAAAGAAACCATTGGTCAATTTTGGACAAAAGTCACAAATGAAAAAACTGTTGTTGGCACGCCGCAGTGGTGCCAAAGTTAGTGGAGGATTGGGGGGATAAATCAAAATTTTATCAAAGTTTAGACGATTTTGAACATTGGGGAGGATGCATACCTTTATACACAATTTTAGTGGTTCTGGTATTAAGTTTATTAAACAATCACCGGCCCTCGGTAAATTAGCTGCTAACAGCCTAATAATAATATACAGACAAGAAATCGTGGAGATAAAAGCGCTACCAGTGCTCTTGTGAATGACTGCTGCAAGATTAAGAAACAAGCAAAGAAAAATTGGTACCTCCAGCGGGATTCGAACCTATGAACTTCCAATGAATACTTAGTTTTTCCAAAAAAAACAGAAGTAATACTTTTCTTCTTGCGCTCTCCTTCACTAGAATCACTACACTTAGTGCGCTATAGGACAAAGTCACTAGTAGTCAGGAGATTGAAAACAATCGAATCTACAGAAGAACATCTGCAAATTTATGACAAAAATGCTAACTTTCAAACACATCACAAGAACTTGTTACAACCGAATTGCGTCTTACGGTAGTGCACATTCAAAATACATTAGCACTGTCATTTATGCTGATGTCATTTAAAATATTTTGGTGAATGTTGCAAACAATGCTAGCATTTAACCTTTCATGTCCCAAAGTATTTCTCAGCCAGGTTTTCAATCTACGAAGATTGGAAAATGACCTCTCACAAGCAGCAGAGTTACCAGGCAAAAAGAGGATCTTAATCAGCTGGAGTATTAAATTTGAGAATAAAGAGAGGTTTTTCCAACTCGGACAATGCCTGGTAAGCTTTTTTAGCATCGTAGCCTACAGAGATTTTGCTCCTGTTGCCTTGCTGAATGAATCAATTTGATAACTCATCGATTGTCTATTCAGCTCTGGATAATTTTTGACCATTTCAGGAACTAAGCGGTCTTGAAAATTCGTGCAAGTTCTTTATACTTTGCAGAATCGGAATTCAGGCTACTTTCAAACCGTTCGGTCAGTTCAGAGATAACTCTATCCATGAACTGATTGTAAAGTATTTTATAACTTAATGCAGTTGAGTGTCTGCAGGAGCTGCCATCGAGCCTCCACCCAATCTTTCAGAGACTCTTCTTTGCCGTGGTGCTTGCAAAGGCGTGATAAAATTAGTAGCAAATTTTTTCCGGAAGTGAAACTGCATTTTTGTAATTGTTCTCAAACTCCAAATCACAATATTTCTCTCGAGTGATTTTCAGGGTCTGAAACAGCTCTTCACAAGAGTCAATGTCGAGCTTTTCTCCTTGCAGCGTGATACTAAATTGCTCTATAAGTGCCAAAGGCTGCAAAATCAGCACAAGTCCCAAATACGTTTCTGCAGTTTCTTCATTACTGCAGTGCCGTGGCCAGTGGCCTGGTCCAACTCGTCCTTAATACCTTCAATGAAGGTCCTTCATTGTCTAGCGTCAAATCCAAGACAATTTAGAACTGTGATCAAACATCAATAAAAGAAAAGCAACAGCAATTTGAGATGCTTGCAAACAACTAAATCGAAGTACAACTTCATAGCAACTATTTTTTTTCTGAATTATTGGGGGGGATGCTGTCAAAATATTGGGGGGATATATCCCCCATCCCCCTTACTTTGGCACCACTGCACGCACGCAGTAAAAGCTCTCCAGCCATTTGTTACTACCTGCCTGTGTGAGAGAGGGGGTTTTCTGCGCTTACTAGACCGGGAGCCCGCGACCTTCACTCTAGGTGAAAAAGTTACCAATTTCTATTCATACAGCGATGTCCGGTGGTATGTGGGTACTCATAATCTGGAAGTTTGCCGGGCCGCCGGTGGTGGGTATGGGAATGGGGGGCAATTTTCATGGCCCAAAAAATGCGCTAGGTTAGCTGAAAAAGTGACCGCTTGAAACTTAGTTGGTTGTACAGTAAATTGTTTCTACATGATTGTCTGGTATGTGACAGACATTTTCGGTGGTGGGGGCTCTGACAGACAAGTTTTATACCCTCTAAAAAATTTGCGCTAGGTCAGCTGAAAAAGTTACCAAATAAAACCAACTGATTATTAATCTGTGGGTGTCACGCTTCACAAAAATATATGTGACAGACAAATTTGATGGTGGGTGTCCCCTAACAGACGACCTAAAGTAGGTGGCCCCCCCCCAACTTGAGCTAGGTCAGCTGAAATAGTTACCGGATAAAACCAATTGAAAATTAATGTATGAGTGTTAAGCTTCACAAAAATGTATCTGACAGACAAATTTGATGGTGGGTGTCCCCTGACAGAC
Source organism: Aplidium turbinatum (assembly GCF_918807975.1). Lineage (NCBI taxonomy): Eukaryota > Metazoa > Chordata > Ascidiacea > Aplousobranchia > Polyclinidae > Aplidium > Aplidium turbinatum. Next base: position 10,221,116 of record NC_137484.1, on the reverse strand, counting down.
GACCTAAAGTAATATGGCAATCACCCAAACTTGCGGTGGTGTATGTATGGAATGAAGCGATGGCAGTGCGCGCAATGTATTTCATGAAAATGTTAGCCACGACCGGGGAAATGCAAGAACCCATCGGCGTACCATAAATTTGACCATAAAGAACGTTATTATAGCAAAATATAATGGACTCAAAACACAATTTCAAAGCTTCTGTGACGTCATTCATAGAAAGTTTAGTCTACAAACATTCTTTGAGAGGGACGGAAGTAAATAAGCTCACAACATCAAAAGAAACAAAGCAATTATTGCAATCAATAGAGGTGTTTTTGATTAATTGTACAAACTCAAAAGAATTTTTTACGGTGTATTCTTGGTTCAACAATGGCGATAAAATGTCAATTAAAAACTTCGATAAATTATAAGTAGGCGAACCGATAAAGGACACGATAGGTCGAAGAGGGGTGTGGTTTTTATGAATTTTGGGCAATCTATAAATTTTCGGAGTTACACTCTTATTACACTTAAGACGATGATAAACTGGCATAGTGATTTTTCGTTTAGTTGCAAATCGCCAAACTAATTTGTTTACAGATTTTTCAATAGATGCAATAGGATTAGGTTGACGTCTTAAAATTTTGTATGTAGTATTGTCATTTAAAAGTTCAGAGAGTTTGTTATGATACTCAGAACTGTCCATAATTACCGTAGCGTTCCCTTTATCGGCTTTTATTATTTTGATGGAGCTGTCAAATTTCTGTTCTTTTAAAGCTGTCATTTCTTCTGGAAGAAGATTGGGTGGAGGGGGTCTTGCCGAATTCAGAATTTGAGTAATCTTTGATCTGACCGTTGCAACACCAGCTGCGTCATTCACACCTCTGTAATCTGTATCCTTTCTCTGTTGCTGCTACAATATCCAATTTCGGAATCAATTTGGGCTAAATGGCAAAATTGTGACCCTTCTTCAACACTTTGACTTGACGTTTAGTGATTTCTTTCTGGCTTAGATTTTTCACCCATCGGTTTGTCAACTATGATGTGTCATTTCTTTTCTGAGAGCTGTGATTGTCGTAAAGCAGCTAACTTTTTTTCATGAATATCTTTTGTTTTATTGTTTGTCCTTTATCGGTTCGCCTACTTATAATTTATTGAAATTTTTAATTGACATTTCATCGCCGTTGTTCTTCTCTCGTGTTGTCGCTATATGTCAGGGCATCCGTTGGTTAGTCACTGCCTGGTGTCGTCGTCGATAGAATCTAGGCCTTCCATACCATGAGGTGGTCTGAATAGCCGGCAATCCTTGATAATGTGGGCTGCCGTCTGCATTTCACCACACTCACAAGTAGCACTTTCTGCCAAGCTCCAGCGCAACATGTCTGCACCATAGCGTCCAACACCAGTGAGCAAACGGTTACGCCTTGATGAGGCAAGTCTAGAGAGACCATGGCCCAGCTGGTTCTCGGGCGTGGATCTGAATACTTGGCGAAGTGGGGATGTGCTGCTTGACCACTGTTCACACCACGCCGCGTGGCACCACTGTTTGCTAGGATTTCCACCAGAGGCTGCCAGAAGGTCTTGTGCAGCGCGTAAAAATGGCTTTCTTGATTTTAGCCGCTGCTTTGGTGGATATCTCAGCGTGGTTTTCGCCATTGTCATTGTTGAACCTGAATTTGTTGAATCGCTATTGTTGAACCAAGGATACACCGTAAAAAAATCTTTTGAGTTTGTACAATTAATCAAAAACACCTCTGTTGATTACAATAATTGCTTTGTTTCTTTTGATGTTGTGAGCTTATTTACTTACGTTCCTCTCAAAGAATGTTTGCAGATTATCTCTCAATTACTTTCGCAAGATAAGTCTTCACACGAACGCACTAAACTTTCTATGAATGACGTCATAGAAGCTTTGATAATGTGTTTTGAGTCCATTGCATTTTGTTATAATAACGTTCTTAATCGCCAAATTTATGGTACGCCGATAGGTTCTTGCATTTTCCCGGTCGTGGCTAACATTTTCATGAAATACACTGAGCGCACTGCCATCGCTTCATTCCATACACCCAGGCCCGGATTTAGGAGGGGGGCAGAGGGGGCAGTTGCCCCGGGCCCACCGACTTTTGAAGGGCCCCCCTATGTGGAAAAAATGTAATTTTGTGTTATTTTTTTCCTTTTGGCCTTTAAAGTTTCTGCAAAATGCTGTGCGGTACTGGACTGATGCTACTGTCGACGTAGAGATGGGTTTTCGCGCCGTGGGCGCAAAACATTTTTTTGCACGGGGCCCCCCCGATCTAAAAGTGCCCCGGACCCCCCATCAGCTAAATCCGGCCCTGCATACACCACCGCAAGTTTGGGTGAGATATGTAGATGACACTTTTTACATTATAAAAAGTCTGCTGTCAACCAATTCCATCAACATTTGAACAGCATATCTTCTTCAATTCAATTCGCAACAGAACATGAAAAAAACAACTTCATACCATTTTTAGACGTCTTAGTTATTCCTCACTATACCACAAACACTTTGACTACTACGATTTTCGAAAAACCCACACACACTGACAGATATTTAAATTTTAATTCACACCACCCCAAACATCAAAAACTTACTGCAGCTAAAACTTTGTATGACAGCATTGACACACATGTCGCAGTTTCGCATGAACGTTCACGACAGAACAAAGCATACACAATAGGCCTACGTTGTTCCTCAATGGATTTCCAAGAAAGCATGCTTGCCAACGACAACCAAAAAGTTTAATACTGTACCTCTATCTATACCCAGTATAACTTTTTTGTTTCTTTACCTTATTTTAAGGGAGTTTCTGAAAAATTCGGCGTATCTTAAATAAAATTAGTGTAAAAGTCGCTTTGAAACCTTTCTTGACAAGAAGTAAATTTTTGCCGTTTTTATAAGACAAAGCGAAATCTCAGGTTTAGTGTGCCAAGTTTCTTGTGATGATTGCAATTTAATTTATGTTGGCCAAACCAAACGAGATCTTAAATCTTGCATTAATGAACACAAAAGAGCTTTCAAATATCAACGCCAGGAACATTCTGCTCCTTGCATGCATGTCATAACTTCAGATCATAAAATAACTTGGAGCGATTCTAAAATTATAGAGCTTCGGTAGAGAATTTGTCTTGTTGAACCATGGGCATACGAAGCCGAGCAACGTTATCAAGTTTAACATATTCAAGTTTATTATATACCGGTACCAATTCTAAAATTCTAAAAGTTGAAAGTGATTATAAAAAGCGAATGTGTTCTGAAAGTTGATTCATCAATCAAAAGCCTCATGTGATGAATCGCAATGATGGCATCTCTTTTCCTGCGATCTACAAAAAACTATTGTAAGATCTTATTTTACGTTGTTTAAATTGGTTTCCAGCTGATTGTAAAACTGTGCAGCAGTGCGTACAAAACTCGATTCATCATGATGACTCATGCCGTTCACTCTCCTCTCCTGTTGTTATTTAAGCTTCTTGTTGATCGTTAACATTTAAGTCCCTTCTTCTAAGTTATTTCAAAATTTGCGCGCGATAATTTTTTGTCTAGAAGTTGAATTTTCATTTTGCATGTTTAGTTGATTTCAGCAACATGGTCCTGTGTTTTGCCATGCTAGACTGGTAGTCACTACCTGGTCTAGCCCCCTGAAGAAGTCAGTCGTGTCTGATTGACGAAACGTCGAAATAAAAGCAGATTGTCACTGTATACATCTGGTGATCATTATCATTATATTCCTTTCTCGTATTGAGGGTTGGATACAATGCACCATTGTTCTCGACCATACTGCAGTTTCATAACTTAATTTTGTCCATTTAGTGATGTTTGATGTCCAAATCATTCTTGGTCTGCCTTTGTTTCTTTTACCGTTTATCTCCTTTCTATTAATGATTTTTGTAACGTGTTTTGCCTTATTGTGTGTCCGAAATACTTCAATTTTCTTTATTTGACAATTTGTAAGAGAATTTTGCTTGAATTAAATGTGGATAATACTTCATCGTTAGTGATCTTTTGTTTTCATGAAATTTTTAACATTTGCCTGTATGACCAGAGCTCGAAGGCATCGATCCGTTTTTCCATTTTTTGCTGAGCGATAACCACTCGGCCACTGTGGTTAGATTGAGACTAGATAATAATAATAATGTTATGGTTTTTACTTATTGTCGCTCAGCAACAGCTAAGGTCTTTTAGCAACAGGACTCGTTTTTATTTTATATCAGGTTTACGATGTTATCATATTATTACCTGGTTTATTCTCACTGCGTTATGCAATAAAGAATACAGTTGGTACTGTTTTTACCCGTAAGTCTTTGGTATGACCCGACCTGGAATCGATCTCAAATCTACCAGTACCAGAGCCAAAAACGAAACCACTTGGCCACTGAGCTGGTGTAGACACTAGATTACGCAGCAAAACAAAACGAACTAAACATATTAAAAACAAAAAAAATAATTAATTTTGCTCAGAAAAGAAATGGAAAAACTAGATCCTCTCTACCAAAGCAAACTCTCTACTTAGTGGCACCTACTGGATGCCAAAATTTTGGAGAAACAACACTTAACAACAAGCCGAAACTTCACTTTGTCAGTTTCGATCAAAGCTTCCCCGGGTACCAAACGCAAATCTATCAGGATTGCGCTTCCAAAAAAGCTTTCCTATTGTAAACAATCGTTTACTTTATAGGCTACGTACTATAGCACTACGACTAGCCGCAAAAAATAAAGCATGCCATGTGAATATGATGCTACCTCTCAATGAAATAAAGTATTTAATATAGGAGTGATTGTAACATTTTGTTTCTTGAGACTTTTGTTTTCTTTAATTGAAAACTATTTGATTCAATTGCATACGCATTAAGATTTGTTGGCAAAAGGTTGGTTCACAACCGAATGCCCACGGCGACGAACGCGCTGTGGGGCCCACCATTGGCTAAACGTCGCGTCAACAAACTACTTTTTATATAGCGTTTTTGTTGCAATAAACCTTCGTTCACTTTAATTTCGTCAAATTGTAACACATACTGGCCAATAGTTAGAATTATTTTGTTGTAAATACAAAAAATGATATTTGTTGTAGAAAGGTTGGTTCACAACCGAATGCCCACGGCAACGAACGCGCTGTGGGGCCCACCATTGGCTCAACGTCGCATCAACAACTATCATTCATATTAAATTTTTGTTGAAATAAAGCTTTAAAATTCTTTATTTCACAGAATTATAATACATACTTGACATAATTCTTTATTCGTTTGCCAGAAACACCAAAATTAGAATTTATTCTCAAAAAGTTGACTGACAATCGTTCAATGCTCACGGCGAAGAACGCGCTGTGGGGACCACCATTGGCTCAACGTCGCGTCAACAACTATCATTCATATTAAATTTTTGTTGAAATAAAGCTTTAAAATTCTTTATTTCACAGAATTATAATGCATACTTACCATAATTCTTAATTCGTTTGCCAGAAATACCAAAATTAAGATTTATTCTCAAAAAGTTGGCTGACAACCGAATGCCCACGGTGACGAACGCGCTGTGGGGCCCACCATTGGCTAAACGTCGCGTCAACAAACTACTTTTTATATAGCGTTTTGTTGCAATAAACCTTCGTTCACTTTAATTTCGTCAAATTGTAACACATACTGGCCAATAGTTAGAATTATTTTGTTGTAAATACAAAAAATGATATTTGTTGTAGAAAGGTTGGTTCACAACCGAATGCCCACGGCGACGAACGCGCTGTGGGGCCCACCATTGGCTCAACGTCGCGTCAACAACTATCATTCATATTAAATTTTTGTTGAAATAAAGCTTTAAAATTCTTTATTTCACAGAATTATAATACATACTTGACATAATTCTTAATTCGTTTGCCAGAAACACCAAAATTAGAATTTATTCTCAAAAAGTTGACTGACAACCGTTCAATGCTCACAGCAAAGAACGCGCTGTGGGGCCCACCATTGGCTCAACGTCGCGTCAACAACTATCATTCATATTAAATTTTTGTTGAAATAAAGCCTTAAAATTCTTTATTTCACAGAATTATAATGCATACTTACCATAATTCTTAATTCGTTTGCCAGAAATACCAAAATTAAGATTTATTCTCAAAAAGTTGGCTGACAACCGAATGCCCACGGTGACGTACTCGACGTTGGCTCTTCGTTGGTTCAACGTTGTGTTAACAACCTATTTATTATATTGACGTTTGTTGAAATAAAAATTTATAAAAGCTTCAGTTCACAGAATTGTAATGGGTACTTTTCATTATGTAAGATTATTTCACCGGGAATATAAAAATAAACAATCGGTGGCTGGAGGTTGGCTTTCAACCGAATGCCCACGACGACAAATGCGACGTTGGCCCACCATTGCCTTAATGTTGTGTCAACAACCAAGTTTTACACAATATATATTTGGTAAAAAAAATGTTTCATGTGATTTATATCGCCAAATTATAACATGTTTTACCCTTTTTTAGTGATTCTTTGTTCAGTTAAAGAAATAATGTTAGTTGGCAAATGGTTGTTTTGCGACGAAAAGCCAACCGCGACGTTCGCGACCGTTGGCCACCGATCAGCCAACATTGTTTGCTGTGCGGGTAGTACAGTGTTAACATACTGTGTTTGTTTGTGTAGTTTCTAATTTTATAAAATATTCCAGATATTTTCGCCGATCTCCCAGATAGATCTTCAATGTGATAATTCCAACTTAGTTTGTCATCAAGAAATATGCCAAGATATTTGATGTTGTTTGTTTTTTGAATTTTTGTGTCGTTTAAGACTACATTTAGTTTTGAAGTTGATCCCCCTTTTTGTTCAAGTCGCATGTAAAACGTCTTGGAGTAGTTGATGCATAATTTGTTTGCATTGAACCAATCAGTGATACGCTGCATCTCAATTTCAGTGTTTTGTTGCAATTGCAAAATAGATGTTGCTGAAGTAAATAAAACAGTGTCATTGGTCACAGCGGTAAACCATAATCTCTTCGTGGGAAAATTGTAACATAAGATTCCCAGATCCGTTCGTCTGTATGTAATGACCGAAAAGAAACACTCTTCAGGAAACGTCTATTCGAGAATTGTATTTCTGTAAAAATAGCCTCAAAGCTGTCGAAAATGGGGTGCAACGCGATACACCACTAAAAACTTGTCACTACAGAACAGATTACTTGGATAAAAGACGGAAATTTTCGTCCAGCTGACAAGCACTAAGCAAAACAGTTAAACATGCGACCAACCTCTTCAAGCAACAATTTTAAAATGACTAGAATAATTTGCGATATCTCAAACTCACGTAAACAGTAACTGTGACGCAATAATGAAAGACATTGTCACGCAATTCTAACAGATGTTCAAAGGTGGTGATCCAATGTTTCATGTTTAAACAGGTTTGACACAAGTCTTACGAACGATGGTGCAGTTTTGGCTCATTTTTAGGAAAAATTCCATGACGTAATACGCTAAGATTCAGTAGACCTGAACGGTTTTTATATGACGTTTGATTAGGTGAACAATTGTCTGGAACAGTCATCAGCAAATAGCTGAGAATCGAATGTTGTTATAACAGGCAAATCATTTATGTAAAGCAGAAAAAACAATGGTCCAACTACAGATCTTTGAGGAACACCACATGTGATATTTTCATGCTTTGATTTGAAAGGTTGTGCAATAGCAGTAGGTGTAGGCTGAGCTTTGTTGCTGTTTTTTCCATTTTTTATCAAATCCATTACTCCTTAATGAAAAAAACCTTCGATTTTGCAGCGGTTTGCCTATTTGGCATTTTTTTAGGTCATTTGGCATTTTTTGACCAGTTGTTTGGCATTTTTTCCATTAGTGGACCTGGCAACCCTGACTGGCACTGCTTGCAATAAATGAAACCTGATCAGTGATCACGGGTAGTAAAGCAAGGTTGGTTCCTATTTTTGTTGACTCGCGTTTGACTTTCAAGTTTATCAATTCGATTTGGTCGCTATGCAGTCACACTGACAAGTCAGCGCAGCTATGTAATTGTCACATAACATAAGTTATAGTATTTAGCTCAGTTAGTTAAGCTCCGGTCCGTGATAGTAAACAGGTTAGGGAACGCTGCACTAGATGCCTCTGAAATCTGTCCTCAAGATGAGTTGGTCAAGCACACACCAGATATAAGGTTTTCCTATGTGGTTGTATAACAGATTTTTATCTTTCCAGAATCACTTTTAAATTAAAAATAGGCTATGCCATTTTTAGAAGTAGTAAATGCAGAAACTGGAGCACCTGTAAGTCGTGGGCAACTTGTTAGCATTTTTTTGAAATGTATTGCTTCCGGAGTCACTGCATATTTTCTATATAAGTATTTTGATAAGCTTTTCAGCGCACTTGATCCAACCAAAAAACAAAAACGAGCAGCAGAGGAAAAAGTAAGTAACCACCATTCTTTAATTTTAAGAATGGTTTAGTTTGATTTGGTTTTGGTAAATCTTTAAATATGCAGTTTGTTCTGCTATATTTACCAAGTTGATACAAGGAACCCTGGGTCATTCCATGTCAACTGCCCAGGCAAGTTAACCCAACCCCTCAGATTTTTATCATGTTTTGTATGTCCATGCAGCTAGTTACACTGATTTCAACAACAAAAAAATTTTCGAAATCGATCAGTGCTTGCCGAAGTTATGACATTTAGAAAATATGTCAAATATGTTATCACTGCGGCGACACGCATCAATGGTTTTTGATAATATTGTGTTTAAAATGTCGTATTTCTTTTTAATTTGTATATTGTTGTCATTTTAGCAGGTTAGGTGAACCTTTAAGACATTTTCAATCACCTCATTACAGTTTTTCATGTTTTTGAAATATGGGTCAGTAATTAAAGGGGGTTTAGTTTGGGGGTATGTGCTTGTGCATTCATGCGTAACGATAACTTTAAAAGCTCATATCTTGAAGTGTATTATACACTAGCTAGAAAGTTGAGTAATGGCTCAAATGAAAGCTCTTGCTGAGTACCTTACTTTGTTCTTAATTTTATGCTTGCTTTTTGTAATTTGTTTCGAGCAGGGTGATAATAAAACACAGTTTCATTTTTCAGATATTTTTGTGATCCTGCTTCTATTATCTATACTTTATGTGACCTAATTTGTGATTAAAAGTTGTTAAGATGCAAAAGTGTAGTGTTGGTGTCTCACTGGATACTGAATGCCACAAAAAGGCATATCCAACACAAAAACAAGGTATTTTGCCAATTGACACTCTGACAGATGATGAACGAGTGCTTCTGAATATTCGAATTGCTGCTGATAAGGGTAATGAATGTTGTTTGGAGAACGTATGTATTTTCCACAAGTACAATTACATTGATCGGTACTCTTCCTTGCAGAAAAAGTGTTGTGATCCTTTTCAAGTCCACAGTAAACCAGTCAAAAATCGTTATATACGTCCTATCACTTGGGAATGTTACCAAAAATCTAAATATTACAATTTAAACATTGTACCGGGAAAAAAGGTGTGTGCCAATTGCAGTGCAAGACTTCAAGAAACTCTCTTTCAACATGTATCATCAAGTGAAGAAGCCTCGAATTCGACTGACAGTGAAATATACGACATTGCATCTACTGTTGAAGCAAACGAATCCTTCAGCAAGCTTAATGAAAGTTTACAGAGCGTTGAAGAATCACCTGTGAAGTTGCATAGTATGCCTTCAAGCAGTAAAATTTCCTATGGAAAAAGGAAATTACATCAAATTCATGATACCTTTCGAGCAAAGATATCCAATGTTCTTAATGTCAGTGATGTAGACCTACAGCAAGACCAACCTGACACTAAAGACGAAGACAAAATGAAAATAAAATCTTTTGACAACATTATCTCAAAAATGAAAAAAAAAATTAACAACATTGACAGTACGAGAGCAGAAAAAATACAAGTCCTCACAATGGCACCAAGCAACTGGTCAAGAGAAAAGACTATGAATGAATTTTCTGTTACTGAAAGAATGGTCAGAGTAGCTCGAGCGCTTGAAATTTCAAGTGGCATATGTGCCTTGCCATTACCTCGAAAGGGAAAATCACTGCCAGAAAATATTATCGAAAAGGTTAAATGCTTTTACCAAAACAATGATAATACTAAAATAATGCCAGGAATGAAAGACCGTGTTAGCATCAAGAAAAATCAATATGAACAAAAAAGGTTGCTTCTGTGCACATTAAAAGAGCTCTATATATCACAGGGTTGTCGGTATTTTACCCGACCCAAAAAAACCCGGGTGGGTTTTTTTAATAAAACCCACTTAAAAAAACCCAAAAAAACCCATAAAAAAACCCAGAGCATCATATTTGTTCAGTTTTTATTAGAAAATTGAAAAAATGAACAAAAACACTACAAGGCACTTAAAACAAACTTTAAATTAGGACTTAAGGATGTGATTGTGAAGTAAATTTCCAAGAATAAACTGAAAACGCAGTGGATATTGTACAGTACACAGAAATCAAGTAATGCCCCTTTGTGTATACTACACTAAAACTCATTTATGCAAGAAGGCCTTATAGTTAAACTGCTGAAAGTACTACTCTACTGTAGTCTGTATATATGATGTGAAATGCAATTTAGGAGGCTATTTACCAATTACAGATTCTGCGAAGCAGGACATTAAGGCGCAAACAAAACGGCGCAGACATAACGGCGCCAAAGTCAACGCAACAAGTTCAATTTATAGAACGATAATACTCTGCAACCATAACGAAAGTTTATGTGTGAATAAGGATTTTTGGAGCTGGTATACAAGTCCCCCCCCACCACCCTTGGCAACTCATGACAAAGAGGAATTGACCAAAAAATGTTAACAAAATGAGGAAAAGGTTCTGAGCTGGTTACGTTGACTTTGGCGCCGTTTTGTCTGCGCCGTTTTGCCTCTGCGCCGTTTTGTTCGCGCCTTAATGTCGTGGACTGCAGATTCTGGATTCTAACGCTTGGCTGTTTCAGAGCATTTGCCTAAATGGCCATTGGCCACGCAATCGCTCAATTGCTCATCCATTACTATATATAGTATGTATATATAAATGATAAAAAATATTTAAACATGATGGCATAAATGCTCCTTGCCTTCAAATCTAAAGCAAATGATGCAATAATGTGATTTCTACCACGGTAGCATCAACTTGGTATAGAAATCAGTGGATATGCAACATCCAACTTGATCTTGAAATTAATGGATGATGCAACATTCAAGCAACAACAACCTTAGTGCATTATTTTATTGAGTTATGCAAGCATGTACTGTGAGTGAAAGGCACTTCATTCGTAAAAAGTAGTTTTGAGGTGAAATAAGCATGAATCTACCTTTTTTGCATCTTTTTTAAAAAAACCCAATAAAACCCAAAAAAACCCGGGTTTTTTTAAAAAAACCCGGGCGGGTTGGGCTTTTTTAAAAAAACCCGGGTTTTTCTCAACCCTGATATATCATTCAAAGAACAAAACCAAGAAACAAAAATTGGATTTTCTAAATTTTGTACACTTAGACCTAAATGGTGCGTCAGCGCTGGCGCATCCGGAACACATTCTGTGTGTGTGTGCACAATACACCAAAATGTGGTGCTTTTGTTGCATGCCGCACAGATGGAAGACTGGAAGAGTCATACAAAGATCTTATAAGGCTTGCAGTCTGTGACATGAACAACAGAGATTGTATGTTGCAAAGATGCGACAAATGCCCAGGAATTGCAGGGGTTGAAGCAAAGTTGTGTGAGAAGTTTGAAGACACAAACGAAGATATTACTTTCAGACAGTGGACTACAGTGGACAGAACTGAACTCGTATTGCAGCAGTTACCAGTTTCGGACTTCATAAATGTAATTTCTTACAAAATGTCAGCATTAATACCCCATCATTTTATTTCACACTCACAATCTTCATATTTGAGAGAAAGTAAGGAAAATCTTGACCGTAATTCAGCTATTATTCTCATGGATTTCGCAGAAAATTTTTCATTTCATGTGCAAGATGAGGCACAAGGTTACCACTGGACTCACCAGACCTGCACTGTCCACCCAGTAGTATGTTACTATAAAGAAAATGACGAATTGCATCACACATGCATGTGTTTTCTTTCAGAAGAGTTGCTACATGATGTTGTTATGGTGTACTTGATTCAAAAGAAAACTACTGAGTTACTGAAAACGAAAATTTCAAATTTGCATTATGTAGAATACTTCACTGATGGCTGTGCTGCACAGTACAAAAATTGCAAGTCATTTTATAATTTATTCAAACATGAAGTTGATTTTGGTGTACAAGCAGCTTGGTCTTTTTTTGCCACTAGTCACGGAAAATCCCCTTGTGATGGAATTGGTGGCACTGTAAAAAGATCAACTGCAATGGAAAGTCTTAGACGACCATTAGAAAATCAAATAACAACTGTTTCTGCAATGATGACTCACTGCAAAGAAAAACTTCCTACTATCTCATTTGTTCAACTACTCAAAGAAGATCTAGATGAATTAAGAACAGGTCTCAATAATCGATTCAAAGAAGCATCCACAATTAAGGGGACCCGCGGATTTCATTATTTTAAGCCATTTGACTCACACAAACTGGGCATGAAAAGAATTAGCAGTGACACTGAATTTTCTCTAGTAGTATCTTTAAGTTTACAGCCTGGTGCTCAAGATGTTTCATCACAACTTCATGTAACAGAAGGCCAATTGCTATCTGTTGTGTATGACCAAAAATGGTACATTGCTGTAGTTAAAGATGTTGACAAGAATAATGAAGATGTTTCAGTTGATTTTATGCACCCAAATGGTCCTTCTCGATCCTTCTATTGGCCACAACAAGCAGATGTCTGCTGGGTTCCATTTCAGCATATCTTATGCCCTATTGATGTTCCTTCACTCGCCACAACCAGAGGGCAGTACCATCTCAATGTGAAGTGTAAAGAAAAAATCAACAGAAACTGGATACGCTTTCAACATCATTTGTGATCACATATTTTTTTAATATAAGGCAATGATTTAGCTTTGCTTCATTAAAAAAGTAATTTAGCACATACCGTAGAATGACACAATAGAAGCAACCTGTTTATTGGGATTGTAGGACACCAGTACTGTCACTGTTATATTAAAAAACGGACTTTATTTGTTCATTTATATGTTTGAGAGCATTCTATGTAATTTTTTGCCTGAAACTAAAAGAAGCAGCTTTCAGATTTTACAAGCAAATTCTGCTAGTTAAGAGCTTTCAAATGATGTATTACACAAGGTGATCACTCCTGTGCTCTTCGAAATACAGGCATCCAAAATTGTTGTAACGCATGAGCGCACATGAAAACTGGGTCCCAATTCCCCCCCAAACACCGGGGGAGCCGAGGAGTCAACATTTTTTTACCAGTGAAATATTGTAGAATACATCTGGGTAGCATCATTTTTCAAATAAAGAGATTTATAAACTGATTAAACAACTAGTTATAGTGGTTTAAAGTTTTGCTTGTTCATTTATGATGCATTTCATGAGCAGGTACCCCCTCACAGAACCCAAATTTAAATTGCCGATAACTTTGTCAATTCTCGACCGATTTTTCTCAGACTTAGTTTTTCAGAATCGTGGTGAAAAGTTCTGTAAGAATACCAATTTTTAATAAAATCTGAGAGGGTGGGTTAACTTTTGCCATTTTTCTGGGACGTTTGACATGGAATGACCCCATTGGTGAGTAATAACATAACAGTATAATATATATTTTTGTCTGTTTGCAATCATTTTACAGAAGTTGGCTTTAGCAGTAATTGAAAATTAAGATCATACAGACATTAAAATCAAGTACGATACCAGGAATTCCAAAAAACAGTGGTTGTGATGGAAAAGGCGCTTTGAAAAGAAAATCGATAATTACATTTGTTGAGCTGTTCAAAGTTTGGTAATCAAAAATCTGCAATGGCTATGCCACATTGTTATATTTTAGTCATAAGACCAAGAAACTCTTCAGCCCACGTATATGTCAAGAGGCTGCTAAAATACCATATGACACATATAGAGACAGTGTACCAAAACTGTTGTATTGCCATTACATAGGTGACTAAAAACGTCATATTGGTAACATGGGATTGAAGATAATTGCATTAAATAAGCAAAAAACAAAACAATTACCAGTCATAAATGCAGCCACATTACAGGCGTATAATTTAATTTGCAATATATAATATATATATAATTATATATACCATTTTTTTTCTAAACTCTTGTCTCTTGTGTGGCCCAACTTGAAAAAATTACCGTATCATCTCTGACATGAACGTTTTTTTTAAATTTTGTGTGTGAAAGCTATGGCAGTGGTATAGGCTACTGTATTTACAATTCATTAGCATATCTACAAACACCTACTTCAATATTTTCTCATGCTAATCTAGTAGCCTACTGACCGTATGTACTATTGCTTTTCAGTCAGTTAATTTATTCCATTATAGGCCCAAAAGCTGCTGAAGAAACTTGGTAAAAAGGGAATCAAAGACTTGCATCTCACTGAATATGAACTAAACATTGCTGCACAGCTTGTCATTCCTTTTGGTACAGTAATGTAGGCTATCTAAATCTTATGTATTCTGGTACCAGTAGTTGAGAAAGTATTCTGGTTATGTCGTGTCATCTTGATAAATTCAAGTAGATATGCTGGATGTATAGCAATGATAAGATTTAAGTCACAACAGATTTTTTAAATGTAAAGTAAATCATCGATATTAAAACAAATAAAAATGCATCAATCCAAACTAAGTGTGAATAATAAGCACATTGCCTGCTACTTTTAAAAGAGGGAAGCAATGATTTCTTTAACTCCATTTCAAAGACACTTGTGTGTGAACGTAAGGTAGTATGATCATAATTCATAATTATAACAATGAAAAAACAAATGCGAATCGAATCAACATTAACTGATTTGTCAGTGTTTCTGTATCATATTGATTGATTGATGATATGTTTGCAAAGCACTGAAAAATATCACACTTAAAAAGTAATAAGATGGCAGGATTCAGTCATATAAGAAAGTTGACTGATTTGATAATTTATCATGACGTGACAAAAATATGTCTCATTAAAAATGAAAGCAAATAATGCAAGAACACCTGGGAAGCGGCTGACCATTTTTTTTGTGAGTTCACTTTCAGCAGGCTTTAAACTCACACAAGGTTGGCACTTTGCTCAATAGCTGTTCAGATTGTATCAAAATAAACTGATGTGATGTAAATAGTCACCATGCAAATTGAGCATGTATTTGAAGCTTTCTAAAAAAAAGATGAACACCCAAAAACATGGTCACCTTACGCCACTGCTGGGAAGTAGTGTAGTTTCAGGCATACATAGTTCTCTTTAAACATGATTGTGCTTTTTAACTATGTTTGTGCAGACATAGTAATGCAGGGTACATACCATTTTTTGGAAAACAAATAATAATTACTCACTGAATTTAGGTAATGAAACTCCTCTAAGATATTGCTACTTCGAGTGACATATTGTTACTTTTACAATTTTTAGATCTTCCTGTATCATGGGTACACATTGGAGGGTTGGAGGAAGTGATAGAGCAAATCAAAGAGACCGTAATACTTCCTTTCCAGAAGCGAGACTTTTTCCGACAGTGTAAACTTTTCATGCCACCAAAAGGTCAGTTTTGTATTGAACTATATTGATTGTACTGAAAAAAAAATTCAACTAGCTGTTTTGTAATTTAGGAAATTACATCATTAATAAAATACAACAAACATAGCCTACAATATATACCGAAATATACCAAGTCAATAAGCTTATTTGAGCAATGAATGGCCATAGAACAGCTGAGGCAGTCCATGGCATGCCTACTTTCATAAGGGCGTACAAAGCACCTTTCAAGAAATATGTTATTCAGGTATCTTGCTGTATGGACCACCTGGTTGTGGAAAGACAATGATTGCAAAGGCAACCGCTAAGGAAGCTGGCTGCACTTTCATTAACATTGAGGTGAGCTTGTTAGTTGCAAGCTAAGACGTTAGAGATGCAGCTTGTGTCTAAGAGCATATAATACTTGTTATCTTGCAATGTATGTTCAAATGTTTAATACCTATATATGGTGCATTGAAAATGGGTTTTCTACCACCCACATGTGTCATCATCTCAATATGCGATGCAACATATGTTTCATTGTGGAAGTGTCTAGAATCGTTTTTGTGCCTTGAAACTGAAAAGGTTCAAAGTTGAAATCTACAGAATTTGTATTTTTTGGACTGCTTTTTTCATGGCGCGACATGGAAAACTGTAGCAACTTGTTGGTATTCTCTAACAAGTGTTAGCTGGCGTTCCAACAACGAGTGTAACTGCACCGTAGTTGGTTATTATATCTACTTTTGTTTGCAGGTACAGCAGCTGACAGACAAGTGGTATGGAGAGTCACAAAAGTTGGCCGCAGCCGTATTTTCTCTGGCTCACAAACTCCAGCCATCTATTATATTTATTGATGAAATCGATGTTTTTCTTCAGATGCGGTAAGTTTTTGAACAGATCCTTCAAAAGACCTTTAAAGTATATCTGATCTTCAATATACAAATCATGAAAAAAATGAACCGTTGTTTTACCCGGATCCACTTAATTAATTTCTGACCACCCCAGAAAAAAAACAATACCCGCCAAACAAAGCAGTGGCATTGAAAAAGAGATATGACTAAAAGCGAACCTTAAGATACGCTGCATGGATTATTTTAAGCAATTAAGGGTGGTGCAAGAACTATTATATTTATATTTAAAATACTATCTTCGTTCCGAAGTACTGCCATATGCATACAGTAATTCAGGTTAAAAACGTGCATTTTCGAAATGTATTAAATAAATAATAGCAAAACGTTTTATCCTAATAGACATTTGAGTCCCATTTATTCGCGTTTAGTTGCAAGAAAAAATAAACCTCCGCTTTAAAAAGTATGGCACTTTTTATATGTATAAAGAAGCAGACTAGGTTTTCTTCCGTATTAGTATCAGAATTTACTAGAATATCCAAGCAGATGCCATTAACCAGTTTTGATACAGTAATTTGTTGAAAGAGACCCGGCCTTCACAAGAATTTGAACCTTGACCCATGTGAAAGAGTTCTTGTGTAATGGTTGTACAAGTTTGTCCATGCAATATCTAACTCATTGTGATCCCACTTGTGTAGATCTGATCGTGACCATGAAGTAACAGCCATGATGAAAGCCACCTTCATGAGCTTGTGGGATGGTTTGGCTTCGGATAACAACAGCCAGATCATGGTCATGGGCGCAACCAACCGACCACAGCAGATCGACCAAGCTATTTTAAGGAGATTGCCAATTCGATTGAATGTTCCAATGCCTGTAAGTATTAAATATTGTTTTGCCAAAGCACCTTACTGAAATAAAGTCGGCTGCATAGCTGAGTGGTATGAGCGTTAGTTCGACGTTCGAAAGGGCGCTCGTTCGACACCGCTGAAGAGCATGTTACGCTGTGTGTCTTGGCAGGATACTTGGCATGCCTGAAGGTGGATGCGAAGATTGGCTTTGTTGCCTTCTTCAACCACCGGTTGTAACTGAGGATACCACTGACCAAAAGATGACTGTTGAGCTTTTTATTAAATATATTTTTCTTTCCTATCCTGAAACTTACCTGCCTCAATTTTGGTCTCTTTCAATTTTTATGCAAGCTGAACTAAATTGTAAAAAACGTCCATCAAAACTGTTTATGTGCTCCAAAGAGAGTTTTTTTTTTTAACTTTCTTTGGAAATGGTAAGGTTTGTAGTACATGCGTAGGCAATAAATTTACTCTTATCCAAATGTTAGATTTCAACAAATCCACTGTGAAATTCAAACTGCATCTCACAGTTCAATCGCTACTATTCCAGGACACGGCGCAACGAACAAATATATTGAAGATCGTGCTTGCAGTGGAACAATTGGACGATGACGTTGATTTGGAGGACCTCGCCGATGGCTTGGTCGGCTTCAGTGGCAGCGATATCAGAGAAATGTGCAGACATGCCTCCGTAGCTCGTGTACATGAAGCGCTTGGCAAAGGAGTGTAAGTGTTGGTTGTACGGTACAACAATGGTGCTCTGCATTGTAGAACGTTTCAAACACTGTTCGATATTATTACTCAATTTTCATTAAAAGAACCACTTTGCCTTGTGAAGACGCTAATTTGACTTTACCATTTGGTAGCGTGTGAATGAACACTGAACAGATGTGTAAAACAGTTTCTTATGGCCTACCGTTGCAATTCCCTTTTCAAATGCTTTTATGATCTGTTGTATCCAGTATGAGCTAAGTAGCACTTATCTTACACAACGTTTATTTTAATACTTTTATCGTAAGTTTAACATTATGAAAACACTTTGTGAATCGTACGTTGGTGTGTTGACACTGTTGAGTGATGTTTAGGATAAGTTAAGGTTGCCAAATTTAACTGTTTTATGCTTTAGTTGAGGTCAGTGTGTTTTATATTTGCCGGTGCAAACAAAAATTGTGTTTAGTTTGTAATGAAATTTAACAAACTTCTTTTATTTTCCAGCATTTCAGCTGACGATAAGTTGAGGCCGATCAACATGCAAGATCTCGTTGGGGCGTCGAAGGTTTTGCAGCGCAGCAAATGCTCAGAACTTCCCGACATTTTTCAAAAAACATTCCGTGATGCAACCAAGTAGCTTTCCAGCTCCGTTTGCATTTGCTGCAAGCCTCAAAATCGCGTGGATTTTGAACATGATTAAATACTTTGGTCGTTTTGTCAAAGAATTTCAAATTTAATTTTGTCACATAAATATCAGTACTCAGTAGCCTAGTTGCTCACAGTAGCTAATGTTCTATGCAGACCAACTGCAAGCTCAAATTTAAATTTGTTACATTGCTTTAGCCGCAATGCTTTTACACTGTGCCAACTAGGTCATTTATCATTCTTACGTTTTGAAATGGAAATTTATTTTCTTGTTTTTCCTTTCAACTAATTATTTCTAAAGTAAAATATGTTGGCAATTTGCCCTAAAATTGTCACTAAACGTTTTTGTCTGAATTTGATTTTTTGTGGTGCATGTAATAATTTTTGAAAGGTTACTTTTGTTTTCTGAGTACTTGCGAAAGTTAGTTAATGACAGAAGGTATACTGTGGTAGTTGGCTTTGAAGCTTCAGTTACAATCGGTCCAAGGGTGCGAGTTTCATTAGTTTCTAATTCTAACTGGGATTAGCTTAGCCTACTGTAATGTAGTAGCCTCCAGGATAATGAGAGTTTCCTATCTGCCAGTGGTGATGCCAAGTAGGGTTGTTTTGGATGCCAACGCTGTCTTGATACTGTGTGGCATCACCATAACCAGATCTCCGGTGCAGAAGTGGCGGAATGAGCACCTCATTGCACATATGCTTTATTTGCTAATTGCAACCATTTATAAAGTTGTTTTAGTACGGTACGTATAAGACATACCTTGTGGCTGTAATTGAGGAGAATTTGAAAAGTTGGGCGTTGATTAAAATGGGCTTAAAGCTATGTAGCCTAGGAGGCCTTCAAAACAAAGTTGCATTATGATATCAAAAATGCTCAAGATATCACCGTGCAGCTATCGGGGAATGCTTTTCTCTGACAAATAAATGATCAGTTGCAGTGGGGTGTTGGCTACCATCTTGCCACCAGGATTGATTCAACTCAAAAATATTTTAACCTTGTACAGTGGCAAGAATGCAATGTCCTGTTGAATTTTTTTAGCTTACTGAGAAAATCTTGAACTGCTTAATACCTTTATGTTATCTTTCACTTTCAGTAGCCTATGGAGTTGATATTAGGCTAATTGCAAGATAAGGGGCTATCCATAAAATGGGGACATGGCACAAAGGTGACCCATCTTTTGCAATGTCCGCACTGTGTCAATGAAAACTCAATTTGCACCTCTTGTCGGCGGATGTCTTTTATGGACAGCCCCTAAACCTATTTAAAGCAGTGGTTTTCAACTTAGGGTTGTTTTCTTTTTTTCTAGAGGACGCAAATAGCCTACATAAAAATAATTCATTAAATAGGCTACCATTCAAAGTTATTATCCTGTCTTAGAATTATGTTTTTACAGCCTATATCAGTCTTCTACTAAACAATTTGATAAAATGCATATGACACATCATCATATTCTTTATTCAAACTTGGGTTAGATTGGATTATGACTTGCGAAAGGCGAAACTCAAATTTTGGGAACGAAAGATGATAATGGCAAAAATGTGACCTACCAAAGGCGAGTCTTTTGAGGATGTCGAAAATGTGCGACTTGACAATATGTCCGCCCCGATAGCTCTTGGTTAACCCTTTAAGGGACATAATATTTCTAAGAAAGCTTTCTCCCAAGTAAATATGTTTTGTAGTTTAAAATGGCGACTTAAATTGAATTTAAGATTTTTTTGTTTGTTTTTATAAAACGGTATGGTACACATATGTACCATTGTCCCTTAAAGGGTTAAAGCGTGACTTCGTGAACGAAGAAGCTATACAAGATTAAGCGACGCTGGTTTGACTCTCGGAGTAGGCCTATGCGCTTTCAAAACCAGTAGGCTATAGCAACCGTCAAAGAAAAAACAATGGTTTAATTTTGCCATCTATAAAATCAAACTTTTGTAAGTAGATGCGATGTTTCAATGGAATCAAATATCAAAAGAACTAAAAGAAACATCTGAAAATACTTTTAAATTTAAATATAATCGTTTCTTAAAAAAATTGTACAGTAATCACTCCGAAAACATGTCATCCGCTAATCTCCTTGCACATACTTGCTTTCTATTTTTTTATTTCACTGTATTATGTTAAGTACCGGTATTATGTTCCTTAATTTTTGTGTTTTGGTTATATGTTCGGGTGGCAGCTGACTTTGAAGAACTTTTGGTCGTTCGCTGCTTTCCTTGCTGTGCAAATTATTTTTGTTTGTTGTGTTGTGTATATTTTTGTTTATTCGCTAGCAGAAAAAATAAATATACTAAAACTGAAAACCCTGTCAACGCTATTGGGAACAGTACTACAACTTCTACAAGGTATGGTCACTTGGTCACTATCAATCTAGGGATTGTAATCTTATCCAGTCGAAGTCGTGTTCAATGATCAACTCCGCCAACCTAGACGGATCCGCGATCCAGAAAAATCCGGAATATTTCTCCCTTGTGAGCATCCGGCAGTGTGACTGACTCCGATTTTTATCAGAAGGTTTTATAAAAAAAAAGTTAGGATTCAACCAGGTTAGTAGGCTTAGTATATGCGAAACTTGAGATGTAGCCGGCTTAGCTAGGCCAACTTGGGATTTTGTTGGTATGCAAAAATTTATCATGGGATTGTAGATAGATACCGTACCATTGCAATACTATAGTTGCTGATACTGGTGGAAAAACAATGTACTACTGTGATATGGTATGATGAGAAAATACCATTCAATCAATCATTTTATTTTTCGTCATTAACGCGTCCGGGACGAAAAAGATACTAACTACAAAAATCGATATAAACCTACCAGCACGTTAACGAACGGGAAAAGGTGGCAAAACCTTGAAAGGTTTAAAACGTGCCTGGATGAAAAATTATGTAGTAGGCTATATATCAGTAGTTGGCACGGCCACAAAACCCAAAAAACAAATAGCAAAAAATAAAACAAAAACAGAGAGAAGCACACATGTAGTAATGAATGACAGCTTAATGAAAAGTGTTGTGGATTGAATTTGCCAGTTCCAATATTGATGTGGATGAGCAGTCATAATAATAATAATAGGATGGAGAAAGAAAACCGGACATAAAAGAAACCCATCCTCAGGCAAAAGCCCGTTTCAATGTGGCCCATGAGAGCAGGTGTTGAGCTCTTTCTATGGTTAGACTGCACATCACACAGTAGCCTAAGACGATTGAGGTTTGATATCCAGTTTAAGTTATTGTTTCTTGTCCTGGTGGGTGATGGAATGGATGAGCTGGTAGATGATGATGTCCTGATGGTGTTGATCAAGCTCTCATCCCCTTTTGCGACGTGTCGTGTTGCTTATGGAGTATTGCAATTGCTGTTAATATCTACAAACATAAAAGTACAGCACAAGCTACAATAATAATAATCATGCTTTTATTTGCGCCCATTGCGATAACATGCAGTACACTGCGATCACAGATGCGATACAACAGACGACAGGAAGCAGCGAAGTGACATATAGTCTTCGAGTCAGCTGCTCTCCTTATTTTGGCTTGCCTTTAAGTGTCTTTCGCCGAGACACAGCCGCGTGCTCTGGAGCGGTGTCGAACCCACGTCCTTTCGAGCGTCGCGCAGACGTTCTCACCACTCGGCAACGCAGCCGACGCAATCGATATTATTGTTAGGTAGGCCTAATCTTTTGCAAATAATTTCGGATTTCCACTTCCTTTGAGTACTTAGCCTATTTCATTGTCGATAAAGCGCATCTGTTGTAGTACACCACTAATAAACATAATTTTGCAGTAGCCTACATACTTTATGTATAATTTTGTAATCTTTTAAAAATTTTGTTGTAATGTTATTTAAGAGATAAATGTTGCTTCATCTGAGACTTCAAGGCTGATATGGTCTAGTAAACTACCACCTACTAGTACGTGTTGTGCTGTTCAATCCATCATTCAACCAATACAAAATACTTTACTTGGAACAGCACTAAAATGAGAGGCTCTTCGGGTCTCTATGCTCCTTTATTTTTTTTGCGATGGAGCATGGCCTACCAAAGCTCTTTCCTGGCGACCAAATTCTCACGCTGAGCAGCCAAAGTACAAAATCCGTTAAAATTTTGAGTTTTTAAACATCCATTATTTATAATCTTGCTTTTGCGTTCATTCAGGTAACAACGCAAACAAGACCCTAAAACATATTTGCAGTTGTACTGGTACTATTTATATACTGTAAGTGTACGGTACTGCTTCCCAAGTATTTACGGTACCATAAGTGTAGAGCTAATCTTTGAGTTTTTATAGGTCACCACTTAGCGTTTTTGCAAAAGTTTTATCAGCAATATTTCTCATCGGACTTTGCCTTGTTTTCGGACTTTGCCAATATTTTTGTGAAAAACTTTGTCTTGTTTATGAAAAGGTTGCAAATGCCATTGAAGAGAAAAAGAGTTGTTTTGGAGGCCTTTTAATGACTTCTCGGCGACGATGGCTAGAGCTTAAAGACCTGCTCTTGAATTGTTTTAAGTGCAATGCACTTGAAATTTTTTTTTTATCTTGCAACTCATCAGTAGACATTAAAATTGTTAAGACTACATAAATGTATTATTAACAGTATTTTATTTATAAAAATTAAAGCAATCACAAAGTAAAGTAGGCTCAGGGTTGGAAGCCGTTAGTCAAAAAGCAATGACTATTTCACTATTCGATAGTGCCCAAAAAAGCAACGACTTTTCGCTATCGATACTTAAAAAAAGCAATGAATAGCAATTACTAGAAATAATTCAAAAAAATAATGAGCAGCCCGCGAACTAAAAAAAAATACGCAAACTTGAAAAAAAACAAGCCCAAACTTGCGAGAAAACCGCAAGGTTGGCAACACTGTTAACGACTCTCATAAACCGGAAGGGGACTAGGTCGAATAGTAATCCGAAAACTAAATCTCGTAAATTCGTTTTGACGACAAAGTTAGTGAACAACAAAAAATGATTCAGCAGTTCTCCTAAATACCGATTAGTGAAAAACCAATAATGATTTCGTTGCTTGCGTAAAAATGCAGTGAATAACGCGCATTCAATATTTATTTTTAAAAGGAATGGGTATAAGCATTCGATATTCAGAAAGCAACGAATAACGCTATCGAATAGTGACAACTAGTCGTTACTTCCAACCCTGAGTAGTAGGGTGTTGCAGGCGCCCCATGAAATTTAAATCTTGGTTTCACCATGCTTACCTTTTTTGTGGTACTGTGTTTAGATCAGAAGACCACAAATATGAAGTTTCATAAATTTTCATCGACGTTTACCTCCACCGCCAAGGCCATTTTGAGGCCCACTTTTTGAAATTTTTCATGTATTTTGCCACTAGAGGGCAGTGTATAAGTTTTGCAATATTGGGGTATATTTAAAGGATGCTCTATGATGTTCTGAATTGTTTAAAAAAAAAATTGGAGAAATGGGATAAGTATATCCTAAAATATTCAAGTTTTGTCACTCATTTTTTGCACAATACTGCCCCTAGTGGTAAAAAGAAAAGTTAAAATATCTTGAAAACTACTCATCATATTGTTATGGAACTTGCATGCACCACCCATTTTCATGGGTAAGGAATTTGATTTTAGCAATATTTTTGCAAAATATTACCACTAGAGGGCGGTAGTTCTAATTTTGAACTATTTTTCTGTGAAAAGGCGATATTGTTGCATTTCTTGAGCTGTGCTTCTGAAGAATACAATTTCATGGCTTATGCACAACAAAATTTATTCAATTGTAAAGAAACTGCATGCATACCTGTATATACTATATCAATAAATCCAAACAGGCAATGTGAGTCTTAGTTAACACAATTTCCGCAAAGGCAGTTTTGTGTTGATAAGCGACGTTTTCTAAGATTTGGTATCTTTCTTCAATCCTCCTCCACCGCTTGAATATAGTTTTGCGGATTTTTTTCTTGTTTTGCTACATGAAGAAAGTCGGATACCACTTTTACCCTTCTCTCTGCTGTGTCATTACAGACTCTGAGTGCACTTATGATACCATTAGCAGAAGCATTGCCATCATCTATTTCCCACTCTTTCGGGTGTTTGACATGAAAAGTTGTTGAAATGTGCAAAAGTTCAAATAACATTTTGTTGCTGGCATTTGCATAGGAGCACAATGACAATGAGTTATCATTAACAATGTCTGGCAGCTCTGGCTTACCGTATCCATTACCAAACCTGTTTGTAACCTGGCCATGGAAACTTGCATTTAAATGCAGCAGAGTTCTAGCCAAAGCTTCCTTTTCATCAATAGTGACTTGTTCGAATGTTCGTCCCATAGAGCTAATGGGATCAGCTCCCCAGTTACATACCATGTGTGCCTACCTAAAGCTTTTAAAGCAGCAATACTGATAGTTTTGTCTACTGCATCATAGCTTTTGATGTCACTTACCAGTTGCAAATCTTCTCGGGGTGCTGATGCAGCAATTGGACAGTTGAACCACCATCCATTAAATTAATACAAAAGCACAAAGGTCAACAAATCACTCTAATTTTTGTATTTGTGACTTGAAAATGATTCCTTGCGGTGGAAAGTCTTACAGCATAACTATCTTATAGCAATAGAGCTGCTTTCCCATCCACCTTGCTCGATGGACTGTTCCACATTTCATGAAGTTGTACTGTCCAAGCGGATTCCAAGTCGGCAGCAGTGGCCGAGTGGTTAGCACGTTGGGCTCGCAGTCGAGAGCCTGCATGTTCGACTCCAGCCACCTGCACTTGCTGTTGTTTCTCTGGGCAAGAAACTTTACGATAATTGCCTCTACCCAGTGATCGGTTTCGAGTAATGGGTAGTACCAAATTTAAGCCATAAGTAGAGTAGACAACCGGAAACAGACATTGCAGTCGGCTGCAGCGTGGGTCAGGTGTACGTCGGAAGGCATACACCGTCGGAAGGCGTACACCGATGCATAGCGCTCAAGTCCGCTTTCCCGCAATGCAGGATAAAGATAATAAAACAAAAACAAAACAAAAACAAAAATCTACACCGTCATCAGGTCTAAAAGTTCTTTGTAATCACCCCTCTGATAATTTTGCATATCTCTCTCAAGCTTTATGTGCTTACACTTTTCTGCTTTGAGTTGTTACAAATTCTCCCAACTCTTTTGAGGATTTTTGGTGTGCAGTACAGCTGCAGCATGTGGGGTTGCATTGAATCCTTTGTTCCGGAATCTTTCGAATAGTTCAATGCCTGGAGATCTTGACGTTTCGACTTACAGGGCTTCCCACACATGAGAAAGTATAACTTCTCCAATATGTTTTCTGCATGCTAGGCAGAGAAGTGGTTTGTCTAGCTTTATTTGAAAAAAAATGCATGCAGCAGAGAGATGGCTTGAAAAAAGTTTTTGGGTGTTGTTGTTTTAAATTTTTCTTTTTTTTTAAGGCCATTTCTCTGCTGCATGCACTTCTCTCTGCTGTCCATCGAGCAAGGTGGATGGGAAAGCAGCTCTATTGCTATGAGATAGTAATGCTGCAAGACTTTCTACCGCAAGGAATCATTTCCAAGTCACAAATACAAAACATAGAGTGATTTGTTGACCTTTGCAGTTTTGTATTAATTTAATGGATGGTGGTTCAACTGTCCAATTGCTGCATCAGCACCCCGAGAAGATTTGCAACTGGTAAGTGACATCAAAAGCTATGCTGCAGTAGACAAAATTATCAGTCTTGCTGCTTTAAAAGCTTTAGGTAGGCACACATGGTATGTAACTGGGGAGCTGATCCCCTTAGTTCTATGAGACAAACAAGTCACTATTGATGAAAAAAAAGCTTTGGCTGGAACTCTGCTGCGTTTAAATGCAAGTTTCCATGGCCAGGTTACAAACAGGTTTGGTAATGGATACGATAAGCCAGAGCTGCCAGACATTGTTAATGGTTGGTAACTCACTGTCATTGTGCTCCTATGCAAATGCCAGCAGCAAAATGTTATTTAAACTTTTGCACATTTCAACAACTTTTCTTGTCAAACACCCAAAAAAGTGGGAAATTGATGATGGCTATGCTTCTGCTAATGGTATCATAAGTGCACTCAGAGTCTGTAATGATTCAGCAGAGAGAGGGGTAAAAGTGGTATCCGACTTTCTTCATCTAGCAAAACAAGAAAAAAATCTGCAAAACTATATTCAAGTGGTGGAGGAGAATTGAAGAAAGATACCAAATCTTAGAAAACGTTGTTTATCAACACAATGAAGATGCACAACTGCCTTTGCGGAAATTGTGTTAACTAAGACTCACATTGCCTGTTTGGATTTATTGATATAGTACATGCATGCATGCAGTTTCTTTATAATTGAATAAATTTTGTTGTGCATAAACCATGAAATTGTATTCTTCAGAAGCACAGCTCAAGAAATGCAACAATATTGCCTTTTCACAGGAAAATAGTTCAAAATTAGAACTACCGCCCTCTAGTGGTAATATTTTGCAAAAATATTGCTAAAATCAAATTCCTTACCCATGAAAATGGGGGGGTGCATGCAAGTTCCATAACAATATGATGAGTAGTTTTCAAGATATTTTAACTTTTCTTTTTACCACTAGGGGCAGTATTGTGCAAAAAATGAGTGACAAAACTTGAATATTTTAGGATATACTTATCCCATTTCTCCAATTTTTTTTTTAAACAATTCAGAACATCATAGAGCATCTTTTAAATGCACCCCCAATATTGCAAAACTTATACACTGCCCTCTAGTGGCAAAATACATGAAAAATTTCAAAAAGTGGGCCTCAAAATGGCCTCGGCGGTAGAGGTAAACGTCGATGAAAATTTATGAAACTTCATATTTGTGATCTACTGAGCTAAACACAGTACCACAAAAAAGGTAAGCAAAATCCGAGAGGGTCGGGGCGCCTGCAACACCCTACTGAGTAGGCTACATATTAAATGAATATGATGCTTGAGCTTCCTTGTTTTATTTTGCTGTAATAAAGTTTATGAAAATGTATCGGAATTTGTGTGACTACCAACTACCAGTCACACTTTCGTTTTTCTATGTTCATCCATACAGTACTGTATGCAGTGCTGTATTCGTAAAAAAAGCGCAGGGTATACTGTCAGATTTGCCAAAATGATAAATAATATACACCTTGCCAAATACTAATCTTTATTTTATCATAACATGAATTATCAACATCAAAATTGGACAAGAGGTACAAAATTGTTTATTTATAAGGATGGCATATCGCCGTATACCCTTGAATACAGCACTGACGGTATGTTGTTTGAATCACAGTCATTACAAAAAACTCTTTTTCTTTGCATAAGATAAAAATGTGTATGTTCCTGCAGAACCGTACCACCTTAGTTAGACCTGTTTGAGTGTTCGCCATTCATTGTAATCCAAAAATAATATGCTTTTTAAAAAAAATTTTTTGGATTAGTCTGGTTATAATAACCCTGATTTATGGTTCCTTCATCAATTGATCACAAAGCTTGCCTTTTTTCTATGTCGTCTTTTCAACAATAAAAAACAGCTGGCTTAAATAGGTGCGCAATTCATCATTTTCTGCTACAAATTACATGTCACATTTGGAATCTCAATTAATCAAGTTTATTTTGGCATAGCTTCATATTCATTTCAATGTATGAATAGTAAAAATGTAATATATTACGGTACTTTTTGTTGTTGCTGCAAGCACAAATGAAAATCATCATTATTTTATTTTACGTTTTCTTATAATATGTACACTGTACAGTCAACCTCGCTTAATCAGACCATTTTTCCCTGGTCTTGAATCTATATGATTTTTTGTATATATATGAATTTCTCTGCTGAAGCGGACCACCTTCCTATCAAAAATAGGTTGTTTGGTCAATGTTCTTTGGTTTTTGTACATGTGTTTTGTGAGATTACACACCAAGAGTAGATGTTGGTCGTCGTGCTATATTCTTGCCAAGCTATTTTTGACAACGTTGCCAGATAGTTCCAACCCAATTGCAACTAATCTATTTACAAGTTGAAACAAGCCCAAAAGTAGCCTAAAACTTGAAAGTTAAGGCAAATTAAAGTTGAAAAATTGTTGGCCCGCTTACCTATTCTCTCAGTCAATAATCATGAATTGATTCTGAAAGGTTTTCTCAATTCCACGTTATAGGGGCAAACCCTGAGCACAGTGATCCCCCTACTGTTAAGCAAAATAAATTGTTTTTGTATATTTTACATTTCAATATAAAAAAAATACAGTCACTTTACATCAGGAGTGTCCAAACTTTTTTCTGAGAGAGTCAAATCTGATAATGAAAAATTAGGCAAGGGCCAACAATACCTGATGGTATTTTGTACAATAAAGAGTGCATAGTAACGTTGTGCTATTTAGTGTTGTCATTTCATACAACAAAATAATATAAAAGTTTAAGCATTTTATCATGATATGCAAATAAGGAACAAACGGGATAGAAGATCTCTCTTTACCAGTAATTATATACACTTTGCATAAATTGGAGGATCCATAAATTGAAACATAGCCATCTTAATGTGAAGAGTAAAACTAACATCTTGCTTTTAATACCGAAGTCAAGCCTGGTTTTGATAATACCGAAATTAAGCCTGATAAATACCGAAATAATACCAAAGTCAAGCCTGGTTCAATTTTGATTTTAAATCCTTTTTGTTTAAGTTTATAAACGAGAAAGTTTGCTCACTCAAATATGTTGAGACAAACAAGCTATTATCCAACTGCTAGTAAAAAGGCACTAGAGTACCTAAAGTGAAAAATTGGACATAATACAATTAATTTTATTTACACTGTAATAATAGTCAACCAAAATTCTTATTGACCAAGTTTGACCCAAGGTATTCTTGTTGAATCGGCTAAATACAGTTGGCAACCAAAATGTTACTGAAGTTCGATGCTGAAACACGCTCCATTTATTGTTTTTTGACTGCTGGAGCATTTAAAAACAAAGACTAAACACTTGTAAACCTGAATAAGCCTAATCAGCCTGTCGTTTTGTTTCAAATTCAAAGTAAAATCAAGCCAAACATTTTAGCTTGGAAAAAAAATATTTTCCAACAATCCTATTATGCACAACTTATACTGGTAGTAATAGGGAGTGGGGGTTAATTTTAATTTCAACTTTAGCCCTGATTTTAAGATACAACAGTACATTCTAAGACCTCTAAAAAAATGTGAAATTTACGTCCAAAAAAAAAAACCTTACCCTAAAAATTACTTTTCGTGTAAAATTGCCTTGTATTGCTTTGACGTCACTGTTTGTTTATGGCATTTAAAGTTCAGATATTATTTACTACTGTACCAAAACACGTTAATAATGTTGTAAGACAGCCACAAAGAGTTATTTGGTATTGGTTCATTGTAAAACATGGAAAAGTGGTCATTTCGATTTGTGTGCATAACTACGCGCATGCGCAAAAATGTAGAATGAGGGCCTGAATTGACAATGCAAAGTAAATTTAACTAAAGGTAGTCCCATGCTTGATTCCAAGCATTGGGGGATGAGAAAATAGTTTTCCCATTGTACAACGAGTAGGGTGGCCAGTTCCTTTCTTTTGATCATATTTCTTTCTGCAGCTTTGCCCAGTGCCCACCTAATTTGTTCGGAATGGCCTGTTTCGGCTAGTTCGATTCGGCTAGTTCCTTATTCGGCTACAGTCCGATTTGGCTAGTCCAATTCGGCTAGCTTCCTATTCGGCTGCAGTTTTGAATTGTATTTTGTATTTTATTCCACAATATCGTTTCTTTTGCATTCCGACAAAGAAAAATAGGTTGAAATGAAATTTAGCGCAAAATGTTTGAACTATTAAATTGAAATGTTTGCTCACACAAAATCGACATGTATCCTACTGTATGCAAACCGTCTGTATGCAAACTTAGAATATATTAGAATCCTCAACTATTACAAATTCTAAATCCAACGATGCCTTCTGTTTATTTAGAGAATTTTGTATTTTATTCCACAATATCGTTTCTTTTATACTTGAAATTATTGAAGCTTTGGATGAGTGGGGTTTAGACCTAACCACTGAGATCTTAAATCATATTTATGACACCGTAAACATCCCTAGTGATATGGTACGTTCCATATTCATAACTTTACCAAAGAAAACCGGAGCAACAGAATGCTCACTCCACTGAACAATTAGCCTTGTGAATCATCTAACAAAGATCTTACTCTGAATCATGATGATGACATTGAGACCAAAACTAAAATCGGAAATTTCAACAGCACAGTTTGGATTTGTTCCAGACAAAGTGACCACAAAAAGAAATTTTTACATTAAAAATGATAACAGAGAGATGTATATATGTCCGATTCTTCTGTTTATATAGAGAATTTTGTATTTTATTCCACAATATCGTTTCTTTTGCATTCTTGCATTTTATCCAGTGTTGACCTTTGAGTGCCTTCCCAAACAACAAAATTCATCATTTTTACATTGATTCAACTTCTGCAGATGTTGAATCAATGTAAAAATGACAAATTTTGTTGTCTGGGTTCGTTTAAAATAAGTGTTCTACATAAAAACAACATTTTTCATGAGTAACAATAGAGGTCAATGAGATAAAGTCTCAGCGAAAACGTGTCAACGAAAAAAAGACAGTTGCCAAATAGCGTTTGACATTAAAGATGAAGTTAAAACCTAAGTGGCAGTTTAGAATAAACCTGGGTTTCGGTGTTACATGACCTGGAATTCCTTTGGTTACTTCCTTCGTTAGACTCTCAGTTGATGTTACTTTATCATGGCAGAAAAAGACTGTAGCCGAAAAGGGAACTAGCTGAATCGGACTAGCCAAATTGGACTGTAGCCGAATAGGGAATTAGCCGAATCAGACTGGCCGAATTGGACTAGCCCAATAGTAGCAGACCCTAATTTGTTACATCCTATGTAAAATGTAAAAGTAAGTGGTACTTTTCAACAACCAGCTTCGCTGGGAGTTGAACTAGAATTGTATAATTAAAAAATGAGTGTCTTATCCACTGCACCATCATCAAACATTGTGTCAATGTCAGGGTGGGACATGTAGCAACTGAAGGTTAACTAATGCTGAAAACAACATAATGGAAACGCTTTTCTTTCATGTTTAAACCATTATTACAACATTTGTTGCACAGATTGTCAAATTGTAGCTACGACTAGTATAGATTTTGACATTAAGGTAAAGACAACATGGCGGATTCATCTGATGCAAACAACAAGGATATTAATTCAGTATCTGGTAAGTAAACTGTACCTTAAAGTAATTAACACAATAACACAACAGAATCTATTTATTTCAGCCTTTTCGTATTGTGGACTTGTAAATTATATGTGATATGATATTAAATGAACTATGTAGTTGGAGTATACGTATCTTTAAAGTTAATGTTTTCTACTTTTCATGAATTTAATGTGTTAAAAACATTTCATTCAATGACTTCTGTCAATTCTATTTGCTAGCAACACGAATAGAAGCAACAGTAGGCTAATTTATTTTGTAACACAACGTAGTATGCAGTGTAGGTTAGTTTAAACATTGGTCTTATTTAAAGACAATATTTGTTTTTGTGGAACATCATAAATTGCAATTCAACGTCACTGATGAACAGAAGTGCATGTGAAATTGTTTGCTTTAATGTGAGGCAATGGATATTACAATTACATAGTACATACTGCATTAAAACAATGCTTTTGTAAATATATATATATATACTAGAGTGGTTCAAAAAAATACAATTTTCTAGGAATCTTCCTCCACAAGGCTTAAAATGTGCCATTTCCCCATAGAAGTGCCCCTGCAAAAAATTAGACTGATTGGAGGTCGTTTAAAGGTCAATCAGATTTTCACTTTTTTACCACATTCTGCCTATGTCAAACCCTATCGCACACAGGCCGATATTATGTGCAAGACTTACAGAAGGGAAAATGCCCCCTATTGTCTTGAAAACCACACAAGAGAATGAGCTAGACTTTTGTATGATGCAGAATTAAACTTAGTGTGTATGTAACCAATATTTATTAACTTAACACCCAACAAAGCAAAAATCTTATTTCCATACTAAACTATCGGCAATTCGGCATCTACCATTATTGAAAAATATTCACTCGAAACCAGCAGTAGCTTCATCAGTCATCACTTCAATCATTTTCATAGGTTAAATAACTTTAAACATAATACAATTTTCCTTTTATCACAAACAGACATCAATGTCACGATACATGAATTAAAATACAATGTTAGCGTCAAAGACTGTGTGTTAAATCAGATATGACATTCGGCCACTGTTTTCGTTTTAGTTTCATTTCAGGCTTTGTTGAGATTGAGGGTTGCTTTGGTTGGTACTGGAAATGTTTTCCTGTGGGTGCTTACTAACTGCAGTAGGTACTGTTTCTGAGTCTCATCTTTGGTTAGAGCTGAATTGTAGGACTGAATTAGTGCAATTCCTCGCTCGGCTGTGTCATTAACCACTTTCAGGAGACTAACACTGACTTTAAATTTATTGTATGCAGGGTCTGATGCCCAGAGGCTGGGGGGTTTGGAAAGGAAGGCTCCTGCTTCTTTGTTACCATTTGTGCACAGCAGATCAAATAGCTTTAGTGACCGACTTGTAATAAATGACTCTATTGGAGATTGATGGTCGAATCCTGTCCCGTCCAGCCGCTTCACAATTTTTAGATGTGGTGGTCGTGCCAAGTTTTTCACCATTGCTGTTTTGGTTCTGTCATCAACACGATCATCAAACAGCGCTAACAGAGCAAGATGCTCAGAAAAATACCACAAGTGACGATGGAGAGCCTTCAGAGCTGCTTTCTTGATATGACATATTGGGTAGTGGTGAAGGAGGTCGAGAAGTTTCAAGTCGTTCTTGGGAGCTCTTGCAGCTAATGGAGCCTCGTGCCAGTACCGTGCATAAACCAGAGCCACAAAGAGACAAAACTGGGATAAACCAGTGATCTCTCTAGTGGTTAGTTTGAACTGGTCCCGGAACAGAAATATCTTCAAGGAGTAGATGGCCTTTGCCATCCACCTTGCATTGTGCATTGCACCAGGTGCACGGAAGTGTGGCACTCCAGGGTCAGACAGTGAAGCACCCAGAAATATGTGGCACAGTTTGAGAAGTTCAGAATAGTCTTCTCGGGTAGTGTCCTCCTGGATGGCATTAGCATAGAATGCCATCATATCATCTCGCAGGCCTTCAGGCATGCCAACGAATTCATCATCACTGGCTGGATGAAAATCAGACTTATTAATAAAAGACCAACTCTTTTGGAAACGTTTGAATATTCCCATTTCCGGCCCACTTGTATTCCCCAAGGTTGTAGTGAAAACGTTAGACAGGATAATTTCAAAGATATGGTGACGGCATGCGATCCAGACAATCTCACGGTTCAGTGCTCTTTCGATGAGCGTGCAGGCTCCTAGCTTGAGCCCGGTGTTAGATACCGTAGTGTCGAAGACTAATCCCTGTATCAAGGGCTTGATCATCCAATCATCCAATACTTGAAGGCATGCATTGCACTGCGCTTCTCCAGTGCCACGACCGATCTTGGGTACAGCAAGTAATTTCTCCTCATTTCCACCAGTGACCAAGATGGCAACTCGATCCACAAGTTCACTGCTTCCAGCTATTTCGGGTAGCAGTTTTCCATCCCAATGGAGCGAAAGTGGGCTATCTGGTGAAAATTGGGCTTTCTCCTCTCCTGCCACCTCAATGCGGGTAGATTCTCGAGCTCGTTTTATAGTGCTCCGAGACAGGGACAAATCCGGTAAGTCATGCCCAAGAGCTTGAGTCACAGCACTCACAACAAACATGGCACTGCGATCAGTGAGCTTCACGCGATCTAGTGATGATGTCACTTCCTTGCTGAAAATTTTTCTTCTCCGCTTTGATTGCTTCATGTCCCTGGATGTTGATGGAGCTGGAGGTTGGAAGTCAGCATCGGAATCAGTGGAAGTGTCATAAGAGCTACTAATGCCTTCAGCCAAAGCCGAACCAGATGGAACAACCGCATTAACTTGTTGAGTTTCCTTGACCCACTTCTCCTTACGTTCTGTTGCCTGTATTTTCCTTTTGTGCTTGCGTTTATCTTTGCTAACTGATGATATATCTACTCCTGCCATATGACAACTAGATGGATCTTGTTGTTGTAAGGTCAAGAATTCCTTGTCTTTTTCATTCTTCATGGTGCTTAAAGCGTCTTTTCGTGAAATGTCAAAAAGTTTGTTTAAGTCAGCTTCAAATACATCTGCTTTGATTTGAACACGCTTGCGGTTAACTTTCAATTCCATGTATTTTTTGTGAATCTTTCGAAGTTTCCGTATACCTGAGTCCACGCGTTGAGTCGGGATATTTGCCTTGTTCCAAACAGTGATTGCAGCATCTATGGTTTGTCTTGCACTGTCAGCAATTGTCAATCCTCCATCCCGGTGGTGAAACATAAACTTGCGTCGTATAGCACCATTTGTGGGGAGACCAGAACCCAAAAGTTCCTGCGTAGGCTTCCCAAGTAGCCAAACTTCTGGTGAACTTCTTGTGGTTGGCATTTTCAAAACAGTGAGCCTAGTTTTATGCAGGTGACTATCCTGTCAATTATGTTACTACAAGCACAACTATTACCCTGGAATGCAAAATATTGTGAATAAGAAAGTTTTACCTTTGAATATCTTGGAACAGAACAATATAGTGAAAAAAAATGATGTTTTTATGCATCATGAGGTAAAAAAGTGAAAATCTGATTGACCTTCAAACGACCTCCAATCAGTCTAATTTTTTGCAAAGGCACTTCTATGGGGAAATGGCACATTTTAAGCCTTGTGGAGGAAGATTCCTAGAAAATTGTATTTTTTTGAACCACTCTAATATATACCATGATCAGAAGGGTCTGAAAAACATGCAAAAACAATAAATCGGTAATTCTTGAAGAGATATTAAATATTGTAACTGTAATTTAATCTGCAAAAAAACTTTTAAACCTGTAATTCCTGAAAAGATATTAAATATTATAACCATAATCCAATCTGCAAAAAAACCCTCAGAA
This sequence comes from Aplidium turbinatum, assembly GCF_918807975.1. Lineage (NCBI taxonomy): Eukaryota > Metazoa > Chordata > Ascidiacea > Aplousobranchia > Polyclinidae > Aplidium > Aplidium turbinatum. The sequence continues at coordinate 10,185,484 of NC_137484.1, read as the reverse complement.
TTACAAAAAGCTACTGTTACTATGGGCTCATTTGATGAAGCGGGGGTTTGTGAATTGGTTGGTTTGTTTCTTTTTAACAAACTTTCTGCTATTATTGACAGAGAGATGCTTGGGTTGTATCGTGATGATGGTCTGGCTGTTTTGCGCAATTGATCCGGCCCAAAAGTTGATCGTTTGAGAAAAAATGTAATTCAATTATTTAAACAACATGGCTTAAATATTACTGTGGAGACAGGCCTTATTGAAACTGACTTTCTTGACGTCACTTTGAATTTACTATCTGGTAAATTCTGACCTTACCGAAAACCCAATAATGATCCAATTTACATTCATGCCCAGTCCAATCACCCACCCAACATCAAGAGACAAATCCCGAATATGATTGCAAAGCGATTGTCCGCCCCATCATTTGGCCAGAATGAATTTGATAAGACCGCATCTGTTTATAATGATGCCCTTTTGAAAAGTGGTTTTACGGAGAGAGTTTGCTACAACCCTGCTAATAACTTGCGTAGGCTACATCTAGGAAAAGAAGTCGAAAATTGTTATGGTTTAATCCTCCTTTCAGCTTGCAGGTTGATAGCAACATTGGTAAAGAATTTTTCAAACTCATTTCTATTCACTTTCTATTCACAATTGCAGGAACAGAGAAAGTACTTGAAGAATGTAAAAGTAATTCCGTGGGAGTTGCAGCATAGACTAGTAGTAGGAGACTTAAATATGAAAAAAGTGAAAAAATTTGTGAAGAAAGAACGAGTTTTTGTGAGAAATGTGTGGAAACTGGAGGAAAAAGAAACGAGAATTAAGTTTGTGAAAAGAGCAAAAGAGCTGGTAAACATAAGTGCGCAGGACTTGTGGGCTTCATTTCAGAAAGGTGTCCTAGCAGCATGTGATGAAGTATGTGGGAAAAAAAAAAGTGAGGAGGGATCGTGGAGACACATGGTGGTGGGATGAAGAGGTGAAGCATGCGATTTCACAGAAAAGAGATGCATACAAGCAGTGGCGCAAAAATGGGTCAGAAAAGAATAAAAAGAAGTACAAGAGTATGAAAAAGAAGGCAAAGAGGGTTGTTGCAAGAGCTATGAAGAATGGTGCTGAGGAGGAACTTAATAAAATGGGGGAAAGCCAAAACAAAGTATTCAGACTCATAAAGCAAATGAAAAAGGATGGGAAAGATATTGTAGGGGGAAGATGTATAAAGAGTGGAGATGGGAAGTTGCATTTCAGCCCGGAAAGCAGAGGAGAAGTGTGGAAGGAACATATGGAAAATGTTATGAATAAGGAGAATGTATGGGATCATATGACAGAGGTTGATCTGGTGGAGGGTCCAGTGGGAAAGGTGACTCGTGATGAAGTGGTGGAGGCAATGGGGCAAATGAAACTGCATAAAGCAGCCGGTCCATCAGAAGCGGAATGGCCCGTTTCGGTGAGTCCGATCCCTTAACGGGGGATTTTTTCAATTTTTTTTTAATTATTGGGTACCATAACCTAATTATCATTGCCGTTTTAGGGTTAGGGGTTAGAGGTTAGGGTTAGAGGTTAGGAACTCACCGAATCAGACTCACCGAATCGGACTCATCGAATCGGACTCACCGAATAGTAGCAGACCCATCAGAAGTGAGCGTAGAGATGGTAAAAGCAAGTGGAGAGTTGGGAATTGAAGTAATGCTACAACTTAGCCAAAGGGTATTAGATGGAGAGGGAATGCCGGAGGAGTGGAAGCATAGTATCATACTGTTGTTTCACTGTTCAAGAGAAAAGGGGATGTGAGAAGTTGCAGTGCATATAGAGGTGTGGCACCCGAAGAAAAAGTACTTTAAAATACTTTAGTACTTTAAAATAAAATACTTTAAAAGATAAAATACTTTAAAATACTTTAATACTTAAAATACTAAAGTACTTTAAAATAAAATAAATTTCTTTTAATTTTCACAGGTTCTAAATTTAAAAATAAACTTCATTTGATTTTTACAGGTTATAAATTTCAAACTAAATTTCATTTGATTTTTACAGGTTTTTAAAAAAATTAAATTTCATTTAATTTGTTCAGGTTACTACAGGTTACTTTATCCTTATGGCATTTTGCTTCATTGTGATGTTTCAGGTGTTGGCATCAATTTGCTTGGTTTCAAGCTGAACATTCTAATTGAGGCTTTGTGGTAACGGATGGAGGTAGCTCTTTGTAATTCTGAGGGTTTTTTTGCAGATTGGATTATGGTTATAATATTTAATATCTTTTCAGGAATTACAGGTTTAAAAGTTTTTTTGCAAATTAAATTACAGTTACAATATTTAATATCTCTTCAAGAATTACCGATTTATTGTTTTTGCATGTTTTTCAGACCCTTCTCATGATCCGTTAAAGGTGAAACAGGCTGTTAAGGATTCAGATAGTAATAACTATATTTGATTTAATTCGCTCTGCTTTGCTTTTTTGCTTAGCATTGAGCACGTTTTGTAGTATTAATAGTTTTTATTGTTTTTACATATACCATGTGTACTTATAGTCGTATAAAAAAGTTGAAAGCATGAGCTATTGACCAATTCACTCACAGCACTATAGTTTGTTGCTGAAGCATAGATGGTATTCCAACCGGTTTTGCCTTGTTAAGACAATTTTTATCGAAACTGATCAAATGCGAATGAAATCAAGGAAGACCAGCAGAAATGTTCTTGCAAAGGGTTCGATCTCTAACAAAGCACAGCCAGGAAGAAGTGTGACAGTTGGCTGAAAATCGCATATTATGGAGACTTTTTATAGACGCTATTTTGCACCCAACTAGTGTAAAAATGCATTATTATTATTATTTTTATTTATTATTAAGGCAATTTTTAAATAAAGTTGATTGCTAATTTGAAAATACAATATCACAGGTGATAATCCACAGACAGGAAATGGCAGTAATAAGGCTCGTTCCATGAAACGAAATCTTACTGACATGAATAGTTCGTCTGCGGACAATTCAGAAGATAATGAACCAAATGAAAAGCGTCCAGCTTTTCGTCTACAACCTCCGACGTTGATTCATGGACAAGCGAAGCCGATCCCTAAATCTGACGAAGAAAAAAGTATGGTGCATTTGTTACGAAACGTACACCAAAGTGTTTTTGGTTTTATAGTATTTTTATTATATACATACATAAAACTTTTAAAACGTAAAGTAATGAGATTTTTATGACTTTGAATTTTATAACTATGATATTTTCATGATTTGTTACTTAGGTAAGATTTTGTTGGGTGAATGCAACTCCATAGTGTGTTATTAATTCTAGCTTGATTAGATATGCTGTGTTCATTTTTTTTTACTATTAATTGGTGCCTGGTTTTATTGTATTATATCTACTTTATTGTCAAGAAAGTTCTATATTGATCAGAAATAATGCAACGGAAGTGATTGATGTTTTTACCTGCGTTTCAAACTTCTTACAATGACCAATCCAGGCAACTTTGCATAACTGCAGCATACTTCACCGTACTGTACTTATAGAGGCTTTGCACCGGTTGCTGATCTGGCATAATTAATATGATTCGAAGTTTCTTTGTGTAGTTGTTAAAAAGATACTTTTAATATATTTATGACGTCAGTCTTTTCTGAACCGAAGTATTAGAGCGCATTGTATTTGCATGCATTGTAATGTTTATTCATATTGTATTAATCCCAGGTGAAAACACATCGAAATGCAAGTTCTTACAGCCACCCAAACTCTCTGCTCCATCCAGCTCTTCTGCAGCAGCTTCTGGTAACATTAAATTTTGTGTGTTGCCAAATCTGTCGCTTTTTTGCATTGTTAACTCATGCTTTCCATTATATATACACTAGTTGTGCTATTGTTGTATTTTGCTTTGTCAACGAAAAATCAATCTCTTTGATCTTGTGATTTTGCATATTATTTCTCATAATAGTCAGCGAGAAAATTAGATTCCTCTGACATATAGACTTACTGTGGCACCCGAAGAAAACAATGTTTTTTCATATATTTTCAGGCAGTAATAATGATATTCCAGTTGGTTCTGAACCTCTTGTGTCGTCAAGCAACCCATTCTTGAACATGGCTGATAAAAGCGGCACCGAGGAACCGCAAGAAAATGAAGCAAAGTCTTTTGTAAGTGAAAATTCTGATCAACAACCTGTCAAACCACTGTATCATGTTTTATTGCGACTCGTGTTCTATAGTTGCATCCGATCCTGCATAGGCACACACATCATTGTGCTAATAGTCAGCTTTCAAATTGTCTTGCTTTCTCCGCAAATGATTTTGAATGTGCATAGTTGGTGTCCTTTGTCTTAGTGTGCTGTCAGTTTTTGTTTTACTCTCAGCATTTGCGATTTCTTTTTGTTGTTTGCAGTCTCTGTTAAGTAAAACTGGACCATACTAATAATCTATTTATCATAACAGAAAGCATTTACATGTAGATATAGTCTTAACACGCTGCTTCTGTCATCGCAACATCAACCAAAGTGCAATGTGCTGATGTCAACACTTTTGATTTTTACTCATACCGCAAGCATCGTTTTGAATGACACTTTGCTGACAACAGCACTTTTGCCTCATGCTTCTCTTTAAGAATTTTATAAAGTGTCTCCGACAATGTTCCGGTTATGAATGTGCCATCCCAAACAGTAAATCAACCGTTTTTGACATTGATTTAACGTCTGTAGACGTTGAATCAATGTAAAAAATGGTTGATTTGATGTCTGGGATGCAATCACAGCTGTGTTCTGTTTAGACCGAACAAGCAAAAAGCGAAGTTGTGTTAGGATCCAATCCAGATGGCCGAGAGAAAGTAAACGGGAATGCTTCATCTGATAACACACAGCCTGATAGCACTACTGATGTGGAAAGCAAGAGCAAGGTAGCTTTGCCAAGAGATGCTGTTCTTACGGTGCACTGCAGGCTCAACACTAAAACCTCAGCAAGAAAATCGGTCTTATTGTACATTGATATTTAACGACTGCAAAGTTGAATTGAAGCAATCCAAAAGAGAACTGATTTTCTGGCTAAACAAAACCCAGTTATTTAGTTCCTAGTGGTCTTATACCCTACTAGGCGTATTTGTAATCTGCAGTTTGCTACTGAAAAATGGAGTATTTTGACCAACCAGAAGGAAGGTTTTTCACCACTTGTTCTCACTTTCATACACCTTTATATAAAATAAAACACAAATCAATTATCACCAACACAAGTATAGCTACTTGACTTTTTACACCAACATGACCTCATTTGTTCTTTATCAAATTGACTTGTTGTGTTATTTAGGATGACAAACCAGGAAACCTGTTCCTCCAAGCAGCCACCAGTTCAACAACTGACTCTGATTCTGGATCAGCTGGTGGCTTTGTGTTCGGCAGCAAAATGGAGGACAGGGTGGCTGTGAGCGACTTTTAATGTTTTTTAACATTAACTTAACATTCATTTTACTACTAATAGCTCTGTTTTAAATTGCCGATCTGAAGGATTAATCATCAAATATCGTTGGGTTGACATTGCTTGTGACTGTCGTGCATACTGCACAGTAGCATGCAGAGTGGTCGCTTGAAACGATTTGTTGAGTGCTGGTCATTTTTAAAGAGCAGCCAACTTTGCATAACATCTTGTATGTTTTTTAATGTAAAGCTAAAGACAGTAGCTTGTACAGAGAAGAAATGTTTATTCTCCAGCTTGGAGAGACTGCCCTTTGAAGGTTCATCCTAGCAGCTATGTTTGCTACAAAGACTTAATCCACTGACCCAGTTCTTGTACACAAAGTCGTATCAGGCGTTGAAATCTACCTGACTCCCTTTGAACTGTGTATTGAAGTTATGTATTGGCTTACAGTGAAATCAGATGCTTTCGGTGAAAAGGACAATGTGGTGCTCTGTCAACATGCATTCAGTTAGCTCTCTATTGCATGCAAAGTGTCAGGTTTAGCTGCATTTGTATTAGGATAACCGTTTTCAGGAAAGAGATTATAGAGAGCGATGAAAAGTTCAGTGCAGGATTGTTTAGCAAAAGAAATCATTATCGTACTGTCGATTGCATATCGGGATTGCACTCGCATCACAGATATATCAGACTAGCCATAACAACTTAACTTTTGCAGATGAACAGCGATGCAACATCGCCTGGCAAGGACAGTGGCGATGGGACTCCGAGCTCGTCTGGGTTTGTATTTGGACAAAATCTCTCCGAAAGAGCCAAGGTACAACGTTAAAAAATGAGAATGACATATCATTAAGTTTAAACAAGTTTCTTCTTGTTGTAACAACGATCTTATACATTATTTAGTCGTTTGCTTTGAATAGATTAATTTATGCTCCACTTCACTGGAGTCCCATGCAAGGAATTCAGCTGGGTGCAAAGAAAAAAAATCTAAAAACCAACGTAATTCTAAATGTCATTGAACGTATTAAAGCACTTCATTTTGTGTTGGTTCGATTGTTGATTTTTCCATTATTGATCACAACATAATTAAAAGAAAATACCAATCGATTGCATTTGATTTTCCAGGTCTCTTCATCCACAGACCCAGTGCCTTCGTTGTTCCTTCAAGGTGAGCACTATAAACTGTAGAAATCTCTTATGGCTTTTATGGCTGAGCGTTGTCAGACTATTACCACCTTAAGACTTTCTCACAGCTCCAATACATGTTGCTCCTCAGCAGATTCGTTATCTTCTTGTGCGTCCAACAACTGAGTTTATAGTCTAGTCAGTGATTTGTTACTCACATGCCCGTTACTGCCACTACTCCACGGTTTTATGTCTTTTGTATCCCGCATTACGATGGTTAGACGTCAGAAAAAATCGGTCCGACTGGTGGAGGCGTTCCACACGCCTCGTTCCTGGACGTTCACCACCGAGATGTTCACGTCATACGCGAAGTATAAGATAACGACCATTGTCAATTAGAGCTTTGTTACTTGATCCTCATAATGATGTCATTATTTTTTAGGAAACAATTCAGCTGACTCCTCCGGTAATCCCGGTGACTCTTCCTATGAGGAGTCAACCAACTCTCCATCATCATCATCCAACTCAGAAAAGAAGCCTTCTCATGGACTGAAAGAAGACGCAGCAGCTCATTTTCTTGCGTCCCAGGCGAAGCCTGTGATGCCAGAAGTTGAGGTTGTCACTGGAGAAGAGAATGAAAAGAATGTCCTCCAGGTGCGGATGTTGTTTAAGATCAGTAGAGAACAGTTATTTTTCTTGTTGGACTTCGGTGAGCTGTATGGATAAGGACTACTGGGGTTGACTAGTGGCCACTTAGATCTGTTACCTCTACTGTTGTTTTGAAAAAGTTTTTCAGCGTTGCAGTTCTATTCTAGTGTTGAACACTTGAAACATCACAGAACTAATTGTTATATTTTTAACGGATTAACGCTAGAACTGAACTGCAATGGCAGTTTTGATTTTGAAGTTTCTATAACTTTATCACATAATTTTTTTCCCGACGTTCTAGTGTTAAAATTACAAATTATTGCGACACAAGAATAATGTAACATTAAAGAACTGTGACATCAAAACAAGACTTTTGCTCCAATGTCGTTTTGAAGTTTTCATTTCATCACCATTGAAACTTCAGAAGAGGCAAGTTCCCCCACATCTTTCTTTTTGTGTCTCACATCTAATGATCCCATGTATTCCTCTCAAGGTTCAATGTAAGCTGCATCAGTTCGAAGCGTCTACCCAGACATGGATTGAAAGGGCGGTGGGAAGTCTGCATTTGAACGATGGAAAGTTCTGTGACAATGACTTGAATTTTCAATCAAGGCTTGGTAAATGACTATTAGGACTACTAGTTGTGTTTGTGTGTCGTTTAGCTTCTCCAGTCACTTCTATACCACATAGATTAATACTTTTTAATCATGGAGACAAGTTTATGGGATTGAATTTCCATTTATGACTCATAAAAATAACCGCCGTGTCTGACACGCCCAACATGTAACTTTTTAAAGAAATTGTTAGCCACCGAAAAAATGCTGAACTGATGCAAGGATCAACCAGCGTGCTGAAGCATATGCTGCATAAGATTATGTTGTAAAATTGTCTTATCTGAAATCACATGCGCTAGTAAAGAAATTCTTAGAGTTATTAAAATGTGAGTTTAGAAAACGCCGTGGCCGTGGATTTCGGGTGAAGTTACGTTGAGCAAATGCGTTCGCTAAACCTCGTATCTTACAACTAATCACAGTTTATAATGCTCCATGAGTCATCCGACTACAACAAAACACATCGTGATTTTGAGAGGTTGAGAATCACAGACGATTGGGCGAGAACAGTGCATGAGCTGTCGCTATCCGCATCCCAAATTTGTGAAAACTCTTCCTTGTTCCAGTGATGCGAGCCCATGGGAGTCTTCGATTGGTTCTCAATACGAAAATCTGGGCACAGATGACTGTGGAGCTCGCCAGCAAGAAGTCGGTACGGATCACTGCCCAAACGGATGAAGGAGGAATTGGCGTCTTCCTCATAACTGTAAGTCTCTGCTGTGGTTACGTATTATTAATGGGGAGCAAATATATTAATGACGTTTATGCCCAGACAGCAAAATGCGTCACTTTAACGTCTGTAGACATTGAATCAATACAAAAATGGTGGATTTTGCTGTCTGGGTGGGTTTGTCCAATTGTAAGCTAAACCAGATGTAAAAAACGTGCGCTACAATGAGCTCTAATGTTTCCTGCTTCATTTTAACGTATGTATGGCTCCGTGCACGTACTGTGGCTCAGTGTGACCAAACAAAGTCTACCAGTTTGCTTTCATAAATACTTTGTGTAGCATATAAGTTAGCAGAGGTCTAAGTTTGCGTTACCTAATCTAAACTCTCCCAGTTTGTGATGACAAAGCAGAGGAACGTCCCAAAAGCTTGCGTTTGCTGTTCCAAAAGACAAGCAACACGCCCTTACAATACCTCCAACATCATGCCTTGTATAAATCGCAATGGCTCACATGAGAAGAGTGCGTGACAGTTAAGAACGTTTGACCAAGACTGGCCTTTGCGCAGTTATTTTGATCGTCGCTAGTCTGTAGACGTTGAATCAATGTAAAAAAATCGATTGATTTGCTGTTTGATTAACTGGCTCAAACAAATACACAGTTTGTGGTTGTTTTAGCGTTTTCTCATTTCTCAGGGAACTATCAACGACGCGGAACAGATATTCCGCGCGCTGGAGTACCGGGTTCTTCATCAGAAGCAACTTGAAGAAAGAAGAAAAGCGATTGGAGATTCGGCTAAAGATGAATCAAGGCAGGACCCCGTCTGTGACTCAAGTAGCGCCACTGATGCAAACAGTGCAGAAAATGACAAGACTGCCTTTAGCCAAGAACCCCACCCAGCGGCATTGGTAACTACTGAAGACCAACCGGCAGCAGACAGTAGCGAGCAACCGAAGTCCAGCAGTATAGAAAATTCACCCCCAGCAGACAATGAACCGAATAATAGTGAAAATAGTGCCTTACCGGAATCATCTGGCCCCAACCTGGTGCAATGTAGTGACACGCCCCCCTAGTCACGTGCCAGTGATGGACACCGGCATTCGCGCGCGCTCGTCTAGAGGCCTGGCGCCTCTACCCCCCAATCTTACCCCCGCCATTTGCGCTGTAAATTAGCACAATGACAAGTTGTGGTTCTGTACAGACCCGACGTGAACGGAACGTGCCGACTACAATCGAGCAGTGACCAGTTCAACTTCTAACCAGACACTGACTGGAAATGAGCGTCCACCCAAAGGCATCACCGACATGGTGGCAAAGTGCGCATAAGGCCTTTGGCAAGTTCAATGGGAAAGCCATTCCCCTTTGCTCATGTTGTTGTCAAAATGATAGCACCAAATTAAATTCTGTTACAGAGCAGATACTGGCTGGGTCGTTTCAGCTGATTTTACCTTCTTGGTCCGACTGCTAGCTACATCACCGACTCCTAATAGCTTTTGTTTCTGCAATGATGTGGAGTTCTTGCGAAAGTTTAACTACAATTGGAAGGCTTCACACGACAATTGATGTATGTTCTACATCTCACAAACCTTTCTGTTATGTACATATGTTTTTCACTATACAATTCGCATGTTTTCAAACCAGCCAGCTTGTATATCGACATACAATGCGTTTCCAAAATCCCTGGGTTTTTCCACTGGAAGCGGCCAAGTCTATTGTAAATGGCAAAAACCAGACTGGTTGAAACTCCAAGTTGATGCGGCAATAAGTGCAGGACAAGTTTTTTTTTTTTCGTTTAAAGTGGTTGGCCTCTCTGATTGATCTTGAACCTAAACTCCACAAGCGTTCGTGGGGGACCATTTTGTGGGTTGGCTAATCAGTAATCATACAAATTGTTGTTCTGTTCACTATTTCGCTATTAAAAATTTGCGCCTCGCACTCGGAGGAGTCTGCACGCAAATTGATAAAAAAAATGTTACCTGGTTTTGCAATGAAGCGAAATGTTGCAGTTTGCATGCATTCCAAAGAAAAATCCGTTTTTTTTTACATTGGGACATTCTTGTCTGAGACTCTTTGTTAGGTTCAATTCATATACATGTGGCTGCTGTGGGATCCCAAGCTGAAATTCATCTTGTCCGATTTCTTTGCTTCGCTCAAGTTTCAAATGGTTTCTAGACTGACGCTATTACCCAGACAGTAAATCAACCGTTTTTCTACATTGGTTCAACGTCTGTTTGATTTGCTGTCTGGGTAGATGATTTTCAAAATGCCTTTGGATTTGGGGATTCGGGTGCCCGTTAAATGCGCTGTATCTGCATATAGCTGTTGAGCGAAAGTCCGAAATATTTTACACACACTCGCCAAACATTGCTTTTAGTGTTGAACTTAAACGCTCCCTGTCGTTTTATTTATCAAATACAGCTTTAATCCTTTATCACATTGTATTTGCCTGCACTGGTGTTTTGTCAAAGAAAGCTTTCCGAGTCCGAGGATAAAGATTCAATCAAATCAATCAATCAAAATTGACATAATCTGTGTTTTTGGGTTTAAATTTTCAAACACTGCTCAAACGGTTCTGAACCACCTGTCCTGGCATTAACCTTCTTCACGAGTGAAATGTACCTGCTACAGTTGGATATTGCTACTAAGGAGGCCAATCAGTGGTAGCCTAAGCTTTCATCATTCATGGGGGACGAAAACGGATGCTTCTAACGAATTTGTAGAATTGGCGGATCCAGGGGGCGTGGGGCAAGCGCCAAATTGTTACCCCCCCCCAACGCTACTTTCTGGATCCGCCCCTGCGTTAAACATTGGATCTACTTTGCATCGGCAGCCAACACAAATGGGTCGCATTATACTTATTCGTATATTTTCCCATAAATTATTTCAACCGAAAAAATGTAATTCATCAACAATGAAATATAACATACAGCGATAGGACACCAGAACGTTTTGGTGTCTTTCCAAAGAGCAACGTGGCTTCTTTGGAACCAACACCTCTACAAAACTTTTTTGCTCGCAATGTAAAACTTAGCAAATACCAAATCAATTCCACGCCTTCTGTTAGCGTTCCAGATTTAGTACGTTGAAACAAAGTGGTCATATTGTATCGACACGCTCCACAGCATCCTCCGAGTCTTAAATTCTGTGGTGATTTGCGATATGAAGTGACTGCAGCAGGATAATAGGTGACAAATAATGTGGAGCATGGTCGACGGTTGATCCCGCGCTTTGACAATAGAAAAGCGTTCAAATAAATAACGTTTGCGAGAAACTGTGCAAAAATATCCCAGAATTTTTTAATCAAGCACAAAAATAAGAAAATAAACAAAAGCACAACCGACTGGCATAACTTATAATAATGACGGATTTTGCTGCCTGGGGAGACTGTGCTTTTTGGAGAAGAACCCCCCCAAAAGAGCATTTGCACATAAACCAAAAAACAAAACTGGAAACATAGTATGCTGGGAAACAGCAATGACACACGATCGTTCACAGTGCGCAAGAAAGTAGTAGTTTATGTTGTTACAAATCGCTATTCCCTATTGCGATACAACAAAATTGGTCAAACTTGATCACGGTCAACCTGGGTGATAAAGAACCGATTCTATTGGTCAATCCCATCGAGTTGGATGAGAGTGACAGATGACAAATTTTATCAGTCACATTCCAGGCAGAAAATCAACCGTTTTGAATCAATGTAAAAAACGCTTGATTCGCTGTCTGGGATACATCACTCGAAGTTCTAAGTGATTGAGATACAAGATTGTGGCTGAAATTAACAGAAACTTTTAAAGTTAATTTCGAAGAATTGTTTTGATACCAGAGGATAAAAGCCTTTTAAGGTAAACACGATAGTCTTGACAATAGCAGCAGGAAAGACGCCAAACACAAAACTGTCAACATTTTCTGTAAATTGAACAACAAAAATGTATATCATGCTGTGGTCGACTACTTTCGGCAATACTTGGTCCATGATGTCCGCTTTACACTTTGACAAGCTGTGAACGCAGTTAGAATGAGGTATACCAAAGCTGTGCCAGCAGACTATAATGTCAAACCGCGCTTCCATGACTGCCAAGGGATAAAGCATTGGCTATATTATTTTTGTGATGATTCATCGGAAATGAAATTGAAGTGTGAAATGTCATTCTTTCACTACCGGTTTCTACCAAAACATAGACATGGCAGTGCGCACCTAGTGTTTGAAATTCCATCCAAGCAAAACGCGGTTTTCACAGATAAAGCAACAATAGGAAAAACTATTGTATTACAGGAAAATTTATGATTACGATTTACCGTCATATAAAAGAAACGGTAAGTGAAGGAACGGTTTTCAATCGACAAAAGAAACAAAAAAAAAGTTTTTGAAGATAAACTTCAAGATATTTGGGAAGCCAAACCATAACAAAAAGGTGACATCGTTTGTTTTGTTTTCTCTTTCGTCCACTTGACACCACAAAAGACGCTACGGACGAAGGGTTTTGAAGAATTTGTGCTGTGTGGCTGATGAAGTTTGTCATAATCCTGGTTTTCCGTCTCTGTTCGAAACGTTTTTATTGCATGAATAAGACGTTGATTTCACAGTAGTGGATTTATCAGTGGAAGAACTATGTAAAACGCCTTTGTTAGGCTTGTAATTGTCCAATATACTTTCTTCTGTTAAAGTTGAGTCGTGCGAATGACGAAAATCGGTATTGTCGGCATCGTCGTCACTGAAGTCGTCGTCCGATGACACAGGATCGGTTCTTGAACCCGGGTCTTCACCTTTTTCTAAAAGCGGGGATGGACTGAAAATAAATACACAATTAAACAATTTGCATAGACGATACGATATTGCAGGAAGTGACAATATTTGTTTTTGACTGTATCGTCGTATGTAGGCCCATGGCCACCTAAAGATACGGCCTGATTTGTCACATTTTGCAAAAATTTCCCGGTTTTTCTAACTTTGGGCGAACGTTTAAATAAATTTTTATAAAAATTAGATTTTTACGCTTTCTTTTCTCTTTTCCCCAGATGTCACAATAGGTTTTAACATCCTCACATGTTGAAAAACAAAGAAAATTTGATTTCGAAGATTTTAGTCAGACTTAATTTTTCAATAACAGTCTGATTTAGCGTTTTTCAACTTAATTTTTTTCATTTGCTGCTGCTTCCCCAAGGCAACAAAAAAGTTTTATGTCATTAAGAAACCGCAAAAAGTAAAAACATCTCAAAAAATATCAGTCAAGCACTAGCAGTAGCCGTAATCAAAATCTGCAAAATGTGACAAATCAGGCCGGATCTCCAGGTGGCCATGGTAGGCCTAAGGTAAACCTTCACATAACCGCCTTCTAAACTTTGTCTACAATTTTCAATGATTGTGTCATCAATTTTTCGCAATAAAATTATATCTGTCCCAACACACATCGCTGTGATTTTGACAGGTTTTAAAATTACAAACACGCATTGGTTCAGTAAATCACTTATCTCAGGCTACAATGTTTTGGGGCTTTGCAAAAGTATGGCCATGCATGTCATCTATCAACGAGGCCTCTGTTATTGGTACCCACCTGCCAGGCATGAGACCTGCGTAATGTTCACGGTTGTTGGCAATGGCAGTCAACATATCCTGAGCGTCTGGGTTCACCAAGTCGGCCCATGTTTCGACCAGCGGGTACACAACAAAATCGATAAACATAACCTGAAAAATAACAAGCTTCCATTAAACCGCAGAAGCCGATTTGACGGAGTTCGCCGTTGTAATCGCAAAATTAAATTGTCATCAATCAAGATTGTACGAAGGCTTAACTTACTTGTGATTTTTCAATCGAAGTATTTGTGCGGTCGCACATAGGACTTATCTCGACGCCTATGTCTCTTTCCACATCACCCTGCATCCAATATTCATCCATGATTCGTTCAGTCCACTTTTTGTACATTTCTATCGGCTTCATCGGGTTACTGAGGTCGGCGCAGTGCACCAGGTTCTGCAGCACCTGGACAAGCAAATTTTTTTCATCAACGTTGTTTTTTGTATGGCTATGCTGTTTCAGAAAAAAAGAATAAAACAAGTTGCCCTAATACTAATAAATAATACTCTAACCCATTCCCAAGCGTGAGATTAAAAAAATCATAAGTGATAACAATCAAGGGCGCAGATGTTGTTCTCTCACCTGTATTCTGTCAGTGTACTGATCCAACATAAGGACACCTGAGCTTGCAACTTTCTTCGTTTCCACCATAGTCTTCAGGCTGGCAAGAAGTTGCATGTGTTTGGACATGTCAGTGGCTAGGACCTGCAGACATGATCCCGATAAAAGACGGTCGCGTCGATCAAAGCGATCGGAAGCCGATTTTTAGTTTAATGAAAATTTAAAAAAATCAATAATTTTACTAAACGTTAGGCGAGTGTTACAATTGTTTTGTAATTGAGTGTTTACAATAGTCGGTATTTTTGCCCGAAGCAAACACTCACCATATCTATAGCCATCTTGCGAAGGCTCTGCCATTGCTTCTTGGTAAAGTGTTCAAATACGTGACAATGTTCCTGCTGCATCAGCTTGAAACCGACAGCCAAGTGATGGTTCTCAAGAACAGACTTGTCATTGTACATGAGGGCAAGCTCACTGCCTGGAAAACGAAATGAGAAAAGAAAATATTAAAGGATTTGCTGGTTATATTGAGGCCGTACTTTCCACACGATTATTTCAACAGGTCTTTTGTACATTATTTAGCAGCTCAACACATTTTCAAGACATTTTTAGCCACAAAAAAAAATAGGAAAAACTTTCGCTTACAGATAAGTATTGGGTTGGATATCAATAATGCATGACGTTGGCCAAGAATAAATAAAGTTTCAAGAAAAAATACATTAACCTTATGTCGCGATCTTCGGGAAATAGAGTAACCCAGACGTTCATACGTGGTCTGATTATGCAATTATTATTTGGTTATGAATTACATAACAGAATTATTACGAATGACCAGCTCAAAATTTCCTGTGTCCTACAACTGGCGCCCAATCATTTTCAATTGGGCGTATTGATAAGGTTTCATCCGTCAAGATAAGCGTAAAGCTTTTTGTAGTAAAAACGTTGGTTTAATATTATGTTGACATCAACATTATCGAACGTCTTATCAACGCAACTATTGTCGGTCTTGTCAAGCGAAGCTTGCTGCAAAAACGGCAAAACCGAGTAGACTTACTGTTGGCACAGTGGTATTGGTTGTTCAAGCCTGGGTGGTCCACATCATGCATTGCGCTTGCAACCAATGCAGACAAGACTTCCAAGTCGGTGAAAACATTCTGCGCAAATAAAAGGCGGTGGGTAATTTGATGAGCAGATAAGCGAAGCCCTTTTCAATTGTCAACATTTCGAAGCCAGTATTTTCCATTTCGTGTCAACTTTAGATGCAAATTTTGAACAGAAATTGATCGGCTGCCCACAATATGAGAATCAGAGTCGAGATAAAACTGTGGGATTGACAGTTGTGCACATTGACCCCGTTATCAACGGCTTGATAGAAAAGCAAACAGGAAACAAAAAGTTCATTGATTTCGTGCATTTAAAAAAAATGTATTTGGAAGTTACGATACTTAACGTAGATATAACGTTTACGAAGACTGTAGATCAACGCTAAAAGATTTTTTTATCATAGCATACTTTTTATTCAATCTGAAGAAATTTAGAAAACTAAAATGCCAATGAAAAAGAGATCATTGTAGGCTAAGCTTACATCGAGGGCAGGAATGCACAAAAGCGTATGGACCGATTGGACGACGTCGGCTGCATGAATGCTGTTGTGATACGCAACGTCCCTGTAGTGGTCTTCCAGGGTCATGACATAGGTGAGGAATTTGTCAGGTTGAAGTTGGAACTTCGAGAAGAGGTCACGTTTCTGTGAAAGAAAAATCACAAATGTTGTCTGCTGCTCATTAATCAAAACATCTGTAAAACTTTAGAAAATGTCAAAGATTTTTTTTATTTTTACCCAACCGATCTTATCCAACTAGAGAATCTGACCTTTTTTATAACATTGATTAAACGTCTGCAGACTTGAAATCAATGTAAGAAGTTGGTTTGTTGACTGAAAATGCACACAGGGTCATAATTCAAAAATCCAAACCTTGCAAATAGTGTACATGACGCAGGTGAGCGGACGATTATTGCTGATGTCAGCGATTTTGAAGAGGTCAACTCCTCCCCACTTGTCAATATCCTCGAGTTCCTACGAAAACAACATGAAGTTGATTAATACACTGATTTGATTCGTTACCACAAGCAGTTGTGGCTTTAGAGTCATTTGAAACTGATTATGTCTTGATGAGAGCAACTGGGTGAAAATTTGCAATAAAGGCAAAGGGTTGAGGCAATTCGTCCATGTGAATGCAATAATGATAAAAACAATATAATCAATGAAAGATTTCAAATTAAAAGTTGCATTTGTACATTCATTTTGTGGAATTAATAAAGCATAATAACAAAACTCCATGGACTGACTTCCATAAGAACTCTCCGTCAAACAGCTGCACGTTTGCAAGCAACATAATGAATTAACGTTTCAACACACATATCAAGCACTCACTCTAGCCAGGGCAGCTTCGTTGCTGATGACAACACCAAAAGAAGGGATTTTATGCCACTTAGCCACTGTGTCTCTGTTCCGGTTGCTTGACTTGACTCCTGGATACAGATTTTGCATTGAAATTGCGAAGGACAGCAAACGAACCAAAAACTGTTCAAATTTCTTTATAATCGATGTGGAAAAACGTTAAAAAATTGCAAACATTCAAAATGATAAAATCAAAAACCAGAATGATAGACTGAGACAAGCTAACAGCAAGGAATTTGTAAACTGATCTTCTTTGCTGCTGCAGCAAAGGATTAGCCAAATCGAAGTACTTTGTCAGCAAAACCACTGTTATTTGCATTTATTCAACGTTTTAGCGTGTTTCATTAACGTTGTGTCTGTACGTGTTCACACAGCAAAGGATCTACGTCAACCAAAAAGCAGCTTCGTCAAAAATTTGTGGAAAGGCATTTTAAAATCGTATTAACTTTAGTCAAATTTCTCAGAAGCTTAAAAATTTTCTCTCTCATGACCCGCTAATGTATCGTTCAACTCGTGTTTCCTTTCACCATGGAATTAGAAAACATAGGTTGCCTTGTCAAACCCAAAGCCCCTTTCATTCAAAATGGACTGATACCTTTTTTTGAAAAATTTTCTTTAAGTTTAAATGGTTCTTAATTATTATAGAAATCATAATGCTTTGTATTCACAGTGAGTAGGTTGCAAGTGCAATGACATTAAATTTCATTTTTGTTTAGCACTCAACATTGAGAGGATGAATATAATTGGGTGATAGAGCTCGGCTGCGCCTCCACATGAATAATACTATGATATTTGATTACATCATGATGACACTGAACCAATATTACAAACATGATTTACTTTGTTCGCTGAGGTCATAGGGAACTGAAATACGTAAGATATATGTAACAACTCTATCCCTGGGATATGTAGTTTCACTTTTTAGTGTTGTTCAAACGCATTTACATGTTTATTCAACATAAAAATACAAATTCTTGAAGATTTAAACGGGTTCGCATAGCTGAAATTGCAGCTGTAAAGCCTTGTGGTGGATGAGACGTATGACGTGCAAAGGCGATGATGTACGTTGTCATTATCTACCACACATTAATTACAGGTTTCAACCAAGCTATGTGTAAAACCAACCAGCAAATCTATTCTTTTTTACATTTATTAAAAAACTGCTCCGCAACATTGAACTAATGCTTAAACAACACATTTTCCGGCCGGCATAACGGCATGATCTACAAACAATATTACTTTTTCGTCAAAAGTTAAATGGAAGTGACAACTAATGACGAAAGAAACCTAATTCAAACTAACCTGTAATTGTTCCCATTGTTCGGCCGGCAGCATTTAAGCGGGATGTTTTGGTTGCAGTTTTTCCAAGAGCACTGAAATTGGGAGACGACGGTCGTTTTTCTTTGTCTACGTTTGGGTCGAGGCTGGGGGACAGAACGTCATTTTGATTATCTGCGCAAAAGTAACATCAAGTTAGAAATACTACAAATAATACTAATGTAAAACCATACCAAAAATGTACAATATACTAACTTAGTGAAAAGATGTTTTCGTCTCGAGAGTTCACCAAACAAAAGATATTTTTTTTACTATCGAAACTCAAAAAAATCATCATTGGCAAACAGCCACTTTCGACAAGCAAGTGCAAAATATGAAAGCAGACGTACTAAAAAATCCCGAATCTGCTGAATTCCGCGTAGATAAACTGCGGTGGACCAAAACCGGAGTTCCTTGTAAGCTTGCACATTTATAACTGGGCTTACATGAACATGGAATCGGATTTGAACCACAGACTGTCATCGTACAATCGCATTCCTGTTCTTGAGAATTCATATCTGTAAGGTCGTTTTGCCTATCCAATGTAATCTGTAAGGAATTTGTGCTACAGTCCCAAGCTGCTCTGTAACAGCCTGTGTCGCATTGTTTCCATGTACTTGATTCAGTGGAAGTGTCAAAGCAGACATCGCAAGAAGAATTTGTTGAGGTATTCCCGTTATCTCTCAAGGTTAATAAATATTTTAAACGCTTCACAACTCGTTTGATGTCACACTGCAGTTCTGCATCTGCCAAAGGGCATTCGATTGTTTTGTCAATCTGGTCTAAGCTACTGTCGAAAGACCATACTGAGTTTAGTAGAGTGATATCTTTTGTACTTTGGAAATTTTGGATAATATTAATCGGTCCACAGTCATAATCTTCTTGCAGTGTGGTTGCTGCTCTTTGTAATTTCGGATGTTCTCTAACTTTTGATTCTTTATGGAAAGACTCTGTCGAAGCGAGTTTTGTATTTGCGCAGCATAGTCCTGTTGCTGAAGCAAATTTCCGTAGTTTCTTCAAATTCAAACACCGCAGCCAAGAACTTCGTCGTTTTTCAGAGGTGTTGTGTACAGCCATTCTTGTTTTGCACATATTTCTTTTAAAAATAAACATAAAAACTTCCTAAAAAGATCAACATTTAAAAAAATCAGTACTATCTCTAATTTTCATAACACATATGCATTGATCACTAAATTTTATCTTCCTGTCTTGCATTGTCGTCTGTCACTTTCTCATGTCCGCACGGCTTTGGATCAGCAGCGCAATGCCACAACAAAATTACAAACTGGTTAGCTTTTACAATATATGAGAGATGGTGAGAAGAAGACAACTAAAAAAGAAAAAATGAATCTCTTCTTTGAGATAACCAACGTCACACTTCTGAAACAAGCAACTTCGCTATGTCTGATTTGTTTTTGTTTTGTTACATCATTGATTTTAATCAAATTAGGGTGAATAAATTTCGTACGTAGTTGAACAACTCCATGAAGCAAAAATATGCAAACTTTATGCCATTTTTATTTAGAAGATCTTAATAAATTCACGTCATGAGTTTACCCTACACAGAAACCGATCAGCCAAGCAACAACATGCCCAAGGTGTGTTTTAGCAGGGCTTAATTAATCAATAACGCGACGTTGTTTTACAAACCATTGCAAACCTAAGAAGACATGTTCGCAAAATAAACAGAATCAGAAACTACTATGAAATCATATCAACAATAGTGACCACACAAACACAAAAGATGAAGGATGATGAAGGTGTAATAACATTGAAAAAATTCCTACTTCTGGTAAAAAGCTACACGTGCCATGCCACAAAAAGAAATGAACCTACAGCATTTTTGGAAGCTATTACTCAACAACTGAAAGAAATACTACAAAATTACTCGTTTGTAATTAGCACCAACACCAAACCTCAACATAGCTGAGCCAATTACAGGTGTACAAGCTTTCTGCGGCACGATAAACGGCATTATGAGTAAAGCAGCCAGTGATGGCACCACATTGAAAAACATATAGAGCGGTGCATAGCATTTTCTTCCAAGTATTAAACGTGTTAAGTAGTTGATGACCTTCGTCTTTATTTTGTTTGGTCGCAAACAAGTCGGTTATGAGACAGATAATATCGATAATGTCAATGCTCTGAAATCATAGCGGCGTTTGGGAAGCAACCAATGCAGTCTCAGTCAGTTGGGCAACCGATTCTAAATCGCAGTAAAAAGAAATTAAGGGTGCGCAGGGGAATTGAACTCATTGCCTAACAAGTTTGCAGCTTAGTGGAGTTTGCGCACATTAGGCAACCAAGAAACCACATTTTGGATTCTAATCTTTCCTTCGGATATGAACATCGCCAAACACAACAAAAGATTGTACAGTATTGAATAACACTTCAGGAACCGCAAACGTTAATGCTAATAATAACGTTGAGACTTATTTTTATTAGCCTAGTCTATATAACGGCTAAGGTCTTCCGGTCATAATACGCTTTAAAGTTTTTACAAATATTGTAGCTATTGTAAATAACTACCACCTTAGTCGCGAAATGTTTTAATGTTATTAATCTTATCTTTGTTTCCACTGCTAAGTGCTAGTAGAAAATACAAGCAGAATCATCTTTAAACTTTTGAAGTAACTGGTCCAGGCAAAAAAACCTCAGTCTACCGCCCCACTGAAAGTAGAGGCAAAGGCAACGTGACAGGTCGGTCAAAGGTCGTTGGTTTGGTTTAAGAATGTAAAAGTTAGTTACTTTGTTTGCAGCAATTATTCGACGTCGTAACATTCCTACACACGTACTTTACACATCAAGCTATTTAACGATTTCAACAACAACTTCTTTTAGTTAACAAACTAAAAAATTTTACATCGGTATTGTTAGCTGCCTGTTGGCGTGTTTATTCCTTGTTTACCATTCTCCAAATAATTCGGTAAAATTATTCGGCTAACCTACAAATGACTGAAAAAGCAAGCGACTAGGTTATCGATTTGGTCGTTTCGCGTGCATGAAACATTTAAGAGAAATGATCTCAAACAAAACCCAAGAAAACACACCGATGTGGTGGAATCTTATTGGTTTTTATGGTCAGTGCAACAATAAATAATGTTATATCGACCCAAAAACGACAAATGTAAACCAACTTGTAGCCTACTGGGTTTTTCATAATATTTACGCGTCGGTGTAGTTAGCATTAACGGAAATTTTTAGTTTTTTTTTCTCAAATCGGGCTTCTGTTTGTTGAACTCATCATAACATCTTTAGTTTCCAAAACAACATTAATGTGACAACAAGACTTTAAAACTTGAATTTCGTATTTCAGTTTTTCTAATTCGTTTTGGAATACTGATTCCGTCAAACTTATCTTTTTATATGGTTTTACTTCCAAATAGTTTATAGATGAAAAGAAAAAAACTCGAAAGTAACATACTGTCTCGTTTATAGCATTGTCATTGCAAAACGACATTATGGAATGCGAAACGGAAAATTACAGTAGCCTACTTTGATGCAACAAAGCTTTGTCTAGATATGTCATAGCCGAATCATACTATGATCAACTTTCAATTGACGTCATTGATAGTTTACGTCTACCTCGGCGTAACCCTGGACAGGTCACTCACGTACCGACGACACCTGGAGTCACTGCGCAAAAAACTATCTGCGCGCGTTGCACTTTTGAGGCGGCTGGCGGGTTCCGGCTGGGGAGCTGATGCGAAAACCCTTCGCACAGCTACCTTGGCCCTTGTCCATTCTACCGCTGAGTACTGCGCACCAGTGTGGTGCCGCAGCTCTCACACCCGCCACATTGACACCGCCATCAATGACGCACTACGCACTGTGACTGGATGCCTGCGTCCCACTCCAACGGACTGCCTTCCCATCCTTGCAGGCATCCAACCTGCTGAGCTTCGCCGTAAAGGAGCCATGATTTCCCTTGCTCGTCGCGCACTGGACCCCGACCACCTCCTCCACAGTACATTCCAGCGCCTACCTGGAGGACAGCAGCGACTGAAATCAAGACGCCCATTTGTGCCCGCCGCACGACAGCTTCTGAACAACGTTGAAGATCTTGGAATAAGTGCGGCACACTGGACGAACTACACATGGAACATGGAGTGGCAAAACAACACCTCCCGACTCCGTGATTTCCTACCCGACGTCGATCCCCACCCTCCGGGAATGTCCCTCGCAAGACTTGCGTGGGTCCGGCTTAACCGCCTACGAACCGGCGTCGGTCGCTTTCGTTCAGACATGTGCAAATGGGGCCTGGCTCCCTCACCGGGATGCGAGTGTGGCGCCACAGACCAGACAGTAGATCATGTCGTCCATGACTGCCCAATCCATCAACCACCACATGGAGCGCTTGGACTGAAGGCCCTGGATGACGAAACTGTCGAGTGGCTGATGACATCATGCCCAAACATATAGTCCAGAAGAACAGCTCATACGACGAAGAAGATTGATAGTTGGCTTTTTCCTTATAGGCTTGGAAATGACTAAACCGTCCCTAATTCTGTGAACTGGCTCCTATCTGACCCGCAGAACTTGATGCATGCTTACATAATATTCAACTTTTGCACCTTCGATGTAAATTAAACAGCCAGTCTTGCAAAAATAAAAATACTCTTTCTATTTTTGTTCTTTTTGTGTACGGCAATATTGAATAAGATAGAAATAATTTAATTTGTGGTGAAAAAAACGTTAGTCTGCACGCTTAGCTATGAATATGACTGTAGCTGGTTTCAACAAAATCTTCACTCAGCCCTGCTATTCGTCGACGACACAGCAATGCCTCAAATCCAAGCACATTCTACTAGAAACACTTCAGACATTCATTTTACGTCGACAGACGCTGAATCAATTAAAGAATCACTTCTGCACACTACACTTAACATTGACCGTCCCAAACCAAGCTAGCAAAAATTTACCACTTCCACCGCTTTAATGTTCAGATACGTTGAAACAATGTGAAAAAGGAAGTTTTTCGCATTGGGCCAAAGGTACTTGACTGAACTACCGAAGCAGAAACTTTGAAATTTTTCGCGTGGGACTCACACAGAGATCCCTGAAGTCATTTACGTCACAAAGATGAAGTCACAATAGCTGACGAAGGTCCCCGTCCGCGTGTTCAATAGAAAGCATGCTATCAGTTTCAGAATTCGATATCAAGGCTTCAATCTTAAATAGAGACAATGCCACAACCACTGAGCTGAAAAGCAGTCAATTTTGCGGTTAATTTACGTATGTAAACGTTAAAATCACGAAACAAGGAATGGATTTCGGTGATCAGGTGTTGGGTTGCAAAATTCGAAAAATGACATTTTTGTTCTCGGATGCTAGTTCATACTTTCATGAGAAGCTTTGGCCATTTGATGACAATGAAAAACCAATGAACAAAACGATGTCAAAAGTCCACCAAGATTGACATAGATTGATGTAAGCGACGTTGTCATATGACAGACAGTGTTATCACTTCTATTCTTGTGTAAACTGTTCATGTCAATGACGAAGGTTGTTACAAGAGAACTTAATTAAAATTCAAAGATGCGAAATGAAGTGAACGTTTTTTTAAAGCCTGTTACACCACTCTCGCTTTATGGTCTTCACGTAACAAGCAACCATGAAGTTTACAGGAAAAAATTAGTCATAAACCACAAGTAAAATCTCCGACTGATAAAGTACAATGTTATCTATCAACTGGAAAACCTCAGCAGAACATAACTTAAGCCGATTAAAGCAGCGGCCTAAAAAGACTCAAAAATCGGCTTGTGGACTTTGAGATGCTGAGCTGAATTGACAACAAATAATGGAGGCACGAGCACAAAGAGAACGAAAACCGACTCTGTGAAAAGTTGCCATACCCGGAAGCCTTTTGGCTCATTGACGTAAGAGAATGAATCATAGGATAAAACAAATTTTAAGCCGACCGACCAGTGTCCAGTTCATAAATCCTGTGATCTTCATGTGAATTTGCAACCAAGGACATGGTTGAATTTCTGTAATCAGCTCTGATTTGCCAGCACTTTGATTATTGCTTTGTGGAAATTGCCTGTCTACGGCCATGAAATTATGCAATAAGTTGCTTGATGAATCGGTGGTATGTAGAGCGTTGGTACAAAGTGGTTTGTTTCACAGCTTAATTAGTCAAAAAAATACCCAGAGGTCATCCGTAGCACAAAATGAGCCACTGGCAAATTCCGCGGCAATCTGGTCGTCACAATATCTAAGACTTTACATGAACAAAGACCTAAACAACTTTGTCACTTTTTCGGCAATAGACGTTAAATCGATGAAAAAATTTCCGGGTTAGGTCTCAAAATAGACAATCAACTTGACAAAGAAAAAAACTGCAGATCACTCTCAATCACAGAAAGGTGCCACGGTACCTGGTTTCAATGACGCCAAACAATACGAAGTCAAAAACCGCAGCTTTCATTAGCTGAAAAAATGCCAAGTCGACTTGCACCACCAAAACATAGCACATGTTTGCTATGTAAAAAGTAAAACGTCAAAGACACTTCTCCGAACAGAAAATTGTAAAAATGCGCTTTGGCAGAACATGCCACGATCACGTAACCACTACAAATAAATCAGAACTGTCAGCAAGCCGCCAAACTTCTGTCAGCAAAAGATCCTTTTCGTTGGCTGAGACAATTCAGGTCACCAAATTAGTCGCCATTGTGGAATGCCAAATTTGACTTGGACAACGTCTGCAGACGTTAAATCAATGTAAAAAACGACTAATTTGCTGTCTGGGAAACGAGCGCGTGGGTAAGAGCTTTTTCATAAAAAAATCATTAATTTGAGACCATACACACGAAACAATAAATTCTCACACAAAGTTTACTGCGTCTTAACTCCGATTTATTTGATGTTCTTCACGAGTTTCATGTCCATGAGTTCCATACATCTAAATAGACGTACTGCATGGGTTCTTTCTAATTTGTACAACATCATGCAGCAAGTTTTCATTTTCTCATGGTCGGATTTTGTTGGCATGTCGTACCTGACTAGGAATTTCTACATTTGCCACAAGCTCGAGGAATGTATGATACATTTCTTTATTTCTTATTCACATGAATTAACAGATTTATTAACCTCGTAATGTTGTGGTGGCACGAGAAAGGAAAAAACACTTGAATTTGGCTCGTTGCATAACCAACATATAATTTCAATGTATTTAAATCTTACCAATTTCAAAATTTTATCGCGCGCCATCAAATCATACAAACAGTGTACCTTGACCTGTGGTAATTGCATGCTCTCATCTTTGACATTTAATCAACCTATGACACCCTGTAGAACTGACCACGCATGTCAGATGAAAACATTGTGGTCATACAGAACCTAAGTCAGACACTTGTTCACGGTTTTGCAAGAATGTGAAAATCATCGGTCTGGCTGACGAACCTGGCTTTACTACGTTGATTCATTGTAAAAAGACGTCTGCGTGATGTAGTTGATACGAATTCGGCTGAAATCACCTCTATTTTGCCAACAAGGCAGGAGTGGTAGTGAAAGGTGCTGACGAGTAAAATTGAACTGAAGTGCTGACTTTAAGCTCTCGTTGTCATAGCAATAAGGTGGACATGACGCAAAGAAGCTTTTGAAGCCGTTCTTTAAAGGTCTATAACAAAAAGTCAAAACAAACCACACTACGGCTAATTTAAGTGTAAAATACACAACCACGAAAGCTGAAAGTCTGTTAAATGAACAGAGAGAAGACCATCTTTCAAGACATTGCTCCGAGCAATATCTAAGAAAACTTTTAAAAGTTTCTGCGACTTTACTATCAATTGCTGCAATGTGCTGCACTAAAAGTGGAGTGAACAAATTCCATTTCTGAAAAAACACGTTAACATAGGTTCACAAACAAAATTTCTCAGTTTACTTTAACAAAAGCTCACAAACGTAGCCATTTTTACACCCTTGTAAGGTCGGGCGAGGTGGGGTTGATTTGTGCTGTTAAAGAAAAGTTTGTGTTTATTTGTGTAATTGTAATAATTAATCCGTCCTTGGCTACACAATACACATTTTAGCAGACTCGTGACCCAACTTTGGCTCGCGAATCCACTGATGTTGACAGGGGTTTTAGGAGGTACGTTTGGACCTGGAATACCTCCACTCTTTTGAGACATACTGTCTTCTTTACAGGTGACTTGTTTTTGGGGGTAGGGATTTGTTAATGGTACCAGCTAGGCCTTTGGAACCAGGATCAAATTACCCTACCAAAGACCTTGGTCATGGACCATGGCCCGTTGGGTAAGATCAGCTAGCCTAGGGATAATATCAATTAAAACTTAGAATTGTTTTTAGTCTTATTTTTGATGCGTCGGTTATTTTCGATATACCGAAACTGCATTTCACAAAATCTCTATTTCTTGTCACGTAAAATACAAGTATCGTCGAAAGGCAGCTTCGTAATCTGGGGTCACAATTAGAAATAGGGACAGAAAATGCACCGAAACCAACAAGCTTAAAACCAGTTCAAACTCAACAATTTCTCAGCAGAGTGTTCAAGATGGCGCTTCGTCGTATGTTCAAAAAAGGTCCTTGTTTGACCCTCTTCTTGTCTTGAGAGGGATTTCCAAAATGTTGGGACAATATTTGTCAACTTCAGATGCAGTTGAAAAACGCTTAGCAAGTTAAAATAGAACCACAAAAACGTCTAAGATCATAGCTGCCTCTTGACTCAATGCCGCTGACGGATAAACTGAAACAAGCGCAGCTTGTTTTTTTTCTGCAAGCTGCAACTGGATGCATGCAAAATTTGTTTCCTTGTTACTCTAAACAAAACCTAAGCAAACAACAACAACAGCGTAAAGTTACTCTGCCAAAAAACAGTTCTTTTCATTGAATCAATGCCAGAAGAACTAATCTACTAGCCACGTCTTCATCACGCATTTTGTAGGAAAACTTTACAAGAGATGTCAGAACTTTCCCAAAGGTATGAAAAGCTGTGCTACTTTGTCGTCGTTGATTTTTGGTATTTCAAGATACGTTAAAATTGTACCAGTGAAATACGCTAAATATTGATTAAGTTTTTCCGCTATGCAGTGGCCGTATCATCACGTGCACGTGTCTAATTCAATTTATCGAAGAAAAAAAGTTACATAACAAATGAAATTATGAACGATTAATAAACAATGTTACAAGATTATTAATGGAAACTTTCCAAGTTTACAAAGCAACAAGTTAATGGCACAGTGGCCCAGCTAATAAGATGTGTCCATTTTGTAATTGTTTGACGTCTGCAAAACACAAATGTTACTGTCTCACCGCAATTTGGCAGACGGGGTCTAGGAGTTCCTGTGCGTCGATTTTACGTGGTATAGAGATGCAAGGACATTTTACTTTTATAATAATGCTTTTAACCTGAATGGATCCCGTTTGTTTGCACCTTACATTTCATTTCAACTCAAAAAAGCGTATCAAATGCGTAAAAATCAGCTTACAATAAATGGTTGTCTTACAAAAACTAACAACACACATGCTGTATTTTTAACGCGTTTTACGTATCTGACAAATTAATTGACATGAAAAGCGATTTCCATCAGTTGGACTTACACATAAAAACATAACTTTCTAATTTGCTTACCTTTAAATTCTGCACAATTAAACCATAGTAAGTTTTCATAACGTTCTTAGTATAACTTTTCTTTGAGATTCAGATAGCAATAAAAAAGAAATTAAAAACTATTTTTAAAGTAGGTTTTCATCTGCTGGTCAGCTTGCAAAATAGATCACAGAACATAAGGCGCAGCATCTGTCTTTGGGGCGCACGCTTTCTAAAAAGTCAACAAACTTCAGAAAAACATTAACAGGAACTTCAATGCCGCTGGAAAAAAATTGCATTGAGTTTGGAGTTTCAATTGTTTTTTTTTGCTTGAAATCCGACAACAGTGAACAGTTGGTCTTTTTGATATTGATTCAAAATCTGAAAACGTCTAGAAAAAAGAACCATTTTTTTTCCAAGCTGGGCACTTGGGCAGACAGGATCAGCAATGCGCGCTGGTTGCGAAACTGACTCACTTTTAAAATTTACGTCAAAATTTATGAAATTGCAGCAATAACAGCTGACTGCAGAGCAGAGTGGCTCTGCACAAATCGAATCTGCAATCATTGATTGATTGTTAAAATTGACTGATTTTATCAACCGGACAAGTAAACTTTATCAAATGATGAGTGTTTACTGAAAATATCAAATCAAGTCAATGATAGGTGTCTCAATAAACTACAACACCAGTGATGTAAAGGTTTCTGTTCAAGTACAGCAAGTTGACGTCATTCTATCAAAGTATGTTTTTTGGGTAGGGCCAGTCAGGATTGGCTTGTAGGCATGGACGTTGTACCTGAACTAATATTTTCATTTGTGGATTTCAAACAGTAAGCAGAACTCTCGATATTGAACATCTGGAAGATTTCGAAAAATTTCATTTAAAAAAATTACTTCCCAATGGTAAGATCTAATCTTATATCCGGCGACATCGAAACAGCGTAAAAAGGAAAAAAAAACAAGCAAATCAATCTAAAAGATTTTCACTCAAATATGTAGATTACTGTTTACTGAAAATCAGGCCATGGGAAGTGTTTCATATACAAGGAGGGAAAAGTAACCTTTCATTGACGGCAGTCGTCCGTGTTTGGACCAAGCTCATTAAATTCAAAGAATTTTGTTTATTTGGTTTGTGATATGAGTTGATGCCAGGCACATATATACAGCATCAGTCACTTTTTTTATTGCCACGGTTTTCTGTGATCAAGTTAACTTTTGTGATCGCATGAGATTATTTTTATCTCAATACGAGTAGGGTTTGTTTGTGAAACAAACACTCCAATCTAAAATAAGTAACCCTAATGGTGGCTGCAGAGCCCCGGTAAAACCGATAAAAAAATCACTTGTTCAAGATCGAGTAGCTTTTTGATTGTCATAAAGCGCCAGTTCAAGCTTTCATTGCCAAAACAAATTTACACGGACCCAAATTGAAGATCAGGTTCTCGTGAACGTAAGAGGTTTCAGTCAAGATAATGATTGAATAAGCGCTAAATAAAGAAACACAACTAAACATTTAGGGCTTTTCAAGCCATTGCTTTGTGAGCTTGAAATGACAACTGCTGCAGTTTCCTTCCCCCATCTACATGCTGTAACCTCAAGCCAAAGCACGTAAGCACTATCTTCAGCTTCGCTAAGCACTTGTGTTTTTAGTTTTCGCTGCACGATGGCTGGTGCACCATAAAATCAGGACTTAGCTGACGTTTATTGAGTCTGTTGTGAAGTAAGTCCTAGGGCACACGTTTTGGAGCTTCTGCAAGCGATTTTTAGAGTTATATTGCACGCAAACGCGGAATTGAACATTCGGCAATGATGGGGCGACTTCCTGGTCAGAGACACCGGAGGCGTTCACGTTTGAAAATTTTTAAAAATCTTTAAAGCGGCTAGCCTATGTTGATTCTAAACATCAAAAATTTATGAATTCTAAACTTTTTAACCTGGCACGATGTGTACGAATCGTGGTACGCATGCATAGAATTAGATGATATTGATAAGTCTGTGAATAAAACTTTTGTTAATCGAAATCGATACTCTGTGTCGAAACATAGTCCGGGTGATGTAATGCATAATGATTCCTTTTTTGATTACTAATATGTCGCAATCTCGAACATCTTGCTGTGGAAGCCCTTACGGTGCCACTCCAATAATCTCCAATGACGCACATCGCTAATACGTCCGCTGTGTGCTCGTCAGCCTCTTGTGAAGCATTAAAGTGATAGAGTGACAAAGGCCAATGACACAGTCTGTAGATTTCATGCATTATGTAAATAATTCAAACGATGTATGACGCTAGAGACCAGCAAACGACCGAAAAGGGTTATTTACTCGTTACAGAAAAGCATTGAAGTCTCGTGGCGTAATAGCCATAACCGGGTCATAATGGATATCGCTTATGAATGTAATGGCGCGGTTGTGCATCTTTTCGAAGTTGTTGATAATTAGTCAGAAAGTAAATAATTTTTGTAAGCTACAGCAAAGAAAGCACCCCTATTCTTTTGTAGAATGATCCTCGCGTCCTTGGATGACCTGTTGTCTGCATGGACCTTAACATGCGTCACAGACAAGAAACAGGTGCCACTGAAAACAATTGATCAAAATTGCGGCAATATTTTAACGAATTCTTATCTGCAACACTTTCAAATTCAAAATCTGCAATTGCTTCTTCCTACGTAGCTTGACTAACACATATGTTCAAAAAGTATTCAAAAACACAACCTTGGTCGATAATAGTGCTGACTCAGCTAACCAAATTTGTCTATCATACATTGATTCAACATATGTAAACCTTTATTCAAGGTATAAAAACCAAATTTTGGCTAGCTGGAAAGCAAAAAAGGGGAATCACCGTAGGCGACGCTGTTTTGGGAAAAAAAAACTGAGTTTGTCACGCAAAGACGTGAATTAATTGTTCAATAAAACGTCATTGGCGGTGTGACTCAGCGAAGAAAAATTCTAATCGAATTCTGGGACAAATAATTGGAATGATTCGAACCAATGGGATGTTTTTCCAAAATGACGGGAAAGTGAGGGTTTTGTAAACTTGTTGTTTTCTCGAACTGATGATATGACGTCACCATGAAAAAGCCATGCCGATGCAGGAAGTGGATTAAAAATTTACGAAGAGCTGACCTCGAAGAAAGCATTAGCACACCTCAGAAAGCGAAATCCGATTTTAAATTGAATTAACGTCTGCAGACGTTGAATCAATGAAAAAAGTAACGGGTTTTGCAAGCTGTGCTGTAAAATCGGTCATACTTTCATCATAGTTCATTTATATCTATTTTTAAAAACAAGTTTGTAAAAGATTATTTTTATGGCACAAAGGTTTCTAGCCGTGCAGAAGAAGACATTTGTTTTAGTTTTGAGAATTGTGGTTACGACAAAGTATCCGAAAATATAAAATAGATTTGCAATCTAACCGCTTTCTGAAGTACTGTACAACAGTTTGACGTTATACAAAACTACCCCCTTGTGTCTGGGTGAAACGGGTTCGGCTCGTGGGAAAAATGGCATAAGTTACATATTGTGCCTAATTTGAATATAAAGTTCAAGACCTATATATATATCGCATGTTTTTATAAAACTATTACTAAACACACTATGAGCTTGATAATATTCATACTCAGCCGTTTCATGCAAGTCACAGTCACAGATAAGAAACCCACTTTTCTTACGAGTTGTGTGACTGATAGGCCCAAATTAATGGGCAAAACACGTGTCTATCGCTGTCATTTTTTGCTACACTCGACTGCCGAGAAACATGTGTGCTGCCATGTGCTGCTATGTTGGCCTACCTGTGTACGTCGATAATTTAAAACAAAACGTCAGCGGGGGTAATTTTCAGCTGAATAACTGAAATTGAGAAGCCAGCATCTTCAGCAAAATAATTTGCACCAAACAACAAACAATCATGCAATAAACGTTGAATCGATATACAAAAGTTGATTTGCTAGTTGGACATGAAATGACACTATCGCAAGTGGAATCACAGTTTTTTCGCAAGGAAGTACATTGTCTACGTTGAAACCACAAAAAAAACTATTATAAAGAATCCCAGACACAGTTAAACGCTACGAAAATGACTATTTCTGATTGATAACACGAGAACTAACGTCATTTCCTCCAAATTGATCAAACGCGGTGGCTTGCAGCAAAATGACAGCCGTAACAAGACGGAGAAAAGACAATACAACCCACGTTTCCGTCAACAACAAAAAAAATTAGCAACAATTTTTTTCACTTGTGTATCCAAGCCCCCTCTTCTATGCCACGTTTTATGAGACCAGTTTCCTAATTCGACTCTCTCGCCTTGGTTACAGTGCGATTGGATTAAACGGAGTCAACTGTGTCTTTCCTGCGTTGGGCGACTGTTGTTGACGAACAATACAACAAATGAGAAAAAAGAAAATGTATCACCAGACCAAGTATATACATTTATATGGCAGCAGTGTAGCACTGACTCGACACTTGTTGAAAGGTTTAGATTTTATAAACCAGAATTTAACTTCGAATCAATTTAAAATAAAAAATAAAATAAAAAAGACACTTGAACCTCAGTCTACTAAATCGTGCGAATGAAGGCAGGCAAGTGGAATCGTTCTTGAACTTCTATCCCATCCAGTTGTTACCAAACGGTTAGAATTCCATTTCTTTTAATTTTTTATGTTACAAGAGAAAGGCACTTTCCGAATTTTTCTGCACTCCATGAATTAATTCAGTCACAAGCTGAGAATGGATTGTACAGTAGGCTACCCAGCCTGGGGAGGCATTTTAGTTCAAACTATTTCTCAAAACTACTAGAAAAGAGGAAAAACAAGACAGCGAGCTAAAGCAAGAAAGAATGCATACGAAATATTCGAACACATTAAAATTCCTTTGTAGTTTAAAAACAGCCTTGCATCCGTTAATCATCAATGACGTAAATCAAACTACTTACAATTTTATTCTAGCGCTATAAAACAAAACTGTCTATTTCCAGCCTCAACATACTTCACAAGTTTGAACCGCAGATGCAAAGACAGAGCGTTCAACATGCGTACTGCCCCAAGTGGTTAAAATAATTGATGGCTGTGACCACTGTCGGAGCTAGCACGCTGACACAACAAAAGCAACCATTGCGTTAAAAGGGCAATCTACATGGCAGTCAGCACAAGGCTGAGTCCTCACTTGCAGTGAGCAATTGAGTTGCGCTAACCATAACGGTGTAGCCTCCAATAAGACTTCCGATCAACAATGATTTCTTAGCAGCCGATAGTGGCAAAAATTATGACAGCGATGTCAATTCTTGCCACAATCGGCTGTTGAGTAACAAAAAGCAATCACATGTAAAAAGCAATCACAAAAATGTGAAATAGTTTCATGAACTTTGAAGACACGCGCTTCAAATCAAAAAATTGAAACAAAATTCAGAAAAACTTTGATGTAATGTGGGAGCTGGGTTTCCCAATGCAGGTTTTCTATTCTTACAAATTACAATTATCATTTTAATTGAGCTTCAGTATTAAGTTGAATAAAATCTAATTTTTGTTTAGGTTCCAAAATTTATAAAGCACAACTGGAATGGCAAACAAAAGATTTCCATGACATCAAAAGAGTGTGTTTGAAGTACAATTGCGAGCAATTAAAAGTGATTCCAATGTTCGATCAGAACAAAATATATACAGTAATCCACCTTACATAAAATACCTTGGTCAATGGACTCACCTAAGAATGTGCTGGATATAAATTCCGACACTTGGTTGCCAGATTTGCTCATTCCGGACAATTGGTTGAGTTCTTTGTTTAGAATTCGTTTGAACTGAAACATAGAGAATAATAATTGTTTTGAGATTTTAGTAAGCATAATAGTATTTACCTATGCTATATTGAAAATTTCTGGTTAGACGGTCACATCTTTGAGAAGCGTGCCCGTGGAAGACAGGGAACAACACTTTTATTACATTTTCAACAAAATAAATCAATTAGCCGACCCAAAACACTGTGGGACACTGCAAGACACCGGCAATGCTGACAAGATTGACGAGCTCAGCATCTACGTTATGAAAGGCCAAACAAACCATGACACATAGGACTATAGTATCGATGGCAACCACCCTGTTACCAGATGAGTCTAGTAAACAATTCCATGAAGCCTAGGGAGACTAACTTTCGGGCTCGCATACAACCACCCAGGCGAAGACAGTTAACTTTCTAGATTGATTAAATGACTCTCTTCCAAAGTTACGTTGATGCCCCACGGTTGAAGCAAAACTAATTTCTTACACCATGAACGTCCATGAAAAGCAGTGAGAGTTCAAGCAATTATTGCAAAGACAAAACATTTTTCACACATATTTCGGCCAAGTAAAACAAATAGGAACCAAGCTGCCTCCATCTTCAACCCACACATTAGTTTCAGGTGACAATTTTCAACTAGCATCAGTAGGTGGTTGTCCCACGAAAATAAATTGTTAAACAGGAACACCAATGACAGGTAATAATTTAGCATATCTCGGTGATCAACATTTTTACGTTGATTCAACGTTTTCTGATGTCTGATTTTTGAGACAATACAACCCACAAATCGCAGTAAAAACTTTTCAGTGCCTGCGTAATTTCATTTTCAAATGTCGTTTGTAACTGTCTTTATGCTTGACTTGCCCGCAATGCGGTAATGTTATGCAGGCAACTTGAGGTAGGCCACGAAGATAACTTGAAGGTAGTTCTATCTTATCAGTGGAACCACTTAATCCTCATCACAATGCAATTAAATTCTGTCCTTCTTACTTTGTGGTATAAAGTTTAAACACAATCTGGCCAACTATGTCCCGCAAAAGCTCAAACATAAAATATACACTTGTCTGCAACATAAATGCCCAACCAACGTTTGCATTATTTCTGTGCGTAGACGTTAAAAACGATCTAAAACTAGCAACATTTACTGGCTGGAAATAAAACCAGAAAAGGCAACCTACTTTTTGCACAGAATGTGTAACTAGGTGATGAGATTTACAGACAGCAAAATCCGTCATTTTTACATTGCTTCAACGTCTGCAGATGTTGAATCAATGTAAAAAAACGACTGACTAGTGACTGACTGTCTGGGAGAATGTCCACGTTTGATGATGAAGATTTTACATCAAATGGACAAGGCAAGGAAGCTGGAAGCCGAACGAGTGTTCGCATTGAGTGTTTAGCCAGACACAGGCTCACAGCTGCTTGCTTTTAGTGAGCGTCGAACCCACATAATTTCGAAAGCTAGCCAACCACCTTTACCTCTCGCTGGATAGCCGATATTTAATCATTGAAAAGTCGGTGGCAGACTGCTTTAAAGTCTTAGTCATGACAGTAATTATAAAAAAAATGTCAATGTGTGATATTACAGCCAGGCTTGAAGTCACTTACGTGGTGTTGTAAAAATCGCACTAGAGAGTAAAGTTTTTAAATTATCTCAGATTAAAGTGGCAGAGGAAAACGTAGATATTCAAGCCTTCACATGCACTTATACATTTTACACAAAAGTAGAAGTATATTGCCAAACAAGCGTAATAAACTAATGCTAAAGCAACATTAAGCTGCTGACCTTGTTGGAAGCCATGTCGCTGACTGATCCTTGTGTTTGAACGGCATCCAACTGAGCTAGACACCAGTCAAGTTCTTCTAATGTATTGCTTGCTCTTATGTTGAACTCCTCCGAGCCATGAACGAGGTTGCTGTTAGGAGGCAGATACGAACTAGAATTCATGGCGGGGCTGGGGGCTGTTCTGCCGGAAACAGCAGGTGACCGCCTACAATAGTAACACACATAAGGTTACATGGAGTTTCATCATTGTGAACATTCAGTTTTAGAAAATACTGCATGGCTATACAATTGAAGTTTAATCCACAATTTAATTTTGAAAAGTGATGAATTAGGACCGACAAACCAAGGGTGAACTAGCTAGCCTTCAAAATTGGGAATTTTGCTGGCAAAGGAGGTTACCGTCTTCTGGTGAAAAAAAACATTAAAGCTAGGTCCAAAGTTTTTATGTGAAAATACAAAATTTGCGTCATAATACGAATTAAGGTTTTCATGTTCAAGGTAATACATTGTTCCCCTCTGACAAAAAACAAATACAACACAAGACGTATTTGAGCGTTATGTTTTGTTCAGGAGCACTAGAGAAAAAAGGCAATTTTTTGTGACATTTTCTGAACATGAATTTAGTTTTTTATATTTTGGGCTCTTTATTTTGGGATGAAATTGACCACGCGTTTCAAATATTTTGCTTTTCAATATGGTTCGTGTTTTGCGTTTGATTGGTTAAAATCACTGACCGACTAGATAAAGTTAAATTTACACAACCGTTAGAAAAAACGATCCTCAACGTCACAATTTAGAAACCTGTGGTGGATCAGTGTTCTGGTTATCTGTACTTGCTGGAGATTGCCGAGAATAAATTTTTTTAAGCCATTCAAGGCATGACTCTGCTCATGCGTGAACTAACGTCATAGTTTCGAAACCAGCCAAATCGGGTCATGTCAACTGTCAACTTGACCGGAAAGTTTTTTTTTTCACGAATAAACGTCAAATATGGGAATAAACTATACTTGTCAAGAAGAGATATTGCAAAACTTTATAAGTGGAAAATACCGAAATAAAGTGCTTTTCGACAGTCAATTGTAGCAAGAATTGATAGCGATGGACACGTGTTTCGCCCATAAAGCTGGGCTCATCAGTAGGCT
Organism: Aplidium turbinatum; assembly: GCF_918807975.1. NCBI lineage: Eukaryota > Metazoa > Chordata > Ascidiacea > Aplousobranchia > Polyclinidae > Aplidium > Aplidium turbinatum. The sequence continues at coordinate 10,148,907 of NC_137484.1, read as the reverse complement.
ATTAGGCTACACTACTTACGCAATTCATATGCCACAGAGTTCTCGATCGCTGCTTTTGCCAGTCAAGTAAACTCTAAAAAAAGGTAGGCTGCATGGATAAGTGGGATGGCGTTTGCTTTGATAAAAATTTATGCAATTGAAAATAATTTTGGCCATGATAACTAATTTTGCATCATTATTAGAAACACTAACGATTAACCGTTGAGTAATTCACTTCACTGCGATCACTCAAATAAATACAAAATTCTCCCCAGTGGTGAATACCCCACCATCATCCTACCGTTGTTGAGAGTCTCTGGAGTAGTTTCTGGCCAGTAAAATGTTAAACGCCACTAAAAAATGTGCGACACCTGATATATGTTGCAGAAACGTAATGCAAAATTAACACAAAACAAATGTTAAAAAAAAAAAAAAAACTTCTATAAAACCGCCATATCAGCTTCGCACAACAAGAAAGCAATGTAAATAAGATCAAATATGATGTTGCGAGTAGTTTCTCTTTCGACATAATGAACAACAAAGTTCTTATCTACTGTTTCTGACTGCTGGGCAAAACTGATTGTGTTCTGCTAGACTAGAGCTAGACTGAAATGCTTATCGACAAAGACGCAACAGCCGCAACGGCCCGTTATGAAACTAAACTGATTTTTTTCACCATATTCATTATGAGTACAAAAAAGAAAAGCATAGGCCCACCACTAAATGTTTAGGCCATGTCCATAGCCAGAAGGTCATGGCCATGTCCAACCAGTGAAAATCTCACGATTAAAGTAAAAACACAAAACCACAAAATATGCGACCATACGAGATCCCAGCTGGAAAAACAATTATTTTTTGCATTGATCGGAGAACGGCGGACATCGCGGTGCTAAAAAGGCTGGTCTTGCAGCTCATATTTTATCTTTTACATCATTTTCACGCCAGAGAGGGTTTGTTTATGTTTAATTCCACTGAAATTGAAGCACAGCAAAGCCAGCATAACAAAACGACCACTCAGCCTATTTGTGACAATAACAATAAATCTCACATCAAAAATTAAGCAGGAGAATCTCAAAGCTAAACAAACTGCATAGTCAGAGATGATTACTCAACCGTTACGTGACGTCACCATGAATTGATATCGAAACGTCCGAGGAAAGGAATGTAAGCGTGGAAGAGTGAAGACGACCAATTGCATAAATACTCAAGCTTGTGTGGCCATTTTTACTTTGATTTGACTCAAAGATGATAGCTAAAACCTATTTAATTATCGAGATGTTTTTCACTTGACAAAATTTGTATAATGTGACATTTTATCGTCATTCAAAAGGCATTGAAGGGAGAAATATGCAAAGAAAACACTAAAAAGAGGGAAAATTTTCTCGATAACCTACAAGTAAAAACAGGACTCTTGTGTACTTATAGCTTGTGTTAAAATGCAACGTTTGCATCACAAATTTGGTCAAACGGCCATCAGTGTTTATCTCTCTGAAACAAACATGCAGTTAGGTCATTATCATAACACTAAGAGTCTAGTCTATACTTCACATTTTAATAGCGAGCAAAAAGTTTTAATGTTCAATGAGTATCCCAAGGCTAGCACATGTTTCCGCACAAAGCAGTTGCAATGACCAGAATCACACAAGCAAAGCGAACATGTAATATCTTACCTATTGCCAGGAGCGGATATGTTGGTGAGCATCAAAAAGTCGTTTCTCACTCTTCTGAGGCTCGCTAGGACCTAAACAAACCAACAAAATAAATTATTGAACAGATCATGGAACGTTGGATCAACGTCATGTTTGCTACAAAAAATAACCAAAAGTATCAACAAAAAAAATCATCTACATTGGGAGGTATGGGTTCTATATCCTGTCGAGTGTCTGGTCAAGTTGTACTGAATCTTTTTCTTGCTTGGCACTCAGTGAAGAAATTGATTTAACGTAATAATGTGCTCAGCTGCGCCTCTATACGGCTGCACTGAAACTGTCTGCTTTGTAAGCAGTGACAGCTACGCATATCTGCGATGGATATAGCCCTACATAATACACGTCTTATTATTATCATATACGCCATACGGTAACAAGCTTAATGCATTGGCGCTTAAACAATATTGTAGCAAGAGGTATGTCGAGTAATTTTTTTTTTACTTTTTTTCTGAAGTTTTCTTCTAAGCTTGTTTGCATGCCGACAAGGTATTTATCAGCTTAAGGAATATTTGAATCACTTCAGTGAACAGTGAACACGCATCGGCCAGTAAATCTGCTTCAAGAAACTGGCTGAGTTGGAAAGGTTGCAATGAAGCATGCAGGAAGTGCATGTGCAAAGGACGCAATGCATTTTTGAAGTCTTTCTACAACGGAAGTTCAACTTCAGCAATTCAGTATGTACATTTCTGTTTTGAGGATTTCCAAATGAACTGTGCTCGCTTTGGAAAGGTTTTTATGAGAAAACTTCCTAAATGTGTGGGATTTAGTTGTAGGATTTCATTGTTTGAAATCCACAATTAAGGATAGCTCTCTCTCTCCTGAGCTAGATATTGAACATGCTGATGTATATCTTAGTAATGCAATTTTGATGATAGATGGAATGTAAGTTGTGGTGGTTACACGAATTTGATTAAAAGCATTTGTGCATCTGGCATTACTATTATGTGTGTCTCTACTGAGTAGAACTAATATTAGTGCCATTTTCTTCGGTAGATTTCAGAACAAAGCAAACCTGACCAGATGCGTTTTGAAAAGTGGAAAGAGACCAAATCGAGCCAAATCACGTGACCACAACCAGCAACATCATGAAAGAGACGGAAAAACGCAATGAAGTTCTAAAAGCTCTTTTAGGATGATGATTAGGCTATATGGCTATATGCCGTCACGTTTGCAAAACTTTTACAAAGAATCGCAGGTTTGTGACAAATCACGGTTGAGCTATAACTTTGCCAATGCTGCACGCAATATATAATCATTTTTGTGAGGCAATAATATTTTTAAATGTTTTGGAACACACACTGCCTTTTATTTCCTGAAAAGAAGGACATGATGACGTCATCAATCACGTGACTGTGACTTCCACAAAATGAATTGGATAAAATTTGAACGGCTTCAACCAAAGCAAGAAATCGACCAAAGAGAAAACCATTTTATATTGACTTAACATGTACTGTAGGCCAGGGATGGATCCAGCCTCTAATTTTTGGGGGGGTGCCGCTGAAATCTATTTTCATTCACGGAGGTCCATCAGTGTGGCACTGTCAAAATGTGTCTCTGCTGTATTTGGCATACTGATAAGCGGATGCAACCTAATTCATACCATGAACAATTCGTACCGTCACTTCGTACCTTGAAAAGATCGAGAAAAAAAATTAAAAAAAGCCGAAGTCGCTAATCGCAGTTTCGGCAAACATTTTAAAATTTTCCGCAAACAAACACAAATTCTTAGGATCATTACCAGAAATTTTGAAATGTTTGCGGAAACTCCGATCAACCCTAACCCCAACCCTTTTAAAATGTTTGCGGAAACTGCGATCAGCGACTTCGGCAAACTCTTAGGATCATTACCGGAAATTGTTAAATGTTTGCGGAAACTGCGGAAAAACGGAAACTGCGATCAGCGACTTCGGCTATGTTCTATTTTTTTTATGTCGATCTTTTCAGTTTGTTTGTTTGCGGAAACATCCTAACCCTTTTAAAATCATCATCATCATCATAATCCATCGTCGGTTTGTTCCCCACTAGTGAGGGTGGCCGATTGTTTCCGCGCAGCAATTGTCTTAATCCCATGTCCCTTGCATCTTCCTCCTTCAGTCCGACTTTTTTAAACTCATCCTTCACTTGTTGTTTCCACGTTCTTCTTGGACGACCGCGTTTCCTCTTCCCATCCACCTTTAGATCTAGTGCCTTTCTAAGAAAACTTCCTTCCTCCCTCCTTATCACATGTCCATACCATCTTACTCCATTTGCCCTTGCCAGTTGGTCTATGGTCTCTCTCATCTCTAGCATATCCAACAATTCTTCAGTCCTTTTTTCCCTTCTCGTTTTCACCCCACACATTGCTCTCACCATTGACCTTTCCGTTCTTCTCAGGATTGCCAGTTCACTCTCTCTCAATACCCATGTCTCCCTACCATATAGCATTTGTTTGCGGAAAATCCGATCAACCCTAATCCTTTTTAAATGTTTGCGGAAACTGCGATCAGCGACTTTGGCAAACTCTTAGGATCATTACCAGAAATTATTAAATGTTTGCGGAAACTGCAAAAAAACGGAAACTGCGATCAGCGATGTTCTATTTTTTTCTCTCGATCTTACCTAACCGATACCCTAACCCTTTTAAAATGTTTGTGGAAACTGCGATCAGCGACTTTGGCTTTTTTAATTTTTTCGATCTTTTCAAGGTACGAACTGACAGTACGAATTGTTCATGGTACGAATTAGGTTGTACCCCTGATAAGCATTCATGTAGTTAATACAGATGTTTTTGTTTAATATTAATAAAGACCTGAAAACGGAGAAAGTGTGCATGAAAAATCAAGTCTTAAAAACAAGCATGAATAAAAAACACTTATGGTATAACAAAATTCAAGAACGTGATGAAATTTTGGGAAATATTCTAAAGTTTAAAAACATGAGCAGTACAAAACACATGATTATTTAAATTGGTACACATTCCATAATCGACTCAGCATCAATTCGTTACATGCTGATTGCTGATATAAAATGCTATGATCTATCAAAATATAAAGTAATACCAGTAGATCTTAATACTATTAGTTTATTAAAATAATAGCAGTTTGAAAATTTTTGGGGGGTGCGCACCCCCCTTGGATCCATCCATGCTGTAGGCTAGTACAAGCGTTAAATACATGTAAGCAAATTGAAAGCAACAGCACAGCAAATTTACTGTGATGCAGATGATGCCAAAATAATCCCATTGCAATAATGAAAACTTTTTCAACAGTAGGCTGCAAAATACCCCTTAATTGGCCACAAAAATCGATGCTAGCCGCATAGCACGATGTCAGTAGTCGCACGGAATGGTAATGCTGGATTTGTTTTGTTTTTGAATCAGCATCAACGCAGAAACCGCTGTGAATACTGATAAGCAACGTCTCTAGTTATCCTTTTGCTTAACGGCAACATGAAAGTTAATTTTAAAGCTGAAAACCAAGTTATTAATTGCGTAATTACAAGAAAGAATTGATTTGCTGTGAACGAAAAAGGAAGCATGGAGTCCTAGTTAAATGCTAAGCAGCAAATATGTTGTGTTTTAACCTGCAACGAATGCAACATGCGCTGTATCTCTACCAAGCCGACAAATTGGTCTTTTTTATATTGATTGAAAATCAACATACATGAACGAAATTGCTGGTTGCAGAGAAATAAATGTGCATCTGACTAGTTAACTCGCATATACACAACTTTTGTTTGCTGCACAGCGAGCCACAGAAAGTGAACATATCATATAAGAATACATCAAATATAGTACTTATTACTCTCTAAAACCTCTAAAGGCTGTTTCACCCTAAAAGGGGGATCATCAGAAGGTCCTAAAAAATATCCAAAAGCAATAAATTAGTAATACCTGAAAAGTATTCCTTTAGGCTGAAACAGGCTGTACAAGTTTTATAGAGTAATAACTATATTTGATGTAATTCGCTCTGCTTGGTTTTTTGCTTGGCATTGAGCACTTTTGTAGTATTAATAACACTGGTCAACACAAATTTTTTGGCAGACAAAGTTAGAGTGTTTTTGGGGGTTTTGAAGGGCGCTGATTCCGAATATGGCCTTAGTTTTCCCGAATTTGGCTCTAGTTTTGGAGATATCAAATAGGGTCATTTTGACCAAAATCCCATATTTGAGCCTTATGCTCTAGATAAAAAAAAAACAAAAAAAAAAACAGTTTAACCATAAGTTTATTAGATATTTCAGAAATGCAATTTAATGGTCAATTGTGAACAATATAGACAGTTTTAAGTTTAAATACAGCAACATCACGAAATTTTTAGGGATATTAGATTTGTCATACTTCAAAACTTGATGTTACCGATGTCATATACACAAAATACACAATACAGTAGTGTAAGTACATAAAACACTACAAAATGTTGCATTAAATCAGTCAATCAACCTTGCATCATAAAATTTAGATAAAAGGAACCACATTATCTTTTTCATTGTAAATTGAAAACAATGGTATAAAATACAATAAAATTAAAACTATTAACTAATTTGCGCCGAAAAAATGTCTCTTGTAAGATTTTCGCTTGTGAGAAACTTTTGGGCAGTTTCTCAACAGGTTCCAGCAATAGTCTGCCATCATGTGCTTATTCCATCTGCCCTGATATCTTTCTTCCATTGTCTTGGTGGAACCTTTCCCCCTGCTCCTCACTGTAATCACCAAGATTGTCAGGAAATCTGTCAAGGTGGCTGAATAGAAAGTGAACTTTAATGCTTATGTTAGCTCCAAGTTTTCCAAATGCAGATAACATCTTCCGAACTAATTCTCCGTAATTAGGTGCTTTGTGATTCCCCAAGAAGTTTTGTATTACATCTTTGAAGGAGTTCCATGCAGTGAGTTCAGTGCTGTTCATGTGACTGGTGAAATCCGAATCTTTCATCAACGTTCGGATCTGAGGTCCATCAAAGACACCAGCTTAAAGCTTTTCATCGGAGAGTCCTGGAAATTGACTGCAAATGTACTTGAAACAATTCCCCTCCTGGTCTAATGCTTTGACAAACTGCTTCATTAACCCTAATTTGATGTGCAGAGGAGGAAATACAATTCTATCCCTGGGAACTAAAGGTTCATTGATTAAATAGGCTGTCCCAACTTGAAGACTGGTGCGTTCTGGCCAGTTTTTCTTGCGCCAGTTGCCCAGCGATCAATAAGACAATAACATATTTGGAACTATGACTGTTATTCACATCTTTCATGACTCGGTGTTGGTGATATCCAACTACTGAGCCGTGCAAATACCCAGCCAGCAACACACGCCATTTTCACATTTCAAGGATGTCTGGCAGAGTTGAAATGATTAAAGTCAATATTATGTAATTGACGTCTTTTTTTTTAAATTTTTACGTTGAAGCGACTTCCAAAAGGTCATTTTTGTTCACAAAAGCATTAAAACATCTTAAAAAGTACCTGTGCAAAAGGCGTCACAATCAGGTCTTCCATCCCGTGTCTGCAAAGCAATAGTTGAACCTTGAATTCGGGTTGTTTTAAAATTTATATACTTTGTGTTTAAAAGATGGTTAAAATCGAAAAGTTGTCTAAAATTGTTTGAGAAAATTCTTTTGTCCACACAGAGAAAATGCATTACTTTTCAGCATTTCTATTTTCTAAACTAGCCAATCTGCTGCTAAAAAGAATTAATGCATTGACTTTACCTACGCCAATGAACCCATATAGTACACAAACAGGTGAGTTAAACAGACGTAAACGTGACTCAAGGGTTTGAATTCAAAAAGTCTTCATTCTAAAGGAAGATAGTTACTACTTACGGATCACTAAGCATGGATGAAGTACGAGTACCAGCCTTTGGAGAGCACTGATCATATTCACTATCAGAACGATACAGAAACGATTCTCTTCTTTGGCTGTGCGGCATGGCACCGGAGTGTAAGATCATGCTGGGAGATTGAGAATCCATAGGGCTAGGCATGGGAGAAATTCCGTTGTTCTCAACGTCGAAACTAAAATGAAAAAACGTACTTTTTAAATTCTTATGTCTCTTATCGAGTAGACTACTTTTGACACGAAAAGTTTCATGTTTTGAACTTAATGTTGATTGAAACTTTTTAGCATTCACTTTCAACTTCCACAAAAGCAACGCTTCAGTTGTTGTGAGCTACTTGGCTATTGGTGTTTCGTAAAGCACATTACTTATCAAGTGTAAGCAATAAACTGTAGCAGGCTGCATTGCTAGCGCCAATAAACTGCAGAAAAGCAAAAAACAAATTTTTAAAGCAACAAAAAATTAAAGAAAAGCAACCTTTGCTGATTGATGTTAGGAAGGGATGCCCGTGAATGCCTGGACAATCTGGACCGCAAATATATCCCTTTATTGGCCATAACCTGAGCAGTAGTGTTGTGTACAGATTCAGGTGAGCTCAGACGCAAACCAAGCGGCCTGAGTACGTCACGGCATTCGTCACGTTCTAATTTATTGTCTTTTGCGTCATCGTCGCCACATACGCAATTTTCGGCCAGGTTTTTCCTGGTTTGTTCTTCGTCATCGCCATTACACGTAAAACACTTCGACATCCTCCAGGCAAATGATGACAAGCGACCTCTCATTAAGTTAAGCCATTTACGTTGATGCACCACTGAAGTTAGCAGCTAGCAAAGCATTTATTAGTTCACGTTTATATTAATGTAGTGATATAAGCCTGAGATTCACCATCTGTGCTTGTTTCAATAACCTTTAATTACATTATTATAGTTTACAGACTGCTAAATACAAAAGAACGCTGAACTGCCTATTATTATTCTTTCTTTGAGTTAAAAAGTAACTACTGCTTCTACAGTCACTGCTGTTTACGCTATAACTGTTTCTCAGGCTTTAAAGATGAAAATTATGTTTTTACGCCTGATTTGCATCTGAATATCAACTAAACAAACATATCATTCAGCAATGGCTGCATTGTTCAACCTCAAATGAATTACATGGTTTGCAATGCCTGCCTCATTTTTAAGTCATGCCAATACGCAAAGATGACACTGGTGTAATTCTACAATCGATAATATCCGATTCTGATACTAGTGATATTCTGTTACAGTTTTACGATGCAAAGAAATGCAAAAACCCCAAGAAGTCATGTCTTGCAAAGTGCACTGAATTATTCATGCCTCTCAAATCACTTCTACCGCCCGTGAATAACTCAGCTTGAAGATAGAACGCAGCTTTGCCAAACAAACTACAACATTTTCAGCTCTAATTACCCCCACCGATACGCATCATTAAACGGCAAGTGCATTTTGTTATCAGCTCAGAACTTTTCAAAATGATACAAAATTTGTGGAACTTCTTTTTCTATTCAACGTTTAATTACATTATCCTGATATACAGCAATTTGAAAGAACGTTCTCTTTCACGTTTTATCTTTTGCATTATATGAGACACGAAAAACTTAACTTAAATTTCGAACTTCTTTGCGAAAACTGATTAACAATCACCATCAATCTGAATCAAATATAAACGTATTCAGCTTCACACAAACAAGTCCTAATGAAAATTTATTGCGATTTCTCAAATTTCATGCGTTCTTAAACATGCTTTCGAGTGTGCAATGGTTCAACACACGATTGCTACGTAATAAGAACTTTGCTCGATTTTTTAACACACAAAACATGACACGTTTTTTGTTGACACATTAACAAAAATTGAAACTCCCATTTAACTTAACTGCATTTGAGACTACGATGTTTTACTGAAAGCTGTTAAGCTTATTTAGCTAGTTCAAGGTAAATGAAGTGGAAAAACTTGACTAGTTCCCTCAGTGCAATACAAGGCTGCGGGGATACGACTAAGCTAAGCATGAGGCTACCTCGAAACCAGACATGGTCCCATCAGGGAAAAGAACTTCTAAAAAAGAGTATCTTATCCCACTTATAAATTAGGGATTAAACTTTTAAAATTTGCTCCCTCAGTGCAATACAAGGCTGCGGGGATACGACTAAGCTAAGCATAAGGCTACCTCGAAACCAGACATGGTCCCATCAGGAAAAAGAACTTCTAAAAAGATTATCTTATCCCACTTGCTCTAAAAAGATAAATTAGGGATTAAACTTTTAAAATTTGCTTAGAAGTAAATTGTATCAGCACAAACTTTCCATTATTTAACATCTTTTCACGATTGGCATGTGTGGGAAAACAATTTAGCTTTCCGATTACTCATTTCTAGTTTAATTTCTATACAAATTATCTTGTAACACCTTGAGTGTGCCTGTCTAAACAACTACTGCAAACACTAATGCCTCAGTTAGATACATAAAGAATGGATATACTGTAATATTAGCCGTAGGCTACAAGTGCTTTCTCGTTAGCTACTCCATTGCCTGATATAATCAATTACATTGGCAATTATAATGCTACACGCAAATCAAAAACCTCAATTGTTTATTTATATAACCGGACAGTTAAAAGCTTACTATTAGTTTAGCAATTGATGTAGGCTATAGGACCTTCGATTCACATTGTTAATAAAAACAAAACTCAAAGATGATGCATAGGAGTTCTTGGAGTGTTGGGCGCTTAGCACATATCCGGTTCGTACAACATCGTTGTACAAAAACGTACAATGTACAGCACTGGAAGCCTGCGAGCGCGCACACACGTGTACCCATGCGCAAACGTCATGGCGGCCTACACGATTATCATCTTATAAATAACAAGAGTACCTTTCCCAAACAACAAGAATGTCACATTAGAAAACACTTCAGTTCATCAGTACAGTAGTCATTCATGACATAGGCGCACGGTGAGTTCTTTTATTAACCTTGCGCAACAAAAGCTCAGTTGTAAAAATGTTTAGGAAGTATTTTTATGTCTACTCCCAGGCATTGTCGACTAGCTGACTACACTCACTAAAGTCTTCTTGACATTTCAAATGTGAATTGCTACTTGTATTCTCATGAAGAACACAAAGCAGAGTTGGGCTACTCGGCAGCGTTACCGGGTTAAACTATAATACTAAGCAACGCTTTTGATCATCGGCGACAGGTCAGCTGGCCAAATTGGTAATTTTTATATTGGTTCAACGTTTTACATACTGTGTCCAACTGTCCAGTGCATATAAATAACCAAAACATGTCACGTGACATCAGCCCCACTGGCTCAAAACGGTGCCAATGATCATTGGCTAACGTGGTACTTTTTGTTATTTTTGTTACTTAGCAGAGAAACTTCCCAGTTGCTTAGTCTTAGTATTACGACCTGTTGAAAGCAAAAACATACAAAAAGTTCGTTAGCATCATATGTCTTTCTGTGTTTAATATTACATAAGAGCGAAGTAGATGAAAGGACATTAAATTATAAACAACTCAGAAGCTGGGGCTAATCGAAACACACAATTTTTGGTTCGAATAGAGCACATAAAGCTTTCTTTTCGGAATAACATCCTCCAATGATTCGTATGCTCACAATGATACGCAGCGCATCATAAACAATTTCAGTTGAAAGTATCCCAATATGAAAGTAGCCATATTTCTTTCGGGGTATCCCGCCTGAACCACTTGACAAAAGGTTTTGTTATGAGCGAGCCGTAGCAAATGTGTAATGACAAAAGTGGCCTGGTTTGATTCACTTGCTACTATAAATAGGTTTGCAGAATTTGCACGATGCTACGAAATCCATATACAGTACATTGGAACGAGAAAAACATCCCAGTTATTTTCTTGTTGAAAAAAAATCAATACCAACAAACTGAAAGGAACATCAGGCAAGAGCTGCAAAGATTCATGCAAAGCTATTTAACCTCAAAAAGTTAAAATAAATTTGAAACACATTGCAAGCTGGTTTTACAACATTTATCGCACTGTAAACTCGTCAACAAGAAACGAGAGGAATAAGAAATTTGAGACACAGTTCTGCGCTAACTTGACATTCTGTCGCCGCTTTTACTTCAGCAATTTGTAGATCTGATACTTTTTTTGCAGTTAGTGCAGCCAGTGGCATATAAAATTAACTCATTATGAAATTCCGTACAGAACAAAGGAAATTGAAGAAATTCATTATGACCTCTAACATTATACAGATTTAAAAAATAATGTTTTCAGCAGAAATTTGCCAAAGAGATAAACCAAGCAGTGTTGCTGTTACAGTAGCGATTTGACTTTTATTCAACCTGTACATTATGTCACTCAAAACAAGACTATGGCTAGCCAGCAAATCTTTAACAGCTTGGATCATGATAAAAAAGAATTGATTTACTGCCTGGAAGTTGATCCTGAAAATGCTTAAATGCGGAATAAAATCAAGACAAAAAAGAACTTTGTGCTGAAACGAACGAAATGTTGTTGAGAAAAAAAAATTGTTGCATTGACCTTATGAAATGAAAAATGCACTCCTACAGTTTGCATCACTTCAAACATCCCAGACAGCAAAATCTGTTATTTTTGTATTTATTCAGTCAATGTAAAAATGACGGATCTTGCTCTCTGGGATAATCGTGTCTATCATTTCCTAATGCAAACTTTTCTATTCACTGGGGAATAAAAAAAGTAGGTTCACGGGCATAAGGCGTAAAAAATGGTTTTTAGAATGCCTTCTGCAAACAATACGTCTTTGTGTGTTCTGTTGCTTTCTCGTGCACGCTCTTGGTAAGCTGTTTCTGCTTTGCACGATGGTAAAATGTTTTTTCTAAAAAATTATATTTTTACTTAACTTTGTTTCCATTGGTAGGTAGTCATTTTCTTGATGGCAAACAAAAAAAGTTAAAAGGTATTCAACTTTTCGCTGCTACTGCAGCATACAGCCACCAGAGCATATAAATTGGCATGTACTATCGCTTCTAGGCACACGATTTCAAGAACATTACAGAATGTGGTTGGTCATATAAACGGAGTTGCAATAATCGGGTTAGCAAACTTCAATGCCTCTTCTACCCATTCTATAGCTTTCATGTGAATGAAAACGCACATCCATGTGATGTCTACGTCGTTTCGTCGGTGCATTATCGCGGCACTGCTTGGTTATCGTCTTCATCCGAGAGAATTTTTTGCATAGCAACAATTAACAAAGCGACTGTTTGAAAACGCAGAATTATCAATTCACTGGACGGTAAATGAAAATTATTCGAATAGAGGTTATTTCTAAGTCTAGTTTAATGTTTCGTTTTAATAAGATCAATAGTCCCCATGTGTGTGTATTATGTATAGGACGAGTAGAGCCAAGTTAAAGAAATACTTGAAACAAAACCCTTCACTGCCGATCGTGTGGACGAGGCCTACTGAAGCACGAAAGGTCGTCGGTTCAACTCTCACCAAAAGTGCGTGACCGTTTATAGGCAAAACCATGTAGATTTAAGATTGGATATTTAAGATGGACACGCACTTCGTTCCGCTTCATTTAACCCAAAATGTTCAATCACGCGGCGTAAAGACTGGACTCGATTAAAAAATGAACAAATTAATCTTGCAGTCGCTTTGCTTTTGTAAGAATAAACACCGGATTTGCAGTTTTTATCAACGCTGGTTTTGAATAGTTCGTTTGCCTTTTCGCAGAGAGCAAAAAGTATCAAGACTCCTAAGTGACTTTTCAGGTATGAATTATTCATGAGTTGAAACATGTTTACTAAGAGATTGACATTAGCTTCACTTTTATCGCCATGAAAAAATATACAGTTAATACAAACCAGGTCTTATAAAACCAACGTCTTGCGCAGCCCTGGCTAAATCGACCAGATAGAAACAAGTCAAACTATTTTTCTGCCGTAATTACGACTCAATAAACTCGTTTGTTCAATTTTCTTCACCAAAATGAGTGCTCAAGTGACCTTACAAGAAAGAAAAGGGGCAACAGATTACAGTAGTCTGAACGTAGCTGTCAAATACAAAAGTCAAGCGTACTTTTGCCTGCTATTCAGAAGTATATCAATTAAGCTCATTTAAGTAATTCATGTTCAGGGGCGTGAGGGATCACTGATCAATTTGATTCGATTCACCCTATTGTCACCTAGTAAAGGTTGTTGATGAACACAATTGAACCGGGTCAAAAAGAAAACTCGTGATAGCTGGTACATCAGGAAGACAAGTCACAGGTACCACGTGGCGGTGACAGAACCTGGAACGACAGCTTCCGGCATAGTTAGTCACCAAAAGCAACAAACTTTTCACAAGTTGAATCGAACAACAAAACGTCCTGTGCTATTCTGCTGAAAAGGCAAGTTTCGATTTTCATGAATTGGAGTGCTAGTGGCATTTTCTTAGATTAAGAATAGCATGATTTGACGAAGTGCAAATGACACAACTGTGCTAATTGTTGCATATAACGTCATCGAAAAAGAAAAATGTTTTCTTTGTTGCGCTTAATGCTGAGATACAGCAAGAAAAAGTTTCTTTTAATTTACAAATAGCCTTTCTCAAGGCTTGCATAATCCAACATACAGTTCCGAAGTTTATCTGAGCCCGTATCTCAACAGGAAAAGCAAAACAAACTTCCAATGAAAAACTTTCTCCTCGCCATATTAAAGTTCTATTCACAAATCAACTAAACACAAATATGCATCTGGCTTCTCTTCGTTAATCTTTGACCTTTGTAATTCATTCAATCCAGGTTAATATCCGCAAATTGTGCGCGGAGAAGACAGACCCTCGACCCCAAAGCTCAATCGAAGACGACGACAGCAGTTCATTCCAGAGTATCGTTTAATTAAATTTCTTGTTAGTTATGAACTGAAATAACTTTTCAAAACTTTAAAGCTGAGTTGTTGACTTTGTATGTGTCAACTACAACATTAGGCTTTCTTAGCAAGAGATAACTATTGTAAATTGGGTTATCCCGGTACAGCAAAATCCGTCATTTTCACATTGATTTAACTTCTGCTGACGTTAAATCAATGTAAAAATGACGGATTATGCTGTCTGGGATCTGTTTAACTTTACGCGCCTATCCAAAATTACCTCTGTCTAAAAATGGAAGGATTCAAAAGTCAGACCAACTACTTTAATAATATCAAAAATACATGAACGTGAAGACCTTTTGTTACCTAAAACAAGTAGGTATTTACGGAAAGCGGAAACTGAAGATAAAACACTTTTAGTCAGCAACAGTTGAAGGTTAGTGACGTTTGAAAGATATAGCCTACTACAAAAGAAACGTTTTTGGCCAGGCTAGCATCACATACACTACAGTCACAATTCAACCTCTATTCTTTAAACAGTTACTCACAAGCGTTATTTTAAACTGCAGTACAAAAAATACCACAATGTCGTGGCTTTAATTTTGTCTTTTTGACCTTAAAGTACGAACTAGAAAGGCTTTTAGCTTTTAAGGTAAACGTTTAAACCTAGACCGACTCAAACTAACTCTTGGATGAAAAAACAAAAACAAATTGTACGCAACACCGAACTACACCGGAAAGGTTTCACAGACTGAAAGCACGAACCTGACTTCCGTCTCTGGATCTGTTTTCCGGAAGCTTAACCTGTGGTGTGTGAACTAAGATATTTGAAAGGATCACATTATTTAAAAAAGTTTTATGGTATGGATCAGACACAACCCCGATTCACCGGCACTGAAGTTGACAACACAATCTGTTTTTTTCTGTTACCGAAAAACTTGTATATTGTTTCAGCACGAGACAACTGTCCTTTTGAGTGTTCGACAATCTTCGTCACTCTAACAAAAACCAGTAACATTTGAACTCCAATGACGCTGTATCTACCATTGAATTCATCGCTCTCTAGCACGACACTGAGAAGCAGTTCATCTCACCAATGAATCACGAATACACTAAAGATTTGTGGACGACCCACAAACACAAATCATAAACTGGATCATGCCAGATGCCATCCGTGAATAAGCAAAACTAAACGATAATTTATGCCACAGAACTGAATAGATATGGTCCGGTAAGTCGGAAACATAAATTTGGTGCACAACAAACAGCAGGTAAGGCTTTACGACTTCCATACCAGTGCACGCAAAAAAATCATTCTTATTTAATGAAAGCTGAAAGATCACAATTGTCTCTCAGACGTTCTGGAAGTGGTAATCAGTTTAAAGGTACCTTTAAGTAAAAAAGGTGAGTCCCAATACTGAAGTGGGATGAAAAAATAAGGTTCTCATTTCGACAATAGGATGGCCAGTTTCGTTTTTCTCGGCCGCCTTTCCTTCAACAACTACGGCCACACAATTTATTACACCCTGGATAGAAGTGAGCGGTGTTTTTCAACAACTAGCTTGAGCTGGGAGTCGAACTAGGATTGCATGATTAGAAATTGAGCGCCTTATCCGCTGCGCCATCTCACCGCATCCTTTTAATAAGATGGCCTAAGGCACCTGCAGCTAATAAGGCCCGGCCAGTAATAAGGCCCACCCCCTGGATTTCCGTTGTTACAAATCTTTTAAACAAAATTGAAAGATCTGATTGCTGCTATGGTGAATTGAGACTAACTGGTAAAGTTTCACAGCCTAAAGTTGAGAACTTTTTGAGTTACGGAAAGTTGAAGATTGGAGGGACTGAAATTGAGTGGTTTTATTAATTTTCACATATTTTAGACTGTTCTACAGTTAACAAACCGCTTTGACTTCCGTTTTTTTGCATTTTATGTGAAAGATATGTGCATGCTGATGCAGTAAAACCAATAAATTTGAACTTTTTTTCTAATTAAAGCAAGACTGATAATGATGATCAGACTAGGCTAATTTTGGTAATGAGGCCTATGGGCCCCTGGGGTAACGTTGTGCACCCCTGGTTAAGAAAGTGAGGGTTAAAGACTTGAGTGACCTAAAAATTCTTGTTACACCATTAATCCAATTTGTTATTGCAATGGAAATATCATAATTTCATAATCAAAATACTTTATCATCCCTACCATATCTAAAAACACCATGTCGCTTTTTAAAAAATGGAGCATGGGGCGGGGGAGGGAATAATTGTCTCTGTGTATTTAATTATTAGTTATGTGCCTGTGTTGTCGATTAGAATTTGTTTTGTGGTGTTGTTATTGTGAAAATACACCTTTTCCATCACTTTTGGTGCTAATTCAAACTGGGCCTTATTCACAACACGTGCACCTAATAAGGCCCGCTTGAGATTTTTTTTTATTTTTTTAATATTTTACAACCCCTTTCATTTAGCAACTTGTTTAATAGATATGTTGTTTAGATAGACCCAAAGTATCCTCATTCCAAGTTTCGTTCAAAATTATGCAGTATTTAGAAAAATATTGAGGTTTGAAAATTAGCGGGCCTTATTAGCTGTAGGTACCTTAATACTTTTATCAGAAGTTACAGAGAAAATCAAAACCTGCGACACTGTTCGTTTTATGTCAAAAGAAGTTAACAGTGATCACTGCTGGGGTCTGTTAACCCAAAAAAGTCCATTTTTTTTTCTAAACTCAGTCATCTGTGCATCAAAACTTTACAAGATGGTAAAAGTTGTAAGTCAAAACAAAATCCAAACATATTTTCCCATGAAAACAAGAATGACCCTAATTATCACTGACATAAATGGTATTGCAAACTGCAATGAATGTGTAATAACGCGTGGTTATTTGGATGCTAAAATACTGCGATTAATGCCAGTACATTGCACAAGTTGGAATCACGTAACGCGTAGTTACCAACCAGCTGTTATTCATGGCTTTAGGCCTGGTGTTAATTACACGTAGTGTGTTTCGATAACCAGAGCAAGCTGTTGAGAAATTTGTAAGCTAGGCTGTAATTTAAAAACAAATAATTCAAAAGTTAGCATGTGATCTCCAACCACTGCAACACATAATACTCAACCATCAACTAGCTTCAAGGAACTGTGTGCGCCATTGCTCATTGCTTGTATATGAGTTCAGGATTTTTTTTTGTTGAGGCATTGTATTCTAATGCTATTGCATAGGTGCTTACTTTCAGCAAAATCTTATGCGTGTCCTTATCTCAGCTATTTTGTACTGCATCATAAAAACTACCAGTAGATCTAATTAAAAGTAAAGCTGTGACACAAAATGTCCCTGTAAAAAAAACTACAACAATGAACTGAATTATTGAAGAAACGTTGTCGATTTGTGGATTGGTAAACTCTCACAAAAGAATCTTTCAGTTTACTGGTAGAATCAACAATGGCAAATACGCATCTCTTCCTGGTAATTTGCTGGACACTTAACACAAAGCGCCTCAACAAAAAGAACATTTCCGCATTGCTGCCTTCAACTTTTATACCCTTTAAAAATTCCAGTGACTCAATAATAACGCAATTCCGCTCACATTGTTCCTCATATTTTGTAAATTTATTGTTTTTGAATGTATTTCATTCGTGCGTCAAACAATTTTTTTCGGTAATTTCAGCAAATTAATTTACAAATAATGATTTTGAAAGACTTTTCGTGGGATTTGATCAAAGCTTCTATCAGCTTGATGAAAGTCGAACAAGAACAGAAATGTCTAAAAGCTGTAAAGACAAACTTGAACCACAATTTAGTTTGTGATGGCTTCTGCAGAATATGCTTTAATTGAACCGTGAACACTTCATAACACGACCTTTAATCACTTTCAATAGTAGGTAAAACAAATAAACACGAAAACAAAGCCCATTCCCATACAATAGAGTTTATATTAAATATTAAAATAGAGTTTTTTATACTTCTATTTCAACTAAATCATGGATGGCTACACTGTTTGCCACATCGTAAAACTTTAATTTTAGAGACTGTAGCTTAACGGAGACAGATAGTAATACACACAAAAACGTATTTCAAAGGTTTGTTTAGGAAACCGAGCAAATTCACCATACTACTTTTGAATCTCACGTAATAATTAGTCCAATAAAAATTGGTAAATAAAAAATTTGCGTACAACACAAAATCGTGCCCAACAAATGAATTAATAAGGGATAGGATGTAAATGGCCTACACGAACCCCACTGAAAAAAAAAAAAAAAAACATTATGCAGCAATCCGCCAATAAGATGCTGAGAAGTTTGTTATGCTTGTCGTTCATCAGAATTTCCATAACTATTACTACAGTTCTTACTCTACTTACTTGAAAGAAAATATCCGTTTCATCTTTGGTGTTGGAGTTGAGATTGTATACACCAGGTTAAGGGGCCCCGGTTGCATTTTTTGGCGAAACATATTCGTCTTTACAGATGCGAGTTTATCCACTGAAAGTCCAGTCTTATCATTCAAACAATTAGTAATTCCCATAAGAAGCACCGTATTTAATTCTATAAAAGCGAAGGCCTGGCATGTTAAAGTTTTCTCTATTCTCCTAACTGAAAAGATCGTTCAGTGACGCTCGCAATTCAATTGCTTCTGCCTTGATAGTAACTAACAGTTTCACACTGAACAAAGTTGTAATTGATACAAATGTAACTTACTCAAAACAACAAACTTGGAAAATGTAATGCTGCAATTGCAAATAACATCATTTGGTGACAGGTTAGAGAAATGTGGTAGCTTACTAGATAAATTATTTATTGAGTGACAGACATCTGAACTTATCATGCTAACAAAAACTTTTCACTTCTCGTACCAAACAAAGCAAACAGTATGAGATGCGTTTCAAGAACTTGTCTAACAATGCGTTTTTGGGGAGCAAATATTGAATCGAATCGCCTTTAGAAAAAATGAACACTGTCTTCATATTATCAATTCAGATATTTCTCCTCACTCATATCTATCAAAACTTATAAAAGCATTACGCAAGCAACCGGCCGCATAGTCGCCACTGCTGTCCTGACCTAGCTTCAGACCAAAATAGCAACTTTTACAGTGGCAACACTCATACAGTTCTATTTTAAGTGCATATCTCTTAACGATACTATATTACACTGCAGTTAATTAATCACGCTTTTTGCAAGTATGATCTACGTCTCATGTAGGCTACTATTTATTTTTAAGTTTAATTATTTCATTGTATTGTAATACTTCACACAAGTAAATCGGCACAAATTGAAAAATTATAAACACTCTGCTTAGAATAGATTCAGTTAGCACGAGGGCTAATCATATTGAACTAATAAACTATCTGGGGCTGAATGGGCCTTAGCCGGGATTGAATAAGAACGGAAAGCTAAACAACATCCTTTTCTATTCAGTGACGTAAAATGAAAGCCGTTGCCTTCGGTTCGCTTACCACATTCAATCAACGTGCTCTTATAACAAATCGCTACAGAAAATGGCGCACCACAAGGTGGTATAACCGTACCTTATTAAATTGTACAGGCGCCACTGGTTCTCGCTGCAAATTCATGAGATTAAAAAACGTGTGTTCGGTCATAGCCAACTAAGCATCACAGATTCATGCAGGTAAAACGTCTAATAACGGTAAAACAACGCAATGTGGTGCTAATCTACAGACAGCAATAAGGTCTTGCATGAGTTCCTTGAAAGCGTGCCATGAGTGTCAACCTTCTTGATACAAAAAAATAAGGTAATTTAATATAGCCTATATCAAACTTGCATTGGGGTGGGCAGAACTACGACACAGTTATCATTTTTGCAATTAGAAAATAAAAAATTACTTTTAGTGCAAAAACAATCAAAAACACTACTACCAGTAAGGCGGTAACACGCTTTTACAGGACTTCCTTTAGGTTAAACGTTTCTAAATATAAAATTTTTACTACAAACGATTACAAATAGTTTAGTGTCTGATCAGGAAAAAGCATTTTCCTTTTAAAGAAAAGAAAATTACTGCACTTCCATGCTTCCTAATGATTAAGAAGTTTGATGGGGGTGTAATATGGGATTATGTATGTGTCTGGTGCACCATATGTTCTGCAGTGATATAACCTTTGATCCCAACTAAAGCGATATGTTGTATCCGATTAACCTTTTCTTCCCTTCTTTTGTTTGTACAGCCAGTAATTTACTTTGTGGTGTTACAGAAGCTTCGCTATTACTGCTGATCTATAATTTAGATGTAAGTTGCACTTCAACAGAGGTTTGATGTAGAGCAGAATGGCGTATAAAGCATATCCTACACCCACATTTAAATATTTTCATAACTTAAACCAACTGTATGAAAGTCTATCGCTATCTCATAACTGCTAGCTAGGGAAACATACAAACTTCACTGATTTTATTATTTCCTTATTATTAAGCAACTCGTTATAAAACAGTGCAATTATAGCAGCGACTCCATGCAAGACGCTGAATGAAGGCCTACATGCGTTCTGATAAGACTGTACTTCAATGGAAAGCCTTGTCGCAATGTAACCTATCTTGAGGATTAAACTTCGCTTGGATGGCTTTTATCGAGACGAAAGCACGATTGCACTTTTGCTTATTATAAATTCAACAGTGAGCGTTAAGACAGGATGTTATCCTAACTAAATGCACTTTAGCAGCAAAATAGTTTTCCTTAATCGTTTGTTTTGAGCCCGAGGGCTAAAATTTCTTGAGTTAATCTCAAACAACTTTTTTGTTAAAATCTGAGGACTAGCGGCAGAAGTGTATGGTGAATCTCTGTCGTTTGGTGGTGCAAAAACACCTTGTTGCAAATTTGCAGTTGCCAAAAAGGCGATGTCACAAAAATAGAATTATACTTCAAAATCGTGAGTAATCAAATCAATATCCATTTCTAATGAAAATGAACAGCCACAAAAAGGCAGGAAAAACACAACACGGTTTATTTCAATCAGCTGATCGACACAATAACCCTCAAAGTCCGATCTGACTTAGCGAAACAATGACGGTGCAAAGCTTTCACCCGAGTAACATGACACTAATGTACGTCATGGTTAAATCATCACAACGTGTCTGGCAGGTTCCTAACTTTCCAAAGGTTTTCGGTTCAAGGTAAGTGCAAAGAAACCCAGCAACCCAACCAGCAAACCAACCTTTTTTTACGTTGACGCAACGTTTGCAGAGGTTGACTGATTAACTTGATGGGAAGCAATGTTCACTTATAATACGCGAAAGACCGCAGCTGTAATCAAGCATGCACATGCGGCTCATTAAGCAAAAATATCCCAAAGATTTTAGGTTTATTTCAAAAACAACACAAGACAGTGGTAAGCGATCCCGTTCGTGTTAATCTTTTCACTTGTAAAGACTTGCTTTCTTACTTGTTAATTTGCAAAATTGAAAAACAAAGTAACTTCTTCTTTCGTATTGTCGCTAACTATCAGGACAACGATTGGTTAGCCACTGCCTGGTGTCACTGTCAATGGAGCCGACTAGGCTCCCATGCCATGGGATGTCTGTACAGCGGGCAATTGTGAGGGTTGCCGTCTCCATGTCACCACACTCACAGGCAGCACTCAAACAAGATGTTATGGATATATTGTATATACACTAGACCAGATTAAAATTACCAGACAATGTTCAAGCAAGACCCAATTAAAAATGGAAAACAAAATAATGGCAACTTGAAACAAACAAAAAATGGGTTTAGAAAACAAAAAGTCACTAAACTATTTGTTCATCTAAAGACAAATTGTTCATCTAAAGTAGCTCGTGTGTTCCAAACAAAGTTTTCGGAAATCCTCTAGTTAATAAAAATTAAAACAATAAAAAAAACAATGGGAAACGGAAAATGAAATGTGGGGGAGCAAGTCTTCTGCAAGAATAAGGTTTTTAACTGCTGATAGCAGCAGTAGACCTTTCGAGGGCAGTAATCAAAAGCTACAATGATACAACGGTTGCAGCCTGCAAAAGCAACGCCAAACTGTCAGGCTGGTGTAAACACACTTTTCCTGATCGAAAATACATATTTTCCCAAGCAAACTATGTTGTAAACTCCACAAGCCACAATAATGACGCACGTGGTTACTGATTGATGGCCTACAGCCAAAAAAACAAGCAATAAAATTGCAACCGAAGAGGCAAAAACCAATGTCAAGTGGCCTGCCACACTTCAAAACTTCCTGAGTGCTTAGCAAACATTAGAACCCAGTTACACGCATTACGTTTTTTTTAACTTACCCATCAGCCATGTTACTCCCACCTTATAGTCGTAATGCATGGCAACTCAGCTAACTTTGTTTTTTAAAAAGCAAGTAAAGAGATATTATGCCATCACACCAACAGCAGTAAATAAACACCATCGTGAAAGGGGTACCCAGCCCTAACCAACAGCCAGCTTTTGTTGTCGGTATAAAAGTATTCGTTACCTTTGCACTTGATAAAACGTTGGGTTAACAAAAGCGCGGTAAAATACCAGACAGCTTACCCACAAAACAGTAATAGAGTCCAGTAATTTAGCAGCAACAACGTAGATGAGAAATGAAATTGCACAGTATGCAAATTCACCAAGGACCAACACATACGCAATTCTCCAAGAAACAAATCAAATCGAATGTTACACAATATTTCAAAGGGCAGCAATCCATAATAGTGTAACGAAAGCACGCAGTAATCTCTGGCAGCTGGACAATGTGCAACCGCCTACTTTGTCGCTTCTTGAGCCATTGAAAATATCGGTTTGAGACAAATTATTGATTTGTTATAAATAATTTGACATTTATCGACACCCAAGTATACGTCAACAAATCTTGTCCGCACGAAAATTGGATTACGAAAAGAAAACCTGAACATATTCAGGTTAATTTTACTTCGTTTAAAAATAGGATTTTGGCTAATTTCGGCTCTCATTTAACTTCGGTTCGGTCTAGTTAAGCTCCTGCTCCAACCAGTTTAAGTCCAATGGAGGTTTTAATTATCACGTGATCATATTTCTCAAGTAAAAGTAGATTTATTCCAACCCCCAGGTTGGAAAATATGCATACACCTACACAGCAGTGATGACAGGTGGCCCAGAGGGTACTGTTGGACCCGGGCCGAAATTCAGTGCCCGAAACCTTTTAAGGAGCCCAGGAAGTTAAAGAAAGCGTCACATATAGGCTACTTCTGGTATAATACATTTGCTTAACGCTGTCTTGTTTTAGGTGCCTGGAAATGTCATTGGCACTGGCCTCAATGTACCCCTTTACAACCTGCACAATATAACCTTGACAGGGGGAAAATATTATATGCACTTTAAATACACTTGATTCACTACACATCAAGTTCAATAAAGTATTCTTACCGAAACCTTCGTCGCCTCGACTCAGGGCTGTTAAAGCTGCTAGATGCAGGGGTGCAAGGGCTACTGCATGCCTTCCGACTTGGTATAGCAATGGGACACGAAACGTTGGTGCAACTTGGATTTTTTTTCGGCGCCGTCGTTTGTTTGGTTTGACTGACGCCGTTTCGAAGCCTGGACAATTGAGATGCAGCGGAGCGTGTGCGACCTCTGCACTGGAAGCTCTCTGGAGTCTTCTCTTGGCGAGGGAGTCCAGGGGAAACTGTATCCGAGCGTCCTTTCATCCAGGAGAGACGAGGAAAATGATCCATAGTCCGAGAGACGGACTCTTCAGAAGGCATGGGAACAAATTCTCAGTTATAAGTTAAAGTCCCAATTATAATCAACAGAGCTGGTAACAAATGCATAATAAATAGATTTTTCTTGCTTTTCAACAACTTCTTTCAGCTTGAATAAAAGCGTAGACTATTTACATGGTTATTTCGAACAAATTTAACAATTTTATTTTCGATTATTTCGTAACCTAAGCGTAGAACTTTGGAATACTGTTTGCTATGATCACTCTGAAAAAAATGGTATTTTTTTCCAGTGTTTTTTGATATACTGAAAACTGTTTACAAAAATTGTAAGGGTATCCTTTTCAAACATTTTAAACCGTACATTAAAGCTCCTCAAAACAACCTTTTGATTTAAAATAAAACGTAATTCTTCATAAAGAAAGAAATTAAAGCAGTAATTTTTTTGTCGAAACGAAGTATTTCGAAATACCTCTGTTTCAAATAACTCTACTCTGTATAGATTTACAGCGACCACCTAATAAAAATTCAAAGCTCTGTGCACTGTCATCGTCCAACTAAGTTATCGCTTTCATTCCGACTCATTATATTCAGCAGACAACAAATTGGCCAATACTATATAATGATCTGTTAATGGAATGCCACAGAGAAGACAATTCTTTCAAAATAAACCTTGGCTTTATTTTCAATTAAATATGTTTGCAAATTCCCCTGAGATTCGCCGCTGGCAAGACTAATGGTATCTTATATCGATTGTACTTTTATCACCTCTCTATGAGCTATGTCATGCATTCAAATACAATTGCTATAGCAACACTGACGTCAAAGGGGCAAAAGGGACAATAGAACGCAGGTACTTTACTGTGGGCGTGATAAGTTTAAAAAGACGATAAAATATATAAAAGTAACGTTGTTCGGCGTTGCATTCCAGTGACAAAGTTGCTGATGGGAAGGTAAAGACTTATCAGTCAGTTTGTCGGACGCAATCCTATAAAGTTGCGCTTCGATCAAGCTGAAGGTTAATTGTGATGTCAAAGGTCGCTCACATCAATCGATAAACGTTCAAGTCACATTGTTGAAAGTTTATGACAACACAAAACATCCGTATTGCGTTTGCATAGGAAAAGAGTTAAGCCCAAAAACCTTCCGACAATTGAAAAAATGTTATTGTTCATTGACAAGTGTCAGAAACAGACTCTTAGAAAATTGTTTCGCATAGTTTTTTCTTTTATTTTTGTTTCCGGTTAGGTTGGGTTAGTTCAAGTATCCGTTGTCTACCCAAGTCAGCTTCACTTCAAACCCCAGGAAAAAATTGAGGCAAAGAAAATCATCACCACCCTTCTTGCAGGCAAAACGTGTAAAAAGAACCTCATTAATTCATATAAAAATTGCACGGTCAACCGAAGTATTGACACTGTCAGCTTGGTATCTCTGCAGTGATGCGATCAAGACTTGGAAAAAACACACACCAGCGAAACATCTGTTTCGTAGCGACCAAAGTCAACTATTTTTACACGCGTTAAAATGACTGCACAATCCAATCATTGCCAATGATGATGATGATGATGGCGTATGAGGCTCGAGTGTGACAAGCTTCGCTTCGCATATCTTTTTTTTTTCTTGAAGATATGGTACTGACGGGAGGGACCACGAGAAGGTGCTTGTTCTCCCCCCCCCACCAATGAAACCATCGCTACATAAATGTAAAAACCTTCTAAAACTGAATATAAAGTTCCGGAAAGTAAAAACCAATAAAGAATTGGTCAGGATTAATATCTTCGCGTGGAAATGGTTTGTTTACAATACAGATTTTTGTCTTGTGCGTTGTTAAAGAAAAGACAGATTATGGTGACAGAAAAGTTCTCTACCACTTCGACAAATTAACCAAAACAACATAAAATTGAACCAAGTTCACCCTTTGACCAACAATTAAAAAGCGGAACTCTCTTTGAAAACAGAGCACAAGTGAAATGTTTATTGCGACTTGTCTGTCACTGGCTCATTTTTGGCAATCTTTTAACTTAATTTCGATCATATATTAGTTTTCAGCCTGCCCTGTCAGCAACTTTGAATAGAAAACGTAATCAAACAGTTTATCTCAGAGTATGCTTCTATTTTGTAATTAATATCGATTTTTTTTATTCAATTAGCTTTCATTAACCCTGTTTTATGAATGAAATGAAAGGGATTTCGTGTCCATACAACCTGCTTAATGGAGGCTGTTAATCAATTTAAGCTTTTAGCCTTGCAGCTCGGGTATAAAACATTTTCAAATACTTTGAACTTTATATTCAAGAAAAAATGTACGGTCAGTGCATGGAAAATCTGTGGTAAAACGTAAACATTGACCCAGTCCCAAACAACTTTTCTGTTCTTGATACAGCAATGAATCTGCAGTCTGCATCTGCACTGTCTCTGCAACCAATACCAACTTTTTGCGGCGTGCGCATTTCTTTGGTGATTTCGTCCTTTGCAAACTAGCCCAATGTAGTTATTGCCTTGTTTGCGCAAGGATGATTTTTGGTCGCGATAATTTCTACTATACACTTATACAGGGATAAATTTTTCAAAAAAATAATGTAAAAATTTCTCTGTTTCAAAGCGTTTTGAATGCTCATAGGCTATGTCAAAACCTCAAAAGCAAACTTACTGGATCATGACAGGCAATCACGTTCTGTCATTTGCGACACATGCAATGAGGCTACACAACGATTCGCTTCAGGAAAGTCAATTTAAGGTTAAAACATTCAACCTTGCACAATGGGAAGTTTGTCTTGACTAAATCCTCAGCTTGACAGCAACTTAATTTGCATTGTGCTTGTTCAAATAATGTAGATTGATTGAATTTCACAATATTGTTGTTTAAAAGATTTTAATAACCGATGCACTAACTATGCAGGCAATAAAAACATCATTTAGTTTTAACCCAAACAGAAAATTAGTCGTATTTTGTAATGATTCAGACGTTGAATCAACGTAAAAAACGACTGACTTGCTGTCGAAATCTGATCTGGCTTGATCTCGAAATCGTTTGCGATTCTACTGCAGCTAAGTTTGCAGAAATTTAGTTGACAAAATCTTTTTGCATGAGCAATTAACGCAAAAAAAACAGAAATGGCTTTCTTTCTAAAATAGCCTAGCAAAAAATACGCAGAATATCACAATACTCGGTACTTGTCAGCAATACCTGCCTCCTTGTACTTCAAGCTCGTGAAGAATGTTATTTTCGGTCGCGCTCCGATGATTTAGAGTAGACCTATATTGAACGTGGCAAAGAGTGGCCAAAACATACAACATTCTTGAAATGGAATCGGTTTTCATTACGTGTGCGCTCACTGGATTAACTAACTTTGACGCAATAGTTCAGTGCAACTTCAAATGGAAGTTCGACTTTCAAAAGTCAAGAACTACAAAAAAGAAAAAACAAGAACTGTTGTTGAGACTTAAAAAGACAAAAAGTGTTTTATTTGAATGAGAGATCGCTGGAAAAGTCGAGGCTTCCAATCGGCTATGCTACAAAAAAAGTTTCATTCCTTATTCAAAACGATCATTTTTGTATCAATGTTTTCGGACAATTCTATCATTTTTTGCACAGCAAGTGCACCAACCAGAAGTGTAAGTTGCTCTTTATGCACTAGCTGTTAGCCGTGTGAGTGACAGAGCTTGCACACACTAAAATATTACCATCTGCCCTTCTTCATACGCAAAATAGCATTTTTAAAATTTGCAAAATCCCAAAAGCAATATTTCACCGCCAACAAGTTTGCGGTGAACATTACGCGATTAAGTTGAAGAAAGTGAGACAGATTCTGTTAAAAACTTGCCTTCATTACATTCTATTCTTGTTCACCCAACAGGCTTACACTTTTGAGAAGGAGCGATCTTCCTGGCGTCAGCACTACCTGACTACTCACTATAGAACAGCGAGCACTGTGTTTCGCTAACCATACCGGTAGCCATCAAGACTTTTCCAAAAACATGTGTTTCTCGGCAGTCGAGTGTAGCAGGAACTCAGCGATAGACACGTGTTTCGCCCACGAGGCTGGACATAGCCTATGTGCAGTTCCAGGAACTAGTGGTGCGGTACTGATGAGCCCAGCCTCATGGGCGAAACACGTGTCTATCGCTGAGTTCCTGCTACACTCGACTGCCGAGAAACACAGGCTTACACTTTTTACTTACATGCGTAGGCTACCTTCACAGAATTTTTTTGCTGAAGTAAAAAACCTTGCCAACAAACTTCAAAGCAGATCCTTTTGCTGATCATGTCATCTATTCACCGTTCGTGCCTCTATCTACGTTTTCCGCAAAATGCCAAACGATCGTAGTACATTAAAACCAAATTAAATTTGCCCTGGTATTCTCCCTGGGATACCAAGAACCAAATTCGCTTGAGCGACAGCTGAAATGAACCTCGCATCTAGTTTTTATCACACGGATCACAGCAAAGCAATAACAATACCAGCCTCCTGTAGCCTGCACCACAACACCACAACGCAGCAGCCAGGCTATTTCGAAGGTTTCGAAATTAAAGGGTATCACACATGCTGCGATAGCAATTTTTTCCTTTAAATCAGGGTATGTACTGTGTTACTGGTGAAAAAGCCAGTTATTAGATTTACTAAAATATCCCAGGAGAAATATGTAGCGGCACGACGTGACACATGTTCCAACATGCTTCTTATGAGCTACCACATACATGAAGAAGTACAAGATTGATCCCGAGTTATCGATTGACCTTTTTGTTTTTAGTATATTGGACGTTAATTTCTGTTCCAACATTGCCGATTACACACGGTAGTAACATAAATGAAAGATTGTTGCAGAGCTTTTGCTCAAAGCGAATTTAGAAACCCGTTTTATTTATAGTCGTCTATTTTAAACGGCTGAACATAATCTATAGTTAGCACAATTTTTTTTTAAGGGGGCTGTGGCACGAAACAGCTTTCGGGATTTTGCTCTATTTACGTACCACAAACCTAAGTTGTTTCTGGTATAACACAAGGGTCGACTTGCATTCGCTGAGCAACCCAACATCGGGAGTCCAAACCAACCAAAAAAAAAAAAAAAAAAAATTGCATATAAGGCAACGTCGACCACCGGGTGTGAGGACCAGCGACCCTCCCCCGCAGGGCTTTCGCAACTCTCCGTATAGCAAAATTTTCTTTATTGCATTGATGCAGTGTTAATGTAAAAGAGAAGGCATTTTTATAGCTGGGTCAGTTTGATGGCAAAATGCTGTTTTCTTGGCGAAAGTAACAGTTTTTTTTTTTCAGCTCTGTGAAGATAAAATTTTGTGATGTGCAATGCACAATTGCAACTGATTCTTGCACGCATGAGTGCAATATACGCGACCCCCGTGACAACAAGCTTTACAAGTTCAGAGCAATCATGCCACTATCAAATCGATATGTTACGTCATGAAAAATTGGACCAAGTGCAACGTTGTAAAAACGCAATGATATAACATTAAAAAGATTTACACTTTTCTGTGAAAGTTTATTTCTTACAAACAGTTCCGTTGCAAAACGGGTAAACAGTATGCAAACTGTGATTGCAAACAACAGTAGCGTCGACAGACAGGTCCAGGGGGTGCTTTTGAACCCGGGATGATTTTAGGGGTCCGAAACTTTTTCAAGAGCCCCTGGAACTTGAACAAACCACAGTGTTTTGGAAATAATGCGCTTTTCTTAGATGTGTCTTGATTTTGGGCCCGCGGACTTCTATGGTACCGGGCCCAAAGTATCCTCTAAACGGCCCTGGCAAACAAACTTATGATAAACGGAAATCAACTGAAATCACTTTTATTTCTTCTTAGCAAAGCAGAAGAGCTTTTTACCATTTATATTCTGAAAAAATCGCTTTCTTTCAAGGTTATTATCGAAATTAAAAATCGATCCAGCCACCATTTTATAACAACAACTCCCTTGAGTGAACGATTATCATGGAAATCTATAAACTCGATTTCTCCATCGATTTTTTCAAAACTTATTTCCATACCTCCATAGGCTATTATAATGAGGTTTAAAACGATTAGGCGAAGCAGGAAAGGCCTGAAGTCGATTAGAAGGAGCAAGCAGAAACATAATACTTCGCCTGATCTACTTTTCTTGCACCTGCTACAGTATTAAAGTGATGTAAAATGACAGAAATTTGGCATTTAAGAGAGGACAGAGAAAGGAACCAAGTTATTTCCAAATCCTGCTCCTTAAATAGCCGGAAAAATTTACGCAAAATATTGCAATAAAAGATCGATATTTTTTTAAATAAAGCCATAACTGCATGACCAAGGTAAATAGTGAAGAAAATATCTTTTGAAAACATGTTAATTTAAATCAAAAATGCTAATTGAACAGCTCATAAACATAATCATAAACCAAAGAAATTTCAGTTGAACGAGAAATAAACGATTAAATACGAAACCTTAAAACCAGTGGTTCCCAACCTGGGGGTAAATTACCCCCGGGGGGTAATTTGCCTGTTTTTGTGGGGTAACAAGACCCGATTTAGAAACAGCGAAGCAAGTGAAGGTTGTAAACTTTATAAAAAGCGAAGGAATTAAACAGCCGTCTTTTCAAGAAACTGTGCAAGAAGATGGAAGAAAGATAAGAAGCATTAGGCTACTGTACCACACAGAAGTACGATGGCTGTCTCGTGGCAAAGTGATAACCTGCCTGGTCGAACTTCGTGAGGCTGTCCATGGTTTTCTGATAGAAAAGAAGTCCGACTTGGCTGAAAGCTTCTCTAACCAACAGTGGATTTGCCAGCTGTGCTATCTGGCTGATATCTTTGGTGAATTGAACAAAGGCAATCTATTAATTCAAGGCAAGAATGTAATTGTGATCGACACCGAACTAGCCGTAGCAGCAGTTATCGCAAAGGTTAAATTGTGGAACAAGCGAGTTGGAAGAGGCACCGTGGCGCAGTTTTAGATGCTCAACAGTCGAATGAACTTAGTTGACAGCCAGGGGCGCCGGAAGCGGGGGGGGGGCAGGGGGGCGGATGCCCCCTCTGCCCTCAATTTTTCTGCAGATGGAGGGGCAGGGGGGGCAATGGTGCCCTTTTAAAGTCATGTAAGCTACTGCACATTTTACAATATAACAATTTCTGCTATTCCCTTTTAGCCTCATTATAATTTTTCATTTTTGCCTCAAAATAATATTTACGGCACAAAATTTTGCAACACAGCAGTACAGGCCTTAAAACTCGTTTTTTTTTTCGGCAGCCGTCGTGGCCTACCGGGAGCTCCTTCTCGGCGGCCAAATCTGCGTGCTTGGAGGCCAAAATACAAAATAAAAATAACGATAGCACAAGTAAATAGAATTAAACCTGCAACAATGCTAAAATGATCGTCTGGGCTGAAGATCAATAAAATGATCGTGTTGTTGAAGTCTGGGCCTGGGCGACGTCCTACAATAGAATCGTTGCACCACGTAATAACTGCTTTATCGGGATTGTAATCCAGTACTGCGGGACCATCTAACGACACTCGCACGAGTGTCTCCAATGTGGCTGATTTTAAAGAAGTTCGCCACTCCCCTAGAATTCTTTTAGCAACGAAATACAACGTTCAAAATGTGTTGACGATGAAGGCGAGGTAATAAAATAAGTATTTCAATGATGTGAAGGACATTACTAAAAGAAGCATAATTTTTTCCAAAATATGATCAAAAAATGTTTTCCCCTTGGATGTCAACTAACCTAGTTCTCCTTTTTAACAACGATTCAATGTCCGACAACATCGAATCGACATAAAAACGACAATATTGCCAGCCGATGTAAATTAGCACTTCGGATTAAGACTTTGTTAAAATAAACGTCGGGAATTACAAACAAGACTTACAGCGCTGGTGATCGCAGATGGATATATTTCATCAATAACAAATATCCCCGCACAATGCAACAGTGGCGATTATGACGCGCTGACCTAATTTTGCGCCACTCTTTGATACTACTGTACATATTTTCGACAGTTAATCCACGATCATTCTATTGCGAAATTAAAGCTAGAAGAGACCGGCGGCCAAACTTGGCCAATCGAAGAGGTAGCACCGGCGATCATTCAAGCACTACTTAGCGGCCATGGCCGCAGGCTGCTTTAAGGCTTGACAGTAGGTTACATCATTATAACATAACATGATGCTCTTCTTTGTATACCGGACATTTGTATGCTATCATTACGCAATACATAGTGAGCTGATATATTAGCATTATCGCTATATTTTATCTTAAAACTTGAAAAAAAAATTGGCCTTTTAGTAAACAAAAGTGCCCTTTTTTCGTAATCTTGCCCTCCCAGTCAAAAATCGTTCCGGCGCCCCTGTTGACAGCGGCGTTGAAGGAGGACATAGCTGACCACTTAGGCCAGCTAGCCAAGAAGATGGACAACTACTTTCCGAATTTGGATACGGCTAGTCTCTAATGGTGCACTGAGCCCTTCACATGTGATGACAGCCAGGTGGATGATGACGACTTTCCGACCAAAGAAGAATTTATTACTCTCCGAATGAACGAAGCGTTGAAACTTGATTTTAAGGGGAAAGGCTTGGAACCCTTCTGGTTTAGCAGACTCTAGGACGCACCAACGTGAGCGACACTGGTATTAAATATCCTGACATCTTTTTCAACAACGTATCGCTGTGAACAAGGATTTTCAACTGTCATGGGAATGAAGGCAAAGAAGCGCAATCGCCTAAATGTCGAAAGCGATGTCATAAAGCTGGCGGCTGAAGTCCAGGCCCAACCTTCGCATTGAATGTTTACCACGCATTTTCATCTTGTATTCAGTATTGTAACTTATTGCACTTTGATTGTCAGAGTTGGCCCTTTGAAATACGTAGCAATAAACACTTTTTTTTTGAAAATTGATTGTGGGGGTAATTGGCTCACTTCAGGCTGGAGATTAGGGTAACAGCCAAAAAAAGGTTGGGAACCTGCTTAAAACCGATCAACCAAGTTAAAAAGTTTTTGCTCAAGTTTACAAGTTTCAAACAAAAGGAGACTTCTCCCAGTCCGGTTACAAAGCTATCCCTGTGATCAATCACACAAGTAATAATGTTGACAAGTGATGCATAACGGAAGGTGAAGGGTTCAATGGGCTTGCGACCATTGTGCAATGTGCATGCGATGTCCAACAAGGAAGTGTTTAAACCAATCAAAATCAAAGGACATGAAGCTGCACACAGCAGCCTGTCTGAAATGTTGACGTCAGAAATTTCGCTGTTTGATTGACGTTTCTTGGCAAGTTGACTGGGGGGTTAAAAGAAATAGGAAACTGCACAACAGTCATGCCAATTAGTTACAACTCAGTTCCAGAAATATCTACTGTATTTTCTGTCATCCAATGTATTTTAGTAAATTTTATCGCTTTTTTTCTGGCATTGTAGCCTAAGCATTTTTCATTAAAGGACTTGCTTGTACAGCTTTCAAAATTGCCGCAATGATAGTTTCAGTGCTTATGAAGCTCTGACAGGCCTACTTCAAATTGGCGATCAGTTTAATTCAAAAATACATTAATGTTACAAAAATATCTTATAGAAAAGCTCTCGCCTGCATCATCAGTAGTCTCTTATATTACCGACTTTATAGTTGATTGGTGAGAGCCCTGGTACGACGTTCGAAAGGTTGCGGGTTCGACACCACTCAAGAGCATGCGGATGTGTGTTTGGCAGGGCACTTAAAGGCATGCTTGCAAGTGGGCACAAAGATTGGCTTTTTTGCTTTCCCGTCCACTTAATCTAAATCTTCAACCAGCGCGCGTAAGCCTGGATACTACATTACCACCACAACTCTGATCTGTCATATTTTCATTCACTTTGTAGTAACCTAATGAAAAGGTCACTTCTTTCCATCGGTTTTGTTTTTCACTGTGACATTCTGCTGCGAGTGTTTTTTTTAGTTTTTTTTTAGTGAGTTTGTTGGAACCAGGGTATTGTTGAAGCAAATGCACACAAATGGTGAATACAGAACGAAGATTAAGAATTTCCAGTGCATAAAGAAATTATATCGGCTTTTACCAAACTAAAACAATTCAAAATATCTTCAAAAACATGGCAAAAAACAACTTTTTAGCATTTACACCCATCAACAGCAAATCCTATCGACTAATCAAGAACCCAACGAACCCTGCTTGGAAGAAATGCGGTTGGGGCCGGCTTGCACTCGACCAAAAAACAAAATGAAGGTTTGAAATTGAAAACACTGGTAACCCAAGGACATAAGAAGCAAAGTCGCTAGGTTGGAAAGCAAGATGGTTTGTATAAAAAGTTCTGTCAATCTCTCGTTTCGTTCATCCTGAAAAGTGGCATGTGCTATGGTGGTCAGAGCACACTTGAAATTTTTACCTCTGAAATTCACTTGTGTAGGTCGAATTCAATAAGACTCTTGTCGCCACTTCTTGGCAAACGAAGCTTTAAAAAATTATCCGCTAAAGGGCAGACAAAACGTCAAACAGCAAAAATGCAATTTGCCATGCGCTGTCAGATGGTATCAGGTCAAATATGAACAGGCTGCAATACCTTCTGTGTGACGCCTTTTTCATGTAAAAAGGCAACTAGCTAAAAAACTTCAAAAAATAATTTAGTCATAGAAACAAGCTGATGGGAAGTATGGAAACCAAACAATGCACAAACCAGATTGCTGGCTCAGCTGCAATGCGGCTCCTTGGCTACGCATACTAGAGGTACACTTGTGATAGTAAGTCACGTTCATACAAAATATCATGATCATATCTTTACAGCAGAAATGTTTTCGTTTAAAGAAGCAGAAATGAATTATGCATTGCATCAGTTACCGTCCTATTAAAGATGCACCTTAAAATACTAATAAACACAAAAAGAAATAATGCATTTAATTTAAAAAATGCCTATATTTGTCGTTACCAAAACACTTCACCTCCGCTTCATAACAACCACGGAAAGCCACAAGAATAACTTAAACGTTCATACTTTACTTCAAAGCGTGTCTCTGTGTCTCATTTTAAGCAGAAAATTTATCTTTATAAAGTCTCATGTCATCTTTTAAAAGCATTTGAAACTACTGTTCGTTTTAACTTATGTACAGTATATAATAGTAGCCTACAGTACACATTCTCTATTATCTCAAACACCACAAATACTTTTCTAAAACTCTTGATATAGCAACAAAAATACAATTCCTAGATTGGGTGACGTTTTATCATTTAGAATTTGGAAGGATAAAATTGAAATGACCCTGACACTGCATGACGGGGACGGTCATTACCATTTCCTAAAAAGTGATGGGCGTGAGAACTCTGTGCATTCAACACAACTGCTTCACTAAAACTCGTGAACAGCATCAAAGACAAGTAACCAGCGTATATACCGTATATGTTAAAAGACCTCAAATCTTTGTCAGCAACTGCGTTTTAACCTTAATGGTAAAGCATTTTACAAAGTAATCTTATTGAGCCTACTAGGCTTACCAAATCCATGAATGTCGGCGAAATTGAGGAGACCTTCCTGCTTTTTCGGGAAAACAAGGAAGGAGGTGATTACCATGTGTAGCAAGTCTTCTTCGATCCATGGAGCCAACGGGAGTATCAGCATCGGAATCGCTACTGAATTCATTGCTGCTGTATCCAGCCAACCCCACGTCCATGCAGATTGGTATAAAATGCTGGTTCTGAGTCTTTTTCTTTCGGTTACACAGTTGTGGTTTCGTGGAATAGCTGTTCGTATGATCCAGATGAAACCGGTGCTTTTGCTTTATCGGAGACTGGGACCCAGATTCAGGAGATGACGAGAGGGGCGATAGAGTTACAGAAGCATTTCCTGCTGGTATATTTTCTCCATGGGGACGATAACACTGCACGCGAGGAAATCCTCGGGTACGTTTTGGGGATGTGGATAGAATGCTGTTGGTATTTGACGCAGTGGAATCATTAAACTGGATCGCGGGGGATGTAGGTAGACTCTGGGGGGTCCTCGTTACAGTAGCAGTGCAGCGGGAATCTTGCATTCTGAGATAGTTTTCATTGGCTCAACCGCATGAATAATTGAAGAGACGAACGTTGAGATAAAATTCACAGCAGCCCTGCTCAATCAAATCCAATTACTTTCGAGTTACTGAAATCGTGAGACATTTCTTGCTGATTTTACATTTGAAATATGTTAACAAACGCAAAACGTAAACCTGTTAACAAATCCAGTTTTAAAACCGCAAGGAACACACCCTACTACAATACTACATCTTGGTCTACCAGTCACACTACAACATGAATGTGCTGCTATCAAGAGACGCCTCCAGAAGCATCTCAATCCAAGAAAAAAAAGAACATGCCTTTAGATGTAGCAATTGTAGCATGCACATACAAGTTTAAAATTGTATTTTTTAATTCTTTTTTTGCGAGAAATTAAAATGCTTGTGAGTTGCGAATTCAAAATGAATTGGTCCATGGAAAGATTGGTTATTGGCTCCTGGCACTCTAACATTCCCGAAGGCTGTTTATTCCTACGATTTACCACCTGTTTCTTTTCGGAGCAGGTGAAAGACCATGCCCAAATAACTTTACTGCACCTTAAAACGCTAAACATAGGTCGCACATACACAAAAATGCTGATGTTGTAAGAGAAATGTGCTTGTAAATAATTTCGCGTATGATTGCAAAGCACTTATAGGCCACATATGCTTTTGAGTATTCCAACATACTCGGCTATAGGTCACTTGTAACTTGTAAGTGCAGTGCTAACACAAATGGAGTAATAACAACTTTTTATAATCCTTTGTTCAAACACAATTACAACACACTCAACTAGTGGCTTAACGGGATTTTTTTGAGAGGGAGGTATATTTTTTGGGGGCATTTCATTTCTGAAGAGGGGGTGCATTTTGTTTCATTTACTTATTTTATTGAAATAACGCCGAATTGCTAATTATTGCAGCATAAGATAATGCCATGCTTTTAAATATGCGTTAAATAAAGCTTTTCCGCTGTTTTGCTTATCAGTGTTTCTCGTCAGAACAGATTAGAGTTGCCAGATTTTCTGTACAATGCAGGACCACAAAGCGCAGACATTTTGTCTAGATCTGTGCAAATTTCGCAAATTAATTTTGACAGATGCTTTCAGTTTCATCAATATACGTTGCAAAATAGTTTACCATGCATCTAAAACTGATAATTATTGTACGTCGAAAGACATTTTTAACATTTTATAAAATTCTATTGGCTTTTTCTTATCACATGTTATCTATATGATTCATTTAAATTAATTTTAAAATGACTTTTTTAAATATTAACAGGCTATTATCGTGATCTGTATTAATATTAAAGCATTTGTGTTAAAAAAATATTGCTGTATTTTATTGAAATACATTATTGATTGAAAGCAGCACAAAACTATTCAGAAATAAATGCTTAGAGAATTACAGCATTATCAGCAATAAAACGAAAGACATTCGCATATTGAAAAAATCTGCTAAAAAAGGTAAACAGTAAGCTACAGTGGGCTATCAGTTATAGACTACCTACCTAGAGCTGCTCGAAACTTGAAAGTATACTTTTAAATATTCCGAATTTGTTTGGTACGACAAAAATTTGTTTGTCTTAGCTTCGTTTTATTTCGAAAAAGTTGCAACTTTGTTTCGTTGTTAGTTGAAAAAAAAAAAAAACGATTTTCCAACTACTATGCACGCGTACGTGTGTTCATATCATAAACATTTCGAAATATTTCATTTCAACATAAAACTTGTTGCTTTGGTTTTGTTCCGGATCAAATTCTTCTGCAGTGAATTTAATATCGACTCAAAATAAATTTTGTTTTAAACAGCCCTGGTAGCCTAACAGCTTTTCATCTGTCATGAAACTTTGGCTCGCACTCAGAAAACTTTGTTTCAAAAAGTACTATTCTTAGAATAGGATGACGTAGTAGGGCTATGTAGAACGTAATTCAATGTCGTAAAACTTTTGTTGACCTTTCGAACCATCCATGTCTAATCGCTTGAACAGGTGTTGTTCAACAGAAATAATCATCTGAGACTAATTAATAGTCAATTTTTTGGTAAGTTGCAGCTGTTTTACTATCTCACCATTTTTAAAAAATCGTATAACCTCAAAAACTATAGAAACAAGCTGTAAATCTTCAAAAACCAAAAGGTTTGACACTATAAGTGTAAAGCTATGCGAGTTTTCGAATACTTTACGAACAACTGTAGATATTCTGACTTCGCTTCGCTTACTTCTATTACCTCTGACGCAAAACAAATCTAAAGACCTTTTTCTCATTCTATTTAGTTTTAAAACCTTTTTAGTCGAATCGAGATAGATAAATAAGACTGAGCCTGGTCATAACTTAAAAACACAAGATCAGTTTGTTGAAAGCGAATATGAAGTCCAACATCCACTAAGAATAAGAGAAATTCTTTTTACAAAACACAAGTTTAAAGCAAGCACAACAGATGACACAAATCTGATCCGAAGAGTTGTACAAAGGCACAATTAATAATCTTGTCTGTAATTCTAAGTAGCCTTGTTCAATTACAAGGAATATTTGCCCTTATAAGGCTTGTATTTGCTATAACATAAGCATTGTTCAAAACTACTGATCTATCAAAAAATAAACTATACAGTTTCAAAGCAAATTTTTAGCAATTTTAAAGGATATCTAATCGCATCATGAAATTTTGATGCATTCATCATCATTTTACAACTTATCCAAATAAACAAATCATTCTTGTCAATTGGTAACTATAAGCCAGAGGCGTAGTTATGTCAACATATGTGCAGAGCACTGCACAAAACTGCAATCACCGGATAAATTGAATTGAATGAACGCAATTACACGCGTTATTACATGAATGTAACATTGACATACGTTGAATCAGTTAAACTGATTTTGATCACACAGCGGCGCCAAGATATGTTTACTTTGGGATAAAGGGCACAATTAAACGGATTTTTTTGCTGTGTCAAATTTGAATTGTTCTGTCTTTACTGAACTAGTGTACATTAACAAGAAAACCATTTTTTGTCCCTAACTGAATGCAAGCTTTCAGAAACAGCACTATTCCTTTGAATATAAACCGAAGTCTACACCAAAATGATAGCCTAACATCACTAATGCATTATAATATGAAGACCTGGTTGAAGTCTTGCGAGACGGTACCAGTTTATACCGGATAAAGTGACGCACTCATCTAACTCTGTGGTAATCCACTGTTCCTTTTTACATCAATAAAACGTCAAAAAACGTGAGAAAATTGAAGTGATAGACGCCAGACATTTGCGTTTTTGGCTTGTTTTATGTTATGAAAAACCTGGAAAATAACCTTTCGAGAAACGAGTAACCTTTCTTAATGCTTTTACAACATAAGCAAAAACACGATACGATGCAAAATTGTTTTGGCTTGCATTATATGACCACAAAATACCAATAGAACGGTACACAGGCTAAACTGGGACAACGCCAATAAGTCTTTTCAGATACTAATAAAACGTTGCAGTACTGAGTAACAGTCGTCACTTTTCTTTTGCATAGATTAGAAGTTTAATCTTGACATAAGTTAGCAATAGTTTTAAAGCAAGATGCGATACGGCATCTTCAACTAGGGCATGTTAATATCGTTTTTACAATTTGTTTCAGTCAAACGTCTTTTACCATTTGAAGGGGCATACTGTCGATTCTTTTATGTCTGCTCCTCTGTTTATCATTGTCGTTCTTCTATATTTAAAATCCTGAGCTGTCTACGTGGGCCAGCTTCAGACAACATCACTATTAAAATTGGAATACAGACGAAAGTTTATGACTTGCAATAACGAAGTTCCAATGTGTCTAAAAGCAAAACTTTAATAACAAGAGTGCAAGCCATGAAGAAGTGCAACCAAGTCTAACCAATCAATCACATACAGTACTTCCGATACAAACTGATTCATTTTTAGAATTTTAGCAGAGACAAGACAGAATATAAATCTTCAGTTTACTAAATTGCGTCATTCTATTCACGAACAATTTGAAATTGATGTCCGCAGAATAATCTCGTGAAATTATGATAAAATCTTTCCGTCTTCGTCTTGTAGCCTATGCTTAAAGCATTGCGATAGATGATTATACCAAACATAAATCGCTGGAACACCTGCTCATTGAAACTATCCACTAAGCTTTGTGATTAACGAGTCATCCGGCAAAGCAGTTGTAAATCTTGCTAAAGCACGTCAATCCTTCCGCAAAAGCTGCTTGGCCATGAATTTCGTAATCTGTTGCACTGAGATTAAAATCTAAACTAAACAGCAAACGTTGATCTACTTTTCCATTCAAAGGTGAAATGCCACCAAGAATGAAATTGCACTTTGAGCGGGCTGCTTTGCAATTCAGTGAAAGATAAAATAAAATCATTTCCTCACACACAATACCACAGTTCCAGTTGCTATTTAACTGAGTGGTAACCACTATGCTCTGTAGCTGTGTGAATCTGTGAATCTTGACAGCAAACGTTGTTATTTTTACATCGTTTTAGCGTCATCAGACGGCGAAAAAATGGTAACCTGTGTTGGTTGAAAGACCAATGTTTCGATTTCGCCCTTACAAATTTTCGAAAGCTAAAATGAAATTTGTTGTCAGAATCTTTTTGAAAATATTGATGATTAAAAAGTCAGTCTCTTTCACAATTGCTGATAAAAACCTGTCTGGGTTACATTTATACAAGTTCGATAGTTGTTTCGGCCAAGATATGCGCGTTCAAGTTTAAACCTGATTCAAACTTGAAGTTGAGATTAATTATAGGCAGCCGGAAATTAGCCATCATAGTTCATACTAGACTAGGTCATTAGACATAGCAGCTTGGCTTCTGAGCTGAAATCGTTCGAACTGCCGAGCAATACATCATCTGCAACCTTGGCCTGCTACCCATCAATTTAGCAAATATGCGTCGCAAAGAAATAAGTCAGAATGATTTTTGTCGTCGTTTTCCGCTTGAGTGATTGCAAAAATTCGTCACATTACATTAAGCAGTCATCCGTGATCGGAGCATAAAGAAACCTTGAGAGTATTATGACGTCTGTTTTGGGACAGACCCATTTACGACAATCGGCATTTGTAAATTTCTAAATAAATGCATAAAGATCAGAGTTCACGAAGGAAATTTCCTCTATGCTTTGCAATCACTATGCGACCTTAAATGGCACTTTATGACCGATGTGAAAATATATTGTACCGTACTTAGAAAACCAATCGATGATAAGTGAACAAATTTAGCCCAACGAGTCGGTTTAAACGTTGTTAAAATTACTAAATGTTTTAAAATTTTATTTGACCAGAGGCAAGGTGAACCGGCTAATGCTAAAATGACTTTATAGAAATCGGTTCAAGCACTTGGATAAACACTCAACAAAACACAACGCGTGTGAAACAAACGTTTACTTTAGCAACGCGAATCCTTATCATTTTATACGGAAATTCGCAATTTGCACACGGTGTTCCAATAAAAAAAAAATAACAACACGTTTGCAAACAGCTTACGTTGTAACCAACTGAAAACAAAATGCCAGGACTTCCTGACAATGCACTAAGTTTACTGAGCAAGCAATAGGTAAACTGGAAAAGATCTGTTAAAACCAAGACGGCGACTTCAAGTCTGTACAGCCAACATATTTTGGTTTATTTTTAGCTTCATCTAAAACATTCTGTCTTATTCTAAACTTTGACACAATGACCTTTCATGCAAAGACATTGGTAAAAACCACTGTAGACTCACTTGCTCTACATAGGTAGTTGTTAACCTTTTTTGGCACATTTAATTCTTTTCTAAAACAAGGTTGCCAGATTTACCTCAAATAAACTACTAAAAATAAAAACAATGCCTTCCTCCGTCAGTGGTAGTGGCTTTATCACAAAACGTCACAAGGGGCTTTATCGCAAAACTGTTAACTCAGCGGCATGTGTTGTCCAGTTCAAGACGTTGAATCAATGTAAAAAAGGGTTGATTTAATGATTTGTGGTCTGGGATTGCAAGCACCCTGTTAAAGCAAGATACAAAGTCTGTTGTTACGATTGAAAAAAACCCAAAAAACCCCACTATCAGACAGGTTATTCATCTACTACTCCTACATGAAATGCTCATCTTTTGGCGTAACGCTCAAGTTCTGCATTAGTCTTTTGCTGCAAGAAGTTCAGCTGAAGCGGTAACAGAAGAAAACGCAAAGCAATACTTTGAGAATAAATGAGTTACTGATAGCAGACTAAAAACAAAAAGCACATCAAAGTGATTGTAAGACAAGGATGAATACTTCCTCTGTTTCTTGCTGTATTCTTTGTACTGTAGAAGTTACAATGGTGACAATCTATCAACCTGCGGCATGCTAATGATACTTCCTTTCCAATCCATTCTCTTGTCAAAACGAAAATTGAGAATATACAACATAGAAACAAGGCGTTATTCAATTTTTAGGAGCAAAGAATCAATGTAAAATGATCGAGAGTGAGAAAAATATGTATATACTATAACAGCAGCGGATTTAAAACATTTTTTGGAATAATATATCATTTTCCCAGTTTT
This sequence comes from Aplidium turbinatum, assembly GCF_918807975.1. NCBI lineage: Eukaryota > Metazoa > Chordata > Ascidiacea > Aplousobranchia > Polyclinidae > Aplidium > Aplidium turbinatum. The sequence continues at coordinate 10,106,439 of NC_137484.1, read as the reverse complement.
TGAAGGTACAAATTAACACCCTTATACAGTATATCGACTGCTGAAAACATGCGATTCCTGTGCAGCTGGTTTGGTTCATGAGCTATGATTGAACAAACGAGAAAATTCATTAAAAACGGAAAAAATTACATGTTGTTTTTCTTCGTATTGTCCAGGCTCTGCAGGTGTGTAAACAGGTAAAGTACTTTCTCAAATGGTCAAGTCAAACCCTTCGCTTTTGCAACGGCAATCATTTTCTGTTGGTGATGCACTGATACGTATTCTTCGACAAAAGTGGTAGTTTTATCACTTCAAAACGCTGTTTTTTTCTTCAAGTGAATATAAAACAGACCAGAACGAATTGTGATTTTCATGCACGACGTGGAGGCCATTGAGCTCGCAACATTAGTAAAAACTGGGCCTGCAGTCTTTTACAGCATGCTTAATTTCGTGCGCACCGATGAGCTTAGAAGTATACTATAGTCTACTACTAACCAGTCAATTTAACCATATTGCTAATATCGCTTTATAACCTACCAGTGATTTTCAAACTAAGGCCACTATGCTACAGAGGCACAACATATGAGGTATTCTAAACGATATGTTAGAACACAATGGTTCCACTTTAGGCATTTTTGTCCATCTGGTAGCTACAAGGTTGTGGTTATGTTGCTGTTGCTATACGCTATTCCAGGAGTTATTAACCAGGGGACGCAGGGGAGCACGCGTCACTAAGGGATACAAGACCTGTTTGTAGGGAGTGTGTAAATGCTGAATCGTTAGAGTTAGTTACAAAAATGTCGGAAGACTATGCTGGTTTGCAGAGCTTTTAACTAACATTTTGAATTATAGGTGACTAACATTTTCCAGCTACTTCTTGGGAGGGTACAACAACTAGTTGGTGATTTCAAGGTGGGGCCAACAAGGAAAAAGGGTAAGAAACACTGCTCTATTGTCAAACAATTAGCAAACACTAATCTTATTCATCGGCTGCTTCTAAAAAAAAACAGTCGTTGATACCACGACCTGAGCTTTTCCTCAAACAACAAGTGGTTAAAAACAATGCCGGACAGCTGGCATTAGTTCAGCTGCATGATTTTTTGGATTCGGCATATGCACAACTGCAAATTACTAAGTAAATAAAAAGAACTATAAAAGTATAAATTGAAGCTTGTAATACTTGTATGAATCCTTGTTTTCACGCAGCACTTGGAAGTGTATCTCAGACAGCAAATCAGTCATTTTTTATATTGATTTAACGTCAGCAGACGTTGAATCACTGCAAAAAGCGACTGATTTTTTGTCTGGATCTGTATCTATACACAGACACCAAAATAGGTTACGGTTAGAATTGTGCTACTTAAATATGCAGAAAATAGATTTGGCTTACAGCCGCAGACTATCCCATAAACTAAACATGTCGAAAGGATTATGCCAAAAGAAAAGCTTTTTTTGATTCTGTCTAAAGAGGCTTTTTAAATGCCAGCGAAGTCGTAACCCGAAATGCAACACTTATTGTATTTCACACTATTGTGTTGCATAAACAAAAACTCATTCACTCTTTCATAAGTTGCATAATTCTCGAAGTTAAGTCACCTAACCATCTGAGCAACTACGAGCAGCTTGTCCGTAACGTGCTGCTTCTGCTGAGCTCAGTACTGCATTGGTACTGACGACCTTTGTGAATGTTGCAGAGCTAGAGTAGGATTCAGTCTAATTACGCGCTTAGGTTTCGAGACGCAGCGGAAGTTTCAGTTTTATGAAGCAGGCTCAAGCGAGCATTTGAACTTTGATGGACTTTCTTGAAAGACGTTGCATAGACGTCAAGAGTGATAACTATTGTTGGATAAAACCGTATATGAAATTGTGGTTACAAAGTTAGTTCATAGATGGTATATAATGATGTGTAGGCATATCAAGTTATGACAGTAAACCCTTCTCTTAATATGAGAGCTATTACAGTATATTAATCGCACAAACAAAATCCCCTTCATTGGCACTGGTTGTACCACCACTAGCAATTCAAAAAAAAATGGCTGCAGTTTCTCAAGATTAAAGCAATTATTGAAATTTGTAGCAGTTTGGCTTGGATACAATATTGCCAGATGTGAAAAACAACCCAATTTTCTAACAATTAAGTGGCGTGGTTGCGGTTTCTTAATCGGGGGGTGTGGACTGTGGAGCCAGAGTAAAAATCTTTAACTCCACAAGCTTTTGAAAATTTCTCTCCAATGCCGCGTCTAGAAGCGCCAAGATGCATCTCATTCCAATTTTAATACTCTTGCTCCTCAGTCCTGATGCGAAATATAAAGATAATTGTTTTGATAAGATCAATTAGATCTTCTCTATCAATCAATGTTGAAATAGCTTTTGAAGTGTTTTTTTTAAACTATAATACAAGTTTTAGATACAATAGTAAGAGTACCTTTTAGCATACATTTTCAGCAATACCTCAATGGCATGAAAAAATGACAATTACAATGGGGGTCGACGTTATTTGATCCTCATTGCTAAAGATCACGCTAGACCAGTTCAATATTTGTATGGGCGCGTGGTATGAGTGAATTGAAAGATTGGGTGATGAAACAACGCAATGGCTGCTCGATACTTTCTGACGTCTAGCTCAGCTCACGGACACTGTCTCAGCGTGGGAAGAAGCAGAGTTCGATCATCGAACTGGCAAAGAAGAATATGGTCAATATATGGATGAAAAAGTATTTTAATTTATTTCAAATGCGGTGGAATGGCGCTGCGTATAAGGCGTTGGCTTTCCAGTAACGTGAACCTCGTTCGACACCCAGCTTAAGCTGGTTGTTGAAAACACCGCTCACCTCTACCCAGGGCGTAATAAATTGGGTGGGCGTAATTTCTGAAGAAAAGGCGGCCGAGAGAAAGGAACTGGCCACCCTACTCTCGTTAGTACCGAAGGCTCAGTACAATGAGAACCTTATTTTCTCATACCCGACACTTGAATCAAGTATGGGGCCACCTTTACCTTTAACAAAATGCGAGCATGAAACCAAACAAAACAATCTTCAACGATGAGTAGTTTGTTTATAGGACTGTGTTTTCTTCTTTTTAGGCGTTTCAAGTATTACAACCTCAGTAACCCATCAGCACAGTGGGCGGACCGCCTTCAACATGGGTCAATAGCTAAAATATTCACAAGCCACACTTTTTCCTATAGGCTAAACGCTTTGTTTTAACGCAAAATGTATTGCAAAAACCGACATTTTTATAGTCGCTTTGCAGGAACAGGCTTTCCTTCTGTTCACCGGTTGTTATCCATCAGGCCACATATCACATAAGAACAGCAACGCAAAACATTAAAATAACTTCTCGTAACTGTAAACAAACTTAGACAACTATCGGAATTCCATTAATTATGATGGCTGCTGGCGTCTGCTGCTGACAATGACAGCAAGCTGCATCATAATACTCAGGCAAGCAAGTTTTAATGATTTCAAAGGCACCACTCGTTGAAGACTCTGTTGAATTGGATTATACAACCTTTAAGCGTAATCGTTCAGTAGACTAATTTTATTGCAATTGTTATAACTTTTATACCAGTTTCTACCTTTTTTCACCAGGACCGACTATAGAGTCGGCCTGATTGGGTAGATCTACGCACCCGCGCTTGGCAAATCTGCTATTTATGTAACAATTCAAAATTGTTCACGTTAAGTGGAGAATAAGATTACGAAAAACTGAAAGTTTAGTTTTTCTGCAATGGTTGAAGTAAACAAATGGTAAAATTCAAAGCAGCTCATCAAAAAAGTAACATTAGGCACTTGCAACTCCAACCTCAACTGTAACTTTTGCTAATGCTGCAAATAAAACGCCGCTTGAAGACGGTACCAGCAATTACTGACCACTGTGACTGGCTAGTTATGTAATCTGCTGGTGATGAAACTGACTCTAAAGTTACCAAACAGTTTTGTCTATTGTGTAACGGTGTCTCCTATCATGATGAAGGAATTCTTTGTGTGACATGTTCGCTCGGCAACTAAACGGTACTAACTGAACACAAAGGTTTTTGAAAAGGACTCTTACACCAACAGTGACCACTTCAGTTGTCAGAAACCAAGTTTTAATCCGCAAATTTTTACATAAACGCTTGATGTAAGAAGAGGGTTTTCAGGGAGTGGAAATGTTTTACTGGTTCAACATTACTTCAAATAGAATCAATGCTAACATCAGATTATTTCTTTACGGAAAACATAGTAACGGCTAAAAGTTTACGGTGGCAATGTAGCTAAACAACAGAGGTCTAGATACCCCCAAAAAGGACAATCGACTGTGAAGGAACAAATCGTTTTTTAACATAGACAGATTAAATACCCCTTGAAGATTTAAACCCGCTTTGGCACAACATTTCTTATTAAGATTAAAAAAAAAAAAATTGAAAATCAAAAATATCAAACGAAAAGTTGTAAAAGCCTTTGTCTGGAGGTATTTGAATAAATCAGTTTCATTAGATAAGCTACAATTTGAATACAAGACTAATAAACTATACAGCATTTTCGTTGTTCGATAAACAAACTTTTGTGAATTTAAAGTGGTTGGCAAATGACGACCATACAAATAAAATTCACAGCAAACCTGGAATTTAGCCTTTAATTTCAATAAAAGTGGTAGAGTAGCCAAACCAAGTCAAATCCTAAGCCAAAATTTATTGTAGGCTGATATTAGCATTACAGGTCTATGTTATGGAACCAAATCATGTAAGCGACATTTTTTATGCAAATATTAATTTTTTTACCCTAAGCCTATGTGCAAAAACGGCAAAAATGTTTTCCCTAACTCGCCAAGTGTAACAATTTGGCGTGTAATCAATTATGTCCTGAATAGAACTACATTATTATCATTACTTCACTTTCAAGTTGACAAGGTTCACCCAGTCGTAACTAACGTGTTTGCAGCTGTTCGCTACACTAGGCAAAACGCAAGTCCAAAATCTTAGTTTAGTGGTTGCAAAGTCTGTGATGCAGTCATTTTGGTCGCAATAACAATAAAAAACTACAATTTTGCCCTAAGGCCGCTGCTCACTATTATTTACTAAAAACCAAAGCGTAAATTCAAATAAAGAATCTCCACTATCTTAATTTGATCAGAAAATGACACAGTATTGAGGACACAAAAGACATATAGGGTCGTTGATCTTGTTACTTTGCTTCTATCCTTCAAACTTAAACTTGAGATTGAATTAAATCTGAAGTCATTACAGCTTCTCTTGCTGTATCTTTGCGACTTGATGCTTTTGCTCCAATCTCCGTAGTGTCCTTGGAGATAAGTGATGAGGCATTCCTGTGGTGGATGTTAGATCCGATTCACCATCTTCACTCGGAGCTTTAATTCTCATGGTTGGAATATTGATGATGTGCTGTGCAGGTTTTCGCCGTCCTGGGAAGACATCAGGCTTCTTTTCATTTACAAATGACTTCTCAGGAAGCGCGATTAGTTTTCCAAATCGTCTTGTGAAAGCAGGGGAGGACAAGGGACTACATGTGTCGAGATCAATATCCGGACTTAAGGAGTTGTTGGTAGATGCTGCTTTGTGTGGTGCTGAAGTAGCACCATTTTCGGCGTCAGAAAAAGCAACTGCAGGAAGAACGTTGCAATTACCGGATTTGCTTCTTGACATTATGTTGCGTTTAACCCTAATGAGAAGGACCAAAATCTTACGTAAACAGATACAAGTCTGTTTGATCTGAAAAATGGACAACTTTTCAAAAAGAATCTTAGAAATAGTTGTCACTGCTACACAGTTAGCTTGACATAGCTATAAGCTATGCGCATTGCAAATTACGTTTGATAGTCAAGTTTGCATGCAAACGCAATCAAGCCTTATTTGAAAATTATTTAGATTTTAGAATAACTATTTGAAACATACTGCAGCATATGTCAATCATTTTGCATCATCCCTAAACCTATAAAAGTACCTTCACTCAAGACAGTGCCAAGTGCCATCACGACCGCCTGCTACAAATAAATTCTTTTCAAATGTAGGCTATGTAGCTACCGACCTTGCTGCATCAATAATTCAGTGGTGGTTGTTGCTAACTTTTCAATTTTCTTGGCTTAAAATAGTTAAAACGATTAGCCTGTGACTTGCAGCAAAGCTACAAAAAATTCTACACATGCTCGAGTCGTTCTGTTTTACCTTATTGACATGATTGTAGAGCAGCCATAGAGACTTATACGTTAAGTCTTAACATGGAATACAGACATTTCAAATTAAACGAAATTTATGAATCAAAATCTACATTAGCTTTAATCACATGAAATGGGGGGCAGAGGAGAGCATTGCTACAGAACATCGAGTATGAGAGATTTTTCTACATCAGTTTCATACTTTCTGCACTGCAATCTGTCACTCGCAAGTGTAAGTTAATATTTAGTGTAAACACATCACATATCCATTTTGGTCCAATAAAAATATACATCATATCCGATACGATAGTAAAGTAAACAGTAAAGTCTGATACCTTACGATTTCACTTTATGCAAAAGCATGAATGTACCTTTTTTCGCGTCTTTTTCAAAAAACCCAATAAAACCCAAAAAAACCCGAGTTTTTTTAAAAAAACCCGGGCGGGTTGGGCTTTTTTTAAAAAAACCGGGTTTTTCTCAACCCTGCCACTATCGCATTTTGATCAGAAAATGACACAGTATTGAGGACACAAAAGACATATAGGGTCGTTGATCCTGTTACTTTGCTTCTATCCTTCAAACTTAAACTTGAGATTGAATTAAATCTGAAGTCAAGTGTTAGGTTTAGAAACGCATTAACCCCGTCATTCTACAATGGAAAGACATCAGTTACCAAGAAAACGTAACCTCCTATCCATTTGTCCTTTTCAACTGCAGAACGACCTGATGAAATACTTGATCAGAAAATATGCTTATTAATAATTCATTGATTTCTTTGCAATTTTCAAAAGAAACCAAGCTGTCATTATTAGAAACAGTGCCAACGCTTATATGGCCTTACGGGTTCCAAATAATTAATTAAATTTTAGTTGCCACCGCGAGCACAATTCAAAGCCAAGGACGGAAATGGATAAAGGGGCTAGTCCAGCCTGTAGGCTACGTGATACCCACTTAAAAATAGTGGAACGGTGTTTTCTTAGTTTTTAAGTTAAAGTTATAACTAGGGCCATTTTTATATGACCTTAAAAAATCAATAATATGACTTTATTTTTTGGAAAATATGACTTCATATGACTTTATGTGAATATCGTTTATTTTTACATACGAACAACGTCACTCATGGAACTAAAGAGTAAAACATACGCAACATTAGAGTAATACACATCCATTTTTATTTTAAACCACTGTTGTAGTACAGTTTCATGTAGTGTGGAATGTTAGAGTCTTTGAAGTTACGATTTAGACGTAAAACTGACTTTAGTAAGGAAAATGAGTGCTCCACAGATGCTGATGTGGGTTGACACTTCTGCAGTTTTGCATAAAGCGCTGGTGAAATGTCTTGTCTTGGTAGCTCCATAATTTGTTTCACATCGTTTTTGTCCAATCGCTTCTTAATGTAATTTTTGAGCTCAAGCGGATCTTTTCTGAAATCAAGGGCATTTAGATCAGCATGGGCCTCTTTGATGGTGTACGTACAACTTTCCATTTTAAGTATTAAGTTGACCTCAATGTGTGACCTCATAAAATATAGGTCTGTGACTGTAAGTGTTATGTAGGCTAATCCTACAGTTTGCCTTCGTTCAATCAGAAATTGCCTTACTTTCTTAGTGCTTAATTGCTTCACCGCTTAAATTGGTACTTTTTATTTAAAGTATACAACGGTATGACTTTATAACTCAAAAATATGACTATATAATTTAAAAAGCTGATATATGACCTAACCAGGAAAATATGACTTTATATGACTTCATAACTTTCTTAATATACCTCATAGGGATGCGGTTTTTGCGTTAAAATTGATTTCACGACTTACTGATGCATAGAAAAAAATATGACTTTAATGACTTTAAATGGCCCTAGTTATAACACTATTCTGAGCCTGTGAAGGATTATTGGTCTTTGTGGTAGCTTTTGTCCTAACCCTCCAACGCTGTTTAAAACTACAAAGCTCTGCTTTTTCATACAGTTTATATATTGCTTTAATCTACATGCTGTAGAACAACAAAATTGGCTTGTCACACAGTCAAAACGGCGGATAGTTGTAGATAAAAATCTGCACGATCAAACAGTTTTGATAGCACATCTCCTACCAATAAAATGTTTGTTCATTGAACCAGCCCATGCTGTTGTCTGTGGCTTAACTTCATGTTTGCATCAGGAAAGGCGAGCGCTTCCTAAAAAGGGTCACTGGCCACGCTTTTGACCTAAATTTTAAGCTGAACATTATGATTGTTGGAGACGAATCTAGTTTGGTCACGAAATGGAAGAAACAAAATTTTATTTTTAGAAGCGACAAGTCCAAAGGAAATGAAATTCTTCACAAAACAATTAATACGAGAAGAAACGTGATCAAGACAGGAGACTTTTACCAAACAAAATTTTGTTGTTTTGACAAAAAGTTTCGAGGACATGCAGCAATGCTACTTAGTTTAAAGTTCACCTTGCTTTCTTGAGTTTGAAATTATCATCTCGCTTTTGATTCGAACACGCAATAAAACAAAAATTAAAACTGAACAAAGTTTTCCTTCAAAAATTATTTCGTAACAAAACAAAATTAATACAAAAGAATGTTAAAGTTAAAATGAAAGGCGTTTGTATAGCCCTGCTAGACTTTAGCAAAAGGAAGAGCTGCAATTTTCGTTGATGATAAAAGAATGCAAGAAATGCAACTTTAATTGACACTGTTAGTAAAAGATCGATGGAATCTACAATTTAAACCCAAGACCTGTTCAACCAACCTGTTGATGCGTAGGTGGTGGCTTCAAAATGTGTTTATATAAAACCATACGTCACCACGACAAAAAGCAATGGAAGTGAAGCTCTTGAAGTTGAGTTCAGATACAAACCTTCTGTAACTAAACCAACAACGGACAGTAAAGCGTTGCTCAAACAGCATAGGAAACTATAAGCTCAGATTTTAAACGTTTGGGATGGAATGAATTGATTCTTGAGCCTAGAGCCTACACCAGTGGTCCATAAACTGTTTTTTACATGTTTGTAAACTGTGCCAAAACTCTTGTATTTGGTAAATATTTTCTCTCTTGAGCATGTTTTGTCGTTTCTACCTTTTTCCAGACCTTTCTTATGTTATGGCAAGTGTTATGTTTTTTTTGCTTTGATGGTCGGAAATAAAACACATGACGATGATGATGATTGAAAGTAATCAAAGCTTGTCATCGTTTCTAAAGAGTTCATTGCTCGTTCGGTTGAGTACTCTAAAGTTGAAATTTACCTTCAATTTTACCAGTACAAGATCGTTATTCAACGCAAACAATACGTTGGCATATTCCAGCTAGCATTATTGACAAAGAACTATATTGAATTTGACCCGACGACACTTTTCACTGTTAAAGTAAAAATATGAAAAATGCTTTTTCAAAACTAGCATGAAACGTCGAGAATAAAATCGACATCCGCATCGCGTATGAATAATTCCAGAAACGCCAAGGCAAAAATTATTCTTTCGAAATCTTGCCTATTCGGGAATTCCTTGAACTAAGAAGCGGCAAAACTTAAAAACTGAATAAATTTCGGTATGGTGTGTTTTCGACGTTTTACTTTTAGGGATAGTTGGACACAACAGTGCCTGTACTTGGCGACAGTTAGTTTAGTTGTTTTCTTTTCACAAAGGTAAGGATTCAATTGACTGGCAAAAGCAGCGGTTGAGAACTATGTGGCAAGAACTAGTGGTGCGGTACTGATGAGCCCAGCCTCATGGGCGAAACACGTGTCTATTGCTGAGTTCTTGCTACACTTGACTGCCGAGAAACACACAAGTCTCAAGTTATAGTTCTTCTACAATACCCAAGCATCGAAGCGTAGATCGCAAAACGCTGGATGTTACCGAACACAGCAAACTGCTGCGGCTGCTGTAGTCATTCTTGCTGCAGAATAAGACGAAGTGTGGGAGACATGCATAGCAATTTAGTTGCAATTTAAAAGAAGACTATGTTGAATCAAATAAACTAGCGCTTAACCAAGGCTTAATTTGCAGAAGACGAAAGTGGGTCATATGTTACCAAAGAGAAAGAGGTCATTAAAATTAACTTAACCACTGGATTAAACTTAGAGTAATTAAAATACAAAATATTTGTCCTCTGCCTACTAAGTCATGCACTGTGTGTGCATAGTTGTCACAGCATATTCTCAGCAGCACTACAAGCGGATACTAGTCAATCTCTTTCAAACCGCGTGAAGACAGCAATTCATCCAAGTATCTGCAAGACACCTTATTGCGATAAAAAAAAATCAAAGTTTTACTGTCGTAAAATATGCACTAATTTACTATATTGCATTGACGGTTCTTCGCCGAAAGAAACTTCTTCAAGGTTATCGTAATTTTGTATTTGGAATATACTAAAATTACACTGTAGAATCTTTAGCGTTCGTTCATTTTAAAATAACTCACCGATGATTAGTGTACATCACGTTGCACAGATGAACAATTTAAGACTGGAGCAAATTTTAGATTAAATTTTCTGGTATTTTAGCTTACGCTTAATATTAATTCAATAAATCGCAAATGCATTAAGACCTGCTTCTCAAAGTTAGAAAAGTTGAAAAGACTTGACAGGAATAGAACACAATGCAGCCGTCTGGCTGGCAGGTTTGTAAACACGAGATACCTCAAATTCTTCTTACTTAGTTGCAAATAAAACAGTCGTACTAAGAGTACAAACCCGTAGTGATGGTATTTTTGTCCTTTCGTTGCTGATAGCACATTTTCATTCAACTTTGCAAGAACATGCGGTTCTACCTTACAGTATATTCCATCAAACAGAAGTAAATGAGTGCTTGTGGCACTCACCCACGCGTGGCCCACGGATGGTTCAATGCTAACAGTTTAAAATCGACAACATAGTTTCACAGCTAACACCACAATATACAACTGTACATGCAGCAACGCGCATATACAGTAAAATACAGTTACGGCGTATGCGCTAAAATGAAATAATAGTAAAACTGAAACATGTTTATGCTGATGTTGTGATATGTACACATCTGGTAAAATGAAGTGATTTTACCAAACCGTGATACAGGCTGCAAGTGCTACCAAGAACAAAACCACAAGAATAATTTATTAGAGCTGTGAAGATATCTAACCTTGGCAGGCACCTCTTACCACACACAGAAAAATTAAGTATTCCATCAATCTTGGAGTTTTGGTTTAATGACGTAGTCACAGAATAATATATTTTAAACTGCACTCATCTCAAATACTGTCATGTAACTTTGAGTTGGCAGCGGCTTGTTCTGTTTATAGATTAAACGCGAAGTAGGAAATGTAAGCACATGCTGTTTAGTGCCTCAAGTTAAGCGGTTAATGAAACTATCAATATTTCTTTCAACTGAGACTCATCTTCGTTTTAAAAAGACAACCGTATTAACAGTAATGGAAAAATCGATAAGTATCATTAAGACTTGATAGGGCAAAACAGTTTATAGCCAAACGCTGGTTACATACAATAAAAACAATGCTGTCATTGTAAACGAATTAATACCGTTATAAACATCTCAGAGCTTCTTTAAGTTACTAAGACTTTAATTACATCTTACCTTGACCGAGCTATTGTGAATCTTCTTGCATTTGCTCCACGTATGACATTCAGCCTCCTTGCCGCTTGCGGAGAGCATGGAGGAGATGGTCTTGGACTGCATCCATCTTGAGGTAGCAATCCGATACGTTGCTTCTCTTGCTGTATCTTTGCGACTTGATGCTTTTGCTCCAATCTCCGTAGTGTCCTTGGAGATAAGTGATGAGGCATTCCTGTGGTGGATGTTAGATCCGATTCACCATCTTCACTCGGAGCTTTAATTCTCATGGTTGGAATATTGATGATGTGCTGTGCAGGTTTTCGCCGTCCTGGGAAGACATCAGGCTTCTTTTCATTTACAAATGACTTCTCAGGAAGCGCGATTAGTTTTCCAAATCGTCTTGTGAAAGCGGGGGAGGACAAGGGACTACATGTGTCGAGATCAATATCCGGACTTAAAGAGTTGTTGGTAGACGCTGCTTTGTGTGGTGCTGAAGTAGCACCATTTTCGGCGTCAGAAAAAGCAACTGCAGGAAGAACGTTGCAATTACCGGAATTGCTTCTTGACATTATGTTGCGTTTAACCCTAATGAGAAGAACCAAAATCTTACGTAAACAGATACAAGTCTGTTTGATCTGAAAAATGGACAACTTTTCAAAAAGAATCTTAGAAATAGTTGTCACTGCTACACAGTTAGCTTGACATAGCTATAAGCTATGCGCATTGCAAATTACGTTTGATAGTCAAGTTTGCATGCAAACGCAATCAAGCCTTATTTGAAAATTATTTAGATTTTAGAATAACTATTTGATACATACTACAGCATATGTCAATCATTTTGCATCATCCCTAAACCTATAAAAGTACATTCACTCAAGACAGTGCCAAGTGCCATCACGACCGCCTGCTACGAATAAATTCTTTTCAAATGTAGGCTATGTAGCCACCGACTTTGCTGCATCAATAATTCAGTGGTGGTTGTTGCTAACTTTTCAATTTTCTTGGCTTAAAATAGTTAAAACGATTAGCCTTTGACTTGCAGCAAAGCTACATAAAATTCTACACATGCTCGAGTCGTTCTGTTTTACCTTTTTGACATGATTGTAGAGCAGCCATAGAGACTTATACGTTCAGTCTTAACATGGAATACAGACATTTCAAATTAAACGAAATTTATGAATCAAAATCTACACTAGCTTTAATCACATGAAATGGGGGGCAGAGGAGAGCATTGCTACAGAACATCGAGTATGAGAGATTTTTCTACATCAGTTTCATACTCTCTGCACTGCAAATCTGTCACTCGCAAGTGTAAGTTAATATTTAGTGTAAACATATCACATATCCATTTTGGTCCAATAAAAATATACGTCATATCCGATACGATAGTAAAGTAAACAGTAAAGTCTGATACCTTACGATTTCACTATATGCAAAAGAGACGGCATAAAATAAATCAATTTCGACTTGCTTCAAAAACTAAATCCTTTCAACAGCGCAGGCTTGGAAAGGACATAAGGGCTCTTATGGAAAACTCACTGTGTTCGAATTTCAACAGCGAGGCAATCACCAGCACGTAACAAACAGCTGCTGGACAGCCAAAGGTAAGTCAAACTGAGCCCAACTAAAAATTTACTTTGCTGAGTCATTTAAAATCCTAAACTAAAACTGACTTAACCTTGTTTCGAAAGACATTTTTCACAACGCGGTTCAAAATGACGTCAAGAAAACAGCGGAAACCGCCGTTTTTAGAATAACTATTTGATACATACTACAGCATATGTCAATCATTTTGCATCATCCCTAAACCTATAAAAGTACATTCACTCAAGACAGTGCCAAGTGCCATCACGACCGCCTGCTACGAATAAATTCTTTTCAAATGTAGGCTATGTAGCCACCGACTTTGCTGCATCAATAATTCAGTGGTGGTTGTTGCTAACTTTTCAATTTTCTTGGCTTAAAATAGTTAAAACGATTAGCCTTTGACTTGCAGCAAAGCTACATAAAATTCTGCACATGCTCGAGTCGTTCTGTTTTACCTTTTTGACATGATTGTAGAGCAGCCATAGAGACTTATACGTTCAGTCTTAACATGGAATACAGACATTTCAAATTAAACGAAATTTATGAATCAAAATCTACACTAGCTTTAATCACATGAAATGGGGGGCAGAGGAGAGCATTGCTACAGAACATCGAGTATGAGAGATTTTTCTACATCAGTTTCATACTCTCTGCACTGCAAATCTGTCACTCGCAAGTGTAAGTTAATATTTAGTGTAAACATATCACATATCCATTTTGGTCCAATAAAAATATACGTCATATCCGATACGATAGTAAAGTAAACAGTAAAGTCTGATACCTTACGATTTCACTATATGCAAAAGAGACGGCATAAAATAAATCAATTTCGACTTGCTTCAAAAACTAAATCCTTTCAACAGCGCAGGCTTGGAAAGGACATAAGGGCTCTTATGGAAAACTCACTGTGTTCGAATTTCAACAGCGAGGCAATCACCAGCACGTAACAAACAGCTGCTGGACAGCCAAAGGTAAGTCAAACTGAGCCCAACTAAAAATTTACTTTGCTGAGTCATTTAAAATCCTAAACTAAAACTGACTTAACCTTGTTTCGAAAGACATTTTTCACAACGCGGTTCAAAATGACGTCAAGAAAACAGCGGAAACCGCCGTTTGTTGATTAACAAACAGCTAGAAGCTGTTGAAGAAGAAGCAGTAGGGAAGGTCTATTTCGCTTTGCTGCTCATTGTTAAGAAAAGCTAGAATTTTTTAAACCACAGAAAAACCGCATTTGCTGTTCCACTTCAAATATCAAAAACAACTGGAGGCAAACTTTTCATCATCATTAGCTAGTCTCTGGTTTTTCTTGTGTCATAAATAAACTATACTACAGCATAGTAAACAACCCGCTCTGATCCGACTTTGGCCTTTGCAAGCACGCACAACAGCACACTGTGGTGTCAGACACTGTAAGGTAATTCTTTGCAGTCGAAATACTGTTGAAGTTCGAAATAACGCATTGATCAAATTCCTTTGATGAGACTTGGCTACCTTGGGCTTTAGTTCGACTACAACTGTCAAGAAGCAAAATTATCAAATAAAAATATGCTCATTAGGCTTACCGCGTCACTTCCCAGCGTGGATAACGCAAGCAATGAACCGATTGTCTCTATGCTGCGAATTTATTACTCTGGTTGACGGAAATCGACACATTCCCTGTTATCGAAAAAGTGTCAAATTCATTTTGAACTATACGGCAACCACAATTCGCCTGTTCTCAATGTGATCGATTAGTCAGCGATGCAACATTATACTGCAAGCATTCAAGGCAAGTATTTTCAATTCGGTTCAATGGGTTGAAAGTGTAGTTGAACGTTTTAGCCAAACAGACATTACTTTTAAATTTTAATGTGATGAAAAGCAGTGAACCAAACTTTTCACTGACAGTACTTCTTTTCTTCTAGCAAAGGCTGACAAACATTGTTTGGTTTTACCCAGAACGATTGTGAACTATGGGCTATTCATTCGAATGAAATTTTGTGACAACAGGTTTTGATGGTGGCTTATGCTGACTGCTAAGCGCAAAATATTGCAATTGGTCATGCTTACAACAGACATCAAACTATGCGTTATTTTTTCTGAAATACACAAACGACAGTAGCATTGAGTGGAAAACAAAATGTTGCAAGAAAAACTCGCCATCACAGCAACACAATTTAAATTACGCATGAAGACCTGAACCTGCACCAGGTTAAGCTCTAATTAAACTAATAGACAGAATTTGTGGAGTAGATTACAGAAGTTATCATGGCTAAAACGGACAATGGGCAACTTTTCTTATCCATTTTTTATTTTTGTAACGTTTTTAATACCTAAAAGGGCTATTTTTCTGTTCTAAAACCTTTGTTACAGTGATTAAAAAGTGCTCTACTTAAAAACTTCTTTGAAAGACGTGCTAACTCTACTACGGTAAAGACGTGCTCATTTTCCACGCAATAAAAAGTCGGTTTGGCTATGTGGAAGGCCTTCGTAATATCTACATAAAGAACAACTATTTTCTTTGCAAAAGTACAATTTTTTGTGATTTGTTGGAACAAGAATTATCTTACTGTACGAATTAACATGCGAAGGAACAGTGGAAAGATTCTATTTGAATAAGGCACTAATGATGCTCTACAGTAGTAGGGCAAAATGCATATGCCATAAATAGGGCTCTGCTGATTCTCAATGCATTTTTAATAAAAAAATACTGAACTGATACTTGATGGAGAATCGCTGGTCTGCTGTTTTGTAGTCAGGAGATCCCCTGTCTTTAATGGAACTCAATAAACAGTGGAAAGATAGGGAAGCCTGAGGATAGACCAGAACGTCCATTATAGAGAAAAATGTTTTCCCATATTCTCGTTGAAGAGAAATCCGAAAACAGATTTTAATCTTTTACATTCAGCTGAGACTACAGTAGGCTGTACAACTGGAAGCAAAGTTCTACCTTAAAAGTAAACATAAAAAACTTTTTTGTCTAACTTATAATAGACCTACCACGTTGCAGATATCTCATATCTGCAAACTAGTTTCCGGCTCGCTCAAGGAAAAGGATCATAGCCTTGAGGCAGTAATCCGATCCGAAACAAATCAAATCTATCTGTGATCTCAATGTGCCTACTTAGATGAGAAATTATTATCAATGATGTGGTATGTACAATTGTACATGCTTTGTGATTTGTTTCCTGTCTTCTGACTTCACAGCCTTTCATTTTGACATTAAGGATTCGACCTGAAACATGAAGACAAGTTCTAATTTGTATATTTTTAGATGTTTTTCGAACCCACATATAGCCCAGTCGATATACTGTACTTTATCACACCAGAGTTGGTCACACAGCTTTGCTCTCAAGGACACTTCATAAAGTTTAGTTGCACCTTCAAGCAACCCCCAATGGAGTTAATTTACCAAACAAAAAATCAACATCATGTAATCATTTACAAACACTGTGGCTTTTTTGTTAGCAAAGCCACCATATGAAATGGCAGGGAAGAGATTGAAAAGTCTCTTAGCCCAATTTTTACACTGTACAATAATGTCGCAATTTTATACCTTTGTTGAAAAAAAAAGCTTTGGAAAGACTGGATCACAAAAAATAAATCAGCGTCTTCTCGGCTGTTGCAAGGAGGCTGACGCGTTGGTCTTATTTTGCTTTTGCGATTCAACTTTAGCCCAAGGCAAACTGAGCAGTCAATTTTATGGTTGATGTAACTATTCTGAAACCATATTGAAAAGTAGCAATTTATTTTTATCTTTAAGGTTCGAATTTAAACGCATTGAAAACAGATTCTTCGGCTTGCAACACCACAAGTATTGACATTAGCCTACTTTAATCTACAAACATAGAGTAAGCAAACACGAAAATACGTGAAACACAGAACCAAACGTGGAAAAAATTCACACTAGGATTATAAACAAGCTACTAGTCGCTTAAGCTTGAACAACACTGGCAATCTGCTCAAACGAATGAACGGTAAAAGCTTCAACTTTGAAATCAACAAAATTAGAAGACAAATAAGCATGTTTTGTTAGATTAATCAACGCAGAATATAGTTTAATTTTTCACCAGTGTGACATAACCTACAAGGAAAATTTGAAATTGAAAATTTATGGAATGTGATAACACAGCAGTCGACCACATGTGCTTGAGAACGCGATAGTGGCTTGTTTGTTTTGCGCCTACGTTTAATTTTAAACTCAAAACTCAATTGAAGGTAGAATTGTAAGCCGGCCTATCTTTCCAAAGCTAGTTTGCACTGTAGAAGAGAATATACTGTAGTTTTCATTTCAATAAAATATCTTGACTTGTAAAATGAACAAAATAAATCTATGTTTAGGTGCGGGCGTGACTTTTAACCTAAATATTTCTGCAGTTTAAGGTTCTAAGCCAGGGATTCTCAACGTTTTTGTCCTGGCGGACACCTTTTGGTGCCTTCGAAGCGGTCGCGGACCCCTAAAAGCGTTTTATCTGAACTTTTAGTATAGGGCGACACACAGAATTTGCTGAACTCGCTACACAGTTATGACGATCGATAGCATTGACAAAGGTATGTTATGAGCTAGATGTTGGCACATAAGATCAAAAATCAGTAATCTGTATGCCCATTTAACGTTTCTTCATAAACCATCTAAAATAAATACAAGTTTTGCGAACTTTACAAAAGACTCTTCCCTTTTTCCATTTCAGATCAATATTTCGTTGAAATCAGAGTCTTGGCAAATCTTTGAGTGCTGGTAGTCTGCTGACTAACGTTTGCATTTCTACAATTAAGCATGGATCGACAATCTGCTGTCTTAAAATAAATATGTTGAACATAGAGAGCCTTATAAAAGATTTAACCTTTTTATATGAAATTTCATTAGGTAATTTAGTGCGATGTTCTTTGAAATTTCAGCAACGCACCAGGGTGTGGCGGTGCATAGTTTGAGAATCACTGTAATACACAAAGCGCAATCAACTTTAAATGTTATAATTTATCAATTATGCTGCAAACTCGAAAACTTAACGAACCCCCTGAAAAAGCTTTGCGGAACCCCGGTTAACAACCGCTGCTCTAAGCAAAGGTATACAACATATTGCTTAGTTGTGAGGCCTTGCATTGCATTACAATGAATACGTCATGATTACAGTACAATGAACTTAAAGGAGTAACTAATTTTTTACATCCCAGCTAGTAAATCTGTCATTTTTTAAATTGATTTAACGTCTTCAAACTTTGCATCAATGTAAAAAAATCTGATATTGCTGGACGGGATTATCATGTCTGTAATGCTTCACTGTCTTGACTCGATAATTTAGGCTACATTAAACCTGTTTCGGTAAGTGGAACTACAAAACTCGTTTCTTATAGTCAGTGGACACCTAAACCTATCTTACAACACCTCACTTCTAACATAAAACACTGATACAACGTGGAGTAACCCGATAGGTCTGCTACCAAGCTTTCAACAAAACAGTTAAATTGCAGATCCAGTCTTAACGCCACAATCTTTCGACAAAAAGCAAGTTTTCATGACATTTTCATACTGTTATAATTTTTCGCTAGCCAACAACAATTCACCAACATTTATTTAATCTTAGATTTTCTAGCATAAACAACCTCACGCAAGAGTAGCCCTACATTTCACAATTTCTGTGGTGTAAGACTGACTTCAATAACAGCACAAACAGAGGCAAACATTTTAATCTTTTTGGCTTTGCAGTTCACGTCAGACTGGGCCCACAATCACGCACAGCGCAGCAGCAAAGCATAGTTGGCAATTCATAAACAGCTTTTCTAATCTTTCAATATAATCTGACATTAGTATAACCTACAGTCTGCTGCTCACAATAGAAGGAACAATTGAGAGCAGAGATCGTCAAATACGATAAAACATGTGGCGTAGGTGGACCATTATCTTCACAAGTTTATTTTCAAGCGCTCTGATAATAATGTATTGTTGTAGACACTCCAAAATAGTTTAGTTTACAGTGGCCTATCCTAAGCTCCCGGTTTGAACATTCTACCTCTCTTTGTTTCTAATCCAACAACATTTTAACTCACAATGCTGGTAATCTGAAGTGTTAGCGGCCAAAATTTCAGTGCTACATAAAACTATAGAAATTGTACAAAATGCTTTAAATATAAGAAAATTAGGTATTGTTGGTAATTGTTGCAACCAAGTAATGTGTCTCATATTAACTGGGCGGTCTTCCACGTTGTTTCAACAGCACTTTGAACTGACACGTTCTAGCACTAATCCAGAGTCAAATCTGGCAGTTTAACTTTAAGCTGATTACTTACTTTCATCTAATAAATCATATCAAGTTTTCTATGAAAAGATCTGGTTCAAACCGTTAACACATTGATCATTGATGTTGCAATTCAGGCTAACCCTACACCTCATAAAGCAACAAAATACCTACCGTACCTTTGCATAATTGAGTTGCTTTATGAAAAGGACTGTACTGAGTGGCTCGTTTATTTACTCACTTTCTTTACCAAGCTATTAAAATTAAGATAGTGTTTACGACTTTCATTTTTCAGTGTCCACCATGACGCAGTTCACAAACAATGTTTGTTGGTCAATTTAAAAGGCTGGTGATAAACAGAATGTCTTACAACTCAGCACATTGCAGTTGAGCAAGTGACAACTGAGCTAGTAACATTTTGGCAAGTGGCCAAAATTGGTAAATGATGAACCTAAGCAAGTAAAAACTGAGCAAGCCGATACTGGGCATGCAACAAGTGAGCAAATTTAGTTGAGCAAGCGATGACCAAGCAAGTCTGATGTTAGATGAAAATTTTATTTTCTGACTTGGGCAGTAGCTGAAATGTACTTGCTGAGTTAACGCACTTGCTGACTTGTAGCATGCCGAGTGGTTCGACTACCTGATACACATACACAGCCAACAACGGTTTCCATACTGCTATTGGTACCTATGCTTGTAGCTTACTACGGTATGCGTATTTATAACCTGCATTCTGCAGGTTACTGCAGCAACCGCCTGATATTGTAAGCGTCTTTTTCGAAACCTTCTGGCATGAAGTAGCCTAAATTAAACGAGCTATGCGGTAGCCACAGATTGGCATAACGGTTAGCCTAGGACGCTTGTTGCGTTACGCAATATTATTTTGCAAACCATTTGAGAAACACAAGTAGGCGTTGACACGGTTGATTGCACACATCAATCCTGCGCAGATTCTTTCGATATTTTCGTGCAATTCGTCCAAGACTTTCTAGTAGGCTATATTAGACTTATTTGTTATATCAGGCTACAAACGGCAAGCTAAACCTGTCGCACAAGAAGTTTCATTCATAATTGTAGTCTGACTCTGACGCTTCATTGAACAAACATGTTAAGCCAAGTGCAATCTCAAGGTCTTCCCAAATTTAGACGTAAAAACCAGGGCTGGGAGTCGGGTGAAAATATACCACACCGACTCCGGATTCAATGTTGACATATTTTTGAGGGTTGCAAGATTTTCCAAATTTGTGTTTTTTTTGGTTTAATTTTACTTAAGTAACTGTTAAGTCGTAATCGAAATTGACATGGTGACTTTCACAAAAAACTGACAACAACAACGAACCCTTGTATTTTCAAGCAAGTTTTAGAGTACAATACGAAAAACAAGAAACATTATTTTAAAAAAATGCAAACAAAATTTTAGTGTTCATTATTTTGTATCAAGTCGGAGTCGGCTTTTTTTAACAACTCCGATTCTGGACGTGCCAAAATCCCACCGACTCCGACTTCACAGGCCTGGTAAAAACACTCTCTTTGATGTCTTTAATCTACCAAGCAATCCTGTTCAACGTAACCAAACGATACCCAAAATAATAGATTCTTCTAGCTCTGTATTAGAGATGTAAAGCTATCCTACATGATACGTTGTCTGAAAATAATGTTAGCCACCACAAAAGCTTCAGGACTAAATTTAAAGAAAGTAAGATGACCAATGAACACAATGCAATTATCAGCTTTGTTTTTCGATGCAGGACAACGAGGCCTGTCGATTTCTACGGCTTTTGGTGACTCGCATCGGAAAAATTCCATTGAAAAAGTTATTCCGTATGCAGTTGCCAGGAAAACAAACAATTTAATGATAGCTCAGTTTCCTCTTGAATTGTGATGTGCATACATTACCAAATGATGATGTAATGCGGTCTGGTTAATTGAATGTATTGACCTTGCATCTATAGCAGGTAGGCTTTAGGTTACTGATTGCTTCACAAACAAGTCACAACGAATGAACTATAAGAGAGTGAGATCATGTATAAAGTTATGCAAAAGGTACGAAAATTGCGCGAAACCTGTCAGTGCTTTTGATGCAAGTAGAAACAAGCGACAGCCGACAGACTAGTGGGCTTTACCACATGTAAACAATCACCAACGAACAGCATTTAAACCACAGTTAGCTTATAAAGTGTTGTAAAGAGCATGTTTTGCAACAGGTGGATGAAGGACTTGGTGCTTTTACACTAAAACTTCACATAAACATGGTCTTTTAAGCATGAGCTAATCCTTTCCACAAGCGAACACACATGCTTTCTGATGTTGAGCAATGAGCAATCTAAAACAGATTACATTGCTCGCTGTGCGGATTCTATCAATGCATTGACAATACTATTGCAAAGCAAAATACTTACGTCACTTGAAAAGTTAATATTCGTACGAAGCAACTGAGAAAAAGCCGTTTATTTATTTACATTTAAATTTTTTTTAAATCTCAATTATGTACCAGTAGGCTACATCGAAGCTCCTGCTAAATAAATATTAGACCGTACAGCAGATCTGTATACCACAGAAGGCAAAAGGCAACTTGGTAATTAAAATGTAGAAAGAGTTATTAGGCTGCACTTAAAAATAACTGGGGTATACCGAAACAAATTTTATTTGAGCAAATTAAAATTCTTTTCTGGAACAATTTCAAATAAAACAAAACCAAGATAAAATAATTTTGTATCGAAACGACATCAAATTTCTCTTTTTGAATATAGCGTACCCCTACTGTAGGCTACTTATTTCAGATGGAACTATAAAGGTTAGCTGATCTTGGAAGGTTAACTTGGGATTAATGTTAACGGCTGACACACGCAAATGGCTTTTGATACTTTGGTCTATGATTGCCAAAAATAAGTTTAAGTAATGTTAACGAGAATTAACATACAAGTCATGACTTACATGCTACCACTATTAAAATACTTCAAACTGACCTGAAAAGCATTTCATTGATTGTAGCGTATTATTATAACAAAGACATCAATATTTCATTGGAAATGTCAATAACCGAAATAACGTAAATGAAGAGTTTACCAAATATCCCAACTAATTCCCTGGAGAAGAGCTTATGCGCATTAAGCGTACGTCAAAGATCATTATCCATAACACTCACAGTAACGATCCGATACAGATATCGATGTGCATTGTCATGCAGCACAATGCAGAATTTTTCATCAAAGAAGCTACAACTGCTCGAGCAAAACCCAAATATGATTTTCCAGCAAACTATTGACTGTAATTGTAACATTTTCCATTTATCACCAAACCTCGTTTCAGGCGCGAATCTAAGAGTTTTTTCGGGGGGGGGGGGGGCCAGAAAATTTGAAAATCAATTAAAAAGAAAGAAAAGGCTAAACAGATATGAACAATGATACTACGACATATACGATATGCTATAAAATAGACATTAAAAGAACAATTTTCATCAATTGTGATGCCGAGGGACTAATATCAGCTGTTTAGAAGCTTATCAAACCATTTGATGCGGAAACATACAATCTCTACAATTTTTCACAAAATTTCGGGGGGGGCCCGGGCCCCCTGGGCCCCCCCCATAAATCCGTGCCTGCCTCGTTTGTATTTTAATGTATAGAGATAGACTTTCTTGTAGCAATGTAGGTTACTTACTGTAGCCTATGTGTAGGCTAATTATGTGTGGTTACTGTTACTGTAGTTATTGTTACTGTAGTATAGTTACTGTTACTTTATGTGTAGAGGGAGATGAAGACAGCCTCTACGCGGCATTCCCCACAAGTAACTTCGACCACAGCTAACAAGCACCAGAAGTGAAACCAATGTCTTCACCACGTCACACACACCGTATGTGTATAAGCAGATAGACTACAAGGAACGGTATTAATTTTTACAAGAAGCGGTTTAAATGTTCATTTTTGAAATGATTTGAATTTTATTACTGATGAGAAAATGAAGCTTACTGAGAAGATGAAATGTGAAAACAATACAGTCTTTAAGGAATGCATCTTCCTGTAAGTTAACAAATTCTCTTTCTCCAATATCGATATTAAACGAAGCCGTTTCAATGTAAAATCAACAGTCTGCATAAATATATGTATATGAACTAATGAACGTACGGGGATGTTACAAGTAATCAATGGCGTGTGGCAAACTTTCTAAAAAAAAACTTAGAATATTTATTCAGTTTTAAAGTATTGCTATATGAATATTGTTTCCTTAACATTCTGAAAAGAGACTGGGCTGTGATTAGCACACATGCAAACTATTTCAGTGTCATCTTCATCTGAATGATTGAATAAACAATGCGTCGAAAGTCACATATTTTGCCTTACTAACATTCCAAACAGAGAAGTCCAGATGTCATATTAATAATTTTGTTTATGCTCTGTCGTTCCACAACTTCTTTTTCTTTATGTAGGCTACCATGCCTGCTGCAGGCTGAAGCATTCATGCATAGTTCTTTCCATTTATCTCGGTATTAGACTGTATTAAAAATTGTTGTGGTTGTAACGAGAAGATGATCCTTCTAGAACTACTGAAGTTTTTAGCAACAACGCCTTTTTCAATTTTATGTCATGTTGATGATGCAAGTGACGCAATACCTCGTTTTCATTCAACTGCTTTACCCAAAAACGCAAACTGCCATGTTTGTGAGGTATTTTCTCTTAACAAATCTGGAATCAAACCCAGAAGTGGCAAAGGTGGAAAGCAGTTTGTTGGTGAGGATGAGAGTCTGGAGCCACATTTCCAACGCAAGTGATAACTTGATAGCGCACAAGCCAGAAGAGTTCGTTTCTGTCAATCACAACCCATTATGATGCATGCTTAGCCCAGTGGAAATGAAAAAATGGTTGTGGTTTGGGATTTGATAAATGATTTGATTTCCTTTTGTCACTGACCTGCCCTATAGGTATGTCTATTGTATTAGTCACATTGTTTTAAAAAAATAAAAAAAAGCAATAGCCAACTTTATTGAACTGATTGTTTCTTCTGGCAATAGGACATATTTTTATACTCTCTGAAAATGACTGATTTACTCTAAAAGTCTCAATCTCTATTTGCTGTAGGTTACTCGAAAAAAAAAATCGAACATACTGCACATCAAGCATGGCTTTACAATGAGAATATCTCAGCAGAAAGTCGAGTATCGGATTACCTGAAGAGGAAAGTTTACTTATATTTACATGACATTTAAACCGATTAATTGAAAAGTTTTGGCCTTCAAAGTAAAATGTCAGACACACATACTGTATGAATAAGTTATGGTTGATTTTGTTTACAAACCAATTGAGGTAATGACTTCTTTACTTTCATTATAAAATTGCATACTTTTTATCTTTGGTATTAAAAACCAGTTTGATAGGTTATTGATCTGTGAGCTTACTGCTTTTTGGACAAGTTTACTTTAAGAGAACCTATATCTCATTCACACGAAAACAATAAGAACAGTTTGTCTTCAGTTGGTAGGTTTGAGTTTGCCATCGAACACTGCATGTCAACATGCTGCATTATTCAAACATACTGTCCTTTTTATATAACCTAGTTGCTTATACAGTCCACTTCTCCAAACTGCATTTACAATTTTAAAACTAGTCAACGCAGTTGCCACTAAACCAGAATGCATAGACAGCCTGTGACATAAAAGCACTTTACCAAAAGTAAAACTTTACTCCCAATGTTGTCAACAATACCAGTGCCATTTTGCTAAAGTAACTGAAACTGCAGCACAGGCATCCAATTTTTTTATTGCTAAATGCTGTCAGACCGTGAAGCTGCGGCAGTGCAGTTAGGAAGAACACAAGTTTTGTGAAGAAAAAAGTGGATTAGACGCAATTTCCTTTTAAAGACAAAGACGTATGTCGGTAAACAAACAGAACAATTAAAGAGTTTTTTCTAATATGTTTAGCCATGGCCATGGTTTAGCTGCAGAAAAAGTGCACAAAGAAATTATCCTTCTGAGGATTCATTGTCACAATTTTCTTAAATGCAAAATAATAGTATGAAATTTCTGACAGCATTGATAATTCAACATACAGTCGCGCATCCCACTGAGCGTTCATAACAGTTAGTTAACCTCTATGCAACACAACAAAATATCGCTAATAGCAAAAAGCATCGCACGAAGGCCTATGCAAAGTGAAATGTTCCTTTTAGAATCAATAAAAATATGACTTAAAATTTTACTTAAGAACTAATATAAGTCAGGTTTACCTAATTAATTCCAAGAAACGAATACCAACGTTCGGTTAATGAAAAAAAAGCAATGCGCAAGTTACTATGAGGCCAGCTCAAAGCTCATCCTCTGTAAAGTACATTCCACAACTTAAAGAGTTAACGAGACGTTTTAGGCAACCTGTACTTCCTTGCGCATCTACTCTACATGACCTCATTTCAAGCCTATAGCCTACCACTAAAGTGCTACCATAATATTTTATATGTGATTATATTTGTGTACTTGGCGATAAGGCACGAGAAGCAACCTCTTGTCTTTGTTTACCAGAGCAGGTTTTATTTGTAAGGTGCAGAGATAGGGATTTTTTTATCAACTAAATTAGCAGGTTAATAAATGCTGTAATTGCACACCATTAATAAAACAGTTGGTTAAACAAAGGAATGGTTTATTGAAACCTTTCTTTAAGCTTTAATCGTGGTAAGAGCACCAAAATTCAACTTCACGACAAATAAAAGAAAACCCAAGCCAAAGTACCATTCCAAATACCCATTCCGCTAGTTCAGTGGTTACGCGCCCTGCTCAAAATCACGCGGCGCTGGTTCGGCTCTCGAGTTGTGCGCTTGAGCAACGCGTTTTAAGACTGCTCTCCCTTCAGCGGCACCTAATGGATGGAATATTTTCTTGGCAACAACATTTCTACAATCTCGGTGAGCAGGCCTGCGTCAGTGGTTCAAAGCCTCTACAAGTATGCGAAGCTGCTATTCACTCGGTGTCAGCAACAAGCAAAAAAAACGTTATCTTAGCGAAAATTGAAGCGAATTTCTTTAGTAAGAAACAAAAGTTTGCTTCATGAAGGAGATTCGACATAAAACCAGCAAAAAACAAAACGAATATTGCATGGAAACGAAATTTTCGTTTCAACATGTTTTTCATCGAAACGCCCCGATAGCTCAATTGGTTAGCGCGTGACTTCTGGAACGAAGAAGCTTCAAGATCAAGCGGCGCTGGTTCGACTCTCGGGGTGTGCGCTTGAGCAACGCACGTTAAGGACTGCTCTCCATTCAGCGGCATCTAATGGATGGAATAGCTTCCCAGCAACAAGACTTTAACAATCGGAAACTGCACTCTTCCAATCTCGGTAACCGGGCCTGCGTCAGTGATTCAAAGCCTCTACAAGTATGCGAAACTGCCAGGATTAAGCTCTGCAAGAAGCTTTCCCAGTCCGAGGATAAAGATTCAATCAATCAATCAAACACTTTTATCGTATGAAGACCTCAATTATCATATATTCCGGCTATTTGAATTTTTTGTACATTTGTTGTATCCTTATCCATTTCTTAGAGGTGTCACTTTACAAGAAATAGTTTCCAACGATTTACATATAGGTAGGGCCGTAACTACCGCCTGTGCTGCCAGTGCAAGGCGCCGGGCCCCAAGCAAGGGGTCCCGCATTGCTTCATTGCATTGTAAAATATTCAAGTTAAAAACTAAAATAAACTTGTTGTGATTTTTTTATAGATCTACACGCAAGCTATAATCTTTTTCGTTCAGAATTTTCGTTTATTACTTTAGGTTTATAACATAGCTTACTCGGGGGGCGGCCAAACTCCAGCGACTTAAAGTTTCTGTTTGATTTGGCTCTTTTTGTCCTTATGGAACTTATATGTTGCACAAAACATTCCTTCAAAAGTTATGCTGTGTAAAGAATTGACTTCATTTCTGCCTACAAACTTCTACAAACTGCTGCTCAAGACATTGCTAAACTCAGAAGAAGTTTTAACTGCAATCACAATGGTTTGTGTTCAGCCATACAATCTTAGAGAAATAGTTTTCCAATTGTCGACAGTTTTGTAGACAAAAAAGTATAAAATTATATAAATATACAAATATACCGGTAACCAAATCAACGTTTATAGCCCAATCTTATTTTGCTGTTTTAACATAGTTGTATTATTTATTATAAAAGTTACTTGAGGCTTTGAGTATCATGGCTCGGATTTATTCCGTTGATTCAACGTCTGTAGGCGTTAAATATGACACACATTGATGTCCTTGAGTGAAACTTTGTAAAAGTAAAAACGTTTTACAGTAGATGCTCTAAACTTTGAACCATATTAGTTGTAGAAGCAGCTAAATTTAGCATTTCTGTTAGTCACGTGACATTAGTTGCCGTAACGTAATGACGTAAATGTACAGCAAGTTTGCACTTTGCGTGTGGCTCAAACCTTAATGAGCTCAAACCGCATTGATTTCTGAAGTGTGTAAAAGGGAGTAATTAAGCTGCTTTGTGCCTTAGTGTGGTACAGCTTCATAAAAAAAAAAAAAAAAAAAAAAAAAAACTAGGAAAAACAGATCATGGTAATTTTTAGGACATGACTCCTCTGGGTTTCATTATCCAACTTCCGTATGTTTATAACACTGCTGGCTTTGATTTTAATGTCTTCTCACCATTATAATGAAATACAATATGCAACAAGAATACAATAAAAGAAACCAGCAACGTTATCCTGCAAGTAACAAGAAAACAATTTACAACAGATTGTTGTAAAAGTTTCCAAGACAAAAAGTTTTATGAACCAGAATGCAACCGGCGACAATATCACAGAATATATCGACTGTGCTTTCTCTGCAATGCCAATAAGTAATCGACCAAGACAAGCACACAAAGCAACCTGAAAACACAAACTCACCCAAGCAACCATTCACTCATTCGCCTCCGAGCTAATAGGCTTGGCAGTTTGGGTTCATTGGTTGTACGAAGGAGCAATTGGGGAACCTGGATGCGGTTTTCGTCTTGGGAATCTGAAATATTTGCAACGTTGATTCGATGTATAACATAAGATAAAAAGCCAGATAAGATTTAATCTAAAAAAAATCAGAACTTCTAAAGTCAGCGAAGTTGATCAAGAACAGTTTGATTATTTTTGATATCTCTGATTTTGATGTAAAAATTTTATTCACAGGATATCCATGCGAATGAATAAGTATTTAGGTCAATTGAAAGAAAACACAAAGAAGCTAATTTGTGTGTCCACCTTCAAACACGTTATGTGGTATCCTGTCAAGACACAGCAGCGTGCCAACGACAGGTGTCGAAGTTGAACCGACGTATGCTCGAATCTCGCGCAAGCACTTTCACCCGATTACATAAACGCTTCACAATCTCAAACACAAAGCTATTTAAAATCAAGAGCTTTATCGCCACCTATGTCCTTGGTGATTATATTTATTTGCTTTTGGTTGGTATCGTTTACCATATCAAACAATCAGTTGACCTTTCTGTCGCTTTGCTGCTGTCGGCCTACTCTGTCTACAACAGCTAAGGTTTTTTGATAGGCCTACAACGCGTTGTGTTGTAACTTATTATATGCCAAGGCACCACTTTAAAATACTGTAAGTCGATTCTACATAAGAATGAGAATGTACTCATTTGTTCAAGCTTAGATGTGACACAACCTCTAATCGAGGGCGTACCAAAACTAAAATTGATACTGATCTGCTGATCATGGAGTTACTGAGAAATCACCAAGTTTCTCCAAAATATCATTTCAAAGGAAAGAGCGCCATTAACGGTTGAACATACTGTCACAAGCAGCGCTACTGAGTCAATGAAAACGCATACACTTCCCTCAGACTTCCCTCAAGACTCAATAGCACCAATATTCCACACAAACAGCGACTGCACATTAAAACTGCCAAAAATATGTTAGATCTTGGTGTATTTGAATTTAGAATAATTTAAAATTGGACGTAGCTTACTGATGTAGGTTGATTGCTGTGAGAGGTTATCGGTAAAAATTCAGAATGAAAGTATCCAGAATGGAAAATATCCCAAATGGAAAATATTCCCAAGGAAAAATATCCATATAGAGAATGTCCATACAGAAAAATTATCAATTCTAGTAGTTGGCCTACAACATTTGAAGGTAGGCCAAATCCATGATTTTCAGTGGACTGGAGTGCAATTGTACTGGACATTGTCTAAGTGTATGATGTAATGAATATCAACAACACTACCGAATCAATTTTTTTAGCGTGTTAGCCTGTTAAAAATATCGTGGGTAGGTTTATTTCATGATTAAACAGCCTACCGATTTTTGGACTTTTCATCGTAATCGGTTTGTCCTTTCTTTAATTAGTGACACCTGGCGTTTGTTTTGCTAGCAGGAATCCGCAAGGTGTTGCTCCCCTCTACCAGTCTTGATGTTTTTTCTTTATCAAAGTTTAAGCTATATTTATAAAATAAAAATTTTCACGCTATTTTGAATAAACTAGTAAGTAGTAACCACGGTATTTTGAATACCACGGTAAAACAAAAATTGATCTCGTAATGCTGTTGATATTTCTTATAGCTACAATGTCCAGTACAATTGCACTCCAGTCCTCTGAAAAGTACTGACTAGGCCTACCTTCAAATGCTAGTGGGATAGTACCACTACTAAGATGGATAGTTTTTTTTTGTATGGATATTCTCTGTATGGATATTTTCCATTCAGGATATTTACCCTTCGGAGTATTTTTTTTCCTGGATTTTTTCATTGTGGATTTTTAAATATCTTCGCTGTGAGACGGCCAAAAATTTAATAACGCAATGTAAAACAACTTCCAATGCACGCACTGGCTGTGTGGTACTACTGCTATGTTGCATTCATCAAATGCTGGCATTTGCACAATAATCTAACCTCTTAGCGTAATTTATTAAGAATCGATTTTGCTACAGTACTAGCATCTTCAGCTAGCACAATCATGTAAAAATAAAAATTTGAAAAATACGTAAAACGAACAAATAAAGCAAACTCCCATATTCACGCATAAAAATTCTATTTTAAATAGATGGTTACATAATATTAAAATCAAAAGCTGCAAGCCTAAATCTTAAGCTGGTGCTCTGCCAGGATTTCCAACAATATACTGGTACAAAATTCAAGAAATACATGAACATATATGTGGGGTACTATTCTATATGCTGCTAGGCTATAACGGAATCACCTCCAGTAGCCTAATGCTGCATTTAAACAATCTTTTTTTTAACAAAACAAATAGAAACGAATTCATTGTTTGTCTATAAAGATGCTGCAATTCTACAAAATTGTGTAATTCTTTCACAACTCTTCTGATAGAAGCAGGCACAGACTATTGCAAAACACAAAAAAAAGAATAAAAATATCAAATCATTCACTATATTGTACAAATTAAGATACATGACAGGATTGCAGGCATAGCAACATAGAAAATTGAAAAGTGGTTATTAAATTAGAAACGTTGGGCAGTGACCAAGCAAATTTAATAAATTTGGGTCGGAGAAAGAAAGCAATATGTCTGAGAATCTGTTTTAATTTGACATTTTCAAAATAGCGTTTGTGATTCTAATTCGAAAGAGAAATCAACCTCACCTGTCCTCAGTGTGGCCCAACCTGTGGACTTGGATCTTCCTGAGTACATCTTTTGTTTCGTCATACCTTGGTCTAAAAAAATAAACTTTTAAAGTCAAAGAACACACTGACGGCTCAGCTTACTACAGAACGAATAAGATTTGCCGCTTATTGAGAAGCGCAAATCTCCTCGCGAGCAAAAAAGTTCTTTTTACATTGCTTAAACGTCTGTACTGTATACGTTGAATCAGTGTAAAAAAGACTGATTTTCTACCTTAATCAGCGGCTTTCAAGCACACTATGGAAATTATAAAAAGATGTAAAAAACATCAAAAACTACATGAGGAGCTAAGCGAAAGTTTCCAACTTCAATTTTTGACAACCTCTATAACTTTTGTTACAATTTTGACCATCGGCTGTGGTTCAAGTCTGCTGATGCATTTAAGCTTGAGCAAAAAGCATTTGAACTTGGAAAGTAAGAATTGAAACGTTTGGCATTCCTTGCAATGAGCCTAGCGATGTTCACGCCGGTTTATAGATTATGCGATTATTTTGTAAATTTGGTGAATGCCAAATGACTTATATCTCTGACAATCAAACGTAGTCTTCACGTCGCATTCTCCCACAGTACTGCTGGTGTTAGTCGGTAGTTAGTATCAATGTTTAGTCAGTGAGCTGTATGCTACGTACTGCGTAGTGCATTTAAACAAAGACTATAGAATTTGAAACATAAAGCAGATTAGTTGTAGTTGAATTATACTCTTGTCAAAACTCACACTTATTCTGTTGTCGTTTTCCTAGTCTAAACATTTTTTACTCATAAAATTAAATGTAACCAAACTTAACTTATATGTTATTACCTTCTTGCTTTTCAAAGCTTAACAGTCTTTCGCTACTTTAAATTAGTTGGAAATCAATCTGCGCAAACATGGGTTTATATCTGATCTCTATGTTTTCTTTCTATCTCTGACAACACAGAGCCCTATAGTGTTTGCTTTGGTGAGGTAATTCAAACATTGATTTTGCAGTCTTTTCCACCGTACAATGTTTTCATGTAATTGGAAGTGAGTATTTATGAAAGTTTTCAAGTTTCAATTTGGCAACTCTCTGAGGGCTTTGTTAGTCTTTGGAATTGTTTAGGATGTTGATTTCCATTAACTCTTCGTTAAGAGCATGCAGTCAACTGACGAACTAATGCGACTTGACAGAAAAGACAAGCGTTGTTTTGACTATTATCATCAATTTGACTACTTCCACAAGAGTTGTTCAAAACCAAAATGCTCACGTTCTGCACCTTTGTTTATGCATCCCTTGTTTGGAATTAAGTCAATAATGAAGAATTTCGTTTTGAAATAATCGCAATTTCAATTTCTTATATGAGCTTCGAAACAGCGACGAGACTTAAAGCGCGCAAAATTAAGAGCAACTTCTGTGGCTATATTTCTGCCTTTCGAATCATCTTTTGAATAATAGAATTTTGTGTCATTCTACTTTGAAGAGTTGATT
Source organism: Aplidium turbinatum (assembly GCF_918807975.1). Lineage (NCBI taxonomy): Eukaryota > Metazoa > Chordata > Ascidiacea > Aplousobranchia > Polyclinidae > Aplidium > Aplidium turbinatum. Next base: position 10,073,911 of record NC_137484.1, on the reverse strand, counting down.
TGTGGCACAGAACTTGAATGTGGAGAGGAAAACGTTTGTCATTGCTTTAAGCGGCAGCACTTTTGGTTTGACTCTGTTCAGGAGCTTGTCAATATCTTAAAACTCTTTTGTCAGTCTAAAATTACTTCTTGTTGATTAAACAAAATTTACATTATTTTTTCTTTATATCTATAAATGCCTCGCCACATGAACACTTGAATACATTAGGTTAAAAAAATCAGCTCAGTGGCCGAGAGATTTTGCCTTCGGCTCTAGTGCTGGTAGATTTGAGTTCGATTCCAGGTCAGGTCAAACCGTAGACCAGGGGTCATCAACCTTTTTTGCATGCGGGCCACTTTGGCACTAAGGAGAGCTGTGGCGGGCCGCATTAATAAAATTTTAAGTAGGCTATGTTGACTCTTATGCAAGAAAAGAACGCATTTCGTATCCAGCGTTACATGTTGTTAATATTTATCTTAAAATACTGCAGCAACAAAATTAGTCGAACAACGTTACTGCCAGGCTCCTTTAACAACATTTTTTACTTCTTTAACAATGCCTAATAAACGCGTAGCGAGGCGAGCGGTTTCATCAGAATATTCATCGCCAAGCAAGAGTGGTGTTGTCACTTCGCTTCACAAAAGATATCTTGCAATTAGCAGGTTCAGAAAACAAGAAAATGTTTGACACATCACAATCCAGGCAAAAATAGTGACCTGCAAACATATCAGCGAAAAATAGGCTCCAATAATAAGAAGAAAGAAATCAGGCACCATGAAACAAACGCTTGTAAAAATCACGGAAAAAAAGTTTCTATCGTAACCTATGAACAGTGCTCCATCATGGCTACCTAAAGATACGGCATGATTTGTCACATTTTGCAGAAATTTCCAGATTATGCCAACTTTGGGCGACTGTTAGTGTTTTAGTGAAATTTTTTAAAAATTATACTTTTTCGCCTATAGGTTTTAACATCATCAGATGTTGAAAAACAAAAACAATTTTATTTCGAAGATTTTAGTCACACTGTTAATTTTTCAATAGCAGTCTGATTGAGCGTTTTTCAACTTCATTTTTATCATTTGCTACTGCTTCCACAAGCCAACGAAAAGCTTTTGCATCATTAAGAGATAACAAAAAGGAAAAACATCTCAGAAAATGTCAGTCAGACACTAGCAGTAGCTGTAATCAAAATCTGCAAAATGTGACAAATCAGGCGTCATCTCCAGGTGGATGGTTCCCTCTAAAAAAGCAATGAGTTGGTTTTTTATCCGTTTTGTGAGAGTCTATAAAGCCGTCTTTCTTTGATTATATTATACAAAAACTTGCATAAAGGGAACCCTGCTCGTGAAACACAATAACGGTGAAACGCACACTAGTGTTTACGTGACATTTACAAACTTAAAATAAGCAACCCTGAACTCACAGACAATTTCAAAAACAGACGTTTTAATCAACCACTGGGACAGTGTGGCTTGACATCGCATTGGAATAACTTTATTGTAACCCCCACCTAGAGCTACAATCTGATTGGTCGGACGGTGGAATCGTATGCAAAGCGAAAGGATTTTTTGCCTTCATGATCCTTAACTGTACAAGAAAAGTAATTTTGATTATACTTGTACGTTGATACTTTCCGCGGGCCGCACGTAACAGCGTGGCGGGCCGCATGCGGCCCGCGGGCCGCCAGTTGGTGACCCCTGCCGTAGACTTTAAAAACGGTACCGACTGTGTTCTTTCTTGCATAACGCGGTGAGAATAAGTCGGGTAATGATGTGATGACGTCGTAAGCCTGATATAATATTAAAAATGAGCCCTGTCGCTAAAGGACCTTAGATGTTGTGGAGCGAGAATAAGTAAAACCATAACATAAAGCTAACGTTATTCTGACAAGCAGCTTTTAAAGAGAGTCAGACAAAAGTAGGCCTATACTGCAGCTTCGAACAAAAACAAATCTTCTCGCTATATTCATTATACTTTGCACAAAACAATTGTTTCCAACACCCCTATAGTCTATATACAATCGTTTTAGACTATCAAAAATAAGTGAAAATTTTTACTTCGATCATTTCTATGTCTCCATTGTAGCATCCTTTTTCTCATTTCATACTCCGACTCCTCATCTGAGATCAATTCATCTTTTTCATCAGGCTCCTCCTGGATAGTCTCATGATTTGATTCTGCACTTTCAATACTTTTAGACTTGAACTTTAATAAAAATTCTTCCCATGACAAAGCTTTGCTAGTTCTCATCCGTTTGTCAACATTGTTCTGACATTCGTTTACAGAAAAGGAGCAGTTATGTTCCATTGCTTCAACTTGTTGGTGAGTTAATCCAGTGCACTGAGTATGCGATGATATCGTAGGGCAGTCAATGGTATACAATTCAGTATATACTTGCAAAATTATTCAGCAATATTCCGACAGATATTCATTTGAACTTATTTAAGTGCGTAATACGCTTAATAAAAGATTAAAAAAATGTATAATTTTTATTCCTCAATGATAGGTTCATGAGTTAGCTATTAAACAACACGCCAATCTTTTCACGAGCTTTTGAAATGAAAGTTATAGCTTATAAACTGTGCAAATTTCTATTTGAATAAGAATTCACTCCATGACTACTTCGACAAGAAACTCAAAGTAACGCTGAAACTTCTTTGTTAGACCGTGTTCCTGTCACTAAATTATGTAGTAAAAATCCTAGTAAAAATGATAAAAAATAACAGTTTTCAAATCAAAGTCTAAAAAGAAATCAAATTATTTCAAGTGAACCATCTGACTTTTGCGTGCGCAGAATTGCACATTTATGAAGTCCTGTTCCATAAAAGTCTAATTCCATTTGCTGTATATTGGGAAACATTAGCTTGTAGTCATTGAGCTCTAATCTACATTACAATTAAACCTGACAACTAAATTGTTATCCGTCATCGGAATTTCCGTAAAATCAACGCTTTTGGCTGAAGGAGTAATTTTAGCAGCTAAAATTTTACATGACATTATTCAGTCTGTATGGCGTGCAATGAAAATCCATTTATAAGTAGCCTGTTTGTTTCAAATCGTGACGATTTCGTGAATTAAATGCCAGTGGGACTGCATTAATGGTTTTATCGATATAACTTGTTTTGCTAAATTTACGTTTACATACAAGCGTAAATCATCATTACTATAATCTAATTATCTATAAATAACAGAAGCCTAAATAAACTACTGAATAGCTACTTTTCCTCACCCTAGGAACTTAAACTTGGCGGAACATGATAAAAATGACAGACAGCAAATTTTCCGTTTTTTAACAAACGCTATTGATAAATTTTTGTGTGTAAATTGTGACTATTACAAGTTGTAAATTTTAACAAAGGAAGTAAATTATTTTGTTGATAAATATTGCTGTGGATAACAGAAAGTCACTTTTTGGCGTAGTGGTAATTTTAGATTGGAAGCTCTAATAGGCCTTTAGGCCACTTGTTTGCGAACGAAAGCCCCTATAACTTGTTCTGAGTCGCTAAATAAATGCTGCTGCTTTTTCAAACTTGTTTTGATTAACAAAGTTTCCTTTCATTCAAACTCAAATTGTAGCCTATAGCTGAATATGGCAGCATGCTCTACTGCATTAACTGCTGCACATTTCTCCAAAATCGTCCACTGTGATTAATCATATGCCATTGCCTGTGCAAATAACTTAAATCATGAATTTCCTCTGCTGAGCAAATGTTCCTGGCTGTGTAATGACTTCAAATAGCGTCGTTTTCAAATACATCAACACGATATAAAATGCTTGTTCAAATAGACTACCAAAGTAAGTTTCTGAACAAATCCACAAGTTTCCAACCGAAGCAGCAATCGCAGGATAACGTTTGTAAGTGCAACTTTACAACACAACAAATTACTGAAATACAATTAAAGCTATTTTGGTTCATTTTACTGCGATGTGTTGGCAACTTGATTGGAAGCAATTTAAAAATTTGCATTTTACCCATCAATTAGCTTTATTATTTAAATTCTTTTCTGTTTTGAAAGTGGTAAAAGTCCCTGAAAGCATGGATGATCCAATTGATCCATGGATGAACACAATATACCTTTTCATGTAGGGTATCAACCAGTTTTACGGTTTTGGATATTTGTGACACAACGCAGGTTAGTTTAGTGTCTTAGTATCATTTTGAAATATCAAAATGCATCAAACGCAGTTTGGAAAATTTGTGACCAGTAACTGTTGTAGTTCTTTAGCATTATGTTACGTTTATTCGATGTGTTGAATATCTCAACATTTCTCTTTCAGACTTCAGAATTAATTACATTTGTAGGCTACTTGCTCGTTTTAATCAATCAACGTTTTGTATCAAGATCTCAATTTACATTTTTGGGCTTTTTTTCAATTACATTTACATATGAGACTATCGGAGACACTGAAAAGTTTCTTTTCCTTGAGGAGGCTAACCGAGACAGCAAACCAGACATTTTTTTACATTTATTTAACGTCTACATACGTTGTCTGGGAAGTAATCGTAACTAACTTGATACGAAATAAGTTGAGAATTAAAATAAAGTTCAACCAGCCTCATATTTAAAAAGAATATATATTTCGCTACATAATTTTCGCTACATATATTTCGCTACATATTAATGAGCATCTTCAGTTCTTAATCAAATAGAATTCTCAACTTATTTCGATGTGATCAAGTCAACCGCTTCTTGCTGACGGCGTGCCAGGGTTAGGTCTCGGTGTCTCAGATGACATTCACTTTATCTAACTTGATACGTTAATTTAATACTCCACTGCTATTTTAGTGTATACGGTACGTTGCAGGTAAACCGTAGTTCATATAATTAATTATTCTGAAACTGTTATTTTTCCTGCTTGTCCAGTTCACTTGTCAATGCTTTTTTTCAATTTTATTTGTCTGCAAACATAGCCTACATTACGAGAAATTGAATAAAGGATACCTGCTCAGTTAAAACGAGAAGGTTGTCAATTTATTTGTTGCATCATCTCATTCTTTTGAAGAGTTTAGTTCATCGGTACAGTAGGCTACCGTTGGAGTTTCATTACTGGCAACGCTTAACGACTGTGTTTTTGCCAAGTTAGGCTTCATGTTGCGTCGTAAAAAACATTTTATGTTGTTTGCTTGCAAAAATTGTGAAGTAATTTCTCTTCAACCAGAAATTATATCGCAGTTAATTGTTAACACGTACGCTACAACAAACATCTGTTTCAATCTTGGGGGGCCGGGGGGCCTCTATACCTACTGCTTTTTGCCTACGGCAATTCCTGTTGCGCAGTTTCCACCAGCACTCAACATAAATTTTTTTGTTTCTTTCTACAAAGATGTGCTTGCATACAGTAAAACACTCACATTTAATCTTTTTAGTTTAACTTTCTACTCATCTTTCAAAAAAGGAGTTTAAACAAAGACTGATACGCTTGAAGCTACAGTTTGACTAATCCTGCATTATAATCAAAACCATTATCTTATGCGATTGAAATGATCATGTTGATCCTTATCCCCCTAGCTTATCTTATTTCAAATATGCAGTCTCGAGATTTCCAAAACTTTAAATTGATGACTATAAACTACAGATGGATCAATTAAGTAGTTTTCGGTTCAATTACGTTAGGCTACAATTACAGCATCAAACTTTCTAAATAAATTGCAATTACACTATTTTGAAGTTTTTAAATTACAATAACAGTAGTCTACTTCTAAATGTAAAACACGTTTAGATTACAAAAATAAAATATTTCAATATTGTTGTTCATTGACGATTTTTCATAGTTTAATTTTATCAAAGACAAGTAGAATTGCATTTGGTAAAGATTGGGTTGCAATGTAGAAAACCCTCTTGAACCTCAACTAGCTGCTTAACAAAAGTAGCTTACTGATATCATGATAAATACTGATAGTCAGTGGCGCCGCCAGACCTTCAACATTGGAGGGGCAAAATATTGACAGTGCAAGACAATAGCATAGTCAAAAATTTTGAAGGGGGGGTGTTGACAGCCGGCGGGCGAAGCCCGATGGCGTGTTTGCCGAAGGCGACACTTAGCGGCGGGGGGTCTGGAGGGCCTCCCCCAGAAAATTTTGAAAAATTACTTTCAGTTTGGTGCATTCTGAGAGCATTTTCAACAAAATTGTGGGTATGAATATTTCTGTAAAATGGTGCTGTCCGGTGGCATAGCAAAAGGATAAGATCATGTTTTCTTCGGCATTTTTCGGAAATAAAGCTAAGTCTCTATGTTTTCTTGTTGCTAATTTCAGACTGAGATATTTGAATGTTTGGTATTGGCAAAACTCGCTCTTTTAATGCAGTTTCGTTTAAAATTAGGCAAACTTTGTTTTAGAGACATTTGTTTTAGGTTGATTGCTTTTTTTGCGAGATTATTACAGTTTTATTATTTATCAATTTTCTCCTTGGTTGATTTAAAAAACGATCTTATTCCGGTAAGTCACTAACTTTTATGCTCTGAAGTCAACCCAAAGTTTAGAAAATGTAACGTCATAGAGGTCATACATCTTGATGAGTGTCAAACAAAAAGCTTTGAGACAATGAAGTTACTTTAGGCTATTTCTGATATATTCAAGTTTTGTATAACGAATAGCTGTTTAGATGTTAATCTAGATCGAACAAGCGATCTCAGCAGTTGCAGATGGCTTGCATCCTTGCACAGTTTGACGAGAAATTACATCATAGGCTAAAACTTTTCTTGTAAACAATGTATTAACATCCGTAAATTCAATTTGAAAGGTTGAAGCCCCCGAACCCTCCTCCCTTGGCTACGCCACTGGTGCAAGACATGCAAGACAGAGCATATTATTTAATTTCTCTTGTTTTTTACCAGGGCTGGAAAAAATATTTAGCTTCCCGGGAATCTGTTTTTTAGAGAAAAAATTTCCCGCGGCTTACAATCACGATAATGAGAACCTTTACATTTTACTGATCTCCTGAGCTGACGTAAATCTTAAAAGTCATGTCGACATATTCTTGATGCCCCCTTATCGAAAATTGTGCTTTGTATTACCGCTTTGAAGGAGGATTACGACTATGAACAAAAGAATAAATTTTAAACTTCATTTTGAATTGAAAAGACATGACGTAATGTCTTCCAACCTTAGTTATATATTTTTTCATTACGTAACGTCTTGTGGGAATAAATTGAAAATCAGTATGATCACTCAAAATGAAAGCAATGGGACTACGAATCCTCACTAAACCAATCAATCAATGGTCTTGTTGCACTGAAAATGACAACCTTATATTTTACTGATCTCCGGAGCTGACGTAAACCTTAAGGTATAGATCTGTTGACTCAATGCAAACCCTTTGAAGGATGGGGGGAGGGGGGCTGCCAATTCAACTTTTTTGTATCAACAGTTGTATCTCTAAAACCACTGAGGTTGCGACTACGAGATTTCTTGACTTTTCCTAACTTTTATTCACCTCTATTGAGCTGAAATTTTGACCGAATAAAGGTTATAAATTGAAAGATATAAGGCATTTCTCAGCACATCCTCTGAAATATTTCATATTCTATTGTAAAACATTTTCCCATCAGCTGGATGAAAGTAATTAATTTGGCCCATGTCTCGTTAATCCTAACTGTTTAACAGCGTAAAGGGCATTGGCTGTATGTAAAATAATGTAAAAAAAATTAATCACAACATTACTATGCACGTTCTTCATTACTCTACCAAAAAATAATGTGTAAACTCACGCTACAAATAACACTCATAAGTGACCTCAACATTTCAACGTATATGAGCAGTTCTAAAATTCACATAGTTTTAATTTTCGGATATGCTCAGCGTGAATAATTTTACAAAGTGAATCCCAAATTTTGAAACCGTGCCAAAATAACAGAGATATCACTCCTAAAGCATAAGAAGAATTGACAGCCCCCCCCAAACTGAGCAAGACTCCAGGAGCCCAACCTTCTAAGGGTTAAAAGTCATGTCGACTTATTCTTGATGCCCCCCTTATCGAAAATTGTTCTTTGTAGTACCGCTTTGAAGGTGGATTACGACTATGAACAAAAGAATAAATTTTAAACTTCATATTTGTATTGAAAATACATGGCGTAATGTCTTCCAACCTTATCACATTTTTTTCATTACGTAATATTTACCACCACCAAACCACTTTTGACGATCGAATTTGTTAATTTATTATTCGGTAAAATCTTTAGATGATGTCACGTCATTACGCCGATTTGAGATATAATTTCATTCATGACGTCGTATGGATGAAAAACTTTTACAAGTTTTACACTCTGCTGAGATTAAAGAAGAAACATAAATGATAAATGTTGGAGAAATTGAGTCTCCTTTACAACTAAAGAATCGAACAACTCAAAACTGCTGAAACAAAACGTTTTGTTTAAGTGAAAGGATCACTGCAAGCAACCAATGCCAAAATGTGCGCGGAAGAAGTCATGGGAGTTTGAGGTATCAAAAATTTAACAGGTTGTTATTTTTCTACATTAATGTGATGTTAGTTAAAACTTTAAAAAGTCTATATCTTTGCTTCTGTAGAAAATCTTTTTATCTACTGTACAATTTAGTCATCAAGGTTTTACAGTTTTCCATACTTTTTTTTAAAGAGAGAGCTTTTACCTCCCCCCCCCCCCCCCCCCCTTGCAACTTGAGTTGACTTACTTGAGGTTGGGATCCAAATATTTAAAAAAATAAATAATATGTATTAATAAAAATAAAAGAAAAAAAAGATGATGCCCAAAACATTGGGGGGGCAGCTGCCCCGCCTGCCCCCCCCTGCCGGCGCCACTGCTGATAGTAGCAACTTACCAAATATAATTGCAGTTTAGACCAAAATGTTTTGAAATTACAATTAGCCTACACAACAACGAAAAGTGTCACTTACAACTACATGAAGATATGTAATTAACTACATTCAATTATAATTGATCCAACTTTCCTGTAAACTAATAGATAAAACATACCAGACTGTAACTTAACATGTCGTCATTTCTGTACATAAATAATAGTCGAATGTTTGAAACAATTTAACAAAGTTACTTTGATTGAAACAAACATCTAATTTAAAGATAATTTGAAATGCAATAAAATCTTCTAAAATACATGCAGAAAAACCAGAAACGAAAATAAAGGTATTTTGATTAAAAACAAAATTGTGGTTTGAATTTGAACACAAGAAAATTTGCATAGAGACTGAACGCTTCGGCCGATTGTTGTTAATTATTTTTGCAGGAGGTTTAGGCCAAAGATCAATATTGATGTTTGTTCGATCCCTATTCAACCAAACGACTGTAGCGCAAAAAAAAATTGTATCGTTCCGACCCGGATTTCGAGGAGAAACCTAATAGTAGTTGTCCGTCCAGATAGCTCAATGGTTAAAAAGCGTCAAAATTTGTGCACGAAGAAACGTTGGCTCAGCTCTCGGGATGAGCAACACATTGAAAGGACTGGTCTCCATTCAGCGGTAGCTAGTGGATTGAATAATTTGCAGACAACAGCATTTCTACAATCGGAAACTTTATTCTGTCCATCTCGGTGACCGAACCCGAGTCATTGGTTCAAAGCTTCTGTAAGCAAGTTATATGAAGTTACCAAAGCTTTGAAAAAACTTATTCAGGTCAAAGATAAAGATATCCGGAATCAATTAATGGTCAAGCGAAGTGGTAATCTGTGTATTGTGCACGTTTGGTGCGTCGTTTGGTGCGTCGGTGTGTCGAACAGTGTTCACATTGTTTGCTGATGACGTATGTGAAGTTGACTTACACGAATGGAAGAAATACATCCTTTTAGTTTGGCGGTAGCTTTTAGACTGCGACAGTTTTCTCACAGCCACTCACGTCTCTAGAAGTAAATATTGCAAAGACCTCCAAGGTATTAGGCAAGTAAAAAAAAGAAACAGTAAAATGCGGAAGAGGACATTTCGACTTTGAAGTCTCACAGAAAAATAATCAAACAGTGAACTTGGGTTAATGAATGATTTTTCCCTTCTAAACTTGCTTGCTTTGTAAACTGAAGTTATATTGGCGCAACGGAAGAAAAGGGTAACTGACCTGACATGTCGTTAACAAAATAATTTATGAACTTTATTACTTTTCTGCTGTGGTCTTTGGAAAAAATACTTTACTGACGCAATAAGCTAACATTAAACAATATACAATCACATTATGTGATTGTTGAAGTGAAGATCGACGAATAAGAGAAACTAGCATTAATTTTCCAAAGTTTGTTTTTATCAGAAGTGTCCACAAAACGAAATGGTGATCCCATACTCAGTTAATAAGCTTCGGAAAATGAACAAAATTAATAAGGTTCTCATTACACCTGAAATGATTAGGCTGCACTATAAAGCCTTTGGCACTAATGAGAGTAGGGTGGTCAGTTCCTTTTTCTCGCTCGCCTTTTCTTCCGTTACTACCCCCAGGGCCGTATTAACTGACCCCTGTGTCCCCCGGCCGCGAGGCCCACGGTTGTTTAGGGGCTCATTAATTTTAGTTTGTATAATATTTTTTGACTATTTAAAATAGAAAAAAGCTACATAAACTTTTCCATTTTTGCAAAATTTTCTTGTTTGCTTTGCTCGCTCAGCCATATTGTATTCACCACATCAGCAATGTTGGGCATGCATAGTTTCAGAAGTAGATCAAGGGAGTGAAACGTTTTCTGTGTCCCACAAAAAAAAAAAACTACTAAATAATGTAACATTCCGAAGTAAACACTGCTCACTCAAATAAACTAGTTAAATAACAATTGTTAATGAATTCCAGTGTTAATGGATTTAGGCTCTAAAGTTGAATGAAAGGCAAAAATACTATAGGTAAAGAGAAGATCAGGACACCTCACATAGATTTTGAGAAGTTCTAGCTTGCTGTTAGGCTACATCATTGCCTACTAGGCTACAAATGTTCAAGAAATAAATTATTGAAATCCTTCTGTGGTCGTGAATGAATTTTTTTTAATGGTAAGCTAACTTAACTTTTAAACCAAACTTTTTACCCAAATCCAACTTAAATTTTACGAATTTACAGTAGGTACATACAAAACAATTTACGTCCAGACATCAAATCAGTCGTTTTTTACATTTATTCAACGTCTGCAGACGTTAAAATCGACTGATTTGCTATCTGAGTGGTGACATACAAAGTGTGCATCATGCTAAAAAAAACATTATTGCGCCAAAAATGGCTAAAAAAGTGCCCAAAACAATATCATATTTGTCAAAATTTTCTGGGGGGCTATCTCCCCACACTCCCTGTCCACCTTTACTTATTTGGACATTAAATTTTGCATTGTCTATTTTTTTTAGAAATTTGCTTTGTTAAAAGTCTGGTTCTTTCCCAACTTTTTTCCAGATTCACTACTGAGTTATCGGCACATTTCCTTTTTTTTTTTTTTAAATCATATGGTTATTCACCCTTTGCTGAAATGATCAATGTGAACTTTTTTCCTGCGGTGAAAAAGTTTGCTAACATAGCCTAACCGTAACGCTTTCTTGTCCTATTTTTAAGAGCCGTCACAAAACATAGGGGCCCACTAGTGGATTTCGGGAGGTGCCTAAGAAGATGCTCACATGGCCCTGCTACGCCCACTCAATTTATTATTCGTACCATGGAAGAGAGGAGCGGTATTTATTAGCAACCAGTTGAAGCCTGGTGTCGAACCTGGTTTGTATGATTGGAAAGCCTTATCCACTGCGCTATCCCACCACCCCAAACGGCAGAAAAATGGATAAATAATCAGAGGCCTACTTAGGCTATCGTAATATTGTAAATATAGCAAACGTAATGATTTAAATAGGCCATTCATAATGAAGGTATCTTGAAAAGATTTTTAGCACTCGACTGACAGACAAAAAGAAATGTTTGTTTGGTTTCATGTTTGAAGGTAGAACAGGTTTACATCAAAATTTTACAAATACTTCTCATCACCCGCGAGTAATAGTCCGTTCCGACAGCTCAGTTGGTTGAGCGCCAGACTGCGTTTTAAGCACAGCTTTCTTCAGCGGCATCTAGCGGTGGAATAATTCGCTAGCAATGACACTTTGACAACCGGAAACTTTACTTAGCCAATCTCGGTAAACGTATTTGTAATCTGCAGGTCGCTTCAGTACAGATGAAGTGTTTTGATTAATTAGAAGACAGAATTTAACTGGTCTGAAAAAAATTTCACCGGAAGAAGTTTAGTAAATCAAATTTCTCATAACTCGCAACATTTTCTTACAACGTCAGAATTTTCATGAGTATGTTCGGCTTCAATGACTTATTTCGCTGCAACATTTATAGTAAGTTAATAACGCTTTGTGAAAACTAACTACTTCTTTGAATCCACTATTGACTAAACAGTGATATCTTTCAGTGTCATGTAGGCCAGTGGTTCTCAACCTTTTTTTGTACCATGGACCATTTTTTAATGAATAAAATTCCATGGACCACTTTGTTTTGCTGACACCCCAAAAGGCCATTTGTGAAAACTTTATTGCGTCTAGATCAGTGACCTCTGGTGTCAGTTCTCTGCCACTTAAGCAATATCTTCTAATTTGTAGACTACACCCAACTAAACCACTTACCCAATTTAAACAACTACAAGCTGAATGGAAACAATGGTGAATGAAGAAAAAAATTGGGGGAAGGCAAGAGATATTTGAAAGAATCGAAACTCGCAAGATTAAATAAGCAATGAAAGTTTAGATGTTGAAAAGAAACAATTGCAGCAAAAGATCTAGGGGTTTGACCCTAGATAATTTTGAAAAATTAAACTTTGTTTTGTTCGCTTTTTGTGTATTTTTAAGGCCAATAAAAATGTGCTTTTTGTCAAGACTCACACATTGTAGTTGACCGAATTCATGATTCATCAAATAAATATTGGATTTCTCTAGAGGCTGAGTGACAAGTTTTAGTTTGAAATTAAATTAAAACTTTTTTAATGTTTTTTTATTTTTTTATTTACAATTTGGGTAGAGAGGTAACTCTTTGAAACCATAAACAGACAAACAGACATAAACAGACATTTTTATTTACGGCCACAAAAAGGATTTCAGAAAATTATTTGTTGACGGTTCTCCACTGCCGAAACTATGCGTTTTCAATGCCACCTGTTAGGTTAATATGGTAGGATTGAGTGAGTGGAAAATCTCTGCAAAAAAGCAGATTTAGGCTAAGTGTCCTGTGCGGATTTTGGGAGAGAGACTCTATATCCTGCTATAGGTGGGGACATAATAATAGGCTAGTTTACATATTTTGTAACAAAAGATCATGCGCATGCTTTGTAGAATCAATGCAACAACTTGCAAATCTAATGATGTATTAGTTTGATGTTTCTGACACAAAAATTCAAAGCCAATTTTTGACAAACTTGTTCAGTCTTAAACTGATGCCTTCTTTGCTATTGATGTATTGTCCATTCTGTAAACCACTAAAAATCTCTTTGGACCACTAAACATTCCAGGTGGACCACTAGTGGTCCACCTGGACCACGTTGAGAATCACTGATGTAGGCTACTGTTTTTTTTCAAGAGAGCAGTAGGCTATCTTATCTTGGTAGGAGTTGAGATTGGAACCACTGAGCTTTAAACCAATTATCAAACAACCTGTGGCCATTCACATATAGCGGTTGAAACCTGCTATATGTTGTTGAAATAAGTTTAATAATCCATTGCGAGACGAACCAGTCATTTCGATGGCGTGGGTTCGAATCCCACTGCTGCCACCATGTTAACAAAAGAGTGAGAGGGAGAAATAATATCATGTGTCAACTGTACTAGGTGCAATTAAAAGAATGAGTACACTGAACACAGAACTAAGAACACGACGCCCTACCAATTATGACGTCACACAATTTACGTTGGTGCTTGAGGTTCCATCAACACAAGTCTTAGATTTAAAAGTTTTTAGACAAGTTCTTTAAGTTACAGGCCTACTGTGCAACACTCATTATTCGCACTGGTCATTCTTCATTAGAGAGCTAAATGCACTTTGCAAATAGGCTAGCCTAAATACTCTCAACTAGCCGACAAGCAAACAAAGTATACCAAGCAGAAAGCACAGGATGCATTGCCATGATAGTACATAAACTTTTAAATTACGGTACGTAGAGCAGGGCCTCCGAGAGAAGTCAGCACTGGTCGGGAAACAATACGAAAAATGGGCCCCATAATATTTTTAGCAAATATACAACTAATTTGTATCTTGCGTTGCATGTTCGTGTTAAGCTGAAATTAGCCTACTTTCCTCAGCATGAAAAGAACTTCGTTCAATGTAAAAATCATCAATAATTAATTACTGGATTACACTTGCAGCAAAAATGCCATTGAGGCAAACTATTTTGTCTAGAAAGCTTTGTAAACACACAATAGGCTTACAGGCAACGAAAATAGTTCAACCAAGCATTTAATTCAGGAGTGTCCAAACTTTTTCCCACGCGAGCAAGATTTGATAATAAGTGTTCGCGGCCAACAGCCACAATAATTTTTCTGAAAACTGCAAGTTGAATTTATATGATTTTTGTGTGTCTGCAGGCCAGAAATAACACATTGTACAAAAACAGGCGCGGGCCATACAAAAACGTCTCTTGGGCTGGAGTTGGCCCGCGGGCCGGACTTTGGACATCCCTGATTTAATTCAACCCTTTCTGGACATTTTGCAATGCAAAGTTACGGATCACAGCATCAAATGATAAAATTTTGCGACGTCTGAATTGATGCACAACATGTAGGCCTATAGTTAGGCTTTTCAATCGGTTTTGAGTCAAAGGCCTACTGGAGCGCAAACAATTCTTTACAAAATTCAGTAATTGCTAAAACCACGTTCTCAAAGCGCAACCGTTGGAGGTAGCTACCGGAACAAAAAAAATCATAACAAAACTATTTGAAAAAACCTTTCGAAAGTTGCAATCAATGATTCCTTGTGTAGAGATTATGGGGTGGTTCGTTCTGGTTTGCAGCTGAAGTTTGCTGTGTGGCTTTCTGTCAAAAGTACCAACTCATCCAAAATGTCATTGTTGTAGCCTACAAATGGTTTAAATTTGTCCCACATGCCCGCAACTGCACAACAGACATACGATGAGATTTTCATGGAACTTCAAACTCATCGACGATATGTTTGAGTTTGTTGATACATTTGTCAATTCCAACAACTATCGAATTCTTTGCAATGTACGGTAGAATACATTTCCTTCGAATACATTTTCTTCGAATGATTCAGCTAGTTAAGTGGAGTTATAAAAGCGTTCTGTCCTGAGGAAAAAAAAATCATTTTCTTTTAAATTTATAATTGCCACTGCAACTTTAGCTTGCGAGCAGTAGCCTACTCATCTCAGCTCTTACTTAGATTACATCGCCCTTTAATTTCATTAAATTCATCAGTGAATCTTGTTTAGGACCGTAATCCACATAGGCTAATGCAAAGCAGTCACAAATTCAAAACTGCTAGTTGTAGGCTACTTTAGCATTGACTCAGCTTCCGATCAAGCTCTTGTTGGTTTCAACTTGATGCATTTAAGAAACGTCTTTAGAGCTTCAATTGCAAAAGGGTAATGTAAAGCATTGGGTTTGACTGCACCACGCCTTGATTGCCCTCTCGAAGTCAATTTTCTTTGCAAGATGATAAGACAGCTTTCTTTAGATTTTTCAGAATTTGTCCTCTGACTGGGCTATAACTTTAAAGATGCCACAAGCTTACAGATAATCAATTACTCCAAAAATGATGACATTTGAACAACGCTGTCTGTAGGCAACATTATGAATTCAAACTAGATTTAAGCAACAACATCCATAAACAAAAAACTCAAATAAAGAAAAAACTCACTAGCCTACCTTCCAAAATCACATCATGAGAAGCATGACCAACAAAAGGCTACTTGACCATATGAAAACAGAAGATCTTTTAACTATGACAAAATTACATCCAATTGCAGCAATAATAAAATCAAAAGTTTTAAAACTGTTCGGCCACGCTAAAACATCACAATTCGGAATCAGCAAAGTTTGCACAGAAGGAAAAAGAAAACGTGGTAGACAACCAAAACGATGGCAAGACACCATCCAATCATGGACCGGACTCAACTTGGCGACACTGGGCGAGCTGGCTCAAAATCGCCATTCTTGGAAGCAAATAACTCATGTTGATGCGCAATCTGTTGCAGGCGGAGATGATGACTAATGATGATCCATAAACAAAAAATATACAGAATTTACTTTCTTTGATCGTGCTTGGACCGATACCTTTAACTTTCCCAGATAACTTATGTTGGATACAACATCCTATGCCTGGCCAACGCAGATTTTGAAGTTAAGGTTCAGTTGTCAAGCAAAAATAGTTCCCGCTTACCTAAAACAGCACCAGTTTTCAAGTTGAAACTATCAATACAATCGAAACCGTTCAGTGATACAGAAATCATTTCAGCTTCAGATTTTACGTCTTGAAGCTATTCAACATCGCCTACCTTAACACGAAAATGATTTGTTCTTGATGAGAAACATCGAGAGTGACATATACAATGCTTGAGAAATACTTGGAACTACGCACTTCATTTAAGAATTTGTTGATTATTTAGTTGGTACATTTTTACTTTAGTACTAAAAATGGGCCCCCCTCAAAAGTGCAAAAAACTACTCGTTTTTCCTTTACAATGTTTTGCTAGGGGGGAAACTGGCCCGACTTCCCCCCCCTCTCGGAGCCACTGACGTAGAGTCCCGTCCAGCAATCTCCAACAGATGTCACAAATAAGCGGATGTGAGACAAGCATTTTAGAATATTGCACCAAGCAGCTACATCAATGCAGGATTATTTTGCCAAATTTCTTCGCAATTTACCTCTGCCTCTACGTTGACAATTTTAACTGCTAGCACACCTACTGGGAGCTGCAGCAACGGTTGACAACTCTTGACTGACTTGCTATCCAGCTTTCCACTGCAACCTAAAAGAACCAACTGGTTTCTATACCACGGCCGCTGAAGAACAGAGAAAAATACTGACTAGAAGTTTGTGAATTTTAAACTTGTATTTCATTCTAGCCTTTATTATCTTGTCCACGTAGCTTCCTTTCTTTTCTAAATCTATGATAAAACTACAGCAGTTAAGAACCTTATAACCTATCAGAGGACTCATCGTCTGATATCCGGCGCTTTGCATCTCCAAAATTGTCAAACGTCATCCACGCTCGTATCGAAACACTTTCGTAAAGCAGCAAGGCTTCCGGAGTGAAAGCATGGATGAAGTTACCCTCTTTAGCCAACATAGGAAATGTAAAAAGAAAGTTGGTTTTGTACTTCCATATCCAACACCTGCCTACGGCAGTGCATATACCCAGATCAATTTTACAGGGGGGGGGGAGGCAAAGAAGGAGCAAGACTTTTTCCTGGAGGGGTAACATTTTCAGTGACGTTATAAACAAAGGCGATATGAATTGCTTTAAAATTGAGGTTAACGTTAAATTTTAATTGATAAAAGCTAAAGTTTGGAAGACTTTCTTTGTCTGGTAATACGCAGGGGAGACAGCACAAAATTCCGTGAGGAGCAAATGAGTAGCCTACCCGCAATATGGGTCTGGGGGCCTCCACCTATAAATTTTTGAAAAAATGCCCTAAAATTGCACATTCTTAAGGTAATTTCAGCCTAAAAATCAATAGAAAATTTTGTCAAATAATGCTGTAATAGAGGATGAAAAGTTTATTTAAATTACGTAAAACCAAAACAGCAGTAAGAATAAATAGACTGGGCTAGGCATATAATGGTTGGTTCAATGGTAGGCTTTAGCATGTCAATAAATACCTTTCGTACAAAATACAACACAGTAGCCTACTTATATAATGTTTATATTAGATTTGAGGTGTGCGTCGTATATAGATACAAACATTCGATATTGCAGTAGCCTACATTTGGCTACTGGTAAGCAAAACGTTAAACAACAAAATTTCATATCACTGCCTCTGACTAGACCACTGATAGAAGCAAAAGTGTTACATGACAAAGCGCCGCATAAATTTTATCAAAGATATACATCTTTTTTAACAAACTTTTCTACAACTTTGCAATGGCTTGCAAGTTTGATGGTCGATTGCATGATGCATATTGCATATACAAAAATATTTCACGGGGCAATGCCAATTACCCCCTAAACTACGCCCCTGGTTATACGGATTGCACTTGCTGATTCTGGTTTGGTTCAAGAAAAACGACACAAATGACAGTTTCTAAATAACGAACATACTGAATCAAGATAACACATCATCAATCGTGATATATAGGTACCGTACTGTATTCTGCCGGGTCAACGTAAATTGCAGCGTTTAACCGAATCTGGGCAAATTAGCTCAACGTCTGCCAAGCAAAGTATTTCTGAAAATAGGCAAAGGCTAGCGACCAGGTCCTATAAAGAAGCAGCTCAGTAACTCTGGGTGTAGGCCACCTGCAAAAGATGCCCATGGAGAGAAAAACAATTGAAACGTTTTTCACTGAACTTACTGAGGTATGAAGTGGTTTCATATCGAGTCTGCAACTCCGTAGTTAGAGATCTCGGCAATAGAACCACAGACTACGTATTCATTCAGATGACGCGATGAAAACTAAGATTCCCTGTGTTAAGCTTTGACCTCTTGGCTTCATGGAAAAAACATAAAAAAAATTCACGACATGAACAATTGAACATGCTTCTTTCTGCCTGACACATGACGCTAAACGGTCTTCATGGACTGAAGTGTAGTTTCTTCCGCATCAGATACATAACATCAAAACAACAGTTCAACTAGTGCGTACAACACGATTTCTCGGAAGAAACAGACAACAATTAGAAAAATACGACAAAGACAAACAGTGGGAGGGTGAACAAAATTGTTTCACACCGTTCAGCACAACATAATAGTTTACTGTCTTCAAATGCTCGGTTGAAACAAAATGCTTGCTGGGTTTCAAGACAAATACATAGTTACATTACTTAACCTTTACAGATGAGAGGCAGTGGAACAATGCTTTAGTTTTTATAATACTGTCAACGACACAAAAAAGTGGAAGTCGGAGAGCATAATTCCTTCATTGCTGGAGTCAATTTTACTACTTTGTAGTCTTTTAAGTAGAAGTTTATTAGGAATATCTTTAAAATTAAAATAGATTCGCAGTCTGTATGTTTTGCGAAGTGCAAAACCTAAAAACTACTGAGAACATCTAGAAAATTCATCGCATTTTTGGAGTTTAAATTACAATTACAAACATATTAGAGATTCCATTGCTATAAAATTTGACCTGTTTGCACAGTTCTGGAATAAAGACTACGACCGACTGAATAAGTGTTATTTTTTTAAGTTTCACACGTGCCAAATCTTTCAAAGGAAAACTAGTTTCTTGTGCAATTTAAAAGCAGCGAAAAACATACATATGCACTATGCAGCATGTCACACTGAGAAATATGAAAAGTACAGAACAATGGCAAGAAGATTCTAATTAACTTTTGGTATACCACAAGGAGCGTAAGTGAGGCCACCAGGTCAAAGGCATCTTCTTCCAGGGATGTCTTCTTCACACAGAACACAACATGATAGGCTGAAAACAAAACAGTTTTCCAACTTCTCGTGTGCTACACCAAGTCATATCGATAAAGAAATAAAAAAATAATTTTCTGTAGAAAACACAAATTTTAGCACAGTTTTCGGTGGGTTAATGTAAAAGAAAAGAAGAAACGACCAATTTGACAATATAAGCGTCTTTCAAACAATTGGCTTAGGAAAGCAAGAAGTATACAAGCCAGAAGCCAACATAACAAATAGACTTCGATTGGACGATTCTTGAAGTTATGAGCGAAATTCACTATACGAAGCAAAACGACTGAACAGAAAAAAAGCCCACAGGTCTTGGCTAGAAACACAAACAACTTCCTTGGAAAAGCACAAAAACGTAAGATCATTTTGTAAGAAAGGAAACTTATTCCAATAGCATCTGGGCTTCTACAGCATCAATTGAATTTTCCAAACATGACGGAGGCTTATCAGCACCGCATAAAAGTTCGCTATTTTGAATGTTTTCGCCTTTCGAAAATGACGGGCACAAAGGCCCGCTTAGTTCACGAACAGAACCTAAAGACTCCTTGGAGGCTTCATTGATAGCTTGCTGGATGTCATCCAACATGGCATCCGTGTAGCTGACTCCTGGAGGAGGAGATGGAGGAATTTTGCTCTCAAACAGCATCTCAGGTTGATCTGGCTGAGTGTTCTCCACATTACCATCATCCCAGTTGATGGTGAAGCGGGTCACACGAGGAGCACTGCTCAGTATATTCCTTACCAGCTGTGGAAATAAACATAGGTTGACACGGAACAGAACACAATTGCAATACTGCCTGTCCTTTGCACCGCCTTGTATTTTAAAGCCATACGTTGCTACTAAAGATTTCTATCAGAAACTGTCCACGGCGTAAATCTTGCGAAATTAAAACGTGGCTGTTTTTCAGTACGTTGTTTAGAAACACCGTCGCATAGGCTGTTGGTTGCTATTGTGTCACAGATTTCATAACAGTCCAGCTGTGCACGTCACTGACAGTAATAGCTGTCGAGCAAAACACAATGTCAAAAAAATTATGAAAAAGCACATAAAATTAATAAAATAGGAAATTATTTAAGCGTGCGATGACGAAACTACAATCATTAGCTCTGATAAACGTTGAAACGTCATCAATGTAATAACATGAAGCAGGAGAGTGGAATAATTTAATCAAAGTCCATAGTGATCTGGGTGGGTCAACTACTGGCGTCAAACCGAGCGGTAACAAGTCACTCACCTTTGAAAAGTCAGCGGTCTCTGGAGGATTTTCCCGAAGCTCAGGATCGGAATATTCATTATTGACGTAGTAGCCTACCCTGACAAATTCATGGCCATGATAAGTGCAGGTTATTATCACTACTGTGACACCAACTGCATCTTGGGGTGGAATGCCTTCCGGCTTTGGTGGGTCAGCCTACATACATAATAAATCCGTGAGAAACACCGTTGTCAATTGTCATCTACGGAAGGTTTTCACCCGCGTGCATGACGATTGTACGAAATGTGCATTTTGAAAAGTATGATAATCTTGCATGGTTTTCAGTTTGTTTGATTGAATCTTTATCCTCGGACTGGGAAATCTTCTTTGAGAGCTTAATCCTGGCAATACTTGAGAAGGCTTTGAATAACTGGCGCATGGCCAGTCACTGAAATTGATAGAGTGAAGCTTCCGATTGTTGAAGTCTTGTTGCCAGGGAATTATGTCATCCATAAGATGCCGCTGAATGGAGAGCAGTCCTTAAGGTGCGTTGCTCAAGTGCATATCTCGAGAGTCGAACCAGCGCTGCTTGATCTTGATACTTCTTCGTTCAAGAAGTCACGCGCTAATCAACTGAGCTATCAGGGAGGACAACTTTAATTCCATTACATATTCTATTGATGATAAAAATATTTTCAGGATTTTTCTATACTGTATAAAAAAAAAACAAGAAATAGTAACAAGTTTGTATATTTCAATTTGGAAATCGTTTAAAATACAGATTATCGTTATCGACTCTCTTTACAAAATGCATGCAAGCTTTTGGAAAATCACCTTCAGCATCATGTTAAGTCAACTGTGTTTAACCTTTAGTAATATGTCTAAGTTCCCCCATAATGTTGCTTTGTGAGAAAGCAAGCCATATGTCATTTAGAGTACTTAGAATCATCAGGTATCAAGACAGTCGTTTACTAATCGACAATGAATTTAACTGCTATCTGATATTTTTGTTACCGTAGTTAATAATAAAAATTGTAAAAAGTATTACTGTTCTGAACAGCGTACATACTGTATAATCAATATATTTTAATGCTTTTTAATTTACTACTTAAGTACCGTAAATACTTTTTAAGTTTAAAATTCAGATATTTTTAGTGTTAAAACACAAGAACCATGGTTCTATCACAATAACACCACAAAAACTTTGAAGTGTTTAGAACCATTGTCGTGCAGTTTGATTCGCTAGGCTACAATTGTAAAATGTAAGAAAAAGCTTGTAGCTTACAACTACAACACAGAGAAACTCAAAACTAATGGCATTGTAACAGATGTATATATAAACAGTACACAGATAGGAGTTTGGGGAAAAGGTCGTAAATTGGAGTGCACACTGTTATATTTCATGTGACAGATTGTTGTTCACCGAAAATGTGTTGTAAAAGCAGTAGCCTAAATAATGAAAATCTTGCAAGCTTTTTGACATACATTTTTTAAGTTTTTTGCAGTAATGCCGTGCATGGCCCATGTGTATACCAATCATTTATAAAACTGTGTAGCAGTTAGGGTCTTACAGTTAAATTATGATATCAATTTAAAAAAGTAAACTCAGTTGGGGGTCAAATCATTATATTTCAACAAGAAAATTGCAATTTGTAACCCAATGTCTCAAAAACTCATGAATTTTTGATATAAGGTGCACTTGAATGAGCTAAATCCGATAAAAGAAATTTCAGTGAAATCCATCAAGAAATGGCGGAGCTACACTGATTTGATTGTACCACTAGAGGCGCTGTGCGCAATAAGGTAAAAATACAAATATTGATAAAATTTGCAGTTCTAATGCTAGGAATGTGGCGAAAACTGGTAATGTACCATTTTTGAGGGTGCAAAATTGAAAAATGAGGTCAAATTAAGAAAAAAAGACTTGCAAATAGGTCAAAACTGGGATTTTATTTTCAAAAGTGACCCATTTCAAGCGCGTGCCCTCCGAAAAGAGAACGATGTTTCGAAAAAATAAAAATAGGAAAATGACCTTCGGGAATCACGGAATGGCCCGTTTCGGCGAGTCCGATTCTGAAAGTCCGATTCGGAGAGTTCCCTATTCGGAGACAGCCTTTTTCGGAGAGTTTCCTATTCGGAGATTTTTTGAATTTTTTTTTTGAAAATTATCGAGTGCCGTAGCCTAATTATCATTGCCGTTTTTACATCGTTTTAACGTCGCTAAACGTTGAAATCGTGCAGAAAAAAATAGAAAATTATCAGGTATCGTAACCTACTTATCATTGCCGTTTTTACATCGCTTCAACGTCGCTAAACGTTGAAATCGTGCAGAGAAAATAGAAATAAAATTTTTGAACAATTAAATGAAAATTCGTCATGTCAGTTCAGTTGAGTTGTTTTTATTTGTGACCATCATATCAAAAACAATACACGTCAACATAGCAAAGGTCGAGAAAAAGGTAGAAGCAACAAAACGCGAACGTTAAAACGTGTTTGTGACCGAAGTAAGTGATTGAGTTGAAAGAAATTTGACACGGCCGCAACACCTTCAGAAAAATTTAAGATATGAAGGGAAAATAAAAAAAGAAGATGTTACAAAAAAAAAAAATTCATGTTTATGTCTATAAGTTAGTACTTTTGAATAGTTAAAATGATTACTGGTAGTTTGGATCAACAAATGTGTGGCCTACAGATTGGATTGAAAGGAAATTATCGGGTACCGTAGCCTAGTTATCCCGACCAGTAAAAATTTGTTCCAAGAACCCAGTTAGCCTAACAGCTCATTTTTACATTGTAGTACAGATAACCAAATGTGTGGCCTATCGTTTTAACGTCGCTAAACGTTGAAATACCGTAGCCTAGTTATCCCGACCAGCAGAAATTGCCGTTTCTACAAAGTCGCTAAACGTTGAAATCGTGTAGAAAAGAGAACTTTAGCTGACTAGGATACGCATACTAGGATATTCCACAGTATCGTTTCTTTTATACAGTAGTTGAAATTATCGAAGCTTTAGATGAGTGGGGTTTAGACCTAACCATTGAGATCATAGGCGCCGACTTCTATTTTTGCACGGGGTGGCGGATAGCACAATATGGCAACCTAAAAACTTTCAAACTGCATGTTTTTGTTTGATTTTTACTAAGCGTGTTTCGTAGATGCAATTGTCTTTTCACACCTGATTTGTAGCTCGATAATTTACAAAGCAACTTTAAAACAAAGCACAGGAGGTATGTCGTGAATTTTATTGTTACGTTGCTGCTCTGACACTTAACAATTGGCAAAAGTATTTTTGCGAACAGAAGCTCTGTCAATCCAACTGTTAATCAACCAGTCAAGTTGTAACCGTGAAGCTTCAGCTTGATAAACATTTAAAATTAGGACGTGGTTCGATCGCTGTTGCGTCATGGTAGATCGCAAGTAGGTTTTTATGCGCCTGAGTGCACTAAACGATCGCTCCGCCTCGCAGGTGGTGGAAGGCAACGATATGTATATTTTCACAATGCAGACCACGTTTAGAAGCATTAATGAAATTGTTTCATTGCTTGCAAATAGATCAAGCAGTTGCGACAATCATATGGACTCTATGCTGTAGATTAAAAATTTTCAAAAAAGATTTTTGAGGGAGGCAATGGAAAGATCGTATTTTATTGATTAATAAATCCCATTGTAAACGTAACAAACGTAACAATGACTTATGACAAGTAACAAATAAAACGATCGCAACAACAACAAGGAAAAAACTCGTAGCCACGTGTTGCATAATCTTCACGTAGCTTGCTTGATGTTACGCGAGTATCATGCTTGTGACAAAAACAATCATTTTCTTTGCAATACTGTATTGGTTCACCTCCTGCTTTACGTTGACTTGAAGCGAAAACCAATAATCAAAAAAAGATTTAAACGTCCGTTCAAATTACATTTATTTGCAGTAAGTAATGTAACCTAAACGGGGTGGCTGCCACCCCGCCACAGCGGTTACGGGGTGGCGTGGCCACCCCGTAAGTCGGCGCCAGTGATTGAGATCTAAAAACTAAAAAGCGAATTAAACTTATTTTTGAACTATTAATGTTTGCTCAGATAAAATTGACATTGACACTTTCCGAATCGGACTCGCCGAATAGTAGCAGACCTCGGGAATCAAGGCATCATGTCCAATATTCAAAATAGGTGCCCCAATGCGTTTTATAGACAAACTTCAAATTTTAAAATTGCAATGAAAAAAACTCTGAAATAGCACAAAATACTGTAATTTAGTGATCAAATTCAAACATGAAAAGTTTTTACAATTTTTCATACAGTTTTTTTAAGTTTTTTACAACGCATTGGGGCACCTATTTTGAATATTGGACATGATTCCTTGATTCCCGAAGGTCATTTTCCTATTTTTATTTTTTTGAAACATCATCCCCTTTTCGGAGGGCATGCGCTTGAAATGGGTCACTTTTGAAAATAAAATCCCAGTTTTGACCTATTTGCAAGTCTTTTTTGCTTAATTTGACCTCATTTTTGAATTCTACACCCCCAAAAATGGTACATTACGAGTTTTCGCCACATTCCTAGCATTAGAACTGCAAATTTTATCAATATTTGTATTTTTACCTTATCGCGCACAGCGCCTCTAGTGGTACAATCAAATCAGTGTAGCTCCGCCATTTCTTGATGGATTTCACTGAAATTTCTTTTATCAGATTTAGCTCATTCAAGTGCACCTTATATCAAAAATTCATGAGTTTTTGAGACATTGGGTTACACCCCTTGTTGAATTATAATGATTTGACCCTTGGGATAATAAAGTACTTTAGATATGGTTATTCCCTGGTGTGCATTCAAACTCCTTGTTATACCACTTAATTCATACACAAATATCTCGATCGCGAATAATATTGATACCACAAGACACAACTAGCTCAGGTTTTAACTTGAGATTGCAGCAGTAGCATCAGTTAGCACCAGAGTAATGTCAGTCAGACTTACTTCAGCTCCATAGGAACTTCATTAGTAAAAGTAAAACTACTTGAATAGACTTTGGTAATGCATAGAAAAAAATAATCTAGGTCTAGGATAAATTTATGACAATGTAACAAACACTTACTTGAAAGACAAACTTATGTCTTCCAGCTGGGATTGGGCCAACCAAAACTGAATCTAAAATTTGATCATACGCTTCACTCTCAGCACAGCCAACATAAATGATTTTCCATTCCAAATCTGACATAGAAAAATTAAATGGAAATAAAAATTGCAATATGTCATTGGTTTAAAGGTAAAGTCTCAGAAAAACCACAAAACAAAAAGATTTACAAATCAAGCAGGAATCTGTTACTATAAATTTTTTTCTTTAATGCAAAGAAGCATTTACACAAGGTGCCGTCAACTCTACACAGATTGAATTGCAGAGCCAGTGGTACATACAACACAATATACATAGACTAGACAGTGTTTTTTTTAAGGTGTTTTGGGGGACCAAAACGGTCCCCCAAGTTTCTCCAGCGGTTTCCCATAATTTAGAACTACAGTAGAAAAATAATGGTTGTTTCTCGCTATGTCTTGTCGATAATACGAATATAGCCTACAATCAATAGTTCACGTCCGGAAAAAAGAATAAGTGGAGGTACAGCTAACAGCTGAATCAAAGAGTTATTCACAAAAGAAGTGCACCTTCGATACTCGTCAATGTTTATTTCTGATTTATGGCGCATAATGATCAGTTTTTACGTGTGGAAACATAACAAGCAGAAGCCAACAAACACACTTGGTTTGATTGTGCAGCAAACTTGTTTGGCGGCCGTGTTGGGCAGGCTGTTTGGTCACTGTCACAATCATTTAAGCTGTGCCTTGTCGAATAATTTATTTTATGTTGTGTTGATTGACGATTGTATGTAGTTATGGCTATTTTTTGGTATTTAAATGAAACACTTGCGGTCTCTTAAAACTACTTAGCGGTCACCCAAACCAAACCTTAAAAAAAACCTGTACATAGAAGTATACATACATACTGCAATTGGTTTAATGGTAAAGTTAATTGGAAAAATATAAACTTTATAATACAGGCCTCTCAGCTCAAAGTGGCCATGCCGCCGAAAAAGGGGTCCCACGAATTACCCATAAGCACCATAAGTACCCATAAGCACCATAAGTCGCGTCGAATTACCCATAAGTTGCATCGAATTACCCATAAGCACCATAAGTACCCATAAGCACCATAAGTCGCGTCGAATTACCCATAAGCCCCTTAAGTCGTGTCGAATTATCCATAAGCACCATAAGTTGCGTCGAATTACCCATAAGCCCCATAAGTCGCGTCGAATTACCCATAAGCCCCATAAGTCGAGTCGAATTACCCATAAGCACCATAAGTCGCGTCGAATTACCCATAAGCCCCATAAGTCGTGTCAAACTACCCATAAGCAAAGTGGAATTACTTAGGCTACGCCTTTATGTCAGCGTATATGTAATCTGCAGGTCGCTGCAATAGACGGAGCAGACATAAAATAAGGTGTTCGCTTATGTGTAATCTGCAGTTTGCTGCAGCAGATGGAGTGTTTTGTCCGATAAAACACTTTAAAATAGGACAATTTTCCCTATGAACCAGGTGACTGCAGCATAGTAATCGTTCTCGCACTCAGCCAGAGACTTAATTCTTGCTTTGAACTTGATCATTAAAAAAAAAAAAGAATTATGGCAAGGGTGGGAATCAAACCCGTGTCACCAAAGTCAATAGCCCTTTGGCTAAACCACTCCGCCACGCAAGCGCTCGTAAAATCTTTGCTTAATTTGGTTTATATCGGTAATGTTTCGAGAACGCTCACAATATTATCAGTTTAGTTTGTTTTTATTTCTGACTATCACAACGAAAAAACAAAATACGACAAACATAGCAGAGGTCTATAAAAGGTAGAAGCGACAAAACGCGGACGTTATAACGTGCATGATACCAAAGCAGGACAATCAGTTTAAAATATTATATGACACGGTCGCAACACCTTATATTTTATGTCTGCTCCGTCTATTGCAGCGACCTGCAGATTACATATACGCTGACATAAAGGCGTAAGTAATTCCACATTGCTTATGGGTAATTCGACGCAACTTATGGGGCTTATGGGTAATTTGACGCGACTTATGGGTAATTCGACGCGACTTATGGGGCTTATGGGTACTAATGGGTACTTATGGGTAATTTGTGGGACCGCCGAAAAGTCATTAAATGGCCTCTGAAATTAATGCGCCGGTCGACCAAGCTTGTTCGCCAACTTTCACAAGCCAACATTTCTCTATCAATTAATATTTCAAACTTCTATTTCCGCTTGCATTTAAGTGTGAAACTTTTATCTCTTTACACTCAAATTCATAATCTTTTTTACAAACAAGTAAAGTCTCTCACACGCCGACGAGAAATATTGCTGAGAAAAATTTGCAAAAAGTCTGAGCATTGACATATAATTCATAGACTAGCTCTAAAACTATTTGGGAAGCAATGCATTTGCATACCGGTACTTATATACAGCTGCAAATATGTTTTGGGGCCTTGTTTACATTGTTCTTACCTGAATAAACGCAAAAACGGATTTTGAAAACACAAATTTTTAATGGATTTTTTATTTTGGTTGCCGGGTTTGAAAATTTGACGGTAGAAAAGAAGCTCTCGTAGGCCATGCTTGGCTGCCGGAAAAAAAGGAGCTTAGAGTTCTGGTCGGCCTACTGTACATGAATATTACTTCAGATATGCTGTATGCGACATCTGTAATGCAATGTTTGTCCCGTTGGCTATGGTTACGTGCCCAACTCAAAGATCGAATGATGCTGGTTCTGCTTTCGGGCTGTGTGCTTGAGCAACACATTTCAAGACTGCTCTCCATTCAGCGGCACTAATCAGATGAAATAATTCTCTGGCAACAACACTTCAAAAACAAGCAGAAATTTGACTCTGTCAATCTCAGTGACCAGGCCTGTATGAGAGGTTTAAAGACTCTACATTCTACAAGTATGCGAAACTGTCAGAATTAAGCTTTCTCCGTAAAGCTTTCCTACTCCAAGGATAAAGATCAAATTAATCAATCAATCTGTATGACGTAAACTCATAAAATTGCCTTAGATTATTTAATTTCGATATTGCAATACAAACTGCAATACAAGCAAAACATAAGACATACAGAAAATGGCTAAAATCAAGAACAAATGAAGATTACAGATTATACTGCAAAAAGAGAAATGCCTGTACAAAAGTCATACGTAATGCAGTTAAAAATTATGAAAAAACTCTAGCAGCCAATATATCTTGTAATCCCAAAGGTTTCTGGAACTATGTAAAATCTAAAACAAGGTATCAAGAAGGTGTTGCAGACATCAACACTGCTTATGGAAGAACAGATTCTGATGATCTCAAAGCTGCTGAACTGAATAGTGCCTTTTGTGGTGTATTTGTAAATGAAGAGGACGATGGGAATGAAAGAGATTTTCCCTCATTCAGCACTAAATCACTCACTCATGAGATGGAAACAATCCATATAACTATTGAGCAAGTCGTCGTCGTCGTCTGAGCTTCTGGGGCCGAGGGTCTATCCTTTTACCACCCCAGATTCACGATGTTCCCGGACTACACTGGAAGGCTGCTAGAGAGCAGCCAGTCTTTAGTTTCATCATCCATGACGCGCAGACCTTCCACTCCGTTAGGTGGCTTGAAGATGGTACAGTCATTGATGATGTGGTCCGCGGTCCGCTCCCCGGCACCACACCCACAGGAGGAGGAAGAAGCCGATTGATTGATCGAGCAAGTAAGAGCTGAACTCAAAGCACTTAATGTTAACAAAGCGATGGGACCTGACCCAGTGCATCCCAGACTGTTAAAGGAAGCTTGGTGTCAAATCACCTATCCCTTACAAAAAATATTTAATAAATCATTGAAAACAGGACAACTTCCAGATGAATGGAAACAAGCTAACGTAACAGCCATCTTCAAGGGGGGTGACAGGCATTGTCCATTAAATTACAGACCAATTAGTCTCACTTCAGTAGTTGGTAAAATTCTGGAATCACTTGTGAGAAATCAAATTACACTGCACATGACAAAAAATGGATTTTTCTCTCAACACCAACATGGTTTCATGCTTGGTAGGTCATGTATGACTCAACAAGTTGAAGCACTAGACAACTGGACTGAAATTTTGGGCCAAGGTGGTAATGTAGATGTTGCTTTTATGGAAATAAAGAAAGCATTTGACACTGTGCCTCATAAAAGGTTGTTGACAAAGCTTGAGGCATATGGCATAGAAAAGTTTGTACTGCAGTGGATAAAATCTTTTCTCACATCAAGAAAGCAAAGAGTTGTTGTGAATGGACACTACTCAGATTGGAGAAGTCTTAAAAGTGGTGTGCCGCAGGGAAGTGTATTGGGACCAACATTATTTGCATGTTATATTAATGACATGACCGAAAGTGTAAAATGTAATATTAAGTTATTTGCAGACGACACAAAAATATATCAAAAAATAACGGACAGAAGTGACTGTTTAAAACTGCAGAATGATCTTGATGCACTGAATGAGTGGTCCAGAAAATGGAAATTGAAATTCCACCCAGAAAAGTCCTGTATTTTAAGAATGGGAAAAAACCCACCAACATTCAAGTATACCATGATTCAAGACTATACTGACAACTCAAGAAAGGAATTGACATATTTGTGAGTGACTACAAGGACCTTGGTGTAGTTATTGATCAGGACTTATCATTTAGAAAACACATAGAAAAAATGGTTTCTAGAGCTAACAGTATGGTAGGACTGATTCGACGTTCTATATCTAATTTTGATACCACAGTATTTGTCACTCTTTTTAATGCATTAATTTGTCCAATTTTGGAATACAACAATTTGATCTGGTTCCCAACATATAAGTACTCTGTAGCTGTAGTAGAAAATGTTCAAAGGCGTGCAACCAAATTGGTTCCTGGATTAAGGCATTTGTCATATTCTGAAAGATTAGAAAAATTAAACTTGCCTACTCTAGCATTACGACGTCTTCGCCATGATATTATTCAAGTGTATAAATATTTAAATGGTTTTTATGATGTAAATTATACTGTATTATTTCAAATGAATCCAAATACCTATGATACAAGAGGCCATAACTTAAAATTGCATAAGCCACAAACTATGTCAAGGCTGAGAAGCAACTTTTTTACAGTGCGTGTAGTAAATGCCTGGAATAATTTACCACCAACAGTCATAAGTGCACTTAGCTTGAATGCATTCAAGGCAAGGCTTGACAAGCACTGGAGCAGCGATCCATTGAAATTTACCTTGAAATCATCTTATGATGTTATGTATTAAGTGACAGTATAGCCTATACTATTGTGCATGTATTTTTCATGTATATAACACCGTATTATTTTCTGGTCCCACTAATATGTCTTCTAAAAGTTTATATATGTCATCAGATGTTATTGATGGTTAGAGTTATTAGTTATTAAACTAGCTGTTAACCTAATTAACAGCAAATGCGTTATGTATATCAGAATGATGAAAAAGCACCTCGGTGCTTACAACATCAAATATTTATTATTATTATATTAAAACAACATAGCGAGGCGTAATATCTATTAAAGACACCATGCATTTAACCAAACAAACATTACCGTCTCGAAGATTTTCCATGCAATCAAAAGTAATTTGAAATTGAAATGGATTAAAAAAGTTTGAGGGATTATCTAACACTTCAACATCAACTATTTGAACTTTTGCCATATTGAACCTTGATAAAAAAAATGTAGTGGGATTAGTACAGCAGCACCAGCTGATAGTCAGTGATAAAACACATTCAACCAATGTAAATATACCAAGCATTTCACACTCCTTCTTTAAATATTAGGCTATATTTTTTTTAAAAACAATCAATCAAACCACAACCAAAAAGTTTATAAAAACAAACGTTAAGCTGAACGTTAATCTACCACAAAATAATACTATGTAGCTAGATTTATGTCACAATCTTCTCAGACAGCAAATCAGTCGTTTTTTACAGTGAACGTTGAATCAATGTAAAAACGACTGATTTGCTGCCTGGGTAGTGTGTAATTTTACGATCAGCCTTGCAATGTCAGTTGAACTGACTCAGTTCTCAACTTCTCATTTTTCACCAGCGTTGCCAGATGCTGGAAGCTGCTTGGCACCAAAAAGTAACTAAAATTTCACCAGATTGCATACAATTTCACCAGATATTTAACACACCCTAAATAAAGCAATTTCGCCTCAAAATACAAATAGTTTTTAAGACTAAAATGAAACGAATATGCAAAACACATGTTTTGTCACACATTGCATACATGGATTATAATTGTAGCAATCATAATTATCAGTAAACATCAAAAGTTCTTAACCAAAAAAGTTGCTGTTTTTATTTTAAAAGCGACAACTTTTACTGCCAGGGTTAAAATGCACTCAAAGATGCAATAACATCCCGATGAAAAAAATTGAAAGACCTTTGCATATCCTACTCAGGATATCCATGTATATGAAATAAGTGGCCACTGCATACATGTAGGTGTAGGCGTGTAGCCTATAGTATGTAAGGTCACTGATGTAACTGATAAACTTTTAGTTTCTGGGCTAAAAAAAACCTCCTGCACTATATTTAAATATAAAATTAAATATAAATTTCAAATATAAAATTAGCCATTTTTGCCAATTTTTTGGTAAAAAGAACTCTCTAAAAAACAATGTCTAGCCACTGCTTGCCACCATGCCAGTGGCAAAAGCTACACAATTTTTGGTACAGTGCTGCTGTCAGATTCAAAAAATTGATTATAGAGCGCGAATTGGCCACTCTGAACTTTGCAACACAATGCCATCACGCATGCGCAAACCTCTTGCAAAACGTTTTCTGAACGAGCTAGGATTTTTCGCTAAAAGGTTGAAAAAAATGTGGAAAAACTTCAGTGGGGAAAAGTTCACCAGATTTCCCCAAAAGGTTGTTTGGTTCCAAGGTCAAAAAGCTTGACACCAAAGACCTCTAAATTTCACCAGATTTTTTTTATTTGGCATCCGATTTCCCCATCTGGCAACGCTGTTTTTCACCACCATCATTCTGGCAGAATAATTTTTCACCTTTCCGCCTAAAAAAGTTATCCGTGAATAAGTGCGAGGCATAAAATGCGACCAGAGAGAGAGAGAGAAACCTTTTATTTCGTCTGTTGCGACAATAGTACGGTACAATTATAAACAATACGAATAAAATAGTACCATAGCTATCTAAATACCACAACAGACAGGAAGCAGCGAAAGACTAGACATACATTAGAAAAATCTCAAATAAAACTATAATCCGCAACACGTGCCACTTAAATTTTACATGCATTGGATTTAGTATTAAATTACCTTTCCAGGGATGTGCACCAATAGGTGCGCATTTGAAAGGAACTCCCAGCAGAACGCTTCAAAGATGGAGGATATATTTACGATAAACATTAAAATAATACGATTTTTGCATAATAAACACCACTCAAACATCTTGGAATAAAACTATAATCCGCACCACGTGCCACTTAAATTTTACATGCATCGGATTCAGTATTAAATTACCTTTCCAGGGATGTGCACCATTAGGTGCGCATTTGGAAGGAACTCCCAGCAGAACGCTTCAAAGATGGAGGATATATTTACGATAAACATTAAAACAATACGATTATTGCTTAATTGAGAGCTCTTCAAACATCTTGAAATAAAACTATAATCCGCAACACGTACCACTTAAATTTTACATGCATCGGATTAAGTATTAAATTACCTTTCCAGGGATGTGCACCAATAGGTGCGCATTTGGAAGGAACTCCCAGCAGAACGCTTCAAAGATGGAGGATATATTTACGATAAGCATTAAAATAATACGATTTTTGCATAATAAACACCACTCAAACATCTTGGAATAAAATTATAATCCGCAACACGTGCCACTTAAATTTTACATGCATCGGATTCAGTATTAAATTACCTTTCCAGGGATGTGCACCAATAGGTGCGCATTTGGAAGGAACTCCCAGCAGAACGCTTCAAAGATGGAGGATATATTTACGATAAACATTAAAATAATACGATTTTTGCATAATAAACACCAATCAAACATCTTGGAATAAAACTATAATCCGCAACACGTGCCACTTAAATTTTACATGCATCGGATTCAGTATTAAATTACCTTTCCAGGGATGTGCACCAATAGGTGCGCATTTGGAAGGAACTCCCAGCAGAACGCTTCAAAAAATCCTTCCAAATGCGCACCTATTGGTGCACATCCCTGGAAAGGTAATTTAATACTGAATCCTGTAGCGGCCAGTTTCCTTTGCTCCCTTTTTTGTTTTGTTGGTGCTCTCTACCGCCTTCCGCAAGGCACGCCTGACGCCTTGTAGATTTCAATAAATTTAGTTTTTGGGTTTTTGTCCGCCATGGAAAGAGTACTGTAAGTAAATGTGTGTTTTAATCTTTTAATATTGTTTTTATGTTTCAGCACTGGAACATTGTTAAATTTAAATCAGTTTTTGATCACCTGCTGAAAGACACAATTAATTTGTCATAAACGCCATTGTAGGCTATTGTTCTCTGATTCCTGTTTGGTGTTACCTGGTGATTTGGTATTTGCTTAGGTTTGAACCTTTTGTTTTTCATCTTTGTTTGTGTACTTTCTTTCCTTTATGCCTCTCGGCCATGTACGACCTGGGTGACCAAGTTTTTGCCTTTGTTGCACATATTTGCTAGCTCCCATTCATAAACTGCATTTTCATACAAGTTTGCTAGTGCTCATTTCAAATAGTCTCTGTAGACAGGGTTTCTACATCATTTAAATTTAACAGTAGGACATATCCTTTGTTGGTTTAAAGTTTAAACTACTTCTTTAGGTCTGAATTCATTTAAACATGTATCAGACAACTCCTAATTGCCCCTTTGGTAGTAGACTTTCCAAGTTAGAAGCAATATACAATACTAAAATGAGGGGATTGCTCGAATCTGAAAGAAATGTTTTAGCTGCCATAGCTGATGGCTTTAGCGCTCCTAAGGTCAGAGAACTAGAAAAAGATTTTTTCGATAGCCATAGTAACACAATGTGTGCTTGCTTGGATCTTATGAGTGCCATTCCTTCGGACAATGTGCACATGGAAAGGAAATCCATTGTCAGAGCTCAGTGTGAGAGGTTGAATTCACTGAAACTGGCAATGGATAACCGGTGTGCGACATATACAAAACAACATAAGGCTGTTGGCCCTAGTGCCATGCACTCATCTCTCAATCAGGTAGATAAACCCTTTTGTCCCTCTAGCGGCACCAGGGAAAGAATGCGTAGATTGGCTCGTGAAGCCATACTAGAGTATGAGCTAAGTGCCCCTAACCAAAACCAATCTACTTCTCCATCAGTGTCTGCGAGTCAAACAAATCCAAAACAAGTCTTAAAAAAATCCCCCAAAGCGACCGATAAAAGTGACTTTATTACTCTCGACCAAACAGGGGGGAGGCCTGAAAGTTGGACTTCTTGCCGCGACGACCCAAAGTCTCACCAAAACGACAAGCAGTTGCCAGTACCTGCAACTGGTGAACAGTCGTCAGGTGTTTACCACTCATGGACACCAGAATCTGTCAATTCTGCCACATGCGGTACGCCTTGTGGGTCAAGCTTACAAGCACCCAGTCTTGGTGAGTCACATTCCTTAGCCAACGCTATTTACAGCATGGCTAGTTCCATGCAATATCATAGCCAATCCTTGCGTGAGGAAGAATTGTTTGATGGTACGCCTACTAAGTACCATCAATTCATTTCTCATTTTGATTCCTTTGTCATACGAGGTGTGTTGGATCCAGCTGTTAAACTGGATCGACTTATATCTTCCTGTACAGGTGATGCAAGAGATTGCATTGCGAGCTGTGTACTGTGTTTCTCTTCTGAGCATGGCTACCAAGAAGCAAGGAAGTTACTGGAGTCCCACTATGGCCAACGGCATACCATTGTTGGTGCTTATGTAAGCAAGTTAACTGAAGGTCCACCAATCAGGGCCAATGATCCTGCTGGTATAAACAGATTGGCCAGGGAGATGAGAAATTGTGAAATGGCTTGCAAGGGTTATGAGATGTCTGATCTGGATACACAACAGACAATTGGAAAGATCTTCAGCAGGCTTCCAGTCCATCTGCAGCAGGCTTTTGCTAGCAAAGCAAGTTCGCTGTTAGGAGCCGGTCACCGGGTTAAATTCTTCGACCTCATGGAGTTTCTTCAAGCTCGCGCCGAAATTGACCGAAGCTTTCTTGGTCAATTGATTGGCCAAAGGAAAGATAAAATGAAGCCGGATGCATCTAACTGGCGGAGTACAGGGGCATCCTCATACTTCACCCATGGCGCACCAATAGAGAGATCTAATTGTATGGTTTGCAGCGAAAATCACATGTTAGCTGACTGCAAAACATTCCAGCATATGCCTCAAAGATCAAAATGGAAGTTGGTGTTGGACCATCGGTTGTGCTTCAACTGTCTAGGAGACCACTTCGTTCGCCGTTGCCAAAGCAATAGCAAGTGTGGGATTTGTCCAGAGAAACATCACTCCCTGCTTCATAACGGAAGATCTCATGGGAGAGAAGGAGAGCAAGGCCCCTTGCATGGTGGGAATGAAGGGCATCCAAGGGTGTCCACAAACATGATTATTGAAGGTGGTACTGAAGACGTAGCGGTCACTTGTGCAAGTAGCGATGTGTGTTCTCGAGGGGATGGTATGGTGAAGTTAAAGGTTGTTCCTGTCACAGTGTACGGAAGTGATAGCCAGCATTGTATTAACACATATGCGTTTTTGGATGAGGGGTCTAATACCACATTGTGCTCCACTAGTTTAATGGATCGGCTGCAAATGAAAGGACAAAGTGTGAAGTACTCTCTTTCTACTGTAAGTGGCACCTGTGTAGAGCAAGGATACAGGCTTTCCTTTTTGGTTAAAGGCATCAATGAGAGCACTGTGGTGCCCTTGAAAAATGTACTTGTTGTTGCGAACCTACCAGAGTTAAGTGACAGCATCCCTACAATGAGGGACACGAAAGGACGGGCATACTTGAACGATGTAAGATTCCCAGAGCTTGTGGGTGAGAAAGTGGAAATCTTGATCGGTGCAGATGTTCAAGTTGCCCACCGTTCACTGGAGCGCAGAGAAAGTCCGCTTGGAGGTCCTGTAGCATTGAAGACTGAACTTGGATGGACTCTGGTAGGCCCGATTAATGACCAAGCTCCTAACAGTAGCTTGGCGTATGTTAACTTCATTCATAAAGACAGCTCTCTTCTCCATGCTCAGATGGAACGTATGTATAACCATGACTTCAATGATGGCCCTGACGTTGATGGTTTTTCTCTTTCCATCAATGACAAAAAGGCTGTTTCGCTAATGGAGAAGTCAGTGAAAAGAGTAGAAAGCCACTATGAGATTGCCTTGCCCTGGAAGTCAGAAAACACAGAGTTACCATTCAATCGTGTTATAGCTTACAAGAGATTGATGTATTTAAAGCAGAGATTTTTAAAAGATGAAGGGTTATTTCAACAATACAAGGATAAACTTTCTGGGTATATCATAAACGGACATGCACAAAAGGTTCCTGAAGACCGATTGGCACCAACAAATAAAACCTGGTACATTCCCCACCATTCAACCAGTGGAAAATTCAGAGTTGTCTTTGACTGCGCAGCCCAATACAAAGGAAAATCATTGAATGGGGCATTGTTATCTGGACCAGACCACACCAGCAACCTTGTTGGAGTTCTTAACCGTTTCCGCACTAATCCATTTGTGGTGGTAGGGGACATAAAGTCAATGTTTCATCAGGTGTTGGTGCCCCCTAACGATAGTGACAGCCTTAGGTTTCTTTGGTGGCCCGATGGCGACCTGTCTAGGGACCCAGAAGATTATCAAATGCTGGTTCATCTTTTCGGTGCAGTCTCATCTCCCAGTTGTTGTGGGTTTGCTTTAAGAAAGGTTGCGACTGACAACATGCTGAACATGGGACCCGTTGTGTTAGATGCTATTCGTCGAAATTTCTATGTAGATGACTTTCTCAAATCTTTTAAAAGTGTCCCTGAAGCCGTACTGATTGTAACTCAGTTGCGGGCCTTATTAAAGTGTGGTGGGTTTGATCTTGTAAAACTGCGAAGCAATTCGAGTAAGGTACTAGAGGCCTTTCCAAGTGAAGACTGTTCATCAGCCAGCATCAACTTGGACTTGGAGGCAACAGAGGACGAGAAGACCTTGGGCGTGCACTGGAACACCCAGACAGACAGTCTTGTCATTAAGGTCAACATTCAGCCACGCCCAGCCACCCGTCGAGGAATTCTATCGATGGTTAGCCAATTGTATGACCCTTTAGGCATCGTGCAGCCCTTTGTCCTCCCTGTGAAGGTACTCATGCAAAAGTTGTGTGCTGATGGCCTGGGTTGGGATGAGACTATTCCGTCAAATCAGCATAAAATCTGGGAACAATGGCTTAGTCGCCTCCCTCAGTTGGAGGGCATCTCTATCCCACGCTGCCTCTGCAATACCAGTTTAGCAGTTGACAATGCTCAATTACACTGTTTTTGTGATGCGAGTCAGACAGGTTATGGCGCAGTGGCTTACTTGCGAGTGGTTGACAGTTGTGACAATGTGCAGGTTTCCTTTCTTATGGGAAAATCGAGAGTAGCCCCTTTAAAGTCTCAGACCATTCCTCGGTTGGAGCTCACTGCTGCTGTGGTTGGAGTAAAACTGGCTACTTTTCTCAGGAAAGAGCTTGATGTAGTGATCAGTACCACAACCTTTTGGACAGATTCAACTTCGGTGCTGCAGTACATTCAAAATACTTCAACTAGGTTTCAGGTTTTTGTTGCTAACAGAATTGCTGCCATCCACTCTGGGTCAGAACCTTCTCAATGGCGGTATGTCAATACCACAGACAATCCAAGTGACCTAGCTTCTAGGGGTATCATGCCGGACTTAGTTGACAAAGCTAGAAACTGGTTTACGGGTCCAGATTTTTTAAAAATGAGTGAAACTGGCTGGCCTTCTTTTCCAAATCCGGTGCCTTCTGTGGCAAGCAGTGATCCCGAGTTGAAAAAGCAGTATCGCATCAATGCATTAACCATGCAGTCTGACGATCATACCACCGCGCTGGATCGCCTGTTGAATCACTTCTCCTCATACCTTCGCCTTAAAAGAGCTGTGGCTTGGATGCGACGTTTCAAGCAATTCTTGAAATCTAAGGTCAAGGGAAGTACCTTTAAGCAACCAAGTAAAGCAAACTTGACGGCCCAGGAGCTAGACGAGGCAGCAGACGACATAGTGAGGCTTGTGCAGAAGCAGACCTTTGCTAGAGAGGTGGCGCAGCTGCCTGATCACGAGACCTTTAATGCTTCAAGTCATACTTCTACTGTGAACCTTAAGTTCTCCCCTCTGCGCAAGCTTTGTCCCATCATTGTGCATGGCATTTTACGGGTTGGGGGTCGTCTGCAGAGATCACCTTTTTGCTTGGAAATGAGGCACCCCATTATCTTGCCTAGTAATCATCATGTCACAGGCCTCATTGTAGATTTTTTCCATCGTAGAGAAGGACACTGTGGCACATTACACACACTTAATGCCACCCGTGAAAAATTTTGGATTGTTAAGGGCCACTCATCAGTAAAAAAGTTTTTAAGGAAATGCTTAAAATGTCGCAGCATTGGCGCCTCTCGTGGCCAACAGATAATGGCACCCCTTCCAGAGTTCCGCGTAGCTCCCGGGAATGCGGCATTTTCGTGCACTGGGGTAGATTACATGGGGCCTATCCTCGTCAAACGTGGTCGAAGCATGGTTAAGCGTTACATCTGTGTTTTCTCCTGTCTGGCCACTAGAGCCATTCACTTAGAAATCTCTTATTCTCTTGAAACTGCTTCTTTTCTTCAAGCCTTGCAAAGGTTTACCTGTCGCCGTGGTACTCCAAATCAGATTGTCAGTGACAATGGCAGCAACTTTGTTGGCGCCGACCGCTTGCTCAAAGAAGGTCTGAAGAAGATGAATGCAAACCTAATTGCCAACAAGCTGAGTTGCCGTGGGATCGAATGG
Organism: Aplidium turbinatum; assembly: GCF_918807975.1. NCBI lineage: Eukaryota > Metazoa > Chordata > Ascidiacea > Aplousobranchia > Polyclinidae > Aplidium > Aplidium turbinatum. The sequence continues at coordinate 10,034,140 of NC_137484.1, read as the reverse complement.
AAGTTTAACACTCCAGCCGCGAGCCATCAAGGTGGCGTATGGGAGAGAATGATAAGATCGGTTCGTAAAATCCTATGTGCATTAACTGATGAAAAGGCTTTAGATGATGAAGAACTTCTGACATTTGTTACCGAAGTGGAGCGCATTCTCAACGGGCGGCCCTTGACACCAGTGAGTTCCGACTGGGACGACATGGACGCCTTGACGCCGAACGCCCTTTTGCTTGGGAAGATAGACAATTCTCTACCACCGGACGAATTTTTGAAGTCAGATGGCTACAAGAGGTCCTGGCGACTGGTGAACTACCTCGCCAGTCAGTTCTGGAATCGATGGGTAAAGAGTTATCTGCCAACACTACAAATCCGACAGCGTTGGCTCCAACCTGCCAGGAATCTTCGCGATGGTGACTTAGTCTTGATGGTCGACGAGTCGTTAAAGAGGGGACTGTGGCCCAAAGCGCGTGTCATCGAAGCTTACCCCGACGAGCACGGTACGGTGCGGACTGTAAAGATTAAAACGGCAAGTTCGACTTACCGTCGAGACGTGCGAAAACTTTGCCTGTTGGAGGCCGTGGAGTAATTAAGAGACAATTGTACGACGGATTGTTGTTTTTCATCGCTGTTTTCCTTTAGGCCTATGTGTGTGCATGCGTTTTTATTGTATTCCAAACTTTTGTGTCGTTGGCCTGTTTCGATCTTGTGTGTCTTCTATCACACAGTCGTAGCGCTAGAGCCTGTCTCGTCATCTTACATTAATATTTTTTTTTTTTTTGGATGTTGGCCACACTTCTGTGCGTGTACTTTAACTTAAATATAACCATTTGATGGCATGGTTACATTGGGGCGGGTGTAGCGGCCAGTTTCCTTTGCTCCCTTTTTTGTTTTGTTGGTGCTCTCTACCGCCTTCCGCAAGGCACGCCTGACGCCTTGTAGATTTCAATAAATTTAGTTTTTGGGTTTTTGTCCGCCATGGAAAGAGTACTGTAAGTAAATGTGTGTTTTAATCTTTTAATATTGTTTTTATGTTTCAGCACTGGAACATTGTTAAATTTAAATCAGTTTTTGATCACCTGCTGAAAGACACAATTAATTTGTCATAAACGCCATTGTAGGCTATTGTTCTCTGATTCCTGTTTGGTGTTACCTGGTGATTTGGTATTTGCTTAGGTTTGAACCTTTTGTTTTTCATCTTTGTTTGTGTACTTTCTTTCCTTTATGCCTCTCGGCCATGTACGACCTGGGTGACCAAGTTTTTGCCTTTGTTGCACATATTTGCTAGCTCCCATTCATAAACTGCATTTTCATACAAGTTTGCTAGTGCTCATTTCAAATAGTCTCTGTAGACAGGGTTTCTACAAATCCGATGCATGTAAAATTTAAGTGGCACGTGTTGCGGATTATAGTTTTATTCCAAGATGTTTGAGTAGTGTTTATTATGGAAAAATCGTATTATTTTAAAGTTTATCGTAAATATATCCTCCATCTTTGAAGCGTTCTGCTGGGAGTTCCTTCCAAATGCGCACCTATTGGTGCACATCCCTGGAAAGGTAATTTAATACTGAATCCGATGCATGTAAAATTTAAGTGGCACGTGTTGCGGATTATAGTTTTATTTCAAGATGTTTGATTGGTGTTTATTATGCAAAAATCGTATTATTTTATTGTTTATCGTAAATATATCCTCCATCTTTGAAGCGTTCTGCTGGGAGTTCCTTCCAAATGCACACCTATTGGTGCACATCCCTGGAAAGGTAATTTAATACTGAATCCGATGCATGTAAAATTTAAGAGGCACGTGTTGCGGATTATAGTTTTATTCCAAGATGTTTGAAGAGGTGTCATTTATGCAAAAATCGTATTATTTTAAAGTTTATCGTAAATATATCCTCCATCTTTGAAGCGTTCTGCTGGGAGTTCCTTCCAAATGCGCACCTATTGGTGCACATCCATGAAAAGGTAATTTAATACTGAATCCGATGCATGTAAAATTTAAGTGACACGTGTTGCGGATTATAATTTTATTCCAAGATGTTTGAGTGGTGTTTATTATGCAAAAATCGTATTATTTTAATGTTTATCATAAATATATCTTCCATCTTTGAAGCGTTCTGCTGGGAGTTCCTTCCAAATGCGCATCTATTGGTGCACATCCCTGGAAAGTTAATTTAATACTGAATCCGATGCACGTAAAATTTAAGTGGCACGTGTTGCGGATTATAGTTTTATTCCAAGATGTTTGAGTAGTGTTTATTATGCAAAAATCGTATTATTTTAATGTTTATCGTAAATATATCCTCCATCTTTGAAGCGTTCTGCTGGGAGTTCCTTCCAAATGCACACCTATTGGTGCACATCCCTGGAAAGTTAATTTAATACTGAATCCGATGCATGTAAAATTTAAGTGGCACGTGTTGCGGATTATAGTTTTATTCTAAGATGTTTGAGTGGATTTTATTATGCAAAAATCGTATTATTTTAATGTTTATCGTAAATATATCCTCCATCGTTGAAGCGTTCTGCTGGGAGTTCCTTCCAAATGCACATCTATTGGTGCACATCCCTGGAAAGGTAATTTAATACTGAATCCGATGCATGTAAAATGTAAGTGGCACGTGTTGCGGATTATAGTTTTATTCCAAGATGTTTGATTGGTGTTTATTATGCAAAAATCGTATTATTTTAATGTTTATCGTAAATATATCCTCCATCTTTGAAGCGTTCTGCTGGGAGTTCCTTCCAAATGCGCACCTATTGGTGCACATCCCTGGAAAGGTAATTTAATACTGAATCCAATGCATGTAAAATTTAAGTGACACGTGTTGCGGATTATAGTTTTATTTAAGATTTTTCTAATGTATGTCTGGTCGCATTTTATGCCTCGCACTTATTCACGGATAACTTTTTAGGCGGAAAGCTGAAAAATTATTCTGCCAGAATGACGGTGGTCATTTTTCAGTTGCACAGAAAATGAGTAAATGACGCCCCTGACGTCACACATTAGAATCGACGATTATGATAAAGTGAATGTGCTGTCAGAATTTGTTTTGTTTTTTTTCATATCTTTAACCTGCATTGCGGGAAAGCGGACTTGAGCGCTATGCATCGGTGTATGCCTTCCGACGTACACCTGACCCACGCTGCAGCCGACGGCAATGTCTTTTTCCGGTTGTCTACTCTACTTATGACTTAAATTTGGTACTACCCATTACTCGAAATCGACGCATTTTAATGTTAAGAAAAGTCAATTTATCTGTTTTTATACCACTACAGCATAAGGTAACAAAGAAACGCAATGAATGCAATTGTCAAAACAATACATTGCATTGCATAAGTAGCCTATAGGTGTGATTATGATTTATGACCGTAGCCGGAAAAAAATAAAACATTTTTGGGGCGTGAACAAATTTTCCCAAATTTGTATTTGTAAACATTCTTTCAAAAACGCAACAGTTTACAATTTTCCCAAATAACTGAACGGTAGGCCTATTGCCCAAATTTGGATTGTTCCCTTCCCTGTGGCTACGTCCCTGCCTAGCAGCATATAGTCATCAGCTAAATTAGGCTACTTCTTACTGCTATGGTAGGCTATGTTGTAGTCTCCACTTTAGATGTTAGATTAACATCTTTGTCTTGCCTTTGTTGATATATAAATTCGCAAGCTGCACAGCATGCAAGCTTTAAAAAAAAATGTCTGAGACCGATGATAAAGCAGACTTTTCCTGGAAACAATTTCTTTATGTAGGCCTAGGCCAGGGGTTCTTAAACTGGGGTCAGTGGACCCCCAAGGGGTCTGCGGTCTAGTTTTAGGGAGTCCATGAAGGCCCAATGGAAATCTGAGTGTAGGCCTATCATTTCAAAAATGGAATACATTTTTCAAAAGAAAAGAGATTAAGTTCAAACAACGCTGATGATTTTCCTCAGGTCATCGTTAGTCTAGGCTACTCATTGCTTTTCACATCGCCATGCATAAGCATGGAAAACTCTCCCAACAAATTTGAAAGTAATTTTGTCTGGTAGTGTGAAAACTTCACAAGAAGATCTTCAAGAAATATTGGACAATGTTAACTCAATTGGAAAAGAATTTAATATGAAAATTAATGCTAAAAAGACTAAATCAATGATAATCTCAAAATCACCAGACACTCCAGTAGGCCTACTCCAAATTATAATTGACAATCAAAATATACAAAAAGTCAAATCTTTTTCTTATCTTGGACATTTAATAACTGAAGATGGGAGGTGTGAACATGAAATTCTAAGACGGATAGAAATTGCAAGTACTATATTTAGAAAAATGAAAATGTTTTAATCAATCAAAGTTTAAATTTATCAATTCGTCAACGAATATTAAAATGCTATGTCTGGTCAACCCTTTTATACAACTCTGAAACTTGGACAGTGTCACAAAAAATGGAAAAACGGAATCGATGCCTTCGAGCTCTGGTCATACAGGCAAATGTTAAAAATTTCATGGAAACAAAAGATCACTAACGATGAAATAATATCTAAATTTAATTCAAGCAAAATTCTATTACAAATAGTCAAAAGAAGAAAATTAAAGTATTTTGGACACACAATAAGGCAAAACTCGTTACAAAGATCATTATAATAGAAGGGAATATAAACGGTAAAAGAAACAAAGGTAGACCAAGAATGATTTGGACATCAAACATCACTAAATGGACAAAACTAAGTTATGAAAATGCAGTACGAACAGCTCATGGTCGAGAACAATGGCGCATTGTATCCAACCCTCAATACGAGGAAGGAACGTAGCCTAATGATGATGATAAGTGTGAAAATCGTTAATTTTATCAGAGCTTGTGCTTTGATAAATGCCCACGGGCCCACTTTGAACCATCGAATATTCAAGAGGTTATGTCAAGAAATGGGAGCGGAACATGAAGTTCTCCTCTATCATAGAAATTCGCTGGCTGTCAAGGGGACAAGTTTTGAAGTGTTTTTTCTTTTTTTCTAAGAGACAAAAATATTGAACTCTCAAAGCAGTTTAACAGTAAAGAGTTTATTCAAGGTTTAGCTTACTTGGCGAGTTGGCGGATGCTTTTACTCATAGGCCTATGAATGGGGTTTTTCGTTCTATTCAAGGCCCTGCTATTACAACTATGGACGCTTCTGAAAAACTTAAAGCTTTTCATGACAAGTAATCTCCGTGGAAAAGGAGATTGGAGACTAACAACTACTCTAATTTCTCAACGTTGGAAGAATTGATGCCTCTAAATGGAATTGCAGTTTGTAATGCTCTACCATCTTCTCTGCACACAGACATGTGCAGACATTTGGAAGCATTGCAAAACCCTTTCAAAGGTTATACTGCTTAGCCGCAGAGGATATTAAAAATACAGCACGGATAGTGGATACGTTACTCTTTCTTCGCTGAACTGGAATCTATCAGTGATGAGGACCTTGCAAAAGATGAGTTTATTGAACTAAGGGCAATGGAATCATTAAGAATGTCCTTCAATACGAAAAGTTTTGGCAATTTTTGGAGTTTGTTGATGCAAGCACATCCTCTTTTGATAAAGAGAGCCATGGCTGCTTTAATCCCTTTTGCGATTACATATTTATGTGAGTCAGGATTTTCATCCTTGGCAGAGGTGGGCAGTAACTAGTTACAAAAGTAACTAGTTACTTTTTGAGTAACTGTAACGGTAACTTCGTTACTATTTTCCAAAAGTAACGAAACGCGGTAACTATAGTTCCTATTTTAACACTTTTTCAACAGTTACAGTTACAAGTTACTTTTGTATTGAAATTTTAGTTTTTAATTGCCGTTTATTTCTCTGCACGTGTTTGTGTCTTGCTTAGTGCGTGTTTGCTGCGTTTTGCGCAATAATGCATTTTTTTCGCAGATGTATCGGCGCAGCACTGCGCATGCGCGGTTCTACTTTTGTTTTGTGGTCTGGTGGAGAAGGGTTGCCATATTGGCGAATTGATCGCCAAAGTCCAGAAATCTGGCGATTTTTTAAGACGTTTAGCTTCATATTTATGATTTAGCTCTTTTTTGGCGATTTTTTATAACTGATTTGGCTAAATTAGTTGTTTTTGGCGATTAATCAATATGTACCAAAGACAGGCAAGACACAACAATGCAACAGGGTTGAGCATTATAATAATAAATTTTACATATTTACAAATGAATTTAACAGTCAAACGTTTTCGGTTTAACTTAAGCCCTCATCAGGAACCTGAAAATATTTATAAAAATGCAGTAAATTTCAACTTCTTGAAGGTAACTAACTAACTGACTTTAAGCATCAAGAAACACGCAGCGATTAAAATGAATTTGTTGATGCTTATAGTCAGTTAGTTATAGTTACCTTCAAGAAGTTGAAACTTATTGCATTTAGTGTAACGCTTGCAATGCCTCTGAAAAGATTGTCTGACATTAAAACCAGCAACAGCATTGCTGTTTGCTTGCCGTTGGTGGACGTTCTTGTGGAAGCAATACAAACCAGATTTGGTCATTGGTTCGAGGACAGCGACTGCATTCCACCTACAATTTAGACTTATCTGTGTTTAATGCCTGATCATTAAGCGACACTGCTGAATTGAAGACAAAAATAAAACAGAACATGCTTCAAGCAATTGAAGAAGCAAACTGGTCTGCTGAAGAGGGGAGCAGCAGCGACGCTGAAGTGGATGGTGGTAGGTAGAGCCACGGAGGACTTTTGCACCACTTTACGCAAATACCTAGAAAAGAAAGCAATGCGCGTTGAATCTGTTACAGGAGTATTTGGAAGCGGACCCTGAGGACAAGTTAAGCGGATCCAGATTTACAATTGGACCGATGAAAAAACTGTTTTAAAAACATAACACTCCCATTCCGTCAAGTGCTGCAGTAGAAATATTGTTTTCATTGCAGCACTTGTTCATCACCAGACTATTCGTTCATCCCCGACGCCGACACACGCTCCATCGACCTGACACTACCAAGACAGGCATGGGTGCGCCTCAACCGTCTCCGTACGGGCGTCGGGCTTTTCCGCTCAACCATGCACCAATGGGAAATGGCCTCTTCCTCCTGTGAATGTGGTGCCGAGGAACAGACCGCAGACCACATTATTGATTGATTGATTGATTAAATCTTTATCCTCGGACTGGGAAAGCTTCTTGCAGAACTTAATCCTGGCAGTTTCGAATACTTGTAGAGGCTTTAAATCACTGACGCAGGCCCGGTCGCGAAATTTTTTTTCCCACGAGATTTCTGTCTCATTGATTCTAGTCACTCTAAAAGTAAGATTTTCCGAAAGTGTTTTGAGAGATTGGTTGATTCAGATTGCGAAATAACTATTTGCCAATGAAATTCAGCAATGATAATAAAATATAAGCTTTCCCTAACCCTGCTTTTTTAGAAAAGCTAGTGCACGGCAAAAATTAATTTAAAGAAAAAAAGAGTTTGACTTCGATGGGAGTCGAACCCTCGTTCTCACGATCACTAGGCAGAGGATGAAACCACTGAACCAACCGTGCCAACGAGAAAATGTTGTATTCGCACGGTTTTAATACAAACTTTTACCAAAATATGCAAATGAGACAAAAATCTCGTAGGAAAAAAAATTTCGCGGCCCGGTCACCGAGATTGACAGAGTGAAGTTTCCGATTGTTGAAGTCTTGTTGCCGGGAAACTATTCCATCTATTAGATGCCGCTAAATAGAGAGGAGTCCTTAACGTGCGTTGCTCAAGCGCATGCCCTGAGAGTCGAACCAGTGCCGCTTGATCTTGAAGCTTCTTCGTTCCAGAAGTGACGCGCTAACCAATTGAACTATCGGGGCGGACATCATCGATGACTGTAACATCTTCAAGCCACCTAACGGAGTGGAAGGTCTGCGTCATGGATGATGAAACCAAAGACTGGCTGCTTTCTAGTAGCCTTCCAGTGTAGTCCGGGAACATCGTGAATCTGGGGCGGTAAAAGGATAGACTTTCGGCTCCAGGGACTCACACAACGACGACGATTGGGCAAGGATGGACATTTTAAAGCCCAAAAGGGCAGGCCTGAGTGAAGAGCACTTTGAAATGCTCGTATTTCTCAAAGGAAATAAACATATAAGCCACTGAGTATTTTTTTTAAATAAAACCTTGTTGGTTTTGTACTTGTGCTGTTATGTTAGCATGGATGGCTCTAACACTATATATCAAACATTGCGGTTAAACTGGGCTTGCATGCAGAGCTGGCCACTGGCCAGGTGCAGAATTTTATGTTCAGATTTGTGAGTAACTGAAAGTAACTAGTAACTGTAACTAGTAACGGTAACTAGTTACTTTTTAAAATTGGTAACTGTAACGGTAACTCAGTTACTTTTGAAAGTAACTTTGCCCACCTCTGATCCTTGGTAACTATCAAAACAAAGAGTCGAAACCGGTTGGATGCAAAGCATGACATGCGTGTTGCCCGAAGTCACAATTTCATGTTCTTGTAGAAAACAAACAGAAACATCCTTCACATTAATGAAATTAAAGATATTGATAAACAATCTGCATTCGCTATTTCTTAAATTTAATAAAACATAAATTTTGTTACCAATTCATTTTAATTTTATTGCGTTAAGTCCAATTCATCCTGATCAAAAAAGTTTCTCGGACTAGGCCACAAAGGGGGTCCACGCAAACCAATTTTTTTCAAAGGGGTTCGCGTTAAAAAAAGTTTAAGAACCCCTGGCCTAGGCCTATAAATTTTCTCTGCTTAGGCTATTTTTCCCTACGTTGCCCCAAGCGCTTTTCTTTGGTGCAACATTTAAATTTTCTTGAGCTACTTTTTCATCTTGATTTTTTTAAAAGATATTGTAGTTTCCTAAATCGCCTACGGTAGGCTTACTCTTATAGTCTTCGATCTTATTTTGGTCTCGAGCAGGTCTTAACATTCATGTTTTGTTAATTCCACATTTTTCAAGACATCTGTTAAGCTTGGCAGGCATGTAATATTCTTGCTGTGATCAAACATGACGTCGTCGTCGTGTGAGCGTCTGGGGCCGAGGGTCTATCCTTTTAACAGCCCAGATTCACGATGTTCCCGGACAACACTGGAAGGCTACTACAGAGCAGCCAGTCTTTGGTTTCATCATCCATGACACGCAGACCTTCCACCCCGTTAGGTGGCTTGAAGATGGAGCAGTCATTGATGATGTGGTCTGCGGTCTGTTCCTCGGCACCACATTCACAGAAGAAGGAAGAGGCCATTTCCCATTGGTGCATGGTTGAGCGGAAAAACCCGACGCCCGTACGGAGACGGTTGAGGCTACGCTAATATAGAGACTGTAATTAAACCATAGTAACCCATAAAAGAAGGAAATATCTCACAATGCCCACTTGGATCAGAAGTAACTTTTATCGCAAATTGTCCATTGTTTATTCATTGTTACGTAGGCTATTTAAATAATTCCTATTAAACACTTCCTCTTCACAAACGTGGTCTTTTCGAAGATCAACAGTTTGGATTTTAGGAATAGCTTACGGCTGCTTACTGACATTCTGTAACACAAAAATGCCTAAGCAAGCTAAATCGTGAATTTAATGCAACTCCCGGGGGTGATTTAAGGTGCAATTTTTGCGAGTTTCCAGTGAAGTGCGATAAAAAGTATTTTGTTGAAAATCACAGGAAAAGTAAACGCCATTAAGCTGGATTGGAGCGACAACAAGCATCGCAACCAAGGCAAACTTTTATTGAACAAGCCCCTTTTACTGAACCCGTTTGGGTCTGAAATCGACAAAATAATATCAGAGATATCTAGACACCTATTCTAGAAATCTGTGAATAGCCTACTATGTTTGGGTAACTGATATCAATTCAAGGAAGAACTGTGGCCTCTACAAACAAGCAATTTGGTTAGGTCAAAATAAAGTCAAAATTTGATAAAAATAAAGTCAAAAATTTTTTCTTTTAGGTCAAAATAAAAATGGCCTTAGTTACAACTAAAACTTTGGTACAAAAAATTGACATGTATAACTCATCTTCAAAACTTTAACGTAGCTTCAAATACAGTATAAAGGTGTGGAAACTTTGAGCTCAATCCCGTTGGAAATGAGAAAAAATTCACGTTTAGAACTCATTTAAAAATCATCCTAAAAATCTTCTACCATCGTATTACTATGTCGATGGCTTCAGGCCTATGTAGATCTCTTATTATTAGCTGACGCGAATTGTGTTCATTCAAGCAACTACATTGTAAAATTTTGTTTCCATTATTTTGCTTGCTTTATTTATGTTTAATTTATTACCTTTTCTTTTGTTGAGGGTGCCTGCTTGACTAGAAGGCCTTCCGGGTCACTTCGCAGCCACCCGTTGCAGTATCTACACATTCTACGTGATCGTTTGTTTTATTTGATTTTGCTTTATAAATGTGTGTTATTTATACTCGCAACTAAATAAACGCCAATCAATCAGTTATAGAACGTACAAAAATACACATAAAACCATGTTAAATAATTATCTTCATATAAGCTACCTATCTATATACATTATTCAATAATAAAATTTGTAGATTAAACAGAAACACTGTAAAATCAAGAACGTAGAGACAGCGCGATATATCCAGGTATATCTAAAGAAGGGGATACGAAGGCTCACAGCAATTGCCTTATTCTCACGACACCAGAAGGGCGATAGTTGGCACCGTGCTAAACGTGCGGTTCTTTTTAAAATTGCAGAAGTTTTGTAGTGCAACTGGTACAGTCACTCAGTCAGCTACAGAAGACAGTTATCAAATGTTATGCAGATTGTAGAGCATGTTTAAAAAATACTTGTTTGGAAAGACAGTTGAAAAGTAACCAGCAAGCCGTTTTTCTTAACAAAGCCTTTGCAGTAGACGAGGTGTAAAGCAAGTATACTGGATTACTGGTGCTTGAATTAACAAGTAACTACAGTATATGCAATGCATTATGCATGCTGTGAATACCCATTACCCAGGCCTAATGCAAAGAGCGCAATACAGGTCATTATAACAAGGTTTATTGAATCACCACTGGTGTTAATTGTCATTTACGATAAACAGAAGTCCTTCTATTGTTAGACGTAATAAAAACCTTCGTATGCCCTTCTTTAGATACCACTGTTTAAAACAGGCATTGTAAACATAGTGTTCAACACCAAACAAACATAGGAACAATATTAGTAGAATAAGTGCTCTGACTCAATAACACAAAACTAAAATAAAATACACAAATCGTTCGACATAACATGTTTGCCATCAACAAAAAAACTTTTCAGCTTCTTCGAATACCTAGAAAATGAAAGTAAAATAAATGAATGAAGTCGCCCACTTTACAAATTTCCAATGTTTTTATAAAACTCGCATATTGTAGATAGTGTAGTAATATATAAAAAGCTTAAATTTCTAAAAAAAAACATCTTGCAATGCATAATAAATTGTGTTTATGAGTGAGTGCAATCATTTTCAGGTACTATAAAGTGTAACATAGGCCCATGTGGGTCGCAGTGTACGAAAAGCTACAACAAATATTTTGTTTATTTAACCACCATTAGTAGTTCTCCGCCGGAAGCCCATGGTCGTTTAGGGGCTCACTTATGTCAGTCTGTCTTATGATTTTTAGTCATTAAAAATGAAACTACTGCTACAGAAGCTAGATAAGATTACATTACGCAAGGCTATTGTGGGCCCAACTCTATCTAACCGCCCACCCATTTTAAGTTTGTGAAGCATTTCCCTTCCTTTCGAAGCATTTCGAATGCCCCCTTCCCTTGAGAAAATCTTGCGTCCGCCACTGTCTGCAGTACTACCATCAAGCACCTAATGAAATAGACTTCACTGGGAGTAGCACCTAAATGAACGGGCGCAACAGTGCGCCGCACTTAAATATCCTGACGCCACAGAGTGCGCACTTATTTGGCAGGCAGGCACCCCAAAGACGTGCTCTGCCAGAGTATGCGTTACACCCGAGATGATTTTAAGGACTCAAAACCTTTCTTGGGAGTCTGCAACCAGAAGGTAGCTCCACAAGCCACATTTTTTGTAGATGACTTGTTATTTTCAAACAGTGCTTTTGCATCTATCCCCGCGTCTTCATTAATTTTTAAAACAAACACTACGACATTCGTTTTTCACTTTGTCTTTAGTTTCTGTTGTTTAAAAGTGTCGTAAATGCAAGTTTTATCACCAGTCCTTTTCATCGTTAACAAGCAGTGGCATAGTGCCTATGCACTTTGAAGGTGCAGTAATTTTTTTGTTACATTTCATCAAATGGTTTTAAAATGATGGAAGTAAAATTTTCATCTCCTTTACAGTGCACCATTTTGCGGCCCTAACATATTGCTTCCTAGCCCCAATTTTGAACAGACACGATTTAAAAACACCATCGCAACACATTCTAGGCGCAGTCACTAAAAAATAACAGTGGACTTCGGGGAAGCTCAAAATGGTGGTCTTGATTCCAATAAACCGGTGGACAAAGCTGTACATGCAAGCTACGACAATACAGTTTACTCAACAACTTTGAGGATTCTGCAGACCAGAAAATGATCAATTCTGATGTCATTTCCTTGACACTACTGTGAGCGTATGCTGTCTGCAGCAATTAGTTCTGTCCAACAAGAATCCGGCCTGTCCATCTAATGATAGACACTGTGCATTCAGAACTGTTGCATTTTAGTACACCCTTGGATATCATAGATTTTTGTGAAAATTATGAAAACCCAAGAAATTAAAAATCTCTGCATAGTTAACTTTGTGTTTACTTTCGGCCCCATTAAAGTCCTACAGGTGTCCGCAAGGAAAAAATCGGCCGGCCCTGCTAGTAGGGACAAAACTAAATAGAGATGATAAAGGCAAAATCCAATTCAAAGTTGGAATAGTCAATATCTTTAAACAGCTTTTAACAACAGAACAAAAGCTACGTGCAGCTGAAAATCGTTTTACTTTGTCCGCTCCGATAGCTCGGTTGGTAAAGCTCTCGACTTTGGAAACAAACGACAAGATCAAGAGTTACTGGTTCGACTCTCGGATGTGCCTTTAGCAACGCATTTCAAGGACAACTTTTTTTGGCTGGGGGAAAGTTGTTTCGCTAATAGCGTGGAACAGCGCCAGAATATGGGTGCAGAACAGCGCCAATGTCCGTTTTATAATCGCTGACCACACTGCTCCTTTAAGCGCAGTAGCCTACGTACAGTAAGTGGTAGCCTTCGAAGGGGGTCTGGTCCCCATACTAACGCTTTGTATACTAGCTCTGCAAAATTGGTGTTTTAATTGTTAAGAAGAGCTGCAGATGCAAAGTTATCAAGTTCTTCGTTTTGGAACCTGGTTGTATAACAGGTTCAGACAAAATCAAAAGACTTGGAGATTTGCTGTTTACATTTCCCATTCTTCACATTCAGAATAGAGCAATTTCAACATTCAGTGTTACCGAAAACTTATTTCTCTAATTTGTCATGAGTGTCGGCGACTTGCGGCCTGCACTGTAGTACTTATACAACAGATACAGACCACTTGGCAAAACGTATCTGTAAGACACACGTTGTGATTCAATGCATATTTCTTACGTTTTCAGGTGGTGTGCTTGCGTTGGAATTGACAACACGTGTTTGGTTGGTTTTGATGTAATGCTCCACCACCGGCATCGATTCTTCCATGTGTAGTTTGAATCGCTTGCGTACACTCTCTATGTTATCGTCTGGTCGTCCGCTAGTTCGCGCTCTATTTAAAATTCTTTTCGTGCAGGTCTGAAAAGTACAGCCATACTTAGAAGTCAACAATTTCCCATCGGAAAATTATTGAGGTACATCTGAGGTGAGTAGATTGTGGGAATCGTTATCCTCAGATTGAGAAAGCTTTTTTGAGAACTTATTACTGGCAGTTTCGCGTACTAGGCTTTGAACCACTGTCGCAGGCCCAGTCACCGAGATTAACAGAATGAAGATCTCACCGGTTACTAAAAAGTTGTTGTCTGTGAATTATTCCATCCACGGGTACCACTGAAAGGCGAGCAGTCCTTAAATGCGTTGTTCAAGCTCACATTCCAAGAACCAAACCAACACCGCTTGATTTTGCCAGTTCTTTGTTCACTAAGTCGAGAGCTCAAACAACTGAGCTATTGGGGCGGACAAAGCGTTATCGAAACGATTCTCAGCTGCACAAGAATTGTTAGCTCTCACCTCTTCAGGGCAGTCAATAAATAAGACAAACTCAAGATCAACCCTTTCAGCCATCCCTTCATTCCATCCAGTAAGGTTGTCTAAATTTCTTGGAAAACCATCGATCAAAATTTTTGAATTTCCACAACTGGCAATTTCCTGATGAGCACACAACAACTACTAAGACACTGTCAAATGATTAGATGAGGTTATTTTCACACCCTAACCCAGGGGTTTTTAAACCGGGTGCGAAAATCCTTAACCTAATTTTTCATACAAACTTATTCTACATCAAGAATACAAAGTATCTTCTACAAACAAATTGCATTTCCCAAAATGTTGGGTGAGTAGTAGTAAAGATGGAAGATGTTCATGAAATCAGTCATAATTACATTTTCTAAAAGCTCACAGGTTATGTGAGCTGGCACCATCCTTCCATCTTGCATCCAATCATGCAACAAGTGCCCAACAGTAGATTCAGGATTATCTCTTTCTTGACGTAACAAATCTCCAGCAGAAAAGTGTGTATATCCGAATTTCTGAAAGAATATATCAACTATAAAGCACATACAATATTTATACAACAAGTGAAGTCTTAGTAATAGACACGGTCATTTATTGAAAAAAGTTTTGGTTTGCTACATCCAACTATAAAGCAGGGATGTCAACCCAAACACTCTTACATACTTACCGTACTGTATTAATTTTGTCAGAGCTTTGTTACAGCAGAACAGAAAGGTTTAGAAGTTGCCAAGTTTCTCAAGTGGCGTGATTATTTTTAAGTTTCTAAGAAACGGCATCACTATTTTGGTGTCAAAACCATCCAATAATAATAACAATAAACCACTATGAGTGGTTGTATTGAAAATGGTAAAGTTTTCAACAACCTATGGCTTGATTTTCAGTTCCAGCATTGGGCAGTAGATGGGCACATTTAGTCAGGCAGTAACAAAAATTAAACCTATAACAGCATGGAAAACCATACAAAGTACTGATTTATGAGGATTATGAAATGCCCAGCAATACCTCTCATTTTAGAGGAGTAATTTTTTTTGTAAATTTTAATAAACGAATTGTTTGGTGACTTTGGTAACACCTAAAGTAGACACTGACACCAATTCATTTTTTTTTGCTAATTATTTGTTCATGCCATGACAAAGCAACTAATTCTGGCTTCCAAAACATCAAACCACCAACGTTGTTTCAATGATTAAATCTTCCATGGTTGCAGTTGCAGAATGTATTGTTGGGTTGTTTTATCATATATATATATACCGGTATTATAAAAATCCGCTAGACATCTGCGTACCTCACTTTGGCTGTCAAGATATTAATTGTTATAAAAATCCAAAATTGCACATGTAATTTACAGATTTCATGCTACACCATAATGTAAAAGTTGTCCAATGTACCTTTGTACTCCTATACTATACTACATGTGACCTTTACTTTCAGCAAAAATGGTAGGACAAAAATTAAATCCAAGTCTCAACCATGCCATAGGGGAAGGTGGGGACACTTCAGATAGATTTTTGAAGTTTAGTTGCAACATGAAAAATATAAAAAGTTAAGATAAACTTTAATGTTTGTTGTATTCCAAAATTATTGCATAAAATTGGGTGGAAAAGTTAAACAACTACATTCTTTGTAACAAATTTTATATGTAGAAACGCATGGGTGTGTCATGTGTCCGATCAAAACATGAGCTAATAAGTAAATTGAGATCATTTAACTAAAAACATGGCAATGGGGTAACTTCGGACAGGTATGCATGAATTCAAAAAAATTTACATTTTTTTCAAATGAAGCAATTAAAAAAGTATCACAATTAAATAAAACTATTTAGGTTATAATGTCTCATTTCTTAGAAATTGTTATTTGTAAGATACGTTGAGCATAATCAAAAAGCATAAATTGCAGTGCAACATACATTCTTAAATACCGAAATGTTTCTCAAAAGTTTTCGAAATGCTGCCTTTATTGTTTCAGATCAAGATAAAATGTTTTCTCGTTTTTGTTTATAAGATCTAGTCATGTTTATTTATACGGTTACACAAATGTATAAAAGTATCTGTCAATACTTCAGACACCCTGCCAAAAGTCACTCTTCATTGTCATGTTTTTAGTTGTAAATTATCTCTATTCAATAATTAATCAGCTCACATTTTGGTCAAATCTTTCACAAATAATTATCTCACCTCAATCTCTGTATTGCACCTTATCTGAAAGCTTTTGTTGTATGCAGCAAAGTTTTTGACTACAGTAGGCTATATCAAAAAATAAAAGTGTGGATTTTTTCCCTATGTTGTTTTATCAAGCTAACTTAGCCATGTGGTTGTTGAACAAGGTCATGTTGATGATCACAAAACATACGATGACATCAACAGAGAAAAACAGCAAACTGCTTGTCTCAAGCCTCCCTCTGTCAGAAGTGTCCTTATCTTCCCAAATGTGCTAAGACTTACACTATCCCACTACAAAGCATTAAATCATACAACAAACAATAACATGTCTGCTTTTTTTTATTAAAAAGTTATTTCCACCAGGAGTGTCCCCTTAAACCACATCCAACTAAAAGTTGCAATTTCACCAAACCTGATTATACTGGTACTAAGCATTGCAGACGTGTCCTATTATAATTACATGACTACAACGCAAACACAGCACAGTGACAGAGCATCAGGATTTAATATACTTGGTGTTCAAGTTACTATCCTGTTCCACGGTTTATCTTGAGTAAAATACTTTCATTTGACTTTGTACATGACAATAAAACAATGCGAAAATAAAGTTCTGACCATCTCGTAACTCCTTACCCGGTATATGTTTATACAAATTAAGTTCCACTCACCAATAAAACATGCAATATTATTCTTGATAGTTTACCACCAAAACAATTACAGCATAAACTACTTTTCTTAAATTTAATAGAATCTTAAGCTTGTAATAGCTTACCTCAGCTATGAGAGAACACAGAGTTCCCTTTCCAGATCCAGGGGCTCCCAAAACAAAAACAACTTGAGGTTTTTCCATTTTTTGATTATGCTAACTGAAATACACCTGGAAAAATTTACAATAAATTGCAGTAAGATGCTCTCAAATAATGAAATAGAGCAAAGTTTAAATTAAATTTATTAGGAAATGGCCTACAATAAGTTGTACCTTTAGGTTACTGCTCTGATACACAGTGAAAAACACAAAGTTCAGAAGAGTAACACCGATGTAACAACACAGAGCATACAGATTTAAGTTAGTTCAGCAAACAGTGTTTTGTGTATCTAGAAGCAGTTTATTGGGTAAGAGTAAAATGTAAATTTACTTTCAGTTTAATGTCAATAAATGAAATGACCAGGGTTGTCAGATTAGTTGTAGCCTTCCCTTCCAGATTGCATGCCAGTTTGATTCTAAATTATTCTAAATTTATTCCAGACATTTCATTTCAAGTCTAAAACAAAATACCATTAAATACGCAGTGTATATTGTAAATATGATATAACTTACAATAAGTAGTGGTGAGAATCTTCATGTTGAAATGAAAATATCCCTAAGATAAGATGATGCCAGCACATTTTTTATCAAGTTTTGTAGCCTTTGTTCACCCCAATTTTATGTCTGTGCCTGCGTGCTTGTTGAAAAATTAAGTTTGTCAAATGATTGGCAGTGTAAACGATGTATGCTGACAAATGAACACAGCAAGCGAAAGAGCAACTGTTTTTTCTTTATATCATTAGAATTCTTGAAAAATGTACGTAGGGTTGCCTCCTGCTGAGAAGCCTTGCCCAGTTTTTGCCCGTTTGTGTAAGAGCTACCTTTAATAAGTTAATCGCTGTATATCTGCTAAAAAATTTCATACCGCACGTACATACAAATATTAGCCTACCCTAAAAGTGTTTCCAGAAAACACTACATATAATCCATTATTTGAATGTAATTTTGCAAAATTTTTCCAGGGGGCATGCCCTCGGACCCCTTAGAAAACGCGTGCCTTCGGAACGTTCTTACCCCCCACGAGTTTTATTGCTTCCCTTCAATCCCTTGCTCAACCCACCAGGATATGCCACTGCGTAGAGTCATATTCTTCCTACAATAAACTTCACATACGCTTGGATTTTTGAACTTCTTATCTAACTGCTTCGATGCAACAAAATATGAAAATCAATAAATATCGTACCGGTACTTAACAGTAACTACGGTACTGCATTCTGTAACAACCTAAAAACATAACAGATTAAAAGTAAACTTAACATACATGGAAATACAACCCAGTGTTCAGTGAGCGGAAAGTCCTGTCAGCTAACTAGGTTGCGTCACACTTCTCACAGACAGGCTTTCGTGCCAGAGAGCGTGCAATTCAGCAACACAGTTTCAATCAAAGAGACGGAACTAAGGCAGAAAGTTACGCGCACGCATTGCAGCTACTAAATGCAATGAAAAAAAGACAATTACCGAAACAATCTAGACTTGTCTAAACAATCCCAATTTGCTTCTAAAAATTATTCCAGATTCCAGACATTTTTTTTCCCTGCTAGACAGTTCGTTTTGATTCCAGATCTGGAATCAATTATTCCAATCTGACAACCCTGGAAATGACCGAAAGGCATTCCAAACCAACATCTCTAGGGGAAGTCCCTATGCCGTGACTCGTGATCCACTTTCCTTGTCCAAAGTTCCGTGATAACTATACGTCACCGTCCGGGTGAACTACCGACTCTAGGGTGAACATAGAAATTCAGTGGCGGCTGGTGAGTCCTGGAAATGGGGGTGCTGAAGGCGAATAGGCCTACAACAGCGTGGGGTCTCCCTCATAAAAATTACATTTGATTTGGTGCATTCTAAGCATATTTTAGCTCCAAATTGTGATAAAAGTTTAAGTAAAACTTGGCTTCGTTTCTAGCACTAGTTGCTACGTTCATCTGATGAAATTGAAAGTAAAATTAACAACAAACAAGATGGTTTATTGCTTCACTGACGTTTCGCGCACCATGACAATGCGCATCCTCAGAGCGAATAACATACAAAATAAAATTTCACCAGGTTATATACTGCAGTGCGATTGAAGGCAAGAAAAAATAAAATAAAACACGCAATATTTTAAAAAATTGGCCAATAATGTGTGAGCGGTTACTTTCCTCGTTAAATTACGTAAAAACTTCCAACAATAGATATAAAAATTCGAAGCGGTGACGACCAACAGAAAAAGTGCGATTGAAGGCAAGAGAAATAGAACACAATGTTTTTAAAGATTGGCTAATGATGTGCGGTTACTTTCGACGTTAAATTACGTAAAAACTTCCAACAATAAACATAAATTCGAAGCACTGAAGACCACTAGAAATTCGAGACAAAATTAGATTGCAATGACTTTTCTAACTGTGTTTAAGTAGGCTTGAAGCCTGCATGTCGAGACAATAGTGATTTATAAGGTTTTGGTAAAAGGTTTCCGTCGTTCCGGTTGAGTACATTGCAATGTTTGGATGTAATGTTGATGAAGCAACTTTCTGCGGTGGTGCGTTGATAATAATTACTTTCATTTTTCAAAATTTTTGTTTCTGACCAGTTAATTTTGTGATATTTTATCACTACCGAAAGACCCCACCCCTTTTGACAATAAATGTGGTGTTGTTTATGAAATTCCTTGTAATGATTGTGACGCAGTTTATATTGGCCAAACTGAACGTAGTATAAATTCCCGGGTCAAAGAACATCGCAGAGCGGTCAAAAATATGGAACATGAAAAGTCAGCCCTTTGTTCACATATGTTAGAAGAGGATCACAAAATTAACTGGTCAGAAACAAAAATTTTGAAAAATGAAAGTAATTATTATCAACGCACCACCGCAGAAAGTTGCTTCATCAACATCACATCCAAACATTGCAATGTAGGCTACTCAACCGGAACGACGGAAACCTTTTACCAAAACCTTATAAATCACTATTGTCTCGACATGCAGGCTTCAAGCCTACTTAAACACAGTTAGAAAAGTCATTGCAATCTAATTTTGTCTCGAATTTCTAGTGGTCTTCAGTGCTTCGAATTTATGTTTATTGTTGGAAGTTTTTACGTAATTTAACGTCGAAAGTAACCGCACATCATTAGCCAATCTTTAAAAACATTGTGTTCTATTTCTCTTGCCTTCAATCGCACTTTTTCTGTTGGTCGTCACCGCTTCGAATTTTTATGTCTATTGTTGGAAGTTTTTACGTAATTTAACGAGGAAAGTAACCGCTCACACATTATTGGCCAATTTTTTAAAATATTGCGTGTTTTATTTTTTCTTGCCTTCAATCGCACTGCAGTATATAACCTGGTGAAATTTTATTTTGTATGTTATTCGCTCTGAGGATGC
Organism: Aplidium turbinatum; assembly: GCF_918807975.1. Lineage (NCBI taxonomy): Eukaryota > Metazoa > Chordata > Ascidiacea > Aplousobranchia > Polyclinidae > Aplidium > Aplidium turbinatum. The sequence continues at coordinate 10,013,692 of NC_137484.1, read as the reverse complement.
GCATTGTCATGGTGCGCGAAACGTCAGTGAAGCAATAAACCATCTTGTTTGTTGTTAATTTTACTTTCAATTTCATCAGATGAACGTAGCAACTAGTGCTAGAAACGATAATTGTCCTGATGAACACCCAAACTTTTCAGTATTCAGTTTAAAACTTGGCTTGTTTAAGAGTTTCGCAAATGTGTGTAATAGGGACGATCAACAAACATAATATATGGATAACACGTTCTAAAGTCTAAACGATAAAACGCTTGTTTTTTTCATTATCTACTCCACAAAAAAATCTCCCGTGGCCGATGTCACTTTACATTTTGGATGTAGATACGTTGCTTATTGCATGACATATTAAATTGAAGCAGTTTTTTTTCCAAGGATGGTAAGTAGACCTATCCTAAAAAGTCAGTTTTTCTAGTGCCTTCCTATTTGCATTCTTCTGTAGCCTAACTCAGACTACCGTACCGTAATATTAATCAGCGAAATTGGAATTCTACATAAACGTTTTAAACTTGAATCACATCATTATTTTTAATTTATTATAAAAACTTGAAAATTTTGGCCATTTAGTACCTTAGTGATTGATTGTTGAAACTTTTATCTTCATTACGGTACCGGTACTAATAATTGGAAAACAAAAGCAATGAAAACCAGCGTAAAATTTGATGCGGAGAGTTCAGTACGGTGTCGGTACCTTACAGAAAATGACTCAGAAGAATTAAACAAAATGACTGAAAATTGCAAATTATGAAAAAAAAAAACGATCTAACCAACTGATGCAAAAAAATTATTATTTTTGTCATCTTCGGACCGAGAAAGATCGATTGATTCGATCCCTGACTTGACTGAGAATTTTCATTCAAGGACTAAGGAAGTCTCTTGAAAGGTTATTCCTGACAATTTCACATGGCCTACTTGCACAAGAATTAGATTGACATTTCTAGTGAATTTTCGGCTTTCCACATGTTACAGTCCTAGTTGAAGCGTTTTTCACCTGTCGTCGTCTTCGTGTGAGCCTCTGGGGTCGAGAGTCTATTCTTTTACCACCCCAGAATCACGATGCCTGTGAAGTTATTCGATCCACTATGACAGTCGCTAAACCTCTTTTAGGATTAAGTAGGTTAGTAGGCTGTTAATTCAGGTAAGCTACATTGTGGTAGCCTGTACGCATGCTACCATTTTTTCCAACCACAAAAAAATTCCCCAAATTGGAAACAAAATTCCTCCGTTTGGCGATGCTAGTCTGTGTTTGAGCAGTTAGCTCATCCGCCCCTGATAGCTCAGTTGGTTAGCGAGTAACTTCGTAAACGAAAAAGCTTCAAGATCAAGCGGTGCCGATTCGACTCTCGGGGTCTTCGCTTCAGCAAATCATTTTAAGGACTAGGCTACTTTCATTCAGCGGCACCTAACAAATGAAATAATTCTTCAGCAACAAGACTTCAACAACCGGAAATTTACTCTGTCGATCTCGGTAACCGGCCCTGCGTTGAAAGCCTGTAGGCTACAAGTATGCAAAACTACCAAGAATAGCCAAGTCTTTGTCAGTCCGAGGATAAAAGATTCAAAACCAAAGCAGTTCAGTTTAAAATTTCGTCACAGCTAATGAAACGTAAATTCCGATTTGGACAACCTGGTAGTAGTTATGCAAGCTGTGTTAATTGCTGCGCGGAAACAATCGGCCACCCCCACTAGTGGGGAACAAACCGACGATGGATTATGATGATGTTGACTCCAAGCAAATTTTGCTCATGTGACATTGCAAAGCCAGTGCAACATGGTGATAGGGCTATTGTTGCTAGTGGTCTAAATTATGTTTATCCAGCTAGAAAAACAGTTTTTATCCACGCGAAGGCTTACTCGCATGGCCCAACTGTTGAATTTTGTTCTGGTTGATAAGTTGCCGTGTATTCTGTAAGAATATTTTGGCACCTACTGTATTTTGGTAAGTTTTCTCTAGAAAGTACAATACATTCCAGCACTGTAATCCTTTTTGAAAGCATCACAACTTGAGTAAAGCTAGTTTCGATATTACATACAATTTTAAAGCAAGCCTAACGGTAGGCAATCTGCAATAGCTTAGGTCGCAAAAATACGTGAGCTTAGATAGCCTACTTAATGGCATTGCATTAATAAATTGCTCTCGGCTGCAATGTCTATGAAACCCAATGCCGAGATTGACACATAGTTGTCAGCGAATAGTTTTATTAAAATGTAAGAAATCAGAAAAATAGAAGCTATGAAATATTCACATCAAAGGTGTAACACAAAAACAAGGATTTCGTTGTCTGGAAAAACACCTAACATCAACGACCATCATCGCTTTCCGAGGCATTATTCAATAATATGGAAACAACGGCTTGCGCTGAAATACAAAAACAATAACATTAAGTTGAAGATGCTTAACTCGTTTACCTGAAAGCATTAGGATACCGTACTTTCTTTTACTCTCTCCATACAGACGAAGGGAGTGATTATTGAATTTAATTTTTCAACAAACGTTGTAAAAAAAACATGCAATACTGAAAAGTTTGGGTGTTCATCACGACAATTATCGTTTCTAGCACTAGTTGCTACGTTCATCTTATGAAATTGAAAGTAAAATTAACAACAAACAAGATGGTTTATTGCTTCACTGACGTTTCGCGCACCATAACAATGTGCATACTCAGAGCGAATAACATACAAACAGGGTTGCCAACCTGTCTTCACCAAAAAAAGCCAGACCTAGTCACAAAAAAAGCCAAAAAAAAGCCAGAAGAAAATAGCTGAAAAAGCCAATATAAAGTAGCTGAAACAGCCAAGAAAAAGCCAATTAGTATTCATTAAACATACACATATAAAAATTGCACAACCAAATAGTGTTCCACCGAACTTTGACTTCAGCGACAACGCAGAAACATAGTTAATGAAAAGACAAGCAACTAGAAAATTTTCTCGTTTCGGCTTCAAAACGACATTCGGTCGGACACTACAACCAAATATAAGTTAGAAATTACTGCTCCGATTGACGCTGACTGAATTTTTTTTCTAAAAAAAACGGGAAAGATAAAATTAAGCCAAAAAAAGCCAAAATTATGTTGGCTTTTTATTACGTTGACAAAAAATCGATGAAACATGAAAAAAAGCCAGAAAAAGCCTAATTTTTTTGGCTTTTTTTATTTAAAAATAATAAGCCAAGGGAGTTGAAAAACAGCCAGATTCTCAAAATCTGGCTTCAAAAAAGCCAAATTGGTCACCCTGCATACAAAATAAAATTTCACCAGGTTATATACTGCAGTGCGATTGAAGGCAAGAAAAAATAAAACACGCAATATTTTAAAAAATTGGCCAATGATTCCACGTTAAATTACGTAAAAACTTGCAACAATAAACATAAAAATTCGAAGCAGTGACGACCAACAGAAAAAAGTGCGATTGAAGGCAAGAGAAATAGAACACGATGTTTTAAAGATTGGCTAATGATGTGTGGTTACTTTCGACGTTAAATTACGTAAAAAAACTTCCAACAATAAACATAAATTCGAAGCACTGAAGACCACTAGAAATTCGAGACAAAATTAGATTGCAATAACGTTTCCAACTGTGTTTAACTCTTTCAGTGCCACGCTTTTTTTGATAAAATTTTCAGGATTTAGTTTGAGCAAAGGCTTTGATTTTGAACAGCTGTATTTTGAGAACCGTAACTGCTAGAAAAACAATCAAAACATGAAAGTTGTTGCATTTTCAACAGTCTTTTACAGTATGTTTACAAATTTTGTGTATTTTTTTTTTAAAATGCCTTAAATGACTAAAATTTCTGACAAACTACAAAAATTCTGTGTTTTTTTGACTTTTTTTCGCTTCCGTTTAGATATCGGAAAAAAATTTTCAAACTGCGAAAAACTTCACCGGTAGATGTCAGGCAAGTACTACGCTTGCCGCACAAAGGTTGTCACGGAGATGTTGATGCGTTATGCGAGGAAAGAACTGGATAAGCTTCACTTTGCACAAAAAATGACAGTTTTTTACAAAAAATGACAGTTTTTTGTAAATAATTGATGATTGCAGAAAAAATTTAAATACAAACCTAGTAATTTCTTTCCACTTTTAGACAATACAAGTCTTCCTCTTTCTAAAACAGTTAGATTCATGCAGTTTGGAAAACAATAAGACCAGATTTATCTATTTATCAAATGACATCAAAATTTTTGTTTTTACTACGTGATTTCACGTAGTAGGCACTGGCAGTGTTAAGTAGGCTTGAAGCCTGCACGTCGAGACAATAATGATTTATAAGGTTTTGGTAAAAGGTTACCGTCGTTCCGGTTGAGTACATTGCAATGTTTGGAGGTGATGTTGATGAAGCAACTTTCTGCGGTGGTGCGTTGATAATATTTACTTTCATTTTTCAAAATTTTTGTTTCTGACCAGTTAAATTTGTGATCCTCTTCTAGCATGTGTGAACAAAGGGCTGACTTTTCATGTTCCATATTTTTGACAGCTCTGCAATGTTCTTTGACCCGGGAATTTATACTACGTTCAATTTGGCCAATATAAACTGCGTCACAATCATTACACGGAATTTCATAAACAACACCACATTTATTATGAAAAGGGGTAGGGTCTTTTGGGGTCTTTCAATCGCACTTTTTCTGTTGGTCGTCACTGCTTCGAATTTTTATGTTTATTGTTGCAAGTTTTTACGTAATTTAACGAGGAAAGTAACCGCTCACACATCATTGGCCAGTTTTTTAAAATATTGCGTTTTATTTTTTCTTGCCTTCAATCGCACTGCAGTATATAACCTGGTGAAATTTTATTTTGTATGTTATTCGCTCTGAGGATGCACATTGTCATGGTGCGCGAAACGTCAGTGAAGCAATAAACCATCTTGTTTGTTGTTAATTTTACTTTCAATTTCATCAGATGAACGTAGCAACTAGTGCTAGAAACAAAAACATGCAACGCAGACCAAAGCCAGTAATAATGTAAACTAAACAATTAAACATGCTTGCATAATGCATTAAGCTTTATGCAAACAGTTTGAATGAAGCTGTTTGTACTTGAGCCGCCGTAAATTTATCAAAACTTATCTCTAAAAACTACTTTTCAAAAAATATAGCCGCCTTTAGCTTGTTTAATGTTTAGTCATAGTTGAGAAGGAGCAATCTTCTACTCGACTGCCGAGAAACACTTCGTCGTCGTCGTCTGAGCTTATGGGGCCGAGGGTCTATCCTTTTACCACCCCAGATTCACGATGTTCCCGGACTACACTGGAAGGCTGCTAGAGAGCAGCCAGTCTTTAGTTTCATCATCCATGACACGCAGACCTTCCACTCCGTTAGGTGGCTTGAAGATGGTACAGTCATTGATGATGTGGTCTGCGGTCTGTTCCTCGGCACCACATTCACAGGAGGAGGAAGAAGCCATTCCCCATTGGTGCATGGTTGAGCGGAAAAGCCCGACGCCTGTACGGAGACGGTTGAGGCGCACCCATGCCTGTCTCTGTAGTGTCAGGCCGATGGGGCGTGTGTCGGCGTCGGGGATGAATGAATGGAGTCTGGTGGTGCTTGACCTCCATTCAGAATTCCATTTATGGTCCGCCCAGGTAGCCGCAGAGATGTCTTGTTCATCAGCTTCGTTGATCAGAAGCCGAGCGGCTGGCACGAATGGGTGTCTTGATTTCAGTCGGCGGGGGTGCCCGTTTGGGAAGGCAGAGATCTTGTGGTGGAGAAGATGATTAGGCTCCAGTGCCCGTCGACCGAGGGACAGAGTGGCTTCTTCGCGACGAAGCTCAGCAGGTTGGATGCCAGCGAGAATGGGGAGATTGTCCAATGGTGTGGGACGCAGGCATCCGGTCACTGTGCGCAGGGCACTGTTTATGGCAGTGTCGATGTTGTGGCAGTGAGCACTGCGGCACCAGACAGGTGCACAGTACTCTGCTGAAGAGTAGACAAGGGCTAAGGCTGCTATTCGCAAAGTGTCAGCCCTCGCCCCCCAGCTAGAGCCTGCCAGGCGCTTCAGTAATGCAGCGCGGGATGTCAGTTTCTTGCGCAGTGACACCAATTGGTGGCGGTATGTGAGCGATCTGTCTAGTGTCACCCCAAGATACCTTGGCTCGGGGCAGAAGGACAGAGGTTTTCCGTTGTTGTGGACATGTAGCTCACGATCAGCTTCCCGATTGTGTAGGTGGAAAGCTGCCGCCACAGTTTTGGTTTCGCTGAGTTTCAGTCGCCAGTTCTGGAGATAAGCTGAGATGGTTTGCATGTCCTGGCTCAAGGTGTCTTCGAGAAACACTTGTTTCGTTATGATAACTGATAAAACGTCTTTGGCTTCTGTCCGCAAAAATTTACTTTGCATTTTCAATTCAAACCCTCATTATGAGATTATCCGGTCATCTTTTTCCATCTACCTGTCTATTTTATCTGCTGGTTTTAGTTTAATCACGTAGACTGATCACTGATCAGCCTTTGGTATGCTTCTGTTGAAACAACCAATTTCAAAAGTTTTTTTTCTAGACGTTTTAGAATGTCGTGTTGTATCTTAAAATCAGGGCTAAAGTTGCAATTAAAATTACCTCCCCCCTACTATTAGACTCCTTTAATGACAACCCAGCCAACTACACAATTTTTAAACACAATTAAAAGACAGCAGCGGATCCAGAAAAAAATAAATTGAGGAGAACGGCAAGTCTGTTTGCCAAATAAGCACGGTAAGAAATGCATAAAACCAGCCTCAAAGTGAGAACAGTTAGCTTGGGATGTGGGGGATGTTTATAAAGAAAATTCGTTGAAGACATGGTAACATGTCATCCTCACCCTCGTCTCCCGAAGACACAGAGGTAATTGATAGCAGCCCGAACATTTACTTGAAAAAACATGTTGCTGAAACTGAAGCATATGCACACTGCACAAGTTATCGCTTCACAATGACAACTGCTCCATAAGAACGAAAACAAAGCAAGCATACCGTCGTGTGACGCAGAACATATTTGAGCAGCATGATGACGCGCCACTAAATGGCTCGAGCATGGTTCAGCCATGAAACGATCGTCGACTTTTTTGACGTGGTCAAGCTCGATGAGGACTTCTAGCATGCTCTTCAACACAGCATGCTTCAATACAAAGATAGCAGTTAATACTGACAAAGTCATTATTTCATACGGTAAACGTAAACGGACGCCCAGGCCCAGGGTCTCTTTTGATGCGTTCAAGGCAACTTAATCTAAATCTTAACCACCAACCATAAGCTTGAATATGATAATTAATACGGATATAATCTTGCTCCAATATCTACTGTAATTAAGCCACGTGATTTCGCTCACAGGTTGAAGTGATTTCAACATATTTTTGTTTGTTTTTTTAAACAAATATATTGAACAAAGTTTCATTTAAAAAAACAGCTAGGTCGCTGGACTTCGAATGCAACACCACAGATGTAACACTTGGTGACTAACACCATAGATCTCCTTAACACAAGAGCATGGAAACTTCATGCTCCATGCTCTTGTGTTAACACCGAGCATGGAAATTTCCATATGCAGACATTGAGTCAATGCAAAAACTTTGTATTTGCCGGAAATCTGGAACGTTCGTGTTTTGTCGCTCAACTTTTTTTAGACCTTTGTCATGTTGGCACGTGTCATTTTCATACAGAAAATAGTATGGTGAGATGGTCAAAAAGGTAAGATGGTCAGAAATAAAAGCAAATTAAACTGAAAACAAATCGAACCTTTCGTTTGCGGTCCTTCCGTAGACGATCGATAGATGTCGCCAGAGCCGCATATTTGTCGTATTGCGAGCGTGACGCGTTGCACTGAGTCGGCATCTCGTTGGGGAAGTCAAAGTTCAAGTCACTGAAAATATCATCATGAAAACATCATAAATGACTCGTGAAAACGTGATAAAAAAAAAACAAAAAAAACTTTTGAATGTTCATCTTACTTTTAGGCTAAACATTGAAACTGTTTCGTTTTCGCTAAAGTCTTCTCAAAGCATAGGCTGACACAAGAAAATCGTGATAGTCACAACACTTGGAGGTTTAAACATCGTTTCAATACGTTTTCAGCAGTGAAAATAACAACCAAACAAACCATGGAGCGTTCTTCCAATCAGCTTTGGCGGAATTGGAATCGTTGAGTTGATGGAACTTGGTCAGAATGGCGACGGCTCTCTTCTGTTTGGTTTCAGAAGTCTGCAAACAGAGCAGAAGATAACAATGTCAAAAGTGGGCACAAGGAGTGGACAATAGTTGACTAAATGCAAGCTACACGCATCACCGTGTGAAGAAGCGATAAAGTTGCGTTTAATGGATGAAAGTGGAAATCGTCACTTTGCCAGAGAGAATAGTTACAGTAAAAAAAAAGTACAAAAGGTCGAAAATGTTTCTCAACATCGTTCAGTGGAGTCCCACTCAAGGTCACTTTACGAATTCATCCTTTGTCTATTTCCCGTTCTCTCAGAACTTTCTTTCAATTCTGTACTCAACATAAAGTGGGAAATGCCGCATTGCTTCTACATTCGATATAATCATTTTAAACTTATTTTCATCAATGCAACCAACAGGAAGCTACTCAACTGCAGAATGCTATACTCGAAAAATAGTGAAATACCCGAATTAGTAAATATATACTGTTATGCTTCCGTTTTACCTATCACTTAATCATATGTAGCACATGAATAGCAAAAGAACATTATTGTCATGTGAATATCACATAATCAAGGAACTGTAGTTATGTAAAATTCAACGGTTTACCTCAGAATGGTGATGATGGTGAGCAAGAAGCTTTTTGTTGTACCGTTTCATCGCTTGCGTTATGACTCCCTCGTGCATGTGACCATCGGTGTCTTCTGATTCTCCATCATGCGCTGGTGTGCACGAAAACAAACCGAATTTTTTAAATAAAATAAAGAGAAACACGCAAGCGCAGTCTCTTATCGCCATCATTGAAGGCGTTACCAGAAAAATCATTGTTTTCAGAAACAATAAAAGTAATGGGATGTCGCATCTGAATCCATGCCAATTCAGTCGAGCTTTACAAGATGTTATGAAAGCTTATCAGCAGATAACTACAAAGGTCTGTATATCGCTGGCATCTGATGCGTCGCAGTTTGTTTCAATAAAATGCCACAAAGACGAGTTTCGTCCGATAGAGATGTTTTCGTCACACTACAACATCTTTGATAGCAAGCGCGACAAAACTGTTCCATTGCGTTCATTTGTGTGAAATAACAAAGTTGACTGAACGAATTTTCTTACAAAATATTTTACAAATAGAATTGTTTCAAAAAGGAATAAAATTATGGTGGAACTTGTGATAATGAGCAAGTAATGCTACGATTGCGTGGCCGAGTGGGGAAAGCGCTGGTGCAACGTGCGAAAGAGCATCGGTTCGACACCGCCCCAGAGCACGCGATTGTGTCTTCGGAGCAAGACATCTAATAACATACCAATATAATGGGAGCAGATGGCCCTTCTCTACTTCTCATCTAACTGTTAAGTTGCACCTGTCATCACAGAGTACTGTATGTTGTCGCAATGGGCGCAAAATAAAACATGGCTATTATAATCCTTGTAATCTTGAATACTAACGTTGAATGGGTGATTGAATTCAAACATGTTTTCTTACCTTTCAACAGGGCTTGGAACTTGTGTTTGACGATACCTCCGAACATTACAGGTTCACGTAGCATGCTGACCTGCCTGCGCACCACATGCCACCCGTCGTATGCTGAACTTCCTCCATCACCTTAAATACACGATTGCGTCTGTGTTAGAGTGGGTCTTCAAAGCCTTGAAGACAATATTGCTAACTATGCATCGCTTCTTTATATGATCCAGAGCGAAACTAGAGATACATACCTGGCACAAGAAAGTCATCTTCTTCACCTTGTATGCAACCTTGCTCAGGTGACATTGATATGGCCTCTTTTCTAGTTGTTTCCACGACTGGAGTACAGGGTTCTGAACAAGGTCTCTTGTTTCCTGTGACGTTTCCAGAAACCACTTCATCTAGCTTACTTTTGGAACTTTTCTTACTCATTGATTGTTGTTTTGAAGATGTAGAACTTGTCTCTTCAAGTTGACTGGGTTGTTTTTGGCGTTTCTCTTTCAGCCGTAACTTCGCATGCATTGATTCCTGCGTACGTGGCCGTTTGCTCGGGGGTGGCAGTGATTCAGTCTCGTCAGTGTGACTATGACGTGAAGCTGTGGATAAAGAAATCTAGAAAATCTTTTACACTGTTACGTATCAAAAGCGAATACCAACAGAGATGTTTAAAAGATAAATATTCTCAAGCCTATTTGTTAAATCAAAGGAGTTTTTTGTTTTGTGAAGATAATAAACTAAACTTGATACTTTGTTTTATGTTTTTCTAATCATGATTACACGCAGAAAAAGCCCGTTCTCAACTTGAAAATTAAAATATCTTAATTTTACTTCGGTCAAGTGTTACAAACAATAATTCATCATTATTACCTGTACTATGTTCAATTCCAGCTTCTACAATATCATTACAGTGTTTAGAAAGAGAAGTTGCAGCAGTGTTCTCAACAGAAATAATCTGTGTGTTTACGTCTTGCGGAACTTCAGCAGCGGTAGTTGCATCAATTCTTGCAGAACTGTTGGCTTCCAAGACTGCGACAGCTGGTGTAGATTTCCGTAACTTTGTCTTCGTCTTTGCTTCTTTTTTCTTTAAGCTTTTGCGATGTTTTTCTTTTGCACTTGATTTTGTCTCAGCACTGGCCTTCGCACTGAAAACGTTCCGATTTTCTTTCTCAGCATCACTTGATTGAGTTGGTGAAGTTTCGTTGAAAGGTTGCACTTCTCCTGCAAAGGTTTTCCGCCGTTTTCCACGAAAAACCACATTGTCTTGTTTTGTTGGTGGTTCTAAGAACAGTTGAAATGAAATTGGTTACATGGATGAGTTTCACATTATGCAAGGAAAAAAATCTCTATAGCAGCGGTCCCCAACCTTTTTTCTCTCACGGACCAGTTTTAAATTAAAAACGGCTTCGAGGACAAAGTTTCGCATTAGTGCAGGAAAAGCTATAGGTCTAATTGTATATAGCGGTTTAAATACAGTTAAAGCAAGATTCCTAAAATAAAATAGACAATGTATGAATGTAAAAGTTGTGATCAGAAAAGGAAACTAGCTTAGCAGGGGGTCTGGAAGGATTGCTCTCCAGAAAAAATTGACTAATTTAATGATGTTTTAATCGCTTTTTGAGCACGTTCAGGGCCAACAATGATTTTTTGATCAAAGCGCACAACCACTCCTTGTATTTGACCATCAATTTAAAACTGGAATTTCTTAAAAACTTTGAGTGACAAGTTTTGATTTAAAATTGAATTTACTTTTTAAATGCGTTTTTAGTTACTTTCTTTTGCGACTACAAAGGATTTCAAAAATATATTTGTTGAAGGTTTGTAGGGCTCCTACACTAAGTATAGTGTGGGTTTGAAGTAAAATTTTGAAAATCCAACTGAGGTGCCCCCAGCCCCTCACCTTTTGTATACAGCTCATACCAGGCACATTTAACCTCACACATGAAATAGGCTAATTTCATTGTAAGACAATTATTGTTAGCAAGGTGTGTACTTCAAAATATTTCATTAGCAATAGTATCTTGGTTTTTGAGAGGGCCCTCAAAACTTTATCAGTAGGCCTATTGTTCTGCAAGTTTACTGCTGAAACCATGCGTTCTCAATGTCACCCGATAGGTTGATAACATGGGATTAAGCGAGCACAACGAGCGAGAAAACTTTGCAAAAACATAGAAAATTTATGTGTTTTTCAATTTTGGGGGAATATATATACGGTACCCGGTCATTTGGTCGACAGCCATTTGGTCGACAGGACGTTTGGTCGACAAGACATTTGGTCGACAGGACATTTGGTCGACAGGACATTTGGTCGACAAACATTTGGTCAACAGGACATTAGGTCGACAGAACGATTCATTTTAGGGCTAGGGTTAGTTAACTAACCTTAACCTAACCCTAAAATGAATCGTTCTGTCGACCTAACGTCCTGTCGACCAAATGTCTGTTGACCAAACGACCGGACACCATATATACATAATTATACAATACATGACCAAGTGCCCCTGCTTGAATCCTTTACTACATTGATAGATAAACAACAGGATATATGTAACATTCATTGTATGGGTGCAATTGTTTTTCACTGTTAGCAATTCCATTGCCAAGGACATATTTTTAACACTCGCCATTTTGCATATATGGTCTTGAGACCAGATAGCAACCTTTTTGCAACCCGGTGGTTGGGGACCTCTGGTCTATAGCTCAAACCACATTTAGCTTACTTAATTTATCTAACTATACAATTCAGTTGTAAATTTTAATTTGCTTCTAAACATTTTATTGTTATTGATAAGAAACACTAAATAAATATGTGCTAACAATATGAGAAAAACATAAAACAATTTAGAATTATTAAAATGAGTTGTGTTGTTTTGGGATGAGAGTGGTGTGTGTGATTACTTCAACCACTGTCGGTTTCGACTCTATAAATCAATCTTCTCCACAATTCTCAATCCCACACAACTTCTTTCAACTCATCCCAATGTCTTCCCATTCTCAAATGGCTCTTTCCTCTTCCTCCATCGAACAAAGCAAAGATGATATCTGTTTCCATTGACTTGCTTTGTATTATGAGGCCAAAATATAAAAGTTCTGCTTCACAATTCCAGTTTCCAGCATCCATGGATAATTGGATATATTTAAGCAGTGGGAAATATATTTCGGCCTTCTGGATCTCCTGAGCACAGTGCTCATAACTACACAGATCTGTTTCAATTAGTAGAAACAAAAAAATAAATATTTAGTTGCTGAATGCTGGTACATTGTGAACAGAGACTATAACTGCTTTCACTTGGCATGCTGTCAGCACGTAGACAGATGCTTAACCCAGAAAATAGCAGAGGTGTGTCCATCCTCGATCCCACCTGGTTTCCAAATGCCAGGGTGCAACTCAATAAAACTTCAATCACATGTCCTGATCCGGATGTAGAGCCGCCGATACCAACCCTCATAATATGTCAAATGAGGTGTGGTGAGCCAATTATTCACAGTTTCAACAATCTGACATATTTGGCGACTGGCGTGTCAATGGTCACTTATGTTTAGATTGTCATCGAAATCAGTCCAAGTAAGCTTTTAACCACAATGTAATGCGACGGATGCCTATTAGGGTGGAGTGAAAAAAAATTTTTTTTTCAAATCAAAAAATCAGATTAACCAAAAGTGGTGTATGGACCTAAAATCAACTTCTGAGAAGGTTTTGGGTTTGTGCCACCTACACCCAGGTGGCCCATAATTTTTAAAGGTCATCCGAGGGTCAAATTTCATGAAAATCCCATAACTTGGAAACCGGTTAAGCTAGAATGTTAGTTTTTGGCTTCAAATTTCTAAAAGGTCCATGTTTATATATGCTCTAATGCAACTTTGATCCATTGACTCTGATCCATTGCAAATTTGGGCAAGGCTGACTGGGCTTTAGTAAAGACCCTTGCCAACCTTAACCCACCACTGTTTGCAATGAGTGTTACAGAAACCATGACACTCATTTATAACTACACGTATGCAATAGCTATACACAGCACAAGTTTATTGAAATAACTAGCAAAGCAAAATACTGTATATATATTAGTTTTGCTGATACTGGTTCCCAACAATTTAGGCTTATTCAAAACATCACTCCTATGAAAATGCATGCTTGATTGTTTATTAATTAAACACTAAATTAAGAATTTGGCTATGTAGCGAACTGTTGCTCTGTATTGAATCTCTTCATAAATTTTCACGATCTTATTTTCTGACGTATATGACCGTCCCATGTTTCAAATCCGGCGATAACTGATGAAGGTTCGGTTACCAACTTTATGTGCCTTTCAACGGCTTGGTTGTGACATGGGTGCTCGGGTTTTAACTTGTTCTGTCTAAAATCTTCAATATCTTCACTCTTCAAATGTTGTAATGCAGGCGGCTCATACATGGCTTTCAGATTCAAACTGGATAATTTATAATATATATATATGATATATATAATATATGATACAAGTACTTTAGCAGTTGGATTAATTTTTGGAATTTGAAACTTTTGGACTTTTGATTTGAACTGTGACCAAACTCTTCAGTGGTTGCCAATTCTTGAAGGTCGCTGCCATCATAAACACAATCGAATGCCTCATTTTCAATGACATACTGTCCTGCTGCTCGTCGCATGCTGCTAAGCACCTTATTAACCCCAAGCCGGCGAACGCTTTAATCGTCATCAGCCAGCATTGCCAACAAAACATTTTCATGGTGCGCAAAATATGCATTTCTTTGAAGAACTTTCAATGCAATATCTGGTACATTTTTCTTTGGAAACTTCACCACACGATCAACAATATTGTAGAAATTTGTTAGGGAAATAGACTTTGAGTAAAAAGTTAGGGAAATAGACTTTGAGTAAAAACTCCACCATAGTGCACAATGTTGGCGATGCATTTTCTTGAGACACATAAGTAAACGCAGTATACGGCACCCGAGTGTTAACCAACATGAGTGACATAATCCACCAACTTCTTACAGCTCAAGGTTAGCATCTACACATCCCAACATGACAGCAAAGCTTATTCGATACGCATAATATTGGTCACTGCTTAAATCATCAATTACGTCATTCGGGATAACAGGAAACTTTGGGTTAGGAATAACCTTGAACTTCACCATGCTCCATTCAGAAACTGCACCATGTAACTTTTTACCCAGAGGTCCTGAGAATGAATCCGGACCTGCTGTAAGACCATCCAGTTGTTGGAAAATGTACCTTAGTGGAAGCTCATTTAAATGGAGCAAGCATACAACCCATTGCAATGTGCGGCTGCGCCTTGCCCAAATTTGCAATGGGTCAGAGTCGAAATATATTTTTTCTGACTTTGATAGTCCTGATGTTTTCAGGTTGAAGGTTTTCAATATTTTTTCACCACATGATAATTTTTATAATGCGACCCTGATTGTAAGTAGTTTCTTATAAATTTCGTGGAAACCAAAAATGTAAATTTTGAAACTTAATGTCAAATAACATTGTAACATTATTGCATATGAGCCTTTGGGCTCGGGTTCCAAATAGCGACTGTCAATAGAGCGACCACACGACAGCGATTAATTAAAAACAGCGACTGTCAATAGAGCGACTACACGACAGCGATTCATCAAGAACTCGATTAATTAAAAACAGCGACCTCGAAATTTGGCCTCCAAGTCAAAACCTGCTGACTGGCATGATATAAATCCAAAAATTATGAAGTCGCTATTATGAAGTCGCTATTATGAAGTCGCCATTATGACAGTCGCTGTTTTGACAGTCGCTATCCGGCCTGGATGCCGAGCCTTTGCTACATTATTTTTGTCATTGAGTTTTTTTGTCACATATCCATGATCGTTGCTTGCATATCCTTTGTACTAACTACTTAGAAAGTATTTTAAGCAGTACTTAGTCAGTTTGTACCTATTATGCCTTAACACATAACTATGGGTGCAAATAGTTCAAATATAGCATTTTCACTTCTTCACGATACATAGCTTTCAAACTAAAACGTCATTTTTTATTATTATCAGCTTATGTAGTTAAAATAGAGACAAAAGTTGCATTGGAGCATATATAAACATGGACCTTCTGGAAATTTTAAGCCAAAAACTAACATTCTAGCTTAACCGGTTTCCAAGTTATGGGATTTTCATGAAATTTAACCCTTGGATGACCTTTAAAAATTATGGGCCACCTGGGTGTAGGTGGCACAAACCCAAAACCTTCTCAGAAGTTGAGTTTAGGTCCATACGCCACTTTTGGTTAATCTGATTTTTTGATTTGAAAAAAATTTTTTTTTTCACTCTATCCTACATCCTAATGCCTATATTCGTTGTATGACTAGATGTCTTCATGACCTGTATCTGTATCGATGCTACACTGATATGATAAGCAAAATGCAATTGCTTGCTGTATTGGTGAGTGGTCAGCTGGTTATAGTCATACAGTATAAAACTCCTCTCTAACTACCAGTGCAGTTCCTTAGTGCAATACTGCATGGAATATTAATGCAAAAAATTACATGAAGTAATATTACCTTGAGACAAGCGTATGTTTTCAGAACTAGCATCTTGTTGGGGAAAATTATAGCGGTCTGCAAAAATATATGCACAGTTTACACAGCAATCTGAAAGCAAACAATTCCATTACTTTTGTAATTTTTTTTTGGGAAATCTTGTAAGTGCTTTTAAAGCACAAAACAGCTGATCGCTTTTTCATTCAGTGGATGTTAATAGACAAGGTAGGCTATACACTTAACCAACCATCTGCAAGCATTGCAACACATGAAGAACAGAGAATTAAGTTTAAGTGCAGTATGAAACATAAACTAAACACTTGCAAAGATACATTCCTCATAAACAGTGAAATAAATCAATAAAGTCTCACCATGATCCAAGGCTGGTTGAGTGTGCCGTCTCACCTTTTTACTGTGGAATAAAACAAGCTGAGTTATTTGAGACATCGACATTAGACAAACCTTGTCAATTGTATGATCAATTCACAAAGGTATACACAATACAGCATGTGCTTAACTAGAATATGCAATAATTTGGCTTTCAGGCTAATTCATAATTCCATTGTACCGTAATAATGTTCTGTACTAGATCTATTTTACAGAAGAGCAATGCCAAACAAACAATCTAAGCATCGCACGAATCAAATCTGCAAATGACAAGTTAACTGAACAAAATTTTTCTTAGGGGTATGAAGACTGAAGAGGTGACATATTGAATCAAACACACAAAAAAAAGAATTTTGTAAGGACCAACAAAAATACGAGTCCAACTAAGGCGAATGCTAAGCAGAGTTGTTGACGGATATGGGTGACACAAAACAATCCCCAACTGGTTGAAAGTCTAGAAAATATTGTATGGTACCTGTGCTGTTTAGTTGAAGCTGTGAGCGACTCAGGCTTGAATTGTGAAGAGATTGAGTTGAAGTAGCGGTGCAGATGATCACTTACAGTTTCCGACTGATCGTTCAACCTTTGGATGGCTGCTTTGTCAAACAATGTTGTCAGCGACTTTGCTGCTTTTCTGAAGACAACAAGGCTTATAATTCGAGTCAACAAACTCTGAGGTTACCTTAATCATATGTCACATGCTCTTGAAAGTAGCCCATATCGTTTTACAAAAAGCAAGGTCTCATATGCACCATAAGTATACAAACTCAGCACAAATACAAGGAAAAGTAGCAAAACCAAAATGCAAAAACTATTACATTGTTAAATTTTGTTTTAGAATTAAGTAATATGATTACCTTGCACATTTGTACAACCATCAATCCTATTTGAAAATTGAATGAGGTTGTTTACCAGACATTTAGTTAAATAACATGATGTGTTCTACTGGTGCAAATTAAGCTAAACCAGGGCTACTCAACTAATGTTACCAAGGGTTCAGTTTGACAAGTTGAATATTTTTTGCAGTCCGGTAAATATTTTACATGCAACCATGAAAGTTAAACAACTAGTAAGCCTATGAGCATCGAAACACTTTTCTGGTAATATGTAGGATTAACACAACTTCGATTTTTCTCAGACACAAAGAAAAAAAATGTATTGTGTTTCTTTATACTGTAGCCGGAGAAACATATCCAAAGTCCCCCAGCTCCTTGGATAACCACAATGAAAAATATTTTTCCCTAGTGGAAATCTGTTTAAAGAAGCCTTGAAATGTGGAAATTCTTCCAGAAACCCGAGGTCCAGCTTCAACACCAAGAAGGTCCATATTCAGGCCGCGGTCTGCTAATTGAGTAGCTAAACTATCACACAATGTATAAAGTGACAATCTGTTTTCATTATTCTTTAATTAATCACAATGATGGCATCTCTTTTCTTGCTATCTACAAAAAACTTTTGTATCTAAGTGCTTATTTGACGTTTTTTTAAATTGGTTTCATGCTGATTGTAAACTGTGCAGTAGTGCGTACACAATTCGATTCATCATGACTCATACCGTTCACTCTCTTCTCTGCCGTTATTGAAGTTTCTTGTTGATTGTTAACATTTGAACTCCCCTTTTTTTCTAGTTCAAACTTTGAGCACGATAGTTTTTGTCTAGAGCCTGGTCTACACTACAAGCCCGAAAAGCACAAACGCCTGCATTGCCCAGCCTCGACTGACTAAAAACTGTCTACACTGGCAAATTTGATCTTGCGACCGTGTGCATTCAAGCGCTAACAACATCACTTTCTGCTTGGTTACGTCATCTAGCTCAAGCCTTAAAGCAGCCGGCGGCCATGGCCGCTAAGTAGTGCTTGAATGACCGCTGGTGCTACCTTCTCAGTCGGCCAATTTGGCCGCAGATTTCTTCTAGCTAATTATTTAATTTTGCAATAGAATAATTGTGGATTAACTGTCGAAAATATCTAGTATCAAAGAGTGACGCAGAATTAGGTCAGCGCATCATAATCACCACTGTTGTATTGTGAGGGAACATTTGCTATTGTATGGAAAATATCCAGCTGCGATCTCCAGCTATGAGTCTTGTTTGTAATTCCCGACGTTTATTTTAACAAAGTGTTAATCCGAAGTGCTCATTTACATTGGCTGGCAATGTTGTCGTTTTTATGTAGATTCAATGTTGTCGACATTGAATCGTTGTTAAAAAGGAGAACTACCCAGACAACAAACTTCGTCATTTTTACCCTGATTTAACGACTGCAAACGTAGAATCAATGTAAAAATGACGGATTTTGTTGTCTGGGTAGGTTAGTTGACATCCGAGGGGAACACGTGTCTTCAGAGTTGAGAAATGTTTCCGCTGTGTGACTTCACACCCTAAATGGTGACATTATAACGGTATAAATGCCATGGTCACAATTGGTCAGGTTTATGAAAGGTGGTATTATGCAGTTGAAACAATTTAGTGTCGTTAGATGGTCCCGCAATACCGGATTACAATCCCGATAAAGCAGTTATTGCGTGGTACAACGATTCTATAGCAGGACGTCGCCCACACTTCAACAACACTAAGTGATCATTTTGGCATTGTTGCAAGTTTAATTCTATTTACTTGTGCTATCGTTATTTGTATTTTGGCCTCCAAGCACGCAGATTTGGCCGAGAAGGAGCACTCGGTAGGCCACGATGGCTGCCGGAAAAAAACACGAGTTTTAAGGCCTGTAGCTGGAAATTCGCCTTCAATTGATTCAAACTTATCAATCAAACGCATCCATCACTGTACTGACACAGTGTAATAGGTCAAATGAAAATAATCCAGAATAGTATTGTAGACCTAGAGCTATCCTATAACTTGTAGAGTTGAACCCTGCAATCAATGCAAGGCTAGCAGGTAGGCCAACCCAAGTTTGACCAAAAGCCTAGTGAAGTGCCACCTTATCTAGGGATGTGCAATTCAGAATACCAAATCCAGAAGGATTCGGATCCTAAACTATCCGAATCCAAAACGGCAATAAAACCGAGTAATAAGATTCGGTTTTAAAGATATGCATGAGTCTTGTGCAAGCTGTCAGCTTGAGACAGTGAACTGAAAAAAAGTGTGGTTTACTCACTTTTTTCTTTGCACTGACACCATCCGCAGTTCCGCACTTTCAAAAACATTTTGCATGCGTTGTGCGCGCACGGCGCATGCAACTCTACGTCACTTGCTCGCATGAGCAATCAAAGAAACTAAGCGCGATTTTCTTCACGCTTTGTACACATGCACAATCGTGCAATGCTTTTTTTCAATCCACGTGCGTATGCGCCTCTGCGATAGTTTGACTGGTGGGCGACTGGGCGTAACAACATTGAGCAGATGCCCCTGCTAAAGGAGTTGGCTCTGAAATATCTCAGCATACCTGCCACATCAGCACAGCTTCCGAGCGACGCTTTTCCAGTGCGGGCTTGACAGCAACTAAGCTGCGCTCCCGTTCAGCGTTGCCAGATGGGGAAATAGAATATCAAATTAAAAGATTTTGGTGAAATTTAGAGGTCTTTATTGCCAAGCTTTTTGACCTTGGAACCAGATAACTTTTTGGTGAAATCTGGTGAAATTTTCCCCACTCAATTTTTTTCAAGAAAGTTTTTTCATTTTTTTAAAACTTTTTAGCAAATCTTTGCTCGTTTAGAAAACGTTTTGCAAGATATTTGCGTATGCGTGATGGCAGTGTCTTATGTCTTAAAAACTATTTGTATTTTAGGCAAAATTGCTTTATTTAGGGTGTTTTAAATATCTGGTGAAGTTTTAGTTACTTTTTAGTGCCAAGCGGCTTCCATTATCTGGCAACACTTCTCCCGTTTGGCTAGCAGTCATTTAGAATGCCTTAATGTGTTGCATTGCAACAAACATTTACTTTGATTGTGTAGCTTTTGTTTATGAATTTTTTTACTTTTTACGTTGCTGGAGCCTGGAAGTTAATAGGATTCGGTATTCTGGATTCGATTCTGGATTCGGTTTAGTATTCCGAATAATTCTGGAATAGTGATTTATTCTGAATTGCCCATCCCTAACCTTAACTAAACTAACAGCTAAGTAGGCCTATGTACTTTTTTAAACCTAACCTTTTAATTTTTATCTACACACATCAACTAACCTATTAACTGAAACAGAGTACCATCCTTCCAGAAAACTGAAACTGCCTTCCCACCAAAGTTCCACAAAATGCCAAGACCTGAGTCCTGAGCTCAAACTAAAATTTGCGCCAGAACTTTGGTCAAGCAAATCTCTCCAAAGCGTAAAAAAGCTTGCGATGACCAGACATTTTCAGGCCGACGGCGTAGCTGTTGCTGAGAAGCTTTGTGTTAACTAAACAAAGAATGAGCCACACTCAGCTGAAAATATTTTGTAGTGTAGACAAGGCTTAGAAGTTGAAGTTAGGTAGTCACTACCTGGCCTAGCTCCCTGAAGAAGTCAGTCGTGTCTGATTGACAAAACGTAGAGATAAAAGCTGGGTCACTTTATACATCGTGTGATATTAATTTGCACCAGTAGAACGCATCATGTTATTTAATCAAACCTAGTTGTTAACAGTAAAAATGAGGGGTAATCCATATGCTTAGTCATTTCCTCAATCTAGGCTAGCAAGTAACGTTCCCTAAAACAAAATTTAATGAGGTGAAGTACAGCAAACGGTTGTGCAGTAAAACTCCGGAATGGCCTGTTTCGGTGAGTCCAATCCCTTAACGGGGGATTTTTTCAATTTTTTTTTTAAATTATCGGGTACCGTAGCCTAATTATCATTGTCGTTTTAGGGTTAGGGGTTAGAGGTTAGGAACTCACCGAATCGGACTCACCGAATAGTAGCAGACCCGTAAAACTCACATGCAATTTTGCCTGGCAAACATGGCTGCATAAGTTATTGGTGAATAAAAATTCATTTACGGTTAATCTTAAATTCCAATGTAATTGAACCTAATTAATTACAATTGAAAAAGCAAAGTAACAATCTTTATTCAGAAATTGTAAAATAAAGTGTGAATGATTTTGGTCTGTGCTCATTGTGGCAAAAAAATACAATTTAAGATTGGGTTGCAAAAGACAGTTGGAGCAGCAAAAAGCACTATCAAGAGAGCCATTTTAAATTAGAATAAAGTTTCCAAAAAAGTGGTGCAGGTCCTGCAGGGGTGTCGCAAACTAAGGTCACATAGGATCATATTTGCAGACTCTAGCCTACCAAAGAGCCATGTCAGTTGAAGCCAAAACAAAAGTTGTAAAATTATTAAAGCTAGCTTTTCTTTGCTGTTAAAGTTGGAAAAGAAAATAGCAACTTTATGCTCAAATGATTAGGGGATCACAGCCTGAAAAGCCATATTTACTATGAACAGCAAGAATAACAACTGGGTATCAATTATTATATAAATATTAAATACATACTGTAGGCCTACCTTCTTTTTTCAGAGGTCATTTTGTGTGTAGTAGTAGGGTAAACCTTGCAAATTATCTACAAGATAATGCAACATAAACAATTTGAAAACATCACTGTGGAATGTAGATGGTAAAAAATAGACAGTGGCTATTTGACCGGCTCCGGTCTTAATCTGAAATACTATTTGACCGGTCATAATGTATTCTTTTTTTCTTTCAAAGCAAAAGACGAGAGGAGAAGAAAAAAGTGCCTATATATTATCTAAATTCAATTGTTTTATTCAATCAATCAATCATTTTATTTTTCGTCATTAACGCGTCCGGGACGAAAAAGATACTAACTACAAAAATCGATATAAACCTACCAGCACGTTAACCAACGAAAAAAGGTGGCAAAACCTTGAGAGGTTTAAAACATGCCTGAATGAAAAATTATGTAGTAGGCTATATATCAGTAGTTAGCACGGCCACAAAACCCAAAAAACAAATAGCAAAAAATAAAACAAAAACAGAGAGAAGCACACATGTAGTAATGAATGACAGCCTAATGAAAAGTGTTGTGGATTGATTTTGCCAGAGTCTGAGCATTCAACTGAGTCAGCGGCGCGTACCGGTATAATCTTTCTCGGGCTGGTATTCCCAAGGGTATGAGTTCGATACTACCCAGAAGCGTTCCATTTTTAACTAAAATTGCCTGCTAAAAACACTGCCTAAAAGTTAACTGAACATTGATGCGGAAAACATTGATGAGGAACATGGTCGTCACATCCTCTTATGATGAACTGAAACTTACCCAGAGAAATTCTCTAATTTCAGAAAATTAAAAATACTCTAGATAACTTTATTACTTATATTTGAAAAGACATAAAAAAGCTAGTCGAATTGAAAATTGACCACAAAAATTGAGTCACTTCGGGTCAAAATTTAGTTTAAAAATAAAACGCTTCCGGGTAATGATAGTATTGAACTCATTCCCTCGGGAACACCAGCCCGAGAAAGATCATACGCGCCACTAACTCAGTTTAATAAAATTGTTGAATTTAGAAGATATATTTTCTTCTCTCCTTGTCTTTTGCTTTGAAAAAGAAAAAAATGAAGAACATGTCATGATTGGTCAAATTTAAAAGACCGGAGCCGGTCAAATAGCCACTGCCTAAAAAATAACTAGGCAATTTAATTTGAAGTTAAAAACTTTTGATTACATAAAATACTTTGTATTTTACTCTTTCTTCTTGTATAGGCTAAAGCTGTTGTGTTGGCCTGGACCCAAGCCTTGTCAAGCATTTTCCCAATGCCACAACATAAATTTCACAAGCCGCTCACTCATTTTATGAGTCATGCATCTAGTGCAGGGTCCATTTTTCACTAATCTTTTCAGAACTTTGACATTTCCTTAATTCCAACCTTTCATCCCTAACTAAAAATTACTTCCTTCTTGATAATAAACGAAAACTGAACTTGTGATTTAGTCAACAGCAACAGCGCAACTGCGTCTGTCCAGGGTTGTCAGATTTTGAAAAAAAAAGTAGCCAAAAAAGTAGCAAATTTGCTCCCAAAGTAGCCCAATTTATAGCAGCGGGGCGCAGGAACTATGTTTTCCAAATTCTGGGGAGCTTCGTCCCCCAGACCCCCCATGAGACGTTCTAACACTGCCACGTCTACAATCTTTTGGATGTCTCTGTTAGGCATACGGTACTTCATAACAGAACTGTTTAGCCTCAGTTTTGTCATGCCTTCTTGCCTCCATCGCCCGATTGTAACCACTTCTTAAACTGTTTTTCTTTACTTTACAGTGCATGTTTCGTGGAAATTTTTGCTGTATTTAGCCCACTTTACCATTAATATCAGCAGTACAATCTACAATGTAGTGTTAGATAGCAAACAGAGTTACCGGTACAGTAAGGCACATTCACAGCAGGCTCTATCGCAGGGGTGGGGAACCTGCGGCCCGCGGGCTAAATGCGGCCCGCGTGACTGTTCCATGTGGCCCGCGTCAATATTTCTTTACCCAAAATATATTGAAACAACAGCTCAAAAAAGAGTAGGCTAGGCTCTGCATTCTCGGTATATTGCGGATGGCCTTCTATGACTAGTTAATCCATCATAGAAGGCAATTTGTAACAACAATGTGACCAGTTATTGTTAATCGGTCAGTTATGCCATTCGTGAAAAGTGTTTTGCAGAGTAGCCTACTTCTCAAATTAGCAAAATTTTACGTTGTATAATGGCTTCTGCAAAGAAAAGAAAAATTAGTGATGAAGGCAGAATGTTCCAGAAAGATTGGACAAACTTGTACTTTGTTGAAGTAGCCTAAGTGGCAAACCTGTGTGCATTGTTTGTGGTAAATCTGTAGCAGCAAAGAAAAAATCACATTTAGAGCGTCATTATGACTCCTGCTATTTGAAACAGCTAACAGGGCAGGCGAGGCAGAATAAGATTAATGTCCTTAGAAGAGAGTTACAAGCGCAGCAAAGCACTTTGTCAAGGTAGGCTACTGCAAACAGGATGAAGATATTGTCAGAACGAGTTATGAAGTTACCATACTGAACTGATAGCAAAGAAGCTGAAACCACATGCAGATGGAGAATTCCTGAAAGAATGCACTGTCACCGCTGTCAAGCTACTAGCTAAAATTTCGAAATTTTTAGTGGCCCGCCTGTGTTATTTCTCATTTTATGTGGCCCGCAATACTAAAAAGGTTCCCCACCCCTGCTCTATCGGGTACGGATTAGATTCTCACTACTTTTTCAGCACACTACTTTTCAAGCACTGACTTCTACAGTAAGAGTAAACTTAGTAAACTGTAAAGACATGGAACGTAGATAACGTAACGCTAGAATAGACTAGAAACTCACTCAACTATGTCCCTTGCTACGTCTTGGAAACATGAGAATGCGCTGTAAAATTTGTAAATGACAAATAAACTGTCAGTAGACTGCAAGCGAAACTTACTTTAGTAAGAAATTTCCGATGTAAAAAAGTCGCAATCTTGTTATATTGTCGCCAATCTAAATTTAAAAGTAGCCCAAGAAGTCGCAAGTCGCCAAGCTCAATTTTTTGTCGCAAATCACATATGGAAAGTAGCCCAATTTGCGATAAATCGCCCAATCTGGCAACGCTGCGTCTGTCTGTCTGACTCTGAAATCTGACAAAGATCTTCGGCTCTTCGCGCGAATTTATAAAGTTAGAAACTTAGAGTTTCCATTTTTAATTTTTTTTTCTTTGGTAGCCTAAACCAGGCATCGACCCCTCGAAGGAAAAACACAAGGCAACAATTATTTCTTTATGTGTTTTATTCAGTACTTTTATATGTTTTTGAGGTCAGATGCCGAATTTTGTGCTATTTTTTATCTAGTGTCAATGGTTTGGATGATATTTGCAAAAAAAGCTTTCAATAATATTTGAAAATAGTCAAAAAGTTCTGCATTAAATGTAGAACCCTATGTTCTACGTAGCAAGTGATTTCACCTATTGAGATCTCTCGCCAAACCCGAATAGCTAAGATAAGACGGTGCGGCTTTATGAAGCGATTGGGTCGCTGATCTTTTCGTCTGCAGGTGCCAAACGAAATGCTCTCAAATAATTTCTACTAGCTTTAGGTTTGGTGGCCGTGCTTAATTTACTTTCGTGTACCGGTACGTAACCTTTAAATTTGCATCGCATGCACGTTTTAAACTTTTGTAGTTTTGCCACCTTTTCCTTTTGTTGGTTTTGTTCCCGTTCACTATTTGTAATTTTTTCATTGCTGTTGTTTTCCGACAAAGAAAAATAAATTGAATTGAATTGAACTTTCAAAACAGTTTAGCTTGGAAAAATGCTACCAAGGGAGGTGGAATGAATTCATGATGGAATTCAAATTACATTTGTAGTTTGGTACGAAAGGTTGACACAACATACAAACGATAAACCACTTTGTCGAATGTGCATTTTTGATTAGGTGTCCACAATCCATAGCCTACTGCTTATCTTACTATGTTTTTATTGTGTGTTTTTAGATGTGGTAGGCTACACAATTAATATGCCATGCAACCAGTGGCGGCTCGTCATAAGGGACTGTAGGACTGCAGCCCCCCCCCAACATTTTTGTGCATATGTGAATTATATTACAACAATGAAAACTATTATTACTACAAAAAGTGCTCAATGCCAAGCAAAAAAGGCAATTCACAGGTATAATTTTGAAAAAATTAAATTTCATTTGATTTTTACAGGTTATAAATCTCATTTAATTTTTACAGGTTTAAAAACAATTTTTATTAATTTTGTTCAGGTTACTACAGGTTGCGCTGATCATCACAACAGCATTTTGCTTCTTTGTGATGTCATAGATGTTGCCATCATGTTGCTTGGTTTCCATTGGGACAAATTGATTGAAACTATGTCGTAACGGATGGAGGTTGTCCTTAGTAATTCTGAAGTTTTTTTCTTCTACAGATTGGATTACGGTTATAATATTTAATATCTTTTCAGGAATTCAGGTTTAGAGGTTTTTTTTGCAGATTAAATTACAGTTGTGATATTTAATATTCTCTCAGGAAGTACAGGTTTAGAGATTTTTTTTTGGCAGATTAAATTACAGTTGTAATATTTAATATCTTTTCAGAATTATCGATTCTTTACTGTTTGCATGTTTTTTCAGACCTTCTGATGATCCGTTAGGTGAAACAATTTGTAAAGGCTTCAGATAGTAATAACTATATTTGATTGAATTATATTACATATAGATAGTTTTGCCATGTTTTTTTAACTTATTTTGCTTGAAGAATTAAAAAAACTCTTAATATTAATTTTTTTTTTTGGTAAAACAAAAATTTGTGTTACAAAAATTAATTGGCAACTCTGGGTCTGCAAATTCTGCAGTTCCGGTGTTGCTTGTTCTTTTTTTTATGACGTAGGTTTTTCAGAAAAAAAGGTTTCTAGCGTCCCTAAACAAGCGATGTAGGGACTGCAAATAGAACAGACCCTGTTCAGGGATTCCAACTTTGGTTCTCGTAAATCTTTAGGGTAAGCGTGTGGAAGCGATCGGTGATTAGGTGAAGAGATCGTAGGTTACTTTACTTGATCTGTGTTTTGAGAAGTCACTGAGACAGACTAGTTTTGATGTGAAGTAAAGCCAATTACTGTAATTGTTGGTGCTCTTTCACAATTCGTCCTTTTGTGATGATGACGTAATTAAACGTCACAAAGGTTGGAATGGACTATTATAAAGAAGGAAATACGGGGTGGAAATGCACTCAAAAACACCTGAAGGAAATTGTCTCCCATTTATTCATTTGTTGTTCAATTTCAACAAATTTGCTATCGTTCCAACTGAGTTAATACCAAGATCTAACCAACTAAGTTAATACCAAGTCCAAAAATAGTACTAGCTCCATCTGGTGACCACCTAAACTTGACCAAATTCAAGCCAT
This sequence comes from Aplidium turbinatum, assembly GCF_918807975.1. Lineage (NCBI taxonomy): Eukaryota > Metazoa > Chordata > Ascidiacea > Aplousobranchia > Polyclinidae > Aplidium > Aplidium turbinatum. The sequence goes on along the minus strand of NC_137484.1, from coordinate 9,986,401 downwards.
TATCAAAAGTTTACTTTAAATGATAAAAACATTAAATGACAGCCAATTAAAAGAACATGTTACTGTGTTACTAACCCTAACTCAGTGCATTTATAACTCAGTCCGGTACAGGTTTATAATTATTTATATTAGGTTAGCCTACTGGTTGATGCAGCCCCCCCATGTTTTGAGACCACGAGCCGCCACTGCATGCAACTATGCAAGAGCTATTTGTACTGTAATACTACATATAACTTGAAATCATGATTTTATAAAATTATAATTTGTGACAGAATCATTGACATTACAAAAATGTTAATGCCATTTTTGAAATCAGCGACTCAAAAAACATACAAAAACAATCTAAAATTATGAACAAAACATTTTTTTTCAAAAAAGTGTTGTCCAGTGATAAGTAGCCTAGGCTAAACCAACTATTCCTATTTCAACTCTTCCAACGCTCATTGTATGTAAATTTGTAACAGATATTTAGTGAGCTCTTAAACTGACGACATCCAAAGTGGTTCTCTGTGACCTTATTGTGCATTTGCAGTTTGTGTATTATTTCGTTTTGTTTTGAATATGGACAGCTTTGTCTGACGCAAATAAATAATAATAATAATGATGTTGCAGGCTATAAATGGTTTGGAACCAGGGGCGCCGGAGGCAGGGGGGCGAATGCCCCCCTGCCCTCAATTTTTCTGCAGATGGAGGGGCAGGGGGGCAATGGTGCCCTTTTAAAGTCATGTAAGCTACTGCACATTTTGCAATATAGGCTAACAATTTCTGCTATTCGCTTTTAGCCTAATTGTAATCTTTCATTTTTGCCTCAAAATAATATTTACGGCACAAAATTTTGCAACACAGTAGGCTACAGGCCTTAAAACTCGTTTTTTTTTCGGCAGCCATCGTGGCCTACCGGGAGATCCTTTTCGGGGGCCAAATCTGCGTGCTTTGAGGCCAAAATACAAAATAAAAATAACGATAACGATAGCACAAGTAAATAGAATTAAACTTGCAACAATGCTAAAATGATCACTTAGCGTTGTTGAAGTCTTGGCCTGGGCGATGTCCTACAATAGAATCGTTGTACCACGCAATAACTGCTTTATCGGGATTGTAATCCAGTACTATTCAAACGAGTGTCTCCAATGTGGCTAATTTTAAAGAAGTTTGCCACTCCCCTAGAATTATTTTTAGCAACAAAAAACAACGTTCGACATGACTGTGTTGACGATGACGGCAAGGTAATAAGTATTTTAATGATGTGAAGGACATTACTAAGAGAAGCATAATTTTTGCAAAATATGATCAAAAAATGTTTTCCCCTCGGATGTCAACTAACTTAGTTCTCTTTTTTAACAACTGTTCAATGTCCGACAACATCGAATCGACATAAAAACAATATTGCCAGCCGATGTAAATTAGCACTTCGGATTAACACTTTGTTAAAATAAACGTCGGGAATTACAAATAAGACTTACAACGCTGGCGATCGCAGATGGATATATTCCATCAATAACAAATATTCCCGCACAATGCAACAGTGGCGATTAGGCTATGACGCGCTGACCTAATTTTGCGTCACTCTTTGATACTACATGTTTTCGACAGTTAATCCACAATCATTCTATTGCAAAATTAAATAATTGTCTAGAAGAGAGCGGCGGCCAAACTTGGCCGATTGAGGAGGTAGCACCGGCGGTCATTCAAGCACTACTTAGCGGCCATGGCAGCGGCTGTTTTAAGGCTTGACAGTAGGTTACATCATTATAACATAACATGGTGCCCTTCTTTGTATACCGCATTACCATTATTGCTATATTTTATCTTAACACTTGAAAAAAAATTGGCCTTTTAGTAAACAAAAGTGCTCTTTTTTCGTAATCTTGCCCCCCCAGTCACAAATCGTTCCGGCGCCCCTGTTTGGAACTGTGGTTAAATTGTTTCAGATGAGTCTTATGTTGTTTGCCAGGTGCCCGCTTTCCAAAAATTTTACTTGTTACAGAAAGACGCTGTAGTTTTTGCTTTGTTCTTACATGGCCGAAAAATTTATACTCTTTTGTTTTAATATTTCTAAACAAAGATCTGGTTTGGTTTGATGTCTAGAAACTGTCTTAATTTTTGAGATTATGTTGGGTTGGTCATTGATCAACACTCAACACTTTATCAAGTTTGGCTATACAGTAGAATTCGCCTATAGTGACACCTGAAGGGACCGCGGAAAAAGTGTCACTATAAGCGAAGTGTCACTATAGACGAATGATGACGTCGTTGATAACTTCACTTGTGCAGTATCTGAGCATGCGCATTGCGCATCCCATGTTGGTTTAATTCAAACCCAGTCAGCAAATCAATCCTTTATGGTTCAACCTCTGCATACGTTAAATCAATGTAAAAAGATGGATTTGCTGGCTGGAAACTGGCGAAAGGACAAAATATGATTCCAATTTAAACTGGAAATACACCGTAAAGTGTCCTTATACGGAAATTTTTGAGCCCAAGGGACAGAAATGTGGTGTCACTGTAAGCAAAGTGTTCTTATACACGAAGTCACTATAGGCGAAGTCACTTCTATGCAAAACATATGGTTTGAAAACGGGACTTTGCAACAGGTGTCACTATAGGCGAAGTGTCACTACAGCGAAAGTCACTATAGGCGAATTCTACTGTATATAGCCTAACTAGCCTAAATGTCACAAGATTGATTGATTGATTGATTGATTTTATTTCGTTGTAGGTAGCCTAAATATAATACAATAAATACAGCAATAAAAAAGGAATTTCCAGCAACGGGAATCTGCGAAGAGACCATGGGTCTTCGAGTCAAAGTCTTCGAGTCAAGACATCTTTCTTCCGCATAAAATAACTATTTGTATGTATCTTATGCAGTAGCCTCTAATCTTGCTCTCATATGTAGGGTTGTAGGCTATATTGAAAATTTCACTTGCTCTTTTTTTTCTTTGTTTTCTAAATTTTAAAATTCTTCTAAGGTGTTGCAAGACCGTTCAAAAATTTTTAACTAATTATTCTGTTTCAGTATCAAGCACGCACGTTACATAACGTTCACGCTTTGTGACTTCTACCTTTTTTTAGACCTCTACTGTAAGACCTAGCCAAGAGCCTACATATAGTTAATAGGCACAATAAACGTATTTCCGAGAGAAAATAGTTTGGAAGCCTTGCTTTTGCCAGATAGGCTATTGACGGTAGCCACTTTAACAAGTCGAAATTCTGCCACTAAAAATGACTAGAATGAAACCGCCAACCAATCATAAGCTACGGTTTAAGTGAAGTAAAAAATGGTAGAAGAGACAAAACGCGAACGTTAGCTTATATCGTCCTTGAGACCGAAATAAGTAGGCTAAGCTAATTAGCCTAAGTTAAAAGAAAATTGGCACGATCTCAACACCTTCAGAAAAATTTAGGAATAATAAAAAATGAAAAAAAGAAATTAGCCTACAATCAAAAATAAAAACAAGAACATATGTCTCTAAGCTGTAGCTTTTTCATCCCATATAGCTTTTAGATGACATTTTCAAGATTTGTAGGCTATAGGCCTAAATAGACACTTGCTATGAAGATCGGCCATGGTGCGTTTTTAAGAGTGCTGATGTTAGTAAGGGGAAGACATCTTGCGATGCGCTTAGCTCATAGCAAAAAGGCAAGGCAGGCAAAGAAAACCCCACAAAGAAATTCTACCACGGGCGAAGCCATTTCAATCGCAACCCACCAGGCCTTGTACCACTTACAAAATTGTTAATCATAATCTTTCAGTGGGCATAAAATTTAATGATAACCTACGCCATAGCGTAGGAGATGGGGTGCAGGTAAGCTTTCCCCACTACAAAAAACATCGCAAATTTGGGAAAAAGTGTCTAGTTATTTGAACAAATTGTAAAAACTCGTTAGTTGCTGCTTTTTTTAAAATGTATTTGTAAAGACTTGTTTGTAGCCTACTTCAAAAATGTTTTTTCCCAAAAATACCCTGTTGTAGCCTACATTGAACGCACCAAAACACAAAAAGTATCTTACAAATGCCGTTGGGGTTGGAAATCTCCAAACAAGAAGCAAATCTCATGCAAAAACTAACAGGAATCAAGTGAGAAAGCAATCAACTTTTGCTCTGCACTTCTGCTCTGATCAAAAGAGGGAAAAACTAACTGGAAAACTAACTTTTTTCGTTTCGTTTCGATCCAGTTGTGCTGATGTTTTATTTCACTTCTGCTCTGGCTTTATTTGTTGCAGAGTAACACTCTGTTGCAGAGTAAACTTCGACAGCTGCTCAGTTGTTTAAGTCTCAGCTTTGCGCACAAAGAAAATGCAAGATGAAGCAGCGCTGGTTTAAATTTCGAGATATCCGCTTGAGCGTTGTATTTGGTCATGATCTTTGCATGTAGCCTACGTCTTAAACCAGCGGTTCTCAACCAGTGGGCCATGGCTCACTGGTGGGCCATAGAAGCATTTTGAGGTGGGCCACAGACATATTTAAAAAATTGAAAGATTTATTGAAACATTTTGTTTCATTTTTGTCACTATAGTCAATTTTACCCTTGTGTGTTTGTTTAGTTACAATGAATGATGCTGCTGTTTTTAGCTACAAAGTGGCAATCATCATTCTAATTATTGCAACATAGGCTACAGTTTTACATCAACTCAGTTTTTACAACACTTTATGATGTAATAGACTAGTTTGTGATTACAATTAAGCCATCTTTATAAGCGGTATCTTTGTTGAACTTCTGCAGATCCGCTTTTTTTAGTACGCGCAGCATTTTATTTTGTGGATTATTTTGGGGAGGAATTGACAATACTTGAAGCTTTAAGTTTGATGAAAATTACATTCAGTACCGTATGTAGGCTACATCAATTTTTGATAACAGAGAATAAAAAGGACAATGTGTAGGCCTATTGTTGTAAAGTTCTTAGTCATCATCCATTGAGGCCATCAAAACTGAAACTTCACCTGGAAAAAGTTCATCCAAATTACAAGGATGAAGATGTGAACTTTTATTTAACGAAAAGAAGATAGTGCGAAGCAGGGGCTCCGGACACTTCCTGAGAATGGGGGGGGGGTAATTTAAGCAGGGGCGGGAACGATGTTTTGACATCGACAGGGGCTGATTGGATTATCGCATCACATATACTTCTGGAAGGTCGCTCCCCAGACCCCGTTCGCCAGGCCCGTAGCCAGCCGAGGGGCAGGGGGGCCTCGCCACCCCTGAAAAAAATTTCCCCCCCCCCTGGAAAAATCCCAACATTCTCGAGCAACAGCTACAATTATAATGATTTCGCCCATCTTTCCCGTTGCAGAGCTCCAACCTAGGCCCAATTAACTACAATTGTTTTGTTTAGTTAACAGCTAAGATGATTAAACAATTTCGCCCCCCCCCCCCTACCCCCTCCTTTGGCAACCTCAACATGTTCAATTCAACCAAGGCCAACACGTGTTAGGTTGGTAGAAAAATTGTCAGAAACTGTGCAAAATGAAAATGTTTTGGGAAAGAATGATAACCTGACAAAGAGGGAATGGTTTTCCAGCAGGTCTATAAACCGGTACAAATTAGGCTATTTGATATCAGCTGTCGCTATTCTCGGTACCATACCTAATTGCTAATTCTAAGGGTCAGTGATAACCAATGGGTGCAGTGATAAACCAAATTTGTGCAGTGATAAATCGCAAAATGTGCAGTGGTAAAGCAAGTGGTTTTTGTTTTGAAGACAACGCATACAAAATATAAACCCGTAATCTTTTAAGCAGTGTTTATTTTTTCTCTTCAATCCAATCAGTGTAAATAAATTTTGTTTCTAGTTTTCTGATCTGTGAATTTTTCAACCTTGCAGCAGAGATTGCTACATTTGGATCTGGCACTGCCGTTTGTGAGTGTGGATTCTCAGTGTTAACAAGGGTTGACGCTCCCACTAGACCAGTGGTTCTTAACCTTTAGGCCTACTAACCTGCCGAACCCTTAGGTTAATCTGCAAGCTTTCGTTGAACCCCAAATTTTCGCTAAATCTCAAAAACAAAAATCTACCATATTAATTAATAGTAATACATTACTGTATCAATGAGACTTCTGTCGTTGTTTTTCTGAGACCAATAGTGAGATTCGAGGCTTTGCCTCGGAAACAGCAATTCGCATGTCATTTTCGCATGCAAGCCGGTTTCGTTTTTTTGCTTTAACATCCACCAAAATAGAAAACGCATGCTTGCATAAATAAATGGTTACGAATGGCATGAGAACTTCAAGGGACATTTTTGTAATAAGAGGATAACTTTCCATTTGTTGGCACCAAAACGTTTGAAGATTTGTTGTGTTAAAGTTTCTTTTTTTTGCACCTCGCTTTCTTGAAGCTCGATAATGTCATCCAAGTAGGCCTATGAACTGTTTATATCTGCTGTTGTAGTATCGTAAGCAAATGGTTGACGTATCCATGCTGGATATTGCGTTTGTTCAGGAAAGTAGTTTTGAAATGAATTTTGCAACCTCGGCTCGGGGCTTCGGCTTAAGCCTCTGAACTTCTGCAACTTCGCCATTAATTGCTGTATCGGAACTACTTAGGCCTACTACCTCGTCCAGAGGTGGAAAGTTAACGAAGTTGTTATTTTCCAATCGCTGCCACCACAACTGCAATTTCCTCTGAAAAGCAGTCATTTGCTCTTCAGCTTCTATTACATTTTTACCACTTCCTTGCATTTGGTAAGTCAGCTGATTGAGAGCACCAAAGATGTCAGCCAAAGTAAGGATAAAACTTGTCCTCAAAGTGTTTTGAATGCCGATAGTTGAGACTTTTCAAAAACTTCAATAATTCTGTGCACAAAGCAAAAACGCGATTCATCACTTTCCCCCTCGCCATCGTACTTCAGTGTGGTTCAAAAATGTTTCCAAAAATTCGGGCGTTAGCGCCGAACCCCTGAAACAGCTTCGTCGAACCCTGGTTAAGAACCACTGCTACTAGACGGAGCATGTTACAACCAAGACAGGCAAACTTGGTGCATATGGCCTTTCAACATTCTGTATCGAAATCTATCGATTTAGACTTGTTTGTGAGACGGTTTGCATCCAAACATCCGCGACTGCAATTGCAATAGACTAGCTCACGGGTGTAGCCTATAGGCGGAATGTAATCATATATATCAAAATCCTCGACACTAGCTTCTTCAAGCAAGTTAAAGTTTTTGCTCATAACAAGTAACGCTATTTATACAACAAGTCAACAATTGCTGTGTTATGTTGGTCATTGTGATATGATTGCCGTGATTTAACTAGCGGATAAAATAAGAGACCAGTGTTGGTCTTAACACTAATCTGATATATTGCAATTTTTGTGGATACCGGTATTTAAGAGGTTAAAATTCCAAAATCATTTAAATTTTTTCGCCCTCCCCCTAACAAAAAGTTGGCCCCCCCTTGCTCTGCGGTTTGGCTACGGCCCTGCCGTTCGCATTACTGAAAGCTTCAGTTTCTTATACAGCGTTAGGCTGCATGTTTCGCGCCGAAGGCGCAAAATTGTTGCCTTTCAGCACAATTTTAAATCGAAAAATTTTTTCAACGAAACTGAAATCACGAGCAAAAGCTTTTTAACATTTGCCACATTTTTTTGAAGTTTTGAGACAATTTTGACTGGAAGAAGAGACGTACGCAAATCCCTCTCTGTATTCTTCCTTTGCTCAAGTCCTCCAAATTTTGCACTTCAGACGCTAAAAGGTTAGATTTAAAAGGCCAAAAGCGTTAAGGTCAAAGCTATAATCTATAAAACTACAGCACGACAACATGTGCCATAACATCCACATTGAAATGAAATGCTTCAGCATCTAGGGTTAGGCCTACATTCAACTCAGAAAAAAAAAGAAGCTAAAATACATTAACTTTTACAAGAACTGAAAATAAGGAGACATCTTGATCGATACTACAGGAAGGTCTACCATCTGCGCCGTATAAGAAACAACACTAAACAAAAAATGCCATAACACCCAGGTAATGCCTTGTGCCAAAATCTCAAAAACTACAAAGAAATAACATTATAAACGAACACCTCAACTCAAACAACACACTGCGTGCACTCTGCTTCTATTCTAAGCAGAACAGTCTGAAAAAAAATTCTTTGCAGATTTTATCTACACTTTATACACTTAATGGGCATGGTAGGCCTACATGGCAATGAAATTGAGTCTTGAAGCAGTCATTGTGCTTCGGAGCCATGTTTTTAAGCGGCGTAGCGAGCTAAACGATCTTTCAGCTTCTGCAGAAGAAGGGCCATTGACCAATAGTAATTTTACCAGTTTTTCCAAACTGGCATAAAACTCTTTGACAATAATAGGCCTAAGTCCCATTAACTTGTTTCGAACATCGCACACATGCTTGGTCGGCCCAAATTTCTGATGGAAGTGGCTTAAATTTTGGCCCAAAATTTTCACGTTGAAGCCATATCGTTCCAACGCAGTAACAACACTGTCGTTGACTGTGCCAGATACTAAAACTTGAAGCATTTGGTGAGTTTTAATTTCTTTGCCATTGAAGCGGTGGGTGAGGCCTTGCACTATGCTGTCAATAGATGCATAGAACTGCCTTCTGTAATGAGAAGCGAGGTCATGGCAAGCACTTTGCTCACAGCGCTTTCTTGAAATTTGGACTTTAGCTAAGCCTAAGCTATCTACTTGCTGCTGAAATTTCTTGTATAACTGCATAAATTGTTCTTCATTTCTAAGACTCTGGTAATTAACTTTTGAGTTTTCAACCAGCTCCATCATGACGCTGATGGTATAGGCTAAGACTTGATCTGCAACAGGCCAGTTATCTTTTCAAGTGGCTTGAATAAAACTTGGCAAAACTGCAATGCAAAGTATGTGTTGCCTTTGCATTGCAGTTTTGCCAAGTTTTATTCAAGCCACTTGAAAAGATAACTGGTTGCCTTGCAATAATTGGGAATAAAGGCCTAATGATTTCGCATTGTTGAAAATTTGGAGTGTGTTTAGCAAGGCTTCGTAGTTTGACAACACTGAAGAAATGGCCGGTACAGCGTCAGCCATCTTGTTTGGCACAAAGTGTGCAAGCCATGGTGGGATTCCTCCTGCAGGGCGATTTTGAACTTGCCAGACTGATTTTGCAAACTACTTAGCTCCTGAACAATTCCCATAGCATTATGCAGGGCTCTATTGCATATTTGCGTTGTCTTGCGAGTCGGAGTTTCCAAGCAAACAACTAAAAAGTTGTGCAACAAAATAAAAAAATGAAAATAAAACACAAAAGTAGAAAAAATATAAAAATTAAATTTTTATCTTTACATTAGTGGGGAGGTAATTTTGCATTAGTTACCCCCCTCACTCTAATTGGTGGGGAAGTAATCACCCCCGCGGCCCCCCATCTAACGGAGCCCATGGTGCGAAGCGTCAGCGCCTGGTTTCAACAGGGGGATTCCAGCAACATTCCAAAGGCAATGTTCTGCTGCTTTTTGTTTATAAACTTTTTTGTAATTTTTTTCTCATATAAAAACTGAATGGGCCACAGAACTTTTATGCAAACAAAAATGGGCCACGAAAGAAAAAAAGGTTGAGAACCACTGTCTTAAACCATTTGTAGTTGCTCTGTCAATTTCTGCATTGGTGTCTCAATGTTCGACACGTTCTCCACATTCAAGCAAAGTAGGCTAGTGTTCAGTAGCGTAGCCAGGAATTTAGAAAAGGGGGAGTTTTTCGCCTAAGACGACACCCAGCGGCGGGGGGTCTGGGGGGCCTCCCCCAGAAAAGTTTGAAAAATTAATTTGAATTTGGTGCATTCTGAGAGCATTTTCAACAAAAATGTGGGTATGAATATTCCTGTAAAATGGTGCTGTCCGGTGGCATAGCAAAAGGATAAGATCATGTTTTCTTAGGCATTTTTCGGAAATAAAGCTAAGTCTCTATGTTTTCTTGTTGCAAATTCCTGGCTGAGATGTTTGAACGTTTGGTATTGGCTACTGCTGCTGGTTACGCTCCTGCTGGTAGGCCTACATTAAAATCCAGTGATGTACGCGCATAAAAAAAATATTGACGCCGTCCGCGTAAACGCAAACGTTCGAAAAACCATACGCCGTATGAAGTTTGCGGCGTCAGCGTCAGCGCACACGCTAGCGTAAACTCATTTTGTTTGCTAGGTGCCAAACATTCACACGGTATAAACCAGTGATTCTCAACCTATTTTGGCCCATGGACCATATTTAAAAAAATATATCCGATGGACCACTTTGCTATGTTGACGCCATTTGAATGCCACTAGTCGAAACTGTATTGCACATAGGTCAGAAAACTCAAGGGCGTGTTCAATCTTAGTCCTTAATAAAATTATACGTAAAAATTATGTAAAATTATGCGTGTTCAAATAAAATAAAACGTAATTAACTAATTAAGCAAACTCTCTTAATTTACACTCAACCTTAGCTACTTGAATACACATAATTTTAATTTCAAATTTCATTCTAACAAAACATCGTGCACATATTGTTTCAATAAAATGGTAATGTCTCAGTTGTCAGTTTTGCCTTCTTAGCAACAGGAGTTTCTGACATTATGTTAATCTGAAAGCACTGCAGAATACAGTACTTAATTTAGCGTTTGAAAAAATACCATGTGTAGAATTTTGACGCGAATTCTACGTTAAAGAATATCTTTCTTACTGGCGCCAAACAGTGGATTGGATTATAATATGCGTCGCTTAGTTAATACGGTTATGCGCCTACAACAGACAGAGAAACAAGCCAAGTAGATTGAATCTGAACAGGGTCTTGAGTTCTGTTATTTTATTATGGCAGAAAGGTTGCAAGATCACAAAGTCAGAAGGTCACAAAGTCACAGGATCACAAGTTGCAGATCTCAAGTTCACGGGGTTACAGGTCGCAAGTTCAGCCACAAGTTTGCAGGTCGCAAGTTTGTTTAACAAATTTAGTCCGCAGATATGGGCTACTTCAATCCTATACAGAGCTGATGGGGGACAGTTTGGTCGACTCACAGATGCAGCAGAAGCAGGGCTTGAAGTGATAATCCGTACAAACAATAATCCAAATAATAATACGTCGCAACAGTCATACAGCAATTGATTCTACTAGTGCATCTTATTCAAATAGAATAGAATACAAAAATTTACAATTAGTAAATGGTTAAGAAATACTTAACATAAAGTTTCTCAATTTATGCTTAAGAGTTAAGATTTAAACATCTCGTTTTACCAAATGCAGCTAATACAAAACTCAACGGAATTTCTGGTCTATGCTCTCAAACGTTCGCTTTGCTAAGCCTTTTATGCTGATATTGCAAAACACAAAGAAAATGCGCTATATGTAAAGACAACGGTAAGAAAAAATAGCTTCAGTAATATGCCTTGGTTGAAGAAAGCAAGCGAATAACAATCGTTCGCTAACGTTCATACAACATCCTTCAAGATGCGGCGAAAGCTTCGAAGAAATATTGTGCTACACCAAGTATTTACATTCACATACAGACAAACGACATTTAGACGTTGAATTACCGTTGGCCGTGCTATGCCAACGTTTAAATGGATGATGAAAAACAACGATTAATTTTCAGCCCACAAGATGACATAAAATTGTTTTTTAGAGCAGTAGAGTTAAAAATAGCGTTTTAAAACAACACACTACAGATACTCTGGTTCCGTTTCATGAGTCAATCCCTTGCAAGCCCAACAGCAATTATTTAAACTTGTGTTTCGGGAAGAATAAGGAATTGCAAAAAATGTAAATTGTTTTTGTACAATTCGATAGACTACTAACTCCGTGGAGAGAGATATAAGGATTTAAGTAAACACAAGCTTTATGTCTGTAAAAGTAACGTAATAATTCTATCAGCACGAAGACGCGATTGACGTTTCAGAGGTTATCTTAAAACAACAAAGAATGGCTTGCTCGGCTGATATACATAGACTGCTTCATAGAGTGGCTGCTACTTGACATGTTATTCAAGTCGATTATAAAATTAACACCATGTGACATTGATAAAATAATTTAATTAACATTCAGTGAAACAGCGAATAGCTCTACTCTCCCTAAAGAAACTTGGTAGGTTACCACGAAGAAGCGCAATCTTCGTGCACCGACAACACAACAATTACAGCAGCATACGATTTATTGATTAGGCCTGCCAGCACTTCACTTATGCCTTGACCAATGAACAGTTCGACAGGATACTCATCAACTAGTAAAATAAGTTTTGAAGAAATTAATGAAGAACGTTTTATCAAGGATTTATAGAACTCTCTGTGGACCAACAGAAATTCCATGTGGACCACCAGTGGTCCACCTGGACCACGTTGAGAATCACTGGTATAAACCACTCGAAACAAACAAGTTTTATTTTGAATTTCCACGAAGAAACACAAGCTTCTGAAAGTGTTCATTTGACATTTTGCTGTGTTTTTGTTCCAATATGTCTTTGCCCATTGAAAACATTCTTTCAACTGCAGCGCTGGAAGGTATTGGCGTGTTGTAGCGAAAAAAAATACATTAAAAAGTATGCGTTGACGCTATGCGCTAAAAAACCGCGAAAAGTTTACGGCGTAGCCTCAAGCGCAAACTATCCAAAAAAATGTGGCCGCAAGCGTTAGCGTAAAGAAATAGTCTACGCCGCATGTCTGCGGCGTATACGTGCATCTCTGTTAAAATCTACCCCATATAATATTCATCAACAATGTGCAATATTCCTCAACATATTTGTACATTCACAGCTATGGTAAAAACAATTAGCTATTTTTTGTAGTTTATTGTGAATTTTTCAGGTTTGCGTTAACGGATATATTGTTACACAAAGAAAGCCTGCTACAATGATTGCACTATAGACCCGGAATTGATGAATATTCTATAGACGATGGCGACATAGTCTTTAATATATTTCTTGTTGGTTTCTAAACGTCGTTTAATGAGCAAAAAAGTAAAGCAGTGTTATGGAATATGTAATGCTGTATTTTGTTGAAATGTGTTCTCGGAATTTCCATATATTGTTCAAAAATAAAGCAGTTTAATTGTCTAAACCAGGGATATCCAACCTGCGGCCCACCTGAGATTTTTGTGCGGCCGCTAATCATTTTCACGTCAAGTAGTATTTTGAACTTTGAATCTTAGCTTAATTAAAATGTACCAGTCAGTTGTTAGGTGCGTAGTAATGGTATAGTATGGGAGTAACAGGATTATATATAAGTCCGATTATATCTAAAGTCCGATGGCTCAGTAGAGCAGCTACCTTAAAAAGATTTCAATTATTGTTACGGTACCCGAAATAAAACAGTTCATGGAGAAAAAGAAACAAAATGTGAACTTGACAGAAAATGAAGAATAGTCGAATGATTTGTCTTTCTTGGTTGACATCACAGAAATGCTAACTGAGCTCAATTTGCATTTACAAGGGAAGGTCAGTTGTGTAGTTCAATGTTCGAGCGAATAAGTTGCTTTACCAGGAAATTAAAACTTTTCATAGCACAACTGAAAGCTGGTGCAATTGTATATTTTCGTAGTCTATCTGAAAGAGCTCAAGATTGTTCTGTAAACTATAAAAAGTATGCTAAGTTATGTCAATTACTGGTTTGCTTGTAGAATTGAAGATTTGCTTGAAGAATTTAGTCAGATTTTCTGACTTCAAAAAGATTGAAATTGAATTAAAATTATTCAGTGACCCAGTTTCATTTCAGTGTGTGATAAAGCGCCACCCGAATTCCAACTTGAACTGCAAAGTCGAGAAAGTTTGAAAACTTTCCACAGAGAACACACTCTTCCTTTATTTTATAAAGAATTACATTCATGTAATGAATTTAATAAATTAGTTAGTTTGTCTAGAAAATTATTGTGCATGTGGGGCAGCACATATTGTTGCGAGCAGTTATTTTCATCCATGAAAAGCCGCAGAAGAAACAGACTTACCGACAAACACTTAGCAAACATCCTAAGAATCAAGACAACGCCCTTTAATGCAAATGTTGATAATATCTTAGCTGGAAAACAATGTCAAAAATATTGTAGACATAAATTTTTGTTTCTTTCTATATGTGTGATATTTGTTCCTATTTTCAAAGATGAAATTAATGTATTTTAATTGTTGCTTTATGTACCCATTTTTCTTAAAATTTAATTGGTTCTGCGGCCCATTAAATTATTTCAAGTGACAATGCGGCCCACTATAATAAAAGGTTGGACATCCCTGGTCTAAACAATAGTAACCTACATTTTTATAGACAAACAAAATGAAATTTAATTTAATATGCCGACATATTTAAGATGAGATGGCGGTGGGATGGGGGTGAGATGGCGCAGCGGATAAGGCGTTGGCTTTCCAATAATGCAAACCACTTTTACATGTTTAAGATTTTAGCAAAAAAACAAAAATGGCCAAATGCAGGCAAAATTTGAAATGTTGAATATTGAACTTTTGGCGAATTATCTCAACAACAAAACAAATCTGTGAGTTAGGATTATTGGCTCTTAAAGAGCTTTTAGTCCGCAATTTTTTTCTGTAAGATTTAGTTATTTAGACTAATCTACTGCTGTTTAAAAACAAGTCAAATCGTTAGCTTACAATCTGATAATTTCAACAATGTTTTGTCGATAGGCTACTGGCACAATGGTTCTCCCCTGCGCTGCGTATGTCACTATGTCTAAACAGGCTCCGATATCTATCACGTTTGTTTACGTTAAACTTTTAAGTTTCAATTTCCTGAGTACCCGACCACACACTGGGTGGTTTTTGCTCACGAGTCGTTGTGATGCTCACAGTAGGCTGTTTAGTATACGAAAGTGCATAAGATTTTATTCTACGATTTTTAAAAACAGCTTGGTGTGCTTGAGCAGAATCTGATAATATTTGACTTCAGCCTTGACGAGGAGAAGTTTAGTTCCACAGCCAAGTAAGATTTTTAAAGAACTGGTACTTCAGACGTCCTAAGCCTATCAGGGCCTCTGAGAGAAGTTTTCACTACGGGTACGAAGAGTCATTCCGGGCCCTCTTCGTCGGCAAAGCGCGTGATGTTTGCGTATTGCACACCATATAATACAACATTTTACTGCACAATTAGACATCTGTGTGAAATAACAGTATCAGGCTGCAATAAAACTATTATTTAATTTTAATAGGCTATGCACAATAGTATTGAATATAAAAGATAAATATGGCACTTACCTCATATGATATAGGCCTGCCAGATAAGAGAAGACTGAGCATCATACAATACAAGTTTACAAGAACAGAGAATGGGATTGGCCTATTCTGAATTAAATTGGTACAACAAGCCAAGCTCTTTACCAAAGCTCAAACATAACATCTGGTTAAAACAAAATCAAATTAATCATCTGACCAATAACTTTTCTTCATTAACTTTTGCATTCACCACATGCTTAGCAGAGGTGAATGAAGTCACTTTTTTTACTTCGGCTCCGCTCCTACTCCGAAAGTATTGACTCCGGCTCCTGCTACAACTCCTAAATTTCTTTTGAAGTGAAATAAGCGTGAAACTATTTTTTTCAAATAGTTTTTAAAAAATACAAAAAAGCCCGAAAACACCCGAGCTTTTTTTTTTAAAATCTGGTGGGTTAGGCAATCTCAACCCTGCTTTTGCTACACTATGCCCCCCGGACATGAGAATAACCTTTTATGATTTAATTTAGGGTGCTTTTAACAGAACATTTTTAATGTAAAGCATTAAATCACCACTTTGGGCCCCTAAGTTGCGCGCAATGCATTTAGTTACTTTTCCAGGCCCTCTTGGCCTTGCTACATTACGCCCCCCCGCAGGACTAAAGAGTATCAACTTTTATGCTCGAATTTAGTCGTTTAGGATGGTTTTAACCAAACATTTTTGCGCGTAAACTATAAAATCACAATTCCGGGCCCCCAACAATCACAGGCCTGGGCCCTCAAGGGTACGCCGTACCCCCCTCTCATAAGCCCTGAAGCCTATCATCTTCCTGTGTAATCAATTGACAAAAGCTCAATTGCTTTTAGTATGATGCTTATGTAAAATCGGAGAGAAGACAGACAGAGGACCTTTGGTGATGAAAGAAAGGACAGGAAAAAGTTTGAGAACCATTTAAAAGCGCATTGATCATAGCCTGCCAATCAACAAAAAGCAAGTCATATTATATAAACGGCACTGAAATGCTGGTTCTGCATAATGTAATGAATTTCAAAAGTGAAACTGCTGCAAAATATTTTCAAATTAGACTGACATTGAATGATTTACCACTTGTGAGAGAGACTGCGGCGGTGCGCTATACCACAATTGGGCAATAAGTGATTCAGTGAAACTTATCATAAAGCTTTTGGTCAATTCCGATGAAGCTGTGGGCTGATCACGTCATGCTAAACCACAAGTGAGTAGAAAATTGTAGATTTTGGCCACAAACCTGTGGCAAGCTAGAAGGAAACAAGTAATGGCGTCACGCCATAGCTTTCTCTTACTCTTTGCTGAAGGCGTAAACGCATGGGATTACAATTAGCCTGCAATGAATTGAACATGTCAGTAATCAGTGGGTTAGATAGGCTAGTGGTTTTACTTACCATGCATCTCGTACACAGGGCACAGTGCAGAAGCTAGGTATAAACATTTGGCTCGTAATAGAACTAAAAAAAGTGAGAACGTACTTGTCAACTAAACCAACTAATTACTACCTATTATGCAAACAAGCTTTCAACCCGAAGGTGAAATTTAACTTCTGATTGACAAGTTGCTTCAGTCGTTGTTCGACTGAGCTGGCAAAAAAGCTGAAAAGGAAGTAATAAGTTAGTTAGGGGTAACCTGCTGTTTTCAGGCGGCAAGCAGCCACTGGCTTGCTGCTCTCAGTGCTCTGTGGCAGCTTTGTTTCTTATTGCTTCAGCAGACGGTTGTTTAGAAATGTCAAGTTTTCTTGCCAGGCTTAAAGTGTTCGATATACACGCAGGAATTTTTTCAATAAAGTTATGAGCTATTATAGTGTTAAAGTTTGCATTTTGGGCGACAGTAGCGTTGGAAAATCAAGTCTTGCTTTGAGGTTTGTGGAAAATACTTTTGATTGCAAGTTGTCGAGCACAATTGGAGCAGCTTTTCTCTGGAAACTTATTAAAGCTGAAGGTGGAACTTTATATAAGCTACAAATTTGGGACACTGCTGGCCAAGAAAGGTACGTTGATGAAAGGAGGGTTACTGCATGTTTTAACTAATTCATTTCTTTGCTTGAACAGTTAGGTTTGGTGGCTGAGTAACCATGGTAAATTTATTTTCGTTTTGTTTGCACGTTTTGATTAGAAGTAGGCCTAAACCTAAATCATCATGATTTTTCCAGCGTTCGTTTTCTGTTAATGTTTCTGTCTTATTGCAACCCTAGCGAGTCATTTTTTGGATTGATTTAACTTCAACGTCTTTAGACATAGAATAAATGTTAAAAAGACTAATTTATTGGCGGACTAAGCTGCGTTGTTTATTTTGCGAATGAATTACAAAAAAGAAGTTAAATTGCCTATACGACCTTCTACCCACGGCTAAAAAAAGTTGCAATCCCAATTTGATTGTATTTTTTTTCTTTCAATCCGATGCTGTGCGCTTCCTAGCAAAATTCTGTATCATTCATCAACTCAACGTCTGCGTAAGTTGAATCAATGTCAATACGACGATGATTTGTTATAGTTGAAAAGTATACTTCACTACAGTGACATTGATTACTATTTGATTTTGATTCTGATAGCGAGAGAAATGTAGGCTGTTCTTAAAGCGAATGAAATTGTTTGTGTAGCCTAAGTGGTTTAGTTTAGTTATCAATGAGCTTGTCATTCTTCACAAAACTCTTTTGCAAGCTTGAAATCAGAGTTGTAGAGTGGACAAGACCTTGGTGTGTCGGAGTCGGTTTTCATAGTCCGAGCAGAACAGTGCGGTTGTTATTACGTACATTAGAACTAAATTTTTTTACAAAGAAGTTATTACGGTATTTATACAAAACCAAAACAAAGAATTTTGCGTCAAAACGAAATGGTTTGAAACACTTAGGGAGTGTCTATGAGTGAGGTGTTTTTGTTTCGTTTAGTTCTAATGTAGATTCGGGCAAAATAGTTTTGCTTAACTTAACAGCTTTGCACGAGGCTGTGGATTTAGAATCGAAAGCATTTTGACGTCGTCAAAATGATCCTTGAAATATTTTAGGCTCGTTTTCAAAATTTGCGGACAGCTTTGTCCAAATTATCCTGCACAACTATTTTAAACGAATACGCTAAGATTATTAAAGCGCTGTTTGTAAATCTACAAAGATGAGGGAACCATATGATAGAGGAGGAATTTGCCTCTTCACAATTGATGTAGGTTCTTCTCGAAAAAGTTGTAAGCTTTCAAAATTGTAGTCTTTGCTTGAGATGTCATCCTCAGTAAACTACGTTTGGTGACTCAATATTCATTGTCACAACATCAACACTGCCATCAAAGGCGCCATGCTCTATGCCTGCGTCTCACATCATTGGACATGGACAGTGTCTCCTTTGTTGTTGATATAATCAATCAGTTGAGTTTCGTCGTGGAGAAACCACTCTGGCTCGTAACCGATAGACACTGAAGTCAAAGCATCTTCTCTTCAAAATTTATGCTCCTTGAACAAGCATTCATGTCAACTAAAATTAAGACGCTCAATCGTGCTAGCCGCTTAACTTCTGCTCAATGAAGCTGACTGATAAAATACATTCGAGGCTAGTTCAGTTCAGTTTATTTTTTGTTTTGTTGGCGAAAAAGAAAGACACAAAAAGCAAAAAGACAATAAACACAAATAATTCGCACAACAAGGATGGCAGCGAAAGACCAAAAGGTCACCAAAGTCAGCTGCCACGTGCCACCCAAACATTGCTAATTAAGCGTACATAGAAACCAAGTTCAAAAATAAATAAATTAGGTTTCGTTCTTTCGTCTCCGACATCCTCCACCCCATTGACTTGTTTCTATCAATACAGGCATGACTGAGTGTAAACCGCTTTCACATTTATGTAAAGCGTTTTCGCTCAAACCTGAACTTATTCAGAGCAACATTTTCCTCTTCCTGCGAATGTGGTACTGAGGAACAAACAGAAAATCATACCATTAACGATTGCATCATCCTTCGTCTACCAAGTAGAGCTAAATGTCTGCTTGTCTTGGATGATAACCTTAAAGATTAACTGCATTTTAATCAGTGGCGGCTCGTGGTATTTATAGCAGGGGGTGCTGCAACCGGAGGTAGCCTATACGTGAAAGAGCGAGCGCCAAAGGCGCGATGCCAAGGGGTCTAGGGACATGACCCCCATAAATTTTACCTTATTTTAGTGGTATTTCATGAATTCTGAGGCTATTTGAGCAATTAATTTCCTGATGTTCATCAAGTTTAAATAGGCTGTTTTAGCATGTGACCTTTGGCCTTAACTTATTATCGTAAGTTAACAATGAACCTAGGTTACATTTAATTTATAAAAAATCAACCAGGTTTGGTAACCACAAAAATTTATTGGTAGAGCTTTTCTTAAATTTAATTTAACAACACTAATGAAAACCTAGTCTAAGCTTTATCTTTTTGTGCAGAAAGCAAAGCACATTAGTCTAACCACGTAACAGCATCAGTCGCAGCCACCTAATATCGTGTTTGAAAACAACAGTATTTGCAACAGTAGCTAGCCTGACCACGTGACCAGCAACTGCAAAATTTGCAGTTCGAAATTGTGGGATTTGAAGCAACCTGAGCCAAAATATGACGTCACACATTCTCTTTGTTCTTCTTTTATAAGATCGCAACTGCAGGGCTTGCAGTTCAGAGCTGCCAAATACAAAACTTAAAAAATCATCATATTTTTTAAAACCCAGAAATTATGAAACTTCTAGTCGGTAGGATCTATAGAGAACACGAGAAAAAACGTGAAATTAATAAAAAAAATAAAATACTGAAATGTGCAGGGGGTGCTGCAGTTTTGCAGTTTCTATGGACGAGCCGCCACTGATTTTAATAACGCGTTGCAACGTAGTCCGGAATACATTGTCAATCTGGGTGGATAGTAAAATGGATACCATTCGCCCCACAGGCTCAAAAGTAAAGAGAAACTCAATTAGCTTTGAACACTTCCAAGAGCATTGATCATAGCCTAGCGGCGAGAGCCCTGGTGCGGCGCTCGAAAAGGCCTCAGTTTGACACTGCTCAGGAATATGCGGCCGTGTCTAACAGTACACTTAATAGCATTCCTGAAAGTGGACTCAAACATTGGCTTCATTTTCTTTCTGTCCACAATATGATAAATCTTTAACTATCAGCCCATCTGAGATTCATCCTTAGGCATCTGTGGTAATGCAACAATAACAGCTACGGCAGCGACTATCGTCCCGACAACAATAGTCATCCAGAATTCTGTCCACTGCAATTTGTTAGAAAACGAACGAGCCGACGCAATAGCAAAATTAGTCTTCTTGACTCCTCAACCAAATCTCTTAGCTTGTGTCCTCATCGCGGTGAGTTTCTTCATCTTCCATTGAAGATCTGCGGCTCAAGGAGATCTTCATGAAAACTCTGGATGAGAAACCAGAAGCATCCCTCTAAAAGGTTGATGACCGCAATCTTACCTGCATTCGGATGTGATCACCATCCTTCCTTTATCCGTAATAACACCTCACAGGCTTTACAGAAGACTTCAACTTTAGATTTTGCGGCCAAGAAAACGAGTCGTCGGACCACCTCTAGGTTCGGTATCTTTATTAGTAGATTGTCATCACCAGTATTAGGAGCATCAACAGAAGAACTTGTCTGTTTCTTACCGGGCAGTCTAGCCGTAGTGCATTGGTGAAAAATCTTCTGGCGCCTGCGGTGATTTAACAACAGCAGCAACGATATGTATAAGTTTAATTTTGAAAATAATGCGTAACTATTAATGTGTATTACAATATGTGCATTTGCATAGCAGTCGTTTAAGAGATTCGGAATATCGCTATAAACTGATTGATCAGCCAACCTTTCATACGGCCTCTGGCCTAACTGGTCATTTTTCACAATTTCCATTTTGTTTTGTGAGTTTTTATCTGTTTAATTCAGGATTGTGCACTGTGCAGTCGGATGAAAAATATGCAACTCCGATACTTCGGTTTATAACAGACCGAGTCCGATTCCGGACACGACAAAATCTCTGCGACTCCAGAAAAAATTGATCAGTGAATGCCGCAGTGCATCGCAGGGTGCATTAAAATGTGCAATAAAACACCATAGATGACTAGCACATACGAGATTACATTTATTACACTTTCTGCCTTGTAATAATTAGTTGCTTTACATTCCGAAAAAGACCCCAGCAACCCGTGTTTTATCGCATGCAGTGTAAACGGATGTCTGTCTTGTGTTACTAAAAATATCCTAACTATGAGTTGATACCATCCCAGTAAACATTGATTGTTGGGGCAACATTGGCAAGAAGTTGGCCGCAACATTGGCAAGATGCAGACGCCAACGTTGGCAAGATGTTTTATGCACCATTTGGATGCATCTGGCCAGCGTTGGCGTCTGCATCTTGCCATCGTTAGCTTCTGCATCTTGCCAACGTTGGATTATGCATCTTGCCAACGCTGGCTACTGCATCTTGCCAACGTTGGCTTCTGCATCTTGCCAACGTTGGCAAAATGTTTTATGCACCATTTGGATGCATCTGGCCAGCGTTGGCGTCTGCATCTTGCCACCGTTGGCGTCTGCATCTAGCCAACGTCGACTTCTGCATCTAGCCAACATTGGCTTCTGCATCTTGCCAACGTTGGCAAAATGTTTTATGCACCATTTGGATGCATCTGGCCAGCGTTGGCGTATGCATCTTGCCATCGTTGGCGTCTGCATCTAGCCAACGTCGACTTCTGCATCTAGCCAACGTTGGCTTCTGTATCTTGCCAACATTGGCAAAATGTTTTATGCACCATTTTGCTTCATCTTGCCAACGTTGGCATCTGTATCTGGCCAGCGTTGGCAAGATGGCTTGTGCACCATTTTGCTTCATCTGGCGCCTAAATTCTGGTTGACTTTTATGCACCATGACGCTGCTTCATCTGACTTATTGACTATTGTGATGCCCGGATTGCCCGCGCTTTGACCAAGGTTGGCCATGCGAAGCAAGCTGGTGCATAAAACATCTGAACAGCATTGGCATTTACATTTGCCAAACGTCTCTGTACCTAAACCTCGCTCATCACCAAAAGTTTATTGTTGAACCTAGCTAATCCTTGGGCGAAAGAACAGCAGCAACACGGATTTATAAGCAACACTACTCCCTTTGTCACAAAGCAAAGTAACAGCCGAGCTTCTTATATTTTCACATTTATTAGAAACAAGCTACATCAAATCGTATTGACAGATGGATATTCATTGCACATCAGCAGCTTTTTCTTGCGTATCTTTATCATTCTGAATTCCTGCGAATGAAACAAAAATATTTAATTCAAGAGGGCTGTTTGGCAACAGTGTAGGATTTTGATCAGTTGTTGTCCAGGATAATACGAAGTTAATTGACAATCTGCAATATCAATGTAATATCCATGGTAATATCCCTCTCTCCAACGTGCGTGACAAAAAACTTATCATTCGATTCTGCGCCACGCAGAGCGATAATCAAGTTCCAATACATTCTAATTGCGTGTACAGATAGTTATTCAACAACTAAAGCAACACATTCACAGTTGTCTTTCAAACATACAACAAGCTCACCAAAAGTTAGTTTTTGCCGTTTTCGGCCACCTTGCCTGTCCTTCCAATTTCGAAATCACTCTGAAACTCTTCATCAATTTGCTGCACGGCAGCAGCTTTGTCGTGCGCCATCACCATGTCTAATCATGAAAGTAAAAAAAGAAGTGTTAAATCAGTATATAAATGCCGACATAGCCTACTAACCACCATGTTCGTTGTTCACATCAATGCGAGTACACCACTAAAACATTTTCATACATTACTCAATACTCTTCACAATTACATCATACATTAATCAAAAGAGCAAAATGGCATAGTTATGACATAATCATTTAGTCGTAGTAGAAACATTTATCCGTACTCACCAAGAACAACCTTTTTCAGATTCTTTTTTAAACAATCAAACGAGTGCTTAGACTTCACGATGTTTTTTTTTTCTTTCTTTGTTCTCGACATGACTTGAACTGTGTTGTGTTCGATAATAATAGTTGGAATAAGTCCACTGATACAATCGCTTGCATTTTTGCCACCAACTTGACTTAAATTTGCCACCTGCAAAATGTAAATCGAATGTAATGACAGGGGTTTCATCCATCATATTAAAAAGCTTCAGCACTTGTTACAGAAATTTTCGACTGTTACAAATGACAGCCAACGTTTAAAGTTTTATTTGGGATTCCAGTCGTGTGTTGCGTATGTAGGTCGCAGTGTAGGCTACTGTAGGCTATGTTGTCTTAGCACTCATCTAGGAGCACTGGCACTAAATTTGTCACGAGAATATTTCATATGAAAGTTTTCCATTGGTCATTGAGTTTTATAACTTTCTCTAAATTGAGTTTTATAACTTTCTTTAAATTGTGTAAACGTAGCCTAGTGACAAAAACGACTTTACACAATTATTTCAGGTTCAATGAATAAAAGACATTCACTTACCAGGTTTTCATAAACATTGTCGTAAGTCATTCCTATAGTTTCATTTTGATCATTTCTAAAACTTCTTTCGGCTCATTTCTAAAACTAATATCTCAATTGAATTCGATTTTTTATATTTTCGATGCAAGAAGCGAAAATTCCTCTTAGCGCTGTTCACATAAGCATTGTGCTTTCGGCTCTCCGGCTCTCCACGTAATTGTGTATTGCGCACAACCGCCATGCTTGAACAGTCGAAGTGAATCGAATGACGTCATAATCCCTTTAGCAAAGGATTAAGTCATGGCCTTTGTCTTCCTTCATCAAAACAAACCAAGTTCTTCTGCTAAATTGCATCTCCTCACGTTGATATAACACATCGCCGCATTCTAAAGCTTTGTTGCCTATTTCACTTCAACACGTCATATTGCCCAGTCAAAGTTTAAGTAGTGACGTCATAATGGAGTTTTCACAACAATTATTGTGCCTGCAGTGTTTTTTTATGCACCGCGGGAGGAGAAAAAACGATTTGCCGGATCGTTGAAAGTAAAAGTAGCAATCGTTTTGTGAAATCTCGCTTCAAGAAACTGAGGAGAGATTTCGACGCAACATGACTGCTCCTGAAGCTGGGAATTGCCCACCAGTAGCGGTGTCAGGGGAGTTCAGGGAGTACTTTTGAACTCGGGCCCTAGATAATGTTATGAGCCCGTAACTTCTTCAAGGTGTCCGGAAAAACAAACAAACTACCGCGTATATTTAGATGTAGTGCGTTATTTTTAAAACAGTTTAGAGGCCCAAAGAGCTCATTGGTACCAGGCCCAAATTATCTTCTCACTGGCCTGGTCTGTAGCAAATGATGGTGTACATTTGCATAAATTGAAAGAAAACTTTAGAATAGTTGTTCAACTGGCACAACGTTGGCAACATTTCTAACCGATGTTTGCTCACAGAAACATATTTTTAAACAAAACCGCATAAAAAAGGTTTGTAGGCTATTGATATTTTTAAAAATGGAAATAAGTAATAAAAGCATTGGCTACTCTTCTGACCAACGCTGGTCTTAAATATTCATAGTATACTTTTATGGTATCAGAAAATAATAACAGCATTGATAGCCTATTGTTAAAATTTAAAATTGTAGCAAAATGATGGCATAGCCTACATTTGCATAATTTGAAAGAAAACACCGAAATTGTTATGAATTGGCACAACGTTGGCAATGCTTCTGACCGATGTTAGCCAATCACACAACTGTGTTTTGAAGCAATACCACATGAGAAGAGGTTTGTGTTAGTATTTTTCAAGTTTGAAACAAATAAACCTGAAATAAAATCTTTGAGATCTTTTTGAACGCTTAATAAGAAGTATTGAAATTGTTGGCGTATTGTTGGCAATGTTGGACGAAATTGCCGACCTTGTGCCCTCACATCCAGCATATAGCCAACGTTGCAATTGTTTATTTTGTGGAAACGTGTAGGCCTAGGCTAATGGAAACTTTAAACTGTTTCGGTATCAAGCACGTTATCGCGTTCGCATTTTGTTGCTCCTACCTTTTTCTAGACCTCTGCTCAGTTTGGCATAAACAAACTGAAATGAAAGTACTTTGTTGGCAAAGCATTGGCTACTCTTCTGGCCAACGCTGGTCTTAAATATTCATAATATACTTGTACGGTATTAGAAAATAATGACAGCATTGATAGCCTATTATTGAAATTTTAAATTGTAGCAAAATGATGGCATACATTTGCTTAATTTGAAAGAAAACACCAAAATTGTTTTGAATTGGCACAACGTTGGCAATGCTTCTGACCGATGTTAACCAATCACACAACTGTGTTTTGAAGCAATACCACATGAAAAGAGGTTTGTGTTAGTATTTTTCAAGTTTAAAACAAATAAGCTTAAACCTGAAATAAAATCTTTGAAACCTTTTTGAACGCTTAATAAGAAGTATTGAAATTATTGGCGTATTGTTGGCAATGTTGGACGAAATTGCCGACCTTGTGCCCTCACATCCAGCATATAGCCAACGTTGCAATTGTTTATTTTGTGGAAACGTGTAGGCTAATGGAAACTTTAAACTGTATCCGTATCAAGCACGTTATCGCGTTCGCGTTTTGTTGCTCCTACCTTTTTCTAGACCTCTGCTCAGTTTGGCATAAACAAACTGAAATGAAAGTACTTTGTTGGCAAAGCATTGGCTACTCTTCTGACCAACGCTAGTCTTAAATATTCATAATATACTTGTACGGTATCAGAAAACAGTAGCGCACCCAGAAAAAAAGTTAGGGGGGGGGCTAATTCAGAAATGTCGGCCGAGTGATTTGTGACAATAGACCAATGCCCATTCCTTTGATTAATATTTAAAGGCACTCATAGCCCACAACCCACCGGTTGCCGATACATCAAGATTCGTTTTCTCAATCAAATTAAAAGTTGGCCTAGTGAACCCCATGCTACTAGCATCATTAGCATCCTCATCCCTACGTCCACTCTTGCAATCTTCTATAGATTTCGACTTTTTCGTCATGTAGGCTAGCCTATGACAAAATAGAATTAACTTTCCGTTTGCCAACACAAATAAGTGCGAAAACAAACAGTTTGAAACAAAACACTAATTTTGTAAACAATGGATTTGATGTGGACGTTTTTCCTACTTACAAAACATTCAAATTTAGTTCGTTTTTTCAACTAAAGTCCCAGACGCCTTCGTCTCTCTGCTCAAATATCGTATACAGTTTTACATGTCCATGTGATTCGGCATTGACGTACGGTAGCCTACATCGGTATGTCCAACAGACATTTGACCACGAGAGTACGGGAGCATCTGAACTTTAGAGAGTTAAAGAAAAGTGCCATCAAAGACCACATCATAAAGTGTTCTTTTTACTCTGATCGAAAATTCTCATTTAAAATTTTACGCAAAGGCAAAACTCAATTTGACACCAAAATTTAGGAAGCACTGTCAATGAAGGAGCGATAGAGAGCTTCACACTCAGAGTCCCAGCATGGTGTATAGTTGGTTTGATGGCCACGTGGTATTGTGGCCTTTGCCGCAGTTATTATGGCATTGCAAAAGTCCTAGTATGCTTCGTCTGCGTTGCATGTTTCAGTCGATGGTAACTTTGCAGCAGACTCATTGGTCAGGAGGCTGTATTGATTCTAATCGGCTTTTTTGAAGTTCCATCGGGACAGGAGCCACAAGTTTTGTGGCGATGATGAGGTACGGCCGGTGTTGGGACCGCGGGAACTTCTCAAGCACACGTCTGTCTGG
The DNA here is from genome assembly GCF_918807975.1 of Aplidium turbinatum. Classification (NCBI taxonomy): domain Eukaryota; kingdom Metazoa; phylum Chordata; class Ascidiacea; order Aplousobranchia; family Polyclinidae; genus Aplidium; species Aplidium turbinatum. The sequence goes on along the minus strand of NC_137484.1, from coordinate 9,959,589 downwards.
AAGAGAGCTGTCGACACTCGCGAAAGCCAAGTCAGGGTTTGTCCCTGTTCCTCAGCGGCCGGAGAGGAAGCTGGCTGGTTCCTTTGGATTGAATAGGAGGGCAAGATGGTTTGTAGAAGCCCAGTCAGCCAGCAATTCTCCGTCGCTGCTTGTGTTGCTGTAGCCCCAGTCGATGTGCTGGCAGTTGAAATCGCCAGCGTAGCGACTGGGAAAGGGGAACGTTGGAAGGGATGGTGGCAACATTCGCGAGGGTGGGGGCTTGTATTTATTATGTTGACGATGTTGTAGTCTGAGATACAAATGCACACCCACTCAATCTCGGCATCAGTTGGAGATTAGTTGACAAATGTCAACTTCAGGCTCTCATGCACAAACATGGCAATACCTTGCTTCCGACTTAAGGTAGACCCGGCTAGCGTGTAGTTGGAAATAGCTAGCCTATCTGCAGAGGTGCAGTGGATCTCTTGGAGGAGGATGACGAGTGCCTAGTTGGTATGGGCATTGGGCAAGCTGCTCCATAACTTTGATCTTGCTTGTTGTGTAGCCTTCCATGTTGAGCTGCAGAATGGTGGGGTGTTTGAACTTGTCCATTGCCCTTTGCAGCTGTGCCCTCCGGGTGGAGGCTCTTGGTTGACAAGTTTCGTTTGGCCTCTGCTTAGGTACAGATGGTAGGCTACTCACAGGATGGGGCACGAAGAGCAAACGCTATAACTCAAATTTAAACAAACAATTATTTGCTGGAGGTGCGTCCATTCTCCTGAACATTTAGGCTACTTGATGTATCACGTTCCCTGTGGTGCAAATTGTTTCGAAGCTATTTATGTAGTTGTCTTTTCCTAATGTAATTTTACCTTCAAGAAGTTGAAATTCATTGCATTTTTAGAAATAGTTTCAGATTCCTGATGAGGGCTTAAGTTAAATCGAAAACGTTCGACCGTTAAAACTATTTGTAAATATGTAAAGTATATTGTTATAATGCTCAGCCCTGTTGTATTGTTGTGTTTTATTCATACCTAACCTGTAAGCAAAATGTATAAATGAGGATAATACAAAAACTTCTTTTTTTAGTGGCGGGTTTGGGGGGAGCTTGAGCCCCCTTAGCCCCATGCTGGGTGCGCTACAGTCAGAAAATAATAACAGCATTGATAGCATATTATTAAAATTGTAGCAAAATGATGGCATACATTTGCTTAATTTGAAAGAAAACACCGAAATTATTATGAATTGGCACAACGTTGGCAATGCTTCTGACCGATGTTAGCCAATCACACAACTGTGTTTTGAAGCAATACCACATGAAAAGATGTTTGTGTTAGTATTTTTCAAGTTTGAAACAAATAAACCTGAAATAAAATCTTTGAGACCTTTTTGAACGCTTAATAAGAAGTATTGAAATTGTTGGCGTATTGTTGGCAATGTTGGACGAAATTGCCGACCTTGTGCTCTCACATCCAGCATATAGCCAACGTTGCAATTGTTTATTTTGTGGAAACGTGTAGGCTAATGGAAACTTTAAACTGTTTCGGTATCAAGCACGTTATCGCGTTCGCATTTTGTTGCTCCTACCTTTTTCTAGACCTCTGCTCAGTTTGGCATAAACAAACTGAAATGAAAGTACTTTGTTGGCAAAGCATTGGCTACTCTTCTCACCAACGCTGGTCTTAAGTATTCACAATATACTTGTACGGTACCTTATCAGAAAATAATAACAGCATTGATAGCCTATTATTAAAATTTTAAATTGTAGCAAAATGATGGCATACATTTGCATAATTTGAAAGAAAACACCGAAATTGTTATGAATTGGCACAACGTTGGCAATGCTTCTGACCGATGTTAACCAATCACACAACTGTGTTTAGAAGCAATACCACATGAAAAGAGGTTTGTGTTAGAATTTTTAAGTTTGAAACAAATAAACCTGAAATAAAATGTTTGAGACCTTTTTCAAGGCTTAATAAGATGTATTGAAATTGTTGGCGTATTGTTGGCAATGTTGGCAAAATGTTGGACGAAATTGCCGACCTTGTGCCAACATACCCAGCATATAGCCGATGCTGGCCCAGCAATCAATGTTTGCTGGGATGGAACGAATACGTCAATTACGTCATGCTCGCATTCACAATGCAAGTCAACTTTTCATGACGAGACAGTGTCGTATCACTGGCCCCATGCGGAGAGTTACTAAGGTTACTACAACAAAACCAAAGCAATGAAAACATTGAAAACGTTTTTCATGTGGCTTGTGCATGCTTGGTAAGTGAGTCAACTCGTTACTTAGTCATCAAATCTGTTGAATCGCTTTACCTTCTGTCCTTGATAGAAAAGTCTCTAATCATATTCTTTACACAATGTCATTGTTCTTGCTGCTTCAGCTCTTTCCAAATAGACATATGCTAACCGAGTGAAAATCAGTTGTACCTGGCGTTGGTTGTACCCATTTTACTATTTGTTGCAACACCTGTTGTCTCGTTTGTCACCCTCAAACAGATTGGCTTTGTATGATGTCAGCTGAACTTTCGTTTGGAGTAGGGAAGTGTAAAGTAAACTTTACATTAATCACACCTACACATTACTCATGAATTACTGAGCCTAAATCACACATTTATTTATAGCTTGCTATTTTGATAATCCGTTACCTAATTTCAATATGTGTGTGTGTAGGCTACTAGTTTTTTTTGTGATGTTGTTAGGTTCTGTCGTGTTCTCATTGCTTCAACAATTGGCGCTCCAGTTGTTTCAGGAATCAGACGACTGATTCTTAACTAATTTATCTACTTGTTTAATGGATCAGGTTTGGTGGCCGTGCTTAACTATATTTATCGATGCAGATACCGTAGAATTAGATGTTTTCATAAGTCTTGAACCATTAAAGGTTTTGCCACCTTTTCCTTTTGTTGGTTTTGTTACTGTATTTCGTTTTCACAATATCATTTCTTCTGCATTCTGACAAAGAAAAATAAATTGAATTGTAGGCTGATAAACTGTAGCCTAACTGTATGTTGGACCTTGGTTATATTTAATAGTAACGCAGAAAATATATTTTGAAAATTCCCTTATGCAGGAAGTAGGCAGTTTCACATGGAATTCTACTTCGAATCCACGCTTTCAACGCTGACGCACAGTAGACTCTGTCTTTGAGATGGACATTTTTTTTGTCACGCCCACACTTAGATCCTGCTTGGTAGTTAAAGGCTTAAATTAAGTTAATAGAAAGGCAAGGAAGCTAATCTTCATGTTCACCTTCAAGCAGGCCCGTGTTAACCACCCCTTTGTGCCTCCCGGCTGAGGGAGGACACGACTGTTAGAGGCCCACTCATTTTGGTATGTAATGTTTTTTGACGGTTTAAAAAAAGATGCTACAAAAGTTCAATTATACTCAATAGCTTTAATCATGCAACGCCCTTTTTACTATTTTCCAAATCCACGGCTGGGGGCCCACCTCTGTCCGCCCACGCATATCGTTTTTCAGCTTGTAATTTTACATGTCCAATTGTCCATTTAACATGTATTTTTTTCTATTTTTGCAAAAATTTCTCGCTCGCTTTGCTTGCTCAGCCACATGTTATTCACCTAACTGGCGGCCTTTGACATGCATAGTTTCAGAAGGGGATTAAGGGATTGAAAAACTTTTGTGTCCCACAAAAAACTACCCTAATAATACAATATTCCGAAGCCTTATTAAATGAACACCTATATTGATAAATTTCAATGTCAAATCAATTTCAATGTAGATTTCAAGCTTATTATATTGCTTATTATATTTCAAGCTTATTAATTGTAGATTTCAAGCCACATCGGTTCCTGTATTGCAAGATTACTCAACTAATCTTAACAAATTGGCTTCCAATTTTTAATTTAGTCTAGGCCTACACGTTTTTTTGTATTTCCCGTAGCCTTCCATATCATTTACACTACAGTGTTCACTGAAGTTTTACGCCATTGAAATAATTTTATTCATGTGTTTTGTTGCACAAAAGTTATATTAGGCCTAATGGTTTCGTCAGCTACATAGCCGATTGGTGAGGGCGCTGGTACGACGTTCGAAAGGGCCCGGTTCGACACTTTTCAAGAACATGCTGCGTCTCTTGAAGGACACTCAAAAGCATGTCTGAAAATTGACACAAATATTGGCTCCTTACTTGAATGTAATCTTGTCCGTCTCGTTAGCTCAGTGGTTACGCGCTCGGCTCAAGATCACGTGGCGCTGGTTCGGCTCTCGGGGTGTGGTCTTGAGCAACGCATTTCAGGACTGCTCTCCATTCAGTGGCACCTAATGGATGGAATAATTTCCCGGCAACAAGACTTCAACGATCGGAAAACTTCACTCTGTCAATCTCGGTAACCGGCTCTGCGTCAAAAGCCTCTACAAGTATGCGAAACTACCAGGAATAACCTATCAAGGCTTTGTCAGTCCGAGAATAAAGATTCAAAAACCAATCTCCAACCACCAGGCACAAGTCTGGGTACAATAAAACAAATAATGGGAGCATTTAATTCTTGTTTATTGTTTCAGATACAAATCATTAGCTCCGCTGTATTACCGTGGTGCAGCAGTGATTCTCATCGTGTATGACATTACCCAACGCAAGACTCTAATCGAAGGAGCGCGAGAATGGGTGAACAATGTGCGGAAACACTGCTCCTCAGAAATTATACTTTTGCTTGTTGGAAATAAGACGGACCTCGAACTTTATCGGGACGTTGAAGAGAGTGAAGCAAGAACATTTGCCAGCAATATCGGGGCGACGTTTTATGAAACCAGCGCAAAGACAGAAGATCATATAACGGTCATGTTTAAAGAAATATGCAACAGATTTGAAAAAGGCCACAACAAAAACTTGACACTCATTTGCCATAATGACTCATTGAAGGACAGGGCAGTCAGTGTTGTAAATTCCGACCAAAATGCAAAAAAGAAGTCGGAAAAATCTAAACCTTTCCGATGCTGTGTCTGAACGGCAAACCTTTTTGTTGTTCACTTTGTGGAGAAGCTACGCCAGAGAGTTGGTCGAAATGCGTTTGCGGCAAAGGTTCTTCATTTTTACTGTGAATTTAATTATTATCGGATGTTCGAAAGCGAACAAGTGGAGCAAGTTATTATTTCAACGTTGAACGTCTAGGTGCAACGCATACAATGTAACCTTTGTGTTCAGGTCAAGTGTAAGGCCATCACAATCTCTTCACTTGTTGGGTGATACCTTGTATCTTCCCATACAGCAAAATCCGTCATTTTTACATTGATTCAACGTCTGCAGACGTTGATTTTCTAAAAGTGACTCTCATTACTGCAGAAGATAATTTGTTACCTTTTCGTTGCAAATGTTTCACTTACGTCGTTTGTTGATATTGTGTTCACTGAAGCTTAACTAAGTTGTATTGATCATTCTGCAACCGCTGGGCACGTAACTCCATCAAAGTGTCAAAGGTCAGCAATTGTTTACGAGGACGACCTGGCAAGTGAACAAAATTTGCTTGTGTAGTGAAATGAAATATTTTGGCGATAACGTTTTCGCACAATCAGAGCTTCAATTGGTCTAACGCCACACCTTCCGTCATGATGCAAACCATGAAGTTGTAAGCTACAGATGTAAAACGACCGATATGTCTCACTATTTCTTGACTGTATTCAATTTGTTTTCATTTCCATCCTTTTTGGTTGATCCTCGATTTTATCCAATCCTGTATAACTTTTAGCTGACAGCCAAATTTATCCATCACAAAGCTCATATGAAACGCAGTGGCAGCTTTTTATTATTTCATGAAGCATTCGCGACTAGTGGTGAAGGCACAAAGAAGGTTATGTTGTTTTATGCAGTGAGTGTCGTGTCACAGACTAGCTTTATTTTACTCAACCTTTGCAAAACTAGAACGTCTTTCATTTTTGTGCTCAGTTTGCAAGCGTTGTTTGTACCGATCCTATCTATTGTAACTTACAACCTACGCCAGAAAAAGACTATTGTTTTCACTGCGACATTAAATAATAGCACTATGATCGTACGTTGCCAAAACTTCAGTGCAGAACAAAAACCATTGAAGTCACAAAACTATCATCAGCATTTTTACGAATTTTTGTCCACTCTTGTAAAGGAGAGACAATTCAATGAACCATGTTTTGTCTTCGTTTTGAAAGCAAGTTTAAATGGAGCTCAGTGGAAGCAACGCTGGTGGAAGTCTATTTTATGTGAATCAAACTTGTTGTATTTATAGCGTAAGCAGAACCTTAACGTTGAGAACAAACAAAAATAATTCTATTTATTAACAGCTTTGTCGTGGTAGCGAAGCGCATAACACGGCACAATGTCTCGTTTCTTGTTGTTCAGCCTTGTAAGCTTTAAAGGGGCAGACAAGTCCATTTTCAAATGCAAATTGAGAGTTGAAATACATAAAGGGGATATTCAAAAACACGTTGCACTTATTTTTATGAAAAAACACTCATTTGTTCTCGTGCAATCTTAAAACAAAGTTTTGGTTTTGCAATTCCAACACACACCGCTTCAACTGTTGTCGAAATAAAATATTTGCTTACGTGACGTCGTAACCAGAGTTCGGCAAAACATTTTGCTGGTTTAAGGTCTGTGGTATGCAGCTGTAGATAAGGTTTGAGGCGTTTGCAGCAGTAGATAATACAATAATTATAATAAGATACAGTATTATTATATAAGCTAATGCAAAATTCATTTCACGTAATTTAAAATTGAAAACGCTTTAATGCAAGGCTAAATGTGTCTTCTTTTTTGTTTGTCGTTGAAGTCATTGTTTGCGAAAGATTATTAGGAGTAGAAATTACACTGTTATTCAAAAAGTCGGAAAACATGGAGTGGAAGTTTTTCAATGTGTGGAATTTGTTCAATAGATAGTTTGAAATGTAAAATTTGAAAAAAAGGCGAATCCTCCTGAAGTGATGGAAAGATAGGCACAATATGCTTTCACTAACTTGTAGGTGTGCGTTTCTAAACACATTAAAAATGTCACCACAACCAGAGATGGGCAAGATCACCAGTATCGGTGATCAAGATCACCAAGAATAGGTGATCTTGAAGATCAACATCACCAAACTATGTGATCTTGAAGATCAAGATCGTGATCTTGAAGATCAAGATCACTTTTTGTGCACTTGAAAAAAAATGAAGTTTTTGATCAATGATGTTGCAAAAAATAATTACTATAAGCAACCTGGGTAAAGGTATATACAGTAGTTGGTATTGCTAACTTTTACTTTCATCTTCTCGATCGCTGGCCTAAGAAGCGGAATAAGTTAGTGACTGTTGTTATTAGGCCTATCCATGGTTGACGTAGTTTGCGTAGAATCGCAACGTCACACCCAAGGCCGAGGTTAATTACAGTATAAGTTCCGAAAAAGTCGCAAAATTTGCAATTAGTTTTATACTTTTTATTTATAATGAATAAATAAAAAAACAACTTTGAACTGCATCATTTTTTACCAAATTTTTGTCTGGTTCATGTAGGAGTTTTTATTCGTGTTACTAAGCAGTTTTAACTTCACTGTATTGTGTCGATGTTTATTGCACCATTTGCCCATCTGGCAACCTTGATGCTGTTGTCTACTATCAAAAAAGTTCAGAGGCCTGCGGTCACACAAACCGCTCCATACTCAGACCCTAAACAAGTCTTGGTCTGGTTGATTTGCTGCAATAAACCACTTTACATGACCAAAGTCGGCGTCCCAGAGTCCAGATTTTTTAACACCGCCACTCTAGAGTTTTAAAACATCTAAAATTGGGTCAAAGAAAGAAAACATTTCTTTAAAATGCACACATGGAAATTGTGAATAAAGTTAAATCATTTTTTATTATACGTCAACATAAAGTACACGGTAGTTGACTTCTTTATTACGACCAACACGGAAAACTTTTTCAATTTTGAAATGGCAACACTGACCAGATTAGATGGAGACTTGAAATCGTCTTTTGTTGGACACATATCATATTAACAGTGGCTTAATGTTAGTAGTTGCCACTAACTACTTTGTACAGTACGAGTTCTAAAAAAATGCCTCTATCTAGGAAGTAAAATTCAATTTTAAAGTGATCTTGATCTTATTGTTCTTCAAGATTAAGATCACACAAAAAAAGTGATCTTAGATCAAGATCACCAAAAAAAAGTGATCTTGAAGATCAAGATCACGCCCATCTCTGACCACAACTGAACTGAACCTTGATAAGATCAACTTATAGGTGATCTAAAAAAGTAGCCTAATTGGCGATCAAGTGGTTTGCAATTATTGTAGGCTGCAGGCAGTAGCTGATTTAAAAAAGAGCACAAAAATCAAATAATCTAAAAAAAGAAAAAAGGAGTTTTAATTCAGCCAAGAACTCATTTGTTAGTTTAATAAACTTTAATTCAATTGCTAACCAAAACACTATTTCAGTGGAAATAAAGGTAAGAAGCCTGATGTGTTAAAGCCTAGTTCATCAATATGAAGGTTATTGTAGTTTAATCTTTAGTTGCAGGAAGCAGGGCCGTTGCGAGGATATTTTGGGCCCGGTACCACTGAGATCCTTGGGCCCAAAATCAAGACACGTCTAAGAAAAATGCATTATATCCAAACATACGCGGTTTTTTCTTCATGTTCCCAGGCCTCTTCGAAAGGTTCTGGGCCCTTAATATCATCCCGCTCCAAAATTATCCCCTGGGTCCTTCTGTCAATGCTTTTGATAGGAAGTTAGTAGTTGTAACTTTGTCAAACTTATGGAAATAGTTTTGTCGCAAAAAATGACATAAACATTGAACATGTAAATTTTCAATGTGGAAATAGAATGCATCAACCCAGATAGCCTAAATGCAGTGGCGCCGGCAGGGGGGGGGGCAGGCGGGGCAGCTGCCCCCCCAATGTTTTGGGCATCATCTTTTAAACATTTTTTTTTTTTATTAATTCATGTTAATATTATTATTTTAATATTTGGATCCCAACCTCAAGTAAGTCAACTCAAGTTGCAAGGGGGGGGGGGGGGGGGGGGGGGGGAGGAGGTAAAAGCTCTCTCTTCAAAAAAAAGTATGGAAAACCTTGATGACTAAATTGTACAGTAGATAAAAAGATTTTTTTACAGTAGCAAACCTCACACTCCCATGACTGCTTCCGCGCACATTTTGGCATTGGTTGCTTGCAGTGATTCTTTTACTTAAACAAAACGTTTTGTTTCAGCAGTTTTGAGTTGTTCGATTCTTAAGTTGTAAAGGAGACTCAATTTCTCCAATATTTATCATTTATGTTTCTTCTTTAATCTCAGCAGAGTATAAAACTTGTAAAAGTTTTTCATCCATACGACGTCATGAATGAAATTATATCTCAAATCGGCTTAATGACGTGACATCATCTAAACATTTTACCGAATAATAAATTAACAAATTCGATCGTCAAAAGTGGTTTGGTGGTGGTAAATATTACGTAATGAAAAAATGTGATAAGGTTGGAAGACATTATGTCATGTATTTTCAATACAAATATGAAGTTTAAAATTTATTCTTTTGTTCATAGTCGTAATCCACCTTCAAAGCGGTAAGCTACTACAAAGAATAATTTTCGATAAGGGGGGCATCAAGAATAAGTCGACATGACTTTTAACCCTTAGAAGGTTGGGCTCCTGGAGTCTTGCTCAGTTTGGGGGGGGGGGGGCTGTCAATTATTCTTATGCTTTAGGAGTGATATCTCTGTTATTTTGGCACGGTTTCAAAATTTGGGATTCACTTTGTAAAATTATTCACGCTGAGCATATCCGAAAATTAAAACTATGTGAATTTTAGAACTGCTCATATACGTTGAAATGTTGAGGTCACTTATGAGTGTAATTTGTAGCGTGAGTTTACGCATTATTTTTTGGTAGAGTAATGAAGAACGTGCATAGTAATGTTGTGATTAATTTTTTTTACATTATTTTACATACAGCCAATGCCCTTTACGCTGTGAAACAGTTAGGATTAACGAGATATGGGCCAAATTAATTACTTTCATCCAGCTGATGGGAAAATGTTTCACAATAGAATATGAAATATTTCTGAGGATGTGCTGAGAAAAGCCTTATATCTTTCAATTTATAACCTTTATTCGCTCAAAATTTCAGCTCAATAGAGGTGAATAAAAGTTAGAAAAAGTCAAGAAATCTCGTAGTCGCAGCCTCAGTGGTTTTAGAGATACAACTGTTGATACAAAAAAGTTGAATTGACAGCCCCCCCCCCAACCTTCAAAGGGTTTGCATTCAGTCAACAGATCTATGCCTTAAGGTTTACGTCATCTCCGGAGATCAGTAAAATATAAGGTTGTCATCTTCAGTGCAACAAGACCATTGATTGATTGGTTTAGTGAGGATTCGTAGTCCCATTGCTTTCATTTTGAGTGATCATACTGATTTTCAATTTATTCCTACAAGACGTTACGTAATGAAAAAATATATAACTAAGGTTGGAAGACATTATGTCATGTCTTTTCAATTCAAAATGAAGTTTAAAATTTATTCTTTTGTTCATAGTCGTAATCCTCCTTCAAAGCGGTAATACAAAGAACAATTTTCGATAAGGGGGGCATCAAGAATATGTCGACATGACTTTTAAGGTTTACGTCAGCTCCGGAGATCAGTAAAATATAAGGTTCTCATTATCGTGATTGTAAGCCGCGGGAAATTTTTTCTCTAAAAAACAGATTCCCGGGAAGCTAAACATTTTTTCCAGCCCTGGTAGAAAACAAGAGAAATTAAATAATATACCACTGTCTTGCACCAGTGGCGTAGCCAAGGGAGGGGGGTTCGGGGGTTTCAACCTTTCAAATTGAATTTACCGATGTTAATACATTGTTTACAAGAAAAGTTTTAGCCTATGATGTAATTTATCGTCAAACTGTGCAAGGATGCAAGCCATCTGCAACTGCTGAGATCGCTTGTTCGATCTAGATTAACATCTAAACAGCTATTTGTTATACAAAACTTGAATATATCAGAAATAGCCTAAAGTAACTTCATTGTCTCAAAGCTTTTTGTTTGACACTCATCAAGATGTATGACCTCTATGACGTTACATTTTCTAAACTTTGGGTTGACTTCAGAGCTTAAAAGTTAGTGACTTACCGGAATAAGATCGTTTTTTGAATCAACCAAGGAGAAAATTGATAAATAATAAAACTGTAATAATCTCGCATAAAAAGCAATCAACCTATGTCTCTAAAACAAAGTTTGCCTAATTTTAAACGAAACTGCATTGAAAGAGCGAGTTTTGCCAATACCAAACATTCAAATATCTCAGTCTGGAATTAGCAACAAGAAAACAGAGACTTAGCTTTATTTCCGAAAAATGCCGAAGAAAACATGATCTTATCCTTTTGCTATGCCACCGGACAGCACCATTTTACAGAAATATTCATACCCACAATTTTGTTGAAAATGCTCTCAGAATGCACCAAACTGAAAGTAATTTTTCAAAATTTTCTGGGGGAGGCCCCCCAGACCCCCCGCCGCTAAGTGTCGCCTTCGGCGAACACGCCATCGGGCTTCGCCCGCCGGCTGTCAACACCTCCCCTTTCAAAATTTTTAACTATGCTACTGTCTTGCACTGTCAATATTTTGCCCCCCCAATGTTGAAGGTCTGGCGGCGCCACTGCCTAAATGCGTTACTTAAACATGTGAGGTAGGCTAATACAGCATTCATTATATAAGAGTCTTCAAGTACGCTTTACAAAAAAAAAGATAGAGTTGAAAATAATTATTAATGATTTGTCTTCCTCAATAGAGTTCTAGGTAAAGGCACAAAAGTTATATGACAAGTCACGAAGCATGTCACAGCAGTAGATGCATGTCCAATAGCTCCATCTTGAGGACGCGCACTTGGAATTTAATTGCACCTTTTGCGCTCTGAGATTCCGTGTGCTCAGCAAGTCATTTGTTTCGAATGTATGACGAAAAACAAAATTCGCTAATCTTCAAAACGAAACAAAGAAAATTTATATCAAAACGACACAAAATAGTTTTGTTTTGATTTTGAATAACTCCGGTGAGGACCGCAATAAATGAACATTCTTTGTTCATACGCATGTAGTCTGTAGGCTATATATATTTTTTTGTGTGGACAAACAGTAAAAAAATCTTAAACATACTTACAAGTTACAATACACGAATTTAAGGTGACAATCAATAAAAAAACAAATTCCAACATAAATTATCTATTAAAATTCAATGAAAATGATGGGGTGTACCAGAAAAGATCTATGGGACGGGCCTATATCAAAAGGATCCACAGAGGATGCAAACTGATATGCACAAATCAACAAGGGAATGAAAAGTACCAGTAAACCAGTAAGTAAATGTAGCTCTACAGAAAGTAAAAATTACATGAATGTTGACTCTTTTTTTATTTTTTATAAATTATGTAGTTTGATTTCGTTAAGAATCTCACACTGGTCTACACGATTTTTGCGGTATGAACTTTGAAAACTGATTTAAAGTAATTTTGGGGTGTTGAATCCGAATCTGACTTCAGATTTTGCCTATTACGTCAGATTTGTGAGATATGATAACAACAAATTGCTACTTGTGTCAAAAGTGGACAATTTGACGTGGCGTTTATCACATATAGGCCTACACATTGTGCTATATTCAGAAATCCAGGCCATGTGGTGTATAAGTAGCTGAAATATACCCATAAACTAAAATTTTGATACCAATTTGTTTTCTAAGCAACATTCTCAACCATGCAGTAATAAAAAGCTAAATTGGAGGCTAAAAGTATAACTAACCCCCCTCCCCCGTCAATATTTTGCTTGAAACCACAAATATTTAAGCAGGTTTATGGCAATGCTTGTTCAGTAGCCTTATGTAAGCTGTTTTGGCCTGTCTAACACTAACCTTTCGCTATAGCAATGCATATGTTGGTAGTAAACGCAACGCCAAATCTTTCACTTTTGGCAAAAATAAAATATTTTTGTTGTCATATCTCAAAAATTTGATGTGAAAGTAAAAATCTGAGTTCAGATTCGGATTCAGCACCCAAAAATTACCTGAGATCAGTTGTCAGTCCAAACCGCAGAAAACATTTTTTTTTTTGTAGACCAGTGTTATTTTTTATGGAGAATTTTGTTTGGCTTCGACCAGAATAGGTTGTTTCATGGTCACCTGGAGATGCGGCCTGATTTGTCACATTTTACAGATTTTGATTACAGCTACTGCTAGTGCTTGACTGACATTTTTTTAAATATTTTTTCTTTTTGCGGTTTCCTAATGACAGAAAACTTTTTTGTTGCCTTGGGGAAGCAATAGCAAATGAGAAAAAGTAAGTTGAAAAACGCTGAATCAGACTGTTATTGAAAAATTAACAGTCTGACTAAAATCTTCGAAATCAAAGTTCCTTTGTTTTTCAACATGTGAGGATGTTAAAACCGTCTTTCTTTGATTACTAGACAACTGTCACTTGCGGTGCTTATCAGCGTGGCAAGAATTTGTTGATTAACAACATTTTGCAATACTTACTTCGGCAGTAGCCTACATATACTATAATTGGAACGATACACAGAAGATTAGCATGGCTTCTGCGCAAGGATGACACGCAAAATCGTGAAGCGTTCCATATTTCTTAAAAAAAAAACGTTTTGCAGTAGAAGCTAAATATTTTCATAATACAATCAGAAAAAGTCTCTAAATTTATATATAATATTTTGCCAATTTATTATAAATTGAGTTGGCACACCGACCTATTTTGCAAACAAAAACTTGCATAAAGAGAACACTGCTCGTGAAGCACAATAACGGTGAAACTCGCACTAGTGTTTACATGACATTTGCAAACTTAAAATAAGCAACCCTATGCTCACAGACAATTTCGAAGTTCAAAAACAGACGTTTTAATCAACCACTGGGACAGTGTGGCTGGACATCGCATTGGAATAACTTTAAGCAACCCCCACCTAGCTAGAACTAAGTTATAATCTGATTGGTCGGTCGGTGGAATCGTATGCAATGCGAAAATATGCTTCCCGGAAAGTATTTTTTGCCTTCGTGCTCTTTAACTCCTCAAGAAAAGTATTTTTGGTTATACTGGTACGCTGATACCTTCCGCGGGCCGCAGCGATACAGCGTGGCGGGCCGCATGCGGCCCGCGGGCCGCCATTTGGTGACCCCTGGCCTACTGTATTCTACATGAATGCGATGCTTTGTGGATTTCATTCGCTATTATAAAGTCTCAGTTGGTTAGCGCGTGGCTTCATGAATGCAGAAGCTTCAAGATCAAGCCGCGCTGGTTCAACTCTCGGAGTGTGAGCTTCAGCAACGGATTTTAAAGACTGCTCTCTTCAGCGGCACCTAATGGATGGAATAATTTCTTAGCAACAACATTTCAAAAATCTCGGTGAGCAGGCCTGCGTCAGTGATTCAAAACCTCTACAAGTATGCGAAACTGCCAGGATTAAGCTCACAATTAGCTTTCCCAATCTGAGGATAAAAATTCAATTAATCAATATTTGCTAGGATAATAAAGCTTCATTGTTGCACCCTGGTAATAATTTTTGCAAGTAGCTTACAGTAAATACAGAGACAGACTGTTCACTAGGCATTTGATAAATAAAATGATTTGCGTTCTTCTGGTGACTAGGCTATAGGCCTACTAAGTTACCATCTGATGTTTTTTTTGTTTTTTTTATAACTCTGGCTCCTGCTAGGCTACTTTATTCATTTCGTCAGTATGTTTTTGTGTTGTGCCACTTGCTGCTGAGCAGGTAGCCTAGTGTTGACTTGTTTCAGCCCCTTGAAAAAGTTAGTCGTGCTGACTGACGAAACATTGAAATAAAAGCTGGGGATCATTATTAACATCGAGTGGTAAGTGGAAGTGGTAATCTAGTACAGTCACCACAAGAACACAAGCAATTTTTACAAGGTTGCTGAGAAGGTATGACAAGTAAAAGATTCTCAGATGGCAGCTCTTGTCTTTCTATTCAGTAACCAATCATTTTAATCCAACAAGTTGCGGACATTTTTTGTAGTTTTTAGCATAACCAGTCATCTTTAACTTTTGCAATTTTATGAGATGGTCGTTTCGTTTGGTCTCATAAGCACGGACCAATTTTTGCGGAACTTAAATTGTGTTTCTGGTGGTTGGCCAATCAAAACAGTTTGACAAAAAGCCGTTGAAATAATATGGGGTACGCTTGATGAATGATGACTGATGAGGGGTTCATCTGATTCTAAACCATTTCACTGAAAGAGGGAGGAGTGAAGCTCAGGATTAATGACAGTTAGTCTTGTCATTAACCCTGAGCCTTGTCATTAACCTTGGTCAAAAACCCTACTAAAATTTGGCAAGACGCAAGTGATTGATCAAACTGGAACATCATTGTACATCGAGGGCTGTATCAGCTATGATACCTACAGAAAGAGAGTCTTGTCAAGACAAATTCATCAATATCAATTGTTGGAAACTTTATCACAAACTGAAAAAAACTCCGTTTTGAGGCTTAATCCTGACAAATTTGCAAGAAAGGTTGATAAAGATGGACAGCGTAAATTTTAAGTTAATCTTTGAACATTTTTTGTGAATTATTACATCCGCTAGACGTCGCTAAAAAGAAAGCTGTCCTGAAAATGTCTTGCAGCGTTACTTATTGGTCTTACAGTTTCTTCGTTTGCTGGCAACTTTATCAACTGAGCTACAGTATCACGGAGTACCTCACAAGGATTAAACGATATCGACAGCTGGGGCTATTTAAAACAACCATGGCCACCTAAAGATACGGCCTGATTTGTTACATTTTGCAGGAATTTCCAGGTTTTTCTAACTTTGGGCGAACGTTTAAATAAAATTTTCTAAAAATTAGATTTTTACGCTTTCTTTACTGTTTTCCCCAGATGAAACAATAGGTTTTATAGACTCTCACAAAAAGAATGAAAAACCAACTCATTGCTTTTTTAGAGGGAAGACTGTTCATGAATTACGATAGAATTACGATTTTTCGGTGATTTCCACAAGCGTTTGTTTCATGGTACCTGGTTTCTTTTTCCCTGTTATTGCAGCCTATTTTTCGCTGATACGTTTGCAGGTCACTATTGTTGCCTGTATTGCGATGTGTCAAACATTTCCTTGTTTACTGAAACTGTTAATTGCAAGATATCTTTTGCGAAGCGAAGTAACAACACCACTCTTGCTTGGCGATGAATATTCTGATGAAACCGCTCGCTTCGCTATAAGTGCACAAAACAAGTGGCCTCGTTTATTAGGCATTGTTAAAAATATCAAAAGTTTTGTAAAAGGAGCTTGGCCTGGCAGTAGCGTTGTTCGATTAATTTTATTGCTGCGGTATTCTAACATAAATATGAACAACATGTAACGCTGGATACTGGGTGCGAAATGCGTTCTTTTCTAGCATAAAAGTCAACTTACCTAACATTTTATTAATGCGGCCCGCCACAGCTCTCCTTAGTGCCAAAGTGGCCCGCATGCAAAAAAGGTTGGTGACCCCTGCAGTAGGCTAAAGAAACTGTAATTATCTGATTTTGAGTATCCGCTTGTTCAAATGTGGTTGCCTGCAAATCAATTCATCACAAAGTGTGGCTGAATGCAGCATTGTTGAAGAGGTACATTTCTGCAAACGACAATTCGACGACTATTAAACAATCATTTGGACTTTGCCGTGTCTTTGTTATCGAACAAGTTGCTTATCCATCCAACTTGTGAGAGGGACTTCATCAATGCACAACTTTATATCATTAAGTTTGAAAATTCTTACAATTGGAAATGAGAGCAAGCCAAACAATAACTCAGTCAGCAAATTTAAGGCTGCGATAGGGTTAAAATTTGTGTGACCAGTTGCATCAGCTGTCATCATTATGCTTGTTATAGTTATAGGCTACTTGTTAGATTACGTCGCCAACATCAAGATACATCTTTTTTAATGTTAGTTACACTTTGAAAATACTGTAGCAGGCCTACACACAAAAAAGATACTTATATTAATGACAACGTGTTGATCCAAACAATTGGACTGCTATTATTTGTAGACTTAAGCTATAGGTTACCCTGTATTATACTACTGTTCCATTATCCGATATTATCCTATCAGTAACCTATGCTATTGAATTATCATGTTATCAAAACAATTTAGCGGGATATGGAAAAACGCCTACGCGATATATTTTATTATTCTTTTTCTTATCTCTTAATCTATGACTTAGATTTAGAATACGGCAGCAGTGGCCGAGCAGCAGCAGTGGCCGAGTGGTTAGCGCGTTGGGCTCGCAGTCGAGAGCCTGCATGTTCGACTCCAGCCACCCGCACTTGCTGTTGTTTCTCTGGGCAAGAAACTTTACGATAATTGCCTCTACCCAGTGATCGATTTCGAGTAATGGGTAGTACCAAATTTAAGTCATAAGTAGAGTAGACAACCGGAAACAGGCATTGCAGTCGGCTGCAGCGTGGGTCAGGTGTACGTCAGAAGGCGTACACCTATGCATATCGCTCAAGTCCGCTTTCCCGCAATGCAGGATAAAGATAATAAAACAAACAAAAACAAACAAAAGCAAACAAATACTCACGAACACTGGGCACAACTATGAAGACTTCCATTATGATTAGAGTATAGACCAATAGATTGCTATGTTGTTGTCCCCCGATAGGTTAGTCGGTTAGCGCGTGACTTCGTGAACGAAAATGCTTCAAGATGAAGCAGCGCTGGTTCGACTCTCGGGTTGCGCACTTGAGCAACTCATGCTAAGGATTACTCTCCATTCAGGGGCACCTAATGAATGGAATAATTCCCTGGCAACAACACTGGTTTTGAATCATTATCCTCGAACTGACAAAGCCTTGATAACTTATTCCTGGTAGTTTCGCATACTTGTAGACGCTTTTGACGCAGGGCCGGTTACCGAGATTGGCAGAGTGAAGTTTCCGTTTGTTGAAGTTTTCTTGCCGGGGAATTATTCCACCCACTAGTTGCCGCTGAATGGAGATCGGTCTTGAAATGCGTTGCTCAAGCGCACACCCCGATGACCGAACCGGCGGAAACTTCACTCTGCCAATCTCTGTAACTGGCTCCCGCTCTTCGACAAAAGCCTCTACAAGTATGCAAAACTAGTAGGAATAAGCTATCAAGGCTTTGTCAGTTCGAGGAAAAAAAAAGCAAAAACACCAACCAACTATGGGCACAACTTAAAGTATTGGTCTCAGTAGAGTTTGGCTACTTACTCATAGGGGACAAGTTTATCGCATTCAAAATCCTTGCGAATAACACGAGCAAAATAAAGACAGACGACCAGTAAACCGCATGGATTTAGGGGCGGATCCAGAGGGGGACGATTGGGGCGATCGCCCACCCTAAAACCCAAGAAAGTAGCTTTATTCTTCATTTATATGTACTGTATATGATTTGGAAAACAACATATCGAAAGCAATGCTGAATAAGTCATTCGCCATGTTCAAAGATTAGGTTAGGCTAGGGTCTGGGTAGGCTATAATAATAACATAGTATAAGGCTATTATTTCGTCGCAGAGTCTAATTACCGAACGAAATTACTAAAATTTAAAAAGTTTCTAAACTTTTTGCCGGCACTGTGTAGACTGTAGAGCATAGCGATAAATCCCTTAGCCTAGATAAGTTGGTTGACAGAGCAGGTTATTGACAACTTTGACGGTCAGACGTGGAACTAAAACCATTGAAATTCTACTTTGAAATTGCATCTAGAAACAGCAAAGCTCAATTTTTTTCAATGAGACTTTAGCATCTTGACACCTAACATCATTGCTACCACGAAATTGCTCAAGTACCGACCCGATAGCACTGACAAAAGTCATTTGCAATGCCTACAACGGCTTGTTACGTCATATATAGTGTGGAATTTGCTCTAGGTTCAGAGATCCAACTATGGAAGGAGAAGTAGGAAAATAAAACTGTTCCGGCGACTGCTGCAGTCTTACCGATGACTGCTGAAGAAGCTTTACAACCGTGTGATGAAAATGTGTACACAATCGTAGACTCTCTTCTAAAAATACTATTAACCTTGCCAGTCAGCGTAGCATCAGCCGAAAGAAGCTTTTCATCTCTTCGATCGTTGAAAACCTGGCTGAGGAACAACATCGGCGAGGAAAGACTGAATGGATTGGCCTTACTATACCAGCATCGGGACATTTTAATTGACACAGACTCCGCGATAAATCGATTTGCCAACAGTAGAAACCGTAAACTTGACTTAGTGTTGTAGTCAAAGGTACGACACCTGTTAGTATTATCCGTACCGGCAAAGTAGCTTTTTATTTTCGTTTTATTTGTGAAGTCCACAGAAATAGTTGTTTCTGTTATTGTTAGTTTCTTTTTTTGTCTGGTGCAGCGACCGTGCATGACACGTTTTAAGGAGGACTGTATCTTTTGGTCGTCATTTAACTATGTTTAACTGCCATTCTATTGTACAAATTGTAGTGTTTCGCTGGTCCAAAAAAAAATTTACAATCGATACGTAGCCTATAGTGGCGATTCTACGGGGTGGAGCATGACCCAGTGTTTTGACCTGGCCCCCACTTTCGTTACTCATTATGTTGAATGTATGCATAACCTTTCCTCATTGCTCTTTATAACAATTCAAAACTTGTCAGAGGAATAAAAACCTCGAAGTTATACAGTAAGTCTATAACCTCAATGTTTGTATCAATATTAGGAAGACAGAATTACCTGTTATTATCTTTCCGAGGTCAATTTTTAAATTGCCGTGAAACAATCAAGAGTGAAACCTTCAGTCTCAACTATAAATGCGGCTAGGTTGCTCAGGCTTCAACTTGACATGGCAAGGGCATATCAGCTCTTCATCTCTCTCTTTGTTAAACAACAGCATTGTTGAAGACTTTTTAAGTTATAGAATTTCAATTTCTCATAATTTGTGTTCGAAATGCTCTCAACGCATCAAATTCGATTTAAATTTTTTAGGGGAGACCCCCGTCGTTGTTTATGCCTGGCTGATCACTTGCCTGAATGTCAATGACATCGCCCCCCCTAACGTGAATACCTGGATCCGCCCCTGCATGGATTGGTAGAAAAATAAAGCGAAAGCCACCAAACTAAGCTAAAAGCTTATGGGAAGATATGATCAAAAAATAGTACAGTCATCATCATTACGTTCCTTTCTCATATTGAGGGTTGGATACAATGCGCCATTGTTCTCGATCAGGAGCTGTTCGTACTGCATTTTCATAACTTAATTTTGTCCATTTAGTGATGTTTGATGTCCAAATCATTCTTGGTATACCTTTGTTTCTTTTACCATTTATCTTCCCTTTTATTAATGATTTTTGTAACGAGTTTTGCCTTATAGTGTCTCCAAAATACTTTAATTTTCTTCTTTTGACTATTTGTACGAGAATTTTGCTTGATTTAAATTTGGTGTCTGCAAAATAATGCTAACAGAAAGTTACTTGGCTTGCTTGTGTTGGTAATTTTGAGCTTGCAATGCCAAATAGCCGAAAGTTTCCAGACAACAAAAACGATAATTTTTACATTGATTCAAGGTCTGCATATGTTGAATCAATGTAAAAATGACGAATTTTGCGGTCTGGGTGAAAATCACTTCCCTGTTGGAAGTTGTCAAAGTCATTTTCGGTTTGTGCTGCCAGCTTGAATTTTTACAATATGCAGCAGTAAGGGATTAGGCTAGACCATGACTTAGAAATAATGTAAGTGTTTCGAAATCATGGTCCATAGTTCAGGAAATGCAGGAGCATGCTATGAAAATATTGGCCATTCATGGAAACATGTTTTTAATAACGGAGATGAATACAATTTTATATTCTTGGAATTTAACCTCAATGAAACAAAGTGTACCCTATACTGAGGCGATGTTGCTTTTTATACTGTTTGTTTACAATTTAAATGAATGCAAGATAAACCATCCAGTTTTTCATTTTCGTGACTCTGCAATAGGTTACAGTAGCATTGCATTACAAAGCATGACATTTAAGTTTAATCGTTTTCTACTACAAAAGGCCACAAAAGCTTAGAATAGATTTTTACTAGAAAAGGATTACGCAAAGCAAAAACAAAGAAGACTTTATAATTTCGGTTCCGGTTGAGAGGATACAGCTTGATCAGTAAGATGCGGATTGGTTAAAATAATCAGGAAACGCCCCTTTTGATACTATTGGAAATGCAGTCAAGCGCTTTCGCTTGGAACCATGTCGCAGTGAAGAGTGCGTCACTCAAACTAAAAATAAAATAAATTGAATCATTGTTTTCCATGGTAAAACTTTATTTTCGACAAATTTGGAATAGGTTTGGCAGTCTGCTTATCTAGAAACTACTACTGCTTCAATTGGGTTTATATTGTTTTCAAAATAAACAAACTATTTTATTTGCAATGTATGTGTGCTTGCATGCCATGGAACGACTTTTGCTTTTGAAAAAGCTAAACTAGGATTTGTAATGAAGTTATATTCTTATCACAACGTGAAAATAGACTTTGAATAAATTGGATGATGCAAAATTTCATCAGTATTAGATCTATATACTGGCATATTGTTTTTATGGTTTGCTTCTCGACAGATTGAATTTTATTATTTTTGTTTGGCATTAAAGCTTTATTATGGGAATCGCTGGGATGGACAGACATCAAAATGGTAGAGGAAGAAAGATTTAATTAGAAAACGGACTGAAAAAGAAAATTCTTGTGTAGAAGACATTTTA
Organism: Aplidium turbinatum; assembly: GCF_918807975.1. Lineage (NCBI taxonomy): Eukaryota > Metazoa > Chordata > Ascidiacea > Aplousobranchia > Polyclinidae > Aplidium > Aplidium turbinatum. Next base: position 9,937,940 of record NC_137484.1, on the reverse strand, counting down.
AATGTGGCATAATATGTGTTTTGATGTTGGGTTTGAATAATGGCTTGCCAAACTTCAGCTTTCCTGTTTATACATGTAGGTTCTATACATATAAAAACATAACTTAAAGAAAAATATCACCTTCTTCGGAAGTTGCATTTTGAAAACACAAACATTTACAATTGCATCATGACTTAGCACACTGGTTGAAACTGCGTTGAATACTCCCCGAAGAAAAAGCGAGTAATTATACGTTTTTTAATTATTTTTAATGTGAAATGTTAGCAAAGAAAGACAGTTTTTACATTTTACTTGATGGCTAACTAATTTTCTTTCTGCTTTTTTTGTTACTATCGTGTCTATTTTTGTTACCTACAAAGGAAAAAATATATAAAAGGTTAAATTTGATTCCCAGATAATGTCACTTCTCTTTGGTTAAGTTTTTCTTTTAGCAGCACTAACAACATCAAAAAGTTTTAAAGCAAGACAAATATTATTATTAGTTTATCATGTGATTTCATCTTCCCAAGGCCATAGTTAAATTGAGCCAAATGGGGCGCTTTCATTGGTAACTTCTGTAACTTTAAATATGAAGTAGTGAACCCTATTAAATAACCGACAAACGGGCATTTTATATGCTTCGGTGAGAATTTAACTTTGGGAACCTATTAATATTGTTATTTAATTGGTTGGTCTGTTATTAATTGGCTTACTCAGCTGTGTGTTATTTCTTTAATGGAATAAGTAGCTTTTCATCGTATGAGCTATAGAAGTTAAAATCATAGCTGCTTGATCATGGCTGCAAGCTCGAAGGATTTTTGCATTTCCGGAGTTGGAGTCAGTACAGAAGCAAACACTCCGACTCCGGACTTAATTGAAAAATGACAGAGCTTGATTTGTAATCTTTCGAACAAACATAAATTTTGTAAACTTTTTTCTGAAAATGTAAACTAGCTATGATTAGTGCTATATACAGTAAATGTCGGTCTTTGTACCTTTTCGGCAGTTCGGCTTCAAATATATTGTTAAGATTTGATGCCACGATTTTTCTCATTACAAATAAGGACCTCATACCAACAATTACACAATAAAAGTCACCTTATCAAAGACATTTCAAAGTTACATAGGCTGGTTGAATTATCCTGAATGTTTCGGCCATAATGGTAACAAGACATTTCTAATGTTTTGATTTATGGAATGCTTGATTAGTGGACGATTGTAGTATTACACCATTTAAGTGAGCAGTTTTTTGATTAACTTGCATTGTAGACAACGGTACATGAAATGAAGTACAGTACTTTGACCTACGGTTTGCAATAGCATACGCTGATCAATAAACTGAACTTTGTCGCAATCGCAAATTCAGGAAAAGGACAATGACAGGCCGTAGATCACCGTAGAATGTGGAGGATTACATCATTGTGCTGATGTTGTTTGTAAACTTTGTAGTGGAAATTTACGATATTGCAAGTCATGAATTCGTGCAGTGAAGCAAAATGCAGCAAACTTCACAAGTTGTTTTGGATTCCGTTCAACCTTTCTGTCTGAACTCACTTTACTGCTCTGTGGGCTAAACCAAGTCCATACTTCCGTTTCTCTCGCATTGCTGTATCAAAGCGTCCATTTTACACAGGTTTCTGTTGACAAGTTGCATTATTTACGTTTCAATAACGATTGGCAACGCTTGAAAACAATTCAAAAATGCCAACTTTTTATAGCTTGACCAGTATTGAATCGCTAACGTTTGCAAATACAATGGCTCAAATTGTGAAGTTAGCAGCAAGTGTTAAATCAGTTTGGTTTTCTTAGCAGTCAAAACATTTCGAATGGAAGAAGGAAGTAACCAGACACAGGAGAGGTTGCTTCAGAGTTTATACAGATAGCAAATGTCACATTTTATCTGTCATTTGCTGAGATGAGTCATCGAAAGGGCGTGCTCTGTTGTATGGCAAAAGAATGGAAATGTTAGATTCAAACATAAAAAAGCTAAATAACGGTGACAAAAAAATACAAACAACTGATATGAATGCTAAGTGAAGACTATCTATAGCATGTTTTGTTACAAAACATCTATCAGTGCTAACTTAGTCTGAGAAAATGCGTACGAGCAGGAAGAAAGGCCATTTTACAAGAAACTTAGATAGGGTTTAGACTAGGAATGCTTGTGTTGTGTGTTGCAGACAACCATTTGATAAAAAATTGTTTTTTTAAATCGAAGAGTTTATGCCAAAGTAACCAAGACGTACGTCAAAAACCTGCAAGGTTATTTTTTTAATTTATGGACTATATAACAATAATTACGTAAACATTTTGTTTTAAAGTGGCCGTGGTTGACGTATTGTTGTTATTGTCGTTGAGCAAACTGCTCGACGACTGTACTTGACGGCAGTGGTGGAACTGCAACTATCTGAAAAGGGAGGTTACAGTGCTAGTTGAGGTTTGTCTCTTTAATATAACAAACCAACGATTTCTGTCTAGATGACAACACAAAAGATGACATCAAGTTTTTTGTTGGGCAATCCATGTCGGATGCTAAACGTGTGTGCTCCTCTAAGAGAAATCAGGTCATACACAAGACCTTCTTCCGACTCTGCAAAGATCCTGACATCAAAGTTTGTCGGTTTGACAAAGGAAAGAGCACTGCCATTCTAAACAATCGTTTTTCGACAATTTTGTGTTCCACAATTTTGTCATAGTTACAGGAGACACCACAAGTAGAGACACCACGAGACTGTCTCGTTTTTATGAGGTTGCTATATTTTGGCTTCAAACTTTAACATATTGGCTAAAACTTATATGCAATCTACAAAGTAAGTTATTTATTGCGGAAATGGATAATGAGAGACAGTAGCCCTTTGCATTTCGTTCAACCAAATTTCTTTGATTTTATTTCTCTATTAGCTAACAGAGCTGCTAGTTCCGAGGCCAAATTTTGTACTCGGAAAGATTTGGCGCTTCCGGAAGTGGAGTTGGTCCTCAAACTATAGCGTCAGTCTGGAGTCTATGTCGGGCTTCAATATTTTTAGTCCGACTTTGCGACAAACCTGCGGGTCATTTTAGTCTGAAATTCAATCTTTTAGAGGCATTTATTATGCTTAGGTCAAGTTATCTTCTAATTATACAATTATCGGAATTTTTTTATTATGTAACACAAGTTTTGACATTTTAATTAACCACGTATTTTTCCGTGTGTTATGGTTTGTCCTATTGCTGTAAACGTGTTATAAGTGGAAATCGCGTGCCAGATTATGTAACCTTTGACATAACTACGACATACGACATTTCTAAGTCTTTGGTTGCTAGGTTGAGGCAAGCCACAAAAGTCCACTTGCAATATGCTGTAGGTGGCTTCTGTCTGTGATTTTGAGGAGAATATTTTATAGGCAGAAAAAAAACTTATTTTTTTTTGTTCCATAGCAGTGTTGCCAGTGTTACCGTAATAAATATTATACTTTTTTGCTTTTCAGCAAAATTAAACTACTATATTTTTGCAAAACTTGAAAAGATTGATAAAGTGTTGAAATTCTTGCTGCAAATGTCGAGTTGCTTCGTTGTCAAAGTTTGCGTTGTTGGCGACAGTGGCGTTGGAAAATCTAGCTTGGTTGTCCGTTTCACAAAAGACCATTTTTATTCCAATTTGCTGCCAACACTTGGAGCAGGGTTTTTAACTCGCAGCGTCAAAGGAGAGCACGGAGGTTTATACAAATTGCAAATATGGGATACAGCAGGGCAAGAAAGGTATATAGCAAAGCTACTTTTGGTAAAGAAGTAAAACTTAAGATATATTGGCTTTAAACATTAGTTTATACTTTTTGCAACTTTTATAAATCGATAATTTTTTTTAAATATAACAAACTTGTAGTATTTGAATCAAATTAAATAGAACTGCAATTCTTTGTGTTTTCAAACACATTTCTTCTTATGAAGCTTGCAAAGCCATAGCTTAGAAAACAGTTTTTCTTAATTTATTCATCAAAAAGTTGCAAAACTTTCAATAAACTTTTGATGGAGCAACATTTCTCAAGTGTAGCCTACGGATAAACAGAAAAAAGAACCGAGTCTACTTGTTTATATGCATAAATTAACTTTAACACTTTCCAGACAATCGTAGGCCTATACCTGAAGAATGTTCGAAGTGATTTCAACTGATGTGTTGTTTGATTTTTAGATACAAATCGATCGCTCCCCTTTATTATAGAGGGGCTTCAATTATCCTTATTGTGTATGACGTCACAAACAGAGAAAGTCTTGTCAATGGAGCTATGCGCTGGATAAAGGAGTTACGTCAAAATGGGCCTCCTAACGCACTTTTTGCGCTTGTTGGCAATAAAATTGACGTCGCTGAAAGTCTCCGTGAAATTGAAGAAAAAGAAGCAAGGCAGTTTGCTGATAGAATCGGAGCTGTGTATTGCGAAACAAGCGCTAAGTCAGGATATAATGTCAATGACCTTTTCTTAAGTCTTTGCTCAAGTCTTGAGAAGGAGCAATCGCTGATTCCTTGTCAAGACAACGATGAACTGGAAAGTGATGATAACAATAAAGACAAAGGCCAAAAGCGTTGGTTTTCCTTGTTCCAAAGTCATGCATCCATTCACAAAGAAGAAATTCTGCCTCACAGAACTTTGAAATTACGTTTATACGGAACAGACCTGGACGATTCATCGTGCTGTTTAGGCTAACCAAGGTTATTAGGAATTTTCGTTCTTCTGTAGCGTATATTGCAATAAGACCTATTAGTATTTGTTTTTACTTGTATGACAGTACTAATGTTTTTTATTCTATTTTTACTTTCAGTTTATAATTTTTTGGTGACATTCATACCTGTGCTGGAGGATGGTTTTGCCAGTGCATGCATGGAAAGCTATTTTCGTCGCAGCACTGTTTAATATTTAAAAATGAAGTAGGCTAGTTTGCGTTTGATTTTTATAGCTTTTAAATTTTTTTTTAACAAATCTTATAAAGATTTTGTTCGAGGTACCAAGATGTTTATATACTTTGGTGGAGTTTCTGATGTTTTTTAAACATATCTTTTTTTTCGTTGTTTCCAATTTGTTTTTGTGCAATGTAAAGCCTTTTTTGTGGCTAGAGGAATTCTTGGTTCTAATCCTTGCATTGCTATACTCGTTGCGCCTATACTATTTATTGCTTAGTGATAGGCTACACGTTGAACTATTTTGAAACAAATTCCACACTATTATTATCTAATCATTAAACAATGGATTGGGGTCAAATGTCTGTAGCCTATTTGAATGGCACAGAGCCAAATTTGACCAGTTGTTTATGAAAATATTACAATTGATTTCTTGTAAAGTCATTGAAAGTGCAAAAATTTTGTTTTTCTAAAGCGCATCACAAAATTTTAATTCAACCAAGTTGTGCATTGGTAATTTATGAATTTGTATTTGTGCAGAAATAATCTGTTGAAACGCTTTGTTAGTCCCAAATGTAGCTCTTGAGTTTAAAAGTATGTTAATCGTTAGTTCAAGATGTTCTAATTTTTAACAGATAATTTGTTTCACTTGTCTGATATTTGTATACTTAGTGTCATTTTTTGCAAACGCCGCAAACGATCATGCTGATTTTAACTTTTCTTCAAATTTTTTTCCTTCTATAGCCTTCATTGTCATAGCCCAAAATATTCCAAATGGAATCCGCCAAAGAATTTTTTGCGGATCATGGAGTTGTTTCACATAAAAATCGTTTGTTAATAACTTTACTTTAGGCCGAATAAGTTATAATTTTTGCCGCTAACCTAATGGAAATTGTCCATTAACCTACTGTATGTCGAGTTGTCCACCACATAGACAAATTCATTTCCGTGTGCGAGTGCTCAACAGTGACGTACGGTGGCTACTTTGTATTCAAATTACCCAGAAAGCATTTTTTCTAAATTTGAAAGAGGACAAGCTCTTAACAAAAGCTGTCTGAAGAAACAAGAGTTTTCAATTTTATATTCTTCTGCTCTAAGTTGGTTAGTACAAGACTTCATAGCAAAAATCAAAACATATCACCTCACATGAAGGAGATTGAAGATTTCTGGCAAGCTAGACTGATGCTTTTGATGTCACTGCTTGTTGGTTGAGCAATGTTGCCTTTTTCGTAGAATCAACAGCTCTTGAGTTGCAATTAACTGCCGGGTTTTGGAAGGAGTCCTCTTTGTTGTCTGAACACAATTCGTTCATCCCGTAGGGTAATGGGCATGGGTTTATCCCCCGACACAGAGAGCAGTATGCTCAGCGGTTGCGAACGACACCGAGGAAGTACCTAAAAGCACTGCTCTGCTGAGTGCCAAGCAGAAATGATGTTTAGTAACAATTTTTAAAAATCTTTAGTATGACCTGATAGGTAATCAAACACCCATCTCTCGACGTAGAGGCAAGCACTCAAACCACTAGACCATTGTGCACTTGTGCAGCCACTGTCATAAAACAGATGGCTATCGTTTACTTTCCTGTCTGGATTTGATCCATGCAATAAAGCCACTACTGGTTTTACAAATTAAACCGCAGCAGAATTGCATATACCAAATTCTGCTGTCACTGTGAAAGTTTGTTCCACCAAAATGCTACTGTGGCTCCTGCTCTCTTCATGTTTTGACCACATTAGCTTATCCGACATGTTTATTGCGTACCGGTAGTCTATGTGTGGATTTTTTGTTTTTCATTTAACAAATTGTAACACAAGTTCTCAACCGGATGTAAGTGTATCTCCTGGAGTAAATTTAACACATCATGGGGGTAAATTTATTAAAGAATAAACAATACACTGATAAACTACCAACATCTGATTTGAAAAACTTGGTGGTTTAAATTTGTCTTTATATTTACGGCAAGGGGTAGGGCTAAACAAGAATAAAAAGGTCGAGAATTTGAGTTAGATCTTGCAACTATGATTGGCTGCAGCCTACAATATTGTGTTAAGAAAATGTTTGTTACGGTATTTGTTTTGAAAATATTGTTCCATGTTTTTTGTTTTTTTTGTTTTTACTTCAATGTGCAATTTTTCAGTTGTGTAAATAAATGTGTCATAAAATATTGTGACTCAAGGCAATTAAAACTGCCATATACCGTTTGGTTAGTCATATATTGTGAAAGAGGTGCAATCAGATTGTAGTCTATGATCAATTCTACTTAGCCTATTATTTGAAAGAATTTACAAAAATTAAGATAAGTAGTAAACACAAAGCAAACGGAAAAAACTTTTGAAAACTACGATGTAGATAGATTGTAGACTGTGGTGGGATTCAATCTAGTTAGCAACCGCTTCGCTAATCGGTTTATAAGAGATGTTCACAGGATCAGGATGCTTTTCCTGCAGGATCATTGTAAATTGGTAGGATCAAGAACGGATTTTGATTTTTGCGAAAAACCAGGATCAAAACAGGATTCAAAAGTTTTTGCAGCAAACCAAAAGTCGGAAATTTGATTAAAAAAATATTATTCACAAAGTTATCAATTTTTATTCTTTGCATCGAGAGTCTAAAACTCAAATTGCTTTGAGGGCCACATGAACACTTGTAAATTAACCTCGGGGTTGCAATACACAATATGAAGTAAACAAACAATATGACACAGTAAAAAAAAAAACAATAAAAAGCTAGTAAGAACGCACCAAAAACGTTAGATTGCAAGAAAAAGTAGTAAGAACAAAAAGACGGAAAAACACTTTACGAACGCAAAAAACGCAAACGAAAAACAAAAAGAACGCAAACAAAAAGTTATGTGAGATTTGATGGATATTTTTAGATTTTTTGAGCAGTTTTAGAGTGAATTTTACCTTCCTAACTCTATTGAAAAAATATTTAGACCATTGCAATTATTAATATTATTTCAAAGTTTAAAAATGGCTTGCGGACCGCACCAAAATTCCTCGTGGCAGCGTGTTTGAGACCCTTGCTTTACATGAAGGCCAAGAATGTCCAAAGTCGGGCCTGCGGGTCAAATGCGGCCTCAAAACATTTTTGTATGGCCCGCGCCTGTTGTTGCACAAAGTGCTATTTTTAACCGGCTGGCACACAGAAATCATACAAATTGAGCTTGCATGTTTTTAAAAGTTAATGAAGACACTATTTCATATTTTTTCTGACAGACAAAAACAAGGCAAAAAAAGTTAGAATCATTGTTGGGTCAAATTGCCAAGTTAACTATTTTTTTGTCCTATTCAGGCTTACGCCTGTGGTTGAAGATTTAGATTAAGTGGACGGGAAGGCAAGGAAGCCAATCTTCGTGTCCACCTTCAGGCATGCATTTAAGTGTCCTACCAAAGACACAGCCGCATGTTCTTGAGCGGTGTCGTACCGGCACCCTTTCGATTGCCGTTCCAGAGCTCTCAGAACTATGCTATGCAGCCAACTATTGTTGCCTGAAGAGTAATGAGTGATACAGTAGAGCATTTATTCATTTTTTTGTTAGCAAATTTACCGACCGCTTTCGAGTTTAAACGCAAATGTAAAGGACTTATTGCCCTTCACTTCTTTCTGCTTGAACCCTGATGAAATTTCAACCCACTTGCAGCTGATTGAGCTTCTCTGCAAAGTCGACAGCAATATCTTTCTTTCGTGTCTTTTTAGTCTTTTTACCAGCAGCTGCATAAAAACAAATTTCCAGAAATGTAAAAGTTTGCAAAAAAATGTTGAGCTTCTTCGGTTCAACGTATTCGGTTATGAACTTGCACTTGAGATCAAAGCTGAGCGACTCTCATCTACGTGATGTTTTACGCTTGTCTTCTACCCATCTAGAACCATACTTGACCTGGGTACAGAAATCAAGACGTCAGCAGTTTCATCCTTCACATTAACATAGCAGTGCTTCTTCAATGTTTCTGGATGTGTTTCTGAGATTATATTCGGTTCATTCGAAGAGGTTCGGCAGGATTGGGGTTTGCAAATGTTTTTATGTTTGGAAAGCGCAAACGCGGCCGAATCCCACCACTGTAGCCTACTGGTTGGTTGGTTTTGATTCCTTATCCTCGGACTGACAAAGCCTAGATCGGTTATTCCTGGTAGTTTCGCATAGGCTACTTGTAGAGGCTCTTGACGCAGGGCCGGTTACCGAGATTGACAGAGTGAAGCTTTCCGGTTGTTGAAGTGTTGTTGCTGGGGAATTATTCCATTCACTAGGTGCCACTGAATGGAGAGCAGTCCTGAAATGCGTTGCTCAAGCGCACACCCCGAGAGTCGAACCAACGCCGCTTGATTGTGAGCCGGGCGCGTAACGACTGAGCTAACGGGGCGGGCGAGTAGGCTACTACTACTACTACCGCAGAAGTCTACTACTACAGCAGTCTAGTAGGTTTATGCTACTGAATAGTCTGGCAGGATACCGCATTTTTGTTTGCCAGGCGTGTTTTCTAATTGACATTAAAACGATCAGGCTATTTTGGTCGACCTCCAACTCTCACAACGCTTTCAAAACCAAAAATAAGTTATATGAATCGAAACTTTCTTTTTGTGAACTTGGCATTAAAACGATCAGGCTATTTTGGTCGACTTCTAACTCTCACAACGGTTTCAAAACCAAAAATATAAGAATAGAAACTTTTTTTGTGATCTTGACATTAAAAACGATCATCCTATTTTGGTCAACTTCCAACTCTCAGAACGCTTCCAAAACCAAAAATGTAAGAATCGAGACTTTCTTTCTTTAAATTGCGGTAATTTCCGGAATAGAAAGTTGTAGCCTATATTTACAGTTAAGAGACTTTTTATGCCCTCAACAAAACATTTTAAGTGATAAAATTTCTGGTAAAAATTCTTAGTCTTTGGGATCCTAGTGAAATGTCTTGTTTAAAACTATGACCTACAATGCATCACTTTTTAAAACGTCAATAAGATAATAAGCAATGAAAAAATGTCTAAACACGCATGTCTCTGAATACTGTGATGGTTAGTCTCCCTTTGTGTCCCATGCAAAAATAACAAACTTTGCAACGAACTAACAGTCGTTTTTTATAACTACTAACCTTGGAGCCCCTAACCAATCGTTTTGATTAGCGGTTCAGGAGGTAATTTTGGTTACAGGTCCGGTATTTCTATAGGGATCCGGAACAACCAAAAAAAATCTTTGTTTTTTTTATGGAAAGCTGCGAAGTGAGCATGGCGGCCTTCCAGTCAAGGAACTACTCTCAATCAAGTTTATGAGAAACAGAAATGGTCATGGAGGTTCAATCCTGGAAAATGGAGTATCCAAGTATAGGCTACCTCCAAGAAAAAGAGGCCGTTATATTTAAGTGTTACCAGATGTTGTTCTAACTTTATAGCTTAAGTGTTATCAATTGGCACTCATATTGCCAAGCATTTTGTGGTGAGCGCAGGTAATTCAAGTTTATGAAGCAAGTGGCAACAACCCGAGACCGCAACTCACAGGGGCGGGAAAAGAATAAACCCTCGGCCCCGATCTTTAACGAGAGAAACTCACCCGCCTGATCCCGAGCTAGTGCACTTCTTAGTGCAGACAGTTTCACCTGTCGCAAAGATCGGAATAACACTCTTGCAGTTAAACGTGGAAAGCTTTACCAAAGCCAAATGCAACATCTTGGAGAACATAACGTAGGGACAGTTCTGCCATCCCTAGTATGCAGAGATGTACGTATACGCGCAAATTCTACGGCGCATACATGCGGCGTAGACTTTTTGTTTGCGCTAACGCTTGCGGCCACACTTTTTTTGGATAGTTTGCGCTTGAGGCTACGCCGTAAAGTTTTCGCGGTTTTTTAGCGCATAGCGTCAACGCATACATTTTAATGTATTTTTTTCGCTACAACACGCCAATACCTTCCAGCGCTGCAGTTGAAAGAATGTTTTCAATGGGCAAAGACATATTGCAACCAAAACACAGCAAAATGTCAGATGAACACTTTCAGATGCTTGTGTTTCTTCGTAGAAATTCAAAATAAAACTTGTTTGTTTCAACTGGTTTATACCGTGTGAATGTTTGGCACCTAACAAACAAAATTAGTTTGCGCTAGTGTATGCGCTGACGCTGACGCCGCCAACTTTTTTTACAAGTTGCGTTGACGCATACGGCGTATGGTTTTTCGAACGTTTGCGTTAACGCTGACGGCGTCAATATTTTTTGTATGCGCGTACATCACTGCTAGTATGTTGTAACACCAATCTTCCCGCAAGAAACCCATACCACACCATAAGTGTTATTTAGAACATTAACCTACTGGCAGTTTCAAGTTTACACATTCAAAACATTTTCAAAGAAAATTTTAGTTTAACTGACAAACTGAAGATTCATCACTTGACTCCTGCTGGCGGCTGCTGTTTGTTAGTAAACAGTATTTTGTTATTTTTCCTAGGACGAGAGCATCTTAAATCCCGATCCACTGCCGAGTTCTTTGAAGAAGTTCTCTTTGTTGTCCGACTGAACGCAATTCATTCAACTGTCAGGGAGAGCGGGCTTATATCCCTCGATATTGATACCAGAATGCTCAGAGGTTACGAACAACGTTGGGGAAGTAGATTAGTAGGCTAGTTATTAATTAGTAGGCTATACCCTTATCCTTATCTCACTACTTTGCAGAGTGCCGAGCAGGGGTGAACGTTAGCACCGTTTTAAAACATATTTTATATAACCAGATGGTAATTTGACCCCACATCCACCGATGCAAAGACGGGCACTCAAACCAGGCCATTGAGCCGGTTTAGTAGGCTATGGTTGACTTTCAGGTTTCCTTAATTTTGTAATTTGGATGTTTAGTTACTTTTTGTTTGTTTTAAGATGAAGTTCTATAAAAAATTTACAAATGTCATTACAAGATGAGTTTATTATGCATTGGTTTGTAGTAATTCTGTGGAGAAGGTGAAGATGATCCCATACTTGATTCAAGTGTTGGGTATGAGAAGATAAGATTCTCATTGTACTCAGCCTTCGGCACTAAGAAGAGTAGGGTGGCCAGTTCCTTTCTCTCGGCCGCCTTTCCTGCAGCAATTATGCCCACCCAATTTATTACACCCTAGGGCCTAGGTAGAGGTGAGTGGTGTTTTCAGCTGAAGACGGGAGTTGAACCAGGTTTGTATAAATGGAAAGCCAACGCCTTATCCGTTGCGCCATTCTACCGTCATAGTAATTCTGTAAAACCTCTAATCTTGCAAGGATAAGCTTTAGGCGACCATTACTTTGACGTGGCATATTTGTTTGAAATTTAAGAAACATCTATAGCAACGCTTTTTCTTAGCATGCACAAATATCGCAGGTAACACAGCCAACAGCAAGTGGAAATCTAGTTCTTCTGAATTTTTGCTTCATGGCGCAAAAGTTTCATTTTGCAGCAATATTTGATTTGATTATCAGGATTGCAAAAGTGGTTATCCCATCCCCCATAAAATTTTGTCTCTACCCATATCTAAATCCATTGCAGGCCATTAGTATTCAGCTAAACTATCTCTCAAATCCGCAGGCATTTGAGCTGCATTTCCTTGTTAACGTCATACCTATAGTAACGTAGTCTACTGCTATCCTATTGTCGGCGTGTTCCTTCAGCTATGAGATCATGCAAATAAACAAACTTACAATGGGAAATAAGCCTGCCTTTAAAGTACAGAAAGGTACTGCACTATAGCGTTACCATGAGTAGCCATGGCGTAACGTAGGCTACTAAAAAAAGAACATTTTAGGCAAGTCAGCCATCCCAAGCCTGATTGGTTATGTAGGCGTTGATTGCAGTCAATACACGAAATATTGTTGTCACATTTGTTATTGGAAAATTTAAAACAAAGCAAGCTAATTCAGCAGAGCTTGCTACTAAACTTGTCAACTTGTGCTACATGAAGTAGTAAAAGAAACAAAGAAGTTTATTACTGCGTCGCTTTGTCAAAAAGTTGTGTGCAACTGAGATAGGAAAAATGCAGTGGTTAGGCTATCCTTGAATAAAAACGGTTAAAAAGACGAGTCGAATATTAAATGTTTTGAAGATTTTGCATTTCCTATTTCAATCATAAGCAAGCTTACCTTCTACCAGTAAACTTATTTGGATGAATAAATGCCAACGATAGAAAGAAATGGAGGAGTTGCTGTAGACAACCGGTCAACCATGATGTTTCGGGATGAAGACGAGGCTTTTTTGAAGCAAAACGGAGAGATGAGATGAATAAATGATTAGAAATAAAAAGTATAGTAACTTTTATCGATAAAATCTCCAGGTAATTTTTTTTTCATACTTTACAGGCTAACTAAATTACATAACCTACTGCAAATATTGAAAAACGAGCCACATTTTTGGCTACCAGTGTTTAAAAATATAAGTTATGAAAATGCAGTACGAACAGCTCATGATCAAGAACAATGGCGCATTGTATCCAACCCTCAATACGAGGAAGGAACATAATGATGATGATGATCTAAGCCTAGCCATAAGGATGGTCCAAATTGTGCAGTTCACTTTTTTTTTTATACAAACTTTTGAGTTTAAAGAAAATCGACTGGATCTTTGCATTGTAGTGTTGGCCTGTGCCACAACAAAGGCAACGTCGTATCCGGTTTTGGTTCAGAATGAGTAAATGTCACGATTCCTTCTATTTCTCACACGTAAAAAGACTTTAGAAAGATTGATGACGTAGTTTATTGGAATATCAAGCGTTAAACAATCAAATAAATGATCGAATAGTTGTACTTGTGAGATGATAGATGAAAATTCTTAAACTGACGAATGGTTCATCACTTCCAGCACATAAAGAAATCAAATGCTGAACATCAAACGCGTTCGTCGATTTCAAAATAAATATACCATACTCCTTGCAAGTTGCAACAGCTACTTTACAATTAGCAATGACTTCCACTTTTACAATCTATTCAATACCGGCTGGAATTCTACAATCGTTTTCAATATATACTTTTCATTACTACTTCTAATCCTCACAATACACAACTCTCAACATAACTCTAATAAAAAAAATCAAGTCACGTTGCTATTTATAACAGGTGTGTTTGTATCAGAAGCTTCCAGAGACTAGGGTAATACTACATCACAAGAATTCATTCTTTTGATCAACAAGGCAAAAAAGTTTACGGAATTTTACGTACACAGAAACTTTCTAGAGCAAATTTCACAATAACAGATTGCGTAGCCTGACTAACGGTTATTATCGGTCAGTAGGCTAAGCATCGAAACACCATAACAAAATGACGCAAGAAAAGAATTTACCCATTCTAGAATAAAAATGTAGTCTACCGCAAAACTACGCATATTGTTTGTGACAGTAAGTGTGTGCGCAGTGCCACACAGCAGACCTCTTCGAAAAGACGTGGTTTTGGCAAAGACAGATCGAAACGAATTTCTTGCAAAGAACTTAATGCAGCAGCAATCAATAAGTTTTTAACTCATAAGCGCACATAGACTTGCCGCGATAACGCAGTACTACGGCTTGGGCCTTAGTTGGGTGCGCCACAAAGTTTGACAGTCATACATGCTACATTGTGACTCGGGACGGTGCTATAGTCTACTAGTTTAAAATACGGCGGGTCTTACTTCAAAGATTTAGTAAAACATTGATTTTTTACTGAAATATTTGTTTACAATTTGTTATTTTTGAAAGACAAATGGGTCACTGAAAATCTGTGATTAGTCAGTGGTTTGCCATCCCTGCCCTAGGCCTTAGCCCATGCTCTTTACGTTCCTAATCAAATTATTACTAAACAGATCATCAGTATGATGACTAATGACAGTCATTGTCGTATAGTAAAAGTCTGTACATTGGGATGTACCAAAGTAGGAAAAACATCTATTGTGTTGAAATATGTGAATGATACTTTTGATCCTAATCAACGTCCAACGCTGGGAGCATCTTTCCTTTCTCGAATGATAACTGCTCCAGGAGGAAATTTATACAAACTACAAATATGGGATACAGCCGGCGAAGAAAGGTCAGTTGATTTTTAATTGTGACTTTCAGACTTTTACAGCAGTAGCCAGTAGCGTTGACAGGAAGGTCCAGGGGATACTTTTAGACTAGTTTCCGGGATAATTTTAATTTAATTTTTTCAAGGGCCTGGAAGCTTGAAGAAACTACCGTATGTTTTTTTAGACATGGTACGTTTTTCTTAGAAGTGCTTTTCCAAATTGTCCTCTTAACGGTCCTCAGAGAATGGCAAAGCCTCCGCCAAACTAAGAGGAGCAGCTGACTTGAAGACTGTATGTCACTTCGCTGCTTTCTGTCGTCTGTTGTATCGCATATGTGATCGCAGTGTACTGTATGTTATCGCAATGGGTGCAAATAAAAGCATGATTATTCTTATTAAGCTTGTTCGCGAGAATCTCCTATTCAAGATGCTTTGACGAAGGTTCTATAAATCTATACTGTATGTTAAATTTAAAAAAGTTTGCCCACCGGATTCGCAAAAGTTAAGAGCACAATGCTTAAACAACAAATAAAATTCGTTTTGAGCATTTGCAAAGCTCATATTCAAATTACTCAGCAAAGACTGCTGGTGTATATGCAATGTCAGCACAAATTCAACAGACACTCATATCCTTTGCCAACTATATCGTATCACTACATGTCTTTATCTACTAGGCTACTAAAGACGATATACTCGATGGCTTAGAAAACATCGATGATTTAGTGATTTCACCAACCATGCATAAATTGTGGTTTAAAAGTGAACTTTATGTCGAGTAAGCGCTACGCAACATTGCAACATTATGAATGACAATATCGTACTAACAATTAAAAATCTGCTGATTATTCTATAAATATATAACATAATCTAAACATTCAGTTATTACTAGGCAACTATACTAGCCTATTAAACTAATATACCTTTAGCACCAAGAACATATATTTTAGTATTTTAACTGGATCTCGGTTGAGAGACATGGATTTAACAAAATAACAGTTAATGGGATTTGAAAAAGTAAAGATTTTGTGATGGTTTTTTTTTTCTTGCTCAGAAAAACCTAAATGAAGGTTTTGGGAGGCTTAGCCTACCTCCAAAAAAACTTTGAAAAACGTTATTTTTTTGCGTATTTTGTAGCCCGACAGTGCTTGCACAGCTCAAGAATACAATTAGCTTGAGCAAAATTTTCAGTCATTACGATATTCAAAACTAGGACGCAAAATACTCTTGGAAATTGTTGTTCTAGCCCACTGCAGCAATACGTGGCGTATATAGAAAGTTAGTAGATTACAGTAGTGTTTGCCTACTATTATAGCGTCTATTAGGCTAGGGCACTCTGCAGTTATTTTTGATGTAGACTTAAAAAATATATGTTACAAATTTAAAATGTAGTTCTAAAAAAAGTTAATATTTTAACTTGAAATTTATTGTAATCATGTGGCTACAATATATTGCAGATTCAAGTCGCTAACTCCAATGTACTACAGAGGAGCTACAGTCGTTCTCATTGTGTACGACATCGCTAATAATGCATCATTTACAAAAGGGGTAAGAGAATGGGTTGAAGAATTGCAGACGAAGGGTCCATCGGACGCACTGTTAGTCTTAATAGGAAACAAGTTGGATCTAGCATCTGAGAAAAGAGAAGTACTACAGACAGATGCAAAAGACTTTGCTGACAGTATTGGAGCAATGTTTTTCGAAAGCAGTGCAAAAACTGGCGAAAACATTGAGAAAATATTTTCCAACATTGGCAACTGCTTGGAAACTCATATATCCGAGAGATTACAGGATGACTTACCATGTGTTCCACAAATAGGAAGAAAGGCTGAATTGTCTTGGAGTTGGAGGCAAGGCAGAGGAAAGAATGATTGGACTAAACAAGCTACCGTCAAGTTGCACAAAAACGACAATTCAAACGAAAATGCTACAACTGCTACAAAATGTTGCTCATCTTAAAGTAGCCCATCACAAAACAAGCAGAGCATCCAGCAAGAAAAATGTCTCAATTAGTGTAGAGCTGGCTTGTTTAACTGACTGAACTGAACGTGGCAAAATTTCTTTTTGCAGTATTTATTACACCTTTAGCTTTGCTTTTATCCTTTTAAAATGCAATTACGAATTTGCACTTCCAGAAAACTTAACAGAAGCTGGTACGGCCACTGGTAGGTCGTGAAACTATTTTATTTTACTTTTTTTAATATAACAAAACTTGCTCAAATTTTGAGCCAAGTGGTGGAGTATAGCTTTGTCCAGTGCCGTTATACCACGCATTTCATTTGGTGCTTAGTAGATGTATCATGTGACCCCCAACAGTGACATGGTCAGAAGCTTGTTTTCAAGAGTAGCATTTTCAGGCCGCTGAGGGAACCAAACTCCACTTGTGCATATTAGAATAAAAGTGGCCAACGCCTATCAACCATAGTCGCTTTACAAGATGTTTGACATAAGTGATTTTGCTTTGCCATAGCTTTTATTTATAAAACTGTAGCCTAGCCAATTGCAACATATTTCAGTTCCTTGTTAAGAAGTTAAACATATTGTATTTTCTACTTAAACACAGTGCAAACTCCTTGTAAAAAGAGTAAAATATTTAGGCCTACAATTGAATATCTAGTCCTTTTTCTTCATCCTGTTGGCCTCTGGAGATCCTTTTACCACTCCAGATTCACGATGTTTCCGTACTACACTGGATGGTTTCTAAAGAGCAGCAGCCAGTCTTTGATTTTATCATCCAAGACGCGCAAACCTTCCACTCCGTTAGGTGACTTGACGATTGTAGCCTACAATCGTTGATGATGTGGTCTGCAGTCTGTTTTTCAGCTCGACATCCACGAGATAAGGATAAGGCCATTCTCCTTTGGTGCATGGTTGAGCGGAAAAGCCCAGTTCAAAAACATTACACTTAAAAATTATGCATGTTGACAACATCACTCAAAGTTGGCTAGTTTAATAATTACCCACTGAAGCGAGAACTACCAAGTTAAAGAAAAAAAATCGAAATAAAGATTTAGAAAAGCTTGCGGTAATCGTGCCTTCCTGAGCAGCCTTCTCAGGGAGTCGCAGGAAGTGCGTTTTAAATATCATTTTATTGAAAATGTTGTTGCATTTCGAATACGCTACTGTAAACTATACAGTTCGCACTTTGCAGTAAGCTATTTAAAATATCTGCCTTGTAGCTATGGGTTTAGTTTCAAGCATCTTTACTATTATTTTTCGGCTTGAATTGTGCATGCGTTAAAAATACTGCATTATGCTCCATAAAGGTTTTCATCGTTACATTTTGGAGTCTAAAAATTTTTATGTCTTAAAACTAAGGCAAAAAATGTCTCATTTTTTTCTTATCAATTAAGCACAATGTTACAATAAGACTCTCAAGTGACATGTGTCAGGTGATGTTGATGGTTTGACTTTGTCGTGTAAATGTGTGGGCTGCGCCTATGACGCTCTTACAAAAATCTTCAACAACACAAGATTGGTAGATTCAACTGGAAATGGTTCTTTCAACTGAAATTCACGTGCTATCGTTTTTTCAGACTTGCAGTTTAAACTCGCAAATCCAAATTTGTGGTGTGCTTGGTCACGTGATTGCTATCTTCTTCAGTAAATCGCAACAACAAAACATCAAAAATTATCATGTTGGTTTGAATGCAATATAGTACAAACACATCCATTTTCACTCGAGTCAGTTAATCTTAAATAAGTAAAAAAGCGATTTCGATCTGCTAGCATCTAGCAGATCAAACCGTTGTGTTACGAGAGTGGTGTCGCGCAAACATTTAGCAAGGTTTAAAACATCACAAAGAATGCGAGATGTGACAACAGCACGCTCTACAAACACTGTGACACTGTAACACAAAGTTTCATTTTCAACAATCGGCTGTTCAGGGTAGTTGTGAAGACATGTTTAGTCATAATTCATGAAGAGTTTTCAATTTCTTGCGCCCCCCTTGTGAGCCTCACACGCCCCCCAAGAGAGGCGCACCCCCCAGTTTAGGAACCACTGTGCTAGATCAATGGTGCCCAAACTGCGGGCGGTAAGAATACTATCTGCGGCCCCCATCTGGGGTCTGGCCGCCAAGACGCGCAAAAAATAAAATGCGGCAAAGGGCAAAAAAAAAGAAAACTTTGGGCACCTCTGTGCTAGACCATCTTCAGTTATGCTGAAAGCAATAGAGAATGTGAAAATAAATTTGTTTGTATTACAAAACATATATCGTAGCCTGACTGAGTGGTTCAAATCAAGTAGACCTATTGTTATGGGTTTGACACCTGCCAGACAGGCCCGAATTTAGGGGAGGCAGAGGGTGCAGGTGCCCTGGGCCCCCCACTTTTAAAGGGCTCCCCTACGTGGAAAAAATGTGATTTTGTGTTATTTGTTTTCCTTTCAGCCTTTAAAGTTTCTGCAAAATGCTGTGCAGTACTGGATTAATGCTACTGTAGACGTAGAGGTGGCTTTTCGCGCCGACGGCGCGAAAAAAATTTTTGCACGGGGGCCCCCCGATCTAAAAGTGCCCCGGGCCCCCATCAGCTAAATCCGGCACTGCTGCCAGAAAATATTTATTTTATTTTCTTGACTTGAATGCATGTAGGTACAATGCAATTACAAGCCACAAAGAGCTTTCTTGATGGGGGCAGATCCAATAAAGGCTTACAGCAAATTTTAGTTAATGTCATTGAAGTTAGCAAATATCTGGAAACTCCTTCATGATTTGAACGAAAAGAACAAGGAAACGGCAATTCGATGAAACGAATGATTAGACAGCAAAAAAGACAAGGCATGAAATCGACTTCTAGAATGGCAAAGAGGGTTCACACGAAGAAGAAGAATTTTATTACTTTGCTATTTTTTTACTTTGCTGGTTTAGACATAGTTATAAAGACAATTGACCAAAGATTGAAGCTATGCATCTGTAACGGGCTAACAGTTCATGTGGCGGATCCATGCGGGACAATTGCCTCCTCCCTCCTAAAACACAGAAAAGATACTTTATTCACGGTTTTTGTGGAAGATCGGATTTATGTAAACCTGCACATTATTGTGTTTTATTACTTGCTAGATCTGCCCCTGAGCAGTAGACTACCACAGCATAAATACTTACAGTTTAAGAGAAAATCTGTCACAGAAAATTTTAAGTTATTGCAACATCAGAACAACCTTTGGTTACAGACGCATGCAGAAGACAAAGGTATAAACGGCACTGATTTGAGCAGAACTAACCACAATAGCTTAACGTAGTTAAAAAATTCCTAGTTCCAACGTCCATGACACCTTGTGTGCCGTCGTTTCTGGTAAATGTTGTTGTGCTGCAAATACTTTTAAAACTATGTGCCAAACGTTTTTAAACTTTTCAATTACTTGTCCGCCCCGTTAGTTCAGTGTTTACGCGCTCGACTCAAGATCATGCGGCACTGATTCGGCTTTCAGGGTGTGCGCTTGAGCAACGCATTCAGGACTGCTCTCTATTCAGCGGCACCCAGTGAATGGAATAATTCTGCGGCAACAACACTTCAACAATCGGAAAACTTCACTCTGTCAATCTCGGTAACCGGCCCTGTGTCAAGAGCCTCTACAAGTAAGCGAAACTGCCAGGAATAACCGATCAAGCCTTTGTCAGTCCGAGGATAAAGATTTAAAACCAACCAAACCTTTTGAAATTTTACAGAAATATTTTGAAACGTAATAAAATTTCGCTTTGGTGCAAAGTTTTCTAGTTTTTTTTTTTTTGCATTAAGTTTCTAAGTTAACGGTCGCTTCGACCGAACTAAGGCAATCTCGAACCCAAAGAGCATGAACTTAGTCACGTGCATCCTAAAACCGAGAAAAATCTGTAAATTTTATTGGTTTCATTAAAATTTCCTCTCTCGCCGGATCACATTGCGATAACCCGGTGGTTTCCAATCTCTTTAGGCTTACAGTGTCCTTCAGAAGATAAAAATATTTTGTGGCACCTCGTGGTAGAGACCATCGATCTTTCACCTCGAATGCAGCAGGTTGTTGAAATAAACCTTAATCGTTTCATATCAAACACTTTAAATTTAAAAAAGTTTGAAACAACAGTTTTCAACCGTGTTCCGCGGAACATTAGTGTTTCGTGAAAAATCGTCGGGTGTTCCGCAAGAAATTTGTTAGTTTAACTGGTGTTGCATGTAGTCTAAGCGTAAAACGTATTGACCTGGAATAAATTGCGACCTTAACAAATTAGGTATCGTTGGAAAGCTTAACTCCTCTAGATTAAGATTTTCACTCTCCTCCAATCAGAGACCCTTGGCAAAAAAAGTTATGGCCGTTTTTGAAGCAGCACCTTGCGCCGCTAGTGGCGAAACTGTATTTTTCCTTTTGAACAAGTTTTTAGGCTCATTTTTAACTTTTTTCCCTATGTGTATAAGAAAGAGACAACTCACATTTGATAAAATATTATTTATATTTAAATGACGTCACTCTGACGTCATCAAATTAAAATTGCTTAGCTATTACTCTCAGCCCATTGATAATTGCAGATCCAATACATTTGTTCTAAAAAATCGTTTTTAGACATGACGGAGCTTCATATAATGATTCAAGGGGGCATTTTGACCCCAGGTCCGGTTTAATGACGAAATTAAACGCTACAAGTGGCTAGAGTATATTATGGGCATTATACAAAAAAAGCGAAAATTTTTAAAACTTTACTTCAATAATTATGCCGTGGAGTGTTTTTGTTTTATTATCTTTATCCTGCATTGCGGGAAAGCGGACTTGAGCGCTATGCATCGGTGTACGCCTTCCGACGTACACCTGACCCACGCTGCAGCCGACTGCAAGGTCTGTTTCCGGTTGTCTACTCTACTTATGACTTAAATTTGGTACTACCCATTACTCGAAATCGATCACTGGGTAGAGGCAATTATCGTAAAGTTTCTTGCCCAGAGAAACAACAGCAAGTGCGGGTGGCTGAAGTCGAACATGCAGGCTCTCGACTGCGAGCCCAACGCGCTAACCACTCGGTCACTGCTGCCAGTGCCCAAGGCGTGTAACTATTGTTCTTGTCGACGGTGAAAATTCGACTCACACTGCTAGTGGATATGCCATGTCTGAGGAGTACAGCTCAACTATCCAGTGGAATCTTTCGGGTAGCTCAAATTTGGGCAATAGGCTACACAAATAATAATATTTATTTGCATCAGACAAAGCTGTCAATATACAAAACAAAGAAATAATACACAAACTGCAAATGCACAAATAACGAACAACAACAACGAAATAATACACAAACTGCAAATGCACAAAATCTCACTAAATAGGCTATCTAATGTTACAAGTTTACAGACAATGGTACGGTAGTGTTGCAAGTTAGAAGAACTGAAAGTATTCAGAACGATAAAAACAATCAGATGACATGGCAGCCATCAAAACTAGATATCAGCATACATAGAATTATTATAATGAAGACGATAATTTGATATACGATGGCAATCGGACCTCATCAGGGAGGCAACAATAGAGTTTGTTTGTTTGTTTATCTTTATCCTGCATTGCGGGAAAGCGGACTTGCTATGCATTGGTGTACGCCTTCCGACGTACACCTGACCCACGCTGCAGCCGACGGCAATGTCAGTTTCCGGTTGTCTACTTTACTTATGACTTAAATTTGGTACTACCCATTACTCGAAATCGATCACTGGGTAGAGGCAATGATCGTAAAGTTTCTTGCCCAGAGAAACAATAGCAAGTGCGGGTGGCTGGAGTCGAACATGCAGGCTCTCGAATGCGAGCCCAACGCGCTAACCACTCGGATACTTCGCATCTTCCAACAAAAGAAAAAACATATTTCCGAAGTAATGCATCAAATGTTATAATGTTGCACAAGACTTGATGTTCACGTACGCTATAATGTTTAGGCAAATTGTGTATAATTCTAAATACATTATTGAAGGCAACACGCAGGCGATTAATGTTACGTTGATGATAATTTTCCCACAGATGACATGCATACATTGGAGTACAATATGAACGGAATAGAACGTTTTTAATATCACTGGAGCACTTGTAAAATTTTGATTTTAATTTGTTGGCAGAACAGATCATTTATTGAAACATGATCAAACCGTCGCAATCCTCAGGGCAGTCTTCTTGTACACAACTGAGATTGCAACAAGTTTCCCCACGACACTCTCCACATGCTGTACGCACTTTAAGCCATGTTTTCTGCAGCTGCAAGACATTGTACCACATTGATTTTTTGTTCCTTCTTTACATTTGCATCGTACAACGTTCAATAGCCATTCTGGTGCCGGAGCTAAATTGGCCTTTATTGGCATAACTGCACCTGCTGTCCTGCTGCGTCAGCTTTCCATCCCCATTGTGCGAGATCCAAGATTTCAGTGTCAAGATGCTTCCACTGACATACCTGAAGCAACAGTTTTATATCAACTTAGATAAATCAAGCAGATTGTTGAAATTCAAATACATCAGAATACATCATCAAATACATCAGCAGATTGTTGAAATTCTTCCTTCTTCAGGTAATTCAACATCTTTAGCTTTCCTAAGCAACAAGACAGATGACATAATTAATCATTGTCACCAAATAATGTGTGCATACACTCCATACATTGGCATTCCAAATAAAAGTATTACAATATTAGAATAATATTGAGTGGATTTGGTAATGACTGCCATCTGAATTCTTGCATATCTTTTAAAAGCTGATCAGAAAATGGTAAAAATGTACTTTCAGACAAGCATGGTAAGCATTTCAGAAATATATAAAACACTGTAACAAACACTATAGATAAAACACTGAAAGCAAGATTAAAATGTACTGCTACCAAAGCTGATTAATTATATTGGTACCTTGTTGATATATTGCAGAAGTTGTATCACATCCACTCCAAGCATGAGCAAACAGCAAGTAATTTTTGACACACCTCATGCACCTTACAACTACTTTCGCTCTCTTCTTTTTCTTTTAGATATTGATAAAGATGAGTGTCACCAATGTTTTGTGCATAGCTGATTAATGTCTTCAGTCCACCTCGTTTCACTTCTTGTAGCTTTGATAAATTATGAGATTGGCATTTGATGCATAAACTTTCATTATAAAAAGCTTGATTGATTTTCCATTATTCAATTATCTCCATAACATCTGAAAACTAGTCTATCAATTCTAACTGTTTAATAAACTAAGCTATACAACTTAAAAATCATTACTGGTATTTCATAAAAATCTTTAAAGCTGTAAAGAGAGAAAACTAACATCAGACCTAGGAAAAAAATGGCCACACAGAACATTTGCTCTTTCAAACTTAATCTATATCTGAATATGCTATAGCCTTTACAGGTGGTCTCAGAAGTAACAAGAACCATAGCTCCTACTGGTAGGCTGGCCTCCTTATTTAACTGATAGTGTGTGCAATTACCAGAAAACGTATTGTTGCATGGATATCACTAGAAGCTACCAGGTCTCAATAAACACCCTTCCTTTGTCAGTTTGTGCACCAGTATACTGGTAACAGTGGCCTACTACTACTACCATACTGCATTCATTGGTACAAATACTTCACACCTGCATGCAATGCCATTTAAAATCCAAGATGTTAAATGAAAGAGAACTCAACTAAAGGAACAACAGTAAATTCAAAAATTTAACATAAGCTAGAGACGATAAGACATGCTGCATGTAAAAAACATTTAGACCTGTTTCCTTTAACTTTCATCATAGCCCAGCATACCGTACTGTACACTGTTATAGGCCTAGTGCACCTGTGTAATGTGTATCGCCTGCTGCCCGGTATCCTATCTAACGTTTTGACTTCTGTTGCAAACCAAATTAAATGAATAACCTGACATAACTTACGGTACCGATAATGATGTTCTTGCAAACAGTTCCCAAAACAAATTAAACTACGGTAGGCTTGCCTAGTACGGTAGTCAGTTCTGTAATATTTAGGCTAGTACTGCAGCCAGTGCAGAGTGGTAGATCAAGAATCTTTGCTGTTCCAAACCTACTCAGTACTGCCTAGTTACTTACAAACCTCATGGCTATTTTTTTTTTCTTTTTGCGCAACGCTCAGAGTTCAAGATGGATACCACTACATGGCTAATAAGCTGGTCAGTGGTCACCGGAGCAACTTCGACTGCCAGAATTTTACGGTAAGCACTTTAACGGCAAAATTTCTTTAACTGTCGAGAAAACCTCGAGCCAATCAGAAGCTACGTTGTCCGTGACGTAAGAACGTCAAAATCATGAATGATCATCATGAAACTCAATAATTTAGCCTACTTGTTTTGTCAGCTACATGGCGTGTGTCAGCTACACTTAATCTAAATCAGGGGTGACGAACCTTTTTGCGGTCGCGGGCCACTTTATCAATTACACATGGTTATCGGGCCACACAACTTAACGCTTGTCAATATTCTATGACGTCACATATTGGAATCGACCAAAAATACAAGGTGAAGTTGGTGAATAGTGTTTTAACAACTTTGCCTTATAGCTTTCCTTTTTCTAACTTTATACCGTACCTTGAAAGTTAGTGTTTAGGGCAAGAAAATAGCAAAGGAAAGGTGTACCAGTGAATGCATAATACAGCTTTGAGATGTCTTTAATGCATGAGCGATTGTTAAAGAGTTTTGCGGGCCTAACAAAACTCTTTGACGGGCCGCAGGTTCGTCACCTCTGATCTAAATCTTCAACCACCTGGCGTGAGCCTGGATACGACAAAAAAACTGCTCTTCATCTTCGGTACTATAAATCCCAATAACTTTGTGAAATTACTTTAATCAAACATACTTCTAGCTGAAATGTGTAAGTCTGCACTCTGCCACATTTAAAAGTTTAGCTCAATTAGCTCCAAGTGCCTTTGTCTAAATCTTTTCTCAACTTTTTCTGCCGCTGCGGTACCCAAAATATATGATTTTTGTTTAACATGTGCGGTATTAACGTTTTGTAAATAGCCAATGCACTATGGCACTTCCACTATTGTTAGGCCAGATCATCATCCATGTGTCTCTCCTCCCCTTGCCTAGATGAGACCTGCCATTTGTCCTCGCAACCCTTTTTTTCCGGACCAAGTTGAGAAGTTTAGAGTTTCGTTATTTGTTGGATGTAAGTAGACGCATGCTAACAGTTTTGACCACCTTAACACACTAAACCAGCTTCTGCTCAACATAGCCTACAGTTTTCAATTTTTGTCCCAGGAATTAACTCTTCAAGCAATACTTTCCCTAGTTTGTGTGTGCATTAACATCCTCAATTATATGTCGTCGTTAACAATTGCGACATTTGTGAATTCATTTGAGGCTTTGGTCACCGAAATCAATATATTTGAACTAACAAATTCAGTCCACAACACTTTCCATTAGGCTGTTATTTAACACTAGCACGTTAAGTTAAGCACGCATATGTGCTGCGATTTGTGACCGTGTTAGCAACTGAAAAAAACCTTGGTGTGAAGATCACAGAACTGTGCTTGCAACTGCACGGTGTTATCAAAGTCCAAAACAACTCGGCTCCAGGTCCCCTGCGGTCACAGACACGCATATTATCCCTGAATTGGGGGGTATCGCGTTTGCCAATCGCTCATTGTCGCCTGGTTTGATTGCAAACAAGTCAATTCTATGTAGTTGCTTTCCTCATTGCGTCCAGAGTTGTTGCACCATAAGCAGCCCTCATTGCATCCGCATGCTCTCCATAACGGTGAGTGTAGGGGTTTGGTTTGGTTACAATTGCTTTATCATCACGAACGCCATTGTCACTTTTCCTCATCCACCTTTCCCAGGCTTGTTCGCGATGAAAGGCACAGAGTAAAACGGAGCAATCTGCGGAACAAGAAGTTGTGGGCATTGAGTGGTACAGTGTAGTATCAACTTAGCAGTGACGATACAAATGTATGAGCAATGAAGACAGCACACAAGTAACGAAAATGTGAATGCAATTCACTAACTTGAAAAGACGTTCTCACAATAATATAAAGGAATCACAGTAAAGCTTGACAGGAAAGTAATAAATGATATGGAATAAGGAAATAACGCTACGGTGCTTTATTCTCTTAAATTAATGCAAAGCCATATCTGAAGTGAATTATTGAACACAAGTATCCAGAAAAGTAACGTACTGCTTGGGAAACAACCAACTCTCGTTTTCTGTCATTCCGCACTTTGTTGTAGTCTTTCCCATGCTGACACATCAATGCAACACTTCTGGAATTGATGTACGGTGTATCAGATGAAAGATCCCAATGAATACGACTCTTTGCAAAATCTATCAATACATAGTACATACACAACATTTAAAGAATTTGTTGTAATAAAATATGGAAAAAGTTGATGAAACAGAACACATTTGCAAATCTTTATAGCTTTCTTTTTATTGCAGTTAGTAAAATGTTTCCTCTTTTGTGATGCCTAACCTCCACTTTGGTGAAAACACTGTGCTTTGCAGAAACCTTTTTAGAATCTTTGTCAACAAGGAAAAGGCTTATTATTGTAGTATGAATATCAACACTTAGTACACTAATGAATTGCAATGGCAAGATATTAAAAATCAACATTAACATGGCACCGTATGCTTGTTTCTGAACAACAAGAAGTTTTGTTCCTGCTTTTGCTTCGTACTCTTCAATGGATCTCATGGCATCTTCCACTGAAGGCAACCACTACAACAAAAAATAATTTGTTTTTTATAAGCAAAGCATTTATGCCATAGCCTAACAGTGAAGAAATGCAAATACTACACACATGCAACAAATCTGGGTTTAGCGAGTATAAGGTAGCTGGTAGTTTGAAGCTTCAGTTTTTCTTCTTTCCTTCTACTATAAATAGACTATTTCACCACATTTAGGTTTGTTTTATTCTGATGACAGCTCCTGATGAGTCAGTAAAAAAAAACTGCAGCTTCGAGCTACCTTTTACTTGCTATTTTCAAGTTCTGTACTACCATTTACTATTATAGAAGAGTTCAACGTATACCAATTGTGTGAAGTTGGAAACAGTAAAATAGTTGAATATTGGTTGGTGAACTGTTGAAGGTCTTGGGCCCTAGTATATTGCAGCAACTACATTACAAACCTGTACCAGTCCATGACTTTCAGTGTCATCACTTTCCTCTACTTCTGCAGAGCTCTGAAAATCACAAAGAACATTTGTAATGACACAATATATATCTTTTTAAACTTTTTAATTATGCTCTTTTTTAATCTTACTATGGACATTCACCTGACAGGGATGGCTCTGTGCATCTAGTTTAGGAAAGGTGATGCAACATCTAGTCGTACTTAAACTTGCTTTGTTTGTTTTTAAAGCCACTCGGAGTTGTTTGTTTAAGTCCTTTTTGGTTGTGGAAGTTTGTGTGGATACCTTAAAAAAGTAAAGAAGGTAGAACACACTAGAAAAACTGGATGGTTGAATTAAAAAAAATTTCTTTCATGTTAACATGATCATTTAAGCTGTAGAAAACCTATATCATTGAGTGTATAAGTTGAAGACACTTTACAATGATACAAAAAATGTAAGAATTTAATTTAATTAAAATCAAAATGTTGCATATCAATACACCCGGTAGTGCTTTTTTAATTATCATATTAATTTATTTTTTGTCATTAATGCATCCGGAATGAAAACGATACCATTAGTTGAGGTACCGTAGTCAATACCCCAGTATGTAAATGAAAAGGTGACATGGCCAGTGGCCACAAAAATCTGTCCGCCCCATTTGCTCAGTGGTTAAGCACCCTAATAATGCAAGCTAATAATAATGCAAGCTAATAATGCAAATGTCAGCTAATGCAAATGTCGTCACACCGCCAGCTATGAAACTAATGCAATTTTGCAAATGGCGTCCATTTGGGTTTTTGCGCGTTTTTTATGATTTCACGTCACACAGAACGTAGCTTCTGATTGGCTCGAGTTTTCTCGACAGTTAATGAAATTTTGCCGTTAAAGTGCTTACCGAATTTTACACGGCTTGCTGTTTCTGCTGAAAACATAGCTAGATTAGCTGCGCCACTAGCGGCGCAAGGTGTTGCTTAAAAAACGGCCACAACTTTTTTTGCCAAGGGTCCCTGGTTGGAGGAGAGTGATAATCCTAAACTAGAGGAATTAAGCTTTCCAACGATACCAAATTTGTTAAGGTCGCAATTTATTCCAGGCGGCCCTATATTTTCGCATTTTACGCTCAGACTAATGAGACACCGGTCGAAAATCAAAATCACAAGAACTTCGAATTTGCCTTATTGTATTTCATGCCCAAATACCAATTTTGTGCTCATTCAAACCGGCCAAGATATTGCACTGAGTAAAACTAAAATTGAATAAATTATTGTTATTTTGTAGTCTATTTTATTGCATTGTTATAAAATTTTGTTTGATGTTTTCCAAGATTACTTTGATACAGCTTTAATGCAGTGTGGAGAAAAATAGGCAAGTTTGCAAGTTTTGGTGGCTATTCATGCATTTTATATCCAAATGATGGTTTATTGTCAAACCGTACACTTCCTATTTTACAAAATTTATCTAGTTTAATTAAAAGTAGATTTTTGTAAAAGTTAAAGGTAGGCCACAAAATTTTGTTTAAACTTATTGAAATTAAGTTTCAATCGTTTTTTTTTCATTACCAACAAAAGCTTTCAGTAATTTATTTTTTACAAATATTTTTATAATCTTGTGTAGTGTTGTAACTATACTTTAAGCTTTCAGTAAAATTTTGAAAAATAGTGCCAGGTGTCTCCCACTTGTGCCTATTGCAGACTGAATAAAAAGGCATGTTTCACCTTCTAGCCTACTTATTTTGGACATTAGGTGAGTTAATTTAATTGTTTACTAGTTAGCTCAGGAAAAACGAAACATTAGAAAAGAAAAGCTAAAAAACACCTTCCTTACCCTCCATACAATGTGACTTTTCCCAGGTCTTTTCCACCATAGACTGGGCCTCCAATGCCACATCCGACATCACCATCAAAAGCGAAATCCTGTTAGAAGACAAAACCAGTGCTCAGACATGAGCTGAAGCCGAGGACGACGATTGCATTCTTCGTCGTTTTTAAGGGACACATAAAATTCCTTACCTTAAATCTGCTCCTAAATATACGCTTACCCAATGCTGCCAGTTGTTAATAAATGGGTTTGAGCGAATGAAATGAGCGTAATAAATCTGCAAAAAAGGAGAAAACTTACAGCTTTTTTTGGGGGGGGGGTGGGGGACGCTTGACCAAGTGCCTCACTCAGATCCACTACTGGGTGCCCTCCAGAATTGTTTGTAGATCCGCTATTGAACAAAGCCTACACAAAACACCTTTTGTTTCATTTTGTTTTGGCCAAACGAAAGCCGACAACTTTCAAAAAAATAAGTTTTGTTTTTAATCTAGGTCTTTTCTTTGTATTCTTGAAAAGAAAAGAACAACCACAAAGTGTTTTAAATTTTGTCACGCTGCAGAGTTGAATAACGTTGCACACTACCAAAGCTTTTTGTTTCAGTTTATCAGTTTGTCCACTAGCAAACATTTTGAAGATTTCATTTTCAACATCAGGATTAACTTCTTTCTTTTTTTGACTGGGGGTTATCGTACAACCAATGTTGATTCAATGCCCAATTACGTAGAATCACAAGAAACCAGATTAGCCTATTGTTTTGTTTTTTTTGGACGTAACATCTATAATTGTCAAGCCTTTGTTGTATAGTTGTTCCATTGTTTCAGTATTTTTTCAGGATTGTGATTCTTATGTTTTAGCAACCTGGTATTTGTTGTTCAAGAGAAAAAGAATATCTTGTTACCTGGTAAAGACCAACGTGGTTTGCAAGGTTCCTTATTCTATCAGAAACTTTATGCTCTCTGTCAGGAAAAGAACCTGTTGTGTTTGGCAATAAGACCAACAATAACGCAATTTTTTTTCTCTCAGGAAAATGTCGCTTGTTTTGCTTATACCTAAATTATATTGTTGCTTGATGCTGTCAACGTTTTGTCACAAAACCATACTGTAGCAACAGTACGTTCATGAAAAAATGAGACAGCCAGTCTGTTAGCCATCACCAGTTTTGTGAGAAAGTAAAACAGAGAGTGCGTTTGTTTTCACTACACCTTTAAGACTTAGTGAAAAAAAGGATAAATAAATTTCTGCCATTTAAAGCAAAGTTCTAGTCGTAAGCAAGGCATAAATCTTACCATCGCAATCCTGTTAAAGTAACAAGCTTGATAGAAGTTTTGCATTAAAAAGCCACGGATGATATCAGTTCAGTTTATTTTCATTTCAGACCGCGCAAAAAACAATGTAGAGGTCTAAAAAAAGGTAGAAATGACAAACTGCTGACTTTGAGATGCGCTTGAGACCAAAATAAGTTAACAAATTAAATAAATAGAAGAATGACGTGTTGATTTCAATTTAATGAAAATTTGGATGCATCATTCATCTTCTACTGGACTTACTGTAGTAAAAATTATTTCTACAGAAAAATCTCGGTTTAATTGCTTCTACATGACGTAACCACATCTTGTTGTTAATGTCTAAAGCAGTTCAAGTTGTGATTAAAAAATGCTAACAAAACTTAACAATAGTATAGCATTGGGCTTCTCTTAATGTTGAAAATAAAACAAAAAAATGTTTGAAATAGAATAGGCGTTGCCTGCATGTAGGCCTAGTTTAAAGTAAAAATACTTTACACGGCTTTGAATAACTAATGCGAAACTCTTAAAACAATCATTTTTCACTTAGTTAACTCAATACCATACACTGAAGTATAATTTGAGGTTACACACAAAAAAATAAAAATGAATGAAAACGGATTTAGTCGCTGCAAGAAGTTGATGATATTTTTTAACATCCTATTTCTGGTAAGTTGTAGTCACCCACAATCAATTTTTTACTCAGTTCTTATGGTAGCCTCTTACTTAAAACATCGTTATTTGTTTGACAAACAAAAATGTAGACTGGGTGGTCCAGAGCAGTGGTCTCCAACCTATGGGTCGCGACCCCAAGTGGGGTCGCCTTAACATTTGCTGGGGTCGCTATAACTCACCATATTTAATTTATTACCAAAACAAAGGACTGATACTTTTTTGCTCTAGTTTACAACCTTTGCCTGTGTTTTGGAGTACAGCTTGCTACCTGATGTCACCTGTAGTGTAACAATCAAAAACCGAATAGTTGCGACAAGGAGGCGCAACACTTTACCTTTGTAAGGTAAAAGTTTTGTAGTAGGACAGAGCGAAAGCATTCACGATGCTAGTTAAGACTAACTTTTTATTTAGGGTGACTCCAGAATGAGCGAATAGTGATTTATTTAAAACTCGTGGACAGTGTGCAGGCGCAACCATCGCATTAACATTTAACATTGCAAATTAAGTGTTAAAACAAATTGACAATTTTATGTTCGTGAAATCACATTCTTGTGTTAATTGAAACTTCTTAAAAACAATCATTTTGGAATACTTTTGTGTAGCCACATTTCTCTGTAATTGTGCATACTTGCTCGTATTATGTAGCTTCAGCATTACTTGAAATATTTTTCTCCGTTTTGTAAAACTAAATGGGGGTCGTATGTAAGTGCTGATTGCATTTTCAATTAAATTGGGGTCGCTTCTTAAAAAGGTTGGAGACCACTGGTCCAGAGGATAGTTTTAGAGACAGGCCCGGAGTATTTTTAAGACCCCGAAACTTTTTCTAGGGGTCGGGAGTACCGCTTAGTTATTTTTTTCTAAAGTGCATTTGCATCAACATTTTATTTTGGAAAAAAATACTTTTTCCTCGATAATTTTACAAGGTGGGTAGATGTAACCATTTCCCTCTTTGGGTTTTTAAAAAGTGTTTTTTGCTGCTGATTTTCTTTTGGAAGCTCGGGAATATCATTAGTGTTCGGTGGAATGCCCTCTCAACAGCTTTGGTTTTTTTTTTTTGGTAACAAGCTTTGGTAACAAACATGACAACAATCTCATGATATTTCATCTCTTTTGGTTATTCGCTTATTCCTTGATCGGTATGAGCCAAAAAAATTTAGGTACCCTTCGGCTAAAACTAATTTCTGTTTGGAAACCACTAATCAACAGTATTCAAATAATAAGATCTTTAATTAGTTTGTTGGCCACCTTGCTATTTTTCAGATTGGTGGTGCCGCAATGTTGGGATTGGGAATATGGGTAGTAGTGGATTTCGGATCGTTTACCGCTACCTTGGGAACCAGTAGCTTGCTGTACCAATATGCCGCTTACATTGCAATTGTCATCGGTGGAACAACAGTCATTATGTCTTTGTGCGGTTGTGTGGGGGCGTGGAAGGAAAACAGTTGCTTGTTGACTATGGTAAGACAGCATGAAGACTTTTTATAGATAAAAAAGTGTGAAGAATATATCTGCATATTAAACAATATTAGAGTTAATGTGAGATGTTAACAGAATTATGATATGAATGAGCTATAAGCTTAAATTGAAAGAATATAAGAGTTCTTGTCAGCTTTATAAGAAAAGTAGGATGGCTAGGCTATATGGGAAATATTTCAGCTACGTTTTATTATTAAAAACATTTGCTTCTTTATAGTTCACTCTGGTCTTGATTCTATTCTTGCTGGCTGAAATTTCTGCCCTGATCATGATATTTGTGTTCTCCTCGGATGTCGAAAGAATTCTTTCAGATGCAGCCCTCAATACGATCAAGACTCAATATGGAACTTCTTCAGCAATTGGATCAAGCGTTACGATTGCGTGGGATTCCACTCAAGCAATTGTGAGCTATTTTACCGTTAAATCGCAATTCAATTTGTATTTGTAGAAATTCAAAAAGTGAAAATACTCAACGGAATAAATTTCAAATAAAGTAAACAATATCACACCAAATCAGAAGAATCAGTTTATTTAAATACAGAGCTTTCACCACACAAGTGTGGCTTCATCACTATAATCTTATTCAAATAGAATCTCTTAAATAGAAAATATTGAATAAGATTATACTGATGAAGCCACACTTGTGTGGCGAAAGCTCTGTATTTAAATAAACTGATTCTTCTGATTTGGTGTGATATTGTTTACTTTATTTGAAATGTTTTGTCACACCGCGCATCCCAGTGGATCATCAGTTGAATTATAGGAAAATTTGATTAAAAGTTTTGGAACGAAGTTTTGTTTTGAAATAGATTTCTGTCTGTATTTCTTCTCTTGAACTTATTTCGTCATTGCTTAGACATTTATAGCTTTGTCGAGTTAACTTATTTGATTTTGCACCCCATCTTTGAGACCAGATCTTCTGAAAAAAATTTGTGACCTGATGTACAGTAGGGCAGTAGGCTATATGCAAATTCCCACCAAATGATAAAACTCAAAAAAACAAACAACCAACAGACACGGCCAATAACATAATTATCGGCAGCAGTGGCCGAGTGGTTAGCGCGTTGGGCTCGCAGTCGAGAGCCTGCATGTTCGACTCCAGCCACCCGCACTTGCTGTTGTTTCTCTGGGCAAGAAACTTTACGATAATTGCCTCTACCCAGTGATCGATTTCGAGTAATGGGTAGTACCAAATTTAAGTCATAATGGTCACAGCGGTAAACCATAATCTCTTCG
This sequence comes from Aplidium turbinatum, assembly GCF_918807975.1. NCBI lineage: Eukaryota > Metazoa > Chordata > Ascidiacea > Aplousobranchia > Polyclinidae > Aplidium > Aplidium turbinatum. Next base: position 9,903,597 of record NC_137484.1, on the reverse strand, counting down.
TGGGAAAATTGTAACATAAGATTCCCAGATCCGTTCGTCTGTATGTAATGACCGAAAAGAAACACTCTTCAGGAAACGTCTATTCGAGAATTGTATCTCTGCAAAAATAGCCTCAAAGCTGTCGAAAATGGGGTGCAACGGGATACACCACTAAAAACTTGTCACTACAGAACAGATTACTTGGATAAAAGACGGAAATTTTCGTCCAGCTGACAAGCACTAAGCAAAACAGTTAAACATGCGACCAACCTCTTCAAGCAACAATTTTAAAATGACTAGAATAATTTGCGATATCTCAAACTAACATAAACAGTAACTGTGACGCAATAATGAAAGACATTGTCACGCAATTCTAACAGGTGTTCAAAATTGGTGATGCAATGTTTCATGTTTAAACAGGTTTGACACAAGTCTTACGAACGATGGTGCAATTTTGGCTCATTTTTTAGGAAAAATTCCATGACGTAATACGCTAAGATTCAGTAGACCTGAACGGTTTTTATATGACGTTTGATTAGGTGAACAATTGTCTGGAACACATAAGCAGAGTAGACAACCAGAAACAGACATTGCCGTCGGCTGCAGCGTGGGTCAGGTGTATGTCGGAAGGCGTACACCGATGCATAGCGCTCATGTCCGCTTTCCCGCAATGCAGGATAAAGATAAACAAGCACGACTGATTTGTTTAAACAATTTTTTCAAAAGTTTGATACAGTTGTTTACAGGATTGAGAACAATACCAAAGACCATCTTGTTTTATAGTTTGGTTGTTGTGGATTGAACAATGGGACAGACTATTACCAAAGTGTTTTTGACGTTGCAACTAACACAGCTCAGCCATGGCCTCTATCTTGTTGTTTGCTGAATTCAAACGGTGGCTATGTCCATCCCACTCTGTGCCTGAACTTACTATCAGCTTCCCCAACATACTCTCATGCTTTGACGGTAAGTTGTTTAAAGATATCAATTTGATAACTGTTTTTGAAATTTATTTCTATGTTAAGCTTAATTTTAAGACATGTAAAAGATAACACCTGATTTAAAATTATTTGTTTAGGGATGCTATCCAAAACTCCGGAGCCTGGTAATCATGTATTCTACAGTGGTAGGAGGAATTCTTGGAGGGGTCATGGCGGTTCAAATACTCGCCATCATTTTCGCTTGCTGTGTTTCGTCACACATTAACGAAAGTGGGAAAGTTCATGTTGTTTGGGAATAAAAACATTACTCGGTCATTACTCTACAAGACTTTTGTAATACTTCAGTTAGCGCTTATTGCAATGTTTTAAAAGAACACTACTGCAGAAAAGACTCGATTTTAAAAAGACAAATAAACTGAAATGTATCTCATATGCATATCTCGTGGAAGAGACCTCGAAAAAATGGCTTGAACAAAAGATTACTGTCGCTTACACAAGCGTCATATTATATCTATTAAAATTAGTATTTTTCTTTGTACTTACTCATCACTGTGAATATCTTAGCTTTATCTTCACATTTGTAGCCCATAGGGCTCTTATGTGGCAAGGGGAAGCCAATTGTCATGTTTGCTTTGTGTTATTTCAACTAAACCAACTTTACTCGGTGATAAATATTGTCAACGCTATGTTAATTTAATGCAAATATGTAGGCTAAATTTGGGCTACTACAGCTTTGGAAGAACAAAATGTTGCATCCAAAAACACTCACGTTTTATGAGCACTTACAATGCAAAAATTGTATATGATTGATAGATTGAATCTTTATTCTCAGACTGGGAAAGCTTCTTTGAGAACTTAATCCTGGCAGTTTTGCATATTTGTAGAGGCTTCGGCTTTGGAAAACTAGCATCAACTTCGTCAAAAGAACTATTTAAAGTTACCTGTACATTATATAGACACTTGCTAAAGCTTGGGCTCTAAAAGTTGCCATTTTACGAAAGTTTGTAAAAATTTGCAACTACAGTAGTAAGTTATTGGTAAGTACTGAATAACTTTTTCCAAAACGTGATGCATGCAAACCAAAATCCATTAACTAAACGGTTTGACTACGGTTTCGAAGATGGTCGAATTAGCGGGGTCCAACTGCATTCGGGATTTTACGTTTGCGTACTCCATCCATCGAGAGTAATTGGCTAGCCTTTGATGACAGCCTACACATAAGCTACCTCTTGTAGACCAAGTTCATACAGAAGCACATTAACGCAATGTTTCAATCAATATTAGATTTAGCAGTGGCACATTTAAAGCTATTGGAAGTATTTCAAGGTGAAAAGTGTTATTTTGATGCAGGTGTTATTATTAGTTTTTTTTTTGTTTTTTTTTTTGGAGAAATCTTGAATGCTTTGAATTTTGTGTTTCAAAAGACTTCTGTTTTGAATGTTTTTGTATGTATAGAAATAGAATTATAACATATGCACATTTTAAAAGTGTTTTAAGAAAGATACATTGATCTTTAAGCAAGGCCTACGAAAAAAACTTGTTTGATGCATCAGCTTTCAGCGTGAAGAGTTTTTTATATTTTTTATTGGGAATATAAAACTAAACTACCCGCAAAGTATTGAAAAAAATCTGTTGATTTAACGTTGCATGATGTTGAAATGGCATGACTTGGAAGATTTTTCTCCAGGCTGCGGCTGGATTACAATCAAGATTCCTACGCCCTCAAAATTGAATTCCAAACGTTCCTGGCGTATAACTGCGCGAATGTGCACAAGTGCATAACTAGAGGCAAATTCTTCAATTTAAATTACAACGTTGAAAAAATTGTTATTCTCAAAGCAACGACGAGTAAGCGATACCTTCCAGCTTGGTTTAGAAGAAGACCCTTCATCTCTTTTGATTCAGAATGTCAATACAGTTGTACCAGCACTGCGGCATGATAAAAAGGTCCCTATTTTTAACAAGATAAGGTTTACGAAGCGGCTGTGAGTGAGAAATTTGCTTCCATGAGAGCATGGTTTTGTAATGGAGTTCTCGCGTGCGCGATCGTTATGCGTTTGGAATGGAGCACATTTTCTGTAACTGTCATTCCACCACCAACATTTAATTGTAAAGGAAGTAATAAACAATTTTAAAATTTGGCATCAGTTCTTTAAAGCAATCAAGGTAGATTAATATTGCAAGGCTATGCAAACGTCAACAATGGAATACTTGGAAAGTAATAGGCTATTTATATCAGTGCTGGCTAAACATTACCAGCCTTTTAAGAAACGTAGTTAATCTTGCTTAGACTCGATGGACTCGATCTTAATCTTGTATCTATTTATTATTTAATTACTGTAGCCTACTTGCTTTATCAACCCGGTCCAATCTTATCAAGGCTAGAAGCTAATGATTGCATCAGGTAAAGCGGTAACCGTTGATGGCTATCAGTGATAAAGGGCACACATTGTTTTTCATACCGTTACAACATTGACAGTGAATTCGGAGAAGACTGCCGCTAAAGGGCGTTATAGTTCAGCTGAGGAAACAAATTGCTGTGTAGTTCATATGTTGCCAAAACAGAATTTTCTTAGCGTTTGATTATAGTTGGAAATTAGAAAATTATCTTGACCGATAGTTTTCATGAATTTTTACCGCAAAGTACGTTAAAATAACATGAGGTTGAACCTTAACTTTTTCACATTACTGTAGGTTTTCCTTCTATATTGCCGCTTTTTTCATTATTTTTCATTAAGTTGGCTGCTAACGAAGTGAAAAGCCTACGGTATGGCAAGTTCAAGTCAGTCTTTGAAAGACCAAATGGAAAAAGATTTGCTAACTTGTCCCATATGCTGTGATCGCTACAATAATCCACGTGTCTTAAAATGTCAACACACTTTCTGCTTGCGCTGTCTTCAAGGTAGGCTACCAGGATAGATCTCAAACAAGATGTAGGCCTAAAGTAATCATTTGTTTTGGGTTTAAGAAGTGATGAAGTCGGTAGTATCAAAAGAAAAATTGAAATTTATTGGCTAAGGTCTGAATTTTATTTTATTGGAAGTTTGTACATCAGCACGCTGATGTGTCAATTTTTTCACCAGGTTGCTTAAAAGCCAATCAATCGGCCAATGAGATCAAGTGCGCAGTTTGCAGAAAACCGACCAATCTGACTTCTAAAGGCGTGGCTGCTTTTCCAGCAAACTTAACAATCACCAACCTACTTCAACTAGTAACTGTTTCTAAAAAGGTAGAACACTTCCGAATTTTCAAATATGAAGTAGGCTAATAGTTATGAAACGGTCGCCAGACCATTCGGCATGCGACAACTCAGCAAGTGGGCCTACATTTCTGCTACTGCCAAGTTAGTAAATGAGATTTACGTGCTCACGTCGGACTTGCTTGGTCATCGCTTGTTAAAACTCATTTTATTGACTAGTGACATTCTAAGTTTCGGCTTGCTGAGTTAATTTCAGCCGCTTGCTCAATTGTCACTTGCTCAGTTGTCGCTTGCTCAGTTCACAAATGCGGACTTGTAGGAGACTTTTGAAACATCTTCCGGACGTGTCGGACGCTTTTCCAAGTTAGAAGTCCGACTCTATGTTCAAGTTAGATTGTGGTAGGCTATCTTTACGTAATAATCTTTTTCTACAATTACGCTTAAAAGAGCGGAGTTACATGCGGAGAAAACCATTTGCCTCATCAAAGCAAACAACACACCGTAAATCTTGATTTTTGGTGGATCCCATTTGACACTAGGCACTTCGAACGTTTTTAGTTAAAGCGTAGCTTGCGAGTTCGCGTAACGAGAAGCCAGTATGAAAAAAATGCTTTCTAGCACGCAGTGGAAGTTCAAAATCTGACCTTGTGTTTATAGTTATACTGTATCAAAATATGGTTAGGCTTAGCCTGTAACTACTCTGGCTTGTTGCAAAACCTTGGTTGTTTTATTGTAGCCTAAGCTCGATTAATTATTTAAATTTAATCTGACATGAACTAAGTAGGCTATTGCCTCACAGTGGGCTAACGCTATGTGGCCAGATGAAAACTCGTCATTCCTCTTAGGAAAATGTAATCAAACTAACGCTAACGCAGTTTGTTAATCCGGTTGACGTTTCATTTGCAGATATAGGCCTAAAGCTATATAATTTTATGTTTTGAACTAGTACGTTACTACATTTAGCAAAGCATCGTTGGAAAGGGCAGCGGTTCACAACCGAAAACGTCCATCACTTCCAGTATCAAACCGAAAGTCAACACAATTGTCGCAGCAAAGTCGAAACAAGAAATAGTCATGAGCAAAATCAGAAATAAATACAGAAGCGGAAGAATCTCTCGAAGACGTGCAGATGACACGGAGGATTCAGACTCCGAGGTAAACTAGCTGTTGCTGTGGATTTGTTAATTTCAGAAACTCAGCAGTTGCAATAATAATACCTGGTGTACCAAGCTGAGCTAACAATATTAACAGCAAGGCCTTAAAATCTTTTTAGTACAAAAGTTTCATGTGATCGTCTGGAGCAAACTTATGAAGTACCGTAATATCTTGATATTAATCTTGTTTGCATACATTTAATTGCTGCAGTTCATCCCAATTATGATAAAGCACTGACCAACTTATCTGTGTTTAGTATGACAGCTCTTCAGACTACACATCGAGCGAGGAGAGTTGTGATGGAAATTGCCGTGACTGCAATTGCGGTCGCTACCGCTCAAAAGCTCCACAAGGAGGAAGTAGGAAAAATGGGAGATGTTGCAAAGAAAGAAGTAGTAGTCGGAATCAAGGGAAAGTAAACAAAAGAAGCGGAGGCTATTATCAAGACACGGAAAATTGTAGAAGTGGAGGTTGCTGCCGAGACACAGGAAGTCGCAGAAACGCAGGATGCTGCCAAGACATGGGAAGTCGCAAAAAGAAAGCGGGTTGCTGCCAAGAACGTGGCAATGGACGTCAAGGGTCTCGAGGCGGGTGTTGCAGCAGCCAAAGAAGGCGCCGCGGTTACACAAGCTCGGAATATTCATCCGACTCCGAATCTGACAGTTTTGATGACAGCAGCGATTATTAGCACACGAGGTGAGGAACATCAACCTGTTATGCGCGTGAGGATCAGGTTGGCCAAAGGTTAAATCTATTTGTGGTAATAAACAGTTATCTCAAACTACATATTTTCATGCTAAGAATACTTTTTCATAAGCCTGTCACAAATTTTCAAACTTGTTTCTTGCAGATTGTACTCACACGAATTTTCGTTCGATTAATTTCTAAGATGGTCTACGCCGAGATGACAAAAATGCTGCTTGCCTCTTCAGCTTTCGTCCTCGTCTTCACAGTTTGCTTTTGATTTTTTGTTCACGTTTTTTGCATTAAAAACTTTTGATATCGACTCTTTGCAAAATCGTGGTTTTCTGAACTGTAGCTAGCCGCAACATAATTATTTTGTAGAACCTACAAAGGCAGGTAGCAGCCTGCAATTTGGGCTCTGTCTTGCGTTCACGAGCAGAAGAGAAGTGTCTACGAGAGGAATTGAAACACTACATACTACGATCCCAGACAGCGAAATCCGTCATTTTTACATAGATTTAACGTCTGCAGACGATCTTGTCATTTGCAGTCTTAAGTTTGAGGAGCCTGCAGCTAGTCCGGTGGAAGTCACTCCAAGAATTCAAAATTAGGCTTCGATGCTATGTGTATTGATCATCACCGGGCCAAACAAAAGCGAACATGTCAGTGACTGTACCCTGTGTACGTAGCAGTTACGTAGTCAGAAGGTTATGAACTACAAGATTCAATGCGTAAAAATATTGATAGGCCTACGTCTCAAATAGGAGAAAGGGGGTGGAGTTCTCAAGTAAAATGTAGATTTAATGAGTTAGTGACAGTTTGTACGGAGTGATATCACAACGTACGAAATCAATAACTAATATAGATGTTGAAGTTTAAGAAATATGTGCCTTGATATTGTGACTACCAATCTACCATCGATGATGAAGCCTCAAATTATGAATGGAAAATCTGAAATGCTTTCGCGGGACCATAAAGTGTAGGCGAGAAGTCATAAGACCTACGCAAGTCAGCTGATCACTACTTTTCACATTGGTTATTGTAGGCTCGCTGTCAAAGTATAGGCTGCACTTCTACGTGACTTCAACATTTTCGTTCAAAGTATATTTCGCATGGTTGAGTAACTCTTGGGTCACGAACGACACAAAAACACTGTAAAAAGATCAATACAGCACGTCATGTAGGAATGAAAAGTGGAATCAATGACTACGGGTACGGAACTTTTCAATTATTTAGCATTAAAGTGATGTAAATGTTTTGTAAGTATTGTCTCGTACTCGTTAGTAAGGAAAGGAACATGCAAGTATTTATACTAGCTAAGCATTTAGTTTTTACTAAAATCAAATACGAGGAAACAGGCTAAGCATCAGGAATAAGTTTTGATTAAGTAATAAAATCATGGCAATACATTCAGTCTGCAGATGCCACACTCCACAGATCGTTTTTTTTTTATCGAAATTAGAAAGGATTTATCGAGATTGAAGCATATACAATACACGGAAAGGATATGGGTGAACAGTACACGAAACTAGAGGCACCCGGCCTAAAAGCAATACTTTGTCGGAAAGTTTCACATAAATAACAGAAAATTTATTGATAGGCTATCTATTTGCTTAAAAAGACAAAGCATTAGGCGCACATTACCGCAGACATTTGTTTCAAGAATCTTATGTTGCTTTGATTGCGTTATTGTTTGCAACGTAAGAAAACGACGACAAGGACTTTAAATTTCTCTACAAAGTTCTGAGCTTGACAAGAATGCGATAAAAAGTATCTAAGTCCGATCAGTGAGAGATGAATTGAAAATCCAATTTTGGCAATCGTCTTCGTGGAAGTACTGAAATGCAAAAGTGCTTGAAAGTTTTCACTAATCATCACACAGCCATTGATACAACTAGAATAGACAATTATCCGCTATGCGACAATTCCAAAAAATAACAACGGATTTCTTATCGATGTATTTCCACTGGGAAAATCCAACTCAAATTGTGCACGCTGAAGTGCAAGCGTGTCAACTCATATAGTTATCAGTCGGCTGATCGTAGGATAGTTTTGAAATGTTCATGTTTTCATGCGACTCTGTGCACACTTCACACCTTAAGGTTTTGTTCTTTGCAGGAAGTTTGACTACCGTTTAATGCAGAGTTAACTGCGGAAAGTGATATAGATCGGTGAAGAAACGTCACAACTAACCAGACAGCAATCAGTCGTTTTTTACATTGATTCAACTTCTGCAGACGTTGAATCAATGTAAAAAGCGTCTGATTTGCTGTCTGGTACAAGCCTGCAATTGTTACGTAATTCACAACTCTACCTTTGGTTTGTACACGATTTCCTGCTCCAGCCTTTCCTTGGCCTCCTTCCTCTGACGATCCTCCAAAAACCTCTTCCCGTTGGTGGCTTCGTCGATGTTGTTTGTCTTCAGGTTGTACGTCACTTTCTCCCAAAGTTTCCTCGACTCCATGGGTTCTATGTGGGAAAGAAATTAGGGGGTGTACACGTGAACGTGGGGCCAAGTTGCCCAATCTTATTCGGTACGCTACGCCTAGATAGGATTAGGTATGTTGTATTTGTAATAGATTGTTATTTTATTTATTAAGATTGTTTTAAGCATGAATTTATTCTCTTTTTGAAAAAGATCGCTTAGTGTTGCCAAAATTGCATACGAGGTATGTGCTTGTTATTGATCTTAACTACAATAATACCCGGTATAACGGCACACTTTAATAACTTAGACTACGTAATACGACGCAAAATTTGTGATGGTTGATTCATTTATTGCATCATTCACCTTGGCGATCAATTTTTCGAACAATCTTTGAAAACTTCGGCTTCTTAGCATCAACAAAGCACTCATTTTTCTGCAATAGAATAAGGAAATCATTAGTAAATATAAATAAAATTGCCTTTTAAAAGCTACTTTAGCAAGAAAAACTTCATAGCCCAGTCAGCGAAATTGTTGTTTTTTATAGAACCAACGTCCATAGACGTTCAATCAATGACCATTTTTGGGAGATTTTTGTTTGTTTGTCGTATCCAGGCTTACGCTCGGTGGTTGAAGATTTAGATTAAGTGGACGGGAAGGCACGGAAGCCAATCTTCGTGTCCACCTTCAGGCATGCCTTTAAGTGTCCTGCCAAAGACACAGCTGCATGCTCCTGAGCGGTGTCGAACCGGCGCCCTTTCGGTTGCCGTTTCAGGACTCTCACCACTCGACTATGCAGTATGCAGCCGACGCCATTTTGGGAGATGAGAATGCACGAGGACATTAATAAGGTTTCGGAGCACTTTCATAAGTTAATTTACTTTTTTCGCACTGATAAAACTTTCATCACGTGATTGTACGTCATAGGACCTCCGAGCGGGGTAAGTTGCGTAACACTTGAGGTTTAAGTAAAATCAAAAATAACTTAATTTTGACTTTGTATACTTCGCCAGTATCCCAGGATTAGACAACTTTTCATGTCACAGAGTGTTTTGTTTGTCATATTACGTTTCATGTTACATATTATTATCACATGCGGACATAAAGCGTCGGCTGCAGAGCCGAGGGGTGAGAACACTGGAACGGCAATCGAAAGGGCGCCGGTTCGACACCACTCAAGAGCATGCGGCTGTGTCTGTGGCAGGACACTTGAAGGCATGCCTGAAGGTGGACACGAAGATTGGCTTCCTTGCCTTCCCGTCCACTTAATCTAAATCTTCAACCACCGGGTGTAAGCTTGGATACGACAAACAAAATAAAGCGGTTTCGAGGCATTCAATTTTGCAAAACCATCTAAAAGTACATAGTATGTTCATTGTTCACTCACCCCTGTTGAAAAGGTTGCGTACATCACTGTGTGCCATTCCCCTTCAATTGTACAAAATGGCTTCTTGGCGTTTGGCTGACTGAAAATAAAACGTCACGGATGATTGCATATTAAACAAAGAACGAAGTCTGGTTCACTCGATAGACAATGACGTATGATAGTTCGGCTCTACGTCTAAATTTTCCATTTCCTTGGCTATATAAAGCATATCTAAACATGAACACAGAGTTATAACATGAGCACTGTAGAGCTCTTGCCACAGAATTCGTTCCTGAAGCAAATAAAGATGACCAATGTTTGACATGATTCTCAATGAGTTGATTCGTTTGAACAAAGGTAATGTATTGTACTTCATTATTCAATTGCCTGGCAAAAGTAGCGGACGAGGGCTCTGTGGCATGAATTAGTGGTGCGATACTGATGATCCCAGCCTCATGGGGGAAATATGTGTCTATTGCTGTCATTCCTTACTGCACTCGACTGCTGAAAAATGTCAAAGTATGCTCTAACATGAAATGTTTGAGCAATGCTAAGAGAGGCGTTTGAGGTTTTAGCAATTTTTCCTATACGCTTCTGTGACACTGAACACTGAACAGCCGTTACTTCCGCCGCATTATAGTGAAAAAGTAGCTTTCTTTATCAAACAGACATGTATTATCAAATTTCCCGTGAGAAAAGGAGCTAAAGACCCATGCGCATGTGAACGTCCCAGCAAGTAAAAGTTGGCTTTTTAAGTCACTAGACGTTTCAGTCACTAAACCCTTGACGAAACGATGAAAAAAGAAATTTTTTAATCTTTGGGATCAACTAAAACTAGCGTCTAAAATCTGGACAACAATTTGTGTTTAGTTTAATAGAATTTCATAAGCTAACTGTCTTTGCTTCCTATCCATACCCAGACAGCGTCTACAAACGTTTAATCTATGTAAAAAATGCCTGATTTGATGTCTGGGTCATACTTACAGAACTTCCGCTGTGACCTTGTGTACTTTCCCACCATAGAAGGGCTTGGTGTGGAACTTGACGAAGGCATTGTAGCCGGTCTTCTCGCAAGTGATGGTGCAGTCTCCGCCTAGTTCCACCCAGGGTATGGTGAGTATGGATCGGCCGTATCCGTTGGGAAAGTTAATGATGTATTCCTCGTCGTGTTCCAGGAGGCGGATGCAACCTTTGTAGCGAGAAATATTAATTCATTTTTTGCGCTGATAGAACTTTTTCATTGGCATCACGTTTTTTTTTTATCACATCACGTAATCATACGTCACAGGTTTTTTGAGCTGGTGAAGTTACGTTAAAATTGGGAAAGTGAAATCAAAAATACCTAATTTTAATTCAAAAAATAAAATAAAGGAGTGTACCAGCATCTTTCTCTTGTATCATGGATCAATCCTATAGATGTTTGCTAAGCTACATGTACTTGAGAGGTTAGAGCTCGACCGATATATCGGTCAGCCGATATGTATCGGCCGATATCAGGTGTAGCCGATATATCGTATCGGCTATTTTTCGCCGATAAACATCGGCTAGCAAGAGCACACTCAAAACCAGCCATACATGCCTTTAGAAGAAATACAAGTTGCTCAAACGTGCTTGCATAGCACAAACAATTGCTGTGAGAATATAATTTCCCGCCCATTCTAGTGCGCGCATCTAGAAAATGTTAATGCTGTATCCCTTAGCTTCCATTCAAGCAGGAAAAATTTCGAGTTTTACGTTGCTTCAACGATTGATGACATTTAATCAGTGTAACAAAGGTGAGTTTTTCGCTAAGAATTGATTGGAGTGCGGGTGTACTTCTACACTAACCACGCACAGCTTATTTCAAGTCTTACGTCACAATGACTGGCTTTGATCTCCGAGTAATATTGATAAGACAAGATTCGTTACAAAATTAGATTATACGAGTAGGCTATCGCAGCAAGATGCAGCAAAATTTGTCAAGTTTTGGTATTACAGTAAGAAAGAAAAGGTCCAGCGAAAATTAACTTTCGTTCACATGACATGCAAAAATAAACCCAAAGAAAAAATCCTAGTGAAACTTTGCACAGAAGAAAATAGTAGCGTCATTGTAGAAGTTGCAAAAATAAACCCAAAGAAAAAAGCCTAGTGAAACTTTGCACAGAAGAAAATAGTAGCGTCATTGTAGAAGTTTTCCGATTTGTGCCCAGAGCATTGTGACGCAAGAAGCCACACGACCTCTTTCGGTGGAAGTTCTGCGGCGTAATTAAGCAAGCAACCACCTGCGCCGAGTCTCGGGCGGGTGGGCCGCGCCCGCCGTACATTTCAGGAATTGAAAAAAAAATTAATTCAATTTTAAGTTCAAAAATTTCTGTAACCATCTGCCACCTTCTAATACTAGCCTACTTACCTTATTCGCAAGGTTTTGTTGCCATATGATAGGCCCTACTAGACCTACTAATTAAGCGATTAGTTTTCGTCAATTATTGCCATGTTACATTCATGCAACGTTAATCAACGTTGATTCGCCGTTAAACGAGCAAAAGTGTCCAGCCGCGCGGTTTGTCTCCACTCTGCCACTCGTAAGCCCAGTGCTATAAATCAAGTAAATTGCGCAAACCTGTGAGGAACTTCATTCGCAGCAAAAGTCTGACCGCAATTTCCACTGCTGTTACATCGTTTTAACATCGCCAGATGTTAAATCGGTTTAAAAACTGTAGCATTGTTCTTCAAAGGAGTAATTTTCTCTCAAACGACGTCATCAATTAACTCTGCTGCTAAAATGCTCTATTTTGTCGTCTCAACCATCACAGTTGCATCTGTTACGTCACTGATATTAAACTGTGCACTACTGCACAGTGCACACGTGTTGGTTTGGCCGGATGAAACCGTTGGTTGTCATTAGTTGCAATTCAGCTCCTTCGTTATATAACTGTTCTAATTGTAGATTCAATGTAAGCTCGGTTCAATAGCGCAGTTTATCGCTAGATATTTGCAATTTATACTAGTAGGAACTAGGAAGCCTAGATCTTGGACCTTGGTGGTAGGAAAACAACAGTGGAGTTCTACATTATTATTGGTGATCACGACGTGACGTGACAGTATGTGTTCGCCCGCCCAGCTATTTTGAAAACTCGGCGCCTATGACAGCAACCAATGCATAAACTTTCTTGGACTGGTTTGTTGCTTAATAACCTTGTTGGTAACAAGTTTTTTGTAGTTGATATATATCGGCCGATATATATCGGTGTCGGCCTAAAAATTTCATAAATATCGGTATCGGCCTGAAAAAGTGATATCGGTCGAGCTCTATGAGAGGTTACTGATATTTTTTCATTCACCTAATTTTAACTTTGCAAACCTTGGCAATATTCTGGGATTCGACGCATTTTCATGCTACAGTGGGTTTTATGTAAACCATCGATGATATGTGCGAGTATTGATGGTTGAGTGACGTTTTTTCTTATGTAGATTTAATAGACAACACAAAAGTTACAAACCAATAAAACTCCAATGAAATACAAATGGAGGTATAACACACCCTGTCCAATGTTATGTACGCCTATCGACAAGCCTAAAAACTTGGACTTGGTCCATATATGGCCATTGAACTGTATCTTCTTTTCTTTGTGTTCAGCGTAGAACGCTGATACTGGAGGGTGATGGGAAACTTGCTCAGCAAGAAAAGAAACTTGGTTTGACTTGGCCCAAGGAACTGGACCGTCTTCAACCTGAAGATATTAAAATTAATGAGAAACGTATGTAAAACAAGGATTTTAGACCGTTTACGCAAACACGTTGAAAAACGTCAAAACGTTAAGCCATTGCGTGTCGTCAGTGACGTCTACCAAGAGCATGTGACTGTGTCTTTGCAAGACAAACTCGAAGGTGAAATGAAAGATTGGCTTGAAAACCAAACTTGCTTTCTCTCGGAATAACACACCCTCAATCATTCTGCATGAGGGTGCCTACCCCCACCTTACCCACAAAGCTTACATGAGAGGAAGATAAGGCCATGTCAGGTCGCAAAATTGGACTTGCATTGAAACGAAGCAAGCATTTCCTTAAAACTTTGAACAAATGTAATATACTCTGATCACTAAAAACAAAACTAAAAGCTTATTTTCACTTTTCTTCCCGTGGAATCTTCTGCTGGGACTGGGAGCAGTGTTTAAATATTTATGATTAGAATCACACATAAGTGATAGTTTCGCGTATATGAGCGAATTAAGCTTCCAGTTGGTGCGTTGAGTAAGCCACAGAGACATAGTGAACGCTTTTCATTGCCACATTTTACCACAACTTTGCTGCTAGTCTCTAAAGTGAGAAGCAGCTCACTAATCAGTTAAGAAATAAATGTCATTCATAAAAAGCTTTCGCCATTCAGCATCAGCAACCAAGCAAACTGAAACAGCCTTAAACCCAAAAAAACAAGATTGACTTTTTTATTGTACATTTGAAAGTGCTTGAAGATACTCATACACCAAGAGAATGTTAATAGAAGACACTCTTGCTGGAACGTGACTGAAAGTGAAATGTCATGAAAACATTGTAGTTATTAGTTAGATAACATACATTGGTCAACAGGACAGACTATTTCTGGTCTGTGTGTGGAGCTTTAAACAATACGGTTTTCTTATTTTTGCAGAAATCTGTTCACTGAATAACCCGCCGAACACTTGATCAATTCTGTTGTCATTGCTATAGCGATGTGCCGATACCATGTTACTCAAATGCATCGTTGAAAACAATCACGGAAAATTAAAAAAAAAAAACTTTGTTGTGTACTATCACATGGACTTCAAAAGTACCACAGCTTTGCATAAACGTTCCACCACACGGCATAGAGGATAAACTTATCAAACGTTCCACCACACGGCATAGAGGATAAACTTATCAAATTCAGCATGTGCACCGGCTGTTGAACCGCGTTTCTCAAAAGTTACGTCAAAAGAGCTATATAATTGTTAATAAAGGGATAGTTTTTTGCATCTTGATAAAAGTCGTGTTGTTTCTTGAATGCGTCGATCTGTGGTTAAATAACAATAATCTCCATCAACACTGTAGTTAAAAACAACTTTCCAATGAAAAATAGATTACCGGAACCGGAGTAGGATGATCCTTTGATGGCGTATAAGGATCGTTCCAAAAACATTGAAAGGTTTCTCCCAAGATGGGGTTGTAGGGTTTCTTGGCTACGGAGCTGTTTCTTCCGGCGGCAAAGGTGCTGAGATAAAACCTCAGACAAGCTACCATCCGTTCTTCAGCTGTTGGCTTTTGGGCAATCCTACAAGATAATTGTAACTTAGTGATGACGTACAACGATGACTCAGCATTTAGTTTTTCAAAACTAAACCGGCTATGACACATACGACGATGACAAGCTCCCATATCTGCAAACAAGGATGCGACTACGTCAGAAAGGGATCGTAAGTTGGTACAGTCTTAGTAGAGACTCAATGGTATGTCAAAAATGAAAGAAGTTCATTCGAAGGGATCACTTGTTAGTATGGTCTTCGGAGTCAGTTACTCCTCTTTTTGGCATGCCATTAAGTGCCTTGTCAAGACAGAACCGCGTGCTCTAGGGCGGTGTCGAACAAACGTCCTTTTGAACGCCGTTCAGGTGTTCTTTCCGCTCGAACATGCAGACAACAATACAAAATGTTGCAACTGTTTAAATTTAAGTATGTAATTGTACAATTGCGTTCTAGATATTATCGTTGCAGAAGCCATTGTTTTAGGTTCAGTGCATGGGCATTTGGGCAAGTCAACCAAATTATAAAATACCAAATAATACAATACGTGCTGACATCATAGGCAACAACCCCACATGAAAAGAGCGCATCAAATCAACAAATGCTGTTACTCTGGGGTTATCAAGTAAGGCAACCAGAAAGATTAGGTTTTTTACAGAAAGCATCATAATTTAACATGAAAGTGTATTATGAAGAATACGTTGCTTGAGGAAGAATACATCTGTCCAGTGTCCACAAAGTTGTAACAAAAACAGCCGCTTAATGAGCGATAAACAAGACCAAAGCTCAACTTACTCTTGATAAATCCGTTTTATAATGTCAATTTATGATGTTTCCTAGTTTAGCGATTGCCATAAAAAAAATGACAATCTTTTTTTGCAAAATGGTGAGTCTGTGAACTGGCGTATGGAGCAGTGGGGAAAACAAAAATCGATTTCAAAAATTAAAACTTGCCTTGCGCACCAGATAACTACAACGGATGCAAATGCAGTGATATTTTCCGGTGTGTGAACGTTGCATTTACGTCAATCTACATCAAAACAGGCACAAGTAATGATGGAATTGGTTTAACAGGGAAAACGCACAGCTCAACTCGACTATTACACAATCGACCATCTGTTCTAACTTTCTCCAATAAAGAGTAAGTCTTATCTTAAAATCGACCCGAAACGCCTTTACACGTAAAATAACGCTGTTGTAAACTCAAGCTAACCATTCATTTGATGGTCGCCAAAGACAGACTATCACAGATGTTTACTTTGTTCAGTTTGAAGTCTACATCAGTGTTTCTCAACCTTTTTTGGCCCAACGCCCCCTTCATGAACTGGAAAAATGCTACCGCCCTCCAAAAAAACGATTAATTACGAAAAGTGAATACAGGGATATCTAGAGAAGGGGATATGAAGGCTTTTATTACGTCTGACAATAGAAGGGCTTCTATTAATCTTAAATAATGTCTGTTTATGGTAAAATAACAACTGGCACCTATAGTAATTTAATAAACTTTGTTATGACAACCTGCATTGCACTATTACCACCAGGTATGGATATTCAATAAATGCTCATAATTACTTGTTAATTAAACAACCCGTATACTTGCTTTACACCTAGCCAACTGCAAAGGCTTTGTCAAAAAAACAGCTAAACTGGTAACCTTTCAACTGTCTTTTCAAACAAGTATTCTTTAAATATGTTCTACATAACACTTGCTAACAAAAAGAAACGCATGTTTAACGCGGTACCAACTACCGCCCTTCTAGTGTCATGAGAATAAGGCAATCGCTCTGAGCCTTCGTATCCCCTTCTTTAGATATCCCTGAGTGAATATAAAAGAATAAATAGTATTAATACTACAAAAGTGCTCAATGCCATGCAAAAAGCCAAGCAGAGCGAATTACATCAAATATAGGCTAGTTACCAGTCTCTAAAACCAAACCCTTACAGCCTGTTTTGCCTTAAAAGGGGGATTTGCCTTAAAACTTTTGCCTTAATCAGAAGGTCCTTCTTCAAATAGAATTATATTTCTATTAGAATAAGGACCTTTTGAAGGTCCCCCTTTTAGGGTGAAACAGGCTGTAAGGACTAAGGGTTTTAGAGACTAGTAACTATATTTGATAAAAGCAAGTATATATTTGCGAGCATGAAAACAGTAGGCCTATAGGCCTACTGGTAGTCAGTGTGAACCTTGGACTTGGTGAGAAAGTGCCAGTTTCTTCACATTTGGTGTAAAGTCAGTGAGTGTAAAGAGTGTAAGTCAGTTTGGTGTAAGTTTGGTGTAAAGTCAACATTCGAAGATCACCTCTTATGGATATGTCAAGTGGGTTTCGCAGTTTGGTATGTAGCATAGTAGCAGAACAACACAGCTGAATCCCTTTTCTACCAGGTATGAGGTAGGAAATGCTACCACGAAGATAGAAGCTCTTTGATGAAATCGTTACGCTGGGCGGTAGATGGGTTCAACCAAAATGCCACCTAATAATCAAAACGCCCCCCCTTAAGCCGAAGTAATCATACCGCCCCCCCTACAAAGTCAAAACGCCCCCTGGGGGGGCGGTACCGCCCCCGTTGAGAACCACTGGTCTACATCAACGTTGTGATAAGACAAATACATTTACTGTACCATCACAATTCACAATACGTTTCTCTTCGAATGCATAGGCCATAGCCACATATTGCAGGTCTACAGCCCTAGACAAATGACACCGCGTTAGGTGTACTATGGTGGACGTGACGTCAGTAAAACCAGCAATATCACAATGTGCTATTTGGCCCGGTCTGCAGAAAGGACTTGTATCAGTAGCAATGCAAACACAAAGAACTTCCAATGTAATCACAGCCACACTTTTCACGCTAAATCTACCCATAAGGCAGCAAAGCACGTATCAATAGAAAAACAATAATGCCTTTGAAACTTCCACTGAAATCAGGGATGCAGTGGGTAGCTACTCGGGTGGGCTGGGTTTTTATAAAAAAAAAAACGTTTTTTTTAAAAAGGTTAAGGCTTGATCTCCAAAATTAGTGTTGCCAGATGAAGCACTCTGCTCCAATTTGAGAAAACTTCAAAGTTGCTGATCAAAAGACTTGTGGCAACACCAGTGATGGAATAAAGCTATTTCTCAAAAGTTTTATTTCCAACAACTTATCCAATAAATACAGCAAAGTTTGGGTGTTTATCGGGATTGTCATCTGTTCTAGCATTAGTTTTATTGCAACTATTGCAGCAAAGAAAAAAAGTAAAGTGTATGTTTGAATCAAAGTCTTTACATTCAGCAGGATTAGCAACCAGCAACTCACTGCCAAGGTGCATTATTTTTCACATGAATCCATATCGCATGAATAATACCATTTCCCAAAAAAAATTTTTGGCTATTTTTGCTTGATAAAACTTATTTTTGCCTATAAAACATTTTTTTTTACCAAAAAGCCCGTTTAACGTTTATGCCCATAAAAACTTGGGCGGGCTGGGTTTTATTTAAAAAAAAATTTTTTTTACAACCAGACCTTGACTGCGATTGAAACAGATTTTGAAAAAAAAATTGAATCTAAAACTAATAAAGCAACACAGACTCCACACACTTGCAAACAGCAAGGGAGGGATGCAAAAGTCATCTTTCCCTGCAAGTAAGAATGTTCGCACCGATACGAAATGGCAAACTTCGTGCACTTCACCACCGAGTACAACCAATGTAGTGCCGTGGTGGCCACACCAGTCTCAAGAGCTGCTCAAAGATTATGTACTGCCTATCGTAACTGAACGCTTGCATCCTACTCAAACGGACCACGCACTAAATTGTGCATGAACCCAACTTGCTGGGCTTCGCGAAAAGAGAGCCACGAGTCATTTTAGCTTTGACGGGAAAAGGAAAGTCAATAGCCATCTCTTCCATACCTAACTGACCAACTTCGATAATCTTCCAGAACTGGAATCAAGGCACACCATTGGGCTAACTGCACTCCCACTTCTAAACTCATCCAACGATTCTGATGCCAGATACTAATAACTTGGAAGAAGGAATAGTGTACCGGTTACTACAGGATCGGAGGCTGATATACACCATCCGGATACGTTTCATGTGGGAGTAAGCCTGTCTTAATCCAATAGGGTCAAGCGCAACAAACTAGGAACGGAAGTAAGGCTGCTTGCACACCAAGTCACCAGCATGCACATTGCACAAATCAGATTGGTTCTCACAGCGGACTGCGCGAAGTACATTGTTGATTCTTAAGTGCCCTGCGTGAGAAGTACCAAATGAAGCACATAGTTCTGGCCTGCATAGTTCAGGTTTCGCCAACGTCATGCATACATACCAAGACTTCCCTGGCCTGGTAGAGACAAAGATAAGGGCCGACAACAACAAGTCATCGGCTTAATCCACATACGACAATCTGTTTGGAGTTCTTGATCACGAAACACAATTACTAAATTTTAAACATATAATCATTATTAACCAGTAATGCCACTGCTCGCAGAGGACCTCCACGTATATTGAGATAAAAAAAATCAGTCCAAATGTTCAGGCCAATGAAATAAATGAAAATACTCACTCCAGGAAGTAGTCACAATGGGAAAAGAAGTCGGCGTACATTTCAAGAAGGGAACGCCTTTCCAAGATAAACGTTGGCAACACAACTTTGGTTAAGTCCATTCCAAGTTTTACCTATTCAAAATAAATGAATAACTAAGGATAGAATCGTTTAAAACTAGGGACGTGAAAATTTCAAGTCCCCTACAAATGGAGCCAAAATCGTCTGCAACAGTGCAACAGTGGTTACAATTTCTGCAAATGCACAGAACTGTTGCAAAAGCTTCAGAAGAGATTTCTTGATCAAACAATGCCTTGAACTCAAATGAGCACTTCACAGTTCACACCACACAAGCTATACAATAAACCAAAGTGAGCTCAATGACTCAACGTTAGACATTGATACAACAACACTTTCTGAAAGCATTAATATTTTACTCAGAAAATAAAGAACCCAAAATGTAGACACTAAACTCATGTATAGCAAACGTTTCGAAAACTATACTGTCTTCATCTTCAGTGCTATAAATGTCACTAGTTTCTAATAAAAGTAAAACCAAAACTGACTTGTGATAAAAGATGCATAATCACACTTTTGTGCTCCTCCACAGATTCTCCTGCAATTAAACGAGAGGCATATATTTAAGCAAGCAATATATATATTATATATGGAACGTTAATTTACGTTTAGTTTGTGAAAGGAAACTTTTTGTAACTCCATGCAAATTACGTCAGTTCATCATTGCATCACAGAGGATGCAAAACAAATAAACATTTAAAAAAATTCCGCCACATTTCAGAAAAGTTGCCGAATGTATAACGACCGTGATGGTCTAAGAGTTCCTATTTGCAAGTTACAGCAAAGGTTCAGGTCAATCCACACTTATTGTTCTGGTCTATCTGTATATATATATATATTGAAGGTACAGTAAAAAAACTAGATATCTCCAGTCAAATAAGTACCACTTCAACTAACAAATTTTGTTTCCTTTTTACATCGCTTCAATATTACTGGACATTGAGTGATGCAAAGGCAAATTTTATCAGCTGGAATAACAAGGGAACAAGCTACAACAGCAATTTCAGAAAAACGTTGGTATGATCTGGTGGCGAATCAGAGCCAAATTCACCGATTTTCAATTGTTCGTATTCTATCCACCACATCAGGGAGCCCATGAATTCGTAAGTCGGTTGTTATTATTTCAGTTTAAACAAGTTTATTTCAATGCTCTCTACTCAAACCGGCAAAAATAAAAAGCCTGCGGTAATTTAAAGGCGCAAAAAAAAAAAAACAATACCATCTTGGTTATTGTAACAAATAGCTCACAAGTACCTTCACTTTCGTTGTGATTTTCTTCCTTCATATACAAGTCTTCGTGATTGTGAGTGTGTGGTTTTGTTGATGACAGAGACTGATTGGTGTTTACTTCAGTAATTTCAACTATACGCTCATCTTTCACTGGGTTTTCTTCATCACTTTTGCCTTTGGCTTCATCTCCAGATGCTTTGCTGCGATTGTGATGAACAAAATGAAATCGTTCGCTCAACTTGGAAAAGCGTGGCATTCTAACTACAGTACTTTTTGATGTACAGAAAAGGTTGAAATTCAAAAGTAGCCCTTTTTTGCAGCATGCTGTCAGTTTCCCATAACTACCTCCAATGTATTAAAAATCAGAAACGAAAAAGCTAAAACACTAACTATGTCTGTAACATGAAAAAGTGATAAATATTCACACTTTCCACATAAATAAAAATATCTGCTACTTGTGACACAACAACGCTCTAATTTCATGATGTCAACCACAATCCTACGCGATTTTTGGTATTTTTTAAAACCTGAACGGACTTGACACTTAAAGGAAAAGCTAGCCTGCACTCTATTCAATAGCCACGCCAACGATGCGAGAAGGTTTGCTGTATTCGAATGCAAATAAGCTTCAAAACTACGGCTATGTTTCCAACACAATGTTAACGCATTGATTTCAACGTTGCGGTATGTATCTGACACTGCCTTAGCCAAACATTAACGAGAGTTCAGATCAAAGGTACAAAACTAATCACTTTGAAGCAATATCGTCAGTTTTGTGTTCTTTGACAATGCATTGCTACCAACCCCGACTTCTATCTAAAATTGTACAAAAATATCTGAATAGGACGTGCAGCCTTCCACCGGTACCATTAACAAGTGTGACCGGCGTCGAAAAGACAGTAAGAGCTTCCAAGAGCTTCAAAGTACGTCATTTTTTCTCGCTTTGTAGATAAAAGAATGAAACAACAATACGTCAGTGGGAGAAGGGAAAGAGGTGGAACTGCTCCAAGATAAAACTCTCATCAAATGTAACAGCCTCGATAGCTTCCGGTTGATCGGCATTCTGTTGCTTCGCCACTCATTTCAATTGTAGATGATGGTTGCACAAACTCATAGGAAGACTGAAGTGTTTTTCTTCTATTTAGGAGCCATCAAATTTATGTCGAAAACCTTTAATTTAGACACTTAAAATTTTAGGCAACATTGCCACTTTAAAAAGACGATATAAACTTGAGATCAACTTTAAGCAAACTGTAACAGCACCCCATGCTACAAAGTACAGCCTGCAACTGTAGAGGAAAACAGAACAAGAACGATTTTACGGCGGTTACTATTTTAGATTGTTAACACCAAACCAATACCCTGAATTAATATTTAACAAGCAAATGACTTGCAACAAAGCTCCAGAGGTTTAAGAACACAGATATTCCAACCAGCAAATCAGGTTCTTTTGCATTGATTGAACGTTTTCAACCTCTGCAGACATTGAATCAATGTAAAAAAATGACGAATTTTGCTGTATGGGAAGGGACACTGACAAGGCTATATTTCCTCACTTGCTATGTGTTGATATGTCCTCGTCGGCGTCATAAAACTCCCCTTCATCTTCGCTGCTGGAGTAGGACGTTGGAGGAACTGCTAAAAACAAACGCCCGATGTTGTACTGTAAATTTACTAATCACAAAATTGTCATCAACTCAAACTAAAGGGTTTGTGCAAACCTTCACAATGGAAGGTGATAGACATAGTTCAACTTCACTTGCGAGCTAGGTTTTTGGTTAGCAACCACTCCCGGCTCCGAAAGCGAAAGTTTTCTATCTCTGTCGTTCACAGCCCGATCTAGGCATAAGACAGCGCACCATGATTTTCAAAATTTTTAGATTCTGGCAAGCTGCAGCGTGATTCGAATCCGGCGGAACTGGTGTTTCAAGAGTTTGTTTTTATGAGAACATGCATAAATCAGAGAAAAAACAGCTTCGAAAGCAGGTACAGACCTTTTTCTAGAGATTGCCTTGAACTTAATGTAAAACCCTAATAAAAAAATTTGAGGTGAAAGAATGCTGGAGAAATGAGGTTGAGAGATTTGTGAAGCAGTTGTAGGAAAATTTATTTAGCGGGGTCTGACAACACTATATGTCGTCGTTCTTTGTTCTAAGGAAGCTGCAGAAGACGCCGTGTCTAAATTTGTCCAAGTTTTGAGTTGCTCTACACTACAGTTACACTATATACGCTGTGTTGTGGTCCACGTATTCTTCGCTGTTTACTCAATGCGCCGCCATTTTGCAATAATTTATC
Source organism: Aplidium turbinatum (assembly GCF_918807975.1). Lineage (NCBI taxonomy): Eukaryota > Metazoa > Chordata > Ascidiacea > Aplousobranchia > Polyclinidae > Aplidium > Aplidium turbinatum. The sequence goes on along the minus strand of NC_137484.1, from coordinate 9,880,487 downwards.
AATTCCTAAAAGTAGTATTGATTCTTTCTCGATAAAACCATTAGAAACCGAAATGAAGTTGAACTCGCCATATGTCAATTGGTCCACAAAAAATATCTTGGTGACGTCAATTACTTTAACGTACGTATCAACGATCGAAGTTTAATCAGGTTTGAAGATAGAAACCATCTTTTCAAAGTCTCTAACTAGTTTGGGAAACAAACGTATAATAATATAGAATATAGAAATTATAAAAAAAATAATACTAAAAGTTTAATATAAAAGGTTTGATTTACAATTTAAGGCAAAAAACCATTCATCGTGCAAAGCAATATTGTCATTAATTTTAAAAATCAATAACCGATCAGCAGTGTGTAACATTTGTGCTCTAGAGTGGTATTTTGGTAATCTAAAACAATTTATTAAAACACAATGAAGACATAAAATATCAAAGGCCAAATGATCAAAAATGAATGAATATAATTAAACGATAACCATTGTAAACACTTGCAGACTGAAATACGTCTCATAGTCTCTAGCTTTGTTTGAAGCGAGCAGCATATAAGATATGAGAAGTGGAAAATGAAAATAAGGAAAAAGAAAATCTTGTTGGAGGAAAACTCTATTCAGAAAGCAAAATAACAAACAGAAAGTTACCCAGACAGCAAATCAACGTCTGTGGACGTTGATTTAATGTAAATAACGACTGATTTGCTGACTGGGTATGAATAGGAAGTAAACAGTTAACTTATGAAATTCTATTAAATTAAACACAAGCAAATTGTTCTGCTGCATTTCTAGAATAGAGAAATACCAATTGGGTCGGTCAATGCTTTGAGTGGGTCTGGCATGTGGTAAAGCTTTAATGTAGTTCTAAGTGACTGCTTGCCGTGGGGGGTTCCGAGGGAGGGGGTGCATCTTTTTTCAAGATTTTAAATATATACAAGTCTTTTGTAATTTAAAAAAATTACAACCATAAACTTAATGTGAGAGTTAGACTGAAAAACTGCAGGCTGTACAGTAGACTCACTAGAAAGCAAAGTTGGAGGCATTTCGGAGAGCGGCTTCACCACGACTTCAACTGATTCCATAGGAACGGAATTCAGCGGTACTGGCGTGTCAACACTGCTCTCCATCTCCGCAGGAGGACTTTCAGTGGCGGTTCTCTCTTCAGCAGGAGCAGGTTCGGAAGCTTCTGATTTTGGATCTTCTCTCTTTTGACTTTGTGGAGTTTGATCTGCAAGTCCATTGAGAGGTGGAGTACCGTGTTCTGAAAGTAAAAGTGAGTGTTGAATGATATAGAAAAAGATGAAGAAATGAAATTACTCGGCAAGGTGGCTGCTACACAGCAACATTAAAAGAAACGCTCATACTCTGACAATCTGCGTGAAATGCGAATTTGAATATGACCTGGATGAAATGACCGTAAGAAATAGCTACAGTTGAAATTGCTTAGAAATTACAGCTGAAAATTCACTCATACTGGTACGAATTTTTAAGTAATTCGAATACACCTGACTTCATATTGACATGATGAAAACCATAATTTTTATGGCATTCAAATTAAAATACACTAATGTAATACAAAGTGAATTGATCTGAGAATAGTAATCAGTCAATAAAGATTCACCAAGGAATGCGAAAGACAAATGCATTCACCTGAAGAAACGGCGTCGGGTTGGTCATTTTTTCCATCACTCTCTCGATTTTCGCCTTTTACGTCAGAACGTTCTACGTCAGTGCGTTTCAGTAATGGACTCTCGCTTTGGCTTGCAGGCGAGTCGCTTCGCATCCTGGTGGAAGCAGGAATTGTGATCGGTCTGCTCATTTGTGTAGAAGCGTTCGAAGTGACAGCGGTCTGCATAAGAACACATGCAGCCATGAAAGGTTGGTATACTATGACGTGGAGCTACACTAAGTAGTTTACGTTTTCTCGCACAATACAATGCAGTAGCTGCAAGGATACAACTATAGTTTTTCTAGCAAACTTCCGCCCTTAATTCCAACAGACGTGGTTTAAGTGCAAAAGGCTTGAAAACGTAAAGCAAAAGTCAAATATCACTGGAAGGTAGAAAATTACCTTGTGGATTTCGATACTCCAGCTTAATCTGTTTTTTTTTTTTTTTATATATATACCATTACATTTCGATCCTCACACATTTTAACCTCTCTTGTCTTGTTGACTAAGGGCATGTGGCTCATAAGCAAAAACTTATGTAAAATTTTAACATTACCTTAGCAAGCTGGAGCAAAACTATTGACTTCTTGACTGATTCAACCATTTCCTGCAAACAAATAATATAACTATCATAATTCATTAGAAGGATAAAAGATTAACACTAATAATAAAAACACAGTATCAACAACGTATCAACAGTTAATTTATTTCAATCCAAATTGAAAGAAACCAACTGGCTGTCTGCCAATTACCTAAAAGGAAAATTGTGGTTTTAATGTTGATTCAACGTTAGCAGACGTGGCAAGAGAGGCAGTCGATTGTGATAAACGCTGTATGGCCGTTTTGGCCAACTGGACCGCGACAGCAGCAAAATGTCACTACCATTATCTACAGGAGACAAATTTACCAAACGCTGGCCACAGTCAGCTGACCCTTTGCGATTAAGTTGAATTTCTTGCACAGTAAAACTGGTTGAATTAAAACTACGAGGATTGCGCCGAAAACGCTAATTTATTGTGTTTTTTTTATTTCACTACAATAATGTTGAACATCGTGAAGTTGCTTGGTTGTGGACTGTGGCACAACCTTCTATGTTGTTTTAATAAGCTGGAAATGATGAATCCGCGCTTCCGACTGAACAACGTAGGAGATCTTAAATGAACGATTGACAAAACAGAGAATGAAATTAACGTGTTTGATAACTGCCATACTAGATGACCTTTTGCCTATAGTGCTTCTGTAATCTGGAAAAACCTAGGTTCATATGTTAATTGAGCTTAGTCAACTTCTGACGTTACGAGGTTTTTCTGTAGCTGTTGATCATCTCAAAATGTTTCCTTGACACTGCTTCCTTGTCGCAGATACTACCCTTAGAAAAATCTCTGTGATGTTTATTAGAAAACGGCAGGGGCAAAACAGATTTTGGGTTTTTATCGATTAACAGCCTTATTACATTTCACTAGATCACAGGAGTAGACGACTTGGCCATTTTTCGCCCTTTATACAAGTGAGACATTTCTTCAATGACAGAAAAAGCAGCGTAAAGAGTTGATTGAAAAATGTATAGAGTAATCTATAATTTAAAATGGAAGATTTCAAACTTCACAAGTATGGCCTAAGACGGGTAACTCACCTGAGCAGTGATCAAAATGCCCTCCAGGTCCTAAAACAGAAACATTGAGTTAAAATTCAAGCTTTCAGAATCTGTTTCAGGAAAATTCAACATACTTCATGTTGCATCCAGACTATTTACATAAGTCATGTTTCATTTATTTGCTCGATTTATTTTGAAAATAACTTGTCATCAATCAACATACCTGCTTCTCTGTTGCATCCCCTTCCATTGCATTAACCTTGTTGCTGACTCCCTAAGCACAAAAGCAACTGTGGTCACAGTAGAAAAATAGTAAATATTTTGCTGCTACAAAATACTTTTGGTATTCTCCATCAGAGTTGAATTAATTACATAGTTTTCAGTTCAATCACATTACAATCATTACACCATCAAAATTTTGAATCACATTACAACAACATTGTTTTGAAATTTTCAAATTACAATTTCAATTACTTTCACATGCAATAAATTACATGTTTCAATTACAAAAATTATGTGTTTTATCAATGATTTTTTTACAGTTTGATTTTTTTTCTTTGCAAAAACAAGTAGGCTAATGGCTTGAGCAGAAATCTAAGCTTAGATGTTGCATATAAACATTTAGTTCACATGAAGCGTTCAACTTTCAAAAACTTTCTATAAACAAATAAGAGAGAGCTGAAGTTTGAATGTAGCCTACTACAGTACTACTGTATTTTCATCAAAACAAAAACAGTAATAAATCTGGGCAGAAGTATAGATTTGAATACCTGAACATTTTCTATAAGTAGCTGGAGGTATGCATCTGCCTCTGCCAGCCGCCTGTCAAACTCTTCTAATGATGGTGATGAAATATTTTCAAACTGTAAATAAATTGTAAACAAGTAAAAAAAAAACTTTTAAACGTTTTCGATAAATAGTTCTCTCCTCATCAGGAACAACACAATACAGAATGATTAATTATATATCTTTACAGACTTTATACATGCCATGTCGTCAAATCCCCAATAACGAGCAGAGGCCAATGCAAGAATTGTAACATTCTCTTAAGCATCAGTGGCTTTGATTCAAGTTTGAAAATAATAAGCACAGTTAGCTGTTGAGCGATGTTAAGTTCTTTCACGGTACTTCAGTTGCTACTCATTAGAAAAATTGTAGTGTATAAATACACTAAGCATTCACATACCAAGCGTTGGCTGTGGCGCAAAATTGTATCTTCAAGTGCACAAGCCCATTGCTTTCTTTCATCAGCATCACGAGCTACAATGTGAAATAAAAACTAGATCAATAAGTTAGCCTACATAACTAACAAAATTTAAATCTAATATTTCAATGTAGATTTAAAAAATATTTTATTTCAACCAGAACTTAAACTTGCTGATCAAATTCATCACCAAAAAACCAAGCACATCAAAAATAGCAATGAGTGTGAGTGTACATCAGGTCTCATTTTCATATCTTTAACACATTCATTATAATGCATTTTCATCCTTAAACCTTGAAAATGAAAAACTTTTTGATCCACTGTGATTGTAAATGTAGAATCGTCTTCATCATCAATTCCAATGATTGCATCTTGCAAACGAACACATCCCCGTCTAGATCCGCGCATCATTTTCTCTTTTGACTGAAAGTTTCGACGTAAGACAATTAGATTTCAACAATACCTACAAATGTTTTTACCCCATGCGTGAATAATTGAATACCAATGGATTGCTTCTAATTGGTCATTGCAATGTGATCTAAACAACCTACAACTATATTACAGAAATAATATTAATATGTAATGGCACTCAAGGTCTTACTAAGCATACTATTACTTACTGTATAATAAGATAGGAGACCAGCATTATTATCCAACACGAACCAACGATATTGCCACCCTTTCATTACATTTGTCCATTTACTGAGAGGGCCTTCCATATATGCCGCCATGCTACTGGAGAAATCAGTAACCAGAAAATATAATAAGTTGCAATAATTATATGAAAAATATGGTAAAACCTATGTTCTACAAAAAAGCAACAAAAATAATAATGTAAATCTTCAACAAAACTTTAAAATTGTTTGATATAATAAATAACAAATCTTCTTTTTGTCAGTTTTGCATATATGCAAAATCTTCTCCACTCCAAGGTCTTCTTCAAACGAGTACCCCTGTGTACTGAAATCAAGTGATGACAACTACTTTGTCCCCTGACAAGATTGAAACAAAAAATGGAAAAGTACGAAAGTTGCTAATCAGAGTTTCCCACAATAAATTGCATTTTTTGTTGCAGAGAGATGGCTAGCTTGATGACCATTTGTGATCTTTCATGACTGTATCCTCGAAACCTACAAGTTATACCTTGAAACATATCGTTTTATGTATTTGTCTGGTTATATTTATAGCAATATACCAACACAAGTATTTTTAGTCACACTAATGTAGGTTTTATGGTACAAATGAGTGTAATAAGGAATTAGTTTCATTAATGTTTGAAATCAATTTCTTTTTTTAAAGTTGTCAATTAACTACAGGCAAATTTAAATCCTACTTTGTGGTCAATAAATACTGACAGCTAAACAGCATGCCGTTTTACAAGAAGTTTTGTGATAAAACGTCTTTACCACACAATGTAACTCTCAATGAATGCGCCATGGCATGTCAGTTTTATTAATTAGCAAACTAACCTTGGAAACAACATGCAAATTTAGAGTTAACCCACATAATGAAAACTGTAATTAGGTTTATGAATTTAATTGCAGCATAACAACACAACATATTATATAATACTGTATAGGGCAGGGTTTCCCAAACTGTGGTGCGCGGACTACTGGTGGTCTGCGACGACTGCACAGGTGGTCTGTGGCGATATGACAAGAAATTAAAAAGTTACACATACAGCATACCGTACGTTGTGTACAGACTTACCCTGTCAAAGATAATTGCCGCAGTTCCTTACAACTTAAATGATTTCGAAAGCTTTTGCTATCCAGTATCGTAAATCTTACTTGTTGTACCTTTGTAGCAGTTAAAAAGTTGTTTACAAAAAATTAGTGGTCCGTGGTCCAAAAAATTTCACAAATAGTGGTCCGTGGCCCAAAAAGTTTGGGAAACCCTGGTATAGGGTAGGCCTATGTAAGATTCACTTCCAGCTCTCTTTTCATATGTAACAAACCAATCAAGTTGACTGGTCTAACCCACACGTAATAACTGGTCAAAGTGGATGTTTGACAATTTATTAATTCGTAGAAAAAGTTTCATACAATAGTTCTGGTGTCACCAGTCAAGTTTGCCCATGAAAGTATGCTTTTCTAAATTTTAAAGACAACTGCAGCAAATAAGGCTCAGATTATTCTTTTTTTTAACCTACTCACTGATCTTGCATACGGTAGCTGTTTAGTTTTGCATGCAAATCACTGTTGACTTCAATATTGTTCTAATCTTTATTATTTTGTTTACTGCAAAAACACGCGATAAATAATGCGATGACAGCAACAACAGGAGGAATCTGATAAAAGCACTTCTCGACTTCTCGTTGACAAATTTGTTTTTATACTGCTTGAAAGTCAGGGTTCCATTTTTTTTATTTTTTTATAAAAAGCAGAGTTTTTCTCAAATTATTTACAAATTTGTGAAACGAACGCAAGTACGTCGATGGTCACCAATAAGCATATGAACCTTATGAGATTGGAAAATGAATAAGCACCATGCTTTACAACATTTCATAGGTAGGCTATATATATTATTACACTGGTCTACACGATTTTTGCTGTATGAACTTTGAGGGATGCAACCTAGTTCATACCCTGAACAGTTCGTATCCTCAGTTCGTACAGTTCAGTTCAGTTCATTTATTTATTTGTCACAAACACAAACATGAAAAGAATACAAAGTATACAATAATAATCGGTTGTGTGTCATATGACGAGGAGACTGCGAAAAGACCAAACGGTCATCTAGTCAGCAGCCACCTCAAGCTTGGTGATGTAGGCCTAAATAACATATATACAGTAAATACACAAACACACATACAAAAAAAGAAAATCAAGCATTTGGTGATACAGATACACATGTTTTCATTATGCAAAAGAGAAAAAGAGAAATACCCTGAAAAGATCGAGAGAAAACATTGAAAAAAGCGGAAGTCGCTGATCGCAGTTTCCGCAAACATTTTAAAATTTTCCCCCTGAAAAGATTGAGGGAAAGATAGCACAAAGCCGAAGTCGCTGATCGCAGTTTCCGCTAACCCTAACCGTAACCCTATCCTAACGCTAACCCTCGCTCATCGCAGTTTCCGCAAACATTTTTCCGCAGTTTCCGCTAACCCTAACCATAGACTAATCTATGCTCTAACCCTAACCTTCGCTGATCGCAGTTTCCGCAAACATTTTTCCATAGGTTCCGCTAACCCTTACTCTAACTCTAAGTCTCTAACCATAGAGTAATCTATGCTCTAACCCTAATCCTCGCTGATCGCAGTTTCCGCAAACATTGTTTCGCAATTTCCGCTAACTGCAGTTTCCGCTAACCTTTACCTTAACCATAGAGTAATCTATGCTCTAACCCTAACCCTCGCTGATCGCAGTTTCCGCAAACATTTTTTGGTAGTTTTGCAGTTTCCGTTAACTGCAGTTCCCGGTAACCTTTACCCTAACCATAGAGTAATCTATGCTCTAACCTTCGCTGATCGCAGTTTCCGCAAATATTTTTCCGCTGTTTCATTTTTCCGCAGTTTCCGCTAACCCTAACCCTCGAGTTTGTTTGCGGAAGCTCCGATTAGTGAGTTCGGCTTTGTGCTATTAAACTGCGATCAGCGACTTCGGCTTTTTTAATTTTTTCTCTGGATCTTTTCAGGGTACAAACTGAGCGTACGAACTGTTCAGGGTACGAACTAGGTTGCACCCAACTTTGAGAACTGATTGTGGACTGTGGAGTAATTTTAGGGTGCTGAATCCAAATCTGAGCTCAGATTTATCATATCACGTCAGATTTATCATATCACGTCAGATTTGTGACATATGATAAGTTGATAACAACAAATTGCTCTTTTGGTCAAAAGTAAAGATTTGACATTGCGTTTATCAAACACACTCATTGTGCTATATCCAGAAATCAAGGCCATGGGGTGCATAAATAGCTGAAGTAGGCTACCTACACCCACAAACTAGAAATATCATAACCTACCAATTTGTTTTCTAAGCAACAACAAGGCAGTAATAACAAGCTAAAAGGGAGGCTAAAAGTCCAGCTGTAACTGGCATATACTGTAACTGCAACCTACTACAGTATCAATCAATGGTACTGCTATTTTGCATTCATCAAATGCTGGCATTTGCACAACAATCTAACCTCTTAGTGTAATTTATTAAGAATCGATTTCCCTAGAGTAATAGCATCTTTAGCTTATTCAAATATTCAATCAATGGTTTAATAAATGTTAGCAACCCAAAAATACTTGCTAAGTTTGTTGGGCTGCCATTTTGTGCAATTATACGGTATACGGAATTTTTCAATTTCTGATCTTGTGAGTTCAGTTCTCTGACGTTGAGCCTAATTCAGGTTTGCCAGATCCAAATTTCAAAACTCAGATAAAAGCTAAAAGTATGTCAAAATTAACCCCTTCCGGTATCAAAAAAGAAATTTTATGAGTCAAGTCAATCAATGTTTTATTTGTCAGTAAAAGGAACATAGGTACCAGTGGCGTATATTCAGGGTGTTCAAGGTGTGCACTGCACACCCCAAGAAATCCAGAAAAAAAGAAAATTTCCATCGTTTGTCGATGTTCTTTACTTTCATGATATTCTAACATCTTGCTGCATGCTGATTGCTTTCTTTTCAATTGCAAAACTCATCCCCTTCTAATTTTAATACTCCAACGTTTGAGGTCATTGCCTTTAATTTTTTTCGGTCATTACCTTTAAGCTGGGTGTGCACTGACAGCTTTGCGAGTGCTATTTAAAATAAACAATTAAGAAAAATGACGTCACAAGGCAGCGAAAACAGCAATGGTTTTAGGTCAGCCAGGCTGTGCACTCGCTGATCTGCACACCTTGGCGCGTCATTGGGGGAATCCCAGGCAATAGCAAGTTTTAGCTTGTTGGATTAGAGTTTGAGGTGATCAGCGTTGGAAACAACTTTTGCTAGAACTGAAGCAAAAGCAAGCTTTCTACGACGATGTAATTCAAAAGTTTATTGCACAAACAAGAAGAATCGAATTATGCTATAGATGAATTTTCCTTCTGTAGTCGAAATTTCAACAGCACAGTTTGGATTTGTCCCAGACAAAGGGACCAGAAATGGAATTTTTACATTAAAAATGTTAACAGAGAGATGTATAGAAAAGAACAAGGATCTTTATCTATGTTTCATAGACTTTTCTAAAGCTTTTGATAAGGTTCAACATGCCAAATTATTCCATATACTGCATTCTTTAGATATCGACGGTAAAGACCTCAGAGTCATACGAAACCTCTATTGGGAACAAACGGCTGCAATACGTATAAATAACGATCTTAGCGAATTCAAATCGATACAACGTGGCGTCAGACAAGGATGTGTCCTATCTCCAGATCTTTTCAACGTTTACAGTGAGATGATTTTGAGAGACATCGAAAATATGAATGGAGTAAAGGTTGGAGGACAAAATATAACAAACTTGAGATACGCTGATGATACAGTCTTGATAGCAGAATCTGCAAACAATCTACAGGACTTATTAAATTCTGTTGTCAATAACAGTAAAGCAATGGGTTTAGAGTTAAATTCAAGAAAAACAGAATGCATGACGGTATCAAAAAAGAAAACTTATCCAAATTGCAACCTAACACTCAATGGTGTTACAGTGAAACAAGTTGATAAATTTAAATATCTTGGATATATTATAACTTCCGATGGCAAAAGTGACACTGAAATTAAAAAGAGAATCGCCATAGCAAAGGATACTTTCAGTAAAATGAGCACAGTCTTCAGGAATCGCAAAATGACAATAAAGACCAAAATTAAAGTTTTAAAAGCATATGTAGAATCAATTCTAACCTACGGATGTGAATGCTGGACAATAAGTAAAGATATGAAGAAAAGACTAGAGGCTGCTGAGATGTGGTTTCTCAGAAGGATGTTGAGGATATCTTGGACTGAAAAGAAGAGTAATGACGAAGTTATGAAATTGGCAAATGCAGAAAGGAGATTAATAACAACAGTTAGAAGGCGTCAGATGCAATTTGTAGGTCATATTCACAGACATGGAGATTTGGAAAAATTAGCTCTATTGGGGATGATACAGGGAAAAAGAAGCAGAGGTCGACAAAGATTAACTTATTTAAACAGCTTGAATCAATGGGCCACAAACACAACAGTTAAAACGAACGATTTTATACGAATGGCAAATGACAGAGAAGTTTGGAAGACCATGATTGCCAACGTCTGTATCAGATCAGGCACATAATCATCATCAGTCGAGGTGTTAAACATTTTCGTTTTTACTAACTTAAGTAGTACGGCGGATAAAAAGTACAGCCGACCAACATAGCAATCGACTTTCTTTTCTTGTTTATTATCGAGTTGCTTTGCTATTGTTTTTTGTTTTAACTTTCACCTGTTTGTTTTTAATTCGCTTGTACATTTCTCAAGGTGTTGCGACCGTGCCTAATCCTTGCATGAAGTAAATCATTTCCATCTCGAGCACGCTTTAACTTTCGCGTTTTTTCAGACTCCTGCTGTGTTATGGCAAGTAATATTGTTCGTTTTGATGGTCGGAAATAAAAAGTGAACTGAAGTATGCTATGTGACTTTAGAAATGCAACTTAATGTTTGATATTGTTAAGTCTTTCATTCAATAGGCGCTGTCAAATAAAGATCTATTTTGTATTCTTCTCCATTCCGACATTATTTTTGTCAGTTCTGTTTATGTTCAGAATTTGTGCTGAAAATGCTCTCTGAACGCACCAAATTCAATACTAATTTTAAAAAATTTCTGGGGGAGGCCCCCCAGACCCCCCGCTGTTGCTTTGCCGTCACTGAACACCCTGTCAAAGTGGTCACGGTACGCCACTGATAGGTACATGTTTGAAATATGCACAAATATGAAAAAGTCAAGTCAATTTATTTTGATAATATGAGAGAGAGAAAGAGAGAGAGAGAGAGAAGAAGAAGGAAAAGGGAAGGAGAGGGAGAGAAAACTTTTGTTTCGTCAGTTGTAAGAATAGTACGGTACAATTTACAGCCTACACAATACGAATAAAATACCACCACAACAATCTAGACTCCACAACAGACAGAACGCAGCAAAAGGGTAAGTTTTCCATGCGAACCAGCTACCACCATTGCGCCGCGGCGCATTGGTTAAGAAAAGTAGGACAATTTTCCTTATAAACTCAATAACTCAATTGATTACAGTCAAAGATCCTTCTTGCACTCGATCAGTTCAGTTGCAGAAGAAAAAAGAACATTAGCAGAGGGTGGGAATCGAACCCACGCAATCGAAATGAATATTCCCTTGCCCTAACCTTAACCCATTAAGCCACGCTGGTTGTGGTGATACATTCTCTTAATTTTCTTTGTGTCAAAAATCTTTCAAGTAGATCGGTCGGAATATCACGTACGTGCTGAGTCGCATGACTGAAATCAGCTGATTCGCAAGGAAAACTGTGCTATGTCAAAAGTGCCTACCCATAAAAAGACTATATCAGTCATCGAGTCAGTTGCCTCCCGTGTTCTTAATTTGACAAATGTCAAGCATCGGCAAATTACTTTGAAACAAGATAGGCTGATGTTCAGTAAAAATGAAAAAAAAAACTTTAGGCTACTGCTGCGGCAGTTGAGTGAGAGCATGTGGGCAATGCAAAAGTTGAACTCCGAAGAAGCAAAGATTAGAGCTGGAGGTTTGTGGCCTTGCCTTGAAACTTTATTAAGGTCCTGTGTCGCTTTTTGCGTGATCTTTGGCCAAATGATAATTTTTGTCTCCAAAGTCCCGGATTTTTGTTTGGTTGGTTGGTTTTGAATCTTTATCCTCGGACTGACGAAGCCTTGATTGGTTATTCCTGGTAGCTTCGCATACTTGTAGAGGCTTTTGACGCAGAGCCGGTTACCAAGATTGGCAGAGTGAAGTTAGGTTATCCGTTTGTTGAAGTGTTGTTGTCGGGAAATTATTCCATTCACTAGGTGCCGCTGAATGAAGAGCAGTCCTGAAATGCGTTGCTCAAGCGCAGGGCCTCCGAGAGAAGACAGCACTGGTCGGAAAACAATACGAAAAATGGGCCCCATAATATTTTTTAGCAAATATTGCGTTGCATGTTCGTGTTAAGCTGAAATTAGCCTACTTTCCTCAGCATGAAAAGAACTTCGTTCACTGTAAAAATCATAATAATCACTGGATTACACTTGCAGCAAAAATGCCATTGAGGCTAACTATTTTGTCTAGAAAGCTTTGTAAACACGCAATAGGCCTACAGGCAACGAAAATAGTTCAACCAAGCATTTAATTCAGGAATGTCCAAACTTTTTCCCACGCGAGCCAGATTTGATAATAAGTCTTCGCGGGCCAACAGTCACAATAATTTTTCTGAAAACTGCAAGTTGAATTTATATGATTTTTGTAACACATTGTACAACAACGGCGCGGGCCATACAAAAATGTCTCGTGGGCCGGAGTTGGCCCACGGGCCAGACTTTGGACATCTCTGATTTAATTCAACCCTTTCTGGACTTTTTGCAATGCAAAGTTACGGATCACAGCATCAAATGATAAAATTTTGCGACGTCTGAATTGATGCACAACATGTAGGCCTATAGTTAGGCTTTTCAATCGGTTTTGGGTCATTGGCCTACTGGAGCGCAAACAATTCTTTACAAATTTCAGTAATTGTTTGTTTTTGTTTTTGTTTTATTATCTTTATCCTGCATTGCGGGAAAGCGGACTTGAGCGCTATGCATCGGTGTACGCCTTCCGACGTACACCTGACCCTTCCGACACCTGACCTACACCTGACCCTGACACTACACCTACACCTACACCTACACCTACACCTACACCACCCCTACACTACACCTGACCCTGACACCTGACGCCTTCCGACATACACCTAGGCCATTACAACTTTAGCTTGCAAGTAGTAGGCTAGCCTACTCTTCTCAGCTTTCTCTTACTTAGATTACATCTTCCTTTAATATCATTAACCGTATCTGTCACTGCTTCCTTTTGGCGTCAAGAGTTACTGGCCGAAACCATCAGGTCTACAATTGCTAACACCACGTTCTCAAAGCGCAACCGTTGGAGCAGGCCCGTAACTAGCTTGGAGCAGCAGGAGGGGCAAAAAGTATTCTAGAGGGGGCCCAACTTTTACCTTCCGTATCATGTACGAAAACGACGTTTGTACACAATGTGGGTATATTTACGCAAGAACATTCATCGTAGGCTTAATAAAACGTTTATATTAGAATAATTTATCATAGAAACAGACAAACAGTCAGTGGCGTAGCCAGGAATTTTGAAAGGTTTTTTTTTTTTGACGGCCGGCGGCCGAAGCCCGACGGCGATACCCAAAGGCGACACCCAGCAGCGGGGGGTCTGGGGGGCGACCCCCAGAAATTTTTGAAAAAATTACTTTGAATTTGGTGCATTCTGAGAGCAATTTCAACAAAAATGTGGGTATGAATATTCCTGTAAAATGGTGCTGTCCGGTGGTATAGCAAAAGGATAAGATCATGTTTTCTAGGCCATTTTTCAGTAATAAAGCTAAGTCTCTATGTTTTCTTGTTGCTAATTCCTGGCTGAGATATTTGAATGTTTGGTATTGGCAAAACTCGCTCTTTTAATGCAGTTTCGTTTAAAATTATGAAAACTTTGTTTTAGAGACAACATTCTACTCTGATTCTACCACACCATTAAACACACAATTTTTAAAATTAAACAATACAACAAATTGAGTATAAAACTGAAAAGTCAGCGATAGAGCAAATTAACATAATTTTTTCCAGGGGGTGCCAACGTTTTTGCAGGGGGGCTTCGCCCCCCCCCTGCGCCCCCCCTAGTTACGGGCCTGCGTTGGAGGTAGCTACCGGAACACAAAAAAAATCATAACAAAACTTTTTGGAAAAACCTTTCGAAAGTTGCAATCAATGATTCCTTGTGCAGAGATTATGGGGTGGTTCGATCTGGTTTGCAGCTGAAGTTTGCTGTGTGGCTTTCTTTCAAAAGTACCAACGCATCCAAAATGTCTTGAAAAATGTCATTGTTGTAGCCTACAAATGGTTTAAATTTATGTCCCACATGCCCGCAACTGCACAACAGACATACGATGAAATTTTCATGGAACTTCAAACTCATCGACGATATATTTGAGTTTGTTGATACATTTGTCAATTCCAACAACTATCGAATGCTTTGCAATGTACGGTAGAATACATTTCCTTCGAATGATTCAGCTAGTTAAGTGGAGTTATAAAAGCGTTCTGTCCTCAGGAAAAAAAAATCATTTTCTTTTAAATTTATAATTGCCACTACAACTTTAGCTTGCAAGTAGTAGGCTAGCCTACTCTTCTCAGCTTTCTCTTACTTAGATTACATCTTCCTTTAATATCATTAACCGTATCTGTCACTGCTTCCTTTTGGCGTCAAGAGTTACTGGCCGAAACCATCAGGTCTACGTCTCTCTTATTGCTAATTACTCCGTCGGCTTATATCAAATAACAACGGGAAAAAGTATGCCGTTGGTCAAAAGCCTTATCTATCACTTCAATCAATTTATTTCGCAAAATATATTCGTGATTGTGTATTTTAGGTAGAAAAGGTGATAAAGACTCGGTTTTTGACCTATTTTCGCCATTTCTTGGTCAAATTTCTCAGTTGACATTTTATTTTGAAAGTCCTCTTGCATAGAACACAGAATTTCATCAATTTTGTTTTTCCGTTTTTGTGCGAACAGTATTCCATGCACTTTTTGCACTACAAAGCAATTTACGCAAATAATAAATTAAGACCAACTCCCTACCCAGACAGCAAAATCGACGTTGAATCAATGTGAAAATGACGGATTTTGCTGCCTGGGTAGAGAATGGAATTTTAGCGCCGTCGTGTCATGACGGACAGACACGGACAGACACAAAATGAAACCGCACGCTAATAGTAAACTGTCAATCAAACTATTGAATATCAGCAAATTTCTTGCATTTTATAACTGGCTGTGACAAAAGGTTTATTGTGAACTTCGCAATTATCCGATACCAACATAATCGAGATTAAAAGTTGGGGCAAGAAAAAAAAGTAAAAGTCAAAAAGTCTCAGGTTTCTAGCGTCACTGCTTCTATGTGAAATTGCTGAATTAGCAGAGGGCGAGACCATAAGGTCTACGCCAGTAACAGATACGGTTAAATTCATCAGTGAATCTTGTTTAGGACCGTAATCCACATAATGCAAAGCAGTCACAAATTTAAAACTGCTAGTTGTGGGTTACTTTAGCATTGACTCAGCTTCCGAGCAAGCTCTTGTTGGTTCCAACTTGATGCATTTAAGAAATATCTTTAGAGCTTCAATTGCAAAAGGGTAATGTAAAGCATTGGGTTTGACTGCACCACGCCCCGATTAACGTCTCGAAGTCAATTTTCTTTGCAAGATGATGGGACAGCTTTCTTCAGATTTTTCAGAATTTTTCCTCTGACTGGGCTATAACTTTAAAGATGCCATTAGCTTACAGATAATCAATTAGCCTACTCCAAAAATGATAAGACATTTGAACAACGCTGTCTGTAGGCAACATTATGAATTCCAACTAGATTTAGGCAACAACATCCATAAACAAAAACCTCAAATAAAGAAAAAACTCACTACCTTCCAAAATCACATCATGAGAAGCATGACCAACAAAAGGCTACTTGACCACACGAAAACAGAAGATCTTTTAACTATGACAAAATTAGATTCAATTGCAGCAATAAGTTAATAAAATCAAAAGTTTTAAAACAGTTCGGCCACACTTAAAGATCACAATTCGAAATCAGCAAAGTTTGCACAGAAGGCAAAGTAGAAGGAAAAAGAAAACGTGGCAGACAACCAAAACGATAGCAAGACAACATCCAATCATGGACCGGACTCAATTTGGCGACACTGGGCGAGCTGGCTCAAAATCGCCACTTTTGGAAGCAAATAAAAATAACTCATGTTGATGCGCAATCTGCTGCAGGCGGAGATGATGATTGATGATGATGATGATCCATAAACAAAAAATATACAGGATTTACTTTCTTTAATTGTGCTTGGACTGATACCTTTTACTTTCCCAGATAACTTATGTTGGATACAACATCCTATGCCTGGCCAACGCAGATTTTGAAGTTAAGGTTCAGTTGTCAAGAAAAAATAGTTCCCGCTTAGCTAAAACAGCACCAGTTTTCAAGTTGACACTATCAATACAATCGAAACCGTTCAGTGATACAGAAATCTTTTCAGCTTCAGATTTTACGTCTTTAATCTGTTCAACATCGCCTACCTTAACACGAAAATGATTTGTTCTTGATGAGAAGCATTGAGAGTGACATTTACAATGATTGAGAAATACTTGGAACTACGCACTTCATTTAAGAATTTGTTGATTATTTAGTTGGTACATTTTTACTTTAGTACTAAAAATGGGCCCCCCTCAAAAGTGCAAAAACAAAAAACTACTCGTTTTTTCTTTACAATGTTTTGCTAGGGGAGAAACTGGCTCGACTTCCCCCCTCTCGGAGCCACTGCTCAAGCGCACACCCCGAGAGTCGAACCAGCGCCGTTTGATTTGAGCCGGGCGCGTAACCACTCAGCTAACCAGGTGGCGTAACCACTGAGCTTGTTTACAATGCATAGGCTACTATGTATTTTACCATGATCATCAAAGCCGTACCAGGAAAAGTTAGAATAAAAAAACTACGGCACGGTATTGATTTGGTTTTGAAACTTTATCTTCGGACTGACAAAGCCTTGATTGGTTATTCCTGATAGTTTCGCATACTTGTAGAGAGTTTTGACGCAACACCAGTTACCGAGATTGCTGACAGAGTGAATTTTCCTATTGTTGAAGTGTTGTTGACGGGGAATTATACTCCATTCATTAGCTGCTGCTGAATGGAGAGCGGTCCTTAACGTGCGTTCAGTCCAGTTCAGTTTGTTTTTACTTTTGACCAGTATTTTTTTAAGGTGTTTTGGGGGACCGAAATACGGTCCCCCAAATTTCTCCAGCGGTTCTCCAAAATTTGGACTTGCAACTACAGTAGAAAAGTAATGGTTGTTTCTCACTATGTCTTGTCGATAATACGAATATAGCCTATACGATCAATATAGTTCACGTCCGGAAAAAAGAATAAGTGGAGGTACAGCTAACAGCTGATAATCAAAGAGTTATTCACAAAAGAAGTGCACCTTCGATACTCGTCAATGTTTATTTCTGATTTATGGCGCATAATGATCGGTTTTTACGTGTGGAAACATAACAAGCAGAAGCCAACAAGCACACTTTGTTTGATTGTGCAGAAAACTTGTTTGGCGGACGTGTTGGGCAGGCTGTTTGGTCGCTGTCACAATCATTTAAGCTGTGCCTTGTCGAATAATTCATTTTATGTTGCGTTGATTGTATGTAGTTATCGCTATTTTTTGGCTGTTTTTTTGGTATTTAAATGAAACACTTGCGGTCTCTTAAAACTATTTAGCGGTCACCCAAACCAAACCTTAAAAACAAACCTGCTTCTGACCATCACAACGAAAAACCAATATATAACGAACATAGCAGAGGTCTAGAAAAAGGTACAAGCGACAAAACGCGGACGTTATAACGTGCATGATACCAAAGCAGGACAATCAGTTTAAAAAATGGCACGGTGGCGCGTTGCTCAAGAGAACACCCCGAGAGTCGAACCAGCGTGCCGCTTGATCTTGAAGCTTCTTTGTTCACGAAGTCAAACTTTAACCAACTGAGCTATCGAGGCGGACTCTGTATATAACATTGGTACGATATTAAATTCAAAACCATGTTTGAATTATGACCAAATAATTTTAATCATTTATTTCCCAAGAAAAAGCTTTAAAAAAGCTTTATTGGTGATCAAAGGGAAGAAGGCAAATAGCCTAATAGGCTCCAAGGAAAAAGACCTGGGAACGCGATATCCATGTTTGCATGTAAAAAATAATTTCAGGACAGCTGCAAATTTTCTGCTTGCTATTTTGCACAATGTCTGTGATTTTCATATTTTTTTTTATAGATTTTTATATTTTTGTCGTAGTAGGAAAATTTCGAAAAATCTTCCCTGTGTGTCTCTAATCTTTCCCGATAGGCTATGACTGCAGTGGATCTAAATAAAAAAAATATTAACCTCCCAGAGTTTCAACAGAGCAATTTTTTTAAAGAAAATGGACAATCGGAAGATAAAGACCAACTTGTTGAAAGGGATTTCGGCCACACAAACTAAAGTATGGCAAGTTTTGTCGTAATATTGTCGGTTTTGTAGTCTCGGAATAGCTTTTTGTTTAAGACACACACTTTAGCAAAATAATTTTAATTTTCTTTAGAAGTTAGAATTGCAAAGTCTAGCTGTTTATAAGTTACATTAGGCTATTTGAAGTTTATTGAAAGTTTTAAATTATGTTTTTTATGACTCAAAAGGTTTTCTGTGGATTATTTATTGACGAAGGTTGTAGAGTGTTCTCCATTTCAGCTCAGTTTGTTTTTATTTCAATCCTGCACAACAAGAAACAATGGGCCAGTCGTTAGGCACTTTAACATGCTGATATCTAATTCAACCACGAACCATCAGATATTACTTTGTCCGTCCAATTGCGACCATTCCAGCATTCAGTCAGAGAGTTGATTATTATTACTTTGAACTTTGTTTGGTAATTACAGAAGAAAACAGAGCAATAGCAGTGGTGGGAAGATGCGTTTTTCCTTTGTTTCCAGAAACGCAACCTTGATGACGTCATGAACAGCATAGCTTCTGATTGGTTGATGGTTCGTGGTTGAATAGGATATCTGCATGTTAAAGTGCCCACCAGGCAAGTCTACAGTTTATGTTCTGTATGTTTTATAGACTTTTAGTGATATTTTGAAAATGTGTCTGAGAAAAAAATTGCCTGAAGGTTTTGATTTTTTCTTCTTTTGGAGAGAAGGCAAAATCCTTGTAGGCTATCTTTATTTAGCAAACTATCTCTCTGTAGAGCACGCTTTAACGTTCGCGTTTTGTCGCTTCAACATTTTTCCAGACCACTGCTATGTTATGGCAAGTGAGATTGTTAATTTTTTTTATTAGATGTTCGGAAGTAAAAACATGATGGTCATGATTCGCCTTATTGTACTCCAATATAATTGTACTCTACTCTACAACAGCTAAGGTCTTTTAGCGACATGGCTCATTTTTCTTATTTTGTATCAAGTTTACTATGTCATAGGCTACTTGTTCTCACTGCGTTATACAAGAAAGAATACAATCCATAGGCTACCGTTTTTAAAGTCTTCGGCTTGACCAGACCTGGAATCGATCTCAGACCTACTAGCACTAAAGCTGAATTTGAAACCACTCGACCACTGAGCTGGTAATAGCCTCTGCTAATAATGATAATAATAATCAGTGGTGGATTTCCAGAAGATTAGCTTCCGGAACGTTAGTTTTTTGCTTTCCAAATGCGCTAGGTGCCGTAGAAAAAATTTAGAAATATGCCCTTATGAGACTTTGAAACAACACACTTGATGTAGCCTACGTAAAACGTTGCTAAAGTAAGTAGACTATCATGGTCCATAGATAATAAGCGTTGTTCAATGCGTATATTCGTATTTTAGTGAAACAATAACACAAAAAAAATACAAGTTACAGCCTACAATTTTTTAAGACATTTATCGAATTCAAAATCATAAAACCTCTGTCGATTTCGCTCTCAATTGCCGGGTTACCGGGTCCCTGGCGTGACCAGGATCCAACATACTTCGTTGGTGAAAACTTTCTCAGTGAAGGACCGACTATTCGTATAAAGAGTAAACTTGAAACAGTTAGCCTACATAGTGTGTAGAGAAGCACGGTCAGATGTCAGTTTGAGGTTCATTTGTGAAAATCCGCACTCACACTCGCTCGATGAAATTGGAAGGAATTTTAGTGACGTTATCAAATTTTGAAGACTCTGAGATCTTCTTTTCGTAGTTGTATATTCACGAAGTCCTCTCACAGCTTCGCGTTCATCTAAGCGCACTCTCTTTGCCACTTCAATGATTTCGTTTTCTCCGTGTGTCATTACTGTGTCCTCTGACCAAGTAGTTGAATCAAGTATTTTGCAGCTGTTAATAAATGAAAAGTCTGTTGAATTCAACAAACGATTTTGGATGGAATTTTCTAAGTGATGATAGAAGATGCAGGAATTGATTGGCGGGCTATTTCCGCAATTGTTTACATGCAATTCCACACCTTTGAACTCTAAGTTTTCTTTCAGCATCCTTTGGCAATGCGATGATGTCGTCCGGGTTCGTTCCTTCGTGTTTCAAATAATTTTGCAAGATTATTAATTTCGTTATCTGCATCTCAAATAGTACATGCTCTGTTTTGCAGTTCAAGGTTTAGGCTACCGGTACTTCTGATAATTCTTGCGAGGATTCGTACATATCAAAGCCAAGTCCAACAAAAAATCCGTGGATGTTATCTTCGACAAGAATTCTTGATATTTCGCACGTTTCCGAAAATCTCTTGTGTCGCTACTAGCTCCCTTTTTGGAATGTTCGACAAGTGCTGGAAAATCATTCCAAACGGCATTAACTGTGCGGAAACTCGAGACTACCCAACGTGTGTCCAGTAGGCTACCCTTCCGATTTTCAACAACTGTACTTTAACAGCCACTGCACATTCACCCAATTCCCTGCTATTGTTAGGAGAAGCGTGGTAAAGGCTATAGCGCTTGTCCATAAAGATTGAAATCGATACGTATTACTGACTGATTTTACAACATCACGAACCGATAGTTCCAATCTATGGTTTGCATAATACCACACCACAATGTCTAGAAATTTATCACGAAGCAATTTTGCCACACCATTTTTGCGACCTATCATCACAGCCGCGCCATCACATACAACACCAATCAAACAAGAAGATAAAAATGTTGTAGTCATGCCATATTATTTTAGGCATCTCTTCAGGGAATCAAAGATGCCATTCGCCGTAAGACTAGCGAGCTCAACAAGGTCTACAACTACATTCACAGGTTCGCTTCCGTCAAGACTGGTACGAAGATATATTATCAAAGTGAATACCCGATTTAACGTGTTCGGCTCATCAAGAGTTATGGATATACTTTACTGAACAGGGCAAAGCATAATAAGAGTATAAAATATTTGAGCTTCCGGAACGCCGTTCCGGACAAGTCAACTTTTTGATCGAGCTTCCGGAGCGGCGCTCCGGACCGTTCCGGCTGAAATTCAGCCCTGATGATAATGTTATAGTTTTAATCAATTTTCGCTCTACAATTGCTAAGGTCTTTTAGCGACAGGGCTCATTTTTAATTTGTTGCTGATTTGCGATGTCACTACATTATCACCCGACTTATTCTCGTTGCGTTACGCTATGCAGGAAAGAACACAATCGGTAGGCCTACCGTTTTTAAAGTTTTCAGTTTGATCCGACCTAGAATCGATCTCGGATCTACCAGCACCAGAGCCGAAGGCGAAACCACTCGGCTACTAAACTGGTAATAGCCTTTGCTGTTTCAGCTAGAAAAATGCGTCTGTTCTGTAATGATTCTACCTCTGGCCTAAAGTAGCCTACACTTCTAGTGGTCTGTGGAAGAAGCCATCGCGTATTTATTAGATTTAGCGTGTTTTGATTTGAAGTCCGAGAATCTTATTGGTACCGTGCCCAAATTATGCTAACAACGGCCCTGTATAGCTACATGAGAAGCCGGTTTTGAGAGTTAGCCTTTCAGAGAGTGGATCAAACCTTTCAGCTTCGCCCATTGCCACGGTGAAGACAAAGGCTCGGTTTGGAAATCGTTTTGTGATTTATCATTTTTCCAAAACGAAATCAAACAGTATGAATTGCTTCTGTCCAGTATTATCCTGTGAGCTAGGTTTTTGAAAAGGGTTGATCTTGTGCTGCTTAGGTTTAAGCTATGAACAACGTTTTACTGAGGAAAACTGTCTCTTCTCCACATCGGAGCCAGTTCCACATATGTCACTAATAATTGGCACTGCAGCCTATTTGTATTTTACAAGTGAGTTAACCTATTATGCTTCGCATGTAAGCTTATAGGCTGATTCATTTATAGTTATGTATTCAGCAGTATTGTAATCTTAATATTTCAGCATAGCTAGTCCACAAAACGCCTATACAGCCGTATTTTTATTTTCACCACACTTACAACTAAATTCAATTTATTTAAGGTTATTGTTCTTTCATTTAAACTTCATAGCCTACAGTATAATTATGGCAACAACAAGTAAAACGCCATCAGCATCATCATTGCAAGATCAAATGGAAAAAGATTTATTAACCTGTCCTATATGCTGTGGGCGTTATAACAACCCGCGCGTCTTGAAATGCCAACATGCATTCTGTTACCAATGTCTTCATGGTAAGAGCTTTAAAAAAAAGTTACTGTAGCTTAAAATCTAATGTCAAAACAGTAAGCTATACTGCTGTTTGATCTGTTTTAAAACATTCTTTTCCAGTGTGAAACTTGATATTCATCTCCTTCTGAAACAATAATGGTAGAATTATAGCATATAAAACGATTGCTTTTCAATCGTGCAACCCTGGTTCGATTTCCGGTTTAAGCTGTTTAAAAAAATACCGCTCATCTCTACCCAAGTTGTGTTGTAACACGGCGAACTAGAGAATATTCTGGTTGTAAACAAAGTGGTTGGAAGTACGGTAGCTGCTAAAAGAAAGGCAGCCGTGAGAAAGGAACTGGCCACCTAAGCATTCGTCTATGTTAAGGCTTTGTGGATTGCAAACCCAAGGTTTTACTGTAGGCTATATGGGCACTAACGCATGCTTAAAGTTTTCAAAATTGTGTTACACTTATAGGCCTACTAGGTTGCTGAGTTATATTTTAAAGCGTAAATTTAAAGGCACAATTTGAAGGCACCATTTTTGCTTTTAGGCTGCTTCAAAGTTGCAGAAAAAAGCTCAAAAAAAACGATTAAATGTCCCGTTTGCCGCAAATCAACGAATATTCCTCAAAAAGGAGTAGATGACATTCCCACCAGTTTTGTAATAGCAGGCTTGCTCAATATGGTACAGGATTCTGAGAAGGTAATACGGTAGATGATTCTTGTAGGCTACTACCTTGGGCAACTTAGAATCCTGGCAAAGTTGAAAATAATTTTTATTACGTGATTGATTAAATCACAATTTTGATTCACGAAAGTACTTTACCAAAACTCAACTTAAAAATATTTTGCTTCCGTCTGGTTCAATGTTAATTTACGTATTAACTCTGAATACAATTGATTGAGTTTCGCTTTTAGCAGCATGATCGTTGCTTACTTCACTGTGTAGATTCTAACGATCTTTTTAAGCCTGATGCTGCAGCCTCAACTAAACCAAAGAGCCACATGAAAGAACCACTCACTGAATTCAACACCATTCGTCATAACACATGACTAGGGAACTGTGTTCCGAAAGCTCGTGTAATTCGATATTGCCACAACTAACTCGCAGCATCAGGCTTAAAAAGATCGTTAGAATCTACATAGTGAAGTAACTCTGAATAGTTACTTGAGAAAACTTTATTTTTAGAAAACTAAAAAGCAAGAAAAAGTTATGAAGTCTTCAGCAGATTCTAAACATGATAAACAGCCTGCAGCAAGAAAAAATGCAAAATTAAATTCCAAATCTGTGAAAGCCAAAAGTGCCGCAACAGGAAAGCACACAAATGCATTCAAGAACACTGGACGCTTTGAAAACAACAAAAAATGTGAAAAATTGCCTCCAAGTTCCAATACTACTACAGCACCTCTTTCAAGAACGGATTCCAACCAATCAAAAATTTATAGTAATTGCAGCAAAATAAGCAACATTGCTTTGCAAAAGAATTGCAATAAAGCAGCAGAAAACAAAAAAGTTTCTGCAACAAAGAAAGAAGTGAAATCAAAGCAAGTTGGAAAAATGGCTGGCAAATTTGGAAGTGATAACAAAACATCTAGAGTGCCAATCTCTAAAGCGAAAAAGCTATCAACATCAGCTTCTGTAAAAGTTGGCAGACACAGAAATTCAACTCAATGCGAAGGTTCCGCGCATCAGACCGAGCCAACTACAAGCAATGACAATCAAAGTAAAACAAAGAAAATGGACATCTCTGCGGAGAAAATAGTTTCAAGAAAAAAGAAGTCTGCGCTTCCTAAAGCAGATGAAAACGCCAATGTAAAAACTTTAAGGAACATCAAGGATTACGAAAATGAATCCGAAGAATCGGAAGTAAGTTAAGTTTCTTAGTCAGTTTCATGTTGACAGCTGGCCTATACTTTGTTAGGGCCGACGTTAAATTTTGAAAGCTGTAGGCTACAGATATGTTTAGCGGAAAGCACATGGTTTGGTTTTAAACCTTTATACGGTACTCGGGCTGACAAAGCCTCTGACCGGTTATTTCTGGTAGTTTCGCATACTTGTACAGAAGCTCTTAATTGACGCTGGGCGGTTAGGAAGATTGACAGAGTGAAGTTTCCTCTGGTTGATGGTGTTGTTGCCGAGGAATTATTCCATCTACTAGGTGCCGCTGAATGGAGAGCAGTCCTGAAATGCGCTGCTCAAGGGTACACATCGAAAGCCGAACCAACGCCGCGTGATCTTGAATCTGGTGCTTAACCACTGAGCTAACGGTGCTGTTTGCTGCAGCAGCAGCAGCATAGGCTAGTTACCAGCACAGTGATTTTAACCTTTTTTGTTGTTGGCACTACCTTTAAATAACAAACCAGTTTCCGCACCCCTCGTAGAACGCTAAAAAGTAATAGTCACCTACAATTCAGAATGTTGGTGAAAAGCCCGGTAAACAACCATAGCTTCTAACGACATTTATAACCAAGCCAAACTATTCAGCATCCCTGCATCCCCTAAAAACAGGTCTCGCAGCGCTTAGTGGCCCGTGCACTCCAGATTAAGACGCATGGGCTATAGTAGGTTTCGAATCTCGGGGTGTGCGGTTGAGCTACGCATTCTAAGGACTGCTTTCCATTAAGAGGCACCTAATGGATGGAATAATTTCTCGGCAATAACACTTCAACAATCGGATACTTCACTCTGTCAATCTCGGTTACCGTCCCTGCGTCAAAATTCTCTACAAGTGTGCGAAACTACCAGGAATAAACTATCAAAGTTTTGTCAGTTCGAGGATAAAGATTCAAAACCAACAAAGTAGGCCTATAGCCTAAGCAGTAGCCTATCGTAGTCAGCATTTTGTCTGGTCACAAATCTAACTCTGGCTTGCCTTCAAAACAAACTTGAAAAGTTTTAGTACACTATATCAGTAGTTTTACAAGAATTTTTTTTCCTGGTTTTGCTATTCAGCTTGACTCGGTATATGAAGACGAATATACTCTGTCGAGTCAGTCGGGCAGTTACGACGACGAAAGCGAAACTTCCTACACTGACAGCTCTGACGAACGCGACCGCTATGATTCCAGCAGTGGCAGTTACGATGACGAAGGAAGCAGCAGCGACTCGTATAGCGATATATCTAGCTTCTCTACAAGCACAGATGATGAATCGTCAGATCCAGACTCGCCAACTATTCCAAAACTGCGAAGCTGCAGTGGAATTAAATTAAATATGAAGGTTGGTTGATTTAGGAGGCTACTAATAACCTACTGGTATAGCCTGTAGCCTACTGCAGCCTACACATAGGCCAGGGTTGCATGTGACAGCAGTGAATCTTTTAAACAGCCGATTTGGCCGTGAATTATTTTACGTGAGATTTACGGTACGGTAGTTGGGTAATCGGCAATTTTGATGAGTTGATTAGGCTATGCGGTTGATGCATAGCCGGGGGACAAAAATTGATTTGGGTATCTGCTTTGTGCTGTAGCCTATTGTAGGATTTGAATTGCTTACCATGCAAGGTTGAACTGCTTGGATCACAAAAGTTGCAGACATAGTAGTAGCCTAATATTTTTGTGTGTCGTAGATTTTGAATAAAACTAATTTCCAACTTTTTGCCATACTGTAACCTACATCGGAATTCTCATGCTTTCAGGTGTGCATATTTAACAAGAGAGGACGAAAGTTCAATGGAGTGGTTCGTGTTCTGGAGAAGTTTGTAAGAAGACCTCCAAAACAGACATGTGTTTATGCGGGAGTGCAACTGGTAATTTTTATGCAATGTGACACTAGATTAGTTCCGTGGTTGTGTTTTGCCATTGTAGAAATTCAATTCAATTTATTTATTTTTTGTACATTATTTTCTGAATAGACTGTCTTTTGAATCATATCGCAGAGCCGCTGCTGAATGTTGACATCTTCTTCGTTTTAATGTACCAATGCGTTTATAAAATTCCTATCACATTTCAGGAACAAAAAAACGCATGTCTATCAACTAAGGACTTGAAGGACATGGATGACAGCTATTTAAATGCATGGCTCGTGGATGCGTCGTATCCTTGTGCAGTTGTGCGAGTAGATCAATGTATTTCCTCTAAGCTACTAAAAGAATATTTGTAAAAGAATCTTTTAAAGGACCTTACAACTTTGTGAATGTTGGATGATTATCATGGTCAAATGTTCAAAGCCTCCTTTGAATTGCTACATAATTCTGCATCAGTGTAACAGAAGCGCTATTTTTGTTTTTTTATTAGCCAGACCATATTTGCTCAAGATGTGATTGCCTCAGCACCATGATTCGGATTGAGCGTAGCTTTATTATTATTCTTTTCTTTTTTTGAATAAATGTGTGCATGCAATAAAGTTCGGAATTGTTTTAATTACAAGCTTCAAACAAAAATAACATCAAGAGCCATTTCTCAATTTTCCACGGATGGATGATAATTTAAAACGAGTTTGAAAGCTCTGATGGTGCACGTGTTACCGTACTAAAATGGAGAGCAAAATTTTCTGCGTTGATTCTGATAATTTTGACCGAGTGCCGGCTTTAAACCTTCAATTGACAACCACTTTGTGAATACTTTGCGTCAGCGAAGATCGAACCTTCTAATTAGATAATAAAAACAGATTTCAGAAAAGCAACAGTTGTGAGAAAAAAAAAGGTTAAATCATCATCATGTGCCGTCTCTGAGCGGAAGTTAATTGATTGATTTGAATCTTTATCCTCAGCAGGGGCGCCGGAAGCGGGGGGCAGGGAGGGCGGATGTCCCCCTGCCCTCAATTTTTCTGCAGATGGAGGGGCAGGGGGGGGCAATGGTGCCCTTTTAAAGTCATGTAAGCAACTGCACATTTTGCAATATAACAATTTCTGCTATTTGCACAAATGCCTGCAGTTAGCATGCTTCCTTGATTACTTTTGCACTCCTCTTGTCACGTGTACTCCGCGAGGCAGTACTCCGTTCTATTCGTATCATTTCATTCTGGCAGGCTAGCGAACAACAGCTTCTTTTGTTCTAGTTCTAGTGTTGAGTTTAACAATCTTACGTTGTATATTTTGTTGCAGAAATTGCGATTCGATCATTTTTCTTTTGTTAATACATTTAAGAAAAATAACCGTCTTTGTTCATGATCGAATCGCAATAGGATAAGGTTAATCTAAAGAAATTTGTGGAATGGTGGTGATAACATGCGCCTTTCCCAACTGTAATTTTGAAACAGCCGACGTGCCCGAAGCGGTTGCTTGTGTGGTGCTGCAAAGTCACACGTACAGTCATGCTGATACGACGCGCAACGTTCCAGCGCCCGTAAACCTTGGTCCGAAGCTTATTCGACCTACTGTAGACATTGGAGTTTCCCCGGAAGAATGGAACGTGTTCACCAGAAGATGGAAGGCTTTCAAAGAAGGGTGCAGAATTTCGGATGAAGCAGCTTCAGCCCAGTTATTCCAATGTACTGGCCAAGCCCTAGGGGACAGCCTTCTCCAAGCTGACGCTGAAACAGTGAGTAAACCTGTAGATGACCTTTTGCTTGCAATGCGACAACTGGCCGTTATACCTGTCGCCACAGGGGTGTTACGGACAGAGTTTATGGCTATGCACCAAATGCGCGATGAAAAATTTCGCGCTTTTGCAGCTCGTGCTCGAGGAAAAGCGGATATATGTGCATTCACTACTAAATGTTCTTGCGGCCTGAAAGTCAGTTATACAGATCACATGATCCGAGACACACTACTCAGTGGAATTTCCGACAATGAGATTCGTCGCGACATGATGGGAATGGACAAAGTATTGTCGATTCCCATTAACGATATCATCGCCCTTGTCGAGAATAAAGAAATGGCTCGCAATGCGGTACCATCTCACGACGTTTCGGTAGTGTCGACTTTCAAGCGCAAGAAAAGCCAAAGCCCTATTCCAAGAGACCGTGGACACATCCAGGCAGCACCCTCCTCTCCCAATTGGTCTAAACAAACTCACTGCCCTAAATGCAATAGATTATTCAATCGTTACAGAGAAGGCCCCAGAGGTTGGAACACTACGCCTTACTCCCTTTGTCTCGAATGCTTTCGGTCATCTTGTCATAAAAACAAATGGGGCGCTCCTCCTAAAGATGCATCAGTCGGAGCACTCTGTGCAGCACCTACTGTACCTCAAATAGGCACATTTGCCTCAACACAAACTGACATCGTAGCCCGAGACCCAATGTGCTCAACAATTCGTGGTCCTCACCACACATTCCAAAAAGGGCATTGGACACCATCCCGCATGCGAGAACATCCCACAGTTCGGGTAGACATATCTATGGATGACTCATGTCATCATGGCAGTTACACTAGCGTGATAGCACAAGTAACAGCAATCGCAGATACTGGTGCCCAAATAAATGTATCGTCATTGAAGAACTTTGTGCAATCCGGCTTTGGACAAGAGACCCTTGTACCCGCACCAAACCTAATAGCTGCAAATCGCTCTACTATTTCCATTACAGGAGCATTTCGTGCGATCATTCGGGGTACAGCGCACGGCTGCAATGTTGAATGTCGGAGCATGATTTACATCAGTCAAGACGTTGACAAGTTATACTTATCTCATGACACACTATTGCATTTAGGTGCCCTATCCCCGAAGTTCCCAACTCTAGGGGAACATCAGATCAAGCAAGAAATGGCGCACAATCTTATCGAACCAGAAATCAACGTCGTCAGACTTGTTAACGGTGGCTGCACATTACCCAGCAAGCAACTGGAGTCGTGCACTTGCCCTCAACGTGGTGCAGTTCCAGCTCCCCCAACCAAGCTTCCATTCCCGTGCACACCTGAAAACAATGACAAGATGGCAAACTGGCTACTCCAGAGGTACGCCGCATCCACTTTCAACACTTGCCCGCACCGCGCGCTACATTGTATGGCTGGTCCTCCCATAGAAATACATGTTGACCCAAACGCGAAACCAGTGGCCGTTCATACACCAGCGTCTATCCCCTTGCATTGGCAAGAAAAAGTACACGCTGATCTCCTCCGCGACGAGGCTCTGGGAATCCTTGAAAAAGTCCCCCACGGCGAACCCACCACATGGTGTCATCGTATGGTTATCACACGCAAAAATGATGGCTCACCACGCCGTACTGTCGACCTTTCCCCCTTAAACAAATTCTGCCAGAGAGAAACCTTCGCCTCTGAAGCTCCATTCCAGCTATCCCGTCGTGTCCCCAGAAACACTTGGAAATCGGTGACTGACGCATGGAACGGCTATCACAGTGTTCCACTGCGTCCTTCTGATCGGCACCTCACAACTTTCATCACTCCCTTTGGAAGATGGCGCTACACTAGGGCACCGCAAGGATTCCTATCCTCTGGGGATGGCTACAATCGCCGTTTCAATACCATATTAACTGATTTTGTGCGAAAAGAACGCTGTGTCGACGACACAGTGTTCTATGATAGCGAACTGGAAGAACATTGGTGGCGAACCATAAAATTCCTCACTTTAGTGGGACGGGCGGGCATTGTCCTTAACCCTGACAAGTTTCAATTTGCCCAACGCACCGTAGATTTTGCTGGATTCCGTATCTCAGAAGCAATGGTCGAGCCCCTCCCTAAATACTTGCTCGCCATCCAAGAATTTCCAGTCCCGAATAATATCACAGACATACGCAGCTGGTTTGGATTAATCAACCAAGTAGGAAACTATGCTCAACTGCGTGACCTAATGGCACCGTTCAAGCCGTTCCTTAGCCCAAAGCATAAGTTCGAATGGTCACAGGAGCTGGATTCCGCATTTGCCGCCTCCAAATCGGCAATTGTTGACGCTATTCGCCATGGAGTAGAAATCTTTGACCCCTGCCGTCGAACATGTTTGCGCCCTGACTGGTCTAATAAAGGCATCGGATATTTCCTTCTCCAAAAACATTGCGTATGTGCTTCCACTATACCGGACTGCTGCTCATCAGGTTGGAAAGTGACTCTTGCAGGATCCCGATTCCTCTCATCGGCCGAACGACGTTATGCCCCCATAGAAGGCGAAGCCCTAGCAGTTGCGTGGGGCCTAGAACAGACAAAGTATTTTACGCAAGGCTGTGATAATTTGGTTATTGTAACGGATCATAAGCCATTGGTAAAAATATTCGGAGACCGTACGTTAGACGAAATCACTAACACTCGCCTGTTTCGTTTAAAACAGCGTACACTAATGTGGCGCTTTGATATCGCACACTTACCCGGCACAACCAACTGCGCAGCCGATGCTGCCTCACGTCATCCAGTATCATGCGATCTCATTGCTGTAGCGTCGTGTGCAGAAAATAATGTAGCAGAAATGGCGCTGGTTACTACCATACAGGCAGATGCCGCCCATACCTTTTGCTTGCAATGGTCTGAAATCGTTCGGGAAACAGCCGCCGATCCAAACCTTAGCAAGTTAATGGTAGCTATTGAAACGGGATTCACCTTTCCCAACACCGGCGACATTCGCCCATATCTCCCCTATCGTGACGGGTTCTTTGTTGAAGACGACGTTATCCTATATCATGATCGTATTGTTGTACCACCATCGCTTAGGCCTAGAGTACTCTCAACGTTGCATGCTGGTCATCAAGGTGTGTCTGCCATGGAACGCCGGGCACGTGCTATAGTATTTTGGCCCAGTATGACTAATGATATCCATGCTATTCGTGATTCGTGTACATCATGTAATCGTAATGCTCCATCTCAAGCAGCTCCTCCCCCGACGCCATGTGATCCCCCAGCTACACCATTTGAGAAAATTTTTGCAGATTATTTTGACTATGGGGGCCGTCACTTTTTGGTCATTGGGGACAGATTCTCGGGGTGGTCGGATGTATTTGCCACGCCATCAGGATCAAGTGCCGCAGGAGCAGCTGCTTTGACTCAACTCTTGCGCTCGTACTTTGCCACGTTTGGTGTTCCTGAGGAAATATCTACAGATGGGGGTCCCGAATTTACTGCTGCCGTTACTGAACTCTTTCTTAAAAATTGGGGTGTGCAGCACCGCATATCGTCATCTTACTTCCCTCAATCTAATGGTCGAGCTGAGGTGGCTGTCAAAACTGTCAAACGCTTGCTCATGACTAATGTGAGCCCAAACGGAGACCTGAACAACGATTCCTTCTTACGTGCATTGTTACAGTTGCGTAACACACCTGATCCTGACTGTGATATCTCTCCAGCAGAGATCGTGTTCGGTCACCCTCTGCGCGACGCATTCGGTTTTGTAAACCGCCTAGTCAAGTTCTCCAATCGTCACATTCGTCGTACATGGCGGGATACATGGAAGGCAAAGGAAGACGCCCTTCGCCTGCGAGCTGGTCGAACCGATAAGGCGCTGTCTCAGCATACTCGTCCTTTACGTACTTTACAATGTGGAAACCGCGTATTTATCCAAAACCAAAACGGTAACTATCCTCAAAAATGGGACAAAGTGGGAATGGTTGTCGAAACGTTGCCGCATGACAAATATGTAGTGAAAGTTGACGGGTCGGGCAGAATCACAAAACGGAATCGACGTTTCTTGCGAGTAATTCCATATACTAAAGCATGTGCCGATCCCATCCCTCCTCAACCAAACATCAATGCTCACCCACAGAGCCTCCCATCATCTTCTTTTGCCCAGCCTCCTGAAACGGACTACTGCCCTCCCCACCCTCCGCATCTCGAGATAGGCCCTAGCCCAGAAATTGGAGAATCACCGATGTTGCCTCTCGATGCAGATCACAGTCCGCCTGCACTCTCCTGCCCCACACCAGCCTCAAGCCCGAAGCTTTGTGAGCCACAGCACTTACCTGAACATCCAAAGCAGCCGCTACCTTTCGATTCAGTGGAACCAACCGAACCCACAAGTGGAGTCCCTCATATTGAAAAATCGCCTGTTTTGCGCCGTTCTACGCGGTCCCGACGGCCGGCATTGGATTTAGACGCATCCTCTGGTCAATGGGTAATCAAGGGTTCGAGCTCGTAAGCCTACAGTTTCGCCTTACGAGCTGGGGGGGATGCACAAATGCCTGCAGTTAGCATGCTTCCTTGATTACTTTTGCACTCCTCTTGTCACGTGTACTCCGCGAGGCAGTACTCCGTTCTATTCGTATCATTTCATTCTGGCAGGCTAGCGAACAACAGCTTCTTTTGTTCTAGTTCTAGTGTTGAGTTTAACAATCTTACGTTGTATATTTTGTTGCAGAAATTGCGATTCGATCATTTTTCTTTTGTTAAATACATTTAAGAAAAATAACCGTCTTTGTTCACTATTCGCTTTTAGCCTAATAATAATCTTTCATTTTTGCCTCAAAATAATATTTACGGCAGAAAATTTTGCAACACAGTACAGGCCTTAAAACTCGTTTTTTTTCGGGAGCTCCTTCTCGGCGGCCAAATCTGTGTGCTTGGAGGCCAAAATACAAAATAAAAATAACCAGGGGCGGCTCGCTAGTGTGTGCTGCGGTGCTGCAGCACTCCCATAAAAGTTTTCACAAAAAGTTTCTCAAATATCTTAGCGTTTTTTCTGCCCAAAATGTATTTTTTGTTCTCTGTTCACAGAATTGCTGACTGTTATAAGTGTAAATTATATTTGGAAACTCTGCGTGCTAGGAAATATGTGCTGTTTTGAAAGGTAGCCACTTTAACAAGTCGAAATTCTGCCACTGAAATTGATTAGAATGCAACCGCCAACCAATCAGAACATGTTATAAGAGGCCACTGTCCAATTGTGATCCTTCTCGCACTCATCCAGAGAGTTAATGCTTGTTTTGAACTTTATTTGATAATTACAGAAGAAAAAGAGAAATAGCAGTAGTGGGAATCGAACCCGCGTCAATGAAATGACTACTTTCTAGCCCTAACCCTAACCCCTAAGCCAACCAGCTGACGAAAAATCCATCACTTAATTTGCTTTCTATCATCTTCTTTTCGCCATTTTTTACGTCACTTAAACCGTAGCTTGTGATTGGTTGGCGGTTTCATTCTAATCAATTTTAGTGGCAGAATTTCGACTTGTTAAAGTGGCTACCGTTTTGAAACAGCACACCAGCATAACGTCGTAGAGGCATCGACTGTGACGTCGTAGAGCCGCCTGTTTTCTTGAATTGCCTGTACAGTGTACAAGCGAATTGCAAAGCGGTGTGCTGTCTTCGGAACAGCACACTGGCAGAACGAGAAAAAAGGAAAAAAGGCACAGAGTGAAAAGTCGATCCACCGTGTCTGGCTTCGTGGTGACGTCAAAAGTGGTTTACAACGCAATAGGCAATAGTGACACCAGTTTGAGTCCACCTTCATGTTGTGAAATTACGCACTGTTAAATATTACGCAATGAACCAATTAGTAGTTTACATTTTCGCTGATTAGTATTACGGTAGTCTTAGTTAAAGAAGAACGCAAATACGGAGGCACTAGAAAAACTGATACTTTTTAGGATAGGTCTACTTCCCATCCTTAGCAAAAACTGCTTAAATTTAATATGTCATGCAACAAGCAACGTATCTACATCCAAAATGTAAAGTGACATAGGCCAGGGGAGAATTTTTTGTCGAGTAGGTAATGAAAATAAACAAGCGTTTTCTCTTTTAATCATTAAGAACGTGATATTCAAAATATTACACATTTGCAAAGCTTATAAGCCAAGTTTTACATTAAACATTTATCACAATTTAGAGCTAAAATATGCTCAGAATGCACCAAATCAAATGTAATTTTCTGAAGGAGACCCCCCTCCCCCCACTGTTGTATTCGCCTTCGCGGCCACAGCACCCCCATTTCTAGGACTCACCAGCCGCCACTGAAAATAACGATAGCACAAGTAAATAAAATTAAACATGCAACAATGCCAAAATGATCACTTAGTGTTGTTGAAGTCTGGGCCTGGGCGACGTTCTACAATAGAATCGTTGCACCACGCAACAACTGCTTTATCGGAATTGTAATCCAGTACTGCGGGACCATCTAACGACACTCCAATGTGGCTGATTTTAAAGAAGTTCGCCACTCCCCTAGAATTCTTTTTAGCAACGAAAAACAACGCTCGACATGATTGTGTTGACGATGACGGCAATGTAATAAAATAAATATTTCAATGATGTGAAGGACATTACTAAAAGAAGCATAATGTTTGCAAAATATGATCAAAAAATGTTTTCCCCTTGGATGTCAACTAACCTAGTTCTCCTTTTTAACAACGATTCAATGTCCGACAACATCGAATCGACATAAAAACGACAATAATGCCAGCCGATGTAAATTAGCACTTCAGATTAACACTTTGTTAAAATAAACGTCGAGAATTACAAACAAGACTTACAGCGCTGGTGATCGCAGATGGATATATTCCATCAATAACAAATATCCCCGCACAATGCAACAGTGGCGATTATGACTCGCTGACCTAATTTTGCGTCACTCTTTGATACTACATATTTTCGACAGTTAATCCACGATCATTCTATTGCGAAATTAAATAATTGGTTAGAAGAGACCGGCGGCCAAACTTGGCCGATTGAGGAGGTAGCACCGGCGGTCATTCAAGCTCTACTTAGCAGCCATGGCCGCAGGCTGCTTTAAGGCTTGACAGTAGGTTGCATCATTATAACATAGCATGATGCCCTTCTTTGTATACCGGACACTTGTAGGCTATCATTACTCAATACATAGTGAGCTGATAGATTAGCATTATCGCTATACCTTATCTTAAAACTTAACAAAAAATTTGCCTGTTTGTAAAAAAAAGTGCCCTTTTTTCGTAATCTTGCCCCCCCAGTCAAAAATCGTTCAGGCGCCCCTGATCCTCAGACTGACAAAGCCTTGATAGGTTATTCCTGGCAATTTTGCATATTTGTAGAGGCTTTGAATCACTGACGCAGGCCCGGTCGCCGAGAATGACAGAGTGAAGTTTCCGATTGTTCAAGTCTTGTTGCCTGGGAATTATTCCATCCATTAGGTGCCGCTGAATGGAGAGCAGTCCTCAACGTGAGTTGCTCAAGCACTCACCCCGAGAGTCGAACCAGCGTTGCTTGATCTTGAAGCTTCTTCCGAAGTCACGCGCTAACCAACTGGGCTATTAGAGCGGACGATAGGCTGGCTGTCATTTGCTTCCACACGTCAGTCCACATGAGCTACGGTACATCGTTTCCCCAAGTTTGTCTCCTTCGCCTGCACCTTTATCCCTCCATCATATCTACAAAAACTAATCGATGTAGCTGGCCTGCCGATCCAACTCAATATGTTTCTGTGTTGTTTTACTTAATTGTTTGCTCATCTGTCTTGGATCCCATTTCTTTGTCTAATCGCCTCATTTGTAGCCTAATGCCTATTTTTTATATAATAATTGTAGTGGGCCTAGGCCCTAGTGTATTTTTCTGTAGCACCAGAGTTAAAAAGCATAAATTAGTAGCCTAATTAGAATAAATAAATAAGTCCAACTTTTACTTTCATATGACAGAATAGGGTTATTAAAGTTTTGGTAGAGAGTTTGCTTTGTTGTAGCCTGCCGCAGACATACAAAACAAAGTCCGTAACTTCAACGCAGTGTACTAATTGATTAAATAAGCTATAGGCCAACATCATTATTGTAATATAATCTCAGTTTCAATTGCATACCGCTACCTATATCTAAACTGACTTCATCTTTAGTGCAATGAAAATTCCATTAGCACTGAAACAGTTCGGCTTTTGAAATGTTTGGTGAGCATGAGTTTAGTATACCGTAGCCTATTTGAGTTTAGGTGAACATGTGGTTAGTAGCCATTTTGGGTTATTACGATTAGATTACCCAGGCGTTCCAACCATTTTGTACTTGTATCTCTCAAACATTTATTCGGTTTGGTTTGAAATCTTTATCCTCAGACTTACAAACAGTAATTTCTTTAAGTTGTTCCATAAACTAGGCTACTTGTAGAGACTTTAGCACTGATGCAGGGCTGGTTACACAAATTCACAAAGTGAAGCTTCCGACTGTTGAAGTGTTGTTGCCGGAAAATTATTCCATCCATTAGGTGCCGCTGAATGGAAAGCTGTCCTGAAGCAGACTTGGACAACTAAAATTTTTGTAGTCTTTCGAAATGAGATTAGAATTAGACTAATTTAAGTTTTTACAAATTAGACTAGGATTAGAATTAGAGCTACCCAAGTTTTCACAAATTAGAGTAGAATTTAAACTAGATTAGAATTAGTTGGACGCATTTATCACATATCTTTCTTTAGTTGGATGCATAGGTGTACGAGCCGGGGGTGCAGGGGGTGCAATCGCACCCCCAATCTGTCGAGAATTTGGGCAATTTTTCATATTTGGGCAAGATTTTATACCTATCTATCCTAAAAGGAGAATAGATAGGTGTGAAATCTTGCCCAAATATGAAAAATTGCCCAAATTCTCTCCTTAGTCTTCAAAAGGAGAATTTTCGGAAGATACAAACAATGCCAACCAACAAAGCTTGAAGTTGATATCTGAATTCTACACCTTGGAACAGGATTTCCTGGAATCGGAATATCAACTTTTTCACCAACTCACTCGCAACAGAGAAATCAAAACTGCTGTACAATGTACAAAATTTCTAATTTCAAATGGATTAGATAAAACTATGCCCCACTTTTCCAAAGCAGCAAAAATTCTAGCAACAGTTCCTGCAACTTCATGTTCAGCTGAGAGGTCTTTTTCCGGATTACGACGATTGAAGACATATCTGAGATCAACAATGGGCCAAACACGACTGTCA
Organism: Aplidium turbinatum; assembly: GCF_918807975.1. Classification (NCBI taxonomy): domain Eukaryota; kingdom Metazoa; phylum Chordata; class Ascidiacea; order Aplousobranchia; family Polyclinidae; genus Aplidium; species Aplidium turbinatum. The sequence continues at coordinate 9,843,014 of NC_137484.1, read as the reverse complement.
AACTTAGCTTTGTTGCACTTGGAAAGACCAACAACAATTAAAGTGGATGTCAATCGCATTGTAGATATATTTGGACAACGAAGTGGGCAAAACAAATACTTCTTTTAAATTTGTGTAGCCTATACCACCAGACTACCACTAATCAGTACTTTTTAGTTCAGTTTGCAGTTTTAGTTTTGCAGTTTTAGAGCCATGTACCGGTAGTACTGCATTCTACTGGTTCGTTAGTGTAGTGTCAATTAGCCTACTCCCTTCAATTGTCTTTTGATGAATTCGTTGTTTTGCAAATTTGCATAATGGTATACCGTAGGGGAAGGCGGGGCAAGTTGTGCAACGGGCCCGGGGCAAGTTGTGCAAGTCCCCGTTTGAAAGGAAATAAATATTAGCGTAATGAATCTTTAACGCCATTATTATATTTTACCTATAACGCCTTTGAAGCACGTGAATCGCAGTTATCAGTTTTTTGGGCAGGTTAGGCTTGATCAACGATATAAGGTGTTTAGGTCTTAGGATCTAAATTTGGATGCAAACGAAATTTTGATTTTTCGGATGCACAGTAGAACTAGTCAAACTTTAGCAGTATGGGTCAGTAGACATATGATGTAGATGTATTTTCGCAAGTAAAATTTTTTCGTACATTTGTTAGTTTTCTTGAAATTTTTTGTTCTTTAAAAAAAAGTGTGAATGGGGCGAGTTGTGCAATTGATGACGGGGCAAGTTGTGCAACTGTTCCTGTAAACCGCCTTTGTTAATTTACAAATGTTCTAGCCTATTAGCCATTTTTACATAGTTTCAAAGTCTTCCACGTGGATGAATGTAAAAAATGACTAGTGAATGAATGTAAACATAGCTGATTTGTTAAATTGTCTGTACTTTTGCTGGCCGTAATATGTTGCTCAACTTGCCCCTAGTCAAAAAGAACGATTGTTGTTGCTCAACTTACCCCATGTGCTACACAGCTTACCCCATGGTGCTGCACAACTTGCCCCGGAAAAATAATCCGGGGCAAGTTGTGCAATCGTTACTTAAACTTGAATACAGTGCAAAATAATAAATAAAACCAACCAGTTTTTGTCTAAAAACTTGGCTTATTAGCATGTTTTTGAAATGCAATAGCCTACTGTACTTGAGTCTTCGAGAAAGTTAGTGAAATAAAAAAAAAAGATTTAAAAAAACCTGCTCAACTTGCCCCGCCTTCCGCTTACTTATCATACCAGTGGCTTTGTAGAAGGCTTGTCAGTTGATGCCTCATGCTGTTTTTTATAAGGCTATATTATTGCTTTTTCTTACATGTGTAGTACTTTTGTTTAGGCCAGTTGATTATATTTGGGCAAGAATTCTTTTGCACCCCCAAAAAATATGCTTCCCGTACACCTATGGTTGGATGAAAACTTCGTTGTTTAACTTTAGTTGGCAAACTTTAGTTGGATAAAGTCCGCCCCGTTAGCTCATTGGTTAAGCGCCGGGTTCAAGATCACGCGGCGCAAGTTTGATTCTCGGGTATGCGCTTGAGCAACGCAATTCAGGACTGCACTCCATTCAGGGGCACCTAGTGAATGGAGTAATTCCCCAGCAACAACACTTCAACAATCGGAACGCTTCACTCTGCTAATCTCGGTAACCGACTCTGCGTCAAGAGCCTCTACAAGTAGCCTATGCGAAACTACCCGGAATTAACCAATCAAGCATAGCCGTACGAGCCAGGGGGGCAGGGGGGGCAGCCGCCCCCCCTGTTGTTTCAAAACGTCGCGAATCCGGGCAAAATCTTAAAATTATTAGGGCAAAAATTGCTATATAAAAAGCTACAAAATTGCATGAATTAAGAAAAACTATAAATTAATATCTTTTACCTATCAAACTAAGTACAGCCTCTTATTTGCACAAGAAATGTGCCGCAAAATTTTCATTTGGCACACCCGTACTGATGTATTGTATTGCATGGTGATCAAACTATAGTAGGCTATGAAATGCATTTAACCAACTGCATCATGCCAATTTGGGCAGCCACCAAAATATGTCTCTAATACTTTTGTGAAACTGCCCAAATCAAAACACAAAATTTGCTATAGGCCTATAGCTAATTTTATTAATTTTCACAAATGCATCGTGTTGATTTGGGCAGCTAAAAACATGAAATTATTTGATGAAACTGATTAGTCTGTCTGTTTATGCAACTGCCCAAATTAGCGTGAGGCAGTTTACCCAAAATGAACAAATTCATTAATTTTTCCCATTTACATAACTGTATCGTTTAGATTAAGGCAACAAAAAATATGAAATTATCTGATCATAGTCTATTTATAAAACTGCCCAAATTGGCATGATGCAGTTGCCTCGCATCAAAATGTACAAAGTCTTTAAATTTTTCATAATATCCATAAATGCATCATCTTGATTTGGGCAACTACAAAATATGAATTTATATAAATCTGGTGAATAGCCTACCGGTACTTTTACAAAACAATTCGGGTGAGGAGGTCACAGTACTTTTTCAACCATAAATGGACATAGCTAAGCAACACCACCACAACATTTAACAAAAACATGTTATATATACCTGTTAAAAGTACTGTAATGTTAAGGTGTTGCTTAGCTTTGTTTGGTTACTTTTATAAAAAGGTTCTGCTACTATTTGGCGAGTTCCCTATTCGGCCAGAGCCTTTTTCGGCGATTTTTTGAAAATCCAACGACGCCTTCTGCAAATCCGATGATTGAATATTAATCAATATTCAGACATTGAATCAATGTGAATACGAACTGTTAGGCTAATTGGGTTCTTTGAATTCTACGTCACTGTCTGCAGGGGCGTTGACAGGGGGGTCTAGGTGGTACTTTTGGACCCGGGCCCGGAATATTTAGGGGGCCCGGATTTAAAATATTCCCCGCGACTTCAAACATTATCAAGATCTTAATATAATCAGATCTAAAGGAATTACCATCAGAGGTTAAAACAGCCACTTCAGCCGTCAGATGGTAAAGTACCGGGCCCCCTTCCAGGTATAGTGATTTCCCTAACCACAATTTTTTTTTCAAAAACACGAAATATTTTTCTTCACCCACTCTTTAATTCCGAATATATATATTTTTTGGTGGTAGCTTAATCACTTCTAGCTACTTGCAAATCATAGCCATAGGAGGTGGGCGGGCAGAGGGGTGGGGGCGGTTGCTCCCCCGCTGAAAAAAAATGTTGCAAATTTGGGAAAAAATGTCAAGTTATTTGGGCAAATCAATCTTATCACAATGTTTCGATGCCTCACCAGTTAAAAAACTTTACATAATTGTTGAAATTTATGAGATACATTAATATTATCCAATGAATGTAAATGTATTATCACCGACTTTGAAAACTGTTGCATGTGGTATTGCAATCTGGGCAGAATAAGTTTCGATTCGACAACTGCAAAATAGAACACTCTGTAAAAATACAGTTGGGAAACAAAGGTAAGCTTATTACTGATATTCACTAACATGTAGTGCTGTAAGCTGCATTTCTTCATGGGTAAGATTTAAAAGCCTATAGGCTACTGTGTACTGGTAACTTTACAAGGTTTTTTGTTTTTTCTCAATATCCTACTAATGTAGTTGATTATAAAAATCATTTGGGCAAAAATGTCTAGTTATTTGGACAAATCAATTTTTACCATAAGTTTTCAATATTCTACCAGTTTAGTAACTTTATAGTGTTGCATTTGGTATAAAAAACATTTTGCTTTGAATGTAAAACAGAGTATCGACAATTTGAAAACTTTTATATTTGGTATTAAAATTTGGACAGAATAAGTTTCGATTCAGTATTTGCCGAAAAAGATGCAAAATAATGCTTCGACAAGCTGAGATAAGCTTATTACAGATATTCATAAGAATATCACACTAGCCTACATTCCTTCATTGGTAGAATTTTGAAACCTTGCTGGGTTCTGGTGAACTTGAACTGAAGTTTTTGTTTTTTCTCTATATCCCACTAATGTAGTTGTTTGTAAAAATATTTGGGCAAAAATATCCAATTATTGGATAAGTCAATTTTACCATGAGTTATGCTATGCTCGCAAAACTTGACTTAAATACTACAAAGATAGCTTATCATGTTTAGATGTGGTCAAACAGAATAAGCATTTGTTATAAACTTTAATAAACAACAGTTGTGAGGCCACATACTGTATACACCACTTTTGTGAGCATTGATCCCGGCCACTAACTGTAGTTATGTACAAAGTGAAAAAGTATATTAAATGAAAACAACTTGTGAATTTTCCTGGATTTAATTTCATGTTTTTGTGAGCTATATTTTAACTGTTTTCTGTATTGATTTGTTTTGTATAAACTGCTGTTTGTCTTTGCCAGTCCCAGGGTTGATATGCTCAGCTATTTACTATCTATGACACAGTATTAGAGCAACAACAATCAAATATAAAGACACATGTTATGTTGTTTTGTCATCCAATTCATGACGTTAATATATCAGGCAATGTAAACAGTGCTATTTTTGTGTCATGTTTTGGTAATGTGGTCTGTATTTTGTGGCAACGATTGAGTTGAAGCTATTATCTGGGAGTCATTTTTCTTCAGTGCTTGTGATTTGAGTAGGCCTAGCAGCTTCATTGTGAAGTAAGATTATCTTTGTAATGATCTTCTGAAAAAACATTGACTATGATTATATTGTAATATAATATCAATATTTTTGGTATCAAACCTAGTTTTGTTCAAAGGTGGAAGTTTGATGCACATGGCATGGTAAACTGTCCAATTCTTTTCAGGCTGTAGGATTTGTAGCAGCATGGATTAAGTAATGTTACTGGTTTGATAAGTAGGCCTAAGCGGATTGTCATTTTAGTATTTTTCAATGCAAATTTACAAATATTGAGTTTTTGGACTATCTTTGCATTGAAAAGATTGAGCTACTTTTGGTCAGGTTTTTTATTGAAGTTGGGCTGGAGATTTTCATATAATCTGGTGACATGAATATTCAGCAATTATTGTTATCCAGTTATTGGTGAAGTCTCAGTTCAAATTTTTTTGAATCCAGTTAGGCTTAATATACTGTATATTTTGTGTGATACATAAGAATGTTTTAATTTGATGGTTCATTTAATTGGGACACAGGCAGGTCTATGAACGTAGATTAAAGTAAGTTCAGCCTTGTTTTGCTGTTGTACGTGTTTTTTTTGCTTGTATTTCGTACACGGCCAAGTTAATGACTCTCAGAGGTTGTGAATAATTTTGTATTTTTGAAAATATATATGCAAAGACAAAAGTTGGGAAAATTATTTTCGCCCCCCAAAAATGTTTTACTCTCCTACGGCTACTCTACTTTACAAAGAATTAATTTCAGTCGAAAACTCCAACAATTTTAAACATATCGACGAAGATCGTGATTGAGAGCAAGGATTTTGCGGTTTATGGAGAAATCCCTAATGCGTAATTGCACAGTTGGGGAAATTCGTGGGTACAACAAATCTTTGAGAATATATAGGGGAGAACCTCCATCAATGGGACAAATTTTGCGTTTTGCTAATTTTTTTAATTTTGTAAAGAAATGCAGTGGTTTTTTTTTTGCAACACTTTTGCCAATGCATTTTTTTTCAAATAACACTTGGTTTGATTTCATTATCTCCAGTGGTTTAGAAATAACGCACAGTTTTTTTAAGGTTACTCAAAACGTCCCATTGTTGAATCTGGCTCCACCATTGGGACAGGCAATTTCTAACAATGGGACAAAATTTATAATCTGTGTAAATGCATATTATAAGCTTGATATTCACTTTGTTATTGATTATATTACTGTAGTGTATTATTAAAGTTTTCTACATTTTTCTTATCTTCATCATTAAAAATCTTTTTGACACCACAATGAGGTTGAAAACGTAGATTGCCTTGATCATTATTTGCTTGGGCTTTTTTGTATATGTGTCAACCCAGTTTTTCAATGTTTATCTTGGTATGTCAAATTCTCTTGCTACAGGTCTATTTTTTCCGGTTTGTATTGCTTTTTCAACTACAGTTTTCATAGTTAAAGGATCTTGTTTCCCTTTTTACGAATGAGTCGAGTTGATTTACAGTGTCCCATTGATGGGCAAGACCTGCTGTCCCATTGTAAGATGCCGACGAAGATCGTGATTGAGAGCAAGGATTTTGCGGTTTATGGAGAAATCCCTAATGCGTAATTGCACAGTTGGGGAAATTCGTGGGTACAACAAATCTTTGAGAATATATAGCCTAAATGATATTCCTCTTAATTTTCTACATTGAACGGCATGTGTCATCCTCATTTTAACAGCACATCAATAAAATTTTGTACACGACCTTTATATTCATAACATTGTCGATATTGCAAAGAGCGAGTTTTGCCATTACCAAACATTCAAATATCTCAGCCAGGAATTAGCAACAAGAAAACATCGAGAATTGTAGCTTTATTTCTGAAAAATACCGAAGAAAACATAATCTTATCCTTTTGCTATGCCACCGGACAGCATCATTTTACAGGAATATTTATAACCACATTTTTGTTGAAAATGCTCTCAGAATGCACCAAATTCAAAGTAATTTTTCAAAATTTTCTGGGGGAGGCCCCCCAGACCCTCCCACTGCTGGGTGTCGTCATAAGCGAAACACGCCCTCAACCCCCGCCCTTTCAAAATTACTGGCTACGCCACTGCTGGTGATCTTGTTATGTTACTTTTTCACTGTTATCATCAGGGATAGTTATCATACACAGCATACATTATATTTGGGCAATTTCTATAAAAGCGTGCACATTTGGGCAAATTTACTTTCTGCCCCCCCAAAATGCTTTGGTCTCGTACGGCTATGCAATCAAGGCTTTGTCGGTCCGAGGATAAAGGTTCAAAAACCAAACCAACTCCAATGTGGCAACTCAGGATCAAAGTGTCATTCCACCATCACAGTGCCACAACCACTTACGTCACAATATACATTGCAACGTCAGTGAATTGATTAATTAATCGAATTTTGATAAAGTGAATGTCTTCTGAGACACCGAGACCTAACCCTGGCACGCCGTCAGCAAGAAGCGGTTGACTTGATCACATCGAAAATTTTGTTTGAGAATTATTAAAATAAAGTTCAACCAGCCTCATGTTTAAAAAGAATATATATTTCGCTACATAATGAGCATCTTCAGTTCTACAAACAAATTACTGCAATGACTGCTGCATAAAGGTGGTTGTATAGTTTAGTTGTAGTTTAGTTTTAGTAGTTTAGTTATAGTATAGTTGTATAGTTTCCCTTTATGCAGCAGTCATTGCAGTAATTTGTTTGTTTGTTTGCAGAACTGAAGATGCTCATTATGTAGCGAAATATATATTCTTTTTAAACATGAGGCTGGTTGAACTTTATTTTAATAATTCTCAAACAAAATTAATCGAATTTTTCATGACTTTGCTGCTCAAGGGATGGAATGACACTTTGATCTTGATCGTTTTATTGCATTTTCTTTGTACAACGTTGATAAGAGCGCAGTAGGCTATCCTTCCATTTGCCAAAAAATACTGTTGGACAAACTAAAATTTTTAGCAAAACTAGAGATAGGATAAGAACTAGCCTACAATTAGAGCAAACAAGTTTTTACCGAATTAGATTAGAATTACCGACATTTCGCTCTAATTTATCAAATTAAACAACTAGAATTGTCTAGTTTTCCCAGTGGCGTAGCTAGGGGGGGAGCGGGGGGGAGGGCGGATCGCCCCAAGCGGCACGTCTGGTGGCGGCACTTTCAGACTACGATTTTTGATTATAATCTGATAAAAAAACGCATTTTATTTTCACATGCTTTTTCTTGAAAGAGTGGCAAAATCTGAATCCTCCCGGGCGGGACATTCCGGCACATTTCCTAGCTACGCAACTGAGTTGTCCAAAGTCTGTCCTAAGGTGAGTTGCTTAAGCGCACACCCTGTGAGACGAACGGTAGGCACTTTGACATAGGACAGTTTTGCTTGCGCATCGGCTGATTTCAGTCATGCGACTCATCACGTGATATTCTGATCGATCTACTCGAAAGATTTTTGATACAAAGAAAATTAAGTGAATGTATCGCCACAAGCAGCGTGGCCTAATGGGTTAAGGTTAGGGCAAGGGAATATTCATTTCGATTGCGTGGGTTCGATTCCCACCCTCTGCCAATGTTAGTTTTTCTTCTGCAACTGAACTGATCGAGTGCAAGAAGGATCTTAATGACTGTAATCAATTGAGTTTATAAGGAAAATTGTCCTACCTTTAACATACCAAGCCTAGCTCACCAACGTCGTTTACCAAGGTGGGGTCCTCCAAGGACCCCATCGTTTCTATTGCTTAAAGTAACTTATACAGTATATACAGGGTCATCAATAATTAACGCTATAACTTCAAACAAATGTATTTAACAAATGGTAGATAAAAATTGAGTAATAAACATATAATATTATTGTCAAATAAATAAATATTTAGGGAAAACAAGTTTTACTCAACGTGTCGGCCATTTGCGTCGATAACAAGTCGGAGACGCTTCGAAAAAGACCTGCAAGAGTCATGAATAACTCTGAGGTATTTTGGCTCATTCTTTTTTCAGATTAGCCTTCAGCGCTTCCAAACTTTGGTGGTGTTTAGTCGAAACCCTGCTCACTAGGTAAGACCAGATGCCAAAGTCTAGGGGGTTCAGGTTTGGGGATGAAGGAGGCCATTCTTCCTTGGAAATGACAAACGGCAAATTGGCTGAGCCAGTTTTGCGTTCTCTCACAATACATACAATCAGTATACCGGCACACTAAAGCACAAGCCAACTTGTAATCTACTTTCTTTATCCTTACTTAGATTACAGTTTATACAGCTAATGTAACAAAGGAAGATTGCTGAAATTGTAAGTAAAGCAGATGCCCTTTTTATGACACTGTAACAAACCCCTGTTTTTACCCCAAGTGTTATAAAAACTAAAATTTTAGTCTTAGCATCACATACAGTATAATATATGTGTTTCTACAAATTACTTAGCCAAAGGATCATATTCATAAACACACAGTTCATTCACTGCCATCTTCACATTCTTTTGCACTTGTCACAGTTGTGTTGGTGACTTGGTGCTGTTCGCAAACGAAACGTTGGCATTTGGAGCATATAATGTTAACTTTTCTATCGTTGTTTCAAAGACATTGAAAACATCTTCCTCTCTTACGTCTCACTAGCTGCCTTGACGTTAAGAATATATTTGAAGCTTCAGTGTTTCGAGCTACAGAAACTCCCATACCTTCAATAGCTCTAACGATGTGAAGCTGAAAACCAGATGGATTACATGCTCTGCGCAAGACATTAGGTTTCGTCAATTCTTTGCCTAACTCCGTCAAGAAATAATATCTTTGATTAGATTTTCTACTGTTCCTGTCTCTGTTTTTGAACACCCAAGTGATAAGCTTATAGGAATTCAGGGCTCCAATGTCAAGCACGTTCGTAAAAAGTCGGAAAAGCCATCTTGACATTCGTCTGGCACAAGAACATTCACTCACCAACTTGTCTGCATCACCCACTCCGCCTTTTGTGCGGTTATATTCAAGTATCATGTTGGGTTTCTTGTGATTTTCATTAGACAGTGAATCATCAAGATATTGAGAAGATAGTGAAAGAACCGTCTTGTTTTTTTTAGGCACATAGCTTACAACTGACAGTTTATCTGAAAAGATAAAGTTTGACGATAAACCGTAGGCTATCGTCCTTTCGCAACTTCCATAACTGCAGGAATATCTGACTTTTTTGCTCAGTGTTCCTGTCTTGGTGATATTTTTCTAGAGCAAAAATTCTGCAGTTGGCACTGATGTAAAAAAAAAATCTGTGATAGCACTTCTTCCAGTTGCAAACAGTGATTTCATCATGTCACACAGTACATACAACCAGACGTCCTTGATTTTTCTCTGGTGTACTCACAGGAAGTTTTCCAGTATAGACTTGGAGGTTATACAGGTAAGTGGTTTTCACGTCTTCAGCTGCCCACACTTCAATTCCCTATCTTGCTGGTTTTGATTTCATGTAGCCTACTGTCTCATTGGACATTTCCCTTGGAAAGAGACTAATTGTTCATCTACTGTTACTTCTTCAAATGGCTTATGGATTTTTTTGCAGTTTTCTACAAATCCACCCAAATTTCGAGAAAAGCTGCAGTTTAGCATTTTCTTTTCTTTGACCACGTGTTGATTTGTCATCAAATTCTCAAACTCTGGCAAAATGTAAGGACATTTTTCGCGTGAAGGTAGCTGGATAACATTCAGCATTTGTAACCTAATATACCAAGGGGGGTCCCATCAGGACCCCAGGTAACGTTATGTTGTTGTTTGCATGTGTTTCAAATTTTTTTTTAATTTTTGTTGCACTATAGCCTACTGAACTTGCTTAAATTTATGACACATACACAGATAAGGAGAAAAATTGTTGCTATAGGTAAGGCGGGAGATAAAAAAAATTCACCTCTGGGGTCCCTACGAGACCCCGCTTGGTATGTTAAGGGTTCCAATGCGCCGCGGCGCAATGGTGGTAGCTGGTTTGCACGGAAAACTGTCCTATGTTAAAGTGCCTACTGAGACGAACAAGCGTTATATTTTTACAAATGCTTACGAAAATAAAACAACAAAAAAGAGTCATATTTGAGCAATTGAGACAGAACTACAGTCTACAGTCAGAACGAGCGGTGAAGAAGGTGGTTAAAGAAAACGAGAGATCAAAAAGCTGTCCTGTGTAAGAATAAGTTAGTTTGTGAGAAAGCGAGAGTTGCCTACACCAAGTCAACCGTAAGCTTATAGTCTACATCACAATATCATACTATTCACAAACATAAAAAAACGCTTCAGACTACGCTCAGTGTTGAATAATTCAATCTGATCAGCCAGCGAAAGTGGTCACCCAGTCAGCTGAAGTCACAACCAAACCATGTTACTGCTGAGGCCTATGCTTCTCTTTCTTAAATCTGTAAAGATGTGTGAGCTCTACCTAATAGACCATTCCCGCAGCTCTGTGCAATGAACCGTGACGTTGAAAACAATCGCGCCGGCTGCTTCATTGGCAAGCACCAAATTGCTTGTGAATACTTGATAACTTGTTGAGTAGTTAGTAGAATCTTCGTAAAAACATGGAATCAACGTTAAAAAACAAGGATATGACTGTTAAATTTTATTCAAGTTACTTTTATATGAAAAACAAACCAATGTGATACAATGATAAGCCACTTATTTAATGGGCTCTAGTACCTATAGACTTGAAATTTCTTTCTGCTTTAGCTATTATGTCTTAAAGTGAGAATCACTGTCTTATTTGCTACAATAAGTAGGCTAAGTGGGTTTCAATTTGTAGCCTTTTTTGCTTCTTTACTTGTGAAAGCAATGCAGCCTATCACTTATGGATACCGTACTTGCACTGAATATGAATCAACTGAAGTAGGCTAATAAGCTGGACTGCCATTCAATCAAGGCCGTAGCCTAACTTCGTCAGTTAGGGCTCCGATACAATTATGAGGCCTCCATTTGTTTCTGTGCTTAGGCTATTATAGAACGTAGAAATGACATATGTAAAGCTTGCAGGAGCTACAGACCACGAAACGCCGGTGTCCATTGCTGTCAATTCTTGCTACAATCAGCTGCTGACAAACATTTATTGTTACTATAAGCTTATAACTTGTTTTGGCCGCTTTTTGGCTCAATTGCCCAACGGGTCAACCTATTGATGAAGACATATGGGCACACACTTCGCATTTTCCCAAACTCATCCAATAAAAACTGGATTTCCGCAGAAGTTTGGTGATTACTTTAGATATGAAATCGAAGCTACGTTTTAATCTTTTTTTTCGACCACAGAAGGATTTCAATTATTTGTTTGTTTAGCTTACCCAGTTTCATATAAGCCACCCAGTAAAGTTGACATGAAGTCTAGTAATAGGCTAGCCAAATCACGTTTTTTTGCTCCCATTGCAACAACATATAATTATAGAGTAGGCTATTACGTAGCCTTCACTGCGATCACAAATGCAACACAATAAGAAGCAACAAAGAGATAGGCTATATAGCCTAGTTGTCGAGTCAGCTGCTATCCTTATTTTAGCATGCCATTAAGTGTCTTTGCCGAGACACAGCCGCAAACTCTGAAGCGGTGTCGAACCGACGTCCTTTGCGAACGTCGCGCAAACGTTTTCACCATTCAACTATGCAGTCGCTATACGTTACTATAAATTGTTTGTACTTAAGTAGAATTTTATAATGTTTTAAAGTTTACTAAAATTTTAGACAACAGTTAGTAGGCTAATAATTTAATATAATTGTATTTGCCTAACCAAAAAGTATGGTAGGCCTATTGGATTGGGGATTCCACTTGTGCTGTAGCCCAATTTAAAATGAATGCATGTGTGTTGCAAACTTATTTTCGACAGAAAGTAATAACTGCCAAAAATACATAGGACTATGCTGTCTCATTCTGTGTCAATATATTATTATTAGTTCCATAAGAATAATAGAAGCCGAACCAAACACAAACATTAAATGGCTAGAAACCTGGAGTGACCAAAAGCATATAATAGGGTAAGCTAGGACAAAAATATCAAGTAATAAACGGAAATCCTGCACGAAAAAAATATAAGTGTAGATTCTAAATGAAATGATAACACGTTTCGGCTACCTACTTTAGTTGTTATCTCAAATATTTTTGAAATACAATTTATCAATGCGAGGTCCTTTCGTTTAGTGGTTCCATGCAGTAGGCTATAGTGCTGTGCCGGCGGTAGTTATAGGCCCATAGGCTAAGGCCCTGTAGTAAATTCAATTTTTTTCTGAAAATAAATAACTTAATTGTAATACTCAGTCAAAAAAGGACTTTTAGTACAATATGTACGTCTAAAATAAGCGATTGTTCGATCAAAACGTTCAAAAACTGTGCTTCACTACTACGATTCCAGTTCTTGAAGTGGTTTGTTTTCAACGTCACGCTTCATTGGTTGGCTGCGGGAAAGGTCTATTGTAGACTAGAGAGGAAGAGAGAGAGAAAGGGAGAACTTTTAGTTTGTCTGTTGCAAGAATAGTAGCCAACGGTACAATTATAAAATATAAACAGTGCGAATAAATAGCACCATATAAAACTAGATTTCACAACAGACAGCAAGCAGCGAAAGACTATAACAGTCATCGAGTCAGCTGCTTGTGGTTTACAATTGAAACTTCGAACCAACGAGAATCTAAAACAATAATATACTAAACGAAACGCAATCCAGTAAACTGTAGTTGAGTTCATTACTTTGTGTTTTGCAAGATTTTCTTTTGATTGCTCACCACAATAAAATGTATGTTTATCACTAATATCCACAAGGACATGCATGACTGCTATCAGCTGGTTTGGCCGGAAGTGTCGTTTTCCATCAATAATAACAACAAAGAGGAACTGTGGTATATTTTGCTCAAAAAGAGGAGGGCAACACAGAACAAAGAAAAAAACTTTTGTTTGGTTGGTTTGTTGTAAATGTAAAAATACGCTGCTGCAATTATGATCATTAAATAATAATCAATACGGTACTAAAAAATAGCACCATAAAAGATTACATTTCACAACAGACAGGAAGACTACACGAAATAAAACTTTTCTCTCCAGCTACCGGCTACAGCTTTGGGTAAAACTGCACTTTAGCTCTCTAAATTAAAATGCAATTTATTCTTGCATTTTAGGTGCCCAAATTAGTATATAATCAGAAATTCACAGGGTAGTTGTTAGCAACAACATCCAAAAAATGGTAGAACATGTCGTCTTTCCTGAATTTGTCGCAAAACATGAATTCGCACATGTATGACGGAAACAACGTCCTTGAGGTGACGAACTGGCACTGCAGCTTTTTTTTAGCTTGCATCCACATATTTTTGACATATTATAGTTTTCCGCTCATTGACGCATACCCAAAATTGTGCTTGGTGTGACAATGGTTGTTTGGAGCACGTGGTCTTCCAGCCATTGCGTTGTTGCAATTACCTTTTTATGTGCGGTATAGCCTATAGCCTAATTACAAGACTTACATGTACGTACATTTCTGCGGACAGAATAGGCACACAATGTTAAATACACATTGCTATTCAGCAAGAAACAGTTTAAAAAAATTTGGGCAGCTAAAGTGCAGTTTTACCCAGTTTTGGACACAAGCGTTAGCAAACCAAAGGTAAAGTAGTTTCACCCTATATGTTTTGTCGAGTCCTGTCTTAGTCATGAGTTACCAAGGGGGGGGGGGACTTGTATACCAGCTCCAAAAACTATTTAGAAACAAAAATCTAACATTTTGAGGAAGAGAGTTAAACCTTTTTTGTGTTATGTTTTATTTTATTTAGACAATAGAATACAGCAATATTTCGGCCTTTTTTACCCTGGGTATGAATACAAAGGCATATACCCCCATGGGACAATTCTTCATTTGTGGTACCGGTACATAAATGAACACAAAATGGTACTTTTGCCAACCTTGCCATAGTGCCTGAACTGCAAGCTTTGTGCAATGCAATAGCAAGGTGTCTCCAGCTAAATGCTTAATTGGGCGAACACCAAGTGTGTTACATATCATTATCACATATATTTATGATATATATATTATATATTGTATAATTACAGAAAAACTGTCACAGATTTATAAGGTAACTTCTAGCTAAGGTTTCATGTCGCATAAAAATCACCACTCACCATACGCAACACTGAAAAACAAAATTAAAAATAAGCACAAAAAAATAAACATATTACCAACCAACATCAGTTGTAATTGATTTTAGCTCTGCTAGCTGCATTAAACACTTTGTTTACGGTTGCTGCAACCTATCCCTGGAATAATATCTATGATAAATACATTATATAAGTTCTCATGATAGATTGTTACGGACAATTTTCATATCAAACGTCATATAAAACCGTTCAGGTCTACTGAATCTTGGCGTCTGACGTACTGGACTATTGCAAAAAATGAGCAGATTGCAGAATCGATTGCAAGACCTGTAAAGCATTGCAGCTGCAGCTTACATCATCGTTAAATCTTTAATTACGAAACAGCTGTAGACCAGGCTTGAACAGATGTTGGCCAGGCTTGAACAGGTGCTTGAATTGCTTATCATTATTACGTCACATAGCTGCTTACGTGCATTTGAGATATTGAAAACTATTTTCGTCATTCGTAAAATTGTTACTTGAGAGTTGGCCGCATACTTAACTGTTTTGCTTAGTGCTTGCCAGCTGGACCAAATTTCCGTCTTTTATCCAAGTAATCTGTATTGTAGTGACAAGTTTTAGTGGCGTACCGTGTTGTGTCCCAATTTCGACAGCCGTGGGCTATTTTTTACAGAAATACAATTCTCGAATAGACGCTTCCAGAAGAGTCTTTCTTGCGGTCATTGCATACAGACGAACGGATCCGGGAATCTTATATTACAATTTTCTCACAAAGAGATTATGGTTTACCGTTGTGACCATAGATTTAGTATCCTAACGCAACTATTCTTTAGTTTATGCAAAGTGTAGGCTATCAGTCATCATGTAGAATATACTATATAGTTCATATAATTGTTTGAGTAATGAGTACTGTACCTGATTTGTTGCTTCACGAACACTGGAAGTATGTCTTCATCATCATCTCAGGATGAACATTACATGCCCCATGCGAAACTTCCAAGAATAGAAAATGTCAAATCAATGAATGTAAGTATCAGTGATGTTATTGTTGTTATAGATGTTATTGTAGAGACTATATAATAATTAGTTCGTTACTATACTGCACATAGTAAACCTAGCTTCTAAAGTTATCATCACCATAAATGTCACTGGAGCATGACATCATGTGCTCAAGTTACTCCCGGTTGGCGTAAGTCTGCCTGAAGTTTATACAACAGATTGTCAATCACATTTTCACAATGTACTGTAAATGAAGTGTTTTGGGCAGTATTCTTCTTTGTTTGAATGTGAAACGAAATGTACATAAAACAAAAACGTACATTGTACAATGTACATCCAATGAGAGATTGCAAAAGACCGTAGCCCTGAAGGCGTAGGAGGCCATCGAGTCTGCATTCTCTCATTCAAACAGTTATACGAAAGCAAGCATTTTTTTAGGAAACCTCTTCATCTCCTGATGGTTATTATCGTAAAGGTGAAACATCTGTCATTATTGAAAATGGTACTAATGTCACTGGCTATGCTGAGAATATTTATCAAATAAAGAACGTTTTCTCTTTTCCATCACAAGGTTAGTGATTTGTTGCTTAAATAGCATTTGGTTGTTTTGTTGACTATATACAGTTAACACTTTGCTCCTCAAAGGGAGGCCAGATTTGGCCCCCCCCTCATATTTCCTTTGATTATTTGAAGCACAGTAACGCCATGCACTTGGTTTTTCTTGACTTTTCCTAAAATTGCCAGGCGGATCTGATGATATTAAATTTGATGCTAAAAGTTGTGTAGTTTTCTTGTAAATTCAAGATTTTGGTGAATTTTTGCTATTTCTAGCTCACTTCCAGCAAAGCGTGAAATGGATTACATTGCGATAACAAGCCATAAGCTCATAATTGCTTCGTGCATCGATGTGCGCGAGCAGAGAGAAACATCCTCTTGTTTTCCTTTGTTTGGTTTGACCTCAATAATACAAAGCGCGTTATTTTTTATGCCACAAAAGAAAAGCCAGTGATCACAAAGCTGTTAATTAGAAACAATAATAGCAAACGTTTTTTGCGTTATCAGCTCTACAAAGAAGAATAGCAATCCACGATCAAAATAGTAGGCTATGTAGGCCACAAACTATTCAAAACAGTTGTTTCAAGCAGATAATATTCATTGACGAATAAAAAACGTTACAATAAGAAATCTTCTCCTGGGTAAATGCACGAAAACCTGGTTTTGAAATAAACGTTCTATGGAAATGCTCTCATTGACAAAACTTGCAATTGAGGAAATGTATCACTGCAAATGCTTTTGGGAGAGGCCGAAGAAATGGCGTTTTTGTAAACAGTAATTGTGAGATACACTCAAAATTATGAGATAGGCTCCATTTACACGTAGCAGCTAACTCGATGGCTACATGTCCCTTCCCTGCTTTATGTCGCCTACTTGTTGTTATGTCCTGCATTTTTGTTTCACAGTGCACTGTGTGTTGTTCCAAAGAGCGCAAAATAAAGATGATAATGCCTCATCTACATTACTAAATATTTTGTAATGTAGAAGAGGCATAAAGCTAGGCGTCACATCAGACAAACAACAAATCAGCTTTTTTCATCATTAATTCAACATCTGAATACGTTGCGCCAATGTATAAGAGGCCGGCTATTGTGAAGGCCCGCCATTTATAAACGATTCGATTATACCAAAAGTGGGACAAACTAGTGGATCAAAGAATGAATAAACAATGCTGAGAAAACTAAATCTAAGTGACGAACAATACCGATGTCTTCATTTATCTTTGAAAAATGCTGCCTAAACTTATCAACAAAAAATACCGTAAATAACGGCAAGGATCCCGAAAGCAGAATTTGCTCGACTTTGGCATGAATGTAGTCAGACATCTACAGTAATAATTCCACACATACAATAACGGGCTCTCAACGGCTGTAAGATACATAATAATCAACCTGGTTCTGGGCGGTTTGTGTAACAGCTTAGGGGAAGACACTACTTGAAATGATGCACCACACAAAACATTGTCAATGAAGACTGAGTCTACAAACCGATGTGGATTGTGCTGCACAATGACTTCAAGTTTAGGACAGAAAAGGCACAAAAATATCACGATAAAAATAAAGACCTTGTGCGAAATTTTCGAGAATCATAACACGATGCAAATACCATAAACGCGTGGTTTGCATGCTGCTCTAAGCTGGCCGGCAACCACAAAGGTAGACAATAAAGGCAGTTTATACTTCGAACAGCGCAATAAACATTATAAATACGTAAACCGACAATTTTCTTTTACAAACGTTTTACGTCTAATGGTAAATTTTCCCCCAACAATTTTTTGTGAAGCGCTTGCAAACCACGGTTTTGTAAAATAATTCATCATTATTATTTTTTACTTCTCGGATATTGTAAAACGTCATCAGCAAAATCAAAAAAAAATTTCATCACTTCAATGTAGTAGGCCTAAGAATTTTTTATAGAATTGTAGCCACGTTGTTTCAACAAAGAAGCCATTTTTTGGCAATATAAAGTTATAGAAAATAATTTGCAATCCTGCAAATGTTTGGAAAGAATCTAGGAAGTCTTCTCACAATCTGGCACAAAATGATTATGTTTATTGTATCTCTGCAATATTTTTACGACAATCTTTGAAGCTTCGTTATAATCATTTTTATCTTTGAAGTAAAAAGTTAATTTTTTTTGGCCAGAAACATAATCGCTGCCTTGCTGATGTTGTCGCCTTTACGCGTATTTTTTGTGTTTCAAACAATGACGACCCAGTCAGCAATCCAGTCCTTTTACATTGATTCAACATTTGTAAACGTTAAATTTATGTAGCTTTGCTGACTGTGGGTTATTTCACATTTCCTTTGTTTACGCATGTTGATCAATTCGCTGTTGCATTGTTTCGACGCTGGCGGACTAAAAATGTATTTTCAAATTGATTGACACAATCTTCAATAAAAAGTTTGGTTTCGAACTTAGCTTTGTTGATGTAAATGCTGTATTGTTTGTGGATGTAATTTATGAGTTATGTTTATAAATACCGGTAAGCGAAATGACTTATGATGTAGCCTGCATGATATTTGTGATGCGACTTGACACAAATCCACAATTTCAAAAGCACCTAATTTGAACTTAGAAATTTCAGATAATTTCAACAATTTGTTCAATTGTCTTCTCTCTACTAAAAATATTCATACTACAAACTCAATTGTAGACCTAAAATACACAAACGAAGATGTAAACAGCTATTCAAGCAGGCTAAGGTGTTACTTATGAGAAATTTGGTTCCATAAAACTAGAAGCTAGCCATGAGTTTGGGAATGCATTAGTTTAGGACAAAAATGTAAGACAACAAACGCAGTTTTTTTTTTTTTTTCGAATTCGTGTAACAATATTACTCTGATTGTAACTATTTTAGAATCAGTGAGTAGCTTACAATAAGATTTGCTCGCAAGTCGTAAGTAAATCTTTATCAATGCAATGATTCGGCACACCGCACACACACTTCGTGCCTTCGATCGAGCTCATTGTTTTTCAGAACTTTGCATAAAATCGGATTAGCACGATAATTAAATAGCGGCAAGATAAATCAAAATTGTCGTTTTTGGGTACCTTTGCAAAAATTGAAATATCAAGTTTAACATATAAAATTTTAAAATAATGACTTTTCAAACTTATAGACAAATGATTTTTTTTTCACACCAGTGCAACTTCTGTTGAAATAGCACCAGCGGATAACACGTAACAGCTGATTGAATTTGATCCAAAAACGGCCCCCCCTTGAGCAGTTAACTTCCAAAAAAACGTTGAAAAGCAAAGGGTTAAACCGAACTAATGATTTTGATGTACAGAAAAGGTTGCAAGTCGGCTAAACCTAAACAGTATATAAACAATTAGATGTATTTTACCATAGTTATGTTTTCGGAGATCAAAGCAATCTATAGTGGCCAAACTGATGGAAGTCATGGTCAGTTGGTCAACCTGTCGCTAGGACATATCACTTGGGCACATCTTACCATGAGACTTCAATTCTATCTTAGATTGTTCACATATTTTTGTTTATCTGTGTTGAATTCCAATCACAATCTTTTTTTAATATCGATAGACGGGTCCATGTCTTTTAGGTGCAGACAGTTAGGCGCCGGTCAAATAGGCATGCCCACTGTCACTGCAGGGCACATCATACCATGAGACTTCAATTCTATCTTAGATTGTTCAAATATTTTTGTTTATCTGTGTTGAATTCCCATCACAATCTTTTTTTAATATCGATAGATGGGTCCACGTCTTTTAGGTGCTGACAGTTGGGCGCCGGTCAAATAGGCATGCACATTGCACACTGTGGCGTCAGGATATTTAGGTGCGGAGCACTGTGGCGCCCGATGATTTAGGTTCTATTTGTAGTAAAGTTTGCAGATTGCATCAGCTCAGCTTTGGCAAAACCTAGTCCGGGTTTTGGTGGAAAACTAAGTTACTCTTCACTCAAACCTACCACCCGCTTGAATACAGGCTACAGTATGTTTTTTACTGATGTTTAGTTTAGTTGTTATTTGACTTAACTAAAAGTGAACTCGGAAACTTGAATAATTTATTGATAAAGCTTTCGCTGACGCAAACCTGGACTAACAACAAATAAATGCCGAACACGTGCATTAAAAACAATAGCCTAGATGTTTTTCTGTTTAATATAACATTTTGAGTGAAAGGCATTGCCGATTTAAGCAGCTTCACTCACGGAAGCCATGACATCTTTTTCTGTTCAATACAGTCTATGGTTCAATATAACATTTTGTGTAAAACGCATTGCCGGATAAAACAGCTTCACTCACTGAAGCCATGACTGACAACAAATAAATGCACGCGCATTAACAAAACAACATATTTTTCTGTTTAATATAACATTTTGTGTGAAAAGCATTGCCCTACCTGCCAAGCTAATACAATCTGCAGACTTTACTAGGAATAGCACCTATATGAACGGGCGCCACAGTGCTCTGCACCTAAATATCCTGACGCCACAGTGTGCGCGCCTATTTGATCGGCGCCTAACTGTCTGCACCTGAAAGACTTGCTCCTCGATAGACATTTGTTGTTACGCAAAGTTGTCACAAGATACAGTATGAACAAACATAAAACTTAACCTACAAATCGAAGTAAAATTATGTTATGATACCGTAATAATGCATTGTGTGATAACAATGGGCGATATGTTCAGTAAATTGACTTCACTTGATAGAAATCATTGGCTCTTACATACAGTAGAATGGTAGGTTAGGGACTATTTAAAAATGATCATAAATGGTACCCTCAGATGCCAGAACCGTTGTTTAGGTTGTTGAGAAACATATGATTTATGAGCAGTGAAAATACAAAAAATGGCATCAGATGAGTTAAGGACAGCCCTTGACAAAAAAGCAGCTATATATACTGGAGCTGATTTCATCAACTTTAGTGTAAATATCTGTACAAAGCCCAAGACATGCTCAATGGATAAAGTAGAATTTACATCAAATGGTGTTGCGTTGACATGTCTCTGCAACAGGTACAATTGTCTCGCATCATGTCAGCCAAGTCACAATGTTGTGTGTTCATATTTACTACTGTATTTTTATTGTTTGTTTGAAAGTTTGCATTTCTTTGTCTTTAATGTTTGCATACTTCTGGTGTTGCAACATTCGGTCTTGCTGGTTAATATTTAGTGATGGTACCGTACTCTCAGTTAAAAATGTTATTGTTTGTTTGGAATCTATTTTTCATACTTTTTTCTTTCGAAAATATGCTTTTGGGACATTTTTCAAGCTATAAAATGCCGGAATGGCCCGTTTCGGTGAGTCCGATTCGGTGAGTCCGATTCGGTTAGTCCGATTCGGTGAGTCCGATCCCTTAACGGGGAATTTTTTCAATTCTTTTTTTAAATTATCGGGTACCATAGCCTAATTATCATTGCCATTTTAGGGTTAGGGGTTAGGAGTTAAGGTTAGAGGTTAGAAGTTAGGAACTCACCGAATCAGACTCACCGAATCGGACTCACCGAATCGGACTCACCGAATAGTAGCAGACCCATAAAATGCATAGAAATTGATAGGCCTCCAACCTCCATACATAGTATAATGCAGTTTTGCTGTACCATCACTAAATTTTAACTAGCCGAAGCTATTATTACTGGTAATTAGTAAAAACAAGGAAATTTAAGCTGCAAAATAAACAAATAAGCTAGGAAAAAAGTGTATATACCTAGAGTAGTACTATATATATGCAATGTCAATACAAATAGACAACCGGTACTATGTTTACCATAGTGTATGCATAGGTGTTATCCTGTTGCAAACTACTGTAAAGTTACTTTAAAACTGTCCTTACATGATTGATAGTGCTGTTAGAAATAATATCATACTGGAGAAATTTTGTTTTAACACAAAGATCTCTTTGTTTCTTTTTGAATCAAAACAGTTTAAAAATCCAAACAATGCAGAAAGTGTTGTAAAAGTTAGTTTGCATGACCAGGTTGTTCCCCGACGCTGCCAAATAAAATTCCCTACAACTGCTGTACAAATTCCCCTAACACAACTTCATTTACTAGCACAAATTACACTATATACATATTCCAATACAGCTTTCCATACAGCAGCTTCTAGTGCAGTGGTTTTTAACCAGGGTTTCGCCAGTAAATCTAGGGGTTCCGCAAGTTTACATTCAAATCGGAGAAATTATAAAAATTTTATGAGAATAAATGTAATTTTTTACAGTTTTTATTTTTATTGTACATAAATAAATCTGAACATGAGTAGGCCTATTTTAATTTAATTTTATTAATCAAACGATGTTTTTTGCATAAGGCAATTAAATTATTAAACAGGGGTTTCTTGAGCTTTTGGAATGTTTCATTGGGTTCCGTTCCACCGAATAGGTTGAAAACCACTGTTCTGGTGGATGGAATAATTCACTGACAAAACACTTCAACAATCCGAAACTTTGCTCTGTCAAACTGCGTGGTCGGGTCTGCATTAGTGCTGCAAAGCATTTACATTACAAGTATACAAAACTGTCGGGATTAAGCTCTCAAAGAAGCTTTCTCAGTTTGAGGATGAAGATTCAATCAATCAATTACCGGTACACAACCATTACCCTTGAAACTTTATGACTTTTTCTAAAATGTTTAATCCACTTCAAATGATGCTGCTATCATGTGTAGGTTTGGAGATATGATTTAATTAATCATACCATACCATGATATTTCAGCTTTCTAATCTCTAGCGTCGCTTTGCCATGAATAGCAATGTACTTACCTCATGAGTTGGCTTTGTCACAAACCGTTTAACTGTAACGATTAGGCCCATGCCCTTTGTTTGCAAACTCAAATTCTGTATTACTTTGATTAGTCTTTCAATTGCATCGAAGTCCATTTGAAACTAATTAAATAAATATATACCGTATAATAAAACTACTATTGATGAAAAAGATGTAACCAAAGTCATATATACTGCAAAAATATAACATTTCCAATGTCAACACTTTTGTTTATTTGTGGCTTCCTAGAACTTTTTGATGAACTGGTTTTGTTTAATAATACCATTTGTAACTATTGAGTGCAAATCTTCGTTAAGAAATACAGTATTATCTAATGAATCCAACAGTTTAGTGTGCCTAGTTTTGTCTATTTCATTTCGAAAAGCAGTTTAACAAGTGAGTTCTTGATCCTCTACAAACTCCACAGACTGATTGACTCCATGTACAGTATATTATACAGTGTCAACTGTCCACCCTCCATAGACATATAGATTTGCATATGCACATTTATAAATATTGTTTAATGTATCTGTATATACAGGGTGATCAAGCCAAGTGTAGACAAATATATATTGAAGTAACAATACATCCAAACAGGAAAAAATTTACACATATAAAGAAAAATATAAAGAAAAGTATAAATAAACAAAATGTACTCTTATTTTTCAATATGTCCTCCCTTTGCCTTCACCAAACGCCTTAGTCCGTTGTGCACTTGACTGCATAAGGCACGTGTGGTGTCTAATGATATTTTTTCCCAACAAGTGCGCAATTTTGCTTTCAGAGCTGATACTCCATATTGCGAAGTCCATTGGGTTTAAATCAGGAGAGGATGGAGGCCATAATTCCTTTGGCCAAAACTCTTCCATATTCTCCTTACACCAGTCCTGGACAAGATTTGCTGTGTGGGACCTAGCCCCATCTTGTTGCAGAGTTATTTCGTCTTCTCCAAATGTTGCATTGATCCAGGGAATCAATTTCTCCCTCAACATTTTCAAATAAACATGTTGCTAGAGCATGGAATGAAAATTGTGGAGCGAATACTAGAAAAGAGGTTGAGAACATTGGTGAAATTAAATGATATGCAGTTTGGATTTATGCCAGGAAAAGGTACAGTGGATGCTCTGTTTATATTGAGAAGAATGCAGGAGGAATACCGAGAGAAGCAGAGAAAACTATATATGTGTTTCGTCGACTTAGAAAAGGCATTTGACAGAGTACCAAGGAAAGTGATGGAATGGGCCGTGAGGAAAAGAGGTATACCGGAGGTATTAGTGAGAGCTGTGATGTCTATGTATGAGGATGCAAGAACAAAAGTGAGAGTTGGATCAAATTATTCAAACGAGTTTTCTGTGAAGGTTGGTGTACACCAGGAATCAGTTTTGTCACCTCTGATATTTGCTATTGTGGTTGACGTTGTAACTGAAGGAGTGAGGGAGGTCTTATTGAGTGAAATTTTGTATGCAGACGACCTGGTCTTGACAAGTAATAGTATGGAGGGAATGGAGAGAAAGTTTGAGAAATGGAAAGAAGCATTTGAAACCAAGGGTATGAAGGTGAATCTTGAAAAAACAAAAGTGATGGTGAGTGGAGCAGAAGGGGGTCTGCTACTATTCGGTGAGTCCGATTCGGTGAGTCCGATTCGGTGAGTTCCTAACCTCTAACCCCTAACCCTAACTCCTAACCCCTAACCCTAAAACGGCAATGATAATTAGGCCACGGTACTCGATAATTAAAAAAAAAATTGAAAAAATCCCCCGTTAAGGGATCGGACTCACCGAATTGGACTCACCGAATCGGGCCATTCCGAGCAGAAGGAACAGTTGTTGAGAGCAAAGTAGATCCCTGTGGAATATGTGGCAAGAGAGTGATGAGAAATTCAATGCAATGCAAGGAATGTGGAAAGTGGGTACATGCAAGATGTGCTAATGTCAAGAGAGCCGCAACAAGATTGGTGAAGTGTTTTGTTTGTGGGAAATGCAGTAAAGGAAGGAATGAAGTGGAAGGCCATGATGATGAGTTCTGCCATGGCATCGAAACAGTGACAGACTTCTGTTATCTGGGTGATCGGATAAATGGAAGTGGTGGATGTGAAGCAGCGGTGACAACAAGGGCAAGATTGCGCTGGGCAAAGTTCAGGGAATGTGGGGAAATGTTGTATGGCAGAAAATTTTCACTAAGGATGAAAGGAAAAGTATATCCGAGCTGTGTGCGGCCTGCAATGTAAATTGTAGCGAGACATGGGTATTGAGAGAGAGTGAACTGGCAATCCTGAGAAGAACGGAAAGGTCAATGGTGAGAGCAATGTGTGGGGTGAAAACGAGAAGGGAAAAAAGGACTGAAGAATTGTTGGATATGCTAGAGATGAGAGAGACCATAGACCAACTGGCAAGGGCAAATGGAGTGAGATGGTATGGACATGTGATAAGGAGGGAGGAAGGAAGTTTTCTTAGAAAGGCACTAGATCTAAAGGTGGATGGGAAGAGGAAACGCGGTCGTCCAAGAAGAACGTGGAAACAACAAGTGAAGGATGAGTTTAAAAAAGTCGGACTGAAGGAGAAGATGCAAGGGACAGGGTGAAATGGAGAAAAGGGATTAAAACAATTGCTGCGCGGAAACAATCGGCCACCCCCACTAGTGGGGAACAAACCAACGATGGATTATGATGATGATGATGTAGATTAATTTTTACTTCCTCTTCAATGAAGAAGAGAGGATTTTCTTCACCACTTGAAGTTACCCCACCCCAAACCATCCCAAGGGCTGGTTTCTGTCTCCGGAACATCAGCCTTTCATTCAGTGGGATATCTTCTTCATTTTTTGCATAAATACGGTCATTCTGATGATTATGCACAGCTTGGACGGTGAATAACTTTTCGTCTGTCCAAAGGACTGGTGGCTGCGTGCCTCATGCAGTCAAGTGCACAACAGACAAAGGCGTTTGGTGAAAGCAAAAGGAGTACAAAAGAAAAATAAGAGTACATTTTGTTTATTTATACTTTTCTTTGCATTTTTCTTCACATGTGTAATTTTTTTCCTGTTTGGATGTATTGTTATTTCAATAAATATTTGTCTACACTTGGCTTGATCACCCTGTATATATTGTTGAAATCAGGGATGTATCCAGCCTCTAATTTTTTGGGGGGTGCTGCTGAAATCTATTTTCATTCAAGGAGGTCCATCAGTGTGGCACTGTCAAAATGTGTCTCTGCTGTATTTGACATACTGATAAGCATTCATGTTGTTAATACAGATGTTTTTGTTTAATATTAATAAAGACTTGAAAACTAGCATAAATAAAAAAAAAAAACTTATGGTATAACAAAATTCAAGAACGTGATGAAATTTTGGGCAATATTCTAAAGTTTAAAAACATGAGCAGTACAAAACACATGATTATTTCCATTGGTACACATTCCATAATCTACACAGCATCAATTCGTTACATGCTGATATACAATGCTATGATCTATCAAAATATAAAGTAATACCAGTAGATCTTAATACCATTAGTTTATTAAAATAATAGCAGTTTGAAATTTTTTTGGGGAGTGCGCACCCCCCTTGGATCCATCCTTGGTTCAAATGCTTTATAAAAACTCAAGATGGTATTACAGTATTCCTATAAAATTATATTGTCTATCTTAGCTGTGACTATAATTTTGTGGAGAAAACACATGCAGCTCATTTGTGCATTGAAAAATAGTAGATGAATCTTTTCTTACATAATTCTTATAGCTGTATGACAGATGCCACTTTTTTTTTGCTTTCACGAGTACACAAAAACTGTTTGATATCATCTCAACAGAAGCATAACAGGGTCAACTCAGTGGATTTCTGCTCTTTACTATTTATGTTTGTCAGCTTATTGGCCGAGTAGTGAGAAAGTTTGCACTGAGGCAATCTATTTAACAAACGTAAAGTGAAGCACTGTTGCAGCATTTAATGACACAAAAGGCTTATTTGTATATCTTTGAAGGTGGACAAAGTGGCACTCATGGCAATGTTCATTTTTTCCAACTTTCCAATACTTTAAAGAAACCTTCCAGCAGTGAAGCAACAAATCAGTCATGTCATGGTATGTAAAAATTTATGTCTGGGTCTCTATGCTTGCTTTCCTTCTCAGTTCACCATGGATTTTTATTTTCGATTGTAACGGTAAACAAGAATGCAAGATTTAGAATTTAAGTAAATTAATTAGAAACATATTTATATGTGGACGTTAATGTGTCACTATAGTTGCTTTCCTTTTATCATAAATTTTTATTTTATTGACAACACAAGATTTTTATTTTGAGTATATTCAAAATGTGTATATACAATTTTCTATTTGAATAGACTGCTGAGTTTTTTTTAATACTGATAATTTTTTTACTTGCTTACATTAGGCAAACAAAGTGGCGATCATGACAGCTCACAAAGTTTTCAAGTTCCTCTTTTTTCATTGGGAGAGTCTAGTAGTGTGAGGGAAACAGCAATAAAGTCACTTTACGGTATGCGGAAGCTCATGATTGGTTGTTTCAGTTTTTATTGTTGGGGCACTCCCAGACAGCAAAGTCCATCATTTTTACATTGATTTAAGTTCTGCAAACGTTGAATCAATGTAAAAATGTTGGATTTTCAATTTTGCTGTTTGGGCTGTTCTTTACATATTATATCTGAATATTCTCCTCTCACCTTGTTATCGTGCTTGTTGCTGTTACAACTGCGAACTCGTAGCATCAGGTTAAAACAGGTCGCTAATATCCACATTATGAAGAAAACGAAGAAACTATAACAAATTTAACATATTTATCACACTAAGAAATCAGTAAGAAATTTAACATAAATAAAATAAACTCAAACGTTTTCGACACGTACAATTGCGTCCTCATCAAGAATTTCTTTGAGTTTGCAATATACATTATACAATATATACGGTACATAAAATGAGAATCATAAGATAAATCTGACTATGCACTATAGCCTAACTGTAACGATACTTCGGACTGAAAAGCACAAACTCAACAAGTGATACATGAATGATTACGAGTAAATAACACTGCAAGAAACAGATCACATGAGTTGTATCAAGCGTAGTAATCAAGCAAGCCTAATAATCGCCTCTCAACAGCAAAGTCCCGTGCAATTATTTTCCTGTTGCTTGGTTTCCTTTTGTGTGTGTTTTAATTGTTGTCACGTGCTTGCATTTAATGTAAAAATGACGGAGTTTGTTGGAACTTTTTAAGGTGGTTGTTGTTAGTCTTGACAGGATCTCTTGCGTATCCAAATTGACTCCATTCTATAAGATTGATCTGCGATCACCTGCTTCATATAGTCAGAAGTCTTTGCCATGATTAGATTTTTGTCAAATAGTTCAAAAAAGATTCTCTTACAAGAGAATTCTCAACCCGGTTTCATTTACAGTGTAACAATTTAAAATGTCGTGATAAAAAGCAAAGCACCAATTGCAAAGTTTCAAATCCTAATTTTTATAACATTCCAAATTGTTGTTTTAAACGCGTATTATTGTAATGAGATCAAGTAGTGACACTGTAAACTGTGAGGCGTCATTGTAGCAACGCAGAGCAGTGCTGTAAAACATGAAGTGCGTGTATAAAAAAAAATCACTGCAAAATAACAAATGGTTTATACGTGGTAGTAAAGCGTAATTTTATAAACTTGAAGAGTATGATTGCCAACTGCTGTATCAGATCAGGCACGTAATCATAATCAGTTTATTTGCTAATGAAGCTCTTGATAAAATATAATTATATACTTCATTCTCACTCTGTCAATACTTCTGCACACCAGTGCTTTTAACAAGGTTTTTTTTTTTTTAATTTAGTGAAGAAAATCGTAATTAATTTTTCAGTTTATTATGCATTAAGGAAAGATTCTTGTTTTTTAAGTGTGTTTGTGTTTGAATCCTTATCTTTTTACAGAGCAAGACTTGGGGGAAATATTGAAAACGCGAAATAGAGTAATTGTTGGTACTGTTCAACCACCAATCCCAGTGAACTTTAACAATCCAATCCTACCACTGGGCTACAAGTATGAGGCAGAGGCTCAAAGTTCATATTTCGATTTGGATGGTGAAAAGCGATTTAGCAAAAGAGAAGACTTTGAAATTTTATTTGAAAAGTTTTCTGATGAAAGCATCAATCTTGTTGAAAGTTTTGCTCTTGCAAGAGAAAAAGCTGAAATTAAAGCAAATCATGAAACGAACAATCAAGTGGCCCGGGAAGCATATGTTAATCAAAACGGAAACAGCATAGCTTTAATAGGACCGAAAGGTATTGGAACAACAATGCTTGCTAAGGAAATGATGAAGCACATTTCGGATAACCAGGCAAACAAAGCTTTGGGTAATCCCCAGAAGGTGGAGGAAGCATATATCTTTTACATTTCGTTGAACGAAATCGACTTTTTATCGAAGACAACTCTGTTTCGCGTCATGATGACTGGTTGTGAACATTGGAAGCATTCATCTGAGTCTGATGATTGGTGGGTTGAGAAGCTTGAACAGAACCCCAATGTTTGGATCATATTTAATGATCTTCATCACGCTGAAACAGATAAGTTGTTTCAGAATAAAACTTCTTACCCTAGCTCAGATTTTTGTACACCTGATGTCTACATCAGAAAGATCCTTGAAGGCCGTAGATTCCCTTTGGCAAAAAAGTTGATAACTTCACATCCGGGGAAGTTCTTTCAGCTAAACAATAACTGCAAGCCACGCTTTGTGATTAGCGTTCTCGGATTGAGCAAAGAATCACGAGTAGAACTGGGTATGCAAGTTTGCCGGTCTTGCAACTTGTCAGAAGATAAACTTGAAAAACTGAAGGAACTCTTGCACCGCCACCCTTATATTCTGTCCCCATGTCGTGCTCCTGCAAAGTGTATTATCATACATCTTGCTCTCTCCAGCTCAAATTTATTGTTGACAAATGTTCTTGTCGAATCGCTTCGTCGAGTCATGTACTGTTATGGTGGCCACGGAAACGTCAAAGAATTTTGGAAGCTTGCCTCTCTAGCATGGAACTATTTTGTAAAAGGACGATTTATCTTTATGAAAGAAGAGTTTGATGGTATCAACCCGAAAATGTTTCAAGCGTTTCTTCTCACTGTCACGAAAGGAAACATAAAAGATGAAATTGCAAATTCAAAAGTACTATGCAAGTTTTCCGATCCAATATGGCACGAGCTGTTTGCTGCAACATACATGGTATTTGTTTTGCCAGTTGAAGAGTTTGAACGGTACATTGTTGAATTGACTAATCCCTTATGGAAAGTAATGAGTACATTTGTGTTCGGCCTCATTCATCCTGATGTTACAGAGAAGATAAAGATTGGATTTTCGCTCAAAGTGATGGTTGATTACGAAGTTAAAAATAGGAAGCTTCGTGATTTGATTTCGAGGTTAAAAGATCAAGATAATTGCAACAATGACAACAACAACCCTCAGAGCTCACTTCTTTCATCTTGGATCGAAGAAGCTGGTAACATAACTGTAACACCACAAAACGAAGAGAGTGCGTCCAAGAGTGGCAAGGCGTGATCCCACGTGAACGGCGTCCCACACGGATCGGTCCTGCCTCCACTTCTTTTCAACATCTACACCCACGACCTGCCAAACACGGTCTCCGCAAAATACGCTTATGCGGACGACCTGGCAATTCTTCACTCCACAAAGTCGTAGGAAAATCTAGGAGACACCTTGAGCCAGGACATGAAAACCCTCACAGCTTATCTCCAGAATTGGCGACTGAAACTCAGCGAAACCAAAACTGTGGCAGCAGTTTTCCACCTGCACATTGCACAATCGGGAAGCTTATCGTGAGCTACATGTCTAGAACAACGGTAAATCTCTGTCCTTCTGCCCCGAACCAAAGTACCTTGGAGTGACACTGGACAGATCGCTTCCATACCGCCACCATTTGGTGTCGCTGCGCAGGAGGCTGGCATCCCGCGCTGTGCTACTCGGACGCCTGGCGGGTGGGGGCTGACGCTTTGCGGGTGGGGGCTGACGCTTTGCGTGTGGCAGCCTTGGCCCATGTCATCGACGCTGCTCTAAACAGCGCACAGTGACCGGGGGCCTGCGTCCCACATCATTGGACAATCTCCCATTTTCTCTGGCATTCAACCTGCTGAGCTTCGTCATGAAGAAGCCACTCTTTTTCTCGGTCGACGGGCTCTGGAGCCTAACCATCTTCTCCACCACAAGATCTCTGCTTTCCCAAACGAACACCCCCGTCGACTGAAATCAAGACACCCAATTGTGCCAGCCGCTCAACTTCCGATCAACGAAGCATTACTGATTCTTGACTGAGTGTGACTGAAGAACAGTAGACTAGAATAAGATTTCGAAAATTTTAACAAACCAGGAAAATATACTGCTTCAAGCTTTGAACTGATTGACTTTCTACCAAGACATTGTCCAGCGTTGTCCAATACTTCACATGCGTTCTTGATTTAGAATACTTTTTGAGTTGAAAAAGATTGTTCTTGAAGCCAGTAAAGCTAATTTTGGTGTTGTTATTGTTCAAAAAGCATTGAAAAGTCAAAAGTAGACAATTAATGTTAGACTATTATTTGCGCCACAAAAGAGTAAGGTGTTATGAGCATGCTCATTGCTCATCCTTTATACTTAGAGTATATCATTTCGGTTTCGGGTGCGTTTTAACGTCGTTTTATCGCTTGCATCTTTTTCTAGATCTTTGCTTTGTTCTGGTAAGTTTTACAGGCGCTTTTATGTTCAGAAATAGAAAGGAACTGAAGTAGCCTACTTGTAAGGCCTGCAATGAAATTATTTGAGACAAATTGTTTTTCAAGACCCGTATCGAAAGTTCCATAAACTTCGCTGTGTAATATTATCAATATACTGTATTATCAATACTTGTAGCATTTCTTTATCCAATTAAAACCCTCATCTCACAGATATCCTTTATTTTTAATAGTTTAAGGTACAAGAGTGATGTGATAAAAATAGCAATTGATTTTTTGTGTCTTTTTAAAGTCTTGTTGAGTAGTTGTGATTGGAAGTTTGCACTTCGGCTACTACTAGTGCCGACGTACATATTAAGGTTTTGTAAAATTGGTTCTCAAATTTATGTATCTGACACAAACTTAATGTATTGCAAAAATGTCTAAATCTATGGTTCCCAATCGTTTTTGTGTGTCCACGGCATTTAGACGCGGGTGTAGTCGGCTCCCCTACCTTGGCGCCAGTGATTTGTCTTGACTCATTTGGGCGCTATTCCGAGGAAGATATGTTTAATCATTAACAATTTTGATAAAGAGATGATGTTCTTGAATCATTGATTGCCTGTAATCATTGACAATAAGTAACGATCATACGTAGCAGGTACGGTAAGTTTAACTAGCAGCTTGTATGATTTGCTCAGTGTCAAGCCAAAATATCTAGTCTCGATAGGAGGATGAAGACTATTTTATTGAAAAAAAAATGTTCAAAATGAATATTGCAATTTGGCAAAAAAAAAAAAATTCTTCAATATCTCTGATTTTAATGAAAATTTAAAAAAATTTGTTAATACCAGCTCACAGCCAAACGGTAGCATAGCAAATCCGGCTAATTGTCGCTTGCCTGCTTCTTGCGAACATTTTACACATCATGGATTGTAACTAAAAAACTTTCATATTGAACGACTTGAACTTTTTGTTGTTGTTTAGTACAAACGTTCGTGTGAAAAGCAAGGGTAAACTTTAACATACTATAAACAGATGACATACTATGCTGACAAACAGAAGCCTGTTAAAATTTGTGACAACAGATTTGGTCAAAGTTGTTATTAGGTCTAACTTGTCTGTATGATCGTTACTTATTGACAAAATATGCTGTGTTGTTGCAACCACAATGCACCCAATAAAAATCTCTTTACTTAAAAGTTGCGACTAAGTGAGTCAGCACTTAAATTGTAGGCGTCATGTCGCCGCAGTGAGGTTGCTTACTTGGCTTGCGCCCAAGAGAAGTGCTCCATTTTTTCTTGCTGCAGATTGTCAAGCCAGTAGACTCACAAAAATTTTAAGAATGTCCTTTAGTCCGTAAATTTTAGAATTTTTTTCTTTTTAAATGTATGTTTTCATAGACCCCCTTAACATTTTTAGTTGTTAACTAGAGTATTAGTTGAATTTACAAAGATTTTAAAAATTTTAAGGGGTCTGTTGGTCTCAGGCTGGGAACCTCTGGTTTAAATGTATGTGTTTGCGGCCATATATTTTTTTTACTTTGAAAATGCAAAATTTTAGGGTGAACTGAAATTGAAGCACCCTTGAACAGAATTTACAACATCCAATGTCGACCTCTTGAACTACTTTAAAAAAGCAATGTCATTCTCTATCAATCAAAACTTCTGATATACCAAAAGTAGACAAACCTTTGTTGAGCTGTGCTGCGAAAGATTTGTATCTTTTTTGTTACTTCAACAAAGATTAAACATTTTTATTGAATAGGTTAATTCAGTTTTCTCAATGTTAGTAGGCTTTAAACAACGTAACGTGTTTTCTTGCCTTTAAAGTTTAGACAATCCCGATTTTTAGTTTCAGCGTAAACACTGATATGTCTTATTCGTTTTTTCTTCTATTTGTGATGTTTTTGATACTATATCCTAGGAATGAAATATATAAACTATTTCTTTTCTAAATTCGTTCATGCGCTATACGTGTAAGGTAGGGGAAAGGTGTGTATTTTGAACCCCTTAAAGAAAAATAAGCACAACTCGGCCAACTTCCGGTCAATGTGTATTATTTTCCACCCAGATACAGTCTAGATACTTGCAAACCAGTGTAGAAAATATAAACCACGTACATTAAAAAAATACAGAATAATTAAGCAATAAAAAATGTTCAAAAATGGTCCAAATTACACATATGGTGTGTATTTTGGACCATTGGGGTGTGTATTTTGGACCATTGAAGTATGTAATTTGAACCGAAGTTGCTTGAGGCCTTCGCAATGAAATTTCTGGATGGCTGTTCAAGAATCCCCTCAGCCAACCTTTTCCAGCCAAACTCTTTTCACTGTTGAAGCGGGTATTGATATTAATGGCAGACGCAATATCCTACGCAAGCTTTCTTAAGTCTATGACCCTTAAACCATAAAATCTTGACTCCATTTCCAAAACATGTTTGACCAGTTGATCTTCAATATTTTCGGAAAGATCAAGTTGTCAACCAATGGTTTTTGACCCTTGTGTAGCATGTTTATTGGTGTCCTTGTCTGAACAATCAATTAATTTTACCTCTGAAATACTTGACCCGTTGTGCTGTGTAATTTTCAGTTATCATTTTGTGTGAGCGAGGCAGTTTCTCAAATGTTTAGCTTTGACCATATTTTTGCTGTGATACTATATGATTCTTTAGCATTTCTTTTAATAATGTATTTCTTATAGGCTTGAAAAGGGCTATATGACTAGCCGAAAACGTTCGCTTTTTGTTTTTTGTTTTTATAATGTTAAATGTAGTGTTGTTGCTGAGTTATGTCTGTTTATGGTTTAAAAGAGTTACCTCTCTACCCAAATTGTATGTTTATTGGTAGCCTATTATTGACATGTCTTAACAATGTAGCTTTGGGAATTTTGAACTGACGCGATGCTGCGTAGGTGAGATGACTGGTCCAAATTACACACTGTCATGCACTGTTAAAAATTACCAACTATGACCTCCATACTTGTTTATAAGTCTTGTAATTGATCACAACATCTCCTTATAGGTTAAAGATAATACCAACATCATATCAGTCTCAAACGTCATACCAATAACATCTGAGCGCTAAGCAACCAACTCCCCAAAATAACATCAGCATACCCAAAACCACCAATTCCAATCTCCCATCCACGTTTCTAAACCAAATACGCTCAGTTTTTCACATCCGGGCTATTATTATTTTTTCTTTCAAGCTGTTCAAAAATATCGACAAAACGATTTTTATTTTTTGAGTTAGGGAACTGGTCCAACTTACACACTGGTCCAAGTTACACCACTTTCCCCTATTTGCTGTACAAAGTAGCTTTTGTGAACAAATCAATGAAAACATTGCACCTTTGTTTTCAAGGTTTCAGCGGCCAGAAGGCGCTTAATTTCATGCTAAAACTAAAACAAGAAAAACAATGTAATTTCTCTTCGTTTTTTTACTTGTTCACTAAAATTTGTATAGTTTTGGCTTTTTCTTACCGCAACTTTTATGCTTTCGTTGCAGCTAATGTGCCACGAGGTTTCTCTGTAGACCCGGTATTGCCAGCAATAGTATAGTAATTGTTATAACATATTCGCCCCGATAGCTCAGTTTGTAAGCGGGTGACTTTGTGAATGAAGAAGCTTCAAGATCAAGCTGCGCTGGTTCCACTCTGGGGGTGTGCGCTTGAGCAACGTATTCTAAGGACTGCTAAGGACAAAAGCCTCTACAAGTATGCAAAACTACCAGGAATAAACTTATCAAGGCTTTGTCATGTCGAGGATAAAGATTCAAAACCAACCACCCAACCATATAGGTTATTTTATAAGTAGTGACTAGGCCTAAGCAATTAACTAAGTTGTCCATGTTGCGCAACAACATGTGCCAAATGATATTTTTGTACAATGCAGATTGCTGAGTTACTTGCAACTTTGTCGCTTTTTTTTTTGCAAAAAAAACTCTCCTTCACTCTGTTGCAACTTGCAATTCCCTTTTATTGCGGTGTGCAGTTGCTTGTAAAAATCGTGGTCTGTGACTCAGTTCTGGAGTTAAGTGTATGTTCTTTTATTATTTCTTGTTCTTAATTCTTTGATCGTGACATTCAACATTTTGAGTCTGATACAAAACACAAATAAAAAGTATAGGCTATAAATTAAGCGGCTAGTCCAGTGTTATTTCAACCGTACTAGGCTTGAAAACAAAACTGTAAGCAAGAACAGGTAGAAAATTGAGAAATGCTGATAGTGATAGCAGCTACTCCTTTATTTTTTTTCCATCACCGACGTTAAAATAATGTTGCGATATCAATCCCCATGATGGGGGTCGACCCCAACCATTGCGCAAGCCACTGATCACCAGTCTACACTACAGTATCTGTTTAAGCCAAATTAATGTTTGTAGCCTATGAAGTTGCTGAGTTTGACTTCAATTTTGGATGAAACGTCATTATCCTGGATTCATAACATCTCTTTCCCAACAGGTGTCATTTGATATCCAACGACCCGTTAACGTTAACAAACGGGCAACCGTTTTTATGAGGTTTTTCCTAAGATGAAAAAAACGCACAATTAGATACCTGGCGTCCAATAAATTGAAATGTGCCCGACTGCTTGAATAGCTTAGAATAACCTGGTTGCCATCATATCAGGCCTCGTTGATACCGACAAGAGTGACTGCGTTGTTATAGACAAAGTAGGCTATGTATAAGTGATCGGTGTAGATGAGCCAAAAATCTTTACCTTTTTTAAAAAGAAACACTGCTCAGTTTGTTTTTATTTGTGAACATCATATCGAAAAACAATCCCTGCTAAAACGTAGCTTGAAGTAGGTACAGAAAAAGGTAGAAGCAACAAAAAGTGGTTGAATCCGAAATAAAATTATAAGTTTGAAACTCGCTTTGCATGAGCTAATTCCAATCTCATAACTCAATCGTAGGCTACTTATTTGTACAGGCCTAAGCCAATTGATAGCCAGCAAACGTTTTTGCACAGATCTGAGTTCATTCAATGTGGGCAGCTTAAAATGCTTAACCTGAGTATCCACAGCCGATTGATGAGTCCGCAACCACTTCTGTGTTGCCACAGTGCCATTCCATATATGAGGAGGTGGTCCATTAATGCTGATGAACAACATTAGAGCCTGCTGGTCTGCAACAATGATTTGGTCAGCCGTGATCGTAGTGGTGTGATGACCAAGTTTATTTACGAAAATCCTCATTCGGCTTCAGCAGAACTTATAACAATCATGTTTAGTACAGTAGGCTACTACGTTCTTTAGCAACTTTATCGTAGCCTATCTGGTAAGTTATATGACAAGGATTGTGAACGTAGGCCTATAATCGAAAATTGGAAAGAAGAGTGGTGACATGAAATCTCTCCTCTTTCCAATAATATATGCTCCCCTTCTTGTCATGGAACTTCGATTACAACAGATCGTAACTCTGGTACAATAATTTCCAAGCTCTTCACAGAATTTTCATTGTTGGTGTCCACAATCCTGCTTCCAATGTTGTCAACTGAAGCTTGAATGAATGATTACGACCAAAAGAAGGATAGTCTCTACGTCGAGCTTCGAACTGGTCCAACGTTATGCCTTTAAATGAGTAATTTTTGTACTTTCAGGAGTCAGGACTCAAGTTAACAACTTCATCAAACGAATAGGCTACTTTCCTTAATTCTTGAACAGCTTTTTTGATTTGAAATAGAGAATTAACAGTCCATTTAACGTGACGATTAGCTACTACGAAGTTAATTTTCTAAGTCTGGAGAGTTTCTGACAAAAGCGATAATTACCGAAGACAATCTTTTAAAAGCGCCAGAAAAATCCAGATCTTCTATGAATTTTTTGGTTGTCAGTTTGGTGCATCATTCAGAGACCTCTGAACATGGCCCGATCTGCTTCTCTAATATTGTTCCTTTCTGAGAGGGCTATGAAGTGTTTATACAATGCTGGGAAACTATTCCACAGAGCATTGATACCACGATGTGAGGACGCAACACAACGTACACTGAAAATTTTACCCACTTTCCTAAATTTTAAGGCACATGAGTGGGAAAGGCTATCCAATGCAAGAGTCACATCACACGCAGACATGTAGAATGTCAAAAGAGTCACAAAATTTGTTAGCCTATGTCATGTTTTATTGCCCTATTTGCAAAAAGCTTGATTTACTAGGCTTGAAGATAGCATAATAGAATTAAGCTAACTATAGCCTACGGGACCTAATCACGGAAAACGGCGATTGCTACCAACTTATGTTCGTGTATTTTTGCAGTTCTGTTGTGAGAAAGCTGTTAAAGTGTTACTTGTTCAGTCGATCAGTTGTTGTTTAGCCAGAAGAGCTAAAAAGTGGAACCTTGAACGAGCCCCTCCCCCCTTCATCAAGCCTTTTCATATTTTGGGGGGCTGAGCTCCCCCGTGCCCCCTCCCCAGGAATGCAACCCTGTATAAGACGTAGCCTACATGTAGCCTACAAGATATTTTATGGTAGGCTATATGTGTATCCATGATTATAACTATACGCACGGCCACCAAACCTGATAGTTGAAACAAGTTAGTTCAAGGTTATTTTGAAGTTTCACAAAGTGCTTCCTGTGTCAGTTTAAGTTTAAAACAAAATTAACGGTAGCGCGCGCTAGCCCAAGTAGGCCTATCGTGTGGCGGATGCCCCTATTCGCCCCGATAGCTCAATTGGTTAGCGCGCCACTTTTGGAACGAAAAATCTTCAAGATCAAGCGGCGCTGGTTCGACTCTCGGGGTGTGCGCTTGAGCAACGCACGTTAAGGACTGCTCTCCATTCAGCGGCATCTAATGAATGGAATAATTCCCCGGCAACAAGACTTCAACAATCGGAAGTTTCACTTTGTCAATCTCGGTAACCGGGCCGCGAAATTTTTTTTCCCACGACATTTCTGTCTCATTTACATATTTTGGTAAAAGTTTGTATTAAAACCGTGTGGAATGCAACGGATTCTCGTTGGCACGGTTGGTTGAGTGGTTTCATCCTCCGCCTAGTGATCGTGAGAACCGGGGTTCGACGCCGTCGAAGTTAAACTTTTCTTTCTTTAAATTAATTTTTGCAGTGCACAAGAGCTTTTCAAAAAAAGTAGGGTTAGGGAAAGCTTATATTTTATTATCATTGCAGAATTTCATTAGCAAATAGTTATTTCGCAATCTGAATCAACCAATCTCTCAAAACACTTTCGGAAAATCTTACTTTTAGAGTGATTAGAATCAATGAGACAGAAATGTCGTGGGAAAAAAATTTCGCGACCGGGCCTGCGTCAGTGATTCAAAGCCTCTACAAGTATGCGAAATTGCCAGAATTAAGCTCTACAAGAAACTTTCCCAGTTCGAAGATAAAGATTCAATCAATCAATGCTCACCTCTGCATGTAAAACCATTAAAAGAGAAATTCCAACAAGCTTTCACAATGCAAATGACAAGTAGGCTAGTAGCCTAATTCCGAAAACAAAACTGAAACGACGACCACGGAAGAACAGTTTAGCATTATCAAAGATTTGATAAATAAAGCCAATGAAATAGTTGCTAAAATGAATTACCAACGACATAAAAACTGGATGACAGAAGAAATCTTAGAGATGGTGGAAGAAAAAAGACAAAAGAAACACAATAAAAGTGAATACCAAAAGTTGAATAAACAAATAAAGAAAGCATGCAACAAAGCCTGTGAAAAATACTTGAATGACGAGTGCATATCAATCGAAAAATTGTATAGTCTTAGTCCAAGAGAAACACCAAAGAATCAAGACGTTAACTGCAAAGCACAATTCTACGTCAAAGCATAGTTAATAAATATACCTAGTTCGCCAGCTTCCGTTGTTATATTTATTAACTATGGTCAAAGTCAGGATTTTTGAAGAGCAAAACAGGTGAAATAACTTAGGCTACTATTGGAAGAAAATGAAATACAGAAGAGGTGGCAAGAGTATTTATCTGATTTATATGACGATTCAGATCGAACTGTAAAACCTTTCAAATTCAGTGAGCCATTGTCAGGACCAAATATTCTAAAAAGTGAAATTGAACATGCCATAAAACAAACTAAATTGAATAAGGCTGTGACAGGGATATCTATAACTACGGGATTGGAAACTCTGCGGAACTGAAAACCATTTTATACGCAAGTAGGGTCACTTTTCTTTGTGCGCTGCTGTGATAAATAATCACATAAATTGACCTCAAAGGGCAGCAAGTAGTGAGACTAAACGAATAACCAAAAGTGTAACAATCAATTCACCTGCTGTAAATTGTAAGGTCCACGCTCGCCTGGTAGGCTATGTTTATTTGTTTGTATTCCATTAGTGCAGTCATGTTGTAGCCTATTTTGTTTGCTGCTTAAAAAAAATCCAGAATGACTATTGGTTTTAGTTCTGATGACATCGTAAACGAATTGGTTTCGTACTGGATTGGTCTGTGAACAAGTTGATGATACAACGGCATATTTCACTGATTGCTGAACACTCCTCATTTACTTCTGATCCGATTTGCAGTACGCAAAATGCTAAAGAACAACAACAGGCGGTTTTTGGACTCGTTGCATTCATTTATTTTTTGGATTCATTGTTGTTTTTTTTCTAGCAGCGTAAATGTACTTTTATACAACAATTAAGTTTCAATGGGAGTGTATTTTGTATTATTATACAGTAGTAAAATCGAATTTTGTATATCCTTTAGTCGGTATTTTACTTTGTTAATCTTTCTGTAGTCGTAGTAATGTGATGACCCTACTGATGTATAGCACTGGATAGAGTTTCCAATCCCGTAGTTATAGATATCCCTGGGCTGTGAGACCAGATGAGACCAGTACTGAGATGCTAAAGACACTGGAACATGTAGGTGTGGACAATGTTGGGCGCGATAACTCATTTTTCAGTTAAGCGATAACGATAATCGATAAACGAAAAATGCCTAAAGCGATAACGATAAACGATAAATCAAAAAAAAGTTAAGCGATAACGATAAACGATAAATTATCGCCGATAATGTCCGATAACGATAACTTTTTTTTTCTTGATTAGCGCTGCCCCACCCCATGCAGCACGAACTGTTTTCATTAACATGACGAAAAATCGAACATACTGTAATGTACTGTAAAGGGACAAAACTTTTTGTAAGTTATGCATGAATAGAATCGCAACAGCGGCAGTAGGTATCGAATCTTCAACCTCTTGATCCAGAATCAAACCACTGAGGTAACCGCCGTGCTTATAATTATACCTTCAGATACCAGTTGGATGCTTTTATCAATTGAGTTACACTGCCGCTTACGTGCAGTAGGCAAAATAATTAAATCAAATGAAAATATCATAAAAAATTCCAAACTTTGTATTTTGCTTTCTACGGGCTGTTTACAGCAAAGTCAGCAATAATTAAAAAAATTCCAAAAAACGCAAAATGCTTGAAAATTTATCAGTAATCTTAAGCGTTATTGATAGTAAAAATGTGCATACTGTGAAATCCATCAAGCTTGTCAAATTAGTCGTGTTTGTTTAAGAACAATAACATAATTATCGTAATTTACTGATAATTTCAGATAAATTTTTCTGTTTTCTTTGTGAACACCATCATTAAAGCAATGGCAGAACGCTGAGTTGTTGAGATAAGAATTACAATATAGGCACTGTATTATTAGTGGGAATAAAAATATTTAATTGAGCGTTGGCTATGTCGCATAGGTAAATCGTCGTCGTATCCAGGCTTACGCCCGGTAGTTGAAGATTTAGATTAAGTGGACGGGAAGGCAAGGAAGCCAATCGTCATGTCCACCTTCAGGCATGCCTTTAAGTGTCCTGCCCTTTCGATTGCCGTTCCAGCGCTCTCACCACTCGGCTATGCAGCACAGGTAAATGAGAAAGGTTATGCTGTATTTAGCATAATTTTACCACGCAACTCGATGCGCCTATTGTCATGCAAAAACTACTACAAGATGCAAAAAGTGTGATGTCGGTCTGCATGTCAAATGCTTCAAGCAATATCATATTCTGCAATGACTTGTTTCAGTGATGGTGGCGCGAAAGACCATGTTTCCCATGTAAAAGCTGCCTCGTATTGCGACACTTTCATAAACCACTTGCCAATTTTTTTCGCTTTGCTTCAAAGGAATCTGTACCGCCTGTGCGCTTACATTTTAATTGTAAAATTCACTCGCGATTGCCGATTGCAGCAAAACAACAAGAGACTTGTTGCATGCATTTCATTGCAATTTGCAACTCTAAAAATTATTGTGTTGTTAGGGCCGTCGCTGCAGGGGGCGTGCCCCTCCCATGACAACGACCTGTGCACACACACTTCAGGCACTGAAGAAGAACTGGTTTTAATTTTAGTTTCATGAACTAGGTGGCTAATAAAAATATTACTTTTCATGTTCTTTCTACTTGTGTGTTGATCCGAAATAAAATTTATCGGCGATTAATTATCGGCGATAATCAAATATTGCCTTTGGCGATAACGATAAACGATAACTGAAAAAATAATTAAGCGATAACGATAAGCGATAAAAATTTATCGCCGATAATTATCGCCGATAGATTATCGCCGATAATGCCCATCACTGGGTGTGGATGCATTGCATGAACTCTTCAATAACATATATGATTCAGGAGAGATGCCTACCGACATGAATAAATCAATTTTTATAGCATTACCTAAAAAACCTGGAGCAAAGGAATGTGAAAACCACCGAACAATCAGCTTGACATCACATATTACAAAAATTTTACTACGCATTATCATGAACCGAATCAAGAACAAAATCAATGATGAAATTGCTGAAGAACAGTACGGATTCATGCCAGATCGCGGCACAAGAAATGCTGTATTTGTATTAAAAAATATCGCTTAAAGATCAATTGAAATAAAGAAAGATCTGTAAGCTAGGCCTACATCGCTTTCATTGATTATAAGAAAGCTTTCGACCGAGTAAAACATACCAAATTACTGGAG
Source organism: Aplidium turbinatum (assembly GCF_918807975.1). Lineage (NCBI taxonomy): Eukaryota > Metazoa > Chordata > Ascidiacea > Aplousobranchia > Polyclinidae > Aplidium > Aplidium turbinatum. The sequence goes on along the minus strand of NC_137484.1, from coordinate 9,800,452 downwards.
ATGCTAGATAATATTGGAATTGACGATAAGGATCTACGTATTATTCAAAACCTTTACTTTGACCAAATTGCAGCAATAAAGATCAATCACAACATCAGCGATTGGATATCAATCAAGAGAGGCGTTAGCCAGGGATGCGTGCTCTCTCCAAGCCTTTTTTCATTATACAGTGAGATTATCCTCCAAAGTCTTGATGATGAAGCTGGCGTAAATGTTGGGGGAACTAACTTTAATAACCTGAGGTATGCTGATGACACCTGTAGCGCACCCAGCATGGGGCTAAGGGGGCTCAAGCCCCCCCCAAACCGGCCACCAAAAATGAAGTTTTTGTATGTTCCCTCATGGCTACCTAAAAATACGGCCTGATTTGTCACATTTTGCAGAAATTTCCAGATTTTGCTAACTTTGGGCAAATGTTAAAATAAATTTTCTAAAAATTATATTTTTACGCTTTGTTTACTGTTTTCCCCAGATGACACAATAAGTTTTAACATCTTCACATGTTGAAAAACAAAGAAAATTTGATTTCGAAGATTTTAGTCAGACTGTTAATTTTTCAATAACAGTCTTAAGCGTTTTTCAATTTGCTTTTTCTCATTTGCTATTGCTTCCCCAAGGCAGCAAAAAGCTTTTATATCATTAGGAGACAACAAAACGTAAAAACATTTCAGAAAATGTCAGTGAAACACTAGCAGTAGCTGAAATCAAAATCTGCAAAATGTGACAAATCAGGCCACATTTCTTGTTGGCCATGGTTCCCCATTTATACCTTTTTCTTACAGGTTAGATATGAATAAGATAGGCTACAACAATGCAACAGGCCTAAGCATTACAAAAATATATATTTTACATATTTACAAATAGTTTTAACAGTCGAACGTTTTCGGCTTAACTTAAGCCCTCATCAGGAAACTGAAAATATTTATAAAAATGCAATAAATTTCAACTTCTTAAAAGTAAAATTACATTAGGAAAAGGCAACTACATGAATAACTACAAAAAAATTTGCACCACAGGGAACGTGACACCTACATCAAGTAAATGTTGAGAAAAATAGACGCGTCTCCAGCAAATAAGTTAATTGTTTGTTTAAATTTGGGTTGTAGCATTTGATTAACACTGCTTCCTGAATTTTAGTGTCAAATTGGGACTTGTCTTTGCGTAAAATTTTAAATGGGTCAGCAGAGAATTTTCGATCCATGCACAAAAAGAACACTCCATGATATGGTCTTTGATGGCAATTTTAAGTAGGAAAAACGTCCACATCAAATTTACTTTTTACAAAATTAATGTTTTGCTTCAAACTGATTTCGTGCTAGCTTTTTTCGCACTTGTTTGTGTTGGCAAACGGAAAGCTATTTTGTCAATTCTATTTTGTCAATTCTATTTTGTCAATTCTATTTTGTCATAGCCTACATGAGGAAAAAGTCGAGATCTATAGAAGATTGCGAGAGTAGACGTAGGAATGAGGATGCTGAAGGTGCTAGTAGCATGGGGTTCACTAGGCCAACTTGTAATCTGAGAGAACAAATCCTGATGTATCGCCATTCGGCAACCGGTGGGTTGTGGGCCGTGAGTGTCTTTAAATAATCAAAAGGATGGGTATTGGCCTATTGTCACTGTCACTATTGTCGCAAATCACTCGGCCGACATTTCTGAATTACCCCCCCCCCCCCTAAATGTTTTTCTGGGTGCACTACTGGATGACACTGTCTTGGTGGCTGATTCGGAAGCAAAACTACAAAACTTGTTGAACAAAGTAAATGAAAGAAGTAAAGAATTTGGAATGGAAATGAATGAAAAGAAAACGGAAACGATGGTAATCACAAAGAAAAAAGAAAGTGAAATTCCAATCTGTCAAATTAAAATGAATGGAACAACTATAAAACAAGTAAAAAGTTTTCGATATCTTGGGAAAACAATAAACTGGGGTGCCAAAGATGATAAGGAGTTTATTACGGTACGTATTTTATTCAAAACATATTTGTGATCGAATTACTTGTTTGAGGAAATCTAATGTCATTTTTATACGTTGTTACAAATTACAATTACGTATTGAGATGTTTTGGCAACATTATCAGCATGAGTAATTTAATCGTATTGTTCTTTTGCTCAATTGCATCATTGTCAGTTCACAATATTTTGTTTTGCTGATAGGGCATAGGCCCGATTTCGCTTATTCTACAAAATAGAAATAGTAGGCTAGACTCTTATTGCTGCAAGCGCTTTGTTCATATTTGAATTGTTTTTTTTTATTTGCAATATCTTAACTGAGCACCACTCACTTGTATTAAGTGCACCGAGGCATACCGAGGCCTCACCGTTTGAATGTTTTTTATAATGCATTTTTTTGGGCTATGCACCAGTGAGCTTCAGGCACGCTATAGGTTGGTGATTTATTGAAATGGGTTTTGGTAGTTACCCCTTTTCATTCACTTGGAGCAATCACTGTCGTATAGCCTAAAGTTTTAGTGGAAAATACCTAAATTATCATTTCACGTTCGTTATTGCTTTTAATTGCCACGAGCGGCATTATGGCATTGCCTCAACTTTACAACTGATTGTCATTTGTGGTGTTGATTTGTGATCTGGGAATGACTCGATCAGTGACGTTCGGTGGCTTAAACCGTTGGGAAAGCAACTTGGAAATATGCTGCAGCAAGGTAGTGAGGCACGAAGGGCGTAACCGTCGGGCGAAGCCCTAAAGCGTGTTGCCGAAGGCAACACTTCCAGCGGGGGGTCTGGGGGCCTCCCCCAGAAGTTTTTGAAAAACACTTCCAATTTGGTGCGCTCTGAGAGCATTTCCAAAACAAATCAAAAATAAAAATCTGTCAAATTGTGCTTCGCCTATGTCGTGATCATACATCCATTTAATGTTTAGAAGTCATGAACAATCTTAGTTTTGACGTTGCAGGACCAAAGTCCAGTGTTAGACATGGAATAATAATTGTCTAAATATTTAATTCGTCATGAATGTTCATTCTCAGATATTCAGTTAGGCCTACACTACAAAAACTAACACTTAGGCCTAAACATTACAACCGCAAGCAATTTGTACAAAAAGCTGGATAAGTTTGCCTCCTGCGTATAGAAGCTTAACCAACTAAATTTTTGCATCCGCACCTGAACGTTCATTGGCGAAGTAACGTTATATCAACGCTGTAAAAAGGGCAAAGGCATGACTAATTGACTATGAAAGCTACTAGGCTGAAGTACATGGCGAGGAGACATCAAAAAACAGCAACCATCTTTTCGGCATTGTGATGCTGTGCTATGTACCGTGACGACTGACGAGAGACCATTCTGACGAGTTAGTCTAGCGAATGTACGCATTGACGTCACTGGGAAAGCAAGACTCACCTGGTCTCACCATAACACATCTGATTGGCTAAGCAGCTGGTGACGTTTTGCAAAACGAGTAAGGATTGGATAAAACGAAGGCGTTTTTTGACATTTTTGAGCCTTGGGAAAGCAACTTTGATAGTTGCTTCCCTGGAGCCTCAGTGGTTGTTTCTGACAGGAGCGTTTGCGTTAATTGGCATTTATAGGCAAAGACATGCGGTTTGGTGAGGACTTAGACTACTCACAAGCGTTACGAGTAATTCTAGTCACAAATACAGTAATTTTCAAGTTAAAATAGACGTGATAAAAATAATAAGAAGTTAAACCTAGAATTCAGTCATTACATTTTGCATAGTTTTCGCTCAGGTAAGCACTGATTTCCTTGCTTTCCCTCACCGATCGTCACTGGAATGACTGGTAGCCTTCCTGATTTAGATGTTCAATTCAATTTATTTTTCTTTGTCGGAAAACAACAGCAATGATAAAGTTACCAATAGTTTGGCGCCCCCTAAAATTTTTTGCTAAATCCGCCACTGATTAGCCTACTGAATGATCTGAATCTAAAAATCATTAAAAATTTTTAAGTTCTAATTTTACGTAAAAAAAAAATCCAATTATTAGTGTTGCCAGATTCTTTTCTTATGGGACAAGTGCGAAAACTTAGTTTGTTAATTAAAGATAACAATAGCACAAAAACAACTCAAAATTACAGAAAATATACACAAAGACTATATTGATTAGCCTACTTTTCAAACTATCAGCTTAAACAAGCAATTTTGGTTACTGACAGTGACAGGTCGGCCTTCAGTTAAATTATAAGCTCCACTTGGTCATTGCTTGTGTATAAACGTCGCCATGACAAACAACAAACTTACACATCAAGAATAATATGCTACATCACTTTTTTATGAACTTTTATGGATGCGAATGAAATAGTTATTATTTTCGAATAATTTTGCAATTTTCTCCCTAACCTTCCCTCAACGTATGCTAAATAGAAAAAAGGGAGCAAACACGAGTTAGTTCCAGGGTTAGTTCCCAATCGGATTTTAAACAGTAAACACTAAAAAGATATTTAGTCTAAGCGTAAAACGTATTGACCTGGAATAAATTGCGACCTTAACAAATTAGGTATCGTTGGAAATCTTAACTCCTCTAGATTAAGATTTTCACTCTCCTCCAATCAGAGACCCTTGGCAAAAAAAGTTATGGCCGTTTTTGAAGCAGCACCTTGCGCCGCTAGTGGCGAAACTGTATTTTTCCTTTTGCACAAATTTTTAGGCTCATTTTTAACTTTTTCCCCTATGTGTATAAGAAAGAGACAACTCACATTTGATAAAATATTATTTATATTTAAATGACGTCACTCTGACGTCATCAAATTAAAATTGCTTACCTATTACTCTCAGCCCATTGATAATTGCAGATCCAATACATTTGTTCTAAAAAATCGTTTTTAGACATAACGGAGCTTCATATAATGATTCAAGGGGGCATTTTGACCCCAGGTCCGGTTTAATGACGAAACTAAACGCTACAAGTGGCTAGAGTAGCCTATATTATGGGCATTATACAAAAAATGCGAAAATTTTTAAAACTTTACTTCAATAATTATGCCGTGGAGTGTTTTTGTTTTATTATCTTTATCCTGCATTGCGGGAAAGCGGACTTGAGCGCTATGCATCGGTGTACGCCTTCCGACGTACACCTGACCCACGCTGCAGCCGACTGCAAGGTCTGTTTCCGATTGTCTACTCTACTTATGACTTAAATTTGGTACTACCCATTACTCGAAATCGATCACTGGGTAGAGGCAATTATCGTAGTTTCTTGCCCAGAGAAACAACAGCAAGTGCGGGTGGCTGGAGTCGAACATGCAGGCTCTCGACTGCGAGCCCAACGCGGTAACCACTCGGTCACTGCTGTCAGTGCCCAAGGCGTGTAACTATTGTTCTTGTCGACGGTGAAAATTCGACTCACACTGCTAGTGGATATGCCATGTCTGAGGAGTACGGCTCACCTATCCAGTGGAATCTTTCGGGTAGCTCAAATTTGGGCAATAGGCTACACAAATAATAATATTTATTTGCATCAGACAAAGCTGTCAATAACAAAACAAAGAAATAATACACAAACCGCAAATGCACAAATAACGAACAACAACAACGAAATAATACACAAACTGCAAATGCACAAAATCTCACTAAATAGGCTATCTAATGTTACAAGTTTACAGACAATGGTACGGTAGTGTTGCAAGTTAGAAGAACTGAAAGTATTCAGAACGATAAAAACAATCAGATGACATGGCAGCCATCAAAACTAGATATCAGCATACATAGAATTATTATAATGAAGACGATAATTTGATATACGATGGCAATCGGACCTCATCAGGGAGGCAACAATAGAGTTTGTTTGTTTGTTTATCTTTATCCTGCATTGCAGGAAAGCGGACTTGAGCGCTATGCATCGGTGTACGCCTTCCGACATACACCTGACCCACGCTGCAGCCGACGGCAATGTTTGTTTCCGGTTGTCTACTCTACTTATGACTTAAATTTGGTACTACCCATTACTCGAAGTCGATCACTGGGTAGAGGCAATGATCGTAAAATTTCTTGCCCAGAGAAACAATAGCAAGTGCGGGTGGCTGGAGTCGAACATGCAGGCTCTCGAATGCGAGCCCAACGCGCTAACCACTCGGATACTTCGCATCTTCCAACAAAAGAAAAAACATATTTCCGAAGTAATGCATCAAATGTTATAATGTTGCACAAGACTTGATGTTCACGTACGCTATAATGTTTAGGCAAATTGTGTATATATAATTCTAAATGCATTATTGAAGGCAACACGCAGGCGATTAATGTCACGTTGATGATAATTTTCCCACAGATGACATGCATACATTGGAGTACAATATGAACGGAATAGAACGTTTTTAATATCACTGGAGCACTTGTAAAATTTTGATTTTAATGTGTTGGCAGAACAGATTATTTATTGAAACATGATCAAACCGTCGCAATCCTCAGGGCAGTCTTCTTGTACACAACTGAGATTGCAACAAGTTTCCCCACGACACTCTCCACATGCTGTACGCACTTTAAGCCATGTTTTCTGCAGCTGCAAGACATTGTACCACATTGATTTTTTGTTCCTTCTTTGCATTTGCATCGTACAACGTTCAATAGCCATTCTGGTGCCGGATCTAAATTGGCCTTTATTGGCATAACTGCACCTGCTGCGTCAGCTTTCCATCCCCATTGTGCGAGATCCAAGATTTCAGTGTCAAGATGCTTCCACTGATATACCTGAAGCAACAGTTTTATATCAACTTAGATAAATCAAGTCTTGCTGCCATAAAATTTTTGATTTGTAGTAGCCTACACCACATGTTTATGCTAGTCATATTATAACGCAACTTGTTTTGCTATAACTTGCATCTTTTCCTTACCGCAGTTTAATAGCGCAATTTGCTGTAATATTTTGAAGTTACTGACAATAAACAATTCTTGAAAAATATCTTCAAGTGGTATAATCTATAGAGCAAAGACGCTTTTATATTAAATGATTACGGGTATTGTGTTACAATACCATTAGGCTACGCACTATTATTTCACCTGCAAATGTACTCTGAAGGAATGAAAACGAATTGCAGCTTCGGTGGGTGGCAATCTTTCAGGATGAACAGTGGAAGCTGTTGCAACCATCTGCATGTACTTGACGTACCGTAGTTGGCCAAGTGAATCGGCAGGTTTTGCACTAAAGCTTGATGGATCAACAAAATATAGCATTACTATCGGTGAATCTAATTCAGACTGGTAGGCTACTCAGCAACATTTTCATTTCTTCTTATTTAATTAACTGTGCACCAATACAGTCCCAGTAACTAACCTTTTCAATAACAAATCTTTTCCAGCATCAGCTATTTGCTCACGTGTAGAATCTAATCTCCCAAATACATCAGCAGATTGTTGAAATTCTTCCTTCTTCAGGTAATTGAACATCTTTAGCTTTCCTAAGCAACAAGACAGATGACATAATTAATCATTGTCACCAAATAATGTGTGCATACACTCCATACATTGGCATTCCAAATAAAAGTATTACAATATTAGAATAATATTGAGTGGATTTGGTAATGACTGCCATCTGAATTCTTGCATATCTTTTAAAAGCTGATCAGAAAATGGTAAAAATGTACTTTCAGACAAGCATGGTAAGCAGTTCAGAAATATATAAAACACTGTAACAAACACTATAGATAAAACACTGAAAGCAAGATTAAAATGTACTGCTACCAAAGCTGCTTAATTATATTGGTACCTTGTTGATATATTGCAGAAGTTGTATCACATCCACTCCAAGCATGAGCAAACAGCAAGTAATTTTTGACACACCTCATGCACCTTACAACTACTTTCGCTCTCTTCTTTTTCTTTTAGATATTGATAAAGATGACTGTCACCAATGTTTTGTGCATAGCTGATTAATGTCTTCAGTCCACCTCGTTTCACTTCTTGTAGCTTTGATAAATTATGAGATTGGCATTTGATGCATAAACTTTCATTATAAAAAGCTTGATTCTGATTTTCCATTATTCAATTATCTCCATAACATCTGAAAACTAGTCTATCAATTCTAACTGTTTAATAAACTAAGCTATACAACTTAGAAATCATTACCGGTATATATTTCATTAAAATCTTTAAAGCTGTAAAGAGAGAAAACTAACATCAGACCTAGGAAAAAAATAGCCACACAGAACATTTGCTCTTTCAAACTTAATCTATATCTGAATTAGGGTGGTCCAAAAAAAACTTTTTTTGTAAATGTTAATGTCTCACCCTAAAATATTGTTACCATTGATGAGAAAATGATATATGTGAATTTTCATAAAGATTGGTTGATATTTAGAGGTTGCTACCGGGGTTCAAAGTTTTGTCGTTTACCCCCATTTTAACGTTTTGAGAGGATGTGATACAGATATGATATGATACGGTACAGTAAAAAAATATGGTACAGTGCCATGGTATATTGCAAGAAAAATACAGTTTAATAATTACTCTATAGTCTGTTTATAAACTCATGTACGTCTGTATTACGAATTATACTAACTGGTCTACATATATACAAAATGTGCAACTTTGCATACTTGTGTTTAAAATTCAGAGACTAAATTTGACAATCAATAACAACTTTAGAAGACAGTAAATAAACTACATGTACATGATGTAAACTAATATACATAGTACATACATAGTTATTAACCTCTAAACCAGGGGTTCTCAACCGTGGCCCTCGGCCACCCAAGGGGGCCACAAAGCGTTCTCAGGGGAGCCACGATAAAAGGCTTCATTAATGAATTATAACATGTATTGACAGAAACGTAGAATTGTGACACAAAAAACACTCATGTAGGTGTTAGTAACGTAAAGCTAGCTAAAAGCATGTTTTTTCATCGTATGTTCTATCTCACTGCATGTTGCATCATCTTTTGTGATTGTAACGTAACAATTAAGGATACGCTTGATTTACTGGCGTAGTCTATTACGAAAAAGAAAGCATTAAATCATTTAATCACTCGTTAACTGTTTTTATTGATTTCGTTTCGTTGTTCTTTAAACAAATACATTTTTATTTCACTCAAGGGGGCCATGGTCTTTTAGAGCCACAGTCTGGGGGGCCATGACTCAGAAAAGGTTGAGAACCACTGTCTAAACTAAACCCTTGACAGCCTGTTTCACCCTAAAAGGGTAATCATCAGAAGGTCCTCCTTTTAGGTTAAAACAGGCTGTCAAGGGTTTAGAGAGTAATAACTATATATATTTGATTTATTTCGCTCTGCTTGGCTTTTTGCTTGGCATTGAGCATTTTTTGCAGTATTAATAGTTTTTATTGTTTAGTACATACATATAGGAATTATTGCGCGAGGGTCTTTCTACTACAGTCTGGATATCGGTAATCAGCGACGACGCGCAAAAGATACTGTTTTTGTTCTTCGTCACATGTGTGTAATGTGTTGTATTCCGTGATCAACGCCACTCCACGCTCGGCAATGTCATTTACAACCTTCATTTCACTCACAATTGCTCTCGCTCTTTGATACGCGTCATTGGTCTTCCAGTTTTCTGGGTCTATCTCCAAAAATGATGAAGACAAATTCAGAGCCTTAAAATCGGTTTGTATTTGATGTAGCAAAAACTTTCAAACTTTTGTCTGCAATTTCTTTGTGGCCAATTACAGCTTTTTTACTAGGCTGTACTCCTTCGTCACATGTCTTTATTGGAGTCATCATCTTCCGTTTAGTGTCTGATGATAAAGAATTATCAAAGAATGCCAACGCGATAAGCTCCTCTCCCAGGTACCACAAATGACGCAACATCTTGTTCACTGCGGCCTTTGCCATCTTTGAATGAATATCCTTGTACTGATCGAGTTGTTGAGAAATGCGAGATCCTGAGATAGTGCAAGAATCGGCAATGGGGCGAGAAACCAAGCTTTCACGTACACTCTCACAACAAACACACAGATATTGCGCAAAGCGACATCCTCCCTTTTAGTCAACGTGTACTGTTTTCGGTACATCCCAACTTTGAGTGCATAGATGGCTTTCGCCATCCACCTGGCACGATGAAGGGCACCAGGAGCCATGATTTTGATGCCACGAAGAGGAACTCTACCCAAGAATATGATGGTCAACTCAAGGAGCTCTGTAGTCGTCACAATGTTGCTGTATTAACAATTTTCATTAGCGAAGGTTCTTATGGCATCTGCTACGTCTGTCACATGCTTTAAAGCCTCGTCGTCAGTTCACGCACATTGTACATCATCTTTAGCAATGAATGACCATTTCATTTGAAAACGCTTGAAGAGTAGAATGTCCGGACCAGTCGAACGACCCATCACACATAAAAATATTGCCTCGAGAACTATCTCGTGAATATGATGACGGCAGGCCAAATACAACAAGTCTTTGGTTTTCAAATAAAATGGTCATTCATTGATTTTGTTACATCAAATACAAACAGATTTTTTAAGGCTCTGAATTTGTCTTCATCATTTTTGGAGATAGATCCAGATAACTGGGAAACCAATGACGCGTATCAAAGAGCGAGAGCAATTGTGAGTGAAATGAAGGTTGTAAATGACATTGCCGAGCGTGGAGTGGCATTGATCATGGAATACAACACATTACACACATGTGACGAAGAACAAAAACAGTATCTTTTGCGTGTCGTCGCCGATCACCGTCACTCCGTCAGCGATATCCAGACTGTAGTAGAAAGACCCTCGCGCAATAATTCCTGTATGTATGTACTACGTATATTAGTTTACATCATGTACATTTGTACATGTAGTTTATTTGTTGTATTCTAAAGTTGTTAATGAATGTCCAATTTAGTCTCTGAATTTTAAACACAAGTATACAAAGTCGCAGCGGTGACGCGCTCGCTTTCCAATTATGCAATCCTGGTTCGACTCCCGGCTTATACTGGTTGTTGACAAACACCGCCCACGCCCACCTCTACCCAGGGTGTAATATATTGGGTGGGCGTAGTTGCTGAAGTAAAGGCGGCCGAGAGAAAGGAACTGGCCACCCTACTCTCGTTAGTGCCGAAGGCTTAGTATAATGAGAACCTCATCCCTCGATGCTTGTATTCAAGTATGGGACTCACCTTTACCTTATACAAAGTCGCACATTTCGTACATGTACACCAGTATATAATTCGTAATACAGACACATGAGTTTATAAACAGACTATAGAGTAATTATTAAACTGTATTTTTCTTGCAATATACCATGGCACTGTACTGTATTTTTTACTGTACCGTATCATATCATATCCTCTCGAAACGTTAAAATGGGGGCAAACGACAAAACTTTGAACCCCGGTAGCAACCTCTAAATATCAACCAATCTTTATGAAAATTCACATATGTCATTTTCTCATCAATGGTAACAATATTTTAGGGTGAGACATTAACATTTACAAAAAAAGTTTTTTTTAGACCACCCTAATCTGAATATGTTATAGCCTTTACAGGTGGTCTCAGAAGTAACAAGAACCATAGCTCCTACTGGTAGGCTGGCCTCCTTATTTAACTGATAGTGTGTGCAATTACCAGAAAACGTATTGTTGCATGGATATCACTAGAAGCTACCAGGTCTCAATAAACACCCTTCCTTTGTCAGTTTGTGCACCAGTGCACTGGTAACAGTGGCCTACTACTACTACCATACTGCATTCATTGGTACAAATACTTCACACCTGCATGCAATGCCATTTAAAATCCAAGATGTTAAATGAAGGCAGTGGCTATTTGACCGGCGCCGGTCTTTGAATCTGAAACACTATTTGACCGTCATTACGTCATTGTCCAGTCACTTTTTTTCTTTTTCTCTTTCAAAGCAAATGATGAGAAGCGCGCATATAAGTTCTGAATCCAACCATTTTATTCAACTGGTTACGTGGTGCGTGTGGTACGTCGCCGCTTCCTATTCCAGAGGGACTGAGTTCGATACTACCCAGAAGCGTTCTTTTTTTTAACTAAATTTTGACCCAAAGTGCATTTTTGTAGTCAATTTTTAATTTGAGTTGCATTACATTTACATACCATTTCCATTTTTTTAAAAGAAGCATTGTATATAACTAACTTGTTGAGAGCAAAAATGTAGCCTATTGCTTCGTTCGGCAAACACGGTCACATCAATCAATCATTTTATTTTTCGTCATTAACGCGTCTGGGACGAAAAAGATACTAACTACAAAAATCGATATAGACCTACCAGCACGTTAATGAACGGGAAAAGGTGGCAAAACCTTGAAAAGTTTAAAACGTGCCTGAATTGAAAAATTATGTAGGCTATATACCGTATCAGTAGTTAGCACGGCCACAATCGGAAAATTACCCAGAGAAATTCTCAAATTCCAGCAAATTATAAAAACTCTAACTTTATTACTCACATTTGAAAAGACATAAAAAATAATTAAAAACTGACTACAAAAATGCACTTCGTGTCAAAATTTAGTTAAAAAAAAATAAATAAAAAAGAAGGACGCTTCCTGGTAGTATCGAACTTAGTCCCTCTATAGTCGGAGGCGGCGACATATCGCATGCGCCACGTAACGAGTTGAATGAGATGGCTGGATTTAGAAGTTATATACGCTTCTCGTCTTTTGCTTTGAAAGAGAAAAAGAAAAAAGTGACTGCATAGTGACGTCATGACCGGTCAAATAGTGTTTCAGATTCAAAGACCGGCGCCGGTCAAATAGCCACTGCCTTAAATGAAAGAGAACTCAACTAAAAGAACAACAGTAAATTCAAAAATTTAACATAAGCTAGAGATGATAAGACATGCTGCATGTAAAAAACATTTAGACCTGTTTCCTTTAACTTTCATCATAGCTCAGCAATCAGCATACCGTACTGTACACTGTTACGGTAGGCTATAGGCCTAGTGCACCTGTGTAATGTGTATCGCCTGCTGCCCGGTACCCTATCTAACGTTTTGACTTCTGTTGCAAACCAAATTAAATGAATAACCTGACATAACTTACGGTACCGATAATGATGTTCTTGCAAACAGTTCCCAAAACAAATTAAACTACGGTAGACTTGCCTGGTACGGTACTCAGTTCTGTGATATTTAGGCTAGTACTGCAGCCAGTGCAGAGTATTAGATGAAGAATCTTTGCTGTCCCAAACCTACTCAGTACTGCCTAGTTACTTACAAACCTCATGGCTATTTTTTTTTTCTTTTTGCGCAACGCTCAGAGTTCAAGATGGATACCACTACATGGCTAATAAGCTGGTCAGTGGTCACTGGAGCAACTTCGACTGCCAGAATTTTACACGGCTTGCTGTTTCTGCTGAAAACATAGCTAGATTAGCTGCGCCACTAGCGGCGCAAGGTGTTGCTTAAAAACCGGCCACAACTTTTTTTGCCAAGGGTCCCTGGTTGGAGGAGAGTGATAATCCTAAACTAGAGGAATTAAGCTTTCCAACGATACCAAATTTGTTAAGGTCGCAATTTATTCCAGGCGGCCCTATATTTTCGCATTTTACGCTCAGACTAATTGTGTTTTATTTGTAACAACTAGATAATTTAAAAAGTGCACTGGTAATGGTAAAAATTGTCGATTCCGGAGTAAAACGGGCCTGGGAGGGCAAGGAGACTTGTCGGATAATCTGCTTTCAGAATGGGTGAGACTTTCAGCAACAAAAACAATCATAGGTAACACAAAAATTGCACTTCTTACGTTTTTCCAAGAACTCATTTAGCTTGGCAGAAATAGAAAGGTGTTGATGAAGTGAAGTTGCGTTTGCAAAATTTGCTTAGCGGCATTACAGAAATTACCCTGTGACATCTGGCAACACTCTTTCAGTTTGTTTTTGTTTCAAGATTGCAGGAGTTTGCATCATCTGGAATCTGGATTCTGGATCAAAAAGAAACTGTTCATGCCATGGAACTGTGAGAGTTGAGAGCTCTAGGGAGAAACTTTTATTTCATTTGTTGTGAAAATATAGTGGCACAGATTGTGCAATGTCAATGCCTAGCCACATATGGTAACTATAGTCTATGCGCGTATTTGCAACTATTTTTTTACTTTAAGGACTAAGGCGATGTGAAAATCAAAAAATTTTGAAAAATCAAAAATCGAATTATCACACAGGGTGACTATTGCTATGTAGAGTATTTCTGTAAAATTTCACGCAAAAATATTCAGTAACCTTAAACATGTAGTCGATTTTGTCCTTGGCATTTGTTGCCAGCACAGAGTTGCCAGGTACAAATTTTTTGAAGAAAAAACTTTGTTTATTTTTTTTAAATTGTAAAAATTTCCAACTTTAACAACCACAACAACAATTACATATGATGCGACTGCTAGTTGCCCTTTTAGGTAAAGGCTGGCGGTGTACGGTAAGATATTAAACAATCACCTGGCAACCCTATTTTTGCTTGGTCAGCAAAAACCGATGATATTAAAGCCTTTTTCACTTCTATGGCAAGAGTAGGAATGCACTGTGCATAAGATGACACTTTGGTTTTGTTGTAGTAATATGTATTACATAATCACACAACGCACTGCATTAATATTCGATTGTTTTCGCCGATTTACATTTGTTTTTTGACAGATATAGTAACTGCAACTCTCCAATGGTAGCTTACACATCAACCAACCAGCTTTATATGTGCTTGTAAAACGTGCACAAACGAATGAAGAATACAGCCAATGAACAAGAAACAATGGTGAATATCAAAACATTATACTGCAGCCAATGAAAGAAAGTCAGATTTCGTGTCTGCTTTCGGCAAGACCCTATGCGAAGCAATTCTCGCCCGAATGAAACCATCCTGTCGTTGAAGGCCAGCAACACTTCCACAGTCGTTAGTGACTTCCCAAATGAGACGCTGCACAGCCTGAGTATGGGCAGGAAAATGAGGGCATTCAAATTTTGTGTTTATCAAACCCTTTAGTTCATCTATGGTCGAGTGTGAAGCAAGGCTAGACTCAGTAAGGGTGGCATGGTCCCAATCAAAGAGCACAGTGAGTTGGCATCCAAATTTAATTTTGGTTGGGTAAAAATGCGGACAGAAACATCACAAGAGTTACTGCCTTTGCGAATATTTTCTAACATGTTCACAGAAAAAGATCGCAGAGCAGGATCATCACTGGATACCGGGGCATATTGTCACATTCAGATGTACCAAGTGCAGCTGGTTCGAAAGGAGAGTCAATTTCTTCATAAATTGCTGCAGAAAACTGCTGTTTTTCTCCAGTTCTTTTCCTCTATCACTTGTGACTTCTTTGCTGCAGCGAAATCATTTCCTCGCTGTTGTTTGAGGCTCTTGAAAAACAAGTTTTTTGTGTGAATGATAAATGTAAAGAACACAAAATAATCCATGTAAATCAGTTCAGTTTGTTTTTATTTCTGACTGTCACAACGAAAAACAATATATGCCAAACATAACAAATAATACTCTTTCGGACAAATGGCAGTAAAAAACAGTGATACGGTAGTCAAGAAAAATCTTCTCGCCATAGCACGACTAGCTTTAGTGAAAGCACAAGCCTGCCTTTACAGACATAGAAATCAGAACATCTGAATCACTTTCCCACGAGGAAATGCTTTAGGAAAATGAAAAATCCTTAAACCACCTACTATCTAGAGTTGGTTGCACTACATCTGCAATGGTGAAGTGGGGTTGTAGAATTGGCAGTAACCCATTCTCCTTCTCATATGGCTCCATTCAACAAATGTTGTTAGAAGAGCCATGTCAATGACAACAACTGACCAACCCCAGTACACAACATGGGACATGTCTATGCATGACCCTGTTATCAAAGAATATACTTATAAAGCCTTAGCCTACATTTCATAGAAAATTACCAGCCAAAAAAGTTTGTAAAGATACCGTATGTAAGAACTTACCTTTTTGTTAACTCTCTTTTGAAGCGTTTTCGTTGTCCTTTTGTCAAGAAGCCCAATTTGGTATAACGGTGCTTCTACTCCACGATAACGTTGGGAGAGGAGAAACCTTAATTGTTTTAGGAATGCGATCTTCATTTGAAAAGAGAATAGTTAGCTTTTTTTCCAGATTCCTGAAAAATTAATTCCTTGTGAGTGCTCTGTCTCTGTAAACGTGCAATTTATTATTTCAACACATTAAAGTTTTGAAAAGTGTCTGCTAGTTGGTTATTGTAGCCTACGTGTACTGTTCATTCATGCAAGCTACGGTATATGTTAGTATTTTTAACAACTACCCTTCATCCATACAAAGATATACGAGTTGGTCTATGTTTTATGTCACTACCAAGCTTAGTTAAAACCTGTCAGAGAAAAAGTTGCAGTAATAAAGTACTTGAGTATCACCTTTAACAAAGTAGGCTGCAGAATGCAAGAACATATCGTAGTGTTGGACTGTTGGTAAATCAGCAGTGGGAAGCTCCTTGGAGGGTCCAATGACAGAAGAGCTTTCCAAGCTTCTTACTCTCTTTTTAGAACTTTTAGGCATGATTTAACAGTTAACAATGCTACTCACAACAAGGTTAGCTTTATGAACTAAAGATAATATGTGAAGAGATTATTGTATTTTTTGAAAAAAAACATAGCCTACTTACAGTACACAGAACTAAGAATTTAAGTGCTGAAAACTTAGTTGTCTGAGCCTTCCGTAATACTATGAACTTTATTAGTGTCATTCTCAAAGCTACATATAAAAAATGCAGAACCACAAACAGCAACTTCACCTGAATAAGCAGTTCTTATTCCAGAAGACCTGATAATTACAGACACTGCCTCTTAGGCCTACTTTACACAATTTGGAAAACCTAGCCTAAACTGACTTTGAACCGAAGCCTGAATGATTTAACAACCAAGCATAAAATCATAGCAAACATTTCGGCTGAACACAACTTCTTATCTGAATTTTGCAGCCTTATCTTCAATAATATATAATCAGCAATTCAGCATCTCAAGTTATAAATCTCTCAGCAGCAGACAGCAATCGCTCGCGCGCGCGTGTGTGCGCACACAACGCGTTTTCCCTAACTAGCCATTCAGAGCGCGCCATCTGGATCACGTGGATTGATGCGTTGTGATAGTATTTTTTGTGGAATCACCTTGCAAGAATTAGAAAATACTAACCTTAAAACGCTTACATGTTTACGGATACTGGATTTTATTGCATAAAACTTCACAAAAATACTCTACACAACAGTAGTCACCCTGTGTGATAATTCGATTTTGTCCATTCAAATTTCACATCGCCTTATTAAGGACCTCTGAAAATCATATAATTTGTTAGCTTAAACAGTAGGGTGGCTCTTAAAATTGAGTTTTTGATTTTTACTTGGGACACTCTTTCAAATGGTGAGGTTTTCAGAAAAAATAACTCCTGCAATTTTTTTTTAAAATTTGGAAGTTAATTTAGCAGTGGCCCTCCTAAAGTTCTGTGCCCTCTGTCGAAATACCAGATCTACGTATCTCAAAACCCACTTAAGCTAGAGATAAGGTTTTTGTGTCTAACAGATGCAGAAACCATGGTTTCCTATCTGCTTTCTGAACATTGAATGCATCTACCTTGAGTGGAAAAGTTTCCTGTGTTCAGTAACAACTTAAATAAGCTGGTCCTCATCTTTAGTTAAGAATTTGTTAAAATCCTGGATTAGTGCAACTCCTCTCTCTGCTCTGTCATAGATTGCTGAAAGTTCCTTCATTTTGTATAAAGCTTGAATAAATATACCATCTTCAGTCAAATGAGCAGGGTCCTTTGAAAGTACCGGTATCATTGCTTTCAAAAGTCAGGATGCAATTTTTTTGTAAAAAAAATGGTGTTTAATTTGAAAATAAAAAACCAAATCATATTGTTGGCATAAAAAAAAGTTACACATGTTATGATAGCATTATTGATAAACAAACTGTTAAATTTTTATCACCAAATTATTGAACACACAGTCGCAACCATTCAGATGACAACATTGCATTGAACTGAAGAAAACTAAAAAGTGTTGCCTTTCTTGCAGGTAAAGGCGCAAGCAAAATTTAAGCAAAGTGCGACCACACAACAAATTATTCTGGGACGTGAGAACAATTTTGCCGCAGCACTTAAGGCAAACGAGCCTCCAGATCACTAACCATCAAGGTTAGGTGAGGGTCAAATCATTATATTTCAACAAGAAAATTGCAATTTGTAACCCAATGTCTCAAAAACTCATGAATTTTTGATATAAGGTGCACTTGAATGAGCTAAATATGATAAAAGAAATTTCAGTGAAATCCATCGAGAAATGGCGGAGCTACACTAATTTGATTGTACCACTAGAGGCGCTGTGCGCGATAAAGTAAAAATACAAATATTGATAAAATTTGTAGTTCTAATGCTAGGAATGTGGCGAAAACTGGTAATGTACCATTTTTGGGGGTGTAGAATTCAAAAATGAGGTCAAATTAAGCAAAAAAGACTTGCAAATGGGTCAAAACTGGGATTTTATTTTCAAAAGTGACCCATTTCAAGCG
The DNA here is from genome assembly GCF_918807975.1 of Aplidium turbinatum. Taxonomy (NCBI): domain Eukaryota; kingdom Metazoa; phylum Chordata; class Ascidiacea; order Aplousobranchia; family Polyclinidae; genus Aplidium; species Aplidium turbinatum. The sequence goes on along the minus strand of NC_137484.1, from coordinate 9,782,077 downwards.
CGTGCCCTCCGAAAAGGGGACGATGTTTCGAAAAAATAATAATAGGAAAATGACCTTCGGGAATCAAGGTATCATGTCCAATATTCAAAATAGGTGCCCCAATGCGTTTTATAGACAAATTTCAAATTTTAAAATTGCAATGAAAAAAAACTCTGAAATAGCACAAAATACTGTAATTTAGTGATCAAATTCAAACATAAAAAGTTTTTACAATTTTTCAAACAGTTTTTACAAGTTTTTTTCAATGCATTGGGGCACCTATTTTGAATATTGGACATGATTTCTTGATTCCCGAAGGTCATTTTTCTATTTTTATTTTTTCAAAACATCATCCCCTTTTCGGAGGGCACGCGCTTGAAATGGGTCACTTTTGAAAATAAAATCCCAGTTTTGACCCATTTGCAAGTCTTTTTTGCTTAATTTGACCTCATTTTTGAATTCTACACCCCCAAAAATGGTACATTACCAGTTTTTGCCACATTCCTAGCATTAGAACTACAAATTTTATCAATATTTGTATTTTTACTTTATCGCACACAGCGCCTCTAGTGGTACAATCAAATCAGTGTAGCTCCGCCATTTCTCGATGGATTTCACTGAAATTTCTTTTATCATGTTTAGCTCATTCAAGTGCACTTTATATCAAAAATTCATGAGTTTTTGAGACATTGGGTTACACCCCTTGTTGAATTATAATGATTTGACCCGTGAGAGGTTTGCTTGGGGTTAGAAAATAGTAAAGCTAAAGCAAGGCTGTGGCTATATATACACTACGGTATATAATAATAGCCTCAATAGTGTTGCCAGATAAAGAATTTTGCCCAAATTTGAGAAAAGTTTAAAGCTGTTGAAAACAAAAATTTGTAGTTCGGAAAATTTTTTTAGTCCTGGGCAAAGATCAAAACCCTAATCTTATTCCTAACTCTAACCCTTACCTTAACCCTTCCTAACTTTAATTTTAACTCTGGCAACACCTGATTGTAACCGTGGCATTAGCATTAGGTGTGGAAAAATAGCCACTTCCCAAAAGTAAAGTAGTCAAAATACAAAACAGCTACTTCATTCTATCTTTTTGATCGATTCTTATCTATGATGTCATGACTTTGGGTTGGTTTTAAATCTTTATCCTCGAACTGACAAAGCCTTAATAGGTTATTCCTGGTAGTTTTGCATACTTGTAAAGGCTGTTGACGCAGGCCGGTTACAAAGATTGGCAGAGTGAAGTTTTTCCGATTGTTGAAGTGTTGTTGCCAAGACATTATTCCATTCACTAGGTGCCGCTGAAATGAGTTGCTCAAGCGCACGCCCGGGAGTCAAACCAGCGCCGCCTGATCTTGAGCCAGGCGCGTATTCACTGAGCTAAGGGGGCTTTTTTGACCAGGATAGAGACTTGTACACCATCACCCAAGGCTGTTAGTTTGAATTGTTTCTTTGAAAATGTTAAGCTCAAGTGTTACAGAATGGGATGGTAAACGTTGATGTATTTGTAAATCTTTGTGTTTGTTGACCCCAATGGCTAATTAACTAAACATCAAACTCCTCAAACAAAAATCCAACATTTTGTGATAACTCTTTTTTAGGTGTTTATTTAACTTGGTGTTGCTATTGCAAAGTATCTGTTTGTTTGCAATGGATGATCAACCTGATAAAGAACAGCCAAAAGTTGAGAATGCTGCAGATGAATTATCTGCAGATAGGATGGAACGCATGGTAAACACAAGCTTATATCACATTTGGGAATTGTGGACTATATTAGTAGCCTAGATATGTAGTTTTTATCAAATTCTTTTTAGAATAACCCACTTCAGTTAAACAGAATCTAGAATATGAAATGGATTCCATTTATTCCATTCAAAATACTGGTTTTTGTCTATTGCAGCGAATTATAGTCTACCCAATTATAGCCTGACTTTAGTGCAGTTAAGTATATCAAGATTTTTCAATCCACCCCCAAGGAGGCTCCTCCAGCAAACAGCTGCCAGTTGAGCTCTAGATTCTACGATTGATAAGCAGCTTCATGACTTTTGTGTCAATTTCAGAAAAACGTTTTGAGAGTAAGGGAGCGTTTAGACGTCGTAGGTGTCTTTTGTAATTTAAACAAACAACAGATCTAAAGAGCAACTGTCAGTTTATTAGTTCTTAAAAAACAACTGAGCTGCTTTTACATTAAATTTAATGTAACACGTACAGTCGTACACCAAACTGACTGAAAATTAAGGGTCAAGTCTTATTATTATTTTCAAAAAAATTTTTTGTTAGAATTGTTATATAAACTATAAAATTTTTGTTATAAAATTTTCACAGCTGAATTTGGATCAATTATCTCAAATAATCTCAATAAGAGATTTTTAAAACGTTGCAGCACTGCTCTAATTTGTATGATGGCACTGTAGTGTGTTTTCACAATAATACATATAAACCTACTGGTTTCAAGATATATATAATAATTGAGTGCTTTAACCAGGTTAAAATATTTCAAGCACTTTTGAATTCAGCTGTGATTAATTAACATACATAGTGGTAACACTTAGCACTTGGGCGGTTTTTACAAATGTTATGTTAAACTTGGGTAACGTATATACCGGTACATACATAGGCGCCTAAGCCGTGGGGGCCAGGCCCCCACGCATATTTCTGCGTGGGAACAACTTTTTATGCTGTATTGATACATAAAACAATAGATGAACTAGCGATCGGCAGCAGAAAAACATATTTTAAAAGCAAGCCGCAACAGCTTCGCGATAAATAATCACTAGAACGAGTAGGATGCTACAATCTCACCCCAGACAAAAAAATCGGTCATTTTTACATTGATTTAACATCTGCAAACGTTGAATCAATGTGAAAATGACTGATTTTGCTTCCTGGGACATAGCAAAAATCTACAGTTTTGCGTCGATTCAATGTCATCAGATGTTGAATGCACCCAAAAACAACATAATTTGCTACGTAGACGCAGCGTGCGTTTAGCTTAATGTGCTTGCAAACAGACTCGATGTCGCTTTCGAAAGTCGAAACCTCTGCAGTGAAATGTCGCGGCAGTGAATCGCTCGCTGTGAAAATGAACTTGAAGTCTGGGCTCGAGAGGTAACCACTGACTAACCAACGCAACAAGGGCTGGTACAAACCGCGTTGCGCACACGCGGCATAATCAACGCAGCAACGGACTCGCGTAAACTGCATGGCGCACACACGACCGTTGCCATAGAAACCCGATCAAAGGCGGGAATACATGCGCATCTTTTGTTTCATCTACAACACGAAAACGGGCGTTTTACAGCAAATTGAAAGCAGGCATAAGTTGCGATATTGTAGAGAAAAGGGAGCAATGTCAAGTCGAAAACTTAATCAAACGTCTCCCCGGAACTATTTTTCAAGGGCTGTTTACGGATGTCAGCAACTTTTAAATTTATTCAAGGTGACGTGCTGTTGAATTGATGTAAACATGAATGATTTTGCTTTCAACCGATATATATATGTATATATTTATTATTCAAGCGTATGATCAAGTTAGTATTTGCATTCCATTTACAGTATACCTTTTAGTAAACCTTTTCGTCTCTTGATTCATGCTAATAAATCTAGTTCGTTGCTAAACTTTATGTTGTGCTTAGCTTAAAGAGTTGCAGTCCATCAACCGCTAGCCAACGCAGACGCATGGCATGTGTTTTGGTCAAGTTTTGTTTATAATAATTAACGGTAGGTCGAACGTATCGATAACTCCGAGTGTGGCAATAAAAGCCATCCTAGTGTGACGACATAATTACGTCATCCATCTGCGTGACATTTTGCTGAATTTACATTGCTGCTGTTGAAACACACTTTCTCCCCCACGGCAAAAAAAATAGTTAGGCGCCTATGGGTACATATAAATAAGTTGATTTCATATACATTTTCCACAAATTTTCTAGGAATCTCTAGTTTCGGGGACAAACTGTAGTTCGTATGCACCAAGACCAACGGTTCAAGTTGCACCAATTCAACATTCTGTCATAGGAGTTGGAAGTATCATGGAAAATTCAATTACAATTTTTCGAAATGTTTTACCAGGTATCATGTGTCTTTGATTTTATGTATGCTCTTATTATGATGTTGAATTACCCAACAATTGCACACTACATTGGTTATGCTGCGGTCAGAAATGTAAACACAAACTTCAACCTTTGCAATGATCATTGTCATTTGTCATTGACTTCGGAGTTTTATGATAATCTCGTTGCAATTGCTAAGCTAAAGTCACAGCTGTTGTTAGAATGTAACAGAGCTTATCAATACACGAGAACTGCATTGGGCACACAATGTGTCTGTCAACATGACAGCACTTGTATCTAGGGGTGTTCAATTTCGATTCGATTTCGATTAAGGTGATATTCGAAATTCGTTTTTCGTATGGGACATATTCGAAATTATAGCCGCCCTTTCAGCTGAACGCGTTGAAAGTAACGCAAGTGGCGTGAAATCTGTCTTGTCGCATTTTGCAAGCGAAAAAAGACTTTGACGCATGCGCATCGTCGATCACGTGACTATCACACGCTCTCGCGGGTCCAACGGCCAGGGATGCCAGGTTGGCATTTTTAATGCCAAATTTCACAAATTTCTCTCAAGAATGAAGATAGCTAGGTTGTGCAATGGCAGAAAGTGTAGGCTGAGCTTTGTCGCAGTTTTATCCATTTTTTACCGAATCCATAGGCGCCTAAGCCGTGGGGGCAGGGCGTAGCCAGACCGCAGAACAAGGGGGGCAACTTTTTTTAGGGGGGAGGGGCCAAAAAAATTTAAATGGGCAAAATCATTATAATTGTAGCTGTTGCTCGAGAATGCTGAGATTTTGCCAAGGGGAGGGCGAATTTTTTTTTCAGGGGGCAAGGCCCCCCTGTCCCCCAGCTGGCTACGGGCCTGCGTGAGGGCCCGGCCCCCACACATATTTCTGTGTGGGGCAACTTTTTATGCTGTATTGATACATAAAACAATAGATAAACTAGCGATCGGCAGCAGGAAAACACTTTTTGAATGCAAACCGCAACAGCTTCGCGATAATCACTAGAACGAGTAGCGATGCTATAATCCAACACCAGACAACAAAATCTGTCATATTTACATTGATTTAATGTCTGCAGACGTTGAATCAATATAAAAATGACTGATTTTGCTGCCTGGGACATAGCAAAAATCTACCATTTTGTGTCGATTCAATGTCATCAGATGTTGAATGCACCCAAAAACAACATAATTTGCTACGTAGACGGAGCGTGCGTTTAGCTTTATGCACTTGCAAACATACTCGATGTCGCTTTCGAGTCGAAACCTCTGCACTCTGCAGTGAAATGTCGTGGCAGTGAATCACTAGCTGTAAAAATGAACTTGAAGTGTTTGGGAACCCAGCGACGTCGGCTCCAGCGGAGCGATCGTTTTCAAAAGCTGGCCTGACCGTCACGAAGCTGAGATCCCAACTGACGGGTGACCATGTCGATCAGCTTGAGTTCATAAACACCAACATGGGCCTGGAGCTGTAGACGTTATTTTGTGTTATTTTTTCGCAAATTTTTATCGCTTTTTTTCACGTTTTCTAGCAAATTTTCATGTCGTTTCTTTCAATAAAATCACATTTTGCAGTGTGGTGAATAGTTGTGATATTCGAAATCGAAATTCGGAAATCGAAAATAAATTGAATTTCGAATATTCAAATAATCGAAATTGAACACCCCTACTTGTATCATAACTTAAATGTTTTAAATGTAAGATTATTGAGTTGATCTAATCATTGACATCATTGTATACTGAATGGTTTTCAGATCCACACAATTCCAACAGTTCATCGTCGTTTCAATCTTCATTTAACCCATACTACATAGGAGCAGAACAACAGTTTCCTCACGGTATTACCGTAAGAATTTTTGCTTGAGTCATGTTTTCAAGTATTGAGCAGTTTTTTTAGGTAAAATATTGTGTAACGGGGCATTCCATTTATAATCATCAGATTTTTTCAAATTTTGTAACCACTAGTCACAGATTTTGCTTATTTTGACATATTTTATACATACTAAAAATGATAAAAATAGCAAAAAAAAATTTTGAAATATCTTTATTGGGGGCTGAGATAGAGCACTTTGAATTTTCGGCCACTAGTAGGACTTTGGGAGCTGAGCAAAGCCATTTTTTCATTTTGTGACTTTATTTTTTGGCAATAACTCTTTTCCTTGAACGATTTTCATAATGAAAACATGCATTTTACCAATTTAAGACCCAAGAAATTCATTTTTGCACTTTAAATTATGCTAAGATGAACATTTCAAATGGTAATTTAGGTTTAAAGTTTTTCTTATTTTATTTTTGATACGCTAACTTTGGGGGAATATTTTGGAGCGTTGGGAAAAAGGTACAAAAAATTTTTTTTTTCTTTGAACAAAGCAATTGAAGTATAATACTTTTACTAAATTTGGTTGATGTAAGTTTTGCATAAACCAAAATATTCAACTTAGAAAAGATCAACCCATATGATCAAAAAAATGAATATTATTGAAACATAACTGATGCTTTGTTACAATATTTGTAGGGTTCCGCCATATTATCGTGCGTTTCTTTATGAATTTTTGATGTGTCAAATTACCAATGTTTTATTATTCAACTGATATCACACAGCTAGTCTGATCAAAATTTTGTGACACTTGTGCCCTAAATGGTGTATTAACGTCTCACATAGTTGTACACACTCAGTCTGTGTGTGTACACAACACCAGAACACTATCTTACTATGTAATGCTACTAATATGACTCAAAATTACAAAGATTTTATGTCCATGATTGTATGTAACACAGAAAATATGATGTGCATGGTGCATAGATGTGAAAGTTGTCCTGGAAGAGAAGTTTTACACCAATTTTTAACAGAAAAGCTAGCAGGTTAATCTGAAGATGACATTGTTTATACACAATGGCAGTCCACTGATCGATCAACTCTAAAAACCTTAGTTTCTTCATCATCTTTCACAGACATTCTAACACAAGCAGTGGACAAGCTTACAGCACACTCTTTCATAGCTAAGTGCCAAGCTAAGTATCTGTCAGAACGCAAACAAACACTAAACTTTGAAAGCTGTGTTGCTATTCTATAAGTGTCTTGAATAAAATCTTAGCACGTATGGAATAAATATATCGTTGAAAAATTTTGCTGTAAATCGTCCAACTATTAAACATCTGCTGACTTTTATAAACTCCTGCAATAAGCTCATTTAAGTTATTATTCTAATCACTGTAATCAACCATGTTATACTGTAGTGCACCCGTGTCTTGTCTGCTCCCAGCCAGAGATCGATCGCCTTTTGCATTGATTCAACGTCTACAGACATTGATTCGGTGTGGAAGGTGATTGATTTGCTGGCTGGGCTTTCTTTATTTTGTTTCCTTTTGTTACACCAAACGTGCAATTCCAAAGAAGTACGGTACCTATCTGACTTTTGTAGGTCTAACCTCGCACAAGACTTTCGTTTCCACTAATGATGTGTTTAAACTACTGTATTATCGTATTATGTTGTGTTGTGTCGTATTGCACTCTTTACTATGCCCTGTTGTGTTCTAACTGCTAAATGGCTATTATAAAAATGACTTTCGCTAAAAGACCTTAGATGTTGTAAAGCGACATAAAACAAACCATAACAATCAATCAATTTTAGATATTGCAGAAAATTACAAGTTTGTTGTTCAAGATGAAGTACAATCATTCCACTGGAAAGTCAATGCTCAATACATCCAGTGGCATTTTATTACAAGAATTCTAAAGATACATTTGTCCAACAGTAGTAGTAGTAGTAGTAGTAGTCCAGTTTTAATCCGGTGATGTCCCCATTACCGAGGGTGGCCGGATCCAACAATCTATGTGTTTTATTTCAGATGATTTGTGCCATGATACAGCATGATTTGGCTACAAAATTTTTCAACAAATTACAACTTTTGTACGCCTTCAACTAAACGAAAAAATAAAGAAAATCGAATATTTTGCTGATGGATGTGCAGCTCAGTACAAAAACTACAAAAACCTGCTTAACCTCTGTTACGGTATCATAAAACTGATTTTGGAATGGATTGCTCCTGGACTTTTTTTGCCACCAGTCATGGCATGTCTCCTTGTGATGGAATAGAAGGCACAGTGAAATGATTGGCAACTAGAGCAAGTTTTCAAAGACCTTACACAAACCAAATTCTCGATTTTGATGCATTAATGGAATTCTGTAAAGAGTACATATAAGGCATACAGTTTTTTGACATTCAAAGCAATGAACTTGAAAGAATTCGACACAATAGAAAGGTATGTTCAAGGCTCCACTGTGCATGGCACACAATCTTTTCATTATTTTAAACCAAAATCTTCTCACAGTATTACATGTAAAAGGATTAGTGATGATAAAGAATTTACTGGAATACACAAATTCTTTGAAACTACTGCCTCTCTTTGGCTATGTTGCATTCACATACGATTTATATTGGTGGCTTGGCATGGTGCAAGAAGTTTTTAGGGACGAAGGAGATGTCAACATCAAGCTCATGGCACCTCATGGACCATCTCAATATTTCTATTGGCCGAGGAATGATTTCTGCTGTGTTCCTTCTGAGCATATTCTGTGTGTTGTTTCACCTCCTAGCCCTGTAACAATATCTGGACGCAACTATGTAATCAAAAAAGAAGACTTGAAGAAAATTGAACAAACTTTCAATGACCTTTTGTAGAATGTAGATACTTGTGTACTGTGAAAACTGATTCTTAATTACCCAATCAGAAAATTGGCTTAATCAACCACTTAAAAAACTGCTATTGATGCATCCAACCTTAAAAGTTGATGAACAAAGTGATTTCTGTTTGTGTTGTTTGTATTGAGATCTCTTACAATGTTTATGGTATATATAGGTTTACTGAGTTTGTCATTCTGTTGTAGTTTAAGACAAAGGAATAAAATAGAGCAGAACTAAGGCAATAGGGATACACTGTCCTCAAATATATACACTTGCAAAAGATGTTCAAAGAGCATTTGATGTGCTCTAAGTCCTATGTTTTAACTTTATAGCCATTTCTTCATAACAATTTTAGTTAAATTACTGGTGTTTTCCAAGTTGATTATTTTGGTTTATGCAAAACTTACATTAACCAAATTTGGTAAAAGTATTGTGAATGTGGAAAGTGGATTAGGAATGTGTGAATGTATTATATGTATGGATTAGGAATGTATGAATTAGGAATGTGGAAAGTGGGTACATGCAAGATGTGCTAATGTCAAGAGAGCCGCAACAAGATTGGCGAAGTGTTTTGTTTGTGGGAAATGCAGTAAAGGAAGGAACGAAGTGGAAGGCCATGATGATGAGTTCTGCCATGGAATCGAAACAGTGACAGACTTCTGTTATCTGGGTGATCGGATAAATGGAAGTGGTGGATGTGAAGCAGCGGTGACAACAAGGGCAAGATTGGGCTGGGCAAAGTTCAGGGAATGTGGGGAAATGTTGTATGGCAGAAAATTTTCACTAAGGATGAAAGGAAAAGTATATCGGAGCTGTGTGCGGCCTGCAATGCTATATGGTAGCGAGACATGGATATTGAGAGAGAGTGAACTGGCAATCCTGAGAAGAACGGAAAGGTCAATGGTGAGAGCAATGTGTGGGGTGAAAACGAGAAGGGAAAAAAGGACTGAAGAATTGTTGGATATGCTAGAGATGAGAGAGACCATAGACCAAATGGCAAGGGCAAATGGAGTAAGATGGTATGGACATGTGATAAGGAGGGAGGAAGGAAGTTTTCTTAGAAAGGCACTAGATCTAAAGGTGGATGGGAAGAGGAAACGCGGTCGTCCAAGAAGAACGTGGAAACAACAAGTGAAGACAATTTAAAAAAGTGAAGAACAATTTAAAAAAGTCGGATTGAAGGAGGAAGATGCAAGGGACAGGGTGAAATGGAGAAAAGGGATTAAAACAATTGCTGCGTGGAAACAATCGGCCACCCCCACTAGGGTGTTGCAGGCGCCCCATGAAATTTAAATCTTGGTTTCATCATGCTTACCTTTTTTGTGGTACTGTGTTTAGATCAGTAGACCACAAATATGAAGTTTCATAAATTTTCATCGACGTTTACCTCCACCGCCAAGGCCATTTTGAGGCCTACTTTTTGAATTTTTGCATGTTTTCGCCACTAGAGGGCAGTATATAAGTTTTGAAATATTGGGGGCATATTTAAAAGATGCTCTATGATGTTCTGAATTGTTAAAAAAAAAATTGTAGAAATGGGATAAGTATATTCAAAAATATTCAAGTTTTGTCACTAATTTTTTTGCACATTACTGCCCCCAGTGGTGAAAACAAAAATTAAAATATCTTAAAAACTACTCATCATATTGTTATGGAACTTGCATGTACCCCCATTTTCGTGGGTAAGGAATTTGATTTTAGCAATATTTTTGCATAATATTGCCACTAGAGGGCGGTAATTCTAATTTTGAACTATTTTTCTGTAAAAAGACGATATTGTTGCATTTCTTGAGCTGTGCTATCTGAAGAATACAATTTCATTGCTTATGCACAACAAAATTATTCAATCGTAAAGAAACTGCATGCATGCATGTATTATATTAATAAATCCAAACAGGCAATGTGAGTCTTAGTTAACACAATTCCGCAAAGGCAGTTGTGCATCTTCATTGTGTTGATAAACGACGCTTTCAAAGATTTGGTATCTTTCTTTGATCCTCTTTCATCGCTCGAATATAGTTTTGCAGATTTTTTTCTTGTTTTGCTAGATGAAGAAAGTCGGATACCAGTTTTACCCTTCTCTCTGCTGAATCATTGCAGACTCTGAGTGCACTTATGATATATACCATTAGCAGAAGCATAGCCATCATCTATTTCCCACTCTTTCGGACGTTAGACAAGAAAAGTTGTTGAAATGTGCAAAAGTTCAAAAAGCATTTTGCTGCTGGCATTTGCATAGGAATACAATAACAATGAGTTATCATTAACAATGTCTTGCAGCTCTGGCTTACCAAACCTGTTTGTAACCTGGCCATGAAAACTTGCATTTAAACGCAGCAGAGTTCCAGCCAAAGCTTTCTTTTCATCCATAGTGACTTGTTTGTCCCATAGAACTAAGGGGATCAGCTCCTCAGTTACATACCATGTGTGCCAACCTAAAGCTTTTGAAGCAGCAACACTGATAGTTTTGTCTACTGCATTATAGCTTTTGATATTACTTACCAGTTACAAATCTTCTCAGGGTGCTGATGCAGCAATTAGACAGTTGAACCACCATCCATTAAATACAAAAGTGCAAAAGTCAACAAATCGCTCTAATTTTTGTATTTGTGACTTGGAAATGATTTCTTGTGGTAGAAAGTCTTGCAGCATTACTATCTTATAGCAATGGAGCTGCTTTCCCATCCACCTTGCTCGATGGACTGCACCACATTTCATGAAGTTGTACTGTTCACTGTTGATTCCAAAAGTTCTTTGTAATCACCCCTCTGATAATTTTGAATATCTCTCTCAAACTTTATAAGTGCTTCAACTTTTCTGCTTTGAGTTGTTACAAATTCTCCCAACTCTTGAGGATCTTTGGTGTGCAGTACAGCTGCAGCATGGGGGGTTGCATCGAATCCTTTGTTCCAGAATCTTTCGAATAGTTCAATGCCTGGAGATCTTGACGTTTTGACTTTCAGGGCTTCCCACACATGAGAAAGTATAACTTCTCCAATATGTTTATTGCATGCTAGGCAGAAAAGTGGTTTGTCTAGCTTTATTTGAAGAAATATACATGCAGCAGAGAGATGGCTTGAAAAAAGTTTTGGGTGTTGTTGTTTTAAATTTTTCTTTTTTTTTAGACCATCTCTCTGCTGCATGCATTTCTTTTCAATTAAAGCTAGACAAACCACTTCTCTGCGTAGCATGCAGAGAACATATTGGAGAATGTGGTGCAGTCCATCGAGCAAGGTGGATGGGAAAGCAGCTATTTTGCTACAAGATAGTAATGCTGCAAGACTTTCTACCACAAGGAATCATTTCCAAGTCACAAATACAAAAAAATAGAGCGATTTGTTGACTTTTGTATTAATTTAATGGATGGTGGTTCAACTGTCCAATTGCTGCATCAGCACCCTGAGAAGATTTGCAACTGGTAAGTGACATCAAAAGCTATGCTGCAGTAGACAAAACTATCAGTGTTGCTGCTTTAAAAGCTTTAGGTAGGCACACATGGTATGTCACTGAGGAGCTGATCCCCTTAGTTCTATGGGACAAACAAGTCACTATGGATGAAAAGGAAGCTTTGGCTGGAACACTGCTGCGTTTAAATGCAAGTTTCCATGGCCAGGTTACAAACAGGTTTGGTAATGGGTACAGTAAGCCAGTGCTGCCAGACATTGTTAATGATAACTCATTGTTATTGTGCTCCTATGCAAATGCCAGCAGCAAAATGCTTTTTGAACTTTTGCACATTTCAACAACTTTTCTTGTCTAACATCCGAAAGAGTGGGAAATAGATGATGGCTATGCTTCTGCTAATGGTATATATCATAAGTGCATTCAGAGTCTGTAATGATTCAGCAGAGAGAAGGGTAAAACTGGTATCCGACTTTCTTCATCTAGCAAAACAAGAAAAAAATCTGCAAAACTATATTCAAGTGGTAGCGGAGGATCAAAGAAAGATACCAAATCTTTGAAAACGTCGTTTATCAACACAATGAAGATGCAAAACTGCCTTTGCGGAAATTGTGTTAACTAAGACTCACATTGCCTGTTTGGATTTATTAATATATTATAGTACATGCATGCATGCAGTTTCTTTACAATAGAATAAATTTTGTTGTGCATAAGCCATGAAATTGTATTCTTCAGATAGCACAGCTCAAGAAATGCAACAATATCGCCTTTTTACAGAAAAATAGTTCAAAATTAGAATTACCGCCATCTAGTGGTAATATTATGCAAAAATATTGCTAAAATCAAATTCCTTACCCACAAAAATGGGGGGGTGCATGCAAGTTCCATAACAATATAATGAGTAGTTTTTAAGATATTTTAATTTTTGTTTTCACCACTAGTGGCAGTATTGTGCAAAAAATTAGTGACAAAACTTGAATATTTTTGAATATACTTATCCCATTTCTACAATTTTTTTTTTAACAATTCAGAACATCATAGAGCATCTTTTAAATATACTCCCAATATTTCAAAACTTATATACTGCCCTCTAGTGGCAAAAAACATGCAAAAATTCAAAAAGTAGGCCTCAAAATGGCTTTGGCGGTGGAGGTAAACGTCGATGAAAATTTATGAAACTTCATATTTGTGGTCTACTGATCTAAACACAGTAGGCTACCACAAAAAAGGTAAGCAAAATCCGAGAGGGTCGGGGCGCCTGCAACACCCTAACCCCCACTAGTGGGGAACAAACCGATGATGGATTATGATGATGATGATTATACTTCAATTGCTTTGTTCAAAGAAAAAAAAAATTTTTTTGCACCTTTTTCCCAATGCTCCGAAATATTCCCCCAAAGTTAGCGTATCAAAAATAAAATAAGAAAAACTTTAAACCTAAATTACCATTTGAAATGTTCATCTTAGCATAATTTAAAGTGCAAAAATGAATTCCTTGGGTCTTAAATTGGTAAAATGCATGTTTTCATCACGAAAATCGTTCAAGGTAAAGAGTTATTGCCAAAAAATGAAGGCGCGAAATGAAAAAATGGCTGTGCTCAGCCCCCAAAATCCTACTAGTGGCCGAAAATTCAAAGTGCTCTATCTCGGCCCCCAATAAAGATATTTCAAAAAATTTTTTTTGCCATTTTCATCATTTTTTAGTATGTAAAAAATATGTTAAAATAAGCAAAATCTGTGACTAGTGGTTACAAGGGGTGTTTGATTATAAATGGAATTACCCTAACGTTAAAAAAATGAAAAGAATATGATATGCTGCTCGTACTGTTAATGGTATTGCATAAAACATGTTACTAAGTGATCTTCTCACTATCATTTGATAAATGCTGCTAAAGTCTCAATTGTCAGAAGAGCTTGACTGGTTGTAGGTGCTATGAGCGTTTTAACAATGTGACTATGTGCAAACTGACTACAGTGCTGCTCGTTGGTGATCAGAAATTTTCAATAGTTTATTTGCTTAAATTTCAACCGAGAAAACATTTTGTGTGCTGTGCCATTAAGAATTTTACTTTTTTAAATTTTTTGAAATTTTGAACATGTATTTTTAGGACATAGTTTAATAGTACATTATCTGAGTGCGAAGGTGTGATTTACGACTTACAGTGGCTTCACCCAATTCAACTATTTGTTTATTTTTTATAAACGTAGCTGAACAATTGAGCATATTTATATAAACTTTCAATAACTTACCAGGTCGTCTTGGATACGTTTCTGGTGATTCCCACGCCATTGCAGGTACAGTTTAAATGTATTTTACCAACCCTGGTGTGGGTGCTTTTGAGCATCAGGGCTTGGATTGGATGATTGTCACTGTTGTTACAACAGGTTTTTAAGAAATAGTTTTTTCAAGGTTGCATATACAAATATTAAAGACTACATGATAATAAGACGTGATGGAAAGTCACATTCATCCCCAATAGCAGAAAAGGGACTTGGTGCTTTGAACTAATGTTTGTAGGGTATGTACAAGTTATCATATCCAGGCTAATTCAAAGTGATTGAAGATTTACATTAAGTAGATGGGAAGGCAAGAACAGTACGGGACTATTTGGAGAATCTATTCGGAGATGACCATTTTGGTGATTTCTCGAAAATGTTAATGTAGAGAATTTGTAGGGGTCATTTAGGTAGTTTTTGTATTTAACTTTCCAAAACAAAACGGTTTATTTTCTCAACTAACAGTTTAACGAAGGATCTAATCCAAGGAGTTCTAGGTCATGTAACGCCGAAACCCAGGTTTATTCTAAATTGCCACTACATTTTAACTTAGTTGATTATGATCATGAAATGCCTTGACCTTGATAGCTGGGTGTATTTTCGCTGAGACCTTAGCTGTAATTAATCTCTATTATATACAAGCTAATTTCTTTGAATAAACAGCTGTTGTGGGATTTTAGAGAACTTCCATCTCCATTCTCCATATAAACAGTCGTATTTTAATTGACAGCGCGAACCAATCATGAAGGCTGTTTGACAGCTGTTTCTTTTCTTTTTTTCCTGGAATTTTTCTGTTCTTGTCCAAAATCTCTGAATTGGAATATCGGAGTCAGCGAAACAGGCCTTTCCGAGGCAAGGAAGCCAATATTTGTGTCCACTTTCAGGCGTGCTTTTAAGTACCGTGAACAGGGTTGATCGGTTTAAACCGGGCAGTTTTGACCACCTATTGCTGGTCAAAACGGGTCAAAACCCCTTTAGTGTATGAATCAAGTTGCTTTTCAATTGAATTAAAAGTATTACCCTCCATGTTATTAGTAATGATGTTCAACTATATTTTGTTTTGATCAACATAACCTAAATGCTGGATTTGGAACAAAAAATATTCAACTTCTCTGTTTGTTTTTGATATTTCAATCAGTTGGTTATTTTAATTATTGAGAAAATTCAAATTCTAAAAATAAGTTTCTGATGAACCAAAAAATGCTTGGTAGAACGATGAACAATTTGCACAGCCAACTGAAGTACAAGAATTTATTCCAACAATTTTTTTTTATGAAAAACATTTGCCATCAAATTTTATCCAGTTAAAATAAAACAATGCGAATGCATATTCTAAGATGCTTTAAAAATTAAAGACAGGATAGTTTATGATTCGTTCTTTGAAGCAAAGTACACGTCAAGCCAAGAAAGGATTATCGGAAAAGGAACAAGTTGTGATGCCTATCTACTTTATGCAAGTTAGAACACCTCAATTGAACAATTAGAATTAACAAGTCTCTCCAGTATATTCAAATGCTTCATTCACCAGTCAATTTCATCTTTTCCTTCTCCCTCACCTTCTTCCTCCTCCCTCACTTTCTACCATCTCCCTCACATTTTCAGTGATTTTCTGGCGAACACGATCAAGCAATTCATTACAGGGTTTTGACCAGTTTTGACTGGTTTAAACCTAGTTTTGACCGGTTAAAACCAGGTTTAAACCGCTTAAACTGGGTTTTGACCACTTAGAGATCAACCCTGCGTGACACAGTTGCACCCTTTTGCGTGGTGTCAAACCAGCGCTCTTTTGAGTGTTGTGTCAGGGCTCTCGCCACTGGATTGGGCATTGGGCAACCGACACATGCATGAGCTATAACTTGAAAGTAACTGATGTTTCGTAGGCTATTCTCAATTTCAATATTCGTTGTATTTTTAAAAATTATCATGTTCTTGTAGCCAAGACCAATGTTCTGTAAGAACTATTAAGTTAATTCAACGCTTGTATAGGAACATTGGTGATGTGGTTCTTTTATGTGTGATTGACCAGAAAAATGTGTTTTAACTTGATTTTGTTCGAGCTTATGCTGTAATTTACTATGTTTAACTTATGCTGCAATTTTTTAGAACAAAAGTTAAACAAAGTTCTTAAAAAACGTGCCAAGGAAATTTCTGGGACTCTGTCACTTCCAATCGAACTTAACCTTGCCATCAAGTTTGAAGAACTAGAATTGAAAGATGATATGGAAAGGTCATTTTCTCATCTTGACAACGAAGGTCATTATAACAGAAGAACAGATTTTAAAAAGATTCTGATGCAGCCTTGTGTGGGAAATATTAAACTGGATCAAATCTTTGATCAAGCCTGCAAAAAAGCCGAAGTTGAAGCAACCTATCGTACCACCAATACGGAAGCTCGTAATGCATACGTCAAACGTTATGGAAATATTGTGGTGCTGCTGGGCCAAGCAGGTATTGGGAAAACAACACTTGCTAAAAAAATGCTTCAGCATGTTTCAGATGGCAATTTTTTTACTGAGAGTAGCTATGTTTTCTACATTTCATTCAGAGAACTTGACTTTGAATCAGAAACAACTTTATTCCGTTTCATGATGACAGGCTGCGATAATTGGAAACATGTGCAAGAAACTGATGCACAGTTGGTTGATAAACTTAATCATAATCCGAATGTGATGTTTATATTTGATGGTTTAGATGAAGCAGACACTGATCGGTTGTCTCAAAAAAACACTCTTCACACCCAGTCTGTTCTTTGCAAGCCTGATACGTTTCTTAGAAAAATCTTTACAGGTCAAATATTTTCGTCAGCGAAAAAGTTATTTACTTCTCGTCCAAGACAGTTCTACGAACTTGATCCTGACTGCAGGCCGCATTTTGTTGTTGACATTCTTGGCTTAAATCAGGAATCGCAGGATCAATTGGGAAGGCAAATTTGTCAAGACAAATTTGAAAAAATAAAAGAATTCTTGCATGGCAATCCCGATGTTATGGCATCTTGTTATGTTCCAGCCAAGTGCATCATTATATATGGCATCCTTGTGATGTCAATGGATGGTGATGACAGCATTACAATTCGATCTTTGACGGATATATTTGTTGAAGCACTTTGTTATTTTAGTAGATCTGAACACTTGCGCGGAGGCATTCATGAAGTTTGGAAACTGGCATTTCTTGCATGGAACGGGTTTATAAATAGAAAAATCATTTTCACTCCAATTGATTTTAATAACATTGCTGTAAATGCGAAAGCAGTTGAGTCTTTTCTTTCCACAACTACGGAGGGAAACATCAGATTTAGTATTCTTGAAGGGGAAAAAAACTTTAGCTTCACACATTTAGTTTGGCAAGAATTTTTTGCAGCTATCAATGCGATGTTTTTACTCTCTGCTGAAGAATTTGAGCAGTATCTTACAGAGCTTACTAATCCTTTATGGGAAGTTGTAAGCAAATTTATGTTTGGACTTTGTTATCCTGCTATGGTGAAAAAGGTGAAAATGATATTTCCTTTGAGAGTGGTGAAAGATCTTGATGCCAAAAAAGAGAAGCTTTTTGAAGTTGCTGTAACCTTAATGAAAACATGTTTTGATTCTCAAAAACAACTTCTACTTTTACAAATTTGCTCCTGGGTACAAGAAGCTCATGATTCAGTGTTAACAACAGAAGTAACCAGCCACTTTCCAGAGGAAATTTATTTATCAGTCACAATTCTTCCATCTGACGTGTCATATTTGATTTACGTTTTACGAAGAATAAAAAAATCGATTTATGTGAACGCCTCGGAAGCTACTTTCACGAAAGATAGCCTGCAAAGATTATTGAAGGGATTCTCTACATTACCAATAAAAGTGAGTAATATGTGCACCATGATATGTTCGTATGTATAACACTCTATGTACCAAAATCTGATCACGAAAATGACTTGCGCAAAAACTTTTTTCTCTGTGAGCTGAGACATCGTTATTCTCTACATAAGTCGCCTATTTTAAAGCATTGGTACCAACAAACATGTCCTGTCATAATGCTAAACGGAAAAAAAGATGGACGTAAAATTGCATAACTCAAACTTTTATTAGTAGAAACACTTTATATAAACGCTTTTTTATTTGTATATATAGGATGCATGGGATGGGTAATCACGCAGCAACAGTTAACTAGCTTCATATTAGAAATCGATTTCGCTTTCAATAGCATTTTCAGTCTTACAACGTTAAAGCGTTTGACTTTGAGAGTATATATATATTTATTCTTTCAAAATTATTATGTCTGAAAAAATCATTATTGTGTCGAAATTGTTTCAGTGTGGTTTTTTCAATATTTCATTGAAGCTATTTCGTATTAAATTGAATATTAAGCACGTTAAGCTTGGAAAGACTGGTCTTGTAATGTGGTCTTGGTTAGGTGAACACTCAAGCCGGGCATTAACGTTTCGATTTTTGGTATATATACTGCATTTTGCAATAGATTGATTTTCCCTTTTAGCAGCATGATCGTTGCTTACTTCACAAGGTATAATGTATTAACGACCTGTTTCAGCCTGATGTTGCAAGTTTGCTGTGGTAATAGTGAATTGCACTAGCTTTCGGAACACAGTTCCCTAGTCAGTAGTCATGTGCTATGACGAATGGTGTTAGAGTCCAGTGTGTTGTTGTTTTATGCTGTTCTTTTGTTTGGCTTGTGGCTGCTGTCTTTTGAGTTTGTGTTGTCAGGCGATGTCATTGTATAATTTTGTCGAATCAGTTGATTAATAGATTAGGTGACTTACTGTGTTATGTTTTTGGTAATTGAGTTGCAAACGCAGAAAGTCATTGGCCGAAATTTATAAATTACACATTTATATTTTTAAGCGCTTCTAAGGTCAAAAGTTGGTTGTCCCACTTACAACACTAGCCTTCGCATTAAAACAATACCGAAGTTAAAGTCCAAATTTCTGCAGAGCTTTGTTAGTGGTCAAATTTATACTAAGCTTTGTTTTGTCGTATTAAGACTCTGTTGAGCAAGTTTTAACTTGAATCAAAAATTGTTAAAATTAATTTACAAAACAGCTACTTTTTTCCGGTTAAGACTTGCGAAAAAACAAACAAAGCTCAAAATAAATTACTAAATGACAGCTTCTTGGTTTTATGCTTTCTGTAGCGTGATATCTAGCTCTGTTTTGAAACAACGCCTACATGTACAATAGCCTACATGTTGGAAACCTCGTGGTTTTTCACAGATCAACGGTTGAAAGTCATTCGTTCAATCAATATTGAACTCCGAGAAATCAGCGAAACAGATTTTATTAGGCGTTTGGATGAGGTTGCTAACTCTGTGGTGAAGTTACATTTTTTGTATGCTCTTTTGATGACCTTGTGAAATGAGGACATTGGGACAATGTTTCCTTTACAATTTGCAAACCTTTGCAGAAACTACGTTTACAAGTACATCAACCGTAGCAATCCATATACACAGAAAACAGACCTTACCAACTTGCGAAACTATTTTCAACTCTAGGACATCTGTACGTCATATCTCTTTCAAGTGGCAGTTACGAGAAACCAAAATGCCAAAGCGCAATCATTGAATCCTAAAATCATTTCAAAACTAGTTTCGCTTTGAAAAGTGACAAAACTTTCTCTGTTATCAGTGTTGTTAGAGGCTCTTTGAATCTTTATTGCAAGTACCAGAATCTAGTTTAATAATTACAAGGTAAAAGCACAAATGTAAGTCAAAATATACTCAAATATTCCAATTATTATCATACTACTCGGTCAAGCAACATGTACTGTACTAGAGATTTTGACTGAGCTATCAAGTGCAGTAGATCAGCCAGTCAAATATGAAGCTTGGAGGTTGGCAGAGTAATATATGGTCTAAACAACTCCATTTTTTCTTGGACTGGTGATTCTTTATTCTTGTGTGTTTTCAAATAAAAATCTTTTGTCATCGTTTGCAGCTTTTAAATTGCACAACTTGGCTTTGTGCAAATTGTTTATTTTGAGATTGCACATTGTTATTTGTTATGGTGGTGAAATGTATGTGGAACGTTGTTACGTCTCTTGCTTGATATACAAATATCCATGTTTTGTGATGACGTAACAAGTTGAATGAAGTGATTGTTAAATCAGAACGCAGTATTTTATACACTTGGCACCCTTTTATTGTTTTCATTCACTGTTCAAATAATATATTTCTAGATGAAGGCTCTGGTTCTCGATAACATACCCATCAACGAAGATGCGATCGCTCAACTAGCTGGTGCCGTTGCCAACACAGAAGAACTGCATCTGCGAGGTTGCAATTTGAGCCAACTCTCTATGAATATGCTTTCAAGGACAATTTCATTATTGCAACAACCGGTATGTGTTATAATAGACATTTTGAACTTAACCAGACAGCAAAATCCGTCATTTTTACATTGGTTCAACGTCTGCAGACGATTTTTGATAAACAAAGAAAACTTTTGGGCCACATGAATGGGGTACTGTGGGCCATGTGCGGCCCGTCTTTAGTTTGGACTGTAACAACGTTAGGTTAATTGTACAAAACGCGGTACTCTAATCCTTTGCACTGATAGATTCACGGAACTATTCAGCATTTATCGCACAAATGGTAAAGATAGCCTAAATATTTGTGTTACAAACCTTTTTGGAAATGTAGAGGGGATAACCATATTTTTACTTTTATATTGATCCTTCTAGTTTATTCACAGTTTGCAGCAAACTTTTTTGCATTGTTCCCAATACACTAGGCATATGCAGTACATAAACCAGCCTTGCACGGGTTATCAATATTCTTTTTAAACATATCTTACGCATGCTACTGTGGTCAACTTAATATGTTTTTGTAACTTCTACGAATTCCATTTTCCGCTAGAATTTAACCGAAATCTCTACATCAAAGGTTTAGTTTATGCCAAACGCTTGTAGGCTGGGTTTTTTTTTTCGCTGAGACTTTTCGGTCATTTGTCAGAAATGACTTGAAAAAATTCGGTCATTTTTTGTTTATTTCGGTCATTTTTTCTGATGTAAATATTACCTTTCAAGTAGCTGACAGGCCTCGAAATTCGTTTTTGCTGACGGCGGACAAACGTGTCCGATCTGAGTAGGTATCTCGGTGAACAAATTAAGTCTCACGGCGGACACACCAGTTTTAACGTCGATCGTCATGCTTAATCACTTTATCTTGATAATTCTTCGCAATATGAGAACTATAGCTACGGTTTAGAAGGCTTATTTTAATTTTACCGAAGTAACTCTGAAAGGCTTTCATCAGACCAACGACGTGTGTTTGAAGAGTCAAAGCGCCGTGTAGCTGCTTAATACGCCGCATAACTGATCAAGTGATTAACTTCCACCAATCGAGGTCGTGTGGCTTCTTGCGTCACAATGCTCTGGGCACGAGTCGGAAAACTTCTACACTAACGCTACTATTTTCTACTGTGCAAAGTTTCATTAGGCTTTTTCTAGGTTTATTTTTGCTTGTCATGTGAGCGAAAGTGAATTTTCCCTGAGCCTTTTCTTACTGTAATACCAAAACTTAACAAATTTTGCTGCATCTTGCTGTAGCCTAATAGCCTACTCGTATAATCTAATTTTGTAACCAACCTTGCCTTATCAATATTACTCGGAGATCAAAGCCAGACATTGTGACGTAAAACCTGAACTAGGTTGCGCGTGATTAGTGTAGAAGTACGATACTCCCATCGATTCTTGGCGAAAAATTCACCTTTGTTACGCTAATTCAATGTCATCAATCGTTGAAGCAACGTAAAAAATCGAAAGTTTTCCTGCTTGAATGGAAGCTAAAAGGGATACGATACAGCAGGCTATTCACATGTTGTAGATGCGCGCTAGAATGCGCAGGAAATTAAATTTTCGCAACAATTGTTCGTGCTATACGATGACGATTTGTATCGCTTGTTCCTGTGTTATTTCTCGGCAGACAAATATGACCGATCTAGATGGTACTTCCCGCGGACATCACATGCTGTGACGGCGGACATGTCTGCCGTGAATTTTGAGGCCTGGGCTGATACAAACCAAAGTTTGCACTTCTTGACTGGCTACATTAAGTTTCGCTGAGAAACGTTGTCGTGTTTTATCTGAGAAAAGTTAGAACAGACAAACGTTTCTTCAACGTTCATCAGCGAAACTCAACCTTGCAATGCCCGGCCGAATTGACTATATATTCTTTCGGACATTTTGACCGAATTGACTATATTTTTTTCGGACATTTTGCTAAAAATTCGGTCAATGACCGACAAATGACCTAAAAAAAAAACCCAGCTTGTAGGGTAAAATCACTTTTGTTTTTATTTCTCACCATCACAGTGAAAAAACACATGCCAAGCATAGCAGAGGCCCAAAAAAAGATAGAAGACATAAAGAAAGGTATAAACCAAATAAAACCGCACAGGTCAAGCCAATTAATCGTAACAGTTTTGTTTCTAGATGGAGGAGCTTCAGCTTAGTGGTAATGCCATTGACTACGAGACCGCTGCATCAATTGCAGAAGCACTTCCCAATATTAAAAAGCTGCACTTGAACGACTGTCAACTCAGTAGCGATGCGATCACCTTGATTTCACGCAAGGTTGCTTGTCTCAAACTACCTGTAAATATGAAACAGTTTTTCAATTGTTTAGTTTTGTAGAATTGTGATTGTTGCTTTACTTTTACCTGTCACTAAATTCATTTCACTTTAGGCCAGTGCTTCTCAACCCATGGGTCACGACCCAAATGTGGGTCGCCGTTACATTTACATTTATTACATTTATTCATGTCTCTACTCTCTACCATTGCGTCATTATTCCTTTCTTTTCCTTGTGTTGTGTAGCTAAGCTTAAAAAGAATTGGTCATGGGTGCTAAATATATAACTTACAATTTTTACTATCTAAACCCTTGACAGCATGTTTCACCTAAATGGATTATCAGAAAGTTCTTATTCTATTTGAATAAGAACCTTCTGATGATCCATTTAGGTGAATGATCCATTTGGATTATCAGAAGGTTTTTATTCTATTTGAATAAGAACCTTCTGATGATCCATTTAGGTGAAACAGGCTGTCAATGGTTTAGAATTAGATAGTAATAACTATATTTGATTTAATTCGCTCTGCTTTGCTTTTTTGCCTAGCATTGAGCACTTTTTGTAGTATTAATCGTTTTCATTGTTTTAACTTACAATTTTCGTTTTTAATTCGAAACAATCTTAATGGCCAAAACTTTACTTTTAAGTTACTCTAAGCATTTGGGTTTCTGCAAAAAAAAGGTTGAGAGGCGCTTCTTTAGGCTATTTCGATAGTCGTTTGTGATTTTTATTAGTTACTTCTCTTGTACAATACACTTCCAAATGAAGTCATTGGTTCTCGATAACAACTTCGATAATTGCTGAAGTTATGTTATGACAACGGTTTATCAATTGTTAAATATTTGAGAAAACAGTGGAAAGACCTAAGAATAGCATTTAATAACAGTCAAAATATGTAAAATTTCACTTCAAAAACAGATTTATTTTATTGTGGAGGTTGTAAGCATAGCAATCAGCAAGTTTTCTACTCAGATACACTATTTGGAAATCGTTTGAAAGATGCCGCCAATGTTGGCCAGTTTCTCAGACGGGATTGTTCGTCGGTGGCTTTCTTAACCAACTTGTAGTTTGCTAAGAGGCAAAAGATGTGTTTGCCAGAATTGTTGGGTATGAGTGTAAGCACTAGTTTCAGCCCTGGTACCAAGTACCATAATAATATGTCGTAAGCAGCAGCTAAATTGACTAATACGATGCTTTGCTGTATCATCCATCAATTGCCCATCTATTACCCATCTCAAAACCACCCTTTCATATACGTACAATTAGTATGATTTGCTGCCCAATGCCCATCCATCTCGCAATGTCTGCTCGAAGATCCGCATTCTTCTCTGGGATCAACTGGTGTATGACTGGTTCGAGGCTGCTTTTGAGTAAGATTTTCTGATTGTAATTTTGTGACACAGAAGTGACAGGTTCTGTCGATTACCTCCGGACTTGTACCAGGCATTCTGAGATAATGACACAAATCCTTCGCTCCATACTGTGTTCTGTTGAGGCAGGTCAAGTAAAATTCTTCTAAAAATGGCATGTGAAATCGCAATGGAATGTACTTTAGACCTTGGTTTTAGCCATGCTTCAACAGCACATAATTTGGAAAGAAAAGGGGCCGACTAAAATCATCACTTTTCAGTTTTTGTTTCAAGCCTTGGCACCCTTGGGCACGTTTTTGGTATATTTTTGCTAGAATACAATTTAGTCGTTTTTTTCCTCATAAGTTTAAAGAATTTTAGTTGATCAAGCAGACGTTCCAACCAATTTGCTTCTACATTCTGCTTATGAAGTTTTGCAGAAGATGTCCAGTTTGTCATGTTTTAATCCAGCTTGTTGGAAATAATTTGTATTCTGTCTTCGTTTAAGTTGCTTTTTGTTCAAAGTCTACGGTTCACAGCTCTATATCAGACCCGAAAGAATGTCATAAGTTAGAACTCGCTTTATGTCGAATTGAAGATTCTTGTTTCGAGAAAGTACGAAAGGTTTGCTTTTTTAGCTATCCTTACTGATCTTGCGATTTCTATCACTGGTGGTCTTATGTTGATGACATAATAGGGTTAAGTCTGTAACATTGGACCTTGGACTACACGATGTGGATGTGTAGCACTTAAAATGTCAAGTTTTAAATGAGATTACCAACATTGTAGATTAGACAGTTTCAAGCAATAAGGCTGTATTTTATATTATTACATCACCGATATACAATTATCACGTCACCGAACCACTTTACACAGCAGCACAGCAGATGACTTTCTTACACATTGCTGTCAGGCCTGAGATACTGGCTTTACATAATAAAAAGCTTCTGTGAGAAAGCTGCAACGTCTTAAAGTCTTGTTGATGTTTTGGATTCATAGTGGTCAAAGCAAAGAAGTTTGACTTCGAGATAGCTGCTGTTGTGGCGTTGATAACATATTCGACAACTTAAAAGAAATGGCCTTTGTTCTATACCTCACTGTAGGAAATTTCGAGAACGTTCGACTTCACACTAACAAAGCATAAGTTTCGGTATTTGCTGCACACTTTGTGCTTTGAAGAAATCGTATAAAAGACAACCTTAGCCCTAATCGGATGAAAGTATTAAGATTATGCCAGGTGCCGTTCAGTATTGAGATTACAAAAGAAGTTGTTTGGTGACATAGTCATAATAGTCCCTGAAATTCCAATAAGAATCACTACTTTTGTTGATTCCCATACGAAGCTTCTTTCTGTGTCTATTGAACAGCCACGGTTTTTCAATATTTTAGCGATTAACTTGCAACAGAGGCATGCATCATTTATTCTATTGAAAGCACTGATAATGAACACAGTTTAGTTTTTAAAACGTCACAATTTCATTCAAGTTGTTGAGGCAGCCTATGAATTATTGTAAATCATTTACGTTGTGTGTGAGGATGTAGTTTGGGAAAAAAACGAATTCGACTTCATGGCCATTGGCCAATCACCCAACCTAGAGTAACGTGGTTATGTTTTTACTTAACGCACTTATCTTTATTCAGAGACCCAAAGTTTATGGTGACTGTGGCAAACTGTGAACACTGATCGATGACATTTAACATCCGTGAATTGTCAGTTTCAAGGATGCTTTTCACAATCATGATGCTGTGATGAAAATCCTATTAATGAACGAAAGCTTCACCGAGCCAGCTTGGAAGATGAAATCGCGAACGGAGTTTAATTTATTGTGTGTTATTGTTCGCTAAATGGATCACTACCTGAAATTTCCATTGGCGACTCACTTGCCGGTTTTGCTGATATCGCCATTGCAAAGAAAGATACACCGACTTGAGAATGTGATATTCTCAAATGTTCATTCACTTTATCCGTGAAAGCATCGTACCTACATTATCATCATTGAACGTAGTTTGAACGGAAATGAAAAATCCACCGTACGCACTTTCGTTAACCCGCAACGTTGAACTTGTACAGCGTTTACTCGCTGAGAACAAAGCACAAATGTTAGACTGACCAGGCTGTGGTTATGATTAACTTTTTGCGGAAATCTTTATTCTTGAATCTAAAAAACTTATGATCCAAGACCCGATCGCTCAGTTCGACAAAAACTTTCGCTTGTTGAAACGTTGCTGCCTGTAACTCATTTTATCTACTTGGTGTCGCTATGTGGAGAGCTGTCATTAAGTGCTTTGCTCATGCGTACCCCCCTAGAGTACCACCCATGCATGTATGGCTTTGGTTCATAAAAGGGGTTGTTTATTGGCTGACGCTATTTTTGTTGGTTGAATAAACGCAAAAGACAATGTAACAAATGCGTAATCCTATGATTGTGAAACCCTAAATATTTATTCTGCGTATTTCACTATGAAACTTGCTTAAAATGAGTAGGCTTAGCTTACTACGTAAGCTCTTTTACACAGCTTACTACGTAAAAGAGCAGACTCAAAACCAACCTTTCTGTTCTCAAATTTACTTGTTGCTTGTTTTTGAAAGGAGCAGGTTGTTTCAAAAGTAATTTTTGTGGTTTTTGGTAGGCTATATGAGTTGTGGTATTGCACTAATGTTGTAGCTATACAAAGGGGCGCAACCCTTCTGCACCATGCCGAAGCAACAGGAAGTGATTTCAGCAAAAAAACAATGAAGTGTAGGTTTACGTTAATCTAGCTTTGCAAAAACACCGTGAATAAAATTCCTTTTCTGTGTTTTAAGGGCGATCGGCTCCCCTAGATGTCGATTTTTTTGTGGTATAGTTATTCAAGTAAGTTAGTTTCAAAAGAAAAAATTGTGTTATTTTTATCTGTAGTTTTTTCTAAAAGCAGATGTCTGTTTTGCCCCGCTTTACCCCACAGCATGTCCATTTGATGTATTATGTTGTATTAAGTTACATCTGTAGCTACTCGCTGCTGTGTTGTTGTTGCAATGGGCGCAGAATAAAACGTGGTTAAGTAAAAAGAAGAAACTTCATAATTTAAACGTCATCTAATTCAGTCAAAATTAGTGTCTGTGGGCTGATTGATGGACTGTTGGCTTTTGATAAATTTGTTTTACTGTATTTCTGCTGAATCCTGCAATATCAAGGCGATCATTTCTCATTAGAGTTTATGATTGGACCGGACTTTATGTGTGCAATTTCAACTTTTATATTTTTAAGTCAGACTTCGATTAGGCTATAACTTAGTCTAGCCTACTGTGTTGTCAATTATTATGCTTCAACTTCGATTTTGCTATTTTTCTGATCTTTTGTTTCTTCGTTATGCTAAGGCTAAAATAACAATGTTAAGGTTTTATTTCTTTCGTATAAGAAAGGATTGTTCGAATTTCAGAGCAGGTGGTAGCCTAGAAAGCCAGGATAGCCCAGTTGGTTAGCGCGCGACTTCGTGAACGAAGGAGCTTCAACATCAAGCCACGCTAGTTCGACTCTCGGAGTAAGCTTGAGCATTGAGCAACGCTTTCTAAGGACTGCTCTCAATTCTGCAACACCGTTATGGATGAAGTAAAACCTCGGCAACAATCGGAAAACTTCACTCTGTCAATCTCAGTAACCGGCGCTGCGTCAAAAGCCTCCACAAGTGGGCCTATGCGAAACTACCAGGAATGTAATAACCTCAAGGCTTATGAGAGGGGGGTACGGCGTATCCTTGAGGGCCCAGGCCTGTGTTTGTTGGGGGGCCGAAATTGTGACTTTATACAGTAGTTTATGCGCAAAAATGTTTGGTTAAAATTATCCTAAACAACTAATTTCAAGCATAAAGTCCTGGGGGGGGGGGCGTAATTTAACAAACGGACCCAGAAAGGTAATCGAGTGCTTTGCGAGAAAATTAGGGGCTTAAAGTGGTAATTTAATGCTTTACGTGCAAAAATGTTTTGTTAAAAGCACCCTAAATTAAATCATAAAAGTTAGTTGTTCTCCTGTCCAGAGGGAGAGGCATAGTGTAGCAAAAGCAGGTTTGGGAAAAACCCGGACAAAGGGCCTGAGTGTTTTTGTGTTTTTTAAAAACTGTTTAGAAAAGATAGTTTCACGCTTATTTTACTTCAAAATGAATTTCGGAGCAGGACCGGAGTCAATAAAAAAGTGACCTGTTGTTCACCTCTGCAAGTGCTAGGCATGTGGTGAATGCAAAAGTTAATGAAGAAAGGTTATTGGTCAGGTAATCAGCTTGATTATGTTTTAACAAGATGTTATGTTTGAGCCTTGGTAGAAATCTTGGCTTGTACCAGATACATAGGGTTTAACATTAAACACACAAAAAAGTACTAAATTCAACGTTTCCGACACCACATAGTGTCCTCATCAGGAATAACTATAGGCTATATCTAAGAGAAAACAACTGAAGAAATAAAAACATGAATTTGAAAATTTTACATTAAAGCTGTAGGCTACAAGCGACACCTCTCAACAGGACCATCAACAACTGGCACACGAATTCAATGCAGGATACACAAATTAGCGAGGGACAGATCACATGAAATGCAAAACACTAAATAATAGGTTTATTGCAGCCTGATACTATTATTGTTCACAGATGCCCAATTCTGCTGTAAAATGTTGTCCTTTGGTGTGCATTTATGCAATAGCTTAAGCAAACATCACGCGTTTTGCCCAAGACAAAGGGGGCCTGGAATGACTCTTTGTACCCCTAATGAAAATTTCTCTCAGAGGCCCTGAATAACCTATCAAGGCTTTGTCAGTCCGAGGACAAACATTTAATGCCTAGCCGGGTGAGTGTAGCTTCGCCTAACGGTAGCCTACTGCCGCTATAGGCTACCATTGTAATCCAATAGGCTATCATGCCAAACATATTCTTCTTCTCAACAAGTGAACCATTTTAACCCATAGCCTACGTCATTTTGTATTTTTTCACTCAAGCTGCTTTAAATAGAAAAGTATTAGAGTAGCCTGTAGGACGATTTGGATTACTTTTGAAGTGTGATAATTTGTTACCTCTTATTGTTTCGTTATTCTATAATGTTTAAATTCACTTTTGTTGTAGACCTACAATATTATATGAACACTTTCTGATAACGAAAAATTATGGTGGCAATTGACTAGTAGACCGTATGGTCGTCTCGTTGTCTCCCTGTCGGTATGGGAACTTGTGTAACTTTTGCATTGTGTATATTAATTGCATATTTCAAACATGTAGGCCTACCTATGTTCCTGTTACTGACAAATAAAAGATTGATTGATTGATTGAAAGTAAGATTTTCCGAAAGTGTTTTGAGAGATTAGTTGATTCAGATTCCGAAATAACTACCGTACTTTCCAATGAAATTCTGCAATCATAATGAAGAATAAGTTTAATCCCAACGCTACTTTTTTTGAAAAGCTCTTGTGCACCACAAAATTAATTTAAAGAAAAAAAAAATTGACTTCGATGGCCGTCGTTTTCACGAACATTAGGCACAAGATAAAAACCACTAAACTAAACAAGCAATAGAAAAAATGCTTGCTTTCACACGGTATTAATACAAACTCTATGCGAAGTAACCGACAGAAAAAAAAACTGCCAGGATTAAGATCTGCAAGAAGATTTCCCAGTCTGAGGAAAAAAGTCCAATCAATCAATTTAACTCAAATTTTACGATGATAAATTGACAATTTTCTTTTGCTATTGTTTTCTACACCAAACCTTTTATTGTTTTTTAGTTGAATTGTCAAAAAATTTAAGTATTTTTGAAGCCTTCTGAAATTAATTTTGTTGTTCGAATTGTCCAGCTTTCTTCGAATTTGTTTTAAATAAGTTTTTTGCATCAGTGAGAATTAGTCTTTTCTATGCGGAAGTGAATATGACGCTTGCATTTTCGCACAGAACTCACGGCGATCAGCCGTGTGGCAGCTTTTTTCCAATGTTGTGTTTGTTGGTGAAATCAATCTACAGTTCTATACAGGTCTGCATTCCATGCAGAAGACTAACGATGAAGAGGAACTGTGGTTTATTACAGATATTTGTATGCCCCAAGCGTCTTCTAAAGATTTATTGAGCATTTTATGGAAATACTTTGCTCAGGGATATCTATAACTACGGGATTGGAAACTCTATCCAGTGCTATACATCAGTAGGGTCATCACATTACTAGGACTACAGAAAGATTAACAAAATAAAATACCGACTAAAAGATATACAAAGTTAGATTTTGCAATAATAATACAAAATGTACACTCACATAAACTTAATTGATGTATAAAAGTACATTTACGCTGCTAGAAAAAAAAAACTATGAATCCAAAAAATGAATGAATGCAACGAGTCCAGAAACAGCCTACTGTTGTTCTTTAGCATTGTGCGTACTGCAAATCGGATCAGAAGTAAATGAGGAGTGTTCAGCAATCAGTGAAATATGCTGTTGTATCATCAACTTGTTCACTGATTAATCCAGTGCGAAACCAATCCGTTTACGACGTCATCAGAACTAAAACCAATAGTCATTCTGGAAATTTTTTAAGCAGCAAACAAAATACAACATAACTGCACTAATGGAATACAAACAAATACACAAACCAGGCAAGCATAGACCGTACAATTTACAGGTGAATTAATGATTACACTTTTGGTTGTTCGTTTAGCCTACTACTTGCTACCCTTTGAGGTCAATTTATGTGATTATTTATCACAGCAGCGCACAAAGAAAAATGACCCTACTGGTGTATAAAATGGTTTTCAGTTCCACAGAGTTTCCAATCCCGTAGTTATAGATATCCCTGACTTTGCTAAAGAAGAAATGGTCTGTGCCAATAGGGGAGACCTGGGATAGTTCGGACGATTTTTTTGAAAACAGCTCATTTTTTTTTAAATTACACAGTTCTTTTACACAGTTTTAAATTACACAGATATTCAAGTTCGTAAATGTTATTTTGTTGTAAATCGTAAAGCATTTGCCAAAAAAGTTTAGGAGTATCGTTTGATTCAGAAAACTGGAAATGCTTATAAAAAGCATACCGTAGTTTCTACGGTCTTCAAATGTCCGAAGTCACCCCGGTACCAGGGTAATTTCGGACATGCCTGGGGTCATCTCGGACAGCAATTTTATGCAGACGTTTTGAGTTGATTTGACAGTTAATACAGAATATTTGTTTTTCTTTTACCGTATATGTTCGAACCATGTCTTTAAAATCCAATAAATTATTCAAAAGATCTGAAAATAAGATTTGTTTTTAAAAGTTTGATTTTTTCCACCGGATACTTCGGCCATTGTGTCCGAAGTATCCCCAACCACGTGACTTCAGGTGAATGAAGAAAATATGGCTACCTGATTAACTGGTGGTCAAAATCATCATTTGCTTATCTGAGTATTGCTTTCTAACTACAACCTCAATCAATAAAAAGTTTGTTTTGGTTAACAGTACTTTACTGTGGCGTCAAATGCCTTATCCAAGGTATCCCCCGCGTCCGAACTATCCCCGGTCTTCCTTATATTGAACACTCACTTTTTGACATGCCAATTATGTTGTCGATACTGTGATGTTCAACAACAATGCACAAATCAATGTCTAAAGAGTTAGAAAAGCTCTAAATAAAGAATAGGCTAGTAGATTTTACTAAGCTACGTATGCACCTGTCCTACACTGTAGAAAGCTTATGTAAGCTGAAGCATCTCTTAGCTGCATGCCTGCATCTCTTTCTGGTAGAATTAAATTTGTACATGGTACTAGGGAATCAAAACTTAAATTTGAACTCATTTCACAATTTTAGCCTGTGTTCCAGCCTTTTACCATGATAAGGCAGTCAGTTACCAGTATGAAACTGAATAGAGACATCTTTACTGCATTATTAATTTACCGGTAGCTGGTCTACTGTACATACAAATTGGAAGTGACTATTTTTCCACGCTTAATGCCATGGTTACAATCATTTGTTGCCAGAGTTAGGATTACAGTTAGCGTTAGGAAGGATTAAGGTAAGGGTTAGAGTTAGGAATAAGATTAGGGTTTGGATCTTTGCCCAGGACTAAAAAAAATTCCAAAATACAAGTTTTTGTTTTAACAGCTTTAAAATTTTATCAAATTTGGGCAGAATTCCTTATCTGGCAACACTATTGAGGCTATTATTACATTATATAGTGTAGATATAGCCACAGCCATACAAATTCGTTTATATCTCTGTTGCTGTTAATACTTCAGCCACTCAATAATAATGTAACAATAACAATCTAGCATACGCCTACGTATGTCATTCACAAATGTATGTCATTCTCCAACATTTCTTTGTTTCTGTGCATTTTTTCTATCAAAATAAAGTAACTTTATTTATAATTTCAGCTGATAAGTCTAGTAAAAAACAAATAATTGGTTGCTTTGTACTGTGATGTCATTTTGTTGAATGTAGTGTAGCATAAATTGTCAATGATGTTGTCAGGCCAATGTAAAAATTTTATACCATTGTATCTGCTGTCTTTTTTCACTATTTATATTAGAGCTAATGATATTCAATTTGAAAGACCTAGAGGAGTTGCATTAACAAGTAAGTTATGCTAATTTGCAAGCCTTAAAGCAGCCGGCGGCCATCACGGCCATGGCCGCTAAGAAGTGCTTGAATGACCGCCTGTGCTACCTCCTCCGTCGGCCAAGTTTGGCCGCCGGTTTCTTCTAGCCAATTATTTAATTTTGCAATAGAATGATCGTGGATTATTATAAATGTCGAAAATATGTAGTATCAATGAGTGACGCAGAATTAGGTCAGCGCATCATAGTCACTACTGTTGTATTGAATATATCCAGCTGCGATCACCAGCGCTGTAAGTCTTGTTTGTAATTCCCAATGTTTATTTTAATGAAGTGTTAATCCAAAGTGCTAATTTACATCGGCTGGCGATATTGTCGTTTTTATATCGATTCAATGTTGTCGGATATTAAATCGTTGTTAAAAAGGAGAACTAGGTTAGTTGACATCCGTTGGTAAAACACGTGTCTTCATAGTTGAGAACGCTGTGGGTTAGTGACTTCACACCCTCAATGCTGACATCATAACGGAATAAATGGTCAGGTTTTATGAAAGGCAGTATGCAGTTGAAACAATTTACTGGGCTGCGAGCAGTTAAAACAATTTAGGGTCGTTAGATGGTCCCGCAATACCGGATTACAATCCCGATATAGCATTTTATGCGTGGTACAACGATTCTATTGCAGGACGTCGCCCAGACTTCAACAACGCTAAGTGATCATTTTAACATTGTTGCAAGTTTAATGCTATGTACTTGTGCTATCGTTATTGTATTTTTGGTCTCCAAGCACGCAGATTTGGCGGCCGAGAAGGAGCTCTCGGTAGGCCACGATGGCTGCCAGAAAAAAACACGAGTTTTAAGGCCTGTAATTTGTATCAAAGTTTTTTTCATAGAAAAAATCTGCATTTATGTTGCTTGACAAGCAACACTGAAAATACCAATGCAGCCAAAGTGTTAAAAAAATTATATTTCATGTCAATAGAGTTTTGGAGTTTAATACAATTCAATTTAACTGAATATAGTTTAATAAGTTTGTTGCATTGATTTTTTCGTGCATTATTGAGCTTGGGTTGTGAGGTTTTTAAAAATGACATATTGCCGGTTGAAGGTTCATGTTTTGTCATTCCTGTAAAACTTGTGTTTTCATACAGAACAAGTTTTGTATGACCATTCCAAAGATTTTACATGCTTGGATGGAAGCAAAACAATTAACTTCCGATATGTAAATGATGACTACTGTGACTGCCCTGATGGGTCAGATGAACCAGGTACATCAGCATGCCCAAATGGAATCTTTCATTGCACTAATGCAGGTATGTATGGTTTGATAAAGTATCCTCTTGTGTTTTTCTGCTTTTTGTATCGTACTTAGAAACTTGTACAGACAAATAAGATATATACGGTATATCTGGAACGGAATGGCCCGATTCGGTGAGTCCGATTCGGTGAGTCCGATCCCTTAAACGGGGGATTTTTTCAATTTTTTTTTTTAATTATCGGGTACCGTGGCCTAATTATCATTGCCGTTTTAGGGTTAGGGGTTAGGAGTTAGGGTTAGGGGTTAGAGGTTAGGAACTCACCGAATCAGACTCACCGAATCGGACTCACCGAATCGGACTCACCGAATAGTAGCAGACCCATCTGGAATGGCCCGTTCCGTTTCGGTTTCGATCCCTTAACGAGGGATTTTTTCAATTTTTTCTTTTAAATTATTGGTACCGTAGCCTAATTATCATTGCCGTTTTAGGGTTAGGTGTTTGGGGTTAGGGTTAGAGCAGTGGTTCCCAACCTTTTTTTGGCTGTTACCCTAATCTCCACCCTGAAGTGAGCCAATTACCCCCACGACCAATTTTCAAAAACAAAGGTGTTTATTGCTATGTATTTCAAAGGGCTAACTATGACAATCAAAATACAAGATAACAATATGCGGTAAACATTCAATGCGAAGGGTAGGCCTGGACTTCAGCCGCCAGCTTTGTGATCCTGGGCTTTGTGGTACTAAGGGCGATTCTTGTGTCACTTTCGACATCTAGGCGATTGCGCTTCTTTGTCTTCATTCCCAAGACAGTAGAAAATCCTTGTTCACAGCGATACGTTGTTATAAAAGATGTCAGGATATCTAATGCCCGTGTCGCTAATGTTGGTGCGTCCTGGAGTCTGCCAATCCAGAAGGGTTCCAAGCCTTTTCCCTTGAAATCAAGTTTCAATGCTTCGTTTAATCGCAGAGTGATAAATTCTTCTTTGCCGAAAAGTCGTCATCATCCACCTGGCTACCACATGTGAAGGCCTAGCCATTGGAGACTAGCCATGTTCAAATTCGGAAAGTATAGTTGTCAATCTTCTTGGCTAGCTGGCCGAAGTGGTCAGCCATGTCCTCCTTTAACGCCACTTTCAACTCAAGTCCATTGCTTTCGAGGTATATGTCGAGCGTCTGAAACTGCGCCAAGTGTGCCTCTTCCAACTTAACCTTCCCAATAAATGCTGCCACAGTGCTACGGTTACTTTGGTGTCGATCACAGTTACATTCTTGGCTTGAATTAAAAGATTGTTTTTGTTTAATTTACCAAAGATATCAGCCAGGTAGCACAGCTGGGAAATCCACTGTTGGTTAGAGAAGTATTCAGCCAAATCGGACTTCTTTTCCATCAGAAAAACATGGACAGCCTCACGAAGTTCTACCAGGCGGGTTCTTACTTTGCTATGAGACAGCCATCGTACTTCTGTGTGATATAGTAATGCTTTGCATTTTTCTCCATCTCTTTGCACAGTTCCTTGAAAAGACGGCTGTTCAATTCCTTCGCTTTTATAAAGTTCACGACCTTCACTTGCTTCACTGTTTCCAAATCGGGTCTCGTTACCCCCCAAAAATAGGCAAATTACCCCTCGGGGGTAATTTACCCCCAGGTTGGGAACCACTGGGTTAGAGGTTAGGAACTCATCGAAACGGACTCACCGAATCGGACTCACCGAATAGTAGCAGATTATGTCTGTGCATTAGACCTCCCCTATCCCCGGACTTTTTTTTGTTTTCATCTATATTGTGACTTTTCTGCATGGGTTTTCAATGCTGATTTCAAAAATATGCATAAAATTTTTTTTCGATTAACGTCTGGAAAGTTATTCGCTGTTGCTTAGCAACAACTTTTCATAAAAATTACAAAAATCTCCTTTAAAACCCCTTTGCTTTTAACCTAGTATCCTGATATCTAGATTATCTGAAAGCATTTCTTCTGCTGAAGAATTTAAAAAAAAAATTATTAAAATTGGACAATCGGTACCAGAGTTATGACCGTTTAAGTACCCAGATTATGCAGTCACGCATGACTGATTTTTGTTAATTTATTGCCAAATGATACTAGAAAAATGGTGAAAGTTTACAAAAAGGAATCTGCTGCCTTAATTAAATTTCGAGAAACACTGACAACATGATTTAGGATATCTGCTAAGAATGCCGAAAATCTTATTAACAAAAACAAAACATTGCTACCAGAAGATAAGGCAGAAGGTATACAGTTTCTTAAATTACTTGAAACAAACCAACCAGCATCTCTTGGACCCCTTGATAGAAAGAGGTTGAAACGCTCAAGAATTATGCATTGAAGAATCGAATAAAGGTAATAAAGTATGATGTATGTTTATTCCGAGTATGCTTAACAGCCTAATGATTTTTAAAGTAACATACCTATTAATTTTTTGATACGGATGCTTAAACAAGACATTTTTTACAGATAAATGCAGATTCTCAGTGCAGATTCGACTTAATTTATTGGGAAGATGATGAGGAGAGGAAATTAAGTCCTGAGGTAGATGGCTGAGAATCTGCATTTATCTGTAAAAAACGTCTTGTTTATGCATCCGTATCAAAAATTAATAGGTACTTTAAAAATCATTGGGTTGTTTAGTACCGTATACTGGGAATAAACATACATCATACTTTATTACCTTTTCTTAGCAGATATCATAAATCTTGTTGTCAGAGTTTCTCGAAATTTAATTAAGGCAGCAGATCCCTTTTTGTCATGTTTGTATTTCTTGCATTCATCAACCAAACGAATAATTTTGTTTTGGATATTTTGTTTTGTCATCAGTGGAATGCAAGCAGGCTGCTATACTTTTGCTGGACATACTGCTGTATCCCAAGCTGCGAGCTTCCCACTCTGGTGGTTACAAGGATTTAATTGAAGATGATATATGTATTTGTGAAGAACATCTCCAGTAGTTGGTCTAAATTGTCCTTCCTTAAAATGTTTTAAAGGCTGCAAATTACCAAGCAAACCACCATTGTTTATTTTACTCTTCCTCAGCTCCATGATGGATACATGAATACACACGGAATATCAGACAGTAGAAGTGTATACAATACGTTATATAATCATACAAGACACAAGTAGAAAATGCTAGCTGATCAATAGTGAAACCTGAAATGCATTACAGAAGGTTATCGTTAAGTTCAGCTGACTTAATCCATTTTTTGCCACATGATTTAGATACATTGACTTCATTTCGCTGGGTTAGAGATGCTATTGAAATTGTGGCGGACTGTGACCATCTTGCACTTGATCAGAGCTCTTTCCGAGCAATGAAGCGTGTATTCTAACATCAAGTGCAATGGGTACCCAGATGTTAGCTACATTGAGATGATCAGTTCCACGTTATACTGTATATGACTCCAGGCATTTAACGTTTGTGGTGCCTAAGGAATACATCTCGTTGTAGGAATGAAGCGACTGCGACAAAATCATTCATGCATGACTGTTCGTATCAATTTTTTAATAACTTTTTTTCTGTTGATCTGAGACACTTTTTAATATATTTTTTGAACTCCTTACCCCCAAAAACCCCTTGACAGCAACTTTCACCATTTTTCTAGTATCATTTGGCAATAAATTAACAAAAATCAGTCATGCGTGACTGCATAATCTGGGTACTTAAACGGTCATAACTCTGGTATCGATTGTCCAATTTTAATAATTTTTTTTTTGATTCTTCAGCAGAAGAAATGCTTTCAGATAATCTAGATATCAGGATACCAGGTTAAAAGTAAAGGGGTTTTAAAGGAGATTTTTGTAATTTTTATGAAAAGTTGTTGCTAAGCAACAGCAAATAACTTCCCAGACGTTAAT
This sequence comes from Aplidium turbinatum, assembly GCF_918807975.1. NCBI lineage: Eukaryota > Metazoa > Chordata > Ascidiacea > Aplousobranchia > Polyclinidae > Aplidium > Aplidium turbinatum. The sequence goes on along the minus strand of NC_137484.1, from coordinate 9,744,104 downwards.
CGAAAAAAAATTTTATGCATATTTTTGAAATCAGCATTGAAAACCCATGCAGAAAAGTCACAATATAGATAAAAACAAAAAAAAGTCCGGGGATTGGGGAGGTCTACTGTGCATTTAAAATCCATTCAATTTCTAAAGTGTAAAACTTTAACAATTTGTAAAGAAGATTATTAAGAGGTTTTTATTCAAACAGTTTTTAGCATACTGCAGTGTCGGCCAAGGCACATGTCAACCGCTCTAATCATATTGGTTTCCCTTATTATTGGACAACGTTCATGGTTTGTCATGGTGTTTTCTCATGTCACTGTTAAAACCATATTTCAGGTTACCGGCCTAAGAATATTCCCTCCTCTCGTGTAAATGACGGATTGTGTGATTGCTGTGATGGAAGTGATGAATGGAAAAATCAAAGTCTATGTCCAAGTATAAAAACTCAGCTTCTATGTGACCTTACATTTGTGATTTTTGTTACATCAAACAGTAATATGGCTGTACAATACATGTAAATTTTTGATTTTTTACACTGCTTACAGTTTTTTTGTAAGTTTTTTTTATTGATCAATTTTGTAAAGCGCTGAGGAGCAATGCATTCTGCAATGGATGCAGCACTATAAAACAAACATTATTATTATTATAAACCAAGGCGTGTCCAAATGTAAATGACATCTCTATGTTTTGCTTTAATTTGATGATTATATGATATATATACGATAATGATGATGAATGTTTCAATGTAGAAACATTAAGAACTTGAAGTGTTGGTATTGATCAATGATCAAATCTATACCGGTTTGTCCAGACACTTGTATTGAATTGTGGAAAATCGAAAAGGAAGAGATGCGAAAACAAATGGATGAAGCCAATCAGGGATATGTGAAGAGGAAAGTTTTCTCTGAGACTGGTCTTGCCAAGAAAGCTGAGCGGCAAGTATGTTTTTGCTTTTTGTTTCAGATTGCCTAGTACAGTTTTTATGCACAATAAAACAGTATTGCCTATGGCAATCTGGGTTTTTTTTTTCGCTGAGACTTTTCGGTCATTTGTCCGAAATGACTTGAAAAAATTCGGTCCGTTTTTATTTATTTCGGTCATTTTTAGTCATTTTTGGTCATATTTGTTCAATTGACTATATATTTTTTCGGACATTTTGACCGAATTGACTATATTTTTTTCGGACATTTTGCTAAAAAATCGGTCAATGACCGATAAATGACCGAAAAAAAAAACCCAGATGGCAATACATTAAAACAAAAGGTCTGCCATGCTTGTCTTACGAACGATTAAACTTTGTGTTTTGTCTTATACTTAATGCACAATCTTTTTGTTACATCTCATGTTGCAGTAGCTCTAGTCTAAATTACTGTAATATTTGGACCACATGAATGGGTCTGAAAGTTATACCAGATTAGGATATGCTTTATGTTTATGGCAATAGAGCTGTTAGATGCAAGTGAAAATTTGTAATAATGTAATCATCATCATAATCCATCGTCGGTTTGTTCCCCACTAGTGGGGGTGGCCGATTGTTTCCGCGCAGCAATTGTCTTAATCCCTTTTCTCCATTTCACCCTGTCCCTTGCATCTTCCTCCTTCAGTCCGACTTTTTTAAACTCATCCTTCACTTGTTGTTTCCACGTTCTTCTTGGACGACCGCGTTTCCTCTTCCCATCCACCTTTAGATCTAGTGCCTTTCTAAGAAAACTTCCTTCCTCCCTCCTTATCACATGTCCATACCATCTTACTCCATTTGCCCTTGCCAGTTGGTCTATGGTCTCTCTCATCTCTAGCATATCCAATAATTCTTCAGTCCTTTTTTCCCTTCTCGTTTTCACCCCACACATTGCTCTCACCATTGACCTTTCCGTTCTTCTCAGGATTGCCAGTTCACTCTCTCTCAATACCCATGTCTCGCTACCATGTAGCATTGCAGGCCGCACACAGCTCCGATATACTTTTCCTTTCATCCTTAGTGAAAATTTTCTGCCATACAACATTTCCCCACATTCCCTGAACTTTGCCCAGCCCAATCTTGCCCTTGTTGTCATCGCTGCTTCACATCCACCACTTCCATTTATCCGATCACCCAGATAACAGAAGTCTGTCACTGTTTCGATGCCATGGCAGAACTCATCATCATGGCCTTCCACTTCATTCCTTCCTTTATTGCATTTCCCACAAACAAAACACTTCGCCAATCTTGTTGCGGCTCTCTTGACATTAGCACATCTTGCATGTACCCACTTTCCACATTCCTTGCATTGCATTGAGTTTCTCATCACTCTCTTGATTGAAGTGATTTGGTGAATCCGTGGATGAGAGGCAGGCTCTGTGACAAGAAGAGCAAGGTTGGGATGGCAAAGTTCAGGGAATGTGGGCAATATGAAAGAAAATTTTTGTTAAAAAGAACAAGTATCGGAGTTGTGTTTGGCCTGCAATATTGTGCGGAGGGAGACTATAAACTAACTTGCAAATGTCCAGTAAGACGGCATGGACTCAGGAAGGAGAAAAGAAGGTTTTTCTAAAAGATTCTGAAGGCGGTCTACAACTTTATACGGTGGGCCACATAATGTGAAAGCAAATGACACAATCTTTAGACTGCAAGCCACGAATGACGCAAAGCCCGAATGACGCGAGATTTGATTATTTCGTACTAAAATTAATTGAATTTGGTGGTACAATAATTTCATTTGTCATGGCAGCAATTTTATTTTTTATACCAACAAAAATATTAAGCAATAATCAATAAAAAATCAACCAGGTTTGGTAACTACAAAAATTTATTGGTAGAGCTTTCGCCGCCGTAAAGGCGGCTTCATCAGTACTCTTATTCAAATAGAATCAAAATTCTAATTTAATAATGATTCTATTTGAATAAGAGTACTGATGAAGCCGCCTTTACGGCGGCGAAAGCTCTACCAATAAATTTTTGTAGTTACCAAACCTGGTTGATTTTTTGTTGATTATTATACGTTTGGTTGAATCCTCTCACATGGATCCTACAATTATTAATGATTAGCAATTCCCATAAGTTCACCGAGAAGCCAGAAGTGAGGTTAAGAGTCTGCAGAAACCTTTTATTACTAAAAATATTAAGATTGTTTTATGCACTTAACAAAATAAAAATGAACCTTGGTTATTTCTCACTAAAACTAATTGTTTTTTTCATAGCGGTTGACCTCAATGGAAGCGGTTGACCGTTGCGACCAAATATGAAGATTTTAGAAATCCAGAAACGCACGCACAGAAATGCTTTTTTTCCTGAAAATTAGTTAAGAAGTCTGTATGTAGCAAAACAGCAAACCCTTACTTGACTGGTTTTGATCTTCTAACTTCAGTTGATGTCTAAAATATGAAAAACGACCAAAATTCTGATATATCCGAAAGACGATTATGATGTCATAATACTTGGTTGGCAACAATGTTTAAAAACACCAACTTCATTAATGACCTATTCTTGGAATGTCGTTGCTATTTCGTGTCTTGCCTTCGAGTTTCAAAACAAAAATGTTTCAAGTGCATGAATTGCGCATTTAAGTAACTGGTGACCCCCCTCTCCCCCACACCCTTGATACTTCATAATTCAGAAACTTTTCAAACCAATCTTATGAAAAGTTTTTTTTTTATCAAATAATGAAAACTTTTACTGAGCTTTAAAATGATTAGGAGGGCACGCGCCTCTTTGATGCTACGCTACTGCCAGTACACAGTAGGCCTATGTATGCCTATTGCCTACGCCAGTAGGTAGTTCGCCTGGACCGACAGTAGCCTAGTTTTGCTTTTATCATACAGCCTCGCTTGGCTTATAAACAAATAAAAACTTGGCTTAAAGCAGGTAAAACATTTGGAAATTTCTATATCAATCACTCATTTTTTACTTTTTTCCTCAGTCACAGAAAACTTCTTGGTTATAATTTCTGAAATCAGAACAAAATCAATGTCTTTCTTGACCTCGATGTTAACAAAAATAACACTGCGCAAATAACAAAAATAACAATTACCAAACTGTTGACGGTTCCTGGTGTACTTTTCGATGTTGAATCCGAAAATGTTGTCCGTTTTCTTGCATCAGGTCTAGTATTTTTGCAAGTTGCATTCGAAATTTTCGGCAGCTTCATGGCTTCCACATCCTCCTTTATGTCTTCTTTCAGACCTTTTTTACTCCACCATCAATTGCTGAACAGATGTGACTAATTAACGATATAATATATTCAATCGCCATCTCCGCTTGCAGAAGATGGCGCATCAACATGGATTATCTGCTTCCATGAGTCACGGTTTTTAGCTAGCTCGCCCAATGTTGTAAAATTGAGTTCGGTCCATGCCTGGACGTTGTCGTGCATCGCCTTGGTGGTCTGCCTTTTTTTCTCTTTCCGTTAACTTTACTTTCCATGCAGATTTTGCTGACTCCGTGTTTTGATTTTTTAGTATGACCGAAAGGTTTTAGAATTTTGGAGTTTATTGTTGCTGCAATTGGGCGTAGCTTCGTTATAGTCAAAAGGTTTTCTTAAATTAACAACAGCTGCATCAAATGTTCATTACCGATGGATCAATCTTTTAAATTTTAATCATTTCTTACAAAGCTATTTCCAAAGTAGTGAGATGCTGTGAGTAGCCTAGCTTATGAACAACTATATCGAGATTTGTACAACACGGCATTGCGAGATACTTTGACATGTTAACCTTGTTTTGTCTGTAGTTATGGTTTCAGAAAAGCTAACTATAAACTTGTGTTCAGGCAGCTCTTGTTGAAGAGCAAGAAAAACTGACCAGAACCCAAGAGGCTGAAGCTCTTTTGCAACAAGTGAAGGATGAAATAGAAGCCAAAGAAAATGAGGCAAAAGAAGCACGACGAAAAATTATGGAGGAAGAGCTTGCAAGGAAAGCTCAAGAAATGAACATTGAAAAAGGAAACAAAGCTTTTGCGGAGATGGACGCTGATGGAGATTCTCGGTAAGCTACTGATTAATTGCTGTATTTGTTTTTTAGTTCAAAATTTTTCTTGTTTATTGATGTTTGCTCGGGTATACGAAAAAACATGCGGTGGGATAGAACAAAATTCGCATGCAAGTAGGTAAATATAATGAAGTTTGAATTTTGGTTTCTCTGCTGATCGTTGTCCACAGCTATTTCCTCTTCGCTGTTGTTTTGGTGGAAATTATAAGGAATCCAAACACGGTTGCTGTATTTTCATTCTTGCCGGTTAAAGGGATCGATTAAATATTTCAGCCCTTTCTCCTAATCATTCCGATGTCATCAAACCGCAAGCTCTGTTTATAGAAATTGTCGGCCAACCCTGTTCTAGTGTAAGTCTTTGTCGCCCCCCTTAATATGTCGTCTCCCATGCTGCCTTGCATTAGAATGAACACCCAGTAATTTTTGATTGGTTTTAGTGTGACCATCGATGAACTTCAAACCCACACCGAGCTCGATCCTGACACTGCAGACGGAGATTTCACTGAAACCGAAGCTGAGGTAGATTTTTTCTCTGGTAACGTTCGTTTTGTTGCAAATAGCTCCAAATCCCAAGACACAAAATGAACTACGGTGTCACTGTCATTGTACCTCATTATCTCATGCTACCTAAGATAAATTAGGTATAAAATATACAAATTTTCTTTTTTCACAGGGCATACTGTCCACTGCAGCAGTTGATCTCAGTCAGTTCATGGAATCTGTGTGGTCTCAAATAAATGGAACTTTTCAAACTAGTGTACCCCCTCCTGTTGAGACCCCAGAAGAACCAATTGAGGTAAACTCGATTCATCTTGAATATGATTTTCCTGTGTTTTCTGTTGCGGGTCTATGACTTGTAGGCACAGGCATGTGAGCACCTGACATCCCAGACAACAAAATCCGTCATTTTGACATTGATTCAGACTAAAAGTGCTGTCATTCGTCAACAAGTTTGCCGAACATGTTTTTTAATTTCAGCCAAACTTACGTTTCCTGATAGTGCAGTTAGCCAAAACATTAAGGGTCCAGTTTCCAAAATGGTCCATATTTGATATACTTAATAGCCATGTCCGCTTGCAGCAGGTTGCGCATCAACAATACATGAATTATTATCTGTTTCATGAGTCACGGTTCTTAGCTAGCTCACCCAGTGTCGTCAAATTGAGTTCGGTCCCTGCCTGGATGTTGTCATGCCATCGCCTTGGTGTTGTACCTCTTTTTCTCTTTTCGTTAACTTCACCTTCCATGCAGATTTTGTTAACTCCTTATTTTGATCTTTTAGTATGGCCGAAAAGTTTTAAACTTTTTGATTTTATTGATTCGTTATATAGTCAGTAGGTCTTCTATTTTTATGGGTTATAGGCGAATTCTTCGTAAACAATTCTTCGTAAAGCAATTCTTCGTAAGCAATTCTTCGTAAAACAATTGTTCGTAAACAGTTCTTGGTGAAATGAAATCCGTAAAAGAATTTTTCGTAAAGCATTTCTTCGTATACATCAAATCTCCATTGCATGCACGAATAAATGCTTTGGGAAGAATTGTTTTACAAAGAATTAACTTTACGAAGAATTGTTTTACGAAAAATTGCTTACGAAGAATTGCTTTACGAAGAACTGTTTACGAAGAAAACGTCGGACACCATTTTTATGTGGTCAAGTAGCCTTTTGTTAGTCATGCTTCTCATGATGTGTTTTTGGAAAGTGTTGAGATTTTTCGTTTTTGCGGTGGTCCAATTTACACATTCTAGAGTCTAGACTGTATAGCACGACTGGTAAAACGTAAATGTTGAAACATTTTTTTATTTTAGTTTAATTGGGAATCTATTGGAGGTTGAGATCTTTTTATTCTTTTGAAATGCTGCCCAGCCTAGACCGATTCGGTGCTGTATTGCAGTTTTTCTATCGTTGGTCGAGGATAGTTTGTGGTCAAAATATGCCAATTTTGATACTTGTTCTATTTGCTTTCCGTATACATCGAGATTGAGTGAGTTGTCAATTGTATCAGTTGTCAAACATTTGGTTTTGGACACATTCATTTGAAGACCGAATTTAGCAGCGGTTTTTGACAGATCATCAAGGAATTCTTGTATTTTCTGTTTCGAGTTGTTCATTATGACCGTGTCGTCTACATAGCTTAAGTTGGATAGCACGTGACCGCCAATCGTGAATCCGCTTGTGCATTCATCTTCCGTTTCTAAGACTATTGCAGTCTCAGTTACGATGCAAAACAGGATAGCAGACAGAACAACAAGTTTGTTGTATTCGCTCAGATTGTGGGGGAAATCCCCGACTCGGAAGAGGCCGCTTTTAGAGAGGAAGAAATCGAGAAGCAAGCAGCGGAACATGATGATGATGACGACGACGATGATGAAGGAGATGAGGATGACTACTATGAAGATGACGATGATGCTGGGGATACTTACGAAGAAGAAGAAACAGATGACATTAAAGAGGTTGCTGGAGTAAAACTTTGCTTGTTTGGTGCCAATACCTGCTGATACAATATGGCAGTGATATGCATCGTAAAGTACAATCAGCAATTTTTTCACTTCATCTTTTTCTTGTCGTTTGATAAATTTAGCAGTGAAGCTGCTACAACGTTGTTTGTTGCTTTTTTACTGTTTTCTTTATGACATGATGTGTTTGAAACAGTTAATGTGTATCGTAAAGAGCATTACAACAAGTGCTCCAACATTGCATCGACTTCTACTGCTTACTGTAGTTGATAAGCTTTCAAAAGACTACGTAAGCTTTGTAATGTAAACTTAGGTGGCGATTTGAAAAACTCTTCGTTTTGCATCCTGCCATAGTTTTCCATTGCTCAACCTCTTGGAGAAACCACAGCATTTTCAGTTTTCACCCAAACTGCAGATGTTTTTGGTGCATCAGCACAGGCGCCTGAGAATAGATCTCGGCGGAGTTCGTAAAGAGCCATCTGGACTTAGTGGGAGTGGTAGTCTATCAGGAGGGCGAGACATGTAAATGTTAACAGATTCTTCCGGGTCGGATGATGATTGATTCTGCTTTTCCCGTAAGGTGAAGCCAGCTACCGATGCTTAAGGATGATGGCTTCTGCCAAGTCAGAGCAAGCATATTTCTACCTTGGTTAATGATGTCTCCTCTTTTGTGTTGTGCTTCCCAGTAAGTCATAGCTTTAGCTTGCTGTTGTTGCTAGGACGCGGCTCCTGCTGGAGAAGAACTTTATTACGACGACGTCACCCGAGCTTTGATACAAGAAGCGAACGAAGCAAGAAAAAAACTTGAAGAAAATCAGAAGGAAAAGAAGAAAATCGAGCAAGAAATACAGTAAGAATTTTTTGAGCTGCAAGTACATTTTTTGACAGTTGGCATTTGTTTTAGCGAATGGCTTGACTTTTCATGTGTTTCTATGTTTAGCCGAGAAAAAATGTCGCCTGTGAACAAATAATCACGATAAAATATTTATTTGACCTGCAGATCACAGTAGGATTGTATGAGATCATACCAGGATTGTGTAAGCTAACATGTGTATGACTTTTCTAGAGAGCTGAATAAAGTTCTTGAGTTGGACTTCGGACCAGATGAGGCCTTCCAAGCAATGCAGTTCCAATGTTATGAACTAATCACAATGGAGTAAGTCCCAACGTATGAGTGATCTCGAAGGCTCGAGAAATAACTTGAACATATAGATTGCAAGCCATCATGCTTTGTTAACTGCTGGGCGTGGTTATTGCTTATCAGTTGAAAAGGAAGTTTTATGACTACCGGTCAATTTTCCGTGTAGGTTAAGTTGCTGCACTTGCGCAATCAAAGGCTGTATAGAAATTCTATTTGATTAAGAACTGATGATAAACCAACTAAGAAGAGATTTCTTACTGCGTCGATGATAACAATCTATCGTCAGTGTTTCCAACAAACAGGTTGCTGGCTTTTTCGGTACATGAATGATCGTATTCGTGATCATTCTATCTCTGCACTTAAAGCAAAAGCATTAAGCAAGCAACTTGTTTGTTGAAAACAACTGGTGGAAATGATTTGTTAAGTACAGTAGCTGCTACTTACTGTGACTGTGACAATTCAATTATGATTGGATTGAGTTTTTCTGCATGGAGTCGGTTATGATTAAATCTATAACCGATTAAGACAACTCCATGCCTGTTTTGGTAGCAAGAAAGTGTACATTAATGAAGTTCACCCGGGTTCTTTATTTCAAGCTAAATCAGCGAGTGACTGCAGTCGTCAGTTAGAACTTAAAACTTTCTCAAATGTTACACTGTAATTGTTTTAGATACAAGTATAAGCTGTGTCCGTTTGACAAGACCTCGCAAAGTCCTAAAAATGGTGGCTCAGAAACCAATCTTGGGTAAGATTCTTTCGTTCAACTCGCTGCATCCAGCTATTTAACAGCAATGTCGCATTAAAGTTGTGTCAAAACGATCGAAATGCGGTTCAACGACGAACGCTTGGTCGTGGCTACTTGAACACATGGCCTGATTTGTCACGTTTTGTAGACTTTAGGTTTTAATAACTGTTGCTAGCAGTAAAATTTGATTAAATCGCATGTTTTCATCTCTAATTGCCTCCTGTCACATCACGTATCTTAACCTTTTCGGGCATTGAAAAATATATAATTCATAATTTTTGAAACTTTCTGTCAGACTTTTAGGAAGCATTTGCAAAATGTGTTAAATCAGGCCGTATCATCAGTTGCCCATGGTTGTGCTTGCCATAAAAGTTGAAAACTCTGACAACAATTAGCTGAAAATCAAATTTCTGAAGTTAGCCAACCAAGAACAAAATTTTTTAGTAATCTTTGTTGTATAAATTAATAAATAAACAAATGCAAACACTTATGAATTTCATTCTGTTTCAGACGTTGGGGTTCGTGGGCGGGTCCAGAAGGATTTAAATATTCCAAGATGAAGTACGAGAATGGTTTGACTTGCTGGAACGGACCTGCCCGGTCTACCGAGGTTTGCTTTCATTAAAACATGTTGCCCAAATAGTTGATAGTTTACTAGAAGTTTCCCACGAAATCTTATAAACCGAAGTAAAACACGAAACCGAAGTAAAACACGAAACCGAAGTAAAACAATAAACCGAAGTAAAACACGAAACCGAAGTAAAACAATAAACCGAAGTAAAACACGAAACCGAAGTAAAACAATAAACCGAAGTAAAACACGAAACCGAAGTAAAACAATAAACCGAAGTAAACACGAAACCTCATAAACCGAAACTTCTAGAGAACTAGAAGTTTTCCACGAAATCTTATAAACCGAAAACTTGCAAAGTAGTTTTATTCAGTCATATTTGCAAATTTTGCGACAAGATTTTTCTAATTGGAAAATCGATTCAGTTCACCCAGCATTAGCTTCGATTTGCACCCGTTGACCAAATTAACAACAAAGAAAAATTTGATCGTCAGAGGGTGGTTAGAAAAGGAGAAATGAAAAACAAAAATTAAAACCCAAAAGCGCTTATTTGTTGTTTTACCCATGAAACTGCAGTGTTTGTTTTTTTCTATTTTACAACATTTCGGCAATGCTTTCATATTAGAAACTTGTTTGACATACAACTATTCAGTCTATTATTTTAGAATACATTTTAATGAATAATATTACACCTAGCTATACGTTTTCTATCGTTTCAGGTAAGGATACGGTGTGGAGTTGAACACAAGCTGCTATCTGTAGATGAACCTTCCCGATGTACTTATGTGTTTGAATTTGCTACACCCTGTGCGTGCATACAATCGGAGGAAAATTTATCTTCGGCTCCTAAAGACGAGTTATGATTGTATTGGGCTCAAATTAGCCTCAATGTTGTAGAGAAGCGGCTTTTTGTGAGTTGTCGAAGAAACGCGATCAATTTCAAGCTGCTCGTTATTTTTGATAATTTAGGTTGTTTTGCTTGTTAAACAAAACGTAGGCTTAACCCTGTATCCAGTTAGTTCAGACAATTTATAAAGTCTGTAGTTTCACTACCAAGCTTTGCAGTTTCTAACTAATGAAGCACTTTTTTGCAATGTCTGTCAAGAAAGGACGTTTGCTGCATCCAGTTGTGTATCATAACCCAGGCCATTGGCTACTTTGCTTACTCTAGACATCGTCATACTGTATTTGTACTTAATGTGAAAAGCACGATGACCAAAATTAGTGTTTGTATTAATGTAACAAACATTTGAAGCGTCCTTTCACAATGTAACATATTGCCCCGATTGGAGATGTGCAAAAACTTCACATTGATTTATTGCTGCCGGCTTGGAGAAATTGAACCTTTCAACAAGCTTATACACTACAGCGCTGTAGTAAGCTGTCTTGTTTTTTTTACAAAGCGCTACAATCTTGTTTCATGTCATGTATTGCAGAGAATGTGAAATGTTTTTGGTTATAAAAAGAGATTGAGCTGAACGCTAATACGATATTACTGTAATTTTGTTCCTTGAAGAATAGGCCTACAGAACTTGAATGTATTGCGTTGAGCATAAATAATGCACGAACTCTACTACCGCATTGTTATAATACGATTTGTAAACCGCTTAAAATTTCATGTCGCCTTCTGTTGTTAAATTTCCTTTGTTGTCGCGACCGACATTTTTGGCTGGATACTACAATAACTAGATAGGTTTGTGCATTTGGAAGAGAACACAAAAAGTAATTCGCAGTAAAGGTTATTAAAATGTCGGAATAAATGAAATTTTGACTTCATTTTGAAAATTGTTTTCCAAGAAACCATTGTTCTATTCCAATTCAACAGTAGACCAAGCACATGTGGCCTATTTCATTCTTTGTCTTAACAGCACGGTCTGATTGTTCTAATTTTATCACAGATTCATTCATGTTCTTGAACTTTTTGCACCAGAAAGACGAGCGATGTAACATATTTCTTGTAACATGAAACAAATGAAAGTACAAATTTACAAAAACTAGTCTGTTTTGTAATATGAAAACTGCTTTCAATACTTCGGTAGGGCATTGATGGCACTTCGTGCACTGACATGCCGTAGTCTAATAAAAATAGCCTGCCCTGTAACAACGCTTGATCCAGGGAAACTGGGGTTCTCGTAATTCGTTGGTGAAAACCGTTCCGTGTTGAACGCCCAGTTTACACGCCATGCAGAGAAACTTAAAGCCTGGTCTACACTACAAGTCCGAAAAGCGCAAACGCCTGCCTTGTCCAGCCTCGACTGACTAAAAACTGTGTACTCTGGCAAATTTGATCTTGCGACCGTGTGCATTCAAGCGCTAACAACTTCACTTTCTGCTTGGTTACGTCAACTGGCTGGAAATTCGCCTTCAATTGATTTATACTTATCAATCAAACGCATCCATCGCTGTACTGACACAGTGTAATAGGTCAACTGAAAATAATCTAGAATAGTATTGTAGACCTAGAGCTATCCTTTAACTTGTACAGTTGAACACTGCAATCAATGCAAGACTAGCAGGTAGGCCAACCCAAGTTTAACCAAAAGCCTGGTGAAGTGCTACCTGACCAACAGCTAAAGATAGTTTGAATCCGTCTAAGAGGTAGGACCACCATACTAGCTGGAAGGCCAACTTTAATCATACCAAAAGCCTAGTGAAGTGCCACCTTAACCAAACTAACAGCTAAGTAAGCTTATGTAAGACTTTTTTAAACCTAACCTTTTAATTTTTATCTACACACACCAACTAACCTAGGCTATTAACTGAAACAGAGTAGCCTACCATCTTTCCAGAAAACTGAAACTGCCTTTTCACCAAAGTCCCACAAAATGCCAAGACCTGAGCTCAAACTAAATTTTGCGCCAGAACCTTGGTCAAGCGAATCTCTCCAGAGCTTAAAAAAAGCTCGCGATGACCAGAGTGAACAAATATCCCATCCTTGTAAGCCAATGTCTGCGCGGTTGCGTAAAGGCAGAAATTACATTTTTTCGTAAATTGTCGCATGATATTGCAATATGCTTATGCAGAGTTACGATCGATCTGGAAGGCTACAAAAATCGACCTTTTTGAGAATTTGACCATTGAAACTCTAGTAAGTGTCAATTCATTAAACTTAGTAGACTAAGCCTTCAGTACCGTAGGCTAAGTCTAAACATAGCTCAAAGTAGCAATCACCTCCATGGCTAAGTGCTAAAAGGCTCGCAATGCTGCAGCCTGCTGGTTCACAAAGGAAAGTGTCCACCTACAGACAGTGTTGGGCGCGATAACTCATTTTTCAGTTAAGCGATAACGATAAACGAAAAATGCCTAAAGCGATAACGATAAATCAAAAAAAAGTTAAGCGATAACGATAAGCGACAAATTATCGCCGATAATGTCCGATAACGATAATTTTTTTTCTTGATTAGCGCTGCCCCATCCCATGCAGCACGAACTGTTTTCATCAACATGACGAAAAATCGAACATAATGTACTGTAAAGGGACAAAACTTTTTGTAAGTTATGCATGAATAGAATCGCAACAGCGCCAGTAGGTATCGAATCTTCAACCTCTTGATCCGGAATCAAACCACTGAGGTAACCGCCGTTCTTATAATTATACCTTCAGATACCAGTTGGATGCTTTTATCAATTGAGTCACACTGCCGCTTACGTGCAGTAGGCAAAATAATTAAATCAAATGAAAATACCATAAAAAATTCCAAACTTTGTATTTTGCTTTCTACGGGCTGTTTACAGCAAAGTCAGCAATAATTGAAAAAATTCCAAAAAACGCAAAATGCTTGAAAATTTATCAGTAATCTGCGTCATTGGTAGTAAAAATGTGCATACTGTGAAATCCATCAAGATTGTCAAATTAGTCGTGTTTGTTTAAGAACAATAACATAATTATCGTAATTTACTGATAATTTCAGATAATTTTTTTTGTTTTCTTTGTGAACACCATCATTAAACCAATGGCAGAACGCTGAGTTGTTGAGATAAGAATTACAATATAGCACTTATAGGCACTGTATTATTTAGTGGGAATAAAAATATTTGATTGAGTTAGGCTAGGTCGCATAGGTAAATGAGAAAGGTTATACTGTATTTAGCATAATTTTACCACGCAACTCGATGCGCCTATTATCATGCAAAAACTACTACAAGATGCAAAAAATGTGATGTCGGTCTGCATGTCAAATGCTTCAAGCAATATCATTGTTAGATCACGAAGCGTAAGCTGTCAACGCGGATCAAACACGATGGATTGGCAATCAAAAACGCACACCTTTTATTGAGAACGGTATAAAGCTCGCAGGCTATGGTTTTCGAATAATTTTACCACAGCTTCAACAGACAGGCGGTTCTGGTACCCAACATTATACGATACTAACTTACGGTGACAGTATACATTACAACTTATCACTTTCAAAGAATAGAATCCAGTCAGTTTCTGTAATATACAGACATCCAAGCCTAAAAAACAGTAGCACAAAACGACTGCTGCAGCTGCGAAATGCCGCAAGAAAGACAGAAAGCCCGCGAAAAATAACTGCAGCCAGCAGAAGCATATTTATGACGTTACAAAGCCTTACGTATTACGTAATACCCTGATACGATGTAACAATCATATTCCGCAATGACTTGTTTCATTGATATTGTGTTACTTTGCTAATTTTCATCTTCATATTTTTTGAACTTTCATTTTAATAAAATGCTCGATGACAATAATGACATGACAAGACATGAACAAAGACATTTCCCATTTATCACTTTGAGCGATAAGTAAAATGTAATAGCCTAACGCTTAAGCATTACGCACAAGAAACTTGTGAAATTTGATAACGGATTTGCCTAGCGTCTTATATATAGGACGTTTTTTTTCTCAAAAAGTACAAACACAATTAGGAAAAAAATAATTGTGATATGTTCTTTAGGTCATAATTATGCAATATTTAAATTTTCCGCAAATTTTTTTAAGTACTTTCACTTTCGGCACAAATGGGTTAACTTTTTAAGTTAAATGGCACCTACGAATTTGGTTATTATTTTTGGATTAAAGTTATATCGCCAAGCTAGAAAAAAATTGCTCTTATAGTCTATAACCGATCTTGTGTTGTTATTGTGTGTGAATTTTGTCTTTTAAACTGAGTTTGTGACGTAACTGCACGTCTCAAGGCAAGTTCTTGCATTTTTAGTTAATCTACTCATCTAAAGATTTAATGCGCTTAAAACAGTAAGTTTCATGTTTTGACGAGAGGTATTTTATTTTTTTACGACAATTACTAAAAACTAACACTTCCAACGAAAAAAGAAAATATAAGAATAAAATAGTTGATCGTGAGGTGGCGCGAAAGACCATGTTTCCGATGTAAAAGCGGGCTCGTATTGCGACACTTTCACTAACCACTTGCCAATTTCTTTCGCTTCGCTTCAAAGGAATCTGTTCTGTCTGTGCGCTTACATTTTAATTGTACAATTCACTCGCGATTGCCGATTGCAGCAAAACAACAAGAGACTTGTTGCATGCATTTCATTGCATTGCAATTTGCAACTCTAAAAATTATTGTGTTGTCAGGGCCGTCGCTGCAGGGGGGCGTGCCCCCTCCCTTGACAACGACCTGTGCACATATACACTTCAGGCACTGAAGAAGAACTGGTTTTAATTTTAGTTTCATTAACTAAGTGGCTAGTAAAAATATTACTTTTCATGGTCTTTCCACTTGTGTGTTGATTCGAAATAAAAATTTATCGGCGATTATCGGCGATAATCAAATATTGTCTTTGGCGATAACGATAAACGATAACTGAAAAAATAATTGAGCGATAACGATAGGCGATAAAAACTTATCGCCGATAATTATCGCCTGTAAATTATCGCCGGTAAATTATCGCCGATAATGCTCATCACTGGATATAACGTTACTTCACCAATGAACGTTCAGGTGCGGCTGCAATATTTAGTTCGTTAAGCTTCTATACGCAGGAGTCAAACTTATCCAGCTTTTTGTTCAAATTGCTTGCGGTTGTAATGTTTAGGCCTAAGTGTTAGTTTTTGTAATGTAGGCCTAACTGAATATCTGAGAATGAACATTCATGACGAATTAAATATTTAGACAACTATTATTCCATGCCTAACACTGGATTTTGGTCCTGCAACGTCAAAATTAAGATTGTTCATGACTTTTAACATTAAAGGGATGTATGATCACGACATAGGCGAAGCACAATTTGACAGATTTTTATTTTTGATTTGTTTTGGAAATGCTCTCAGAGCGCACCAAATTGGAAGTGTTTTTCAAAAATTTCTGGGGGAGGCCCCCCAGACCCTCCGCTGAGTGGAGGGGGGAGGCCCCCCAGACCCTCCGAAAAAGTGCATAGACATTGTCTATGCACTTTTTCGAGTTAACAATACAAAAAAAAAACTTTTAAACCCATTGACGTTACCAATTTGAAATATAAGCGTTGGCTGTTTTTTTTTTATATGGCTTGCACTAGGGCTAGCATTTATGCATCATTTTCTTTCTAATGGGCTAGGCCTACTCTGCTAACTGCTTCTGTAAGCATAATATTTTTTAAGCATTTACCCTACGTAGAACCACAGCATTTTCCTTAAGGATTGCTACAGCAAAAATTTTGCTTTTCTTTTCTTAAATTTTTATTGAACATCAGTTTAGTTTAGACGTAATTTGCCGTTGCTTGACACATTAAGGACACGGGAAGCAGAAGCAGCCATATTGATAACTGATACAGTGGTGTAGCTGAAAACAATTTGGGGGGTGGGCCAAATATTTGATGAATTGAAGAGAACGACAAAGTGTTTGATTTAAGACATCGCCACCTGATGTGCAGTGGCGTATCCTGTTGGGTTGAGTACGGGAAACAATAAAGTTGGCGGGGAGTTAGAGCGTGCTGAAGGCACGCGTATTCCAGGGGGGTCCGGGGGCATGCCCCTCCGAAAATTTTTTGCAAAATTACGTTCAAATAATGGGGTATAGCGCTTTCTGGAAACACTTTTAGGGTAATATTTTTATGAAATTAATAGACAGATAAACAGCTATTATCTTATTAAAGGTAGCTGTTACACACGAACGGGCAAAAACTGCGGCTAAAATTTGAGAACACAAAAACTCAGCAACACAAAAACTACACAAAAACCCAACAGAGTAATCGATTCTAAAATTGCTTCCACAGATTAGTTAGAAGAAGCGTAAATCGCGTAAACTTTGCGCGATTTACAATTTGCAAAATTTATTGGTGTCTTTCTGTGTGTCTAAAACAAGTCCTGGGGGTATTAATAGCCAGATGTCTTGGAAAACGATATAAATTTATACAAATTATATTTTCAACAAAGGGTTCAACTTCGGAATCCAAACTTTAAAAATTTGGGGGGGCCATGGCCCCTTTCGCCCCCCTGGCTACGCCTATAAACTGATAACACTGGTCTACACAAAATTTCAGGTTTGGGTTTTGACAACTCATTTTAGCTAATTTTGGGGCGCTGAATCCGACAATGAATTCAGATTTTCTCTATCACATCACGTTTTTGAGATATGAAATATCCCTAATTTTTGAAAAAAATCAATTTTTGCCCCCCCTCTGTTGTCAAAACAAGGAATTCTGATGCAATAAACACTGTTTTACCTGCAATAATCTAGCTTTAATTAGCAAACAAGCATTCTATATTATATTCACACAAATTTGCGTTGTCTTTGTTAAAATTTCATGCCTTGGAATAAAAAATAGGCATGCAAAAGAGCAACCATAATAACATCAAACGCTACACCTACATTATGCTGACGAACATGTCGATAGGACAGTGACAAGGTATTATCTGAATTATAGCATACAGTTCACATAATATGCACATAGACATTCCAATTGAGTGCAGAAATTCTGAAGACACACACAGAAATAGCAAAGTGCCAAAATAAAGATTGACTCAAAGAGACTTGGGCAGGGCGAGTTCAGAAACAGTCAAAAAAAGAACTTTCATAAAATATGAACTCTTCACTTATAAGCTTAAAAATGCTCTTTTAGGGGACTTTCTTTTATGAGCAGCATCTGGAATTTCTCTTTTAAAACTCCAGCAATAGTCGGCCATTATATGACAATCCCACCGACTTTTGATAACGTTCCTCCATAATTTTAATATCCTGGTGGAAACGTTCACCCAGCTCTTCACTAACTTTCCCAAGGTTTTCTGGAAACTCATCCCCATGGCTCTTCAAATAGTGAAGTTTGATGCTCATCCTGCATCCCAAATCTTCAAAACTAAGCAGTAGCTCCCTTAAGAGATCTTTATAATTTTCTGCTTTTCTGTTTCCCAAAAAATTTCTCACAACAGCACCGAAAGCATTCCAAGCTCTAGCCTCGAATGGCAACATTGATTTTACAAATTTTTATCCTTTAACAATTGCTTGATTTGTGGTCCATTGAAAATCCCAGCTCTTTTTTTCTCTTCACTGAGACTAGGAAAAGCATAACATATATACTTAAAACACTTTCCTTCATGATCCAAAGCTTTTACATATTGTTTCATGAGACCAAGTTTGATGTGAAGAGGAGGCAAGAGGATCTTTTTGATATCAACTAACTGATCACGTATGATATTTTTGTCTCCAGGTGTCAAGGTAAGCCTTGGAGGCCACTCTTCTTTGTTCCAGTGCTGATCCTTGGCCCTGTTGTCCCAGTAGCATAGGAAACATGGGTATTTGGTGTAGCCACTTTGTTGCCCCAGCAAAAAGTTCACCATTTTTAAATCTACACAGATGAACCAACCATGCTCATGGTACTTTAACTTTTCAAGAACGGTTTTGATGTTCTGATACTCTTCTTTCATTGTCACCGAATATCCTATCGGAATAGAACCGTACACGTTACCATTGTGAAATAGAACACACTTCAAACTTCGTTTGGAGCTATCAATGAAAAGTCTCCTTTCGTCTGCATCATACTGTGGTAATCCCATTTTTAGAAGAAGCCCTTCTATATTGTTGCAATAAACGAAATCATTGTGGGAAGCAAAATATGGAAGTAGTTCTTCTTCTCGTTTGCGATAAAATGTCACGCTTGTACCAGCTTTGAAAAGTTTCCTTTCCTGTAGCCTTAATGCCAATAACTCCGCAGATTGCTTAGGCAAATACAAATCTCCCACTAAATCATTTAATTCCATCTGATTAAACTGGGAAGGCTTGTCTGACAGATCCTCGGGTGCTGGTTGAAAAATTTCACTTTCTCCTTCATTAAACGATGCTTCTGAAGAAGAAATAGCCTCTTCGTGTAGTTCTGGAAGTGATGTAAATACTGTCAGTGGCTTTTCATCACTGTGAGGAACTGGCCGCAATGCCGAATTCAGATTTGGATATTTCAAACGATATTTACTCTTTTTGTTATACCCTTTCACACTAACAAGACAAAAATAACAATCGTCAACATGATTTCGTTGCTCTTGCCAAATCATGGGTATTCCAAATTTCATTTGTGAACCTTTTCCTTGCGACCAACTTCTCAGACATTCAACGCAGGTTTTGCACACTTTATGAGGAGCCCAGCTTTTGTCCTGGTCTCCCAACTTGACTTTAAAGTAAGCAAGATATGCCCTTTTTACAAACGTGGTAATATTGCATTGTTGAGACTTCAACATGAAGCATCCACAAATGCAGCAAAATATATCCGGATCATTACAACATTTTCTTCTTTTGCTGGAAGCAGACATAGCTTGAGATCAAATATAACCTTTCTTTGTTAGTAGTTTTCTAAGACCAAGTTTTTCCATAGAAACACCACTATACCAAAAACTCTAACCGACTTGAACTCAAACTTATAAAGTATGAAAATACCTTTTCCTTCTACAAACCACTTTTCAGCTTGAACTCTGATGTTGGTCTGTAGGTCTGTCTGTCTGGTCTGTCTACAATGTACATGTGCTTTATGAAACTTCTAAATAAATCTTCCTTACTAAGCAAGAATTTATTTCTAAGTCAAATCTACTCCGACCAGCTGTCTTCCTACGATATTCCATCTGCACAGTGATAGCAGCTGACCCACAGATAAAGCCTGAGAAGCCAAGACAGGGAGTTCAAGCCAGCATGGAAAAACTCAACGCTACCAATCTCCACTATGTCCTATTACGATTATCATAACAGGAATTTTTTTTATTTTAGAGGAAATCTGAACCAATTTATGAATTTAGTGTAAAAATATCTCTATGTTTGAAAGTTTATAGCTGTCAGAAAATAATTATATTTGACATTTTACTGCACTAAAAAGGGTAAAAATTGGTCAATTTCATAAAATAATGGCAACGATAGAAAGAAAACTTGATGTGATAGAGAAAATCTGAGTTCATTTTCGGATTCAGCGCCCCAAAATTAGCCAAAATCAGTTGTCAAAACCCAAACCTGAAAAAAAAAGTTGAAATTTGTAGACCAGTGTAATAGGCTTAATCTTTCACTGCTCCTTGTCTGCTCTGAAATATATTTTTTTTTGTGCTAGATTTTTGAAAAGCTGCTTTCTTACCCAATATGCTCACTTAAACTATTTTCAGGTTACACATTTATGAAGATTAAACAGCATGTGCAGGGACTTTTAAACACTTTTCACATTTCGAAAAATTTAACAAATTTTGTTGGCAACTCTACTTTTGCATTATTTCTAGAAAAAGCGGCAATGGTGATAGAAACTAGCAAATGGAGGAAGCAAATTTTATGTAGTACTGTAGCCTACCATTCTAATCAGGGCTTTTGAAAGGATAGTTTGGGACTGGTATCAATGAAATCCTCGACCCCAAATCATGGCATTTATAAGAACAACGCACTATATCCAAATAGTACGCTGTGGTTTTTTCAAGTACTGTATCCGAGGGCCTAAAATCATTTCAGTTTTAAAGTACCCCTTGGACATCACTGCCAATGATAAACTGGGAGCATAGCGTTTTTATCAGAGTTTTTCATGAGAAAAAGTTGACTTATGCTAGTTATAAAGCATAAATCAATGCTGATATTGGATTATATAGCTGTGTACTTTTGTGTGTGTACGGTACTGTGTCGGTTATCACTCACTGTTGATTACCAACTGTTTAAGTATCGTATACGTAAGTATTATCTATATTAGTTTGTACCGTATGTAATTGAAAGATGAATAAGTTCTCTGCTTTGCAACATCTTATACGTTATTATTATTAATGTGAAGACTAATTTGTATAATGTCATTGTACACAACAAGTACCGTAGCTATGTAGAGGAGTTGATGTGTGGTAACTACAGAACTTGAATATGGCGAGGAGAAACTTTTTCATTGCTCGAAGCTACAGTAGTTTTTGTCTGACTTTCTTCAGAAGCTTATGTCATAATAAAGTCGACCTAAATGTGCTGGGGTAGCCTATTTATAGAATGAAGAAAAAAGAAAGTAAATTTTGGCTAATTAACATGAAAGTGGCTATTTTTACAAACTTGTTGCCATGGTCACAATCAAGTGTTGCCAGAGTTAGAATTAAAGTTAGGAAGGGTTAGAGTTAGGAATAAGGTTAGGGTTTTGATCTTTGCCCAGGACTAAAAAAGATTTCCAGAATACAAATTTTTGTTTTCAACAGCTTTAAACTTTTCTCAAATTAGGGCAGAATTTCTTATCTGGCAACACTATTGAGGCTATATTTACACTATACTGTGTAAATAAAGTGTATAGTGTAAATATAGCCACAGCCAATGGGTGCAACCTAATTTGTACCCTGAACAATTTGGGGTGCAACCTAGTTCGTACCTTGAACCATTCGTACAGTCAGTTCGTACCCTGAAAAGATCGAGAGAAAAAATTAAAAAAAGCCGAAGGCGCTGATCGGAGTTTCCCCAAACAATTTGAAACTAACTTGAGGGTTGGGGTTAGCGGAAACTGCGAAAAAATGTTTGCGGAAACTGCAATCAGCGAGGGTTAGGGTTAGAGCATAGATTACTCTATGGTTAGAGTAAGCGGAAACTGCGGAAAAATGTTTGCGGAAACTGCAATTAGCGAGGGTTTGAGCATGGATTACTCTATGGTTAGGGTAAAGGTTAGCGGAAACTGCGGGAAAATGTTTGCGGAAACTGCGATCAGTTAGGGTTAGAGCATAGATTACTCTATAATGAATTTAGTGTAAAAATATCTCTATGTTTGAAAGTTTATAGCTGTCAGAAAATAATTATATTTGACATTTTACTGCACTAAAAAGGGTAAAAATTGGTCAATTTCATAAAATAATGGCAACGATAGAAAGAAAACTTGATGTGATAGAGAAAATCTGAGTTCATTTTCGGATTCAGCGCCCCAAAATTAGCCAAAATCAGTTGTCAAAACCCAAACCTGAAAAAAAAAGTTGAAATTTGTAGACCAGTGTAATAGGCTTAATCTTTCACTGCTCCTTGTCTGCTCTGAAATATATTTTTTTTTGTGCTAGATTTTTGAAAAGCTGCTTTCTTACCCAATATGCTCACTTAAACTATTTTCAGGTTACACATTTATGAAGATTAAACAGCATGTGCAGGGACTTTTAAACACTTTTCACATTTCGAAAAATTTAACAAATTTTGTTGGCAACTCTACTTTTGCATTATTTCTAGAAAAAGCGGCAATGGTGATAGAAACTAGCAAATGGAGGAAGCAAATTTTATGTAGTACTGTAGCCTACCATTCTAATCAGGGCTTTTGAAAGGATAGTTTGGGACTGGTATCAATGAAATCCTCGACCCCAAATCATGGCATTTATAAGAACAACGCACTATATCCAAATAGTACGCTGTGGTTTTTTCAAGTACTGTATCCGAGGGCCTAAAATCATTTCAGTTTTAAAGTACCCCTTGGACATCACTGCCAATGATAAACTGGGAGCATAGCGTTTTTATCAGAGTTTTTCATGAGAAAAAGTTGACTTATGCTAGTTATAAAGCATAAATCAATGCTGATATTGGATTATATAGCTGTGTACTTTTGTGTGTGTACGGTACTGTGTCGGTTATCACTCACTGTTGATTACCAACTGTTTAAGTATCGTATACGTAAGTATTATCTATATTAGTTTGTACCGTATGTAATTGAAAGATGAATAAGTTCTCTGCTTTGCAACATCTTATACGTTATTATTATTAATGTGAAGACTAATTTGTATAATGTCATTGTACACAACAAGTACCGTAGCTATGTAGAGGAGTTGATGTGTGGTAACTACAGAACTTGAATATGGCGAGGAGAAACTTTTTCATTGCTCGAAGCTACAGTAGTTTTTGTCTGACTTTCTTCAGAAGCTTATGTCATAATAAAGTCGACCTAAATGTGCTGGGGTAGCCTATTTATAGAATGAAGAAAAAAGAAAGTAAATTTTGGCTAATTAACATGAAAGTGGCTATTTTTACAAACTTGTTGCCATGGTCACAATCAAGTGTTGCCAGAGTTAGAATTAAAGTTAGGAAGGGTTAGAGTTAGGAATAAGGTTAGGGTTTTGATCTTTGCCCAGGACTAAAAAAGATTTCCAGAATACAAATTTTTGTTTTCAACAGCTTTAAACTTTTCTCAAATTAGGGCAGAATTTCTTATCTGGCAACACTATTGAGGCTATATTTACACTATACTGTGTAAATAAAGTGTATAGTGTAAATATAGCCACAGCCAATGGGTGCAACCTAATTTGTACCCTGAACAATTTGGGGTGCAACCTAGTTCGTACCTTGAACCATTCGTACAGTCAGTTCGTACCCTGAAAAGATCGAGAGAAAAAATTAAAAAAAGCCGAAGGCGCTGATCGGAGTTTCCCCAAACAATTTGAAACTAACTTGAGGGTTGGGGTTAGCGGAAACTGCGAAAAAATGTTTGCGGAAACTGCAATCAGCGAGGGTTAGGGTTAGAGCATAGATTACTCTATGGTTAGAGTAAGCGGAAACTGCGGAAAAATGTTTGCGGAAACTGCAATTAGCGAGGGTTTGAGCATGGATTACTCTATGGTTAGGGTAAAGGTTAGCGGAAACTGCGGGAAAATGTTTGCGGAAACTGCGATCAGTTAGGGTTAGAGCATAGATTACTCTATAGTTAGAATTAGGGTAAGGGTTAACGGAAACTGCGGAAAAAATTTTGTGGAAACTGCGATCAGCGAGGGTTAGAGCATACATTACTCTATGGTTAGAGTTAACGGAAACTGCTGAAAAATGTTTACGGAAACTGCGATCAGCGGACTTCGGTTTTGAGCTATTTTTTCTCTCGATCTTTTCAGGGGGAAAATTTTAAAATGAATGCGGAAACTGCGATCAGCGACTTATATTTTTCTCGATCTTTTCAAGGTACGAACTGACGGTCCGAACTGTTCATGGTACGAACTAGGTTGCATCCAACAATTCGTACCCTCATTTCGTACTCTGAAGAGATTGAGAAAAAAATAGCACATAGCAGAAGTCGCTGATCGCAACAAAGCTGAAGTCGCTAATCTGTTCCTGAAAAAATTTTAAGTTAGAATTAGGGTTAAGCGGAAACTCTGATCCGTGTGTCATTTTGGCTTTTTTTAGGTTTTTTTCTCGATTTTTTCAGGGTACGAATTAGGTTGCACCCACAGCCAATTAACGTCAAGAGTAATTTTAGATTAACGCAGAAGTTTTAATGCATAGACAAATAAATTTTTTTGGTAGTATACAATAAATCTGGATTAAGAGTTTTAATGAATATTACTTCAAGACGCAAGTGCTGCAATTTTTTCCATTCTTGCTAAAAGGACAATTGTGTTGTCACTATGACAAGCTAAAAACATTAATTATGGCATTCTACGTTTTTTGAATGTTTCTATGCTTTTTCAGTTGCGAGTAGCAAGAACAATTGTTTAAATTTCTCTAATGAACTGGAATTTGAGAATACCCCTGGGTGAATTTTCATTTATCAAAAGGGTTATGGTTGTGTTTTCTAAAGAAAACAACTTGTGACAAAACAAAACGACTTTTACCATCCAATTGTTTGCTTTAGTTTACTCAATCCTAAATATTTACTTGAAATTTTACTATTATGATTGTAAAAAAATAATTGATAGTATCCATTAATTCATTACGTACATACTCAAGTACCATATAGGTCGATCTCGTATATAAGTCGAACCCCTACTTTTGAGCTGAAAATCGGTGATATTTTCTTTCGTGTATAAGTCGAATAGCTTATTCCGACACTACCATTTGATGGTTTATCTACGTATTGGTATTGACGTACGGTGAGGAAATTTCATAGAGTGTAGACTAGAGTAGCTTACGCTGATGGAATAGTCATGTAACACTATTCACTCAAATAATATGTAAACCAGCTAAATTAAACGCACTATTTTCAACAAGGTCTTCCCGCTGTGAGATCAATTATGATTCAACAGACCACATTGTTTTGTTATCAGACGAACGAGAATCGAAGTCCGCTCATTAACACATGAAAATTAACACTTGGCCTTCCTGTATTTAATGGTATTGCAGGCCTCGAAATTCGTTTTTGTTGATGACGGACAAACGTGTCCGGTCTGAGCAGACAAATGGTCAAATTAAGTCTCACGGCGGACACACCAGTTTTTGCATCAATCGTCATGCTTAATCATTTTATCTTGAAAATTCTTCACCATTTGAGAACTATAGCTACGGTTTAGAAGGCTTTTTTTAAATTTCAGCAAAGTCACACTGAAAGACGTGCGCTTGAAGAGTCAGAGCGCCGTGTAGCTGCTCAAAACGCTGCATAACTGATTAACTTCCACCGAACGAGGTCGTGTGGCTTCTTGCATCACAATGCTCTGGGCACGAGTCGGAAAAACTTCTACACTAATTCTACTATTTTCTGCTGTATAAAGTTTCTTTAGGCTTTTTTTCTTATTTTTGCATGTCATGTGAGCGAAAGTGAAGTTTCCCTCGGCCTTTTCTTCAGTAATACCAAAACTTAACAAATTTTGCTGCATCTTGCTGTAATAGCCGACTGAACTCGTATAATCTAATTTTGTAACCAACCTTGTCTTATCAATATTACTCGGAGATCAAAGCCAGAGATTGTGACGTAAAACTTGAACAAAGTTGCGCTGATTAGTGTAGAAGTACCCGTACTCCCATCGATTCTTAGCGAAGAATTCACCTTTGTTACCCTGATTCAATGTCATCAATTGTTGAAGCAAGGTAAAAATCGAACGTTTTCCTGCTTGAATGGAAGCTACCCAGACAACAAAATGTATCAATTTTACATTGTTGTCTGATAGATTTTGTTGTCTGTGTGAGAGATACAGTATTCACATATTCCAGATGCGCGCTAGAATGCGTGGGAAATTATATTCTCGCAACAATTGTCAGTATTATGCAATGACGATTTGTATCGCTAGTTCCTGTGTTATTTCTCGGCAGACAAATATGACCGATCTAGATGGGACTTCCCGCGGACATCACATGCTGTGACGGCGGACATTACCGCCGTGTCCGCCGTAAATTTCAAGGCCTGGTATTGGTTGCAGATATTGCCTGCATTAACGACGTCTCTTACTGCTATTATCACCTAGCCAACGTGACATCATTGTTTTATGCGGCCGCTAAGGTTTGATATCGACTTCAACGGTCATGGAATGTTACGTAATAAGAACGATTATATCCTACACGCAAAAATAAAAAAAATGATCGCTTAAAACGGCTCTTATTGCTGTTTTGTCTCATGAGCTTTGCATATTGCTCAACAAGTGTACAAAGTTTAGAATTGACAAAAAATCATTAAGTTTGAATGAATCACTGCAAATAGACATATTCAAAACTATTACTTTGGCCGACATCATTTCACAATCCGTAATTTACGTCGGCAATGATTTTGCCGCAGCAAAAATGTGTTAATTTTAAAGGCTGCTGAGCTCTAAACAACAGCTTATCCCATGTATGTCAAACCTGTCTTTTTGAGGTGAAAATCACTTGCGAAAATCTCGACTTATATGTACTCGAGTACATAGGCGCCTAAGCCGTGGGGGCCAGGCCCCCATGCATATTTCTGCGTGTGGGTAACTTTTTATGCTGTATTGATTCATAAAACAATAGATAAACTAGCGATCGGCAGCAAGAAAACATTTTTTGAATGCAAACTGCAACAGCTTCGCGATAAATAATCACTAGAACGAGTTGCGATGCTACAATCCCACATCAGACAACAAAATCTGTCATTTTTACATTGATTTAACGTCTGCAGACGTTAAATCTAAATGTAAATCTTTTACATTAAAATGTAAATTTTTACATTTAAATGTGAAAATGACTGATTTTGCTGCCTGGGACATAGCAAAAATCTACCATTTTGTGTCGATTTAATGTCATCAGATGTTGAAATGCGACATAATTTGACAACATAATTTGCTACGTAGATGGAGCGTGTGTTTAGCTTTATGCGCTTGCAAACAGACTCGGTGTCGCTTTCAAAAGTCGAAACCTCTGCAATGAATTGTCGCGGCAGTGAATCGCTTGCTGTGAAAATGAACTTGAAGTCTCGGCCCAGGTAACCACTAACCAACACAACAAGGGCTGGTACAAACCGCATTGCGCACAAGCGGCGGCATAATCAACGTAACAACGGACTCGCGCAAACTGCATGGCGCACACACGACCGTTGCCATAGAAACCCGATCAAAGGCGGGGAATATGCGCATCTTTTGTTTCATCTGCAATACGAAAACCGGCGTTTTACAGCGAATTGAATTTTGAAAGCAGGTCAGTCATAAGTTGGGATATTGTAGTGAAAAGGGAGCAATGTCAAGTCGAAAACTTAATCAAACGTCTCTCCGTAACTATTTTTCAAGGGCTGTTTACGGATGTCAGCAACTTTTAAACTTATTCAAGGTGACGTGCTGTTGAATTGACGTAAACATGAATGATTTTACTTTCAACAGGTATATTTTCAAGCGTATGATCAAGTTAGTATTTGCATTCCATTTTTAAAACATTGTCATTCCATTTACAGTGTACCTTTTAGTAAACCTTTGCGTCTCTTGTTTCATGCTAATAAATCTAGTTCGTTGCTAAACTTTATGTTGTGCTTAGCTTAAAGAGTCGCAGTCCATCAACCGCTAGCCAACGCAGACGCATGGCATGTGTTTGCTTAACCGCAGTGGTCGAGTTTTGTTTATAATAATCAATGGTATGTCAAAAGTAAGCGATAACTCCAAGTGTGGCAATAGTACTGTGAGAGTACTGTGATCCTACTACAAGCAATCCTACTGTGACGACATGATTACGTCATCCATCTGCGTGACATTTTGCTGAATTTGCGTTGCTGCTGATGAAACACGCTTTCGCCCCCACGGCCAAAAAAATAGTTAGGTGCCTATTAGGGTGGCTCTTAAAATTGAGTTTTTGAATTTTGCTTGGGACACCCTTTCAAATGGTGAGGTTGTCAGAAAAAATAACTCTTGCAAATTTTTTTAAAATTTGAAGTTGATTTAGAGGTGGCCCTCCTCCCCTAAAGTTCTGTGCCCTCCCTCGAAATACCAAATCTGCGTATCTCGAAAACCACTTGAGCTGGAGATACAGTTTTTGTGTTAAAAGATGCAGAAAACATGGTTTTCTATCTGCTTTCTGAACATTGAATGCATCTATCTTGAGTAGAAAAGCAGTTATTTAGAAAAAACGCATTTGACCAAATCTTGATTTTACAACCTTTTTTGTGACCACGAAACCGTCTACAAAATTTCGTGTTTTTGTCTTAATTTTTGCACCTTAGAGGGAACACTGGTAACGATATTCATTTCAAAATGTAATTCTGGTCAGTACTGGAAGAAGCGATATTATCGACAATACTGTACATATTGCCTTGCGTATCGTGACAGGATGTCTGCGACCTACACCATCGGACAATTTCCCTGTCCTTGCAGGCAACCAACCAGCTGAGTTTCGTCGCGAAGAAGCCATCCTGTCTCTTTCTCGCCGCACTACGAACCCCAACCACTTGCTCCACTCAAGTCTCTACGAGTCTGTGAGCGAGCAATCAAGCATCCTCGACAACTGAAATCGAGACACCCATTTGTATGTGACACACAACTCCTGATGAAAACCGCTGAAGACCAATTCATCAGCGCGGCTACCTGAGAGGACAACAAATGGAGCTCAGAGTGGAAGAAGAACTTCTCAAGACTCTAAAGTTGTATCTCCGACACCAGCCCCCATCCAACCGGAATGCATAATTTGCCAAGGAAGGCCTGGGTGCGGCTCAACCACCTGCGTACCGGGCTAGCCTACTGGAGTCAGACTATTCCGCTCCAACATGCACAAATGGGGGATGGCTCCATCCGCAATCTGTGAGTGTGGCAAAGAGGAACAAACCACAGACCACACCATCTGTAACTGCGCCAAATGGTGTGCGTGGTCTGCTTGAACTGGATGACGAATCAATGGACGAATCAAAGGATTGCTGCTCGACACCTGCTCAAGCATCTAAACCGCATCGCCACTGCCCAAGAGTGGTAAAAGACAGAGCCCTTGACCCCTGGAGTAACAAAGAAGGTTTAAACGGAGAAGAATCGACAATATTGTTCTTGTTGGAATTTGGAAACAGTTTCCTGTGTTCAGTAACAACTTGCAAAAGAAACTGAAGTTGGTACTCATCTTCAGTTAAGATTTTGTTAAAATCCTGGATTAGACTTAGAGCAACTCCTCTCTCTGCTCTGTCATTCACTACTGAAAGTCCCTTCGCCATGTGTAAAGCTTGAATAAATGCACCATCTTCTGTCCAATGAGCAGGATCCTTTGAAAGTATAATTATTGCTTCATCTTCACCCAACAGCTGAAGAAGCCATTTTGAATTAGAAGTGCAATACTGTTCTAGACCCTTATTGCTAAGAAACGCATCTACTTTGATGCTTGGTCTCCTTGGTGGACGTTCTCCTGTTTCATCTAACATGGTTGCCACCATTAGCTTTTTACTTTCCACAGACAATCGAGAGTCAAACAAGGCTAGTCCAACCATCTCTTCGGACAGATACCATAAATGCAGACCAAGCTTTTTGCATAAATCGCCTTCGCCATCCAACAAGTGCGATGCATAGCACCTGAAGCTTGAAAGCGGATTCCATGCTCAGGAGTTTCTCCAAGGAATATGATAAAAAACGGGCATTTTAGGTATGCATGAATGCATAAAAGTTTAGGAATACTTATTTCGTTTATTGCTTTACCCGTTTTACTTTTGAATAGCTGAACTTTGTTTATTGAATAGCTTGGGCCACAATACTTGTTTAGCACTGTTTTGTGCTAGAATACCGAAAACATGTTTTTTCTAAATAACTGCTTTTCTACTCAAGATAGACGCAATCACTGTTCAGAAAGCAGATAGGAAATCATGCTTTCTGCATCTTTTGACACAAAAACCGTATCTCTAGCTCAAGCAGTTTTTGAGATATGCAGATTTGGTATTTAGGAGGAGGGCGCAAAACTTTAGGGAGGGAGGGCCACCTCTAAATCAATTTCAAATTCAAAAATTTTTTGCAGGAGTTATTTTTTCTGACAACCTCACCTTTTAAAAGGGTGTCCCACACAAAATTCAATTTTTTTTCATTTTTTGCCAAATAAGAGCCACCCTAGTGCCTATGCTCGAGTATATATGGTATAACCAACAACCAACTGTAAAAAACCAGAAGTAAAAATTTCTGAATGTAAACATACTGAAAAAATAACACAAATATTTCACAAGTGTAAATAATAAATATATATACGACCTGTTTTAGCCTGATGCTGCAGTGTTGCTGTGGTGGTAGCGGTTTGTCACTAGCTTAAGTTGTAACACAATGCAATGTGCAATGACGAATGGTGTTGGAGTCAGATTGTCGTTAGTTTGTAAGGTTCTTTTCTTTGGCTTGAAGCTGCTGTCCTGATTGCATTGTGTTAAATTTGTGTTTTGTCCGGCGTGTTTGGCTTGTTGAATCAGTTGATTAATAGATTAGGCATCGTAATTCTTCCCTCTCAGCACAGTTGGTTATCAACAGTTATGTCTACACAATGAAGAAACATTTTTAAATGTTATTAATTCCGGGAACCCATGACTCCATGAGAACCAGGAAGATTAACCCAGACTCAATTACCAACAGAAAATTTAGTCACGGGCCTCTAAACTTCTTTATTTTTTTGTTACCAAGCATGGCTTACCAGAGCTTCTTTTCAGCAGCCAAATTCTCACTTCCAGCAGCTAAAGTAAAAAATCTGTCATTATACTTTGTGTGTTGTGTATTTAGTACTGTAAACAACAAATTATCTTGATTTGTTTTTAATATAGGCATGCAATACTATGGAAATATTATATATATGTTTTTGTTTCACTTTGCCTTTGCTTGTTCGATAACAATTTAAATGCGTTTTTGCAGTATAGGTTTTGTTGCTTGAAGTCTAACTAAACTTAAAAAATGCCAAAAAAATCATCCAAGACAGTAATGCAATACAATCCTGGAGACTTGATATTTGCAAAAATGAAGGGTTACCCTCATTGGCCGGCAAGAATTGATGATCTACCAGAAGGTGCTGTTAAACCTCCTTCGAAAAAATATCCTATCTTCTTTTTTGGGACCCATGAAACAGGATTTTTATCAGCAAGTGAAATTTACCCCTATGAAGAATTTAAAGAGAAATATGGCCATCCTCGCGCTCGACCATTTTATAACCATGGTCTTTGGGAAGTTGAAAATGATCCCACTGTTTTGTTTCGTGGGAATGGTTCCAAACTTGCAGACCAACAAGCAGAAGCTGCTGCATCTGAAGGAGTTAAGGAAGAGAAGGATTCTGATGAAGAGCCTCAAAATAAGCTTAAATATGATACAAATGAAGAAGCTGCTGATTCTGATGAATCTAATATTGAAGAAGAATCTGATGAAAGTTCATCTTCTGAATCTGCATCAAGCGAAGATGATTTTGCTCATCAAAAAGTGACAAAAAGGGGTAGGTCACAGAAAACAAAAGCCGCTGTTGATGTGTCTAGCTCATCAGAAAGTGACAGTTCATCTGCAGCAGAAGAACCACCGACCAAGAAAAGAAAAGCGAAAGTAACACCATCACGTCCAGCAAAGAAATCTCAAGCTCCTCCTCGCAAACCGAGAGTGAAAAAAACAAAATCTCCAGTCAAAATATCCCAGGAAAGTGAAATTAGTAGCTCTTCTGAAAGTGAAGAAGATATTGTATCATCCTGGAAGAAAAAAGATGCAGAGAGAAAGAAAAAGCAAGAAATAGATCAAGCTCGTCGACTTGAAGAAGAAAACAGAAAAATGAGAGAAATTGAAAAGGAGGTGGAACGAAAACAAAAGGAAGAGGAAGTTTATGAAAAGAAACCAAAAGAAAAGAAAAAGTTACAAACAAAAAAAAGGAAGCAAGACTCCAATAGAATAAAATCACCTAGAAAAGACGACAAAGAAAAGAAAAAAGGGAAAAACGACCACATAAAAAAGAAAAGCAAATTTGAGAAGTCTGAAAAGAAAAGTCATGCAAAAGAAATAAAACAGCCACAAGCTTTGCTGAATCTTTCAGGTGATAGTGCTAGTGATGAGGATATAAGTCGAACAAAACCTGAGAAACATATCCCTAAAGCTGGCGATGTGCGAACTGGGTCCCAGCAAGAACTCGACTTCTATGAAAAGCAACTGAAAACTGCCTTGACGATTGAGAATCCTGATATCCAAAAAGCACTGCAAGCTTTAGATAATATTGACAAAGTTCCTGTGTCTGCAGCCTTGCTTAAAAAATGCCAGTCATTAGTTTCAACTGTCAAGAAAATTAGACGATACAAGGCAAGCCAGAAGATCATGGATAAGTCTGACAAAGTATATCATCGCTTCAAGCTGATTTTTACAGGTTTGGAAAATGGTGCATCAGTCACTGCCGTCGCTCCAAAGCCAAGTTTTAAAGACTCTATTGTTCCCAGTCCTGAAGCCTTGTCATCATAACATCGTTTAAAGGTTTATTATTATTCTTGGCTTGTTTACAGCTTTACAGCCCAACTATGTCCTATAGTTAGACTTTCTCTGTGTATACTCTACTGGAGTCAGTTCGGACTGATACGCAGATACCGTAGTAGGAAGCAAGGATGTACTATCTCCAACTTCAATCTGATTCTACAACTCAACTTACCAAGCACTTCAATGGCAACACTCTTGTGGCGAACTGTTATTGTGCAGTAGTTGGGATTATACAAACTCCAGAAATCTGGACTTGCAATTCTTTTTAAACATTGGTTAATGGTTATGCCAGGTGCATCTGTGTATTTTGTATACTAGCAGTTAGTCCCAAAACTACTTGTCAACTGCTAGGACAACTGTCATCAGTCCTGCTCTTTGTCACATTTATAAATGATTGCTTTCGCATTCACAGAACGAACACTTCAACAGCTTTATCCTATTTATGCCAACTTTGTATTGGACATTAGGCTGCTCATCGATTCAGTTCTGTGACCGTTAAGGAATTTTGCTAAATTAAGGTTTCCAGCTTTTTTGTGATTTGGAAAAACAGTCAAAAAAGTTTTATTATTTTTAAACTCTTTTAGGCTAGATGCTCATTTGTTAACTTAAAGCAAAATTTCTACTGCTTTAAGTATTTGAACAGTTTTTGCAATTTGCGTGGTATCATTCAGATTGTAGAATTTACTTATCACATGAAAAAATTCGAAAAAATTTTGCTTATTGTACATTGCGTCATTTCATAAAAAGTAATAGGTTCTTGATTTACAGTGAAGAAATTTTGATTATTTGGTAAAAGAAATTATCATCATGTTGCGAATTTATGCTGTGAAAGATACTGCTCTGTGTGACAAACTTAGAAGTGATGTTATGAATTTTAATTATTTCAAAACTCATTTCAGTTTTGGAAGTTTAAACATCCAGATTGGTAGATGTTAGCACTTTCATTTTGATCACTCCAACGTCAAATACCACACCAACTCTGCAGCTATTGATAGTTGCCATGGTTTTTCAACAGTTGTTGCACACTGTGTGTGTATGTACCGCCGCCACAGACACTCTTTCACAAGTAGGCTACACAAGTAATTGTTATAGCAAGGAATGTGACTCGGAATAACTTTGTGTGGAGCGGAGCCGCTAGAATATTTTAAATTTAGGAAATGGTTGTGAGTTCATGAAAAACAATAAATTGAATAACTTTTGAGCACACATCTTCAAATAGATAAAATAACTAGTCGGTAGGAATTTGTCCAAAAAATGGATTAAATTTAGAAATCTGACAAAGTAAACTTTCAAAACACTTGTTGCACAGTTTCAATGACTATTTTTTGTTTGTTATTGTAAAATCAACAGTCTACAAAAACAAAATACTTTTGACCCATGGTTTTATATTTTTTGATACTACAGTTAAATGGAGATTAAACAACGACCACCCGCTTTTTTGTCAAAAATTTTGCTCATTTAATTTTCAAGTTAATTATAACCCAATTAAAGTTTGCGGTTTTCAGCACAGAATTCACCTGAATGAATTTTTATTAGAGATTTGGCCTGAAATTTTTCATTTCGAACCAGTATCTGCATAATAAATGGTCGGTAATATATCATAACCTGTGATATATCATAACGCATGTGTTAAAATCATGTTAAGAATCGACCTCCGGCACGGGTAAGTTCTTATCTTTTTATCTTTAGATGTGGAATCAATGTAAAAAGGCCTGGTTTGCTGTTTGGGTTAGTGCTGCTAGTGGAATCTTTGTTTATCAAAGACAGGCTGGAGGCTGCAGTGAAAATCAAGTCTCACCAAATTGTCTAACTCAACAAATCACATTTCTGTATGTTGCAACTCTTAAAATAGCGAATAGAAGGTTGGTCATAGCTCGAAGCTGCAGTTTTTTGTATGACTCACTCCAGGAGCTGTCGCCAGAATGAGATAATCGCAAATGCGGCGAAGTATATTATTAAACATTGGTCGCCACAAGGTTCCCCTTTCTGATGTCGCTCCACCTCTCGTTTGGTTGTCCACGTGGTTTACGCCCTTCTACTTCCATGACTGAACCGTATACAAGTTCAAATATCTGTTCAAAATGTTTCATTAAATAATTTGTTCTTAATGAGAACAACCAGAAGTGAAGGAAAATGTTGGGGTATCTCCAACTGTTAATAACAGCAAAGAGTTATTTTAAATACAGTACTGCAGCTTTTAATGCACATTCTGAATATTTAAGCTTAATTGGAAGTCATTTTTCTCTACCTACCTATTCTCAACAAACGTAACTGATTTAACTTAATCTTAAGGCGACCATGAACTCTGTTGCAGTCAAAAATACTTCATCTTATTGCAAAGCGAATTGTTCGCTGAAAAACCCACTTTATCTATTGGTTCCATTGTTTTCGGCTGTAATTCCCTTCGTGTTTTTTGCGCCCCACTATTGTGTACTCACGGAAAAGAATTTTATTGTAAATAAATTGTGTTTATTTTAATGTTCATCGCCTTTCTGAACTTGAGTGTCTTCAGAAAACATTGCAGCTTCTTTCTGATGAGGCACCATAAAAATAGCAAAGACAGAGAAGCAGTCCTATTGTTTTGACTCCTGTTGCAAAAGAACTAAATTCGTTCACTTTCATTTAAGAAACTTAGTTCAGTAATATTAGGGCTGTATGAAACAAAGCTATTTCGTTGGAAGCGAAATTTTAAATCTTTCTGAAATGCTGAAGTGGTGTAGTCTGTAAATTTTTTCTTCCACTAGGTGCCGCTGAATGAAGAGCTGTACTTGAAATGCGTTGCTCAAGTGCACACCCCGTGAGTTAAACCAGCGCTGCTTGATGTTTAATATAACATGAAGTCAAAACCGCAACGAACGTAATACCCTTTTGCTTTTTTTTATCATTAAAAAAAATGTATCAACTGTCCCATAGGTTGCTTACATAAGATAAAGATACAGCAATGTGATGTCTAACGTATTATGGTAAAAACAGTGTTGTTAAACTTTTCACTGTTTCCGAAACAGTAGCATACCGGTGTTTTAACGGTAGGGATGGCGCATAGAGAAAGATTCTCCTTTGACTCTTGAATCATCGATTCAGTCTCTTTTACCCCCTAGAAACAGGTTTTTCTAGAACCTTCATTGGTGCCAGCACCTCTATTAATAAATAATTTAGGCTACGCGTCTAAAATTTCGTAAACAACTGCCTTCATCCGAATCAATCTATGAAGTCGTGTTTAATATTTTATAATCTACTTAAAAAAAAGTAGCATTATTTTTTTGTGATCGTCTGCTTGAATGGCCTGGTCTACAATTAATGATCGTTGCAATGGATCTAGGCTCGATCATGACCTTTAGAGTTACGGCTAGCTATGTCACATTTTGTAAGCAATTTCTAAAAGGCCTAAAATCAAAGAAGATGAAGGGGTGTACCAGCAAGCATCTATAAGATTGGCCCATGATACAAGAGAAGGATCTACAGAGGATACAAACTGATAAGAATAAATCAACAAGTGAATGAAAAAATAACAGTACCGTAACCTCTCAAGTAGGCTACATGTAGCTCCACACTAAAATTTACATAACTTTTGACTCTTTTTTATTTCTTTAAAAGTATTAACTTAGTCTAAGTATTCATAAACAGGTCGCAATGCAATTTATATTTATGGTGTGCTTCTTATCGAAATGAAATTTGACACAGGTTCAAGGTTACATTTTAACTGTCACTTTGAAAATGGCTTGATTGTTAAGGCATTGAGAAAATTATCTGCTAATTTTTAACGAACGATGTTAATTTTTGTCTTTCTTGACTAACATTTCCTATTTTAGAGTAACCTAATGTTTTACAAAATGTTTCCAATCACATTACAAAATTTGGTTATCTATGGTTAATTTCAATACTTGCGTGGAAGGGCGTAATCAGAGGTGGCCAATGACCCCCCAAAATATATTTATATATGCAGCGACTAACAGACTTTTAAGCTAATCTATTGGCCAATAGATATTGATACACTGTCAATGTCGATTACATTTCTTGTGTGTCTGAAATGATAAAATTATCGTTTCTGTAGGATAGCAATTGACGAGTAGACCGTATGGTGTTTTTTTTTCTCTTCCTGTCTGCATGGGAACTTTTGCAGTGTAGCCTATATATTCATTGCAACTTGCATATTTCGAACATGCACTGTTTTTGACAAATAATAATTTATTGATTGAATGTCAGGACTTGCAATAACGCAAATAAACAAAACAATTGTTTTAGTTTTATGTACCGGTAACTTAAGTAAATTGTTTGCCTTCTGTTGCAGCATTATTTGACAGAGTTTTACTGTCAATTTGGGCTGAAAGTACTCTCAGAATGTGCAACTTTAAGTCATTTTCTTCAATTTTTTCTGGGAGACGTCCCCTAGACCGCCCACGCTGCAGATCTCACAGACATGTGCAATAATACTCATTTCCCCCCCCCCCCCCATAAATTATGTGCTATGGCGATGTTCTTGCTTGCGTGCATATTTCTCCATCACTAATAATTCACCATGAAATCAGTAGTTATTTGACATAGCCTACTCGTCTCTATGGCTGTTAGAGTGAAGGTTAGGGGCCTAAAATGGACAATAGTCAGGGCCTTTTGTCTGCTACAGTTTCTATCATGTCATTGACAGCTCGTTTTAATTTTAACATGACCAACTTTAGCCTTCTTTTGAAACGCCTTTAAAATAATTTTTTCACTTTGACAGAAAAGTGATTGGTCTTTTTTCATATCGAAATCGTATGATGCTGGTTTCGTTATGAAGTTTTGTCTGAAATATTATAGGTAATTCCTTTGTGAAGTTTCGTCCTAGTTGCTGCTCTCCAAAATAATTTTAAGCCCCTAAAATTCTCCCGGCTCAAAAAATATATTCTGAACCATCTTTTTTAACGCGACTGGCTGACAATATCCAACAGCTTAACCACTTCATGAGCGTCTAATTTTTTAAAAGATCTATTCGATCCACTTTTTAAATACATATTTCAAAAAATACAGGGTATGTATAGTTGTTATACACTCTGCATTTTTTGTCTATCGGATTAGTTCTACAAACTCTAAAAAAAATAGCACAGGTTTAGCCTACTGGTTTTGTCGATTTGAAATAGGTCAGTCATTCCAAATGATGGCCGATTATTGTCGTTACTGTCTACTTTATAAAACTAATTTCATCAACATGGTCAGTATTTTTAAATCTGTAGGCAATGAAGTTCAATCAATCAATCAATCGATACTTTTATTCATTAAAACCAGAACTAGCATGCCTTAGGGCCTAAGGTAATAGACACGTCAAAGTTATTCACGTTCACAAAGTGCTATTTTTAACAATATAGTAGCCTACGGTATCTTTTGGATATCCTTTTGTAATATCTCAAGCAACATTTTTTTACTCTGCACATAGCCTATATTCGGCATCACTTTTAGTCTAATTGACGTCAAGAAGTTACGCGTGGTCATTTGTTTGTTGCGTTTGTCTTTTAAAGAACGTGTTCAAAAATACTGAGTTTGTCATCTATGGCTCCAATGCAAAGGATGACTAACGCCACTACTGCAAGAGTTGATGATTGTGTCCAGTGGCGTACGCAGAGCAGAGGGGGAGGGGGCAATGGACTTTGCTTCCCGTTTGAAAAAAAAGTTTCAGTGCTTTTGAGAAGTAGACTAGGCTATGGCATTTAATATGTTTTGTATAGTGCATTCAAAGTAAATGACAATGTTATTACAGACCAAGCAAATATTAAATGCGTGGCTCAAATACCCCCTCCCCTCTGCGTACGGCGCTGATTTACTGATTGCGTCCCTATAGACATAAATGTGTTGATTTTAATACCACAATATTTTGCAAATCAATATTTATCCAGTTCATAAAAAAACTTTTAAAAATAAAATTTTCATTTCAGCAGAAATTTTATCGTTGGCAACAGAAACAAAACAGCCTAGCAAAAATAAATACAAATAGCTATAGTTCATTTGTGGACTCTAAACCAAATAAAACCTTGCCTACAAAATTAAAAAGTTACAAAAAGAATTTTGCAAAGATTCCCAGCTGAATGCACTGTAATGTTTACACACGGTCAGACAGTTGTTTATCGTATCCGCTAAAATTAGTTTCAATTACTGTTCTGTTGTCATTGAAAAGGGTTATTCTCGTGTTGACAAGCGGATGTGTGACTCGTATAAACTGGTTTTGACCCGTCATTAAAAACGAAATAAACTGAAAGGTCCAAGTTGTTTACCAGCGCCTTTTGAACCGTTTTCCTTGTGCAGAAAATCGTCAGGTCACTTTTGCATTGAGTGGGCTCTATTTAAATTGATTCAAAGTGTGAGAAATTCGAGATCGATCAAGTCTAATGGGAGATGTCATTTTGTTGTTGGAACCTTGGATCACAGACTATTTATAGATTACAAGTGCTACTTTTTATCAATGACATCCATATGTTTTTGAATACTGGAGACAAACTTTTCATTTAAACCTTAACCAAAGTCTTGTAAAAGTAGCCTAAAGCGCATATAAGGAAAGGAAACCGTTTGGCAATGATAAACTGCGTAGGGCCTACTGTAGCCTACATGTATTTAGGTGGAGCCGAACTATCTCTGTTTTGTCATTTTATGACCTTCAACTTGGAAGGTAAGATATAGGCGTAAGCCTAAGTGCCATTTCATTGATCTTTTTCCACACTGGCTGTCGAAAACAATTTTAGTTAGAAAGTCGATGTGATATTGTATGTTCTATCAATAGGCTGCATTTTAGCTTGCAATGTTGAAATGTTTTCGCCGGTAAACTCAACCACAAATAGATCATGTATATCCACTAGCCAGATAGCACAACGACAAAGAAGCTCAATAGCGTTATAAATTTTAAATTGTTATATAAGAACCCAGAGATAACCTTATAGTCTGTTTGACAATTTCTTGATAAAACTGAAAAGCAATGGTTTAATGTTTTCAACAAGAAGATATTGTTTTATAAATAAGCTACCGGAAGGCAAGGCCGTTGAGAGGATAATTTGGAGTCGAAACCAACGAGATCCTCCAGTTCCAAATCACTACACTTCTTAGAAAAAGTCACTCTGTCCAAAGAATACGCTGTGGTTAGTGCTGGTAACTTCAAGTTACCAAGTTACTTCAATTTACTTGGAAAAATTACGAATTCCTAATATTATTCTGGGCCCTGATTCAAAAGTACCTCCAGGACCCCCCGTCAAAGGTATTGCCGGTAGGCTACGTTTAAAAATACGGGCAAGTGTATTTACCGCTGACAAAAAATTACAAAATCACTTTTGGTTTTAAGCAAACTATAAGTTATAAAATATTAAGCAGCTTTTTGCTGCTTTCTTTTGTGTGTAATAAGTTCCTTCGTAGTTTTTACACCTTTTGCATAGGCTACATGACAAATGCTAGGTCGTTGCTTAATATTGAGAAGTATCGAAATGGAATTGCACACCACACTACCGGTTAATTGGATTCCAGCTATCAGCTGGCAGTAAAAACAATAGCGTAAGACGAGTAAGCTATTTCTTTGCGCGCTTGTAATGTAGAGTCAATTCTAGCAGCTCACTTATTATTCTATAACTCACCAAACTGATGATTTTTGAACAAAGTAAAGCGAATAGTGTGCCAAAGGAAAAGAATAGTCGTATTTGTACCGTGCAGGCGTGCACGTGTTTTTGTCAAAGTAAAGTGGGCTTATGAATGTTTGTAAGCCTACGTATTTTTCAAAGAGTTATCGATTCATTCAAAGAGGGCTATTCCTCATTCAGTCAGATTCAGTCGGTGCTTCTTGCTACAAACTTGCAAAACAGCTACGTCTTGAATAGTGATGTAATGAGAAGTAATATGATGAGATTATTAAGTAATTGGACCTGAACCTGATCGCTTTTATATTTTTGGTTCAACTCGGTGGCCTACCAAAATTACGAAGCAACAAATCAATGAACAAATCAAGCCACAAGCGCAGCCAAACCAGGCCTTGCAAAATAAAATAAGATTTTTACATTTTTGTTGACTTCCTTGGTATTTAGGTATTAGGTCAATATCAGTTTAAAAATATTTTTAATTTTGTTAAATTAAGATTAATATAGCCTACATTAAATTATTGATTTCAAGAAATTTACTGCAGAACTTCTTTTGATTCTACTTCAGTGCTTCCCAACAAGCTAGATCATAAACCGGAAATAGTCCAGCGTAAAAACATGCAACATACGGCCCACGAGCTCAGAGCAAGTTCTAAGATTTTAGCGTTGCCCTTCTGTAAAAACTATAAGGTAATTGCAGTAGAAAAATTTTCAGCTAGATTGTTATTATTGCTCAGTGGATCATCCTCGTAAAACAAAGTTTGCAATAATTGTTCAACTATTTGTCACTTTTGAAGTTTTGATTCATCATTTGAAATCTTAGACTCTCATATTACAAAAAGTAGCATCAGCAAGTTAACAAAGTTTAGGCTGAATAAAAAAAATAATAATATAAATTTTTGGTAGGTTAAAAAATAAAAGCTTTTAGCAAACTTTTTTTTATGAACAAAATTGTATTAAAAGACAATTCTTAATGCAAACTTTCTTTAAATCTATTTAATAATGAATTGAGTAAGATATTCCTAATCCGGCAGTGCCATTTGATCAATGTTGCTTGACTTCATTATTCGTTTATTTGTTGTTTAACTGACTTTTCAGTTTATTATTTACTGCATTTCTGACATTGTAAAACAGTTTTGCTAAATAAGATAGGAAACATAATATGAATAAAAGCTAGGTAACTGTTGAAGGAGTTTTGGCCATGAGGTAGGGTCAGTTTCTATTGTAATTTTGCAGTGACGCAACCCTGTAGTGACTGTAGTCGCCTACTCTTTTCCACAATGTTGTTGAAGTGATAGGCTAGAGCTAGACCTACAAAGCCCGAAAGTGGAAACTTTGTTCAAAGTAGGCTACCCCAGACATCAAAACCCGCCATTTTTACATTGATTCAAAGTGAACATCTGCTGATGTTGAATCAATGTAAGAATGATGGATTTTGCTGCCAGCAAATCACTTTACTTTCACATTGATCGAACGTCTACAAACGTTGCATCAATGTAAAATAAGACTGATTTGCTTACAAGATAAAGTATGACTACAAGGCTAATCCCTAAAGCAAAAACGAGTTTTGAAGAGTGTTAATTTTGCATTGGTTTGACGTTTTTAAAAACGTTTCTTAAAAAGCTTTATGGTTGATAAGTTCTATTCATGACCCTTTTTGAATTGACATTGACATGACCCTTTTTGAATTGAATCAACTTAATCCGTCTGTGACTATTGGTATAGAACAGAGACTCTTTGTACATCTCGAAAACGACAGAGTTCTTTGAGTTTACTTAGGCTACATTAAAACCAGTTCAAACCAGGAATTTATTTCAGCAGGAAATTGATCAAAACTTTTTATTTTGTCGCGGATATGTTGGTTCTGAGTGCTTTTGCATGAGGCTGGTAGCTTACCATAAATAAATGTTTCTCTTTTTTCCGAAATGTTTGCGTCAAAAGTCGAGTGAGATCAACTTAGTTACATTTTTGACTGAAAAATAAATATAAGACTAGTGACTTATAGAATTTCGATAATCATGTGATTAAAAACTGAAAACTGGTTTGCACGTTCGACAAGCATGCAAAAACTATTAAAATTACGTACGTTAAGGTAAAGAAAACTTTCACCACAAAGAGTTTGATTGATTGATTGAATCTTTATCCTCAGACTGGGAAAGCTTCTTGCAGAGCTTAATCCTGGCAGTTTCGCATACTTGTTGAGGCTTTGAATAAATGACGCAGGCCCGGTCACTGAGATTGGCTGAGTGAAGTTTCCGGTTGTTGAAGTCTTGTTGCCGGGGAACTATTTCATCCATTAGATGCCGCTGAATGGAGAGCAGTGTTCCCGACAATTTTCACCAAATCAAACGTCATATAAAAACCGTTCAAGTCTACTGAATATTACGTCATGGAAATTCCTAAAGCATGTGCCAAAATTGCACCATCGTTCATAGACTTGTGTCAAACCTGTTTGGACTTGTTTGGGCCTGTTTCAGTTTGAAACCTGTTTAAACAGGAAATATTACATCAGCTTTAAACACCTGTTTGAATGACTTCATAATTGTCTTTCATTATTGCGTCACAGTACTGCATACGTGAATTTGAGATATTGCTATCTATTCTGGTCATTCGTAAAATGATTGTTTGAAAGTTGGCCGCACATTTAACTGTTGGCTTAGTGCTTGCTAGCTGGACAAAGGTTCCGTCTTTTATCCAAGTAATCTGTTCTGTAGTGACAGTTTTCAGTGGTGTACGCGTTGCACCCCCTCGTTTTCGGTAGCCGTGGGCTAATTTTTACAGAAATACACTTTTTGAAAAGAAGTTCAAGTGTGTGTTTCTTCGGTCATTATATGCAGACGAAAGGATCCGGGAACTTTAAGTTACAATTTTCCCACGAAGAAATTATGGTTTACCGCTGTGACCAAGCAGTTCTTAACGTGCGTTGCTCAAGCG
Organism: Aplidium turbinatum; assembly: GCF_918807975.1. NCBI lineage: Eukaryota > Metazoa > Chordata > Ascidiacea > Aplousobranchia > Polyclinidae > Aplidium > Aplidium turbinatum. Next base: position 9,700,840 of record NC_137484.1, on the reverse strand, counting down.
CACACCCCGAGAGTCGAACCAGCGCCGCTTGATCTTGAAGCTTCGTTCCAGAAGTGACGCGCTAACCAACTGAGCTATCGAGGAGCTAATGAGCTATTACTGAGGGACCTAATGAGCTATTACTGCTAAATACTGCCGAAATCTTTTTTGTGTTAACAATCATTGGTAAATCAATTCGCAATTCACAACGAAACAAATCTTCTTTTATTTAAAACAAACCAAGGCTTAAATTTTTGCGTCGAAACGAAGTACATTTCAGAAACAGACCCAATTAGAAGATTTTTGTCGGTGAGCGTGAAGCAGACAAATGAAACGACATAGGCCTAAGCAACAGGCGCCTAAACGACTTTCATATTTGGGTATTTCTTTGTAGGCTACTTAGGCTCACCTGCGCCAAAGAAATGGACAAAAGTTCTTGTGTGGCGTCGAACTGCCGCCATATTGAGCGACGATCGGGTGATCACTATTTACAATTTCTGTAAGATAATCTCATCAAATTTGATTTGAAATGTCACGCAAGTATTAAAACATTCATTTATTGATAAGGTAGACTGATGCAATGGCGTCAATAGATTACTTGACGACAAACTATTTGTCTCTTGCTGTTGGATCTTCGTCACAAAATGGCACAGAAAGTGACAGAAGAGCAGTGCAATGTGTCAGCAGACATGCACCGTCGTTTTTGTCATTTTGCATCTTCCCCGGTTTGGCTATACTCATCAACGTTGTCGTATTGGTCGCTGTTCTTCGCAAGGCAAAGAAACTGACTCGCCAAAGCCACGTGTACGCTCACGTCAGTTCCACACTCCTGGGAAACTTGTTATTCTCTCTGCTTTCCTTGCTGCAGGTAAAATGTTAGTTGCCCGAAAGCATATCAACAAGTTCTTGAGGATGTTTAATTGGCCTTATTTTACTTTAAATAACCTGCTACTGCAATTTTTTTGTTTCTTTTATTTCTACCAGCTCAGTGGCCGAGTGGTTTCGCCTTCGGCTCTGGTGCTGGTAGATCTGAGATCGATTCCAGGTCGGGTCAAACCGAAGACTTTAAAAACGGTACCGATTGTGTTCTATCCTGCATAGCGCAGTGAGAATGAGTCGGGTAATAATGTGATAACATCGTAAACCTGATACAAATTAAAAATGAGCCCTGTCGCTAAAAGACCTTAGCTGTTGTAGAGCGACAATAAATAAAACCATAACATTATTATTATTATTATTCTTTTATTTCTCTTTCAGAGTCATGTAGTGGGGTTTTCAATTTTGTTTTCTGCTTCAGTAGGTTGCCGTGCTGGTAGTCTACGTTTTGTGTAGCATGTGTATTAATAAACAAAACTCAGCAACAAAACGACATTTAACATGGTAAAAGCAAAATAGCAAACGCATTCGGCTGTGCATCTAGCATCTAGAAAACGTTTGCTGTATTGTTTTTATCCTTTTAAATGCGTGTTGTTGGTTGGCTGGTTTTGAATCTTTATCCTCGGACTGACAAAGCCTTGATTAATGATTGGTTTTGGTTATTCCTGGTAGTTTCGCATACTTGTAGAAGCTTTTGACGCAGGGCCGGTTACCGAGATTGGCAGAGTAAAGTTCTCCGATTGTTGAAGTCGTGTTGCCGGGGAATTATTCCCTCTATTAGGTGCCGCTGAAGGGAGAGCAGTCCTTAACGTGCGTTGCTCAAGCGCACACCCCGAAAGTCGAACTTGCGCCGCGTGATCTTGAGCCGGGCGCGTAACCACTGAGCGTAACTAACTGAGCTAACGTTGTTGCTGAGTTTTGTCTGTTTATGGTTGAACGAAGTATTCTCTCTACCCAATCTGTGTAGCTTAAAATACTTCTGTTTAGCCTACGGTAACCTATGACGCAATTTCATTTACCTTTTGATAATTTGAATCTGCAACATTGTGTATTTTATTTGTAGATACTGAGTTTATATTTAAATTTTGGCGGGTATCCTGATGATCCAGACCCATCTAAGAGAGCGGTCGTCCATGAAAATTCTAGCAGGTGGTGGACAATTCTCAAATCATTTCTTTGCGGAATGTTTGTTATCATGAGTGGAAATATTGGTAAGCAGATTTGTAGGCCAATTAAAGTGAATATAATTATTGGACGGGAGGCCTGCACAGACTATAGCTACCTTGCACGGTTGACTCCCCTAAATACGGTCAGCACAAAAATTATTAAACGATTATATTTTTGGGGCACAACGAGACAAAATTTGTAACATGCTTTACAGATTAATCTTTATAGTCTTTCAAAAGCTTTTTATTTACTTTTTATGGCCTTTTCTACGAATAGGCTGGTTTACAGTCTAGCTTTTTACTTTCGCAACCTCTTTGTTGTTTTACGGCCGGAACGTAGCCTAATCCCTGTCTTGGAAAAGGCATAACCAGAGCCCAGGGCCGTAGCTAGACCGCAGAGCAAGGGGGGGCCAACTTTTTTTTAGGGGGAGCCGAAAAAATTTAAATGGGCAAAATCATGATAATTGTAGCTGTTGCTATTGAATGTGAAGAGAGGGGCGTTCTTCCCGGCTATCAGCACAAGGCTGAGCACTCGCTAGTACAGCGAGCAGCTGCGATTCGCCAACCATAACGGTGTAGCTTCCACGCAAGCCATTCAGACTTTCCAATCAACGATATGTTTCTCGGCAGCCGATTTGTAGCAAGAATTGACAGCGATAGACACCGTGTTTCGCCCATGAGGCTGGGCTCGTCAGTATCGCACCACTAGTGTTAAACTGTTTTATTTGCATCAACAGCGCACGGGTACAAATAATTGACACGGCGAGAGAGCACAAACAAACATAGCCAGGTCGAAGACCTTAGAAAACCGGCCTGCCACACCCGCGGCGGCGGGGAGCGGCGTGATTTAGGGGTGACGATGCACCCGGAGGGGTAAGTCCACCAGCTTAGGTCGCGGGGGCCAGGCTGGGAAGTCGAGGCACCTGTGGAGGGAGAGTGTGGATCGAAAACGTTACATGACCCGTCCGCAAATTTAGAATGGCGGAGCGGGCCAGGGAGACAGGCTCTTTCTGCATTGCCCAGAAAGATGGCCTGCGACGGGCCGGGCGACCCGTCGCGTGTGGACGCTGGAACCGGAAGTAATTGACCGCCGGGCGGCGCCCACGTCTCCCTCACGCGACCACGGCGCAGGTACTTGACTCTTATACCCGGTCTGCCAGTAGGCAGAGCGGATAAAATTGGGGTCTACCACGAGGAAGAGAGTCAACTATTTAAGGATAATTTGGTTCTCGTGGCAAACAAAATTCAAATAAAAATGTGGAGCAGAGGCTCGATTAATCAATAGAAACAAAAAATATAGGTGGGATTGTAATACATACTCACTGGAGAAGAGTAAGCTTTGATTCGGCGAGCACGGATGTGCACTGGCCAGACGTTGACGCAGGTTCGCCCAGCTGGTTCGGGGAGGCTAGCGATTGAAACTAGAGGCACTGATAGACTACATTACCAGGAAAAAGTAGAAAATTGGGGTGGAAATTTTGAGGCTGCATCGAGTTGATCAGGGGATCGTGTTGATCAATGCGTTGAAAGCAGAGCGAGGTTGATCCGAGCGGGCAAGAACAGCGTTACAAGGCGAAGGCAGCATAAGATAACTCGAAACAATTGATTGATTAATACATAGAGATATAGTGAAGATTGAAGTTACTGTTACTTAATTGCTGTTAAACCATGTACATTAGACATTTTATTCCTTTCCTTTGTTCATTTTTGAATGCTTGGGTTTGATGAGACTGGAGCGTTATAAAAAAAGATGACACTGGTTTATAGACATAAGTTGATGATATAAGGTGATGAATTTTAAGACAATTGATATAAGGTTATGACGTCTAAACGGTTTGCTGTCTTGCGCGCTCGGGTACTTACTGCAACGTTTCTGTTATTGGGGAATAAGTTTCTGATCGCTGAAGTCGTCTTTTCTATGACGTAGCCCCTCCACAAGTGAGCCCGGCGTTCCAAGCTTTCCAGACGCGGAAGGATCCTTTGATTGAGAGGGAAGCCACTTTTCTAGCCACCTCTGCTACCCCACGAGAAGGAACGCCCAAGGCCGTCAGAGCTCGAGAGCTCGTCGGGGCATAGCTCCCGAGGGAGCCTACGACGAACGGAAGTGACAGGACGTCCCTGCAAGGGCGCTTCCTGTCTTCCTTTATGTTGACACATAACTCGCCGTACTTGTCGTGTTTCCTGTCGGCGGCTTTTCGAAGAGAATCCGCGCCGTTGTCGCACGGACATGTGACGTCACATACGACCGTGACACCGTCAGGGCGTTGCAAGACGATGTCAGGACGCAGATCGGCACCGCCCGCTTCCACGTGCTGTGGAACCGTACTATCTATGGAAAGCCCGGGTTGCCATTCGGCAGGCACGTGCCCCACGATCTCCCTCAATACTGAATTGTGTCGTTCCTTGACGACAGTCATCACGGTAGGGCAGTGATTCAATATGTTGGGGAGAGTCTCTTCCGCTTTCCCACAAGCACGACACATGGCAGGTAGGTAACGGCGGCCATGGCTTGGTTTTGATTTAAGTGGCATTAGATTCAATCTAGCTTTGTACGCAAATACTCGGTCCGCGTGATCCAGGAGCTCCGGGCGCCGGGTCCAGGAATTTGAGAAACCGGACAGGCAGTGGGCACTGACCGTCTTGCCTTGGTCAGGTTTGGATTCCCACCGTCTCCTCCACCACAAGTCATTGTGTTGATGGAGGGTCGACACCACTTTTTTCCTTAAGGGAGGGGTGATTGTGGAGCTCCCCGCGGCCAACTCAAGGCCACCATCCGGGCGGCGGACCAGCGTACGTTCAGACGACGGGTGGCCGCCGGGACACGGCCCCACAGGCTCTCGCCTGTAGGGCACGGTTTAGAGCGGGCGCCGTCGGGAGGGGGTTCACTGTTTAGATAACTGGCCAGGTGACCAGGCGTGGGATCCGGAGTGCCGAGCCTCAGACAGGCATGATGCCTAAGCTGCCCGAGAGCGACGGCAGAGACAATGTTGTCAGGTGACGTCAGCATCTTGAAAGCATGAGCTACCGAAAGCGTGTCACTTTCGCGACACAAGTTCAGGATGCCCAAACCTCCTAATGCAGGCTTACAGTAGAAGAACGCGCTGCACGCCCACTTGGGAAGACGCCACGCCACCTTCAAACACCGCAATACCAGTCGGTCAAGCTTCAGAAGCTCATACTGTCTGAAGCGCCGCACTCGCAGATGGTATGACGCGGACGGGAGAATGATAGAGGTGAGTGCCAGGAGTTTCTGGCTTGGGGTAAGAAAGGATTTCATTAATAGAGAAATGTGCTTCTCCAGAGTGGAGATGAAGGGTTGGGTTAGGGATGCGTCCGAGGCGTAACCGGTTCGAGCGCCGAGGTATTTATACGTCTCGCCCTTGGGGATGACTCGAATTTTCTCCCCGGCAAGGGAGAAAGGTTTCGGGTCGGCCCGCAGACGGGACGCCGACACTTTCCCATACGAAAGGGTGCCACACTTGCGTGGGTTGAACCGTAGCCCGGACCAGGAAGAGAAGGGTTCGGTAGAAGATAGGAGAGAGATCATCTGCTCGCGATCGGAAGAAACGAGGCAGATGTCGTCCGCATAAGCCATACAACGCACTTTAATGTCGTCTTCTTTGGCAGGAAGGTTGTAGCCGCAATCCGTTTTGTCACGGACGCCCCTGAGGAGCACCTCGATGACCAAATTCAATAGCAGCCCAGACAACGGGCAGCCCTGACGGACTCCCCGCCCCACAGGGATACGGTCGGTTTCACCATTGCCGCAGCGGACGGTGCAGGTGTTAGCGACGTATATGTCGGAGATGCACTCAATGAGGTCTGTAGGGGCGTCGAAATGACGCAGGACCTCGGCTATGCACTCGTGCCGGACACTGCCAAAGGCGTTTCGGATGTCCAGAAACGCAACCGACACAGGCCTTTTGCGTGACTGTGCATCCGAGAGGATGGTGTCGAGCATGAACACATGCTCATAGACGCCCTCCGTGGGCATGAAACCCTTTTGCTCTCGGCTGATAACATTCCCCTCCACCGCCCATCGCTGCAGGCGCCGGGCCAATACGGCGGCGTAAATCTTATATATGTTTCGGCAGATGGAGATGGGCCGCCAGTTGCTGACGTCGTGCAGGTCACCCTCAGGGTCTTTACATATGAGAGTGATCCTGCTGGTTCTCCACTGGTCCGGTACGCGACGGTTGATCCGGCAGGTCTCGAAAAGGCTGGCCAAGAGTCCCCCTCTTGGGTCCAGGGTCTTCCAGAAACCGTAGGACAATCCGTCAGAACCAGGGGCGGAACCGACCTCAAGCGACTGGAGGACCGCCTCCACCTCCCGGGCCGTAATGGGACCTTCACCGTCATCGACAGGGGAGAGGTTCACATTGTCATGCTCGTAGCGGTGGGCGTTCATCCACTCGGGCATCTGCGAGCAACTCCCAGCTTCAGGAGCGGTCATGTCGCGTCGAAATCTCTCCTCAATTTTTTGAGGAGGGATTTCGCAACGACGGTCACTGTTTTTGCCTTCAACGATCCGGCGGACCGTTCCCTTCGCGTCCCGCGAGAAGGCGGCTCGCAACCCCACGCCGCTACGATATCGGGCTCCGTTCCCGCGCGAACCCCCGCCGTCCGACCGAGGGGAACCCCCGTTCGAACGACGGCGAGACGCGCGAGCCCGGGCGCCACGATTGAAGCGTGGTTTGCGAGGACGTGTCCTCTTGGGCGGCGAAGTGCCAGCGGTCCACTCTTCCAATTCAATGCAGAACTGGTCGAAATTTATGCCACCCGCTAAAGTAAGGTTCACTAAACTGCAAAGAGCCCGCCTGGAGCTCTTCGTCTTACTTTCCCTGACAAGTTCAACAGGGTCTTGGATGGATCGTTGAGTGTTGGGTGTGGTGGACATCCCTGGGGTAGTCTGCGGGAGTCCGGAGTCAATCGTGGCTTGGTTGCATGCCATGGCGTCACTTCGGGGTCGAGTCAAGGTTTGAAAAGGGATAGTTGACAGGAAATTAGAGTGGGTGGTTTGGGTAGGTGGGGTAAAAGGCTGGGCTTCAGCAGACAGCGTCGAGGTACAAGGTTGTATTAGAGGGATGGAAACAGGATTAATGGGTAAGGAGGAGTGAGATGGGTAGCGTTGGAGAGATTTGGAAGAAGAAATCTGCATGGGCGGCTTGGAAGAGCTGATTGAGTCCCCAGCTTCAGCTCCGGTGGAAGCCGTCAGAGGCAGAGAAGAAGAGGGACGCGAAGCCGGCTTGGATAAACCGAGCGAGTCCACTGCCACGGCTCCGGTGGAGGTCGGCTTGCGCAGAGGTACATGTAGAAAAAGGTTCGCGCTAACAGTAAGGCCGTAACAGTCCGTGGTCGGGCTATCGGGCGAAGAATTTTTTTTTTTTTTTTTTCTTCGCGCAACGCTCAGAGTTCAAGATGGATACCACTACATCTTGCAGGTTTACAAATTGTCCATATGGAATGGATTTGTTTCCTGTCTCATCATTAGTGCGTCCGCTCCGGGAGCCGTCCACACACCCAAACACTCAGCAGGCACACCATACTTACATGGAAGATACCTACCAGGGAGGCGAGGGACTCACTACGACCGAAGGGACCCACCGCGGTAGATGGTAATCTGTGGATGTAAATGTTTGGTTAGTGGCTGCCTCAAGCTGATCTGCCTGTCTCGACTTTCCTCTTGCTGATCTTGGAGCAGACTAGGAGATGGCGGGTCAAGCACAAGAACTAGCGCGTTTTGGTAGAGAGTTAATTTTAATTTTATTTGTAATTGTTTGTGTGTGTGTATCTTCTTGTTGCCCGCTTCAAGAAGGGCACCTGCTTGTGGGAGACGGGCCACTGCAGTCTGACACCTCATTTGGCGGAGATGCCGGAGAGGAGCGGCCAGAGGGAGGGTAGCTTTCGCTGACCCCAGAGTCGTCTTGGAATGGGCCGCTGCAATCCTGTCATCCCAGAGCGAGTGGGACAACGGAGAGGGACGGTTAAAGATCTCCCGCTGCAATCACTCTTCCGGCATCAGGCCGTTGCAGATGAGTGAGAGGGACGGGTTAAAGGTGGGTTGTTACGCCCTTGGCTGTCTAAACTTCTTCAAAGATGATCTACGACCGTACTGTGCTAGTGAGACCCACCGCTGCAATCAGTCATCCCTACCACCGAGGACGACTGAGAGGGCGGTTGAAGAGTGGATCTCGACTGGTTCTTCTTTCTTCTGACCGTAGGAGGAGGTTTGGAAGGAGTAGAAATGTCAGATGACAAAGGAATGTTATGCTTTTGTGTTATGTCTTTCGTTTTTGTCATGATGACCCACAGGGCTTGAATGGTGGACCGTTTTGTGTCCTGTATATATGTGTCGCCTATGTCCAGAGATTTCTTCTTTTGGATGATGGTGTGCTTGGCGACATTCATCATGGTCAAAAGAATCGGGTTGTTCTTTTGTCCTCCAGGGAGTTGGTTGTAAAGGATCATGTCCTTTGTTATTTCTATGTCAAGGAAGAGGAAAGAGATTCGCTGTTCGACGAGTCATTCGACCACCGCTTTACCAGTCAGTTAACTCTTATCTTTGTGGAAACAAAGAAAGAGCCAACAAAACCAGCAGGCGCCAGGGCAGAGGACATGTGAAGAGAGGGGCGTTCTTCCCGGCTATCTGCTCGCTGTACTAGCGAGTGCTCAGCCTTGTGCTGATAGCCGGGAAGAACGCCCCTCTCTTCACATGTCCTCTGCCCTGGCGCCTGCTGGTTTTGTTGGCTCTTTCTTTGTTTCCACAAAGATAAGAGTTAAACTGACTGATAAAGCGGTGGTCGAATATTAATCGAGCCTCTGCTCCACATTTTTATTTGAATTTTGTTTGCCACGAGAACCAAATTATCCTTAAATAGTTGACTCTCTTCCTCGTGGTAGACCCCAATTTTATCCGCTCTGCCTACTGGCAGACCGGGTATAAGAGTCAAGTACCTGCGCCGAGGTCGCGTGAGGGAGACGTGGGCGCCGCCCGGCGGTCAATTACTGCCGGTTCCAGCGTCCACACGCGACGGGTCGCCCGGCCCGTCGCAGGCCATCTTTCTGGGCAATGCAGAAAGAGCCTGTCTCCCTGGCCCGCTCCGCCATTCTAAATTTGCGGACAGGTCATGTAACGTTTTCGATCCACACTCTCCCTCCACAGGTGCCTCGACTCCCCAGCCTGGCCCCCGCGACCTAAGCTGGTGGACTTACTCCTCCGGGTGCATCGTCACCCCTAAATCACGCCGCTCCCCGCCGCCGCGGGTGTGGCAGGCCGGTTTTCTAAAGTCTTCGACCTGGCTATGTTTGTTTGTGCTGTCTCGCCGTGTCAATTATTTGTACCCGTGCGCTGTTGATGCAAATAAAACAGTTTAACACTAGTGGTGCGATACTGACGAGCCCAGCCTCATCGGCGAAACACGGTGTCTATCGCTGTCAATTCTTGCTACAAATCGGCTGCCGAGAAACATATCGTTGCTATTGAATGTTGGGATTTTGCCAGGGGGGGCGAAATTTTTTTCAGGGGGGCGAGGCCCCCCTGGCCCCCGGCTGGCTACGGGCCTGCCAGAGCCGTAACTGGTGAAGGTAGTGAGCATACCACCCTTTGGCCAGCTAAATAGCCTATTACAGCTGGACCAACAGTCTCATTTAACGTCAATACCAAAGAATGTAGGCTAGCATGTGCATTAAAAGTTTGGCTAGAAAACTCATTTTAGCTATAGCTTCTATCTTGACAAAAAACTTTAGGCCCCTACTAAAGCCCTTGATGATAAATAGATAAGGAGCAATTGTGCAATGTGCAGTTTATCTTTATCCTTGGACTGAAAAGTCTGTTTGAAAGTTTTTGATCTGCATGCTTGTAGATAGGCTACTGACGCAAGCCCAGTCAGCGAGCGCTTCTTGAAGTGTGTTGTCTGTAAGTCATTCTATCCACTAATAGGTGCCCCTGAATGGAGAACTGTCTTTGCAGCGCGTTGCTCGCTCAAGCGCACACTCCGAGAGTAAAGCCATCGTTTATTGATTTTGCCGTTTCTTAGTTTCCCATTCGAAGCCGAACGCTTATCCAATTGAGCGATTGGCGCGGTTTGTGTAGGCTAATTAACGCACGTGAAAGTCGATCGCAATTTTACGCTCAATCATGCCCCAATGGTTGATTGATGGATTGAATCTTTATCCTCGGACTGGGAAAGCTTCTTGCAGAGCTTAATCCTGGCAGTTTCGCATACTTGTAGAGGCTTTGAACCACTGACGTAGGCCCGGTCACCGAGATTGACATAGTGAAGTTTCCGATTGTTGAAGTCTTGTTGCCGGGGAATTATTCCATCCATTAGATGCCGCTGAATGGAGAGCAGTCCTTAACGTGCGTTGCTCAAGCGCACACCTCGAGAGTCGAACCAGCGCCGCTTGATCTTGAAGCTTCGTTCCAGAAGTGACGCGCTAACCAATTGAGCTATCGGGGTGGAGATTAGTGCCTTCTTCGAGCGGTTAAGGCGCTAACAAACAGACCACAAACCATATCATCAACAACAGTAGGCTAACCTATTATCTTTTATCCACCAAATGAACGAGAAGGTCTGTATGTTTTGAATGACGAGATCAAAGACTAACATTTCTAGAGACTCTCAATGTAATTCGGGAAACATCTCCATCGTGTGGTTTCAAAAGGATAAACCGTCGGTCACTGAAGCTCATAAGACAATAACAAGAGTTTTAATTTTAGATAATTTTAATTGTGCAGGGCTTCTTATCGACAGTATACGACACAACACATGCTCTACGTTACGAACAGCAGCCGGTCATCGTTTACAGAAAAAGGATAAACGCACTCGTAGAAGATGGAAGAAAAGGTTAGCGACAATTGTTTGATTGTGCCGTCATTGTCGGCACTCGGCAGCATGGTGAAAGCCTCTGACGGAAAGAAGAAAGGTTGATTGATCATGAGATTCTTTATTTGATTCAGTCACGTGAGAGGTTCGTCCCTCATCAATAGTGTCCAGCCATATTATCACAGGACGTGGCATGATAAAAGATAGGCAATGTATTGTATCAAACAAGATTGACTTGCCTAAGTTCCTATTGATTGCCGTCTCACGTTCAGAGTTCCGCATCGTTGTTTTTCGTCAGTATCTCCGCGTAGGAAACGTCATTTTTTTAACCAGTTCATGCTTATACTTCAACAGGTGGCTGACGCGAAGACACCGTTCGTATTTACTTATCAGTTTTCTTTGGGTTGTTCCTCTTGTTTTCATCTTTGCACCGGTGGGAGAATGGAACTGCGTCAAAACCTGTCAATGTTTAAGTGAATGTTTTCCTTTTAATCATGGCTACAAGCCAAGTGATTATTCCTGTTCACGCATTTTTCCTCCAATGGCCAATTCTTGGCTTTCTCTGGTTGTACTTTCATGGATCATTGAAATACTTGCAACTTTGTGGTTATTGAAGAGGTAGGCCTACGATAGAATAATGACCGGAGTGATATAGTCAAGTCAAGTTATTTTGTTTTAACAGCGCCATATACTGTATTAACAAATAATCAGAGTAAAATGTAATCGTCAAAACAATGCATTGTACAACTGTTGGTTAGATTATGGCGCAATCAGGATGGTAGCGAAAGACCATAAGCAGTCATCTAGTCAGCCACCACCCCATCACAGTAAATCTAACTACACATTCATACACACTAGTGTGCAGAGGCAGGCACACTACTTCATTGAATAAAAAGGGTTCGCCACTGAGATTGAAAAACAACTACTGTTGGTTTGAATCTGCATTCTCAGACTGAGTAAGCCGAGGATGAAGATTCAAACCAACGACCAAGACATGACCAACCACCAATAATTAGTGATTGTGTGCTATAATAGGCTACAGCACTTGCGAAAGTTTTCCTGAAATAACGAAGAAAAACGTGGATACCACCACCGAATTGCAACAATTTTTATGTGAAGCATACAAAAACAGGGCAATATAAACCTCTGAATTTTATTTTTGAATTAAATAGGGTAGGCTATCCAATTTACATAATATTGACATGCAGCTAGAATATGTTTTCAAGTAACATAGCCTATAGTAAACAATATTAGTAATTCAAGTAACATATTTCAAGTAACCTAATAGCACCACTATTTCTTCTTTTTGTTCTCAGCTACTGTAGCCTACAATGTTTTTCAGATCTGTGCAGAAGATTACCAACACATGGGTTCAGGCTTCAAGTTTAAAATGTGAAAAACAACGAGCTGACGGAAGCTACAAAACTGCAGATCTTAACAGCATTAGAGATGGTGTATCTCCTGGTAATCTGTCGCAGCTAAGCGAAGAATGCAAGTTCGCAAAGTCGAACGGGCTTAACCTCGATTGTTCTTGCAGCGAGAATAGTCTTTGCTCAGACATCGGTGTTGACAAATTTGTTAATAAAAACGACTTAAACATAAAGAAATGCCGGGAAGAAAACTTTGAAAACGAAGATAATAAAGGAATTTCGTCGGAACAAAAATTTTGCGAAGCAAGCAACTCAGAAATCAGACAAACCTTCACCAAAATTACAGAAGAACCTACAAAAATAACGATGAAATGTAAAGAGACTACCACTCATCGTCGCATGATGAAGCACTTGCGCAACACCAGGACAAGCACATTTAACTTGAGATTTGTGATCTGGTTGACAGTCTCTTTCATCCTTTGCACAACTCCAACCATGGTTCTACTTGCAATTGATATTCTGACTCCAAACTTGAAGCTAAACATGATTGTACTAAATTTGTGTTTGATGTGCCCGTTCGTGTATTGTTATACTTGTCCATATATTTTGGTTAAATGCCTTCCAGGAGTCAAGAAATCATTGTCAGCCTTGGTTCTCAGCATATATTCAACAACTGATTGATTATAGAAATTCTTATTCTCGGTCTGAAAAAGCTTAATTCTAGCATTACAAGATTCTACCATATCTTGTAAAAGCTTTGAACTACTATACTAACGAAGGCCCGGTAATTGAGAATAACAGAAAGAAGTTTTCGTTTGAAGTGTTGCATGAAAATTATTCCATCCAAGAGGTGTCCCGTTAAAAAGGAGAACAGTGCTTAAATGCGTTGCTCAAGCGTTATTTTGAACCATATTTTTCTCGAGCACGCCTCAACGTATAGCCTATAGCTTTTGCTTGTCTATAAATCTCCATTACAGTATGTTATAACAAGTATCGTTTTGCTTTGATAGTCAGTAATAAAAGTAAACTTAAGTGTTCTTATGAATAAATGCATAGAAAAACCATCACTGTACAGTGTAGAATAAAAGTCAAGTGAAATGTGCATGGGATATGTATTGAATCCGAAAAGCACTTCTACATCTGCATTGAGCGGAGAAAATCACGAAGTTTTTACGACTCAAGGCTGTTTATGACTACAAGTCAAGAGAATAAGCGTACCGTGGTAATTCCTCATATACGAAACTAAAAAATGTTAAAGTTTCAAGTTCACAGTCATTTCCCTAGAACACGATACATGAACAGTGGCGTACACGGACAATTTTCATAAAAGAAGGTTTTGAAAAAAAGTGCACAAGGTTATGTTAAACAGAACCATGATAACCATCTTCTATTCTACGACGGAAACAAAAGTAATGGTCATAAATTCTAAGCCTATTGTACTAATGATACGGGCTACAAGTCAAGTAATTCTAACCGACGTTACGCTTCTTGGTAAAAAAATATTGGTTTAGTAGACAGTGAATGGCTACGAATGTATTCCACTATCTAAGTGGGCTATCGCACGTGGTGTTAGGTCGGTCTTTCGTGTGGAGATATAAAACTAAAATTTGTTAGAAAAACTCTTTAACCTTAACCTAACCCAGCAAAATCAGGTTACATTGCAACCAAGCCAAACAAGTCATCTTAATTTAGTGTGTAGTCCAACTAAGCGGTGAAAACTGCAGCCTACTGCCAATGAAAAACACACCAATTTTATTCAAGTGGATGGTAAGGCTAGGTCGATAGTAGACTAGTTTTGCTTCGAATAGCACAACTATACCTACAAACAACACAAGCATAGATTGAAGCAAGTGAAAAAACTAAAAATTTTCCTACCAGTACTACTTTTTTGTTTCGTCCCAGCAACCTTTACAACATAATTTCAATTTCAGGCATTAAACTCAATGAAGATTTAATCCCCAAGCCCCCCTGCGTACGCCACTGTATATAAATATACCCTTAAACTCCAATGAAACGAACGATATTTACTCATTTATGCCACAATGTGTCTAAGATACAGCAGAATAGCCTAGTGTCCGAGAAGAATTGCAAGAAAAATAAAATAAAATCAACAAATTTGAAGCAAACATATTTTACAGCAGAGTTTACAAAAGCATTCAAGAGCCAAAATTGCATTGGACAAACTTCACTGGCAATTGCTAGAATTACTTAACCCGAATGTTCATAATACAATAACAACAAAAATAGACCTTCATTGATATTTCTTTTGCTTTTAATGAAAAATTTGTTAAACAGAAATAGACCTGACCCAAAGAAAACGATGAGATGGGTACTCCCACCAAAAAAAGTTTTCCTACCCGTTTTAGACTGCAATTACATTAGCATATAAAATAATTTCACACGATCACTTTAACTGACATACAATATACAATTATACATAAGTAATATTATAACACAAAGATAAATACAATTTGCCAATACCGGTATATGAAACTGAGAAGTCAAGAACAGCTTTATGCTGAAGCCAACCTTACCATCCACTGGAATAAAATGTCGTCTTGTGTCAATCCTTGAAAATCGTGAAGTTGCAGTCAGATATTTCTGGGCTAAGTACACGCTTCACTGCACTCAATATAAAATTATCTTAGTTCAACAAACCAAGTTAAGTTTTTGTGTTCATTAAATATTTCTTTACGCTTTCAATGCAAATTAAATATCTTGCACGAGTTTGCACCAATAAATGCTCACATGACGAAGAAGAAGAATGCTCACGAACACTTGGGTGGCCAAAAAAAATTGAAATTTTTTATTTTTGTTTGCACACCCTCTCATTTGAGGAGGATTCATTAAAAAATGACACTGTGAAAATTTGAAGTGAATCCGACAAGAGGAAGTGCTCTCCCACCGACCTCAAAGTTTGCTTTCTTTGGCATAATTCGTCAAAATTCCTTCAATATGTGACGTAATTCTTTTTTGACTTATCTACATTGCAGTTGCAGCATTTTTGTGTTAACCATTGTTTTACTCTGAATTTATGATATAATAAGTGTTTCCACATGCAGAAAAACATAAATAATGCACAAAATAGATCACATTAACAAGCGTTTGGTATGAAATTAAATGCACTAAACTTTAGCAAAAACCGCATAAAAGTACGTTCACCAGTCACGATCGCAACGCTTCAGGTGACGGAATGGCCCGTTTCGGTGAGTCCGATCCCTTAACGGGGGATTTTTTCAATTTTTTTTTAAAATTATTGGGTACCGTATCCTAATTATCATTGCCGTTTTAGGGTTAGGGGTGAGAGGTTAGGAACTCAACGAATCGGACTCATCGAATAGTAGCAGACCCTCAGGTGACAACACATTGCCCAGAAATTGCAAGAGAAATGTTTGTAAAGAGTCAAGCCATTGGTTGACTTTCATGCACTTGTTGGAAGCAGCTTTCTGTGGTGCTCGACCACTTGATAGAGGAGCTGGCGCTGTTGTTCATTTTTTGTAAGGACTTCATTGAAGTCAGTAGCTAATTTGACTGCCCGCTCTGCACAATCATTGACGGCTTTGAGATGACGCCAAACTTTGCATGCTTCTTTACAATCATCACGATCACGCCATGTGTCGACAGAAGCAGTGACTCGAAAAGGTTAAGTGAACGCTGTGTTACAAACTGTGCCAAAGAGAGACGTTGAAACTTGACAATTTTGTTTGGGGCAACACAACGAACATCTTCGAGAAATGGATCTTTCTTAAGAGCATTAACGATTGCCTTCTTTTCATCATCTGTGTTATTATCACTGAATAAAGGCAGTGCAGCAAGATCCTCACTGATGTACCACAAGCGCAACTTCAACTTTTTTCTGCCACTTGAGAAATTGCATTGTCAACCTCTTTATAATCCTCTGTGAGCTGTAACATTGCTAGGTCATTTGTAGGGGCAGATATTGATGAAGGTGCTGCAAACCAAAAAGTGGCATAGATGGTAGTAGTTAATATTACTTCATCTGCAACTGTACTGCAGTTGCAATGCAGTAGAACCACACCCCATACAGGCAGCTGACATGGCCCCTCAAGAGAGTCAACAAATGGACACCCACTCTCTAGTGTTGACTCTCTTGAGGGGCTATGTCAGCTGCCTGTATGGGGTGTGGTTCTTCACCACCTATACTACGAGATGAAGATCAATAAGGTTACACTGCCACTTGCTTGCAGTACAGTTCTTGTGAGTGAAAGCTAATATCGCTACCTCTGCAAAGACTCACGTTGTTACCAAACTAAAACGCATCCATCAAGAGCATATAGGAGAATCAAAGCACAAAGGGAGGCGAAATTCAGCTTCCCAGCTGACCTCAGAAGCTGACTTCACCCAGAGCTTAAGTGCATTATTTGATATTGCACATGCTAACTGGAAATGCCGCACAACAATACCAGAAGACTGCCAGTTTTTGTTAGACCAATGTGGTGCATGACAGATACTGATGACAACAGAGGACCCAATGCATCGGCAAGCTGCTGCAAAGTATAGAAAGCGCAAAGATGATGAACAGAGACGCAACAGAAATCGCATTGATCCAGTACCATCAAGTGCTGCTGCTTTCTCACCTGAAAATGATCAGCAGATGATGAAGATTCTTCCAGTGACCCACTGTTTGCACCGTAAATCCAAATAACATCAAAACAAAAGAAAACCCAGTACGAGCAGCCATTACCAAAACGCTGCATTATCGATAGTCCACTGTTTAATGCAGCACTGAACAGAACTATAACATCAAGTTGTCAAGCAATGATGATCGTCACTCCTGCTCTTGCTGCAGCTGGAATTGATATAAATGACTTGACAATGTCACATTCCTCTGTCGTGAATGCTCGAAACACCTCATGTGAAAGCCTGGCAGCTGCAGTGCTGCAAAAATTTAAACCAACAGTCCAACAGTTCCACTTGTTGCTCATTTTCATGGTAAACATTTGACTAATGCCACTGGCACAAAGTGCGACTCTTTGGCCATTGTAGTTTCTGGTATGCATGTTGAGATACTGCTTGGCATTCCGAAGCTGCCTGTTGGAGCGGGATCACTAATGGGCCAAAAAGTAGTGGAATTCATACACAAGTTGTAGCAGATCATTTAGCTGCACTTTGTTTTGACACAACATCAAGCAATACGAGAATCCACACTGGAGCTATTACTGTCGTGCAGCAGGAATTTAATCGAAGGCTGCTATTTCTTGCATGCCGTGATCTCAAAATTGTCAATGATTGTGCAGAGCGGGCACTGGGCAGTCAAATTAGCTACTGACTTCAATGAAGTCCTTACGGAAAATGAACAACAACGCCAGCTCCTCTATCAGGTGGTCAAGCACCACAGAAAGCTGCTTCCAACAAGTGCAAGTAAAAGCCAACATGCTAACAGCTCCATTAAATAAAATCAATGGCTTGACTCTTTACAAACATTTCTTTTGCTTTTTCTGGGCAATGTGTTGTCACCTGAAGCGTTGCGATCGTGACTGGTGAACGTACTTTTATGCGGTTTTTGCTAAAGTTTAGTGCATTTAATTTCATACCAAACGCTTGTTAATGTGATCTATTTTGTGCATTATTTATGTTTTTCTGCATGTGGAAACACTTATTATATCATAAATTCAGAGTAAAACAATGGTTAAAACAAAAATGCTGCAACTGCAATGTAGATAAGTCAAAAAAGAATTACGTCACATATTCAAGGAATTTTGACGAATTATGCCAAAGAAAGCAAATTTAGAGGTCGGTGGGAGAGCACTTCCTCTTGTCGGATTCACTTCAAATTTTCACAGTGTCATTTTTTAATGAATCCTCCTCAAATGAGCGGGTGTGCAAACAAAAATAAAAAATTTCACTTTTTTTTGGCCACCCTAACGAACACACGCATAAAACATAACATAATACGTTACGTTGTGTATGGCCTCGGTGTCAGCATTTAATCTAACTCAAACAAAGCACTTCTGCAGTTGATTCGGATTTTACAGTGGAATTTAACTAAAAATGAATTTGTCTTTAAAACAATGATTTCACCAAGATAAGGGGATTACATTGTTTTCTGCAATCAAAACAATGCATATAACATATTGCAATCGAAAATGACTAATAAACAAAGCTGGTTGGATTGTTTTCTTTTCACAAGGTAGGAATTCATTTGACTGACCAAAGTGGCGAACAACAGCTCTAAGACATGAATTACTGGAGCAGTGCATAGCCTAAGCCCAGCCTCATGGGTAAAACACGTGTCTGTCTATCACAGTCAAATTTTGCTACACTTGACTGCTTAGAAACAAGCTTGATGCTGATAAGCCCAAAGACTAGCTGTTTTCTGGTAGCCTTTCTGTTAAGTTAAGGAAACAGCACAAATTTAGGTTGATAAAAAGATCCTCAATCCAAGAAGCTCAAACAAAGAAGCTTACAAATGAGATTGCTGAACTGAATCGTAGAATAATCTGCATGTCTCAGTAAGTTGTCAACATTACCATAAAAACACTTAGTAAACATTGACTAATCCAGCAGATTTTCGTGCCTTTTGAATCACAGCTCGTAGAGTAAACTGTTGACGAGAAAGAGTTCGTACATGTTTGAGAAATGTATCAATATCAAGAATGTTCTTGTGTAAGGCTTCTCCAAGATAATAGAGTGCATCTTCTAATCCTTGCTCTTCTGCAAATGATGAAACGATTTGTTTATACAAAGGCGTGGTCGCCATGACAACTTCATCAACATCCAAATTATCTTGACGATGGTGAAGGCGCTTTATTTCATTTTCTATTTCGTGATTTTTTGCTGTTAACATGATAATCTTGCCATCTGCTTCACGAATTTCACTTTCAAGCCTTCGAAAAATTGTATCCAACTTGGCTTTCCCGGCTTTCAACCTTTCCTCAGATTGTTTAACTTGTGACATTTCAGCATCTGCTTGGGCAAGGGTACTCTTCATGCTACGCTTCAGTTTTTCATTAACAGCTGAAAGCAATGACGCCCTGATCATATTATCATCTACAGAAGATGGATGTGTTTGTGACGTTGATACTTGAGGAGGATAAGAAGGGGTTGGCATGCCCATGGGGTTGGACGGAGGGTACCCTGGATATTGTGAAAAACCTGCATTCATTGGTGGGTAAGGTGTTGGCTGATTCATACCTGTGGAATATGGACCAGAAGAGAAATTGGGCTGATAACCCGAAGAAAACCTTTCTGCAGCAAAGCCTGTTGCTGGGTAGGGCAGATGTGGTTGTGGAGATGGTGAAAAAGTCTGAGGCAGTGGAGGTCTGACAGAAGCAGGTTGCTTTGCATAGACAGGCGGTTCTTCACTAAAAACAGCAATCATGACCTGAATGCACCCGATTAAATTATGACTGTTAGACTTCCATTCATTAAGATAGGGTAAATATACTTTTCCATTTGCATCAACATGTTTTCCTTGTCGAACTTGCATTGTGTTAGTTGGCTCTATGAAACATAAAGGAGGGGCGGAAGGATGAAGTTCTTGCAGCCAAATTGCAACAGGAATATTATAAGTTGTTCCTTTGTATTTAACTGGTATTGTCCCTTTTAAGCACACCAGCATTTTACTTGACCCATTATTGTACATAAATTGATTCAGTGATGGTTTTAAACATCCATAATGTGCAATTGCATTCAAAGCGTCTTGTTTGGCAGCATCGAGTTGACTGTATTTCCCTTGCATATTAGATCTCAGCCACTGATCATGCTGGAGTGCCATGTTATAAAATGTAAATTAAAATACACTTCTTAGAACAGTTACATCAAATGTAGACTTCCTAAAATAAATAAATTAATAATTTTTGAGAATCTAATAACAATAACTTATTTCACACCAGTAGAGTGTAAAACAGCATCAATTAAAAGTTTTCATGACTGGCGTCACAGATCTTCTGACCTGTAAGCAATCGAAGCCTTCACATGAAATAGATGTATATAGCCTAGATATTATAGGAATGACATTACTATTCATACTTCAATTTTCAATGAAATTATATTCAGAAAAAAAATTGTATATAATTGCTGTAATGTAAAAAAATTAGCAAATGTCAAACCATGACAAATCATCATTGCTGATTGGGTGCAACCAAATTATCCCCTGAACACTTCATCTCCTGAAAAGATGGAGAAAAAAATATAACAGAGCCGAAGCCGCTGATCGGAGTTTACGTAAACACAGGCCTTGAAATATCCGGCGGTCATGACCTCCGGAATGACCTCGAATGTCTGCCGAAGCCGACTCATTGGTCGGTAATAAATGACCGCCGCAAAATTCTTGACAAAAATAGAGCTAATGCAGCAAAAATATATCTTAAATTTGAATTGTTACAACTGTTTGTTTAACGCGAACAAATATGGAGCTTGAAACAACAATAGTACAGGCAATTGCTTTAAAGATCACATTACAGTGGCATGGTTAACAAGCTGATGGCAAAAGTAGCCATTTTTACATCATTTCAACGCCTTGCAATGTTGCCTGAACTTTTCGGCAGGATATGTATTCTAATTTTAACAATGAGGATTATTGCGTTACATTGATCGTTTGTTAAAAGAAACGTCACAGAGAAGCAAGTCTCAGCTGGCTTCCGCACGTGCTTAGGCGAATGTGTCGACCTTATTCAGGCTGATACTGATAGAAATAGAATTTCTGCACAGAAGGGAGGGTGTTAGACACATTTGTCTGACACCATTAGATAGAAATAGAATTTAGAAAATCTTCTTCTACAAACACGACTACACAATACTGTAGTGTGATTTTGTGCAAAATCTACATGCAGAAAATATGTCCCGTTGAAATATTAAATGTCCGCTGAAAGGGCCAGTCCGGTAAGACAAGCTTGACCGCCGGAAAAAAGTACAAATTTCGAGGCCTGTAAACATTTCAAAATTTCTCTCAATTTTTTCAGGGGACGAAATAGGTTGCATCCTTATGGAGGGTTAGGATTAGAAATGTTTCTATTTCTAACCCAGGGTTAGGAATTAGGTTAGGGTTAAGGATTCAACCTATTGGTTAGGGTTAAGGTCAGGGGTAGAAAGAAACATTTCTAACCCTAATCCTTAATAAAGATTCAACCTATTGCAGCGGTCGGCAACTAGCGGCTCCGGAGCCGCATGCGGCTCTTTTATCTCTGCACTATGGCTCACGCGGATGCGCTATGCAATGAAGTTCCGGAGCAGAAATCACATTAACTGCATGAAATAAATCATTAAAGGAATATGTGTACGTTTATATCTGATCATAAACCGATTAGTTGTGTTTCCCAGTCATGTTAAAAGTTGACAGCTGTTGGAATGCTAACTACAAATTAATTCTACAGGGTGCGGCCAAATAAATCAAACAAAAGGCTTTCCTGTAAGCGTTAGGACTAGGTTTTTGCTGTAAGCAGTCAGTTAGATGGTGCACTGGTGCAGCTCCGAGCAGGTTTTAGTTTAATGGAGACGAGACCAAATGGCTTTCAATGCTAAAGGTTGCCGACCCGTGACCTATTGGATAGGGTCAGGGATAGGGTTAGAAACTTCTAAGTGTTTCTATTTCTAACCCTAACCCTTAATAAGGATTCAACATATTTCGTCCCCTGAACACTTTGTCCCCCGATTGCCCGATTGCGGGGTTGCATCCTTGCTGATTAGCATCAGTGGGCATAGCTATGTACCCGGTGGATAAGTTTAAGGACAGCAGCATGGAAGTAAAATGTAAGCTAATTAGGACTTTCTCTTTATAGAATGGTACCGTAGCCTACTTTATGATAATAATGTTGCAAGAACGTAAATTTATTATTCAAATTTAAAAAGACATAAAAAATTGGGCTGTTGGCTACTCAAATTAAAAATTCACCACAAAAAACCAGTATATAATGATTGTTGCTTCAAATTAAAATTCAGTTTAAAAAAACATTTTTGGGTAGGCTAGTGTCAAACTGATATCCTGCTAGGCTGCAGAATACCAACCCAAGAAGAGAAATATCATACGAGCCAGGATGCAACTTATTTTGTACCGTGAACACTTTGTCGCCCGATTTCGTCCCCTGAGAAGATCGAGAAAAAAATAGAACAACGCCGAAGTTACTGATCAGAGTTTCCGCAACCATTTAAAAATTTTCCCCTAAAATTAATCATTGAGTTTTTATGGGCTACCACAAATAAGTGTGACTTTTTCTTTGTAATTCTGTCTAGAAATGTTGGAAGTGAATAGTTCATTCCAGTGTGGCAGCTCATGATCATTTGTTATGGAGGGACTACAATCTTAATTCGATAACCCTAACCCAAAAGTGAGGTTAGGTTTATCAAAATAAATATATAAATAAATCATTCCAGTGTTGCAGCTTGTGATCATTTGTAATGGAAGGGCTACAATCTTAATTCAATAACTCTGACCTGAAAGTGAGGTTTGGTTTATCAAAATTAACCCTAACCCTAAAGTGAAGTGCGGTTTATCAACTATTATTTCAAGACACTTAGCATGGTCAACTGTTTCGACAACTTCGGCGCTTCTGTATTTTTTCTCTCGATCTTTTCAAGGAAAAGGCGCGGCGACTCTGATCAGCGACTTCAGCTCCATTGTATTTTTTCTTGGATCTTTTCAGGGGACGAAATCATTGATTGATTGAATCTTTATCCTCGGACCGGGAAAGCTTCTTGCAGAGCTTAATCCTGGCAGTTTCGCATACTTGTAGAGGCTTTGAATCACTGACGCAGGCCCGGTCACCGAGATTGACAGAGTGAAGTTTCCGATTGTTGAAGTCTTGTTGCCTGGGAACTATTCCATCCATTAGATGCCGCTGAATGGAGAGCAGTCCTTAACGCAATAGGGGTTGTGACAAATTTGTGGCAGTGGCACCTGCCGCGGCACCTGCCACCAGTTTGCGTGGCACCTGCCACAAATTTGCGCGGCACCTGCCACAGTTTGCGTGGCACCTGCCACAATTTGCGCGGCACCTGCCACCAGTTTGCGTGGCACCTGCCACAATTTGCGCGGCACCTGCCACCAGTTTGCGTGGCACCTGCCACAGTTTGCGCGGCACCTGCCACCAGTTTGCGTGGCATCTGCCACAATTTATGCGACACCTGCCACCAATTTGGAGTCGAGGTTGTGACAAATTGGTGGCAGGTGCCACTGCCGCGGCACCTGCCACTGTTTTTGTGGCAGGTGCCACCGATTTTGGTGGCAGGTGCCACTGCTTTTGTGGCAGGTGCCACGGTTTTTGTGGCAGGTGCCACCGATTTTGTGGCAGGTGCCACTGCTTTTGTGGCAGGTGCCACCGATTTTGGTGGCAGGTGCCACGGTTTTTGTGGCAGGTGCCACCGATTTTGTGGCAGGTGCCACCGATTTTGATGGCAGGTGCCACTGCTTTTGTGGCAGGTGCCACCGATTTTGGTGGCAGGTGCCACTGTTTTTGTGGCAGGTGCCACCGATTTTGGTGGCAGGTGTCCTTGATTTTGTGGCAGATGTCACCGATTTTGGTGGCAGGTGTCACCGATTTTGTTACAGGTGTCACCCAAATTCGTGACATGTGTCGCCCAAGTTTATGTTTGTTGAATATTATTCTAGTCATAATAATGCAGCGATAGATTTCACGCTACAGTGGTCACAATAGTTAGCCTCACACTGCTGTAATAAGGTTCTGCCGATGTTCTACCACCCAAAATCTCACGCAAAATATAGCATTTCATTTGATAAAAATGAATTTATGTAAAATCAAGTTATTTTTGCCAATTTTTAAATTTCGCAGTGACCCTCCAGTTGTCCATATTGCAAGAAAAACTAGTAAAGCAAGTCGTCCCGATCTTCCACTGTCCCTATCTTATGTAAAGGCATCGGCCTATTTGAAACAAAGTTTAACCTAGATCGAGTTAACGCAGCTATAGTATAGGCCTACTAGCTTACTGCGAACTTCAAACACGTTTAATCCCTTTCATCATAGCCGTAGAATTAGGCTAAACATAGAAGAATAAAACAATTTATCATAGAAGAATATTTATTTCATTTATTATTTATTTGCGTCAGACAAAGCTGTCCATATCCAAAACAAAACAACGAAATAATACACAAACTGCAAATGCACAAAGGTCACAGAGAGCCACTTTGGATGCCGCCGGTTTAAAAGCTCACTAAATAGGCAGTGTGTTCACATATCTACTGTTATAATTTACTGTTTACATATTTACATATCTATTCTTTACATATCTATTTAATTTACATATCTACTGTTATAATTCACATACAATGAGCGTTGGAAGAATTGAAAGTATTCAGAACGATAAAAACAATCAGATGACATCATGTCTGATATAAAGCGATTTGAGGAGTGTATGCAACGGTTAATAAACGAAAACATGTTTTTCCTAATTGAAAGCATCAAACGTTGCTACATTATTCATTACTTTAATGTTCACGGGCACTGACATAACGAGGCAAGTTGTGCAATATTCTGAAAGAGTCATTGTAAGCAACAAGCAATCGTTTCATACTTATTATAGAAGAATATAGAATATATTTTATTATAGAAGATCTAAACTTGTTCCACAACTGGGATGAGTAAAACGACATACAATAAGATCTAAATAAGTTACAATGTTTTTTACAGCGGGTGAGCATTTAGAAAAATGAGATTTTGCATTATTTGCAGCACAGTACTGAGAGCGTACTTGCCTTGAAATATCATTTTCATCTGAAAGAGAACTCTCAATAAATACACCGAGGTATTTTACAGAGTCTGTGAACACAATTTCAGATTTACCTAGATGTAGCAAATAAGCACGTGAAAGATAAAATTTTTGGGGAGAATAACATACCAAATTACTTTTTAGAATTGAAAGTAATTTCATGTTCAACAGCATACTTGTGGCAAACATCTAACAAATTTTGTAAGCCACACAAACTAGGCGAGATGCAGCAAATGTCATCAGCAAACATAACAGGCTATGATCTAGACAAGAGTTGCCAACATAGCAACCAACTTTTGTTTTATTGAGCTCATAAGAAAGCTAATCAATATATACGGCAAAAAGATAGGGGCTTAACACCCCACCTTGTCTGACTCCGTTGGACACAGTAAATGATTGGGACAAGTGACCTCCCCACATCACTCGCATGGTTTGTTTACTAGCCTAAAGTTTACTAACAGTATTCCCATTAGCGAACAAAATACATAGGCACGTTACGTGTGATAAGCGTTTCAAACAATAAATGATGATTGACTTTGTCGAAGGCTTTTGAAGCATCCAAAAAGACAGAATATACAGGAGTGTCATGACTGATATAAGAGGACACTGCTTGTTTTAATAAGAAAACACTCATGTCAGTACTATGACCAGACTTAAACCCAAATTGATTGTCACTGGTATTCAAGAAAGGCAATAGATGATTCAAAATAAAACGTTCAAACAGTTTTGCATTAACCATTTTGGTGGTGCAAACAAAATTTTGTCAATACAAATATATTTATGAAAACGTAGTAGGCCTAATTTACAATTTGACTAAATAACTGGACAACTATCCTCTCAACGGCCCTACATACATCAGACTGTTATGCCCTTAAAAAATTTTGTTAGCCTTCACCTTCAGGCTTAGCTCATGATGTACTGGATTGAAAATCATATTGCTAATTATAAATTTCGTCACTACCAAGATAATGTGTTAGTCCGAAAATAAATACTTAACTTCTTTAGCCTATGTAGTACCGTATGTAGGCTATTGGTTTATTTGTATTTTATTTCATGTTAAGCCAGAAGGTTCACATCAGGCTACCACGGTACGCTAAAAGAAACACAATATCTTATTAAACACGACATCGACTCCAAAATTATAAAGCAGCGGTTCCCAACCTTTTCACACCGGGGACCTGTAAAAATTACATAAAAATTGGGGACCTTCATCAAACGATCGTAGGGAATAGAATAATCCTATTTGCAATCTTTTGAGGACCAAAGTTGTCTTTGCATACCGTAATGCAAGATTTCCGCATAGACCATGAATTTAAGAAAAAAATTAAAACAAAACGTTAAATCAAAACATTTCAAACAAAAATGTCAATCCATGAAAACACACACAAAATCAATATATTCGGCTACTAGGAAATTTATTGCCGTTTCGCTGTTGCCGTTATCTGAGGAAATAAGGAATTAGAAATAATTGCCTCTACCCAGGGATCAATTTCGAGTAATGGGTAGTACCAAATTTAAGTCATAAGTAGGGCAACCAAAAGTCAATAAAGTCAAAAATTTTCTGCCTTGTTCAAAGTTTATAAAACGTCCACAAACTAAATTTCCGGCTGACACGAAGAGAGGTTTCAAAGTTATTAAGTAAAAAAAAAGTCAAAATTCATGGTTAGGTCAAAATTTTCTTTTAATGTAGTTTTTCTTCTCTCTATTGATATTTTATTAAAGCTACACAGATACTGATTTTTTGTTGCAATTTCTGTTGCTATTCTGACGTAATAATCGATTTGTTGCAATTTCTGAGGTAATAATCTTGTTTCGCCCACTACTGACGATTGAATATTAGCCAACTACCCTGCTGTTGATGAGTTGGTTGCCAGGGTTAAAGCAGTGACCATTAAAAACAGGTCAAGAAAAGCTAGTTTTACTTCCATTGGCCAACCTCCACAGCCAAATGTAACTAGATGGGCCCTTGGTTGAAAGCTGCTTTCTATTATTCAAGAAGTCTACCGGAAGTAAGAAATATTGTGGAAGGCTTCCATGATGGTGGTGTCTTGCTGCGGCGTGCGCAAGATGCTGTAAAAGCTCCCAATTTAGCTACTCACCTTGTACAAAATAGAGGAGCAGCACAGCGCACTGTTCAATTCAATTCAGAAGATGGAAGACAGCCGATACACCATTCAAGAAGCTTACCAGAAAATGAGGTCCCTTAACTTTGGTGTTGATGGCTGCCGAATTGGAAAATATATTCAAGCAAGAATCTCAAGAAATGACATCAAGTGCATTGTGAAAATGGGACGAGATGATATTTCACCACATTTTTATAGCCTGCTGAGGAACTCCCAAGCAACTTCTGTATTTCTCTATTTTAGGAAAAAATTTGGTGAGAGACAGGAACTTCAAAGGCGATAATGTGAAACATTACTTGATGTTAAAGTATAATAGTGCAGAACTCTCTCAGTAATTTCGGGACATTTAAAGACTCTCCATATTTATCTTTAGCAGTTTTTCGAGTGACTTTCATTATACCTGTTCACTGTTCGTTAGATGTGGTGTCCTTGAGTCTTCCACATTTTTCTCATATTTCATTAGAAAAGAAGATATCCTTACCTAACGGTTTGATTTCTAATATGCTTTATATTTCGCATTTGGGTTGCAAACGCAGAAAGCTATTGGTCAAAATTAGGTCAAAATTTGTAACTTATAAAGTCAAAATTTCAAGTTTTTACGTCAAAAAATTGGTTGCCCTAGTCATAAGTAAAGTAGACAACCGGAAACAGACATTGTCGTCGGCTGCAGCGTGGGTCAGGTGTACGTCCGCGTCGGAAGGCGTACACCGATGCATAGCGCTCAAGTCCGCTTTCCCGCAATGCAGGATAAAGATAACAAACAAACAAAGGAAGATTATTTCGAACGCCTAGAACCGTTGGACGTGGAGTGAACAACAATTCAGTCTTTGACTCCATGTTTGATGAATTTCACTTTGATAGTCCATTAGGCTTCAACACATCAACAATGATGAGGGCACTAAAGTTTTGAAAAGAACCGGATTTGCAGAAAATCTGTAGAAGTTGCTTCATCTTCGCCATGGGTCTGTTTGGGTGTTGGTTAATCTGTGATGGGCAATAAAAATCGATGAAAATGAAGGCTGCATGTCAGGGCTGAGGCGCGTTGTGATATAAAGCGCGCCTCTTTCCAGAACTAACTGTTCTAATGTAGGGTAGTAGGCCTATTTTCACTGCAAGTCTGCAATGAAAGTTAGGCAATCTGTAGTGCAAAACAATATCAAGCACAATACCATCTGGATGGAATGGGCTACATTTAACCAATAGGTTTATATACTACAGTAATGTAGGCTACAGTAAAGACTACGTATGTGATAAACACGCGAAATAGTTGCCAATAGTGTACCATCGTCAGTCGCCACGGATGTTTCCTAGACTATAACAAACCAATTACTCTTGCATCTCAAAAGAAAATGTTGTTTCAAGAAACGAATTTTTGACATATTTTTGTTTTGTAGCATCACCTTATGGGCTGTCGAACATATAAGAATTTAGAAGTATGATTGTGTTGTTTAAGCAAACTGGATTCTTACCTTGATCACAAAAATGCCACAATTGTTGGCGTCGTATTGTTTCAGATGAAACAATTCCCCTGGTACCCAGCACACCTCTCTCAACGCCATGTCCGTTTTGCTCACTCGTGTGGTAAAGAATATTCTAAAGCAAACACTGTGTAGCCTAAAACACAGAAATGGCAACCAGGCTTTGCTTAAACATGTACCATAATCCGCAAAAACATTACACATGAACATATACACATTGCAATGCAAAACAATGTGAGTTATGCGAAACTAAACTTTTTTTAAATCATAGACTACTCTCACTTTAAACTGTCACATGCTTTAGAACTTCCTTCTTTTGTCGTCCCATATGGTTCAACCAGATAAACCGTGGAAGAAGGTATGTGAACATACTGTGAACAAAATTAGTTGCATTGGACAGTGGACACACACGATGAAGTGAGAGGAACAGCCTTTTTAGGCCTACAAGTTAAGTTTACCTGGTCAAGTTGCAATCTGCAAATGTGATGATAACATAGCGAAGTTTTTCTATTGCAGTACAAAATAACATATATAGGCTATCTGAAACATTGGGCATGCGCATGGGCAAAGTTACATTATACCACCGCAAAGCAAAGTCATACGGTAAGAACCGGAATGGCCCGTTTCGGTGAGTCCGATTCGGTTAGTCCGATTCGGTGAGTCCGATCCCTTAACGGGGGATTTTTTCATTTTTTTTTTAAATTATCGGGTACCGTAGCCTAATTATCATTGCCGTTTTAGGGTTAAGGTTTAGGGCTTAAGGTTAGGGCAGGGGTTCTTAACCGGGGATAAATTTACCCCCAGGGGGTAAATTTCACCTACCGAGGGGGTAAATTTACTGAATCATAAATTAAAGCAAACTTTATTTTTTCAGTTATTAAAAAACTGATAGTGTTGCACTCGATTTCAATTCAAATTTATGCTTAATGTAAGTTTTCTTATTTTTCTTTTATCTCTATGCAAGTAGACTACCGGTAGGCCTACCAGTTTCATTTCAGCAGCGTATGTGTGCTACATTTTTGGAAAAAATGGATACTGGAAAAATTGGATAAGTACTTTCAACAAAATAATATATCCTGGAATCATGTGGGTTTACTTTGCATAGAAGGTGCCCCTTCTATGCTCGGTGCTAAGTCTGGTTTTACAACTCTGGTGAAAAAACGCGCACCGAACATCATTTCTACTCACTGTGCCTTCATCGACATGCACTGGCAAGTAAAACCCTTCTAGAATATTTGAAAGCAGTATTGAAACATGTGGTTGAATGTGTGAATTTTATCAGGGCACGTGCTCTTAATCATCGTCTTTTCAAAGTGGTTTGTAATCAGATGAGATCAGAACACTCTGTTCTCCTTTATCACACCAAAGTTCGGTGGCTCTCTATAGGGGTCTTGTTTTGTCTCGAGTTTTCAAACTACATGGTGAAATCGAGATGTTTCTTAGAGAACGCAAATCCCCATTGAGTAAGCACTTTAGCGACAACAAACTTATTGGTGCATTGGCTTACTTGACAGACACTTTTTCAAGTTTGAACTAGCTCATTATGCAAATGCAAGGAAAAAGTGTTACCATTATAGATGTAGGCTAGGCTACATGATAAACTTCAGGGCTTCCAGACAAAATTAGATCTGTGGAGTAGAAGAGTTCAAAAAGGAGTTTACGCAAATTTTCCAACATTTGATAATTGGAATGTCAGTAGAAGTCGTAACGAGATTTCTGATCTCGAAGTCGAAATATGCCAGCACCTTGCCGCCTTGAAAAAAAAAACTTTGACGGTTACTTCGAAGGTGAAAGTTTTAACAATACTGCTCTTTGGATAACTCATCCCTTCGAAGCCAAGTTAGAAAGTATTGCTGGCGATGATCTTTGCAAAGATGAATTGATGGATCTTCAATGTTCAACAACGCTTTGTTCCAAATTCTTATTGTGCAATGGTGACTTTTCCAAGTTTTGGTATGGATTAGTCGAAGAGTTTCCTACGCTGACTAAGCGTGCATTTGAAGTTATTATACCTTTTCCAACTACTTATCTGTGTGAAGCAGGGTTCTCTACATGGTTGACTATTAAAACAAAACATCGATCTCGCTTAGTTCCCAAAGACGACATGCGAGTAGATCTTTCAACGACTGTTCCAAGAATCTCCAAAATTGTTCGTGGAAAGCAAGCACAAAAGTCATTTGAGTAGACATTATTTTTCACAGGAACCCATCAAGAACAATCGTGTCTTCGGCAAATAAACAGCTTGTTTTTGATTATTGCCAAGGTAAATCCAGACAAAAAAGGATGTCTTGAATTTCTTCCCTTGGTTGACTGGACACGATGACATCACAAGAGGCCACCAAAACGGTGGGGGTAAATTTTACTTTTTTCATTTGGCCAGGGGTAAACGAGACAAAAAAGGTTAAGAACCCCTGGGTTAGGGGTTAGAAGTTAGGAACTCACCGAATAGTAGCAGACCCGTAAGAACAGAGTAGCCTACATACACAAGTATACATACCAGTAGATTCCAATGGGTTCCACTTTTGTTGTAAGCTCCCATGAATACTTCTATCCTGCTAAAATTTACCTGAAACAAAGTGAATGCATCAGACAGGCTAATCTACTTCAAACTTAAAAACATGAAATGAACATGAATTGACATAGAAAAGAACGTAGGAGCTTCCAGAAAAAACCTGATTCCTTGGAAAGTTTATTTATAAAACAACAGTCTACAAATGAAATTATCAGACGAAAGTTTACGCCTAACCATTTACAGTAAAATACAATATTTTGAAATGCCACAAAGCTTTCTGAGTTGCGCTGTCGTCCGCTATGTTGAGCATTTCAAGCAGCCCATTCGCTTTTCCATCACTAAATGTAATCAGAGCAATCCATTCAGAATTGCGAACTTCGTGCTTATGTTATTTAATTATATATATAGCTTGAATAAGTGATCATTTGAAATAATCCTAATTTAAATAATTGTAATTTTTAGTGTACCTAGACCTAATTGCCATTTCAATTAATGGTAATTGCGGTTTGCGAAATGAGATGAGATGGGAACTCAGGTCTCAGGTTATCACCAATCAATACTTTTGGACCATCGATGTTTCTGATTGTGATATATGGCTAAATTATAGTCTGAAGCCAATCGTTACAACAAGCATGGTCGAACCAACCTGACTTTGATCTGTTATATCGTGCATGCGTTGGGCCTCCTTCCATCCATGTATCCCAAAGGTGCTCTGCTTTGTACACAGTGTACATTGGCAACATTTTTCCCGATGCAGTGCCAGCAAACATAATAGATGTTGATCCTTTTGAATGATTCATAATTCTTTCAGGGTATTTGATTCCACATTTGAATATGCATCGCTTCTTGCCTGGGACGTCTGATGAGTTTGTTTCGTCATAGTTTATTATTGCCTGTGGTTCCACATCCACATTCAGAAGACTTTCTTCTAGATTGTTAAAGTACACACTCACAGTTTCAGCACTTACTTCTGCTTGACCACGCTTTATATTTTGGCAGTGGCGTTGGGTAATTTCAGCTTCACTTCGTTTTAGGAAGGAGTAACCCCAGTCAGAACCTGGAATATTGTTACGAAAGGCAGCAACAGTCTTTTCTTGTTGTGTTAGTATTCTGTAACCAATCATTCTGACGTCCAATATATCAAGGGGCTGGCCCCAATAACCACATGTTTGAATGATGTGGACTAAGGCATGCTCTTCGAGTCTTCAGCATCTGAAAATGCTGTTGGTCTTCCAACATCTGTAAATGACATTTATCACGCTTGTCGCTTATGTTTGATAGGTCGCATTGGGATTCCACACTCCTCTGCAGCTTTTCTTAGAGACAGACCAGAGTCTACTGCCTTCTGTAAGTTCTCTTCATCATAGTCCTTGTAGCTCCTTGAACCAAGTGATCTTTTATGCTTTCTAGGCATTGTCAGTCTAAGATAAATAATATTTTTGTTAGTAACTGTGTAATAAAATATATATACTGTGCAAAGTAACCCCATAAACATTTAATTATGACTTATGAATGTAAAACAGATATTTTTGCCAGAAATATATTACCAGCCTACTCCAAAAGCTATATTTATGCTAACAATAGGGTAAACTAACATTATATGCAAAATCAATAACAAACTCACATTTCTTATCTTCGTGCTTCACGGAAGTTTTCAATGTCAGAATTTTGTCGAAATAGTATAATATTATTTAATATTTTATATATTATACAGTTACTGCTAATATTCTATGGGGAAGAGAATTACTGTCAAAAACTGAAAGAAAGAAGTGACCGATTAATATGGAATAGTTCATTTGACTTTATTTTATCTATAACGTAGAAAAATCCAACATACCAAAAACGGTATATTGAGTAAACCGCCATGGATAGTTAGCTACCTGCCACGGATACCGGTACAGTACCGTACTAGTTAATTAACTGCCACGGATAGTTAGTTGACTACTGCAGATGTGAACTTGACGGAGCAATGTATTAAGGTATCAATCCTGACATAGATACATGTTGCCTTAGTTAACTGCCGCATATATAAGTTTTCTGTTATTGATTTATTGAGTAAACTGCCACGGATAGATAGTTAACTGCCACGGATAGTTAGTTAATTGCTACAGACGTGAACTTGATGGAGCAATGTATCATTGTATCAATCCTGATATGGATAGGCTACCCTATATGTTGCCTTAGTTAACTTCCGCATACATAAGTTGCCTGTTATGGGTAGTGACAGTAGATTACCGGGACGAGCAACTCCGTTGTTCCGCCAACATTAGAAGGGTAAATTGCCAATTTGACATTTTTTTCACGCTTTGCTGCTGGCTTGCTTTCAACTAAAAACTTTAAATTACTTCAAAACCAACTTCACTCTTTTTATATAACCCATAAAAAATACATTATTTTGTAAATAAAATAAAAAATTACCCTTCTAATGTTGCGGATGAACAAAAAAGCGGATTTAGTTAACAATCCCGGTAATCTACTATCCCTAGTTATGGGTATATTGAGTAAACTGCCACGGATAGTTAGCTACCTGCCACGGATAGCTAATTAACTGCCACGGATAGTTAGTTGACTGCTGCAGATGTGAACTTGACGGAGCAATGTATCAAGGTATCAATCCTGACATAGATGGGTGTTGCCTTAGTTAACTACCGCATATATAAGTTGCCTGATTGATATATTGAGTAAACTGCCACGGATAGTTAGTTAACTGCCACGAATAGTTAGTTAATTGCTACAGACGTGAACTTGACGGAGCAATGTACCAAGGTATCAATCCTGGCATTGATATATGTTGCCTTTGTTAACTTCCGCATATATAAGCTGCCTGTTATGGATATATTGAGTAAACTGCCACGGATATTGAGTTACCTGCCACGGATATTGAGACTGCCACGAATATTGAGTTACCAGTAACTGCTGCAGATCAGGGTTGCCAGGTCCACTTATGGAAAAAATGCCAAACAACTGGTCAAAAAATGCCAAATGACCTAAAAAAAATGCTAAATAGGCAAAACGCTGCAAAATCGAAGGTTTCTTCCTTATAAAAGTAATAGATTCGGTAAAAAATGGATAAAACTGCAACAAAACTCAGCCTACACTTGCTGCTATTGCACAACCTAGTATCTTCATTCTTGAGAGTACGATACCGTGCTCTTCAGAAAAAAAGACTTTTAAAAAAATGACAATAATACAAAAAAATCCTTTTAGATCTTGATGATATTTCCAAGATCTGGTTAAAAAACTGAGCTGAAATACCATCAAACGGCTGAGAACCACATAAAATTTGTCAGTTGCTTCGGAAACTTTATTATTCTCTGCTTGCTTCATGGAATTTTGTGTTTTGGCCTACGTTATCATCAATATGTTGTTTTTTTTTGTGCGTATGCTGTTGTTGAAGCGCGGGAACGTTTAAATTATTATTTTTCTCTTGTAAGCTTATTTTAAATGGCAAAATCGTAA